>NC_139385.1:105870000-115870000 GCF_054392235.1 Sus scrofa | reverse complement strand
TGTACGTATTTCTTGAATTCACAAGATCTATTTGTAATTATCTGTGACTTGGCAAAACATCTGTTACCCATTTTGGGTGGCTGTTCTGTGTGTTTGTGAATGAATCCATGACATACTGAGTCCAGAATACCTACGTTTTGTTTAGAGGAATCAGGAAGCAGGGAAGAGAGGTATCTCCAAAGATAAGAATCAGGTTTTACTCTTTCTTGAAGATGGACCAGAGCCTTGTGGTAACAGTGCCCTTTGTGCTTGTTAGGTAAAGCTTCCCTTTAGGTGGGGCCTCTGGACAACCCCCATGGGAGGAGGTGGGGGACCATCATGAGGTCCCCGTGTTGTGCTTCAACTCTGCACAACTGTCCCAGTGTCTATTTTGTGATAACTTATTTAATCCATACTTTTAAGTTCAATCAGCAGCCACCGATTTGCAACCTGGAACGTCCTTACCTACCATGCCTCCCTGTCTTACCTTGATGCTTGTCTATAGTTTATACTGTTCTTTAACAGTAGATTTTATTAGTTTCCTTGGAGATAAGAACCGTGACTGTATTTTCAAATATTCTTTATTGAATCAAACCCATGAAAATCTGAAATATTCTAAGAGGAAAATAGACATTTCACATGTGTTACTCTAGTGTCTGTATTAGCATCTACTTCTGTCTTCAAGTTGATCCCTTAAAAATAACCTTTCAGAATCTTGCTTTATCATTCCTGCCTTGAGTCCTCTCCATTTTAGTCTCTCTGCCTTTCCAATGTGATATGTTTATATAATAGTGCTAGTTATTGTAAGGGACTTAAATCCATCCTCTCTGGCCCATCTTCTTAAAGTCATTGTTTTTATTCTTTCTCTTGGAAATTCTAGTTTAGCAGGGAGCACAGAAGTCTTTTTTTTTTTTTTTTTTTTGCTATTTCTTGGGCCACTCCCGTGGCATACGGAGGTTCCCAGGCTAGAGGCTGAATCGGAGCTGCAGCCACCGGCCTACGCCAGAGCCACAGCAACGCGGGATCCGAGCCGCGTCTGCAACCTACACCACAGCTCACGGCAATGCCGGATCGCTAACCCACTGAGCAAGGGCAGGGACCGAACCCGCAACCTCATGGTTCCTAGTTGGATTCGTTAACCACTGCGCCACGACGGGAACTCCAGGAGTCTTATTTCTAATTTTAATTGGATAATTAAGTTGGGAACATTATTTCTAAAGATTCTTCAGGTAAACATCATTGTTCCTAGGCCTAAAATATGAATATGATACTAGTAAATGTATAGTTATTTCTTAGCTTACCTACTAATGTGGAATAAAGTATTACTGTCATAATAGTACCTGCAACCATTTGCCACAGTGTTATGACACTTCAGAGCCAAGGCTGCATTTAAGTCCAACCTTTATCCTGAAGAGAAATCTCTTAGAGGATTGTAGACTCCACTTTGTATTCCTTTCAGAAAGCACACACAGGGAGGACCGAGTTGACCGTCCTAGGCAAATGAATACTGCTTTGGCTAGAACATGTGTTTCAAGGACAGCCTCTGAAGGAGAAATCTTAGCCAGATACCACACAGGAGTATCAGGATAACACTAGTATACACCCACTGAGTGGATCATTGCTGAATTTGCACATCAGATGTTTACAGAAGGGCAGGGGGAGTGGGTGGGTGAATACATGAATGAACAAGAGAATCTTTGAAAGCCTTGTTAGATCTTGAAAATGGCACAATATGTGACATGAGTACGAGCCATCCATTTAATTCATTGTTCTCATTATAGTGGCATAAATGCATAGAACCTGGTGTTCAGTTCTCATCTCACTCAGTAGATTGTAGTTAGTCACGTGAGCAGATATGTCCAGCCACTTCACTTGAGCAAGCACATCGTTCCCACGTCTAGAGCCTCGTAATTTGTCCAGCGTGAGAAAGAACAGGGTGTATTTTTTTGTGAACACCACTGTGTTGCCAGTTAGGGCTACGTGGGATGAGACCTAAGTCCTCCTTCTCTGCGGCCCAGGAAGCCCACCCAGAGCAAAGCTTGTGGAGGAGCAGCTGAGCCTAAGAGAAGACCCAGAATTGCGGAGAGTGGACAGAAGGCAGAGGCGGGTGGGCGAGCTCCTTTTGTAATAGACGGTGTCATTCTTCTTTTCAAGAATATAAGGAGTTGTTGCTAAGAATTTTTTGGTCCACTTAAACTAGGGAGATGGTTTAAGAAACATATTTATTTAATATCATCTTTCTGATCAACACTAAATTTAGGCATTCTGGCTTATTAAAGGGGAGAAGAAAGGCCATCCAGCCCTTTTCCTTTATCCTCCGGGCTTTGGTCATGGCCCATGGGTGAAGCATTTTTCAGTTGGTATTCTTTTCTGACTAAGGAAGTAATTATTGGATGTTGCCTGCAGGGCTTCTCACATGTTTATTCTTCATCAGCATTTGTGTAGTATTCCCAGGTCTGTGGGTCCTTGAGTTCTCCTTCTGTCTGCCATAAGGTTCCATGGGTATCTTAGTAGAAATTGTAATGTCTGAAAATTCTCAGGAGAACGTGGTCGTGTGAGGAAGCCCGTGGCCCTGAGAAATGAAGGACACTTGCCACTAGGGCCGGCCTCCAACATTGACCAGCAATATATATCCTTCACCTTCCTGTTCACAGAGCTGCATGTTCATCTTTTTGTGCCATAGAACCATTTATTTCTAGTTAAATCAGCAGTCACGTCCTTGGGATTCTGATAGTCACAGCCCAGAAGGACCTACGTGCTTGGACAATTCTAAACCTTGGCATGGGGTGGGTGGTGGTCATGGCCACAGGGAGCTAATTACACTTCACTCTGGGGGCCTTTGAGAGCAGAAAGTCAAGTCCTCTGCTTAATGACAGTATCACTTTGGTGACCCTTGTTCTGAGCACTGGGCATCATTTGAAACTCTTGGATTTTCTGACCTCTGACAAAATTTTAATTACCCAGGAAGAATAAGCATGGCTGTGACATCTGTCGCTGTAAGAAGTGCCCAGAGCTCCCATGCAGTAAGATCTGCCCCTTGGGTTTCCAGCAGGACAGTCATGGCTGTCTTATCTGCAAGTGCAGAGGTGAGTGCCAGCGCGTGACCCTTCCCCACTCAGAGCAACCAGAGGCGCAGAAACAAAGAACAGAAGGGCGTCCTCTCAATGAAACCATTTCAGTGATGGCTCTGTATTCTGACACCACTGTCACTCTCTGGGGGACCTTTCCTTTCCTTTCATCTCAATGGAGTAAGAGCTCAGAAATAGAATTTAAAGTTAACCGGCAAAACCTTGACCAAATTAATCACTTCTTTGTTCTTCAGTTTTACTTGTCTCTGGAACGTTAGCCTTAAAGCTCCTTTATCTTGACCTCCTTAGAGTCTCCCTCTGTCTAACATAGGATTGAGATGATTGATATAGCAAAGATCCTTTTCAAAGCCCTTGAGGGTGGGTGAAATTTCTTGATAACACGGTTTTCCATAAGAACTTAAGACTTGTGCTGCATCGGCATGTCCAAGCTGATGGTTATGTATGGGCCTGAGTCTTGGACAGACCTTTTGCCTGGAATTCCTGCTCCGGGGGTGTTCCTGAAGCTGCGCGAGCACAGCCATGACCACATCTGCCCTTAGCCCAGCTCCAGCCCACTGCCCACCCTGTATGAGCCACAGTGAAAAGTCCTGTGTGTTTTCAGAGTTGATGAGTTACCATCTTAACAGTGCTTTTAAGGGGTCAGAGTAAACAGAGATCAAGTCACTGTTTCACTGGTTCTGTTGAACAAAACTCTGCTAGTTGCTAGGATTTCCCTGTTGGGTGACTTCTAGAGTGACTATTCTACATATATTAAACGTTTAATATTTATAGTGAAATCACTCAGTGCTTATTTATTGTAAATATGAGAACATAGAGTGAAAGGAGTAAAATCCTACCACAAGGAGAGAAAAATATTTGCAGGGTTTTTTTTTTCCTATCTATTTTTTTCTATATTTGAAATTTGGGACATGTTAACTTAAATTCTCTTCATCATCCTCTCCCATGTCACAAACTGTGCTGTGTAGATGGGGGTTTTGGTGGCTGCATAGCATCACCTGTAAGGATACTAAAGGTTGTTTCTCCTGTGTAGTAGCTGCTTCTTTACCAGGCTGCCTTCTGTCTATCCAGAGGTCCCTGCTTCAGCTGGGCCACCCATCCTGTCAGGCACATGTCTGTCCATGGATGGCCATCATCATAAAAATGAGGAAAGCTGGCATGACGGGTGCCGGGAATGCTACTGTCACAATGGACGGGAAATGTGTGCTCTGATCACCTGCCCAGTGCCTACCTGTGGCAACCCCACCATTCATCCGGGACAGTGCTGCCCATCATGTTCAGGTAACAGCTGGCTGCCATCTCGTGTGCCCCCTAAGCAAACGACTTCTGCCTTGGAGGGTCTCATCCATCTGTAACTCTGAGGGGATGCAGGGGACGAGCCCTGAAACACATCTCCACTCTCTGGTTTTTGTCAGCAATAGCCGCGGTGTCCATCATGCACCATAAATGATTAGCCAGAGACCAGAGAGTATTCTAAAGCTCCGAAACCGCCTTCCTTAGTTTTGCATGGTTTACTCAATGATATTGGTCTTTGAACAACATTTGTGTAAAGGTTTATGGACCTACATACTTAAAATTCCTAGTCTCCATTTTACGGATAGTGTGTTAAGGCTGAATGTCTTAGTTAATTGGAGGGGCTTGGTGCTACTTTTATTCCGTGAAAACTTATTATTTATAAAGTAATATTCAAGAGGGAGAGAATTACCAAAGTCTGTGGCTATTGCTTTTTTTGTAAATTAATGGATATGTGGCAGTCTTGCCAGATGGAGAAATTTAAGAGTGACCACACATCCAAAACGTTTAAACTCCTAATAATGGTAATCAGGATAAGTTGGTAGAAAAACAGAACAGATTTATAATTCATAGGGGTTCAAATTATGGTTGTCAGTAACAGTAATTATTAGCATAATACCTCATCTAGTGCCTTTTATCCAAAGAGCTCAGAGCATTTTTATGTTTATTATTTCTTCCACTGAGTAGAGGCCACTGAATTAGGGGAAAACACACTTAGGCAGTTTTTCATTTGGAAAACAGATGCAGAGAGATTAATGCTCTTACCCAAAGTAAAATAGTGCTTCAGCTGGAAGGCCAGGGAGGCGAGAAATTCCTGAAACTTGCATCAGGTTTATTTTGAAGTTGAAATCTACCATCCAAGTTTGGAGTAGTGATTGTATTTCCCATCAGTCCTGGTTCTGTGTCACCACCTGTGCTGGGGGTGTAGCCAGAAATCTGAGGCTTGGGCCTTTGCCATAAGTCAGTCCCGGCCTGGGCAGGAAGGTGTACCACATGCTGGTACCTCAGTCTGCACCTGCTTTGCCTCCAGAGTAGGGGTGAGCAGAGGGCCGCTTGAAGTCCTTTTCGGACCTAAGCTTCTGTGCACCTCAGTAACTGAAGTATCAGAGTAACAGGCAGCCCCATGCCCCTGTGGAGGAGCAGATGACAGGGTTTGTTTTGTTTTTTCCCCCATAGTTAAGCCAGACGTGCTCTGCTCTGTACCAAAACCATTTCCTTTTTCAGGTTTTGCTCATTAAATATAAAAAAACACTAGTGTCCACTGAAACGGAAGATAAATGAACAATTTAATGAGACAGAAGAACCCTGTGTTGACCCTTTGGTGAAGGAAAAGTCGTTTGTTCCAATGAAGACCTCATGCTTTAATTCTCAGCATCAGTGTATAGAGCGTGGCCTGCACCTGGGTCTTTGCTAAACCCTGTACTCAGGAAAGAACTCTGCGTCAGACTAGTGGAAGTGCAGAGGTATTACTAAGAACAGATGATTGGGAGTTCCCATCTTGGCACAGCAGAAAAGAATCCAGCTCCTATCCATGACGTTGTGGGTTCCATCCCTGGCCTCCCTCGGTGGGTTAAGAATCTGACGTTGCCGTGAGCTGTGCTGTAGGTCACAGACCTGGCTCAGATCTGGCGTTGCTGTGACTGTGGTGTAGGTGGCAGCTGCAGCTCTGATTAGACCCCTAGCCTGGGAACTTCCATATACTGCAGGTGTGGCCCTGGAAAAAAAAAAAAAAGAACATGATTGACTTCAGCACTGAAAGTCAGTGAAACCAAGTCTAGCTTGCTCTGTTACAGAGATACGGGAAGTTCTTACACAAACACACAGGATTATTGATGTATTATGGATGTGTGTGAATATCTAGATAGACACATACAAACACATGCATGTATTTTTGATATATATGGATGTGTAGGTATATTTTTTCCAAAAATCTTCAGTGAGTCACCACATATGGATCCTTCTGAACAGAGGGCCACCTCCCCTCCCCCAAGCACTCTTGCCTTCATGGACTCCTACTTTAAAGAATATTTTCTTCCACCTTCCATTCAAGGATCAGCTGTTTTTCTTTCTGGGATAAGTGAGCAGCTCCTGAAATCCTCTGATGGAAGATTCACCAAATGATACCGTTTCTCAGATTTTTTTCCCTTATCTTTCTCACCCTTTACCTTTCAGTTTTTCTATCGCCTCTATCTTTCTAGTCACTTTCATGTTTTGCCTTGAGGCACATAGTATACATAGCAAAGGAATTCACAGGGTGAGACACCTGCAAATACACATCGTTTTTCCTCTGACCACTTCCCTACATGTCAGAGTTTTAAAGAGTAGCAGCTGTCCATCCTTTCCAGGACCTTTCAAAAGGGAGCCTTTCTCCAGCATTAGAGTGCCCATGCCCTTTGCAACATTTTTTTCTTTTTCTGTAAATCATAAGAAATGCACTTTTGTCTCTCCCCAGCTCAGTTTGCACTCTAGTTATCGTCCTCTCTACTTTCCTCATAATCTGGAAAGTATGGCCCATTTGCATGTGAATTTAAGCGTTGGCTAAAGTCAGTTTTCTGTAATGTGTCCACTTGGTCAAAGTTCCAGTCTTTAATAGCTCCCTTGAGATAAAGCTATATTTAAAGTTAGCCTCTTTGCTAGAATGGGGCCGCCACTGTGCTATCTCATCATTGCTATTGACCACCACTCTGAAACCCACATCCTCTGAGCTCTTAGGGGGTTTCAGCTCTGAGACGGGGTGGTTCTTCTGGGGACCCACTTCCCACTGAGCTCCAAGCATGAACAAGCCAGCTTCTCAGCAGGGTTCCATGCTTGTCATATTTGGATGACACGAATGTGGTTGATACCGTCATACTTTTCATTTCCCCAGCACAACTTAAGGGCAACGCCCAGGACCTCTCCAGACATTTTCAACATTAAATTCTATCTCTATCATTATCATCTCACCAAGAGCCCCGAATTGCCTCCCCTCTGGGAAAAGAGCTCAGAGTTGTCATCAGCCCCTGAGCATTTGCCTCTCTTGATCACATCGCCAAACAAATGTTTAGTCTCAGGTGAGGGTTCAGACTGTTGATTCTGAAGGCGCATTCCTGCTCAGTGTGCTAGCAGCTGGTCTGGATTGGGGTGTGTTCTGCTCAACAGCAGGACTTATTTCTAAGAAGTGCTCACAGTCCCAGAGATAATGAAGTGGATAGGATCCAAACCAGTTGGAAGTTGTGTTTTGTCTGAAGGTGTATGCATAGACCTGGGTTCAGATCTCTTGTCTGCCCTTAATACTCAGTTCCTGCATATGTAAAATAGGATAATAGTACCTATTCACAAGGTTGGTGTAAGGAATAAATGAAGTAATACATGTAAAACACTTAGTATGGAAATCGGACCATAGCGAGCATTCAGTCAATGAGAAATCTTTATATTCTAGACAATCCTACACGTTCCCAGACATCCCCTAAGAGGCCCCTGTTGTCTTCGATGGTAGGAATCCCTGTAATTTAATTCTCTCATTGGATTCTCTTATTACTATTGACAAACTCAAAGCACATGAACCTCACTTCCCAGAGCTGGCTCTTCCACTCTTGCCTTATGTTTCTAGGCATGGAATGTGTTCTTCCCTATTCTCTTGGTAGGAACGGAGACAGCTGCCCTAGAGCCAGTTCATCTTCTCTGTCCCTTCAAGCCTACGGCACCAGGTTCTTCAAGAGCTGCTAAGACTGCAGATGCATAACTCTTGTGTTTGGATTTTGTGTCGTTCCCCAGATGACTTTGTGGTGCAGAAGCCAGAACTCAGCACCCCCTCCATTTGCCACGCCCCTGGGGGAGAGTACTTTGTAGAAGGAGAAACGTGGCACATCGACAGCTGTACTCAGTGTACCTGCCACAGTGGGCGGGTGCTGTGTGAAACAGAGGTGTGCCCACCACTGCTCTGCCAGAACCCCACGCGCACCCAGGACTCCTGCTGCCCACAGTGTCCAGGTAACCAGCGCTGCGCCTCGGGATGCGCTGGGCGGGGTGGGGCTGCAGCCCAGGCACTGTCATTCTGCAGAACGAGAAGCCTTGGCTGAGCCCTGCATGGGAGTGCGCCAAACCCAGTCACCGGTAGCCCAGGCAGGAACCCCTGGCAACCTGCTTCCTAGATTCATTCCTTTTTGTGGAAGGCACTGTTTATGCAGTCAGTATGCCTTGCAGCTGAGGTGACTTTGAATCAAAAAGAAAAAAAGGAGATTGCTTCTTTCTACCCTTTTTTCCTTAACCCTACATCTCAGACTAAAGAGACAGTCCTGCTGCACCAGAGTACTCCCAATGTGAAAAATTCCCCTTGTCTTCATGAAACGTAAAGAACAGTTATTGATAAATAATGTAAATAAAATTCTTTGAAATCGGTAAGAGTGGTGAAGATACTTTATAGAGACTGTAAAACAGAGGAATTGCTAAAATATACACACAGCCCACCTTCTCTAATCTATGATGATTAAGAAGTGTTAAGTGACTAGCAGTGCATGTGTACAAAGAGTATTATTATTTTCTTTTTTTAGTCCTCATAATCCGGCCCTAGGTAAATATATGGTCATGAAACAAATATAACGAAATTTTGTCAGACTTTCAAACATAAGGTGCTGATTTTGCAACTTTAAGAAGTAGCACTTCTAATTAATGCTAGAATATATGCCTTTTTTCCAAAAGATACTAATTTGAGTGTGTATGTGTGTGTGTGTGTGTATGTATACATATATGTGTGTGTATATATATATATGAAATTACCAAGTTGACAGCCCACTAGTTTTGTCTTGTTGCTCAGTCTTTTTTCAACTTAATACTCATTTACCTTCAAAATACATATTCCGGGAGTTCCCGTCGTGGCGCAGTGGTTAACGAATCCGACTAGGAACCATGAGGTCGCGGGTTCGGTCCCTGCCCTTGCTCAGTGGGTTAACGATCCGGCGTTGCCGTGAGCTGTGGTGTAGGTTGCAGACGCGGCTCGGATCCCGCGTTGCTGTGGCTCTGGCGTAGGCCGGTGGCTACAGCTCCGATTGGACCCCTAGCCTGGGAACCTCCATATGCCGCGGGGAGCGGCCCAAGAGATAGCAACAACAACAACAACAACAAAAGACAAAAAAAAAAAAAAATACATATTCTTAGGAAATACTTATTTACCTTCAAAATATATATTCTTAGGACATTTCTTCTTAGTAAAACATAAACCATTGTATTTTATTATTTTTTACATTGGATTATCTAGTCAGCTGACCAGAATCTATTGTTCTGTCCTTATATAATATTATGCAGTATTCTGATATTGTTATGTCATTATACATAGTCGGTGTCCAAAATTCTTCACGGGCTCACATTGACCCTATTTTTTAATTGCATCAGATGAAATTGTAGGGATAGCCACATTATTTGCTGTTGTCATCATGCCCTACTGCTCAGGTATCATCATCTTCATTCAGAATCTTTGATGTAATTTGCAGCCATGATAATCTGAAAAGCTTCATTAACGCACCATCTTTTCTAGTAGAAGAAATAGTTCAAACATATTATGTCGTTAGGATATAATCTAGTCTCTCCTGTATTTTTATCATCACTCTTTAACTTAGATGCAAACCCTGCTAATGTTTCTCTGTTAATATGTAACCAGGACTATTCCCATCCTCCTGGTGGAAACTACTTTGAGTAGTCACGTCATTGCTGTTCATGAATTTATGCTCATTTAGTATTCCTTTTACAAGCTCTTATGAAACGCCTGTACTGAGCCTTAGGGACCTGGGGTTAGTGAGAACAGACACAACTCCTGTCCCAGGGAGCAGTAGAGCAATAATCCAAAGAGCTGAATAATCCAATACTCCTCCTTTAAGTAAATCGTAACAACCAGGTGAGAGGAGTACCTGGGAAGGAAAGAATCAAGAGCACATATAACCCAGGACGCTTTACCTAAAGTAACAAGTACCTCTGGTGCCACTTGTCCTCGAATCTGAGGACTAGTACAGGGACTGGTTTAGGGGAAGGGACTTCTCCACGATCAGTGCCCGAATTCATTGGCAGGACACCTGACTGGACCCAGAGGTTCAGCCCAGGCAAAGAACAAGATCTCCCTGAAAATGGGACTCCTGCATGTGCCAAGGAGTGGTTTCTTAGAGCTGGATTGCAAGGCAGGTATGCATCAGCAGAGCAGGGCAGAGTCCTCCCCTCTCAAAATGGAACAAGCCCATTTGTGCCTGGCTTTGCCTTGTCCTTTATAAACTTATCCTGGGTGACTCTTCCGTTCTTTCTTTCTTTCTTTCTTTTTATTTATGTTTTTTTTTTTTTTTGTCTTTACTTGGCAGCATATGGAGGTTCCCAGGCTAGGGGTCGAATCAGAGCTGTGGCCGCCGGCCTACGTCAGAGCCACAGCAACGGGGGATCCGAGTCGCATCTGCAACCTATACCACAGCTCACAGCAACTCTGGATCCTTGACACACTGAGTGAAGTCAGGGATCGAACCTTTGTCCTTATGGATACTAGTCGGGTTCATTAACCGCTGAGCCGTAACAGGAACTCTGACTCTTCCTTTCTTTATAGTTGCTTAAGAGATACTTCAATTATAGCCTTCATCTTAAACGTTGGGACTCTGTTTTCTAGATCAGTATTCCAAAGGTTACACTTATATCTATGAATAAGCATGTATCTGAAATTCACTTATATTTTAAAATCAGTCACCTACCCCATCATTGATTTTTCTGAACTTTACATTTATGGCTGTGTTGCAGTGATAGAAAGATAAAAAGTCTTAAAATTCAGAACATTGATTTCTTCACATCACAGTGTATTTCAACAGCAGTATTGATAACATTGTGTCCTTCACATCTAGAAAAATCCCATCTCTAATCTTAGGATGCTTGTATCCTAAAGTTGGCCTCAGATGATACAGATGTACAACTAGAAGGGTTGCATCCCTTGTGGTGATTGAAGCTCCTAGGATGCCTTGTCATTCCCTCTGTCCTTAACTTTCCCTCTCCCCTGGCCTGATTTACAGTGAGGTCTCAAAATAGAAATGGGCTCAAAAAGAAAGATTGACCACGTCACCCAGGGGAAAAGGGGAGAGAGAATAGAATAACACTTCCTTCCTTTTTCCACACTTGAAAAATTCTCTTTTGGGAGTTCATGGAAGAGTTTACGTGCAGCAGAAATGAATCCGACTAGTATCCGTGGGGATTCGGGTTCGACTCCTGGCCTCGCTCATTGGGTCGGGGTTCTGGCATTGCCGTGAGCTGTGGTTACCGACATGGCTTAGATCCTGTGTTGCTGTGGCCGTGGTGTAGGCCGGCAGCTGTAGCTCTGATTCGACCCCTAGGCGGGGAACTTCCATATGCTGAGGCCCTAAAAAGAAAAAAAAAAAAAAAATTCCCTTTCATTCTTGATTTTTTTAAAGTTGGAAAGAAGCATAACACAGAAGAGAAAAAAGGAACCTGAATAGAAGTAAAAAGAAGAGTTCCCATTGTGGCTCCATGGGTTCAGAACCCAGCTAGTATCCATGAGGATTCGGGTTTGATCCCCGGCTTCATTCAGTGGGTTAAGGATCTTTTGTTGCCGAGAGCTGTGGTTTTGGCCATCAGCTACAGCTCTGATTCTACCCCTGTCCTGGGAACTTCTATATGCCACAGGTGTGGCCCTAAAAAGAAAAAAAGGAGTAAAAGGAATGAACACCAATGACAGAACTGGTGAAAACAAAATAAATGAGTTAATAGTTGGAATCAAAATTAAAGAAGGGTCTCTGTGACAGGAAAGAATGGAAAAAGACACACAAGGAAAGAAGGCACTGTGGCAAGATTCCCAAGTGACATCTTCAGTCAGGGTTCAGGTAGGAGGCTCCTGCCACAGAGGCTGAAGACCTTTGGACACTGCATCTCAGCTGTACCTCTCACCCAGGCACGTTCCTGGGTCCCCTGGGGTCTCTGCCACCCCTCATTCAGAGGCCTCCAGGCTCTAGGATGCTCATTTCAGCTGCTGTTTCATGGTTTCGTTGGTGCTGTCCCTGCTTCCTCCTCTAAATTTTCAGACACCAGATTGGGTGTTACTTGCAAGAGCTAAGCTATCATAACCCTCAGAAACCTTATGGCAATTTGCAGAGCCCGTGTAGACGAGAATCAGGTGCCCTGATTTCCAGCCAAATCAAAAGTTAACATCAGGTAATTTAAAAATAAATTATCCCTAGACATGAGTATCCCAGAAGAGGTCCCTGAGAAAAGGAGGTTTTTCCCATCTTACCACTTTTAACCCATGAGCACATGATCTAGGGAACTTTACCTAAAACTTGACCTGTACCACACTTGGAGCTGGGCATTCACTTGCCGCTGCCTTCAGGACGACTCACAGGAGATACGGTCATGTGCCTCAGGCTCCAAGGGCCCAAAATAAAGCAATGGCCCTGCATCTCAAAGAGACTCCTCGTATCAGATCTGGTCGATCTTGTTAGCTGTAGGGTATAGTCATGAGGTAGATGGAGGGGAAATGTCACACTTAGAGCTGTGTCACTGTCGTAACCATGTGTTTATGAAAGAGCAGAACTCGTGATGTTGATTCTGAAGAACAGGAGATAATTCTTCTGACCCAGTATCCATTGAGAAGATGAGATCCGCTTACAGGTTTGCTGGGTGGGACCATCATGACTATTCAAGGTTAGAAGTGCTCTCTTATCGGTGAAGTTGTTTCTAAACTAGGAAGCTCACTAATTTGCACTTGCCTTTGTTATGTCCCAGTCAGCTCTCTGCTTGAGCTTAACAGTTTTCAACTCGTTTCGGCAAATGCCAAGACCCAAAGAGAGATCTAGGTTTTTTTCTGGTGACATCCTTTTCAGTTTCAAGTTGTAACTGGATCAGGAGACCCTTTAATCCTCAGATAGAGGTAGTGAAAACACGGAAGACCTGCCGATGATTTCTCTCTAGCTGTGTCCTCAGGAATGACTTACGCCCCCCTGTCATTTTTCAGCCGTAACATGAATGCCTGAACCATGGGGTGTTCCATGTTCTGGGAGAGGTACAGTGAAACTGTTTGGGTGTTGATTGGTTAGGACTACACGTGGTTTTCTTCTGCTGCAAGGGGGAGAAACCCCAGCTACAGTTTTTAAACAGCTAGAGGTTTCTTTTATATACATTCTGAGAAGCTTGGAGACAGATGTTGATCACTTTGATTTAGTGCCTTAGTGATGTCAGGCCCTCTCTTACAGGTGTGATGAGGCTATTACAGCAGCAGGCTGACCCTGTCATGGTGGAAGCAGGGAGAACATGGAAAAATGGGAGTAGCTTCACATCTGCCCTTCTTTTAAGAAAGTTCAAGTTTTCCCAGAAGCCCCCTTATCAGCCAGTGCATCCCATTAGCCCCAGCGAGGTGACCCAGCCATCGCTAGTTGTGCAGGTGACTACAAAGGGAGGAAGCAGGATTGTCCTGATCAACACGTTCCTCTTGGGTTTGTTTTCTTTTTATAGCTGCATGTGTGGCATATGGAAGTTCCCAGGCTAGAGGTCGAATCAGAGCTGCAGCTGCCAGCTAATGCCACAGCCACAGCAACACCAGATCTGAGCCACATCTGTGTCGTACACCACAGCTCACGGCAGTGCCGGATCCTTAACCCACTGAGCAAGGCCAGGGATCAAACCCACAACCTCATGCAGACTAGTCAGGTTCATAACCTTCTGAGTCACAACAGGAGCTCCAACATATTCCTCTTGTGATCCAAGTCCTCAACAACCCCACTCCCCACCCACCCACCCCCACATCAGGACTTTATTGGACTAAGGAAGAGAGTAGAGTGGATGTTGTGCATGCAACTGACAGACTCTCTGCAGCAGATCTTTTGTAGCCTTTGTTGTTTTGCCTTCAGACTGCAGACCCTGCCCCAGTCAGACGTGCTGTTTCGTTCCTGGGTCAGTTTTTAGGAGGCACATACACAAAGCCGTGGGGATTGAGGGCACTTTTTCTGAGATGGAGAGGAACTTGCTTTGTTGTGCAGTGGGTGGCCTGCAGCATCTTCTTTTCCCTGCTGACCTTCTATTCCTTTTTTCCAGATGAACCTCCCCAGCCTTCCTCATCCCATAATGACAGCGTGCCTAGTTACTGCAAAAATGACGAAGGGGATATATTCCTGGCCGCTGAGTCCTGGAAGCCTGACGTGTGTACCAGCTGCGTGTGCCTGGATAGTGTGATTAGCTGTTTCTCTGAGTCTTGCCCTTCTGTATCCTGCGAAAGACCTGTTTTGAGAAAAGGCCAGTGTTGTCCCTACTGCATAGGTAAGACCAAGAAAAAAAGCCCTTCCTCTCTCCCATTGCCACGAAATCTGTGTTGACAGCCATTTGCCTAGATCAGTTAATAGTTTTAAAGTCTGTCTTTCTGGTTGACATGCCACACAGACCCAGTGTTGTCACGTCAGGCGGAGGAAAGATGTTGGAAGATGTGTTTCTGAGGTCAAACATGTTACGAGTGCAGAAATGCTCTCTCAGGATGCCGTGATGTTAGAGCACTGTCAGGCTCTATCATGCTCCTCTGCTGTTTCAGGGTTTTCAATGTCGTAACTCTCTCCCTTCACTTTATTAGCAGAAGTGGTCTTTTTGTCCACATGGAAACACCATGTCCCATATTCACACTACACATAGAGCCTAAAGCTGGCCACTGCCTCAAGATCAGCTAAATACCAGATAGTAATTGAATCTCCCAGTTATTCCTCTGTCTGCTAACACTTAATTGATTCTATTTAAACATGCAGTTGTCCAAGTTGGGGACTTAGGGACAGAGTGAGGCCTGAGTAATTGACAGAGCCTTCTCCTTCGAGTGACCACAGGGGTACATCTCGTAAGCTAAGGACGTGTATATTAACCACTGCCATCTATACAAAAACCAGTCCTATGGACACAGGCCAGATGTTGTTCTGGAGTCCAGAAGGCAAGGCTTAGACAGCTGGCAACTCTAACACAGTCCCTGCTCCCGAGGCTCTCACTGTGATTGCTTTTGTCTCAAGTAAAGCTCATAAAGTCAAGTGCAAGACAATGACATATCTCAGTCCAGGAGTGAACCTGTCATCAGAGTTAGCAGGTGCAGAATTAGGCGAGCTGTATTAGTGGCAGGCACCATGCATTTACTGTTGAAGATTTTTGCATGCTTTCTAGATGCAAATCAGTGCCTGTATTTGGGGTGCTGCCTCAGGAGGAGGAGAGATCCTCTGGCCACAGGGCTTTGTAGCAGATCTCATAAGTGAGTCTCTCAATGGCACCCGGGTGCATGTTGGCCACGACTCAAGCTTATCAGGGCAGCTCCCTGTCCTTGACAGTGACCTCCAACCACTGGACTTTGCCACTTCCTCTGAACCCTTATTCCACACATCGGTATACAAGAAATGAGAAGATATTTTTAAAACACAATTTCTGGTCTCAGGAGATTTACAGAGCTTGGTTTTCTCAGTGTAACAGTCAGAGAACGTTAGAAATTATGTGTGAAAGATGGATAGGATGACCTTCTTTTCATAAGATGACCATCCATCCAATTTATTCTTTGAACCACACATTTGTGAGTGAAATGGGGGCTGTTAATAATTATGGAGGGACCATGGCTCTAGACCAGGAGTGTCCCAAGCAAATTGAGACACATGGTTGCCCCGTGTTTTAGTAACTGGGATGTTGGGTGGGTGTGCTGTCATACCTATAAGCTTTGTAGCTCCGAAATGGAGCCAAAACTGTATCAAGGTCTACATCCAGTTCGCTGCTGCATATCTTCTCAAAGAGCTGACAACATTTCTTTGGAAAATGGCACAGCTTTTGGTGAAATCTAAATGAAAGATGTGACCAGGTCACTGTTTCAGGCCGGAGGTTGGTGGCTAGAGGGGGAGATATACAGCCAGGACCACCATATTGAAATATCAAAACTTCAATCCTAAATGATTACATTTGGAAACCAGGGCCCGGGAGGCAGAAAATTCTGTTACCTTCAGAGGAGAAACCCAGCAGCGAATTTCTCGTGCGTTGAAAATTCGTATTTTTTTTTTTTTTTTAGATAAAAAGAAGTTCCTGTCATGTTTTTGCTACTTAATTGGTAAATGTGTGCTTATTAGTACATTACCAACTAGTACGTTTGTTGCCATGTGATAATATAATAGTAAATCATGTCTCTTTCTCACAAGGCCAATTTAACAAATTCAAACTTATAGAAAGAAATTTGCATATCACAGTATTCTGTGATCTTTGTCTTCCCTTTTTTATCTTTTGCCTTCATATTTTCCTATTCCAGTTCTTGCATAATTTGGATATACTTCTTTAGTCGGGGGGAGAGCGGGGAATACCCATTTGACCACAGTTTATGGTTCGGGCTTCAAGTTAGATTGTAAGCACTTTAACTAAAATGTGGTTCATATACCCTCATAATGATAGAGTGGAATTTTTGTCTCTATTGCATCTCCTTCCACAACAGCCTCCCCCCAAGCAATGCAGGTATAAGTGTATCATAGAAACCTGTGATGTATCTTCTGGGGAACATATTGGGGAATCTTCATCTTGGATGAGCCATACTGTGCGCTGTTGTTCTCTTACTCATCTTAATGCTTCATGCGTGTTTTGTTACTGAAATTGTCTTTAGGATCCTCTTTATGCATCATTCTTCTTTGCAAGTAGCCTTGTCAGATTAGCCTCTATCCTTTCTCCCAGCTTAAGTCAAGCATATGAAGTCAGGTTCAGTTCATGACTGTGATGTGGGGATTTACGAACCCTCCAGTTTGCTCTCTTGGTCTCTCCAGACCTTCTCTTGTCACCTTCCGTCAGTGTGGTCCCTCTGTAAGGGCAGCGAGCCTGGGCAGCGTTAGGACGCCTGCAGATGATGACTAGCTGTGCCTCAGTGGCAGAGCCTGCATCCACATCCAGATCCCCCAGCAAAGGGAAAAGGTGGGGAGGCCATCATTCTAGTAGAAAAGCTCCCGATGGCATCTCAGCAGCCACTGAGGACCAGTGGTTTCATCGTCTCAGTTTGAACCCAGCTCCTCGTTAACCCAGATGAACTGCTCCTGGGGTCACGTGAGTCTCCCACAGGCTATGGCACTGACCTCCCCATGGCTACAGGTCTCCTGCCTGGGTGGATGTTTTCCCTAATCAGCCAAATATAGATATCTAAATACCTCAGACCTGCCTTGAACCTGACTTCTTATTTAGTATAAAACCCTTAAATAGGAGTTCCCGTCGTGGCGCAGTGGTGAACGAATCCGACTAGGAACCATGAGGTTGCGGGTTCGGTCCCTGCCCTTGCTCAGTGGGTTAACGATCCGGCGTTGCCGTGAGCTGTGGTGTAGGTTGCAGACGCAGCTCGGATCCCGTGTTGCTATGTGGCTCTGGCGTAGGCCGGTGGCTACAGCTCCGATTCGACCCCTAGCCTGAGAACCTCCACATGCTGTGGGAGCGGCCCAAGAAATAGCAAAAAGACAAAAAACAAAAAACAAAAAAAACCCTTAAATAAAAGCATGCTTGCTTTTACCTTGTAAAATAGATGTTTTTCTTACTGCAAGAGAATTGAAAAGGCTGATCCTACTAAAAGTAGCATAATTATGAGTATTTGTGTTCCTTTCAGATAAATTATCAAGTCACTAAAGTGCAGTGATAATGCTTCTCTTCTGATGTATGAAGGCCTTATATTATGTGTGCTAATTTAATAGAATGTGATACAGACATAATTAATAGGATTGATGATTAATTTTGAAAAGTGAACAGCTTTGTCTAATTACTTATAATACCCATCATTAGGGAATTCATCCTTGTATGAGAAAGAAACTAGGTAGTAATTACCCAATCATTTTAATGGAATATCTTCTGATTCCCTAATTTTTTTTAATATTCCGCTTCCTACACAAATACATACAAACTCAGATTTTATTTTCATAGGCTTTTTAACTGTAATGATGGCTTACAGAATGGGGAACAAGACTCAAAAGATGACTTGAGTATGAATCAGGAGGAGATAAAAGGCCTGGTGGGAATTCTGATGTGATGTCAGATTTGATATGAGGTTCCTTATAAACAGCAGATGCCTTTGCCATGACAAACCTCACCATCAAGATAGCATCTGTAGCCTTAGCACTGACTACATGATACATGCCTTTCTGGAACAAAAATTATTTCAGTCCCTCAAGGAGATCTTTATTCTATCACTCCTAAAGGACAGCAAACAGTGAAGCCTGCAAGCCTTATTCCCCAGGTACTTCCTGTGCCCTGAACCACATCACCCTTGCTCTGATGTTTGTGTGGGTGATGCTTCTGTCAAGGGCCAGTCTCTGGCAGCATCTGTCAGCATCCCAGCAGAATGTCACCAAGTCCAGGGGTTCAGTCTACTACCTGGGAAATTTATATACCTGGGGGTCCCGCCAATACAGTCAGTCTCATTGAATAGGGCTGTTCTGTGTTTTGTTTTGTTTTTAGCAGTAGTAGTTAATAACATTATAATTTTTCCTCCTTTTTAAAAATTGTAGTTGATTTACAATGTCGTGCCAATTTCTGCTGTACAGCAGAGTGACCCAGTTTATATTTACATTATACATTCTTTTTCTTATGTTGTCTTCCATCATGTTATATCCCAAGAGATCAGATATAGTTCCCTGTATATACAACAGGACCCCATTGCTTATCCATTCTGAATGGAATAGTTCACATCTACTAATCCCAAACTCCCAGCCCAATCCCTTTCCCTGCCCCCTTGGCAATCACATGTCTTGAACAGGGCTGTTCTTGAGTAAGCGACTCTGTTTTGGCCAAGTCCTGAGGCTGACTCAGTACATAGAATATTGTTTTGAAACTTTTCATTTGGCAAGTATTTTTATTTATTTGTAATCATATGTTATTTTAAAAAATATTTGAGGTCAGATATTTAGAGTCATATTTGTTGGCTGGAAATCCCTGAGTCAGTGCATCTTTCTTCTCATTGAAGTTTTTGTCAAAGGTTAGTTATTTTTGGATGATGGTTCATGTTTTATGTGTGTATGTATATACACACACGCACATCTATTTATTTCATAATGAGGTGAACAAAGTTATACTCTGATTACATATCTTCAAGTCTTTTAAGTGTCTTTGAGTATCTTATATCTTTAAACATCTGTGAAATGATGTTTAAATGATCTTTAAACATCTGTGATGATTAAAAAAAATGGTTTTCTTGTAGGTCTGATTAGAGGTTAGCTATTTTTATGTATTTATATATATCCTTTATTAATATTTGAGGTGGAGCTTTCACATGGAGCCCAGCTGGCTTGGCACTCAGTTGTAATGATGTAATTATATTTCCTTTCCATCATGATCTTCAACTAGCAAATGATTAATAATATTTCTCTTTAGGAGGGGCAGTGCCTACACTTTATATCAAGTCAGTCTCTCCTGTAGCATTCATTTTTGCTTAGATTTATGTTTATTTGTTTAGCTATCTTCTCTTAGAGATAGATACAAATAGTATCTCTTTGGAACATCTGTGGATTATTGTGTATTCAATTCAGCTGAGGAATCAAACAGTAAATATTTAATTCAGCATCTCTAAAATATACCACTCACAGAACTAAATGTACATTTTTAAGCCATAATGTTATGATACTGGCATCTTCATTGGAACATTTTTCACAGCTGTTTCTCCAGTGTGTTTTCTTAACATTAAAATCTTCTGTGTATTGGAAAGAGAATGTACTTTGGAGCCAAGGCATGATGATCCCATCTCTGGCACGTTCTAGCTCTATGTCTTGGTATAGGATATAACTCTAGCTCAGTTTCCTCATCTGTAAGATGGGAATGATAATATTGTCCTGTGCTTCACTAAAGGGCCATGAAAATTAAGTGACAGGATATGCCTATGTGAAAGCACTTTATAAACATGGAAAAGGATAGGAATACATATTGGCTCATCCAGTTACAGGTCTCCTAACACGAGGTGCGCATGAGCTGAGGAGAAGGCATCAAATGGAATCTGGTGCCTCATTTTACATGCAGAACCTGCCTTTTTGCAAGAGAAGGGCCTGGATGTCACATCCCAGTGACAGGATTTTAAAGGATGAGAATATTTGAGAAAAGGCTTCAGTGGTGCACACTCTTGGCTTCTGGAACCCGTGACCACTTCAGTCACCTCAGTGTGACCCAGGTGAAAGCAGTGTGCAGTCTAAGGCTTTGTAGTGCTGCGGTGTTGGGGCAGTGCCTGGCCCCAGACCTCAGAGCTTCACTGTCCTCTCCTGCCTCTGGACAACGTTGCCATGGGAGAGAGAAGGCACGCTTTTATTTTTCTGTTTGCCGGAAGAGACGAGTCCCATCTGAGGAGTCTGTGTCTGCAGGATTCACCGTGATTCCTGGAAGCAGAGCATGTGGCGTGTGTAGTCAGATTGCCCCCGTCTGGAGGAGACAGCCTGTGCCTCCTGATCTTCAGAGCTCCCCGTTCCTGTGGCCCCTGCACTGCACTCCTGGGGCTCCCACTTCCTGCTGAGCGATTTCAGCGAAAGGGAAGGGAAGCAGGGAAGCGGGGTGCTTTTCTGTGTATTGTTTGGAGGGTGTAAGACGGAAAACATTCTGGTTGTCAGGCCCTGTGCTAACTTGGGAACTGGTCTAAAGTTGTTGCAACAAAAATAAACAGGGTTTGATTTCAGTTTGTTTAGGTCTTGCCCTCCACCCTAGGAAGCATCTCATCTTGCTTATCCCATAAGCAGCTTTCTCTTCTCACTTCAGTATCCTCCCCAGGCCCCCGGCTGTGTAAACAGACATTCAAGTTGTTCTAGTTAAGTTGGGGGAAACCTCTGAATGGCATCGTCTTATCTAGGCTCCAGCCCCATGTTCTTAATTCACAGACGTCTGCTGCACAGAAGGGAGGCCAGCACCCGTGTTTCCAGAGAGATTAGTAGCAGGTGCCTCTCGCCTCTTATTTCTGTCCAGGAAGCCAACTCTGACTGTGTACCATCTCATGAGGGAGAGGAGGACACCCCTCTAGGAGGATTACACTTTGTCCAGGAGATGCAATCAGACTAAAGTCAGTCCGCAGAGCCTGCAGGAGGCTGCTGGTGGAGTCTTCCTGGCAGCACTCGGGCTGCAACAGGGTGAACCACCTCTAGTAGGTGCAGAAACTCCTCTGGTGCAGAAACCAGCCACTCTGGGAAGCCCAGTGACTTCTACCTCACAGTTTTCTTAACAAGACTTTATATTCTGATTCTCACGTACATAGTTTCCTTTAAGTTCTGAAGGAAACTTTGTTTTCCTTCTTAGTCAGCCCTCCTTGACTGTCATGGTTCCTGCCTGCCTTTTAGACTACATTATCTATTTTCAGAATGATTTCTGTGTGTATCATCTCCATGTGCCTGTATGTGCATCTTGGATTGTAAAGCCATACGAGACGAGACCTTTTTTAAAGTTGACAGTAATATGTTTCCTTGAACTTCTATATGTGAAGTGCTTAATCAGCCCATAACAGATGCTTAATACAAGGATTAGCAAGTTCTGTTATTGAGAAACTCTGTCTCCTGGCATGCAGTAGGAGTCAGCCAGAAGTCACCATGTTTACTAGTTCAGTGAGAATTCAGGAACGTTTATACTTTCTCTGTTCACTAGGAACCCTGTGCCATCCATCACCTCTTCTTTCCAGTATGTTGAAGAAACCTGAAAGGCTCTCTTGGCCTTTATAAAGAGACCTCGACTCCCATCCCAAGAAACAGATAGAATAAAATAAAGCAAGAAGGGGACGTCCAAGAAAAGTCTTAAAACTGGGGTCAGATCTGCCTTTGGTTAAATTAAGGCATTATGTGGAGGTAGGAGTCAGCCTACCTGGCAATATTTGCCTCAGGTTTTTCTTTTTATATAAGTGAATTAAGAGCATGTGCTTTATGTATTAGAAGCTAGATGTTACAAGATAAAGTACTCAAGGTTTGAGGTAAATCAATAAATACGTTTTGCATTTTTAGCCAAAAACCTTTCATCGTTTGCTGATGGAATTACTGTGTATTAGAACTCTGCCTCACCAAAAGCGTCTAGGCCACCTGTGTCTGTTTTTCATAAGACTTCAGTTGAGTTCCACTCTTATATTCTTTTAGTCTAGGAAGGTCCAGCAAGCCAGCATATTCAAAATCAGGGAGTTCCCTTCACGGCTCAGGGGGTTAAGGACCCGATGTTGTCTCTGTGAGGATATCAGCTTTGCTGTGACTGTGGTGTAGGCTGGCAGCTGCAGCTCTGACTCAACCCTTAGCTAAGGAAGGTCCATGGCTGTAAAAAGAAAAAAAAAAAAAAAATCCGTCATCGTCTTCTTTGTCCGCAGATCTCTATCCATTTCTTAGTGACCTGCTCATTTATTTGCTCAGAGTTCTTCTTCGTTGTGATTTCTCTTTGTCTCCACTTTATGTTTTAAAAAAATTTGTAAAGTAGAGCTGGTTTCTCAAACAGGAGGCACTCACATTCCATTGATTCTCTAGATGGGGCATTTGTGCCCAACATGTGCCCTGCTTGGGATCTAAAAATTCAAGGATCTCACAGGCCAGCGATTGCAATGTCTTGTCAGTTAAGAGAGAGTAAAATACGAGGTAATAGTAGTATCTCATTCCTTTGTTGGAGTTAGAGAAAGAGTATTTGTAATTCATTGTTATAGTCATAAGCCAGAATTTTAAAAAGTACTTCCTCTATACTTACCTGAGTCAGCTGTGTCAGTGGAAACACTTGGCTGCCTTTTCCACTCAGCGTTTTAAATTCTGCATGACCCATGGTGTACCTGGTACCTTTACCCACCTGCCTAAGCAATTGCACTGAAGTTTTCTTTAAATCCCTCGAGCCTCTAACGTAAGAAACCAATTTGAAGTGTAATGTTATTAGCAGGGCCTGCAGTTGGCACAGTTTTTTCACATCGTTTGGCACATCTTCTTGGACCTAGAATCACACAAAGCTGATGAGACCCTCTTCGAAGGCTGAGACCTCCCGTTGTTGCGCACTGCTGCACCCACAGCGTTTAGAATGTGCTCTCCATAGCGATGTGCAGGGGGAACGGGCACCCACTGCACGGCTCGTTGGTTTCTTTTGCAGTGGGACTTACTCTGAGAGTAAGAGCTGCGTTTAGTTTCCTGGCTGCTAGGATCCCAGAGTAAATTACTTTTCAGGTCTCGAAATAGTACGTTGGAGATTTGCAAGAACTGATGCAGTTTCTAAAGCTGCCTAACTTCCTCCCAGGAAGTTACTCCCACACCAGGACTCTAACTTCATGACCACCACAACCAGATTTAGAACCCGAACGATCTATACAGGGAAGTTGGCTCCTGGCAGAAATATAGGTTCTAGTGGATTTTAATTTTTATAAACTTTCACAGAGGAAAAGGGGGTGGGGAGTCTAGTCTGGCAATGCTTTCTTTTTTTTTTTTTTTTTTTTTTTGCTATTTCTTGGGCCGCTCCTGTGGCATATGGAGGTTCCCAGGCTAGGGGTCTAATTGGAGCTGTGGCCGCCAGCCTACGCCAGAGCCACAGCAACGCAGGATCCGAGCCGCGTCTGCAACCTACACCACAGCTCACGGCAACGCCGGATCGTTAACCCACTGAGCAAGGGCAGGGACCGAACCTGCAACCTCATGGTTCCTAGTCGGATTCGTTAACCACTGCGCCACGACGGGAACTCCATGGCAATGCTTTCTTTTCATCATGGTTAGAGTCAGAGCCAGCTCTGAGCTGCTACCTCAGTGACTCCTGAAATATTGAATTGGATCTTTATAGAGGAAGAAAATGACACAATTCTAGGCCCTAGGTTTTCCCCCAGCTGTTAATTAGCTTTATGGAAGTATTAGTAAAACAGCTCCAGAGCACAAGCAAAGTCCAACTTTAACAGTCTGTTAAGCTTTTTCTTATCTTAAAAAGAAGTAAGATAGTGAGGTTCAGACAGTTGGAGAGGTTACCCTGAAAGGGGTTAACATTTCAAGGCCCTGCCACATCTCCCTCCACCCTTTCATATATCCAGAATCGAAGGAAAGGGGGAAAAGAAAAAGAAAAATCGAGCTGAATTTTCCAAACTCCATCGCTGAAAGAGATCCCATATTTTTATTGTAGCCAAACATGATGCAAGATAATATTGCATCTATTTGAGTCCAAAAAGATAAGACGTAGGTCTGAGAGCTCCCTGAGTTAGGTGGCTGGCAGCTGCAAGCACCAGTACTCCATGCTCCTGACACATGAGGCTGAAGATGCCACAGCCAATCTCCATCCTTCAGCAGGGAGGGACGGAGGCCAAAAGTCACTTCAGGCTGATCTGAAGGATAAGATAGAGGCCAGAGCTGAGGAAACCAAATACCAAAGCTTGATCTAAACCGAGGAGTGGCCATAAAAGAGTAACCGTCTTCCTTGCATGTTTCAAAATCTGGCTCTGGATATCATTCATTGCAAAAGGAAAATTCCAGAGCCAGATGAAGCAAGGGCAGTATCACTGGAGTATGTTTATAGCCCTCAACAGTGCCTACTTTGAAGGGGGGATCACATTAGTTTGGGTATAAAACTCCCGATGCATTTGTTGTTAAAATAAACCTTATTATATTAGTGTCATACCTCATGCTTTCCCTGGCACCTTCTTCTCTAGTCTTCCGAGAGGGAGAGAGAGAGAGGGGGGCAGGGAGAGAGGCGTGGTAAAGAGAAGTTTGCCTGGGAAGAACCCCGAGTCCTCCATAACCGCTTCGTTAATCTCCATTCCCTGATGGGATCGTCTCATGCAATCAATCGGCAAAAGGATAATCTGCCTTTGAAGGCAGAGACTGGAGCCACAAAAAATGTAAAGCGTAGGAAGTCCAAGTGTCCATTCTCCAGAGTCGGTGAGCTGTGACCCCTTCTGTTGGGGCGGCCCAGACACCTGCTCAGGAAGGTGACCCTCACTGAGGTTACCCCACTGGGGACCCAGCAGGCAGAGGGGGCGCAGAGACTGTGCAGGTGCGTGTGGTTCTCCACCTGGCCCTGCCCCTGGCTAGCCACGCATTTGGGACAAGTTGCCTTTGTCCCTGTGCCTTGGTTCTCTGTGAAATTGAAATAACACTCTGTCCCATTGGGCTGTGGAGAACTCGTGGAACTGGCCCATGAAAAATGCTTGACGAGCACCTCACCTGGTACGTAGCAGGCAGTCCGCAAGTGGAAGTTGTGATTAGTGTGAGGGATCGAAGAATAAGACCCATGGCATTGTGAGCAGAAGCAACCAGGTGGAGTGATAAGTACAGCCGTCGAAATGAAATGGCACAGCCCGCTCCATAACCAGGCATCAGCCTCTTGGATTACTTTGAGTTGGAGAGTTCTCGTGTCTCTGTCTGCTTTCCTCTTCGGCTGAAAGCTGAAAGTGCTTTTATGTAGCCTCTCATCAGACTGTGCCATCCCCACCCAAAACTACAGTGACTTTATTATTCATAACTTCAAATTAAGTAGATTAACTGCCATGTCTCTCTGTAAACCAAGTTGTCTCTAGAACTTT
This sequence comes from Sus scrofa, assembly GCF_054392235.1. Classification (NCBI taxonomy): domain Eukaryota; kingdom Metazoa; phylum Chordata; class Mammalia; order Artiodactyla; family Suidae; genus Sus; species Sus scrofa. Next base: position 115,844,224 of record NC_139385.1, on the reverse strand, counting down.
CTGACAGAGCTTTCTCAGGTTGACTCAGGTTGGCCCTGGTGGGAAGTGGTACATCTGGGAAAAGAAATGAGCATGTAAGAAATACACGGGGCACCCGGATGCATCAGTCAGCCGAAATTCATCACGTATCTTCAGGCCTCGATTTAGATCTTTGACTTTTCCGTTGAAACTTAGTCAAAAGAAGTTTCCATAAAGCCTCATTAACTAAAATCTAATTAACTAAAATCTATTCTAACCCAGATCACATAGCAGCCACCCCAGAAAGAATTGGTCAAGGCTTTTTCAAAAACAGGAGTCCTCCGTTTATTTCATGTGGTGCCCAACCCATGTCCTAAATATGGCTTTGTTTTGTTTTTTTGTTTTGTTTTGTTTTTTGTGTGTGTGCGTTTTTTTTTTTTTTTTGGTTTTTTGTTTGGTTTTTTTTTTTTTTTTTGGTTTGGTTTGGTTTTGTCTTTTTGCCTTTTTCTGGGGCAGCTCCCGCAGCACATGGAGGTTCCCAGGCTAGGGGTTGCTGCTGGCCTACACCAGAACCACAGCAACTCGGGATTCGAGCTGCATCTGCGACCTACACCACAGCTCACGGCAACACCGGATCCCCAACCCACTGAGTAAGGCCAGGGACCGAACCCGCAACCTCATGGTTCCTAGCAGATTTGTTAACCACTGAGCCACAACGGGAACTCCATGGCTTTGTTTTAAAACCTGTTTGAATAAACCAACTTCACTGTTATGAGGTATTTTGATATCATGGCTCAAACAGATCAGATGTGGAGATATCGTGGAAAGCAGCAGCAGGGGGACGCGTTCCTCTGTTGCCATCCCTGAAATGGGCTTGTCATGGATCGAAGTCCCTGTCCTCAAGCTGATGGCCCTGACATAGAACGTCCACTGCAACCATGGCTCACCCCAGTCAGTGCATACTGGACCTAGCTCGGCCTCCACCTGAAAATGTTAGGTAGCCAAGACATTGTCCACTCTGCCAGAGAGGCCCAGGCACAGTTGAGCCCACGTGAGGAGGGCTCTGTGTGTTCCTAGGAGGGTAAGAAAGGGGGATGTTGGGCAGAACTCAGGGCAAAGAATGAGGGCTTTCCAGTCCGATGGAACCAGGAGTAGATCCCAGCTCCACTGCCTCTTGACTTGGTTACATCAGGTTACTTCCTCTTGCTGAACCTGAGTTTCCCCAAGAGTAAGATAGACAGCCCTACCTCAGAGAGGTGCCTAAGGCTGAGCTGGGCAGGGCTCTTGAGCACAGTGCCTGGGTACCAGGGATGTTCAGCAGATGCTAGTTCTCTGTAGTGCCTGGAACCTTGCTGCTTCGTTCAGAACCATCTCTCTTGTATCTGCCACCTGCCTTCTCTGACCTGCAGATATGAGAGTGTTGGTCCTGAAGGTCGTAGCTCTTGCCCAGCTGAGCTCTGCACACGAGTCTAAAACTGGTTTTAAACTTCTATACAGACCCTGAGGGTCCTCATTCCTGCAGGCAGGTTCCTTTATAAGATCTTTGGAGGCCACTGGTCCCTTTTTCACTCTCCGCCATCTCCAAGGAGAGCCTCACTCTTTCAGCCCATGGCTTCAACCAGCGATCAATCGGCATCTACCTCTGTGCTCTATCCACCCCTCCCCTATCCCCTTGTTTACAGCTAATAAGATAGTGTCCTGGTCCCAAGTCAGAGTTAAGTCCATTGAAAATGACCTGAAGAAGGTGAGATGTTTCCATGGTAATCTGATGAGCAGAGTTTGACTGGAATAGAGATAAATGAGTGGAAGCATAGAAATTAGGTCTGTGGTAGTCAGCCCCCTCCCTGAAGGGGGGGGGAGCTTCACAACGGCCCCCAGAACTTGTGCGGGTTCTCCTGATCAGTCACTGCCTCTGAGCAACTGTGCACAGAGCCTGCTGCAGCACCTCTGGGGGTTGGGGTGGGGGGCCTTCCAGTTTAATGGCTCTCATTCTGCTCCTTGTCATCATATTGCTACTTTGAATTCTTAATCTTCATTGAATTGAGAGAAAGATTTGTTTTTGTAACAAAATCAAATGAGAAACTTTGGTTTCATCTAATATGTAACAGAAAGTTCTTGATTCAACTCCTTGCCTCGAAGGCATCCAGAGTAGTTGCTCTCCTTACATGGTTTTATAAATACTCTTGTAGACAGTGATCTCATGCAGTTACTGAATGAGTAGTTACAGAAACACCGTGTTATGCTGTAGCTCAGCATTCAGCCTTTTGGCATGGCTTCCTCCATGGTTTAATTTTCTCGCAGTCTGTTGAAATTCTTCGAAGTGGGTCAGTGGCATTCACAAAGCACCACACCTTGCAACCAAGTTCTTTAGAGCCCAGCTCAGACCACCCTCTTCCCTTCAGTGTGTGTGTGTGTGTGTCTGTCTGTCTCTCTGTCTGATGGGGATGAGTTGGGGGAGGTTGGTAATGTCTGCCCACATCTGTTTGAGAGAATCATTTTCATATCTCTGCCTCATTATCAAGAGTAACTCATGTTTGAGTTAAGTCGTGGCACAGTGGAAACAAATTTGACTAGGAACCATGATGTTGCAGGTTCGATCCTTGGCCTCGCTCAGTGGATTAAGGATCTGGCGTTGTCGTGAGCTGTGGTGTAGATCACAGACAGGCTCAGATCCTGCGTTGCTGTGGCTGTGGTGTAGGTTGGCAGCTGTAGCTCCAATTCAGCCCCTAACCTGGGAACCTCCACATGCCGAGGGTGCGGCGCTAAAAAGCAAAAAAAAGAAAAAGAGTAACTCATGGTGACTACAAAAAAAAATGTTAAAGATTCACCCTTGATTCTAACAGGTACTGTTAACACTCTCATTTCTTTCTAGACAGTTTTTAAATATTCCCCAAATCAGTTCTATCCCAGAGGCAGCTTTGTTTACATGGAAAGGCTAAGAGTTTGAAGGTCAATCACTGTGGCTCTGATCGACCCACTGGAGTATCTGGTTTGATAAGGCTTGACTAGATCCTTGACAAGATCACCAGCTGTTTCTTAGAAGAGGAAAATGACTCACACTGGAATTACCTATGCCTTGCCTCCCATTACAAGAAGCGGGGTCATCCTTCATGCTGTAGCTCCTTTAATAGCCATATCCTGACAGCTGTTTCTCAAACCTAGCCTTGCCTTCCCATCTTCCTCACCACTGCATTAGTCCAGGCCCATATCACATCCCAGTGACAGTATCCCCATCTTCCTAACCCATTTAGTCCTCCACATTGTCATATTGTCATAGTCCAGAGCTGATAGGGCTGGTCCTTTCCACTGCAGGAATGAATCTAAATCTGTCATCATTGTTCAAGGCCCTTTACAATCTGATCCCAACTTCATCTCCAGCCATCAGACAAGCAGCCCTGACACCTCTCACTGTCCTTCCAACATGACAAGCTGATGGACATAGTCCCTGGTGAAGCCTCTCCCAGTCCTCCCAGCAGACTGAGCGGCTTCAACCCTTGGTGTTGTGTTGTCCAGCTCCACGTTGAATGCACAGTGCGGTGGTTGCTGCAGGGCACCTGGCAAGGAGTTCCAGTCGGCAGCCCGTCTCCTCCAGTTCTGCTCAGTCCTCTGAGTCAAGGTTCAGGTAGTGCCCCTTTTTCCATCGAGGATAAAAGCTTGCAGAGCAAAAGAATCAATGTGTTTATGACATTTAACATATACTTACTATTTTTAGTATCTTAATTTTATAGAGAACTTTAACCTCACAGACATTAGTATCAATTAAATATCTTAAGATATAATGAGTATTTTTGCCTCAATCTGAAGAAAATATAGACCAGTGCTTGGCTTGATCCAAATTTGTTATATTATGAAGTCCTCATCTTTTCTGGGCCTCTCCCTCATCCCCTTCTTCCCTTTGTCTAAGAAGAGAACTGGCAACATGCCTGTAGGAGGAAAAGCACAAGAGAAAGTGCTGGACGAGATGGGATGAGAAGTGTAACTTGCACGGAAATACTTCACTCAGGCTTTATGCAGTGGTACTGGTCCGTCGTGGGAACTGTGACAAGATTTATGTAATGTGTAATCAGTACTGCTGCTTTGTGAGGAAATGATTCCCTTCACAGAGAATCCTCTGCGTAATAGATTCTAGATTTGATGGCAGATCTAATGTCCTCAATGAAACGTTGGCCGGGGGTCAGTATATGACTTGAGTTTAAGTTCATTCAGTGATTCTGCTCAGCATTTGACTTGTACATTTTGGATATCTTAATTAAGTCTCTTCCTCTAAGGGTTTCAGATTAGCAGAATCGTCTGCCGTGCATTTGGTGTGAATGTCTCCAAATGAGTTTTTCATCTAAACAGTCAACACACCAGAACCCTTTCTCTGGAACCCTCACCAATACAGTGACCTACATTTTTAAATTGATATTGAAAAAGAATTCTGCTTACAACTAAAACTGTCTTGTGATTGCTCGATGTCCCTTGCTGAACCTCAGGCCACAGTCATGGGAGAAATAATGAAAAAACATTGGGAGACAGATTGTAGATTTTAACACTGGGCAGAGATTCCTTTCCATGCCTGCTTATAACTCCCCAGTGGGCCAAGACTTAACATCTTTGCAAACACAAAATGTCATAGGACGTTATTAGTGCCATTTAATGAGGGGCATATGCTTGAGTGGTTGGTAAGAAGAGAATGTGGATTCCAAAGACTTCTGCCTGTGACCCTCCTGAAAGCGCTCAATGGGAAGCTCCACACTAGGTCTTCACAGAGACACCCTGCATGTGAGTGCTTCTCGTTGCCCCACAGGCATTGTGGGTTCTGCCCTTTGTGCCTGGACAGTGAACACCACCCCTGCCAGAGCTTCCCACATGCCTTCCAGGGAGAACCTGTGCTCCAGACACCGCTTCTTTCTGAAGGAACGTTCCATCCAGATTCTTTTATAGTTATTCATTTATAGTGACCAGTGGTTAATGGAGCTTCCTATAGAATCTGAGCATAGAATTTCCCCAGATTAGGAGGACTCATCCAGGTATCGGCCCGTCCATTGCCCCACCCCCACCTCACTCCATTGATTGGCCCCATCTCTGCTTTGCTAATCACTCCCTCTGAGCCACCCTTCCTGAGCTCTAATGGGAATGAGATCGCTGGTAAGTTCAGATAAACCAGGAGAAGGTGTTGCATCAAACATAAAGGAATTTTCAAGGAAAGGGCTGAGGAAGGGAGGCTGTGAGGATGGAGGGAGAGTGGAGAGAAAAGGAGAACAATGTATTAAGCTGTAAGTTCTTAAACATACAAATAGTTCTTAAAAATATGTCATTCTTGCCATGGAGTTCCTGCCGTGGTGCAGTGAATTAAGAATCCACCTGCAGTGGCTCGGGTCTCAGGGTGGTGCAGGTTCAATCCCGGGCCCAGCTCAGTGTGGGAAAGGGCCTGGCATTGCTGCAGCTGTGGCTGGGATTCAGTCCCTGACCCAGGAACTTCCATGTGCGGTGGTTGCAGCCATTAAAGAAAAAAAAAAAAAAAAGTTCTCAAAAACCATAGTTTGCTGGGAAAAAATGGATTGAAATGAAATCATTGTTTCTGAGGTAGGACTGTCCCAGTTGATGACATCTAGCATCACTGAAAAATGAAGGGAATGATTATTTCAGTGCTAATTCCCCTCTGGGAGAGCCCAGGACACCTGCCAGTTCCTTGTGATAGCCCATTACCATTCCTTACCTTCCATGCTTCGTTTACATACGGATTAACTAGAGATAGGAATTCCTGGAATTGTTTCCACAGGTCTCCTCAGCGGGACTTTTTATCTCTTCCCATGGAAATGAAACCCCTGAGTGTGTCTCTCTGCCCATTTGTGTTTGAGTTGTGGTTCTTTCGTGTAGTGTGTTCAGCAGCCCTATGATGATTACCCTTGTCTCTTGCGATGAGCGTCTAATGACTCTTAACCAGCGGGTACCCTTCCCAGCTGGTTGTCACGGATACTGCCCTGCGTCAGCCTCAGTGGCCCTTGATCAGGTTCAGGCCACAAGATGAGAGTTCCAAAGCATCCTCTGAGCAGAGGAAAATAACAGTCGAGGATTGGGGAAGCAGAAGTGTCACCTAGTAGAATCCTAGAGCATGTCATGATTGTGCGAAGCTGGTGCCCTCCATGTCTCGGGCATAGGAAAAAATGGTGTCTGTCCCGTCGAGTGACTCCACCATGTACTGTTCTTTTCACTAGAAGACACAATCCCAAAGAAGGTGCTGTGCCACTTCAGTGGGAAGGCCTACGCCGATGAGGAGCGCTGGGACATTGACAGCTGCACACACTGCTACTGCCTGCAGGGCCAGACCCTCTGCTCAACCGTCAGCTGCCCCCCGCTGCCCTGCGTCGAGCCCATCAACGTGGAAGGAAGTTGCTGCCCGATGTGTCCAGGTATCTAAGCCACTGCCTTAGGTGCCATTTTTCTTTATTTTATTTTTATTAGAATATAGTTGATTGATAGTGTTGTGTCTATTTCGGCTATATGGCATAGGGACCCAGTTATACATATATGTATACATTCCTTCTCTCACTAGTGTCCATCATGTTCTTACCTCAAGAGAATGGATGTAGGGAGTTCCCATCATGGCTCAGCAGAAATGAATCTGACTAGTATCCATGAGGACTCAGGTTCCACCCCTGGCTTTGCTCAGTGGGTTAAGGATCCTGCATTGCTGTGAGCTGTAGTATAGGTCACAGACATGGCTCGTATCTGGCATTGCTGTGGCTGTGGCATAGACCGGTGGCTACAGCTCCAATTTGACCCCTAGCCTGGGAACCTCCATATGCCACATGTGCGGCCCTAAAAAGACAAAAATAGAGAGATTGGATATATTTCCCTATGCTGTACAGTTGTAGCTCATTGCTTTCAAGCTATAATATTGATTTAAGAGAAAACTAGAGCAGACTCAGAACCTCCTCCACCAATCTCTGCCCAAAGACATGGCAGATCACTTGAAAGACTGTGACCATCCAGGTGAGTGCCTGATAGTGGTTGCATGCCAGAATTGCTCTGGTTCTTCTGATTCATATCCTCTGAATATTAGTGACAGGCCTTATGGGTATAACAGACCTGGGATGACACCTGCCATATGTGAGTAGCAGTTTTAGGGTAATGTTGGATGAGCCCAGTGGAAAAGGTTCACAGTCAGACACAGCAGGGAATACATTCAACAGTTGTTATAAGGTGGCCGTATATCAGAACCAAGATAGAAGAGCTGCATTCAAAGAATGTGATCTTGGTTGGGTCTTTCTTCAGGCCGTCAGTTCCAGCAGGCCAGCCCATGCAGCCTTCTCCCCAGCCCTCCCATGAACTTTCCCTCTCTTCCCACCTAGACCAGAACCACGGAGGGCACCCCCAGCTGGCTGTTTGCAGAACCACATTCCTGCATATGTCGCCACATCATGTCAGCTCAGGAACCCACCTCCTTGTTTCAACCCTAAGGGCCCCCCCAGATCCTCCACAGGCTTTCTTCTGGTTTCCATGTCTGTGCCTCCTGCCAAAACAGCTCCTTTATCTTCTGCCTCTAGTCCCAACAGTGCAGACCTGAGCCCTCAGCAGGACAGCCTCTGGGCAGTGTTCCAGATCGAAGGCCCTAAACACACAGACAGAACAGACCATGCAGACTGAAGGGAGGGCTCACTGAGAGCCTGCAGAAGCTCTGAGCCAGTCGGGAGCCTCTCCATCTTCACCTCGATTCTGTGTTTTCTTGCAGCATTGTATTAGCTAATAGACTCTTGCTCCGTGCAGTACAGTTACACCAACTTAGAAGTGGTGTAAAAATGGAACCATTAAACCCAAAGAGTTTCAATGAACTCTGCACACCTTTGCCTTTTGTTGAGGAATTATGCAAACTAGTCCTAACTGGGCACTTCTAAAAATGGTCCTGAAAAAGGAGGAGCTGTTCTGCCAGGTCAGAAGGCGAGCCCTTTTCAGATCCCTTGGTTGGGTGCTTTTTGTAGTTTAGTCTCCTTGGCCTTGTTTAAGGTATAGATTGAGAATCAGAAGTTCACTTCCATGATGTTGAATCACATGGGGAAAAATGAAATCCTTAAATGTTTTCCATGAGATGAGGAAGAGCATACATTTTCTCACTGCATTGGGATTGCTTTATCTAGTACATACATGGTGTCAGGGGTTTCATACCAGTTTTCCCGGTAATTTGCTTTTAATAATATAAATGGTGAAACTTGACCATATTTAGTCACCCAAGGTTGATTTTGTGCCTGCTCTGTGCAAGTACCGTTTGAGGCTCTGGGGAGGTAGCAGTGAATCCAGCCAGGTCCCTGTCCATGCAGAGCTGCTGTTTTCTTAGGGAGAAATAGGCAGCAAGCAAGTCAACAGTAATAGCATACAAGGTGAGGACAGCAGCCACAAAGAAATGCACAGTGAGACCAGGGAAGATGGAGGAGACTGGGCAGGAGAGGGAACAGGGTGTTTTCATGATCCAGGACAACCTCACTAATCAGATGACATTTATACAGGAACCCAGAAGAATGGTAGGAATCAAGAGGTAGAGGCAGAATGTTGGGTAGAAGCAGGACAAAATCCTGGGTTGGGAACACTCCATGAACATTCCATGAGGCGGGGAGGTGCTGTGTGGATGGGACCCCATGAGCAGAAAGAGTAACGAGAGGCAAGCAGAGAAGTAGTCATGGGCCTAAACATGAGATCTCCTAGCGATTGTAGGATTTTATTGGGTGAGATAGAAACTCCGGAGGGTTTTGAGCAGAGGAGCGATGAGATGTGACTTGCAAGAGTGGAAGCAGGGAGACCAGTGATCCAAGTGGGAGCCGAGCACAGCTTGGACCAGGGCAGAAGCTATGGAGGTGAGAGAAGTGGCTGGGTTCCCATTTTAGGGAAAGGGAAGAATCCATAGGATGTGGACGCAATGTGAGGAGTGAGTGGAAGAGAGACCCCAAGGATGACGACTAATGCTTTTGACTAAAACATGGGGTTGTGGCTCTGGGGCAGAATCAGTTTGGCCTGGGTCATTTTTAGTTTGACATCTCCATTGGACATCTAAGTGGAGATACTGAATAGGCAGTGAATATCTCTCTGGAGTTCAGGAGAAAGATTGGAAAAGGATTGATAAACTTGAACTTTGTCAGCCCTAGGTGGTTTTTACGCCTTGAGACGGGATGAGGTCACCCAAGGAGTGAGTGGAGATAGAGTAGAAAAGGGAGCCAGGGACTGAGCCCAGTGATCACCCACCTGTGGGAATCCAGGCCGGTGAGGAGGGACCAGCACAGGAAACAGAAGAGGGGGCCCCCTCCACACAGGATGAAACTGCAAGAGCTGTGCCCTGGGAGCCACATGGAGAAAGAAATGCCGATGGGTGATGTCAGATCTGCGCTTAGCATTGTCCTAGTCATCTTGACACGAGTTGTTTCCGTACAGCGACGGCAGCCAAGTCTTCTTGGTGTGGCTTCCGGAGAGAAGGGGAAGAAGTGAATTGGAGATAGTGGTTACAGAACTCAGCCACAGACCATGAATGCTGAGTTCACAAATAGGATTTGCCTGTGGAATGAGAGGTCTTAGAGGCTTTGAAGGACAGATGGGCTCTCTTCATTGGAGAGAAGAGGGTAATCTGATCAAAGACCCAGAGACGGAAAGGTCAAGGCCAGGTGCCCCTGGACTAGAGAGTTCTAGGAGCAAGAGGTCAGGACAGAAAAGAATGGCTTTGTCCAAGAGTTTTAGGGCCTTAAATGTCAGATGAAAAGGTGGACTTTATCCTTTGTGAGGAGGCGCATTTGTGAGCAGATGAAACACATCGTGGAGGTGCTTCAGGGAGACTAATGGTGATCTGCAGGAGGGCCTGAAGCAGGCAGAGACCTGAGGCCGGGATACCTGTGACTTGCATTATAGGTGTCCCAGGTGTGTGATGATAAGGACCCTGATGAGGTGGTGGTGGTAGGAATGGAACTAAAGAGTCACTGTTCTCGGTTATGAGTTTAATAAGGGAAAGGGGGAGGAAAAAAAAAAAAAAAAGAAATTCCCGTTGTGGCGCAGTGGAAACCAATCCGACTAGGAACCATGAGGTTGCGGGTTCAATCCCTGACCTCGCTCAGTGGGTTAAGGATCTGGTGTTGCCGTGAGCTGTGGTGTAGGTCACAGACGCAGCTCAGATCTGGGGTTGCTGTGGCTCTGGCGCAGGCCGGCAGCTGTAGCTCCAATTCGACCCCTGGCCTGGAAACCTCCACATGCTGTGGGTGTGGCCCTAAAAAGACAAAAGCAAAAAAAAAAAAAAAGATTTATCCAGTGACTTCTCAGTCAGCCCTTACTGTTGCATTGAAGTTAATTTCTATTAACTCCTTTCTGTATCTGAGGTATTGTTGATGAATCATGTCTCCATCTTATTTCAGCAAATTTTGCAGTCAGTCGACCTCTGTCACCTTACATTTGACTAAGCACAGCCTATTGAGAAGCCTGGATCCCTGTCCCAGGATCTCTGTGTGATGTTGGTCAAGGCCCTTCACTGAAGCTTCACATTTCCACGTCTCATCTTGATGGCTCAGGCTGCTTGGCTTAGTCCTCTACACACGTCAGCTAACATTCTGAATAGCCTCACCCCTGCAAAGCACTTCCCCCTCTGACATCTTTGGATATGTACACCTGACCTGTGAGCTGATTCGCTGGTTTGTGCTTGTCCCATTTTATAGAAAACTGAGTGTCAGAAAAGTTAATTATCCAAAGCCATGCAGCTAATTAGCAGAAGACTGGGAGTCCCAGTCCTAAGTTGGCGTATGGTTCCAACTCCCCAAAGATGGTGCTGTCACCTTGTAAGCATCCTGCCCCATATTCCAGAAAGGACATTTTAAAGAGAGTGGCTCTTACAATGTGCCAGGTGCCTCTGAATGTGAAACACATTCTCGGCAAGTTGTCTTAGGTTGCTCTGAAGTTCAGATTGAGTCTGACCCCAGGCGTAATTCTTAATTGTGACCAAATGGCCTTGATCTAGGCAGCCTGGCCAGATGAAGTTCTGCGTTACTCCCCTGGCCCTGTCATCCACAGTGTCAGCAGCTGTCAAGGCTCTGGCGGTAAATGCCAGAAGCGTTCTATTTTAGAGTTGGGGTGAATGCAGTGTCTGGCCATGGGAGGCATGGAAATGCAGCAGCACCCACACTTCTTTTTGTTTCTCTAAGCAGTTCTTTGCTGAAAGATTTATCCTTTTTTGGAAAAACTGCTCAAAGGTAGCTTCCCTCTCAAGTTCACATTAAAGGGAAAAAGACCCTCTCCCCTTAGACTTGCGGGCCCTGAACTAGAGCTTTTGAGTATTTGGTGATAAAGGAGGCAGCATTGGGTGGATTTTAATCAGAGCTGAACTGAATTGAGTGGCACAAACTGACCCAGAGGACAGGCTGTGAGCTGGCAGACAGTGAGAAGTTAACTCCTCCTGAGAGGCCCACGAGGGCAGGACTGGTCTTGCTCACAGCTCTATCCCCAGAACTCAGGCCAGTGCTTGCCATGTAGGAAGTACTTGGGAAATACTTACTGAACAATGGTGATTATCACGCAGGAAGATGTCCTCCTCTGTCCTGGGCAGATCCTTCCAACTTTTCCGCTGTTGCCCAGTAGAACCTTGCTACACATCTGTGGGAAGAGGACTCACACTGTCCAGTTTCTGTTGTCTGCGGGCTTTCGCGCTGCAAGCTGCCTGTAGGCTGGTTCGAGGCACAAAAATTTCACAGCCGCTTCTCCTCAATTCTCACCCAGGAAAGACCCTGAGCTGAACTGAATTGATCCCAGCCTCAGGGGCCTCCTCGGAGGTCTTTGCTACTTAGCTGCTGACATTTACAGGTTTTTGGCACAGATCTCACATTCGCCTTTTCTCTCGAGGCCCCAGAAGGCAGTGGCCAGCCAGCCCCGGATGTGATAGGAGGGCTTATTAGTGCTGTGTGCTGGACCAGGCAAGGCAGGATTTCTGGGTACCGTGGTGCTGAAAGATGTACCAAAAACATCAAGGGGGGTTTTCTTCCCAAATTCCTCCAGAAAATTCACATACCGGGGTGTCTCAGTAAGCGAGCTAAACATCCCCCTACACTGTCATCAGAATCAGCCAGCCTGGACCTACCAAAGTCAGGACTGCGAGGGTCATCACATTTTTCTAAGCTCCTTGGGTGATTCAGATATGATGGATAAGTTTGGGGATCCCTGGTCTGTACTCATGGCCCTGCCTCAGTAAATGAAAATGTTTTTGGCAAATTCTCTTTTTAATTCTAAGAGTCCCAGGGGCCCATTGAACCTTTCAAAACTCTTAAGAGTGTATAGTGCTGTGTCTGTGGTCTCATAATTTACGTAAGAAAGTAAAAGCCAAAGTGACTTTATTCTCTGGGGGCAGCGGAAAGACCTGGGCTTTAGAAACACAGAACTGGATTTGAAGCCCAGCTCTCCTGGTTCCTAGATGCATCTTCTCGGGCAATTTGCTTCATTTTTCTGAGTTTATTTCCCCAGCAGGTACTCAGTTAACTCATAGTGGGAGCTTAGCATGTACTCTCTTCTCTATCATGCTTTTCTTCTCTCAGATTTATCTTAAGGTTCAGTTCCTAAAAAGGCTGGTTATTTGGGAAGGACAGTGATCACTCTAAACAGAGAGGATGATTTTATTTTAACTTAAATAACATATTTCATGTATTTTATTTTGGACTAAACGAGGCTGTTTGGCAATACTAAACACTCACTAATAAACAATGTTGGGAAACCTTATTATAAAAATCAGTAAATAATGTGGCAGGACCTGGCCAAGAAGAAGAACACAATTAGTGCAGACTGTTGTCATAGTTTGAAGGTGGAGGTTCTTAAGAATTATTTCTCTAACAATTGACTAGTTTTTGTTAGCTGGATGAAGTAAGGATAGACAATATGTAGGAGCCAAGGAAAGCTTTGGATTTTCTCACAGTCCCTTAAGAACTTAAAACACCAAAAAATCTTTGGTATTTGGGATTAAAGAGTATCATTCTTCTCAGTTTGGTTTCATGTTATAGTAGCTTATTGGCCACAGTGTCAATATGATCAAATTAGATAATCTAAATATATTTACTCAAGATCAATTTCCAGTCTGCATGGTTCCAGGAGTAACACAGCAGACATTTAAGACTTAAGCCAGGCAGCTCCTTACAAGGTCTGCCCACGTCCATCTCCATTGAGGAGAAAACGAATAAAGAATGGAAGATGCTTTAACTTTTTCACTTCCTGTCACATATTTCATATAAATGGATTAAAAAGCAAGTTATTAAAGTATAATATTTAACTGGTGGAAAGTAAAAGAAGTCTTCTGTTTCAACTTGCACAAACCTATAAAGCCAGCACCGTCTGTCATGAAAAGGCATGGAGGAGTAAACCTTTTTCCCCCTTTTAAATGATTAGAGGACATGTTTCCCACCCCTGCCAAGCTAGTGACTCTCTAGCATTAATGATGTCAATGCAGAAACTGGGTCTTTGATGTCCCAGAACATTTTGTATTGTGTTGGATTAAATTGAATGCACCATCCATTTGATTGAGGAAATGAATGTCAACACTGAGTGGCCCCTCCATTGTCTCTTATGAAAAAATAATCCTTTTCTTTCAGAAATGTATGTCCCAGAACCAACCAATATACCCATTGAGAAGACAAATCATCGTGGAGAGATTGACCTGGAAGTCCCCCTGTGGCCCACACCTAGTGAAAATGACATTATCCATCTCCCCAAAGGTAAGTGCCAAGTCAGTTGAGATCTGTCTAGTCTTGTGTATATAGTTTACCTTTTTTTTTTTTTTTCCCCCAGAACTTTTGGGCAATGTTATAAATCGCATGCCCAGGGAAGTTCAGATAACATAACTGCTTAGCTCTAACATATTTAACAACCTAGGATGATGAAATAACTCTGCAGGTAACTGGGTAAAATGCCTCCTTTCTGGCCCCACATGCTCAGACACTTAAGTGTTGATAGAAAGAAATACGTTCTTGGTCCTAAGAGCCTTGGTATCTGGAATTTCTAAGCCATCTCTCAGATGTTATGTAGGTGAATAAACTTTGGTAACAGAGGAATGATAAATTATTCACTTGTCCCCATGGATTCTGTACTAAACATGTATGCATTAGGTTACCCTCTATTTCCAGGTAGTTTTCACTCCATGGGAAGTTTAATTTTTTACTAATGTGTTGATTTTTCCACTCATCAGGTTTATTCCATGCTTTTTTCCCCTTGCTCTGTCCTTTTAGTTGTGTGTAATAGAGATGTTATTCTATCTCTCAGCAGCTAAATGGTAAAGCAAGGCCAAGTTCCTGTCAAGCCTGCCTTTTCTATAAAAGTAGGTCTCTTGATCAAAATAGTATAAGCACACTCTTAACCATGACTCAGTACTGCCTCCTGTCTACTCCAAGGACATTTTCAAAATCATTGCTATATAATTTTTATAGTTCTTTTGGAAGAAGCCAGGTTCATTGCTTGAGAGATTAACGTTCTGTTACTCTAGATATTTTAAGTGCTTTGCTTGGATCAAGCCAGATGACCAGAGAGCCAAATTCCTGGACCTGGTGTTTTGGCTCCTGATTTAATTGCTCTGACTGAATGGTGCTTTAGCATTGTGTTTACAGTCATTCAGTCAATAATTATTGCCACACAGTGTTCTGGATACTGAGCTTGATCATAAGAATAGCCCTATTTTATAATATGTTGAGGACTGTGCATACTTCTCTATTATGAAGATCCAAGAAGAAATTCCTCATGTGTCAGTAGCAAGTAAATACATGCTTCTCCTAAGCAACAGATTTATTTTCATCTTAAAGATCTTGTGAGTTTTATTGATGATGCTTGTTTCCTTTTTTGCTCTGGCTGGTAGGAAGCTCAAAGGTAAATTTTATGGCCTGCTTTTAGCATCAAAACAGAATTTAAGTACTCAGTTTTGTAAATAGGCCTCAGTTGAACTTCATTTTCCTTTCCTTTCCTCAAGATTTTCCTTCCCTTTTTTCAACTTTTTATGGCCTCACCTGTAGCATATGGAAAATCAGAGCTGCATCAGAGGCTAATGCCATAGCCTCAGCAATACCTGATCCAAGCTGCATCTGTGAGCTACGCCACAGCTTGTGGCCATGTCCGATCTTTAACCCACTGAGTGAGGCCGGGGATCAAACCTGCATCCTTATAGAGACAATGTTGGGTCTTTAATCTGCTGAGCCACAAATGAACTACTTTTTAATTTTCTTGATGACACATATTCCAATACTGCTTCCAATATTATTTGGAATGTGGGAAGGTAAAAATTCATTCTTGGAGTTCCCATCATGGCTCAGTGGGAACAAATCTGACTAGCATCCATGAGGATGCATGTTCAATCCCTGGCCTTGCTCAGTGGGTTAAGGATCTAGCATTGCTATGAGCTGTGGTGTAGGTCGCAGACATGGCTTGGATCTGGTGTTGCTGTGGCTGTGGTGTAGGCCAGCAGCTACAGCTCAAATTTGACCCCTAGCCTGGGAATCTCCATACACTGCGACTGCTGCCCTGAAAAGACAAAAAAAAATTCATTCTTCATTCATTGTGTGTTTGAAACTTGAATTCATCGGTAAAATATTACTTTTACCTTTGGCTTTTTTGTTTCTTTTTCTTTTTTTTCTTTTTCTTTTTTTCCTTTTATAGTCACACCTGTGGTGTATGGAAGTTCCCAAGGTAGGGGTTGAATTGGAGCTGCCGCTGAGGTTACACCACAGCCACGGCAACACCAGAACCAAGCCTTCCTCTGTGACCTATGCTGCAGCTTGCACCAAAGCTGGATCCTTAGTGGTAAGCAGGGCCAGGGATCAAAGCAACATCCTCACAGAGACAACATCGGGTTCTTAATCTGCTGAGCCATGGTGGGAACTACTGGCATTTTTCTTGATGCTAACAAATACGTTCCTTTTTTTCCCCTTCCTATAGAGTATCATCATCTACACTGGCTAAAATGACTAGGAAGGTTCTCTTCTTCCAATCCCCCCACGTACACATAGAAACATATTAATAAAAATCTGAGTTTAAATTATAGATCAGTATTAATATCACAAAACTGTGCTACTTCATGAACTGAGTTTGCAGAACAATTTAAAAGCAAGTCCTGGAGTTCCCATTGTGGTTCAGCAGAAACAAATCTAATTAGTATCCATGAGGACACAGGTTCAATCCCTGGCCTGATTCAGTGGGTTAAGGATCTGGCGTTGCCATGAGTTGTGGTGTAGGTCACAGATGCAGCTCGCATCTGGCATTTCTGTGGCCTTGGCCAGCGGCAACCGCTCTGATTCGACCTCTGGCCTGGGAAACTCCATGTGCTGTGAGTGTGGCACTAAAAAGACCAAAAAAAAAAGTTTTTGGTTTTTTTTTTTTTTTAATAAATAAATAAAAGCAAGTCCTTTGGAGTTCCCCAGTGGCCCAGAAGTTAAAGATCTGGTATTGTCACTGTTGTGGCATGCGTTTGATCCCTGGCCTAGAAAACTCCACATGCTGCAGGCATGGCCACAAAAAATTAAAATTTAAAAAAATTTTAAGAAAACCAAGTTCTTCTGATATTGTGTGTCCTGCATCTTTTACTAACCTGGTCTTTGATGCATGTAGACATCCTGACTACAGTGGTTTACTTGAAACTAAATAAAAGAAAAAT
This sequence comes from Sus scrofa, assembly GCF_054392235.1. Taxonomy (NCBI): domain Eukaryota; kingdom Metazoa; phylum Chordata; class Mammalia; order Artiodactyla; family Suidae; genus Sus; species Sus scrofa. The sequence goes on along the minus strand of NC_139385.1, from coordinate 115,827,654 downwards.
AACGACATTTCCAGAGAGTTCCCTTGATTGGTGTAAATTTAACTTTGTCATCTCTGTTTGCAGTGCTCATTGCAAGAATGATGATTTAAAGGAACAAAAAGACCTTCGTCTATAAGAGCAAAATTAAATGTCCCTTGTGCAGTATATTAACTCAGGCAGGGAAATGATCTAATAGGTCCAGTGAGTTATCAACAAGTTTATGAAAAGTAAACTATTTTTGCTTAAAGCATAGTGAACCAGAATATCAACCAAGAGACCAAGCTCTTGATTCTGGCTTGATTTTTTTACCAGGACACTACTCCACCAGTAAGTAGAGGCATATACTTTGCCATAGTCTCCTGTTTGCTAGTAAGCAGGGAGCTAAGCCTCATGTTTCTGCTTCGAAATCTTATAAGAGCATATAGGTTAACATTAATCAAAATATTTTTAGCAGTCTAATTTTAGTTATTTTTTAAAGTCTAGGTAAGAATTTTCTTATTTTCTTGAGTAGCTAGAATTAGCATCATCCTGCCTAATTATTAACCTCACCCTAGTATTTCCTTTGCTTACATCCATCCCTAAGAGCTCTGCCTTCTCATAAGAGCTTTTTGAATCCACGTTAAACTTTAATCATGTTTTAGCCTTAAAGTATTGGGCAGCAATAAAAACAAGTTTCTGATCTCTATTTACAGTGTAAATTAAAATATCCTTTAAAATTCTGGTTTGGGTGATAAATGCTTATCATGTTTTGTTTCCTAGACATGGGTCACCTCCAGGTAGATTACAGAGACAACAACAGGCTGCATTCAGGTGAAGATTCTTCGCTGGACTCCATTGCCTCGGTTGTGGTTCCCATAATAATAGGCCTCTCTATTATAATAGCGTTCCTCTTCATCAATCAGAAGAAACAGTGGATACCACTGCTTTGCTGGTATCGAACACCAACTAAGGTATTGTCCTGACAAAGTTTCAACCTCTTGAATGATCAAACTTTCCTCAAGTTTTTGATCAAGACTTTCCAAAGTCTGCATGCTTCTGTTTCCTTAAATTGCTTGATATCTGCTCTATTAGCCAGTGAAATTTTCCTTTGCTCTTCATAGCCTCAAATGCACATTAAGCTGTGGTGATGAGCTATATACCATTTGCCCAGGGCTGGATCAGTCACTGGATGAATTCTCCATTTCCACTGGTTAATGAATCCTGACCTTTCACAGATCCAATTTCCTGGATTTACTTTAGAGTTTTCAAATAAGCAAACACCCCTGAGTCATTGTTGTTTATATTAGAGATTAAAACCTGATCACCTGGTATTTCTCAATTATCTATCCACTCAGAATTGGGAAAGGAAAAAAAAAAATCACAAGCGCAGGGAGGGAACACTCAGGAAAGGACAAGAGGAAAGCTAAAGATCATGAGTGTGTACCAAGTCCAGAGGACAGGGAGATGCATCACAGCCAAGCAGACAGGGCAAAGCTAGCAAAGGATGAAGAGATTGTGTGAAATAATTCCAGACAGGATGGAGAGAGGCAGATTTCATCTTGAGGGAAAAGAGTATGTATCTGTTGTCAATACAAACACAAAGCACTTCAATCTCCCTATTTATAAGGCAGGAAAGAATTCATTTTCATGAAGGGAAATCACAGATCTTGCCAAAACTGATGCTTTTTGCAGTCTGGTTTTTACTAAAGAAAAAGCCATACACCCTTAAGAACTATAAACAGCCAATTTATCATCCAGATAACCCTTTCACATAAAAGTCCTGGCAGATACTTAACCTGCCTCTGATTTTCTTTTGACAAGTATGCACTGGGCATAACCTCTGGGCAGGGCACATGCTGGGTCAGGATACAGAGCATGCAAGACATGGCTCCCCCCTGCAAAGCTGGGCTGGGGCTGCTCATAGTGTGTGTGGATGCCTGGATATGATGGGCTGGACCGACCTGGGATGCTCACTTTGCAGCCTGAGTGATTTACAAGTGTCTGTTTATCTTAACATCTACCTGTCTGGTACCTTCCACTCACCCATCGGCCCTCTTAAGCACTCTTCTGTACTTGAAAGATTTGAAAATAATGATGTCACTTCAATATTGTCTCAGTTCCTTCATCTCCTCCCTGTTTGACATTTCACTTTTAAACAGTGTGTCAGTATCCCTCATACGTATATAGTTGGCGCTCGAACAGGCTGTAAACCCCACATCGTCTGCCCGTCTGTGTGCTGTAAAGCTGTTAGCTCACCCGAATGAGGTCCTACATATGGGTTGATTTGAGTGCGTAAGGCTAATGCTTTGTGGATTTTCCCTCTTCCCATTAAACAGCCTTCTTCCTTAAATAATCACCTGGTATCCGTGGACTGCAAGAAAGGAGCCCGTGTCCAGGTGGACAGCTCCCAGAGGATGCTGAGAATCGCAGAACCGGATGCGAGGCTCAGTGGCTTCTACAGCATGCAAAGACAGAACCACCTACAGGCAGACAACTTCTACCAAACAGTGTGAAGCCAGGCAACTTGGATGAGGTTTTGAAAGACAGAAAAACGACTAAACCTGCTCTTAAAAGTAAACTAGAATTTGTGCACTTGCTTAGTGGATTGTGTTGGATTGTGACTTGATGTACAGCGCTGAGAACTTACTGGGATGGGCTCTGTCTACAGCAGTGTGCAGAACAAGCATTCCCACTCTTCCTCAAGATAACTGACCAAGTGTTTTCTTAGAACCAAAGGTTTTCGAGTTGCTAAGATGTATTTGCTTGTAATATAGCTGTAGAGATACTTGGGGGCGGGGACAGTGAGTTTGGTTGGGGAACATGGGTGGGAGGGAGGTGTTGGGAAGACAAACTGGTCAGCTTGGCTCGGAGAGAAATCCAGTCAAATAAAAGCAGTCCAGTGGCCCAGAGGGTATTTTTCCTGTTGCTTGGAAGACTGCACTGGTTGCTGCAAAGCTCAGGCCTGAGTGAGCAGGAAAACAAAAAAAAAAAAAGCTGCCATAGCCACCTTAGACTACCAGATAAGTGCATCAGAACCTTTCGATAGCCATCCCAGGCCTAAAGCCACAAGCTTCTTTTCTATCCAGTCAGTAGCTGCAGTAGGCGGCGAGGAAGCCAGAGAAATGGGGTAGTGGCATTTCTCTAAAGCAGGTGATTAAGGATATATACAGTTATACTTTTTTGCTGCTTTCTTTTTCTTCCAAGCCAATCAGCCAGTTCCTAGCAAAGTCAGCAAATGAATGAGACCCGAGTCGTTTCTTGATGTGAGCACTGGAGCTTTTCTTACAGCAGCATGGCAGGAAGGAGGAGAGGGTGAAGGATGCCAGGCATTTCCAGGGGCTATACCTCCTTGTTTGTTGTTGCTTCGTTCTGTTCTGTTGTTGGTTGTTCATAGTTTTTGTTGACGCTCTAGCTTAAGAAACTTAAAAAAAAAAAAAAGACTGTTTGGGGATTTTATTTTTCCTTATATACTGATTCTACAAAATAGAAACTACTTCATTTTAATTGTATATTATTCAAGCACCTTTGTTGAAGCTCAAAAAAAAATTATGCCTCTTTAAACTTTAGCAATTATAGGAATATTTATGTAACTATCTTATGCTTCAGAAAAACAAAAGTATTTGTGTGCGTGTGTATATAATATATATATATACATATATATTTATACACATACAATTTATGTTTTCCTGTTGAATGTATTTTTATGAGATTTTAACCAGAACAAAAACAAACAGGCATTCCATATCAATGCTTTGGATCACTTACAAATTTTTGATTAACACAAAAAAATCTCATTCTACCTGCAGTTTAGTTGGAAAGAGATGTGAGTATGTGTGTGTGTGTTTGTATGTGTGTGTGCACATGCCCTGAGCAGTCAGCATCACACCTGCTATGGAGAAGGTATTCCTTTACTAAAAATCTTCCTCATTTGGATTTGCTTCGTTTTTCAATTTGCTTACTGGCCAGAGACATTGACGGCAGTTTATCTGTATCACTAATCAGCTCCTGGATTTTATTTTTTTCAAACAACTGTTTGAAACAACTACTGGAATATTGTCCATAATAAGCTGGAAGTTTGTTGTAGTTTGCCTCAGATATAACTGACTGTATACTATAGTGTTAACTTTTCAAACAGCTCTTAGCACTTTTATACTAATTACCCATTTGTTGCATTGATTTTTCTTTTAAAAATGCTTGTTGTGAAAGACACAGATACCCAGTATGCTTAATGTGAAAAGAAAATGTGTTCTGTTTTGTAAAGGAACTTTCAAGTATTGTTGTAAATACTTGGACAGAGGTTGCTGAACTTTAAAAAAAAATTAATTTATTATTATAATGACCTAATTTATTAATCTGAAGATTAACCATTTCTTTTGTCTTAGAATATCAAAAAAAGGAAAAGAAAAAGGTGTTCTAGCTGTTTGCGTCAAAGAAAAAAGATTTATTATCAAGGGGCAATATTTTTATCTATTTCCAAAATAAATTTGTTAATGATATGTTACCAAAATAGATTTACATCAGCCTGATTAATATAAAATTTTTGTTGACAATTAATCCATTCCTGGCATAAAAAGTATCCAAAAAATTGTAAATGCTTGCTTTTTGTTTTTTTTTTTTTTCCAATCATGGCCATATTATGAAAATACTAACAGGATATAGGACAAGGTGTAAATTTTTTTTATTATTATTTTAAAGATATGATTTATCCTGAGTGCTGTATCTATTACTCTTTTACTTTGGTTCCTGTTGTGCTCTGTAAAAGAAAAATATAATTTCCTGAAAAAATAAAATAGATATATGGCACTTGGAGTGCACCGTAGTTGTACAGTTTGTTTTCTTCAAAAAACAAGGCTGTAAAAGAATTACCTGTACCTTGTTTCTGGGCAGCCAGTAAACACTTCGAATCTACATTATACAGTGTCACTTTCAAAAAAAGATCCTGTGTCTGAGGGGAGGAAGATGAATTGTCCTTTTAAGATTGTCAGCTCCATGAGCCTCCAGCATCACAAGCAGCCCCAGTGCTTCTCTCAAAAGACATGCCTCTCCCAAGGAATACATGTAAAAAAGGTGCACCCCACGTCCCCACCCCAGCCCCCAGGAGGCTAATCAAGATTTCACCAGCTCACACGCTGTAGTGATGGACTGTGTGTGGAATGGTAAGGGGACGAATCCGGCACTGTTAAGGGAGGTGAAAAAAAATCAAAAACTCAAAAATAAAGCTCTCAAGCGTGTATTACCTTTTTTTCCCCAACATTTATTAAATGGGGTTGACTTGATTGGAACTGGCAAAAGTGTTTCATGACTAGTGATGTATCCATGAATGGCTGTTTCTAGAATTAGCACTTTAGGAGAACACACAGGCATGAATAAAATACAACACAGTAAAAGGAAATGGGCTGCGACAGCATACTGTTTCTTAAGCACCTTATCCTTGTAAAGGACACTTCTTCGCAGACAGGTGAAATGAAACATTTAACCCTCTAAAATTAAACAATACAAGATTCTGAATGGCATCCTAATGGTTAAAATTTGAACAATGGTGAAACACACAGCAGCCTCTAAAATCAGTCATCTCCAAGTGTTAGTTACTAAGTATTAAAATAATGCATATTCTGGTTTCCCTTCTTCCAAGAACAACCCAAGTTTCAGTCTCTCTGGACAATACTGGTAGGTAATATTTATACTGACAATTCTCTTATAAAAAAACCAGAGTTGGTTCTTGCCATCACCAAAGAATAGCTATAGTATAAATCTCTCAGTGCTTTAATCTAGTTCTCAAGTGAGTGCAGTTTAGATCTAGAAAGCCATAAAAACTCAGATCGGCGTACTGTCAGCTGATGTAAACTCTAACTGCACATGGACAATTAACATCACTCCCCCTCTATAAAGCTGGAGAAGAGTTCGCAATTGTTAGTATTTAACGAAAAACCATCTCTAGAATTCAAAATAGTGCCATATTTCTCTTCGTTGATAATATAAAGAATTAGGACATGATCTAGTAATACTGAATCACAAACCCAAGTTCAAGTGTCCTGAGTTTCCAATAGCAGGAAGGTAATGGTAGCCAGCTTTCAGAATAATGCTATAGGAAATATAGCTTGTAGTCCACGAAAGATAAAGTTGTTCCTGAAGGGATGCTGTGCTATGTAGGACATAGAACTAGAGGAAGAAAAAAAAAATTTTTAAATAGCAATGTGTATTTTGTATACACTTACACAAGATGTATATATATATTTTATATGTATATAAAGACACCATTCCATAATGAGAACTAAACATTAATGCAAGAATCTATAGTAGCATTTTAAGGTTTTAAAAGGCTATGTACCCACCAATGAAAAGTTTTCTCAAGACACATGTATTAGAATTGCCCAGAAATGAGATACCAAAAGGCCATGTCTCTTAGGGTACCACTTAGAGAGAAGCCCATAATGTTAGCCCTGTACCATGAGGCTTGTAACACAGCAAACGGCCCCCTGGTGAAGCCAAAGATGGGTCCAAGTGTCTGCACATGATTTTCTCCCTGTCTAGGACCAGCACGGCAGCAGCCAGAGCTACAGTGCAGCCTTGGGTACAGCTGTTGAGGGCCGGAATGGGAGCAGGCTGCGGTGGGGTAGCTAAGCAGGTATGAGAAAGGGAAGCCTAAGTAGCCCATACAGCACCCATCCCATCTTTCTCAGGCCAAATAAGGCCATTTTTCTACCTTCTTTCACTTCTCACCTTCACATTAAAATGAAGGTGGTATATTTAAGCAGCCAAACCATAGTCACTGGCATTGACAACAAGGACAAAGTCCCACCAAGAGAGTGGAAGGAGAGTTCTCCCCTGGGAAGCAATACCCCCACCCAAGCAAAATGTTCTACTGGTCACTGAGGAAGAGGAAACCCTAACTGGATGTGGATTTCCAGGATGGGTGGAAAACAGCATTTTAAGTCACATTCCGTCATCTCCTTCCCATGCAGGTGAACTCCTCTGAACGTTACACATCCCTCTTCATTTTCTCAGACTACAGAGTCACTCTTTAGTCTGAACCCCAGCTTATTTTCCACCCAGTCCTCATAAAACAAAGCCAAGACAAAACCACAACACATGCCCACAAGCAGCTCACCAGCAGCAGGTACTGTCTAGCTAGACCTGGGCTGGCAGAGGGAGCCAGGGGCCAAGCACAGGGAGCAGCATTGGAGGCATGCAGGGCAGCGTCAGTTACAGTGCTGGGTTTTCAGGGGAAAAAGTAAATGTCACTTTCCCCTGGAGCCCTCTATTTTCTGGGTCATAAAATCCTCCCATGCAGTCCAATGACAGAATAAGCTTCCGAAGTATTCTCTAGCTATTTTATCTTTGGCCCTCCTGGTGGTGCCCTAGGGACCCACTAAAATTAGAAATCAAGACATGTTCTTTATGTGCATCTCATTCCTGATTCACATCTATAAAAAACAAACCTCAGAACAATCCAGCTTTTCAAACCAATGCTAGCACAACACAAAAGCAAACAAAGATGTCAGGTTTACAAAAAAAAAAAAAAAAAATCAGAATGTAACAGGAAGAAAAAGCCCTCCATCAGAAAAGCAGAGCTTATTAAAAACCAAGCATGCCAATTTCACTTTTTCTACCCTCCTGTTAACCTACTAGTGGCTACCCGCATCAGGTCTCTTACAGGTAATACTTATGTATGCATGTTGTGCTCCCAGCTATCCTGAAGGCTCCCCCTTTGTGAAGCTATGACTGAATAAAAGTCCATCTGAGTTACCTAACATCTCAGAAATCAGCTAGTTGTTCAGCTAGCAACTCTTAATGGAGAAGAGCGAGAACCCAAAGAAGAAAAGTGTTACGAGAGGAGCACTGCTCTCAAAATTGGAGCCAACACTACAAAATGCATTTTATGATGCTTTGGAGATCTGCAACCTTAAAAATCTACCTTTTATAAAATAATGTCTCAGTTCCCATTGTGATGCAGCGGAAACGACTCCAACTAGGAACCATGAGGTTGCAGGTTCAATCCCTGGCCTTGCTCAGTGGGTTAAGGATCCAGCATTGCCACGAGCTATGGTGTAGGTCACAGACGTGGCTCGGATCTGGCGTTGCTGTGGCTGTGGCATAGGCCAGTGGCTACAGATCCGATTTGACCCCTAGCCTGGGAACCTCCATATGCCAAGGGTGCAGCCCTAAAAAGCAAAATAATAATAATTTCATTGAAAAGTCTTAGTTGTGTCTTTAATAAGTTCTTCAGGCCCTCTATCATCCAAATTTGGTTCTTTCCTTAGCAAAATAGGTAAGCTCAGACAAGTCTCAAATGATCTTCCTTTGCCTCATCCCTATGCCCATCCTGTACAAGCCTGATCTTGCTCCTAAGATTTACGGGCTCATTCTTCACTGCTCTGGCTCTATGAACATCTATTCTTTCCCTCTCTCTCTCCCCCTCCCCTCCCTGTCCCTTAGCCCAATGTCTTTCATATTCTCTTTGGGACTGTTAACTGATCTGACTGTTGCCTCTTTCACCCATCCTTATCCTTCTGTTGTCAAGATGGCAGGAGTCACCTTTTTCAAACCCCTCCTGGTGTCAATGCCTGCCACATAATTATGGCCATGTCTCCCTATTTCCTTCATTGCCTTCTTCAATGCCTATAATTTAGCTGTGGAAATTACTTTCAGCCCTGGACCGCAAATAAAAATTAAATTTTACACAACCATACTTTATAATGTGGAGAGCATAAGTCAGTCATGTAAATACCCTCATCCTGCAAAATAAGATTAATATAAGTTGTGCATTTGAAAGTTACTCTTTAAATCTATTAGCAAGACAGTGCATCTACTGACTAATCAAAACTTTCCAACTACTGCACATACACTATCTAAAACTCACCTTTCAGTATATAATCAGTTAACAAGCTCGGAACTTTTTCACTATCCTCTTTCATGGCACGAAGAACTATAAAATAAAGGAGAAAGAAAAGAAAAAGAATTTCAGATTCAGGTAATTTCCATCACTGTAGCCTTCATCTCAATTATACAGTATAACCAACCCATGTAAATTGATTATTTTCTGGATAAGAGAATACAAACACAAATGTTTAATATTTGTTATAGTTTAATAAGTCCTCATTCAGGTAAGAATATTCCAGCTATCTCAGAGCTGTGTCCCTGATTTAAAATTTCTAGACTGTGGAGGCAGAAAAGAGGAACTGGGTTATTTACGTAGAGCCTCGGGTTGTCACCATAAATGCCAGCAAGCGAGTTACTGTAATGTACATTTCTGCAAGCTCTGGGGAACAGAAACTTGGTGTTGTGGATCTCATTAGCTGAAGAACCTCTTAGGTTAATGAAGAGTTAGCTGTACTCTCCAAAGGGCTTATCTGTCAGCCTGCTTGGAAACTTTTAAAGAAGAAACCAAAATGAAGAATAGACTTCCATGAAGCACACACCCTGCCAAGCTGCCTGATCCTTGATACTACAGAGGAATCTGGGGGACTTAGCCTCATCCTAAAGAGAATCTTTGACCATCTGATCTCTAATCAAAGACAAAACAGAAAACACAGCGACTAGTCTAGTGTTTAAAAAAACATCTAGACCCTGGAGTTCCCTTTGTGGTTCAGCAGCAACAAATCCAACTAGGATCCATGAGGATTTAGGGTTCGATACATGGCCTTGCTCAGTGGGTTAAGAATCTGGTGTTACTGTGAGCTGTGGTGTAGGTCACAAACACAGCTCAGATCCCACATTGCTGTAGCTGTGGTGTAGGCCAGCAGCTGCAGCCCTGATTGGACCCCTAGTCTGAGAACTTTCCCTGTGTCATGGGTGCAACCCTAAAAAGAAGAAAAAAAAAAAAAAAGGTCTAGACCACTCAGGTTCAGATAAACCCACATGAATACCGTCCTTTCACCGCGACTGCCCACACAAACTCTCCAGAGCACCCCAGGGAAAGGCCTCACTATTCTCCCCCAGATGTACAAGACAACCCAGCGTAACTGTAATCAGCCTTCCTGGGTTAAACCCTGGCTCTGCCACTTCCTAGCAGTGGGACTCTGAGCAAGTTACTTAACCCCTCAGGGAACACACTTCCTCATCTGTAAAATGAGATTCATCATTAGATTTGTCACAAAGGGCTTGTTCTAATGTGAAGTTACGAATTCAGATGTAAAACCGTGCCTGGCACAAAATTTATGCTATGTCAGCATTACTATCATTATTAACACGACTAATATTCTAATTCTTATTACTATTTTTTTTTTTTTTGTCTTTTTGCCTTTTTTAGGGCCACTCCCGTGGCATATGGAGGTTCCCAGGCTAGGGGTCAAATCGGAGCTATAGCCACCGGCCTACGCCAGAGCCACAGCAACGCGGGATCCGAGCCGCGTCTGCAACCTCCACCACAGCTCACGGCAACGCCGGATTGTTAACCCACTGAGCAATGCCAGAGATCGAACCCGCAACCTCATGGTTCCTAGTCGGATTTGTTAACCACTGAGCCACGACGGGAATTCCATCTTATTACTATTATTATTGCACCTCCAACAGCTTTTACAAGGACGGCTACACATCTAAACACTATTCATGGGGCTTTCCCCGTGGTGGGGGTGGCAGGGGCTCAGATTCTCCCCAGTGTTTTCAGGAGATAATCACTTTTTCAAAACTTTCAGAGTCAAGGTCATCCTTCCATCTACCGTCTCACAATGATCCCATCCTCATAACTACATGAACTTGGACACTCGTTCACACGCCCTACACACGTTCCCTCACCCCCAAGCCCCAAATTGTTGTCAGTCTACAAAGACATTATCTAAAAATCAGCTAGGACATTCTGCCATGGGAATTATGATAACTTTGGTTTGGCCAAGTATATGTTTGTCCTGGATCTGAGAAGATGATGTCCCCTCAGCAATTCCCAGCTTCCAGGCAATACTTATGTTCCCTTCTTAGAGAAATATTTAAACTTGGTATTTCTGCTTCCATTCACATTCTAGATTTCAGTTCTACATAAAAATCACATATCAAAAGCCAATGTTATTAAAAAGTATGGTAGACTGGGAATTAGGAGATGCAGCCCTGTAATTAACCATGCTCCTGTGTGATCGTGGACACTTGTTAACTTCCTAAGTTTTCTGGAAAAGTAGAGGGCTGGCCACCCTTTTAGTCTCTTAATTCTTTATTTTAGACAAGCTGGCATCACAGAAGTATAACATGTTTTGAAAAGTGATGGAGCATGATGATGTGAGAAAAAAGAATCTATATATGTATGAGTAACTGGGTCACCATGCTGTAGAGTAGAAAATTGACAGAACACTGTAAACCAGCTATAACAGAAAAAAAAAAAAAAAAACTATTATATGTTAGAGGGAAAAAAAAAAAAGTGTTTTGCAAAGTACTCATCACCAAAGGAAAGAATAAAAGCTTCAGGTTAGCCGACTGGCAGCTTACACGTAAGATACTCTTTTCTTTTCCTGTGCTGCCCCCACCCATGCCTCTATATTCTCAATTTCCAAGGTCAGTATCATCAACATCCACTCACATGATGCTCTCTAATTAACAATCATCACAAATATTTACAGAGATCCTGTTGTGGCTCAGTGGTAACGAACCCAACTAGCGTCAATGAGGACGTGGCTTTGCTCAGTGGGTTAAGCATCTGGCGTTGCTGTGGCTGCGGTGTAGCCAGGGAACTTCCATATGCCACAGGTGCAGCCCTGAAAAGACAAAAACAGAAAACAACAAAAAACCACAAATATTTATAATCAGAAAGAACCTAATAGATCAGCAAATTCAATCCCTTCAAGAAAAACAAGGCTGAGTGATTGACTTAGGCCAAATCACACATACATTAATTCATTTACCATGAGGTAAGGAGAACAAATATTTTAATCCTCATTTTCCTCTGTGACCAAGAGAAGGTAAATGACTTCCAAGGATATCCCTGTGAATAACAGGGCTAGAACCCGAATTCAGTTCATTTATGGCTATCACAGACATTTGATATAATGTATATTACATCAAAAAATTAATTTAAAATGCAAGCCCCTTGATGGTGGAGTATTATTGTCTGCTTTGTTCACTGAAGTACCCCAAGTGCCCAGAACATGGCCTGGCAGAGTAGCCCCTCATTAAAATATTTGCTGAATGAGAGAATATTCTTAAAATATTACTATCGATTTATTCTACTTATAACTTCTTACCTTGGGTTCTACATTCCCAAGAAAGGAAAGTGTTTTAGGCCACAATTCTCCAGAATCTTTCCCATTGAGTTACTAACAGTCATACTAATAAAAGATCCACGAAGCAATAATTATTTATTAATGACTCTGCTCTTACATATACAAGATGTGACAGAAAATTATCTTTTTCCCCCCCAAAACTTCAGCTTGTAAATATTTTAAAAGGTAATAAAAACAGAAAAAAAAAATACAAATCAACTCTAGATTTAGTGTTGTGTTTGTCGTCACAGCCATTTATGGCTTCATTCTCGAAAGAATACACAGTGATATTCATCATTTACTATCCCAAATTGACAAAACAAAACAATAACAACAAAACCAGCCAATTAAAATCAGTATATATACAATCAGCAAATATAAACAAGGTAACAGATTTTGTCTTGGCTTACTTTTTGTTAGTATTTGAAGATCTTCAACGGATGGTGGTCCGTTCTTTTTCTCATAAGGAATAACTGTTGTCAAGTACTGCCAAGTTAAAAAAAAAAAAAAAAAAGTCACTGAAATCTGAATTACCTTCTCTGCAAAAACTTGATGTAGTTACTAGCAGGTCTGTTTTATAACACGAAACAGAAGCCACTTTAGTAATGAACACATGTATCTTACTATCTCAGCCAGAGCTCATTGTTTTTGCCCACCTCTATTTCATACAAGCTCAATATTTACAGAAGTATCTACTCTTCTGCCTTTCAGTTACTGAAAGTTTCACAGGAGTAGATCGGTCCAATTTGTTCATTTTGAAAGGGAAGTCTTATCTAACCTTCCCCTTAGATTTCAACACATTTTTGAAATGATAACTTAAACTAAAAGCATAACCATTCTGCATAGCAAAATAGCTCCCAATAATCAATTCTGTTTCAGACCATTTTCTTCTAGTTGAACAAAGTAGTCACACGGATAACTTCTGACAACTTTAGGAACACATACCAGCTTTCTCTAGACGCTAACCAGGACACACATACCCAACGAATTTGAGGTGTTGTTACTATTATTACTTTCAATTATTGTGTAAGTAGTTATAAACTATCAAAGATATTAAAGGAAAAGAAAACTGAAAGGAGAGACAGGTCTAATAAATAGTGAAAATTCATGTCTGATGGAAACAAACTGCCTCGTTCATTATTGTGAAGGCTCACAGGTATCGGTTATATCCTCTATAACATGTCCCCTGCAAGCAGAATCTAAAAATTACTATTCAGATTCTATTTTGACCACTCCACCAAAAAAAAAAAAAAAAAAAAATGGACAATGCACTACAGTTTGCATGTACCTGTCTAAGGTCATGGGTGTTTTTCCTTGGAATCTCTCTAGACCCACCCATTATTTGGCCTCTTCCCTGAATCTCAGTTCTGTTCCTAATCCTCTTTGAATGATATTATCCCACTCATAACCCAAAAACAAAACAGAACTGCTTAACAATGACTGGTTCCAATGAATTGTTCAATCTTTAAACAGCTTAATTTCTGCCATCTTTTTGGTGTAGGCATTCCCAAGGTGACACCCAGTTGTATAACCAATTATGTTTCTGTGTAAAGAATATACAAGGAGCCAGAAACATGCCCTCCTGGGGCCTCACTAATAGCATGCATGCTGGGCAACTTGGAGAAGTGTCAGGAAGCCAAATTCTGGCACACACACTATCTGGATACACTTTCTGCCCTTCCTGCCCTACACCCATGTTTTGGGTCAGTTGGAAGTTATCCTGCCATCTTGTGGGTTTGAGAGAGATGAGAGGCAACAGAATAAAAATTAAAACAAACAAACAAACAAAAAAAAACACCTCAACCATCCCTTCATGGAACCCACTTATGAGCTACAAATGTCAGCATGAAAGATTATTTTCATGTTGATTATTTCCCTTCTTGAGGAATTCACAACTAGCTGCAGGAAAAACATAGGTTCAAATGTCTTCCTCTGATAAAACTGCCTCCAATCTGCACTCTGCAGACTTTCTCAGCCTTCACTTAAGAGCTGAATTGAAAAGTTTTCTTTTTGAAGGGAAGGTTTCAATTGTGCGTGAAGGTTTCAACTGAGAAAAGTAATTTTAAGCACACTCCATGTAGATGTGTTTCCCATGCTCATGACATTCCTTAAATCATTATATATTAAAAAAAAAAAAAGTTAACAAAAAGCAACTACTACACATTTGACTATATATTTATACCCATGTATGATTTTGGATCATGTCTTATGCCTCATTCAGCAGACAACTGAATTGGCTGACCACATGATACATCTTAAAAACAGATGAACTGCATTTAAAAGTAGATGGGATACACTCTACAGACATTTTGACCTAGAACTCTAGTCTAAAAGATGCCAACATCTGGCCTTCGATCCCCCCAAAATAAGATGTTGTTTTCTGGGCTTTTAGAATTAAAGCAGCATATTCTAGCTTAGTTATTTTCAGTTATATAGTTTACACATGCAATTCAGTAAGTCAGTACATTAATACCTACTTATTTAAAGGTAAGAATGAAAAATGGAGCTCTAAAACATATATTAAGAAAGCATTTAGTCAATGGTCCAATTTGAAAAAGGCTTTTTCCTAAAGGGAAATGCTATGCCTTATCAAGGCTATAAATATAATGAACTTTTTATTTCTCTCTTTTAAGTAATAGTCTTAGTAAATTAGTAAAACCGCCAGCTTTCAGGACCTTCACTTACACAGAGAGTAAAAAGCAGAGAATGAGGAAAATAAGATAACCAAGCACCTGTTTCTCTCCACCTGAATTTCCAAACGTGTGGCGGAGGCCATTCTGAATGACATTTGAGATGCCTTCCATGCTGAAGCGCTAAAGGCAGCGATATACGGCCAGGAAGAAAAGGACAGAGAAAGAAGTTCAAAGACTATTAGTAAGAGTGTACACGATGACTTATGTGCCAAAGAGGCAAGCAGTTAGAAAATGCCACTACTCATTCAGATAAAGCAGACAAAATCATGCTGTTTTAAAATGCTTTTGCTTCCATTTCTTTGCAAGTCAAATGCAAAAGCAACTACTTTTATGCTACTGTATTCGTGCAGAGATTTCCTGACGTAGTTTACAAATAAATTTGCTCCAATATATAAACACTGTAAACTGTACACATATTTACTTTATGCAAAGTTGACCACATAATTTTAAAGATACCTTTTGATATTGTTTACCTACATTTTTTCACAAGTCTGAAAACTTCACACTAACAGTATGCATATTTTCAGCCTAAGTTTGCATATTTCTACCCTAGGTTTGGAGAACATTAGCATAACATTTGGCAAATGAAAACACTGTTACTCAGAGAGCTGATTATTGCTTCCCACTCGCTCTTCAGGCCACCTGCCACCGCCTTGGTGCAGAAATGTGAACTGGAAGAGCACATACACTTCCTGGAGAGCAGAGTGGATCCCATGTGCCAGCGAGGCCCCCTAAGACTTCAGCAGACTTTTCCATTCTGTTTCTAGGAAACAATTCTCACTTCTTTCTCCCAGCAACCTTCAAGACTTCCTAGAATTCAGCAGACTGAGAGGGGAATATTGTTTTCCTACACTGCTCATCTTGATTTGTAACCAGTCTACAATGTCAGCAGACAGTGAAGAGTCCAGTGGCACCTCTGTGGCTGCTGAGTCAAAGGCCTTGGATGGATCCTCTTACAGCATGACTAATTAAGGGGAAAGGCATTTTTGAGAAGGAAATTCAGTCTTGATTCACCGGATGGTTCCTTCCCCTGGAATTTTACAGGGGTGAGTTGAATCAGTAGATACATTTGAGGAGTCAACATAAAGAATACTTTCCCAGGCCCTAAGGAACAAAAAAAAGGAAACCAAGGCAATGGTCTCTTCCCTCAAGAAATGCAGTTTAGCCCAGTGATTCTCAGAATATGGTCCAGGGACCCCCCACACCCACTCCCACCCTGCTCCCAGGAAGTCTCTGAAACCCACTCTGGGGTCCACGAGCTCAAAATTACTTTCTTAGAAATACTTAGACACAGTTTGTCTTTTCCACTCTCATTCTCCCATGACTTGAGCTGCATTATTTCAGATGACAGACGGGACGCAGAAGCAGATTTGAGAATCGAGCTGTCTGTGATTAAGTCAGAAATTAATGAGATTGACAAAAGTGTCTAGCAATGCCATTTTTCACAATCTTTTACATAGTTATTTCTCATACAAACAATAAACTACTTATATAAGCATTAATGAATTTCTTATCGGTACTTTTAAATGGGTTAATATGTTAAAATTACATTTTAATTTCTAATACTGTAAAATATAATCCATATAAACAAAAGCTCTTTGGAGTCTTTGATAAATTTTAAGAGTATTAAGAAGAACACAAAATAAAAAGCTGAGAAACATCAAAAGGTTTCATCTTTGAAGGAGTTAAATGCCTCTATCACTCACATACACAATGGTGTTACTGAAAATCCAAGTACCAAATTTTACCATTTTGTGGGAGCTTGGACAACTATACCAGTCCTCCTGAACCATCATTCTTCCCCTCCTGGGCCCTCCCAGATCTGCATTCCATTTCTTTCAGCAAGAATCAAATATCTGGTCAATATGCCCCCACTAAACATGCTATACTTTGCTGTAAGTAACTCTCACTTTTGATGAAACATGTTAGTTTTGTTTTGTTTTGGTAATGATTTTTATTTTTTCTATTATAGTTGATTTACAGTGCTCTGTCAATTTTCTAATATATTGCCAGGTGACACAGTCACACATACATATAAACATCTTTTTTCTCACATTATCATGCTCCATCATAAGTGACTAGATATAGTTCCCAGGGCTATACAGAAGGATCTAAAGCAGGTTAGTTTTAAAAGAAAACTTACAGATAACCATGTTTGTAGATTTTTCACATGCTATCATATAATGTGTTCATATAATGTGTTCACATTTTTAAATGGATTATCAAAAGAAATGACTTCTTAGGTTCTAGCATCTGCAATAAAACTTATGGGAAACTTTTCAAATAAACAAGTCAGCTCTTTTTAAAAAGGAAATTATGTTTATCAAATACACTTCCTTTCAAAAGCAACAAAGAGGAAAATAATTTTCTATATTAACTTCACTTATATACAGGCATGTTAAAGCTAGATATAAATTCAGAACATCTCAAGCATGATGAAACATTTTAGAATCCATGTGTTAGAAAACTATGGTAATACTGCATATTTGAATTGTATATTCTAAAAATATATTCTAAAAACCTTTACTTCCCATCCCTTGGGGAAGGGTAGGGCGTAGTTTATGCAGATTTTTTAATTCTTAAGCTATATATATGTAATCTAAATTTCTTTTTCTTTTTTGGCCACACCCATGGCATGCAGAAGTTCCAGGGCCAGGGATCAAACCAGAGCCACAACTGTGACAATGCCAGATCCCTTAGCCTGCTGAGCCACCAGGGAATTCCTAAATTTCTTTATTAAATGTCCTTTTGTGGATATTTCTGAGCCATTTCAACTGCCAATAGCCTATGTGTAAAAGATGGCTTTCAGGCAACCAGGCTTTAGTGGAAACAAATGACCGCATAATCACGTGAAGCCACAGTTACTCAGGAAAATACAAAACTAAAAGTTTTTTTTTGTTTTTGTTTTTGTTTTTTTGTCTTTTTGCCATTTCTTGGGCTGCTCCCGCGGCATATGGAGGTTCCCAGGCTAGGGGTTGAATCGGAGCCATAGCCACCGGCCTACGCCAGAGCCACAGCAACGTGGGATCCAAGCCGCGTCTGCGACTTACACCACAGCTCACGGCAATGCCGGATCCTTAACCCACTGAGAGAGGCCAGGGATCAAACCCGCAACCTCATGGTTCCTAGTCGGATTCTTTAACCACTGAGCCACGACAGGAACTCCAAAACTAAAAGTTGATCCTGGAGAAAGAATAAAAGGAACTCCCTGAAGAACCTTTGCCCTTGCGGCTGATGGTAACTGAGTCAGCAGCCAGGCCCAGCAAGCCCAACTGTGTCCTGATCAGGTAAGCAATGTGGCAGTCAGTAAGGTTCTACTGGGAAAACAACAGAACAAGAAAAAAATCAGAAGATTCATGGGAAATACAAAGAAACCAACTCTAAGATGTGGCTGAGAGCATTGCACCCCCAAGGCTCCAGTTGTCATCAACTCCAACCTCCCCAGGAATCACACAGTAACAATTTTCTCCCTTCACTCCAAGTTCAAAGTCTCCCTCTCTGCTCTTTCCCACATTGCCAGTTTTAAATTCTCAAACCCTCAACCTATCTCTTTCTCCAGGGTTTCCAGAAACAGCTCTTCCTAGCACCGTTTCTTTGGTGCTGAGGTCTGCAGACACTTTTTGGCTCCCTCTGAGACATCCAGTAAGCTCTCCTTCCTGGACCACCTCCCTGGATGCCTAGATGCCATGCTCTCCCAGAACCCCCCGGACTCTTGACTGCTTCTCCTGAGAGGTGCCTCTTCCTTTATTCACCTCTTATATACTGGTGTTTCCCTGAGATTGTGTCCCTATTTTTTTTCTCATGTACACTCTGAATCTTCCCACTCCATCATTTCAACTTCTGCCTCTGTAGATCTCCAGCTCTACTTTACTAAGAGCAGCAAAATGCTATGAACAGAGCTCAGCAAAAAGGAAGGCTCAGGAAACATTAGCTACCTTTAGTATAATGTCCCTCGTGAGCTTCACTTGTATGTATAATGGCCTATTGAACATCTGTACTTAAAACTCATCATATCCAAGACTGAATTCATCTTCCTCTCCCACACCAAAAAAAAATTTTTAATTAAAAGCCTGTTTCTCCTTCAACATTCTATACTTCTCTCCTTCATTTGCTCATTCTTTCAAAAAATATTCTAAGCCACGTATGATTCCAGGGATCAAGGATTCAAAGTGAATACATCAACCAAGGCCCCTCCCCTCCTCGTGACCTGACATTCCAGCCTAGAAGGAGCAGGAAAAGTAAAGCGAGTAAGGGAACTAGATAACTGCAGATAATGCATACCCTGCCCCTAGCCTCAACAATTAAAAACTGCATGCCTACTTTATACCAGGAGGTCAGAAAAAACTTCTCCTAGGAGGCGATAGATAACTGCAGATAATGCATACCCTACCCCTAGCCTCAACAATTAAAAACTGCATGCCTACTTTATACCAGGAAGTCAGAAAAAACTTCTAGGAGGCGATATCTGAGCTGAAACATAGATTATACACCCGCCAAGATGAGCTACAAAGGACAATAGACAAGAGATCCTCTCAGAGCAAAACCAAAAGCAGCCAAACTGGCCAACCAAGGATTTTACTCTATGGCCAGTGTGCAGGGGTTCTGCTTCTCTCCTCCAGAAGGATGTGAAACAGTAGCTACTGAGTATTTCCATTGTCCCCTCCTTCCAATAAGGAGGTTTTATTGCAGCAGCCCTGTTCTCACTCCATCTTTGCGTGCAGGATGTGCCAGAATGGAAGCTAACCCTTTGTACCACAAGGGGCTCCATCATCCAGAGCTGATGGAAAGGACAGGCACCCCCTCAAAGATGCTGTTTGGATGCAGTTACTGTGGAAGAGACTTGCATATCTCCTTTTGAGGAAGGGAGTACGTGGGTTCTACCTATGCTGGCTGGAGGCAGAAATCAGTGACCCAGCCCTGGCTCCTTCCTTCCCTAGGGCCCCAACCAATAGAGTCAATCCCCTTAATATCTCTGAAACTCAACCCTTTTCCCATCGCCATCACTCCTTTCACTTTTTTTTTTTTTCTTTTCACTTTTCTTTTTATGGTTGCTATGGGTCCAATCAGAGCTGTAGCTTCCAGCCTACATCACAACCATGGGACATGGAATCTGAGCCACATCTGTGACCTACACCGCAGCTTGCAGCAATGCCAGATCCTTAACCCACTGAGCCAGGTGAGGGACTGAACTGGCATCCTCAGAGACACTACGTCGGGTTCTTAACCTGCTCAGCCACATTGGCAAGTCCCTCTTGGCTCATTTCTTAGCGATGACAGCAACAGCCTCCAAATCAACTCCTTATCTCTAGCTGTCTCCTTCCAATTAGTTCTCCTTGAAACACTGAAGCTTCCCTTCCAAGAGACAAATCTGAACATGCAACAAGCCACTTAAAACCTCTCCTTGGCTTCCTACAGCCTTTCAAGACCAAATTCCACAGCACAGCACACAAAGCCCTCCATCCTCTGGCTTCCACTTGGCTACTCCACACCCTCTTCTTCTTGACTTACTTCCTCCCTCAACTTCCAGCCATAATGAACAACCTCAAGTTCCTCAGATGTCCCTGTCACCTCCAAGAGGGTGCCTACACTATGCACTCTGCTCCATCTGTCCCCAGGATTCAATTCAGATGCCCTACCCAACCTAGGACTGACAGTAATGTACACACACCTCAACCACAGGACAGCACCAGGCATAGAAAACACTACAAGCATGGCAGCTGTCTTGAATACACCAATTCTCACCCCATCCCTAGGTTTCTCAACCCTGACTCTACCACCATGGGGGTCAGATATGCAGTTCTTTGTTGTGGGGGCAGTCCTGTGAATTGTAGAATGCTGAACAGCATTCTGGGTCTCTGCTCAGCGTGATGCTTGTGACACTGTCCCCCACCCCTCCAATTTGTGACAATGACAAACTCTTCCGGACATTGCCTATTGTCTCCTCGGGGGCACACTGGCCCGGTTGAAAATCACTGCCTGCACACTGGATAGTTTGCCATAGATCCCCAGCCCACAGGCAGCATGCTCCTGGAGACTAGGCTTTACTCTGCATCCTTGACCCCCATGCTGGCTCAAAATGAGAGATCAATATGTGCTTGCCTAAGAGTACCAAATGAAAAGACCCAAGTTTTTCAATTTGCCACATGATGCAAAGTGAAATAAATCAGAGAGAGAACAACAAATACTACATGATCTCACCTCTATGTGGCATCTTTAAAAAATAAAATAAAAACCTAAACTCAAAGAAAAAGAGATCAGACTTGTGGTTACCAGAAGTGGAGGGGGAACTGGAGGAAAGTAGTTAACAGGTATAAACCTACGAGATAAATAAGGTCTAACGATATAACGTAAAACATGGCAACGTACACTGACACATATAAGAATAAATCCTAGGGGTTCTCATCACAGGGAGAACTTTTTTTCCTCTTCTTTTTATTGTATTTACATGAGAAGATAATGTTTGCTGATCCTACTGTGATAATCATTTCACTGTTTATGTAAATCAAATCCTCATGCTGTACACCTTCAACTCACACAAGGATATAGCAATTATCTCTGAAATAAAACTGGAAGAAAAGATATTTTTCAAATGGAAGGCGGGTGGAGTAGAGGCCATGACCTAAAGAAAAACAACACAGGAAGAAAAAACTTGGGTTGAGGTTAATTTTTCATAAATTCAACTCCATCTCAAAATCTTCAGGGAGAAAATTAAGGTCAGATGCCCGTTGTGTCTGCCCACAAAGCACAGCCTATCCTCAGCACGCAGGAGGCACCTGATTGACAGGCACTGGCTTCAACTGTAAAATTCTTCACCAATTACTTCCCCTACCCGTGAAATACTTACAGATTTTTTTTTCATGGAGCCAGAAATGACGCTTTAGCCAAAAGCATTTGGAATCCAGAAAATTGTTCAAAAGTCAACTTACATAGAAAAACGTTGGACTAGAAGTCGGAAATGTGGGTTCTCTCCCAGCTGTACTACTAACTGTGTGACATGATAGCAGTCCCTAATCTCCCAGAGACCTGTTTCCTCACCTGTGAAACAGATGATTAAATGATGTCTTTTTTAAAGGTCTTATTTGTAAATTTTATGCATCTGTAAGTTAACTTGACCAAGAAGATCTGTTATTTTTGTAAAGCGGCAAATCGAAACCATACTTACATATGCACTCGTATGTGCACAAGCACACACACACACACACACACGTGTGTGTGCACATAGAATAGTATAGGACTAAAAGGTCACATAGGCTATGATGTTAAGTGTTCTAGAATAACTGAACTGCCCCGCCAAATGTTACATTCAGAGTTGTCTACTCCCATGGCTCCCTTATTTTTCTGTGGACAGGACTACATTTTGAAGAGACAGACTAGATCTTAGTCTCACCATCCCAGCGACCTGCACAGTGCCCGTGTCACGGCAGGCATTCATACACTTCTCCTAAGCTGACGCTGTAACACACCTAAGACCAGTCTTAGTGTCTGAGATAACCATATCAAGAGCCCTCTCAACTTCTTGCAGGAGAGAAACTTTTTTAAAAGAGCCAAAAGGCAAAAATGATCTGAGGATGAAGAGAAGAAAGATGACATGAAGAGATATAAGGTTATTTCAAAGGAGTAAATGGCAGAGTTCTGGAAGAGTCCACTGAAGAACCTAATCTGGGAAATCAAAATGAGATTTATTATCTTAGGGGAGTAAGCAAAAAGAGTAGCAAAAAGAAGATCAATGAATTAGAGAGGGATCACGGAACAGATAGACTACCAGCTAGACCAGGAAGGAACAGGAAAAGAGTTCTGCAGAGGACACAACAGATTCTGCTTCACAATTGCCCTGTAAATTCCAAAAACAATACCCCCTCTTGGGAGGCAAAATGAATTCGAAAAAGATAAAACCTCAGAGGCAGATTAAATTTACTTTTTAGTCAACGTCACCTCATTTAGAAACACTGCATTTAAATCCTTGAGAGCAGATGCAGTTGTTATGAGGTGCTTATGGTATCTAACTGGGCCAGAGGGAAGACTTTATGCTTAAATTTTGTAAGTAGGGAGAGAGAGCGTAGAGGGATGGAGAGGAGGGAAGGAGAAAGAGAAATGGAAAGAGGGAAGAAGAGAGGCATTTCTTTGTTGACCATTTCTCAAGGTGAAAGTGCCAGAGCCATGTGAAAGCACTGACAGAGGTTAAGTCTCGCGGTAACGAGTCCTCCATGAAATGAAGGACATTCCATAAAGGGCTGCTGCAGTTTAATTAAAACAAACAACTGCAAGACATATGTCACAAAGCCCAATCCTGCCTCCATGTAATGCATCATTTCTAGACTTGAAGGAAAGGATCCAAATGTTTGAATTCAGGGCCAAGAGCTCATGAAGATTCTGTGAGTCTAAAATTATTTGGTAATTTATCCACTGCATCTTTATGAAGCAGTTAACAGCTCCATAAAAAGCCGTTGTCAGAATAGCATTTTTGATGGAGCCCATTTATAAGCAGGAAAATGATTAAGCGTCTTAGTATTCATGTTATTGTTCCCCTCGCCACTGACAAAGTGCCAAAGTAACGTGCAAGGACGGGAGAAGGGGGTTACTGAGTTCAGGGCCTCGGTCCCGTGGTTCGTACTGAGAACACTCATGATCATTTCCTTCCCTGACGTGAGTAGGTATTACAGTCGCAAAATCGGTCACTTTCTGGAATCTTTTCCCAGACAAAACCAGGAGCAACAAAGTGTAAACAAGATATAGAAGATTAAAAGAAAATCTGTAAAAATCTGCAAGAGGCCAGAAATGAGCCAGGACCCCATGCCCATCCACGCACAACGTGGCTACACAGCTCAGAGATGGAGGACTCAGAGCCACGGGCTCCCTGTACCTGCTCTGGACAGCGCTGTACCTCTCCGCTCCAAGGCACACTGGCTCTGTGAACTGAGGCCTCCACTGAGCTTTTGTTTACCCATTAATGAAATGGCAGTAATAATAATATTGACTCTAATGGGGTTGTTGTGAGGATTAAAGGAAATATCCAAGGAAACACTTAGCAAAGTGTTCAGCAAATATACCTGTTCAAAAAAAGTCTGAGCTGTATTCCTTTCAAAAGGCTAGAACATTTGTGACATGACTCCCAAAGAGAAGTAACCATACTTTTCTATTTTTCTCCTGAAGAGTAAACAGTATTTCAAGTTTTCCTCCTAGAAATAAAATGGCAACTGAGCAATAACCGCCTTGATTATAGGCTCTAGTTTAAAAGACTGAAGACAACCCAAAGACAAGACACCACTGTCTGCCACTGAATGTAGAAATCAGCCAGAAGGCTTGAATGGAAAACAAGTAACACTTTCAGGTAATTCAAGGTCTTTCTGAACAATGAAAAGCAAAGAGCTAAAAGACACCATAAACTGAGAAGCAACACAAATCAGATACAGCAGTTGTTGGTTTGTTCATTCTTTTCCAAAGTCCTAATCATACCAACTCATTCTTTGCACAGTAGATTGACTAGATTAACTAATTTCACAGAAAGCAGAATCCAAGGCAGGGAAAAGCCAAAGTAACCCAGAGGTCAGGAAATTCAGAGTATTCTAGCCATCAACTTTTCTTAAGTGAAAGGCAGCTGAGGCCTCATCCAGCACCCAGTCACACAAATCTCTAACTAGCCAGAAAATCTTTTTAAAATATCAAAGCTCAATATCAGAAAGAAAAAAGGTTGGGAAAAGCAATTAGGAAATGCTTTTCATCTACTTCTGACTCTTAGTCTAATCTATGCTCTCTGATTCCATTAATATTCTTTATAATCAAGAGGCCCAAAAGAAAGTGAAATTTAAACATATTGCTCTTTATAATTCACATCATTTCTAATAGTGTGACACTATTTTCCAATATTAATTTATAGAATAGTAGTTATAATTTTTAATTAAAACTCTAAAAGTAATCAAAATACAAAACATGAGAAAAGCACAGAACTGAAAGTAAATTACGTGTAAAAAAGAGTAAAAACATTCAAATTATTAAGCTTTTACTTAAGACTAAAAATTGATCTTGCTTATTTTGACACTTCTTTAAATCAATTAATTTTATAGTGAATTATAAGGCAGTTATAAATGCAAATTTGACCTGAAATATTTTTTAAAAATATCCAAGTCAGAAAATATGAGCTACAAAGATAAATATTTGACATGTATTAAATATTAAACTATTTTATAAGTTCACTCTCAGAGCAGAAAAATGTAATATGATGATTTTCAAAGTTAAGAGTTAAATGGAATAGCATCAGCTTAATTTTTTGTATCTGAAGATCTTTTAAATTTTTAATCTTTTTTTTTTTTTTTTTTTTTTTTTTGTCTCCTTAAGGCCACAGTCTCGGCATATGGAGGTTCCCAGGCTAGAGGGTCAAACTGGAGTTGTAGCGTCTGGCCTACACCACAGCCACAGCAATGCCAGATCCGAGCCACATCTGCCACCTACACCACAGCTCACAGCAACTCCGGGTCCTTGACCCACTGAGCAAGGCCAGGGATCGAACTTGCATGCTCATGGATATTAGTCAGATTCATTTCCGCTGACCCAAGACATGAACTTCTAAATTTTAATCTTAATATGGTTATTAATTATTGGTAAAAATTTTCAAGGCTACTAAAACTACAGTGAAATAATTCACCCTGGCAATTTTACAAATTCTTTCCTGATACTTATGGATACTCTCAGTATATAAGATCACAATTTCCTGGCATATTATGGCTCTTATATGAATTTGTGTTATACTAACAAACAATTAACAAACCTCTTTAAGACATAAAGGAGTCAAGAATAGACTCCTGATTTTTACTATAATAACTGCTAAGGAGTTCCCGTTGTGGCTCAGTAGTCAACGAATCCAACTAGGAACCATGAGGTTGCAGGTTCGATCCCTGCCCTTGCTCAGTGGATCAAGGTTTCGGCGTTGCCGTGAGCTGTGGTGTAGGTTGCGGACATGGCTCGGATCCCGAGTTGCTGTGGCTCTGGTGTAGGCCGGCAGCTACAGCTCCGATTCGACCGCTAGCCTGGGAACCTCCATATGCCGCAGGATCGGCCCAAGAAATGGCAAAAAGACAAAAATAAAAATAAAAAATAAAATAACTGCTAAGTCATGAACACTCACTATTAACAGTCTAACACAAGAAAACCAGTGCAGAAAACAAACAGTAGATAATGATAAAATATTAAAAACTGGTGATAACATATTTCTCTAGGCAATACTACCTTTCATAAAATAAATGTTCTACATCTAAAATAATTCATAGGCATGATTTAACAATATATGACTAAGTTTCTCTCCACCCTACAATGACTTTCCATTTTAGGCCTAACACTAAGTTTTAGGAATGCCTTTTGGAGGCCGGG
The DNA here is from genome assembly GCF_054392235.1 of Sus scrofa. NCBI lineage: Eukaryota > Metazoa > Chordata > Mammalia > Artiodactyla > Suidae > Sus > Sus scrofa. The sequence continues at coordinate 115,801,460 of NC_139385.1, read as the reverse complement.
GGGCTGCACCTGGAGCATATGGAAGTTCCCCTGCTAGGGGTTGAATTGGAGCTGCAGCTGCCAGCCTACACCACAGCCACACCAGATCCAAGCTGCATCCGTGACTTAAGCTCATGGCAACACTGGATCCTTAACCCTCTGAACTGGGTTGGAGATGAAACCCATGTCCTCATGGATACTAGTGGGGTTCATTACACTGAACCACAACAGGAACTCCTGAGGAATTCTCTTTATAATAAAGAAATACAGTCATACTATAAAATATCACCAACAAATTATTGCTGCAAATGTGTTAATATTTACATTTCAGTATGTGTTTAGGGCAGACTTTACATCCTCTCAACTACTACTACTTAGAAAAGGAGAGGAAGCAGCCCCTTTTCCTCTTCTCTACCTTCTTTAAACTACCTTTTATCAGTGTATACAATTACAGTGCAACAGGACTACTGACGTTTTCATTTTTTTTTCATTAGTCCCCCAATCTGGAGACAACTGGTCTACCTGCTGGCTCTCATCACTTAGCTACTGAGAATCTGACACACACAGCACAAAGGTCTGTCGGTAGGCAGGATGCCTGTGGCAAGTCGCTTGGAGATGGATGGCATCACCATCTGCAGGTACAACTCAGGCTGCTGGTGGGGCCCTGAGGAAAGAAATAACTCAACACTCTTAGGAAAAAACAAGGGTATGTTGTATAATAAATTGTAGTCACAATATAATGATCCTTTTATCTACAAAACTCATAATATAATGATCCTTTTATCTATAAAATTCACTTAAATGGGAGTTTACACCTTTTTTCTTCTAACTTTCAATTTTATCAAGTTGTAGTCTACATTGGGGGTTGGCACTTTCCATAAAGGGCTAGAGAGTAAATATTTTAGGTTTGTGGGCCTCACAGTATCTGCCACAACTATTCAACTCTGTCCCAGTAAACTCTGTCCCTATAACCAAAGCAGTTACAGACCACATGTAAATGAAATGACATGGATGTTCTAATAAAACCTTATTTATAAAACCAGCAGAGGGTTGATTAGGCCCTCAAGCAGTAATTTGCCTTGCCAATCCCTGGGCTAAATCAACTGAGCAAATACAAAATTTTAAAATTCCAAATTGAAAAGAAACAACAACAAGAAGCCAGGTCCATGTTATTTTATTTTATTTTATTTTATTTTTTTCTTTTTTTAGGGCCACACCTGCAAGCATATGAAGGTTCCCAGGCTAGGGGTCTAATTGAAGCTACAACTGGCAGCCTATGCCAGAGCCATAGCAGTGTCAGATCCGAGCCACATCTGCGACCTACACCACAGCTCAAAGCAACGCTGGATCCTTAACCCACTGACTGAGGCCAGGGAACGAACCCACAACCTCATGATTCCTAGTCTGATTCGTTTCCACTGCGCCACGACAGGAACTCCAGTCCATGTTATTTTAAAAAGCACCAAATTCAAGTAGTTATGCCAGAACAATTCCTTCTAGGCTTACTGCTAGCATAAATTAGAACAACTTCAGGACAATCTAATAGTAGCTGTCTAAATAAAAATACATTTCTCTTCCCTTACAGTCAGTTTTAGTCAAGATTAAATGAAAAACTACTATTGAGGCATTTTTGCATGTAAAAGGGAAAACAGTTGACTATTAGTCATAATATGAACTCAGTGAGTCATCAAGACAGATGAACCTATGCATCTGTCCAAGAAAAATATATACAAGAAAGACTATCTATTGTTCAAGCCCTAGCTGCCCCCAGTTCTTAAGCAGTTTTCTCTCCAACCACTAAAAGCAAGAAATTAGTATAATATGACTCTCTTTAAAATGGAGTCACTGATTGCTAATATCCCAAACGTTTTCAGAATTAACCTCTTCAGGTTAGATTGAAGCAATTATACTTTTTGCTGGTGGTGACAGCAACACACTAGAACTCTCTCTTGAAAGTTCAGTGTAATACAGCCACCAGAAAAGATACTATAGATTCCCATCTTCTCAATCCTGAACTTCAAATAAGCAAGCTTCCTATATGACTTTTAATTTACAAACATTGGATTCTCAAGGAGGAAGTATGTCCATTTTCATTCTTACAAGCCTACTAACGTATCATATTAGTCAGGTAATTTAATTTAGTAATGGTCGTCATCTGGAGTTATCTGAGGTTGTAAAGACAACCACTACTACATTAAATTACCAATTTAAAGATAGCTGTTCTTGTATTCATGCGAACTGCCACTGAAATTCAATGGCCTGTCGATCTATCTGACATAAACAGAAGACTGCCCCCCCAAAAAAAAATCCCTGATAGAACAATAATTCAAATACCACAAATCCAAATCCTCTGGGATTCCATCTCCTTTACAGTGAAGTTTCAATTCAATAAACATGCATTAAGTGAAAAATTAGGTGAGGTGCTGGGGAAACAACATGAATGAGCCTTTGGGAAGGCTGCACTCTTTCTAAGGAGTGACTTAAGCCAATGATTACAGTAGAGTATGGTACTAGGACATCAAAAGCATGTGCACCTTTATAAATAAATCTCAAATGTGACATAATAGGCAACTCAAAAAAGAATCCAAACAGTCAGTAGATGGAACCACTATTTGCCTATCAGATCAGTATTATGAGAAAGCTAATAACATCCATCATAAATTGGAGGTTTGGAGAAATGGCCACCCATTTATGCTGTTCCTGGGTTACACTTATGTAGGACAATTTGAAAAAAACGGTTGTTTAAAACTGCATATTCTTTGACCTAGAAACTGCACTGGTTTTGGTGAATGAGAGGATTAGTTTCACTAACCAAAAGAAATGTGTTAGAAACAAATTCATCTTTAAGAAAATGGTAACTTTAGCCTGATAAGATAAATTTCAGATACCCACAAGATATTCAGGGAGGAATGTCTAGTAAATAGTTAGGCATACAACTAGCATTTGTTCAGGATAGATGCTAGTCTTACATACATTATTGTGTTTAATCCCTCAAAGGGTATGTAGCTGTGGCAGAATCAGGATTCAAACACAGATCTTAACCCAAAGTTCACCATCAATATGCTGTTCAGCTTCCCTGGGTTTGGCACCTGGCAGAAAGATCCAAAGTAAAAATACAGGTTTGTATATTTATTAGAAATTTATTGAGTACCTAATATGGGACCTAGAAGTACCATGAAAATAAAGTTACATTTTCTATCCTTAGGGAACCATTACAGAAACAGACATGAAAACAAAAATTTGCAATATGGTCTGAGTACTCACAGAAAAAATTAAGAGGAATAATACTAACCCCAGAAGAAGGAGAGAGTTGTCAATTCTGCACTGGAGGAAGAGTCATCGAGAAAAGTTCTAAGAAAGGAATATGATGCTTGATCATGATTTTGAAGAGTTCAAAAAAAAAAAAAAAATCTCCCAAGTGGACAATGGAAATAGGAAAGGAAGGTCACCCCAGAAAGAGACAGTGGCATATACAGATGCACCAAGGCCCAAAACAGCACAATCAGTTCAAATAAATGCATACAGATCACCAATTAACAGACAGTGCCCTGCAACCATTCCAGTCTCTACTCCCCACCCCTCTGTTTCTCTAGATTTGAGTAGGGTAAAGGAGATGTCCATTGAGTCTCATTTCCCAAAAAGAAGATCAACTCTTCCAACCTCCCTTCCAAACAGAATTGGAGGGCAATCAGGAGGGGCAGTGGCAAAGTGACCACCCTACGGAAAGTAGCTCCCTACAGCATCACTATTGGTCACCTTAACCAGCCCTTCATTTTCTTGGTGGCATTTACTACTACTTGACATCACGCTGTCTATTCATTCTTTGGTTTAGTGCCTATCTGCCTTATTAGAGCATAAGCTCCAAGAGGCCACAGGCCTTGTCTGTTGTATTCCCCACTGTATCTGCAACAGTTTCCAGCATGAGAAAGACACTCTGCAAATATTATCCAAATGAATAGTTGTACCTTATCCAACATGGAACACATTACCTTAATAACTGAAACAAATCAAGATGACATTTCACTTTTTTAAGATACTCAGTATTTTAATATTTATAAGAAGCATCCCTAAGCCCACTAATTTTCTCTTCACTACAGCAAATGTTTGAAACAAAACATGTCCCCAAAATGAACACCTAACAGAGTTGAATTCTGCTCTATTCACACTCAAATATTTCATTATCGTATCTCTGGACCAAATAGAACAAGCTAGCAATTATGGATAAAGTGTTCTAACACATACCAATTGATGTTTTGTTTCAGTGAAGCATGCTTAAGGAAAAATGGAAGGAAGCTATTCCGTGCTTAAGGAAAAAGTCCAAGTCCTGCCAATAAAACAGATATCTAAAGTAGAAAGAAAAAAGTGACCAATGTTATTAGAAAACAAGTAATGCATGATATCTGTAAAAAGGGCACCAATTTTTAGAAATTGGTAGTACTGATGATAGCTAACTCTTTGAGATCAGGCTTTCCCAAAACCTCATGTTCTATAAAAGGTCTGGGGAAGGCAGAAACTTGGAATCTGTTTAGGCTAATGGTCATTTCAGTTTAAAGCTCTTTTGAGCTACTAACCACTATTTTCAGAATCATAGGTTTCAGGATCCTTATGTCACAAATGGGATGGTCTTTTGCCATCATTTTAGGCTTCAGAAAGATGGAGGGAACTAGTATCACAAGTCTAGTGATGCCCATTACCAGCCTGATTAAAGGTTTTGACCCAAATTGCAGATCAGGACTTAAGAAGCAACTTCATAAGTCCAAATATTATGAAAGAAAATTTACTGTTCCTATGAATCTATTTCAAGACTAACAAATGTTCAAATAAGACCTAAATGTTGCCTTCTCAAATCCATTTCTCAATATAAATGCCATGTAAAATTACACAATGAATCCACTCTAACCCTCTTTATACGGGAATTACAAAAAGAAGCCTTTCAACGCCTCCAGGGATGTATTTATTTTCCTCAGTGAGGTGTTAACATGAATAAATGGAGGATTTACATGTAATCCCTAAAAGCAGATAGGCAGAAATTACCAACCTTGCCATGACTTTTTAACTAAGCATTTTATTTAATCATACTTGCATAATAGGGCAATTTGAAGGGTGCAATTTTTAAAATATGAGATACAAAATACTGTCCCTAATATTTTATGTAATTTTTATTATTTATTTATTTTGTCTTTTTAGGGCCTCATCCACAGCATATGGAAGTTCCCAGGCTAGGGGTCAAATTGGAGCTACAGCTGCTGGCCTGTGCCACAGCCACAGCAATGCCAGATCCTTAACCCACTGAGCGGAGCCAGGGATCAAAGCCGCGTCCTCATGGATACTAGTCGGGTAATCGGGTTCGTTACAACTGAGCCACGATAGGAAGTCCATTTCCCTAATATTTTAAGGGAAACTTTCCAGGGTTGTATATTCATAAATGTTTTGATTTAGGGAATGTTTGGGTGGGGTATTTTTGTTTGGTGGGAGGTGTTTTTTTCAGGGCAGTCACTAGAAGCGACTCAACACTTTTCCATCAATACTACAATTTCTGAAAAAAATTTTGTTCCACATGTCTGGCAACTTTGGCAAAGTCACTTTATAAACTATATTCTTTCTATGTACAAATCACATTACACTAGGGAAACGTGCATTTACTCATAGGCCAAAAACAGTATAATGAACAGGCTACATGGTAAGATTCTTTTTGTTTGTATTAACTCTCACTGGTGGCTCAGCAACCCAGAACTGCATGCTCTTTCCTGGATTCCATCAGAGTCTGATTAATGAGATTTATGTGATAGGTATTCTTTAGAAAAAAAAAAAAAAAAAAATCAAGATTTAATCAAAGACAGTTTTTACAATTGCAAACCTTAACAGCCAACATGTAGTTATTTGAATTACCATGCTATGAATACCATGAGTTTAAAAGGTATGCTCCCTTTAGGAAAATGAATCCCTTTGTCCAACCATTAAATTATTATTATTATTTTTTTTTTTTAGGGCTGCATTTGTGGCATATGGAAGTTCCCAGGCTAGGGGTCGAATCAGAGCTGCAGCTGCCTGCCTACACCACACCCATGGCAACGCCAGATCCGAGCCACATCTGCAACCTACACCACATCTGCAACCTACACCACAACCTCATGGCAATGCTGGATCCTTAACCCTCTGAGCGAGGCCAGGGATCAAACCCACATCCTCATGGATACTAGTCGGGTTCGTTTCTGCTGCACCACAACGGGAACTCACAACCATTACATTCTAACCAATGCTTCCTCACATACAAACAAGATAAAGGTGAAAATATACAAGGTCTCAACTGATCAAAGAAACATGAAATGACCATAAGACCAATAAGGAAATGCATCTCATACACTTATCAGCTTGTGTTTGAAGTTTCATCAAGTGAACTTAAGAGGACCACTTCAGAAAAATAAGCAAAAAACAAAACACTCCATACCAAGAGTCAAATATTCAAATATCCTTAAATTGCTCTCACCAGCCAGTAATATTCTAGTCTTCCAAATACTAGGCCAAATGGCTGATGTCATGAAACTGCCTCTACCATCCTCATACTCCAACTTCACTGATAAATTAGGAGGAAAACGTTTTATTACAAGTCAACCTATGCTTTTAGGCTCAGTACAGTGGGGCTACCTCTAAAACCCCATTTTGACTATACAACTCACATGAGATAAGCAAAAATAAGAAAATATCATCCATATGCCCACCAGTTAAACATAAACAACCTCTACTAACATTTTGATGTACTGAAATTATCACTTAAAGATTTCTTTAAAACATCCTCTTTTAATGCTCCTCTGTTTCCACTTACTTCCCTTCTAAACATTTCAGTACCTCATTAGCTGGATAATCATTTATACCTTCACCAAGGAAACGCCTTTCTGAAGGAGCAGAGCACAATGCTGTCCTTGCACAGAAGCCCCTTGGCGCTCTGGTAAGAAGCCCCTGCTGCCCCGTCCTACACGTGTAGGCCCCACGGTGCTGGGATAACCACGGGGAAGACGACGGTTCCAGTGTGCGATGCTGCCTGCAAAACATCACTTACTGTGCCAGGCATGTGACTTCTCTCATTCTTGCCATTCTGAGAGCTGCCATTCTTGAGTTTCTTTTTCTTTTTGGCTGTTTCTTTGTGCTCTTTCTGTTTGTTCTGCACTTCAATGAGAACAGAAATAAAGCTGTTCTTCACTTCCTTTTCAAACTCCAGTTCATCTCTCAGGGCCAGCTGTTGCACCAGCTCTTCCGAGTACTCCTTGATGGCCGTCTCAACTTCTTCCAGCAGTTCATTTAATTCAGATACTGACAGCCTTTTCACTCCTATGACCAAAAAGCAAAGCACAGCAGACACTAAGACCAAAATGTGTCAAGGTAACGCAATGCCAAAGAGAAAAAAAAAAAAAAAATTAAATTTTAAAAATCACATTCTAAATAATTAAATTGTTTATGATCTTCTCAGAATCTTCAAACTTCTGGTGGGCAGGTCTGAGTAGAGATAGGTAGACAGTTACTTCTCAAATGGCTGACAAGAAAAGTGTAACAAAATTTTTTACTTGTCTTAAAAAAAAAAAAAAAAAATTCATTCCATTCCATTCCAATCTTTCAGCCAAGACTGAAAAAGCTTGTACAAAAAAAAAAAAAAAAAAAAAAAAAAAAAAGAAGGAACAAGGAGTTCCTGTTGTGGCTCAGCAGTAACATACCTGACTAGTAGCCATGAGGACATAGGTTTGATATCTGGCCCCACTCAGGGGGTTAAGAATCCAGTGTTGCCATAAGCTGCAGTGTAGGTCACAGACAGAGCTTGGATCTGGCACTGCTGTGGCTGTGGTGTAGGCCAGCAGCTGCAGCTCCAATTCGACCCCTAGACTGGGAACTCTCATATGCTACGGGTTCGGCCCTAAAGAGACCAAAAAAAAAAAAAAAAAAAAAAAAAAAAAAACCAACAACAACAACAACAGCAAAAAAAATGTAAAAGCAGAGGGAGAGTACAGAAACTACCTGCTGACAGGAAAACACAAGCAACCTAGCTGGGTTCTGGGACACTTCTGAAGAGAGAAGTCAATTTGAAAGAATTAAGCTAAGTACATATTTAAACACATATGCCCCAACGTGTGCATTTTACTGAGGATTGGGAAAATGAACAATATTCCCTGAAATCCCATTTCAGTTTTCCCTTAGCACTTCCCTTCATTTGAGAGAGAGGGTATCGTTGAATCCTAACCCCATATCTCAGAACATGACAGTATTTGGAGGTAGGGTCTTTAAAGAGATAGTTAATTTAAAATGAAGCCATTAGTGTTTCTGATGCCCTTAAAAATGAGAAGATTAGGATACAGATACACACAGGCAAGTCCATCGGAGGGCAGAGAGAAGAAGCTTCTGAAGAAATCACACCTGCTGACACTCTGATCTCAGACTTCTGGCTTCCAGAACTGTAAGGAATCAGCTTTCTGTGGTTTAAGCCTCCCAGCCTTTGGTACTTTGTTACAACAGCCCGAGTGTACAAATACAGGATTCAAGTGAGTATGCCATAGTCCCTGGGCAACAATCAATACACGCCCCAGGTGCTACTGGAAGGCAGGGGAATAGCATGTAACCTGACCTGTGAGAACCAAAGATTTCTGGACATGGTCACACCTCAGAGCTGAGGTTTACAAAGGCACAAAGAGCACCCACTGAAGGAAGGTTTCTTACTCTCTTCATAACTGCTTGTACTAGACCTCTTAAGAGTCTGAATTTCCTGGGAAAGCATTGACAGCCGATCTGACTGGGTGGGCGTTTCATCATCTTCTGGGTCTGGTGACTCCTGCATCATTTCTTCGATTTCTTCAATCACCTTCCAAAATACACATATCACTGTTAATCAAGGACATCGAGGAAAAATGATCCATCTGTTACATGTCACTCGCCTGAAGCAACCAGAGTGGAAGCACTAAATTCTCCATTAACCAACAGTGTGCAGAAGTGGGTGTTCTGAATAATCTAAATTTTGACTGTAAGAGTATACATGGTTTATTCAATAAGAAAAACAAAAAAAAAGTACAATATACTCAGCACAAAATCAAATAGAATATGATCTAGTATGTCCATCACAATTTAGTATGCCCGATCAGATCTTGTCATGTCTGAGAAATGCTGCTACAAAAAAAACAGATATATTTCACTTCAGACTTGCCACAACCAAATAAGTCATTGTTCAAAGAAAGCAGGTGACAGAAAATTTACCCCATACCACATTCAAGTGCTCAATCTAAAGCTATAGAATAAAACTGACATAAAATTCAGGAAATACAGAGTTCCCATCATGGCGCAGTGGTTAACGAATTTAACTAGGAACCATGAGGTTGCAGGTTTGATCCCTGGCCTTGCTCAGTGGGTTAGGGATCCGGTGTTGCCAGTGAGCTGTGGTGTAGGTCACAGACGCAGCTCGGATCCCACACTGCTGTGGCTCTGGTGTAGGCCGGTGGCTACAGCTCCAATTCGACCCCTAGCCTGGGAACCTCCATATGCCTCAGAAAGCGGCCCTATAAAAGGCAAAAAGAAAAAAGAAATAAAATAAAATTCAGAAAATACAACAGTGTAAAAAAAATATATATATATATAAAGTTTTATGTATATACACACATATATATTATATATACATATATGTATATATGTAAATTTTCTTACTTTACATATTTATATGTGCATGTATATTACATATACATACAAATATGTTACATATACATACATATATATTACTTATACATGTGTGTGTGTATGTAAAACTTCTTACCTTACACACACACACACACAAGTAAAATAAGAAATTACCTCTATGGCAGCAAAATTTTCCTTTAACAGTAGGAAAAGAATTTCATACAGCAGAAAAAGAATTTCAATGGAAGACAAAGGGATATTTAAAAATTACTTTAAATGTAGAAGCTACAAAAAGCTCTAAGAAAGCAGGAAATTTTCAGAAACATATCTGCCTTTGAAGCAATGATCTACTGTCATATGCTGTGCTGCTCAAGTCTTATAGCAGTTTCTTGTCCTGTTCCAGATTCTAAAAGTTAAGGATACAGAACTTGGCAAAAATTGAAGGAAAATTAGAAAAATTACTCAACAGTTTTAAAAAAATGGACCTGTCTCCCAAGGCAATAGAAATGAAAGCATAACAAAAGGGACCTAATGAAACTTGAAAGTTTTGCACAGCAAAGGAAACCATAAACAAAATGAAATGTTGTTTCTCTACAACTGGGAGAAAATATTTTGCAACCAATAAGGGCTTAATTTCCAAAATATACAAACAGCTCATACAACTAACTCAATAACAAAAAAACCCAACCCAACCAAAAACTTAGCATAAGATCTAAATAGACATTTCTCCAAAGAAGACATACAGACAGGCACATGGAAAGATGCTCAACATTGTTAATTATTAGAGAGATGCACATAAAAACTACAATGAGGTATTGCCTCAAGCCAGTAAGAATGGCCTTCATCAAAAAAGTCTGTAAATAATAAATGCTGGGAAGGTATGGAGAAAAGGGAACACTCCTGCACTGTTGGTAGGAATGCAACTTGGTGCAGCCACCATGGAAAATAGTATGCAATTTCCTTAAAAAACTAAAAATAGAGATACTGTATGTCCCACTCCTGGACATATATCCAGAAGACAAAAGCTCTAATCTGAAAAGATACATGCACTCCAATATTCATAGTGGCACTATTTAACCACAGCCAAGCCATGGAAACAACCTAAGTGTCTATCAACTGAAGAATGGATAACGAAGATGTGGCATATATACACCATGGAATATTACTCAGCTATAAAATATGAAATGCCATTTGCAGCAACATGAACAGACCCAGAGATTATCGCACTCCTGAAACAAGACGAAGATACATGATACTATTTATATGTGGAATCTAAAAAATAGTACAAATGAATTTACAAAACAGGCTCACAGACACAGAAAACAAACTTATAGTTACCAAATGGGAAGGAGAAGGATAAGTTAGGAGTAGTGGGACTAACAGGTGCACACTACCATATATAAAATAGATAAACAAGGATTTACTGTATAGCATAGGAAACTGTATTCAATAACATAATCAATTATAATGGAAAAGAATTATATATATAATTATGTATATACACATATACACAACTGAATCATTTTGCCATACACCTAAAAAAAAATATTGTACATCAACTATAGTTCAGTAAAAATAAATTTTTTAAATGGACCTAAGAGTTTTAAAAAATTAGAAAAAAAGAATACAATATGAATCAGTAAGCTTAATGTGTAACACTTGTACGAAGGAGAAACAGAAGTAAAGCTGTAGTGGGGATTATGTTAATCAGTAAGAAAAATTTCCCAAACAGGCACTTTTTTTTTTTTTTTTGCTTTTTAGAGCCGCACCTGTGGCACATGGAAGTTACCAGGCTAGGGGTCAAATCAGAGCTGCAGTTGCCAGCCTAACCTCAGCCACAGCAATGCAGGATCTGAGCTGCCTTTGTGACCTACACCACAGCTCACAGCAACGCTGGGGCCGGATCCCTAACCCACTGAACAAGGCCAGGGATCTAACCTGCATCCTCATGGATACTAGTTGGGTTTGTTACCACTGAGCCACAACAGAATTCCCCAAACAGGCACTTTAAACAGGAAAATGAGACACTGAAAGAGCCTACAGAATCTCTCTATCCATCTTGAAAGCAGTAATGGCTTATGGCTTTCAGGCAGAGACAGTAAGTTCTCAGGGTCACCGCTTTCCCTGGAATATCAAGCTCTACCTCCCTCAGCCCTCTGACTTACGATCTTGCTTTTTAAGCACCATGCTCTTTCTAAGCTTAGTACAATCCATCTGCAAATATGACTAAGGAGCACCAAAATGACGCATTTTAATGTACTCCTCCCAAACTTGCCATAATCTCTCTCGTTACTGAACTTTCCAGCCTAAAAATACAGTGTCGGAGTTCCCATTGTGGCTCAGCAGAAACTGCTCTGACTAGCATCCATGAAGACACGAGTTCAATCCCTGGCCTCGCTCAGAGGCTTAAGGAGCTGGCATTGCTGTGAGCTGTGGTGTAGGTCAGGGACTCTGCTCAGATCCCATGTTGCTGTGGCAGAGGTATAGGCCAGCAGCTGTAGCTCTCATGCAACCCCTAGCCTGGGAACCTCCACATGCCACAAGTACAGCCCTAAAAAGACATATTTAAGTAAAAAAAAAAAAAATTAGGAGTTCCCGTCGTGGCGCAGTGGTTAACGAATCCGACTAGGAACCATGAGGTTGCGGGTTCGGTCCCTGCCCTTGCTCAGTGGGTTAACGATCCAGCGTTGCCGTGAGCTGTGGTGTAGGTTGCAGACGCGGCTCGGATCCCGCGTTGCTGTGGCTCTGGAGTAGGCCGGTGGCTACAGCTCCGATTCAACCCCTAGCCTGGGAACCTCCATATGCCGCAGGAGCAGCCCAAGAAATAGCAACAACAACAACAACAGACAAAAAGACAAAAGACAAAAAAAAAAAAAAAAAATTATATATATATATATATATATATATATATAGTGTTGTTGAACTCACAGTCCCAGCAGCCGTGGAACACCTGAATTCAGGAAGTAGTTCTTGCACCACACTTTGACAATACACCAGAAGTGGAAAGAGTATTCAGAAAATAAGACAGCCGATTCAACTGGTTTTAAATGAATACAGGATTGACACGACTATGCATTCCACAGGAATAATGCTCCCTTCTTCCTGAGATACACAATATGGACTTCTAATAAGTGCTAATGATTTTTATGTAGGTTTTAGAGAAACGAGCTAATTTTTGTACAGACATAGTTTGCCCATATCTGGCTAAATCTGAAGAAAGAAGAAAATTCACAATCTTTTTCCTGATTCCACTGTCAGTGATAACCCTCCTTGAGCAACCCACTGTACTGTTTGAACAACGCTTGTCTTGGAAAATTGCTTATACTGAAAAAAATCTTCCCAACTGACATAAGCCATGTGCTTCAGATTACATACCCTTTCTTCCTTCCTTAGGAGCTGCTAGGCCTAGATTACCAGAAAATATAGGAAAAACAAGTAAATTCCAACAATCCATCACTTATGGCCATGATAATAAGTCATTTTTCAGCATCGGTTCCCTTCCCTTCGTTGAGAGGACTCTCCTTTGTACCTGGTCTGCAGTGAAGAGGGGCTCGTCATTGACGCAGGAGACGATGATCGAATGCATATCCAGCTGCTCTCTCAGCTCCTCATCATCTGAGGTATCAAAGAGCAGGCCATCACTCACCTGAAACCAAAAAGTAAATAAATACACACACCACTGTTAAGAGCTGGGCATTCTGCTCACAACAGAGTTGAAGTGTCTGAGTAAAGGAGGCTGCAGAGGGAAGCATCTGCCAAGAGCTTCAAAAGGGAGACATTATCACAGTTGCTCTGTACTGGGCAGTGTGTAAGGTCCTTTGTTTATTCATCTCAAACAGAAATGAGAGGAATGTGGAATAAATGTGAAGTTGCTAAGGTGTCGCAACTTACCCAACTTTCCCCCACTGCCCAGTATGAAACGCACACTTGGCTGTTAGTTCCACGGGTTAGAGGGTCTAGTAAGTACCAAACTATACGGTATTCATTAGCAAGCTGCAGGAAATTGGGGGGAGGGGCGGACAGGGTTAGCAGCAAATGTTATTGAATTCATGATCTAATAGGAAGATTGGTATGTGTTAAAATTCCACAGAGAACATGAAGTCAGTTACTTGAAAACTAACTGCTACGGAGTAAAGATATGTAACCAACTCCCTGGCAGAAGGAAACTGCCCACCAGGCTCATTCTTAGCCCTTCCAGTTGAATATCTATCTCTTCCTCCAAAAAAGCCTATTTCTAGGTTCCAAAAATATGTTTAAACCTAACTATGCTAGAGATTTTCCCTTTGCTTCACTGACATTTTCCATCCTACCCTGTGCCCCAAGAGGCTGACTTTTATGGACTGCATCAAATAATGCCCTTGACTTCTGGCTTCCAGTTGGGTTACCACTGGTAGACACCAGCAGGAGATTGGAAGGTAGGAGGGTGAGACCTGGGCATTTATTCTGTTGTCTCCCTCCCTACCGTATTTCCAAAGGCTACAGCTCCTGTCAAGCTGACTTTTCCCCCACAGCTACATTCACCAGGTTCTAGTAACTTCTTCTTCTCCTTACCTCTCATCATGCCCAGAGGTGCCAAAGGGCTGCTTGCTGTTGCCGCCACCCTCCCCCCACCTCCCCCAGGGTATCACACCATGTCTACCTCATGTAATGTCCTTTAGCCTGCCCACACCAAGCTAAAAGCCCCTGTAATAAAGATCTAGAGTTTACTGATTATATAAAGGCCTGACCTGTAACACTCAGATCAAAATGGACAAGGGATCATCTGTCCACCATCTCTCCATCATGACACAACCACTCAGATGATGAATAGAACTGAAATTCAAACTCTAGTCTTCAGAAGGAGTGGCCCACCAAGTTCCCAAAGAACAAAAGGGCAACAAGAAACTATGAACTAGAGACTCTCATACTAAGTGAAGTCAGAAAGAGAAAGAAAAATACCATATGATATCACTTATATGTGGAATCTAATATACAGCAGAAATGAACTTTTCCACAGAAAAGAAACTCATGGACTTGGAGAAAAGACTTGTGGTTGCCAAGGGCAGGGGGGAGAGGGAGTGGGATGGACTGGGAATCTGGGGTTAATAGATGCAAATTATTGCCTTTGGAATGGATAAGCAATGAGATTCTGCTGTATCTAGGGATTTGTATCTAGTCATTTGTGATGGAGCATGATGGAGAAAAAGAATGTATATATGTAGGTATGTATGTGTGACTGGGTCACTTTGCTATACAGTAGAAAATTGACAAAACACTGTAAACCAATTATAATGGAAAAAAATTAAAATCATTAAAAAGAAATAAAAAGCAACTCTAAGAGGCAACCATGAAATTCTAGCAGATCATATATAATTTAAAAAATAGTATTTTCCTTGGGAAAAATATTTACCAGTGCAGGGGATACATATAAAATTGAAGATATAACTGGATGGATGGAGGTCCCTACTGCCTCCCTAAGTCCTCACACGTCCCAAGTTTAATGATGAACACACCCACAGAGTAAGAAATTTACAAGTGAGAGGTGCAAAGAAACCACTAGTATGCTGCCTTTCATAATGTTAGGTGGGGAAAAGAGGTACATCAGTTCTATCTACTACCATATACTGCAACGCCATGCTGCACCACAGTGATAAAACACACCTCCTCCTTCCACTCTTCACTGTATCATCAGGCTAGAAAAGGCCTAGACAGGGCCTGTGACATATCATTAAATTTCAGAACAGTGTGGAAAAAAAAAAAAAAAATTAAAGCTTCCGGAGAGAAAAAACCAAGTCATCATTAAAAGGATCAGAAATAAAAATGTCATTTAAATTCTCAACAGCAACAAAGAAAGCTAGAAAAATCAATGTAATTCCCATGTTTCAATAAATTTTTTCACCCTGGAATCCTATAACCAACTAAACCGACAATTTAGAATAAACACATCTTCAGACATTCACGTTCTCAAAGATCTTACCTCTCATACAACCCTTTCTCAGAAAGCTACTGCAGAATATGCTCCATTGAAACCAGGAGGAGGAGTTCCTGTTGTAGATCAGCAGGTTAAGAACTCAACACAGTGTCCATGAGAATTCAGGCATGATCCCTGGCCTCAGTGGGTTAAGGATTCAGCATTGCCACAAGCTGCAGCATAGGTCACAGATGTGGCTCAGATCTGGCATTGTTGTGGCTGTGGTATAGGTCTCAGGTGCAGCTCCAATTTGACCCCTGGCCTGGGAACTTCCATATGCCACAGGTGTGGCCATAGGAAAAAGAAAAAAAAAAAAGGGAGGAAAACCAAAAAGGAAGCAGGATAACATCTAAAAAAGAAAGATGTGAAGGAAATTCTTATAATGATAGTGAAGTAAAGACCCCAGAATGACAGCCGTGAAGCTAAACCAGAGAGTAACCAATTCAGACTAGAATTGTTACACAGGAGGAATTAAGAAAAGCATGAGAAAAAGAGACTGATCACCTAGTGTGTTCTGCTTAATGAAATGAGTTTTATGGCTCTGCTGAGGTTGAATTAGTGAGTTAATATTAATTTAAATCAACCACAAAAGGACAATTAGTATTACCCTAAGGGGAAAAAAAAAAAACAAATAAAATTACAAGAGGAAATGTAACCATAAAATATACTCAAATGTGAACGTTTGAATAGTCTACATAAATGATGAAGATTAATTAAAGCCAATATTTTGACAAAATCATATTGGAAAGATGAGGGAAGTGAAAGTTTTTGTGAAGGTTATGGTGTGGAGGGTTGGAAGGAGGACTATGAGGGTGCTAAACCCTCATCCTCGGGGTAGAAAGTAAATGGATCCAGTCTAAAGTTGAAGAATAAAGTGAAACGAAATGATAGGAGAATGTTAGCTACTGGAAGCTGAAGTAGTTGAAAGTGGTTCCCCCTCTGGTAAGTGGCAATCAAAGATGATGGGGTAAGTGAGGCAGAGCTGCTTTCTCATGTAAAGTCTTATTTTTTAAACTAGACAGCTATCCTGTTACTAAGAGAGGAGAAAGGTTAAGAGGTTTGGCTTTTCTTTTCTTTTCTTTTTTTTTTTTCCTTTTTTTCCTGGCCATGCTTGCGGCATGTGCAAGTTCCAAGGCCAGGGATAGAACCTATGCCATAACAGTGACAACACTGAACACTTAATCTGCTGAGCCTCAGAGGAACTCCAAGGTTTGGCTCTTGATGAGAAAAGATGTTTGATTTCAAGATTGTAGAAATGGGATTTCCCATTGTAACGCAGTGGAAAGGAATCCGACCAGGAACCATGAGGTTGCAGGTTCGATCCCTGGCCTTGCTCAGTGGGTTAAGGATCCTAAGGATCCGGCATTGCCATGAGCTGTAGTATAGGTCCCAGAAACGGTTCCGATCTGGCATTGCTGTGGCTGTGGCACAGGCCAGCAGCTGTAGCTCCAATTAGACCCCTAGCCTGGGAATTTTCATGTGCCAAGGGTACGGCCCTAAAAAAAAGAAAGAAAAAAAGATTGTTGGGAGTTCCCATCATGGCTCAGTGGTTAACAAATCCAACTAGGAACCATGAGGTTGCGGGTTCGGTCCCTGGCCTTGCTCAGTGGGTTAACGATCCCGCATTGCCCTGAGCTGTGGTGTGGGTTGCAGATGTGGCTCGGATCCCGCATTGCTGTGGCTCTGGCGTAGGCCAGTGGCTACAGCTCCGATTCGACCCCTAGCCTGGGAACCTCCATATGCCGCGGGAGCGGCCCTATAAATGGCAAAAAGACAAAAAAGAAAAAAAAAAAAAAAAGATTGTAGAAATGGAGATGAAAAGTGCCACGATAGAATTTTAAGGTTTACTCTATGTCATTGTCCACTCTAACAATTCCATTCACTGACCTAAAATATTTCAACACTTCCCAAATCACAATTCTGAGTTGCAACTTGAAGACCATAGTTTTGTCTTATTTGTGCCCTTATAGACAAGAGAAAGTTTTAATTTCAAAATTACTCCTAAGGAAGATGTTATTATCTCCTTCCTGTTTCTACTCTTGAAGATATAAAGGTACATGAAGCAGAGTCCCTGTCCCCAAAGAAATACTCATGGTAGTAGGAAGAATAGGACACAGGAGATGTCCCTAAAGAAAAATGATTTGGAAGCTTTCTATCAAACAAGCATGATCGAGAATGGCATTGGATTTAGAATAGGCTTATAGCCATTGCCAGAACACATGAGTGATACCAATAAACCATTAGAATAAATTTCCATGACAACAGAAATAATGATCCCAGATCATCTTTCTAGAGGGGAAGCCAAGCTCATTCCCTACAGGGGTGGCATATGCTAAAGGCTGGAATCCCTTTTGGGCTTTGAAAACTAACCTTGGCTGTCATGGGTCTCATTATTCACACTCCCATTCGGCATCAACGTGCCTTCTCTTTGCCAAGCATTCCCATCACTCCTTCCAGTGCCAGGTTTAGATACAGAGCTGTGGTTCTGTTTCCCTCTACGAAACTCAAGCTGCCTCAAATGGAAAAAATGTGCCCATGTAAGAATTTGGAATGTACCAGTTGCCTTACTCTAGAAGAGACCCATCACATTTAGACATGCGCCATCTTAAACAGCAATTGAAAAAAAAAATTAAAAACTGAAATCTAGGGAACTGTGGTTTCCTCAATGTTTTCCTCATCCTAATGCAAAAGGAATTTCTTCTCCCTTTGCCAAGAAAAAAATTTCATTTAGATCCTGTTTTATAATTTGGAATAATCTAAAGAATGCTTCCAAAAGGTAAATTTTGCATAGTTCAGTAGTGAAAAAAGAATACAGCACTCAGTTGTTGGTAGATAACTTCCCTCAAGTGAGGCTGGATGGGGGTGAGGTGGTACCATATAGAATAATATGATTGCTTCTTACTTAGTTCCTTCTGTCCATTTGTTCTTCAGGAACTTAATGTGTGCTACTTATTCCTGAAGACTAGACTTCTCATCTCAGTTGTATTCATCACGTGCATAGTAAGGTCAAGATAGATGTTAGATGATCACTTGTTCACTTTACTCTGCTGAGTTTTCCAGGTAAGTCTTTTACAGTGAATACCAGTACTGAATTCCAAGTCATTACTAATCACCACCGTTGGCTAAACCACTGCTCTGGCATTGAAAACAGTCAAAACGGCAAAAAAGGGGAGTGATGTCCCAAGAGGCAATTGAAGAACAATATTCAGTGTAACTGGATTAGGGTGTCCCATTCATGCAATTAAAGGACTTCCCTTTGAAGCTTATGAAAGGATCTCTTCTCTACAATTTAATATGTCAAACAAAAAAATACTCATTGACTGGCTATTGTCAATTCAGCACTGTGTTAAATAATTTAGAAAACAGGAGTTCCCGTCGTGGCGCAGTGGTTAACGAATCCGACTAGGAACCATGAGGATGCGGGTTCGGTCCCTGCCCTTGCTCAGTGGGTTAACGATCCGGCGTTGCCGTGAACTGTGGTGTAGGTTGCAGACGCGGCTCGGATCCTGCGTTGCTGTGGCTCTGGCGTAGGCCGGTGGCTATAGCTCCGATTGGACCCCTAGCCTGGGAACCTCCATATGCCGAGGGAGCGGCCCAAGAAATAGCAAAAAGACAAAAATAATAATAATTATAATAATAATTTAGAAAACACCTCTCTACCATGGTCTCTGACTTTAGAGCCTCACTGATGAGCTTATTCATTTGTTCACTCAACAAGCACTTGCCTTAGTACTATGTGCCAGGCACAGTGCAAGTGACTGAAGAGATGAACACGAAGACACTACTAGGAAGTCACCATCTAATGACAGACCCAGAAACATAATTAGTGAGGACACAATAATAATTCGAGACATGAACAAAGTGCTTTGAGAACCAGCACCCAGGGGACTAAGGGGCTAAATTCTGTGGGCAGATAAGTCCTTTAAGATTTCCATGCACAAGTGTAACTGATTCCACAGAGAGGAGTGCATTTTCCTTCCACGTGGGGATTTAGGCCATGGCTAAATGACCATCTGTCAGAGATGCTGTAGATGGGGATTCCCCCCAAGTGAGGCTGGATTAAGTGTCCTTTAAAGTCCCTTCCAATTCTAAAATTATATAATTCCATGAGATCAGCAAAGGCTAAACCAGTAATAGGAAGCTTCAGAGAGGAAGGGAAACTTGAACTAAGCCCAGAATGATAGCTATGATCTAAATAAACAGAAGACGGAGCCTAAGATACCTTGTTTTATTCCTTTCTCTCAATGTTTGTCAGGTCAGTCTGAAAAACAGCTTAAGGGGATTAATAATTGGAACAAACAACTGAATTCTATATCCACTATACTGAGAAATATAGTCAGAATCCTGGATTTTACTAGAACCTAGTATGGAGCAAGCTTTTCTAAATCACATACTTAAGAAAATCATTTCACAGAACATTAATACCATTTAAAATACTGACAGCCCCATTGCATTATACTCCCAGTAATTATACAAATATACTTAATGAAATACAGAGCATGCCACAAGACCTGGCATGAGTTCACATTGTTATTTGATGAAGAATTTACGTAGTCAGGCCCTGAAACTTCCACTTGGCTCCGTTTCTCAGCTTTAAACCACACTGTGATTTTCCACTTCAGTAATTCTCCTCCCGTTTCTGTCCCCATTGTTGTCCTGTCACCTGTACTAACACTTCTTCCTCAAGGTCTCCTAAGTGTACTTCACTCTAAAACATACACAGCCCCCTCTTAACTGTTAGCCCAGGACACATTAAAAAGCCAAGAACTGAATGTCTTTTAAAAGGTCCCCCAGATTCACAGGAAAACAGTCTTCAGACAACATGTCATATCCAGCAGGTCATTAAATTCATTAAAAGTTAACTCGAGATATTGCAGCACCCTCCATATATTAAGTCAAAGGCAAGAGTTCTTTTGTTTGTTTTAGGACCGTACCCGAGGCATATGGAAGTTCCGGGCTAGGGTTCAAATCAGAGCTGTAGCCGCTGGCCTACACCACAGCCAGAGCAACACGGGACCTGAGCCGAATCTGCGACCTACATCATAGCTCACGGCAACACCAGATTTTTAACCTACTGAGCGAGGCCACAGATCAAACCCACAGCCTCATGGATACGATTTGGGTTTGTTAACTACTGAGCCACAGTGGGAACTCCAAGGTTAGGGTTCTTACTGAGTGTTCTCAGCACATCAAAATTATGTTGTTGAAGATGGAAAAAAAAGCTAATCGTTGCTATTCATACAGAGGTGATAAAAATTTACCTAAACATAAAAAAGGGAGTGTACACCAGGGAAGAATTAGGGGGAAGTGGTAGCAGTTGCCAGTAGCAGAGCCAAGATGGTAAAAGAGAGCCACTCCAAAGGCCATAAGCTTGGAAAGAAGAAGCAACTCAACGAACTGAGGTTAAACAGAAATGCTGCTTTTTCATTCCATTATCAGAGTCAGTTATACAGAAACTCTTGGTGCAATTCCTAACTTACCCCTTTTTCTGAGAGGTTCAGAGTAAGCAAATGCAAGGTCCTGGTGTGGGATGACTTCCAGTCAACAGGCATGACATTTCCGTAATTATCTGTCAGGGCATTCCAAATCCTTAAAAAGAAGAAAACTGCAATCAATGAAAGTTACCATTCTGTATGCCATTATTAAACAACTATCTACTAGAACAGTGAGAGAACAAAAAGAATCAAAGCAAAAAAAAAAAAAAAAAAAGTCCTGTTGTCTCTCAGAAAAGCATCAAAGTAGAGCCTCCTGAACAAGAAGAAAGGAAAGTTCTAGCACTGGGCTGACAAGAAGTCCTGAGGGAAGAAATGAGGAATAGAAAACTCTCCCAAAGCCAAGAGCTAACAGTTCTGCTGTACTGTGTGCCAGTAAGCAATTTACATATATTCTAAGCCATTTATATACATTAACACATTTAATTCTCAACAACAGTCTTATGAAGAACCGTTATTACCCCTGTTTTACAGTTGAGGAAACTAAAGCACAGGGAGGTTAAAAAAGGTTTCCCAAGCCACTCAGGTAGTAAATATACTCTGCTTTACACTTTTTTTTTTTCCTGTAACTTTCAAACATACAGACTATTTCATAGAGTGGATAATCTCTCTCTAACCAAAGAGAAGTTTCTGGAGAAAAAAAATTCAGTCTCATGTGCCACTGGGATCTAACATCTAATTTATAATATAATAGGCTAGGACCAAAATAAATTGAAAAGGCAAGTGAAGTTCATGATAAAATGCACAGATTATAAAGGCAGTTACCCTTTCTTATTATCAAACAGCAGTTTGGGGAGGCAACAGGGTAAAATGAAAAGGGCACTTGACCAAATTCAGGAAACAGACTCTTGTCTCCATTCTTCCTCAAACAATGGGTCTCTGGCCATGTCCCTTAACTTCTGCAGATACTAGCTGGAATTTTTAAAATGAGAAGCCTGGACAAGAATAACAGATG
Organism: Sus scrofa; assembly: GCF_054392235.1. Lineage (NCBI taxonomy): Eukaryota > Metazoa > Chordata > Mammalia > Artiodactyla > Suidae > Sus > Sus scrofa. The sequence goes on along the minus strand of NC_139385.1, from coordinate 115,779,439 downwards.
TTTCTTCTAACTCTATTACGCTATGCATTAATTCAAATGAGTTGTATTGAGGAAAGTCCCAAACCCACACCAGAATAGGGAGAGCAGACTCCAATTTTATGACCAAAATTCAGTTTCAGATCCAAAGCCATAATTAGCATTAAAAAAAAAATGACATTGTATGAAAAAAATGAGTTCAGAAATATGAGATGAAATTTAATCAGGGTAAATAAACCCTAGACATACAAGTACTAATATTTATAACAGGTATCTAATTGTGACTAAAACAATACATAATTGGGTGGGGTTTTTTCTAAGCGTATAAGCCACCAGGACACAAAAACAAGACCACCAGGCGCATAACAATGAGAATGCAAGTTTTAATATAGAGAAACAACATGTTGATTTAATGAAGCGAGATTCGGTGCTAAAGAGAAGAAGCAATGGGACCACAACTGCCAAAAACATAAAATCCCAAAATGACGTTTGGCTTTGGAAAGCACATTAGGCTCAATGAGAATGTGAACCCAAGAAGCTCTAGAAAAGCGGCTTGTTTACCCAGCAAATCTCCCATATGCAAGGTTCATTCCTATTCTCCTCTCGGCTGGAATCATCATCTCCTCTCACACTGATGAGCTCGAATTGGAAAAAACACTTCAAGACTGCTAACCCTGCAAGGTTTCTGGCCCACACCTTCCTGGGTGAAAGATTTTCAAATATTGAATAACTGACCATATACCCAAGGTCAGGAACTTGAAAAGGACATTCTAGAAGGTGAAGTCAGTGCAGAATTTTTGAGGTTTGTTTTGTCTGTTTGTTGGCTCCTTCTTAAACAAGGCTCCAATAAAAGGACAAGTGGAATGGAAGATTTCACGTAAAACCGACTGTGGGTGAATTTGATCTCCCAGGAAAGTGAAGGACAATTCACAGGCTTCTATCTCCACCAAGGACAAAACATTTGTGGTTAGAAGGACATAGGCCTGAGTTAAGCAAAAGATTTCTAGAATTCTCCAGTCAAGACATGAACTGCCTTCATCTTTATCATAAAGTATTACAGCCTGTCATAAACAAGTAGCAGGACCGCTCTTTTCCAAAGGAGGTCAAAGTCCTGGTAACACTGAGTCCCAGACCAGACCTTTCTAAAGTAAAACTACAGCAGATAGATAAGCACAATCTTTATTTAACCCAAACTAAAACTGGGACTCAGAAGTGAAATAAAGTACCCTAAGGCAAGGCACTGAGTGAAAAGCATTCTAAACTCTCTTTAGTGAAAGGAGCAGGAAAGGACTCTATCAACCAATGGAGAGCAGATTCAGCATCAGAAAGGGGACAATGAGGTGGTGACCAGCCCCTATCCAGAAAAAAGAGATTTCTTGTGCATTCCCACCATATACATTCTAATGCCATACTGCCAACATACCACCTACTAAAAAACATTACCAAGAGAAAACTTTAAGTTTTACATCAAGCTAAGATTTAAGCAAAGGCTAAAATACACTACTTTTTTAGACAGTACAGGTGAAGCAAAAACAGAAAATTTAATTTGTGTACAAACCACTAATCCACTTTGAGAAGTTACTCTTGATAAACCCAAATATATAATAAACACACTTTTAAAATCCAGAGTATGTCCCAAGTCTAGTGATTCTGAGTATATAGACCTATGGAATATGTTTAACACTATCTTCTCTTTGAGAATAGATTTTTTTTTCAATGTCCTCTTTTGCCATTGACTGCATGCATATCTGTGTATGTAATAACAACCACAAATTCTTCGCTCTATGCCTCCCTATCCAAAGATATGGTCTCCAAGCATAGCTGGGGGGAACCACTGCTAAGCCATGCTTACAGGCCCCCATTCCCAACCCCCTCTTTCCAGATAAGTCTTCTGATTCACAGGAAAAGAGACCATCAGGTGACAGGCCTCTTCCTATGCCCATGGATCTTTCTCTCCCAAGAATTCTTCCCTAACCTCTAATCTCTCCATTCCATCAATGCTCTGAAAACCCATCTCTGCCCACAACCTCAGTGTTAATTTCACCCTCTACCTCTCCCATGGCTCCTGTCCCCAGACATTATAATACTATCAAATTCCCACACTCTCCTTCCGGTATCTTTTAGAGTAAAACCATGGTATATAATTACAACCCTTATTTAACCAAATTATAACTAGGGTTCTAGAAGTTTAAATAAATTCTGTCCCTCCATCCCCCTAGCTTTCATAAATCCCTGTGAATTTTCTATCATTGTGCTTAGATGATTTCTGTAATAATTACCTGTTTATGCACTGGTCTCCCTGTCAGACTAGAAGATCCTTACGATTAACAACCAGAGCTTTCTGGTTTTGCCTCTGAGGGGACTTGCACACTACCTGGGCTCTCAGATGGAACCAATAAATTCCTGTGGCATAAATGCTGCTTCAATGTTGGTACCTTTGCATGTGCTATATCCCTGAGCTAGAATAGTAAACCTCTCTTCACCTGCCAGGCAAACTACCACTCATCCATCAGGATCCAGTTTTTCACTTTCTCTATAGTCTCTCTCTCTCTCTGTCTCTCTCTTTCACACTCACACTGGCCCTTTTAAATCCCCCATATTTTGCACATATATCCCCTAGAGCGTTTGTCACACCCGTACAAATGTTTGTTTACAAATCTAACTCCCACCCTAGGTTGCGCTCAGCTTGAGAGGGGTAACAGTCAGTCATCTTGGTATTCCCAGTGAGAAGCAGCTTCTGGCACTTAGCAGGCGCTTAATAAATTCGAGTTGAATGAATGAAAGGCTACACAAGTCCCCGAGAAGGTACTCTAGCTAACTACAGCGTTCTATATAAGGAGACTCCCCTCTAAACCGAATAGGTTTGATTTCTAGGAAGGAAGAGAGGTTAAGGGCTGAGGCAGACATGGGAGCAGGGGATTTAAATTGCCAGAGGCTCAGAGGCCGAAAGCCCCAAGGAAGAAGGTGGGAGAACAGGCAGGGGCGGGACTCCAGAGTAGACAGAGGCGGAAGAAGGGCGCTGGGAGGAGCCTTCGGCCGGAGTCCCGCCAAGGCTGCGGACCGAGGGCGGGCTAGGAGCGGGCAGGGCGAGGGGCTGGACGAGGGGCAGTGGGAGCTCCCGCCCGCTCCCGGCCGGCGCCCACACTCACTCGTCCCCCTGCAGGAGGCTGCACTCGGTGATGGGCCGCACCGCCGCCCTCGGGGGCTCGGCGCCAGGACCCAAGGGGCGGAAACACAGGCTCAGTTTCTCCTCCAAGCTGCAGGCCAGCGCCCGGAAGCCATCGCCTCCCCCGTCCGGCCCTGCCCCGGAGTCGGGGCTCGCGTTACAGTTTTCCTGGTCCTGGAGGCTCCGGGCCGGCTCCTGGAACTCATAGAAATCCTGCCAGTCCCCGTCAGCCGCCATCGCCGCCCGGTGCTGTCGCGCGCCCCGCCCCGGCCCCGGCCAGGCCCCTCCCCGCCGTCAGGCCCCGCCCCCGGAGCACCGCCCCCACCCTATGCCCCGCCCCCACCCACCCGCCAGGGCTTGAACTTGTGCTGGGACTCCCAGGTTAGGGGTCTTGCCTTTTCCTGAGTCTTCTAAGTTGATCGAGGTCCCGGTAGAAATGGAAACCTTAACTGCGTTGAGTCATTTCCTATAGTCTATCATTCAAGAATAGCTGCTTCTTTGATTTCCTTAGTGGGAACCTGGCCTAAATGAGGCCGAAATAAAGGACTTCTTTAAACTTGCACCAGGTGTTGGACTATTCCCCAAATCATTCCCCCAGGGCAACCTGCTCCTCCGGTAACTTTCCAACCAGAAGGTCAACCATAATTACTTGGAAATGCTTAAGTAGTAGCCAAATTCATTCCACAAATGTTTTATGTTTCTCACAGCCAAATCATGGGCTAGATCCTCTGTAACACACAAAGATGAATGATTATGAATAGTATTTGCAAAGCCCCTGGAACATTGCCTGACAGTAAGTACCAAATAAGGTTATATAATTAATACATGACTGCTCCCCACAAGGGGCTTACGATGTAGCTAGAGTGATAAAACTAGAAATCAATTCTGTATATCAAATAAAAAAGTATTATTGGAAGTAGAGAAGTACTATTTAGTGTCTATTGAGTTTGTTTTAGCAAGATGAAAGTTCTGGAAATGGGTGGTGCTCAAGATTATGAATGTACTAATACCACTGAACTGTACACTTAAATATGGTTAAGATGGTAATTTTATGTCCATTTTACCATTAAAAAAAATAAGGGAAAAGCTATGATTCTGAGGGAGTGCGAATATGTAGAGGCAATAAATACCTAGAAGTTGACAGGAGCATTATCTTTGGACTGTAATAATCAAATATTTCATTTAGAAATTGGGACAGGAGTTCCTCCTGTGGCTCTTCTGCCTGGTGCCGTGAGTAAAAGGAGCCGGCACTGCCACAGCTGCAGGGTAGTACTGGCCTGAGAACTCCATATGCCCCCAGGGGGGCCAAAAAAAAAAAACAGGAAAAAAAAAAGGAGGGGGAGGACATAATTGGGTCACAAAAGATGAATTACTATTTTGAAAAATAAATATGAAGTTAATAATAGAACTAAGATTTTTCCCAGTTTGATTTATCCATGTCTTGACAACATGGAAACCTATCCTCAAGAATACATGTTAATATAAAAACTTCCTATTTACCTTTCCAATGAATTTTATCTCGTATTTCAATGATTTGTCCCATATTTAATAAGATACTTCTATGAATTGAACCCAAGAAACTGTTGATAATTACTTTAAAGGTAATATCTTTACCTTCTGCTTTCCCTTGAAACCATGAAGGGGCAGGTTGTTTCGTGCTACTTGGCCAAGAGCTAGAACTCATTACTCATTAATAGTTTTGGAGTTGATTAGAAAACATTCTAGCTTAGCTGGCAGTCACCTATCTGAACATTACTGGAAAGACATGTGGGAGTTTCTGTCGTGGCTCAGTGGAAACGAGTCTGACTAGTATCCATGAGGACGCAAGTTCAATCCCCGGCCTTGCTCGGTGGGTTGAGGACCCAGCGTTGCCGTGGGCTGTGGTGTAGGTTGCAGATCCCTAGTTGCTGTGGCTCTGGCGCAGGCCGGCGGCTACAGCTCCGATTTGACCCCTAGCCTGGGAACCTCCATATGCCATGGATGCAGCCCTAAAAAGACAAAAAAAAAAAAAAAAAAAAAAAAAGTGATGTTCTAAAAGTATCAAAGATCTATTTTTCTCTAGGTATTAGGCTACACACACACACAGTTATGAGAAATTGTGGAATTCACTCAGGCTCTCCTAACTATGTACACAACTGAGGCAAAAAAAATTTTTTTCTTGACCTGCACCTCCATTTACCTGTGTGGCATGTGTATCTGTGTTAGTGGAAATTAAAATTCTCTTAGGACTCAAATATAACACCGTCAAATTTTTCATATGCTTGCAAATAAACTGCTATTGGGTTAGCTTTGGTGGTCTCAGAATTTTATTTTAGTCCAATTTTCCACATGGGAAGCTTTATACTTTGCAATGCAAACTACCTGGCATCACCCCCAGACACTCAGAATACCCCTTTGTAAAAACAAGATTTGAACCACTTAATCAGTTTATATTACCACATCTACAGTAATCTTGGCACTCAACACAATCTATAAAAGTGCTCCCCAAAGATGCGCCTAGGAGAAAACTGTGCTCCTTTATGGGGAAAGAGCAATAAAACAAGAAAGAAACTATAGTATGGAATAAAATGTTTTTCTGTAATAACTGTAAACATGAAAGTGTAACAATAGAAAACAGTTTAAATGGTAAGATGGTTTAGAGCCAGGTAAAATTATAAAGTAACAGTATTTCTCTATAGTGCCTTTCACACACCTCTCCTCCCGTGAGGTCTCTCTGGGCTGCAAGTTGCTCCACAGCTTCCAGAACTTCCAGCAGCAGTCTATTCCACCTGGTCATGGCCTCATTTCCTTATGCCTGCTCTTTTCTTGGGTTCCTTTGGTCATCAACTCAAACTCCTTTTTTTTTTTTTTAAAGAGAATTCAACTCCCCAGTTATGTTTGTTACAGAACCAGGCTCATTTTGCCTGAGGAGCAGCAAGTAAAACACTGAGAGGTCGAGGTTTGCAGGAAACAGGGTTTTTCACAAGGCAGCCAGAGTGTAGACCGAACACCAGTCTCAAATCCACCCCTCAAAGGCAAGGGACTCTGGGTATTTATGAGATAAAGACTAAAAGAGCAAGACCGGTGAGAGGCATGGGGAGCGTGATTGAAAAAAAATGTGGTGATTGAGCATGATTGAAAAAAATGTGGTGATTGTCAATCTGTACAGGTGTAACTAAGACACAAGGCCTCTGCATGTTATAAAATGAGGCACTTAGAACAACCTGAGGGTGGAGTTTTCAGCCCTCTCACATCAAAAGGTCACCCAACAGAGTCAGGTTTGCCTAGTTAGAGGGTGGGTGGTCCTATCCAGTCTCAACCAGCTCAGTTCAAACTAGACAGGCCTGACCCCAATTGCTGGAAAACAACTTGAGCAAACATCTTATTGTTTATACTACTTGCAGCTTAGAGGACCTGCAAGTCTTTTTAACAACTATTAAAATGACCTTGATTAGTGAAGGCAGATTAAGGGTGTAAGGGATTTAACTAATGATTACCACAGTTGCACTTCAGCCTAAACCTATTCACTTAATAATTTCCTGACAGGCTGTAGTGTGGGTTTCCATCCCTGGCCCAGGCAACTCTGCAGGCCATGGCATAGCCATAAAATAAGGTAGAGTAGGATAAGAGAAGGTAAAATTCTGAATTTAGTTCCATTCACTACGTAGAGTTTTCAACACGAATATAAGATCAGAAATGAAAATATCATCATTTGACAATACAGTTTGTTATAAATATATATATATATGAAAAAAACTTCCTGACAATGACGCTAGCCCCCCTCCCAGGAATTCTTCTTCCCATCAGCTAAATCCTAGCCCTCTAACATTGCCACAGATCTGGCAAAGCCCAGTCCTCCTGCCTGTCTCACCTGTTTAGATCACGCCGTCAACACCTCAACACTTCCAGTAAAGATGTTCCCTCACTTCATAGTACCTCACATGGCCTAATTTCTACTAAATTTGTCTACCTAAATCTACTTATTTCAGATTTTCATTTTCTAGAGAGCAGATAAAAATGAGCATGTGCAAACATGTTTACTCAGGCCATGTGTTAAGGAAAGTTAGCCTATAGAATTAATTTTCAGCACTTGATTAAAAATTAGATAATATAGGGGAGTTCCCGTCGTGGCACAGTGGTTAACAAATCTGACTAGGAACCATGGGGTTGCGGATTCGGTCCCTGGCCTTGCTCAGTGGGTTAACGATCCGGCGTTGCCGTGAGCTGTGGTGTAGGTTGCAGACGAGGCTCGAATCCTGCGTTGCTGCGGCTCTGGCATAGGCCGGTGGCTACAGCTCCGATTAGACCCCTAGCCTGGGAACCTCCATATGCCGCGGGAGCGGCCCAAGAAATAGCAAAAAGACAAAAAAAAAAAAATTAGATAGTATAAACTTTTAAGGAGAGCTTCATGGCATTTGGGTATTATGCTCAAATTAATCATTTAAAATGCAAAAAGTTCTGTTTGACAACGTATTTAAATTTTGTACATATACGGAGTATATCACAGTGAAATTTTAAGTAACAAAAATGGAAAAGTTATTCCACATACAGACGACTGAAGAGTTTGATTAATCAGAAAAATGTAAGAACTGCAAAATAGGAGTTCCCATCCTGGCTCAGCAGAAAAGAATCTGACTAACATCCTTGCAGACACAGTTTCACTCAGTGGGCTAAGGATCCGGTGTTGCCGTGAGCTGTGGTTTAGGTCGCAAATGCAGCTCGGACTTAGTGTTGCTGTGGCTGTGATATAAGCCAGTGGCTACAGCTCTAGTTTGACCCCTAGCCTGGGAACCTGCATATGCGGCAGGGGTGGCCCTAAAAAGCAAAAAACAAAAACAAAAACAAACAAAAAAAAAACCTGCAAAAGAAAGAAACTAAAATATTTAATGAAGGACCGGAAAACATATGGTTGTTAAAATATCACATACAGCAAATGCTGAAGGCATTAGAAAGTAAGACAATGAGAATGTGTATAAATGAAAATTTCTTGAGAAAAGCTAATGGCTAAGTTTATTCAATAACAAGGTTAAAAAAAAAATCAGAGCTGATGAACAAAAGTAAAAAGAATTGAGAAATCCATAGGTTGACCAAGAATTTAAGTTTGCTTGCTTGCCAAAAAACGGAAAGGGTGGGTTCTTTCCATTTTGTCTCTATTAAAAGAAATTCAAGAAACTTTTAAGTAATCAAAAATCACAAGGTAGGCTTTATCAGTAAAGAACATTTAATTCTAATTATTCAAGTTTGTTAGTAATGAACCTTCAATTTTCATGATCAGATCAAAGTCTTGATTAGGCAGAAACGAATCAAGGGTCTGTGGGAGCAGAGCTAGACCCCCGGGAAAAAGAACCAAGCTGAGTGGCCATGGCCACACCTTTACAAGGTGTCAAAATAACTGAGTAGGAAAGATACCTGTTTGTACCTGATTGTGTTCTGGGTAATCAGATGCTGGTCTCAGAAAAATTAATGCAAAAAACTATTAGCAATGGTTATTTATCAAACATTATGAGCGCTCTAACATTTTAACCTTCAAGGGGTCCTGTTATGGAAAGCACCCAATGCACACACTAAACCACCTTAATTATCTTCTTTGAAATACTCTTAATTTTCTGTTTGAAATTTAGATGAAGAATCGAATAGCCCAGGTTTTATCTTTTGTTGTTGTTCTTGTTGTTTTTGTCTTTTTAACATCTGATCTCCTTCAAATGGATTCAAATGAGATGTTGAAAATTAGTTCATATGCTGCATGGAGTAATTGATGAAGAGGTAACTTGTTACTTATCTCTTCCACTTTAATTTTTTGTTTCAAATTATATTTTACACTGCAACTGTATACACTGACTTCACTAGAAAGTAATGTAAGATGGATAAAATTGACCTTTGTTGTTTGAAGATAAGTTTGAGGGGCTAATTCTGAGGAGAAGGAATTCAGATGGTAAATCTCTCTAGCCGAACACAGGAAAAAAAAATAAAAGAGAAAATGCTGCCAACCTTCAAGAAAACAAAGTCTACCCCCTATTGAATAGGGGCGGGGAGGGGGAGTATAAAAAGTAAAAATCAGAAAGCTCTACTGAACACAATGACAGACTGTCAGAAGGTGACACTGGAAGACTGACAGCACATGCCACTGACCAGGTGGCATCAGTAGAGGCTCTGCCAAGTATACCGAAAGACACAGGTGCAGCCAATTCAGAGCAGTTTGCAATTGAAGAGGATCCAGGAGGCTTGGATCACATTTGGATGAGATAAATGGATTCTGTAAATGATTATACTTTTTGTCTGATCCAGGTCACACATTTTATGTTCATCATGAGCATTATGTTCTATTTTCTGGTACACTTATAAATTTCTTATGAGGGTATTTTCACAGTCTCAAGAGTGTTAGAATGGAGAACCACAGCATCCAGCAATATTCACCAAAAATCAGTTGGAGTCCTCCAAAATTTGACTTATGAAGGTATTATGAGTATTAAAACTGGAGTGTTCTATGCCTTTGGATTTCTATTTTCTCAGGTCTTTGTTTTGCGTGTTTTTTTTTTGTTTTTTTTTTTTTTTCAAAATATTGTTTCCAGGGATATTGACGTTTCTTTTGCTATCTTTAGAGAAGGAAAATTTCATTGTAAGTGGGGTTGGGATGGGGTGAGACTAAAGGTGAGGCTATCTGTTCTATATGTAAGATTACAATTTTTTTTAAGCTGTAAGTTTGTTTTTCTTCTCCTTCAAAGAGTATTCAAAAGGTCTTGACATCTAAGGAACTCCACCAATATTTCTGTGTCAAAATAGCCTTATCAAAATGTTATGGATATAAATAAATAAAACACTTAAGTCCAATAGGACTTGGATCTACAAAAGCAAACAGAAGTGGCCTATTAAGATAATTGTTTATGTAATTTAAGCAAACACACATGTAATTGCTCAGTTTTCTGGTTGATTTGACTATGGTAGACTCAGAAGTGAGCTAATTGTTTCTGACCTGGTATTAGAGGGTCAAGACCAGGTATCTTGGGAATTCCATTTCATTTCTTAAGAAAGAAAGTTTCTTTTTATTCCACGTTGTAGAGAGAGAGTAGCTTTGTAACTGTGAAGGATCAACTTGCCCTTTGGGAGATGGGTGAGTGTCTACCCTAAATGGTCCTGAGTCTCACCAGAATAGGCATTCGAGGACTAGCTCAGTCATCCCTGCCCTATGGCCCGAGACTCCAGGCACTGCTGCCACTAAACTCAGCAGGTAAGTGGTGTTTGAAAGGACAGGCATGCTCAGGACTATATCTACCCAGAGGGGTCAGCTTACCCTAGCCTCAGCCTCCCCCTCCTGTCATGAAATGAATTGTGTCCCCCCCCAGTTCATATGGAAGTCTCAACTCCTAGTACCTCAGAATGTGACTGCACAGAGGGTCCCAACTTACCATGTTTCAACTTATGACTTTTAGACGATGATACAAGAGCAATACGCATTCAGGTGAAACCATACTTTGAATTTTGATCTTTTCCCAGGCAGATGATATGTGGTCTGACTGTTTCTTGTGATGCTGGGCAGTGTAGTGAGCACGGCTCCCAGTCAGCCACATGGTTACAAAGGTAAACAACCAATATACTTAGAATCATTCTGTTTCACTTTCAGTACAGTATTCAATGAATTTAAACAAGATATTCAACACTTTATATTAAATAGGCTTTGTTTCGGAGGACTTGGCCCAACCGTAGGCTAATGTTTAAGTGTTCTGAGCAGGTTGGTAGGTTAGATGAATTAAATGCATTTTTGAATTAGCAATATTTTCTTTTTTCTTTTTTTTTTTTTTTTTTTTGGCCAGACCTGCAGTATGCAAAAGTTCCCTGGCCAGGGATTGAACCCACACCATAGCTGTAACCAGAGCCACAGCAGTGACAATGCTGGATCCTTAACCCACTGAGCCAGAATAAAACTCTGAATAAAATACTTAAAACTTACACAATGATCTTATCAGAATATAACCCCATTGTAAGTCAAGGCAGATCTATATTTGGAGATAAGATATTTAAAGAGGAGTTTAAGTTAAAATGAGGCCTCTAATCCAGTATGACTGTGTCCTTATGGGAAGAGGAAGAGACACCAGGGGGTACACATTAAAAAGCCCATGTGATGACACAGCCAAATCTGCAAGCCAAGGAGAGAGGGCTCAGAAGAAACCATCCTGCCAACACCTTGATCTTGGATTTCTAACCCCCAGAACTGTGAAGAAATAAATTTCTGTTAAGCCACCCAATCTTTGGTATTTTGTTATGGCAGCCCTAGCGAACAAATACACCTCCCCAAGTCATCCCAGAGTTTTCTGGGAGTCCCCGTGGAGTGTCCTACCTGAGCTCAGGACAGATATGATCTGTTTCTTTTGAGTACTGGTCTTTCCTAAAAACAAGAGTAACAGAAGGTTAAATGGGTGATTCACCAATAAAGAGCAGAGCCAGACCTTTCCCTGTATCCCATTACTCATCCATAGGGGAGGAGACTAGAAAGTATCAAGAGGAGGGTCCCTGAGATGCAGAGCTGCCAGCCATATTGCTACGGTTCTCCCCACTCAAGCCAAGGGGGAGGGTACCCAAGAACCAGAGAACAGGCAGAGCTTGTATCCCAAGAACCAGAGAACAGACAGGATAAATGGCATCTTTCTCTCCAGAAGGATGGTTACTGAGATGCAGGACCCAGACCCCTGTGCTCCCATAGGCCCAGAGTGGGGACCCCGGCATTCTTGGAAGAGCCTGATGTATGTCCCCTGGAATTTCCAGGCATATGTGAACTTACAAACTAGAGAGTCCTTTTGCCTGCATAATTCTGTATGTAGGAGGCTGGGGGAACTGCCCACAAGGACAGGGCCAAGAGAGGAGGCAGCAGAGGGAGCAGCCACACGTACACTGTTTGTTGGGCAAGGGTTATGATTTTCCTCGTGTGCAAAGTGAACATCCCAGAAGGTAGCTAGATGCAAGTCACCTTGCAAGATCCCACAAAAAATATCAACAGGGTTAAGGAAACTCCAGCAGGAGACCTCACCTAGGAGGAAGAGGATGCAAAGCAAAAGGGAGGTGATGGAGACCCAGGGAAACAGCAAGCTAAGGCTGCTGGTTCCCAGGTCAGCCCTAGGAGGGGAGGGGAGAAGTTTTAACATGAGTATAAGATGGAAGTGGTTGTTTACATTGTCAGATTTTTCTACCTGACAATGAGACTTCCAATTTAAGAAAGTGACTGGAAAGCCATAGAATCTGACCAAGATGCAAGCCAGCAATGGGGAGGAGAAATTAGAGCATGTTTATTTATTTATTTTGTCTTTTTGCTATTTCTTGGGCCGCTCCCACGGCATATGGAGGTTCCCAGGCTAGGGGTCTAATCAGAGCTGTAGCCACTAGCCTACGCCAGAGCCACAGCAACGCAGGATCTGAGCCGCGTTTGTAGCCTACACCACAGCTCACGGCAACGCCAGATCGTTAACCCACTGAGCAAGGGCAGGGACCGAACCCGCAACCTCATGGTTCCTAGTCAGATTCGTTAACCACTACACCACGACGGGAACTCCTAGAGCATGTTTAAACTGGGCTGGGAAGGGAAAGAGAGACTTTTCCTTATTATACTCTACCAAATTCAACCCAGTCAGTATTTTATACCATGACACTCAACTTTAACTCTAACCACTTTTTTTTTGTTTTTTTTTTTTTTTGGTCTTTTGTCTTTTTAGGGCCACAGCCACAGCATATAGAAGTTCCCAGGCTAGGGGTCTACACTGGCCTACACCACAGCCACAGCAACGCCAGATCCTTCGCCCACTGAGCGAGGCCAGGAATCGAACCTGAGTTCTCATGGATGCTAATTGGATTCGTTAACTCCTGAGCCACGATGGGAAATCCCGCTCTAGCCACTTTGGACAGACATCATGCCAACCCCTCTATTCTTATCTCTTTGAGCTGGTTCCCACTCCCTGTAGCCCATGCACCAAGCCCTCCCATTTTCTTTCAAAAAACAGCCATGTCCCAGTAAGTATCAACTCATACAAATATAAATGCTGAAGGAGTTGCTATCCCAGTACAATTAAAGTCAACCTTGACTGCGATCACTTGGCATCTCTGTATCAGTCATTAATCTACATTTAAACCACCAAATAAAGACAATACCAAGTAAAAACAGGTCTAGAGGATGAAGTACAGGTGAGAACCACCTAAATGAAAAGCCCTCCAAAATTGCAGGCTGCAGTCAGGATGTGGAGCAGTGGCTTAAACGGGTCACAGATCAGGGGGAAATCTACCAAGTCTCTGGTCCCATCATAAAGAATGATAGATGGTAGAAAACTGACAGAACAGTGTAAACCAGCTATAACAGAAAAAAATAAAAATCATTAAAAATAATAATAAAAATTTTAAAAAAGAATGATGGATGGAAGGTATCAACTGGAAATCACAGGGGACCAAAGACACCAATCCTGTAAAACAAAGAAAGTGTGCGAGAAAGGGCAGTTTAGGGGAAAATGACAAGGTTACCTTTTGCGGTGAGATGTTATGATTTGGCTCAGCACATGCATCCATCATCCCCACCTCAAAGTTTAAGGCTTTGGTAGTTGACAAAATAAGGAAACTTTCTCCTTTGCTGAATACCTGGTTTGAGTCTAACATATCATTTTTATTTGTCAAAAATAGTTTTATTATTCATTTCTTCTCCTTGGCTATCTGAGTTTGCTTTGTCACAAGCCTCAAATTCCCAGCCCTTCAAATAGAGACGCTTGTATACACATTCATGGAAAATGTTGGTAGGAATGAAAAAATATGTCAGAAGATTCTAAAGCCTCTTATACCCAATAAGATTTCATTAATTGGGTAGAGATAGTCAAAATTTAAGAAGCAGCAGAAACCTCTCCTTTGTCATTAGCACCTTAAAAAAAATGTTTTGGGTGACAGGAAATTGAAAATAGCTCTCCAATTATCCTAGTAAAATGCATAGAATAACAACAGCATATGGATTGTTTCTTGTATGCAAACAAGGAGACTATGACAAGCTACTATTATTATGGGCAGTGTCCTGGGTAGGAATTTTTTCTATGAATTGCTTGGAAGATTGATGTGTTTCTATGTTTGTCTTAAAACATCATTTAAAAGTGATATCAAAATAGTCTCCCAGAAGCAAAGGGTGACACAGCTAAAGACTTTGCTTTAATACTTCCTAAAGCAGGCATTGATTTTATGTGTTTAATAATAAATGTTAAATGGCCCAGGAAGCAGGGACACATTCCCAATGTCTAATAAAATAAACAATATTTAGTTATTTTAAAATAAATTATTTAATCAAAGTTCAGCTGTAAGGAAATATGGCACTTAACACCTTCCAAAAATGTCAGAAGAGCAAAGAAGGATGACCAAATTACTGTTTTGTCCTACATATTTTATTTGCAAATAATAGTAGTTATACATGCATCAAATTATGTTTGAAAAATGAACTTATTGGTTTCATAGAATCATAATATGTTCATCTATAGCCTTGGAATTTTTAATTAGGCTTTGAATTTTTTTGAATCACAGAAAGTCCTTTCTCATGGTTGGTAATTGTATTATCATATACTTTGTTTTGACAATTTGAAAATAATCTGGTTTTAAAATAAATAGTGGGGGAGTTCCCGTCGTGGCGCAATGGTTAGCGAATCCGACTAGGAACCATGAGGTTGCGGGTTCGGTCCCTGGCCTTGCTCAGTGGGTTAACGATCTGGCGTTGCCGTGAGCTGTGGTGTAGGTTGCAGACGCGGCTCGGATCCTGCGTTGCTGTGGCTCTGGCGTAGGCTGGCGGCCACAGCTCCGATTAGACCCCTAGCCTGGGAACCTCCATATGCCGCAGGAGCGGCCCAAGAAATAGCAAAAAGACAAAAAAAAATAAAATAAAATAAATAGTGGGTAAGACACACCACTAGATCCTGTTGTATGATTTTTAGATTTCTGGGAGTTTCTGCCGTGGCTCAGTGGAAACGAATCCAACTAGTATCCATGAGGATGCAGGTTCGATCCCAGGCCTCGCTCAGTGGGTTAAGGATCAAGCATTGCCATGAGCTGTGGTGTAGGCCTCAGACTCAGCTTGAATCTGCACTGCTGTGGCTGTGGTATAGGCCAGAAGTTCTAGCTCTGATTTAATCCCTAGCCTGGCAACTTCCATATGCCGCAGGTACAGCCCTTAAAAAAAAAAAAAAAAAAAAAAAAAAAAGGCAAAAAAAACCTTTGCATTCACTCATCCAGCTCAAGTACAGACTTCAATTATTATTGCCTACACAACACCCTATAAACATACCTTATTCTGTCCCTCTTCCTTCAAATTTTTCTGTTCCATATGTCCCCTTCCTTATCTACAATTATTTTAAGTACTTTCTACTTTCCCTCTATTTCTCCATTCTTTCATTCTCTTATTTGCTCCTGATGTCTTACTGGGTCTCTGATTCACTGCTTGGAAGAAAACAAAATGTGAACATCCATTTTCGTCTTGAAGTTCATACATAAGTAAACTTTTTATTGTATAGCCACTGGGATTCAGGGGTTAATCTGTTATGGCAGCTAATAATATCTCAACGAATACTGGTTTTGTTAGTAGAAGAATAGTACTTTAAAAAATTATGTTATACATAAATTTAATGAGATCCTATTTGTACATGAAATATGTATATTAATATACATATGTTTTATTGTATGAGCATATGTACATAAATACATCTACAGTCACATTTTCTCTTGTGGGTTCCCTTTTATATTACTAGTTAATAACAAACACTATATGCTTAGCATTTCTGAGATTTGGATATTTTCTAATAGACTTTAAAATCTCAAAGACATTAACCCATCCATCAATGTAATAGATGGTTAAGGATTGTGACTTTCCCTTCATCACCATGTTTAAGCAGAGAGGCTTTTCCAAGGATGCTAGAGAAAGGAGTCTTGCATTGGGATGGAGGTTCCACTAGAGGACATCTACGCTGCTTCTCAACTCTGATTCTTTCTAGGTTCCACACTGTAAGTATAAAGCAAGGTTCCACCAGACTCTCTGGGTCCAATTACATGAATGCTAATAACCCACATTTTATTGCCCTTGCCCTAATGGCTCCTGCTTATCTTAAGCCCACACCATGTCTGCCTTCACCTTCAGCTAGGGCTTGCCTCACATGTGCTTAGAATCAAGTCCTTTCAGTTTCTGCTGCTTCTGGCTAACAAGGTTCTTTCTGAGGACTTCAGCTTCAGACATCGGTACCACATCTACAGGACACAGAGCCATGGCTGGGTACCACAGGGGCTGAATATTGCACAGGCTTCTGGACTCCTGCTTCTTGTATGTCCCCTCATACCTTCTGTGTGCTACCTCTGAGCTGTTGCCCATTCCAATAAGCAGCACCCCCTCTGCCAAACCCTTGCCACTTCCATCAAGAACCATGCCTTCCTGCTGAACACAGCCACTGGTGCATGGCAGTCCACAAACTTTTAAAAGGACAAAGTGGTCTGTGGGGAAATGGGGGGAAAATGCCTTTAAGTCTTTTGTTCTATAATCTACTACACTCTGGTGTCTTAGAAAATTGCTAATACATACGTTTTTAAGTTTTCATTCTTTTTTTTTTTTTTTCCCTAGTCCTTAGACATGCATCTATGGAGCTGTGTCAGGAACACTTTTGAATTACACCTACTTCACGGCTGTCAGAAATATGCCTTCCCTGTTACTCTGGGATTTACATTGCCAAGCTGGTCCTGGCTCCATCTACCCTTAGGATAGATACTCTTCAAAAAACATCTCAGAACATTATGCAGAGAGCCTCTTGGTGGGTGGTCCAAGTTGGCCCAGACATGGTGGAATTCCATGTTAGGCTCAAGCATGGTGAGCTTGAACCAGGTGCCTAAGTGATAAAATTGCTTTAAATATACCTAACCTTCCAAGAGAAGAGACACTTCAGTACCTTTTATGTTTCTCTAAACTTCCCTAATGACACGTTGGGGCAAGTGAAAGACTCTAACATAGTGGATATAAGAAAACTTTCAAAACATGAAATGTTCTCTCAACTGAGGATAAAGTCAATATTTATTTTACTCCATTACTACTATGGGCCATTGTTAAAACTGGGCTTTAGAAGAACAAAGAAAGGAAACGTGGAAGGAAGAGCACAAGTGTGGACAGAAGATGGAATGATCTATTCACTGATTTACTCTCTGAATTACTTAGAGGACTGCTGTATCCAGACGTAATCAGCGACTTCTAAGGCAAGGCCTCTGACCTACTGTATGATTGCTCTCCACTGCCCCACTAGACAAAATGGTACCGCAGTTAAGTAAGCACAGCAATACCCACAGACCTGAAAGACAGTGCACTTGACTCCCCATAGGAAGAGGAACAAGGCATAGATGACTCAGGTCAAAAACTGCCTCCCCTAACAGCAATAACTAACATCCAAAGGAAACAAACATGAGATTCAAACTGACAAGCATTCCCAACTTACACGAAAGTAATGAAAATAGAAGATTCATTAATCATGCCCACCAGAATTCTGCAGCACTAGACTACAGCAGGCATCTCATCCACAGCTTTTTCCTTTTTTTGTAGTAAAGTTTTCTTGGAACACTCTCATTAGTTTATACATTGCCCATGACTGCTTCACCCTACAACGGCAGAACTGAGTAGATTTAACAGAGGTCCTAAGGCCCTCTATGCCTAGAAGATTGACTGTTGGCCTTTTACAGGAAAAGTCTGCCAACCCCCAAGCAAGGCAAATAGAGCTGTGAGGCTATTACTATACCAAGGAAGTGGCAGTATTTGCTGCCAGGAAGTATAAAACAGACACCCTTTCAAGGATCCCCTTTTCTTGTTGGGCCCATAGAACAGTCTCCAGGAGAGAAATGAAGTGAAACAGACTATTGGAAATATATGCTTTTCAAAAAGAAAAAAAAAAAGGCTTCAGAAGAGGGAAAGGAGACAAATATGTTTATTTTTGTGTGTATTAGCTCCTGCTGTTTGCTACAAGATTTTTCTACGCCCCAGCCACTGTTTACTGCTCAGAGTAAAAGTTGTTATCTCCAAGCCAACAGAAAAGATATATCAATAGTTTTCTGATGCTGGAATGGAAAAGTCATTTCTAAACATAAAAGTAAAGAAAAACCAATAGAGTAGAAAAATGACTTATCCTCCAGGGAAAGAGTAAATAGAAATTTTTTTTTTGGCTTTTTGCTATTTCTTGGGCCGCCCCCATGGCATATGGAGGTTCCCAGGCTAGGGGTCGAATCAGAGCTGTAGCCACCGGCCAACACCAGAGCCACAGCAACGCAGGATCCGAGCCACGTCTGCAACCTACACCACAGCTCACGGCAACGCCGGATCGTTAACCCACTGAGCAAGGGCAGGGACCGAACCCGCAACCTCATGGTTCCTAGTCGGATTCGTTAACCACTGCGCCACGACGGGAACTCCTAGAAATTATTTATATATAAAATTTTATGAATTATAGATACATGTTCATCCAACACATAATTTCATCTCTTTAACTCCCTGAAAGAGCAGCAGAGCAAGGCATTAGCTAAAAATGTGGAGCATAATTTAGGGTGGGAGGAGTGCCTGGAGAAGGTCTCTGTATACTGACTAGAAGCCACTTTTTCAGACTGGGGCCCAGAATAGAGATGAAAGTGCTGGCTGCACCGACCCAGAGGAAGATCAGACCGCCTGCTCTGGAGGTCTGACCTTCTGGCCATTACTTCTCATGCCACAACAATACCTACAGGAGAGCAGTTCCACTGGACCACCCACTGGAATTGTGGGTAGGCTCACTGGCCAGCGAGAGTAGAGCTGCTGTGATTCTGTGAAGTGGCTCTGTACCATCATCCTCTTTGCCCTTTGTACATCCCTTTCTTATCCAGATAAGATGAAGTGTAAAGAAGGAGAAATAATACAACCATCTTAAGAAGCCAAAAATCTCTAATTATGTTATCTGTTAGACCCTAACAAATAATTGGTTGAAACTTTATTTTAGGAAAGAAATTTTAAAAACCTTAATTAAGCCTTTAAAACCCAATTGCAAGGCAGAAACCATACAGTAAATAATTAGCAGAACTTACTTAATTTTTTAAAAAGCAATTTCCTATGTTATTAAATACTATAAACAGAACTAAAAAGCAAATGACAAACTGAGATAATATTTGCAACATAAATAAGAGACAGTGAAAATCCTTAACACATATAGAGTTTTTACAAATCAGTTAAAAACAGAGATAGCTATAAAACAGGTAAAGATCATGAATGATCAATTTGTGAAAGAACAATTGGTTAATAAATTAAAAGTTCAGTCTCAATAGTAAACAAATAACAAATTAAAGTGAGATTATTAGTGCATATAATTGGAAAGTAATTTTTATGTGATAATATAAAATGTATTCCATATGGTGAAAGTTAAAGAGGTAATTTCAACAACTTTGGGATAGTATAAATTGGTACAAACTTTCTAGTAGACAACTTGGCATATATACTATAGCAGTCATTGTCCAGTCAGATATCTAAACACAGGAAATTTAATACAGGGGTTGATGAGATAATAGAAGAGTCAGAGAAACCAAAGGGGAAGAAGATGCTACCTGGAGGTCATTAACTCCAGGAAGCTACCTCTACATCTTGGCCTGGCGAAGCAAAAGGGAAAAGGTGGTAGTACCTGGGGTCCCCAAGCACTACCACAAGGCCTGAGCAGACCTATTGGTGTTTCTGGACTTGCTGCAGCTGGAGCCTATAATCACCTGTAGCTGGCTCCCAAGGCTGCAGATGGAGCAAGAAGCAGGAAAAAGATGGTGGCTACCTAGCAGGCAAAGGAGCCTGGGAAATGTAGTTTGCAGACTCCCAGTCCCCTGAACAAAGGGCAGTATTAAAGGGCAAGCATAGGTATGGGTCTGAGAGCCAAAATTTAAAACTCCAGTGCAGGCATCAATTACGATAAAGATGTTTATATTGTCAATTACAACAATCTTCCCCTAAAAGTATTTAAGGAAATAAGTAGCAAAATACAAGAAGATTTATGTACAAGGACATTTGTAGTGATGTCATGCTCAGTAAGATTTGCCACATCTGGTTGTTTCTCCCTTCCTGGACCCCTCGTGGTTGCAACTAGATCTGACCCATGAGTTCAGAAGTGGCATGTTTCACTTCAGGATGCATTTAATCACCCCTGTGAATCTCTCCAGAGTTATCTTTTCCCTCTGGCACAGTGACCAAGGACATTCGAGATGGTGCTGCTGTTAGACTAGGTCCCTACGTGACTATGATATGCAGAGTTCTCTTGCTAACCCCATACATGAGTGAAAAATAAATCTCTGTTATTTTAAGCAGCTGAGATTTGAGGGTTGTTTGTTACAACAACATAGACTAGACAAATTTGACTCAGGTACACGGTATGATTTTTGTGAGCAGAGAATTACAACCAATGTGTTCAATAATATGGGAAAGTGAAATAAATTACTGTATATCCACATCATGGAATATGTTGTTGCCAGTGAAAAGTGCTTCTGGAGAATATTGAATGAGACAGGGAATAGAATAAATGGAAAAAATAGAATATAAAACAATATATATTCAATAAAAGTCATACACGAGATTATATATAAAATGCTTTCTGTGGTGAGTGCTCAATGGTAAGTTATTATTGTATAATCCGAAACATGTAAATGACACAGCACTGGGCTCAGTGGATGGGCCACCCCAGAGTCAGACACATGCTTTACATTCTGGCTGAGGTGGCTCATGTTCCTGTGGGTGTGACGTAAGGCCATGCCACCATCCCTCAAGACGTTTGCAGGCATGCAGCCAGCATCTTACCTGGACTTCCCTCTTGATGCTGGCGCATGAGACTCTGTGGGCTTTGGGATAAATGATGACATGGAACACATCGAGCTCCCGACCCAGGTCTTCAAGGTTGTACATTGTAGGCAGGGATATGGGACATGCCACTGACACAGGCCTACACTCTGGCTTGGCTTGAGGACTGTAGAAAACAGTGCCATCTTGGATCCAGTCACACCAACAGACAGCCGGCAGAGGGACAAGGTGGCGCAACCTGAAAGTGTGGGGGAGTAAAGCCTTCCAGAGCCAACTCTGATCCGTGGACATGGAAGCGGAGGATAATTCTTCCTCCTTACACCCCCAGAACAGACCTGCAACAGCTTCCTGCCAGCGTTCTGAAGATATCTTGCAAGAACGAGCAACCGACAGTGCGTGTCACCCAGCTGTGGCCAGCTTCATCACCCACTCTCCCTCCTCCTTTACTGAGATTGGGCTCCCCAGGAAACTGTTTTAAGGTTTAGCCTCAGGCACTGTTTTCTAGGGACCAGCCCCAGGTATTTACTTATATTTCCCTACATATTTCACAGTTCCAAGTATAAGAGCAATGCTTCCAAAACAGCTAATACGGTCCTGTCCCCATCTGCCTCATAGCAGCACACAGCAATGTCTCCTGCCAACATCACCTTCCAATCTCTTTGAGGAAGAAACAGAGGTGAGGATGAGACGTAAGACATATGATGGAGGCTTTAGTGCCATAATTGCTTGAACCTTACCAAAGCTCGATGAATTTCAGATATTTAATCATTTTAGAAATGCAAAGAAAAGAACACAGCAACATTTCATTTCCCAAGGGACAACAGCAGCTGTGAGGCTTGCTAATATGAGCACATATAGCTTTTCCAATGCTCATAGCATGTTGCAACTATCACAGAAAGTTTACTTCTTCTTTCCTCCTATATTTCACCTAACTTTTTGCTGCCTCATTCACTTATTTGTACCTGGAAGACGTAGACAAAGCTCTTACGTGATTGGCTTCTGACCCACACCAACCTGGAAGCACTCAGAGAGGGCTGTCAGCCAAATCTCTTTGGCTTGGAGGTATACTCTGGTCCCCTTGGGTCCCTGGCTGGCCATCTTCACTTCACGACTTCAGAGCATGCCTTGGCCTGCGCCTTTCTGCGCTTGTGGAGCCAGGCTCCTGGCTTCCTCTGACTCCCAACATTTGGGTGTCCTGTTACCTGTGAGTCATCTTGCTCCTTGATTATTCCTGGCCTGCTTTCACTTCCTGACATAGGAGCTTGTGCTGGTACTGCTCACCTTTCAAGCACTGACCCTTGGCATATGGCAGATGCTCCTGGCCCCAACTTTTTGCTTGACTAGTAATCCCTCACCTCCCAAATCATGTAGCATAAAATGTGATCACTTATTTTTAACTACAACTGTCTCTTGTTCACACTAAATAGTAATAAGTACTTACCAACGGTCTCACTTGATGAAAGAAGAAGCCCAAAGGAGTTATTTAAACATGATCATGAAAGCTAAGAGAGAACTCTTTTATGAAAACAAATTCTTTCTCAAAATGTCAGTAATACTTTGCTGAGCACCTACTAGGTGCCAGGTACTAATGTAGGAGCTTTACAACTTTTAGCTCATCAAATCATCACAACAGCCCTGTGAGGTAAGTACTCTTATTGCCATTTTATAAAAAGTGAAGAGTAACTCTTCCATTTCATTACCTCTGCACATTGTACAATAGTTGACCAGTACCTTGAAATCTCTCAGTATTGTTTCTCTCATAACAAAAATAATGACTTCATAATAGATATTAATTTTAATGTGGCCTCAATATCTCAAATTTCTGTTATTCTCTTATTGGTCGTCTTCCAAGCCAAGCATAATAGCCCCATAGTATAATTTAGCATTAGGTACCAAAATCGAAAATAGCACTTCTTTTCGAACTTTTACTTCTAAAAAAACCATAATAAATTCTCCTGGTAGATAAATAAATGTAAAAGAGTGTTTACCACAGTGCAGTTTATAGTATCAGACTGAGAACAAATTGACTATTCATCAGGAAGAGCTTCATTAACTCAATTAAGGCACATTCATACAATGGCCTGCTATATACTATCAATGCATTGAAAAGAAGATGGTAGATCTATATGAACTAACATGGAAACACATCCAAAATATGATATTAAATGAAAAAAGATAAGATTACTAAGATTACAGGGAGTTGCCTTTGTGGCTCAGCGGTTAACAAACCTGACTAGGATCCACGAGGATGCAGGTTCGATCCCCAGCCTTGCTCAGTAGGTTAATGATCCGGTGTCGCCATGAGCTGTGATGTAGGTCACAGACGCAGCTCGGATCCTGTGTTGCTATGGCTGTGGCATAGGCCAGCAGCTGTAGCTCCAATTTTTTGTTGTTGTTGTTGTTGTTGTTGTTGTTGCTATTTCTTGGGCCGCTCCCGCAGCATATGGAGGTTCCCAGGCTAGGGGTTGAATCGGAGCTGTAGCCACCGGCCTACACCAGAGCCACAGCAACGCAGGATCCGAGCCACGTCTGCAACCTACACCACAGCTCACGGCAACGCCGGATCGTTAACCCACTGAGCAAGGGCAGGGACCGAACCCGCAACCTCATGGTTCCTAGTCGGATTCGTTAACCACTGCGCTACGACGGGAACTCCTGTAGCTCCAATTTGACCCCTAGCCTGAGAACTTCCATCTTCTGTGGGTGCAGCCCTAAAAAGCAAAAACAAAAACAAAAACAAAAACAAAAAAAACCTGTGGAAAAAAAATATTATAATTTATAATATAAAAATATTTATATAATGTCTGAAACACTAAGTTATTAGATTTCACCATGGCATGAAAGCATTTATGGGGGTAGCAGCGGGGACTTTCATTTTCCATTTTATATGCAATTATATTTTTTACATTTTTGAGGCATTGTATGACTTTTATAAGAAGAAACATTATGGAATTCCTGTCATGACTCAGCAGAAACAAATCTGACTAGTATCCATGAAGACACAGTTTTGATCCTTGGCCTCACTCAGTGGGTTAAGGATCCAGCATTGCTATGAGCTGTGGTGTAGGTGGCAGATGTGTCTAGGATCTGGCGCTGCTGTTGCTGTGTCTGTGGCATATGCCTGTGGCTGCAGGTCCAATTCAACCCCTAGCCTGGGAACCTCCATATGCAAGTGTGGCCCTAAAAAGACCAGGGGGAAAAAAAAGGAAGAAGAAGAAGATACATTAAATACATCAATTTTTTTTTTTTAAATGAAAATTTCCATGGAAGGGGGAGTTCCCGTCATGGTGCAGCAGAAACAAATCTGACTAGGAACCTTGAGGTTGTGGGTTCTATTCCTGGCCTTGCTCAGTTGGGTTAAGCTCATGAGCTGTGTTGTAGGTCGCAGATGTGGCTAGGATCCTGTGTTGCTGTGGCTGTCTGTGGTATAGGCCAGCAGCTGTAGCTCCAATTAGATCCCTAGCCTGTAAACTTTATACGTTGCAGGTGCACCCTAAAAAGCAAAAAATAAATAAAAAAAGAAAAAAAAATTTTTGAAAATAAAATAAAATTCCGTGGAAGGTAAAAATTCCACTTAGTTATTTTTTACCTCAGTGAACAGACTGACTGTCTTCATGAAAACTTTAGGTCTTGTTCTCATGTGAAAGGTACAAAAATCCCCTATTCTTATTCTTTGCTCATCAATTGCCAATGAGGTAGTAGATAATAATAATCTTTTTTACACAAGTCAATATTTAAGAATTCCAGCAGATTGTAAGTTGTATGTTTCTATTTTTACTTCTTTCTGATTTATTATATAATTTTATTTTTAAATTAACTTAACTATTTATTTATTTACTTTTGGGCTGCACCCATGGCATGCAAAAGTTCCCTGGGCCAGGGATGGAACTCCAGCCACAGCAGTGACAACACTGGATTCTTTAACCAATAGGCCATCAGGGAACATCTATAATTTTATTTTTAGACCAGAGTGATATGTGTTTGGAAATCACATTGAGATATTCATATGACATAGAGAAGCATATTGAATTCCATGGATTATCTCACGCTAACCTAGTTAGATCAGATGCTAGTGTCTGTGCTTGCCAGGGATTCTTGAAAATCTTTAATGTATTTTGGGGTAATGGATTCCTCATTCCTTATGTACTTCTAATGGACTTGATAAATAAGAAAGGATCAAATGTAGAAAGATTTAAGTGGAGGGGAAATATGCATACCCCATGAATTCAGCTGTGTTATCCAACTTGTAATTACTCAAAGGTTTCCCAAGAATTAGTCATTGAAATTGAATTCATGTCTGGGTCCCAAGTTTATATAAGAAACTAAATTATTTAGGGAGTTTTCATCATGGCTCACTGGAAATGAATCTGACTGGTATCCATGAGGACTCATGTTCAATCCCTGGCCTCGCTCAGTGGGTTAAGGATCCAGCGGTGCCATAAGCTGTGGTGTAGGTCTCAGACGAGGCTCAGATCTGGCTTTGCTGTGGCTGTGGTGTAGGCTGGTGGCCACAGCTCCAATTCAACCTCTAGCCTGGGAACCTCCATATGCCATGGTTTTGGCCCTAAAAAGCAAAAAAGAAAGAAAGAAAAGAAACTAAATTATTTAAACTTTGGGTTATTGACTTAATAAATAACTTATTTATTAAATTATCCCCCGTGTTTCTGGCCTTAGAATTCTAGGCTTTTTTTAGAGAAACCCACTCTACCTTCTTAGATATAAACTTCTCACTATAAAAACAGTAGTGAGTGGTGGTATTATTATTGCACATATCTTCATAGTACTTTAGGCTTATCATGTGCTTTCACACGTATTCACAAATTCAAAACTTGCAGAAACCCAGTTTTATAAAGGAGAAGTCCAGTATGACCATCAGTGCCAAAAACCCCACAGGGCAGCCCTTTGAATGGACCTGAAGACATTATGAAGGTAAGATGGTGATATGTACATCTTCAGAAAACATTCTCAAATAAATGGACCCCTCTCCCGGTTTCCTTATAACTGAAATCTCTTTGGAGAAATAATAAATAGTAGACTATAAATAATATTTAAAACAATAATCAAAGCAAAAATGTATAAACCAAAGACGTCTTATCAATCTCAACTGTGCCTCAAGTACTGAGGCTGGGAGTCAGAGAATATTGTATATGTGCCCCCTTCACTAGGTACCTGCTAGCAGACAAGCTTCACCTGACCAGGGGATAACTAGGAAGTACTAGCAAAGGAGCCGGTGGTGAGCATAAACACATTTAGAAATGGGACTAAAACAAATTCAGAAATGAGTGGAAAAGAATATGCAAACATTATATGCTCTTATATTGTAGAATTAGCACATCTAACAAGATAAGTGAGGAAAAGAGGAGAAAATGGATCATAGAACAAAATGTAAAAGCTAAAATATAAAGCATTAAGAAAATGTCCTAGTGATTTGGGGGCAGGCAAAATCTTCTTAGTCGCTGGAAGCAATAACTATAAATTCTAAAAATCATCAAATGTCATCAAACTAAAAATGTCTGCTTATCAAAAGACACTGTTATAAAAACAAATAAGCAAGCCACAGACAAAGAATAAAATATTCTTAAAGTGTACATCTGGCAAATAACTCGTATCCAATATATGAGAAAAAATAAACAAACCTACAACTCAATATAAAGAGACAAACAACCTAATTTTAATATGGGCCAAAAAGCTTCAATACACATTTTAGAAAATAAAATAAGCAAATAGCAGTAAACAAATGAAGAGTGCTCAACATTGTTAGTCATCAGGAAAATGAAAATTAAAACCATTAAGATACTACTACAAGGAGTTCCCTTATGGATTAGCAGGTTAAGGGTCCAGCATTGTCTCTGCTATGGCTTGGGTTCCATCCCTGGCCTGGGAACTTCCACATGCCACAGGTGTGGCCAAAAAAAAAAAAGAAAAGAAAAGAAAAAAAGATACCACTACACATCCACTACAATGGATACAATTTTCAAAGGTTGAGAACACAAAGTTGGTTAGGAATGTGGACAAACCAGCACATTTAGGCATGTGAGTGTAGCTATAAAATGGTACAAACAGTTGGGAAAGGGTCTCAAAGTTTCTTATAAATTAAATATACACCTATGTCATACCCTATGATCCAGTAATTCTACTCTGCTAGGTACTGACCAAAGAGATTTCAAAATCTCGCAAAAACTGCTGTGCAAAATGTTCACAGAAGTTTTATTCATAACAGCCCCAAACTAGAAACGGTGTGTATTAATAAGAGAATATATAACACATTGCCATACATTCTTACAACAAAATACTGCTGAGCAATAAACAGGACTACATCACTGATACAAGCAATTGGACAAATCTCAAGACATTACGAATGTCTTTGTGTCTGAATGAAATGAAAGTCTGAGTGAAAGAACTCTTACCCAGTGAGAACATACTGTATGGTTCTACTTCTGTGAACCAATGAAGCTAATTTATGATGGAAAAAAATCAGAAATTTGCCTGTGGGAGGTAAGTGGGGATTGACTGGGAGGGAGCATGAGGGAAATTTTCAGGGGTAATTGTAACCTTTTATATCTTGCTAGGGGTTGGGTTACACAGGGGCATGCAATTTTCAAAACTAGCAAAAGTATGCTTAAGATTTGGGGAGTTCCCATCGTGGCTCAATGGAACCAGGAGGACACAGGTTCGATTCCTGGCCTTGCTCAGTGGGTTAAGGACCCAGCGTTGCTGTGAGCCGTGGTGTAGGTCACAGACACAACTCAGATCTGGCACTGCAGTGAGCTGTTGTACAGGTCACAGACATGGCTGGGATCCCACGTTGCTGTGGCTGTAGTGTTGGCGGGTGCTACAGCTCCAATTCAACCCCCAGCCAAGAAACCTCCATACATATGCTGCAGGTGCAGCCCTAAAAAGGCGACCAAAAAAAAAAAAAAAAAAAAAAAAAGATTTGGGTGCTTTGCAGCATACAAATTTTATACCAAAAGAAAAATACTTTAAATAAATATTCAACTTTAGTTAATGTTATGTATGCTGAGATATTTAAGAGTAAATATACTAGTGTCTGAAATTTACTCTGAAGTGCATCAAAAAATGAGGCAGAATGACAGATGGATAAACTGACACATACTGACAAAGCAAATATAGTAACATGTTAAGTATAGCATCTGGGTATTAGGCACATGGGGATTCACTGCAATAACCTTTCAATTTCACTGTGAGTTTGGAAAGTTTCATAACAAAATTTTGGGGGGAAAGGAAAGAGAGAATAGGCGAAGAAGAAGATAATTCTAAATAATAGAATTAATTGCATCATGAGTAGTAAGAGTGGGGTCATAGAATATCATTTGATGCTGACATAGAGAATCGTAGATATCTAGGAGTACAAAGATAAACACTAAGAAAGATAAAATTATTGACTAAAATTGGAAAGCAAATGAGAGAGGAGAGAGGAGGCAAGCTAATTTTATTTTGCTCAGAGTGTGAAACCAGTACATATTAACTATGGAGAGGGAGAACTGTATTTATAATATGGATTTTAAAATGAAAAAAATGAGATCAAACAGAGGTTATATCAATAGAGCTCACTTACCTAGAATAAAAGCAGAATTCAACTCTGCTCTAAACAAGCCTAAAACAAAAGTGCCTAAAACAAAAGTGATCCAGAAAGGTTAGAAATAAATGGTTATACAAAGTTGTGCCAGTCAAATGCAGAGAGAAAGAAAGCAGGAGTCAAGGCTTTGATCACACAAGGCAGAATTCCAGCCAAAAATGTATTAAGCAAGACAGCAAAGATACTATATACCCATGTTGTCCAATTCAGAAGCCCTGAGCCAACACGTAGATATTGGAAATGTGGGTAATGTGACTGAGAAACTAAATCTTAAATTTTAGTTCATTAATTAATTTATATGGTGGAGAAACTATTTCCTTCATCACAGAAAATTCTAATGGTTAGTGCTGCTTCATAATGCTAAAGACTCCAAGTTACAATGAAGATATGACAGTTATAAACACCTGCATACCAAAAACCATAGTGTCTACTTTCATAAAGCAGAAATGATGGAAAGATACAAACCCCCATAAGAAAAGACTTTAAAATAAGATTTCTCCATTCAAGACAAAACTAGTGAAAATATCCAGAGTTTAAGTATTGAAATTGAACTATGCACATTGTAGGAAGACTTAATGAGGTGATCACTCTTTAAGTTCTCAGAATATCTCTAAATACTCTCCTTTCCCAGCAAGAGGTTTGCATTTGCAGCCCTTGAAAATATTTGGTGATTACTCAATAAATTTTCAGGGTTTCTAATGAATATGCGTGGCTATAAAAGGAATTATGGGCACACATATAACTGCCCTAAAATCATATTTGCATCATAAGTGTACTCATCTCCAGAGTTGTGGTAAGAACACAATTAGTGGGAATTTTTGAAGTGTTCTAAATTTGTAGGAAGAAAGTCATTGCATAAGCATTTCTGTTTTGGTCTTTTAACTGAGTACATGGGTCCCCAAGGAAAAACCATCTTTGTCCAGCTTCAACTATTCACCCCAATTAAATCCTTCGATACCCGAGTCCATTTGCGGAACAATGCTCCTGACTCAGCTGACATTTCCTCTGATAATAAGCTATTTGCAAAACATTTCTTGACTTCCTTTCTTAGGCCTACAGCTTGAGGCCCTGTAGAATAATCTAAACCTTTGACATTTTTATTTTATTTTATTTATTTTTTCTTTTTAGGGCCACACTCGCAGCATATGGAGGTTCCCGGGCTAGGGGTCGAATCAGAGCTGCAGCTGCTGACCTATGCCACAGCCACACCAGATCCGAGCCGTGTCTGTGACCTACACCACAGCTCATGGCAATGCCAGATCCTCGCTACTGAGCAAGGCCAGGGATCAAACCCTCATCCTCACATACCCTAGTTGGGTTTGTTAACTACTGAGCCACGAAGGGAACTCTAAAACTTTTGAAACTTTAGTGGAAGCCAGGCAGAAGAAGGAACAGTCATATTGGTCTTGTCTTTAAATTAAAAACCCATCAGTGGCCTATGCATTTCAGCTTTCCGACAAACACAGGGCAGAATGGTTCACCAGAGAAACAGGCATAGAACTGAATGGAATCATACCAAAGCTACAAAAACCACCTCTGCTTTCTTCTCTGATGATGACCATGTTCTTCACAAATATTGACCCAACACTCTAAGGCCACTGACCAGTTTTCTTCCATCAATAGGTATTATGGTAACATAGGATTGTCTATACTTATTACAATGGCTTTTAGGGCTGCACAGGGTCAAGGATTACTTATAGGAGAACCCTTCTCCCATCCTTATAACTTTTCTAGGGGTCATAAATTAAGATACTTGGTCTGCCAAAGTGGAATTATGGGTTACCCACATAGCAACAAGTAGAGTTTGGCCATCAGAAGACCTGGTCAAGTATGTGCATGGAGTAGCCTGTGTTGTAGATGCTATTTGTTTCTCATTTCAATTACTTACCATAATTTTTTCTTCTAATGCCTGTATCTTATTGTTGATCACATGACAGCATAAAGATAGGAACAATTAGGGCTGAAGCAGAAGGCATTGAAAAAGTCCCCATGGGGAGTTCCCATCGTGGCACAGCGGAAATGAATCCAACTAGTATCCATGAAGATGTGGGTTTGATCCTTGGCCTCGCTCAGTGGGTCAAGGGATCTGGTGTTGCTGTGAGCTGTGTTGTAGGTCACAGATGCCGCTCGGATCTGGTATTGCTGTGGCTGTGGCATAAGCCAGCAGCTGTAGCTCCAATTCAACCCCTAGCCTGGGACCTCCATGTGTCATGAGTGTGGCCCTAAAAAGCAAAAGAAAAAGCAAAAAGAAAAAAAGTCCCCATGGCTTTCAATGTCCAGAGGACATTGAAAAAGTACCCCCTGTGTGTGACCAATGTGGACGGTGTCAGCTTGCAGATGGTCAGTTTTCTGATCTTGACCAGCCCATTGCTATAGCTGGTGATGACAAGGTAGCTCTTGCTGGATGAGAAATAAAAATGCAACATCCACTCAGATGCTTCATCATAAACAATGCCGACATCTAAGGGACCTTATAACTTGATCCTCTTCCTGTGGCATATATCAGAGGAGACAGTGACACTTAGCCTATCACCGGCCTGTCCCTGCAAGTGGTAGGAAATATCAGAAGTGATGGGTGTTGGGGGCCTGGGAGGGCAAACATACTAGGTGGGAAGGTGACTGCACAAGTGGAGTCAGTGTGAACTCACAGGCCCCACTCCTGTGAGTTCTATAAAACCCTACAGACAACATCTGGCAGTCCGGAGATGTGGCAGTTCTGTTTAAGGCAGCCTTTGGAGAAGGCTTTCTGTTCATAAGCATAGGCTACTGACTGAAGGTCTGCTTCACCAGGAAGGCTGAAACTGTTTTGCTTAAAGAAATGAAGCAAAAGCCTAGGGATGTTTCGTTATCCAACTCTTTGCGGCAGCAATGATGAAGTGGTCTGTTTATGCTGGTGAGGTAAGCTTCAGATGAACATCAAGGACAAGTTCAGCCTAAAGGAAACAACACACATTGAGTGTGAAGTGAGTTAACCTCAATAACGGTGGATTGGATGAACCCACTGGAGCGAGGCTGTGCTTGGAGTCACCGTATTTATATAAATGGGCATTTGGGTCTATTCTTTCTCCCAAAGGAGCTACTGCATGGACCTCATTCATGAAGCATCAATAGATTTCTCACAACACAATACACAGGGTTTGGAGGCTTCCTATTTATATTTCTGAAATACAGAAGTCCAATATTTTAGAGTCTTATCTACTTTCTTGTCAGTCTTAGGCGGAACAAAGACTGTGCTTAGCAGGTTGTATCCTGGAATGCAGGGTGCAGTCCAAAGCTAGGCTCCTTCTACCCAAGATTGCAGAGCCCGACACCAGCCAACATCTAGTAGAAGTCTCAAAATCAGAGCCCATGAGTTCCCAGCAGGTTAAGAACCTGACATGGTGACTGTGATGATGCAAGTTCAAACCCTGGCCTTGTTCAGTGGGTTAAGGATCCAGTGTTGCCACAAGCTGCAGCATAGGTTGCAGATGTGGCTCAGATTGGCATGGCTGTGGTATAGGCCCCAGCTGTAGCTCCAACTCGACCCCTAGCCTAGGAACTTCCATCACAAAAAAAAAAAAAAAAAAAAAAAAAAATTAAAATCAGAGCCCAGATACATTCGCTAGTCCAAATGACTAGATGGAGCAATCCAAAGAATCAATTTTTTTTTGTTCATTCATTTAACAAGTAGTCATTGATAGTCAAATAAATGCCAAGCACTTGTTCAAGAAGTAAGGGATTTGTTTATGAACAGCAGCAAAAATACATATACTCCTCCTTTAGGCATCTTACATTTAGCAGAGAGGAGGACATGATGAAGGAACACTGAGGTGTCCTGGGACCAGGGACGGTTCCAGCAGCAGGCTGACATACCAGCCTGCATGGGCATGAGGGGTGTATTTATGGAGCCTGAAGCTGGGCAATGAAGCCAGTCAACCAAGAGCCTCTCTTCATTCCTACTTTTTCCCATTTGTAAAACTGAGATAATGATGCTTTGAATTCTAGGTGTGAAAAATGATTCTTGATGTGAATGCAAAGTTATTCTTACTCCAGCATGAAAGTTCTCTGGGCTTTTCAATCTTGTCATATTCTGAAAGCTGTGTGCTCTATAGAATGGTCTCTGGGTTCCAACCAGGGCCCCTGTGTTGCAGTCCAGCTCTGCCATCAGGAAATGTGTAACCGAAGGCAAGGTGCTTAATCTCTTAGAATCCCAGTCTCTTCACCTGTAAAATGACTGTGTTGGGCCAAGTGATTTGTAAGCTCAAAACTTTTCTGATCTCTGATACACTACAAAGAAACGTAATCTCCTCAACCAGTCTTACCAGCACAAATACTGCTCATGATGGGAAAATTCCCTTGTTGTGGCTTATGGCCTGAACTAATTTTTGTTCATTTAATGTAACAATCTTATCCTTGTTGCTTCATTGACTAAAATTATATATTTTTCCTACTTTTTTGCTTCTTTCCAAAGTATTTAATTTGCAAAGTTTCAAGTTCCCTTCCAATAGTTCTATTACCATCTTTAGCTTTTTGGTTGCTTTTAGGAGTTTTTCCTTTTTTTTCTTACGTTAACTGTTTTTGTTGTTACTTACACAACCCTAGCATATTAGTAATATATAGTAGCTAACATTTATCAAGTACTTACTACAGGTCAGGCACAAAACATCTCACGAGATCATCACAGCCACGCTGAGAGATATACTTTTATCTTTGCTTTATAAGAGGAGAAACAATGCATTGAAGGGGTAAGAGGTTTCCCAGAGTCACACAGCTAGTGAGAGCCCAGCTGGGATTGTCTGATTCTAGAGTTCCAGCTCTAGACATGGAATCATTGGTAGCTAAAGAGAGGGGGAAAGAAAAGAAAGATGAAAGAGAGAAAGAGAGAGAAAGAGAGAAAGAAGGAAAGAAAGAAAGAAAGAAAGAAAGACAGACAGACAGAAAAGGAAAAGAAAGAAAAACAAAAAATATTAAATTCAGTGAAACTAATTTAAAATGCTTACACTATTTTTTCATTCTAAATAAAAATAGTATTTAGTTGCATGGAAAATTATAATATTACAGTTCCGATTATCTGCTGTATTGAAAACTAGAGCACCCATGAGAAAAATAAGCCTTCTTATTTTAGCCATTATGGTGGTGTTATCTGGGTCTATTTAGGAGGCAGCAAAATGGAGGCAGCATTCCAGTCCTTGACACTGAAATTAGATCCTGGGGCCTACGGCAAGGGTAGGGCAGGCAGCATGTGGCCCAAGGTCAAAGACTGCCCAAGACTAACCCAAAAGTTCATGCCCGGATAGTGGTAAAAATGAATTCACAAATTCCATAGCAGTAAATAGTGACTCTTCTGAGCATCTGAATAACCCATTCTATTTTCACCCAAGGTCAACTTAGGAAGCTGAGGTTAGAACAACTAAGGGCCAATAATATCCTTGGCTGGAAAGCCTGCCCTTCATCAACAATTGCATGCCTGCAATGCCCTCTGGCTTATCTACATTCATGACTGTTTGGGGAAAGGTGTGATCTCGATAAAGCCTCGGCTTTGCTCCTAAAGTTCTGGTTGCAAGCAGCGATTCCCACCCACAGGGATAGCATTATGTTCTGCGGGGCAGGGCCTTTAGCCCCAGCACAGCTGTTGTCAAGAGGTCCTTACACTCCATCACATCTACTGACACCCTACAACCAGCTAGGTCATGGACTTAATGCTCCACTACAGTTATTTATGAGTCACTGTAACTTCAGAGGTTTTTGTTTCATGCAAAGACCAGAAATACAAAAATAGATTCATTTAATCAGAGAGCTAGAGAGCTAGTGTCTTGTACTTATAAATTCTTAATCTCTATAAACCAGCAATCACTCCTCACTGCCTTTTCAAAATTATATATATAATTTTATTCAATTTCAAGGATCTTATTTTCCCTCAAACCAAAGTAACAAAGGAGCAGAGAAGCCTATGTGAGCAAATACATTTACGTTCTACAAAAGCTTATAAAACATGTAAATCTAATAAAGATCAATTCACTTTGTATTTCCTTAAGCCATGTTTGCCTGAAACCAGAGAGGAATATTTTTCAATCAAAGCTATAATGTTTTTTTAAAAAATAGTATCTTTTTTTTTTACCATCTTAACCATTTTAAATGTATGGTGCAGTAGTGTAAACTAAATGCACATTGTTTTGCAAATTAGTCGTATTGCAAAACTGAGACCCTATATCCATTTGAGAACAATTTGACTTCCCCCACCCCCAATTCCCACCCCTGTCAGCCTCTGCCAACCACCATTCTACTTTCTGTCTCTGTGATTTTGACTATGTCTAAGTACCTCATGTAAAGTAGAAGCATGCTTTGTCCTTTTGTGACTGATTTATTTCATTTAGCATAATGTCCTCCAGGTTGTAGCTTTTGACAGGATGTCCTTTTTTAGGGCTGAATAATATTTCATCATATGTATACACAACATTTTCTTGATTCATTGTATCTGTTCAAGAACATTTTTGGTTGCTTTCACCTCTTGGCTATTATAAATAATGCTGCAATTAACATGAGTATGTAAATATCTCTTTGAAATCATACTTTCAGTACTTTAGGGTATATGTCCAGAAGTGGGATTGCTGGATCATATGGTAGTCCCATTTTTAATTTTTGGAAGAATCTACACAGTGTTTTCTATGGAAGTTACACCATTTTACATTCCTACCAGCAGTACACAAAGGTTCCAACTTCTCCACATCCTTGCCAATACTTGTTACTTTCTGGGTTTTTTGATAGTGGCCATCCTAACAGGTCTAAAGCGATATTTCACTGTGGTTCCTCACTGTCTTTTATAAAAAGAAAAATAAAAACCAAACAATTCCAAGTAGCTCAATTAAATATTCTATCAAATTCTTTGCATATGATCTTCAAATGCTATTATCTCTCTGGCCACTAATCTGTTCTGTATCCAGTAATAAAAAGCACTGTCTGGTGCAAAAAGTAGTCAGCATACAGAGACCCTCTGATTCAGTGTTCCACCCCTAGATACAGAGTCAACTTAAGCGAGTACGCATGTCCACTATCAGAGAAGTATAAGAATGTTCATAGCAGCATTATTCATAATAGCTCAAAGACAGAGATGGCCAAAGTCCATCAATAGTACAATGGAAAAATAAACTGTGGTATAGTGACATAATGGCATAACAGCAGTTAAAAAAAGAAAAAAAAAAAGGAACTTCTGCCACATGTGACACCTTGGATATATTTCACATATATAATATTGAGTAAAAGAAACCAGATTCAAAAGAGTCCTATATGATTTCATTTGTATGAAGTTCAAAAAAAGGCAAAACATAGAGCTAGAAGGCAAAATACCATTTTTCACTGGCGGATTACTGACTAGCAGGGTACATTGGAGTTATTTGGGATTTTGTAAATATGCTATATCTAAATTTGGGTCGTAGTTATATGAGTGTATACATATATGAACATTTGTTAAGCTGTATAGTTTATTTAAACCTGTATGCTTTCCTTCATATAAGCTTTAACTGACAAAAAAACTAAAAGAAGGAAGATGAACTTTAGCAAGAGGACCAGTTGGCCATGATAAGATAATCCCCTTTTGTGATTTTTTTTTTTAAAGAAGCTATTACTCAAAAATCATCTAGTAAACAAGTTGGGTGATGCTGGAAAGGAAAAAAATGCCAAACTTAGCATTAACGTGAACTTGGAGAAATGAAAGACAGAGATGAAATAATAAGCCTCATTCACTTTGCACCTAAGCCATTCCCTGGCAGTAAATTAGAAAAAATAAATTAATTTAGAGGGTATTCATGGTCCTCTAATTTATGATAGTGTCCTCAGCACTTGAATGTGATGATTTTTAAAGGCTAAAATCCATCACTCAGTTGCCATTCACAACTAATTGAGAATCCACTGTGAGCTTAACTTTGTTTATATGCAGTTGTTGCCTTGCATTGTTAGGCATAGAGTTACATTTGTTTGTGTTCATTCCGTATTGCAACAAAGCAACCCAATGATGGAAATAGAGGGTTGAAAATCAAGCCATCTCTGAAAGCTTAGTGCTCTACATAACTCAGCTCTAAATAGAGTTCCATCAACTCTTCAATATTAAAGGAAGCACTGCCTCATGAAGTCATCCTAATTTATAGCTAGTACTCTTTATTAGTAATAATAGCATGGCAACATCTAAATTTTGAGATATAAAAGTAAACCATATAATAAATCCTTGTTTAATTAGTCTGTGTTTTCCATTCAAAGAGGCCTTGGCTAGCAACCTCTATTCTGGGACAATTTCGTGGTACTGAATCCCTCCAGGATTAGAAATATATATAATTCAAGACAAATTTACTCCTCGTGTGCTGAGCCATAAGAAAACAGCTATAGTTCCTACCACCAGCCAGGGCAACCACTGTCATGCCTCACCTGCACAATTATAACAGCATCCTACCCAGAGCCCCTGCTTCTACTCTGCCCTCGGTCTCTTTTCTATACAGAAACTGGAGTGGTCCTTTCAAAACCCAAGTCAGATTGAACCCCTAGTTTGCTCAAAATCCTCTAAAGAGGACAGGCTTGTGGCTGCCAAGGGGGAGGGGGAGGGAGGGGGATGGACTGAGAGTCTGGGGTTAGCAGACGCAAACTATTACATTTAGAACAGATAAACTATGAAGTTCCCTTTGTGGCGGCAGTGGAAACGAATCCGACTGGTAGTATCTATGAGGCCTTGCTCAGTGGGTTAAGGATCTGGTGTTGCCATGCCCTGTGGTGTAGGTTGCAGATGTGATTCAGATCCCGTGTTGCGGTGGCTGTGGTGTAGGGCGGCAGATGTAGCTTCAGTTCAACCCCTAGCCTGGGAACTTCCATATACTGCGGGTGTGGCCCTAAAAAGCAAAAAAAAAAAAAAAAAAAAAAAAAAAAGAATGGATAAACAACAAAGTCCTACTATATAGCACAGGGAGCTATATCCAGTATCTTGTGATAGAACGCGATGGAAGATAATATGAGGAAAAGAATCCATATACATGTATGACTAGGTCACTTTGTTGTACAACAGAAGATGATACAACATTGTAAATCAACTATACTTTAATTTAAAAAAAATTTTTTTTTAACTCTCTAAAGGCTTCCCAATCTACTCAAAATAAAATCCAAGGTCCTCACAATGAATTACATGCTTCTACACCATCTGGCTTCTTTAGCGCTCTGACCTCTTTACAACACCCTCCCCTTTCATTCTCTGCAGTGCAGCCAACTAGCCCTTTCCTGACCATGACTGCTCCTGAACGAAAGCCTTCGCATTTGTTTCCTAGATCCCTGCAGAACTTGCTCTCTGGTTGCTTTCTCGACTTAGGTCTACTCTCACCTCATTTTAGTGATTCCTGACCACTCTAGGATAGCTCCTTCAAACAATATCTATCTCCTTACTCTGTTTTATTTTTCTACATAGTACTTGTCAGCACCATGTGTTTTCACTGTATGTGCTTATGTGTTTATTGCCAGGGCCCCTCTTCTAGAATGTGAGCTCCCCCTGCTGGAGAGTTTGTTCACTGTTAAGTTCCTGGAATCTAGCACACTGCCTGGTATATGATAGGTGTTCAATAAATACCTGCTGATTAATTGTAAAATGAATGATTTAATGCATATTCAGAGAGAATTAAATCTATAGGTATTTTAAAATTAGGAAGTAGAAAACCATTTTTAGCTATATATTGTCTAAGTTATTAGGGCACATCGCCATTCTTCTAGCAAAGGTTGTTTATAACATTTAAAAAGGCACTGATATATATGACAGATTGCACCTTTCATCCTGATGACATGATACAAATAGAGCACAAAGCATTATGATACTGACTAGATCATAATTTTTGGCCATCAGACTCAGAGTTACAGAAAGCAAGATGTTCCTTGTAGTTCCTTGATATACACCATCTGGGGCAGGAATACTGTAATTTCACTCCCTCATTGGTCAAGAGAAATCCACAGGCATGCATTACCACTCATCGCTCTACAACAGGAGTAAGCCAGCTGTAGCATGTGTACCAAATGCAGTCCAGCATGTATAGTCTGAAAGCTAACAATAATTTTTACATGTTAAAGACCGCTGTTTAAAAAAATACGCAACAGAGAACTTATGTGGCCAACGAAGCCTAAAATATTTGCATCCTGGCCCTTTATAAGTAAAGTTCACTGACCCAATGTCTGCAAAATCAGGTTATTAGACACAATTTGGGGAGAGGAAAAATGGTCTTGAAAACAAATACCTGAAATATAGATGGTGCTAAAACATCTGGTTTGGCTTATTGAACCAGTCCTTGTTACAAAGGCAATGCATTTTCTAACCAGAAAGGAGTGAATAAATTTTTGCAAAGACAGGGAAAGTGACACTGGCAAGAAAAGCGTAAACCTCCCTGTGAACTTTGAATCCTGAGTTTCAGAAAATCCTGAACTTTCAGATAAAACTGAATTTACTAAGATAAAGCAAAACATGAGGAAAAAGAAACAATAAGCTCAGTGGCAATGGGGCCAACTTCCTCTTTGGACTCCAAGATGTCTAGCAATAATCATTCTCCTCTCTTTTATTAAGGGAACTTCTAAATTTTTTTTTCTTTTCAGGGCCACCCTTGTGGCACATGGAGGTTCCCAGGCTAGGGGCTGAATCAGACCTATAGCCACTGGCCTACACCACAGCCACAGCAACTCAGAATCCGAGCTGCGTCTGCGACCTACACCACAGCTCACGGCAATGCCACATCCTTAAACCACTGAGCAAGGCCAGGGATCAAACCTGCATCCTCATGGATGCTAGTCAGATTCATTTCCACTGATCCATGAAGGGAACTCTGGGAACCTCTAAAATTGAGCTTGGAGGAAGTCTGTCCAACTAAAAACTGTATTTCCCAGCCTCCCTTGCAGATAGGCATGGCCATGTTCTGGTGTGTGGAACACAAGCAAAACAGATGCATGCCATGTC
This sequence comes from Sus scrofa, assembly GCF_054392235.1. Lineage (NCBI taxonomy): Eukaryota > Metazoa > Chordata > Mammalia > Artiodactyla > Suidae > Sus > Sus scrofa. Next base: position 115,739,976 of record NC_139385.1, on the reverse strand, counting down.
CTTGTGACTAGCTTCAAGGTCTTCCACAGAATGAAATGACCTGTGTTTTCCTTTATTCTTCCTCCTTCCCATTGGCTGGGAGACGGAAGATGCAGGTTGAAGTTGCAGAGTCACTCCACCAACCTTAAACTCCTTAGCTAGGTCAAGTTTTTTTAAGAGTTAAAATCTCCCTATTTTGTTTAAGCCTTTGCCTTTGGCATGGTCTGTTACAGCAGCTTGCATAGAAAGATAGGGGACAATGATGTTGCTAATGGCATTAGGTTTTTACATACACCGATGGAAAAAAAAATATTTTCAACATAAGATAGAGCAATTTTAGGTTTTAACATAAGATGGAAGCAATTTTGCCAAGATCTTATAGAATCATATTCATGTGTTAGCTCACAAAATATCTAAAAACATTCACTTGTGGAGTTCCCACTGTGGCTCAACAGGTTATGAACCCAACTAATAGCCGTAAGGATACAGGTTCAATCCCTGGCCTCACTCAGTGGGTTAAGGATCTGGCATTGCTGTGAGCTGTGGCTTAGGTCGCAGATGCAGCTTGAATCTTGCATTGCTGTGGCTTTAGTGTAGGCCAGTAGCTACAGCTCCAATTTGACCCCTAGCCTGGGAACTTCCAGATGCCACAGGTGTGGCCCTAAAAAGCAAACAAAACAAAACAACTTATTTGTATTTTCTTTACAAAACTTTATGGTTTTGCAATTTAAATTTTTTAACCATCTTTTTTTTTTTTTTCTTTTTGCCATTTCTTGGGCCACTCCTGCGGCATATGGAGGTTCCCAGGCTAGGGGTTGAATCGGAGCTGTAGCCACCGGCCTATGCCAGAGCCACAGCAACGCGGGATCCGAGCCGCATCTGCGGCCTACACCACAGCTCACGGCAACGCTGGATCGTTAACCCACTGAGCAAGGGCAGGGATCGAACCCGCAACCTCATGGTTCCTAGTCGGATTCGTTAACCACTGCGCCACAACAGGAACTCCTTTTAACCATCTTTTTAACTGAAGTATAGTTGACTTACAATGTTGTGTTAGTTTCAGGTGTGCAGCAGAGCAATTTGGTTATATAGGTTTTTTTACTTTTTCAGATTATTTTCCCTTATATACAATTTAAATTTAAAACTTTGACCAACCTTAGATGTATTTTTGCATAAGAAGATAAAGCGTTAATGCTATTTTTCATTGTTCTAAAGAGTTATCCTTTTGTCCCAACATTATTTCAATAACTCCACTGAGCTAAAAGTCTAGGTGTACTATTTATGTATATATGCATGCCTTCTTTCACTCAGCAGACATCAGTTGAATGCCTTCTCAGGGCAGCCTCCTCTTACAGACTGTTTGAAGGAAGTCCCAGTGAATTTAAGCTGGAGCTCAAAGCACAGATTGAGCCAGGTTCACAAAGAGCCAGGGGACAAGCACACCATGCAGAGGGAGCAGTGCACGCCAGGGCTCCAAGGAAAAAGAATTCAGTTCTTTGGCAGAAAAAACAATCAGCCAGTATGGCTGAGACATGCTGTGAGATTAGCTTAGCAGGACTAGTGGATCCAGGTATTCAGGTAGGAATATGGATTTCATTTCAATTGCATGGAAAAGCATCAGAAGCTTTTTAGTCAGAGGTTTATGTAACTCCATTATGTTTTTAGGTGATAACTCTGGATGTTTTGAGGAGAAAGACCGCAAAGAGGCCTATAAAAGAAGATTGGGAAATGATTGCAGTAAGTTTGGGGAAAAAAAAAATCCCTGTAACTTGGGGTCTATTTCAGATCTTAACTCTGTTCCATTAAATCCCACACCAGCAGCACATTGCAAACATTTCAATATCTTCATAAATTATATTATATGATATAAATATAGTGGTAGAGCAAGTTTTCTCATCCTTTCCAACTCAGAATTTCTTAAATTTTCCAGTGTGTTTATTCTTCCATTTGGTCTTGGAGATCATACTATCAAATTTCATAACTAATCATGATGGGATTTTTAGTAGGACTGCATGAACTTTACAAATTAATTTAGAGAGAATTAACATCTTTGTAATATTGTCTGCCTGCCATCCAATAGCAAGGCATGAGTCTACATTCATTCTTTTTTGTCTGACCCTCAGTAGTTATTTGTAGAATAATTTTCTTTATGTTAGTTAGTCCTGTGTCTTTCTTTTGAAGTTAATTTCTTTTTTTTTTTTAATAATTTTTTTTATTTTCCCACTGTACAGCAAGGGGGTCAGGTTATCCTTACATGTATACATTACAATTACATTTTTCCCCCACCCTTTCTTCTGTTGCAACATGAGTATCTAGACAAAGTTCTCAATGCTATTCAGCAGGATCTCCTTGTAAATCTATTCTAAGTTGTGTCTGATAAGCCCAAGCTCCCGATCCCTCCCACTCCCTCCCCCTCCCATCAGGCAGCCACAAGTCTCTTCTCCAAGTCCATGATTTTCTTTTCTGAGGAGTGAAGTTAATTTCTTGAAAATTTTTTGTTATTGTTGCTGATACCACTGGGATCTTTCTTTCATTATCGTTCCCAACACAACTTTTGTCATATGTCCTCATATTTATAGCGGAGAAAGGAAAAGATACTGGGGAGGGTTGAGGTGATCACTTATTTTTTCCCTGATCCCTCAGTCTCATACCTGGATTATAGTTTGTGAAATTAAAAGTTTAGAATTTACAGCCTTTGTTATCTGGTTCCATCATGACAGCCTCCCATGAAGCAAAGTAGCTCCTGTCTCCTGAACTATTTGGGGAAAAGCAACAAGAGTAAAAAGAAGTATAGGGAAAAATTAATCAATTAATACTTCAAAATATCATCCTAATATAGTATATGTATATTATATATATTTATATGAAAACAGAATATTATATGGGTTATGTGACTTCATATTCTGCAAGCCCTATAGACAGAGACAATGGAGAAGCATATTCTCAGGACTTACACATGCACACATACACACACATGCAAAACAGAATCCTCTGAGGGATGCAAATACAATTTTTTTTTTTGTCAGAACTCATGTATTTTCCAAATACTTGCTAATGAGCCAATTTTACTTTTATAATGGAAAAAAGTTGTTTGGAACCTAAGAAGATTTCAAGTAAGTCAGAGAAAAGAGAGGGAAGATTCAATGCTTAGGTATTCTCCAAGAGTATGTGGCTTGAAAGTAATTTGCATCTAAAAACTGAAATTTGACCATGAGATCCTCAGTAATTTCAAAAGGACTGGTGGACAGAAGTGAGGGAAGAGAGAAAAGCAGACAAAACGAGAAGAAACAGAAAAACTCTGAGACCTCTGAGAGCTTGGAGAAGGGAGGTCTATCAAGCTGTGTGTGGTTGCTTATTATTCAGGTAAGCAAATTCTTTTTCGTAATGGAAAACACGCCCTCAACAGGCAGAAGGAGGTAATGCGCCAAATGAATTGCTCTCAGGCGCAAATGACCAGAATGCAGAAGAAATCCATCAAAGTCACAGCAAAGTCACTTCAGCTAAGTGCTACGAGATCACAGACATTGGGAGGAATGTTTCAGACCACAAACAAAGAGACAGCCTGAACTTCAAAGAGGAGAACAAAAGGTTGTACAGAAGCAACAGTCAGATGAACTTTATAGTAATTCCAGAAAAAGTCTAGATTATTATTTTCTTTTGGATTATTAAAAATTGGTCCTAATCTTTTAAAAGTGCTAATACTTCAGCTTTTAAACCCCTGAAAGAAAGAACACTGGCTCTCTTTCTACTCATTAAATTAGCTCTATTCGGTACATGCATGCGATGGTCTTTAAGGACCAGCTCCACTTTGATAGGGTGAGAGTAGTGACATAGCAATGATGGAGAGGCTGGAATCAGAAGCCATTCCAGTCCCCAGATATCTTAATGCAGCAACCAACATTTCTTCAATAGGTATTATTTTCCAGACATCGTGCTGGAGATAAGATAATGACTAAAGCACATTCCTGTCTTCCAGGCAGTCACATTTTGAAGGAGAGATAGATAGTGAGTGCTATGGCGGCCATGATGGCACTCAGAGATCCACCTGAATATCTGTAACAACATAAAAATGACATATAACTTTTTGAGGCCAAAAGGACAAGACCATTGAGACTTTGCTGTTTGAAGTAGTTGCCTTGACAGGCAAAGAATTGTCTTTCCCGGTGTGGAGGCAAGCAGGAGGCAAATAGTTTTCCTTCTGGGATACTTTAGGTCCCCTGGCTGCAAGTATGAATTGAATGTCCTCTGAAACACTTCATGTCTCTAAATACCATACTTCTGTAAGTTCAGTAAGGACTGGAGGAAAACATGTTTTGCACAACACTTTCACTTTTCTCCTTTCTTTTCAAAATTGCTCTTTTATGCAAGAGCTCTTTCTTCCAAAAGGAAACAAAAACATCATTAAGAAAAATACACACCTGAATATATTCATTAATAATGACAAAAGCACAATTTTAAAAGAAGATAGAACCCAAAATGAATCATTCAATCTACTTACACAGTGCCGGACAATCAGTTTGCTCTCTTCACCAAATTACCTGAACCCAATGAATGTGTATATCACATTATCTCAACATAAAATTGATACACAGCCTTCTATTTGGAAAGACTCAAATATGATGAGGTTCTAGGGGCTTTGGAATACTCAGAAATAATCTAATAACTGAAATAATTCACAAAGCAAAGCCTAGAAGATTTTTTTTTTCCTCTAACGCATCACTTGCATGTTTTTATGGCTACACCTGCAGCATATGGAAGTTCCCAGGCCAGGGATCGAACCTGAGACACAGCAGTGACTCGACGAGCCATAGGAGTGACAAGGCCAGATCCTTAACCCACTGCACCACAGAAGAACTTCATCAGACCACTTGCTTTCTGTAAACTTGTTCACATCTCCAAAGAATTCTGGCCCAATTGATACCATTTAATAGAAGACTGGCACTTTTGAAGTGAGGTTATACAAATATATACTCAGCTCTTTGATGAGGACTTGTTATAGCCACTTAAGAAAAATACATAATACATAATTCATTTATAAGAAACCAAAGCATCACCATTTAGGTGATCCTTAATATCAAGGTTCTTGTTCTGCCCCTGAAAGGGCAACTTGCAAAACTCAATAGTGCCCCATTGTGGAACTATGGGACAACTGACATCTGATCAGACTTTTGCTCTTTTCCTTTCTGCTTTGTTTTGCTTTCTTATAAGGATTTCTCATTCCAAGAGAAACTTTCTCTAGTTTAGAAACTGGATTTCTTAGCAGTTGACAAAAGCAAAGAACTCATCATATCTGTGTGTACTAATATATATATTATAAATGAATTTATGTTTCCTAGGAACAAAATATCCTGTTTTCTAATTTATATACTTCAATGTCTAATCCAGAGAGTAAAGAGAAAATAAAAGCCACTTATTCAAAGTATTGTCTTATTTTTCTACACACAAAGTCCCAAAGGGAAGGACATTTAAGCCATAAAAAGAACCTTAGAAACGGCATAGAAAATCTTCTTTGCCTAAAGGTAAGAGACAAAAGTGGACATAAAATATAATGACACCCTATTTCCAAGCTTTATCTCACAATTAAATCAATTAAATTTTAAGAGAATGGTGTATATAATTCACCCACTTATTTTTTTCTTCCTATTGTGGAATGTATATCATGCAGATCTAAAAAAAGAGCAAGGTTTTGGTCTGTGCTTGAAGACGGAGACTGATCCTTCAAACTCCACTGACAAAAGCACCTCATCTGCAATGATGCATCTGATCATGAAATGGTTCTGATGAACACTTTTGTTGTGGTTTGTTTTATTTTAATCCCACAACTGCAGCATATAGAAGTTCCCAGGCTAGGGGTCTAATTGGAGCTACAGCTGCCAGCCTACACCACAGCCATAGCAACATCAGATCTGAGCTGCGTCTGGGACCTACACTACAGCTCATGGCAACGTCGGATCCTTAACCCACTGAGCAAGGCCAGGGATCAAACCCACATCCTCATGGATACTAGTCGAGTTCTTAACCTGTTGAGCCATAACGGGATTGATGAACATTTTCTTCTGCATATTACAGCTAGGACTTCTTCCTTGATTATTCTCCCTCTCCCTTATCCAGATATTTGGGTACAGTCTTCCCGGCTTTCCCGCCTTCTCAGGTTTTCAGATGGACCATCTCCAGGACATAAACACTCTCTCAAAAGACATCATCTCCCAGCTTCTCTCTCCCCTCGTTGCCATCTGGGGGACCACTATTGTAGAGGACATCGCCTCCAAACTTGAACTGCAACTTAAAAGTAAAATAGCCAAAAGAAAAACAGCAAGACTATCCAGCCAGTTTCTAAAGCAATGAATAAGTCTTCCAAAAAAACTGAGTTTCTGTTAAAATGTTACACTGTCTTGAAGAAGCACAAGTCAGCAGAAACCTAGAGCAGACAATTATCAAAATAGTGGTAGTCTTATCACGACAGTAATAACAAAAATGCATTTTTCACAAGTCAGGAATGAAATGTACTAACCCCTTTTTTAAAAATAAATAATGATGGTTAAAGCAGGATGTGCTATGATACCTGAAGAAGGTGCATTTGGAAACACTAAAGAGAAATGGAAAGCATAGACAGAGCTGGTAAAAAGTTAGGCTGCAAAGAATTCCAGATAACTGATGGGCAATTACAAACCCAAACTGCTAGCAATTAATCAAATAAATGATGACAGTTCAAAGAAGCTGACAAAAAAATAGGAGGACCTTACAACACAGGGAATATAGCCAATACTTTATAATAACTATAAACGGAGTATAACCTTTAAAAATTGTGAATCACTATATTGTTCACCTGTAACCTATATGATATCAACCATATTTCAATTAAAAAAAAAGTAGGAGGACTTACAGCCACAAATAATGGGGTAAACACAAAATGCCAACCATGAAGACAACATAGGAAGCAAAATTTAGAAAACAAAACAAAAATGTTCCCTAATCTGAAGGATTATTTTGACAGTGTTATTATTTGGCAAATGAAAGGAGTCCCTTAATTCCACTCAGAAATCCTCAGTGACATATACTTGTCGTGATTTTACATGTTAACCAAGGCAAGAGTTCCCGGCTGCCAGAAACAGGAAGAAACATTTAACGATGAAAGTGATAAGCATAAATTTAGATCTACTTTTCTGATTTTGGAGAAATGAAGAAGCTTGTAGAAAAACATCTGTGGAAGTGGAAGAAATGACCTTTAATTGTGGTTCATGTGCTGCTCTTCCTTGAACTTGATCTGTTGGTGACCTGTGCCCTCTGCATTGGAGGCATGTGTTCCCAGGGCAGACTTCGATTTTCTTCTGAACCTAAGGACACAGCGTAAGGCTTTTGAAAAACATTTCCTACCCTGGCCTCCTTTTGAACTCAAATAGTATAATTTGGGACACAAACCCACAAGAGTTACAGGTCCATGATTATAAATTTTCAAAATAAACTTATTTTTTCTACCCAAAACTATCTAAAATGACATTGTCCCATGTCGCTTCTGCTGCAGAGTAGGATTTTGCCTGAATCCACTTCCTGCTTGAGGCTATAGTCCTTCAAGGCATCTGGCTTTATGCTGGGCAGTCAGGTACCCTTAGTAGACCCTAGCCCTTTTTTCCTGCCCTATATGAATGTTAAAACCTAAATCCCTAGATTACTACAACCAACAGTCCCTCCCTGATTCTTTCTTCTGTCCTGCTACAGTACCAGCTCACCTGTTTACACTCTGGTTTTCACTGCCCCTTTTCCTGGCCCCTAGAGATTTCTCATACTTTCTTCATGAATTATATACATATTAAGATAAATACATTTGTAAATCATTTTCAATAAATGTATAATTATTATATGGATGTATGGTCATTTATTTACCTACTTATTGAACTGTTTGCTTTTTCCCTATTAGAAATAACACTTGGGTACACACCCATGCACCTAAACTTTTGTGGAGATTATGTAGTTATTTCCCCAGCATAGATTTCTAGTAGTGGATTGCTGAGTCAAACAGGAAACCCGCTCTGAAGGTTTTTTCTTCTCCTATAAATAGCTCTTTAGTACTTGTCTTATGATATTTACTTAATTTTTCCTATTTTTATACTTATTGATGGACTTGTTTTCTCTATAAGATATCAAGCCTGATGGTCAGTAAGTCCACTGGTTTGAACATAAATACCTTGAAAGCACTTACTCAAAGTCTATTAGCTTGAATTAAATTAAAACTAGTAATTTTAATGGTTCAGAATCAATAGTAATGAATTTGTCCTTAGCTTTCCTTGAAAGACAACTTCAACACAGAACATGGCTTCTCAATGTGGGTCCTGCTTAGCCAGGTTTTATGCTAGATTTTCAGAGAGGAGAGAATGGAAGTTTGGGGAATAATGAATGAATGTGTGATGGCAAGAGAGACAGGAAAAATGGCTAACAGGTACATGAGAAGATGCTCAACTTCATTAGTCATTACAGAAATGTCAGTCAAAATGACAATGAGGCATTACTTAATACCCAATAGGGAGGCCGTAATCAAAAAACAGACAATGACAAGAGTTAATGAGGATGCAGGAGAAACTGGAACTCTTATGCCTCGCTGGTGGCAGTGTAAAATAGCACAATCACATTGGAAAATAGTTTGACAGTTCCTCAAAATCTTAAGCAGAGAGTAACCATGTGACCTAGCAATTTCATTCCTGGGCATCTATCTGGAAGAAACGAAAAAGTTTGTCCACATAAAAATTTGTGCATAAATGTTCATAGTAGCATGATTCAAACCCATAATAGCCCTGAAGTGAAAACAGCCCAAATGTCCGTCAACTGATAACAGGATAAATAAGATGTGGTATATCCATAAAATGGAATATTATTTAGCCATAAAAGGAATGAAGCACTGATACATGCTACAATATGAGTGACCCTTGTAAATATTATGCCTGGTGAAAGAAGTCAGCCATAAAAGACTAAAAAAGTACATGATTTCATTTGCAGGAACTGCCTAGAACATGCAGATACATAGAGAGCAAAAGAAGATGCATTGTTGCCAGGAGCTGAGGGAAGGAGAGAATGGGAGCGACCACTAATCAGTACTGAGGTTTCTTTGGGGGATGATAAAAATGTTCTAAAATTAGATTATGGTGATGGTTGCACAACTCCATAAAAATTGTTGAATTGTACGCTTTAAATGAGTATGTTATATGGTATGTAAATTACATCTTAATAAAGCTGTGTAAAAAAGAGAAGCATGAAAGGAAAAGAGATCTGGACTCCAACTTACTTGCCTCACCCTTTTATAAAAGACTCTGTGTTCTAGTGATCACCATAAGCACAGCCATTTTTCTCTTTGCCTCAATAACGCCTGACATCTTCCCTCAAAGGACCAGAGCTTTTAAAGAGTGTTCAGTGCACCCTAACTTTCCTCCCCACTTTTTTCTTTTTTTTTTTACCCCCCCCCCCCACTGCTATTGACTTCAGTGTTGATTTACCCATTCTAGATCTTATTCATTACCCTATTTTCTGGTCATAGATTATTTGCTCTGCAGAGGAATTTATTACCTGTGTCCTTTAGACTTCCATCATTTAATGACTTCTTTCTTTATGCCACCTGCCTCTTTGAAAAAGTCTTTGAGAGCAAGGAGAGGGAGGTTTTTATGCTTATATAATGTATTGATGTACCTTTGCATAGAGCTCAAAGATTACAACCTCACAGATTGTGGCTGCAACATACAAAACTTGAATGATAAATTGATGTGATCGGTTGTTTCCGAGACAATGAAACATCCTCGCCTTCCCGTGTTTACCCTAAACCCTCCTCTTCAATTGGGAAATAGACATAATGGAGACATTTTCCAGAATATGGCATAAAAACCAGAGTTTGTTTTTTTTTTTTTTGTCTTTTTTTGTTGTTGTTGTTGTTGTTGCTATTTCTTGGGCCGCTCCCGCAGCATATGGAGGTTCCCAGGCTAGGGGTCGAATCGGAGCTATAGCCACCGGCCTACGCCAGAGCCACAGCAACGCGGGATCCGAGCCGCGTCTGCAACCTACACCACAGCTCACGGCAACGCCGGATCGTTAACCCACTGAGCAAGGGCAGGGACCGAACCCACAACCTCATGGTTCCTAGTTGGATTCGTTAACCACTGCGCCACGACGGGAACTCCAAAACCAGAGTTTTTAAAAAGGTATGTCAGCTCCTTCCCTGTTTCTCCTCCCATAACCTTCTAGTATCCGCAGTGATTCATAATTATAGCTCTTTTAAACTTTGTAGCTTCTGTGTACAGGCACTGCAGGAATTTCCAGAGTATTATCTGGACATTTGGGCAGATGTGGTGAAGGACGGGGAGAATATTTCCTTTGCTTGGGGGGACAGAGTGGCAGCTGTAAGCAGTGAATGAAGGGAGATTTGCTAAAGAAATAAGTCCTCTAGACAAGAGGACTGAACTAAGGGTTAGACCAATTGTCCAAAGACAAAAACTGTCATTAGCAACCTGAATTCTGCAGAGACTGGAAAGCTTGATGGAGAAAGCCCATTTTTTAGTTCTTACTGATTTATTCTTAGAGATGCTAAAAATTCATCTTGGCATGAGAACTAAATAGACCAGTTTACTTTTTTTTTTTTTTTTAGTAAGTTCTCACACAGCCCTCTCTTCTATTTTTATGATTTTATGCATATGCTTTTATATTTTTCTACTTCTTTTTTCCATTTTTCTCTCAAGAACACAAAGTGTAACGACAGGAAACATACATTCATTCAAGATAGCATAAGAAGTGGTTTACATTTTTCCTTCCCTTTGCCCAAAGGAGAGTTATTTTTCCTTTTAAGGTGTTCCCAGCTATAAAATTAGGGAAAGAAGGAGGGCAGGCCACACACAGAGAATCTGCACCCTGGTTGACTTGAGCTCACTTTTAAATTTAGAGCCAGGAAGCTTGAAACTAAAACAAACTGCGATGCATTTGGCTATGTGTGGTAGGAAATGAGCTTCCTTATGCTGAAATCATAAAATAATTTACCAAAAGAAATGTTTTTTTAATGATACATAGTAATCGTCTCAAATCATAAATGTTTTTTGTCTCAAGTCAGATCTTAATTTGCTAACCAGGCAGAATAGCTGTTGTTGTGGCTGGCAAATCTACCAGCCTCTCTGACACCGGCATCTGAAGTCCAGTGCTTGGGGGTTAAAGACCCTTATGTGCATAGGGTGAAAGGTTATTAGCATATGGGTGATGGGAGAGGCATGGGCATCAATGGGTCACCTAGGAGGAGAGTAAAATAGAAGAAAGGGTCCAGGCCTGAGCCCTGGGGACACCAACAAATAGAGGGGAAGCAAAGGAGGACATGCCAGCCAAGGAGGTGGAGAAGGACTAGTCAGTGAGGTGGGAGAAAACCAGAGGGGGTGCTGTCATGCCATCTAGGTGGCCACAAGAAGAGAGAGCGTCAAGAAAGAGGACATGCCAAATGCACTGAAAAGTCAAGAAAGAGGTGAAGAGAAAAGTGGGTGTTGCATTTGACTTTGTGCATTTGACTTTAAGGGTGACCCGGGCAGGAGCAGATTCAGAGGAGAATTGAGGACCAAATCCCATTAGAAAAGGTGAGGGAGAGAATAAGAAAGTGGGAATACAAACAACTTTCAAGGAGTCTGTGTGTGAAGGGAAGTGAAAATTTGAGGCAATACCTAGACGGGAATATGTAGTCATGGGAAAAAGATTTTTTTTTTTTTGTCTGTTTTTCAATATGGGAGATTTAGAGCATGTTAGAATGTTCTAGAAGAGACGGAGAAATTGCTATTGCAAGGCAAAGAAGGTATAGTTCCAAGAATGGAGTGAGCAGGGGATGGTACAGGGCTAGATAAAATATCTGAAACAGAAAGGGTGAGGCTAGACCTGCAGATATTTTGTAGATTTGGTTGTGGAAAGATTATAGAGTATTGCTGCTGGATGGGTTCTTTTTTTCTATGGAAAGTATGAAGAAATATCAAGAGGTGTTAGTGGAAGATGTGGGGGATGGATTGACATCAATGGTTAGAAGACAGAGGGACAGGTGTTGAGATTATCTTCTTTTTTTTTTTTTTCATAGCAGCACTATTTATCATAGCCAAAAAGTGAAAACAACCCAAAGTCCATTAACTAATGAATGGGTAAATAAAATAAGATACACCCATACAATGGGATACTATTCAATCACAAAAATTAGAATGTAGAACTGCTACATGCTACTCCAAGGATGAAAAATTATGAAAATACTGTAAGTCAAGCCAGTCAGAAACAACATATTATATGATTCCTATTATAGGAATGTCCAGAATATGCAACTCTGCAGAGACAGAAAGTAAATTAGTTGTTACTGAGGGCCGGGAGGGTTGCGAGTAAAGAGGGAGGGAAGAACATGGAGTTTCTTCTGAAGGTGGTGAAAATGTCCTAAAGTTGATTATGGTGATAGCTGTACCACTCTGTGAATATTCCAAATACCGAGGTAGGTTGGATGCATGTAAACTATATCTCAATGAATATTATTCATTGCTATTAAAATAATAAGGCACCCAGAGTTCCCCGGTGACTCGGCAGGTTAAGGATCCAGTGTTGTCACTGCTGTGGCACAGGTTCAATCCCTGGCCTGGGAAACTTGCACATGCCGCAGGTGTGGCCAAAAATAAATAAATGAACAAAAATAAACATTTAGACAAAAAGACTTTAAATAAAGTCGCAAGAGGGAAAGAGTAAACACAAGAGGGCAGAATGAAGCAGCAGGTGGTGTTGACTGCCTCTGAGATCTCATGAGACACAGGTCAGAATGTTATACGTTCTTCTCAGGCAGCCTTCGGCAGGTCAGGTGCAGGTGAGGATGGGGTGGGTTGGATTTAGCCATGGCTGGAATTCAGCCAGATGACTTATGAGGGGAGGAAGAATTGAGTTTAGGATGTATGACCCTAGAACCCACTTTGGGTAAGGATAGAAATGCAAACATGAGGGTGGTGGGAAATGAAAAAAAGCTAGGGTCATTGAGATTGGAAACCTCAGTCATTCCTTAAAAATTGTTGGAGCAGAACGCAAGATGGAAGGATAGGAAAAGTAATCAGAGAATGAAATTGAAGTTGATACTCTGGAAATCGTACTGAGTATGGTGAGATTAAGTTCAAGAATGAGCTTAGAAATGGATCTCTGAGGTTTGCTTGATTTTGCCCCAAATTGCTCCCCTTCCCTGTCTTACCTTAGGGCCACTGTGCCTGATTTCTTCTGGCCATTCAGATCTCAGTTCAAGGACTAAATTAGCCCCCCAATCCCCACGGAGCCTGCCACTGTCCACCACATCACCTTTTTTTATTTTCATTCCTCCTCTTATTATCCACCTTACAGTATTTGTTTCCTGTCTACGCCTCTGATGAAAATACAAACTCAACAAGGAGAGAAATATGCTTTTCTACTTTGCCATGGTATTCAGCAACTAGGACAGTGTCTGGTACATAGCAGATCCTCAATACATTTTTGCTGTGTGACTGAATAAAAGAGTCAAGCGAGAATTCAGCAGAAAATGTGCCATATCTCCAACACTAATTCCTGAAAATCATGGTTCAAATGTCATCCCTTCAGATCAGAGCTTCTGTCTCTGTTAAAATGCAACTGCCATGTGATACCCAAAAAGGGACACAATGTCATCTACACATGCAGTGCTCCAGCTGAGAGTGAATAACCCAAATCTAGTCAGAAGGCAAAATCGGGCAGACATAAAATGAGGAATTTTCTATTAAAATAAAAATGGACTGTATTCTTCAAAAATGTCAATGTCATAAAAGACAATGACCTAGCAATGTTCCAAATTAAAGAAGGCTAAAGAGACAGGATAATTAAATGCAGCATCTGACCCTAGATGGAATCCTGCATGGAAGGGGAGTAAAATGCTTTAAAGGACATTATATATGGAGAGTAGACTAGATTAAAAAACTGTATCAATGTAAACTTATGAAGTTGATAACTGTAATGTGGTTATGTAAGAACATATCCCTATTCCTAGGAAACACATACTAAAGTATGTAAGAATAAAGGACCATGACGTGTATATAACCTATCCTCAAACAGCACAGAAAAAAATCCATGTAAATAAATATAGTTATAGCTATATATAGATGACAAAAATAACAAAGCAAAAGGTACATTTAGATAAAAGGAGGGTAGGTGGGTGCTTGTGCTACATTTATTTCTACAATTTTTTGTAGGTTTGGTATTACTTTCAAATAAAAAGTTAATCAAAAATTAGGACATCTGGGAATGGCTTAATCGCATAATTATAGTCTTTGAGAACAGAAGGGTCTTTACAGATCAAATAAGCTGAATCCTTCCTTTAACAGATAAGAAGACTGAGGCCAGAAAAGTGTCATGGGTTTTAAGCGGGAAATCAGATTAGGAATCAATTACAGTTTGTGACAGTAGACATACACCTACCCTGTGACCTAGCAGTTCCACTCTTGGATATTTACAAATACAAATTTAAAACGCTACATCCAGAGTTTCTGTTGTGGCGCAGTGGAAACAAATCCAACTAGGAATCATGAGATTGTGGGTTCGATCCCTGGCCTTGCTCAGTGGGTTAAGGATCTGGTGTTGCTGTGGCTCTGGTGTAGGCCGGTGGCTACAGCTCCGATTAGACCCCTAGCCTGGGAACCTCCATATGCTGCGGGTGTGGCCCTAAAAAGGACAAAAGACAAAAAAAAAAAAAAGAAAGAAAGAAAGAAAGAAAAGAAAACCCTACGTCCACACAACACTTGTGTAAGAATGGTCATAGTAGCTTTAAATCATTGTAAATCATGGAATGATAAAGATTGAAGTACGAGTATACATCACAACATAGATGGATCTCCAAAACACTGGGGAGGGATCCCTCTTTCTCTAAGTGTATAAGTTTGTGTAATATCGGTATCATTTCTTTCTTGAAGGTTTTATAGAATTCACCAGTAAAAACATCTGTGCCTGGGAGTTTACTTTATGAAAAGGATTTTTTATTGTAGTCTGAACACTGCTGATGATACATTTTGGAAACTCTGGATTCTGCTATCTTCCTTTAAAGGCATTACTTTTTGTTCTAGTGGTTAAATTAGGAATGGATCACCTATCTGTTGAAGGCCTAGTTTAAGGTTTGTTTAGGTCATCCATGCAGGTTTTTTTTTAATTTATTTATTTTTTATTGTACGATCTTTATTTTTTCATTATAGCTGATTTACAGTGTTCTGTCCATGTCTACTGCACAGCAAAGTGACCCAGTCATAGGTAATTTTCTCACATTATCCTCCATCATGTTCCATCACCAGTGACTGGATATAGTTCCCAGTGCTATACAGCAGGATCTCATTGCTTATCCACTCCAGATGCAATAGTTTGCATCTATTAATCCCAGACTCCTAGTCCACCCCACTCCCTCCCCTTTCCCCTTGGCAAACACAAGTCTGATCTCCAAGTCCATGAGTTTCTTTTCTATGGAAAGGTTTATTTGTGCTGTACATTAGATCCCAGATATAAGTGATATCATAAGTATTTGTCTTTCTCTTTCTGACTTACTTTACTTAGTGTGAGAGCCTCTAGTTCCATCCATGTTGCTGTAAATGGCATTATTTTGTTCTTTTTTATGGCTGAGTAGTATTCCATTGTGTATATACCATACAGGTTTTGCCATTAATCTTAGGGTGGGTTTCTTAATCCTTGGATGTGGTCTTTACTCCCAAGGCAGAACCCTTCTATGATTCAATGGATAGCTTGAGGTATTTACCAAGCCCAACTAACTCAGCAGGACAGGAACTCCAAATTCCTGTCTCCCATCTGTGGGCATCTGCAGAAGTGTCTAGTCAATTTTTTCAGCCCTTTTTGAATGATGGTTTTTCCCCAGGATTTCTTGAAAGTCTCATCATGCATGCACAGTTCCATACTTGCCAAGAATTTGAGGGGTATTTTCATTTTTTTTTTTTTTTTCTTTTTAGAGCTGCACCCATGGCACATGGAAGTTCCCAGCTAGGGGTCAAATCAGAGCTACAGCTGCCAGCCACAGCCACAGCAACACAGAATCCAAGCTGCATCGGCGACCTATACCACAGCTTGCAGCAATGCCAGATCCCCGACCCACCAAGCGAAGCCAGGGATCGAACATGCATCCTCATGTATACTAGTCAGATTTGTTCCCACTGCGCCATGATGGGAACTCCCTCTTACTCTTTTATACCATTTCCCTTTTCAATACCAGCTGCTCTGACATTCACAGACTCCACCTCTGACTTCTTAGGTCCATGAGACAGCCACCTCCAGTCTGAGTTCTGTCCCTCCAGGGTTGCACAGGCCAGAGAGTGCTCTCAGGGCAAAAGCTAGATAAGTATGGCTCTCATACAGTGTAGTTTTCTTTCAAAGGACATATCCTTCCACTGTCTCCCATCTCTGGGTCACTCTCCAGTGCCTTCAAAGAGTAAATTAAAAAAAAAAAAAAAGACTCTAACATTTAGAGCAATTTTAGGTTATAAGCAAAATGGAACAGAAAGTACAAAGCTGGAGTTCCCATTGTGGCGCAGTGGTTAACAAATCCCACTGGGAACCATGAGGTTGCGGGTTCGATCCCTGGCCTTGCTCAGTGGATTAAGGACCCAGCATTGCCGTGAGCTGTGGTGAAGGTTGCAGATGCGGCTCAGATCCTGCGTTGCTGTGGCTCTGGCGTAGGCTGGTGGCTACGGCTCTGATTCGACCTCTAGCCTGGGAACCTCCATATGCCGTGGAAGTGGCCCTAGAAAAGGCAAAAAGACAAAAAAAAAAAAAGTACAAAGCACCCGCATGTACTTCCCACCCCTACATATGCACAGCTCTCTCACTATGCACATCCCACACCAGAGTGGCACAGTTACTACAACTGATGAGTCCACCTGATGCAGCATCACCACCATAGTTTTTTGTTTGTTTTATGGCCGCACCTGTAGCATATGGAAGTTCCCAAGCTAGAGGCTGAAGCGGAGCTGCAGCTGCTGGCCTACGCCACAGCCACATTAACAGCAACATGGGATCTAAGCCACATCTGCAACCTACACCTCAGCTTGCAGCCACACCAGATCCTTAACACAATGAGGGAAGCCAGGGATCAAATCGCATCCTCATGAAGACCGTGTCAGGTTATTAACCTGCTGAAACTCAACAGGAACTCCAGCCACAACAGGAACTCCTATCACCATTTATATTAGGGTTTACTCTTGGTATTCAATGGGTTTTAACAAATATACATGTATCCACTATTATAGTATTATCCAGAATAGTTTCACTGTTTTAAAAATCCCGCTATGTTCTGCCTGTTCATCCACCTTACCCTCTAAATCCTGGAAACTACTGATCTTTTTACTGTCTCCATAGCTCTGCCTTTTCTAGCATGTCATATGGTTGAAACCATACATCATGTGTCTGTTTCTGATTAGTTTTTTTTCACTTAATAATATGCATTTAAGTTTCCTCCATATCTTTTCCTGGCTTGATAGCTCACTTTATTTAGAACTGGATAATATTTCATTGTCTGGATGTATCACATTTTATTTATCCATTCACCTACCATAGGACACCTTGGTTGCTTCCTAGTCTTGGCAGTTATGAATCAGGCTTCTATAAACATATGTGTGGATATTTTTATGTGGATATACGTTTTCAACTAGATTGGGTAAATACCAAAGAGTATGATTACTGAATCATATGGTAAGAGTATGTTTAATTTTGTAGGAAACTGTCAAACTGTCTTCTAAAGTGGCTGTACTGCATCCAGTCTCTTGGGATAGACCATGATGGAAGATAATATATGACAGGGTCATTTTGTGTTATAGCAGAAATTGGCACAGCACTGTAAATCAACTATACGTTAAAAAAATTAAAAACTAAAAAGAAATAAACTGGCTATACCATTTTTTCATTCCCACCAGCACTGCATGAGAGTTCTTGTTCTAAATCCTCACCAGCATCTGTTGTCAGTGTTCTGGATTTTAGCCATTTTAACAGGTGTGTAGGATTCTCTCATTGTTGCTTTAATGTGCAATTCCCTTATGACATGATATGGAACATCTTTTCATATGTTTACTTCATGTCTGTATATCCTACTCAGTGAAGTTTCTGTTCAGGTCTTTCACTTATTCTTCCATTAGGTTGTTTATTTCCTTATTGCTAAGTTTTAAGTGTTCTTCGTATATCTTGCATAACAGGCCTTTACCAGGTATTTCTTTTGCAAATATTTTCCCCCAGGTTGTGCCTTCTCTTCTCATTTTCTCGAGAGTGTCTTTTAAGAGCAGGAATTTTTAATTTTTTTTTCCTAGGGCCACATCTGTGGCATATGGAAGTTCCCAGGCTAGGGGTCAAATCAAAGCTTCAGCTACCAGCCTGCACCACAGCCACAGCAACAAGAGGTCTGAGCCATATCTGCAATCTATACCACAGCTCTCGGCAAAACCAGATCCTTAACCCACTGAGCAAGGCCAGGGATCAAACCCACATCCTCCTGGATACTAGTCAAGTTTGTAACTGCTGAGCCACGATAGGAACTCCCAGGAATTTTTCATTTTAATGAAGTTCAGTGTATCAATTATTTTTTCATGTGTTGTTCCTTAGTGTTGTATTTTAAAAGTCATTGCCATGCCCCAGATCATCTAAAATTTCTTTTATGTTATCTTCCAGGAGTTTATTAGGTTTCATTTTACATTTAGGTCTATGATCACTTTTAATTTTTTTTTTAATTTTGTAAAGTCTGTCTGGATTCATTTTTTGCATGTGGATGTCGAATTGTTCCAGCACCATTTGTTGAAAAGACTCTCTTTTCTCCATTGTATTTCTGCTGCTCCTTTTTTAAAGATCTGTCGACTATCCTTATGTGAGTCTGACTCAGGGCTCCCTACTCTGTTCCATTGATCTATTTACCTCTTTTTTTTTTTGCCAACACCGCCCTGTCTTGATGACTGTAGCTTACTAGCAAGTCCTGCACTCAGACAGGGTCAGTCCTCTGACCCTGTTTTTCTCCTTTAATGCTGTGACAGCTCCTCTGGATCTTTTGCCTCCCCAGATAAATTTTAGAATCAGCTTGTCAATAGCTACAAAATAACTTGCTGGGATTTTGATTGGGACAAAGAGTAATTTCTGAGAGTTTATCATTGTGATCAGTAGGAATGCTCGTCCAAAACGAGTATTAAAGGCTTTCCTAGCACTGACTGAGTTTGCTAGACTGCTAGAAAATGAAAAGTCTAAATACCCAGGCCCTGCTTCCAGTATTCTTAAAATCCAGTTGGAAAGAGAAGATTACCATGGGAAACAACTAGAGAACAAAAAGACTTCAAAAAGTAATGATGTCGAAAACATAGGCCAAACACTCTCTGACATAAACGACAGCAACATCTTCTCAGATCCACCTCTTAGAGTATTGACAATAAAAACAAAAATAAACAAATGGGACCTAATCAAACTGAAAAGTTTCTGCACAGCAAAGGAAACCCTAAACGACACGAAAAGACAACCCACAGAATGGGAGAAAATCTTTGCAAATGAATCAACTGACAAGGGATTGATCTCCAAAATTTACAATCAACTTCTGCAGCTCCACACCAAAAAAACAAACAACCCCATCCAAAAATGGGCAGAAGATCTAAACAGACAACTCTCCAAAGAAGACATACGGATGGCTGAGAAACACATGAAAAGATGTTCAACATCACTCATTATTAGAGAGATGCAAATCAAAACCACGATAAGGTACCACCTAACACCAGCCAGAATGGCCATCATCAAAAAGTCTACAAACAATAAGTGCTGGAGAGGGTGTGGAGAAAAAGGAACCCTAGTACACTGTTGGTGGGATTGTAAATTGGTGCAACCACTGTGGAAAGCAGTATGAGATTCCTCAGAAAACTAAAAATAGAGCTACCATTTGATCCAGCAATCCCTCTCCTGGGCATCTACCCAGAGAAAACCATGACTTGCAAAGACATATGTACTGTGATGTTCACTGCAGCACTATTTACAATAGCCAAGACATGGAAACAACCTAAATGTCCATCAACAGAGGAGTGGATCAAGAAGAAGTGTTACATATACACAATGGAATATTACTCAGCCACTAAAAAGAACGAAATACCGGCATTCTTAGCCACATGGATGGACCTAGAAACTATCATGCTAAGTGAAGTCAGCCATACAGTGAGACACCAACATCAAATGCTTTCACTGACATGTGGAATCTGAAAAAAGGACAGACTGAACTTCTTTGCAGAACAGATGCTGACTCACAGACATTGAAAAACTTATGGTCTTCGGAGGAGACAGTTTGGGGGGTGGGGAGATGTGCTTGGGCTGTGGGATGGAAATCCTGTGAGATCAGATTGTTATGATCATTATACAACTAAAAAAAAAAAAGTAATGATGTCATGTTACCTGGGTAATAAAATCAATCAAGGCATTAAGAGTTCAGAGAAGAAAAAATTCATTCAAATATATTTTACCCCCCTACCCACCAAGTGGAGTTCTCCTGTGGTACAGTGGGTTAAGGATCTGGCACTGTCACCGTGGCCTCTTGGGTCACTACTATTCCATCCCTGGCCACAGCACTTCCACCTGCCAAGGGTGTGGCCAACATTTTTTTAATATGCAAATATCCAGGTTCTCTGCATCACCAAACTTTCCCTGAAAATTCTGTTTGGCGTAGAGTATGTGCAAGGCCACATTTTTCAGAATTTGAGTGTCACTGCTATTTCTCAGGTGCCAGAGGTCTAGGATTTTGACATGGCCTAATGGTACCTTGTCATTAGCCAGGACACTGGAAACAAAGTTCTTTATAGAAATTCATTATCCTTCTTTCTGCTTATGAGCATTCAATTTCCACAGATTCTCCCTGGATTGTCCTGGGGAGTGGGGCTGACAGACATTTGCTGTGCTTTACTAATCAGAATTTGAATTCTAAGAGTCCAACTCACTAATACAAGTGATTTTTCAACAAGAAAAGGAGAAAGGCAGAAAGGATAAGAGAAAAAAATATTTGGGTAACTTACCCATCTTGATTTTCACTAAGCCTTGATGTTTGAGAATGAGGCTTCACTTAGACTTCCTCTGTGCCATGGCACATAAAGGCTGTACTCTGCCTTTGAATATTACTCACCTTGTGAACCCATTTGCCAAGTCAATTAACTTTTACAATTCCATCTCCAGTTGAAGGATGATCAGGCATGTGCTTAGCAGAGTCTGGCAGGAGGGACATTCTTGGCAGAGGAGCTGCACCTGCAAAGACCAGAAAGGGTCACTTCACACAGAGCAGAAGTAGGTGGTCCCCTCTGGCCATGCCTAGGGTACAGGAGGAAAAGAATGGAAAAGAAGCTGGGTAGTTAGTGCCATGCTCAGGAGTTTAGACTTCCTCCTGAAAGAAGCCAGGAGCCACCAAAAGATTTTAAGTGGGTTGTAATCAGTCTTGTGCTTACAGATTCTTCTGGAAACAGCACAGAGACTGGACTGGAGGGGATAAGACTGGAAGCAAAGAAACAAGAACTTACACAACTGCCCATTCAAGAAACAGTGAGCACTGTGGAATATTATTTACCCATAAAAAATAAAATGCTAGCATATGCTTCAACATGGATGAACCTCAAAACATGCTACATGACAGGAGCTAATCACAAAACACTATATACTACAGATTTCCAGACATATGAACTATCCAGCCTTGGGAAATCTATAGAGGAATAAAGGAGATTAGGTCACCAAAGGCTGAGAGGAGGAGGGAGGGATTGGGAGAATGGCTAAGGGGTGCTCTCTGTGGAGTGATACAAATGTCCTAGAATTGATTGTGCTAATAGATGCACAACTCTGTGACTTACTAAATACCACTGAATTGTACACTCCAAAATGGTAAATTTTGGAATTCTCTGGTGGCTTAGTAGTTAAGGATTTGGCGTCACTGCTGTGGCTCAGGTTCAATCCCTGGTCTGAGAACTTCCAAATGCTGTGGGCAGAGCCCCCAAAAAAAGGGCATTTTATGACATATGAATTACATATCAATAAAAAAAATTTTTTTAACAGAAAAACAATGAGGTGGGAACCAGAGCAGTGACAATTCTCTGATTCCGACTGGCTAAATTGGGTGAATGGGGTACCACAAATCAGGACAGGGGATTTAGAAGGATGACAAGCTCCTTTATGACATTTTGGTTTGAAGTGTCTGTGAAGTTTTAAGGTGGTGATGAATAATGGCCAGAGGAACTTATGAGAGAGAGTCCAGGAGGAAATTTTTGAAATAATTCAGCACATGCTTTTTCTATGGAAGTGAATACAACAAACTCAGGAGGGCACGTGGGGTGAAAAGAGGCCAGGGCAAGACCACTAAGGAATGTCATATTTAAGGAACAGACAGAAGAGTTTCCTTCAAAAGAGAGGAAGAAGAAGTTATTGACGTGCAGAGGTAAGTAAATACCCTCACATGTCACTAACTCAGGGTTTCAAAATACTTGGAGCATCTCCAAATATGATTTGGTTTCCTCAGGGATTCTGGTGGTCAAGGCCGTCCATCCCAGACTCCATAGGACTGACATTGCCGGTGATGAGACCACTAGCTGGACACCAACCACCAGATTTCTGTGCTGTGGTGAAACCTAGCATACCTACCTGCTTTTGCTCATCTGTCACGTGGTTGGGAACATCCTGCCGTTTTCATTTCCCCTGTTCTGCTAATGAAGTGGTTATGTTCAGCTTTCATCATAATTAGCATTCGTTTAGTTCAAGTGCTTTGTAATTATGCTAATTAATTTTTATACATTAACACATGGCAAAATGTTGCAAAAGCAAAACATTTTTTTTTTATATTTTATTTTATTTTCCCATGGTACAGCAAGGGGATCAAGTTATCCTTACATGTATACATTACAATTACATTTTTTCCCCCACCCTTTCTTCTGTTGCAACATGAGTATCTAGACAAAGTCCTCAATGCTACTCAGCAGGATCTCCTTGTAAATCTATTCAAAGTTGTGTCTGATAAGCCCAAGCTCCCCATCCCTCCCACTCCCTCCTGGCAAAACATTTTTCTTACTTGCAAAGTAAATGAAGCCTCCTTGGACTGAAAGCCTACCTAAAAGCAGGGTAAAAGGAAATGGAACTCCCAAACGGAGGAAAACCTCCATTTGCTGAAAAACTATGAAAAAATGCGCTGAAAAAATTTTGCCTTCAGAAAATTAGAAAAATAAGTTCACCCAAACCATACCTCTTCCATTTTTCTCAGCCAGTCATCCCTTCTCAATGAGCTCAAGGTTTAAAAAAACAACAACAGGAGTTCCCATTGTGGAGCAGCAGAAACAAATCTGACTAGGAACCGTGAGGTTGTGGGTTCGATCCCTGGCCTTGCTCCGTGGGTTAAGGATCCAGCGTTGCCATGAGCTGTGGTAGGTTGCAGACGGGGCTCAGATCTCACATTGCTGTGGCTGTGGCGTAGGCCAGCAGCAACAGCTCCAATTAGACCCCTAGCCTGGGAACCTCATATGCCATGGGTGCAGCCCTAAAAGACAAAAACAAAAAACAAACAACAACAACAACAGATTTTTCAATACTTGTTTTTATTCTTTATTTAAATTTTAAATATGGAATTATCAGCCAATGCTGCCAAGATAGGTGCTTCAGATTACATTCTTTATTATTACCTTCCAAGCAATAAGTAGGCTTTACTTGTGTAAGCCCTGCATTATGATTTTGAACAATCTCCTTCACATATTTTTTTGTCTTGACCCTCACAGCAGCCTGGGGTGGAGCCAGCAAGGTCAGGAGAGGCTGCCAACTCCGTTTCCCTATCCATGTGGCCCTAGGCGTGTCACTCTCTGTCTCGTTTTCTCATTTCTAAAATGAGTGCTACTCATTGCGGTTGCCTGAAGATTAAATGAGTTCATATATACAAAGTGCTTAGGACTGTGCCTGACATAGAATAAATGAGCAATAAATATTACAGGTGACACTTGAACAGTGTGGGGGTGGGGGCAGTTTAGGGACAACAATAACCCTTCCACTCCTGCAGTCAGAAATCTGCAAGGAACTTCTGATCTTAAAAAACTTACGGGAATGTGTGTGTGTGTGTGTGTGTGTGTGTATGACTGTCACTTTGCTATACAGCAGAAATTGGCCCAGCACTGTTAATCAATTATACCTTAATTTTAAAAAAGAAAGTAAAAAAAAAAATCTTCCTAAATAGCTCATTGTTGAGCAGAAGCCTTCCAATAATATAAACAGTTAATATACACATTTTGCCTGCTATATATATTTCTACATATATTTTATGCACTTATAACTTTTGCTTAGCTTTTTCAATATTTCTAGGGTACAAATTTCATCTGCAAGTTTTTTCAAATTATCACAAATCTCAAAAAAAGGTTTAAACTATTTATTAAAAAAAAATCTGCTTATAAGTGGACCCATGCAGTTCCCACTTGTGCTGTTCAAGAGTCAACTGCATTAATATCATAGTTCCCTTCCTTACCAATGTTTCCTGAGATCAGAGGAATAGAAAGACAAAGCTATTCAAATAACAGCAGAGCTCCCGTTCATATCTACAAGTTCAGATGCTTTTTCCTCAGCCACTGGACCAATAACAATTGGGGCTTTGGGGCACAGCCCAGTACCTTAGGGAACACCCCAAGACGATGCTGGGTGATCCTGAACCTAGCAGGCCCTGGGGATCAGAGTGTTGGAAAGGCCCACCCACCCACCTACCACGCCCTGGGCTGGGTAACCTCCAGCTCAGGGTTGCAGCATAGACTATGCTGAATATTGGTCTTGCATCTACATGCAACCCAACGCATCTCTGGCGTTCCCTTTAGGATAGATTCCTTGGAGAGGAATTACTGGGTCAAAGGTGATTATTTATTTATTTATTTATTTATTTATTTATTTATTTTTGTCTCATGGTACAGCTTACCAAATTGTTTTCCGAAATCAGTACAACAAATTTGGTTGTACCAACTTCTACCACTTGCTGTGGGCAGGACATTAAAACGCTGGTCTTGGAAGTTCCCGTTGTGGCTCCGCAGTAACAAGCCTGACTAGTATCCATGAGGATGAGGGTTTGATCCCTAGCCTTGCTCAGTAGGTTAAGGATCCAGCATTTCCGTGAGCTGTGGTGTAGGCCATACCTGCAGCTCTGATTCTACCCCTAGCCAGGGAACTTCCACATGCCCCAGGTTCGGCCCTAGAAAGCAAAACAAAAAACAAACAAACAAACAAACCACTGGTCTTCACCTTTACTAATGCTGAATATTTTAAGAAACCTGTGTCAAATTGACAGGCTGTAAATAGTGTTTCAGTGTCAGTTTAATTTGTGTTTATTGAAGGTACAGATAGGTTAAATGTCCTTTTCCACATGTTTATTCCCTCTTTACTGTGGGGGGGCAGTAAGTGTGTATTATTTATGTCACTGGTCTGCTTTTTCCATTTGGTGGGTTCTTTTGAGGTTTTCCTACTAATTTTAAGTATTTTTCTACTTTGTGAATATTAACTGTTTGTCATGTTTATTGCATATATGTTCTCCCATATGGTCTTCTTATTTTAATTCCTTCATATTGTATGTGTGGCTTTTTAAAAAACTGTGTAGTAGTTTTACTGGCAAGGCTGTTAAACCTGTTGATTTCTTCCTTGTGATTTCTTCCATGGCTTTTATGCCATTTTCAGTCCCATCCTGTCTCAGACTGGGCCCTTTCAAATAGAAGCTCTACTCATTGTACGGCTGATGGAAACTCTCAGACCCACCTTCCCAGAGCAAAACTGCCACCTCTCCAGCCACCTCCATCCAGATGGGGGTCATCTATACACACATTTCTGAATGGTGATCTGCCATTTTTTCTTACATTAAGACCCAAACATCATGACAAACACGTTTATCTGTGTGACCACGGCTTTGTGCACACATTCTTGAGGTCTCTTCCACAAGGAAATCCAGGTCCTTCAACCATATCTTTTAAAGAGTTCTCTGAGCCCTTCCTTTATGCATATGGCAGGATTTGGGTTTATCTGCAGATACATCACCTTGCCTTTCTCCTCATCAAGGCCTGGCTTCCATTTGCTTCCATTCTCAGGGATTTAAAAGCCAACACAATACGGTGCCATAGGAAAACATCAAAATTTCCTCTGTATCTCTCCATAGCCACTCTCAATATTAAGAAAAGGACCTGATTCCTGAATAATCTTATCTGGAACATATAATAATTATCATTAATAACAATTTGTACAGCAATTTATAGATTACAGTCAACTTTACCTCAGTTGATACCAAAATGATCAGGAAAATTATTTTCCTCATTTTACAAATAAAGAATCTGAATGTTCAAGTGCCTTATTTGAGATTAAAGAGCCAAAAGACATGAATATGTTTTCCTGATACAAACTTGATGTTATTGCTACTAAAACCTGTTACCTCTTTCTAGGTATGAATGATATTCTAGGTATAAATTTTCCATCTGTTATGTCATCTTTTTTCCTTTTTTTAAATCAGTTTTTATAATGAAATAATTTCAGACTTACAAAAATGTTGTAAAAATAGTACAATGAATTTACATATATGGTCAGCCCTCTGTATCCATGGGTTCTGCATCCACAAATCCAACCAACTGCAGATAGAAAATATTTGAGAAAAAAATTCCAGATAGAAAGTTCCAAAAAGCAAAACTTGAAATTGCCAAGCGCCAGCAACTATTTATATAGCATTTACATTGTATTAGATACTATGAGTAATCTGGAGATGTTTTAAAGTATACAAGAGGATGTGCATAGGTTATATGCAAATACTACACCATTGTATATAAAGGATTTGAGCATTCTTGGATTTTGGTACGAGTAGGGTTTCCAGATATTGAGGGATGATGATACTCTTCACCCAGTTTCCCCAAATACAAACATTTCACAGAACTATAACACAATCATCAAAATCATGAAATTAGCATTGTTATAACATCATTATCTAAAATTTAGACTTCATTTAAATTTCACACATTTTCTCATTAACATCCTATTTATAGTCCAATATATAATCTAAGATCATACGTTGCATCAATTGTCATATCTCCTTAATCTTTTATAATCTCTAACAGTTCCCCAGGCTTTGTCTCTCATGACTTTGGAAAAGTACTAGCCAGTTCATTTGTAGATTTTCTTCTACTTGGGTGGGGGTGATATGTCCTCATAATTAAAGTCTGCTGTGCATTTTTGGAAAAAGTGCCATAGAAGTGATGTTGTATTCTTAGTACATCATATTAGGAGGCACATGAAGTCAATTAGTCTAATTAATGATAATGTAAATTGTGCACAAGGTTAAGTGGCGTCTTCTAGGTTTCTCCAATGTAAGGATATTTCCACCTATTTAATTAATAAATACCTCCTGGGGAGATATTTTGAGATGACATAAGTATCCTGTTTCTTGTCATCTTTTCACCCACTACTGTGTTATTTGCTGAATGGTAATTTTCTATTTTCATCATTCTTTCTTCATTTATTAGTTGGAATTCTTTTCTAAAGAAAAGCTGTTCCTCTTTCCCACTTATTTATGTACAAACCCAAATATTATTCCTTTATTGTATGTGTTTTAATTCATTAATATCATTATTTGATTTGTTGTTCAATTTGCTCAGATTCAGCCATTGAGAGCTCCTTCAAGTTGGCTCCTTATTCTTTTGACACATCACCATAATTTTTCTCACTAGCTCTAAAATATTCCACATACATCTTGAATTTTCCCATTCCCAGTCCTAAAATCAGGTATTTTCTAAGGATATCTGATTTTATTTATTGAAGAATGACATTTAGAAACCAAACTTTTTTTCTACAGATACTCATTAGTCATGGGCCTTCATTGCTTTTAGGCATTCTCAGTAAGCAGAGCTAAGAGATATATCAAACACCCCCATATCTATATCAATTTCCATATTAGTAAATAGAGATAGTGTTACTCTGTCTTCTTATAATAGATTTTTTCTTGTTGAATTGCATTGAGGCTAATATCTCTAGTACAATACTGAGGCTAATATCTCTAGTACAATACTGAATAGTAGTAGAGATAGTAGCTATCCTTGCTGAGTTTTTGATCTTAGTGGAAATCCCTCTAGAGTTTCCCTTTTAAGTAAGATGGTGGATTTTAGATAGATAGATGGATAGATAGATTGATAGATAAAAGTTCCTATAAATTACTTATTTTCTTGAATATTTTTATCAGCAAGAAAAAGAAATCTGAATCTAGACAGAGGTATGAGATGAAAGACATAATGGCAAACATGGACACCCATAAAATATGCCGTTGTATTAACAATAAAAAATTTCAGTCTTCATTCACACCATTGTCATGGCCTATTTATAGGCAGTCTCATTCCCTGCCCCTGGACTTTGGGATTAGTCATGAACTTGTTTTGGTCAACGGCATAGCCAAAAAAAATGAAAGTCTGCCAGTTCTAATACTAAACCTTAAGAGGCCACACATATTTCCTCTTGCCCACTTATGATTTTGCCATTGCCATGAGAAGATGCTCTTCCCTTGTATAGCTGATGCCTTGCAGAATGGACACCAAAATAAATATACATAGAACAGAAGTTCCCTAGCCAACCACAAACCTATACTGAGAAGCAGAGCTGTATAGCACAGTACAATACCACTTAGATCAGCACAGCCCCAGCTGAGAGTGTTCAGTGAACCAATCCTTTATTTTAGATTCCATTTGCTTACTTGGCATAAAAGGGATATATAAGGCCTATAATCTCTTGCCAACCATTTTGAGCCCTTGTTTTGAATAAGGTACTTTTGTATTTTGCTAATCTGCCAGAACAGCAGCCTTTTTTAATGCTAGGATCTACGTTATAGCCTCTAATTCCCAATATCATTCTTTAGGTCTTTGACTCTCTCTCATGCTATTGCACTCACAGTGATTTATTTGCATTATTTTTTTGTCAGTTTGGCCTAGAATATTGAGGGTGTGTATTTGATACAGCGGTTCCAGCTCATTTCTTTCAGGGAAGCATTTGGGGGTAGTAATCTTCCTAACATCCTTTTTTTTAATAGCCTGAAGAAGAAGAAGAATTCTATTGGTCCACTGTCACAATTGCACCACTAAGTTAAAGTTCTGAATCACAATCAATAACTCCTACCTAATCTCTAATCAATTTTCCTTCTAATATATTAAGAACTCTTCGCTCTGGCTTTTAAGGCTCTTTCACCTTCCTTAGGAAAATCTCTTTTGACTACTTATAGCCCACCATTTGCAAGTTATTTATGCTCCCATTTGGCTCGAATTTTCCTTGTAATAACCTCTTCACTTCTGACGGACAGTAATAACATAAATTTAACAAAAGTTAATCATGTTAGCCAATGTTCCATTCACATTAACAGTACACAAAATATATATACTAAACAGTAATATTCAACAATGTTCAGGCAACTGAAAGAACACCTGGTCATTGCAGTAAGCTTCTACCAAAATATAGGGAGAAAAAGTCTCCAAATTGCTGTAAAGGAGTTCAAGGCAAATCATATTTCTATGAAAAATTGATGTACCATCAAACATGATATAGACTTAGACATTTCAGTGAGCTCATGTTATGAAAGGTGTAACTCTTGTGTTTTATACCTACACACAGTAAAAGTATCAGAAGTGTCTGAAAAGGCTGTCTCATTACGTAGACCCTTAAATTGCCATCCTGCATTTTTAAAACTCACATAAAAGAATGGATTTGTGATATGAAGAGTACATTGATTTCTCTGAGTTCTATCTCTGGAGTGAAAAAAAAATTGAGGCAGTAGTTTAAAGAGCCTTCAAATTCAATGTTCATGCCAATAATAAAAACTTTCAACAGAGAATGTTCAAAAAGAAATTTGAGTTTTTATACTTAGATACAGTATAAGACTGGGATACTAAGTTTATATAGTGACAAATAGTTATTTAGAAAGAACTGATGCTTTCAAGCAACCATAGGTGGTCTACAAGCAAAACAGAATCTCAAGTACTAATGAAGGAAAAACTGACCACCACAATTTCTGCTGTCAACTAGAAATAATCTAGAAATTCAGTTTACACCAAGCAGCAAGCTCAAGGCCACTTACAAAGAAACTATGATCTTTCAAAGAAGCTCAAAGATTTCACTGAAGTATCAACTTGACTATTTTGTAACTATTGTGTTGCCACCAGCCTTGAGCACAGAGGGTTGAGTTAATTCTCAGCAGTAGCATCACAGTCCATACAAGGATCCACGACTTTTGCTTTAATGTCTTTTTTATTCCATTCCATCCCAGTTACTCTTCACTCTCATTCCCTTTCTTCATAGGCAAGCATTCTCAAATATTTGTAATCATTCATTTAGTTAACACTTTTTATATGAATCCCTATTATGTGTCAGTTCAAAGGGCTAGGAATACATCAGTGGAAAAACACAATAAAAAAAAAATACCCACAATAGAAAAAACAAAAAACAAAAAACAAAAAAAAAATACTGCCTTCTGGGAGGCTACATTCTAGCAAGGGATGCATAATGCAAAGTTAAGTAGTAAATATTATTAAAGAGTGATAAGTACTATGGGAAAATAAAGAAGAGGAAGAGGAAATGCTGGGGCCTAGGGCTATTATAAACAAGGTAGCCAGTGGATGTTCCCTTGTGGCACAGGTCACAACTGCAGCAAGGTTTCGATCCCTGGCCTGGGGAACTTCCACATGCCATGAGCACAGCCAAACAAAACAAAACAAAACATAAGGTGGCCAAGTAAGGTCTGACTTAAGAGGTGACATCTGAACAAAGACATGAAGAAGATGAGCATGTAAGCCATGCAGATATCCCAGGAAAGCCCTTAGGAACAGCAAGTACAAGGCTCTGAAGTACGATGGGTCTGGTATACATTCATGCATATATATTCTTGCAAAATGTACATTGTTGTTTTATGTGTTTATATGTCAATTTTCACAATTCTATTTGCAATAATCTGGGTTCTCCGGAGAAATAGAAGCAATAGGAGGTATACATAGAGAATTAAAAAATAGAGCTAATAGAGAGTTAAAACTAGATATAGATAGGGACATGGATATAGATACACTGTAAGAAACTGGCTAACGGAGTTCCTGTTGTGGCTCAGTGGTTAACAAATCCAACTAGGAACCACGAGGTTGTAGGCTTGATCTCTGCCTCGCTCAGTGGGTTAAGGATCCAGCATTGCTGTGAGCTGTGGTGTAGCCTGGTCCCACGTTGCTCTAGCTCTGGTGTAGGCCAGAGTCTATAGCTCCGATTAGACCCCTGGCCTGGGAACCTCCATATGCCACGGGTGCGGCCCTAGAAAAGACAAAAAAAAAAAAAAAAAAAGAGAGAGATAGAGAGATTGGCTAACATGGTTATGAAGGCTGAGAAGTCCAAGATCTGCAGTCAGCAACCTGGATCCTGGAGAGCTGATGGTATAGTCTACTCCAAGTTCAAGTCCAAAGGCAAAAGAAAACCAATGTCCCAACTTGAAGACAGAGAGGCAAAGAAAGAATTCTTTCTTACTCAGGCTTTTATTCTATTCAGTCCTTTAATAGACTGGAAGAGGGCCACCCATGGGTGGTGGTGGTGGGGTAATCTGGTTTACTAGGAAAGTCTCCTGATTCAGATGCTAATCTCATCCAGAAGCATCCTTATAGACACACCCAGAAATAATGTTTAACCTAATATCTGGGTACCTGGTGGACCCATCAAGTTGACACATAAAATTAACCATCCCAGTATTGTATTATGCTTCTCATTCTGTTTCTCACTTTCCCTCAGTACAATGTTTTGAAGATCAATAGTAGAGGCAGATAGAATTCTGAGATGGCCTCCATGATCTCTGCCCTGGGGCATGATGTTGTCATGTTATGTGGCAAAGCAATATTGCAGATATAATTACAGTGACTAATCAGTTGACATTAAGACAAGACGATCAGCAGAAACGAATCTGACTAGGATTCATGAGGATGTGGGTACAATCCCTGGCCTCCCTCAGTAGGTTAAGGATCCAGCATTGCCATGAACTGTGGTATAGGTTGCAGATGCAGCTCAGATCTAGTGTGGCTGTGGCTGTGCTGTAGGTCAGGGTTTTAGCTGCAATTTGACCCCTAGCCTGAGAAGCTCCATATGCCTCAGGTGCAGCCCTACAAAGACAAAAAAGGAAAAAAAAAAAAAAAAGACAAGATGAGGATCCCAGTGGGCCTAATCTAATCACATGAGCCCTTTAAAAGTAGTTTTCCCTGGCTTCTTACAAAAGAGAAAGTCAGAGAGATCTCAAGCATGAAAACCATCCCACACATCATGACTGGTTTAAAGAGGACGGAGCCATGTACTGAGGAGTCAGGTGACCCCTACTAGTTAAGAGCAGCCCCCTGAATGACAGCCAGCAAGAAAAAAGGAACCTCAGTTCTAGGACTCACAAGGAACTGAATTCTGCCAACAACCTGATTTAGTGGATTCTTTCCCAAAGCATCTAGATAAGAACCCAGTCCTGGTGACACTTTGATTTCAGCCTTGTGAGACCCTGAGCAGAGAACCTAGTCACACCAGGCCTGAACTTCTCAACTACAGAAATGCAAGATAATAAATGGTGCTGTTTTAAGAAACCAAATTTGTGGTAATTTGTTACACAGCAATAGAATCAATACAGGAGTGTTGATGTACATTTTATTTGTTTAAAAAAACACACATAAGAGTTCTGCTGTGGTGCAGTAGGTTAAGAATCTGACTGCAGCAGCTCAGGTTGCTGCAGAAGTGTGGGTTCTATTCCCGGCCTGGCGAAGTGGGTTAAAAGGATCCAGCATTGCCACAGCTGTGATATAGGTCAAAGCTGTGGCTTAGATTCAATCCCTGGCCCAGAAACTTCCATATGCCAAGGGTGCAGCCATAAAATTAAAACAAACAAACAAAAAAGCCTCACCTGGTGGTCACTTCACACAAAGGAAGATTCCAAGAACTTTACAGGTATGAATTTCTTTCATTGTCCTAACTAGGAGATATAGGTTTTACTATTTTTTCCAGATTTTACAGATGAAGAAACTAAGAAAGAGAGAAATTAGGTTACTTGCCAAATGGCAGGTGCCAAAACCAACAGTCAAACCTAGGTGATCTGGCGTGGGGATGGATGTTCAAACCCCACATCTGGTTCTTTGCTTCCAGCTGCATGGTATTTCTTCCTGTGCATCTGCCACACTTTACTCTTAATTCTCTAGGGATGGAGTTCTCGTGGCCCTTGCAAGAAGCTTATCAAAGAATATCCTACGAGGCCCTTCACTGGCTCTAGGGTACACATAGAGTGTGACTGAATACTTCTGGAGGGCTCTAGAATAACCGCATCTGTTTACACCACCAGCAGCCCATTAGGGCCACCATATGGCCACCGTAGGCATCTCCCAGCTTTCCAATTCTGGCCAATCTGATGAAAAGTGATATTTCACTGTTTATTTTAAAGGAGAATGTCTCTCTCTTTCTCTCTCTCTTCTTTTTTTAATACTATTTTTAAAAATTGTGGTGAACATGTATAACAAGAATTTTGCCATTTTAACCATTTTAAAGTTAATTCATTAGCATTAATTACATCCATAATGGGGTGCAATCATAATTATGTATTTCCAAAATCTTTCATCACCGCAAACATCGCTGCTTTTCAATCTGCACTTCACTTTAAGTATCTCTTCACAAGCTTTCAGTACATTTACATTTGACTCTGCCCTATTTACCATTAGAAGACAAGTTAAACTAATGAATCAAAAGAAGCTCTACATCCTAACAGCACATTTTGTCAGAGTCAGACAGCCTTGATTGAATTTGAGGCTTATATCTAGCATGGAAGTAATAGTACTGACCCCTCTAGGTCCTTCTAAGTGTTAAATGAGTTGATAGATGTGGAGGGGCTTATCACCATTTCCAGCGTAAGTATCACAAAAATGGCAATTAGTGTTGTTATTATTGACCTTAATAGTACTATTATTAATTATGCTTGGGCTAGCATTTCATTCAAACCTCCCCTGACTCAAAGGGTGGGACAGGCCATCCTCCCTATGGCAGCACCACCCTGACCACTAATGGATCTCGGCTCAGGATTTTGTGGAGAAAAAAACCAGGACTGAGAAATAATTTAAATGCAGAACCAAATGGAAGGGGGAAAAGATTCAAACATAATCTTAAGTAAGGAGCAGTCCCCAGGCTGCTTGCTAGTGGGGAAGCTTCTCTTCCTTGGGTGGGGCTGGGTGAGCCCAGAGCCCACAGGCAGAGGATGGGCCCTGTGCTCCCCCTAGCCCTGCTGGAAGGAAGCAGCTCTGTCATACCGATAAACATCTGAATCTCAAGGACTGCCAGATGTACTTTTTTTATGGTCTGTTTTTAAGATGCTGTGATACGCTAATGTATGTTTTAGGTCTGAATCCCTTCAATTTAATTGATGACACTAATATGTAAATCACTAAATCCAGCAGATTTCACTTATAATGTGAGCTATCCATCATTAGTGTTTTGAAACAGGAGCCAGGTTTTGCTTCCCACTGTTATTATCTTGTGTCCTGTTCCCGGCAGCATAGTCGAGAGTCATTCCATTCTTGCCAAAATGCAGAAAGGACCGAAGTGAACTAAACCCAAAAAATAGCTTTACTGTGGAGGAAAAGTATTTTTACTCCAAAAGTGAGAGTCCAGTAGAATCAGCTCGGTAGTGTTTACACAGTTTTCTTTCTTTATGCAGTTTAATCCAGCTGTCTGCTAGCATTTGAAAAAGAAAGAGAAAATTTAACTACTCTGCTTAGGGCAATTTTAAAGTGTATTTTTAATCTTCCATATTATCTATGTGCTTCTTTATTACGTTTAAGAATTCCTAATTGTAGAATTTGCTTACTGAAATTGTGTACTTTGGGCTAGAAAAGAATATTTAGAAATCCTTAAAAAAAAAAAAAAAAAAAGGCAAGTGGGAGTGGAAATTTGAAAGAGGACCGCCTAATTCAGCACTAAAAACCAGTGTGAGAAGCAGTGTGTGTGAGTGTGTGTGTGTGTGTGTGTGTGCGTGTGCGTGGTGTAAATGTGCTTTTCAAAGTGCTGAGAGGTTGATGGGAATGTTTGATTAGCTTCTCTCAGAAGAGAAAAGGTGCTTGGACTTCTTGTTTCTTCTTTAGAATAATTTGGATGGGATTTGTGATGCAGAACAGCTTAAGGAAAAAAGAATATCCATTCAGTGTGGTGGAAAATTTTTGAAAAAAAAATTTGCTGTCTTCAAACAAGGTATGTCTAATGAATTACTAACCTATATAGTTTGCTTTCCGCTCCTTGTTATGAATACATGAAAATGTATTTATCATTTAGAAACTAGAATACATCCCTTGACCAAGTAATGAGTCTGTACAAAATTTTGGTCTCAGGAGAATTGAGATCAGATTGGGTGGTAATTGACATCCTTGAAAACTAATATATATCTATATATATATATCAACTATAAATAAGTAGTGCTGAGACAAGATTAGAACAAGATTTTTGCTGTAGCTTTAAAGCAACTTAAATGTGGTTAAATAAGCTGAAAGGTATTACATTTGTGCAGAACTTTAAAGTACATTTAAGTCTATTACCTTGTTCTTGTTTATCACTTACTTCCTACATGGAATGCAACAGCAACATAACAAACTGTTTATTGCAATGTATGAAAAGCAGAAATGGGCACTTGTATGTGAAATTAAAACAGAAATGATTTAGTATAGATCTTTACTTCTCTCTATTCAGACAGATCTCAGAGGAATGTGGCTAGATGTGCATTTCTGTATCTTGTTTACACTGGAAGTGTTTTCTTAGTCTGAATGCTTCTTTAACTGATAAGCCCAAGTAAGGGCTGGCATTGTTAAGTCTACTATTGTAGCCCAAATTTGCACAGGGAAACAGGATACCAAATCTCTTTTAATCATGATTTGTGTTAAACCAGTATAAACATGAAATAAATGCCTTGAGCTCAGGTTAAACAGAGAGGATAAAATTGAATAATTAGACTCAATGATTTGCTCCTAACAACCCATGGCATCTTTGCCATCCCCAAATCGAGAGTGGAATTCAAGATTTTCTTTGGATTTATTGTAAATATAAAACCAGGCATTCTTGGCCATGGTGGTTATTCCAAAATGGGAGCACTAAGAAAATAGCATTTTGCCATTACGTTGTGTTGCAATAAATTTGGAAGTTTCGGTGGTAAAGTTCTGAGGTGGTTTTTCCCTCCGTCTCTTGAAAGATGAAAACAGCCTGCAGCAAGGCAAGATCAAATACTATTTGTTTGTGTATTTTCTCTGTTGTATGTGTGAGCTTCAAGCAGCAGCTACTCCGCCCATAGGAAAGCTGGAAGTGTCTGTCTTTTATTTATTGAATTAAAATACCCTCTTTTGTAAAAGGGCTTTCGACAAAGAATTGCAAGACGACAAGGGCTGCATTTTTAATTGCAATATGCTAGTTTCCCAGAGTAAGCTTCATTTAAATATATCTTACACCTCCCCACTGAAAGGAAATACGTTAGGAACTTTGGAAATGCTTAATATCTATCCTGACATAGCGTTTACTTTATGAATAGCGTTTAGAAGATCTAATTATCTTTTTTGCCAAGTTGCTGATCACATGAAGAATAGTTTCTTTCAGAGAAAATACACTGGGTTTGAGAATGGTTTATGAATAGCATCAAGAGAACAAAAATGCTTGTGCTGTTCTACTCTATAATTCCTCTAAGACATACTGTATATGGGAAAGCAGTGCCGTCCAGGCTCAGGTCCCAAGCCAAGAGTCCTAAATTGCAGTAACAGCTCAGCCCACTACCTAGCCATGCTACCTCAGAAAAGGTGTGTAACAGCTTTTGACTTGTGTTTCCTCATCTGAAAAACAGAAAGAGCAATGCCTGTGTACACCCCTTCCCAGGATGATCTTGAGGTTCAATAGTGATTCTCGGTTTTAAAAGGGTTTTGAAATGTAAAAAATTCTAAAGAAATAGAATCATTTTTCCCACATATTCCTAAAAAAAAAAAGATGCATGGGAAGGAATGACTGGTTGTAAAATAAATGTTTCGTGGCCTCCAGGATGTCCCCATTATCCATGCCCATGTGTGTCACTTCTCTTCTCTTTGCTAAATTGGAGGCATGAGCCAGGTATCAAGAGCAGTGGGTACACAACAGAGCACACAGGCCAATCTGTCAGTGGAAGGGCTTTCTAGCTGTGTGACCTTGGGGAGGTTACTCAACATCTCTGTTTCTCCATTTCTTCACAAATGAAATGAAGAAGTTGGATAAGAGAGTTTCTAAGTTTTCCCTCTAATCTTATGATTCTATGCTCTCAACAGACCAATGTCACTGGTAAGACTCTCCATAAACTACAAAATCAAAACAGGGTCATGGAACCTATGATATGCTTAAAATGTTTATGTGTACCTAAGACTGTAAATATGTACAAAATTGAAAAGTAACAATTTTTACATTAACGTAAAAATAGTTGTGTGTATATACATATATATGTGTGTATGCATATTTATACATATCTATCATATCTATTTATATATTTTTTATATATTTATATATTTTTATATATCTATATATCTATATATATATCTATTTATACATATATATATACATATCTATTTATACGTATTTATCCATAGTATACTGAGAACAGTGTGATTCAAGTGGTAAGACAGACTTCCTTCAGTTCTATGGTATATCTCTATGCCTCTATAACCTCAAGTGGAGATAATGTCAAATATCCAAATTTAAGGCAAGGCCAAGGCTAAGTAGCCTTCCTAGGCCATGGATCCTGTAGGCAGGCAGGAGGCTCTGCCACTTTTTAAATGTGTTAACTTTGGCAGTTTTGTAAACCCTCTGGGCCTCAGGTTTCTCATCTGTAAAAAGGGTCTTTCATTAGTGGTTACCTCACAGAGTTGTGGCAAAAAGCTTCAAGTGGTGCCTGGTACAACTGTCAGTACCCAAATGTTAGCAAGTAATTTTTTATCGTATGGGACTGGAATGAAGGAATCAGGTCAGCTGTGAAACATTATTTGCAATCCTCTTCAAACTTTTAAACATTAATATGTTGGATGTAGGAAACAAATACATATGTGGAACTATGGGATATGAATGTAATTATTAGAAATTCATTGCCATCTCTTTATCCAGAGAATCTGAGCTAATCAATCCATCAGTGAGAGAGCAACTTCTGTGATGTTTGTATTTTGAGACACCCCAAATGTCCCCCTCTGGCTGCCTAAACACGTGTCTGCCCGTGGTTTGCAGAAGGCGGTAAAATTCCTGGCCCTGAACACACATATGGTGAGAGAGAGAAGTGCAAAGGGAACTTGCTGGCTTTTATGGGCATGAAATTCTCTCGTGCAAGTGGCAGTGAGCAGCTTCAGCTCCTGCAGAGAATGGAGTAAGAAGGGAGTGATAGACCAGAGTGATAGAGCAGGGCAAATCTAGGCTACCCATCAGAAATGTCTTTTTGATAGCGCCTGTTCTTACATTTGAATTAAGGCATAGGAATGCACACAGACAGCCAGAGCCCTGACTCCTACACTGGCCTACACTGCCAGGCTCCCTTGCAATTAGCCCTCCAGCTGTGCACCTGCACCCCGCCAACCCAACTCCCACTGCCAGACTCTACTGCTGTGTGCAACCTGTGGTGAGACCCTGCAGCCACAGGAGTGCATGCTGACAGCCGGGGGCCCCACAGCTGCTAGGGCACCCAAAGTTAGTCCCAGCCCTTAATGCTGACCCTGGCGCTCACCCCTACATGTATGTCTGCAACTGGTCCCACAGTGGAACGGTTACCGCCAGCTCCAGTCACCACTTCTACCTGACCTGAAGGCACCACTGAGGACCCCAACAGCCTTTGCAGCTACTGTGGATCTGACACAGTTCTCTCCAGGGACCACAATGTTGACACTGTGACTTAAGATGTCAAACTATCACACCTCTTTGGACCTGAAGCTAACACAAGCCACCATCCTTGACCCTACAGCACTTGACCTGGGTCACAGCACGTTCCAGTGTGCCCCCTCCCGCTGGGGAAGATCTTTCCTCACAGACGTCAGTCCCTGATGTCTGAGAGAGGTGATTGCTTCTTCAAACGAGTATGCATCACACAAAGCTATGTAGCATCAGAGAAACAGGATGCCACCAAGAAAAATACAGTAAAACTTCAGTAACTGACCCCAAAGAAATGGAGACACATGAACGGCTTGACAAAGAATTCAAAATAATTCTAAAGATGTTCAGAGCGCCACAAGAGAACACAGGTAAATATCCTAACCAAGTCAGGAGAAGAAAAATCAGTCCAACGAAGAGATTAAAAAAAAAAAAAAAAGGAAACATTAAAAAGAACCAATTGGAAGTTTCAATTAAAGAAAGATACACACACACAAACAAATTTAAGTCAGTCTAAGATCATCTAGGTGAATTCCTGTTTATAGACCAGGAGGTAAAGGGCCAACATCGTCTTCACAGTAGGGCAAAGACAACTTAAGCTTTGTTGATCACATTTTCCTATGGTTACCTCATCCCCAAAACAGTTGTGGATACTGGGTTCAGAATTTGTTTTTAATCAACTCGAAAACGTTTCCGCTTCAACAGACGGCAAACCTTAAAGAAACCCTGAGAGACTGCCCCTCGGAAGGAAAGGCTCTCGCTGCCTGGGAAGAGCACAGAGCAGGCCCCAGGCAGGCGACGCTCTGAGGTGAGGCCCATAAAGGCTGCACATCGTGCTGCAACCTGCAAAAGGCAAATCCTGCCCAGGGCAGATGTTGTGACTGGGCTGGAATCCAGGTCTCATTCCTCCAGTGCTTACACCCTGCGGGAGAAGGGTGAACTGGGATGACAGATGCCAAAATCCTTCCTCAGTCAAATCCACAAGCCAGGGTCTTGAAACAACCGCCCCCCACCCCCCCAAAAAAAATGCATTTGGTTTACATTCAAGGTGTTTGATTCTGGTCTTAGCATTTTAAATAATATTTAAGCTTACTTCTGCTTCATTATCACTTCGTGAGATCCTTTTTTCAATTCTTAAGAATGCTAGGTATCATTCCTTAGCCATTCGATGGGGCCAGTGGTCCTGCAGTCGTCTAGGAAGTTTTCATGAGAATGGGCTAATGATCCCTACAAATCTCTGAGCAAAGAAGGAACAAAACTACAGAACTGTTCCCCTTCAGGGGCCATAGAAAAATTTAGCCCAAGGCTAGTCATAAAGTCATGGTTCCTTCACCAAGAACCCTAAAATCAAGTTATGGCTAATCCTAGCATAATCTTACTGAGAGAGATTTAACTGGTTGCTTCACCGCTATTAAAGTCCTAAAGTCTTAATGGGTCATGTTTTGCAAGAGGATGGTTATAAGAATGATGATGATGATATTGTTATCATGATAAATCACCACTCCAACAATAATAATAATAATTATTGCCAAAACTTACAAAGTTAGTTTTAGGTACCAGGCACTGTTCTAAGCCCTTTTCATATATTAACTCATTTAATCCTAAGAGCTACTACAGCAGATGAGTTGTTATGATTCCCATTACACAGATAAGAAAACTGAGACACAGAGAAGGAAGTTGTCCAGGCTCACCCAGCCACTAAATGATGGAGCTCAACTTCAAACCCAAGCAGGATATTTTCAGAGATGACGTTCTTAACCCACCAGGCAACAATTACACATGCTCCTGGTTTTTCTATCACTGCACAAAATCAACCTTTGCCATCCCTGAAAATATCATTTTCAAGCCCAGTCATATTTCTAAAAAAAAAAATCACTCCTCCTTGAGGTATAGCCTCCCCAGGAATACCGATGGAAGGGAGTAGAGACAAGGAAGTCACAGGAGAAGGCTGTCAGGAAGGGAGGTTTTTATTTCTGTCATTCTTGAATAATTGCCTGACTTAAGAATCACTTTTCAGGTGTGTTGCGAAGACCTGACTCTGAGGGGGAAGGCCAAGGAGCTGACCTCATTATCAAGGTCTGTGAGTAGCCAACCCCCGAAAGGTGTTCTTTAACTTCCCGCTAGGGTTAGG
Organism: Sus scrofa; assembly: GCF_054392235.1. NCBI lineage: Eukaryota > Metazoa > Chordata > Mammalia > Artiodactyla > Suidae > Sus > Sus scrofa. The sequence goes on along the minus strand of NC_139385.1, from coordinate 115,699,001 downwards.
TTGGCAGCGAGTCACAGAAAGACTCGTACTGCCTTAAGCTTCAGACTACTTCAGAAAATCACTTTCCTTGATAAGGGTCTCCACATGGACAAGACTCTAGTAAAAATTTCTCAAATTCTTTCCCTTAGCAAGAAAAAAGCTAAAGTTTTGTGTGGACATGTGGGGAAAATTCATAAAAATCACCCTTAAGGCTATAGAGAGAAGGAATTCTGAGCCTGCATTCTTTCTTCTCAGAAAAAAAAATGAAAAGAAAATCGATTCCTTTGGGGGAACCCAATGGATCGTTTCCAAGGGATCAGGTCAATGGCATCTCAATGCAAAGGGCATTCCTTCCTCTGGGCTCCTTTGTACCCCAGAGAGAAAACATGCTTTGGACATAAAGGTACAAGCTAGCTTGCCAGGGCTGGATTCACTTTTATTATACTGTGAGTAGATCCGAACGGTTAAAGGAATCTGGGAAAGCAGAGATACTCAATGACAGCAAAGCAAGTATGCATTGGGCCACCGCCCCATGCCACCCACCATTCTATGTGCTTGGGAAGAATCATGAACAGAATAGTCTCCATTCTCCTAGAGGTGCCAGTTTGGAACCACACAACCAACAAACACACATATGAGATCTGGCGGTGAAATGGGCTGCGAAAAACTTAAGTAGGATAAGGGGGCTGGACAGAGCAGTGATAGTTTGCATTGGGTGAGTAGATAAATGTCTGAGTAAGGGACATTTAAATGGAGGGAGAGATGACGGAAGCCAGGGAGCAATCCGTGTGGATACCTGGGGGAAGAGCGAGTGCAAAGGCCCTGAGGTAGGACCATGCCTGGGAGGCCGAGTGAGGAAGAAAAGAGGTGAGATCTGGGGTATGCTTTGGAAAGCAGAGACAGAGGGCACCATCCTAACACTCCTCTGGATTTCCCCTAGACGCCCCCAGTGTTCACTCACACGCTATCTGTGGACAGTTTCAGCCTCTGCCAGGGACGAAATCTGAGTAGGTCCTTTAGTATTGCAGACCACACTCAGAGTTTTTTAAGAGCTTGCTCAGAGTTCCCTGGTGGCACAGAGGGTTAAGGATCTGGCATGGTCACTACTGTGGCTCTGGTTACAGCTATGGCGCAGGTTTGATCCCTAGCCCAGGAACTCCCAAATGCTAGGGCTGTCGCCAAAAACAAAAAGAGCATGCTCACGTTACACCCCCAAATAAGCTCAGTTTAGTCATTAATATGGAGGTAAGACCCAGGTAATACTTAAAAACTTAAAAAGAGCATCCACAGTTTCACTGCCCACCCCAGGCTTGCTTTCTGCCATGGGGAAGGGGCATGACTGTATTCTGTCCTTCTCTGCTTTGCACCTTTACCTCTCTTCCCCTTGGCTGCTAATGGCAGTCTCTTCCTGCCCAGAACTGAAGAGGACACAGAGAGGAAAGAAAAAGGTAACTGGTTGTTATTGTTCCCTTGGGCTTGGCAGGCATGTACAGGGGTTTCTTGTCCCCATGGAAGCATTGCCATGGGTTCTTCAGAGATGCCCCCCACTTTGCTGGGGACCCCTCACCTGCAGTTCTCAGGTGTCATTACATATGAATCTGCTCTGGCTGGGGATTTACAGTTCCTCCCTCAGCCTCTGAGCAACTGGCGGCTGACCTCCAGCTGCTGAGCCCTCCCAGTACCAGGCTTGGGCAGGACCTAAAGCAACTGCGGGCTGACTCTCACTCAGGGAGTCTTATTTCCACGAGCTATTCACTGTCCCATCTTAATCAGGAGTCGAACATCAGTCCTCTGTGCCCTCTTGCCTGAGGCTCAGAACCAATCAGTCATTTTAACCGGGGTCACAGGGCGTCCAAGCTGGACTTCTCAAGGAAGTAACCAAGAACCGGGACCTCCAGCTGTTTGCCTCCGTCCAGACAACACAAGTGGTTGTAGAAACTGAGCAAATCGTTGGAGGAAAAGTTGTTGGCATTCTCCCCCCTCCTCTCCCTCCCCAGATGCAGAAGGGGAGTCGGTGGTGTCCCCACTCCCACCCACGTCAGGCAATGGTGAGAGAAGCCTCAAGAACTTCGGAGCACGGAAGGAGTTGGCACTTCATTCAGCTGAAACTAAGACAAAGGATCATCCTATTTTAACATCCCGTTACACAGCCAATTACAATACTCTCAAATGTTTATTTAGATGGGTGTGTTATGCCTGGTTAAACTTAAAAATATGCCTGGTGCATCACTTTACCCTAAATAACATTTGGGAGAGAGGAAGCTGCGTATGAGTTTAAGCCCAAGTATGACTCAAAAAAAAAAAAAAAAAAAAAAAAAAACTTTAAAAAAACTAAGACAATTTTATCACACAATTGTATGTATTTCACAGCGTGCATCTTAACTATTATCAACAGAGTTTTTCCAAAGAGCTTTGGATAGACTGTCAAGACAAAAAGGAAGCTGAAACCATCTTACAGAGTGGCAGAGTGGTAAAACGGGAGAGTGGTAAAAACGTTGGAGACCTGGAATGGAATTCTGGTTCTGCTACATATTCTCTCTATGACTTATAGCTTACTAGAATTGGACCGCTTACTCAAGTTCTGAGCCTCAATTTCCTACCCTGGAAAATGGGCACAAAAATACTTACATGATAGGATCACCACTTTAAATAAAACCACACGAGTGCCGTGTGTAGCAGTTGAGCTTTCAACAAATGATAGCTGTTACTGTTGGAAGGGACTCTAAACTTCGAAGACTTTCCTCGAAGAGGAACAAAGGACCAATCCCACCTCATGCAACAGGCCACTAGACAGCTCAGCTGCAACGAGCAGGAGGGACTTGGAGGGGTTCGAAGGCTTCACCCAAGCTGGGAGCTGCCCGAGAGGCCTCTAGAGCCCGAGGCTACACGGCTCCCTTTGGAGAGCTGGGTCTCCTGCTTCTAAAGGACTCCCTTTCTGCTGGCCCCCGCCAATTTCTGGGGCTTAATCCTCCACAGCCCTGGACAGCTGGGCGGCAGTCACCGCCCTCCTCCACACCCTCGTCTTCCCTGGCCTGCGGTTGCTGGGATTGAGGAATGCACTCTGACCCGCAGCCCACGCCGGCCTCTCCACCTCGGGGCGAGAGCTGAGATGAACCCCCTCTTTACCGAGAGGCCGATGGGCAGACCCTGTGGGTCTTGCAGACACACCCTCATCTTCCTTCCTACCTCAGCGGGAAGGCTGTGCCAGACTCGAAAATGTTTTTCTGGGCCTCAGAATTGAAGGCAGCCCAAAAAGCACAGAGCGTCCAGGCCAGCTGAGGCTCTGGGGATCACAGCTGGACTGAACCAAGTACCCAGCTCCAGACTCACAGTGGCCGGCCCCTTGGCAACCACAAACTTCAGAGCCCGAGTCCCTGGGAGGAGGCAGGGCTGATCCACGGTGTCAAACACATTAGGTAAAGAGGCTTCTGATGAGAGAAACGCATCTCCCAAAGCTTCCAGGAGAATCTTTTAAACCAAGAACGGTTTCCAGAGTAACTAAGAGGGGCAGTCAGGGTCCACCTGGTTTTGAGATCCTCTCCCCTCCCCCAGACTTACGGCTCCTCACCCTCCCTTCCATTACGGAGGATAAATAACTCTTGGAAGGAGTTCTTTAGAGCTCATTTGGGGGCAGGCCTGCAAACTAGTATTTTTTGCCACTGGCAATATAAGATCTAAACTACCACTTCAGAAACGTAATTACTGTTTGCAGTCTCACTAGAAATCACTATTGGTCGAAGCCTTTGTGGATGTGGTAAGCATTACCATATGTCAGGTTCTTAATGAGGTACAAAAGGAGGGTCTGAAACACATGCCCCAGAAAGGCTTTCTCTCCTGGCTTTTGTGACATGTCAGAACAGGCCACATGGATCAATGAACCTAATGGCACAGGCGTATATCCCTCATCAAACACATGCACCAGCTCTTTTTAATCTACTCCCCTGCCCAGCAATGAATAGCTTTGCCTAAGGATTTGCCCTGACTGATGCCATGATCAACAGTCATCCTGGAGAAAGGGATCCTGAGTAGTTCACCCTTGAGTCCTCCAAAAAAATTACCTATAACATCTATGGAAAAGTTCCTAGATTGGAACATCAATAAGCATAAGATGCTAATACATACACTGAAAAAAAAAATATTCTTATAAATCAGAGTTTCTCAACCTTGACACTATCAGGATGTCGGGCCAGATAATTCTTTGTTGTGGGGACTGTCCCATGTGCACAGAAGGTTCAGCAGCATCCCTGTCCTCTACCCACTAGATGTCATAGTATCTCCCATCCCAAGTTATAACAACCAAAAGTGTTTTCAAACATCGATGAGTCCTTCCCGGGGGGAGGGGGGGCAAAATCACCTCGGCTTGTGAACCATGGTCCTAAGTACATGCGGAACTCCACAGGGACATTCTGACGGCGGCAGGACCGAAAGGTCTCCCTCTCCCATTTTGTCCTGCCAGCGCATCCCAGGCACACAGGCTGGTTTCCCTTTCTCAGGGGCTGGCCCAGGTCATGGGATTCTTTGCCATGTTTCTTCCCAGAGCCTGGCTCTAGAGTTGGATAAGGCTTCTCTAGAGTTGCCTGCTTCAAGCCTACTACAAGGCGAGCACAGGTGGCCTTGTCATTTTACCTGTCATTTCCCTCCCAATCATTCCAGGGAAACAGGACACAACTAAACAATAAGCATGAAAAACATTTTGATCAAAGACTCAGGGACAGAAACCAGCTCAAACTGGCTGGAATAAAAGGACCCAGAAACATCTATGTCTTGTACCTAAGGCCAGGCCCAGCTGGGCCTCCTTCAGCCTGGAAATGGGACCTGGGAAAGTGGCCAGGAGCTAAAGCATCTGCCCACCCCGGTTCTCCCATGGCCACACAATTTCTTTCCTCCATCTCTTCCCTGCCTTCAGCTTAGCTCCCAGTTTTCAAGGACCTGATTTCCAAAGTCCCAAGAAAGATCTTGATTGGCATTTTTTTTAATTTATTTATTTTGCTTTTTAGGGCCACACCCATGGCATATGGAAATTCCTGGGCTAGAAATCAAATCAGAGCTGCAGCTGCCAGGCTACACCATAGCCACGGCAACGTGAGATACGAGCCGTGAGATCTGCAACATATATCACAGCTCACGGCAATTCCAGATCCTTAAGCCACTGAGCGAGGCCAGGGATCAAACACTCATCCTCATGGGTACTAGTCAGATTCATTTCCACTGCACTATAATGGGAACTCCTAAGTTTTTTTGTTTGTTTGTTTTTGCCAGATCATAAGCTTCTGACTATGGGTCCCTTACTTTTAGCAAGTGTTAGCATCTGAGCCACTTACTTCAAGGGTTTTGTGAAATTATAGATGTAACCAGTCTTTTAAAAGTGAAAGACATATATAAATGAGTAAAATAATGTTATAATAATAATTATATTAATAATTTTATAATATTATATAATAAATTATAGAATAGCTTGGAATTTATAGAAACAGTCACATGAGGAACTTGATATAGTAAAAAGAGCACAAGACTAAAATAGAGCAGATCTGAGCTGTGTGCCCTTAGGCAAGTCACTTCACTGCTCTGAATTATGGGAATAACAATGTCCATCTACTGCCTCAAGAGGTTCTTAGGTGGTTTGGATGAGAGAATTATTGAGAAAACATGCTGCAGATTCTGATGTAAACCTATATGATTACAGACTACCCTAGTTGAATCCACTATATGGACAGGCACTGTGAGTTAGAAAGCAGTCAGGAATAATCTTTCAGGGGCAAGCCCAAATGAAAGGGAATTTATTTTCTCACATAATAGGTGGTCCATAGGAGGGCCCAGCCTTAAGCACAAGACAGAGCTCCAGCTCCATTTCTCCATGATTCACTCCTTTTTGTGCTGGCTTTTTCCTCACACTAACTTGCCTCATGGTCACAACATGGCTGCCAGCATATCTGAAACATCCTGCTCTCTTGTTCATTTCCTCCAAAAGAGGCAACCTTGCCCTGAAAAACATAAGATTAAATGTTTTCTTTTCTGTCTATCCTCAGGACACAGCCCTATATACCTATATACCTTAGAACACAGCCCACCCTCGACCACATGATCCATCGGAGAGGGCCCTATGTGGACAGGGTCAAGGCTGTGGTCCCAAAGTGGTCACAAGTAAGGTGAAATAAATATATATATGTTCTTGGTATAGACTTGGAACCAGGAGCTAGGGATAGACCAGCTTCCTCTGAGCCCCCGGCTATATTTATTCCCTTCGCCAACTTGGGTTGTGTTATGAAGGAGGAAGTGGGGAAGTGGGTGCTCTGCTTAGGCAACCAACAGTCCAGAGAGCTTGGCTCAGGACACATCTTCAAGGAGCCTGGTGCATCCTTAGGAGCCAGCATATCAATAAAAGGCAAAAATTCCCTTGCCTTCCTAGCCTATTTGGCCTGCACTTTTCTTTTGCAATTTCTTATAGATAAAAGAAGGGAAGAATTGGAAAGAGAAGAAAAAAAGAGAAACCACAGTCCTCTCCAGCTCACTCTCTCTCTCCTTCTCAGAATCCTGGGGATTATCATAGTTACCACTGGTGTCATGGCAACAGGAAATGCAGTGTCATGGGCCTAGCCCAGAGGAATAGGATCTGTAGAAAGTTTTATATGCAGGTTGGGGCCACCTCCACGTTGTAAAGGCCCCTCTTAGTGACAGCCTTCCTTTTTCCATCTTCACCAGATCAACCCACAGCCACTGACAAATGGCCAAGGCTTTATATCAGGCAGAGATGAAGAAAGTAAGGCTGCAGATGTGGCCTCTCCCCATTCAGAGATGTCTGTCCTCAAGGGATTTCTGGCATTTTAAAAACACAGCACAAGCCTCTCATAAGTATTAAATGTTCCCAAATGAACACTGGCTCTTCCTGCCTTGTGGACAAAGTGTATGTTAGATGCTCCCCCATGTAGCATTGTGGATCAGACAAACACTGGCATTACATAAATCCTACACATCAGCTAGGGCAGATTTGCTCCAACTGAGTGGCTCATGTAAGCCTCTGGGGGGCTTATTAAAAATGATGAATGCAAAAATAATTTTTAAGTCTTCCATGTCTCCCTATTGCCTAAAGAATCAGTTCCACATTCTTTAGGCATGACACGCAAGGCTGACATGGCCTCTTCTTTCCTCTCTAATAGTCTGATTCCTCACCCAGCCTGGCCCAGCAGTCCCCAGTTCCTGAAGCTCCTCTGTCCCCATGAGGATGACTGAGTGGACTGTGAAGAAGTCCACTGTCCTTCCCTCACCATTCATTGTTTTCCAACTTGCCAGTTAAACGAATTTAAGCCCCTTCCAATCCTCATGCCCTAGGCCTACTTAATCATCTACCCCTTCGCCATTGCCATATCCTTGACAGCAGAGGTTCTCGATTCTGGCTGCACGGGGAGTATTTTAAACCTGGGGAGCTTTAAAATAATATTGATTCCAACTCAGACCAAGTAAATCATGACGCAGATGAGGGAAGTGCACTTGCTCATTAGGAAACATCTATGGTAAATAGTGATGTGAAATGCAAGGAGGCCTCTGCATTCAGAATGCCTGGTTTGAATTCCAGCTCCTCTTCTTTCCTGCCTTGTGACCTTTGGGTGAAGTGCTTAACCTCTGTGTGCCTCCAATTCCTTACCTTTCAAATGAAGGCAGAAATAGCCCCTACTTCTTTGGGTTCTTGTGAAGATTAAATGCGTTAATATATTACTGACACTTACTATGTGCTTGATGTTAGTTATGATAAGTATGCATTGGTTTCTTTCTAGAAGATCAAAGCAACTTGATGATAGGACCTGCACCTTCTTCCTCTCTGCCTAGCACAGGGTTCACACCCCAAATTTTTTTGCATGATTAAATGCATGCATGAATGAAGATGAACTTTGACCTTAGGAAATCAGGGAGAGTTAACATAGAATTGGCCCACGAGCGAACCTTAAGATGGAAACGTTTGTAAGAGGCAGATGAGGGGTGGTAACATATTCTAAATAAAACATTAGTAAGATCATGAGCCAAGGCACTGACATCCAGGGTGCAAAGGAAAGACCAAAAGTCTAGGGTCAAAGGAGAGGATTATAGAAAAGAATTGTAGTGAGATGGTTTAAAAGGTAAATTGGGCCATTTCAGACCTAATATTGTTAAGATATCAATACTATCTTAAGTAATCTATAGATTAAATGCAACATCAAAACATCAATGACATTTTTTTTCAGCAGAAACAGAAAAAAACATAAAACATTTATATGGAATCTCAACACGCTTAAGGAATTTGGGCTTTACTCTTCACAGAATGAGTGGACTATGAAGAAGAATTCTAAGAGAGTGAATGCAAAGACCTATGCTTTAGGAAGCTGGTCCTTTCCAACCAGAGCGAACAGTGACCTGGACCAAGAAAAGCAAGTACCAGGACTTCTGGCTGTGGTGCAGTGGGTTAAGAATCCGACTGCAGCAGCTCAGGTGCCTGTGGAGGTGTGGGTTCAATCCCTGGCCCACTTCAGTGGGTTAAAGGATACTGTGACTCAGACTCAATTCCCAGCCCAGCAACTTCCATATGCTGCAGGTGTGGCCATTAGAAAAAAAGAGAGAGAAGCAAGGAGCAAGTAGAGGGTTAGGAGATTGCTATAGCTTCTCATTGTTATCAGCACTATCTGTATATGTTGTCTTCTCAACAGATCATTTTATTAATTTCTGATTTACTAATATACACACACAGAGTAAATATTTAAATAGAACAAAACTGCATAACTCACTCCCAGCTCTGATGACCACTCACCCAGTTCTCTTTTCCCAGAGCAACCGCTGTTGTTGAAATAAAAAAATTAAAAGAGAGTACTATGAATAATTGTACACCAAAAAAATTGGACAATCTAGATGAAATGGACAAAGTCTTAGAAACATAAAACCTACCAAGATTAAATTATGAAGGAATAGAAAATCTGAATAGACCAATAACTAGTAAGGAGAATGAATCAGTAATCAAAAATCTTGCAACAAGAAAAAGCCCTGGACCTGATGACTTCACTGGTGAATTCTATTAAACATTTAAAAAAAAAAAAAAAACCTAACACCAATCCTTCTCAAACTTTTCCTAGGAATTGAAAATGAGAGGGACGGAGTTCTCGTCGTGGCGCAGTGGTTAACGAATCCGACTAGGAACCATGAGGTTGCGGGTTCGGTCCCTGCCCTTGCTCAGTGGGTTAACGATCTGGCGTTGCTGTGAGCTGTGGTGTAGGTTGCAGACGCGGCTTGGATCCCGCGTTGCTGTGGCTCTGGCGTAGGTCAGTGGCTACAGCTCCGATTTGACCCCTAGCCTGGGAACCTCCATATGCCGCAGGAGCGGCCCAAGAAATAGCAACAACAACAACAACAACAAAAAGACAAAAGACAAAAAAATAAAAAAAGAAAAAAAAAGAAAACGAGAGGGACACTTTTTAGGTTATTCTATGAGGCCAGCATTATCCGGATACCAAACTAAAAACACTATAAGAAAAGAAAACAAGTTTCCCATATCAGTACAATATCCCTTATGAACATTGACGCAAAAAATCCTCAACAAAATATTAGCAAAATGAATTCACCAGCATATTAAGACAATTAAATACCATGACCAAGTGGGATTTATTCCTATAATGTAAGTAAGGATGGTCAAACACACAAAAATCAATTAATGTAATATGCCATGTGATTAGAATGAAGGGGGAAAAATCACGATTATTTCAATTGATGCCGAAAAAGTAACTGATAAAATTCAACACCATTTCATGGTGAAAAAAAAGAAAACTCAACAGGAAGTTCCCATGTGGAACAGTGGGTTAAGGATCTGGCATTGCCACATCTGTGGTGCAGGCTGCAACTGTGGTGCAGGTTCAATCCCTGGCCTGGGAATGTTCACATGACATTGTTGTGGCCAAAAAAGAAAAAAAGGAAAAAGAAAAAAAAAAAACCCAGAAACTCAACTAAGAGTAGAAGAAAACTACCTCAGAGTAATAGAAGCCACATATAAAAAATTCACAGTAAATCTCATACTCAATGGTAAAAGACTGAAAGCTTTTCCTCTACGATCAGGAAAAGGCAAGGACACCTGCTTTAATCACTTCAATTCAACATAGTACTGGATGCTCAAGTCAGAGCAGTTAGACAAGAAAAAGAAATAAAAGATATCCAAACTAGAAAGGAAGAAATAAAATGACCTCTGTTTTCAGACAACATGACCTTATATAGAGAGAATTTTAAAGATTCCACAACAAAATTGTTAGAACTAGTAAATGAATTCAGCAAAGTAGCAGGATACAAAGTCATACACAAAGTCAGTTGCATTTATATACTAACAATGAGCAAGCTGAAAAAGAAGAAAACATTTCCATTTACAGCAGCATTGAAAAGAATAAAATACTTAGGAATGAACTTAGCCAAGGAGGTGAAAGACTTGTACAATGAAAACTAAAAAATATTACTGAAATGGAGTTCCCATTGTGGCTCAGTGGTTAACGAATCCGACTAGGAACCACGAGGTTGCAGGTTCGATCCCTGGCCTCGCTCAGTGGGTTACGGATCTGGCGTTGCCGTGAGCTGTGGTGTGGGTCGCAGAGGCGGCTCAGATCCCACATTGCTGTGGCTCTGGCCTAGGCCGGCAGCTACAGCTCCGATTAGACTGGGAACCTCCACATGCCGCAGGAGTGGCCCTAGAAATGGCAAAAAGACAAAAAAAAAAAAAAAAAAAAAAAAAATTACTGAAAGAAACTAAAGGCAGCATAAATAAGTAGAAACAGGAATTCTCTTGTGGTGCAGTGGGTTAAGGATCTGGTGCTGTCTCTGTAGCAGCTTGGGTCACTGCTATGACACAGGTTTGACCCCCTGGCCCGGGAACTTCCACATGCTGTAGGCACAGCCAAAAAATAATAATAATAAATTACATAAATAAATAAGTAGAAACATACCCCAGATTCGTGGATTAGATGACCTAATACTGTTAAGATATCAATCTACAGATTCAATACAATATTAAAATCCCAATGACATTTTTTGCAGAAATAGAAAATAAAAATAAAAATTTTATATGGAATCTCAAAAGACCCCAAATAGCCAAAATAATCTTGAAAAAAAGAGAGAGAGAGAGAGAAAGAGCTGGAGGACTCAGTTTCTGATCTAAAAAACTTATTAAGCTATATGGTAATCAAAACAGTGTGATACTAGCATAGATAAAAACATACTTACCAATGGAGCAGAATAGAGGACCTAAAAATTAATCCTACATATATAGCCAAATGATTTTTTTCTAAGACCATTCAAAAGGCAGTCTCTTTAACAAACAGCACCAGGAAAAATTGATATCCACATGTAAAAGAAAGAAGTTGGATCCTTACCTAACACCACACACAAAAATTAACTCAAATGTATCAAAAATCTAAATGTAAGACCTAAAACTATAAAACTCTTAGAAGAAAACATAGTACAAAAGCTTTACAACATTGGATTTGGCAGCAGTTTCTTGGATATGACACCCAAAGGTATAAACAACAAAAGAAAAAATAGACAGACAAATGGGATTTCAGGAAAACTTAAAAATTTTGTACACCAGGAGTTCCCGTTGTGGTTCAGTGGTAACAAACCCAACTAGTATCCATGAGGATGCAGGTTCAATCCCTGGCCCCACTCAGTGGGTTAAGGATCCACCCTTGCCCGGAGCTGTGGTGTAGGTCATAGATGTGGCTCGGATCCCATGTTGCTATGACTGTGGTGTGGGCCGGCAGCTTCAGCTCCAATTTGACCCCTAGCCCGGGAAATTCCATATGCTGTGGGTATGGCCATAAAAATTAATTAATTAATTAATTAAAATTTTGTGCACCAAAAGATACTATGAACAGAGTAAAAAGGCAATGCATAAAATGGGAGAAAATATTTGCAAATTATATATCTGATAAGGGATTAATATCTAGAATACATAATAATCTAATATTCAACAACAATTTTTTAAAACTGATTAAAAATTGGACAAAGGACTCAAATAGGAAATTTCTTCATCTTTAGAAATATACAAAGGGCCAAGAAGCATTTGAAAAGATGCTCAATATCACTATGCATTAGGGAAATGCAAATCAAAACTACAATGAGATGCCATCTCATACCCATTAGGATGACTCATCGGAAAATAACAACTGTTAGGGAGGATATAGAAACGTGCAATTAAGCTAGTAAGGATGTAAAACGGTACAGCCACTCAAAAACAGCATGGCGCTTCTTCAAGACAAATTAAGAATAGAATTACCATATAATCTAGCAATTACGTTTCCAGATACACACACAAAAGAATTGAAAGTAGGGTCTCAAATATTTGTACACCCATGTACATAGCAGCATTATTCACAAAAACTAAGACACAAAAGCAACCCATGTGTCCATGAGCAGATAAATAGATGAGGAAAATGTGGCATATACATACAATGGAATATTATTCAGCCTAAAAAAGGAACAATTCTGACATATGCTACAATCTGAAAGAACCTTAAGAACATTATGCTATTTGAAATCCGCCAAGCACAAAAAGAAAATGCTGTATGATTCCATTTATATGAGGTACATAGAGGAGTCAAAGTCATAGAGACAGAAGGTGAATGGTGGTTGCCAAGGGCCAGGGAAAGGGGAGAATGCAGAGGTGTCGTTTAATGGGCAAAGAGCTTCAATTTTACAAGACAGAGTTCTCAAGATGGATATTGGTGATGATAGCATATAATAAATATATTGAATCCTGCTGAATTGTACACTTAAAAATGGTTAAGAGCTAATTTTATGTTTTTGGGTTTTACCGTAATTTTTTAAGTTGGAGGAAAAAACACTGTGAAGAATCACAAATATATGTGGTGGTATTATTATTTATTATTATCAATAAATAATCGGCTTCTTTTCTAACTCTAGGCAACAAGACATCTAATTAAATTGCCTGGCAACTCCACTAATAATTATATATATTTTTATTTCACAATCAGCCTTCATCTGCTTCACCAGAACTTCATATTCAGGACTCTTTATATTACATCTCAGAGCACAATCCATACATTTATGAATCAGTAATACAGTTTTGGAAATCCCTATTGTTCAATTTTTGTTAGAACCCTGGTGAGAACATGAGATATTAAGGTTCCAACATTACTAGGAACCCACAGCTCCTTGACATTGAACTGCCTGTAGAAACTAACAGTGCTAGTGGTCAGCCTCATGCCCAGTTTCTGGAATGACAGAGAGGGTTTGAATTTTTTTTTTTCACACACTTCAAAAGGCCCATTTACATTTTAAATGTAGTAAGTAAATGAACCAAGCAAGGAAAGAAACTGAAGTGGTTTAAAAGAAAAAAAAAAAAAAAAGCCTCAAAATACTCTGATTCCAAGAGACCAGTGATTCTGGTTGAGTTCCATTACTGATGAGTCAGCACTTAGTCAATATTTCCTCTGGGGTTAGAATATTTCCTGGAATCCTTTCTTTTTTTTTTTTTTTTAATCCATCCCTGTGTGTAAAGGTCAGGTCTGTTGCGTCTTCTAAATTTGTAGGACAGGTTTTCGAATGCTTCTCTCTGCAATTCCATCCTCTCTTTTGGTTTCTTGGTTAACTATTAACAATGCTTATTGAAATGTAATCCATCTACCATAAACTACACCTTTGAGAGTGTACAATTCAGTAGTTTTTAAGTATTCACAGGTTGTCTTCCTTTTGTGTTGTTTCCTTTATTTCCTAGAGAAAGGAAAGAACCCTAACTACTCACTTGTTGATTCAATATATATTCAATTATCAAGCACATAAAATCACATAAATGTCCCTGCCCTCACGAAGCTTGCACTCCAGTGGAGAACACAAACAATAAACAAATACAATAAACAACATATAGAGTATGTCAGATAAGTGACTGGGGGAAAAAATTGTAGGGAAAGCACAGGGCGTTCGAATTGATGGTGGAAGGGAGGGGATTATAATTTTAAATTGGGTGATTGGGGAAACTCTCAAGAGAGGATAGCATTTAAGCAAAGACTTGAAAGAAACAAGGGAGTAAATCATGTTCTGCTCTGGGAGAAGGGCAAGAAGGTAGAGTTAAGAATAAGTGCAGGAGTTCCCGTCATGGCGCAGTGGTTAACGAATTCGACTAGGAACCATGAGGTCGCGGGTTCGGTCCCTGCCCTTGCTCAGTGGGTTAATGATCCAGCGTTGCCGTGAGCTGTGGTGTAGGTCGCAGACACGGCTCGGATCTGGCGTTGCTGTGGCTCTGGCGTAGGCCGGTGGCTACACTCCGATTCAACCCCTAGCCTGGGAACCTCCATATGCCGCAGAAACAGCCCAAAGAAATACATCTTAATGCAATTAGACTCCTAACTAGGCTTTTTCCTTCCCCCGCAAGGAAGGGGGAAGGAAAAAAAAGGAATAAGTGCAGAGAAAAAAAAAAAAAAAGGAATAAGTGCAGAGGCAGAGAAAACCATGACTCAAAAAGATACATGTACTCCAATGTTCATTGCAGCACTATATACAATAGCCAAGACATGGACATAACTTAAATGTCCATTGACAGAGGAGTGGATAAAGAACATGCGGTACATATACACAATGGAATAATACTCAGCCATTAAAAGGAATGAAATACCGGCATTTGCAGCAACATGGATGGACACAGAAATTGTCATGCTAAGTGAAGTCAGTCTGACAGTGAGACACCAACATCAAATGCTATCACTGACATTTGAAATCTAAAAAAAGGACACAATGAACTTCTTTGCAGAACAGATACTGACTCAGACTTTGAAAAACTTAATGGTTTCCAGATGAGACTGGTTGGGGGGTGGGGGGGTGCACTGGGGGTTTGGGATGGAAATGCTATAAAATTTGGTTGTAATGATCCTTGTATAACTATAAATGTAAAAAAATTCATTGAGTAATAAAAAAAAAAAAAGTGCAGAGGTGTGTTCTAGAAACAGCCTCAAAGCTGGTTGTGCCTGGAGCTTAGTAAGTGAGGAGGAGACTAGAAGGAAATGAGGTTAGAGGGGCCGACGGTGGCCAAATCTCGAGGGGTCCTGAGCCACATGCCAAGATTCTGCCTCTTATTCTAAATAAAGTAGAGAACCACGGAAGTTCTGATCTGAGGAATGCCATGAACCGACTTATTGTGACCAAGATCACGCTGGATGCTGCATGGCCTTCGGATTGCGGGGGAAGGAAAAAGCCTAGTTAGGAGTCTAATTGCATTAAGCCAGGTGAAAGATGGCACAGCCTGGACCAAATGGCAATGGTTAAGGTGACGAGAAGTGGTCAGAGTCGGGATATATTATGAATGCAGTTCCAACAGGCTTGACTGACGGAAGAGGTGTGGAGTATGAGAGAAAGAGGAATCTAGAATGACTCCTGGACAAAATGTCCAATGCTGGATGGTAACAGCCAATTGGTGGAGCTAGATAGATGGGTCCGGGAGGGTAGCTTGATATACTGTATCTATCCCAACAAGAGAGTTAACTTTTTAGGCCTAAAAACATGTGAGTTGATCTGCAGCTTCTCAAATTAATAAAAGACCAAAAAAATGACTCGTCATCACACTATTTACAAAATATGACCTAGTTATTTAAATAACAAAGTGCTGATCATGTAAATGACTATTTCTGTTTTGAAGATAAAGACCATTATTTGTCTATTACTTAGCCAGTGGTCAACTACCTTAATTGGGGGAAAAAAAAAATTTTTTTTAAAGGACACTCCCATGGCATATGGAAGTTCCCGGGCCAGGGACTGAATCCAGGCCACAGCTGTGACCTACACGGTAGCTACAGCAATGTGGGATTCTTTAACCCACTGCACCAGGCCGAGGATCAAACCCCACCTCCACTGCGACCTGAGCCAATGCAGTTGGATTCTTAACCCACTGTGCCACAGTGGGAACTCTTTAATTGGGAAATTTAACACATTACAATTGTTGCTAGAATTGAGCAAAGGGATCAGTTCTGTCTAGGGTTACTTTTGCTGACTAATTTAATCGTTTGCAATAAAGTCTTTCATTTACCAATTTTATTTACGTTAATTGCATCAAGTTCTTGTAATACTATCCCAACAATAATCTAATGACTGCTTTTTGTTAATAAGTTCTGTGAATCTAGATATTTTTTTTTTTGTCTTTTTTTGTTGTTGTTGTTATTGTTGTTGTTGTTGTTGTTGCTATTTCTTGGGCCGCTCCCCGCGGCATATGGAGGTTCCCAGGCTAGGGGTTGAATCGGAGCTGTAGCCACTGGCCTACGCCAGAGCCACAGCAACGCGGGATCCAAGCCGCGTCTGCAACCTACACCACAGCTCACGGCAACGCCAGATCGTTAACCCACTGAGCAAGGGCAGGGACCGAACCCGCAACCTCATGGTTCCTAGTCGGATTCGTCAACCACTGCGCCACGACGGGAACTCCTGAATCTAGATATTAAATATAAGTTTGCTAGGCCTAGCTAGTACCAGATTGTGTTCATCTCTTTCCAAATCTCCATGCAATGACATTACATTGGTGGCTTCAAAATCAGCCATGGTAGGAGGATTTATGCCACAGAAATTAACAGACACTCTCTAAATCAGGGCTCTTTTTTAAGACAACAGGTTTCCCAGCACACCACTGGGCACAGCAGAGGATAGGTTTACAAATGCTTGCTAAAACCTAAAGGCCGCACAGCAGTGGCACTGGGGGGAAGGGATGTTGTGGGAGCCATCTGCCCCAAAGAGGAGTGCTTTATCATCGACGGTGCTTACAATTGCTAGTTTATAAGGATAATTTAGAGCAGACCAACTTTGAACCTTGATGTTTTCTACAACGTTCTTCCTTATGGCCTAAGCTCAGAGCAGATTCGTCTACCTACTCCTACCTCCATGCGAATCCTATGCACTGCCTGGTCACCAGGGGTACAACACTTTACCTTTCTAAGCCTATTTTCCTCGTCTGCTCAGTAGGAATCATAACCTGCCATGATGCTTACTGTGCAGATTCTAGACCATATGGAGTGCAAGTGTATGTTCAACTAATGGTGCTATGAGGAAACCTTCTAGGGTCTCCTTGTAGCTTTAAGAGAAGGGGAAACCCCTTATAGACCAACTGCACCTTCGTATCCACTGTGATTTTCAACCTCTGAGCCTCTGTTGATGCTGTTCCCCCCAACTCCAACCCACTGCATCTCCTATTTTCGTCAGAGTTAACCCAATTGCTGCCCCCTCTATAAGCTTTTCTCTCCTTTCTCTAAAATTCCCTGACCTCTGGGAGATGCTCTGGCACTATCCCAGACTTACTGGACTAGAATCTGCAGATTAACACGATCCCCAGGTAATTCATATGCACGTTAAGATATTGGAAGACTTGCTCCAAACCACTAGTTCTCAAATTTGGCTGCACCTTGGAATTCCCTGGGGAGTTTTGAAAAAGTTGAATGCTGAGACCACACGCCCAAGAGACCCTGATTCAACTGGTCTGAGATGCGGCCTGGGCTTCAGGGCCTTTCAAAACCCCCAGTTGGTATTAATATGCCACAGAGTTTGAGACCCACCAGTCCATAGAATCCCCTTATTGTCTGTTACGGGACCTGCACCCTTCCTAATGTTATAGTTATTTGTGTCCATGTATGTTTTCTCATGAGTACTATGAGCCTTTTAAGAGCAAGAACTGTTTTTCATTCAATTTTTATACTCATTCCTAGACGTAGAAGTTTAATAAATATTTATTGACTAAAGAGTGAATGGATTGTTTTTGTAGTCTAAAACAATTTGTAATCTAAAAATGTTCTCTAAATACTGCAAGTGCGGCTTTTGTCCTAATTTGAAGATTGGCTGAACATAGTCTGGAAATTGTGGAATTTCTTCCTCTTCAATTCTAAGACCAAGTCTCTGAAGAACAGGAGGCTGGTGGCTAGAACAAGTTTTCTAACAGAGTAGCCTCTCCGGGCACCTGCATAGCTGGCCACCGCCCTCTCCCCAAGCTGTTTATGGAAAGCTGCAGTTGGAAATCCTAAGGCTCCAGAGGGCAATGCAAAATGAAGCAGCCCCTCCCTACACTCTGTGTGTCTAATTCAGAACTGTTGGCTGAAATATGATGATGTTCATGTTTCTTCCTCTCTAGGGTGCTGTTTTGATATTCATGGGGATTGTTGTCCTCACTATGAAGGCATCTGTTATTGAAATGTTCCTTGGTAAGTACTTTTATATGTGTATCTGGATACGCTTTTAACGTTCTCCTAATGGCCAAAGAATCGCTTGCCAAGAAAAGGTTTAAACCAAGACAGAACATATAAACAGTTCAGTGTGTCTTTTTATGATAAACATTTTGGAGAGATGTTTAACTGAGAATGTTAAGTGTAGATCAAATTCAGAATGTGTGTCTATATATTTTTTATATAAAGCAAATATATGTATTACATATGTATGTCTCTACAGATCACATATTATGCACATGTATATACACACGTATTTGTGTGTGTGTTATTCAGCAACTAGCAGATATTTCAGATAAAGCATATTTACAGATTCTGAATTTAGGGACCTTCTTATTTCTTAATTTCTCAGCAACAAAAAAATTCTTATCATTGACACGGCCTTACTTGCACCACTCGCAACTCATACTTTTAGAGATGAAACCCTTTAAATGTATCCATTATCACCAGAAAACACAATTTGGGGTAGACCCTTAAGGAGCAGCAGGTCAACCAGAAGAAAGAAAAGTGATGATGGGTTTAGCTGGATAAAGAGACACTCAGGACAAGTAGCAAAGGAGCAAAGGAGCTTCTATCCCATGGAATTTGGGCAAAGGAGCAAGGAGCAAAGGAGCTTCTATCCCATGGAATTTGGGCCTGATGAAATGGCACGTAGAAGAGCTCTGGTTCTTCAACCTGGAAGCTCTTTGAACCCCTCCTTTTGG
The DNA here is from genome assembly GCF_054392235.1 of Sus scrofa. Lineage (NCBI taxonomy): Eukaryota > Metazoa > Chordata > Mammalia > Artiodactyla > Suidae > Sus > Sus scrofa. The sequence goes on along the minus strand of NC_139385.1, from coordinate 115,680,124 downwards.
GTTTTTATGGATGCTTCATTACATAGGCATGATTGATTAGCTCACTGGTCACTGGTGATTGATTCAACCTCCAGCCCCTCTTTCCTCCTGGGAAATCAGGAAATGGGACTGAAAAGTCCAATCCTCTGTTCAGGGTTGGTTCCCCTGGCAACCAGCTCCCTCATATTTAGGGGATGCCCAAAAGCTACCTTATTACCATAAACTGAGTTGTGATTGAAAGAGGCTTATTATGAATAACTAGACACCAATTTCACCTTTATGGCTCTGACTTCAGGAACTGAGGACAAGAGACCAAGCATTATAACAAAAGATATTCCCATTGCTCTTATCACTCAGGATTTTCCAAGGGTTTGGGGGACTGTTAGCCAGGAACTGTGGCCAGAAGACCAAAATATATACTTATCATAAATCACAATATCACACGGAACTATCCAATGATCCTCCAAAAGCCCTCTAAATTAATGTTAAGTGTTTCGTTAATATAAATCAGAGCTAGCGTGTTTGCTCTAGAGATGTAGAAATTTATGATGTAGCAGAGTTTTACATTGCCCACTGTCACTGTGGCACCACATATAATCAACGACTGCACTTGGGAGAGAAAGTAGCATAAAGAGCTAAGGCTGCACTAGCAAACCTGACCCTGGTTCCAATGCCTGCACCCCCTCTCCCAAAACTGCAGTTTTAGCCAAAGTGTCAACTTTGACCTTGGTTTCTTTTCTATAAAATAAGGAGATGCCCTCCAAAACTCCTCCCAGCTTTAATATTCTATGATCTGAAGCATAATTTTGTGATTTATGTGATTATAGAGACTACATGGTCCTGTCTCTGCTATGAAGCTCTGATATACGTGATGTTAGATGTTTCATTGAGTATGTAACTCCAAATCAAAGCATAAAGGCAATCTGAGGTGATTTAAAATGATCTGCTTTATAAATCAGTTTTCAAGAAGACACTATGGACACTGTTAAGGAGAACCGGAGCTGGATAGTATTTAAGTCAGTAAAAACAGATTTTAATCAAGAACCGTTGCAATAGAGGAAAAAAGACTTCAGTATTATACTGAGCTCAGTTTCAAATACAACAGGAAAAGGGGGGATTTAGAGCCAAGCAGCATGTTGCAGGGGTCGGGGGATGGAAATTACTAAGAAGAAATATCAAGGGAATAGGGGGATTCTTGCTGAACCAACGGGACAGAATTCTTGCTAAAGGCAGACCTGGGTGATTGGATATCAAGAGCAGAGCCTTTTCTCCAAACAAGATTCTTGCTAAAAACTGAGTGATATTGGCCCAAAAGGACAGACACAGAAGCCCAAGGTCAAAGCCTCGTTGGGAAGAGGGCTGAGAGGAGTCTGACTAAAGTTTGTTCGAGGAGAGTCCTCCTCAATACCTGAGCTAGTACCTGCAAGGCACTAAGAATCAAGCAAGAAGTTTCTGGGCTGGAAGGAGGCACTCCTAGACAAGTTCTAGACACATAATGAGTATTTAGTAAGCACTTACTGATCTGATTATTGGTTAGATGTTCATGTCTTTTCTTGAAAGTACATGGATTCTGATTAGAATTTATTACTGACAGGACTACTGGAACACAAGTGCCTATTAACCATGCCAATTATTGCAGAAAGCACTTTTCATTATTATAAGCCTATACAATTTCAAAAGGACCAAATTAAAAAAACAATTGTCTTTTTCTAATTAGAAGAGAAACATCCTGCGTAAAATATAGACTATACATAAGAAGTATCCTAGGAAATGAGAAAAATACAGAAAGTATAAAATAGGAATTAGACTTCCACCATTATTAACATTTTGATATATTTACTCCAGGTATTTCTCTCTGTGTATATGCTAACATTGTCAGAATTATTCTTATTTATTTATTTATTTATTCTTTTTGCCTTTTCTAGGGCCACTCCCGCAGCATATGGAGTTCCCAGGCTAGGGGTCCAATCGGAGCTGTAGCCACTGGCCTACACCAGAGCCACAGCAACACTGGATCCGAGCCGCATCTGCAGCCTGCACCACAGCTCACAGCAACGCCGGATCCTTAACCCGCTGAGCAAGGCCAGGGATCAAACCTGCAACCTCATGGTTCCTAGTCGGATTCGTTAACCACTGCACCATGACGGGAACTCCCAGAATTATTCTTAAGGTTAGAGCTGAGCACTTCCCAGGTCATTTAATGTTCTGCTACGCATCATTTGTAATAAGTGCTTAGGATTCCCCTATTGTTGGGACATTTCCAACATTTCGTTATTTCCAGATTGCTTTAGAAATAAAGCTGTAATGAATATCTTTTATCAAAAACTATCTCTCTGATTATAACGTGGGATATATTACTAGGTACATATTTTCTCGGACAAAGAATATAAATGTTTTTAAGGCTATTGAAATATATTACTAAGTGGCTTTCCAGAATGATTCCACCTTCTCAGAATTTACCAGCAGTGTTCTGGACTGCCCTAATCCCAAATCCATGCCAGGACTGAGTATAATCTTGTGTTCAAAATTCAATTACTCTATGGGAAAATATCCTGTCATTTGTTTTAGTTTTTTTTTTTATCATTAGTGAGATTGAACATTGTTTCCAACTAATCCATATATATTTTCTTTATAAATTATCTGGATGATAATTGATTTAAATGGAATTTCAAAACAACTGCCCTTCAAGTATCGTAACTGTACTGACGGCCACACCAGAGAGGAAGGGAAAGAAAAGCAGGGGGGCAATTTTTTATTTGAAAAAAGAACTTCAGTATTTAATTTGTTTGAAATTTCAAGCATGCCTAGCTTGAATTTGAAAGGTGAGAACTTTTCATGTTATTCAAAACTGGAACAGTGACTCTTTAAGGACTGAGAAGTATTGCTGCAGTTGGTAACTCATGAATACCTTGGAACTTTGGACTGTGGACTTGATTTCATCAAGGCTTCTGGACTCTAATGGCCTCAGTGGTCAGATAACTAACTACTCCCGTGGAAAGAGGTGACTTTCAGACACATGTTCTGCTTTGCACTTTGAAGTGAGTGTCTGTCATCCCTCTCAGGGCTCTGCCTGGCTTCCTAAGGAGAGAAACACAAGACCAATTTTTTCTCTCACCCACATTCCGCAGGCAGTTCACCATTTCCAAGGTAGCCAGAGAGGTCTTGCTGATGAGGAATGAAGCCTTGCTTTGGGGCACATGTGCCGCCTTACTGACCAGCCCTCCCCTTAAGGAGTGGTTTCTGGGGAGCTTTAATTAATAAGCATCAAAGCCAATGGGAGGGCCTCTGTGTACCATTGAAAATAATAACTTTATTAACCACTGCTGCAAAACTGAACCCAGCTCTGCATGTTTTCAGCCTAGAGGGTCTTGGGTGAGCAAAAGCAGGTGATGGGGTGATCTTACTGAAATATTTATAGTCCTCGTGATACCAAGACTTATAAACCACTTGCCACAGACACACAGCCCCAGAAAGACAGTATTTGGTTTTCCACCAAGAATTGATACCTAAATGAATTACTATTCCACTTACTCCCTCTACATAACTTGCATAATTTTTTCTATATATTTATGCCATATTTATTTTTTAAAAATAGTCTAGGATTCTAGTTGTTTATTTTTGTGTATAAAATGAAGATGCGGTCTTTGGACAGAGTCAACTGACACAGAGACTACTATAAAAAATCAGACCTCCAGGACACTCACACCCACCCAAACCCCAGAAGTAAATAACACCTAAAAAATGTCTGCCTTCATTCTACTTGGCCAGACTTTTGGTTCTTGCTCTGTTCTCTTTCATGGTCCTGTTCTCGCACAACACCGTGTGTCAACTGTCCAGGCCTCAGCTAACGCTAACCGTCGAAGTGGGGGATGATTCGGGAGCCACCTCACTGGCAAGGCTTAGCTAGATAATCATAAAATAAACAAAACATTTTCTTAGCCAACACTTGGTGACATGGCCACTTTTCCCTTCAAAGACAGTGGCCAATTCAAGAATTCCTAAGTCCTGATTTATGCCTTAATTGAGCATCTGTGTTCTGTCAAAAAAAAAAAAATGCATAAACTAAGAAGTAAAATGCCTCTTTTGATTATTCTACTGCCTCACGTTCACCTCTAGAATTCCAACTCCACCCAGAAAGTGGGTTTCTCCAAAAAGCGGCCAGAATGGAAGTGAGTTAGAGCAGTACCATCTTTGGGTGGGTAAGATAGAAGAGTGCCTGGAGGAAAAGGAAGACTAGAGATTGACCAGCCTTTTCAAAGGAAAAACATGCTCTTCTGTCTACAGGTACAATTAGTGTAGGTACAGAGAAGTTAATCTTTTTCTTTTTTTTTTTTTTTTTTTCTGTTCTATTTTTTGCCCCATAGGTGGCATGAGGAAGTTCCTGGGCCAGGGATCAAACTTGTGCCACAGCAGTGACAACGCCAGATCCTTAACCTGCTAGGCTACCAGGGTACCCCATTTTCAGACATTACTAATAAAAAAATTGCTATGAAAAAATTTCACAATATATATAAAAATTTTAAGTGAGGGGTGTCTTTCAGATAAGAAATTGTATTCAGAATTTTATTTTAAGGAAACAGGGTAGAGACGTTAAATCGGGAGTTGGCTAAATTATGATACACCCATACATTGCAATATTTTGCAGGCAGTTAAAGCTATTATGAGAGAAACATTAAATGACAAGAAAAAATGATTCTATGTATCCTTCAGTAGAAATAAGTTCATAACACATTGTAAACAGTATAAGCATTATCACATAATGACGAGAAAAAATGATTCTATGTATCCTTCAGTAGAAATAAGTTCATAACACATTGTAAACAGTATAAGCATTATCACATTTGTTTAAAAGTACCCATATGAGTACATACAAACATACAGAAACAGCTTGAAAATATTGTACTTTTCTGTCCATCCATATTTCCTATAGTACTGTTTTTGTGTGTTTTTTACATTGTCTACAAGGAACATGTATTATTTTGGCAATAAGAAAAAAATCAGTGTTATATCTTAAAAACGCAAAGATTTAAACTGGTCATGTGGTTTTAAATTTAAAAGGATAAAGAGTTCCCCTTTCTTCCCCTATTGTTCTGCTTCCTGAAGGAGAGCAGTATCCAGATGCTGTTTGAGTTTCTGCTCCTGTTTCTGAGAAGGAAACTCATCCACCTGCAGCTGGCTTCTGGGGGGGTACCACAGCACCAGGTGCTGCTGGAGGGACCACCAGGGGACAGTCAGGTCGCACCACACCTTATGAGAGGTCTCTCTCTTCTCCCCAGCCCCCCGCCTCCTTGTCTTCCAATTCCTTGTCCCCTCCTCTGAGGTCTTTTACAGATCCCGTCCACCCCGCCACCTCTATGTCACAGTCACATGCACAAGCGCACACACACACTCAGTTCTCTGGCCATTTGGGAATTTGCCCTTTGAAAACTCAGTGTGGAACAGAAGAAAGAGCATAGGAAGGGCCTGGGTGCTCATTCTACCTCTATCATTTATTCCTGGGACCAAGCAAGTCAGTGGACTTCTCCAGACCCATGTTCCCACTTTTGGAAAGTGGAGATGGCAGAGTTGGCATGGTGAAATTTAAAGACAGCAAAACAAGGGACAGGTATCTAAGAGGTATTTTTGGAAGACCCCCTTGGCAGAGGCTAAGAAAACCACAAAGCATTTATCGCATTTCCCCAACCATAGAATAAGGGAAAATTAGTTCAACTAATGAGAACTCTTTAACATACGATTAAAGCAAATATAAAAGTCAAAAGAGGAGTTCCTACGTGGCTCAGTGGGGTTAAGAATCCTACTGCAGCAGCTTGGGTCTCTGCGGAGGTGCAACCCAGCCTGGTGCAGTGGGTTAAAGGATCCAGCGTTGCTGTAGCTGTGGCTCGGATTCAGTCCCTGGCCCAGGAACTTCCATGTACCACAGGTGTGGCCATTAAATAAATAAATAAGTAGACAGATAAATAAATGTAAGTATTTAGGTGAAATAATATTGATCAGGTTTTTTTTTGTTTGTTTTTTGCATTTTCTTTATGTAGTTTTGCTGGTGACTGGAATACAGTCAAATAAAGAAATGACAAAGAAGATTAAAAGGCCCAAATTCAGTAAGTAAAATTGCAATTCCTCATGGTATAAGGCTTGTGTCTTCCATGTGGAGGACTGTTACAATTGCTTCAGATAATTTGGAAGGTTTCGGGTTTTTTTATTTTTTGTTTCGTCTTATCTCAATTACTTTGCACTCAGACTAGTTAGTAACAATTCTTATTTGTCATTTACTTCATTCCAAAAAGCATTTGAAATAGGAGTTCTGATTTAAGGTAAAAACATATGGTTCCACTATATTAGAAAAATTCAAATGCACATACAGAGACCAGGCAACACCATGGCTAAGCTGGAATAGGTATGTTTCTGCCATTGAAATGTTGTCTCAATTCCCCATGCCAGAAAATTCAGTCTGGCTAATTTTGGCTTGCACAAGTCTGGCAAGCCTGACTACCTTCCAGCATATGCCCTTGCATCAGTATCTCACAGAAAAGTTTCACACCCAGTCAGTGGAAAGAGGAATAATTAATTTCATTTTTGGACGATGTGTTAAGATTAGATGACAGAAAATCCAAAATAACTGTCACTTAAATACAACTGAAGTTTCTTTCTCTCTCTTATAAACATAGTCCGGCTTTTTATGGAAGCTTCACAATATTTAGGGACCCAGGTTCCTTCTATATTTTCATTCTGCTTTTCTCAACATGGCTCTCAATTCATTGTTCAAAGTGGCTGTCCCAGCTCCATCCATCATGTCCACATTCCAGTCAGTAGGAAGGGATGAAGAAGGGCACATACTCACTGCCTTTAAAGACAAGCCCAGGAAGTCAAATACACTACTTCTATTTAAATATCATTGACCAGCATGCAAGGAAAATGGGAAATGCCTTGATTTCAAGTATCTACATGCCTACCTAAAAGTAAGGAGTTCTATTACCAGGAAAGAAGAGAGAACGGACATTGGGAAATAACTAGCAAAACAGAACACAAGTGGAAACTCTCACACCCAGACTTCCTGTCGTGGCTCAGTGGTTAACGAATCTGATTAGCATCCATGAGGATGCAGGTTCGATTCCTGGCCTTGCTCAGTGGGTTGAGGATCCAGTGTTACTGTGAGCTGTGGTATAGGTGGCAGTCACAGCTCAGATCCTGCATTGCTGTGGCTGCGGGTAAGCCAGCAGCTACAGCTCCAATTTGACCCCTAGCCTGGGAACCTCCATATTCCACAGGTACAGCCCTAAAAAGCAGAAAGAAAAAGGAAGGAAGGAAGGGAGGGAGGGAGGGAGGGAGGAAGGAAGAAAGGAAGAAAGAAAGAAAGAGAAAGGAAGAAAGAAAGAGAAACTTCCACACTGAGCTATCTGGATGTAAATTTGTAGACTTGATGGAGGCTTGAATTAGGGTATATTTATGAGGGATCATTGAAAAAAGGCTTTAGACATACTGAATGCTCTGTGCTCTCCACAACAGAAACTTCTGTATAGGTATTAGATTTAGGTGCCTCAAAATCAGCAACATTAATAATTTGAAATAAAAGAAGAGATGTGTTTCATGCAGCTTTTTTTTTCTCCTGCTCCTTTAAACCTTTTGTGCGGGATTTCCTGTTGAATTGAGACCAAAAGGGCAGCCATCCACAGCCTCCTAGCCTGAAATACTAAAAAGGAATCAGTTGTTTATTTATTCCTGTCAGGAACCAAGAGCCAAGAGAACAGGCCCAGGGCCAGATGTGTGTTCAAAACAGTGACTGGGTTAATATGGAGACAAATGCACACCCAAGTATAAATTCCTTTGGGCTGTTTCCAGTGTCTTCATTAACTCATACACAAAAATCATGCAAGGTTCCATGATTACCATGACAACAGTTTTCAGTGACTATGAAAGTCTGCACTAAATGACCCAAGGGCAAGCCTCTTTGAGAGATCTCAAATGGATTGAATTTCTGGTATGCTAAATTCTAACCTTACTCTCAAAATCTCCCTAGTGATACAGCATGCTTGAATCAATAAAAGCATGAGGCCTTTTCTCTAATTAGAAACTCTATCACCATCATTCAATAAGGGGGGGGGGAGAGATAGATACAATGAAGGTAATAGGATATTCCCAAACCATGGCAATATCTGATTCTTTATCTCAGGAGTACTTCCAAATTGTAGTCTATAGCTTAAGGCCAAAGTAATTTTCATTTTTTATGTTCAACGTTGTCAGTCTGCCACTAGGGCAGGTAACTGACAGCAGCAAGGCACATCATTCATTCGTTTGACAAGTATTTATTGTGTGCTAGCCAAGTGACAGGTACTGCTAGATACCCAGATTCAACAGTGACTAAGATTCAGTCTTTGCCCTCACAGAGCTCAAAATCTAGATAGGAAGAAAGACAAGTCACCAGTATGCTGTGCTGTACTCCAAGAACATGGTGGGAAAAAAAATTGATGTACTTGGGAGGACTTCCTGGAGGAAGTGACACATATCTAAAGGCCAAATAGGGACTGACCAGGCAAAGATGAGAGAAGAGTGTTACAAGCAGAAAGAAAAAAGCACGCCCAAGGCCTGAAGAGCAGAAAGAGCTAAAAAGTAATTCAATATGAAGGAGATATAGAGTAGGAGGCAAATGTGTGGAGATAAGAGAGGGAGGGTAACAGGGGCCGGATGGTGAAAAGCCTTGTTACTGGGTCCAGGGATCTGAACTTCATCTTGAAAGCAATGGGGAGCAGCTCAGGGCAAGTTATTTATGTGCAATTAGTAGAAATTCCTGGCCAATTTGCTCAAGCAGAAAGGAGGTTTTGGCAGGACCTGAGGTAGCTCATGGAACATGAGGTAGCTTGTAGAACCCAAGGAGGGGAGGGCAGACAGAACTCACTGGGACTGTACCCCCTCGTGGAAAGACCTCAAGAACTGGTGCCTCAGCTTCTCTGTGCCTGTCTGCCTCGCTGTCCACCCCCGCCCCACCGATGTAGATCATGTCTCTGTCCTGATCCCAAATTCTTGGAAGAGAAACTCTAATGGCATCAGCCTAAGCTGGGAGAGGGGTTTTCAGAAAAGAGTAGAGTGACTAGGATTGTGTCAGGGAAATAAAGCAATCCCGCCAACAACGACGGAAAAATAAATAAATAAATAAATAAATAAAAGTCCCTTCGTAGTAACATATGAAAAGAGAGAACACAATAAATTATTGAATAAGTGTAGGCTGACACACATGTACAGGTAGGATGGACATAAATACCAAGTCTGGGCAGAATCTCACCCAGACTTATGCAGTAAAGTGGAAGACACAGCAGTAACAGTTTCTCTTCGCTCCTGGAAAGATAAATGCACACATCTCTTGAGTGCCTTTTGTACACCTGGAGAGCCCTGAGCGCCTCCTGGGGCTAAGTATTTACAGAGCTAAGGGTCGGGAGTCTGGAGACCTCGCACACTCCAGCTGTTTCCAACTTTTGGTAAAATCTGAGAACCGGGGACTAGAGCTACCCAAGATCAGAGCTGTGTAGACATTTGAATATGAAATCATGGGTTCTCTTCAGTGCCCTCTGACCTCTCTCCTAGCCAGCCCTCAGCTCACACCAGTGTTTGTTCAGAACCAAGAGTCTTCATCACAGGTGAAATAACAAGGATGAGGTCATTGGAGAGTTTTCTCAGTGGACAGTTTACTGACACCTACTACACCTGTAGGACTACTTTTGGCTCTTGAGGATCTAGTGCCCAAGACATGGTGCCACGAGCTGGCAGAGCCAGACTGGGAACTCGGGGCTTTGTGGGACTTGACCGCAGTTGCTTTCCCCATGCCTTGCCCCACACTAGCTAGGATTAGCTAGGATTTAAAAATAAAGTACCTGTTGCCCAGAGGTAGCTGAGGTGTTAAGATGATCAAGTTGACGAGTAGGAAATAAAGTAGAAGAGATGAGGGGGGGGGGGGGAAATAGGAAGAGGAATAAACAGCATGAGATCTCTCTTCCGTTGGCTTGACCTGAGACCATATGCCACAGCAGAGTGTCTATTCTGTCTACACAAAGGGTGACTGTTACCTGTCACTTTCTCTCTTCCCTACTTCCTCTTCTTTTTCATTTCTGTTTCTTCTCATTTCTTTTTCCTTCTTTCCATTTCTTCCATGGCCCCCAAAGACCCTTAAGGACACCACTCAGTTCCCCTGGAGGTCCTTTGGACCAAGAAGGTGGTACATGTTGAAAATATTCTGGCATGGGGTTTTTACAAAAAGGAAAGCAAAGATTGAAAAAAAGAGAGAGAGAGAGAGAGAGAGAGAGAGAGAGATGGGACTCGTTCTTATGGCTCTATTCCTCCTACCCATACATGACCATTCATTCCAAGCCAATATTTTTCTCTCACATACACAGTTGAATTGGGGACAATTTTATTCTGCCTCCTGCCTTATTCCATCATCTTATTTTCTAAATCGAATCAAGCCTGGCTCCAAACTGCCAGTTGCCAAGGGCTGAGAAATTAAAATTCCATCATTACAGGGGCTTCCTCCCTTCCTACCCCTGGCCTTGGAAGCCACGTGTAGTCTACAACACTCAGGGAGAGCCTCTGCCCTTCTCAACGTCCAAGCCTATGTAACTCCTGGGAGTGGAGCAGCTCCACTGTTTCCTGAGTGGTGGGATTCTGGCAATGGTGGGGAAACCCCACGCCTGAGATTCCACCCGGAGGATCACCACACCAGGTACTGCTCCAGAGTGATGCTCATCAAGGCACTTGCTAGGGTACAGGGTTGTTTCCCTTACTGGGACCCACCCACTCACTCTCACGTCCCCAGTCCTGGAACATCATTTTCTCTCCTCGGGCTGACCAACCCCAACCCCCTCAAACACGGAAGATGCACAGACTAATTCCCAAAGCCTTGAGGGAGAGTTGCCAGGCAACTCTCTCGCAACCTTGAACTCCAAAGACAGGAGAATACAAAAGTCTGACTACTTTCTTAGAAGAGTAAGGCGGAAAATACAATGACAATAAGCGTAAGTAAATGTCTTAGTAAATGAACCTGCTGTATGGTGGAGCATAAAAGTTTACCATAATGGGGAGTTCCCGTCGTGGCGCAGTGGTTAACGAATCCGACTAGAAACCATGAGGTTGCGGGTTCGGTCCCTGCCCTTGCTCAGTGGATTAACGATCCGGCGTTGCTGTGAGCTGTGGTGTAGGTTGCAGACGCGGCTCGGATCCCGCGTTGCTGTGGCTCTGGCGTAGGCTGGTGGCTACAGCTCCGATTCGACCCCTAGCCTGGGAACCTCCATATGCCGCGGGAGCGGCCCAAGAAATAGCAACAACAAGAAGACAAAAGACAAAAGACAAAAAAAAAAAGTTTACCATAATGGACAAAATGAGAGTTTTACCAAGTTTATTTACAGAGGTGACTTTTTCCAGGCTCTCATTTTCCTACGATGTTGTAGAGCCATAGACCCAACCTTACCTACAGGCACCTCATTGGTCTATTTAGTTAGCATAAACCTACTCAAGCAGTTTCTAACAAATGACCAAGATATGGCTGCATTTTTGTTGATTGTTGAAGGCTACAAATAACAGTTGAAGGGTTTAGGTGTATTCATAAAACTCTTCTTCTATGGCAGGCAAGATACTTTATGAATTTTAGAGATTAGTTTGGTTTTGGGTTTTTTGTTTTTTTTTTTTTGTCTTTTAGTCTTTTTAGGGCCACACCCTATGCATATGGAGGTTCCAGGCTAGGGGTTGAATCAGAGCTGTAGCTGCTGGCCTATGCCACAGCAACACTGGATCCTTAACCCACTGAGAGAGGCCAGGGATCAAACCCGCATCCTCACGGATGCTCGTCGGGTTCGTTAATCGCTGAACCATGATGGGAGCCACCCAGTTACCTTTCTTCACGTGTAGATTCCACATTCACAAAAGGCCTACTCTTCAACTCTAGAAACTATCAGCCTATACTGCAATAAACACATCATACGTTTTCCCATAAATTATGTCCACCAACAACTCTAGAACAATCCTTGCCTGGCAGAGGATTCTAGAGACAGAAAAGCTTTTAAGATGTAAAATCTCAATAGCTTTTCTTCATGTAAAGACGTCCCAGAAAAGCCCCAGAAGCAACGGGCTTGGTCTAAAGTGGGGGAGTGTTGCACAGAGGAGATAGTGTTACAGAGATGAGAGCCATCGTGGTTAACTCTGACACGTTATCGGCTGTCCATCCTGCAAGGTCTGACTTCAGTGAGCACCTGATCTCATATATGATAAAGTTATGCAAAGGAAAGCCTTCCTGGACCCAACTCCCATTGCCAATACACAAAGAACTAGTGAAGACGGCTCCTGTGTACACTACACTTCCTCTGCTATGGATGTACTTACTGCACATTATTATGAGGGGTCTTTTTTTTTTTGGTCTTTTTGTCTTTTTTAGGGCTGAATCCGCAGCATATGGAGGTTCCAAGGCTAGGGGTCTAATCAGAGTTATAACCGCTAGTCTACACCACAGCCACAGCAATGCAGGATCTGAGCCACATCTGCAACCTACACCAAGCTCAAGGCAATGCCAGGTCCTTAACCCACTGAATGAGGCCAGGCATCGAACCCAAAAACTCATGGTTATTAGTCAGGTTCTTTAACCACTGAGCCACGATGGGAACTCCCATTATGAGTGTTTTATACAGTCTGTCCTCTCAACTAGACCACAATATCATGAAGACATAATTAGTGTTCTTTAGGTATTTGTTGGATGGATGGACAGACTAATGAACACCAACAATAAAAATTTGATAAAAATTCTACTTAAGAATAGCGGGACAAAAGACAAAAAATAAATAAATAAATAAAAATTTTAAAAAGGAGTTCCCTTCGTGGCGCAGCAGAAACGAATCCAACTGGGAACCATGAGGCTGAGGGTTTGATCCCTGGCCTCACTCAGTGGGTTAAGGATCTGGCGGTGCCATGAGCTGTGGTGTAGGTCACAGATGCAGCTTGGATCTGATGTTGCTGTGGTTCTGGTATAGACCAGTGGCTACAGCTCCAATTTGACTCCTAGCCTGGAAACCTCCATATGCTGTAGATGCAGTCCTAAAAAAAAAAAAGACCAAAAAAAAAAAAAAAAAAGAGTAACAAGGGGTAATCCTAAAATAGGATTCCTACTAGTTTTCTGAAAGAGTATTCATGGTAGGGCATGAACAATAAGTAGAATTTTACAGGCAGAGGTAGGTGGGAGGCTTTCTAGGTGGACTTAGCCCAAATAACACAGGGAAGGTGGGGTCGGGAAACAGTGAGCGGTGTGATGGGGTTTAAGTCTTGGGGAGTCATGGGAGAAGCAGCTGGAAGATGGGTTAGGACCAAGCAGTGCCAGTCTGAGAAGCTTTGTTCTTTGCTTTTCTTTAGAGGGTGGGGACCGCTAAAAGTTTACTGAGCAGGAAATCTACATGATGAAGACAACAATCAGCAAGATTATACAACAGTAAGATATTCCCCACAGGCAGTGAAGCCACATCCTGAAATATTTTCATTACCGTGGAGTCTGTTGGAATAGTCTTAACTTGGGGTGAAATATACAACCTTTAATTCACATAGTTCTCTCAAGTTAACCTTAATACCTCATAAGGCATGGAAAGATTTTTGCAATCAACCTTGAAAGGGTGGATAATTCCCAGAAGTACTGGCTCAGCATGAAGAGGTAATTGTTCTGGGACTTGCTTAGTTAGTGCATTGGACACTGATGAAGATATATGGCTCTGTGACTGTGAGGTTTGGGTATAATACACACACAGCGTCCTCAGTGGGCTCACACATGGTTAGGTGTAGCAGTTTGTAAGTAACCCCCATTGTTTGCATGCTCCGTAGACACTTCATACCAACACTTGGTTCTGCACACAGACTGGTGTGGGTGCCCTTTCTCAGACCACGAAAAAGGAAGAAGATTAACCTTCTAGACCTCCTTCTGGTATGTGGGTCAGAAGGGAGGCAGACTCTATACTCCAGACTTTCAGTTGAATAAACTCTACCATGGCAATTCTCAGAAACAATAGGCAAACGATGCAAGGAAGATTCTACTAGAAAAGTTGTCTTGCTGGTGTTTGGGATAAAGGCACGGGTGTGTACAGACACCGCACACAAACATACCCAGACACACAACCTACTGCAAGACATAGCCTTTTTATTTGGGGGCAGGGGGGCAAGACAGCTACCCACTGGTAGTTGTCAGTGATCTTCAAGTTCAGAAGAGCCTGGCAGAATTAGAGTACAGAGACAGCAATTTAATTCCTCTTCAGTAATGGAAGAAGCAACCAGGCGGAGCTCACAAAGCTTTGAGTCTAGAGACAATTCAGTTCCCGGCTCTGCCACTGACTTGGTACCAAAGCTCGAACAAGGAAACTTATCTCTCTGGAAAATGAGGATAATATGACTCTTAGGGGTTTGTAAGAGTCAAGTGAAAAGGCGTGTATTAGAATCCTTTGTAAATTTAAAGAAGGTTATTTTTAAATACGCAAACTTCTACAGCTGCCAAAAGTTGTGTTGCCACAGGTATATTAATCCCTGTTACCCAACCATACTTCCACTGTGTATGGATAAGGGTGGCAAAAAGCCTTATAAGCTTTTCGATGTGCTTAGAGCTGGAGCTTGAAGTTATTTGTTGAGGCAAGTGTCCTTTACTAGATTTGCCTTTATAAACTTTTCATCACATGCCCTAGGTTTCCCTCACTTGTTGCTAGATATAGTCTTCCTGAGAAATCTTTTAGGACCAAGGGAAATTATTTTTTATCTTTAAGTTGTTTTCTTAATTTATTTGGGAAAGTATTGCGATATTTCTTCAACCCCCAGTATTGCACATCTTTTTGGCAAAACTGGGCTCAGGGGAGAATGTGGCATCGTGTTGAAATCAGACATACCTGTGTGCAAATTCAGCCCCACCACTGACTACAGCTATAGTTTCATCATCTAGAGTGATGTCATACAAGTGTTAGCTTGGTCACCATGGCTCCACAGATGTCATACTAAACCTGTGTAAATACCAATCCTACAAGCTTTGCAAAGGTCTGGAGCTCTCCTTGTGATTTCTGGAGAACCTACCTCGTGCTTCCTCATGATCTTCTCCACCCATCCACTCCTGTGTTCCCAGAGCCTTCCTGTCCCACTCTGCTTTTTGACTCAGCTCCTTTACTAGGTCTTCCCAGAAACTTCCTTGCATCTGTTATTTTATTAGATTTCAGAAATTTTACTGCAGATTTTCAAGGATCAACAGGAGAGGTCACCTTGTGCAGCACACGATCTTCTTCCACCAGCACCTCCTTCCACCTTCACCCTCACTCCCCTACTGTGTCATGCCCCATCCTCACTCTTCCAGATCACAAGCCCTATATACAGGTAGATGCTGCCTCTCTGAACATTTCAGCCCATACACAGGCCCTTGGAAGCTCAGCCTCCATCCTAAGTAGGCTTGTCAAGAGATTTCTTCTACTTTTACAGGTGGAAGGAGACAGGACAAGGAAATTGTTCTAACAAAGAGCAGATTGTTTTAGGCAAGGCCACCTTCCTTTGAGGGATGGCAGTGGTCTCTCAGGTGGATTACCTCACCAGGGCTGACCAGGAAATTCCAGATTGATTTAAGATTACATTCCCTGGACAAGTTTAAACTGCTGTTAGGTTAGGTATTGTCTCAGTTTGATGACATGAGCTTGGCACAAGTGACTCCATGTAGGGCTCTCTCTCTTTTTTTTTTTTTGGCCAAGCCCATGGCAATGAGGAAGTTCCAGGGCCAGGGATCCAACCCACACCACAGCTGTAACCAGAGCCCCAGCAATGACAATACCAAGTCCTTAACCCACTGAGCCATGAGGGAACACCCTGTTGTCTCTCTTTTGACACCACTAACGGGGTTTCTTTGTGAGGTGATGAAAATATTGTGGAATTAGATGATCATGGTTGCATAAACTTGTGAATATACCATAAATCACTGATTGTACACTTAAAAGGGCCAATTTTACGGTATCTGAATGGTACCCCAATTTTTTTGTCTTTTTTTTTAGGGCCACACCAGTGGCAGCATATGAAGGTTCCCAGGCTAGGGGTCCAGTCAGAGCTGTAGCCACAAGCCTACACAAGAGCCACAGCAATGCAGGATCAATTTTTAAAAATGAAATTTTCCAAAGAGAAGTTTCTTCTGCAAATAATATTGTGTAGTCCTGAAAAGAGTTCTAGCAAAAACAATTGTTGACACCTTGGTCACAGTGGGACTATTAATTCACTTAGTCCCCGTGTGATGTGACTCATGCCAACTTCCCACACCTCATCGTGGCCCTCCCTCTACCTCACTCACTGTGCTTACGCACCTTGGCCTTCTGTATGTTCTTCAGGCTGCCAGGCCATTCCCACATCAAGGTTTTTGCCCTGGTTCTTCTTTCTGCCTAGAAGGTCCTCCTTCTAGACCTTTGCTGGCTGGCACCTTCTCATCATTCAAGTAGCACAGGGAACTAGATCCAATCACTTGTGATAGAACATGATGGAAGATAATATGAGAAAAGGGTGTGTGTATATATATGGCTGGGTCACTTTGCTGTACAGCAGAAATAGACAGAACACTGTAAATCAACTATAATGATAGTATTTAAAAAGCAGCAGTGGTAGGAGAGTAAATGGAGAGGAATACAGGAATCAGATCATTTTGGGCCTCACGGACCATCTTCAGGCGATTGGACATTTGGGCAGTAGGAAGCCAATGAGGGGTTTTAAGCAGGAGAATGCTGAAATGTGATTAGATCCTTAAAGTATCCCATTGGCTGTCCAATGGAGAAAGGATTGAGGCAAAAGTGTGGGCAACACGGAAGGAAGAAGACAAGACAGGAGACCACTGTGTTAATAGTTCAGACACGAGTCAGTGAACTGGTCCAAGGTGGAAGGAGAGAGAAATTGCAGACTTAGAAATAAAACTAACAGGAATTGCTAATGGATGGGTTCCACTTAACCTTTCATTCATTCAGCAACATTCTATTGATCAGCAGTGAACAAAACAGATGAAAATTCCTCCCTCCTGGAGTTTATCATCTAGGAGATGAAAGAAGATGTAACGGAGTTCTCTTGTGGCACAGTGGGTTGAAGTATCCAGTGCTGTCACTGCTGTGGCTCGGGTCACTGCTGTGACACAAGTTCAATCCTGGGACCAGGAAATTCCACATGCCACTGGCATGGCCAAAGAAAGAAAGATGTAACAAACTGGGACCTTGAAAAAGTAGTAGCATTTAAACCAATGAAAGGAAAAAGGATTCCAGGTATGAGAAATGATACAAGCCAAGTTTACAAGATAACATGCACTTGAAATACCAGGGACAGTACTAGCAAGCCCAAAAATTCCTGTGGAAAGGTCTTAAAGATTTTGCAATTTTTCCTCATGGCAGCAGGAAGGTATTGATAGCTTTTGACCAAAGATCCATTGTGGTCAAAGATTGTTTAGGAAAAATGGAAAGGAATGCTTTGCAAAAGAATTCACAAGGGGAGCATTAATACGATCTAATCACAGTGTTGGGATCAAGGAGAAAGTAGCATTCGTCTTTAAATTTTATTTAATGGCCGTTATGTTTCATTAAATTAACACTTTGGCTTAATTTTCTTAAAAATAGGATTTCGCTCCAGTTGAATATCATAGTCCAACAAAATTAAGTGTTATATCACAACTGTTTATGCATAAGTGCTTTTATGTTATAATAATGCTTTCTCATTAACAGTCAGGAGGCAAGCCTGGTTTAATTGATGAGGAAATTTGTTTTCCTGATGCACTGTGGTCAGCCTGGGATCACTGAAAAGATGAACGGAAAATAAGAAGCAGAGTATGTAGATTGATTTGGCCTGCTTCATCATTGGCTTATTGTATGTGACATCCCCAATAATCACTCTGTTATTAGATTAAGCAGGAGACCCAACAAGAGCAGAAACATTTGTGGTTCTGCCTCTAAGAGTCCAATGTTGCAAGAAAACAGTGGCTTCGGCAGTACTAGTTTTGCCCAGGAACCCTCTAAGATCAGCACAACAGACACATCACCTCAGGGAGTAGCATCTAAAGGTTATCCTTTAGTTCTAACTCGCTGGGTTGCAAATTGTTCTCTTTGCCCTGTGGCTGGTGCCAAGGGCCTCTGGGAAGGAATTCTTGGCAGATTCTGTGACGCCCTAATGTGAGCTCTGTCAAGAAAA
Source organism: Sus scrofa (assembly GCF_054392235.1). Lineage (NCBI taxonomy): Eukaryota > Metazoa > Chordata > Mammalia > Artiodactyla > Suidae > Sus > Sus scrofa. Next base: position 115,661,974 of record NC_139385.1, on the reverse strand, counting down.
TGATAATGGCCAAGAGAAGGCAAAGTAACTTTAAGGAATTATATGGGGGGAAGCAGAGCAGATGGTCAAGGAACAGGTCTCTGTGCAAAGTGTCTACTCAAGCACTTCTGGGCTGTCCCAGGCTCTCTGTGACTTTAGCCCAGGGTTGCCTCACTTCCACCAACAAAGGTCCACTTAGGAAGGAATGGAAAAGTCTCTCTTTTTGCTTTCTCCAGATGTTCCTGGGAGTAAACCTTTTTATGACTTCTAAATTACAAGTTCTCCCTGAGATTAGCAGGGGGGATGCCCCGTTCCCATCCCCCAACTCTCTGTTTTTAGCATTTGCCAAATAGATGTCTTCCTGTTCCCTTCAGACCTGAAATTGACACTCCTTGAACTGTCTTAATTTTGACTTGTTCTCTTAAGGAAGTCTGATTTCTGCACTTTTGAGATGAAACCCAGAGAGATATGAAAATGAACCTAAACATCAGAACAGAAAGAAAGAGAAAAGAAAACGTAAGCTGGAAGCTGGAACAGTCAAAAGCGTTCAGAGGAAATGCAAAGATAAATTATTTCATTTGGGCTTTAAGTAGATGGATGGAAGATTGCTGGAAGGCTTCAAGAAAGCACACTACTTCACAAACAACTGGGAAAATACTGTAAAGAAAGAAACCCTGGTTTCCATATATTCAAAGGCGAGCAGCCGAAAAGATGCAAATGGCTGCTTCTTGCCAGCTGGATTTAGGCTTTACACTTTCCAATGATTTGGGCAATTATTCTGAAATTTTAATTAGCTCACTCTCTCCAGCTTACTTTTCTGTACAAATTGAACAAATATTTGACCTTTAGCCACACTTTGTCATTGCACCCAGTTCCTCTAAAGTTACATGAGCATATGTACCTGATTTCATTTTACCCCCCCTGTGGCAGAAGATTCACCAATTTTTTCTAATCCAATTGGGTGCAGACAAAGCAGCAGATCTTATTTAAGGGACTGCCTAGGCCTTTGAAAAATATGACAAAACAAACAGACAACAAAAAACAAATGACCACTAAAAGAAAGGAAGGGTGATTGGTTAGCAGGAGGCAAAATCTTCCCATGTGACATTTTCCCTTGGTCTTTTTAAACCAACAATTTCCTGGGACATGCTACTGTGTGTGCACCTGTCTTACAATAGGTTCCATCACTGTATGATACTCATACAACAAATAAGCTTCTAGATTGAGCTCCATTTACAGCTCCAAAAGAGTGGGGTTGACCTACCAGCAGATCCAACTGCTCAGAGTGCCAAAGTCACATCCAAATTGAACCGCAGGTCACAGAGCTTGTCACTTCCTATGTCATATAACTAAGAGCTGAGAAGGAATGCTTTCATTTTCTTTACATCTGCAGGAAGAGATGCACTCGGGAGCAGGGCAGTGGCCCGTGGAAGGGAGGAGAGCTGAACACAATCAGTTACACCCAGTAATCCAACGGTTCACTAATTTCAGGAAAGACTATGGCATCTTCAGGCCCAGAATTGCCTTTTTAACGCATAACTCTTAAGACTCAAAGTAGTCAATGCAGCCTTGAGTGTCAGGGTTTAAAAGAATGAAAGATAAAAAGAAAATAACTTTGGAGAGGAAGTAGCCTGTGGTGGGGAGAATGAAACCACACAACTGTTTTAAGCACAGCGCTCCCCTTCCTAATGCAGACCGCAAATTGTTTTCGCCTGTGATCACGCTGGGCCCCCAGGCTCCCAGGAGAAGGAAGGACTTCCATTCTGGCCCAGCCCTCGTGGCCAAGATTGTCTGGGAGGGGCGTTTAGGAAAAAAGCAGGCGTTTTAATGTCAGTTCTCTCTCCAGACTGAATGAAACGCACCTCTGCTCCATTCAGATACACAAGAGTTAAAAAAAAAAAAAACCACGAGGCGAGGATGCGTTTCTGGATACAGCTGGAAACCATTAACAACTGAGACCATCTCAGTAACCCAGTCAGAGAATGGGTGGCCTGGCAGAGATCCTGAACCCGTGTTTGCAATCACAGACTCTTACCACCGGGCGGGGCTTTCCTTCTACTTCCCACCGGGTGGAGAAATCCCCTCTTCAGCGGTTCAGTCCCTGCTTACACACTTCCAGCTCCTTCCTTCAAGGGCAACTTCAATTACTAGAAAATTCTTCTTGGCCAAACTTGCCTCCCTTTCATTCTAGCGCAGTCCTCTGATGTCACAGCACGCACGGTCCTACTTTTGAAGACAGCTACCCCTCGCCTCCAAATTCTCACCTTCTTATGGCCAAACACCCCATTTCTGCCAGGCAGCCGTCTTGTCTGGTGGTTTCCAGACCCCTCCTGAGCCTGCTTACTCTTTGAATGGTGCTCATGTTTCAGAGTCCCTTCTAAAGAATACTTTCCTAGCTCCCAAGCACCAGTATAGGATTGTCTAGGAGAACTTTTCCTTCAGGAGTTTTTGAGGGAAAGAGCAGCCGCAGCCCTCTTTAAATACTGCCACTAGGGTGTCTACACCTTCTCATCCCTAAGCAAGCTTTGGGCTCCACAGCCTGGCCTACTGGATGGTGACAGCCTGGCAATGGCACCACAAAGCCAAAGGAGGATGGAGGACAGACGGAATGAAAGAGCTTCCCCTGGATGCTCAGCAGGGCAGGTCCCAGCTTTCCACCGGGTGTTGGGGCAGATGAGACAAGATTACTCCCATCTTGACCCTGGATCTAGAACCCAGCCTCTAGGAGTGAGACTAAAGATGGCTTTCACTGTTTGTCTCCCCTGTCCCCAAACCTCCCATCGAGTCCGGCCTCCTGCACAGAACACAAGCACCCACGCCTCCTTCACCTGGCCCCGCCCTTCGCAGACTGTGCTGCCAGCCAGCTGCAGGGGGAGGGGGGGCCCACCTATACCCAGCCAGTCCCCACCCCAAGGCCCATGTTCTCTCATTTGCCCTCCCCAGAATACCTTTCCCTTCTCCGGTAAGGTTTTCTGAGAGTTTCTTCTTTTCCTGGGCCAGCTCCAGAGCATCTGAAACACAAGTATTCTCTAGTCATAGATTCAGGCTGACATTTCTGGCCACTGGAGGTGGATCCTCTCCCAGCATTCGCGTCTTTTCCCAGCATTCTCTTCTTCAATTAATTAATTGTTTGAATCAGCACATGAATCGGCCTCTTCTTGCTCTCAGCAGGTTAAAGGCGGTGGATGGTGATTGTTCTTTTGGTCTGAGGAATGCCCTAATTACCTCTTTGCTTTCATTATACGGAGGGGATCCAGGGTCAGCCCAGTCTCTGGCTTTTAGAAATTAAGTCAATGAACAGTTGTGACCTAACAGAATCACCCCATACATAAGCCGATACCACAAGGTCTAAGTTTGACCTCACTTTGCATTCCCAGCTGTGCCTCAGATCAACTGCGATGTGAAAGCTGGAAAGATAATGAATCCTGAGTTCTTGGTGAAGTGCCCAGCAGGATGCCAGGACCCTAGGTACCATGTCTATGGCACTGATGTCTATGCATCCTACTCCAGCGTGTGCGGTGCTGCAGTTCACAGGTGGGTAGCACTGAGCTGCTTAAGAACAAGCCATCAGGGTGCGGGCAGAGAGCCCCCAGTGCAGGGTTGCCTGATTAGCAAGCAAAATCAACAAATTTAACTGAGCATCCTATTCCACGGGATAGCCCAGATCCAGATCCATGTGGTCCTGGATCTCCTTTCAGAACTCTCTGGAAAAGAAGACTAACTTCTCTTTACACCTTAATGAGAGGGCAGAAGAATCTGATTCTTTTGTATTCCTGACAAGGGAGCCAAAGTTCTTGATGATTTAAAGCATTTTAGGAAAAAAATGAATCAACACCTGTCTTTCCTGAGCAGGGAAATAATAGCAAGGTGATTAAGGAAGGCCCAGAAGTTTAGAGGAAAAATGTCACAGCTCTGGCTGATGGTCTGGAGACAGATGGGGATGGGAAAAGTAAGAGGGTGACAGGTGGTCCTGCCTGGTCAGCCGTTGGTTTGGGATCCAGAAAGAAGGACAAGAAGCATGACATGGTTGGACTATGTCACTGCCTAAATGAGGAGAGGCAAGAATGGCCTTCCCAGAATCCTCACACCTCTTTTGCTTTAGGCAAACAATGGGGAAATGCAGGTTTACTTAATATCTTCAATAATAAGGCTAGTGGGTATGTGTCAAGCAGTTCACCAGTGCTATCTAGTTCAGCCTCACAGTTCCCCCATGAGGTATCTACCACCATTATGCACCTTTAAAGGTAAAAAGAGGTTGAACAGCCTTTCTAAAGCCACGCCATTAAAAAGTGTCAGAGTGGGGATGTGAACCCAAGTCCAGACCCACCCACTGCTTTGAGGGGTATCTCAAAGCCAATGCTTGGCTGCCAGATACTGGATGAAGTTTCTCAATTATTCGGGCTTCTGGTGTCTTTCTCCCTTTCTCTACTTGGCATGCTGGCTACTCAATTGTTCACCTGTATCTCTGCCAAAGGAAAGGAAGATGTAAAATTCATTCCCTGTCAAGGTGTCTGGTCAGTAGCATCTCTGAAATTTGGGGAAGCAGTTTAAAAAAAAATCTATGCCTAGGAATTCCTACTGTGATGCAGTGGGTTAAGAATCCAATTACAGTGGCTCCTGTTGCTGCAGAGGTTTGGGTTTAATCCCCAGTCTTGCACAGTTCAATCCCCAGCTGTAACATAGATTGCAGCTGTGACTCTGAGTCAATCACCCAGCCGGCAGGTGTGGCCATTTAAAAAAAAAAAAAAAAAAAACTCTGCCTAAAATAAGATGTAAGACTTACTAATAAATTTTGTTGGCCATACTATTTTCTCCATCAGCACAGAGAGATGATGAGCTACCTGGTTTTCAATAGGAATGAGAATATGAAGGCTCTACTAAGGATAAATAGAAGAACATTAAAGGAAAAAAAAACCCACCAAACTCTGTTTCTTTCTCTTTTTTTGGCCACACCCACAGCATGTGGAAATTCCTGGGCCAGGATTGAACCTGTGCCACAGCAGTGACCTGAATCACAGCAGTGACAATGCCAGGCCCTCAATCCACTGAGCCACCAGGGACCTCCCAAATGCTGTTTCTTTTCTTTTCTTCTTCTTATTATTTTTTTTAAGGGCCGCATTTGTGGCATATGGAAATTCCCAGGCTAGGGGTCAAATCAAATCAGAGCTGCAGTTGCCAGCCTACGCCACAGCCAGCCACTCCAGATCTAAGTCATGTCTGTGACCTACACCATAGCCCATGGCCAAGCCGGATACTTAACCCACCGAGCAAGACCAGGGATCGAACCTGTGTCCTCATGGATATTAGTTGGATTCTTAACCCGCTGGGCCACAACAGGAACTCCCCCAAAAGCTGTTTCTTTTTTTTTTTTTTTTTTTTTTTTTTTTGTCTTTTTGTCTTTTGTTGTTGTTGTTGTTGCTATTTCTTGGGCCGCTCCCGCGGCACATGGAAGTTCCCAGGCTAGGGGTTGAATCGGAGCTGTAGCCACCGGCCTACGCCAGAGCCACAGCAACGCAGGATCCGAGCCGCGTCTGCAACCTACACCACATTTTTTTTTTTTTTTTGTCTCCAAAAACTGTTTCTTAATTCTAGATCATGGAATAAAAATACTTTGCTTTCACTATGAAATCAATTTTGTGCAACAAGGTGACATCCAAATCTACACATGAACATGTGCACAAAAATGTGCACAAACATGAGCATGCTCCCACATAATCACTTGCATGCACTGCACGCCTCCCGCATATGCTTGAATACACACATGCATGCTCACATACATCCTGACACACAAGTGTGTGTGTCCACCAACACCATTAGCACACTCTGTCCATGTAGACACTGACCTGTGCTGCAGCGGTGGAGCCCATCTTAAGGCTGCCTGTATTTTTCCAACTATGATCCAAGATGGTTGAGATGGTTGGCACTTGCTCCCTCTGGCATTGGCTGGCTCTCTCTTGCCTTTCCGTGTTCTTACACAGTACAAAGCCGCATGAGTTGATGTGATCTCACCAAGATGTCATCTTAATGACAGCAATCCCTTGCACTGAGACCTCCTTCTAGAATCATCTTAGCCCTGTGAGGCTGCTGTTAGTATCCTCACTAATTAGAAGAGAGATGGAGGCATAGGGAAGTTAATTAAACTGCTAGTTAGTGGCACAGCCAGGATTAGAGCTAGTGTCCTCTGAAGTCCAGCCCAGGGTCCAGGTGATTCCCTTTACGTAAGAGCTAAGGGGTCCCGGCTCCACTTAATGTACCACGTGAGGACATGGGGAGGGGTTGTAGACTTTGGAGCGGTCAGAGTTGGGAAAGGCTTTGTGATGGATGGATGTACCTCTAGGGAGAAAATAAGAAGGGCACTGACAAGGACCAGGACTCAGCAATCCCAGCCTCTGAGTTGGAGCATAGCTGCTTGCTGTAAAGAATATAGATGAGGGTAGAAGGACAGAGGAGAAGACTGACTGTTTCAATAAACTAAATTTGGGGTTCCCACTGTGGTTAAGAACCATAGTGTCAGTGAAAGTGCAGGTTCAATCCCTGGCCTTGCTCAGTGGGTTAAGGATCCAGTGTTGCTTCAAGCTGCAGCATGGGTTGCAGATGCAGCTTGGATCCGGTACTGCTCTGGCTGTAGTGGAGGCCGGCAGCTGCAGCATTGATTCAATCCTTGGCCTGGGAACATCCATATGCCACAGGTGCAGCCGTAAAAAGAAAAAAAAAAATTGCTGCTGGAGCATCTGAAAGCCTTGTAGCTTCCTGGACCAGTTACCAATATAGTAGGAAACGGGAAATAAGGAAGCACTATCCATGAAGAGGATGTATAGAGGTCTTAAGGGGAAACGGAGAGGAATTTCGGATAATACCAGTTACAAACGAGTCTGTTTTCAGCAGGCAGGATTTAAGAGAAAATATGAGTATGCTAGGGATCTCCCATCACTGTCCTGCCAGGTCCCTCACAGTCAGAAACTGGAGAGAGCATACTTTGGTTCATTTAGAAATTCAGATTTAGCTTAAAGGATTTGTTTTCATACAATGTATGATCACCAGATGCCTTATTATGAGTGATCTCCTTGATTCTTTCAAACCAAAGGGATAATGAACATATTTGAGGCATTGTATTTTGGCTGTCTTGTCCTGAATTAACTTCTGTATTTTAAGTGGGAGGAGGCCTGGGGAGAGGAGGGAGTTCTCTGAGATGAGGCAGCAAAGCGGCCATCTCCATGCAGAGGCAGAGCACTCTTCACACTGACCAGATGCCCCCTCGAGAGTGGCAGCCACTTTCCTCTGTGCCTCAAAGCTGACCCTGAGCTTTTCCCAGTGCCCTGGTACCAGGGTCAGGCCATGTTCAGCATCTCGCAGGGTATCTGAGGAATGCAAGGAAGTGGAATTGGTTTTGCTCTTTCAAAGAATGTACAGGGGAGTTCCGGTTGTGGCACAGTGGAAACAATCCGACTAGTATCCACGAGGACATGGTTTGATCCCTGGCCTTGCTCAGTGGGTCGGGGATCCGGCATTGCCAAGAGCTATGGTGTAGGTCACAGATGTGGCTCAGATCTGGGGTGGCTGTGGCTGTGGCATAGGCAGGGAGCTGGATTGGACCCCTAGCCTGGGAACTTCCATGTGCCGAAGGTGGGGCCCTAAAAAGCAAAAAAAAAAAAAAAAAGAGAGAGAGAGAGAGAATATATAGGAAGTGCAAGTGCCTCGACCTGAATGAGAATAGACATGAGGTCACATTAACATAAATTCTCCAAACTACCATGGCTCTGAGCCCCCCTCTGCTTCATCAGTTCAACTACATCTTTCAGGCTCTCTCCTTCCTCCGGTATCTGTGGCAGTCAAGTGTCCCGTGCGTTCCTCCTCTGGAACTGCTGTCACCTCCTGGAGCTGAAAGACCACAGAGCTCCTGGGCTTCTCCTCCAGGAGGGTGTCTGGGAATGTGCTTGTCCTCAGTGAAGTCCACTCACAAGACAAGCGGCCACTCTCCTAGGCAACGGCAAAATCTCACAAGAAGAGCTCGGTATCCAGATCTTTCCCCCAGTCTGGGTTTTTGGTCTTATATAATCATCACAAGGGATCTCGGCCTCCTCTCTAGCCTCCTAGTCTAGCCTCCTAGTCTAGTCTGGGCGACCCCTCCTCCCTTTAAACAGCCAAAGGAAGCTCAGTTCAGCCCCACTTCCTCACTCTGAGTGACAGCTGCAGCGCTTCTGACTCTTAAGAATGAGTGCGTTTCCTCAGTACAGTGGAATATAAATCCAGGGGCAAAATAATTTCTCTGGGGGGAAATTGAAAAGTAAGAGCTATGTCTATTTCCTCCTCTGATTATAAGTAAGGGACCATGGGATAACTGGAATAATTTTTTTTAAATAATTTAAATTGCCAGCCTACACCAGTGGTGTGGTGGTAAATGTTTAACAACCAATCTTCCGAAGAGGATGTGGGGGGTGCTGAATTATCAACATCTGAGGTGTTAATGTCCACCCCCCCACCCTCCCCCACTGCCCCCCCCCCCGCCCCATAGCTGATTTCAAGCTCCCACTGTAAAAAGAGCCAGCACAATCCTAAAGCTTCACAAGTGGCTTTCACAAGCCTGCAACACCGACAGGCCTTCTAATGCAGAAGCATAAAACATCGTCCCTTCCATAAGAAAACTTCCAATCTAATTGGGAGACAAAGTTAAATCAAGGAATTTCTAGGAAATAGCCCCAAACCAAATAAAATCAGAGTCTCTGTGGCAAGACAAGGCATTGTTAGGAAGGGCTGTAGCAAAGCCTCGGCAGAACGTCTGTAGAGCAGCTGGTGGGGAGGCCGCACGGGCCTTGTCAGCCAAAGCAGGAACCAGGTTATCCAGAGCGAAATAGCAACATGAACAGAGACGTGGGTGTGGGCATCGTGTGCTCCATCAAGGGAGCTGGGACCGGCCTGGCTGCAGCTGGGAGAGGTCAGGGACCCTGACTGAGAGCTCCCTGGAGAAGGACGGGCAGGAGGCAAAGACGGGAGGGAGGGGCAAGGACTTGGGGTTGGGAGATGCCCGTGGCGTTTGACCCCTGAGACTGTGACCAAGAGCGGGGCGGGGGCGGGCGCAAAACCCACAATTCCAGGTCACTTAGACCTGGGTTCAAATCCCTACCTTGCAATTTTGAAGTTATGAAACCTGGCGTGAGGCACTTGACCTGTCTCAGCCTGTCCCTGTGAAGTGGGAAGAATAGCATTCCCTCCGCCACACCGTAGGTTTGCTGGGAGAACCCAGTGAGATACCGTCAGTGGGAATGACTTTAAGGTGATCAGGTGCCGTACATGTCAAGTCTTACTATCACTTTCTTCCCTTCTGAGTTGTTAGGAAATTGAGTGTTGAAAGTTATTGATGCAACATGAAGGCGGGAGGGCAGGAAATGGCAACTGTCACTCCAGTAGAGAAGGAAGGGTGTTGATGGGAACAAATCTGAGGACGTTTTTAGCTCCCTCATGCTCTAAATTACAGGCACCCAAGGAGCCAGCTGTTAGGCTCTGAGGCAAGGAAGGGACCGACTGGAGCCCCTGCTTCAATAGAAGCAAAGAGGGAGATATGTCAGTGACTGTCACATCAGGATCTAAACCCTTCAAGTCCTAGAAACTAAGGACACAATTTCCAGCCTTTGAGGACTCTTTGAAATGAGTTTAATTTAGCTACACACCTTCCTTCCCTGGACCAAAACAAAAGGAATAATTTGCTTTTAAAAATGTCATAGCACCCTTCGAAAAAACTGGAGTCATTCTGTGATGGCACAAAACCAAATTGGACATTGTCAGGAAAGAGGCTTTACTTCAGAGAACTAGTGGGAATGAAGAAACAGAAAGAAAGAAGAAAGGAGAGAAAGAGGAAGAAAGAGAAAAGGAAGGAAAAGTAATTTGAGGCATGATCAGGTCCTATAATACAAAAGAGGAGGACAGGTGACTTGGGAGGTCAGATGCCAGGCCAGTGATGGAGGTACCATTCTTAGGGATTGGGCTGCAGGCCAAGGTGAAGGTTTTGTTACTCCTGCTATTTTGCTATTTCTAAATAAAGCTGGTGGTTGGTTTCATAGTCTATTGATATGTCAAACAATATTTTTCTGTTCTTGTTTCCAAAAATTTTTTTCTCTTGGAGTTCTTGCTGTAGTGCATCAGGTTATTTAAAGATATGGTGTTATCTCTGCAGCAGCTTGGGTTCAGTCCCTGGCCTGGGAACTTCCATATGCCAGAGGTGCAGCCAAAAAAACAAAAAAAAATTTTTTTTTTTCTTCTCTTCACAGTGGTGTGCTTGATAACTCAGGAGGGAAAATACTTGTTCGGAAAGTTGCTGGACAGTCTGGCTACCACGGGAGTTATTCCAATGGAGTCTGGTCATTATCCCTTCCACGATGGAGAGAATCATTTGTGGTCTCAGGTATGCCCACGCCCTGGAGAAATGTTGCCCTACAACTTGAACTTGGGTTAAGTGACCTTGCGGGACGAAATGTGCTCGTTTCTGTGTGCCGTTGGCTTTGGTTTATGGCCTGCCTCATTTCATAAAAATCAGAAGCATTAGTTCTTCTGATAATTGGGATGATGAAACAATGAATTATAATTACAGTGATAAATCACTACAAAGCCCAGAAATGTTAAAAGGCTCCATTTGTTCATTTTAAACACACGGCAGTTATCAGTAAGTCCAATTAAACTTTTAATTAAGTGAATTACATCTAATAACTCGGGTTTTTGAACTACTCCTTTAGTGATGTCAAATGCGCCTCATATCTGGAGGCTTATTCCTTGAGAATTCTGGTAGATGAATAGGTAGGGACAGGCTGTTAGAGAACTGAGCGACAATTTCATTTGAGATTCCTTTTTTTCAATTAATTGTTTCACTGCTCAGTCAGTTCTCACTATTTGGCTCCAAGGATTTTAGAGATGATCTTTCTCACTTTTTTTTTTTTTTTTTTTTTTTTTTTTGTCCTCTTCCAAAGAGGGTAATGTCAGTGAGCTCATGACTGGTGTGATTCACAGCAGAAAGGTAACCAAGCCTCTTCGCACTATCATGACCTGTCTGCTCCCCTCTTTTTATTTTTGTGAATTTCCCCAGCCTAACCTTTTCTTTTGAAAACTTTTAAATTTATAGAAAAATGCAAAGAACAGTACAAGGGATATCCATACTCGCTTCCCCCAGATTCACCAGCTGTTAATACGTTCCTACATTTGCCTTATCTACCTATCTATCTATTTTTCATCTGAATTGTGTGAAAAAAAGCCATGGGCATGACAACACTTTATTCCTCAATACCTCAGTCTACATCTGGTAAGAATAAAAACATTTTCCTAAATAACCACAGTACTGATACCACACCTTAAAAATGAACACTGATACAATAATATTAATAAAGAGTAATAACTAAGAAATATTCTTATTCAATTCTATCCATCTATCCCTCAAATATTCTTCGCAGTCATTTCTTCTTCTCTTTGGAGGAGAGGTGGGGAATCTACAATCCCATCAAAGTCCACCCACTGCAGTTTTTAAAAAATTTTTATTGAAAAGCAAAGTGACTCAGTCATATATATATATATATACACACACACATTCCCATCATGGTCTATCCCAAGAGACTGGATATAGCTCCCTGGGCTGTACAGCAGGACCTCATTGCTTATGCGTGGCATTTAGCTGTCCTGCCTATCTAGTCTCCTTTCATCTAAAACTGTCTGCCACCACATTTCCCTTTTTTGGTCATGAATAGCGATGACATTTTTGAAGTCCCAATCAGTTGTCTAGTACTATGGCCCACAATCTGGACTACAAACAGGTCCAGCTATTTCCTCTTGGTTGGATTCAGGTGAAATATTTTGACAAAGATATTACCAAGGTAGTATCATAGCATATCCACTGTGTAGTATCACAAATGGCCATATCAGGAGACACATAATGTCATTCTGTCCATTTGCTGTTGATGCTAAGTTTGATTAATGGATGTGCCACAGCCACAGCAACATAGGATCCGAGCTGCATCTTCAACCCACATCACAGCTCACGGCAACACTGGATCCTTAACCCACTGAGCAAGACCAGGGATCGAACCCGCATCCTCATGGATATTATTCATGTTCATTACCACTGAGCCACATGGGGCACTCTTGATTACTTGGATACTGTAATAATATCTCTCCATGGTAAAGATACTTTGTAATTAATAGCAATCTGTAGGGTGATACCACAATACAGCATGAGTAGCTTGTTCCCTCAAACGGTCACCCAGTGCTTTTAACAACCATTGATGATCCTTGTTATATCAAGAATTATGTCAGCGGAGTTCCCGTCGTGGCGCAGTGGTTAACGAATCCGACTAGGAACCATGAGGTCGCGGGTTCGGTCCCTGCCCTTGCTCAGTGGGTTAACGATCCGGCGTTGCCGTGAGCTGTGGTGTAGGTTGCAGATGCGGCTCGGATCCCGCGTTGCTGTGGCTCTGGTGTAGGCCGGTGGCTACAGCTCCGATTCAACCCCTAGCCTGGGAACCTTCATATGCCGCGGGAGCGGCCCAAGAAATAGCAACAACAACAACAACAACAACAACAAAAAAAAAAAAAAGAAAGACAAAAGACAAAAAAAAAAAAAAAAAAAAAAGAATTCTGTCAGAAATTGAAAAATCAGCATTGTTCTAATTCTGTCATTTCTACCACATTTATTAGTGTTCTTATATAAAGAAGAGGGCTCTCCCCCCCCCTCCACATCTACTTTTTCAAGTGCCACATGGACTTATGGATTTTTTTTTAGTGCAATATGTTATAGTCTATTATTGTCATTATTCTTTTTTGGTGCTCAAATTTTCCAAGTTTGGCCAGTGGGAGCCCTTCAAGCTTTTGACACACCCCCTTAAGTGTTTGAGCACAACAGTGTTCCGCCCTCAGCTTAAGCTTACTCTACACTGGACCTTGAATCTCCCATTTTTTCCCAAGAGACTCCATAGGATTTAAAAGTACATTCTAGCAAACCTTTCTGGCACCCCCACCAAATCAAGAGCCATGTGACTCTCCTGAGAAGGAACCACCAATGGAAACCCAGCTATAAACCAAGGAAGGCAGAGTTGTCTCATAACATAGCAGGCCTTCCAGTCTGAGTGGGTGTTTTGCACATTTAGACACCCCATACCCCAACCTCAACTATCCATTGATCAGAGTTTTAACAGGACTACAATCAGATCTTTTAAGTTTCTTTTCAACCTGAGCACTCCCTATTTCCTTTCACCTGTGGAATTCCTCACATCCAGCCTTCATATTACACTGGTTTCTATGTCAGCTAGGGGGAGGTTATCAACCACAGCACTGTGAAGTTTGCCTTGGAACAAAAGCATTCAAAATAGGGGCCATATTTTCATGCTATTGTCTAGAGTACAAATGTGCCAGTCATAGAAATATAATCTCTACCTGGGCATTTACCAGGTAGCTCCTGGCTAAATAAGAGGGTTTCAAGCTTCAGTGCTTAGCCTGCAATCCAACAGAGGTTTAAAAGAAAAATTAATTCCAGGAAACCAGAGAGGGTTTGGATTTTTTAAATGAAAATCAATCTGCTGTGATTATTCCCTATAAATCTCAACTTCCATGTCCTCTCATTCCACCTGGTGACATTTAACCAGAAACACTTTTTGCCAACGACAGTAAACACACGCACTTCTGCAGTGGCCAGGAGTCCCAGTGGATGAGTGAGGAGAGCTCAGGGTCGCGTTAAGGTCTCAGCTGACCACGGCCAGGGTGCACCCTCCATGCTCCAGAGGCTCACGGTTAACAAGTTTCGCTGGACCATGTCAGAGTCTTCCTCTGAAGGTTTAGATGCCCCCATGACCTTGCTCTAGGCTTGTATTCCCAGTTTTCATCTGTTGATATGTGTCTTTAATTATGCCCTCTGGCGAGCTGGGAGGGGGCGGGGGAGAGGATGCACATTTCTGGTCAGCACCTTCTGTCCACAGTTCAGCGATGGGAAGGTCAGAGAGGGACCTCCTAATGCTGCCTGCTTGCTCTCAGATCCACATTTCAGAAAACTGAGCTCAGGCTCCTTTTCCTTCTGAATAGAAACAGAAAGAACCAGAGGATTTTAGGGTTGGGAAGAATAGGAAATGGAGGGAGCTGATGTCTGTGCAGCACTCTCTGTGGATAAAATGAGGCTTGAGACCAAGGTGGCCTCCTTGGGTCTGAAATAAGCCCAATCACCATCCTTCTGGAGCAGGTCCTCACCAGAACAGAGGACCTAGGGGTGCCGAGCCCGGCTCCCAGGTGGCTCTCACGAGATGAAGTAACTCACCTAAACCCAAACATCTGCCACCTCCCCACCCTGAGTGACATTTATAGGTAATACCAGAATGACTCCTTTGCATCTCTAAGGCTGTGTGTGGTTCCAAAGCATCTTAACTGGTTTTTTTCCCCTTTAGATCCCCGCAACTTTGTATAGTAAGTTGGTCTGTATCATATTTTCTGAATTTAAAGAAAAAAACCCAATAATCTCAGAGATTGAGGCAGTTAATGATAAAATCGAAACAGAAACCTAGATTTTCTTGCTCCCAAGCCCAGCTCCCTTGCTCAGGGCCTTCCTGAAACTGCTTCAGGACTCCACAGTGCCTTGTTGCAACAGGACCTTTGGCTGTTCTGCTCCCCAGCTCTGCATGTGACACGATGCACCATCTCCTCCCCAGGCCTGTCCTATAAAAATATTCCCCAGGCTGAGAGATAAAAATGCTTTCATGATCAGCTTGTAAATATCAGATAACAGGCGAGACCCTTCCCAAGGGTATTTAAATTTTAACAAAGATCTAAGCGCCAAGATAATTCCTCAGTTACACTTATCGGGCATCTACTACATGCCAGACACCGCTCCAGGCCCTGGGGACTCAACAGCCACCAAGTGAGACAAATTACTGCCTCAAGGCTTCTACACCACAGTGACACTTCCCATTTCACCACGCTCCCTGGTGGAATTTCAAGCTGCACTTCCCAGCAGAGGAAGATGTGTTCAGGCCCATCAGGCTTGGGACTTGCCTGCCCAGCCTGGATCATTTTTCTTCTTTATGCCTCCATCATTTCCCTGATACACATTGTATTCTTCTCCTCCTCGCCTGGCATCTAAACTTCCTCTCCCTGGGTGGGCAACAAATGGGCATTTTCAAGGCCAATTTCTATTTACCTCCTTTCAAGTTTCTCTAGTGCCATGGAATTCAAATGGGTCCCCCAGGGCTCATGCACAGCCAGCTGGAGTGCAGAGCTCTCAGCGTCCAAGGGGAGCCTGTGGGGAAGCGTTTCCATTTGTCTACTGCCCTCATTCAATGTTCACAAAGTCTCGTGTATGAAACCTTCGCTTCCATGTCACATCTTCATGGGCAAAATAAGGGTGGCTAATGCTAACTCTGAGTCATAGGGAGTTTATTGCTTCCTTTCTCATATTAATAAAACACAGACAACTCCAGAAAACAATATGCCACTAGACTTTCTTATTGTAATCAACAATTCAGCCAGGGAGGGGGTGGTGGAGACGGATGGATTTCACTGAACTCAAAAGAAACAAATCGGAAGGAGGGAATTGACTTAATAGAATGCATCTAAAACCTCTAGCTCTAGAAAGAAATCATTTTTTTTCCTTTCTCTCTCTTTTTTTTTTTTTTTTTTTTTTTTTTGCAGAAGGTAAACCCCAAAAGGGTGTAACCTACCCATCGGCTCTTACATATTCATCATCTAAAAGCCCAGCTGCCAAAGCAGGCAAGTGTCCACATGTGATTTCATCTAAATCTTCTGGTTCTGTAAACAGGCAGTATTGTGTCTTAGGAGATAGTGCGGAAATTAGCATCTTCACCCAGTCAAGCCCCACTGACTCCAGTAATATTTTAACAGATGCCAGGAACATGGGCACAGAAATCAATGGGCTGCAGAGTGAGGTTTTATTTTTTGTTTTTGCAGCACTGAGATTATCTACGTTTGTGTCTTTTTCATTCAAAATGACTGTTGCCTTGAATTTTATTGTATTGTTACTTTAGAAGATGACATGACAGTCCATGGGGAAATGTTCCCTGGCAGCCAAAAGGGAAAAGACTGTTTCTACTTAGAAATGAAATGGAAGGACGCAAAGAGGATGATGTGGTTTATGTGATAACAGCAAGGAGCTCACCTCCACAGCCCAGGCCAAAAATACACTGTCTGAGGTTGTGCCGACCCAGGTTCCTAGGAATCACTGGGGCGGGGCCCGGGGGGGCGGGAAACACACATAGAACTCAGGCCAGGAAAATACCTTTTCTAGGTTTCTGTGTGAATGCAAGAACTGTGCAGTGCCTTCTTGTCTTTTGGGAGGGAAAGCGTACTTTGATTTCTCATGCAAAGAGAAGCTGTGAGTTGTTTTATGATGGGCTTTAACCTTGCTTCCAGAAACCGGATGGCCTAGCTGATTTTATTCATGCAGTTAAGTTGAACACAGCTTAGGAGTTCCCATTGTGGCGCAGCGGAAACGAATACAACTAGGAACCCTGAGGTTGCAGGTTCGATCCCTGGCCTCGCTCAGTGGGTTAAGGATCTGACATTGTCATGAGTTGTGGTGTGGGTCCCAGACGCGGCTAGGATCCCACATTGCTGTGGCTCTGGCGTAGGCCGGCAGCTGTAGCTCCGATTTGACCCCTAGCCTGGGAACCTCCATATGCTGCAGGTGCAGCCCTAAAAAGACAAACAAACAAAAAAACAAAAGTTGAATGCGGTTTAAGAATACACAATAAAGGCTGGCATTTATTAAGCTTGTCCTGTGTGCCAGGCACTATACCAAGAGATTTACTCGATTATTATAGTTAAGCACCCCACACCACCATGGATATGTACTATTTTTAGCCCTAATTTACCATGTGAGGAAAAGGCAGCCCCAGAGAAGTTTAGTAGCTTGCCCTTTGCCACACAGCAAGTAAGTAGCAGAGCTAAGCATCAAATCCAGGGGGTGTGACAGTCTGGCTCCAGAAACCCCTCTCTATACCACTGTCCTATAGGTCCATATGCTAAGTAGACTATATATAAAGAATCTTGATTTGAGGCACCTTAGCATTCAAACAGGGAGTATTTTTCACCCTCCCCCCCCCAGCCCAGGTACTGCTCCAACTGTGTTTTAATGACTTCTTAATTATTCCAGTGATCTAAACCAGGTTTTGTTTGTTTTATTGCAAGGAATCCACTGTTCCTTAACTCCTCTCACAAACTGGCAGATCGTGGTGCCTCAGGGACCATTTCTGAGATGTCACCTGTCCTCTTCTGTGGTGGGCCCAGGGAAGGGGCCTAGGTGACAGAGGTCTCCTTCCGTGGCAGGCCTGTCAGTGGAGGGAGCATGTCCCTGGCCTGTCATCCCACCCAGATGCTCAGTGATTTCCACAGAGGTTCTATGTGCGGCCATCTGGGGCTGGGGGCAGCTTTCTCCTGGCCCCATCCCTTACTCTGAGCTAGGTGCCCCAGCCCTTGGCAGCAGCCCCCTGGGCAGCCCCTTGGCACAGAGTCCTGGGAACAGCAAGGGTTCTCCTCTTGGCTTCTGGGGCTTGAGGAGAACTAGGGTGGGAGGAGGTCACCTTTCTTGTCCCATCTCACCTCATCTTCGGCCTCCTGAGCTCCTCTTTGGACACAGACCCTCTGTTCTAGGAAGCCCTCCAACTTCAGGGACCACCTGTCAAGCACACCCTATTTTTTTTTTCCTTTTTTTTTTTTAATTTTTCCCCACTGTACAGCATGGGGATCAAGTTAGTCTTACATGTATACATTTTCCCCCCACCCTTTGTTCTGTTGCAATATGAGTATCTAGACATAGTTCTCAATGCTACTCAGCAAGATCTCCTTGTAAATCTATTCTAAATTGCATCTGATAACCCCAAGCTCCTGATCCCTCCCACTCCCTCCCTCTCCTGTCCTTGGGCAGCCACACCCTATTTTTACCTTGAAAGGGAGAGTACTTCTAACTCCCAGGATACACCCTGTGGCTGCAAGAACAGCAGGAAATGAGGGCCCCTCCCTGAAGCCCTGCGGTTCTCTTGAAGCCCCTGGATCTGGCCTGGGAGGATGAAGCAGGAAGGAACCCTGAACACGGCTTTCCCCCAGAGCCGACCTCGGACCCCTCCCATCTTCTGGTCCTGTCCTTCTGCTGATGGGCCCCAGTCAGGTGGAGCGGCTGACTGTGCCGCTTCTGTGGGGACAGCCCTACCTGAGGGACATTCCGTGGTACTTCCCCTCATTCAGAAAGTGGGGACTGGGGCCTTCTGACTTCAGTGTTGGGCTGAAGCCAGAATCTGGGCAACAGGACAAGTCCCACACCACCGCCTATGACTATAGCCATCAATTATCAAGCACCTTCCCTGTGCCAGACACCTGTCCTGCACAATGACCCCGAGGCAAGCACCGGGTCGCCCCCACTTCAGACAAGGGAGCTGAGCCTGGGAGAGGTCAGCCCCTGGCCCAAGGGCACTGCCCCGACTGGCCCTATAGCACTCAAACTCCCACAAAGCAGGTCAAGTGGAGGGTGAGAGGTGGAGGGGAGAGAAAGCAACCACAGCCAAGAGACGACTGGGATTAGAAAACTCATTGGTTTCTCCGTCCTCTGCAGCAGAGATCATTTCCAAAACTTCTATCCACCCAGGCACTGTGGCCCCCCTTAGCTCCTCAGGCCCTTGACTCCCTGACGGCCAGGAGGAGTGTGCAAGCCGGGCACCTTCTCAAGCGTTGCTGCTGCATAAATTTAAAATAAACAAAAGCCGAAGTTAGACCCTCAAGTGTTGCTCCATCACCTATGCCCTCTGCCAAACCATCTCCACCATCAGCAGGTGTCACCCTTAACCTCCCCGCACAAGTTCATTGTTGTGTCAGCGTCTGAAAAACTAAGTTCATTCATTCATTCACTCATTCGTTCAACAACTATGTACAGAGCACCTTCTGCAGCAGACTGAGCTCAGCTACAAGGGTTCCAACATAGAAAGGGATCCCTGGGGTCTCCTCCAGCCTCAAGAGAGAGGAGCCTCTCTTGCCAGTGACAGTCCCGCCATGGGGTGAGTTTCCCCAGTTTGGGCGGCCCCTCTGTTGCTCCTCTTCCTTCGGTGATAAAAGTCCTTTGGAAATGGAAGGAAGCTGAAGAAACAGCGATGTGCGGGCCAGCAGCTCAGGTCCCAGCTCGCCCCCACCCGGCGCTTTTCCTCATCTCTCCAGGAATGTGAGTGAGCAGGTAAATCAGGTCAGGACAGCCCCCAGCACAGCATCCCTCTTGCATGGGAAATTATCTCACTCACAAACTGGAAAGCCTCTGGTCTGCCTGCCGCGTGCAGCTCCTGCTGCGGACACACATTCCTGAGGTTTAAACGCTGTTCCCCAGGCAGTTTGCAACCATTAAACAGGCAGCTGGTATTTGGCGGGAGCCTCAAGCTGCTCGGAGCTAAAGAGAAATAGGCAGTGTCAGCTTGTAGACGTCCCCTCAGCGCGAGGAAGGCACATCACTGGCGCCACAGCAAGAGAAGGGAAAGTAAATCTTCACTCTTGCTGAGCAGAGTGTCAGGAACCCCCCCACCTCCCAACTCCCCAGAAGTCAGGGGGCCTTCCTTTGCCCCAGAAGAAAACCGAGCCCAAGTTTACTGTAATAAGCTTGTTCAGGTTCCTTCTGCCTTCACTGCCTCCCCCCTCTGAGGCTGCCCCTCACCCTGTCTTGGGGGTGAGACTGTTTCCACCAGAGCTCTGGAGACCTTCCTCTGAGGGGAAGTGAATCTGAGGGAATCTTGAAGTGACTCGTGGCTTAGCTTCTGCTTTGTTCCGCTCTTGCGGAGAAAAGTATGGGATTTGGAATCACACACTAATCCTGCCTCTGTTACCTAAGGTCTGTGCAACTTAAGACACACAGACCTCTTGGAGAATCTGTCCCTTATCCTTTTTTTTTTTTTTTTTTAATGTTCCCAATATATTAACATTTTAGTTGAATTTTTAACTATGGTGTGCCAATTTTTGCTGTACAGCAAAGTGACCCAGTCATACACACACACGCACACACACACACACACACACACACACACACACATATATGTACCTTCCCTTTCTTATATTATTTTCCATCGTGGTCTATCCCAAGAGGCTGGATATAGTTCCCAGTGCTGTACAGCAGGACCCCATTGCGTATCCATTCTAAATGGAATAGTTTGCATCTACCAACCCCAAACTCCCAGTCCATCCCACTCCCTCCCCTTCCCGTTCCTTATCTTTGAAACAGGAATTCAGGAATTCAGGGGAGTTCCCATGGCTCAGCGGAAATGAATCTGACTAGCATCTGTGAGGATACAGGTTCACTCCCTGACCTTACTCAGTGGGTTAAGGATCCAGCGTTACCGTGAGCCGTGGTGCAGGTCACAGGTGTGGCTCAGATCTAGTGTGGCTGTGGCTATGGTATAGGTTGGCAGCTATAGCTCCAATTCAACCCCTAGTCTGGGAACCTCCATATGCCACGGGTGTTGCCCCAAAAAGACAAAAATAATAATAAAGTGGGAATTCAGGATTGAGATTAACATCCCATGGGAATGCATAGGTAAACAAGGCACTTGGTAGATACTCAGCGAATGTCAGGTTTCCTGCACTCATAGAGAACCCTGAGGCTGGTTATGCAAAGTCAAATCCTTCCCTGTCGCTCTGACCCCCAGGCCTTGCTGCTAGACTGGCTTCAGTCTCCTTTAGTCACCTCACATCTGACATCTGCTGAAAGCACTGTTTTTCACGGGTTGGGGGAGAGGGAGGCATGTCATGGGGATAAATGTCAGTGACTGTCATTTACAGAAGGCCTGCCATGTGCCAAGCACCTTGCAGCCCCCCCCCTTACAGACATGATCTCTGACTGTGACAACAGCCCCCTCCAGTAGGTATGACTGTCCTCATTTATAGCCAAGGGGGCCAGGCTCGGAAAGCAGAAGAAAGCCTAGTAGCCAGGCTGCTGAGGGCTGGAGTCAAGAGTCCAGGCTGGTGCTGCCTGGGCTTCTCACATCAGATTCCTAAGGCTCACCCCAGACACAGTGCGTGAGAATTCGGTGAATAGGGCCCTGGAACGTGCAGGTGATTACACCTCCACTGTGATCTGCATGATGTAGGTGCCAGGAGCTAGGAGCTTGCTGCCTTTGATAAGGTGGTTCTGGAGCTGTTCATGACCTTGCTCAAGGAGGAATATGCTAGGAGTCTAAGGCAAGTTTTGAAACGTTTTCCCATGAAAATCTCTGAAAAAAGACCAAACTTCCATGTATCAGAGGCGGTACAAAGAAACTATTTTACTGGTTCTATTTCAAAGTGCTTAAAAGGAACCTGGTTGCGTGAAGAATTCACTTTGGATGACATCTGGCATTATGTTCAGTAAGGAACTGGAAGCATGTGGGGTCGAGTGTTTTCCATTTTAAAGACCGTTCGATTCCGTGAAGGAGAGCAGGCAAAAGCGACTAGGTCTTCTGCGGAAGGTCATGGGAGGCTGTGGGAGATGGTGGTGTTGGTTGAATTTATGACATGCTTGAGAATATCTGTGTGCTGAACAAGTAACTGCCCTCAGGATATTTAATCTGCCCTCTAGAAAATCAGTATCAGCAAAGGCAGACTAGGGTGTTCAGAAACTTCAGAATTAGCCAATAGCATGAGGAAAAAATACTTCAGATCTCCAATATCCAATCAATTTTAAGTGGCAAAAATAGTCACTATTTCCAAGTAGAAGTTGTATTTTTAATTTAATTAATTGAGGTTTAATTGATAATTTGTGAGTAAAATGTATGGTCAGTTTATTTATTTATGTCTCTCCAAACTGGTAATTACATCCTATTTCATAAAATATCCCAGTGATTCTATTGCATGGCTTTTCCCTGTAGGAAGCCGGGTCTGTGTCTCCCTAAAGAGGCATTAATGCCTGGTAGCATTTACCGGAGGGTATAACAGAAGAGCACTTCAGAGAAATTAGAAACTTCCCTAGGACTTGTTATGAAAGCTCAATCCCTTTAGAGTAATGGAAACATCATAAATCACGCAGGTTTAGTTTTGCCCAAGGATGGCGTGAAGACTGGCTGAGCCCCCGAGGCAGCTTCCAGCTCTTTAGCAGTGTATCTGGCACGGTCTCCAGGTGGATTTAAAGGCGACCTACTGTTAGTGAGAATCACGGTAAAGGAGGGATCTGCTTCCTGCCTAGATGGGCGAATGCCTTCAAGAGCACACAGGATGGCTGAACTCCAACTCAATTCCAGGGTGCCAGGTGCTGACTTGCTCTCCCAGCTCGATGCTGTGACTCCCCCAGGAGGTGACAGTGTCTAGGTGGGGACAAGCAGGTGCCAGTGCTGGGCAGAGGGTCTGAACACCCTACCCCATCTCACGTTTGTCTGCACGGCTGCACACGGCTGTGGTCTGACACTGCCCAGCATGCTGTACACTGTCAAAGAGGAGATGGGACGGCTCCCACAAAGAGAGCAGCTCCATCCATCTCGGGTGTCCCCCCCCCCCCCCCCATGGGCCTGCTGCTCTGTGCACAAAGATGCATCACTCCTAAGTAGAGTTAAGGCTAGAGCTGGGATGCTGTCCCTGGAACCTGTGTTTTCTTACTTGGCAAAAAAAAAAAAAAAGAGAGAGAGAGAGGGTGGGGAGTTGTGGTGGAGGAAGCAGAGAGGCTTTGCTGAGGGGATTAAGGATCTTTAGATGGGGAAGCTGAATCCCATCACATGTAGCCTTATAAGAGGAGGCAGAGGGAGGCTGGACCCACACAGAGAGGGCCACACAAAGATGAAGCAGGGGGAGAACTGAGGGTGCTGGCCTTGAAGACTGGAAGGGTGTGGCCGCAAGCCAAGGAATGCCAGCAGCTGCCAGAAAACGGAAGAGGCAGGAAGCAGCAGATTCCACATTAGAGCCTCTGGGGGGAACCCAGCCCAGTGATACTGACTCCCAGCTCCTGTCCTCTAGAACTGGGAGAGGATAAGTTTCTGTTGTTTGAAGCCACTGAGTTTGTGGTTATTTGTTACAGCATCCATTGGTAACTAATACTTACCATGGGATCCAGCAGGCGCAGGGGACAGTGGCTATTGTTCCCTCCCAGGACTAGGGCCCTGCTCACTTTGGGGATCATTTTGTTTCGCCTTCTGTCACAGACTCATGGTCCTCAACACAACCCCCAAGACCCAGCGAGTAGCCACTTGCCCCTGTGCCCTCAACCTAGCAAGCTGAGATTCATTCAAAATTATGGAAATAATCTAAATCCTTATGTGTGGATAAAGAACATAATTTAGAGGCAGAATCTGGATGGTCCTAACCATCCAATGAATTCTGTGACCCCGTTTTACAGACAACAATGCTGAAGCCCAGAGGAGTTAGTTGGCTAGTCATGAACCTACCTAAACTCAAACATCTAAGACACTCTCTCTAGGAGTTCCTGTCATGGCTCAGCGGTAACGAATCTGACTAGGATCCATAAGGATGTGGGTTTGATCCCTGGCCTCGCTCAGTGGGTTAAGGACCCAGCGTTGCCGTGAACTGTGGTATAGGTCACAGATGCCACTCGGATCTTGCATTGCTGTGCCTGTGGCTGTAGCTCCAATTTGACCTCTAACTTGGGAGCTTCCATATGCTATGAGTGTGGCCCTAAAAAGCAAAAAAAAATAATAAAATAAAATATTAAAAATAAATAAGTAAATAAAATGAACTCTCTAAAAACAGCAAAAAGCCCTAGGCCAACAGAACCAGCAAGATATACATTCACAAACCATTGCTTCTAGTGTGAGGCAGATTAATCTGACAGTTGATCATGTTTGGCCTTGTCTGTGCTGCTGTCATTTTGAGTTGCCTTTCAACTATTTTATTGTTATGTAATCTTTGGTTCATTTACTGGCTTATTCCTCCATCCAGATTGTATAGTCCTTTAGGGCAGGTGGATTTCATCCTCCACAGGACTTTGCTCATAGCTGGTGTTCAATAAACATTTATTTTATGTCTGTCCCAAAGAGCCTACTGGCTCTTTTGTGTGCCCCGGTGTAATTCCATTTTCTTACAGGTGAGACCACAAAAGCCTATCAGAGCCCATCAGTTCCAGGGACAACCGCACAGCCAGTCACCCTGATGCAGGTACCGGGGACCACTGCAGTCGAAGCCACCCACACTGCCTTGCCAAAGCCATCCCCATCTGCAGGCTTTACCACCAGCAGCCTCAGACTACAGCCTGTGGGCCAGAGAAGCCGGGAGCTGGGTCAGTAGGTAGACTCTGTGTTGCCATGTGCTGGCAAAGAGGGGGGGATGGGTTTTTGGAGTGAGCAGCTCTGTCTGGGTGCCTCTGTATAGAGCCCATATCAAGCTGGATGAGGGGAGAGCTCCAGAGCCCTGGGTCAGGGGTATGCGTCATGTCCTCCCAGATTCAGGGGGTCCACTCGAGCCAACTAATCATTCAGGACCAAATGAAAAGCTAAGCAAACTGTGAGGAGCGGGCTTAATAGAGGTTTGAAAATAGGACTGCTGCTAATCACACTTTGGAAGGTAGGATATTATGCGAAATTTTCTCCCTGCAAATTTTCTCAAAAAGCTGGGTGAGAGGGATAATAGATTGCTATGTAAACATAGAAATTTGTTTTGTTTTAAAGGACACATTGGATGCTCCTGGAAGTCTTCAAACACTAGAACCAAACCAAACAAAAAGAATCTCTTTAGGAAAAGCCAGATAACTAAAGTTTTTATTCCCTTTCTGATTGCTTTTTGTCTTACCCCATGTACTCGTTTCTTAGATCATATTTTAGGTTTCACCAAAGCCCGGTTTATGGAATTGATCTGGAATTTGATCAGTTTTACATTTAGGAGCCCATGTGATAATCCAAACACTGGTTTTACACAGGCTTCTATGTCAGGCATCCTGGACAGGGAGCACCCATCTCATCTCCAAAGATCTTCTGGAAAAGGGGTGGGAAACTCTGCAGCTGGGGTGTTGCTGTTGGCTCTGCCCTTTTTTCTAAGTATTTCCCCCCTGGAGCCACTCTTCCTTCTAAGAGGAAGTGCCCAGGACCCTTTCAGCCTCACCTCCAGCTTCCAAACATCACTGCCACGTTGCCTGGCCCTTGCCTCCTTCCCTGTCAGAGCCCAGCTCTCTCGTCATCTTTTTAGTCAATAAATCCAAACACTTTCGATGTGCTAGACTGTCCTCTAAGCCCCTGACAAGTGTTAGCCGATGACGTGCTCAGAACAACCCTATACAGTGGATGCATGACTTCTCATTGGACTAATTCCTTGTATGGAGAGGAAACCAAGGAGCAGGTCGGTGAGGAAACCGGCCCCCAGTCACACAGCTGGGAAGGAACCACCTTCCCAGGATGCAAGCCCAGCAGCCTGTTCTCCAGTGACTCCCCTTTAGGGCAGGAGGCATCCCTGGCGAAAACAAACATCTCAGAGACCTTGACAGGGATGGGGCAGTGAGATTAGAGGGTCTGAGGCACAGCCAAGCCCTGTTGTGATTGGGAATAAATAATAACAGGACACACAGCCCATTCTCTGTGTCGGGCACCCTGCCTGCATTATTTTATTTAACCTTCCCAACAACGCTATGAAATAGGGAGTATTACTAATCCACCCAAAGAATGACTCATGGAAGAGGCTATAATATAAAGCCCCCAAATAAGAATGCCATAAAAATAATTTCTGAAATGCATCAGACATTATCTAGATTCTTTCAAAGACATCTGAGTAGCTGAATGAGTTGTTTGCTCCCCATGTCTCCTTAGAGGACGTCAATTTTACATAACACATCTAATTAAGCCTGGGGCAGATGGTTTTGGCTGTACTGGGAGCTTGGAAATCCTGTTTCAAGTTGGGCCTGTGCTTATGGAAAACCGCAAGCAACTTGAAGCGGTGGCTCCCAGCCTGGCCAAGCTTCCTTGCTCCTGGCCTGGGGACAGGAGCTCTGGGCAGCCGCCTTGCAGCCCATCAGTGTGGGCTCTTCATCCTGGGCCAGCACCCTCGTCCATGCTGCCCCACAGACAGCTAGACAAATATTCAGAGCCCTTTGCTCTGTGCAGCCAGTGCCGTAATTGCTAAGAAAGGAGCCAAACTGAGGAAGGCGGGAGAAGGAGAGGACTTTTGAAAATGTGTATGGCCTACTCAAAGGATTTTCTGTAGCAAAGAGGCGGAGTGCAGATTGATGCCTGAATGCCCAGGTCTTTTTTTGTTTGTTTGTTTGTTTTAATAACAGGCTTATTGAGATACTTTTCACCTACTGCACAATTCAGCCACTTAAAGTGTACAGTTCAGTGGTTTTCAGGGTACTCAGAATTGTGCGACCATCACCACAGTCAGTTCTAGAACATTTTCATCACCCCCCGAAAAAACCCACACCCACTAACTGTCATCCACTGCTTCCCCCTAACCCCCTCGCCTCCAGCCCTGGATAAGCACCAGTCTGCTTTCATGAATGTCTATCTTAATACATGGCTATAGATATTTGCGGTGATATTTCAGCCCAACTACATTAAATAATGCCTAATATATAGAGAACTTATTTCTTAAAATAGTTGAAAATATTCTGTTAATTATAAGAGAGCAACTCTCCTCCTGCTGATGGACAAGTTGCTGTTGTTGCATTTATTTTTTTTTCTTTCATATATATGACTGTAGTCAAAAGATTCTAGAAGTGGTTCTAGATGAGGTGTTCAAGCAAAACCAAAATCACTTATTCCTTCAAAAACACCTCTTAGACTTCCTGCAGTGGCACTGCAGGATCAGTGGCATCTCTGGATCACTGGGACGGAGGTTTGATCCCTTGCGGGTACAGTGGGTTAAGTATTCAGTGTTGCTACACTGTGGCAGAGGGTGCAGATGTGGCTCAAGTCTGATCCCTGGCCTGGGAAAACAAAAACAAACAAAAACATTTCTTGAGCGCCCACTGCGTGTCAGGCCAGCAAGACCCCTGAGAAGCATGAGCCAGAACAGGAGCAGCCTGCATTTGAGGGTCCACGAGTCAACTTTGAGGTAAAGAGCTGCCTTTCAGCCAGGACACAGGAAATTGGAAGAGTCTAGGAGAGAGGAGAACCTTTGTAGCAGGAAAAGATGGGGGCTCTCCCAGCCCATGAGGAGGAGCTGATGCAGGTGGCAGGAGTCCAAGGAAGATGGGGCCAGACACCAAGGCCACATCATGGCCCCTTAACTGACCCACGATTGTGCAAACCTCACAAGACGAGAGGAGCAAGGCTAGGGCTCAGGGAGCCAGGAGCCTACCCAAGGCGCAGGAGAAAAGCTGTTCTTCACAGCCAAGAAAGACGTTGGCATCCAATGGAGCCACGTGGTCACTGTGCTGCATCTTAGGGCCAGAGGAGGCAGCCTGGAGGACCAAAGGCATAGATGGGCTGAGGAAAGAGCTCTGGAAAAGATGGAGAATGCCTCAGGCCCAGCTGCAGGGCCAGCTGAATCTACCACAGGTTTGGAAGGTGGAGTGTGGCTTCATGCAGCATTGTTTGCCTGGTCAGGTTCATCTCAAGACAGCACCATGGTTGCCTCAGCAGATCTCATCTATCTTCCAGTATATCCACAACAAAGGGTAAACTAGCGAGGGGAGCAGAGCACCACCTGGTGGCAGGGCATGGTGATGCACCTTTTGCTCCCCTCCATCCTCTACATAAGGGTGGCTGAGGAGCAAAGGGTGCTACCTGGGACAGGAAGGAACCGGCATCTGTAACTAACTGCCCATCCCTACCTGCCACATGCAACCTCCCTTCTCACCAACATGCATCTCATCTCTGAAAATTTATCTTCCTTAAGGTGTCAGGAGACGGCTTTTCTTAAAATCCAGTCTTAAAAAATAGTAAGACAAATATTCCAAAAGAAAAATGGGTGAAGGCCATGAGCAAGCAGGTCACAGAGGAAAAACTATAAACAGCCAGTAAATACAACAAAAGGTGTCTGACTTCACTAGGAACCTAATAAATGCACAGTAAACAATAAGATGTCATTTTTCTACCAATTCATATCAGAAAGGGATAAAACACAGGTTTGGCAAGAGTATGGAGAAATGCACTTAACAGAAATATACCCCTAGGTAATTACCAGCCACAATCAAAAGAGGCCTGGATAGCAATGTTGTTCGTGATAGAAAAATAGAGAAGGTCTAATTGTCTGTTGTCAGAGCAGTTAAAGAAGTTACTATCCAGCTATTCAAATACGTGCAGTTAACTGACAGAGGATCGGTCTGTTACAGGTTAAGTCAAAGAAGCAGGCTACAAAACAGCACGGGTGCTGATCTCGTTTTTTGTAATTTGTTTTGTACAGGAGAACATGTGCGTAGAAAAAGGGATCCAATGCTATATACCCAAACTGTAAATCAGTCACTGCTGGATATGGGGATTACAGCTGACTCCTAACTATCCATAGCATATATCGTGACAGTGAGCATGTGTTCACGTTATAGAATTAGAGAGAAAACAAAGCTGTTTTTTGAGGTTGTGTCCAAATAATTGGAACAAGGACCAAGAAAGACAATGAAACGTTATGGTGGATAGATTTGGTCCTAAGAAAAACTGATATTTTCCCATGACCGCTCGTCGCTTCCTTTCCATGAAACTTGGGTCTTTCCCTGGGCTGGTTTTTTCCTGGCCCTCCTGCCACCCAAACGGCTTTGCATCGCTCTTTACAGATTCTCCCTCCTCCCTTTTAAAGCCTTGCTTCAGAAAAATTGCCCAATGCATAATGAATGCTGAAGTGTATTTGATTCTCCCACAGAGTAATTAAGGATAACCCATTGTGTGCCCTTAAAAATGACTGAACGCTAATGCTATTTGCATCAATACCATGTTAATGCAGTTTAAGCAAACTGCTAAATGTTAAGTGACATTGCTATTGAGGAATTACTTTAACCCCCTCTGGAGTGGCACAGTTGAAGAGAATTATTGGAAGAATAATGAAGTACAGAGAAATATGGCATGTTAGTACAAGACACTTTCTTTGACAATTGTGAAGTACGAAGGTTACTGTTACTTGGAATTTTCAGTCAGTGTTTTGAGTTAAAGCCCCTTCCCCCCCCCTTTTTTTCCATTTCAATCCCTCCTCCAGGGCAGGTTCAGACCACCCCAGGACAGAGCTCTACCTTCGTTCTGACCTCGGTAATGTCATCTTAGGATGGATGCTGGAAAGAATGAGAACAGTTAGGCTAAAATTCATGCTCTGACCAGTCAAATGTTATTACAGATCTCTGGTGCACCACCACCTACACTAACAGCCAAAATAGCCCCCAAGCTAATCCAGGTGAGAACCTGAACTCACCTTTCCAGCTACTGACGACAGTTAAGCTTGTTTACATGGGGTTTGTCTTCCCAAATCTTTGTCATTTGACTCAGATTTGGGCAGAAAAGCTTTAAACCAGATATACCCACAAAAGATACTGCTCAAGGGCCCAACTTGTAAGGAAAGTAAGGGAGCCATTCAATAAGCAAAGCTTTTACAATGGTCATTCCCTCGAGGCAATTTTGTGGAGGTTGTGATAGAAATTCCTAAAGATTCAGTAACTAAGCTCTTAGAAACCTGAAAAGAGATACTCTCTGGGGTGTATACTTGAGGAACTAGGGTAAAAGAAAGAGAAATTTTTATCATTTCCGGGGAAAAGGCAGAGCCAGTTTTTCTGTGACACGGGGAAGAGAAATAATTCTCTCTCCTCCAGTTCTCCCACGGATTGCGGCGCTCCCTGGCTTCCCTTCCTTCACTTGGGGGGTTAGTGTATCCCTTTGGGGTTTGGCCCAGGAACTGGGAATGCAGAGATGAAACAAGTTCTCCAGGACGCTGTGGAGGCCTACGGGGATGAGAAAGGAAAACCTAGCACAGTGAGATGCTTTCTGCAAACTGCTCAGGCTACAAACTGACATGTGGGAGAGACAATTTCCTTTGCAGCCTCGGGGTGCTAGAAAGGAGAAAAGCTCAGGTCCTTCTACCTGTCTGTCCTCCATATGGTACAGGATCCCTAGAGGCTGCAGCTTCTGTTTTGCTTTGATGCCAGATGGGCCCATGGGGTCCCCTGGGCTAAGAGTCTCTGTGGCTTCACAACTGCACCATTGCCACACACACTCAGTGGTTCAGGACAAAGGGCTTAAGAATCAGATCGCTGGGCCAAAGATGCAAGGCTGTTTGGGGCCTTGACAGGCCTGTGGGACCGTTCAGGCAGCCAAGTGCAAGGCACTCCTTCCTCTGGGGCCCTTGGCCAGGATCTGAGCCTCCTTGGCAAGCCCCCAAAGTAGAGCCAACCACAGAGAGCTCGGCCAACTTCCAAGGAAAATCTGAGCTGGGGGCACTTTCATCAGGGGACAAGATAAGAGAAGAAAGCAGATTGCTGGTTGTTACTCAGCTGACCCTGTGTAATCCCCCAGGGTACCCAAAGGCCGGATTCTCTGGAGCTGCTT
Source organism: Sus scrofa (assembly GCF_054392235.1). Lineage (NCBI taxonomy): Eukaryota > Metazoa > Chordata > Mammalia > Artiodactyla > Suidae > Sus > Sus scrofa. Next base: position 115,631,639 of record NC_139385.1, on the reverse strand, counting down.
TCCAGGACCCTGGCTTCCTCCCCTCTGCTTAGTGGCCCTGCTCTGCTGCACCTGCAGGCACCTTCTCCCCACACACTGCAGGCCTCTGCCGCTCAACTCCGGGCGTGCCAAGTTGTTTTAACCTCTAGTGAACGTCTCTTCACTCTGTTCTCAGTGTGTTCAAAGAATGCTTCTGCCCATCCAGACAGCAAAAGGCTCTCAGGGGTTTGGGTCTGCGGGAGAGTCCCCCCGACCCCTTGTGCATCCTAGGCCAGGGCCACCTTGCCATCCCAGGACCGCCTCTGGGATAAAAGCGCAAATACCCAGACACACCACTTGGGGGGGCGATGGCAGCAAGGCACTGGCCAGACCTCCAGCTCCTGTTTTTTCCTGCCCAACAACCCAGGGCTGTTCTTAGCATCTGATCCCACTGCCTTTCTATAACCTTTTGTAGCCTTACTGCCTCAGGTCTCTAGCTGAGTCTCCCTTTCTTCTCCACTGTCTTCTCACTGCCAGTAATTAAAGCTCTATCTGGATGACCATACAGTTGCTCCCAGCTCCCTTCTCACCCTCCAATCTTACCCCTTTCTGTTGCTCCTCCCCCTCCGCCAGCACCCCTGCAGCTTTGCACTGAGCACCTCAGACCCCCCCCACCCATCGACCCTGGAGTGCTTCCACCTGGGAACCTCTCCGTCCCCAGGCAAAGCCCGAAGAGGTCTCACTCAAGTGAGACAGCTCTCACTTCGACCAGCTCTTACTTCCAACATAATCATGCCTATCAGACAAGTCACCCAGTTCCTCAGCTAGAAAATCATCCAATCACAGAATTAGAAGGAATTATATAAAATGCATCTGGTGTGATTCCCTACCAAAAAAAGTGAATCCTTTATGGTGTCCCGGACAGGGGCCTCTGGCCCATACAGAATAACTTCATGAGTGGTCCAGAGTTTCCCAGCCCCTTTGTTAGAAATACTATATCTAGAACGTAAGCCAGTTGCTCTTAATTTGTCTCAACCAGGACTTCTCAAAGTGTGTTCCAAGGACCCTGCTTTCAGAGATTCTGTGAGGTCCTCCCTACTCTGCCTACGTAACCGTGTGAGGCCAGATTTTCTTCACACACATCAACCAAAACAACATTTCACCACAGACTGACTGAAGGGACAGCCATCAGATCTGAGCTGTCTTCTATGACATCAGACACTGAAGAAATTTGCCACTCTCCTCATTGAATCCTTTTGTTTTAGAAAAGTTATTTTTCATCCAAAAAAAAAAAAAAAGTTAAAATAGAACAGGCCTCTTGCTATTTTTAAGCCAATGAAGAGTGAAACAGATCACATGGTGAACAGAATATGTTCTGTTCCAGGTAAGAGGATGCACAGTTTTAATTTCTAATACGGGAAAACTCAGAAGATACAACCAACATAAACAAAGGCTCTTTGGGGTCCTTAGTATTTGCTACGAGCAGAAATTGGAGAGCCTTTCAAATACATGAAGGTAGCCTTCAGGTCCTCTTTTATGTCTCATCTTTTCTGGGATAAATTTGTCTGAGTCCTTCAACAGGTACATGACCAGACAGTACACCCTCTAGCAATGCCCCAGTCTGCTGGTGTCTCAGAACAGGGCACTGAGAGCAGAACAGCACCTCGAGGTTCATGCCAGGGAATTGTCTCTCTCGCCCTAGACACTCTGGTTCCATGAGAACATCCCAAGTTCCATTTGGGGGAGGCTCTGTCTCCCCATCAGCGCATCTCCAGCTGAACTGGAAATCACTCAGGTTCCCAGGGATTTTCCTCAGGTATTTCTTTTTTTGCAGGGGGTGGGGGGCTGCACCCACGGCATAGGAAATTCCCAGGCTAGGGGTCCGATCGGAGCTACAGCTGCCAGCCTACACCAACAGTCACAGCAACGTCAGATCTGAGCTGCATCTGCGACCTCATGGCAATGCCAGATCCTTAACCCACTGAGCAAGGCCAGGGATCAAACCCACAACCTCATGGTTCCTCGTCAGATTCATTTCCATGGCACCATGATGGGAACTCCATCCTCAGCTATTTCTGCAGAAGCAGGTCACCCCAATCCTGCCCTGGTACGACTGTGGTTTTGAACCCAACTTAGAACGTCACACTTACCTCCATGAAATCCTCCCTTAGTCCACTGCAGTCTTCCTGAATCTTAACTCTGTCATTGATTGTGTTAACTATCCTTCCGATGTCTCTGTCATCCACTAAATTGATTAACATACCACCTGTCTCCTTTCCAGTCACTGATAAAATCATGCCACATGGGACAGACTCTCATGAGCCCCACTAGATAACCCATCTGTGTTTAGGGCAGCCCATCAGCAGAGACAAGCTGCTATGTACGGACTACAGATGCTGCTGTTGGCCTCCACACTTCACCCTCTCCTCCACAGGACACTGAAATTTGATCCACGAGTGATTCCTGCTTCCTCCACCCACTATGCCTTCTGCCCATGGATATAACTTGACAGCTCCCCAATTTAAGCCACCATCTTCACGGCAGGGGCACTGCTCTTTAAGCAAAAAAAAAAAAAAAAAAAAGATTACTGAACATACTATACATCGGACATTGTGCTATGTGTTAGAACCAGAGAGATGACTCCGATATTTTCAGATACTAGGATTTTGCTGCTGATACTACTGCCTTCGTGGGTACCACGTTTTCCGCTTCCAGAATGATCAGCGATGCCCCTGCCTTGTCTGGCACCCCTGGCCAGACCCCTGCCCCTGCTATCAGGACCCTCTGGGTCAGGACAGGGGCAACTCATGCTGGCCTGGTCTCTCCTGCTGTGTCCCGGGGGAGGGAGGGTGCTAGGCTCCAGGTGATTTAGGTTAGAACTCGGTGACTTTTCCACAAAACCATCATTTTGCTGCCTGGCTTCAGGGTACCATAAGCTCTGATCAAATCAGCTTCGCTGGCCTGGAAACCTCACCATGGCGTTCCTGTAGTTTCCATGGGAAGAGGCGGCCAGGTCCCAAACAAAAGCCCAAAACAGAGCTTTGGAGGGTAAACCGTCTATGAACCCCAGACTGCCCATGCTCCACTGGCGTGACAGCCCGTGCCCAGGACCTCTGACTGTCCTCAGCTCCCCTGACAGCCCTCTGAGTGCCCGTCTCACTGCAGAGAGAGAGAACACTCTCCAAGGGAAATGTGCAGCCCTCAGGGCATGCAGCCAGGCCCCGGGAAGGGTGGTGGGCACAGCGCCCCTGCTCCAGGGGCTGCAGCCTCTTGGATGGATACTTCCTTCTAAAAACCACACTGGAAGTCCCTGGGGAGAAGCCAGGAGGCTGAAGGGCCACCTGTGCTGCCCCATGGAACTGGAGAGCCCTCAGCGACACGTGTCACGGCTCCTGCATGGGCCCTGGGCTGGCAACTTCTGGCTGTGCAGAGAGAAGGTGCTGTAACTAGGGCAGAGGTGGGGCGGGGCTTAGTACAGTGATGGGCTGGGCCCCACACTTAGTATGCGCTGCGGGGAATGTTCCAGGCCTAGCTGTTCCATGGCCTCACCTGAGATGCTGAAGCAACAACGCCACCTCCCATGTGATGATGGGGTGGTGGCTGTGTGCAGGCTCTGGAGCCTGGCTGCTTAGACCTGACATTCTGCCCTGCGCTCCATGAGCCTCGTTATCCTCACCTGCCACATGGGCTCATATCACAAAAATAATTAGCTGGGTTTTATGGCGTCTTTTATATTTTTTAGAGTGATTTTCAACATATTTACCTTCATGTGAGGCAAGGCAGGACAAGTCCTTATGACCTCAGGTTTATACAGGAGAAAACTAGAAATCAAAGGAGGCAGACAAGCCCCCCACCCCTAGGCCTACAGCTAGTGTTTGGTTAGACTCTGGAGGGGTCTTCTTTCTTCTTTTTCCCCACATCACGCCTCTCTCCTCGACACCAGAATACAAATGTTTCCGCAAATCTACTTCCCATTACCACCAAACCTCAAAACACCAAGTCCGAGCTGTCCAAATATTTTTCAGCCTTTGGCTTTTGAATGAAAGTCATTTGGTTCAAACTTGTGCCAAATAAATAAAAGTGGCAGGAACAGAAGGACAGGCCTCCAGGACAGAAGTGAGGCTTGGAAATCCCTCATATCAGAGAACTTGTGTCCTACTAAACAAGTTTAGTAGTTTAGAGTTTAGAAGTATCCAAACTCGTGTCAGAGAACTAGTGTCCTACTAAACTAGTGTCCTACTAAAGCAATAGAGCACCCAGCATTCTAATCCTTCTTCACACTCTAGGGCCCTGAAAGCCTTGGGCAAAAACTGAGATGTCACCAGCATGGTTTTTTTGTGTGTTTGTTTGTTTGTTTGTGTGTTTGTTTGTTTTAGGAAAAAGGGCACAGTGCACATTTTTACCAGTAGGTGGAGACAGAGTTACGAGGCTGAAGAAGCTGAATGTTTAAATACATAAATCGTAAATATTCTGAACTTAGAGACCATCGCCACCCAAACTGCTGATGTTACTCAAAAAGAAATTAGGATTCAAGGAGAGCGCGTGACTTGCTCAAGGTCCTGCCCCTGGTTAATGGCTGAGCCAAACTGAACTCAGTTCTCACCGTTAAACTAGAAAGTGCAAGAGCACAGACTGCATTTTGAAATAGCCTGTTATCTTTTCATCATGCAAAGAAAAATATCACTTTTGAGTGTGTTAATCATTGAAGCATGCAGGAAAGCTGCTGGCCTTGAAGAAATGCAAACAGTTGGTTATGCTCTTGGCCTTGTGAGGTAAAGGCGAAGGGGCGGGGGAGAAAAACAGCCACTTTGGTGTCTTTATGAGGCTCCCTAACATGTCTGTGCTGCCTCTGAGCCCCTCCAGACAGAATCCCCCCAAGGAGATCAGGGACTATTGATAAGAATTTCCCCTTTCCACCACTCCCTCTATTTCACCAGCGCCAGTTTGGGGTAGGGGGCATTAAATAAATAGGATGCCAGGTGCCACCCTACTCTAGCCTGCTTGAGGCACACAGTGAGAAGCAGAGCCTCAGGAAACGAGTGGACTGTCTGCTCCCTCTGAAGAGGTCAGATTTGTTCTATGTGCTTTCTAAGGAAAGAAACACAAACAGATGGGTGAAATAAATGTACCCAGAATGATACTGGGCACATTCTGGGCACTTATTTTTGTTTCGTTTTGTTTTTGTCTTTTTAGAGCCGCATCCTTGGCATATGAAGTTCCCAGGCTAGGGGCTGAATCAGAGCTGCAGCTGCTGGCCTACATCACAGCCACAGCAACACAGGATCCAAGCTGTGTCTGTGACCTACACCACAGCCCACGGCAATGCTGGATCCTTAACCCACTGAGTGAGGCCAGGGATCATACCTGCATCCTCATGGATACTGGTTATATTCGTTTCCGCTGACCCACGATGGGAACTCCCTGGGTGCTTATGAAGTGTGATGGATGGAAGGAAGGAAGGAAGAAGGAAGGGAAGCAGGGAGGAAGGAAGGTTGGATGGATAAAGATTTCAGATCAATACAGTGAAAAGTTTTCTCACAGTCTAAACAGTCCAAGAATAAATGCACTGTTTTTGTTGGGAATGTAGGAGGTGTAGTGAGTCCCTTGGCTCTGGAGGTATTCAAGTACTAGCCAGCCACTCACTTGTAGGACTGTTATAGAAACAAGCTAGGCTGTTGGTTCAGATTGCATGAGGTTTCAATTCCCCTTAAATATTAGGATTCCCATTATCCCATCATTCTCAGGGCATAATGAAGGGAAGAAAAAAGTTAAAGATGTTTTGTCTTCAGTTTTAAGAAATTTGAATGAGAAAATCCCAAAGATTTCAGGTTGTTTCATCCCAAAGTCTGGTCTCATGCTCCTTTACTGAACTGTCAGCCACAATTAGAACACCCTTATCATCCTAGCAGTTCACATGAGAGCTTCTGCTGGTTTCATCGAAGTAACGAGTTTATTTCTTTTTAATTTTGAAAATCAGGGGAGGAACCTGACTTATGGAAACCTGGATCAGTCCTTCTAGATGCAGGTAATTATGCAGCCCAACTTCCTGGCCGTGGCTAGATCAAGATTCACAGGATTTCAGCTAGTGGCATAGAGCCCAAGCTCGGCTAGAGAAGCCTTTCCAACAGGGTCACCTGGGACGTTAGGGTCTGGTGACCACGCGAAGGGCCCACTGAAACGCCCGCGGTGAGGCCTGAGGTAAGGGACAATGATGGCTCACAAAGGAGGAAGGAAGTGTGAAGATAGAAAGGTGGAAGGGAGTGAGTTCCAGGTCCTCAAAGTGGGTTAGACCCTCACTCCATCTGGAGCACACTTGACTTCCTTCTCTTTCTTCTTCCTTCTTTGCAAATAGGACTCAGGTTTTCCCTTCATGGAAACCAGTGTTCCCTGTTTGCTGCATTGAGTGTTTTTTAAACTCCAACAGCAAGTGCGGCCTTCCAACTCTTGGTCCGAGGGCAGATTTTGCTGGTGGGTGGGTGGGGGGAGGTAGAGGAGAGGCCTCTGCGCATGTACTTCTTCCCCCCCCGGGGGCTCCTGGCTGAGAAATGCCATGAGCGAATCTTTTAAATGATGTGAGGAAGTGGGAGGAGCAAAGTGACCTTTAATGGGAAGATGAAATCATGTGCTTTGCAAATCGGAAAAACTAACAAGCTAGGAAAAAGCCCATGGACCGCAGCCAGAAAGGACCAGAGCCCCCAGCACCTTCCTCCACTGGGGGAGACTCTCGGGGCGCTGCCCAGCATCCCGGAAACGGGGTGGGGCGGGGACTCACTTGCAGTGCTGCAAGTTTCACTCATTGGCTTTACCTAGAAAGACTCCTATTGTCTTTGCTTCCTATGTGATTTATCTGTGTACTTGGCTCCCAGGTAAACAGTTCTAAAGAAAACCCCTGAGGCTGAAATTCAACTCACACACACACACACACACACACACACACACACAGCCTCTTGAAAGCCTTTGGCATCTGTACTCTGCTCTCAGACTACTAGAGGCCAAGGGCTGGATTTTAGACCCTCTGGTGTGTGACGTGCTTGTATCTCATCTCATCCCCTCCAGTCTACTCCCAGCCCCCATCAGACGGTCCCCACTCTTACTCATCTTGATCCATCAACTCAGTCACTGAATGTTGACTGAGGACTCCCATGTGGGGACAAGAAACGTTTATGTGATGAGACACATGCCCTGCCCTGAGATTCTCAGAATTTTACAGAGGGATAATTTACACTTGCAAAGTGCTTAATGCTCTCAGATAAGGAAACTAGGCTCAGATAAAACAAGTGAATGGGCAGGAGGGGACAGATCTCAAGCCTGACTTCACAGGACTGTAAGCACCTGCTGTCTGCAAATATTCATTCATTTTTATCTCTTAAGCGGGGGCGGAGTGGAGAGGAGCACAGCGAGCAGGAAGCCAAGCCCCCTAAGCTGAGTGTGAATATTCATTTTTGTCCCCATCCCTGGGGTGAGGCCAGATGCTTCCTGTTCTTGTAAGTCACCAAAAGTTTTACTGCTCTTTCCAGGATTTGTTCCAAAAGAAGAATTAAGCACACAGTCTTTGGAGCCAGTATCCCAGGGAGATCCAAGTAAGTTAACTGACAAGAGAAATCCAGAGTGATGGCTTTGACATCTGATCTGCTCTCTCTCCCTCTACCCACTCACGCCCACCCGACCCCATCTCTCTCCTACCCTGGATCTATTTATCTCCTCTCTTCTGTCACTTTGTTCTAAGGGGGAAAGGGAAGCTTTTGAAGGATTTAAACTCTCCATGTGCAAGAGGGGGAGAGGATCAGATGGTTAAAACGTCACTATGGCAACAGGGTAGGGTGGAGTTGGGGAAAAGAGAAGCAGGGAAAGGAGGAGACTGGCTGGACAGCAAGAACGGTGGACAGTGGACGTGATGGTAGACAGAGCTCAGAGTAGGAAGCATAAATGGGGAGAGAAAAGCACATTCAAGGGCTAGAAAAGGAAGAATCTAGAGGGGTGGAGGTGGAGGTGCAGGAGAGGGAGCAGTTTGGAGTTCCCATCGTGGTGCCGCAGAAACGAATCCAACTAGGAACCATGAGGTTGCGGGTTCAATCTCTGGCCTCGCTCAGTGGGTTAAGGATCTGGCATTGCCGTGAGCTGTGGTGTAGGTCACAGACACGGCTTGGATCCCACGTTGCTTGCTGTGGTGTAGGTCAGCAGCTACAGCCCCGATTCGACCCCTAGCCTGGAAACCTCCATGTGCCATGGGTGTGGCCCTAAAAAAAAAAAAAGAGGGAGAGAGAGAGAGGAAGCAGTTTGAGATGGTTTGAACAACTAGGGTAAATGCTGCTGGATGAAGACCCCTGGAAAGAGCAGCTTGGAGCCGAGAGAGTAGGGAAGACGTCTGGTCTAGCAGAGAGTTGACTGCCCAGGTCTGACATTCAGAAGGAACAGCCAAGCCGGAAATTTAGAGTTGGAAGGTGATGAGCCGAAGTTCAGAACCAAGGCTATGAAAACAGGAAATGTGACCTAAGGAGACAGGCTAGAGTAGAAAGAAACAGAGGACTTAGCGCCTGAAGAACTTTGAGACTAACTGGGTGGAAGAGAGGCCACCCGAAGATAGCAGAAAGAAGGGACCAGAGAAAAGAGGAAAACCAGGAGGGAGCTGTGTGTTTTGAGCCAACGAGAGCATCTGCAAATTCCCCCAGAAAGTTGTGACAAGTGACGAACAAGCTGAGTCTCAATTTACGTGTGAGAATCACCTGAAGACATTTTTTTCCTTTTTAGGGCTGTACCCATAGCATATGTAAGTTCCCAAGCTAGGGGTCAAATCGGAGCTGTAGCTGAGGCCTACAGGGCAGCCATGGCAACGTCAGACCCGAGCCGCATCTGCAACTTATGCCATAGCTGGCGGCAAGGCTGAATCCTCAACCCACTGAGCAAGGCCGGGGATCGAACCCTCATCCTCACAGACACTATGCCAGGTTCTTAAGCCACTGAGCCACAGTGGGAAGTCCAACTGCAGACATTTTTTAAAATGAAACTTGCCAATCCCTGCCTCATAACTACTGACTCGGACCCTCCCCCCATCTTGCCACACGAAGTGTGGTCTGAGGACCAGCAGCAGTGGCATCACCTGGGAGCTTGTTAGAAATGCAGCCTGTCAGGCTCCACCCCAGACCTACTCAATTAGGTGATTCCTCTGCCTACTAACCCTCGAGAAGCACCACCTGGAATGATTCCCTGGCATCTTTATTTGTTGAAGCTTCATAAGCAATCCTGATACTTATCCAGGGTTAAGAAACACTGGCCTAATATATTGGCCAACACAAGGCATTAATCAATAAATTGTACCACGTTGAAGAAAACTAAAGCAATTAATAAAATTGGGGAGTTCCCGTTATGGCGCAGTGGTTAATGAATCCAACTAGGAACCATGAAGTTGAGGGTTCGGGTCCCTGGCTTTGCTCAGTGGGTTGAGGATCCGGCATTGCCGTGAGCTGCGGAGTAAGTCGCAGACGCGGCTCGGATCCCGCGTTGCTGTGGCTCTGGCATAGGCCGGTGGCTACAGCTCTGATTGAACCCCTGGCCTGGGAACCTCCACATGCCGCAGAAGTGGCCCTAGAAAAGGCAAAAAGACAAAAATAAATAAATAAATAATAAAATAAAATAAAGTAAAATTGGTAGATTGATTCCTATAGATACTCTGTCTTTTCTTTCTCCTCCTCCAGCCTCAGTGACCATAACAAATTGCTCACTCTGAACATGTCCTAAGCCAGTTCTGTCCTTTTGTATTGATGCTGTCATCGTCACATCAGCATGTTTTCATCTCAATGTGAGAAAGCCACTGGAGTCTCAGTGAGCTCATACCCTGAGCCAGAGCCACTGTCATTAAAACCTTATTGGGAAGAAGGAGCAAAGATGGCCCAAACATCAGCCATCAAGCTAATGAGTGAAGAGAAGGAAGCAAATAAAGAGACACCTCACCTTCTTAAAACCTATGAAATGACCAGTCAATCCTGAACACATTTTAAGATACAAGAAGTAAAAAGAAAAAATGGTCTAGGAAGAACCAAAATAGATGCTACAAAATCCATGTTAAAATTAATTTAAAAAGAAAATTCTCTAAGGCCCTCACTCTAATTAACAGTTATTCCCCCCCCAAAAAAAAGTTTTCACATTAAAAGGCATAGTCAATGCATCTGCTGACATCTGGAAGGGAAACCACTCTTCAAGAATGCTTCCTAAACCGTCATGTGAGTACAGATCCCCTGGGAGTCTTGCTAAACCGCAGCTCTGATTTCAGTAGGTCAGGTGGAGCCTGGGAATCGTCATTTCCAGCAAACTGTTAAGTGCCAGTAGTCTGCAAGCGCTGAAGAGCACCACTGCCACCTGCTGGCAGAAACTCACATCGCAAGCCCAGATATAGGAAAGACTGGTTTGCCCTGTTAAGGGAACATGCCGAGCCATAGAGCAGTTCTTTGGCTTTTTTTCTTTTTTCTTTTTTTTCTTGCCTTCTTAGGGCTGTACTTGCAGCATATGGCAGTTCCCAGACTAGGGGTCAATTCGGAGCTGTAGCTGCCAGCCTACCCCACAGCCACAGCAACTCAGGATCCAACCCACATCTGCTCACGGCAATGCTGGATCCCTAACCCCCTGATGAAGTCCAGGGATCGAACTAGCATCCTCATGGATACTGGTCAGATTCATTTCTGCTGAGCCATGACACGAACTCCAGTTCTTTCACTTTATCCTGGGCCTAGTGTCATCTTTAAACTCCACTTCTTGATTTTTTTGTTTTTTCCAATCTTCATCTCAAAGATCATGCTTGGGCATAGGCGGTTTGGGGGCAGCAAATGACAGGGGAAGCCAGCAGAAAAGGAAGCGGTGACAGGCCCTGAAGCTCCAGGCAGACAAGGAATGACTAAAAGCTTGCGAGGTAGTGAGCCAAGGCATGGATTCCAGATAGAGCAGCGTCATCCAGGCCCAGAGAGGTCTCTGCCATCGCCTACTTCTCTGGTTTGGATTGCGATGTGTCACAAGAGAATAAAGCACCTTCTCAGATAGAACTTTTCCCCTTAATCTGCCAGTTCTGAGAATCACCCTTTGCTAGGTGTTTTTCATCAGTTCTGCTTAAAACTGTGTCAACTCATGTCTACTTCTTGCTTTCATTTTTTTTAAATATCCACCCCTGGAGTTCCCGTTGTGGCTCAGTGGGTTAAGGACCCAATGTTGTCTCTGTGAGGATACGGGTTGGATCCCTGGCCTCGCTCACTGGATTAAAGATCCAGTGTTACCTCAAGCTGCAGCATAGGTCACAGATGTGGCTCAGATCTGGTGTGGCTGTGGCTGTGCCCAACAGCTGCAGCTCCAATTCACCCCTAGCCTAACTTTTTTTTTTTTGTCTTTTTTCTTTTCACGGCCACACGCATGGCACATGGAAGTTCCCAGGCTAGGGGTCTAATCGGAGCTACAGCTACTGGCCTATGCCACAGCCACAGCAACACCACATCCAAGCCGAGTCTGTGATCTACGCCACAGCTCACAGCGACGCCAGATCCTCAATCCACTGAGCAAGGCCAGGGATCGAACCCACAACCTCACGGTTCCCAGTTGGACTCGTCTCCACTGCACCATGATGGGAACTCCCTGGGAACTACTATATTTGGCCATTAAAGGAAAAAAATATATATCAATCCCTGTCGTGGACCTTCTGAGGAATGGGAGGGACTCCAATCCCATGGAAGCAACACAATAGGCAATAGAGAACAGAAGCTGAGAGCAGAGCAGCCTCATGGGCTATCATCCGGCAGCTTAGAGAGATCCAGGCTGGTCTGGACAGCTGCACCCTCTCCCATAGAGGGAGCACTGCCCCCGTGCCCTCCTGGATACTCCAGCCCAGAAGTTTCTAACTTTAATGTCTCTCATCTTTCCCCCTATGGAACTCTGTTCTTGTTTGTTTTTAGGGCCGCACCCGTGGCATATGGAGGTTCCCGGGCTAGGGGTCCAATTGGAGCTGCAGCTGCCAGCCTACACCACAGCCACAGCAACGTCAGATCTGAGCTGCATCTGCGACCTCATGGCAACGCCAGATCCTTAACCCAGTGAGAGAAGCCAGGGATCGAACCCACAACCTCATGGCTCCTAGTCAGATTCATTTCTGCTGCACCACAATGGGAACTCCTGGAACTCTGCTTTGAAATGTTTTGTCTCCCAAATTGCAGTTGTTAGAGAATTCACTCCTCATGTTTTATTAATTAATGGGATATACCCCTCCCAATAAGAACTTGTGATCAGCCTTGAATAATCAGTGTTGTCAGGCTGAAATGATATAATTTCAGTCCAGAGCAAAGAAGACACTAACTTCTATTCACTTATGTCATAAAGGAATCTGAAAGGTTGGAATCACTTGCAGCTCCACCATCCCCCTATCTCCATCATAACCTTCCTCTATTTGCAGCGTCCCCCAGATCCTAACCAGAACTGTCCTAGTCTCCATCACAACTAAAAGAAAGGGACAAAAGTCTCAGACAGCTACAAAGAAGTACGGAGATCTGTTGACATGGGGGAATAATTTCTAGGTTGCCCCGCCTAGGCACGTGAAGGATAGGCTTGGTATCAACAATTGTTCATTCTGCAGTTCCTGCCCTGCCCTGGGCACAGGCCCTGCAGAGCCTTTCCCAATTTATAAAGAGCCAGAGTTCAAGACCACAGCCCCAGAGACTGGGCTGAGAGAATGCCCACCTCTGGGGCGGGGTGGGGGTGGGATCTGCACAAACACGGTCTGAGTCTAGGAGAGGCCCTTCTTGCACTTGACCGGGAGCCCAGAGCTTCTTAAGCCTCCAAGGATGGCTAATAAGAGCATCCCAAAACTGTCATGGAAATACGTACAAGCCCAAGTGTCTAGGACCTTGGTGCGGGGTGAAAATCTGTTATGGAATAAATAAACGACTATACCTTCCGTCTTGCTGCTCTGCTTTTTAACTTCTTTTCGGTGGACTCTCGGGGGGGGGGCTCTGGTGTGGGAAGAGGGGAGTGAGTGGTGCATGCAGCGGGAGAGAAGCGGAGTAACAGAGGCCTTTTCCCTGCCTCAGGCTGCAAAGTCGACCTGTCGTTTTTGATCGATGGGAGCTCAAGCATCGGCAAACGGCGATTCCGAATCCAGAAGCAGTTCCTGGCCGACGTTGCCCAAGCTCTCGACATCGGCCCTGCTGGTCCACTGATGGGCGTTGTTCAGTACGGGTAAGGGCCCTGCTGAATGCAGAGACCGAGGGAGGTCCTATGCTTAATTTTGTGCCAGAAAAAATACCCACACATCCTGGAGCAGACTCATTCTCTGCCCCGATACAAACGTAAATGAAAGCAACGGAAGCCATTCAGATGCCAAGTAAGAAATCTGAGCCTTCCAGAAGCCAGGGGCAGGTTCATCCGTATCTGTACCTTAATGGTATTTGCAATCCTGTTTGGTAGGGAGAATATTTGGGAGTGAAGAGAGCAGGGTTCAAGTTTACACTCAGCCACTAACCAGCTGCATGGCCTTGGGCGGGGCCTTCACCTCTGTCACCCACAGTCTCCTCATCTGTAGAACGAGGAAGTGATCCCCCCCCCCCCCGCCCCGACCCGTTCAGCTCCAACTAGTAGAGTATTTGTTTGAGGTGCTCCAGTGCTGCATCTGTAAGTGAGATGCCCAGAAAATATGCTTGCTCTAGGTTGAACTTTCTGGATAAACTGAGGCCTCTGCACTGGTACAGGAAAGGCCCACCCAGTAATGGGGAGGACTGAGCCGGGAGAGGACTGGCCTCATCAGTTGGCCAGGCACCCACGTGACCGTCCCCAGTCTATTTTACTATCCTACGTAGGGTAGAAATTGAGAGTTCCTACTGGCTTCCCATCTCAACCTCTTATCTTGCTGCAGATAAAATAAGTCAATCTTATTTCAGTTATAAATAGACTTTTCTCTAAGACAGATCTGCAGATATTGGCAGAAAATAAACAATCAAAAGAGTGAGCAAGCAAGCATGAGTCTCAAATAATAGGTAGACCTTTGATCAAGAACCATGAAGGGCAGAATAACTGTCTCACTTTCCACAGAGGGTCTCAGACACAACCCTCCTTCCCCAGGTCTGGGCAGCCTCGGGCTGTGGCTCTGCTGTGTGACCTTCAGCTAATGTAGGCCTAGGTGACTCTCGCCCAGAAGCCACCGTCACAGCTGCTTTGTCCTCCTGGAAAGTCAAAAACACACACCTGACAATATCTAGGGTATCTCTGGACCCTTCGGACATCTCCCAGGAACCTCCTAGAGCAGCATTTTAACCAAGGTTGTTACGTAAAGACACAAGAATACCGAGTTTTGAGCTCACCAAAGAAATAAACAAAAATGCTTTCTTTTCATAGAAGCTATGATGTTTACATCTTTATAATTAAATTCAATGCCCTATTTAGCACTATCTTCTATTCCTGTGAAGAAAAATGAATAGCTGAGTGGCCCTTGTATACCGTCAGACTTGAATATGTGAAAATGCTACAAATGCTCATTCTCAATGTCAACTGTTCTGGAGGATTTTAACTTGAAATAGGAAAAGATGTGCTTTTGGTCATTGTCTTCTTATTTTCAACACATCAACCTATTTTCATTCCTGTGTTACTTTTTAAAGATAGCAAATGATAGCAAGCTTCTCTAGGGAGGAAATGTAATCGTTTTAGTGCCAGATGTCCCCAGTCAGTTTTATTGGGGGGTTCAAAGCTTGGTGTGTCATCTTGCATTAAAAATAGCTGCTTTAAAAGCTATGTATACCAAGGTTTATAGGATAATATGAAAATAAGGTGATAAATATGTCAAGGAAAAGAAAAATAGCAGGAGACTAGTGTTGTGTGCCGATGGGAATGTGGATTAGAGAACAAATGTAGCAGGAAAGGAAAAACAATTGGGTAGAGACTCCTTTCCCTCCAAAAAAAAAAAACCATTTTCTCTCATGTTTCCCTAATGTGATCATCATTTGCAAGGAAGAGTTTACCTTCATACTTTCCAGGGTCAAGTTTCTCAAAATGCCTTTGCTATTTGTTTTTCCATCCAGGGTTCTTATTAATTTAAAGCCCTCAAGGCAAATGTGTCCGTTTTCCTTCCCTTTATGCTCAAATCAATCATCCTCACCCTCCCTCAGCCTCAGGGCAGAGAGGGGAGCTCAATGAACTGGTGACGTGACATCTTGAATTCTGGCCTTCGCTCTGCTGTGTGACCTTAAGCAAGTCACTTAACCTCTGCATGTAAGGGCTGCCATCTGGAAAGCACACAGCAAGCGGACCAGATGATTTATTAGGGCTCTGCCAGCCCTGACGTTCTGTAACCCAGGGACTGGCTCTGTGCTTGGAACACATCCAGTCAGTGAATGCTGGGCTGACACCCTGGGTGAGCCTCCTCTCCCTTCCAGCCTCGGGTTCCGATTACGTGGGGTGAAGGGTCAGCAATGAAATGATGGCTGCACAGAGCTTATACCTCTGCCAGTGGAAGGAGGGGAGCAAAGGCAACTGGAGAGAGGCATTAGGAGGGTGCAATGAGGCTGGAGGGGGAACCCACGCAGCCACCTGGGCGGCTCCTGCCCATCCTTTCTTTAGCACAAGGTCTTAGTGCCTAGAGAGGGAGGGGATGGGGCAGGAAAGGCTAAGGGGCTTAGGTGGATGCAGATATGGGGCCAGTAGTTATGGAAAAGGGCTTTCCAGTGCTTGCCTGGCTTGGAGACTGATTCCTCTAGTGATGTTTTGGGTTCTCACTGGATTCCAGTGCCGGATACATGCTCACAGGGAATCAGCCCTGCTCTCTTGGAATCTCAGAGCAACGGGGCCTTAGAAAGCTCCTGGTTCTGCCTCCTCATGTTGCAGTGAGGACACAGGCTCTAAAAGGAATGACGGCCCCTGCAAGAACCATCACTCCAAGTGGCCAAAGCAGGAGGACGCCTGAGCTCAGAACTCCTCCTTCTCCCAGGCCTCTCACTTCCATCACTGCTGCCACTGGTCCATATGGAAGATCCCCCCAGAAA
Organism: Sus scrofa; assembly: GCF_054392235.1. NCBI lineage: Eukaryota > Metazoa > Chordata > Mammalia > Artiodactyla > Suidae > Sus > Sus scrofa. The sequence goes on along the minus strand of NC_139385.1, from coordinate 115,615,686 downwards.
ATTCCTTCCCTCAGTTTTCCTTAGGAGAACTGAGGCAGAACTCAGGCTTTTAAATTCAGAATTCAAATGACTTATATTAACTATTACTGGGAAACAAAAGACAAATAAGAAACAAAAGGTAAGTAAGAAATTAGGAGTTTCTGTTGCGGCTCAGCAGGTTAAGAACCCAACGTTGTCTCTGTGAGGATGCGGGTTTGACTCCTGGCCTCTCTCAGTGGGTTAAGGAGCTGGCATTACTGTGGCTGTGGCATAGGCCTCAGCTGCAGCTCCCTAGCCTGGGAGCTTCCATATGCTGCACATGTGGCTGTAAAAAGAAAAAAAAAAACTGTAAACCAGCTATAATGGAAAAAAATACAAATCATTACACTCAAAAAAGAAATTATGCAGTAGAGAAAGTATAAAAAATGGTGTGATATGCAAAATTCAGCACTCACTGTACTTATCTTTTGGGTACAAGAGATAGAAACCCAACCCAGACAGGCAGGGGAAGGGAGCTTGAAACCGCAGGACTGGCAAGTGGGTGGTCATTCCCTCCCTCCTCTCCCTGCATCTCCTCGTCTCTCTGCTTGTCCACTCTGTTCTCCCTCAGCTGACCAGAGTCATCCCCTGCCTGCCTAGGGTTCCTACTTCTGGTTCAGACAGGGGTGGGAGGGGGCGAGGGGGGAGCACCATGGCTGCAACGGTATCAGCAAGCTCCTCTCCAACATCCCCTCTCTGCACATGCAGAGGCCAGGAACCCAGCGTTCTTTCCACAGTCATCCCGTACCTCCAGTAAGAGAGGCGGCGTTAGATACAGACTCAGAGAGGTTGATTGACTTTCCTAAGAACACACAGCTACATGCATGAGCACTGGGGAGAGGACAGATATTCAATCTTAGGTTGTTAATCCCTAAAATGTCAAACAAAATTGACTTCAAAGCAAAGATTTTGCTTCTCTGCCAAGAAAGCTCCTGATAATTGAAGCTTTCCGCCAAACTGAAGACTGAGACACTGTAGCAGAAAAGGCCAAAGATCAAGGCCTCTCTTGCACACATGTTCTATTTTAGAATTGAACCGCCAGCAGCCTCATGATTGCAGGAACACTGAGAGGCCAGGTGAAAGAACAGCCAGAGCATCGCTAGTAGGTGAACTCTAACGAACAGAATAATGAAGCCAAGCAGCTTGCGTGTTAGCTGCCGCCTGGATCCACAGGTGCTAAGTGCCCTTGGACCTTCCATATGGATTTGTTTTGGTCCCCAATTCAGCAAAAATGGAACAGAATTGCACATGTTCTTTTGAACTTTGTAATCAACCCTAGGATACCAACATGGGAAAACAGGTACAGAATAAAGCCAAATGTTGGTTTTTCTTCGCTTCAAAATGAAATATACTTTTCTTTGCTCTCGGTTCTCTGACAGGTGCCTTGTGTTTTAGCTCTGAGCTGGGCTGCATCTCCTTACTCTTTTTCTTCTCAGCCCGCCCATCTCAGCCCCACACTGAACACTCCCAGGTCACACTCAGAAGCCTCCCTTCCTGCATCCAAAGCTTCACAATGAGCCAATGAGTGTGAGGCAAACAGAGTGGGGGGAGTGGGGAGAGAAGGGAGGTGTCAGGTCAGGTGGGATGGGCAGAATGATGGCCTCCATGCTGTCCCTGTCTGAATCCCTGGAACCTGAGGGCTGTCACCTCACCCAGCAGGAGGGGCTCTGTCCCTGTGATAAAGTTAAGGACCCTGAGATGGGGAGCTTGTCCTGGATTATCTGATGCCCCAGTCTAATGACTTGAGTACTTAAAAGCAGGGAACTTTTCCCAGCTATTATTAGTTGGAGGGAGATGTGACTGAAGAGTGGCTAGAAGGATGTCACAGCTGGCTGTGAAGTTGAGGAGGGGACCCTGAGCATGAAATGCAGGCTGGAAAAGACAAAGCCATGACTCTGAGAGCTTTGGAAATCAGCAAGCCCCTGCCGTAGAGACCCACGTCAGACTTCTGACCTCCAGAACTGTAAGCTAACGAGATGCTATTAAGCCACCAAGTTTACCACAGAAATAGGTGATGGATACACCTGGCAAGGAGGACATCCTGTCGAATTTTCTTGAGTCCACAGCATGGGGAAGAATAGGAGGGGCTGGCACACAAGCCCCAGCGGAAGGGGGCCCAGAGATGGGAGACTCAGCACCACAGGACCCTAGAGCAGAGGGGGACTGCCTGGGCCCTGACTCGCCTTGTGATCACCAGGGGAGCTTTGAGAAATGCTGATGCCTGGGTCCCAACCGAGACCAGTTAAACCAGAATCTGGCAAATACCCCGAAGCTGGAATTTTAATCTGTGATTCCAGTCTGTAGCCCAGGTTGAAAATCACCAGTTCCCTAAGAGAGGAAGGGGCAGCTTGGCCTCCCAGGGGAGAGTGCCAGAGCACAGGTCTCTCCAGCTGCTGCCTCATCCCTTCTCCTGCCCTCTGTCTACACTGCCTTTACAGAAAGGAGCAGGATCCCTCAACAGCTGCCCGTCTGCCTGGGAGGCCTCTCTGGGGCCTAATGGCATTTGAAAAGACACCCCCACCCCTGAACACTTCTCTCCTGAGAGACAGGCAGGGGAACCCCCGAGCCACAAGCCTCAGGGACACGGTCTCTAGGCAGAGAGCGCTGGGAATTCAGGTCACACAAGAATCTTACTCTTGGAGTTCCCGTCGTGGCTCAGTGGCTCACGAATCCGACTAGGAACCATGAGGTTGCGGGTTCAATCCCTGGTCTTGCTCAGTGGGTTAAGGATCCGGCATTGCCGTGAGCTGTGGTGTAGGTTGCAGATCTGGTGTTGCTGTGGCTATGGTGCAGGCCGGCAGCTATAACTCCAATTAGACCTCTCGCCTGGGAACCTCCACATGCCTCGGGTGCAGACCTAAAAATACAAAAAAAAAAAAAAAGAATCTTACTCTTTTCCTGCTCTCTACCCCGTGGTTCTCCTGGAGGGACAAAGGAAAGGAGGACTGGACCACTTCTACTCCACGGTTCCCCTTGATCTCCCATCGCATGTTGACTGGGCTTATCCCAGGCACCCGCCCCGAGATCAGGCTCCCAAGATCCCTGCATCATTCTGCTAGAGAAGCAGACGGCCACCCCATGCACACTAGAAATACTTGGGGAGCTTTTGGAAATCCCATGTCCAGACCAGACCTCAGAGTGATTAAATCAGAATTTCTGAGTATAAGACCCAAGTGCCATTCATTTTTTTAGAGTTCCCAGGTGATTCTGTTGCGCAACTAGAGAGAGAAGACACAAATATTCTCGTGGGGCTGTGCTGCCATCTGTGTCCCCGGCCCCTTTCTCTCTCCCAGGTTGCCAGCCCAGGCCTGCAAGAGCTCCATCCTCCTCCCTCTTCTCAGCCCCTCTGGCATCTTCTCGAACCTTCTTACTTATCCTCCTCACTTCCCCTCATCACTGGCAGCCCTGCCCCTGCTTTTCTTGATTCTTATAGCATCCTCTAAGATGTTGCCACTCAAATATGATCCACAGCATCATCTGGGAGGTTGTTAGAAAGGCAGAACCTGGGGAGTTCCCTTCGTGGCTCAGTGGTTAATGAATCTGACTAGGAACCATGAGGTTGCAGGTTCGATCCCTGGCCTTGCTCAGTGGGTTAAGGATCCAGCATTGCAGTGAGCTGTGGTGTAGGTCACAGATGCAGCTTGGATCCCGCATTGCTGTGGCTGTGGCATAGGCTGGCCGCTACAGCTCCGATTAGATCCCTAGCCAGGGAACCTCCATATGCCATGGGAGCGGCCCTAGAAAAGGCGAAAAGACAAAAAAAAAAGAGAGAGAGAGAGAGAGAGAAAGGCAGAACCTGGGACCTCACACCCAACCTGCAGAATTAAGATCTACATTTTAACAAAATCTCAGGTGACCAGATACATGGCTGAGTTTGCGAAGCAGCAGACACTGCGTCTGTTCCAAGACGTCCCATGTCCCTGCACTTACCAAGCCCTGTGACGTTTTGCTAACAGACAGCAGGCCTGAGAGCCCCTGGCCTCAGAGTGATTCTCAGATCAGCAGGTTACAGTCCACCTTCCCTTCAGCAGGAAGAGGTTTGCAGGTTCATTTTCTATTTGTTGGTGGAGGGGTAGAACTATTGTTGCTAAAAATAGTAAAAACTATTGCGCCCAAAAAAACCAAAATAACCCCCCTCCCAAACACAAAACACTCCTCTAAAAACAAAATTTAGAATGTATATATGTCTGTGTGACTGGGTCACCCTGCTGTATAGTATAAAATTGGCAGAACACTGTAAACTAGCTATAGTGGAAAAAAGCTAAAAGTCATTAAAAACAAAATTTGATTGTATAAGACTCCGCTCCCCACCTCTGATCCTAGGAAATGTGAGAAAGGCCAGGGTCCTTTCAGAAGATGCTAGTTCTGCTGAGTCCCTGAGCAGACTGGCGCAGGCCACCGGGTTGGCCACAGATGCTCAGTCCTTCGAGGGACTGGGGGCAGAACCATTTTCATTCTGAGCCAGGTAATGCCCTCCAGGGACACAGCTGCCACCCAACCTGCTGCCACCAGCATGTCCTTAGACATCAGGGTCCCCTTCTACATCTTCCTGAGGTCACAGCATGGTTCGTCTCAATGACTAAGTCTGTAAATCATCACATTTTAGCCTTAAGAAAATTGGAAGTGTAAGTATGGTCAGGCTATTTGATTGCAGCCTTACGGAGATTCCTTATTGGAGGAAACAGTGTGGGAAGGGTCCTGCTTTAGGGATTAGGATTAATGTATCTTGACTGACATAAAAATTCATCTGAGAGGTTCACTCCGTGTGACTGAAAGTGTTATGGGGTGAACCAACAGCCTCTGGGACTTCAACCAAATGGGAGCCTTGAGACCGAAAGTACCTCAGAAGTCCTTTAAAATCCAGGGCTTCCCAAACTTTCCTTTGGATGAAATTCACCTGGATCCTTGTTGAAAAAAAAAATCTCCATCCCCAGCTCAGACCTACAGAACTGGGTTCCTTCTGGGAGGAGACCTGGCAACCTGTGCCATTGGACAGGGCACCTCAGATGGGTCTTGTCACTGGAGAGGTCTGGTGACACTATTGTGTGTCCAGGTCCCTGCCCCCAGGTCCCCAGCCTTCCTAGGAATCACCCACACCCATCTCTGACAGGTGTTCTTTCCTCTCACACACTTGCAGGAAAGCTCCTTCCTACTGCATAAATTATCCCTTTCTATGCATAGTCAAATGCTGGCTCCCTGTAATTTCTCTTCATTAGTCTTAGCTCTCTTCCAAACCTTGACTAATTTGATATTTTCTCCTTGAGCTCGAAACCTCTTTGTTTATTTTCTTCTCTTAGTTTCCAAGGCAATCTTTGATGTCACTGAGGGAAATATATTTTCCTTTAATGAGATCTTCTAATAACATTACAAATTAAAAAGCTGCTTACATAAAAATATAGTAGCATATCTCTTCGAACTTTTCGAATAATCTTCACCTCTGAAAAAGGAGACAGGCTAGGGTGTCAAGCCACCAGCCCATATATCCAAAAAATATACATATAGTGGCATACTTCTTTGAATTTTTTTTGGCTGCACCCACGATGTGAAAGTTCCCAGGCCAGGGATCAAACCTGCACCCAGAGCAGCAACAAGGAGCCATAGTAGCACCACCACCAGATCCTTAACCTGCTGAGCCATGAGGGAGTACCTCTTTGAACTTTTAATAATCTTTCTCTCTGAAAAAGGAACCAGGTTAGGCTGTCAGGCCACCAGCCCATATATCCTAAAAAAAGGACACAGACACCCATGTACTCTGGTACTAAGAGCTGCCACACTCTGCAGGGTAAACATTCATCGTTCATTCCTATAATTTAATTACATTACATTTTAATAAAGATTTATTGAGTGTTTACCATGCTCTGCGCACTGTGCCATTTGCAGGGGATACGAATGTAAAATTCATCCAAGTGGTTTGACTCCGTTTGCCTGTTCAGTCCCTTGGTGGATGAGCTCCTTGGCTTTGGCCCTAATGGTAATTGTAGCAATTGGAAAGCGCTTCAGAGATCCTCTGATCCAACCTTTCAATTCATTAAAAATAAATAAATAACTGTGATAGAGATTCTGTTCTTTAGGCCTTCGCCAGCTGGTGAGGAGGCAATATTTTTAAAAGAAATAACATTAAATAAAATTAAAAGCATCTATTCATTGGGCGTATGAATAGCTCATCTGTCTGCTTCTGCAGATGGATTCATCTACCTCTATGATGTCACGATGAGTGCCGAGCTCAGAGGGGAGTGTTTGGCTCCAGTGGGGATGATACAAGCGAGGAAGGGACATCTGACCTCCCTCCCTTCCTGCCATGATTCTCTATGACCCCCTGTATACTAAGCATGAAGGATAGGAAATACTGGGACGTAGCGCCTGTTCTCAAGTAGCTTACAGTCAACCTTCAGGATTTGAGGATTCCATATTTGCAAATTCACCCGTTCACTAAAATGTCCTTGTAACTCCAAAGTCACTGCTCACGGCACTTGCACGTGACACGTACAGAGAGGGAAAGAGACACAACATTTCCTGCTGAGGTCAAACAAGGCCACGCTCTGCCTCCTTATTTCAGCTCCTACTACAAACAAGTGTCCTTCTCAGTCTATTTAGCACCACGTGTTTCACATTTTTCTGCTTTTCACTGATTTCTCCATTTTTAATGACTCCAAGTGTTGCGCTGAAGTGCTGTCTGGTGTTCTAAGCACATGAAGGCAGCAACATGCTTAATGGAGAAACTGGAAGTGTTAGATAAATTTTCTTCAGGCAACTTATCGTGCTGTTGGTCATGAGTTCAATGTTAATGAAGTGATGATTTGGTACATTTAGGAAAAAAAAAGGAAATTCATTGATCTGTGAGTCTGCTCCAGAAAGTATTACAGTAATTAATATCTATAATGCATGATGAAGTTCTGGAAGACAGAAAGTGGCTGAACTTAGGAATTCATGAAATGACAGATTTTTTTTTTTTTTTAAGCATAGTAGATAGCATTGTGAGGCAGAAAGCCAAAAGAAAATTTACAGTAGCCTTCCCCAGGGTCAGGAAAATGTCAAAAACCCTTCTCAGCTCATGTTTCATTATACAGAAAGTTTGCATTTAATTATTTGTAAGACACTTATATATTAAGTAGGGTGTCTTGAAAAAGAAACATACATAGAACAAGTTTCTATATTGATCTATTGATGAAAATCTTGTACCCAGAGGAACCTAACCCAGTATTTTCTCCAGGAGCAATGGCTTAGAATCTGCTAATCTGCTCTTTGCAACAACTTCATAGAACATAACTACTGTGAAGAACAAGGCTTAACAACACATATAATATGGGAAAGAGGTGATCAATCTTTCTTACTGCAAAGTGATCAACAGTAAGACAGGAATGCTATAGATATGAGTAGGTGACTAGGTTCCACATTCAAATATTTTATTCCTGTAAAAACTTTTGAAAGAAAATTTTATAATTTTGCTTTTGAAATTACATGTCTATGAGAAACACAATTTGTGATCAGCTAGGATTTCTTCACAACTGTCAGACACACTCAGGAAATCTTGCAAAGTGAGAAAATCTAGCCCACAAATCATTTTCAAGGGTAACTAAGGTTTTAGGAGTTAAAAATTTTACAGTTAATGAAGCGTACGTAGCATTAGGTTTGGTAGACAATCCCTTGTTTGTTGTCGTCAATCTCCACTGTGCAATTTTCTATTTTGTAGCTAATAATATTTTTGTTGTTTCAACTCATTCTTTTCAGGCCCCAAAAAGTTTATATTCCTTTGTCACCAAGGGTTGATCCAGACTTTGGGAACCCTTTTAAGACAAAGAACACAAAACGACAAAAAATAAAATAAGGTCCCTTGAAAGAGGTCCCATTAGCGCCCAGGTTAATCCACCTCTGAGAGGCACTCGGCGCCTACTGGATGAATCACCCTCTGCAGAGGTCACCGTGGTACATGAAGACCAGGTAGGAAGCTGTAGCAATAGGTCAGAAAAGAAAACTTGAGGATGGAAAGGATGAGAGACACAAGATGTATTCAAGAGGCTGGGCTGACAAGACATAGCCTTTGATGAGGACGGCGTCAGAGGGTGGCAGGAATGCATACTGCTGGGCTGCCTCAATGCATCAGCAGAGGAACTGAGGAAGGAATGGGTGGTTGAGTGGAGCAGGTATGGAAGATAAAGGACTTCAGTTTTGGAGATATCTGACCTAAGGAGCCTATGGACCACACCTGCGTACCATAGGGCATATTCCAGATGGAGATGTATGGAAGCCTTTTTATCTATTCTGAGGTCCAAGAGAAAGGACCATTCAGTGTACACTGGAAAGCTGTTGGCATGCGAATGGTCAGTGAACCCTGGTGGATGAAGCTGATGAGACTTTCCCAGGGATGTGAGTCACGTGAGAAGGGATGCATGAGGGAGACTTCACCTCGGGGAACACCAGCATTTAGAGGTTGAGATGCACAGAAGAAGAAAGAAGAAATATATATCTCTTTAATACTGTTAATTGAGTTCCTGAAGGTGCCACATACTGCGTGAGGTGTCATGGGTTAGAGGAAGCTGAGTCAGGCTCAGTGATGGTCAGCTGAGGCCGGGGGCCAGGGAGACAGGTAGCTGGACTTGGAGGGTGGGCATGGTTAGGGTCTCCCTGATGAGGAAATTGATGAGCAAAGGCCCAGAGCTAGAAAACCAGGAAACAGCGAGTAACTCATTCCACATAGAATATAGGTGAGCGTGAGAACGGTATGAGCCTGGTAGGTTGCAATGAATTCTGGATGGACTTTGAAAGCCAAAATAGGAAGCTTAACAATGAGAGCCTCTGATGATTTTTGAGCAGAGGAATTTTGCAGTCAGCTGAACATGGAAAGAGTTCTCTGGTAGAAAGACATATTAACCAGTATTACAAAGGCTGACACAGTGATACATAAGAACCAGCCAGACGTTAAGGGGGTCTGACCTCAGATCTGCACAGAAACACAGAGGTAGGGATAAAAGTAAGACTGATGGGTCCAGGTTTCGGGCCTAGATGGCCAGTAGGGGGCAGTATTTCATGAAATTGATCTGTAAGAATAGAAACCCGCAAGCCCTGGAGCTCTGAGGTTAGATGACTAAGCTGATAGCACTCTACTCCCTTCCCGAGGACCTGCCTTTGGGGTGTGTCAAGCAGCCTCGGTCCACAGGCTTCACACCGTGGGTAGATAGTGAGGTCCAGCTCAGCCAGAACACCCACATTTCTCCATTCTGTGGTTTGCTTTATTGCTGTTGTCTGTTGGTGTTTAATCCTAAACTAGCACCTGGCTTTCATCTGGTGGCTTTTCCTCTGGTTGGATTTTTCCCCCAACAGCCACTTTGGTTGAGCTTATCTCAAACATTTCCTTGTCTTCCCAGGCTCACATCACCAATCCTTCACCAATCCTTTCTTTTCCTTTCTTTTCCCTTTTTGGCCACACCTGTGGCATTCGAAAATTCCAGGGCCAGGGATTGAACTCTCACCACAGCACTGACAACACCCGATCCTTGACCTAACTCCAACATCACCTCCCTTTAGAGAAGCAGCCTCTGGGCAGTTTGCTTTGGTTTTGTCTAAAAACCAGCCGATGTCCCTTGTTCACTACGAGATGGAGGACAGAGGGGCATCCTTCCAACCATTTTCCAAACTCTCCTCCAACATGGATGGCAAAGAGGATCGGAAAATAGGGTCGGAGCAAGGAGGGCACCAGGGGATGCCTCCCCTCAGGTGCTGGGGAACTGGCTTCCTGGAATTTCCGGGTTCCCCAGAGGACTGCCTGAGAAGCCACCTCAGGGCCTCAGAATTCCACCCCAAACTGCTGAAACCTGCTTCTTCCTGGATCTCTTCCAGGTGTTTGTGGAAAGACTGCTTTTAAAAGTCTCCTTCTCCCTCTCCTTGAAGGCTGAGTAATCTGCAGTCAGGACAATTCGCATGGACCCATTTTCCACAATTATTAGCAATTTCAAGACAGCAGCGTCAAAGCACTGAAGCAAGTGCAGGCTCTTCTGGAGTTCGGGGCGCCAGGTGACCTTGGAGGGAACTGGCGTGAAGCTCTGCCTGTGGCTGAGTGTCAGTGCTTCACGAGATGTGGTTCCACCACAACCCACTTCATCCTGGCTGTGACCACACACATCCACCGCCAGAGCCCTCATCCCTCCCGACACACCTCCCTCGTGTCATGAAAGGTCATGGAAGGCGTACCACACCCCCGCTCAGCTGCTCCCCAGCCTGTTACCCAAGGAGACTCCCCTCTAGAGAAGGCGTCTCATCCTGTTTCTCCACTGAAGTTGCTCCAAATCCTCTCCAGCTAACCTTCTTCAGGCTTCAATAAAATAGACACTGGCCTTCCAGTAAGACTTGAGTATTCTCACCTAGTCACAGGAGCCACAGAATGGAAAAGAGGAAGGGATTCTTTGTGACACCACTGTTAAGATGCAGTCCCAGGGCTGGGGTAACCCGGCAGTGGGGCGGGGGTGGCTATCAGCTGAGACTCCCTTCCTGGAGAGGAGGGTCTGGGGACATCTTGACATTTGCAAAATCCCGCTTGACAACAGTCCTGCTTTTTAGCAATATGAATGTCATGTTCTTTACTTTTATCTGGATGAGGAAATAGGCCCAGAGAAGTTAGATGACTTCTCAAGGTCACACAGCTAGGAAATAGCACAGTCAAAACCAGAACCCACACCTGAGTCCTGAAACAGCCTTATTTTCTCTACACACACTGCTGAGGACCCAGTCCTCCCATCTCACTCTTCATTCTGCACCCCGTGGGGCGGTGGGGGGAGGCATTTTATAAATACCAGCTTAAAGCTTCGAAGCAACTTCCATTCCATTCATATATAAAACAATCAACTCTGGCTTTTTTTTTCTTTTTTCTTTTTTCTTTTTTAAGGCTGTACCTTTGGCATATGGAAGCTCCCAGGCTAGGGATTGAATTGGAGCTACAGCTGCCGGCCTACACCACAGCCACAGCAACGCACGATCTGAACCGCATCTGTGACCTACAGCAGAGCTCACAGCAATGCTGAATCCTTCACCCACTGAGAGAGGCCAAGGATCAAACCTGCATCCTCATGGATACTAGTCCAGGTTCCTAACCCGCTGAGCCACGACGGGAACTCCAATCAACTCTGATTTCTGCTTTCCTCCAAAGTGTAATAACTGTCCAGCTAATTTTTATTTCTTGTTCTGAATCTTCAGAGACAACCCTGCTACCCAATTTAATCTCAAGACTCACATGAATTCCCGGGATCTGAAGACGGCCATAGAAAAAATCACCCAGAGAGGAGGGCTTTCTAATGTAGGTATGTGATCCCGAGTCAGACCATCCTGCTACCACGGCGCTCTTTCTATGTGGTTGCCGGTTAACATTCTAGGCAGGAAGAGGAGGAAATCAAAATAATCCATCAAGAAATGACTCACCTAGTATCTGTATCTTTTCTAAAGTATTAGCATAGGTTCAGGGGGCAAAAACCATTATCAAACACAGGCTGGAGAGTATTGGCGTGCCTGTTTCCTCAGGATGGCAGCTTTCCCCAGGACAAGCAGGATTATGACTCTTCTCTGACTGGTCTGTAAGTCAACTATTTTTCTCTACATATTGTTAAAAATAATTTAATAATAAATAAAGTTCGTAAGCAGTTCCATTCAGGAAGCTCTGCAGTGCCCTTGGGAATCTTCTTCCAATGAGATTCCTGCTATAGTGATAATTGTGCCATGAGAGACATGGTCTTTGTTTCAAGTAGAGTCTCCTCTGATGCCTGAGCCTGGGTGGTGGTGACATGGGGGAGGTACCAGAATTCCAAGGTCAAGGTCTAGTCCTCAGTGGCACAGGTCCAGAAGCTCCATTTTATCAGTTGCCCAGAGGTGACCAGGTATTAGGAAGTGGTTTCACACTAACCAAGCTCAAAGGCTGCCAATGAACCCATGCCAATATGCCAATTTATAAATGGTATTCTGGCTTTGGGGCCCTGAGAGGGCTGTCCACTTCTCAGGGAACCTGTCACAATCCAGGTAAATGGAGAAACGAGCCACTATTCCTTGGCGAGGAGTTCACATAGGGAATAGATCCATCTTTGCAGGAGCATCTTTGGAATTACAGTAAATCTGATTATTTCCCTCCCCTGCCGTATATCTCTGTATATTAGCATCTAGCAAATGAAGAGCCTTTGATCTCTGAACAATTCTAAGTAAACACTGGCCAAGTCACTGCTATCCAGGACACCAAATCAGTATTGCCTCATCACAAACCAGATAGGATTGAAGTGAGATTTGTTTTCAGTTTAATACTTAGATCAGTGAAATTCCAGTAAAACTTTAGGAGGAAAACTTCAGAAGACATTCCATTTCCTTGATGGGATTAGAGAGGTATCTTAATAAAATCAGCGGACTTTTTTACAGTGGACGCCATGTCTTATCTCTGCCCTGTACTGATCAGAGTTTGGGTTTAGAAAACAGAATCCATTCCAGAAGTTCCCATTGTGACTCAGTGATAATGAATCCAACTAGCATCCATGAAGATGCAGGTTTGATCCCTGGCCCTGCTCAGTGGGTTAAGGATTCGGGGTTGCTGTGAGCTGTGGTGTAGGTCGCAGATGCAGCTCATATCACACAATGCTGTGGCTGTGGTGTAGGACAGCAGCTGTAGCTCTGATTAGACCCCTAGCCTTGGAACTTCCATACACCACAGATGCAGCCCTAAGAAAACCACACACACACACACACACAAAATCCATTCCAGCTGGTTTAGGCAGAAAGAGATTTATCTCAGGATATTAAATGGCTTTGAGAATTACTGAAGAATTGGACTCTAGGCTGAGCTTTCAGAGATAACTTCCCAAGGCTTTCTGCAGAACTAGGACCTCCAAAGAGCTATGCCTCTTCCAAGATCAGGAAATTGCATTCTCTGTTCTGCCACCACATCCTCTTCAGGAATCTGCTTCAGACAAGAAGGCGCCATGACCATGAAGCTTCTGCCAGCTCCCAAACCAGACCTTGCCTGCTCCATGCACAGCCACAGAGTGAATGCTACCTCAACATCAAGATAGCTCATGGAGTTCCCATTGTGGTGCAGCAGAAACAAATCCAACTAGGAATCATGAGGTTGCAGGTTCGATCCCTGGCCTTGCTCAGTGGGTTAGGGATCCGGTGTTGCCGTGAGCTGTGGTATAGGTCGCAGACACAGCTCGAATCTGGCATTTCTGTGGCTCTGGCGTAGGCCAGCAGCAATAGCTCTGATTAGACCCCTAGTCTGGGAACCTCCATATGCCTAAGGGGTGGCCCTGAAAAGACAAAAGACGACAAAAAAAAAAAAAAAAAAAAAAAAAGAGAGAGATAGCTCATGACCAGAAGTTCCCGCTGTGGATGAGTATATCTACCCACAGCAGGATGGATGTACTCCCATGAGGATATGGGTTCAATCCCTGGCTTCGCTCAGTGGGTCAGGGATCTGGCATTGCCGTGAACTGTGGCATAGGTTGCAGACATGGCTCGGATCCCAAGTTGCTGTGGCTGTGGTATAGGCCAGCAGCCATAGCTCTGATTTGACCCCTAGCCTGGAAATTTCCATATCCTGCAGGTATGTCCTTAAATGCAAAAAAAAAAAAAAAAAAAAAAAGATAGCTCATGACCAAATATAGACACCTCTGCTACCACCACCCCCAGAGAAGTCAAACACTCTACAGACTTGTCAGCAGAAATAGCAGAATTAAAGCACAGTCTCTGCCTCACTTTTAGTTTCTAAATATCATGTGTATATATCATTTTATGAAACTAAAACAAATCCAGAACTATAGCTGCAAGGGAGTCTCAACAACATAGTTTCCAGATTTCCAGCTTCTGCTTTCAAGACATGCTGGAAGGTGGATGGAATATATGTTGAACCTGAATGAACCATGGCCTCCAAATTGAAAACTGGGGGAAGTCAAGTGACCTTCTGATATTTCCCTGTGCTCCGTCTACAGGCAGCTAACATTAAACACAAGGGACTGCTGAATGCCTCTAGCCTTGAGGTGAATTAGCCTTTAGCTATGCAAGCAGTTCTCAGCAGTCGGCATTTCCCTTAGCAACTATGATCTATGCAACTTAACATGGGTTCCCCAAGACATTTCCCCAGCAACTAAATATGTAACCATTTGATCCTTTCATGTAACAGATAAGATTATACCAGCCAATGGAGCCAGAATGCTGGCCAAAACCAGAGAAGCATCAAGTATAATGACATTAACGCTAACGTCTTTAGAAGGTAGCTCTTAACTTTCATTTAGGTTGAGGACCTCTTTGAAAGCTTTGGCTCTCGTGCCCAAATAAGTACTTATACGCACAAAGTACTATGTATAAATTCAGGGGATTTGTGGGTACTCACCCCCAGTGCCCCAGGAATCCACAGTGCCTAGGTTAAGAGCCCTGCTTTTCTGTACACGGCTATGCTGACTCCAGGATGACCAGTCATCCCAATTTGCCCAGGGCCACATGCAGATTTCAGTGCTAAAACTGGGACAGTTGGTCACCCTCCTTGATTTCAAAAATTTCCTGAGGCCCCAGGCAGAGTGAAGTGTGTGCTTAAGAAAGGCATGTTGGGAGACTATGTTATCCCTCACAAGTGTTGCTCTCAGCTGAGGCAGGCTGTTTTCAGGGAGACCTAGGCCCAGAGGCTTTGAGTGATGTAGCAAAGTCCACATGGCCAGGTAGGCAGCACAGCCAGGCTAGAACAGATCTCCAAGTTCTTAGTGTGGGCAGTGCCTCCTGGGCCAGCCAGACCTATGCCCCTGGTGGAACTGGACACAGATTCCACTGAACCCAGAAAAGAGCCTTCCATACCCAGCAGCTCGTGGAGCACCAAGCACACCCCAAGTTGCCAGATCCCAGGGAGAGGCTTCCGTTACTTCAGGTCAACTCAACCTACCCCACACTTTCAGAAACAGCATGGGGTTGGCTTACAGGCTTAGGTGGGTTCCAGCACCCAGGCAGAGAATGGACACTTTTGTTCCCATGAAAGTTTCTCACCTGCTTGCTGGTCCCTAAAAGTTTTATTATTATTATTACTTTTTTTTTGTCTTTTTGTCTTTTCTACGGCCGCACCCACAGCATGTGGAGGTTCCCAGGCCAGGGGTCCAATCAGAGCCATAGCTGCCAGTCTATGCCAGAGCCACAGCAACGCGGGATCCGAGCCACATCTGTGACCCACACCACAGCCCAATGCCGGATTCTCAACCCACGGAGCAAAACCAGGGATCAAACCCGCAAGCCCATGGTTCCCAGTGGGATTCGCTAGCCACTGAGCCACGAAGGGAACTCCAAAAAAGTTTTATTATTTAAAAAATTTTTTTTTGTCTTTTTAGGGCCACACCCTCACTATATGGAGGCTCCCAAGTTAGGGGTCGAATCAGAGCCATATCTGCCAGCCTATACCACAGCCACAGCAACGCCAGATCCGAGCCACATCCGTGACCTACACTGCAGCTGGTGGCAACACTGGCTCCTTTAACACACTGAGCAAGGCCAGCAATCAAATCTGCATCCTCATGGCTGCTAGCCAGGTTCTTAACCTGCTAAGCCACAATGGAAACACATATTTTTTTTATTTTTAAAATTGATATATAGTTGATTTATAACATTGTGTTAATTTCAGGTGTGAATTTCAGTAAAGTGATTTAGTTATAGATATTTTTCCAATTATTTTCCATTATGGGTTATTACAAGATACTGAATATTTCCCTGTGTTTTAAAGTAAATCCTTGTTATCTATTTTATGTCTAGTAGTTTGCATCTGTTAATCCCATACTCCTAATTTATCCCTCCCTTCCCCTTTGGTAACCATAAGTTTGTTTTCTGTCTGTAAATCTGTTTATTTTGTACATAGATTTAATTTGTATTATTTTTTAGATTCCATAAAAAGGTGACATCATACAGTATTTGTCCTTCTCTGACTTACTTCACTTAGTATGGTACCCTCTAGGTCCATTCATATTGCTGCAAATGGTATAAAACATTTTTTTTAAGGAAGAGAGATTTCCATGATTTAAAAAATTAATGAAACTCTCAGCAAATTAGAAAGAGAAGGCATTTCTCAATGTGATAAAGAACATTTATGAAAAACCTATAGCAAACATCATAGTAAGAAGTCAGCCATCTGCAAGCCAAGAAGCTAGCTAGCCCTCATCAGAACTTGAATCCTGGGGGGTGGGGGGATGTGCTTGGGCTGTGGGATGGAAACCCTGTGAAATCAGATTGTTATGATCATTATACAAGTACAGATGTGATAAGTTCATTTGAGTAATAAAAAAAATTTTTTTTAATTAAAAAAAAAAGAACTTGAATCCTGCTGGACCTTGATCTTGGACTTCCAGCCTCCAGAAGTGGAAGAAAATAAATTTCTATTGTTTAAGCCACATAGTTCGTAGTACTGTTAGGGAAGTCTGAGCAGACTAAGACAAACTCTGAGGAAAGACTAGCCTTTACAACAAATGCTGCCCAAGCAACCTATATCTGTGTAGCAAAAAAAAGGAACCATGACCCTTACCTTACACCGTGCAAAACATTCAACAAACTAATGTAAAATCTAAAACAACAAAACCTCTAGAAGAAAATACAAGAGAAAATTCTTTAAGGTCTTGAGTTAGACAATAAAATGGAAGACTAATCCAGTGGGAAACTGAATAGAAAAATAAAAGGAGTTCAATGACCTCAGGGAGCAAAGCAGTCCTGTCAATACTGGACTCACAGTGGAGAGAGAGAGAAAATTTATGTTTAAGCCACCAAAAAAAAAAAGAGAGAAAAAAAATGAAAAGTTAAAGGCGTAAAATGAAACTGGGAGCGGGGTGGGAAATGGCTAGCGGTGATGGTTCCACAATACTGAGAATGTACTTACTATCATTGAATGGTACATCCAAAACTAGTTAATGTGATTTAAAAAGGAAACAAGCCAGCAAGGGAGGGAATGAGCTTTTTTCTGTACCTCTTTATGCTGCTGTGATCTGTTCCCTGATCACGCCAAGCATGAGCATTCTTTTTCTTCCAGGCCGGGCCATCTCCTTTGTGACCAAGAACTTCTTTTCCAAATCCAATGGAAACAGAGGCGGTGCTCCCAACGTGGCCGTGGTGATGGTGGACGGCTGGCCTACGGACAAGGTGGAGGAGGCATCAAGGCTTGCAAGAGAGTCAGGAATCAATATTTTCTTCATCACCATTGAAGGTGCGGTGGAAAATGAGAAGCAATATGTGCTGGAGCCCAACTTTGCAAACAAGGTATGTGAGTGCCTGGAGACTCACCAACATAAGAATTCCCTGCACTTTGCAGAGCTGTAACAGCCATCTAGGCCATGTCGTTTGTTCCTTCAAGTGGGGTTAAGCTCACTTCTAGGAAGAGGGCCTCCAGTGAGACTAGTAAGTCTGGAACCTGGAATCACCCTCTCAAACTCCTCCTTCCCCACATGCACCTGGTGAACTGAGGCCAGCCTCAGCCCCTTGCGGGGAGCAGGGTGCCCAAGGCCTCACATAAAAGCTCCTCCAGGCTCCTCCCACAGCCCAAAGGGACCTCGACTGGACAGACCAGCGTCACTGGAGCACATACACAGGTACACATGTGCACGTAAGTACTGCAAATTAGCCACTCTGATAAACAAGAAAAAGTCAGAGAGAGAAGTTTTCAAACTCAGCTGCCCCTGGTTCTGACCCAGGGCCCAATGGGTCAGAACCCAAGGATAGTTTGTACCTAATGCCCCAAAGCAGTTGTTTTTGTATATTTTGTACAGTGGGACCCCCTGGAAACCTTCCTCCAAAGACAGGACCCTAGGTTTAAAGAGGAAAGGAGAGCAGGGGGCTGTTCTCCAGCTTTAGTGTTCTCCATCTCCAGATCTTGTAGGGCTCAGCCCACTGCAAAAATCCTGTCCTTTGTCTTCCTTGAAAGTCCTGTCTCCCTTAATCTCTAGGACTGAGCATGGCTCTCACTTCATCTGCTCTCTCCTCTTTTCCATCTTGTATCCTAAATGTAGACTTCCTCAGGGCTCAGTTCGTGGCCCTCTTCTCTGCTCCCACTAGGTTTTCTCCCTCCAGAATCTCTTCCAGGGCCACAGCTTCAGCATCCCTCACAAGCAATGATACCCTCACATGTCTCCCCTCCTGGTCTGCCTGGAGCTCAACAGCCATCTGTTTCCAGCTAATTGACTATTCACCTGATGTCCTTAAATCTCACATGTAAAATTCCAAGAGCATCATCTTTCCCACCCAAATTCCTCCTTCCTCTGGGCTGTGCACGAATGGCCCCACAGCTGTCCCAGACTCCCAGATTTACCCCAGGACACCTCGTCAGCTCCCATGTCACATGTTTCATATCTGTCCACTCTCCCCCATGCCCAATGCCAACTCCTTAGTTCAAGCTAGTACTTAACATCTATTCTTTCTCCATCCTGGGTCTCCCCAGTTTAGTTTTCACAATGAACTTCACCTTTATGAAGCGCTTTTTCAATCCTATGGGGTCCTTGCTCCAAATCTTTCCTTATTCACTATTACTCGTGAGGTCTTCTGGATCACTGTCCTCACCCACCTTCCTAGGCCATCTCCTGTGATGCACACGGGCCCTGTGCCCCAGCCCTCGGGCTTCCGCCCACACCCAGTGCCATGCTCTCTCCTGTCGTGACCTATTCAGACTGCCTGGTGGGAATCCCTCTTCTCCATCCATTTGCTAGGATTCAGCTCAGCCTCAGCACTCCTCTTGCATGCCACCTAGTCCATGGAAAGTTTCGTGAACCCCATTTAGGTGTTTACAGACCCATTAAAAATATTTCCAGGGATATTTTAAAGTCAGTTCTGGTTTTAAAATAATTATACACTTTTATCCATAGCCATCAGGTCTGTGACTTTCTCTGTGACCCTGAGGGAGGCCACAGGAAGGGGGAAACGGTCACTTCCAGGAGCACACCAACCAGGTTGCTCAATGTTTATTTGCAGGCGCTTTGAGTTTTTTCTGGAATGAGCCTGGGCACAAGTAAATAAATACTCATTTGCCTGGAGGCAGGGTTGTCCAGAGGACAGATCTTAGGTTCTGAAGGCAGACAGATTTGCTTTCCATCCTCAAGGACTCAGGGATGTCACTTCACAGCTGTCCCTCAGCTCATTCCTTCATGATAAGGGGGTTTGTTTTAACTCCACCCTGTAGGGTTAATTTGGGGGGTCAGTGAGATGATCTAAGACCTCTAGTGAGGGGCCTGACACATGTGTGGGAACCCTTCTTGCAAATGGATGCAGCACTTCTCCGGAAGCAATTCTTGAGCTATTTCTCCTGTGTGCTTTTTGTTTTCCCAATCAGAACCCGTTTTCTTGAATCCTCTCAAGGGCTGGTGCCCATCAATGCCAATCTTATGGCTGCCGATGCAATGAACCTAGGGGTCTGAAGAGGCAAAACTAGGAAGCTGAAATCAGGGATTCCCTCCTCCCTGTGGGTGGACTGATGCCTCTCCAGGAAAGCGGAGAGCTTGCTGAGGGAATGGGAGTACATCCAGAGAGAACCACAGGGGCCTCTGCCCGGTGAGCACCTGACCTGGTGAACCAGATTGAGAGAGCAGGTCAGGAGGCCTGATGCAGAAAACAAGTCCCGGAGCTCCCTCCCCCGACCTTGGGGAGGAGGGGGCGGGGGTGATGGAGGCAGGTTGGAGGATGAGACCCCTGACCTGGCGAGCCCCTCCCTCTGTCTTCCAGGCTGTGTGCAGAACCAACGGCTTCTACTCACTCAATGTGCAGAACTGGTACGGCCTCCACAAGAGCGTGCAGCCCCTGGTGAAGCGGGTCTGTGACACCGACCGGCTGGCCTGCAGCAAGACCTGCCTGAACTCAGCCGACATCGGCTTCGTCATCGACGGCTCCAGCAGCGTGGGGACAGGCAACTTCCGCACTGTCCTCCAGTTTGTGGCCAACCTCAGCAAGGAGTTTGACATTTCTGACACGGACACGCGGGTCGGGGCCGTGCAATACACCTACGAGCAGCGGCTAGAGTTTGGATTTGACCAGTACACCACCAAGCCCGACGTCCTCAACGCCATCAAGAGGGTGGGGTATTGGAGCGGTGGGACCAGCACCGGGGCTGCCATCAACTATGCCCTAGAACAGCTCTTCAAGAAGTCCAAGCCCAACAAGAGGAAGTTAATGATTCTCATCACGGACGGGAGGTCCTACGACGACGTCCGGATACCAGCCATGGTTGCACATCACAAGGGTGAGTGGGCAGGTCCTGCTGCGCAGCCTGGCGCCGGGCGTCTGCCTGGGGTTTGGTGGGGGCTTGGACCACTGCATAAAGTGTTCAGATCCCTAGGGAAGGCATTAGGGGTGTAAACACTGCAGGCACCACTGGGCAGTGGAGAAGGGTCAGGCAGGGAGCCCCAAGGTGGTTCCCACAGTGTCACAGCAAACCCCGATCCTGCGGGAGACTGGGGGCACTAACCCTCTCCTTTAGGTCCCATGCTCTGATGCGTTCCTCACGAACATGTGAGATATTAAAAAGGAATCTAACTCCTTACTTTAATCTCCATTGAAGACCACCAAATTGTGTAGGGAATTTAAAGAAAATGGATGTTTTGAAAGAGAAGTACTATCTTTTTGTTGTTGTTGTTTGTTTTTTAGGGCTGCACCTGTGCCATATGTAAGTTCCCAGGCTAGGAGTCGAATTTGAGCTATAGCTGCCCCTACACCACAGCCACAGCAACTCTAAATCTGAGCCATGTTTGCGACCTACACCACATCTCATGGCAAGGCAGGATCCTTAACCCACTGAGGGAGGCATGGGATGGAACTCAAATCCTCATGGATCCTAGTTGGCTTCCTTACTGCTGAGCCACCACCGGAACTCCTGAGAAGTACTGTCTTTGTAATCACTGGCTAACCAGATACTGGAGGTTTGGGGGGAGACCTCAAATTTGCATTTGAATTTTTTTTTTTTTTTGACTGTGTCTGCAGTATGTGGAAGTTCCTGGGCTGGGGATTGAACCTATGTGACAGCATCAGCGCTAGATCCTTAACTCACTGCATCATAGGGAAATTCCTCAAAGTATTTAAAGAGATACGTCCCTAGGAAAATTTGGAAGATGGCAACAGAAGTTTAAAACCATGAAAAAAATGATAAAAATATCTTTTTTTGTAGATGTTTAGAAAACCAATCCTTTTTAAAGCCTTTTTCACAGACTCTATGGGTAATCACTGCTTTGAAAAGTGCCATAAAATACCTGGAAAATGCAAACAACCTGGTGAAAACCCCAAGTGATAGTAATAATAGTAATGATAAAAGTAAATCAAGCAGTCAGTGAACACCAAAAACCTGTAGGTAAGTACTAGAGAACAGGCTCACTCATCGTGGGGGCAGTTTTCTTCTTTGCCTACATTTAATTTGGGTTCTTTTTTTTTTTTTTTTTTTTTCCTCTTTTTAGGACTGCACCCGCAGCATATGGAGGTTCCCAGACTAGGGATTGAGTCAGGGCTACAGCTGCTGGCCTACACCACAGCCACAGCAACGCCAGAGTGGAGCCCCATCTGTGACCAATGCCACAGCTTATGGCAACACCAGATCCTTAACCCACTGAGCAAGGTCAGGGATTGAACCTGTGTCCTCATGGATACTAGCCAGATTTGTTTCCACTGAGCCATGATGGGAACTCCTAATTTGGGTTCTTTTGCGGGAGTTTCCCTATTTTTTTTTTTTTTTTTTTTTTTTTTTTTTGGCTCTCTAGGACCACACCCTCGGCATATGGAGGTTCCCAGGCTAGGGGTCAAATTAGAGCTGTAGCCGCTGGCCTACACCACAGCCACAGCAACGTGGGATCTGAGCCACATCTGCAACCTATACCACAGCTCATGGCAACGCCAGATCCTTAACCCACTGAGCAAGGCCAGGGATCGAATCCACAACCTCATGGTTCCTAGTCAGATTCATTTCCACTGCGCCACAACGAGAACTCCATTTTCCATATTCTTTAAAGCTGCTTTTAATCATTCTCGAAACAATGGTATAAAATAAACAAGCTGTTAGGAATGAGCAGTCCTGGCTTCTGGAAACCCAAAACCAGACACCAGGTTCAAACAGTCGTCCCAGTGATTTACCCTCTGGAGCCCATGGGGGGTACTC
Source organism: Sus scrofa (assembly GCF_054392235.1). Lineage (NCBI taxonomy): Eukaryota > Metazoa > Chordata > Mammalia > Artiodactyla > Suidae > Sus > Sus scrofa. Next base: position 115,593,578 of record NC_139385.1, on the reverse strand, counting down.
CTGATGGCAGGACAGCAGAAGGCCAGGGCACCAGCAGTCACCAGGCCTCTTGGACTCATATCAGCAGAGAGAAAATGGTCTAAGGTTTAAAAGCAACTTGCCCAATGTTCCAAAGTGAGCAGGAGAAGCCAGGTGGGGCAGCTTTTGAAAAACCCAGGGCTCTCTTGCTTTCTCCAAACATCTGTCCCCAGCTCCGTTCAGCTCCACACTTATTTTTCTAGATGGCCATCCTTTGGGCCTCATCCAGAGGGTATCCTTGGCCTACTCATCACAAGAAGTGAAGATCAAGGGAGATGGTCTGAGCAGCTTTAAAGAATGAGGACCAATAGATGCAAAGGACATGGAGGCCATGAGTACTGTGTCCCTGGGAGTGTCCAAGTCAAGGCTGGGTGACTGTCAGAATCGCCAGTAGAGAGTTCTCTATGACAGGAGTGGACTCAAGGATCTGAAAAGCCAGATCGCTAATACTGTTATCTTAATGGGGGGCACCCCTTCCATCCTTGAGCAGAAACACTTGGCAACATTTTAAGCCAAGCCAAAGCTTGGCAGCGCTAGCTTTTCCCAGTGTAGACCAATGTTCAGAGAAAAGACACTGGAGAGGTCAGAGAAGGAACTGGCAGCCTAAATGAGTTTAAATGCAGCTGAATGAGCCACAGTAGAAGAGCAGCTTAGACCAGAACCGTGGGAGGTACGGATGGCTCTCCAGTCAGCAGGACAGGGCACCAGGGAGGTGCTGGAGATACTGACATGGGTGGCTGGCTGGGCCCAAGGAGCCTGGGCAGAAGCCCCACGCAGGCTCTGCCCTCCGTCTCACAGCCGTCTTGCTCACCTCACTCTGGCCAGCCTGGAGGGGGCCGGGCATGGGTCACGGACCTGCTCACCATCTGTACCCCATCAAGAACCACATGCCAGGCATCCTGTTTTCCCACTGAGAACAGAGGCCTGGTCTCTGAATTCCTCTCCCTGCTGAGGCATCCTGCTCCCTGTTACAGTTGGAGCCCTTTAATCCTACTATCTACTCTTTCCCATTTGCCTCTAGACTAGCTCTAGTCCCTCACTTCCTAAAAAGAGAGACAATTCTCTCTGACCGCAGGTTCTGCTGGAGTCACCACCTGCCTCTTCCAGCCACACTGAAAAGATCAGCTCTACATGCTGCCCCACATCTTCATTTCTTTTTCACGCTCAACCCACAGCAATTCACTTAGTTTCTTTGGCATCTCCTCTCCTGAAACGTCTCTCTCCAAGCGACCAGCTTTTTCGTTTTCGCTTTCATCTTCCACAACCTCCTTGCATCAGTCAACACTGTCAGCCACTTCCTTACCTCTAAACACTTCTCTGCGGTGATGAAGCAGATGCTGGGTCACCAGCTCTCTGGGTCTTTTGCAACGGTTCGTTCCTGCGCCAGGATTGAGGTTGGATTCTACAGCTCATAAAGTCATCCTCAAGCCTAAAGTGATTCAATTCCACCACTCACACAGAAGTTTATAGCAGAGTTTATTTGCAAAGCAGACAAGAGAACCCCTCTCAAAACCTCCTCCCCAGAAGCAAGGGGCTCAAGGGTATTTATAAGATAACAAATAAAGGAGTCGGGCAGTCTGAGGCGGGAGGGGGGTGGGGAAGGGGGGGCAGAGAGCGTGATTAGAAAAAGGCGCAGGAATAGTCCTTCTGCGCAGGCGTAACTAAGCACAGGCCTCTGCACGCCCTAAAGGTCACCAAGCGGGCGCCGGCGCATGCCCAGTTGGAGGGTCAGTGGTCCCAGCCTGTCTTAACCAGCTCAGCTGAACTGACGCTCAGCTCCCAGCTGACTCCAAGTTTCTGGAGAACAATTAAGGCAAACATCTTGTTTAGGCTACGTGCCACTTGGAGGACATGCAGGTCTTGAAATGACCTTGATGAGTGAAGGCAGGTGAAATGGATTTGACTACCGTTTCATTTTCGATTAAAAGATCTTGGGAGTTCTCTGGTGCCTCAGAAGGTTCAGGGTCCAGTGGCTCTGGTGACAGCTGTGGCACTAGTTGAATCTCTGGATCCTTCACACACCATGTGTGTGGCAAAATATAAAAAAATAAAAAGATTTTGAACTGGATTTTGGTGCGAGATTCTGAATTGTGTGTGGCTCTAAACACAGAGCAAGTGTGTGTCATGTGGTACAATTTGCACGGCACCACAGTTTCTTTTGTCCCCAAATGTCATCCCCTTGCTGCTCTTGGGCATGGAATTCTTACCATGCATTGACTCCATTTTTCTGGGTTTTTTTCCTCCAAAATATTGTAAACTCCTAGGAGATAGCAGCTATATCAATTTTACTGCTGCTGGCATGCAGCAGACGTTAATGCCTTGGGCACCTCTGTGATTGTGGATTTGGTTGTGTTCAAACACAACAGCCAACAGCAGCAGGAAGGTAAGGATTCATTTCAGTCCCTTTCCTTGGGGACATCTGCTTCATCAACGCTTTGTCCCCACAGGTGTGATCACCTACGCAATAGGCGTGGCATGGGCTGCACAGGAGGAGCTGGAAATCATCGCCACTCACCCTGCCAGGGACCATGCCTTCTTTGTGGACGAGTTTGACAACCTCTACAAATCCGTGCCCAAGATCATCCAGAACATTTGTACAGAGTTCAACTCACAGCCTCGGAACTGAATTCAGAGCAGGCAAAGCACCAGCAAGAGCTGCCTTCCCGACCAGCTCTGGGACAACCCCCAACGCTTTATGGGACGCACGTGGGGCAGCAAGGCACGCAGGGCTTGGAAAGGATGTCTTGTTATTATTCTTTGCCAGTGTGGTTTTTCAGACTTCAAGACTTGGAGTTAGAAAGATGATCATAAATGTGTAGAATGAGCCAAAATGATAGGTCATTTTGGGAGTGCTGGGGATTTTAATTTTGAGAATTGTTTTTAAAGTAAGTATTGAGACTAGAATGCAGCACTTATGACAGGCTTAAGTAGAGTTTTTGTGAGATTTTTCACATTTTTATTTCCCCTTGGAATTCTGTAACTCTCCACAAGTTCATTTTTGTCATGACAGTAGAGAAGTCGATTAATTAAATGTTTGAAAGGATTTTGTGCAATTGCTCTGACCATGTCATGGGTAGTGTGACCAGGGTTTGTGGCTGGGCCACCCCCTCTGCTCTCCTGCCCCAGTGACAGCACACCTGAAGGGGTGCAGGCAGCAGCACGGCCCTCTTCTCCGTTATCTAAATCACTGTGTTTCTGTACCATCGCGGGCTGCTAGGGAGCAGCCCAGGAGGACCACACAGATCTAGCCTTAACAGTGGTGCATCGGGCTGGTGCAGACACTTTCAACCTAAGTTGCATGTTAGAGTTACTTGAGAGTGAAATGGTCATTCCCAGACCCCATCCCAATCCCCAGGACTGCTTAGTCTCCTCCAGGAAGGGAGCCTGAACATTGGCAGGTTTGGAGAGCCCTCTGGTGGTATCGATGATAGGTTGCCAGGATTGAGAACCACAGAGCTGCCTCTGAGGGGTCAAAGCTACAGCTGTTTCCTGGGAGAATCCCTGTTTATACCTGTTGTTCTGAGTCCCATTTAGTTTAGCATTTATCTTGGATTTTCTGTTTGTTAACTAGATATTATTACTAATAGTTGCATTAGCATAAGCCAGGATGGGTTGGTGGAACTCCACTTTTTACTTCTGGCTTCTACCAAGGACTCATCTATTAGGACGTTAAGTTGCATACACCATAGGGAAACACTCAATAGAGTCCTAATAGAGATGACTTACCTGACAAGTTATGCTCTGTAAAAATGTGTATTGGAGAACGCTACTCCAAGTGGAGGCCAAAAGATAGTTCCTCTGTCAGTATTTTAGGACTTTTTTTTTTTTTAGGGCTGCACCCACAGCATATGGAAGTTCCCAGGCTAGGGGTCAGATCTGAGCTATAGCTGCTGGCCTACGCCACAGCCACAGCAACGTCAGATCCGAGCTGAGTCTGCGACCTATGGCCACAGCTCAAGGCAATGCCAGATCCTTAACCCACGGAGTGAGGCTGGGGATCGAACCCACATCCTCATAGATGCTAGTCAGGTTTGTTACTGCTGAGCCACAATGGTAAATCCCTAGGGCAAAATATTTACATACGAAATTTTGAAAATAAATAAAAATAATTTTAAAAAAAAGAAACTTTGAGTTAAAAATTGCATGAACTTAGCAGACTTTGCATAGAGCTTACCAAATCTCTCATACCTGAGGAGTTATCATCAATTAAAAATGTCATGGTCTACAGAGAAAGTGTCAGCAATTTCAAGTTTAATAACTGTAAATTTTACTTCGAAAGCAATTGCAAACAGATTTGTTTGGAAACTTCAAAATACTAAAACTAGCTTCAAAAAGGAAATTCTTTGTAAACATACCAGTGACACATTACTAGTGACAGAATTAGCTGAGAAACTAAAGAACTCAAGTACTAGGAACAACTCTTCTTCTTATGATTTTGAATGTGCAGATAATTGATATAAAGGAGTTTTTTTTTCCCAGTGTCACTTCAATGTACACATGAGTTAATTTTTTGAAGAAAAAATTTTATTTTGGAAAATAGTTTTGGAATATACTTATTGTACTAGGGCCCTAATATAAAAACCAATTTGTTATCAATAAGTATTTCCAAAAATAATATAATTGAAATGATTTTGGTGTTCTTCATTCGCACTTTGGAAAATAATCACTCTAGTTATAGGCATTTTAATTTTGAAGATAAATGAAGCCTCTTCAAATGTACCCATTGTTGACGTGCTGTCAACACATATTTGAGGGTATGCTGTGTTAGAAAGGACCATCAGAAGTGTTTAGGCCCCAGAGGTGTCATCAGATTGTCCATGTGCATGTTCAAGTTGCCAGAGATGATGATGGGAGTCAGGATGGAGAGAGAAACAGTGAGCCAAGTTCATGTATGCTCAGCAAATGACAGAGGGAGGTTGGGAGAGGACAGCAGTGACAGAGATGGGGGCCTGAGGCCAGATCTTCAAGGGAGCTGGGAGCAGACCTGTCCCGTTTCCAGGCCTGCAGGGTGTGACAGCACAAACAGCCTCCATGCAGGAGGTGGAGGAAGACTGCCAGGCCTCAGGTAAAAGCAGCAAGGAGAGGGTGAGACCTCTGGGGGCTTGGAGGTGGCGGTGGCGGCGGCAGCAGAGAGGTGTGGGAAGCCTGCAGTGGGAGTGGGGCCGGGTCAGGTCAGGGTCTGCACAGAGCAGGGTGGAGACAAGGGCCCTGGGGGTAATGGGTGCCATGAGAGACTTGTGTATAAATGCCACATTGCTCAACCTAAATTGTGCCCCACATTGCTGGGCAGGCACTGAAATCTTAACACCAGAGACAGAACTTCGGAGCAATCTACTTCAAATTCTCCAACGGCAGAAAAGGAACCCCAGGCCTTAAGAAGGTTGTGCAGATGTGAAGGGACAGAACTAGAATTCAGATCTCCTGTCTTCCAATCTCCCGACTCATCTGACTGCCTTCTTAGAGGGTCAGAACCCCCCATCCCCATCCCCACACACACACCTGCTTCTGTGCCCTCAAGGGCTCTGGTTCAGCCTTTGCGGAGCTCTCTGGGTCCTGCAGTCTCGAAGCCAATCTCCTAAGGAAATTCCATCTTTCATTCCATGGACTCAGCTGAAAACCTCCTCTGTGCTCTTTCTCATCCAAGTCAACCAAAATGAACAGACAAGGAACATCAGGCCAGCTTCTCTGGATGCAGGTGATGTCTCAACTCTACTCAAGTGCCCCACCTCTTAGGAGTAAAGAACCTTTCAAAGAGCTTTCTTGGCTATAAGTTTTGCAGCTAAAGCTCTGCTAAAAAATTCCAGCCGAAATGACAGGGTTCAGATATTTCTTGTTTCTCTGGGCTCTTTAAACTCTTTAAACAGGACAAAACCTCCACAAGGCAAGTTTTCCGGCGGCAGTGTCAGGGGGCCGGCATGGTTTTATAAAGAAGACAATGCTTCCATTACCAAGGATTTTCCAGCCTCAAAGAGGAGTTTCCAAATAATAATGTTATTTTCCAGTCATGATCCTAAGAAAAGTTCTCCCCTTGGGTTACCAATATATAAATGTAGTAAGTAGGAAATGGAGTAAGCTTGAATGCATGAATTCAATTACTTTGGAAAGAGATATGTATTTAACTAATGGCTTTGAGGAATTCACAGTCCAGTGAGAAACCAGACATAAATGAACAATTAAAATTGTATAATTAATATCATGGGAGTACGCTCAGAGTGCATGCCTGGCGACTGCAAGCAACTTCATGAGAAAAGTAACTGTGAAGTGCCTGATAATTAGTGTTTGCTGCATGCTGGGCACTGTCCTAAGGGCTTCACACGTATTAACTAACTTATCTTATTCCTATGATTTGCTGCGAGAGGTACTACTATTATTCCCACTTTATAGATGATGCAACCGAGGCATGAAGATATCAAATAACTTGCCCAAAGTCAGGGGGCTAGTAGAGGCAGATCTTGGAATTAAGCCCAAGCAATCTGACTCTAGGGTCTGTTTATTTAGCCCTTTGCTTCTTATGATAGTCGCTACAAAATAACCAAAGTGGCTGCATAGGGGGTTCTCTAGTAAGCTTGATGATTTAAAATATATGTATAATTCTGCTAAATGTATGCCCAGGGTCTATTAAATGTGCAAAGTGAGAAGTCTGTTAAACATCCAATGCAAATTGCACTTCACCCCATCCCTCCGCCAGCTTCTCTTGACAGCCTCCTGCCCTCACTTAACATGGGTGATTTTAATCTGCAGCCCATAGTCCCTGAAGCTCCCTAAACACACTGGGCTTCCCATCCTCTTGTTAAACTCCTAATCATCCTTCAAGTCTCAGTCCAAATGCCACCTCCTCTTCAGAGCCTTCTCTGATTTGCTCAGATAGACTTAGGCTCTCTGGATACAGAATCCCGACCCACCTATTTTCCAGCATCTCCTTTGACCCTTCTCATTAGGGAACACAATCCACACACATGGTCAAGGACATGGAATACAGGGAATGAGAATTCTGAAATCTAAGTCACCTGACAGTTCTGACTCCTAATAATGGCCCTTTTTAGAATGGGAGGCAGAGATATTTCAGGAAGACAGAAATAGGAAATGACGGCAAGAAAGAAACAATCTACTTCCATGCAGACTGCACCACTCTTTTGAACACTTCTCAGGTTCATTACTGTTATAATCACTATTTTCCTAGGGCCAGAATCTCTTCAGGTATCTATCCACAGGGAAACTCTGTTCCTTACCTTCCGCTCTCACTTTTCCTGCAGAAATGAAAATCCTATTTTCTGTTTACCTCCCTTAGTTTCACTCAACAAACATGTTTTAAGCATCTGTTATGCACCAGGCACTGTGACAGGCAGTGAGGTAGGAAGATAAATAATACCTGCCCAAGGAGCTTAGGGAGGCAAGGAGGCTTGAAACAGTGTGACACACATAGAGTGGCAGGTGAAACTTGAGCTTGAGGCTCAGGAAAAGAAGCTGAGGAAAGAGGCAGGAGCCAGGCCATGGAAGGTTGTGTTGGTTAAAGTTAGTTTTCTCAGCTGCAAGTAACAGAATCTCAACTCACAGTGGCTCATGCAAAGGGGAAATTTTTGGAAGGAAACTGGAGGAGAGCACAAACCCCAAGGTCAGGGAGACAGCAGTGTCTCGGAAAGGAGAAGAGCAGGACAGGAGAACTGGGAAGCCCTCTCACTCTCTTCTCCTCCAGAATGAGCTCCATCTGCACATAGTTGAACAACCCTACAGAGAGGGAACAGAGTGAAACTTCCCACCCATTTAGGATTGACCTCCCAGTGCAGCCTGCTTCAGGAGGGCCACCCAGCAAACCAAGGTGATGCAGAATGTTGGGGACTAGCACTCACATTGTTCTATCAGATCACTGTGCAATTAATAACCTTTTGAGGTTCCTTGAGGCATCACATTGTCTTAAATGCCAACAAATACATGTCCACATGTTTCCAAGTTTGGAAAGCCAAGTGCAGGCTGAATGATAGTCTTCCAGCTCTGCAGGCTCCCTCTGTTTTCCTTAGAGGCTTTACCAAGAAAACCAATGACTGTCAAAGACTCCCTTTACTTCTCTTGGCCTGAATGGCTACATGATATTACTTGTTTATAGTCCATTAGCCGTTGAAAACTGCTCAGAACGTCAGGGGGGCAGAAGAGCTGCCTCCGGGATCCATCTCTGCTTTTAGTAGGAAGGCCTAATTGGAGAGAAAAGTACTATTTAAATAACCATCTCCATGGAAAACAAATAAGGTTGAAAGACCACGATTTCAGTGTAGGCTTTGCTTTTTTCTTTTCTTTCTTCTTTTTTAAATGTCCTATAATTGAAAAATACCAAGCTTAACTTTATCCCTGCCATCCCTCTTACACAAACTGGGCCCGCAGGCAATAAGCTGCCCAAGTAAGCAAATACTATACTTAGTTTGGCAGCTGAGATTTTCTTATAAAAAAAAAATACAATTCCAGCTGAATAGCTCCTTTCTGTGACTCCTCTAGTTTCACACTTGGTTGAGGTGAACAGGGTGTATTCAGGTTAATGGCAAATTGGAATCTGGGTTCTCAACAAAGAGCCTTTACATGACTGCCCAGGGCACAGAAACTGTGAGGCTCTGGAAGCCATGGAAACTGTGCAAACACCAAAACAAGACCCAAAATCAATTGAATTGTTGTTGGTCTGACATCCCCAAGGAATCTATAAACCTGTATCCTGATATTATGATATTGATTTTTTTTCAATTATCCTAATACTCTACAAGTTCTCCTTGAAATCAAAGTGAAAGGGAATTTCTTTCCAACCTCAGTAAGGATATTGTGTGATTATTTTCAAGCCAAAAAGGGAATAGGGACAAGTTGAAGGTTACAAACTGCTGTAGTAGACTGTCTAAGATAGGCACCAAGCAAAATAAATAAGCAGACGAAGTCTTCTAAATGGCAAAGTGGAGGGGTCATTTGGTTTTCTCCTAAGAGAATACCCTCATTGAACCTGGGGATAACAGCAGTGTGGAAACTCCAGGGGATCTTTCCAGCTCCTCTGACCTAAATGCAAGGCCTGGAACACCCACATGCCTGCTTCTCCTGAGGTGGAAAACCAACTCTTTCATCCCAGAGTCACTCTAATCCTGGGCAGTTAGCAAAGATCGCTGGAAACAAAGTATCAGTGGAGCTGAGGCAGTGTACCAGTGAGGACCAGCCAACACCATTGAGTAATCATCATTCATATGACTTTGTTTACACCCAGGCTGGGGGGAGGCCTAGGGAAACTCTGGTGATGAGGGTAAAACCAATCTTAGACATCAGTTATAAAATCCTAGTGTTCCATGAACGATGCTAGCAGCTTGATATTTACCATGTCATTGAAAACACACAACACTCTGTCTTCTACTCTACAGCATCAAATCCAAAATCTTTGGAGGCTGACCTGTTACTTGAAGTTCCAAGTTGCCTTTTGCCTTCCATGTCCCTTTTCTTATTTCCCTGATCATTAGGTAGGAGTTACTCACCAGCTCAGACAATGTAAATCTGTTTGCCGACAGGCTCTTAAACATAGAATAGTGGCAGATGTTACGTGTGTCATGGGCAGCCTGAGGAGTGAGAAGGAAGGAGTCTCTGTGTAGAATCTCCCTCAACCTCTTTATTTTAAAGAGAAGGTATTTGGTTGATGAACTGTTTTGACTTTCAAGAGACCCTGGACATTTATAAAAACTAAGCATTTTAGAAACAAGTGGCTCTAAGAAATTCTCTCTAAGCAAACTCTAGTTATATCTGGGGATAATTTTCTTAGGTGAAAGCCAGTTCGGGATTGTCAGGCACATCCTCCAATGCCAGACTCCATGGTAAAACCCTGTCTCATATCCACTTCATTCCAGGGAACATAACAGAGTGGCCACAGTAGGGAAATGGCTCTGGCATGGTACCCTGGCAACTCTGCACACCTTGAGGCCACACGGGCAAGGCTACCTGTGCCTTGTTGGAATGCCTTGAGATCATCCCAAGAACATGGCAAGGTGGGCAGTTTGTGAGAAGCTGTCACAGACCACTTTGTCCACCTTCCCATCTCATAGCAAGTGTTCGCGAAACATTTTTTTCAGCCTCGGACTTTCTACCTGGCCCCTCCTTGGGGGATAGCTACAGCCTATAAAGTGAATTCACTGCCCTCTAGAATTGATGCCCCACCACTGATGTTGACTGTCCCTCAGCTCCTTTTGCTTTGGTGTTGTCCTTGGGACAAGGGAGCTGACTGGAAAGTAAACTGTCCTAGTCCACTGGAGTCTTTACTTGCCAACACTATGGCAGAGTGGCAGCTCACCTGGCCAGGCAGTGACCCCTGTTGCACAGGGCCAGTCTGACCAGTTGACAGTAGCCGCTTTTCTTTTTCCCGGATGCCCTAGAAAGCCCTCTCTACCCCAATACTGTCCCCCGAGAGGTTTCTGGATACCCCTGACCCTGCATGTCCACAGTAATGATGAGCTCCACCCCAGTCACCTGCTCCGGCGGCAAATGATCTATGTGCCAGTGATTGGGGCACTTTTTCTCACCAAGGAGCAAAGTGCAGAACAAATTCCCTCTTTAGGTCTATGAATGTTTGCTGTTACTCCCCACCTTCACCACACCTGAGTGGTGCCCTGGCAGCCTTTGGGCACAGATGGTGCAGAGGTGTTGCCGGGGCAGGTCAGGTAGGAGTGACACGTGCAGAGAGATTCTGAGGCCAAGGCCCCTAAAATTGATTCGTGATGTGTGTGGTGGGAGACGGATGAGGTGGTGTCAACTCTCACAGCTGGTATTCACCCCTCTCCATGGTTTAAGGAGCAAGGCTGCATCTTGACAAAGCATGCCTGGGGAATTAAAAGGGAGCTTTCTTAGCTTTTCCTCCTGAATCTGGCACTGCCTATAAATTCTCTTAAATAAATCTATTTTCTGGAAAAAATTAGGAATGGAGAAAATTAGGTTTACTTTAGTTTGACTCCTTTTCTAAGGAGGTTTCTAAATAAATCACCTGGAAACATTCAGATTATGAAGGTTTCTACAACAAGAGGTCTTTGTAATGTGTTGCTTTTGGTTACCAGGTCCAGAATTCTCCACAGCGAAGTTTCTCTCTGCATGCCAGGCACTATTAACAGCTGCCCGAGGTTTGCAGGGGTGGCAATGAGGAGAAAGGGGAGAAACCGGCCTTCTGAGGGGCTTCCATGTGCCTGGCACTATCTCTGAGGGACTTAATTGGGATAAGAGATCTGAAAGCATCACCTTTAGAGGGAAAAACAGAGGCTCCGAGTTGCTATTTGTCCCAGAGTTACACATCTGATAAATGGCACATTCAAACCCAAGTTTTTCTCAGAAGAAAAAAAATTTAAGTAAACACAATATAATTTTAGTAAATACAGTAAGGTTATGCAGCAATATTTTGGAGAAAACAGCAATCATTTAAGGTTTGCTCTTCAATGAAGGAAAGAGAAAGCCAAGAAGTTAAAAAGCCATGGAACAAATTAAACTGAAGCCATAAAGAAGGTTCAAATTTATAAATTCTGAATAACAGGCGGTGAAGATGAAAGAAGGATGTCCAAAGTGCAAAGCTGGAAGGACAGAATTATTTAAAGAAATACTGTTTTAGAATTTTCAAGTCCAGTATATATGGAAACTTCTCAAATGACTAGGTAAGAACAACTTTCTGGAAGAACAAAGAAATCCTGTGCTTTTTCCTCACGGAAGAACACACTGGGTTTTCCTTAATTTTGAAAACTGGTCATCAGCATGTGGGAAAATAGGTATTTCTTGATACCCAGAGACTGCTCTTGTGATTTTCCCTCCTTGATCTGTTTGGGCAGGAGTTTGTCTGAAGAACCTGCCAGAACAGCTTTCCTTTTATTCATCGTCTCAAAAAGATAAACCTCTGTTTTCACTGGTTTTTCTCTCTTGTTTTTCTGTCTTACATTTTATTGATTCCTGCTCTTATTTTTATCATTCCCTTTGTTCTCTTTGCTTTGGGTTTACTTTGTCCTGCTTTGTCTGGTGTCCCAGTGTGAAGGTTGAGATCAAGTTGAGAGCTTTCTTCTTTTCCCGTATGAGAGTTTAGTGCTACATACATTTCCCTCTAAGCACTCTTTAGGTGCCTCTCATAAATTTTGGTATGTTTTCATTTTCATTCGGTTCAAGATACTTCTTTTCCCCAATATTTTATTTTATTTATTTATTTATTTTTGTCTTTTTGCCATTTCTAGGGCCGATCCCTTGGCATGTGGAGGTTCCCAGGCTAGGGGTCGAATTGGAGCTGTAGCCACCAGCCTACGCCAGAGCCACAGCAACGCGGGATCCAAGCCGCGTCTGCAACCTACAGCACAGCTCACAGCAACGCCGGATCCTTAACCCACTGAGCAAGGGCAGGGATTGAACCCACAACCTCATGGCTCCTAGTTGGATTCGTTAACCACTGAGCCACGATGGGAACTCCCCCCCAATATTTTAAAATAAACTTTTTTAAGAACATAACAAAGTTGAACAGATTCATAACAAAGCTGAACAGAAAGTATAGAGATGTTCACTATACCTGAGGTCCGCCCCACCCTGACACAGCCTCCCTTCTCCTTCGATCTCCCCCACCAGAGTGGTACACTTATTATAATGGATGAGTCCACACTGACACATCACTATTACCCAAAGCTCATGGTTTACATTAGGGTTCACCCTTGGCATTGTACATTCTGTGGGTTTTGACAAATGTATAATGATGCATATCCACCATTATGGTATCACACCAATAGTTTCTCTGCCCTAAAAATCCTCTGTGCTTTACCTCCCTCCACTACAATCCCTGGAAACCACTGGTCTTTTTCCCGTCTCTATAGTTTTCAGAATGTCACAGTTGGAATTACACAGTATATAGCCTTTTCAGATTGGTTTCTTTCACTTAGTAATATGAATTTGTTTCCACCTTGTCTTTTCATCACTTGATAGCTCATTTCTTTTTTTGCTGAATAATATTCCATTGTTTGGATGTGCCACAGTTTACTTATCCATTTACCTACTGAAAGACATCTTGGTTGCTTGCAAGTTTTGGCAATTATGAATAAAGCTTCTATAAACATCCTTGTGCAGGTTTTGTGTGATTATAAGCTTTCAACTCAGTTGGGTTAATACCAAGGAGCATGATTGCTGGATCATTTGCTTAAATTATATTCAGTTTTATAAGAAATTGCCAAACTGTCTTCCAAAGTGGCTGTCCCATTCACATTCCCACCAGCAATGAATGAATGTTCCTGTTGCTCTACATCCTTGCCAGTCTAAATACTTTTTAGTTTTCCCTTGACCCTTTGGTTTTTTAGAAGTGTGTTATCTAGTGGCCAAATATTTGGGGATTTTCCAGGCATCTTTCTTTTATTAGATTCTAATTTAATTTCATCGTAGTCCACGAACATACTTTGTATTATTTGAATCATTTAAAATTTATTGAGATGTGTTCGATGGTCCAAAATATGGTCTATCCCTGTGTAACCCTATGTAACATTAGATTATTCCGCCTCTATCTTTTGGGTGACTCCTCAGCTTCTGATAATTTCTCACATGCTTATACTTACCAATCCTCAGCTGGAGACTTGGACAGGGCCCAGGTGAGATCTCCAGAGCTCTCCTGTACTATTCTGCCTTGGACATGCCAAACTCTCAACTCTCTTTTCATTTCATAGAAATTAGGCTCTGCCTGGGTTGCCCCTCTCTATATTGAGTCATGGACACTCTATAGGCAGTAAGCTGGGGCAATAATTCGTTGTCCTCATTCTTAGGGATAACTGTCTTGTGCTGTTGTTCAATATCTGAAAACTGCTGTTGCTGCCATTGTTGGTTTCTCTATTTTTAAAAGTTGAGTAAACATGGCCTCTGACACTTCTTCTTGATCAAAAGCATAATTTGGTCTACTTTTTATATCATAAGTTTTTAACATTTGGGGACTTTTCTTAATTGATTGGCTCAAAGTACATATGCCTAGAGATGTTTATGTTTTTCAGTATCTTCTGGAAGTCAAACCAACCTCTTCTGAGGCGTAAAAGATAAACTTCTTGGGATAGAAAGAATACAAGAAGAATCACAGTCAAATATAACAATTTTAGGAACAAACTCAAGGCTCTAGCTGATAGATTTCTTCAGGATTTGCTTGAAAAAAGCCTTACTAGGCTTTGATGTTTGATCATTCTTCAGAGAGTAAGTGAATTCAAAGCAGGGAATGGACAAACAAGATTACAATGATTGTGTAACACCCTATGGAGGAAGAAAATATTTCATTTGGGAGGTGATGTTTTCAAGAGTCAGGATTTTAGGACTTGGTGTCTACAAATTACATGTATTACCTTTCATAATCAGAGTGAGAGAGGAGAGATAAGGGAAATGCAAAATAGAAATGAGTGACTAGAGATTCTCTTCTAATGGGGTAGTTGTGGCAGAAAGGGTTTGTAGTCTAACTCAACAGCCATTTGAAAGTGACTTCTCACTTGCCACCTCTTGACTACGACAGCTGAGAAAGTGAGATACTCACTCAATATGTATTGGCCAAAGCAATGTCCTGGCCAATGAGATATGTGGTGAAGTCTGCTGGAGGGAGGGCCTTTGAGAAGGTTTCCTTTACGGTCAAAAGGAGAGAAGTCCTACTGCCCCTCCTCCTTTTTACCTTCTTCTTGCCTTGAACTTGGATAACATGACTGGTATTGCAGAAGCCATCTTGAAGCCAAGCAACAGATGAGAATCCAAAACTCTAAGAATGGCAGAAAAGAAATAAAAAGAGCCTGGGTCTGTCTTGACATTTCGAACAGGTGGAACAATGGCCAATACCTTCCTTACTCTGGACTTATTACTGGAGAATAACCCCTAGTTTTAGGGCATTCTTTGGTCTTCTCAAAAATGAGGACTACTTGCTGAAACAGAGTGTAAACTGGCAGGGTTGCACTTTGCCTGAACCAAAAACAAATAGTCTAATTATAATGACCAAAAACATTCAGATTAAGATAGGCAAGGTGGGTAATATCCATGACTCATTTCAGATTATTCTTTGCCATCTGTTTTACATGTTTGTACCTAAGAAGAGTTTTCAAATTCTTGGGAAATTTTCTTGGGAACTTTTCTTGGGAACTTGTCTACTGACTCTAGTATCATGAACCAAACTACTTTGCAAATTCTTCCAAATGACATGGAAACAAGAAAGGTCTGTGTAAAGCAATGAGATTCGAGCAGAAGGAAGAAAAGAATCGGTATCCTTATTTTTCAAAGGCAAGGCAAATGGAGAAACAGATTAACACACCTCCTCAGATACTGATCCAGGAATCTTCAGATGAGACTCTGAGCAAATTCTTGATATATCTTAATTTTCTTTTCCTTGCCCTTCAACTTGCCATGGGGAATTGGGTATGAAAAATGAATACTTCTTTTGAACTGTTCACCATTTATAATCATAGAGCCCAAGAGCGAGCAGGCTATCATCTTTGCTGTAACTTTTGCTTGATTCAACACTGAGCCTTTCACATATTGTAGTGCATCTTCACCATGTGTAATTCACATGACAAGAAATATTGGCCAGCTTGGGCGTAACTAATCATCTTAACTTCCAAGGAACTGCGAAGAAGCTAAGATATGAGCTGAGTTCTCTATCAATCTCTGAGGCAAGAAGAGTTATGGGGAGACTTAAGACACATAGAGCCTTCCTCCCACAGCTTTCCTAGTACACTGACACCCACCTGCTTCCAAACAACCAGTCCTCAGAGCAGACAGAGAATGCCATCTTCCACCACTTTTGGAACACGCCATAGTTCCTAGCAACTGGGCCCTATGAACAAAAACAATAACACAAACAAGAAGCCAAATTATCAGCGAGGAGGGGGAAACCAGCAGAACAACCAGAAAAAGATTTCAGTGAAATAGGGTTGTGGATGAGATGCACAATTTGAAAAGGTAATTAGGTCCATGCAAATAGATTCAATTACAGTAAACATACATAAAGATTTCCTGAAACTTAAAATAACAAAAGGAAAGGAGAAAGGTCATGTGTGAGATGTGAATTAGTGGGAAAACATCTCAAATCATAGATAAAAATGAATTCCTTAACCAGAGAATTTTTTAAAAATTACTTCCAGGTGAAAAGAGCAAATGAGATACGAAACAAAAAGATTCTGGCTAGCATCAAACATCTCAACACTAAGAAGCTAGAATATGATTTTTAGGCCACTGGACAGACAGAGCTATAATCCCCTAATACTACAGCCAACCAAGATATCACTTACCTATTAGGATGAAAAAAGCATTTTGGCTTATCAGAGATTCAGAGATTATATTACCCCACCTGGGGAAAATACTAAGAACCAAACAAAATAGTAATTAGAACAGAGACTTCAATCTAGTGGAAAATAAAAAGCAGAGGGAAACAAGGGTGAGCAATAACCTCTCTCTCTATATATATATACATATATACGTAATTCCCAAGAACTAGGGAGGCAAGTTAAAATGCATGAGAGAGTCCTACACTATAAAGAAGGCCTCAGGACCAAAAGATTTCTCAGCCAAGTTCCATCTGATTTGTAGCAGGTAATTTCAGTTATCTCTTATTTTAAAAAAGATGAAAAACTCCCCAATTCATTTTATGGGACGTGTGATTCTAAAAACATTTTATTGAAGTATATATGTATATGTAGAAAAGTGTACATGTAAGTATGTAAGTTATATGAATTTTCTTCAAACAATCCAACATGAACAGGCATCCAGACAAAGAAATAAATGACCAGGACTCCAAAGTCTCCCTCAGACTTCTTTTCAAATGCTGTCTCCTCCCCTACCTACCTCCCAATGAAGATAACCACTTTCCTGACTTCCAACAGTATAGATTAGTATTGCCTGTTTTTTACACTTTATATGAAGGAAAGTATTCTTTTGTTTCTGGCTTTTTAAGCTGATTGTAATGCTTCTGAGATTCACCCATATGTTGCACATAGTTATACACTGTTCATTCTTGTTGTATAATGTCCCATTGTATGAATACACAAAATGTATTTATCCATTCTATACTTGATGAACTTTAAGGTATTCTCAAGTTTGAGGCTATTACTAATAGTGTTGCTATAAACATTCTAAAACATATCTTTTGGTGAACATACGTATGCATTTTATTGGGTATATGCCTAGAAGCAGCATTACTAGATTCCATAATATGAATATTTTTACTTTAGTAGGTTCTGCCAAATGGTTTTCCAATAAAGTGGAAATTGCATTTGAATAAATTTGCATTCTCACCGGCAGGGGTAAGCCTTCTGATTATTCCCATATTTTGCCAACCTGCATAATTTTTTTACAACTAATAAAATAACCCACTAAAGAAATCTATAGTCTACTAATCTCACTTATGAATATTCATGTTAAAGTTCTAAGTAAAAGATTAGCAACTGGAATACTGATTTATAAGAAAAGAATAACACATTATGACCAAGCAGGCTTTATTGCAAGGAGACAAGAGTGGTTTAAGGTCAGCAACTCTACTAGCATAATCCAGCTAGTCAACAGAGTAAAAGAAAGTAACACATAACCACTTCAAAAAATGCTACATTTGATAAAATCAGCAGCTATACCTAATAAAATCTCTGGGTAAAACAGGAAAGAAAAGTATTAAATAAGATAATTTACCAATTAGCAACAAATATTCTAAATAGTTATATACTCAAACTATCTCAACTAAAATCAATAACAGAGATGCCTGTTATCACCATTAACACAAACAGTATGATGGAGTTTCTAGAAAATAAAGATTCTAGAAAAGAATCTGCCAAACATTGCAAAAAACAAATTGAATTATTTTTGTGTGTGTCAATTATATTTCTAAAAATCCCAAGAGACTCTGGTGAAAAATGCTGAAATTAATGAGAAAATTTAGTAAGTATATATAATAAATTTGCTGTATACAAGATAAGTACACAGAAAAAAACAGGCTTTTTCTTTATTTATAATAAGCCTTTAGAAATGGAAACAAAACTCATTCAAAGTAATGACCAAAAGGCTAAGAAACAAGAACACTTTGAATAAAAAAGATGCAAAACTTATTTGAAGAAAATTCTCAAATCTTACTACAGATAGAGACAAGATCTCTGCAAACTGAAAGTATAACTTTCTTAGTTCTTAGAAGACAATATCATATGTCAAATTTCCTAAAATTAATCTATAAAATTAATGCAATATCAACTCCTAATTACATAAAATGATCACAAACTTCAAATGGCCAAGAAAAGTAGTAAAAAGAACAGCCGGCAGGATGTAGGGTGGGAAAATGCTCTGCCTGATCATTTTATAACATCACTGTTCACATAAATAATAGAAAGCCACTGTAATTGAATCCATATGATATTGCCATATGTAAAGAGAACTAGAAGTAAAACAGAAGAGCAGGATTTCCCACATGGCTCAGTGGGTTAAGGATCCAGTGTTGTCACTGCAGTGGCTTAGGCTGCTGCTGTGGTATGGGTTTGATCCCTGGCTGGGGAACTTCCACATGCCACGGGCGCAGCCAGAAACACACACACACACACACGTACACGCACACGTGCAGGCATGTGCACACGTGCGCACGCACACAAGACAGAATAGCATATTGAGAAATAAATCCTATCATATATGAAAATGTAATATGTGACAAAGTTAATGTATCAATTCATTAGGAAAAGACAGTTTATTTAATAAAGGGTGCTAGAAAAATTGGCAACTCACTCAGAAAGAAAGTAAGGTTCTATTGCTTGCATTCTATACAAAAACAAATTCCAAGTGGAATAAAGACAGATGTAAAAAAAACCACTAACAACAAAAACCAAAAATATAATGCAGAAGCCATTCCAGGAGACTATACATGCCACCCAGGGGTGAAGACCTTAAACAATACAGAAAATATATATATTGGATATATACTAATAGAGTGATTTTTAGTGGGAAAAGGTATAAATATGGTCAAGAGACAAATCATAGATCTGGATAAAATTTACAAATAATGAGTTTATATAATACACAAAGAGCACTTACAATTTTTTTTTTTTTTTGTCTTTTGTCTTTTTAGGGCCACACCTGCAGCATATGGAGGTTCCCAGGCTAGGGGTCTAATCGGAGCTGTAGCTGCCAGCCTACACCACAGCCACAGCAACGCCAGAGTGGAGCCTCCTCTGCAATCTACACTGCAGCTCACAGCAACGCCGAATACTTAACCCACTGAGCAAGGCCAGGGATCGAACCCGCAACCTCAGGGTTCCTAGTCGGATTTGTTTCTGCTGCGCCATGATGGGAACTCCTTACAATTTTTTAAAGTGCAAATATAGGCAAAATGTTAATAAAAATGAAAAAGTGAAAATAAAAATGAGTATTTTGAATGTGAATTAAAAATGCAAATATGCAATTAACCTTAAGCGTGAAATACATATGGCTAAGTTTTCTATGGATAAAGTGCTTATTAATGTGGTTAACAGATAGCTAATAAGAGAAAAAAAATGTTTGCAACCAAGAGTAGTAAGGCCTAATATGAAATATAAGAAGCTCCTACAAACCAGTTAAATAAAAAGGCAAAATAGAAACATAAGCAAAAAATATGAATAAAATTAAAATGAATATAAAAGTATAAATTAAAATAGGAATATTTATGGTAGGCAGAATTCTAAGATGGCCCCCATGATTTCTGCCCCCAGTGTTACCCCTATGATAATGCTACATTTATTGAGTGAAGGATTTTGCAGATATAACTAAAGATGCTAACCAGCTGACTTTAACAAATGGAAATGATCTGGGTGGACCAGACCTTGTCACAGGAGCCCTTTAAAAGCAGTCTTCTGCAGCTGGTAGCAGAAAAGAGTCAAAGCATGAGAAGGATTTGATGAAGCCTTCCTAGCTTTGAGGGTGAAGGGGACCCCGTGCAAAGACTGGAGGGCAGCGTCTAGGAGCTGAGAACAATCCCTGGCTAACAGCCAGCAAGGGAGCAGGACCCTCCGTGCTATAACTACCCTACAATTCCAAGGAATCAAACTCCACCAACATGAATGAGTTTGAAAGTGAACTTCTTCCCCAGAGCCTTCAGTTAAGAGCCCAGGCTAGCACACACCTTCATTTCAGCCTTACTGAACAGTAAACAGAGAGCCCTATCAAAGCCTGCTTGAAGTTCTAACCGACAGAACTGTGAGATAACCAGTGGGTGCTGTTTCAAGCTGCTGAGTTTGTGGTAATTTGTTATGCAGCAATAGAAAACTAATACAATAGGTAATTAAAATATGAGTGAAATCCAAATGACCAAAGAACAAAAGAAAGATTGTCCAGATTTACAGTAGTAATGAAAATGCAAATAAAATAATGCCAAGAAATCACTATACCCACCACCAGGTTCTTTTTTTTTTTTTTTTAAACACTATAATTTTTGCTAGTAAGTATAAAGGGTAAGAGTATTTTGGTACATTTTCTGATGGAAATGTAAATTATCCCAATCTTTTTGGGACACAATCTATCAACATCTACTAAAGTTTTTTCAATCTGTATATTCCTCACCCCAGCAATCCTAATCCAGGGAATCTATTCCATAGAAGTAAAACTATCATGGTCGTGATATGTGCACAGGCACAATTACCATAACAGTAAAAATCTGCTAACGAAATGAACGCCCATCACATTAACTTTGTCATCATACAGTATATCCAGCATTAAAAAGAATGAAATAAGAGCTATAAGATAGACGTGGAGGGATTCATATGTTGTTGATTGAGAAAAATGCAGAGGATGTATATAATCCCATGTAAAGCAAACCGACCCATCAAAAAATTATTTTATGTAAAATTGTGCATAAAAATTAAGAAATTTAAAAGATATATACATATATATGTATATATATACTTGTAAGGTGCTCACAATACACATTACATTTTAGAAATTTCAGAATAACTACAGAAAAAGACAAAACCCTGTATGTAATATCTGTGTACTCATATTTGTGTGAATAAGAATATAGAAAGAGATATCAGGCTGCTACAACGGAGTTGGGAGTGAAATGGTATGGTGAGATATTAGTTTTGCCATTACACATCTTTATTTCATTTATTGCTCTTTTGTATTGTTCTTTTAATTAACTTATTAAACGGAAGTAGTATTAATTTGCATCACTCCTTTTTTTTGCTTTTTAAGGCCGTACTTGCGGCATATGGTGGTTCCCAGGCTACAGGTCAAATCGGAGCTATAGCCTCTGCCCTACACCAGAGCCACAGCAACGCCAGATCTGAGCCGCATCTGCGACCTACACCACAGCTCACGGGAATGCTGGATCCTTAACCCACTGAATGAGGCCAGGGATCGAACCTGCAACCTCATGGTTTCTAGTCGGATTCGTTTCCGGTGAGTCACAAGAGGAAATCCCTGTCACTCTTTTAATCTGAGAAACATCAAATCGCCTCCCCTCTTTTTGTTTTTCCTTAGTACCTATCACTAATATTCCATGTATTTTACTTGTATTATTTGTTGTTTCCCCCAGCTGTAATGTCAGCTGTATCAGGTAAAGGATTTTGTCTGCTACAGCACTTAACACCAGCACTTAGAATAGTCTAGCACATAGCAGGCACTCAATTATTGAGGAAAGTAATATTTTATGTATAACTTCTTTAGGGCTTCTCCTGATGTTCATTTTAACCTTATTTCTCCTAAAAATCTGATATTCCAGAAGCTCTCAGGAGGGTGACAGAATTTCATGATAAGAAGACTGAATTCAGGAAGTGAATAGTTATTTCTTGAATGCTTACTACCACCCGAGATTTAGAGTGTTTTATATCTACTCTCTCAAGTCAATCTAAGTGAGTAGATCTATAGTACCCATTTCATAGATGAGAAACCAATTCAGATTAGCTTGTTTAAAGTCTCACAGACAACAAACGCTCTGTGCCCAGGCCATAATCCTGTTCTTTCCTCTGTGCTATACTGAGTGTACAGAAATTGTATTTTAATAATTAAAAAAGAGAGACAATAGTTCTTACAGAATATATAGGTTTAATATTATTTTGAGATTTTTTTAGTTGAATATTTTGTAGTCACGTAATTCACTACTCTGTTGATGAGTCTCTTAATGATTTAACAGTCCTTTGATTGTTCGATATAAACACCCTGTCTCTAACTAGTTGACTATTTTACTCCTGAAGCAATTAAGCTGTTCAGCTCAAGCCTCAAGCCTCCTGGGCCCTCCTGGAGTGGTAGCAGCAAACCAAGATAACGCAGAACTATCCCTAGGAGAGGTAATAAGCATTTAGATAATTACCATCAGATCTTCAAGACAAAACTTCCCTAAGAACAAAAACAGCTCTAAGAACTTGGTCCAGACTCTTTAACTCCAAAGCAAGCTCCCTAGAGGAATGCCTTTCTCAACAAGCTTCTACTGGGACAATCTTCCTTCCTCTTTGAAGAAGAAAAGCCATTCCGGAGAAGCAGACCATTTGAGGATCATAAGGAAAAAGAGTGGTGGACCTGGTCTGGGCCCAAGATAGTCAAGGCAGGGTTTAGTTTCAGGTTAGAGAGTTCCCTGTCAAGGGATCAGAGGTCAGTAAGTTGGTGTTCAGGAGGCTGGGAGGGCAGAGAGACATCACAACAAGGCTTAGAGACACCACCTAGTCCCCCACATGCTTTGCTCAGTTTCAAAGCGGACAAAATGTAATTGTTTAGAAAAGGATGAGGCATTCTATTGTCACCTTCCAGGTGAGCCTAAATTCCTCCCCAAGTAGGGTGTACACCTCATTCTTAGCATCAGATCCACAAACCTAAACACATTTGAGAGCATCTAAGGACTGGCATGGATGCCTCCCCACCCCCTTGTCTTTGATGATTTGGATAGTTTTAAAATGTGTTCTCTGATCATTCAACCAGTAAGTATTTATTGAGTACTTTCCATATGGTAAGGCATCAGGAGAGGTGTTAATGGGAATATATGAAAAACAAACATGGTTCCTGCCTCAAGGAGCTTATAGAGACAGAAGCAAACAAATAACAATTAACTCATTTTTTTTTAGGCTACAAGTGAGCAATACCTAATATGCAAAGTTTGGGTTGAAGATAGGGTTAGAATCAAGGCATTCATAATAAAACTCATCACTACCTGCTGCCCATGCTTCAAAAAAATCCACAAGATTTTGAAATATATCATATGTAAATTAAACTTATTATTATCTTCTTTACCAATCTTTGTACTTCCAAAATAATTTCTAAAGACCACACAAAATAAAATGCGTCTATCTGCAGAAGCAAGCTGTATTAACTTGCATTCATCAAAGGCACAAAACTGCCAGGATCCACAGCCTTCAAGTTCAAAAGTAAAATTATTTCTGCCTCGAGAAAGCAATGATGTTTCTAAAGAGAAAAAGGTCTGCTTGCAAGCTTCATTTTTTAAAAACTGTATCATTAGATGTATATTCCTAAGTATCCTACAACAATGAGAAATAAGGAGCTTGTTGTCTTGCTTGTTTAAAAGATTGGCCAAAGGAATAAAAGTAAGTCTGAATGTTTCAGAGTTGGGAGAAAGCCTCATTTCTTTCTTTTTTTTTTTTTTTTTTTTTTGTCTTTTTGCCATTTCTTGGGCCGCTCCCTCAGCATATGGAGATTCCCAGGCTAGGGGTCGAATCGGAGCTGTAGCCACCGGCCTACGCCAGAGCCACAGCAACGTGGGATCCGAGCCACGTCTGGGACCTACACTACAGCTCATGGCAACGCCGGATCATTAACCCACTGAGCAAGGGCAGGGACCGAACCCGCGACCTCATGGTTCCTAGTTGGATTCGTTAACCACTGCGCCACGACGGGAACTCTGAAAGCCTCATTTCTTTTGACCCTGACCTATACAAGGAAATTGAACAGGTACTACTTTATTGAAAAACAAAGTTTCTCCTTAAATGAACTGTCAAATGGTATTTTGGCTAAACATGCACACTTCCAAAATCTGTGAATGACAATTGGCAGAATCTACCCTTAATAGCTTTAAAGGGATACTACTAACATTATTTACATAATACACATACTCTATTTTAATGTTCCATTCATATTTACATGTATCAAAGAGCACAAGGCTCCATGGTTTACCTACAAGCTATGTATAAAAATACTGCTTTTCCAGTTAGCAATATACTGAAATATTTACCACATTTGAAAGAACTCTTCCATGGCATGTGAGTATTTGTGGGGAGCAAGAGTCAGGAGTGTTATCCATAAATGACTGTCAAAAGATGAGACCATGGAGTTCTTCTTTTTCTATAATATACACTGAGTCAATAATCCCATCAATAGGATATTCTGAAATATGTGACCTCCAAATCTATAGAAAAAGATGTAAATATTTCTTAAATGCTTCTAAAAACATAGTCGAAATCATTCAAAACAGAACTCATCCCATAAAAATGATTCTCTGGTTTCACTGGTGGCCTAGCGGTTAAGGATTCAGAGATGTCACTGCTATGGCTGGGGTTTGATCCCTGGCCTGGGAACTTTTGTATGTTGCGGGTGTGGCCAAAAAAAAAAAGGTTCTATCTTTTCATGAGGTCACCAGTTGGCCACATTTCTTACATGTCTGGTCTTTGTTCCAACATATGTAGATGTCACAGCACACTTGGCCCTGTCTTAATACAGCCTGCTACAATATAATAAAAAGCTGTATTGTATGGTACTTTTTAATCAGGGGACTCTAGGATAGTTTTATTTCTTAAAAATCTTTTAGATTACAGGGATAATTACAAAACAAGCCAGAACTGGAACCATTTACTTTTACAGAGGAAAAGGATCTCAGAGGTCACCTTTCCAGGCCATTTAAAGAGAAAGGAAGACCATGTGTGATGGATCCAGATCAAAGGCTAACTCCTTTTTCCTTTTTAGTGTGGTACATTTTTCCCCACACCCTCACCTAAGTTATCCAATATCCAATGTAAACTTTCTGATGAATTTCTTTTGCTCTAAAGAAAATTAATCTTATTGATAAAAAATTATTTGTCCCATTTCCATAAGGAGTAGTTGAATGTCAGTATACATTAATATTTCAACATATATAAACCACAAGCTGCTGATTTTTACAACGCATGCTTAACATAAAATTTTGCTTTTCATGCATGCAGGTTTTTTTTTATTACAGTTTTTTGGTTTGGGAATTCTCATTTGAATGATGGGTTTCCCTACCATTACCCTTAATTTGATGATGCTATTATATGAGGTAATTCAAAAATATCTTTGGTTTGAGGTTATATATAGACAGAGAACCTGATACATACCCTGGATCTTATGAGGGCATGAAAAACTTTGGCACGTGAATTAATAATACTAACTCTAGTACTCCAAGTGCTATTTAACAGATGTTTTACTGTGGGTTCTCCTTCACATCACTGGATTAATTATCTCTTTAAAGAGACACACAGGAAAAGTCAACGTGGAGTTAGCATCTGGACCAGCCTTCATGCAAGGTGAATGGCTAAGTAACCAAGGACAAGAGAATTTTCTATGAAATAGACCCTTCCTATTAGCATGATATTAAAGATTTTATTCTCCCAAACAGTCAGATCCTTCTTCAAGTCTGACTGAAACCACCATCACAACCAGGAATAAGAAAGGGCTTAGGGTTTTGTAAGATCTAAGTGAAGCTCAAGGTGAGTAATTTTGTTAGGCAGATTTAGGATTCTGCTTGATTTTGAAAGTATACAAAATACACTAAATTAAAATTTGTGTTTCACAAAATAATGGAATTCAATTTTCAAAAGTGCATGTCAGTGTTTCTCCACAGAACATGTCCCCATCATTGTAAGTGACAGGTGTAATTTAGAAGCAACAAGTGGAGGGATGGTTATGGTACAGTGTTTGGGTTAAAAGGTGCTATCAGGCTTCTACGTGCTCCTGGGAAATACTCTAAGTGCCAAGACAACCTAGGACCCCTTGAAGCCTCAGTGGTACTCTTAGGAAAACCCCAAACAGGCTGGAATACCATTCTGAACCTGGGCTGACCCCAGAGGGACCATCAATGCATGAAAACGTTTTGGAGTCCTCTTGACCTTCTGAGCTAGATTACTCTAAAATAACCCCAGCAAATCATATTTCAGTTCTCATTACAAGGGACAAAGGGACATTTTTGACACTACTGAAAAATGTGTATACACCAAAGAATAGAACATGCATTACTGCAGTGGCATCCTATAACAGTGGATAGTTTCAAGGACACCAAAAGAGGTGCCTTTCAGATTCCATAGAGTATTGTGACTCCAGATTAGAACAAAAGAGATTGTAAATTCTGGGCAGAGGAAGCCCTTAAAAAATAATGTTGATTTCAAGGAGCAAGGGGTAAAAGGCTTATGCTTGTTTGTTAAAGTGGCCAAAGAAAAAATAAAAACACATTAAATTTATCTATAGATGTGTATAATTTTTTTAATTATATAACTAAACACTTAAGAAAAGATACATATGTGTTCCTGAAAGTATCATGATCCAATCATATGGGATATTTTAGTTTTACTGGCTGGCTTTCCAAAGATCCAAACCCTCTATCATAATAAACTTCTCCACTTTCCTACAATTGATAATTAAGGTTGGTTCATTACTTTGGATTCACATCTACTTTGTCTAATACACTTTTATTTCTATGCACCCCTCTATTACCTCCCACACAAAAAATAAAATCAGGTTATATTCAAGTATCTTAACTGCAAATTCACTAGATTCCAAATCTGACAAATATTTCAATTCATGAGACACCTATAGCATGTTATCTATATTTGTACACTTTATTTAAAAACAAATAATACACTTAGAGCCACCAAAAAAGGATATCTTAATTAGCTTATCCATACCCTGAATTTACAAAAGAAACTTCTTGCACCACAAAAATTAGCATCTGGATTAATTTACATTAGTTGATATTATACCTAAATTTTAAAATACCTGAAGATCGAACAATCTGGCCCAGGGCTCACCAGCTGGAGGGGTGGAGGGGTGTGGAGAAAAGGAGTTATTTAGGAATCTGAACTGATGATGCCCTGAGGCCAGTTCTAGTAAACTGAAGTTGAGAAGACATAACATAACCAGTAGATTATAGGATTACAAACAAGTGGTTCCTCCTAAAAACAGTATTAGATCATATCGTTGGGATGGGTGTAGGGGAATACCTTTTACTTTGGACTGGAAAAAAGCTATGTGAAAAGGGGGTGGCATTTGTCTCTCACAAGAGGCAAACTTCAGCCAAACAATGAGAAGAAAGTAGGGAGGGTGGTATGTGGTAGACTGAAGACTTTCTGATTGCCGATAATACCAAATTTAGCAGCTCTCTACAAATCAATTGAAATACCATTCTCTGAGACATTTTCAAAGAGGAGCTAACACACAACCAGGGAAAAATCATTCTACGTTAACAAGGCACTCACTGGTTCACAGCCTGTTAAAAACCCAGGCAGACATTAGAGTTAATCTAAATCAAAATGAACTTTCTAATTTACATCAGAGGGATGACAGGCATGTGGTCCCAGTTAAATCAAATCTAAAGCTTGACTAGCAAAGATCCAAAAAATTCTGACCCTTAAGCACCACTTTAGGAATACTGCTAGAATAAATAAATGAGATTTAGGGAATCCCTGTTTGGCTTTATATTTGCTTTTGGGGGGATTTAAAAAAATGATGCAGTCTGTTTAATACTTTGTGAGCCTGGCATCCCTTCCAATAAATAACATGGAGATCCAAGTGGATGATGGATATAGCCAATTAAAAAGCTTCCAGTGGCAAAAGTAAAACAATTCAAATCATTTACCAAGGACCTGACCTGTCCCTTGCTTTTAAATACAAATATGTTTGTTTTCTGGACCATTGTCTAAAGTGAACTTACTAAGGAATTGATACGTTTCAGAAAAATATACATATAATTTCTGTCAGCTACTGCTTTTGTACAACCTGAATCCCAGTGTTAAACAAAATACTGCAATTACATAAATAACTAAACAAGTAACACAGTAACACAGAGGCAACTTCTGAGTAAAAGAAATCAATCATGATGTACTTTATAGCCTTGAAATAGCTTTCAAAGAATAAGATGAAGAAAATTATACTTAGAGCTCTCTTCCCATGTAAATTCAATAACTGTTTGGCTCATGGTTGAAAATATCACACAGACATATATACTAACCAGAAGCTAACTATCTCCACTATCAACATTGATAAATTTTAAGCAGTTTTTTCAAAAGAAAATCAAAGTAATTCTAAGCCTTTCAATCTGATTTGTGACATCTTTGTTCAATACAACTTAAATGACAAAGCCTGAGAAAAGCACCAACACAGATTTTTAAATTGCATCCAACCATTATTTTAGATGTCATAAAGATTTGCTTGAGTCAAAATGGCAGCAATGACAAAGAGGTAGATATGAAAGATGCCATTTAAATACTATTCTTAGGTGGAATTTTAACTAGTTCAGGTGTTTAATCTAAAAATAACTTTTACTAGTTTAACCTTCACATAAGAATTTCATGACATGCTCTTGTGTAAAGGGGAAATATATGAAGCACTAAAAAAGTGAGCCTTTAAAAATTACATTTACTTAGCCAACATTAATGAGATCCCATAATTTTGGTAAATCAGTAACTTTTCCTTTTACCTGAACTTGAATTATAATGAAAGAATAGTTATTTTCTTCTCTATTGAAATTTCTAGGAATTCACATTCAAAATTCTTGGAAAGTATTTATGGTGCTCAGAAGAGCACGAAGACAGCGCATGAAATGTCCCCTGAAGTCCTAGAAGTTGAACAGATACATTAAAAAGACACTGATGGTCACAAATCAGGACCTTTGTGGACTGGCAAGCATACACACAACACACATACACTCACACTCTCTCACACCCCTTCACCCAGAAAAAAACTCAATCCTCATCCTCACTGTAAGGCTGCATTTGCATTTTTTTTAAAGGCACCTCTCTTTCTCTAGCTATTGCCTTCTTGATGATATCTGTTTTGTCAAAAATCCTGAATGTTCAATGGAAATACTTCAGTACTGAGAATGGAATATTTTTCAATTCACATTTGAATAGCCAAGTTTTCTTACATTCAGATTTTAATAAACTAGAATGACAGTCTTTAAAACAAGCATGCTAGCCTATAATGAATATAGTATATACAGTAATTTAAACATTTAGAACTATATATTATACTGCAAAAGCAAACAGCACAATACTCATCATCATACTCATCATTACCTGCTGTGTACACTACCTCCAAAAATGAAAATACAAAACAGTAAAATGCACCTATGGTTTGTTTTATATATATATATATATATATATATAGTCTATATATATTATATATATTCCTATAATATATATAATATATATTTATAAAATATACATACATTTTAGACATTTTCAAATAAATCTTCATCATTATCTCCAAAAGAAATTTATAGTAAGAATACTGAAGGAATGAAAGTCAGATAAACAAAAAATTTCTCACAAAGTTCATCATCAGTGATGCAGCTCAATTTCCCCCCTTTTAGTCATAACTAAATGATTATAAAAGCTAAATACTCTGCATAACTAATCATCTGTTTAATGGCAAAAGTTGCTAAACTTGTTCAATAGAAAAATACTGAAGGTCATTATATCACTTATGTTAAATATTTGTCTATTGTTTGAGTAGCAAATGAGCCCCATATGACAGCTGAGTTTTGAGAAGGGTGCTGCAAGCTCCCAGAGATGTATCCACAGCATATGAAAATGAGGCAGGGACCCACATCTCCTGCTGATTTTCATATTACTCCAATACATTTCATCCAAAATATTTACAAATAAAGCACTATGAAAGCATTTCAGTGAGTGTTTGAATGTGGAATTTGTTCATTTTGCCAATTTTCATTGAATCTTTGATAGGCTGGGGGAAAAATCAGCACATGTATATGCTTCTCTCCGGCTGGAAGACAGCTTTGGCTCATTTCTAGGCTGAGATCCAAGCTGTGCTAGTGGAGAAGAATCTGTTTCTGGGTACAATCTCCAAGAGCACAGCACTGGCTTTCTAAGGAACTTTCAACAGTTCCATCACTTGCACTAGTCTACGTATCTCATGGTTATTTTCCACTCATTAACAGAAAAACTTCAACCATGAGGCATAAAACTCAGGCGAAGAGAGTGTCTTGGTTTTGAGACTTCCAGTGACATAAGTAAAGCAGGCACTGAAGACCTTGGAAGATAATTAAAGCAATAACTGGTAGAACAAAGCTTGTAGTCATCCATCATAAACATGCCAATTAAGGGCACCTGATTGGGATTTTCCAGTAACCTACAAATGTTTATGTCAGTGACATCTTTTATTTACTTTGCGAAGAATCAAAAGAGGACTTCACCAAACACAATGTGGAAATCTAAACCTGTGTGGGAATAAAATATTACCTGGTAGCTCACATCCAGGTCAATTCATTTGAATATACAAAGGCAACCCTTGAGCCCGCTGTTAACCAAAGCACAAATGAAATGACAAAGGTAGCTGTGTCAAAATATTAACCCAGGCAAATTTAACATAGGTCTTCAAAGAAAATTTGCCTGTATGCTGCAGAATTCTAGCGGCAGATAAGCAGATATTTGAAAGAAAAACTGTCAATTAATATCCACACCATCACTGGAATACTTCTTCATGGAGTAGATGTAGATATCATTGGAAGTGCCACTGTTATGATAACGGGATATGTGGGCATAGGAATGTAGGAATTATATTAAAAGGTTAAAGTACTTATGGATATGGGTTTTTTTTTTTTAAGTCTGAGAGCCTATTAAAGATATACTGTGCTGGAAATTTGGGCATCACTTATTTCTAATTTCCAGATTGGTCTCTGACATTTGGGCAAACAAGAGGAGAATGTGAAGAGAGGTGAGACAGCTATAGGAATGAGGTCTACATACCAGGTCCAGAGAGGGGGGTCATGGAAATCCCAAGAGCTGACCATATGCAGACCATAAATAAGGTGAGCTCAGGGAACCTTGGTCCTTTAAGACATGGTTTTCCCCAGAAACAATATTGATTCACTGCCCATTAAAACATGTTGTGTATTCCAATTAAATGCTGGAGGTGGGTTAGAGAAGGGGAAAGAGAGAAATCTTTAACCAATATTATACACCAAACTATTCCATCCAGACTTCCAAGAGGTTCTTCTTGGAGATACGAATAGGGGAACTTCTAGGGTACAAAACATTTGCTTTATTTAGTACTTCTGCAAAAGCAGCTGCCTGAGGTTAACCATACCCTTTGGACTATTAAACCATAATAATTACAAACTATTTTTGGTAAGTGTCAGATAATTTGAATACAAGAGACAAAGAAGGAGTAGAGATCATGAGGCATGGTTATATAGGTTTTGACAGATGAGTACTCGTAAATAACTTTCAGCTTTTCAACCACTGAAAGGTAAGATTTCATTGATATGAAATAATCACTCTGGCACTATAAATATCACATGAATAGAGTGAATTTTAAAATTAATAGAAATTATTATAAAGATATGCCCTGCTTGCCCTTAAAAATAAACAGAATCTTAAACTTGAATAAGTTAAATCCTTTAGTAAAAGCAGACTCTATCAACTATTCTTCATAACAGTGAGTGTTTCTGATGCTAAACTTTAGAATGGTACCAAATCTATTTTCAAAAATGTAATACAATATAGAAATCTGCTTACAAACTAAATATTTGTTTAGCATTTCTGAGTAATAATATATTTAACATATTATTGCATTTCCCTTTTTCCTTCTAATAGGTAAAATGTTTTTTCAGGTGCTTTATATGAACAATTGAAAGGAGAGCTAAATTAAAAACTCATTTTAACACTGCCTGGTCATTATATACATGGGGGTTACTACAGCAGGTATGATAAAGACTATTGTTTTGACTACCTAATGTAACAAGATTTCTCAGGGGTGAACTAGGTCTAAGTTTCCATTCTTCCTCCACTCATTCCCAGCCATCAAGCTTTTTAATTATCCCTTATAATGTGCCCTATTTACTCAACAGGGACAAGCTAAATCTAGGTTCTTCGCTCAGGCCTGCCTAGCGAATTAGAACCACCTCAGAAATAAAAGCTCCTATTTTGGGAAAAATGTTAAAGTTTTCAGGCTTACAGATTCAGCTGAGCTTGCAGCAACCTGAACAAACCTTAGTTTTAGAAAACAGTAAACGAATTGCAAAACTATACTTTAACAAATGTTCTATGTGCTCCTTCAGCAGAACAAAAGGGCTGGATGGGTTAATTCTTGCCCTGGTCTTCTGTATCTCTTTTGTGCAGTTGATTATTTATAAAGAGCTAGAAGGTGAAGACGATGCATTGTGTCATACAAAGACTTTAGCCAGTGCATCAGCCCCAGCACTGGCTATATAGCATTTGGATGGGTGGAAAGCTACATCATGAATTGACTCTTCAAACTTCTTCCGATGCGCTGTAAACTCTTGGATACACGTCTTACTTTCTAGGTTCCATAAACGTATTGAACAGTCATGACCTATATCAAAAGAAAAGAAATTAAAAGAAAAATCACATTAATATGAAAATGATAAGGATAAATAAATAATCCATAGTTGTACTTACTGCCAGACATCAAGTACAGGCCATTAGGATCAACTGCTAAACTTGTTACGGCTTCTAGGTGGGCTACCATCGAGTGGATCAGCTTGCCTTTGGAAAAAGAGATTGTTACTTTTTA
Organism: Sus scrofa; assembly: GCF_054392235.1. Lineage (NCBI taxonomy): Eukaryota > Metazoa > Chordata > Mammalia > Artiodactyla > Suidae > Sus > Sus scrofa. Next base: position 115,560,890 of record NC_139385.1, on the reverse strand, counting down.
TTAATTGCTTTCCTCATCCTGAATACTAATGAGTTACCACATTGCACTGGCTTCTCTGGTAACCCCTCTCAGCCTAGTCTCTGCAGGAACAGCTTTTCTAACTGCCAGAACAACACAGGGCTCCCTCCCTGCTCTAGTCATGGCGATGATGAGAAACAAAAGCTCAAATTTCAGATATTTTTGTCTTTCAAATCACAATATAGAAGTCAGTAATTTGTTTTCCATTAGCTAGAACTCAGACATTGCATCCTTTAGCTATAGGCAAATTTCATGGGTTATAAAAACAGAGGAAATGACTGAGACAAAGTGAAAGGAACAGAAAGAAAACCTGGCCACAATTCTGGTATATAGAGAAAAAGATTAAAAATAATAAATTATTCACCAGTCACAGCGAAGGAAAGTTAGCAAAAGTCAACACATTTACAAAACCAATAGTAAATATGGTTGCTAATACAGGGAGTTTTTCTCCCAACCAGCTCTTCACACATTTCCTTTAAACTAGCAAAATATAATCTAATAAAAATTGGAAAGTTCAAATCAATCAGTACCAAACAGTATTATAATACAGAAAAAATTAGCCCATAGAAAGAAAAATAAATCCAATGACTCAGGTTTTTCAATCAGCAACACTAAGGCTCTTCAAAAAATCAAACAATTTTGAACAAAATATACTGATCATGTGCCTCTACTCCCAACATGTTTCTACTTTTCCCCCAATATATATGCAGCAAGAGATCGTTTTATTACTTTCTGAATAAATTTTTCACCGTGTTCCCGGTAAAAAGCTTGGCTCTATGGCCAAAATATAGCACCTATTTACCATTAAATAAACCAAGAAGATTCTACATGCCATCATGAAGACTAGTTTTTAGCAGATTTATTTGGAATAAAAAGAAACTGATGCAGGAGAGGAACTGTGTTTCAGTGCCTATTCCCTGACTATAAAACCACTGACAGACACCAAAACTATAGTGGGGATTTTTTTTTAAAATAATAATTAATTTCAATGAATTCTTACCTGTATTGTTGTCATAAAATTTGATGTGCCTGTCTTCATGAGCAGTGATGCTGATGGGAAGAGTGGGATGACTGATGACTCTATTTATTTGGCAGGAAGAGTTGGTTGCTAAAAAGTAAAAATTAAAGAGCAACACAAATTTGTCAAAGCTTACTATTTCTTCACACAAAAGAGAACTGAATATTCACCTAAGAGACTGGAAAAGTAAATGATGTGACTTTGTCTTTAGCTCATTTATTCCACAATCGTGTCCATAACCACAATGCTTATAAATGAGAATCACCTGAGCAAACACTTACTGATAAATCTAGAAAAACCTAGGAATTAGAATTTCCTTTTCCACCATCCACTATCTATGGATGCGACCTAGGGCTTAGCCCAGGGCCACTGACATTTCTCATCCTACAGTGTTCTGTGATATTTCTGCTATTTTAATAAAATTCCATCATTACTTTCATGTAGATCATTCTCAGGTTTAAATCTCAGTTCTTTCTAGATATACAGCGCTTTATCACATGGTTATCATCTAAAGATAAACATGACAAAGACAGCTTCCTAACTCTTTAATCTTCTCTTTCTCATAATAGAAATGGTTATCATTAATAGTCTACCAATTTGGAATCTGAAAACAGCATCCTGACAGTTTTTTCTGTACACTTTTAAACAGTTTTGAAAGAGATCTTAACTACATGCACAATGAGATAGGCATGTCATTAGGCCCATAACACAGTGAATGAACCGAGGTCCAGAAAACAATTGTGACTTCCCCAAAATTATGGTGACAAAGCCAATACCCATTCTGATTTCTACCTCTCTTCCAACCAGATGACTCATGCCCATCAGATCACTGCCAAAACTGGTATCCCAAACAATCACAAGTTCCTCCTGGAAGCCTTTTATCAAACGGAAATCAATTATTAAGAACTTAAGTTTAAATAATGATATGTGTTAAGATACTTTTAAGGAAAAAAATCTACATAGAGATAACACCAATTTAAGATATGTCAAAGTTAAATAATTGTTATATCTTGGTCTAGGGAGAAGGAATGTCCTCATAAAGTACATTACTGGGACAACAGGCAAATCTGAGTAAAGAGTAACTCATACAGCAGCATTGATTCAATGCTAAATTTTCTGATTCTGATTATGTAATGTGCTGTCAGAGAACGTTCTTGTTCTTCAGAATTATGTGCTAAAGGATTTAGGGTGTATAGATATATGTCTCTTAAGTGGCTCCGAATTATATTTTATTTTATTTTATTTTATGTAGTTATTTTTGCCTTTTTAGGGCCATACCTGTGGCATATGGAAGTTCCCAGGCTTTAGGGGTCAAAACAGAGCTACAGCTGCTGGCCTATGCCACCAGCCACAGCAACGCAGGATTAGAGCAACGTCTTCGACCTATACCACAGCCCACAGCAACGCCAGATCCTTAACCCACTAAGCAAGGCCAGGGATGGAACCCACATCCTCATGGATCTTAGTTGGGTTCATTACCACTGAGCCATGATGGGAACTCCCGAATTTTAAATTATACCCATGTACAGAGAATGATAAAGTAAATGTGATGAATGTAGCAAAATGTTACAAACTGGTGATTCTGGGTGAAGGGCAGCCAGGAGTTCTTGTACTATTTTTGAAACTTTAATTTTAAAAATAGTTCAAAAATATAGATTTTTAAAAAAATTTTAGATCTTAGAATAGGTATTATGAATTTATACTCATAAAACAGAAAATATAGCTATGCATAGCTAAAAATAACTCTAATATTAGTCTACTCTATCGGCTTTTCATGTGGTACCTAGAATTATGACATCTTAAAAGCTGAAGAAGAGGCTTTTTCCAATCTCACTGCAGGTGGCTCCCTAGCCTGTTATCTAAGCGCACAACAAAAAGTGACTTTACCAAGCAGAGTAAGCTCTGGGTCAGTTATATTCAATTTAAATAGTTCTCAGCAAAGAGTTCAGATTCAAAATTCAGCCTATGGATATTTTTCCTCCAGAGATAACACACCATTGAACAATATTCTCTATAAGATCTAGCAGGAGAATAACAGTAAAAAGGAAGACTTCAAGTAAAACATCCCATATATCATGAGAGACAAGTTTCTGAGAACAGCTTCAATTACTCTGAGATCTAGAAATAAGTATGAAAGAAATCAAATAATGGAAGAGGGCAAAAGAAAGTTCCTATTTAGTGGTACTTTTAAAGGACATTTCTCTACTTGGTGGTAAATACACAGGTAAGCAAAATGCAAAGAACACTAGCAATAAACTGAAAACCTATCTGCCAATCCTCCAAGTATTTATATTCAGCTTGCAACCCAGAAATGGTTTACTTTTTCACTCTTTTCACAAGTACGCAATTCCTTGCTTCAACTACCTTTGATTTAATGACAGTCAAACTGCCACTGACAGCAATGAGAAGAAAGATAATTTATTCTGATTCTGACAACAAACATCTTTTATCCTCTTAAACTATATGAAATACACTTTTACCTTAAAACATGTCTGGTCTGAACTTTAATTTAGAAAAACACCTTCTAAACTCCAGAATGCAGTAACACAGTCAAATATAAACAGCTAAGGGGTTGTCACAGTAGAAAGGAATAAAAGACTAATTTGTTTTATATAATTCTAAAGTAATCAAACTGGTAATTTAAGAAATGTCAGGACATATAACAAAAAAGAACTGGCATTTATTCCAATGGCAGTCTTCTTCAGAAAATGCTTCTAGAATGAGGCAAAAAGTCATATGACTTTACAGTCATACAGCTCGGGAGGAAAAATGGAATTGCCTAGTTCCATTTTTCTATCTCACCCACTAGACTTGAGATCTTATTAATTTGTAGCAGTCATTAAAAAAAAATCAACATTTATGCTAAGGACACTCAAAGATGTGGCCTTAATCTCTGAAGCTAATTTCAAAAATGTTCACATCCTTCTTAACTTCACATTGGTTTTTCATTTTACTACTGTACCTTTAGGTCATATATTTCAGTATGATTTTAAATGTACTAAGAGTCTATACACGTACTTTTTGGAACAAAAAAAAATTTCATTTTCCTATTTCATAATCTCAATTTTGACTTTTTTGTCTCTCTCTTTTAGATCCAAATAGTTCAAAGCTCCATTCAAACCTACCTCCCCAAATAACTCTCACAGGACACCAGAAGAAAACAAAAGACAAACAGATTAAGAAGAGAAAGTGAAGAAAGCCAAAAAGGAATAAAGGAATTTTTTGAGAGAAAAAGAGAAAAGGGAGAGGAGAAAGAACCACACACATTCAGACACATGTGCACACACACCACAGCAATTATTTTTAAAGCTAGTTTTCAGCTTAAAATAGTTTATGTGTATGTAGTTTTCTTTATCAATTGTAGTCTAAACTGTTATTGTTTGTTTTAAGCCTAAAGATAGAGAATAACAGTTACCAAAAAAAAAGCCCTCCCCCCAAAAAGATTCTATATCTTCTTTATAATCTGAGAAATTACTTATTTTCTGACTTCTTACACCCAATAAGAACCTTCAGATGTGGGATTCTGAGAGGCACAACTTGATCTATTTTCTAATCAGTACTGAGCTATGTCAAACATAAACTTAAGCTGATTTTTTTTTTTTTTTTTTTTTTTTTTTTTTTTTTTTTTTTTTTGCTTTTTAAGGCCACACCCAAGGCATATGGAAGTTCCTAGGCTAAGGGTCGAATCAGAGCTACAACTGCCAACCTACACCACAGCCACAGCAACGCCAGATCCAAGCCGAGTCTGCGACCTGCACCACAGCTTATAGCCGAATCCTTAACCCACTAACCAAGGCCAGGGATTGAACCCACATCCTCATGTATCCTAGTAGGGTTCGTTAACTGCTGAGCTACAAAGTTGATTTTTAAAATAAAATTATGAAGGAGGAGGGTCAAAAGAGAGGTGGAGGAGTAAAAGGTACAAACTATTAGGTATAAAACAAGCTATAAGGATATATTGTACAACATGGAGAATATAGCCAATATTTTATAGTAACTATAAATGAAGTATAACCTTTAAAAATTGTGAATCATTACACTGCACACACTTGTAACTTATATAATATTGTACAACTATAAATTAAAAAAAAGATAAAGTTACAAGAAATGAAAAATAGATTTACTTTGTAGAGGCATATCTAGTTTTATTGTGCTTCACAGACATTGGATTTTTTTTTTGATTAGACATGCACATAATTTCTTTTTACATGTTTCCAATGCATGTGTAATAGATATTCATCATTTATCATAGAATTATGAATTCACTAAGTTTTTGATATACTGATAAGAGCATAAAATAATTCAAGTGTACAGACTGTTGAGTGAAGTAATAAGAAGTAAGGGTAGGAAAGAAAACTTAATACTAAAACCTCATTATTTGAAATGATCAGATGTGTACGGGAGTTCCCATTGTGGCTCAGCAAGTTACGAACCTGGCTAGTATTCACGAGGATAGGGGTTTGATCACTGGCCTTGCTCAGTGGGTTGGTAATCCTGCATTACCATGAGCTGTGGTGCAGCGTGCAGATGTGCCTTGGATCTGGCGTTGCTGCAGCGGATTTTTTTTTTTTCTTTTTGTAAACAGATTGAAGGTTTGTGGCAACTCTGCATTTTAGCAAGTCTATTGGCGCCACTTTTCCAACAGAATCTGTTCACTTCATGTTTATGTCACATTTTGGTAATTCTTGCAACATTTCAAACTTTTCCATTATTATTATATTTGTTATGGTGATCTGTGATCCCTCTTCTACAATGTTACTAATGTAATTTTTTGGGAGTCCCATGAAGTGCACCCATATAAGATGGTTAACTTGATAAATGCTGTGTGTTCTAACTACTCTACCAACCATCTGTTCCCCCAGCTTTCTCCCTTTCCTTGGGCTGCCTTAGTTTCTGAGACACACAATACTGAAATTAGGCCAAGCAATAAACTTACAATGGACAAGTGTTCAAATGAAAGGAAGAGTTGTACATCTCTGACTTTAAATCAAAAGCCAGAAATGATTAAGCTTAGTGCGGAAGGCATGTCAAAAGGAAAGGCTGAAAACTAGGCCACTTGTTCTGAACAGTTAGCCAAGTTGTGAATGAAAAGGAGAAGATCTTTGAATGCTACTCCAGTGAATGCACAAATGATAAGAAAGTGAAACAGTTTGGAGAACATTTTAGTGGTCTTGATTGAAGATCAAACCGGCCACGACATTCCCTTAAGCCAAAACCTAATCCAGGGCAAAGCCCTAACTCTCTTCAATTCTACGAAGGCTGGGAGAGATGAGAAAGCTGCAGAAGAAAAGTGTGAAGCTAGCAGAGACTGGTTCATGAGATTTAAGAAAAGAAGCCCTCTCCATAACATCAAAGTGCAAGGAGAAGCAGCTAGTGTTTATATAGAAGCTGCACCAAGTTATCTAGAAATCTAGCTAAGATAACGGATAGAGGTGGCTACATTGAACAACAGATTTTCAATGTTTATGAAACAGCCTTCTATTGGAAAAAGGTGCCATCTAGGACTTTCATAACTAGAGGAAAGTCAATGCTTGGCTTCAAAGTCTCAGAGGACAGGCTGATTATCTTGTTAGGGCTAATGTAGCTGGTGACTTTAAGCTTAAGCCAATGTTCATTTAGCATTCTGAAAATCCTAGGGCCCTTAAGAATTAGGCTAAATCTACTTTGTCTATACTCTGTAAAAGGAACAACAAAGCCTGGATGACAGCATATCTGTTTATAACATAGTTTACCACATACTATGCCCACTCTTGAGAAGTACTGCTCAGAAAAAAGGATTCCTTTCAAAATATTACTGTTTGTTGACAATGTACCTTGTAACCCAAGAGCTCTGATGGGGATGTATGAGATTCATGTTTTCATGCCTGCTAACACAACCTCCATTCAGCAGCCCATGGATCAAGGAGTAATTTTGACTTTCAAGTTTTATTATTTAAGAAAAGCATTTCATAAGGCTACAGCTGCAGCTGCCATAGATAGTGACTCTTCCAATGGATCTGAGCAAAGTCAACTGAAAACCTTCTGGAAAGGATTCACCCTTCTAGATGCCATTAAGAACATTTGTGGATGGAGTTCCTGTCGTGGCTCAGTGGTTAACGAATCTGACGAGGAACCATGAGGTTGCAGGTTCGATCCCTGGCCTTGCTCAGTGGGTTAAGGATCCGGTGTTGCCATGAGTCATGGTGTGAGTTGCAGACATGGCTTGGTTCCCACGTTGCTGTGGCTGTGGCGTAGGCTGGTGGCTACAGCTCCGATTAGACCCCTAGCCTGGGAGCCTCCATATGCCGCAGGAGCGGCCCAAGAAATGGTAAAAAGAAAAAAAAAAAGAATATTTGTGGTTCACGGGAAGAGGTCAAAATGCCAACATGAACAAGAGTTTGGAATACGCTAGTTCTAGCCCTCATGGATGATCTTGAGGTGTTCAAGATTTCAGTGAAGGAAATAACTGCATTACGGTGAAATACCAAGAGAACTGGAATTAGAAGTAGAGCTTGCTTTAGAAAAAGAAGAAGGAGAGAGCCTGAAGATGTGACTGACTTGCTGTAATCCCATGATAAAACTTGAACAGATAAGGAATTGCTTCTTATGGATGAGCAAAGAAAGTGGTTCTCTGAGATGGAACCTACTCCTGGTGAGGATGCTGTGAAGATTGAAGTGACAATAATAAAAGATTATTACATAATTACATAAGTCTTGTTGATCAAGCAGTGTCAGGGTTTGAGAAGAACGACTCACAGTTTGAAACACGATCTACTGTGGGTAAAATGCTATCAAACTTCAATGCATACCACAGAGAAGTTGTTTGTGAAAGGAAAAGTCAATTGATGTGGCAAACTTTACTTGTCTTAAGAAATTGACACTGTCACCCCAACCTTCAGCAACTACTACTCTGATCAGTCAGCAGCCATCAGCATCAAGTCAAGACCCTCAGCCAGAAAAGATTACAACTTGCAGAAGGCTTGGATAATAGTTAGTATTTTTTAGCAGTAAAGTGTTTTTCTGTTGTTGTTGTCTTTTTTTTTTTTTTTTTTTTTTGCCATTTCTTGGGCTGCTCCCGCAGCATATGGAGGTTCCCAAGCTAGGGGTCGAATTGGAGCTATAACCACCGGCCTACACCAGAGGCACAGTAACGCGGGATCCGAGCTGCATCTGCGACCTACACCACAGCTCATGGCAACGCTGGATCCTTAACCCACTGAGCAAGGCCAGGAACCAAACCCGCAACCTTATGGTTCCTAGTCGGATTCATTAACCACTGAGCCACGATGGGAACTCCTGTTTTGTTTTGTTTTTTTTTTTTTTTATGTCTGCACACACTGCATATGGAAGTTCCCAGGCTGGGGGTCGAATCAGAGCTACAGCTGCCAGCCTATGCCACAGCTATAGCAATGAGGGATCCAAGCCACGTCTGCAACTTACACCACAGTTCACCGCAATGCTAGATTCCCAACCAACTGAGCAAGGTCAGGGATCGAACTTGCATCCTCAAGGATACTAGTGAGATGTGTTTCCACTGTGCCAGAACGGGAACTCCCGGCAATGCAGTATTTTTAAATTAAAGTGTATATACATTTTTTTAGACATAATGCTGCTACATCCTTAATAGTCTATAGCATAATGTAAACAAAACTTTTATATGCACTGGGAAACCAAAACTTTGTGTTACTCACTTCATCACAATATTCACTTTATTGTGGCGAACTGTTTGTTTTCTGGCTGCTCCTGCAGCATGTAGAAGTTCCTGAGTTGGGGATCGAACCCCCATAACAGCAGCAACCCAAGCCACTGCAGTGACAATGCCAGACCCTTAACCCGCTGTGCCACAAGCGAATTCCTACTGCAGTGGTCTAAAACCAAACCCACAATAACTCCAAGATATGCCTGTATTCAGAATATTATTTTCTTCAAATAGAATTGAAAACTAAATATCTGGTATAAAATTAAACATAAGTGTGAATTAATTTAACCTAAAGTCTTAAAATCAACTGTGAATCACATTTACTTCTAAGGAACTGTACTATATGATTTTAAGGCAGAACATTTTATACTGATAAGCATTTTTCACAGTTGACTCTAGTAGTTATAATTTTGATCAAGTTTAAAAAAATTGATCCAAACACAGACTAGTTAAAATTGGTATACGTACTCGAATCCAGGTTGGATTCTAAGGTGAGAATACGTTGTTGTGTTTCCATGTTAAAGATGCTTGTGTATCCTTTGCTGAATGATGCTACCATATGGCTCGGGTCACTGCTCACTAGATCCACCGAGGCAGGGATTCCCAATTCTAAGAGTCAGAGTATTCAAAGAGAAAGGCAGTTAGAGTATCTACTTGACAATGTGCTTAAAATATAGCTAAGCTGTAGTATGATTCCCTTAAAAAATAAATAAGGCTTGATATTAGAATAAGAATGAGCTCACAGCCACTCAATAGACATTGTTTCTTTTGTTACTTTTAGTCCTAGTCTATTTTATTATCCTTACTTGTTTATCACATCTTCTAACAGTCACCTAGCTATTGTATTCATTGAATCCATGACTTTATTCAAAAATAAATGGAAAGCATGTATGGACATAAGTTTTTCTGTTTCCACCTCAAATCAACCTAAAGTTTAGAGTGGCATCACCAGAATTCTTCATTTTTAAAAGCCCATCTCTTACTAGGAATTCAAAATCATTAAAAATGTAGACTATAAAAGGTAGGATTTTAAATTTTTACTGGTAGAGTCATGCAAATATCATACAGGCAACTCATCAAAAGCTAGACACGTTATGGTAGCTCAAGAATAAAGAAAGTATTTCTATTTATCATCTAGAATAAGGTAAAACTCGGTGAAAACTGCGAATTTATTTATAAACATAAAAAATTATATGTAGATGAGAATATGATCTGATTTTTCCATCTGATTCAAAATCTAAGTAAAGCAAGCTAACAGTGCAAAAGTATATATATTCCCAAAAAAAAAATACATTAAATGGCCAATGAACACACAAAAAGGTGTCAAAATAATAAGCCACCAAAGAAATACAAATTAAAATCACAATGAAATACTGCTACAAACCTACCAAAATGGCTAAAATTAAATACACTCTAAACACTAAAATGTTTATAATTAAGAACTTAGAACAACTAGAATTCTCATACATTGCTGTCAGTGGTGTAACATGGCATAACCACTTTTGAGAAAAGTTTGGCAATTTCACATAAAGTTATGCATACAATTCTACTTCTAAAGCCCAGTGATTCTAATTCCAGGTCTTTACCTACCTGCGATTAAAAAAAAAAAAAGATATGAACATTCATAGCTGTTCATAACAGTAAAAAACTGGAAACAACCCAAATATCCATCAAGAGGTAAATGATAAACAATGGTTTAAAGAAATACTTATTATTAAACAATAAAAATATATTACTGGAGCTCCTGTGGTGGCTCAGCAGTAACAAACCTGACTAGTATCCATGAGGATGTGGGTTCAATCCCTGGCCTCACTCAGTGGATTTCCATGAGCTGTGGTATAGGTCACAGATACAGGTTGGATCCTGCGTTGCTGTAGTTGTGACAAAAGCCAGCAGCTGCATCTCTAATTCAATCCCTAGCCTGGGAACTACCATATGCCATGGGTGCAGCCATAAAAAAACAATAAATAAGAACACAGGAGTTCTCGCTGTGGCTCAGTGGTTAACAAATCTGATTAGGAACCATGAGGTTGCGGGTTCGGTCCCTGGCCTTGCTCAGTGGGTTAAGGATCCGGTGTTGCCATGGGCTGTGGTGTAGGTTGCAAACGCAGCTTGGATCCCGAGTTGCTGTGGCTCTGGTGTAGGCCGGCGGCTACAGCTCCGATTAGACCCCTAGCCTGGGAACCTCCATATGCTGCGAGAGTAGCCCAAGAAATGGCAAAAAGACAAAAAAAAAACCATAAATAAGTAACATTGTTACAATATGGATGAAGCACAACAATGTTATAGTGAGAGTGAAAGAAACATCAGATACAAAAATAGTTGCACTGTATGATTTCATTTATGTGAGGTTTTAGAATAGACAAAACTCTTTTATAATGAAAGAAGTCACAACAGTGGGTACTTCTAGTTGGGAATGAGGAAAAGGGATTGATTGGGAAGAACACAAGGAAACACTGGGGTGGTGAAGGAAATATTTAATATTTTGAAAAAAGCAAGAGTTTTATGCATTTGTCAAACTCATTAAAATGTATGCTTAAAATATTTTTTTACTGTATATAAATTACATCTCAATTTTTTTAAATTTTTAAAAAAGCTGTCTCATCAAACAATATACTTTTTAAACCTATACATACTAAGTTGGAAATTCAAACAAATATATTTGCATTGCTTAAAAAAAAAACCGTTCACTTTAAATTTAAATAGCAAGAATTTACAAATCATTTATTTGTTTCTTTTTAGAATAAGACGTTTATAAAAGACTCAGTAAAATAATGGGAAAAAGTATGTACCTTGATTATCATTAAATACACTCAGGGCTGGAGCAACCTCAGTTGTATTCCATAAACGGAGAGTGCCATCTGCTGAACAGGACAACAAACGCTGGTGTGCTGCGCTGTAAGCCAAACCCCAGACTGCATCGGTGTGGCCTAGGAGAGGGCCTCTTAAAACAGAAGGATCTATACACAAGAGCAGAATGCAGGAGAAAAAAGCACAAATCATAAAGGTACTTACATTCCAAAGAAAAGTAAAACATACAAACATTCTTCTGAAATGCAGCAGAATCAGGCTTGGAAACATGCAAATGTTGGGTTTAAAATTTAGAAGTATCCATTTGTCTTCTTTTAAAAAGTAGGTTATTTCCTTCTCCCTCCTTTTTTTCTTTCCATTTGTCTAGATTTTTTAAAAAGCATGTTAACACAAACCGTTTGAACTTAATCTACTCTCAGAGAATCCACAACTCCTATTCCCTGAGGAAGTGGACAGAAACCCTTTCCCTCCTCTGAGCCCTTCCACACTTTGCTACACTCCTTCTGACCACTTGTGCTGTGAATGGCAGTCATTCCTGGCAGCAACAGGCCTCTGACATTCACAATGGACATGAACTGAGATCCACAGGAATCCCCAAATTCTCAAACAGCAAGAGGTGACACATAAATAATGTGCATATAGTGGGGGGGGGTCAGCAAAGGGGGGTTGCTTATGGCTGTTTCATGATAAAAGCCAATCTACAACTTTAATTTTTAATCCTCACAGTGACTCCATGAAGTGGTACTTTCAAGATGGCTCACAGATGTCAAGTTTAAAATGTTGGTGGTGTTCTCTGTCCTACATCCTCTCTCAGTCATACCATCAAATATTTATTAGAGATACACTGTGTATCAGGCTAGATGCAGGGGCCATGTAGATAATTAATACACAATACCACCTTTGTCCATGTTAAATACAACAGTGACAGATGACAGCTCCCATGAAGAGTGATTGGGAGGAACGAAAGCTTCTTGGAGAGAATGATGCCTAGAGCATACAGGTGTTGGTCAAAGAAAAGGAAAGACTCCTGACAAAGCGGGCAGCATGTACAAAATCACAAAAAGAAAAATAATATGCTATTTGAGGAAATTTATAAGAAACTCAGTATTACCAGACTGTGAAATTCGAGGTAGGGAGCAGATGAGATGAAAGTGGCCAGTTTATGGTGGGATTTCTATGACATACTAAGGTACTTGGAAGTTATCTTGAAAGCAGCAGGGAACTACTGAAGGAGCAGCAGGTTGATGTAAGTATTTAATAAGATAATTTTGATTGTAGTGTAGAAGACAAAGACTCATGATGAAGGCAAGGGGACTGTTTCAGAAGAAAGGGAGACTGAAAGAAGATCCAGGTGAGGACAGTGGTAAAAGGGCAGAGCAGGAGTAAACTGGAGAAATACAGAAATATTTCAGGGGTGATACCCGAACGTCTAGGTAATCAGCAAGGTATAGAGAATACAACAGTATAAGGAATCAAGGATAACTCTTAGGTTTCTAGTTTGGGTGGTGCCACCACTAATGAAGAATATATGGGAGAAGAAACAGAGCTTGTAGGGATTTATGGACAATGAGACAGCCACTTTGAAATGTTCTGTAGGTAGTCTGGAGTTTGAAGAGATTTATGAGTCAACAGCATATAAAACTACAAAGTGGATCCAATCTACCAAAGAGTACATACACAATGCAAAGAACAGATTAGGATCGGGCCTTGATAAATGCCAACACTTAAGGTGAGAAAAATAAAGGGAGTTTATGAAGGATAGGGAACAGAAACTGTCAAAGAGTTAATAAATAGCAAAAAAGCCCGTAGCGAACTAATTTCAAAACGGATAGAGTGCTCCAGTTTCAGACAGCCCAATTCATCTAGTAAAAGAAGGACTATAAAATACCTGTTGGATCAGCCAATTAGGTAGTTACTGACAATCTTATTATAATTTCATAGTATAACCAGAAGACAGAAGGCAGAGGAATGATACACAAAGACAGGATATGGAATTAGTGACTAGTAATTCTGTTTCCAGACATCACCAAAAAGATACAGGAATGAATGAAATGAAGGAAAGAGAGACTATATAAAAACTAGAGAGGGAAATGGAATTAAGAAAAGGTTTCTCACCATTCCCTTTCGGCTCAGTGGGTTAAGAATCCAGCATTGTCATTGCTATGGTTCTGGTTACAGCTATGGTGAGGGTTCAGTCCCTGGCCCAGGAACTTATGCATGCCGTGGGCAAGGCCAAAAAAGAAAAAAAAAGAAAGAAAGAAAGAAAGAAAGAAAAGCCGTCTCCTTGCCAAGAAAGGGAGATACATGGATTTACCTATATGCTGTGGGGATGGGAAGAGGACAAAGAAGGTAAGATTTCAGATGGGAGCAAGAGAGCAAGAGAGAGGGAGAGAGCCAGAGGCAAAGAAAAAGAAAGATATTAGAGTGAAATCTCCAAAGAAACGAGAATGCGGTCAAGAGCAAAAGGCGAAGGGGTAGCTTGGAACAGAATGAGGTCAGCCAAGCCTCTGATTGAGGGATAAAGGAAGTAAGGAAAAGTATGAAACAGATAAATCTGTAAAAGAAGTGGGGAGGGATGGGTGGGTATTACCCTTCACAAAATGCTTATTAAATAAACATTGGGATAAATTTTTATTTATTCAATTTCTTATTTTAAGTTTGATAGTAAAACTAATCTAAAATGTTAACAAAAATAAAATACGGATTTATGACAAACATAATATTTTGTATCATCCTAGAACTTAAGGAGAATTTTAAGAGGAAACCAAAACAGTTCCTAAATAGTTTTTGCAAGGGAATTTATGATAATATCTAGTGATAGATTATAATATGGATTTTTGATTCATGGTGCTGTTTCCAAGTCTGAAGGGCACTTCTTAATTTTTAAGGCCTTTTCAATATTTTGGTTGTACACACTTTAAAAATCATTACCCTCAGAGTTCCCATGGTGGCTCAGTGGCAACAAACCCAACGAAACCAACAAGTGATCCATGGCCTCACTTAGTGGGTTAAGAATCAATCCCTGGCCTCACTCAGTAGGCTGCCATGAGCTGTGATGTAGGTCACAGACATAGCTCAGTTCCGCGTTGCTATGGCTGTGGCACAGGCCGGAAGCTACAGTTCTGATTTGACCTCTAGCCTGGGAAATTCCAATATGGCGCAGAAGCAGCAGTTTAAAAAAAAATCATTAGCCTCTACGCCCTTTAATAACTGATCAAGAAGAAGATGCCAACATTCATTTTCCTTCAAAGCTGTTTGTCAAGAATAGTGATGAAATATGGTTATAGATTTGTAATAATGTGTCAAAACTGTACAGGTGTCTAAAATGAAGAAAACAACTGTCAATCAAGCCAGCATTTCCAATCAACATGACTTTTAGGGGTGGGAACCGTTTTCTCAGAAAAGAATACATTATTTTTTTCTTCTTTTTAGCATTTCATATATATGTAAAATTGATCAACTATATCCAATTGATTCCCAAATACAGGAGTCCTTTTTAACAAAATAAAGATAGGGTTCTCTTTTACCAATTTATTTTCAAAAATATCTCACTTTATCCTCATATACACTATGTAAAATATGTAAAAAGAAAACATCTTATTCTTTCATATCTCCAGGGAGTCACATACCATAAGAGTCATAGGGATCGATGTTGGGGTTGGTAGTGTTCCAGCCCTGGATCAGCCCATCAGTACCACCACTGTAGCACTGTTCACCATTGCTGCTCATTACCACACAAAGCACTGGACCTCTGGAAGAGAAAAATCAATTTCTATTATCAAAAATCAATCCGATAATAGGACTTGTTAAAAATAAGAATACTTAGTCATTCAAATGGCTCTCTCATTTTCTGCCTTGTATAACGAATAAAAAAAAAACCATCAAAGCAATATTTATTTTTCTTCCTGTGCTTAAACCAGAGGTTGGTGAACTATAGCTTGTGGACCAAACCTAGGCAGTGGACTGTTTTTGTACAGTCCTCACGTTTTTACATTCTTTAAAGGGCTGTAACACAAAACTAAAGTAAAAACAAGAACATACAACATAAAAATATGTAGCCAGAAAAGCCTAAAAAAAGTTTACTATCTGTCCCTTTATATGTAAAAAGTATGCCAACCTGTGCTATATCAAGTGAATATGTACACTCCTTAAACTTAAAATGGAAACAGGAAAACTACGCAAAATATGATCATAATTTAAAAAGTCTCAGATACTTTTATTTAGGATACTTTTAAGAAAAAAAAACAGGATTTCTAATAGTTAAACTAAATTTCCTCAACTTTATTTTAAGATAATATATATATATATATATATATATATATATATATAAATAATCTAAATATCATGCGAATAAAATCTAATTTCAGTAAGGATCTCTGGTAGTGATAAACCGGTCTCTAACATCATATTATCTGCCAGTTTCTTTTACATTTATTTTTTAAAAAGCTACTAAATACAAATGATAAATAACACAAATATGTAAATTAAAGAAAAGAAAATATTTTAATCATGCTGATTTACCATGATATTGATTTAACACAAAGAAAAAGCACATACTTACTTATGAGCCCTGAATGTATAGATAGGCTCCACATCCAGGGACGTACTCCTAAAACACAGAGAAAGAGGAGTTTTATAATTCTAAGTTTCAGTAGTAAAGCGTATGAATGAATATATGTCATAAAATTATCTTTAGAAATACTAACACTATGGTAATATATCATTATCATTTCCAGGACACAAGAAAGATTACCTAACACCAATCATATATTTCTGTGACTTCAAGAAACAAAATCATTGTCTAGTAATGACACCTTGTTACTTTTAGCTTTCAGCATTGTCCTAATCTATTTGACTAAAGAGAGAAAGAGCTTCACTCAGGGGAAATAATATCATGGACTTTGAAGAGAGAAATTTCTGGATTCAATTTCCGTTTCTATCACTAAGTGTCTAACTTTAGGTAACATATTTAATCTTTCAGCACTTGAGATTCCTCTGTGTTTAAAATAAGACAGAAAACTAGGGATAACACCAATTATTTACCAGATTAAAAGAAATTCCGTAAGTAAAACAGTCTGGGAAAGAACCACACACGTAGTAGGATTTCAATAAATGGTATTTTAATTCCTTGCATTTCCACGAAGGTTAACATGTCTGCCCTTAATAACTGCACAAACTATCCAAATCATCAACAGATTCATCACTCAGAACACTGAGTGGGGAGTTCCCGGAGTGGCTCAGTGGTTAATGAATCCGACTAGGAACCATGAGGTTGTGGGTTTGATGCCTGGCCTTGTTCAGTGGGTTAAGGATCCGGCATTGCTGTGAGCTGTGATGTAGGTTGCAGATGCGGCTCAGATTCTGCCTTGCTGTGGCTGAGGCTGTAGCCAGCGGCTACAGCTCCGATTAGACCCCACCCTGGGAACCTCCATATGCTGCAGGAGTGGCGCTACAAATGACAAAAAGACAAAAAAAAAAAGAAGAACACCAAGTGTATGTGTACTCCCTTAGTACCTAATACTTGCCATGACTGATAATAGAAACTGGATTTAAAGTCAAGTACTTACCATTTTCCAAACTGTATTACAGTTTTTTATTGGCATATATGATATCCCACCTCATTTCCAAAGTGTTAAATTCAAAGGTAAACAGGCTACTGATACCTGCATGTGAAGGTGTTGTTCCTAAGCTAACACCAGCAAAAAGTTTATTTCACATTTTTCTAAATTTTAGTTGAAAATATATGATGAGAGTTCCTGCTGTGACACAACAGGATGGGCAGCGTCAATGGAGTGCTGGGATGAGGGTTCAATCCCTGGCCTGGTACAGTGGGTTAAGGACCTGGCATTGCTATAACTGCGGCATATTTCACAATTGCAGCATGGATCTGATCCCTGGCCCAGGAACTCCATATGCCATGGGGTGGACAAAAAAGGAAAAGAAGAGAGAATATATAATAAGAGTCACATTCTCTGGTCTAATATGATGCGCGCTGTGACTAAAGACCTTCAAAGACAAAGAGCACAATTTACAAACAGAAAATACTTTTTCTCTGCTGACCACACCTAATCTACAGGAGGAATTACTTGGTTTTAGCAGGAGCTGGTTGAGTTATCTGATGATTTAATTATTTTATCTAGTCAATGTAATGACTCAGAGCAGGAACGTCATTGATCTCTTTTAAACTGGGCAATCAATAGATACCCTCTACTAGGAGTAAAACTTTCATGATCTCCATTTGATGTTCATTTCTAATCCTTCATAAGAGAGGTGTCTAACACTGTAGAAGGGCTCTTGCTGGCAGATGCTGGGTTCTGAGCCACGTGACCCAAGGAAGAAAGCAGAAGAGTTCCAAGTGGGATCAGGACAGTAACTGCTATAAGGAGTTTATACCAATTCATGTCTAACCAGGCTTAGAGAGGACACAAGGGGGCCAAGGCAAGCACTAGCAGTTAAATGAGAGTAACAACAGTGCTTTTCAGTCTAAACATATGGTCCAGGCCAAAACACAAGACCAAAGAGAGGTCTCTCACCTACCCCCCTTCCAATCAATCTTCCCTTCCTTCTACTCCATAAGTCTAACCAAGTAATAAACATGGCACAGGGCTGGGGAGGGATTTGATGATTTTAAATGTGCCCGTATCTGTTTACAACAGCAAAAACCTTCAGTACAGATAATGGGCTCTCCAAATAGTATAGTTATTTAAAACACCACATAAAGACTGCAATCAGCATTCACAAACCCTGGGAAACCATCAAATACCATTTTCTCCCTAAGGGTCAGTTTTCCAACCTAAATTAGCTTGTGAGTATGAATGGGAAAATACTCTAAGTTATGTGACATGGTAAAGAAGAAAGAATTAGAAGAGATATTTGGGGAATTTAATAGCAAATAATAAAGTAAGCATTTTTCTGCCGAAAACTGTTAATTAAAATAGTCAAATACAGTTAAAGTAGAATATTCTCACTTTTTGGCTGGGGCTGTTTTCTGCAAATTCCACATTTTTAATGTGTGATCCTCTGATGCTGTTATCAAAACAGGCTCTATGGGGTGGAAAGCAAGAGCTCGAATGCCATCAAAGTGACTTCTTAATGTAAACTTAGGGTTCCATGTCTTCCTCAATGCATCTTTATTGTTTGCTATCTATTAAAGAAACAAAAGGAAGATACCAATACATTTAGTTCAAAACAGGAAAAAAAAAAAAACTGTATTTCAACGTTAATTCTTACTGATTTGTCATTAAACCATCACATTTTGCAACTTTCCAAACAATACAGTTTCTAAATGTAAATAACCAAATCAATGGGCAAAATTGGTCAGTAATGGTTTTCACTGAAGAAATATAAATGCTGTAACAAGAAAACAGGTAACATTTCAATATAGAAAGAGGATCAAATAACTTAGGGATATAAAACAGATCTTCACTAGGATTTTTTTTTTTTTTTAAAGACAAGTAATTTCGACCCAAATCATAGTGTAGAAACTAATTTTTGGGTAAGAGTTGAAAAACTAAGTTATCCTTAATTAAACCTGCTAACTAACAGAATATGATGATACTGTTATCATATCATTATGTTGCTTCTCCCCAAAGAATCTCCATCTCAATAACTAAAAATGCACTGCTTCTTCATTCCAACTAATAGGAAAGCTAAAGAGGTTGGTGTTTCGCTTCACACAAGCACATGTACAGACTCCTCACACTCCAAGGCTAACAATCCTGCTGGGTTTAAGCAAGAGTGGCGCAAGTACTCGTAACACACTGGAGAGATATTACCATACTTAAACCGACAAAAATCACCAATGATACTAACAACAGCTGCTATCTTGAGCATTTATTCATTATCCTGTATACTACTCAAAAGACTTAACATGCACTAATTCACCTAATCCTCTTATCAACTCCAAGAAGTAGGAATTAACATTATCCCCACTTTACAGATTAGACATTTAAGGAAAAGAGAAGTTACTCTGCCCTCTAGTAAATGGGGGAGTCAGGATTCAAAACCAAGCACTCTGGCTTCAGAGGCTTTACTATTAACATAAACTATAATTTAGAACCCTGAAGTTTACAAACCTGAAGAAAATTCTGGATAGGAAATGTCACAGGTGGGACATAACACACCATGCAAGAAACTACTCCAAGAATTGGGGCTGGTTATCTTTGGGGAGGGCAGGGCTGGCGGGGTGGAAAGGACAAGGACCCCTGAGTTGACTCCTGTCTGCTCTTGTTAAAGAGCTGAAAGGTTTTCATATGTAAGAACACTTAGATTCCTTTTGAATATCTTTTTTTTGTCTTTTGTCTTTTGTCCTTTTAGGGCCACATCCACGGCATATGGAGGTTCCCAGGCTAGGGGTCTAATCGGAGCTACAGCTGCCGGCCTATGGCAGAGCCACAGCAACGCAGGATCTGAGCCCAGTCTGTGACCTACACCACACCTCACAGCAACACCGGATCCTTAACCCACTGAGCGAGGCCAGGGATCGAACCCGCAAGCTCATGGTTCCTAGTCAGATTCGGTTCTGCTGTGCCACAATGCGAACTCCCCTTTTGAATATCTTAATGTGGTAAAAATCAGCCACTAGGACAGCTCCCAATCAGCCCCACCTCCTTTATTTTTACCTTTGTGTAGTCTCCTTCCATATATAGGTTTGCTCTGTATGATCAACAGCATACAGCAAAAGTTGGAAAAACTTACTCTAAAAATTAGGTTATAAAACCTTCCCTCTTGAGTGTTCCTGCTTTCTCTATTTTCAAGGGCATTCACACAGAGAGAAGCCAAATAGCAGGTGTTCCGCTACGGAGCCCATGGAGAGGTCCATGTGGTGAGGAACTAGTCTCCAGCCAACAGCCAGTAAGAAAACAAGGCCTTCTAACACCTGCATAAGTGAGCTTGGAAGTAGATCCTTCCCAAGGGCAAGTCTATGTAAGACTGTGGCCCTTGCCAAAGCCTTGACTCCAACTACCTGGATGACCAGAGCCACACAGTTAAGCTGCCCCCAGCTGCTGCCCCATAAAAACTATGAGATAGAACTGTTTGCTGTTTTGAGCTGTTAAGAATGGTGCAATTTGTTACATAGCAATAGACAGCTAATATGCTTAATAAAACCAGGAACTACTTTTAGAAACAAATTAACACTAACTTTTCTAACAATAAAGAGCTATGAAAAAAGAACAAACTTTCTCTAGAAAAAGGAGTAAGTTCCATAACATATTAGATACATTCTTTGTGGGGTTGGTATAGAGAGAACAAAATTATCTAATGGAACTTCTGCTACTAGCCCTGATAGACTAGATCATTAGGACCAACTGTATACTGAGAACAAGGAGAAGAGCAAAGCCAAAAATAAAAACAGAGAACCAACCAAATATTGGGAGGGGGACTCAAAACAGAATCAAGTGGAAGACAGAGGCCAAAGGAAGTGAGCTTTACATCTGACAGTGTTTTCCCCAGAGGGTACTTACTGATTCCAGAGATGGCTGAGAGGTTAAGCTAAGCTTTAACAACTTTCAAATGCAGGGGGATATCAATTGGTGTACAGGGCCTGCCAACAAAGTGGGGTTTAGGAGACCACCTTGCTTTAGGTTGTGGTCTCAAAGGGCTGTATCCTACACCGAGGTGTGAACTGGAAGAACACAAGTCCTTACAAAGACTAGATCAGCTTTAGATCATCTTAAAATCTGAAAATGGACAGAGGTGATCCAGATATCTAGTGCCTGCAGACATCTGAGAGAAGAAAATTAAAATATACTCTGGGAGTTCCTATCATAGAGCAGCAGAAACAAATCCGACTAGTACCCATGAGGATGAGGGTTCGATCCCCAGCCTTGCTCAGTGGGCTGGGGATCTGGCATTGCCGTGAGCTGTGGTGTAGGTCACAGATGCGGTTCAGATCCCGAGTTGTTGTGGCTGTGGCGCAGGCCGGCAGCTGTAGGTAGCTCTGAGTTTACCCTAGCTGGGAACTTCCATATGCTGCACCTGCAGCCCTAAGAAAGCAAGAAAATAAAATTTAAAAAAAATATATACTCTCTGGGGGAAAATATAATCCTAGGCCTGAAGTTATTTCTACAGATAATTTTTCAAATAGAGGTATTTGGACATAATAAAAAAATAACCATGCTCATAGAAGATAATACAACTTTAGTGAAAAGAATGCAGAAACAACACATAATAGTAAGAGAACTACTGAGTCTCTGATTCCAACTTAAAATAACCATGCTTACTATGTTCAAGAAGATAAAGGACAAGACTGAAAATTTTGGAAGAACTCTGTAAACAATAAAAAAAAGTAATTTTAAAAGCAGGAAGTATGAGACCTCAATAGGGATGGGTTTAATTACAGACTGAAGAGAGAATTAGAAAACCAGAAGACGACTCGTTAAAAAAATCTAGACCGAAGTACAAAAAAAAAAAAAAATGGAAAATACAGAAGGGAATAGGAGAAAGAGAATGCAGAAAGAGATCTAACAATATAACTAGAGTCCTACAAGTAAAAGAAGAGAGGAGGAGAAGGGAGAGAGGTGTAAAAGCAGTATATGAAGAGAAACCGCTGAGAACTTTACACAACTAATGGAAACATATGAAACCAAGAAGGTCTAAGAATTTCAAGAAGGATAAATAGAAAACTAAATCTTAGCTGACAATTAAAACAGAGAGGAATACCAGCTACAAAAAAAAAAAAAAAAACAAGCTACCCTGAATGACCAACAATAGAAATGACAGTTGACTTTAGCAGAAAAACAACAAAAAATACAATGAAACAATATATTTAGAGCACTTTAAAAAACTTTGTCAATTCAGTATCAGCAGTAACAGTTAACTTCCTCAGGCAAAAAAAGACAACTGAAAACAATTTAAGAAAATCAAAAACTAAGAGAAATGGGCACCGCGTATACCTTTGCTAAAGAGAAATGTTAAGCGTTTCTAGAGTAAAAGGAGAGCGATCCCAGATACACCATCAGATATGCAGGGGAGAGTGGAAAAAAGTAAAATGGATAATTCTACCTATTAAGTGTACAAAACAGAAGCCTGTAGGAGATAATCATACAGAAATAAAATATGTAACAAGTGTGACATAGATGTAGGGCAAGGATGTTTTTTAAAGATTTAAAAGTTAAAAAAAGGGTAAAATTATTATAAAGATGCCTAGAATAACAATTTAAAAAGTGATAATAACCTCTAGTTGCATCAATTTTGCTGCAAATGGCACAAGGAACTATATCCAATCTCTTGGGACAGACCATGATAGAAGACAATATAAGAAAAATATATATATGTATATAAGACTGGATCACTTTGCTGTAAAACAGAAATTGGCACAACACTGTAAATCAACTATATTTTAATTTTAAAAAATGTAAGACAAACAAACAACCCCCCTCCCTGCAAAAAAGGAGTTCCTGTCATGGCTCAGCGGTAACAAACCCAACTAGTATTCGTGAAGACTGGGGGTTGATCCCTGGCCTTGCTCAGTGGGTTAAGGATCCAGTGTTGCCGTGAGCTAATTGCGCAGACTGCAGATGAGGCTCAGATCCTGTGTTGCTGTGGCTGTGGTGCAGGCTGACAGCTGCAGCTCCAATTTGACCCCTAGCCTGGGAACTTCCATATGCCACAGGTGTGGTCCTAAAAAGACCAAAAAGAAGAAAAAGTAATGATAAGTTCCCTTGTAGCGCAGTAGGTTAAGGATCCAGTTTTGTTTCAGCTATGGTGCAGGCCACAACTGCAAGTGCGCATAAACTCCAAATAATGGCAATTTGGATTGCCTAAATTGGCAATCCCAATTTAGGCAAAAATAGGAGAAAAAACAAACACAGAACCAGTGGCATAAACAGATAGTGGGATTAAATCCAAATATATCAGTAATTATTTTAAAAAGAAATGGACTAGATAGTTCCTGTTGTGGCTCATGGGGGTTAAGAACCCAACTAGCATCCATGAAGATACAGGTTCAATCCCTAGCCTTGCTCAGGGGGTTAAGGATCTTGTGTTGCTGAAAAGCTGCAGTGTAGGTCACAGATGAGGCTTGGATCTTGCATTGCTGTGGCTGTGACATTAGGCCCGCGGGTGCAGCTCTGATTAGACTGCTAGTCTGAGCCAACTAAATGGTGTTTTAAAAGGACACATAAGGATGGACCTAGAGATTATCATGCTGAATGAAGAACTAAGTCAGAGAAAGACAAATATCATATCACTTATACATGGAATCTAATAAGAAATCATACCAAATAACTTATTTAGAAAATAGAAACAAACTCACACATTTCAAAATCAAATCTTACGATTACCACAGGTGAAACCATTGTGGGGAGGGTGGGAATAATATATACACACTACAGTATAAAATAGATGATTAACGAGAACCTACTATATAACTAGCACAGGAAAATCAACTCAACCGTTTGTAATAACTTATATGGGAAAAAAGAATGGATATATTTGTATGTATGACTAATTCACTTTGCTATACACCCAAAACTGATTTTTTTAAAAATCTGTATCATATATATGGAGAATGGAGTGCAAGGAGCCCATTTAGATTAGGTTATTATAGCTTCAGGTAAAGAAAAATGGGCAAAGAGGAGAGGTAAAAAGGAGTACCATACGGACTTCAGTTGTTTTGGAGGTAGAACCCAAGACTTACTAAAGGACTTGGCACAGAGGGAGAGAGTTTTGATTTGCAAGAAGAGGAGTTAGGAGTGAGGGTTCTTCTTTGGAAACTTCCTAAGCTGGCTTAGGCATCCATCATACATATCCCATGTGGCAGAAGCCACACTGTGTTCCCCAACAAAGATAATGAAGTATCAAAGTGAAAGGATTTTAATAAAGAGATACAACAGGCTATATATACTTTATGAAATAAACAACTTTTTCTGACAAATGAATACGACGAACAATTATAAATGCATTTCTGAAACAACTGTATCTGGGATTTAGTAAACGCATGTGTGCTTTAAGGTATAAAGATTTCAATTTTGGTCCAAATCATTGATGGGTCAGCCTTAACATCTGGAAAGCATCCTATACACATCCCAAACAACAGCTAAAATTACTTCTCAGCAGGATATTGATGATGTACTAAAGAAGCAAGGCAAATGTTGCTGTTAGGCAGGCACGAATTTCAACCAATCACTGGCACTCCAAAACATAAAACAAAACCCAAACTCAGTAATAGAAAAGGGAATTCTTTCCTTTACCTAAAATCAATGAACAAGCTATACTGATTTATGGATTTACGTAACACCCATAATTTTAATCTCAGCATGATGTGAAAAGTAACACTCTTTATTTTTATTTATAATATATTCATATTTTCAAAGTTTGTGACTAAAACTGAACTGAATTCTGTACTTGTGAAGAAGTTTTACCATTACCATCTTTTTCTATAAAATTAACTTTTTAACTTTCAAAAAATAAATAAAAAAGCAAAGATAAAACTATACTCACATCATAAGTTAATGAATCTGCTTCATTGGCCACTGTAAGGCCTGCCAATTCTCCAAGTCCCAGTTCACTTTCAAGGGCTTCATCTGCTCCCATGATGAAGGACTTCCCAGAAGAAGGAGGAAACGTCAATGCTTCCACTGAAGGGGGAAGACAAAATAAATATTTTTTAAAAACCTCTAAATACCAACAATTAGTCTCATAAAGGCATGTCTACATTTGATAATTTTTAAAAACTTTTAAACAAAAAAACTCAGTGAGCAGAAAATCCTGAAGAATTGCTTGCTTTTTTCCATATCTTAACTATAGCTAAAGGTATCATCTAATTAGAAAAGTACGTGAAACAAATCCAATTCTTCACTGCCCTTTCTTTTTCACTATACAGAAAAATGTGACTCAAAGAAAGGTCTTCCTCATTTGCTATTTCATGCTAATTACCCAAATTATTTCTATCAATTATTAAAACATGTGTAACACGTGATTCAGAACACTGTTGGCTGTATCCAAAGTAAAAATGGTTAATTCTGTAACCTGGAGAAATACGGAAAATTTCAAATGAAAATGGTTAGAGTTATAGAATGTGCCTATAAGAGGCAAAATTAATACATGGTGTTAGAACTCAAGGTTACCTCTGGAGAAGAGGGAAGGGGCAGTGTTTGAAGGCAGCAGGATCAGGACTTGAGGCCCTGGTAATGCTTTGCTTCTTGACCTAAGCAGTGGTTAACATGGTTGGTTTTGCTTTGAGAAAATGCATTGAGCTACTTATGATTTCAGTGGTTTTCTGCAGGTATGTTACATTTCATCTAAAAATATCTCTTCCAAAGAAGCTTTTAAAAAATGTTCAAACACTTTTATTAGCTGCCAACTGTGCTTTAAGATGTCAGATTTGCTTCGTGAGAAATTTAAATGCCTTCATTTTATAACTGTGAACATACTGATTCAATTCCTTCAGTCGCCATCATACAAGAACCAGTTAAAACCAAAACATCAAATTAGAATAGAGATTTTAGTTAATTTGGTTAATACTAAAATGTATTTAGTATTACTAAAATTTTTAATATTACAAATTTTTATCAGTGCAAATTCTGACAAGCCAACAGAGATAGTCTTTAAGTAGTTTTCTAGATGTGGTCACTTTACTGATGACAAACATTTATGAGTTAATTAGATGAATTTAGTAATCTAAACTTTGACTGCTAGAGAAGTTAGCCTTTTTTTTTTTCAAGAAATAAGTCAAATGTATTAACCAGTATATGTAGAAAGTAAATTTATAAGATGTTTTTTAGCTTTACAGTCAATCATATAATTTTAAATTTAGTTATAAATATTTGTTGAATAAATGAAAGAATAGTTATATGATTTTAAAAACAGCAATGGCAGGAACAGTACTTAAAATTCTTTTTTTTTTTTTTTTTTTTTTTTGGTTTTTAGGGCTGCACCTGTGGCATATAGAGATTCCTAGACTAGGGGTCAAATCGGAGCTGTAGCTCCTGGCCTATACCACAGCTCACTGCAACACCACATCCTTAACCCACTGAGCAAGGCCAAGGATTTGAACCTGTGTCCTCATGGATACTAGTCAGATTCATTTCCACTGAGCCACAATGGGAACTCCCTTAAAATTCTTTTAATATCAAAGTAGAGTATAAATTAAGTATGACATTTTCAAGCCATCATATAGTAAAATTGTAATAATAAAAATGGTTTTATGCAAACATACCACATATTGTCTGAGGGGTTCAAACAATTCTAAACATTACTAATAAAGAGTGGGGATTGCTTAATTTAGAACAGCAATGTTCATGCCAAAATTTCAACCAAATAATTCATATGAGACTAGGTCTTCAAGAGGCTAGGTCTTCAGCCAGGGTTTCTGTTTGTTTTGTTTCTATTTTTAATATTTCCAGATAACCTCGTTCAGGTAGGAAATAAAAATGGCTTATCCAAAAAACCCTATGATTTGTGGGATTTAGCCGCTCACATTGTTTGGGCCAATTTAATGTTCTAGGAATGGCCAAACAAAACATGAAAACAAAGGAAAATGACAACTGCTTCCACACACATCCATGGCTAAGCTGGCAGACCTGAGGGCCAAAGAGAGAGCGATCACTGAGCACATCTGTCACTGATTGCTCTCTAAGGGTCTTTGGAACTCTAGGTCACATTTCTATCTGGTAACAAAACATTGCTGACTCTTATTACCTTTTACAAAATTACTTAACCTGGAGTTCCCGTCGTGGCTCAGCAGAAACGAATCTGACTAGCATCCATATGGATGCAGGTTCAATCTCTGGCCTCACTCAGTGGGTTAAGGATCTGGCGTTGCCATGAGCTATGGTGTAGGTGGAAGATGTGGCTTGGATCTAATGTTGCTACAGCTCCAATTCAACCCCTAGCCTGCTGTGGGTGCAGCCCTAAAAAGACAAAAAAAAAAAAAAAAAAAAAAAAAAGACTACTTAACTATATCTCTAAAGTGTGGCACTGCCTTCTGAGTTACTACAATAAAAATAAAGTAATTACCTTATATAGCACACACAAGATATGGAAGCTTTTTCTGAAACTGAACTGGAGACCAAGAAGCATCAGTCACAGGCAATTAAATATAAAACATATTTCTTAAGTGCCTTTTCTATTTCTGAAAACCATGTACCAAGTGGGAAAGGCTTAGGACCAATACCACAAATCATAAGTTAAACAGTAAACGCTTCATTTTACAGGTTCTTAAAATTTTTCTTTTTTTCTATCAAGGCACTCTTGTGGTTTAAATAATCCCTTTTAGTACATCTGTTACTTAGTACAGATTTTGCCTCTATTATTGGAATTCTCCAAGATGAAATTTCTGATAAAATTTTTTGGAGTTATTAGCATAAGAGAAAACTAACTTTTCTTCTTATCTAGAACTCATCTTAGAATAAATGAAACTGATGAAAATTCTCATATAGTGTCAACCGAATGAATCTCCTAGTGAATAAAAAACATACCTACTGAAGAACACGACATCTTAATTCAAAAGACACATGTCTACATCAAATAAATTGTTCATCTAGAATGTAAAGGTGTAATGTGTGGTTCTTCAGTATTTAATGTATGGAAAACGAATCCCCACTATACTATTATTAACTAACAAATAACTAACCATACAATGGTCAAACAATTTGCTTAAGAAATATTCCAAAGGTGAAAATAGCTCCATCAGGGTCCTATCAGCTTATGTCTAAAACATAACTAAGTTTAGGAGTTCCTGTCATGGTGCAGCAACAACAAATCCAACTAGGAACCACGTGGTTGTGAGTTCACTCAGTGGGTTAAGGATCCGGCATTGCCGTGAGCTGTGGTGTATGTTGCAGATGTGGCTTGGATCCCGTGTTGCTATGGCTGTGGCACAGGCTGGCAGCTGTAGCTCTGATTAGACCCCTAGCCTGGGAACCTCCATATGCTATAGTTGCAGACCTAAAAACCAAAAGCAAAAAAAAAAGTAACTAAGTTTAAAATTAAGAGGGAATAAGAGACAAAAGACCTGTACTCTGGAAACTATAAGACACTGATGAAAGAAATCAAAGATGACACAAATAGATGGAAAGATATACCATGCTCGTGGATTGGGAGAGTTAATATTATCAAAATGACTATACTACCTAAGGCAATCTACAGATTCAATGCAATCCCTATCAAATTACCAAGGACATTTTTCACAGAACTCTAACAAAATCTTTTAAAGTTTGTTTGGAAGCACAAAAGACCCAGAATAGCCAAAGACATCCTGAAAAAGAAAAATGGAGCTGGAGGCATCAGGCTCCTGGACTTCAGACTATATACAAAGAAACAATCATCAAAACCATATGGTACTGGCACAAAGACAGAAATACAGATCAGTGGAACAGGAGAGAAAGCCCAGAATTAAACCCATGCACCTACAGCCAACTACTCTAGGACAAAGAAGGCAAGGATATACAATGGAGAAAGGACAGCTTGTTCAATAAGTGGTGCTGGGAAAACTGGACAGCCACAGGGAAAAGAATGAAATTGGAACACTCCCTAACACCATACACAAAAATCAACTCCGAATGGATTAAAGACCTAGATATAAGACCAGACACTATCAAACTCTTAGAGGAAAACATAGGCCAAACACTCTCTGACATAAATGACAGCAACATCTTCTCAGATCCACCTATCAGAGTATTGACAACAAAAAGAAAAATAAACAAATGGGACCTAATCAAACTTAGAAGTTTCTGCACAGCAAAGGAAACCCTAAACGACACGAAAAGACAACCCACAGAATGGGAGAAAATCTTTGCAAGTGAATCGATGGACAAGGGATTCATCTCCAAAATTTTTAAGCACCTTCTGCAGCTCCATACCCAAAAAACATCAAACCCATCCAAAAATGGGCAGAAGATCTAAACAGACAATTCTCCAAAGAAGACATATGGATGGTTGAGAAACACATGAAAAGATGTTCAACATCACTCATTCTTAGAGAAATGCAAATCAAAACCACTCTGAGGTACCACCTTACACCAGCCAGAATGGCCATCATTCAAAAGTCTACAAACAATAAGTGCTGGAGAGGGTGTGGAGAAAAAGGAACCCTAGTACACTGTTGGTGGGATTGTAAATTGGTGCAACCACTGTGGAAAACAGTATGGAGAGTCCTCAGAAAACTAAAAATAGAACTACCATTTGATCCAGCAATCCCACTCCTGGGCATCCATCCAGAGAAAACCATGACTCGAAAAGACACACGTACTCCCATGTTCACTGCAGCACTATTTGCAATAGCCAAGACACGGAAACAACCTAAATGTCCATCGATGGAGGAGTGGATCCAGAAGATGTGGTACGTATACACAATGGAATATTACTCAGCCATTAAAAAGAACGAAATACCGGCATTCTTAGCAACATGGATGGACCTAGAAACTATCATGTAAGTGAAGTCAGCCATACAATGAGACGCCAACATCAAATGCTTTCACTGACATGTGGAATCTGAAAAAAGGACAGACTGAACTTCTTTGCAGAACAGATGCTGACTCATAGACATTGAAAAACTTATGGTCTCTGGAGGAGACAGTTTAGCGGGTGGGGGGATGTGCTTGGGCTGTGGGATGGAAATCCTGTGAAATTGGATTGTTATGATCATTATACAACTACAGATATGATAAATTCATTTGAGTAATAAAAAAATAAATAAATAAATAAATAAAATTAAGAGGGAATAAAACATATGATTTTCTGTGGCTTTTGAGGAGGCATATCCACTGCAAATAATTACAATATTTAAATTCAAGGCAATTAAAAAAATTTCAAAGAAATACTCATTAATCATTAAGATTATTTTTATGTTACTCTGGATTTTCAGCTACCATGAATATATATTTTAAAATCAACTTCCACATATAAGCATTTTATACATTTATAAATAAAAAATCAGATCTTGGGTCTAAAAGACAGAACTGTATTTATATACCACAAGATTATACTGTAAAAAAGTAGCAACAACCTAAATATCCCAAGGGGAATAGTTAAGCACAAAGTCTAAAATAGAACACATAGGAGTTATCTGTTGCGGCTCATCAGTAACGAACCCGACTAGCATCCCTGAGGATGCAGGTTCCATCGATGGCCTCACTCAGTAGGTTAAGGATCCAGAGTTGCTGTGAGCTGCAGTGTATGCTGCAGATGCAGCTCAGACTATGTGTTGCTGCAGCTATGGTGTAGGCCAGCAGTTGCAGCTCCAAATGGACCCTTAGCCTGGGAACTTCCATATGCTGTGGGTGTGGCCCTAAAAAGTAAAACAAACAAAAAAAAGAGAGACAATAATTTAAAAATTGCAATTATGAAGATTATTTTTATGATTTTATATTAAGTAAATAAAACAATTATTCTACATGTGACTCTAACTCTGTAAAAAGTGTATGCACATAGACAAGGACAGAAAGAGAGCAAGGAAAAACAGAAAGCAGAATATGTGACTACACTTTTAGGTGCCTTTTTTCCTTTTTTCATTTATCAATATATTGCTTAAATATTTGAAAATATTTATGTGAGTTTCAAAGTAAACATTTACTACCTATTTATTGTAGTACTGACTTAATTTTCTCACTGTTGGAATGGTATAATTAGAACTACCAATATATCACCAAATAAATGGTTTATGTGGAGCTAGGGGTATTCTAAACTATATTTAGAGCTGGTTTTTAAGTTTATGCATCCTTTTTCAAGTATTAAAGATTACTGTTGGAATCAAACTGCCTTGACTATAAGAAAGCCAACATATGGGAAATACTGCACAGTTCAAATGTATGTGAAATAAAATTCTTCTCTTAGAAGAGTTCCTTCTAATAACTGAATTTAGATAAGTACGTTCAAGTGTTTTTTGTGCTCTGGAGTGTCTAAAATACTTGCCTTCATCTGCCCTATTTATTTCATGTTCAGGAAGCCTGGAGCTGCTAGGTCTGGAAGGTGAACCCACAGATGGCTGCAATGAGGGAAGTTCATCAACATCTCTCAAATTAGCAAGCATGTCTTGTAGTTTTGACCTATTGGGCCCTAGCACCAAAAAAGGGAGGGAGAGAAGAAAAAAGAGGAAATAGAATTATTCAACTGCATCAAAATGTGCCATAAAGCTTATTCATATCTGCCAACATTCACCTTTAATAGTACCCTACTATATTAAAAAGTTTCTAAGTTCTTAAATTATTTTAAAAACGTATTATGTCTTGAAAAGGATTATGTTTTACATATATTTTAAAAATTAAGCTAATGGAATAACATCACAATTTGCATAAAAAATTTTCATGTGTAATTTGGATCCCTAAATATTACTCTATAATCCTTGTATACTGCTCCAAACACAGATAGATACCACAGACTGTGAAGCTACTATGTACTGAAATAAACAATCACCTCCCTTTTTGTTTAAGTTGCATTCATTCCCTTACATCCTGAAGCTATGGTACCCGAGGTGAAGTCTCATGCCCTGCTGATTACTTACCTATACTTTGATGCTTCATTCTCCCACATCCCTGTTTTGACTGTTTTAGATAGGATAGAGGGTGAAACAGATCTTCGGTAGTTTTTCCTGTTACAAGTTTAATTAAGAATGGGAAAATCTTACCCATGGTCCATTATGGTTTTTTTTCCTATACCAGCATAGAATACAACTATTTTTAAGCAATTTAAACTAATACCTAGAAATATATTTCAAGACGGTATGATGTAGAACATAATCTGAGTGGAAATATTTCTAGTAAACGATATTAAAAAGACTCAACCTCTTCCAATAAGTAACAGTTCAACTTTAAAAATATCTATGGTGGTTTATAAATTAATGCCTCATGTATCATTTCAAAGCTTTGCTTCAGTTCTATTTTCATTTTAAGTCTTCCAGTTCTGTTCCTATCTTGTCTTCACTTGTTCCCAGACTCCCATTTTATCAAGATAACCTGAAGTCATGATGATAAACAAAATGTGTTGAACCTCAGTCTAGTCTCTCTCGCTTCAGTGAAAGACATTAAAATTTCTCCCCCTAAAGAATCATTTTTCTTCATCATAATAAGAAACTAGGTACCATATGCCTAAATAGTGATCATAATTCCCAGATCAAGGAAACCCAGTAGCTTCTGTTAGCAGGAATACTGTTCCAGTCAAATGGTACAGTTTTAGACTTTAATTGCTAAATTCCAACTATAGCAATCCCTTGATGTTTGACAAGAACTGAATAATCAATATAATAGTAGATGGATTCTATGTGTCCTGGATACCTTTCCAAGTGAAAGATTTTTTACATATTAAGATATTCATTATTGTAACACAATGGCTTAAAGAAATACATCAACTTTAGGTCAGACAATTGAAATATTCTCCTTGTTTCTCAGGTATGACAAATATTCCTCAAAATTTCACTTTAACTGGTTTTATCATGGTTCTGAAAAGTCATAACAAACCATGTCTCACTATTGTTTTTTAAGATTAAATTTTTATCAGTATTTTTTAATAAAAAGTACATAATGTTCTTATGTTTTAATACTAATTTTTCTGTGATTTAATTAATATTGAGAAAGCATTAAATAACATTCCCTCTCAGTTACATAATGGCTGGCACAATAGTAACATCAATAATGACCACTGATTTTTTTATCCATTCATGCTAAATACTTGCAAACTCTAAGATATTTTAAATAAACACTTAAATGTTTATCAGCAACTATCAGGTTCTAAAAGAATGACTGGTCTTTGATAAGTTTACGCATCACTATAAAAAGAGAAGAAAAAGCATATCCTTCTAGTCTTTTGCAATTTTAAATACATGTTTTAAATACATGTCTTACTAAGTTGGCTTTTAATCTCACTTTACACTACTTTAATATCTCAAAGGATGAAATTCCTACTGTCATAAAAGGGAGACCCATGTGCATACTGCGAATGAGTGGTAGCACAAGGAGAGTTTAGCCTTGCTCTCCCAAAAAGGTGTTTAAGATAATCTTCAGGGATGTTTGAAAGCTTTCATATTTCCAGTTTTTATACTTAACTAGATCTACTGCTCAATTTCATTAATATCTTGAATGAGTTATACATATATGATCCACAAGGCTAGAAATTTCATTTTAGCTTCCATTTTTGATGAAGCCTATGTTTTATTGAAAAGAAAAAAACTGAATTGGTAATACTATAAATTAAATTGGCCAAAAATCCAAATTAGAAAAATAAATACTTTTAAAAGTTGCATATTTGACTCTGTGTCCTGTATAGCATATAATGATAAGGGCAAATGAATTGTGTGTTATGAACATATAGAACATCCAGGGTAGAAATTAACTTTCCTTCTGTCTCAAAGATCTAAAATTATAAGCAATAATTTTGGTGGACTGCCAGAGGGTCACACTAGATGAGACTGGGAACTATCAATAGTGAAAAATCATTGCTGTAATTAAGCACATATAACTTTAAAAATCAAACTATCATTATGTTTGAATAAATAGTCCCACACTCCCATGACACTCCGGATTTATTACTAGGATATATTATGATTCCACAATTTTATGCACAGCTTTTTTTTTTATTTTAAGTTCATAATCAAACAGCTAATCATTTAATTTCAACCCCTGAGAGCAAGTGAAAGGAAAGAGATCAGGAGTAGAAAAGAAACAGAGTAAGTAGTTATAGGAAAACATTGGAAAAAAAAATTGGGGGATATGAAAGAGGCAAGATTTACTGTTAACAGATACAATGTTTTCCACTTACTCTTCACTCCCTTTTTCCCCTTTCTCTCCTTTTTGTATTGTTCCTTGAGTTTGGTAATTACTCCCTGGTCCACATTCCAAGCTTCAGGCATCAGACACTGGTCTTCTTTTTCTAAACAGAGTGAAACAAATGAAACAGCCTTTTTCAATAAAATATTGGACACTTCAAATCAATTCACTGCTACGTCAATGACAACTTAACCATTCTCTTCAGAGTATCACTAACTTTAAAAGTTACTGCTTATTTGTTAGATACATGTCACACAAAATATAGCACCTAAGAAACAGTTTTCAATCCAATTTCCTAGGTAATAATATTAAATTTCTCTTGAAAGAGACATAGAAAAAAGCTCCTGCAAGATGTGATTCTTAGTAAGTTAATCCCCCAAACTCCATAATCGAGAACCCCTCATTTTCATCCCATTTTCTGAATTTGATTATGATTGACTCACAAAAAAATTTCTTACTTATGTAATGAGAGAAGATTATTAAGAGATGGTACAAGTCTTCCGTGATCTTTTCATTTCAAAAGTTTTATATTTTTGGCATGGTTTAATAGATGACCATTTTTATTTTACAGGCTTTATAAATAGCGCTTTGTAAACTTATTCATCAACCTGGCATTCAAAATATAAAACAATTTAAGTGACCTGCTAATTTATAAGTTCTTAAAGCAGGAAACTAAGCTTCTAGTAGAAAAGAAGTTTAATCATTAATTTTTGCTATTTTCGGAGTAGAAATTTTAAAGAAAGTTACTGTTTTATACTTACTATAAAATAATTTACTACATACATACAATGTCATATAAGTGTTAGCTCAGAACTCTCACTTGGGAGTTCCCGTCGTGGTGCAGCAGAACCATGAGGTTTCGGGTTCGATCCCTGGCCTCACTCAGTGGACTGAGGATCTGGCGTTGCTGTGAGCTGTGATATAGGCCGGCAGCTGTAGCTCTAATTTGACCCCTAGCCTGGGAGCAAAAAAAAGAAAAAAGAAAAAAGAACTCTCACTTGAACTTAAGACTCATATATCCAATTACTCACTCTACATTTCCATTAGGAAGTTAGTATATATCTCAAACTAAACATTCAAAACCAAACTCCCAATCTTCCCCATCCAATCTATTCCCCTACAGGGTTCCCTATCTTATCTGAAGGCAAATGCCCCCTTTGGTTTGAGCAAAGGGGGCATTTGCTCAAACCAAAAATGCCCCCTTCTTCCCACATCACATCAAATATTTCAGGAAATACTGTTTACCTTTAAAACACATCTAGAATCTGACCACTTCTTAGTACATCTACTACTTCTCAAACCACTCTGTTTCTTGCTAGAATTACTGCAATAATTTCCCCTCTCTTCTCCAAAACTACTGCCAACAATGATTGCCCTGGGTAGTCTATTCTCAACATAGCAGCCAGTGATGCTTTAAAATAAAAGTTCAATCATGTCACCCTCTGGCTCATATCCTTCCCATGGTTCCCCATCTCACCAGCGGTCTACATAGAAGTGCTACCCTCTTTGGTTATTTCTTACTACCTCAGAATCCCTCTGATTGAGCCACTCTAGCTTCCTTGAATCCCTCAAGCATACCAGGGCTACACCTATCTTACAGCATTTGCTCTGGTTTTCTTCTCCCTGAGCTCTTCTTCCCCAGATACCAGGTGGCTAAATCCCTCACCAATGTCATATGTTGTCCAACTGTTAAGCTTTCAATGGGGCTTGCCATGGCCAATCTAGTTTACATTGTAACCTGTCCCCTCCACCCCACCCCAACCCTAGCACCCTCTATTCCCCTTACTCTGTTTTATTTTTTCCTACTTCCTATAGGATTTATCACATTTTGATGTACTACATTATTTATCATGTTTACGGCTTACTGCCTATATCTTCTTAGTAGAATGTAGGACTAAAGGGGTAGGGATCTTCACCTATAAGACTTGGCACACAGAAGGCATGTGATCACTATTTGCTGAAAGATGAATAAATCAAAATTAACCAGAATAAATAGAAGTCTGTATTACCAAGTTTCAATTCACAGTTTAAAAAAAAAACAGATTAACTGGGAGTTCCCATCATGACTCAGAGGAAAGGAATCTGACTAGGAACCATGAGGTTGCAGGTTCAATCCCTGGTCTTGCTCAGTGGGTTAAGGATCCGGTGTTGCCATGAGCTGTGGTGTAGGTCGAAGACACGGCTTGGATATGATGTTGCTGTGGCTGTCTGTGGCTGGCAGCTGTAGCTCTGATTCAGCCCCTAGCCTGGGAACTTCCCATATGCCATGGGTGTGACCCTAAAAAACAAACAAACAAACAAACAAAATCCACCAGATAACTAGACCTCTGGACATACTAAATACAGTTTGTAAAACTCAATGTTTTTACAGATCTATCAATATTCAACTATCAATAGAAGAAACAGTTTCTATGTTTTCCAGAAAAATCTAACAATCAAAAATGTTAATTTTCACCATTCATATCTTAATAATAAATTAAACTGAGTTGGTTGGCTTTTGCATCCAGAATGTCTTCAGCCTTTTTTCCCTTCTTTTTGGCCACATCTGTAGCACACGGAAGTTCCCAGGCCAGGGACTGAAACTGAGCCACCACAGAGACGAAAACAGATCCCTGACTTGCTGTACCACAGTGGGAACTCCTGTTTCAGTTTTTTAAAGTAAAAATTCATCCTTATGATACCCTTTTTTTTTTTTTCTTGTCTTTTGTCTTTTTAGGGCCATACCCGCAGCATATAGAGATTCCCAGGCTAGGGGTGGAATCAGAGCTGTGGTCGATGGCCTACACCACAGCCACAGCTACGCCTGATCCAAGCCTCGTTTGCAACCTACACCACAGCTCATGGCAATGCCGGATCCTTGACCCACTGAGCGAGGCCGGGGATCAAACCCACATCCTCATGGGTACTAGTCGGGTTCATTAACCACTGAGCCACAAGGGGAACTCCTTGCCTTATCATACTCTTAGCTAGACCCATAACAACAATAGTAATGGAAGATGATAGAAGAAGTGTGGTAAAATCTGTTTGCTTGCCAGAAACTAAGGAGATTCTTAACATCAGCACAGTAACTCTTTTTTTAGGGATGTGGCGACGGGACAAAGTAAGCCCTTAAAGAGATTTACATGTCCACTCAACTAAATGGGATCTGCAATCCAGTTTTACTAATTGCTTAAAAGTGAAATGCCTTGAATTTGAAATATAAAATCCTTATCACAAGTAAGACCAAACTCCTGGTAAAGAAATCTTCAATCAACTAGATTCCGTTCACTCACACTAATAAACATAAACATCCAGGACACCACTAAAAAGTAAGACAGCTCAGATATGAGGACAGTCACTCATTTTCACCAGGAACTTAGGTAGCAGGTTACATACCAGCCATGTCTCCTTCTTTCTCTCCCTCTTGCTCTTTCTCTTACTGACACTCATATAAACACACCTGGTAGAAATGATCGCTTTTGAAGAATTTATTACAATCCTACTTTATTTCCAAACTCACAGAATGATTTATATGCTGTAGAAGTTTTCTCCAAAATATTGGTTTTAATTCTTGTTAAATATTTAAAGTATCAAATTCGTTCAGAACAACCTGTGCAAAAAAAATTCTATGCCTTGTACGAAATGATGACATTTGACTAAAATGAATGAATAACTACAACCTTTTAAACTTATACTTCTTTTTGCATAGTAGATGCCAGAGATTAGATCTCTAAAATCCTCCATTACATTCTCACACTCAATTTCCACAAAATCTAGATTTGCAAGTTCTACTGTCTAGGCAGAAAACAGAAAACATTCAAATTCAAATTATTTTCATACTGTATTGCTTACATTAAAAAAAAGATGGAGGAGTTCCTGTCCTGGCGCAGTGGTTAACGAATACGACTAGGAACCATGAGGTCGCAGGTTCGGTCCCTGCGCTTGCTCAGTGGGTTAACGATCCGGCATTGCCGCGAGCTGTGGTGTAGGTTACAGACGCGGCTCGGATCCCACGTTGCTGTGGCTCTGGCGTAGGCTGGTGGCTACAGCTCCGATTCAACCCCTAGCCTGGGAACCTCTATATGCTGTGGGAGCGGCCCAAGAAATAGCAAAAAGACAAAAAAAAAAAAAAAAAAAAAAAAGATGGAGTTCCTGTCATGGCGCAGTGACTAGGAACCATGAGGTTGCGGGTTCCATCCCTGGTCTCTCTCAGTGGGTTAAGGATCCAGTATTGCCATGAGCTGTGGTGTAGGTCACAGACACAGCTCAGATCCAGCATTGCTGTGGCTGGGGTGTAGGCTGGCAGCTGTAGCTCCGATTGGACCCCTAGCCTGAGAAACTCCATGTGCCGCATGTTAGGCCCAAAAAAGCACACACACACACACACACACACACACAAAGATGAGGTAACCAACTGTATGACCATCTTTAAAAACACACACAGTCATACCCTGGAAAAAAGGTGACAATAGTAAAAAGTTCAGAGAATCCAACATTTCAACATTACAAGATACTTAAAGTATTCTTCAAGATGCTGCCCTCCTGATAAAAGATTAGTTTTGTTTATTTACACAACATTTCTGTTTGGAGCCAGGATGCTTCCTTACCCCAGTCTGTCCCATCACCGGCACTTCTAGATTCACTGTCTCCTTCCTCTGATGCAACCAAGAAGTCAAACTCTTTTAGAGCTTCTTTTGTATCACGATCTTCACTGGTATCGGGCAATACTTTTTTCCTAACAATCTAATGAAAAAAAAAAAAACAAGCCCAATTAAAATATTGGCATATATTATGGAATTAATTTAAATAAAGGAGACAATATCCTTTTACCACTGAATTAGAAAACCCAATTATTATTTTCAGAAAATGCATCTTTGTTGTGTTAAATAACAATAATATCTATCTAGTTCAGCAGAAAAACACAGATGTCATTTTAAAAAGATATATATTATACATTTAAAAGTGGTAATTTTAAACTTTGTTGGGTTGTTGGTTTTAAATAAACTAATGGAATCATATATTGAAAACACTGGCTGTAAGACATGCACTTTAATTAGAAAAATGTCCTTGACATACTGTATTACGAGAACCACAACCAAATCTTACATTTCTTGGATACGGTCTATGCAGCACGCAGATATTCTAATCTAGCCAAAGAAAGAAACACTTTACAAAACATCGCAAGAGTTTTTCAGGATATAACCATGAAAAATAACCCTAACCCTAGCTCTGCTACATTATTCCCTTACAAAACCTAAAATGACAAAAACTATAGACTCAGAAATGCATGCCACAAGACTTAGAAGGTACTTGCTGGGGGAGAGGGAATGTTCCCATTTTTATTTCTACTGTCCTAATTTTGCATAAATTTTCTCTAATACCTATATATATTCAAACTTTTCCTAAAATACTGATCTTTCAGAGGCTTAACTTAGATTTAATAGCAAATTTGACAACGGCCATTATGTCTCATAAGGCCCTATGTTTCTGTATTTTTGCCTTTTTTTTTTTTTTTTTTTTTTTAGGGCTGCACATGTGGCATATGGAGGTTCCCAGGCTAGGGGCCGAATTGGATCTGTAGCCGCCAGCCTACACCATAGCCAGAGCAACATCAGATCCGAGCCGCGTCTTCCACCTACACCACAGGTCACGGCAACGCCAGATCCTTAACCCACTGAGCAAGGCCAGGGATTGAACCTGCGGCCTCATGGATGCTAGTCAGATTCGTTAACCACTGAGCCATGATGGGAACTCCATGCTTCTGTATTTCCTTACTTTAATCTATTAAACGAGTCTGATTAAAGAAATAAAATAACAATTTAAAAACTTGTTTGTTCCACTAAATATTTTAATAGGATAATTTTCGGCCATTCTCTCTAAATATGACATTGCAATAAATCTTCTAAGTCCTACTTATACATTGCAACATACAGTTAGATTTTTATTTTATTTTATTTTTGCTTTTTAGGGCCACATCCATGGCATATGGAGGTTCCCAGGCTAGGGGTCAAATCGAAGCTACAGCTGCTGACCTACATCACAGCCAGAGCAACGCAGGATCCAAGCGGCGTCTGTGACCTACACCACAGCTCACGGCAACACCGGATACTTAACCCACTGAGCAGGGCCAGGGATGGAACCTGCAACCTCATGGTTCCTAGTTGGATTTGCTTCCACTGCACCACAATGGGAACTCCTACAGTTATATCTTTAAAGTCTTCTGGCATGTAGCTATTATACTACAGTTGTGAAAATTAATGTAATATATCATAAAAATTAGCAAAACTGTCATAAGGAAACCAACTGTTTAGAAATATTTTCCTAAAAGAAAAACTAGAAGAATTTTTGGATGCTATATTTGAATGGGGTTACATATATTTACATTAGCTATGTCTTCATTGCTTATTCACAGAACTGCTATGATCTGCACTAAATGGAAGTCAGGATATTTATGAGTTTGATATTAAAAAAGAAACAGTTTACAGTTAGGACTTTCTAGTAAGACCATACTTGATACTTGTAATAATAAGCTTATAGATTTTTCTAACATTTAAACTGATATAATGACTATCAATGAAACAAAGCATCATAATTAGTTATTATTTAACCACTTAGCAGTGAATAAGTTATTTTGATGGGAAAATAAAACATCTCAGTGCAATCGTCCCATAGAAATCACAAATCAGCACAAAATTTCCAAATGATTATTAGGACAGAGAAAAGTTATCATACAAGTTAAGGTATTTTCTTCCACTACAGCAAATTAAAACACATGCTATTATTACTCTTTTGAATCGTAAAAAATGGGAGAAACTACTTGAAGTTCAAATAATATCCATGGTGGGGCTTTGTGAGCACAAGACTACTCAATAATGATCCAGGGAAATACCACCCGGGAAGCAGTTAAGTTGAGAGTCTCTGATGGAAGCAAAGGACATAAAGAACAAAGAAGTTACGCTTAAAAAGCAATTTAGAGTTAAACACATCATTTTCATATACGATGTCACATTTATTCCAAACAAAAATTCACTGGAGATTACATGGATACTTATGATAATGCCTACTTCAAAAAATAAAAAACTAATAAGCCTAACATATTAAGAAGCCCATATAATTAGTGAGAGACCTGGGGGACTTTAGCCCAAGGCTTTTGACTTTAGGTACAGTCTACCTTTTTTTTTTTTTTTTTTTTTTTTTGGGTCTTTTTGCCTTTTCTAGAGCTGCTCCTGCGGCATATGGAGGTTCCCAGGCTAGGGGTCAAATCGGAGCTGTTGCTGTCGGCCTACACCACAGCCATAGCAATGCCAGATCCTTAACCCACTGAGCGAGGCCAGTGATCGAACCCGCAACTTCTTGGTTCCTAGTCGGATTTGTTAACCACTGAGCCACGACAGGAACTCCCAGTCTACTTTATTGATACTCCCTCATGTTCCTCCCCGCTCTTCTTAAATAAACACGAAGGAGGAAATATGAACACTCTCCTAAACAAAGCAAAGCATGCCCTCATTTCTTACTTTAAAAAAGGAGGAGGAGGAAGGAAGAGAGAGAGAAGCAAGGAGAAGAAGAAGAGGGAAAAAGAAGAGAGAAAGAGGGGAGAGGTTAAAAAAGAAGAGCAGGAGGGGCTAGAATAAAGAAGGGAAGGGAAGGAAGAAGCAATAAGAGCAATTAGAGACACCTCTTACTCCAGGAAATTACCATGGGAAAGTCAATAAACTTATAAAAATCTAAACAAAACCAGAGAGGAACCCTAAACAAGTTCGGAGAAATCTAATAGTAGCGTTCTGAAAATTTGTGGAACCTTCCTACCTAAGCAACCCTGATGAGAGAAACAGAAACTGCACCCGTTAGAGTCGATGCCAGTCACCATCAGACACCATAATGGGTCTGTCAGTTCTATTGTCTTACAGCACCAATAACAATGCATTGTTTTAACACACAACATTTACCATATTTACTAACCCCCTAAAAGTGCTACATGTTTAATGAATTAACAAAAGGTCAAAGAATGAGGTCCTTTAAGAGAAAGACACTATACTAAAAATATTCTTGAATTTGAAATCAATACAAAAACTCTTTTATATTAAATTTCCCCAAATTTATGAAAAAAAAAGTTAAGGATTTAAGTTTGAAAGACATGGACTACTTTTTAAAGCCTTCATAATGGTCCCTAAAAATAAGTATATCTGAGGTAATTCAACTCACTGTTGAAGTATCAATGATGCTTTTCTCTCTTCCATCAACGTCATCATCCTCATCTTCATCACTGAAATCTGCAGCTGCACTTTCAAGGAATTTGAAATTATCCAGCACGGAGGCAGAATCTGTTAACTCAGATTTTCTGGTTGAAAACATGTACATCTTGCTCAGTTAATTTTTTAAACTCAACATAAGAATTAACCCATCACATACTGCACTAACTTCTGTTTATATTGCAACTATGACCCCCTCCCCAAAATCATATTATGATCTACATTGATTCTTATCTATTGCATTACCATGGATTTTAACTGGAAAGGCAATATAGGAAGGCACTGGTTACTCTTTTAAAAGTACTTTGCAATCATAACTCCTTTTTAGATTAATAGTAATCTAATATAAAGAACTCCCCCTCCTGATTTGGTATTATTTTGATTCTTAGGCCAAGACACATGTATTTCTTTTTAAAATATTTTTCTTATCATCTGTCTTTCTCTATTATTTTCCTCTCTGCGACTCTTCTTCTGACACTAAAGCTTCCATAACTAAGAAAATAACTTGTAAATACTTCATTTTTTGCTGACACAATCTTATATTTCCGAACAGCTAAAGAGCTAAAAAAAAGCAAATGTGTACATGAAGATACTAAAATTAGTATTACCACAAAACTTGATCCTATTGGTGAATAAATCCTTAACCTGTTGGAAATGACAGACTTTTCAAATACATAAGATTTTAATTTAATTCCCTCTAAATAAATTTAACAACTTCCTAATGGCCCCAATAGAATGATT
The DNA here is from genome assembly GCF_054392235.1 of Sus scrofa. Classification (NCBI taxonomy): domain Eukaryota; kingdom Metazoa; phylum Chordata; class Mammalia; order Artiodactyla; family Suidae; genus Sus; species Sus scrofa. Next base: position 115,517,696 of record NC_139385.1, on the reverse strand, counting down.
TCTCTCCAGTTCATTAGAAAATGTTTTAGATAACAAGATATTTTCCTGAAAAAGTTTAGCCACAACTATGGACAAAATTCTCACAACAGAAAAATCTCAAATTTCATATATACTGAGACCTATGCTTTTGGGTTCCAAACTACTCTCCATCCCTATCTATAGTCGTCAGATTCAGAATACCTTTATCAGGTTCCAAATGACAAGTCAAAGCCAAAACACAAGATGGTCAGATTAGTCTTTCTGAGGGTCTTTATAATAATTTGTTAATTCATTAGGTAAAAATACAACCAGGATTAATGTCTACACTGTCTACATCTACAAAGAGAAACAATCTATACCTTATATTTATTAAAACAAGTTAATGCAGTCTTAACCATTAATGAATACATTTAAGAAGGCGCCAATGACATTTGTTTATAAAAGTTAATTTTTAAATTTTTACCTAAATCCCATAATTTTAGCTTTTGTTCTAAATAACAGAAACTAAGTTCTCACTAGAAAATCTATAGAGCTAAATTAAACCATTCTTCCAGCCTAAATATGAGTTAAAATAAATTTATATCGTATTTAGCATTTCACAGAATCTTTGGCTTTTTAAGAATCACATCAATTTTTTAATAAAGAAGAAATATCCTGATTTAACTGTTCAAGTTCATTTTAAGCAGCTTTACATAATTGTATGATACATACCCAAAAAGCAAAATGAAATATTTCTGCTACTGAATTTTTCACTTATTCTATCAATTTAAAATAAATACTGAAGTTTCATTCTTACAGATTTGAACTGAATTTCCAAATAAGATATTGTATGCAGTTCTAATAATAAGTGACAGAGCTTCAAAATATTAAAATCTGTATTAAATCTATAAATTTCAATTAAAAATCTTTAAAATATTCTTAAAATAATCATAAATAACTCTAGTCCTTATGTGCTACCTTCTACCAAATAAAATTTTAAATATTTATTAAACTTTAAATCACCTCTGTAGCAGAACCTAAAGTGCAAGTATCACTCATAAGCCAAAAATATTTATAAGAACCAAAACTACAGCTAAACCACTTTCTAGACAAAATACTTACCCAATCATTGCTGTCTCTTTAACTTCAGCCTCCGTGCCATTTATAACTGAGTCTTGATTTTTGTCATCTTCCCTGTCAGTGACATCACTGGAAAAGCCCAACAAAGCTCGCACTCGTTTGGATTTCACATCTAGAATGGTATCTGTGTAACCCACCTCCTGCAGGTACCTGTGTGTGAAGAGGATCTTTAAAATTCAGTCTTATTGGAATCAGTATTCTACTACTGAATATCTTAATTTAAAAAATTCATTGCCTGCATAAGACTAAACAGAACAGTACTATGCTAGTAAGACTTGCTAATAAATAATCTTCCAGCTGCAGACAGAGCTGTCTCTTGCAGTACCAGCCTCTACGGTCACTGAGAAAAATCAAAGAACTATACAATCAATACACCATTCATTTATCATAAGAAGAAGCTATTCCTTAATATACCTAATAACACATTCTTTCTTCTGGGCAGAGCTGGAGTAAACTCACTCTCAGATTCTGAATTACTATTTCATAATAGTAATTACTATAACCAGTAGTCCTTTTATACTTCCGATGTTAAAGTATCACTGGATCAACTGAGATCTGAGAATTTCTAACACACATAGTTTCCTCCATAACATACAAAACATATTCCAAAGAGTCACTTCTACAGAAGGGCAGCTTCTATCCTGAGACAATTCTAAAATAAAAATAGACCACAATTCAATAGTGGGATGTGGGCTGAGTGGGTGCACAGGGGTGTGTGTGCTGCAGAAAGGCAGCAGCACAGAAGACAGAGAATATAGAGAGTCAGACCAAGGTTTAAAGCCCATTTTTTTCCACTTTCCTCCTATGTAACTTTAATTCTTTCTCATAAAAGAGACAAACCTAGTACAGTGCCTGGCACATAGAAGGCACTCGGTATTAATTAACAATAAAGATGTCCAAAAAAGACCAAAAGGGGTAGTGGCGAGAATATGAAAAAGACAAATGTCACTAATAATGTCATTAATAAACATGATAGATAAATGTCAGGCATTAACTTATAAGTAAGCATCACATCTATGAGATGAAAAGGAAAACAAAGATCAAAAAAATAACCAGTCTAAGGGTCAGTTTATTCTAAGATCTGGTATTAACAGTTGTTATAGCTCAAAGAGATACCTCCCAAAGACATGTGACCAAAATGGAGTAAGTGTATCCTACCAAATGAAGGTACTCATTTTTCAATCCTATTCAATATCTATAGAAAGGCTTTGATTAAAATTTGGGTAATAAATTTTCTAATGTTCCTGAATTTAATTAGTTGGTTCTTTCAAAGTTATTACGCTTTTCTATTTTTTAACAAATAATATTTGATACACAACTCACTTTGGTAACAAAATCACATTACAGATTACTGTTTCAAAAACTGTTCTTTCCTAAGGTCTTACTAAATAATACTTCCTCATTCATTAATAAAATGTCACCTTTGAGAAGCAGGTTACCAATCTTTTAAAAATACTTCTTAGATTGCTCACTATGATAACTACTTGACATTAAAAAAAAAAAAAGATCAGCACTTTAAAGACACTTATTTATAAAAGGAAAATGCACAATCATATTTAAGACCAAAATTAAAACCTACTAGTTAAATAGTAATGAAGTCTCATTTTCTTCTAGCTTTGATTAGATAAAAAAACAGATGTAAGAAGTTATTTTAATATTCTTTTCCCATTATCAAAAGGTATGGCTGGCATACCATCCACTTTGGAAATCATAAGCTTAGACTATCCACAAACAACCCAAAAGTCCAAACCAGACAGCAAATTTCATTTTACTGAGGTACAAATCAAAATAACATTTTCAAATGTGCTACGCAAGGGTCAAGCATTAAGCAGATAAGTGGGTCTAGCCCACTTTCCAATATCCGTACCTCAGCCTAGCCTTGCTCCTACTTTATACCCTCAAATTCACGTTTTATAGGAGGGAGTATACGTTAGCACAGTATTTGTAAATCTGGGAAATCCAGAAGTTCTTCCATCTACTTAAAAGTTTAAAAACATAACACAAAAATTACATGTTTAGACTTATATTAAAACCTGTATATTTATGTATAAAAGGTACAAAGAGTAACTTTAAGGACAAAAAATTCTTTAAAATATAAATTTAAGCAAAAAATATAATTTAGAACCTTTAAGTTGTGTTCTTTTTGATAAAGTTAAAATTATGGAAAGTGAATTTCTTAACTCTTATTAAAATTTAATAATAAATTCTACTATAGTGGAAAAAGTGCTTATGAAAAAAGAACATAATTTAATGAAGCTTTTTCACAGCAGATACTTTCAGGACATACTTACTGTCTGAGTAGCTGTCGACCTTGCTTCCACATTAACTGACTGTTTTGTTGTGGTTGCACCTCTGTTTCATTACCTTCATCTGGAAAACATTAAATAATAAAACTGGTGTTAAACACACTAGAGGACATCTAAATTCATTTAAAAAAAAAGGTCCAATAAAAATCTATAAGATTAAGAGTTCCCTGTTGGTGTAGTGGCTAAGGATTTGGTATTTTCACTGCTACGGTTCAGGTTCCATCCCAAACCCAGGAATTCCCACATGCCACAGGCAAGCCAACAACAAAAAAATTATAAGATTAAAAACACTGTACTGTAAGGTACATTTTAGGACAATGTAAACATGTTTTTAAGTTTAATTTCTGTAACAAAACTCTAACATAAATTCATTACTGCTCTAAAATAAAGACTTTTTTCCTATTTTTAGTAATCTGAGAATTTTCCTCCAGGACTAACTGAGTCACACAAGAGTCAAATAAATGTACTATGAAGCACTACATCAGAATTAGAACAAAATACCTAGGAATGATGGCTTTAAAAAAAAAAAAAAGCCAGTCTGGTAAAAGAGTAGATAAGAAATAACCCCAATCCAAATGAATTTCCTTCACTAGTTATTAAATGAAAACACCAAGCATTATTTTTTAAGACATTCTTTAAATGAAAACCTCCCAGGCCCTGTAAAGCTTAAATTTAAAACACTCGGGAGAAGCCAAATCCTTCAAAAATACGTAAAATAAAAAGAGAGTCTTCTTTCGGTAAGTCTGGACTTAAGAATTTCCATACTAGAGCATGCCTCGACTTTAAAAACATAAAAGAAGTTCACACTTTCCATCAGCCCATGATGGAAACTGTGGTCTTTATAGGGTTTTTATTCCAGTGGAAATATGAGAAACTGGGAAATTCTGTTTTATGATATTTTATATTAAATATTTAATGCATTCTAGATGCTATGTTAAAAACACATAATTGGGAGTTCCCGTTGTGGCACAGCAGTGACAAACCCGAATAGTATCCATGAGGATGGGGGTTTGATCTCTGGCCTCCCTCAGTGGGTTAAGTATCCGGTGTTGCTGTGAGTTGTGGTGTCGGTCACAGACGCAGCTCAAATCCCACATTGCTGTGACTGTGGTATATTCGCTTAGACCCCTGGCCTGTAAATTTGTGGGCCCGAAAAGCAAAAAAAAAAAAAACAAACAACAAAAAACAAAAGAATAAACTAAAAATAAACAAAAACATAATAATTATTCTTTCAATCTTCACAACCTTAAAAGATGGGTGTCATCACTATCCCCATTTTAAAAATGATAAAGATGAGTTTTACTAGTTCATGATAAGGTTTCTAAGTGAGAAATACAGTTACAAGTGCTCAAATCATGTCTTTTTGATCCCTATTTTCCTCCACATGCCATCATTACAATGATAAGAGGTTAGACAAATACGTAAATAAAAATAGGAATTAATCTTGCATTTTCATTATTCTCTTAAAATAACAGACCAAGTACTGTGATATTACCAAAGGGGGGGAAGAGGGACAGGAAAGTAGGGGAGAGGTGTGAGGGCAATTAATTTAACTTAATCTTTGCCTTCACTTCCTTTACTCTCTAGTATTAGTTCAGGGTCTATCAATTCAACCATTCTTCTGAGAGTGTCTTCAATTTTATTGTCCCCTTGTGAGCTGTTTTCATTCTATTTTACCTAGGCTGCCCCAATTATGCAGACCTGCATGAAAACTCATGATCACACAAATTCAATCAGACCTTTTTTTGAAGATAAAGCTATTATATTAAATACTCACCACCAGACCAAAACCCAAACCTAACTTCTACATTTTCTCATGGTAACAATAAAAGACACATTTGTTCCCCCTGCCATTCTCCAGCAATGATCAGAATCCAATCCCTGTCACTTCTTTGGAAACCTTCCTGTTTTAAATAATTCTACTCTCTCCCTTATATATGATCCTCCTCTAAGAAACACTTCTGTGCACGCGCGCGTGCACACACACACACACACACACAGTCTTCTTTAATCCCATGTGTCCTTTCAGCTATCTCCCTCTAAACCCTCTCCTTTACCTCCACAACCTAGGCTTCCTAAAAGTTTACTACACTTAGTCTTCATTTTTAACCAATAGTCTTTGTTTCTGCCCTCAACATTCTTCTAAAAGTGCTGACAATAAAGTTCTCAATGACCTGTGTGTCATTAAATCCTCTCAGCCCCTTGAGCATTAACCAACCAGTAGTGCTGAAGGATTCTTCCTTCTGGAAACCCTCTCTTCTCTTGGTCTCCACTCTCCTGGTTTTCCTCCTACTGTTAAAATAATCCTCATCAAAAAGAAATAAAAAAAGAAAAAGAAGGAGTTCCCGTTGTGGCACAGTGGTTAACGAATCCGACTAGGAACCATGAGGTTGCGGATTCGGTCCCTGCCCTTGCTCAGTGGGTTAAGGATCCGGCGTTGCCATGAGCTGTGGTGTAGGCTGCAGACGCGGCTCGGATCCCGCGTTGCTGTGTCTCTGGTGTAGGCCGGTGGCTACGGCTCCGATTAGACCCCTAGCCTGGGAACCTCCAAATGCTGCGGGTGCGGCCCAAGAAATAGCAACAACAACAACAAAAAGACAAAAAAATAAATAAATAAATAAAATAATCCTCATCAGTTTCCTTTTCAGATTTCTATTCTTCCAGTTTTGTGAATGCTGCCATTTCTCAGGGCTCCATTTTAGGTCCTCTTATTCTGCATAAGGTCCCTAGGAGAGCTCTTCCACCCCAATGGCATTAAGCATCAGGAGTACTGGATGCTGTATGCTCTCAAATCTACACAGCAAACCCACATCTCTGGCTTGAGCTCTGGACCCACATGCCCAATTGTCTATGAGCCATTTTCACTTCATGCCTCAAAAATCAATCAAAAAATGAACCCACCATCTTCCAAATGTATTCTAGTCTAGTTTTTTGGTTTTTTGAAAATTTACCTAAATACAGTTGATTTACAATGTTGTGATCATTTCTGCTGCACAAAGGAGTGATTCAGTTATACATATACACATGTACATTCTTTTTCAGACTCTTTTCCCATATAGGTTATTAAAGAATATTGAAGAGAGCTCCCTGTGCTATGCAGCAGGTGCCCGTTGATCATCCATTCCATCTATAAATGTGCATATGCCAATCCCAAATCCCCTATTCATCCCTCCCCCTACATCTGGTCTAGTTTTTTAAACCCAAAGCGTGAGAGTCATCTTTAATTCTCCCTTTTTTAAATCCCCTACATCTAAACAAGAACTAATTTCCTACAGATTTTGCTTCCTAAATATTTCCTGAATACACACACTTCTCTTCAACTCCTTTGTTATACCCGTGTCAAGATAACCTTCTTCACTTACCCATGTATCTGTAAAATCCTCTAACCAATCTCCCCACCTCCAATTTTGCTCCTCACTAACCCATCACCCCACTACTGTCAGCAAGATACAACAGCAAATCTGGTCACAAGCATCCTAAGTAAGATCCTTCAAAAGCCTTCTCATTACTCTTACTTAAGTATGAACTCAACATATTTTACAAGATCCTTGTAATGTAATAATCTGCTCTCCTGGTTAACTCTCTAGCTGTATCTTGAAACACTCCTTCCCTCTCTCCCTCCACTATTTTAGTTATTTTGTTTCTCAAATGTGCCAAATTCTTACTTCAGAAACTTTACTGCTAATACACTGCTTTTCTTCAAGCTCTCATTCAACAAATATTAGTCAGTACACTTTCCCTGTTTAATTCTTACTTATCCTTCAGATGTCAACTTCAAATATCACTTCCTGCAAGGCAGCTTCCTTAATAACTTACAGTAAAATTTGGTTCTCTTGCTACTGTGCTCTCTAACACCTATTATTTCTCCATTATGATTTCATTGTAATCACTTTTTTATTTTCCCTTTAAAAAATCAATAGTGGGAGTTCCCGTCGTGGCGCAGTGGTTAACGAATCCGACTAGGAACCATGAGGTTGCGGATTCGGTCCCTGCCCTTGCTCAGTGGGTTGACAATCTGGCATTGCCGTGAGCTGTGATGTAGGTTGCAGATGCGGCTCGGATCCCACGTTGCTGTGGCTCTGGCATAGGCCAGTGGCTACAGCTCCAATGCAACCCCAGGCCTGGGAACCTCCATATGCCGTGGGAGCGGCTCAAGAAATAGCAAAAAGACAAAAAAAAAAAAAAAAAAAAATCAATTGTGTACTGTTTTCTTTTTCACAGAATTTGATGCTGGCTCCGACACAAGCATTACATACTTTATATGTGTAAAATGAATGCATAGTTTGAAAGACTGACAGGTGGAATAATACTAGTTATTATATACTAAGAAAATAAACCTGGAAGTTAGGAATTATTTCCAGAATTTACTCCAGTTTACAGATAAGGAATGGAACAACATCAGAGAAACTATGTAACATCACAGGTATTTCAAGTGTCAGGAGACAGTCAAACTTATAAGCATCTAATTTCAAAGCCCTAATTTTTTTCTACAGAGCCATACTGTTTACTTATAAACATTCTGTATATACTGCAACTAGGTCTTTATGATCCAAAATCAATATCTAAAATTTAGGAAACAGGAGTTCCCGCTGTGGCTCAGTGGGTTAAGAACTATATCCATGAGGATGCGGGTTCAGGTCCTGGCCTCACTCAGTGGATGAATGATCCAGCATTACTACAAGCTTAGGCATAGGTCACAGATGTGACTCAAATCTGGTGTTGCTGCGGCTGTAGTGTAGGCTAGCAGCTGCAGTTCTGATTCAACCCCTACCCTGGGAATTTCCACATGCTATAGATGCAACCCTAAAAAGAAAATAATAATAATAATAAAATAAAAGTTAGGAAACAAATTTTTAATGTAACTGTACTGATTAAAATCACTTTGATTCAGACGATATATTTTTAGGATAGCCTTTAACAAACGGCCTAGATTTTTAAAAAATTTTAATCTAAGTGCATTTCAAGTTAAGAGACATCAAAGTAAAAGACAGAACAATTAAATAACAAAAGAAAAAATACATTGGGAGTGCAGCAGGTTAAGGATCCAGTGTTGTCAGTGCGCAGCTTGGGTCACTGCTATGGCGCAGGTTCGAACCTTGGCCCAGGAACTTCCGCAGGCTACAGGAGTAGCCAAAAAAAAAAAAAAAAATTTTTTTTTTTTTAATGGAAAAAAACATGTGAGTGATCAGCTGGTATTGCTCTAAATCTTGATTCAATATTCAGCTATGGAAATGTGTTTAATAACATTACTACAATGAACTGAACCATAAAATTGGCAGTACATTCAAAACTTATTTTGTAAAGTTCTTTCATACATTGTCAAATATAGAAGCAATGTGGTACAACAGGTGAGAATATGAATTTTGGAGTCAGTAGACCTGGGTTCAGATCCATATTCCCATTACTTAACAGTTGTGTGACCTTGGACAAGTTTCTCCACTTGTCTGAGTTTAAATTTCAGATAGGCAAAATGAAAATAATATTATTTGTATTGAATAACTATATTAAGAATTAAAATTAATATACTAAGGCCCATAGTACATGGAAGGTATTTCAATACGTAATAGTTATATCAGATATTTTGATCCAGGAATTTAACTTGACATTATGTCAAAAACACACTCATCTGAAACATGGTGATAACTTTTCAACAATTTTTCTTACTTTTCCCTTACACCTACTAAGTCAATTATATTTCTTACTGTCTTTACAAGTACTATTTTTGTATTGTTTGATGGGGTGATGAGGAAGACAGGAGAAGGAAAAAGAAGAAATAACAAAAAAAGTTTCAGCTATTAAAAGATGTTCTGGTTACAGAACCTCCTAAGGGTAAGAAAGTCCAAATAATTCTGCAGCTGAGGGATTACACTTAAAGGATGAGTAATTCTTTCATATTTAAAGAAGAAATCTCTTACCTCCGGAGTTCCTACCCTTTCTCTCAGGATTTCAAGGGCATGATGTAATCTGTACTGCACATCTCAAAGTTCCCATTAATACTGGGGGACCCAGCAAGACAGTTATGTTGATGCATGTTACCCATGAATTCTGATCCTTCCAGTAAGTGTAGAACATAAGCAGAAAATGGGGAACTAAAAGAAAGTGGAAGAGGGAAAAGGAAGGAAGGTGGTGGAAAATGATCTAAATGACACTAAGTGACTAGTGCCAAAGTAGGTCAGAAAAAATGACTAATATGCACATAATTAGAAATTAACTTGCAGTTATCAATACTGTTGCTACAAAATACTAGATATTAACTTCTCTTTAATCACTTAACCTTTCTTTAAGATTAGCTTACCAGAATCATAGCTTGGAGGCTTCATATCACCCTGATTCAATTCTGTCCCATATTTCAACTTGTGGTATTTGGCTCTAACAAAGAAATGAGAAAATACAAACCATCTTAAAACATATTTAAATGAACTTTAAGATATGTAATATGTAGTAGTAGTCATCAGTATGCAGTAATCCTAACTTTCAAAGTCTCAAAGCTTTCCACAATGTCAAAGTTCTAATACAAAAGTACATGCCATTACTATTTTGTTATACCAATAAGTTGTTATAACAAATAAAGGAATAACACTGAGAATCATAAATCTTGTTTTTATAACTACAAATGAACCATATAACATTATTTTTTCTGTAGTACTCAAATTTTTTTGATGTCAAATTTTTTTGATGACTACTGGAATAAAATTCTATCAAAAGCAGTAGATGGGAGTTCCCGTCGTGGCGCAGTGGTTAACGAATCCGACTAGGAACCATGAGGTTGCGGATTCGGTCCCTGCCCTTGCTCAGTGGGTTAACGATCCGGCGTTGCCGTGAGCTGTGGTGTAGGTTGCAGACGCGGCTCGGATCCCGCGTTGCTGTGGCTCTGGCGTAGGCCGGAGGCTACAGCTCCGATTAGACCCCTAGCCTGGGAACCTCCATGTGCAGAGGGAGCAGCCCAAGAAATAGCAAAAAGACCAAAAAAAAAAAAAAAAAAAGAGAGAGAAAAGAAAAAAAGAAAGAAAAGTTATCCATGATACTCTGCATTGTCAGGCAATTATGCTTTGCCAAGTATGCATTAGAGTGAACAAAGGAGGGAAGGGGAACCAGCCCAAATTTATCAATGTGGAATGAGATATTCTAGTAGGAATAAATATATATTTTTTAATAGTCAAAGTATCCTTTGCTGTTTTAGGAAGAACTCATGAAGAACTGTGAACAGGAATATCTTCTTTAAAAAGCTAACTAAATGTTATTATTTCTGGTTAATCTAATTTAACCATCTCAGATTTAACATCTGAGACCAGGAAAATAATACAGATAAAGTAAAAAAAAATTAAGGTTAACTAAAAATGGCCATACTTAACATATCTGAATATTTTGACTTGTTTGCTTTCCTCATATATTCAAACTATTACAATAAATATTCAATGTAATGAGACTGGGATAACAATAATAATTTGGAAAACCAAAGTAACAAACCAGTAAAGAAGGAATAAAAATGTAACCAAATAGCCAAATCTGAAAGCTATTTTTTCTTTATAAAAGACTAACTGAGCACTTACTTTAAAGTTTTTATATTTCACGAAAGGTATAAAGAAAATGAAAATTATTTGGCCAAGTATGTAAAACACTGGGATTCTTTATATTATTTTGCCATAATTATTTTGCACTTACAACAGAAAAAAACCAACACTTTCTATAGAGGAAAATCTTAAGAAAACCTCTGAAAATTAAGGAGAATAATGTTCTATTTCTTAAGGTAAGTGGTGGATTCATGAGTATTTTCATATTAGTCTTTATATGTTTTGCATATATATGAAATGTTTTATAATAATACGTACCCATTAAAAAGAAAAAAGAATCTTTGTGTGAAAATATGGGATCGATCCTTACACGCAAGTAAAAAAAAAAGATACTAAATACTCTCTGTACCTGTGCATGCACATGCATGTGTGTACATCTCTATGTATTTTACATATAAGTGTGTTATGGTTTTTAATGTAATTGTCAATATTCAGATTTTTGAAAAACACACTTTATCTACCATAAGAGAAAGTAACAATACCTTTTATAAGCCAAAATAGCAATTGAAAGTAACTGGCTTAAGGAATAAAAGTAGCAATAAAGTTTAACGGAGTTTATGTATTTTATTTAAAACAATTTATTTGTAATATTTATATGTAAATATGTACATACACACATATACACTTAGATATATAAGAAAAACATTTTAAAACACAAAATACTACACTATAGTGCATTCTAGTGGTCTTAGGAAAAACTACAACAGAGCTTACATAAAGGGGAATAGAAAATAATCTACACAATGTAAGTAATAAAAATAACAACACACTATGAACTAACATTTCATTAAAAATTACATAAAGACAAAAAAGATTGAAAAGATATTTTAAAAAAGTAAAGAACTTCTGTGTTTACTACAATCTCTGTTCCCTTAAATCAGGGTCTCCCTATTGAACTGTTATATCCACTGAAAAATAATTTACTCACAGAACTCTCAACTTTCTAACATTTCTTTTGAAGGCAATATGCTAAAATTCCTTCCCACTCATATGGTTTTCAACTGTTTCGACACTTAATCTCATTGTGTTAGCAATTTTCTTGTTCTCTAATCTTTTTCTGTCTAAATCTGACCGCAAATTAAACAGCAGGTCTTATGCCTATGAATTCTACATTTGATACATAGCTAGGCCTCCCAATTGGTCTTTACTGGATAAAACAGCACAAAAATTATATTATGATATATTAACAAAGTTCCACTTTGTTTCAAAGTCTATTTTATATATAACATACTTGGAATGTAAAAGCATTCCAATCACATTTTAAATGTAGACGCTTAAAAATAATTTCATTAAACCCAATGAACTGTTACTGAATTCTTATGACATGTTAGCCATTGTACTGGCTGCTGGGAATAATTTGCAGATTGTAGTCCCTTAAGGATATAGGCAAGAAGATGAATAAGAGACAGAACAGTAAATAAATAACTATAATACAAAGTGGATAAGAGCTGTTAGTTATATCAAATGTTATACAAATTCAGATAAGGGATTATCTAATCTGTCAAAGGTCCTGACATTAGTCAAGGAGAGCTACCAAAAAGAAGGTAACACGTGGGATTTTAGATAAACCTCAAAACCTATAGTTTCGCAATCAGACACATGGATTATCAAGAAGCTATTTTGGTCAGAGGGAACGTCTTAAAAGTGGAAAAAAAGAATACACAGTGGGGTGGGCATGTGCGTTGTACAGGACTAAAAATGGGCCTGGATGTAAAATATTTTACTCAGAAGACCTCTGAAATTAGATTTTTTTTTCAGGGCTGCGCCTGTGGCATATGGAAGTTCACAGGCTAGGGGTCAAATTGGAGCTGCAGCTGCCAACCCACACCACAGCTACAGCAACGCAGGATCAGAGCCACGTTTGTGACCTGCACCACAGCTTACAGCAATGCCAGATCCTTAACCCTCTGAGTGAGGCCAGGGATCAAATCCGCATCCTCATGGACACTATGTTGGGCTCTTAAACTTGTGGGCCACAACAGGAACTCCTGAAATTAGTAGATACTTTAAAGCAGGGATATAACATCTGTGTTTTAGAAAATGAATCCCATGGACATGAAGATTAATCAGAATAAGAAAATTCAGTAGAGGCCAGAAGGACAGTTGGGTTTTTACAGTAGTGCAGATACAAGAGAGAGATGGAGCAAATGGAAGAAATGTTTCAGAATTCTATTTTATACAGTATTTGAGATTCTTCGGTATAGGACTTCCTGAATAAAACTCAGATTATACCTTGTGTGTTCTTGGAAAATTATATGCAAATTTTCTCATTTTGTAACCTTTATCTCACTTTAAAGAACACTGATAAACCCACTGCTAGGTGAGTAAATCTACTGTAATGCTACAGATTCAGTTTTACCTAATTTTGGATATTTTAAAGTGGGACTTAGAAATCTATAATACAGCAATTCAGAACCATGATCCTTACTTAGGTTTTTAAAAGTTAAATGACAAGATGTCTGGAATATGCTCTAAAATAGATCAAGATGATGCAAGACTGACAAAAATGTTAACCATTGAGGCTTGGAGGTGTATATAAAAGATATTAGTCTACGTCTATGTTTCAAAGTTCCTTTTTTATAATTGATTTAAGGCATTGGGAAAAATAATTTCAGAATCAAAAGAACTGAAACATTCTAATGCTCCCAATTTTTAAAAAATTCCTGGCGTTAGGCATTAGAAAAATAATTTCAGAGTGAAAAGAAATGAAATGTTTAAAAGTTCTAATCCACAGACTTTTTTGTTGTTTTTCCTTAATTTATTACACTACAGTGGTGCCATTACATCAGGGATAATCTCAAATCATTCCACGAACATCAAAAGATGTAAAATCTGGGACACTCTTTTCCAAGAGAATCCCCTTAAGTTAAAAACAAAAACAAAAAACAATCTTCTCTAGACCCAGCCACCAGCTCTTTATCTCTTCTGTTCTCCAAAGTCAAACTGCTTGAAAAAATAAACTCTACCTCCATTTTATCTATTCTTCTCACACACATACACCCCCCCACCCCACCCCTGCTCCCCATAATCTGGTTTACGTTCCTGCCACTTCACTGAAGCTGTTCTGGGAAGGATACCAGCAAGCACCTAACTGGTAAATCCAGGACTATTTTCAGTACACAACTTATTTGGTCTGTTTGGCATCTGCAGTTGTCAAACCCCCACCTTCTTTAGCTTGCTTCCAGTATACTGCGCTCTCCTTCCTGCTCCACCATTCTTTTGTTGATTCTTCTTCCTGTCTTTTCCTCAAACATTTCCACTTTCAATGGCTCTTGCTAGTAATCTCTTCTCTTCCCACCATACTTGTTCTGTTTGTTTCAAAGTTCTTATAATCACCCACAATATTGGTGATTCCCAAGTACACATCTCTAACCCTGAGTCCCCCTCTCATACCTGCTTTTCAACCCTAATTCTCTATCTGCAATTCACTTGATAATTTTCAAACTTCTCAATCAAGCCAGAAACCTTGGGAATCATTCTTGAATTCTCTTTCTTTCTCATTCCCCTACACCAAATCATCTCCAAATTTTATGGATTCTATCTAAAATGTTTCACAGTTGATGTCACCTCTATTCCAAAAGCTATTATGTTTTCATTTCACATCCTGGACTATTATAATCTTCCTGTCTTTATTAATAGATTTTTCTAATCCTTCCCTCATATTGAAGTCAGATAGATCTTTCTAAAATCTGTTTCATATTATTGCATCTTACATTTTTTAACTGCATGACAATGAAATGCAATATGTCATCCTAGACTAGATCCTGGACCAGGAAAAAATACCACAAAGATCATTACTGGGGAGTTCCCATCGTGGCTCAATGGTTAACGAATCTGACTAGGAACCATGATGTTGCAGGTTCGATCCCTGGCCTCTCTCAGTGGATTAAGGATCCGGCATTGCCATGAGCTGTGGTGCAGATGCGGCTCGGATCCCGAAGTGCTGTGGCTATGGCGTAGACTGGTGCTACAGCTCCGATTGGACCCCTAATCTGGGAAGCTCCATGTGCCACAGGAGCAGCCCTAGAAAGGGCAAGAAAAAAAAAAATCATTACTGGGACATTTGGTAGAAAAAAAACGATATAAAAATTACCATTGGAACATATAAGTACAAGCTACATTAGTAACAGAACTATATCAACATTAAATTTCCTCAATTTGATAATGAGCTATAATAATTTAAGGGCACCTGACCCCCTTGCTGTACAGTGGGAAAAAAAAAAAAATCATTCCACCATTCCAAAACCCAAAAAAAAAAAAATAATAATAATAATTTAAGGGCATGTCCTTGCTCTTAGAAGATATTGCCTTAAGTATTTAGGAGCGAAGGGGTATAAGTCTGCAAATAAGTACCAAATGATTCAGGGAAAAAAAAAATGAGTAAACAGAGAGAGCATAATAAAAGTAAATATAGCAAAATATTTTTTAAAAAACTTTCAATATAAGACAAAAGTATGAACTCCTAAGTTAGGCTCTTGGAGGAGTTCCCATTGTGGCTCAGTGAACAAATCCAACCAGTAACCAGGAGAATGCAGGTTTGATCTCTGCCCTCGCTCAGTGGGTTAAAGAATCTGGCACTGCCGGGAGTTCCCCTCGTGGCTCAGTGGTTAACAAATCTGACTAGGAACCATGAGGTTGCAGTTCGATCCCTGGCCTTGCTCAGTGGGTTAGGGATCTGGCGTTGCCATGAGCTGTGGTGTAGGTTGAAGACGCAGCTCGGATCCCGAGTTGCTGCGGCTGTGGCGTAGGCCAGCGGCTACAGCTCCGATTAGACCCCTAGCCTGGGACCCTTCATATTGCTGTGGGTATGGCCCTAGAAAAGGCAAAAAGACAAAAAAAAAAAAAAAAAAAAAAAAAAAGAATCTGGCATTGCCATGAGCTGTGGTATAGGTCACGGACTCAGCTTGGATCCCATATTACTGTGGCTGTGGTGTAGGCCAGCAGCTGCAGCTCTGATTTGATCCTTAGCCTGGGAACTTCCATATGCCGCGGGTGTGGCCCTAAAAAGCAAAAAAAAAAAAAAAAAAAAAAAGAATTTCCATGATCTGGCTCTATCATTATCACTTATCAAATTACAATTAACAACCTACCCTTTATACATAGTAATCATAGATTTGTGCACACACCAAACTGCTTTGTTTGATTTCAAATATATCCTTTCTACTCCTGAACCTTGCCCATTTGGCAAATACCTTATTTTTTATGATGCTGTTCAAGTCTCACCTCCTCTAATTAAACCCTCCTTACTATATCCGCTGCCTCCAGAGCCAAATAACCACTCCCTTCTCTGTGACCCAACTATAACCTGGGCAGAGTTCTCCAATAGCACCTATCATACTGCACTGCACTTTTGCGGTTTACAAGTCTGTTTCCCCCACCTCAAGCCGTGAAGGACAAGGGTTGTAACTTATGTTTCTTCTCAATTTCTGTACAGAACTTAAACTCTATGGTTAGATTAACAAATATTCTAACAAGAAGGGATGGGGACACACACACACACACCCTTGGTTAGTTTAGTTTTGAATATTTTAATTCTTCTGACTTACAAGACAGTATAATGTACTGGTAAAGAGCACGGGCTTTGGAACTGGACAGACCATGAGGGACTGGAATCAGAGCTCTACTGCAACTCTGCAACTCTATGCAAGTTACTTAGTTCTAAAGCCCCTAGGCCTGGTACATGGTAGGTAAAAGAGTTGCTGTTACCAATGTTATTATATTCCCACTTTGATTATGCTTATAGTTTAGATTGCTTAAAATGTCAAATATTCCCAAATTACACACTTTTAAAGATGCTTTTTGTTCCCCTTCATTTCCCCAACACAGCTTTCAATTAACATCTCGAAGAATGAAAAGAACCACCAATTTTTCACTAAGAGGTCAATGTGTTTTCAGGCTCTTGTGCCATTTACAGATCCCACATGAAGGAGAACACAACTTCTAATAAAGTTTTATCAATTGCTTGATATTCATAAATATCATCTGCTAAATGTTATTTTATGGTACATATTTTGTGGTGGTTTTTCATCAACTTCAAAAAAATGAAAAGGACATGTGATTAAAAATGTGAAGCAAAATAGAGAATTTCAACATCACCTATCAAGCACTCAGTAATCTAAAACAAAGAACTATCTCATACTGCTAACCAAAAAAAAAAAAAAAAAAAAAAAATCCAAATACCAGCCAATAAAGCAAAGAAACTTAATCCATATAAAAACATCCAAAACTCTCATCCATGACTTACTGTTCTCTACCTGTGACCCAAGTTTAATGACTTGAGTATCTTAGACACTAGCAGAATAGAAAAGTAAGATTCACAGATTCACTTCTGGAGAGATATGAATAGGTGACAGCAAAGGATCAAAACACTAAAAATGTCTATAAAAGGATTTTCAATATAATCTGCCAGAACAGGTTTTTTTTTTTTCCCCAAGAAAATATATCAAACTGAATAATACTAGAGGGTTGGAAGAGAGCGTATTACAGAGATTTCCTTAACAACTCATAGACTATTTCAATTCCATGAAGAAATGGATAGTGACAGTTCAGAAAGTACAACAATTTCTTAAGAAAGGACAGAGTAGGGGGGAAAATGCTGCTAAAATTTAAAAAATCATATAAATCAGTTTTTTGGTCATTATTACTGAACATTCATTAATAAGATAACATATTACAACAATTTCTAAATGTTTACTGCAGGTACTATTTCCTGAATCAAAAGTATAGCATACTAAAATTTGGATTTGTTTTAGGAATGACAGAAAAATTATGCCAATATTTAAGAGAACACGATCTTCCATTTTACTGAATTACCTTTCCTGTTTGAGAGCATACTCCAGCATTTTGATCCGCCTCACAAGATCCTTCTTCAAATTTTCTTGACCTTTCCTTTCCCCCTGAAGGAAGGCAATCTGAGCCTGAGTAAGGAAAATAAAGAAAAAATTCAGTTTAGAACAAACAGAACTTTTTAAAAAAGTTATTAAAGAAAGAAACTTTGGAAGATAAAACAATTAGATGTAAAACATTTCTTTTTACATATATGTCACAAAATATACAGAAAGGCATTGACTACAAGGATGGAGGAGCTTAATTTATTTTTTTTAAAAAGGATATCTATATGCATTTTATTTCAGACTAAACAATGTTACAACTCAGAGTCCAGATCCTCCAATAGTCCAGTTCAAAACAACCAATACAAATGTGGATATATGCAAAATACAGTATTGCTTGCTCGGGTGTTTGTCTTTCAAGGCAAAGTGGGGGGTTCTCCTTTATAAAGAGTGACAGACAGAGAACTACCATATGACCCACTATTTACTTCTAGGTATTTATCTGATGAACACATAGCATTATTTATAATGGCCAAGATATGGATACTAAGTGTCCATCAATGAATAGGTGAATGGATAATGAAGATATGGGAAATATACACAACTGAATACTACTCTGCCATAAAAAAAAAAAAGAATGAAATCTTGTCGTTCACAACAATGCAGATGGACCTCAAAGGTATTATGTTAAGTGAAGTCAGATGGAAAAACACAAATACTGTATGATTTCACTCATATGTGGAATCCTAAAAAAATAAAGATGAACAAGGAAAACAAAAACAAATTCACAGATATATAAAGAAGAGATTAGTGGTTACCAGAGGGGGAAAAAGGGTTGGAGTGTAGGCAAAATGGGTGGAAGGGGTCAACTATACGATGATGGATGGTAGCTAGACTTTCGGGGGAGGGGGGTGATCATTTTGGAGTGTATACAGATACTGAACTATAATGCTGTACACCTGAAACCTATAAAATTTTTTTTTTAAAAAAAGAGTGAAGATGGGAAAATCATGAGTTTTTATAATACACTTGTAAGTAAGAGTTCTCAGAACTTCACCATATACTTAAATTTTATGGTGGATTCCTTGTGTTGAGAGACTTTATACAAGACCTCCCCTACAAACAATAAATAGCTTCCTTTTCTCAATCCCCACCTTTCACCCGACCCAAATTTAGATTTGGACATGCATGGAAAAAGAAAGTGAAAACTGGGAAAGGGAAAATCAGAGACAATCAATGGTCCTCCATGGGTTCCCCGCCCCTCTCAAGAAATACTAAAGAGGAGTTCCCATTGTGGCTCAGTGGTTAACGAATCTGACTAGGAACCATGAGGTTTCAGGTTCGATCCCTGGCCTTGCTCAGTGGGTTAAGGTTCCGGCGTTGCCGTGAGCTATGGTGTAGGTCGCAGACGAGGCTTGGATCCCACATTGCTGTGGCTCTGGTGTAGGTCGGCAGCTACAGCTCAGACTAGACCCCTAGCTTGGGAACCTCCATATGCTGGGGGAGCGGCCCTAAAAATGGCCAAAAAAAAAAAAAACCTAAAGAGAAAAGAAAAAACCCTACATTTTAACATGAAACAAACTGTAAAACTCTTGTCTTCAGTAAGACAGAAGGGATAGGAAAAGGCTGCTCTCCAGAATAATTAAAAAGACATTTAGAACTGAAATAATACCTTCTACTTAAGGAATTAAAACTGTTGCAAATACTAACTTGTTCAAGTTAACTCATACCACCACTAGGAATAGGGCAGGGAGTCTACTTAAGGGCCCTAAAAGAAGAGCTACCAATTTCACTATTCTCACATTCTTTCACCTCTCATTTCTTATACATTAACTCAGATCATGGTATTTATATTTCCACACTGCTTTCCACTTAAATAAGCAAGAATTTACATTTAATGATGACACTTAACACACCCTTAAGGAATTGTGGATTATTCAACTAAGATTTAGAAAATGAACAATTGAATTTACTTCTACTTAGTTTAAGTGATACTCAGTTTTCTTTTTCCAGTACCATAATAAACATAAAATCCAACTCAGAATAAGTTCAGAACGTAGGTACTGTTATATTTGCATTCTCATTTCAAGGAGCTTTTAATATTTACACTGTAGGGAGTTTCCATCATGGCTCAGTGGTTAGCAAATCTGACTAGGAACCATGAGGTTGCGGTTCAATCCCTGGCCTTGCTCAGTGGGTTAAGGATCCGAGTTGCCCGTGAGCTGTGCTGTAGGTCACAGACTTGGCTTGGATCCCGAGCTGCTGTGGCTCTGGTATAGGCCAGTGGCTACAGCTCCAATTCGATTCCTAGCCTGGGAACCTCCATATGCCTCGAGAGTGGCCCTAGAAATGACCCAAAAAATTAAAAAATAAATTAATTAAATAAAACTTACATTGCAATTATAAAGAAGGATTATTTTTATCCTGTTGACATAATTTAAAATAGGCTAAAGATGATTCAATTGTATATTCAATGAAAAGCCATCGAGATGATTAAAACCCTTTGAAATCATATGTTCTACAATAAGACCAAAATAAGCAGAATAATACATGCATTTAAAGTTGACAAAAATACTCTCCGACATAAACGGCAGCAACATCTTCTCGGATCCACCTCTTAAGAGTAATGACAGTAAAAATGAAAATAAACAAATGGGACTTAATTAAACTTAAAAGTTTCTGCACAGAAAAGGAAACCCTAAACAAAACGAAAAGATAACCCACAGAATGGGAGAAAATCCTTGCAAATGAATCGACTGACAAAGGATTAAGGAGTTCCCGTCATGGTGCAGTGGTTAACGATTCCGACTAGGAACCATGAGGTTGCGGGTTCAGTCCCTTGCCTTGCTCAGTGGGTTAGGGATCCAGCGTTGCCAGGAGCTGTGGTGTAGGTTGCAGACGCGGCTCGGATCCCGGCTCAGATCCCGCATTGCTGCGGCTGTGGTATAGGCGGGCGGCTACAGCTCTGATTAGATCCCTAACCTGGGAACCTCCATGTGCCATGAGAGCGGCCCTAGAAAAGGCAAAAAAAAAAAAAAAAAAAAAGAGAGATTAACCTCCAAAATTTATAAACACCTCCTGCAGCTCAATACCCAAAAAACAAACAAACCCATCCAAAAATGGGCAGAAGATCTAAACAGACAACTCTCCAAAGAAGACATACAGATGGCTGAGAAACACATGAAAAGATGTTCAACATCACTCATTCTTAGAGAAATGCAAATCAAAACCACTCTGAGGTACCACCTTACACCAGCCAGAATGGCCATCATCCAAAAGTCTACAAACAATAAGTGCTGGAGAGGGTGTGGAGAAAAAGGAACCCTAGTACACTGTTGGTGGGATTGTAAATTGGTGCAACCACTGTGGAAAACAGTATGGAGAGTCCTCAGAAAACTAAAAATAGAACTACCATTTGATCCAGCAATCCCACTCCTGGGCATCCATCCAGAGAAAACCATGACTCGAAAAGACACATGTACTCCCATGTTCATTGCAGCACTATTTGCAATAGCCAAGACATGGAAACAACCTAAATGTCCATCGACAGAGGAGTGCATCAAGAAGATGTGGTACATATACACAATGGAATATTACTCAGCTGTTTAAAGGAATGAAATAACGGCATTTTTAGCAACATGGATAGACCTAGAAACTATCATGCTAAGTGAAGTCAGCCATACAGTGAGACACCAACATCAAATGCTTTCACTGACATGTGGAATCTGAAAAAAGGACAGACTGAACTTCTTTGCAGAACAGATACTGACTCACAGACTTTGAAAAACTTATGGTTTCCAAAGGAAACAGTTAGCGGGGTGGGAGGATGCACTGTGGGTGTGGGATGGAAATCCTATAAATTGGATTGTGATGATCATTGTAAAATCATAAATGTAATAAATTCATTGAGGAATTAAAAAAAAGGAAAAAATTAAAATTAAAAAAATTAAGTTGACAAAAATAAATGTCCTATAAAAAGGATATGACAGTCCAACTTGTTTGGTCAAACAATGCTTTAGCCTAGAATACAGTCTTCAAAGTGGCTTTAATAAAAACAATAATCTAATCTGTATAATCATGTAACCAAAGCATAATAAAATTATCAGTTTCTTCCTTTCTATAACCTTTGGCTAGTTTTTTTATTTCTGCCACTATCATTGGTCCTGGGTGATTCGAACACTTCAGCCTATAATACTCGAAAGTCTTTTCCGTCACTCATTCCCCAATCAACTCCTTATTTCCAGGACACATGCTTCCCCATCCTCTTATCAATTCACATACTGGACTAGCTAAATGCTTAATAAAAATAAAAGTCCCAGAATTGTTGAAGAGAAAGATTACAAAGATAGAAGTGCCTGAAAAAGGCAAATAATAAGGCAAACAGAAAAATCTGTGATATTCTTTGGTAATCAAAGAATGTCTCTGTGACATTTCCACCCACAGATGTATAAACTGAAATCAATCATATGGAAACATCAGGCAAACTCATATTGAAGGACGTTTTATATTAACCTTCTTACAGTTTTCAAAAGCACCAGTTCATAAAAGTTAACGAAAGACTGCTTCAGAGTGAAGGAGATTAAGAAGACATAAAAACCAAATATGATGCATGATTCTGGACTAGATCTGGCTGTAAAAGGACATTATTGGGACAAGTCGCAAAACACGGATGGGGTCTGTGGATGAGATAACCGTAATATGTCAGTATTAACTTCCTGACTTTTTTTTCTGTTGCTTTTTTTAGGGCCGCACTCCAGCATATGGAAGTTCCCAGGCTAGGGGTCTAATCGGAGCTACAACTGCCGGCTTACACCATAGCCACAGTAACGCCAGATCCAAGCCACATCTGCAACCTACACCATAGCTCATGGCAACTCCAGATCTTTAATCCACTGAGGGAGGTCAGGGATCGAAACCGCAACCTCATGGTTCCTAGTCAGATTCTTTTCTGCTGTGCCACGACAGGAACTCCTTAACTTCCTGATTCTGACAGCTATATGTGGCTACATAGGATAGAATATGTCAATAGGAAACAATAAAGTATTTGGTGGGTGGCAATGGGCCCTCAGGTTGCCTGGCACCTTGCCCTCAAATGTTTCAGAATAAGAAAATTCTTTGTGTTGCCCTTGCAACTTTTCTATCAATATAAGATTTTGTTTTTGAAACAAATACGACGTCAATTGTGGTTGCACCAATTTACAATCCCACCAACAGTGTACTAGGGTTCCTTTTTCTCCACACCCTCTCCAGCACTTATTGTTTGTAGACTTTTGGATGATGGCCATTCTGGCTGGTGTAAGGTGGTACCTCAGAGTGGTTTTGATTTGCATTTCTCTAAGAATGAGTGATGTTGAACATCTTTTCATGTGTTTCTCAACCATCCATATGTCTTCTTTGGAGAATTGTCTGTTTAGATCTTCTGCCCATTTTTGGATGGGTTTGTTTGTTTTTTGGGTATGGAGCTGCAGAAGGCGCTTATAAATTTTGGAGATGAATCCCTTGTCCGTCGATTCACTTGCAAAGATTTTCTCCCATTCTGTGGGTTGTCTTTTCGTGTCATTTAGGGTTTCCTTTGCTGTGCAGAAACTTCTAAGTTTGATTAGGTCCCATTTGTTTATTTTTCTTTTTGTTGTCAATACTCTGATAGGTGGATCTGAGAAGATGTTACTGTCATTTATGTCAGAGAGTGTTTGGCCTATGTTTTCCTCTAAGAGTTTGATAGTGTCTGGTCTTATATCTAGGTCTTTAATCCATTCGGAGTTGATTTTTGTGTATGGTGTTAGGGAGTGTTCCAATTTCATTCTTTTCCCTGTGGCTGTCCAGTTTTCCCAGCACCACTTATTGAACAAGCTGTCCTTTCTCCATTGTATATCCTTGCCTCCTTTGTCACAGATTAGTTGTAAATTGGTGCAACCACTGTGGAAAGCAGTATGAGATTCCTCAGAAAACTAAACATAGAACTACCATTTGATCCAGCAATCCCACTCCTGGGCATCTACCCAGAGAAAACCACGACTCACAAAGACACATGCACTCCAATGTTCACTGTAGCACTATTTACAATAGCCAAGACATGGAAACAACCTAAATGTCCATCGACAGAGGAGTGGATCCAGAAAATGTGGTACGTATACACAATGGAATATTACTCAGCCATTAAAAGGAATGAAATACCAGCATTTTTAGCAACATGGATGGACCTAGAAACTATCATGCTAAGTGAAGTCAGCCATACAGTGAGACACCAACATCAAATGCTTTCACTGACATGTGGAGTCTGAAAAAAGGACAGACTGAACTTCTTTGCAGAACAGATACTGACTCACAGGCATTGAAAAACTTATGGTCTCCAGAGGAGACAGTTTGGGGGGTGGGGGAATGTGCTTGGGCTGTGGGATGGAAATCCAGTGAAATCAGATTGTTATGATCATTATACAACTACAGATATGATAAATTCATTTGAATAATTTAAAATAAATAAATTAATTTTAAAAAATACTACGCCAACTTTCTTAATATGATATGACACAAACAATTCAACTCAAAGCCAGCATCATGTATAACAGAGAAACCTGAGAAGTAATGACAATCACGAACAAAACAAAGATGTCCATTTTTCACCACAATGTGTGTGTGTGTGTGTGTGTGTGTGTGTGTGTGTGTG
Organism: Sus scrofa; assembly: GCF_054392235.1. Lineage (NCBI taxonomy): Eukaryota > Metazoa > Chordata > Mammalia > Artiodactyla > Suidae > Sus > Sus scrofa. The sequence continues at coordinate 115,493,227 of NC_139385.1, read as the reverse complement.
TGTGTGTCTTTTGTCTTTTTAGGGCCACACTCACGGCATATGGAGGTTCCCAGGCTAGGGGTCGACTCAGAGCTACAGGTGCCAGCCTATGCCACAACCACAGCAATGCAAGATCCAACCTGTGTCTGTGACCTATACCACAGCTCTCAGCAACACCAGATCCTTAACCCACTGAACGAGGCCAGAGATTGAACCCATGTTCTCATGGATGCTAGTTGGGTTCGTTAACCACTGAGCCACGACAGGAATTCCATTTTTCACCACAAATATTTAACACTGGTCTGGAAGTGGTGGCCAATATCGGTAGGCAAGAAAGAAATGTCTGGAAAAAAACAAAAACACTAACTTAGAAAGACGTCTACACCCCAATATTCATAGCAGCACTGTTCACAACAGCCATGCCATGGAGAGAACCCAAGTGGCCATCAACAGACAAATGGACACAGACAGACAGACAGACAGACAGACACACACACACACACACACACACACATACACACACACACAGAAGGTTAAAAACCCAACACAGTGTCCATGAGGATGTGAGTTCAATCCTTGGCCTTGCTCAGTGGGTTAAGGATCTGGCATTGCCACAAACTGTGGTATAGGTTGCAAATGTGACTCAGATCTGATATTGCTGTGGCTGTTGCTCTGATTCAACCCCTAGCCCAGGAACTTCCAATGCCATAGGTATGGTTGTAAAAATTAAAAAAAAAAAAAAAAAAAAAAAGTTTAAAAATAGGAAAGAATAAATAAAATCAGATTATTTGCAAATGATATGAATGGATATCTAAAAAAATCCAAGAAAATACAGACTATAAATTATTACAGGGAGTTCTTGTCATGGCTCAACAGTAATGAACCCAAGTAGTATCCATGAGGATGCAGGTTTGATCCCTGGCCTTGCTCAGTGGGTTAAGATCTGACATTGCCATGAGCTGTGGTGTAGGTCACAGATGCAGCTCAGATCCCATGTTGCTGTGGCTGTAGGCCAACAGCTACAGCTCTGATTAGACTCCTAACCTGGGAATTTTCATAAGCTGTGGGTGCAGCCCTAAAAAGACAAAAAAATTTTTAAATTAAAAATTAAATATTGGAGTTCCCGTCGTGGCGCAGTGGTTAACGAATCCGACTAGGAACCATGAGGTTGAGGGTTCAGTCCCTGCCCTTGCTCAGTGGGTTAACGATCCGGCGTTGCCGTGAGCTGTGGTGTAGGTTGCAGACGCGGCTCGGATCCCGCGTTGCTGGGGCTCTGGCGTAGGCCGGTGGCTGCAGCTCCGATTGGACCCCTAGCCTGGGAACCTCCATATGCCGTGGGAGCGGCCCAAGAAATAGCAACAACAACAACAACAACAAAAAGACAAAAAAAAAAAAAAAAATTAAATATTAAATAAAACAAATTATTACAAAACAGAAATTTTAGTAAAGTAATCTGATATAAAAATAATAAATTGCAAAGTTCCCTGGTGGCTCACTGGGTTAAGGATCCAGCATTATCACTGCTGTGGCTCGGGTTGCTGCTGTGGCATGGGTGTAGGCATGGCCAAATAAATAAATAAATAAATAGAAACCCATGGGCTTCTATAAAAACAACCAATTAGATGACATAATGAAAGAAAACAATTCCATTTATAATAACAAAATTAAGATAATTAGAATAAATCTGGAGTTCCCATCATGGCTCAGAGGAAATGAATCCGACTAGGAACCATGAGATTGCGAGTTTGATCCCTGGCCTCGCTCAGTGGGTTAAGGATCTGGTGATGCCGTGAGCTGTGGTGTAGGTCACAGATGTATTGCTGTGGCTGTGGTGTAGTCCGGTGGGCTACAGCTCCGATTGGAGCCCTAGCCTGGGAGCCTCCATATGCTGCGGGTGCAGCCCTCAAATAAAAAAAAAGACAAAAGACAAAAAAAAAAAAAAAAAATAGAGTAAAGAGAGAAAAATAAGAGCTACATAAAGAGTATTTTATTTTATTTTTCATAAAGAGTATTTTAAATGCTACTAAAGAAAACAAAAGATGACTTGGACAAAACAGAAGCAAAACCATGTTCTTTAGATTCTGCACTTTAATGATTTTATTTCTCCCTAAATTAATCTTTTAAAATTACACAAGCTCAAATAAAATACCAATATAGTGTTTTTAAAAAGGATTATACATAATGAGTCTGAAGTACATATGGAAAAATAAACTCACAAAAATAAATTATTTTAAAGCTCTAAAATATTTTAAAACATATTATAATTCCTTAGTCACTAAAAAAAAAGTGGTACTGATGCACAGTCATATATACAGGAAGACAATCCAAAAGCGAACCCAAGTACATACAAGAATTCAGTATACTAAAGGTGGCACTGCACATCACCAGGGAAATGTAGATTACTCAATAAATGTTGATGGGCAGCTATCTGTAAATTACCTCTCAAATAAAAACAAATGCCAAAAGGATCAAAAAATGTAAAGGAACACCCAAAGTATTAGAAGAAAAGGTATAGTTTGGTTTTGTTTTCATAATCTCAGGGTTAGGAATGTCTTTCTAAAAATAAGACAAAACCCAAGTCATAAAAAAAACTAACACATTTTATCTCTAAAAATAGAATATATATGTAATAAAGTTGCTGAAAAACTCTCATGAGAAATACCAATTCTTTTTTTGACAAATACCAAAACAAAATCAGAATAGTAGTCATATCACAAATCATAAGAGATTTGCTTTTCTTGATATATCAAGAGTACCTGCAAATTAATAAGAAAATGACCCCAAGAACTCAACAGAAAAACACACAAAGAACATGTTAATCAAAACGAAATGCAGGAGTTCCCAGTGTGGCTTGCAGTAGTGAACCAGACTAGTATCCACAAAGACAGGGGTTTGATCCCTGGCCTTGCTCACTGGGTTAAGGATCTGGAGGTGCCGTGAGCTGTGGTGTATGTGGGTCACAGAGACGCAGCTTGGATCTGGAATGGCTGTGGCGTAGCCAGCAGTTACAGCTCCAATTCAGCCTCTAGCCTGGGAACTTCCATATGCCATGGGTATGGCCCTGAAAAGCAAAAAAAAAAAAAAAGCAAAAGGCTCAAACATATTAAAAATATGTTCAGCCTCACAAGTAAGACAAATGCCAATTAAAACTGTACTCACTTTCCCCCTTTCCATCAGATTAATAAAATTTCAGTAATTTGATAATACAATATATTGGGGGAAATGCATCTGTATGCTGGCTGTGTAAATCAGGTTCACCATTACTGTGGACAATTCGGCAGTAGCTATTAACTTTGTAAATGCACATACTCTTTACCCAGCAATTCTAATCTATATTGTTATCCTTCAAATATATTTGTACATATGTGAAATGATATACTGAAAAAATTCAAACAAGAATATATCTAAAATCCAAATGTCCACTACAGAGAATTAGTAAAATAAAATACAAATACAATTAGACGAAAGTAAGGTCCTAAACTGAGACCTACAAGAACAGTGGAAGAAAAAGTCTTCTTAAAAATTTTCCCTCTGTAAACTATTCAGAAAGTTAGAAACAAATGGTCTTAAAACACATGTTCTTACAGAAGGAAGCTAATTCCTTCTGTAAAAACAACCTGAGTCTAAAAAATAGTTAAGTGGTATATAAATCCTTCCCTTTGAAAATAAAGATTAAATCCCAGGTAAAGATTCCCCTAATATGGCAGGATACTGTTGTCTGAATTGGACCGTTTAATTGCAAAGGCAGGGAGAGGACAGGAGACAGAAGGGAAGAAAATACTTAAAGGAAGAATGGAAGGCTAGGAAGAAAGAAGAACAGTAATAAAAGAAGAAAAATAGAAGGAAAGTGGGCTACATCTATACAAAAGAAAACTATGCATTTGTTACAAGATCGCTCTAAATATCTAAGATATCTAAAATAGATTAAATGGAAAAAAGCAAGACAAACAACTTAAACAACAATTTGAGTTGATTTTGAGAAAAAAGGTAAACATATCATTACGCTTCTGTGCATAGGTAATAACTCTGGAATGATTCACAAGTGTGTAGTAAGTGTGAATGTCTCCAAAGATGCATCTACGGGAGCTCCCTGGTGGCCTAGTGGTTAAGGGTCTAGCATTGCCATTGCAATGGCCCAGGTCACTGCTGTGCCATGGGTTTGATCTTTGGCCTGGAACTTCCGCATGCTGGGGGCATGGCCAAACAAAAAAAAGCAACTAGGTGGCTGAGAGGGAGAAGAACAGGAGTTAAACCTACCTTTAAATGTACATGCCCCCTTTATACCTTCTGAATGCTATACCATAGGCATGTTACTATGCATAAAAGTTTGCTAATTGAAAATTTTAAAGACTTAGAGCTAAAACAAAACTTGTTCTGTAGCACCACCAGCCACTAGTTTGTAGGCTCTGTCCTGGATGTTTCAATCCAAATTCAGTATTTTTACAAAGGGGAAAAAAGAAGCTCCAAGAGATTAAATGGCATATCCCTAAAGGGTACAGCATTCTCACAAAGGAACCAAGATGACAATGCCAGACCATGAATAATCACCACTTAGAAATGCAAGGCATATATAACCAATACACGGGGGTAGTAGCAACAAGGACATGACATAAAATACATGACCCAAAAGGCTCCTTAAAAGCTCTACCTGCACATCATTACAACAAAATTCATTCTGAAATAAGAGAGATGGTTTCAAGTTAGCAAATATATTCCTGCCTTCCAAAACAGTCAAGTAACATATCCAAAATGTAAATCTGCTATGTCTAAGCAGGTTTACCTGCATACATGGGAATATCTAATAAACAATTAAATTATTTTAAAGGTATAATTTAATTTTTGTCTTTTTAGGGCCGCACCTGACACATATGTAAGTTCCCAGGCTAGGGGTCAAACTGCAGCTGCAGCTGCCAACCTACACCACAGCTCACGGCAACACTGGATCCTTAACCCACTGAGCGAGGCCAGGGATCAAAGTTGAGTCCTCATGGATATTAGTCAAGTTCACTACTGGTGAGCCACAGCGGGAACTCCAGTATCATTTAATTTTTTGAAACAATTTAAATTACCACGTACTCTAAAATGTTAAAGAGTTAAAATTTAAAACCAAAATCACTGAAAAATATAGACAAAAGGAAAGTACACAAAATACTAGTTTGGATTGGATATTTTTCAGTTGTTTTTCTGTCATCTGCTATGGGAGGGAAAGAGCACTCACTCTTACAAAAATCTAAAATACAGTGACAGAAAATTACTAATTTAGGGCTCTGTCAATTGAACACAAATTCACAAGTAACAACAGAAATACATGAAAAGTAAAAGTTAATACAGTTTACATAAGCTAAGGAAGAACAGTGAAGTTTCAATAACCTGCTTTATATCTTAATGTCTTCTGTAAACTATACATATTTCCTTGGAAAGGCTTTGGATTATATTATTCTCTTGCAACTGGGCTGCTCGTTGTTTTTCTCTGGCACACAACATTGCCTCTGGTTAGACATCATCACGTGGCAGCATCAAACTTAAGCATCAGAATCACCTAGAGCATTTGTTGAAACATAGATTCCTTGGGTCGGCCCTATCCTCATTTCTGATTCAACAGGTCTGGAGTGGGGCCTAACAATATGCATTGTTAACAAGTACCAGGTGATACTGATGCTGCTATTCTGGGACTACACTTAGAGAACCACTGACCTACACCATCTGTGACATAGTTAGGAGGCCCAAAATAAAGCAAGTAGGCCGTTAAAAAGCAAGTTAAGTGAACTGTCCCAGAACCCCAGCTCTTACTCCACAGAATGAAGTCTTATATATGCCCTCTAGCTGACAAACGAGCACACACTAGCTTTCTTGATTCTCTTTCAAATTCCTTACGTCTGACTGTATTTTCAGCAGTCTCCTCATAAGAAACTAAAATCAACTATTTTCAATCAGTTTCAATAACATCCTTGGAAAATACCTAATACCTACCACCATCCAAATTGCTATGAAGGAGAATACAGGAAAGATAAATAAACCAAGTTGCTATTTACAATGCACTTCCAATCTAGTTAAGGAACATATACAGAAGAAATTTATGACTCTCAAAGGAAATATGATTCAGAGGAAGCAAGGATCCTACACGAAGATCTCCGAATATTAAAAATCGAGAATTTGCAAAAGTTTCAGTAAGTATCTCTTGCAAGGAACAAGTCTTCACTGTAAAATTTTCTTTGTGGTTAGAAAACTGCAAAGAACTTCTAAACATGTTATAAAACAATCAAATTATCTTTTGATAGGTATATAATCTTTAAAGATGCAATCTCCAAGGGATAACATCTCATATTTAAAGCATTCATTCGATACGTATTAAGTGTGAACCATAAATCTAAGGTGCTATGTACACAAAGCCCAAATGCTTCCCAATGGAATTTAAGGCTATCCACATTTCCCAGCTTACCTTTCTAGCTCTGCCTTCCACAATCCCTTCTCATATATCCGACTAAAACGGATGATTTGTTAATCTTTAAACATGAACTGAACTCCCCCAGGTCCACGCCTTGGCTTATGCTCTTCTCCTATCTCCCCAAAATGCCCTTCATTTGCAAATTTTACTCATGTCCAAGTTTTAAACCTACTCAGTTCACAGTAATTCCTTCCTTCACTGAAGCCCAAGAGTACTTATTATTTTCTACTAAAAGAAAGAAAGAAAAAAAAAAAAAAAACCAAAAACCTCAAAAAAGAAAAAAAGGGAAAAAAAAACTTCTACATGTAAAATATCACTTTTACCACTTACGGCACTTACATTAATGTTTGGCTAGAAGGCAAGCAAATAAGCACTTTGGAGTACTTAATATGTACCAAGCACTTTGCTAAAATAAACACAGTATGTTCATAATAATGACAACAATAATAAATAAATACTAACACAATATACACATTTAAATTAAGGGCAGAAAAAAATACACTTAAAGAAGTTATAAAACTCTATAACTGTGCTGCCCAACTGAATTTTCTGCAATGATAGAAATTTATCTATCTGTACCATCTAATACAAAAAGGTTCTAAAGGATTAATAAAGGAAGGCACTACTAATGCTCCTGACTGAAGAATTTATTTAACAAAGATAGCACTAATATCTAAGTAAATGTATAGATTTAAAGATATAGTAAATATTAAAAATCCCTTTGTGATAATTTATAGAACTTGACAGATGTATGTAAAATTCTTAGGAGAATGTGAAAAGAAGAATAAAAGAAATAAAAAAGAAAAGAAAAAAAATCCATGAGGGCAAATACACATTGTTTTGAAACATATGGCAAAATAGCTCTCCATGAAGTATTAGATAATTTCTTTTTTGGCTTCTTTTTTTTAGGGCTGCACCTGTGGCATATGAAAGTTTCCAGGCTAGGGATCAAATGTGAGCTGCAGCTGCCGGCCTATACCACAGCCATTAGAGTGTGGGATCCAAGCCAAGCCTGCAACCTACATTGCAGCTCATGGCAATGCTGGATCCCCGACCCACTGAGTGAGGCCAGGGATCAAATCTGCTTACTCATGGATACTAGTCGGACTCATTTCCACTGTGCCATGACAGCAGAACTCCCTTAAATGCATTTTCAACATGGTATGTTCAACTTACCATTGGGTTAATTGGGACATAACCCCATTGTCAAGGAAGATCCATATCTATCTTTAACTGTGTGCATGTATTACTTTGACAGAAAATCAAAATTTAAAAATGTACTTTAAAATGTATCACTACCAGGAGTTCCCGTTGTGGCGCAGTGGTTAACGAATCCGACTAGGAACCATGAGGTTGCGGGTTCGGTCCCTGCCCTTGCTCAGTGGGTTAACGATCCGGCGTTGCCGTGAGCTGTGGTGTAGGTTGCAGACGCGGCTCGGATCCCGAGTTGCTGTGGCTCTGGCGTAGGCCGGTGGCTACAGCTCCGATTCAACCCCTAGCCTGGGAACCTCCATATGTCGCAGGAGCGGCCCAAGAAATAGCAACAATAACAACAAAGACAAAAAAAAAAAGACAAAAAAAGAGACAAAAAAAAAAAAAAATGTATCACTACCAATATAATCTGTTACTGAGGGATTCCATTTGAAGTAATCAATAATCTAAGAACTCCTTTAAAATATAAACTGCGTCTAGGGATCCCTAGTGCCTAGCAAAGTTTCTAGCAAGAAATCATTATTTAGGAGTTCCAGTTGTGGTACAGTGGAAATGAATCCAACTAGTATCCATGAAGATGCGGGTTTGATCCCTGGCCTCACCTAGTGGGTTGGGGATCCAGGGTTGCCGTGAGCAGTGGTGTAGATCACAGATGTGGCTCAGATCCCGAGTTGCTGTGACTGAGTTATAGTCTGGCAGTGGTAGCTCCAATTCAACCCCTAGCCTGAGAACTTCCATGTGACGCAGGCACAACCCTAAAAAGTCAAAAAAAAAAAAACAAAAAAAAAAAACAAAAAACACCACTATTCAGTGAGAATTTGATGCACAGACTAAATGTGAACAGAAAAGAGATTTCAAAAAGAGATTCAAACTATTCTATCAAAAATATCTTAACCCAGAAGTAATACTAGGGAAAGATCAAGAATTAGTACTTATTAGTATAAACAAAGCATCATTTTGAAAAGAAGTAACTTGAGGGAGTTCCCACTGCAGCGCAGCGGAAATGAATCCAATTAGTATCCATGAGGATGCGGGTTCCATCCCTGGCCTCACTCAGTGGGTTAATGATCCAGCATTGCTGTGAGCTGTGGTATAGGTCAGCAGCTGCAGCTCCAATTCAACCCTTAGCCTGGGAACTTCCATATACTGCAGAGTGGCCCTAAAAAGCAAAAATTTAAAAAGAAATAAAGAAGTAAATTGAAGTCATTCATACTGTAATCAATATACTACTATAAAATCCGCCCACTCATTTACTGACTGTGTACCATGTGCTTAGTGCTGGGGGAACAGCCTTACCAGAGAAAAGACACATCCATTTTTTCATACAGTTTATAATCTACATAAAATACTGTTTTTTTAAAAGGAGTATTTTTTTTTCCATTTTTATAGAAACAGCATAAGCTTTTCTGACTTCTGAATAAGATTCATGCAGTAAATGTATTCAACTGCAGGACACTTTACATAATTATATGACATATATGATAAGATACGATTAAAAACTATAAAAAGATATACTCCAAAAGAAAAATAGAAGAAAATATAAATGAAAGAAATAATTTAAAAACTTACCTTTAAAAAAGTCAATATTAATCAATACAATAACCAAATTCTATTAAAAAACAAATAAATGAAAGACTGATGAAGAGCCATGAGACTATACAGATTACAAATCATTACATGGAAAACTGCAAGTCTAACTAGTAATAAAAAATAAAAATTATCACATTTTTATATACCAATAATTGGTAAATTGAGTGAAGACTTCTATGTACTCTTCTTGGAACTTTGCTCTAAGTTTAACAAATTTTTTAAGTTTAAAAAAGTCAGGGGAGTTCCCGTCGTGGCGCAGTGGTTAACGAATCTGACTAGGAACCATGAGGTTGCAGGTTCGGTCCCTGCCCTTGCTCAGTGGGTTAACGATCCGGCGTTGCCGTGAGCTGTGGTGTAGGTTGCAGACTCGGCTCGGATCCCGAGTTGCTGTGGCTCTGGCATAGGCCGGTGGCTACAGCTCCGATTCAACCCCTAGCCTGGGAACCTCCATATGCCGCAGGAGCGGCCCAAGAAATAGCAACAACAACAACAACAACAAAAAAGACAAAAAGACAAAAAAAAAAAAAAAAAAAAAAAGTCAGGGAGTTCCCGTCGTGATGCAGCGGAAATGAATCCATCTAGGAACTATGAGGTTGCAGGTTCGATCCCTGGCCTTGCTCAGTGGATTAAGGATCTGGCATTGCCATGAGCTGTGGTGTAGGTCGCAGACGCAGCTTGGATCTGGCATTGCTGTGGCTATGTTCTCCGATTTGAATGCTAGCCTGGGAACCTCCATAAGCCTTGGGTGCAGACCTAAAAAGAAAAAAAAAAAAAAAAATTTAAAAAGGCAGCTCTGATATATCTCATATATCTGTTAAATGAAAAAGGTAAATTAAATGATAAAACCCAATGGTCACAAGCCGTTGAATTACATGACTGGTAATTAGTTATTTCTTTTGCAAAAGGGGGCTTATAAAGCTACATACATGCTCAATGATTTGGCTTTTAGAAATACAAACCAGCAGGGAGTTCCCGTTGTGGCTCAGTGGGTTATGAACCCAACTAGGATCCATAAGGATATAGGTTCAATCCCTGGCCTCAGTGAATTAAGGACCTGGTGTTGCCGTGAGCTGATATAGGTCACAGTCACGGCTTGAATCCTGTGTTGCTGTGGCTGTGGCTATGGCATGGGCCAGCAGCTACAGCTCTGACTCGACCCCTAGCCTGGGAACTTTCATATGCCATAGGTGTGGCCCTAAAAAGCAAAAAAAAAAATAATTTAAAAAAAGAAAGAAATACAAACCAATAGACGCCAGCCCTTTCCTCCACACTATCCTAAAAAATAAGCAAAGCTATTCAGATACACTGTATTTTTGCTTTTATTTTTATCATTTGAGTTATTTCCTTCTAATTTCCCTTTCAATTTATTTCTCTACATAGAATCGCGGTGCAAAATTTTGCAGCTTACATTTTGCCACGAAAACATTTTCTACCTACCGTTTAACTTCCCACTGTACAACCTGGGAAGCCAAATGCTTGCTTTCTTAGAATCTGTTATAGTCACATACAGCCAAGTAACCAATGAGATATCTGCTGGGGATGGAAAGAAGATACTTCTGAGGAAAGTTTATCATTCACTGATAAAGGAGACTTCCTCCAAAAAAAAAAAATTAAAACAAAACCTCAAACAAATCTTTCTGTTGCTTTCACTGTGGTCTCTAACTAGAGCAATCTTGTCATCATAATATAACAAGAAGAAAGACAGTAAGCCAGCCCACTGGAGGTGAAAGATGGCAGAGGAGACTAGAAAAAGTTCCTTTATGTCATCACTGAGCAACTATACCAGCTTATATCAGAGAAAAAGACTACCCACCACCTGACTTGCAAGAAATTTGATCTTTGTTTTATTTATTTATTTATTTATTTATTTATTTATTTTTTAAAGTTTATTTATTTATTTTATTTTACTTTTTTTGGTCTTTTTTTGCTATTTCTTGGGTCGCTCCCGCAGCATATGGAGGTTCCCAGGCTAGGGGTCTAAACGGAGTTGTAGCCACCGGCCTACGCCAGAGCTACAGCAACTCGGGATCCGAGCCGCGTCTGCAACCTACACCACAGCTCACGGCAACGCCGGATCGTTCACCCACCGAGCAAGGCCAGGGACCGAACCTGCAACCTCATGGTTCCTAGTCAGATTCGTTAACCACTGCGCCACGACAGGAACTCCCTGTTTTATTTATTTATTTTTATTTTTTGTCTTTTTGCCTTTTCTAGGGCTACTCCTGCGACATATGGAGGTTCCCGGGCTATGGGTCGAATCGGAGCTGTAGCTGCCAGCCTACGCCAGAGCCACAGCAATGCGGGATCCGAGCCGTGTCTGCAACCTACACCACAGCTCACAGCAACGCCGGATCCTTAACCTACTGAGCAAGTCCAGGGATCAAACCCACAACCTCATGGTTCCTAGTCGGATTCGTTAACCACTGAGCCACGACGGGAACTCCATGATCTTTATTTGTTACATCACTGTCAACAGGGTTTACTTGCAGCCAAGTGGATTCCTAAATAAGAGTTTCACTATGGTTTGACATTTAAAATTTTTCACTATTATAAAATAAACTGTCAATAACAATCTTCAATGATACACACTTTTAAGGCAATTTTTTGTTTATTTCTCTGGGATAGACTGACAAGCAGGGTTACTAGGTCAAAGTATATTTCCTTTTAGATAATGAACAACTGACAATACAAACAACAATGTGTGAGAGCAAACTTTAATACATCTTCCCTAGCACTGAGTGTTAATCACTGATTTTAAAAATTCATAAACGGGAGTTCCCATTGTGGCTCAGTGGAAATGACCCCAACTAGTATCATTGAGGATGTAGGTTCAATCCCTGGCCTCAAGCAGTGGGTTGAGGATCCAGGGTTGCTGCAAGCTATGGTTTAGGTCAAAGACATGGCTTGGATCCTGTGCTGCTGTGGCTGACGTGTAGGCTGGCAGCTGTAGCTCCAATTTGACCACTAGCTTGGGAATTTCCATATGCCACAGGCGCAGCTCTTAAAAAAAAAAGAAAAAATTCATAGACAAAAAAGAGTACCTCAATGCTTTAATGTACATTTCTTTGATGATAATTATTAACATTGAGTATTTTGCCATACGTTGACTTTTGTCCATTAACAAAACCATCCAAATGCTCATAAAGAGAACAGTTCAATAAGCTATATTTTGGTTGCTTTTTAAAAAAAGTTCTTCTTCCTCTTTAAAAATACTGTAAAATAGGAGAAAAAAAAACTTTACATGAAAATTTAAAGAAATAACCAACAGATCCACTCCTTTACCCCCATCCAATTACCCAGATATAACCAATGAGAAGAGTTTGTCAAATTCCCTCCTGAACTTTCCTTTATGCAGCAAAAGACAGAGAGAAATCAAAAATTACACCTGCTCTGGCGACATAACTATTAAAAATAATGTAAGGACTATAACTATACGCATATGAAAATATTTATGAGCTCTTCCTATGTTATATTGTTCTCAGTATTTTATTATCTAATTTTACTGACACACATACAAAAAGAAAAATCAAAACAGTTAAAATTATTATGTACAAAGCCATCATATTTAAAACATAAACTTGTACACTAAGAGAGATGTGAAGAAAACAGATGTTAGAGTTAAGTTTTTATTGAGATATTCTGCCATATATGTAAACACATAAAGCCAATAAGGATATAATGAAAAAACCTTGTAAGGAAGGAGGGTAAGACTGAAGTATAGGTTTATATGTTACTGATTTTACTATTAAGATGGGTATTCCATGTAGGCAGTAGTTAATACAAGGCTAGAGTTTCCAGACTAGAAATATATTTGGTAATCTTGGTTTTCATAGACACACAAAACTTTAACATTTCCCAAAATAATAAAAGTAGCTACAAGGGAGAGCTTGTGTACATATATATTCTTTTATTAATTTTTAAAAATAAGATTCAGAAAATATGCCATTTAAAAAATTAAATCCATTACATAAAACAATGCGTTATTTTAAGTGATGTTCCTAACATAAATACCAATCCAATGACTTCATCTTAACCTACTTTCCAAGTATTAGATTTATTTACATTAATAAATAAAACGATCACTCTGTTTCCTATTAAAACTGTAACGCTAACATGAAAAATTATGAAAAATATATATTACAGGAAAAAAGAAAACTAATCCAACTGGTGAATACAGACAGAAGATAAGCTAGATAAATGAAGAGACATATATTCAGTGCTTTTACAAAGAATTTAAACAAGGAATTTGGAGAAGAAACCCAAAGGCTAACATATTTAGGAAAAGATACTCAGTCTCAGTGATAACCAGAAAAATACAAATTAATATAAGTAGGAGATATAACTTCACACTTATAAGCCTAGCAGGAATTAGAACTCTAGATAATGCCAAGTGTTAACAGCAATGTGGAGACATGCACTTCTAGTAGGAATGCCTACAAGGGCAATCACTCTGGAAACCAATCAACAAATTACTTAAGTTTACACCTACCCAACAAACCAGCAATTCGACAACCCATTAATGTGTCAAAGAAATTCTCAGTTAAAAGTAAGCAGCTTTAATGTCCACAAAATATCAGAGATTAATCTTATTAGGAAGTAAGAGAAAGTCATACAATTTGATTTTTATAAATAAAAAAATATGTGCACAAGGAAAACAATATTTTACAAATACATATAAAGGAAAATAGAAGGAGAATATGAGAGGAATACAGATAAAAATGGATAATTGAAGAGAGGGGAGTTCCTATGGTGACTCGGAAGAAATGAATCTGACTAGTATTCATGAGGACGCCAGTTTGATCCCTGGCTCTGCTTGTGGATTAAGGATCCGGCGTTGCCGTGAGCCTGTGGCGTAGGTCGCAGACATGTCTCAGATCCTGAGTTGCTATGGCATAGGCCAGTGCTTACAGCTCTGATTCGACCCCTAGCCTGGGAAACTCCATATGCCACGGGTGTGGCCCTAAAAGGACAAAAAAAAAACCTGAAATGTAATGGGAAAAAAGTCCACTCACAAAAGTAATAAAACCTACTCAAGTTTATTTCTAGGTATTTTAAGTGCAGAATGTCTCTACTTAAAAAACAAAAGAAATCTTAGTTGGAAAAATTTGAACTGTAAAGATGTAATTATTGCCAAGGCAAATGTAAGTTCAATAAAGAACCCTAGTGTGTTGTGTGTGTTTATATGTGTATATACATAAAATTCTGGAGGAATACACACTAAATTGTTAGTAGGATTTATGTCTAAACAGATTTATGACAAGGACTGGAGAAGGGAAGGGGTACTTTCTACTTTTTATCTTTCTGTACATCTTGTGTTTTGTATAAACAGCTGTTCTTATTTTAAATAAATCACTTCTGACAAAGATTCTTTGACAAAACTTTAGTCAGGCTCCTCTGAGTTCTCTATTAGACCCAGTCTTTAGATTTCCATGTCCAACTTTACATCACCAATTTTAGCAAGAATCTTACTTAGGTCAGTTTTGCAAGAATCCCCCACCTTCAATATCTAATCACCCTCAACATCAGTCAAATTCCTCATCAGCACCATACCGCAAGTGATATCTGACCACCCTGACCTGCCTTCAGCAAAAATCCTGTCACGTCAATATCTTGCTTATCCCTGATGTTTCTTCTTAGTAATTTCAATCCACCAATACTATCCCCCCAACCCTCCATAAATACTCTCCTCATTGGCTATATCTTCCCACCTTTCCTTGTTGAATTTGGAATTGAGTCCAATCCCATATTAAGGTCTCTTTCTCTCTAGTGCAATGGTTCCTGGTTAAAATCTGTTTTTACCATTTTAACCCTGTCCAGCTCTGGTTTTCTTTAAAAACTTCTAAATGTAAAATTTAGACAGTTTCTAAAAATAAAATCTGAATTTAACTCCAAATTCTAAATAAGGATTAAAACTATTTCCTTTTTGCAGAAAAACTGGTGGTTTCTAGCCAGTGATTCATGCTCTAAATCTCTTTTCTAATTCACAAATTAGAGCAAATTTACAAAAACATCATTAAAGAATCAATATAAATAGATTCCTTAACTAGAGAAGCTGTTTTATTAAAACGAGCTTTTATATGGAGTTCCTTTGTGGTGCACTGGGTTAAGGATCCAGTGTTATCACTGTAGCAGCTCAGGCTGCTGTTACAGCATGTGTTCAGTCCCTGATCAAAGAACTTTCACATGCCATGGGTGTGGCCATAAGTTAGGTAAGTAAATAAATAATAAAATAAGCTTTTTATTAATAACTACCTGACTTTCAATTATCATTAACACTCACTCATTGATTTGAGAAAACTAATATAAAAATTAGGTCAAAATGTAGAAAGTAATAATTCTTACTCAAATTGTGTGAAAACAAAAGAGAACACAAAGTAGAGAAAACAGTTAAGACTCGTAAGACATATAGAAATATTGGATATGTTAAATCATTTAAGCTTTGAAGTATTTGGAATTAAAAGATTAATAAATTCCCACTTTTATATATCAAAAAAGCCAGTGAACACAACTTAATTTTTCTTAATAACTCAGGACCACAACTATATATAGCAATTATTGAACTGTAATTATACAAAAATTTAATGATCTTGTGATTTGAGAAATTCCAATTACTGGTTCTCTCACTAATCTGTGTGACCTTATTACTTAATTTCTCTGAGCCTCAGTTCTGTCAACTATGAAAGAGTTTAACATTCTATGATTCTATGGAACCAAAGATGATGTGTTTGAAAAACGGAAATGAACAGGTACTGATCCCAAGACAATGAATATCTTTTTTAAAAAGATTTCTATTTGCCTGCATTCTTCTTATTTGCATCCTTTTCATGAGAGACTAATAGTATACTGTTCAGTTAATATCTTTCAAGGCAATATTACTTTGGCTAATTTTTTTAAAATTTCATTATTGAATCCAAGACAACAGTCATCTTCCAAAATTTATCCTCATCCTACAGACTCATCATCCTTGAAGTTCCCATTATTGTGCAGCAGAAATGAATCCAACTAGGAACCATGAGATTATGAGTTGGATCCCTGGCCTCACTCAGGGGGTTAAGGATCCAGCGTTGCCATGAGCTGTGATGTAGGTCGTAGATGTGGCTCAGAGCTGGCACTGCTGTGGCTGTGGTACAGGCCAGCAGCTGTAGTTCCGATTTGATCCCTAGCCTGGGAACCTCCATATGCTGTGGGTGCAGCCCTGAAAAGACAAAAAAAAAAAAAAAAAAAGAAAGTTCTTTAACAAATAGGAAATATAAACAGCCTATGGAGAGATTTGAAATATACTACAGATTTTTACTTCAAAAATAAAAAATAAAAAAGAACGTCTGGGACAAGTCAATATTTTTAGAGCTTGAGAGTCAATACTATGTAGAATACCTTGGCCAAAAGAGAGACCAGAGGTAAAAAATTGGGAAGGCCCCTACTGCAGTCACCCAGATATGAGGTGATGAGGGTTTGAACCAGGATAACAATAGTATTAGGAATTTAATGATTAAAAATGGGTTTAAAACATTATGCAGTTTATAAAATCAGATGCATGGCTGGGAAAGTGAGGATAAGAGAGTGAAAATGTTCAGTGAAAGCTGAATCCAGGTTTTGAGACAAGATAAATGAGAGGCTAGGTAGGGAGAGGAAGGTCAGCTTGACATGGGAGAATTTTGGAAAGGATTATTGAGTTTCAAGTGCTAGGTCATCCAGGTGAAGATATTAGCAAGAAATTAGATATGTAGAATTGTAAACTATGGAAAAGTATCAGGACTAACTAAAGATATCATTTTATAAGGCATCTAAACAAAAGAAATCAACCGAAGTGGGAGGACGTAAATCAAAGAGTAGTGCTGAAAAAAAAAAAAGGTAAAATCTGGTGAGCAATTATCTGAATGAAGAACTGGAAGATCACAAGGGGCTGAGAAATGAATAACCCAAAAAAAGAGAAAGAAAACAAAGAAGTGGAGAGAAAGCGAAAGATGAGATTAGTAAAGAAGTGAAGGGAGTAAATGTGGTCTATACAGAGAAATGAAAGACAATAAGGGATAGGATACAGCACTAATGGATAAGAGCTGAGAAAGGGGTCTCTTTTGTTGTGACTACTGGTTGGTTGGTTTCTAAATGGGAAAAACTAAAATGACATTGACAAAATGGATATTACCAAAGCACAACGAACTGAGGTCTACCTGAGGTTAAGAACTGTTCTGGATTATAAGCTCCATGCGAGCTAGAACCGTATCTGCTTGTTCTCCACTGTATCTCCAGTGCCTAGGAGGAAAGCCAGGTATTCAATAAGTGCCTAGGGTTCCAACCAAAAGCTCTGCAAGCAAAGCATAATTTTCTTTTAATCCACAACAAATTTTCTGCAGTTTTGGCAACTTTGGAACTTTCTTATTTTAGTCTTTTTGCGCTCATTCTCACTTAATTGGCTAGCTATAAAAATCCAAAAAGCTAAACTTTAATCTTTGATGTAAAGAGGTAGGCTTCATGGTAAGAAAATCAGAACTTTTCATTCTAAATTCTGGACAACTGAAGCATTTCTGTTTTATTATCTAAAAAGCAGAGTTCAAAAACATTTGAAATCATAACCTACTGGTAATGCCACTATAAACAAAATCAGATAAGCAGAATGCAAAGTAATAATAAATATTTTATTTAAAATAAGATTTATCTTCACAGAAAATCATTAAATTTGTTATCTATTTAGAAGGAATAAACGTGTATAAAATTTTAAGGTATAGGCTTTAGAAAAGAAAAAAAAACATTATCACATGACTTTGCTGATTGTAACATCTTAGGACCTGATGCCAAAGACGCTTCCTGGCAGTAAGTGTTTAGTACATCAGGCTGCTATCATGAAGCCAATGGCATTCCTGAAACGAGCTCTGTCAAAACCATGTGGCAGGGCTCAGGCAATGCTCTACACAAGAATACAGACACTACTTGCTCTAAAAAGCTCCTTCCAGTGAAGTCATAGATAGCAGCAAAAGATCGACAGATACACTGTTCCTCTCTACATACCAACATAAAGATGTGGAATCAGTGGATACAAAGGGCTGACTGTACTATGCCATTTTATATGATGGACCTGAGCATCTATGGATGCTGGTATCTATGGGGGTGGAGGTGTCCTGGAACCAATACTCTGTGGACAACAAGGGACAACTGTATTGTACATTACAATGACAAACACTATAAATATCAAAGAAGTGTAGGACACAAGACTTGCCCTTACAAACACGATTTAGGTGGGAGATAAAATATACATATACAGAGTTCCCATCATGGCTCAGCAGAAACAAATCTGACTAGTATCTACAAGGATGCAGGTTCAATCCCTAGCCTCACTCAGTGGGTTAAGGATATGGCGTTGCCATGAGCTGTGGTATAGGTCACAGATGCGGCTCTGATCCTGTGTTGCTGTGGCTTTGGTGTAGGCTGTCAGCAGTAGCTTCTATTTGACCCCTAGCCTGGGAACCTCCATATGCCAAGGGTGCAGCCCTAAAAAAGACCAAAAAATATATATTTACATATAAAGACACAGATATTTAATACTTACTCAATAACAATGTAACCTGATACATGATTCATTCACTCAAGAACCATTTAGTAAGCAGTTGCTATGTGCCAGTCATTCTTCCGGACATTAAGAAAATAAGAACACCCTTAAGTGACTCACAATCTAATGAGGAAATAAATATGCAAAGTATGAGATAGGTGGTATAATCAAGATACAGTAGAAGTTCTCATCACTAATCCTCTCTTAACCAACCCTGCAGATTAACCAATATTTTCTAGCCCCTTTGTAAAACACTGCCCAAAGCTCAAGGTACATTAAACTTTCAAAGCTAGAGTATGGTATTCTTTATATTTTACTCATACATGTCAGTTCACTAGGTGTGAACTGGATTTCCTCCCAAATCTGTTTATGTCAGCTGCACTTGTTATTTTGATTAAATAAATTAAATATTACATAAACCAACAAACTATAGATATAAAGAGAAAGATGAAGTTTTATGCTTTCGGAAAACAACAAAGTAAAGGAGACCTATTAAAAATTACTATCAAATTAGACGTGGGTGCAACAACTGTAAAAGACTGGGGAGAAGCTATTATATATCTATGATTTTGTATTCAATGTGCTTTACTCAAGGAAAACCAAAACCAGAAATCATAAACAATGCACTATAATTACAGCTTATTTAAGAATGACAGAAGTCCCCATCGTGGCGCAGTCGTCGTTAACGAATCTGACTAGGAACCATGAGGTTTCGGGTTCGATCCCTGCCCTTGCTCAGTGGGTTAACTATCCGGCGTTGCCATGAGCTGTGGTGTAGGTCGCAGACGCGGCTCGGATCCCATGTTGCTGTGGCTCTGGCGTAGGCTGGCAGCTACAGCTCCAATTAGACCCCTAGCCTGGGAACCTCCATATGCCGTGGGAGCGGCCCAAGAAATGGCAAAAAACAGACCAAAAAAAAAAAAAAAAAGAATGACAATACAGAACTCCAGTCAACATTCTACAAAACAGTGAAGAGTCAGAGGCTTGGAGTTCCCATCGTGGCTCAGCAGTTAAGGAACCGAACTAGCACCATGAGGACGCACATTCGACCCCTGGCCTCGCTCGGTGGGTTAAGGATCTGGCATTGCCGTGAGCTGTGGTGTAGGTCACAGATGCGGCTATGATCCCAAATTGCTGTGGCTGTGGCACAGGCCAGCAGCTACAGCTCTGATTCGACCCCTAGCCTGGGAACCTCCATATGCAGCGGGTGTGGCCCTAAAAAAGAGACCAAAAAAAAAAAAAAAGTCAGTAGAATTGGTCTTACACTGGCAAATGAGTATGTGCTTATACACTTTTAACTTAAATTTCACTTCAAGTACCATTTTAATCATTTTTTCTAATTTACTGCCCAACCACCAGACTGGATGGTACTGGATAACAAAGCTTCTGTCTTATGCACACAAGTTATTAGCAGAGCATTAAGCTTCTCTGTGTCCAGGGTCATAGAGGTTTCCCAAAGAAAGTCAACTTAATGTTGGAAGATGATTAGAAATCCACCAGACAGACAAGGAAGAGGAAAACACCCCAGACCTGTATGTTGACTCAGAAGCAAGAGAGAACAAGAAAAATGTCAAAATATTTCCTTCTACTTGCTATGCCCAGGTCTGTCACTCAAACTTTTCTCATGGCAAATTATTTAACCTCTCTTCTCATCTATGACTTAGGGAATGATTATTAATCCTACCACATATAGTTTTGCAAAGATTAAAGTACTTAGCCCTGTATCTGGCACATGGCAAGTGCTCCATAAATGAAACCATTCTTATTTTTGGAGGATAAAGAGAGGAAGTAACAAAGTACTGGAATCTGTTCCTGGGACCACAGCACCATCTTCCCTGACTGACTACTTTTTCAAGTTCATTAAGTGTGCTGACCCAGATCCTTAGGCCCCTCCTTGTTTCCTCCTTTTAGCTAGATTCGAATCCACATTCCGCAGGAGCAGGTTTTAGTTGTGCCTATAATTTAGGCTCCTTTGCTCACGGCTTAACCTTCTCATTTAAGAAGTATAAACAAAAAGGTTAAGAACAAGTCCCAGACTGAGCTGTAATTTTCCATCAGGTGAAAATGGTATCACCCCCGTGGAATCTGACATTGTGTTTATTTCTCCTAACTAGACATGCTGGTATTGGATCCAACTTCTGTCACATGTAAACGAATGCTAATAAAACCTGTGTGTACGGTAATGAAACCCTCCCCCTGGCCCTTTCCTTGGCGCTCTAATAGTGCAGTTATGCCAAGAACCTATTCACCACACCCAAAACACCTATTCCACCCCACCTTATTCAATATTTCCCAAAGCTCATCTGGATTCCAGGGCTTCTAATCCCTTATTTTTCTCGGTATCTTATCTCTAAAGCAAAATACCTACCCATTTTTCTTTGTGCCATGCTGCATCTAGCCAACTCTATGATAAATTTTTCCTCCTACATATCAGTATTTTCTAATATTCCATCATCTTGTTCAGATAGGGTATTTTTATAATAAAGGTTAAATGACATTAAAGTCTGCCAAAGAAAGTGATTTTTTTATTTCCTCAAATACCTTACTGGATAAGAGCAAATACATGATTGGCATATTATTCTGTTCAGATATAGCATATGTAAAACAGGTGAGCCAAGAATAACCTAATAACTAAAGTACTAAACAAAATTTCATACATGATCAATAAACACAAACTATATTAATAAATATACACAGAACTTAATTTGGCTATTCTCAGAACAAGTTGAAAAAGACACAAATGTAGAGACATTTTTTTCAAAAAAGAATAAACATTTTATTTGAGTATTTACTACACAAAAATAAATAAAAGTATTAAAAGAAACTAGAGTGATATTGTTAACACATTTTAAGAACACAAACTGTTAAAC
This sequence comes from Sus scrofa, assembly GCF_054392235.1. NCBI lineage: Eukaryota > Metazoa > Chordata > Mammalia > Artiodactyla > Suidae > Sus > Sus scrofa. The sequence continues at coordinate 115,471,587 of NC_139385.1, read as the reverse complement.
TTTACTGAGCCCCTTACAATGTAATTGTTTCACTAAACTATTCCACCTGAAGAAAAACCTTAAATAAGTGATAAGAATTTTCTTTAAATTGTGACAGCTATTCAAAACAAACTTAATAGTGTGAATTTAGTTTTGTTTTGTCTTTTTTAGGGCCGAGGCATGTGGAAGTTCCCAGGCTAGGGGTCCAACAGGAGCCATAGCTGCTGGCCTACACCACTGCCACAACGACGCAGGATCCTTAATCCACTGAGCGAGGCCAGGGATGGAAACTGCAACCTCATGGTTTAGTCAGATTTGTTTCCGCTGCACCATGAGGGAACTCTAATTGTGTAAATATTTTAATTTACTTGCCTACTTCAGATAAGAAGCAGTTACTAAGGGCAAGGGGTCAATAAAAGGAGACAATGTGGTGTGGAGAACAATGGCCTGGCCACAGGACTCGATCTTCTGAGTTCTAAACTAAATCTACACCAAATGACAGAGTGATCTAAGACAATTCACTTCCTCTCACTAGTTCTAAAGATAAAACAAAGAATGAGACTACTTAGGTTCTAAGGTCCCTCAGGAGGTAAAATATTCTTAGTGTCTACCCCAGTCAGCCTTAAAACTACAATAGTAAGTGCTAAAATGAAGACTAAAGATAATACATCCATTAGGAATTAAGAACAGGTTAACGAGCACAGTGCAGTTTCTGCCTCCTGTCTGCCTCTGCTCCCTGAAACCCTCTGCTCCTTTCTCTAGCCTTTTCTTCTACCCCTTTCTCCAACTTCTCTTTCTCGTTTCAAGTTTCTCTCTCTAGCTACAATTTTCCTCTATTATTCTCCAGTCCGCAATGCCAACAAGCTATTACCACCTACTACTACCATCTCCGGCCTGCTCCCTACTTCCATTACTGTTAGTTTATTGTCCTTAAATCACTACTAACAGGGTAAAGAGAATGTAATAGCTACTATGCCAAATGGATCACTTAAACTAGTTCTTAGCTTCTAAAACATGATCTAAATAAATAATACAATCAAATGCATTCTGTCTAGAGGAATTTCAACCAAGAAGGGCAAACCACTTACTGGATGCCTATTATGGGTCATATACTTTACATATCTTATATTTTTAAAACCTTAGAACTACTCTGTTTGATGGGTGTATTATCAATTTACAAATAAAAATAAGGTCCAGAAAAATTACAAATCAGAAGTTATGGAACTATCTGACTTGAAGGTCCAAACAGTCAACAGACTTGTTTTGTCAAAATAGTGACCAAAGCAAGAAACTCCCAAAATCCCAAGGGCAATTATATTTCTAATGGCCCAGAATTAACACCTAGATATCACTAATAATTTTCGTAAGTCAAAAAGTACAGGTGCTATCAAAAATACACAGTAGGCTGACAAAGGGAAACCAGTCCCAATTATTTGGACTTTCAGACACCTTTCAAAGACTGATTAAAGGGTTTGTTTTAAATTCTGCTTAAATTGCCAAGATTTTGGAGAAAAATTGTAGGTATCCTTCCACTAATACAAAGAAAAGTAGATGTAGATAGTAAATAACATTTAGGGCTAAATACACACATCTTTTGATAAATAAGTGCTATTGGTGATATTTATCCACAGATAATTATAAGGGCCATTCTTTTTTTTTTGGGGGGGGGGAGCATTCTTATTCATCAGTTTTTGTAAGTAATATAAGAGAATTTAGTTTCCTGTAAGGGTGCTGTGAAATAATTTCCCTAGTGAAAAGAGCTAAAAATTCTGGATAAAATACTCCTACAATCATCTTTTAAAAAGCAAAGCTAATAACAGAATAAGGAATTATTTAACCAGAACTGAAGGGAAAACAGAGATCCAATGAAGTACAAGAACAAAAGCCACTTTTGCCCTTTGGGTGCTGACCAATCAGAACAAACTTAAGCTTTACCTTGGACAGCTTTGCAGGACCCAAAAGGCAAAATACAAAATACAACCAGAACCATTGAGATTACAGAGTCCAACAGGAGATACACCTCACATTTAGCTGTGATCCTAAAGGGCTTATACACTCAAGGCAAAGGTGAAGTAGAAGTACAAATACAGGCCCTCAAAAGTATTCACAAACAAAATCAGCATCAACTATTTAGGTGGTCCAAAACTTCAAGCAATAGATTTGCTTTAAAGTGGTCCAGTCCAGGTAATGCCTCCAGAAACCCACCAGAAGAAAAGGCAAAAACTTTCTGAAGAAGCTACCTTTATTTGGTTAGTCATACTTTTTCAAGGACAGTGAGCAGAACATAAAACAAAAAAAATAAATAAATAAAAGACAGCTACGCATACAAAAAAACAAGTCATCATGAGCAGGATCCAGCAAAAACAACAGACTACAGAAGGGACATCCAACACCTCCTATTTGGAAGAAGAGAGATACTAACTTTGAAATAACAACACTTACTAGTTTTAAAGAATAAAAGAGAACCCTGAAAATATATGCAGTGAACAGGAAACTATTAAGAAAAGACTCAGTAGATTTTAATGGAACCAAAACTGATCTTCAACAATAACCAAAATTACAAAGTAATTGAATGACTTCAAAAGACTAAACTTGGAGTTCCCATCGTGGCTCAGAGGTTAACGAATATGACTAGGAACCATGAGGTTGCGGGTTCGATCCCTGGCCTCACTCAGTGGGTTAAGGATCCGGCGTTGCCATGAGCTGTGGTGTAGGTCACGGATGGGGCTAGGATCCCGGGATGCCTTCCTGTGGTGCAGGCCAGCAGCTATAGCTCCAATTAGACCCCTAGCTGGGAACTTCCATATACCGTGGGTGTGGCCCTAGAAAAGATTAAAAAAAAAAAGACTAAACTCAGCGAACGAGAAAATTAATGGACTGGATGAGAGATCAGATTATCCATAATAAAGTATGCAGTGATAAAAAGATGGGAAATACAGAACAGATAAAAGAAGGCCTAAGATACATGTAATCCAAAAGGAAAAGAGAATAATACCTAAAGATATAATGATTGAGAAGTTTCCAAAACATCTCAAAGATGTTAATCTACAAATTCAAGCCTAACAAAGTTCTAAATAAAATAATCTGTACCCTGATATGTCATTTAAAAAACTACAGAACACCAAAGTCAAGACGAAATTTTAAATACAGCCAGTAAGTTAGAAAACAGTAGAACACAGTAAAATCTTCTTGTCTGTTGTTTTAAAATAAAAACGTTGTCAAAAAACAAAGAAACAAAAAAACAAACGCTGTCCTATTAGTGAGATTATCAATCTCAGAAGGGTGTAATGATCAAGCAAGGTAATGTATTTGAAAAGATTTTTAAAATCATAAAGGTTGGCATTCTCATCATGGCTCAGCGGCAACAAATCTGACTAGCATCCATGAGGATGCAGATTCAATCCCTGGCCTTGATCATGGGTTAAGGATCTGGTGTTGCCATGAGCCGTGGTGTAGGTTGCAGACGCGGCTCAGATCCCCGCGTTGCTGTGGCTGTGGCATAGGCCGGTGGCTACAGCTCCGATTCAACCCCTAGCCTGGGAACCTCCATATGCTGCGGGAGCGGCCCAAGAAATAGCAACAACAACAACAACAAAAGACAAAAAGACAAAAGACAAAAAAATAAAAAAATAAAAAAAAAAAAATAAAGTTGGAGCACACGCTGTCATGCAGAGTGTTAAGGATCCTGCAATATTTTTGTGGAGGTGTGGGTTCCTTATCCCGGCACAGTTAAGGGTTAAGGATCAATCATTGCCATAGCTGTAGTGGAGGTCACAGCTGTGGCTCATATTCAATCCATATGCCACAGGTGTGGCCCAAAACAAACAAACAAACGAAACTATAAAGGTATCTGAAGACTCAAATGATAGAGCTTCTACAAAATCTATTTCCTTTTTCGTCATTTAACCTCTCTCTGGACCTAATTTTACCTGTAAAGGAAGGTTATAGCTGATTACTTTCAAAGTTCATTCCAGCTCCAAGATTACTTTATCATTGTACCTGTCAGAGAAAAGCCATTCAAATTTTGATATTCTACTGCCTAAAAATAAGATGCTAGCTATCATCAGAAAGAATAATAGGGGAGTTCCCGTCATGGCGCAGTGGTTAACGAATCCGACTAGGAACCATGAGGTTGCGGGTTCAGTCCCTGCCCTTGCTCAGTGGGTTAACAATCCGGCGTTGCCGTGAGCCGTGGCGTAAATTGCAGACGTGGGTCAGATCCCGCGTTGCTGTGGCTCTGGCGTGGGCCGGTGGCTACAGCTCCGATTCAACCCCTAGCCTGGGAACCTCCATATGCCGCGGGAGCGGCCCAAAGAAATAGCAAAAAGACAAAAAAAAAAAAAAAAAAAAAAAAAGAAAGAAAGAATAATAGGAACATAACCGAAATTATATCCCAAATTCTATAAAAAGCCATTCATATCTGGAACACCAACACAAGTGTTGAAATCACCAAACTATGCGCGTAAAAACAGAAAAAGACAACTAATGCAGTGGTTCTCAATCCTTGCTGTGTATTAGGACTACTGAGAAACGCAAAAGAATACTAATACCAGGGACCCTAACTCTTAAGATTCTGATTTAAATGGTCTGGGGTACAGATCAAGAAATTTTTTAAAGTTTCCCAGATTATTCTAAGATTACAGCTAAAGCTGAAAAACACTGAACTAAAGTGACAAATAGGGTATGTTTTAAAAGTGTAAAACCTCTATAATTTTTCCAAAATACAGTTAATGGTTATAAAATTATCATGTATATGAAAGAATGAAAAACAAACTTGTTTACAAAATTATACCATACCACAATGGGGTTCACCTGTTCCAAATTTAAAGGACATGGTTTAAAGGGCCAAATAAACATAAAAATTAGTTTTTACAAAGTGGTTGGTAAATGTATACAATCTGTTATCCAATAAGTTATGCAACATTAAGAGAAACATATTCAAAAATTTATATAAATTTCTAAACAACTGACACATGGTGAATTATTAAGAAAAGCAAGTACATTTGAAATATACAGTCAATATTTTGAGGCTGACACGGAAGACAGTAATTCACTCCTCCATAAACGTCGCTAAGCACCACCATCGGACCCAGAGTATAAGACTGCATCGTCCCAGGATGGCACTTTAAATGCTCAAGCCTTAGAAGAGTTACAACTGAAGATCTGCTTTTCTCTGGGAACAAGGAGATAAATAAAAGCACGAATTTTTATTTATTTATTTTGCTTTTTAGGGCCGCACCCCGTGGCAACATGGAAGTTCCCAGGCTAGGGGTCTAATCAGACATACAGCTGCTGGCCTACGCCACAGCCACAGCGACTTGGGATCTGAGCCGTGTCTGCAACCTACACCACAGCTCACGCTAACACTGGACTCTTAACCCACTGAGCAAGGCTAGGGACTGAACCCACAACCTCACGGATCCTAGTCAGGTTGTTAACTGCTGAGCCACAAAGGGAGCTCCCGAGAGTAGAAATTTAACATCACGCACTTGCTACCATTTATTTATTGATTATGTTATGTACCAGACCTCTGCTAGATATTTTTAAATATCTCATTTAATTCTTACAAGGTAGTTTATCAACCTCACCTTACACATGAAGATATTTAAGTTCTAAAAGGTCAGAATTATGGCAAATGTATTTTTCACATGATATAAAATAGTAAGTTTTAAAGCAAAGATTTAAATCCAGATCTCTGCCATGTTGCCTTTCTCTATAATTGTAAATGATGGTTATAATAATAACAAAAAATAAACTGTCATTTTAAGTGCTTACTTTGTCCATTTAAATGCTCAGTAAATCTTCTCAATAGTCCTATGAAGTGGCTCAGTCAAAAAAATTGAGTCATACCTGACTCTCCCCCACTTTTTAAAATTTTTTAAATTGTTTTGTCTTCTAAGGGCTGCAGGGTGGCACATGGAAGTTCCAAAGCTAGGGGTCAAATCGTAGCTGTAGCTGCCAGCTTATGCCACAGCCATAGCAACACCAGATCTGAGCCACATCTGCAATCCACACTGCAGCTCATAGCAACTCCAGATCCTTAACCCACTGAGCAGGGCCAGGGACTGAACCCACAACCTCATGGATACTAATCAGGTTCGTTACCGCTGAGCCACAATGGGAACTCTGATTCCCCTTTTTCTCACGTCCTACCATTCAGCACATCTCACTAGTTCTACCTTCAAAAATGTATTTAGAATCCATTATATTTTGAATATATATGACATGTGAACATATATTCACATATATTCTTGTCACTACCCTCTGGCTTGGATTATTAAAACATCTTCCTACCCAGACTCTCTGATTTATCTTCCTTTGTCTCCCCTCCAAGTGTATTCTAGATCCTTACAAAGAGTTCCATTTAAAGATGATGTCACTCTTATGCTCTAAACAGTTCAACAGTTGCCCATCTTGCTGAGGTAAAAATTAAGTCCTAAGGATCAATGAACAAGACCCAGGATCTCTGATATCATTTTCTCCATTTTCCTCCTCTATTCCAGCCACACTTGCCCAATTACTCCTCAAACATTCTGAACATATTTCCCCTTCCCCCTCCTCTGTTCTCTCTGCCCAGAACACTCTTTCCTCAGATTTTACCTTTCCAGGTCTTTGCTCAAATGGCACCTTATCGGTAAAGCCTGCCTTCTCCACTCCACTTTCTCAAGCACTCCATTAACTCCTTCCCCTACTTTATCATGGCACTTAGTACCACCAAACATTTTATGAATGTATTCATTTATTACTGCCTGTCTTCCCCAGTGATTTAAGCATCATGCAGGTAGAATCTGTTTTAATCGTTATTGCTTCTCCACTGCCTTAGAACAGAACTTGGCATGAAGTAGGTACTTGAAAACTTTGTTGAAGGAAAATATGAATCAATAATGCCAAAACCCAGATTTGTAAACATTCCAGTACACAGCCACCATACCACAGGCCCTCATAATTATATCACCTTTTTCATGCAACTAAGCATTTCCAAGTAGACAAAAGAGCCCCCCTTACCACAAACAAACATCAAAAGCTAGGAACAATAATTTCTTTTTTTTTTTTTTTTTTTCCTTACAGGCTTCTTTCCCATTAGCCAGTAATTTTCAAATACTGAGCCTCAGGTTCTCATTACCTCATAAGGTCTTTTTTTTTTTTTTTTGTCTTTTCTAGGGCCGCACCCAAGACATATGGCTGTTCCCAGACTAGGGGTCTAATCGGAGCTGTAGTCACCGGCCTACACCAGAGCCACAACAATACCAGATCTGACAATACCAGATCGGAGCCGTGTCTGCAACCTACACAACTCACGGCAACGCCGGATCCTTAACCCACTGAGCAAGGCCAGGAATCAAACCCGCAATCTCATGGTTCCTAGTCGGATTCGATAACCACTGCGCCACGACGGGAACTGCAGCTTCATAAGGTCTTTTTCCCTTCTACCCTCCCAATTCACCACTAGCTCTCCTTTCTTACACTCTTTACAGAAAATTTAAGCCCCCAAAATGATAAAAATTGATTCCTATGCAATTTGTTTGTTCTATTACTCCAACTAGACAGCATGTTTGAGAGCATTTAGCACAATGTCTCCTACACTAAAAAAATCTTTAAAATATTATGATTTATATTCTATCTTCAATTTCTTTCACAAATATAAAGCTCAGGAATAATCTTGACCATTTTTTTCCCATAAATTACCTACTCTCATTTGAATGGTGCTGGGAAGGTGGGAGAGAGATTGCCAAAAATAAAAAGAGAGTTTTATGTTAACAAAGATGGACAAGGGGGCAAGAAATGACGAATAAGTTTTTGGCATAATGTGGCCAGTTCCTTACTCCCAAGATCTGAAGGACGGAGGATATGGTGTAAGCAAGCCAGGGAGATGAGAGCTTGGGTTGCCTTTCACAACTCTGCCCAGGCAACTTGAAAGAGCAGGACTGACAGGTTCCTGAAGAGAAAAATCAGACCTAATCTTAAAAGTATTTTTGTTGACTCTGGTATTGACTTAAGAAGAGATTTAAAAATTAAAAAGATGATACCAACTGTTCCAAATTTCATTACCATTCATTCAATTCTTATTTCCTACTAGAAAGATTCTGATGGAAAAAAGAAGGGATATGGTCGAATTTAATGATGTTGATATAAAGAAATTATTTTTAAAATATATATTCAATTATACTAATAAGGAGGTCAAAAACCACAGATTCCTGGAAACTCCCTCCTCCCAAAATGCCTATTTGCTCTGTTTAAAAACTATGCAGGAATTCCTGTCATGGCGCATCGGAAACGAATCCGACTAGGAACCACGAGGTTGTGAGTTCGATCCCTGGCCTCGCTCAGTGGGTTAAGGATCCGGTGTTGCCATGACCTGTGGTATAGGTCATAGACATGGCTTGGATCTGGTGTGGCTGTGGCTCTGGCATGGGCCAAAAGTTACGGCTCTAATTAGACCCCTAGCCTGGGAACCTCCATATGCCGCAGGTGTGGCCCTCAAAAGACAAAAGACCAAAAAAAAAAAACCAAAAAACAAAAAACTATGGCACATTTTCTAAGTTTCTCCATGGATGCTTAATTGAACTGGAGCACAAACCAAGATACTGTAAAAATGTAGTGCCCTTAGTATAAGCACCAATGGGAAACCTACTTGAAGTTTAACATTTGCCATAAATAACCCAGTAAGTAGTGTGTGTGTATATATTGGGGCAGGGAGGGGGTAAGGTAGAGAGGGCAAAACTGAGGAGTAACTACAGTTACTCAATAAATACGCATTCAATAAATACGCTGAATAAATAAATGATGAAACTGAAGTTCAGAAAAGTTAAAGGATTTCCTCAAGGTCAAAGAGCAGGCAGCAAGCACAGCTTATACTGTAACCCCTTCTGCTTGCTCTTTCCACAACCACTTGCACTACACCAAAGCAGCCTGTTACAGCACATGATTCTATTTAACATGATTGTTTCTTCTTTCCTCTTAAGTGCCAAAGAAAATACATGGTACCAAAAAAAGTGACACAGTGGGTAGCACTTTAACTTCAAGTGTTTCACCAACCAAAACTATACTCAGATTTCACAAGCATACAGGATTAGCCAGAAAGACAGAAAAGCAGAGCCACTCGTAGTTCTTTAAATTCTTTGTGAAATTAGTGTATGCCTTGGAAGTTTTAAAAACAGCCACTGAAACCTACTTACCAGTTCAGAATGGCCTGCAAAGTATCAGCCTCACTTTCATTCTTCCAAGATCCCACAATAGCTCCTCCCTGGATATACTTTATCTTGCAGATTATGCAAGGAAATGTAACCAACTTTGAAGCTCCTTTTAGTTCCTTTTAAAGTACAAGTCAGTCTCACAAAACCCTGAACATAAAATTAACCCTTGGGAAGTTTTAGATTCTGAGAACAAGAAACCATCTCTGAACCATTATCCGACTGTGATTATCTATCTAGATTCTTCATTCAAAATCCACGAGTCTGAAATATCTAAAAGAAACGCGGGATGGGATGAGGAAGAAGTAAAAGAAGAAACATTTACATATATAAAAAGGGAGCAGATATTCCTAGTAACACTTTGACCCAACGGCAGCTTCTTGCCTTAAAGTCAAGGCCTCACGGATACAACTTCTGTTGTCTTCTCTGATCGCCTTCCTCACAGAGAGGCGCCAACTGTCAATACCTTTTCCAGGCATCTTCTCTAGACCTAGGAGGGCCACTCACTAGGATAGGGGATGATTTGCTCATCTCTCAAAACTACTGTCAGCCCAATTAGTAAACTGAAAGGGAAGACCTAAAATGTGGAATGGCGAGAGAGTTCAAACAAGCCTGAGAGTTAAGAGTGGGAAGGAGCAGACGAAAAGGTGCGGGGAGGGTAAACAACGCATGGGGGGGGGGAGCTGGGAGTGGGAACCCGGGTCGAGGAAGTGGGGTCACCTAAAGGCAAAGGTGAAGGGAGGAAGGGGATGAGGTTCTGGGTGGGATGGGCTGGAGCAAAGGGGGAGGGGACGAGCGAGCGGAGCGGGGGAGGGGGAAGGGTCCGGGGCGGGGCGGAAGAGAGCGGAGAGGCGGGATGAAGACGGCCAGGCCGGGAGGGTCTTTACCTGCAGCTCCGCCCGCTCTACTTCCCACTGGGCTCTCTCCACTTCGAAGCGGGCCCACTCGTGCTGAAGGAAGTGCAGGATTCCCGGGAGGCTGTACTGGGCTCGCGCCGCCCCCGCCGCAGCCGCCCCGTCGCCGGCCGCGGCAGCCTCCGCCAGAGGCCCGAGACCCTTGGCACCGCTGGCGCCCGGGTGGTTGTTGCTGAAGAAGACGCCGGGACCCGCCTGCTCGTCCATGGCGGCCGCAGGAACCCGGGGAGCTGCCCAGGCGCCCAGCAGCTGAGGCAACGGCGGCGGCCAGCAGCGTCTCCTCCTCCCTCCGCCGCTCCCCGCCCACACCCCAGTCAGCAGGGAGCAGCCGCCTGGGCGCGGGGGCCGGCCGAGCTCGGGACGGGCCGGGAAATGGGTCAACTGCGGTGCGCGGGCGGCGCGGGGCTTGCTGGGAAATGTAGTCGCGGGGCGTGGTGCCGGCGAGCACCGCCCGGGCTGCCTGAGGGGTTGCGACCGGCTGCGGCTCCACCGTGGCCCCGCCCCCGGGCCCGCCCCAGCCCTTGGCGGAGAAGGGGCGGCCCCCGGCGGGGAGCGCGGGTTTCCTCTTGGTTAAGCAGGGGCTGGCTGGCGGTCCTCCAGCCTCCCTAGCACGCGGAAGTTCTTGGGCGGCGCTCACTGTGGCGCGCACACACACACACACACACAAGGCGCTCACTGTTGCAGACACACACACACACACACACACACACACACACACACGGAAGTTACCGCGCCAAAATGCCAGCCTAAGCTGCACATCTCCTACGGCTTCCTGGTAGTTCTGTTAAGAAACAAGCTCAAAGCAAGCTTCGCCGGTCCGACCCCATGGCCCGGGATTCTCTAGCCAGCACGCTCGGACCTCTCCCTTCTGCTCTGTCTAGAGTGATTCTCTGACCCAAGACACTCCACTTCAGTCCATCTCCTTATCGCGGTCGTTCCTGCCTTTTTTCTCGCTAGAGGTTCAGTCAAACCTGTTGCCTGATCACTTTTCATTTAGAAGGAACTAATCATCTCTCTGTCCTGAACGCAACACAGCAGCTTTCTGTTTCTTGCAATTTTTGGTTTGGTGACACCACATCTAAAACAGGGCTCTGCTTCACCTCCTTTATAGCTTGCAGTAAATCCTGTAAACGTTACAAATATCCAAGGCTCTTTTATTTCGAACTCATTTTTCCTTATCCCTGAGCAGTCGGTACACATTTCAACAAATATTTGACTGTAAGTTATCTCATTGGGGATATAAAGATAAATGACACAGTTCCTGTCTTCAAAGGCAGACTGGCAACTATACAATCAATTCTCGCAATGCCCTAAAGTTACACTATTTAAAAGAACAAAATCCCTTTCTACTCCCTAGAGCTATCTTAGGTATCCGGGCACTTCTCCTTTTTCACTTGTCCGGTTCCCAGTTTCTTCCACGTTTCACTTGCAATCTGGCAATAGTATTAATCTACCAAAGGCCCATCAAAGTCCTTTCAAGTGTTTCTCTCTAAATGTTATCCTTCTCCCAAGTTCTTGAAATTATGTCACTTATTAATTCACACTACAATGATAATGAAAGGAAGGGACCTGAAAAAATTTAACAAGTGAAAATGAAATTAAGCACTTATTTTGTCCCTACAAAAAGTTATTTGTAGTTCTTTTGTGGGATGGGCTTCTGGGATATCAAACCTAATGGCCATGGAAAAAAATATAAAAATATAGGCTAGTGAGTGACATGTCAGGGAAGGACATCCTGTCCCTGTATTCCCCCTCCCCCTCTTCCCACTGCTACTTGTGGAAAGGACAGGAAACACATTGTATCTGCTCTGGTTGCAAATAAAGATGGCTAGCTCTCTTCTCCCAGTTATTGAATGTTTCTGCTTTATGAATTCATTCTTTATTGTAATAAAAGTTTGATCCAGGCCTGGCCAACTCCCTGTGTCATAAATTATTTTGGCTGTAAGTATCCTTTGAGATACTGCCCAGTCCTCTCATTTTACGGTTTGGGATTCTAAAGAAGTTTAACTTTTTCACAATAAGACTTTGAGTGAGTGGCGCAGGCAAAACTAGAAATGAGAATTACTGATTGTTAGTTCATCAATCTTTCCATTAACAGATTATCTCCTCCCTTACTTATCAAATCTATCAGAGTATTGAGGGGACAGTAATGCAACAATGGCGTATTTTTTCATCTGAGGGATTTAAGTAATCTTACAAGATTGCAATTTTTTGTTTTTGAATGTTAAAAGTTTTTTTTTCCCCCTCTAATAGAAAACATGTCTTGAAGTTCCCTTGTGGTGCACTGGTTTAAGGATCCTGCATTGTCATTGCAGCAGGTTGGGTTGCTGCTATGGCACAGGATGGATCCATGGCCTAGGAACTTTCACATGTCCCAAGTGTGGCCTAAAAAAAAAAAAAAGAAAAAAAAGAAAGGAAAAGAAGAGAAAGATGTATCAGATAATTCCTTTAGATAAGTTTATAACTTACTATAAATGATTAAATTTAGCGGTAGAACCTATAACTCTTTCGGAGAGAATCATTAAGAAAAAATTCCTGGAGTTCCCGTCGTGGCGCAGTGGTTAACGAATCCGACTAGGAACCATGAGCTTTCGGGTTCGGTCCCTGCCCTTGCTCAGTGGGTTAACGATCCGGCATTGCCGTGAGCTGTGGTGTAGGTTGCAGACGCGGCTCGGATCCCGAGTTGCTGTGGCTGTGGCGTAGGCTGGTGGCTACAGCTCCAATTCGACCCCTAGCCTGGGAATCTCCATATGCCGCGGGAGCGGCCCAAGAAATAGCAAAAAGACAAAAAAAAAAAAAAAAAGAAAGAAAAAGAAAAAATTCCTCTGGCGCAGACCAGAGGTTCAGCAGGTTAAGAATCTGACTAGCTATCTGGTGGGAGCAGATTGGATGCAGCTTCATTCAGCATTATTACCAGGTATTTGATAATGACAGAACCTAATTGGGTATAATTTCTATTAACACATCATGCCTTTCATGGGAAGGACAGCAATTCCAGGGGAAAGCTGCCACTGTGGAGAAATTGTCCAGCCTTCCATTCCAGAAAATCTAGCATAGGATCATGGCGCAGGACTGTCAACCCATACCAGATAGCTGCATCATCAGTATGGTTCTGGGCAGCCTCAAGGGTGATGAACCCCATCATGGGGTTCCACCAGATATTCCTATTAAAAAACATCAGGAGTTCCCATGGTGGTTCAGGGGAAACAAATCTGACTAGTACCCTTCAGGACACACAGAATCCATCCCTGGCCTCACTCAGTGGGTTAGGGATCTGGCATTGCCCTGAGCTGTGGCATACATTGCAGACTCTGATCAGATCCTATGTTGCTATGGCTGTGGCATAGGCTGCCAGCCGAAGTTCCAATTTGACCCCTAGCCTGTGAACTTCCATATGCCGCGGGTGCAGCCCTAAAAAGACAATAAATAAATAAATATGTTAAAAAATATAAAATAAAGAACATTAACAATGCTTGGGTCTGGAGTTCCTGTTGTGGCTAAGCAGTTAACGAACCTGACTAGCATCCATGAGGACGTGGGTTCAATACCTGGCCTCGCTCAGTGGGTTAAGGATTCAGCATTGCCATGAGCTGTGGTGTGGGTCGGAGATGCGGCTCAGAGCCCGAGTTGCTGTGGCTCTGGAGTAGGCTGGCAGCTACAGCTCCAATTTGACCCCTAGCCTGGGAATCTCTATGCGGCAGGGGCAGCCCTATGCTTGGGTCTACACCAAAGACATGTTCCGGCTTGCCATATACAACTTCTGCTGACCACCTCCCAGCCAGGCACTCATGCTGTTTCCTCCCCCTTCTTCGTCCTCACATTATTCACACTCCTCCAGATGCTCCAAATATCATACACAAACAACAGGGCCATGGTGGGAGTGGGGGTAGTGCACTGCTTGCTACCGAGTATTGTGCATGATGTTTGGACACTAGGCTAGTTGCATCTGACAGGAGAAGTCTGTGTTGTACCAGAGCATGCCTTAGACTTAAGTAATGCAAAAGTTATCTTCTTCTTCTTCTTCTTTTTTTTTCAATCTAATGACAAGTTGCTCTATTAACCCAAAGAAGTGAAGGAGAAAGCAGCTGCCTCCCTGCCCAGATATTTCTTTGTTCAGATTATTCAGTACATAATACAATAAAACCATTACAATTTTCAAAAAAAAAAAAAAAAAAAAAAGCCTCTGGAGTTCCTGTTTGGCTCTGCAGCTGAAGAAGCCAAGTAATATCCATGAGGATGTAGGTTCGATCCCCGGCCTTGCTCAGTGGGTTAAGGATCCAGCATTGCCACAAGCTGTGGTGTAGGTCACAAACATGGCTCAGATCCCATGTTGCTGTGGTTGTGGTGTAGGTCAGCAGGTGCAGCTCCAATTCGACCCCTAGCCTGGGAACTTACATATGCTGCAGATGCAGCCCTAAAAAAGAAAAGAAGAAGAAGAAAAAAAAAAAGATTCCTCCACTCACGTAAATAAAATCAGAAATGATACCACAGAAATACAAAAGATCGTAAGGGACAACTACAAACAATTATATGTCAACAAATTGGACAAATTAGAAGAACTGGATAAATTCCTAGAAACATACATATAACGTATCCACACTGAATTAGAAAGAAATAGAAAAGCTGGAGTTCCCGTCGTGGCGCAGTGGTTAACGAATCCGACTAGGAACCATGAGGTTGCGGGTTCGGTCCCTGCCCTTGCTCAGTGGGTTAACGATCCGGTGTTGCCGTGAGCTGTGGTGTAGGTTGCAGACGCGGCTCGGATACTGCGTTGCTGTGGCTCTGGCGTAGGCCAGTGGCTACAGCTCCGATTAGACCCCTAGCCTGGGAACCTCCATATGCCGCGGGAGCGGCCCAAAGAAATAGCAAAAAGACAAAAAAAAAAAAAAGAAATAGAAAAGCTGAACCAACAAATTACTAATAAGGAGATTGAATCAGTAATCAAAAACCTCCCAATAAACAATAGTCCAGGACCAGACAGCTTCACTGGTGAATTCTACTAAACATTCAAAGAACAATTAATACCAATCCTTCTCAAATCCTTCCAAAAAACTAAGTGGAGGAAACTCTTCCAAACTGATTTTATGAGGCTAGCATTACCCTAATCCCAAAGCCAGACAAAGATGCCACATTAAAAAAAAAAAAAAAATCACAGGTCAATATCCCTGATGAACATAGATATAAAAATCCTCAATGAAATATTAGAAAATCAAATTCAATAATACATTAAAAAGGATCATACACTATTATCAATTCAGATTTATTCCAGGGATGCAAGGCTGGTTGAAAATCTACTATCGATGTGATACCTCACATTAACTAAAAGATATAATCATCTCAATAAATAATTATATGAACATCTAATAGATGTAGAGGAATAATTTGACAAAATACAACATCCATTTGTGATAAAAACTCTCAACAAAACTGGTATGAAGGGAATGTACCTCAACATAATAAAGGCCATTTGTGACAAACCCACAGCTAACACCCTCTTAATGGTGAAAAACTGAAACCTTTTCCTCTAAGATCAGGAACAAGACAGGGATGCTTACTCTGGCTACTTTTATTTAACATAGTATTGGCAGTGCTACCTAGAATAATTAGGCAAGACAAAGAAATAAAACACATCCAATTTGAAAAAGTAAAACTATCACTATTTGCAGATGACCTAATACTATGTACAGAAAACCCTAGACTTCATCAAAAAAGTTAATACCAACAAATAATTTCAGTATTGTTGCAGGATAAAAAAAAAAAATCAATAACAAAAATTGGTTGGGAGTTTCCACTGTGGCTCAGTGGTAATGAACCTGACTAGTATCCAGGAGGATGTGGGTTTGATCCCTGGCCTCACTCAGTGGGTTAAGGACCTGGCATTGATGGTAGCTGTGGTGTAGGTTGCTGACGAAACTTGGACCCCACATTGCTGTGGCTGTGGTGTAGGCCGGCAGCTGCAGCTCCTATTAGACCTCTAGCCTGGGAACTTCCATATGCCATGGGTGCGGCCCTAAAAGGAAAAAAAAAAAATCAGTTGTATTTCTACATGGCAAAAACAAACTATCAGAAAGAGAAATTAAGAAAACAATCCCAGGATTTCCCATCATGTCACAGCAGAAACAAGTCTGACTAGGAAACATGAGGTGGCAGGTTCAATCCCTGGCCTCGCTCAGTAGGTTAAGGATCCAGTGTTGCTGAGAGCTGTCGTGTAGGTCACAGACACAGCTTGGATCCCACATTGCTATGGCTGTTGCATAGGCCAGCATCTGTAGCTCCAATTAGACCTCTAGCCTGGGAACTTCCAAATGCTGCCAGTGCAGCCCTAAAAAGCAAAAAAAAAAAAAAAAAGAAAGAAAAAGAAAGAAAACAATCCCATTCAAGAATGCATCAAAATAAAATAAAATGTATAGAAATAAATTTAACTGGGGAGGCCAAAGACCTATACACTGAAAACTATAAGATATTAAGGAAAGGAATTGAAGATGATACAAATAAATGGAAAGCTATTCCATGCTCATGAACTGGAAGAACTAATATTGTTAAAATACTACCCAAAGCAATCTATAGATTCAATGCAATCCCTATCAAAATTCCAATGGCATTTTTCACAGAAATAGAATAAATATTCCTAAAATTTGCATGACATCACCAAAGATGTTCAAAGCACTCCAAAGAACAATGAAGCTGGAAGCATTATGCTCCCTGATTTCAATGTCTATTACAAAGCTATAGTTATTAAAATAGTATGGCATTGGCATAAATACAGATGCATATGTCAACGAAACAGAACAGAGAGCCCAGAAATAAATCCATACATACATGGTAAATTAATATATAACAAAGGATCTAAGAATATGCAATGGGGAAAGGATAGTTTCTCCAATAAATGGTGGTGGGAAAACAAGACAGCCATGTGCAAAAGAATGAAACTGGACCAGTATCTTATACATACACAAAATGAACTCAAGATGGATTAAAGATTTAAACAGAAGACCTAAAACTATAAAATTAGAAGAAAACATGGTTGGTAAGCTCCTTGACATTGGTCTTGATGATAATTTTTTTAATTCGACCCAAAAAGTTAAAGCAAGTAAAGCAAAATCAACGAATGGGACTCCATCAAACTAAAAAGCTTCTGCATAGCAAAGGAAACCTAACAATAAAAATAAAATAAAATAAAAGAGCAACCTACTAAATGGGAGAAACTATTTGCAAACTGTATATCTGATAAGGGTTTAACATCCAAAACATATAAAGAACGTACACAAATCAACAACAAAAATACAATCAGATTTTAAAATGGGCAGAAGATGTGAACAGACATTTGTCCAAAGACATGTAGATGGCCAAGAGACACATGAAAAAATGCTCAACATCATTACTCATCAGCAAAATGCAACTCAAAACCGCAATGAAATATCACCTCGCACCTATTAGAATGCCTATAATCAAAAAGATGAGAAATAATAAGTGTTAAGAAAAATGTGGGGATAGGGAAACATTGACGGGGTTATTAATTGATGCAAACACTATGGAAAACAAAATGGAGTTTCCTCAAAACATTAAAAATAGAATATATGATCCAGTAATTTCACTTCTGGATATATATCTGAAGGAAATGATGTCACTATCTCAAAGAGATATATGTATTCCTATGTTAATTCCAGCATTATTTATAATGTCCAAGACATGGAAACAAGCTAACTGTCCATCAATGGATGAATGGATACGCACACACGACAGAGTATTACTCATACACAAAAAAAAAGAGTGAAATCTTGCCATTTGCAACAATGTCGCTGGACCTCAAGGGCATTATGCTAAGTGAAATAAACCAGACAGAAGACAACAAATACCACAGACACAGAAAACAGATTGGTGGTTGCCAGAGTTGGTTGGTGGGAGAAATGGATGAATGGGGTCAAAAGGTGAAAAAAAAATTAAATTTATAGATAACTTGAACTATCACATATATACAACAGCACTGCTTTAAATCATACTTTGACTTTATTGTACCTTTTTGCCTTTCAAGCACTGACTAACACACAAACAGTACTTATGATCTATAATGTAACAAAACCTTCACTCAGTACACTAAAATATGAGTGGTTATATTAAGGTGGAATTCTGAAGAGATTTACATTTTTCTTTTTCCCAAAAAGTTCTACATTTGCTAATATTTCTTTTTCTTTTCTTTCCTTCTTTCATCTTTTTAGGGCCACACCCATGGCATATGGAAGTTCCCAGGCTAGGGGTCAAATCAGAGCTATAGCTGCCAGCCTGTGCCTCAGCCACAGCAATATGGGATCCAAGATTCATCTGTCACCTATACCACAGATCCTTCACCTGCTGAGCAAGGCCAGGAGTCAAACCCGCATCCTCATGGATACTAGGTCAGATTAATTTCTGCTGAGCCACGACGGGAACTCTGACATCTGGTAATATTTCTTTCATAATTTAACAAAAAAAACACACATTATTTTAAAAAAGAAGACCTTAAATTGCTTTAAGACATAAGGACCAGAAAGCCCACCATTTCCAACTATATTGAATCAGTTTATGAAACTGTTAGATTTTTGAGTAGTGAGCTTACCAATTACTTTTTTTTCCCCTTGTGCCAGTCTGTCTTTCACATTTTCTGTGTTCAGCATGAATTTTTTTTTTTTTTTTTTTTTAATGGCTACACCTGTAGCATGTGGAAGTTACTGGGCCAGGGATCAAAAATGCACCACAGAAGTAGCCTGAGCCACAGCAGTGACAATGCTAGATACTTAACCCACCAAGTCACCAGGGTACTTCATGAATTACATTTTTTATTTTTAATTTCATTTTATTTTATTTTTTTTTTGTATTTTTGCCTTTTCTAGGGCCGCACCCACAGCACATGGAGGTCCCCAGGCTAGGGGTTGAATCGGAGCTGTAGCCGCCGGCCTACGCCACAGCCACAGCAACTCAGGATCTGAGCCGTGTCTGCGACCTACACCACAGTTCACAGCATTGCCAGATCCTTAACACACTGAGCAAGGGCAGGGATCGAACCCGCAACCTCATGGTTCCTAGTCGGATTTGTTAACCACTGAGCCATGACGGGAACTCCCCATGAATTACATTTTTTAAAGTAAATATTTTATTAGGAAAGCTCAAAAGTTTTAAGGGAACTTTCACAAACTGAACCACTGTATGTAACTACTACCAAGATCATGAAACTGAACATAACAGGCATCCCAAAGTTCTCTCTTGATGTGCATTTTCAAATACAACAGTAAAAATGCTTTTGAATTTCAAAAAAAAAAATCCCCGAAACATTAACATCTAGAAAGGTGTTTGTATTGAGTATTTGTAATGAGTTAAACCTTAATTTTATTCCTCATTTTACAGTTTTCCAAATCTGGAAATCTTGAACAAATAGACTAATATTTTTTTATCTGCAGTCCACTCATTTTTATTTTTTAATTTATTTTTATTTTATCATTATTCTTTTAAGGACTGCACTCATGCACATGGGAGTTCCCAGGCTAAGGGTCGAATCAGAGCTGCAGCTGCCAGCCTATACCACAGCCACAACAACACCAGATCCAAGCTGTGTCTGCAACTATACTGTAAACTATACCGCAGCTCGGACAGATCCTTAACCCACTGAGCAACAACCCACTGCAATGCCGGATGCTTAACCCACTCATTAGACCAGGGGTTGAACTTGCATCCTCATGGATATTAGTCGGGTTCGTTACCACTGAGCCACAGTGGGAACTCCAGTCCACTCATTTTTAATATGAGAATAATATTTACCTTACAAAGTTACTGTCAAGAGGAAATGAGAGAAATGTAAACCCACCATCAATAGTGCCTGACATACGGTATATATGGAATACTGACAGCTATTATTGTATTCACAAGACTAACTGAAATAACACATGTAAGGGCTCTGTCACACTACGTGCTCAGTAATCGTTCCTTTTCTTTTCTCTTCCCTTATTCAGAACTTTAATTCAGCAGAGTTAAAATAATCTTTGGGAAAAAAAAAAAAGTAATGTCTTTGCTTAACCATGGAAGTCCTCAGACCTTAAGATGTGGTCTTCTGATCATCTTGTAATTAATAAAGCCTGTGACGCAAAAAAGTAGGATTTCCTTTCTAAGCACAGAGGGCAGCTGTTGAGATATTGATTTATACATTAACACAACCAGTTTATTTTTTGTCTTTTGTCATTTTAGGGTCGCACCCAAGGCACATGGAGGTTCCCAGGCTAGGGGTCAAATTGGATCTATAGCTGCTGGCCTATGCCACAGCCACAGCAACGTGGGATCCAAGCCACGTCTGTGACTTACACTACAGCTCAAGGCAACGCTGGATCCTTAACCCACTAAGTGAGGCCAGGGATCTAACCCGCAACCTCATGGTCACTAGTTGGGTTGGTTAACCACTGAGCCACGACGGGAAGCCCAATATAACCAGTTTAAAGTGAGAAACTGTGAAATGCTAAAAGGTTATTTAGATAATTGGAATGTTTCATTTATATTCGTGTGCTTTGTGGGATGGGGATTATGGTGCCCCCAAATGACAATTCATTACTTTTAAAAAGTTTTATTAAAGTGAGTGGCTATTTTTATAAACTATCTAAAATGACCAGTTATATAGATCTTTGACTTTTTTTTTTGCTGAACTCAGGGCAGTTCCTCAGGGTCAGGGTAGAGACCCAAGCCCCTGCAGTGATGCTGGATATTTAACCCGCTGAGTACACAAGGGAACTCCTGGATTTGTGAGTCTTGAACTGCTCAGAGAAAAGGCTTCAAACTGAACTTGATAGGTCTTTCTAAATTCTGGACAGAAAAAGACCACTTGACTATAGAGAGGGCTCTGCTAGGATGAAGAGAACTTTGGGGAAGAGGAATATGCAATGGTCCATCGTTTATCAATCTCTTCTCCCGACTGCCTGCTCCCCAACTTCTCTCACCACTTATTTCTGCCTGCCCTGATTCATGGGGCCAGTTCCCGCTTCCCCTTTTCCTGATCCTCCAAACTTACTCCCTAGATTTGAAGTCTAGTAAAGACAGGTTTGGGGAAACAGCCAATCACAGTTGGGAAGTAAGGAACTCTATTATCTGAAACTCTTCTTGGAGTCCAGGAGTTAAATCTACATCACAGACCTCTGATGTGATGGGAAAACAGCTTCTATTATTTACTACTCATAACTATTTTCTTTTGGTTGAAAAGTTACCTAATTTCAATTTCAAAATTAAATTTCATTTTATTTATTTAATAAATTAAACTACTTAATAAACATAATTTTGAAATTAAAATTGATTTTAAATTTGTAGTGGATGATTTTGGAGAAATAGATATTTAAAAGTCTAAAATCAGGATTGCTTTAACAAATCTGAATACCTAGCACAGAGGCAATAAAATAACATAGCTCTGAAGTTGTAGCAAGACTTCTCTTGGAATATTGATGGTGATCAACTTAAGATTCCATTTCTTTAAGCAAAAGATAAACTGGGCTTTTATTTTTTTTAAATCAATCACTATCCTTTCTCCCCATCAACTCCATCCCTTGTTTCTCTATCCTTTTCTAAATTTTCCACTGAATGAAAGACATTTTTTTCTTAAAAAAAAAAAAAAACCTCACTATTGTGCCCCCATTTCTAAGGCAGAAACTAAATTTCAAACAATTAATGTAATCTTCATTACATAAAAATAACAGTAAGGGGTGGGGAGAGAAGAACATTTTTATGAGCCAGCTATTCCTGCCAACTATTCCTTTGCTAGATGGAGTCTTTTCTCAGCAGAAACATCCTGTCTTCATCTAGGCTTGACTTGCTCAGGACAGCACCTTCCACCTAACACTCCTATCCAATAGTCTTAACAGAAATCAAGTCAGTCTGCACATGAGGGGACTACAAATCTGGGTATTGTGCTAAAAAAAAAGAGAAAAATGAATGAGGTTAGAGGTCCACTATATTTTTGTTTTAATTTTTGAAGACCATATTTCCTTAGCTTTTTTCAAACAAGGTTTAACTTATTTTGTCTGTAATATTTTCTCTCCCTCTACCCTGCAGGCCCTCAATATGCTACTGTTGTTCAATGTGTTAATTTTAGCACTTGCAGTTGTTAAAGTGATGGAAAATTCTATCATTATCTATGTTATCTCCTGGCCCAGATTTCCCCCCAGCTGCAGGACATGAAGTAACAAGAGGAGTGGTTTCAACCAGCTCATGTACACTTTCACACGAACTCAAAATGTGTAACATTACAAACAATGAGCTGACTGTATTTAAGTTTAAAGAGCCAATTCATACATTTTCATTATTGGAGAAAAAGATAATTTAAGAAATAGTTTTCGGAGTTCCCGTCGTGGCGCAGTGGTTAACGAATCCGACTAGGAACCATGAGGTTGCAGGTTCGGTCCCTGCCCTTGCTCAGCGGGTTAACGATCCGGCGTTGCCGTGAGCTGTGGTGTAGGTTGCAGACGCGGCTCGGATCCCGCATTGTTGTGGCTCTGGCGTAGGCCGGTGGCTACAGCTCCGATTCAACCCCTAGCCTGGGAACCTCCATATGCCGCGGGAGCGGCCCAAGAAATAGCAACAACAACAAAAAAGACCAAAAAAAAAAAAAAAAAAAAGTTGCAAAAAAAGAAATAGTTTTCGGTTATGACAATAATCAAATTAATGCTGCAATTTTTTTTTTTTTTTTGGTCTTTTTGCCATTTCTTGGGCCGCTCCCTTGGGATATGGAGGTTCCTAGGCTAGGGGTCGAATTGGAGCTGTAGCCACTGGCCTACGCCAGAGCCACAGCAACACGGGATCCGAGCTGCGTCTGCAACCCACACCACAGCGCACGGCAACGGCAGATCCTTAACCCACTAAGCAAGGCCAGGGATCGAACCCGCGACCTCATCGTTCCTAGTCAGATTCGTTAACCACTGAGCCACGACGGGAACTCCAATGCTGCAACATTTTTATGAGAATGTAACCAGATGAAGGAAGAGTGTAAACCAGCCAGAAAAAGGTAGAATGGAGCTTTTTAGCAAAATTCAAATACCTGAGAAAGAAAAGTATGTAGTGGGTTTGATATGTTGAAAGAAGTCCAATATAGCTGACACATTAAGAAAAAATAACGATTATTATTTTTATAGCTGGCACTTACTGAGCATTTACTCAATAAAAATACTGCGTATTATATGGATTAACTTGATGTTTCCAATGTCCTGGTGTGGTAAGTACTACGATTTATTTTCATCTGACATTACTTCATATGGCTATAGGACAGATGAAATAAAATAAGGAGGTAACATAGGCAGGGGTCAGCTTATGCAGGGGCTTGAGGGTACCTTACAGAACTGGTCTTCATGGTAAGGTAACCAATGGAAGAGTTTTCAACAAGGTATCAGATTTGGATATATAAAGATCATTCCACTTTCTACATGAGAAAGATATTGGCTGACAATTCTAAATTGTTTTCTAAGAGTCAGGCACCATTTTAGTAAATGGTGGCACCTCGCATATATATAAATTCATTTAACCCACAGCTACTCTATAAAATAAGTATTATCATTCTTCTCATTTAACAAATGTAGAAACTGAGGCAAAACGAGGACAAGTGACTTGCTCAAAGTTAACCAGCTTACAAGTGACAGAGCCAGATTTCAACCCAGGCAGACTGACCCTACCATCCACGCCAACCACTTTGCTATATGGCAGTCAAATGTGATTTGGATTAGAATGGTAATGACGGTAACAATGGATTTAGGAAACTTGGTGATGAACTAAGCACAGTGAGGGAGAAAGTGGGAAGTGTCCGAGACGATACAAAAATTTATAAACAGCTTACTAACAACAGAATAAAACAGTTGTGCAATTTGCTGGGAAATCATGAGTTGAGAAAGAGATTTTAGGTAAGGAGGTAAAGAGGTCCGATTTTGAGTTTGAGGAGTGTCTGAGACAACCAATGCTAGGCAGTCACACATGCAAGTCTGAAGAGCACAAGGGAGGCTAAGGCCCCCAACACGCTAGGAAGGGATCCCTGCCTATTATTGTCTATCACACCTTACTTCATACCATTCTTTCCTAC
The DNA here is from genome assembly GCF_054392235.1 of Sus scrofa. NCBI lineage: Eukaryota > Metazoa > Chordata > Mammalia > Artiodactyla > Suidae > Sus > Sus scrofa. The sequence continues at coordinate 115,447,438 of NC_139385.1, read as the reverse complement.
TTATGACAACCTGTGATTATCTTCTCTCTCTCTCCAGGCAAAACATAAACATATTATGGTTGATTCTTTGCTTAACTCTCACTATTGAGTTCCCAATGCCGGGCACATAATACGTGTCCCATAAATAAGTGTCCAGTGAATTAGAGTAAGAGGCAGCATTACAGAATATTATCACAATATCTCTGACAAATAGGAATTCAAGTACTCCTTGCACATGTCCAGTGTCAAGGAACACTATCATAAGACAATCATTTTTCAACAGGTCTCAGAAAATTCTTTTAAGTTCTATTGCAAACCACTTATTTGAAACATGGACCTATTACTGCAGTCCACTGTCTGATCCTTGTATCTGATAGTTAATGATCATGCTACCCTTTTTTACCCTCGGTTAGTTCCTCTGTGTCACTTGGCTTGGATATACACCAGTTTGCCACTGTCCGTGACATAAGGCACCTGAAGGTGATTCTTCAATCCCCTGTCAGCCTTCTCGTCTGTAAACACAGAGAGCCCACATGTAGAGTACGATTATCAACATCCTTGTTTTAACAAGTGTATTTTTATTAAAATCAGCCCATTAAGTCTTTCTTACTAGCTTCATAATGATTTACAGTCAAATAAAATGGCATTTTAAAAAATGTTTCGGTATATCAAATCATGTGGGGAAATTTGAATGCAGTCCAAATCGTTTTGTTGGGACTTGGTAAACAATGACCCAATTTCATTTTCACATATTATTTCAAAAGGCATTGCTTTCTAAGATTCAGCAATGTGTATCAAAATTCAAACCTGTCATATTTTTATAACTGCTTAATGCAATCTATCCCAAGGAAATGAAATGATCTAAAAAATTTCTTTTCCCTTCTTTGGCCGCCTGTGGCACATGGAGTTCCCAGGCTAGGGATCAGATCTGAGCCACAATTGTGACCTATGCCACAGCTGCGGCAATGCAGGATTCTATGACCCATTGTACAGGGGCTGGGACTGAACCTGACTCCTTGGTGCTGCAGACACACCACCACTGATCCCATTGTGCCACGGCGGAAACTTCAAAATTTTCATTTCTAAAGAGTCAAATGCAGCATTACTTATTTTAATACAAAAAACTAGAAACCAAGTACCAAGGCACAGGGTAATGGCTAAGTCAATAATAGTACAGAGGTTTTTAGTTAGCCATCAAAAAATGATGGTTACTAAATCTATCCCATATTAATTCTATAGAAAAATGCTTCTAAGTAGGTACAGCACCCTACCTGCAGACTGCTTACAAATGTGGAAGGAAACAGACCAAAATATCAACAGTGATTTTGGTCTATGTGGTGAATTGTAATTTTCCCCAAAATTTAATGAATGAAAATTTTATGATTACAATTTACAGTAAGGTATAAAATTGACTTTCTTTTTGCCTCTGATTCTGCTTTTATGTTCATTAGTCAAGATTAAAGCCCTACTCTGTTTCACAAATGAAACAAGAGAGGCATTTTCTTCTATCATTGGTAATAAGTTGGAAAGGTGGAGATTTAAAGAGAAGATGAATGATGAATAATCAAAGTTAAAGTTACAAAAGCCAAGTTCACTTACATCTTCATGGATTCTTTCAACTCACTCTGAAAGTCTAGGGGGAAAGGGCAAACAGAAGTGTATATGTATGAAAAAATAGTACCTGAAATGGAAACCCCTGAGTTCTAATGGCAAAAAGAGACAGGGGATTGTGGATAGGGACCCAAGATTGAAGAAGTTCTCCTGAAGGGAAAAAAAAAAGTTCTAACTGGTCACTTGTGCATACATGGTTTTCCAATTTTATTTTAGTAACAGCACTAAAAACATAGCTCAGGGTAATTTTTATAAATTATGATTACTACATGAAATTCTTAAGTAAAATTTTGTAAAGTCCATAAGTAATAATTACATAAGCTTTCAGAACTAAAAATGGGTTTAAGTTTAAAAAAATAATCCATCTGATGGAAAGCATTAAAGCAAGAAATTTATTTATAGCTGTACTCCAGCCATTTCTGGCATCAATCTAAAAATTCCAATTAAGGATGAAGAAAATGTGAGGCATAGTAATTCATATAATTAAATATGTCTTAAAAATTGGGCCAATTATATCCATCATTCAGCATTATTTGAATGAAAAGAAATTATGGGTATAAAGTACTTAGTATAGTGCTTGGCACACAACAGAAATGGAATCTTTTTTTTTTTTTTGGCTGTGCCCATGCCCTGTGGAACTTCCTGAGCCCGGGATCGAACCTATGCCACAGCTGTGACTGGAGCCACAGCAGTGGCAACGTCAGATCCTTAACCACTAACCATCCTAAACCACTAGCGAACGCCAGCAGATCTTTTTAATGGTGATAATCTGCAATATTTTAGCTGTTTGAATGTATTTAAATCTGGATTTAATGTATGTTGTACTGTCATACTGTGATAGCAATTTTATATGCATATAAAAATCAATTATCAGGGAGTTCCAGTTGTGGCTCAGTGGTAACGAACCTGACTAGTATCTATGAGGATGCGGGTTCGATCCCTGGCCTCGTTCAGTGGGTTGAGGATCTGGTGTTGCCATGGGCTGTGGTATAGGTTGAAGATGCGGCTTGAATCCCACATTGCCGTGGCTGTGGTATGAGCCGATGGCTGCAGCTCCAGTTCGGCCCATGGCCTGGGAACTTCCATATGCCTCAGGTGCAGACCTCAAAAGACAAAAAAAAAAAAAAAAAAAAAAAAAAAAATCATCAGAAGAAATAAAATTACGTACCAATATTAAAAGATCAGCCAAAGATTTACTCTCTTGAGAAAAATATGCAGGATAAATACATAGACGTACGTACTTTTTTTTAAATTTTTTTTTTATTTGTCTTTTCTAGGGCCACTTCCCATAGCAGGCACATGGAGGTTCCCAGGCTAGGAGTCTAATTGGAGCGGTAGCCACTGGCCTAGCCAGAGATTTGGGCCATGTCTGCGCCCTACCCGACACAGCTCAAGACAATGCCGGATCCTTAACCCATTGAGCAAGGGCAGGAATTGAACACGCAACCTCATGGTTCCTAGTTGGATTTGTTAACCACTGCGCCACTATGGGAACTCCTAGACATATGTACTTTTTAGACGTGCAAAAGATCATACAGAGACTACCTAGTAAATGCTCTTCTCATTTTATAGATGAGGAAAGTGAAGCTCCCCAAAGATCTTCAATGTTCTGTTCCTACCGACTTGATGACAGAACCTACTTAGAATATGTACTTTGAATATGAACTTTGGAGCTTAGTTCTAATTAAATTGAGCATTCAAAAGTACAATATTTATTAACACAAACCTGGAAAGAGAAGGTACATTATTTCTTATAATACTAACGATGCTCAGATTAAGCTTCAGAAAGAATCCACTGCCTGTCATTGTTTTTCCTTTTAGCTTCATGATACTGCATGTTCATAATCAAATAAATATAATCATTCAGGTTTAGAAAAATCTCACAGGTTGGGCAGTGAAATAAATAAATATAATTCTTCAAACAAATCTTCCTTTTATATTTACGATCATACAAAACTAGAACCTGTCAGTCAGTGGCTCAGAATACTTTAGGGAAAGTATAAAGATGTACTGGGGAGGGGAAAGAGAGAAAAAGAGATACAGAGGTAGAGAAGGAGGTAAAAAAGAGAGACTCATTCCTATTGCATGATGTAGTCTATCCCAAAGTAGGATGTGATGGGAAAAGCCTGGGAACTACCAAGAACAGCAGAAAATAGCCAACGCAGAAATAAACATATTTTATAAATAGATGAGTGAAAAAGGGTTATGTGTGCAAGAAATAAGGAGACTGGAGAACAGTCTGGCAGTTCATTAAAAAGCTGAACATAGAGTTCCCAGCAAGCCAGCAATTCCACTCCTAGGTATATATTCAAGATAAATGAAAACATAGGGTAACACAAACACTTGTACACAATTGTTTATAGTAACATTATTTGTAACAGACAAAAAGTGAAAACAACCCAAATGCCCATCAACTAATGAACGGATAAACAAAATATACACAGAATGGAACAGCATTCAGACATTAAAAAGGATGCAGTACTGATACACGCTACCTTATGGATGAATCTTAAAAATGTTAAGAAGCCAAACACAAAGGACCACGTATTGTGTGATTTCATTTACATGAAATGTTCATGATACGAGAACTGATAGAGACAGAAAGTAGGTTAGCAGTAGTGCAAGGCTGGGGGGAAGCAGAGGGATTATGGGGCAAGTTTAACGGTACAGCATTTCTTTTTGGGGTAATAAAAATGCTCAAAATTGATTATGATAATGGTTGTACTATACTGTGAACATACTAAAAAGCAATGAATTATACATTTAAAATGGTATGTGAAGTGTTACCAAAAGTGTAACCAAAGAAACTCTTGAAAAAATAAGGAGAGTAACTGTGGAAAGGCAGGTATAAGAGTAAAAACAAAAAACAAAACAAAACAAAACAAAACTCTGCAGACATCAAAGTCAGTATGAAATTAGGTGAAAGTACCTACCTGAGGTCTAAAGACTAAATGAGGAGGGGGTTCCCATCGTGGCTCAGCAGAAATGAATCTGACTAGCATCCATGTGATCCTTGGCCTTGCTCAGTGGGTTAAGGATACGGTGTTGCTGTGAGCTGTGGTGTAGATCGCAGATGAGACTTGGATCCTGTGTGCAGCCACAGCTCCAATTTGACCCCTAGCCTGGAAGCCTCCATATGTCATGGGTGTGGCCCTAAAAAGAAAAAAAAAAAAAAAAGAAAGACTAAATGAGGAAAAGCAAGGATACATGAGCTGCCAAATGCTCAGAGTACGAGAGGAAGTAAGTAGGAGGGAGCAGACGATGAATAGGTATACATTTGGAGTTCCTGTCATGGTGCAGTGGTTAACGAATCCAACTAGGAACCATGAGGTTGTGGGTTCGATCCCTGGCCTTGCTCAGTGGGTTAAGGATCTGGCATCGCCATAAGCTGTGGTGTAGGTCGCAGACGTGGTTCGGATCTGGCATTGCTGTGGCTCTGGTGTAGGCTGGTTGCAACAGCTCCAATTAGACCCAAGCCTGGGAACCTCCATATGCCACAGGATCGGCCCTAGAACAGGCAAATAAGACAAAAAAAAAAAAAAAAAAAAAGAATAGGTATGCATTTGGAATGTTCAGAAAGGTGATTTGCTTTTGAAAATACAGTCTACATTACACTGCCCAGTAAAACCTGGTGTTCAAAATGTGCTAAACACTGTGGCAAACATTCATTTCATCAATTATCCATTTGACGTGGTAAAATTCACCCTGCATGAGAGATTGGCATAACTATAATTATGACTAATTCATCTTTGTGTACCCTGCAGCACTTAGCTTGATGTCTTATACATGGAGGCACTCAATAAATATTTGATGAATGAAATTAATCATCATAGCCAGAACTCAAGGCTTTGTAATTACAAAGCATAACCAAGGCCAAATGTTAGCCATTAAAAAAAAACAAAACATTACCCCACATTTGAAACACTTTAATGGATCTTTACATGAGAGTTAACTAAAATAGACACAAGCATAATTTAGTAATCTAACATGAAACTAAAAAGGTTTATCAGAAAGGTAAGGATATTCCGAGAAGTGCTAAGAAAATGTGACTTTATTCTTAATATACACACCATGAAATAGACACTTTGCATTATTTTGGTTACTTCAAAATTTAAATTATAGGTTTTTTTCAATCAATTTTTTGCATAACAGATGCTAAATACTGACCTATTTCTTCCCTGACAGTATCAACAGGCACCCAACTACATGATACAACTTTTTTGCATTTAATTTAAAAGACTATGGCTCAGTGTTTAAAAAAATATATTAATGAAAGAGAATCATTATTAGGGAAGAAAATGAAGCACATTCACATGATAAAAAAGAAAGTCATTCCTTCAAGATCAGAAACCAGTGTGAGCATTATTTCACTTAACCTCCTTGGAAGCATCTAATTCCAAAAACACAAATAGAATTAAACTTACAGCATGGAATGATACAATGGCTATCACTAATTAGTTGCTAGTTGACAATATAAACAAAATGAATGGGACAGCAAGTTAAAAAAAACTTGTTTTTAGCTTAATTGTTGGTGCGGAATGCACAGTCGGGGCTGGCTGCCTGGCAGCTGCTTTAGCTTTGCTAGCTTGGCTTGCTCGAACAGCAGTTTCCAAACGTACTTTCAACTCCGGAGCTGCTCCCATTACTGTCTTGAAAGCATGTGGATACAGAGGTCCAATATGCATTAAATTCTGGAGTGCAAACTCATGAAGATCTTTGGAAGTTGTGCTTGCTAAGGCAAAAGACTTTTCATCCAGTAGGTATGAGATCAAAGTGGGAACTAAAAGAGCAAGTAATTGGACTCCTGCAAATAACAAAGATAAAGTCTGAAGATAATCACAAATCTGAAAATTCCAATAAATTTTATTTAAAAACTAGGTATTTACCATGGTAGTCTGAATTACGATGAAATACAAGAAAACGTGCACAATCTATTTTAGGCCTCAATAATTATTCATAATTGACTGTTTACTAACCATCCAACCCATGTTAGGGTAGGAAATCTTTAGATTGCCCATTTGGCTCAGAACATCATAGGGTAGGAAATCAGGTTTGATTTCCTAATAAGATTACGTATTTCATGTTTTTATTAATTTGTTTTATTAAAAAATACTAGCTAAAAGGTTAAAAATGAATGAACACTCTATAAATGCCACCTGGTAAAACGTATTTTGAGAACAAAATTATGAAATTTTTGAGGGTATTCCATAATAGGGAGGTTGCCGTTTAAAAGGAATAGGGAACAGAAACCTAAAGCATTCATTAGGAGGAAACCATCAGAGCAATGAGTGAATGTGAGATGTTAATGTGATGGCAATCATTTTCATTTGGCTTTTGCATGGCACTTAACCTTGGATTTAGTTTTATTTTTTTAAAAATGCCAATTGCTGGAGTTCCCATCGTGGCTCAGTGGTTAACGAATCTGACTAGGAACGCTGAGGTTGTGGGTTCAATCCCTGGCCTTGATCAGTGAGTTAAGAATCCGGTGTTGCCGTGAGCTGTGGTGTAGGTTGCAGACAGGGCTCGGATCCCACGTTGCTGTGGCTGTGATGTAGGCCAGCGGCTACAGCTCTGATTAGACCCCTGGCCTGGGAACCTCCATGTGCCGTGGGAATGGCCCTAAACAAAGACAAAAAGACCAAAAAAAAAAAGAGTAATAATAATGCCAATTGCTTACTCTACCATTAAAAATATTGCTATAGTACAAAACATCTTTTATCTGAGTGAAGCAGCCTTTTAAAAAATGAAAAAATCATAATGGTGCTTACTGTTCATATAACTTACTAGTACTAAATATTGGAAATCGGTTGAAGAATTGAAGCTACATTGCTTTGATTATTTTATTTTATTTTTTTATTTAATTTAATTTTGTCTTTTTATCTCTTCAAGGGCCGAGCCCGCAGCATATGGAGGTTCCCAGGCTAGGGGTTTAATCGGAGCTGTAGCCTTTAGCCTACACGAGAGCCACAGCAATGCCAGATCGGAGCTGCGTCTGTGACCTACACCATAGCTCCTGGCAACACCAGATCCTTAACCCACTGAGCGAGGCCAGGGACCAAACCTGCAACCTCATGGTTCCTAGTCAGATTCGTTAACCACTGAGCCACAACGGGAACTCCTGCTTTGGTTATTTTATACCTTAAATTAATTAAATGTAAAATTAAAGAGTTATTTATTTAATGAATCCTGTAAAGTCAAATTATTAAACTACATTTAATTTCATGAATAATATATAAATATATTCTTATTGTTAAAAGAATTCAAACTAATAGTGAATTATTTGAAAAAGTATGAGGAGTTCCCGTCGTGGCGCAGTGGTTAACAAATCCGACTAGGAACCATGAGGTTGCGGGTTAGATCCCTGCCCTTGCTCAGTGGGTTAACGATCCGGCGTTGCCATGAGCTGTGGTGTAGGTTGCAGACGTGGCTCGGATCCCGAGTTGCTGCGGCTCTGGCATAGGCTGGCAGCTACAGCTCCGATTAGACCCCTAGCCTGGGAACCTCCATATGCTGCGGGAGCGGCCCAAGAAATAGCAAAAAGACAAAAAAAAAGAAAAAAAAAGAAAAAGTATGAGACTCTTTTCCCTGCCTAAATCAGGGTACCTGTTCAGGAACTGATCCCAAGGGTCAACTCAACTCACATACATTTTAAATACTGACTATGCAAATGTCAATAAGCTCAATGCTAGGATTACAAAATGACTAAGATTTAGTCCCCATGTTAATGGAGCTTACAGTGAGTAAAATAAAAATAAAGATAAAATTATGCTGAGTTACCAAACATGAGTCATAATATAAGCTATAACATGTCTACCCAAATAATTAGTATCTAATTTCAACTAAACTTATCAACTCTTCCCAAACAGCATTTCTTTTTTCTTTTTTTGCTTTTTAGGGCTGCATCTGCAGCATATAGAACTTCCCAGGCTAGGTGTCGAACTGGGGCTACAGCTGCTGGCCTACACCACGGCCACAGAATGCTGGATCCCTGACACACTGAACAAAGCCAGGCATAGAACCTACATCCTCATGGATACTAGTTGGATTCATTTCCACTGTGCCACAATGAGAACTCCCCGATTTTTCCAATTTTAACACTGTTTCCATGCTTCTTTCAATACAATACAAATAAACACAGTAATATTTGTCCCTTCTCTTTCTTTTGTCCCTATACCACTTACCCATCAAATCAGGTCTTTTTTTTTTTCATAATCACTTCTGTATTTTTCTCTTCTACTATCATAGTTCTGGATTATCTTATAGGGAAGCTATTAGCAATAGCTTTTTAAAATCTCTACTACCTTTCCAGTTTACTGTGAAATTCTTTCATGATAAGAGAAAAAAATTTATGATGGAAAAAACTGATGTAATATTTATCTGGAGAGTAATCAGCCTTAAAAATGTGCATTCCTTTGGCCCAATAATTTCACTTTAAGGAATTTATCTAATAGAAATAATAAAGTGTGCATGTGTGCAAAGATATCTGTATAAGAATATGCATCTAATTTATGATCTTGAAAAACAATAAACAGCTTAACATTCAGTCATAAGGTACTAATTTAAAAAGCATAGTCTGCTAACAAAGGTCATATTTCTTAAGATAAATTTTAGATGGTGATAAAATCAAGATAGCATGGAATAAAGAGGAGTAGGTGTTAAGGTCTCTGGTTAAATGGATAAAATGTGGTAGTTCTTCATTTTAAAAAATTAAAAAGTTTATTTTGAGGTATTTTAATAATGATGTTTGGCATTAATACTAATCTGGTCCTACTTTTTTTTTTGTCTTTATAGGGCTGCTTCTGCAGCATATGGAGGTTCCCAGGCTAGGGGTCGAATCAGAGCTGTGGCCGCTGGCCTATGCCACAGCCACAACAACATGAGATCTGAGCCGTGTCTGCGACCTACACCACAGCTCACGGCAGAGCCTGGATCCTTAACCCAATGAGTAAGGCCAGGGATCAAATCTGTGTCCTCATGTATGATGGTCAGATTCGTTTCCACTGAGCCACGATGGGAACATTCTGGTCTTACTTGTTAAAAAGCTTCTTTATACCTCTATTATGAACACCAAAATGTATTATTTTTAAAAATCTACTAAACATTCATATTTCCCCTGGTTCTTAAAGAGTACATTCCTAGAAAGAAAAAAATCCATGGATTGAAATGCCATTAGTAATTTACTTTAAACTTTTGCTCTTAAAAAATAAATAGCAAAAACATTAGGCTTTCAGACAGTAACCATAATCGTCCTTAGGAAAGGGACTATTACTGCTGTGGCCTGTGTCAAATAGCAAATAAGATTTATATAAAATACAAACCTTCATTTTAGATTCATGGAAATCTTTTCACAGGAAAATACTTACTGTTCTGTTCTTCCCCAAGAGTAACCAAAGTTTCAAGAACTTTGATTCCTTCTTGAACAGCTAAAAGTTCTGTATTATTGGCTGGTCTATTTCTTTCAACAGCTTTTAGCTTTTCAACCACGATTGGAGCTAATGTATGGATATAGGGAGTTGAAAGGGCACGGTTGGAATGTTGAAAGACCGAGAGGAGAAGCTGGTAACATTTGGCTTGAACCTATAGAAGAAAATCACTTTATTAATTAACATTTGTGATAGTTCTTATTTGCTCTACAATCACACTGCATCTTAATATGTACTGAAAAGAAGCAATACCGCAGGATGAAAATAGCAATGTGGGACAAATTAATGCTATTTTCTACTTACAGAAATGGAGTAATAGATAGTAGAAATTGATAGAACACTGTAAACCATCATGGAGGAAATAAAAATCATTAAAAAATAATAAAAAAAGAAATGCAGTAATAAAACTTCTAATACATTAGCTAAATAAAACTGAAAAGAAATTAATCAAAAATTCTAATTTCTGTTTTTAATTCTTTGTTTAATTTATAATTGCCCTTTTCATTTAACCTCACATATTTAGTATGGAAGGCTAATATCTAAATGATGTCAAACAAAGCTATAAAAATATATTATTTAGACACCTCAACTCCATTTGGATTCCCTGGAAATGACTGCTTTTATCAATTTAAGTGTTCTAGGTCTTGAAAGTAAGGTCTCAGTGGCTTCACTTTAGATTAGAAAGACTTCATATTAATAACAAACAAACCAACAAAGAAAGGCAGATCCATCAACATAGGAGAAAAATAATGGGAAAAAACTGTTTTAGTGCTTGGTAGAAGAAAAGCTGCCAAACATTGCTGGACATAAAAAATACCTGGGGAGTGTTATAAAAATACAGATCTTTGGACACACATTTGGAGACTCTGATTCAGCAAGAGAGAGGCAGATGTTACGAAAGTGCTTCTTTTTCTGATGTGCAGCAGGTTTTTTTTTTTTTTTTTTGCTCATTAGTTTAGATTCTGACACTGTAAAACAATAAAATTTATTTTCTAGAAAACCTAATTTCCAATAGGCCCATTTAAAATACCTTATATATTTATTCTTTAATGTCCTCGGTGTTAAGCACATCTAAAATTTTCTTGCTAAAGTGGAAGACTTACCACTATGTTTTAAGTGTAACTTACCCATGGATCACATGAATTTAATGCATTTTTAAATCTATTCATGCAGCCATTCTGCAGTGACTGGACTCCTATTATTTCACTTCCAGCAGACCACAGGAAGAGTGCAATTGCTGTTAGCATGCTTACTTCATCAGGCATAGGCATAGAATCTTCTGAAATATATAAATAATAATTACATACATATATATATAAAATGAAAGCAATATGCTATTTCTAAAATGCTTCAAAATTTCAGTCTTGAACAATAACCTTCATTCTCCAACCACCTGTACAGCAGTACTTCAACTCTAATAGAATGTATAAACGACTTTAAGAATAGAACTCATCTACTATTGAGGAAACTTGGGGGACACTTTATTAGAAGTCCCTGTATTTAAGTTCTCTCTTTTTTTCTAGATGGTACATTAATTGAAAAAATTCACACATATATCCTAAGAACTCTAATATGAAAAATATAAAATATGGAAATATAAAATAGTTAAAAGCCATTTAACTTCTTTGTAGTTTAGATTGATCAAAAATTTCCAAATACTCTCCTTCCAACAGAGTTAAATGATAAAATGTTCTAATTTAAAAATCCAGAGTATGTCTTCTTAGTGATCTCACTTTTGCACTTAGTAAAACATGAAACCTATAAATTCTACACAACCGTAAACAAAAAAACTTGTACAATTTCCTAAAGATAGTACTCTCATAATTAAAAAAAAAAAACATTTCTTGCTATTACCATCATTTATTTAGGAATAGTTAATGGCAATACAGTATGCAATTAGAAATACAGGAAATACATACATTTATTCTAAGAAACAATTATTACTGAACATATAAGAGACTCAAACTATTTTATGATCACCATTTTTTTTTCTACAGCTGAACTTATCAACTTCTTGTTTTTTTCTTTTGGCTTTTTTTGGGCCATAGATGCAGGGTATGAAGTTCCCAGGCTAGGGGTTAAATTGGAGCTGCAGCTGCTGGCTTATACCACAGCCCCAGTGATGCAGGATCTGAGCCATATCTTCGACCTACACTGCAGCTCAGTGCAATGCCAGATCCTTAACCCACTGAGTGAGGCCAGGGATCAAACCCGCATCCTCATGGATACTAGTCAGGTTTGTTACTACTGAGCCACAACAGGAACTCATATCAACATTTTTACATGTGAATTTGAGCTAATTTGGCAATTACAAATACCCAGTGATTATCAGTACTTCACTAGAATTATAAGCAGATCTATTTGATATGCTAACATTCTCTCATAATGAGGGTACCAACTTTTCATAAAATAGAATGACCTAAGAACAACAGTTGAGAAGAGTGTAAGGAACATAAAGAAAAGAGAAAGATGTAAAGTTTAAAAGATTTATCCAATTTACAATAATCTAAGTCATATATGATAAAAACCTGAGAATTCTACCATAGAAATATTATTCTAGGTGAAATGAGAATAATCTCTAACTCACGACACTACAAGCAGCTTTTTGTCTGAAAATTAACATTTTATTTTTAAATTGTGACTTTAAGAAGATTTGGCATCTAATTTAAAAAAGTTAATCTTGGAGTTCCCAATGGTTAACGAATCTGACTAGGAACCATGAGGTTGTGGGTTCGATCCCTGGCCTTGCTCAGTGGGTTAAGGATCTAGCGTTGCCGTGAGCTGTGGTATAGGTTGCAGATGCAGTTTACATCTGGTGTTGCTGTGGCTGTGGTGTAGGCCAGTAGCTACACTTCCGATTAGACTCCTAGCCTGGGAAGCTCCATATGCTGCAGAAGCAGCCCTAAAAAAAGGAATAATAAAATGAAATGAAATAAAATAAAAAATAAATAAAAAAGTTAATCTCACAGCCAACCTAATACTCAATGGTGAAAAGCTGAAAGCCTTGCTGCTAAAATCTGAAACATGACAAGGATGCCCACTCTCACCACTTCTATTCAACATAGTATTGGAAGTCCTAGTCAAAGCAATCAGAAAAGAAAAAGAAATAAAAGGTATCCAAAGTGTAAAAGAAGAGGTAAAATTGTCATTACATGTGGAAGAAGTGATACTATATTTAGAAAACCCTAAAGACTCCACATAAAACTATTAGAACTGATAAATGAATTCAGCAAAGTAGCAGGATACAAGATTAATACACAATATCCTATAATATCCTGTAATAAAGCATAAAGGAAAAGAATATGAAAAAGAACATGTGTATACATACATATAACTGAATCACTTTGCTGTACACCAGAAATTAACACAACACTGTTAATCATGTATACTTTAAAAAAAAAATTTAAAAAGATACACCATTCTCTACTAAAAGGAACCAGGGCTTTTGGGACAAGTAATTGATTCCAGAATAGTAACAGAGAAAATACAAGATGAGTCTGCTACATCTTGGTGCCAGAAAGTACAAGATGAGTCTTCTATATCTTGGGGCATGTCAAAATGAAAGTAAAGAACCCACTGAATTAGAAAAAGAATCATGAGTCCACAGTGACAGAAGTAAACAAACATATAAATAATAAAGGGAGGGCAAGGACAAAGCTCTCTTTCAGTAAAATGCCAGCTAATAAATATAAAAGGAACAAATAAATGTAGAAGTTAGAAAATTATCATTCTGACATCATCATACTAATAATCAATTCAAGAACAACAAATGCTAAAACCATTTGCTGAAAGTTGGGTGAAAGTTTGATGAAGAGCCAACAACTGACACAGTCTTAAAGTACCTCCCAACAAATTCTGTATTAACTGTAAAGGGGAATGTCAACTTTATAGGGAGAAACATGGCAAACACCAACTTAGGTTACTAACGTAAAGTTCCCCAATAATGGGACATAGCAACATTATATGCCTCTTTATATGATGCACTGTGAAAGACTAACAATACTTATGTACAACCTGAATCTCATCATGAGATAAAATTCAGACAATACCAAATCAAAGAACATTCTATAAAAGATAACCTGTACTTTAAAAAAACCTAATGCCCTGAAAGATAAAAACTGAGGACAACTATCAGCAAAACTGCTGAAATTTGCATATGAAAAGTAAGAACACTGTATCCATTTTTTTCTTTTCTTTTTATTGCTGCACTTGCGGGCCAGGGGTTGAATCAGACCTGCAGCTGCAGGCCACAGCAACGGCAACACTGGATCTGGGCTGCATCTGTGGCCCACACCGCAGCTTGGGGCAATGCCGAATCCTTAACCAGCTGAGTGAGGCCAGGGATCAAACCTGCACCCTCAAGGACACTATGTTGGGTTCTTAACTCTCTGAGTCACAGTGAGAACTCCATGCATCGATGTTAAATTGCCTCAATTTGATAATTTTTCAGTGGTTACGTAAGAGACTTCTTGTTAGGATTTCTGTGACGTATTTAGGAGTAGAAAGTCATGATGACTTCAGTGTATTCTCAAGTGGTTCGCCAAAATTAATAATGTAATATTAACAATACTATGTGGATTACAGAGCAAAAAAACATATGTGGCAACAATTGGTGAATCTAGGAGAAAGGAATCTTGGAGTTCACTTTAATATTCTTGTATTTTTTTTTTAAGTTTTAAATCTTTCAAAATTGAAGTTTTTAAAAATTATTTCAAAATTGAAGTTTTTACAAATGAAAAAAAAAGGAATTCCCGAAATGGCACGGGGAGCCATAGCATTGTACCATCGAGCGACAGTTTAATTTCTAAGTATTTGTTTACCGTTTTATGGTGTCTGGGTTAGTCTAAATAACTCTCTATATTCAGATAAGTAACTTTGAATATAAGTCTTGGATCAGTGAGGTCAAAGTTTGAATTCTTAAAGGCTTTTTGGGCATTTTGCAGAATTGAATTCTTGAAAGTTTAAACTGTTTATCTTTTTGGCCATGCCTGGGCCAGGGATGGAACCTGCACCACGGCAGTGACCTAAGCCACAGTAGTGACATCAGACCCTTAATGTGTTGAGGCACTAAGGAATTCTTCAACTGTTTTAAACTTCCTTCAGCAAAATATGAAAATGTTCTCCTGGTACTGACTCCACCTGTACATACTCATATTTTTTTAAGTCAGTTTTACACATAAAAATTTTTATTACTTTGTTTTTCTATGTATTTCTTTGCTTATATAATAAAATGGCTAATTTTTTTATATGCCTGGTGGGCATCTTTTTCCTTTTTACAAATGTGTGCTCTTTCCTATCTTCTTTCTTATATTGGGTGTTAAATGTTCTTATAAGAATTCTTTGTGTATTAATGATATTAACACATATAAACATTATTGTCAGTTTCTGATCTTTTTTAGCTATCTTTTATTAAAAATTTTTTTTCTTGGAGTTCTCGTCATGGCTCAGTGGTCAACGAATCCGACGAGGAACCATGAGGTTGTGGGTTCAATCCCTGCCCTTGCTCAGTGGGTTGGGGATCCGGCGTTGCTGTGAGCTGTGGTGTAGGTCACAGACGCAGCTTGGATCCTGCATTGCTGTGGACCTGGTGTAGGCTGGCAGCTACAGCTCCGATTCGACCCCTAGCCTGGGAACCTCCATATGTCGCAGGAGCGGGCTAAGAAATGGCAAAAAGACAAAAAAAAAAATTTTTTCTTCCAGTTTTATTGAGATGTAATTGACATACAGAACTGTTTAAGTTTAAAATGATACCACCCAACTTCTACCATACACTGTTTGACAGGTAGAAGTTGAACTCTATAGTCCAATACATTGATATTTTCCTCTGTGATATTTACCATTGACCTATACTTACACAGTCCTTTGCCATTCTGACAAAAAATTCATCTACATCTTCTTTATCTATTTTAAAATTTTTGCATTATCATTTTAACTTATCTGGTATTTATTTTGAGTCACGATATAAGATGAGGACCTAACTAGAACTGACAAATCGAATGGCTAATTGACACAAACCATTTGAAGAATAATGGATGTGACTTCATCATGTATTATTATTTTTTTTTTTTTAAAGTGTATTTATTTATTTATTTATTTATTTTTGTCTTTTGTCTTTTTGTTGTTGTTGCTATTTCTTGGGCCGCTCCCGCGGCATATGGAGGTTCCCAGGCTAGGGGTTGAATCGGAGCTGTAGCCACCGGCCTACGCCAGAGCCACAGCAATGCGGGATCTGAGCCGCGTCTGCAACCTACACCACAGCTCACGGCAACGCCGGATCGTTAACCCACTGAGCAAGGGCAGGGACCGAACCCGCAATCTCATGGTTCCTAGTCGGATTCGTTAACCACTGCGCCACGACGGGAACTCCTCATCATGTATTATATTCTTATAAGGATGAATGTCTGTTTTAAAACAATCTGTTCTGTTTCACTGCCCTATATGTTCATTCTTGGGCATACTCCACATTCTCAAGACAGTGTGGAAATCTTTTAATAGGCAATATGGCAAATCTTTAATTATTTAATAATCAATCCTCTCACAATTACAACAGAAATAAAATGAAATAAAAAGTTAGGAGAAAAATGGATAAAAATATGAATCTGCATTTCTCTCCCAAATGAAACACAAACATGAAAAATGCTTATACTCACTAAGAAAATTTGAAAATTAAAGTAAGATACTATACTGTACCCATCAGACAGTGAAATTTAAAAGTCTGAAATACCGTGTATTGGTAGAGATCCAACACTGCTGGTAGAAGTGTAAATTCATAGAGCTACTTTGGAGAGCAATTTGGCAATGTCTGATAAAATTAAAATGTGCCATCAATTTCATGTTTAGGTGTATGCCCTAGAAAATCTCCCAGCACAGGTACATGAGGAATTTATAAGACTGTTCACTGAGATAATTTTTATAATTGGGAAAATTCGGAAACAGTAAAAATATCTGTTGATAGTGGAATGAATAATAACTGATTAAAATATAAGAGATTGACAACTACATAAGACTTCAAGTCAGTGTATACGAGTTTTATATGTACTACATCCTTTCTATTTGGGAAAACTCCCCAACATCTATGTAAGTGCCAAGATAAGGGCATTCAGAATCAAAATCTGGAATAGGAAGCTCAAGTTCACTTCTGAAAAATGGGACTTAAACACCTCTCTGAGTTGATGCAATGTTATACAGTAGTTTCCTGACTAGCTCATTCAATTAATTTTTAGGGAATACATATCCTAATAAATTAAAAATTGTAAAACCGATCAGGTTACCTGGTTGAGAATATTCTAGGATGCATGCAAGAGTACTACGAATTAGAGCTGTCCACTGTTTCTGAGTTTCCTCGGTTTTGGCCATTGAAAGTGTCACAATACTTTTGATCCCTTGAAGAGCTGCACTGACTGGTGGAGGAACCTGATTATCTGCAGACTTTATTGCTGTGTCTTTCAATATTCTTGCAATTAAAAACAGAATCGTGGGCAGGATTGTCATACATCCTGAAATAAAAACAAAACATATTACCTCATACTCCAGTTCCCATATTACAATTGCTTAAATTATTTATAATTTCTTACAACTGACTGGTTTAATATGTATTTATACAAAATTTACTTCACTACTATTACTATAATTCAATGTTTGAAAAAGAAAATAAGTCACAAGTTACTTCAAAGACAATATTTCTTTCTTTTCCCAATTTGCCTTGTTTTTATTACTTCCAATATTTCACCTATTTAATATGTCATGCCCTTTATAATGAAAAGGAGGAAGGAAGGTAGAAAAACATAAGGAATACACTACCAAATAATTTGAGAAGTATTTGAGACACTTGGTGAATGGTATAGCAATTCCATGACAAGTAATCAATCTCACTGCACTAAGTCAGCCTTAGAACAGTCTGTGAGTGCTAATTAGGCCAGGAAAATAATAAAAAGACTATACAGGCAAGCCAGAAAGAAATGAAAGAATCCTAGGATTTGGAGCTGAAAGAACTCTAAGGTAATCAAATTCAACCACTGACTTAATGAAAGACTCCATTCACCACTCTCACATGCAGCCACTGCAGTCTGCCTGCAGAGCTCCAATGATGGAGAATTCACTGTTTTCACATCTGCGGGCTTGGATGGAGCTGAAATTTACCTTTATATCTCCTGATACTATCTCCACCTTCTAGATACAACAGAGGGAAAGGCTACTTTTCCATCCAATAGTTCTTCAGGTGTCTGCAGAAAGCTATTATCTTTTTTAGCGACAATTTCTTTAGTTGCTCCTTCAAGTAGGTTGTCACCATCCTCTGACATTTGTCAGTTTGTCAGTATTCCTCAAGAGCATCAACCAGACCAGAAAATAAAGGGTTCAGTAATTCCACTTTATGTCTATCTATTAACATTTAACGTCTTTCCTCAAGCTATGGTTCTATCTCTTTGCTGAAGTTTGTTTGAAATATATCTGAAAAGAGCATTTTGGGCTTTTGGTATTTTAAATTTTTAGTCTTCATAGGCTCCCAAAGGTAAGAAAAAAAAACAAAAAACAAAAAACCCTTATGAAGACCTATTTTTCCCTTAAGATTTAAGAGGAACTAAGTCATAAAAGTATTCAGATTCAAAGGCAAGCTCATTACTAATACAGTATAATAAATTTCCAAACAGTGGTCAATACTGTACCAGCTGGTGAACAAAGGGATGGTAAGTCAGAGAGTATGCTAACTGTGGCTGCCACCAGACGAGAACTTTCTTCTGACAGTCGAGTTTTAGCGGCTGTGTGACTCGGAGAGTCTGACATCTTGGTACTGAGATGCGGCATGTGCCGTACTAGGATGAACATCAATAGCTCCATGGTTGCAAACACAAGAGACTTTCCAGGAATGAGACCACCACTGTCACCTCCTTCTCCTAAAACAGGACCGGACTCTTTTTCCATATCATCTTCATCTTGGGTAAAAGAACATTTCGTGAAATTCCCAGCCATAAAATTACAAATAGTAGATGAAACAATACAATAAGTATGTTTAATAAATTCTTTCACAAGAGTTTACCACTAAATGTGTAACTGATGCCATATGTCTTTTTCAGAATAATTCTCTGCCTTCCTAGAATTCTGTTTATTGACCTCTCCTAAAAAGGAAAGAGCAATTCGTTTTTTACTTCAAAAAGTTTTATTAGGTATTTTTATTAGGAATGTATTTCATAATGGGAGAAACACATATGTTAGGCTAAAACATATGAAGTTGACACGTTTGAAGATGAATATGACCAATTTCATGTGGTTCTTTCTAATAAAAGCAAAATCAATTGCAAGTCTTCTAAATGGATGGTTAAATTCTTTACTTTAAAACTTTCTAACATTAGGAGGTCCCGTCATGGCTCAGTGGAAATGAATTCAACTAGCATCCATAAGGATGAGGGTTCAATCCATGGCCTCACTTAGTGGGTTGGGGATCCGGCATTGCTGTGAGCTGCGGTATAGGTCACAGACGAGGCTCGGATCCTGTGTTGCTGTGGCTGTGGTGTAGGCCGGCAGTTGCAGCTCTGATTCAATCCCTAGCCTGGGAACTTCTATATATTGAAGGTGCAGCCCTAAAAAGCAAACAAAAAACCAAAAAACCCAACTTTCTGACATTAATATTTAAAAAATTAGAGTATAGATAAGTTTACTTCAAAGTTAGTGTAATTTCTAGTGCTTACTTAGTGTGTTTCTTTTTTCTTGCAAATAATCCTGAGCAGCTCTTACTATCTGTTGTACAACACCAGTCACTAGCAGCTGGACAGATGGTGGATTCCAGGTCAAGAGCAAACGGTGCAGAACACTCAGCAACTCAACACCAATCAGCTATTATAAATTAATAGAGAGAAATTAATTTTAATTCCAAAGGATACTTTTATATTATTAAATCTAAGAAAATATACTTGTAAAAATAAATTTGGTAGTTAAAAAATTAATATAGGACTATGTAGCAAACATTATAACAATCTTAAGAAATGGCTGTATTTTATCTCAATAAATTTTCAGTCAACAAATTATTATGTATTTAAATCATTTTTACTTTTACTTTTATTTTTGGGCCACCCTATGGCATATGAAGTTCCCAAGCCAGGGATCAGATCCCAGCTACAGTTGCAACCTACACCATAGCTGTGTCAACACCAGATCATCTAACCCACTGCACTGGATCGGGTATCGAACCTGTATCCTCGTGCTGCAGAGATACATGCCACCCGTTCCTGTTGCGCTACAGTGGGAACTCCAGTTTTTACTTTTAAAAATGGTAATTCTCCTATTTATTTTCTCTTCTGGACTAAACAGTATTGCTAAGTCTAGTGACTCTAAATTTTATGATTTCCAACCTAAGTACATAGGAGTAGTCTACTAGAGATTCTAGGCATTCTGATGAGTCTCTTTCAGATTCATCTTAGAACTATTACAGGAATTCCCATCATGGCGCAGCAGAAACGAATCTGACTAGGAACCACGAGGTTGCAGGTTGGATCCCTGGCCTCACTCAGTGTGTTAAGGATCCAGCATTGCCGTGGGCTATGGTGTAGGTCAAAGAAACAGCTCAGATCCTGCATTGCTGTGGCTGTGGTGTAGGCCGGCAGCTGCAGCTCCAATTCGATCCCTAGCCTGGGAACTTCCACATGCTGTGGGTGTGGCCCTAAAAAGAAAAAAGAAATGTTCATTATTAAAAAATGAGTCATAGTTAAGTCCTTTCATAAAGTAAATCATTTAGATATAGAAAAAATTCAATTTAAAAACAAGAAATCAGGAGTTCCCGTCGTGGCACAGTGGTTAACGAATTCGACTAGGAACCATGAGGTTGCGGGTTCGGTCCCTGCTCCTGCTCAGTGGGTTAACGATCCGGCGTTGCCATGAGCTGTGGTGTAGGTTGCAGACGCGGCTCGGATCCCGAGTTGCTGTGGCTCTGGCATAGGCCAGTGGCTACAGCTCCGATTCAACCCCTAGCCTGGGAACCTCCATATGCCGCGGGAGCAGCCCAAGAAATAGCAACAACAACAACAAAAAAGACAAAAAATAAATAAATAAAAACAAGAAATCAGATGTGCTTAAATTTGAGGAAAATCCAAATGTCTTGAAGTTTCTCAAAAAAAAAAAAAAAACTATTATAGAATTTCACTACTCACTCACTATTCGCTTTAAAAAGCCTCTCACTCACAATCTTCCACATCAAACCCATCTAAAGAACTGCCCTCAAATGTCAAAGAGGGAGAAAAAAACTTAGTTGCAACCAAAGCCACCTTTACTTCTTTCCTTAAGATCAAGCATCTATCCAAGTCTGATTAATCTTTCCTCACGAGCTTCCTACCCCATCCTGTTTGACTTCCAAAGATTCTCCAAGAGTTCCTTGGTGGCTCAGCAGGTTAAGGATCCGTCACGGTCACTGCTGTCGTACGGGTTCAATCTCTGGCCTGGGAAATTCCGAATGCCATGAGTGTGGCAAAGGAAAAAAAAAAAAAAAAAAAAAAAAGAATACCCCAAATCCAAAGACTCTTCAAGGACCTCAATCATACCCCGCATGTTGTCAGCCTCTTTCGCTGGCTAAGCTGCTCTCTCCTACTCAAGTCTTTCCTATCTAATTCCTCCTACCCTTCAAAAAACCTCTTAGATTCTTCTATCTTATCTGCCTCCTTGTTATCTCTGTTTCCTTTTCTTTTTTTTTTCTTTTTTGGCCGCAGCCACAGTATTCAGTAGTTCCCAGGCCAGGGATCAAACCCACAACTGCCACAGGAGGAACGAGAGTCTCAGCAATGACAATGTCAGATCCTCAACCCAGTGAGCCACCAGGGAATTCCAGCCTCCTTGTTCTATTCCATCTGTCTCTGTCTTGCTTCTTCCTTTCCCAGATCAAATGCTTCCACTTCCTTCACTCTCTCATTCACTCCCCAATCTTCTACAATTTGGCTCTATATAGTTGAGAAAATACTCTGCCGGAGGGCACCAATGACCTACTCTGGATTCTTTTCTGTCCTCATGTACTGACTCCGTTCCTTTTGAGACTGCTGTCTGTCCTTGAAACTCTCTTCTGTCTTTGATAACTCTGTTCTCTTGGTTTTCATCCTACCTCTCCAACAGGCTCTACTGCTGATTTGTTTCCCTCATCTCGATCCTTATTTACTATTTATCTCTAGAGTTTCAGTCTTGGCCCTCTCTCCATCGTCCTTTATTCAGTCTTCCTAGGCTCGTGGACTTGTTATATCTATGGAATTATGAAAACAGCTTCATTACTGGATTACTTCCTCCCTTCTCATATCTTACAACCAAGATTGATGGGGTGATCCAATTTATGTATATTGTATTTCTGAAATACAAATCTAATCATGTCATTCCTCTATTTAAACATTTTTAACGACTCCCTATCACCTTCAAGATAGATTTTAAACCATTTAACATGACATAAAGAAATCTTCGGGTGATGTGGCCTTTATCCTATTGTTCAGCCTTGTCTCCTAATGCCAACATGTTCCATTCATCTCAGCCATAGTAAACAGCAGTAGTGACCTTAACCCTGTCATGTTCTCTCATGCTTATTTTTGTATTTGCAGTTATAAGAGGAAAAAAATTCCTCTTGTAATTTCTTATTGACTTTTAATATTTGATCCAACCACCATCTCCTGAGAGAAGCCTTCCCCACTCCACCCATTTTGCAATATTTATTTACTTATTTACCTGCATTTTTTTTTTTTTTTTCTTTTTTGGCCACCCCACAGCACGTGGAGTTCTCAGGCCAGGGATCAGATCTGAGTCGCATTTGCAACCTACACTGCAGCTGCAGCAATGCAGGATCCTTTAACCCACTGTGCTGGGCCAGGGATGGAAGCTGTGTCCTAGCACTGTAGAGACACTGCCAATCCTGTTATGCAGCAGGAACTCCCTTACTTACTTTATTGAAATATAATTGACATTTATAACATTATCTCAGTTCCAGGTGTAATGCCACTCTTTACTTTCCTATAATAATGTCAGTGCTCCTCTTCTTTAATATCATTACACCTTCATACACTAACATGGCACTTATACTGCACGAATCTAATCCAGGTGCAGTAAAATCATATTTGATATCCATAACCTTAAGTTGTGGTTGATGCAGGACAAAGTGAAAGTTGTTGGGTGAACGAGTAGAATTTATGAGTCACTGTACTTGGACAATGTTGAAAGTATAGGATCTACCTCAGAAACAATACAAACTGTTGTAAAGCAATGCTTGAATAAATAAAACATTATTAAATACAATAAACAGCTAAGTGTTCAGGTGTGTGAGATATTATGTTAAAATCAAAATAACTGGAGTTCTGGGAGTTGCCATCGTGGCTCAGTGGATTACGAACCTGACTAGTATCCATGAGGATGCAGATTTGATTCCTGAGCTTTGCTCCACGGGTTAAGGATCCAGCATTTGCCATGAGCTGTGGTGTAGCCTGCAGATATGGCTCAGATCCCACATTGCTGTGGCATTAGCAGGCAGCTGCAGTTCTGATTCTACCTCTAGCCTGGGAACTTCCATATGTCGCAGGTGCGGCTCTAAAAAGCAAAAACAAAACTGGAGTTCCCACTGTGGCTCAGTGGGTTAAGAACCTGACACAGTGTCTGTGAGGATGTGGGTTCGACCCCTAGCCTCACTCAGTGGGTTAAGGTAATCACACAGCATATGCTTTTTTTTTTCTTTTCCATTTGGGGCTTTTTTTTTCCCCAAGCAGCATTATGTGCAAAACTAATTCTGATATAATACAATAAAGAAATTTGTTTTTTATCTTTTTGTGTTTTATGGAAAATTATCCCAAGTGACACTATTTGGTAGTGATGGTGTCCCAAGAATGGTTGTTAAGATGAAAGTAAAAGAATTCCTAATTAAAAAGGTAAATAATAAATCCAGCAGTAGCTCGCTTCTGAAACAAGAATAAAATTCTCTAAATATTCCATACAGAAATTAGAAAAAGCAATTCATTAAACTTCTTTTTTTTTTTTTTTTGCTTTTTAGGGCTGCCCCTGTGGCATATGGATGTCCCTGGGCTAGGGGTCAAATTGGAGCTGTAGCTGCTGGCCTACCCCACAGCCATAGCAATGCAGGGCCCAAGGCACATCTGCGACCTATACCACAGCTCATGGCAACACCTGGATCCTTTAACCCACTAAGCAAGGCGAGGGATTGAACCCGCCTCCTCATGTACATTAGTCGTGTTCATAACCTGCTGAGCCACAAAAGGAAATCCCTGGTTAAATTTTTAAATGAGCCAGGGCAAAAATTTTCATTAAATGAGAGAGATAACTTAAGCATTTAAAAGTGACATAATTTAACAACCTTATTAATTACTTTAGTCTTTTATTAGTAGAATCATTAACTGGGACTGAAGGTATCCTTTAAATTTTTAGTTTTACTTGACTGCTCATGAAAAGATAAAAGAAACTATAGTGAGGATCTCTAGTATAGCTATGCCTGGTCATCCAACATTCAATATAGGGTCTTAGATAAAGCCAAAATCCTGAATACTTACTATATAATATTTATTTCCTATGTGAGAAAATTATCTTAAGATAAATTTGATGAATACAAAACATAAATTATTATTTTAATTCTTTTTTTTTTAATTGGCTGCACCTGTGGCAATGCTGGATCCTTTAATTCACCATGTGGGGCCAAGGATCAAACCCAAGCCTCCTCAGTGACCTGAGTCGACAAAGCATAAATTAATTATCCATTATAGAAATACACTGTACCTGATCTTCTGCAATATGGATTCGGGCATAAGGAGAATCTAGCAAGGTGTGCAAAGCCTGCAGACATGCCGTAACATGTTCAACAGGCTCCTCAGGTCTTGGGGAACAAAGGAATTGTATACTCACACCTGCAATGTACAAAATAAAAATACAGGTTTATTAATATTAAATACTTTGCTGTTTTGATACCATTTTTTCTATTCTTATATAATTATTTTTTACAGGTTATTTTAACATATATTTAGTAATGCCTTAAAGTGAGTTCAAAATGATTTTCAAAATTAGTAGCCCAACTTAACACAGATTATAGCTTTACAATTAGGTTCATAATCACATCAGAGGGGAGGGTGGGGGGGGTTCCCAAGGTTATCAGGTTGATTAAGAAGATATTTAAAGTCATTTATGGGAGTTCCTGTTGTGGCACATGGAAAACGAATCCAACTAGTATCCATAAGGAAGCAGGCTGGATCCCCGACCTCGCTCAGTGAGGTGTTGCTGTGAGCTGCGGTGTAGGTCACAGACACACAGCTCACATCTGGCTGTGGTATAGGCTGGCAGCTGCAGCTCTGATTTGACCCCTAGCCTAGGAACTTCCATATGCTGTGGGTATGGTCCTAAAAGAAAAAATAGGTAAATAAATATATGAAAAGTATGAAGTTAGCTCTCATTAAATGATTGTCACACAGCTGTTCATATGTACAATGTTGTTTTAAATGGCACACTACAGAGGTTCAATGGGTAGCACAGGTAACAACTGCTCTTAATTTGCATATCAGTAAGATCATTGCTTTGGAAGTCTTTCACATTTTCATTTATGAGATCTGACAAATTCTATAATTTTACCTTACCGTTTGTGTTTATTTCCTCCCTGAAAACATAAGATCATTAAAAGCGTCATCAGAATGTGCAATTCTTAAATGTTAAAAGACCATCTATAAAGCAATTATGAGTAAGATTTATTCAAATTTAGTCTAACTTTACATTTTTTTATTTCCTCATGGGACAATTTGTTAAGTAAAAAAGAAAGCTTATTGTTGAAAAAAAAAAAAGAGTTCAGTTTTTCTCCTTGAAAATTATTCAATATTGCTCTGTGGGTGAACAAGCCAGAGAATTTTTAAAGAGTAGTTTTTAATAATTAAATTTTTACATTAAAAATTCAGTTAGTTTAGAAAACGTGCCAAAAATCCTCTTTTTTACTATTCCTTCTCTGATTTGTACCATAAAAATGTTTTCCATAGCATTAAAATGAAAGCTATGAAGGAGCTGAAAACATGCCACACCAAAATATACCTCCTTGGATGAAGGCACTTGAGAAACAACAAAAGCAGGCAGGGCTCTCAACTCCCTTTCTACCTAGAAGCAGGTCATATATTTTCTCATGAGAAAGGTGCCCTCCCTATACAGGGAGAGAACATTCTTACCACCAGAGATTGGGAGTTGATGTTGAAACAGACCTGTCCAAACAAACCTACTAAAATAAGCTTGATCCTTCATTAGTTTCTCCTGTATATTTTCTAGTCACTGTCCCACAACTTACTGCCCCTAGCCTCAGCCCCCTTGTCTTGCCATATTCCCACAATTTATTCTTGTTTGTGTAAACAGTACACAATCTTTTGGGCACAACAGCTTCTCAGGTCTTTACTTTCCTTCTGAAGACTGCTGTGTACATGCAAAATAATTAAATAAATTTGTATGCTTTTCTCCTGTTAACGTGTCTCATGTCAGTTTAATTCTTAGGCCAGTCACAACATTAAGAGGTAAAAGGAAGTTTTTTCTACCCACAGATATGAATTTTCACAAGTGATACATCTTGAAATAATTAACATGGCTCACCTACCTAAAATCAGATGCATTCTGTCTTTGTTAATTTCTGGCAATGATTTTGCACTGGGAGTTGATTCTGATGCTTGGTTTAAATTGACGGGTGTAGAACGTTTTTGTAAACCTGATACTGCTGCTGCTTCTGCAGATTCTGAACATGTAAATCCTGTGCTATTTAACCAAAGTGCCACTGCATGGAGAATTGGGGCCCAGGAATTCCGATAGTGAAGTCTAGCTGTATCAATAGTTTCAGGAGTATAAAATGCTCCACCTACAAAACAATCAAATCAATCAAAACCAAACAACATTTCTATTGTATGTATTCACACATTTATGAACAACTACTGTTATACACTGTTTCAGTCTTATTTGGGCTGCTACAAGAAAATATCAGATTGCATAGCTTATAAATTACAGAAATTTATTTCTCATAGTTCTGGAGGCTGGAAGTCTGAGATCACAGTGCTGGCATGGTCAGGTGAGAGCCTTCTTCCTGTCTCCTCACCAGGTGGAAGAGGCCAGGGAGCTCTGCGGGGTCTCTATTCCAAGAGGACTCCTCCCACTCCTGCGGGTTCCGCCCTCATGTCCTAAACACCTCTCAAAGGCCCCACTGTCTAAAACCATCACAATGGGGTCTAGGTTTCAACATAGGGAATTCTGGGGTGATGCAAATATTCAGATCATAACACATACAAAAGAGCAATCTGGTCAACGAGATTCTCCCCCCCAGTCACCAAAACTAGTATCTTTCCTGCAGCTGACCTGGAGTGCCTGTCAATTCTTCGCTGATGCTAGGGTTTCCAGCCTTTCCTCTGCAAATGAGTGGTCACTGGCTTCCTCTGCACTACAGCCAGCGACTCTTAAAACCCTTATCACCTTTCTTTTCTCTCACAGCGAGACAACACTGTCTTTTTCTTTTTCACTCTTTTGCAAATTCCTCCCTTCCTCCTGTTTTCGCTATCAAAGTGAAGACTTCCTCATGTCCTGCGCACACACACACTGACCAACACAGCGATCTACCTCATCATGGTTATGCATGATGACTTGTTATGCATAGTTACTTTGAGGACTCTAGCTCATACAGTTATTACTATAAAAGTGAGAACATTTTTGCTTGGGGTAACAATAAAGTTTAATGCCATATTTGAATTCACAACTTCAATATGGGGAACATGCTCTAAATGAGAGAATATCAAGTTCAAGCCCACGGAAATTTGCTAGCCTTC
This sequence comes from Sus scrofa, assembly GCF_054392235.1. NCBI lineage: Eukaryota > Metazoa > Chordata > Mammalia > Artiodactyla > Suidae > Sus > Sus scrofa. The sequence goes on along the minus strand of NC_139385.1, from coordinate 115,419,651 downwards.
ACCAATTCCATTTTGTTTAATTACTACTCTGAACTTCAATAAAAGCAAAACTCCAAAAACAGTACTTACCATCTGGGGGTAGCTGACTAGCAAATTCAGCTGGTAAAGTTAAAAGTGCATAGTCTTTTAATGCTGCCAACCACAGGCGACTGAGTGTTGGCAGTTCAGGTTGTACGAGTGTTATTAAACTATCCGGGGGTAGTTCATCGATGGTACTATAATCATCATCATCATCATCAGTGTTTTTATTTGCTCTTTTTGGCTTTGAGTCAGCTTCCTTTTTAATATTCATAGCAACCACATATACCTAGTAAGATATTTAGGAGGAGAAAATAATAAGGTATAGTATTAAGAAATGACATATTCTAAGTTGTTAGGATTATACACTTGAATCATCAAAAGTAACTGAGTAGAGATACTAGAAAGTATGCAATTTCAGGATTTCCTGATAACTTCAAAAGAATAATTCTACCTGCTCTATTTATTTTTCTTTTCACAGCCTCACTTGCAGCATATGGAAGTTCCCAAGCTAGTGGTCAAATCAGAGCTGCAGCCGCCAGCCTATGCCACAGCCACATCGGATTTGAGGTGCATCTGCGACCTAGGCCATAGCTTTTGGCAACGCTGGATCCTTAACCCACTGAGTGAGGCCACGGATTGAACTCACATCCTCACAGAGACTCTGTTGGGTCTTTAACCCGCTGAGCACAAGAACTCCTATTTCCACCTGCTTTAAGTCTTTTTTTTTTTTTTTTTTTTTTTGGTAGCTCTGACTTCTGACTATTCCTCTCAGAGCGTGTTCCTTGAGCAGGGCTCTCTGAATTTTTTATGGCTTCTCTTATTCTACATTACAAAGCCCCCCTTTATATCTGCGTTTTTTTCTTTTTCTTTTTTTTTTTTTGCCATAGAGTAAAACTTCCTGTTTACTGCCTTTGCTCTCATGGACTTATTAGTCACAATCAGACAGCATTCAAAGAAAAAAGCTGAGGCTAAGGGAAGAAGCCACAGCAAAGATTTCCATAAATATCCTTTAAAACCTCTTCTTATACAGTCCTTAAATGATATTTAGCAATCTAGTCCTTGCCAAATATAATTTACTGACCACATACATTATCTGTATCTTTTCTCTCCACTTTGTAAACCAAAAAGATGTATAATAACAACTTCCTAAAGTATAATCTTAGAGATACTTCCTTGCTGAAGTTATTTTTGTTTGTTTTGTACATGTATTTAAGCTTTGGCAACTGGCATGTAGCTGAATGACACATCAATGAAAAAGGAAAAAGAATGCAAAGGAAGCAAGAGTAAGAAAGAAAGTTGTATTAGATAAAAATCTTGAGAAAACTATTTCCTTCTATACAGTGTTGTATTCACTGTACTTAGGAGGAAGTCTAAGACTGTGAACAGGGACACTGTAGCTTCTTGATGGCAGGGTCTTATCTCTATTCCTACTACAGCTATGACTCGGTAATTTAGACAATGATTACAGGAAACGGTGCGTTTTCTTCTTCTTCTTCTTTGCTTTTTAGGCCTGCACCACGGAATATGGAAGTTCCTAGGCTAGGGGTCGAATCAGAACTACAGCTGCTGGCCTATGCCACAGCTATAGCAACTCGGAATCCGAGCCTTATCTGTGACGTACACCACAGCCCATGGCCAGGGATCAAACCCGCATTCTCATGGATATTAGTCCTGCTGTGCCACAATGGGAACTCCTTTTTAAATTGCCAGCACCTGTGGCATATGGAAGTTCCAGGGCTAGTGGCTGAATCAGAGGTATAGCTGTGGCCTAGACCATGGCAACGCCGGATTCAAGTCACATTTGTGACTTACACTGCAGCTGGCTGCAACACTGGCTCCTTAACCCACTGAGGCCAGGGATCAAACCTGCATCCTCACAGAGACAATGTCAGGTACTTAACCCCTAGAGACATAATGGGAACTCAGATGAATCTTTTTTTTTAAATTGTCTTTTAGGGAGTTCCCATCGTGGCGCAGTGGTTAACGAATCCGACTAAGAACCATGAGGTTGCGGGTTTGGTCCCTGGCCTTGCTCAGTGGGTTAAAGGATCTGGCGTTGCCGTGAGCTGTGGTGTAGGTTGCAGACGCGGCTCGGATCCCGCATTGCTGTGGCTCTGGCGTAGGCCGGCAGCTACAGCTCCGATTAGACCCCTAGTCTGGGAACCTCCATATGCCGCAGGAGCAGCCCAAGAAATGGCAAAAAGACAAAAAATAAATAAATAAATAAATAAATTGTCTTTTAGGGCCGCACCTGAGGCATATGAAAATTCCCAGGCTAGGGGTTGAGTTGGAGCTGCAGCTGCTGGCCTACACCACAGCCACAGCAATGCCAGATCTGAGCCACATCTGTGACCTGCATGGCAGTTCAAGGCAACACCAGATCCTTAACTCACTGAGTGAGGCCAGAGATCAAACTCAGATTCTAGTTGTGTTCGTTACTGCTGAGTCACAACGGGAACTCCCAGAATCTTCATTTTTGAGAAGCAATCCTTAACATTGTGATGGTCTATAACAGTTTGTTATAGTCAGTTAGTCATACTAACACCTATAAGTTAGAAACAGAAACTAATTTTTGGAGTAGGGACTTTGAACCTCAAGTAATAAATTTATCACATTCATATGGTCTAGAGGTTTTAAGCTTACTTTCTTCCCTAAATTTATTATTTTGTTGATAGCTTAAGAAGATGTTTCGGGAGTTCCCATCATGGCTCAGTGGAAATGAATCTGACTAGTATCTGTGAGGATGCAGGTTCAATCCCTGGCCTCGCTTAGTGGCTTAAGGCTCCGGTGTTGCTGTGAGCTGTGGACGGGGCTCAGATCTGGCATTGTTGTGGCTGTGGCAAAGGTCAGCAGCTGTAGCTCCGATTAGACCCCTAGCCTGGGAACCTCCATATGCCGTGGGTGCAACCCTAAAGAGAAAAAAAGAAAAGAAAAGAAAAGAAAATGTATCTATAAGTACTGTAAGTATACCTAGCACTCATTCATCAAATCCTTACTCAGTATTCACTCTTAACTTGCATTCACTATTGTGCTGGCACCTGAAGCAACAGAGACAAACACATGGTTTTCTGTGAACTCACGAAGTAATACACTGATAGGAGAGTTAGAAAAGTGCTAAAAGAAAGGATTTTTAAAAAATTTGTTTTAAGTGTTCCCATGAACCTGACTAGTATCCATGAGGACACGGGTTTGATCCCCAGCCTCGCTCAGTGGGTTGGGGATCCGGCGTTACCATGAGCTGTGTTATAGGTCACAGACATGCCTCGGATCTCATATTGCTGTGCCTGTGGTATAGGCCAGCAGCTGCAGCTCTGATTCAACCCCTAGTCTGGGAACTTCCACATGCTGCAGGTGCAGCTCTAAAAATAAAATAAAATTCAAAAAAAAAAGGCCAGACAGAGGATTCCAAAGACAAAAGTTCACCTATTCACAGGCAAGATGGAAGGGAGAATTCCAAGCAGATGGAATATCAAGAGCAGGAGGACAAGAAATAGCAAATGACACGGCATTCTGGGGAAAGAATTAGACTGAGCACAGAATACCAGGATGAAGTAGTTGAAAATATTACTCTGTTGGTAATGGGGAAGCAAAGGAGTCACTGTAGGATCTGAAGGTCAGATGGATGTACTTATTCCTTGACTTTATTTTAACAATTATACCATCAAAATTTGGAAAATAAGCTTTTAAAATTACTCATAATCCCAATATCCAAATTTAAACATTCCAACTTTGTAAGTTATAATTTTGTTGTACAGATAATTTTGTATTTATTTTATCTATTAACATATCAAGGGTTTCCATATGAATCACTAGTTTTCATAACTATTATTCTTAATGGCTCCTGTGGAAGCAATTATATATCAAACAATTTTCCTAAAGTTGAAATTTAAAATTTTTTTCTGATTCTTTTTAGCCTTGGAATCTTAGAAAGATGAGGCATAGTTTCCAAAGATAAAGGTTTAGCTCTTCACTTTATAAATAATGTCCCAAGTAATAAACATTTTTGTAAATTTCTTTCTTTCCAATATGTTGGATACTTTTCACTAGGATAAACTCCCAGAATAAAATTACTGGATTGGCAATTATAAATACTTTCACAGCTCTGAAATGACAATGCCAAATGCTTTCTAAAAGGCTCTACATTTTACATTGCTACCTATAATATAGGAATATACATATATATATTTTTTATTTTATTTAAAAAAAATTTTTTTTAGGGCTGTACCCATGGCATATGGAGGTTTCCAGGCTAGGGGTCTAATCAGAGCTACAACTGCAGGCCTACGCAACAGCCACAGCAATGGCAGATCCGAGCCATATCTGCAACCTACACCACAGCTCAGGGCAATGCTGGATCCTCAACCCACTGAGTGAGGCCAGGGATCGTACTCGCAACCTCATGTCTCCTAGTCGGATTCTTTTCTGCTGTGCCACAGCAGGAACTCCATAGGAATATATTTTTTAGACTTGTTTTTTTAACAAATTTGTGGGCTTATTTTTCTTATTAGTTATCACACAAAAAATATTTACAAATCAACGAAATTAAAACACACCCTCACACCATGCACAAAAATAAACTCAAAATGGCTTAAATGTAAGACATGATGATACCGTAAAACTCCGAGAAGAGAACATAGGCAAAACATTCTCTGACATAAACTGTATGTTTTCTTAGGTCACTCTCCCAAGGAAATAAAAACAAAAATAAACCAATAAGACCTAATCAAACTTATAAGTTTTACATGGCAAAGAAAACCATTAAAAAAAAAAAGATAACCTATAGAATTGGAGAAATAGTTGTAAATGATGCAACCGACAAGGGCTTAGTCTCCACAATATACAAACAACTCATACAACCCAACAACAACAATAAAAAACAACCCAACTGAGGAATCGGCAGAATACTTAAACAGACATTTCACCAAAGAAGATATACAGATAGCCAGTAGGCACATGAAAAGATGCTCAACATCACTAATTATTAGAGAAATGCAAATCAAAACTACAAATGAGGTACCACCTCACACCATCATTAATAAGTCTACGAATAACAAATGCTGGAGGGGGTGTGGAGAAAAGGGAACCCTCCTACACTGTTGGTGGGAATGTAAATTGATACAATTGCTATGGAAAACAGTATGAAGGTTCCTCAGAAACCTAAAAACAGAACTCCCATGTGGTCCAGCAATCCCACTCTTGGGCATATATCTGGACAAAACTAAAATTCAGAAAGATACATGCACTCATATGTTCATAGCAGCTCTATTCACAACAGCCAAGACATGGAAACAACCTAAATATCCATGGACAGATGAATGGATTAAGAAGATGTGATACATACACACAATGGAATAAAAAGAACAAAATAATGCAACTGGCAGCAACACGGATGGAACTAGAGATTCTCGTACTAGGTGAAGTAAGTCAGAAAGAGAAAGACACACCATATGATATCACTTATATATGGAATCTAAAATATGGCATAAATGAACCTATCCATAAAACTAAACAGACTCACAGACACAGAGAACAGACTGTGGTTGCCAAGGGGGAGGAGGAAGGGAGTGGGGTTGACTGGTAGTTTGGGGTTAATAGATGCAAATGATTACAGATAAACAATAAGGTCTTACTGTATAACACTGGGAACTATATCCAATCTCCTGGCATAGACCATGATGGAAAATAATATTAAAAAAATAATGTATATATATTTATGTATGACTGAGTCACTTTCCTGTACAGTAGAAATGGGCACAACATTGTAAATCAACTATACTTCAATAAAAAAGTAGAAAAATATCAGATGCATAAGTTAAGGAAGAAAACAAAACCACACACAATCCTACCACTCAGATATGATACTGTTAACATTCTAGACACGTTTTTATAAATGATTTTTTTTTTTTTTTTTTTTTTTTTTTGGTCTTTTTGCCTTTTCTAGGGCTGCTCCTGCAGCACATGAAGGTTCCCAGGCTAGGAGTCCAACTGGAGTTGTAGCCGCTGGCCTACACCACAGCCACAGCAATGCAGGACCCGAGCCTCGTCTTCGACCTACACCACAGCTCACAGCAATGACGGATCCTTAACCCACTGAGCAAGGCCAGGGATCAAACTTACAACCTCATGGTTCCTAGTCGGATTCGTTAACCACTGAGCCACGACGGGAACTCCAACAATCTTTTAATTATATGTTTGTATATAATTTCTAACTTAATTTTTTTTTTTTTTTTTTTGTCTTTTTGCTATTTCTTGGGCCGCTCCCGCGGCATATGGAGGCTCCCAGGCTAGGGGCTGAATCGGAGCTGTAGCCACCGGCCTATGCCAGAGCCACAGCAATGCTGGATCCGAGCCGAGTCTGCAACCTACACCGCAGCTCACGGCAACGCCGGATCGTTAACCCACTGAGCAAGGGCAGGGACCGAACCCGCAACCTCATGGTTCCTAGTCGGATTCGTTAACCACTGCGCCATGACGGGAACTCCCTAACTTAATTTTCTATTCACTTTGGATCAAGAAATATATTTGGGGAGTTCTCATTGTGGCTCAGTGGGTTACTAACTTGACTAGTATCCATGAGGATGTGGGTTCAATCCCTGGCCTTGCTCAATGGGTTAAGGATCTGGCATGCCATGAGATGTAGCGTAGGTTGCAAATGTGGCTCAGATCCTACCACGCTGTGGCTGTAGCTGGCAGCTGCAGCTCCAATTCGACCTCCTGGGAACTTCCATATACCAAGGGTATGGCCCTAAAAATAAAAAAAAAAAAAATACACCTGTTTCAGAGTTTCCGCTGTGGCTTAGGGGGTGAAGACTCTGACTGTAGCAGCTCGGGTGGCTATGGAGGCACGGGTTCAATCCCTGGCTCAGTGCAGTGGGTTAAAAGATCCAGCACTGCCACAGTTATGGTGTAGGTCACAACTGTGGCTCAGATTCAATCTCTGGCCCAGGAACTTCCATCTGGCACAGGTGCAGCCACAAAATTTAAAAGAAAAAGAAAAAGGAGTTCCTGTAGTGGCTTGCAGTTAACAAACCTGAATAGTACCCATGAGGATGCGGGTTCGATCCCTGGCCTCGCTCAGTGGGTTAAGGATCTGGCGTTGCCTTGAGCTTTGGTATAGGTCACAGTCATGGTTCGGATATCACATGCTATAGCTGTGGTATAGGCCAGTGGCTGCAGCTCCAGTTCAACCCCTAGCCTGGGAACCTCCATGTGCCGCAGGTGTGGCCCTAAAAAGACAAAAAAGAAAAAAAAGAAATACAGTTGCTTCTATTTTTATGAGAATAACAAACAATACCACAATAAACATCCTCAAAGCAGAATCACTGTGCATGTCCTTGATATTACTTATGATTAACTAGTCAACTAATGTGAAGAGTTTTAGAAAGTGTTTGATATACTGTTGACCCTTGAACAATGTGGGTTTTAACTGCGCAGGTCCAGTTATATGAGGATTTTTTTCCATAGTCAGTACCATAGTACTATAAGACCTGCATTTGTTCAATCTGCAGGTGCAGAATCATGAATATGGAGGAACTACATATAAGTTACAGTCTGATTTTTGACTGTGTGGAGGGTCTTTGTCCCTAAGCCCCACACTGTTCAATGGTTGACTATATATCAACCTTTAGAAAAGTTTTACTGACACCATCATTTAAAGAAGCATGCTAATTTAGCTAGGTCAGGTTTTTACATCTCCTCCCTCCCGCCATATGTTTATTTGAAGTTTACTTTCTTCTTTGTGAATTACCAATTTATACTCTTTGGCCAAATTTGCATTTTAGAATGCTTATTTTGAATCTGTGTAGGAACTGGAGGGAGGAAGTAGACTAATAGTAGAAAAAAAGCACATTAGGATGCGATTGCATAGACGAGGCGACAAATAATGAAGACTCTATGGCAGTGGGGAAGGAGAGGAAGTATGAAGTTACAAGTATGGAAAAGGAACAAATGATCTATCAATAGCTAAATTAAGAAGACAGTTGCTATGCTGAATTAAATTCCACTTTTATTTTGAAAAAAAGATGCAGGAGTTCCCGTTGTGGTGCAGCAGAAATGAATTCAACTAGGAACCATAAGGTTCCATGTTCAATCCCTGGCCTTGCTCAGTGGGTTAAAGATCTGGCATTGCTGTGAGCTGTGGTGTAGGTGGCAGACATGGCTTGGATTCCACATTGCTGTGGCTGTGGTGTAGGCTGGCAGCTGTAGCTCTGATTCGACCCCTACCCTGGGAACCTCCATATGCTGCAGGTGTGGCCCTGAAAAACAAAACAAAACAAAAAAAGATGTAGAGAGACATGCACACACACATACACATGTGACATACAGATATATAAACAGATTTGTATGTGTACATATGCATAGTGATATACACCAAAATATTTTCTCTGGGTGATAAGATTACAGATGAGCTTTATTTTCTTTTTTATACTTTTTCTCTACATTCTGAGTTTGTGTAGTGAGCATGGGTGTTCTTATCAGAACAAAACTGCATTATTTTCAAAGATATTAATGAAGCAAAACAAACAGGAACTAGTTACGAAGCAGATATAAGCTGCGATTGGAGGAAGATGAATCAGTCAAGATTGATACCAAGGCTCTGGTCTGAGGACAGGAGGTAGGACCATTAGTTGGAGGAAAAAAGAGAAATGAGAAAACAGACATCTTATTTTAGATGTGTAGCGTTTATGGTAGCTATGGGTCGTTCCAAGTGGAGATGTCTAATAAACAGTCTTGGAATTTAAGAGAGAGGTCTCGGTGGAAGAGTAGATTTTAGAATCTTTAAATATACAAGTAAAAACTATAGGGTATGGATGTGGATGAGGCTGCCCAGAAAGTATAAAGTGTGACTATTGTACAACAGGGGGAAGAGAACCAGTATTTTATCATAACTATAAATACACGGTAACCTTTAAAAATTGTGAATCATATATATGGCACCTGTAACTTACACATTACTGTACATGACTACATTTCAATTTTAAAAAAGTATCAGAGTTCCTGTCGTGGTGTAGCAGCAACAAATCTGACTAGGAACCATGAGGTTACAGGTTTGATCCCTGGCCTTGTGCAGTGGGTTAAGGATCTGGTGTTGCTGTGAGCTGTGGTGTAGGTCGCAGACGTGGCTCGGATCTGGCGTTGCTGTGGCTGTGGCATTGCTGTGGCTGTAGTGAAGGCTGGTAGCAACACTTCTGATTAGACCCCTAGCCTGGGAACTTCCATATGCCGTGGGTGTGGCCCTAAAAAAAGACAAAAGACAAAAAAATAAATAAGTAAATAAAATTAAATTTAAAAAGAATGAAGAATCAGGAAAGAGACAAGAAAAATACCAACATTTAAGAGCAGTTAGGGAAAGAGAAGCCAGCAAGTGATGTTGAGAACAAACAATGGAAAGGAAATAGGAGAACCGAGAACCGAGGAAGCAGTGTCACAGAAGTCAAGGACAACAAAGGGTTTCTAGGAGACAACATCCAATGCTAGAGAAAGGCCAAGTCATACAGACTGAAAAGCATCCAGCGATTTGGAGAATTACATCACCTGTAACTTCAGTGAAGTAATTTCAATGGAGCGGTGAGATTAAACTCATGAAGAGGTGAGTGAGAGGAGGAAGCTGGGTTGGGAGAGAACATAGGCAAGGAAGAACTGCACGAAGAGAGGTGGTGAAGTTACAGAAGTGGGGATAACTGACAGGTCTGAGCTTGGAACAGTCTCCTCCTCAGACTTACATCTACTAACATCTACTCTCATGCTCTAGGTCTCAACTTAAGTGTCACTCTCTCCAAGAAGCCTCCTCTGAGTCCCCAGATGATTTTAAGTTGCACCTGCTATATTCAGAACAGTCTGTATTTCTCCCATGATAATACTCATTACATTTTGTTGCCTAAACTTGTCTACTAGTTTGTCCTTCTCAGTAAATGCAGAACATCTGTCTTGTTTACTACTGTCTTCTAAACTGCTAGCCTGGCAGAGAGCTGATGTTCAGTAACACTCTGTTGAATGAATCAAAATGTGGGAAGTAAAAGCGAGAAAAGGTAATCCTAGGTTAGTGGAAAACTTTAAAATAACAACAATCATTATATTAATAACAGCAGGAAACATTCATTGTACATGTATAATGGGGCTAGTTATTGGACAAAGCAATCCTTTGATCCACACTTTAAGGCTAAGAAAATAGGTTTAGAGAAGCTGTTAAATAACTCCCCAAGGTCACTCAGGTAAAAGGACAGCTAGCAACTCACGTAACTCTGAAGACTTGAAGATAACAACTTGAGGAGTTTGAAAACTAACATTCCCCATTTTCTAAGTAAAAAAAGTAAAAGCAAAGACAGGTCTTGAGTAGAGAAATACAGAATAGGCTGAGCCTTTGAGGAGAAGGCTAAAGGAAAGAAAGCTAGCAAAGAAAAAGACTACTAGACAATTATTTTTTCATAATATCAAGTTACCTCAAAATAAGAAAGGAGTTTTAGATAAAAACGTGCATTAGTGATTTAGTTATGTGAACTGGTTGGTTTTTGTTATTGTTTTTCTGTCTTTTGTCTTTTGGGGGCCGCACCTGCAGCATATGGAGGTTCCCAGGCTATGGTTGGAATGGGAGCTGTAGCTGCTGGCCTACGCCACAGTCACAGCAACGTGGGATCTGACCCACTTCTGTGACATATACCACAGCTCAGGGAAATGCTAGATCCCCAACCCACTGAACAAGGCCAGGGATCAAATCTGCATTCTCATGGATGCCAGTAGGGTTCATTAACCATTGAGCCACAGTGGGAACTCCTGAAGTTTGGATCTAATTTTCAAAAAGAAATAATTCATCTTCTATTCAGTGCTGAACACTTTGCTCTGTCCTTCTATATACATCATCGGAGAAGAAGGTATTTCTATATTGCATGTTACAGTGAAAAAACTGAGGATCTGAGAGATCAAATCACTTGATTAAAGTAAAAAAGATGGTGAGTCATAGAGACAGAACTTGCTCTAGGGCCATTCAGCATTTACAGCTTTCTGTACTGAACTATGCCAGACTTCCTGGCAGGTGAATTAAGCACATTAATGTAAGTCAACAGAGGACCAGCTAACTGGCAAATGATCTTATGATCATAACGTACATAATAGTTACTACATTTGGGGAAATTAAGGAATGCAGTTTAAGAATAAGAACAATTTTGGAGGTTATGTTTTTAAATGAAAAAAATCACTAAATCAGCTGGAAAGCAATTTCTACAGATAAGAAGAATAATAGTTTTAGAGCTCTCTTCATGACTCTGGTTAATAAACCCGACTAGGATCCACGAGGATGTGGTTCGATCCCTGGCCTTGCTCAGTGGGTTAAGGATCTGGAGTTGCCATGAGCTATGGTGTGGGCCGCAGATGCGGCTCAGATCCTGCATTGCTGAGGCGTCTGTGGAGTAGATTGATGGCTTCAGCTCTGATTCAACCCCCAGCCTGGGAACCTCCATATGCCGAAGGTACGGCCCTAAAAAGAAAAAAAGAAAAAAAAAAAGAAAGAAAGAAAGAAACAAAAGTAGTAGTTTTAGTTAAAAATTTAGATATGTGAAAACTGACAAAGAATATCTATTAATTTCAAAGTGAGAAAGCAATCATATTATCTTTCTTATACTACTTTCCATCTAAAATATATTTTCATTAATACAAAAAACTAAAATTTTACCAATAAGAACATTTATCAATATATACAAAAATAAAAACAAATTATTTTACTTGTCTAAGCCAAAAAAATGGCAGCAGGGTAAAATAAAGGAACACTCAAGGGACTCTATTTGAAAGACAGAGTGATCTACAGTCCAAAAATCAGAGAGAAAAACTAATTCCACAATATCTTATTATGTGTGACATTTTTCCTTTTTTTTTTTCATTCTGTGACAAAAACCAAAAACAAAACCCCATAGATCCTTTATCTAAACTATATCAAGTGGATGTTGCATAAGTTTTAAGCCAGCAATTGCTTATTGGGTGGTCATAAGCTGCTGATACCATGGAATTAGGGAAATGAGTTACTGGGTTGGCAGGGGAAGGACTAAAGAGCTACTTGAAATATCCGAGGGCAGATGATAAGAATTTCAAAGCACCTAGCAGGGGAGTTCCTGTTATGGCTCAGAGGTTAACAAACCCCACTAGCATCCATGAGGACGTGGGTTCAATCCCTGGCCTTGCTCAGTGGGTTAAGGATCTGGCGTTGCCATGAGCTATGGTGTAGGCCGCAGATGTGGCTCAGATCCTACATTGCTGAGGCAGCTGTGGAGTAGGCTGATGGCTTCAGCTCTGATTCGACCCCTAGGCTGGGAACCTCCATATGCCACAGGTGGAGCCCTAAAAAGACCCCCCCTCCAAAAAAAAGCACCTAGCAAAAGGAATTTAGAAAAGTGAATTTAAAACAATAACATTTTCCAAAAAATGGCTGTGAGGGAGCTCCCTTGTGGTACAGTGGGTTAATGATCTGGCGTTGTCACTGCAGCAGCTCAGGAACTTCCATGTGCTGTGGGCATGGCCAAAAAAAGAAAAAAAAGAGTGGCTATGGGAATGAAAAAGGTAAAAACCAGCTATTAAAAAACAAAATATACAACCAACCACACCCCCACCACCCCTGCAACTTTGGTATACATGAGTGGTGGCAGGTATCCTAAAATTTAATCAAAAAAGATTCTTGGCATAAAGTTTTTTCTATTATTTATATTTGTATGTTTTCTCTGCATAATTTTCCCAAAGTAAGCAGAACCCTTCTTCAAAATAGGTGTTTTTAAAAGACTGATTAAAAATATAATTCTTGGGAGTTCCCGTCATGGCTCAGCAGAAAATGAATCTGACTGGCATCCATGAGGATGCAGGTTGGATCCCTGGCCTCGTTCAGTGGGTTAAGGATCTGGCACTATTGTAAGCTGTGGTGTGGGTTGCAGATATGGCTCAGATCTCACGTTGCTGTGTCTGTGGCGTAGGCCAGCAGCTACAGTTCTGATTCAACCCCTAGCCTGCGAACTTCCACATACCTCAGGTGTGGCCCTAAAAATCCAAAACAAACAAAATATATATATAATTCTCAAAGGTTCAAAAAGAGTTCTTTGAGACATAAATGTATACACTACTTCAGTGAGAAAGAACAAACAGCAGGTTTTCAAAAAGGATTTCAAAGGCCAGTTTATTAAAAAATAAAACTTTACCTTCAATAATAGGGAAACGTTTCCTCATGAATGGAGATATGGTTAAAAACAATAGACCATGGTTACCTCTGCCCAAGCTTTGAGAACGGCCAGTTTTTCCATGGTTGTGGCACTCTCTCGGTACAGCTGGCTAGAAGACCCTTTTCCGGCCTGAACTTTGTCCAGAGAAGAAACAAGCAGGTTGTGTACTCGACGGAGATCATTGAGATCACTGACAACTCCACTTCCAATCCATGTACTGCATACCTATCCAAAGGAAAAAAATTAATTTTATATTAAAAGTTAGCGTTAAACCTGTAAAAGGAGTTGTCTAGTGGCCTAGTGGTTAAGGATCTAGTGTTGTCATGGCTGTGGCTTGGGTCACTGCTATGGCATGGATTCAATATCTAGCCTCGAACTTTTGCATGCCATTTGAGTATGGCCAAAAAATAAAATAAATAAAAATTATGTATGCACACACACACACACACTCATATAGAGTAAATATAATTCCCCCCCCACCAGGGGAAAACCAATGAACACAACAAAACAAAAAAAACCCCAATGCTATACCTTAACATTATTTTTAAAAATAAAAACTCAACAGCAAGTATAGAATTTATTGTACTCCTATGTGGAAAACAAAATAATATTTACTTAACATGTTTCCATAATCTAATTTCACAAAAATTTTAACAGTAAAAACGTACACCCAAATCAGCTCAGTCATTAATAATTCTTCAATGCAACACATTCCTGGAGTTCTCCTGTGGCTCAGTGGGTTAAGGACCTATTGCTGTCACTGCAGCGGCTTGGGTCATTATGGTGACATGGGTCATATGGTAGTTCTATTTTTAGCTTTTTGAGAAACTTCCATATTGTTTCCCACAGTGGCTGTACCAATTTACATTCGCACCAACAGTGTACAACTGCCTTTTCTCCACATCTTCACCAACATTTTTTATTTTTTATTTTTTTTTCTTGATGATATAGGCATTCTGACATTCTAATTGATGTGAGGTGATATCTCATTGTGGTTTTGATTTGCATTTCCCTGATGATTAGCAATGCTGAGAATCTCTTCACGCACCTGTTGGACATCTGCATTTTGTCTTTGGAAAAATGTCTAAACAGTTTTTAAACTGGTTCTTTGCCTTTTTGATATTGAGTCGTGTAAACTGTTCATATATGTTGGATATTAACCGCTTACTGGTCATGTCATTTGCAACTATCTTCCCCCATTCAGTAGGTTGTCTACCATTTGTTTTATGTGTGGCAATTTTAAGTTTTAGTTTTTATTTTATTTTTTAAGTTTTAGTTTCTAAAATCAGTACTTTTTAATGGAAACAGCTTGACCAAAAATCTGTCACTTCTGAACTCATTCTATGAGGCCAGCATCACTCGATATCAAGACCAAAGATATCACACAAGAAAATTATAGGCCAGTATCCTTGATGAACACAAATGCGAAAATCTTTTAACAAAACATCAGCAAACTGAATCCAACAATACATTAAAAGGATCATACACCATGATCAAGTGGGATTTATCGAAGGGATGCAAGGTTTTTCAATATCTGCAAAACAGTCAGTGCGACACACACATTAACAAACTGAAGAATAAAAACTGGATCATCATTTCAATAGATACAGAAAAAGCTTCTGATAAAATTCAACATCCTTTTGTAATAAAACTCTCCAGAAAGTGGGCATAGAGAGAACCTACCTCAACATATCAAGGCCATATATGACAAACCCACAGCTAATATTACACTCAATTGTGAAAAGCTAAAAACATTTCCTCTAAGATCAGGAATAAGACAAGGATGTCCACTTTGACCACTTTTATGTAGCATGGTTTTGGAAGTCCTAGCCACAACAATCAAATAAGAAAGAGAAATAAAATGAATCCAAATTGGAAGGGAAGACGTAAAGCTGTCACTGTTTGCAGATGACATGATACTATACATAGAAAATCCTAAAAATACAACCCGGAAACCATAGAGCTCATCAATAAATTTGATAAAGTTGCAGATACGAAAATAATACACAGAAATCTGTTGCATTTCTATACACTAACAACAAACAATCAGAAAGAGAAATTAAGGAAACCACCATTGCATCAAAAAGAATAAAACGCCTAGGAATAAACCTACCTAAAGATGTAAAAGATCTATACTTGGAAAACTTTAAGACACAGATGAAAGAATCTGAAGGTGACACAAACAGATGAAGATATACAATGTTCCTGGTTGGAAGAATTAATATCATTAAAATGAGCATACTACACAAGGCAATCGACAGATTCAGTGAAATCTCTATCAAAATACTGATCAAATTTTTCCAAGAACTAGAACAAATAATCTTAAAATTTGTATGGAAACACAAAAGACCCCAGAGAGCCAAAACAATCTTGAGAAAGAAAAGAACTGGAAGAATCATGCTCTCTGTCTTCAGATTATACTACAAAGCTACAGTAATCAAAATAGTTGGTTACTGGAGTTCCCATCCATGGCTCAGTGGTTAACAAACCTGACTAGTATTCGTTGAGGACATGGGTTTGATCCCTGGCCTCACTCAGTGGGTTGGGGATCTGGTATTGCCATGAGCTATGGTATAAGTCACAGACATGGCCCAGATCCAGCATTGCTGTGGCTGTGGTGTAGGCCAGCAGCTGTAGCTCCGATTGGACCCCTAGTCTAGGAACCTCCATGTATGGCCCTAAATAGACAAAAGACAAAAAATTTAAATAACTGAATAAATTAAACGGTTGGTTACTGGCAAAAAACCCAAAAAACAAAAAACCAAAATCAGACACATAGATCAAAGGAAAAGAATAGAGAGACCAGGAGTAAGCCCACACACCTGTGGTCAATTAATCAATGACAAAGGAGGCAAGAATACACAATGAAGAAGAAACAATCTCCTCAATAAGTGGAGCTGGGAAAATTGACAGCTACATGTAAAAGAATGAAAGTAAAACATTCTCTAATACCTTTAAAAAAACACCCACTCAAAATGGACTAAAAATTTAAATCTAACACTCAATACTAGAAAACTCCTGGAGGAAAACATAGGCAGAACACTCTTTGACATAAATCACAATATTTTTGACATAAATCACAATATTTTTTATATTCTCTCCTACAGCAAACAAAAGCAAAAATAAACAAAAGGGATCTAATTAAACTTAAAACCATTTTCACAGCAAAGGAAATCATTGATAAAACAAAAAGATAACTGAATGGGAGAAGACATTTGATGGTGCCAACTTTACTCAACAATGACAAGACTTCACTTTCTAATTTGAAATACTCAGGCCAAGATGTGTTGCACAATTCACAACTTTTTAGTAAAAGGTAATAAGGTACATGAACTTAAAGTATGGAACAAGGTGTACAGCAACACCTCATAATTAACACGTGGATATTTCTGCAATGAAATGTTGAATGAATCACACTAAGAGAGATCAATCAATACTATCCTCTGACTCAGATTCATGTCAGGGTCAAGAGAGTACAGTCAGCTCAGATTATGATACCAAATAAATTACGAAAAAGCTTTTGGTTTTCAGAGCATTTGGATTTTGAATCATGGTTAATAGATTATGTTCCTATATTTAAAACTTTTTTTTTTTTTTTCAGGGCCACACCCACAGCATATGGAAGTTCCCAGTCAAGGGACTGAATCAGAGTTATAGCTGCCGGCCTATGCCACAGTCACAGCAATGCCAGACCTGAGTCATGTCTTCGACCTACACTACAGCTTCACAGCAACACTGGATCCTTAACCCACTGATTGATTCCAGGGATCGAACTTGCACCCTAATGGTTACTAGTTGGGTTGGTTACCCCTGAGCCACAATAGGAACTCCCTATATTTAAAACTTCTTAAAAGTTGAGAATAAATGCTATATGTAAACTATTTCATTCTCTTGTAATCTTATTCTCAAAGAATTCAAAACTAAATTTAACGAAAATCATTAAGGACATTTAAAATTGATTGCTACCAATAGAGAGTCCCAAAATAAACCCAGACACCTACGGTCAATTAATTTTTGACAAATGAGGCAAGAATATAAAATGGGAAAAAGACAGTCTCTTCACCAAGCGGTGCTGGAAAAACAGGACAGCTGCATGTAATGCAATGAAACCAGAACAAAAGAAATAAAAGGTACCCAAACTGGAAGAGAAGAGGTAAAACTGTCACTATATGCAGATGACATGATACTACATATAGAAAACCCTAAGGACTCCACACAAAAACTATTTGAATTGATAAATGAATTCAGCAGAGTAGCAGGACACAATATTAACATTCAGAAATTGGTTACATTTCTCTATACTAACAATGAAATATTAGAAAAGGAAAATAAAAAGAAAAAAAAATGTTTTAAAACAGCATTCCCAAAAATTAAATACCTAGGAATAAACCTGACCAAGGAAGTAAAAGACTTATATGCTGAGAACTATAAAATATTAATCAAGGAAATTAAAGAAAATTCAAAGAAATGGAAAGATATCCCACGTTCCTCAATTAGAAGAATTAATATCATTAAAATGGCCATAATACCCAAAGCCACGTAAAGATTTAATGTGATCCCTATCAAATTATTCATGACATTTTTCATAGAACTTGAACACATAATCCAAAAACATATATGGAACCATAAAAGACCCAGAACTGCCAAAGCAATCCTGAGGAAAAAAAAAAACAAAGCAGGAGGCATAACACTCCAGGCTTCAGACAATATCACAAAGCTGTAGAAGTCAAGACAGTGTTGTACGCGTTCAAAAACAGACATATGGAGTTCCCGTCGTGGCACAGTGGTTGACGAATCCGACTGGGAACCATGGGGTTGTGGGTTTGGTCCCTGCCCTTGCTCAGTTGGTTAAGGATCTGGCATTGCCATGAGCTGTGGTGTAGGTTGCGGAAGCGGCTTGGATCCCGTGTTGCTGTGGCTCTGGCGTAGGCCAGAGGCTACAGCTCCAATTCGACCCCTAGCCTGGGAACCTCTATATGCAGCAGGAGCGGCCCTAGAAATAGCAAAAAGACAAAAACAAAACAAAACAAAACAAAAAAAACCAAAAACCAGACATATGCATCAATGGAACAGAACAGAGAGCCCAGAAATAAACCCAGATACCTATGGTCAATTAATCTTCAACAAAGGAGGCAAGAATAGAAAATGGAAAAAGTCTCTTCAGCAAGTGCTGCTGGGAAAACTGGAAGGCTGCATGTAAATCAATGAAATTAGAACACACCCTCACACCATGCACAAAAATAAACTCAAAATGGGAGTTCCCATCATGGCACAGCAGAAGTGAATCCGACAAGGAACCATGAGGTTGCAGGTTCAATCCCTCCCTCATTCAGTGGGTTAAGGATCCAGAGTTGCCATAAACTATAGTGTAGGTCACAGACCTTATCTCGGATTTGGCAGTGTGTGTGGCGTAGGCCGGCAGCTACAGCTCGATTAGACCCCTAGCCTGGGAACTTCCACATGCCCTGAGTGAGGCCCTAAAAAGACAAAAAGACCAAAAAAAAAACCAAAAAAACAAAACAAAAAAACAAACCCTCAAAATGGTTTTTTAAAGATAAGACATGACAACATAGAGTTCCCTTCGTGGCTCAGTGGTTAATGAACCCAAATAGGATCCATGAGGATGTGGGTTCAATCCCTGGCCTCACTCAGTGGGTTAAGGATCCGGTTTTGCTGTGAGTTGTGGTGTGGGTCGAAGATGCAGCTAGGATCCAGCATTGCTGTGGCTATGGCACAGGCTGGCAAGCTGTAGCTCCAATTTGACCCCTAGCCTGAGAACTTCCATATGCCTCAGGTACAGCACTACAAAGCAAAAAAAAAAAACAAAAAAAAAAACACATGACACCATAAAACTCTTCATGGAGAATATACGCAAAATATTCTGTCATAAACTATATAAATATTTTCTTAAGTCAGTCTCCCAAGGTGATAGAAATAAAAACAGAAATAAATAAGACCCAATCAAACTTACAAACTTTTGCACAGCAAATGAAACTATAAAGAAAGAAAAAGCAAAAAACAAAAAGCCTACAGAATGGGAGAAAATAGTTGCAAACAATGCAACAGACAAGGGCTTAATCTCCAAAATATACAAAAAACTCATACAACTCAAGAACAATAAAAAATACAACCCAACTGAAGAATGTGCAGAGGACCTAGACATCTCCAAAAGAAGATGGCCAGGAGGCACATGAAAAGATCAACATCACTAATTATTAGAGAAATGCAAATCAAAACTACAAATGAGGTACCCACCTCATACCAGTCAGAATGGCCATCATTAAAAAGTCTAAAAATAACAAATGCTGGAGAAGGTGTGGAGAAAAGGGAATCCTCCTACATTGTTGGTATGAATGTAAATTGGTACAACCACTATGGAGAACAGTAGGGAGGTTCCCCAGGAAACTAAAACTAGAACTACCATATAATCCAGCAATATCACTCCTGGGTGTATATCTGGACAAAACTATAAATCAAAAAAGAAACATGCACCCCTATGTTCAAAGCAGCATTATGCACAATAGCTAAGACATGGAAACAACCTAAATGTCCAAGGCCAGATGAATGAATTAAGATGTGGCACATTGGAGTTCCCGTTGTGGCTAAGGGGTTAACAAATCCAACTAGGAACCATGAGGTTGCAGGTTTGATCCCTGCCCTTGCTCAGTGGGTTAAGGATCTGGCATTGCCATGAGCTGTGGTGTAGGTTGCAGAAGCGGCTCGGATCCCAAGCTGCTGTGGCTCAGGCGTAGGCCAGCAGCTACAGCTCCGATTAGACCCCTAGCCTGGGAACCTCCATATGCTGCAGGAGCGGCCCTAGAAAAGGAAAAGGGGGAAAAAAAAATGAAGATGTGACACATATATACAGCTGAATACTACTCAACCATAAAAAATGAAATAGTGCCATTGACAGCAACACAGATGGAACTAGTTTCTCATATTAAGTGAAGTCAGAAAGAGAAAGACAAATATCACATAATATCACTTACATTTGGAATATAAAATATGACACAAATGAACCCATCCACAAAACAGAGACTCACAGACATAGAGAACAGACTTGCGGTTTCCAAAGGGCAAAAGAAGGAGTGGGATGGATTGGGAGTTTGGAGTTAGTAGATGCATGATTCCATATAAAATAGATTAGTAATGAGGTATAGCACAGGGAATTATAACCAGTCTTTTGGGACAGACCATGATGGAAGGTAATATAATGAAAGCAATATATATGTATGACTAGGTCACTTTGCTGAATGGCAGAAACTGGCATAACATTGTAAATTAATTATACTTTAATAAAAAAAAATTTTAAATTGATTGTTACCAATACTGATGGCAAAAAACAATACCAGCAAAAATAGTGAAGAACAGAAACAGACTCATACCTTTGTTACAAAAACAAACTTATGGTTACCAAAAAGGGATGGGGTGGGGGGGGCGGGGATTAGGATCGGCATATGCAAAATGGTGTATGGAATGGATGGTCAAAGGGGACCTGCTGCATAGCACAAGAAACGCTACACAATATTGTGATAATCTGTATTGGAAAAGAATCTGAAAAAGACTGGGTATGTGTATGTGTATATGTATAACTGAATCACTTTGTGGTACTGCAGAAATTAACATAACATTGTAAATCAACGACACTTCAATAAAATTTTAAAAAGTAAAAAAATGCAATGCTGAAAAACATAATGAAATTGAAAGTGAAAAGAAATTAAATATTAGTGTGAAAATGAAGAGTTGTTATTCCTAAGGAAAATAACATATTGGAGAGACTTGATAAATATTTCTGTGAATTTTGGTTAGAAATAGAAGTTGAGGAAAACTGATGAGATTGAGAATTTGGCACTAAGTTTGCTTTGCAAAAACTTAAGTACTCTCTCCACTTTAAAGAACATGAAACCAGAATCTGCAGATACTGCCTCATGGATTTAGTTTATGAAGAAAGACAAAGGAGCACTAATCAGCAAAACAGTATCAGAGAAAGACTCTGGCCATATATCAAAAGAATGATGAATGAATGTACATTTATAAATTTTAGGCTGAAATAAAATATTTGAAGTATGTACCATGTTTATGATTCCAACAGTGCTTTACGTGATTTTTTAAATTAACCCACTGATTAATGTCTCCAACTGTCTTTAATTGAAGACATTTGAAGGTCTTCTTATAATATCTAAGAATTATTTGATTTTTCAGGTTCAATATCATATTTATTCTAATAAAGAAGCTAGGATGGGAGTTCTTGTCATGGCTCAGTGGTTAACGAATCTGACTAGGAACCATGAGGTTGTAGGTTCTATCCCTGGCCTTGCTCAGTGTGTTAAGGGTCTGGCGTTGCTGTGGTGTAGGTTGCAGACGCGGCTCAGATCCCAGGTTGCTGTGGCTCTGGTGTAGGCCAGCGGCTACAGCTCTGATTAGACCCTTAGCCTGGGAACCTCCATATGCAGCGGGAGCAGCCCTAGAAATGGCAAAAAGATGAAAAAAAAAAAAAAAAAAAAGAAGCTAGGATGCCATATTTCACCATCTGCTTGAAATCAACTCCTTCCTTTATCTTAAGGAAAGGAACTTGCAACTCAATGGCCTACCTATTTCAAAACCAGCTTTCCTCCCAGAAACACAAGGGTAAGAAGTCAAAAATTTAAGTGTGGGGAGTTCCCACTGTGGTACAGTGGGTTAACAATCCAGCTGCAGTGGCTCAGATCTCCATGGAGGAACAAGTTCAATCCCCGGCCTAGGGCAGTCTGTTAAAGGATCCAGTGCAGCTGCAACTCGGATTCAATTTCAGGCCCAGGAACTTCCATATGCTGTGAGTGTGGCCATTTAAAACAAACAAACAAACAAACAAAATTAGAAAAAAAATTTAAGTCTGCCACTAGAAAAGGAGAAACTTCTTACAGAAAAAGCAAGTAGGGCCGCGTAAGAAATTAGAAATTTAAGGTAAATTCAGTAACAGGAATTTTTCATACTACTCATTCACAAGATGAAAGTATAATACCCTTTGCTTGTCTAATAATCAGGAGCTTTGTAGGAGGTTTCATCTGCTTAAATATTAAGATCTGATGGAGGAGTTTCCATCGTGGCACAGTGGTTAACGAATCCGACTAGGAACCATGAGGTTGCAGGTTCAATCCCTGGCCTTTCTCAGTGGGTTGAGGATCTGGTGTTGCCATGAACTGTGATGTAGGTTGCAGAGGCGGCTCAGATCCCATGTTGCTGTGGCTCTGGCGTAGGCTGGTGGCTATATCTCCAATTTGACCCCTAGCCTGGGAACCTCCATATGCCATGGGAGTGGCCCAAGAAATGGCAAAAAAGACCAAAGAAAAAAAAAAAAAAGAAACTGAAACATTACCATGATACATTTAGTTACATATGACTGTGATTTCTTTTTTTTTTTTCTTTTGCTTTTTAGGACCGCATCCAGGGTATATGGAAATTCCCAGGCTAGGGTTTGAATTGGAGCTACAGCTGCCAGCCTATGCCACAGCCACAGCAATGTGGGATCCAAGCCACGTCTGTGACCTACACCACAGCTCACAGCAACGTTGGATCCCTGACCCACTGAGCAAGGCCAGAGACCAAACCCGCATCATGGATACTACTCCGATTCAATTCCACTACACCACAACGAAAACTCCAGTGACTGTGATTTCAGATAGTTGTGTGCCAGTGTCCCAATCCAAATGACTTACCTACCCTAACTCCAAAGTTTGTACCATGATCCATATAGATCTCTGTCTTAAAGAAGGCTCCCTCTTCTCTCCCTTGGCTGTTGGTGGTAGGAGTTCATTTCTCTGAAGGCCACCATTAAGAAGGCAGGTGTTAGAGAAATAAATACTAACTGAAAGAGGAGGAAACTCACTCAGCCACAGAGAGAGCAAAGCCAGAATTTCAAATCTATCAATGCAAACAGCAGAGCATTCTGCATAGAGGCCAGATGCAGCTTGATTATGGAGTCTAAACAATAATGACAGACTACAGCCCTGTATTTCAGAAAACTGGGAAGGATGGAGTTGCTTCTCTTCCATTCTTAGATAACCAAAGAATCAATTTTCTAAAAGATTAGAGCTTAATGCAGGAATCCTTTTACAGTATGAAAAATGAAAAAGATGAACTTATTAAAGGTGTAGGAACAGTTGTGCTCTTGAAACTCCCTTCAGATACAATAATATGAGACTAATCTCCTGGGATTAATTTTGCAATAAAATTTCCATATTGTGGAATTCTCTTCTGGGGTAAGTTCATACATAGAAACTTATAGGGAGTTCCTGTCGTGGCGCAGTGGTTAACGAATCCGACTAGGAACCATGAGGTTGCGGGTTCGGTCCCTGCCCTTGCTCAGTGGGTTAACGATCCGGCGTTGCCGTGAGCTGTGGTGTAGGTTGCAGACGCGGCTCGGATCCCACTTTGCTGTGGCTCTGGCGTAGGCTGGTGGCTACAGCTCCGATTCAACCCCTAGCCTGGGAACCTCCATATGCCGTGGGAGCGGCCCAAGAAATAGCAACAATAACAACAACAACAACAACAAAAGACAAAAGACAGAAAAAAAAAAAAAAAAAAAAAGAAACTTATAGAACTTTCACAACCTGTGGTCAAAAAAAAAAAAAACCCTTTTATTACCTAATTATTACTACTATATATTCTTAAATTATTGTAGATTTTAAGATTTTTTTTTTCTTTTTGCTATTTCTTGGGCCGCTCCCACGGTATATGGAGGTTCCCAGGCTAGGGGTCGAATCGGAGCTGCAGCCACCAGCCTACACCAGAGCCACAGCAACGCGGGATCCGAGCCGTGTCTGCAACCTACACCACAGCTCACGGCAACGCCGGATCGTTAACCCACTGAGCAAGGGCAGGGACCGAACCTGCAACCTCATGGTTCCTAGTCGGATTCGTTAACCACTGCGCCACGACGGGAACTCCAAGATTTTAACTTTTATTCTAGTCTCTCTTCTGACTTTCAAATCTCTGTTTACTACTGGATAATAATAACAGCTTTGTATTCCAAAGTCATGTCCTCAGCTATAGCAACATTTAAAAATGTGATTAATAGTTATAACATCATTTCATACTGAATAAAAAAGAAACTATCACTGTTGTATTTCTGAGATAAAAATAAATACTATTTGATTTTTCTCTTCTTGGAAGTGAAGTTCTAAGATTATCTATGAATTTATAGACATTAACTATAGAAAACTATTTTTCATCTTACCTGGCAAGCTTTTGCTATTATGTCTGATGGGGTATCTTGGGAAAAGGCTGGTCTTAGAGCAGCTCCCACCTAGAAAAATGAATACAAAGATTTTGTTTTTAAAGATAAGCAGTAAACATAAACCCTTTTGTGTCTCTGGAGATAAAAACACATAAAATATATATTTGTTCCTTTCCTTTTTATCACGTCTCTTATCTCTCTTTTAGGTTACAACAAACTGAATCATAACATTTTTCTTTTGCTTTCCAGGAGATTATCGTTATCAAATCTATATGAATACTATACTAAATGGGCAATTAATCTTGCTTCTTTTTCCTTTGTTTTTGTTTAATAATAAATAAGATTTTATGAGAAAGCTGCATGTTCCCAGAGATAACAGAAAAGTGCTATTTTGTTTTCTGTCTATATATTCCTGAACCTATTTCTTTTTTCTTTTCTTTTTGGTTGCAACTATGGCATGCGCAAGTTCCCAGGCTAGGGAATGAACCCGAGCCACAGTAGTGACAAAGTTGAATCCTTAACCACAAGGCCACCAGGGAACTCCCTTCTGAACATACCCTTCTGAACATACAAAGGCTCAATTCCTTTAAATAACTGAGTAGTACTAAACAAAAATTCAGTCACTAAAAGACCTTAAAGATCATTTCACCTCAAAAAGAGATATTTTAAAAGAAGGCTGCTCTAAGAAATATTAACTTATGTACTTTTGTCATAGTAAGCAGAAATATGAGCTTCAGTTTTTATAAGCCAGTACTAATCTCACATTCTTAGGTATATTAATTTTTTTTTTTTTTTTGGCTTTTTAGGGCCATACCCACAGCATATGGAAGTTCCCAAGCTATGGGTCTAATTGGAGTTGTTGCTGCTGGCCTACACCACAGCCACAGCCATGCCAGATCCAAGCCGTGTCTGCGACCTACACCACAGCTCATGGCAATGCTGGATCCTTAACCCATTGAGCAAGACCAGGGATTGAACCCACATCCTCATGGATGCTAGTCAGATTTGTTTCCACTGCCCCACAACTGGAACACTCACAGCACTCTTTAAAAGTTCCTTTTATCTTTTAAATGACATGGCTAAATATGTAAACACAAGATTGGAAAGTCAGGCTGAAACATCTATTCTAGTTTTATCACTAATATTATATCACAATTTAAAAATAGTAATGAATTTTGCTCTATTGTTTCTTTTTTTTTACCACCTCCCCACGGCAAAGTAACTGTTCAGGGACTGATCTGTTGGCCAGAGACTAAATCTGAGCCAGAGCTGTGACCTACATGACAGCCGCTGCAATGTCACATCCTTTAACCCACTGTTCTAGTCCAGGGATAGAAGCAGGGCCTCCACAGAGACAAGCCGGATCATCAACCTGCTGTGCCACAGCAGGAACTCCTATACAACTGTTTCTTCAACTGTGAGTTGATTCAAACTATGTAATAGACAATGGGAGTAAAGGTATGCATTCTACATGAATAAATAGGTTGCAGGTCCAAATACATTTCTCCAAGGGATCTTTACTCCTTTAATGTTCACTCAAAAGATCAATTTTAATTTTGAAACAAAATATCTCACATTAGCTTGATACTGCTCCAGAATCACATGACCTGGAAATTCTGGCTCAGGCACAGACGCAAACTTCTTGATAATATCTTCAAGTGCTTGGAGACCGGCCATCCGCAACTGGTTACTGTGATCTGTTGCCGCCATGAATGCCATACGAATCAGGTCAGAGAGATGAAGTACCAAGAGGTCATCTAAAAATAAAAATAGAAGGCAAAAAAGAAAACATTTCCAAAATTAAGTGTAATACCATAAAAATACAAAATCATTATGTACAATGACATTTGAAGCAAAATAATTGATTACCATAACTTTCCCTAAAGGAGTGTTAATTCTTTGGTCAATGAGGGTTGGTAAATTTTTTCTGTAAAGAACCAGAGAGTAAATATTTTTGGCTTTGCTGGCTATATAATTTCTATCATTACTACTCAACTTTGCTGTTGCAGCACGTACACAGACCACATATATGTATACAGTTGTACTATGCTCCAAAAAAACTATTTATAAAAACAGACTGCAGGCTGGAAGTTCCTCCTGTGGCACAGTGGGTTAAAGATCCGGTGTTGCCCCAGCTGTAGTATAAGTCACAGCTGCAGCTCAGTTTCATTCTGCTTATTGGAAAGAAATCTCCAAGGCAGAAAGAACTGGATTAAAATGGGCCTATTCATATTATGCCAACCCAAAAGTACAGAAAAGACCCATTACTCCTCCTGTAGTCTCTTGTCACCTAATTTACAATTTATATCAATCTACAATGAAGAATAAGGCAATTTTTGGGGGAACAAAAGTGTTGTTGCTTCTCTACACAATCTCTACCTACAACCTTTCTCAAATCAAGACCTCTTTATTTTTCCTGACTCCAAGGAGATAAACTACTAGAGCAGGGGGGGAGGTAAGGGGCACTTGGGAAGACAGTTCAAACGAGGAGAGAATTAGGGGACTGAGAGAAGTTTACTACAGTCTGAGATTTTCTGATCTACAGAACTGTAAGTTAACAAATTTCTGTTATTTTAAGCCATTATGTTTGCAGTCAGTTATTATAGCAACAAAAGAAAACCAACCAGCTTCTTCTACCTAGAAAGCCTCTCTCTGCCTCTAAAACTAGCTGCAGAATGACCACTTCTGTGATATCTTCCCTGGCTTCTCAGGAAATGAGCAGTACTTTTTTTATGCTTCTAAAATACTCTATCCTTCCACTATTGGGAGATATAATTATTTGTGTGATAAATTTGTCTCTTTGTCTTCCAGACTAGAAATTCTTTAAGAGCATGGACTACTTTTTTTCCTTTTTGGATCCCCAATGTGCAGCAAAGGACAGAATTCAGTAATTATTTGATGAATAATTACATGAATGAAGACATCATGTTTATGACATATTGTGCTTTGCTGGTACACTATACTCAAATTCATATTTCATACACAGTGTAATAATCTTTTACTTTACTTTTTTTTTTTTTCCTGGCCATGCCCACAGTATATGGAAGTTTCCAGGCCAGGGATCAAAACCATGCCATAGCAGTGACCCGAGCTACAGTAGTGACAATGTCAGATTCCTAACCTGTTGAGCCACGAGGGAACTCCCTACTTTTCATTTTCTAATCTGTTTGTGAGTTCTGCTGCTTCTTACACACAAGAAAGTAAACTGATAGGCATTTTTAATACATAGATTTCAGTACTGATAATACATACAATATATCTTCAATATTTAAAACATGACAGGATGATGAAGAGACAATAAAGTATGAGATAAGAAAAGTCTGTTACTCTACCACCTCTCTCAGCTTCTCTGGGTTTCCTTATTTGCAAGTGAAGATACTAGACCTGATGATCTCTTCGTAAATTCCTTATATCTGATTGGGGAATGTATGATATAAGAGCTTACAATCAATCAAAAAGTAAAGGATTTCAGTAATAAACAATTTTCGCCTTTTCAAAAATACCCAAGAGCATTTCTAAAATCTGACAATTTGAAATCTGCCATGGTATTCATGCATTCTAACATTCTCCATGACTGAGGATTGAAAATCTCTTATATACAGTCACCTTAAATTTTTGCCATCTCTTTCACACTGAAGTGCTAAAAGTGAGATAAGGTACCAAGGAAACATAAGGTACTGCTGTCATTGTCCTAAGGGCAAATGATTAAGATAAACATATCTTAGAAAGATAAATAACTTTGGAAGACTTTCCTTATCTTCCAAATAAGGATCAGAAGATGGACTATATGTAGAGAGGACGGAAAATAAAGGTAAAAGGCAAGGAAACTTATAATAAATGAAAGCCACAGTCTAAAAGCATGTTACAAAGCAGTAAAATATTTCAAACCTATAAAAATACTGTGGGGAAAAGAAGCACTGATTTTAAATTTACTTGTAGGATTTCGTAGTTTAGCAGAACGTGCCATGGCAAGATCAAAGTGGGCCTGATCAGCATTCTCACACAAATTGATGATTCGACACAGGCAATCAGCAGCAAATACTCGAGTGGCCCAGCGAGGTGCCACAAAGGGCTTTGATTTATCTTCTTCTCCTAGTGTGGTAAACATGGTATCATCGTCCATCTCATCTTTCTTTTCAAATTCTTCATCTTTTCCACTACTTAAGGGAGTTGCGGTACTCATATCTGTAACAAAAATAAAAGCATAGCAACCTCACAAATAGAAAAATGATGCTTTAGAAATAGCATTAACATCTGAAGATTTCTAATTTTTTAAAAAAAGATGATATTTTCACTCCTTTGAAAACAGAATTGGCAAGGTTTATCTTTGAAATAATTAATTAAAAAACCAAGAAGGTGCAGTGGGAGATATAAACTACTGGGTGTAAGACAGGCTCAAAGATGTACTATGCGGAGTTCCCTTGTGCTGCAGCAGATTAAGGATCTGGCATTGTCACTGCAGTGGCTGAGGTCGCTGCTGTGGCATGGGTTCGATCCCTGGCCCAGGAACTTTCACATGCTTCAGGCAGGGCCAAAAAAAAAAAGATGTACTTTACAAGATGAGGAATATAGCCAATAATTTTGTAATAATGGAAAGTACCATTTAGAAATTATATAAAAATTAAAATAAAAAAATTTTAAAAACATAGCAGCTATCATGTATCAACTTATAGTTTTATAATATTGTTTTGTTTTCATTGTATGTACTTACACAGTGTCTTTTATAAAAGCTATGATGGTTGTTCTGTTTATGGCAGTAATATAAAGTTTCTCCTTAAAATAAATATATTTAATTAAAAAAATAAAAATTGGCAGGGTCAAGAGGGTGGAGCAGTAAGACATGGTGCTCACATCCCCCCACAAACACATTAAAAAAAAAATCTACATGTATAAAGATTCTCACAGAACATCTATGAACATTGGCAGAAGACTTCAGATCTCCAAAAAGGGCAAGAAACCCTCCATATAACTGGGTAGAACAAAAGGAAAAGAAAAAAAGAGAGAGAAGAAAGCAAGGGGATCAGTACTCCTGAGAGGGAGCTGTGAAAGAGGAAAGAAAGGCATCTGCATTCTGGGAGTCTACCTAAGTGACAGGAAGATGTACTGGGACAATGGGGGAACCGCAAAGCCTCGGAAAAAAATTGGCCTCTGACCAGTTGGTCAGAGGAGAGAAAAACAGAAAGAGCTGCACAGAGCATTGGTAACACTGCCCAGGACACCACAGGCGGGTGAGACACTCAGGCGGGGGCTGGGCACTGGGACTCGGGGTTGGCTATGTGTAAACAGCCCAAGGAGGGTAGGGGGTAGCACACCACGAGCTGGGCTGGGAAGCATAGGAGGAGGGCCTGGGCCCACAGGAGAGGCAAGGGCCATTGTTGGGGAGGGCAAAAGGAAGAGGGTTAAGACTGCCGTAGGAAATCTTTCTCTGCTTACACACAGGCTCCTGGGGGGCACAGAGACAGGTGGAAATCGCCAAAACCATCTCAGACTCCTGAGTCTAAAGATCCTATGAAAAGGCACTGTTCTAGTTGCCACTTCCCAGTATCTTTGAGCTTATTTAAGGAGTTCTGGAACATTTATATCTAATCTGTATTTTAGATATAATTACTTTTCGTACTTTTTAAACTCACAGTATCCATGTTCCCACCCCCCCCACCTTTTTATTTGTTCCTCCTCAAAGCAGCCACTTTGCTCTGATGGGCAGAATCAAGCTTTCAGTGTCACATCTGTCCCTAGAAACAACCACTTGTGTGCACGCTCCCTGTTTCTCATGCCCCTTTCTTCCCAGTGACAGCACACTTAGTGCTGTGTGCCTTCCAACTCCAACAAGTCGCTTGAGAATACTCTTTCAAGATACTATGCCCACATTTTTTTTTTTTAAAATCCCTAAAGCAAAGATCTAATTCTCAAGCAGTGTCTGTAGTTCAGTGGTGGTGAACAGTGAGTAATTCATGCTAGGAATTTGTGTATATTATCGTACTTTATAGCAACGACATGAGTGTGAGCAGTAGACAATAAAATTTTATTTAATACAACTTTTGGTTGTGTTGGAAAAATACAGTCTGATATTAAATGATGTCTAAGATAAAAAAAATATTTATCAATAACTACCTTAAATGTCAATGGATTGAATGCCTCAATTAAAAGAAGAGAGTGGCAAACTAGATAAAAGAAAACAAAGAGCCTACAATATGCTGCCTAAAAGAGACCCACCTTAAGGCCAAGGACACATATAAACTGAAGGTGAGGGTATGGAAAAGATATTTCATGCAAATGGAAATGACAGGAAAGCAGGAGTTGCAAGACTCACATCAGACAAATTAGACTTTAAAACCAGGAAAAAAGGACACTATTTAATGAAAACAGGATCAATTCAAAAAGTGGATATTATACTCATCAACATATATGTCCCAATATAGGAGCACCTAAGTACATACGAAAAATACCAACAGATATAAAAGGAGAAATTGATTAGAATACAATAATAGTAGGAGAATTTAACAACCTGCTCACATCAATGGACAGATCTTCTAGACAGAAAATCAATAAGGCAACAGAGATCCTAAATGACACACTAGTACAGTTATACACTTCATTGATATTTTCAGGACATTACATACCAAAAACCCAAAATACACATTCTTTTCAAGTGCACATGGGACATTATATAGAATTGACCACATACTGGGGCACAAAATTAACCTCAACAAATTCAAGAGTATAGAAATTATTTCAAAGTAAAATTGTCACTTTATGCAGATGACATGATACTATATATAGAAAACCCTAAGGATTCAACCCAAAAACTACTCCAAATGATAAACAAGTTCAGCAAAGTAGCAGGATATAAGATTAACATTCAGAAAGCAGTCGCATTTCTGTATACTAACAATGAAACTTTATAAAAGGAATACAAAAATACAATACCTTTTAAAATTGCAACCAAAGAAAATCATGGACTTGGAGAAGAGACTTGTAGCTGCCTGATGGGAGGGGGAGGGAGTGGGAGGGATTGGGAGCTTGGGCTTATCAGACACAACTTAGAATAGATTTACAAGGAGATCCTGCTGAATAGCATTGAGAACTATGTCTAGATACTCATGTTGCAACAGAACAAAGGGTGGGGGGAAAAATGTAATTGCAATGTATACATGTAAGGATAACCTGACCCCCTTGCTGTACAGTGGGAAAATTAAAAAAAAATAAAATAAAATAAAATAAAATTGCAACCAAAAAATCAAATACCTGGGAATACTCCTAACCAAGGAAGTGAAAGACTTATATGCTGAGAACCATAAAACATTAATCAAGGCAATTAAAGAGGATTCAAAGAAATGGAAAGATGTGGAGTTCCTGTCATGGCGCAGTGGTTAACGAATCCGACTAGGAACCATGAAGTTGCGGGTTCGGTCCCTGCCCTTGCTCAGTGGGTTAACGATCTGGCGTTGCCGTGAGCTGTGGTGTAGGTTGCAGACGCGGCTCGGATCCCACTTTGCTGTGGCTCTGGCGTAGGCCGGTGGCTACAGCTCTGATTGGACCCCTAGCCTGGGAACCTCCATATGCCGCGGGAGCGGCCCAAGAAATAGCAACAACGACAAAAAAAAGACAAAAAAAAAAAAAAAAAAGAAGAAATGGAAAGATGTTCCATGCTCCTGGGTTGGAAAAATTAGTATCATAAAACGGCCACACTATCCAGAGCAATCTACAAATTCAAAGAAAATCCTATCAAATTACCCGTGGCATTTTTCACAGAACTAGAATAAACAATCCAAAAATTTATATGGAACCACAAAAGACCCAGAATTGCCAAAGCAATCCTGAGGAACAGAAACCAAGCTGGAGGCATGACTCTCCCAGATACCAGGCAATATAATGAAGCCACAGTAATTACGACAGTGTGGTACTGGTACCAAAACAGACACAGAGACCAATGGAACAGAACAGAGAACCCAAAAAGAAACCCAGACCCCTAGAGTCAATTAATCTTCGACAAAGGAAGCAAGAATATAAAATGGGGAAAAGACAGTCTTTTCAGCAAGAGTTGGTGGGAAAACTGGACAGCTGCATGCAAATAAATGAAACTAGAACACACCATCACACCATGCACAAAAATAAACTCAAAATGGCTTAAAGACTTAAATGTAAGAAAAGATACCATCAAACTCCTGGAAGAGAACGTAGGCAAAACATTTCTCTGACATCAACCTTACAAATGTTTCCTCAGGTCAGCCTCCTAAGGCAACAGAAATAAAAGCAAAAACAAACCAATGGGACCTAATCAAACTGACAAGCTTTTGCACAGCAAAGGAAACCATATAAAAAACAAAAAGACAACTTACAGAATGGGAGAAAATATTTCAAATGATGCAACTGACAAGGGTTTAATCTCTAAAATATACCAACAACTTATACTACTCAACAGCAAAAACGCCAACAACCCAATTGAAAAATGGGCAAAAGACCTAAATAGACATTTCTCCAAAGAAGAAATACAGATGGCCAAGAAGCATATGAACAAATGCTCAACATCTCTGATTATTAGAGAAATGCAAATCAAAACTACAAATGAGGTACCCACCTCACACCAGTCAGAATGGCCATCATTAAGAAGTCCACAAATAACAAATGCTGGAGAGGGTGTGGAGAAAAGGGAACCCTCCTGCACTGTTGGTGGGAATGTGAGCTGGTACAATCACTATGGAAAGCAGTATGGAGGTACCTTAGAAAACTAAATATAAAACCACCATATGACCCAGCAATCCCATTTTTGGGCATATATCTGGACAAAACTGTCCTTGAAAAAGATACATGCATCCACCTGTTCTTTGCAGCACTATTCACAATAGCCAAGACATGGAAACAACCTAAATGTCCATCGACAGATGATTGGATTAAGAAGATGTGGTATATATAAACAATGGAATACTACTCAAAACGATGCCATTTGTAGCAACATGGATGGACTCAGAGACACTCATACTAAGTGAAGTATGTCAGAAAGACAAAGACAAATATGATATGATATCACTTATATCTGGAATCTAATATATGGCACAAATGAACCTTTCCACAGAAAAGAAAATCATGCACTTAGAGAATAGACTTGTGGTTGCCAACAGGCAGAGGGAGAGAGTGGGATGGATTGGGAATTTGGGGTTAATAGAGGCAAACTATTGCCTTTGGAATGGATAAGCAATTCCAAATGGATAAGCTGTGTAGCACTGGGAACTATATCTAGTCATTTATGATGGAGCATGATAATGTGAGAAAAAAGAATGTCTACATGCATGTGTGATTAGGTCACCTTGCTGTACAGTAGAAAACTGACAGAACACTGTAAACCAGACATAATGGAAAAAATAAAAATCATTACAAAAGGAAAAAAAAGAAATTATTTCAAGCATCTTCTCTGACTATAATGGCATGAAACTAGAAATCAACCACAGGAAAAGAAATAAGAAGAAACTGACTACATGAAGACTAGACAACAGGCTACTAAAAAACCAACAGGTCAATGAGGAAATCAAAAAAGGAAATTAAGGGAGTTCCTGTCGTGGCGCAGTGGTTAAGGAATCCAACTAGGAACCATGAGGTTGCAGGTTCAATCCCTGCCCTTGCTCAGTGGGTTAACGATCCGGCGTTGCCGTGAGCTGTGGTGTAGGTCGCAGACACGGCTCGGATCCCGCGTTGCTGTGGCTCTGGCGTAGGCTGGTGGCTACAGCTCCGATTGGACCCCTAGCCTGGGAACATCCCATATGCCGCGGGAGCGGCCCAAGAAATGGCAAAAAGACAAAAAAAAAAAAAAAAAAAAAAAAAGGAAATTAAGCCCTGGTTGCCTAATGGATAAGGCACTGGCCTCCCCAAAAGATACTAAAAAATACCTTGAGACAAATGACAATGAGAACACAACCACACAAAATCTATGGGATGCTGTAAAAGTAGTGCTTAGAGGGAAGTTTATAGAGATACAGGCCTTCCTCCCTCAAAAATACAAGAGAAATCTCAAATCAACAACCTAACTTCCACCTAAAAGAATTAGAAAGGAAGAGCAAACAAAACCTAAAGTCAACAGAAGGAAGGAAATCATAAAGATCAGAGAGGAAGGAGTTCCCGTCGTGGCGCAGTGGTTAACGAATTCGACTAGAAACCATGAGGTTGCGGGTTCCATCCCTGGCCTTACTCAGTGGGTTAAAGATCCGGCACTGCCGTGCACTGTGGTGTAGGTTGCAGATGCGGCTCAGATCCCATGTTGTTGTGGCTCTGGCATAGGCCAGCAGCTACAGCACCGATTAGACCCCTAGCCTGGGAACCTCTATATGCCATGGAGCGGCCCAAGAAATGGCAAAAAGACCAAAAAAAAAGATCAGAGAGGAAATCGACAAAATACAGATTAAAAAGACAGTAGAAAAAAAAAATCAATAAAAACCAAGAGCTGGTTCTTTGAAAGGGTAAACAAAATTGACATATCACTGACTAGACTACAAAGAAGAAGAGAGAGAACCCAAATAAAATAAGAAATGAAAAAAGGAAAAATCTCAATGGATACTGCAGAAATTAAAAAAAAAAACCATAATATAATACTGTGAACAATTATATGCCAAAATAATCTGACAACCTAGAAACGGACAACTTTCTAGAAATATAGCCCACAAAAACTGAATAAGACCTTTCACTAGAATATGTAATAAAAACACTCCCTACAAACAAAAGTCCTGGACCAGATGGCTTTGCAGGTAAATTCTACCGAACAGAAAAGAAAGCAAACTGATCCTTCTTAAACTTTTCCAAAAGATTTAAGAAGAAGGACACTCTCAAAGACATTCTATGAAGCCGCCGTCACCCTAATACTCAAATCAAAGATACTATGAAAAAAGAAAATTATAGGTCAGTATCTTTGATGAATACAGACAGAAAAATTCTCAACAAAATGTTAGCCAAGTGAATCCAACAATCCAAGCGAATCTTATTTAATCCAATATTAAATAAGATCATACACTATGACCAAGTGGGATTCACCCCAAGTTCACAAAGATGATTCAATATATGCAAATCAATTAATGTAACACACATTAACAAAAGAAAAGTCCAAAACCACATAATCATCTTAATAGGTGCAGAAAAAGTATTTGACAAAATCCAACATCCATTCACAATAAAAACTTACCAAAGTGGGTAAAGAGGGAATACATCTCAACATAATAAAAGCCATTTAGGACAAACCCATAGCCAATATAATACTCAAGGGAGAAAAGCTGAAAGCCTTCCTTCCAAAGTCTGGAATAAGACAAGGACGCCCACTCTCACCACTTTTATTCAACACAGTACTCGTAGTCCCAGCCACAGCAATCAGACAAACAACAACAACAAAAAGTATCCAAATTGAAAGAGAAGAGGTAAAATTGTCACTGCATAAGATGACATGATACTATATATAGAAAACCTTAACTCCATACAAAAACTACTCGAACTGATCAATGAATTCATCAAGGTCACAGGATACAAGATTTTCATTCAGAATTCAGTTGCATTTCTGTATACTAACAATGAAATATCAGAAAAGGAATATAAAAAGTAATACCATTTAAAATCACACCCCAAAAATGAAATACTTAAGAATATACCTGACTAAGGAGATGAAAGACTTATACAATGAAAACTATAAAGCATTAATCAAGGAAATTAAAGAGGATTCAAAGAAATGGAAAGATATCCTATGCTCCTGGATTGGAAGAAATTAATATTGTTAAAATGGCCATACTACCCAAAGCAATCTACAGATTTAATGACCCTATCAAACAACCCATGACATTTTTCAGAGAACTAGAACAAAAATGCAAAAATTTTTTATGGAATCATAAAAGACCAAGAAATTGCCAAAGCAATTCTGAGTAAAAAAGAAAAAAAACAAAGCAGGGAGCTCTCCAGATTTCAGACAATACTACAAAGTTAGTCATCAATAATGTGGTACTAGTACAAAAACAGACATAGAGATCAATGGAACAGAACAGAGAGCCTGGAAATAAACCCAAACATCTATGGTCTTGCCTTCAAGAAAGGAGGCAAAAACATAAAATGGGAAAAAGTCTCTTCAGTAACTGGTACTGGGAAAACTGGACAACTGCATGTAAGTCAAGGAAATGAGAACATATCCTCACACCATGCACAAAAATAAACTCAAAATGACTTAAAGACAAACATAAGACATGATACCATAAAACTAGAAGGAAACAGAGGCAAAATATTCTCTGACATAAACTACACAAATGTTTTCTTAGGTCAATCTCCCAAAGCAGTAGAAATAAAAACAAAAATTAACAAATAAGACTTTATAACCTTACAACCTTTTGCACAGCAAAAACTCATAACCTTTTGTACAGCAAAGGAAATCATAAACAAAACAAAAAGACAACCTACGGAATGGAAGAAAATAGTTGCAAACAATGGAATCGATAAGGACTTACTCTCCAAAATATACAAACAACTCATATAACTCAACAACAACAACAAAAAAGCCAACCGATAAATGGGTAGAAGCCCTAAATAGATATTTTTCCAAAGACATACAGATGTCCAGCAGGCATATGAAAAAATGTTCAAAATCACTAAATACTAAGGAAACACAAATCAATCACACTGGTCAGAATGGCCATCATTAATAAGTCTCCACATAGAAAATGCTGGAGAGAGTGTGAAGAAAAGGGAACACTCCTACACTGTTGGTGGCAATGTAAATTGGTAAAACCACTATGGAGAATCATATAGAGGAACCTCAGAAAACTGAATATAAAACTACCATACGATCCAGCAATTTCACTCCTGGGCATATATCCAGACAAAACTACAATTCAAAAAGATATATGCACCCGTATGTTCACAGAAGCACTATTCATACAGCCAAGACATGGAAATAACCTAAATGTCCACTAACATTTAGGACTAAGAAGATATATACAATATACACAATGGACTAAGAAGATATATACAATATACACAATGGAATACTACTCACACATATACACAATGGAATACTACTCAGCCACAAATAATAAAATAATAAGAACAAAATAATGCCATTGGCAGCAACACGGATACAACTAGAGATTATCATACTAAGTGAAGTCAGTCAGAAAAAGAAAGACATACCATATGATATCACTTATATGTGGAATCTAAATTATGGCACAAACAAACCTATATAACACAACAAAACCAGACTCATGGACATAGAGAACAGACCTGTGGTTGCTGGGTGGGGAGGCAGTGGGATGGATGAGGAATTTGGGGTTGGTAGATGCAAACTATTACATTTAGAATGGATAAGCAATGAGGTCCTGTTGTACAGCACAGCGAACTATATCCAGTCTCTTATAATAGACCATGAAGGAAGACAATATAAGAAAGGGAATGCATACAAATGTATGACTGGGTCACTTTGCTGTACAGCAGAAATTGGCACAACATTGTAAACTATAATTTTTAAAAAAGGGAAAAGAAAAAAGAGAAATCAGCCAAGGAAAGAAACTTTACATATTTCACTAGTGTTACATGTTATGTCAAACTATAGACTAACCTGGGATTTTTATACATGAAAATTTACTTTGAACTTAGTCATCTGCCAGAAAATAACCAAAGTTCATTAGTTTGTAATATATAATTTAACTCTCAACATTTTACAGAGATTCACAGATTAAAAATTGTCAGTATTTTAAAATGTAAGCTAAGGTTTATATACATGTATGTATATCCATATATGTTATAAATATATGTCAGAAATAAAATAATTTTCATTATTTTAAGAACATAGTTTATATATTAAATACATACCACTAGAAGCTGCTAGGACATCTTTACAAAGCATTAGCCAATGCGAAAGTTTTTCTACAGCCAGCGATGAAAGCATATGTCCCAAAGTATCATGAATATCAGAACACAATTTTCGATCCGTTTCCCGGTCTAGCATTCCAAAAAGAAGTCCCTCAAGACCAGTTTCTGTTATATTAACACCTTGGTGCCGGCAATGGATATCACTTCGAGAACTCACGCCAGGTGCAAAAGGACTGACACCTGAAAAGCAATTTTTACAAATGAACTTGTATATAATTTTATTGTGTACCATAGGCAACAATTATGTTAAAGATTATGATTTACAGGTAGATTCACAATACTAACAAAAGCAGGTACCTTTATACACAATTTAACTATAGTCTCCTATAAATTTATACATCTTCAGAATTAGAATTTAATCTTATAATAAAGGTTAAAAACCTCTGATCTTTAAGACTGATTATTCTGTGGTATTTTAAGTAAATCTCCAATAAATGCTGAATAAATATACATTTGATTTTAATATGAAAAAGTGTGGCAAAGAGACATTTCTAAATAGATTTTTTTTTTTTTTTTGTCTTTTTTTGTTGTTGTTGTTGTTATTGTTGCTATCTCTTGGTTCTTGGGCCGCTCCCGCGGCATATGGAGGTTCCCAGGCTAGGGGTTGAATCGGAGCTGTAGCCACCGGCCTACGCCAGAGCCACAGCAACTCGGGATCCGAGCCGCGTCTGCAACCTACACCACAGCTCACGGCAACGCCGGATCGTTAACCCACTGAGCAAGGGCAGGGACCGAACCCTCGACCTCATGGTTCCTAGTCGGATTCGTTAACCACTGCGCCACGACGGGAACTCCTAAATAGATTTAATTTAATGGAGTAAAAAAAATTATTGCTATATTTGTTGGATGAACAAATTTATTCAGTCTAACAGTTCAGATTTAAAAAACTCTACAAAGCTAGAAGACAAATTATAAATGGATTATATCCTAAAAGCGTATTTAAAAATTGGGAAGGAGTAACTGTTGTGGCTCAGCGGATACGAACCGGACTAGTATCCACGAGGACATGGGTTGAATCCCTGGGCCCCCCTCAGTGAGTTAAGGATCTGGCGTTGCTTTGAGCTATGGTGTAGGTTGCATGTGCAACTTCTGATGTTGCTGTAGCTGTGGTGTAGGATGGCAGCTGTAGCTCCCATTCAATGCCTAGCCTGGGAACTTCCATATGCTGTAGGTGTGGCCCTAAAAAAAAGAAAAAGAAAAAAAGAAATTGGGAAAATCCTGCTGAAAAAACATACAATCAAAAATTGTTATGTAATAGTTGGTAAATTTCTTATTTTATCTGAAAATCTCTTTATTCTTTTTTTTTTTTTTTTTGGTCTTTTTATGGCCGTTCCTGTGGCATATGGAGGTTCCCAGGCTAGGGGTTGAATGGGAGTACAGCTGCCAGCCTATGCCACAGCCATAGCAACTCAGGATAGGAGCGGAGT
The DNA here is from genome assembly GCF_054392235.1 of Sus scrofa. Taxonomy (NCBI): domain Eukaryota; kingdom Metazoa; phylum Chordata; class Mammalia; order Artiodactyla; family Suidae; genus Sus; species Sus scrofa. Next base: position 115,379,914 of record NC_139385.1, on the reverse strand, counting down.
CTGCAACCTACACCACAGCTCACCGCAACACCTGATCCTTAACCCACTTAGTGAGGCCAGGGATCAAACTGAACTCCTCACGGATGCTAGTCGGGTTTGTTAACCGCTAAGCCACAATGGGAACTCCAAATCTCTTTATTCCTATAAACAGAGGAGAACAACTGGTAGCCTTTAAGAATGACTACTATTATGCTTCTTCAAATCTAAATCCCTTTCAACCTTGAAGGGAGTAAGACACAGGGATGGAGGCTGAGAATTGGCTTTTTGTTGGTTGGTTTTTTTGGTTTTGGCTATTGAGGGCCACACGCACAGCATATAGAAGTCCCCAGGCTAGGGGTCAAATCAGAGATATAGCTGCTGGCTTATGCCACAGCTGCATGGGATCCAAGCCACGTCTGAGACCTACACCACCACTCACAGCAACACCAGATCCTTAACCCACTGAGCGGAGCCAGGGATCCAACCCAGGTCCTCATGGATTCTAGTCGGGTTCGCTACTGCTGGGTCACAAGAGGAACTCTGAGAAGTGGCTTTTCAACTGGGTCACTCCAAAGACAGAACAAGAGGAGGTTTGCAGAAAATAGCCACAGTGAGGAGAATTCAAAGACAGTAGGCAAAGAGAAGGTTCCAAGGAAGGAACATGACATACAGACAGACTAGTCATAGAAGTCTATTTTTCACTAGGACTACATAGTGAATATTCTCCTGTATCAAGAATAATACCTCTACAACATGAATTTTCATGGTTGCAAAGCAAATCACTGAATTAGGAGCACATTAATTGATTAACCACTGAGGATGAACTCCTAAAATGGGAACTGCAAAATCAAAAGGGAAGCAGTTTGAAAACTCTAATAACCAAAAATCCTCCAGAAAATTTGTATAACTTCACATTTCTACTAGCAGCATAAGAAATTTCTCTTTTATTCATACCTCCCCCAACACTGGTTAAAATCATTTTTTTTTAATCTCGGTCAATTTTATAAAAAAAAAAATGTTACCTGATGGTTCTATTAACATACAACTATTCAATCACTAGAGGGTAAAGATATTTCATATGTCAGTATTTCTTCTTTAATAAAGCATCTTTTGTGTGCTCTCTTGATTTCTATAGATGCATAAAGGAGTTACCATGGGCAGGCCTGAGACCACCCTATTCAGGCTTGATATTTTGGTTAGCCCTTGGCTTGCATCTGGGAATTGGCTTTCAGGAAGGATCTCATCTTTTCCTGATAAAAGTGGTTTACTGTGCCTAAATCATCTGAACCAATAATATGGTTTATGGTGAATATCTTCTTTTCTTCTAAGAGTTGTACCTTTGCTACATGCTCAGCAGACCATGCCTATCTGAGCACCTTCCAATAAAATCCTTGGGCACTGAGTGTCTGGCAAGCTTCACTGGCCGACAGCGTTTCACATGTGTTGTCATAACTCCTTGATGGGGAAATAAGCACATCCTGTGTGACTCCATGGGGAGTGGACTCTCGGGAGCTTGTGCCTGGTTTGCTCTGGATCTCATTCCATGTACCTTCTTCCTTTGCTGATTTTGCTTTGTATCCTTTTGCTGTAATAAACTTTGGCCCTAAGTGTGACTATATGCTAAGTCCTGGTGAATTATCAAACCTGGGGGTGGTCTTAGGCTTCCTGGCACACTAATTTTAAAAGCTTTAAAAATATTAAATTATAAATGTACACATTTTAATAAATAAACATTTTGAAAATATTTTTCCTTTTCTTAGTTTTGTCATTTTCGATTTTGATTATGGTGATTGACATGTAGGAGTTTTGAAATTTTATGTGATTCAGAAGAATTTTATAACTACTTTTGTTGCTATCTTCTCTCCAAAAAGTAGTAATGTTTACTGTTAAACTTTTATAATAAACTTCTTTTACATCCTATAATACAGCATGCTTTTTAAGAGAGCTCTTATTACACTATACAAAAATTGAAGTTATTGTAGTATGTTGCTTCTCAGTACCCAAGCAACTTCTATGCATTAGGGAGTTATTATACGTAAAAATTTTCTCTCACAGTAGGGGAAATATCTCTGTCAATTAAGCTCTGAAAAAGTCCCCAAACCACCTACCCCTAGAACCAGAAGACCAGCTACAAATTGAAGCTATATTTAAAACCCTCCAAAAAGCAAAAAGAACCGAAGAAAGTAAAGATTGACCTTTCACTACCCAAACATCTACTGACATTTGCCTAGTTTTACTGATTACTTTGGTATTATCTTCTTCAAGGAAAAGTTATATCACAAAATTTTAACTTCTGTCAAAGAAGTTTCAGGCACCTCCAAAAAAGATCATTTCTCTTTTAAGAAGCCTATTACTGATACAGGGGAATTTCCCTAAGAGTTAGGCATCGCTTACATAGCTAAATCATCCTCAAAGGATGGGATGAGAAGTATCTGATACTAAATGCTAAAAAAAATGTTTAAGCTATGAAATTTTTAAAAAGGTAAAAATGTAAAATTACCAAGAAAACTACAACAGAAATTTTAAAAGTGATAACAGTTTTATTTAATTTAAAAGAATAAGAAAATTTTACCATCTTTCAATGCAAAACAAAATTACGTAATACTCATTTGAAATGTTAAAATATTTGAACAAAAAGAACATTGACCAATAACATAACTTACTAGCACCACTGCTCTCTTTGTCTCCTGCATTTTTTGCTAGGCTCATGGCATATTCACATACTTCAGCTGCTTCTCTTTGTGCAAGCTGCCGGAGACATGCCACAGCGGCTCGTCGAAGTAACAAATGGGAGCTACATAAGTGAACCTGTAAACCATAACAATTTTAGACTTAAAATAAAAGATGGAATCTCACTTGCCTAATGAATATACATTAACATCTTATTTGTGAAGAGGCTCTTCATTTAACCACCTCAGTTGTTTAAAATACAGTCAAATAATGGCCTTTTCAAAAAAATAGTAATACCAATAAAACATACAAAGAATATTTTAGTACACTATAAAATAACTGCCCCTAGACTTGGGCACTGAAGATCATATAATATACTTACAAATCCAGAAGGCTCTTTTGCACATCTTATTTTTATACATGGCCCTACTAAACTGTCATGGAAAAACATTTTTTTTCTTTGAAATGGCCGCATTCGTGGCATGTGGAAGTTCCTAAGTCCAGAAATTAATCCCAGCTGCAACTGTAGCAATGCCGGATACTTTAACCCACTGCACTGGGCCAGGGAGTGAATGTGTGCCTCCACAGCAATCAGCTGCTGTAGTCGGATTCTTAACACACTGCCATAGTGGGAACTTCATGTCATGGAATTTTTTTTTTTTTTTTAAGGGCTGTACCTGCAGCATACGCAAGTTCCTGGGTTAGAGGTCGAATTAGAGGTGCAGTCGAGGCAACACCAGATCCCAATACCCAATACTTAACTCACTGAGCCAGGTCAGGAATCAAACCTGCATCCTCACAGAGATAACATGGGGTCCTTAATCCACTCAGCCACAAGAGAAACTCCTGTTAAGGAAATTTTTCTTAAGGGCATAAAGATTAACTGTAGTGAGTGAAAAGTTAGGGGGCAGAAAAGTATATATTAAAATAATAAAAAATACATAAAATAAACAAAATCAAGCAAACATAAACATCTGAAAAGAATTACAAAACAGATCCTTTCGGTATAGAATTTTTTTTAACCTCAAAAGTTCTTGAAAGACTCTGATACATGAAGTAAAGTATAAGATGCAGCACTGCATAATAATTAAGAGCTCAAGCTCAGGCTGCCAGACTGGGTTTGACTCTTGGCTCTGCCACTTACTCCTTTGTGATGTTAGCCAGTTATTTAACCTCTCTGTGCCTTGTTTGCTCATATGTAAAATGGGGATAGTAATTCTTTACAGGAATATAGCGAAAACAAAATAATTTAAAACAGGTATGTGGGGGTTCCCGTTGTGGCTCAGCAGGCTACCAATCCAACTATTATCCATGAGGATGAGGGTCTGACCCCTGGCCTCACTCAGTGGGTTAAGGATCCAGTGTTGCCATGAGCTGTATGTAGTGCAGGCTGCAGATGCGGCCCGGATCCCGCATTGCTGTGGCGTAGGCCAATATCTGCAGATCTGATTCAACCCCGAGCTTGGGAACTTTCATATACTTCAGGTGCCGCCATAAAGTGAAGTGAAGTAAAATACAATAGAATACAATAAAATAAATAATACAAGTATTTTACTTAGAACAGTGGGCAGTGAGCAGATACATGGTAACTGCTCAGTATCAGCTCTATCAATGTTAGTAAAAATCTGACTCATCAAGGAAACACTAAATTATGTTCCATATGCTGCATTTTAAGCAAGAAGTGAATAATACATTTTAGAAAGAATCCTATCCAGAAATAATAGAGGGGGAAATAATTATGTGGAATACATTACCCCTTCACAATGCTAGATAATGTATTTTTCTGCTGTTAATGGCATTTATAACTTTTAGTTTTGCATAAAATTCACAGTTCATGAAATTATACCAAGTATTAAAAAAAGAAAATATAACTGAGAAGACCTGACAGGGTCAGATTTTTTTCAACAAAATGTTTTTTTCACTTCTTTTCCTGAAAATAAAGACATTTTGGAACTTTCAAACATCCTATAATTAGAAGGGTTAAGCATAGTCATATGGGATAGGAAGAACAAGTCTCTCAGAGTTTCTGCCTTTATATCTCTACAATGGGGATGGCGTCCACTCTACTACCTTACACAACTGTGGCAAAATCAAAGGATTAAATATACAGGAAGCAGAACACCATAAAAATTAATTATAATTAATAGAATTGTAGCTAAGAAGTATCCTCAACAAAGGCTGATTAGCAGTATCAAAGTGAAAGAAATAAAACTTTTTAAGGTTTACAAAAGTGTTTTCAAAAACTCAATTTCAATGACTCTAAGGTAGGCTTCCCCACCTCCACCTTCATTTTAACACCTGATATTAAAGATGCAAATTATCACTGATGGTGTCTTGCAGCCACTGTAAACCAGGTAATAATAGAGTTGTATTTGGTTAACACTTTCTGGTAGAACCCACAAAATGTCAGGAATTAAACATATTACATTTGATAAAAATATGTGGCTTCATGCCCATTCCTAGCCCCTCAGATATAATCACCATCTATTGTGACATTCATCACTACACTCATGGTTCAGCCTTGCTCTTGAATTTTATACAAATGGAATCACGTAGGGTGTTCTCTTCTGCGTCTGGTTTCTTAGCAATATATCTGTGAGATTCCTCCATGTGACTGCAGGTAACAGTAGTTCATTCATTTTTATTGTTGTGTAATAATCTATGGAAGATTTATATCACTATCTACTCTGCTCATTGGTGGACATTTATGTTGTTTCTGTTTTTTGTCTAATATGGATAACCCGAACAATTAGCATTCCTGTACATGTTTTTTGACACACACATGCATGCACATTTGTCAGGTATTTACTTTACAGTGGGATTGCTGGGTTATAATATGTGCATATTTTCAACTTTTGTAGATTATGCCTCGTTGTTTCCCAAAGAAGCTTCTTTTTATTCTTCCATGCCACAAACCTTAGGAACACTGTGCTGCTTGCTCCTACATGAGACCTTTACCTTCCTGTAAGAAACCCTGATGTTTTACACTGTACATCATCCTATTCCTTCTTGTGCTTGCCATATACTTATATCCTGGGCAACTAGATAGCCCTACTCTGGCAGAGATGACACAGGCATTCAATTCAAGTCTTTCTCACAGTGACATCTCCTACAGTTTTCCCAGATGACATAAATGCCCAAGTGAAATAAATCTGGACAGGAGAACAACTGAGGTCACATGGTATAGAAAGCACCCACTTAAGAGAAGGGAAATAACAATAATTCAGAATGGTGGCTGTCTTTCATTTTTTTTCTTTTTCTTTCTCTCTCTCTTTTTTTTTTAGGGCCACACCCACAACTTATGAAAATTCCCAGGCTAGGGTCAAACTGGAGCTGGAGCTGCCAGCCTATACCACAGACGCAGCAATGCCAGATCCGAGGCGAGTCTGAGACCTACACTGAAGCTCACAGCAATGCCAGATCCTTAACCCACTGAGCAGAGCCAGGGGTGGAACCTGCGTCCTCATGGATACTAGTCAAGTTTGTTACCACTGAGCCACAATAGGAACTCCTTGGTTGTTCTTTCAAAGATGTATTTTGAATAAAAAAAAAATGCATTTTGAAATACACATTTTAGTACTTTTATATCATTTACTAAAGAGTAATTTTTTTCAGCAAATATACTGAGGTGAAATCACCTCAGTATATTCACTGAAAAAAAATCACATTTAATCTGTGTTAGGTATTACATGTGATATCACATAATACGGCCACTCCTGGTGGCAATGACTGAGTAGAAATGAACATGAAATTTACAAAAATCAGAAGCAATTTCACTAATTTGGATGAATCCATGTGCAAACTATTTTTTAGAGAGTGTCAAAAGATCTGGTAATGAAAACAGCTTGAAGGGCATTTGGCAATGTGGAAACAAGACAGCCACTTAACTGGCCCTCTTTCTTATCCTTATCTGATATGTCATCTCCTTCCCATCGGTTGTGTTCAATCTCACTATTTCGTTTTTTAGAAGAGGTTCAGGAAAGTGGTCCAACATGCCTTGTAATAAAATCCTTGACATTCTGCCAAAACAATTTGGAAGACATTATCTTGTGTTAACATATAGGAAACTCATTGTGTTCCCTGTGGCTTACTGGTAACTTCCATCAAGATATAGAATTTCATATTATTACTTTACCAGAACTTCTTAAATTTGTTCCATCTTATAAAGTCAACCTCCAGAGTATAATCACATTTAAGAAGAAAAAAAAGAAAAACCAGACAACCTGAGGAGTGTGTGTCTGCATCTTCATCACACTTATCAGTTGCCTATCATATCCGTAACATGTATCAAGTTTACTTTGCTCAAGAAAAGCCATCTGTGCCCTCAGAACTTTGGTATTAGGCCATGGCTTTTGGCAGGACGGTGCATATCTTGTTGTAGAATGCAATCTAATGTATACTATCAGTTAACTGTTTCTCTGTAAACATTTCAGGTGCATCTGGTTTCTGCCCTGTGGCAGACTCAAACTCCTTGATAGTCTGGGACTGATTCAGTTCCACCTGGTCTACAGTGAAAGGAACACATCTTGTTAAGTAAAGCTGAAAATACCACACGAGATCTAATACCTAAGATCTTGGCCTTTCAGTTCCTTCACCTCATTCTGGAAAAACCTCCTCTTCCCCTTCCTCACCAATATCCTCCCATGGTTACATCTATAGTGCCCTTCTTTCCCCCTACATATCAGGCTCCCCCTGTCTTTGCCTCCCTCCCTCATCCAAATGAAATTGCATAATCCATCCCTGCAGCACTATCTGGTTAATTACATTCTTCCCGACCCCATTGTGCTGTTATTTAAGTGAATCTGCTTGGCCAAAGTCCAACTATGAATGTATCAAAGTACCTCTGCTGTTCTATGGCTGCACTCAAGATGTTTACAGGTGCTAGAGAAAAATCTCACAACTAGGTAAACTGATACCATCATAAATTACACGTTGAAGCCAGAGGATCACTAGCCTCTACTGAACCCTTGGAACTAGCACAGACTCTATTTCTACAGTTAATTCAGTCTCTCACATCCCATTCTTAATCAAGCTTCTGACCCTCCTCTTTGCTCCCTCACTCACAGAACTTGATCTTCCTTTTTATTTAAGAAAGCACAGGGAGTTCCTGTCATGGCTCAGCAGTAACCAACCCGACTAGTATCCATGAGGACATGAGTTCGATCCCTGGCCTCTCTCAGTGGGTTGAGGATATGGCATTGCCAGGAGATGTGGTGTAGGCAGCTACAGCTCTGATTCGACCCCAAGCCTGGAAACAGCCACCAAATCCATAAACCCATCTGTGACTGCACTCATCCTCTCCACCTTTCTTCAAGTTGCACTAGAAGAGGTATCTCCCTCTTTTGTTCTGGAAACGATCCCAATGGAAACGCTGGATGATTAATTATTCCCTCTCTATCCTACACCTTTAACTCTCCCATTCTCCTGCCTCCATCTCACTATTGAAGGAGAATTAAGTGTCTCTTTTGATCTCATCACCCCCTTGACCTACTGTCCTCTGTCCTCTCCCTTACAGTCAAACCTCTGGAAGCAAGTTGCTGCTCATATTCTGTCTTTAACCCAATGTATTTGAGCTTCCATTTATACCAGTCTACCAGATGGGCTCTTGTTAAGGTCATAATATGACAAAAAGTCCAAGGACACACTGTAGCTGTCATTCCATTTGACCTCTTGACAGTAGTTGATGTGGTGACCACTCCTCTACTCCACCTGGCGCTTGTGAACACCACAACTTCTATTTTTCCTTTAATCTCTCTCACTGCTCTTCCCATTTTTTTGCTGACTCTTTCCCTTTTCCTAAATTTTATAGGCTGGGTTCCTCATTCAGCAGTCTCTCTCCATCTCATCTCCTATGTCTTAACACTGAAATGCTCATGTCTCCCAAGTTTACCTCTGTAACCAGACTTATTATTTTCAAGTTCCATGCCCATGAAACTAACTACTCAAAATGTCTAAAACTGAATTAATGATATCTTTCCTTCCTGATCTTCTCCAATTCCAATGCTGCCAGTCTTAGGAAGTTCCTTACTATATGCTCAAGTCAGAAACCTGGCTCATATCCTTTCCTTTCCCTTACAGCCAATGAATCAACAAAAATCTATCCATCCTATCTCCTAAACATCACTCAAATCCATCTATTCTTCCCATTCCCACTGTTATCAACTTGGAGAAGTCATTATCATCTCCCTCCTTAGACCATCATAATTACCACCCTGTAGAGTCCATTCTCCACTGGGCAGGAAGATTGAAATGGAAAAGGTACAAATCTGATTGTGTTACTCCCCTGTGGTTCCCTATCACCTGCAGAATAAAATCCGAAGTTTTAATATATCTAGAAAGTCCACATGCTCTCTCACTTGGCTAACTTTCCAGCTTCATCCTGTGCCTCTGTGACCCACCTCCCCTCCTTCTCTCTCAGCCTTAACCACACTGACTAAATGGTTCCTTAAAGGCATCCCCTCCTTCCCATCTCAGGGGCTCTCATATAGTTTACTCTCTCCCTAAAAGTTAAGTGTTGTCTACTGCAATATCGCACTTTTCCCCAAAGTAACCTCTACTTATCTTAGAGTTCACACTTTACATGTCATCTTTTTTGGGGAAATACTTTCTGAATACCTGGGTTATGACAGGTTCCCCTGTTATATGCTCTCCTGTAGCCTTTATTAGCACTTATTTATAAATAATCACTGTTGGCCATATTCCTTTGTAAACTATAAACTCCACAATGACAGAGGCATCATTTTGTCTCACCCACAAATGTATCCCCAGTACTTTGTAGGGTTCCTGACAATTGCAAGCTCTCAATAATTATTTGCTGAGTGAATCAATTAACAATTGTGATGATAGCAACAGATCCTTAAAAGTCACCAAGAAAATGTTAGGAAATAAAATTCTGATTGGGAAAGACTGAAAATAGGATGCATTCTTAGCTGAGAAATACACAGTTGATTATTCTTTTTTAAAAAAAATATTTCTTAAAAGGTGAAAAAGAAAATCAGTGAATAAAATGGTCAATGAAATGACTACTGAAGCTGAAACTCTAGAATGCATAAACCAGGAAATTTAGTTTTTTTTGTTGTTGCTGTGGTCTAGTCTGATCTTTTGGGAAACAAATTAGGGGCTCCCTAAATAAAACAATGAATGAAATGGCTTTATACTTACACAAAGGCTAGGAACGAGGCTAGATAGATTGACGTGTCGAGGTGCAAACATGTGAAGCTGCTGAAGGCAAGATATAGCAGCTGCCTGAACAAGGGAATCTGAATGGTCCTGGGTTATTGCACAACCCACCAAACAAGAAGAACGGATTGTGGAAATTGTTGCTCCATTTCCTAGGAGCAAAGTAAAAGAAATCATAAAATACAATGATTTAATTAGTATCACCAAAATATTCCTCGAAAATAATTATCTTCTAAATAACCCCTTTTTCTTAAGAAAAAAAAAAAAAGTACTCCTGAAATGAACACAACATTATAAATCGACTATACTTCAATTTTAAAAAAAGGAATAGGAGTTCCCGTCGTGGCGCAGTGGTTACCATCGGATTCGGTTAACGAATCCGACTAGGAACCATGAGGTTGTGGGTTTTATCCCTGGCCTTGCTCAGTGGGTTAAGGGTCTGGCGTTGCTGTGAGCTGTGGTGTAGGTTGCAGACACGGCTTGGATCCTGCGTTGCTGTGGCTCTGGTGTAGGCCAGCGGCTACAGCTCCGATTAGACCCCTAGCCTGGGAACCTCCATATGCCGCGGGAGCGGCCCAAAGAAATAGCAAAAAGACAAAAAAATAAAAAATAAAAAAATAAAAAATAAAGAAAAGGAATAACTATGTTGAATTTACATTAACCGGTATGTTTGCTCTATTATTAGCTTAGGTACTGCAATTGCTTAACCAATTCACTATTAAGAAATGCCCTTACTTTTTCTCCCCTTATATTTTGACAGCTCTTTATAAAGCAAATAAAATCTTACAGAACAAGAGTCAGCAAACTCTTCCTTAAAAGGCCAGAAGTAAATATTTTTATTTTTCTAGCCATGAGCCAAAATCTACTCTATTATGTAAGTATGTATATAACCATTTAAAAATGTAAAAATTATTCTTATTTCGTTGGTTGTTAAAAATAAATAAATAAAACACCAAAAGGCATCTGAGCAGACTCAGCCCATAGTTAACTTGCCTAGCCTGCCTATTTAGATTTTTTTTTTGGCTGCACCCATGGCATGTGGAAGTTCCTGGGCCAGGGACTGTAACCTCACCACAGCAGCAACCTAGGCTGCTACAGTGACAATGCCAGAACCTTAACCCATAGCACCCCAAGGGAACCCCCCCACCCCATTTTAAGAAAATCATCCCCAAAGTTCTTTTTTTTGACAGCCAGTCTTAAAAAGGAAGTCACTTTTTAAAGGATGTAATGCAAAGCATAGGGAATATCATCAACAACACTGTAACAACTTTATATGGTAACATAGTTACTAGACTTAACATGGTAACAATACATTCAAATGTCGAAATATCAAGTTGTACACATGAAATGAATATAATCCTGTATGTCAAGTACATGTCAATGAAATTTAAAACAGAGGAATTCCTTGGGGCTCAGTGGGTAAGGATCCAGTGTTGCCACTTCTGTGGCACAGGTTTGATCCCTGGCCTGGGAACTTCTGCAAGCTGCAGTTGCAGCCAAAAAAACAATTTTTTAAGAAGTCACTTTTAAGATAGATAAATAAATAACCATCTTTCTGATCACTATTCAGATTGTTTTGAACACAAAAATTTTGCAAAGTCCATAGAAATGATTTCAAAACAACTGTTTATGAATGATGATAATACATCTCTCTTAGATTTAGCTAGCTATATATTTATCTCCTGATAAACTAGACTATCTTTTAAACCCACCATTTTTGTATTTGAAAGAGCCAGAAGATTCTTCATTCTCTGATTCTCTGTTCAAACAATTATACCACATCTATTATATAATGCCAAATTCTATTTTCCTAATAAGATGAATAGCAATTTTTACATAGATAGTTAGGAAAAATAAATTGCAGTATTTTATTTATACTGTCTAGACAAAAATGTCTTAATTGCCAAACATAAGTGCTATAAAATTTTTACCAATGCAAAATAAAATAATTTTACATACATACAGAAACCAAACAAGAAAATCACAGAGTCACAAGAGTCATATTCTAGTTTGAAATACACACTGCCTCATCCTCATATCAAAAAGCACTTGGCAAATACCCATACTCCTAGCATTCTTCCTTAAGATCTTTTCTTTTTTCACTTCCTTGTTTTTTCAAATATCTGTCCTAATGGAGGCCACGTAGCATAGTGGTCAAGAATACAGGCAAAGGAAATTTATCTGAGCTTTACCTCCTAATTGCAACTACGCACTGGCTATATATATAAAACCCTAGGAACGTTAACCTATCTCAGCCTCAGTATTTAATCTGTAAAATGGAGAGAAATATCTCTATCAGAATTGTCAGAATTAAATGAGGTAATATGTATAAAAAGACTGACTCACTGAAAGCTTTAATAAGTGTTGGGGGAAAAAAGGGAACCTCTGAAAGTGGTGTATATATTTTGCATGTATTCATATAATTTTCTGACCTGACTGTTTAACCATTAATAGAAGTACTCAGTGGAAGTGCATGGTAAGAATATGGGCCTTAGAATCACACATCTGCTATTCCTTAGTTGAGTAATTTTAGACAGGTTACTTATCTTCTCTGAGCTTACTTCTCCAGAGAAAAACTAGATAAAATTATCTTCTTTAGCGTTTAAAAAAAAAAAAAAAAAAAGGAAGCTAAAGTCCATGAACACAAATGGATGGCACTCCAGGCTAAAGGAACTCTACTTTCATCTTTGACGTCATGAGGCTCCAAGTATCATTTCACTTAGACATTTCTTCCGCTCAAAACTTCGAAAAGCACTTTCATATCACAGGTTTGTTGCAGGGATTAAATAAAATAGTACATGTAAAAAAGCAGAATTCCAGGTGTTGAGTAAAATGCTAGCATTCAATACATAGTAATTATTATTATAAGATTTCCTTAGGTGCCATGATGGTGATATTCAGGAAACTGAAGGACAGTAATTATCTGTCTAGTTCTTTAGTTTAAAGTGAATTTACTCACCTTGTAGTTCAGGGCCAACAGTAGTTATTATAGCACCCAAGCATCTACCCAAACACTGATGAACTTCTGTATGTGAAGGTGGAACTGTCAACAGCAAGGTAAGAACTAGAGATAATGTTGGCTCCACATAGCTCCGATACATTGGGCCACTGGAATCCACTATCAAAGCAAGTGAATGAAGAGACCAAGTCTGGAATAAAATATAAATTTATTTTAGTTGCAAGTAATAAAGTATACTGAATTGACATTTTAACTTAAATTTTTTAATTAATAATCTGGAAATATTTTAAAATACATTAAGAAATAAATGGTAAGCTACCAGAGGCCAATAACCAAAATGACAGGTATACAAATACTATGTTTAAAGTTCCTCTGCAATGTGGTTTTGAGTGTCAGAAAAAAAAAAGTTGCAACGATGAACCCATTTCCTCTATTATAATGTACATGTGTTTCACAATTCCAAAAAAGAATGACTTATGTAATAAGCATATGATTTAGTGAATGCTATGGACATTAAATCTATCTTTATCACCAGTATTGTGGAGTTTTGCTAAAGAACTAGACTGAAATAAAACAATGACCATACCAATACCAATGTTCTATACCTACAGAGGTCTATAGTATTTTAATAAAACTATCATAAGAATTTTTTTTGGAGGGGGGGCCACACCTGCAGCATATGGAGGTTCCAAGGCTAGGGGTCCAATTGGAGCTGTAGCTGCTGGCCTACACCACAGCCACAGCAATGCAGGATCCCTAGCCACATTTGCGACCTACACCACAGCTCACGGCAGCGATAGATCCTTAACCTACTGAGCAAGGCCGGGGATGAAACCTGTGTTCTTATGGATGCTAGTCAGATTTGTTTCCTCTGAGCCATGACAGGAACTCTGGATTTTTTTTTTTTTTTCTTTTTTGTCTTTTTAGGGTCCTACCCATAGCACATGGAGGTTCCCAGGCTAGGGGCATAATTGGAGTTGTAGTGCTGACCACAGCCACAGCCACAGCCACGCCAGATCCGAGCCACATTTGTGACCTACACCACACCTCACAGCAATGTCGGATCCTTAACCCCCTGAGCGAGGCCAGGGATCAAACCTGCATCCTGATGGATCCTAGTCATGTTCCTTTACCCACTAAGCCATGAAGGGAACTCCTCATAAGGATTTTTTTTTAATGGCCACACCCACAGCATATGGAACTCAGAAGTTCCCAGGCTAGGGACTGAATCTGAGCCACAGGTGCAATCTTCACCACAGCTGCAGCAATGGCAGATCCTTTTAACCTAACGTGCCAGGCCAGGATCAAACCCCTTCCTCTGCAACAACGTGACCTGCTGCAGTCAGATTCTTAACCCACTGTGCCACAGTAGGAACTCCTATCATAAGGATTTTTAAGGCAATGTAATTAGGGCACAAAGGAGATTCTAGAAGTATTTTTTTTAAAAAAACAAACACCCAGGATTTATACTAAGTGTTCAGTAGAAAACTGGGAAAAAAAAGGGAGCTCTCATTGTGCCTCAGTGGTAACAAACCTGACTAGTATCCACAAAGGTTCAATCCCTGACCCTGCTCAGGGGTTAAGGATCTGGCGCTGTCATGAGCTGTGGTGTATGTCATAGAAGTGGCTCAGATCTGGCTTTGCTGTGGCTGTGGTGTAGGCCGGTGGCTACAGCTCCTTTTGGACCCCCAGCCTGGGAACCTCCATGTGAAATATGAAGCCCTTGCCTCTCATTGTAGGTATATCTATTTAACACTTCATACTGATACGCCTGAAAATATTGGGCAAAGAGACAAGTTTGATTGCCATTACTGCAAAGAAGAGAGGGCTAAGAAAAAGGTGAAGACAAAGGAAAGAAAACTAGCACCTACTCTTTGACATAAAAGAAGAAAGCAGCATAGCACCTCTTAAGAGACAAGATTACTTGATTTCTTTTTTTTTTTTTTTTTTTTTTTCTGGCCACACTAGTGGCATGCAGGAGTTCCCCAGACCAAGGATTGAACCTGTGTCACAGCAGTGACAATGACAGATCCTTAACCACTAGGATACCAGGGAATTCTAAAATTATTTGATCTTTGTAGTCCTCTGAGGACTTACACAGCTAGAAACCTTTACCAAGAAGTCAAAGGCAGGAGTTCCCGCTGGAGCATAGCGGGTTAAGTATCCAGCATTGTCGCTGCAGCAGCTTGGGCTGGGTAGGTTCAATCCCTGGCCCAGGGAAGTTTCACTACAGGCGCAACCAAGAAAAAGAAGTCAAAGGTAGAAGTTCCTGTCGTGGTGCAGTGGTTAATGAATCCGACTAGGAACCATGAGGTTGTGGGTTCGATCCCTGGCCTTGCTCAGTGGGTTAACGATCCGGCGTTACTGTGAGCTGTGGTGTAGGTCGCAGACGCGGCTCGGATCCCGCATTGCTGTGGCCCTGGTGTAGGCTGGCGGCTACAGCTCCGATTAGACCCCTAGACTGGGAACCTCCATATGCTGCAGGAGCGGCCCAAGAAATGGCAAAAAGACCAAAAAAAAAAAAAAAAAAAAAAAAAGTCAAAGGTAAACTGAGCTTGCAGGTAGACTGAAAAGTCTCTGATGGATTTTGCATCCTTTTCTAACAGTGAAAGAACACATTTATAAACAAACTGATGACAGGCAGTAATGGCAATTAAACTTGTCTCTTTGCCCAATTTCTAATACCCAATACGAAGCAAGGAGTTGAATGTTACTGAATTCAAATGCTCAATATTTTCAGGTGTATCAATGTGAAGTGTTAAACAGATACACCTACAATGAGAGGCAAGAGCTTGATATTTCACATGAGGCTCTTCCTTCTCACTGTATCTATTTTTGTGTAAAGTATTTAAGGAGAAAGAAGAAAAGAAATTCAAAGATTCAAGATTAAAAGAAATTAAAGATAACCAATGACTGTACTCGGGTTAGAGTATAGAGGTAGAGAGAGGAGGACAGTTATTAAAAGAAATTTTATCAACGAACAAATGTAAGGAAATACACAAAAAAGGAAACATGTACAAAGAGTAATAAACAATAAAAAGAAATTATGGGAGTTCCCATTGTGGCGCAGTGGAAACAAATCCAACTAGTATCCATGAGGATATGGGTTTGATCTCTGGCCTCACTCAGTGGGTTAAGAATCCAGTGTTACCACGAGCTGTGGTCTAAGTCGCAGACGTGGCTCGGATCCCAAGTTTCTGTGGCTGTGGCGTACGCAGGCAGCTATAGCTCCGATTCGACCCTTAGCCTGAGAACCTCCATATGCCAGGTGTGTGGCTCTAAAAAAAAAAAAAAAAAAGGCAGTAAGAAATTATGCTTCAAGGGATGTTGTGAATGGGTTAAATTCTCAGAATAAAACAGAGACTTTAGGATTAAGTTCAAATACAAAATCCTGTTATATACTCATAAAACAAAATGACAGAAAAAGACCATAAGATATTTCTCCTAACAATTCATTAGAATCACTACTAGTTTTTACAAATACTTTCCCTAGAAGTAATATTTTTAAATTTCATAATAAAAAATCAAGATCATACCTGTACTTCAGAGGATGTTCCATCCTGTGCTAGAGCCAATAAAATGCTGACACTGGTCTTCAGATGTTGTCCTGAGCCAATACCACCAACATAACGATGCAAACAACCCAGAGCCAATGAATGGCCAGTTCTGGATACAACATCTCGAGCTGATTTCAATCTGGAAAAGAGTCAGGGGCTTTAGGGATTGTTTTCTCTATTTTCTTAATGTCAATACAAGCTTATGCTGAATCAGACAATAAAAGGTATTTATTTTGGAAATCAGAAAAGATTATAATCATGATTACTTCCTTCTTTACTCACTAATAAGAGTTAGAGATTTAATTTTAAATGGTTGGTTAGAGTTATACATCTCACTGAATAAAGCCTACCTTAATTTTAGAGAAAATGTGAAAGAACTACAACTTGAGAAGACAAGAGCCATTTGAAATGTATTTTTACCATTGGTTTTTTAAATAAAAGAACAGCTTTTAAAATTGGTTTTCAAAATACATAAAAAAAGGATATTTATAGTCAGAGAATTATAGGAAATGCTTTTAACTTTCATTTAAGAAGTTCCCTGTAATTATGACTTGAACATCTTTAAAATGAGCCAGTCTTTTTTCTATGTGAAATATATATTTAATGAATTAAAAAATATAAGAAGGACGTATTATGTATTATTTCTAAAAGTAAGCTTTACTGAGATGGATTTATATACAATAAAATGCATCCATTTTAAGTGTACACTAAAATGTGTTCTGACAACTGCATATAGTATGTAACCACCATATAATCATAATACAGAACTGAGGTGTCCAGGAACATAAGCCACATATTTCATCTTAAATATTCTACTCACCACATTATAGAAGGTAAAAAAGAAACAGGTGAAGTTAATTTTAATAAATTTTATTTAATTCAATGTATCCAAAATATTAAAATATCAACTTCTCTTTTTTTTTTTTTGCTATTTTAGGGCTGCACCTGCGGCATATGGAGGTTCCCAGGCTAGGGGTCGAATCACAGCTGCAGCTGCTATCCTAAGCCACAGCAACATGAGATCCAAGCCACGTCTGTGACCTACACCATAGCTCAAGGCAACACAGGATCCTTGACCCACTAAGCCAGGCCAGGGATTGAACCTGCATCCTCATGGATACTAGTCAGGTTCCTAACATGCTGAGCCACAATAGGAACTCCCACCATACAAATTTCATTTAGAAGAAAGATAGTTTTACTTCTTCCTTTGTAATCTGTATCCCTTTCATTTCTTCTTCCTTTTTTTTTAAAGAGTAAGAGTAAAGAAAAGTAGATAGATAAATACAAAAGGGAGAGTAAATGCATTTTTATTTGTAACTTTTTTCTATTTTCTTTAAGTTTATATAACAATTTTTTTCCATTATAGCTGGTTTACAATGTTCTGTCAATTTTCTATTGCACAGCATGATGACCCAGTTACATAATACATGTACAGATTCTTTCTTCTCCCATTATCATGCTCCGTCATAAGTGACTAGACATAGTTTCCAGTACTACACAGCAGGATCTCATTGCTAATCCATTCCAAAGGCAATACTCTGCATCTATTAACCCCAAACTCCCAAGCTCCCAATCCATCCCCCTCCCTCCCTCTCCCTCTTGGCAACCACAAGTCTGTTCTCCAAGTCCATGATTTTCTTTTCTGTGGAAAGCCCTTTCATTTCTCTTGCTTGCTTTATTGCACATCCAGTATAAGGTTGCCTAGGACAGGCAGTACACTGCTGAACAGAAGTGGAGGAAGCAAACATCTTTACCTTGTTTTAGAGGGAAAACATTCAGTCTTGTTCATTAAGTATGACATTTGTTGTAGATTTTTGTAGATGCACTATCAGATTCGAGATCTCTCTTCTGAAATTCCTAGTGTGCTGAGCATTTTTATCATGAATGGATACTGAATACTATTAAAATGCTTCTGTTGCATCTAATATGATGATCATATGAAATATCTTCCGAATTTTCTTAATATGTTGAATTACACTGATTTTCAATGTTAAATCAATCTGTATACCTGGGACAAATGCCTCTTGGTGGTAAAGAATTATCCTTTAAAAATGTAGTGAGATTTGACATTTTGTTGAACTTTTTGTGTTTATGCTCATGACAAAGACTAAGCTTTCTTTGCAATGTCTTTGGTTTTGGTGTCAGGGTCAAGCTGGACTGAGTTGGATAGTATTCCCTCCTTGTGCACTTTTCTAGAAGAGTCTTAATAGAATTGGTATTATTATTATTTTAGAATTGGTATTATTCTTCCTTAAATATTTGGTTAAATTTACTCAGGAAGCCATCTGGTCTTGGAGTTCTCTTCGAGGGCAGGTTTTAAACTGTAAATTTAATTTCTTTCATAGATACCAAGTTATTCATATTATCTATTTCTTCTCGCATGAGCTTTACTAGCTTGTGTCTTTCAAAGAATTCATCTATCTCAAATAAACTATGGGCATAAAGCTGCTTACAGTATTTCCTTATTATCCTTTTAATGCCTCTAGAACCTCCAGTGATAAGCTCTTTTATTTCTGATATGGTGTTTTTATGTGTGTCTCTTTCTTTTATTTATTCAGATGAAAGGTTTATCAATTTTATGGCTCTTTTCAAAAAACCAGCTTTTGGTTTCATTGAGTTTCTCTACTGTTTTTCTGTTTTCTCTTTTCTCTGACTCCTGTTTTTACCTTTATAATTTGGTTTATTCTACTTACTTTTGGTTCAATTTGCTTTTTCTCTTTCAAAGTTCCTAAGGTCCTTCCTTCCTTTCTAATACAAGAATTTCAATGCTACAAATTTTCCTTAAAAACAATTCAGGATCGATGAAATACTTGGAAAAAGTAGAGCTAATCTATTGCTAGAAAATAATCAAAGTCATCCTGTAGAAGATTAAGTGTCTGGGAATACTTTAACTATGTTCTGCCTGCTCATGTTATCCTCAGCAAGCTAAACAATACACTGGAGCATTATCCTAAAACCAGTCAAACTGCCACTCACGTGTGAAGATAAGGACAGCCATTCTTAGATATGCAAGAGTTCAGAAAATACTTCTTCAAAACCACTACTTCACAACCACTGCTTCTCCCAACCCCTCTCTCGTTAATAATTACTATATAGTTTGGTATAATTAGTACTCAAAATACACAATAGTTAAGAATGAATAATTTACACAATTCAAGTGTCTGTTCTTGACCATTCTAGTTTTCACCTTCTCTGAGTACCTGATTAACAACCGTCAATAAAAAGTGCATTTATCATCTTAATCATGCTTATTCAGATCTGAGATCACCCTTTTTATTTATTTTTTTTTCTTTTCTTTTCTTTTTTTTTTTTTTTTGTATTTTGTCTTTTTTTGTTGTTGTTGTTGTTGTTGTTGCTATTTCTTGGGCTGCTCCCGCGGCATATGGAGGTTCCCAGGCTAGGGGTCTAATCGGAGCTGTAGCTGCCAGCCTACGCCAGAGCCACAGCAACGCGGGATCCGAGCCGCGTCTGCAACCTACACCACAGCTCACGGCAACACCGGATCGTTAACCCACTGAGCAAGGGCAGGGACCGAACCCACAACCTCATGGTTCCTAGTCGGATTCGTTAACCACTGCGCCACGACGGGAACTCCGAGATCACCCTTTTTAAATTAATATGCC
Source organism: Sus scrofa (assembly GCF_054392235.1). Classification (NCBI taxonomy): domain Eukaryota; kingdom Metazoa; phylum Chordata; class Mammalia; order Artiodactyla; family Suidae; genus Sus; species Sus scrofa. The sequence goes on along the minus strand of NC_139385.1, from coordinate 115,359,947 downwards.
AAGGAATTCTTAAAACCTAATTTATCCTATTTCAGGGATAATTTAAGAGATGTAAATTTGGTAGTAGTTAGAAAAAAGAATGGCTTATTCCAAAAAACTAAAAATTAACAGAAAGAATAATGGGGAGGTGGAGTAGAGATCAAAGGACTTCAGAGCAAAGTATACATAACTGAGAGAAGTCCTTATTAACAATCCTCTTGATTCCATTACATAACATTCAAGAACTGAAAAAGAATCCTGCACCACAATGAAAGTATCTACTATGTGGAAAACCTAGTCCCGTTAACAATTACTGATTATTTAAAAGACATCTTTGGCTATGAGAGAAATGTAATTACTGATAAAGAGACCCACTTACTTGTCAAAGCTGTATTGGGCCATTCTAGCAATAAAAGTTGCTTCTCCAACCACCTGAGCCATTCTTCCAAGAGCCTCCCCTGCTGCACATCGTAAGATGGGGTTTGGGTTGTCAAGAGCCCCCATAACCAGTGTCAGAGCAGATTTACGAACTTCCTCAGGTCCTAAGGTACTTTTGTTTTCAGCCAAGCCCTATGGTTATTAAAAAAGAAAAAAGGAAAAAACAGGGCAGCAAACTTTGTAAATATACATTTATCTTCACATACTATTTTTTTCAGTCAACTTTTGCATGCATATACTATGCCTAGAACCAATACCTATTAGACAGTAATCACTTTCATAAGCATGATTTCATTATATGATATATAACATAGTTATAACTGAATCAGCCCTAAAACCAACAATCCCTGAGAGTATCTCTGTCCAAAGACAAATATTAAAAATTGTTTTCATATATAAAGGACATTGTATTATTAAATCAACTGTTATTTAACTGATTGAAATTTATCACTGTAACTCCAAGGAGGGAAAAGGCCTGATGAGTATGAAACTTTGATATATTAATATAAAAATTCCAGAGATGATAACTATGCTATAACGAGTATATCCAATATATACCTGAAGACAAAATGAGGTAACTGAATGCTGATACAGTGTATTCATCATATTAAATGGCAATATCTCTGTTCTAGCTACACTTACTGCCCTGGAATTTAAATTACTTACTTGAGAGCGAAAATCTACGTCATGGTGTCTAGGGAAAATGCTAACTATAGCAGAGGCACTAGTGAGCACATCTATGAAGAAAAGTGTACTGTACAGCAATATTACAGTTGTCCACCAGCCTTCCAACTCTGCGAGAAACCATGACTACCCCACTCCTTTTTTAAAAAACTGAGATGTTGGTAGCTGCTGGTCTCTAAAAAGGGCATATACTAATGACTGTATAAATGGTACCAATCTTTATCTGTATAATCAATCCCTACATCTCTTTTCCCTGATGTTTATAAAATGTGATTAATTCACGCCCATTTAAACACTTGTATTTGTTGCTCTTTTATTTTAAATCAGTAATAGCTTATAATAAGCTAAATGCTGAATAATATGAAGTCTTCAAATACATCATGAGAGGCTATAAGCTGCCCAGCACAGTGCATGAACTCTGAGACACAGGCAGAGTTATTTCACTTCATACCTGTAAAATCTGAGGTTCAAAAAAGGTCAAAGGAATTATACAAGACAGAAATCTACTGAGCAGCCAAACCAAAATGCAATCCCTAAATGTAGCATTCCTTCAACTATATAATAAACACAGCCTCTCCTGATTTATGGTCTAAACCACAAATCAAACTTAAGCTTTATCTAGTTAGCCTTCAATAAAATGTCAGGTTTCATTTGCCAGGCATGTTTGGAAATTCTGAAAGAATATACTGGCACTTGTAAAATCTGAGAGGTCAAGTCAAAATATGAATTTTAACATGACTAAAATATAAAAATATTTATTTAATTATAAAGAGCCTAATATAAAGTTTCCAGTAATTTAAATAAATATGAAAGTACAGTTATCAAGAGCCATACATATGAACATAACAGTCTAGATATGCCTGAGTTACTATATTAAAAGCATTAACTACAATCTTAGTTCAGAATATTTACTGTGTTTTAAAAATAAGTACCTTTAGTGCACTGAGAACAGCTGTAAAGATATTAAGCTGCACAGCCTGCTGGCGAACACCCTTGGCTTGTTTAACACATTCTGCAAAGTGATCCAACATTTGTAATCTGTAACAATAGAATAAAGATACATTGGCAAAACTTTTTATTCAAACATGGCTCAAAACAGAGATAAGAATAAGCTAGCTGTTTAACCAATAATGCCCTGTGTTAATCTCTTTTCTATTTCATTCCCTGGTCCAAACCATATATTCTCCTGAATTAATATATGGATATCTAACTACCAACTGGCACAGACAACAAACTAATATTAAGTTCCAATTAGCAACAAAAAGGTCATAATTCCAGTGCTCTTCAACATTAATGCCAGTATGCAACAAAGTACTTCATGAAAAGGAGGTGCTGGAGATTTCTTGAATAGAATAATCATCATTAATTGTGAATCTCTGCGGAAGATTTTTAAGTTGGAAACTTTAAAACGTGGCATAATTTCTTTCTGCTTAAAAACACTCTCGGAGTTCCCGTCGTGGCGCAGTGGTTAACGAATCCGACTAGGAACCATGAGGTTGCGGGTTCGGTCCCTGCCCTTGCTCAGTGGGTTAACGATCCGGCGTTGCCGTGAGCTGTGGTGTAGGTTGCAGACGCGGCTCGGATCCCGCGTTGCTGTGGCTCTGGCGTAGGGCGGTGGCTACAGCTCTGATTGGACCCCTAGCCTGGGAACCTCCATATGCCGCGGGAGCGGCCCAAGAAATAGCAACAACAACAATAACAAAAAGACAAAAGACAAAAAAAAAAAAAAAAAAAAAAAAAAAACCACTCTCACGTAGAAAAAAATAGTACCTCATGTCCTATCTTTGAGCTAGCTGGGAATTTTTTTTTCTTTTAATTTAGCTTTGGTCATTTTGTTAAAAGCGAAAAACCAGAGGTGAATTAGTTTTTTTGAATATTTCAAAATTTTTAAATGAGATAGTTAACCTAAAATAAATAAATAAAATGAGATAGTTACCAGACCAAAAACCCACAGACATTTGAGATTATGCTGATTAAAGAGAATGCAGTCATATCAGATTCTTCTAAAAAGAAAAGGAGTGGGGCAAAGGAACCCAGGGAAATAGGATTTAGTACTAAGATAACTATGACCTAAAATAAGATATCAAAACCTCCCTGAGGCCAATGTAAGGATTTAAACTCAGTTTATAATAGGCCATAGGTTTCACGTCAAAGAATTCTTCAAAAATCACATATGAAGAAATCATCTAGTCTCCAGCAGGAACTCCAGTTAGGGGTACCTGGCGTTGAAGTGGACACCTGTACATCTACCCTGACACAGACCCATATCGATGGTGAAGAAGCAGGGCATTGTTCACAATGCTTTCCAGCACACACATGAAAAGCACACAGTCTCTGAAGTGCCATTAAACTATCATTTGTGGATAACTGACCTCAAACACATAACTTAAAAAAATTTTTCCTTACTATATAATAATGTATTTCTTTTAATTTGAAAAATAGTGGGAGGAGTTCCCATCATGGCTCAGCGGAAACAAATCTGACTAGCATCCATGAGGACACAGATTCCATCCCTGGCCTTGCTCAGTGAGTTAAGGATCTGGCATTGCTGTGAACTGTGGTGTAGGTTAAAGATGCAGCTTGGATCCCACGTTGCTGTGGCTGTGGTATAGGCCAGCAGATGTAGCTCCAATTCAACCCCTAGCCTGGGAACGTCCATATGCCACAGGTGCAGCCCTAAAAAGCAGAAAAAGAAAAAAAAAAAAAAAAAGAAAAATACTAACAAAAAGTTACCACCTAGAAACAACCATTGAACATTTTTACATATTTTAAAATATCTCAACTGGAAGAGTTCCCTGGTGGCTCAGTGGATTAGGGAGCTAGCAGTCACTGCTGCAACTCTGGTTATTTCTATGGTGCAGGTTCGATCCCCGATCCCCGGCCTGGGAAATTTTGTGTGCTCCAAGTGCAGCACCACACCCTCAAAAAACAAACAAACAAACAAAAACACCCAAACCAACTGGGAACAATTCTTGCCTCTTACCTTCATTTGACATTGTACAATGAGCATTTTCTATTATCAAAACATGGTCTCTGTGAAATGTACTCCAGCCTATCAACTTTTCATAAATTGTTCACTGATTTTTCCATCCCTGCATATTTATGTTATACATAATATATACACATATAGCAATGCCAGATCCTTAACCCACTGAGCAAGGCCAGGGACAAAACCTGTGACCTCATGGTTCCTAGCTGGATTTGTTTCCACTACGCCACGACAGGAACACCAATATATATTATATTTTAATAGAATTTATTTTTAATTTGTCTTGTTCTACAAAAGTCATTTAATAAAGTTAAGATAATCCTGGATTCTAGTTACAGGTCTCATAACTGGCTGTATTATTTTGAAACAGCAAACTCTTAGACCTAGATTTCCTGAGATTTAAAACAAGGATATTGAAGTAGATACTTTATAAGATTCTTTCATCTTTAACAATCTTTAATATTTATGTGGCAACCAAATGTTTTTTAAAGATATCTCAGTAAAGTTAAATATTTAAAACTTTCCCCTCAAATTAAAAAGCAATTAAAGGAGTTCCCATCGTGGCTGTGGTTAATGAATCGGACTAGGAACCATGAGGTTGCGGGTTCAATCCCTGGCCTCGCTCAGTGGGTTAAGGATCTGGCGTTGCCATGAGTTGTGATGTAGGTCGCAGACACCGCTCGGACCCCGAGTTGCCATGGCTCTGGTGTAGGCCAGCAGCTACAGCTTCGATTAGACCCCTAGCCTGGGAACCTCTGTGTGCCAAAGGAGCAGCCCTAGAAAAGGCAAAAAAAAAAAGACCAAAAAAAAGCAATTAAAAATGTAACCTACACATTTCAAGATGTTATCTTTTCTATACAACTACAACATTTTCAAAGCAGTTTATAAAACTTGATCTATCTGTGATCTTGCATTAATTCATTTTTACTTTTACCATAAATATATAAAATGTCTACTAAGCTTACAGTGTGTGTGGACATAAAGTATGGCAAATAAACTGCTACTACTGCAAAAATAATCAGTTACTTTAGTGTTCCAAGTTCCAGATTTTATCTGACAGTGTTACTAGAGAATAAACTTCTCATCCATTTACTTCCTCAGTAACAAAAACAAAAGACTTGGAAAACTGATGTCACTAATTAAAGACATAGGCAAACCTACTTATAAACTGGCTAACTAACTGTTATAATGAAAACTTTGTTATAAGACCAAGTTCACAATATGGTGAATATCAGATGCAAGTGCAAGGGGTCAAATCTTAAAAACAGTTTCAAATTATGCGGAGTTTACATGCAATTTTTTTATTATGTGCCACTTATGTTATTATGTATATAAGGCTATTGTTTAAATAATAGTTCTTCTTATTGCATTGTTAACTGGATTAGGAAAATCTGCTTCAAAATCATTTACATTTAACTAAAATTACCTGATTGACTTTATACTAACCGGTGTTTATAAGAAACATGAGGAAACACTACACCAAAAAGAGCCACAGAGGCATCAATGACTGAAACTCCAAGAGGAAGAGGCCCAGGCACAGCTTCTCCAGCAGGTATTCGTAAATAAATGGAAGATGGATCATGCTCCAGAGCCCCACTTCCAGATGCACTGTTTGGCTGGAGCTGCAAAGGACATAAAAATCATTCAAAATCTAATTTGGGAAATTCACTTACCAAGTACTGGGCATGAAAAATAAAACATTGGAGGAGAGAGAAAAGGTAACAATAAAAGAGCAGAATGGGAGTTCCCGTCATGGCGCAGTGGTTAACGAATCCAACTAGGAACCATGAGGTTGCGGGTTCGGTCCCTGCGCTTGCTCAGTGGGTTAACGATCCGGCGTTGCCATGAGCTGAGGTGTAGGTTGCAGACACGGCTCGGATTCCGCGATTCACGTTGCTGTGGCTCTGGTGTAGGCCGGTGGCTACACTCCGATTCGACCCCTAGCCTGGGAACCTCCATATGCCGCGGGAGCGGCCCAAGAAATAGCATAAAGACAAAAAAAAAAAAAAAAAAAAAAAAAAAGAGCAGAATGATTGTATCTGAAAATTTTTAAATAGATAAAAATATACTTTGCTCATTTAAAAAAGTCACAATACTTCACATATTTTAAAAAAAGTCTTCTTCATTTTTATGGTACACACCCTAAAATGTGTAAGCAAAATAATACCAGTAGTAACTTAAACCCACAAAAAATTTTTAAAAGAGGCCTTTAGTAACTCTTTCAAAAGTGCATAGGAGTTCCCATCGTGGCTCAGTGGTTAATGAATCTGACTAAGAACCATGAGGTTGCAGGTTCGATCCCTGGCCTCACTCAGTGGGTTAAGGATCCGGCGTTACCATGAGCTGTGGTGTAGGTTGCAGAAGCGGCTCGGATCCCATGTTGCTGTGGCTCTGGCATGGGCCAGCGGCCACAGCTCCAATTAGATCCCTAGCCTGGGAACCTCCATATGCCATGGGTATAACCCTAGAGAAAACAAAAAATAAAATAAATTTAAAAAAATAAAAAATGCGTAAGAAATAAGGTTTTCTCTGCTGTACAGCACTGGAAACTATATCTAGTCACTAATTATGGAGCATGTAATGTGAGAAAAAGTATGTATATATATATATGTGTGTAACTGGGTAACCTTGCTGTACAGTAGAAAATTGACAAAACACTGTAAACCACCTACAATGGAAAAAATAAAAATCATTTAAAAAATTAAAAATAAAGAAATAAGGTTTTCAGTGGGCAAAAAAGGTTCTAAATCTTCAACCTACTAAATCCTATTCCTCTTTAATCTGTCACAAAACAAGCTAAACCAAAACCAGGCACTAACAGCCCAAAAGCCAGTCAAAACTGATCCTTGCCACAGCAACCACAGGGGACCTAAATACAAATAATATTAAATAAAGACAATTCGCCAAACCCTAACTATTGCCGCTTGCCATTTTTTCATTATTTATACATTAGTAGGAAGGTATATTTAAATTTCTAAGAAGGCTTAATGAAAATTAAACTGTAGTCTACAATATTTTCTTTCTAAATGACAATGCGTAGGAGTTCCTGCTTTGGCACAGTAGGTTAAGGATCTGGTGTTGTCTCTGCAGCAGCTAGAGTTCAATCCCTGGCCTGGTACAGTGGGTTAAGGATCTGGCATTGCCGCAGTTGTGGTGTAAGTTGCAGCTGAGGCTTGGATTCAGTCCCTAAACCGGGAACTTCCATATGCCATGGTTATATCCAAAAAAGAAAAAATAATTTTAAAAAAATGACAACGTGTAATAGTACCATTGATTTGATCAAGCTAGTATTTCATTTCACTGTATGGTCTCCTACCTGGTCTTCAATTGACTTATGATCAGTTTCTTGAAGCCAGGAACCAAGAAGAACGCTATCATCATAGTGGCAGAGGGATCTGAGCAGCGAAGTAGTTGTATTGGCTGAGTTGTCAGTCAAAGTGAATTCTGCTACCAGTTCTCTAAGAAGTGCATTGAAAGATCCTAAAAAACAGAGATTCAGATCAGATTAAAAAGAATACTTTTTATGAAAATGACAATCATTCCCCACAAAGAGTAGCAATATGTTCAACAGGAATAAAATAATTAAATCCCTCTTTTCTTTTTTAAACAAATCAGTATTTTAACATTTTAATACTTGTTTTAATATACAATACTGGCAATTCTTTTTTGTTATTCTATTAGGCCTTTTAGCCCAAATTATTAAAAACAATTAAAAACTCAAGTAAATATTCTTTATTTTAAATATATTAAATATGATATGATTAGTATTTACTGTTAATTATCCAAAAATTTGCAAACACTGAACCAGACTACATCAAAATTCTTGAGCATGGTTGCAATGGAAACAAATCAATGATTTATTTTAATGTTAACATTTTATATAATATTTGATTTCTGCAAAAGTATATTATTACTATTCTCCCCCCAGATTCCTAAATTATTGGCTATATCCTAACAAGATAGTCATTAAAAGCACAGACTTTAAAGATGAACCATCTAGGTTTGAATCCAAGCTCTGCCACTTACTACCTCTCAGACTTGTGCAAGTTACATTATCTCTAAGTACCCAAGATTCTTCATCTTCATACAGAGCTGAATTTTAGCCTCATAAGGTTGTGGTTAGAATCAAAGATGCTAATACATGTAAAGGGCTTGGAATGGGACCTGGAACACAGTAGTGCTCAACAAGTATTAGTTCCTCCATTCAAAGAAAAGGAAAATTGTGGCCTGCCTTTATACAATGAGTCAGTGAGAAAGCCACTGTCAGAACTCTGATATTGTGAAGAACTAGAAAGGTATGTTGAAGAATTTTTATTAGACATCCACAAATTTTATTTACCTTCATAAGTTTTTGGAGGTAACAAAGCTAAGATATCATAAAGTCTTAATCGGACCATTGCAGCACTAGCTTTCAGATGAGCTCCATGGGTTTTAATTACAGATGGAATGCTAAAATATCAAAAGTATATAGTGAGTACCAGTTTACCAGAATAGCCATTACACTTTTTTCCAACAACATTGTACAAAGTTTTACATTTTCCTTTCAGTTTATGTTGTGATCTTTCTATTACTCACAGACACTATAAAATACAATTTTGTTTCAATCCACACCACTACTACAATTTTTTTTAATGGCCCCACCCACAGTACATTGAAGTTCCTGGGTCAGGAACTGAATCAGAGCTGCAGCTGTCACTTACACCACAGCTGGGGCAATGCTAGATCCTTTAATCCACTGTGCTGGGGCCAGGGATCGAACCAGGACCTCTACAGCAACCAGAGCCACTGCAGTTGAATTCTTAACCCACTGCACCACAGCAGGAACTCCTACTGCAATTTATAAAGTCATTTCACACACATAAAGTTTTATGTTTCCTCTATGATATTAAAGGGAAGCACAAAAGACTGCTATTTATAAATATACAAAATTGGATGTTAACATATCATAACTGCTTACTTACTGTGACATCATAGTCATGGCACATTCAATAGGGGTCATCAATTTTCTAATCACATCTTCTGTTAGGAGTTCAGGACAATGTGCAACAAAACTTCTCATTGCTAGATAAAAATTTAAAAAGGACAGATTTGAAGCAGCTTTTGTGAGGGTGAATAAATTTAATAACTTACATAAAAGCTACCTACGTTTTTAGTTGTTACAAAATGTAAGGTTCTAAACCCAGGCCAAACCAAAAGAAGAACCAATTGCAATTCTAGATACAAGTCATAAATAAAGAATAAGAGTGGACAGCAAAGGAGGGAGGGAAGATATATCTACTAGGGAGATTTCTGTGACAGAGAATTCACATGGCCACAAAGAAAGCTGTTGCAGAACAGAAAAAATAAGCATAATGAATCCAGTGAGAAGGAACATCTATCAGCTCTTCAGCAGTAGATCTAAGACTAAGACAGCGCTTAGATGTGTGGGGTAAAAAAACTAACAGTTTGCCTTGGTGCCCTTATGGTTAAGTGTACATCTGTCTCCCTCAGTTTGGAAAAAAAAGCACTTTTCACCCTTAGATATAGCAAAAAAGGAGAGGGTCTTTTAGTGTAACTCTAGTTCACAAACAAAATAAAACTTGAGTTTTTCCTATTAAGCTGCTGACTCCCAAACAAAAACTTTATCTCATACTTTTCAAAATGCTGCTATCTCAGAGTTCCCATTGTGAATCACAGGTTAAGAATCCTACTAGTATCCATGAGGATGTGGGTTAAATCCCTGGCCTTGCTCACTGGGTTAAGGATCTGGCATTGCTGTGAGCTGCAGTATAGGTTGCAGATGCGGCTCAGATCTGGTGTTGCTATGGCTGTGGTGTAGGCTAGCAGCTGCAGCTCCTAGCCTGGGAACTTCCATATGCCACAAGCGTGGCCCTAAGGAAATAAAATAAAATAAAACGCTGGTATCTCAAAAAAATGTATCTACTTTTGCAAATTCAATAATGATAGGAGAAAAATAGCTATTTGTCCAAAATGAAAAGACTAACTGTGAACTCAATAACCTTGTTAATCCATAGTTTCTTTTTCCTTTAAATAGGCACCAGGCCTTATTTTTATAGTGATCTAGTGTTTCCTCAGGTGGAAGACCACAATAACCAGGAATTAAAAGACTGGGTCTCTAGTTCCTGTTTGATCACTAACTCTAACCTCCTTTTCAGAGTCCCAGCTTCATTTTTATTACAAAATTAGTAAACTGGTATAGATTGTTTATAAAATTTCTTTCTAAATCTAAAAGTTGACAAATTCATCATTATATATTAAAATAAAAATTTGCAGTAGTGATTTTCTTTCACTTCACAAATATTTTACTTACAAAATAATATTCTAAAAGTGCAATCTTTTTAGTTCTTACCACATAAAGCTCCAGCACGACCTTCCAATGTTACCTGCCAGGTAAATGAATCGCCTCGGGCTTTCTCAGCCTCCAACTCCTTTAAAGAACGAGGAAAAACATTTCGCCACAATAACAACATCTTGGGCAGATGATAACGAACGACAGATGGTCCTAACAAAAAAAAACAAAAATACAAAGTCATGCATCTATAAAACATACATTACAAATGAAAGTAGAGGAAAAGAGCCCTAGGAGTTCCCACTGTGGCTCACTGGATTAAGGACTTGATGTTGTCTCTGTGAGGATGCAAGCTCGATCCCTGGCCTCACTCAGTGGGTTAAAGATCTAGTGTTGCCACAAGCTGTGGTGTAGTTCACAGAAGGGGCTGGGATCTGGCATTTTGGTGGTTGTGGTGTAGGCTGGCAGCTACAGCTCTAATTTGACCCCTAGCCTGGGAACTTCCATATGCTGCAGGTATGGCCATAAAAAGAAAGAAAGAAAAGAGCCCCAAACAAGCTTTAATGATGATATCTATCATTTCACTTTATCTCTAATACTAACATTTTCAAAATGTCTCCTATTCAGGAAGTAAAACATATATCGATTAAAACATAATAAAACTCACCTAAAAAGTATCAATATGCATCCAAACACAAAATAAATCCCCAAAAAGTCATCCAAAAGAAATTATCCAAATATATCCAGAACGGTAGATTACATACCATCAATGATAAAATACATCTGGGACATTTTTTTTTAATTTGTTTTTTTAGGGCTGCACCACAGCTAATGGCAACGCTGGATCCTTAACCCAATGAGCGAGGCCAGGGATCGAACCTGCATCCTCGTGGATCCTAGTTGGGTTCGTTAACCACTGAGCCACGAAGGGAACTCCCATCTAGGACATATTTACATCTTTCCATAAATACATATTTATAAACATAAATATCCACTCGCCCCCAACATATATATATATATTCCTCCATTTTAAGTACAATTATAAAATGGTTAATTTAATTTTATGGAGTACTGCATTTAGAGCCAGGAACCTATATTTACATTGCTAAGGAATTCATTTAACATACCATTTTACTTAACATAAATTTCTGGAAAAGAGTTATCTCTTTTTACTTTCTTCAGAAAATAAGGTGAAGGTATAATTCCCAAAAGGCTTAAAACAGCAAGTACACACATGTATTTTTTTATGGTAGAAATCAAACATGTGAAAAAGGTATACACACCTTATCACAAAAACATATATTTCTGTTCAATGTGCAGTGCTAACCTTTGCCTGAATCTCAGGTTTTTCATAGCACTTAGGAAAGTAAAACGCATAAGGATAATCCCAAGGAAGCAGTACCAACAATGCCATTTAAGTGTGACTTTATCACCTTACGAAAATCATGTCACTGGTCTTCACTTTGGGCATGGAATATGCCCCATACTCTTGTTTCTTTCAATTAATACTAATCTGTTAGACCACAGTTATTCTAATAGTAAAGGTCAAACTTTGCTAACACTTTTTCCATTAAATATACTTAAGCAGAAATAATCAAAAAGAAAAATCTGGTACCAAATAATGAAAAAAAAATCTTTACTACTTTACAACCTCATTCGAAGTCTAGAATGTGAAGTTCAATACTTTTAAATTTTCTCGACGATATCCTGATAGTTACAGAACAAGACAAAATCCTACTTAAGTATAATTATACCTAAAGTCATAAGTGCTCCAAGTAAGAGCCATCCAGCTTGAGTGCGCTGTAAAGACAGTCTGCTATTTTGGGCAGCGGTTCGTAAGAGATCTTCAGCAATACTAACTACCATCTACAAGAGAAGTTAAGAATTAGATTTTAATTTATGTAAGTTAACAAAATCAAATAAGAAAATACACAGCTAGTATTTTATTTAAAAAGAAGTTGTCCCTTTTTTTGTTGGTATTAACATGTTTATAAAGAGGAAACATTAAGACCTAGATAATCCTGACTGCACTGCTGACTCAGAAGACCCAGAACAGCACAGCGGCTAAGAGTGAGTTCTAAAGGAGTTCCCATTGTGGCACAGTGGGTTAAGAATCCAACTGCAGTGTCTTGGATGGCTGTGGAGGCACGGTTAAAGGATCCATTGTTGCCTGCAGCTCTGGCTCAAATTCAACCCCTGGCCCAGGAACTTCCATATGCTGGGGATGCAGTCATTAAAAAAAAAAAAAAAAAGACTGAGTTCTAAAGCCAGCATATCTAGGTTCATATACCAGCGTTGTCATTTCCCAGCCTTCTAACTTAGGACAACTTAATCTCCCTGCCTCATTTCCCTCATTGCTAAGATGATAGGAGTAAAACTAACAGGAGTGCCAACCTTACTCTTGTGAGGATTTAACACAGCAAAGCACTCAGAACAGCACTGGTCCATGTGAAACTGTTATCCTATATTTAAAGATTTGTTGAACTCATTATACATCTGCCATTAAGATAATCTTACGGTGCTTAGAGAGGAAAGATACAGGAAAAATGGGAAGTAACAAGGAACACATAATCAAACGGTAAGAGTACACAGGTAGTGGTCAGCAATGAGAAAGGCTATCACAGACTATCAGCGACTGAGTAGCTTTGAAGAGATTTCATGAGAGAGAGAGAAATTGAGTTGAGCCTCTAAACAAAAAGCTAAGTTTGGTACAGGTAAATAAGAAGAAGGATGAAATTCTAATGGATAGAGATTAGCATGAGAAAAGGCATGGAGAGTGAAAAAAGCATGGGAAGAAAACAAGATGACTAGTCTGACTAGAGTGGTGGGAAATCAGAATGAAAGGGCAAAATGAAGACAAATTATGAAGATACCAGTTTAGCAGACAGAGGTGATTATATTTTATTCTCTGGTCAGTGGGTAGTTTCTACGGTTCTCTGCACAAATATAAAATATGAAAGTTGTATGGGAGAGATGGGAGAAAAAGACTCCAAAAAGGATAATCGGTGAGGAGGTAATCATATGACAAAGGGAGAGGGAAAAAGATCTGAGTAGCAGCTATGGAATTCACAGGAATGAATGAACATGGGCCTAGTAGCCCTGAAAAAATAAGAATTAAAAAATCTAGCCCCAATCTGCCTACGTAAAATTGCAATTTAAATAAATTCTTAATATTTTAAAAAAGGAAACCATAATAGTAGTATAAGGTGTGGTAGAAAGAAAGTTAAAGAAAGGTAACTGATTCATGAAAATCATTCAACTTCATTTATCAAAATGCTAACTATGGCCATAGCACATTCTCCTGACATTTTAAATACAGCAATGTGGTTTTTATTTCTAAAACCCCAAAGAAAAGCTGATTTCTGAAGAATTACTATAAGGGATTTTTTTTCTCTCTAAAATAAATTATAAAATGATACTATACCCAGACAAAACCTATTATTCCTGAATCAGAATTAAATATCAAAATCTAATTAGGGTCTTTTTTTTTTTTGTCTTTTTGCCATTTCTTGGGCCGCTCCCGCGGCATGTGGAGGTTCCCAGGCTAGGGGTCAAATCGGAGCTGTAGCTGCCAGCCTATACCAGAGCCATAGCAACGCGGGATCCGAGCTGCGTCTGCGACCTACACCACAGCTCACGGCAACGCCAGATCGTTAACCCACTGAGCAAGGGCAGGGACCGAACCCGCAACCTCATGGTTCCTAGTCGGATTCGTTAACCACTGCACCACGACAGGAACTCCAGGGTCTATCAACTACATATAAGCAAAATACTATCTCGTTTATTATCAGAGTAAAACTGTTGTCATTTGATCATCCAGTTCAATATAAAACAGAAAATGTTCCAGTAAAGACTGAAGCCCATGTGATAGCACTTAATGATGCTGGGACATCTGCCATACCTTTCCCTTGGCATGAGGAATGCCCAAAGGACACTGATGAACTCCACCTAACAAAGCAGCCATTGCAAAACTGTACCCACTAACAGCTTCTGGTGAAGTTTTCAAGTTGTTGAGCCGTTCTGCACACTTGTCTAGAAATGGTGTTAACTGGAAAGGCAATGCCACAGCCACACAGCGCAAACACCACGCAGCAGCAAGTCGAGCTGCCATGCTTGGGTGAAGAAGCACTGAAGTCACAGTCTCCAAAAGGCCTAAAAAAGAAATATTCAAAAAATAAGTCTTTAATGAAGTCACACCATTTCATGAGTTAAAAGACTACGTGTAACACAATAATTAAAATCATAATTGTTGGGAGTTTTTACACTTTCAGAACTGTGCCAAAAAATGTATATATCAACTCATAAAACAGCAAATATTTTAAAGGAACATTTTCTACAAAGAACATAGTACGATTATATCCAATAAAATATAAACATTGATGTAAAAGTATTAAATAAATCTTAGCCAATTATTAGAAACAAAACTACCATAACAGTTTTTGATGTCTTTTAAAACTTTATTTCAATATTTAACTCAAGATGCACTATCACAGTGAATCCTAAATGGAGCCCAACTTTTAACAAATTATCTAAACTGCTAATTACGACAAGTAACCAGTCAGGAGTTAAATACTAATCACACCTATAACTTTTAAAAAATAATGAAAAAATATTCCAGCATATAAGTGACTTTCCTACCTATAGATGCTTCCTGAATAAGAGGGGACGCAGTGGCATTTAGGCTCTGCACCAGGCTCCCGAGCTCCTGCAGGGCACAGACCATTACATGCTGGCTTGCTGCGATGTCTGCTGCTCCAGATTTGTTTTCACCACTAGTGTCATTCACCACCGCTTCTGGAAACGCAAAATCATGTATTTAATGTGGGTAAATTAAATTGTGGTTTGTTTTTTTGTTTTGTTTTGTTTTGTTTTGGCCGCCCCACAGCATATGGAGCTCTCAGGCCAGGCATCAGATCCGAGCCACAGTCCCAACCTAAGCCAAAGCTACTGTAGGCAGCAACACCAGATCCTTAACCCACTGTGCCAGGCCAGGGATCCAACTTGTGTCCTACTGCTCCCACCATGCCACCAATCCTGGTGCACCACAGTGGGAGCTCCATGATATAAGTGTTTTGATCTACACAACTTATGTTTTTAAATTATACCAGCTAACACCTGACTGTTAAGAACTCTGTTTGTATGCTTAACATCTCTAATAATCAGGGAAATACAAATCAAAGCCTCAAAAATAAAGAAGTCAATTCTCATAAAGAATTTAACACAATGCTCCCACCGATACACACTCAGTAAACATCAGCAGCTATTATTACATTATTGTTAACACTGCTATTTCAAGAGCTGCAATGCATCGGCAGCATTGCTGTCAAACTACTGACCAGAAAATAGATCTATAAAGAATGTGGCTTTAGAATTTCTTATTGGGATGTTCCTCAAAGTTTCCATTAACTTTGCTGGCCCCTTCCCCCACCTTTTAGCTTCTAGCAGAATTAAAACATATTTAATTATGAAACAACAAAAGGTTCCTTGTCAAATTACTAATTAAGAATATATTCTGGCCTGTCATTCCAGATATACAGCACTGTGTTTAATTCTGCTTTTACCATTTTAAAAATCAGTAATAACCCCTAAATGATAGTAAAACTTTATTTTATTTACATTTATTATAAATTAACAGGCTATAAAATATAGAATACTAGAATATAATAGATTAATATGGACTAAAAGTAAATGCCTCTTTTCTTCTTAGATATTTCTGGACTTGGAAATGCATGAACTTTCTCTTTTGGTTACTAAACTGTAAGCTCCCTGAACAGGTACTATGTATGTGTGGTTCACTATTTTAATACTGCCATTTGGCATAATGTTTTTGGCGCTCAGACATTTTTTCAATGAATTAATGTACAAATATTTTTTAAGTTGTAAACCTAGGACTAATTACTGTTTTAACATAACTAAAGAACAATATATCATTAATTTGAACACCCTTTAATTCACAATTCCTAAATTTCAGTTAGTCCTATGCATTTAAAATATGGTTTGCCTATGGAGTTCCCGTCGTGGCGCAGTGGTTAACGAATCCAACTAGGAACCATGAGGTTGGGGGTTCAGTCCCTGTCCTTGCTCAGTGGGGTAAGGATTTGGTGTTGCCCTGAGCTGTGGTGTAGGTTCGCGGCTCGGATCCCGAGTTGCTGTGGCTCTGGTGTAGGCCGGAGGCTGTGGCACCGATTCGACCCCTAGCCTGGGAACCTCCATATGCCGTGGGAACAGCCCAAGAAATGGCAAAAAAAAAAAAAAAAAAAAGACAAAAAAAGAAGATAGTCCTTTTCTGCCTATAGCAGAAAGTGTTAAAGTCTACCTCAAAATAGCTGTGGACCTTTACAGTCATTTGAAGAGATTTATATAAAATGTAAATGTAAATGTATTTGAAGAGATTTATATAAAAAATATGGTTTGCCTAGTAAGCTATTATAAACAACAAAAACTGTAACAACTATTTGTGGATTTATTTTTGGTAATTTTATAAAATAATATATATTCTCTAGATATAAGGTATTGGATATTATCTAGTCATTAAATTCTTATTTCTAAAGACCTCTGATAGGCAATATAATTTTTTTCATTAAAGTTAATGTATATCCCCAACAGTGATAAAACTAAACTATCTTATAGTAATTCATATTTTACCTTGCATTAGCTCCCTAATTGTATTATAAGCTCCACAGAGGCAGGAACTTTATCTTACTAATTGTTCAAAATCTGAATTACTGCTTTGCAATCCCAAAATATTCAATAACTATTTGTTAAACAGAAAAAATTTATAAAATTGACACTTCCTAGAAAAGGATTTCTTTTAATTATGATTTGCTGAGGTTTCACAGTATATCCTATAATGGGCTAAAAACTACCTGTAACTGTTCCTCTAAATCTTCATACTAAGCCTATTAAGGGAGGGAATAGTGTCCAAGAAGAAAAACCACAATAGATTATTCCTCAAACATTCCTCAGTGTGGGGCTGCAAAAATAAAATCAGTAAAGGTACTACAAATAAAACAGAAAACCGAATATTACAAACACACTACCCAAATACTAAAAAATGCCACTTCCCTATAATTATATGCTGTTTTAATATCAAATAAGAGTACACAAGAAAAGCGACTATTAAAACACAGTCCAGAAAGAGATATGAACTAATCAGGTCTATCAGTTTTTATTAACAATAACAAGGAAGAACTAAATGACTAAAGTAATCAACAACACACATCATGATATCAATTCTTACCCACTGCTTTCATCTGTTTTCCAATCGCTTGACATATCTCTTTGGCAGCTGCAATCTGGGCTTTTTCACCTAGCAAGCTGCCCACAGTAGCTCTCAGGATAAAGGAGACACAGCGTCTGGAGTACACAGCCTCTACATGTGTTTGCGTTGCTCGAGGATGGGAAACCAGATCAAGTACATGGGACAAGAATGTAGCGAAGCTACGCTCCAACCACTGACCACCCAATGTTGTTACAAAAACAACATATGCCTGTAAATACATTAAGATACAACTTCAGGTAAGTTTATATAAATGAACTGAAATCACAAAGCAACTACATAAATAACTGCTGACAGCATGGAAAATAAATTATCTTTGAGATTAAAATCAAGACCTTTTTAGTACTTCTAGCATGGGAATTACTGGTTGAAGTATCTCTCACTAAAAACAGTTCTCAGGATAACAGTCTCACGAAGGACATAAAGAGAGAATAGTAAGGGAGGGAAGGAAAGCTGAATTCACCCTGGTGATGAAGGTGATAGTTACAGGAATAAAAAACCATCTTAGTACTCACTAATATTTTAGCAAAATTTTAGGGTTGTTGGAAAACATTAAAATCTAAATGCCTCAAGATATTTGAATACAATTTCAGTTATAACTGAATTATCTTACATCTGATTTTCTGCCAAATAAAATTTGAAATAATTTTGTTAGAGATAGATATAGCAGATAGCAGACATAGGCTTACGTACAAATCATTAAGTATCTACCTTTCCACATAAGCATGTAATTTAGAATCTGAATGTAATTCACTCAGCAATAAAATGTTTTGAAAGATATTTGAAAAATTAATAACTTTTAAACAATATTAAAAAGTTCTGTATGTGTTTAGTAAGTCTTCCATGAAATTGCACAAGTAATATGAACAGAATTATTTTATACATATATATTACAAACCTGTGTAACTCCGACTCTCACTTCACGATTAACAGACCCTCCAACTTTTAACATTTCTCCACCACTCTTTAAGAAACCTGACCCTCCGCGGAGAAATCCTGTGGCCATGAGTTCTAAGACTTCATCAAATGTTGCTCGCTTCACATTCTGGCGCATTACTTTCAGGAAAAAAAGGTAAATTTATAAGCAAATATACTTTTTACTAGTTAAATAATATTTTTTTAATAATCCAGCTTTAAAATTTAAATAATTGTATTTAAGGCTACTTAAACTACTACAAAGGAGATAGGGTCATTTATTTTTCCTATAGTCTTAAAATTTACAATGTATTTGTAAAAATAAACTCAATTTTGAAGCAAAAAATAAAAACAGGAGCTAGAAATTAAAAGCAATTCAATAAATCTAAACCAGAATAGGCTAACAATGATGTTAACTTGATGTACATAACATAACAAGGACAAAGCACATCCACAGCAAGTACTGCTAATCAATCCCAGCCCTCAGTCCCAACTGAGGTGAATACAATGAAACTCTGTCAAAACTACCCTTCTTCCCTTCCTTTCTTTCTCCCTCCCTCCCTTTTTTTAAAAAAATAAGTTTTTTTTTTGTTTGTTTGTTTTTTTTGTTGGGGAGAGGGGTGGCTGCAGCTGTGGCAAGCATAATTTCCTGGGCCAGGTATCAAACTGCACCATAGCAGTGACAACAACAGATCCTTAACCACCAGACCACCAGGGAACTCCAAGAACACCCTTTCTATACAACAGTTACCAATGGATTGAAATGTCACTGAATGCAACGGTAAAGAGCTTCATATTTTATAAAGTTCTTTCATATATAGGAGCAAACATAATCCTCACAAAACCCACAGGAGAAGCATAAAGCTCACAATTAAGAATGTAGGCTTTGGGAGTTCCTGTCATGGCTCAGCAGTAATGAACCCAACTAGTATCCATGAGGACTCAGGGTTGATTCCTGACTTTGCTCAGTGGGTTAAGGACCTGGCGTTACCATGAGCTGTGGTAGAGGTCGCAGATATGACTCGGGATCTTGTATTGCTGTGGCTGTGGTGTAGGCTGGCAGCAACAGGTTCAATTCAACCCCCAGACTGGGAACTTCCACAACCCAACGGTGCAGCCCTAAAAGGCAAAAAAAAAAAAAAAAAAAAAAGGAAAAAAAGAATGTAGGCTTTGGAATTCAAATGCCTGGGTTTTGATTTCTCTTAATAAAACATTTATTACACCACAAATGATACCATCTCTCTAAGCCTCAAATGCGAATAATGGCAGTACTTAGGATTCATAGGGTTTTTAGGAGAACTAAATAAGACAATTCTGTTATATGCTTAATTTGGTGCCTGGTACATAGTTAACACTTAAAAAATGTTACCCAGCAGCAGCAGCATTATTTCATAGGTTAAAATAATCATCATTAAAGATGAAGACACCAAAGCTCAAGGGGTTTCACAACAAATAAACCTAAGAGCTAGGACCTGAATCTGTAAGATCTGATTCTCTTTCTACAATATAGAGCTGGGTTCACTCAGCATCTACTCAGAACTTAAGCATCTCTATGGAATTAGAAGCATGGGACAAGTTACAGGAAAAAAATCAATGCTGCCTCTGATTCTGCTTACAATAATGGTCAAAAAAGAAAAAAAGAAAAGAAAAATAATACTGTGCTATAAATGAGGATCTATTCATCAGGGATTGAAAGTAAGAGAGCATATAAAGTACCAGGTTCCAGTCCCTTGAACACTATACAAGATCATTTCATAAATTTTTTTTTTTTTTTTTTTTTTTTTTTTTTTTGCTTTTTTAGGGCCACGCTTGTGACATAAGGAAGTTCCCAGGCTAGGGGTTGAAATAGAGCTGCAGCTGCTGGCCTATGCCACAGCCACACAAGATCTAAGCCACATGGGCGACCTATACCACAGCTCATGGCAATGCTGGATCCTTAACCCAGTGAACAAGGCCAGGGATCAAACCTGCATCCTCCTGGATACTAGCTGGGTTTGTTACCACTGAGCCACAATAGGAACTCCCCATTTCATAAATCTTAATTGCTTATATGTCCAACATACTTGCTACATGTAATCTTGAACAGTATCATCATAAAAGATATCTTGACTACATCAAGGAAAATGACATTTGGATGCTTCTATTTTATGAAAAACTAGACAAATATATCTAACAATTTAAATCCTTTAAAGTGAACTGCCTAGAAGCAATATCTCATTTAAAAGGAAACATTCCATATACCTTCAAATACTTGTTATAGTCTAGATCAGGGGTTGGCAAACAATGATACCTGTTGCTTGTTTTGGCATCAAGGCTGTAGCCATGACTGTTCCTAAGAGTTTAGACACTGCCACTCGTACCCCATAGTTTGAATTTTCCAAAGCCTTAAAGCAGAGAGTGGCTATATTTTCCAGTTCAGCAGTCCACATGAATACAGCTTCATTCTGTAGTTCTAGGAGACACTAGAATTTAAAAAATAATAAATAAATAGAATTAAAATTTCCACCTCCAGAGATGGAGTAACAAGAACCAGACTTACTCTCTCTCCTAAAATAACCAAAAAATTGGACAAAATACATGAAACAACAGTTTTGAAAACACTGCACATCACACAATGATGGATAATAATCCTTAAAAATGGAAAACACAAGTTGAACCCTACAGTTGTCCCAGTTTACCGCTTTAAGAGTTTCCAGCAGTTAGGAGGAAACATATAGCCCTGAACTCCTATATTAGATAGAAAAAAGCTCTCAAATCAACAATCCCACCTTCTACCTTAAGAAACTAGATGACACAGAGCAAAATCAACACAAAGAAGCAGGGGAAAAAAAAAGGAAATAATACACACGAGAGGAAATAAATGAATCAGAACAATGAAAAGCAGAAATGAAACCAAAAGTGCTTCTTTAAGAAAACCAATACAGGAGTTCCCATCATGGCTCACCCTAACAAACCCAACTAATATCCATGAGGACACAGGTTTGATCACTGGCCTTACTCAGTGGGTTAAAGGATCTGGCATTGCTATGATTGTGGTGTAAGCTGACAGCTGCAGCTCCGATTTGACCCCTAGCCCGGGAACTTCCGCATGCTGTGGGGTGCAGCCCAAAAAAAAAAAAAAGAAAAAAAAAAAGAAAGATAAAGAAAATCAACATATTTGATAGCCAGAGAGATAAGGAATAAAAAGAGAGAGAAGACTCAAATTTCCAAAATTAGGAATGAGAGATGTCCCATTCCTACAAATTCAAAATACATTAAAAGGACAATATATTTCATATTTATATGAAACAGACAACTCACTCAAGAAGAAACAGATAACCTAAATAGCCCAAAATCTATTTTAAAAATTGAATTTGTAGTTTAAAATCTTCCCCCAAAGAAAACTGGACACCAGTAAGTTTTACTGATGAATTCAAATGTTTAAATAAGAAATAATACCAACCCTACACAACTCTTCCAGAAAACTGATAATTGAAATCTGACAAAGACACTACAAGAAAATTACATACCAATACTCCTCATGAATACAATGCAAAAATTATATACAAACTTTTAACAACTCTAATCCAACAAGTCATAAAATGGATAATATATCATGACTAAGTAGGGCTTATCCTAGGAATGAAAGATGGATTAAAATTCTAAAACTAATCAATGAATTCATTACATTAGCATGCTGAAAAAAGAAAAGTCATATGGTTCCTCTCAACAGATGCTGAAAAGACATTTAAAAGAATATAAGTAAAACTGGGGAAAACTCAACAAGATCAGTGGATTGTGTCAATGTCAATATTTTATTACACTGCTTATAATGTGCTAGAGTTTTGTAAGATATTACCATTGGGGGGAACTAGGTAAAAGTTTATAAAGATCTCTCTGTATTATTTGTTACAATTGCATTTAAATCTACAATTACCCTAAAATAAAAAGTTTAATTAGAAAAGTTTAATTAGTTTAAAAGAGAAACAACAAAAGAGATCAAATTTAAAAGAAAAGGCATTTGACAAAATTCAACATTCATTTCTGATTTTTAAAAAAATTCTTTTTGGAAAGTTAGGAACATAAGGGCACTCTCCTCAAACCGATAAAGGTCATCAAAGAAAACTGACAGTTAACATCATACTTAATGTTGAAGGACTGAATGTTTTCTCCTTAAGGAACTGGAACATGATAAGGAAATCTGAATTCATGTTTTCTATTCAACATTGCACTGAAGGATCCAGCTATCCAGTGCAATACGAAATAAAAGTAAAAAAAAGCATTCAAATTGGAAAAGAAATGAAACTTTTTTTATTCATAGATAACTGTCCACATAGAATATCTGATAGAATCTATTTTAAAAGCTGACAGAACTAGTAGGTCAGTTCTAGGAGGCTGGTAGATACAACATCAACATACAAAAATCAACATACAAGAATCAGCATAGTGGTTCAGCGGTAATGAACCTGACTATCATCCATGAGGACGGAGGTTCGATCCCTGCCCTTGCTCGGTGGGTTAAGGATCTGGCATTGCCATGAGCTGTGGTGTAGGTCACAAATGTGGCTTGGATCTGATGTTGCTGTGGCTTAGGCCAGCAACTACAACTCTAATTCAACCCATAGCCTGGAACTTCCACATGCTGTGGGTATGGCCCTATAAAGACAAAAAAAAAACAAAACAAAACAAAACAAAAAACCCAAAAAACAAAAACTGTGTTTTTGTGTGTTTGTAATGAATAATTAGAAACTGAAAAAAGGAACTCCCATTGTAGTGCAGTGGATTAAGAACCTGACACTGTCCATGAAGATGTGGGTTTGATCCCTGGCCTCACTCAGTGGGTTAAGGATCTGGCATTGTAGCAAGCTGTGGCATAGGTTGCAGATGTGGCTTGGATCTGTTGTTGCTGTTGGCCAGGGCATGTAGGCCAGCAGCTGTAGCTCCAATTTGACCCCTAGCCTGGGAACTTCCATATGCCACAAGTGTGGCCATAAAAAGAAAGAAAAAAATTGAAAAAAATATTTAAATCAATATGCTACTTAAAACAGCATAAAAGTGAATGAAATACTTAAGCATAAATCTGACAAATAAGTGCAATATCTGTATATCTGAAAACCACAAAATGTTGCTAAGAGTAATCAAAGAAGACCTAAATGAATGAGATAGCGATACCATATTCATGGGTTGGACTTAATATCATTAAGCCATCAACTCTCCCCAAATTGATCTAAAGATTCATTGCAAGCTCAGTCAAAATCCCAGCATGTTATTTTTGTAGAAATTGACAAGCTAAAATTAATACTGAAATCCAAAGGACCTAGAATATCCAAAACTATTTTAAGAAAAAAAATTTCAGGGCTAACACTACCTGATTTTAAAACACTTTTAAGGTACAATAATCAAGAAAGTGTTACTGATATCAAGCTAGACAAACAGATCAATGAAACATAATAGACATTCCAAATATAGACCCATACATATACAGACAACTGATTTTCAACAAAGGTGAAAAAGCAATTCAGTGAAGAAAAAAAGTCTTTTCAACATGGTGCTGGAACAAGTGAATATCCATGTGCAAAAAAAAAAAAAAAACTTGATTCACAAAAATTAACTCAGAATAGATCCCAATGTAAAACTATAAAACTAGTTTGGAAGGAAACACAGGAGAAAGCTTGGGCTAGGAAAAGTTTTCTTAGATATAATGCTAAAAGCACAATTAAGGAGTTCCCATCATGGCTCAGTGGTTAACCAATCTGACTAGGAACCATTAGGTTGTGGGTTCGATTCCTGGCCTTGCTCAGTGGGTTAAGGATCTGGCATTGCTGTGAGCTGTGATGTATGTTGCAGACTTGGCTCAGATCCTGAGTTGCTGTGGCTCTGGTATAGGCTGGTGGCTACAGCTCCGATTTGACCCCTAGCCCGGGAACCTCCATATGCTGCGGGAGTGGCCCAAGAAGTGGCAAAAAGACCAAAAAAAAAAAAGTTAAAAGAACAATTAATATAAGAAAAATAGATAAATTGGACTTTGACAAAATTCAGAACTTCTTAGAAAAGCACTATTTAGGGAATGAAAAGACAGACCACAGAGTGGGAGAAAATATAGGATGTAAATCACGTATCTGATGAAGAAATTATATAAAGAACCTACAAAAGGAGTTCCCATCATGGTGCAGTAGAAACGAATCCAACAAGGAACCATGAGGTTGTGATTCCTGGTTGTTAGATCCCTGGCCTCACTCAGTGGGTTAAGGATCTCGCATTGCCGTGAGTTGTGGTGTAGGTCGCAGCTGTGGTTCGGATATGATTTTGCTGTGGCTGTGGCACTGGCTGGCGGCTGTAGCTCCAATTTGACCCCTAACCTGGGAACCTCCATATGCCGTGCATGCAGCCCTAAAAAAAGCAAAAAAAAAAAAGAAGTCTCTACAAAGTACTCTCAAAACTCAGTAATAAGAAAACAATTTAGGAGTTCCCGTCGTGGCGCAGTGGTTAACGAATCCAACTAGGAACCATGAGGTTGCGGGTTCGGTCCCTGCCCTTGCTCAGTGGGTTAACGATCTGGCGTTGCCGTGAGCTGTGGTGTAGGTTGCAGACGCGGCTCGGATCCTGCGTTGCTGTGGCTCTGGCGTAGGCCGGTGGCTACAGCTCCGATTAGACCCCTAACCTGGGAACCTCCATATGCCGCAGGAGCAACCCAAGAAATAGCAACAACAACAAAAGAGAAAAGACAAAAAAAAAAAAAAAAAAAAAAGAAAACAATTTACTCAATAAAACAATGTACAAAAATTTTTCAAAGAAGATATTATGGCAAATAAGAAGCACCTAAAAATATGATCATCATTTAGTCTGGAAATGCAAATTAAAGCCACAATGAGATACCTGTATATACCTATTAAGTTGGCTAAAATTAAAAAGATTAGCAATACCAAATGCTGCTGAAGATGTGAAGGAAAAATCTCATAGTACTTTGGAAAAGTGGCAATTTCACCCAAAATTAAATATAAATCTAGACTATGATCCAGCCATTTTACTCCTAGGTATTTACCCAAGCGAAAGGAAAGCATTTGTCCATACAAAAATTAGCATATAGATGTTCACGGCAGTTTTTGTATTTTTTTTTTTTTTTTGTAATAAGCAAAGCTGGAAGTAACCCAAATGTCTGCAATAGGTAAAGGAATATACCAATTGTGGAATAACGATACAATGAAATACTATTCAGCAATAAAAAGTAATGAACTACTGGTACATGTAACAACAGAGACAAACTCAAAATAATTATGCTGAGTAAAAGAACCCAGCACCCCCCCCCCAAAAAAAGTCATATACTATATGACTCCATTTCATATGTAATTTTATTTTATTTTATTTTTTTGGTCTTTTTTTGCTATTTCTTGGGCCGCTTCCACGGCATATGGAGGTTCCCAGGCTAGGGGTCGAAACGGAGCTGTAGCCACCGGCCTACGCCAGAGCCACAGCAACGTGGGATCCGAGCCGCATCTGCAACCTACACCACAGCTCACGGCAACGCTGGATCATTAACCCACTGAGCAAGGGCAGGGACCAAACCCGCAACCTCATGGTTCCTAGTCGGATTCGTTAACCACTGCGCCACCATGGGAACTCCTCATATGTAATTTTAGAAAATGAAATGAAACTAACCCATGGGAACAAAAATCATGCCATCATATTTTAAAATTTTAAAAGAAAAAAGAAAACATTGTTTAAGAGCAAGCAGGAGAGGAGCAAGGTTATAAATCAGCTGAGTACTAACCTTGGCAACCGCACATCGAACAGCCATTGACCTGTCAGTTAAGAGGGACCTGGCATTCTTGTAAATATCACGATGACAGGAAGCTGCTGCACCACCCAGTCCATTCAGAACTTTCTGTAGACTCATTAAGATTTCACTTCGCCCTTGAGACTACACATGAACATAAAGCAAATTTCACGTTTAAATAAAAACACACAAAAGTTCTCTGGGCCTAATGGTCTTACCTCTAAATGTAAATAGTAAGAATGAAAAATAAAAAAAGAATTCTAGAAAGTTCCTGAAAAGTAAAAATAATTAACTTTAATATTCATGACATTAGATTACAATAAGTAAACATATTCCAATGTTTGCATGACCTGTTGAAGTACAAATAATGAGAACATGACAAATTTAAAAGCTTCAATGTCATATGTCAAGAATCCGAATTTTCAGAATGTGAGAAGTATAAAGTACTTAAGAAGTAATATAAACCATCTAAAAGAGGAGAAAACATCCAAGACATTTTAAAAACTTCTCAGAGCTATGCCAAACTTCTTGTGACTAATTCCAATTCTTGTTTTCATACTCTTGTAGTGCTTGGTTAATATTTCTAATAGTATACTTATTCAAACATAGACCTCTTTCAGAGACTAAGGTTTCTGAGGTCAGGGAATGTATATTATTCATGTCTATATGCCCAATGCCTGAAAATATGTCCTTAATTCTAGTCTAATAAATGAACAGACAGTTCCCAGAAGAGGTCTTGTCCAAGAAATCTTTACCTTTCCTAGACAAAGAATTAGACCACAACAGCCCAGTGCTTGATCTATTTTTAGTTAACCCCAAGTGGATAAGGAATTTTTAGAAGCAATACCAAATTGACATGACAAATCAGAACTATTTTTACTTATATTAGCTGCTCTGGATTGTTCCTATGAGTTCAAGTGGGAATACCTGAGTAGAAGTCCTAAGCCCTATTACCTGTGAACATGACTCTACTTGGAAATAAGGTCTTCGTAGATGAAATCAAGTAAAGTTAAGATTGTACTAAATTAGGGTAGATGCTAATCCAATCATTGGTATCCTTATAATTGAAGAATCTGGACACAGAACACAGACGCATAGGGATAACAACATGTCACAACGGAGGCAGAGACTGGAGAAATACATCTGCAAACCAAAGAATACTACCAAATGCCAAGAATTGCCAACAATCACTAGAAGCTAAGGCATGAAAGGATTAGTCCCTAGGGCCATTAGAGGAAGCACGGCCCTGCTGGTATCTTGAATTCGGACTAATAGCCTCTAAAATAGTGAGACAACACATTTCTGTTGTTTTAAGCCACCCAGTCTGTGGTAATTTATTATGGCTGCTTGAAATTAATACATTGGCTATAGCACAAAAAATTAAATGGAACTGCAAAAATATCCCTAAGGCTAGAACTGCCATCGTGGCACAGTGGTTAATGAATCTGACTAGGAACCATGAGGTTGCAGGTACGATCCCTGGCCTTGCTCAGTGGGTTAAGGATCCGGTGTTGCCATGAGCTGTGATGTAGGCCGCAGACGCGCGGCTCGGATCCCCCGTTGCTGTGGCTCTGGCGCAGGCTGGCGGCTACAGTTCTGATTGGACCCCTAGCCTGGGAATCTCCGTAAGCCATGGGAGCGGCCTTAGAAAAGACAAAACAAACAAACAAACAAAAAAAAAACCCTAAGGCTAAATAAAAAATAATAACCTATTGTCAAGGAAAAGCATTCTTTCCTTTCTCCCTGAAATATGAAGTAGTGTACATTAAAACAAGGGGCATGTAATATTTCTTCCAGAAATTTTAAATTACCCTCTTGCTAAGTAATATGAGTACTTTGGTGATGGAAAAAGGCAAATATATATTTTTAACTGATATCAAACTCCTGTCACAAGCAAAACATTTAAATAATAATTGTTGTAAAACTTACCTCTGCACTTTTTAGAGATTTCAAAAGATTATTTACTGTTTCTGGAAACGCACTGCCCAACATTCTCCCCATTTTTTCATAAAATGCTCCAACACAAGCCACCGCAGCCCTGTAAAAAGCATTATTTTCACCAGTCACTGTTCAGATTAATAATTTTATCCTACTTTTCTCATTTTCAGAAATCAGTTTGTATTTGTACAGGACACTTTTGGCCACAAATCCTTAATTTTCAGCTTTCAAGAACACCTTGTTATTCTTTATAACAAATACTACAGTTAATCAAACTGTATACTTGTTAGGAAAACAAGAGAATAAATATATATTTACATAGAAAATCAAACCCATCCTTTGGAAAACCCAAGCCTTCCTTTGATGAGGACTTCCCAAAGTATGTCAACCCACAATAATCCCTCTTTTCTCTCATTATATATAACAATGTCAACCACTCATTTTGACAAAATTATATTGTTTATGGTGCTGTAACTTGACCATTTTATATGTCTCTATCTTATCCTACCTTGACAATCTAAATGTACATTCTAGAAAGAGGGAAGACAGTTTATACATTTCTGTATTGTTCATAGTGTCTACCTCTTGATATATAAATAACAGTAAGCAGTTATTTGTAATATTTCATCTAAATGGTTTTAATAGAACATTTGACTACACAGAAGAAGAGATGTAACAGCAGCCCATCTATTCCCATCTTCTTACCATCAATCATGTAAACAATAAATAAACGAATTGCTATAAGTTTAGCTAAGAGGCAGGAGCAGGGAACAGAGGTAAAGAGTGTGCCCTCTGGAGTCTGGCAAGTCTGTGCCTAAATCCTAGAACCTGACACATGATAGCTATGTGTTCTGAGCAAGTTACTCTGAGGCTGAAAGAGACTAAATAAATTTAGATTACCATTATACAAGCAATAACCAGTAGAATCAGGCACTCGACCTTTACCTTTTTGAATACAAATCCCACGCTTTTTTCATTACTCTACACACTGATAACAAAGATGAAAATGACTGATGTCACATTCCAGAATACATTAGGGAATTCCTAAACAGAACCCATGAATCCACTGGAAATACATATGAATAATATGTACTATGTAATAAATTCTACTTAATCAGAACTACGGAACTATGCGTGAATTTGCTAAGCGGTAGAGAACTAAATCATCAAGGTACAAACATAGCTTCAAACTCCAAAATAAACTGGAAAGCAAAAATAAATACTCTCTAATCTTTTCTAAAACTTTTTTGAGATCCATATCTATCCCAACAACACATAATTTAATCACTACATTTCCATAAAATAGACCTAAAAATCAGTGTCAGGGTTCAGAATAATTTTCCAATTTCCTCTAATTATACTGGCCCTAGATCCTTAAGTGTTGGTATTGTAGAGCTGTATCGTTGACATCTTCTCTTCCTAAGGTAATGTACTTTGTCCATACAAATGGTACAGCCTACTCCCAAATCTCCATTTTTTAACCGACCAAAGGGACATTCTCAGCTCAGGTCTCTGAAATCCACACAGGGTTTCCAATTACCTACTACACATGTCACTTGGCTATTTCCACTTGGACTCCAAATTCAACATGCCCAGAACTGGACTCAGCATCTTCTCCTCAACTAACTCCCCCATTTTGCATCTTTCCGTAAAGCACTATAAATAAGGTATAAATAAGCCATTTCTGTTTCCAATTATAAGTTTCCTTTGTCTAGAAAATCATTGGCAAACTACAACCTGCAGGCTAAATCTGACCCATCACCAGCCTGCCACCTACTGAGGTAAACAGACGTTTTATTGGGAGTTCCCATTGTGGCTCAGTAGGTTAAGGACCTAATACAGTCTCTGTGAGGATGGTGCTGCCCTAAG
This sequence comes from Sus scrofa, assembly GCF_054392235.1. Classification (NCBI taxonomy): domain Eukaryota; kingdom Metazoa; phylum Chordata; class Mammalia; order Artiodactyla; family Suidae; genus Sus; species Sus scrofa. Next base: position 115,329,814 of record NC_139385.1, on the reverse strand, counting down.
CTGTAGCATAGGCTGCAGATGAGGCTTGGAACGACTGTTGCCGTGGCTGTGGTGAAGGCTTCAGCTGCAGCTCCAATTCAACCCCTAGCCTGGGAACTTTCATATGCCTAGGTGTGGTCATAAAAAGGAAAAGAAAAATAATAAAGTTTTATTGGAACACAGCTCTACTCATTTATTTATACACCGTCTATGGCAGAGTACTTACAACAGAGATGCACACTCCACAAAGCCAAAACTATTTATTATTTGGCCCTTGTCATAAAATTTGCCAATCCCTGACCTATCACATCCATCTTCCCCTTTCCCGTCTTAGCCCCTTACTCGATTCCTTTTTTTATTATTATTTTTAATAGTTATTTCCCCAATACAATTTTTTTCTACTGTATAGCATGGTGACCCAGTTACACACACATGTACACATTCTATTTTCACACATTATCATGCTCCATCATAGGTGACTAGACATAGTTCCCAGTGCTAAACAGCAGGATCTCTCGACTCATTCCCACGTATCCTTTCTTGATGGTTGATCTTTGGCTGCTGCGGCTTCTTTGAGAAGCCTTCTTTGACACTGCCCTCCCCTCACATTACAGCTAAGCTCACTGAAGTATTAGTTCCCTCCCACAGCACACCTCGACTGTACTGCTGATAACTGCTGATTTTCTCATTTAAATCTTTCACAGGATGCATCGATATGGCCATCATCCTCAAGACTTGTTCTGAAAATCTCTGCACTTAACTCAAACCACAAGTATGGGCTTGGAGTTGGGCTAAGCCCTTAATTCAGGGGTCAGCAAACTTGCAGGAAAAATGGTGTCTCAGGTACTCAATTCTGCCGTTTTGGCGTGAAAACCTACCACCTAAATGAAGCAATATATCTGTATTCTAACAAAGTTTTATTTACAAAATAGGTGGCAAGCTGGATTTGGCCTGTAGGCTATAGTTTGCCTATTCATGCCTCAATCTCATCACCTAGACAATCTTTACTTTTCTTTCCAACCTGGCCAAGAATATCATCTTCATCCGAAATTACCAAAAGCTCCTATACAAATTGCTGACATCATACCAATTCTTTGCAGTTTGCCCAAAGTCCCATGGTGAATGGAACATAAGCTGAAATGGAACTCCTTCACCAGATCCACTTAGAGCTTTTACTGTCAGCAGCATGACTCAGGTTCCATCTGCCTGGGGGTCTTTATGATTAGTAGACCTTTATTAAGATCAGTTATTCTGAAACAACAAACACGTTTCAAGGGTCACTCTCAAAGTAAGTACTTACAGTTTCGTTGGTAAGTACGCTGCAGTGTCATCTTTATTTCTGATAATGTCATTACATTTGTCGAGTGTTTGAAAAACAGTGAAAGTATCCCCAATGCTATAAAGGGCTGCAAGATTTTTAGCCAACAGTTTTCGCGTAGGTGGTCCAGGTGAACTACTTATTAATCCAGTTAATTGTTCAACAAGTTTTTTCTGTTTTTCCTTTACATCAGTCTGTTATAAAAAAAATAATAATGTCATCAGTTTCTTTCCTATATATACTTCTGTTACCTTTTAATCAAAATTTTAAAATACTTGGAGTTCCCATTGTGGCTCAGTGGAAACGAACCCAACTAGTATCCACGAGGATACAGGCTGTATCCCTGGCCCTGCCCAGCGGGGTAAGAATCCGGTGTTCTCACAAGCTGCGGCACAGGTCACAGACTCAGCTCCGATCTGGTGGTACAGGCAGGCAGCTGTAGCTCCGATTTGACCTCAGCCTGGGAACTTCCATATGCTGCCGGCACGGCCCTTAAAAAAATAAAGACAGAAAAAAAGACCTAAGGCACTCTAATAATTGAAGTATGTTACATATAGAACCATAAATGAGAATTTTCAAGGTAAAGAAAAGTTCAGTAAGAAATGAGCCATTCTTGGAGTTCCCACTGTTGTGCAACAGGGTCGGTGGTATCTTGGGAGCACTGAATCACAGGTTCAATCCTTGGCCTGGCACAGTGGGTTAAGGATCCGGCATTGCCCAGCTGTGGCTTAGGTTGTGACTGTGGCTCGGATCTGATCCTGGCCCAGGAATTCCAGGTGCCGCAGGGTGGACAAAAATGAAAATAAATAAATACGTAAATAAAATAAAAAAGAAATGAGTCATTCTTTCCCAGATTAAATATTCTTTGTTCCCCTCCAGTTTCACAAAGTTGGTTGCCAATTAAAGTGACTACTCTAGATCCAAAAAGTTTCCAGGCTGACTGAGAAATAAAACCAAAAGTAAAATGATGTAAAATACTGGGCGTATGGATACAAAATATTGATGTCTTGGAACTCAGATAGGGTCCTCGGTAAAAGCAAAGTCAGTAGTTCATAAAATTACAGGTCAGTAAATAAAACCAAAAGAAACCCTGAAGAGCCCTATGTAACAGAAAAAATATTCAGATCTACTAATAATCAATACTGAGAATTCATTCGTTCAAGAAATACTTATTGGGCACTTATATGCCATGCACTATTCTGGACACTGGGGTAAAAGGGTGAACCTAATAGACAAAATCTCTGCTCTCGTGAAGTTGACATTCTAGTCGTGAGAAACAGTTTACCAAATAAACAAATGAATAGTTGAGTTTACTCTTTTGTATAGATTAGGAAGAAAGGCATCTCTGAAAAGTGAAGATGCGAGTTGTGAAGACATCGGGGAGAAGAATATTCCAGGCAGGGAACAAATGCAAAGGCCTTGAGGCGGGAGCATGCTTAGCATGCTTGAGGACAGCAAGAAGCCAGTGTGGCCAGAGCAGAGTAAGACAGAGGAAGTGGGAAGAGATGAAGTCATAATGGTAGAAAGGACAAGGTCGTGTACTGCCTCAAACACCATGGTAAGAACCTTGCATTTTATTGAGAGTTTGAAGCAGAGGAGGGTCATGATTAAATGCTTTAACAGGCTCATTCTGACTACTGAGCTAAAGACAGTCTATACGGTCATGGAAAGCACTGGGGAAAGGACAGGTGTGGAAGGGTGAAAATGAGAATTTGGTTTTAAACATCTTAACTTTGAATGCCGGTTAGATATCCAAGAAAAAGGTGTGGAGCAGGTTGTTAGCTATCTGGGAGTTGTTATGACAAAGATGGTAGTAGATGGTAAAATCTTGAGAGATTAGATGATGTTACTGAGGGAATAAGCAAGGTATATATTTTTTAAAAAAAGAAAAAAGACTGCCCAGAACTGAGAAAGAATTAGCAAAAGAGAATGAAGAGTAACTAGTGAGGTAGGAAGAGAACTAAGAGCAAATAGTGTCAGAGTTCCCATCATGGCACAGGGGAAACAAATCCGACTCAGAACCATGAGGTTGTGGGTTCAATCCCTGGCCTTGCTCAGTGGGTTAAGGATCTGGCATTGCTGTGAGCTGTGGTGTAGGCTGCAAACAAGGCTCAGATCTAATGTGGCTGTGGCTGTGGTATAGGCCAGCAGCTGTAGCTCCAATTTGACACCTAACCTGGGAACCTCCATATGCCACGTGTGCGCCCCTAGAAAGGGGGGAGAAGCAAATTGCATCTTGGGAACCACGAAGAGGAAAAATTTCACATCAACAGTAATGATAATTTATTCTCTAATTTGGGGAAGAGTGTACACGTGTTCATGTTATTACGCTGCATTTTTAAAACTTTTATTGAAGTACAGTTGATTTACAATGTTGTGCTATGCTTCACAATTTGGATATACTTTTAATATACCTTCTATTTTTCAATTTCACAATGAAATAAAAAATATTTTAAGTGTTTCAAGTCAGAAGATAAGCTATGTTAAAAGCTGCTGACAAGTCAATTAAAACAGAAGACTGACCATTTGCTTGGGCAATACAAGATCTGTTTCAGTGGAATGGAGCAACAAATACCCCCACCTGGAGTGGGTTTAAGAGAAAATAGAAACTTCTAATTAGACTGTAAATGAATCCGCATTAATTCTGGCTCTCCAGAAACTAAAAAACCAACCCCCTCCCTCCACAAATATACAAGGTCAAAGAAAACAAAAAGAATTAACGCAAAATATAGAAGCCAGGTATCTGCAACACAGAAAGCTAAGAAGAGACACAACTTTAAACAGAACCCCGTAACAGCTCATGTTTGCTGCTGTTTTGAGGCCCTAAGTACTTATGGAGGGGTGAAGTTGTGAAAGGAATGGTTGAGAGCCTAAGTAAGAAGCTATAAGATTCCCATATTTCTCTCCTCCTCTGGACTTATCAAGATCAGGCACAGCTATGGGCCAGGAAAACTACACTGAAAATAGGGGAATTAAGTAAAAGTTTACACACTGAATGCTGAAGTCCCCAGCCTTCTCCCTTAAATTCTGGAACCTAGGCAGCTAGTCATACCCTAGACTTTTTACTAGAATAAAAAAGTCTCTTCTAGGAAATGACTAACCAAGAAAAACTTAAAGGGGTTCCTCAAAGAATTGGACTAGTCTATGGCAAAAACAGTTAACAAACTTCAGGAGTTTTCCATTGTTTCCCCTGCTCAGCAGTAACAAACCTGACTAGTATCCATGAGGATGCAGCTTTGATCCCTGGCCTTGCTGAGTGGGTTAAGGATCTGGTGTGCAGAGAGCTGTGGTATAGGCTGCAGATGTGTCTCCGATCTGCTGTGGTGCAGGCCAGCACCTACAGCTCCAATTCGACCCCTAGCCTGGGAACTTACATATGCTGCAGGTGTGGACATTAAAAAACAAATAAAAAAAGTCACTCTGCAGAGAAAACCTTTTACTACTCGCTCTTAAATTTGAGCAGACAGCCAAAAATCATCGGATGGTTAAGGAAAGCATCTAATTTTAAAGACCAAAAATAAAACACAAATAAAAGTAACCTGGGTGAAAAGATTATGAAGAAAGAAAGAAAATGAGGGGAGAAAACCTACTATTAACTCTTCAGAGAGATTAGTGAAGATAATGGAATTGCTACACAGCACTGATGGACCACTTGATGTTGGAGATAATGAATTTAAAGTGACAGCAATCACAAAATCATGTTTTTCCCCACTCACATTCAGATGTCCAGGTAGAAACAAAAAATCTCTATCCAGGGAATAAACTGAATTTAAATGAGGTTTGGGTTTTGCCACGGGATAGAAAAAGGACAGACAAAAAACTCTTAGTGCAATATTCTCAAGTTCCATAAGTGACCCACAACCTTTCCAAAATACACTGTGTTTTCTTACAAATTATGAACACAAAATACTCTTTGTAAAGTTAAGCCAACTAGAAAAAAAGCAATACCATACCTTGTTGGCAGCAACCAAAACTTTATCAAGAAACCTCAACCATTCAAAAATAAAAACTGGTCTCTTTGCTTCAGTGATTTGAGCCAAAGCTTCTTCATTCAGCAATAAACTGTGGGCTAACTCCATTACTGAAGCTTTAAATTCACACCTTAAATAAACAAATTTTGAAATACCAGTAAGGACCTGTTAATGTTAAATATCAAGCTTAATTAATGTAGTCACACAGAAATCTCATTTCATTTGGGGGAAATTTAACATCTCTGAGGTAAAACCTGAGACCCTGCATTTTAATTTTAAAGGACAAGGGTACAAACAAAAACAAATGAAAGACATGCCTGGTGAGGAAGAATGAATAATGGGGTCAAAAAAATTAAATACTGCAAATAAGACATTATTCTAGAAAAAAAAAATACCTAGCAACACGTCATTAATTCATTCCATAAATGGGAAAACTGAAGCACGAGATTAAACACCAGCTGGGCCTGATAACTCATCTTCCTTTTTCTCTTTCACCGCTGGGTGCACAGCACCCTTCCCCTTCCCCTGCTGCACCTGCCCCAGGAGGACATCAAAACGCCCCAGGAGAAAGATTCCGCACTGAAAGCCTCAGAGTCTTCCTACGAGGATGAGGGGGCGAAGGCTAGGTCCCTGCGGCAGCCGAAGCTTCAGCAACAACCCCTGGAGTGGGCGGTCCAAGAACGCAGCTGGCCGAGGCCGCGCAGCTGCAGGGCTGGGTTAACCTGGCTACTTGCAGGACTCTGGAGTGACTCCGGGCCTGTGGGAAATGCAAGAAGCCGCCGCAGGCCTCGGCCAGTTCACCGGGCTGTCAGCCCCAGGAGGCGGCGGCGGCTCGGAAACGAGCCCGCCGCCTGAAAAGGGAAAATGTTCACTACGAACTCGAATTCGGCCCCCAGCCCTCTGACAATGTAGTGGGGTCCTTTGGGAGGGGTGTGCATGTCAACGTGCACGCTTTAGCGGCGGAATGGGGAAACCTCACCTCCTAGTCTAGCAGGGGCAGGTCAGCTGAGGTCCAGAGCCAGAAGCCGCTTCCAAAGGACCCGGATGCCCCGCCTCCCGCTCCCAGACCAGCCGGAAGCGGGGAAAGAGCGCTTGCGCGGAAAGCTGATCCTGCGCAAGCGCACTTAACCACGTCCGCCTAGCCCCGCCCCGATTGCCGCAGCTTTCCAATTGATTCTGTCTGCTGAAACTCGGAGGCGAGCAGAGGCCCAGTGGTCTTGCGCGGATTGGTAAGCGTCTTCGCGGCTCGCGTTCTTGCCAGCTGACCTCAGGTGAGGAGCTGCCAGGTAAGGAAGCGAAGGAGTTATGGGAGCCTGATAGAATGGTGAAGGGCGGTGATCAGTGCACAGTCTATGACTATCCATCACGCCATCGCCAGTGTTACCACCCGTGAGTGGTCCCGTCTGTGGGACGCTTGCAGCTGGGAGGGGCGCGAGAGAGGGGGTGTCAGCGGTCCCTGAGGGGAGTGTTTGGGACTCAGGCGTTTCTTGTCACCTTTCTAGGGTTCATTCAACTACGTAGTCCATCTCTCCACTAGGATGTGTAATGGGATTCTCCCGCCCGCTCTATGCCAAAAGACAAAACAAAACACAAAACAAAACCTGACACTACAATCTAACTGCTCTCAAACACTGGTAACTCCATTCAGCCCAAAAGCCTTTTGGAGTAATTTTTGACGTCGATCTTTCACACGCCACCTCCAGTCCGCCAGCACATTGTTTTAGCTCTGTCTTCAGAATATAGCCAGAATCCGATCACTTCCCAACACTTCCACGGCCTCCACTGTGGTCCAAGCCACCATCATTCTGCCTGGATTATCGCCTTACGAAGTTTATGCTTGTGCTTGAAAGGAATAGATGATGCTAAAGTATACTGTACTCATAAGAATGAGGCTTTTAAAAGACCTGTAACCCCCAATCTGATCTGCCTAGCACTTTAGACCCAAATGGGTCCCTTAAAAATAATCGAATCCTATTTCCAGTAGAATGAGTTCTGAGATTTTTTTGTAGTATGAAGCAAGGCATTTAGCCATACTGAATCTTAATTTCTTCAACTAGAAAGTGGGACTCTCTATTCCTACCTTACAGAGTTGTTAATGATAATTTAATGGGATAAAAATGTGTGATATACTAGGTAGGTGCTAAACCATTATGTGTAAAAAAGCTACTATTGCCAATGAAACATCTGAGGTTTAGAGACACTGGGTGAATTACCACAATTGTTGTATATAATCTTACATACTTTTAACTTACTGTACTATAATAAAAAGAAAAATAAGCAAAACTAAACTATAATGTTTAAGGATGTGTGTGTGAATAATGAAAGCATAAAGAAAAGGGGGAAAGTGGCTGGAGGAGATAGGATAAGGTCAGAGACAAAGGGCTTCTGGGTGACTGACAAGGTTCTATCTCTTAATGTGGGTAATTTCTGTTATCTTTTGAAGTATAACAAATTATTCTAAAATTTCTCATCTAGAAATAAGTATAATCATTTATCATCTCACACTTTCTGTGGGTCAGGAGATTGTTAGTGGTTTAACTCAGCTTGGAGTTTAAGAAGTTGTAGCGAAGATGCCAGCCCACACCGAGTCATCTGAATGCTTGGCTGGGGCTGGAGGATCCATTTCCAAGGTGGCTCACTCATGTTGTTCCCAAGTTTGTGCTGGTTGTCAGCAGGAGGCCTCAGTTCCTCCTGTGTGGACCTTTCCATAGAGCTGCTTAAATATCCTTGCTACTCAAAGGCTGACTTCCTCCAGGGTGAGTTAACTAACTTAAGAGTTAGAGTGATCTAAGACCTATAGTGCCTTTTATGACTAAGAAGTCACACTCCACCATTTCCACAATATCCTCTTGGTTACACAGGCTAACCTGTTCACTGTGGAAGAGGACTACATGAGGATGTTGGAAACCAAGAGGCAAGAATCATTGGAGGCCACTGGGGAGGCTACTACATGGTTACAAGAGTGTTTGCCTCATAAAAATGTACTAAACTATATATTTATTTTATGCAGTTCTCTGATATGGTAACAAAAATATTTTTAGAAAAATAAGATATAATGACACAGGAAAAAAGTATTCTGTTATTACAAAATCGTAAATATAATTAAAGACTTCTATTGTCCTTGTCATAGCTAAGCACTGAGAATTTAGGATGTGTGGGACACAGTGGTAGGCAGTGGGTATACAGGGGAGTGGCCCTTGTGGTTTATGTTGGGAAGATAGACATTAAAAAATATTAAAAACAGGAGTTCCCGTTGTGGCTCAGTGGTTAACAAATCCGACTAGGAACCGTGAGGTTGCAGGTTCGATCCCTGGCCTTGCTCAGTGGGTTAAGGATCTGGCGTTGCCATGAGCTGTGGTGTAGATTGCAGATGCGGCTTGGATCCCAAGTTGCTGTGGCTCTGGTGTAGGCTGGTAGCTATAGCTCCAATTAGACCCCTAGCCTGGGAACCTTCATATGCCACGGGAACAGCCCTAGAAAAGGAAAAAAGACAAATATATATATATATATATATAGTGCTGGTTATATATATATATAAAATGATTACAGTGATATTTCTTCATCCAGTGTAATTATCCAGACTCTTGTTTGCAGTTGTCAGAAACCCTACTCAAACAAGCTTAAGTGATGAGGAAATCCATTAGCCTGTGTAACTAGGAAGAATTCTAGGTCACAGCATTCAGAAAGAGCTTCAGGAATCAGGGCTTTGGGAACTAGGGTTGGAGACTCATTGCTTTTGGGCCTTTGACCAACTTTCTCTATCCGGCTTTGTTCTGCAGAACAGGCTCCTTTTGAATGGCCAAGAAGATGGCCATCCACAGCTCAGTTTCACGTACTTGAAGTTCAGAAACTCAAAGAAGAGAGCCTCTTTTCCCTGCAATCCATGTATTCATGTCACTAAGGAAAGAGTTGCTTTCGGCCCTGTTTAGGTCCTCCTCTCCCATCTTGCTGAGACCCAGGATGCAGTAATTGGCCATCTTATGCCTAAGATTGCCACCCTCCACTAGATCCACAAGGAGGGCAGAGGGCTAGGTTTCCAAAGGAAAGGGTGGTGAGCAGGCAAAAACAGCATATGTGGGCTACAACAAGTGACTCCCCTTTTGTATCCATCAACTGGACCAGTAGGCTCACCTGGGAACCTGTTAGAAATGCAGACTCTCAGGCTCCAGCTCAAAATCAGACTCTTCAGTTTAAGAAGATCCTGGGACAATGCATATACACAAGAAAGTTTGAAGTGTGCTTTTCTGGATAATTATTTTATCTCTTTAAGGATTAATAATTACATGATATTAACTATTTTGAATGGAAACTCCCCCCAGATTTTCCATATAAGTAAAGAGTTAACCATATAAAGTCCTGAATGAACAGCTTGAACATAAAGTGCTTTAGAAAGTGCTTTCTAAAGCATAAAGTGCTTTAGAAAGAGGCTTGGAGTGGTCAGAACATGTTTTTCTGAGGGAGAGTAGCCTAGGCCTAGGCGGAAGGAATGGTCTGTGTTGTGTGCAGAGAGCAATGAGACCATGAGGCATGAGTAATGAATCCTAAAGGAGAGTCAGGTCAGAACATGAAGGATCTCTCTTGCTACCATGTTAAAGCGAGGGTTCCTCCATTGTCCACAGGGTAAAGTTTATTGAAGGATTTGAAACAGTCAAGTTACATGGCCTGATTTCTGTTTTATTTTAATTTTATTTTTTGTCTTTATACGGCCGTATTTGCAGCATATGGAAGTTCCCAGGCTAAGGGTGGAATTGGAGCTGCAGCTGCTGGCCTACAACACCACAATAGCAACACCAGATGCAAGCCACATCTGCAACCTATACCACAGCTAACGGCACACCAGGTCCTTAACCCACTGAGTGAGGCCAGGGTTCAAACCTGGGTCCTCATGGATACTAGTTAGGTTTGTTACCGCTGAGCCACGACGGGAACTCACTGACTTCTGTTTTAAAAAGCCACTCTGGAGAAGTTGTAGAGGATTTGGAAGAAGAGAGGCCAAAGGCAATGAGACCAATTAGAAAGTCATTATGGGGAGCTGCCATTTTGGCATAGCAGAAATGAATCCGACTAGTATCCATGAGGATGCAGGTTCAATCCCTGGCCTTGCTCAGTGGGTCGGGGATCCCAAGTTGCTGTGGCTGTGGCATAGGCTGGCAGCCGCAGCTCCAATTCAACCCCTAGCCTTAGAACCACCATATGCTGCAGGTGCAGCCCTAAAAAGCAAAAAAAAAAAAAAAAAAAGTCATAATAGTTCAGGTGAGAAAGAAATGCCAGAACTAAAACACTGGTCACAATTACAGGGAAAAAAATGCCTATGAAGGATAATACGGAGGAGGAGCTGACAGATGTTTATAAGAGGTCAGGAAGGGGGAGACCTTAATTTGGAAATCTGGGATAAAGGAGGGCTGGGGGGGAAGGGAATGAGTTGTTTGGACTGTTGAATTTTATAGCACTATCCAGAAAGATGTCAAAAGGGCAGTAGAATATGGAATGGAACTCTAAAGAAAGGTCATGGCTGGGGATGCATACAGGCTTATTTCCATTTTGGTAAGCTAAAATTTAGCAATTATTACTCTATCCTATTTGATTTCTAGATACTTTTGCCATATGAGGTTGAATATGGCAGAAGAAGAGGACTATATGTCTGATGCCTTCATTAATGTCCAGTAAGTAAACATGCACACCTCATTAATGTAGATTTTTAAGCAATGATATTGATTCTAAAAATGGGTTGGAAAGTTAGTCTTAACTGCTTTATGGAAACTCTCCTACATGTCTTAGTACAAAGATACTAGAAGTCACTTCTTCCCTTTTAATACTAAGCATTTTTCTTCTGTCTTTGATTCTTTTTATTCCCCTCTTCCAAGGAAAATTATTCTCCTCCTTTATTTCATCCCTTTTTTTTTTTTTTTTTTGGGCCATACTTGTGGCATGTGGAAATTCACAGGCAAGGGAGTGAACATGCACCACAGCAGTGACCTGAGCCGCAGCAGTGACAACACTCAGACCTGCTGAGCCACCAGGGAACTCCCCTTTATTTCATCTTATCATCCCTTCTACCTACCATTCAGCTCTTCTTTTTATTATTACCAACCTGGTAAAAAAATTAATCTAAACATTCCATTTCTAATTTCTTCAACTCTACACTTTTAGTTTCTTACAATCTGGTACCAACCTTCACCATTTTTACCACAGCCATTCTCACAGGACATTAGTTATGTTCTAATAGTGGTGATAACAAAAATGATCCTGGAGAAAGCACTGAAATATAAAATAGTGTCAAGTAAGTGGCAAAGTTATGAGAAACTCTTTACTCATCTAAAATAACCTTTTTCTTCATTCTTCAGAGAAGATATCAGGCCGGGCTTGCCAATGCTGAGACAAATCCGGGAAGCCCATCGAAAAGAAGAAAAGCAGCAAGAAGCTAATTTGAAAAATAGGCAGAAGAGTTTAAAAGAAGAAGAACAAGAGAGACGTGACATTGGGTTGAAGAACGCACTAGGCTGTGAAAACAAAGGGTTTGCTTTGCTCCAAAAGATGGGATATAAAAGTGGCCAGGCACTTGGCAAGAGTGGTAGGTCACGGCCAGAAAGAAACAGCTATTCCTAACCACCCAACGATAATGTATTCATGTGTCCCAGTGATGACTCTTTAATCTTTGTCCATCTACACAGAAATTAAACTTCCTAGTCTCTTGTGTGTGGCAAGCTCATGGAGAACTTTCATCCTCACATATCCACTTTATTATTTATTTATTTATTTTTTCTCCCATATCCACTTTAGACAGCCATGTCCCATCAGGAGTTGCTCATCAGCTCAGCTCAGCTCAGCTCAGCCTTGAAGGCGCTAACAAGTGGGATGGACAAGACTTACATTGGAGACAGCAGCTAAGAATGGTGACAGGAAAGGGGTTAAGGGGTACAGTGGCCAAAGACAGTGGAGCAACATTGCAGCTGATGGCAGAACTGTGCACTGCCTGCTCTGTGCCCATGGCAGCTGCCCGAGTGGCCACTCAGTTGGAGAAGCTCCATTCTCAACTTCTCTTTTAGGAACGAGACTGCCTAGTAAGAGATAGAGGTCATATATACATTTTAGCTTCTAGAAGCTGTTTTCCTCTTCTCCCCTTGATTGTCATTGCTTTGATCTTCACCTAGCAAGGCTTTGCTCTCTCTTGAAGCTGCCACCCTCTTGGATATGTACCAATGTTTTCACTTCTTAAAACCTATCTTAAGGTAGCACTGAAGCTGTGCATCAGCCTTATTAGGACTAAGTATTTGAAGGCAAGGGAGGTAGTTGATTGTAGAGTATTGATGTTCAGATTTCAGTTTTGAGTATCATTGAAACTGGAGGGGAAATGTACAGAACATGGTCAAGTTGCATACCACACTCACCTGTAGTTTGAAGAAGAATTTCTAAAGTAGTTGATGTTTTGTTCTTTTTTAGGAGATGGTATTGTTGAACCAATTCCTCTCAGTGTCAAAACAGGTAATTGTTTTTGAGGCTATTTACTAGTAATCACAATTTCTGGCATGGATATTTGCTTAATTTTTGGATGGTGGAACTAATATTGTCCTTATAAGACACCCTCAGTAAAATGTTTCTTAGACTTCTGAGCCTTTTAAACTAAAAATAAAAGTAAGTTTTAGTGAGTATAAAATAAAATTTAGGAGTTCCCTAGTGGCTCAGTGGGTTAAGGATCTGATGTCACTGCTGTGGCGTGGGTTTGATTCCCTGGCCCAGGAGCTTCTGCATGCTGCAAGTGCAGCCAAAAAAATTTAAATCATAAAAATACAGGGGAAAAATTGTTGTAACCATTAAAAATGCAAAGATATTTTTGTTCACTGAGTGTCCTAAAAGTATTCTGAGACACTTTCTTGGAGTTCCCTTCATGGCTCAGCAGTAACAAACCTGACTGGTATCCTTGAGGACACGGGTTCCCTGGCACTGCTCAGTGAGTTAAGGATCTGGTGTTGCTGTGAGCTCTGGTGTAGGTTGCAGACACAGCTCGGATCCCACATAGCTGTGGCTGTGGCATAGGCTGGCAGCTACAGCTCTGATTTGACCCCTGGCCTGAGAACTTCCATATGCCAGGGTGCAGCCTGAAAAAGACAAAAAAAAGTTTTTCTTAATGAAGTAAAGAGAAAAAAACATTTTATTTGTTCATGATATTTATATGAAAGTATGACAGTTGATACTGTTTTCCCAACTTGATAAAATGCATATAGTATTACCATCTTATTAGATCAGACTTATGATTTTTATGAAAATTGAATTTTTTTTCCTCCTGTCCTTATCAAATGATTTTGAGTGATTGTACTCAAATTAGAATTGCACTTAATCTGTAAATATTTGTCCTGTTTTGAAATATAAAGTCGGTAAGTTTCTTTTCAGTGTTTTCTGTTTGAACAGGGAAAAGTGGCATTGGTCATGAGACATTTTTGAAACGGAAAGCAGAAGAAAAATTAGAAAGCTACAGAAGAAAAATTCACATGAAAAACCAAGCTGAAGAAAAAGCTGCAGAACAGTTTCGGTATTTGAGCTCTTTTTAGTTTCATCTTTTCTTTATCATGGGATGTTTCCTGCTACTTGGGCAATAATATGGATCAAGAGAGCACAGACCTCTACTGTACTATTTTATTTTTTTCTTTGAATTAGAATGCGACTTAAAAATAAGCAAGATGAAATGAAGCTAGAAGGAGATCTTAGAAGAAGCCAGAGAGCCTGTCAACAATTGGATACTCAGAAGGTAAGCCTTTTACCTGCTTTCAGTTTGGTAAGGTGTTTAGACACCCAGTATGATTAGGTGCATATTTGGAGAGAGAACTCCAGCCTGCTGTATCTACCCTTCTACCCATTAAAACTTTCATTTAATATGCACTATTGGCGCTCCCACTGTGATGCAACAGGATTGGCAGTGTCTTGGGAGCGCTGGGCCACGGAGGTTCGATCCCAGGCCCAGCACAGTGGGTTAGGGATCAGGCATTGCCACAGCTGTGGCTTAGGTCCAGACTGTAGCTCTGGTGATCTCTGGCCTGGGAGCTCCATATGCCATGGCACAGCCAAAGATGAAAAAAAAAAAAATGTTCTACTGATACTCGTAGTTACGACTTGTTCACTGCAGGAACCTGAGTAGTGTGAATTATCCACTAAGGGTTAAATACCATTTTTTCACTGAACTGTTCTCTGCTTATTTGGATATTGACCACTCAGAACAATCATGGGTGGAAATTCTGTTCACCAGAATATTTGGTTAACCAGAAAAGTCTTGTTTTCAGTCCATATTCAGTACCTCATGTATCTCTAACTAGTAAAATCATGGTAGAATACTATATTTCAGATTTGAATAGTTTTTAAAATTCTATCTTTGATTTGATTTGATTTTTTTTATTTTGATGGTTCCATTACCATCTTTTAAAAAAAAATTTTTTTTTTTTTTGGTCTTTTTGCTATTTCTTTGGGCCACTCCCGCGGCATGTGGAGGTTCCCAGGCTAGGGGTTGAATCGGAGCTGTAGCTGCCGGCCTACTCCAGAGCCACAGCAACACGGGATCCAAGCCGCGTCTGCAACCTACACCACAGCTCACAGCGACGCTGGATCGTTAACCCACTGAGCAAGGGCAGGGACCGAAACCTCATGGTTCCTAGTCGGATTCGTTAACCACTGCGCCACAACGGGAACTCCCATTATTATTATTTTTTCGGCCACCCCCACAGCATTTGGAAGTTCTTGGGCCAGGGATCAAACCTGTACTAGAGCAGTGACAACACCAGATCCTTAACCCACTGAGCCACCAGGGAACTCCAATCTTTTTTTTTCTTTTAGAGTGAAGAGAACACTTAAATTTTTTTTATTAACTGTCTTGGATATTTGGGTCATGTTCTAAACTTATCTCAGAGATGCAATACTCTAATGGCCCATTTTTTAGAAAATAAAACAACTTCATTTAAAGTCTCAAAAATGTGGAGTTCTGGAGTTCCCATTGTGGTTCAGTGGTTAACGAATCCGACTAGGAACCATGAGGTTGCAGGTTCGATCCCTGGCCTTGCTCAGTGGGTTAAGGATCTGGCGTTGCCATGAGCTGTGGTGTAGGTTGCAGATGCGGCTTGGATCCCGAGTTGCTGCAGCTATGGCGTAGGCCGGCGGCTACAGCTCCGATTAGACCCCTAGCCTGGGAACCTCCATATTGCTGTGGGTATGGCCCTAGAAAAGACAAAAAGACCAAAAAAAAGAAAAAATGTGGAGTTCCTGTCGTGGTGCAGTGGAAACGAATCTGACTAGGAACCATGAGGTTGTGGGTTTGATCCCTGGCCTCGCTCAGTGGGTTAAAGATCAGGCATTGCCATGAGCTGTGGTGTAGGTCACAGATATGGCTCGGATCTGGCATTGCTGTGGCTGTGGTGTAGGCCAGCAGCTATAGCTCCGATGAGACCCCTAGCCTGGGACCCTCCATATGCCACAGGTGCAGCCCTAAAAAAGCAAAAAATACATAAATAAAGTCTCAAAAATGTGAAATTTCCCTCATATATAGATTCAATCCATCACTTTCTGTATTTCCATAGCACTTTATTTTGAATGTATGTCATGATACTTAAGATTTCCTAGCTTATGTGTATTATTTAATACCCATTAAGCTATTTATACCTGTAGCTTTTTCCTGCTAGACTGTCAGCAATTTAAGGCAGTATTCTAAGCAGGTTTTTCATCCCCGTAGTTCATAATGCAGTGTTTACTCTCAAAGCAACACTCAGTAAATATTTAATTGAAAGAATGAGTTCATGTTGATATGAACATATGTGTGATATCTAATATTCAGCTATGTTTAATTGGAAAAATTCTACATTTTCAGAACATTCAGGTTCCCAGAGAGGCATGGTACTGGTTGAGTCCTGAAGAGGAGACTGAAGAAGAGGAAGAAGAAGATGAAGATGAATATAAGAGTGAAGATTTAAGTGTATGTTTTGGCACCAGTTCCTTGAGCTGGCTGTCTCAGCCTTGGTACTGTTAATATGTTGAACTGGGTAACTGTTGTGGGGGCTGTTCTGTGCATTCTAAGATATATCTAGGAGCATTGGTGGCCCCCACCCATTAAAGTTGCACTTCCTCCTTGTGACAACCAAATGTGTCACCAGCCCCTGCTAAATTTTCTCCTGAGGGGAAAAATCACCCCTAGTTGAAAAGCACTGCATTATGGGTTTATATTATTAACCTCCAAATCAAAACTTAACATAATTTTTCCCTTTAACCTCAATTTCCCTTCTCACTTCAGTTTTAGTTTGGAGGAAGGATGAGCAAATGTAAATTCTGTTAACTTCTACCTGGTTTCCTATTGAGTTTCTGTAAGTGATTCTGAGTACCTCCCTCCCTGACCCATACACAAAACAAAGCAACATAGCACAATTCAAAAGAAATTGAGACTATTCAAGAAAATACACATTTCTTTCTTTCTTTTTTTTTTTTTTTTTCTTTTCTTTTTAGGGCTGCATGTGCAGCACACGGAAGTTCCCAAGCAAGGGTACTAGTCAGGTTCTTAACCCACTAAGCCACAATGGGAACTCCAAGAAAAACATATTTCTGTGGTTTACATATTGTGTAAAAGAGTTTGTAGGAAACATTCACAGTTTGAAAAACCTATGTTCCGCTTAACTGGGAGACCACTGATGAGAACTTTAAGGACAGAGAGTCGGTTTCACCCTTATCCCATCTGGAGGAGCTAGATTCTTTGAAAGCCAATGGGGTCTTTAGAGGATGCGGATTATAATAGAGCCAGCCAAAACCTATTGTTGAAATGTTAACAAGCTCTCTCTCTTATGTCTGGCACAATATCAAGGCAGCTGGTAAACTGAGACATATCCTAATATATTCTGCCTTTGACACTTCTCATGATTGGTTGAGAGTATAGCAAAAAATTTATGACCTTGGGCTAATTAAGCATGACCTAAGAGGCCAGAAAACCAAGATTTTGTTCAATGTGAATGGTTAATGTGTTTGTATCCTATGTCTAGGTACTGGAAAAATTACAAATATTGACTAGTTATTTAAGAGAAGAACATCTGTATTGTATTTGGTGTGGAACAGCCTATGAAGGTAAGAAGATAGTTTATACTTTTTAAAAACATTGAATATAAAACAGTCTTTGGTTTTAGTCTTGACTTTTTTGACTTTTTTTTTTTTTTTTGCTATTTCTTGGGCCGCTCCCGCGGCATATGGAGGTTCTCAGGCTAGGGGTCCAATCGGAGCTGCAGCCACCAGCCTACGCCAGAGCCACAGCAATGCTGGATCTGAGCCGCGTCTGCAACCTACACCACAGCCCATGGCAACGCCGGGTCCTCAACCCACTGAGCAAGCGCAGGGACCGAACCTGCAACCTCATGGTTCCTAGTCGGATTCGTTAACCACTGTACCACGATGGGAACTCCGTCTTGACTTTTTTGAAAGTCACATCTTGCATAGACAATGGAAATTTTTTATTCTATCCAATGGCAATATTGGATGAATGCTTTAAAGAAATAGTGGATAGAGAATTAACTGAGGGTTGATTAAAGGTGCTTTTAACTTCTCAGAAACTGAATATGGGAGTTCCCATAGTGGCACAGCAGAAACAAATCCTACTAGCATACATGAGGCTGCAGGTTCAATCCCTGGCCTCCAGGGATTGGGGATCCAGCATTGCTGTGGCTGTGGTGTAGGCCAGCAGCTGCAGTTCCAATTTGACCCCTAGGCTGGGAACATCTATATGCCAAGAGTGTGGCCCTAAAAAGACCAAAAAAAAAAAAAAAAAAAAAGAATTTTTGGTTTTTGTTGTCTGTATCTTTTCCCGGTTTGTTTAGCAGAGTAAGAAGCAAACACAAAACTACAAAATACATGTTGTGCTGAAATAATTTTCTGGAATAGTTTACTATGCAATTTGTATTAATTGTTTTTTTCCTCCCATAAATTACAGATAAAGAAGACCTGTCTTCAAATTGCCCAGGGCCAACTTCTGCAGATCATGACTAAGATTATTCTCAATAAAGTCAAAGCTTGCAAATGTTATTGTTTCCTAAAAATAGACAGTTAAGCAGTTAGCATTCCCAAATTTTTGATGCCAGTAAAGAAAGAGGGGCTTTACATGTTTTGTTCTTTTTGGACATTAGAAATCGTTGTACTTTATTATTGTTTAATGACTTCAAAAACAATATAAGGCCATTTTAGAACACAAGTATGATAGACATGGGCAGTTACAATTTATAGATTTATTATTTATTTATTTATATTTGTCTTTTTAGGACCACACCTGTGGCATATGGAAGTTCCCAGGCTAGGGATCAAATCGGAGCTGCAGCTGCTGGCCTACACCACAGCCACAGCAACGCAGGATCTGAGTCATGCCTGCGACCTACCACAGCTCATGGCAACACCAGATCCTTAACCCAAATGAGCGAGGCCAGGAACCCAACCCACATCCTCATGGATTTAGTTGGATTCATTCCCACTAAGCCATGGCACGAATCACTATTGCTTTATTTTGATGCTTATGGGATTTAAGAACATCGACTATAAACTCTCTTTTTTTCCCACACTCCCATGGCATATGGGGCATTTGGAAGTTCTGGGGCCAGGGACTGAACCCACACCCCAGCTGTGACCTGAGCCACACAGTAACATTGCTGGATCCTCCATCCACTGCGCCACCAAGGGAACTCCCAACTGTTAACTCTCTTATTCCCTTCTTCACTTTGGAACAAGTTGAGAAATAAGACATGGGAGCTAGAAAGAGATCAAAACATCAGCTTTATCAATGAAGTGAAATGAAGAGCTAATTGACTTGTCCTTCAGTCCTCTTGGTGAGAGACATCCCTGGTTGAGAGAACTACAGATCTGGCTTCCCAGGGACAGAGCCCATCTTTGCATTTGGAGACCAGTTAGTGCTCAAAGTGAGAGAACCAATCCCTCAGGGTTGAGGCCACATGCTCTCAGTTCCTTTTCCCAAAAATCACTCATCAGATGAGACACCTCTCTGTTGAGAAGGAAGGAATATCGGTTCACAGAGCTTGTTCTCAACACTTCTCTCTTCCAAAGAGCAAAAAGAAATTCCCTTCCCTCCATGCAAGCATGAGGAGGAGGGGGAAAAGTATCCCCCTCAATAAGAGTAATAGTTCCCATTGTGGCACAGTGGAAACAAATCTGACTAGTATCCAGGAGGATGCAGGTTCGATCCCTGGCCTCACTCAGTGGGTCGGGGATCTGGCGTTACCGTGAGCTGTAGTACAGGTCCCAGACATGGCTCAGATCCCATGGCACTATGGCCGTGGTGTAGGCGGGCAGCTGCAGCTCTGATTCAACTCCTAGTAAGAGTAATATCAGAGGCAATATTCCATTAATAGTACTTAAATCTAATTAGTTTTAGAAACAAAGTAATTATGATATTCTGTAAAATTGTGAGTTTTCATGGCAATGTGTATATACATTGTAAGTCAACTGTGCAAGTTTTGACTAATAATTGGGTGTAACCTTAATTATCAGGTGATCCAACTTCTTAATCCTTTTAACAACATTCCCAAGGTAGTTAATCCAATCTCTGCCTTAATTCCTCCAGCCTTAAGATAGGAGGTCTCATTTCAGGATGACTCTAAGTCATTTTTAAAGTTATTTTTCTATCTTAAGATGAATTCTGCTTGCCTATAATTAACTGAATACAGCTAAAAACACACCACGTGACACACCTAGAGCACTCCATCCAAAGTTGGACATCAAAATCATGAACTTTTTTTCAAAGTTCACAAGTCCACGCCACCCCTTTGATTCGGCTAGGCCAGGAGTTTCTGGATATCTCTGTTTCTCTAAGAGTTCTAAGAGTGACTCTGATTATCACCTGTGGATGAAAACTAGTGCCCTAAGTTAAACTAGAGCATGACTGTTCTTTGGGTAAAGTTGTGACCTCACTTGTACAGCTCACCTTTTAGTAGCATTGAGCAAGAGGTCAACCTCTTATGAGAAACAGCATACCTGAAAACATAGCAAAAGCTAACTTACACTTGCCCAAGTTAAAATAATCAACAATACAACTTGTATTAGCCTCTGACATAATGTGACCCAATTTACTTATTACCAAGTTAAACTTGGGGAGCTTTAAAAAATAATAATATAAAGGTCCCACCCCCAGAGATCCTCACATAATTATTCACTGTGGCCCATGCATCACTACCCACACTTCTGAGATGCAGCAGAGCCTGAAAACCTAGTTGATTTCTGGGTCTCAGTTGTTCACTCAGAAAATGAATAATTTTTTTTTTTTTTTTTTGTCTTTTTGCCTTTTCTAGGGCCGCTCCTGTGGCATATGGAGGTTCCCAGGCTCTAGGGGTCTAATCGGAGCTGTAGCCGCTGGCCTACACCAGAGCCACAGCAACTCGGGATCCGAGCCGCGTCTGCAACCTACACCACAGCCCATAGCAACGCCGGGTCCTCAACCCACTGAGCAAGGCCGGGGATCGAACCTGCAACCTCATGGTTCCTAGTCGGATTCGTTAACCACTGCGCCATGACGGGAACTCCCTGATTATTTTTACTAATATAAATCCATATACAAAATATTAGAGCTTATATAGTTAGATAACACTGACATTTACCTTTTCATTTAAAAAATAACATTGTTTTAAACACAGATTTTTTTAAAAAAGGAGAATACCTTCTTCTTGGAATTCTAGTCATATCCTTTCCTATCATTTCACCCAACATTCTGTCATTCAATCAGTCCCAAAGCCATATGGATTGTTTCAAACAGAATGCAGTTTGGAACAGGCTTCCTTTTCTCCCCTTACTGACTCTGCAGCAACCTGCCCCATGGCCTAGAATAGCTTGAATATGTTGAGAATGTAGAATTACTTTGATGGAACCCATGACTCCACCAGAGTTGTCTGCATTTCCAGGCCAGAGGCCAGAACTCAGCCTCCCTTGCAGAGAGGGAGACATCCCTCCATTTTACCACTGACTGTTAAAAATACAGGCTTTCAATATGAGTAGAAACTTATTTTTACTCATATGAGTAGAAACTTATTTTATTTTACTCATATGAGAAAACTTATTTTTACTCATATGAGTAAAAATTTACTCATATTTATTCAATATTATATAGGCATTTTACAACTTCATAACTGTACAATAATGAAAACCAAGGGAAGGAGTTCCTGTCATGGCTAAGCAGTTAACCAGAATAGCATCCTTGAGGACACAGGTTTGATCCCTGGCCTTGCTTAGTGGGTTAAGGATTCGGCATTGCTGTGGCTGTGGCATAGGCCAGCAGCTACAGCTCCGATTAGACGCTTAGCCTGGGAACCTCCATATGCTGCGAGTGCGGCCCTAAAAAGACAAAAAAGAAAATAAAACCAAGGCAAGAAAAACACTGAAAAGCCTTTTTTATTTTCTTTAGAACAATGTGAAATTTGAATCATAAAGTAAATTTTAACATACGCTGTCATTTACTTTTGTATATTCTGTACTACATTTTCAAAGTTCCATCTAGAATTTCTAAAATGCTTCATTTTTCCAGTTATAAACCCAAAATACTAGAGCTTCTAAAATTCAAACTAAATAGGCTTTAATGTACTAAATTGGTTAACCATATCCACCATTACTTTGTTATTTATTAACATTTATTTGTTGAAATTTTACAGTGAACATTATTTTATTTAGTATTACGCACACTTTGTGGGATCAAGCATATCAAAATTTTAACACTTTTATTCCCCACTAATTCAAAAGCACTTACAGAGTTCCTGCTTCATGCAGGGTAATACACTTGAGGCCTTGGGGCAAATCAAAATGAGAGAGCTTGTCCCTGCTTTCCAGAAATTCACATGGATGGAAATACCCATTCAAGAATGAGCTCCAAGGCAGATTGGTCAATACAGATCTGAAGTACTAAACAAGGGAAGTACTGCGGAGACATTTCATTCGGAGTGGGAAATGGTAGAACACTATGGTAGCAGAACATAATTTTGATATGCGAAGTTACAAGGAAGGAGTTACAGTATGACCCAGTGCCTCCACCCCTAGGTATACACCCAAGGGAAATGGAAACCTGTGTCCATGTAAAACATGTACACAAATACTCACAGCAACATTATTCATAACAGCCAGAAAGTAGAAACCCAAAAGTCCACCAGCTGATGAAGAGGTGAATTAAATGTGTTATAGCCAAGTAATTGAATATTATTTGGCAAAAACAAGGAAAGGAATGTCTAATTCATGCTATTCCACAGATGAAACTTGAAAATGAACTAAGTGAAAAAGACCACATTTTCATTTGTTTCCTTTAAACAAAATGCCCAGAATAGGCATGTCTATAGAGATGGAAAGTAGATTGCCTAGAGTTGAGGGAAGATGAAGAATGACTGCTACTGCAGTTTCATTTTGAGGGTGACAAAATGTTTTAAAATCAACTGTGGTGATGTTTGCACAACGCAATATACTAAACACCACTGAACTGTATACTTTAAAGAGGGTGACTTTTATGTTATGTGAATTATGTCTCAATAATGCTGTTATTTTTTTAAAAGGTAAGGGGAGGTATTTCCTAATAGCCTGGTGGTTAGAAGCGCTTCCACTGCTGTGGTTTGGGTTTGATCCCTGGTCCAACAACTAAGATCCCATATCAAGCCATTAGAGGCCATAGCCGAAAATTTTAAAAATAAATTTAAAAACATAAAAAGGCTAAAGGAGATTTCAGGTAGAAACCATAGCAGGGAAGAGAACAAAAAGACAATCCACAGAATGGAAAAAAATACTTGCAAATGAGGCAACCGACAAGGGATTAATCTCCAAAATAAACAAACTTATATTGGTAAATATCAAAAAACCAAACAACCCAATCAAAAACTGGACAGATCTAAATAGATATTTCTCCAAAGACATACAGATGGCCAAAAGGCACATGTAAAGATGCTCAACATCACTAATAATTAGAAAAATGCAAATCAAAACTACAATAAGGTACCATGTTACACCAGGCAGAATGGCATCAACACAAAGTCTACATAAATTCTGGAAAGGGTACAAATAAAAGGGAACCCTCTTACACTGTTGGTGGGAATGTAAATTGGTACAACCACTATGGAAAACAATGTGGAGATGCCTCAAAAAATTAAAAATAGAACTACCATATGATCTCACTCCTGGGCATCTATCCAGAGAAAACCATAATTTGAAAAGATATATATACCCCAATGTTCACTGCGGCACTATTTAGAATAGCCAAGACATGGAAACAATCTAAATGTCCATCTACAGAAGAATGGATAAAGAAGATGTGGTAGATATATACAGTGGAGTATTACTCTGCCATAAACAAGAATGAAACAATGCCATTTGCAACTACATGAATGGAACTAGAAATTATCATACTAAGTGCAGTTAGTCAGACAATGAAAGACTAACATCATATGATGTCACTTATATGTAGAATTTAAAAAAGGATGCAAATGAACTTATTTGCAGAACACAAACAGACTCAATAGACTTTGAAAATAAACTTATGGTTACCAAAGGGGACAGGTAGGGAGGGGAGGGATGGACTGGGGTTTTGGAATTGGCACATGCACACTGAGGTATATGGAATGATTGACCACCCCGGACCTGCTATACACCACAGAGAATTCTACCCATATTCTGTGATAGTCTACGTGGTAAAAGAATCTGAAAGACAACTGGTGTACACGTATAACTGAATCATTTTGCTGCATAGCAGAAATTATCATAACATTGTATATCAACTATTCTTTAACAAAATTTTTTAAAATGAAAAAAGAGAAAAAAAAAAAAAAAAAGAAACCATAGCAGAGAGCCATAGAAATGAAAGCCTATCCAGGTAATCTTGAGCAGATCTGTGAGGCTATGGCTTATTCAGGTAATGCTGAACACAGGATGGGGAACAGGAGCCCTGTGGAACCCATTTCAGACTTCTGGTCTCCTGTTAGAATGTAAATGTGTATTGTTTTTAGCCACCAATTTTGTGGTAACTGATTACAGCAGCCATAGGAAACTAATACAGGTCCCAATCAATCTGATTCCTCAAGAGCCACACATATTTGAGAGGTATTTGGTTT
Organism: Sus scrofa; assembly: GCF_054392235.1. Lineage (NCBI taxonomy): Eukaryota > Metazoa > Chordata > Mammalia > Artiodactyla > Suidae > Sus > Sus scrofa. Next base: position 115,305,470 of record NC_139385.1, on the reverse strand, counting down.
GCCTCAAAGTTTTACCCATTACAGAGTTATCAGTCAGAGTGTAAGCCATCAGTGGGACCTCTGTACACCTATCAACTCTAGTCCCTGTGTCTGTGACTATTCTAAGGAAATGTGGGGTTGGGCTAGCTCACAGTCACAGAGGAAGAATCACAGACATTAGGGAGTGGATTGACATTTAGCTTTTGTTTCTGAGCCCTCTTTCTTCTATGTAATCACTCCCTTGGCAATGCCTTGGGTTCATAGTTAAGCATCAGGGCTTACTTCCAGATAACATACACATCGTCTTCTGTGTATGATTCTAGTTTATCCTTTTTCTCAGGTTCCCTCCTGCATTTTCTGTAGTCTGCTCTACATCCTCCCATGAATATGACAGCAGCACCTCAAACTCAGCATCTCCAAGTGAGACCCAATGCTTTGCCTCCCAAATGCACTCCACCCCACCAGGTAGACACATGAACAGTGGCCCCACTATTGGCTTAAATTCTGACTCAAGACTGTGCAATAGGTAACAGTGTGAGACAAAATATCTCTCGAATATGTGTGGCTCCTTGAGGGGGTTAATTTGATTGAGACCTATACCTTCTATAACAGCATCACACTCCTGGCACTCACTATCAAACCCACCTGGAGGTAGTCTCTGACGCCCGCTTTTCCCTAAATCCTCACATCCAACTAATTGCTAACTCCTCTTGGTTCTCTCCTCTCCCACTATTCAGGCCGCTCAGATTTCTGATCTTTCAAATACAGCATTTTCTGAATCAAATAATGCCGTTTGAAGCAACATGGAAGGCTCTAGAGATTACCATACTAAGTCAAGTAAGTCAGACAGAAAAAGACAAACATTATATGATATCATTTATATGTGGTATCTTAAAAAACAGATAAAGATATAGTATTATCCTGCTCCAACCCATTCTAAACACAATGTTTCAAAATGAAGGTTGTGTCACATCCCAGCCTAAAAAACAAAAACCTCTTTGTCACCTTTGTAGGTTGCTGGGGCTCTAACCCATTCTAAAAATTCATAAACATTTTATCCCATCTTTCCCATTCAGCTTTAGAGAAGTTTATCTTTACAGAAGAATCACAGATAATAAATGCAAAAGGTTTGATAGAATCTCCAAATCACTATTTTGCAAATCCTAATGAAATAATAGATCCAGGCAATAATCATCAATGGCTGCTAACAACATTATGTGAAAGACTGATAAGGAAGATTGATGGTAGATGGCACCGAAAATCACTGACCAAACTTAAGATCACTGAAAGTGGAACAACTATATATCATGTGCCTCCTGGAGTGATGCAAAAGAAAGTACACAGCATCACCTATGGAGTATTCCTGGAAAAAAATTTCAGACAAGTTTCTAGATCTAACTAGACACCATGGGGATACCATCAGCCGGATCTTGAATGGAGGAAATTCTATAGAATATATGATTTAGTTATTTCCTCATATAAATAGCAAGAGGAAAGAAATTAAAAACAGGGTGAATGTTATATAGAGTTTTTAAAAGAGACATACTAACTAAATGTAATGTTGGATCCTGACTTAACCTGGAGGAAGATATTTTTGAGATAGGAAAATTGAATACAGGCTGATTATGACATGATTATTAAGGAAATCTTATTAATTTTGTTGAGTGGCAATGATAGTGTGGCTTGATTAAAATTATGAAGACCTTATCTGTTAAAAATCAATTTTTAAGTATTTACAAGTGAAATGATACAATGTCTGAGATTTACTTTAAAATCCTTCAGCAAAGACATTTTTAAAAAGGAAGGGATAGGAGTTCCCGCTATGTGCAATGGGATTGGCAGTGTCTTGGGAGTGCTGGGACGCAGGTTCAAGCCCTGGCCCGGCACAGTGGGTTAAAGATCCAGTGTTGCCTCAGCTGTGGCTTACATTTCAACTGCAGCTCAGATCTGATCCCTGGCCCAGGGAACTCCATATGCCTTAGGGCGGCCAAAAATTGGAAAAAAAAAAAAAAAAAAAAAAAAAAAAAAAAAAAAAAAGGAAGGGGTAAATAGAACAAGGCAGGATATTGATAATTGTTGAAGCTGGGTAATGGGTACATGGAGTTTCCCTATTCTAGTCTCTGGTTTATATGTTTTAACATAAAAACTTATAAAACTAAATGAATAACATTGAAATTGTTCTATATTCCATAATGAAAAGTTTACATGCCAAGAACCTCAAGTTATGGTGAATACTCAAGTGGGAAATAGATGCGGAGTTTCTCTCTCAAGGAGATATACTAGATAATGGAGTCTTGGGAAAGCTCATATTTAGATTTCTAAACATTTCAGACATATGTGTGCTTGTATGGATATGTGTGTACACACTTGTATATCTATGCACATCTGACTTCATGGACATGCAACCTATGTGGTTGCATAAGGCCACATGTTAATTTTTGAACGAGGCCCTCATATTTTCATATTGCATTGGGTCCCGCAAATTAAGTACCTAGCCACACACACACACACACAAACACACACTCTTATGTATGTGTCTATTTATGCTAAGTACACCTAATACAAATAACATATGTGCTGAGTATGTTAAATATATATGTATTTATGTTAGGTGTACATTTAATAAATAATATACGTGGGGATTAGTGATAAACATTTTCTAGAAGTTCTGTTTCTAGTAAAACAACTAGGTCAAAATAGCTCTTTCAAAATCTCTGCATGCATGTAAGTGGATTTTTGTTTGTTCTGCCACACCCAGGGCATAGGGAATGAATCCAAGCCACAGTTGTGATGTAGGTGGGATAATTAACCCACCATGCCACGGCGGAAACTCTGTGGTTTTTTTTTTTTTTTTTCCTTTTCAGGGCGGCACCTGTGGCATATGAAAGTTCCCAGGCTAGGGGTCAAATGAGAGCTGCAGCTGCTGGCCTACACCACAGCCACAGCAACTATGGATCCGAGCCATATCTGCAACCTATGCCACAACTTGTGGCAACACCGGATCCTTAACCCACTGAGTGAGCACATCCTCATGGATACTATTCGGGTTCTAAACCCACTGAGCCATGATGCGAATTCTTGTGTATGTGTTTTAATTGGCAAATAAAGCCCCGGGCCTTTGCCCTGCTCCTCCTCTGATTAAGAGGATATTTTTTATTTACTATAGTTTTTAGGCTGAGAAAATATATACTTACAATAAAATAAAAGCTTCCAAGGGGCACTATATATTTACTTCATAAAATTAATTACTAAATGTAGCTAACTGTAGTACAAACATTAAAGTGAAAGGATATATAAAACACTGAATCACCATGTTGTACACTTGAAACTAATATAATATTGTAAATCAACTATATCTCAATTTAAAAAATGAAAGAAGGTAAAAATAAGGCCACATTCACACTAATTTGCCACTCATTGGTTTTTCTTTTGAATTTAGCCTTATTCATTAATTCCAAATGGTATTAGTTTAAAAAAAAAAATCTCTCCACCCAGAAAAATTTCAAACCTATAGAAAATCTCCAAGAATAATATAAGAAATATTTCTATATTCTCTATCTAGATTTATCCATTTTTCAATCGTTAACATTTTGCCATTTCCTATTTCTGCGTGTATACACATATATATATACACACACATCGATGTATGTATACACACATACATTGATTTTGCTGAATATTTGGAAGTTGCAAACATCACGCCACTTCACCTCTAAATATTTCTGTGCACACTGCCTAAGAATAAGACTTTTCCTGGCATGACCACTCTATCATTATCACACCTAAGAAAATTAGTAATTATTCCGTAATGTCATTTTTTTTCTTTTTAGGGCCGCACCTGCAGCATATGGAAGTTCCCAGGCTAGGGGTCGAATCGGAACTGCAGCTGCAGGTCTATACCACAGCCACAGCAATGCAGGATCTGAGCTGCATCTGTGACCTGCCCTACAGCTCACAGCAACACCGGATCCTTAATCCATTGAGAGAGGCCAGAGATTGAATTCATATCCCCATGGATACTAGTTGGGTTCTTAACCCACTGAACCACAATGGCAACTCAGTGAGAATTCCCACAATGGGAATGTCATTTAATCTTCAATCTATATTCAAATTTCTCAATTGTCTCAAAAGTGTCTTTTACAGCTATTTGCTGGGTTTTTCTTTTTTTGATATCCAGGTTACAATCAAGATTCAAGCATTCCATTTGGTCATTATATCTCTCTCATCTCTTTCTATTTAGAAGAGTTCCCCTACTTTTTTTCAGGATACTGACTTTATGAGAAGCCCAAGTTACTGACTTCGCTCAGGCTTTGTCTAATAATTTCCTCATGATTAAATTCCAGTTAAACACTGTGGGCAAGAAAACTAAATAGGTGAGAGTGTATAATTACATCACATTGGGAGAGGCATGATGTCAGGTTCCCCTGCTTTTGATGATGCTAAATTTAAACACTTAGTTATTATAGTGGCAAGATCTTTTTAAAGATACACATTCTCCTTTGTAGTAGCATCTGTGCGATTATATTTAATTCTTTTCATAGTGCCTGTTTCCCAATACCTCTTCAACCAACAGGTTTAGCATTCACTGATGAACCTTGCCTTAAATACTGCTTGGGATGCTGAAGATCATATTCATTGATTTTAGCAGCATTTTAAAAAAATTGTTATAAGCCTTTACAAAAGTATTTTCTATTACTGTGATTTTTCTGCTGAGCCTAACTTTGCTCATTTTAAAAATTGTAAAATTACATGACAATTTTAGAATGGGTAGTTGGTTGCTGTAAAGCTAAAAGTAACCCTCAAGTTCTTCCAAGATACATCCCAAATTATCTTCCAGCACTCCCTACAGCAATTCAAGGAAACAAACTAGTATACCCAGTGTTCCTCACATCTATCTTTTCTAGCACACATGTCATACCCCACGCCCAGACTACCCACGAACTCTCCTCTCCATTCATCTAAATCCTTCTCACACAAGGAAGTCTCACTGGAATGTCACTTCTAAGCCCTGTGCCTTGATATCTCAGAATAGAGTGAATTCGCCCTCCAGACTGACTGTTTTCTGTACTCAGCCACTGCCTTATTGCACAGTTAGCATCTCTTTAAAGTAACTGCTATAATAGGTTAAAAAAATGTATTTAGGTCATGTCTCCAATAACATCACCTCTGTGCCTCCTCAGAGATAATCACCATTAGAATCTAATAACAGTTCTCACTCTTTTTTGGGGGCCACAACCATGGCATGTGTTAGTTCCCAGGCCAGGGATCATACCCTTGCCACAGCAGGGACCCAAGCTGCTACAATGACAGTGCCAGGTCCTTAACCTGCTGCACCACAAGAGAATTCCTAGTAATTCTCATTCTTTTCCTTCCCTTTATTGTTTTACCACATTCATTTGGATACCTAAACAAACTAATTTCCCTTATGTTCTTAAACTTTGCATTAATGGAATCATTCTGTATAAGCTTTCTGTGATCTGTTCTGTTTCTTAGCATGTTTCTGAGAGATGTGGCACATTGGTGCATTTGGCTGCAATTCATTTGCACCGCTGTATAGTATTCAGTGTGTGCTACGGAACATAGCCATTCTTCTTCAGGTGTACATTAGCATTGTTTCCTGTTGTTTTGACTATTATAAACAGGGTTTCTATGAACATTCTTGTGGGCATGTAAGTAGGAATGGAATTGGTGGCATTTCAGAGACCACTGTATACATTTAACTTTGCTAGATGGTACCAAATTATTTTCCAAAGTGATGGTACTTATCTTTTTTACTTATCGCTTCATGGTTACCATATTTCTCCATCTGGATTGATAGGTATTTAAGACAGGGATAGGTCTTATTTTTTTTGGCCTAGAAACAGTAGACATTTAATAAATTATATTAACTGATTAACTAATTGGTATAAAAAAGAAAATTTGAGGGATTTTTTTCCCATCTTCATAATAAGGTGATGAGTCAGGAAAAAGTCAAATTTAAGATTTTTTTTTTCTTTTTTGTCTTTTTGTCTTTTTGCCTTTTCTAAGGCCATTCCCATGGCATATGGAGATTCCCAGGCTAGGGGTCTAATCGGAGCTATAGCCGCCGGCCTATGCCAGAGCCACAGCAACGCGGGATCCGAGCCGCATCTGCGACCTACACCACAGCTCACACCTGATCCTCGACCCACTGCGCAAGGCCGGGGATGGAACCCGCAACCTCATGGTTCCTAGTCGGATTCGTTAACCACTGCACCATGACTGGAACTCCTCAAGAATGTTTTTAAAGTAACAAAAAAAAAATGCAAACCTTTCTGCAAATGTGGCAAAAAAATTAAGGGAAAATGAAAATAGAAGGGAAATACCATCAATAATTCCCAGCAAATTTTAGACAGTTACAGGAAAATCAACTATTAGAAGCAGGATATTTTTTTTAGTATCTAACATGTGTTTCGTTTCTTTTTCTCTGTGACGTTCTTCCACTCCTTCAAAGTCTTCAGTATTTCAGATGCATTAGGTCGTTTCTTGGGGTCATTTGAGAGTAATTTTCGTAGAAGACCTTTCTGTAATGACAGTAAGAGTCAATGCTAGGAAATGAAACATGGCAATAAATAAAATTCCAATATTGTTAAGTGCTTACTTCTTTGTAGTTAAATACATCTAAGACGCCAGCCTTCAGGCATTCAAAAAGCTAAAAAATAAACATACATATATTCATTAGGCAATTATCCACTTTGGAGAAAAAACAAACTTAAGAAGCACTCAAGGCTGGGGATACCCTAAATCTAGGATTTTCCTAGATCTTTGGAAAATTTCTTTCGCCAAGAAGCAAACAGGAATCCTCTCCCCAACCCACACCATGTAATGACCATCCTGAACATTACAGCATGTGCAAGTGTTAAGAGCATCATATAAATTATCTCCGTCCTTTTTGGAACCCTGTGCAATAGGTATTTTCATTATCCCTGTTTTATAGAGGAGAAGGCTCACAACTCCAGGCGAGTCCCTTTTACAAAGCTTTAGACTAGGATATACAGTTGCCTGCAGCCTTCAGTGGCTCCCTGCTATCTTCTCAAGGAAATCCATATTCTGCCTTAATTTAGCCCAATATATCTTTCCAGTACCATCAACCACGATTCCTTTGAGTTACATGCCCTAATAAAAATGACACTGCCCGCTATTCCCACACACACTCTTCACACTCCTGTCTCCATGGCAGCATTGCCTTCTTACTAATTTGGACCATTAGAAGCCAATCATTTTGAGTTTATTTTCATGCATTGTGTGAGGGTGTGTTCCAGTTTCACTGATTTACATGCAGCTATTCTGGTTTCCCAGCAATGCTTGCTGAGAAGACTGTCTTTTTCCCATTATATGTTCTTGTCTACTTTGTCAAAGATTGACCGTAGCTGTCTGTGTTTATTTCTGGGTTCTCTATTCTGTTCCATTGGCCTATATGTCTGTTTTGGTGCCAGTACCACACTGTCTTGATGACTGTGGCTTTGTAATATTGCCTGCAGTCTGGGAGAGTTATGCCTCCTGCTTGGTTTTTGTTTCTCAGGATTGCTTTGGCGATTCTGGGTCTTTTGTGGTTCCATATAAATTTTTGGATTGTTTGTTCTAGTTCTCAAAATGGCTTAAAGACTTAAATATAAGACAAGACACCATCAAACTCCTGGAAGAGAACATAGGCAAAACATTCTCTGACATCAATCTTATGAATATTTTCTCAGGTCAGTCTCCCAAAGCAACAGAAATAAGAGCAAAGATAAACCAATGTGACCTAATCAAACTGACAAGCTTTTGCACAGCAAAGGAAACCAAAAAGAAAACAAAAAGACAACTTTCAGAATGGGAGAAAATAGTTTCAAATGATGCAGCTGACAAGGGCTTAATCTCTAGAATATACGAGCAACTTATACAACTCAACAACAAAAAAGCCAACAACCCAATTGAAAAAATGGGCAAAAAACCTGAATAGACATTTCTCCAAGGAAGATGTACAGATGGCCAACAAGCACATGAAAAAATGCTCAACATCACTGATTATTAGAGAAATGCAAATCAAAACTACCATGAGGTACCACCCCACACCAGTCAGAATGGCCATCATTAATAAATCCATGAATAGCAAATGCTGGAGGGGGTGTGGAGAAAAGGGAACCTTCCTGCACTGTTGGTGGGAATGTAAGCTGGTACAACCACTATGGAGATTGGTATGGAGATACCTTAGAAATCTATCCATAGAACTACCATATGACCCAGCAATCCCACTCTTGAGCATATATCTGGACAAAACTTTCCTTAAAAAAGACACATGCACCCTCATGTTCATTGCAGCTCTATTCACAATAGCCAAGACATGGAAACAACCCAAATGTCCTTCGACAGAGGACTGGATTAGGAAGATGTGGTATATATACACAATGGAATACTACTCAGCCATAAAAAAGAACGAAATAATGCCATTTGCAGCAACATGGATGGAACTAGAGACTCTCATCCTGAGTGAAGTAAGTCAGAAAGAGAAAGACAAATACCATATGATATCACTTATATCTGGAATCTAATATAAGGCACAAATGAACCTTTCTACAGAAAAGAAAATCATGGACTTGCAGAAAAGACTTGTGGTTGCCAAGGGGGAGGGGGAGGGGTGGGGTGGTTGGGGAGCTTGGGGTTAAGAGATACAAACTATTGCCTTTGGAATGGATTAGCAATGAGATCCTGCTATGTAGCACTGAGAACTATGTCTAGTCACTTATGATGGGGCATGATGATGTGCGAAAATAGGATGTGTACATGTATGTGCAACTGGCTCACCATGCTGTACAGTAGAAAAAAAATTGTATTGGGGAAATAACTATTAAAAAATAATATTTTTTTTAAAAAGCCAGTCAATCCTTCAGAGCCCAATTTAAATGCCTCCACGAAACCTAAATCCCTACAGCTGGCAAGACCTCTCTCCTAGCTGCTTCCTAGGAGGTTACGTTATGCCTTCTTCTAAAACATTTTTAGTATTCTCTTACATTATCTTCCCTTCTAGAATATGAGCTCCTTGGAAACAAGGCTTATTCATTTTTACAACCCTTGGAGCACTTAGCACAGGGTCTTATGCAAACCAAGCGATCAATACAATTTTACAGATTGACTCCAATAAAAAGAACAGCTATTTCCAAAGAAGACGAGTATTTGGTTTTTAACAAAAAGTACTGGTTGCCCAAACTTAGAAGAGATAAAAATTCATTTTTATTCTTTTTTTTTTTTTTTTTTTTTTTGGCCGCACCTGAAGCCATGTGTAAGTTCCCAGGCCAGGGATCAAACCCATGCCACAGCAGTGACCAGGGTCACTGAAGTGACAATGTCGGATCCTTAACCCACTGCACAAGGGAACTCCCCCAAACACATATTTCATTTTTGGTCAACACTAATATGCTCCAGGCTATCCTCACACAAGGGCAATAACAGCTGCAGCAGCACTTTGGACATGACAGCCTATCATTTTTGTGGCTTAATCTTTTTTGTGAGATTATTTACCTTCAGTGTTTCTGAAAAAGTGCGACATATGTGAAGAAGTTCTGCAAGAATTAGCCCCAAAGCATAGATGTCCACTTCATTTCCATAGTCTTCTGAAGAACTCTAAAGAAACCAAAATGTATTCACATTTGTGACTCATGCATTCTAAAGACAAAAATGTTATTTAACACAAATATCTTATATTACACAACAATATATGCTTATTAGCAAGATTTGTGGAGTCTGACTGCCCAGGTTCAAATCTCTCTCATGAAATTGTTGAATTACCTGTTGTACACTAACCGTCAATGTAGGAATCTCAACCATAAAAAGGTGATAACAATAGTTTTAACCTCAGAGTTTGACTGTGGGGTAAAAAGAGACGCATCAGGTAATGCAGTTTAAAAAATGCCCAGTAAATGACTTACATGCTACTGTTCACAGCAGATTTATTCATGATACTCCATAACTGGGAGCAATCCAAAGGTCCATCAACAGAATAGATGAACAAATCATAGTTTATTCATACAGTGGAATAGTATTCAGCTACAAAAAAGAATAATCTGCTGGCATAAGCAACAACTAGAGGTTCTCCAGCAGACATTACTCTGAGGGAAATAATCAAATACAAAAGAGGACGCATATTGTATGATTCCATTCATATGAAGCTCAAGAACAGGGGAAACAAATCCATGATGCTAGAAATCAAAGCACTGGCTGCCTCTGGGCAATGGAGAAGAGTTACGGATTGGAAAGGGGGGAATTTTCTAGGGTGAGGAAAATGTTCCACATCTTCATAGGCTTGTAGGTTTCCCAGGTCTATGCCTTTGTCAACACTAAAAAAAAAAGTACATTTAAGATTTATCTACTTTCTAGTGTATAAATTATTCCTCAATAAAAGGTGACAGTTACAGGATGCAGAAGATATTTAATAAGTGGGAGTTAAAAGGGAGCCACCGGCACCCCTATTATCTTCTACTTTCATGTTTTGCACACACACACACAAAAATTATGTTTTTATGCCAAATGATCCCCAGAGGGAAGAGGTATGTCCCCTCTTCATTCTAGACTCTTAGCTCAAACCATCAGATAGCTCAGTGCATTTTTTTCTTAGATGACAAATTAGTAGAAGTATTTTGAAAGATATATTATCAGTAAAAAAAAAAATCATCTTTAAAAGGCATTTATCAATCAAAAATAAAAACAAGAAAAACACCCCCAAAATATGAAAATAGACAAAAGCCATCAATCAACATCTATTAGAGTAATGAGTCCATATATATGCCAAACATTTATGAATTGATAGCTGTACAATTCATGCCATGTTCATAGCAGCAATACAGTGATACACAGTAGTCAAAAGGTAGAAGCAACTCTAATCATTGATGGAACAGATTAACATAATGTGGTATGTCCACACCATGGAATATCAGCCTTTGAAAGGAAGGAAATTCTGACACAGGCTACAACATTGATGAATCTTGGAGGTATGCTCAGCAAGATAAGCCAGTCACAAAAGGACAAATACTGTATGATTCCACTTTGATGAGGTACTTAGAGTAATCAAATTCATAGAGAAAGAAATCAGAGTGGTAGGTGCCAGGGTCTGGGGGAAGGAGGGAATGTAGAGCTAGTCAATGGGTCCAGAGTTTCAGTTTGGCAAGATGAAGAGTTCTGTGGACGGACAGTGGTGATGGCAGCACAACAATGGGAATGTACTCACTGCCACTGAACTATACCCTTGAGATTGGTTAAGATGGTAAGTTTTATGTTATGCATATTTTACCACAATTAAAAATAAGTAAATATATTTAAAAAATCAATAGCCTCACTAATAGCTAATTAGACACAAGGAGTCCCATTTTCAATAGCAAGACACTATACAAATTCAAGGCAAAGCATTAAAAATATAAACAATCTTCACAAAGACAAAAATATTTTCCAACTTCATTGAAGAATATAAAAGTGGTCTTGAGGTAGATTGTATTACTTCTTTTGCTTGTGCACTGGTCTCTCAGAGAAAGCATGCTATTTCCCCACTATGTTTGCCTTGAGACAGCCAATGTGCTCCAGGCAATGATTTTAGCAATGTATGCCACTGAGAAGCAGAATCTTAAAAGGTTCTGACACTGCTTTTTGCAATGAGGACAGCAATACTCAGATAGGGTTCTTCCTTCTGCCTGGGTTCTAGAATGGAGACAATGTGGACCAAAACTGCAGACAAGAACGCAGCCATAACATCACGGGAACGAGAAATAAATCTTTGGTATTGTGAAGATCACTAGAAATCAGGGTCATTTGTCAACACAGTTGGGCAAAAGCTGACTGATGGGGGATTTGAGTAAGTAGGAGAAATACACCAGTTTCCTGGAGAAGAAGTCTCAGATATATAAAGATGTCAGTTCTCCTCAACTGAATCCTTAAATACAAAGCAATTGCTGTCAAATGCCAGTTATGGAACATGACAAGCTGATCCTATAGTTTATTCGAAACAGTCAATGTGAACATGAAGAATATTTTTTCTCTAGTTTTATTGAGACCTAATTGACCTACCACACTCTAAAAGCTGAAGGTGGAACTTTTTTTTTTTTTTTTTTTTTTTTTTTTTTTGTCCTCTTGCCATTTCCTGGGCCGCTCCCGCGGCACACGGAGGCTCCCAGACCAGGGGTCCAATTGGAGCTGCAGCCACCAGCCTATGCCAGAGCCACAGCAACGCAGGATCCGAGCCGCGTCTGCAACCTACACCACAGCTCACGGCAACGCCGGATCGTCAACCCACTGAGCAAGGGCAGGGAGCAAACTCGCAACCTCATGGTTCCTAGCCAGATTCATCAACCACTGTGCCACGAAGGGAACTCCGAACATTTCTTAACTGAAGAATAATGTTGGGAGGTTGTTTTGTTCAAATACAAAAATTTATTTTATAATGCTATAATAATTAAAACAGGATGATACTAAAGAGAAAAAAATAAATCAACCGGATTACTGAGTCCAGAAATAGATCCTAAGTGTGTGGGAATTTAATATATGATAAAATAGTGTATTTATATTGTGTTAAATATATGTAATATGAAATTTACCATTTTAACCATTTTAATCTGTACAATTTAGTGGCATTAAAAATGCTCTCAGTAGGTTGCAGACGCGGCTCGGATCCCGTGTTGCTGTGGCTCTGGTGTAGGCTGGTGGCTACAGCTCCGATTGGACCCCTAGCCTGGGAATCTCCATATGCCGTGGGAGCGGCCCAAGACCAAGAAATAGCAAAAAAAGACCAAAAAAAAAAAAAAAAATGCTCTCACAATGTTGTATAACCATCACCACTACTAGCTTTTTTTTTTTTTTTTTTTCAGGGCCACACCTGCAGCATACGGAGGTTCCTAGGCTAGGAGTCAAATCGGAGCTGCAGCCACTAGCCTACGCTACAGCCACAGCAACGTGGGATCCGAGCTGCACCTGGGAACTACACCACAGCTCATTGCAACACTGGATCCTTAACCCACTGAGTGAAGCCAGGGATTGAACCTGAGTCCTCATGGTTACTAGTCAGATTTGTTTCCGCTGAGCCATGATGGGAACTCCACCACTACCAGCTATTTGCAGAACTTTTTCATCATCCCAAACAGCAAATGTACCCATTAAATAACAACTTCCCATTCCTCTCCCCCCAGACTTTTTTGTCTCTATGAATTTTCCTTAAAATAATGTTTTAAATCATTAACTATTTGATACATGTAATGAGGCAATTTCATATCCACCTGGGGAAAATCAAGTTATAACCCTTCTTCGTATATGTACAAAAATTAATTCAACCAAAGAACTAGCAAAAACACAAAGTACTTTTATAATCTTACAGAAGGAAGGACCTCCAAAATAAAAATGATTAACCCCTAGCCATAAAGAAAAATTGATAAATTTGACAACTTAAAAGCTTCTATGCCACATTATAAATGAAGAAATAAAAAGTGACAGCAAAGGAGAAAAATTACATTAATAACAGGTACACTATCAACACCCAAAATATATAAAGATTCTTTACAAATAAATTAGAACAAGAAAACCTAATTAAGAAAAATAAGGAAAGGGGAGTTCCTGTTGTGACTCAGCGGTTAATGAACCTAACTAGCATCCATGAGGATGCGGGTTCGATCCCTGGCTTCACTCAGTGGGTTAAGGATCCGACGCTGCCATGACCCGTGCTGAGGGTCACAAATATGGCTTCAATCCCACACTGCTGTGGCTCTGGCATAGGCCAGCGGCTACAGCTCCAATTGGACCCCTGGCCTGGGAACCTCCATATGCCCTGCGTACAGCCCTAAAAAAAAAAAAAAAAAAAAAAAAAAAAAAAGATAAATGAGGAAAGGATATAGAGAATTTGCAGGAAATTTTTAAGTAAATGCATGTACAATGACCTATCTTACTAAAAAATCTGGAAAATGAAAACTGAAATAGCAAAATATGCCTCATTCATCTTACTGACCAAAACTGTAGTCTGATAATACCCTGGTCTGAGAGTGTGAGGGAGGAAGTGGCATTCTCACACACTTTAGTAGGAGAGCACACTAGAATCAATTTTGGGGGATGACAATTTCACAGCACTTATCAACTTTGAATTGTACCTGTCATTCTAACCAGTAATTTCACTTCAAAGATTCTATCATTGGAGTTCCCTGGTGGCCTAGTGGTTAAGGATTCAGCATTGTCACTGCTAAGGCTCAGGTTCCATACCTGGCCTGGGAACTTCTGCATGTCATGGATGCAACCAAAGAATGAAAAAAGATTCTATTATTGATTATCATAGAAATATTTGTTTTTAGGAAGTTCCCGAGTGGTGTGGTAGATTAAGGAGTTAGCATTGCTGTAGCTGTGGCACAGGTTACAACTTCAGCACAGGTTTGATCTCTGGCTCAGGAACTTGCACATGCTGCAAGTTTAGCCAGAGGAAAAAAAAGAAATATTTATTTTTAGATTCAAACATAAGGAGGAAGACATATAACCTGTTTGTAAATGTAAAAAGTTGGAAAAAGCTAAATAAATGCCCATCAATTACGAAATAGTTAAATGAGTTATGGTATTTCAATACTTTGGCCTACAATACAGTTACTTCAAAGAATGTGTCAGATCTATAGATGTAGAAAGATTATGATACATGGTTGAGGAGTTCCTGTCGTGGCTCAGCAGAAAAAAATCTGACTAGTATCCATGAGCACACAGGTTTGATCCCTGGCCTCACTCAGTGGGTTAAGGATCTGTCATTGCCATGAGCTGTGGTGTAGGTCACAGTTATGGCTCAGACCTTTCGTTGCTGTGGCTGTGGTGTAGGCCAGTGGCTACAGCTCCGATTTGACCCCTAGCTTGGGAAGCTCTATATGCTTCGGGTGCAGCCCTAAAAAGACAGCAAAATAAAATAAATCAAATTTTAAAAAACTGTCACAAAAATAACATTATAGTATCCCTGTAAAAAAAAAAGTATGTATTTTTTATGTTTAAAAAGTCTCTATAACTATATATTTGTGTCTATATATCTTTTTTCAATGGAAGGTCACGGGCCAGAGATCAAACCCTCACCATAGCAGCGACTCAAGCTGTTGCAGGGATGACACCAGATCCTTAACCTGCTACACCACAAGAGAATTCCTGTATCTACATAACTGTAATAACTCAAGGATAATGATTTAAAAGGATAAATCACAAATTCTAGTGAGAAGAGTAGGAATAGAAAGGAAGGGTAAGGTGAATTTTTCCACTTTTATTCTATTTACTTCTGTACTGTTTTAATTTTATGAGAGATGTCTATCATTTTTATAGTTAAAAAAATGAAAGAGGTAAAAAACATAAACAGAAGGGAAGGCAATCTCACCTGTTCTGGGCTCATGTATCGCAAAGTTCCCTTTTGACTTGTCCGCTTTTCATCATTTTTCAGGGATGTTACAAGTCCAAAGTCTCCAATCTTTATTTGGTTTGTATCTACTAAAAATATGTTACCTGGCTACAGAAAAAAAAATTATATTTATAAGTACCAATTTGACAGACTGTCATCAACATCCAAATCATATTTAGTATATTAAGTTTTTATATTTACTTATAAGGCATTCACCTTACACAGGCAGCCCAAAACAGGAAATTTAATATCATCAGTCTTTAAAATGCCACTGAGGAAGTAAGGACTCTTTGGCTGACAGCAGAGGCTTTGGGCATGGCTGCCTTAAATATCTGAAGGTAAGTGGAAGGCGGATTCACTCTGCATGGTCCCAGGGGATGGATCCAGGACTGGATGGTGGAAATAATCACAAAATTTGCTTTAATATATCCTGATCTACTAATTATGTGGTTTAAAAAATGGAATTTAGAGAGTTCCACATCCCAGGAAGTATTTAAGACAGGGCTGGACACTCACTTGGTGGAAATGTTGCAAATATGAGTCCAGGATTTGATGGGGGTTGAAGTAGATACCCTTAAGATTGCTTCCAGTTTTGAGATTCTCAGAATGAGTTTATTCCCAATAATTCTGCAGAATATCATGTGCAGAACTTCCTGGGGAGGCCTCCTTTATGTCCATTTCTCCAAGTTCCTGATAACCTCTTTACAAACATATCCCCTCTATCCTTGAAGGGATACCAAGTTAAATGGACACATTTTTTTCTATGTGGTTCTTTAAGCAGATTGAAGGAAAAAAAGGGGGGGGAGAATAGAAAGAAAAGGAAGAACAAAACGAGGAATGGTCTTCCCATTACATAACTTTTATTTATTTCTTTATTTATTTGCTTTTTAGGGCCACATCCGCAGCATATGGAGGTTGCCAGGCTAGGGGTCTAATCGGAGCTGTAGCTGCCAGCCTACGCCACAACCACAGCAATTCAGGATCCAAGCCATGTCTGCGACCTACACCACAGCCCACGGCAACGCCGGGTCCTTGACCCACTGAGCAAGGCCAGGGATGGAACCCGCAAACCTCAAGGTTCCTAGTCAGATTCGTTTCTGCTGAGCCACGACGGGAACTCCATACACAACTTTTAGAAAGTATTGACCAATATTCCAAAAACTATGAAAACATGAAGGTTGTTGATGAGGAAACTAATATTGTGTCATTCTTGAAAAGGCTACTTTCAATACAATACTGGCCTATACATACACACCAGACTCTAGGAGACAACACTTACTAGAGGGCCTCATAAAGAAAGTGAAAGAGACGAGACCATAAGCCCAAGAAGGCTGAAAGAGGAGCTTCCGAGAACCAGTCTGAAAAGGCTCATGGAGAAATCAGCAGTCAGATTAGAACGAGCCACTGTTAGATTGGAACCCACCACCGATAACACAGTTGGAAAGCTGCTGATGTGTGGGAGTGTGGAGAGAAAAATGTGCCTCTGCCTTCCTACAAGTTACAAAGTAGGAATGTCTGGGTTTGCAAGTACAACTACTGGTCCCACGCAAGTCTATAACCTGACTCTGAGAAACAGGAGGTTGCATTTAGGATACTGTCTAAATATATAAGCTGGGTGGGCCAGTCTAATAAGAATATTAGGCTACTTGTTGATATCTTACTAAAAAGAAAAAGAAAATCAATGCCACTTTTAGTCTATTCAGTGATGATATGACTAGGCAAAATGTTGGGTGGTAAAGGATAAAAAAAGTTATAAACTTTATACAGGAGGCACAGGAATAAAGGTTGATGATCAGGTTGAGGCTGTCTTAGGAACCTGGGCCAATTAGGCTGTAAGCCCTCACCCCTAGAAGGCTCTATATCCCTCACCAGTATCTTTAGTCTAGTTCTCAAGATTCTGACAGAAGGTGGTAAAATTTGGTTGACTTTATAGAATAGGGGCATTGGGTAAAGACTGTTCCCTGGCAAAGCCACCAGCAGCAGGTATTTTGCAAAGCATCACAAAATAAGGTGCATGTCTTTGTATGCATCTTCTCTCAGATATCAGAAAGCAGTAACTGTAGCAGTGAAGCTAGAAAAGCTGAAGAAGATGAAAAAGAAGGCTCAGTAGTATTAAAGTTTAACCTTTGAGAATCCGCAGAAATAGAGTGAACATTCTATGCAAAGGCACAGGTACAGGCATTGCAAGATACAGGAGGGAACTGGCAGACCAGATAGCAGAAGCAAGAATCCCATCAGCACCAATCAGGATTTCACTAACTCATCCTGAGGAGGGCCTGGGAGGTGATACCCAAACCTCGGTGTAAATAGTAGAGGAAATGACTGTGTAAATAGATAATTTATTTGCAAATAATTGTATAAATAGATAATTGTGCTTCATTTCTTATTTAACTCTATATTTGATTTGTTTCACAGTGAAAGTATAGTCATTCTAAATGTATCCTTTAGAACGCAGTCCTTACAGCATTCCAACTTTAAAGAACACCTTTAGATACTGTTAAAGAGAGATCTTGGAACCAGGTGAACTCCAACATGAAGGGATCAGACATCCAGCCTCTCAGCAGGCCAGGGAAGCAATACCACTTAAGGGTCATTTTTCCCTACCTAGGCCCAACTATATACATAGAATTTTTTTTCCAGGAAATTGTTTGCTTCGTTTCTCATTTCTGGCTTTTTTAGACAGGTGGGGTAAATTGACAGCCAAGGTCCATATAGACAAGGCACGTCTATCTAATCCAGAGTGATCAGGAAAGGCTCATAAAGGAATTGGGACCAAAGGGGACAAGCAGAAAAGTGTCCCATGCAAGAACATGAGCAAAGGTTGGTGATGGGTTTCAGCATGGCCAGTTTGTGATGTCCGTAGGCAAATCAGAGGGAACAGTGTATGGAGGAGAGACTGAAAGCCTCTTCTGTCTCCCTTCTTTCATTTTGAGGAGGAAATGGGAAACTGTTCATCGAGACCATGAAAGAAGTTAGGAGGCCAGAAGAAAAAGAGAATATGAAGGTAAGCTCTGTGTGCCAAAGTTTAGATTACTATGAATTTCCAATTGTGAGGCACAGATGTCTAACCAAATGCCAAGAAAATTCTAGACTTTGGACCTAAAAAGCTGTGACCGCCCTCAAGAGTAAAGACTGAAAACTTGGAGAACCATGTTCCCAAAGCCCCCGTCACTGGAGTCGCTTGTGCTGCTCAGACGAACCTGAGTAGCAGTAGAGGCAGGGACAGAGCAGCCAACAGGCTGTGCCAGCCACAGTAATTATCTGCACGGAAATATTTAGTATATTAAAGCTATAAGTGTTTACAACTAGGGTGTAACTATCAGCCAGTACAAAAAATAGGACTAGAAGTGAATGAGCTTCTTTCTATAGAGCTCACTGTCCCAAAAAGTTTACTAGCCCTGGAGACCTTCTGAGTGGTTCTACAGACTGGTATTTGCGGCAAGTTCTAGATCTATTCCAACCTCAGAGGATCAGAGATGTTATTTTCTCATGACTGCCAATCAATTCCAAAACAGACTTTTAAATTAATTATCAATTCCTAACAAAGGACATTTTCCGCTTACCTTAAGGTCTCTATGAATTAACTGTTTTGAATGTATATAATGCACTCCTGTTGTTATTTGTTCAAAGAATTCCAAAGCCAAACATTTATCTGGTTCCTTGTTTCTTTGGCTGTCAATCCATTGTTCCAATGTCCCTTTATCACAGTATTCCATTTGGATGAAAAGGCACCTTGTCTTTGATCTGGGTATATAGTTCACAGGATGTTAGATTTAGCAATAAAAATAAATATATAAAAAATACACTTAAAAATACATTTTTAGGCGTTCTCTTGTGGTACAGTACGTTAAGGATCCAGCACTGCCACTGAAGCAGCTTGGGTTGCTACTGTGGCAAAGGTTCAATTCCTGGCCTGGAAGTTCAATCCCTGGAACTTCCACATACTGTGAGTGAGGCACAAAAAAAAAAAAAAAAAAAAAAAAATTGTTGGAGATCCCATTGTGGCTCAGCGGAAACGAACCTGACTAGTATCCATGAGGATGTGGGTTCGATCCCTGGCTCTGCTCCGTGGATTAAGGATCCGGTGCTGCCATGAGCTGTGGAGCAGGTCATAAACAAGGCGTGGATCTGGTATTGCTGTGGCTATGGCGTAGGCGGACAGCTGCAGCTCTGATTCTACCCGTAGCCTGGGGACTTCCATATGTCTCGGGAGCAGCCATAAAAAGACAGAAAAAAAAATGTTAGGAACTTTATCTTCTTAAAAATACCAAACAGGTCTCAAAACAGAAATCTAACAATAATAGATTTGAATCAAAACATAATAAGCCATTCTTTGTTTAAATCGTAAGTTCCCAGACATCCAAAGATTTCTTTAGCTAAGCCCATTCTTTAAAGCTGAAGGACCATGATTATCTTTGCTAATAGATAGGAATAGGAGCATAAATACAATGGAACTGCAGAAAACCAAATTTCATTATTATATACAGTAATTTCAAAACATTTTAATTCACCATTGGTCTACTGAACATCTCTTTTGTGAAAGGCACAGAACAGGCACCTCAAGATAAGAAATGAATTAGACACTATTCTTGCTGTCATGAGGATGACAGGAGACAGATAAAGGAAAAATAAACCTAAAATAACAGTTCAAGCATAGGAATCCTAACAGAAGTGCCAACAGATTGCCATGAGATATAACAGAGAGGACTGACTTTGCTAATCATGCAGTTTTTTTTTTTTTTCCTCTGAACTAAGCTGGCCTCAATTTAACTTCTTTGAGCATATATTGACTAGAATATAGAAAAGAGGGAGCCAGTAATTTGCCAAAAGCTGAAGAAGTCTGTATGCTGACAGCACTCCTGAAACCAATGATAAAGGTCTCAATTACATGGGGTGGAGACAGGGCTGGAG
The DNA here is from genome assembly GCF_054392235.1 of Sus scrofa. Lineage (NCBI taxonomy): Eukaryota > Metazoa > Chordata > Mammalia > Artiodactyla > Suidae > Sus > Sus scrofa. Next base: position 115,285,207 of record NC_139385.1, on the reverse strand, counting down.
TCAGGAGCCTGTGAATGAACAGGCCCAGAGTGGCCTCAGGACTGCACTGAAAGGACTGTCCCCTGGAAACGCTGGTGACCTTCACAGGGAGGTGCCAGCTCTTTAAAACCCTTTAGCTCTTTTGCATTGACTCACCTCAGACAAAACAGGAGTATTGCAAGGTGGGGTGCCCCCCATCACAGCTCAAGGTCCCCAATTCTTTTCACTCCTCACCACCCCACTATAAGTGGTGCAGCTGCATTTGAAAGACACCCCCTGGGATGTCTTCCTATTGCAGCTCAGCAGGTTAAGAACATGACATAGCCGCTGGCCTCACTCAGCGAGTTAAGAACCAGCACTGCCCCCAAGCTACTACGCATAAGTAGCAGATGTGGCTCTGATCAGGTGATGCTATGGCTGGCAGCTGAGGCTCCTTACCTGGGAACTTCCATATGCTGCAGGTATGGCCATAAAAAGAAGAAAAAGAAAAAAAAAAAAAAGAGACCCCTGGCTGCACCCCGCCAATCAAGTGAAGGGGACAACAGCAGAAGAGGGAGCCTCCAATTGCAGCATGTATAGCATGAACAGCACATTCAAACCTTCAGGAGTCTGTATTTATGACCATGTCTGCTTTTATGGCTGGCAGTGACTGAAGTCAGGCACATGAGCAAGCCCTCACCTTAAACAAGGGAGTCAGGAAAGCTAAACCTGAGATTTCTGAAAACAGCTGAGGACAACTGAAAAACTTTTTTTTTTTAAAGGAAGCTTGGAGCAACGAGATGAGCAAGGAAAAGATTATTAAGCAGGCAATGAAGAGTCTGCTTAACTGCAGATCAAGTCAAAATAGTGCCTCAAAGGATGTTTCTAGTTGTGATTGTTAAATGTAAGAATTAATGGCCATATGTGGTGACCCACAAACAGTAAAGGACAGTTTCTTCCATCCTATTATAGTTATGGGCATCTCTTTTTAGTTACCTTAAAGTATTCATGCTTTGCTCAGGATCATAATCATTCCCATCCCAGCAACCGTAGTAGAGAACAATATTTGGATGTTTAAGCGTTGCCAAAGCTTTCACTTCACGCTCTACCTTCCTGGTTAAAGAAACAGAGAACATACCTGGGTCAGTATACATCTTTGATAACAACAAAAAAACATCTCTACCAACAGGAGACAACTACCTGCATTTCCTTCAAACGGCTGCCATGGTTCACATACTCTGAGTTTTAGAATGGAAGCCAGGAATACTCAAAAGGAAAAAGTGAACACAGAAAAAGCACAGCTGATCTCACTCTCAGCAATAAAAGAAAAAGCAGGAGTTCCCGTCGTGGCGCAGTGGAAATGAATCCGACTAGGGACCATGAGGTTGCAGGTTTGATCCCTGGCCTCGCTCAGTGCGTTAAGGATCTGAGTTCCTGTGAGCTGTGGTGCAGGTCGCAGATGCGGCTCAGATCCCGTGTTGCTGTGGCTTTGGCGTAGGCCAGCGGCTGTAGCTCTGATTAGACCCCTAGCTTAGAAACCTCCATATGCTTCAGGTGTGGCCCTAAAAAGACAAAAAAGACCAAAAAAAAAAAAAAAAAAAAAAAAAAAAAGTGAGAGAAAAGAAAAAGCAATGACAAATTATTCCAAACATTAGGTGATTTAAAAGTCATTTGTAGTAGTCTGTGAACTGCCAGTGATTTTTTTTTTTTTCTGGAGCTAACTCATCTATTACGTTTTGTTTAGACTTATGTTAACATCACGTTGGATTTCATAAGCAAACCCCATTTGGGTATTAAGAGCAGATAATCTGAGCAGCACAAAGGACCCAATTCAGAATTTTCAACGTATGGCAAAAATACACAAAGGGGGTGATCTATGCAGAAAAAATGAAACTTCACAATGTAGGAGCTTTATAGGGATGTGTAGTCAACAGCTATGATAATTCTATGCTAAATGGAATAAAGAAATTCGAGATTTCAAGGAGAAAGGATAAGCAAACATTTTAGAATTTTTTAATTTGAAAAGTTCTACATGACAAAATATTTGTAAAAATAAAGAAAAAAATTACTCATATCAACAATCTTAACACAATTATTTTAGACTATTTCTTATAGTTTTTCTTCATATACATGTTTATATATTTGTCATTATGGTATGTATTTTTATTCTATTTTTCCCACATAATATGTTGTCTTCATAATTTTCCTCTTTATTATACAGTCTGTATAGCTACCATGTATAAACTTTTTAATGTAAGACTTCAGAAGTATGAAAAATAGAGCAAATAGTAGAATGAACCCCTACCTGGCTATCACTGTTTCATCAGATGAAACAGTTATTAACTCCTGGCCAATGTTGTTTCATTTATACTGTTACCTACTTCCTCATCTTCCCCTGGATTATTCTGAAGCAACTTCCAGAACCACATCATTTCATGTGCAAATATTTATAGTATATAAGCCTTATTTTTAATGACTGCAAAATAGCCTCTAATCAGGGGAGAGAACAAAACATACTAATTTTTTTTTTTAATTTATTAGACTGGAGTTCCCGTCGGTATGGCGCAGCGGAAACAAACGCAACTAGGAACTATGAGGTTTCAGGTTTGATCCCTGGCCTCGCTCAGTGCATTAAGGATCTGGTGTTGCCCTGAGCTGTGGTATAGGTTGCAGATGTGGCTCAGATTCTGTGTTGCCGTGGTGTAGGCCAATGGCTACAGCTCTAATTTGACCCCTGGCCTGGGAACCTCCATTTGACGGGAGTGCTGCCCTAAAAAGCAAAAAAAAAAAAAAAAAAAAAAAAAATTTTTTAGAGTAGATTTACCGTGTTACGCCAATCTCTGTTTGTACTAATTTTTCACTGTTCTTAATGACACTGTGATTTATATCTTCTAGTATAGCTTTTTCCATAATCTGGGTAATAAATATCCTTAGAACAGGTTCCCAGACAGGAAATCCAGGTTAAAGCCTATATAAACATTTTTATGGCTCAAGATCAGTATTTCCAAGGGTATTTTTAACTGTGTTGTACCAATTTATATGCCGCTAGAAATGTCCAAAATACTGCCCATATCATAAAGTATTATCATTAAAAAAAAAAGATGGTATGGGATGGAAGGAACAACAGTATTTCATTCCTGTTAAGCAAAACAATGAAGAAGGAAAAAGTCTTGTTTCAATGCTGCTCAGGTATGAAGCTATTTCAACTTCAAGGCATTGTCCATGGGACAGAAAGTAGGTTGGCCTGACTAGATGAAGGGCCCCTAGAACTCCATGCCCAAGTCGCCTTTGCTCATGTCATCTTCCTCAGCCTCTATCTCTTTTCCGTCTCCTTCTCTAGTCCTTGAGGGATCCGTCTGGCCAAGTTACAAAAGTAACAACTGCCAGAAAACAACATCAAAACCGGCGAACCGGTAAACATGTGATTTAAGAACTCCTTCCTCTTTTTCTTTTTTTAATGGCTGCATCCTTGGCATATGGAAGGTCTTGGGCCAGGGATGGAACCCCGAGTGGTCCCAGGTGGATTCTGACCCACCTCACCACAGCCAGAACTCCAAGAATTCCTTCCTCTTTGTTTTCCTACTGAAGGAGTTCTGCTCTCTAGTAACTGGGGTGGGGTGGGAAGGAGTACAGATAATACCTAAAACAAACATGGGGAGCAATGGGTTACAGTAGGAACACAGTTATTCTGGTTATGGCTGGTTATTCCAGAGGATGAATTCTAAACCTCCACCTTGTCAACATAGGAGATTGTGTCCAAAGATGATCATCATTAATTCCTTTCCTCCCCATACACACATCACTCCTCAGATGCAGAGGTAGAGTCTATTTGCCTTCCCTGCAAGTCTGAGCTGGCCTCAGTGACTTTGTTTAATCAAACAACATCAATGTGAAACTTGCAAGACTATGTCAAAAGTAGCTTTTGCTGCTCCCTCCTGGGATGACTTGCTCTGGGGACAATCCTTAGAACCCAGCCACTAAGTTGTGAGAAGCCCAGACCACGTAGAGGGGGCCATGTGGAGGTGCTCTATTCAGTCCCAGCTGAACACGCAGTTCACAACCAGCATCAATGGCTTGCCATGTGAGAGAGCCTTGTGGGTGACTCCTGGCTATAAATGCATGAGGAATCCCCAAAAACAGTGGCCCAGATGAGCGCAATCAACACACAGGACCATGAGAGATAATGACAACTTGGTGTTTTTAAGCCACTGCGTTTTGGAGTGCTGTACTATGTAATAATAGACAACTAGAACAAATACCAACTAGCTTTTACTTTTGACAAATCAGTTCACATCTTTGGATCTCAATCTCTTTGTCGGTAAGATAACGCGATGAGACCAGAAAAATGCAAAGGTCATCTTAAGCTAAATGATTTGATAACTTTAATTTTCATCAGGACAGCCTCAAAAGGATGATCAATGGCATATCCATTTTTTAATTGAAGTAACCATGGTAAAGTAAGATCATTTCAGAGTAAGCCAAGCTCCTAATGGTAAAATGACATTTTCAAGGACTAGAAAAAATAAATAATACGCAAATGAAGAAGGGAGATACATGAGAAACAACAGTGCAGGTTTAACATCCTTCCCATTCAAAAAAAAAAAAAAGAAAAATATTTACTACTTACTCGCAATCATATTTAACACGTTTAATAACATAAGTCTTCTTATCAATCTTGTGTTTTGCTTTGAAAACTTGGCCAAATCCACCTGAGCCAATTGGTTCTATTTGAATAAAATCTTCGACAAACCTTGAAAGATAAACGCTACTGTTATTCTGATGTTCAGAGTTCACTGCTCCCTACCCCCACTTTTCCATTTTCCCTTGATGTTGCTGGTGAAATGGACTGATAACAAACAGAACCTCTCCCCTTCTGGATAAGAAGGGTCCACTTTACAAAAACTCTTGAATCGCAAAAGACAGTTCTTCCCTCTCCCCCCTCCCAACATAACAGATCACCTCTGGGAGTCAATCACCTCTTGGCTGTACAAAAGCCACAGTAAAGAGGATTGCCCTGAGTATAAAACTTTAGAAGGAAGCTACCGCCTAGCTGTTGAATGAGGACATGCTCTGAGCCTGCCTGTTTGTAACTCCCTGGGTTTCTCCTCTCCCTCGTGCCCCAGATTCCATCTCTAGGCCCTGCCAATTCCTTTCAAAACATACCTGCTGCTATCTTCCCGTCAACTTCCATCAGACTCCTGCAGAACCTGTCCACAGGACCCCCATTTCCTCTCCTTCCCCTGCTCCAGTTCATGACCCACACAGCAACCAGTGTGAAGAATACCAAGTCTGATCATGTCCCTCTGTTGCCTAAACCCTCCCATAGCCTACCCTTGCATTCAGCCAAAACCAGAAAGCCCTTACATGGGCTGATTTGGCTTTACCTCCCTCTCTGGCTGTCTCCTGGCCCCGGGCCCTTGCTCACTGCCCTCCCAGCACACAGCCTTCTCTCTGCTCCCCTGACACTCGCATCACCTTTCCCACCTTCACCTTCCCAGTGCTCTTCCACTGCAGAGTCCCAGGGCCTCCCCATCAATATGACCTCAGGAAAAGTCTTGCCTCCCCTCTCACTCTAAATCCAAGGCTCGTGTTTTCATTTCTAACCAAGTCATGGCTTTTCTTTCAAACATCTGACTGCAGTTTGTAATTATAGGCTTTTCCACGTAATAATCACCCATTACCTAGGAGGGCAGGAGCTGCTTCTGTTTGTTCCTCCTGTAAACTCAATGCCCAGCACAGTGCCTGGTATATATTAGTGTACTTATTAAATATTTGTTGTTTCTTTATTGTTTCTTTAATCTTGTATTCAATGCTCTCCTACTGCAAAGAGGCTTCCTTTGCTTTACTTTATTTAATCCCAAACATATGAGCCACCATAAAAGAAGCCCTTTTTCAAAGTGAAATCTGGTATGGAGCTGGAAAATGTAAACCAGGCCCAAGAGGATCTATTCTGATTCCTGCAGGAGTACTTGTGTTGGGAAAAAAACAAAACAAAACAAAAAAAACACTGGTTTATAGAAATATTTGCTTTTCAATATTGAAAACTTCGACAGATGTCAGAGGAATCCATGTGAGTATCATACAGATCTGCACGTCCCACATTCCATTCGAATTCATCTAAACTCTACTCTTCCCAGAGATCATGATCCTTTGTGGGACTGATTGTGGTAAAACCCCAACTGTTTAGGTAGAAGTAAAATTTAACCTGCCTGATGTTCAATAGTCCCTTAAGAAACTTTGGTCAAAGAAACAGAATATCCTTAAACCAAACACTTTCTTACAGTTTTCCCTCTTACCTGGGGTTCAAGCTGTGTTTGTTTTCTTCCTTCATGGGCGAGGTAAATGTAGGTGCCAAAATTCTACAAGTGAAGAGAAGTAGGTAAACTCAAAACCGAAATCAAATGTAACTTGCTTAGAGCAGGTTTTATACCATGCACCAGGCTACTTATTTATTTATATAGGCCGGGCTTGCAACAGCTTGCCATGGGATCTCAGTTCCCAGACCAGGGACTGAACCTGGGCTGCAGCAGTGAAAGTGCCAAATCCTAACCATTAGATAACCAGGGAACTCTCTAGGCTTTTTATATTTTGAGTCAACTATTAGAATAATGGGGTAGCAAGTGCTTACCTTTTTTTTTTTTAATAAACGATATAGGTGGAGGACAAGATGGCGGAGGAGTAGGAAGACACGCTCGCCCTCTCCCACAAACACAACAAAAAAAGCACATCTACAGAATAAATGACTCGCACAGAACAGCAACCAATCGCTGGCAGAGGAACCTAAACTCCAATAACGGCAAGAAATTCGTGACATTATTGGGCAGAACAGGAGAAAAGAGGAGAGTGAGAGAAGGTGAATCCGAGCGAGACGGGGGCTCCCGAAAGGGAACTGCGGAGGAGAAAGGGATCCCGCACCCTGGAAAGTCACCTACCAGGCGAAAGATCAAACGAACCAGAGGAATCTCCAGATGCAGAGAAGAGTGTAGCAGTAAGTTGGAGTACGGAAAAGCCGATCAAGAACCCAACGGACCATCTGAACTACGGGCAGAGTCACCAAAAATTGAGACGCCTGGGTGGGGGCTGGGCACCGAGACCTCGCCGCCAAAGGTTAGTCCCCGAGAGGGGGCCGGGGGACGCCTGGGTGGGGGCTGAACACCGAGACCTCGCCTCCGAAGGTTAATCCCTGAGAAAGGGCCAGGGGACGCCTGGGAGGGGGGCTGGGCACCGAGACCTCGCCGCCGAAGGTTAGTCCCTGAGAGGGGGCCGGGGGACGCCGGGTGGGGGCTGGGCACCGAGACCTCGCCGCCGAAGGTTAGTCCCCGAGAGGGAGCCGGGGGACGCCTGGGTGGGGGCTGAACACCGAGACCTCGCCTCCGAAGGTTAATCCCTGAGAAAGGGCCGGGGGACGCCTGGGTGGGGGCTGGGCACCGAGACCTCGCCGCAGAAGGTTAGTCCCCGAGAAAGGGCCGGGGGGCGCCGCCGGGGCGGGGGCTGGGCACCGAGACCTCGGCTCCAGAGATTAGTCCCCGGGCTAGGGGGGCGGGGCAGAGCGGAAACTGCTTGGGAGGTCTAGAAACCAGTTGACGGGGCAGAGACTGCCTGGGAGACTAGAAAACAAAGCTGTCGCAGAGGAAGGGAGCAATACTCCAGGAGTGGGGAAGGGGAAAGCCACATCAGAGGGAACCTGGGAGAAGAGCCTGGTCTGCGCCCGTGCTGGGGAGGGGAGAGAAGAAGGGGTGGGTCCCCATAGAATACCCCCCACGCCACAGCAAGCTTACAGGCCTGCTAGCTAGCTGAAAACTCTGCTTCCCAGTGCATCCCCTCCCCCCACCCCCGCCACGCCCTACGCTCTCACGGACCTGGGGCTGCCTGCCATCCAGGAGGGCTGGCCTCAACAATTGCCTGAAGCCTACCACCGCAGGGGCTGTCCCTGCACAGGCCTGCTTGCCCTTTGGAGGGGCTACACTTCCGCAGAGCAGCACCAAACAGCACCAGCCCCCGAGAAAAGGCCTGCAGCCTAGAAAAGCTAGAACAAGCTTAGCCAGGCTGTGAATAGATCGGCCTAATTCTTGGACGGTTTTTCTGAGTCGGGTTGCCCCGGGGAGGAGCCTCTTCGGTTTCCAACGGCCCTGCTACCCGCCCAAGCCCCCAGGGGATGCTCTAGTGGACCAGCTGCATAGGACTGCCAGCTCCAGGCAGGACCCCCTGCAGCCCAGAAAAGCTGCAACAAGCTCAGCCAGACTGTGAAAAGATCCGCCTACATTCTCAGGCTGTCCTTCTGAGTTGGGCTGCCCTAGGGAAGAGCCTCTCAGGTTCTCAGTGCCCCAGATAGCTGCTCCAGCCCCCAGGGGGTGATGCACCCCTAAAAAGCGGCTGCCCAACACCGCCAACCCCCTGCAAGAACCCCACAGCCTAAAAACACCAGAGCAAGCTCTGCATGGCCAAGTGAAATCTGCTACCATCTCGGTGTGGACCTCTCAGTCCTGTCTGCCCTCAGGAAGTCCTCCTTTGCTTAAAAGAAACACTGTTAGCCCCATCAACACTCCAGAAAAGCCACACTGCCTCAAAAAAGATTGACCAACAACGCCAGCCCTCAGGAAATATTCCACGGCAGTGACAAGGCAAACACTGCCCGATCACGGAGAGTACAACTCCCTCAGGAGAAAGAAAACAACAAGCAAGATGAAGAAGCTGAGAAACCACTCCCAGTCAAACCAACAGGAGAACTCACCTAAAACAGTCAACAATGAAACAGATCTCAGCAGTCTGACAGACCTGGAGTTCAAAAGAGAAATAGTGAAAATACTGAAGGAATTAAGAGAAGATATGAACAGTAATGCAGATACCCTCAGAAAGGAACTAGAAAATATAAGGAGGAGCCAAGAAAAACTAGAACATTCATTTGCAGAGATGCAAACTGAACTAGGGGCAGTAAAAACCAGAATGAATAATGCAGAAGAACGAATCAGTGATATGGAAGATAGAATAATGGAAATCACTCAATCTGGTCAACAGACAGAAAACCGAATCAAAAAACTGGAAAGCAATATAAGAGACCTATGGGATAATATAAAGCGGGCCAATCTACGCATAATAGGAATTCCAGAAGGAGTAGAAAAAGATAAGGGAATGGAAAATATATTTGAAGAAATTATTGCTGGAAACTTCCCAAATCTAAAGGATACTGGATTCAAGATACAATAAGCACAGAGGGCCCCAAACAAACTGAACCCAAACAGACCCACACCAAGACACATCATAATAAAAATGGCAAAAGTTAGTGATAAAGAGAGGATCCTCAAGGCAGCAAGAGAAAAACAGAATGTTACCTACAAGGGAACCCCCATAAGAATATCAGCTGATTTCTCTACAGAAACACTACAGGCCAGGAGGGAATGGCAAGAGATATTTAAAGTGCTACAGGGAAAAAATATGCAACCTAGAATACTCTATCCAGCAAGAATAACATTTAAAATAGAAGGGGAAATAAAAATTTTTCCCAACAAACAAAAACTTAAAGAATACAGCAACACAAAACCCAGGTTAAAGGAAATATTGAAAGGGCTTCTCTAAACCAAAAAGAAAGGAAGGAAAGGGAAGAAAAAAGAAAAGAAAAAAAAAAAAAGAAGAAGAAGAGGAAGAACTAGGACTGAGGAAACTGCAATCAGAGAGAAGTCACTCAAATAAGCCAGCATACAGATTTAATCATGAACATGCTTCAAACAAAATAAAATTAAAAAGAAAAAAATAAAAAAGAGTCATCAAAACCATAAAATGTGGGCAAGGGATGTCAGGAGGTAAATAACCCTTTTTGTTTATATGTATGTCTCTCTTCTTAATTTTAATATAGTAATGAAGTGTTTGAACTTACAGGACCATCAGGCTAAAACACACATTTATGGGAAGGGGTTAGCATACTTAAAAAACAGGGCAATCACAAGCCAAAACCAAATATTGCATTTGCAAAAAATGAAAAAAAAAACCACTCAAGCAGATAATAACAGGAGACCATCCAACCAAAAAAAAAAAAAATGGAAAACCATAGAATCAACTGGAACACGAGGTTCAAATGGCAATAAATAATCATCTATCAATTATCACCTTAAATGTCAATGGACTGAATGCCCCAATCAAAAGACACAGAGTGGCTGAGTGGATAAAAAGGCAAAAACCTTCAATATGCTGCCTACAAGAAACTCACCTTAAGACAAAAGATACATATAGATTGAAAGTGAAAGGGTGGGGAAAAATATTTCACGCCAATAGACATGACAGAAAAGCAGGAGTCGCAACACTCATATCAGACAAAATAGACTTTAAAACAAAAGGCATAAAGAAAGACAAAGAAGGACACTATTTAATGATTAAGGGATCCATCCAAGGAGAGGATGTTACTATTGTCAACATATATGCCCCAAATACAGGAGCACCCAGATACACACAACAAATATTAACAGACATAAAGGGAGATATTGATGAGAATACAATCATAGTAGGAGACCTAAATACCCCCCTCACATCAATGGACAGATCCTCTAGACAGAAAACCAATAAAGCAACAGAGATCCTAAAGGAAACAATAGAAAAGTTAGACTTAATTGATATCTTCAGGACATTACATCCAAAAAAAGCAGAATACACATTCTTCTCAAATGCTCATGGAACATTCTCAAGAATCGACCACATATTGGGACACAAAGCGAATCTCAATAAATTTAGGAGCATAGAAATTATCTCAAGTATCTTCTCTGACCACAATGCCATGAAATTAGAAATCAACCATGGGAAAAGCAAAGAGAAAAAACCTACTCCATGGAGACTAAACAACATGCTACTAAAAAACCAATGGGTCAATGAGGAAATCAAGAAGGAAATTAAAAACTACCTTGAAACAAATGATAATGAAGACACAACCTCTCAAAATCTATGGGATGCTGCGAAAGCAGTGCTCAGAGGGAAATTTATAGCAATCCAGGTCTTTCTCAAAAAAGAAGAAAGATCCCAAATTGACAACTTAACCCTCCACCTAAACGAATTAGAAAAAGAAGAACAAAAAAGTCCTAAAGTCAGCAGAAGGAAGGAAATTATAAAGATCAAAGAAGAAATCAATAAAATAGAGACTCAAAAAACAATAGAGAAAATTAATAAAACCAAGAGCTGGTTCTTTGAAAAGGTGAACAAAATTGACAAACCCCTGGCCAGACTCACTAAAAAGAGGAGAGAAAGAACCCAAATAACCAAAATTATAAATGAAAAAGGAGAAATCACAATGGATACAGCAGAAATACAAAAAACCATAAGAGAATACTATGAACAACTGTATGGCAACAAGTTTGACAATCTGGAAGAAATGGACAATTTTCTAGAATCTTACAGCTTGCCAAAACTGAATCAAGCAGAAACAGACCAACTGAACAGACCGATCACTAGAAATGAAATTGAAGAGGTCATAAAATCACTCCCTACAAATAAAAGTCCAGGACCAGATGGCTTCACAGGTGAATTTTATCAAACATATAAAGAGGAATTGGTGCCCATCCTCCTTAAACTCTTTCAAAAGGTTGAAGAAGAAGGAATACTCCCAAAGACATTCTATGAGGCCACCATCACCCTCATTCCAAAACCAGGCAGAGATACCACCAAAAAAGAAAACTATCGCCCAATATCATTGATGAATATAGATGCAAAAATTCTCAACAAAATCTTAGCCAACCGAATCCAACAACATATCAAAAAAATTATACACCACGACCAGGTTGGGTTCATCCCAGGTTCACAAGGATGGTTCAACATACGCAAATCAATCAGCATCATACACCACATTAACAAAAAAAAGGTCAAAAATCATATGATCATCTCAATAGACGCAGAAAAAGCATTTGACAAAGTTCAACATCCATTCATGATCAAGACCCTCGCCAAAGTGGGTATAGAGGGAACATTCCTGAATATAATCAAAGCCATTTATGATAAACCCACAGCAAATATAATCCTCAATGGGGAAAAACTGAAAGCCTTCTCACTCAAATCTGGAACAAGACAGGGATGCCCACTCTCACCACTGCTCTTCAACATCGTTTTGGAAGTCTTAGCCACAGCAATTAGACAAACAAAAGAAATAAAAGGCATCCATATAGGAAGAGAAGAGATCAAACTGTCACTGTATGCAGATGATATGATACTATACCTAGAAAACCCTAAGGACTCAACCCCAAAACTACTTGAACTGATTAATAAATTCAGCAAAGTAGCAGGATATAAGATTAACATTCAGAAGTCAGTTGCATTTCTGTATACCAGCAATGAAACATTAGAAAAGGAATACAAAAAAATGATACCTTTTAAAATTGTACCTCACAAAATCAAATACCTCGGAATACACCTGACCAAAGAGGTAAAGGACCTATATGCTGAGAACTATAAAACCTTAATCAAAGAAATCAAAGAAGATGTAAAGAAATGGAAAGATATTCCATGTTCCTGGATTGGAAAAATCAATATTGTGAAAATGGCCATCCTACCCAAAGCAATCTACAGATTCAATGCAATCCCTATCAAATTACCAATGACATTGTTCACAGAACTAGAACAAACAATCCAAACATTTATATGGAACCACAAAAGACCCAGAATCGCCAAAGCAATCCTGAGAAACAAAAACCAAGCAGGAGGCATCACTCTCCCAGACTTCAAGAAATACTACAAAGCCACAGTCATCAAAACAGTGTGGTACTGGTATCAAAACAGACAGACAGACCAATGGAACAGAAGAGAGAATCTGGAAATAAACCCTGACACCTATGGTCAATTAATCTTTGACAAGGGAGGCAGGAACATCAAATGGGAAAAGGAAAGTCTATTCAGCAAGCATTGCTGGGAAACCTGGACAGCTGTATGCAAAGCAATGAAACTAGAACACACCCTCACACCATGCACAAAAATAAACTCCAAATGGCTGAAAGACTTAAATATACGACAGGACACCATCAAACTCCTAGAAGAAAACATAGGCAAAACACTCTCTGACATCAACATCATGAATATTTTCTCAGGTCAGTCTCCCAAAGCAATAGAAATTAGAGCAAAAATAAACCCATGGGACCTCATCAAACTGAAAAGCTTTTGCACAGCAAAGGAAACCAAAAAGAAAACAAAAAGACAACTTACAGAATGGGAGAAAATAGTTTCAAATGATGCAACTGACAAGGGCTTAATCTCTAGAATATATAAGCAACTTATACAACTCAACAGCAAAAAAGCCAATCAATCAATGGAAAAATGGGCAAAAGACCTGAATAGACATTTCTCCAAGGAAGATATACAGATGGCCAACAAACACATGAAAAAATGCTCAACATCGCTGATTATAAGAGAAATGCAAATCAAAACTACCATGAGATATCACCTCACACCAGTCAGAATGGCCATCATTAATAAATCCACAAATAACAAGTGCTGGAGGGGCTGTGGAGAAAAGGGAACCCTCCTGCACTGCTGGTGGGAATGTAAACTGGTACAGCCACTATGGAGAACAGTTTGGAGATACCTTAGAAATCTATACATAGAACTTCCATATGACCCTGCAATCCCACTCTTGGGCATCTATCCGGACAAAGCTCTACTTAAAAGAGACACATGCACCCGCATGTTCATTGCAGCCCTATTCACAATAGCCAGGACATGGAAACAATCCAAATGTCCATCGACAGATGATTGGATTCGGAAGAGTTGGTATATATACACAATGGAATACTACTCAGCCATAAAAAAGGATGACATAATGCCATTTGCAGCAACATGGATGGAACTAGAGAATCTCATCCTGAGTGAAATGAGCCAGAAAGACAAAGACAAATACCATATGATATCACTTATAACTGGAATCTAATATCCAGCACAAATGAACATCTCCTCAGAAAAGAAAATCATGGACTTGGAGAAGAGACTTGTGGTTGCCTGATGGGAGGGGGAGGGAGTGGGAGGGATCGGGAGCTTGGGCTTATCAGACACAACCTAGAATAGATTTATAAGGAGATCCTGCTGAATAGCATTGAGAACTATGTCTAGATACTCATGTTGCAACAGAAGAAAGGGTGGGGGAAAAAACTGTAACTGCAATGTATACATCTAAGGATGACCTGACCCCCTTGCTGTACAGTGGGAAAATAATAAAAAAATAAATAAATAAATAAATAAACGATATAATTATGGTTCTCTGTTCTCCAATAATTTTTCACTCCTTGCCTGGTTTCCTTTTCAGCCTTAACCCATTCATTGTTGGCATGCCACTAGCCCCTCCTTTTCTCCCTCAAGACTCAAAACCTCAGGAAGTGTGTCTCCTTGAACTTTCATCCTGGCTGTGCCTCCTTCATCCTTTATTCCTTGCTGGTGAGAAGCCCCCTGCAATGGGAAGTCCAAAAGCTACCTAAAACTAAACAAATCCAAATTGCCATCTTCCCTCTAAGCTGTCACATCTTCAACTCCCTTAACACCATCAGTGCTGTGATTCTTATCTGCATCTCATCCATGAGGAACAATCTTCTAATGCTTCTTCCTTAGCATCTTCTTCACCCAGGTCTCTCTTTTCCTTCCAGTCATGTCTACACTTCCTTTACGGTCTATCTCACACATTCTCCTCCTCCTTCCTCCCTGCCATTAGGACCATGGCTGACAGTCTGATCATCTCACACACAGATCTCTTCTCTCCATCCAAACACCTGCATCAGGCATCATCTTTCTGCAAAGGTTACCTACTGTTGAGAAAGACTATCCTGGTGCCATCTCACTCTCACTGCTGACTCTATTGACATCCTGCCTTTTCTCTTTAGTTCAAGAAACCAAGTTGCCATAACTTACATAACATTTGATCTCTTTTTCCTTCCCTGAGTGATGACACCATCTCTACCCCACCTGCTTGTCTGCAAAATAAACCCTACCTTGTTGTCTCTTGAAAACACTTCCTCAAGCCCACTTCCTTTGTCAGCTTCATCCAAAATAATGCCCTTAACCAATTACTCTATCAATGCCCCCACAGGCCTTTATGTCTACAATGTAGTGTGTGCGTGTGTTCAAAGATTTCTCTATATAATTAAAACGATTTGTTTGTATCTTTGAAGATTTCAGCGAGCCTTAGTCATGCTTTCTACTCCTGAAACTTCACTCAAATAAGGGCATGACAATACTCTACAAAAACCAAAGACTTAATAAATAAGACTAAGTCTAAAACAAAACTGCATTCCGAAGCATGGTCAATGTAGAATGATACTCACCTTTGTACCCTCTGGGGATGACTTCCAGAACTATTCTATAACAAAAGAAAATGGAAAATGGTTTCAGATGATTTAATCAATCATCTTTCTTTTCCTCACCATCCTTTCTCCTGTATTTCTAGATGGTTCTGCGACCATTTTTTTTTTTCTGTCCCTAGATTAACAGCTTCATCAATTTATATGCTCTCACCAAACCCTGCTTTCAGTGCACTTGGCTATATCAATGTTCTCATCAATTATAGAAACCAGACAGATATGGTAGGAAGGACAAAACAGACAAATTGTAGGGCATGTACTGATTCTCCAGGTATGGCATATGGCCAGCGGATCTCAGCAAGTTGTGCATCACAACTATTCAGTGCTAATAAAGACACAGAAGGGGCCCAGGGATCTAGTTTAAAATATTTTCATTTTGAGGACAAATGAATAACTTATACATTTAGCCAAAAAAGAGGAATCTTAGACATCGCTCTCAAAAATCAATTTCATGTAGCTCTTCTTCACTCATATTCACTTTTATCCTGGTAGGTTTTATGGTTCTCTTACAACTCTAGTATGCTGACAAAGTGTGGAGCATCAGACTTCTTTTTCTTTTTTCTTTGGCCACGCCCATGGCATATGGAAGTGCCCGGGCCAGGGACTGAACATGTACCACAGCAGCAACCCAAGCCACTGCAAGGACGATGTCAGAGCCTTAACCCACTGCACCACAAGGGAATTCTAGACTAAGATTTCTTGAAACCATATCACCTGCCAGCTTCAGTATTGCATGATGACTACATTATTATTAATATAGACATCTGTAAGTGGGCATTATTTCTTTCCAATCTCTTCCTGTCGCAAATAATGATGCAAAAAACACATATACATGTTTCTCTGTGCACAGATATGCACGTTTCTCTAGAATACATACCTAGGAACAGAGCTGCTTGGCAGCAGGACTGGCACACCCTTGACTCTATTACATGCTGCCAAATTGCTCCCTAAAAGGATTGTACCAATTTATATATCCACCAGCAGCATATAAAAGCTATAACAGGAACAGAGTTGTGTTAATGCTTACAATTGCCAGACTCAAATTTTGTCAATAGGATGGGTTTAAAATGGTACCTTTTTTTCTGCCTTTTAGGCACCTGTAGCATATGGAAGTTCTCAGGCTAGGGCTTGAATTGGAGCTGCAGCTGCCAGCCACAGCCATAGCAAGGCCAGATCTGAGACGTATCTGTGACTTACACCTTGGCTCATGGATCCTTAACCCACTGAGCGAGGTCAGGGATCAAATCCACATCCTCATGGATACTAGTTGGATTCGATACCTCTGAGCTGCAACAGGAACTCCCTCTAAGTGCTCTTTTTTTTTTTTTTGTCTTTTTGCTATTTCTTTGGACCGCTCCTGCGGCATATGGAGGTTCCCAGGCTAGGGGTCCAATCGGAGCTGTAGCCACCGGCCTATGCCAGAGCCACAGCAACGCAGGATCCGAGCCGTGTCTGCAACCTACACCACAGCTCACGGCAACGCCGGACCGTTAACCCACTGAGCAAGGGCAGGGATCGAACCCGCAACCTCATGGTTCCTAGTCGGATTCGTTAACCACTGTGCCACGATGGGAAATCCTAAATGCTCTTTTGATTTGCATTTTCCTGATGACTATGAAGCAAAGCATTTTTTCATATGTTTTTTGCCCCTTTGGGTATCTCTTCTCTGAACTACCTGTTCAGCTCTTTTGTATTTTTTTCTGTTGAGTTGCTTACCTTTTTATCATTGATTTGTTTGTAGTTATTTATAAATAGGATATTTGGTAACACCAATCATCAAAAAATTATCTGGATGTTCCCCCTGTGGCTCAGTGGGTTAAGAATCTGACTGCAGGAGTTCCTGCTGTGGCTCAGTGGAAACGAATCCGACTAGGAACCATGAGGTTGTGGGTTCGATCCCTGGCCTCGATCAATGGGTTAAAGATCTGGCATTGCCATGAGCTGTGGTGTAGGCTGCAGACGTGGCTCAGATCTGGCATTTCTGTGGCTCTGGCGTAGGCAGGCAGCAACAGCTCCACAGACCCCTAGCCTGGGAACCTAAAAACCACGGGTGTGGCCCTAAAAAAAGGACAAAAGACAAACAACGACAACAACAAAAGAATCTGACTGCAGCAGCTCAGCTTGTTGTGGAGGTGTAAGTTTGATCCCTAACCCAGGGTAGTGGGTTAGAGGCATGTATATAGATTGCAGCTGAGGCTCAGATTCAATCCCTGGCCTAAGAACTTCCATATGCCTCAGAGTGCAGCCATTAAAAAAAAATTATCTGATTTTTAAATTTAGTTTTGGTTTTATAAAATGGAAGCAGAACTCTATTAATAAACCATGTAAGTACTGTCCAACTGAAAGAAAAGCTGAAGCCAGATCATTGGAATATATGAAATACAAAAGTGAGTAGGGAGAGAAAGATGGGAGTGAAGAGTAGAAAAATTTTGCATATGAGGAATGGGAATTTATAAAGAAAGGAGAAGGAGTTCCGGTCGTGGTGCAGTGGAAAAGAATCCAAATAGGAACCATAAGATTGTGGATTCAACCCTGACCTTGCTTAGTGGGTCAAGGCTCTGGCATTGCTGTGTTGGTTGAAGATGTGGCTCAAATCTGCTGTTGCTGTGGCAGTAGCATAGTCTGGCAGCTGTAGCTCCAATTCAACCCCTACTCTGGGAACCTTCATATGCCATGAGTGTGGCCCTAAAAAAAGAAAAAGAAAAAGAAAAAGAAAGAAAGAAAGAAAAAAGAGACAGTGAAAAGACTGCCAAATATTTTGATTTAGTAAGCATGCATGAGGGAGTTCCCGTCATGTCTCAATGGTTAATGAATCCAACTAGGAACCATGAGGTTGTGGGTTCGATCCCTGGCCTCAATCAGTGGGTTAAGGATCTGGCGTTGCTGTGAGCCGTGATGTAGGTCTCAGAGGCAGCTTGCATCTGGCGTTGCTGTGGCCCTGGCGAAGCCCTCGGCTACAGCTCTGATTAGACCCCTAGCCTGGGAACCTCCATATGCCTCGAGTGTAACCCTAGAAAATACAAAAAAAAAAAAAAAAAAAAAAAGAGAGAGAGAGAATACATGAGAAAAAGGTAGAAAAATTATGGTTGGATACCGGAGGTCATTTTTAAATGAGGAAACAAAGGAGATAAGATTAATTAGGAAGCTTAGAGACAAATACTGTACCACTGGAGATAGGACAGAATTGTTTAATCTGTCACTGTTATCACTGCTTTCTGACGTATTTGCTGAGAAGCCATTTTCAGTTGCTGACTCTGAAGCCCTACAAGAAAAGGGAGAACTATTAGCTTATGAATTTTGCCTATTTTTTGTTGATCAGTAACTACTTTTTCTAAATCCTTCTTAAACATTAAACATATTTGCACTTTCAGGCTACACTGTGAATTTGTTAAATAACCCAGTTGTTTGTTCACTTACGATGTGCTCGTTGTGGGAGAGCTGCTTTGGATGTCACTGCTCGCAGTACTGAGACAACTAGAGGATGGTGGGTCAGCATTCTGAAAGAGTTAATTTAAGCACAACTAAATTACTTCTCCAGAGTGGCTGAGTCTCTGTGAACAAATTACCACATGAATTTCTCCCCATTACCAGACTGACAGTCATAAAGAATTACGGGATTTTTTTTTATGGATGTTTGATATGGATTTAAAAAAAGAAACATGCAACCCTGAGTTTGTCAACAGAACTATGATCCCTCTGGATCCTTGCGGTCACACGGCTCACGGCTTGTTGGTGGAACATACAGTGGAGGAATCCTTTTGCTATGTGATTGGCTGTCTTGGCATCATCTAAATACCATCAAACCTCGAATCAACTTCAGAGAGAACTTTTAAATGTAAAAATGAAATCCAAAGGCAGTACATACCATAAAGTTTTCTGACTGTAACTTTTCATAAGCCTGTTTGGCAGCCAATTGTTTTGCCTCCTGTTTAGTGGATCCTACACCACTACCATATACCTTCCGTCCGATTTTGCATTTATAATGAAATCTAGGAGAAATGATGAAGAGTAGGATTAACTCTAATACCAAAAAGCAGTACATCTAACTTATGACTTGGAAAAAAACACACATTAACAACGACCCAAATGTAAAACTAATTGAATAGGTAAATTCATAGTTCGTAGCTTCTTTCATTGAAATCTTCAGTGAGATGGCTGACCATTTTGCTAGAATAAGCAAGATAGGCTGACATTTCCCCTTGTATTTTCCAGGCAACTTCTAATCCTTTGTTGCTTCACTGAAAGATCTGGCATTAAGGTACTAAGTGGTGATTTATTTTTTAATTCCTTAAAAGTCAAAAGATATGAAGGTAGAGAAGGAAGAGAGAGATCCAGTGAATTTTTCAGAGATGTTCAACTAGAAAGAAAGAGCCAGTAAAGGAAGTGAGGCTTATAGAGGAGAAATAATAAGATTACAGTGTTTTATGGGGAAGGGGCAACTTCAGCTAACTTCATCCCTAACTTCAGCTCTAACTTCAGCATTTTCTGCCCCCTGTTCGTGTGCACAAAAAAAACTAAGAAAATCCCCACAGACACCCCATGCTGTCAGGACACTTGTGGTTAGGCAAGGATTGGACAATTATATAAGAACTATATTTAAGGTGGCAAAGCATTGACATGGCAATTTGTATCATGGAGTTACCACATAGTGCTACAGAATTATTCCAGTATTATTTGCCATAGAGGGAAACACACCCTACCAGGGTAAGTCTTTCCCACTAGACTGTGAAGGAAAAACTAGGAAGCTTGGATGAGTGTCCAGATCATTTCTATAGCTTTTATTTTTGTTAGGCACCCCCTAAGTAGACTTCTATGTTTTAGCAATCAAATGTCAAAGCTCTTAATTCAAGGGAACCAAACAGGTGAGTGACCTACAGGGTAATAAAATAACCTCTCAATTTTTTCTTTCTTTTTTCTTTTAGTCTTTTTAGGGCCTCACCTATGGCATATGGAAGTTCTCAGGCTAGGGGTTGAATCAAAGCTGTGTAGCTGCCGGCCTGCACCACAGCCCCAGCAATGCAGGATCTGAGCCACATCTGCAACCTATACCACGGCTCATGGCAACAAAGGATCCTTAACTCACAGAGTGAGGCCAGGGATCGAACCCATGTCCTCATCGGGTTCATTACAGCTGAGCCACGATGGGAACTCCAAATAGCCTCTTAATTTATTGAGACTGACTCACAGAATTCACTTTTGAACTATTTCATTCCAATGAATCCTATCACATTTTCCTTTTCCTGGTTCTGGCCTAAAAGCCATCAGGGTGAAAACATCAGTAGCTGAGTCAATTTAGAGGGCAGTATCCTAAAGTGGTTTTGTGGACTATTTGCCATTTAGACTTTTTTGCGGGGGGTAGGGAGGGACATCGGAGGCATACAGAGGTTCCCCGGCCAGGGATCAAACCCACACCACAACAATGACAATGCTGGATCCTTAACCTGCTGTATTACCAGGTAACTCCCACTTAGACTTTTTTTCCCCCTCCACCCTATTTAAATGTTGGTTGTAGCTGAGAAACAATCTCCCTCAGACTCATTGGCTTTCTGCTTTTCCCAGTTCCAATCTATTCTTCATCCTCATGTCCAAAGTCTTAGCTCACTGGTGACACTCTCAGTATCTGACTGATGCTCTCATCATACCCCTCAAATCCTGGTCTCCTCTCAGTCCAAAGCAAAAACCCGTTCTATCTAATACATGCCATTTGTCTAGAGAGTGACACCTGCTTAATCAAATGTGAAGGGCGAACAAATGGCTCTCTAATCCGTTAAGAGTGAAAAAACAGTCATTCCACAAAGCCACTGCCACTGTGACCTCAGGGGTGGGAAGGGCTTCACAACCCTGGAGCTGGAGCATCTGCCCTGTCTTAGGGTCCTACAAACTGAACCATCCAGGTATACCTCAGAAATCAAGGATTCCTGGAGTTCCCGTCGTGACACAGTGGTTAACGAATCCGACTAGGAACCATGAGGTTGCGGGTTCGATCCCTGCCCTTGCTCAGTGGGTTAAGGATCCGGCATTGCTGTGAGCTGTGGTGGAGGTCACAGACGCGGCTCGGATCTTTCTTGCGTTGCTGTGGCTCTGGCGTAGGCTGGTGGCTACAGCTCCGATTAGACCCCTAGCCTGGGAACCTCCATATGCCGCGGGAGCGGCCCAAGAAATGGCAAAAAAGACTAAATAAATAAATAAATAAAAATTAAAAAAAAAAAAAAGAAGTCAAGGATTCCCCAGATTTGATCAGTTATGGGATACGGGTGCCACATCTTCAGGAATTAAGCATTTTAATATTTTAATTACAAAGATGACCAATTACTTTTAACTCATATAAAACCCTCCCTGCAGAATGTATCAAAAGGGACAACTATCTCTGGAAATCTAAACATGAAAATAAGCCTGCTCTGTTGCTTAGATACAATAAAATAGAAGGAAAAGTATGTCATCTCACTTTTCAGGCCCATCTTCCCCCGGTTCACATGGTTCATAATTTACAGATAGGTTTTTCTTTTGGGAAATCGTATTAATACGGCCTATGTAATTCTCAGTGAGTTGTCTATCTGGAGGATTTGCTGTCGGCAGTGATGAAGAACTATTTGCCTACAAAAAAAAAAAAAAAAATTTTTTTTAACACAGATGATAACCAAGATTTCACTCTTTATTTTTTGTCTCATAAAATTACTAAATGAAAAATTTGGAAGACAATTTGGATTTTGTGGATTTCCCTACTGTCATACTTTAATAAAAGTGTAAGTATATACCTTCCTCCACCAGAAAAAAAAATCTACAAGGATAAATTTTTTTTTTTTTGGCTGTACCCATAGCACATGGAATTTTCCTGGGCCAGGAACTGAATCTAAGCTGCAGCTGCAACCTATGCCACAGCTGAAGCAATGCCAGATGCTTAACTCAGTGTACTGGGCTGGGGATCAAACCCATGCTGCTGCAGAGACAACAGGATCCCCAACCTACTGTACCATAGCAGGAACTCCCACAAGGATAAATTTAAACAGGAGAAAATAAATCATCCATTTTTTTCTTTGATAGTTGCATAAGGAAAAATAAAACAGTCAACTTTCTTGTTTATCCAGGTAATATTCTAAAACACTTTCTGGTTTGCTCTACCCTTTATAAATCTCAAAGAACACAATAACAAATACTGAGGTAAAGCTATATCCTAGATCACAACTTAACAGGTAAATAGGAATATAACAGCATCGTTCCTTCCACTGTTATCTGCCCATTTTAAAATTCTTCTTTTTGTTGTTGTTGTTGTTGTTGTTGTTGTTGTTGTTGTTGTTGTTGCTATTTCTTGGGCCACTCCCGTGGCATATGGACGTTCCCAGGCTAGGGGTCGAATCGGAGCTGTAGCCACCAGCCTACGCCAGAGCCACAGCAACGCGGGATCCGAGCCGCATCTGCAACCTACACCACAGCTCACGGCAATGCCGGATCGTTAACCCACTGAGCAAGGGCAGGGACCGAACCCGCAACCTCATGGTTCCTAGTCGGATTCGTTAACCACTGCGCCACGACGGGAACTCCCCATTTTAAAATTCTTAATCTGACAAAATCTTGTCCAAGATTTTTCTACTTTATTAACCTTGTCAAAGAAAAAAAAATTTGGTTTTACTGATTTTCTTTATTATTTCTTTGTGGGTTTTTTTTTTTCACATTAACTTCTGCCCTTCATTGTTATCACTGTATTTTCTCCTTAGAAGGTACTCTATTGTTCTTTTTCTACCTTCTTGAATTGTTTTTTGGGCTCATTAATAATTTGCTGAGTTTGTGATTTTTGCCTGATTTATTTTTCTCAATTTTGATTAGAAGGGTGACATCTTCAACTAAGATTTTCCAGGAGAGTATCTTTTCCAAACTTTTCAGCATCTAAGAATGGTCCTCTCTCTGCTTTACATGTAAAATGACTTCTTATCTCATTTTGTAGCTGCTGCTCCACTGTCTGCTGGTTTCTAATGTGCCTTGGACATTTTTTTCATTTTTACATTTTAATGTCTTCTGCCTAGATGCTTGTCGGATTCTTCATCCCTGGAGCTCAGTACTTTCACAAGGGGTGATGTCGTTCTTGGTGGTTTTGTGTTTTTCTGTTTCTGCTGAGTCGCTGAGTTGTTTTCATCTGCCGCCAGGTCTTTAGTTCGGAAATATTTTCTACTGAAATCTCCTCCGATAGCTTTTTCTGTGCTCTGTTCTCATCTTCAGGGACAACAATTACATGTTTGTTGGTTCTTCACCATCTGCCCTCCATATACAACATCACGATCACGTCTATCTCTGTCCTTTCCCACTCATTTGGCAGAAGGGGCTCCTGCCAGAACCAGTTAGCGCTTTGCTCACTGTTTCCTTAGAGCACAACACTGCTGTGGCACCCTGAATAGGTTTTGCCCAGTTTTGCCCACTCTTTCCTAGGTGTTCCTCTCATTCAGGGTTCTATAGAAATGGGGACAGGAAAAAACACTGAATTAAACTTCTGAAAGCAAAAGAACTTGTACGTGGCTTTATTCTGTAGGTGGTATTTTGCCAAAGAGAAAAATACAAAATATATTTGTAAGTTCCCTTTCACTAGGGAAAAAAAAAAAAAAAGCAGTTACTCACCTTGTGTTCTTTATTAATTATTTCAAAAGCTAATTTGGCTGCAGCATTTTTGGCTTCCTTCTTTGATCTACCTTCAGCTTTGGGGAATTCTTTCTCATCTATTACAACTTGATACGTAAACCTGATTGCAAAGGAAATATTCACAAAACATTATGAAACTCATGCATTACCTAACAACAAGTGTTCCAATCCCCACTGCCTCCTAGGACTACCTTTGGAAATTTTAACGTATGATCCATTAGGATTTAAGCAGTCACCCCCCCAAACAGCAAAAGAGCATATCATCTGGAAGCAAGGAAAGGCTTATACCCTTTTTTCTCTAGAGTCCTCAGAAGTTACCACTTTACATTAAGAGGACTCTCATAGTACTCTCTGGCAACTTTGTTCTCAAACTAAAGAACTGACTTCAAAACTGTGCCAGAGTTGCCATTCTCCCAGTTTTTATTTTATAGGGATATACCTTTTTTTTTTTTTAATAGCAACTGACCTCAAGTTATGTGCAGGTCCTGTCTTACACAGTTCACGATACTTAAGTATGACATCGTTCTTTTGTTGGTATTTATTAAGTTCTTCTATGTAGAAACACGGTGAACGACCACTGGCCATTTCTTTCTCCAGTAAACTACAATAAAAGAGATGATTGAAAGAGGTGATACACTCAGAATATATTTAATCTGTTTTCCCCAATCCAGTTCAAGACACAAAACAGGGTAAGACGAGAGTTCACCGGTGGCTCAGCAGGTTGAGGACCCAGCATTGTCACTGCTGTGGCTCTGGTTACTGTTGCTGTGACAGTTCAATCCCTGGCCTAGGAACTTCTGCATGCTGTGAGTGCAGCCAAAAAAAAGCAAAAAAAAAAAAAAAAAAAAGGGTAAGATGACTCTTCTTTATATGACTGATCTCAGCCCCACATAAGTTCAGAGAAAACTTTCTTACAAAACCTTTCTTTTTCTCTCAAGGACTACACAGTCAAGCTAATTTCTCCAAAATTTTCTTTCTTTCTTTATTTCTTTTTTTTTTTTTTTTTTTTTTTGATTTTTAGGGCCACACCATCAGCATTCCCAGGCTAGGGGTCAAATCGGAGCTACAGCTGCCAGCCACAGCCACAGCCACAGCAATGCCAGATCTAAGCTGCATCTGCGACCTACACCACAGCTCACGGCAACACCGGATCCTAAACCCACTGAGCAAGGCTAGGGATCAAACCCACAACCTCATGGTTCCGAGTCGGATTGTGTTTCTGCTTGCCACAGGGGAACTCCTCCAAAATTTTCTACTTTCAAAACTCAACTGTCCAAAAAAAAACAGTCAGTCCTCCTCTTTAACTTTGCTTTCTGCTTCCACTGAGTCTTAAGTGCGTGAGAAGGTTAAAAGCCTGCAGGAATTGAATTAGAATTCTTCATGTTGAGAAGATAAGGATTGAGAGTACATAAAGTGAAGTTTATGAAATCATGAAGGATTTAGTTGTATGGACATGGATTCTCCTACGAAATGCCCCAAATCCCCCTTTTGAAATTTGAACAAGTCAGTTTTAAGACAATTTACCTGGTAGGTAAATTATGGCCCCAGTTTATGTAAACAAAATCTAAAGCATACAGGAGCTCCCATTGTGGCATAGCAGAAACAAATCTGACTAGTATCCACAAAGATGTGGGTTCGATCCCTGGCCCTGCTCAGTGGGTAGGGGATGTGGCATTGCCATGAGCTGTGGTGTAGGTCGAAGACATGGCTTGGTTGCTGTCACTGTGGTGTAGGCTGCAGCTGCAGCTCTGATTTGACCCCTAGCCTGGGAGCTTCCACATGCTGCATACGCAGCCCTAGAAAGCAAAAAAGCAACCAAACAAAAAAAACTAAAGCAAATAGAATCTAAATATAAGAGCTAAAGCTATAAAACTTTAGAAGAAAACATTAGCGCGAATGTTGTCAAGCTTAGATTTGACAATGTAATCTTAGCTACAACAGCAAAAGCACAAGCAACAAAAGAAAACAGAGACAAAATGGGCATCATCAAATTCAAAAGTGGGAGTTCCTCTGCAGCACAGTGGGTTAAGGATCCAGTGCTGTCACTACTGTGGCACGGGTTGGATCCCTGGCCCAGGAATTTTTACATGCCATGGGCACGGCCCCCCAAAATTTTAACTGTTTGTATATTAAAGGACACTGTGAGGAAAATGAAAGGACAATCTACATAAAGGGACATTTTAAAATAATATATCTGATAAAGGTCTAGTATCCAGAATATAGAAAGAACTTTTACAACTCAACAACAAAAAGACAGTTAAAAAACAGGCAAATGACTAAATGGATGTTTCTCCGAAGAAGACATACACATGGCCAAAAAGCACATGAAAAAGTATTCAGTATCATCTGTCATTAGATAAATGCATATCAAAAGCACAACTAGATACCACTTCACACCCACTAGGCTGATAATAATAATAGTAATAATAATAATAATAATAATGCAGAAAATAAATGTGTTGGTGATGATGTAGAGAAACTGGAAACCTCATACATTGTTGACAGGAATGTACAGCAGTGCAGCCTCTATAGAAAATAATTTGGTGGTGCCTCAAAAAGTTAAAATTATCATACGACCCAGCAATTTCACCCCTAGATGTAGACCCAAAGAACTGAAGAACAGGTTTTCAGATACTTAAGCAGGGATGCTCACAACAGCACTATCGACAATAGCCAAAGGTGGAACTCCTCCAAATTGTATCTCTCAACTGATGAAGAGTAAACAAAACATCGTACATCCACACATGGAATGGTATTCAACCATGAGAAGAATGAAATATTGAAACATGCTACAACATGGCTAAATGTCAAAACCATGCTAAATGAAAGAAGTCAGACATAAAAGGTCACATGTTGTATGATTCCATAGATGTGACTCATCCAGAATAGGTAAATCCATACAGACAGAAAGCAGAGCCTGTTGACTTCTCATTTCTTATTAGAAAGCTCTTGATTTTCCTTCTTTCATGGTCAAACTTCCTTTCTAACACCCTTAATCTTCACAGCCTTTAAATGCTGGAATTCTCCCAGGGCTTGGTCCAAAGACCCTATTTTCTTCATTCTATATTTTCTCATCAAGGTAATTTCTTTCAATGATTATCTATTTATCATTAACTCTAAAGTTTATGTATAGTTTATGAACCCCTCTCTGAGTTTCAGATCTCTCTATCCAATCTCTTTACTTGGACATCTCAAAATGACTTCTAAACTCAAAAGATCCAAAATTGCAGTTACAATCTTCCCTCAAACTGGTCTGGAGTTTCCTTTCTTAGCAAATGACTCCACTGTCCATCCATATCTGAAAGCAATCTGGGAGGCATCCTTGACATGCCCTTTCCCTACCTTCTGATCTATACCTATGTTCTACCCCCAAGCCTTCTACTTCTCACCAGGGCTATAGTCACCATCCTGGTTCTAGCCATCACCATCTCGGTCCTGGACTGCTGCAAGAACCTTAGAACCAGTTTCTTGCAGCCTCTGCAATTCCTTCTCTATCCTGCAGCCATTGAGATTTTTTAAAACTGTTTTCGGAAATTCCCCTGTGGTGCAATGGGTTAAGGATCCAGCATTGCTGAAGCTGTGGCATAAGTTGCAAGTGCAGCTAGGATGTGATGCCTGGCCTGGGATCCCATAAGCTGCAGGTGCGGTCAAAAAAACCAAAAGCGAAACAAAACTTGTTTTTTCATTGTTGTAAAATATATATAACACGAAATTTACTGCCCCCCCCTTTTTTTTTTTACCATTTTTAAGTGCACAGTTCATGGACAATAAGCATTTTCACAATGTTGGAAGGCCATCATCACCATCTACCTCCAAAACTCTTTTCATCTTCCCAAACAAAAAGTCGGTACAATAACTTCTCGGGAGTTCCCACCATGGCTCAGCAGTAACAAACCTGACTAGTATCCATAAGGATGTGGGTTCAACCCCTGGCCTCGCTCAGTGGGTTAAGGATCCAGTGTTACCATGAGCCATGGTGTAGGTCACAGATGCGGCTCAGATCCTTCGTTGCTGTGGCTGTGGCGTAGGTGGCAGATGAAGCTCCATTTCGACTCCTAGCTTGGGAACTTCCATATGCCACGGGTGCTGCCCAAAAAAAGACAAAAACAAAAACAAAACAAACAATAACTTTTCATTTCCCTTTGCTCTAAGCCCCTAGTAACTGCTATTCTATTTTATATCTCTATGAATCTGCCTATTCTAGGTACCTCATATAAGTGGAATCATACAATATCCGTCTTTTTGCATCTGCGTATTTCACTTAGTATATGTCCTTAAGGATCATCCACGTTGTAGAATGTGTCAAAATTTCCTCCCTTTTTAAGGCTGAATAATATTCTGCTGTACGGATATACTGCATTTTGTTTATCTATTCATCTGTCGACGAAGATCTGGGTTATTTCAACCTTTTGGTCATTGTGAATAACACCGATATGAACACTGCTGTACAAATATCTGTTCAAATCCTACCCTCAAATCTTTTGTGTCTATACCTAGAAGTGGAGTCACTGAATCTCGTGGTAATTTTATGTTTAACTTTTTGAAGAACTGCCAAACTATTTTTCACTGTGGCTATAGCATTTTATTTCCACTAGTGATGCACAAAGGTTCCAATTTCTCTGCATCCTCACCAACACTTGTTATTTTCCATTTTTAAAACAGCCATATCGTAATGTTTTTTTAAACATCAACTCAATCATGCATGTCCCACAAACCACCACAATTGTTCTTCTTAAGGTCACCAATAGCTTCCCCAACTTTAAAACTAGTAGTCATTTGTCAGTTCTCAGTCCCTGTCTACCTGACTCATAATCAACATATGACATGGTTGCTCATTCCATTCTCCCTCCTGTCCCCTTCTTAGCTTGGACACCTAAGACACCACCCTCTCCTGGTCTCCCTCCCTTCTCACAAGCTACTCCTTCTGTCTCCTTTCCTGGTTCCTCTTCATCTCCCCTTCTTTTAAATATTGTAGTATCTCAGGGTCCAGTTCTCAGATCTCTCTGCTCTACTTATTCTCACTACCCTGCTGATCACCTTGAGGCTTGTGGCTTTAAATTCCACCTACACAATGATCATTCTGAAAAGAATGCCTCCACTAGCAACTCTTTCTGGCTCCCAACTGCTTCTGTCCAACACACTCCTCTCTGAGAGGCTCTGGATATGACCCTTCTGCCTGGCTTTTGTCTGGCCAACTCCTGCATCCTATAGATCTCAAGTCAAACATTCCTTCCCAGACACTTTAGAAGAGGTCCTGGTTTGATGATCTATCACAGCCCTTGTCTCCTTTATTGCAATTGCTAATTTAACGCACTGTCTTCCAAAAGAGACCATGAGCAACAAGAGCGAAGGGAGTAGGTTTATCATAGAGGCTCAATGATGAATAAATGAATACCAAAGTATCTGTACATCTCCATCATCTCCATGACTTGTCACATGTTTTTCTCTCCCAATACCTATACCCTTTGTCTACTAGGAAATTCCTACTCATCTGTGGGAACAATATATACTTCTTTTGAAGCTGAGGGAGCAGCTAGTACCTCTACATGGGCCTGCCACCCCTTGTCAGCTCCCATCATAGTGCTGACTGCTTTTTACACTAGTCAGTGAGCTCTTTGGGGAGCCAGCTCTATGTCTTACTCATCTCTGTATCACTGCCACCCAGTGGCAAGTGGTAAATTCTGAACACCTGGATGGCATATAGGGAAATGAGAGATTGAGTCACTAAAATTAAGCACTCCATCTTAAACCTCATTGTCTCTCTTTTTCTCATCTGTTGTTTTCTGTGCATCCTTTCTTCATTCATTCAGCAAATGCTTAGCAAGTGTCAGGCACTGTTCCAACACTGGTGTCCATATGTGAGCAAGACAAATCAAGTCCTTACCTGCACTCCACTGAAGAAACAAAGAAGACAACGTCCAAAAACAAATAATAGGAGTGGGTATATGATGACCAGATGGCTGGAAGTGCTACAATGAAATGATACAGGGGCATTTAGTAGGTAGGGGCAGAGATATGAGGGAGATGCTTTGATACAGCGGTCAGGGAAGGCCCTTCTTAGGAGGCAATATTTAAATCAAGCCTAGATGATGAGAAAGCCCATCACACTTAGATATGGGGGGGGGGTTCATCTCAGGCAGAGGAAACCCTAAGGCGGGCACCATGATGGCTTCTGGAGAGATAGCAAAAAGGCCAAGGAGACTGCTGCACAGTGAACAAGGGGAGCAAGTGGGAAGTGAGTCAGAGAGGGAGGCAGGTGCCACAGCACACAGACCATGAATGAACTGTGGATGTTATTCCACTTGTAATGGGAAGCTGAGGGTTCTCAGCACAGGGGTGATGTGATTGGATTTATGTCTTTAATGATCAATCTGATGCTATGCAGAGAACAGAGCATGGGGGCAGTTGTGGAAAAAACAAGCAGAGCATGAGTAGAGGTCAGGAGACTAAGTCGAGGCTGCTGCAGTGGTTTAGGGGAGCAATGCTGGTGGCTGGAAGGGCTTAGATCTGAGCAAAGGCACCATCTTTGCAACACCACTTAGTGTTATAGAGAGAGCTAGGCTGTCAAGCCACATAGATCTGAGATAGGCACCTTTCTTAACCTTTAATTTGTGACCAGAAAAGAGGAATGAAAACACCTGATTCACAGGTTGTTGTGAAGAGTCAATCAGACAAAAAGCATCCAGCAGGGTCTCCCACAGCAATGCCCCTCAGTGAGTGGTGCTCCTGGCCTACAATCCCCAATTCCAAAAAGCACTGAAAACTGAGGTTTACTTTATTTTCATTTGATTTGGTTTCGGTCAGTGTGTAGCCCCCCATCTAGACCTGAACTAACATGAGTTATTTAGAGTCTTTACCACACTTTGTTGTCTGCAGACAACATTTATACATTTCACTGCAGAAATGTTTTATGATAGACTGCTGCTCCACTCTAAGAGCATTAAATTACTTACTAGTTTTTAAAAAATCCATAAGTCCCTGAGTACCAGGACATACCTGACCTAAGGGTTTCAGATAAGGATCTGCAGCTGTGTCATTATTTTTAGGAACCAAAGTGTCATTTAGTTTAGTCACAACCATGAGACCATGCATCCAATTGCAGGAGGCCATAGATCTCAGAACACCAGTTATGGAAGAGTCCTTAGCAATTATTTAAACCAAAGTTCCATGGAATGCCCTAAATCCACAGAACTTTTACCTCTACATAACTGCTGATGTTCAAAATGACAAGCCAGTTTGAATTTAAGCAAAACATAGGTGTAAACCAATAAGGTGCTCAATTGGCCTGTTTGAAATAAGTACTTATGAGTTTGGAAAAAAAGAAACAGCAGGTTTCCTTTCAACTACATCTCATTTGAATATATGTTACCATTTTCCTAAAAGAAAATTCCATCATAATCACTAAAAATGTTATGTGTCCATCTTACTCTTGCCCAAAAGTTACTTTGCCTGTGCCTTGATTCCCTTACGGCAGACTGTGAACACTTACGGGTCAAGCCCCCTCCAGGGTCTGAACACTGCTTGACAAACAACATTCAACTAGTACCTGATGAATTAAATGAATAAACTACACATCCAGTGTTACGGATCTTCAGGTTCAAATACGGAAAGAGAAGAACAAGGGCATAAACTGCTCAAGATTCTAAGTTCCTAAGGGACAGCAGGGAGTCTCTTAACTTCTGATTGGCGGGTCTCATACTCTGGAACTCAAAAGAGAATGTATTAACTACCACTCATTAAATAAAGACATAAGGAATATCTATTATGTACTAGGTTATACTAGTGAACAAAACCCTACTCTTGTGAACTTACTAGTGGAGGCATATGGACAAACCCAATAAAAAGTGTCACAGGATGATAAGTACTATATTGAAAACCAAGGCAGAATAAGGGGGACAGCAAGGGAAGAGTGGGGCTTCTTTCACATGCAGGTTGTTCCTGGAAGGCTGCTCTGATAAAGTGATATTGGAGGAAGTGAGAATAACACGAAGGACTGGTCCACACAGGTATCTGGAAGAAGAACCTTCCAAGAAGACACAGGCAGTGCAAAGGCCTAGAGGCAGCAGATAGTGCTGAGCTGTGCTCCAGGAACATCAAAAAGGCCTGCGTGGTCAAGAATGGAAGGAGCACCAAAAACACTGTGTGGGAGGGATTCTGATGAGATGGGAAGCTACTGGGGAGCAGAAAGGGATTGTCTTGTTCGGACGTGAAGTCAGGTTCCCGTGGTGTTGAGAGGCGGTGCGGGGGTGGGGGTGGGAATGGAGTTGGAGCTGGGCGGGGGGGGGGTTAAGATGGGCTTTTGGGAAACAGTTGCGACAGTCCAGGCAAAAGACTTTTGGTCAGGGATTATTTAGCCAATTTTTTGGGCAATTCAGGCCTCCGTATCTCCCATCTGTTGTCTCTCAAGGATGGGGCTTTTTCGTTTTCCACTGGTTGTCCCTGCCCCCAGCCTGCGTCTGGGCAAGTGATTACTTGCTCTGCTAAAAAGATCTTCGCGGGAGATGAATGGCTTTGGTTCCCACCGCGCTGCATAGTCCCTCCCCAAATTCAGCAAACGCCCCACCTAAGGCCTCGGACAGCGCTCCCAATGCAGCGGCTCAGGGGTCAGGGGTCTTACCAGGGTCCAGTCCCAGGCTGGGGATGCAGGATGGCGAGCGCCCTTGTGGCTCCTGGTTGTCGGCCCCTCGCCACTCACCCGCGCTGCTGCAGTCTGTGAAGCCTGGTGGGATCTGGGCCGCTCACTCTCAGTTTCGTTTTCCCCGCGGACTCCGCCTTCTTCCCCCGCCGCACGGGCCCCTCCCGCACCAGTCAGCACTTGTCCGCGCAGGCTCCGGGATCGCGCGCCACTGGCGCCTGCACCCGGAGTTCCCGCGGGCGGCAGTGCGGAGCCTGCTGGGCACCCGCCGGCCGCTGCTGCGCGGTAGAGCGCGTCCGGGTCCCTGCGGCCTGACCTGGTCTTCTCATGCTGCTTCCGGCCCCCGTGGCGGGATCAGTCCGCCGGGATGTGGGGAGGACCTTGAGGTCTCCGAGGCCCACTGCGTGGCGGGCGCTCCCTGAACTGGGCTCTTCAACGCAACATTTGGGACGGCGTTGCGGGGAAGGATGTCATCAGCTCCATTTTACATTAGAAACTGAGCAAATTAACTGTCCCAGAACAAAGCAGGATTCTATTACTCTTAACCACCAAAGCACCCTGCCTCTTCCTCACATTCACCAGGCTGGGAATGAAGAGGTCTGCTGGCATAATCTCCCTTCAGTCTGTTCCCAGCCATCCATCCATTCATTCAACGATACTTGCCAGCCTTTGTACCAGCCAGTCCATCAGTTAGAGCCACTTGCTCCCCGCGCAACCTCCTGGAGGTTTCGACCAAAGTTCTTACCAGAAATCCCAGATTTGTAAAAAAAAAAAAAAAAAAAAAAAAAAACCCTACTCACCTAATGGACTATGACACCTTCCCAAAGTAATACTGCTGCCTCGACCAAATGACTGAGGAGTGCTGAGGACTTACCTCACAACAGTTCTGCAAGGTAGGTCCATTATTATGCCCATTTAACAGATGAGAAAACAGGCCTGAGGCACAGAGAAGTAACAACTAGTAAGCTGAGGAGCCAGAATTAGAACCAAGAGTCTGTACCTCAGCATCCTAGCTAGGGTGAGTAAGAGAGGTGGTCCCAAGGTGGACTTCAGGTACACATTACCTATTGGCCATTGACTCCAGGAGTCCTTTCCCACTTCTCTTTTCTACCCCCTGTATGACAGGATATCAATGGCTAAACACTGCATTTTCCTTGATTTAAGTTCCCCCAATGTGGCGCACTGATGGGAGTTTGGAAGGCAGGTAGGAGGCAGAGCCATCTTTCTGTGCCCTTTGAGGTTGCAAAAAGCTCTAGCTTTGGTGGCTGTTTGAAGGAGTCCACTTACCAGCTTCGTGGGTGTGGGGTGACTGTGACAGCCACAATGGCAGTAGCAATGACAAGTTTTCTGACTTTTTGAAGCCTCTGAACTGTCCAAGAGGTTAAGGAAAGAAAATGACAAGCTCAAGCATGGTCAGAGGACACAAATTTTTATGGTTGAGGGGAAAATCTTCTTACTTCTTGTAGCCTCAGGGCTGACAGAGCAAAAATCAGGAGCAGAGTCTAATACTACAGGGTAGCAGAAATACTATATAACTTTTTGTTGTTGTTCTTTTAAAGCTTTATTGAACTGTAGTTGAGTTGTAATGTTGTGATAATTTCTCCTGTACAACAAAGTGATTCAGGTATACATATATGCATAACCATTCTCTATTAGATTCTTTTCCCTTATAGCTTATCACCGAATATTAAGTAGAGTTCCCTGTGCTAAACAGCAGGTCCTCATTGACATTCTTTCCATTACAATGGTGTGCATATGCGGGAGTTCCCATCGTGGCGCAGTGGTTAACGAATCCGACTAGGAACCATGAGGTTGCGAGTTCGGTCCCTGCCCTTGCTCAGTGGGTTAACGATCCGGTGTTGCCGTGAGCTGTGGTGTAGGTTGCAGACACGGCTCGGATCCTGCGTTGCTGTGGCTCTGGCGTAGGCCGGTGGCTACAGCTCCAATTCAACCCCTAGCCTGGGAACCTCCATATGCCGCCTGAGCGGCCCAAGAAATAGCAACAACAAAAGACAAAAAGACAAAAGACAAAAAAAACAATGGTGTGCATATGCCAATCCCAGACCCCCAGTCCATCCTCCCCCTGACCTTTCCTCTTTGGTAACCATGAGTCTGTGAGTCTGTTTCAATTTTGTACATAAGTTCATTTGTATCCTTCTTTTTAGATTCCTCAAATAAATATCTTACGATGTCTGTCCTTGACTTACTTCACTTAGTATGATAATTTCTGTGTCCATCCATGTTGTTGTAAATGACATTATTTCATTCTTTTTTTATGGCTAAGTAATATTCAATTGCATATATGTACCACAACTTCTTTATCTTTTCTATTGGTGAATATTTAGGTTGTTTCCATTGTCTTGACTATTATAAATAAGACCACAATGAAACTGCGGTACATGTATCTTTTCAAATTGTGGTTTTTCTCTGGATAGATGCCAAGAAGTAGGATTGCTGGATCATAGTAATTCTATTTTTAGTTTTTTTTTTTTTTTTTTTGAGGACCCTCAATACTGTTTTCCATAGTGTTTATATCAATTTGCAATCCTACCAACAATGTGGGACGGTTCCCTTTTGTCTGCATCCTCTCCAGCATTTATTGTTTGTAGACTTTTTTTTTTTTTTGACTGTTCCTGCAGCATGTGGAAGTTCCTGCACCAGAGATCTAACCTGTGCCACAGCACGAACCCAAGCCATTGCAGTGACAATGCCTGATCTTTTTATCCACTGTGCCACAAAGAACTCCTGTTTGTAGACTTCCTGATGATGGCCAATGTAAGGTGACACCTCATTATAGGTTTGATTTGCATTTCCCTAATAATTAGCAATGTTGAGCATCTTTTCATGTGTTTTTTGGCCATTTGTATGTCTTCTTTTGAGAAATGTCTATTTTAGATCTTCTGACCATTTTTTGATTGGGATGTTTTTTGATATTGAGCTGCATGAGTTGTTTGCATATTTTGGAGCTTAATCCGTTGTTGGCTACTTTGTTTAGAAAGATTTTCTCCCATTCTGCAAGTTGTCCTTTTGTTTTGTTTATGGTTTGCTGTGCAAAGTTTTTTTTTTTTTTAAGGATTTTGATTTTTTTCCGTCATAGTTGGTTTACAGTGCTGTGCAAAAGCTTTTAAATTTAATTAACTCAAAATTAATTAACTCAATTAATTATTTTTGTTTTTATTTTCATTACTCTAGGAAGTGGATCCAAAAATGTGGGAAGTTCCCATTGTGGCCCAGTGGTTAATCAGTCCGACTAGGAACCATGAGGTTGCGGGTTCAATCCCTGGCCTTGCTCAGTGGGTTAAGGATCTGGCGTTGCCGTGGGCTGTGGTGTAGGTTGCAGACAAGGCTCGGATCCCTCGTTGCTGTGGCTCTGACGTAGGCTGGCAGCTACAGCTCCGATTGGACCCCTAGCCTGGGAACCTCCCATATCCCAAGGGAGCGGCCCAGGAAATGGCAAAAAAAAAAAAAAAAAAAGACAAAAATGTGTTGCTGCGACTTATGTCAAAGAGTGTTTTGCCTATGTTTTCCTCTAAGAGTTTTATAGTATCGACTTTACATTTAGGTCTTCAATCCATTTTGAGTTTATTTTTGTGTATGGTGTTAGAGAATGTTCTAATTGCATTCTTGCATGTAGCTGTCCAGTTTTCCCAGCACTATTTACTGAAGATACTATCTTTTCTCCATTATATATTCTTGTCCCCTTAGTCACTGATGAGTTGACTGTTGGGGTATGGATTTATTTGTGGGCTTTCTATCCTGTTCCATTGATCTGTATTTCTGTTTTTGTGCCAATATCATACTGTTTTGATGATTGTAGTTTTATACTATATTCTTAAGCCAGGGAACCTGATTCTTCCAGCTCGATTTTTCTTTCTCAGGATTGCATTGGTTATCCAGAGTCTTTTGTATTTCCATACAAATTTTAGAATATTTTGTTCTAGTTCTTTGAAGTATGCCATTGGTAATTTGGTAGGGATTGCACTAAATCTGTAGATTGCCTTGGGTGGTATAGTCATTTTGGCAATGTTGATTCTTCCAATCCTAGATCACAGTACATTTTTCCATCTGTTTGTGTTATCTTCTGTTTCTTTCATCAGTGTCTTATAGTTTTCTGAGTACAGGTCTTTGCCTCCTTAAGTAAGTAGCTTCCTAGGTATTTTATTCTTTTTGATGAGATGGTAAATGGAATTGTTTCTTAATTTCTCTGATAGTTTGTTGTTAGTGTATAGAAATGCAAGACATTTTTGTGTATTAATTTTGTATCCTCGACTTTACTCAATTCATTAATGAACTCTAGTTGTTTTCTGAAAGCATCTTTAGAATTTTCTATATTTAGTATCCTGTCATCTACAAACAGTGGCAGTTTTACCTCTTTTCAAATTTGGATTCTTTTTATTTCTTTTTCTTCTTTGGTTGCCATGACTTCTAAAACTATGTTGAATAACAGTGGCAAGAGTGGGCATCCTTGTCTTGTTCCTGATCTTAGAGGAAATCCCTTCAGCTTTTCACCATTGAGAATGATGCTGGTTATGGGTTTGTCATATATGGCCTCTATTATGTTGAGGTAGGTTCCCTCTATGCCCACCTTCAGGAGGGTTTTTTTTTTTTTATCATAAATGGATGATGAATTTTTGTGAATAGCTTTTTCTGCATGTATTGAGATGATCATATGATTTTTATTCTTCAGTTTGCTTATGTGGTGTATCACACTGATTTATTTGCAGATATTAAAAAATCCTTGCATCCCTGGAATAAATCCCACTTAATCGTGGTGTATGATCTTTATAATGCATTGTTGGATTCTGTTTGCTAGTATTTTGCTGAGGAATTTTGCTCTATATATTCATCAATAATATTGGCCTATAATTTTCTTTTTTTGTGATATCTTCATCTGGTTTTGGTATCAGGGTGATGTGGCCTCATAAAATGAGCTTGGAAGTGTTCCTTCCTCTGCAATTTCTTAAAATATTTTCGGAAGAATAGGTGTTAACTCTTTAAATATTTGATAGATTTTGCCTGTGAAGCCATCTGGTCCTGAATTTTTGTTTTTTGGAAAGTTTTTGTTTGTTTTTAAATTTGTGGGCTGCACCCACAGCAAATGAAAGTTCCTGGGCCAGCTGATTGAATCAGCCATGCTGCAGCTGTGGCAACACCGGATGCTTTAACCCACCATGCTGGGCTGGGGACTGAACCCACACCTCCAAAATGACCTAAGCCACTGCAGTCGGATTCCTAACCCACTGCACCATGGTGGAAATGCCATGTTTTTTGGAAGTTTTTTATTTTTGTTTTTATTTTTATTATTTATTTATTTATTTATTTGTCTTCTTTGTCTTTTTAGGGCTGCACCCACAGCATATGGAGGTTTCCAGGCTAGGGGTTTCATTGGAGCTGTTGCTGCTGGCTTACGCTGCAGCCATAGCAACGCCAAATCCGAGCCACATCTGCAACCTACACCACAGCTCATGGCAACGCCGGATCCACAACCCACTGAGCAAGACCAGGGATCAAACCTGCAACCTCATGGTTCCTAGTCAGATTCATTTCCATTGTGCCATGACAGGAACTCCCGGACGTTTTTTTTTTTTGTTTGTTTTGTTTTTTGTTTTTTTTTTTTCGTCTTTTTTTTTGTTATTGTTGCTATTTCTTGGGCCGCTCCGGCAGCATATGGAGGTTCCCAGGCTAGGGGTTGAATCGGAGCTGTAGCCACCAGCCTACGCCAGAGCCCCAGCAACGCAGGCTCCGAGCCGCGTCTGCGACCTACACCACAGCTCACGGCAACGCCGGATCGTTAACCCACTGAGCAAGGGCAGGGACGGTACCCGCAACCTCATGGTTCCTAGTCGGATTCGTTAACCACTGCGCCACGACGGGAACTCCTCCCCGGACGTTTTTAAATAATAGTTTCAATTCACTATTGTGATTGGCCTGTTCGTATTTTCTTTTTCTCCCTTAGTCAGTCTTGGAAGATTGTACCTTTATAAAAATTTGTCCATTTCTTCTAGGTTGGCATATAGTTGCTAATAGTAGTCTCTTGATCCTTTGTGTTTCTGTGGTGTCAATTGTAACTTCTCCTTTTTCATTTTTAATTTTATTAATTTGTGCCTTCTCCCTTTTTTGCTTGGTGATTCTGACTAAAGGTTTATTAATTTTATCTTTTCAACAAACTAGCTTTTAGTTTCATTGGTCTGTTGTCTTTATCTCTATTTCATTTATTTCTGCTCTGATCTTTGTGATTTCTTTCCTTTTACTAACTTTGGGTTTTGTTTGTTGTTCTTTCACTTGTTGCTTCAGGTGTAAGGTTAGGTTGTTACTTTGAGATTTTTCTTGTTTCATGAGGTAAGGTTATATTGCTGTAAACTTCCCTCTTAGAAGTGCTTTTGCTGTGTCTCATGCCTTTTGGATTGTTGTGGTTTTGTTTTTCATTTGTCTCTAGGTATTTTTTATTTCCTCTTGGATTTCTTCAGTAATCTATTGGTTGTTTGGTAGCATATTTTTTAGTCTCTATGTGTTTGTGTTTTTTACAG
Organism: Sus scrofa; assembly: GCF_054392235.1. NCBI lineage: Eukaryota > Metazoa > Chordata > Mammalia > Artiodactyla > Suidae > Sus > Sus scrofa. The sequence goes on along the minus strand of NC_139385.1, from coordinate 115,246,157 downwards.
TTTTTCCTTGCAGTTGATTTCTAGTTTTACAGTGTTGTGGTCAGAAAAAATGCTTGATATGATTTTACTATTCTTAAGCTTACCAAAGCTTGATTTGTGGCCCAGCATGTGATCAGTCCTGGAGAATGTTCCATGTGCACTTGAGGAAAATGTGTATTCTACTGCTTTCAGATAGAATGTTCTATAAATATCAGTTAAGTCAGTCTGGTCTCAGTTTGGTCTAATCAAATTAGAATAGGATTTATTCATTTTATTTTGGCATAGAGTTAGAAGTAAATTTCCCCCAGCAATAAGTTTGAGATGGACAGCACATGTGTTCTGAACCATAGTGAGAAAGAGGAATTATTATGAGAAGACAAAACACTGTGGTCATTTGGAGGCCTGTCTCATCTCTGCTCAAACAGAGACTTAGGTACATCTCTAATAGTGTCAGCTTGTGCTCTTCTGTGAATCCAGAGAATGAAAGAAGTTGAAACTCCAAGATTATATTAACAGTAGCTACCCTGTCCTCAAAAAATAAACTGAAATTTGTGCTCAAAAATTTCAGGTGTTATCATTATTACTAAATTTGTCTCATTTATATCTAAATGTTAATTATCATTATTTGATTGAATTATTGTTTAGTTATTTAAGTCCAGTTATTATTGATGAAAATAAAGCTGAATCAACCAGAATCAGGCCTGGCAGTATAAGTCATATTTCAACTTTGTTCCCAGGGCAGTGCCTGCTAAGCACTCTTTAAATTTTTCATCCATTTCTTGGTTCTGAGTTTCACTGAACAACTTTTTCCAATCACCAACTTCACCTATAACATACAAAGAACAGTAGAATCAGATATCTGTTAGAATACTTCTTCTTGAATTTTACCATTTTCCAGTGAAGAATTTCAATTTGAAGTGTGAAAATGGACATAGGAAAAAAATTACACATTCTTAAAAATGAATGTAATTTCTCTTGTAAAATTAACAATATCCATTTGGGCTTCCCCATTTCTGTGGTGTGGTAGGTGCTTTCTCTACATCACTAAGGGGACCGCTGACCTCAGTGACCTCCATCCCCACCCCTCTCCTGGGACCAAAAATGCATCATTTTGGTCTCTTTTTGACCATCATTTTTCTCTCTAAAGTCTTTGAAGACTTTAAATATCCCTTGAGATGTTAACATTTTATAGCAGGTTTTGGTTAAGAACCCAGATACTAAAAATTTTGCAAAAAAATTATTATTTTGCCTGAGATTAGGATATGTTTTACTGAATTGCTTTTAAAAGTAAAGGAAGTTTCTTCTTTTTAAAAAAAATCTATTGATGATTTGGATTAAAGTTGTAAGTTCCTTGTTGCATAGCCATTGAAATGTATCTTTATAAAGAAGATTTAATGATGTGAGGGAATGCTTAAGTATATGAAAGAAATAAAAAAAGCCTGTTTATAAATGTCATCAATGATATAAAAATCACAGAATAAATATGGAAGAAACGTGTCAGAAAGTCAAACCTTCCTCTGGTGGGAGAAATGTGGATACTTAATACTTTTTCACATCTTTCTGTGCTATCTAATTTTTCTACAAGGAATAGTGTAAATTTTTTTAATTACTACTTTATTTTAGAATTTTTCTATTCTTAAGAGTACTTGATTAATAATGCATGGAAAGGTTCTATTCTCCCCACCACCACCACCCCCGGCTTTTTGTCTTTTTAGGCCACACCCATGGCATATGGAGGTTCCCAGGCTAGGGGTCTAATCAGAGCTACAGCTTCTGGGCTACACCACAGCCACAGCAACACCAGATCTGAGCCAGGTCTTCTATCTACACCACAGCTCATGGCAATGCCAGATCCTCAGCCCACTGAGCAAGGCCGGGGATTGAACCTGCGTCCTCATGGATGCTAGTCAGATTCGTTTCCACTGAGCCACAAGGGGAACTCCTATTTCCTCCCCTTCTTAAAGCTAACAAAATAAGGTGTAAAAACCAAGGTTTAAGTCAGGACTGAAACCAAAGCCAGATTTATATTCAACGTTCCATTCACAGTGGATTTTTTAAATGGGTCTTCACTTGACAAAGTGTAATAGAGTCAAGTAGACCCATCTTCACAGCCTGATTGCGTCATTTATTAACTTTGTGATAATGAACCAATTAATATCTCAGTTTTGGTGCCCAGATTTGTCAAATTAAGGATTTAATGTATTTTCTGCTATAAAATTTAACCCCAGCAATGGGTCTAACACATGACTGATGCCTGATAAATGATAGTTGTTGTTCAATGTGCTGCCTCTAAATCATGTTATCATTCATTATATACGCAATAAAAAAGTAAACTGGCCGAGTTCCCATTGTGGCTCAGCAGTTAACGAACCTTACTAGCATCCACGAGGACACAGGTTCAATCCCTGGCCTCGCTCAGTGGGTTAAGGATCTGGTGTTGCCATGAGCTGTGGTGTAGGGCGCAGATATGGCTCAGATCCCTCATTGCTGTGGCTGTGGTGTAGGCCAGCAGCTACAGCTCCAGTTGGACCCCTAGCCATGGAACCTCCATATGCCCTGGGTTCAGCTCTAAAAAGACAAAAAGACAAAAATAATAATAATAATAAACTGGCAATCCCTGAGCTGTATTATACATTTCCATAGGAATTAGGATGCTTTAATGAAATTTAGTAAAATCAGTGCTATAGAGACAACTGGTTGCCTATCCTGTACTCTCCTGTACTCATTTTCTCTTTCCTCCTTACTAATAAAACCTTGATTTTAATTAATAATACACCCCTTTTAAAAAAAAATTACATTTTTCAGCCAACAGCACTGTGAGAAGTGACCGATGAGCTGTAAGTCACTGAGTGAGGCACCCCACAAAGTTCTTTAAAGGGGGCTCACTCAGCAAATACACATGATTCTATCTCTTACCCTTCCCTTTGCATTTTAATAAAGTAATCCTTAACTTTATTGTAATGGTGGAGCTCTAGCTTCTCTCCTGTCATCACGAAGTGATGAGCAGAAAGGTAGAAGAAGCTCAGTACTCTGAAAGGTAAGGTGAATGAGTTCCCGCTCTGGCACAGGGAACTTCTCGGCGTCCCTGTAGCAGCAGGACCCAGGTTCATCCTTGGCCCAGCTCATTGGGTTAAAACATCCGCACTGATGCATCTGGCCATAGGTAGCAACTGGGGCTCCCGCCCGACCCCTGGCCCAGGAACTCCATGTGCCACGGGGCAGCCAAAATAAAAAGTCAAAGGTAGGACAGACCTGTCAGTTCCAATTCAGCTCTGTGTCCTGTTTTCTTGTGGAGGGGGAGAAAAGGAAAATTCTGTCTTATTTAAGATAAAGTCACTTGAATGGCTTGTTCTGTACAGATTGACACGAGCTCCAGAAACCAAGGCAGCTTTACCTTTTCGGAACAAGAACGGGCCCACGGCACCATGTGTTTCCTGGGACTGTGCTCGCATCGCCTGGAAGGTACTTTGGGCCGAGATAGTTTGAATCTGCTCCCCAGATGGAGAGAATCCAAAGAACTCAGCAATTTGTTTTATTCCAGCAGCCAGATCCTGAAAGCAGAATTTTAAAGGATAAAAATCTTTCTATGGAAATTGTGGCCCTAGCAAGGACAATCTTCTCAGAGTGGTTTTGTTAAGCCTAACTCTCTAATTCATCTGTTCTACTCTTTCTTTATTTTGATACTTCTGTATAAATATTTGAAATATCCCTATGATAGTCCATATTTTATTTACTTTATAGTTTCAATTTATGACTCTTGTTGACCTATTCAGGGTATAAATAATGACAGTAAGCATTCATTAGTAGGTTAGAATTTTATGTAAGAGGACATGCATCATTATTAAAAAGCACCAATCTAGACCACCTGAGGAAATTAATGTATTTGTACATGCTCATTAGAATTCCCTTTTCTGGAGTTCCCGTCGTGGCGCAGTGGTTAACGAATCCGACTAGGAACCCTGAGGTCGCGGGTTCGGTCCCTGCCCTTGCTCAGTGGGTTAATGATCCGGCGTTGCCGTGAGCTGTGGTGTAGGTTGCAGACACGGCTCGGATCCCGCGTTGCTGTGGCTCTGGCGTAGGCCGGTGGCTACAGCTCGGATTCAACCCCTAGCCTGGGAACCTCCATATGCCGCGGGAGCGGCCCAAGAAATAGCAACAACAACAAAAAAGACAAAAGACCAAAAAAAAAAAAAAAAAAAGAATTCCCTTTTCTTCTGAATCCTATCTGTAGCTAATGTTTGGTTCTAGAAAGAAAGGCTCATTTTTAAAGTCATACAAACTGGCAGGAATCTTGAAATTTATTATTTAACACCTTCATAAGTATCATCAACCCCCTAGACAGTACTGCTGACCAACGGAGATTTATAAATCTTCTAAAATGGTTTCTTAATCTGTATTCTACGAAACACAAATATACCTCAAGGTGGTTATAGATGTTTCATGGGGAAAAAAGGAGGGTAAAGGGTTGAGGTCAAATAAATTTGGAAGCTCTGGGTTAATACATTAAGTCTTCCCCCCACCTACTGCAGAATCTCTCAGTCTTTGTTTATTTATTTATTTATTTTTGTCTTTTTGCCATTTCTTGGGCTGCTCCCACGGCATATGGACGTTCCCAGGCTAGGAGTCGAATCGGAGCTGTAGCCGCCAGCCTACACCAGAGCCACAGCAATGAGGGATCCGAGCCGCGTCTGCAATCTACACCACAGCTCAAGGCAACACCAGATCCTTAATCCACTGAGCAAGGCCAGGGATCGAACCCGCAATCTCATGGTTCCTAGTCGGATTCGTTGACCACTGAGCCACGAAGGGAACTCCAGAATCTCTCAGTCTTTAATATGCCAGTGTGCAATGCACATTTCCTAAAGGAGCAGACCATTTAATATGGCAGACCCCAGATCAATGTGAATAGGCAACCTCCTTCCAAACCCAAGAAAGATGTTTTAACATCTGGGACAACACTAACATCCCATGGAGCACAAGCTTTACAAACATTCTAGACTAGAAGGGGAAAAGACTAAATTAGTATGTTCTTTCCGGTTATAGAAAAACATCCTATAGGAGTTCCCGTTGTGGCTCAGCAGAAATAAATCTGACATATCCACAAGGACATGGGTTCAATCCCTGGCCTTGCTCAGTGGGTTAAAGATCCAGTGTTGCCGGGAGCTGTGGTGTAGGTCACAGACTTGGCTCGGATCTGGCATTGCTGTGGCTGTGATGTAGGCCAGTGGCTACAGCTCCAATTCGACCCCTAGCCTGGGAACCTTCATATGCCACATGGAGGCCCTAAAAAAGACAAAGAAAAAAAAGAAATGCATCCTACAAACAGAAGGAATGGATTGTTATACTTTCCTTTGATAAGAATATCAGAGGATACTAATGTTGAAAACTCAGAGAGAGTATTTGACACATTCCCTTTTCCCTTTAACACACTGGTTTTTTATTTTTGTTTTTTGTTTGGTTTTTTTTTTTTTTTTTTTTTTTTTTGGAGGAGCTTCTTCACAGGAGCTCCAGGACTCTGGTTTCCCTCCTACATCTTTAGCCGCTCCTTCTTAGTCTTCTTTGCTAAATCCTCTTTTTCCCAAAATCTTTATGTCGAGGCTGCAGGCCTCCGTTCTTGGTCATCTTCTCTTCTCTGTCTGTACACTTCCAGACACAGGTTGGTAGTCTCATGGCTTTAAATGTCATCTACATGCCAGATTTATATCTGCAGCTCTTAACTCTTTCTGCATTCAAGACGTCAGTACCTCACTGCCTACGTGACCTCTCCGTTTGGTTGGCTAACAAACACCTGCACCTTAGCATGCCCCAAACCAAACCCCTGGTTGTCCCACAACCCTGCTTCACTGGCTGCATCTCTTACTCAAATGGTGACAACTCAGTCCTCCCAGTTGGTTGGACTAAGAATATTGGGGTGTTATTTGGCTTTTCTTTTTCTCTCATACTCTTTCCCTCATCCAATCTGGTGGCAAATCCTGTTGGCTCTTCCTTCAGTGTAAGCTCAGAATTCAGCCCCTTCCCTTCCCCTCACTGCCCCTTCCAGTCTGAGCCACCATCTTCCCGTGCCTGCACTGGAGCAGTAACCTCGTCCTGGGTCTCCCTGCATTATCTTTCCTTTGCTCCAGTACATCCTACACCAGAATGATCCCATTAAAAACACCTCAATTCCTATCCCCCTTCTGCTCAAATCCTACAATGACTTCCCATTTCACTCAGAAATTTCTGAGTGAAAATTTAAATTTACTTTTTTTTATTTTTTACTTTTTTTAGGGCTGCACCTGTGGCACATGGAGATTCCCAGGCTAGGGATCGAATCAGAGCTACAGCTGCCAGCCTACACCACAGCCACAGAAATGCAGGATCCAAGCCACGTCTGCAACCTACAGCACAGCTCACGGCAACACCAGACCTTCAACCCACTGAGCGAGACCAGGGACCGAACCCGCAACCTCAGGGTTCCTAGTCGGATTTGTTTCCGCTGCGCCATGATGGGAACTCCTGAAAATTTAAATTTAAATTTAGCAAAGTAGGAGTTCCTACTGTATCTGTGGTGCAGTGGAAATGAATCCGAATAGGAATCATGAGGTTGCGGGTTCAATCCCTGGCCTCGCTCAGTGGGTTAAAGGATCCAGCATTGCTGTGAGCTGTGGTGTAGGTCGCAGACACAGCTGGGATCTGGCATTGCTGTGGCTCTGGCGTAGGCCGGCAGCAGCAGCTCCGATTACACCCCTAGCCTGGGAACTTCCATATGCCACGGGTGCAGCCCTAAAAGGTCAAAAGACTAAATAAATAAATAAATAATAAATTTAGCAAAGTAATTTCAGGGGCCTGCCATGCCATTCCTCATACCCCACCCCACCCCCTTACACCTGTCTTTGTTGGTTAGTCTCTTCTGGTTCATGCCTACAGTCCAGCCATATCTGCCTCCTTTCTGGCCCTTAATCATCCCGGGAACACTCCTACCTCAGGACCTTTGCTCCAGTTAGCCCTCTGCCTGGAAAGCTTCTACTGCAGTTACCTGCTTAGCTCACTCCTTCATCTCCTTCAGCTCTTTGTTCAGGTTACCTCCTTCCATGAGGTTCCTTTGATCACCCTGGGGTTTGTCCAGTACCCCAGGTCCACGCCCCCTGGCCTTTCCAGTTTTCCCTGATCAGCTATGCCATTTCTTCATTCTCACAAATTAACATTTTAAATTTTTACTGTTTTATTATTTATCATCCTGTCTCCCCGCCCCACCTTCTCCAGCTAGAATGTAAGCTTCTCTACAGCAATGAACTTTCTTTGGTGTTCACAGATATATCACAAGGGCCTACAACAGTGCTGAACAATCACTTGCTAAATGTTTGTGAAGAAACTGTTTTTAAAAATAACATTATATGGGGGAGTTCCCATTGTGGCTCAATGGTAACGAACCCAACTAGGATCCATGAGGATGCGGGTTTGATCCCTGGCCTCGATCACTGGGTTTTGGATCCAGCGTTACCAGGAGCTGTGGGGTAGGTTGTAGACTCGGCTTGGATCCCGCGTTGCTGTGGCTCTGGTGTAGGCTGGCAGCTATGGTTCTGAACCCCTAGCCTGGAAACTTCCATGTGCTATGGGTGTGGCCCTCAAAAGACAAAAAAAAAAAATTATATGGAAAAATTAATTCGCAGCCAAAAGCATGTTCAATTAAACCTCAATAGAGACCTTGTTTTTGCTATTTCTAATTTGGACTTTCTATTGTAGAGGGGAAGTAAAGCAGCCACTGTTAGTAATAAGTTGCTAAACATTATTTTATTTCTGTTAAACAAATAACCTAAGCACATATGCATTGTTTGGGGTTTTTTTTTGCTAGCACTGTACCACCTATATGGAATATTCTTATTTTATTTTTTTTATTTTATTTTATTTTTTAGGGCCATACCCTCAGCATATGGAGATTCCCAGGCTAGGGGTCTAATCAGAGCTGTAGCCACTGGCCTCCGCCACAGCCACAGCAATGTGGGATCCAAGCCATGTCTGCAAGCTACACCACAGCTCATAGCAACGCTGGATCCTTAACCCACTGAAACCAGGGATCGAACCTGCTTTCTCATGGATGCTAGTCAGATTCATTTCTGCTGAGCCATGATGGGAACTCCTGGAATAGCCTTTTTTTAAATTGAGTATAATATTTGTTCATGCAACCAGACATTATGAGTAAGTGCTTTATGTTGTAGTTTATAATAAATCTTGTTATTGAATGCCAATAATCATAATCTCACCTCTTTCAGGTCTTCATATAATATGAGCTTAACATTTTCATCATTAAGATGTTTGTTCCAATTAATTGCAAAGTCAAAATAGCTTCCCCAAGAAACTAAAAACACAAGGGAAAAATAACTTTTTTAAATAACTGAGGTTAAATGATAGAATAAATCTTACAGTGAGGATAAAATGGTTAATGTATGCCCTAAAATATAAACTATACATATGTATATATGATAAAACAAGATATTTGTAAGATTACACATTCCTGCTCCAAAAGAACTGGTGTGAGCCAGTCCTTTTGCCAGATTTTCTCATTTTCTTATTTTCATAAATAGTAGCAAAACTAAGCAAGTTGTAAAAATGGTTTCACAAGAACTACAAGATATTCATGAACATTTAAGGTGAATAAAATAATTCAGAAATAGTGAATGATACATGAAAACTCACAGATATAATTCCAGAAAGAAATGATGAGGTGAATGTTATCTAGATCAGCATTATCTGGTAAAAATGTCATACAAACAACATCTATAATTTAAAATATTCTAGTAGCCACATAAAAAAGCAAAAAGAAGCAGGTGAAATTAATTTTCATATTTTCATTTAACTATCCCAAAATATTATCATTTAAGCATGTAATCAGCATAAATAATTAGTGAAACATTACACTTTTTTAAAATTCTAAGTCTATAAAAGCTAGTGGGTATTTTATACTTATGAAGAACCTCAATTTGAATGCTATGCTTTTGTCAAAAATACTTGATGTTTGTTTAGATATTATAAAACTTACAATTGCAAATTAAATTCACATACACAGCTTGTACTAAACCTAGTTGAAAGTTTCCAATAACTGAATTGAGTGTTTTTAAATGTAAATTAATTAAATTAATTAAAATAAAATAAAAAGTTTAGCTCTTCATTGCACTAGTCACATTTCAAGCGCTCAGTTCCACATGTGACTAGTAGCTACCATATTGGACAGTGAAGATCTAGATGCTGGTTAACCAGGCTACTTACTAGCTGTGTGCATTTGAGAAGCTCCTTAAACCTCTTTGTACCTTACTTTCCTCATCTGTAAAATAGGATTGTTATGGCTTTTAAGAGAATTAACATGTGTCAAGTGTACATGTTAATTCTCTTAAAAGCTTTAAATTCTTTATTTAAAGTGCCTGATAAATAGTATCTACTTAACAAATGTTAGCTATTATTATTATATCATTAATAATAGTAATATTCTCACAGTTATTATCATTATCATCATCATGAAGCCTTTGCTTCAAGCCAGGCAGTTTCTGTATTTGCTGTGGAAAATACTGTTAAGTTTCCTGCCCCAAATCCAATACACCTCCTTTGTTGCTAACCAAACCCTGATTAACTGGGTCTAAGCCAGTCCAAGAATTCTGTTTCCCACGTTCTGCCTCCCTTAAAATTGTAATTGGTCACATAACATGGTTCTGGCCAGCGAGACACAAGCAGAGGTCTGTGGGAAGGTTTCTAGAAGACCATCTTGATGAGCCTTCTTCATGATCTGAAGGGGATGCTCTGAGGGACAGAGGCCAACTTGAGAGAAGGTTGCAAAAACCATGGAAGGAGAGGCCAAGGGGATGTCAGAGGTGCTGGTCCCATGTCACTGGGCTGCTGAACCAGTTGCCTACCTCTAGACTTCTTGAAAAAGGAAACTTGATCTGTTTAGGCCACTGTAGTCAACTTTTCCGCTCTTCCAAATGTACTATTAATTGATACGCATACACTTTATCTTTCGATTTTATTTTATTTTATTTTATTTTGTCTTTTGTCTTTTTGTTGTTGTTGCTGTTGTTGTTGTTGTTGTTGCTATTTCTTGGGCCGCTCCCGCGGCATATGGAGGTTCCCAGGCTAGGGGTTGAATCGGAGCTGTAGCCACCAGCCTACGCCAGAGCCACAGCAACGCGGGATCCGAGCCGCGTCTGCAACCTACACCACAGCTCACGGCAACGCCAGATCGTTAACCCACTGAGCAAGGGCAGGGACCGAACCCGCAACCTCATGGTTCCTAGTCGGATTCGCTAACCACTGCGCCACAACGGGAACTCCTATCTTTCGATTTTAAAAACAATCTAATATGACAAATACAATTTCTTTGCCCATTTTGTTGATGGGGAAATAGAAACCCAGAGGAGTTAAGTAACCACTTTATGGAAACACAATAGATTTTTTTTTTTTTTTGTCTTTTTGTTGTTGTTGCTATTTCTTGGGCCGCTCCCGCAGCATATGGAGGTTCCCAGGCTAGGGGTTGAATTGGAGCTGTAGCCACCGGCCTACGCCAGAGCCACAGCAACGCGGGATCCAAGCCGCGTCTGCAACCTACACCACAGCTCATGGCAACGCCGGATCGTTAACCCACTGAGCAAGGGCAGGGACCGAACCCGCAACCTCATGGTTCCTAGTCGGATTCGTTAACCACTGCGCCACGACGGGAACTCCGAAACACAATAGATTATACGTATGGTCATCTTTTAACATCAGTCTGCCCCAGGGCTAGTGCAACCAAACAAAATGCTATACTGTGTTACCTCCCATAGGTCAGATATTCTACTTGTCTCACTATGACTAAGGAAGTCAGAATTTAGAGATCAAATGTCTTGCTCAAAATCATGCAGGCAGTGAGTGATTTGAACCTGAGTTTAAGTTCTAGCTCTGATATTTAATGACTGTGTAGCCTTTCTATGCCTTACTTTCCTTCTTTATGACATGGTGATGATAACAGCATTATCCTCAGAGGGTTCTTATGAGAATTAAAATAAAATTATGTGTGCTAGAGATAACATATAGTGCCTGGCATGTGTTTAGTGCTCAATAAATGGTAGTTATTTTATTCCATCTAATGTTAATCACTAATACAAAATAATAAGTGATGAAGCCCAATCTAGGCCTTCTCATTCCATATCTCATTTTTTTTTTTTTTTGGCACATTCAGATGCCTCCATAAGTTGAATTTAACACGTTTACAATGTTGAAACTCCATCCAAGTTGTCACTGTCACTTTTTATCACTGTAAATCAAATAATTAGGCTGAAAGGATGACTAGACAACAAAGATCCCCTAAAACAGATTGTCCCAGTGACGAAGGGTTTTTCATCATTCAGTGTTCTCTGGTGTTATTAATGGGGTAATGTTTCAGGTGTGCTTTAACTGCCCCCATTTAGTCTTAGTGAGTGGTTAATTGACAAACCAAATCTCTTTTTACCAGTGCTTCGTAAGTACCTTCTGGGCTCTTTTTTTTCTTTCCTACACCCCAACCCCAATATTCAGTCTTTGCTAAAGGCTCAGTACTGTACCCAGTGTCCATACATGTGGGACAACGTAGCCCTGCTCTGCTGATCACCTTTAAAAGTGGTCCTTCTAGGGGAACCTATTATCATCTGGCATTAATTCTTCCTTCTACGACACTGCAAAAACTCCGCAGAGTCACTAGCAAAAGGAGATTTTATTCATTTCTGGCCACATACCCATGGAAATAGAGTCACTGCCACTTACAAGCATTGGGACCATTAGCAAGTGATTTAAATTTTTGATAGCTAATACTGCCTTTTTCATAGTGTGCTGTTGTCTTAAATGAAGTATATAATACCTAGTTTAGTAGCTGGAGAATTTGTAGGCACTTAGAAGGTTGTAGTTGCTAATAACTAGCAGTAAAACATCAACATGGACTAACAAAAACTTATTTCCTTCCTGGCAAACAAATATCTTAGGTGTGGTTGCTCATCGTCGTGGTTTTGTCTTTTTTTTGGTGTTTATCATTGTGTTATTTATGGGAAGTTATTTAGAAATGCTTATGTACATGCGTCTGTTACAGATCTTTTTGTCCCATGTCTATTCTGTGGCCATTTAATACTCATAGTGAGCATATGAATTGTCCACATTATTTTTTTAAGAAGTGCTATATTGTTTGATGCACAGAAAACTTTATTTAAAAGCAACTTTTTGGTTCCTGGATCTATCTTATTTATTTTTAAAAATTTGTTATTGAAAAGTAGTTGATTTACAATGCTGCATTGGTTTCTGGTGTATAGCATAGTGATTCAGCGGTGTATATATATATGTGTGTGTGTGTATATGTGTGTGTGTGTGTATATATATATATATGTATATATATATTTTTTTCTTTTTAGGCCACCCCTGCAGCATATGGAGGCTAGGGATCAATTCGAAGCTACAGCTGCTGGCCTAAACCACAGCCACAGCAATGCAGGATCCAAGCCACATCTCTGACCTACACCACAGCTGGATCACTGCAGTGCTGGATCTTTAACCTACTGAGTGAGGCCAGGGATTGAACCCACAACCTTATGGTTCCTGGTCGGATTCGTTTCTGCGGCACCACGAAGGGGACTCCCATGTTTGTTTTTTTTCATATTCTTTCATTATAGGTTCTTACTGGATATTGAATGTAGTTCCCTTTACTATACCAGTAGAACCTTGTTTATTTTCTTTCTTTATCCTATAACTCATTTGAATTTTCCTATTTATATGATCATCTGTTAAAGTAAGAAGGACTCTTTTACCAACAGCCATACCTTGTCCTTTCATGAACTGTCTGAAGAATTCATCCCAAGAGCCATAGCTTGGAATATCAGGAACATCATTGTGGAAATGGAAAAAAGATACTGCTGTGTCTTTAGGATTTCGAAAGATCACTAGTATCTAAAGAGAGAAAATTAAGTGATTTAGTTCTAAATTCTGAACTTTGCAAAAATGAAAGCATAAGCATTCTGTCCTATTGTAGACTACCTAATTTTGTTAATGTATAAAGAAAGAAAAAAATTGAGCAACAGGGGAGTTCCTGTTGTGGCTCAGCGGAAACAAACCCGACTAGTATCCATGAGGATGCGGGTTCAATCCCTGGCTTCCCTTGGGGGGTCAAGGATCTGGCGTTTCCATGAGCTGTGGTGTAGGTCACAGATGCGGCTCGGATCCCATGTTGCTGTGGCTGCGGCATAAGCAGGCAACTGTAGCTCTGATTCAACATCTAGCTTGGGAACTTCCATTATGCCACAGGTGTGGCCCTAAAAAGCAGAAAGAAAGAAATTGAGCAACCGGAGGTGGCAGATGGGGAAGTCTGGGAAGAAGGGAGAAAGAAAGAAGAAGAAGAAAATTGATGTAACAAAGAGCTTTTGCTAATGAGTTTAGACAGTAAAAAGTTGTATGTAGATGATGTAAAAAAGGGATAAAGAGCAAGCTCACAAGAGCATGGTCTGAAAAACCTTACTTACTGCCTCCAGAAAGTAATTGCAAAATAATGTTAAGGACAGCAAAGAGAATGTTTAGAGTTTGATGGAAAAAGATCAAAGAAGGGCATGCCGAAGGTGCAGTAGGTGATGGGGAGGAAGCAGAACCACTGAATTTCCACGTTATGTCTGTCTTCCCTGATGGGGCAAGGGTTCATTTTTTAAAAATAAGTGTGAAATAAATGTTGTAAGGAGCAAACTGAAACCCAAGAGAACCAGGGACTGCAGACCACCTGCCTTCTCCAAGTGAGGCTGGGCCATCTGGCCTGAAGATTTCTTTTTCCAGAACTGAGGAAAATGGAAAAATACATTACTGAGCACTGTTAGTGACCCGGGAGGAATCAGAGATAACCATGCACAAGAGGTTCAGAAGACCGGAAACATCATTTCCCCGTCAGGAAGGAGGAAGTTGTGGCTTTTTGTAAAGTACAGATTTTAGATGCGACTTTATAGATGGTTTGAGCCACATAAAACAGGAAATAGTAACAACCATGGGGCAACACAGGTGCTCTAAGAACAAGTCCTTTCTGACTAACTCCAAGTTTTGCTTGGGCATAGTTTCTAAATTAGCAGATTTGTTGCTTATGACTTCTTCTGCAAAATGGAAGGAAGCAAGCCGGAAGCAGAAGCAATGAGGCGAATAAAACTGACTGAGTACTCAGATGCAAAGGAGGCTGAATAACTAACATAAACCTGCCTGGAGGTTTTTAATGGCATTTTCACTGTCCTGACTAGACCAGCATCTAAATTTTACTGAGTGATTTTAGGTGAGGATATCAGATTTGTAGATGACACGAAATCGAGAGGGAATCAGAATCCCAGAACACCTCATCAGTCTCAGGACATGAACTAATGCTAACAGGATACAACTGAATGGAGATGGATGGGGTGGGTCTATAGACAGGTAGTCTGAAACCCACCTCTGTTTCCAGTCCACATGGAGCAGATTCTTGTCATGGAAGCATCTTATATTTGGGCCTCTGATTACCACTCAGGAGTCACCCTGGCTCATAGTAATTTATAACTTTACAGATAAAAAAATCGAATGGTGGGGCCAATGAGCTGTAGTGTATGGATAAATCCTCAGCACCAAACTCTTACCTTGGCTGTCACTTGTCTCTTGCCCTGTTGTTCTTGTGAAAGTAAAGCTTTGTTCAAAAGCCTGAGTGCTGCAAATCCAAATGCTTTATACATCACTTTAGTTCAGTGTCTTATGGAGTAATTCAAGGGGAAAAATAAGAGTCACTGAGATTTGTGATTCTACTGAATTGCATTAAAGCAGGGAAATGAGAGGTTAAAGTGATATTTCTGATTTGGGAGATTATTGGTGTAAAGAAAAACTGTTTTACAGAGCTGTCCTCTGCTATCACAGGGGACAGAGGAGTCTCTTATAATTGGAGGGGGTGAGTAGTCCAGACAGCCACTTGGTGGAATTCAGGCATGTAATCGGGGTTAGGCAACCTTCAAGGTACTTTCCAATTCTGCTCCTAAGATTCTTGTTCCATAGCCACCGGCTGTTAATTCTGACTCCACTTCCTGGTCTTCCCTCCTCCATTATTTCCCCTCTTCCCTCTTACCACTGCCATATCTTAACTCTTTTCCTCCTTTGTCTTCCCTTGCTGTTACTGCACTATCCTCCTGTTCTGTTTTATTTTGTTTTTCAGCTGCACCCACAGTAAGCAGAAGCTCCTGGGTTAGGGACTGAACCCACACCATAGCAGTGATCCCAGCCACAGAAATGACAATGCTGGATCCTCAACCCACTGAGCCACCAGGGATCTCCTCCTCCTATTTTTATTTGTGGCATTCGGGAGTTTAAATCTTCATTTTATTTTATTTTAATTTTTATTCGTTTTGTCTTTTGTCCTTTTAAGGCCTACCAGCGGCATATGGAGGTTCCCAAGGCTAGGGGTCTAATTGGAGCTACAGCCGCTGGCCTACACCACAGACATAGCCCCACCAGGTCTGAGCCACATCTGCGACCTACACCACAGCTCATGGAAACGCCAGATCCTTAACCCCCTGAGTGAGGCCAGGGATGGAACCTGCAACCTCATGGTTCCTAGTCGGATTCATTAACCACTGAGTCACGAGGGCAACAGCTAAATCTTTATTTTAATTAGTTCTAATCTTTTCCTCTGAAGACAGAGAAAGATGAATGGAGGTGAGACCAGGTGACAGAAAACAAAAAGGATTGGGTAAAAATTAATAATTATGAAAATCCGTCAGTAGTGATTAATGAGACGTGATTTTAAAACAAATGATAAGAGTAACCGAGGCACATTGCAATTATGTATGCTTGATATGAAATTTACTGTTATTTGTGAAATTCAGAAATAAAATAGTTTCAGACCTCAGGTAAATAGTGCTCACCAGAAAGAACGGAAGGAAAAATTTTTGCTCATTTTCCTAGGTTGTATTCTTTTGTTAAACACTCTAAACATCCTAGAGGGGTGTTCAAATCTATTCTCTCGAAAACACGTTTTATTTATTTATTTATTTATTTATGTCTTTTTTGCGATTTCTTGGGTCGCTCCTGTGGCATATGGAGGTTCCCAGGCTAGGGGTCAAGTCAGAACTGTAGCCACCGGCCTACACCAGAACCACAGCAACGTGGGATCCAAGCCACGTCTGCAACCTACACCACAGGTCACGGCAACGCCAGATCCTTAACCACTGAGCAAGGCCAGGGACCGAACCCGCAACCTCATTGTCCTTAGTTGGATTCGTTAACCACTGAGCCACGACGGGAACTCCTTTTTTTTTTTAAACACGTTTTAAAATATGTTCCATGCTATGTATATGTTTTATATCCTGGCTGAAAATGCATTTGATTTGAATGCAACTATAGCAGATATATCTGAAGAAACAGCAACCAAAGAAAGACCACTTCATTGCACACTTCATTTATTAAAATTCTGTGATAAGTGGCAAACTCATCCTCTACCTCAGAAAGCCAATATCTATACATTAAGAACTTCAAACAGAAATACCAGTAGGAAGGAGCACTCACCTTGGCTTTATTCTTGAAGATGGACCCAGGTAATTTGTCATAATGGAGGTGAGTTGTCAAAATCCTTGGTGATGGAAACTGGCTCATTCTCTTAAAAATATATACAATAAGGTGAAAGCATGTGTTGTGTTTTGTGTGTGTGTGTAATGAATTACTCCTAAGTCTATTACCCGAACTGTAGTTTCAGTTATTACTATTCCTCTCTCTTCTCTTCCACACCCTCCTCCAGATTTTCTTTATTTCTATTTTCTTATTTTGTGGGGGATGAGGAATGGAAAATTAGACATAAACAAATAAATAATTTAAAACTTCCTTTTGAATTTCTTTCTTCCATCCCACTTCCCATTGCTCATTTTTTTTAGATTGTTTTTTGGGAAAAATTTACCTTTTCCCACAACCATACCAAGTTCATTTTCTTCACAACAGCTCAAAATCTGCAATCTACTCTTTCACTTAAATGTGGATCTTTTCTCTATTCAAAGTCATTAACAGAAATGTTCAAGCCTTTCCATGGCCCCTCCAAATCCATTTTTAACATCTAGATCTTTCTTTTTTCTTTTTCTTTTTCTTTTTTTTTTTTTGTGGTCTTTTTAGGTCTGTACCCGCAGCGTACGGAGGTTCCCAGGCTAGAGGTCAAATTGGAGCTGCAGTTACCAGCCTACACCACAGCCACAGCAATGCAGGCTCCGTGCCACATCTGCGACCTACACCATAGCTCACGGCAACGCCGGATCCTTAACCCACTGAGCAAGGCCAGGGATTGAACCCGAAACCCCATGGTTCCTAGTCAGATTAGTTTCCACTGTGCCACAATGGGAACTCCCTAAAACTTTTTTTTAAATGTGTGTACATGTATAACTGAATCACTTTGTTGCATAGCAGAAGTTACCACAACATTGTAAATCAACTACACTTCAGTAAAACTTTAAAAAATAAAACAATACAAAAAATTTTGGGGGGCTATGCCTGTAGCATATGGGAGTTCCTGGGCCAGGGATTGAACCCACACCATAGCAACAACCCAAGCTGCTGCAGAATGGCAATGCTGAATCCTTAACAAGAGAACTCCCAAAATTAAAAAAAAAATCAATGATACAGATTCAAGTGGCGATTAGTAGTCATAGTACTTGACTTACATTGAATTACACTTTTTCAATTTGGAAGTGCTTTTGCATTCATTCACAACAGTCCTCTCAGGTAGATATTATAACCCCCATTTTAGAGATTAACAATAGGCTTTGAGGCTTTAAGTGCTTTGTACAAAATCACACAGATGGTAATTTTCAGATTAAGTGATAGAATGCTGTTTCCACTAAACTGCACAACCAAAAATCACTTAAAGACATAAGAGAAATGGTAGAGATCCTAACAGGATTAGAAAAATATTCAGGGGAGTTCCCATTATGGCGCAGTGGAAACGACTCCGACTAGTATCCATGAGGATGTGGGTTTGATCTCTGGCCTCGCTCAGTGGCTCAGGGATCTGCTATTGCTGTGAGCTGTGGTGTAGGTCACAGATGAGGCTTAGATTCCGCGTTGCTGTGGCTGTAGTGTAGGATGGCAGCTGTAACTCCAATTTGACCCCTAGCCTGGGAGCTTCCATATTCAGCCCTAAAAAAAGCAAAAAAAAAAAAAAAAAAAAAAAAAAAAAAAAAAAAAAAAAAGAAAGAAAAAGAAGAAAGAAAAGAAAAAAGAAAAAAGAAAAGAAATGCTGGGAATTACCTTAATAGGAAGAGCAACTTTTTATGTCATAATTAGGGCAAGGATTTAGAATGCAAGAACCCAGAGACAGAAGAAGCACTTTGATTTACCTTCATACCAAAGTACCTGGTGAAAAAGGAAGAAACCAGGGAAGGACCAGGAATACCCGGTTTCCCATGAGAGAAAAGAGAGGTTCCCAGAATACTGGGTGCTTAAGCTCAGAGTGAAGTCTTGGCATGTCAAAAGCTTAGGAATAAAAAGTCTTCCCAAAGTAGTAAGTAACATCCCAGGAAGTTCCCTGCTTACAAATGGTTTGCGTTACAAAGTTTTGTTTCTAAATTAAAATGGCAGAACAATCATATAAACAACATAAAAATGTGTAAGCTAGCATACCAAACCCTATGTCAGTCATAAGAGAAACTTGTTTATCTCTGATAGGTAACAATGCAGACAAATAAAATCATAGTGTTTATATTGGTAAGGTGAGTTATAACAGGTAAGGTAACCTGTGATCCACAATGGAATACAGTTTTAAAAGAGAAATTGGAAAGCTAGATAAATGTTAGTATCATTTTTAAAGATGATACTAAACATTATTTATTTGTTTATTTTTGGCTGCACCCATGGCACACAGAAGTTTCCAGGCCAGGGACTGAACTCACACCACAGCTGTACCAGAGTCACAGCAGTGACAATGACAGATCCTTAACCCACTGACACACAAGGGAACTCCTAAATACTCTTTAGGGAAGGTTACCAAGTGGCCTGCATAGCGGAAATCAATGAGGCTGTTTATCAGCCTGTCCATTTCTAACCTAGGAAAAAGCTTCTTAAGACTCCTGTGAATCTGCATATGGGTGAAATTTTGTAGAACTATAGACTATAAATGTTAATTTTACTCTATGTTAATTTAAAAATAAGATTTTAAAAAGTGATAATGAACCAAACTGCAGAAGGAAAAAAAAAAGGAC
Organism: Sus scrofa; assembly: GCF_054392235.1. Lineage (NCBI taxonomy): Eukaryota > Metazoa > Chordata > Mammalia > Artiodactyla > Suidae > Sus > Sus scrofa. The sequence goes on along the minus strand of NC_139385.1, from coordinate 115,227,000 downwards.
TCCTGTGCACTCCTGTGCTGGTCCTGACCAAACTCACTTCTGCTGTGCTTATGACCCTCTAGGCCTGTTGCAACTGTGTCTCTTTGACTCCTCCTGAGGCTGCAGCCAGCCACATCCAGGAATTAGCACTCGCCTCCCCACCTCACCCACTAGGCCCTGAACACTTCATTTACAATAAATACTTCTGTTACTTTGGCCCAAACCATGGACATGAGTTTCCTTCAACCTGGGATCCAACTTTTAAGTCTGTATTTGTCATCATGCCAAGTGTCTCCATTTCTTTCAAGATGCTGTTTCCTAACTCCCTATGTGACTTTATTTTTAGTAACTGAGTTCGTCCATCCACCTGTTGGGAACCTTGGTGGTGAACAATTCTTTTTTTGTGTGTGTGTATGTCTTTTATTAGGGGGCGGGGACCGCACCTGTGGCACATGGAGGTTCCCAGGCCAGGGATCCAGTCGGAGCTGTCGGTGCCAGCCTACGCCACAGCCACAGCAAATGCCAGATCCAAGCCACATCGGCGACCTACACCACAGCTCACTGCAACGCCAGATCCTTAACCCACTGAGCGAGGCCAGGGTTTGAACCCACAACCTCATGGTTCCTAGTCGGATTCATTTCCACTGCGCCACAATGGGAACTCCATTGGTGGTGAACAATTCTGCAAGTTTTGCTGAGCCTATGTGGGTCCCCTTTGGGTACGTTCTTCCCCCTCTCAAATGTGTTTTGGGTGTGTCTAGGCCTGGAGTGGGGATGGTCATCCTCTCACCTGTTCTGTCCAAGCACTGAAGTCCTCAGGCAGATCCTTCCTCTCACCCTTTTCTTGCCTTCCCTGGCAGTGAGCCGAACATCCTGTCTCACACCCAAGCCCTAGTTAGTTACATTGGTTAAGGTGAATAGTAACATGTGGTAAAGCAAGTAATAACAGGTAGGATGACCTGTTAGAACCTTCACCCACATTCTTAATAATTTAATCATTTGTAAAATGGTGATAAAGTTATTTTGTAATAAAATGAAATCATTCCTGAAAAGTGATATTTCATTATATGAAATTATACGGCAAGCATATAGTAAATTGCAATAATTATTGGTGTTGTATTTTCTGAACTCAAAACCAAAAAAAAAGAAAACCTCAAAGGGAAGCAATAATTTGCTATAAGTTTAAAGACTGCTTTGTACCAACCTTATATTTTTCTGGGTCCCCACATTCAAGAACTGGGAATTCTGGATATTCAAATTTTTTTTTAGAATCGGCGAATATTAATTCACTAATGATGTGAAGAATCCAATTGGAACCTATAAGAAAAAAATCAGTCTTGATATACAAAAGATTCTTACTTTAACATATATATCATAAAAATTAAAATCTATAATCATTCTCTGATATGTATAATTGGTTCTTCTGCATTCAGAATAACCTGGACTACGGAAAGAGGTAGAGTTTTGTGGAAAATAGCATTTACTTACATTGGTTTAAAAATCAAATTATCTTGCTTCTCAAATTTCTCCTTTAACAAGAGGCAATGCTTTTTATTTTAAATCTAGAATATCTGGAGTTCCCACTGTGGCTCAGTGGTTAATGAACCCGACCAGTATCCATGAGGATGAAGGTTCGATTCCTGGCCTTGCTCAGTGGGTTAAGGATCCGGTGTTGCTGTGAGCTCTGGTGTGTTGCTGTGAGCTCTGGTGCAGGTCTTAGACATAGCTTGGATCCTGAGTTGCTGTGGCTGTGGCTGTGACATAGGCCAGCAGCTACAGCTCCAATTCGATCTCTGGCCTGGGAATCTCCATATGCCACAGGTATGGCCCTAAAAAGACAAAACAAAAATCAAATAAAATCAAATCAAGTCTAGACTATCTTCCTTATAGAACAATGTTAAACCATAGAAATGATTGTTTATTTTATATCATATATTTACCTTACATTAGTGAATATTTTCTATAGGAGTATATAACTTTGGTTTTATAAAAACCCAGCATCAATCAAGAAAAGGAAAACATGGGAGTTCCCGTTGTGGTGCAGTGGAAACAAATCCGACTAGTATCCAAGTCTGGCCTTGTTCAGTAGGTTGGGGATCTGGTGTTGCCATGAACTGTGGTGTAGTTCACAGACGTGGCTCGGATCTCACATTGCTGTGGCCTTGGTGTAGGCTGGAAGTTGTAGCTCCTATTAGACCCCTAACCTGGGAACTTCCTTATGCTGTGGATGTGGCCCTAAAAAAAAAAAAGAAAGAGAAAAGAAAAGGAAAATATGAAATGGAGTTGGCTTTAATAAACAAAGATGAAATAACACTTTAGAATATCAAAAGTAGTTTGTGTAAAATAGAGTAATTTAGATTCTTAACATCTTATCCTCCACTTAGGAAGGAGCACTGTAAAACTGATTTGAGAAACTAGAATATTGTTGTTTGATCCTGAAAAATAATCTATTACATGGAAAGCTTAGAAGTTTATCGACATGGCCATGCTTGACTTCAGCCCAAAATCAAGATGAAAATCTTGACTACTCTCAGTGCTCCTTGGCACCTGGACTTTCCCACATCCCTGCTTCTGTTTGCCAGCCCCGCCATGCATTTACTTCTACACTCATCATCTGACAGGTTCTTCACACAGGTTTCCTTCCTCTGACACTGGGGTTTCAAGAGCTAGCAGTTCCAGTCATTGGTCTTACAAGCTCTGTTCTTACCCATCGTGGCCATCCTCCTCACTGATTTCTGGCTGACTTCATGCAGCGATGAGCTGCCTTCTTCCTTGCACCTCTCGCGCCCCCCCCCCTTCCCCCCGGCTATGAAAAAGCACCCTTGTAGGAAAGGATTTGTTAGTTACCGCACTTTGGATAAGACGCTAGTACTATGTCATCGCTTCTGGCTTCAAAGGTGTCCAAGGCTTGGAAGGTCTTTGAGCTGCACATAGTGACTGGGTAAGGAATCCCCTGATAGGTGAAAAGCAGGTGAGACAGTGCAGTTTCTTTTGATTTTTCCAGAGCTTCATCAATGTAGTCAATAAATTTGGAATTAGTGGCCATGCTGGTTCCCTGCTAATGAACTGGCGCTATGCTTGTCCAGGACCAGTGATGGCTTTTAATGGAGGTGAAATAAAAGATTCCTCCCATTCACATGAGAAAGAAAGAACTTAATTCTTATCCACTCCCTACCCCCACCTTCTTGCATCCACCTCTGACAAAAGGCACACCACAGGTGCAAAACAGGCTGAGGATCAAGGGTTGATTATGTTACCATTATAGGCAACCTTCCCAAGGAAAGTAAGAGTAGAATCTCTTAATAGATGATAATAGATATTAAATCTCTAACACATAGTTATTTAATTGAATCAGGTATATAATTTCCCTATTAGCAAAAAGCAGTTCATGGATGAAACCTCTCCCCTTGGTTGATGGCTTTGCACATACATCCTCCATGGTGTGATTTAGGGGCAGAAAAACTTTCCCTTCTAGGTTCTTTGGCTGATCTAATAATTAAATTGATATAAGACAGATCAACAGGAGAAAAACCAAAATTATGTATGGGGGCTCCTTTATAACATGCAGATTCAAAAGGCGACTAGGTAATTGAAGCTTAATAACATCCTGAGTTTAGGAAAGGGGTAGAGGTTTGGGGATACAAACGGGAGGAAAGCCATCCCTGGGAAGGCAGAGATGTTTGGAAAACTAGGGTTGTACTGTTAGGCAGATAAGGTTTTTAGGGGAAAATGGTCTTTTCCTGGTACAGCCCTTTTTTTCCAATAAAAATTTAGGCAGTTGAGGTGGGAAGCAGAGAGCTTTTCCTGAATCTACTGGGTTTTTAAACTGCTTTTAGCACAAAATAATCTTCATGCCAAAGTGGCATATTTTGTGGTGGCAAAACCCGGTCCCCTTCATAACAAGGAAGCAGTGAAATTTCCAGGTAATTCCATGGGGTGGGAAAGCAATCCTTGGCACCAAACTCAGATCTGTCATTCACTACCTCAGTAAACTTAGAAGTCTGCGGACCTGGGAGTTCCCTTCTGGCACAGTGGGCTAAGGATCCAGCATTGTCACTGCTGTGGCTTGGGTTGCTGCTGCAGTGTGGGTTTAATCCCTGGCCATGGGTGTGGCCAAAAAATAAAAATAAATTTTAAAAAATTAAAAAATAAGTAAATAAATAAAAAAGTCTATAGACCTGAGTTTGGATCTTGGCACCACTGCTTACTAGTTATGTTTTGTTTGTTTTTGCTTTTTTATGTTTTATTTTAGTAGAATTAAAATGCTGTGTTAGTTTCAAGTGTACAGAAAAGGATTCAGTTCTTTTTCAGATTCTTCTGCATTATGTGTTATTGCAAAGTACTGAGTATAGTTGCCTACAACAGTTGGTCCTTGTTGTTTATCTATTTTATATGTAGCAGTGTGTATCTGTTACTCTCCCAAACTCTTAATTTATCCCTTCCTCCCCCTTAACCCTTTGGTAACCTTAAATTTGTTTTCTGTGTCAGCAGATCTGTTTCCATTTTGTAAATGAGTTCATTTGTATCATTTTTTAAGATTCTATACATAAGTGATATCATATTTGTCTTTCTCTTACTTCACTTAGTATGATTATCTCTGGGTCCATCCACATTGCTGCGAATGGCAATATTTCATTCCTTTTTATAGCTGAGTAATATTCCATTGTTTATAAACCACATCTTTATCCATTCATCTGTTGGTAGACACAGGTTGTTTCCATGTCTTGGCAATTGTAAATAGCGCTGCTGTGAACATTGGGCTGCATGTATCTTTTCACATTATGGTTTTCTCCAGATTTATGCCAAGGAGTGAGATTGCTGGATCATATGGTAGTTCTATATTTAGTTTTGAGATTTTGTTTTTGTTTGTTTTTTTATGGCCGAACCCATGGCATCTGGAAGTTCCTGGGCCAGGGATCGAATCCAAACTGTAAGCTGCGGGTTGCTGGATCCTTTAACCCACTGCGCTGGTCTGGCAATCAAACCCATGCCTCCACAGTGACCTGAGACACTGCAGTCAGATTCTTAACCCACTGTGCCATAGCGGGAACTCCTATATTTAGTTTTTAAAGGAACTTCCATACTGTTCTCCACAGTGGTTGCACCAATTTACATTCCCACCAACAGGGTAGGAGGGTTCCACTTTCTTCACACTCTCTCCAGCATTTATTATCTGTAGACTTTTTGATGATGACTAGTTGTGTTATTTTGAGCTCATAGTATACCTTCAAAGGTGTGTGTAAAATGGGATAATGCTACTGCCCTTCCTGACCTATTTACCAATAAAATTATATGGTTCCTGGAAGGGAGATGCTTCGTCAAGGGCAGCACATAATACAATGGTGTCTCCTGTTCTCTGTGTTCACGCACTGCTGGTTAAAGGTCCCTGGAGTGAGACACTCACTCTCTGTGATACGGTCTTTCCCCATCGGCTCTCTGTTCTTTTTCCTTTGAATGAACTGGGCTATGATCCCTTTGCAGCTCGGTGTGACCCTGGGGCTGGTAGGAGGTGAGCAGAGGTAGTGTGTGCAAATTCATTGTTATGACCATAAGACAGGAAGTTAATTGTTCTCTAATTTTCCCCTATCCCCTTTCCTATGCCTGATACCAGCCAGCCCAACTTGCTAATTAGCAGACAAAAAGCATTCCAGGTGATGGTAGACCAACAAGATAGAGAAACTTGGCTCGCTTGACAATGGTGAAAGAGACTCTCCCATCACCCACCCTACTATAACAAATCTCCTGAGCTGGATGTAAAAGAACGCAGTTGTCTGTCTTGTTGCAGCCTCTGGATTTTTGCAGTCTCTTTGTTACAGCAGTTGGACCTATATCCTATCTAGTACACTTTCTGGGTCATGATGTACTCTCTTTTGGCCTCTTAAGTTGTGTTTCCATAAACACCTGCTGAGCTTTTTTTCTTCTTTCATTGTCTTCTCCAAGTCATTCTCCTTACTCTTCTTCCATTTTTTTTTTTTTGTCTTTTTGTTTTTTAGGGCCGTACCCTTGGCATATGGAGGTTCCCAGGCTAGGGGTCTAATCAGAGCTGTAGCTGCCGGCTTACACCACAGCCACAGCAACGCCAGATCCTTGACCTGCTGAGTGAGGCCAGGGATCAAACCTGCAACCTCATGGTTTCTAGTCAGATTCATTTCCACTGTGCCACAATGGGAACTCCTCTTCTTCCATTTTTTTCTCTAGCCCTATGAACATAATTTTTAAAAACCATGAATACCTTTCTCTAAACTAATGCACTGAAGAAGTTAATTCCTAATTGGATGATTTAATATAACTTCATAATAGCCCTATGAAATCAGTGTTACTGTTGTTACCATTTTACAGATGGGTTAAGTGGAGTTTTACAGGGGTGAAGTAGAGTCAGCTGTTTCAGGAGCTGAGATTGGCATGCAGGCAGTACAGCTGAATTCCTTGACGAAAAGATAATTATAGCAAGATTTCTCTTAGAGGCCCTGGGTTTAGCTGTCAGCACCACTCTGCATTCTTTGTACTTTCTTTTTTAAACTGTGTCCGGGGCATGTGGAAGTTGCTAGGAGAGGAATTGAACCTGTGCCACAGTGACTGGAGCCACAGCAGTGGCAACACTGGATCCTTAACCCACTGAGCCACCAGAGAATTCTAAGGACACTTTATTTAATAATAGCATTTGGGGACAAATATTATATTAAATATATCCATCGATCACAAAATGCATTCCAATTTCAGAAATGTAAACATATGGAAGCATGTACATCAGAATAAAGGCAATTTTACCTGTCAGCAGGTGTCTTACTGAGGCAGGTGGGAGATATCAGAGAGAAATTTTAATCTCTGTTTTACTGAAGGGAAAGAACTAACCCAAGAAGGTTCCTAGTTAAGAATGGGTATCTAGGGAGTTCCCGTCCTGGTGCAGTGGAAACGAATCCAACTAGGAACCATGAGGTTGTGGGTTTGATCCCTGACCTCGCTCAGTGGGTTAAGGATCCGGCATCTCGGTGAGCTGTAGTGTAGGTCATAGACATGGCTCTGATCTAGCATGGCTGTGGTGTAGGCCGGTGGCTGTAGCTCCGATTAGACCCCTAGCCTGGGAACCTCTATATGCCACAGGTGCAGCCCTATAAAGCAGAAAAAAAAAAAAAAAAAAGAGTATCTGTGTATCATAATAGTGATTATATTTTTTAAAGTTTGTAAAATTCAAACGTTTGAGTGTCTTACTATTTTCCTAGTTTCATACAGCACTTCCCATTAAAGGTCTTATTACCTTACATAATAATAGGATGCTGTTCACTGTGGATGGAAAGGTTGTGTATTTCAGAGTCTCCCTCCCTAAAAAAGAAAAGAGTGGACTCCCTGCCAAGCTGCTTAGTGGGGTTGTCCCTTATATTACAAAGAGTCTTTATTTCTCTGGGGAAGGTAGAATTTAAGACATTAATTCAAACAGTGTTGTACTTTTCTTGCTTCCCAGTGAGTAAAACATTAAAAAACCAACAACAACAATATGGGTGGACCCTGTTCTGACACTAATACCTATAATTTTAAGAGGATTTAGGGGCTGTTTGGAATTTGTAATGTGAGCTCTGATGCTTGTTTGTCTCTTTATGCTCAGGACAGCCTGTTAGGCTTACAGTTCTAAATACTTGACTCTTAATTGTCTGGCATGAATGATTGCAAACTAACCCAGATTGGGTCACGCATTTGCACTGGTGAGCCTTTGAGTACATCTGGACCTCATGTTCTGTGAAATCTTAGCTTCCTGTTTGGCTCCTGGATTAACCCGACCTCGGGTAAGTGGTGGAAGACCTCTCAAATGGTGCTGCCGTGGCTTGGCTTTTGCTCCTGGTGGCACAGCCTGGGAGGCTTATTTAAAGCTCCTTTCCTTGAGATTAAAGAGATTGTTCCTTTTTACCTTCTTTGCCTTTATTTATTTATTTTTGGTAAGATTTTTTATTTTTTCTATTATAGTTGATTCACAATACTCTGTCAATTTCTGCTGTACATACAGCAAAGTGACCGAGCCATATTATATATACATTCTTTTTCTCATTATCCTCCATCATGTTCCATCACAAGTGACTAAATATAGTTCCCTGTGCTATACAGCCGAATCCCATTGCTTATTCACTCCAGATGTAATAGCTTGCCTCTATTAACCCCAGATTCCCAGTCTAACCCACTCCTCCCCACCCCCGACAACCATAAGTCTGTTCTCCAAGTCCATGAGTTTGTTTCTTTTCTGTAGATAGGTTCATTTGTGCCATCTATTAAATTCCGTATATGAGTGATATCATGATATTTGTCATTCTCTTTCTGACTTACTTCACTTAGTATGAGAGTCTCTAGTTTCATCCAGTTGCTGCAAATAGCATTATTTTGTTCTTTTTTGTGGCTGAGTAGTATTCCATTGTGTATATATACCACTCCTTAATCCATTCGTCTGTGGCTGAACATTTAGGTTGTTTCCATGTCTTGGCTATTGTGAATAGTGCTGCAATGAACATACAGGTGCATGTATCTTTTTTTTTTTTTTTTTTTTTTTGTCTTTTTGCCATTTTCTTGGGCCACTCCCACAGCACATGGAGGTTCCCAGGCTAGGGGTCGAATCGGAGCTGTAGCCACCAGCCTACACCAGAGCCACAGCAACACGGGATCTGAGCTGCGTCTTTGACCTACACCACAGCTCACTTAACGCCGGATCCTTAACCACTGAGCAAGGCCAGGGATCGAACCCACAACCTCATGGTTCCTAGTCGGATTTGTTAACCACTGAGCCACGACAGGAACTCCATCTTTTTGAATGAAAGTTTTGTCTGGATATATGCCTTGGAGTGGGATTGCTGGGCCATATGGTAGTTGTATATGTCGAGTTTTCTGAGGTACCTCCATACTATTTTTCATAGTGGTTGTACCAATTTACATTCCCACCAACAGTAAAGGAGGGTACCCTGTTCTCCACACCCTCTCCAGCATTTGTTGACTTGTTAATGATGGCCATTCTGACCAGTGTTAGGTGGTATCTCATTGTAGTTTTGATTAGCATTTCTCTAATGTGGGGAGCCTAGGGGATGCAAGGACTCAAAAAAAAAAAAGGACCTTGCCTGATGGCAGAAAAACCTGAAGGCAGGTTCCTAACCAAAGAGGGGAGCTCACCTGAACGGTACAAGCCAAAGGTGGGCTTCTGGTCAGGATAAAAGCCTGCCAGAACAGTACAAGCTGAGGGCAGGCCTCAGGTTACACAGCTCTCATTTTGATGTTGATGGGGAAAAATTGGGGGTTCCCTGGGAAAACAATTTCCATGTTTGCTCTGGAGAACAGGGATTGTTTCTCGGGTGAACTAGTCTTTCCTGTTGTTTTATTTGTTATTCAGTTTTCCTCAGTCTTTCCTGATTATTTACTTATTATTCTTATTTTCCATTGTTGTTTTCCTGTGGTGATTTGTGATTTAACAAAATTGCAACAATAATATAAGAAAAAATTTCATCCTGAAGGACTTTCCCCTATTTAAATCCAACTTAATTAAAACATAGTGTTTCTCTACTAACTAGTTATACAGTAAACTTTAGAGTTAGGATTTTAATGAGGTTCATAGAAGTTAGACATACATTATTCTTGATCAAAAGACACCTAGCTATGAGTTATAGAAGCTTTTAAGTGATAGCTAGTTAAGTTGGTTTATATTTTCTTACACTGTCTCCCTGCCATAATGCCTTAAAGATAAGCACCAGTCGAAAAACAAGATTTGTGAATGCCAAATTCCTGTGTCTGTGACCTCTTCAACTTGTGGAGACTTGCTGGCCATGGGATGATTTGTACTGAGTCTCCTCCTTTCCACATGATGTATTGTACCTAATTGCCCTTAAATTGTACTCACTAAATTCAGTTAAAACAAAGATCTTAGAATATGATGTATAGCTGCTGTATCATGTAAAAGTTACTTTTAACACTGTGATGTAATCTGTAGTGAGAAACTGTCTATATAATCAACCACTTACGCCAATAAAATTTGAGCAGTCCAGCACCCTGAAAGAAGGGACAAAGAGGCTGTCTCCATTGCAAAAGCCGAGCGCGTCCCTCTCCTATCAGGAAAAGTGTACACTCCCTGGCCGCGGGAGCTGGCCTCCAGCACTCTAGTAATTACTAATGTTGAGCATTTCTTTTTTTTTTTTTTTTTTTTTTTTTGTCTTTTTGCTATTTCTTGGGTGGCTCCCGCAGCATATGGAGGTTCCCAGGCCAGGGGTCGAATTGGAGCTGTAGCTGCCGGCCTACGCCAGAGCCACAGCAGCGCGGGATCCGAGCCGTGTCTGCAAACTACACCACAGCTCACGGCAACCCTGGATCCTTAACCCACTGAGCAAGGACAGGGATCGTACCCGCAACCTCATGGTTCCTAGTCGGATTTGATAACCACTGCGCCACTATGGGAACTCCTGTTGAGCATTTCTTGATGTGCCTATTGGCCATCCGTATATATTTTTTGGAGAGATGTCTATTCAGGTCTTCTGCCCATTTTTCACTTGGGTTGTTGGTTTTTTTGCTGTTGAGTTGTGTAAGTTGTTTATATATTTTAGAGATTAAGCTTTTGTCAGTTGCATCATCTGAAACTATTTTCTCCCATTCCATAGGTTGTCTTGTTTGTGTGTGTGTGTGTGTGTGTGTGTGTGTGTGTGTGTGTGTTTTATGGTTTCCTTTGCTGTGCAAAAGCTTGTAAATTTGATTAGGTCCCATTGGTTTATTTTTGTTTTTATTTCTGTTGCTTTGGGAGACTAACCTAAGAAAACATTTGTAAGGTTGATGTCCAAAAATGTTTTGCCCATGTTCTCTTCTAGGAATTTTATGATATCTTGTCTTACATTTAAGTCTTTAAGCCATTTTGAGTTTATTTTTGTGCATGGTGTGAGGGTGTGTTCTAGTTTCATTGATTTACATGCAGCTGTCCTGAACCACTGGACAGTTTTCCCAGCACCACGTGATGAAGAGACTATCTTTTCCCCATTTTATATTCTTGCCTCCTTTGTCAAAAATTAATTGACTGTAGGTGTTTGGGTTTATTTCTGTTTCTCTATTCTGTTCCATTGGTCTGTATGTCTGTTTTGGCACTATTACCACACTGTCTTGATTACTGTACCTTTGTAATATTGCCTGAAGTCTGGGAGAGTTATGCCTCCTGCTGTTTGTTTGTTTGTTTGTTTTTTTCCCTCAGGATTGCTTTGGCAATTCTGGGTCTCTTATGGTTCCATATAAAATTTTGGATTGTTCCAGTTCTGTGAAAAATGTCATGGGCAGTTTGATAGGGATTGCATTGAATGTCTAAATTGCTTTGGGGAGTATGGTGATTTTAACAATATTAATTCTTCCAATCCAGGAGCATGGAATACCATTCCATTTCTTTGAATCCTCTTTAATTTCTTTGATTAATGTTTTATAGTTCTCAGCGTTTAAGTCTTTCCCCTTCTTGGTCAGGTTTATTCCTAGGTATTTAATTTTTTAGGTGCAATTTTAAATGGTATTGTATTTTTATATTCCTTTTCTAATATTTCATTGCTAGCATATAGAAATGCAACTGATTTCTGAATGTTAATCTTGTATCCTGCTACTTTGCTGAACACTATCTGTTCCAGTAGTTTTTTTGTGGAGTCCTTAAGATTTTCAATATATAGTATCACGTCCTGTGCATACAGTGACAGTTTTACCTCTTCTCTTCCAATTTGGATACCTTTTATTTCTTTTGTTTGTCTGATTGCTGTGGCTAGGACTTCCATACTATGTTGAATAAAAGTGGTGAGGGTGACATCCTTGTCTTGTTCCAGATTTTAGTGGGAAAGCTTTCAGCTTTTCTCCATTGAATATTATTTTGACTGTGGGTTTCTTGTAAATGGCTTTATTATGTTAAGGTAAGTTCCCTCTATATCCACTTTGGTAAGAGTCTTTATCGTGAATGGATGTTGGACTTTGTCAAATGCTTTTTCTGCAACTATCGAGATGATCATGTGTTTTTTGACTTTTCTTTTGTTAATGTGGTGTATGATGTTGATTGATTTGCATATATTGAATCATCCTTGTGAACCTGGAATGAATGGTGTATAATCTTTTGTATATGTTGTTGGATTTGGTTGGCCAAAATTTTTTTGAGAATTTTTATGTCTATAGTCATCAAAAATATTGGCCTATAATTTTCTTTTTTGATACTATCTTTATTAAAGTCATCTACTATTTTATTTTATTTTTTATTTATTTTATTTTATTGTTAAAGTCTCCTACTATTTTGTTAAAGTCTCCTACTATTCTTGTATTCCCATCAATTTCTCCTTTTATGTCTCTTAGTATTTTTTGTATGTATGTGGGTACTTCTATATTAGGGGCATATATATTGACAATTGTAATATCCTCTTCTTGAATGGATTCTTTTGTCCTTAAGTAGTATCGTTGTTTTTCTTTAAGGCCTTTGTTTTAAAGTCTATTTTGTCTGATACGAGTATTGCAACACTTGCTTTCCTGTCTTTTCCATTAAAGTGGAATATCTTTTTCCATCCCCTCACTTTTAATTTATATGTGTCCTTTGCCCTAAGGTGAGTCTCTTATAGAGAGCATATAGTAGACTTTTGCTTTTTTATCCAATCTGCCACTCTATGTCTTTTGATTGGAGCATTCAGTCCATTGATATTTATGGTAATTATTGATAAATATGTATTTATTGATATTTTAAACCTGTTTTCCAGTTGATTCTATGTTTCTCCTTTGTACCTTTATTTTTTTATTGGATGATTTCCATTTATTTTATGCTTGTGTCCTCTTCTTTTCAGTTTTTGTGGATGTAATGTTTAGTTTTGATTTGTGGTTGTGCTTTTTTTCAAGTTTGTTAACCCCTCCCTATATCTGCTTGCTTTAGCCTGATAGTCATACAGGCTCAATCACATTTTACCAAAAAAAAAAAAAAAAAAAGTATTTGTCCTTTTGCTGTTCCTTGTGTTTTTTGTTGCTTTTACAATAGGGTTTTTTTTGTTGTTGTTTTGTTTTTTTCCCCTTTTAGATCTGTATACTGGCTTATTTAAGTGATTGCTTTCCTCCATCCTATTTATTCTTACTTCGTTTTTATTTAGAGGAGCCCTTTCAGCATTTTGTGGGGGGGTGGTTTTAGTATTGCTAAACCTTTACTTTTTGTTTGTTGGAGAAAGTCTTTATTTCTCCTTCTATTTTAAATGATATTCTTGCTGGGTAGAGTATTCTAGGCTGCAGATTTTTCCCTTTTAAAACTTTGAATATATCTACCCACTCTCTTCTGGCCTGTAGTATTTCTGCAGAGAAATCAGCTGATAGCCTTTTGGGGGTTCCCTATAATTAACTTTGTTTTTCTCTTGTTGCCTTTAGAAGACTCTCTTTAACTTTTGCTATTTTTATTATAATAACACTTGGTGTAGGCCTGTTTGGGTTCAACTTGTTTGGGACCCTCTCTGCTTCCTGTATCTTGATATCTATTTCCTTTAGATTTGGAAAGTTTTCAGCCATAATTTCTACAAATATATTTTAAATCCCCTTTTCATTTTCTTCTCCTTCTGGAATCCCTATTTTGCATAGATTGACCCACTTTTTGTTATCCCATAGATCTCTTATATTGTTTCATGTTTTTTTCTTTTTCTTTTTTTAATCTTCTTAAGCTGCCCCGTGGTATGTTGAGGTTCCCAGGATAGTGCTTGAATTGGAGCTATAGCTGCCACAGCCATAGCAATACAGGATCCAAGCCATGTCTGAGACCTACACCACAGCTCACAGCAATACTGGATTCTTAACTCACTGAGCAAGGCCAGGGATCAAACCTGTGTCCTCATGGATGCCAGTCAGATTCGTTTCCACTAAGCTACAACTCGAACTCTGCTTTCACATTTTTTTCATTTGGTTTTCTGTTGGCTGTCCTGATTGGGTGATTTCCATTATTCTATCTTCCAAGTCATGTATTTGTTCCTCTGCATTATTTAGTCTGCTCTTCAGGGCCTTTAACTCAGCTTGCATCTCTGCAAATGGATTTTCTAATTTTTCCTTGCTCCTCCTTATATTTTCTAGTTCCTTTATACAGTAATCTGCATTACTGTACATATACACTCTAATTCCTTCAAATTTGCCCTTAATTCCTTCAGTATTTCCACTCTCTCCTTTCTGAACTTGATGTCTGTTAGAATGTACAGGTCTGGAGTTCCCGTCGTGGCTCAGTGGTTAACAAATCCGACTAGGAGCCACGAGGTTGCGGATTCGATCCCTGGACTTGCTCAGCGGGTTAAGGATCTGGCTTTGCTGTGAGCTGTGGTGTGGGTTGCAGATGCGGCTCGGATCCTGCGTTGCTGTGGCTCTGGCATAGGCTGGTGGCTACAGCTCCAGTTCAATCCCTAGCCTGGGAATCTCCATATGCCGTAAGAGTGGCTCAAGAAAAGGCAAAAAGACCAAAAAACAAACAAAAAAAAGAATGTACAGGTCTGTTTAATCATTTGTTCCCTCCTGTTCTTTTAACTGGGAATGATTCCTGAGCTTCTTCATTTTGCTTATATTTTTCTTGTTCTGTGAGTTTAGGGAAAACAACTCCTGTAGTCTTGAAGGGCTATTTATATGCGAGAGTGCCCCTAGGTATTTTGTGAGGGCTTACTTTTTATTTCTAGGTGCTGTGTGTGCTTCCAGGGAGATGGAGGCAATGGGTAGGGCTGGTAGCCAATGCCTGCTCGCTAAGCCTTTGACAGCAGCAAGGACTGGCAGGAGGGTGGCACAGGCTGCTCTTAGTTGCAGGGTCCTGGGAAGTGGCAGTCATCAGGCAGGTGTAGGTGATGCCTGGAGTGTTTGGTAGTGGCAGCATCAAGGCAGGTGTGTTCCCAGGACAGTGAGAGCAACAGTGGGTGGTGCTTGGTTGCAGTACCCTCTTCTTCACCAACCTCTGAGGTGCCTGGGGCTATAGATGGTGCCTGTTCACAGACTTCTAGTGGTGATTGGCCATGCCCACCTCTTGTGTCTGAGATGACTGCTGTGGTTTGCCCCCTCTGCCTGTAGATCACCCTGTCACTCTTAGCCCTCCCCCCATGCTGCCCTTAGTCCACACAAGAGGTGCCTGGCCACCTGTAGCCTGCATAAGAGGCACCCTGTCTCCCATAGCCTACTCCAGAGGCACCCCACCTGGGAATTCTCACTTGTGCAGGGAAAGATATTCCTATGGCAGTCCACCCCTCTCCTCTTGCCCTCCCCAATAATGGCACCTTGGTTCTCCTTTGGGGCCAGACCTCTCCTGGGTTCCCTCAACTCTGGCCTTTGGCTCCCCAGCCTGTGGCATACCACTCCCTAGCCTATCAGGCTGTCTCCACACAGCCAACCCTAGTGCCCTCCCTGGAACTAATCTCTGGAGCCTGAGTCTCAGTGCCCAGCCTCGACCTGAGCATCTCAGGCAGTGGAGTCCAGGGGTGGTGGTGCAGGTGATCTGTGTGGCTCTCACTCTGTTTTGTCCTCCTCAGTCCATCTTGTGCACTTTTCTCCACGACTTTGAGGTCCATCCATCTTGGCCGATCTCCCCATTGGTTGGATGCTTCCCAGGGTGTGGGGTCCTTCCCTCTTTAACAGCTCCCTCTTAGGAGTGCTAGTCCCGGCTTGATTCTTTCTCTCTCTCTCTCTCTCTTTTTTTTTCCCCTTTTGTTCTTCCCAGTTATGTGGAGGGTTTCTTGCCCTTTTTGGAGGTCTAGGGTCTTCTGCCAGTGTTCTATAGGTGTTGTGCCAAGTGTTCTGCATGTAGATGGTATTTTTGGATGTGTTTGTGGGAGAAGGTGAGCACCACGTCTTACTCCTCTGTCATCTTGATCCTTCTCTGCCTTCAATTTTTTTCCACTAAGCTCTAGACTTATACCAAAGAGAAAGAGAGAAGGTAAGAGAGAAAACAGGTGATTAAAAAAAACATCTAAGATGACTGAAATCAAGGTAGATTAGTAAAGCAGGCATTAGGGGTTAGGCCCCCCCCTTATGTCATTTTCTTTTCCACGTAGTGGGGTGCTCCTTCGGAATTAAGTTGTGTGTGTGTTTTTTCCTCTTTGTTAGGAAGAGAAGTGTTACTTCCCAGAGTAGTTCAGGATTGAAATTGACCTTGGAATTCAGGGTGTAGGGAGAGGGATGTAACTTCTGTATATTGGGACTTTATTAAAAACTAGCTCCCCTCATCAGAAGTTGAATACCAGGAAGTCAAGGGTGGAGTCCATGAGTTAGTGAATGCTATAAATATTTGGGATCCAAAATGGTGTATCTGGTATCATTTTGGTCTCCTTGACTGAGGGTGATGGGGAACTGTTCCACTCTGGCAGCTGGCAGAACAGGGGCCCTGTCCCCACTGCGCCTGCTTCAGGAACTGTCCCCCGGAGGCTGCAGCTCATCACTGTTCTGTGACCTGGGCCATCTGAAGGGAAGGCTAGGCCATTACCAAGATCCTGAGCCCCTCTTGTCCATTAGGTGCCCTCTGGCAACCAGTACTAATGGGTCATCTGGACTAATCTTTGCTGCTTCATGTCCCCTAACTGAAATCTACCTTGAAGATCCCACCAGATTGGCTAGCTGCTCTTCCTCTGAGGTGACCATAGGAGAATGGAGAGTAAACTTCCTAGGTACTTGTTAATGTGGAGATCTCTATAGCCCTTGAACTTGTGAGCACCAGGGTAGCCTGGGACTTTTGCCATCTTCTGAGGCTCAGCCATGATGCAGCAAGGAGAACTTTCACTTGGCTACTTGCATTCCTCCACGAGAGTTAGCAAATCAGACCGTATTGGGAATGTACAGCCTTGAAAGGGGTGCTGAGGCTTGGAAGAGGATGGACAGGACTTCTGAACTGGAGAGCTCCAGCATTTGCATTCTGGGGTTGGGTCTGGTGCAGATTAGTTACCTCCTTGCCCCAGTTATGTAGAGGCACAGCCCTTACACCAGCTGCTTGTGACACCCCTCCCCCACTTGTAAGAATCAATGCCACTTTGGAAAGCTGCCTCCAGAGTCTCTCTCACTGCCCCAACATCCTCTGCCTCCACCTCAATTCATTGATTGAATCAACTTGGTAAGAGTCTCTACCAGTTTTCACTTTTCCTAACCTCAACCTTGTGGCCAAAAGGTTCTTACCTCAAAACGTGTCCATGAAATCTAGTGGGGTCCAGGATGAGTAAGACATGGATAAGTTTAAGTTTTCTGTGATGTTGTGAAACTTCCACCCCAATTAACAACCTCCATTTAATTAGTTTATATCCATTCCCAACACAATTGATTGAGTTTCTGTGCAATTATTTTAGTCTTTGTTATGAAGGTTTTTTTTTTTCCTTTTCTTTTTTTCAGTCTAAACCATTCTGATTACCTTCCTATCTTAATTTGTCATCCTGGTGCCTTTGACACTGATGTTCTGGTATTTCGAACCAACATGTTCTAGGGCTTGGTGGCTCCAGGCATAGAGTAGTGCCTTAAGTAATATGTATCTATATCTGAATATCTATATATCTATATTTATATTGAAACAAATTGTTGGAAGTCATAGGGGTTGCTTTTAAAATGAGCAATATTGCTTTTAAATATCTCTTTTAAAATGAGAAATATTTATTTAAATGTTTATTTAAATATTTCATATTGGAGTTCCTATCGTGGCTCAGTGGTTAATGAATCCGACTAGGAACCATGAGGTTGTGGGTTTGATCTCTGGCCTTGCTCAGTGGGTTGAGGTTCCAGCGTTGCCATGAGCTGAAGTGTAGGTTGCAGACGCGGCTCAGATCCCTCGTTGCTGTGGCTGTGGTGTAGGCCGGCAGCTATGGCTCTGATTGGATCCCTAGCCTGGGAACCTCCATATGCTGTGGGAGCAGCCCTCAAAATGGCAAAAAGACAATAAATAAATAAATAAAATGAGACATATTTATTTACGAATCTTTGAAGGGGAATGAATCCTCTAAAGATTCTGCATGTCCTGGCTGGAGGGAAAAGGAGATCTTCAACAAAAGTAGGTGATGCCTGAAGGGGGGAGATCTGAAAAGTTTTGAGAAAAAGAGATCATGACAGCAAAAGCAGTAAGAGACAAAATAAAAAGCAACACATTGTGAAAAGAGATCTTATGAGACAAGTTTGAGAGAAAATCAGACACATAACATTAATAGAATTGATGTTCAAACTAGAGACAGTTTCTATGGCACAGATAGAAGAGATCAAAAGATTGAAGTTCTCTGGTGGCTCAGCAGGTAAAGGATCTGACATTGTCACTGTTGGCTCTGGTAACAGCTATGGCACAGGTTCTGTCCCTGGCCTGGGAATTTCCGCATGCCTCAGGTGTGGCCCCCCTACCAAAAAAAGAAGAGATCAAAAGATTATATAAAGCCTAAAAGTTAAGAGGCTGTCAGTAAAGTTGATATCATGGAAGAGATGGTTTGGGACTCTGAATCTGGTTAGCCTGAGTGATTTTGACTGATAATGACATGCTTTAAATAAATGGAGTTTATGCATCTGTATGTCTCACGTCTCACATTTATTTATCACATTTATGATAGTTCAGCTGTGGAAAGGAATGGTATGGGCTGGACTGTGGGGGTGTTACTGAAAACCGAGTTGCCTCTTAGTGGGTGTCAAGCCAGAAGATACAACCCAGCCAGAGATCCGGAGAAGGAAAGATTTATTACTTGCAGCAAGGAGAACACCAGAGGCCTTTCGCAAAGCAGTGTCTTCCTGAACAGCAAAATTGGGGAAGTTTTAAGCTAAGGGTACGTGCATATTTCTGAAGGGTTTTGGATGGTATATGCATATTCATGAAGGGGCTCCAGCAGAAGAGAATTAAGCATAGAATTGGGGCAAAGAGGAGTTCCCGTCGTGGTGCAGTGGTTAACGAATCCGACTAGGAACCATGAGGTTGCGGGTTCGGTCCCTGCCCTTGCTCAGTGGGTTAATGATCCGGCGTTGCCGTGAGCTGTGGTGTAGGTCGCAGACACGGCTCGGATTCCGTGTTGCTGTGGCTTGTGGCGTAGGCCGGTGGCTACAGCTCCAATTAGACCCCTAGCCTGGGAGCCTCCGAAAAAAAAAAAAAAAAAAGAATTGGGGCAAAGATTGATAATACCAGCTTTAGTTGATTTTAGTCATGAAGTTCAGAAAAGTTCAACATCATCTTTTTTTAGGTTCCAGCTGGTCTGGTGGTTGAGTAGGTTTTGAATTCTGTAGAACAGCTCATGAGTGTTCTTCAGGCTAATCTTTACCATTGAAACAGAATGGGGAGCCTTTACAACCTGATTTGTTATCTTTGCTATTGTGACTTCTCTTGTCCCATAACAGTTGTTTGTTCCTGCATTCTTTTGTTTCCTTAAGATCATTAATTGCTGAGACCTGTTCAAGGGCAAGTACTGTGGCCAGGCTTAGATCACAAAGTGGCTTAGGCCCAAAATGGCTTCTCTTTTGTCAAGAAAGTCATGCCTGGTTTTCTTTCTCCAGGGACACCTCCCTATCTGCTCACAGAGGTTGGATAGGAAAATTAGGGCAGTCACAGCTCCTCAGGGGCTCTTCCTTTACCTAGTATTAACAAAGCCCCAACCATTACCCCTTAACACCTTTGTGGATCCCTCAGGTCGGAAGAAAGGTTCTAATCACTGTATACTCTTCATTAGTTATTTGTGGATATATTTTACCCCTCCCCCAACTAGACTATAACTTCAGTGAAGGTAGGTCTGAGTCTGTTTAGGGATTTCACGTTTTGTCACGCACATGCTTCAAGATGGCTTTTGCTCTCTGTATATCCTCTGCTTGACCAGTCCCTGCTTCACTCACATGACTATTCAATCCTACTAATTATAGGGCTTAATTAGTAACTGCCTACCTGCTTGCCCCCTACTCCGGTTTTTAGTTTTCCTGAGCCAACCTGATGTCAGTATTCCACCTCTCAATGGTAACCTGCTTCATCCCCTCCGGACAAAGTTTCAAAGCTTGCCACCGTGTCCTGCCTGTTGTCTGCCCTATGTGGTGGAGAGTTGCTCCAGAACCTTGTTTCAGATGTGTAAGTTCCCCTGTCCAATAATCCATTGATGTCTTTATCACTATTTCTGGGCTCTTTATTTGGTCTCCAGGCTGGCAACTACAAGGCTTGCAGGGTGTAGCCTAATGACATGGAACCTTAGTTGAGTTTTATATTCCTTTTCTCCTTCTCCTCCCCTTCCCCTGTTTCATTCCCCTCATTTCTTCCTATATAGTGGGCATTACAGGCAGTGACTCAAATTTTGATTTATAAATGAATTGTTTAGGAAGCTGGCTAAAATGCAGAGTCTGATTCAGTAGGTCTGCAGTTCTAACAAGCTCCCAGGTGATGACAATATTGTCGATTCACACTTTGGGTTGCAGGGTGTTGAAAAATCCACGTTCTGGCTCTTAACTGTGTGATTGTGAGCAGGGCAACACTCTCATCTCTGTAAATTGAGATAATCATAGCACGTATTATGACAGAGTTATTGTGAGGATTAAATAAAATAATGTAAGTAGCCTGAAGTCAGGATCGTGCTTTTTATTAAAAGCAGAGTAAGTGGTAATTTCAGTGTGGGGGCGGGGCCAGCGCCGGAGGGGCGGGGCAGGGCTCTGCCAGCCTTTGCGCTTGCGCAGCCGTACGGGTACGCAGCTCAGGTAAGCTTCTTTTCCGTGGGCTCTTACTTGGCTTCCTGACTTGGGGTCCACAGAGTGGAGAGCGCAGCAGGCTTTTCGGCGGGCAGAGTTTTGGGGTCATTCAGCGGACGATCGGTGTCTCTGTACCCTCTGCCAGAGGAGGCGCGGGACGGGCCCGAGTGTTTCCGGGTCGCTCGGCGACCTTGGCCCGCAGCCGGAAGGTGCTTCTTGCTTTGGGCGCGCGTGTCTACACCTGGCGGGGCCGCAGAGCCCTGGGAACCCGGGCGGTTCGGAAAGCTGGGGTACGCAGGGGTAGCTAGGAAGCTGGCTGGAGCCTCTCAGAGGCCTCGCTGGTTGTTTGGCCTGTGACCCTGGGAACTCGGAAAAACTACTCTTGTTAATTAATTGAACCAGGGTCATAGCTGAGAAACCTTGTTCTTCCACTTCTAGAGTGTTTGGAAAGACCTTGTTTTCTGAAGTGTTGCTTGAAAATGCCGAACTGTGTCGATTTCTAGCTTTGGTGCAGATGAGGGGTTTTCAGACTTTGCACATTTGTCTTAATGTGCGCCCTGATTCAGCTTCTCAGCCAAGTGTAATGTTAACTTTAAGACACACAGCCCTGGTTTTCTTCGAACCCATCAGAGGATTGTTTTAAACTTCACTTGAGTTCCTTCCTTTTCCAAAACTTGTCTAATCCTAGTCCTCCTCTGCTAGTTAGTAATATAACTTTGTCATGGACAGGTATGCCTTTGGTGGTCTTTATCAGATGGGGTTTTATCAGTGGTTATAAACACCTTTCGTGAAGCTGAGGGACTTGGACTTTTGTCTTTTCAGGGCCACACCCTGGGCACATGGAGGTTCTCAGGCTGAGTCAAACCGAGGTACAATTGCCCGCCTGCACCGCAGCCACGGCAACTTGGGATTGGAGCCATGTCTGTGACCTACACCACAGCTCACGGCATTGGGGGACCCTTAACCCACTGAGCAGGGCCAGGGATCGCACCTGCGCCCTCGTGGATACTAGTTGGGCTCCTTCTCTCTGAGGCACAACCGGAACACTTGGAATGTGTTTTTAAGAAAGTAAATGCTTTATTATTCAGTGTTATTTGGACTGTATTGTTTGAACCTTTATCATTGCTGTGTCCCAACAAAACAAAATTCTGTTTGTATTCCTTTCACTGTGGTCTGGCTATGGGCAGGCTTTGTTTTTGTTTTTTCCACCCCTTGAACATTAAAAATAACCCCCAAAACCCCTACCTGTACTGATCCTGGCTTATTTCCTGTTAGTACTTGTACAGCATAGTCAACAAAGCGAAACAAGTCTCCCTTCCTACCCCCTCATCGCCTCTTGGTTATATGTAAGTTATTTTTTTAACTTGCTCTGCTTCATTTCTCTTAGGTAAGAACAATAAAAATTTAATCTTTTAGTCCTGAGGGCGATCGCATTATCAGAATGAGAAGGGAATTTGGAGGGGAAGGGACACCTGGTAACGATATTCGTAGATAATCCTACCTAAGTAGGGTATTTAATTACCCCACCATCAGACTTCGTGAAAAGGAGTCAAAATTGGATGGAATGAGTGGAGCTCTGGGGCTGGAGACTTAGAGGACGTGCCATCTCACACAGAGGGCAGAACAATGTGCAGCATACATAGGACAGTGGTGAAATCCTGAGTTGAAAAAAAGCGCTGGTTCTTCTGTTATTGACTTTGGCGTTATAGGGAGGCAGAGTAAAAACTTAGCTTTACATTGAATATATTTAGTAAGAGTCGTATATGCTATTTTCTTGTTATGTAGCTCTCTCCTTTTTAGCTTTCTCTTTAGAGAAGGAGGATGAAGACTCAAACCGTGTCTTCTGATTAGCTTTTAATTACAGGAAGAGAATCAAGATTTGAAGTCTGGTTTGCCACTTACTGGGTGATGGTGGTCAGTGTTCCTCCTCATGTGATCCAGCAGCCTCTTATATAAATGTCACTTGGAGTTGTCTGTAAAAGGGGAGATTACTGGGTGCCAACTCTAGACATGCTGAATCAGAATCTGGGAGTTGGCAAGTTCTCGCTGTGCTGCAGCGGGTTAAGGATCCAGCGTTGTCTCCGAAGGACTCGAGTCACGGCTGAGGCCAGGGTTCACGCCTTTGCCCGTGTAGTGGGTTAAGGATCTGGTGTTGCTGCAGCTGGCCCAGGAACCTCCACACCAAGAATGCAGTAGCCACCCCCCCCAAATCTGGGGATGGGGGAGGTATTTTTTTTTGTCTTCTTGCCACTTCTTGGGCCGCTCCTCCGGCATATGGAGGTTCCCAGGCTAGGGGTCGAATGGGAGCCACAGCTGCCAGCCTACGCCAGAGCCACAGCAACGTGGGATCCGCGCTGCGTCTGCAACCTACACCACAGCTCACAGCAACGCTGGATCCCCAACCCACTGAGCAAGGCCAGGGATCTAACCCGAAACCTCATGGCTCCTAGTCGAATTCATTAACCACTGAGCCACAATGGGAACCCCATGGGGAGGTATTTTTAACTGTTAGGATAGCAGCTCCTCAGGAACAAGAAGCAGTTAATTTATTGCTCATCATTATATAAAATGCCCAGAACTATGGCACATAGTTCAATATATGTTGTATAAATAAATGAAAACCTCCAGCTATAAAACATGTAAAAACCACTTATGGAAAACCTTACTTTTGTAGGGTACTTCACAAAGCACTTTCACATACTAGGCCTGTTAGATTGTGTCTTAATTACTATTTTCAGCTTAAAAAATGATCTACCCCATCTCGATATTAGCGAGTTTAAAAATGTTAATTCCATTGGAGTTCCCATCGTGGCTCAGTGGTTAACAAATCCAACTAGGAACCATGAAGTTGTAGATTTGATCTCTGGCCTCTCTCAGTGGGTTAAGGATCCGGTGCTGCCGTGAGCTGTGGTGTAGGTTGAAGATGCTGCTCAGATCTTGCATTGCTGTGGCTGTGGCGTAGGCCAGTGGCTACAGCTCCGATTAGATCCCTAGCCTGGGAACCTCTACATGCCGTGGGTGCGGCCCTAGAAAAGACAAAAACAAAACAAAACAAAAAACAAACAACTTCCTTCATAAATTGCTAGTTCTTTTCACAATGGCTTCTTCAATTTTGTCTCCTCTGTGCTTTCTCCAATCATGTTTTTGGTTAACTGTACCTTAGTCATGGAAGTTGAAAACTAGCAATGTGAGACATGTCTAATACAACTAAGAATACAGTAACTTTGGGATTTTATTTTTATATACTCATTTAAACTATGGAAATGGGAGTTATTTTTATAGAAGTGGTATTAAACTTGAATATGCTTATTCAGTTTTACATTTGTTATTGCTATACTTAGGATGGCCCGGACTATGGAACCACTGGCAAAGAAGATCTTTAAAGGAGTTTTAGTAGCTGAACTTGTGGGCATTTTTGGAGCATATTTTTTGTTTAAAAAGATGAACACAAGCCAAGGTAATCAAATTCAGAAATTAGTGTTTTGTGTTTAAATTAGTGTTTTAAGAGAAACCACTTCTTCAATGTATTAGGCATTTTATGGACTCACGGGGAAGAAGCTTAGTTGTTAGTTATTGTAGAATAAATGACTGTTACTTCTCGCTTAAAAAGTTGTAGACTAAGGAAAATGTTTCTTACTTCCATGGATTTTACTAGTGAGGGGCATAGGGCAGGTATCCTAGGTCTAGCTTAGTTTGGGAGCACAG
This sequence comes from Sus scrofa, assembly GCF_054392235.1. Taxonomy (NCBI): domain Eukaryota; kingdom Metazoa; phylum Chordata; class Mammalia; order Artiodactyla; family Suidae; genus Sus; species Sus scrofa. The sequence goes on along the minus strand of NC_139385.1, from coordinate 115,202,718 downwards.
ATGGAGAAAAACCAAGCCTGCCCACCATACCTCATTGTTTGGTAGACTGAGAAAGCAAGAGGTGGGTAGCACAGCTGAATTGTCAAGAAACCAGTTTCTCAGGCTAGCAGTTTCTTCCTCTGCATTGATACTGGGCACTGAAAGCCTTTCCCATGCCATTGGCCATCACCATTTTGACATTTTGTGGGAGAAATTTTATATTAGAGCCTTCAGTTTTTGAAATCAGGAAGTGCTACTTCTCGTTTCCTAAAGCAGGGAATAGTAGACCTAGGGTGGTGGTCATCTTTGAAACTTGTCATTTATCTTCTTAGCACTTCACTGAAATACTGTGTTCCAGAATGCTGTTGAATATTCACAAGATACACATTTAAACTGTAAATAAAGCATATAACAGAAAACATCTGAACAGTATTTAAAAGGAAATCCAGGGGAGTTCCCGTTGTGGCGCAGTGGTTAACGAATCCGACTAGGAACCATGAGGTTGCGGGTTCGGTCCCTGTGCTTGCTCAGTGGGTTCACGATCCGGTGTTGCCGTGAGCTGTGCTGTAGGTTGCAGACGCGGCTCGGATCCCGCGTTGCTGTGGCTCTGGCGTAGGCCGGAGACTACAGCTCCAATTAGACCCCTAGCCTGGGAACCTCCATATGCCGCGGGAGTGGCCCAAGAAATAGCAAAAAAAAAAAAAAAAGACAACAACAACAACAAAATAATAATAAAATAAATAAAAAATTAAAAAAAAAAATAAAAGGAAATCCAAGTTTTAAGACCAGCATCAAAAACTAAGTGAGGTATAGACTTATTTCTAATCGTTTAATAAGGTAAAATGGCACCCATAAAAACAACTCATAATGGGGAGTTCCCATCATGGCTCAGTGCTAACAAACTGGACTAGTATCCAAGAGGATGTGGGTTTGATCTCTGGCCTCATTCAGTGGGTTAAGGATCTGACTTTGCCCTGAGCTGTGGTGTAGGTTGCAGACACAGCTTGGATCTGGTGTTGCTGTGGCTGGGGTGTAGGCTGGCAGCTGCAGCTTCCATTTGACCCCTAGCCTGGGAACTTCCATGTGCTGCACCTGCAGCCCTAAAAAGACAAAAAAAAAAAACAACCCCAAAAAACCCTCATAAAATTACATGCGAAGTTCACATTAACACTGAAAATCTGCTTTTCAATACAATTTTGAAATGAAGTTCCTTGGTGGGACAGTGGGTTAAGGGCCCAGCATCATCACTGCTGTGGTATGGGTTCAGCTTCTGGCCCAGAAACTTGCCACAGGCACAGCCAAAAAGAAATACTATTCCAAGGTAAATTACATCATATATAATAAATATAGGTAAAGTTTAAAAAACTCCAAAATTACTATGGAAGGCTACATTTATAAGTACAATTTAGACCCTATAAGGATTTAATTCCTGGACTACCAGGTCTTTAACACAGATTTCTTATTTATAGAATTCCTATCTTATCTCTAAAACTACAACTAAATTATGGCTCCATGTGTTAATCCAGTGACTTTCTAATTATGCCCAATTTTAAGACTTTTTTTGTTAGATTTCAGGCAAACAATGAGCAAGAAGTTTCCCTTCATCTTGGAAGGTATGTTTTTCCTTAAAGAAAAATAAGACTACAAAACACTTCTTCAGGTAACCTTTATAAATTATTTCTTTATGACCAATTAAAGGATAAATGACCATAATTTTGTGATGTCAATTTCCAAAAAAATACTGTTCATTCCCATTATCGCTCTGAGACCAGAATGGAGAAAATTCTCATCCACAGATGAGAAGTTTTAGTCAATGGGCTGTATTCTTAATTATTCCAGTGGATTAAGAATGTAGACTTTGGAATGAGACTTATCTGAGGGTGATGGATTCAAACCATAGCTTAAAATTTAAAATTGACCTCTGGTTTACTAACTTCTTGGAGCTTTATCTTTCTCTGTCAAGTAGAGATAATGCCCAACTCATGAAGTGTTATAAGGATTAAACAAGATGACATGAAATTATATCACACAGTATCTGCTATAAAATTATGCTTAGTAAATACCATTCATTACAATGATTAGTAGGGATGCTAGAGGTTACACACAACACAGGTATCCTATCTTTTGCACTTTACTAGGTAGAAATGAGGGAAAAACGCTTGATTTTTCTCAGTACAGTTTAATTTTAATACTTTTACATGATTTTATAAATGACAGTTATTTTTATTTATAGTTTATTACAAATCCATTGAACAGTCTGGGATGTACGGAATCAGAGAGCAAGATCAAGAAAAATGGCTGAACAGCAAAAATTAGTAAGTAGAATTTTAATTTACTTAGAAAAACTCATTTTCTTTGCTTTTTAATTTTTTGAGTGATTTTTGGCCTCCTCTTTTTGAAATTTTTCTTTCTCTTAATGATGCTTTTCACGTCTCTGTTGTGCAACCAGTCATCCCGTTCAGCCTCCCACCTAAGCTGTTTGAGACCTGAGGGTTGAGGAAGAGGAGGAAGAAGATGAGCAAGCACACTGTAGACTCTTGCAGACTCCATAGAACATCCTACTAAGTAACAGGAACTGGTCTGCCACAGCCTAAGGTCATCTGCCATCCACTATGCAAACCCCCTTTGTTGCTTTCCTTTCTTCCTCCCGTATTTATCATCAAAGACTAATGTTTACAATTAAGACCAGGACAGGAAAGTAAAAAATGATTTAAAGATTCTATTTCCCCTGAACACTTTTATAGAAGCCAGTAACTATCAATACAGAAATAACTATCTATTTAAAGTGCTTAAAAGTTACTTAGCAAATTCATACTATATAAAAATAGCCTGCCACTGTAAACAAACAGACAACACCTAAACTTTTGTAAGCTGTGGTCTTTTTAGGGCATAGTCTAAGTATTTTTTGATCCCATGCGCTCCCCAGACAGAAATGAAAAAGTCATTCCTTCCAGGTTATGAGGAACCATTTTATTCCTTTCTACTACAAAAGGGTCCTCCAAAAATATTCACATCTTCAAAAATTCTAAGTTAAGGCTATTTTAACACCTCAGTAGAAATTCAAGTTACTTACTTGCATTATCTCTGTTAGCCATAGCATTCATGCCAATGTTGTCAAACTTGGATCCCATGTTTTCATCCAATAGGTGCCCAAACTTTGGGGGTGGGGAAGGGATACATGTATTAGAAAAGTTAAAACAATGTAGAATAGCTTACTGTTTAAAGCAAGTACATTAGCTTTACCTCTTCAGCAGATACAAACAGGTTGGTGTCATCAAGATTTCTTTTCCTTTTTTTTCTTGGTCCTAAAAAGTATAAGCCTAGATTATTATAGGTCTAATGATTTTGGAAAAATAATCTTCAACATGGTTTTGTAAATAATATATATATAATGTGAATCAAAGCACACAATTACAAAAAGAAAAACAAGAGTTAGTATATATTGTATTTTTTTTTAGTAAGTTAATATCCTACTAGAACTGGTCAGGTGACAATAGGGTTTTCTTATATTTCAGATTTGACCATTGATCAAAGTTTTGCCCTATTTTATAGTTTCAGGCAAGGTTAAAATTCCAAAGTCTATATGGATGGGTTTTAGAATATTTAAGGTTAAATGTAAATTCTAATGAAGTCAAGTTTTACTTTTTAGACTGTGAAGAAGTTGATGGAAGGTTTATTTACTATGTTATAAATGAAGTTTGGTTTACTAAGATAAAGTGGTTCTCCTTAAAAAAAAAACGAACAAAAAAACCACTCCACTATAATTCTGAATACATAAACTTTTCAAAATAGATAAATAAAAACAGATGTTTTAATACTTTATCTTGGCCACACCTGCAGCATGTGGAAGTTCCCAGGCCAGGGATCAAACTTGTGCCATAGCAGCAGCCCAAGGTGCTGCGTTAACACTGGATCCTTAACTGCTGCACTCTTATCAGCACTTATCATTTGGAAAAAGGCAACAAGCGTCTATGGAAAATCCAGGGTGTACTTATTATTGAAGGGTTTAAACATGAATGAGAAGATGATCTAGAGCTATTTAAATGAAAGGGACGAATTTAGGAAAAGAAAATTATGGAAGGTGTTTGTGAGAAACAACTGTCATATTAAAAATACATAAAATTGTTATCCATTATAAAAGCAAAAACTAAATTGTATTAATAATTGTATTAACAATTTATAATTAAAAAGTTAATCTTCCAAAACTTCACTATCAACAACAATTTGCACATGCACAATGCTTAGGTAAAAGACTAAATACATCTTCTTACCTTGAAATGACCCAGCAAAGTCAAAATCATTTGCACTTCTCTTGCTTTTCTTACTATTGACTTTCGAGCTGACTTCATCAAGTTCTGTTACACACAAAAAAACAATAAAACCCCTGTTATTAAGCAGTTTAAAAACAGTGGAGTTCCCATTGTGGCTCAGAGGGTTCAGAACCCAACTAGTATCCGTGAGGAAGCGGGTTCAATCCCTGGCCTCCTTCGGTAGGTTCAGGATCCCACGTTGCCAGAGCTGCAGCATAGATCAGCAGCTGCAGCTCAGATTCGACCTCTAGCCTGAGAACTTCCATATGCCACAGGTGCGGCCCTAAAAAGAAAAAAGAAAAAAAAAAAAAAAAAAAAAAAGAGAAAACAAGAAACACAGACCTGCTATAGGGCTATGAAGATGAATACCAATTAACTTTTAAGAACCTGCTAATTACTATTCCAATGTTTTAAAAGGCAATAATATAACAGCTCAACAGGTATAGCATAGACAGCCTAATTGTTAATATAAAGCCCTAAAAACTCAACTGCTTTAAAAACAAAAATTTCAAAAGAAAAACTAGCCTATGCTGTGGAAGAAAGATCCAATTTGTTTCTGTCTTAAACTTTTAGAGTATTTACCTGGAATGCCCTCGTTTTCATCCTCCAACACATCCATGAATGTTCCTCCATCTTCCTCAAGTTCAGCAAATTCTTCATTCATACTTCCTAAAGAAACTTCATCATCATCCAAGTTATCAAGGTCATCGTCTTCTGAATCTTCGTCTTCCGAGTCATCCTTAGCTCCTTTTGCCTTCTTCTTCTTCATGTTGCTGCAGAAAACAAATTGTAATGTATAAGAGGACTTTGTTTTTTAAAGTATGTTTTGGTGACCATTAAGGTACTAGGCTATTAGAATTCCAAGGAGAGTTGCAGATGGCTCAGAGCCTTTACTTAATACTAATGAGCATTACAAAGGTCTAAAATGAAAGGACTGGAGTTCCCGGTGTGGCTCAGCAGTAACAAACCCAACTAATATCCATGAGGATGCAGGTTCAATCCCTGGCCTCCCTCAGTTGGTTAAAGATCCCACATTGCTGTGAGTTGTGGGGTTGGTCGCAGACGAAGCTTGGATCTGGCCCTGCTATGGCTGTGGTATAGGCCAGCAGCTGCAGTGCAGTTCCAATTTAACCCATAACCTGGGAACTTCAATATGCTGCAAATGCAGCCCTAAAAAGACAACAAAGAAAGAAAGAAAAAGGAAAGGACAGTATCCAGTACCCAAACTTATTTCAGTACCTTTCTCCTAGACAACCTAGTCCTGTGCTCTACTGTTCTGAGCAACAATTATTTTGGAAATGCTGGGAAAACAGTTTAAAAAAAAAAATGAAGAAAAGTATTTTACCTGGCAAAATCGAGGTCATCCTTTCCCGAGATGAAACAATTATCATCTTCAAATGTGTCTGCCAGAGAATATACAAATCATGAGATACAGCAAAGGAATAGCAAAGTTAACAGGTTTTATATCTGAATCAATTAATACATCATCATGATTCTGCTATTTACAACATCAAAATGGTAACAGCTGACTATTGCTGGTGTGTTTTATTAATCTACATTAAATCTCTGAATATACTGACCTTAATTCAGTCCCTAAACTAAATGGGTTCCAGTTAATTTTATATATATTTACACACATATATATAATTTTTTTAGGGCTGCACCTATGGCATATGAAGGTTCCCAGGCTAGGGGTCGAATCGGAGCTGTAGCTGCCGGCCTAAGCCACAGCCACTCAGGATCCGAGCAGCGTCTGCAACCTACACCACAGCTCACGGCAACACTGGATGCTTAACCCACTGAGAGGCCAGAGATCGAACCCACAACCTCATGGTTCCTAGTCGGATTTGTTCCCATTGAACCATGACAGGAACTCCATTTCCAGTTAATTATAGCTTTTCTATAGTTCTTTTATGGAAAGAGGGAAAATACCAAATTAAACAGTATTTAGCAGTCCCTTTTACTCCATTAGAACTATTTACATGCCTTATTTTTAGTAGGTGTAATATAATATGCAACAAAAATGAACTCAATGTAAGCTTTTTCTAATTACCCATGGGTTTTTTTTGTTTGTTTTGGCCTAAATTCCAATAAAATGTTTCTAGCTCTGCGAATTATAAATTACCAATCATCCTTTCAAATTCCTCATCATCCACATCTTCTATACTTTCTTCATCTTCATTCCTTTTTTGCTTCTCTTTAGCAACTTTTTTATAATACCTAAAATAAAAAGGCATGTTACATATTTGATAATTTAAGGACCCAGTTTATTATAATCAAAGCACCTATGACCAGCGCCACAAACAAGTGTTAAAGCTGTTAACTCAGTTGACTATAAATAATTAAAATTTCTATTATAGGAAATAATTTTGAATCCAACGAAATAGTTGAAACTTTTGAAATTAGGCTTGGTTCTTCATAATAACATCTTAACTCCTTAAATGGCACAGTAAAAGGCATCAACACTAATGAATGACAGGAATATTTGAATATTATAAACAGTGGCTCTAAATGACCTCTAATCACAGTAGTTTATCAGTTAGATCTATACTTATATCAGGGTACAGTGAATACCCTCACATTTTGCAGATGCGATCATACCCTCAAAATTCTTCCAACAAAATGTTTTAAAAAAGCAAACCAGGAGTTCCCATTATGGCTCAGAGGTTAATGAACCCAACTAGCATCCACGAGGACAGGGATCAAGGATCCCGAGTTGCTATGAGCTGTGGTGTAGGTTGCAGATAGAGCATGGATCCCATGTGGATGTGGCATAGGCCAGCGACTAAAGCTCGGATTGGACCCCTAGCCTGGGAACCTCCATATGCCTTGGGTGCGGCCCTAAAAAGACAACAACAAAAATAAATAAATAAAAAAGCAAACCAAATCAAATTAACCAATCAACAGATGAGATAACAGTTTCTTTATTATCACAAGGCATTAGTAGTAACATTAGCAGGTTTAGGACTTATCTCTGTAGTAGTGCAATGAATTCTGCTAGTTCTGCCTAGAGCCATTTTGGGGCAAATTACTTAGTCAAGATTCTTAAAATTTATGCTAAATTATTAAAACAAGCCCCTCAAATTTACTTTAGTTTCACTTGGATATCTTAATATTAGCAAACTGCCATTTCTAAATTCCCCTCACAAAAATGGTACTGACATATCGCTTCAGTCTTTTCAAGACAGGCCCATTTTAACACAGCTGTTTTTGGAATCTAAAAATTTAAATTTCCCCAATGAAACAGGATTAAATATATTACCTATAGAAAAACACTTCATCCACTGGTATTTGGCTTTCTTCTTTTGCAAGGAATTCCTTACTGTTAACTAGGAAAACAAGTTTAAAAATTTATTAAAGTAATCCTTTTATGTTACTCAAGCTCTTAAGACTAAATACAGAATTTCTACAGCTCTGAAGTCTCAAAATGTCACGAAGTTGGACAGAAGGCATCTAATTGTGCAAAGGACAATGTCTCGAAGTCTAGAGGAAACCCAACATGTGAAACTGTTGGCTACAATCCAGTTGGTAGCCATTTAGTGCATCATAGTGAAAGAATAGGGTTCTCTTATCCAGTTGCATCCAGGATCTAAATTCCAAGAGAAACAAAAATTCTCTCTCTTTTTTTTTTTTTTTGCCATATGCTCCTGTGGCATATGGAGATTCCCAGGCTAGGGGTCGAATCAGAGCTGTAGCCGCCGGCCTAGCCAGAGCCATAGCAACACGGGATCCAAGCCACGTCTGCGACCTACACCACAGCTCACGGCAATGCCGGATCATTAACCCACTGAGCAAGGGCAGAGATCAAACTCGCAACCTCATGGTTCCTAGTCGGATTCGTTAACCACTGCACCACGACAGGAACTCCCAAAAAGTCTCTTAATAATCACTTTAGACTTGTCATTTTCATCTTGGGAAAAATGACAATAATGCCTGGTATACTGGAAAAGAAAGTAAAGGTAAACAGAAGTAGCTACAATTTTACTTAACACTAAGGAAAACTAAAGTAAGAATAAGGAACTGAATCTATAAGAATATTAGTGTTTCCTCCTCAGAATAAACATTTCGGACTCATCTTGATTAAAAGGGTACTTGGCTTCTAATTTTAATTCTACTAACTGTGGGTGAGTCCTTTTATGTCTCTGGACTTCTGTGATATAAGTCAGTTATAAAGTAAATGACTTATAATGAACTTTAGAATCTGAAGAAAAAGGAGCTGGGATCTAGTATGTGAACAAATGTCTGCTTTGAATACAAAGAGAATCAGAGCCACTTAGGTACAAAATACCTGTAAAAGTAGGTTATCAACTAAATTTAAACTTGAAAATGCATATATCCTTGAGAACAAAGATGGACAATCTCTCTGCTGCTTAGGTTTTATTCTGATAAAGTAGAGCAAAGAATAACACAATGTGTTACTAACTTGTTCAGCCGTCAGTTTCAACCATCTAGGCTTTATACTTACCAGCAAGACTACGAATATCCTTCATAAAATGTTTTCTTTTTGGCTGCATCACAACACTTTCTGTGTTTTCTGAAATGTAAAATCAAGACAGTGTAATGTAAAACCTCATGTTGTTTATTAAATTTGAATAGTGGAACAACTGAAAAATTCATCAAATGGAAGCATACCTTTGCCTTTATGTGGCTTTGGGTTTCGGTATACAAATCGATCCAAGAATCTCATTAGTGTGAAATCCTGTAGTGGATCCCCTGAATATTCAATGTAATTTCCCTGGGAGTTGCAGGGGGAGGGAGGGAATTAAGAATTTAACTCAAATTATATATATGCCTCCCAATAAGAAGAAGAAAAACTAAAGCAGCTATTACATTGCTTTGAAAGTATGAAAATCAATAAAAGATCCTTCATATATCCCTGTCATGCTCATTATTCTTTTCTTGAAGGAATTACACACACATTCATACACATTTTAGGATGCACTGCTGATTTTATGAGTAGGCAAGTGGCACTAATACGGTAAGTCATCATATGTAAAATCTAAAATATGACACAAATGAACTTATCTATGAAACAGACTCATAGAGAACAGACTTATGGTTGCCTAGGTAGGGGGAAGGTAGTGATGGAGGGAAGGATTGGGAGTTTGGGATTAGCAGATGCCAATTTTTTTTTTCCCCCACACCCACAGCATGTGCAAGTTCCTGGGCCAGGGATGGAAACTGTGCCACAGTAGTGACCCAAGCCACTGCAGGGACATCATCAGATCCTTAACTCACTGAGCCACATGGGAACTCCAGATGCAAACTATTAGATATAGAATGGATAAACACGGTCCTACTGTATAGTACAGGGAATATAATATTCAATATCCTATAATAATAATGGAAAAGAGTAAGAAGAATATATGTATGTAACCAAGTCACTTTACTGTACAGAAATTTACAAAACACAATTAACTATACTTTAATAAAATTTAAAAAAAAATTCTGTAGGTCATCTACCCATTAACCAGGAACCAAATTCTGAGTAGCAAACATGGGAAAAAGGAAAAGGGAAGGCAGTCTTTCTTCAGGAGCAAAGCCAGGATATCATAAATAAGTGTTGTGATTTTCTCTCTCTCTTTTGGCTACATCCTGGGATGTGGAACTTCCCAGGCCAGGGACTGAACCCACGCCACAGCAGTGACCCAAGCTGTTGCAGTGACAACACTGGATCCTTAACCCACTGCATTACAAGGAAACTCCTGTTGTGGTTTACTAATACCCTGTATTTCTACTCATCTTGGAGTAGAAGAATTATCTACTGCTCTCTGTATTAAACTAGTTATTGTTCTTTTACAACAGCAGGACAATGTATACGATTCTATGTGGTGGAGAAAACAATGACTAATTAGATTATCTAAAACTGGATTACTTATTTTTTTTTTTGTCTTCTGAATATTTGAGACTTACCTGAAGGATAGTCTTTGCAAAAAGAGCCACAGAGGGATGAAAATGCTCAGATAGCTAAAAAAGAAAAATGTGAAATAAGGTCAACTCTTATTACAGTTTTAGATTATTTAAGAAAATTGAAGAGTGATTCTTAAAATCATGGTCTCAGGAACACTTTGTACACTTAAAAAAATCAAGGACCTTAAGAGCTTCTTTAATTCAAGCAGAATTATCTATAAATACTTATTAGAAATTACAAAAGAGGAGGAGGGAGTGGGAGGGATCGGGAGCTTGGGCTTATCGGACACAACTTAGAATAGATTTACAAGGAGATCCTGCTGAATAGCATTGAGAACTATGTCTAGATACTCACGTCGAAACAGAAGAAAGGGTGGGGGAAAAAACTGTAACTGCAATGTATACATCTAAGGATGACCTGACCCCCTTGCTGTACAGTGGGAAAATAAAAATAAAAATAAAAGAAATTACAAAAGAAAAATTATAGGGAGTTCGTGTCCTGGCTCAGAGGAAACGAATCTGACTAGCATCCATGAGGACACAGGTTCGATCCCTGGGCTTGCTCAGTGGGTTAAGGATCCAGCATTGCCGTGAGCTGTGGTGTAGGTCACAGGTGTGGCTCAGATCCTGAGTTGCTGTGGCTCTGGCATAGGCTGATGGCTACAGTTCCGATTTGACCCCTAGCCTGGGAACCTCTGTATGCCGTGGGTGCAGCCCTAAAAAGACAAAAATAAATAAATACTTAGAGTTCACTTAAAATAGCTTTAAAACAGGTTTATTAACCTGTTGCATACTAATGTAAGTAATACGTTTTATGAAAATCAACTTTTTCAGAACAAATAAATATTAGCGGTAAGAGTAGCATTATTTTAGTTTTGCAAATCTACCTAATGTCTGATTTAACAGAAGACAGCAGATTCTCCTATCTGCCTCTGTACTCCATGTTATTTTAGTTGAAGTATATGAACCAAATCTGGCCTCACACAGATACACAGTTGGAACAAAGAGGATTAAGCAATAGTCTTTCACATAATTGTGGATTTATTTTCTTTGATACTATACTGAAGTTCAAGATTAGTTGCAATATGGAACCTGAAACACTATCAATCACTTTTTGTTACTTGCTACTTAAAATTAACTGGTCTATAGTGAATGGATCTTTTACCCATTCTTTGACTTTGTAACACTGCACAATGGTCATTTGGAAAATACTGACTTAGTGAGTTATGCAATTCTTCCAAATGTTGGTCACATTTCATTCAACATCACAAAAATCACAGCGTATCACCATTTCATCAGAAGAGGGATTAAGAAACTATTAAGCTCAAAATGGTGGTGATAGTTATAAAATTTTAATCTTTGCTTAAAAGCTTGAATTTTATCATTGACAACAAAGATTTGGCTGTTTTGTTTGAAGTAATCAGGTTCACTTTATTCATTTTTAAGAAAACCTCTCCCAATAACAAGTCTGAATGAATGACCTATTTGTTGGTCAGCCAATCTTTCATGAAAAGTGCAACAAGCTGTGTTTCTCAGCAATTACACAGGCACTTTTCCCTGAAACATGAGACAACTCTCACACTTATATTTGCAGCAGAGTACATTATGTGTTCTTGTTATATATGCACACAGAACATTAAAAAGATACGTATGTATTTTGGGGCAGGACAATAAAGTGAACAGTTTTTCCTGCATCATTCTTACCTGATACTGGCTTTCTGCCCTGCAAGTATGTGTCAGTGAAGAATATAATAGCCATGAGTGAAGGTTGGTACTATAAACTACTTTTATTTACACTAAGGCACCAGCAATTTTATCCATCATTTTAAAAATTCCATCAGTCAACTGTCAGAGGCAAATAATGTCTTGGTATCACTACGAAAGTAGCTGTAACCTTGCAGACTCGCTAAAAAGATGCCAGGGACCCATAGGAGTCTGCATAGGCAGACACTGACTTGCTTTACCTGCCACCACCCCCCGCAAAAAAAAAAAAAAAAAAAAAAAAAAAAAAATCACACATTATTAGAAACATGAGTTCCTCTTACACATTTAAAAAATTGTTTGCAGAAAGTTCTATCATCACAAAGCTTTTCAGAGGTATTTAATTCATAAAGCAAAATTTATTTATAGCCATGTATGATATCCTTATTTTGCATGCACATTATTTAAGATTTTCTGAATGTGAATACAGAAACTGAATTTAAGGTTTATCAGAAGCAAAAGAAAGATGGGTTATACAGCATTACAGCCAAGTGACATATTTCAAATTTCTTTCTTATGCCAATTAATGTCTAAACAGCTAAACTCCTATGTTTATAATTTACAAGAAAATGGAAACTTGAAGGTGTTAAATCCATATGGGCAAATATATAGCACAGACGAATTAAGAGACAATTTGAAATTATTTTTACCTTTTTGAGTTCCCAAAGACTTGTATTTTCAGCTCCACAGAACAAAGGGTTTCTACTGAATGGATCATACGTGTTTAGCTGTTTGCCACCTGAGAATAAAAATATATTTCCCAAATGCTTTATTCCTAGCTCAAGAGGTCACCAAAACTGCCAGCATTAAGCTGTCACTGACACTGATAATTTTCAACAATCTTAGCCAGGCATTCTATCAGATTTAAAAACTCCAAACGCCACGACAGTTTGCTTTGGTACCCAAACTACTATTTGATATTGAATAAACTAGGCAGCATGTCTATTCCAACCACTAAAAGTTCTCCTTCAAAATTATCTCCTTTTCAAATAGCTAGCCATTTCCTGGTCATTAGTGTTAAAGATTAAATAGGTCTAAATTCTTTTGTAACTTTAGAGTGCACTGAATATTTGTTGTTAAATGATGTCCCCAAATAAGTCTTACTTGGAACAGGTTTTATGTTATTATTTTCATGTTTTCTGCAATTCCAGATTAGAATTTCTTTTCTTTTTTTTTTTTTTTTGTCTTTTTGCCTTTTTTAGGGCCTCTCCCACGGCATATGGAGGTTCCCAGGCTAGGGGTCTAATCAGAGCCACAGCTGCTGGCCTATGCCAGAGCCACAGCAACAGCCAGAGTGAGCTGTGTCTTCGACCTACACTGTAGCTCATGGCAACGCTGGATCCTTAACCCACTGAGCGAGGCCAGGGACTGAACCCACAACCTCATGGTTCCCAGTTGGATTCGTTAACCACTGAGCCATGACGGGAACTCCAGATTAGAAAATTTAAAAATGAGATAGCTTCAAAACATGACAAACTGTCTACTTCACAATGCATGTGCTCAGTCTTCCTACTAAAGGCTTATTCCCAATTTAGCCTTCAGGACAACGGATGGATTCTTTTAAAAACTTTCCTGGTGGTTACTATACTGCTCTTTTATACTTCACAGGGAAATTAAAGTTTGGAGAGAGAAAATCTGACCAAGAGTTTCACAAGTTTGAAGAAATGGGTCTGGCACCTTTCTTAATCCTGAAGGGTAGTGTGCTTTCCTTTACTACCTCAAATGAAGAGGGTGCACTGCTAAGACTTCTGACTCCAGTATTCTATAAATAAACTTAATTCAGTTTGTGTGTGTGTATGAAAAACCTAAAGTTTCTTTCTCACAGAAAGTTTTCAATCTTAAAACTTTACTTTAAAGAACTATAGAGGACAAGTATGATGCCCAAACAAAATAACCACAAGTTCTATGCAATTTATAATACGTAACCAAGTATTCTGTTTATAAATCAAACTTCTGCATACACACATTTGCTGTTTTCATGTATGCTTCATGTAGGAGGCCTTTATATGTACAGATAAAGGCCAAGAAATTAAAACTGGTTCAAATGTATAAACTTATTATTTACAGCTGAAGGAAAAGAGATCTCTACTGTGCATCTAATATGACCATAGTTTTCTCACTAAATCTTCACAGCTCCAAGAGTTGTCAGCTTTAATTTCTAAGATGTAAATTATTTTAAAATACGTATTTATTACCTGTAGTAGTTTATAAGTAAATCAGTAATTCATTATATTAAAAATTTACTTCCAAGGTCTTAAATACATCTCATACATTATGAGAGCTCCCAACTAAAAGAAAGCAGTATTGAGGACTTCTAAAATGGTGTAATATTAATTTCTATTAACATCAAAGGGGAATCCAATACCTTGGTTTCAAAATTCAAGAGAAAAATTTAAAGATTTAAGAAACTCACCTTTCAAATTATCAAAGTGCACCCAAGAAGCAGATTCTAATTTTTTGGTTTCCACATGTCTTTCAGACACAGTTTCTTCCACCTCAACTTTTTCCGCAGTATCTGTTTCTGTTTCTTTATCTGCATCCGTGAATTTTTCTGTTTCTTCATCATCTATGTCAATAAAATTTTCTTCCTCATCAGATTCCTACAAGTGATTAAATGAATCTGGGTTAATCAACTGAATGTCTATATTCAACTATGTGAGGCAGTTTTGAAGACAGTTCACTTAGAGTAATTCTTTTTTTGGTGGGGGGAGCACCACCCTGAGACATATGGAAGTTCCCAGGCTAGGGGTCGAATTGGAGCTGCAGCTGCTGGCCCACGCCACAGCCGCAGCAACACGGGACCTGAACCACATTTTCGGCCTGCATCATAGCTCATGGTAACCCCATTCCTTAACCCACTGAGCAAGGCCAGAATCAAACCCACATCCTCATGGATACTAGTCGGGTTCGTTAACTGCTAAGCCATGAAGGAAACTCCCAAACTTATCACAATTCTGATGAAACATGAAAGTTCACCGATGAAATGTATAATGAGAGATCATATTCTTATTTCTAAATGTAACAGAGTATTCCGAGACTCTGAAGACATTCAGCCCTCAAATTTCTGACTTGCAACATGCTCACCTAGTAAACTGACCACCTGGGACTAAAACCCAGGTCTGTCTGATTCTAGGGCTCACATTCTACATGCTCCAGAGAACTAAGTAAGTTACTGTCATGGAAGCAAAGAAGAAAACTACCAAATACATTTCAAAACCCACTTGACTTAAAAAGCAGTTGTAACATGTACCGGATGATCATCTAGTTGACTTCTTAAACCCGGTTTTGCTTTAAGAATCTCAGACACAAGATATAGAGCTCCACATATGAATGGTGGCATCTGTTCACAGGTAACTTGAAGTAATCTCTTCACAAAAGCCTTCACCCTCCGCAACACGACGTCAGCTTTCAGAGATTTGTAGACGAGGTTAAGAAACATGGCTTGCTTAGAACACAACATCAACCCTGGATCCAGCATCTTTCTGCAAAACAGAAACAAGATTATATGTTTATTCATAAAACATCCCCATACTTAGCAACTACTAGAGGCAACTATTTTTTTTTTTGTTTGTTTTTTGTTTTGTTTTGTTTTTTTTTGTCTTTTTGCCATTTTCTTGGGCCGCTCTCACGGCATATGGAGGTTCCCAGGCTAGGGGTCAAATCGGAGCTGTAGCCACCAGCCTACGCCAGAGCCACAGCAACACGGGATCCGAGCCAAGTCTGCGACCTACACCACAGCTCAAGGCAACGCCAGATCATTAACCCACTGAGCAAGGCCAGGGATCAAACCCGCAACCTCATGGTTCCTAGTCGGGTTTGTTAACCACTGCGCCATGATGGGAACTCCCTAGAGACAACTATTAACTTCATCTTAGGGATAAACTTTCCTGCTTATTTGAGAAAGAGAAACCATTTTTCTGCCCTAAGATGGAAGATGGAAGTCAAGGACCAGAACAGAAAGAATGACACTAGTACAAGGGGGAAAAAAATCCACAGGAGCCCAAGATTTTTCTTATGGCTTTTCTTCTTTTTCAAGTGGCTTTTCATTCCCTAGACCAACACGGCACAGTCCTAAAAGTATAATTTTCATATAGATATAGTACTGCACATGGAAGGCTAATCCAAAACCAAACAATGAGAACTAACCTATGAAAGCAGTGGACTAGACCAGGGTTCTTATCCTTGCATCACTACTTACTACCTGGGTGACCAGAGGCTGCCTCCATATGGTCTAGTGAAAACCATGCATGTACAATACAAATCTGGGCTATGAGAATCTCTAGTTCAGTGTAGTAACTGTGTACCATCCTTCCCATACATGCTACTCTGTAGGGAATGATTTTCTCCAACTGTCTGCATGTCCATAGGTTCTTCCCTTACTCTCTCAGTCCCATGTTTATGTTCTTTATAGTTTAACATACTTTGTTGCCTTTCTCACCGCCCCCATCCCAAGTCTAACAGAATAGGGACTGTACCTGTTTCATTCATCATTATATCCCCAGTGCCTGGCATTTAATAAGTACTCAACATCTATTGAATGAATAACTGGTGGTGCAATTATCTCTAGTGATAAGCAGAGTGCTCACTCTCTCACTAGGTACACAATCCAATTTCAAGCAACTCATTTTTGCCAGAAAATACCTTCTTTATCCACAGCTGAAATCTGTTCCTGTGTAATTTCCAACCATTACTTACACTATTGCCCTCTAAAGCAACACAAGCAACAAGAGCAAAAATAAACAAATGGGATTACATCAAACTAAAAAGCTTCTTTACAACAAAGGAAACAATCAACAAAATGAAAAGGCAACCTACGGAATGGGAAAAAATATTTGCAAACCATGTATCTGATAAGGGGTTAACATAAAAAATATATAGAGAACCTCATACAAATCAATAGCAAGAAGCCACAAAATAATCCAATTAAAAATGGGCAAATGACCTGAATAGATATTTTTCTAAAGAGGACATACAAATGGCCAAAAGGTGCATGAGAAGTTGCTCAACACCACTCATCATCAGGGAAATGGAAATCAAAACTACACTGAATAAACCAAAGGGACCTAATCAAACTGACAAGCTTTTGCAGCCAACAAGGGCTTCATCTCCAAAACATACAAACAACTCATACAACTCAACAGTAAAGAAAATAAACAACCCAAATGAAAAATAGGCGGAAGACCTAAATAGACATTTCTCCAAAGACATACAGGTGGCCAACAGACACATGAAAAAAATGCTCCACATCACTAATTATTAGAGAAATGCAAATCAAAACTACACTGAGGTACCACCTCACACCAGTCAGAATAGCCATTAATAAATCCACAAATAATGAATGCTGGAAGGGGTGTGGAGAAAAGGGAACTCTCCTACATTGTTGGTAGGAATGTAAATTGGTACAACCACTAAGGAAAAGAGTATGCAGGTGCTTCAGAAAACTACATACAGAACTACTATATGATCCAGTAATCTCAATCCTGGGCATCTATCCAGACAAAGCTTTCACTGAAAAAGACACATGTATCCCTATGTTCACTGCAGCACTATTCACAATAGCCAAGACATGGAAACAACCGAAATGTTCAACCACAGATGAATGGATAAAGAAGATGTGGTACATATACGTGATGGAATACTACTCAGTTACAATAAAGAACAAAATAATGCCATTTTGCAGCAACATGGGATGGGACCAGAGACTCATACTACGCGAAGTCAGAAAGAGAAAGATAAATATCATGATATCATTTATATCTGGAATCTAATGTATGGCACAAATGAACCTATCTAGAGAAAAGAAACTCATGGACCTGGAGAACAGATTTGTGGTTGCCAAGAGGGAGGGGGACAGAGTGGAAGGGACTGGGAGTTTGGGGTTAGTAGATGTAAGCTGGTGTATTTGGAATAGGTAAGCAACGAGATTCTGCTGTATAGCACAGGGAACTATATCTGATCACTTGTGATGGAACATGATGGGAGATAATGTGAAAAAAAGAATGTATATGGATATATGTCTGTGTCACTTTGCTGTGCAGCAGAAATGGACATAACATTGTAAATCAACTATGATAAAAGTTTTTTAAAAAAACCCAAAACATATTGAGGTATTATTAACTCAGAGCTGTTAAGATGGCTATTATAAAGAAATACAAGAGTAACTTCCCTTGTGGCACACTGGGTTAAGGATCTGGCATTGCCACAAACTGGCATGGGTTTGAACCCTCGTCCAGGAACTTCCACATGCCGTGGGTGCTGCCAAATAAGTGTAATAAAAATAAAAAAAGAATGAATGCCAATCTTCAAAAAAACAGACAAGAGATAACAAACACTGACAAGGATGTGGGAAAAACAGAATCCTTGGGAGTTCCCATCAGGGCGCTGTGGAAACAAATCTGACTAGGAACATGAGGTTGTGAGTTTGATCCCCAGCCTCGCTCAATGGGTTAAGGATCTGGCGTTGCTGTAAGCTGTGGTGTAGGTTGCAGACGTGGCTTAGATCCTGCATTGCTGTGCCTGTGGCATAGGCTGGCGATACAGCTCCGATTCGACCCCTAGCCTGGGAACCTCCATATGCCAGAGGTGCGGCCCTAAAAAGCAGGAAAACCCAAAAACCCCCAAAAAACCAAAAAACCACCAGAATCCTTGTATACTCTTGGTAAGAATATAATTGGTACAGCCATTATGGAAAATAGCATGGAGACTCCTCAACAAATTAAAAATAAAACTACCATATGATCCAGGAGTCCCACTTGTGGGCATATATCCAGAGGAAATAAAATCAGTATGTCAAAGAAATATCTGCACTTCCATGTTCACTGCATTATTCATAATAGCCAAAGTATGGAAACAACCTATGAGTGTGACAAATGAACGGATAGTAAAGACATGACATATATACACAGTGGATTATTTTTCAGCCATGAGAAAGCAGGAAATCCTTATCCTGTTACCTCAATATCAACCAATCAGAGAATTATGCACAAGCTGATCATGTACCCTGCAACTCCCCCCACCACTCACACCTCTTCTAGACTTTAAAAATGCTTTGCTGAAACCCTCTGGGGAGTTTTGGTGGGCATGAGCCACTGGTTCTCCTTGCACAGTCTTGCAATAAAACTTTCTGCTCCACACTTAAAAAAAAAAAAAAAAAGGAATGTGACACATATGAACTTAGAGGATATTATACCCTTACTTATGAAATCAGACAGAAAGACCGCTACTCTACGATTTTATATATATGCAGAATCTTAAAAACAAACAAAAAAAATAAACAACTGAATTCATAGAAATAGAACAGACTGGTAGTTACCAGGGGTGAGGGGAGGAGTAGGGGATAAGGGGAAAAGGGGAGATATTGGTCAAAGGGTGAAAACTTTCAGTTGCATGGTGAATATAGTTAATACTGTATTATATACTTGAAATCTATGAGAATAAATCTTAAATATTTTCAGCCAATCCCCCACCAAAGTAGTAACTATGTGAGGTGATGGATACGTTAAACTTGACTCTGGTAACCACCTCAATGTATACCTGTATTAAATCCTCATGTTGTATGCTTTAAATAATTTACACAATTTTGGGAGTTTCCTGGTGGCTAAGTGGGTTAAGGATCTGCTATTGTCTTTGATATGACTTGGGTCACTGCTGGGGCACAGGTTCAACACCTGGCCTGGGAACTTCTGTATGCCACAGGCGCAGCCAAAAAGAAAAAATCCAAAACAAAAAAATTGTCAATGTTGGTAAAAAAGCTCACAACAAAATAACCTTATTATATTTTTACATGACAGTCTTTCAAATATTCGACCCTTTACTACAGCTATTGTATGTCCCTCTCTTCCCCAAAGTCTATCTTCTGCAGGCTGTTGAAGTACCATCTGATACAATAATTCTAAAATTCTCTTTATCTTGCTTGTTGAGTCCTAGAGATGCTCCAACTGGTCTGGACCCCCAAACATTAAGACACTCAGGTTTAACACAATCCTCCAGGTACGCTTATGTAGAATCATTACTTTTGTTCTAAGCATTTAAAAAATTTTTTTTTTGCTTTTTAGGGCCATACCTACGGTATATGGAAGTTCCCAGGCTAGGGGTCGAATTGGAGCTGTAGCCACTGGCCTATACCACAACCACAGGATCTGAGCTGCATCTGTGATTTACACCACAGCTCATGGCCACGCAGTATCCTTAACCCACGGAGCGAGGCCAGGGATAAAACCCGCATTCTCATGGATCCTAGTCGGGTTCGTTAACCACTCAGCCACAAAGGGAATGCCGCAGGCACTTTTATTAATTTTTTTTCTCACTAACACTGTAAATGAAAATATTTAACCTTGTGAGGCATTTTTATATTACTCTACATATCCAGTTCTCATTTGTCGGTTCCTCAATTTTAGTACCTGTTGATGATAATTCTGAGATCGTCTATATTATTCATATAATCTTTGATATTCCACTCTCTTCTCATTTAAAAATTTTCAACATTTCCATCCATTCTGCCACTCATTTTAAATCATAAGTTCCATTAACACAACAACAGAAACACCTGAGAACTTAGATGGGTGTGTCTCCACCGTTCGACAGAATATGTTCCTGGATTTTTTGATAAATCGTTTTTGTAAACCAAATCATTTCATTTCTTTAATCCCTCAATTAATATCAGGGAATTCTTATTTAAAAGATTCATAATAAAACCAGTAGTGAATAAATACTTTAAGAAGGCAGCCCTTTGAGGAAATCCATCTGTAAGATACTCCTGGAAAGCAGTAGTTTAAAGAATTTGGGAACTTACTCCTCAGAGATGTTAGGCTGTTATGTTAAACACTGAGATGTTGGAGTTCCCATTGTGGCTCAGGGGAAATGAATCTGACTAGTACTCATGAGGATGCAGGTTTGATCCCTGGCCTTGCTCAGCAGGTCAAGGATCTGGCGTTGCCATGAGCTGTGGTGTAGGCCGCAGATGTGGCTCGGATCTGGCATTGCTGTGGTGGTGGTGTAAGTTGGCAGCTACAGCTCTGATTCAACCCCTGGCCTGGTAACCTTCAAAGGCCGTGGGTGCAGCCCTAAAAAGACAAAAAGCCAAAAATCAAAAACAAAACCACACCAAGATATTATATTAGAAAAATGTTTTCAAATACATTTCAAATACTTTTAAGAATTACAAATTCCTATGACCCTCAAAAGTTACCAAAAAACATAACCCTGAAACCTCCACATTTCCTTAGAAATCTTTCCAAACTAAAAAAGTTTAAGTATTTATTACTTTAAAAACTGTAGACTCCTACGAGTTAAGGAAAGGCTTCTGAGATTCTTTTTAGTATATCCACATAATCTGTGCCACAAAATGCTAAGATCGCCAAGCCAATAGACATGGATTTGCCACCATACTTGCCCTCATAATGTCCGTGTGACCTTGCACAAATTATTGTACCTCACAGACTGGAGAGCTGTTAAGAGAATTAAACCAAAAAGAAATATCCTAATAATGATAATGACACCAGCCAGCACTTATAGAGCATGTACTATGTGTTGGGCGTTATTAAATGCATAATGTACACTGATGATTACATGGGTTTTCATATACATTAACTCATTCATCTTATTAAAATCCCAGTTCTGTCACTTTTAAACTGTGTAACTGTGAAGAAGTTTCAGGGCTTTCCTCTCCACTTTATAGACAAAGGAAAGCAGAGTAAAATGGTATCAATCATGTTTACCAACAGAGTTTCAATGAGGATTAAGTAATTTGTCCAAAGAAGTTACATGCCAAAGTAATGGATGGGACTCAAATCCAGATAGTGAGGCTAAGGTCTAAGCTAAGATATTAGCTACTATGCTACATTTCTCACAAGATCTATCTATCTATACATACAGAGATGGATTTTTTTTGGGGGGGGGGCACACACCTGCAGCATAAGGAAGTTCCCAGGCTAGGGGTTGAATTGGAGCTGCAGCTCCTGGACTATGCGACAGCCACAGCAACACAGAATCTAAGATACATCTGTGACCTACGTCACAGCTTGCAGCAATCCCAGATGCTTAACCCACTGAGCAAGGCCACGGATTGAACCCACATCCTCATGGACACTAAGTTGGATTCTTAACCTGCTGAGCCACAATAGGAACTCCAAGATGTATGCATATTAAATTAAAAAATGAATTAGAAGGAAACACATAGCTTGTTGGTCTACTTGAATAGTTCCCAAGTGAACAAACTTCAAAATATCAGCCCTCAATGGTGCACTGCAGGAAAGCACAAAATTCAGTAATTCTAGTATCAAAGTCTTAATCCCCAGAGTAAAAAAAAATCTACCATCTGTCTTCCTCAGTATGAATGGAAAAGCCTCTAGAGGTGGGAATTTTATTCACTGTGTTATATCCTGAGTCATGGAACAGTGCCTAGCACATAGCTGGCACTCAAATCTTGTTGAACGAATGATCAAATGGTTGTATGAAGGACAGGAGGGAAGAAACAGAGGACTGAGGATAGGGGCCTCTCCAAATTAAAAACCAAACAATGTATTCAAAGCATATGTCATAGCTGTCTAACAGGGAACCAAAGATTAAGTGAAGAGCAAGTTGCTGAGGGTGGGGTTGAGGGATCTAAAATTCCACTTTCTAAGTCTTTCTCTTGCCTCACAGAGGGGCCCTGCATTGTATTAGGCCACTTTATTTTTCACTTACATATAGGAATGGTTGGTACTTACCTATATAATGCTGCATAATATCGATTGGATATTGTCTGCTGAGAATTCATTACTTGGAAAAGCAACATTAAAGCCTGCACACTGGTATTGAAGTTCACAATATGTAGCACTTTGAACAGCGTGTCAACCTGCTCCCTCACTTTGTCATCACCTGTCTGGGCATAGGGGTATGCCCTATTCACTCCAGTTAAGAGGGCACTGAGCATTTTTGATTCAATATCTTTTTTCTTGATGCAAGTCCGAAAAAAACAAAAATAAAGAGTTATTAATTTGTTAGCTAATTCACTCTCTTCATGGGAGAGGGCCATTTGATTTAAAAAGCAAATTGCATAATACTGGGCTTTGGAGCTGATATTTGAGCGGAAGAGCAGCCTTTCTACTTCACTACACACAACTCCTTTCATATTGGGATGTTTACAAAGCAATGTCTCTAGCAGATGGGAGGCTTTGGTGGCTATTCTGTTCAGAGGATCTCCCAGTTTATTTACCACCTGTACAAGAAGGGCCTTTTCTTCCTCAGGTTTGTTACAAAGAAGCTCATGAGCCACTACAAGGGCTCGGGTCTTGGTGGTTACTAATGAATCATGACTTAAAGTTTCTAAGACCTGCACGAATTCACCCACTAAATGTTTCAGTTGATGTTCAAAATACCATAATATGAGTCTTCTATCTCTTGAGTCCTTGTTGCCACTGGACAGCTGCTCTAGTTTGTTGAAAGGATGCTGGCTGAAAATCCGTAGCTTTCGACTGTCTGGCAAAAGGTCTGTAATGAGTAACTCTTTGAAAGTATCCAAAGCCATGAGGCAATGCTGTTTGCTGCCCTTCTTCTTAACAAGGTTCACGAGAGTTTCTACAAACTGGAGTGTGTGAATCGCATCATCCTGGATAAGAAGAATCATGGCTGCCATCCTGTCACCTAGAGTCCCTGATGAAACAATTGCCTTCATCCAGGCAGAAGAGGCTCCCTTTTGCTTATTCGTCTTATTTTTGAATAAGTTGGTTTCATGCTCATACAACTTCTGAGCCAAGGTTTTGTACTTAGCCACAATATCCCGAGGCTGGGGTTCCAAAGAATACTCATTGCTGTACTCCAGATCATACCATTTGCCTCCAGACTTAAGTAACAATGTCTGTCTTTCAACAAATTCAAAGATGTCCTGTTGTTTATCTCTCTTTGCTTTTGGTATGGTACTGTTGTTCTCATCAGAATGTTGTTCTGGCCTCTTTTTACTTTCATTTTTTGCTGCATTTTGCTTTTTATTATCTACTTTAGATACTCTTGCTTCTTTGCTGCTGCCATCTTCTTTTCCAGATGATTGATCTTCTTCAATTAAAAAAGCCTTTGCATACTTGGCCAAACTGAGATTTTGAATAAATGCTTCTAGTTCACCTTGTTGAAGATCATCAATTGCTCCTTTTTTGCCTCCATCCACCACTTCTTCATTTTCATCCAAAGTAGCCAGCATAAGATAATCTTGCTGCATAAAAACATAAGAAAGTTAAAAATAAATTACAAATCCAACAGTTTAGTTAAAACTTAAAAAGTTAATATCCTTGAAATCAATTATCCATGAAATTGAGTTTTCATGGTACTGCCTGGGCTCCTACCCACACCCTAAGTACTTGATGGATCAAAGATGTAAATGTGAAAAGTAAAACCATAAACTAACAGAAGAAAGGACAACATGATTTAAAAAACGATTCCAGTCTTTCCAAATTTACAGAAAAGCTCAGGGCCCATGAAGAATGGATAAATCAATCATTCTCTCATACACAAAAATCAAAAGACAAATAATAAACTGGCAAAAACAAATGGCAACTCACATCAAAATAATTTGGCTTATTATTTAATATAAAAGTTCCTATATATTAGGGGAGGAAGTGACAACACAACAGAAAAATGTGCAAGGGATACAAACAAACAGTTCATGGGGGAGGGGACACAAGATGCATATCCTTTGACACAGCAGTTTCATTTCTACAAATTTCTGTTACACACACACTTATAAATGTGGGTGAAAAAAATATATATACACAAGGTTATTTACTGAACATTATTTAAAATAGCAAAAGATCTACAACTTAAATATCCACAATATATGGCTGGCTAGATATACTAAGACAACGACCCATGTAACTTTATGTAGTGATATACTAAGACAACGACCCATGTAACTTTACGTAGTGATATTGGGGGGAGGGTGGATCTCTAAAATAGTAAGAAGAAAAGATTTAAAATATTACAGGTATTGTACGGTACCATTTGTACAAAAAAAATTTAACACAAGTGTAGGGGTGTATGTGTGTATTTGCTTGGAAAATATAAAAGACACAAAAGTGACTGCTTCCCAGAAGGGAAATTACATGATTGGAGATAAAAATGGGAAGATGATTTCATCATGTACCTTACCATGTTTCATTTTTTTCATGTTTCTCTTCAAAAAAAAAATGATTTTTTTAACATGTGCATATACTACCTACTCAAAAATTAAATATGACCCAAGTACAGAGCAAACTGTGGATCTGCTCCTATAAAGTGCATTTCTCCTGCCTCTCTTTATTTGTTCATCCTATCCCACCCACCCACAAAGTCTGGTCTCAAAATCAAAACACTTAATGAAAAGCTAAACTATGTCACGTATTTGCTCCAAATCATCTAAAGTTTCTCACCAAATTCACAGCATAAGCCCACCATCTTACCTCCCTGACCTCATTTCTTACTGCTCTCCTCTCACCTCACTCTGCGTCAGGTACACTGACATTTTTATTTTTCCTGGAACAACAAAATCAGAAAGGCTCACTCCTTTCCTTCAGTTTTCTGCTCAAAAACCTCAGTGGTGGGTTCCCTGATCACTTAGTTTAAACATAAACGCCCTCCCCCACTCATCCTCCTCCTTCCGTGTTTTATTTTTCTCCATAGCTCTACCCAGCGTCTGATATACTACGTATTCCGAAGTTTGGTTTCTTTCCCTTAATTAGGATGTGACTTCCAAGAGCGCAGAAAGCTTCGTGAGTGTACAGTGTACACGTGCGTGTGCTTGTGAGAAGTTAAATTCCAAGACCAGTGAGAAGTTAAAATTCCAAACACCGACGTTAGGACCAAAAAGTCAATCCTCTCCAACTTGATGGAGTGTCAATTATATACTACGTAAATAAAACGAGAGGCTCACCTACATCTTAAGAAACGACACCGCATGAAAACGTTCAGTTCTAAACCTCTTGTAAAGAGCAATGGGAAAGAATTAAAGGCGGGAAGCGCCCAGAACACATTCCCACGCTGGAATCTGGAATCAAGACGTCCTATTCCGCAGCTCCGGGGCTTCCGGGTCACTGGCCTAGCCACTCGCGGGACCACCCCACGCGCTTCTGTCTCCCTTCTCCGGGAGTCTGAGGCCATTACCTTGGTGCCTCCGAGCCGTAACACCTCCTCCAGAGAAAACCCATTCTCGGCTTCATCGTTATCATCTTCGTCGTCCTCGTCTGGATCTTCTACCTCCTCCTCCTCTGGGGGCCAGGGTCGTTTGGCGTGGAACTCCAAAGGTTTCTTGGAGGCCGCCATGGCAAACAAGGCACGCGCACTCGTCCCACAATTCCCTTCCGCTACGCTCTATGACTTACTTCCTTCAGGGGGCGTGTCCTCCCCCGGAAATGGGAATAATCCCCACCCCCTGGCGGGGCGAAGCTGCCTGCGAAGTTCGACATGAGTGTCCTAGCGAGGGTTGCCGCCGGGCGCCTGGCAGCTGCTCGAGCGGGTAAGCGTTCTATTAGACGCAGTCCCAGTTGCCGGGGAAATCGCCCCGGGCACCTTCCTGGGATGGGGTGGCGGCTCCGGGGCGCTCTGGGCTGCAGGCAGCTGGAGCCTAGCTTCACGAGATGGCTTTGTGGTCGTGGGCCAGGCGCGTGCCTGCGGCTCCCTATGAGCGTGCTGCCCGGGTCCACGTTCCTGGCTCCGGCCAAGGTGAAGGGTTAACGAAGCCGCATTGAAATCACTCAGGCTGCTGGGCCCATGTCAATACTAAGGTTTCTAATGAGTCCTGTTTAATGTGTTTTTTGCAGTCATTCCTTGTCTTTGGAGAGGGCAGTACTTCAGCTCCGGGAAAGAGCCGGCAGAAGACAACTCAGTGACTCCTATGCTTAGGCATCTTATATACAAAATCAAGTCCACTGGTCCCATCACTGTGGCCGAGTACATGAGGGAGGTCTTGACCAACCCCGCCAAGGTATGGGTTGAGGAGGCTAGGACCAGACCAGTCCTAGAAGAGCTGTGGGTTGTGAGCCAGAAGGGTGTGCGCAGAGAGAAACCCAGGGGTCCTCAGCCCGGCGGGTGCCTTCCTGGCAAAGAGCCATTCTTGGACAGAGTAATGCATGTCACTTGGTCAGGGCTGGGTCAAGTCAGCGACAGTGGCTCTAAAGAGGAGAGGATAAATTCTAAAGATGCTCGGGAGACAGCATAATTATGATTGGATTTATAAGATGAGAGAGGGATGACTTTCCTGTCTGGGTTGATGGTAGATATTGGAGTCATTTCTCACAAAAAAAGGGAGCTTAGGAGGAGTGGGAGCAGCAGCCATTTTAGGAGGGAGAGGAAGGACAGAGCAAAGTCCCATGTATGAATTTGAAGTATATATGAGGCTCAGGTGGAAATGTCTAGTAGGCATCAGGAAATATGAATTTAGTGCCTGGAAAGCTGTGTTGGGATGGCATCAGCAGCCATTGGAAGCATATTGTGTGTTTTCTTCTTGAGAATGGAAGGTCCCTGGGCCTTTATGTTCTAGCATTAAGCACTGTCACAGCTTTTTTTTTTTTTTTTTTGGTCTTTTTTAGTGTCACACCTGTGGCATGTGGAGCTTCCCAGGCTAAGGGTCAAATTGGAGCTGTAGCCGCTGGCCTACCCAGTGACACTGGATCCTTAGCCCAATGAGCGAGGCCAGGGATTGAACCTACATCCTCATGGATACTAGTCAGAGTCATTTCTCTTGAGCTATGACAGGAACTCCGGTCACAGCTTTCTGACCTTCATTTCCTTATCTGCGCTACAGAGTCACTTGGTCAAAGCCTGGGGTCCTTTATATTTCAGAATGGTTCACTTTTTGGTGGGTTGAAATAAGAGATCTGCAGTATTCTGGAGTTTCTTTGGCCTTTTGCTGTTGAATATAGTGGAGTGACCCAGGGTCCAGAGGTTTAGTAAAGGCAAGATTCCTTTAAATGCCTGTGCACAGTGCTACAATGTACCAGAAGTTCATATTTAGAGCAAACATCTCTGGGTTACAGAGGAGGCCCCTCATCATTTATTCATTTATTCATTTACTGTGGTGGCATGTGTGCCAGACACTGCCTCAGGCACTGGGAATACTTCAGTGAACAGTGGGGCATGGCACTTAGTTCTAGTGAGAAAATGAGCTGTAAACAAGGACAAGAATAATTAAAACAGGTTGATAGGATTGAAAGTAATTTGTGCAGTGGAAATAGGGGTTGTAGAAGTTTTCTTAGGTGGGTGGTTCGAGAAGGCCAGTGCATTTCAGCTGAGGCATGAAGGATGGGGATGGGCCAGTTTGGCAAAAGACTGGAAGAAGTGAGTTCCCAGCAGAGGAGCCAGAAACAAAGTTTTTAAGCTGAATAATGCCTTGGTGCATTCTGAGAAGAGAAGGACACCAATGTGGCTGGAGGGCCGTGCCTGGGGGTGGCTAAGGAGGGTTAATGGTGAGGAAAGTGGTATGAGTTTGGAGTGGATTGAGTTCATGCAGTGCTTTCATGAATTTTAGATTTTTGTGTTAGTGCAATGGGAAACCTTCAGAAGTTGTGTCATGTGTATTGCACTGGCGATGACATCAGTGTGGAGAGAGTGAGTGACCAGTTGGCTCTGAGTCTAGAGCTCACGGGACAGATTTAGTATGCGTATGTAAATTTGGTCATTATCAGTCTATAGATGATGTTAAAATCAAAGGAGGGAGGGAACACCTAAAGAAGATTTTTCAGAATTAAGCCTTGCGGTAACTCTAATTAATTAATTTATTGCTTTTTAGGGCCACACCTGTGGCATATGGAGGTTCCCAGGCTAGGGGTCAAATCAGAACTGTAGCCACTGACCTGCGCCAGAGCCACAGCAATGCCAGATCTGAGTCACATCTGTGACCTACACCATGGTTCATGGCAATGCTGGATCCTTAACCCACTGAGCGAGGCCAGGGACTGAACCCGCAACCTCGTGGTTCCTAGTTGGATTCATTTCTGCTGAGCCAGGACAGAAACTCCAAGATATTTAGAGTAGGCTCTTAACCTAGGGGTCCTTGAATAGAAATTAGAGGGTTTGTGAACTTGGATGTGAAAAAAAATTTACAACTTTATTTTCATTAACTTCTAACTGAAGTTTAATATTTCTCTAATTATGAACATAGCCAGCAACCAGTAGCATCAGCAATACGTGTGATTTTGTCATCAGTAGAAAATCACCAATACTGTCATATTGCAACAGTGATCAGATGTCTTAAAATACTGTGGCACTTCTCTGTACTTCATAACTCATTGTTTTGAAACTAAAAGCTCAGGAGTTCCCATCTTGGTGCAGTGCTTAACGAATCCGACTAGGAACCATGAGGATGCAGGTTCGATCTCTGGCCTTGCTCAGTGGGTTAAGGATCCAGCAATGCTGTGAGCTGTGGTGTAGATCGCAGACACTGCTCGGATCCCGCATTGCTTGGCTCTGGCGTAGGCTGGCAGCTACAGCTCCGATTAGACCCCTAGCCTCGGAACCTCCCATATGCCACGGGAGTGGCCCAAGAAATGGCAAAAAGACAAAAAAAGAAAAAAGAAACTAAAAGCTCATTACTTATTATAACTTCAGCTCAATTTTGTTCTGTAATACACTTATAAAGGTGTGTATATATTACTATATGTCAAATTTACTTTTAAAATAGTTGGTAAGTATTTTCAGTTGATTTCATTTTTAGTCTTGTTTTTAAGTCCTGTGCATTTAAAAACATTCTGTGAAGGGTCGGTAGCCTTCATTAGACTGCTAGAGTGGTTCATCTCACACACACACACACACACAAACACACACACATATCTGAAGTGCTTAGCAATTAAGGGAAAGAGAAAGGCTAGAAGAAAGAAGCTGTATGGAGTGAAAAACACTTTTTTAAAAGATGGAAGTGGCTTAATTATATTCTCAATGCTGCGGGGGCCGGGGTGGGGGAGTTGAAGCTGTGAGAGAAAGGAGATGGTAAAAAGATCCTGGCCCATGAAGGTTATGTGAGGAATGGTGATTGAGCCAGAGCACAGGGTTAAGTTTGGATAAGAGCAGAAGGTGTAGGCATTTCATCCTTACAGTTTTGAAGAAAAAATGGAAAGAGGTAGAGGCCAGAGGGGGTCAGAAACCTGAGGAATGCTGTATAATAACATTCTTTTTTTTTTTTTTTTTTTGTCTTTTTGCTATTTCTTTGGCCGCTCCTGCGGCATATGGAGGTTCCCAGGCTAGGGGTCGAATCGGAGCTGTAGCTGCTGGCCTACACCAGAGCCGCAGCAACGTAGGATCCGAGCCGCGTCTGCAACCTGCACCACAGCTCACGGCAACGCCGGATCGTTAACCCACTGAGCAAGGGCAGGGACCGAACCCGCAACCTCATGGTTCCTAGTCGGATTCGTTAACCACTGCACCACGATGGGAACTCCAAATAACATTCTTTAACTTCTGTGTAGGCAGGAGTTAAGGTCACCTGCTGAGAATACCCTGGTAGAAGAAGGGGCTTGAAGGATGTAGAGAATTTTTCAACAATTCTTGAGTGTTTCTTGAAGGTTAGACACTATGATAAAACTTGGGATATGAAGGCAAAAAATATACAATCCTTCCCCAAATAATTAATCTTTCTGGTGAAGAACTTAGATGTGTAAATAAATAAAGCTGAGAAAAGGAGGCGCTGGATTTACTTTGAGGTTGGAGGGCTGGAAGAGGAGGTCAGGGGTGGCATTTGAGTAGATTCTGTCTTACTGAGTATAGGACAGCCAGGGAGAGATGGAAAAGGAAAGGGAGAGCATTTGCAGTGGTGTGGATAGATGGATAGGCGGGGCGAAAAAAACAGAAACAAAACAAAAAACCCAATTTATGAGGTATAACATTCATACAGAAAAATGTATATGAAGTTACTTACCACTGTGGTGCAGTAGGATCAGTGGTGTGTATGATTAACTGGGACGTAAGTTATAAATACCTGGCCCAGCACAGTGGGTTAAGGATCTGGCATTGCTGCAGCTGCAGCATAGGTCACAACTGTGGCTCAGATTTGATCCCTGGCCCAGGAACTCCATAGGCTGTGGAGCAGCCAAAAAAGAGGAAAAAAAGGAAGAAAGAAAGAAAATTAGAAAGAAATGCCTAGATTACACATATACACAGCTTGATAAATTTTCACACAGTGAACACTCCCATGTAACCAGCACCCAGTTGAAGCCCATCACCAGCAGGCAGGGCTAATTTGCAGCAAAGTGAGAATTTGGGAGAGGAGGGTAGAGTGGAAGACAGGGTCTTCCTGTGCTGAGCTGTGGGAGCAGGAGGCGGGAGTGGGTGTGGAATGTAGAGATGGACATTGTATGACTTCTACCTCTATAGTCAAGGAGTAATTGTTTTTCTATCAGTTCTGCAAAATGACTGTTACTTTGTAAAATTTAGGTAAAGACAGTGTTTATTTTGCTAACTTAGAATTTTCTTAGGATCTACTTGTTCATCTCATTGTATGCATTACATAAGGTTTTGGAGGGGTGTTTTAAAAAGCTCATTTGAAAATTAATTTGTTTTCTCCATTTTTTTCTTTTCACACAGGGATATTACGTGACTCATGACATGCTAGGAGAAAAAGGAGATTTCATTACTTCACCTGAAATAAGTCAGATCTTTGGGGAGGTAATATCCCATGAAAACTGTGAAGAAAACTAATTATCACAAACATTTGAAAGCAGATCAAGTAGTATTATTCAACAGTAGTGCTTTATAGCTTTGTTTTTGTGATTCATTGCAGGTTTTAACTTTTTAGTGTTTTATATACTGAAGGAATAGAAGGCAGTACAGGTATGTAGAGGATATTTGAATAATTTATACTTTACTATAGAAAATGGAAATGGGAGTTCCCATCATGGCTCAGCAGAAATGAATCCGACTAGTATCCATGCAGATGCAGGTTCAATCCCTGGCTGTGAGCTGTGGTGTAGGTCGCAGATGCAGCTTGGATCCAGCGTTGCTATGGCTGTTGTGTAGGCTGGCAGCTGCAGTTCCGATTCGAACCCTAGCTTGGGAACCTCCATATGCTGTGGGTTCAGCCCTAAAAAGACAAAAAAGAAAATGGAAATGCAGGGATAATGAGGGACAGAAGGAAGGAAAAGGAAAAGAGGTGGAAGGGTAGTTCCCTTGTGGCTCAGTGGTAACAAACCTGACTAGCATCCATGAGCATGCAGGTATGATCCCTGGCCTCACTCAGCGGGTTAAGGCTCTGGCACTGCTGTGAGCTGCAGTGTAGGTTGCAGATGTAGCTGGGATCCATTTTTGCTGTGGCTGTGGTGTAGGCCAGCAGCTACAGCTGTGGGAACCTCTATATGTCATGGGTGTGGCCCTAAAAAGAAAAAACAGAGCTGGAAGGAAAGAGGTGGTTGGAAGAGAGGAGAACCAGATGAAAAATGAGAATGGATGGATGAAAAGACAACAAACAAGGTGAAGAAGGAGGTTGTGAGTTCCCAAGAGGGAAGAGAGAAAAGACAAAATCACTGAGGAATTAGTGGGATCAAGGTGTGCTTTAAAACCCCTTCCCCTGATTTAGTCATGTTTATGGTAGATGTCTCCCTTCAAGGTAGGTTGAACTCTTTTTAGGAATTCTAGTTCATTTATTTCTGTATAAGGACCTTCCATCAATTTATGGAGTTCTTATTGTGGTTTAGCAGTAACAAACCCAAGTAATATCCTTGAGGATGCTGGTTTGATATCTGGCCAAACTCAGTGGGTTAAAGGATCTGGTGTTGCTGTGGCTGTGGCATAGGCCAGCAGCTGCAGCTCCTGGGAAACTCCGTATGCTGAGGGTGTGGACCTAAAAAGAAAAACAAAAAACTAAATATAATAATAATAATTCTAAAAGCCATTTAATTGTTGAAATCATATGAATATGAAAAATGGCATAATCATTTCATATGTCTGCTCTTTTTTAAATATTGCATTAGTGATAGTTTGTGTCTTGGGACCTTTTGTGGAAGAGGCTGCCTTTTAACCACTTGTTTTTTTTTCTCTTATAAAAGCTTCCTAAGTGGTGTCTGTGGAACTGTAGCCCCATTGAAGTTTCTGTGTGTGTATATATCCGTGAACGTGTTAAATAACAGACTTATGTTTATTTGTAAACATTTTGCCTTCTGGTGTAAAGTGTATTTACATGGAGTTTTATACTGTTGTAGACCTCTATGCTGTATAGTGCTCTAATGTATTTTTTTCCTTGTCACAGCTCCTAGGGATATGGTTCATCAGTGAATGGATAGCCACTGGGAAAAATGCAGCGTTCCAACTGGTGGAACTGGGCCCAGGCAGGGGAACCCTCTCAGGAGATATTTTGAGGGTAGGTAATAAAAGTATGTCTTAAAGTCTCATGTACATGAATCTTGTTGCTTTTGACTGAGTTTGAAAACTTTGTTGACTCCTTGACTTACAGTCCTACCTCCTTAATCTCGTATTTCTCGGCTAAAAATGTCAGAATTATGTAATGAATTGTTACTTATTGTTTTCTGTCTTAAACAATGGAGGTAAGGGGAGAAGGTAAAAGCGAAAAGTTTAGGAGTTCCCACTGAGGTGCAGCAGAAACAAATCTGACTAGTCCATGAGGACTCAGGTTTGATCCCTGGCCTCGCTCAGTGGGTTAAGGATCCAGCCTTGCAGTGAGATGTGTAGGTTGTAGATGTGGCTCGGATCCCACATAGCTATGGCTGTGGCGGACACGGGCATGTGAGCTCTGATTAGACAGACCCATAGTCTGGGAACGTCCATATGCTGCAGGTACAGCCCTAAAAAGACCAAAAAAAAAAAAAGAAAGAAAGAAAAAAAACACTAAAACTTTAAAACATTTAGGAGTTCCCGTCGTGGCGCAGTGGTTAACGAATCCGACTAGGAACCATGAGGTTGCGGGTTTGGTCCCTGCCCTTGCTCAGTAGGTTAACGATCCGGCGTTGCCGTGAGCTGTGGTGTAGGTTGCAGATGCAGCTTGGATCCCGAGTTACTGTGGCTCTGGTGTAGGCCAGTGGCTACAGCTCTGATTCGACGCCTAGCCTGGGAACCTCCATATGCCGCGGGTGCGGCCCAAAGAAATAGCAAAAAGACAAAAAAACAAAAACAAAAACAAAAACTTTAAAACATTTAGAAGACATTATGGGAAAATATATTCATCTTCTGAGTAGGGAAAGAATGTTTTATTTATTTTTTTATTTTTTTCGTCTTTTGTCTTTTCTGGGCCGCACACACATGGCATTGGAGGTTCCCAGACCAGGGGTCAAATTGGAGCTGTAGCCGCCGGCCTACACCACAGCCACAGCAACACAGGATCTGAGCCATGTCTGTGACCTATACCACAGTTCATGACAACACCAGATCCTTAATCTACTGATTGAGGCCAGAGATCGAACCCATGTCCTCATGGATGCTAGTGGGGTTCGCTAACCACTGAGCCACGACAGGAACTCCTAACTATTGATAAAATATTAGCATATTCCTTTTTTTTTTCTCATATTTACAACAGCGGGGAAAAAAAAAGTGTGTAGCTAAGAAAAAATGGAAAATGGGAAAGAATTCCAAAGTTAAACCATCAAGTTATTAGTGCCATTCAAATCTGATTTCCTGTGGGTACAGTTTAATCATCTTAGGGGTAAGATTATTTCATAGACAGAGCAGCTTTCTAAAATCAAGCTCAAAAAGCCCCACTTCCTAAAGATCCAGCATTGTCTTTATGGTAGCATGGGTTTGATAAGGGTCCTGCGTTGCTGAAACTGTGGTATAGGTCACAGCTGTGGCTTGGATTTGGTCCCTGACCCAGGGAACTTACACACGCCAAAGGTGTGGCTGAAAAAGAAAAGGAAAAAAAAAAAAAAGCCCCACTTCCTTTAAGGAAGGAGGCAGGCCTGACCCTGATACTCAGTAAGGGGCAATGCTAGGCTTCTTGTTTTTCTTGCTTTAATTCCCTTTTTTTTGTTGGTCATGTGCTGGGTTTGTTTAGAAAGGATGTGTTTTGTTTAACCAAATATTAAAAGTGGAAAACTCTATTAACAAATAAATAAAATCAAGCCTAGCTTTCTCTCTACCTATGAGCTCACGATATGGCCCCAGATGTGATATATATAATTTCCAGGTCTTACAAGTAATCTTTGCTTTTCAAAATTTACAAAAAAAAAAAAAAAAAATCAAGGTTATATATATGTTTTATTTCCTTGGTCTATTTTAGATTCCCTAATCAGAATCATTGTTTTTATTGAATTCTAAAGTGTTGTTTTCATTGGTTAGTCGTATTTCTAATTTTTATCAGTAGGAAACCAAATGTGTACTATTCATTTCTTATATAGACTATGTTTAATAACTAATAGGTTATGATTCTCATAGACTGCTGGACAGTGGCTTGTATGAGGAAGAAATTTCTCTGAAACCAATTACTACTTTTACTGTGACATGAGCAAATTATTGAGATAAATGGTTAGGAAACCTAAAATCTAGTCAGCATATTGTATTTTGCAATTTCTTCTTTTTATCTTTAGGTGTTCAGTCAGCTTGGATCTGTGCTGAAAAACTGTGACATTTCAATACATCTGGTAGAGGTGAGCCAAAAATTAAGTGAGATTCAAGCATTAACACTGACTGAAGAGAAGGTCCCGTTAGAGCGAGAAGCTGGATCCCCAGTATACATGAAAGGTGTCACGAAGTCTGGAATTCCAATTTCCTGGTACCGAGATCTGCAAGATGTTCCAAAAGGTAATTATTTTACCTTGATCAATGAAAGAATTTTGATTAGAGCCCCTCACGTTAGTGATAGATGACCACGACCTTGTAGAGCGTTGTAGTAGGTTGAGTTAGTGCTGCCAAGTCCCGTACCTAGACAGAAATGATGAATTTTTTTTCTAGAGAAGAGCATTGTACTAGAAAATAAAATCATTTAACATTGAGGAACAATGAGTTTCATGTGGTATTGCAAAACTGAAACCAAAACACAGACGTCTGTTGTACTTTTTAGTTTTTCCCTACCTCTAAGAAAATACTGATGGTGAAACAGCTCAAGGCAGTGGGGGCTGAAGGTGGCAGTGTTAGTAGATGGGTTTACTTTAATTATCTCATCTTCTCATCATCCTTCCGTGCCTAAAGGCAAGCAAGGGGGTGCTGGGAAAGTCCTTGCACTCCTCAAGAATATTATATTGATGCGCCCCAGCTCAAACCTAAAGTGGTGGTCTGACCCTGGCCTTAATTATCTCAGATGATTTTAGGAAATTCAGATCATCTTCCAGCTAACAAATTTGAGTTCTGATTTCTTTCAGGCCTAGTGATGGATAAAAGATTAAGCTGATAATTGGAATATTTTGGCTCTCTGACCCTCTGAGTAGAAAATGGGAATAGTAATAATTACTTCTCTGTACGTTCTGCACAGTAGGTTTGCTGTGAAGAAGTGGATGATTCTGTGGAAGTGTTGATTATGGAAGCAGCACAAAGTCCCAAGATGAAGAGCTACATTTTTCTTTTTGTTTGTTAATGTTCTAAAGAACCAGTTGATTGCCTTGAAAATGCTGAAATGTTAATTTTTTCTTCAGGGTACAGCTTTTATCTTGCGCATGAATTTTTTGACGTTCTTCCTGTGCATAAGTTTCAGGTACTGATGGGAAAGAGGGTCACATTTATAATTGAATAACAAAGAGCCTTATGTTGTAAGAATAAATTTATGGTATTTAATTATTGTTGAAGTTAGCTGTATTTGGAAGCTTGATGAATATAAATAATTGAAAAGCAAAAGTGAAATAATGAGAATTCTTAATTCTCCTAGGGTAATTATTAAGAATTCTTAACTCTCCTGGGATAAAGATGCGTAGGAGTATACGATGACAGATGGCTATAGTACAGTGAAAGATTATTTTTAGCAAATATTTTTAAATTCCAAAAATTAAAATTTTTCTTCATTCTTTCTTTGAGGAAGTATAAGATTTGGTGGTAATGCACATATACTAGTAACTTCTAAAACTAAGAGTATATATTATTTTGCAGTAATTTGTTGGCAGAAGCTTCTGATTAGTCCTATATTTGTTTCCCATTTTGGGGGCACTTCCCATGTTACTTATTTTCCCCTCTGTTTCTTATCTAAACAACATAAGTAGTTTGCATGTTTCAGTCATGTCATATTGTTCAAAGGAAGTGAAGTAATGCCTTGAAATAATTGTAAGTGCTAAGTGCTCTGTAAGTGTTAGTTATCTATCTTATATATGGTAAGAGGAGGAAGTATGGTAAATTATTTTGATAGAGGCAAAATAATTTTGAGAATAATCTTGCAAAAATTTGTTATGTGATATTTAGAAAACACCACAAGGATGGCGAGAAGTGCTCATTGATATTGATCCACAAGTTTCTGATAAACTGAGATTTGTTTTGGCGCCTTGTGCCACCCCAGCAGAAGCCTTCATACAAGTAGGAATAAGAGTTTTTTTGTTTTTGTTTTTTTTCTTATTTTATTGCTAACCAAATCTTCAGTCTTATTTTCTGAGTTGTTGTTTTAGAGTACCTTATACCATGTGGGGTGCTTTTTATTAATTGTGAAAATGCATAGGATCTGGAATCAGGAGACTGGGTTTGAATCATTTCTTAGCTTTGTGACCTTAATGTAATAAGAAAATAAATGCTTACTCAGCAAGTCCCTGACTATCTCTCTTTACCTCAGTTCCCTATCAAATGGTGACAGTATTGTCTACCTGACAGGAATTTAGGTATCTATGAAAACAGTGTAGTACAGTGTATAGTAAGGTAACAATATTTATTGAGTATTTGGGTTTTTTTTTTTTTTTTTTTCCCTGCCTTTTGGAGCCGCCCCCACCGTATGTGGAAGTTCCCAGGCTAGGGGTCAAATCAAAACTATAGCTGCTGGCCTGCATTACAGCCGCAGCAATGTGGGATCAACGCTGAGTCTGTGACCTACACCATAGTTCAATGCAGCACCAGATCCCAGACTCACTGAAGGAGGCCAGGGATGAAACCCACATCCTCATGGTACTAGTTGGATTCATCTCCATTGTGCCACAACAGGAACTCCTTGAGTACTTTGTATATATTACTCTGTTTTCTCATTTAGTTTTCAAAACAACTCCATTCTTTTAGAGCATGTCTTTTTTTCTCATGCCTCCACCCACATCTAAATTTGATTCTAGACTCCCAGAATGGTAGATTTACTGCTGCTTTCTATTGTTTTCAAGGAAAAATTGCAAGAGCCTTCTATCTTGGGGTTGGGTTTAAAGTTCAAAAAGACCTGTACTTGTCAGGAATGTTTGGGCTTTAGATTACCTGTTTTATTCCTTTTTTCCAGCTCAGAAAAAGATTCCTACTTTCTGGACCACAACTAAGAACTTTTACCTCAGAAGTTATCGATTTTAAAAGCAAAAGAGCTTTTAAACATAAACGTATGAATTTTTTCTTTGCAAAGCATATATTTAAATGTCAGCCTAGGTGCTTGTGAACGGTTCTATTTTTTCATATTCTGGCTACCTAATTTTACCTGAGCAACAAATGCATAAAGCTACTGAGAGCTAACTCTCTGGCTCTAAGAGTTGATCTCTTTTTTTTTTTTTTTTTTTTTTTTTTTGGTTCTTGACTCGAACAGTATACACTTATGATGCCAGTAATGATTTTTCCTCATGTAGATGGAGCAAATGGTAATGGAATCTGTTGTCCTGAAGAGCAGTCTAGGATGGTAAGAATGTCAGGTTATACCTGAAGCAGCTGACTCCATGGTTTTTATAGTTAAAGCACAGTAATATTAGTAATACTTAATGGCATTAGGGACTGAGTGGTTTATTGCCACATTTAATCCTCACAGTAAGGCTAGTGTATGTATTGAGGAGACAGCCTGTCAAATGGGGAAGTAACTTGTCTCTAGTAAGCAATAGAAGAGCTGAGACTCAAGGGCTGAGTTTGCCTGACTCTACCTGTTAGACCTCTGCCATTACAGGCAGAATCATCAGGGCAGGTTAGTACTTCACTTATGATAAGTGTTAGGAGGGAGCAGAAGTTAATGTATGTTT
This sequence comes from Sus scrofa, assembly GCF_054392235.1. Classification (NCBI taxonomy): domain Eukaryota; kingdom Metazoa; phylum Chordata; class Mammalia; order Artiodactyla; family Suidae; genus Sus; species Sus scrofa. The sequence goes on along the minus strand of NC_139385.1, from coordinate 115,163,789 downwards.
GCATAATGAAGAAAAAAATTTTTTCCATTATCACAGGAATTAGCAAAATTTCATATCCACAAGTCAGCAAATATTACTCCTTACTGTCATTTCTCTTTTCAAGCTAATATGCACTTATCGAGGACCCTTAGTTAACAGCTGAATATCTTGGGAAATAGTGGCCTCAAGTACATTGACACTAGTTCATAAGCCGATATTACTAGATACAAGGCATACCATTAGGGTTCTATTTGACCCCAAAGAAGGCAAGTATAGTTGCTTAACAGGGCCTGTTTTGTTGTATTGGGTCTATCATTTGTTCTTCCAGAACAATTTTTTGAGTGTGTTATGTGCCAGACACTGTTGTAAGCAGACAAAAATTCTTTTCCCATGCTTTCTACCCAGTAAGACTATGAATTATGAGTAATATCTAAATAAAATGATAATGTACTTGGCCATTTGGAGGGTTGGGAGAGCCTATGCCTTTTTATAGAAGGCACTAAAATTACATTTTTGTAAACTTGGGTTTACAAAGCATCAGAGAACCAAGGAGTTCTGTACATTAATAAAAGGGATTGTCGGAGTTCCCGTCGTGGCGCAGTGGTTAACGAATCCGACTAGGAACCATGAGGTTGCGGGTTCGGTCCCTGCCCTTGCTCAGTGGGTTAACGATCCGGCATTGCCGTGAGCTGTGGTGTAGGTTGCAGACGCGGCTCGGATCCCAGGTTGCTGTGGCTCTGGCATTGGCTGGAGGCTACAGCTCTGATTCGACCCCTAGCCTGGGAACCTCCATATGCCGCGGGAGTGGCCCAAGAAACAGCAAAAAGACAAAATAAATAAATAAAAATAAAAGGGATTGTCATGTGAAAAGCTGAGTGTAGACAACATACTCATATTGAGAACAAATTTATTTTTACTGTAACTGGGAAATGCTCATTGTCAAAAAATCCTAAGGAAACAGGTCTTTTGAAAGATGTTCTATTTTGATTCTCCTCTTCCTTTACTAGAAGGATGAAACAAGGGATCACGTGGAAGTATGTCCTGATGCTGGTGTTATTATTCAAGAACTTGCCCAACGCATTTCACTAACTGGGGGTGCTGCTCTGATCGCTGATTATGGTCATGATGGAACTAAGACAGATACCTTCAGAGTAAGTATAACTCAGTCACATGATTTATCAGAAGTTAATTGGTATGATTTACTTATAGTTGTCATTTGTTAGGTTTGAAGCTCATTGAAGATTTTTATCTTTGGTTTCTACTGTGTGTAGCATTGTTGTTTTACATTATTTTATAATTCATCTATGTTATTATAATTACCCTTCACCCTGTATCTTATTGTCCACTTCTCCTCTGAATGGGATATGAATTGTCTACATTATTCCTTAAGTTCCAGAACCTAGGTTTGCATAGATGCTAGTAAGCATCGTAATGATTCAAATGGAAAGATTTTCATAAAAGTTCTCAAAAATTTCTCCTCCTTCATTAAAAAATACTTTTGTAGATTTGATCTAGTTACTATAATCATCCAAACTTTGTCCTTTTCTTGGTCTTTTTAGGGCTGCACCTGCAGCACATAGAGGTTCCCAGGCTAGGGGTTAAATCGGAGCTGTAGCTGCCAGCCTACACCACAGCTACAGCAGCTTGGGATCCGAGCTGCATCTGTGACCTACACCACAGCTCATGGCAATGCTGGATCCTTAACCCACTGAACAAGGCCAGGGATCGAACCTGCATTCTCATGGATACTAGTCTTGTTAACTGCTGAGCCACAACAGGAACCCCTGTCATATTTTCAACATGCTTTTTCCTCTCCAGATGTATTCTTTTGTCTTTCTTAAATATCCTTCGTGTTCTGGAAATATGGTCAATTCTGATTAATTTACTTGAGTTGAAATACATTTAACTGGAGTTATCAAGTCATTTTCTAGATCTGTGGTTCTCAATTTTAACTTTTTTTTTTTTTTTTAAAAGAAAAACCTGGAGAGTTTCTTATTTATTGGCCACACCTTCAGGCCAGGGACTGAACCTGTGCCACAGCAGTGACTCAAGCTGCTGCAGTGACAATGCCAGATTCTTAACCAGTAGCTCCAGAAGGGAACTCCAGGGGTTTCTTTTCACTAGGTCTGGGTGGAGTCCAGTAACATGTTCTTAGGTGATTCTGATGCATATAGTTGGATATGTTTTGTAAAATGCTGTCTAGCTTCTGATAACCTGAATTTATCTGGAGAATTATCTCTTCTACTTCATCACCATGGGTATTAATGAAAAGTTTAAAATTGTCAAAGGCAGCATCTTTAGGCACTGCAACATAGTACTTTATATGGGGTTTTCCACAAAGCATCTCATTTGAAGAAAGGGTGCTACTGCAGTAAGAGTTTATAAATCACTGATTTAGGCCATATTTTCCTTTTTAACAGTTGCTAAAATGCATGAAAATGATATTTTTTTTATCTTGATAATGATAACCAGAAGAGTACAAAAACTCATCTTTTAAAAAATTATGTTCAAGGGGTTTTGTGGCCACCAGCTTCATGATGTCTTAATTGCCCCGGGAACAGCAGACCTAACAGCCGATGTGGACTTCAGTTACTTGCGCAGAATGTCCCAGGGGAAGGTAGCTTCTCTGGGTCCAATAAGTCAGCAAACATTTTTAAGAAATATGGGCATTGATGTGAGGCTGAAGGTAATGATTTATTTCACTATTATTTATAGACTTGTTTAATATATATATTTAAGTACATTTTATATATATATTTATATATTTCAGTAAATATTTCAAATATTAAGTTCATCTGGTCTTAATGCTCTCGTAGTTAATCCTTGGTATTGCAGTCTTTTTGGTACTGTAAGGTTCAGTGTAACCAGATAGCCTGATAAGTTCCATGTATCTCCATGTGAGGTAGGATTAAAATCCAAGTAGTGTTCATGTTTGTGAAGAAAACTTGACTGCCTGTGTGGTATTAATTTTATAACTGTTCTGAAGACATCTTAACCCTTCAGTGTAGATCAGACCACCTGGGAATATATTTGTTAAACATACAAATCTATAGGTTGTTGGATCATAGCAATCTCTGTCTTTAAGAAACACTCCATGATTCTGAAGCAGATGATCAGAAATACCATTTTACTCACTGCTTTAATGAATAGCTAATAATCATTACTATTGTTGCATAAAAGAATCATTTCTTCCAGTTATTTTTTACTAAGAAGTTTTTTCTTTTCAGATTCTCTTAGATAAATCAGATGAGCCATCACTGAGGGAGCAGTTACTTCAGGGGTACCGTATGTTAATGAATCCTGAGAAGATGGGAGAAAGATTTAACTTTTTTGCCTTGGTACCTCATCAGAGACTTCATGGTAGACATCATCAGATGAATGCATGTCAGTCAAAACCCTCTCCATCACCTGTAGCTGGGTTTGGTGAACTCGTTTGGAGGTGATATTTCAGTTTGAATTTTTCACCCTCAAGTCGGCCTAAGAGTCTAGAATAAAGGGAACATTTTATATATCACAGGTAAAATAAGTATTCAAATATTTTCTTCACAGCCAATAAAAATAGCCAGTTTTACATACAGTACAACTAAAAATTGATTTAAGATGATATTTGATTCAGAGTTCCCACTTTGCTGCAGTGGGTTAAGAACCTGACTGCCCTGGCTTGAGTTGCTGTGGAGGCGTGGGTTTGGTCCCCAGCCAAGTGCAGTGGATTAACAGGATCCTGTATTGCCATGGCTGTGGTGTAGGTCACAGTTGTGGCTCATATTCAGACCTTGGCCCAGGAACTTCCCACATACCATGGGTACGGCCATAAAATTTAAAAGATAAATGAATAAATTTAAAAAGATTATGTTGATTCTTGGTACAGAAGTGTTCTCAATATAATGAAAGAAATTACTGAGTTTCCTCTAACAATGCTAGTTGCTATATTTGTATTTTAAAAAGTAAACATGAATACTGATTGATTTAATAATTGGAAACAACTGGTCATTCACAGGGGACTAAATAGAACTATCCATATATTATTTTTAAAATGAGGTAGAGCAATATGTTCTGACGTAGATCTCTAAGATTCAGTAAGTGAAAAGTAGGGTTCAAAATGTTTTATAGTTCTGATTCCATTTTTGTTGGAGAAAAGCTACTTTTAAAGAAATGCTTAGAAGTGATTTCACAACAATTAAAATACTAAACACAGACTGGTTGTTTTCTTTCTTTTTTTTTTTTTTTAAGCTTTCTATTCTTTTTTTTTTTTTTTTGTCTTTTTTTTAGCTATTTCTTGGGCCGCTCCCGCGGCATATGGAGGTTCCCAGGCTAGGGGTCGAATCGGAGCTGTAGCCACCGGCCTACGCCAGAGCCACAGCAACGTGGGATCCGAGCCGCGTCTGCAACCTACACCACAGCTCACGGCTACACCACAGCTCACGGCAACGCCGGATCGTTAACCCACTGAGCAAGGGCAGGGACCGAACCTGCAACCTCATGGTTCCTAGTCGGAATCGTTAACCACTGTGCCACGATGGGAACTCCAGGTTGTTTTCTGTTTGTCAAACAGCAAACCTTACTTTCTAACAAGAATGTAAGGAAAAATGCCCAGTAATCACTATTTACTGAGAGACTGTCTTTTTCCATTTTTTATTCTTGTCTCCTTTGTTAGATTAGTTGACCAGAGATGCGTGAGTTCATTTCTGGGCTCTCTATTCTGTTTCATTAATCTTTTTTGGTGTTGTCGTGCAGTTTTCATTACTGTAGCTTAGTAGTAAAGTCTGAAGGCAGAGAGCATGATACCTTTCAGCTTTGTTCTTTTTTCTCAAGATTGCTTTGGCAACTTGGGGGTCTTTTGTGGTTCCATATAAATTTTAGGATTATTTTGTTCTACTTGTTAAAAAATATATAAATGTATTTATATAGGAATTGCATTAAATCCACGGATTGCTTTTGGGTAGTATGGACATCTTAATTTTTTCATCCAATCCAAGAACACAGAATATAAATCCATTTCTTTGTATCATTTTCAAATTTCTTCATCAGTGTTTTACAGTTTACAAGGTATAGTTCTTTCACCTCCTTGGTTAAGTTTATTCTGAGGTTGTTTTGTTTTTTGATGTGATTTTAAATGGGATTGTTTTCTTGCTTTCTCTGATAGTTCATTATTAGTCTTAGAAAAGCAACAGATTTTTGTATATTAATCTTATATCCTGCAGCTTTACTGAATCCATTAATTCTAATAAATTTTTGGTGGAGACTAGGGTTTTCTCTATATATATAGTGTGTCATCTGTGAACAGGGACAGCTCTGCTTCTTCCCTTCTAATTTGGATTTTAGGGGATAAAGGCTTTCAGCTTTTCACTTTTGAGTATGATGTTAGCTATGGGTTTGTCATAAATGGCCTTTATTATGCTGAGATATGTTTCTTCTATGTCACCTTTGATGAGAGTTTTTATCATGAATGACTTGAATTTTGTCAAATGCTCTTGGTGTATTGAGATGATCGTGTGATTGTTTTTTTTTTTTTTTTTTTGGTCTTTTTGCTATTTCTTGGTCTTGGGCCGCTCCTGCGGCATATGGAGATTCCCAGGCTAGGGGTCCAATCGGAGCTGTAGCCAACGGCCTACACCAGAGCCACAGCAACGCGGGATCTGAGCCGCGTCTGCAACCTACACCACAGCTCACGGCAACGCCGGATCGTTAACCCACTGAGCAAGGGCAGGGACCGAACCCGCAACCTCATGGTTCCTAGTCGGATTCGTTAACCACTGCGCCACGACGGGAACTCTGATTGTGTGATTTTTAATCCTTCCTTTTGTTAATGTAGTGTATCACATTGATTGATCTGCAAATGTTGAACTATCCTTGCATTCCTGGAGTAAATCCCACTTGATTATGGTGTGTGATCCTTTTTAAATATTGTTGGATTTGGTTTGCTAACATGAGAGTTTTTGCATATATTTTCATCAGAGATATAAGCCTGTAATTTTCTGGTTTTGTAGACTCTTTGTCTGGTTTTGATAACAGGGTAATGGTGGCCTTATAGAATCAATTTGGGACTGTTCCATCCTCTTCAATTATTTGGAGTAGTTTGTTGTTTTTTTTTTTTCTTCTTCTTTTTAGGGCTGCACCCGTGGCATGTGGAAGTCCTGGACTAGGAGTCAAATTGGAGCTGCAGCTGCCGGCCTACACCACAGCAACGTGGGATCCAAGCTGTATCTGCAACCTGTTGGCGCAGCTTGTAGCAATTCCAGATCCTTAACCCACTAAGCGAGGCTGGGGATCAGACCCACATCCTCATGGATACTAATCAGGTTCTTAACCCACTGAGTCACAATGGGAACTTCAGAAAAGGTTGAAAAGGATAGGCATTAGCTTTTCTTTATAAGTTTAGAATTCCCCATGAAACCTGGATTTTGGTTTGCTGAGAGTTTCGTTGTTTTTTTTTTTTTTAATTATAATTTCACTACTAGTGATTGGTCTATTTAGATTGTTTCTTAATTCTGTCTTGGCAGGCTGTATGTTTCTAGAAATTTGTCCATTTCTTCTAGGCTGTCCAACTCGTTGGCATGTAACTATACATATTTTCTTAAGATTTTTTTTCGTATCTCTGTGGTATCAGTTGCTATATTTTTCCTCTTTATTTGGATCCTCTTCTTGATGAGCCTGGATAAAGTTTTATCAATTTTATATTTTCAAAAAACCAGCTTTTGGTCTCACTGATGTTTTCTATCATTTTTTTGGTTTCTGTTTTACTTATTTTCTCTCACTATTTCCTTCTATCTGCTAACTTTGGGCTTTGTTCTTTTTTAATTCCTTTAGATTGTAGGTTAGGGTGTTTATTGAAAAAAAAATTTTTTTTCTGGAGGTGGTACTTATATTGCTGTAAACTACAATAATCACTGTTTCCCAATCTGGAAGTAGGTTTGAGCAGTGGGAAGAGAGTTTTTTTTTATTTATCCTTTGTTGTGGTATTTGAATTTTTTTTAGTGTATGCTTCTATGAATTTTATAATTAAAAACAAAATTAGATTAAAAATTTCTTAAAGTCACAGTAAAACCAGTTATGCTGACAGGTACTTAAATATGAGTTAGAGTAAATCCAGACTTCCCAGGAGGAATAATTTTCTAAATTGAGCTAACTCTCTCATTTCTAGATAACTGCCAACATTTAGTTCTGTAAATTCTCATTTTTTGGTTCATAGAACTTTCATATTAATACCAGACATATGAACTTTCAGAGGAATGGTTATATTAGTAACACAAATTGTAAGTGAGATTAAAGGAAAAGAATACTAGCCGTATGTCTTGAATTTATAGCTTAACTATATTGGCTATCAGAGTTCACTGGCAGAGTGATGAATGGTTGCTTTTTATTGTGCCTTCAGCTTAGCTGAAAATAGGACTAGCATTTTGTATCTCCCTCTAAATTAAAAGAAGATGGAGGCCTTATTTTTCAGATGCTGCCCAGCTTTGGGCCATTCCTAGCCGCCCTTAAAGACTTGGAGAATTTTTAGAAGATGAAAATGCTATAGGTTGTCCCAATTAAATAATAGTTTTTATGAGGTGGGGGAGTCAGGCAATGCTTCTTAAAACCTACAAAATTTACTTTGATATTAGGTATTTAAGTCTTTTGGCAGTTGCAGTAGTTGAATATTAGACAGTAGTTTCCAAAAATTTATAATTATTCCAAACTTTCATTCCAAGAAATGAGACCTCAAGGTAATTACTCAAATTTTATATAAAATTGTAATAATGACTTGTTTTTTATTTTAGTTAAAAAAATCTATGTTCTTAAATATAGCATTAGTTCCATTTATAAATACTATTTCCAAACAGTTCTTTTACCAAAGCTTGGAAAAATAACACAACTAAATAAAATTTTCTTTGTATACCTCTAACTAGAGATAGGCTCAGGTTTTCACATGGAAAAGTATGGTGATATGGAAATACATTTTATTATCAAGCTTCTGAGGATATTTACAAAAAGTGGAATGTAACAAAAAATAAAAATGTACTGAACAGTGTCATTATAGACTACTTTGTACATTACCAAATGTTTCTAATGATTATTTCTTATACAAACACAACTTCAAGACAAAAAAAAGGTTATGCAGGTTAAACAGTAACTGGAGAAATCACTCAACTCCAAATTATCTGACAGTGCCTTTAAAATTTTTTTTTTTTTTTTTAAGAAAACTTCTTAGGCATTCAGCAACAAAGAGAGTGCAATTAATTTTCATGGCTTGTAAAGTTTGATTATATAAGTATAGCAAACATTCCAGTTAATTTTCATCTTACGCAGTAAAACCACAATAGGGTGCCTAGAGTGACTCAGAATTACTTCATTTTAGCACACCGATATAAACACACTTTGGAGAAATTTGGGGAAGTTATCCTGTCACATGGAAAATAGATTTCCAGAAGGCTTTGTAAAATTAATTTTTAAATTCATATGAGAATGAAATACTGAGAGACGTTGTGGAATGTCTCCTGGAGATATATAGGGGTAGAGAATATAGCAGTATATTTTGGAAGAGTAGTAACAACTTTGGAGCCACACTACCCCTGGGTTCAAACCCACATAGTAACTGTGTGCCTTTCAGCTGGTTACTTTATCTCCTTTCCTCATAACGCACTTACCTCATGGCTGTTGTGAGGGTAACACACGTAAAGGGCTCAAAACAGAGGAGCACCACATGTTTGCTTTCATTCTTTCAAGGATATTTTTAGTCCTAGATAAGGACAACCTCAGGGAGCTCTAGAGGCCCTCTTAGTCATAGCTCACAACAACATTTTTTTTTTTTTTTTTTGCTACCTCAACTTCAGGAGACAGTGATAGTTAACACTTTTATGTATTTAGTTTATGAATATCTGATCTTCACATCAACATTGTAAGGGAGGTAGGGGCAAGAATTAAAATCTTCATTTTACAGATTGAAGAGCTCAAGGCTCAGACAGATTTGTTACCTGCCCAGGCCAACATAGCTAATAAAGAAAGGAGCCAGATTCAACCCCCATCCCCCAGGGCTTTGCCTGTTTTTGCAGCATGTGGAAGTTCCTAGGCCAGGGATGGCATAGCTGTGGCAATGCTGGATCCTTAGTCTGCTGTGCCACAGAGAACTTCCAGAATAGAGCCAGATTTTTGTACTCCACATATTTTGCTCTTTTTAGAGGGGAAATCATTTTATACTGATTACTGAAGGATGAAGAACAAAATTCCCTAGGTTTTCTGTAAGTGAATGGTCTCAGATCTTTTTTTGAGGGAGAAAACTGTTAGCGACTTTTAAAAAACTTTGAAAAAAAATCTAACCTCTTAAATATATCTGGGTAGAAGTCTTTAGCTGGCTGCTGGAGCTGAAATATTAAAAAAAAAAAAAAAAAGAACCCTATTTCTTCATTTGCTTAGCTGAAAATATAGCCCTACTCTTACAGACTGTTTCATATTCCACCCCACCCACTTCCCCAAACCGCTTAAAATAATTGATTTAAAAATATTCCAGTAAGCATCCAGTAGAGCCTTCTATCAAGCTCAGGGAAGGAAAAAGTACAGTTTATTATTCTTTCCTATAGCATTAACTGACTCTGCACTGGCCTTACTTTTAGCATATATTTAATTTTCTTTCCCAAATTATTCAGCCCTGTGTAAAGATAAATTGTGTAATCAGAGTTCAGATCTATACCCCCTAAATGTGAGAATCCAATTGTGGCATCACAACGGCGTCAATGGGAACATGAGTATTTAGCAGCGAGTTGAGCTATAAGAAAACATACATAACAACTCAGCACTTAGATCAGCAGTCCCTACTCCTGGTCCTGTACATTAGTTCCAAATTATCTTAAGAGGCTGTTGCAACAGGCTCACAAAAGATGACAATTTTTATGTTCTAAAGAGCATATTGAGAATTTCAACTGCAAAAAGGGTAGGGATCACCGTTTTGGAGTCTTGACTGACCTAAAAAAGGTAGAGCAGTCCATCACTCCCTTTCGTGGGGTCTAGGAAAACCCCCCTCAATGCCTCTATGGCCAGTTAAATGTTTATAGGAAAGGCATGCTGGTAGCCTCTCAGCACTTAAGCGCAAATCTTTTTAGAAATCAACCTTATAACTCTTGTATTATTTGGTCAAGCTACGCAGTAACTGGACTCTAGCTTGACTTTTCTGCCTTTTAAAAAAATAACGTAAGAATAGGAAAGGGAAGATAGATAATTAGGTGCTACTATTGTACTAAAATGGACAATTAGGAAAAAATACAAAAACCAGTTATTGCTTATGCTATAAAAATTTATGAAAAGCTTCACCTTGGGTTCCATTATGTTTTTATTACTCAGTTTCCCCTCTTGTACCTACTCATTATGAACTACAGTATTGGTGTCACTGTTTCCTTATCGTATTTCCTCATGTCTTTGCATCCTTTCAGATGACAATCTACAGAGAACAACACTTATGCAGCAAAATATCGGTCCATAACATGAAATCCTTCCTTAATGAAGTTATTAGCTCATTGATAATTAAGGATCTTCTTCCATGTCATCTGGATTGGGAGCCATAATGAAGTGCTTTGGGTATACAAGGTTGTGTGTGTAAGCATGTATTTCCCAACGGGCATCATCACTTTCGTGTGTAATGTAACGTTCACCAATGCGAGTTTCAAATTCTCTAAGGTCAAGCCAAGTCTGATAGTCCTAGAAAAAAAAGGAAAGTGTTTGTGAACCATGAAAGAAACAAAATACTGTCAACCTTTTTTTTTTTTTTCCTCAGTACTCTAGTCATAATTGACAACCCCTACTCCTAAGTACGTACTGTAAGTAAGTTCTATTTGTAATATTTTAAGTTAGCAATGTTCAGAGTTACTGTCTTGGTGCAGCAGAAATGAATCTGACTAGCATTCCTTAGGAGGCAGGTTCAATCCCTGGCCTCACTCAGTGGGTTAAGGATCCAGCATTGCCATGAGTTGTGGTGTAGGTCACAGACGTGGCTCAGATCCCAAGTTGCTGTGGTTGTGGTGAATAGGCTGGCAGCTGTAGCTCCGATTCAGCCCCTAGCCTGGGAACCTCGGTATGCCGTGGGTGCAACCCTAAAAAGACCAAAAAAAAAAAAAAAAAAGGCAGTGTTAAAGATACTTTTTCACGTTAAATGAAGAAAGTAGTTTCTAAAATTAAGAAAACATGTACTGCCTTAGGTAATAACAACCACTAAACTATTTTGTTTATATAATGAGAGGCCTATACCTTACTCCTCAAAGTTAGGGAAAATGTTTAGAATGCATTTTCAGGATAATTTAACAACTGCTGAGGCTTAGTACAGTTACAATTGTTTCGAAGTTACCTCTATCCCTCATTCCCTTTAAAATAGTTCTAAAGCTTTTTTCTTTACTTTGAAGCTTGTGGGGATATCTTTTGACAAGTCTGATCTGGCATATCTGATCTTGTCAATGCAAACAAATAAACAAAACCTTTTAGTGGACATTATAAAAGTAAAACAAAGCCAAACAAAAAAACATGGAAGTTCCCAGGCTAGGGATCAAATCAGAGCTGCAGCTGCGGGCCTACAGCACACAGCAGTGACAGATCCTTAATGCACTGAGTGGGGCTAGTGATCGAACCCTCGTCTTCATGGATACTAGTTGGGTTTGTTACAGCTAAGCCACAACGGGAACTCCAAAAGTAAAATATATTTGACAACATAATGTGTCATGCTCCTCTTACAAAAAGGTGAAGTAAACACTGTAAGGCCCTATTTAAGACTAAATTACTGCTTTCAGTTCTTTGGACTTTTAACTGCCTATCACTTCTGCATTTGAATGGTATCCCTGCAGCACTTGTAGAGATTCAGCCACAGTACAAATTAATCACTGAAGAACATTTACATTATTCTAAGACATGTAGAATCTGTTGATCTTAAGAGTGATTTCATTAAGGAGTTCCTGTCATGGTGCAGTGGAAACGAATCTGACTAGGAACCATGAGGTTGTTTGTGGGTTCGATCTCTGGCCTTGCTCAGTGGGTTAAGGATCCAGCGTTGCTGTAAGCTGTGGTGTAGGTTGCAGATTCGGGCTCGGATCCCCCGTTGCTGTGGCTCTAGCGTAGGCCAGAGGCTACAGCCCCAATTCAACCCCTGGCCTGGGAACCTCCATAGGCCGTGGGTGTGGCCCTAAAAAGACAAAAAAAAAAAAAAAAAAAAAGAGTCATTTCATTAAGTAAGACAGATCACCAGGAACTGCTACAATGAGGATCACCAGAGAGAGATGTTTTTGTTTTTGTTTTACCTGTAGCCAGGGATGACTAAGAGATTTGTCCACACTGTAACGTTTTCTCATCTTCACTTGAAGTAGATTATTTATCAAGTCAATTGCTAAGGGAAAAGACAAAATCAGTAGGTTATTTATCAAGTCAATTGCTAAGGGAAAGGACAAAATCAGATATATGGATTTGAGGGTGCAGAGCATCCAAAAAGTGACTCTGCTTGGAAGGCAGCTCAATCCATAGGAATATAGGATTCAGGATTTTTTTGCTTCTCAAGTACATGGCCTTTAAGCTAACATGTTAGTGACCCATAAATGTTTATTAAATTTATAGTGTAACTGATTTATTAAGGAGGCAGTATAGAGTACAGACTAAAAGTACAGACTGGAGCCAGCATGCCTGAGTTGAAGTCGTTCTTGCCATTTGTGTGTGTGACATGTGTGTGACATAGGGTCACTTTCTAAGCTATACTGTGCCTCAGTTTCCTCATCTGTAAAACAAGGTTGTCAAGAAGATGAAATGGCTTAGAATGGTGCTTAGCACATAAGTGCTAAATATTAACTATTATTTTAAAAAATTAATTAAAACAGACTCTGATTACAGGCTGATTTTGTCTGTCTGTTTTTTCTTTCTCCAATGATGCCATGTTGTTCTCTATCTTGGGCCTGGTCTGGAAAAGTAGCCAAAGCCATGGCTTTGCTTCTATAGATGTGGTTAGAGTGAGGTGATAACTTACTATCAAGAGTTCATACACAGGTAAGAAAATAAGTTCATGGTATTTTGGTGTACGTAGTGAGATCTTGGCATACTTATTTTATCCAATTATTTGGAGAAATGGGCCAACTGCAAAACCAAAGCAACCATATGACTACACACTGACAAGAGCCATACCTAACCAATTGATATTAAGGCCTGGATCTAAGGATGAGCCAAATGAAGGACTTACACTATAGCATTTGTTTCTCTTCTATATTCCACCAAACTAGCAAAGATTTTCCATAAGTATATCAATTATGAACTTTCCATATTTTAAATACATCAAACTTTTATCCATTGTTCCTTAAATGGTGGTCCACCATGTACATCAGAATCACATGATGTACTTATTAAAAAAGCCTTCCTTGGTAACATTCCAACTGGTGAGTTTGAGTCTCTGGGGTAGAGCCAGGGGGTTTTCTTCTAATAAACCAAGTGATTCTGATATAAGAAGTCTGCAGACTACATTGTCCAAAGAAGCTCTAGATGACTTTAGTAACATCTCCAAACCCTCATATGTATTTCTTCAATTAGCTCTGTTCATTACCACATAAGCCTACTACTTGCATGTTGTTCCTCAAACTTTTCCCAGTTTAATGGACTACGGATCCCTATAATTATGTCTGGTACTTTTGGAAAAACAAAAGACTCCCTTGTTTTAAGGGTTGGCTAAATTCAAGTTAGAGTATTCCTCAACAGTGGTCCTATCAAATACTGTGGGACTGTTAAATAATGTTTTAAGTGGTGTACTCTTCCTATTAGTATCAGTAAATTTAGCCGGCCAACCAAGTCATTCTTGATAAGTACAGAACCAGGGGTTGTAAACTCAGAAGCCTTTGTCAGGCAGGAAAAACAAACATATGAAGCTTCTCAGTAGTGGTCTGTAAGAGAGCTGAAAAAAGGTTCTCATTCCAGGTCAAAAGAACCTAAGTTGCAGGTCTTTATTCAGGGAGGTTATAATCTAGATCTGAAGACAAGAAAGTGATTGTGAAAAGATCTTACCTAGGCTACTAGTTGGGTGTATTTTTCCGTAAGTATTCTAAGTAGATCTTACATAGTTTAGAGGAGGGATTCAAGGAAGACTTCACAGATAAGCCACAAGTTAAGGGATCTTTGAAGGACTGGAAGGATTTCAACAGCAAGGAAGAGAGATGGTAGGCAGGGGAAAGGCCTAAACAAAATGCAGAAAATAGTTGAAAGTAGGCTTTTATAGGGCAGTAGTGGCAGATAAGGCAAGAAGGTAAACTTGAGCCATTATCTCAGACCTACAGCTGCAACTAGGTTAAAGAGGCCGAAATGCTTGGGAGCAGAGGAAGTAGTGTTTTCTGAAGATGAATTTGCCAGTGGTAACTGGGAAGGACAGTTCAAAAGACATTTGAGTAGTTTCAAAATGAGGCAATTGCATACTGGATTGGTGCCTTGCCTGAGAACTATAAGGAAGATACAGAAAAGACAATGTAAAAGGAATAGTGCTCAAAAATTGGTAAACAGTTGAATTTGGAAGGTGAATGGGAAATATCAACACAAGAAGTCAGAACAGAGTGATTTGGTATCACAAAGATTTTCAGGCTAAAGGGCACAGAGCTAAAACTTTTTTTTTTTTTACCTTCACCAGAAATTTCTCTCCATGGATTTGGTGGGTACATAAACGCAGCATTTTGGATTTGGTCGTTTATATCTTCATCTTCATTAAAAGGAAATGTGCCACTGAGGCTCACATAGACAATAACTCCCACTGACCACATATCTAGAGAACGGTTGTAGCCTTTGCTCCTGAGAACTTCAGGGGCTAAGTATGCTGGAGTTCCTACCACAGATCTCCTGAATGACTTTTCACCAATGATTCGTGCAAAACCAAAGTCACATAGCTTCACCTGGAAATTAAAGGATGTTATTTTTATGTTATTTATATATCTATATCTCATATATACACATATACACACACACATACTGTCCTTAAATGTGATACTGATTATTTCAACACACTTGCCAACTGTATTGATTATGAATGTCAAAAGATTACAGATAGGGAAACTGTAAAATACCCTTTTCCTAAAAGGAAGATACATTTATAACCCTGTGATCCATTACTATAACGCATGAAGAGCTTTGCTAGTGCTCTTTCAAAAAAACCACTTTTGAATTCTAGCTACCAGAATGCCAGATACCAGACTGATGTTCTAAGTGCTTAGTGTTTTTTGATGAAATGGAGGGTGCTGATCTATCATTTGGCTTTCAAGGAGATCACTTTCTATCACCTGTAAGCAGGAATTATGTTTCATTTTTAAATCCTCAATGGCCTCATAGTGCCTGGATAAAGGTACTCAATAAATGTTTGCTGAATGAAACGTTAGAATATTTAAAAACTTACTCTTTATTTTGCTTAATTCTAGAGCCTCTCTTTCCAAGGATACTATATATTGGCAAGCACATGAAATTGAAGTATATTAAAGATAACCATTAATGTGGCCAGCAGAAGAGTAATATTAGAGATTACTTGAAAGAATGAGAGTGTTTTCTATGACTATGGAACAAATTATTTCTAATAAGATAGTCAGATTTGAAAAAAGTTATACCTGAGGGAACTGTAGTCACTACCATGCCCTTTTGGGAAGAGAGTTCTGGAAGCGAAATGAGATTGGAGAGCACAGAACACTTATCTTGCTGCCTGTCTACTCACAAGATGTCTTCACTAAAAACTTTAAGGTAAATTTGGAGAAAAGGGATTTGGCCTCTACAAACCAGTATCACAAATAGTAGAAAGCAAAGTTGGGTCTTCATACATGTTTTTATGGTATTTGGGTTCTGTGTCATTATTGAATTTGGCTACTTGTGAATATTTGAAGAATACAATTATTGACCATGTAGAAATGTCAACTTTTTTTTTCTTCCCCATTAAAAGCCATATTTCAGTTAACATTTTGATAAATAGCCTAGCAGTTTGGCAAC
Source organism: Sus scrofa (assembly GCF_054392235.1). NCBI lineage: Eukaryota > Metazoa > Chordata > Mammalia > Artiodactyla > Suidae > Sus > Sus scrofa. The sequence goes on along the minus strand of NC_139385.1, from coordinate 115,147,877 downwards.
TAAATAAAAAAGAGTGGCCATAGCTAGCACTTGACCCCCCACCACCAAAAGCACTATTTTCCCTTTGTTCCTAATGGAGGTCAGAAAGCTGGAGTTTAGCCTCAGCTGTGCCCATAGTCCTTTGCCCATATTCTTGTGAAGATCAAATGAAATAATATGTGGAAACACTTTAAAATATTGCACCAACTCTTGAGAGTTCCAGCTGTGCCTCAGCAGAAACGAGCCCAACTAGTATCTATGAGGATGTGGGTTTGATCCCCGGCTTTGCTTAGTGGGTTAAGTATCTGATGTTGTTAAGTATCTGGTGTTGGTTGCAGATGTGGCTTGGATCTGGAGTTAATGTGTCTATGGCATAGGCTGGCAGCTGCAGCTCCAGTATGACCCCTAGCCTGGGAACTTCCATATCCCACAGGTGTGGCCCTTAAAAAATATATATTGCACCAACTCTTACAGCATCTTTTTGACCCTCCAAGGTTTTGCTGAAAATGTCTGAAATACAGTACTCTAAAGAAGAAGAGTTGGCTGAAATACAGTACTCTAAAGAAGAGTTGGCTGCCTACCTCAACCAAAATCTATTATCTCGCATTTCAGGGTTATCCCTCAAGTTTTACTGTCCTAGGCACCAAGCACCAACCAAGGCTGACTCTTTTTTCATTCCCAACCTACAAGGAAGCGTGAACTGGGCACAAAGTGCAAAAAATACTCTCCTTGAGAACCAGTCTAAAAAGTAACTAATTCTACAAAATCTTAATGAAAATAAACCATATAATTAGTAAAATCTGAATTCAAGCATTCAGGTATAAATAAGTACAAGTCAGAAACTTTATTTCTGTGATACGGTTATGTATTTCAACCTACAACACTACCTTTCACTATTACATGGTAATCATGTCATCAGATATTTAAAATACTCTAAAAAGGTGCTGAAGAATGTCTCACCTGGGGAAATGGCTCTGCTGATGCAAGTAGCACATTTTCTGGCTTTAAATCACAGTGCACAATATTCTTAAAATGTAGATTCCTCAAAGCAACAAGTATCTGTTATTGAAGAAAACAGAATTTTTTCAATGCTTAGAAAAATCACAGCTAAACCCTAACTGAGTGCCTTGAATGGGTAAGAATTTGATAAGTCCTCTACACTTCATCCCAATTTAATTAAAAGTGTTAATTCTGTTCTTCAAACTTAACAATTCCCACAATATCCTGAAATGTAAAAGCATTGCTATTTCTTTTAGTTTTTAAATATTCTTTAGTTTAAAAAAAAAAAAAAGTTAAAATACCTGTGTGACCATGAATTTAGTAATTCGTTCTGGAAGTCGACTTTTCTCACTGGATAGAATCATTTCCAACATATCTCCATGCAGCTTTTCCATTACTACAAAAACTCGTTCTGGGGTTTCAAACATACATTCCAGGTTTACAATCCCAGGATGGTGCAAATTCTGAAGAGTTGCAGGATATTTATGTGACCAACATGAGTAAAGTTTTATTATGCAAATATCTAACAATGTGCTTGCAATTAATTGTTTGGAATAATGCCATAGAAAGAAAAAATAGCTTAGAAAAATAAATAAAAGCAAATAAAATAAAAAGGATCACAGATTCTGATTTTCCAAATTCTGTACTGGAGAGTGGAGAGTGGAAGGGAAAGAACGTCTTCCCAGTTCGCGTATACAGCTGCCCTTGTCCATTACTACTTCTTTTCCTTCCTTCTCATCTTTTTACTTTCCTCATACCACTCTAATTTCATGCAGCCCGTGAATAGATACCAACTGCCAATCAAAGTTTAGCCAATTACACAGAGCTTTGGTTCTTTGGAGCTATTTGTGAAGGTCTTTGCTCAATAGATGCTTTTGACTTTAGGCAGTTTGATATTAAGTCTCAATCTCCTATTATACCTTGAGGTGGTCTTCCTGCTTTCAGGCTCTTTACCACCATTACCCCCTTTTCTTAAGTACTATTGGATTAACAGGGTTGGAGAAATACAAAGCTGAATGTGGCACTGTTTCTGCTAATAAAAAAAAGAGCAATGTATCTTACTGGTAAAAGTGAAAACAAAGAACTTCCTCAAAAACAAACTTGAGAAGCCAGCCATACTCAGAAACATTCAATGGTTCTTTATTTCTGGACATAAATCTAAACTCTTCTGCTTAAAATTTAATATCCTCAATAATCTCATTTCATTCTCCCTATTCAATCTTAAATATGCTCTTAAATTATTTGCCCAAGTGATTAAACTTTTTAATCCCTATTAAGAGAAATACATTTCCTCTTACTATAGGTATCTAATTATGCCAAGAGGGCAAACTTTTTTTTTTTGGCCCATGTGAAGTTGAACTTCATCTCTAAAATGTGTTCTGAGTCCACCATCATTTCTCAATTCGCACTCTAATGCCTTAATTTTAACCCACATCACCTCTCTGCTGGACAATGGCAGTAGCTGCCATTACACTCTCTAGGCAGCGGCACTAATCCCATGGTCCTCATTATGTGTATATACATCTTACTCAGTAGCCTAGTAAGTTCTCTGAGAGCACATCTGTGTCTTAGTCACTTTTTAGCTCAATATCTCAACATGTTTGGAAAATGAGGAGATCCTGTTGTGGCACAGCAGAAATGAATCTGACTAGGAACCATGAGGTTGCATGTTCGATCCCTGGCCTCGCTCAGTGGGTTAAGGATCTGGCGTTGCCGTGAGCTGTGGTGTAGGTCGTAGGCGGGGCTCAGATCTGGTGTTGCTGTGGCTGTGGTGCTCTGATCTGACTCCTAGCCTGGGAACCTCCATATGCCACAGGTGCGGCCCTAAAAAGCAAAAAAAAAAAAAAAAAAAAAAAAAGAAAGAAAGAAAGAAAGAAAAAGTTTGGAAAATGAATAGAAAGTGTAGAATATTGTTTACTAATCAGCTTAAATAGTTTAATGGCATGGTGTTCCAAGTAGCAAAATAAACAGTGACACAGGTTTTTTGTTTTTTGTTTTTTAATGGCCACACCTACAGTATAAGGATGCGCCTGGGCCAGGGACTGAATCTGAGCCACAGCTGCAACCTATACCACAGCTGTGGCAATGCCAGATCCTTCCACCCACCGCAGCAGGCTGGGGATTGAGCCGCTGCACTTCAATTCTTAACCTACTGTACCACAGTGGAACTCTAAAAGTGACACAACCTTGAAGTAGATAAATGAAAGTGAAAAAACCCACAGTAGTGGGGTGTGATAATATCAGTCAACAGGAGAAGATCTGTAACATCATCACTTTCACCAACTTAGAGCTGGAAGCATGGCTGGCTGTCCCCTATCCTGTAGTTACCTCTAAGTCTTTTCTCCCCACGGTCATCCCTGAAAACACATGGATGTACATACACAAAAGTATCCTGTGACATAATTCTTTTAACAAGTCCTCCTATATGTCTAAATGTCATATTTCCTCTGGAGTCTCTTTTGGTAAACTATACATTCATAGAGAATTAGTCATTTTCTCTAGGTTTTCAAGTTTAACAGTTGCACAAAATTGTGTCTTAAGATTCCCTTAGTTATTTTTCAGTATTTGAGATCATCTCCCCAAAGTGTTTTTATATTTCCTTATATATATTTTTTTATCAGGGTGGCCACTTATTTTATTGTTATCCCACCTACTACATAACCAGTTTGTGGATTTATCCTATTAAATTTATTAATTTCCATTTTTATCTTTGTTAACTCTTTTTTTGGTTGCACACATGGCATGGGGAAGTTCCTGGGCCATCAAACCCAATCCACAGAAGTGACAATGCTGTATGTATCCTTAACTTGGAACTCCTTCTGTTTGTCTTATGTTGATTATTCATCCTTCAACTTTTTGAGTTGGATTCTTTTTTTTGGTCTTTTTAGGTCCACACCCACAGCATACGGATGTTCCAGGCTAGGGATCGAATCAGAGCTGTAGCACTCACAGCAACATGGGATCTGAACCTCATCTGCAACCTACACCACAGCTCATGGAAGCACTGGATCCTTAACCCACTAAGCAAGGCCAGGGATCAAACCTGTGTCCTCAAGGATACTAGTTGGGTTCGTTAACCACTGAACCATGACGGGAACTCTGAGTTGGATTCTTAATTCATCTATTTTCATTCTTTTTGGAGTAAATATTTTAGGTTATCAAGCTTTCTCTGAGCAATAGACCAAAACTCTGATATACAGTATTTTTAGAATTATACTAAGATACTGATTTCGCTCTATGATTCAAGAATTAAGACTTGGGAATTCCCATCATGGATCAGTGGTAAGAAACCCAACTAGAATCCATGAAGACACAGGTTTGATCCCTGGTCTTGATCAGTGGGTTACAGGCTCCAGAGTTGCCTTGAGCTGCGGTGCAGGTCACAGATGTAGCTTTATTAAAGATCTAAAAATTCTTCAGGGAGTTGCCTGGTGGCTCTGTGGGTTAAGGACCCAGCGTTGTCACTGCTGTGGCTCAGGTCCCTGCTGTGAAACATGTTTAATCTTTGGCTGATCAACTTCCACATGGTGTGATCATGGCCAAAAAATTTTTTCAGGTGGTAGGAGCTTTTGTTTTCCAATTTTATAATTTATTTCTAGCTTTACTGCATTAAGATCAAAGACTACTGTTTATACTGTTTTTTTAAATTAATGAGGTATTTATTTGTTTTCAGAGTACAAAGTTCAACATAAAATAGTTAGCTCTAACTTACACTGTTTGAACCTCATCTGTTCTTACTTAGCTTTGTCTACTTCATCTGTCATGGACTACTAGGGTGCTTATCTGCTATACCCTGTATCGTCTCTATTTTTCCCTTATAAATGTTGATGTCGTCTGGGTTAGTGTCAGCAAAAACAGTTCTTACTGTGGTGCTTCTTCCTGCATGCACCTAGTCCATCTCTACTGTTTTTGGAAAAACTTCTACCTATTTTGTAGGTCTGAACTCTTCTATTTTTACTAAAAATGTATGCTTTTCTGTTTATCTTTTTTTTTTTTTTAATCTTTTGAGTGACTTTCAAGAAGGGAAGGGGAAAATACTGAATTTATGCTACAAAATGTTCAAACTAGAAATTCTCAAGTTTCTGAGAACATTTTCCTATTTACTTAGGGAGCCATGAGAATGCCTCACCTTTTCTCCCACTACTCTACCACTTTCTTCAGGCAACAGCAAAGGAACATTTTACTATATCCCTATGAAATGAAAGTAAAAATCCTCCATTTCTTCCCTGCCCAACAGATGCTTCCCAGATGTGGCCATGTTGACAGGTAGGTATGACTCCTTTTCGATAACATAACCATACACAGAAATATGTGAAGTAGACATCACCTTAATGAGTTACACAAATAAAATCATTCCACACTTGTTTCTTAAAATTTAACAACATGTTACTGATAATTTCTCACATAAATACATTCATTCGATAAATATAAAAAGTATCTGCTATGTGCCTAGTACCATCCTATGTAGGTAGTATGGATTCGTCAGTGAACAAAACTGACAAACACCTCTTGTTTCATGGAGCTTATTAATTCTAGGAAGTTGAGATAGACAATAGGGATAAACGAGTAAATTACCTAGTATGGAGGTAATAAATGCTAAGGAGAAAAGAAAGAGAGTTAGAGTAAGGGAGAGTTAGGGTAAGAAGGGTGGGCTTAATGCTGAATAGAATGCAAAGGCCTCACTGTGGAAATGACATTAGGGTAGAATCTTGAAAGAAATAAGGGAATATGCTGTGCTGATAGTGGAGGAAAGCATTCCAGGCAGAGGGAACAGACAATGCAAAGTCCTTAAGACAGGATCATATCTAACATGCTTGAAGAACAACAAGAAAGTCAGAGTGGCCATCATCGGGAAAAAAAGATTCAATTTATTGAGTGTGGTGTCTGCAATGGAACCTTTTTCAAGAGATTTTGGTTTAGCCTAAGAAGTTAATGGATTTAAGATGAAAATAGTATATTTGGGACATACTACAATTATTTAATTCTATTTCCAGTCAGGTAATATCAATGAAAATAACCAGAGGGATAAGATGATAGTGTTTACACAGTACAGTATCTGGAAATTCCTAAATTTAGTTATGATCCATAGGCAAGTTTCAGTATTTAGTTCAGAATTGTGTTTGTGATCAAAGTGACAAGCAGAAATCAAGCCTTAGGAATATACCCTTAATATTTATTTTTTGCATATTAATTGGACATTGAGGAAGAGTCCAAAATTAGATATTAAAAAAGATCTCTAACAATATATTCAAATTCTAATGCAGAGTCTGAATGCTATTAATATTCTACTTGAAAGGTAGCTTTATAGCAGGCAGCCTTGAAGTGACCACAGGTACCTTGTAGACTATAATCTTTTGATCATTACTCCCCTGAAGAAAAAAAAAAAGTGAAGCAAATGTTATTAACAGTGACCAATAATGTAATAAATGTAAAATTAATGACATATTTATAAATTTCTTACCTTCTTCTCCAAGGAAACGCAAGTTCAACAGGCTGTGTCTTCTTGAACTTCACCCCCAAGCAAATGGGGCTCTGACACCATTAACTATTATATCATCATGATTTCTAAATACTACACAGTGAATTAGTAAACATTTGCATTTTATAAGTTAATTATATGCGGTTCAGAAAAATAAAGCTAAATTTTAATCTTCTAGATGACCCCTAAAAGAGGTAAAAATGGTAGATGAAAATAAAACCACATAGTATTTTATTTTAAGGGATTTAAGTTGTTGCCAATATATATTTTAAAACAAACTTTAATGGACAAAACTATTATAAAATTAAATCTTTAGTGTTTTGAATAAAATAACAAATGCTACTGTTAAAAGGTACACAATTTAAGCAGCCTTCATTTTTATAGTAATTGCTATAACAATTAAGTGCATCATCTGTGAGACCTAGATAGGCACAATGATGAGACAACTGAGGCCTCCTACGGAAATGCACTGGTAGAAATATCAAAGTATTTTGAGCTCGTGGAGTGATGAATTAAGAATGAAATGTGGGCTTTTTTAGTTTAAGATTTTATTTAGGAAAATGTTTTCTAAACAAACTACTACCATAATGGCAGTCCTTGTAACTCTTAGATTACTATAACCTAATTTTACCTTTATAATAAAGACTTAAAGGAGTTATTTCAGATACTCACCAGCCTCTCCTATTGAGCCAAAAGGTCATAAAATGAAAACAAAGAAAACAAAAACCAAATCTTATACTTATAAGCATACTAAAGAGACTTGGATTTATAAATCCATTTATCAAAATTTAAAAGCAATACAAAGCAACTTTTTTTTTTTTTTACCTGTAAAATAGCTACTTCATTACGGAGTTGACTTTCCTGTTTTGTGGGGAATCTCATCTTATCAATTACTTTAATAGCCACATCCCTTCCAGTCTTTCTGTGTTTTCCTGTTTTTAAAAAAATACAAGAGAGAAAGAAGCAGCAAATTGACATCTCACATACAAACAAAAGCTTTGTCAGTAAGTTTTTCACAAAATGAAACCGATAAGCATTTACTCTTGTATTTCTTTTCTTTGGCTCATTTTCTTCTTTCTCCAGTATTCACCTTTAATTTTAAGAAATAAATCATGTTTTTCCTGATACCAGTTGCCTCTACTAAAACTAGTTTCATTATCTGAAATGGCAGGAAACTTGAATGAACTTGTTTACTGAAAAATAATCTACCTTATTAAATAAATGACAGTTAACTATGTGACTTAGTCTTCAGAAATTGTCAAGATAGAAACATTGTACCAGTGAATTAATTTTATTTTAGGTTCATGGGATCAGCAGGGTGATTTAACCACGTATGACAGCAAACCTTGAAGCAGAAAGGCCAACTAGGAGACTATTATAAGTCTCACTAAGGAATGAAAAGAGTTTAACATTACTTTTTTCCCCTTTTTTAAAAGTATAGTTGATTTATAATGTTATGCTAATTTTTGCTATACAGGGCATTACTTTTCTTTTATACCATGCATTATAGCTTATAAAGTACTTTTACATACATTAGGTTTAATTAATATTAACAACCCTGTGAGTTATGCAGTTCAGGTTTTACTGGCTTCATTAAAATGATGAAAATACACAGTGAGGTTAAATGACTTTGCCAATATAAGTCACAGAGCTGGATAAGATTTCAGGTGTTCATTCCTGATATACTATTCATGCCAATAGTAGACAAATGGTGCCATTTGTGTTGGAAAGCCAGTAGGGCATATAAAGTTTTAGGTTTAAATTAATAAATGAATACTCAGTTATAATGAAGAGGACTTATCTAGGTATGCAAGTCAACCTGCAGGAAAAAAACACTTGACAAAACTGTGACAAGATTTAACAGGTGGCAGGTGTTTTTAAATTTCAAATTTTTCCATACTATCTATAATATGCAAATGACTATAGTTGCTTACCTCCATAAACGATACCAAATTGGCCTGAACCAAGCACCTCATCTGCAAAAATCTGGTAAACGGTACTGATGTCCTATTTAGGAAAAAGTAAGCAGTGTTATTACCTCTATAAAACGATGTCAACATTTCTGACTCTTTTCATTCAAATACTTAAATACATTTTAGTTTTTATGATTGAGTGAACTAATTTCATCGTTATTAATGAAATATAGGCTTTTCATGTCCTAAAAAAAAATCCAATTTTAATACTATGACTTTTATATATATATATATATTTTTTTTTTCTTTTTTTGCTGCTCCAAGGCACATGGAGTTCCCTGGCCAGGAATCAGATCTGAGCTGTAGTCACAACCTATTCCACAGGGTGGCAATGCCGGGATCCTTAACCACTGTGCCAGGCCAAGGATTGAATCTGCATCCCAGCGTCCTAGAAACGCCACCAATCCTGTTGTGCCACCTTGGGAACTCTTAACACTGTGACTCAATGTACAACGATAATGTATTCTGTAAGACTTTTGGGGGGGAAAATGCTTCGAATTAAAAAGTGTATTTATTAAATAGAGATCTATTAAGAGTAAATTATAAGAACAAAGTTTTATTTACTTTACTATTAAGGAGATCTGCTATCTTTGATTTGAAGGAAAAACTCAAAGGTTCCTAATGAGATCAGAGTAATTTTGAAAGACTGATGAAAAGTGTATATGTGAGAAAGTCTGTAATTCAAATTCACTCCTCAATCTTCTTCCCTTTTTTTTCTTTCCTTCCTTCTTTTTGTCTTTCTAGGGCTGCACCTGCAGCATATGAAAGTTCCTAGGCTAAGGGTCAAATCACAGCTGCAGCTGCCAACCACAGCCACATGGGATCCTAGCTGCATCTGCCACCTATGCCATAGCTCACGGCAGTGTAGGATGCGTAACCCACTGAGCAAAGCCAGGGATTGAACCTGAATCCTCATGGATACTAATTGGGTTCTAAGCTTGCTGAACCACAGCAGGAACTCCTTTTTTTTTTTTTGGATAATGATTGTTGCTGGAAGGCACGCTCCAATTCTCTCCACAGATCCCAGTCAAGGTCTCTCTTTTGTTTGGGTGTGTACTGCAGTCTCCATGGAGCCACGGGTGACACCTATCTTGTTCAGTGTTACATTCCCAGCCAGTGCCTGTCTCATGGTAATCACTTGATTGAATAAACTGAGTTTCTGAAGCCTCATTCCTTCATTGCTATAGTAGATGTAAAAACATCTAACCCACTGAGTTTTTAAGTGAATTTTTTCCTTTCAAATCATTTTAATAACGTGGCAGTGACTCAAAGTATGAAAAAAAGATTCAAACTTTTTCCCTTTAAAGGGGATGCTAGCATGATTACTTCACAACAAGCATGATCAAAGGCAATGATGAGACCGGATTCTCAAGAGCAAGGGTCGGAGTACGTCTTCAAGGCTCACAGATCGAAGAGCTTGTTTGCACAGTCTCTTGAGCGCTAGCAGGCAGCAGAAGAGGCATACAATTTTAAGAGATTCTCGAAAGGATGGGGCGCAGTTGCTGGGTCATGAGCACCTTGAAGCCTTTCTTGATAGTGATCCGGTGTCAAGAATATTTGTTGTTTGGGGAGAACCGAGCAGGATGGGCCGAGCAAGTCTGTTGTCCCGTGGGGTCAAGCTTCTTTAAGGTATTGACCTGGTCTCCCTGCTCGCTGAGATAATACTGGAGAAACATGATCACGCCGAAGCCAGAAGACCCCTTAAGTGAATTTTTATTTATTTATGCATGCATGCTTTTTTGGGCTGCACCTGTGGCACATGGGAGTTCCCAAGCTAGAGGTCCAATCGAGCTGCAGCTGCTGGCCTATGCCATGGCCACAGCAACGTGGGATCCCGAGTCACATCTCTGACCTATACCACAGCTTGTGGCAACGCCAGATCCTTTAATCCACTGAGCCACAATGGGAACTCCTATTTTTTAAGTGAATTAAATGAGAATATATACAAAGTGTCAAGTCTACTGCCTGGCATACAGAAATCAGTAATTCTACAAATCCCAATTTTTATTTAAATTGGGTAATCTTAAATAAGCTGAATTCCCAGGACTTGGTTTCTCATCTGTAAAAATGAAGTGAGAAAACCTCCTTCTTGCCTCAATAAACTGGTATTTATTCTACCTACCACTAGGACAAGAGAGACACAGATTAAATCTTCTTGAAACCCTCTCCTAATAACACTTCTGGATATCCAATCTTCACTACAATCTTAGAAAACCCAGTGATGTGTACATGTTACAGAGCAATAACATCTGGATGCCTCAAGCTGAAGAGCAAGAGATTTTTATCAGAGAAATTTATATATAGCTAATGAACAATTTTCTGACTTCTTTTTCTAGCTGTTTTTCTTTCTAATGCAGGGATGGCAGGCTATGGCTTATATAAAGGCTAATTCTAGCCTGATGTCTTTTTCTGTACTGCCCCTGAACTAAGACCAGACTTTAAATATTTTAATGGTTGAAAAAGTCAAAATAATATTTGTGAAACATGAACATTACATGAAATTCAAATCTAAGTGTCCACAAATAAAGTTTTATTGCAAAACATTTATGATCATCCCTTTATGTACTGCCTATGGCTTTCTTACTACAATGGCTGAGTTGAATTCATAACTGTATATGGTCTGGTCTGGTGTACAAAGCTAAAAACATTTACTATCTATTCCTTTACAGAAAGTAAGCTGACTCCTACTATAATCCCCTATATGTACCTACATACATCAGCTAAACTTCACTACTCCTTAAAAGTCCTGCATTTCCTGCTTCTCTGTACTTGCATGAAATACTGTTCCCTCACCCTCATCTTCTCAGTACTTGTGTCAAAACTTTTCCATCCTTTTAGGCATATTTCAAGTTTTACCTCCTTTAGGAGGCTCTCTCTCTTGACCAAGCAAAGAAGTAACCTCTCTCTCCTCTTTGAACTAGTCTATTACTTTGTAATGTTACTTGTAATACTCTGTCAGGTATGAAAGAGTTAAATTTTATTTTCATAATTAAAAAAAAAATTGCTTCAGTTTCCTTAAATGAAGATTTCCTCAGGGTAATTATCACTCGCAGAGTCTAGCTTAGAGTCTTTAGGCAAACTGCACAATACTCTGGGCTATAAACTTATTTCTTTAGAAGATTTTCATACTTTATTTTTTTAATTACATAATTTGCATATTTTAGCTGTAATGTTTACTCACCACATTCTCCTGGATCTGACAATTAGATACAGAGATACTGGTAGACAAATCTTCTGTAAAACAGAAGAATGGTGTATGAAAAAAGAATAAAATTATTAGTACACAACTTAATAAAATTAATATTTACTGACATGTAGAATGCTTAGAGTATAATAAATTTTTAAAACTAGATAGCACATAGTTAATGTAATTACATTCACTGAAACAAAATTTATTCACATATGATACTAATCTATCAACAGAAAACCAGTTAAATAAAATGATACATCCATACAAAAGAATACTATCTAAACATTTAAGGATGTAGGGCTATAAGTACTGAGAAAGCTATTTATGACATTAAATTGCAGGGTCATGGCATTTGAATTAAAAACAAAATATGATTACTTCTGGTGAGTGAGAGAGATGGGGCTAAGGAATGATTTTAATCTTTATACACTTCTAGACTGCTTGCATTTAAAAAGAATACATAGAAAGAATGTATGTATTCCAAGCCATCCCCAAATTTGTGGCTCAGCAGTATCGAGCCTGACTAGTATCCTTGAAGAGGTGGGTTTGTTCTCTGGCCTCACTCAGTAGGTTGGGGCTACAGTGTTGCTGTGGATCTGATTTGACCCCTAGCCAGGAAACACCTTTGGCCCTAAAAAGCACATGTGCACACACACACAAAGAAAAAAGAAAAAGGAAAATACTAATAATGGCTTTCTGAAGGGGAGAGACATATGACTGGGAGTGGGGGATGTGTCATATATATATATACACAGAGAGAGAGAGAAAAATTTCATTTTATATTACACAGTTCTATAAAGTTTGTTTGTACTACTCTGATAAGCAAAGAAATAATTAATGAGAAAAAGAAAAATGGGAAATTTGGAAAGCAAGAGACTAGTTATCCAACATAAAAATGTCAGACTTCATTAACAAGGAAGTATAAGCAACTACACAGAAAAAATAAGATGACTGTTGAAAATTCTATTTTAAAATATTGTCGATTTTGAAATATTTTAAATAATCCAAAAATTAAATATTAATGAAACAGACAGAAAAGGCATAGCATCAACAAAATTAATGGGCCTAAAACTCTTCTTCAGTAGTTCCAATTTCCTACTTGAAGTCAATATTTATTTTGTTTCAAACACCTCCACTCTCTCCATCCAGATTTAATACTACTGCTTCTCAAGAGAACTCTGCTCCAGATAGGTTGTTACAATGCAAAAGCATCAGCAACAACACGGTAACAGTATCACTAATGGGTCAGGAACTGCAATAAATGCATTATATGCATTTATTATTATTCCCCTTTTAGATCAGAGAACTGAAGAGGCCCAGATCATGAAGCTAGTAAGTGGAAAAACTGGGCTTTCATTCTCCAGAATTCTCACTCTTAGCCCTTCTGCAATCTGTCTTTAGGAACTCTCAACTTTAGGGAAGAGGTCCATGAATAGACGGGCTTGAGACGGTCCCTAAATCCAATTACATGTAAAATTTGTATGTTATGTGCCTGCATTATTTTCAGTTCTATCTAAAATTTCCTTGAATTTAAAAAGCACTGTGAATATCCATTAGTCACCCTTTAGGAATCAATGTTCAACACCAAACATGTTTATAGTCATTACCATCATCCCTTTGATCACAATTATTTCTTCAACTCCAGTGATACTACCCCTCCACCACCCCCAGCTCTGCCTATCCTAAGCTACTTGAGATACAAAGTCAAGGTCCAAATCAGGTTCTTCTATCTCAAGTCTCTGCTTAGCTTCTTATTCATATCTGAGTTTCTCTAGAAATGCATTACTCATTTTTGCACTCTACTGCCTTATGCTACCATCTAATGCTTAATTATGTATGTATGTCCTATCTTCCTTTATAATCTTGAAAATTCTGTGTTCTTTCATATTGTAGCTCAGAGCCTACACAATGCCAAAAATAGATATACAAAGTAGCACAGGTGAGCTGAAATAAAGTACATTTAGAAACAGGCTGATACTTCTTTCAATTTAAATGTATTTGTCTAATGAACGAATGATGTTTCCCCATAAAGAGCATAATGCCAATGGGGGAAAAGTAACATTTTACTATAGTTTTCTGCTTAAGTGTCCACTTGAACCTTTATAAAATTTAGGTTTTATTTTATAAATTTTGTTGGTGCAAAGAACATGTGTTTCAATAATTTTTTAAATGTTGCTGAATGTTTTAATCAGTTAAAAGAAATACAGCATTTCTGCCTTCGCAGATTTCAAGAGTATGATGTGAAGTGTGACTTTATAGCCTGAAAATCCTACCATGAAGCAAAATATTAATACAGATAATTTATTTAATTCCATGAGAGTTCTTTCATTTAATGCTGACAACCCTATAGAATAGGTACTATTACAAAGATGTAACGTACTTGCCTAAGATCACGTAACAGGTTGGCAGAGCCAGGATTTAAATGGAGCCTAGCTCTGGGGATTTTAAGTGTATGTTATAACCAACAGAATTGTCTAAAGGATTTAACTGGTGGTATCGGTTACTAAAAATGGTATTGGTTACTAAAGGTTAAAATGAGCATTAAAAATAAATACAGAAATGCAACCACACCCACAATGTGCTTAAGAACCAAATGGGAAAAAAAGCTATGAAGAAGCTTATTGCTTACTGTGATCTTTCCCTTGCCCTGGAGAAGTACAAACACTTGCTTGAGGGGTAACAGGCATGAGAGCCTGACGAATTGCTTTTTCCCAGCTCTGTGCTACATCAAGTCCCACTCCAGTGGCAGCAAGAACAGGATTGTGAGAGCTGTCCCCATTGTTTTCACCAACAAAGTATACCATAGTGTCAGTGATGATTTCAAAACAGTGTGGGTTGCTGCCTTGTGAAATGTTTGTGAAATCTTGTGGTGAAGATATACGGAGAATTTCTGAAAGTGGAATTTCCTAAAGTAAAAAATTAAAACATTAGAAAATGTGAATACATCTTTGTTTTTATTTTCAAATACATTAAATAATCAAAGATAGGCATTTCTAATGAATACCATTAAGACACAACACAAGTATGCAGTACACAGAACATATAGTCAAGTCTTAATGATAACATCTACCCTGAATGGTCTGCATGTCTGCCAATGCCAGAGGCAGAGCATGGGGTATAATAACCAAGCCGTGATTCAAGCCTGTAGTAGGTCAACAGAACAAAAGGGAGGGAAAGGATTTTGGAGGGCAACTGCCAGTATACCCAACACTCATCATTTCCCAGTTCTCATTAAATCAATTTAAGAACTACCCTACTGGCTGCTGTCTGCAACATACAGCCCCAAAGGGCTACAAAGGAGAAATAACAGCAGCAAAAAGAGGAATATCACTGTAAGTTGTTTAAGCACTCCATTCTGGTTCTGTCCATAATTGTAATAATCATTTATGTTTAGTCTATTTCCTAAGGCAAACAATTTATTTTAAAAAACCCAACCAGATCAAAGCAATTCATTGGTTTCAATTCTCTTTCTTACTGCCACACTGACAATTTTGCTCGCTGTCAGTTTGTGGCATGGCAAAACGTGAAGCAAGCCAAGCAAAGAGGATTACACAAAGGAGAAGACCCAAAAGAAGCCTCTGAGGATTGGAGGCTAAGGTAAAATGGAATATGGGAGAATGCCAATACTACATTGGCCTCTTCTGAACCTGCAATGCTCATGGACTTTCTTAGCAGTCTAGTCTAAATTCTAGCAGAGGCATCCCTTGGTAGGCAAAGGGGATTGGTTCCAGGACTTCTTGCAGATACCAAAATCCATGGATGCTCAAGTCCCTTATTTAAAATGGTAAGGCATTACAGATACATAGGACCACTTGTATCCAGAAGGAAAGCAGGAGCAACCTGACAGGCAGACCAAAACCGAGAAACACAGAACAGAAAACAACCTTTGGTAGCAGGGCTGTTGTGGGGGTAAAATGGAGGGGGCAGGGGACAGTTACTTCAACAGAGAACTTAACAGTGACTTCCATAAATCATTATTAGGCAGAGCTGTAATATCCCAACATAACAGTTAATAAATACTATTTAGATATATTTGAAAAACACATCTTTTAATGTACACATACTTTTTAAAGATACGACATCTTTACCTTATAATACTTTGATCCGGATTCGTTTTGAAACAATGTTAAACATTTACTGTCCAGTCTCCAATAATGCCTTTTTCTCTATAAAGTAAAGAGAATAAAACTGTGAGGCTCAAAAGTAAAGACTCCTCCAAAGTGCCTGAGCTTTCCTTTCCCTTTCACTTCTATTCATAAATTTGTACTTCTGAAGAGGTTTAAAATTCATGAGGTTCAAAATTCAGAAAATTCAAAGCATATGCATTGAAAAGTATACTTCCATTGTCATTCAAATCTCACTCCCACCCTGACTCCAGGCAAGCAATGTTATTAGGTTTGGGGGGTTCTTTTCTGAGAATCTTAAGCAATGCACAGACAAATACGTATGTATTACACAGACAGACAGGCAATGTACCTATAGGCTAAATTTATAAAGGCTGGCTTACTGGGTTATTTTACTCGACAGTGTTAAATTATCCTACACAACATCGGACCCAATTTATAGTCTCATCAGTAACATAACAGTGACCATTTACTCAAACTTTCTCTAATGCAGCATGGTACTACACTTTTTGATCTTTGCTACACAGATAAATAAAAACTGGTAATTTTGGTTAAATTTTTAATTGCATTTTTTTGTTAAAGATTAGATCAAGATCTTAGATTTACAGGTCACTTCTATTTTGTCTGTAAACTTGCTGTTCATATTCCTTGCCCATTTTTCTATTTTGTTGTGGTCTTTTTGTTATCAATTTGTTGGCACTCTTTACATATAACAGAATTAATCCTTGCTTAGAAGATGAGTTGAAAATACTTTTTTCAGTTTGCCATTTGTCTTTGCTTTTGTTTTTTGCCATGCAGAATTTTGGTGACTTTAAATAATTTTTTAAAATTAATACTTTTTTGGAGCAGTGTAAGGTTCACAGCAAATTAAGGGGAAGATGAAGAGACTGTCAACACCCCTCCTAGAGTGGTACATTTGTTACAACTGATGAACCTACACTGACACATCACAATCACAAAAGTCTATAGCTTATACTATGGTTCACTCTTGGTGTTGTATATTCTATAGGTTTGGACAAATGCATGATGACATGTAGCCAACATTATAGTTATCACATGGAGTACTTTCACTGCCCTAAAAATTCCATGTTCTGCCTATTTATCCCCACCTGTCCCCATGCCCAACCTTGATCTTTTTTCTGTCTCCATAATTTTTCCTTTTCTAGAATGTCATATAGTTGGAATCATACAGTACGTAATCTTTTTACATTGGCTTCTTCCACTTGGTAATACACATTTAAGACTCCCCATGTCTTTTCATGGCTTGATAGCTCATTACTTTTTAGTGCTGAAAAAAATTCCATTGTCTAGATATAGCACAGTTTAGCCATTTACCTACTGAGGGATATATATTGCTTTAAAAATTTTGGCAACTATGAATAAAGCTACTATAAATATCCATATGTAGGTTTCTGTGTGGACCTTGGGTAAACAGCAAGGAGTATATACCACTGCTGGATCTTATGGTAAGAGCATTTTTAGTTTTATAAGAAACCAATAAACTGTCTTTTAAAGTCAGCTATACCATTTGATATTCCTACCAGCAATCAAAGGTCCTGTTGCTGTACATCTTGCCAGCACTTAGGGTTGTTAGAGTTCAGGATTTTGGCTATGCTAATAGTTGTGTAGTGGTATCTCATTTTAAATCTGCATTTCCCTGAGGACATATGATGTGGAGCATCTACTCATACACTTATTTCCCATCTATGTATCTTCTTTGGTGAGGTAAGCATTAAGGTCTTTGGCCCATTTTTTAGTCAAGCTATTTGTTTTCTTACTGATGAATTTTAAGAGTTCTCTGTATAATCTGGAGAACAGTTTTTTTAACAGGCGTCTCTTCTGCACTCATTTCCTTCCAGTCTGTCTTGCTTTTTCAATCTTTGCAGAACAGAAGTTATTATTATTATTATTGTCTTTTTTTTTTTTTAAATGGCTGCACCCACGGCATATGAAGTTCCCAGGTTAAGGGTTGAATCAGAGCTGTAGCTGCTGGCCTACACCACAGCCACAGCTACACAGGATTCAAGCTGCATCTGTGACCTACACTGCAGCTCATGGCAACGCCAGCAGATCCTTAACCCACTGAGCAGGGCCAGGGATTGAACCTGTCTCCTCATGAATCCTATAGTCAGGTTCATTACTGTTGAGCCACAATGGGAACTTACAGAGCAAAGTTTTTAATTGTAATGAAGCTCAGTGTTAGCTAATATTTCTTTCATGGACTGTGCATTTGGTGTTGTGCTACAGACCTGTTTTGAATCTCTATTGCTCTACCAGTTTACAAAAACAGTACATTAAATATTCCACCTTTTGAAAATTCTTTACAAATTTAACTATAGTTCTAGTGTACTATGATGTTTTAATACATATCTCATTCTCATTTTGATTTAA
Organism: Sus scrofa; assembly: GCF_054392235.1. Classification (NCBI taxonomy): domain Eukaryota; kingdom Metazoa; phylum Chordata; class Mammalia; order Artiodactyla; family Suidae; genus Sus; species Sus scrofa. The sequence continues at coordinate 115,129,742 of NC_139385.1, read as the reverse complement.
AACATGTTCAAAATAAAGAACATAACAGTTTCACTACCATAATAAAATGTCTACGATTACTGACCAGGGTGTCCCTGCTGGTGTAATGGACCATCCACCCTTCCTTCACCATCGTGCTGCTCTTCCTCTTTGTGTGCTTGATGGACTGTACAACTCTCATTAGCGGAATATTATTGCTTGTTGATGGACTAAAAAGTAATTTAAAATTTATGACAAATATTTATAATTTCAATTTAAAAAATCAAAATACTAAAAACTCATCAAGATTTTAAAAAATTCTTCAAAATATCTTTAAGACAAACAATGGCTTAAGAACAAGAAAATAGATTAATCCTGCTACGATGATACATAGTTAATGTGTGAAAGATGAAGATAATACTCTAAGTCATCATTATTTGTCATTCATATTTTCTGGAGGGTCACAAGGTATAAAAGCAATGAACAGTGCTGAAAGAATCCTCCTCAACTGGAAAACCTGGAGCCCAGGAGAGGGTCTCATTTGACATTGCTGTTGAGAAGAAATCTTCCTACCCTAGGCAGCATGATAAATTAGTAAATTCAGAACAAGTCAAAAAGTAAGCATATCTATACTCCAATTCATATGTTCGAATGTCAAATTCCATTATTAATTCATGTTGTCAGCAAAAAGTGCTTAGAGTAGAAGATACTGAAAGGAAAATGATCTATAGATATTAAGAAAATAAAAATAACAAATAATAAAATGAGTCAAATTAAGTAATAATGAAGCAAGGCAATAAAAGTGCAGCTGGAGAAAAAAAGCAATTTGGGAGATTTGTGTGAAAAATATACTGTTTTTTGAGTCTCAAATGGTTAAATACTTTCTCTTATATTACAAAGTACTCATGATTAGGAAATTAACTAAGTTCTCCTTAGTCTCCAAACTGAGTAAACATTTGTTAATAATGATAATGATAATGATAGGTGTAATTTAATGATAAGGCAAACTGAATTTAGTAATGTGAGATGAATAATAATCTATTTTTTCTAAACACCTATTTGTTGCCAATGAAAAACAAAATATACTAAAATGTTAAGATTTTATCACAAAATTGTATGTTCTACAGGCTGTAACTACAAAAAACCGAATTTCTTTACACACAGGAGGATATTTAAATTTTATAAACCAATAGCATTTTTACAAAGTGCTAACAGTCAGATTAACTGTAATATGAAAACTGCCCCCAAATTCATCACTGTCATCTTTGTGTAACATTCTCAGGTATAAAATCTTACTGGTGTTTCTAACATCAGGTAATCTGCCTGTGTGAAGAAACCGGTTGCTTTAACTGATGGTTTAGTTCTGGAACTTTGGTGGTGCCTACTCTACAGTTAGATATCATATCTAGATGATATTTAGAGAAAGCATTTTTCTCCTTAAGAAAACAGGATTCCTGGAGTTCCCTCAGCGGAAACCCATGAGGTTGAGGGTTTGATTCCTGGCCTCACTCAGCAGGCCAAGGATCTGGTGTTGCTGTGGCTGTGGCGTAGGGTGGTGGCTACAGCTCTGATTAGAGCCTGGGAACCTCCATATGCTGCAGGTGTGGCCCTAAAAAGACAAAAAAAAAAAAAACAGGATTCTCATACCTTCTCATCTTGAGTGGATGGCAAGAGCGAAATAATTTACTGCAGAAAAAATACTGTATTGGATGTAAAAGTATTAGTCACAGCTTAACTGATTTTAAATTATATTTTAGGTTCTACTTAAAGAGATGTGGCTTGTTCTTAAAGGAGCTCCTAGACTAAGCTTGCTACTGGAAGTAGCTTGAAATCTATACACATACGTTACCTGATTGTTTTAACAGCTTCTTCATCTCTTTCCACATCAAGGTCAGATGGATCCAGGAAGAACATTTTATCTTCTGGGGGAGATGGTTCTTCTATGTCATCCAAGCCCCGACTACCATCACTGTTCATGTCACTACTGTCAATATCCATTGGAATATCTGTATCTGTGCCCAGAGTGGAAGGTTCTGTCAAAGTTTTAAATGAATTCAGAATTTTATATTAATGGGATAGCAATACACCTAAACAGAGACAGTATTTAAATGTAAAGTTGCAAAATTCTTAAATGAAAATACAGAAAAATACTTTGTGATTCAGGACAAAAAAATACTTCTTGGATTGACATAAAATGCACAAACTCCTAGCCACAGCAATCAGACAAACAAAAGAATTAAAAGGCATCCAAGTTGGAAGAAAAGAGGTAAAACTGTCAATCTATGCAGATGACATGACACTATATACAGAAAACACTAAAGGCTACACACAAAAACTACTCGAACTGATCACTGAATTTAGCAAAGTAGCAGGATACAAGACTAACATTCAGAAATCAGTTGTTTCTGTACACTAACAATGAAATATTAGAAAAGATTATAAAATAACTTTTATTTATTTATTTATTTATTTTTGCCTTTTTGCTATTTCTTTGGGCCGCTCCCATGGCATATGGAGGTTCCCAGGCTAGGGGTCGAATCGGAGCTGTAGCCACTGGCCTACGCCAGAGCCACTGCAACAAGGGATCCGAGCCGCGTCTGCAACCTACACCACAGCTCACGGCAACGCCGGATCGTTAACCCACTGAGCAGGGGCAGGGACCGAACCCGCAACCTCATGGTTCCTAGTCGGATTCGTTAACCCCTGCGCCACGACGGGAACTCCATAAAATAACTTTTAAAATTGTACCTGCCAAAATTAAATACCTAGGAATAAACCTGACCAAGGAGGTGAAAGACTTAAATGCTGAGAACTACAAAACATTAGTCAAAGAAATTAAAGAAGACTCAAAGAAATGGAAAGATATTCTATGCTCCTGGATTGGAAGAATTAATATCATTAAAATGGCCATATTACCCAAAGCCATCTACACAGTCAATGCAATCCCTATTACATTACCCATGACATTTTTCATAGAACTAGAACAAACAATCCAAACATTTATATGTAACCATAAAAGACCCAGAATTGCCAAAGCAATCCTGAGGAAAAAAAAAAACAAAAAACCAAGCAGGAGGCATAACTCTCCCAGACTTCAGACAATATTATAAAACTACAGTAAAAAAGATAGTGTGGTAATGGTACAAAAACATACATACAGACCAATGGAATAGAATGGAGAACCCAAAATAAACCCAGACACCTACAATCAATTAATCTTTGACAGAAGAGGCAAGAATATAAAATGGGAAAAAAACAGTCCCCTCAACAAGTGATGCTGGGAAAACTGGACAGCTGCATGTAAATCAGTGAAATTAGAACACATCCTCACACCATGCACAAAAATAAACTCAGAATGGTTTAAAGACTTAAACATGAGACAAGATAGCATAAAACTCTGAGAAGGGAACGCAGGCAAAACATTCTCTGACATTAACCATACAAATGCTTTCTTTGGTCAGTCTCCCAAATGAACAGAAATAAAACCAAAAAATAAGCCAATGGGACCTAATCAAACTTAAAAGCTTTTGCAGAGCAAAGGAAACCATAAAAAACCAAAGACAACCTGCAGAATGGGAGAAAATAGTTTCAAATGATGTAAGTTACAAGGGCTTCATCTCTAAAATATACAAACAACTTACACAACTCAACAGTAAAAAAAAAAAAAAAAAAAAAGACCAACCCAACTGAAAAATGGCAGAGGACCTGAATAGAAATTTCTCCAAAGAAGACATACAAATATCCAACAGGCACATGAAAAAATGCTCAACATCACTAATTATTAGAGAAATGCAAATCAAAACTACAATGAGATACCACCTAACAATGGTCAGCATGGCCAGCATTAACAAGTTCACAAAATAACAAATGTTAGAGAGGGGGTGGAAAAAAGGGCACCCTCCTACACTGTTGGGAATGTAAACTGGTGCAGCCACTATGAAAAACAGTTTGGCAGTACCTCAGAAAACTAAATATAGAACTACCATATGATCCAGCAATCCCACTCCAAGGCATATATCCAGACAAAACTTTCATTCAAAAACATACACGCAACCCTATGTTGCTTACAGCCCTATTCACAATAGCCAAGACATGGAAACAACCTAAATATAAATCAACAGATGAAAGGATTAAGAAGATGTGGTATACACACACACAAACTAGAGACTCTCATACTAAGTGAAGTAAGCCAGAAAAACAAAGACAAATACCATATGATATCACTTATATCTGGAATCTAATGTATGGCACAAATGAACCTATCAGAAAAGAAACTCATAGACATGGAGAACAGACTTGTGGCTGCCAAGGTGGAGGGAGAGGGATGGACTGGGAGTTTGGGGTTAGTAGATACAAACTATAGCATTTGGAGTGGATATGCAATGAGATCTTGCTGTATAGCACAGGGAACTATATCTAATCACTTGTGATAGAACATAATAGAGGATAATGCAAGAAAAAGAATGTATATGTATGTTTAACTGAGTCACTTTACTGTATAGCAGAAATTGACAGAACACTGTAAATTGACTATAATAATTTTTTAATACCAAAAAAATAAAATGCACAAACTATAAGGCAGAAAATTAACTAACTTAACTGCATTAGAATTTTAAATTTTGATATGAAAAAAGATACTAAAAGCAAAGAAAACAGCCATCACTATACGTCTGGGCAACTGATTTTCCACAAGGGTCTAAGAAAATACAACGAAGAAAGAATAAACAGTCTGTTCAATAAATGGTGCTAGGACAACTGGATATCTACATGCAAAAAAATGAAATTGGAAACCCTCCTTAAACCAATTATAAAAACTAACTTAAAGAGAATCACAGACCTAAATCTAAGAGCTTAATCTATAAAACTCTTAGAGGAAAACATAAGAGTAAATTTTGTGACCTTGAGTTAGGCAAAGCCTTCACAGATTTACAACCAAAAACATAAGTGACAACAGAGAAAATAAATTAACTGGACTTCATTAAATTAAAAACCTGTGTGTGAAAATGATACCTCAAGAAAGTTAAAAGAGGGGTTCCTTTCAGCGGTAATGAACCCAACTAGTATCCATGAGGACATGGGTTTGATCCCTGGCCTCGCTCAATGTGTTAAGGATCTGGCTGCAGTGTAGACATGACTCAGATCCCACATTGCTGTGGCTGTGGTGCAGGCCAGCAGCTACAGCTCCAATTTGACCCCTAGCCTGGGAACTTCCATATGTGTGGGTGCAGCCCTAAAAAAAAAAAGGAAAGTGAAAATATAGCCTGCAGAAGAGAGCAAGTGTTTTCAAATCATATATCAAATAAGAAACTTACATCCAGAATAAAGAACTTTTAGGAGTTCCTGTCGTGGCTCAGTGGTTAATGAATCCAACTAGGAATTCATTAACTAGGTTTTGGGTTCGATCCCTGGCCTTGTTCAGTGGGTTAAGGATCCAGCGTTGCTGTGAGCTGTGGTGTAGGTCACAGACGTGGCTCAGATCCCGAGTTGCTTTGCCTCTGGCGTAGCCGGTGGCTAAAGCTCTGATTTGACCCCTAGCCTGGGAACCTCCATATGCCACAGGAGTGGCCCTAGAAAAGGCAAAAAGACAAAAAAAAAAAAAAAAAAAGAAAGAAAGAAAAAAAGAAAAAAAAAGCAATCTAGTTAAATGGGCAAAGGACCAAAATAATTATTTCTCCAAAACAGTTGTAAAAATAACCAATAAAAGATATGCAATATCAATTAGCCATCAGGGAAATGCAAATCAAAACCACAATGAGGAATTCCCATTGTGGCTCAGCAGGTTCAGAAACTGACCAGTATCCACGAGAATGCAGGTTCGATTCCTGGCCTTGCTCAGTGGGTTAAGGGTCCCGTGTTGCCGTGAGCTTCAGTGTAGGTCACAGATGCAGCTTGGATCTGGTGTTGCTGTGGCTGTGGTGTTGGCCAGCAGCTATAGCTCTGATTTGACTTCCAGCCTGGAAACTTCCATGTGCTGCAGGTGCAGCCCTAAAAAAAAAGGAAAAAAAACCTCCCAAAAAACAAATCCATAATGAGACATCACTACATACTCACCGGGATGTTGATAATCAAAATGACAGACAATTACAAGTGGCAGCAAGGATACGCAGATATCAGAATTATTAGAATTAGGATACAGCAGAAACTATACACTGCTGGTGGGAAATGAAAAATGGTACAAATGCTTAAAACAGTTTAGCAGTCCTCAAAATTTTTTTAAAATAACTATTTATTTATTTATTTATTAGGGCTGAACCTGTGGCATATGGAAGTTCCCAGGCTAGGAGCTGAATTGGAGCTGCAGCTGCAGGCCTACGCCACAGCCATGAAGGATTAAGTTGCGTCTGTGACCTACACCACAGCTTACGGCAACCGCAGATCCTTAACCCAATGATTGAGGCCAGGGATCGAACCTGCATCCTCATAGATACTAGTTGTGTTCATAAACCACTGAGCCACAATGGGACTCCGAGTTATCAAAATGTTAAACATAGTGTTATCATATGACTCACCAATTCCACTACTGGCTAGTTACCCTGGGTAAAATGAAAACATATATACTCAACTGTACTCAAAAATTCATAGCAGCATTGTTCATAATAGCTCCAAAGTGGATACAAGTCAAAGGACCATTGACTGGTGAATGGATAAAATGTGGTATATTCATAGAGGAATATTATTTGTGAATTAAAAAATAATGAAACTTTGATATATGTTGCCAAATGGATGAACCTTGAAAACATTATGCTATGTGAAAGAAACGAGTCACAAAAGACTACACATTGTATGAGTCCATTTATATGAAATGTCTAAAATAGATAAGCACATAGAAATAAAAGTTGATTTACTGGTTGCCAGGGGCTAGTGTGGAAGAGGGGGTAGGGAGTGACTTACTAATGTGTATGAAGTTCTTTTCAGGGAGATGAAAATGTTCTAACATTAGTCTGCAGAGACAGTTGCAAAATTCTGTTAATTAACTAAATGTGTGAATTGTAAGGTGTACAAATCATCTCAATAAAGCTGACAAAGAATTAACAGAATATGTAACATGACACAGGCAATTTACAGAGGAAAAAACCCTGACCACTGAATATTTTAAGCTCAAACTCATTAATATACAGATAAATGAACATTAAAATAAATATAAATAATATTTCATATCCATTTGTTAAAAGATAGAAAAGTGCAAAGTGTATGAACTACATAAATCTAGGAAAGGCTTTAGTAACATAGAAAATTGCATTAATTCAGAGTAACTGAAAGAAAACTAATCATGCTGCTGGTAGTGGTAGAAACCACCGAAAACATGCCATCAAGAAAAAATGTTAAATTCTTAAGGTGTATAATTTCTACTCCTTATGCTTTTCCTTCTACAGAACTACTTAACATTCAATTTTTACCAGCATGCGAATGTTAAGGAAAAATTATGCTGAAAGTTTACAGTCATCACTCCTTCCTTTCAAAAAAGGTAATCACTTTAATAAATATAATCTTGAAAAGAGGAAAAAAAAAAACCAAACAGGCAAAAAAGCAAAAATGATTATCTAAAGATTATTTCTTAGAGAAAGAAAAAGACAGTCCAATGAGTTCCAAAGATTATGGCCTAAGAAGCCCAAACCATATGGCTTCAAATTCCAACTCAACTAACTTGCTGACTGAATTTCTTAGGCAAGTTACTTAATGTTTTTATGCCTAAATTTACTCATCTCTAAGTCCTCATCTCAATCTCAAAAAGTTATTCTTAGTTTTAAATGCCAACATATATAAGTTTAGAACAGTGCCTGGCATACAGTAAACAGTCAATAAAAATACTAGAACTATGAAACAGTCCTTTTTCTAAGGAACTATTGCAGGTTTTTTGTTTGTTTGTTTGTTTTTGTAGATAGAGACCACGTTATCATGGGACTCTATTTTTTTTTTTTTTTTTTTTTGTATTTTTGCTATTTCTTTGGGCCACTCCCGCGGCATATGGAGGTTCCCAGGCTCAGGGTCGAATCGGAGCTGTAGCCATTGGCCTACGCCAGAGCCACAGCAATGCGGGATCCGAGCCGCGTCTGCAAGCTACACCACAGCTCGTGGCAACGCCGGATCGTCAACCCACTGAGCAAGGGCAGGGACCGAACGAACCCGCAACCTCATGGTTCCTAGTCGGATTCGTTAACCCCTGCGCCACGACGGGAACTCCTTGTTTGTTTTTTTTAATGGCTACATCTATGGCTTATGGAAGTTCTTGAGCCAGGGACTGAATCTGAGCTGCACCTACCACTATATGCCACAGCTGCAACAACACCAAGATTTTTAAAATAAGTTCTGTGATGTCTAAAGTTAAAAGAAGATATGCAGCACCAGTGGCCACGTTAGACTACAGAGTTGGTAAAGGAAAGACAAGAAGGCATAATTAATAAAAATATACCATTACTTATTTCCATATTTTGCTTGATTATTAAATCAGAAAAAAAGTCAAAGAAACTAATCAAAATAAAATATGCAAATATAACCCTACGATAACCTAATACACAAAAGAGTTGTGATCTTTTAAAGAAATTAAGAAAAATGCTTTTACCTCCATTGAAAGTAACCTCTCCAAGGCAGTCTCTTGGTACTTTTGATGCACAGCGTTTATGGCAGTTGAATTTACAATCTAAAATAAAATATTTAGCTTATTAGCTTATGTAAAAAGGCATCATCAGATATGGTTAAAGACTTTCTTTACTCACAAATAAGAGTATAATTAATAACTCAGGTCTTGGATTAAAGGTCTGGTTTCAAATTCTGACACCACCTCTTAATAGCTGTTTAATTGCACAGCACTCAGTTTCTTTATCTGTAAAATGAAGTTTATACTACTGGTATAACACTTTGTCAAAATGTTGATGGCAGCTCCATGTTTCCTTCCCTTACTTCATATTCTTCTTTCCACATCTCCCTTAAGAGTTTCTCAGGCTGATTAAATTCCTTTCCAACATTTGTCAGGCACTTACTTTTAATTCCTAATTATTAGGACCTGGCACATATGCAGAAGAGACTGTGATTCTACAACCATTTATTAGCAATTAGGGCTTTCCCACGCAACCTTGTGAGGAAGGACTGGGCTTCCGTTATATACTACTATACATGTAGTATATAATGTCTCTCTTCAGCCTGCAGGAACCTCAGAGCTGACTGAACTGTGGATCAGTGTCATCGGGACCAAGCTGTTCAACAGTACTATGTAACTCAGTGGTTCTCAAACTATGGTCAGCAGCATCAACATTCACTCGAGGTCTTGTCAGAAATGCATGTTCTTGGGCTCCACCACTGAGCTGCTACATCAGCAGCTCTGGGAGTGGGGCTGAGGAACGTGTGCTTTAAGAACTTCTTCAATAAATAGTGCTATAATTACTGTCTAACATCACCTTCAAAATACTTCTACCAGCAATAACTGGGTAAAAATAATTTCAAGTCCTGACTCAGAATAACTTTGTAACCCTTCTGATTCAAAAAATTCTGGGTATCCAGCAAATAGCACAGGGTAAATTAGAAGAAAAAGCTCCATGGAATTAATTACTTGGTGGGTGATAAAACTTGTGTTATGTAACAATGTCTTTCAAAACAAGAGGTCCAAGGAGATCATATATGATATTAATATCTTGCATACATCTAAATAATTAATTTTTTATCTCAAGAGGTTTTACAAATTGTGAAAATAACAAGGTTCCCAGAATAGAGGTCAAATCAGAGCCTCAGCTGCTGGCCTACACTACAGCTCACAGCAACGCTGGATCCTCAACTCACTGAGCAAGGCCAGGGATCTAACCTGTGTACCCCTGAATGCCAGTCGGGTTTGCTAACCACTGAGCCACGATGGAAACTCCTGTTTATTTTTTCTTTTATTGTATACGAAAGAATGCCTTAAAATGCCTTAAAATTTTAATGTAACAAAGCAGAAAACAAACAGATGAATGAATAGCTGCTCTTAGAATTGTTATTTTCTCAAATGATCCGGCATGAGTATTTTATCTTAACTATTTCTTTTTTTGGTCTTAGCTTGACAAGTGAATGAAAATTACTGTTTTACTTTTTAAGTACCTTAATCATATTATAAAAATATGGGGGTCACTGAAATAAATTATGATTTTTTGAAAATTAAAATAGCTTAGCTAAAGAGAAATAAGTCTGCTACTTTCTGAACCAATATAAGCATAAAACATTTTTCTTTTAGAGCTCTAATAATCCAGCAGTAGACTTAATTGGTTTTAATTCCAAAATTCATTAACCTACAGATTTACTTTAGTTCCTCTATAAAATACTATTCTTTTTTTGCACATGGTTTTACAGTGTTTCTGTTCTCAGCAAAATGGCACTATTTACTATTTTTGCCTAGATAATCTGTTGGCGTGAATTTGTACATCTGTTCTCAATGTTCTTTCCCAAAACACTCCTTCGTGGCTGCTTGCCAGCACACTTTAGTGATGATACTTTAAAGTATTAATTTATGTATTAATTCATATTAAAAAATAAGCTGTTGAAATAATATTTCAACATTTAATTAAGCCTGCCTGGTGGTTATTAGGTACTTGGCAACAAATGGACAATATATTCTCTATTTGATATTCTCCTATGCAGCCATATATTGCCAAGAAAAGTTTTCTTGGAGTTTCCTGGTGGCTCAGCAGTTTAAGGATGTGGCTTAATCCCTGCTGTGGAGCAGGCTTGATCCTTGGCCTGGGATCTTCATGCACCAACCACCCGCCAACCCCTCAAAAGAGAAACTTTTCTTATATACTTAAGTTAAATTTACATATAATTATTCGAATTAACATTGTAAACAGGATTTATTATTGCAAAGATCTCAACTCTAATGTTTTACCTAGATAGGACTAGTTTTATATAAAAAGTATGGTGGTATCAAAAACTGTTAAAATATTCACATGAAAAACAGGGACATAAGATTATAGAGAGATTACTTATACCTTATCCTAGCTCAATGCCTAATAACACATTGAAACTCTGTATTTTGATTTTAACATGATCGTGAGGCATTGTTGATAAGATATGAGACAGAAAGATAAAATCATCTTTAAAAAGCATGAAAACATGTACCTAGAAGAAAACATTTTTTCATTATTCTATTAAAAACCTGATTCATTATGTTTTTGGAATACTATGTTAATTTTCTGGGTTAGTATCCAAATATATGTGTTTCCTATTATAACTCCAGTGGCTTCTACTATATTTTGCCTATTTCAGTTTGAGTACTCTCTGAAACAACAATTTCTGTATAGCTTTCATAGCTACATAATTAAAAACGAAAATAACAAAATCTCTGTAATGTGTGTGTGAGTGTGTGTGTGTATGAATATTTAATGGAAAGAGGAAAAGCATTATTTTATATTTTGGGCAGTGTTTGGCTCTAGAATAGGAATGACTTAAGCTCAAATATTAGCTTCTTGCTTACTCACAGTTTTATATTGGCAAATATTAAGCAGCCATACCTCAGATCCAAATTCTAGTTCTGCAATTTACACTCTAATTTTTCTTCAACGTAGTTCCTTGTATATAGCACACGTTACAGATAGCAGTCATCAATAAATACATGTGTTTGCTTATTTATTTTTTCCTTTTTCAGTAAACACCTATGGGACCAATTTATTTAATGCTTCTGAAATAAAAATATTTTAAACCTTTATTTGCTAACACAAACAAATAGGAATTTTAATTAAGAGAAACATCCAACCTTACCTTTGCACTGCATTCCTTGGCGAAAGAGGCCTTTCAGCAACCGCTTGCAGTACTGACATATTGTAGGACGGGTATAAGAGTGAACAGCAAACGTGTGTGGAACTTTTACCCTGCACATTACCATCTTCTCCATCCAGATTGGGCGACCACTCCAAGAAGGAATTCTCTTACTAGGTTCTTGATGAATATGCGACTAAAACATAAGTAATTACAATAAGTGAAAGTCAATACTAAAAACAAAGTATTAAAAACAGGGCTTGACCACAAAAGCCATTTATTTCAAAATTAAAGCCAAAAATCTAAAAATGTGGATTTCAGCGGTTTGCTTTGGAAGCTTAACTTACCAACCCTTGAATGAGAAAATTGTAGAATTTTTTTGCTATTATTTATGCCAAAGAAAAAAATATATACTTTCATCTTCACATTCACTGATTAACTATTATTTGCACATATGACATTTTACAAATAAAAAACCAAACTTTAAAATGAATTTATAATATGTTTAATCCTTTCAAAGACCTTACCAAGAAATGAATCGGCAGGAAAATTAAGTAAACTCAGAAAGTGTTAGTGCTGCCCATGTTGAATTACTGAACATAATGTCTGACAATATTTAGAAACAAATTCTAGTTTTTCAAGTGTAACAAATACTAAAGCAAGTATTTATAAAAATCTAAGTTTAATTAATTATGATGATACATATAATGGTAGATACAAACTAACCAACTTTGCCCCTAGTTATTATGCTTTAAGAAATTTTTTGATATTTTGAGTAACTTTCCAGTTATTTGAGTTTTTTTCTCTTAGGTGAGCAAAAAGGAAAATTAAAAAAGGCACTGGTTAAAAATTTTTGTGTAATCTGAGGGACAAATGGACTTTTAAACTATAAACCTTTCTATGTACACAAAGGAAATAATCAATTTAAATTATAGGTCAGATCAATGTGGCTCATTCCATTCATTCAGCATTCACTGATTATTACAGGCCACGCCCTACACTATATCATCAGGGATACGAAAATGAATACAGGCCATTTTCTCAAGGATAAAATCCAAACATCTAACTACTATCTAGATTACAGATGCTAATTACAGATTTTGTTGTAGCTGCCTATATCTTCACTGCCAAAACTGCCTTCTACAACTAGTAATGTCTGTAACTCAGAGAAGTTGAGTCATTCTATACTGACATGTTCAACCAATAGAAGCAAAAGAAGCCAGAAGAAACTAAAAGACAAAGAGGCATATAGGAAAAATAAGAGGACAAGAAAATACAAGGCTTTTTTTTTTTTTTGAAGAAAGCAAAGAAGGAAAAAGAAAAGGACAGACCACTGGAGGACAGCCTATAAAAACAACACAAATGGAGCCTCTGATGGACAGTCTTTTACTAACAAGTAGTCAGAAATGTTCTAAAGCAAATTATGAAGGAATTTAAGAAAACTACAAAAAGAATGTTAAAACCCAAAACCAACTTGCTTGCTTCAGCTGTCTAAGGAGTCCTGCTCTAATCTGGCCCACCCTTCCTCCATGTACAGAAAGGAGCACCACAGTGATTCTGCAGAGCTGATAAAACAGTCAGTGGGAATAACATATGTAGCCCTCCTCCATTCCCTCAGTATCATTTTACCATGCTTCCTTCCCTCTGATTTTCCTCCATGAGCTCTTAGCTCTTCTCTTACTGTACCTTCCTCCTTTTTGAGACTGCATGCTTGGACGGACAAATGTAACCCTGTGACATTCCTCTCTACAATTTCTACTTGTTCTAAAATACACTGCACAATCTAACCAATTCAAGCATGTCAACTCCTTTTACTTTCCTAAGGAATTTCCATCTTCAGGATAAAATATAAATGAATGAATTAAAAGTTAATACTTTATTCATCTGCTCTGTCCTGCTATTTCCTAATCTTGCAATACTTAGGGTGTGACTGACATACCAGTATCTTTTGTGGGGTTCCCAAACAAGATACACTTTCACCCTACAGTCCCCAGTCTCAGCAAAGTTTGCTGTGCAGTTTGTATATAAATTGCATTAACTTTTCTATTTCCAATCTTTCCCCAAGCTTTTGCATATGTTTATAATAACTCTTTGTTCTCAGTTCCTAATGCCATGGAACTCTTCTTCTACTTTAAAAATCCCATAATAGGTCTATACAACATGGAAATATGGGATTTTTATGAAAGAATTTCAAAAGCTTTTATTCTGGTGCTTTGGTAAACAAAATCTTATGACGAAGGTGTCAAGACAAAAAGCAAAAGACTTGATTTTGCCATTAACATACAGAAGACCAAAGAGGTTACAGAGATAAGTTAATGTTAAAACTGCAATCTATGGACGGAAGTCATTTTAGGTAGTATCAAATGAATAAAGCAGTTATTTCTCTCTTCCCCAATCTATTACATTTACCCTTGAGGGGTATAATATATAAGGAAAAGTTACTGATTTAAAAACAATCAGATCTGGGTTGATTTCTTAGACTGCTTACTACTTTGCTCTGCAACTTCAGTGTTGTCACTTGACCAATCTGAGTTCCAATTGTCTCATGGTATACAGATCTAATATCTCTCACTGGAATACTATAAGGATGAGTGGGGTCAAACACTCATTCAGTTATGACTGAAAACTTAGTAAAGTACAAGGTAAGGTGCTCAGGATGGTGGGACAAAGAAATGAACACTGTCTTCTCTAAATAGATCATAAACTTGGAATTCCCATTGTGGCTCAGTGGAAATGAACCTGACTAGGATCCAAGAGGGTGAGGGTCCAATCCCTGGCCTTGCTCAGTGGGTTAAGGATCTGGCATTGCTGTGAGCTGTGATGTAGGTCAGACACAGCATGGATCCCAAGTTGTTGTGTCTATGGCATAGGCTGGCAGTTGCAGCTCTGGTTCAACCCCTCGCCTGAGAACTTCCATATGCCAGGGGTGTGGCCCTAAAAAGGAAAAAAAAAAAAAAAAGATCATAAACTCTGTGAGGACAATCTAGTATACCAACACTATGATATTAAGGTATAATGCTATATACACCACTAGGGAAGTTTGAAAAGTTCTACAGCTTTCAGAAAAATAACTTCTAGGGGAAGATCAGGTAAGGTAGCTATTGAGCTAGGTCTGGAAAAAGCATGTAACAGAAACTAACAAGAGCAAAAGCTTGGGGAAATGGGTATGTTCAGGAAATGGTGACCAGTACAAATTGCTAGAATCACAAAATACATAAAGGTTTCTCAGTGGGGAGTGATATAACCAAAGCTGTATATTAGGTTGTAATGAAGTGTGGAGATCAAGAGACTGATCTTGTGGTCCAAGTGATAAGATGATCCCAAAGTGTTCAAAATGCAATTCATTAGTATTAATAAGCCCTGTGTGCAGTAACGCATTTTAAGTTTCTTAAGTGTAGCAATGTTACTATTTAACATAAAACTTATGTTTTGGAAAAATATCATATAACCTAAAAATAAAGAGTAAGAAGTAAAATGCCCTTCTATTATCTTAAAATACATACCTCTTCAGTAGGAAGGGCTACATATTCAGTCTGTAGGGGTCTTGGAACTGAGAGGCCAGGTCCTGGCAGGGATACATTTGACAGACGTCTCTTTCTTACACCACTACAGTTATTTGGAATCTTGAAGGCACATCGTTTATGATAATTTAATCCACAGCCTAAATGTATTTTAAAAAATAAAAAATTTTTTTAAATAAACAAAACTTTAGAAGTGTGTACATAAAAAAATAGATGCTTCTTTATTTTCTCTGGCAGCAATAGTTATCCTAATGAAGAACCCAGATGACAAGCCAAGAAAAGGAAACATGTAGAAAGGTTAAGTTAAGGTTAAGTAGTGGTTCTGGAAGTGTGCTCCCCAAGACAGCACCTGAGAATGTGTTAGAAATCTAAATTACTGGGTTCCACCCCAGACCTACTGAATCAGAAGTTCTGGGGATGGGGCCTAGCAGCATATGTTTTAACAATCCTTGAGGCCTTGATTCTGATGCATAATAAAGTTTGAGTACCACTGACTTAGAGCACTTGAGCAGACTGTGGACTGTACCAAACTCCTCCCATGGCATGTGAAAATTACATGAAATTTGAATTTCAGTATTCATAAATAATTTTATTAGAACACAGCATGCTCATTTGTTTACAGTCTGTCTATGGCTATTTTCATGCTACAAGAGTTAAGTCATTTCAAGAGATCACATGGCCAACAAAACTTAAAATATGTATACTCTCTGGCCCTTTTCAGAAAAAGCTCATTGACTAATCAAAAATGTACACCTGCATCCTACCCCCTGCCAATTCTAATTCAGAACAACCAGATCTCTCCAAATCTAAACCTTGAGTACCACTTAGTCACCAACTGATGACCTTCTTTCACAGATAATTACAGAATGCAAATGTGAAATCCTATTTCAAATGGGATATAAAAATTTAGAACACATACCTTCACATTTTAGGCCCTGACGTACCAATCCCCAGAGCATTTCACCACAGTAATCACAAAAAGTAGGAGCTTTGTAAGAATGTACATACAGAGTATGTGGACGAATCTGGAAGTCTTCTACTGTGGCCAAAGCTTTAAAAAAAAAAAGTTACATAAACCTTATACTTGTAATTGCGATGAGATTAAGAACATGGACCATGATCATTTATGTCAAAGTGCACAGAATCATTTTTTCTCTGAAAGTTTCACTGAACCGTTAATTATGTTCGGCATTTAATAGTGTGGTTTTCAAACTTTATTTTAGGAAGTTCACCAGCTTCAAATAATTTTAGCTCCAAAAGTAGTCTGTAAGTAGTTATTTTGATGTACAAAACCATTTTCTCAAGGTGACATGATTACAAATAATTGTTAGATTTATTTTAGCTAGTTAAAAAAATTATTTAACTTATACTAGGAAACAGAACACTAAAGTTAAAAAAAATTGTGGAGCTTTAACTTAAAAAGGCAACAAAATAAAGCTATTTACTTACCTGAAAGAACAACTTCCACTAGGTCTCCTTCATGTATTTCATCTGCTGAGGTAATCAGCTGCAAAATATTTTCTGAGTTCATGTCATGACGAAAGAGAAGGATTTTGTCATACATGCCAAAGAATCCACACTCTGGAAACTGCAAGAAAACAATCCTTTATCAATATAGCCATAGCATTCTATCTTTTCAAGTAAATGATTCAATCTTATGAAATAATTTTAAATGTAGTTTGCAACCGAATACTGCCTACTTGCTAATAATTCTATTAATATCAAAAAAAGATCAACCACATGCTCAAGCATCCTGGTTAATTTTCTTGTTTTTTTATTTGGCCACAGTCGCAGCATAAGGAAGTTCCTGAGGCCAAGAATCAAACGGAGCCAGCAGCAGTGACAATGTCAGATTCTCAACCTGCTGAGCCACTAGAGAACTACCCCTGGTTAATTTTCAAGTTCAAAAATATAAAAAAGTAAGCATTAGAAAGAATCATTGTTTATCCTAAAACACTTGTCTCTTAGAAGTATAGAATTTCTTTTTTATTGTTGTTGTTATTGTTGTTGTTGTTGTTGTTGTTGCTATTTCTTGGGCCGCTCCCGCGGCATATGGAGGTTCCCAGGCTAGGGGTCGAATCGGAGCTGTAGCCGCCAGCCTATGCCAGAGCCACAGCAACGCGGGATCCGAGCCGCGTCTGCAACCTACACCACAGCTCACGGCAACGCCGGATCGTTAACTCACTGAGCAAGGGCAGGGACCGAACCCGCAACCTCATGGTTCCTAGTCGGATTCGTTAACCACTGCGCCACGACGGGAACTCCCAGAATTTCTTTATTCAGTTATGGAAAATAAAACCTTGAACTTAACCACTACTACTACAAAGCCTGAGAGAAGCAGTCTTCCCTGTCCTCTAGAACTGGGCTTCCCATACAGTTAGCCACCAGCCACATGCAGTCATTTAAATTTAAGTAAATTAAAATTAAATAATATTAAATGTTTAGTTACTCGTTCACTCTAGCTACATTACATGTGCTCAGCTGTCACTATGTGGCTACCATTTCAGACAGTGTAGATGTAAAACACTTTCATCATCAGAGTAAATTCTATTGAATAGTGTTGGTAGGAGGTAAGTAATTTTCAAGCCACAGTTACAAGAACACCAATTCCAACATTTTTGCCAAATGCACCTATAATCTCTAGCATTTATCTAACATTTTCTTTAATCTATTTACTGTAATTACAAATACATGATTCTTTAGAGTACCTTCCTTTTTTTTTTTTTTTTTTTTTTAATGGGTCGCACCCACAGCATATGGAAGTTCCCAGGCTAGGGGTCAAACTGGAGTTACAGCTGCCGGCTTACACCAAAGCCACAGAAATGGTGGATCCAAGCCACATTTGCAACCTACACCACAGCTCACCATAAGGCCAGATCCCCAACCCAGTGAGTGAGGCCAAGGATCAAACATACATTGTCATGGATACTAGCTGGATTCATTTCTGCTGTGCCACAACAGGAACTCCATATAGTACGTTCCTTTTTAAATAAACTTTGGCCAGAGCAGACTTGCAGATCTGCTTGTGTATGCCTGTATACGTATATTATTTCAAGGCTTCCACATTTTGTGACTACATTGCTGAGACACTTTGGGGATTAGTATACCAAGGACTAAAATATGAAGGTATGAGTTCTAAAATTTTTCATAGTTAATAAAGAGAAAAACTTGGAGTTCCCACTGTGGTGCAGTGAGTTTGATTCCTGGCCGAGTTAAGGATCTGACAATGCAGCTGTGGCTCAGGTTCTATCCCTGGCCTGGGAAATTTCATATGCCTCAAGGGCAGCCAAAGAAAAAAAAGCAAGAGACAGAGAGAATATCCTGAGTTTTTGCTTGCAAAAAAAGTGTAATTTTTAAATCAATTAAAAAGAAAAAAAAGACCATTTTTTTAAAACTATAAGTGCCTTGGGAGATGCTGCTGCAGATATTTCAAATTTCTATAGTTTATCTCAAAACTGTATATTCCCACTGATTTATTTTTCTCCTCATTAAAGGATATCTTTAATGAACTATACAGTATGTCACTGCCCTGCACTGAAGGACCTGATATGCATCTGTCACTTTAGAGGCACTTTTGCAGGGATATTGCTAAGGACAAGTCACCTATTTCATATGGTAGCTCTTTGTGATGACCCATAAAAGAAATTTCTCAGGTTGGTTTTATAATATGAACAATTGATTATGTAACTATGTTTTCTTGTTTACTTTGCCCACTGGAAAAGGGCAAGCCAAATTTGTAGTCCATTCCTAAGCATCAGTCTAAGATCTTAGTGTATGTCTTTTTAGGTGCACATACCAAATAAGCTTTATCTTATTTTGTAACCTTAATTTTCCCATTAAAAATTCTTGCATATATCTCTCTAAAAAGGTTTCAATTTTTTGGAAAAATTAAACTTTTAAGAAATGAAAATGACTTCATTAGAAATTTAAAAGTTGATCTGTATTTTTAAAAACCTGAGTAAATAAAAGTGCAGAAATACTTACAATTTTTAATACTAAAAATTCAATTATTTGAGTTAATAATATGTATAAAATTTCATATGCTTTAAATATATCTAACAGCGTAAGAATTTTCCACTGAAAAGAGTGAAACAGAAAATCAAAAATAACTTTCTTCAAATTTTAAAGTTTAAATTTTATTAAATTTTATTTAGTTATTATTAAATCAGAAATCATCTAATGGAGAGTAAAGCATCCCTATAACTAATGTGCAACAATTCCTAAGGATTACTAAAAAAGGTTTTCACATTTCATCCTTCTAAAATCTTTTTTTTTTTTTTTTTTTTTGTCTTTCGTCTTTTTATGGCCACACCTCGGCATATGGAGGTTCCCAGGCTAGGGATCGAATCGGAGCTGTTGCTGCCAGCCTACACCACAACCACAGCAACATCAGATCCAAGCCGCATCTGCGACCTACACCACAGCTCATGGCAATGTCGGATCCTTTACCCACTGAGCAAGGCCAGGATCGAACCTGCAACCTCATGGTTCCTAGTCTGATTCGCTTCCACTGTGCCAAGATGGGAGCTCCTCATCTCTATAAAATCTTTAACAAAGTAATTGTATAAGGAGTTCCCGTCCTGGCTCAGCAGTAACGAACCTGACTAGTATCCATGAGGACATAGTAGCTTTGATCCCTGACCGCACTCAGCACTGCCATGAGCTGTGGTGTAGGTCCCAGATGCAGCTCTGATCCCACATTGCTGTGGCTGTGGCCCTAAAAATAAAAATATATAAATAAATAAATATAAAAAATTGTATGAATAGAACTCATTTTAAAAATTCACCTTTGGCGTTCCCGTCGTGGCGCAGTGGTTAACGAATCCGACTAGGAACCATGAGGTTGCGGGTTCGGTCCCTGCTCTTGCGCAGTGGGTTAAGGATCTGGCATTGCTGTGAGCTGTGGTGTAGGTTGCAGAGGGGCTCGAATCCCGCATTGCTGTGGCCCTGGCGTAGGCCGGCGGCTACAGCTCCGATTCGACCCCTAGCCTGGGAACCTCCATATGCCGCAGAAGCGGCCCAAAGAAATGGCAAAAAGACACACACACACACACACACACACACACACACACAAAAAATATATTCACCTTTTTTTTCACATCTTCTAAATGTAAGGCATTGGCCCTATGGTTTGCAAATGTAAGACAGTCAGTCTTTGCCTTCCAGGGGCTTACAATCCAGTAGAAAGAGAAATAAAACAAATATAGAACATGATAAGGGAAATGCCAAAAATGAAAAATAAAATTCTAGGAGTTCCTGTCGTGGCGCAGTGGTTAACGAATCCGACCAGGAACCCTGAGGTTGCAGGCTCGATCCCTGGCCTTGCTCAGTGGGTTAAGGATCCAGCGATGCTGTGAGCTGTGGTGTAGCTCACAGATGCGGCTCAGATCTCGTGTTGCTGTGGCTCTGGTGTAGGCCAGCAGCAACAGCTCTGATTAGACCCCTAGCCTGGGAACCTCCATTTGCCGCACAAGCGGCCCTAGAAAAGGCAAAAAAAGACCAAAAAAAAAAAAAAAAAATTCTAGAAGAGGGAATAGAAAACTTTAGGAAAATAGAATATCACTAACAGTGATATTTGAGCAGAATTACAAAGAGAAGCAAGGTTTTGATGGGCAGAAAGTGAAAGCATCATCATCGAGAAAGTACAAGGTAAAGGAGAGGATATGAGTAAGTGGACCCCTATGACTGAAGAGTGAAGTGTGGGGGTGGGGGGTGGGGTAGGAAGAAGTCAAAAAATGCACACAGGAGCTCAACAAGGGCCAGAGAGAGAAACTTGGAATCAACAGAGCTGAGTTCAAGCTTTGCAACCTACTAACTATAGCACCTTAAATAAGCTGCTTAACCTCTCTATGCTCCTTGTCTATAATTGGGAATAACAGGACTACTAGTTTTAAATGATTCTTGTCAAAATTAAATTACCTGATGGCTATAACACTCAGCACAGTGATCAACAAACATTAGCAGTTCATATTATTCTATATCCAAGAGGGAGAGACAGAAGGTCCCTGAGCAAGGCAGTAACACAATCAAATCTATATTTTAAAAAGATAATGTTGACAGCACTATGCAGGAGGGACTGGAACAAGGAAGAGACCACAGCAAGCTCCTAAAGAAGGGAGAAGCTATTGGTCAGGAAAAAGGTTATCAGGGTCTGGATTATATAGTAAGATGATGGAAAGTAAAACAAGGGAACACTTTCCTCTAGAAAATACCTTTGGTAAATTATATGGATCACTATTGCTAGTTTGACCAAGCTACAAGTCCCTATAACTAAATAACTAAATAAACACATCAATGAGTGAGGAAAAACACCAAACTAAAAAATTTATGGCTTAGAAAAATACATATAAAATAATCTTGATAAAAACACACTAGCATTATTAAGAAACTAAAGAGCAAACAAAAAGAATTATAGGGAGTATTAAGAATATTTATTTAAGATAAGCACTTGTGTACCAAACTGGAAAGCCTTCAGTGATGACATGGAATAAAGTAACTTGCTGACTCGCAAATATTTACGTACTATATTTATCTATACGGTTGAAATGTTACAGGATTCCAAGGGAAAGAAAATGAAATACCTAGCCTGTGACAAACAGATTTCTGCTATTCATGATTGGGTGTGCTTGGTAGGATATTTAGGAATTATCTGGAAAGGAAATGCCCCATAAAATGAAGTAACAGAAATGTGGCTTGAAAAAAGCCAGAGAGATCATTAAACACTGCCATGGAACACCAGGAAACGGTGTGGCCAACCTTTAAAAATATTATGAATCTTGAGTATATTAAAGATAAACATCTAAAAAAAGAACAAGGAAATAAACCATAAACATACACTTTATTTATCTATTTATTTATCTATGGCCACACCCGCATCATGTGGAAGTTTCCAGGGATCAACACACTTTTAAAAAAACTAAACAATTGGGAGTTCTCTTGTGACGCAGTGGGTGAAAGATCCTGTGTTGTAACTGCAGCAGCTAGGATCCCTGTTGTGGTTAGGGTTTGATCCCTGGCCTGGTAATTTTCCACATGCCTTGGGTATGGCCAAAAAAATCCTCCCCAAACAAAAAAGCACCCAAACAATTATATTGAGGAAAACATTCACCAAAAAAAAAAAAAAAAAAAAAAAAAAAAAAAAAATCTATTAATAACTATAATCTGAAAATACAGGGACTGACTCTTCATGATTTTTAAAAATTCAGAAATTGGTTTTCAAGGAGAATTATCTTTTTCTTACAACTGCATTAGGTGTTTATTTCACACTACTACAAGCCTCAGGATATTATGAAACACCTTTCACAGTACCCCTCCTAGGATTATTGACCCCACCTAATATCCTCACCATCATACCTAGAAGGAATATTATCACTGTTCATTACATCAACCTTAGTAATTCTAAATACACATTTCATCTTACCCAGCATAATATCTATCGTCCTGCTGGTATTCACAGCTTGCAAGGCTATACTTGAGTTATCCCTATTAGTGACAGTTTCAAATACATATGATGGCTACTGTGTATAGTCTCAGACTTCTCCAACGTTAAAAATAATAATTACTACAATTACATTAACACCAATCAAAAAACAATATAATCTGAATAACCACTACAACTCACAGCTTACTCATTGGTTCCTTTAATTTTGCGTTTTTTAAATCTGTACTTCACTTATGATGTTGTGTCAATTTCAGGTGTACAGTAAAGTGATTCAATTATACATATACATATGTATTTTTTCAGATTCTCTTCCTATCTAGATTATTACAAAATATTGAGTAATGTTCCCTATGCCTTATAATACATCTGTGTTGGTTATCTATTTTATATACAGTAGTGTGTTTCTGTTCATCTCCAAACTCCTTATTCATCCAACCCCCTACCTTCCCTTTGGTAATGATAAGTTTATTCTACTGTGGGTCTATTTCTGTTTTGTATATAAGTTCATTTGTATCTTTTTTTTTTGTTTTGTCTTTCTGGCACATGTGGCATGTGGAAGTTCCCAGGCCAGGGTACCCAATTGGAGCTGCAGCTGCCAGCCTATGCCATAGCCACAGAAACGCTGGATCCAAGCCATGTGTGTAACCTACATCACAGCTCACAGCAACTCCAGATCCTTAACCCACTGAGCGGGGCCAGGATCAAACTGAGTCCTCATAGCTACCAGCTGGGTTTGCTACTGCTGAGCCACAATGGGAACTCCTTTTTTTAGATTTCACGTATAAGTGATATGAAGTTTGTCTTTCTCTGGCTTACTTCACTTAGTAAGATAATCTCTAGGTGCACCCACATTGCTACAAATGGCAGTATTTCATTCTTTTTTATGGCTGAGTAATATTCCATTATATATATACCACATATTCTTTATCCATTCATCTGTCAGTGGACCATAGGTCTTGGCTATTGTAAATAATATTGCAATGAACAGTAGGGTGCATGTATCTTTTTTGAATTATGGTTTTCTCTGAGTATATGTCCAAGAGTAGGACTGCATGATCATGTGGAAGTTCCATTTTAGTTTTTTAAGGAATTTCCATACCGTTCTCCTTAGAGGCTACAACGATTTACATTGCAACCAACAGTGTTGGAGGGTTCTTTACCCTCCACTCCCTCTACTGCATTAATTATTTGTAGACTTTTTGATGATGGTCATTCTGACCATTGAGAGATGACACCTCACTGTACTTTTGATTTGTACTTCTCTAATGGCTAGTAACATTGAGCATCCTGTCACATGCTTTTTTGGGGCCATTTTCACCTCTTCTTTGGAGATATGTCTATTTAGATCTTCTACTCATTTTTTGAATGGGTTGTTTATTTTTTTAACATTGAGCTGTATGAGCTGTTTGTATATTTTGGAGATTGAGCCCATGTCAGCTGCATCGCTTGCAACTATCTTCTCCCATTCTGTGGGCTTTTAGTTTTGTTTATAGTTTGCTGTGCAAAAGTTCTTAAGTTTAATTAGATTCCATTTTTTTTATTACTCTAGGAGATGGATTCAAAAAGATATTGATTTATGTCAAGGAGTTTTCTGCTTATGTTTTCTTCTAGGAGTTTTATAGTATCGACCTTACATTTAGGTCTTTAATCCAATTTGAGTTTATTTTTGTGCATGGTATTAGAGGATGTTCTAATTTCATTCTTTATGAAGCTGTCCAGTTTTCCCAGCACCACCTACTGAAGAGACTATCTTTCTCCACTGTATATTCATTCTTACCTCCATTGTCACAGATTAACTGACCATAAGTGTGTGTTTTTTTCTGGGCCTTCTATCCTGTTTCACTGACCTATATTTCTGTTTGTGCCTATACCTTTTGTGCCTATACTATACTGTTTTGATAACCGTAGCCTTGTAGTACAGTCTGAAGTCAGGGAGCCTGATTCCTTCAGCTTCATTTTTCTTTCTCAAGATTGCTTTGGCCATTCAAGATCTTTCGTGTTTCCATACAAATTTAAAGATTTTTTGTTCTAGTTCTGTGAAAAATGTCATTGATATTTTGATAGGAATTGCACTGAATCTGTAGACTGCCTTGGGGAGTACAGTCATTTTGACAATAATGATTCTTCTAATCCAAGAACATGGAATATCTTTCCATCTGTTTCTGTCACCTTTGATTTCTTTCATCAGCATCTTAGAGTTTCTGGAGTACAGGTATACTGCCTCCTCAGTTAAGTTTATTCCTAGGTATTTTACTTAAAAAAAATTTTTTTTTCTTCTTAGGGCCACACCCATGGCATATGGAGGTTCACAGGCCAGGGGTCAAATTGGAACTGCAGCTGCAGGCCTACACCACAGCCACAGCAACACTGGATCCAAGCCACATCTACAACCTACACCACGGCTCACGGAAATGCCAGATCCTTAACCCACTGAGCAAGGCCAGGGATCAAACCTGCATGAATGCTAGTCAGGTTCGTTTCCGCTGAACTGTGACGTGAACTCCTTATTCTAGGTATTTTATTCTTTTTGATGTGATGGTAAATGGTACTGTTTCCTTAATTTCTCTTTCTGATAATTTCCTGCTAGTGTATAGAAATGCAGGAGACTTCTGTATAATTTTGTATCCTGCAACTTCAGCAAATTCATTAATGAGCTCTACTAGTTTTCTGATAGTGCCTTCAGCATCTTCCATGTACAGTATCATGTCAATTGCAACAGTGACAGTTTTACTTCTTTTCCTATTTGGATTCTTTTTATTTTTTACTTCTCTAATTGCTGTGGCTAGGACTTCCAGAACTATGTTGAGTAAGCAAGCAGTGAGAGTGGAATTTTTGCCTTGTTCCTGATCTTTGAGGAAAAGCTTTTAGCTTTTCCTTGTTAAGTATGATGTTAGCTGGGAGTTTGTCATATACGGCCTTTTATTAAGTCCAGCAGAGGGATATAGTCCCTCTATATTTACTTTCTGGAAATTTTTCATAAATAGATATTTATTAATAAAAACTTTTTCTGGAGTTCCTGTCATGGCTTGGCAGAAAGGAATCTGACTAGCATCCATGAGGATGCAGGTTCAATCCCTGGTCTTGCTCAGTGGGTTAAGGATCTGATACTGCCATGAACTATGGTGCAGGTCACAGATGCAGCTTGGATCTCATATTGCTGTGGCTGTGGTGTAGGCCAGTGGCTACAGCTCCAATTCGACCCATAGCCTGGGAACATCCATATGCCATGGGTGTGGCCCTGAAAAGACTAAATAAATAAATAAATAAAATTTTACAAAGCCTTTTCTGTACCTATTAAAATGATCATATGGTTTTTATTCTTCAACTTGTTAATATGGGGTATCACACTAATTGATTTGTGGATATTAAAATTATTTTCATCTCTGGAATAAATCCCACTTGATCATGGCATATGATCCTTTTAATGTATGGCTGGATTTGATTTGCTGATATTTTGTTGACGATTTCTTGTCTCTATGTTCATCAGTGAAACTGGTCTATAATTTTTTTGGTGACATCTTTGTCTGGTTTTGTTATCAGGTGATGGTGGCCCCATAGATTGAATTTGGACGAGTGCTAACTCTTCTCAAAATGTTTGGAAGAATTCGCTTGTGAAGCCAACTGGTCCCATACTTCCATTTGTGGGGAGCTTTTAAATCACAGATTCAATTTTAGTACTCGTAATTGGTTTGGTCACATTTTTTTTATTTCTTCCAGGTTCGATTTTGGGAGACTGTACCTTTCTAACAATTTGTTCATTTATTCTAGGCTGTCCATTTTATTGGCATACAGTTGCGTACTGTAGTCTCTTAGGTTTCTTGTATTTCTGTGGTGTCGGTTGTAACTTCTTTTTCATTTCTAATTTTATTAATTTGTGCCCTCTCCATCTTTTTCTTGATAAGTCTGGCTAAAGGTTTATCGATTTATCTTTTCAAAGAACCAGCTTTTGGCTTTGCTGATCTTTGATCTTTTCTATTGTTTTCTTCTTCTATTTCCACTCTGATCTTTATGATTTCTTTCCTTCTACTAATTTCTTTTTAATGGCCACACCTGAGGCATATCAAAATTCCTAGGCCAGAGGTTGATTCAGAGCAGCAGCTGGAGCTTACACCACAGCCATGGCAACACTGGATCTGAGCCGCATTTGTAACCTATGCCACAGCTTGAAGCAATGCCAAACCCTTAACTCACTGAGTGACGCCAGGGATTGAACATGCATCCTCACTGAGACAATGCTAGGGTCCTTATTAACCCACTGAGCCACAACAGGAACTTCCTAATTTTGAGTTTTGTTTGTTCTTTCTCTAATTGACTTAAATGTAAGGTTAGGTTGTTTAACATTTTTCTTATTCCCTGTATTGCTATAAACTTCCCTCTTAGAACTGTTTTTGCTGCATCCAGTATGTTTTAGATTGCCGTGTTTTCATTTTGTCTCTAGGTATTTTTTGATTTCCTCAAGTGATCCACTGGTTGTTTAGCAGCATATTATTTATAGTCTCTATGTGTTTGTAAGTTTTTTGCAGCTTTTTTCTTGTAGTTCATTTCTCATCTCACAGCATTGTGAACAGAAAAAATGCTTTATATGATTTCAATTTTCTTATATTTACCAAGGCTTGCTTTGTGATCCAGCATACAATCTATCGTGGAGAATGTTGTGTGTGTGCTTAAGAGGAATATGTATCTCCTGTTTCTGGGTGGAATGCTCTGTAGATATCTATTAGGTCCATCTGATCTAATGTGTCATTTAAGGCCTGTGTTTCCTTATTGATTTTCTGTCTGGATGATCTATCCATTGATGTGAGTGGGGTGTTAAATTCCCTCAGTATTATTGTTTCACTGTCAATTTCTCCTTTTATATCTGTTAACATTTGCCTTATACATTGAGGTGCTCCCATACTGGGTGCATATATGTTTACAATTGCTGTATCTTCCTCTTGCATTGATCCCTTGATCACCTATGTAGTATCCTTCTTTGTCTCTCTAACAGTCTATTTTACTGGATTTTTTTTTTTTTTTTTTTTTTTTTTGGTCTTTCTAGGGCCACACCCACAGCATATGGAGGTTCCCAGGCTAGGGGTTGAATTGGAGCTGCAGCTGCTGCCTACACCACAGCCATAACAACACAGGATCCGAGTCATGTCTGTGACCTACACCACAGCTCCTGGCAATGCCGGATTCTTAACCCACTGAGCAAGGCCAGGGATTGAACCTGCATCCTCGTGGATGCTAGTCAGATTGGTTTCTGCTGAGCCACAATGGGAACTCCTGTAACAGTCTATTTTAAAGTTTATCTTGTCTAGTATGAGTATTGCTAGTCCAGCTTTCCTTTGATTTCCACTTGCATGAAATACCTTTTTACATCCTCTCACTTTCAGGAACACCAGATCCGAAACCCACTGTGCCAGTGTGGGGATTGAACCTGCATCCCAACACTCCAGAGACACTGCTGATCCTGTAGCACCACAGTGGGAACTCCTGCTGGTCTTTTTTCTTTCTCTTTTGTTCTCTTTGTGATTTGATAACTATTTTTAGTGTTGTGTTTGGATACCTTTTTTTTGTGTGTATATCTATTATGGCTTTTTCATTTGCAATTATGATGAGATTTTCATATAGCATTCTATATAAAAAAGGGGAGGGAGGGAGAAGTCCCCACAGAATTGAAGCTGCTTCTCTGAATCTGCAATTCATTATGTGAAATTCACCACAGGACTTTGCAAAAAGGGGATTCAACTCTGTCTTTAGATTTACAGTCTAATACTTACTCAGCCATTTTACCCATATTCATAAACTGCTGATTATTCTCAACTAATCATAAAAATATCAGTACCTTGTACTTATTATTTGGTGCTTGGGCTGGAATAGTGGGTACCACCCTAAGTCTACTAATTGGTGCTAAACTAGGCCCACCTGGAACATTACTTAGAGATGATCAAATCTACAATGTAGCTGTTAACGGCCCATGCATTCATAATAATTTTCTTCATAGTTATATCTATCATAATTGGAAGTCTTGGAAACTGACCAGTCCTACTGATAACTGGGGCATCAGACATCAGATATAGCCATCTCCCAAATAAACACCATAATCTAATTACTCCTACCTTCTTACTCTTACTCAAATCACGAATGGTTGAAGCTGCTGCCATGTATCCATCTTTATCCAGAAACTTAGCTCACACAGAAGTTTCAGTTAACCTTACCCTATTCTCCCTACATTTGGCACATGTTTCCTCAATTCTAGGTGCTATTAATTTTATTACCATAATCATAATATAAAACCACCCACCAAACGTTTATCCAAAGAAGACATACAGATGGCCAACAGGCACATGAAAAAGTGCCCAACATCACTAATTATTAGAGAAATGCAAATCAAAACTACGAGATACCACCTAACACTGGTCAGAATGGCTATCACTAACAAGTCAACAAATGCTGGAGAGGATGTGGAGAAAAGGGTACCCTCCTTTACTGTTGGTGGGAATGTAAATTGGCACAAGCACTATGAAAAACAGTATGGAGGTACCTCAGAAAACTACATATACAACTACCATATATCACCCAGCAATCCCACTCCTGGGCATATGTTCAGACAAAACTTTCATTCAAAAACACATGCGGAGTTCCGTTGTGGCGCAGTGGAAATGAATCTGTCTAGGAACCACGAGGTTGCGGGTTCAATCCCTGGCCTCGCTCAGTGGGTAAAGGATCCGGTGCTGCCATGAGCTGTGTTGTAGGTCACAGATGTGGCTTGATCTGGCATAGCTGTGGCTCTGGCATAGGCCAGCAGCTATAGCTCCGATTAGACCCCTAGCCTGGGAACCTCCATATGCCGTGGTGCAGCCCTAAAATGACAAAAGCCAAAAAAAAAAAAAAAAAAAAAAAAAAAAAAGATACATGCACTCCTGTGTTCACTACAGCACTATTTATAATAGCCAGGACATGGAAAGAACCTAAATGTCCACTGACAAATGAATGGATTAAGAAGATGTGGTACATATATATACACAATGGAATACTACTTATCCATAAAAAAAGAACAAAGTAATGCCATTTGAAGCAACATGGATGGAACTAGAGACTCTCATATAAGGAATTAAGCCAAAAAGAGAAAGACAAATATCATATATCACTTATATCTGGAATCTAACAAACAGCACAGATAAACTTATATACAGAAAAGAAACAAACTGATGGACTTGGAGAACAGACCTGTGGTTGCCAAGGGAGAGGGAGTTTGGGGTTACTAGATGCCATCTACTGCATTGGAATAGATAAGCAACGAGATCCTGTTGTATAGCACACGGAAATATATCTAATCACTTGTGATGGAACATGATGGTAAATAATGTGGGAAAAGAATGTATAAACATAAATATGTATAACTGGGTCACTTTGCTGTACAGCAGAAATTAACAAAACATTACAAATCAACTGTAATAGAAAAAATTAAGGAGTTCCCGTAATGGTGCAGTGGTTAACAAATCCGACTAGGAACCATGAGGTGGTGGGTTCGATCCCTGCCCTTGCTCAGTGGGTTAAGGATCCGGCGTTGCCATGAGCTGTGGTGTAGGTCTCAGACGCGGCTCGGATCCTTCGTTGCTGTGCCTCTGGTGTAGGCCGGCGGCTACAGCTCCGATTCGACCCCTAGCCTGGGAACCTCCATATGCCGCGGGAGCAGTCCAAGAAATGGCAAAAAGACCCTTCCCCCCCCCAAAAAAAAGTGCTAAAAAAATTTTTTTTAATCTAAAAATAAATAAATAAATAAAACTATCCACTGTATCCCAATCCAAACTGATCTGCCCTAATTATAGCTGTTCTACTGTTGCTATCACTACCAGTATTAGCAGCCAGAATTACTCTACTATTAACAGACCCAAATCTAAATACAACCTTTTTTGACCCTGGAGGAGGAGATCCAATTCTCTACCAACAACTGTCTATTCTTTGGCCACCCTCAAGTTTATATCCTTATTTTGCCTGGATTTGGAATAATGTCTCATATTGTAACTTATCACTCAGGAAAAAAAGAGCCTTTTGGGTATACAGGACTAATATGAACTAAGATGTCTACTGGCTTCTTAGGTTTTATCATATGAGCCCATCACGTATTTACAGTAGGCACAGATGTTTACACATGAGCATACTTTACATCAGCTACTATATATTGCTATTTCCACAGGCGTAAAAGTATGGACTAGCAACTCTCCAAGAGGTAACATTAAAATGACCTCCCACTATATTATAAGCCCTAGGCTTTATTTTCCTTTTTACAGTAGGTGGCTTGATAGGAATTGTTTTAGCCATCTCTAGATATCATTCTTCACAATTCATATTACATAGTTACATATTTCCACTGTGTATTATCAATTGGAGCAGTATTCACTATCACAGGGGGCTTCACACACTGGTTTCCACTATTTTCAGGTTATACATTCAACTCAGCATGAGCAAAAATTCACCTTATATTTGTAGGTGTAAATAAAACTTTC
The DNA here is from genome assembly GCF_054392235.1 of Sus scrofa. Taxonomy (NCBI): domain Eukaryota; kingdom Metazoa; phylum Chordata; class Mammalia; order Artiodactyla; family Suidae; genus Sus; species Sus scrofa. The sequence continues at coordinate 115,098,615 of NC_139385.1, read as the reverse complement.
TTCCCACAACACTTTCTTGGTCTATCTGGAACACCACAATGCTATTCTGACTACGCTGATACATATATAACATGAAATACCATTTCATCAATAGGTTCATTTATTTCACTAATAGCAGTAATATTCATATGTTATTTTATAATCTGAGGTGCATTTGCATCTAAACAAGAGATCTCAATAGTAGAATTAACCACTACAAATCTGAAGTGACTACATGGATGCTCTCCATCATACCACACATTTAAAGAGCCTACTTATGTTAACCTAAAGCAAGAAAAGAAGGAATCAGATCCTCTTCTACTCGTTTCAATCCAACACCATACCCATTATGATTTTCTTGATAAATGAGGTATTAGTAAAATTTTACATAATATTTTCAAAGTTAAGTTATAGATGAAAATCCTATATTGCTCTATGGCATACCCTTTTTAACTAGCCTTTCAAGACGCAACATCATCCATTATAGAAGAGCTCCTAAATTTCCAGGATCGCACATTAATGATCATATTTTTAATTAGCTCCCTGTCCTTTATATTATCTCACTCATATCAATGATTAAACTAACATATAAGAGCATAATAGAGGGAGTTCCCTGGTGGCCTAGTGGGTTAATGATCCAGCATTGTCACTGCTATGGCACAGGTTTGATTCCTGGCCCAGGAACTCCAACATGCTGCAGGCACAGCCAAAAAAAAAAAGAGCACAACAGATGCACAAGAAGTAGAAACAATCTTAACAATTGTACTATCACTCTATTTCTAATTTTTAAAAGTTTTATTGTAGCTGATTTACAATGTTGTAATAATTTCTGGTGTACACCAAAGTGATTCAGTTATATATATATGCACACATCCATTCTCTTTCAGATTCTTTTCCCACATAGATTAATCACAGAATAATGAGTAGAGTTCTCTGTGCTATACAGCAGGTCCCCCCGGGCCAATCATTTCATACACCTCAGTGTGCCTACCATCATTTTAATCTTAACTGCCCTATCATCATTATGCACCATTATGAATTCTTTACATAACAGATGAAATCGATAATCTTATCTGACTGTGAAAACTATGGGACACAAATGACACTGGAGCTACGAATACAAAGACTATAGGGATTTAAAGTTTGACTCCTACATGATATTCCTACATCAGATCTAAAACCAGGAGAACCGGGATTATTAGAGGCAGACAACTGAAGAGTTCTGCCCACAGAAATCACAATCCAAATATTAACCTCCCCTGAAAAGGATACTCATGAGCTGTCACTTCAATAGGACTAAAAACAGACACCATTTCAAGATACCTAAATCAAACGACCCTCATATCAACACTACCAGGCCTATACTGTGCACAATGCTCAGAAATTTGTGAATCAAAATCATATTTTCATACCTATTGTCCTCAAATTGGTTCCACTAAAACATACTGAAAAATGATCCACATCAATACTATAAATTCATTAAGAAGCTAAATAGCTTTAAGCTTTTAAAGACTCTTGGAGGTTTAGCCTCCCCTTAATGACATGTCACAGCTAGACACAAATCATGATTTATTACTATCTTATCAATAATTCAAACCCTGTTTATTACATTCCAACTAAAAATTTTCAAAATACGTATATCCTTCAAATCCAGAGCTAAAATCTACTAAAACACAAAGCAATCCCTTGAGAAACAAAATGAATAGAAATGTATTTGCCTCTCTCATTACCCCAACAGTTAATAGGACTTCCTACTGTTATCTTATTCATCATATTATTTCCCATACCTAACTGATTAATAAATGTGTTATTTTCATTCAATAATCCTAGTCCAATTGACCTCAAAACAAATAGCTATAATCACAAAGGACAAACTTGGACCCTAATACGTATATCACTCATCTTATTTACTGGATCAACAAATTTACTAGGACTCTTACCACATTCATTTACACCCACCACACACTCTCAATACATTCAGGTACAACAATTCCTCTGTGAGCAGGAACTGTCATTACTCGTTTCTCCCACAATAAAAGCATCCTTGGCTAATTTCTGCCACAAGAATACCAGTTCCTCTTATTCCCATGCTTCTTATTTCCATGATCCTAATAGTAATCATCAAAACTATTAGCTTCTACATTCAACCAACAGCCTTAGCCATACAAGTGACATCTAATATTACAACAGTTGATTTAATCAAAATAATCATTTAGTCAAAGAGGCAACCCTAGCACTATTAAGCATTAGTACCACTGCAGCCCTTATTACATTCATTATTCTTATTTTACTCACTATTCTTGAATCTGCAAGTGCTCTAACTCAAGTCTATATATTTACCTTGCTGTTACCAGTAAGTCTTTCACGTACATGACAATATTTAATGACGCACCAAACCCATGCATCCCATATAGTAAATTCCAGTCCCTGACCTCTTACAGGTGTTCTCTCAGCCCCTCTCATAACATCTAGCCTAGTTATGTGATTTCACTTTAACTCAATACTATTACTATCATTAGGCCTATTAACTAATACCTTCAACAGTATATCAATGATGATGAGACATCATTTGAGAAAACATCTTCCAAGGCTATCACACACCAACTGTTCAAAAAGCACTCTAATATGGATAATTCTTTCCATTATTTCTGAAGTCCTCTTTTTTGATTTTGATTTTTTCCATTATAGTTAGTTTACAGTATTCTGTCAATTTCTACTGTACAGCAAAGTGATCCAGTCACACACACATAGTCTTTTTTTCATGTTATCCTCCATCAGAGTTCCCACTGTAGCACAGCGGAAACGAATCCGACTAGAAAGCATGAGGTTGCAGGTTCGATCCCTGGCCTCACTCAGTGGGTTAAGGATCTGGCGTTGCCGTGAGCTGTGGTGTAGGTCAAGAGGCGGCTCGGATCCCGCGTTGCAGTGGCTGTGGTATAGACCAGCAGCTACAGCTCCGATTAGACCCCTAGCCTGGGAACCTCTATATGCTGCAAGTGCAGCCTTAAAAAAGAAAAAAAAAAAGACAAAAGACATTATCCTCCATCATGCTCCATCATAAGTGACTAGATATAGTTCCCGGTGTGAAGTTCTCTTTTTTCCTGGCTTTACCTGAACTTTCCATCACTCAAGCCTTGCCCCAACACCTGAGCTAGGCAGATGTTGACTACCAACAGGCATTCATTCTCTAAATCCACTAGAAGTGCCACTCCTTAATACCTTAGTCTTATCAGCTTCCAAAATATGTATCACTGAGCCCACCATGACCTTATAGAAGAAAACCACAAACATATACTCCAAGCTCTTTTAACTGTAATTTCTAAGATAATATCTTGTCTTAACTCTGGTCACACACTAGAATCATGAGTAGAGCTTAGAATGATTTCTGGTATTTTCATCCTAAGCATTTTTCCACAGACATCTGTGCAGCAAACGTTTGGGCCACATAACTAATTGGCTATAAGACAATTTTGCCATGAAAGATACACTATACCCTGGAGGAAAAAGAGGTTGAGGGCCTCAAAGGTGTAAAGTTGATCCCACATTCCTCACAGAACTGTGGAACATCTATCAACAGACATACGATACAAACAACAGTAGAAGGCTTTCACAAGGTAATACAAAGCTCAGTTACAAATATGTATCCTAGTATTTGGAAACTGGTACCTCTCTTAATGAAGTAAGAAATTTTAGTGAAAAAGAAAAGTGTGATGCTGAATGAGATGACAAATTAATAAGCAAAAGATTGTGTAATACAGTTGAACAAAGTAGGGGCAAGGAGTTTCGACCCCTGTGCAGTCAAAAATCCACATATAGGAGTTTCCGTTGTGGCTCAGCAGTAATGAATCCATCTAGTATCTACATACATTTTCAATGTATTCAAATATTTTGTATTTTGTAATAAAATCTAATTTTGTGACTCATTTTTCATGTTTCATTATGTTTCTTTCAATGTCCCACTTTTATTCTTCATTATCTTATCTTTTATGGCAAAACTGCCTCATGGCCAGCTAGTCATGTGGCCAAAATGTCTGTGACAAAAATACTTATGGTAAAGAATCTACAGCAAAGACTGTTTATAGAAAGTACCTAGAGCCCTTAAAATAAACAAAAGATGAAGACTCCCTTCCCAGATTTAAGGTCAGGCTCTGGGGAATAGGGAATGGACATTTAAATTTTAAATTTACTTTTATATAGGAAGTTCCCTGGTGGCATAGTGGTTAAGGATTTGGCATTGTCACTGCTGTGGCTCAGTTTCGATCCCAGGCCAGAGAACTTCTGCATGTCATGAGCACAACCCATACACAAAAACTTAAATATTATTCAGTATATTTATATATACTCTTTAAAAAAAAACAGATTTTATTTCTAATAATGGGTTACTGAAAAATTGAGACAATAGTGCAGAGTTTCCAAATACCCCATAGCCAGTTTCCCCTATTATTAACATCTTCATTACAGTACATTTGTTACACTTAATGAACTAATACTGATAAATTATCATTAACTAAGGTCCACATTTTTTTTAAATTTCCTTAGTTTCTACCCAGTATCCTTTTCCTGTCCCAGGATCCCACCCAAGAAACCACATTTCCTTAACTGTCATTATCTCCTTAGGTCCCTTTTGGCTGTGACAGTTTTGCAGACAGTTTTTTGAGGACCTTGACTGTTTTGAGGAGTACTGTTCAGGTGTTTTTTTGTCAGATGCCCCACCAGTAGAATTTGTCTGATGTTCTCATTATTAGACAAGAGTTAGGAGTTTTGGGGAAGAAGACTGCACAGGTAAAGTGCCATTCTCATCACATCATATCAAGCGTATTTACCATCAACATGATTTATCACTACTGATGTAGACCTTGATCATCTGGCTGAGACACTGTTTGTCAGGTTTCTCTACTGCAAAGCTATTCCTCCCTCCCACCTATGCCATACTCTTTGGAAGTAAGTCACTATGTGCAGCCCACACCTAAGGAATGACAAGGTATGCTCCCTGTCCTTGAAGGAAGAGTACCTACATAAATTCTTCACGGCAGAGTATGTGAGTGCAGTTCTTTTGTATGGGAGATTTTTCTATTTTCTATCATTAATTTATTCATCCAAATGTGTGTATAAATATATATGTATATACATATAGTTTTCTCAGTATGGACTTATGGATATTTATTTCATATTTTGGGATTTAATTATACTCTTTTAGAATATAATTTTACCTTTTTTGGGTCATTTTAGGGCCATAGCCACAGCATATGGAAGTTCCCGGCCTAGGAGTCTAATCAGAGCTGTAGCTGCTGGCCTATACCACTGTGACCTACATTGAAGCTCATGGCAACACTAGATCCTTAATCTGCTGAGCAAGGCCAGGGTGTCCTCATGGATACTAGTTGGGTTCATCACCACTGAGCCACAACAGGAACTCTAATTTTACTTATTTTTAATAGTCAATTTATTCATGTGGTTCAAAATTTTTAAAGTACAAAAGCAGAGTGCAAAATCTATGCCCTAGCTACCCAGTTATCCACACTCTAGTCAACAACGTTCCTAGTTTTCTCAGTATCCTTCTGAACATATACATAGATAATAAACATGGATATATCTTTCCTTCTTTTTACACAGATGGTAGAACATTATAAACACTGTTTTCTGCATATTGTTTCTCTTAGCAATATATTCTGGACATCATTCCATGGCAATATATAAAAAACATTTATGTTATTTTTTTGCATAATTTTACCAGTTCCCTACTGATGGGATATGGGTTGAGGGATAAAACTAAAGCCAAAATGTCTTATGTTCAAATCCTGATCAAATTTATGTGCTAACTACACAACCTTAGCTCTGTTTCTTGATATATAAAATAGTGAATATATTTAAAGAGCTTTGAACTCCTAATATGGTTTGAGTGCCATATGAACTGTATCTACCGTTTCTCATGCTTTATAATTACAAACAATAACCAATGTACAATCTTATATAAACATACCTTTTCCCAATTTTTATTTGCTCTTTAGGCCCACACCTGAAGCACATGGAAGTTCCCAGGCTATGGGTCAACTTGGAGCTACAGAGGCTGGCCTACTCCACAGCCACAACCATAGCAACACAGGACCCGAGCCACATCTGCAACCTACACCACAGCTCCTAGCAAAGCTAGATCCTTAACCCATTGAGTAGGGCCGGGAATCTAACCAGCATCTTCATGGACACCAGTTGGGTTTGTTTCCCCTGAGCCACAAGAGGAACTCCCCAATTTCTGAGTATATGAGTAAGATAATTTCCTAGAAGTAGATTTACCACGTTAAAGAACATGGACATCTGACATTTCTAGGTATTATGAAAATGCTCTTTACAGAGACTCTACCAATTTATATTTCCAAAAGTAACACATTAATGCATGGGCTTTTTCTGGAGTTCTTGTTGTGCTGCAGCGGTAACTAACCTGACTAGTATTCATGAGGATGCAGGTTCAATCCTTGGCCTCGATCAGTAGGTAAGGATCTAGCGTTACCAAAAGCTGTGGTGTAGGTCACAGATGCGGCTCAGATCTGGCATTGCTGTGGCTGTGGTGTGGGCTGGCAGCTGCAGCTCTGATTCAGCCCTTGGCCTGGGATCCTTCAATAAGCCAAGGCTGCGGCCCTAAAAAGACAAAAAAAAAAAAAAAAAAAAAAGGGGGATGTATGTTTTTTTCTCATTTCACTTTCCGTGGTTGTTGTCATTTGTCTCGAGATTTTTTTTTTTTTAATTTCCTCTCTGATTTCATTGTTGACCCACTGGGTTTTTAGTAGCATGTTTAGTCTCCATGTGGACTAAATTAAAATCAATAGGTCAACAACGAAATCAAAGAGGAAACTTAAATACCTCAAGACAAACATCAATGAAAACACAAACATACAAAATCTATGGGATTCCACAAAAGCAGTTCTTAGAGGGAAGTTCACAGCAATATAGGCCTTCCTCAAAAAAAAAAGCAAGAAAAATCTCAAACAACTTAACCTACCACCTAAAAGAATTAGAAAAAGAACAAACAAAACCTAAAATCAGCAGAAGGAAGGATATGATAAGGACCATAGAGAAATCGATAAAATAGAGATTTAAAATATAATAGAAAAAAATCAATAAAACCAAGAGATGTTCCTTTGAAAGGATAAACAAAAATCAACAAACCTCTGACCAGGCTCACCAAGAAAAAGAGAGCTCAAATAAACAAAATAAGAATTAAAAAAGGAGAAATCTCAATTGATACTGAAGAAATTTTTAAAAAAAGAGAATACTATGAACAATTACATGCCAACAAATTTGACAACCTAGAAAAAATGGACAACTTTCTAGAAACACACAGGCAACCAAAATTGAATCCAGAAGAACTAGATCATGAGAACACACCAATCATCAGAAATGAAGCTGGACATATAATTAAAAAAAAAAAAAAAAAAAAAACTCCCTACCAACAAAAGTCCAAGACCAGATGGATTCACAGGTGAATTCTACCAAACATGCAAAGAACTTAGTAATTCTTAAAATCCTCCAAAAGATTAAGAGGGAATATTCCCAAATATAGTCTATGAAGCCACCATCACCCTAATACAAAAATCGAAGATACTAACAAAAAAGAAAATTATAGGCCAATATCTTTGATGAACAGATGCAAAAATTCTCAACAAAATTCTTTAACAAAATTCTTTAACAAAACTGAATCCAGCAACACATAAAAAAGATTATACACCACAACCAAGTGGATTTCATCACAAGTTCACAAGATTGGTTCGAAACAATCAATGTAATTCACCACATTAAAAAAGAAAAGTCAAAAACCACATAATCATCTCAATAGATGCAGAAAAGGCATCTGACAAAATTCAACATCCATTCACAGTAAAAATTCTTATCGAAGTGGGTATAAAGGGAATACATCTCAACATAATAAAACCCCTTGTGGCCAACCCCTAGCCAATATTGTACTCAAGGGAGAAAGCTGAAAGCCTTCCTGCTAAAGTCTAGAACAAGACAAGGATGCACACTCTAACCGCTATTATTCAACATGGTATTAGAAGTCCTAGCCTCAACAATTAGACAAAAGAAATAAAACGTACTCAAATTGGAAGAGAAGAGGTAAAACTGTCACTATATGCAGATGACATGTTACTATATATAGAAAACCCTAAAGACACCACACAAAAACTACCTGAACTGATTAACAAATTTAGCAAAGCAGCAGGAAACAAGATTAACATTCAGAAATCAGTTGCATTTCTGTATACTAACAATGATATATTAGAAAAGGAATATAAAATCACAGTATCTTTTAAAATCATACCCCGGAAAAAACTAGGAATAAACCTGACCAAGGAGGTGAAAGACGTATACACTGAGAACTATAAATTATTAATCAAGGAAATTAAAGACGATTCAAAGAAATGGAAAGCTATCCTACGCTCCTGGATTGGAAGAATTAATATTATTAAAATGGCCATACTACCCAAAGCAATCTACAGATTTAATGGTATCCCTATCAAATTGCCCATGACTAGAACAAATAAATCAAGGAATTTTATGGAACTATAAAAGACCCAGAATTGCCAAAGCAATCCTAAGGAAAAAAAAAAAAAAAGCAGGAGGCATATGGAACAGAATAGGAACCCAGAAAGAAACCCAGACCCCTACAGTCAATTAATCTTTGACAAAGGAGGCAAGAAGATAAAATGGGAAAAAGGCGGTCTCTTTAGCAAGCAGTACTGGGAAAACCAGACAGCTGCACGTAAATCAATGAAATTAGAACACACACCAGGGAGTTCCTCTATGGAGCCACAGCTTAAGAATCTGGCGTTGTCACTGCAGCAGCTCAGGTCCCTGGCCCAGGAACTTCTACACGCTCCAAATGTGGCAAAAAACAAAAAACAAACCACCCTTACACCATCAAAAATAAACTAAAAACGGTTTAAAGACTTAAACCAAGACATGATACCATAAAACTAGAAGAGGAGTTCCCATGGTGGCTCAGTGGTTAACGAATCCAACTAGGAACCCTGAGGTTGCCAGTTCGATCCCTGGCCTTGCTCAGTGGGTTAAGGATCTGACATTGCCGTGAGCTGTGGTGTAGGTCACAGACGCGGCTTGGATCCCACGTTGCTGTGGCTGTGGTGTAGGCCAGCGGCTACAGCTCTGATTCAACCCCTAGCCTAGGAACCTCCAAATGCCACGAGAGCAGCCCAAAAAATGGCAAAAAGACAAAACAAAATAAAACAAAAAAAACAAACTCCTAGAAGAGAACATTCTCTGACATAAACATTCTCTGACATAAATCTTACAAATATTTTATTAGGTCAGTCTTCTAAGACAAAAGAAATAAAAACAAAAATAAACAAATGGGACCTAATCAAATTTGCAAGCTTTTGCACAAAAAGGAAGCCATTAAAAAAAAAAAAAAAAAAAAAAAAAAAAAGAAAACAAAAAAGACATCCTACAGAATGGGAGAAAATATTTGCAAAGATGCAACTGACAACAGCTTAATCTCCAAAATACACAACTTATATAACTCAACAACCAAAAAACAATTTGGATGTCCTGTTGTGGCTCGGCAGGTTAAGGATCCAGTGTTGCTGCAAGCTGCAGCGTGGGTTGCAGATGTGACTTGGATCCGGCATTGCTGTGGCTGTAGCATAGGCCTGGAGCTGAAGCTCCAACTCAACCCCTAGCCCAGGAACTTCCATATGCTGCAGGTGCAGCCATAAAAAGAAAACAAAACCAACCAACCAAAGAAAATAACAAATGACCCAATCAAAAATGGGGAGTTCCCTTGGGAGTTCCCGTCATGGCACAGTGGTTAATGAATCCGACTAGGAACCATGAGGTTGCGGGTTCGGTCCCTGCCCTTGCTCAGTGGGTTAATGATCCGGCGTTGCCGTGAGCTGTGGTGTAGGTTGCAGATGCGGCTCGGATCCTGCGTTGCTGTGGCTCTGGCGTAGGCCAGTGGCTACAGCTCCGATTCAACCCCTAGCCTGGGAACCTCCATATACCGCAGGAGCAGCCGAAGAAATAGCAAAAGGACAAAAAAAAAAAAAAAAAAAAAAAAAAAAAAAAGGGCAGAAGACCTAAATAGACATTTCTCCAAAGAAGACATATAGATGGCCAGTAGGCACATGAAAAAAAGGATCAACCTCACTATTAGAGAAATGCAAATCAAAACTACAATGAGGTAACATGTTATACCAGTCAGAATGGCCAACATTATTAGGTCTACAAAAAACAAATGATGGAAAGAGAACCATCCTACATTATTGATGGGAAGGTAAATTAGTTACAACCACTGTGGAAAGCAGTATGGAGGTACCTCAGAAAACTAAAAATAGAACTACCATATAATTCAGAAATCCAACTCCTGTGCATATCTATGGATAAAATTATAATTCAGAAAGATATAGGCACACCAATGCTCATAGCAGCACTATTCACAATAGCCAAGACAATGAAGCAACCTAAATGTCCACTGACAGATGAACGGATTAAGATGTGGTATGTATAAACAATGGAATACTACTCAGCCATAAAAGAAAATGAAATCATGCAATTTACAGCAATATGGATGCAACCAGAGATTATCACACTAGGTAAGTTAAAAAGAGAAATACAAATATCATATGACATCATTTATAAGTGGAATAGAAAATATGGCACAAATGAACCTATCTACACAACAGAAAGTGATGCACAGACATAGAGAACAGACTTGTGCTTACGGAGAAAGAGGAGGGAGAGGGTGGGATGGACTGGGAGTTTGGGGTTAGTAAATGCAAACTATTACATTTAGAATGGATAAACAACAAGGTCCTATTGTATAGCACAGGGAACTATATCCAATTTCCTGGGATAGACCATGATCGAAAATAATATAAAAAAAGAATGTGACTCAGTCCTATGTATATATAGCTGAGTTGATTTGCTACACAGCAGAAATTGGCACAAGGTTGTAAATCAACTATACTTTAATAAAAAATAAAGAAGGAAAAACAATTGATTATATTGTGAATTTCTATTTCCTTTTCTTTCTTTTTTTTTTTTTTTTTGTCTTTCAAGGGCCACACCTGTAGCATATGGAGGTTCCCAGGCTGGGGATCCAGTTGGAGCTGTAGCCTCTGGCCTACACCAGAGCCACAGCAATGAGGGATCCAAGCCACGTCTGCGACCTACACCACAGCTCACAGCAATGCCGGATCCTTAATCCACTGAGCAAGGCCAAGGATTAAACCCGCAACCTCATGGATACTAATCTGGTTAACTAACTGCTGAGCCACGATGGGAACTCCTGAATTTCTATTTTCAATGGGCTCCTTTCTATTAATCATTCCAGAATACAAGTCTTACCTAATAAAATGGTATAATGCTTTCTAAGCATTCCTTCCCCATGGGGGAAAAAAAAAGTTATTTGTGATAGGGAACAAAATTAGAAAAGCAGTATAGGTGCTAGCATGCTTAATTAACTGTCAGTAATTGTCACTGGCTATTTACTTTGTCTATTCCTCTAGGGCAGTAGTTCTCAACTGGGGTTATTCTCTGCCCTCCAGAATATACGTGGCAATGTCTTGAGACGCTTTTGTTTGTTACAACTTTTGGTACTGGTACTAGTGGGTCCAGGCCAGGGATGCTACTAAACATCCTACAATGTACACTCTACAGAACAGAATTCTCTGGCCCAAAATGTCAACAGTGCTGAAGTTGATACATCTTGCTCTGGAAAATAAAGGAGTCAAGAATATAGTGGGAATGGATAATGTGGAAGAAAACTGACAACCTTCTGAAAACTAGACATGCCTATATTTCTTTCTCTAGCCTACCTTGGCCTTGATTAAAGAAGAAAGAAGAAATGAAAGAAATCACAAAGGGGAAAAAAAAAAAAAAAGAAAGAAAGAAACTGCAAAAGAGCTAGCAGAGTAGGAGCAAAAGAGGCCTCTACTTTGGCCTCTTTCCAAACTCCCCCAGGCTTTTCTGGGTTTGCTTTATACAAACTGTGCCAATGACTTCTCTTGACTGCAAAATGAAGACAGTTCCCAGTCCATATGAAAAAGCATCAGAATTTCACCATAAAATTATCAAATTCGCACCCATTATACACCCACTTTTTCTACTTTCAGACTCATCTGTCTTCAGTTTTGCATTAAAGGTGGCTTCAGAATAAAAAAAAAAAAAGATCATTTTATCTTTCTATAATCATTTTGTGGAAGTTACTAGTTACAAATGCAAGTTACTAGTTACAATAACTCACACTTGTCATAAGTAAAAGATTCTGATATGTGCAAATAAAATTCCCTTAAGCAACACTGTATTTTGAGAGTTATCACTCAAAAGTTCACAACATTAAAATTCTGTCAATAAAATGTTAGATGAGGCAGTAAGATTTCAAGTTTTTAATTAATTCTACTGGTCTGGAGTTCCCTGATGGCCTAGCAGTTAAGGATTCAGATCTGTCACTGCTGTGGCTCAGGCTCAGTTTCAGGCCCAGGAACTTCCACATGCTATGGGCACGGCCAATACATAAGTAAGTAAATAAATAAATAAATAAAATAAAAATTCTACTTGGTCAAATACAACTTTTACATATTAATAAAAGAACTTCAGAATTTAACATTCTCTGGGAGTTCCCATTATGGCTCAGCGGGGAAGTAACGGATGTAGTCTCTGTAAGGATGCCAGTGCAAACCCTGGCCTGACTCAGTGGGTTAAGGATCTGGCATTGCTGCAAGCTGTGGTATAGGTCACAGATGTGACTTGGATACAGTGCTGCCATGACTGTGGCAGAGGACTCAGCAGCAGCAGAGACTCCACCCCTAACCTGGGAACTTTCATATGCTGCAGGTGCAGCTGTAAAAAGAAAAAAGAATTTAACATTATCTGAACAAATAATTTATCACTGTACATTTAAAAGACATTTTAATTGAAGTATAATGAGTAAAGTACACTAATGTTTTGGGTTTTTTTTGGGTTTTTTTTTTTGGTTTTTTTTTTTTTTGTCTTTTTGCCATTTTCTTGGGCTGCTCTCTCGGCATATGGAGTTCCCAGGCTAGGGGTCCAATCGGAACTATAGCCACTAGCCTACACCAGAGCCACAGCAACGCAGGATCCGAGCCACGTCTGCAACCTACACCACAGCTCACGGCAACGCTGGATCCTTAACCCACTGAGCAAGGGCAGGGACCGAACCTGCAACCTCATGGTTCCTAGTCAGATTCGTTAACCACTGCGCCACGACGGGAACTCCAAAATACACTAATGTTAATTAGAAGATAAATAAATGGGACTTCTTATCATGGCTCAAGGGAAGTGAATCTGACTAGTATCCATGAGGATGCAGGTTCGATCCCTGTCCTTGATCAGTGGGTTAAGGATCTGGCGTTGCCGTGAGCTGGGGTGTAGGTCATGGATGCAGCTTAGATCTGGCATTGCTGGAGCTATGGTGTAGGCCAGTGGCTACAGCTGTGATTCGACCCCTAGCTTAGGAACCTCTATATGCCATGGGTGCGCCTCTACGAAGACCAAAAAAAAAAAAAAAAAAAAAAAAAATGAAGAGCTATACACCCTCCCCTCCCCAATGCAATCACCACCCAGGTCAGGATACAGAACAACCCCAGCGCCAGGTTTGTTTTTTTCTTTTTTGTCTTTTTAGAGTTGCCCCCACAGCATATGGAGGTTCCCAGGCTAGGAGTAGAATCAGAGCTGTAGTTGTTGGCCTATGCCACAGACACAGCAATGCCAGATCTAAGCCACTTTCATGACCTACAACACAGTTCACGGCAATGCCAGATCCTTAACCCACTGAAAACTGACAACCTTCTGAAAACCTGCATCCTCATGGATACTAGTCAGATTCGTTTCCCCTGAGCCACAACAGGAACTCCACCAGGTTTTATTATATTCAATCAATTTGAAAAGTTGAGTACTAAAGTCATTTTAAAATTGGATGCCAATTAAATCTTCACAATAAATCTTTCTAATAATAAACCAGATCTAGTAAATAGCTCCAAGAGGGCAAGGGCACTCACTTTTCACTGTTCCCTACTGAATACTAGAACTTATAGTACATGGAAATAACTAGAATTTAATATCTAGAACTTAGTACATCTAACAGGCACTTACTGAAAAAAGTTGATGACTACTGAGCAAAGGTAACTAATTTAACACAACATATTTCCCAGAAACAAATATAATTATTACTTTAACATCACTTTTTAGGGAGTTCCCGTCGTGGCGCAGTGGTTAACGAATCCGACTAGGAACCATGAGGTTGCGGGTTCGGTCCCTGCCGCTGCTCAGTGGGTTAACGATCCGGCGTTGCCGTGAGCTGTGGTGTAGGTTGCAGACGCGGCTCGGATCCCGCGTTGCTGTGGCTCTGGCGTAGGCCAGTGGCTACAGCTCCGATTCAACCCCTAGCCTGGGAACCTCCATATGCCATGGGAGCGGCCCAAGAAATAGCAACAACAACAAAAGAAAGACAAAAGACCAAAAAAAAAAAAAAAAAAAAAAAAAAAACATCACTTTTTAGGAAGTATTTAACTGGAGAAAGAATTTCAAAGACTGATTCTATATGCTGAGAGAAGGCACTAAAATCTAGGTAAGTTAATGAGAAAATTAATTCAATGTGGGCCTTGTTTCATCATTAATCACCAACAGCATTTTCTGTTGGCATACTAGCGGAGCTGCTTCATTTAATACCATTTTTCTTTGACACAAACCAAAGAAATCTTTCTCATTTTCCTTTTTGTTTTTCAATTAGTTCTGATTTTTTTTTTCTTTTTGGGACTGAACGTGCAGCATGCAGAAGTTCTCAGGTAAGGGGTCAAATTAAGAGCTGTAGCTGCTGGCCTAAGCCACAATCACACCACCACCAGATCTGAGCCCCATCTGCAACCTACACCAAAGCTCACGGCAACACCAGATAGATACTTAACCACTGAGCAAGGCCAGGGATTGAACCCTCATCCTTATGAATACTAGTGGGGTTCATTACCACTGAGCCATAATGGGAACTTCAGTTCTTTTTTTTTTTTAACTGAGGATGGAGAGCTTCCCCCTACCCCCATGGCTGAGTAGTAATCCGCTGTATATCCATATCAGATGTTTTTTTAACTCGATGAATTTTATTTCATTTATAGGTGTACACGATCACCACAACCCAATTTTATAGCATTTCCATCCCAAATTGATTATTTTTAATTCAAACTTTTTTCAACTTTCCATTCTAGCCAAGGTCTCAACCTGAATTCTACCCAGCAGAATTAAAAAAAAAAAAAAATCCTTCCAGTTTGAGCCTTCAGATTAGTTAATGGTTGCCTGATACTGTTTCCCCAAGACAAAAAAATGTAGGGATATGGTAAAGAGTAGGATGTCACCTAGCCACTGCAACATAGCTGTTGGGGGTGGGGGGAACAACAGAGAATGACAACTGGTTTCTAGAACATAAAAGACACAGTTGGGGGTTTCCCCTTCCTTTGCAGAACACTAGTTCTGCGGAGACAATGTATTCTGTCAAAGAACAGGCCAAAATCACTCCTAAATTAGGATACACAAACAAAGAATCTTCAGGTCTAGAGTCATGTAAATAGTCAAAACTAAAAACAAATGTTTTAAATCAATTAAAAGCAGATAGCTTTAGTTAGAATCATTTCAATGTCAGTAAACACCATTATAGTTTAAAATGAATTGCTGTCTGCCAGTTTCGTTTCTCACTCCAACTGCTCTACTATGTTCATTCAACAAGTTAACACAATAGCTGCTGCATCATAGCTTTATTTCTAAGCCTCTTGGCAGCATGAAAGCAAGGTACTCACATTCATGGAGTGCATGAGTTACGACGTATCAGGCATCATGCAAAGCACTTGACATAAACTATCTCACTGAATTTCCTCAAAATTCCTAAAACAAGTAATCCCAGCCCGGGATCAGATCTGAGCCACAGCCAAGACCTAAGCTGCACCTGTGGCAACACCAGATCTTTACCCCACTGTGCCAGGCTGGGGATAGAACCTGCATCCCAGTGCTCCCAAGACACCACCAATTCCATTGCACCACAATGGGAAATCACTGATACCTATTTTTAATAGTTTGTCATGTGCTAAATGCTGAAATAAAATCAAAGGGCAAGAGTAAAGCAAAGTCAGCGTATCGGAAGAATGGTATCATTCTTTGGTATTTACTAAAAATTTAAGAGCATTACAGGATCAAAGATCTTTCCAGATTTAAAAAGATTTTTAAAACTATGAATATTAACATTTCGAACATACTAATTAAGTGCCGGATGATGTATTAAGGACTTTACAATTAATTACCATAATTTTTAAATGGAGGTAGATATTATGACCCTCGGTTGATAAATCAGGGTCAAAAGTCAAGTGACTTAGAAAAGGGTCTATAATCACAAAAAACAAGAAAGCTACAGAATCAAAATCTTTACCTGTGTCTGTCTGTCTGATCTGAAAACACTGTTACCTTTCTCAGTTAGTCTTTTTTTGTTAATACACACCAATAACAAAAAATAATAGTACAGATTTAAATGCTAATGTAATTTTAGCATTGGGAATCCACGCATGAATAATCTGTTCAGAAAGCAAGGCCTACTCCCTCAGTTTTGATTTGCTCATTTGTAATCTGACTCTCTGGTAGCAACCTCTCAGCAGAGATATGATCAGCCAATTTCTGCTTGGCTCAATCCTAGTTCTACCTACTGCTCAGATCTGTCTGCCTTCTTGTCCTGACTGCCAGATCCACTATTTCTTTGGATTTCATCAGTTTTAAAAGCACTCCATTCAGCTTAGAGACTCCTAGACAGCAGAGATCTTGTTTGTTGTTAGTTTTCTTTCTAGACCAATATGAAGACATACAGAAATCTAATATACAGAGGTTAAAAACTTATTTCCTTGTTTAACTATATCTATACCCATAACAGAAACTTTGTACAATTCTTAAAATACATCCAAGCCAAACTAGAAATTCTATTTTAAAGCTCTCAAGCTACAACTCACATGTAGAAGACATTTATATTCACTAATTTATTAAGACCCTACAATAGTACAAATAGAAGTTTTCCATTTTGTAAACTTCAGAAATCCTATTTCTACACAGTCTAACTTGAGGTTTTTCAACTTCAGCATCTCCTAGGCATTGTAGCAGCATCCTTGTCCTCCATCCACTAGATGCCAGTAGCACTTCCTCTTCCTCTCCCCTGCAACCCACCCCGTTGTAACAACCACAAAACAAAAACAAAGTCTCCAGACAATGCCAAATGTACCCTGAGGGATCAACCCAGTTGAGAACCACTAGTTAATTCAATCTTATACATTAAAATTAGAAAACGGGGCGGTAGTATTTGCCAGCAAAATAGTCCTAATATACATTCTTACAAGAAATAAGTAAAAGTTCACTGGTATCCTCAACTTTGAGAATTTCAGACTATTCTAGAAGAACCTGGCCTTTTGTGCAATCCCAGAAAGACAGAACTCTAGAAACTAAATATCTGACCATCTAAACTAGTGGGGCAGGTTGGGTACAACTAAGGCACCGATATGTGAAACTGGATGAAAAAAGAATACTGGTGCTTATCTGCTTATTTCTTTCTCTTTGTGGCTCTAACAACTATAAATTATTACATTAATGGAAGTAACTACCACTACAGATTATTTGCAGTATGTTTTTAGCAGTAAAAGCAGGTAGAATGTGATATTTAACAAATGTCTACTTTGTATAAGGCATTTGGGGGGGATAGAAAAAGGAAGAAACAGCACAAATCTCAATGTAAGGTGAATGTTGGAAGCATTTCAACTCTTCAAAAAAAAAAAAAAGGAAGCTAACTTTCTGGCTTAAGTTAAAGACAACAACAACAAAAGAAACTCCACCCAGTCCACCCTCAGGATGTGTCATGAAACTGGACTGAATTCAAAAACTGACCATTTTTGGTCACATCCAAGTTTTAAGCAGAGCTCAACGATAAATGATTTGTTGGTTACAGAGATATACTCTTGGGGAGGGGAAATCTCAGTGTACATGTTTCTATTATCTGTGTTACTTAGAATTTGATCCAGTTTTTAACTTTCATAAGCCTGGAATTTGGCTTTAAAATTTTTAACTTTTATAAGCCCAACTGTTCTTTATTTCTGAGGTTTTACCATACCCTCATCTAAACTGGAAACACCAATTTCATTTTCCCCCTAATTGAACACAAAATACTTAAACCTGTATTTATTACTATTATTTTCCCCACATGCCTCTTCACTAACATTTTTGGAAAATATATTTTTGTATCAATTGTCCAAATACTTAGAGATCAGTGTTTTTCTTACCAATATGAGGTCTTTACGGAAAAAAGATATTAACCTTATATAAAACTTGTTTTAGTATTTCCCCAATCTTATGTTTTTATTATTCTTAAATACATAAACATTACATTTTAGAATATTCAAATCTGCAAACTGTTCTTTTCCTTTTTTGATATTATGATTTTTATTTTTTTCTTTTTCCTTTGTTTTCTTTTACTGTTCTGAAAGTGAGATACCTACTCTCTATAAATTTGATGAATATTCAATTACACTTTATTCTATTTTTTCCTTTGATTTGAATTCTCATATGTAACCTTTAATTCCTCTGAAATTTATCTTGGTACCAAGTATTAAGTTGAGGACTATGTTAATATCCTCAACTGCTTAACTAGTTTTCTAAACTCAACCTTCTGGAAAATGAGTCCCTTTTATTTCTCATGCCTTCCTTGGCATGTACCTAAAATGTACCATGGCTCTATTACCGTTTTAGTAGTATTTGCTTTTAGTTATTGTAGTTTTTCTCTCCCCTTTCTTAGTCATTAGATATTTAATTTAATGCTTTTTTACTACTTTTTCTCCCAGATAAATTTTAGGAAAACAATATGAAGGTAAAAAGAATCAAAAAAAAATTTGAATGGAAAAAATAATTTAAGAAGTAAAAATTATACTTGAAGGAACAGGATAATACATTTATTTCACAAAAATTTTAAACTTTATTTAGGAATTCCCACTGTGGCACAGCAGGTTAAGAATCTCACTGCAGTGGCTCAGGTTGCTTTGGAGGCATGGGTTCAGTCCCCGGCCTGGCCCAGTGGGTTAAAGGATCCAGTCCCTGGCCTGGGAACTTCCATATACTGTGAGTATGGCCCTAAAAAGATCCCCCCCCAAAAAAAGACCCATACAACCACCTTATCCCCTGAGGAATGTAATATTGTAAAATGGAAGTCACAGGTTTTCAGGAGTTAAGAGACTACACGTGAAACTAACACATACAGCCAAGAACAGAAGATTAAATAAATCACAAAACTCATACACAATTAACCTCCAATTTTCAGAATCAATAAAAAGGAGTATCAGTAAAGCTAACAAAAAATAGTAATTTACCCACACAGATCAAGGAAGGAATCAGCTAGCTGTCTTCTACACTGTAGAAAATATGACAGAAATGTATATTCTATAAAGCACAAACCCAAAAGTTAACATAAACTTAACTGGCAGGTAGCTTTCATTTATTTCTAAATCATCACTAATTACCAATAAGCTCTCAAAAAGAAAAGGATCCCGCAAGTACAGTTAAAGTTTTGTTGTTTACTTGTTTAGTTTAGAAGCCAGTAAGATCAAACTAATAAGTAATATTCTTAACATTTACTGTATGATCACTATATGCTGGGTGCTGGGCTAAGTATTTTATAAATATATCATTTAATATACATACACATAGAAACACACACACAACCATGAAATGAGCACTATTTTTTTCTTAAATGAGTACTATTTTAAACCTTATTTTCTATATAAGAAACCAGGGTTTCCCAACTAGTAAGTGGTAGAGACAAACTCAAACATAACTGACCCCAAAACTTAATTTTTAACTACTATACTGTAATGCTTTGTGTGGATTATTTTATTTACTCAATCAAGAAATATTTGTTGAGGAGTGCCCACTGTGGCTCAGCAGGTTAAAGACCCAATGTCTCTGTGAAGATATAGGTTCTACCCATGTCCTTGTTAGGTAGTTAAGGATCTGATGTTGCCATAAGCTGCTGTGTAGGTCACAGATATGGCTCAGGTCCAGTGCTGCTATGGCTGTGGTGTAGGCCCCAAGGCTGTAGCTCCAATTCAACTCCTGGCCTAGAGAACTTCCATGTGCTACAGGTACAGCCGTAAAAAAAAAGAAAAAAAATTTGTTGACCACCTGTTATGGACATGATACCTGACCTCACAGAGCTTACAGATTTATGGTAGATACTTTTTTTTTTTTTTTTTTGCTGTGCCCATAGCATGTCAAAGTTCCTGGGTCAGAGAGCAAACTCGCACCACAGCAGCAACCCCACCACTGCAGTGACAACACTGGATCCTTAACCTTCTGTGCTGCAAGAGAACTCCTATGATGGATAATTTTAAGCAAAGGGACAATTACAACCAATACTATGAAAAATAAAATACAAGCTGCATAGGATACCAGTACCTAACCTGGACTGAAGAGGTCAGAAAAAGAATTCCTGAAGGTATAAGCAGAGGATGTGGTAGGGGAAGGGTGTTTCAGGGAAAGGAACAGCAGGCACAAAGGCCTAGTAATGAGATAGAATATGGCATGCATGGAACTTAGGAAGGAATCTGGACCAGAGATATGCCTCTGGGAATCACTGGCATATTTTTATAAGTATTCTTGCAAAAATACCTTACATAAATAATCACGTATTTCTGTCACCTGCTCATTGCCAGCAACCAAAAATGTTTGTCTAGTTAATTGTAGGGAAGTGGGGAGAACAGAAATCACCATTAATTTCTTGAATAACTAGGTCCAGCTCATTTAAAATTCAGGGCACTGCTAGGAAGCAGAAGCACAGAGCTTTATTCATTTGACCATGATAAAAATGAAGAGTCCATATGTGCATAAGTAGACTGGTTTCTGCTCTCTCTTAAAGGCATCTTGCTTTATTCATGCTACAAGTTATCAAGTAGCAGCAGGGCACTATTCTAGCAGCAGAAGTTTATTCCCCCAGGTGAAGGACTACAGTTGTGATAATAAAAAATAAAGAGAAGGGTTTAAAACAAGCCTTTATAACTTCCCAAGATGATAGTTCTTTCTTTTTACCATTTCTGTACCTTCATTTCAGGACTTTTAGTGACTTTTAGTAATTTGACATTCACTCATCTTCTCTTCTCTTCTCTTTTTCTAGAGTACAAATCATTAGCGGCGGGGAATCTTTTACCTTGATAGGCTTCATAGTATCCAGCACTGTGACTGAAGAGAATAAGTATACCACAAATATTTGTTCAACTGCATGAAGTCATTAACAGATAAAGGCACCCAGGAAAGGGGTAACTGTTATCACACTATTATTTAGCTCTCTGTAAACTGCCAAGTAGAAGAAATGAAACTACTAACTTTTAATATAAAAATTTCAACTATCATATCAACCTATAATCTGATGCAGACCTTATTCAATTTCTGAATTACAAGATGCTTTAAAAATTTATTATTGTTACTTCCCTTTTGGCCTATAATTTAACCACATAACACTGTCATTGCTACACTCTAGTTTGAACCTCGGCCTCGAAACTTCCAAGTGCCATAGGTGTGCCAATCAAAATTTTTTTAAAAAAGAAAAAAATACATATTATTGTATTTTCTATGTGTGGAAAACAGTGGCGAGCTCATACAACAAAATATGCTGTCTAAATATTTGCAAAAAAAAACTTCAGATTATTACTTAGGTGATCATTTATGCCTGTCAATTAGAGGCGTTTTTGTTTCTGTTTTTCTTTTTCAGCTGACAGAAAGATGGCATAGTTGCAGCAACACCAGACTCTTAACCCAGTGTACCACAGCAGGAACTCCTAGAGTAAAAGTTCTTGATTCTGATTGCTCATTAGAACTATAGATAGAGCATTTTATTAACTCTTTACTCCCAAAGAGCATGACTTCACTGCTCTGGGAAAAGGACTCTTTTGGTTGTTCTCAGGTGCAGCCAGGGTTGAAAACCACTGTTTCAAAGTAAGTCACATTTAAGTTGCACATAAGCTTACAACCACATGCATGAACCTTATAAACATGTAAGAAACTTGGTCCTTCACAACACTGTAACCTGGTGGTAGAATATTTTTGAAAATTTAACTATTTTTGCGTATATATGACACACTTTGAAAATTTTGATCCTAAACAAAAAAATTAAAAAGTTGGTCATAAGGAAATGCTTACTGAGGGTAATCAGAAAATCTTCCTGTGTACTGTTTAAAAATAGATTGTACTGGATAAGATTTTATAAGAAAAAGACACAAACATTGAAGTAAATTCTGCATTTGTCCAAGTATGTGTTATTACCATGTTCATTTGCTTGTAACAAACTGACCAACTTATCAAAAATTACTGAATCATAGAAAACTTTGACAAGGAGTTTGGTTCACACTCTAACCTATTTCCAACAGTAGGCTGGGATTGAAAATGGTTTTAAAATAGTGCATTAGCTCAGATGTGGTCATGGCACAACCTGGATGCAATTCATATGCAGCCTTCTTACTACACTACACATTTCAAGTGAAAGTCTGGATTAGAGAGAAAGAAGATTAGAAGGAAAGCAAAGAACATGTTTAGAATTTTGGAAAGGGTAGTGAAAATGACACAGGAAAAGACTAAAAGTGTCAATGAATACAAAAAGTCTCAAAAGTTGAAGAAACTATGACCTCAAGAACAAGCTTTACAAACCCCAGCAACAAAATAGAAAGAAAACTACAATAAGGCAAGTGATACTCTAATTGCTGAAAACTAAGAAGAGAAAAACCTAAATGAAGGCAGAAAAAGGACATACTGCATACAATTCAGATCTAACACAAAGTAATGAAGAGTACTGAAAATGTAAAATACATGTTTACAAAAGATCACTTTTCTCAATTTTAATTTTTTAAAAACAATGCACTGTTAAAAGCAAGAAAAACAATATGCTGTGTGATCTGTAACAAAGGTCAATCCTCATTATTTGCAGATTCTGTATCTGTGAAATGTGTCTACTTGCTAAGATTTATTTGCAATTCCCAAATCAACACTTTCTGTGTTTTTGCAGTCATTTGCACACACAGAGAAGGTGGAAAAACTGGTCATTCTGTGCATGTTCCCAGCTGAAACTGAACAAGATGATGCTCTGCCTTCTTGTTTCATCAATCACAGTGTAATATGCATGTCCTTTTCACGGTCTATTTGGTGCCACATGTTCTGAATTTGGGGGCTTTTTCATGGTAATTTCTCTGTTTAAAATGGCTCCCAAGCAGGGGAAGGGATGGACTGGGGGTCTGGAATGGAAAGGTTCTAAAATTAGGTTAAGGTGATAGTTGTACAACTATAAATATAATAAAATTCACTGAATTAAAAAAATGGCTCCCAAGCATAGTGCTTATATGTTGTCTAATGTTTCTAAGTACAAGAAGGCTAGGAGAAAATATGTGTTAGATTAAGCTTCATTCAGGCATAAATTACAGTGCTTCTGGCCATGATATCAATGTTAATGAATCAATAATACATATTAAATAAGGTGTCCTTAAGCAGAAGCACAGGGAAAACAAGATTATGCATTTATTGGTTGATGAAAATGTGACCTGATGCTCACAGGAACTTAACCCTGTATCTCCCCTAGGAGCAATGGTTCAGTATTCACCATTCAGCATTTGAGGTCACTTAATAGAACGTAACAATCACAAATAATGAGAATCGACTCCATGCAGAAATAAAGTGTATGAAACACTAATACAAATGACAATAGAAAGAAAATAGAAACATACTGTCCTAAGGTATAGATTTCATTATACAGTGGTATGATACTGTTTAAAGACAGTCTATGATAAGATATAGATGCATATTATATAAACCAGAGCAAGGATTAGCAAATATTTTCTATAAAAGGCTGGAAAGTAATATTTTAGGTTTGGTGGCCCAAACAGTTTTTGTCACAGCTACTTAACTCTGCTATTGTTTTTGCTGTTTTTTGTTGTTGTTGTTTTGTTTTGTTTGTCTTTTTGCCTTTTAGGGCCACATCTGTGGCATATGGAGGTTCCCAGGCTAGGGGTCCAATCGGAGCTACAGCTGCTGGCCTACTACACCACAGCCACAGCAACTCGGGATCTGAGCCGTGTCTGCGACCTACACCACAGCTCGTGGCAATGCCAGATCCTTAACCCACTGAGCGAGGCCAGGGATTGAACCTGCATCTTCATGGATGCTAGTCAGGTTTGCTAACTGCTGCAAACCTGAACTCCAGCTCTGCTATTGTAGAATAAAAGTAACCAAAGGCAATAATGAATAAGCATGTTGTGCGCTAATAAAAACTCTACTAACAAGAGATGACAGGTCAGACCTGGCCCTCAGACATAGTTTGCTGACCCCCACACTAAAGGAGTTGCTAAAAGATATTTTTATTTTTATTTTTTTGCTTTTTAGGGCCACACACAGTATATGGAAGTTCCCAGGCTAGGGGTAAAATCAGAGCTACAGCTGCCAGCCTACACCACAGGTACAGTAACAAGGAATCTTAGCCACATCTGTGACCTACACCACAACTCATGGCAATGCCACATCCCCAACCCACTGAGTGGGGCCAGGGATTGAACCTGCATCCTCATGGATACTGGCTGGATTCGTTTCTGCTGAGTCATAACAGGAACTCCCTAAAAGATATTTTTTAAAGAGTATAATAAACCAATAGTGGAGGTAAAATGGAGTTATAGAACATAATTCAAAAGAAGGCAGAAAAAAAGAGAAAATGACTGAAGACCTGAAGAAAAAAATAGAAAACAACTTAAATGGATCTATATTAAAGCTTGTGTTAAATATAAATGGTCTAAACACTTAAAAGCAGAAATTGACAGATTAAATTTAAAAACCATGACCCAACCACATGAACTCTACAAAAAACAAGATACAAGAGAAGTTATAAGCAAGAACGTGTAAAAAGATACCACAATGCAAACACTAATTAAAAAACAAAGAAGCCAGAATGGTTATATTAATCAAAGCTGAGTTCAAAGCAAGATATATTATCAGAGATAAAGAAGAAAAGTTATATTGAAAAAGGGATCAAAGGATCAATATATGAAAGACTAAAAATCCCAAATGTGCTTGCAAATAACAGAGCTTTCAAAAACATAAAGCAAAAATTAGTCAAAACTGAAAGGAGAAACAGACAAATCTAAAGTTATAGTTTGGAGATTTCAATACTCCTTTCTTAGTAGATGACAGAACAACTAAAACGAGAAGATACAGAAAACACAAACAACCTACTTTACCTAATTAATACTCATAGAAAACTCCAAAAAAGCAGAATATACATTCTTTTAAAAATTGCAAAATGTCACATATAGAATATATTGAAGAGCAAAATCCTATACCAAAAAAAACCCCAAATCTCAATAAATTATATAGGTTTATATTATATAAAGTATATTCTCGAGCCCAAATTAAAATAAAGCTAGTAACTGAAAAACTTCCAAACTCTTCCAAATTAAACAATTTATGGATCAAAGAAGAAATCACAAGAGAAATCAGGAAATAATGTGAATAGAATGAATATGAAAACATCAAAGTCTGGAGTGTATCTGAGGTAGTGCTTAGAGGGAAACATACTTGACTTACATCAAGGAAAAGAAAGACTCAAATCAATGACCTAAGCTTCCACCTTAAGAAACTGAAAAAATTAAAGCTAGTTAAATCCAAAGGAGGTAGAAAAAAGGGGGAAAAAATGATAATAAAGAAAATCAATAAAAACCAAAAACTAGTTCACTGAAAATAAAGTTGATAAAAATCTCTATGAGAAAGAACAAGGAGTGAGGAGGGGAAGAAAGGCAGAAATTATTGATATCAGGAACGAAACTGTCTCTATCACCAGAGATTCTATAGACTTTAAAGGATAATAAAAGAACATAATGCATAATTTTTGCCAATGGATTTTGACAACATGGATGAAATGAGAAATTACCTTTAAAGATGCAAATTACCAAAGTCCACTCACAAAGAAATAACCTTTACAGCTCTACGTCCATTAAAGAACAGGAACTGGGTTTAAAACCTCCTCATAAAGAAATTTCCAGGCCCATTAGTGAATGAAGATGGCTTCACTGGTGAATTCTATTAAACATTTCAGGAAGCAATATCAATTTTACATAAATTTATTCAGAAAACAGAAGATGGGGAAATAATTCCAAACTCATTTTGCAAGGCCAACATTACCTTGATACCAAAACTACACAAAGACAACAGAAGAAAAAAACCAAAGGCCAATATTCCTCATGATCTTGCACAGAAAAAAATCTTTAGAAAATATAGGTAAATTGAATCAAACAAAATATAAAAAGGTAATATATAATGATCAAAAGAATTCATTCTAGAAATGCAAGGCTAGTTTAACATTTCAAAGTAAATGGAAATAACTCATCATATTAACAGGATAAAATAGAAAAAGTATTAATGAAGAAAAAGTATTAAAGTTCACAATCATTAAAAAAAAATCTCTGTCAATTAAGAATAGAGAGGAACTTCTTCAACCTGATGAAAAACATCAAAAAAACTTTATATAATACTTAATGGTAAAAGACTAAATGATTTTACTTCTAAGATTGGGAATAAGACACAAATGTCCTCTCTTACCACTTCTTTTCAATACTGTATTGGAGGGTCCAGCCTCCACTACGAAACAAGAAAAAGAAATACTGTAAGGCAAAACATAAAACTATCTTTAATTACAAAAAAATCATCTATATAGAGAATTGTAAAGAAACTTTAAAAGTTACTAGAACTAGTACGTCAGTTTAGCAAGGTTGCAGGATACGGTGTTAATGTACAAAAATCAATTGTATTTCTATATGTTAAAATGAAAAATCAGAAACCAGAAATTAAAAAAAAAAAACATTGACAACTGCATCAGAAACATGAAACACAGACAAAAGATGCATGTAATTTCAGTAAGTTTTTTTTTGTAGACATCACCAAGCTGATTTTTATAATTATATGGAGATGCAAAGGATGCAGATTGGACTAAACAATTTTGAAAAAAAAAAAAGTCGGAGGACTTACACATCTGACTTCATGTCTTTACAAAACTAACGAATTCAAGATAGCGTGGAATTAGTTTAAGGATATACACATAGGTCAACAGAGCAGAACAGTGTTGAGAAAGAGCTAAGATCTATGTGGTTAACTGATTTATAACAAAGGTACTAAAGTAATTCAATATGCGAAGAACAGTCTTTTCAACAGTCTTGGGAAAATGTGACGTCTTACATGAAGCAATGAAGTTTGATGCTTAACTCACTATATACAAAAATGTTAAAGTCCTAAACCCCAGTATCTGTGTTTGCAGACAATCAAATTAGGATGGAGGTGAGTTTCCATGTGGCTCAGCAGTTAATAAACCCAACTAGTACCCATGAAGATATGGGTTTGATCCCTGGCCTCGCTCAGTGGGTTAAGGATCCAGTGTTGCCATGAGCTGTGGTATAGGTTGCAGACGCAGCTCTGGCTCTGGAGTAGTCTGGCGGCTACAGCTCTGATTTGACACCTAGCCTGGGAACCTCCATATGCCACGCATACAGCCCTAAAAACACACACACACACACACAAATTAGGATGTGGTCATTAAGGTAGGCTCTAACTGAACATAACTGTGTCCTTGTGAAAAAGGGAAATTTCTACACAGAGTCAGTAACTTATAGTGAAGACAGGGACAACACCATATACAAGCCAAGGAATACCTGAGGCCACCAGAAGCCGGGAGAGGGGAATGAAACAGATTCTTGCTCACTGTCTTCGGAAAGAACCAACCCTACTGATACCTAGACTGAACATGTCTAGCCTCAAGAACTTTCAGAAAATAAATGTGTTGTTTAAACCATATAACAGTGGTACTTTCAGACAGCACTCCCACAAAACTAATACATAAATCATAGACATAAAAGAACTAAAATTGGAACTTCAAAAAAAAACACAGGACAAAATCTTTCTCATCTTTATTTAGGCAAATTTTTAAAAAACATGAAACAAAAGCACTATCCATAAAGGAAAAAATTAACTACACTTCATCAATATTAAGAAACTTTGGCTCTCCAAATAACACAGGTAAGAGAATGAAGAGTAGAATATAGTATATCTGAAAGTACATAAGCTAACTTATATAATATAGACTTATAGCCAAAAACTGTTGTAAGAGGCAAAGTAGGTCATTATATAATAAAGGGGTCAATCCAATAAGAGGATATACATTTGTAAATATTTATGTACCCAAGATAGACATAATAGATAAAGCATCGTTAAAAACCTGAAAAGAGGGGAGTTCTCATCGTGGCTCAGTGAATAACGAATCCGACTAGGAACCATGAGGTTGTGGGTCCAATCCTTGGCCTTGCTCAGTGGGTTAAGGATCTGGCATTGCCGTGAGCTCTGGCGTAGGTTGCAGACGCGGCTCAGATCCTGAGTTGCTGTGGCTCTGGTATAGGCTGTCGTCTACAGCTCTGATAAGACCCCTAGCCTGGGAACCTCCACATGCAGTGGGAGCGGCCCTAGAAAAGTCAAAAAAACCTGAAAAGAGAAAGAGGGAGTAATACAGTAATATAGGGATTTTAATACCCCATTTTCAAAATTTTCAGAAAATTAGTAGAGAACAATGAATCTAAGCTACACATTAGACCAGACAATTAACAGACATTTACAGAAGATGACAGACAAAAGTAGATAAAGGCACCTTCTTCACAAGCACACACAGGACACTCTCCAGGACAGATCATACATTAGGTCATAAGACAAGTTGTAAGTCTTAATAAATTTAAGACAAATTATATAAGCATCATCTTTTCTTAACTACAAATCAATTACAAGGCAAGAAAACTGGAAAATTCACAAATATGTTAAACAAAATGCAACTGAACAACCAATGGGTCAAAGTGAAATCAAAAGAGAAACAAACAAAAAATATCTTGCGACAAATGAAAATGGAAACTGGAGTTCCCATTGTGGTGCAATAGAAACGAATCTGACAAGTGGCCATGAGGGTGCAAGTTCAATGCCTGGCCTTGTTCAGTGGGTTAAGGATCCAGTGTTGCTGTGGTGCAGGTCACAGACATAGCTCGGATTTCTGTGCTGAGGCATAGGCCAGTGGCTACAGCTCTGATTCAACCCCTAATCTGAGAACCTCCATTTGCTGCAGGTGTGGCCCTAAAAAAATTTACAGGACGCAGCAAAAGCAGTTCCAAGAGGGATGTTCATAGCAATAAATATCTATATTAAGGGGGAAAAAGATCTCAAATAAACAACCTAACTCTATACCTCAAGAAACTATAAAAAAAAAAAATAGTAGAAGGAAAAATGTAACAAATGTAGTGGAAATAAATGAAACAGAGACTAAAAAGACAGCAGAAAAAAATGAAATAGCTGGTTTTTTTTTTGAAAAGATAAGCTAGACAAACCTTTAAGTAGCCTGACCAAGAGAAAAAAAAGAGAAGACTCAAATAAATAAAATTACGAATGAAAAAGGAGACATTACAACTGACATTACATTACATAAATACAAAGAATCACAAGAGACTATGAACAATTACATACCAACAAACTGGACACAGGAAATGAATAAATTCCTAGAAATATACCATCTACCAATCCTGAATCATGAAGAAAAAGAAAATCTGAATCAATCAATTAATAACCTCTCAACAAATAAAAGCTCAGAACCAGATGGCTTTACTGCTAAATTCTACCAAACATTTAAATAAGAATACCAATACTTTTCAAATTTTTCCAAAAAACAGAAGAGGAGGGAGCACTTCCAAACTCACTTAACAAGGCCAGCATGATCCTGATAATAAAGCCAGACAAGGACACTACAAGAAAAGAAAATTACAGCCTAACATCCCCAATGAACATAAATGAAAATATCCTCAACAAAATATTAGCGAACTGAAACCAATGACACATTAAAAGAATCATACACATAATCAAGTGGCATTTATTCCAGGGAGGCAAAGGCATTTCAACATACACATATCAATAAATGTGATACACCACATTAACAACATGAAAGATAAAAATCACATGATCATCTCTATAAATGTGGAAAGAGCATCTGATCAAATTCACCATCTACTTATGATAAAAACTCTCAAAAAAGTAAGTGTAGAAGGAATGTACCTCAACATAATAAAGACCATGTATTCATAAGCCCACAGCTAACATCATACTCATTGGTAAAAAGCTGAAGACTTTTCCTCTAAGATCAGGAACAAGACAGGATGCCTACTCTCACCACCTTTATTCAACATAGTACTGGAAGTCCTAGTGAGAGCAGTTAGGCAAGAAAAAGAAATAAAAGACATAAAAATTAGAAAGGAAAAAGCAGAACTGTCTATTTACAGACGGCATATTATATATAGGAAAACCCTAAAGACACCCCCCCCGGAACAATGTTAGGATTAATTTTAGTTGAGTTGCAGGATACAAAATTGACATACAAATAATATACAATATACAAAACATACAATATACAAAAAATCAGCTGCATTTCTAATACTAATAACAAAGAGAAATTAAGAAATAATCTCAGGGAGTTCCTATGGGGTGCAGTGGAAATGAATCGACTAGGAACCATGAGGTTGTGAAGTCAATCCCTGGCTTTGCTCAGTGGGTTAAGGAGGCAGCATTCTGTGGCTGTGGTGTAGGCCAGCAGCTGTATCTCTGATTGGACCCCTAGGCTGGGAACCTCCATAAGCTGCGGGTGCAGCCCTAAAAAGCAAAAAAACAAAAACAACAACAACAAAAAAAACTGTAAGAAAAAAAGAAACAATTTCACGTGCAATTGCATCAAAAAGAATAAAATACCTAAAACCAAATTTAACCAAGGAGGTAAAAGACACTGAAAACTATTAGACACTGACGAAAGAAGCTATAAAAGACACAAATAAATGAAAAGCTATTCTATGTTCACTGACTTGAAGAATTAATATTGTTAAAATGCCCATACTACCCAAAGATTCAATCTAATTCCTATCAAAATACCAATGGTATTTTTCACAAAAATAAAAAAAACAATCTTAAAATTTGTATGAAATAAGAGTTCCCATTGTGGCTCAGTGGTTAACAAACCTGACTAGTACCCATGAGGTTGCAGGTTTAATCCCTGGTCTTGCTCAGTGGGTTAAAGATTTGGCGTTGCCGTGAGCTGTGGTGAAGGTCACAGATGCGGCCTGGATCCCGAGTTGCTGTGGCTGTGGCATAAGCCAGCGGCTACAGCTCTGATTCGAACCCTAGCCTGGGACCTCCATATGCCACAGGTGCAGCCCTAAAAAGACAAAAGACCAAAAAAAAAAAAAAAAAAAAAAAAAAAATTGTATGAAACAATAAAAGACCCCAAATAGTCAAAGCAATCTTAAGAACAAAGCTGGAGGCATTATACCTCTGATTTCAAACTATACTTCAAAGCTATAGTAATCACTTGGATAAAAACAGACACATAAATCAATGAA
Organism: Sus scrofa; assembly: GCF_054392235.1. Taxonomy (NCBI): domain Eukaryota; kingdom Metazoa; phylum Chordata; class Mammalia; order Artiodactyla; family Suidae; genus Sus; species Sus scrofa. Next base: position 115,067,131 of record NC_139385.1, on the reverse strand, counting down.
ACAGAACAAAACCCAGAAAAAAAAAAAACTGCATATATGGTCAATTAATATACAACAAAGGAGCCAAGAATACACAATGGGAAAGGATAGTTCCTTCAACAAATGATGATAGGAAAACTGGACAGCCACATGCAGAAGAAACAACTCATCTTATATTATACACAAAAAATCAAGAAAGTGGACTACGAACTTGAACACAAGACCTGAAACCATAAAATTCTTAGAAGAAAACATAGGAATTCAAGCTCCTTGGCAATGTCTTGGCAATGATCTTTTGGATTTGACACCAAAAATACAGGTAAGAAAAGCAAAAATAAAAAAAGTGTGACTAAATCAAACTAAAAGCTTCTCTGCAGCAAAATAAACCATTAAAAAATGAAAAGGAAACCTACAGAATTGGAGAAAATACTTGCAAATCTTATATCTGATAAAGGGTTAATATCCAAACTATATAAAGAATTTCATACAACTCAATAGCAAAAACAAAACCAACAAAAGACCCACCGTATCAATTTGATCAAAAAATGAGCAGAGGAGGAGTTCCCGTCATGGCTCAGTGGTTAACAAACCCGACTAAGATCCATGAGGACATGGGTTCAATCCCTGGCCTCACTCAGTGGGTTAAGGATCCAGCGTTGAACTGTGGTGTAGGTCGCATACACGCTTGGATCTGGCGTGGCTGTGGCTATCTGGCAGCTATAGCTCTGATTCGACCTCTAGCCTGGGGGTATTCAAATGCTGCGGGTGCAGCCCTAAAAAGACCAAAAAAAAAAAAAAAAAGAAAAAGAAAATGAGCAGAGGAATTTAATAGACATTTTTCCAAAAAAGACATACAAATCGCCAACAGGTTTATGAAAAGGTGCTCAACATCAATATTCATCAGGAAAATGCAAATCAAAATCATAATGACATATCACCTCACACCTGTTAGAATGCCTCTTGTCAAATGGATAATAAGTGTTGACAAATATGTAGAGAAATGGGAAATCTTGTTCACTGTTGGTGGGAATGTAAACTGGTGCTGATACTATGGGAACCGGATGGAGGTTCCTCAAAAAATTAAAAATAGAACTACCATGTAATCCAGCAGTTCCAATTGTGGGTATATAGTCGAAGGATATGAAATCACTATCTTGAATGAAATCTGCACCCTCATGTTAGTGAAACATTATTTACAACAGCCAAGACATGGAAACAACCTATGTGTCCATCAACAGACAAATGGATAGACAATGTGATGTGTAAATACATACACACACAAACAAAATGAAATGTTCAGCCATTGAAAAGTGGGAAGTTGCTCAGTGGGTTAAGGATCCGCTGCTGCCGTGAGCTGTGGTGTAGGTTGCAGACGCAGCTCAGATCCCTTGCTGCTGTGGCTCTGGCATAGGCCAGCGGCTACAGCTCTGATTCGACCCCAGCCTGGGAAGCTCCATATGCCGCGGGTGTGGCCCTAAAAAGGCAAAAGACAAAAGGGGGGGGGGGTCCTTACCATTTACAACAATATGGATGGCCCTTGAGGGCATTATGCTGAGTGAGATAAGTCAAGAAGAGAAAGACATTTATTGTATGACTTCACTTACATGTGGAATCTAGAAAAACCAGAGCTGGTGGTTACTAAAGACAGGGTAGATGGTGGGGAAATGGGTGAAGGTGGTCAAAGGGTACCAGTTTTGTACCTAAGGTGGTACTTAGTTTCAAGTTCTAGCAATGTACAGCATGATGACTATAGGTAAAATATTTCACATCTGAAAGTTAAGAGAATAGACAGCTTAAAAGTTACCAATACAAGAAAAAGATTAACTACGTGAGATGCACCAAAAATTGTTTTGAGGATGAAGTAGAAAGTGTGTGTGGGAGTTCCCTTCATGGCTCAGCAGTTAATGAACCTGACTAGGATCCATGAGGATTCGGGTTTGATCCCTGGCCTCGCTCAGTGGTTTAAGAATCCGGAGTTGCTGTGAGCTGTGGTGTAGGTCACAGACGCAGCTCAGAACCCATGCCAGCAGCTGTAGCTCCAATTTTACCCCTGGCCTGATAACCTCCACATGTGGCAGGTGCAGCCCTAAAAAAAAAAGCAAAAAGCAAAAAAAAAAGAAAAGTGTGTGTGGAACTCCTGACACAGAGTAGGCACTCAATAAATATTGTCAATTATAATTTTCCTCCTCCCCCTCCTATATCTTTGCTCATCCAGGTTCTTTCGCCTTGGAAAGTGCTCCTTACCTCTCGTATTATTGAAAAAAATTTTTATGGCCTCACATGCAGCACATGGAAGTTCACAGGCTAGTGGTCAAACTGGAGCTGCAGCTGCTGACCTATACCACAGCCATAGCAACATAGGATCCAAGCTGTGTCTGGGACCTACACCACAGCTTGTGGCAACACTGGATCCTTAACCCACTGACTGAAGCCAGGAATCAAACCTGCATCCTCACAGAGACAACACTGGGTCCTTAACCTGCTGAGCCACAACAGGAACTTATGAAATCTAATTCTTTAACTCTCAGATGAAATGGTAATTTTCATAGGAAGCCTTCTAAATCCTTTATCAACCTGAGAATACAACTTAACTTCACCTTCTAGCCTTCATGTTTTAATTCTGATGAATGTTTCCCTCATCATACTATAAGCTTTCTGAAGGAAGGGACAACATCTAGTTCATCTATTTCCTAAATTTAAGCAGTACTCTCCCTTTAGAAGGTTCAATAAGTTATTTACTGACTAAGAACAGAAATAAGAAAAGCACGTATACCCATGAGAACCCTGGGAGTTAACCTGGAGCTGTGCATGTGTGGGTAATGAAAGTAAATGATTAGCAAGCAAGAATCCCAGAAAGAACGTAAAAAGAAAAGAACGTCTGACATGGTTTTTCCATCTCTCAGATGAGTCAGGTATCCAGATAATGAAACCTCTCTATAAAAGCCCAGAATCTGAGCAGGTTCTTTTAAGTTATTTTTCCAGTTAGGACCTATGCAGGTCATCCCTTAAAACTCCTTTCTCCTTTATCTGTCTTTAGCAGTGAAGACCTAAATGATTCGGAATTTCACCGCTGGAAATTACACACTAGAAATCATCTCAGCTCAATCATTTGATAGATCTGGAAATGTAATCCAGTGAATTCAAATCACTTACACCAAATTATATAGTTAATAAACATTTGAGCTGACGTAGGTACAAACCCATTTTTCACTACACTTAAACAATAGCTAGGACTCCAGCACTTGTCCAAACAAGTGTGTAGTAAGTTTATGTCACATATTTGCTATACATTTTTGCCAAATACATTCCCGTATCACTACAATATTGATTCAAATTCAGTTCACTATCATATTTATTCTATGCTGGCTATCTCCATAATCAATAATTCTGTCTATATCTGCATTAAGTTTATCCTGAATTATCTTTTCTTGAACCATATCTTGTTTATTTCCTTGGCTTCACTCAAATTTTTCATGGATTATGATTTTTAATCTAGTTTCCCAAGAACTTGATCCATCTGACCCACTTCTTACATCTGTATTAATGAGGAAGTAACATTAATTCTAAAATAATCCTGTAGAAAATCAGTATGCCTCCATATGAGAACTAAGTAAAACTTCCAAAGATTGAAAACTGAACAGTATAGACTCTGCCAAAATATTAGTTATGAATTTCTATGGGCTCACATAAAACAAATATTAAAGTTACTAACTACTTAAGTTAAAAATCTTACCTTTAGATTAAAAACCTAGTTGCAAAAGTATTTATAAAAACCTCTGGTAACATTTGATGAAAGAGAAATTAAAAGCAAAGATACTTAAAGACACATATATGGTTCAATAGCTCTACAAAAGAAAATCTACTCTTACTTCAGGCCACGTTTAGATAGATAAGTCACTGTTAACATGCAGGAGACATGGGTTATTTTCACAAACCGAATAACATTTTCTCAACTGTTAATTTCTTCTACATCAGAAGATAATGACAGACCATATAAAGCATAAGGAACTAAAACAAAAACATTGAGACTAGGAGCGTGGGAGTTCCCGTCATGGTGTAGTGGAAACAAATCCAACTAGGAACCATGAGGTTGCAAGTTCAATCCCTGGCCTTGCTCAGCAGGTTAAGGATCCAGCGTTGCCATGAGTTGTGGTGTAGTTCGCAGACACGACTTGGATCTGGTGTTGCCATGGCTGTGGTGTAGACCAGCAGCTTTAGCTCCGATGAGACCCCTAGCCTGGGAAACTCCATGTGCCGCCGCGGTGCAGCCCTAAAAAGCAAAAAATAAAAATAAGATAAAATAAAAAATAAAGACTAGAGTGTGAATCTATGTAACTCTTACTGATAGGATTTTTTAAAACATAAAGTATACTAATTTATTTGAAACACAGGCCTGGTCCATTAAAAAGGACATGTAACCAATCCACACTACCTATATACACAATTTGATGATAAAATATAGAACATATAAGCTCATCTATCAAATCAAGATTATTAAAGATGTTTAGCTAAGACTCCTTTTAAAATGGTATAGTAGGGCAGTGGGTGGGTGGATGGGAAACAAAATCACTCTGTTTTCAAATTTTCATATATTCTAATATATGTTGAAAGCTCATTTACCTTTTTAAGAGACATAGAGTGTGGTCCTTTGGTAGTTTAGGCAAAATCAGGATCTAAAGGGAAGGAAGGGGGTCTACAAAAGGGCGGAACACAGGGCACCTAGGAAGAACAAGGTGTGGACCTGGGCTCAGCTACTGCTGTGTCCCAATTTTGGTTAGCAACCTTGATGCCTGTGCCTTCTGCCTCCCGACTGTTTTCTCTGAAAACAAATGAGATTTCTTAAGTCCCCTGACTTTACAATGAGTTTTCTGCTCTTAAAGAGACAGACTGAAAAAGCAGTATTTTAAAGCTGGGATATAGGCTCCAGTTGGTAAGACTGAAATTTCAGACCTTAGGCTTTTTAGTCTGTTAGGACTCTCCCCCAAATGCTCAGAATAAAGATATAAACCATTGATTAATCCACCTGTGTTAACTCACTGTTCCATGAATAATATATAGAAATGCCATTAGAAACAATATTAATTAGAAAAACTGTTGACATAAATAGCAGGCACAGTACCTTTTGATAAACAATGGAGCACACAAGATCCTTGACAGCAGATAAAGACAGTTCCTGGGCTTCAATGGTAATACTTTCTCGTGTAAGGCCAATTTGCAGGAGAAATGAGATTGTATGCACTGAGCCTCTGGAGTTGGTGAGTGACGGCGCACTGAAGCTTCCATTAGAGAGTCGCCCAGAGAGTCCTGTTTTAGGACTTGAACATGGAGAAGGAGCTGGAAGCACAGCAGGAAGACTTGCAGGTAATACAGACTTCTGGGCTGATGGAGGAGAATTGTTTGCAGACATCTGCCTTTCTTTAATCTTTTAAAACAGTTGTCAACTCTTTTTCAATGGTTATGAAGAGGCTTTAAAATCACAGTAGCAGAAAAATGACTGTACTTTTGGATTTAGTTGAAAGCTTCTTTATTTCCTCTTTTAAGCCACTCATGCTGATGATGGCAAGTTCTACAACTGTGAGTTGAATACACAAAACGTCCTACTTCCCTTAATATCAGTCCCATCAAAAAAGAGTCTTGTTTTTAGAGCCACAGCTAGGGATTTGGAAAAGACTTAACATCACTGAAGTATCCTCATCAAAAGAGAGTTGACATTGCTTATTTACTAAACATTTTCATCTATTTTAAGTCTATTCTTGTCTCTCTCTTTTAATTTCAGAAAATACATAATGAATAAGTTTTTCTGTCAAGATGAAATCCTCCTGGGTAAAAAATAGTAAGTGTTTAGGATTAATCTATTCAGTATTTATCCTTTGGTTCACTGAATCAATGGGATGCTTTCCCAAAGGTCCACGCCTTAAATCACCTTCTCAAATGTCCTCATTTTCATTTTGGGGCAGTTAATTTTTCCAGGATTAAGCACAAAGCTTTTTAAAATAGTATAGGCATGTTCCATTTGACGAATGAGTCCACTGAGAAAAAGTTGATGCTTTCTGAAATGTAGTCAGCCTGGAAGAAATTTTTTAAAACTTTTAATATTTTATACTCACTTGACATTACTTTAAAAATGCAAGATCCTTATACTTTTTAAAATAACTTTGCTTGTACGTTTATGATTCACCAATAAATCTTAATGGATAGCTATTTTTTGGGTCTAGCTATCAGAGCCATTTTTTCTACAGGCATTATTTCAGAGAGAGCCTCCTGCTCAAAAAAAAATTAAATTAAAATTAAAAAATAAAATAAATACCCCTTGTATCCTCACTAATAATTGAAACTTGAAGGTCAAATACTTTTATTCTACAAATATATAATGGAGTTACGACAAAAACAGAAAAAACAAATAAGAATAGTAAAAGTAACACTGTCATAGAAATAATATACCACTTGACAAAAAATGTATAACACTGTCTTAACATACACAAGAGGATTCTTTTTTATATTAAAAGTCTAATTCTGCCAAAACATGACTCCTGATTTGCTTTGTAGACATATTTCTTTCAGAAAACTAAGGAAGCAAGAGGGCATATACTAAACACAGTTATATGGCACAAAAAGAGGTACCAAACACATACTTATGACAGCAACATAGGAGAAAGTGACCTCATCATAAGAAATTTCTAAAAGTGAAAAAGAGAACACTAAGCACACTTACATTTGTATCACAGTTTTACATAAGGACCCTTTGGCTAAATGAAAGGCTCACAAGAGCTAGATCTTTCTACTTATATTCCATCTATATACCTATAAACAATTCTAATGATAAAAAAGAATGAAGCATCCAGTGCGGTTGCAGAAATGACTTTCCGAGAGTAGTTAATGGGACTAAATAAAATAGGATGAACATAACAGAAAAGCAAAAACATATAGATAACATCAGGAATGAGAAAGCTCAGGAAAAACTAAGGCTTAGAAAAAACGGCTAAGAGAGAAAAATTTTTAGAGCTACATTCAAATAAATAGTTTTTATCCCATCTTCTATTGCACAGCACTTAACATCTTGTAAATGTTTCATACACTTGATCTCATGATAATTCTTTGAAATGTGACAGGGCAAATATTATTATTGTTGCAGATAAGACAACTGAAGCACAAGCAGATAAAGTAACTTGCCCAGCATCACATGGCTATTAAGAGGTGGAGTGGGAATGAGGACCCAAGTTTCATACTTTCCAACCAAGTGCTGTCTCCACAATAACAGACTATTTCTCAAAGAGAACAAGGAACTGAGAGAATCACTGCTCAGAGAGGATGTTGTTAAGGTTGAGAGAGCACAGAGAGAAGGCAGAATTGCTCAACTTGTATTTTGCTTACCTTCTCTCAGTTTTTAAACTAAAGCTGTAGAAGAGCATTGAGAACTGAAACCTGAGCCTGGTGAATAAGAGAGACTAAAACACTCTTTCATGAGTGCAAGTCTCTGGATCCAGATACAATCCATTCCACATTGCTAAAGCAATTAGTGCAATCACAAAGCTGACATCTATAATCTTGGAGACAGAGCTCAGAAAGAGAGAAATAAACATGGCCTGGAGATAGATAAGAGTTGCTTCAAGTTTTGTGGGCTAGAGGAGTGAGGAAGCAGATTTCAGAAACTACAGACATATAAACTTAATATTAACCACTTAGTCAAATCTGAGAATAAATTATGAAGGCAAATTTTTTTTTTTCTTTTTATGGCTACACCTGCAGCATATGGAAGTTCCCAGGCTAGGGGTCAAATCGGAGCTGCAGTTGCCAGCCAATGCCACAGTCACAGTAACGAGGGACCCCAACAGCACCTGTGACCTATGTTGGCCGCAGGTTGCAGCAGGGCTGGATCCTTAACCCACTGAATGAAGCCAGGGATCGAACCCACACCCTCACAGACACTATGTTGAGTTCTTAACTGGCTGAGCCACAATGGGAATTCCCAGCAAATGGTTTTTGAATACCTAGAAAATAAAATGATCACTAGATGTCAGCATAAATTCAAACAGAACAACTAATCCCAAAGCAACAACATTTATACCTTGGAAAAACATGATTGGCCTTTTTAGATGGAGAAAATAGTAACAACTCACAGTAACTGATCTGTATCTGCCAGACACTGTTCTAAGCACTCTATATGAATTTCCTCATTTAAGCCTCACAATAACCCATTTTACAGTTAAGAAAACTGGCTTAGAGATTAAAGTACTTGCTTAAGATCACACAATTGGCAAAGACAGAAAAAAAAACCAAGTGTATTCCAGCAGAACCCATATTCAAGAAGGTATTCCATGCTATTTTTGTAAATATGTGTGCATTAGATGTTAGTGTAGTTGGTTAAGTTTGCTGCTCTGTACCAACTCAGGAGAGAAGCCTTTAGGGGAGTCCCTTCTAACTCTGCTCTTGGCCCCATATTGTTTTTGATTACTTACATGATGATAAAGCTGTAGAAGATGTGCTTCTAAAATCCTCAGATTGTACAATTAGGAGAAATAAACTAAAATTCAAGCGAACTGTAACAATGAGGAGTGTAAAGCTTTGCATTTAGTTTAAAAAGTTAAATGCAATACAGAAATGGAGAAATGCTGACTTAGACCCTGTTCAATGGATGAGTTATCAACCCAAGAATTTAATAGGAGCTGCTAATATAATGGGTGACTAAAAGAACTAACATAAACCTAAACCCCCAGGACACGGAGAACATGTCAGCCTCAATCTGTATACTGGTTGCTAGTCAGTATACATTACCTTTGTATTAATTTTTATGGTCCACATTTTTAAGAGCTGTATTGACTTTAAAAAAATAATAATATTTATCCAGATAAAGGTGAAAACAATGTTATGTAACAAATATATGCTTAACAAAACCAAATAGAGTAACAGTCTTCAAATATTTGAAAAGGGGTTAAGAAAATAACTGGTTTTATTCTGTATCACAGCAGAGCATAGAGGTAAAATGAAGATAACAGCACTATTTACTTACTTCACAGGATGTTAGGAGGACTGTGCTACTGCACATACAGTAGCTACAATGGTACCTGGCTTACTATAAGTGCTCAGTAAGGTCTGGCAATTTTCACAGTAATTAGATGAAGGAATTATCAATCAGGGTCCTACTTTACACTAAACACTGTAATTCAGATGATACTTCATTAAATCTTTGCTATGACCCTAGATTTGTTTAACTCTATTTTACAGAAAAGGAACCAGTTTCAGAGCTGTTGCTTGCCCACAACTACATAACTAATAATAATGGAACTAGGTTTTTGGGTTTTTTTTGTCTTTTTGCCTTTTCTAGGGCCGCACCAGCGGCATATGGAGGTTCCCAGGCCAGGGGTCAAATTGGAGCTGTAGCCACCGGCCTACGCCAGAGCCACAGCAACGCGGGATCCGAGCCGCGTCTGCGACCTACACCACAGCTCACGGCAACGCCGGGTCCTTAACCCACTGAGCGAGGCCAGGGATCGAACCCGCAACCTCATGGTTCCTAGTCGGATTCGTTAACCACTGCACCACAGCGGGAACTCCCTGGAACTAGGTTTTATGTGAAGTTTCCCTGACTCCAAAGCCCATGTTCCTTCACACCACTTAATTTTACCTCCAACAATTTTCTTCTGAGGTAACGAAGTCCTTAACATGAGGTCCTGACACAATTTTTTTCTGAGGTAATGAGGTCCTTAACATGAGGTCTTGACCTGAGTAGTTTCAAGAAGCTAAACAAATGTCATAAAAAAGTAAAATATCTATAAATAATACTGTATGCAGGTTAAATACTTCAAAATACAAGATACTATTGTGTTCAATAATAGTTTATTTTTGATGGATGTCTTCCCATTGAATTTCCATTTTATAATACCCACTAATACTAGCCAAGTAACATTAACTGTCATACAATTACAATTGACTATCAAAACTATTGATAAGTATTAATAAACTGTTATATTTTGTATAAAAATATTTTTTAAAGTTTCAACATGAACACAAATAGAAGAAACTAAGTGAGCTGTCTTCTTAGCTTCTGCCCACTCATTCCATCTGTTTTCCCTCTCCATGTTTTCTTCTATGGGACCGTGGTTTGATCTTTAAGACGTAACAAGATGTAGGGTGCAAAATATTACAACTAAATATCAAAAAACTAATTATTCTAATTAATTTTACCTTCATGCTTCAATCAGAAAACTGAGACATCAGTAACATCTTACACTTTATAAATTACATGTTAAGTAGATAAGTTTGTTAATGATTATGAGTTGGAAAGCATTTCTGTTTATTTGGAACACCTCAAATATCCTTTTGGGGAATTTTCTGTCACATACTCCATTCAAACGAGCTTACATAATGTCACTATTGTTGAATGGTATCAAAAGATGGCATATTAAAAGGATCTTGAGCCTGACCTACCCTTCTATTACAGATTAGGTAAAAACAAAGGCCCTGGAGGTCAGGGGACTTAACTGAGGGTTACTTCATGGCAACATCACAAGTTGTTCTATCCTTTCTCTCCCTCTCCCTCAACTCTTCCAACATGTACATTATCTCATTTCTTAGAAAAGCTTCTAATTATACGAAGGTCTAATGGCGGCATTTTCACTCAACAAATATTTACTGAGTGCCTATTATTTGCTAGACTGTTCTAAGAGACTCTGGGGGTTGTCCAGCAGTGAACAAAATAGACATGGATACTGTGTTCTCTGGAGCTTATAGTGTGATGTGGCACATACACACTAAACAAATAGTCACATAAATAATAAGGCAATCAAAATTATGAAAAGTGGCATGACAGAATATAGTGAGAGGACCTAATTTCAACTGAAGTCACAAGCAAAGCACCTTTAAGGAAGCTAAGATCTACAGGGTAAGTAGGAGTCAGGGAAGCAGAAAGAGAAGCAAAGAGGATTCTAGGAAGGCAAAATAAATCCAGCTAGTAAATATTTCAAAAGGAAGCACATTTATTTAGTATAGCCAGCATCTTTTTTGTACTCAGTAAGGCCTAAAGTGGAGAGGTAAAATGTGTTTCCTATTCAGAATAGCATAATATTTACCATGACTCCCTATTAGTAACAGGTGTTCCTGGTTGAATTTAGTTCTGTGTGCTAGGAATGCTAATGAATGTAGGGTCTTTTTTTCTCCTGTTGATATGTACTATGTTATTTTAGTATGTAAAAATGCGTGTGGCCTCTAAATGCAATATTGACCAGTGTCCTGAAGTCAGTTTCCATGTTCTACCTGACACAGGCTTGGCTTTGCTTAATAATCCTGATGTTGCTTTTATTTTGCATGTTGTATAAAAAAATCAAATTATTTTGGTGGTTATTAAAAGTCATAGTTTGTGGCGATCCCTATATCTATATATTTCTTTTCAAAAATCTATTACCTTAGATTAATATAAATGTTTTTCCTCCTAAGAGCTCAGCACTCAACTAAATTTAAATTACTGCTGCTAAAATTCTGGTCACCTTGACCAGGGATATTTAAATCTCATTTTTCTATTGTCAGAGAGAGTATAGAAAAAGCACACCAAGCCTGCTCTCTGTTTAGGCCCTGAAAAGTTTATCCAGTAATAAGAATATGGACTGCCAGTCTGGCACTGCTGTACGAATTTATGTTGAGCTTGATATATTTTCATCACCTCTCTGCACCAGTGGTATCTGAGAAATCTGACTGCCTAGTACCCAACGAGTAATTTCTTACATATGACCACTATAACCTAACCACACAAGTGAAGAAAACTTTCTTCTACACTGAAATTAAAATTAAAACAACTAAGTACAGTATCTCTAGTTTTTTCATTAACAAGACAACTGCTCTAGAGGAGCACATACAAGTTCAGTGTGAATTACATAATCAAACTCAAAAGTACTATCTGCACAGATTATGAGTCACAGACATAATAAAAATTATAGTAGCCAATAATTTCCCCAAATATTAAGTTCTGTAAAACTAGTTTCTTTTAAAAATGAGCAGATAACTCCAATATGGTAATATTTTAATCAATTTTAGAATGCCTTTTTAAAAATGAAAACACCATGTCCATTGATTCATTTTTTCTGTATATTTTTTAAATTGTTACATAATTTCAAAAATTTAATATTCAAAAACTTTATTTTAGCTCTTTTTCACGTGTGTGGCAGTGTTTAGATGAAAAACAGTCCACTGAGAGAGAAACTGCTATTTTAAAGAGGTCATCTCATGAAACTGAAAGCTTATAAAATTTGTACATTTAAGACTCATTACAATCTAGGATGCTTAAAAAATTCATTTCAAGATAATTAACCAGACAACATTCTTGAACCATTCTAAAAAGTTAAATGCTATAGTTAAATTATAGAATTTAGGATGGAAAAGGCTTGTCAAATATTCAAGCGCCTATGATCAGGCCTATCACATCTGTATTACCTAAGAAGCAAAACTTAACTAACATAGGCTTTCTGTGACACGTTTTAAATAATTTTACTAAAACTTGTAACTTTTTTTGACTGAATGTCCATGCTTACTCTCAATCCAGATCCTAACAGGAAAGGAGGAAAGCGTTCCTTTATTAAGTAAAAGTGGCCTAGACCTCGGTCGAGGAACTTTATGGGCGCCTTCAGCAGCAAATTCATAAGTATTCCCCACCCTCACTGCCTTAAAGTTGATAAGTAAGCTTGATCTAAGCAAAATCAGAGCGGCTAAGACTTTAGGAACTGCAGCCTTAAGTACAAAGTAGAAACAGAACAGGATAACATTTTCTAGGGTACAAATCACAGAATTTTAAACATTTTCGTTTCATTTACGACTACAGCTCATTAAAGCTATGTCGAACAAAATAGTAGTTCAGGGTGTAACTTATCCTTCCTAATCAAAGATGACACCGATAGTCTTATTTCCTGTGGGGATGGGTGTGGCTGAAGAGACAGTTACGTCCAAGCCATCAATCTGTGTATGGAAAAGTCTGCAAGTCTCACACACGCTGTCGCTCGCTTTACATTCGTGCCTGCACGCGGCAAGGCCTATGCTGCTGTCGGCGATGACTTGAAATAAAATATCCAACAGGCAATCTAATAGTATGTGGTTATATTTATTGCTCGAAGAAACAGTCACGCTTCTCGGTGTTTCATCTTAAGAAAAAGCTCCCAGGGATGAAACCGACTCGGAGCAACGCTGCAACTTGCAAAACTACACACAGTCAGGAAACCGGGGTGGGGGCTTACGTTCCTTCTCTAAGCACCGTTGACTCACCCTTGAAGACGACTACAAACTAAAGTGGAGAAAATCAAAGGGAAAGGCTAACCCAAAATCCGACAGCTTGAGTAACGCGGGACTGGCGTGGGGAGCTTGTTGGGGGGACGTGGAAACAGACTGTGAGCTACGGGCCCGGCGCGGTGGTCGCTGGTGGAGCGCGACTCCGAGTTGGCGTCGGCGCCCACGCCGGAACTTGGCCCCATCTGGCGGCCGCGCCGGCGCCCCAGCTTGCCCCCGCGCCCACCGCCCGCTCCTCTCGCGGCGCGCTCAGCCAACTTACCACCCAGCCCCGGCGGCCGCCGCCCAGCCCGGCGCGGAGTCCGAGACCCGCCGCCGCCGCCGCGTGCGGGTGGGTGGGGGAGGGGCTGCCGCCTCACCCCACGGGCCGGGAGAACAAAGCGGCCGCCGCGGCGGCGCTAACTTTTTCGGTGTCTGTTCCGCGCTCCCTGAGGCGACTACTTACTGAAGCGGGCTCCGCCGGTCGTGAGAAACTCCGCGCCCGCCAGCGTCCGACTCCGGGACCAGACGCCAGCAAGGCTTCACGCGCTTCGCAGAATCCCGCCCGCCGCAGGCGCCCCTTCCTCCCTCCCTCCTCCCCGTCCCGTCCTAAGGCCCGAGGGCGGGGGGCCGGGGCGTGCGGGGCGGGGGCGCGCGAGGGGCGGGGGCGCGCGGCCGGCGCGGGGGCTGTCGGGAGCTGTAGTCTCCCCGGGGGCTCGACACGGTGGTAGCCACGCGGGGATGTTGCTCACTGTCTTGACATAGCGCAGGGCAACAGGAGCTCCGGGTGCTTTCGGGCTCGCTCTGTACCCTTCGAAGTCCTGGCGTCTCCGTGACCGCGGGGGAGCGGGCTGCGAGCGTGTACTAATTCCAGTTACACACTGTCCTTGATACCCATTATTGCTACTGAACTGTTTTTGTCGTCCGCTCTGATGGAGGCGATGGTGGCCAGGGGCCAAGAGGTGATTAAGTTGGACGCGGAACTTGTAAGAGGTCTGCAGCAGAGAGCAATTTCCTCCCTGAGAAATCTTCTCACTGCTCCCCGTTTCCCTCCCGAGTGCTTGTAGTCCAGGTGGTCGCCTGGCACAGGAGCCCCGGGCATTCCACACCAAGGCAGATGCTCCGAGCGCCCTTCGCCTAAAGCAGTCTCTGAGAAGTCTCTGCTTCCAGTGTGTTTTGTGTATCCTACTTGTCTTTAAACTCGAATGTGTTACCTACCGTCGGGGTGAAGTGCAGCGAAGAGTCACCCAACCTTGGCTTCCACGTGACTTTGACAACGGTGACGGGGGACGCAGGTGGGGTGAAATTTAGAGGAAAAATACATGAGGTGAAAAATTTTACATGTTTTATGTGAGAGAAAGGCATGAGCGGCTGAGACCCATTGTTCCTAGTTCTCCTTATATCCAAATTTCATCGCAAAAGTACTCAAGTAAAATACACTGAAACAAGCAGGTGGGCCACAGTCAACAATCTATATCCATTACTACGCAGAGGTCGAAGGCAGTTTTTGAGAATAGAAAGTAAAGAAAGCTAAATGGGTCCCCACTTTTTATACCAGGTCATCACTCTTAATAGATTTCCCTGGATTTAAAGTTAAATGGGAATTTTAAAATCATTTATATTAAAGATGGGCAAGTAAAATTGTGTATAACCCTGGTCTACTCTGAAGCTATAGTGTTACTCCCCCCCCCCTTTTTTTTCCTTTTTCTTTGTTGGATGCTCAGGGACAGGGATCAGATCCAACCCACAGTTTCAACTTAACATTGGATCCTTAACCCAACATGCGAAGCCAGGGATCGAACCTGTGTCCCAGCACTCCAAAGATGCCTCCAATCCTGTTTCACCACAGCAGGAATTCCTGAAGCTATATTTTAAAAAGACATCTCTGAAATATTTTTGGGAATTAGAAGATACTAAGTATTTCACATTCAGTAATATCTAATTCAATCTAATTGTATTTTATACCGAGTCTTATTCTGCTATTCTTTTACTTTAAAATTGAAAGTAAATTCACTCTAGTTTTTAAAAAAACATTCTTACCTAACTTTGTCTTTTTCTTCCTTCCACTTCCCACTGACGTTTTAGTCCAACCCTGAATATCCTCTCTCAGCAAGATTCCCAGGATCTCATTGGAGCAGTTTACAGCCAGTCCCATTTCACTAGTGACTTCCATTTTCACTCATGGTCCTTAAAGAGACAGAAGTTACTCTTCTGGAAGTAACTTTTCTAAATGAAACAAGCTGCTATTTTACAGAAGTGTAAGGATTTTTGTGTATGAGAATACATATGTGTGAGAATACACACACAAATATAGTCATTTCATTCCCACTTTTCCACTTCTCTTTTTAAAAATAAAACCATCTCCTCCACTCCAGGTGAATCTTTCAACAATACATTTAAGTATAAGACTATCTTTGTACCTATAATTTTTTTTGGTTGACGTGAACTACAGTTTCCTCAAGACAGTCCATTCCTATTCCAAGAACATTGAAGGGATAAAGATTACGTTTAATAAGTAAATGTGAGATTTTTTATCCCTGAGAGAAAATATAATCAGAATGACCAAGATGGAAAAGATTTTTCTTCTCGGTATTTTCTGAAAGCTAGGAGCTTACAGTCTTTTTCTTCTGTAGCTGTAGTTGCAAATCTTGTCCTACATTTACTTCTTCCCCCCCCCCCCCACACACACACCTTGTACTTAATAACACACAACATAAGCTTTCACATGGTTACCTAATACAAACAAAGAGTCAAAACTGTTGTGACTCAAGGTACAGAGTTACCTAATTCAGAACCTTAAATGCTGAAAAACCTGATTTGCTAAAGGCCCACTATAAGAAATAGTCAGTATTTTAAAACTTGAGCTGGTTTCAATTTATAGAATGTGATTACTGGAAAATTATTTTGTTTTTGTCTTTTTCCTTGACCTTGACACATGGGTGAAAAATTCAGAAAGCATTTGGGTGTAAATATAGAGTTAGTAAAATAGTTAGAGTAAAAAATACTTCAGGATCTATTTCTGTTTCAGCAGACATGCATTTCATATATTCTTCAAAATGTCCTTCCTGTTTCCACTGCCACTACCCTAGTCTACACCTTCCATATCTGGATTACTGCAAGAGATTTTAGTTGGTCTCCTTCTGGACTAGTGTGAACTGTTACACCCTTGAAACTGTCTTCTCTGATTTGGAAGCTGTAAATAGTTGTTCTGTGCTCCTTAGTCCTCAATAAATAATTTTCATGTCACTTATCACACTTTATTGGGGATTGAATGTATATTAGATGCCCCCTGGTCCTCTATCTGCCCTTCCCCTTACTGAGCTTGTAGAAGACCATGGTCTTCTGATTGGATATAAAGCCTATTAATTATAGCTGTCATTTTTTGAACACCAGCTCTGGGCCAGGCACATTCGTCCATTTTTAAAAATAGCTTTCTCTGTTTATTCCATATGATGCCTCCCTTTTCCATATTTGCACTTATATTTAGCTTTATAAAATTTACTGTTTGATTACATTATCAATGTATACACAGGTATAAGTATATTTGCAAATATATTTATATGTATAAAAGTATACATGCAGATATATTTATAAAAAGGATATAATTAAAAAGAGCTGTGGTAAGGATGTTTCAACTAAAAAGGGGATTAGAAAAATCTGGTAACTAAAAGGAGAGGTTATTGCCTATATTCTACCTAGGATTTCACATGGTATCCTTAAAAGTGAATGTTGAGTAAGTTGCAATAAAAAACCAATTACCCTGCTCATCCACAATAATTCCTGTTTATCTTTGTGGTTGTAAAACATGTTTCCCCAAGAAAGAAGCGATAAAGCACAAATGTTCTTCTGGATTTCATTATAATTTAGTATTAATTTAAAACCTCTCTTTTGAAATACTGTAAACTGTTTACAATATATTTTTTTTTAATTTTCCCACTGTACAGCAAGGGGGTCAGGTTATCCTTACATGTATACATTGCAATTATATTTTTTCCCCCACCCTTTGTTCTGTTGCAACATGAGTATCTAGACAAAGTTCTCAATGCTATTCAGCAGGATCTCCTTGTAAATCTATTCTAAGTTGTGTCTGATAAGCCCAAGCTCCCGATCCCGCCCACTCCCTCCCCCTCCCATCAGGCAGCCACAAGTCTCTTCTCCAAGTCCATGATTTTCTTTTCTGAGGAGATGTTCATTTGTGCTGGATATTAGATTCCAGTTATAAGTGATATCATATGGTATTTGTCTTTGTCTTTCTGGCTCATTTCACTCAGGATGAGATTCTCTAGTTCCATCCATGTTGCTGCAAATGGCATTATGTTATCATCCTTTTTGATGGCTGAGTAGTATTCCATTGTGTATATATACCACCTCTTCCAAATCCAATCATCTGTGGATGGACATTTGGGTTGTTTCCATGTCCTGGCTATTGTGAATAGTGCTGCAGTGAACATGCGGGTGCACGTGTCTCTTTTAAGTAGAGTTTTGTCCGGATAGATGCCCAAGAGTGGGATTGCAGGGTCATATGGAAGTTCTATGTATAGATTTCTAAGGTATCTCCAAACTGTTCTCCATAGTGGCTGTACCAGTTTACATTCCCACCAGCAGTGCAGGAGGGTTCCCTTTTCTCCACAGCCCCTCCAGCACTTGTTATTTGTGGATTTATTAATGATGGCCATTCTGACTGGTGTGAGGTGATATCTTATGGTAGTTTTGATTTGCATTTCTCTTATAATCAGTGATGTTGAGCATTTTTTCATGTGTTTGTTGGCCATCTCTGTTTACAATATATTTTAAAAGCCAACTGAGAAAGAGAATAAAGGTGCTAAAGACCTGGATAGGGAGCCAGAATTAAACTTAATTTTCACACCAGCAATGAGCAGAGCAGCAGCCTTAAGGAAGTGGGCTCCATCCCTCACAGTCTGGAAGCTGCCCTGGCCCTGAGGAGTCAAGTGGAGGGAAAGGGCTGGAATAAAACTTTGAGACAGAGTCCAACCGAGGCTCTGCCATTTAGCAACTGCATGCTACTTAATCTCACTAAGAGTCGGTTTCTTTACCTATGAAATAAGGGAAGATAAATACTCATCCTATAGGGTTATCGTGAGAATTAAATGAAAAAAAAATGCATCTAATGCTCTATACGTGTAATAGGCATTAAAGGTAGTCTGTCTGAGGATACACCATGAGTCTACCATTTATCAAACTATATGACCACAGGAAGTTAACCTCTGTGTGCTTCAGTCTCATCATCATCAGTTAAATTGGATGGTAGTACTCCTTACCCCATGATTTGTATAAAGACTAAATCAGCTAACACACAGAAAACACTTTTAAAAATTCACATGGCCAATGCTCAATAAATATTAGCTATTATAATTCATGTTACAGAGTTAGAGCTTTTTACATCTCCACGTCTCCCCCTGTTCTGACAGCACAGGGAAAGAAAAGTTGCTAAGCTTGAGTTTGGAGGAAAATTTAGAATAATAATAGGAGTTCCTGCTGTGGCATGGTGAGTTAAGTATCCGACAGCAGTGGCTTGGTACTTGGCCTGGCATAGCAGGTTAAGGATCCAGTGTTGCTGTCACTGTAGCATAGGTCATAACTGAGGCTTGGATTCAATCCCTGGGCTGGGGACTTCCATATGCCACGGGTGTGGCCATAAAAATAGCAATAGTTTTAAAGGAACAGAAATCCCTATGGCTACAGAATGAATTCCTTTCTACTTCATCAAAGGAAGATCCTACTGCACAGATCTTCAATTGACCAGAAACCATCACTGCAGTATTTTCTTCACTAATACCTTCATGTGTTCCAGTGCAGGATAAAATCACTGAATAGCTTTATGTTTGCTGGTTTTAACATACTAAATCATTTTACTATAATTTGTACTCTGAGCATGGCATCTCAAATTTCAAAATCTCAAGTCTCTCTGGAAAGAATTCTAATTATATAACCCTAGACTTTGAATTGTATCATACTGACTTAAATGATGATGATGTAGTAAACGTTCAGCTGAAGTGTTGATGTATTGATGTACTGATTTAATAAACATTTGATGTATTGATTTAATAAGCATTTTTGAAAGGCTACTATGTGTGAGGCATTTGATCTCTATAGATGAAGCAACTCTGGTTCTCAAGAACCTAAAGTTTATTAAGTAAAATATGTGACAATCTATTATACAGAGAAGAAAGTAAAAAAAAAATACATAAATAGGAGGTAAAATAAGTAGATTTCAGGAAAGTACAAGATATACTTCTGACATGGGGAGGCTAAATGCACAGGAAAAGAGGATTTTAGCTGGTCTTTGAAGAAAGAGTGGGATTTGGAAACATAGGGCGAGAGGAATGGGGGAAAAAGAAAATTTTAGGTAGAAGTAACAGGAGTTAAGGCACATAGGTGTGAAAACACAGGGCATATTTGTGGACCAAATAGTCCAGTTAAGCTGAGCCACAGAATTTTTTTTCTCACACATTTTTAAAGAAATTGAGATATAATTCATAAGATTCACTTTTTATTTATTTTATTTTACTTTTTGGTCATGGCATATGGAAGTTCCTGGGCCAGGAATCAAACCTGCCCCACAGCTATAACCAGAGCCACAGCAGTGACAACACTGGATCCTTTAACCCGCTGAGCCACAAAAGAACTCCCAAGATTTACCCTTGTAAAAGTGTACAATCTACTGGTCTTAGTATATTCACAAAGTACACAACATCACACCAATTTTGGAATATTTCATCATCCCAAAAAGAAACTTCATACCTGTTAGCAGTTGCTACCCACTTCAGTGGAGTCATAGGTACTTGCCTTTGGAAGCCCCTGGGCAGGTAGGCACAGAATGGTGGGTGCAGAGGGGACACTGGCAGAGAACCTGCTGCATTTGTTATTGGGGGCTTCAAGCTTTTGTCTTACAAATCTGTATCTCTAGCCTTGATCTGTTTCTGTAACTACCTGAAATTTCCACAGAGAGACCACAAATTCAAAGTGTCCCTAAATGAACTCATCTTTTCCTTGAAATCTTTTTCTCTGCCTATATTTCCATTCTTTAGTGCATAGTACTACCATCTGTTTGGTCATCCAAGACAGAAACTTCTTGGTCACCTAAACTCCTTTCCCTGTTCCCCAGATCCAATGAGTGACCAAGTCCCATCAATTTCATACCATCACATCTCTGTGTTGTGTGCCCTTTCTTCTTTTCCAAGACTGCTGTCTCAGTTCAGGCCTTCATTAGCTCTCACCTGATCTACCAAAATGAATACATCTAAGAGATTTCTCTTCTTGAATCTTGTCTTATTTAATCCACTAACCACTCTGCAATCAGAGTGATAGCTTTTTTTTTTTTTTGTCTTTTCTAGGGCTGCACCTGCGGCATAGGGAGGTTCCCAGGCTAGGGGTCCAAATGGAGCTGTAGCTGCCAGACTACACCACAGTTACAGAAATGCTGGATCCAAGCCACTTCTGCAACCCACACCACAGCTCATGACAACGCCGGATCCTTAAGCTACTGAGCAAGGCCAGGGATCAAACCCGCAACCTCATGGTTCCTAGTTGGATTCATTAACCAATGAGCCACGATGGGAATGCCCAGAGTGATGGTTTTAAACTGCAGAATTGATCATATGATTTCTTGAGCTTAAAATTCTTCCATAGGTATCCAATGTCTTTACTGTGTAGACTTCTGAGCATGGGCATATAATGTACCTTCTCCTGTTTTCTCTTTTTACTACTCTTCATTTCTTGCTTACCTAGCACCTTTAGCAGTGGTGGACTGCTGGCAGTTCCCCAGTGTGCTTCTGTTCAAGTAATACCTGTCTCCTCCCTTTATTCCTGGTAAACAATTCCAAAACTCATTCAGTTCAAGCTCTCTTCTGTGATGCGTTTCCTTTCTACTTCAGGAAACCTATTTCTTTCTTGATGCTCCAGACATGTTCCTTTCATAGCACCTGTGACACTTAATGGCTCCCTTTTAGTAAACTGTAAACTCCTTGTGAAAAGGGTCATACCTAATTCCCTATATTTCTTGCAAAGGGCCTTGCACAGTCTTAGTGCTCCATGGACATGGTTGAATACTAGAGATTTGGGAGTCATTGCATAGTGTGGAGAAAAAAAATATGAGAAGGGATAAAATTACCCTGTGGGAAGACCAGGGACAGGAATTATATTTATTGTGCTCCTCTGATCCTGAGGGAAGAGGGTTCTAGGTCTGATTCCAGAGACTCTGCACTTTTCATTAATCATATAAGGACAAAGAAAGTCCATCCTGGAGTTCCCATTATGCCTCAGCAGGTTAAGAACCCAACTAGTATCCACAAGGATGCGGGTTCGATTACCAGCGTTACTCAGTGAGTTAAGGATCCAGTGTTGCCACAAACTGTGATGTAGGTCATTGATGCCACTCTGATCTGGTGTTGCTGTGCCTATGGTGTAGGCCTCAGCTGCAGTTCCAATTCAACCCCTACCCTGGGAATTTCTATATGCTGCAGGTGCAGCCCTAAAAGAAAAAAAAAAAAAAAAAGAAATGAAATTACCTTATGATCCAGCAATTCCACTTCTGGGCATATACCCAAAAGAATTGAAAGAAGGATCTCAAGGAAACCACTGACAAAATGAAAAGACAACATACTGAATGGAAGAAAATATTTGCAAATGATATGATGGTTAAGGGGTTAATGGTCTGCTGTTATTGGTTAGGCTGTACTATTACGTACTGTGATGAGTCACATATTTCTTCATATTTCTGGCAGGTACTACTTGGAATAATCATAAGGTATTTGTTTTCAGACCTGCAATATTTTCTTGAGAACTTAGTATGCTGCCAGGTCCCTGCTCTTTTAAGGATTATGTTATCAAAGCTTATGCTAAAGATGTATGTGTGTGCTATAATAGCATTATGTAATGCAAATAACTTAATAAAGATATGAAACACTAGCACACAGAGATGTTTGTGACCAGGCTATTATCTAGCTACTATATCATTCTTCTCTCATACTTTCAATCTCTAAACATCCTGAATAATACTTTTTACTATATTCTATATATATATTGCATGGTCCTGAATACCATGGGTTTCCCATCTGAGCCATTAACTTGTTTTTTGATTGGTGTTCATTTTCTGCATTCTAAGAGTAGAATTGCAAGAAGGGGACCATTTTGACTCAGATGAGAATGAAGATGCATAGTTCTCCTATGGCCACTTCCTTTGCTTGCGAAATTTCCTCCCAGCTCACGTTCTGTAATTACAACTTTGTTTCTTCTTAGTTTGTAATACATATATAACCTTGGACTATTAGAAGGATTTTCTTTGAGGACTAAACAACTATATTATGAAAGGCAATTATTTAATCTTTTTTTTTTTTTCTTACAGATCTCTAGATTTAAATTTTAGTGTTAACCATAATAGATATATGTGAATTTCTGAGTGAGAACCACAAAAGATCAAGGTTTGGTCAGTGACAGAAGGGGATTAGTTTTACTAAAATTGTATGCTGAATAATTTAAGCTCATTTTAAAGGGAAATTTAGGTGTATTCTTGGCCTGGTGCTGATAATGAACTCTGTTGAAATGCTTTTTCAAACATTAAAATTGAAGGTGAATTGGTTCATCTAATTCATTACAGTCTGAACAGTGGAGTATATGTAAACAACAGGATTGAAAAGGTTTTTTTTATGACCATGATCTGTACTATTTTAGAATTACTAAAACACTCAAAATATTTTGTTAATATTTTCAGATATATAAATAAAACAAATATATATTCATCCTATCATAAATTCAGGCAGAAATAAAGATATATATAGGAATATATGTGGTTTAAGGCAGAATTTGGGTTATGGTATTATGTTGCAACTTTCTAAAATTACTCTTTGTAACTATGTGTGGCATAGTCAGCTAGTATTTTTACATGACTGCTGTTGTTTTTTGTGAATTTGTGTCATTTTTATTTGCTTTCTTAATGCTCTATTTTTGAATGCTGTGGAAAGAGATTTTTAGAGCCTTTCTTCCTCTTTCATTTGCAACTGTTGGGCCTGAATCTTAAAAACAAGCTTTTTTTTTGGTATGAGTTGAAAATACTCTTCAAACGAGTATTCTTTCAGGAAAAGTCAGAAAGGGCCTAATTAACAATCACAACACTGCTTCAAGATTACAAGATTTAAAAAGCGTGCTTTTGTAGTTAAATCTGATTATGATCTGTGTAGCCTGATCAGTAGAAGAACCTCACAATTTCATATTATTAAAACATAGATAAGTAGAATGTAATATCTTGGAAAGTCCATAAATGATGCTAAAACAAAAGACAACCAAGTGCTTCAGTCCTGACTGTAGATTATATTAATTTACATTTTAGTAATTTTTTTGTGAAAATCCACTTTTCTGCTTTTAATACATACTTTATTAGATGTCTGATTAAAGGAGAAAAAATACAAAATGAGTACAAAAACAATATTAAATGAGTATTCTGCTTAAAATTTGGAAATAAAATAATTTCAAAGGTTTCTGGTTTGCACTCAATAAAAGCTTACCTCAGCATATTCAAAATCAGATTTTATTAGTTGCTTAAATTTTCTCCTTTGAAACTGGAAAAGCCTATAGGTTAGAATAAAAGACATTGCCTGCACTGAGCTGGCTTTGCATGCCCTGGGCACATTACTTAACCTCCCTGCGCTTTAACATTCTTAACAGTAACAATGAGAATAATAATACCAAGACTGTTATTTATAGAATTTATAGAATTAGAGGATCTTTATAAACAGACTATTGACACACTTAACCTCTTTGATAGCTAGTAACTTTGAATGGGAACAAGTTCTTGAGCCAAGAGCTTTTTGTCTTTTATGTATTATCATTAATATTTTCCAGAAATTGGTACCTTTTCCCCATTTGACCCTATAAGGTGGAAAAAAATAAGCAGACAGAATTTTTTTTTTTTTTTTTGTCTGCACCCTGGCATGTGGAAGTTCCCAGGCCAGGGATCAAATCTGCACCACAGCAGCAACCTGAACCACTGTAATGAAATACTGGATTCTTAAGCTACTGCACCATAAGGGAACTCCTATACAAAAATTTTTGAATAAAAAGTAAAAATGTACACACCATATGTATATGCACACACCATAACAATCAGTTGATTGAACCTTCATATTACATATCCAGTTAATACTGGTATTGTATAGATCAGACCTTTCTATTCCGTAAGCTGTAAAGAAATGAAGTTTCTCTTCGGTACTTCACCTTTTGTTTCACTCTGCCCTCATCATCTCCTTGAATGGATTAAAATTCCTTACTAGAGATTCATTCCTTTAGATCATCTTGAAGACTTTTGGTTTTCAGAGCCCAAAGAGAAAAACTGGTTTAAAAAAAAAAAAAAAAAAAAAAAGGCAGGACAAAATTAGTAAAGGAGTGAAAGGAATTTTGTTTGTGGCCAAGATTAGTATTGGTGAAAGAAATAAGGGCTTTTGGGGAATGTTCTCCTTCCCTTCTTTGAGAGGAGAGTGAGTGAACTGTTATTCTAAAGGGCTGGAAAGGGAGAGGGCTAGAAAATCAGAGGAAGGAGTTCCCGTCGTGGCGCAGTGGTTAACGAATCCGACTAGGAACCATGAGGTTGCGGGTTCGGTCCCTGCCCTTGCTCAGTGGGTTAACGATCCGGCGTTGCCGTGAGCTGTGGTGTAGGTTGCAGATGCGGCTCGGATCCCGCGTTGCTGTGGCTCTGGCATAGGCCGGTGGCTACAGCTCCGATTCAACCCCTAGCCTGGGAACCTCCATATGCCGTGGGAGCGGCCCAAGAAATAGCAGCAACAACAACAAAAGACAAAAGACAAAAAAAAAAAAAAAAAAAAAAGAAAATCAGAGGAAAGGAGATTTTTTTCCCCCCTAACTTTCCTTACCACCTTGACTTGACCTCTGATCTGTTAAAAAGAGCTGGGAAGATTTACAGGAAATCTGGATTCCTAAGATTTCTAGGGAACAGCACAAGTTTGACTCTGTACTGTAGAAGCAAACATTTTAATTTTTTATTTCATTATTGAAAGCAGTGGTGGACAGACTGGGGCAGGGATATAATGAAAATTGATAGAAACTGTAAACCACTATATTCTCTGTGGTTTCTGCTATGTATTTCTCAGAGTGTGTGATAAATGCAGTGGTTCTCAGCTCTGTTAGAATCACCTGGGGAGTTTTAAAGAAATTTGATGTCTGGGCCATACATCACACTAATCATATTAGATTCTCTAGGGGTGACACCCAGGCATTTTCTTTAAAAAGGAAAAAAACTTTTTCAGATGATTCCAATATGTAGCAAAAGTTAAAACCATTGGCTTATTGTTTTATTTCTCCTCGGTAAAATAGCTTTAACACAGCAGTTATCAAATGTTTTATTCCTTTACATTAGTTAAAATTATGGAGGGCAATCTGGCAGCTTTTGTTTATGTGAATTATTTCTATTAATATTTATTGATTGAAAATTAAAACAGGCATTTTGTAAATAATTATGAGTTTGATTTAAAACAACAAAAGCATTACAAGATGAACACATTTTTATGAAAAAAATTTACATTTTCTAAAATAAGAATTTTATGAGAAGACTGGCATTTTTTAACATTTAAAGAAGTTTCTTTACTCATGGACTTGGAGAACAGACTTGTGGTTGCCAAGGAGGAGGGGGAGGGAGTGGGATGGACTGGGAATCTGGGGTTAATAGATGCAAACTATTGCCTTTGGAATGGATAAGCAATGAGATCCTGCTGTATAGCACTGGGAACTATATCTAAGCACTTATGATGGAGGATAATGGAAGATAATATGAGAAAAAGAATGTATATGTGTATGAGTGCCTGGGTCTCTTTGCTGTACTGTAGAAAATTGATAGAACACTGTAAACCACTATACTGGAAAAAATAAAAATCATTTTTTAAAAAAAAAGTTTCTTTAATGTCTAAGTTATTGGAAAATAACTGTATTTGTTTATGCATTTAATCTGCTGTGACATGTTATTTTGATGGAAGTATATGAATAAAATGTAGCCTCACACAAACACGTAGTAGGAAAAGGTATTTTCATAGCCTCACACAAACACGTAGTAGGAAGAGGTATTTTCATAGCCTCTTCAGACTATTATGGATAATCATCTTTGTTATTAAAATAAAACATGACAGTTGATAATGTGGTAAAGTTATCAGTAATGCAGAGTCTGAAACCATATAAATAAATATTTTTACTCAATTACATTAAAGTCCATTGGTCTCTCTTATATCTTGAATCAATCTTTTCTCTGTGATTGAGCATGGAGCATTTGGAAAATATCAGTTCACTGAGTTATACAGATATTCCAAAAGTTGAATATTTCATTATAAATCATTTTAAAAATCACATTTGTTAAAATAACTGACTTTATCAGAAAAGTTATTACCTATCATAAAACTGTCAAGCTTATGTTAGCAGATATAAGTTTTTAAAAGTTCTGATTTTCACTTGAAAGATTCAGTTTTATCTTTGACAACAAATACTGTTGGTTATTGTCTTGAAGGCATAGGTATACTTTTAAACAAATGTTTGCCAAATATCCAAGTCTGAATAATCATAGGATATCAGTCAAATTCTTTCAAATAAAAATAGGATTTTATGAAAAAAGCAGATACCTCATCTCGTATCTCAAACAAATAGACAAGTGCTTTTCCTTGAGACAACACTTGTCCTTTAGTATACAGCAGAAGTACTTTATATCTCTCACTTTGCCATGCAGAATGTAAAAAGATTCATGATTAGCAACTTCTGCTTCCAGTCAAAGTGGAATAACAGAGACTGGATTTATCTTTTTATCTCCAAAAACATATATCAAACAATGATGCTGGGTATTCCAGTTGTGGCTCGGTGGTAATGAATCTGGCTAATATTCCTGAGGACATGGGTTCGATTCCTGGCCTCACTCAGTGGGTTAAGGATCTGGCATTGCCATGAGCTGTGGAATAGGTGGCAGATGTGGCTTGGATCCCACGTTGCTGTGGCTGTGGTGTAGGCCGGCAGTTGCAGCTCTCATTTGACCCCTAGCCTGGGAACTTCCATATGCCGTGAGTGTTGCCCTAAAAAACTGAGGGAAAAAAAAAAGCAAACAAAAAAGATGCTGAAATATTGGAGAACACACATTACAGGAAGGT
This sequence comes from Sus scrofa, assembly GCF_054392235.1. Classification (NCBI taxonomy): domain Eukaryota; kingdom Metazoa; phylum Chordata; class Mammalia; order Artiodactyla; family Suidae; genus Sus; species Sus scrofa. The sequence goes on along the minus strand of NC_139385.1, from coordinate 115,039,763 downwards.
CATAAGAGAAGGAAAACAAATGAGATGAGCTGGATGCTTTGCCCAGCTTGCTGTCTTGAGAGATTTCCTGGGTTGTAGGAATCCAAACAGAGCCAGGCAGTTGTTATGAGATAAAAAGAGCTGAGAACATAGGAACGTTGGGTGGCTGGAATTTGCTGAGTAATGGAGGAGACAGAGGAAGTTTCAAGGAGAGAGTGCTTCGGGGATCAGTAAAGGTTCCTCCATAAGTCTTCAGCTGAGGACAGATCAGCACATGCATGTGAGGAAACTACCCAAGGTGGGGGAGAGAACTACTGAAACTACTGAGAAGAACTACTGAAAAGAAGCAGGTATAACAAACTCCAGAGCACAGGTATGTTCAGGCATATTTTGTGTTTACACCAATCAAAATAAAAAGAACCTCAAAATACAAGTTAAAAAGTAGAATATCCAGAGAGCTGGATGTTGCTTCAGTAAAGTGTCACATTATGCCTGGACTAGAGGTGCTCTGCTCCAGTCTAAGAAAACTTGAAAGCAAGCTTCCAGAGGATCAAACTGTTTCCAACTCAGCTGTGCCTTAGTACCAAACTCAAAAATATTTAAAGGGCTTCAAATATTCCCAGCACCCAAAAAAGTAAAATTCACAACATTTGTTATCTAAAACAATTACTAGGCATGCAAAGAAGTAAGAACCCATAATGAAGAGAAAAAACAATCAATAGAAACAGACACAGAGATGATACATGATAAATTAGCAGACAAGGACATTAAAACGCTGCTCATAACTATACCCTGTATGTTTGAGAAGGTAGGTGAAAAGTTGAACACAGTAAGGAGATATATGGATCGTATGAAGAAAAAAATCTAAAGCAAACATCTAGAGAAGGGAAAAAGCAATGTCTGAAATGAAGAGTACACAGAATGCAATTAACAATAGGTTAGCCATTTCAAAGAAAAAGATTAGTGAATTTGAAGCCATAGGAATAAAAATAACACAAATAAAATAGACAAACAAACAAAAAAACAGTACTGGTGAACTGTTGGAAAACTTCACACAACTCAATATATATGTTGTTGGAGTCCTCAAAAGTGGAGGTGACATAAAAATACTTGAAGAAATAAAGGCTAAAAGTTTTCTAAATTTGATGAAGATTTAAAAACTCACTGATTCAAGAAACTCTACGAACTCCAAGCATAAGAACATAAAGAAAATTCCATCAAGGCATATCATAATCAAATTGTTTAAAAACTGTGGTAAAGAGAAAATCTTAAGACTAAGTCACATTACATGCAGAGGAACAAAGATTAGGATGACAGCTGATTTCTCATGAGAAACAAAGCAAGCAAGAAGACATTTGAGCACCATCTTTAAAGTACTGAAAGAAAAAAAATCTGTCAACATAGAATTCCATACTAAAAAAAAAAATCTTTCAAAAACAAAGTCAAAATAAAAATTTATTTTCAGCATACAGAAATCACCAACATACTAGCACTACAAGAAATGTTGAAGGACATACTTTATGCGGAAGGAAATGATACCAGATGAACATATGCATCTACACAAAGGAAGGAAGTGGTAAATGGGTCATTTCACAATGATGAAGGAGTAAATTTGTCAAAAAGATGTTACAGTCTTAAACATTTATGCACTTACTAAGAATGCTCAGAAACACATGATAGATACAAAAATTAATATGGGAATTCCTGTCATGGCTCAGTGGTAATGAACCTGACTAGTATCCATGAGGATGTGGGTTCAATCCCTGGCCTTGCTCAATGGGTTGAGGTTCTGGTGTTACTGGGAGCTGTGGTGTAGGCTGGCAGCTACAGCTCCAATTTGACCCCTCGTCCACATGCTGCAGGTGCGGCCCTAAAAAAAAGCAAAAAAAAAAAAAAAAAAAAAATTAATAGAACTGAAAGAAGTAGGCAAACCTACAATTATAGAGATTTCAATACCATTCTCTTAGTAATCAACAAAATAGGTAGAAAAAAAATCAATTATTATATGGAAGATTTAGGAAAAATTATCAACTTCTTAAAACCAATTGACATTTACAGAACACTCTACCCAATAACAGTAGAGTACACATTCTTTTCATGTCAGAACATTTACCAAGATAATTATATCCTGGGCTAAAAATAGTTCTCAAAAAATTTAAAGGATTCAACTATATAAACTGTACTCTCTAACCATGATGGAATTAAATCTGAAATCAGTAACAAAAGATATAAGGAAAAATCTTTAACTATTTGGAAACTGAATAACAATTTAAATAACCCATGGTAAAGACGGATATATTTTTTTTCCTTTTTTTTTTTAAACTGTGGCATTTGGAAGTCCCTAGGCCTATGCCACAGCCACTACAAGTCAGATCCAAGTGGCATCTTTGACCTATGCTATACCTTGCAGCAAGGCCAGATCCTTAGTGAGGCCAGGGATCAAACCTGCACACTCATGAACCCTGTGTTGGGTTGCTAACCCGCTGAGCCACAATGAGAACTCCAAGATGGATATGTTTATTCTCTTGATTATAATGATGCTTTCACGGGTGTATACATGTTAAAACTCATCAAATTTATATACCTTAAATATGTACAATTTTATGTAGTCTATCTCAATAAAGCTCATGTGAGATTTAATAACAACAATATTTTTTATTGTTTAATCAGTAATATTCTTAAGTGAGATGGGTCTTATATTTTTTTCTTTTGTCTGTCTTTTTCTTTTTTCACTGTGGAGGGCAGTGAAGAATACAATGGCTACAGGTATAGTTTTGTTTTAATAGTACAATTTTGTATTCTGTCTTGATAAAGTGCTGAGATGCCAGAAGTTTTACCCACCATTGCTTTTGCAACATCAGTGAAAAGTTAATAGAGTAAAAAGTAAACCTTGCTTTTATATTATTATAAAAATTGATTTGTCCATCTAGATATCCAAAAGGGTCTTGGGGAATTCCCAGGGGTCCTTGGATCACATCTTGAGAACTGTTGTTTTAATACAACTTTCTGGTCATTACTGCTTTAGTCGAATAGTGCCACTTTAAAAGTGAGACTAGGTGTATGAAAATCCCGTCACCAAAACTGCCTGGGTAAGTACTTTTTAGCAGTTGAGTCCTTAATGTGCTTCAAATTACAGTATAGAATCTATACCATAATGAAGATGATAACCACTTCATTTGTGACTAATGCTATCACTGCATACATAAATAATTTTTTCCATGATGAAAAACAGGGCCTGAAACTGTTAAATGTAATAGTCATGGGTTATCTTCCATAGAGAGAGTCTGAAGACAGGAAAAGTTGCAGTAAGGAAAACAATAGCAGATAGAAGGGATTTCTGGAAGTTTCCAGAATGAAGGAGGAGAGAAAAGAAGAATGAATGAAGAAAAGAAAAAAATGGAGATTTGTGGTAAAAGGCATAAGAAAAGATACAAATAAAGTAGGAAGGGACACATAGAGAGCTACATTGAATTTGTAGACTTATGGAAAGCTGACAGAAAAGACTGCATGTGTAAAGAATGATTTACTAAAATCAGTTTCACTTACTATGCAAAATGTTTTAGATTTGTACAAGATATATTATTTGGAAGCATTAGTGGTGGATATAGAGATGTACTGTTCAGATTTCCTGCAGACTGCTATAGTTCTTGGAGTATTATTGGCAGACAGCCTCTAGCTGTCAGCTTCTTTGGCTGCAGAGAGCTGCTAGTAGGAAAGTCACCCCACTGAGGTGAGGGTATAAAGATCCAGCCATTTTTGTTCACTATGGGACAACTCTGACAGGCAGATTTCAGCTCCAGGGCTCTCAATGGGTTGGGATGAAACTGGGTGGGGGGTGGGGGGAGTGGCACTTCCCTGCTGACTCTTGCCTCTGCCCAGTCCAGTTCCTCCCTCTCCCTCCCACAGGGGTTTGTCCCAGGGGCACTCCCTAATACACATCCTGAATGCTAAGCTCTGTCTCAGAGTCTACTTCCTGTAGAGCCCAAACTGCAACAGCATCTTACTGACTTAAATATAACCCAAACTAGAGAAAACTGGAGCACTCTAGGCAATGGAAACTAATCATCAAAATTATGTATTAGCAGTTAAACTCCAGCATTTTTGTACTTCCTATTTTGAATTGCTTATACTTAGCATATTATCTTTAGCATTTTGTTTCATATAGGTTTGCTATTTTTTCCACCAAGCCTTTCTTATAGAAATCTTGTTGTGGAAAGATAAAAAGGCAATAGGGTAAGAAAAATAATCATGTTTCTTATCCAGCTACCTAGGAAACCCACTATTTCAAGGTTGGTCTAAGCAGCAAGAGTGTAAAAAATGTATTGGGAGATGTGACAGTAGTTTTGTTCTGAATGTATACCAGTATTCTGAGGTGGTCTGATTATCAGAAGCACTGTCCATGGATGTACTAAAGAAGCTATTTAATTTTGTTTGCACCTGAAGATTTGAATTGCTACTCTAAACTCTGAGACACGAATAGGATTAGTAATTCTGAACATCAGGAAAGTAGGAATTTCCATCCTGTCTTCTCCTGTAGCTCCAGAGGAGGGCAGACGGTGTATCTCCAGGTCAACCCTTTCCCTTTTCAAACTCACTCTTATAGCCAAGCCTAAGAAGACAGAGTAGAGTGGGTGAGCCTTCTGGCGGACTCCATTACCTTCAGACCTTTGCTCTTTGGGAAGTAGGTCTGTGTCAATGTCATTATTTTGATATATTTTTTTTTCTGGGATCTAAAAGTTACTAGGAGATGACTCAGAGCAGCCCATGCCCTAATCCTCATTTTGGAAGGAAAAGAGGATGATGAAGTAATTGCCTGACAACTTAGACCAGAAACCTGCAGACAAAACTGAGATAGTGCTTGTTTCTAGGATTATCTTGGTAAGTGATTTTTGATGTTACGAAGTAAATAAGTACATTGTATTTAGGCTTTCCTTTTGTAGGGTATGGATTGGAGGAGATGGCTGCCTCAACAGCCACTGTGAACATTATCTCATTTATTTCAGATAATTTACCTCAATTATACTTCTCAGTCTGGGAGTACGATGGTCTGTCTCCTATAAGGCAAGCTAAGTATTTGTGTGTGTGTGTGTGTGTGTGTGTGTGTGAGAGAGAGAGAGAGAGAGAGAGAGAGAGAGATACGATGGGCTGTTATAAAGGATGTTTGACGGTTCCAGTTCAAGCTTTGTTTCCTCATCTGTAAAATGGAATTAATACCTACCTCACATGGTTATGAAGATTAAGTAAGGGAAAATCGTAAAAGCACCTAGGACAGTGACTGGCACATAAGTATTCAGTAAATGTAGATCCCTGTCCATCCCTTCTTAATGAGCCGTGGGAAAACACTTCCTAACCTCACAGGGTCTGAGAAACCCTCTCCCTTCCCTTTGTATTCTCAGTCACCCCCAGGCAATGGAGATTTAAAAAAAAAAAAAAAGCTTCTTCCACGTCTCTTCCCTCCTTCCTTTCTTCCTCTCCTAGACAAGGAAGTGGCCGTCTCTGTTCCCATGGATTCGGAAGCCTGTGCCTCCCAGGACAGCCCAGCCTCTGGGTTGCTAAGGTGGAAGGTGGGGGTTGGAGAGAAGCGGCCTTGGCCTGCGTAGCGCAGTGGGGAGGCGACCGGGAGGCGATGGGGAGGCGGGAGCTATCGACCCAAGGGTGGAGAGGGGGGGAAGGCGAAGGACGCGCGTTCCCGGGCTCGTGACCGCCGGCGGCTCTGGGAACCCGCGTCGGGACAGTCCTGGAGAGATGACAGGCAGTGGGGACCGGCGCTTCGTGGGCACTCTCCACCTGCTGCTGCTGGTGGCCACCCTGTCCCTGGCGGCTCAGGGGGTCAGTCGGAGCGCGGCAGCATGGACCCAGGAGAAGGTGAGGGGTTGCTGCTGCGCGATTGTACCTGGGTGGCTCTTGCTGGGTGCGGGACCCAGAGCCCCAGTCTAGACAAGATGGGAGGCAAGGCAGAGCCGAGGTCCTCCCTTCCGGAGCCCCGAGAGGTCGGGGTTCTGCGTCCTCGCCAATGTTCCTCGCTGGCCGCCGGGCTGCTTTGGGTACGCCACGGGAGCTGGGTGATGTCACCGGCCTCCCCTCCGCTGCGGTCTGCTGCGGGTACTAATAGACACAGGAAGCGTGACTCGCTTTCTGCGGCGGAGCAGGGAGGTGAGGGCGCATCGCCGGTTCGCCGCCCACTCGGGAGCTGAGAGGCGCGCGGACTCCGAGCTCCCCGCCGCCAGGGAGCCGGGCGCGCCGGGAGGTGTGCCCGCTGCTGCCTCGCCCCGACATCCAAGGAAGCCCTCCCAAGGCTGAAGTTTCCAGGCAGTCAGCACGGACTAGTGTTGGTCTGTTTTAGATTTTTCAGCAGATCAGCTCTGAACGAAGGCGCGTAAATGGAGACCAGCTTTACTTTAACATTTTCTTTTTCTTCAAAGAGAGTAAAATGCAATCGTCAGGGAAATGTATCGAGTAGTAGGTGGAAATTTCACATATGGAATTTAGGATAAAAATGATCTGCAAGTTGCCTCTGCGTGCAGTAAATAGCTTCGCAATTATTCCCTTTCTTGTGTAACAGTTTTGAAATCCTGTAATTGCTAGGGACTTAAGCAAAAGTTAATGGTACTGGAGTAAAATGGTATACTTTCAAAGATACTAAATAAAGCAGCAAAGCAAAAAGCAGCAGGGATATAAACACTGATCATATTGTTTAAAAGATCTTTTGAATGGTTACAGAATGTCAGTATCAACTCAGAGGTTTGAAATACTGAGCACCCTGTGAACGTACAGGCCCTCTCAAAGCCCCATGCTCCACCGCCCAGGCACAAGCATATGTACATGAATCGCCCCTTCAGTCCTATGAGTAATACTTTTAGTTTCACCATTCAAGGGCTATAACATGCCCCACTTACACGTGGACACCACTAGCCATAGAGAACCTGGTGAGGATGAGGATAGTCAACTCAATAATAACTTCATGGTAAGAAGAGCTTTCCATGGGGGTTCAGTGGGAGTAACATCCATTGAGGAATATAGTTACGGATTTAAAACTTCTGCTTCCTGGCCAGAAATTGGGAAGGGGCATTGACTACCATAATGTGGAGCCAAGGCAAATGTGTCTTTATGATACGTGGAAATGGATGGGAATGAATGAGGTGAGGAGTGTTTGAAGAAGCTGCTAGGAAGGGATCATTTGCAGGCAGGCTGTATTTTGGGTGGGAGAAGGTGCTGTATTCTTACAAGGTAAAATACCAATGAGAATTTAACTTTTGAGAAAGGTCTTTTAAAGCACAAATCCCTTTTATATTTAAAATGCTTCTGATTATTGTTCTATTGGGAAACTATATCCTTTCCAATGGTGGAAATGCAGAAACAAATGATAAAATCAGCCATGACAATTCCTGATTTCTGGTCCCCTCCCCCACCCCTTACTCTCCAGGCTTTTGTAAAGTCTTCCAGGTGGCCAGTACAGTTTGCAGCCTGGGAAGCTGGGAGTTAATCCACACTAAAACATATGCCTTCCTGCTTTTTGTGGCATTTAGCTATTTTAATCATGTGAGGTGTGCCCTTGGTACACTGGTCTGCCGAAAGGTGAGGTGTGGTAAGGGAAGCATTGATTGTGAAATCCATTTTCTTTGCTTTGAAATAAAGGTGTGACTCTTCCAGTGGGATCCAATATGTAAAAACTGTTCAATCCTAGTTTATGGTTGTGTTCCAATTTGCTTATTTGAAACCTGTAAACAGTTTTTCCATAGAAGTAATATAAGTTATTAGATTACCATGTGGGCCCACAGGTGTATATCAGAGGCACTGGCATCTGGGTACCAAGATTCTATAGATCAGCATCTCACTTGAACCTCACAGTGTCCCTGTGAGGAGGGTATGGTCATCCCCAATTTACACAGGAGGAAACTTAAGCTCGATCATGGTAGCATTTTTTTTTTTTCCTTTTCATGGCTACGCCTACAGCATATGGAAGTTCCCAGGCTAGGGGTCAAATTGCAGCTGCAGCTGTCAGCCTACACCACAGCCACAGTGACGCTGCAGCCTGAGGCAACACTGGATCCTTAACCCACTGAGCAAGGCCAGGGATTCAACCTGCATACTCACGAAGACTATGTTGGGTTCTTAACCTGCTAAGCCACAATGGGAATCCCTACAGCAGCAATTTAAAGAGCTCTCATCTTTCCTTAATTTAACTATCCCTTTATTACTAGATAGGTTGTTTCTAAACTTTCTCTATTATAAAGCCAAGACTCAATGTATTTTAAATGGTAGAATTTTCCTTTATTATAAGGTGAAGTAGAAAATTTCAAGTCATATTGAGGGTGGAAGGGCAGAATTTTTTTTTTTTTTTTGTCTTTGCTTTTTCTAGGGCCGCTCCCAGGGCATATGGAGGTTCCCAGGTTAGGGGTCGAATCGGAGCTGGCCTACACCACAGCCACAGCAACTCGGGATCCGAGCCGCATCTGCGACGTACACCACAGCTCATGGCAATGCCGGATCCTTAACCCACTGAGCAAGGCCAGGGATTGAACCTGCAAGCTCATGGTTCCTAGTCGGATTCATTAACCACTGTGCCACAACGGGAACTCCTGGAAGGGCAGATTTTTTGAGCAGAGGAACCTCATACAGGAGAGTTGACCTCACCTAGGAGTCCTTATCCAGGGTAGCTCTGGCAGACAATTACAGCTCTCATCAGCATTTCACATTCTTCTGCTGGAGCCACATATATTCTAAAATTCTTTAGAGTTCCCCTCTTCAGGGTTCTGAAAGTCTTTAGCCATCTACCCCTCTATCACTATGATTCTTATGAATCATGAAGAAGCAATGGAGAGTGTAAGGCAGGGATGGGGGCCAATAGTAGGCTGGGTGTTGGTGGTAGAGGGAGAAAGAAAACGTGCCATTTTTGAGTTTCTACCATTAGGCAGGTAAGTACTATGATATCCATTATACAGATTAGAAAACTTTTCCTAGTTAAAGCTAGTAAGTGAGGGAGCTGGAATTTTTTTTTTTTTTTCTTTTTAGAGCCGTACCCATGGCATATGGAAGTTTCTAGGCTAGGGGTCAGATCAGAGCTACAGCTGCCAGCCTACAGCACAGCCACAGCAATGTGGGATCTGAGTCATGTCTGCAACTTACACCACAGCTCATGGCAATGCTGGATCCCTGATCCACTGAATGAGGCCAGGGATCGAACCTGCATCCTCATGGATACTAGTCGGATTCATTTCCACTGCACCACAATGGGAACTCCGGGGAGCTAGACTTTGACCATAAATTGCTGTTTCTAAAGCCACTACTACTTTGTTTTTAGATAGAGGGCTGCTAGCATTTAAAGACAGAACTTTATCTAAACTTTATATTCTGTTCCCAATTGTTCCACAACTACATTTGTAGTATTAGTGGCATCCAACACAGAGGAAGTTCAGTAAATGCTGGCTGGGTTGAATTTGCAGTAGACAACAGGTGCTGTCTGGGAGATGCTCATATGGGATGATAACTGGAATTGAATTGGCTGTGCTTCTGGTCTCCCTTTAATCCAATGTTTTGGGACCTCAAATCTCTCTGCAAGCTGGGCCAGCTCTACAGATTATGTAATCAAACCCCTCATTGGCCTGGCACCCTGTGAGTAGTCCAGAGGAGATGCTGTGGGATATCTGGTTCACACTTTTTTAGCTGAAAGATTCTTGTCACCCAAAGCAGACTTATTGTCCTTTCTGCCTGGATGGAAAGACAAGGCAGGGGCTGTAATAGACACTCATTCTTCTGAGAATGTCTTACCAATAGAAAATTGTCTACGTGTCTTTTAATTGAAATAAACCTAGAATAATCGGGGGCTGACATTTAACATTGGGCTAAACACAGTTTTGGCTCATTCATTTACTGTCTTTATGCCCAGTCCACACTTTCTTCTGAGGTTTTCCCTCTCACTTCTTCCTCTCAAGTCCACATAGATTGTTTATATTTATTGAGTTCTGAGTCAGCCTCCAAAAAAATTAAATGGATGCTGTTTAGGTTGGAAAAATCAAATGCTTCTCCATTCAGGGCTTTATTGAACAGAAAGGCTAAAGCAGTTAACTGAGTGTGACTGTTTCCCCTTCTCTATCCTTCACTGATTGGGAAGCTTTTAATCTCTGATTTCACAGGGGCATCTTTATTCCCAGGGAGGCAAGGAGAGGGAGGGCTCTTTACTGAAGTATGTTAATTAAATGGATGAGCCCAGGAGGTTAAGGATCAATTCAGGTAAGTCTCTGTATTTAGGAGCTCCAACTGGTCTGTCTGATAAATTTACCCTTTATTCATCCATTAAACTTTTTCTGTTTGTTTTCTTAGGGCTGCACCCACAGCATATAGAAGTTCCCAGGCGAAGGGTCAAATCACAGCTGCAGTTGCTGGCCTACACCACAGCCACACCAATGCCAGATCTGAGCCACGAATGGAATTATACCACAGCTCAAGGCAATGCTGGATCCTTAACCCGTTGAGCAAGGCCAGGGATAGAATCCACATCCTCATGGATACTAGTTGGGTTCATTACAATGGGAACTCCCCATTAAGCATTTTTTGGTGCTATTTCTCAACTATGTTTCATCCATGTTATAGGTAGAGATACTGGAGGGTTATCTGTTTCTGTTTTTTCTTAAATCTCCTATGAATTCTTTCAAGCCTCCGTAAATCACCCACTTAAACACCAGCTTGATTTCCTTTCACTGGGGACCACATGGAGTGAAGGACCACAGTGACCAGGTAGGCTCAGGGATGGAGAAGTGGATAGCAAATAGAAAAGGAGCCCCTGGTCAAACAGCCTTTGACACAATAGTTCTCAATTGTCACAGTGACTGCCCTGGGCTAATCCAACTCTAAGTTGTCACAAGCATCAACTTTCAGAAATTCAAAAAGAACAGAAGCCCACCAACATTGAACTACAGCTCTTCTTGGCCCTTTGCAGCAGGCAGACACCTATCTTTCCTGCCTTTATAATTTCTATTCATTCAATTAATTTGATATCTATGGTGGCAAATATGCCCATTTTACTTTATTATTATGTAAACATAGTCTAAGTGAAATTAGTTTTAGAAAGATAGTTCATCTGTTGATTCCATATTTGATGAATTCATCTAATACTTTTTAAGTGTGCCACATGAGCTGGGCACTGAGTAGTTCTGGGGAGAGAGTGGAAAACAAGAGAGAGAGTTCCTGTGCTCCTGGAGTTGACATCTTGCATGAAATCAGACATTAAATAAATACATAAGGCCTCTAAGCTTCGACCTGAAATGAGCAGGACTTAGCTGGGTGAAGAGGAAGGGGAAAACCTTCACGGGTAGAAGGCATCACAATGCAAAACCCTCAGGAGGGCTGAGCCCCACACTGCTTTGCAGCCTGGAAGAGTGCCAAGGTGACTGAAGCATGGAGGAGAGTGGCCCTGCATCGGGCTTGTGAGGCAGCAGGAGAGACCAGAGGCTCCTGTTGGCCAGGTTAAGTAATATTTAACCAAATAAGTTTTCCGACTTCTTGCCTCCAGTCCCTTTTTCCACTTCTCACATCGCTATTGTTTCGTCTTTTAGCTCCCTTTCTTCTCAAAGTGCTGTTTGAGAGTTAATATGAGGACTTAGATCTGAGTACCAAGGAAGTGAAAAGCCACAGCAGCACATTTATGAAGGAAATATATTTCAAAATGTATTGCTAGTAAATAAACACAAACCTCAAGATGTTCAGACAGCATCAATACACTGTGTTGTCTGCTGGAAGTGCACAGACAATGCAGGGAGGCAGTGTTAAGACTAGAATGGGATTGGGAAGCTACAGAACTGAAATCTTTTCTCCAACTTACCTGTACTTCTCCTACAACCTTGGGAAAATCAGCTGGTTTTTATGATCCTCAGTTTCCACAGACATAAAACAAGAAGGTAGGACTATAATCATCTCTCAGTGGCCTTTCTAGCTCTGAGTTCTATACGTCTTTAGTGTTTGATAGATGGTAATAGAACTCATAAAACTCACTGAATATTTGCTGAGGCAGTTTACATGAATTAGCTCACTTAATTATAATTACCCTAGGAAGTAGGTGTTCTTATCTCCCTTTTATAGGTGAGGAAATTAAGTCTTGATGAAGTTAAGTAAACCTGGTCAGAGGTGGTGGCCAGTAAGTGCTGGGGAGTTAAGCTGAGAGGTGGTGTGAAGGGATCTACCTGGACCTGCAGCCCACACTCTTCGCATGATAACACTGGAGAGGAATTCTGAGGCACAGCAAAGTGTAGATGGGTGTGAATAATTAAGCAATAAGCACTCTCTAATCTCACAGTTTCTTAAAGAGTGAAAAAAACCCATGTGATAATTTAGACATAGTTGACTTACCCTGGTCTTGGAAAGAGCTGTAAGATTGATAGGGCTCCCCTGAGTTCTGCTTTGCATTCCAAAGAATTTATGTTTCCTTCATCATGCCTCTCAGGAAAGAAATCATCTGGTCACGACACTGAGTACCTGATAAACATGTAAAGAATGAATGATTCATCATTATTAGCATCATAGGAAAATACAGCGTGTGTAAAGCAATATCCAAAACACAAATTTGAATGCTAGGTATGTTTAGCTGCTTAAATTAAGATTCACTTAATTAATATATAATTGTGAACATTAATATATTAATATAATATTAAAATAATTTTAACCAAAGATATAAAGTCTACCATTTAGTGGGTTATGGAATCATCAAGCTCTAGCTGAAGGGAATTGAAAATCATCTAGTTTAGAGCTATTCGACAGAAATATATAATGAGATGCACATATGTAATTTAAAATTTTCTAGTGGCTCCTTTAAAGTAGAAGGCAATAGGTGATATTATAATACTATATTTTATTTAACAATATATCAGAAATTATTATTTCTACATGTAACTACTATAAAATTATTAATGAGATATTTTACATTTTTTTCATACTAAGTCTTCAAACTTCAATATATATAATACACTTAAGCATACCTCCATTTGACTTCCCATGTTTCAAGGGTTTAATAGTCATGTGTGGCTGATGGCTACCATACTGGACAATGCAGATCTAGCTCTAAATTCCTTTATTAGTATTTTGAAGGGAATGAGAAGGAAAGGGATCTGCCCAAGATCATACAACCTATAAATGGCAGCTAGAAACTTTGAATCCAGCTTCTCTTATGCCAGCTTCTCTTATTCTATAACACTACACTGGCTTTTATAAAGCAATTATGCGAACAAAGTATATTGTTTTGTTGGCTGTAGTTTTTGAAATATTGTATTTTCTTAAGACTAGGATATTAACAAATTATTTATTTATTTATTTTTATTTTTATTTTGGCTCCTTAGGGCCACACCCACGGCATATGGAAGTTCCCAGGCTAGGGACTGAATGGGAATTGCAGCCGCTGGCCTACGCCACAGCCACAGCAATGCGGGATTCAAGCAACATCTGTGACCTACACCACAGCTCATAGCAACGCCGGATCCTTAGCCCACTGGGTGAGGCCAGGGATAGAACACACATCCTCATGGATACTAGTCAGATTTGTTTCTGCCGAGCCTTGGGAACTGCAACAATTGATATTTTTAAACCTTAGTTTTACAAAGCAATTGTATCAAAATTATTAAAAGTTACATAGGATATCAGTGTTAAGTTCTTGGGCTAGGGGTCTAATTGGAGCTGCAGCTGTAAACCTATGCCACGGCCACGGCCACACAGGATCCGAGCTACATCTGTGACCTACCTATGCTGCAGCTTGCCGCAACACTGGATCTTTAACCCACTGAGCAAGGCCAGGGATCGAACATGCATCCTCGCAGACACTAAGTTGGGTTCTTAACCAGCTGATGCACAATGGGAAGTACCAAGGGGCCAATTTTACAGTGGAGTAGTTTAATTTATTTTGTATAATGTAAGAGCTATCTCTTTATTTTGAGGTTCAAATGAATATTTTATAATTGCAAATATCTCAATTAAAATTTTAGAAAATGAAGCCAGTTAAACAATGTTATTTGATTCTCAGAGTTATCATCAACCAGCCCTTTTGAATTTATCATCTCTTCGGCAAGTTGCAGAAGGCACCAGTATTTCTGAAATGTGGCAAAATGACTTACGACCACTGCTGATAGAGCGATATCCTGGATCCCCTGGAAGCTATGCTGCTCGCCAGGTGAGAAAATAGCACACACACCTAAAGGTTGTCAAACACTTTGCTTTCACAGGAGAAATAATGTTATGCCCGAAATTCTGAGTTGTCTAATATTCATATCTGTCATCTCATCTTATTCACTAAAACAAGCAACCTAAAAAAACAAACAACTGAGAGTAAACATCTGTTCTGAGTTAAGAGATGAATGTTAACTTAAATCAATTTATGTGTGAATTCTCTGTCTGGGGTACAACATCCAAAAGGGTACTAAGTATTCACTCCTGACCATTTCTATAACACACCCACAGACACCCAGTCGAGTTTTCTTGAACCCTAAACACCCAATATCAAAGGCCTTAACAGTTCTGGGTCAAGAGTGAATTACTAACAGGCATTCATTCCCTTTTGGGAAACTGGATTCTTCTTGAAGGGAGAGTCAGGATCAGTGATAAGTTACTTTCTCCCATGCGGTACTTCTCAAACTTCTGACCATGACATGCGGTAAACATCTATTTTACATTTTATATACACAAAGATAGATTTAACTGATACATAAGTTTCATGAAAGATACTCTTACTACCTGCAATCTACTCTGATATAATTAATTCTATTTTTATAAGATTTCTTTCCTTTTAGGCTGATCATGATGACCCACTAATTTGATTTCAAGACCTACTGATGTTTGCACTGAAGTTTGTAAGACATTGACATAGAAGGCAGATGAAGCCATAAGGTGGACTGGACCTGAATCCTCTCTGCCTCCTAAGTGTCATTGCTCTTAAGCTATCTGAAAACCCAGCTCTGAATGACTGTTTTGTCAAACTAGCCCCATTTTAAGGGGCATCTTGGGAAGGAGTGGGGAGAGACTGGCTTCTCATATTCTCCTCTGAGAGTACTCCACCTACCTAACACTTTAGGCAAAAGACTTTGGCACTCCATGGCTGTGTCAGAGTGATGACTGTCAGGCCCAGCAGCACAGCAATTGGGCTCTTCCTTTCTAGCCAGGATATAGCTTCTGCCCCAGATGCCACGGTCTGTTGCTCCATTAGCGTGTTGTCTTCCAGCCAAACAGCTCTTGCTTCCCCTAAGCATTTAAGTGGCAGAAACCCAAAGAGCACCTGAGTTCTTTCTAAGCTTTGGGTAGGGTGAGAAGGAATGATGATGATGGCTGACTTTCATCTAGCACTTTTTCAGCTCAGGCTCTTTATGGAACTCTTTGCATAGATCTTCTCATTTAGTCCTCACAACAGCACTACTGTGGGGGTACAATTATTCTCCCAGTATGACAGATTTAGAAAGACCCGAGGCTTAAGCATACAGGCTAACTTGCTCAAGGTCATACATTCAGTAGGGATGAGGCCAGACTCTGGACCCTGATTTGCCTGACCTCCCCATCTAATCCCTGGGAGCTGTGGCTGGGAGAGACCAGCTCTGTGGTGTGTTTCATTCATGTCGCCAGCCCTGAATCTTCTCAGGCCCAAGTTGGAGAGTGAGGCGCATACCACTCATTTCAGTGATGTCCCCTGGGCCTCATCTCCCAAGCATTTTCTTAAAAAAAAAAAAAAAACAAAAAAAAACTCAAGACACTGGGTCTTTCCAAAATCCTCAGTTACTCATTAGAAACAAATTGATGCCGGTACTGCTCACTCATCTCTACCTTTTTCGTTTCCCCATATCAGGTGCTCAAAAGGCCAAATATCTACCCAGAAATGTATATGCATCCTTCAGACCTGAGGTTCCTTGCCTGTGGCCTCTAGAAATCCATAAATACAACTATTGCTATTTTGATCTTTATTTAGCTTCTACAGAATTGATTACACAAATAATACACATAGATTCTGCAGTGATTTTAAAAATACATATTCGTTTAGAAGTGTCACAGAATCTGCAATACCCTGTCATGTGGGGTGAAGGCCAAGTGAGAAATTTATTGAGGGTATTCTGGAATGTGCTGGGAACTGCTGTGGGCTGCCTACGCATGGCCTGCCTGACACAGCAGTAGTCCTAACAGGATGCTTGTGCTAAAAATTTCACTTGAGAGATTCAATTTTATAATTTTGGGGGAAGAAAATTATAAGTTTTAAGAAAGATGTCCCCTAAGCTGTGGAGGGTTCCCTCTTTTTTTTTGGTCTTTTTGCCATTTCTTGGGTCGCTCCCGCGGCCTGTGGAGGTTCCCAGGCTAGGGGTCAAATTGGAGCTGTAGCTGCCGGCCTACTCCAGAGCCACAGCAACTAGGGATCCAAGCTGCGTCTGTGACCTACACCACAGCTCACGGCAACGCCGGATTGTTAACCCACTGAACAAGGCCTGGGATCGAACCCACAACCTCATGGTTCCTAGTCGGATTCGTTAACCACTGAGCCACGAGGGGAACTCCAAGGGTTCCCTCTTTTTAAGATGAAGTAGATGACACCGTTTTTATGAGGGAATTACACCAATGGCTTTAATTTGACTAGGATTGGTGGCTTTTACTCAGAACCATATTTAAATAAGCATGGTGGAAAGTTACTTCTTCTCCTGAGGCATTTTTTTGAGCTCTATATTAGATGTTTTATAATTTATAGAGTTTCAGGATTATAACGAGAGAAGAATCTAAAATCTAAAAAAATAATGTGGACTTGATATAAAATTGGTTAGTGAATTAACTTTTGTCAGTTAACAATAAAGATGTGTATCCTTCCCTTTCAGAGGATAATATGGGAAGAGTATCCCATAGTCTGCATTTATATTGTCGCTGATCAATTGGCCTAAAGCTGCCTGTCGGATTATTTTTTTTGTTTTCTTGAAGAACAGTTGATTTACAATGTTGTGATAATTTCTGCTGTACAACAAAGTGCCTATTATATCTTTATTTGAGAAGATACTTTATTTGTAAATTTAACACTTTGAAGGTATTAAAGAGAATAAAAAGTAAATTAAAAAATTAGGATGATTAAGTCTCACTAAGGAGCAAGCCAGAAACTTTGTCTAAAAGAGGCACACTAGAAACTTGGTGGTTAAAATCCCCTATAGAAGTCCAATGGATCCGAGTAGCTTAAGCTGGGCTTCTTCAGTGAAAAGAATGTGTATCCCTGAATGGAGGGACCTGGGAGGAGGGCCTTCAGCTTGGAGCCCGAGACACTAATATATGGTTCACTTGAGAGGGAGAAGGTACCTGAAGTCCCTAGCAGCAGGGTTCAGAACCCTGACAATGGTTTGTCTGTAGACTTATTACAAATAGTGCAGGATCTGCTTCCTCTGAACAAATCTGGTTTATGAAGGACACTGTTTCTCTGAACTTGGAAATGAGAATTTAATTTTAATTAATTTGACCCAGGACCATTTGCCAATGTTAACCTAAAATCCTCAGGGTCTTCCTCCCCAGGAAGTAGAATGTCATGCTTAATTTTATCTTTTCTTCTCTCTCTACCCCCACTCTCAGCCTCTCCCTGTTTCTTTTTCCTCGTCCCCACCTCTATCTTTATATCCTTTTCTTTCTCTCTCTACTCAATCTCCATCTCTCTCTGTCTCAGTCTGTGTATCTCTTTCTCTCTTTTCTCCCTTCCCCACTTAAAAAGATAGAGGTGTAGAAATCCAAAGTACCATCTGTATTCTAAATTGCATTTCTGCAAGCCTGGTGGGCCGAGGCTCTTGCTACCTGGAGTTAGGGATGCACAGAACAGCTGCTTGGGACACCCTCTCACAGCCAAGCAGTCCCTGTTTAGGGGCACTCTAGTGAGAAGAGCAGTAGTCTTTGGAGTCTACATTAGAGAATTAATAGTGGGAACTTGCAACCTAAGTCTGCAGGCCAAAAGGAAACAATAAGGGATATTGGTGACCTAATTAGATTATGCAGCCAATTTGCTTGTTTGTACAGAAATTAGTTGCTAAGATAAATAAAAAAATATTTATACTTAACCAAAAAGAGATTACTTCAGGGAGAACCCTTTTTGGGGCATTTGCTTTTATGGGCTTTAGTGTCAACAGAGATATCAGAAATTACGGCCAAGACCTGTTCAGTAGTGGAAGAATGAGTTTGTATGTGAGACTTCAGTTGAGCCGAGCTGTATTTGTAAAAATCCCAATTCATTTTGTAAGCATGCAGGCTGCTATTGGTATTGAACACATTTTATGGAGCAGTTCATCATCTGGATACCAGATGTTCTGGAGGATAAGCTTTTTTTTTTTTTTTTTTTTAAGATGACCCTTTTATGGAAAAATTTATTTTCCCTTAAGTCTGGGGATAACTTGTTTTCAGATTCTCTGGGAAACTTGTATTAGATGTAGTGATTTCTCTTTAGTCAAACCACTAAGGTTCTATATCATCTAATTTTACGTATTCTCATTGAGAATAACTTAGTTATAATTGGCCCATATTTACTGATAGCTGACTGTGAACAAAGCCCAGTGTTAAGACTTGCAGAGGGTGACAAAATAAATGAGATATGAGTGATGATTTCAAAAAAATTATAAAGTTTTTAAAAATTATTTTTATATGAAAAGACAACCTGTAAATGCGTAATAGGAAAGGTGAGGTTCTGTGTATACATGCACTTTAGGCCAAAGTCCACCTCCTGGCAGAAAGCAGGGAGTGAATATCTGGGAAACTGTTTGTTTATTTGGCTTTTGCAGGACTGACTGTAGAATCACTGTCCTCCCTCTGGCTTAGTTTTCCTCTTCCTGGAAGCTTCCTGCCACAGTTGTTCCAAGGCCCTTGCCTACGTGTCATGTCACATTAGTTAGGGCAGGTCACACAAGGCTTGGCTAGGCTAGAAAATCATGTATTTCCTTGGGGGGGGGAGGAGTCTCTCATTCTTTTCCAGTCATTATAAGTTATTTGTTTATCACCTCAAGGTCCATCCCCACTAGATGTGCACTGTGGAACAAACAGCTAGATGTGTTGATAGCTTGTTTTGTGACTTAAAAATAAGTTTTTAAGGCAGTTTTCACAAATCTATATAATATTTCAAAATGAAATAAATGGAACACAGTGAGGCAAATGCAGCAAATGAAAAAACGATAGAAAAGGGCAGATGTAATTACTTCTCACACCACACATTCCAGATTTTTTTAAGAAGACGCCTCCAGTCCCTGAAGTGGTGTTTCTTTTCCATCTGCTGCTTTTCCCTGTCAGTCACTATGTTGCTCACAAGGCCCGAGGCAACCAGGAAAGATGGGAAAATAGATTCTTTTTGCTGGCGTTTGCAGTAGGTCTGGACCTGCCTTGACTGCAAAGGGAAAACAACTTGATATGTCATGATGGTTCAGAGTTGCTTATTGATTCTTAGGGTGAGCAGAACCTAAAATATCCCCCAACCATCCCTTTGTCATGGGACTTTCTGTGCATTATACTTAACAGGTGGACATTACTATCTTTTGCTAATGTTTGTTATGTTATGAAATATTGGCTGGACTGGGGGCATATGCTAAGTGCTTGGGACAAAAAGAGCTGCTATGGGCAGTTCTCATCCTCAAAGAGCTGAGAGTGGAAGATATGACTGTAGGACCCACCTTAGGACATCTAGTTTCTCAAACCTCTCTTGCTAGCCTCCTGGAAATATTAAAAGTGGGCTATAACATGTACTGAACTGGAGCTCTATCTCCTGACATTTGGAGACATCAGGGTTCTTTTTTTTTTTTTTCTTTTGTCTTTTTGACTTTTCTTGGGCCACTCCCTCACGGCATATGGAGGTTCCCAGGCTACGGGTCTAATTGGAGCCGTAGCCACCGGCCTACACCACAGCCACAGCAACTCGGGATCCAAGCCACATCTGTGACCTACACCACAGCTCACGGCAATGCCAGATCCTTAACCCACTGAGCGAGGCCAGGGATTGAACCCGCAACCTCATGGTTCCTAGTCGGATTCGTTAACCACTGAGCCACGACGGGAACTCCAGTGTTCGTTTTTAAGTGAGAAGAGCAAAGGGCAGAGCAAATGTAGGTACTATCCCTATAAGAATATTCTGCCAAATATGTGTGTGTGTGTGTGCCAATACATGTTTGTATAAACAAGGAGGAAGGTGTGGAAAGACATACATTCGATTCTTAACATTGGCAATAATAATAGTTGGTTGGGTTGGATCAGCAAGGGGAAGGTTAGGGGAGAGGGAAAGGATTAGCTTTTTCTTTAAACACCCTTGCTATTGATACACTAGGCATGTTTAATTTGAAAGGCATTACATAAAATTTCTAAAACAAATGAAAACTGTGTCTGGATCTGAAATTTTGGTTTTTGTTTTTGACCAGCATATAATGCAGAGAATTCAGAGACTTCAAGCTGACTGGGTCTTGGAAGTAGACACCTTCTTGAGTCGAACACCCTATGGGTACCGGTCTTTCTCAAATATCATCAGCACTCTCAATCCCACTGCTAAACGACACTTGGTCCTCGCCTGCCACTACGATTCCAAGTATTTTCCCCACTGGGACAACAGAGTGTTTGTGGGAGCCACTGATTCAGCTGTGCCATGTGCGATGATACTGGAACTTGCCCGGGCTTTAGACAAACAACTCCTTTCCTTGAAGGTATCTATTTCCCTCTTGTAGATTCCTGGGATAAAACACATTAGCAGTAATTCAGAGTGAATACTAGAATCCTTGGGGGAGTGAGAAAGCCATTTAGAAGTGTAGACTTTCTGTAATTTTGTATTAATTTGTTCCAAAATGAAATGAGGTTGAGATAATATTAATTGGAAAATTACATTATTTAAAATGTCAACCCATGGGCAATAATTCTAAGATACGTGAGAGTGTGTTCATTAATTGGCATCTGATTTCTTAGTTATGAACACACATTAAATTAAAAGCAACTTTTTTTTTTTGCAAAAAACTAAAGAAGGTGAAAGGTTGGTACAGGCATATATATGAGCACTATGTTTATTTCTTCTTGTTTATTAGTCATGAAACATCACAACCTTCTAATCTGAGAGATAGTGGCCTTGAGTTGGGGGAGGGAGTTTCTGCAAAGTGGTTCTGAAGTAGAGAGTGGGTAATTCAGACATATCAAGATGAAAAGCATGAAGCAGAAATGCATTATTGTTATTATCTGTGAATCTCAGCTCAATTTTATGTAGCATAGCAAAGCTTTTGTTACATTCTCAGCTCAAAATACTTCTGGGACTCTCAGATGTTATTTCAGTCTCTGAGTTCTTAAGGGCATATTGGAAAAAAGTGCTAAGCTAGATGAAGACATTTTGTTCAGATATCACTCATAACCAAGTAAACACAAGAAAGCAAAAACAAAAAACTTTGTTTGCAGGCAACAAATACCTTCTTTCCCCCAAAGCTTTATGAAGGGGCTAGCTTTTGATACCAGAGGGGTAAAGAAGTAAAAGATTTATCTTGTAATGTAAGTAACAGAGATATTCCATTCTGTTTTTGCTGGATATGCTGAACTTGAAGAAAGCAAGAATTGTTTATAACCTCTCAGTATCCTTTTCACTATTTTTGTTTTGTTTTGTCTTCTAAACCTCTATAATGTCTTTGTCCCAGGCTCTGCCCTACGTTTAACTAGCATCTTTTCCCAGAAATTGGGTGAAAGAATTCAAAAGCTGATGTAAAAGGTTAATTTTTCATATTTGCATTTCTAGTGTAAGCACATAAAATGAGTGAAGTATGACTTAAAGAAACAATCTGTGTGGTGGGTGTGTTTTCTCTGAGTGAAGTCCTTTACCTTTTTACATGTAATCCACACCTGCTTTTGGTAACCAGAAATAGAAAGGGCTGAATGAGTTGTTAGGTGGGGATTTCCAATAACAAAATACACAGACACTCTTTTAATTATCCTTTCTAATAGAGGTAAGCAGGGATATGGGCAATTAAAAATAAAGACTGGTTTTGAATGCAGGCTTTGAGAGGGTCAGATTTATTCCTCCAGTTGTACTTTAACTAGGTTTCAATTTAGGAGTTATTTTATGTTCTTCAGTTGTCATAGGTTGGGTGAGTGATGATAGCATATTATCTGGGAGAAGGCTGGATAGGAGACTGGATGATGGGTCCAATTCTTGGCAGTTCTCCCCCCTCTGGTAATAAGATTATATTATACATTCACTTCTTTTGTCTTATAACTTTGCTGTGCCCTCCTACCTTAGCAGGTTGTACTTCCTCATTCCTTGACTTTGGACTTGGTTATTTGTCTTGCCTTGGCCAACGGTATGCTAGGAGATGACATAAACATAAGAGTCTGGAAATGTGCTTGTACAATTAGACTTTTGCTCTCCCGTGCCTTTACCATCATCATGAGAAGAGCATGTCCAAACTGGCCTGCCGACCCAGGAGGAGGATAAGAGGCTAGTGGAGCAGAGCCAACTTTGATGACTGCAGGGTGAAGCAGAGCTCCTCCAGCCAAACCCAGCCTAAGACCACTTGTCCCTAGCTGACTGCAGACCCTGCAGAACTCATGATTGTTTTAAGCCACTGAGTTCGGGGTGGTTTTTTACACCTTATTATGGTGGCATTAGCTGTTACAGTCTTGGATGGGGAAGACTGCAGATAATTTGCTGACTCTGTTAACACGGATAACTAGGTATTCGTCATATTGCCACAAAGGACCAGAAGACCTTCACAAATCTAGCTACATAGATTTTCTAGCTCCAAAATACTAGGCTGAGTTACTAGAAACTGAAGGCTACAGTTATTTTCCTGTCAATCCTAAAAAGAAGTAAAAAGAGCAAGTTGCTTCATAGGACTCAGGGTCATTGTCTAAAAGAGTCCACCCCTATCTAAATGAAATGGTGCTAAGAGAATCATTGCACTAAACAATGAAAGTAAATCATTGCACTAAACATTAGAGTCACCAAGCTGTTGACATTTCTGAGGCACCAGAATCTTCAAACTTGCAGGCTATTAAAACTACTTTTTTTTTTTTTTGTCTTTTAGGGCTGCACCTGAGGCATATGGAGTTTCCCAGGCTAGGGGTCCAGTTGGAGCTATAGCTGCTGGCCTACGCCAGAGCCACAGCAACTCGGGATCCCAGCTGTGTCTTCAACCTACACCATAGCTCACGGCAATGCTGCATCCTTAACCCACTGAGCGAGGCCAGGGATTGATCCATGTCCTCATGGATGCTAGTTGGGTTTGTTAACTGCTGAGCCATGACAGGAACTCTGAAAACTATCTTATTTTTGCTTCTGCCCTGGGCATGAACAGAGTGTCTCTGGTCCCAAAGAGTCTTATTCTGTTCTGGTGTTCTGTGATCATGCTATTTGATTTGGAGTTAGAACTTTGGAACCAGTCAAGGCCCTTTAAACTTAGAAATGTCTGTCCTAAAATATGCACCTCATACGTTTTGCCAGTGAGAAAATGTTTTGTTACTTAGTTCTTTTTTTTTTTTTTTTTTCTGATGCACCTGTGGCATATGGAAGTTACCAGGCCAGGGACTGAATCCAAGCCATAGCTGCAATCTAAGCCACAGCTGCAGCAACACTGGATCCCTAACTCACTGCACTAGGTCGGGGATTTAACTGGTGTCTCCACAGAGACAAGCTGGATCATTAACCTATTGCACCACAGAGGGAACTCCTACTTAGTTCTTATTAAATCCTAAGTGAATATATATTATACAGACAGATACATCCTGTACTGAGTACTACTGGGAGTTATGAAAGATTCAAAATATAATAAACTGTCCTTTTCCTGGAATCTAATTAAGGAGTAATATTAAGACAATTGAAATGATTACCTTACAAAGATAACTTAGCTTTCAGTTTATAAAGACATTTTTCTTCTTATGAAATCACCCTGAAACAATCAGGGAAAATTCCATCTTTAAAGAAACCAGGGAACATCAGTTAATGGGAACAACTATAGGAAGACAGAAGGTGAATGGAGAAAAGGCAGAGGACATAAAGAGAAGTCATGTTCTCCAGAGGGGAAGAACTGAAAGAAGCCAGTGGTCCCTTGATAAAATCCTGAATGGCTCAGGGATGGGAGGAGACAGTAAGGAAGGCAGAAGTGAGGCGAGGGTGTTTATAAGTCTGTATAAAGAGCACTTAGGTACATAAGATTTTCACTCCACACCTGGCACCTACCAGGAGATGATAGAATATTTTTCTGGAGAAGTTGAACCAGAGAGGTTCTGGATGTGGGGAAGACAGAAGGTGAATGGAGAAAAGGCAGAGGACATAAAGAGAAGTCATGTTCTCCAGAGGGGAAGAACTGAAAGAAGCCAGTGGTCCCTTGATAAAATCCTGAATGGCTCAGGGATGGGAGGAGACAGTAAGGAAGGCAGAAGTGAGGCGAGGGTGTTTATAAGTCTGTATAAAGAGCACTTAGGTACATAAGATTTTCACTCCACACCTGGCACCTACCAGGAGATGATAGAATATTTTTCTGGAGAAGTTGAACCAGAGAGGTTCTGGATGTGGGGACACCAGGTACAGAGGAGAGTAGTAATGAGGTGCCTCATGGAAATCAACGAGATTAGGTGAAAGAGTATACACTGAGCAGCGAGAAGCCCAGCCTTTCCCCCATTTCCAGCTTGAGAAAGCCAGCAGCCAGTTCATACCAATCAGGTAGGCAATTGGAGGATCTTCCTCTGGAGAATGTGAATCATTTCCTAGAAAAGAGCCATAGACAGTTACATTTCGGATCCTCAGTGAAAACACTGACTGGTCCTCAGATTGCCCTGCAGTGGAGCCAACCAATCTGTGTCTCTAATCAGTGTTTTAGTGTCTTATTGTTTAATGTAAATGCACGCAAAGGATGATCAGACATTTGAGGACTGTCTCCAGCAGAAATGAAAGAAAGCAAAGCAAATAATGAAAGTTGAAAAGTGAACTCAGAGGACATAGGGTACAGGACCAGAAAATATCTTAAAGAACACTATTTTAATATCCTTAGAGAGGTAAGAGGAGACGTTTTATCCACAACAGATTAAAGAAACATCAGATTCATTTCTGTCCAATGGGAACACATTTTCCAGTAATGAAGAGAAGTAGAGAGAGCAAATGGTTGTGAATTTTTCTTCATCCAGGTTTAGCTGCATGAGTGTAGGTACAGAGCAGGCAGAGAGTTGGACTTAATACTATGTTTTTGCCAGTGAATTTGACCACAGAGGCACGGGAGTGGAGTGTGTAATGCAGGGAGCAATTAGAATGATTGACTGCAATTGAGCTGAATATAGAGTGAAGTGAGGATACCATGGGGGTAAAGAAAAGACTGTGTAAAGGTGAACAATTCAATAGGTTAGGGATTCCAGTGGGGTTGAAGGATTGTGGGGGTTAGTTTACCAGAAAGACTAATCTGAAAGTTGAGGGTTGTCCAACAGTGCAAAGTATAAAATCGATCAGAATCCTACTCACCCTTGTAAGTTCTGCTCAAACCCTTTTTCCAAAAGTCTTCCTTAACACTCCAAGGATTTGACCTCTCCATCTATCCAAATCCCAGAAGAGTTTTATGTTACATTTTTGACCCTTGGTACCTTTTGCCATGCCCATGTATTCGTTTTATCTTTCCCTAACCCAACTAAAGTATAGGTTCCTCCAAGGGAGAGGCTGTAATTATCATTCTTTGTGTCTGTGGCATTCCAAGGGAAGATTCTTGAACCTAGACTCAATACAACACTGCAGACTTAAATAAGGTGAGAAGCAAGATTTGCAGTTGTTTCAGGTTGGCTTCCCTGGGATGCACCCTCTGACACAGAGGTTAGCATTTCAGTCACTTACTAGGGCGTGGCCTTGACTCAACACCTATGACAGGTAGGGGGAAGAAATGGAAATAGAGGGAGAAGCCAGGCTGCCATGCAGGTTCAGCAACAGCCTCATCCAACCCCTGGAGAGCTCTGGGGGTAGCGTGGCCTTTAAAGAACCCTTAGTACCTGCGTAGGCCAGCAAGCGGATGTAGGTTGCCCTGTGGCTGAGCCAAGCCTTAAAGGGACTAACAACTGAAGGCTTTCTGCTGACACCTCTGCTGGCAGCAGGGACAACACAATATTCTGCGAGGGAATGGGGTGTTGTGTCACAGTGTCCACTATTACACTTGCATGGTTCCAGAGTTTTCTAAGGAGTAAGAAAAAAATGTAAGACTTCCATTTTCAGAGGAAAATGGAGAAGGCGAGATTTATATGGGCGAAGACTTGGGATATGTGATGATTTTCAGAGAGGAAATGGTACATATTTGGCATATTTTCACTTGTTTTGGCTTCTTCTTTTTCTTCATGACACATCTTTTTTGTCCAGTTAATAGGAAAGAATACTCTTTTTTAATAAGAATATTTTCGCTACTTTTCTTTTTTTTTTAAAAAAAAAACAAGAATATATCAGACTTGAAGCCAGATCTCTCACTCCAGCTAATTTTCTTTGATGGGGAAGAGGCTTTTCTTCACTGGTCTCCTCATGATTCTCTGTATGGGTCTCGGCACTTAGCTTCCAAGATGGCATCGACCCCGCACCCACCTGGAGCAAGGGACACCAACCAACTGCATGGCATGGTGAGTCTGGATGATTTTCACAGTGCTGCAGCTGCAGGCTCTGATTCAAAGGAAGCCAAATCGAAAGCCAATTAAAGACCTATAAATGCCATGGCATTCTTCGAGGAGAGTGTTTATAATAGAACATTTTTGGCAGGCATTGGGTTTTTGAGGAATCCCAGAGCTAAAAAGAATGATTCTGAGTTGGAAGTTATGTTTGACTGAGCTTAATTAAAATGATATTAAAAACCAGAATAAGGAAACATCAGAGTCAGTTCAGTCCCATGGGAGCACATCCCCCGAGTAAGTATTGAGGTGGAGAGAACAAATCTCATCTGTAAAGCCCCTATCAAGCCGGAGGAGGCTGGGGTCTTGGCAAGTGGTGTAAGAGTGGAACATAGTATGGGAACGGGAGTGAAGAAATCTTTGGTGGCTTCAAAGCATTACAGTAACTTGAAGTGTGTAAAGGACATTTTGATTTGTCAGTTTTGATATGGTATTTTTCATGTGCGGGTGGAATTATTTTGATGCTGTCTTAAAACCCCACTCTTATTACCAAGTAATGGGTGCAACTTATGGCCCCTCTTCATCCCGTATTCTGGCCCTGTACCCCATACTGAGTCCTTTATTCCACCTTTGAATTTCCTATTCTGACTCTCTTCCCATATTTGCCCTTCACTCAGTATTTGAGGCCTTGCTAACCCCAGCATGGACTTCATTACTCCCTACGGCTCCGTCCATCCCTGACCCTCACCCTATCTCTGAACTGATAACCTGTTCCTAACCCCTCCACTCATCCCTGTCCTTTGCCCTATCACTGACCTTCACCCTAAGAGTCTAAATGGCCACATTTAATGTCCTCTATGACTCCAACATATCTCAAGTTGGTTTTCCTTTTCATCCCATTACTCACTGGCAGCTCATAAGCGGTCAGGGGAACATAATGGGCACCTCATTCAATCACTTTCACTGAAGTAGCTAAAAAGGACTCAGAGGAGGAAGGGAGACCTGATTGATCAGCAGGAGGAACAAAGTTATTTGTTTACCAGTCCGAATATATGAGTCCATAGGATAGTTAAGGCCCCCCCCCCCAAAAAAAAAACAAACTCTTAAGAGCTTATCTAACCTTGTGAATATACTGTTTTTTTTTTTTTTTTTTTTTTTTTTTTTTTTTTTTTTTTTTTTTTGTCTTTTTGCCATTTCTTGGGCCACTCCCGCGGCATATGGATGTTCCCAGGCTAGGGGTCCAATCGGAGCTGTAGCCGCCGGCCTACGCCAGAGCCACAGCAACGCAGGATCCGAGCCGCATCTGCAACCTACACCACAGCTCACGGCAACGCCGGATCGTTAACCCACTGAGCAAGGGCAGGGACCGAACCCGCAACCTCATGGTTCCTAGTCGGATTCGTTAACCACTGCGCCACGACGGGAACTCCTGAATATACTGTTTTGAACAAGCCTGATCTCCCCCAATAAATATATTTAATCATCATTCACGAGTTAACAGATACTATGTCTTTAGAGTCACAAACTCTGAAAACATTTATCTATTATGTGTCAGGATCAATGCTAGATATTTACCCATACCCTGTCTCACATATATAAATCAGGAGATTTTAATCTGGGTGGTAATCTTCAGAGACTCCTTAAGCCTGCTGATGTCCTGTGGCTCAAACAGGTTAAGAAATACTAGCCTATTATAGAGGCTTATAGCTGGAGATCAGCAAACTTGAGCTTCTCATTTAATAGAAAAGGAAATGGAAATCTAGAGACTAAACTCATAGAGCTCCTAGTCAAGGAGTTTTTCCTAAATGTTGCCTTTAAGGATTAAAAAGTTACTATCCAAGTGCTCTTCTGTGGCAGTTGTGTTATTACAGACTAAGGATAAAATGGGTAATTAGAATGGAACAGAAGATCAAACAGGCTTGCATACCCATCTGAAAATAAAGCAAACGTATTCTTTTTCTATGAAATATTTATCCCAATGTCCTCCTTCTAATTTATCCTTAGTGATATCCTTCTGTGGTTACAGACATAAAGAATCTACAATTTGCCATTTGTTCACATTGCATAAGCAAGATTTTAAAAATTTCCTCAAATGATTCACTTACAATGTTATTAAACCTTTTCTTCATGTTTATAGCTCCCTATTTTATTCCAATTTATTCAAATACAGCTAGTTTTGACTAATTCTTTTTTTCTATTGATGGGCATGAAATGTGTTTTAGCAACAGTGATTATACAATATTTTTTCTTCCTTAGGATTTATTGATCTTACTGGATTTAATTGGAGCTCCAAACCCAACATTTCCCAATTTTTTCCCAAACTCTGCCAGATGGTTTGATAGACTTCAAGCAATTGGTAAGTACCACTGGTATTAAAGAGTTAAACCTGGTTTCTTCCTACTGCATTTTATTATTATCATTAAAAAAATTTTTTTTTGTCTCTTTAGGGCCATACCCACAGCATATGGAAGTTCCCAGGCTAGGGGTCCAATCAGAATTGTAACTGCCAGTCTACACCACAGCAACAGCAACACTGGATTCGAGCCACTTATGTGACCTACACCACAGCTCACAGAAATGCTGGATCCTTAACTCACTGAGGGAGGCCAGGGATAGAACCTCTGTCCTCATGGATAATAGTCAGGTTCGTTACTGCTGAGCCACCATGGGAAATCCTCCACTGCATTTTAAAATTCAGAATTTATTATTTAAGTGTATGATTTGAATATATAATATACTTTACTGGATTTTTTTTCTTGCTCTATTGATTTAGTTTATTATTACTATTCATCTTTTTCGGAAGACTCACTTTATTTTCCTACATGAAACTGCCTTTTGAAATGGAAGCATAAAGTACTACATTTCATATTTGCATATTCTTAGAAACGATTTGGAAATATTTTCTCAGAGTCCTATTTGAAGCATATGGAATGAATTTTTAGGGAAAACTCAGCATAACATGTTGGATAATTATGACTGTTACGTCTTTATAATGATACCAGAAGATATTCTTTAATGTTTCTTTCTTTTCCATCTCTGTCTTTAACATCTTCTGTTTTATGCTTTATGCAGATGTGATTTTCCTTTAAATCTAATACAATCTCTGCCTATTTTTCCAAGTAGTAGAGATGGGGTTATAAGAGAAAGCCAAAATCCTTCAAGGGTCATTTAAGAGAAGGTTTAGTATCAAATAAATGAGAGTAGACTAGGCCAGGCCAGTCTGGGAAACAAAGATATGTATGGCTCAAGAGAGAGGCTTGGGGCTTGGAGAAGGAAAAGGAGAATAGCTTCTTTCCCCTTCTTGTACCTCCACTCCACCCCCTGCCCCCTTTCCAAACACACACACACACACACACACACACACACACAC
Source organism: Sus scrofa (assembly GCF_054392235.1). NCBI lineage: Eukaryota > Metazoa > Chordata > Mammalia > Artiodactyla > Suidae > Sus > Sus scrofa. The sequence continues at coordinate 115,009,891 of NC_139385.1, read as the reverse complement.
ACACACACACAACCCAAAACAAAACAATTGGCATCAGGGAGAGATGAGCCTGAGATAGACTTCTATTATAGAATCCAGGCCAGGAGCCTGCTTTTGATGCAAGAATATCAGGCTAGGAATTCCTTTCTAGCCACACAAACTTCTTGGAGCAGGACAGAATTGTTTTTCTTCTAAGCAGTGGGAAAAGCACTGCCATCTTAACTCATGCTTTTGCTGTGAGTTCAGAATTTGCCAATATTCAGATCTAGAATATTATGAAAGAAACTTTTACCTGAATCTCAGATGCTTATCTTTGGCAAATTTCAATCCCTAGATTGAAAGAATTGCTATTATGCTATTATTAAAATAAGCTTCGTGGGCCTCTTCCTTACAGCATGTTTTCCTTACTTTGATGGTAGCCTCAAGAAGTTGGGTTTGGCTTTCTTTCAAGGATTTTGTTCACTTCTCTTATTTCCTCCACCAGAATGAATTTATATTAGTAACTCAGATCTTGATATAATTTTATTCCATTGTGCTGCCCCACCTAGTGGTATTTACACTTCAAACCATATCTCTAATTGTATAAGTTGTATTCCAAGATAAAGGGATTACAAATATCAACAAACAGATGGGAATATTGTTTTAGTGGTATCAAGGGCTTTCTTGATGTTGCTAAAATCACATTACGTATGAATGCTTACCACTGGGTCTAGTTTTACCCTTTAAATGTAGCAATTAAAATAACCCTATCCTGGGAAGTTTCACTCAGTTGTCTTAAACTCTTCTTGTTATCTCTTATTGTTTTATAATGGACTCATGCTGTAAGTAGCCAGGCTAGGGGTTACTTAGAACACATGGGTTCTAAGTTACAAGATGATAAGAGTGATGGAATGTAGGCCAGTGGTTCTCAAATTCTAGTGTGCACTAGCGTCATCTGGAGGGCTAGTTACACCTCAGATCATTGGGCCTGACCCCCAGAATTTCTGATTCAATATCTGAAGTGTGCCCAGTTAATCTGCATTTCTAACATGTTCCCAGGTGATGCTGGTGCAGCTGATCAGAGACCACACTTTGCCCTGTACAAGTCATAATAGGTATCCCTTTCTCATAGAGTGACCACTCAGTAAAGTACTTTATGCCTATTCTGTTTGAGAATTTCACTCCAAGCCCCACATCTCCTCTTAAGGGATTTCTTGTGCAGGGTTGAGGATCTGTAAGTATTTGTACCTGTGTTTCCCCTCCCCCCCCCATTTTCCTCTAGTTTTCTCATCTTCATTTCTCCATTGTTCCATTGAGTTTCTGACTCTAAGAAGGTTTTCCACCTGTAAAGCTAGAGCCATGTGTGACTGTTCTCTCAGAGCTACTCCAAAATGTTCACACCCAAGTTCAGCACAGATGTTTATTGTCATGTGGTACTACTGCATAATGTTTTAAAAACAACAGCAGCATATGCCAAGATTTCAAGCTCCTTATGCATGCTGACTGTTGACCAGATAAAAATAGATGTTCATCTGCTGTCTAATTGTCATCTGCAGAACATGAACTCCATGTATTTGGTTTGCTCAAGGATCACTCTTGGGAGAGACGGTATTTCCAGAATTATGGTTATGGAGGTGTGATTCAGGATGACCATGTTCCATTTTTAAGAAAAGGTAATGTGTGTATGTATATGTATGCATGTATGCACATGTGCATTTTTTGCTTATATTTTATTTTATGTGCATTTGCAACAATCTAGAAGCGAGAAGAACCATTAAATTTAATAACTGATTAGTTAAATAATTTACCAATCATCTCATAGCTTCTATTTTTATAAAAGCCATTCCAAATCTCTGAGGATTTTTTTTTTTTTTTTTTTTTTTTTGCTTTTTAGGGCCACACTTGTGGCATATGGAGGTCCCCAGGCTAGGGGTCAAATCAGAGCTACAGCTGCTGGCCTACACCACAGTTACAGCAATGCAGATCCCAGCTGCGTTTGCAAGCTACACCACAGATCACAGCAATGCCAGATCCTTAACCCACTGAGCTGGACCAGGGATTAAACATGCAACTTCATGGTTCCTGGTCAGATTTGTTCCTGCTGTGTAATGACGGGAACTCCTTTTTTTTTTTTTCTTTTTTCTCTTTTTTTAGAGCCGCAGGTGTGGCATATGGAGGTTCCCAGGCTAGGGGTTGAATCAGAGCTACAGCTGCCGGCCTATACCATAGCCACTGCAACTCGGGATCCAAACCGGATCTGCAACCTACATCACATCTCATGGCAACATCAATGGTCACATCTCTGACCCATTTAGTGAGGCTGGGGATTGAACATACATCCTTATGAGTACTAGTTGGATTAGTTTCCACAGCACCACAGCACCACAGCAGGAACTCCTAGATAGTATTTTTGTGCCTGTGTAACTCTGGTGTTTTCCTGTTAATAAGGAAGCAATATCTTTGTCAGTGGAAGTCTAAATTAATTCAAGAATTTTTGCAGTAGCCTCCAAATTGATCTCTTGCTTTTGCTCTTACTTCCCTATTCTTTACATAGTAGCAAGAATTATCTTTTAAAACTATCAATCAAATTATGTTACTTCCCTGATTTAAAGCTCTGGTGGCTTGCCATCATATAGAATAAGACCCAGAGTCTTTATCATGACTTACAAGGGCCTCCATTTTCTGACGCCTTTCTCCCTCTCCAATATCATTTCGCACTTCTTTCTCTGAACTATTGCTCTGATCTGGCACATTGTTTGAGGAACAACCTCCTCGCTGTTCCTCAAGCAGGCCAAGCACACTCCTACCTCTTAACCTGTGCACTTGCTAATACTGCTGCCTGGAGTGCTTATCCTCAGATCTTCACAAGGCTTCGCTCTCCTTCATTGCATCTATTTAAATGTTAGGGTCTCAAAGAGGCCTTCCCTGACTTTAAGTACCTATTTCTTGGCCCTGCTCTCTGTCCCTCATTCTCTATTCCCTTAATTGAATTTATGATTCTTTATAAAGCTTATCACTTTCTAAAATTATTTGTTTTTTGTTCTTTCTCTACTGCAGTGTAAGTGAATATGAGCAAAGGCTTTGCTTTTTCACTAATGAAACCTCAATTCCTAGAATAGTGGCTGGTACATAGTAAATGCTTTATAATTATTTTCTGAATTAATTAACATTGATTTAATGAATGAATGACTTTGGAGTATAAGGGTAAGATACAAGGAAGTACACAGATGATGAATTGTCAGCTGGGTTTGTAGCATACAGAGCTCCCACTCAGATGTCTTTGAAGAGTGATAACTTGCTAGTTTATCCACTGGAAATATGCACTTAATTACAAGTCGTTTCTTCCTGTTAGGTGTTCCAGTTTTGCATCTGATACCATCTCCTTTCCCTGAAGTATGGCACACCATGGATGACAATGAAGAAAATTTGGATAAAACAACCATTGACAATCTAAACAAAATCCTGCAAGTCTTTGTGTTAGAATATCTTCATTTGTAATATTCTGATTTAGTTTATGGTTTGCATCTAGTATCACATTCAGAATTCAAGGAACCATTTTAAATAATCTGACTCCAAACAAATCTTATGTGGAAACTGCTACAGATTCATTCCATAGGTACCTTTGAGTATCCTAGATTTACATCATCTCCTAAATTGCTCATTAATTTTCATCTAGCTAAAGAGTGTAAGAAAAACTGAAGATAAATATCTTTTAAAGACTCCTTTAGATACAATATGAAGCTAACTCAGATTCATATAGTCAGTATCATGGTTTCTAAATAGTACTTAAATATGATGGTTATGTGAGATGCATAGACTTAGTTTTATGATTTTTTTTTTCACTTGGGATTTATACAAAACAGAGATGTAGTTTGAAGACTTACATTTCTTTGAGAAATCTTTGTATGGTTTATTTCATGGAAATTAAATCAGAATTAAATGCCATGTGAGTTTCCTTTTTTATATATAAATGAAAATTGTATAATTTGAAGTATAGCTCGATTTCGACAGGGTTTTACAAATTTAACATTTGTATTGTGAAATAATATAATCAGTACCAAAAATATAGAAATTGGAGAGAAGGAAAAAAACCTATCATTTCATTGTATTAACAGAATCACGATTTACTCTAGTTTTTCCTCACATATTTTCAATACTCTTTTTATGTAGTTACAGTCAAACCCCAGGTACAATTTTTGGGGGCCATTTTTCTGTTAAATTATATAATAATCAGACATTTATTTGCTGGTCTTGGGTTTAGATGAAGACAGAGACTGTTGAGTGTGTCCTCCAGACTCAATGTTAAGGTAACACAGTGGGATCAGTGCAGTTATGATCATTTTCTCTCTTTTTTTGGCCATGCCCAAGGCATGTGGAAGTTCCTGGGCCAGGAATTAAATCCATTCCAGTTTGGACCTGCGCCACGGCAGAGGCAACACTGGATCCTTAACCTGCTGTGCCACACAGGTTTTTTTTTGTGTAGGTAAATTATATGGTGTTCAGTTATTTATAGCATATTTTTGTGTAGGTAAATTATATGGTGTTCAGTTATTTATAGCATATTTCTTTCAGGACTTATGCAAGCAAAATTGTTTGGGCTGGAAACAGGAATTGACGGGTTTAGCTATAGGAAATAATTATCCTATTAATAATATTTATTAATAATTACCCTATTAGTGGGAGTTCCCGTCCATGTGCCATGGGTATGGCCCTAAAAAGCAAAAAAAAACCCCACTTATCCTATTAATAATAATTATTAAATCATTATTTTCTTCTCTAGCTATAGGAAATAATTATCTAGAAATACACACTTGATCAGTCAAACAACTAGGAAATTAATCCTGCCATACAGATGAAGTTAGCTGCTGTTTTGCATTTCATTTTTCACAGTTAGCTGGTGTGCTTCCTGTTCTGAGCAGGCATTTAGTAAATCCTCACTGAATTAATGTGCTGGGGTTGGGTAGGTCTCAAGACAGACAAGCTGAGTGAGGAAGCAATGGCACCTTTAATTTCAATAACAAAGAAAGTCACTGGAGAAGGAATTTACTTATGAAAACATACTTTCCAGGTTAAAAAAAGGGATGAATATAATTTTATCTCTATGACTTTACCTAATTTTACAAAAGAATAGCCAGAATTACATACAATTATATCTAACAATATCTGTCTGTACTCTCACAATGGTAAATTTTATAGAATTAGATTTTTTTTTGAATTTCTTTTTATTTTACAAAACTCCTAAAATTATGTAAAGGGAAGTTGTCCCTTTGTGAGTCAAATAATATTAAGAGCTAACACTTACTGAGTACTAACTCAGGGTCAGTGTCATAAATGCTTTATATGTTTTTACCAATCTAATCCCCACAAGAATCCTAAAGGGTAGGTGGTATTATTAACCCTATTTTATGATGCTCAGAATGGTTAAGTGTCTTTAAGATCATGCAGCTAGTACATGGCAACCGTGGGATTAGAACCCAAGCAGTCTGGCTCTAAAGCTCATGCTCTGAAGCACTGTACAGTACTGCCTCTTTACACGAAAAGACCTCTGCAGACTATTCTTAATGCCAAGTGCAAAGCAACAACCGTATCTTGAAATTATTATAGGTCTTTCATCATTCTGGGAGAGCATTCTTAATTCACTGCTGTCTGTGTTCACCTGACAATGTTAGTCTTCAGAGGCACACGATTTGTATGCAGAATTATTTCTCTGCTATGGTAAAGGCTATTTTTACATCAGCATGGATATGACAGAAATCAACATGAGTGGTTCCAGGGCTAAAGAATCTAAGCCACAAAGCAGGATTAAAAGAGGCTGAGTTTTCTGGATTAATTTTGGGGTGAGAGAAAACATTTGAAAGGGGTTCAGAGAAAGCATATATTAAAAAAAAGCACCAGAAAAGAAACGATTTAACTGATGATACTGAAACAATGAAAGTTAAGCTTTAATAAGGAACCTAAAGATTAGTTGACATGTATAATTATAAACCTAAATAATAAATTATTTTTGAGGCAGAATGAAATAAATAGGAGATCTACTATAATCTGTTGAGTTGACATTAGTTGAATTATTTTTAGAGGAGGATGTTGGAGGATATGTCGAAATGAGATAAAAGGAAAAATAAAAACATAAGCAGATTAATTCAGTGAAAGTTTCCTTCCTTTTAAATGGCACATCCTAAAATTATACTAAGAGTCTGTACTGTACGCAGTCATGATACCATAAAGGGGACTTTTAAGGTATTAATTTTGATATTAATCTCTAAAATACGTTCTGTATAATACATGCCAGTCAGAAACATAACTTTAAAAAATTTTTAGCTGCAAAGGCGGGGTTCCATAAACATTATGTTGTATTTGGATTTTTTCTATATGTATTTTGGAGTATTTTACTGCCCTTAAGAGAACGATTTGTATGTTTTGTTCATTACTGTCAACCCTGCAATACATAGGGCTATTTTTCTTCTTTAAGAGAAGTGAGTTCAAAGGAAAATATTCATAAAAGAGTATCTGTAACCTTGGCATCTAAAAAAATCATGAGTTTGTTATTGTAGCTTGAGGGCTGTGGCTGGAAGAGAAAAGACAGAGCCTTCAATCTGGAGAAATGTTTTAGGTGGTGAAGCAGTTGTCATAAGAACAAAGCAGCCCATGTTTTCAGCATCAACTCTAAATCTTTAAACTATTTCATGAAAAACTTCTTCCTCCATCAAAGAAGTGCATTCATCACGATGAATCATGTGAAAACGGAACATTCACTCAATCAACTTGGCTCAGCTGGAGGTGATTACTCCTTAAAGGAGGCAAGGACAAGACACAAGGCACTTCTATTTCTCTCTAGTACAGGAAGCTTCGCATGAAGCTTGGTTATAGTATATTCTGCTGAAAATGAAATCTCGTTTTTTCGCAAGCCCTCAATCTGAGGAATGAAGGTGTGGGGATAAAGGACCCAAAGAGCAGGTGAGGGAGAGTATTTATGGCAGCCATACTAATTTAAAGTGAAGTTAAGGTAGGGAATTTGAGGAAATTACTTAAATTTGCTCTTCATGAGAGTCTGGAGCTGTGCTTTCACAGGCAGCCTTCTCACCAACTTTGGGCTTCAAAGATGAATGCACGAAAGACTGAGGTTTCACTCTGAGTTTCAGGGCCACTTTCTACCCAGCCTGAGATTCTAAAAGTTGTTTTGAAGTGGTTTAACGGCCTCCCCTTCCATCTCCCTTCTGTCTCACTTCTCTGCCTTTTCTGCCACATCTTTCTCGGCCTTCAAATAGCTAACCTACTGCTTGGTTGTGAGGAGCAGGTCCTGCTGTGTAAAGTCACCACCGAGTTTCACAGAAGGGCTGAGGTGGCGAGGAGAGGTCATTAGCTGGTTGAGCTGGTGGGGTGGTATGGGACACTCCTCAAATCTTCCTTAACACGAAAATCAGCACCAGGATCCTGGCACTATATGTGGCAACAATAATTTATGGCGATTCTGGGGAGTTCCCATTGTGGCTTAGCGGAAACAAACCTGACCAGTATCCATGAGGATGCGGGTTTGATTCCTAGCCTTGCCTGGTAGGTTAAGGATCTGGCGTTGCCATGAGCTGCAGTGTAGGTTGCAGACTTGGCTTGGATCTCACTTCGCTGTGGCTGTGGTGTAGGCTGGCCGCTAGAGCTCTGACTGGACCCCTAGCCTGGGAACTTCCAGATGCTACAGGCGTGGCCCTAAAAAGAAAGAAAAAAAAATTTATGGCAGTTCTGAAGACAGCTGAGATGAAAGGACTGTCTGTGTCATGGCTGTAGCCCTTGGCCTGAGTTTGGTTGGTGTGCTCACGCGATGTGAAGTCATCTTATTGTGCTCATATTTCAAAGGAAATACATGCAATGTAGGCTACTCTCCCAACATATCCAAATTTGCCAGAGAGAATTTAGACCATTTGTTTGAGAATTAATATTAAGAGCATTGAATTGTCAAGAAGAGGAAAAAAAACCAACAACATAGCTTAAAGCAAAAAACAGAGAGGCAAGCAAACAAAAACTCAACCAACTAACCACATAAAACCCCTCAAAGATTATCAAGGTAACATTAAAAATAGATTTAGAAACTGATATAAACAGCACCAAAAACTTTATTTTATTATGTTTACAGAGCACTAAGGGGTACAAGAAGTCTGTCCTGGGTAGTCAAGGATTTAACATTTGTGGTTTTGGCTAACAAAGAACAACATGTAGTAAATTATTTGAGCAAAGACATTGGTTTGGAGAAGTGGATGAGCCTAGCTGACTGCCAGCCATCAGTTTCATTGCTGTTCTTTAGTCATCCTTGCAGTAGCACTTGGGAAGTTATAAAACCCATTTGTTTGTAAAAAATGAATCCCCTTCCTCATCCATCCCCTAGGCCAATTGCTCTTGCTGGAGATGTACTTAGGTCTAGAAAAATGATGGTGACATACAATAGCTTTATAAATGATTTTAGTCCTTTATTGATAGATGAAATAAGGATATGAAATGATTGCCATAAAATTTCAGGGTATTTAAAGTTATCTTTTAATAGGACAAATTATAAGCTATATGGTTTTCAGAAGTGTTTCGGATATTTTCCTGGGGAATGTTAAGAATCCATTTTAGGTTAAGCTAGAGTTATTTCATGTAAGTAACTTATTGCAATAATCCTTTGATGGATTTACCCATAGAGCTATATCTTAGGGTCTTTATTTTAAAAATACATGAACACCGAGACAAATTAATCTCTGTTAATGCTAAAACTGGACTCCACAGAATTTGATTTCTGGTACATGACATGGCTAATTTCAGCCTGGTTAGGAGGGGACTTAGAGATTTTTCTAGTTTATTTGTTCTCAATTGGGGGTAGCACATGTCCCTACAGGGCATTTGGGTGTGTGTGTGTGTGTGTGTGTGTGTGTGTGTAATGGGATAGGTGGTGGATTTCTGATTTTAAAAATTACTGAGAGGGGTGCTTCTGTCATTTTGTGGTCAGGGGCCAAAATGAATGATCTGAAAGAACATTTGTACCACAAAGAACCATCCCACTAAATGCCATTAGTGCCTCCACTGAGAAATATTGACTAGTTTTGAACATCCTTATTCTAAAAGTTCAGATATCAAGATTCAGAGAACAGATCTTTGAAGATTCTTCTGGTTACAAGCGACAGAAAATCCATTTCAAACTTAGCCAAGCCAAAAGGTCATTTATTTCATTCAGGCATAGCTGAATCTAGAGAGCTCTTATCTCTCTGCTGCCCTCCTTTGAGTAGGCATCAAGCTTAGGTAAGTTTTTTGACCTGGGAGCAAGATGGATGTTAATAGCCCCAGGCTTGTATCACCATAACCCCAATTCTGGTGAGAGCATCCATCTCCTATCCAACAGTTCCCCAAAGTTCTAGCTTAATTGCTATTGGACCAAGTAGAGTTCTAGGTTTATCCTTGACTCAGTCTCTGGGCTGGGGGCTGGAGTATACTGATTGACTCTGTCCTGTGGCTTATGCCTACCCATAAAGCTGGTGGGAGGGTTACCCAAACAAATCACAGAGTTGAGGGTGGAGATGAAATTGTTCACCCAAAGAAGATCTAGAGAATGGATGCTGTACAGACAAGAGCAACAAATGTCCACCACAGTGAGCAAGTGAGTTAGGTAACTTAAGCACAATTGTAAGGCATGGTATGGTGCTGCCTTTCTCTTACATAGGAAGATGTGGTTGATTCTCCATTAAAGTTCTTAAAATAGGAGTTCCCACTGTGGCTCAGCAGGTTAAGGATCTGGCATTACCATTCCTGTGGCCCAGATTCAATCCCTGGCTGGAACTTCCATATGCTGTGGGTGTGGCCAAAAAAAAAAAGTTCTTAAAATACAGGGTCAAAATCTTGGAAGAGGAGCACAGTTGTTATAAGAGTATGTTGTGCCTCTGTTACTGAACCAGGTCCATTTGCCTGACAGGGAGCAAAACAAACACTGAGATGCTGAGATGCCAAGGTTTATCCATAAGGCAGCCCATCATGGAGACTGGAGAACAAGTCTCAGAGCATCCTCCCTGAGGGTGAGGGGGTTGGGTCATTTATAGGAGAAGTAGGGTGTCTTAGGCTTGGTGAAAGGTGATTGGAGGTAGGGAAAAGTTCAGGTTATTGGTGTTCTGTGCAGGCACTTCTGGGTTACAGGCCTCTGCATATTCAAAAGGGAGGCACTTAGCTTGATGGGGGTGTGTGTGTGAAGTTTTCTGGCCCTCCGACTTAAAGAAACCACACCTGGGATACCTTTGCAGGCCAAGTTTTAGGGTCTGTGGTCCCAAGAAGCTCCAGCTAGCTCACACTGGGCAAGAGCTGACTCCAAGTTCCTATAAAACAACTGAACTGTGTGATGCTGGGAAGGTAGGTAGTTAAAGATTAAAAAAGAAAGAAAGGAAAAAAATCCCCAAACTAAAGTGAGCTTAATCAATGAAGGCAGTTTACAAGCCAAGGGGTTTTTAACTAGCTGTTCCTTTATCTGTTGTTTTGTAAAACAAGCTCTAGACTTTCTATTATCAGCTTGTGAAACTTTGTGAGGCATAGTTTCACTTGTCTTTAAAAATCTGCGAGGTCTCCTGTGGCACAGCGGGTTAAATATCTGGCATTGTCACTGCAGTGGCTTGGATCATTGCTCTTGTGTGGGTTTGATTCCTGGCCTGTAAATTTCCACATGCCTTGAGAGTTAAATCCACCTGCTCATGCTTCATTCATTTCCTTGTAATTGGATCCTAGTGTTGAAAATGAGTTTGTCACAGGAAAACAAAGTTGCTTTCCTTTAAATCAGATTTTCTTAAGTATCATGTTTCTTCCCCAGACCTCAATTGCAAGTTGATAAAACTTAGAAAGCTACATTCAGGGGAAGAGCATCTTTGGATACCTAAACTTGTATCTGGGCAGAAGACAGAGAGATGACAGTATCTGAGAAAACTAGAAAAATTGAAGGCACTTAGAAATTGACCAGGAAAGGTAAACTGCTCTGTTGCTGGAAGCTGGCAGTCAGGGATGAAAACTTGTCCAGACATTGCCCAAGGCCAGAAAGATTCTGAAGCTGATAAAGATCAGGGGTGGCAGAAGGAAGATAACTCAGTGAATGTTTCAGCCCAGCAGTTCTCAAAATCAAAAAGTTCAGAGCACTTTGATCAAATATTTCTTTTTTTTTTTTTTATTATTAAATTTTATTTTCCCACTGTTGATCAAATATTTCTTACATCACTCCTCAATGCTCATAGATGTTATTAGACCCAATATGAGGGCCAGCCAGGTCATACATCTCCACCAAGGTTATTATCAGACAGGAGTATGGGTGGAATCTGAACTAAGATTGTTGTTCAGGTTTGGGAACAAAAGAGCCTAATTTAAGAGTTGAAAAAGGCCTTTGGAATCATCTACTTTGTGGTGGTTTTTTTTCACACTCAGCTTTGGATTTTTTTCCTTGGAGGTAGTATTGCAGATTCTTGCCACTGTCTTAGGGGTAGAAAGTGCTCCAACCAATTTCAAAGTTTTGTGTTTGAAGTAGTAGAGCTCTTTCTTCAGAGAAGATCTTACATGGAACTCCAAGGCTAAAAGGGTAGATCTGGTTGAATTAGGGAGAGAGACTTGGAATCTTGCTGGCTAAGCCTTATTCAATATCACCCTCATATCCCTACTCACTCCCATAGGATCTCCATGAAATCTAGGGTCCTGCAGAGGATAGCTTGGAACTCTGATTTGATTCTCATTCTTCTTCAACTCTGTTCTCAGAGCTAATGGCTTAGTTGATCACACACTATTTTGGGTTCTGGACCCAATTCCAGTGTGTGTGTATGTGTGTGGGAGGGGAGGTGGTGGAGAGGGGGAGTTTCCCGCACACCCAAGCAAATACAGGATATAAATAAAATGGAATGAAGAATCACAGTATTGAATATTTCTCAGCACTGGGTCAAGTTTTTATTTATTTTTTTCTTTTGTATGTGTGCATGTGTTTTTATTTATTTATTGCTTTTTATGGTCACGCCTGTGGCATATGGAAGTTCCCAGGCTAGGGGTCGAATTGGAGCTGCAGGTGCTGGCCTACACCAAAGCCACAGCAATGCCAGATCTGAGCCACATCGGTGACCTACACCATAGCTCACAGCCACACTGGATCCTTAACCCAGTGAGTGAGGCCAGGATTGAACCTGCATCCTCATGGATACTAGTTGCGTTTGTTAGCACTGAGCCATGGATGGGAAGTCCTGGGTCACATTTTTTGGATGATATTTGGGTGGGGAGCAAATGGCCAGAAGTTGAGAGAAGAGGGAAGAGAGGAAGTGACAGTTGAAGTTCTTCAGGCTTTAGGTGAGAAAACTGTGTTCAGAGCCTCAGAATAATGATACTCCATCTCCTTTAGGCTTCTGTGTACTAGCAAGGCCTCTGGGCTTAGGCTATTTCCTTCATGGTAGTAAAGGCCCAAGAAAATTTGCATAGGCAGCTCTAAAGCATCAATTAAAGAGTTTCTGACTCATCCCTGTGACTTCCTCCTATATCTGTCATCAGGGGAATGTCCAGGTGATGAGGCTGTTTCCTACCTCTCTGTTCTGGACACTTTCCTCTGGGAGGTAGGGTGGAAGCGGAGGGGCTTTCTCCGTCCTTATGATCCTATGCTCTCTCCCTTCTTCCCATTCCTCTCTATTTCCATTTTGAGCTGAGAGCAGAGTTTATTAAAAACATTTTTAAATCGAGATTATATTCTGATAACAGTGGAATTTCATATATGAGTCAGTGTATAAATCAGATTGTAGAGTTGAAGCTTAGAGATATTTCCATGTTCTCAGATCTGCAGAAATGAATTGCTAGGCATTGTTTTCTTCTTAGGGCAACTTCAGCATGTTGTCCACAAGGATATAAGGCAGGACCTCTGCAGGGGCAATAGGCTATAAGTCTCAGGTTGTAGGATGCTCTGGGCCTCTGTCTCCTTTCTCAGATTCAGTGCCTCACCTTCAACATGGAGCTAAGCTCCCACAAACTGTGTGACAGGCTGGCTTCGATGTTCTCTGACAGCTTGCCCAGACAGGCTGGCTTCGATGTTCTCTCATTCTGTGTTTTGATAGTGTTGGTAGGGCACAATCTGTGGGATCTGTTTGGTTTGGCAGTTCTCCCTCTGGACATGGGGCGTACATCAAAGCAGTGGACAGGCTGCCTGTCTAAGCCATTTTCCTGACATCAGGGCTACTGCTCTGGCTGCCACCAGATCTATGCGATAATCATGGGAAGAAGACTCGAAGTGGTTGGTGCAAAGGAAAAAGCACTTGGAGGTGGGGAATTTATTTGCATTGGTTCAGGGAACCAAATAAAATGTTATTAGAGAAGAGAATATTCGTGGCCTGTGTGCCCAATGAAATTAAATTTGTATTAATGCGCTTTCCTGGTTCTCCTCCAACTCAACTGATTCTTCTCCAGTTTTTTTGTTTTTTGCTGATTCCTCTTTATTTCCAGGCTGGTTAATGTTGAAGGGCCCAGGGCTCAGTTGTTGGTTCCTCTTTTCTTCTCTATTTCCCTTAGTCCATTCTTGACCTCATCTAGCTTTAGGTCTGTACCTATTGACGACTTCCAGAGCTCTCACTTGTCTTTCAGTCTCATATATCCAACTGCCTACCAGACAGCGCCCCTTGGAGATCACACTCAACATGCCTTCACCGAACTCCTGATCTCTCCACACTCTTCTCCACCAAGGATCTTCCTGTCAGTTGATGGTGGGCTTATTCTTCTTGTAGCTCTTGACTTCTCACCTTCTTTCACATCCCATATCCAATTATTTGGGAAATAGCCAGGTCAAATATATTTTCAAAGTACATCCAGAATCCAATCACCTCTTACCACCTCCATTACTGACACACTGGTCCAAGCCATTACTACCCCTTGCCTTGATTACTGTAAGAGGCTCTCAACAAGTCTATCTTCTTCTACCCTAACCCCTAGAGTCTAGTCTCAATGTGGCAGCAAGAGTGATCCTTTAAGGAGGTAGGTCAGATCATGGCACTCTTACTCAAATTCTATAGTTGTTTCTTATTTCACCCAAGAGTAAATGCCAACATCCTTACAGTGGTCTACTTGACCCCCTATGATCTATCCCCTAACACCACTCTGACCTCATCTCTGACCAGTCTCCCCCTTCGATTACTTTGCTCCAGCAACACTGGCCTCCTTGCTGTTTCTGAAACATGTCAGACTGGATTCTACCTCAGGACTTTTACACAGGCTGTTCCCTCTGACTGGAGTACTTTCCTCCCAGGTAACTTCATGGCTAATTTCTTTATCTTCTCCCAAGCTTTGTTAAAATGTAACTTTTTAATGAAGTCTCTCTTGACCCCTCTATTTATTTATTCTAATTGTATAATGATTTTTATTTTTTCCATTCTAGCTGGTTTACAGTGTTCTGCGACTTCTCTATTTAAAATTTTAAACTCGAGCCCTCTTATTCCTTTCTACATTTTCTTTTATCACTAACATGCTGTACAATTTACTGATTTAATATGTTCGCTTTTTATTGTCTGCTCTCCTCCTTTAAAATAAGAGCTTCCCAAAGTTAGGGATCTTTGTTCATCAGAACAGTGCCTGGCACATGGTGGGTTTGTTAAATGATGAATGAATGAAATCCAGTAGAATCAAGACAGTCTTACAAGGCAGCCATTGAAAAGTGAGCAGTAGTGGCCAAGAGCACAGGAGTTTAAGTTGTGGCCAGGTATGGTTGAGGACCAGAGAAATTCAAGGTTGTAATTAGAGCCAATGCTGTGGGCTAGAATGGTCAGTTCAGTAACTCTCTGTGGTCTGCTGCATGGTCATTGATAATAAGCCAGCCTGACTAAAAGAAAAATCAGTCATCCTACTAGTTATTCCTCATGTAGGGTCATGACTTCTAAATTCTGACTTACTATTTTTAATGGTGCACCTGTGGCATTTGGAACTTCCTGGTCCAGGGACTGAGTCGCAGCTGAGGCAATGCCCGATCCTTTAAGCTACTGTGTGGGGCTGGGGATTGAACCTGCACCTCTGCAGTGATCTGAGCCACTGCAGTTGGATTCTTAACCCATTGTGCCACAGTGTGAACTCTGAGGCTTGACTTCTAGGTTAGTCTTCCTCCTTGCCTTGGTTATTGAAAGCCTAAATCATATTTCATGATGCAAAATAATCTGATTCTTGATTAGCATATGGAAATGGATACTTGTTATATATTTTCTGTTTCGGACAGACATGCAAAATGGAACATTTCAGAGGGGAATTCATAGAATTGAAACTGGAGTGCACTAAATGGAAACATTTTTTGTGGTAAATTTTATTTCCATACACACTTGGTGTTTAAGATGACTTTTAAGCTGTTTGTGATCTTTGACATATACTACAGCCACTTCTGTCACAGCCTACTGGCTAAGCACAGCACTAGAGAAGTGACAGTGACGTATTAATGAAGAGCAAATCATTTGACTGTTTCAGGACCACAACCCAGAGGGCTGCCCAAACCCAGGTTCATCTTTCTGCCTCTAGTTTCCGACCCTTGACTTCCAGTACTCTGCCCCTTGCTAGCTTTTCCTTCAACTTGGTGCTTCTGACAATGGCTTTATCCTATGGATGTGGTGATTGTAATTATCAGCAGCTTCCCCTTCCAATCTCAAGGGGCTTAAGATAATAATTTGGGGGGATATCCTACATCTAGATTGGCTGGTGGACTTGGAGCCCCCTCTGATGGCCTCTCTGCCCCCACCTCTTGCCCCCGCCTTTTGGCTTTGACTATGGTGAAAATGTGATTGTATGCATGTTCACTTTCCCCAGAAGTTCAAAATTTTAATCTGCTCAGAATATTTAATTTGGCCATTGAATAACAGGGTGGATCCAAAAGTTTCTGGTTATCAGCAGTAGAGAAGCAGAAGTAACTGAGAACAGAAGCCTCCGCCCACTCCTTGGGCTTGGGTGACCAGGAACCACACTGGCTGGCAGATTGTGCAGAGGATCTTGCTGTTCTATGAAGTTCATGGTATTTTTGTTGGTTGTATGGGAAAGTCAATGTCCCTTTTTTGGGCCTTTGTATCCTATTTGAGAGCTATAGGAATTCAACCTAATGATCTGGTAAGGGCCCTTCCAGGGCTAAGATTTTATGTAGTAGTACAACAAAGGTTTTAAGAGCCTGGCTTTTGGAGATTGAATTGAATTCAAATCCTGGCTCTGCAATGTAAAAGATGTTGAATTTTGAGCATATTATACACTCAGTTTTCATGCTGGTAAAATGGAGATAACACTCACTCAGACTTTTTATGATGGCAAAATGAAATAAATAAGAAACACCTTGTGGAGTAACTGGCACATGCTCACCCAATAAGGGATGTTGGCTACTATGACCTTGATTGTGATTTGCATGGGATTGCCTTCAAAACACTTTGTCTCATGCAAAACTCACAATTGTGGGATATTAGTTGGGTGGCTACTGTCATTTGTATTTTCTCAGTGAAAAGAGTGAAGAGTGGAGAGGTCAGGTAATTTCATAGAGCTGGTGTGTGATAGCGTTAGGGCTTTGCCAGGAACAATGGGGGAAGCACGAAGTCTATCAGTCAGATATTCACTGAGGAGACAGAGCTGCACTCACCTACCTAGCAGGACAGACCTTCAATCACAGTCATTTATGTAAGAAAATTCCCCAGAGATAATACCAACAGAGAGCCAGTTGTAAAGATGGGGAGGCCCTGATGAGGAGGCCAGGGAGAACAAAACACTTTCTACTTTTCAGACAATGACATAGCCTCGTTCTCTTGTTCTGTTGATCACTCTCCTGCCACGCTGCAGTATCAGATGTTGCTAAAGTCACTATGGGGATCGGACTCTGTTTCTCATCAGCCTCTTTGATCATAGTTCCTGAGATTTGAGTATTATGGCATCAACCTCTGATTTCACCACTTTCTATCCATGTAAGTTCTGGGAGCCCCGTTCTCACTTAAAACGGCACTGAGATTCTTTTTCTTCTTTCTTTTCTTTTTAAGACCACACTTGTAGCACATGGAAGCTCCTGGACCAGGGATTTGATTCAGAGCTGCAGTGGAGGCCTATGCCACAGCCCATGGCAACACTGGATCTGAGGTGCATCTGCAAACTACGTAGCAGCTTGCAGCAACTCCGGATACTTAACCCGCTGAGCCAGGCTAGGAATTGAACCCGTATCCTTGAAACGTTGGGTTTTTAACCTGCTGAGCCACAATGGGAACTTCAAGATTCATTCATTCTTTCGTTCTTACTTACTTTCTTTCTTTTTCTTTTTACTTTTTAAAGAGAATAGATCTTAAATGTTCTCACAACATACCAACACACATTGTAATTAGGTGAGGTGATAGAAGTGTTAACCTTATTGTAGTAATAATTTTGCAATATGTATGTGCAAAAAATCATCAAATTGTACACCTTAAACCTACACAATGTTATAGATAGATTTTATCTCTATAAAGCTGAAAAAATTTATTTATTTTTTTTGTGTGTGGACATAAGTTTTCAGCTTTTTTTTTTTCTTTTTTTCCCACTGTACAGCAAGGGGATCAAGTTATCCTTACATGTTTACATTACAATTACATTTTCCCCCCTACCCTTTGTTCTGTTGCAACATGAGTATCTAGACAAAGTTCTCAATGCTACTCAGCAGGATCTCCTTGTAAATCTATTCTAAGTTGTGTCTGATAAACCCAAGCTCCCGATCCCTCCCACTCCCTCCCCCTCCCATCAGGCAGCCACAAGTCTTTTCTCCAAGTCCATGATTTTTATAAAGCTGGAAAAATTTAAAAAACAGGTTTTCTTCCTTGGCTTTCGATTCACCTTCTATTCTGTAATACATGCTTATTTCAGAAATGTTGAAAAATACATAAATTTATAAAGAAAACACTAATTTCAGAAACAACCACTATTAACATTTTTACATTTCAATCTAGATTTCTTCTATAAGTATATTATACATCATTTTTACTTAATATTCTATATATATTTGTTTTATAATCTTTTTGCACTTAAAGCCTTTATGTCAACATTTTTTCATGTTATTAAAATGATTAGAAAACAGCTTAAAATGGATGACTAATGGTCTGTTATATACCAAAATGTATTTAACACATTTCTCAAATGTTGGACTAATTCTTTCCAACATTTCATTTTATAAATAATACCTGATGAAAATATTTGCATGCAAATCTTTGTCCACATCTGTTTATTTCCTTGACGACAAAGTGTTTCCTTGAAATAAATATCTCTGTTTATTTCCTATGTAAGAGGGCAGCAGGATGAAGAGCAAGGATTAATCTTTGTTGGAAGCAGGTGAACAACAGAAATAACTTTTGCAGGGGCCCTGCTCTGCCAGTAGGTGTCATCTTTGCCTCATGGTTTCTTACCCTATTTTCCTAAAAATTGTTTTTGAAGGACAGGAATAGAATAAATATGTGAGTCAATGGAGTTCAATTCCAAATATTAAGGTCCCTCACCAGAGACACAAATCGACAGAGCCTCGAGGGCTGCAGGCCTGATTATTTTGCTTTCTCTATTGGGTTCATTCCATCCAACCCAGCAGCATGTTTGCTGTTGACCTGATTCTGAGAAAAAGTATTCAATCTGGATTGCTGGCAAAACTATCCTTTTAGACTCTCTAGGAAAAACAAAACCACACAAAAGTGTGAAAAAAAGCTACTACTTATTGGCTGCTTTCTCAAAGTATGGGGTTAATGAAAAATTCACAACAATTTGAGAAGATAAGTATTATTTTTCAACAACTTTTTTTTACACATGGAAACTGAGGCTCAGAGATGCTATCTTAGCCAAGGTGCCATGACTAGCTATGGCCTAAGGCAGCAGTGATACCCAGGTACATTTATCTCTGAAGCCTACGATTTTAACAATTGTCCTATGCTTGTCAAAAATATAGATTCTGAACCCAAGGCCTATTGGACCAGAATATCTGGACATGGGGCTTAGACTCTGCATCTAAAGGATCTTGAGAGATCTCTATGTGCACTGAAGAGAGATACTCATTTCTTCTGTTCTACGACCAAGTGAATCAACTACGGGTCATGACTAGAGAGGATGGGTTGACCTTTGGTATTCTGAGTCCTGAGCCACTTGTCCAATCCCCATTCTATGTCAGCAGTAAAATCCATCAACAAGAAAAGGGTTTCCTTTTCTCTGCATATTTACTAGAATTAGTTATCTCTTGTCTTTTGATAATAGCAAACCCTACCTAACCTCTTTTTTTTTTAAACTTCATCATAATTTCAGAATTGTTTATTTTATGAAACATAGTTAACATAGCTTATATTTTATATTTGATAGTTACAATATCTATATTAATTATGGAAATGAATCAGTGTTTTTTCTATCAACTCCCATTTACCTTGACATGTTTTCTTGATTTTATTTTTATTTTTTGGTGCTTTTTAAGTATGAGCTTGCATTCCTGAGAAATTTTACCTGTGAAAATTCTTTGAGGACTAGATTATTTTGCATTCCTTCAGGCTGTTTTTTGGTTCTTTTATGTGACTTGTGGCACTACCAAGATGGGACTACTTTTTAAAAATTTATTTATTCATTTATTTAAAGTATAGTTGATTTACAATATTGTGCCAATTTCTGCTGTAGAGCAAAGTGACTCAGTCATATATACATTCTTTTTTAAAAATATTACCTCCCATCATGTTCTACCAAAAGAGATTGTATATAGTTCCCTGTGCTATGCAGTAGGACCTCATTGCCTATCCATTCTAAACACAATAGCTTGCATCTACTAACCCCAGACTCCAAATCTATCCCACTCCCTCCCTCTGCCCCCTTGGCAACCACGAGTCTGTTCTCCATATCTGTGAATCTGTATCTGTTTTGTAGATAAGTTCATTTGTGCCATATTTTAGATTCCACAAATAAGTGATATCATATGGTATTTGCCTTTCTTGTTCTGACTTACTTCACTTAGTATGAGAATCTTTAGTTGCACTCATGTTGCTGAAAATGGCATTATCTCATTCTTTTTTGTGACTAAGTGTTCATTATATATATATATATATATATATATATATATATATATATGTATACACACACACACACATATATAATGCTTCTGTTGATGGACATTTAGGTTGTTTTCATGTCTTGGCCATTGTGAATAGTGCTGCTATGAACATAGGGGTGCATGTATCTTTTTGAATGAAAATTTTGTCCAGAGAGATGCCTAGGAGTGGGGTAGCTTGATCAAGATGGGACTATTTTAAATTATTAACTTGGGTTTTTTTTTTTTTTTTGATCACATGCATACTATAAATTCCAGTCTTTGACCCAACTGGGAATCAGTTTGTAGACATAAATTCTTAGAGAATATGCCTTTTCCCTCTAGATCCATTACTAGGAGTCAAGGTTTTTTATGGTCTATCTCTGTGAGTTATTGCTTCTTCTCTGAGAATATCATCCTGTGGGTATCCAGCCTTTATCTGGAGTCCTTTATCTGGCGCCTTATCTTCCTTAGGACATAAGCCTTGTTGCTTATGGCTCATCGAAACTTATTTTCTAGGTTATTAAAATTCAGTAGATCCTTGGGGGTAGCTGTTTGCTTCAATGTTTAGTTATCTTGCTGTATTTGTGCTTTTTTAAAAAACTTTGACCATGAATGATTTCCATTTCTTTCTTGCCAACTCAGCTGCTAGGTATTTAAAGAAATGATTTGTAAAATTTTTTTTTGTCTTTTTTTTGCTATTTCTTGGGCCGCTCCCGCGGCCTATGGAGGTTCCCAGGCTAGGGGTCGAATCGGAGTTGTAGCCACCGGCCTAGCCGGAGCCACAGCAACACGGGATCCGAGCCGCGTCTGCAACCTACACCACAGCTCACAGCAACGCCAGGTCGTTAACCCACTAAGCAAGGGCAGGGACCGAACCCGCAACCTCATGGTTCCTAGTCGGATTCGTTAACCACTGCGCCACGATGGGAACTCCTGATTTGTAAAATTTTTAGGCAACATTAAATGTCTCTTATTAAGAGAAATTTTCGTTGTACTTAGCTATAGTATCAGAGATGTTTTAAAGGGTTTTTTGAATTTTTAGCATACAAAGGAAAGTGAATTTGATGTTAAATTTGAAGTCTTTTGGAATGTTTCATTTTTAAGACTTAAATTTATAAAGGAATGTAATTTGAGGATTTTAATTTCTCTCTAGGAACTTCATGGTAAGTGGGCTTAAATTAACATATGGTATCTAAGCATATAATCATTGCAGTGTTTTTTAATGTTTTGTTTTGTTTTTTGCAGAACTGGACACTGTGGATGAACTAGTTTACAGTGGAAAATATAATGGGGTGAATACTCTCCCAAGGATGAAAAATGGCATTGGGATCAATTTAATTGGTGAACTCCTAGGGCCTATTTTAGAGCATTCTGGGGGCAAAATTGTCACTGTTCAACACAGTCTTTATTTATTTATTTATTTTGGGCTTTTTGTATTTTTAGGGCTGCACCTGTGGCATATGGAGGTTCCTGGGCTAGGGGTCTAATCGGAGCTGTAGCCACAGCCACAGCAATGCCAGATCTGAGCCACATCTGCGACCTACACCACAGCTCATGGCAACGCTGGATCCTTAACCCACTGAGTGAGGCCAGGGATTGAACCCGAAACCTCATGGTTCCTAGTTGGATTTGTTTCCAAACACAGCCTTTATTAATAGTAGAGATGCTAATATGCTCTCTATCTGCTTTACTCCTTTGCCTCTCTCCATAAATTTAAAACTGTGGCAGAGAAGAGAATATGATTTATTGGGTCCTCTCAAACTCCAATAATTTTTTTCATAAGTATGTTACCCAACAATATAGTAACATTAGGTAAGAAGAAACCCCTTTTTATTATTTGGTTGCTATTAGGACATTTAAAATGCAAAGTACTGCCTTTGGAATGGATAAGCAATGAGATCCTGCTGTATAGCACTGGGAACTGTATAGTCACTTATGATGGAGCATGATAATGTGAGAAAAAGGAACGTATATGTGTGACTGGGTCACCTTGCTGTATAGCAGTAAACTGACAGAACACTGTAAACCAGCTATAATAGAAAAAATAAAACTCATCATTAAAAAAAAAATAAAATGACTTCCTCCCATCTCCCCCATTTCTCAGCTCCAGGTTCAAATCACTAAACAGAGAGAAAATCTTTAGCACCCCAAGTCAATGGCTCATTCCTATCTAGTAGCATCCTTGCAATAAAATAAAAAAGATCAAAAGTAAAATCAACTTGTAAGGTATTATCAGCGACAACAAGGTCAGTCTCGAACTCAAACAGAGGAGTTCAAGGATGCCTCTTTTGGCAAAAGAGGAGATTCTGGATGCTCCTCAAACGCTTCTTCTGGCAGATGTTTCCTTATCTGAGGCTGATAAGGAAAAAAGCAAAAATGGAGTAACCACTTGTGTAATGATTTTTTGCTCAATCTGATTTGCCAAGTAGGAAAGAAGATGTACTGGAGTAACAAGGACTGTTGAAAATGCAATCTGATGTCTTTTCTATGACAAATGGAATGAAGAGGTCTTTCTTTTCAAGGGTTAATATAGGAGTGCTGAGGCCAAATGCCCTAGCCTAAAATCCAGTCTCTGGGACTTACTTGCTGTACAACCCTGGAGTTACTTGTTGGGATAGTTAATATTTTTTGTAGATGAGGACACCAACCTTGAGAAGTTGAGTGGGATAATGTCTGTAAGGTACTTATCAAGCACTCCATAAACTGGAGCTGCAATAAAGACTTATCACTCTTGAATGTAACCTCTCAAGTAAGTGCGTTACTAATGGGCTTACTGGTATCTGGAAAAGATCAAAGAGACATTTACATCAAGTTTTGTGTGGCATATTACAAATCATATGCACTCACTGTTTGTGTAGTACGAAATTAAAATAAAAAGATGACTCTCAACATTCTTGA
Source organism: Sus scrofa (assembly GCF_054392235.1). NCBI lineage: Eukaryota > Metazoa > Chordata > Mammalia > Artiodactyla > Suidae > Sus > Sus scrofa. Next base: position 114,987,027 of record NC_139385.1, on the reverse strand, counting down.
CTCACCCCCTTCCTCTCAATTTGGTCTAAAACCAGAGCCTTAACCCTTATTTTTCCTCCCAATGTATGGTTATGTTACTATAATTTCTATTTGTGCATATGTACATCATTCTGAAAATTAAGTTTTGATCTTCAACACATCATTGGCTACAAATATTATCTTTTGGTGAAATTGCTGTTTTGACTGTCTCTATACTTTGCTACCTGCTAACCTGTGCTATGACAGTGGGAAGGGTTTTTTATAAGTGAAAGAAGAGTAATAGAGTCTGAAAAGTATTCCCAACTGCCCATTTCTATGATACCCCTCAAATATCTATAAGCACTCTTAGAGTAGCTCAGGATTTTACTGTTTACATATGTCACATGGACTATTATGTAAGCAAGTAGTGTCCAAAGCATGGCTCTCAAGATGTCCTCTATGTAAACAAAAGAACTGTTGTTTATGTTTAGTTTTCAATTTCATCCATTAAAAATTCTAAATTCAGTATATTTTGAAGTATAGTATGCATGTATATATTTTAATATGCAGATACTGCAGTATCTACATACTATTTTTTAAACTGATGGGAGAGTAATTTAAAAAACTTGGAGACCACTGGTATAGATTATATTTGCGGATTTAACAATTTTCAACTCTAGCATATTAATAAAGGTAAAACTCATCTTTAGTAATCAGGTTATCAAAAGTTTACATATCATTTACATCTAGTAATAGCTGAACTTCCACTACTCAAATTAAAAAAAAAATTTGTACGTGTGTGTGTAAAATCATGTGCAGAACATGTCCAAATCGTTTGGAGGAATAAACTGAACAAAACGTAAGTAGAAATGAGATAAGATGAAATCTCTTTAGAGATTTTAGTTAGCAAAATTTCTAAGGAGAAATACAACTTTTGGTTTGTTGAAACTTATTCCCTAAAATGAAATATCCCAGGGTGGAGTGAAATGGCTCACATAGAACTTTCAAATGTCTCATCCTAATTTTACAACAGACTTTCATGAAAAGTCTATTTTGGTTTTCAGTATGCAAAAGAGGGATTCTCTCTTTTAAGCTTTTAAGTGAGGGAAGGGAGGCCCCAAGGGAAACTGGAGGTGATTTCTTGTGGAGAGAAGAGGTAACTCCACAGAATTAGGAGGAAGAAGCCAGCCATAAAAGGAAAAAATACCTCAAGTTCAACCCTTCTTGTGAAATTTTAAAAGGCCCTGAAGTATGAGAGCGCATTCAAGATTGTCTGAAGTATGGGAGAGAGCTGCTATGTAAGTTTCCTAGGGTTGCTGTACAAAGCATCATAAGCTGAGGGCTTAAAATAATGGAAATCTATTCTCTCAAAGTTCTGGAGTTTGGAAATCTGAAATCAAGGTGTTGGTAGAACTACACTCCCTTCTAACTCTCCAGAGAGAGATCCTTCATGGCTCCTTGAAACTTCTGGTAGCCCCAGGTATTCCTTGACTTTATGACAGCAACACTTCAACCTCCCCTCCTCGCCATCTTTACTCCATTTCTCAGATCAAATTTCACTCTTCATGTAAAGATATCAGTCATATTGGATTAGGGGCCCAGTCTACTCCTGTGAGTGACCTCATAACTAATTATAACCTACAGTGACCCTATTTCCAAAAAAAGTCATCCTGAGGTATTGGATGTCAGGACTTCAATACATCTTTTGAGGAGGCGGGGGCCAAATCCAACTCACAACAGCTGTTGAGTGTCCTAAAGTTTCTTGGGAGGAGATGAAAAGGGATCAAGCAGTGATTCTGGATTTCCAGGCTGTGGGTAGGAGGTGGACTATAAAGCATGAAAATGGAGTGGGGATGCCTATCTATAGACATTCTAAGTCAGGACATGAACTTGAAGACTTAGAAAAATACTGTGAGGAGCTAGGGAAGAGAGAATTTGCCCATTTTCAATACTAGCTATCAGGTTAATATCAAACTGGATATTTATTTAATTTTCTATTACTCAATTAATTTATTACATTTATAGTTGTACAATGATCATCACAATCCAATTTTATAGGATTTCAAATTGGATATTTTGTTAATCAATCTTTTTTTTTCTTTTTGTTTTTTCTAGGGCTGAACCCGAGGCATATGGAGGTTCCCAGGCTAGGGGCCTAATCAGAGCTGTAGCTGCGGTCCTACGCCAGAGCCACAGCAATACGGGATCCGAGCCTTGTCTGGAACCTACGCCACAGCTCACAGCAATGCCAGATCCTTAACCCACTGAGTGAGGCCAGTGATCAAACCCGAAACCTCATGGTTCCTAGTCGGATTTGTTAACCACTGCGCCATGACGGGAACTCCATTTCTTTTTTATTTTTTAAATTTTATTATTATTTTTTGAATCTTTTAAATACCACATCTGGGAATAGCTATTTAATACATTTTCACTCTAAGTAGTGAGAAAAAGTCAGCACAGGAAAACTTTTTAAGAAATTGGTGGTAATTGGAGTTCCTGTTGTGGCTCAGCAGGTTAAGAACTTGACTAGTATCTGTGAGTATGTGGGTTCAAACCCTGATCTTGCTTAGAGGGTTAAGGATTCAGAGTTGCTGCAAGGTGGAGGGTAGGCTGCAGATGTGGCTTGAATCTGGTGGTGCTGTGGCATAGGCCAGCAGCTACAGTTCCAATTTGACCCCTAGCCTGGGAATTTCCATATGCTGCAGGTGCAGCTGTAAAAAGAAAACAGACAAAAAAAGAAATTGATGGTAAAGGGAAGGCTTTAGTAGCTTGATGGGAGAACAAAATTATTTTATTTTTGAATATTATTAATATTTTAACCTTAATTTTTAAATGATGTGATTTGAATGTATTTATTTCCAATGGGAGAACTTGAGGGCCTGCTTTGAGCAGGAGAGTCTGGGATCAGGCACATCCATCCTGGGTTAACACTGGAAGGGAGCTAAGTGTACCTATTTGGGAAATTATTTTACTCTAGGCTTGACCTTTCTCAGAGTGTTCTCCAGGCCCTGAGTCAGGGTAGCTGGGATGAGTGCCCTAATTCATGGATGCTTTCTTTGCTTGGAACCCATCCTGGCCATCTGTATTGCTCCTGACGGGGACCATGGCACTTGGACATGCTCACATATACTACCACCAGAGGCAGATAACGTGGAAGAGGCCAGGGCCCTCTTGATTTCCTTCCTGTTTTTCTATCCTTCAGTGGCCTACTGACCTAGTTTCTAATGGGAATAAAGACCCACTGGCTTGATTTAAGAATATTTTTACAGTATAATTTCATTTAAGAGCCTTATGCTTTTGAATTAATACAATTTATTTTAAAATTAGTCTTTCTTTCTTCTACCAACTCTGCGTTTTTTTTTTTTTTCCTTCTTTTTCTAGTTTTTTGAGATGTAAAGTTAGGATGTCTATTGGAGATCTTTCTTTTTTCTTGATGTAGGCATTTATTGTGATAAATTTCCTTCTCATAACTGCTTTTGCTGCATCCTCTAAGTTACAGTATTTTGTGTTTCTGCTTTCATTTGTTTTGTTTTTGTTCTTTTTTGGCTGAGCCTGAGGCATGTGGAAGTTCTTGGGCCAGGGACTGAAGCCAACCAAGCCTCAGCAGTGACCTGAGCCGCTAAAATGAACAAGGCAAGATCCTTAACCTGCTGCACCACAGGGAACTCCTCCATTTTCATTTAAATCAAGATTTTTTTGATTTCCCTGTTGATTTCTTCTTTGATCCATTGATTATTTGGGAGCATATAAATATTGCCAAATATTTGTGAATTTTCCAGTTTTTTTTCTTAGAATTGACTTTTATTTTCTTACCATTTCTAGTTTCTGGACTTCTCTCAGAGGGAATTGCTCCATGTGTAGCTGAAGATTTGATCGTGTTCATGGGAAGAGGGAATTTCAGGAGCTTACTGTGTTGCCATCCTGGTTCCTATTAAATTCTAATATATCTTATTATTTTTATTATAAGAGTAGTACATTGCGATTAGAGAAATTTTTGAAGATTAAAAAATAGAGAAAAAATTACTCCAAGTATTCCCATCCATAAAAATGACAGTTAATAGGTTGGTGTATTTCTTGCCAGACTCCTTTCTTTGCATTGTTAATATAGTTGTGATGATACTGCATAGACGAAATTTTTTTCTGCCGTAAACTCTGTTATAGCATAAACAATTTCCATTTTATAGCAAGTTCTTTAGAAACACTGTAGTGGCTGAATAATACTCCATCATGTGAGTGTGTGATAGCTCTTATAACCACCCACCTGCTTTTTGCCATCAACTAAAATTGTGAACACATCCTTCTGCAGCATAGGTGGGATGGTTGGAGAACTTGATGCTAAGTTCTGTATTGAGAGACAATGTCCTCCAAGGGCTACACCAACTCTGGGGTGGAGCCCATGTGTAAAGGCCAGTTCCTTAGTTCTTTTATAGTTAATGTCACAAGGCTCTGATCCTACCTGGGAAGGGATCTGGGGATGGATTAGAGTGGGGTATAGCAAAAGAGAAATAGAAACTGTTTACTAGTCAACAACATTTTCTTATAGTTTTGCCTGGAGTCATACAAAAGACACTGTATTTTGTGGCTCTTGTACTCAGAAGGCTGGAAATGAGATTTCATTGGCCCTCAATTTCCTTGATGCCTCTTTACAGAGAGGCTAAACTTACTATCTGTACCTTCAGCAGTGAAGTGTCTGGGACTGGTGAAAGAAATTGAAGAAGACCCCAATCAATGGGAAGATACTCCATGTTCATAGGATTAGGAGCATTATCTTGTTAAAATGTTCATACTATCCAAAACCAACTATAGATTCCGTGGAACTGTTACCAAAATTCCAACTGCATTTTTAATAGAAATAGAAAAAAAAATACTGAAATTCATAATAAACCACAAAAGACCTTGAGTAGCCAAAGCAATCTTGAGAAAGAAGAACGAAGCTGGAGGCATTATAATTCCTGATTTAAAACTATACTATAAAGCTATGATAATCAGAACAGAATTGGACTGGCATAAGAACAGACTGGTAGACTAATGGAACACAATTGAGACTTTAGAAATAAACCCATATATATACAGCTAACAAATATTTGACTAGGGAGTTAAGAATACTCAGTGGAGAAAGAATAGTCTCTTCAATAAATGATGTTGGGAAAACTGGATATTCTCATGCAAAAGAATGAAATTGTACCCCTATGATACATCATACACAAATTTCAACTCAAAATGAATTAAATACTACAACGTAAGACTTGAGACCAGAAAACTCCTAGAGAAAAACATAGAGAATATGCTCCTTGACATTGCAGGATTATTCACAGTAGCCAAGTTGGACACAATCCAAGTATTCAACGATGGATGATACAAAGAGGAGATGTCTCATTTGTGCGTGCGCGTGCACACACACACACACATTATTCGGCCATAAAAAAGGAAATCCTGCTATTTGTGACAACATGGATGGACCTTGAGAGCATTATGCTAAGTAAAATAAGTTAGAGAGACAGGAGTTCCCATTGTGGGGCAGCGGAAATGAATTCGACTAGGAACCATGAGGTTGCAGGTTCGATCCCTGGCCTCGCTCAGTGGGTTAAGGATCCAGCATTGCTGTGGGCTGTGGTCTGGGTCGCGGATGCGGCTGGGATCTGGCGTTGCCGTGGCTCTGGCATGGGCTGGTGGCTATAGCTCGGGCTGGACCCCTAGCCTGGGAACCTCCATGTGCTGGGGGTGCAACCCTAAAAAGGACAGAAGACAAAAAAAAAAAAAGTTAGACAAATACTGTTAAGATCTCACTTATTTGTAGAATCTAAAAATAATGGACTCATAGAAACAGAGACTAGAAGAGTAGTTGCCAAGGGCTGAGGAGTGGGGAAAATGGGGAGATGGTGATCATAATGTACGAACTTTTAATTATAAGATGAAAAGGTCTGGGGATTCAATGTACAACATGATGACTGCTTAACAATACTGCACACCTGAAAAACAATACTGCATACCTGAAAGTTACTGTGAGAGTAGAGCTTTAATATTCTCACCAACATCAACACAACAAAATGGTAATTGTGTGAGGTGAAGTATGTATTAAGTAACCTTACTGTGGTAAACATTTCACAATATATATGTGTGTCAAATCATTACACTGTACACCTTAAACTTACACAAGACATCAATTATATCTCAATAAAGCAAGTAAAAAAGATCCCCACCCATCCAACTGAACAAAAACCTAGTGAAGTATCTCAGTGTGTTGTGCAGACTACCCTAGACATTTGAATCACTCCTCCAGTTTCTCCTTCCTCTGTGTAAAGGATGAGTTTTCAGAGTTATTCTGGGAGAGCACCACTAGGAGATGCAAAAGACTCAAAGAAGTTAGGAAGAGCAGGGCTAGGTGGTTTGTGTTCTATGTTTATCTGAGTTTTACCAGTTCCTTTTGCTCTAAATCCATTGAAAACGGAGGGCAAAATATTCATTTCTCAGATCCCATTGGCTCCCCAAAGTGAAAAAAAGAGTGGTTTCGCCTAGTGAAATAGACTGAAGGAAGTGGCAAGCCAGATTCCCTGTGATAAGGATAATAACATGTGTGGCACTTGATTCCTTTCAGGGAGACATGAGCACCATTTTGCAATTTGCTGTTTGACTAGAGGATAGTGATGATCCCAATGCAAATGGTTAACTTTTATTGTGTTTCCACTTTGCATCATACTAACAAATGTATATACTTTGTTACACTTAGTTCCATGTACATCTCTCAGTTCATTGACACAACAGTGTTATCCCCATTTTGCAGATGAGGAAACAAAAACATAGAGAAGTCAAGGAACTTACCCACAGTTTACCACTGAATAAGCAGCTAGGCTGTGATTTAAACTCAAGGTCTCTGACCTCAGAGCTCTGACTCCTTAACTATAAATTGGTTGAATAATATGCTATGCTTCCTAGTTATTATCCTAACTTGACAGATGAGGATCCATCTGAAAGAGGTCAGGCCAGTTAAGGGACTTGATCTGGCACCCAGATGGCTCAGGGAGATGTCTAGACCTGGTGTTCATTCTCCTGGTCCAGAATGTTCATCTTTTCTTTTCTTTTCTTTTTTTTTCTTTTTTTCTTTTTTTCTTTTCCCACTGTACAGCAAGGGGGTCAGGTTATCCTTACATGTATACATTGCAATTACAGTTTTTTCCCCACCCTTTCTTCTGTTGCAACATGAGTATCTAGACATAGTTCTCAATGCTATTCAGCAGGATCTCCTTGTAAATCTATTCTAGGTTGTGTCTGATAGGCCCAAGCTCCTGATCCCTCCCACTCCCTCCCCCTCCCATCAGGCAACCACAAGTCTCTTCTCCAAGTCCATGATTTTCTTTTCTGAGGAGATGTTCATTTGTGCTGGATATTAGGTTCCAGTTATAAGTGATATCATATGGTATTTGCCTTTGTCTTTCTGGCTCATTTCACTCAGGATGAGATTCTCTAGTTCCATCCATGTTGCTGCAAATGGCATTATGTCATTCTTTTTTATGGCTGAGTAGTATTCCATTGTGTAGATATACCACTTCTTCCGAATCCAATCATCTGTCGATGGACATTTGGGTTGTTTCCATGTCCTGGCTATTGTGAATAGTGCTGCAAAGAACATGAGGGTGCACGTATCTCTTTTAAGTAGAGCTTTGTCCAGATAGATGCCCAAGAGTGGGATTACAGGGTCATATGGAAGTTCTATGTATAGATTTCTAAGGTATCTCCAAACTGTTCTCCATAGTGGCTATGCCAGTTTCCATTCCCACCAACAGTGCAGGAGGGTTCCCTTTTCTCCACAGCCCCTCCAGCACTTGTTATTTGTGGATTTATTAATGATGGCCATTCTGACTGGTGTGAGGTGGTGCCTCATGGTAGTTTTGATTTGCATTTCTCTTATAATCAGCGATGTTGAGCATTTTTTCATGTGTTTGTTGGCCATCTGTATATCTTCTTTGGAGAAATGTCTATTCAGGTCTTTTGCCCATTTTTCCATTGATTGATTGGTTTTTTTGCTGTTGAGTTGTATAAGTTGCTTATATATTCTAGAGATTAAGCCCTTGTCAGTTGCATCATTTGAAACGATTTTCTCCCATTCTGTAAGTTGTCTTTTTGTTTTCTTTTTGGTTTCCTTTGCTGTGCAAAAGCTTTTCAGTTTGATGAGGTCCCATGGGTTTATTTTTGCTCTAATTTCTATTGCTTTGGGAGACTGACCTGAGAAAATATTCATGATGTTGATGTCAGAGAGTGTTTTGCCTATGTTCTCTTCTAGGAGTTTGATGGTGTCCTGTCGTATATTGAAGTCTTTCAGCCATTTGGAGTTTATTTTTGTGCATGGTGTGAGGGTGTGTTCTAGTTTCATTGCTTTGCATGCAGCTGTCCAGGTTTCCCAGCAATGCTTGCTGAATAGCCTTTCCTTTTCCCATTTGATGTTCTTGCCTTCCTTGTCAAAGATTAATTGACCATAGGTGTCAGGGTTTATTTCCGGATTCTCTCTTCTGTTCCATTGGTCTGTCTGTCTGTTTTGATACCAGTACCACACTGTTTTGATGACTGTGGCTTTGTAGTATTTCTTGAAGTCTGGGAGAGTTATGCCTCCTGCTTGGTTTTTGTTTCTCAGGATTGCTTTGGCGATTCTGGGTCTTTTGTTGTTCCATATAAATGTTTGGATTGTTTGTTCTAGTTCTGTGAAAAATGTCATGGGTAATTTTCTTTTCTTTTCTTTTCTTTTCTTTTCTTTTCTTTTCTTTTCTTTTCTCTTCTTTTCTCTCTCTCTCTCTCCCTCCCCCAGCCCCCCTCTGTCTCTCTCTGTCTCTTTCTCTCTCCTTTCTTTCTGCTTTTTAGGGCCACAGCTGAAGCATATGGAAGTTCCCAGGCTAGGGGTCAAATTGGAGCTGCAGCTGCTCGCCTACACTACAGCCACAGCAATGCCAGATCTGAACCATATCTGTGGCCTACAGAACAGCTCAGGATTCCTGGCCCACTGAGTGAGGCCAGGGATCGAACCTGCATCTTCATGGATACTACTCAGATTAGCTTCCACTGGGCCACGATGGGACTCCCAAAAGCGGGAATTTCAAACTGACTTTTTGAGTAAGGCAATGAAACAAATCTTTAAAAAGACAATGTGGAGAAGGATGTTGAGGTGGGTCTTTAACTTCCTGGGTTTTTATGGATGCAAAGAGTAGAGTCTTGTCAAGGCCACCTATACGGTGTGACCCACCATAGTGTTTCTAAGAGGAATCTACATAGAACACTCTTTAGACCTGTGTGGCAGTTGTACAAAGCTGACCATTCATAACCTGCTGGGTCTTGTGTGTTTTAAACACTCTTGGGACAAATAAATTGTCCCAATGGTCTATATATGGGGCCTTTTCTTTTCTTTTCTTCTCTTTCTTTCTTTCTTTTTTTTTTTTTTTGCATCCCTTTGTATAGAGCTGAACTGAGCTGGCTGCTTGCTCTTGCTGCAAATATAATGGCCTATCTCCTCATACCAGGGGGTGGGCTATGGAGCACACCCAGGGCCCGTGGGAGCCCACAGAGGGGAGGTGGCTTTTGGACATTTAGTCTGTAGGGGAGACAGTTAATGATCCTGCCTGGGGCATTCCAGGGTTTATTTAATGATAAAATTGAACCCAAACTATCCACTGGGGCTTGTAAGTTCTGTGCAGTGCACAATGGGGTGAGAATGCAGTTAAAAAGACATCCTAAAGGCATTGCAGCTTGTGAGGAAATGGCAAATCCCCTCTGTGATTCGAAAATACCATTTAAAGAAATTGTGCCAAGAGATTTCTTTTTTTCCTAACCCAGCTTCTATAAAGCAGAAAAACAAAATGGTAGCTTAATCTATGATTACACTTATCAAAACAACTGATTAAAGAGTGAAAACTTTATCAGCAGTATCCTGTGGATAAAGCAAATGCAGTTATCTGACTGAGCTATATGCACACCTATTTCTCTGAATTCAGTCAAACTGATTCATATTGATGTAGACTAAATGTGTCAGTGGCCTGAAACTCAGTCAGTAAATTGGAAGTGAAAATCTTTAATAAAGCAATATGCATTTTCCAAACATCAGCTTCTTATTATGACTCTAGCAGGTGTTGAGTTTCTAGTTTTTTTTTTGGAGTTGGTGACAAGCCTGAGTTAAATGCTGTCAGAGAAGCTGTTGCTAGGAGGACATCTCTGAGCCTGAGGATGGACTACTGAGGTGATAAATAATCAGGTATGACAGGGAAACTGAGAAGAATGGGGAGTCACCTTCTGGTGACAGCACCACCACTAACACCTTATATGGATGGGCTTTTCTTTTCAAGCTCAGGGAGTTGAGTACGTGTTATCTCATTAACTAAGTAGTTAGGCTAATTAAGAAGTTTTGGGAAGGCAGGAAGGTGGGAGCCAGAGTCCTTGGTATTTGTTTCATTTTCTGTCTTTTCTAGTCTAATGAAGACAGCACTGTTGGTGAGTAAGTTGTCAGGGAGAGCACATCTCAGGGTAGAGTGAGAAAAGTAGCTTCTTTCCCTCTCCCTTGTGGATTCTTCCCTGAACTTGTGCAAAAGCAAGTGTGGGCTGGTGGACCCGGAATCTCAGGGTGGGTCTGCAGAGGAAAGATTCCTCTCAGAGGGAAGAGAGTAGCGACTGGGACAAGGAAGGCTTGTGATAAATATATGTCATGGTGACCCAACCATTTAAAAATGTAGAAAGACACTGATTGTACTGTGAAGCAGAGGGCATCAGGCAAAGGCATTAGTGACAATGTAGTTCTGGCAAATGATGGAGCAGGGTGGGGCCCTGAAATACAAGAGGAACTGGGTCAGGAATTAGGGAGATCCATGGAAAAATAGGTAAAAAAGAGGTGAGGAAAGAATGTATACCACAAAGAGTGAAGTCTATTGTAAACTGAGGGCTTTGGTTAATAATAAGGTATCAATATGGGTTTATCAGTAGTAATGCATATATGCAAAAAGTTAGTACTAGGGACAGGGGGAAGGCAGGTATGTGGGAACTCTATACTTTTCCCTATTTTTTCTGTAAACCGAAATCATCCTCCCGCAATAAAGCTTATTAAAGAGGCAGAGGGGGAGGGAGAAGGAAAAAGGGAGAGTGAGGAAAAAGAAGAAGGAGGAGGAGAAGGAGGAGGACAAAAAAAGGAGGAGGAGAAGAAGAGGAGGAGAAGGGAGAAGAGAGAAGAAGGAAGAGGTTGTGTGGGAAAGCAAAGAGCCCCTGTCTAGCACTAACAAGTGAAGTCTAGTTGAGTGGAAGATGGAAGGAAGGAGAGAAGTTTCTGAATGTATTGAAGGGAGGTACTCTAGTCAGGAGAGAAAATGTAACCTTAGAACTTCCACAGGATCATGGAAGCTGGGAGTGCAACAACAACTTCAGTGCACTCAGAGAAGAGAACTTGGATCTGACATCAAAAGGGACCATCATTCTCTGAGACTGAGAGGGAGCTAGAGCTAAGACGAAGACCTAGGTTAAGTGTATCAGGGCCAGATTAACAATAATAATGACACTCATAACTGTCAGTTGTTACGCACTTACTCCATTGTGCTACGTAAGCCCTTTACAGACATTATTTTATTTACTTTCCTTAACAACCCACAACAGTGGGCACTGTTTTTTAATCTCCACTTCTGGGATGAGGAAACTGAGGCTCAGGGAGGTTAAGTAACTTATTGAGGATCACATAGCTTGCAAAATGTCAGGGCCAGGGTCTGAAACTAAGTTGGCTAATGTCACAGGCTGACTCATAGCCATTGTGCTTTATTCCTTGAGAGTGGCTCTCAGAATAGTTTTTTGCTTCAGAAGCAAGTTTAAAACTCTTAGGATGACTAACTATCATGAAATTGTACTTGGAATATTTTGCGTCTGCAATTCATTTCTACCATTTCTTTATGCTGCGAAAACTTCAGTTGCCCGATGACATTTGTTTGCTATGCTAGAGAGAAACATGGAGGCTGAACTATGCTGTCAGAGAAAGAGGCAAGGCCAGCAAATTTCTTCATTTTTCCTTAGTAAAAAAATCAATCCCTATTTGTTGTAATCAATTTTGAATGACAAGCACACAGAATACGCACATGGTTATTATTTCTAATTTCAAAGGGGTAACAAGAGTCCTTATGAGAGTTGTGCGCAGTTAAATGTGGTGCAACAGATTTACTGAGCCATGCCACATGCTAGGCACAGGACCAGGTGCCAGGGAAGGAAAAATAAACCAGACTCAGTTCCTGTTCTAAAGGGTATCATGATCATGACAAATATGTGAAGACAAAGAGTTCCACTTTGTGTGATAAATAAACTTGAGAATCTATTTAATACCCACATCCCATCCAGTTCACACCACCTCTCTGACTCCTGAGTACTCACAGGTCTAGACCAAGTGCCACCCCTTCTAGAAGACCTTATAGTACTGAATCTCAGCTGCTAAGTCTTCATTCTGAGTCAAGACCCTGGTGGCGGTTGGGTGCTGTGTGAAATGGCTCAGATGAGGAAATTAAGGCTTCATGCAAGACCAAATCCATGTATACTTTCAGAATCACAAAAAGCTCACACCACATTCTTGGTTGCCTCTTAGTCTTAGAGAGAGAGACAGAGGGAAGCTACCCAAACCCTGATGTCTCGAACTTCATATGTGTTGAACTAAGCTTCTGATATTTTTCCCCAGGTCATCTCCTCCCTATTCCTCCCCACATCAGCTAATATCAATTTCATCTGGATTCAACCTCATGTAATCTGGATCCAGGGTCCCTGTTCTGTGCCAGATAGGATGATGACAGGTGGAGGCCTTGGGGAGCCAAAAGGATTTGGCTTACCCAGCCATGGAGTTCCCAGATGAACTGGACTTAGCTCAACCACCATGCTTTCTAGGGAGGACCAAATGAATTACCATAGACCCATAGTGACTCAAGGAGTAGTGTTCTTGCGGACTTGGTGTGAATGTAGCCTTCCCCTCAGCGTTCTCAGGGACTAGCGACCAGACAGTTCAGCTAGGTGCAGTCTAGAACAATGTGTCTAGCTGCCAGTCACAGAGACGTGCAAGTAAGAAGATGGGCATGTACACACTGGACATGCATATTCTCTCAGAGACTTGGGTGGATATTCACTCCTCCCAACTTATTACCCATAATTTGGAAGTTTACTGCTCATCTTAAGTGATTCATTAGCAAATATTATAAACCTTTTATGTGTCAGGCACAGTGCTAGGTACTGGAGATACAGCAATAAACAAAAATGCAAGCTATAGTATATGTCAATTATATCTCATAAAGTGGTTACTTATTTATTTTTGCTTTTTAGGGCCGCAACCGCAGCATATGGAAGTTCCCAGGCTAGGGGTCAGATCGGAGCTGTGGCTGCCAGCCTACACCACAGCCACAGCAACATCAGATCTGAGCTGTGTCTGTGACCTACACCACAGCTCACAGCAATGCCTGAACCCACAGAGCGAGGCCAGGGATCAAACCTGCAACCTCATGGTTCCCAGTCAGATTCGTCTCCACTGAATTACAACAGGAACTCCAAATGTTTTGTTTGTTTGTTTGTTTGTTTTTTTAAAGTGTAAAACATTGTGGAGCTTACATTTGTGTGTGTGTGTATGTGAGTGAGAGAGAATCATTTGGTCAGTTAAATGTCTAGCATATTAGATGATAAGTGTGATGTAGAAAATTAAGGAAGGGCAAGAGGGGAAGAAGACTGTTCTGGGTAGGGGTGAGGTCGCATTTTCAATAGGGAGACATTTAATGGAGGTGATTGAGTGAGTTATGTGATCTTTTGGGGAAGAGCATTCTAGGCTGAAGAAAGAGTAAAGCTCAAAGGCTCTGAGGCAGGGACTGTTCAGCATATTCAAGAAGCATTGTGGAGGGCACTGCACAGGAGAAAGTGAGAAATGAGCAAACAGAGGAAGGTGAGATCAGAGAGGCCATGCAAAGCCAGATTGATCTTGTCTGTTCTTATGAGAGAAAAAGGGAGCACTTGTAAGATTTGGACAGGGGAATGACATGATTTGACTTTTGTTTTAGGAGGATAAAGCTGGATGCTCTGCTGAGAAAGACTTGGGGGCGGGGGGTGGGGGGGATGGTCCAGGGTAGAAGTAAGGAGATAAGTTACAAGCCATGGTAAACACCCTGATTGACAGATGATGGTGACTTGAACCAAGGTGGTAGCAGTGGAGGTGGTGACAAATAGCTGGATTCTGGATACATTTTGTCAGTTGTGTTAATAGGATTTCACAAGAGATCAGATGTAGGATATTAGAGGAAGAAAGGAGTCAGGCATCTGAGCTGCAGGAAGGATGAAACTGATGTTAGCTGACATGGGGAAGAATGGGGAGGAGATGACCTGGGGGCAAATATCAGAAGCTTAGTTCAACACATGTAAGTTCGAGATATTTATTAGATGTCCAAGTGGAGATGGCTATTTTATACAAGTCTGGAGTTCAGGGGACAGGTCTGGCTAGAAGTAAATTATGCTTTGCCAAAGAGAGGGGGTATTTACAGCTACGAGCCTGGATGAGATCACCAAGGTGGTGAGTGTAAACAGAGAGAAGCCAGTGCAGATCCTGGGGCTCTGTCTTCACTCAAACCAGTGGAGGCATCTGAGGGGGCACCAGTTGTCCTATAGTTGTGTAGTTTTCCACAGGAGTAAGACTATATCCAGCTCTTATCCTCTGCTTGAAAGAATGGTTGTTTTAGCACAGAATGTCAGCATTGGTTGGGATGGTAGAGATTATTTCAGGTAGGACCACTTTATTTTGGAGATGGAGATGCTAAGACCTAGAGAAGAGAAGTAAATTACTCCCTATAGATAGGCTTGCTATAGAGGGGTGTGTGTGTGTGTGTGTGTGTGTGTGTGTGTGTGTGTGTGTTGTGGTAGGGATGGAGGTGCTCCCCAGGTGTTGGGTACCTTGCTAAGCCAGTAAGTAACCCTGTCTTTTTTCAGATGTGGACTCCTGCAGAGTCACAGGATCTGAGAAATGGATGTTAGGCTGTGGAGCTGAGATGGGGTCAAAGTGTGAAGTTTGCTCTCATCCCTTCCTGTCATTATTTTGAGGCACAGGTAACAAGTTTTATTTAGGAGATGATTAGATCTTATACCTTAAAAACTTGCATGGGATTCTTGTATTTTCTGTGCTGGTTCATCCAGGAATAATTGCACTTGAGGTCCTATATCCTCCGTGGTGGAGTGAAAAGCTCTGCAGTGGTGAGGCTGCAGTTAAGGGGAGTGGCTGGTAGACTTGTGTAAAGCAGTCATCTCATGGTCTTTCCCCTATGCTTTCCTAAGATACAGAAAGCATGCAAGGGTCAGTCTCCATCAGCACACATTATGAACCACACTATACATTCTGAGCACCTAGGGCTGGAAGCTGGGATCTTGAATCAGAAAATAAAACAATAATAAAGTCTGTAGTTAAGACTATGTATTGTTTACATGCATTTAATCTTCTTTTTTCTTTTCTTTTCTTTTTATGGCCACACCTGCGGCATATGGAAGTTCCCAGCCAGGGGTTGAATCAGAGCTGCAACTGAGGCCTACACCACAACCATGGGAATGCTGGCTGGATCCTTAACCCACTGAGTGAGGCCAGGGATCCAACCCACATCTAAACAGAGATGGTATCGGGTCCTTAATCTGCTGAGCCACAATGGGAACTCCTAGATATTTAATCTTTGCAACATTACATAAAAGGAGATGCCATATCTTCATTTTATATATAGGAAAGTTCAGGTTGAATGTAATCAGAGGACAAATAATGAGAGAGAAGAAGCAAGTTTTGAACTCTGGCCTCTAAGACTCCAAAGCCACACTGAAAAGTAGTTGTAAAGGGGTTAAATCTATTAGATACCATGAAGATTAAGGCATTGGACTTCGGATACAAAACAACTGGTTTTAAATCCTGGCTCTGCCACTTACTGGCTGTGAGATCTTGGGCAAGTCATGTAGCCTTGAGCCCGGGTTTCCTGTGAAGGTTTTCGGGAAGACCATTAGAGATAATGTATGATTAAGACATAGCACAGTGCCTGGTGCTTTATACATGATGAGTTAATGGTGGAAATAACTAAAGTTCTTGCTGCTAAGAGGCAGGGCTGCCGTCTGATCTCCGGCTGGTTTTTGAGTGTTAGCACCTGTGTGGACTGGTTGATCCTCATGGTCTGGAGGGTTCAGGGAAGGCATGAGTTTTAATAGGGCCTCCAAAGATAGGTAGAATTATTTTTTCATTGAGAATCAGAAACTTCCCCCCAAAATTTTGTCATTCGTTTTTCAGCTATCAATTCATTCTGAAAAATGTTTATTAGGCGAGAAAATGGATTAGTCCATTTCTTTTTTGAACTGGTTAGCTATACATTTTGAAGAATCTTTAAATAGAAAATATCTGGATCACATTTCTAACAGAAGCCCTAAAAGTACAAGCCATTAATTTAGTTCTGACTTTCACTGCCTGACAGTTTCAGGAAAAGAGAAGAACTTTGCTTGATTTATTATTTTATATATTTTAGTCAGGACTGAAAATGGGTTTTTGATATTTTTACTGGTCTCTTTAGAATTTTTCATGCATAGGATTTTCATGAGGAATTTATTTCCTCAATTTTATCAATCAGTTGTAAAACAAAAATATTTAAAAGTGAAAGGATTCCTGAACCTAATAAACCTGTCAAGCTCTTAGGGCTGTGACAATGACACTGGAGTTAAATATATCAAAACTGTTGCAACACAAAGCAAATTTTGTCCTCTGGGGAGCTTACAGCTGGCTTATTTCAAATTTACTGTGGTTTCAAACATTATGTTGAAGTCAGTTTAAATCGCCCTGATTCATTTTCTGAAGTGTGCATGTTTGTGTGGTTGTCTTTGTGATTGTTGTCAGTAGCAGGAGATTTTATTATTGTCTCACAGGAATTTGTAGGCCAACTGCCCCCAAATCAGTAGAGACACAGAGGATCTTAACATATGATAAACTGTCTTAATGTAATTAATAATAATAGGACCTCTAACTCAACAGCTGCAAAAAAAAAAAAAACCATTTATTTTGGTGTACAATACACATTTATTGTATTATAGATGGTTTGTTCAGCAATATGCCATGCTGGGAACACACAAAAACCTTAATAAATACTCAAGGACTGAAATAGTACAGATACATTCTCTGACCACAATGAAAGTAATTAGAAACCAATAACATTAAGACATCTGGGTGAATCCCAAATATTTTACAATTAAAAACCACATTTTAAAATATTAATGGTTAAAATAAGTGTAAAATAAATTAGAATTTATTTTTAACTCAGTGATAAGGAAAGTACAGTATATCAAAATTTGTGAGATGCAGTTAAAGAAGTACTTAGGAGAAAATTAATGGCTTTAAATTTGCTCATAGTAGAAAAGAAAAAAGAGCATGGTGTATGGTACCACCTGAAGTCACTAAGAAAAAAAAAAAAAGGCAAAGTAAATCCAAAGTATGAAAGGAAAAGGAAGTAATAAAGACAAGGGGAAATAAAATAAAACAAATGATCCAAAAGCAAGTTTTTGAAAATATCAACAAAATGGATAAACTTCTTGATGAAGAAAAAGAACATAAATCAGCAATGGTGAGAAAAAAAGGAGAGTTTATTACTATAGATTTTTCAGATATTAAAGAGATAATAAGAGAATATTCTGAATAAAATTATGCTAAAAATTAGATATTTTAGGTGAAATAGACCAATTCCTTGAAAAATACAACTAAAATTGGTATAAAATAAAACAGGAAATTTGAACAGCCTCTTTAATAACAAACTTGAATTCATCATCAAAAACCTTTAAACAATGAAAATTTCAGGCTCAGATGGTTTTGTCTGAATAATTTTATGGAATATTCAAAGGAATAAAATCTTTTACAGAATAGAGGAAAAAAGAACTCTTTCCAGCTCAGTTTTTGAGGCGAGCATAACTCTGATACCAAAATCTGACAAAGAGAATAAAGAAAAAAAAATCCAGATCATTACCCCTCACTAAAACTGCAAACTTGGAAATAACAGAAGTAACGTGAAAGGGGATTAAGATGGCGGAACTCAACTGCTCTCCTAAAAACAACAAAATTACAAGATGCTGAACAATCTTCAACCAAATGGACCAGAAACTTTCAAAAAGATATCCTACTCCAGAAGACAAAGAGGAGGCCACATCAAAAGGTAGGAGGGGCAATTACACGATATAAGCAACCCTATACCTTCTGGGTGGAAGCCCCACAGACTGGAAAGTAACTGTATCACAGAGACTCACCTACAGGAGTGAGAATTCTGAGCCCCATGTCAAATACCCATGCCTGGGAATCTGAAACTGGGAGAAAGAGCCCCCAAAGCATCTGACATTGAAGGCCGGTGGGGCTTGTGTGCAGGAGCTCCATGGGACTGGGGAAAATGGAGACCCTATTCTCAGAAGGTGCACAAAGACTTTCACGTGCACTGGGTCCCAGGGCAAAGCAAAGACTCCATATGAATCTGGGTCAAAACTGACTGCAGTTCTTGGAGGACATCCTAGGAAAACAGGGGTGAATGTGGCTTGTTGTGGGGGAAGAACATTGGAAGCAAAGTTCTTGGGAATATTCAGCAGCTGCCTTTCTCTGGAGGTGGCCATTTTGGGAAAATCTGGCCCCACCCATCGGTGCTGAGGAGCTCCAGGGCAAACAACAATCCATGTGGGATCACAGCCCCGCCCCTCAGTAAACAGGCTGCCTAAAGAACCCCCAGGCACACAGCTGTCTCTAATCTCACCCAGAGACAAAGCCCCACCCACCAGAGGGATAGAAATCAGTTCCACCTATCAGTGGGCAGGCATCATTCCCTCCTATCAGGAAGCCTACAGTAAGCCCCCATACCAACTTCAGTCACAAGGGGGCCAGACACCAGAAGTAAGAGGCTACAACTCTATTATTTGTAAAAAGGTCACCACACCAAAAAACCTATAGAAATGAAAAGACAGAGAACTATAACTCAGATGATGGAGGAAGAAAAAACCCCAGAAAATCAGCTAAGTGATCAGGAGATTCTCGGTCTCCAGGAAAAAGACTTTAGACTGTTGATGCTGAAGATGATGCAATACATTGGAAATAAACTGGAGGCAAAGATGGATAACTTACAGGAAACACTGAGGAAAGAGATACAAGATATAAAACTTAAACAAGAAGAGATGCAAAATACAATAACTGAAATAAAAAATTCACTAGAAGCAGCCAACAGGAGACTATAGGAGGCAGAATGAATAAGCAAGGTGGAGGACAGATTAGTGGAAATCACGTATGTGGAACAGAGAAGAGAAAAAAGATTGAAAACAAATGAAGAGAATCTCAGAGAAATCTGGGACAATGTTAAACACACCAACATCCGTATTAGGGGTGACAGAAGGAGAAGAGAGAGAAAGGGGACAGAAAAAATATTCAAAGAGAAAATAGCCGAAAAATTACCTAACACGGGAAAGGAACCACTCTCTCAAATCCAGGAAGTGTGAAGAGTACTATATAAAATAAACCCAAGGAGAAACAACCCAAGACACATATTGATCAAACTGACCAAAATTAAAGACAAAGAGAAAATATTGAAAGCAGCTAGGGAAAATAAACAAATGACATTCAAGGGAACCCTGATAAGGTTATTGGCAGATTTTTCAAAAGACAAGGGACTGGTATGATATACTGCACATGATGAAAGGAAAAAACCTCCAACCAAGATGATTTTACCCAGCAAGGCTCTCATTCAGATTTGAAGGAGAAATCGAAAGCTCCACAGATAAGCAAAAGCTAAGAGAATTCAGCAACACTAAACCAGCTTTACAACAAATACTAAAGGAACTTCTCTAGACAGAAAAGAAAAGGCCACGACCAGAAACAAAAATACCACAAATGACAAGGCTCACCAGCAAAGGTATACATACAGTAAAGATGTGAAATCATCCACACACAATTATGCCACCAAAATCAGAAATTGTGAGAAGAGGAGGGTACAAATGCAGGACACTGGAGATGCACTTGCAATTAAGAGACTAACAAATTAAAACAATCTTGTATATATATATAGACTCATACCAAAACTTCAGAAAAACTGAAAACCAAAAATCTACAATTGATACACAAACAAATAAGAAAAATCAACTCAAATACAACACTAAACATAGTCATCATACCTACCTCAACATAATAAAGACCATATATGACAAACCCACAGCGAACATCATTCTCAATGGTGAAAAGCTGAAAGAATTCCCACTGAGATCAGGAACAAGACAAGGATGTCTGCTCTTACCACTACTATTCAACATAGATTTGGAAGTCCTAGCCATGGCAATCAGAGAAGTAAAAGAAATAAAAGGAATCCAAACTGAAAAGGAAGAAGTAAAACTATTCCTATTTGCAGTTGACATGATACTATACCTAGAGAATCCTAGAGACTCTACCAGAAAATTGTTAGAGCTCATCCACGAATTTGGCAAAGTCGCAGGATACAAAATTAATACACAGAAATCGATGGCATTTCTATACACTAACAATGAAAGATCAGAAAGAGAAATTAGGGAAACAATCCCATTTACCAACACATCCAAAAGAATAAAATACCTAGGAGTAAACCTACCTAAAGAGACAAAAGACCTGTACTCTGAAAACTATAAGACACTGATGAAAGAAATCAAAGATGACCCAAATAGATGGAAAGACATACCATGCTCTTGGATTGGAAAAGTCAGTATTACCAAAATGACTATACTACCCAAGGCAATCTACAGATTCAATGCAATCCCTATCAAATTACCAAGGACATTTTTCACAGAACTCTAACAAAATATTTTAAAGTTTGTTTGGAAGCACAAAAGACCCAGAATAGCCAAAGGAATCCTGAAAAAGAAAAATGGAGCTGGAGGCATCAGGCTCCCTGACTTCAGACGATACTACAAAGCAACAGTCATCAAAACTGTATGGTACTGGCATAAAAGACAGAAATATAGATCAGTGGAACAGGATAGAAAGCCCAGAATTCAACCCATGCACCTACAGTCAACTCATCCACGATAAAGGAGGCAAGAATATACAATGGAGAAAGGACAGCTTGTTCAATAAGTGGTGCTGGGAAAACTGGACAGCCACATGGAAAAGAATGAAATTAGAACACTCCCTAATACCATACACAAAAATAAACTCCAAATGGATTCAAGACCTAGATATAAGACCAGACACTATAACACTCTTAGAGGAAAACATAGGCCAAACCCTCTCTGACATAAAGGACAGCAACATCTTCTCAGATCCATCTCTTAGAGTCATGACAGTAAAGACAAAAATAAACAAATCGGACCTAATCAAACTTCAAAGTTTCTGTACAGCAAAGGAAACCCTAAACAAAACGAAAAGACAACCCACAGAATGGAAGAAAATCTTTGCAAATG
The DNA here is from genome assembly GCF_054392235.1 of Sus scrofa. Taxonomy (NCBI): domain Eukaryota; kingdom Metazoa; phylum Chordata; class Mammalia; order Artiodactyla; family Suidae; genus Sus; species Sus scrofa. The sequence continues at coordinate 114,965,661 of NC_139385.1, read as the reverse complement.
AATCGAATGACAAGGGATTAATCTCCAAAATTTATAAACACCTCCTATAGCTCAATACCAAAAAAACAAACAACCCCATTCAAAAATGGGCAGAAGATCTAAACAGACAGTTCTCCAAAGAAGACATACAGATGGCCGAGAAACACACGAAAAGATGTTCAACATCACTCATCATTAGAGAACTGCAAATCAAAACCAGTATGAGGTACCACCTTACACCAGCCAGAATGGCCATCATCAAAAAGTCTACAAACAATAAGTGCTGGAGAGGGTGTGGAGATAAAGGAACATTAGTACACTGGTGGTGAGATTGTAAATTGGTGCAACCACTGTGGAAAACATTATGGAGAGTCCTCAGAAAACTAAAAATAGAACTACCATTTGATCCAGCAATCCCACTCCTGGGCATCCACAAGAAAACCAAGACTCACAAAGACACGTGTACTTCAATGTTCACTGCAGCACTATTTGCAATAGTCAAGACATGGAAACAACCTAAATGTCCATCGACAGAGGCGTGGATCAAGAAGATGTGGTACATATACACAGTGGAATACTACTCAGCCATTAAAAGGAATGAAATACTGGCATTTTTAGCAACATGGATGGACCTAGAAATTATCAAAAAGTGAAGTCAGTCAGACAATGAGACACCAACACCAAATGCTTTCACTAACATGTGGAATCTGAAAAAAGGACACAATGAACTTCTTTGCAGAACAGATACTGACTCATAGACTTTGAAAAACTTATCGTTTACAAAGGAGACAGGTTGGGGGGGGGATGCGCTGGGGGTTTGGGACAGAAATGCTATAAAATTGGTTTTGATGATCATTTTATAACCGTAAATGTAATAAATTCATTGAGTAATTTAAAAAACCCCGCAAATCCTTGGAAAGACTTAGTAAATTGAATCCAACACATATAAAAATAACAGAAAAATTTTTTTTGTGTGTTCAGAAACTGAAACACTGATTCTAAAATTTACATAGAAATGCAAATGATCCCAAAGAGCCAACGCAAATTTTTAAAAAGGGCAAAGTTCAAGGACTTACACTACCTGATTTTAAGACTTACTATAGGAGTTCCCGTTGTGGCACTGTGAAAACAAATCCCACTAGGAACTATGAGGTTGCGAGTTCGATCCCTGGCCTGGCTCAGTGGGTTAAGGATGTGGCGCTGCTGTGAGCTGTGGTGTAGGTCGCAGATGTGGTTCGGATCTGGCGTAGCTCTGGCTCTGGTGTAGGCCAGTAGCTATAGCTCTGATCAGACCCCTGGCCTGGGAACCTCCCTATGCCATGGGTGTGGCCTTAAGAAAAAAAGGACAAAAAGACAAAAGACCAAAAAAAAAAAAAAAAAAAAAAAAAAAAAGACTTACTACAAAGTTAAAAGTAATTAATGTTATGATACTTGAGAAAAGATAGTCGTATGATAAAAAGAAGTACAATAGGTCAAGAGTATAAAGTCCGGAATATAGCCCTACGTATGTATCATTGATTTTTAACAAATGGTGCTAGAATAGCTGAAAAGAGAAAACATCGGCCATTATTTTTCTCCATAAACAAAAATTAACTCAAAATTAATCATATACTTAACTGTAAAACCTGATACATACTATAAAAATTTTAAAAGAAAACATGGGAGAAAATTCTGTTACTTTGGGTGGGCGAGAATTTCTCAGAACACATGAAGCAAAAACCACACGAGAAAAAACATGCTAAATTGGATTTCATTACAACAAAAAACTTTTGCTCATCCACAGACACCATTAAGAAAATAAAAATGCAGGCCATGGAATAGAAGGAAATATTTGCAATGCATACATCTGACAAAGGACTCAATTGCAGAATATACACAGAATTCATCTTACAACTGAATATAAGATGCACATCTTGGTTTTAAAAATGAGCAAAAGATATGCACATATAAATATAAAATGGTTCAAATATTTTGGAAGAGTACGCAGTTTTTAAAAAAGTTAAACATATCCTCACGATACAAACCAGATAACTCTCCTAGGCATTAACAGAAGAGAAATAAAAATTTATATACACAAAAAGATTTGTATACAAATTGTTTATAGCATCATTATTCATGATCATCCAAAGCTGAAAACAATCCAAATGTCCATCAATGTTTACTGTTTGGAAAAACAAAATGTGATATATCAACATAATGAAAAGTTACTCAGAAATTAAAAAGAATGAACTCCTGATAGATGTAATAACATGGATGAATATCAAGTCATTATGCTAAATGGCAGAAGCCAGAGGCAAGAGTGCATATGGTATGATTTCATATATATAATTCTAGAAAATGTAGACAAATCTTGAGTGATGAAAAGTATATCAGTAGAGGCTTGGGTGAAGAGAAGGAAGACTCTTTTGAAGGTGAGAAAGATGTTTTATATTTTAATTATAGTGGTGGTTAATTACAGTGGTGGTTTCACATGTGTGTTTAATTGTCAAAAGTCATCAATTCTAAACTTTAAATGGATTTAGATTATTTAAATTATATTTCAATAGGTTTATTTAAAAAAGAAAACTTTCAAGGCAAAAAAAGGAAGGTACTGACAAAGACTGCAACTGGTAATTCAATTAATTTATAAAAGGATAAGTGGATGGATCTGTACCATAGTCCTTTAAGTAATAATTCATTTCTACTATTGATACCATGAAGCTTCATGTTAGAATAAACTAGCGAATTAAACTAATAAATCACCATCTCGGTCAATATTACAATAGAAAGCCCATCATTAATTTAAAAACTCCAGAGTTAAAAACCAGAAAATATATTGGTGATTAAATCCAATTAACTTTCCATATATTGAGAATAAACTTTAAGTGCCCCACAATGAATTATTTGTAGAGAAATATTTCTAAACAGTACTTGAAAGTCTTCCCTCTTACGTCTTTTTTAAAAAAACGCAAAATCATAAAATAATGCTTAATTCTTAAATTTAAAAAAATTCTTAAATTCTTAAGTTTTAAAAGTTCTTAAATTTTTTAAAAATGTAAAATGTAAAATTTTTGGAAACTGGGTCACAATAATAGTTTTTGATGCCAGAACTCATAGTTTAAAATTTATCTATAGTTTCATAAATATTTAGACCCTAGTTAAAACATGATGTTTTAAAAATAATTTTGAGGAGTTCCTGGGAGTTCCCGTTGTGGCTCAGTGGTTAATGAATCCGACTAGGAACCATGAGGTTGAGGGTTCGATCCCTGCCCTTGCTGAGTGGGTTAAGGATCTGGCGTTGCCGTGAGCTGTGGTGTAGGTTGCAGACGTGGCTCGGATCCTGCGTTGCTGTGGCTCTGGCGTAGGCCGGTGGCTACAGCTCCAATTCGACCCCTGGCCTGGGAACCTCCATATGCCGCGGGAGTGGCCCAAGAAATGGCAAAAAGGCAAAAAAAAAACCCAAAAAACAAAAATTTGGTTTTGGTTCAGCAAAACCAAATCTGACTAGCATCCATGAGGATGCAGGTTTGATTCCTGGCCTTGCTCAGTGGGTTAAGGATCCGGTTTGCCATGAGGTGTGGTGTAGGTCGCAGATGTGGCTCAGATCTGGCATTGCTGTGGCTGTGGTGTAGGCCAGCAGCTATGTTTATTTATTTATTTATTTATTTCTCTTTTGGGACTGCACCTGCAGCACATGGAAATTCCTGGGCTAGGGGTTGAATCAGAGCTGCGTTTTATTTATTATTATTTTTATTTATTTTTATCTTTTTGCCACTTCTTGGGCCACTCCCGTGGCATATGGAGGTTCCCAGGCTAGGGGTCGAATCGGAGCTATAGCTGCCGGCCTACGCCAGAGGCACAGCAACGCAGGATCCGAGCCGCGTCTGCAACCTACACCATAGCTCACGGCAACGCCGGATCCTTAACCCACTCAGCAAGGGCAGGGACTGAACCCGCAACCTCATGGTTCCTAGTCAGATTTGTTAACCACTGCGCCACGACGGGAACTCCAGAGCTGCAATTTAAAAAGTCATTTTAAAATCTACTTGTTGAGAATCATATTTTTATTTATATAATTATATTAAGCATTTATTCTTATTTGTTAAATGGTGAAAAGATGGATCTTTTCCTTGATTTATTAAAAATATTAAATACAGTAATAAAATCCATTTAATGCAACTTTAGTAATATACTGATCTAAATGAAATATGTGTAATAAATAACTTGGCTGTCTTCTGGCTCCTGGGAAGTAACCTCTAAATCCTTAGACTCTCTAGAGTGATAGGAGTATCTTTGTTATTCATGGTGGTACCCTTAGATGACACCCAGCAGTTTGTGCTAATGAGATAACTTAGGCTGGGGGCTGGCCCCCTAGAACCACCAACTGTATATTTAGAGGATTGGGGCTTTGTGCTATGGGACATCAGCTCTACCTCCATAGCAGTCTAACTTCTGCAAAGGGAGACTGGAGATTGAGTCATATGGCCAATGATTCAATCAACCATGCCTGTATAATGAAATCCCAATAAAATCTCTGGACACTAAGCTCAGGTAAGCTTCCTGGTTGGCAGTATCCTTTGAACTTTGTCATACTTCAATGTCAGGAAGATAACCCATCCCCGAGAATTACAGAAGCTTCATATTCGGAACCCTTTCAGACTTATCCCTATGCATCTCTTCCTTTGGTTAATTTTAATTTCTATCTTTTTGCCGTAATAAAATAGTAAATATAATGTTTTCTGAGTTCTCTGAGTCATTCTAGTGGATTATTAAATCTGAGGAAGTTTGTGGGGCCCCAAAACTTATAGCTAGGTGGTCTGAAATGAGAATGGCTTTGGAGACTCCCAAATTTCTGACTGGTATCTTAAGTGAGGGCTGTCTTCTAGAGAACTGTGTTCTTAGGACTTTTAGTTTGAAAAGTCCTTTGCAAATATTTTAACTTAAAATTGTTCATATAAAATACAAAAATCATGTTTTTTTTTTTGAAAATTCCTAGAAGTCCCTGAGGTAATACATCCATTATTATATGAAAAAGGTTTGAAAGTGAAAATTTCTGTAATGGGTGAATGTAACCAATGCCCAGGGAGAAGCAGAATCTTAGCTCTGTAATGCAAATGTACTTACTCCTGGATGGCTTTTTTGGGGGAGATATTCATGTCATTTCATGACTGTGGTGGCCATGTGCTATTTTAGCTTATTACCCTCCTCCTTTTTTTAAAATTATATGATTTTTATTTTTTCCATCATAGTTGATTTACAGTGTTCTGTCAATTTCTACTGTACAGCAAATGATCCAGTCATTCATATATATATATACACACATAGAAAAGTATATATATATATATGTATATATATTCTTTTTCTCACATTATCCATCACAATGCTATACCGCAGGACCTCACTGCTTACCCACTCCAAATGCAATAGTTTGCATCTATTAACCCCAAACTCCAAGTCCATCCCACTTCCTCCCCTTCCCCCTTGGCAACCACAAGTTTTTTCTCCAAGTCCATGAGTTTCTTTTCTGTGGAAAGGTTCATTTGCGCCATATATTAGATTCCAGATATAAGTGATATCATATGGTATTTGTCTCTCTCTTTCTGACTTACTTCACTTAGTGTGAGAGACATGGAAACAACCTAAATGTCCATTAACAGAAGAATGGATTAGGAAGATGTGGTATATATACACAATAGAATATTACTCACCCATAAAAAAGAACAAAATAATCCTATTTGCAGCAACATGGATGGAACTAGAGACTCTCATACTAAGTGAAGTAAGTCAGAAAGAGAAAGACAAATACCATATGATATCACTCCTTCTCTTTTGTAACAGACTCTGATTTCTATTCAAAATTTACCCACCTCCATCTTCCCGGACCCCCATCCCAGACATAACCCTATTTCTGGGACAGATGACCTCAACCAACTTGAGATCTTTTCAAACCTCTTTCAGATCTGGAAACTCTTTGAACCTTTTTGGTTTAAAATCAGCACATTACTTTCCCCTGATCACAGTGATTGACTCATGTGATCCACTTTGGTCCAATAAGCTGTAGAAAGACATCTGCTAGGGGCTTCTGGGGAAGAAATTTTCTTGAAATTTCAAAAAGCCTTCTGACACAAGCACTCTTTTCTGGCTAGATATTAAAGAAAGTAAGCAGCTCTGGAAGCCCTAGGCATCCATATTCCAACCACAGGATGAGACCTAGGATGAAGAAGACAATGAAGAATGCAATCTTTTTTTTTTTAAATTTATTTTCCCACTGTACAGCAAGGGGGTCAGGTTATCCTTACATGTATACATTGCAATTACAGTTTTTCCCCCACCCTTTCTTCTGTTGCAACATGAGTATCTAGACATAGTTCTCAATGCTATTCAGCAGGATCTCCTTGTAAATCTATTCTAGGTTGTGTCTGATAAGCCCAAGCTCCCGATCCCTCCCACTCCCTCCCCCTCCCATCAGGCAGCCACAAGTCTCTTCTCCAAGTCCATGATTTTCTTTTCTGAGGAGATGTTCATTTGTGCTGGATATTAGATTCCAGTTATAAGTGATATCATATGGTATTTGCCTTTGTCTTTCTGGCTCATTTCACTCAGGATGAGATTCTCTAGTTCCATCCATGTTGCTGCAAATGGCATTATGTTATCATCCTTTTTGATGGCTGAGTAGTATTCCATTGTGTAGATATACCCCATCTTCCGAATCCAATCATCTGTTGATGGACATTTGGGTTGTTTCCATGTCCTGGCTATTGTGAATAGTGCTGCAATGAACATGCGGGTGCACGTGTCTCTTTTAAGTAGAGCTTTGTCCGGATAGATGCCCAAGAGTGGGATTGCGGGGTCATGGAAGTTCTATGTATAGATTTCTAAGGTATCTCCAAACTGTTCTCCATAGTGGCTGTACCAGTTTCCATTCCCACCAGCAGTGCAGGAGGGTTCCCTTTTCTCCACAGCCCCTCCAGCACTTGTTATTTGTGGATTTATTGATGATGGCCATTCTGACTGGTGTGAGGTGGTATCTCATGGTAGTTTTAATTTAGAATGCAATCTTTGATATCAACATTGAACTGCTAGATTAAGCCTCACTTGAAGTACACATGACCTCTGAAACTTTGGGTTAGGAGGGTCAATGCATTCCTTTTACTTTTCTAGTCAATTTGGATCAGCACTTTCTGGTACTGGTGTCCCACACTTTTCTGAGACAAATGCTTTAATATGGAAGATGATGATTGTTTTGATAGGGAGTAAAAGTCAAATGTAAAATAATATCATTCCTACAATACAGAAAAGATGATGTATTAGATCTATGTGGTGGTTTAGGCACAGTTGACCACCTCCGTCCCTTGCCTAAATCCTTTGCAAATAAAGAAACACATATTCACTAAAGACTAGACCCATCACTATCCAGGAAAACAAGAAGTGGCAACATCAACATATCAGAAATTTTGAAGAATTTCCTGCAATATGAGAAGTAACAGGATTGACTGATAGGGGTTGAGAAAACTCAGCCCTAAAACACAGAAAAAATGGCCAGAGAGACAAGAGCAGATTCTGAGGAATTTTAAGAGAACAAAGAATATGTAAGGGACTATGTAGCAATAGACTGGTCATTATTACTGAACGGAGGCCTGCTGTATCCACAGATCCTCTGACACTGAGCCACACGTCATGGGTAGGGAAGGGGGGCCGAGACTCTGGGTTAAAACACCGAGATCTGTGTAAATACAAGGGCACGAACTTCTGTCTGGGGAGGGCTCCTCCTCAGGATCTGGGAGCCTGCTGGAGCACAAAGTCAACCTTCTAATTCAGGCAATTTGGAGTTGGGGTGGGGTGGGATATCTGCAACTGCAAAGCTACCCAAGCCTTCTTTTATAGAGGTGAGTGGGAATTCCAGGAATACAGCTATGGGAGGAAAACCAACAGCAAGAAGAAGGATCAAACTGGTCAGTGGACTCTAGAGACAGGAAATTTAGAGAACCAAAGAATTCCATCCTTAAGAGAAACCCATTTTCTATCTTTGGGGTGGGGGAAGAAAAGTATATTGGATTCATAAAAAAAGAATAGGTAGCTATAAGAAAGTAGTAAATCAGAGGAGAGACTTTATGAATATACAAAATAAGGCTGTCAAAAATTTGAAAATTCAACAGATAAATAACAGAAATATTCATCTTGGGAATTTTCTTTTTTCTTCTTTGTATCTTAATATTATCTAAATATTAAAAAAACATATTAGTTGAGTATAAAAGTAGACAAATTTAAAAATGGAATTCTGGAGTATATTCAAAATAGAAACTACAGCCAAATGTTTACGGTGATTATCTCTCAATGATGGTTTTTTTTTGGTTGTGTTTTTTTGTTTGTTTGTTTGTTTGTTTTTTTTTGCTTTTCTACAGCTGTGTAGGTGGCAAACGGAAGTTCCTGGACTGCTAGCCACAGTCACAGTCACAGCAATGCTAGAACCGAGCCCCATCCTATTACCTCATGGTGTGGATCCTTTAACTCACTGAGCAGTGAGTCCAGGAATCAAACCTGCAACCTCATAGATACTAGACAGGTTCCTAATCTGCTGAGCCACAACAGGACCTCCCGATGTTGGTTTTCATATCTATAGTCTTTGAACTTTCTATATTTTAAGTCTATCACTAATTTACTTAGAAAATGCTCTTAGAAAAGAGGAAAGGAAAAGATGTGGTAGCAAGAACATGGATGATATTCACATAGTGCCTCTGTCTCTCTCTCTGAGCCGTACATTTCACTGCATTTATGGGCTGGACTAGAGAGAAACCCTAGATGGAACAAGAACAAGATTCTCTTGCTTTCAGCAAGAGAAGGTGTGTCTGCTCTTTTGTTGTTTCGGTACTTCTTTTCATTCAGAGCAATGCTGACATGCACCTATTCAAATAAATAATATTCATCTCGACCAACTCATTTAGTAGGAACAAAATCTTTACACACTCATGTATGGGGTGACACAACCACGATATACACATACACGATATACACAACCACGATATACACATACAATCTATTCATGTGTTTTCCAGCCAATAAGTATTGGAAAGTGTTAAGCGCTTTGACATTTTTTTAAAAGCCCACATCTGGCAGTTTGAAAAGTATGTGTGTACCAGAGCAGTTTGCAAAAACAGGATAACCTTCCTTTGGTCTAAATTTTATAAAATTGTAATTAATTGGTGCTTTCTTGCATTCTAGTTGTCTAAGAATTAAAGATTACTTATCGATTTAAAATTTTTTCTTTTTCTGTATGTGCTGATGTTTGCAGTATCCCTGCAACTCATAAGCATTTCACTCTGTTTTCCCCATAGTTACTTGATTAGACTAATAATATATATATTTTTTGGCTTTCTTTTTTTAAGGGCCGCACCTGCGGCATAAGGAGGTTCCCAGGCTAGGGGTCTAACTGGAGCTACAGCTGCTGGCCTATGCCAGAGCCACAGCAACGCAGGATCCGAGCCGTGTCTGTGACCTACACCATAGCTCACGGCAATGTCGAATCCCCAACCCACTGAGCGAGGCCAGGGATTGAACCTGCAACCTCATGGTTCCTAGTTGGATTCATTTCCACTGTGCCATGACGGGAACTCTGACTAATAATATTATTATTCCTCATAGCAGCTCTCTCTTCCATGTAGTTGATAAAACAGATCACAGTAATTCTGAGAAGACTCTTGAGATAGGTCATTTTAATTTATTTGGAACTGGTTTTTAATATGAGGATTCGGGGTCACTCAACACACTTACATAGGTTTATTTTCTTTGCAAATCCATTTGATAAATCATCACTTTATGTTTAAATATAGGAGCTTTCATCTACTCTGCCTTCCCTGGTTTTCATGAGATCAGTTCAATGTAGTAGAAAAAACATGGGCTTTCGGGTCAGATTGGCTTGAATTGGACTTCTGGCTCCATTATGTCCGAACTATGTGATTCTGGGAGAGTTACTTCTTTGAGCCTCAATTTATTTATCTGTAAAAGAAGGGTAATATTAAGGAATAAAAAGAACACTGTTTGTCAAAGAAAAACAAAAATACGAGATAGTGCTTGGATTGAAGTTGATTAACTGTTTCTAAATAATTATGCATATTTTACTATTACTATGTTATTTTTCAATATTAGGGGTTTAGTATTCTGTTTCACTGGATTAGAAGTTGAGAGGCTTAGAATCCTGTTTTACCACTACCTGGCTAGAGTGACCATGAGCCTATTTCCTCATCTATAACATGGGGAGGTTAGAGGAGATTATTAAAGCTCTTTCCAGCCCTAAGTGGGAATTATGAGTAAAAATTTTTTACTTTGCATGATCACATATGTGCCAGGCCTATGGCCATATCAGAGGTAAGACTGGGCTAGGCTGACCTGTGAAATTATCAATACTACTTCAAGAGCATCTTTGTGTTTGGGGCCGATTAACCTTCTAACAGTCTTCAAAACTTGGGGGGCACCTCTTAACATCTCAACTATCATGGACTATTCAGGGAATGAGATTTAACCACATATATACATACACATACACACACACACGCACACACACACATTATTGCTTGAAGCCCAAGAGTCTTATTGGTAAAAACACATGAATTCTATCCATTTTGGAGACTGAATTTTCCAAGGTACTTAAGGGGTCTACAGGGAGCCAAAGTGAAGACAGAGAAAAAACTCTTATTTTTTTTTTAAAAATTAGAACAAATAGATAAGCAAAAAAAAAAAAAAAAAAAAAAAAGAAGGAAGTAAGAAAAATTTTCCACTTGGCGCTAACTACTATCAATTTGGCAAAAACTTGAATATCCTTTTTTTTTTTTTTTTGCTTTTTAGGGCTATACTTGTGGCATATGGAGGTTCCCAGGCTCAGGGTCCAATCAGAGCTACAGCTGCTGGCTTACACCAAGGCCACAGCAAAACAGGATCCGAGCCGTGTCTGTGACCTACATCACAGCTCACTGCAACACCAGATCCTTAACCCAATGATAGAGGCCAGGGATCAAACCCGCAACCTCACGTTTCCTAGTTGGATTCATTTCCACTGTGCCACAATGGGAACTGCTTTTTTTTCCCAGTCTTCTTTTTATGCATACTTACTCTTTCAACAAACATTGAGTCTGCTGCATTTACAAAAATGATTCACTCTGTATATGCAGTTTTGTAATTTGCCTTTTTATTTAACAATACATTGTGAACAATTTTGCATCAAGCTTAAGATTGTTCCTGAGTTGGGTCTTGCAAATCTCCTGGCACTTTTTCTTGGGGATGCTCTCTTTAACTAAAACTCAAGTTCCATATACAGATCTTTCCCTTCCATCTCTAAATTTGCTTATTCCAAGAAGCCCATTTGTTAAAAATTATGAACAGAGGGTTTAAAGAAGAGAAATCTTTCCATTTAAGAACCACATAAAAATGCTCTGAATGTATATTTGACGTTATCATCTGCTTCACAGATTTCTGTGGCTGGTATCCATTTTAATTGTTTTACTGTCTGCCACGTGGACTCTACGGAAAGATCAGCTTGCCTTCGCTAGGGAGATATGGCAGAAGAGAGCTGAGAGGTGGTGGAAGGTGGGAGTGGGGGCAGGGAGAAGAGTTGAGAGTAACCACCACTTGTTCCTGATCCAGGGACTAGGGTTCATGCGAATGTCAGCATTACTCTAGCAAGGAATCATACATCAAGAAGACTTACTTTGGAGGAAAATTTGTCTTCTTCTTCAAACCAAACAGAATCTAAACGCAGGCTTTTCTTTTCTTTTCTTACATTAGCTTTTCTTTTTTGAAGGCAATGTTTTCTGCAGAATATTATTAGGTGTCACCCCTAACAAAAAAGGATTTTGGATCAAGCAAACTGTATTTTAGATAAACCCATTTCTTTAAAGCAGTACTTCTCAAAGCATTTAACAAGCTAATACACACTGTGACCCTCCGAGAGGGAAGTAATCAACTTAAACTCACACAGTCTCTCTTTTGATTTTGGGTGTATACATACTAACAACTTTGGGAAATGCCAGTCTTGGAAGTACAGTTCTTTTCTTATATCAAAGAGGAAAAAACAAAAGTAGTTCTATTTACGACTGAGATGTATTATCTTGTAATTTGCCTTTCTAGGGGGTAGGTACTCCAGTCAAAAACTACCTTTTACTTGGGCGTGACAGAGTCATTGTTGGGGATTTTAAGTGAGAAACTCCAAGCCAGATTCTTTACTGAGCAATCTTTGAGTAACATTGGTTCTCTCCTTGTCTTGCATGCAAAATTTGCAAAATAACGGTGCTGGCTGAGAGATGAAAAGTGTTTACAGATCTCAGTTTCTTCCCTCTTATATTCCTCAAACTATTTTCCCTCATGGAGGCTATCATCCTGGAATGAGACCCAGGCAGCCTTCCTTCCTTAAGCTAGCTCAAGGGCTCTCCAGTCGCCCTCTCCCCCAATCTACTCTTCCTGGAGCCAGTAATTTCCTGCCTTAGGCTGAGTGGGGAAGTCCTTAATGAGCCCTAGGACCTGGGGTTGTGCTTAGAGTTGCCTTAACCACAACTATTCTTATCAAAAAAATTTACCAGAAAACTAAGACGCCAGAAGAGATCCTCTGATATAGGAGTGGGGTGTTTAAAAAAGGAGGTGGGGCAGCATTCCTGGTCATCCATAAATTAAAACAAACAAAGGAAAATCACATCCAACTGTAGTCAATTGCTCCTGTAAGAGAAGGAGTGTAATTCAAAGAGGTTTATGTATTTTGGCGGAGGATGGGGTGTGTGTGGGAGTTTAAAAGCATAGAATAACATGACTGGGAATCAGCTCCAGCCGCTGGCCAGCTCTTGCTTCCTCACTCTGTCCAGCTAATGTGCCTTGAGCCAATTTTTTTTTTCCTTCTTTATCCCTATTTGATCTCTCCCATGTCTGAGACACCAGGGGGTGTTGAAAGAAGGGCTGCAAGTGTCTATGATAAAATCTTACATTTCATAATTAGTAACCATTTCCCAAAGCATGCTCCTATATTGTCTATTGTTTTGTTCTTACACCACACTGGTGAATGGGCATAGGATCTGTTCCCATGTTATAAAGGAGGAATTGAAACAAAAAGACAAGGCTGAAATCACAAAGCAAGTTAGTGGCAGAGCTAGGAGAGTACTCTGGGTTCAGGGGTCTAGGCTTTTCTAGCTTAGAGCCCTCTCAGTTGCCACACTAGCCTCTGGGCCTTGAAATCTCAAATGAAAAAGGATTAACTTTTGGTTGGAGTAATCTGCTCCTGCAGGTTGAATCAAGATCATGAAGGGTATTTATTAGAAAACTTTTCTGAGGCACCTCTCTGCACCAGTGCTAGAGTTGAGATTGTGGAAGTAAGTAAAGGCTGTCAGAATGAGAACAGACAAAGTCTATTTATTCAGAGTTTGGTGTTTATCACAAGGGAGTCAATCACCATCCTTTGCTTTTGGCAAACTCAAAGAAGCAAGGGAGGAACAGAAAAGCTTTATAGTGGAAAGAAAAAAAAAGGAATGCTTTAGTCTAAGCTCTGATTGGAGGCTGATCGTACAGGGAAGTTTAGGTGGGCTAACTAGAAGTGGAACATCCTATGTAATTAGTTAGGGGGTCATATTTCGCTTTTTCTGGTTGGTTCTAAGTTGGAACTGGGAGCAAAAATCAGTTAATAATCAAGTCTTGGCCATTTTTTGATTGATGGCTACAGGGGTTATTTTTTGACTTCTGGACCGGTTCTTTAAGACCATAGGTTGGCTTCCTGTGTTGGTTGCTGCAGGTGATGGGTCATAGTTCTGCTTTTATATATAGTCTGGCCACCATCTGTTTGGATATTCAGTTTCTCAGAATTGAGTGAGGGAAACGGAACAAGGAGGGGATCTGGGAACTTCATAGCAGTGAGGGCTCTGGCACCACCTGGGAATTATTTGAGCTCTGCCCCTACCTTTAAGCCAGGCACTGCTGAGTGTTATTAGGAGACAGAAAGAATGGAGTGAAAATTAATCCTGTAGTCTTAATATTCTCTCTCTGGAATTTCATTTCATTTGCTATTTTTGGTTTCTACTGTTTAAGAATGACTTGAATGAAGTGGAGTACTGTGTATTAGTTCCAAGACAGTAAACTTTTAGACATCATTAGATGTGTGGCTCCTGGATCTTTGCTACTTGGTCCTGGATACTTTGGCTATTTCTTCATCTGGTTCCTTGGGGAGATTCTAATTTTGACTGGAGGAAAGGAGGATGATTTCTAAAAAGGAGGTGATATAAGAAAGAAACTTTGAAGAATGGATAGATTTTTGGGCAAGGTAAAAGTGTTCTTCTGTACCTTTCACTAAAGGTACAGGGCAATAGGAACAGTATGGGTAAAAGTTTGGGATAGAAACAGATTGTGTTCACAGGGCAAATACTCTAGTACAGGAGTAAGATTGGTATTGGGTGAGATGGAGGGACTATGTCATTCTTAAGGAACTTGTATTTTATTAATGTAGGAAGCCTTAATATTTTTGGACAGGATCCAAAATGATCAGAGTTGCACATTTAGGAAGATTATCTTGGCAGATGGATGTGTGTTGACTTTGAAAAACAAGACAAGGTTGAAAGTGGGGACACTAATCTTTTTTTTATGACTAATTCACTCTTTATTATTATATTTTAAAATTTTGATTCTACCTCAAACTTATAAGGAAATTACAACATACAAGTTTTTTTTTCTGAAAATTTTAGAGTAAGTTGTCAATAGGATGTCCTGTTATCCTTTAAAACTAGCATGTATTCCTAACAAATGAGAATAATTTTCTGTATAAAAACAAAACAATCATGAAAATCAGGAAATAATATGGATACATGCTACCATCCTATCCTCCCATTAAGTTTCAGTCAGACACCCAACGATGTCCCTTATAAGGAAAGGATCCAGTTTAGAATCACAGAGTGCATTTATTTGTGTCTCTTTATTTTGCCTCCATCTTTAGTCTTCTCTCCTTCATGTTCATGGCCTTGGTATTTCAGAGGATTACAGATTTGTTATTTTGGAGAGTGTCCAGCTTGACTTTTCTCTGATGTCTCATCACAATTAGATTCAGGTTATTCTTTGACAGGCATTGAACAAAAGTGATGCTCTTTCCTTTACACTGCATCCTATCAGACAATATGTAACTTTGATTTGTCACATTACTAACGGTGCTAATTTGATAATTTCACTAAGGTGATATCACCCAATCTAGTCCACTGTAAAATGACTATTCCCCCCCTTTTTTAAATTTATTTTTTATTGTTATTTCCCCAACACATTTTTTTCCCCCACTGTACAGCATGGGGACCCAGTTACACATACATGTATATGTAATTTTTTCTCCCATTGTCATGCTGCATTGTAAGTATCTAGACATAGCTCTCAGTGCTACACAGCGGGATCTCATTGTTAGTCCGTTCCAAAAGCAATAGTTTGCATCCGTTAACCCCAAGCTCCCAATCCTTCCCATTCCCTCACCTTCCCCCTGGGCAACCACAAGTCTATTCTCCAAGTACATGATTTTCTTTTCTGTGGAAAGGTTATATTTAATGTATTTTATTTTATTTTTTTAAATTATTTCCCCAATGCAATTTTTTTTCTACTGTACAGCATGGTGACCCAGTTATCATTTGTGCTGTATTTTAGATACCAGATATGAGTGATATCATATGGTATTTGTCTTTGTCTTTCTGACTTATTACACTCATTATGAGAGTCTCTAGTTCCATCCATGTTGCTGCAAATGGCATTATATCATTCTTTTTTATGGCTGAGTAGTATTCCATTGTGTATATATATCACATCTTCCTAATCCAATTGTCTCAATGGACAGCTGTGTTGTTTCCATACCTTGGCTATTGTGAATAGGGCTGCAATGAACATGTGGGTGCATGTGTCTTTTTCAAGGAAACTTTGGTCCGGATATATGCCCAAGAGTGGGATTTCTGGGTCATATGGTAGTTCTATGTATAGATTTCTAAGGTACCTCCACACTGTTCTCCACAGTGATTGTACCAGCTCACATTCCCACCAACAGTGCAGGAGGGTTCCTTTTTCTCCACACCCCGTCCAGCACTTGTTATTTGTGGACCTATTAATGATGGCCATTCTGACTGGTATGAGGTGGTATCTCATGGTAGTTTTGATTTGCCTTAATCAGGGATGTTGAGCAGTTGTTCATGTGCTTGTTGGCCATCTGTATATCTTCCTTGGAGAAATGTCTATTCAGGACTTTTGCCCATTCTTCCATTGGGTTGTTGGCTTTTTTGCTGTTGAGTTGTATAAGTTGCTTGTGTATTCTAGGGATGAAGCCCTTGTCAGTTGCATCATTTGAAACTATTTTCTCCCATTCTGTAAGTTGTCTTTTTGTTTTCTTTTTGGTTTCTTTTGCTGTGCAAAAGCTTGTCAGTTTGATTAGGTCCCATTGGTTTATTTTTGCTTTTATTTCTGTTGCCTTGGGAGACTGACCTGAGAAAATATTCGTAAGGTTGATGTCAGAGAATGTTTTGCCTATGTTCTCTTCCAGGAGTTTGATGGTGTCTTGTCTTATATTTAAGTCTTTCAGCCATTTTGAGTTTACTTTCATGCATGGTGTGAGGGTGTGTTCTAGTTTCATTGATTTGCATGCAACTGTCCAGGTTTCCCAGCAAGACTTGCTGAAAAGGCTGTCTTTTCCCCATTTTATGTTTTTGCCTCCATTGTCAAAGATTAATTGACCATAGGTGTCAGGGTTTATTTCTGGGTTCTCTGTTCTGTTCCATTGGTCTGTCTGTTTTGGTACCAGTACCATACTGTCTTGATGACTGTCGCTTTGTAATACTGCTTGAGGTCTGGGAGAGATATGCATCCTGCTTGGTTTTTGTTTCTCAAGATTGCTTTGGCAGTTCTGGGATTTTCTGTGGTTCCATATAAATATTTGGATTGTTTGTTGTAGTTCTGTGAAAAATGTCATTGGTAATTTGATAGGATTGCATTGAATCTGTAGATTGCTTCGGGTAGTATGGCCATTTTTACAATATTAATTTTTCCAATCCAGGAGCATGGAATATCTTTCCATTTATTTACCTCTTCTTTAATTTGCTTGATTAATGTTTTATAGTTCTCAGCATATAAGTCCTTTACCTCCTTGGTCAGGTGTATTCCCAGGTGTTTGATTTTTTGGGGTGCAACTTTAATAGGTACTGTGTTTTTGTATTCCTTTTCTAATATGTCATTGTTAGTATACAGAAATGCGACTGATTTCTGAATGTTAATCTTACATCCTGCTGCTTTGCTGAATCTGTTGATCAGTTCAAGTAGGTTTTGGGTTGAGTCCTTAGGGTTTTCTATGTATAGTATCATGTTGTCTGCATCTAGTGACAGTTTTATCTCTTCTCTTCCTATTTGGATGCCTTTTACTTCTTTTGTTTGTTTGATTGTTGCGGCTAGGACTTCTAATACTATGTTGAATAGCAATGGTGAGAGTGGGCATCCCCGTCTTGTTCCATATTTCAGTGGGAAGGCTTTCAGCTTTTCTCCATTGAGTATTATATTTGCTATGGGTTTGTCATAAATGGCTTTTATTATGTTAAAGTATGTTCCCTCTATACCCACTTTGGTGAGAGTTTTTATCCTAAATGGATATTGGACTTTGTCAAATGTTCTTTCTGTACCTTTTGAGATGATCATATGATTTTTTTTTTTTTTGTCTTTTTGCCTTTTCTAGGGCCGCTCCCGTGGCACATGGAGGTTCCCAGGCTAGGGGTCTAATCGGAGCTGTAGCCACTGGTCTACGCCGGAGCCACAGCAATGTGGGATCCGAGCCACGTCTGCAACCTACACCACAGCTCAGGGCAATGCCAGATCCTTAACCCACTGAGCAAGGCCAGGGACCAAACCTGCAACCTCATGGTTCCTAGTCGGATTCATTAACCACTGAGCCACGATGGGAACTCTGATCATATGGTTTTTGACTTCTCTTTTGTTAATGTGGTGTATGACATTGATTGATTTGCATATGTTGAACCATTCTTGTGAACCTGGGATGAATCCCACCTGGTCATGGTGTATGATCTTTTTGATAGGTTGTTGGATTCAGTTGGCTAAAATTTTGTTGAGAATTTTTGTGTCTATATTCATCAGACATTGGCCTACAGTTTTCTTTTTTGGTGGTATCTTTGTCTGGTTTTGGAATGAGGGTGATAGTAGCTTCATAGAATGTCTTTGGAGTGTTCCTTCTTGGACATTTTGAAAAAGTTTAAGGAGGATGGGCACCAGTTCTCTTTGTATGTTTGGTAGAATTTGCCTGTGAGGCCAGGGGGAAACATCTTTTAACTATTTTCAGCGAGAGGAAAGAAGTTTGAACAGAAGTTGACATGTCTTTTGGAAGGCGACAGTCAATATACTCCAGAGTAAAAAGTTTTTAGGACATCCATCTTTTTTATGCACATGAATCACGAACCTGTTCCAGATCTTACGTGGGCTTTCTGCAGCTATTCCTCAGTCCCATCTGTGAACCTAGGCAAAGCCAGCAATATCCAATCCC
Organism: Sus scrofa; assembly: GCF_054392235.1. Taxonomy (NCBI): domain Eukaryota; kingdom Metazoa; phylum Chordata; class Mammalia; order Artiodactyla; family Suidae; genus Sus; species Sus scrofa. The sequence goes on along the minus strand of NC_139385.1, from coordinate 114,947,189 downwards.
AAAATGCAGCTGGTAACAACGACAGGTATAATCAAGAAGAGAAACTATACAAAGTGAAAGCAGAAGTACCAACTTAGTGAGCAAGGACAGCTTGGTTTTTTTGGCAAAGGGCAGCCAGGACATTAAGCGGATTGTTATATAGTCAAATGAGAGGTAAGACAAAATTACCTTTATCATACTACATCCTTGAAAACCATGAATTGTTATTTTTATTTTTTTCTGAATTATTATTTTAAAATATTTAAAATTCTTCAAAGATTCAACTAAATTTGTAATTACCTAAGATCCTGGTTTTGGGGATAAATGCCTAGAATTAGGTAATTTATTTATAAATAGTCTAAAAGCCTTAAAATAAGTGCATAGTCTCTGATCCAATCCATGAATTGATCTTACTGAAACAATCAGATGAGTTTCAAAAATGTGTATATGAGGATGTTTTTCACATTATTTGTAATAGTGATAAACAGACACAACAGGAAAATAATTAAATTTATTTTAATATATTTAAACTATGACATATTATGCAGCCTTCAAAATAATGCTATAACTATATGCTAACTTGGAAAGACATCCATGGGATGGTGTGAAGTTTTAAAGAAAAGAAGTATCCAAACTATGCATAGAATATGTTTCCATTTTGGTAAGAAAATATGTGTTCTAATTAAATATACAACATATATGTTCCAGATGTTTATACATACATAAGAACATTAAATATAATAATAAAACATATAAAAATATATAATTTTTTTTGCTTTTTTGTTAGGGCCACACCCGCAATACATGGAAGTTCCCAGGCTAGGGGTCGAATCAGAGATACAGCTGCCAGTCTATGCCACAGCCACAGTGATGGAGGATCCAAGCTGCATCTGCAACCTACACCACAGCTCACGGTAATGCTGGATCCTTAACCCACTGAGCAAGGTCAGGAATCAAACCTGCATCTTCATGGATCCTAGTGGGGTTTGTTAACTGTTGAGCCACGAAGGGAACTCCTTGTATGTTGTTTTTAATGTTCTTATGTATATACAATGTTACATAGCAAATATTAACAGTGGTTTTATCTAGGCTGTTTGATAATGGCTTTTTATTTTCTCTTTAAATATTTCTCTATTTTATTAGTTTTTTTTTTGCCATGAGAAAATAGAAATTCATTTAAAATGTTTACTTCTACAAAAAGAAAGGGTATGATTTGACCCTCCTGAAACTACTTTGGCATTAAAAAAATGGTATTTACTCTCTTTCTAGTACACATACATAAATATTTATAGACATAAATCTTTATAAATTATATAAATTTATATATAGTATGTGTTTGGGGTTCAGCAGCTAAATATTCAGTAGCTTTTTTATAAAAAGGCTATATATGCAAAGCTTAGGAAACCTAGAGAGTATACTTTCCCAATATAGATAATACCCTTTTCTTGAGTGAATCTGTATAATAGTATTTTTTTCCTTAGATGTTACAGTCCCTTCCAGGTGGGAAAAATCACTACCTTAGCCCTGGATCTTTCAACCTGAACTTTGGAGAGTGGTTGCATAGCAACTGCTGATGGTGTAAATGACTGGTTTTGGTTCCCTGGGGGATGATACTGATTTGTACAATAAAACAGTGTATTCAGATTCTTTGCTGCTTATAAAGGATGAAAGAACTGCATGAGCCCGAATATTTGAAAAAAGACTGAGTGGGATGATGGGCATTTAGTTGGTTCCATTGCAGACAGTGGATTGAATACAGGGCAGTTGTGAACACTGAAATTCAAAGATGCATGTTCTGTAGGAAATGCATTATTTTCCTTCTTCCCATTTTCCTTCTTCCCATTTTGCTGAGTTCCTACTAGGTGCCAGGCATTGTACTAGTCATTAGGGTTACAGTAATAATAATATGTGGTCTCTACCATCTGGAAGCTCATACTCCAGTGGGGAAGAAAAAGACAAAAATTAGTAACTTCAGTAACTGATGCTAAGTGATGGAAACATGTGTGGAGTTATGGGGCATAGAGAAAGGGTATCTAAGGCCACCTGGGGATCATTCCATAATCACTTCTTGAGCAGTGACTGAGTGTCTTGGCACTGGGGATACAAAGATGAGTGAGAATTGGCTCCTGGCTGATAGGATTTTATCATCTGACAAGCGAGACAGAAAAAATTCAAATCTCATGCAATGTGGTAAATGCTCGGCTACCACAAGGATTAAAGCATGAGAGCACAGAGGTGGAGATTAATGAATGATTAATGCTTATTTAAAACTTGACTGTTACAGAACCCTCAAAAACATGTATTACCTCATTCGATATTTATGAAGAAGTAGGTTTTATCTCTCTTTTATTGAAGAGGAAATGAAGGCTTGGAGAGGTTGTGACTTGTCTAAAGTTGGTGTATTAGTAACAAAATACCATTGGCTGGCTTAAAAAATAGACATTTATTTCCCCACAGTTCTGGAGGTTAGAATCCCAGATTAAGGCAGAGTTGGTTCCTGATGAGAACCCTCTTCCTGGCTTGTGGTCTTCTTGCTCTGTCTCCTCTAATAAGGACACTAATCCTGTTGGGTCAGGGCCCTACACTTATGACCTCAATTAACCTTAATTACTTCCTTAGTCACACTGGGATTTAGGGCTTAAACATATGAATTTTGGGAGACACTTTCAGTCTAAAATCAGCTGGGCTGTGAATTTAGGGCTTTAGCCTCCAAATCACGGGTGTGGGTGTATGTGTACATTTTCCACACCACACGAGAGACATTTTTTCCCTGAACATGATGAATCAGTGACTCATTCTTATAACATGGAGGGTATAGGGAACTCTGACACTTTGGGTCTCTGTTTATGCTCCCTCCTCCAGCTTGCCTTTAAGAACTTACTGAGATGTTGTCCTCTCTCCATTGCCCTAGGCTTATGCACAGTCCATTCATACCCATTTGGAGCTTGTCACCAGGAACCTCTAGCTTTAAGGAGGGGGTGGGTTTGGGGGTGAAGACAGAACAGGGCTTGTGGGGACTGCAGCTGCAACAGTGGGTAGTGAGAAGGACCTGGTGAATAGTTCTGTTTTGAAAGAGGAGGATGCCCGAGAAGGTTCTCATTGTCCAAGATGAGACATTAGCCAGCTCCAGGACCATTTGAAGGAGTAGGAGGACATGGTGCATGTGGGCCAAGGGCAGCAGAGAGGACTACTGGCCTGGGAAAGGGCATTTTGACAACATCAGTAGCTGCTGCTTCATGTTGCATTTCCTATCCTCTTACCCTTCCCTTCTAGAAGAGCAAGAAGCTTCTTACTACTTGTGTGGGGTTGATGTTCCTCTTTCTTGGCCTCATCCAGACTTGTAATCTTTGATCTTGGCTGCATCTTCAAATTACAGGGGGGGAGGCAGACTAAAAGACCAATCTTAGTAGGCGGAATCAGCAAGGACTGACATTTACATCCCTTTGCTGGCCTGGGCAGACACAATTGCATTCATTTATTCATGAAACAAATATTTACTGAAGGTCTACTACGCAAAAGATGCTATACCATTCCTGGGTTAAAAGCTAGCCCTTGGCTTGTGGCAGGGACCAGTGATGATAGCTTAGGGAGAGGTCCGGCCACTCTGGGGCTCAACCTTGGGAGTGGCTCCTTGGGGAAGTGTGCATTGTCAGAGTATTATAGAACTAGAAAAGGTACTGTCAACCACAGTTTTCTTTGCCTACATGACTCATATATCGAAAGAATGAAATGAATTTGTTTTTACATTTAAAATTAAGCCTAGTCACAATCTATAATCCTATTGGGATGATGGGTTATAAATTGTAGAAAAGGATAATTACGGCAGATTTGAACTTATGGCTTGGTGACCAGGAAGAGAGAACACATAGCTTTAGACTCACGTATTCCACTCTGGCGAAATTGACTGCTCTGATACCCACAGACGTCCATCCAACTCTGTACAGGGACATTCTACTGAACAAAGCCAGTTGATAGCTCACATTCTGAAGATTTTTCAAATATTATTACTAAGGCATTTTCCATTGTTTTGTTTTCATTCAAGTGGGCTTTTACTTAAGATGTAGAGGTCATAAGCTTTATATCCTTAGGCTTGATTTAAAACCTAGCCATGACAGATAGTAAACTGTGGTCTCATTTTTCTTGTAACAATAGTTCATGACACTGTGGTAAGAAATTAAAATCTGGCAGCTGAACATAAGGGAAGGTGTACAGTCATTGGAGCTGAAACAAACCCAAATAGGAATCCTGATTCTGTCATTGACTTCACTGGGATCTAAGACACATTACTCAACCATATTAAGCCTCTGTTTCTTTGTCTTTAAAATGGGGGTAGCAATGTGATAAAGTATATATATGCTTCAAATAGTGCCTAGAATGTGACTGACTTTTGATGAACAGTCTTTTCTTCTTTCATGATGACATAATATACCTATTCACAACTTTAGGGCTCAGATTTGAGGAGGGGTAGAGAATAGAGGTCTTAGTTGAAATTCCACCTTGGAAAAGGAGATCACTTAATTTCTAAGTATCTATGAAAGATAAATAGCATGTTTCTTATTTATGTAAATCACATTTGATTTTGTATGTTTGTGAATAGCTGAATGGTAAATAAATACAATGCCTTATGTTGAAGTAAGAAGAAAAACTAATACCTGTCAAGAGAGCCTTACTTACATGTCAGGCACTTTATATATGTTATCTTACTTTATCTTCCCAACTCTCAAAGAGAAGTGTTATCATCTCTATATACAAATAAGGAAATGAAAGAATAGATTAATTGTCTTTCCCAAAGTCATACATCCAGTGGCAAAGCCAAGGGTTGGAATCATTGAAGTAAATCATTGAAGATGGTGGCTGTTATTACCAATAATTTTTTTTGGGTTAAACTCAATCATAAGATTAGCATTCCAATATCAATATGCTGGAACTTGCTGAAAAAGTGAAAAAGAGAATCAGTGCCTGCAAGTAAGGAGTGGTTAGCTGTCCAGGATGATTATTCCTCAATGTGGGCTTAAGCCAAGTGAATGGAATAATTTTCCCAAAAGAACCTACAGCTCTTGGGGCTGGTGGGATCTACAATGCAATGATCATACACTAATAATTTCAATGTTTACCTTATAGTTTACTGTTTGGATGAACAATGATTTCCTTAATTGCTTTGCCTTTGTGGGAGTACAAATTTTCTATATCATCAACTGGCTCTTTTGAATACTTTCCTGAATACTTATTTTGGCTTGTTTAATAATCTTTGCAAGTGTGTATTTTGGGTGATACATACAGTGTTTTGACATTTATATTCTAATGACACATAAAGGCTTTAAGATTTAAAGATAGAATTCATACAGTGAATACATTAAGCAACAATAGAATGTGCACTTTGTAATGATAAAAAATCTTAATAACTTTTCTGTAGTCAGCCTAATGATTTCAATAACTAATCTTTAATACATAAGAGCTTAATTCCTATTAAGAGCAGAAAGTTTGGATTCCTTTCAGCTCTCCTTTCATACTTATCTTCAATAATTTAATCTTTATCTGAGTATTAGTCTGTAGTTGGTTATGTTTTCTCCATTTATATGCATTTATCCAGGTCAAAATGTGGTTAGAGTGATGACATACAAAGGAAATTCAGGACTCTTGACCCAGCGCCAGAGGCCTGAATAAACATTCCAATGTCTGAAATTTTGGTGTTGGGGAAGGTCTCTGGACCTGTCCCCTCAAAATGTCAGGAGCTTACTGTGTTTCCAAAGAAGGATGGTGCCTAGAAAATGTATCCTTTGGTGATTTAAAAAAAATATGTAGGGGTCATTACATGGATATTTGAAATATCTGGTTCTTTTAAAATCAGGCAGATGATGTTAAAGGTTGTTGGTGTTGATGAAGAAGAGAGTGGTTAATTAGAAGGATCTCAGTAACCTCCTTTACAGAGGCAAACTAAATCCAAAACACAGTGTATGGGCAAGTACTATTAAAAAGCACAGCAACACAAAACTCACAGGGCTCCACAAGAATACAACCCAAACCAAACTTCAGCCCTCCTGGTTTACATAATTCCAGAAAAGATCCAATAAGGAGGCTAATAGGCAGCATAGGATGGCCATGGCCAAGCAGAACTGACAGGGAAATCTCCATGAGTCCTCACATTTTTGGTTTCCCATTAGATTTCATCTCTTTTCTCAAGCAGTAGGATCTGGCAAGAGGCATACCAAAGATTCTATGATTCAACTTTCAGAAGAGCTAGGGGAAGAAGTAAGGTCATGCCACTCTGCTAAGAATCCTCTGTGCTTTAGACCACAGTGTGAGAATTCGGAGGCATGAGGGCAAAAGGAGGTTGCAGCAGGAATCTTGACCTGAAATCAGTTTGGGGAAGTTTTGCATGAAGGTATTTACTTTGGGAAGATAATATTAGCTTACTTATTTCCTATGGAAACTGGAAAATAAATACTCACTTTAAAATAAACGCATGTTCATGTTTAAATTTCTATTGTACCCCTTCTTACTAGTGAATAAGAAAGGTGTATGTGTGTGTGTATGTGTGTGCGCTTCCTTGTGGCTACATTTAAAGATTGGCTTCAACTTATTTTATGGTGGCTGCCAAGCAGACATGGATGGATGGATTTTGATCAGGATAAAGGCAGTTTGCCCATTATCTGCCATTGTGGGACTTATGCCTACCAGTGGGTAGGCCTCCCTGAATTTCAGCTTGTCTGTCAACAGGCTGATGCAGCAGACTGATGTGTTTTGAGGTGGAATTATTTTTCAAAGTCTGTTTGGGCCAGTTTCTGGTCTAGTGCCAGGTCTTACATAATAACTTTACCGAGACAGAAACAACAGGCCCGTTTTTCCGAAGGGCCCTTCAGCTTAGGGCAGTCCTACTTGCCCATTTACTTTTGGTAAAATTCTTTTTCCAATAGACTCTGAGGGAGTCCAGGGTGCAGAAAAGAGGAATGTGTTGTGCTTGTGGATTTAGCAGTTTATCTGTCACCACTCCTGTAAAAGAGCCACGCTGTCTCACTGGTGATTAATTCAATGCCACTCTTCTCGGGTAACATGGTGTCACTTACTGCATGTGTTTTGCCGGTCTCTGAAGTAAAAGGTGTGCTGATTTCTACATTGGAACAGTAAGTCTGAAGGGAGGGGAATAGCTCTAGGTTTATTAATAACAATGATGACACCATACTTCCTCCTTCCATTGATTTTGAGCACTGTGCCAAGGGTGATACTGCTGGGGTTGTTGTACTTAGGCTGCATATCAAATCATGACACAGTTTCTGCAGGTCAGAAATTTGGGAAGGGCTATAATGGGCAGTTCTGGCATGGGATTTCTCCAGGGGTGATAGTTAAGCAGTGGCTGGAGCTGGAACAGCAGGTATCTATAGGAGTGAGGGTCTAGCTGGGCATCTTTCTCTCCCCAAGTCTCAGATCTTCTCCAAATAGTCTCTCTACTTGGGATAACTGCATTTCATCACAGCATGGTGGCCTCAGGGGGTTGGTTACCATGGTAGCTCAAGGCTCTAATGCTAGTGCTCCAATGAGTTAGGGAGAAGTTACATTACCCTTTCTAACTTAGCTTTGGAAGGCATGCAGTGTCATGTCTGCTGCATTTCTGTTGGTTCTAAGCAAATCTAAATGTACTTAGAAATAATGAGAGGGAACACAGATCCTACTATTTGATGGGAGGAATATCAAGGCCATACTGTGGTCTAGCTTGTGGGGTGGTTCAGTGTTTGGAAAATACAGCTTGTCATAGGTATAACCCTGCTCAAGACAAAAAGATCACAACAAGACTCCAAATGGAAATCGGCCTTTTAGAACACTGTATGATCTCAAAATCTTACATACCAGTGTGAATAACAGAATATACATTGGTCATTCTGTGAAACCTGATTTATTTTTCTGTATACAAAAGAAGTTTTATTGAAGTATAATTTGTTTAATAAAATGCATACATTTAAAGTGTACATTTCAATAATTTTTGATAAATATGTGCAACTGTGACAACTACTCTAGTCAAGACACAGAATATTTCTATTAACCCCAAATTCTCTGATCCTTTGTTGTAAATTCTTGTCATTCTTGGCCCCTGACAACCACTGATCTGCTTTATGTTACTATTGATAGTTTTGCCTGCTCTAGATTTTTAAGGACTCTTATGGCATATATGCTTTTGTTGGCATATTTTTGAGATTCATCCATTTTGCTGTATGTGTCAACATATACATTGTTGTTGAGTAGAATTCTGCTGTACATATATACTACAATTTGTTTATCCATTTTCAAGTTTGTAGACATTTGGGTTGTTAATAATTTTTGACTATTATGAATAAAGTTGCTATAACTACTCATGTACAAATTTTTGTGGAGACCTACATTTTTTTTTCTCTTGGATAAATACCTAGGAGTGGGATTGCTGGGTCATATGGGAAGTTTGAATACTTTATAAAATTTTATGAAGTCTATATGAACTTTATAACTGTTATTCAGTTTTCCAAAATTGTTATTCCATTTTGCATTCCCAACAATAATGTATGAAATAATAAGTAAAAATAATGTAGCCTTAAATTCTCAGTAAACTTGATGGTTTCAGTCATTATTTTTAGATAATTCAATGGTATGTAGAGGTTTCAATATGCATTTCCTTGTTGATGAAAGATCTTGAGCATCATTTCATGCATTTGTATACCTTCTTTTGTGAAGAGTCTATTCAAATCTTCTGTTTAATTTATACGTTTATGTTTTATGTTTTGTGCTTTTAATTTGCTCTAGACCAAAAATATTTTTACCTACCTCATGGTCACAAAGATTTTCTCTCATGTATTTTTCCAGATGTTTTATTGTTTTAGCTTCTATTTCTATGATCAATTTTGAATTGATTTTTGTGCATGGTGTGAGGTAAGGGTTAAGGTTTATTTCTATGTTTAAAATATGCTATCTGGTTTTTCTAGAACTATGTTGGAAACACTATACTTACTGAATTACATTGGCACCTCTGCTGAAAATCGATTTACTATGTCTGGTTCTGTTTCTGAACTGATTTGTTCCATTTACCTATATGGCTATTCTTATGTAAATGCCACACTGTTTCCATTTCCATAGCTTTATAGAAAGAGTCTTACATTCAGATAATTTAAATTTTCCAAGTTTGTGATTCCTTTTTAAAATTTCTTTGACTATTCTATGTCCTTGGCACCATATCACTGTATTTTAAACATAGCTGTTAATTTTTTTAAAAAAGCTTCCTGGAGGAGTTCCTGTCATGGCGCAGTGGTTAACGAATCCGACTAGGACCCATGAGGTTGCGGGTTCCATCCCTGGCCTTGCTCAGTGGGTTAAGGATCTGGCATTGCTGTGAGCTGTGGTGTAGGTTGCAGATGTGGCTCGGATCCTGCGTTGTTGTGGTTCTGGCATAGGCCGGTGGCTACGGCTCCAATTAGACCCTTAGCCTGGGAATCTCCATGTGCCGTGGAAGTGGCCCTAGAAAAGGCAAAAAGGCAAAAAGGCAAAAAGGCAAAAAAAAAAAAAAAAAAGTTTCCTGGGATTTTGATTGGAATTATATTAAATATATAGATTAATTCATGGAAAATTGACTTATGTCTGTTACATTTTAAAGAAGTGAAATCATATCAAACATACTCTCTGATCACAATGGAAATGAATTATAAATAAATAAGTAACCAAAATATGACTGAGGATCCTCACATTTTTTGAAATTTTGTAAAATACATCCATATAAGCCATGGGTCAAAGAAGAAATGATAAGGGAAATTTGAAAATATTTTTAACTGAATGATGGCAAACACACAGCATATCAAAATGTACACAATGTGGCCACAGCAGTGCTTAAAGGAAAATGTACAGCTTTATATGCTTACATGAGATAGAATAAGCTTTAAAGTCAGTAATTTGAGTTTCTTACTCAGAAAGCTAAATTAAGCCCTAAGTAAAAAGAAGAAAGGAAAAATAAAGTGCAAAAATCAATGAAATAGAAAACAGAAAAACTCTCAATTTTATCACTCACTCTGGGGGAGTTCAGCTGTCATGTTGTTAAGAAGCCCAGGTGGTGAGGAACTGAAGGCACACCTTCAGATGACTGAAGCCCTAGCCAGTGTCCTTACTGCAACTTCATAATAGAACTTGTGCCAAAACCACCAGCTAAGCTACTCCCAGATTCCTGATCCACAGTGACTGTGTGAGATAATAAATATTTGTTTTTAAAAATTGAAAAAATCAACAAAATCAAAGCTATTTTTTGGAAAAGATTTAGGAAATCCTACCTAGGCTGATCAAGAAAAAAAGAGAAAAGATTCAACTTAATATGAGGAATGACATAACATCACCACAGATCCCATAGAAATTAGAAAAAGAATATTACATGCTATTATATATTACTTTATACCAATACTGAACAACCTAGATGAAATAGACAAATATTTTGAAAGGCATAAATGATAAAAAACTGGCATAGAAATCAATTTAAAGTCTGAATACCTCCATTTCTTTTAAAGACATTAAATTTAAAATTTAAAAGCTTTCCCCAAAGAGATCACCAGGCCTAGGTGGCATCAATGGTAATTCTAGTGTTATGTTTAAGGAAGAAATAATATTAATTTTACACAAAGAATTCCAGAAATCAGAGCAAGAGAGAAGTATTACTCTGATACTAAAATCAGACAAAGATATTATATACTGATTTTCTTCATTAACATATATACAATAAACATTAAAAAAATATAACAAGATAGACTCCAACAATGTAAAAAAAGATAATACATCATGACCAAATGGGACTTATCTCAGGAATGCATGTTGGTTTACCCTTAGAAAGTAAGGAATGCAATACACCATATCAATGAAATCAAAGAGAAAAACTATCTGTAACTATTCTGATGGACGCAGGAAAAATATTGGAGAAATTCAACAACCATGCACATATATTTTTAAAATTCCTCAGCAAATCAGGAGTAGAGGGAATTTCTTCAACCCAATAAAAGGCATCTACAAAGAAATCTACAGCTAATATTATTTTTAATGCCAGATGGAATTTTCCCCCCAGTTCTGGGGACAAGACTAAGATGTGCGATCTCATTACTTCAGTGTCATAATAGAGATCCTTGCCAGCTCAATAAGTAAAGAAAATGATAATAAGAGGCATATACCTTGGAAAAGAAAAAGTAAAACTTACTTTATTCACAGATGACATGGCTATACATATTGAAAATCCTAAAGAATCTATAATAAAAACTATAATAGGTGAATATAGCAAGGTTGCAAGATATAAGACTAATATTTAAAAAAACCATATGCTATTCTGTATATTTGCACAATGAACAATTACAAAATAAAACTCAAAAACAATACCATTCACAATAGTCTCAAAAAACATAAAATACTCATAAATTTAAGAAAAATGTCTAAGGCTTCTACAATAAAAACTACTTTACTATTTCTGAGATAAATTTTTACCCTAAATAAATAGAGATATCTGTGCTCATGGATTGAAAGACCCAATAGTATAAATAGATCAATTGTCCCTGAATTATCTATAGATTTAGATTACAAAATGAACCTATAGATTCAAAATCTTAGGAAGCTTTTTTAAAGAAATTGGTAGGATATTTAAAAAACTTACAGTGCTATAAAGCAAAAGACCTATAATAGCAACGAAAACTAGAAATAGAAGCTAAAACTATATAACTACATTAATTATAAATCTCACAATACATCATAATCATTTTTTTTTTTTTTTGTCTTTTTAGGGCCACACCCACAGCACATAGAAGTTCCTCAGCTAGGGGTTGAACTGGAGCTGTAGCTGCCGGCCTATGCCACAGCCACGGCAACGTGGGATCCAAGCTGCATCTGCAACCTACACCACTGCTCATGGATCCTTAACCACAGGATCCTTAACCCACTGAGTGAGGCGAGGGATCAAATCCGCATCCTAATGGATATTAGCAGGGTTTGTTACTGCTAACTCCTATAATCATTAATAATAATAATCATTAACTATATATTAATAATAATCATTAACTATATATTAACTTTTGAAGAAATTTAAAAATGATAAAAACCTCCTTTGTATATACTTGTATACTTAGTATTTCTGGAATTCTTTGTTCCTTTTATAGATCCTAATTTCTATCTGTTATCATTTTCCTTCAACCTGAAATACTCCCTTTTACATTTATTGTACTGTAGGTCTGATGATCATACATTCTCTCAACCCGTGTTGAAAATATCTTGGTTTTATTTTTATTTTGATGGATACAGAATTCTAGATTTACTCTTTTTTCCTAATCCTTTTAATACTTTAAAAAATTTCATTCAATTGTCTTTGGCTTATTTTGTTTCTGAAATGAAGTCAGCAATTTTCTTATTTTTGTTCTGTATCAAATGTGTGTTTCCCCTCTGGCTACTTTTAGTATTTTCTCTATATTTCTAGTTGTCAGCAATTTTAATATGTTTTAACTTAATGTATTTTTTTGTGTTTATACTGTGTGAGCTGTATTGATATTCTTGGACCTGTAGGTTTATACTTTTCACTAAGTTTTGAAAAAATTTGGCTATTATTTCTTATAGTTTCTATTTTTTTTTAATGACCACACCCACAGCATATGGAAGTTCCCAGGCCAGGGACTGAATTTGCTGCAGCAATGCTGGATCCCATAACCCAGTGCCCTGGGCTGGGGATCAAACCCATGCCGCTGCAGTGACCCAATCCACTGTAATCGGATTCCTAACCCACTGCACTACAGTGGGAACTCCCTAGTTTCTATTTTTATGTCTCCAAATTCAATGATATTTACTGGTGTGTAATCTGTTGTAATACCATTCAGTAAATTTTCATTTCAGATAACGTATTTTTCAGTTTCCAAAATTCCATTTGGTCCTCTTTTATATCTTCAATTTCTCTATTTCTTTTGTTTATATTTTTCTTGAAATCTTTGAACATATGTATAGTATCACTTTAAAAATCTTAAAAAATTATTTATTATAGTTGATTTACAATGTCGTGTCAATTTCCACTGTACAGCAAAATGACCCAGTCAAACACATATATAAATACACACACATTCTTTTTCTCATATTATCTTCCATCATGTTCGATCATGAGATATTGGATATAGTTCCCTGTACTCTACTATACGACCTCATTGCTTATCCATTCTAAATATGATAGTTTTCATCTACTAACCCCAAACTCCCAGTTCATCCCATCCCCCCCTCTTCCCAGCTTTGGCAACCACAAATCTTTTCGCCATGTCTGTGAGTCTGTTTCTGTTCTGTAGATAGGTTCATTTGTGCCAAATTTTAGATTCCACATATAAGTGATATCATAGGGTGTTTGTCTTTCTCTTTCTGACTTACTTCACTTCGTATGAGCATCTCTGGTTGCACCTCACTTTAAAAATCTTTGTGAATTCTGTCATCCCTGTAATTTCTGTGTGTGTTTCTACTGACTAACTTCTACACGGCTCCCTGCCCTCCCCCAGCTACAGGTTCCATTTTTTTTTTTTTTTTTTTTTTTTTTTTTTTGCTTCTTAGCAGGGCTAATACTTTTTTTTTTTTTTTTTTTTTTTTTTGTCTTTTTAGGGCCATGCTTGTGGCATATGGAAGTTCTCAGGCTAGGGATCAAATCAGAGCTGTAGCTGCTGGCCTACACCACAGCCACAGCAACGCCAGATCCGAGCTGCGTCTGTGACCCGCACCACAGCTCACAGCCAGGGATCGAACTTGCCACCTCATATTTCCTAGTTGAATTAGTTTCCGCTGCACCGCGACAGGAATTCAGGGCTAGTAATTTCTGACTGGACACTGGACATTGCAATTGTCATACTGTTAGGAAAATATTTGGTATCTTTTAAAAATTGTTGGACTTTTTTTGGCAGAGAATTAAGTTACTTACAGATCAGCTTGACCCTTTTGAGGTTTGTTTTTTAGTGAAGGTCTGCAGTGGCCTCACTCTAGTATAATTTAGCCCTAATACTTCTGAGTCGCCACTGAGTGCCCTGCTTGTTCAATGAGATTTCTCCACCACAACTGGTTAGAACTTGGACGACTCCCAGCCCTGAATGAGTTCTGGGAATTGTTCAGCTTACGGTTCTTTGTTAGTTGTTCTTATGGTTATTCTTTGCCTGGTTTTATGGTGTCTTACCACACATACACAGAACTAGATATCTGTCAAAGACTCAAGAGGCCACCTATGTAGATTTCTGGAGCTCTTTCTCTGTGTATCGCTCTCCTCTCTGATACTCTGCCCTAACCGCTCCTTACTCTAATATTAGCTCTTCAATTCACTGAGATCCTGTGATCGCTTTTACACACTCTAGGCTTCAGGTAGAAAGCTGGGGTATTTTTAGGATTTATTTGTTTCCTTTCTTTCAGGACTCAAGTCCTGTGCAGTCTGCAGTCCATGTTTGAAGAGAACTGCTTCATATATTTTATCTTTAAAAAGAGTAGTTTATATTGGGAATGGCAGTATGGTACCAGTTACTATATTATATACTAGAAGTTAAAGTTATGAAATTGAATTTTAAGGTAATGGAATAATCTTTTTCCATTACTCTTTGTAGGCATACATAGTTTTAGTTGATGACCGGTTAACTGGAAAAAAATCCTCTTAGGTCAATTTCTAGAAATTAAGAATTTCCAGTAAGAAAACTAGATTCTTAGAGGTGAATTAATTTCATTGTCCTTTGCCCACTGGACAGGACTTCAAAATTATTTTGGAGGAAACTTGGTTCAATCTCCCTTAAGAAATATCAAAACATCCTTCATTTTCTCGCTCACTCTGTTCTTGTCTACAGAAAGTGAATTCAAAACAGATGGAGGAGAGACACATTAGATCAGAAGGGACTGTGCTGCTCTGGACTACCAGTTAGAGTGCACAAAATATGTCACATACCTTTTTGCAGAGCTACTGTGTGGTATACATGGAAAGGTCTCTTAATGCTATCTTGGCTTTGCATTGTGGTTTATGTTCTAAGCCATGACTTCGGAAATGCCATGGTACCTGACTGACAAACCAGTTGACATAAATGTGCTAAGCACATACTGGCAGGTGGCCTGGTCTGCTAGCTGGCTTCTGAGAAATGATAAACACAGAGGCCTCACAGACATATCACCAGTATCTCCAGCCTCTGAAAATTCTGGAAACAGAGTCTGGAGCAAGTTCATTGCTCTCTATTTTCACTGGAAATAGACCAAAGAAGCTGCCAAAGGCTCTTGCTGTGTTTTGACATCCATCACACAATGCAACATTGTTTGTCAAGCTGTTGGATTCTTTATCTAGATGGGCCTAGAAAGTTAAATATACATACATACATTACCTATCAACTTATTTATCTAAATAGAGGTATGCTACAGATGTATATATTATATTTACATTTTTAGATGAAACTAGTGGAGACTAGTTCTCAATTCTCTCATCTATAATATAGGGATAATATTCATTCTCACAGTAAAGTGTAGAAGGATGTGATGTATTAATATATGTAAATAACTAATTGCCTAGTACATATTTACTTAGCTCAATATGTTTTTACTACTGTTATTATTATATATTATAGATGCAAGTTACTGCTTTTTGATTTCTGCAAGACTCATTATACAAGGTACGCGATGAGCTTGGCCCCCCTCTCTAGCCTTGTTTTAGCTTTTTTGTGGTATTTATCTGTATACTCTATCTAGAATATACTTTTTTTCCCTTTGGCCACACCTGTGGCATGTGGAAGTTCCCCTGGCCAGAGACTGAATCTGCACCACAGCAGCGGCCCAAGCCACTGAAGTGACAATGCTGGATCCTTAACCAGCTGCACCAAAAGAGAGAGCTCCTATTTAGCATATACTTTAGGAAATATACATTTTTGATGGCTGAGGTAACAGATCTGAGTATTAATATCTACCAGACAAAACCAAGAAAAGAACTGAGGTAAGAAAAATTCAAGTTAAATGGTGGTCATTCATAGATGTTGTGTGGAGAAAAAGACTTCTCACCTTGTAGAGGTAGTTCTGTCTGAGACCTGGATCCAGGTGTGACAGACAAGAACAGGATTGTAAAATGTTGAATGTGAAACATACAAAAAGTTGAAAAGCATCACAGAAACTACTTGGCCTATTTTAAACATAAGGAACTGAGAAACATACCACTATCTGTCATGATCATTTACTTATTGACTCTGAACCCCAACCCACAACTAACTATACTCTGCCCTGTGATGCTGAGGTTAGAGTTCTGCCAAACACATATGACTCTTTCCAGGTGACTTCCTGTTGAGGTTATGTTAATTTCTATCACTAGACTGGAAGGTAGGAGCTCAGGAGAATAAAACCTTCCTTATTTTTATTTAGTCGTCAGTGTACCCTTGGCTTTAGAGGTTTACCCTTGGCTTCTTTTAGCTTTGTCAGAACTAGGTATATTGTACTTATTCAGAGATACTGTTGGTGGCCAGATGTTGCCCCCTTCCCTGTACCATGGACATCCTTCTCTGAGATTTTATCAGCAAATGGGAAGTACTGTCTCCTCAGAGGACTAAGCCCTAGCTCAATAAGGATCCCTCTTCTGAGCTTCTAGGTTTTGATAATCCCAACCTCTTCCCTCTTTCCCCCACTGAGTCCTAAGTGTTGTAGACTCATACTTTAGTTATCATCTCTAGGTTACCTTATTCTCTTTTATTTTCATTCCTCCAACTCCTGTGAGACCAATTCACTGTATTAAACCCTCTCTCTTTAAATACTTGGTGTAATTTCCCTTCTTCCCTCCCTCCTTTCTTTTCTGCTTTCCTTCCTTCCATGAATAGAATGTTACTAACAGGAATAGTTCTATTAAACATACTACAGATGATTGAATTCTTGAATTGGTTTTGTTTCACCTTTGCCTTGAATGTAGTGATAAGCTCCTTTCTAGAGAAAAACAGAATATAGTTGACCCTTGAACAACAGAGTGAGTGTGGATTTTTTTTCAATAGTAAGCACTACAGTACTTCATGATACCTGGCTGGCTGAATCTGTGGGTGCGGTACTGCAGATATGGAGGAATTTTGGATGTGGGGGGCTGACTATAAATTACATGTGGAATTCTGACTTCTGGGAAGGGTCAGTGCCTCTACCCCCTGCACTGCTCAAGGGTCAGCTGTACTCCATCGATAGCATGTGGTGGCATAATCATTAAATTATCAACTATGTTCACTTGGGATAAAGTTCCTGTTCACTGGGGGTCAAAGTGATGGTGGTACTTGACTGTTGTATGGTAATAATGAGGACAAGGATTGTTGCATGATGGCTTTTTTCAGTCTGTACTAGAGGAATAACAAAAATAAAATGACTGTAAATGAATACAAAAAGAAGGAGGAGGAGAAGAGGAAGAGAAAGAGGAGAAAAGGGAGGATCATATGCTACCTGCAAAGCCTAAAATATCTGCCATCTGGACTTCTGTAGAAAAAGTTGAAGACCTACCATATATAGGAAGGAATAAAAGGTTTAGGGTTGTGGGAGTAATGAAACAGTTCTATCATGTCCAAATTTTCATTTTCTCCATGTCTTCCAGGTGTGCTTATGGCCATGGCATATATGGGCTCAGGCCAAACATAACTGGGAAGAAGTTGATTCCTCTTATTCCTCAGTGTTTGCACTGAAGAGAGAATAATGATGACAAAGACTCTTCCTTGCCTGTATCCTTGTTCTCTGGTACCCCTTCAAAGATGGAAGATATGGGGTGTTAAAAACCAATGAGGCATTATTAGATAAGTGCTGGCTGTCTGTTTGTTTGTTTGTTTTTACCTCTTTTAGTAGATGTGGCTTCCTGAAGGGCTAAGGGAAGAAATGGCTTAGATATTTCTGGGACCCATGCTTTAAAACACCTTATTCAGGCTAAGGTAAAGTTTCTTAAGATAAAGTCTTTGTGCATAGTGCCACATACCTCCTTAATCAATAATGGGGCTGACAAAGTGATTGCTGATTGGGTGATTTGTTTCCATGGTTACCACAAATTCTTTTGGGGAGAAATTCTGCTCCTTTTCCAGCTTATCTTTTCCAACTCACAAGATTTTTAAAAAGCAATGTTTGTACTTCCTGCCACTCCAGTGTCAATGAGAGAATTTATTTTATAAGTGTATGAACTGTCAGCTTCTCGGAAAAAAAGCATTGTTGTCAGAATGAAGTCATCTGTTTGGAGAGTAGAGCCTCAAGTATCATTCAAGAGGCGGGAACCCAGTGCCCTTCGCGTGCTTAGCTCTTTGGCACACAGAGCCATTGTCAAAACCCGTTTCCAGAGCAACTGAATTCTCCCCCTGAAATTACTTGGCAGCTCCTCTCCCTGAGGGTCTGGAGTAAGTCCTTTCAAGGGTCTTATTTTAAGGCAGCTTGTCCCTGATGGAAACCCAGATCACTGCCAGCTAAAGAATTTAGCAATACTCTTTAAGTGGGCTCACCTAATAAATTTTTATAGTCTACGGTCCAAGGTGTGTGTGTTTGGGGGTTGGGCTGTATTTGATATCCCCATCAACTCTGAAACATATAGATGGTCAAAACAACATCTGGCCTTTTGGGTTATTTTCAGAATAATATCATATCTGGGTACATAAAGCTGAGAAGACGGCTTTTGAAGGTATTCCTCCCATGCATCTACCCAAATTGAGTATGGAGTAGATAGGAATAAAAACTCTATTTTCTGACTATGGCACAATGGGGTCTGGGGAAAAGGAGGACTTCTTTTGACTTTTTAAATCTTTACTTTTTAAAAGGTCCTAAAAAAAAGTCTTAAAGAAAAAACACAATAAAAGCTTCATTTAAAGACGGATGTCCAGGCTGAATTGCCTGGTCAAAACTAACAAAGGTGGAATTTAATATAAGTGTAAAAATCCTATGATTAGGTTAAAAATCAGTTTCCTAAATAACTACCAGGTGGGGAAACTCTCTATTTTACAATCACAGGGAATCTTTTTCTATTAAGGAAACTGAACTTATACCACTTCTTCTACTAGCCCCCCAGAAAATCCTCTCTTGGGCCATGTGCAAACAAAGAATAATTTAAAACTCATTAAAAAAAAAAGATTAAACAGAATCCTTCATTGTTGAATGGTATCCATTAATTAAGAGCAAAGGAGTAAGAGCATTTTAACTATACAGCTGAACTAACAAAATTTGATATTTAGGCTATTAAAACCTAAAATCCAGGTCAATCATTGAAAATAAAATTGGACACATACAGAAAGTAAAAACATAGCTGAGAAAATGCAAGCGGCTACACAGAAAGGAAGGCATTTGGTCCCATGGATTATCTTTCTTGAGCTAAGTATACTGAACAAATGTAGGTCTCTTGATTAAACTCAGGATGGTTTTGGAATTCATGGAGGATGAAAGAGAGAATCGGGTCCATTAAGTCACAGGAGGGTGGCTGCAGCCAATCAGAATTTTAAGACCTATGACAAAGGCTGCACATGGCAAGTGTAGAATAGGTCTTTCATGTGCCATAGTGCCATACAGTTTCAAAGTACCCCAACCTTGGTTACCTCTCTTGCTCCTCCTTTCTTACAGATATGGCCACTGGGTGACAGAAGAAAATGCTTGAAGTTCCCAGAGCCGGTAAACAGGAGTTTTTTCATATAGTTTTTTATTTTTATTATGTTTATTTTTTAATTTTTTATTTATTTTGTCTTTTTGCCTTTTCTTGAGCCGCTCCTGCAGCACATGGAGGTTCCCAGGCTAGGGGTCTAATCGGAGCTGTAGCCACCAGCCTATACCAGAGCCACAGCAACACAGGATCCAAGCCATGTCTGCGACCCACACCACAGCTCATGGCAATGCCAGATCCTTAGCCCACTGAACAAGGCCAGGGATCAAACCTGCAACCTCATGGTTCCTAGTCAGATTCGTTAACCACTGCGCCACGATGGGAACTCCTGTTTACGTTTATTTTGATGGCCACGTCCGTGGCATGTGGAAGTTCCTGGGCCAGGGATTGAATCTGAGCCACAACTGCAATCTATGTATCATTTAACCCATTGCACCAGCCCGGGGGTGGGTGGGGTGGTGCTGAACCCTCACCTCAACAGAGACCTGAACTGCCACAGTTGGATTCTTAACCCACTGTGCCACAGCGGGAAATCCCAGCTTTTAAATTAATTACCTCCTCTAGAAAACTGCATCCTTCGTAATGATCCTACCTGGGAAATGTTGACCTTAATTTCTACCTTGAATTAAAGTTGACTAGGGGTATAAATGGGGAGTAAGCATCTCCCTCTCCAGTCTCTCCTCTTCCCTGGGATAGCCTTTGAGCTTTCTTAAGTCATCCTGATTTAGTTTCCTTCTAGCAGGTTCTCCAGAGAGACTGGGGGTTGGCAGCAGTAGCTGATGCTCTGGGGTTGCTGATGCTTTGTTGCCCCTTCTTGAACCAATAGAGCCTTGGATACTTTTTCCAGGAAGCCATGAGACCCACCAAAGCTGTCACTCCTTAAGTCAGAAGCAAGGGAGCAAAAATTCTGAGAGTACTGAATTGGGAAAATCTCTGCCTTTTTAACTCCTCCTTCCAATTCTTTCTTCTCATATTTGACCCCCTTTCCCTGTCATTGCTCACATTTCTGGCTAATCCAGAATATTCTCATCTTCATACACCTGGCAGCACTAATGAACACCTGTACTCTAGCTTTTTAGATGGGTTTGGGGTTCTCAACCACATAACCTCATGGCTGGTCTCATGTACATTCCCGTGATGTCATCTCTGGCCCTTGTGGGGGCAAATCTCAACTTGCAAAACCAGTCTGTCTGGGTCACATACTCATTTACTTAATAACTTGCTTCAATATCTCTCTTTGCTCCCACCTTTCCCCACTTTGACTATATGTCATTCCATATTTCTGTGCTTCAGAAATTTAATTGCAAGATTGATATTGTACAGATTCAGTTTACTCACTCACTACAATACTAAAAAGTATTTATTAGGTGTCTAATTGTGCATGGTGATATTTAAAAAGGGCTGACAGTGATGTGAAAAGAAAAATAATCTCTTACATTTTATGATAGTTAACACTATCATATCTGATTTATCCTTTAATATATCAACTCCAGTTACTTATGTCTTACACATTTGTCTCTCAGGAGATGTGGGTTACTTTTGGCAGACCCAGGACACCGCTTGCTGGAGGGACCCTAAGTCTTATGGCCAAAGTTGCTGTGCAGAGGATCTCAAGGACCAACTGAAAGCCTTTTGACATTTCTCTGTTCTGGTTTGAGTTAAATACCATTATAGAGAAATGAGGATTATAGGGAGGGAACAATCAAGTTTAGGACCAAGAGAAGGTGACTTGGAGGAAGGAGAACAAATGTGGCCTTATTTAACATTTCATGATTGAGCCTATGTCAGATAGCTAAATAGTCAAATAGTTAGATTCTTGCTAAACTCGAAAAAGATTTCATTTGCTAGTGAAACTCTTTAGTGAGTTGTTAATAAGTGTGGCATATCCACAGTCAAAGACATTAGAAGGTAAGCAGTCTTCACCTCATTAGTATATTAAAGATGCTGACAAGTGCTGCAAGAAAGGAAACAATTAAAACGTATGACCCAGAATTTTCCAAAAGTTTTGAATTACAGAACAGTTTGGGGAAAAGGAACACCTGTGAGCATCTGTGTACCTCAGGTACAGACCTCTCAAACTCATTTTGAGAAGTGCTGAAATTGACTAAGTTTTTTTAATAGAAGGAGATGTAATAATGAAGGAAATAGTCTTAGGGGTAAGGAGGAAATAGAACATTCCTCTTATGAGAGGCAGAAGTACTGGAGTGGAAATGGTAGTTGTGACACTGTTATTAGCCATAGGGAGGGACTTACTGATGAGAGGTCTCTTACCCTAGTTGTCTCACTATAAGTTTTCTTTTGGGAAGGGTGTATTTTTTTTCTCCTGTCAAAAAACACCTTCGTTTTAGTGAGAAAGGAGGTCCTGGTAGGTTTGAATCTAGGATCACTGGATTCAAATCCACACTCTTGATTTCTCTACTGTATACACTGCCAGGAAGCAGGTACTTGTTAGAAATTATACTGCTGACCCTTCACCTACTTTTAGGATTCCTCTTCTAGTTTTTGCATGATTTTTCTTGGAAGAGGTTTGGAATCAGGCTGCTGCCAACCTACCAGATGATACACATTCAAAGTTGCTATTTCTAGAAACTCTTGACCACATGAAAATACCTAAAATTTTTTTTTCCTTATCAAAATATAAGACCTGGCCTTGGTGAGATTTTAATCATAAATTGATTTTGCTTGGAAAGGCCCCAATATTTGGTCTGTTTTTTAGGACGGACTTTGAGGTTGCATTCCAGGGTTTTAGCACATGTTCTTCAACAAATAACCTGATGTGTTTGAATGGCACTCCTAAATTTCTGAAACAGCACTAAAGGATGTTATTTTTTGGTGTGGCGGGGAATAAAAATACCATGTTAAACTTTTGAACCATACATCTCTGTGCCTAGTTGTGGGGGTAGGGCAGATGGAGAAAGAGAATGACTTTTTTTTTTTTTTTTTAAAGTGGGTAGGACTAATTGAAGTTCTTCCCCAGCATAGTTTTACTTTATTTGAAGAAGTTTATTAGATGTGAGATTAGTCTTTAGGCAATAATAGAGATTCTTTGAGAACCAAATATTTATACTTTGAACCAGCTATAGAAATATTTACTGATTTTTGCAATTTTAGCTTAGACCCTCTTACTGTATTTAATTCATGCTTTTGAGGTAATATATGAAATGCACAGGTAACTAATGTGATGGAAGATATTTTCAAACTGTGAGATAATTTTTCACAGAAAAATGAGAAAGGAATGACTTAAAAGAAACCTGAGGCTGGTTTTAAGCTTTATTTATTTATTTATTTAGTCTTTTTTGCCATTTCTTGGGCCGCTCCCGTGGCATATGGAGGTTCCCAGGCTAGGGGTCTAATAGGAGCCGTAGCCACTGGCCTACGCCAAAGCCACAGCTACGCCGGATCCGAGCTGTGTCTGTGACCTACATCACAGCTCTCGACAGCGCCGGAACCTTAACCCACTGAGCAAGGCCAGGGATTGAACCCGCAACCTCATGGTTCCTAGTCGGATTCGTTAACCACTGAGCCACGACAGGAACTCCTGGTTTTAAGCTTTAGAATAAATTTTTGAAGCAAGAAAAACACTCTAAAAAATGCTTTAATTGAATTATCTCTATAGGACTTCCAGGAAAGGGGCTAGAACATTTACAGCTAAAGTCTATTTTGATTAGCTTTAATTTGAATTCGTTGCTTCTAATTTGCCATTTTTTTCCCGCTATTATTCTTACATGGGTATAAAGGGCATTCAGGCTGTCAATGTTTTGGCATTTTTATTAGATAAATTTGAAAATCATTTACTCATGCCAATTCTGTATCCTTGCGGAGCTTCAGATGAAAGGGTCTGCAATATCCCAGTCATGCAACACCTCAAGAAGGACTTACATTTATCCTTAAAAATGAAGTTTCTTTTGGTATATGTTTGGCTGACATACTGCAGTTCTAAAAACTTGTACAGACAAGCATTTTGAAAAGATGACTCCACCGATTTAAAAGTGATTATATAACATCTGTGAACTCAGTGTACATTTCAAGAAAAATGTTACTGTTTGTCCTCATGCTCCAGCCATACAGTTCAGCAATGAAACCCAGAGCTGTCCTCCTCAGCTGTCGTTGTTTCCTCATCTGCCCTACCTATTTTACAATGACTGTATATGAATGAAATCAGAATTTCATGTAGCATAGGTTTTAATGAAAAAAAAAGTAAAATCTTCCATCTCCCTTTTTGTTCAAAGATAAATTTATTTTGTTGTGTTCCTTCAAAACCAGAATTCCCCAAACTTCAGTACAAATGACAACTATACATTAACAAAAGCAAGCTGAACTCAGAGTCTTCCAGATTCATCCCGAAGATGGGCCTACTTTGGACACCTGTGTAAACTGTCTCAAACTGCGTTATTTCCTGGTGTGAATTTCTGATATGAGAGTGATCTGGTGGGATTTCAGGGTTTACAGATCAGTACTGCTCCCCATGTTATTAAAACAACAACAAAACAGGTTATTTGTGGGTAACTGAAATAATACCTAGTTAGCTTTTGGGGTGACCAAATGTTAATTTAAGCAAGGGGCATAGTTCTGGCCGCTTTTCTTTGTTGAGAAAAAATGAATGAATAGCGAGCCCATTAAAAACCTTCCTCTATCAGAGCCTAGCTGTGGAGAAACTTACTTAATGGATCTGCTGATAATGACTTTGCAAAGAACCACTACTGTTATTTTGTCATATACTACCCTGTCTCAGATGTCTTTACTGTTAGGGTAAAGACACCCTAATCTACTGTTAGGGTAAAGACGCCCTCACCTTAATCCAGAGACTCATCACCTTCTACCAAAGCTACTATGACAACTTCCTGGCTAGACTTCTGCCTGCAGCCTCATGTATATCCTAGTTCACGGTGGGTCTAGCTGGCTCAGAAATCATCCTAAAAGGTCATGTTCATGCTATTAATCCCTTTTCAAGGACTTGCAGTGGCACCCCACTGTTGATCTCATTAGGTTAAAACACCTTATTCTCTGCATCAGTATGAGTACACCCTCTCTGCTCTGCCCAAATTGGAACAGCCTGGAGCTTTTATTTATGCTCTTCCATCATTTTTTTTGGGGGGGGGGGTCAAATTTTTACCCATCAAGCAATTTGGCAATATGTACTGGGTCTTAATTTTTTCCTACTCTTAAGGAAACAATTCTTCATATAGAAACTCATTTCATGTACAAAGATGGCCATTACAGTTACTTATATACTATATAGTTAAAAGTTACAACTTAAATGTTTAGCAAAGGAGAAAGAATTAAGTGTGGTCCATTTATAAAACAGACATATAAATGACATTGTTAACACAGCATAAAGAATTAATGTAAAAAAAAATACTTATGTTCCAACAGAGGAGAAAAAAAAATTGAAGTCTGTATAGAGCATGAGCTCAATTAAAAAATAGGGAAGAACTTTTAGAAATACATATTCCAAAACTGTCAAGAGAGGTTATCTATGGATGGCACGATTATGGGTTACTTCTAGTTTTTTGTTTTTCATACTTTTTCAGTGATATTTTAATCAAAACAATGTACTTTTTTCTTTTTATATCTTTTATTGCTTTTGTTTCTGATAGTTAAGGTAATTCATACCTATTGTTAAAATTTCAGACAATATAGAAATACATACATTTTTAAAAAATAAAAATCACCTATAATTTCAATAAAAGAATCACCTAGTGATAGTTAATGTGTTTCTCAAGTTTGTTCTGTTACCAAATAACACACCCTAGCAGTGTCTTAAACAGCAAAACTTTATTTTTCCTCATGTTACAGGAGAGGTGAAGTTTGGCTATAGATGTGTTCAGGTTCTGGATGTTCCCTTCATGTAATTCTGTTCTGAATCTCAGGCTAAAGGAGCAGCCCTGCCCTGTGATGTCCCTATCCTCACAGTAGAAGGGAAGAAAGTGAACCAAAACTATGCCCTCACTTTTACAGCATTAGCTTAGACAGATTTCACCTCAGCTCAAATTCCATTGCTTAATGCAAGTCACATGGCCAAGCCCAACATTACTGTTGCAAGGAAGTATGTACACCCCATCCAAGGCAGGAGGGGAGCATTATCTGCCATAACTACCAGCAGCATTTTGCTGTATATATGTTTTTTAGAGTTTTCAATATATAAGGGCATATGCACACATACACATTCACTTTTAAAAACTGAGATGACTCATACTGTGAAATTACTTGTTTAAAAATTTTTTGAAGGATAAAAACTTTCTAAATCTATATATATATTTATATCTATATCTATTATGGTGTGTTTATTTCGATTGGCTACATAATATTCCACTTAATAGATATACCATAATTTCCTTATTCTGTCTGCCTTCTTATGAACATTGAGATGGTTTTCTTTTTTCTTGCTATTATAAATAGTCCTGTTATGAACATCTTTACTCATGTATCTTTGAACATATCATTAACATACATAACTACAAGCAGAATCACTGGGGCATTCAGAATCCACATTTTCAAGGCTTTAGCAAATGTTGCAAATTGTTCTCTATAAATGCAATCTACAATTCTTCCAAAAGTGACAATTTACTTAAAAATACAAATTTACTCTTTAAGATCAAGCTTAGATTCAACTTTCCAGAACTGCTTTTCCAAATAACTCTAGCTAGAATTAACATGTTTTAAATTTCATGTTTTATACTTATAGTTGTATGTATGAGTGTGTGTGTGTGTGTGTGTGTGTGTGTGTGTGTGTGTGTGTGTGTGTGTATGAGTTTTGTCATCTCGATTACATAAGCTTTGGGAAGGCAAATACTCTTCCTTGGACTGTTTTACTTTCCCAAAAGTGATTTTCATGCTGTCCTGGTTTATGTGTATCTGAATAACTGTTTTTTTTAGCCTCCTAGTATTTTTTTTTCTTATCCTACCTTAATACTCTGAGTTTCTATTCCTGTTTCTCCATGCCCCATTCAGGCACGTACTGTAATTCACATTCCCTCAGAGGAGATAGGAGATACATGGGGAGGGATGGAGATGGTTAGTGCATAGGCAGAAACAGAGGTCAAGCCTTCCTGGGTTTTGTTTCTAAAATATTAAAGCGTGGTTATAAGAGATAATTCCCAGGCTTAGAAGCACAAAGAAGAGAGTGGAATTTCTATCCAATTTTAGGAAATGATTCCCTTGGACTGGGAAGGGGACTGGGAACCCTCTGAGGGGTTGAACCCTGTAGTTCCTGGCAGTGCAAAGACCAGAAAACAGTGCCTGGAGGGGGTATCCAGGCCTGAGCCTCCATGGAAGCCATGGATAGGAATGGCTCTCAAACAGCCTTTGTCTTCTCTATGCTTTTTTTTTTTTTAATTTTTTTTTTGAGTTTTTTTTTTTTTAATTTTTTAAGGGATTTCCATCACCTAAAACTCAGAAGATTCGCTGGGCCACATTCCTGTGTGGAAATTCTTGACAGGGGTTGAAACAGTTCTTTTCCCTTTAGATGAGGCATGAAAGCTTCTGACTTCCACTGTTTCCTTCACTCTGACTGTGCTCCTCCACTGGAGGGATGACACGGGAAGCCCTGTATTTTCTGGGTCCTCATTGCATCCCTCATCTCATGGCTGTCACTCTCCCCTTCCCTCCATCAGCTTTGGCCATGTGGCTCCTTTGCCTTTCCCCAGAGTCCTTGTCTTTTTTGCCCCTTTGTCTGAAATCCTCTCTGTGACAGCTATGTTTATAATTGGAGCAGCCCAGTCCACAAAACCATCTATCTCCCTTCCTTGACTAATTCCTCCCTACAGTATGTATCAATATATAAATACTGCACATTTCACTTATTTATTAATTGCCTGACTCTTTCCACTAAAATGTAAGCTCCCTTAAGCAGGATTATTGTTGTTTCTAATTTTTACTAATTGCCTGACTCTTTCCACTAAAACGTAAGCTCCCTGAAGCAGGATTGTTGTTGTTTCTGATGCATCCTGCATGCCTATAATGTACTCAATAAATATTTGTTGAATGAATGAGTAAAAGGCTGAATCTCAAAGAACAGCACACCTGAACTGAGAAGTTGGTTACAGGGAAGAGGTGTTCTTGTTTTTTCCATAGTGATTATTGAGGATCTGCTATGGATTGGGCCATGTGGTCATTGCTGGGGAAACAAGAAGGAAGTAAAACTGTCCAGGACTCCATGTGGTGACCTGTCCCTGCACATTCAAAATATGTCTCAGAGGTCAAGGCTGGTTCACTTCAACAGCACTACTTAGGAAACTGTGGGATAAGTTTTTCCATTTTCTTCCTTTTGAAAAATCTAAGGAACTGTTTCAAGTGATTCTGGAAAACTTTTCAGGAGTTAGGTTTCATGAGAGTTTTCTATCTGCCTAATGGAGCTACAGAGGATCAGAAACAAGAAAGAAACAAACTTTTAATAAACTAGTTTTACTATTAGACTATCACCCAGATGTGCTGGTGGTTAGGTTTAAGAAAATAAAGTTTTGGGATTACTTTTTGATTTAAATGTATCCTTATGAGCTCATCTCTCTGTCTTTGGGATGACAGAGATATGGATGAATTATATTTTTGGTATTCCAATTTGAATTTCAAAAGAAACCTTTTATTGTCACTACAGATATAGTATTGGGTAGCAGGAAAATGTGTAAGAATTATTTTGTCTTTATGTATATTTTTCAATTATTATTATTACTATTGGCCACACTAGTGGCATGTAGAAGTTCCCAGGCCAGGAGTGAACCTGAGCCACAGCAGTGACCTGAGCCACTGCTGTGACGATGCCAGATATCCAACCTGCTGAGCCACATGGGAACTCCTCAAATATTATTTTAAAGGAACTTAGTAAAGCCTGCAATTTGACAGGGGAGGGAAAGCGCTCATCACAAATTCATGTGCGACTCTATAACAGGTGAAGTCAAGGGACTTAGATTAAATACTGTGAATGTGGGAGACCCATAGTCTTTATAAAAAGTGACATCGGGTCCTAAAAGAGTTTTCTAGAACATTGAGAAGGTCTTTTTTTTTGGCTGTGCCTATGACATACAAAAGTTTCTTGGACAGGGATCACACCCATGCCATGGCAGTGACAATACCGGATCCTTAACCCGCTGAGCCACCAGGCAACTCCAGAGAGGGTCTTGATCACGTGGAGGGCACTTAACGGCAACTGACTGGTAGTAGAATGAGGAGAAATGGAGAGACATACTCTGTTGGAAAAAGAGACTCACTGCTGGAGGAAGATTAGGGTGCTTATGCACATCCTCTATGCTAAGGCAACTTTAGACAATAAGGATTTTGCATAAACATAACAAATAAATCAGAAACAAGCAGAAAAAAATGAAAGTATAACAGTTTTCTCTTTCTCTCTTTTTTTGGGGAGAGTGGGGGGAAGTCATTGGCACTAGCCTTTCCCCCATTCTCTTTCATGATTGTATACCAAAGATTCTCTGGCATTCAACAGGAAAACAGAAAACATCAGAAGACCCAGGTAGAGTCTTGGTGGAAAAGACTAACAAAGGCTTTAATCTCAGACCCTGGGAGGTGTCTCGCCTCTGTAAGTAGAAGCAGATTTGATATCATTCTTTTAATTAAAACCATCTGATGCACAAAACCCCTTCTCAGTTGCCCCACATCACTTATTTTCCAACTCCATTTTCAGTTTATCTTCCAATAAAGCATGTTATCATTTCTTCAGAAGACTGATAACCCAAGAGTCGTGAATAATGGAAAAATGACAAAACTTGCTACACATAATCATTTGGCAAAGGAAGGAGAAATAACAGCTGCTTGACTGTTGAACATATATTTTTAAACTGAGATTGTAAGTAAGTATTAATGCCAAGGTGCAGATTTTCTTCAACAATCTCAAGATAGCTTAAGGCCATGCAGATAAAAGTTTCTTGGTGGTTCCTTTCTATCCCTTTGGAAGGATACTGGGCAGGAGAAAGGGGTGATTTTAGAACCACATCTGCTCAGGATCCCAGACCTTCCAATGTAAATGCCAACTGGGAACCAGACAATGACGTTATTATAGACTTATTTTTATCAGCTGTTCAGAGTCAACCTCCATGAATTCAGGTATGCACTAATCTATTGGGAAAAAATAATCGATGTTATCTTGAAAGCTTGATCGCCAGTTGAATTTTGGTAAACTGAAATAAAGAGTCAATGCAGAGATGGAACTTGATCTTTACAGGACTCTATGGATAATCATTTTGCAAGATCAGAAAGTGCCAGAGGACCATATTTTAGGTGACTTAAGTTGGAATCTCAACTCTTTCCCTTACTGCCTCTGTGATGGTTGGTAAAGGATTTAACCTTGAGGAACCTACTTCTCATCCATAAGATGGACACCATACAATCTTACTTTGGAGGGTCTAAATGAGATCATGGATACAAAAGTTACTTGTTTATTTTAATTATTAATTTTTAAAAATTACAAAATTGAAAAAATAAAGAGAATCATCTAACAAATACTCATGGATCAACCACTAGATTTTTGTTGTTGTTGTTGTTGTTGTCTTTTTGCCTTTTCTTGAGCTGCTGCCGCGGCATGTGGAGGTTCCCAGGTTAGGGGTCTAATCAGAGCTGTAGCCAACGGCCTATGCCAGAGCCACTGCAACGATGGATCTGAGCCGTGTTTGCAACCTACACCACAGCTCACGGCAACACCAGATCCTTAACCCACTGAGCAAGGCCAGGGATTGAACCCACAACCTCATGGTTCCTAGTCAGATTTGCTAACCATTGCACCACGACGGGAACTCCTCAACCACTAGATTTCAAAAATAGTAATGTTTGCCTTTTTTTTTGGCCATGCACATGGCATGTGGAAATTTCTGGGCCAGAGATCAAACCTGTGCCACATCTGTGACCCAAGCCTCAGCAGAGACAATGCTGGACCCCTAACCCACTGGGCTACCAGGGAACTCTGAGATTTGCCTTATTTTAAACTTTTTTTTCTTAACCAACAAAATATTAGCAGTGCAGTTGATTGTTCCTTATTCTTTCCTTTACCTTCCTTCCCAGCATTAACCGCTATTTTCAAATTGATATCTCTTTCTCACCTGTATTTTTATGTTTACTATGTATGTATATATCCCTAAACAATTATTTATAGTACTGTTCTGCAAACTTTAAGTTGCTGTTTAGTGTCCCATTATATCTAATTATTCTTTGTGCAGTGACTAAAATTGCTGTTCAAACAAGGTTTCAGTGGACCTCCTTGTACATCTCTTCTTGGGGTGTGTGGGGTGGTCTTCTGGGTTTCGCATCTAGAAGTAAAATTCTAAATATGCCTTTTCAGCTTTGCTAGATATTGCCAAGTTACTCATCAAAGTATTGGTACCTGACACACAGGAAAGTTCCAGTTTCTCCCTTTCCTCTTCAACAGTTAGTATTAATTCATCCTCCTCAACAATTAGACATCTGCTTTTTCTGAAGCGGTAATGCAAATCAACTTGCATTTCCTTAACTAGCTACTGAGGCTGAGAAATTTTAGGTGTTTTAGTTTTCTCTTCTGTGAATTTCCTGTGCATATGCTCTGCCTATTTTATTATTGTATTCTTTACATTTTTCTTACTGATTTGTAAAAATTATACTTTTTAAATTTATGTGTGACAAATAACTTCTCCCAAGTATGTGGTTTGTGTTTTTACTTAGTTTGTGCTATCTTATATCATGGAAATTTTAATTTTTATTATAATCAAATTAATGTAATCAAAAAAGGAAATAAACCTTTTCCTTTATGATTTCCTTTATAATATTTCTCTTAAGAAACAATTCATTTCCCTATATTCACAAAAGTATTCTCTCCATATTTTTTTCTTTCAAAGTTCTAATAATCACATTTGGGTTTTTAATCTATGAAATATGGTTGAAATAAGTTGTACCTTTTTTTTGGTATATGTACAATCTTTCTTGAGGTGACATGCACTGTACTATTTACAATTTTCCATTGACTTGTAATCACACCTTGTATACATTTGTTTCCTCCGCTTTGGGATATTTATGTCATTGGTCTATTTTATTTTTCTTTGGATAAATACTACACTTTCTCAAAGTTAATATAACTTTATTTGCTTTCATATTTGGACATCTCCTTGGTCATAAAACAGTCTTTTCTTCTCCATATGATTTTTAGCTTGTAAAATCCTGCAAAACACCGTGTGGCAATTTTATAGGAATTTCATTAAAATTCATAGATCAGTATGGGAAGACATAGTATCTTAATGATATTGCATCTCCCATCCATTACCATTATATTTTTTTCCATTTTTAAAGTTTTTTTGTCATTCAATAACGTGCTAAAATTTTCTCCAAAAATGCTGAACATCTTATGTTGCATACATTCATTATCAATTTTTTTGTTGCTTCTGTGAATGGATACTTTTTTAACAATTAAAATTTTCTCCATGGAGAGAGGACAAGATGGCGGAGGAGTAGGGAGACACGCTCGCCCTCTCCCACAAACACAACAAAAAAAGCACATCTACAGAATAAATGACTCGCACAGAACAGCAACCAATCGCTGGCAGAGGAACCTAAACTCCAATAACGGCAAGAAGTTCGTGACATTACTGGGCAGAACAGGAGAAAAGAGGAGAGTGAGAGAAGGTGAATCCGAGCGGGAAGGGCGCTCCCGAAAGGGAACTGCGGAGGAGAAAGGGATCCCACACCCTGGAAAGTCACCTACACAGGGGAAAGATCAAACGAATCGGAGGAATCTCCAGATGCAGAGAAGAGTGTAGCAGTAAGTTGGAGTACGGAAAAGCTGATCAAGAACCCAACGGACCATCTGAACTACGGGCACAGTCACCAAAAATTGAGATGCCTGGGTGGGGGCTGGGCACCGAGACCTCGCCTCCGAAGGTTAGTCCCCGAGAAAGGGCCCGGGGACGCCTGGGTAGGGGCTGGGCACTGAGACCTTGGCTCCAGAGGTTAGTCCATGAGAACGGGTTGGGGGGGCGGGGCAGAGCGGAAACTGCTTGGGAGGTCTAGAAACCATTTGACGGGGCAGAGACTGCCTGGGAGACTAGAAAACAAAGCTGTCGCACAGAAAGGGAGCAATACTCTAGGGGCGGGGAAGTGGAAAGCTGCATCAGAGGGAACCTGGGAGAAGAGCCTGGTCTGCACCCGTGCTGGGGAGGGGAGAGAAGAGGTGGGTCCCCATAGAATACCCCCCACGCCACAGCAAGCTTACAGGCCCGCTAGCTAGCTGAAAGCTGTGCTTCCCAGTGCATCCCCTCCCCCCACCTCCACCACCCCCTACACTCTTGCCGAACCTGGAGCTGCCTGCCATCCAGGAGGGCTGGCCTCAACAATTGCCTGAAGCCTACCACCGCAGGGGCTGTCCCTGCACAGGCCTGCTTGCCCTTTGGAGGGGCTACACTTCCGCAGAGCAGCACCAAACACCACCAGCCCCCAAGAAAAGGCCTGCAGCCTAGAAAAGCTAGAACAAGCCTAGCCAGGCCGTGAATAGATCTGCCTAATTCTTGGACAGTTTTTCTGAGTCAGGCTGCCCCAGGGAGGAGCCTCTTGGATTTCCAGCGGCCCTGCTACCCGCCCAAGACCCCAGGGGGTGCCCCACTCCCGCAGAATAGCTGCACAGCACCACCAGCCCCCTGGAAGAGCCCCTGCAGCCCAGAAAAGCTGCAACAAGCTCGGCCAGACTGTGAAAAGATCCGCCTACATTTGCAGGCTGTCCTTTTGAGTTGGGCTGCCCTAGGGAAGAGCCTCTTAAGTTCTCAGTGATCCAGATAGCTGCTCAAGCCCCCAGGGGGTGCTGCACTCCTGAGGAACAGCTGCCCAACACCGCCAACCCCCTGCAAGAACCTCACAGCCTAAACACACCAGAGCAAGCTCTGCCTGGCCAAGTGAAATCTGCTACCATCGTGGTGTGGACCTCCCAGTCCTGTCTGCCCTCAGGAAGTCCTCCTTTGCTTCAAAGAAACACTGTTAGCTCCATCAACACTCCATAAAAGCCACACTGCCTCAAAAAAGATTGACCAACAACGCCAGCCCTCAGGAAATATTCCACGGCAGTGACAAGGCAAACACTGCCCGATAACGGAGAGTACAACTCCCTCAGGAGAAAGAAAACAACAAGCAAGATGAAGAAGCTGAGAAACCACCCCCAGTCAAACCAACAGGAGAACTCACCTAAAACAGTCAACAATGAAACAGATCTCTGCAGTCTGACAGACCTGGAGTTCAAAAGAGAAATAGTGAAAATACTGAAGGAATTAAGAGAAGATATGAACAGTAATGCAGATACCCTCAGAAAGGAACTAGAAAATATAAGGAGGAGCCAAGAAAAGCTAGAACATTCATTTGCAGAGATGCAAACTGAACTAAGGGCAGTAAAAACCAGAATGAATAATGCAGAAGAACGAATCAGTGATATGGAAGATAGAATAATGGAAATCACTCAATCTGGTCAACAGACAGAAAACCGAATCAAAAAACTGGAAAGCAATATAAGAGACCTATGGGATAATATAAAGCGGGCCAATCTACGCATAATAGGAATTCCAGAAGGAGTAGAAAAAGATAAGGGGATGGAAAATATATTTGAAGAAATTATCTATGGAAACTTCCCAAATCTAAAGGATACTGGGTTCAAGATACAAGAAGCACAGAGGGCCCCAAACAAACTGAACCCAAATAGACCCACACCAAGACACATCATAATAAAAATGGCAAAAGTTAGTGATAAAGAGAGGATCCTAAAGGCAGCAAGAGAAAAACAGAATGTTACCTACAAGGGAACCCCCATAAGAATATCAGCTGATTTCTCTACAGAAACACTACAGGCCAGGAGGGAATGGCAAGATATATTTAAAGTACTAAAAGGAAAAAATATGCAACCTAGAATACTCTATCCAGCAAGAATATCATTTAAAATAGAAGGGGAAATAAAAACTTTTTCCAACCAACAAAAACTTAAAGAATACAGCAACACAAAACCCAGGTTAAAGGAAATATTGAAAGGGCTTCTCTAAACCAAAAAGGAAGGAAGGAAAGGGAAGAAAAAAGAAAAGAAAAAAAAAAAAGAAGAAGAGGAAGAACTAGGACTGAGGAAACCGCAATCAGAGAGCAGTCACTCAAATAAGCCAGCATACAGATTTAATCATGAACATGCTTCAAACAAAATAAAATTAAAAAGAAAAAAATAAAAAAGTCATCAAAACCATAAAATGTGGGCAAGGGATGTTAGGAAGTAAATAACCCTTTTTGTTGGTTTGTTTGTATGTTTCTCTTCTTAATTTTAATATAGTAATGAAGTGTTTGAACTTACAGGACCATCAGGCTAAAACACACAATTATGGGAAGGGGTTAGCATACTTAAAAAACAGGGCAACCACAAGCCAAAACCAAATATTGCATTTGCAAAAAAAAAAAAAAAAAATACACTCAAGCAGATAATAACAGGAGACCATCCAACCAAAAAAAAAAAAAAAAAAAAAGAAAGGAAGAATGGAGAACCATAGAATCAACTGGAACACGAGGTTCAAATGGCAATAAATAATCGTCTATCAATTATCACCTTAAATGTCAATGGACTGAATGCCCCAATCAAAAGACACAGAATGGCTGAGTGGATAAAAAGGCAAAAACCTTCAATATGCTACCTACAAGAAACTCACCTTAGGACAAAAGATACATATAGATTGAAAGTGAAAGGGTGGGGAAAAATATTTCACGCCAATAGACATGACAGAAAAGCAGGAGTCGCAACGCTCATATCAGACAAAATAGACTTTAAAACAAAAGACATAAAGAAAGACAAAGAAGGGGAGTTCCCGTCGTGGCGCAGTGGTTAACGAATCTGACTAGGAACCATGAGGTTGCAGGTTCGGTCCCTGCGCTTGCTTGGTGGGTTAACGATCCGGCGTTGCCGTGAGCTGTGGTGTAGGTTGCAGACGCGGCTCGGATCCTGCGTTGCTGTGGCTCTGGCGTAGGCCGGTGGCTACAGCTCCGATTCAACCCCTAGCCTGGGAACCTCCATATGCCGCGGGAGCGGCCCAAGAAATAGCAAAAAAAAAAAAAAAAAAAAAAAAAAAAAAAAAAAAAAAGAAAGACAAAGAAGGACACTACTTAATGATTAAGGGATCCATCCAAGGAGAGGATGTTACTATCGTCAAAATATATGCCCCAAATACAGATACACCCAGATACATACAACAAATATTAACAGACTTAAAGGGAGATATTGATGAGAATACAATCATAGTAGGAGACCTTAATACACCCCTCACATCAATGGACAGATCCTCTAGACAGAAAACCAATAAAGCAACAGAGATCCTAAAGGAAACAATAGAAAAGTTAGACTTAATTGATATCTTCAGGACACTACATCCAAAAAAAGCAGAATACACATTCTTCTCAAATGCTCATGGAACATTCTCAAGAATCGACCACATGTTGGGACACAAAGCTAATCTCAATAAATTTAGGAGCATAGAAATTATCTCAAGTATCTTCTCTGACCACAATGCCATGAAATTAGAAATCAACCATGGGAAAAGGAAAGAGAAAAAACCTACTACATGGAGACTAAACAACATGCTACTAAAAACCAATAGGTCAATGAGGAAATCAAGAAGGAAATTAAAAACTTGAAACAAATGATAATGAAGACACAACCTCTCAAAATCTATGGGATGCTGCGAAAGCAGTGCTCAGAGGGAAATTTATAGCAATCCAGGCCTTTCTCAAAAAAGAAGAAAGATCCCAAATTGACAACTTAACCGTCCACCTAAATGAATTAGAAAAAGAAGAACAAAAAAGTCCTAAAGTCAGCAGAAGGAAGGAAATTATAAAGATCAAAGAAGAAATCAATAAAATAGAGACACAAAAAACAATAGACAAAATTAATAAAACCAAGAGCTGGTTCTTTGAAAAGGTGAACAAAACTGACAAACCCCTGGCCAGACTCACTCAAAAGGGAAGAGAAAGAAGCCAAATAATCAAAATTATAAATGAAAAAGGAGAAATCACAACAGATACAGCAGAAGTATAAAAAACCATAAGAGAATACTATGAACAACTATACGGCAACAAGTTTGACAATCTGGAAGAAATGGACAATTTTCTAGAATCTTACAGCTTGCCAAAACTGAATCAAGCAGAAACAGACCAACTGAACAGACCGATCACTAGAAATGAAATTGAAGAGGTCATAAAATCACTCCCTACAAATAAAAGTCCAGGACCAGAGGGCTTCACAGGTGAATTCTATCAAACATATAAAGAGGAATTGGTACCCATCCTCCTTAAACTCTTTCAAAAGGTTGAAGAAGAAGGAATACTCCCAAAGACATTCTATGATGCC
Source organism: Sus scrofa (assembly GCF_054392235.1). Taxonomy (NCBI): domain Eukaryota; kingdom Metazoa; phylum Chordata; class Mammalia; order Artiodactyla; family Suidae; genus Sus; species Sus scrofa. The sequence continues at coordinate 114,910,326 of NC_139385.1, read as the reverse complement.
ACCATCACCCTCATTCCAAAACCAGACAGAGATACCACCAAAAAAGAAAACTATCGCCCAATATCATTGATGAATATAGATGCAAAAATTCTCAACAAAATCTTAGCCAACTGAATCCAACAACATACCAAAAAAATTATACACCATGACCAGGTTGGGTTCATCCCAGGTTCACAAGGATGGTTCAACATACGCAAATCAATCAGCATCATACATCACATTAACAAAAAAAAGTCAAAAATCATATGATCATCTCAATAGACGCAGAAAAAGCATTTGACAAAGTCCAACATCCATTCATGATCAAGACCCTCGCCAAAGTGGGTATAGAGGGAACATTCCTGAATATAATCAAAGCCATTTATGATAAACCCACAGCAAATATAATACTCAATGGAGAAAAACTGAAAGCCTTCTCACTCAAATCTGGAACAGACAGGGATGCCCACTCTCACCACTGCTCTTCAACATAGTTTTGGAAGTCTTAGCCACAGCAATTAGACAAACAAAAGAAATAAAAGGCATCCATATAGGAAGAGAAGAGATAAAACTGTCACTGAATGCAGATGACATGATACTCTACATAGAAAACCCTAAGGACTCAACCCCAAAACTCCTTGAACTGATTAATAAATTCAGCAAAGTAGCAGGATATAAGATTAACATTCAGAAGTCAGTTGCATTTCTGTATACCAGCAATGAAATATTAGAAAAGGAATACAAAAATATGATACCTTTTAAAATTGCATCTCACAAAATCAAATACATCGGAATATACCTGACCAAGGAGGTAAAGGACCTATATGCTGAGAACTATAAAACTTTAATCAAAGAAATCAAAGAAGATGTAAAGAAATGGAAAGATATTCCATGTTCCTGGATTGGAAAAATCAATATTGTGAAAATGGCCATACTACCCAAAGCAATCTACAGATTCAATGCAATCCCTATCAAATTACCCATGACATTTTTCACAGAACTAGAACAAACAATCCAAACATTTATATGGAACAACAAAAGACCCAGAATCGCCAAAGCAATCCTGAGAAACAAAAACCAAGCAGGAGGCATAACTCTCCCAGACTTCAAGAAATACTACAAAGCCACAGTCATCAAAACAGTGTGGTACTGGTATCAAAACAGACAGACAGACCAATGGAACAGAAGAGAGAATCCGGAAATAAACCCTGACACCTATGGTCAATTAATCTTTGACAAGGAAGGCAAGAACATCAAATGGGAAAAGGAAAGTCTATTCAGCAAGCATTGCTGGGAAACCTGGACAGCTGCATGCAAAGCAATGAAACTAGAACACACCCTCACACCATGCACAAAAATAAACTCCAAATGGCTGAAAGACTTAAATATACGACAGGACACCATCAAACTCCTAGAAGAGAACACAGGCAAAACACTCTCTGACATCAACATCATGAATATTTTCTCAGGTCAGTCTCCCAAAGCAATAGAAATTAGAGCAAAAATAAACCCATGGGACCTCATCAAACTGAAAAGCTTTTGCACAGCAAAGGAAACCCAAAAGAAAACAAAAAGACAACTTACAGAATGGGAGAAAATAGTTTCAAATGATGCAACTGACAAGGGCTTAATCTCTAGAATATATAAACAACTTATACAACCCAACAGCAAAAAAACCAATCAATCAATGGAAAAATGGGCAAAAGACCTGAATAGACATTTCTCCAAAGAAGATATACAGATGGCCAACAAACACATGAAAAAATGCTCAACATCGCTGATTATAAGAGAAATGCAAATCAAAACTACCATGAGATACCACCTCACACCAGTCAGAATGGCCATCATCAATAAATCCACAAATAACAAGTGCTGGAGGGGCTGTGGAGAAAAGGGAACCCTCCTGCACTGCTGGTGGGAATGTAAACTGGTACAGCTACTATGGAGACCAGTCTGGAGATACTTTAGAAATCTATACATAGAACTTCCATATGACCCCGCAATCCCACTCTTGGGCATCTATCCAGATAAAACTCTACTTAAAAGAGATACGTGCACCCGCATGTTCATTGCAGCACTATTCACAATAGCCAGGACGTGGAAACAACCCAAATGTCCATCGACAGAGGATTGGATTCGGAAGAGGTGGTATATCTACACAATGGAATACTACTCAGCCATAAAAAAGAATGACATAATGCCATTTGCAGCAACATGGATGGAACTAGAGAATCTCATCCTGAGTGAAATGAGCCGGAAAGACAAAGACAAATACCATATGATATCACTTATAACTGGAATCTAATATCCAGCACAAATGAACATCTCCTCAGAAAAGAAAATCATGGACTTGGAGAAGAGACTTGTGGTTGCCTGATGGGAGGGGGAGGGAGGGGGAGGGATCGGGAGCTTGGGCTTATCAGACACAACCTAGAATAGATTTATAAGGAGATCCTGCTGAATAGCATTGAGAACTTTGTCTAGATACTCATGTTGCAACAGAAGAAAGGGTGGGGGGAAAAATGTAATTGTAATGTATACATGTAAGGATAACCTGACCCTCTTGCTGTACAGTGGGAAAATAAAAAAAAATTATATATAAAAAAAGTCACCAATCAATGTGCATTTTAATAATTAAAAAAAAATTTTCTCCATGGTCATTGCCTGTAAATAATACATTTATGTAATAATTTTTTAACTAGGCAACTTTTTTATACTTGCTTTTGTATATTTTCTTGTTTTTCTCTATGTAAATAAATAATTGGCAAATAATAATTTTTCTAATTATTAATTTCTCACTTTTTTTATCTTACTGCACTTGTTGGAACCACCAATACTATAATGAGCAGAATGTGTAATAATAGCCATCCTTATCTTGTTCCCAATCTTAAGTAAATTGCTTCTAAGACTTCACAAATTAAGTACGATGTTCACTGTAATGAAGCACCATGTATTAGATTAAGGTTATTTCCTTCTATTCCTACTTTTCTAAGAGCATATTTTTCTTTTTAACCATGAACTAATGTTAAATTTATTGGCTGTCTTTTGGGGATGGGCATGTATTGGGATGATTCTGTGTTTGTTTAAGGGGTAAGTTGTATTAATATATTACTAACAGTTGAATTACCCTTACATATCTAGGATAAACCCTACTTGGTCATAATTTAATACACACGTGTGCACACACATAATTGGATTTATTTTGTTAGTATTTTATTTATTTGTTAGTACTGATGAATTAGTCAATGATTTTTTCCCCATACATTTCTTAGCTAGTTTTAGTATTAAAGTTATACTAGTTTAATAAAATAGTGGACTTTTATCTCTTTTTCTAAACTCTGAATCATTTATATAAAATATGATTTATCTGCTATTTGAAGATTTGGTAAAAGTTGCTTATAAAACTTTGGAGGCTTTTATTTTTGTGGTTAGATCTTTATTGATCACTTTAAAAATTTTTTGTTTTGTTTTTTGGCCATGCCTGCAGCATGCAGAAGTTCTAGGACCAGGGGTAGAACCTGAGCCACAGCAGTGTCCTGAGCCATAGCAGTGACAATGCCAGATCCATAACTCACTTGGCCACCAGGGAACTCCCTTTACTGATCACTTTTAAAGTTTATGTAGGGTTATGCTGGTTTTCCATTATGTTCATTAGTCAATGCTGGTAATTTATATTCTTCTAGAATTTTTATTCAAGTTTTGCATTTATTGGCATAAAGTTTCACATATCATATGCTTTAAAATCTCTCCATTCTAGCTATAGTTATATCTCTATTACTAATATTTATTGGTAATATTTTTTTTCTTCATAAGTCTTCTAGAGATTTACATTTCCTTTGTGTGTTTGTTTTTCTCCTGGAAATCCATTTGTTTTATTTATCAATTCTAGTATTTCTTTGTTTTCTCTTATATTAAGTTCTGCTTTTATGCTTTCTCTTAAGCTTATTACTCTGTTGTTCTTTTAACTTCTTCTTCTTCTTTTTTCTTTTTTTGGCCACCCTGAAGCATATGGAGTTCCTAGGGCCAGGTATCAGACTCAAGCTGAAGATGCAACCTACAGCACAGCTGAGGCAACACCAGATCCTTTAATCGACTGTGCCTGACTTGAGATAGAACCTGTGTCCTGATGCTACAGAGATGCCTCAGATTCCACTGCATCACGGTGGGAATTCCTCTTTTCACTTCTTGAGTTGCTGGGTTCATTACTATTCTTTTTTTTCCCCTAATATATGTATTTAAAGTATATATGTTTCCTTGGCTACATCTCACAGATTTTACATTATATTTTCATTATTATTCAATTTCAAGTATTTAAAATTTCTAGCACGGTGTCTTCATTAATTATGAATGATTTAGAAGCATGTTTTAAAATCTCTAAATGAATATTTACATTTTTTAGTTGCTGCTTCCTAATTTTATTGCCTTTTGTAATCTTTTTAATGCTGTTATTTTGTCTCTTAGATTCTTCTCTCTTCTGTTGTTCAGTTCTAGGATTCCTGATGACCCTGTTTGTCATATCTGTTGATTTTCCCTCAGTACAAGTAATTTTTAAGTATTTTTTGCATTGTGAGCTCATCTTCAGTGTGGTGTTTTTAACATGGACTTCTTGTGATCATGTTGTGAACATTTCTCTACAGGGAATTTTAAATTTGTTTCTATTGGGAGCCCCAGGGTTTCAATGGTCCATGACTTTTTTTTGTTAATTTTTCAGTTTGCTATTTCTTTTTTTTTTAATAATGATTTTTATTTTTTTCCATTATAGCTGGTTTACAGTGCTCTGTCAATTTTCTACTGTACAGCATGGTGACCCAGTTACACATACATGTTTATATTCTTTTTTCTCACATTGTCATGCTCCATCGTAAGTGACCAGACATAGTTCCCAGTGCTACACAGCAGATCTCATTGCTAATCCATTCCAAGGCAATAGTCTGCATGTGTTAACCCCAAACGTCCCATCCATCCCACTCTTTCCCCCTCCCCCTTGGCAACCCCAAGTCTATCCTCCAAGTCCATGATTTTCTTTTCTATAGAAAGGTTCATTTGTGCCCTATATTAGATTTCAGATATAAGTGCTATCATATGCTATTTGTCTTTCTCTTTCTGACTTACTGCACTCAGGATGAGAGTCTCTAGTTCCATCCATGTTGCTGCAAATTACATTATTTCATTATTTTTTATGGCTGAGTAGTATTCCAGTGTGTGTGTGTGTGTGTGTGTGTGTGTGTGTACCACATCTTCCTAATCCAATCATCTGTCAAAGGACATTTGTATTGTTTCCATGTCTTGGCTATTGTGAATAGAGCTGCAATGAACATGCAGGTGCATGTGTCTTTTTTAAGGAAGGTTTTGTCTGGATATATGCCCAAGAGTGGGATTTCTGGGTCATATGGTAGTTCTATAGGTCTGAGGTATCTCCATACTGTTCTCCATAGTGGTTGTACCAACTTACATTCCCACCAACAGTGCAGGAGGGTTCCCTTTTCTCCACAGCCCCTCCAGCACTTGTTATTTGTGGATTTATTAATGATGGCCATTCTGACTGGCATGAGGTGGTATCTCATGGTAGTTTTGATTTGCCTTTCTCTAATAATCAGGGATGTTGAGCATTTGTTCATGTGTTTGTTGGCCATCTGTATATCTTCCTTGGAGAAATGTCTATTCAGGTTTTTTGCCCATTTTTCAATTGCATTGTTGGCTTTTTTGCTGTTGAGTTGTATAAGTTGCTTGTATATTCTAGAGATGAAGCCCTTGTCAGTTGCATCATTTGAATGTTATTTCTTTATTACACAGGTAATACAAATTTAACTCCCATATCCACCAAAGTCACAGGTTTGAGATTTTTCCTTCTTTTCACATAAACTTTCTCTTCTTCCTGGAAACCTTACAGGTGACAAGCTGTCCCATTACTATCCCAGCCTGCCCTTATGGAGTCCTTGTTTTGCAGGGGATCCAGTTCTAACCTCTGCCCTATCATGAGATTAAAAACAATGCCTTATGTTTCTGGGTGGACACTGAACCTCAAGTCCCAGGCAGGGTATCCTCTGGACCACAGAGACCCTGAGCTTGCATTCTTATCACTCTAGTGTTGAGTAACTTCATTTCTGTAATTCTTTTTGATATCAGCCCTTTATTAAAAACAGTTTTGGTTATATTTTAGAATTTCTAATTTTCTAAGAGTAGAAGGACATGCATACTCAGATCAGGCAAAAGTATTAAAACCTATGTATAATTTTATAAATGCATGCTAGAGACACTTCTCATCTTGTATTATAAGCTATCATTCCTTAAATAAATTATTCTTGTAAATAATTGTCTATGTATTAGCTCTGCTTAGAGCAGGATACACATAATTATTTTATTTATTTATTTAAAAAATTATTGGAGTTCCCGTCGTGGCGCAGGTGGTTAACGAATCCGACTAGGAACCATGAGGTTGCGGGTTCGGTCCCTGCCCTTGCTCAGTGGGTTAATGATCCAGCGTTGCCGTGAGCTGTGTTGTAGGTTGCAGATGTGGCTTGGATCCCGCGTTGCTGTGGCTCTGGTGTAGGCCAGCGGCTACAGCTCCGATTAGACCCCTAGCCTGGGAACCTCCATATGCTGCGGAAGCGGCCCAAAGAAATAGCAAAAAGACCAAAAAAAAATTATTTATTTTTTTATTGTTATTTCCCCAACACAATTTTTTTTCCCACTGTACAGCATGGGGACCCATTTACACATACATGTATACATACTATTTTCTTCCATTGTCATGTTCCATTGTAAGTATCTAGACATAGTTCTCAGTGCTACACAGCAGGATCTCACATAATTATTTTAAATTAAGTTTAGTTGGAGAGGGGAAATCTAATAAATATGAATCACAGTTCTGTCCTAAGGCTGTCATAGAACCTTGGAAAAATGGACACTTCCTGGCTGTGGGGAGAAAGCATAAATCCATTTACTGCTGATATATAGGAATATTTACATTTACATCATTGTTAATTTTCTGGATCAAGATCAATTGGACCCTGTTGGGCAGTGTAAAAGCCAAGAAGCTCAAAGTGATATATGTAGTTTCATGTCTAAAATGATGGATTTTGACATTTTGATAGATTGACAAGCTTTGCACTTGTTGGCTTTTTCACTTCATTCTAAACATAGAAATGGGCTTCTTTCCCCACATGGAAAATACTAATAATTTATTTCCTAAAGAACTTTTTTTTTCTCATTCTAGGCCTGATTCTCTTTGACTGAATGACATTTTGTCAGGAATAGAGAAGATTTCTGTTGGATGGCCAGAATGACTGTCTACTGTACTCCTGAAATATTGGCCGATACATTCAAGTTAATATGAATTCTCTTGTCTTTTTAAAATATTACTCCCAGACTTTCATTTTGCATTGTTATAGAAACTATTCTCAAAAAGCAGAGGGGAAATTAGTAAACCCAGATGACTTCACACCAGAACTCCTGCTTTGTTGTGAAAATAATTTGACAGGTTAGGAAAAACCAATAATTTGATTATTTGAGCTGATACTTGAAGATGTTATTACCTAAGTTTAGGTATCTACTATACAGGGGAATCTACTAGAAAGCCTAAAAACTCATATATGTTATTGCATAGATAGAGCCCTTTTCAATAATTGGTAAAAGAAATAAATAAATTCTAACTAATAAATAACTAATTATTCCTCCCAGCTTTTGACATTGATGAATATTTGCCATTAAAAAAAAAAAAAAAAGAATGACCACTGGCCTTACCTTCTGTTTTTTGTGTGACTGAACCTCTAAACAGGAGACTGGGGTGAAGGTGGAGAGGTTAATCAACCATCACTATGACTAAGATGTGCTCACCTTTCCTTAAGTGGTCTACACAATGCCAGCTCTAAAGCATCATCAGATAACTTAGAAAATAAACTTTGGGGATATGTGGGCAATGATTTCATTTAGACAAACCATTTAGCCATTGGTCATATTGAGTCTTCTTGACACTTTCTACTTATTTGAACTCTTTAGAGCAACTACATTGAATTCATGGTGCATGGCCAGTCAAATTGACATGCTACTTGCCAGTTGGGTAGTGGTATTTCTGTTCTTAAAATGATACATTCATTAGCATTATAGAGAAGTTATTTTTTTTTCCAAAAGAAAAAAAAAAAAAAAGAAAAAATTCTTTTTTGGTTACCTTGTGGCATACAGAATTCCTGGGCCAGGGATCTGATCTGAGCCACAGTTGCCACCTAAGCCACAGCATCGGCAATGTGGAATCCTTAATCCACTGTGATGGGCTGGAGATTGAACCTGTGTCCCAGTGCTCCTAAGATGCCACAGATTCTGTTGCACCACAGTGGGAACTTCTAGATAAGCTATTTTGAAGCCCTCATTCAGAAGACATCTATCACACTGGTTAAGAAGAGTTAGACCGTTTGGGTTCAAATCCCAGCTCTGCCCTATCCAGAGGTTTCCTTTGGCAAAGTTGCTTCAGTGTCTCTTTTGTAAAGCATAGATAATGAGAGTACTACCCTTACTGGGTAGTTGGGAAGATTAGAACATAGGTGGGAAGTGTATGCATCCCGTGTAGTGAGCACTCAGTGTCAGCCATTGTAGTTAAACACGCATATATTCTGCACGGAAACACATTCACAGTACCCGAAATACAGCCCTTACCAACATATTAATGATTGAAATAGTATCTACCATCCTTTTGGGAAATAAAATTTGATTTTTCTTCTGAGAAACCAAGTGATCTGTCTAGGTTTTTATGTCCAGATTTTATGGGAAAAAAAAATAAAGCTTATCTTTTTGGATATTTCAACGTCTTTGCGAGTGAACCCTAGACAAGTAAATTCAAATTTTAGCTCTGGCTGTGCAGCGCCTATTACTCATCTTTCTAACACAAAATTTAATGAAAGAAACCTGATTTTCACATCTGGGCAAAGGGAACTTAAAAATCAATTAAAAAACCCCCCAAAACTCATGTTGCCTTGTCCAATTCCTTTAATTGTCTTTGCAATATCATTTTGCTGCAACACCCTCCCCCCCACCCCACCTCCGCCCTTTTCTTTTGCTGTTCAAAACCAAGGCTTTTCCAAATAGAAACATCCACCCTGACTTTTGAAATGCTAGCTTTCCAGCTATGAATGGAGTGTAAGTAAACTGCAGAAAGACTGTGCTTGTGAATTTCTGGTTTGCATTAGACCATCATGGTTTATTGTTCTGAAGACTCTTAAAGGAGGGCTCAAACCCATGGTGCCATGTGAACCCTCCAGGGTGAGTTTCTTTCACATGGCTATTCACTTTACATGTGTGCATTTAGAAATCATTTGGGTGGATCTTTAGATACGGTTCATCACCTTGATGTATCACATGAAGATAACCTACATCCCTTGAAAGCATGCATAAAATATGTAATTACCCTTGAAAATAAACACAGATAATTTACTGGTAAATATTTGTTTTACCAGAACACATCCCACTTTCCTAGGCTACAGTCTGTACCCAACCAGCGCTGGTGAAACATTTTTATAATTGGTTCACTGTAGTTCTGAGTCAGGGGCTACTTCTAAAGTTTTTTTTTTTTTTTCTTTCCCTGAGTCAAAAACTAATAAGAGACAGAGTAAAGAATTTTTTATTGATTCCACTCTTGATTTCCCCGACAACAGTTTCTGTTATTTCCTGGGCTGATTTGCTAGTTGTTCACTAGACCTCCTCTTAGCCTTTTGCAACTAAGAACCTCCACATCTGAATTTTTGAACAATAAGCTTATGACTCTCCAAGCAATGTTTCTTTTCCTCTGTAGCCAAGTGTGTAAGGACCAGTCCAAGTGTCCACTGTCCTTATTCACAACCTCATATTTTACCTGCTGCTCTCCTTCTTTCCAGCTCTGCACTCTCACCTCTAGCTCCTAACCTCTTGCTCTAAAAGCTCTCTTAGACTTTATGGGTCACTCCCCCTGCAGCCTCCTTAATTCCCCAGAAGTTTGTCATGTCCAGTCCACTGTCCTAGAGATTTTTAAGCTTAGAAATGAATCTGTGGACGTGTGAACAATATTCTCCTATATTGCTTTGGATTTCTAACACTCCAGTGTAATCAATGGAGCCCTCCACCCCTGCTTTAGCCCATAACAATTCGATTATGAGGACAAAGATGGCCTTTTATTTCTTAGGCATCTCATGTCTTGTTGAAAAAGGACTCCGTCATCCATTCTGTACATATATTTTGTTCACTGCCTCATCTGTGTCTGGTATATGTTTGTTTTCAAATGATAGTTATAATGCATACTAAATATTTTATTATTGAAGGCAACATCCAAAATGAGTTTTCAGATGTAGTCTTTCAAATATAGTATAAAAACAATATAGTGTCTAGACTTATTATCTTGCCTTGTTACCTAAAAATCTGGAAGAAATGTAGGGAAAAAATAGGAGGGGAAAATGGAAAGCCTGGAAGAGCTTGTTTTGAGAAAGTTAAGGACTGGCTGTGGGATTTGTAGAAGATACCCAAAGGGATAAAAGGTTTTTTGTCTCAACAAACTAAATCATCAAGACAAAAAGAAAGCTGGTAGTATTTTGTTTAGGGAAGGCATCTTACTGTTTTTTTTTTGTTAGTTTGTTTTATATTTATGGCTGTATCAATTCAGTTTTCCTGGGTCTTAACCTGTAAGATCAGTATTCTGAAAGTGTTAATGAATTAATTTGACTCTAGTGTGCCTGTTTAGCCTACTAATGTATAGTAATTTACAAATATTGCAATTATTCATAGCTATTTAAGAATGGAGACTATTCCAAGCATGCTTAACAAATCCATTATCTATGATAAAAAGCTGTATGTATTTAGATGATTCCCGGGTAATGGCAGTCTCATTCCACAGGCTTTAAGATGTTTTCTTGAGCCCTTCAATTCATCACAACATCTCTGCCTGCTGAACCTAGTGAAGTTCGCTCACCAGAGGAAGAAGGCTCCTTATACACAAAAGAGTCCTTCTTATCTTTATCATCCATGAGATTAGGAATAAAAGGAAAGAGAAAACTAGAACGTATTACTTGTCAAGCTGGGCACAATCCCACGAGTTTAAACACCCTGTATTAAACTTCTGGAAAAACATTCTACATGAATCTCCTTGTAGGAAATTGGAATAAAGTCAGGGAGTAAGCAAAAGCTCCTGCTGATGTCTGGCTGTTTTAACCTTTGAAAGTCAATAAATGTGCTATGATCACAAAGCTCAATCCCATTTTTCGGAACTTCTTTATTAATTCACTCAATAAAAATATATGAGTGGCTATGAAGTGGAAGCACTATGCTTGGCACTAGGGACAGGATAATAAGAAAAACAGTCTAAACTTATGGGGCTAATATTTCAGTGGGGTGAGACAGAGAGTAGTAAATAGTTACACTGTTTTAATATACACTCCCCCGCAACACAACCCTGTTAACCACTGGCTGGGGCAAGTGCTAAGAAGAAAAGGTCCAGAGGTGCTGTCCATGGGGTGGGTGGGGGGGTTGAAGGGGTTAAAGAAATTTTCCACAGGGAACTGAGGTTTGAGCTGAAACATGAAGGAGGTGGCATTAATCAAGGCAGGTGAGGTGTGGGTGGGTAGGGGGACAGGAAGCAGAAGTGTGATAGCTACATGTCACCTTGGCTAGGCTATGGTGCCCAGGTGTTTGGATAAATGCCAGTCTAGATGATAACGTGAAGGTTATTTTTGGATATGGTTCATTTTTAAATTAGTAGACTTTGATTCAGGCAGATTACCTTCCAAAACAGGGTGGGCTTCATGCAATCACTTGAAGGCTTTAAGAATAAACACTAAGGTCTCCTAAAGAGGAAGGGATTAAAATTCTGCCTTTAGACTGCAACACAGAAATTCTGCCTGAGTTTCCAATCTTTGGACTCAGGACTGCAGCAACTACTTGAGTTTCCAGCCTGCTGGCCTACCCTTGGATTTTGGGTTTCCCAGTCCCCATAATCAGGTAAGCCAATTTCTTAAATCTCTCTAGATATAGGTTTATAGATAGAGAGGAAGAGATAGAGATATTGCCTGCCAATTCCATTCTCTGGAGAACACTGACTAAATAACACAAGAAGTGAAGAAGACTCTAGCAAAGGTAACCACATGGGCAAAGCCTCTGAGATGGGAGAGAGCTGGCATTTGAGGGAATAAAAAATAAGCAATATTGGTGAAGAGAGCTAGTGTGGAAGAGTAGCCAGGCCAGAATTTTGTGCTCTGAAGCCCTTTTTGAAGAGCTGGGACTTTAAATATAGCTGCAAATATTAATTTCTTGAATTTGCGTAAGACTCTGTTCTTTAAATTCACTCCATCTTCAACTTTTCAGTTATTAAGTAGTACACTTTTCTTACCACATGTAAAATTTCCGTGAACCACTTAACATAGACTAAAATACTCCTCCTTTTCCCTCTCCCCATCTCTCCCGTTTCCTCTCCATACAGTATATTGCCTCCCTGGATGTTTCCTCTTTTGACTTCAAATTACTTGTGCACCTGTGCATTTCTGCTCTCTGATCTTAGGTGCAACTTCATACTTTGGTTCCCCAGTTTACCTACTCTCAATCAACCTTGCTCCCTACAGCCTTTACTGTAATATTTAGTTCTGGGATTCTGCCTTTCTTTTTATAAATTATCCCTGTCATTCTGAACTGTCTTGGGGGTCCACTAGTAAAGGTGCCATGCCCTCCCCAAGCTAAGGTGTGGGACTGAGGGCTTGTGAACCTCTAGCAGAGTAGGAAGTGGCTGGAGCTGATTCCTTCTCATGGAGTCTCCCCAAAGAGATAGTCCAGCTATCCTCGCCTGATCTAGGTTCTCAGCCCTGCCCTGGTTTCTATTCTTTCTACAACCTGGTTTTTCTTGATGCTCTAAGCCCCATATGACCTAGTAAATCCCTTCTCTCCTTAAGTTAACCAGAAACAGTTTCTGTGGCTTGCAGCCTAAGAAGCCTACTGCTCCAGCATGAAAGGGGAAGGGAGGAGAGCTTAGTGTGTCTGGAGAGAAAGAATGTATGGGGGTAGCTGAAGATGAGGTGGTTTGGGGCCAGATTTTAAGGGATGACAGAGAGAGACCCCAAAAGTTGGAAATAAAGCTATCCTGTGAGAAGACATTGATGGAATGTGTTTGGTTATGGAGAGAATGAAGTAAGAACTAGTTGGACCCATTAGTGAGTTTGTTATTGAAGATTTCCAGAATCTCTCTCAGAATTCCAAGGGAGAGTCAGTCTCTGGGAAATGGCATGAAGTCTATGCAAAATGTGGAAACTTAATCCTCTGTTCTGTGCCAACAGAAAATGGCTGGTCAGCTTGGTGTGGAAAACTGAAGCCCAATAAAGCAAAGTCTTGGGAGAGAGCTCCCTGTGTGTGATGCACGTACTAGCAATGATGTGGTCACAGCCAGAACCATCATTCTCTAAGGCCCCAAATGGCCAAACAACTCACTCTCCTGAGTGGACTCCATGGCCATAAAGAAGCTTAATATAAAAATGGCTTTTCATGTAACTCTGCTTCTAGGGGAGTAATATGCAGCTTGGGCCAAAATGAGGATTAGGGCTTGTCTAGCAGTTATGTTTCAATGAAAATTAATATGCTGACAATTTTGGTTCTTACATGAATCTTGCAGGATTAGTTAATATGGATCCATGGCCGAGATGTCACGCAAAGTTTCTGAGCTTATGGATCTGAGGATAAGGTTGTAGACTGTGGTGAATTAATTCATTCAAACAATTTTATGGAGCCAGAACTTTTTTGTACTCCCATAAAGCCACATTTTTTTTTTTTCCTATTCTAGGAAGGGAGTGACACGATCAGATCAGAATGAACCTTGGTTTCAGGCAGAGAGACTCTGGAAAAAGGGAGACCAGATAGGAGGTCACTGTGAGGGATCTGGGGAAAACCAGAAAGATCTGAACTAAGGCAACAGCAGTGGGGAGAGGGGAGATGCCAGTCACTGGACTGAAGTATGGTCTTCAGACCCTGATAACCTGTTGGATATAAAGGGTGAGGAACTGGCTGGAACCAAGGATAGCTAAAGAATGTCTTACTTGTCATTTTTCTTTCATTAAATAACCCTATCTGAATTCCCCCAAACAATGCTGTAATAGTTAAATTGTGACAGTATGAAAAAGAATCTGAATTAAATTAGTGCTATGTCAGCCCATCACACTAGACCACGAATTCCCTGAGAGGTTTAGCAACACATTGGATAAAGTGAAACTAATTCTTTAGAGCCACAAGTTGACATATGCATGTGCTATGAATCCATAAACTATACTGGAAGCATTAGAAAAGGAAGCTAAAAAATGCAAGTGAACACATCTGCATTCTGTTCTGCAAAGCAAGCCTAGTTCACTATGTCATTTTCTTTTGTTAGTGTTGAACCATGAGGAAGCTCTGAAATGTTCACATCATTGACCTTTACAATCCAGTGTTGTTGACTGCCTCCCCCCCACCCCCCGGCCCCAAAGCTTGATGAGGCTTTGCAGCCAGGTCACTCTTTCATATTTTTCACTATCCTAAATTTAGAAAAGGCTGCAATGCTAACTGCAAGTGACAAAACCCAGAGAATTTCAAGTTCTGGTTGGCTGCCCTGGGTTACATTCTCCTCCAGGAGAAGTTGGAGCTGCCAGCTGCATTAATGACCAGCCTGTTAGAAGAGAAATCAGGAGGTACTGCAGATAAGAAGTTGCAGAGATTTAAAACTCCCCTCCACTTTTGACTTCATAGTTAAAAATATTTCCTTTGTTTTAAGTATCTTGAAAAGCGAGAACTAAGTGAATTTTGTGACTTTTCACTAGCTTGCATGAAATAAAGGGTTGTGTGGTTACATGATGAATTTAGGGTCATTACTGCACCCAGTCTTAAGCAGATTTCTGGCTTTAGTCTGTGTGAAACGGTTGCAGATTTGCCAAAAAGTCATAGAATACAGTAGTTCAACATGTGACTCTCGAGCCCCAGCTACAGACCTTTTGAAAAATGGATGTCATTGATGCCAGAAAGAACCAGAAACCTGTCTCATCTGATTCGTTTGGGCTTATCAATACTTTATTTTCAGGAGTACAGAGAAGGCTTTGTGTGCTGAGCTGATAGACTCTGCTGGAAGAAATGTGCCAACAAACTTAAAGAGAAAAGAAAATAGAAAGGCAGTGTAGATAGTGTCAAAATGAAGTGCCATGTTTTAATTCACTCTATGGGATCCACATCTTATGCTGAACAGGTCTAGGGCCACTGAATTCTGGTTTCGCTTTTCTTAAGTAAACACCCCACTTGATATTCTCCTCTGATTAGCAATCCTAAGTATAATAGGCTTGGAATTCCAATATGCTTAATTTTATTAGGAAACAACACAAGACTCAATTCAAAAATTTTACCTGCTTTTCTATTTTAACTTAAGGGTGCAGACAGAACTCAAAGATGCAGGGGAGTAGCGCTTATTTCCTAGATTCTAATCTACAGCTCAGGCGTCTCAACTTTTTCACATTCAATGCTGACTTTTGAAGCTGGCGATTTTGATGGCAAATCTCCAAATATTAACTGGACAGCAGAAACATCCACGTAACTACTCATACTGTAAAGCCATTTTTTGTAGCACGTCTAAAGCCATCCACAGTTACTGCAATAGTCAGTGTTAGCCTTTAGCATGGTGTTGCTGTTTCAGTAGATTTACTGTCCTGCCCACGTTCCCATCTATACTCGTGAAGGGAGTATATCACATTTCCAGTAAACACACTATCTTTCTTTGAATATTCCGCTTCTTAACACTTGTTCTAAACTTGTTACTCCCTACTCTGCACCCCACTCTGCAAACCCCTCTTAACATTCCATCTGGCACACACAGCTGGAATGGTGAATTTTACTCTGTTGCAGCAAAAATATATTTTCTACAGAGAAAAAATTTGGCAGCATTCTTGTATGGCTTTTGAACATGCCTTGGCACAGTGCCTTCGCACAATGTTGGCACCTCGGATGATCTCAAGAAAATCACAGAAATTTTGTGCCGTGAGTTCTCCTTCTGCAAAATCTGAGTAAATCTGATTTCTATAGAAACACCACCGATGAAAATATTGTGAGCCCTTCAATGGCAATTTGCTGTGTAATCTTACTGCAGGTTGGATTCTCCAGGAAACTGACTCTAAGAAGGAGATCAACACACAGGAGGGGAACTAGGGAGTATCCTTGAGATCAAGCAGTGTGGAAGGAATGGAACAAGAAGGATATGGCAGAGGGAGGGATTGGCTGTGGTTCCATCTAATGAGGGCTCGCCAACCCCATGGGAAGCTCGGAGGCTGGCACGGTCCTTTAGAGTTGTGCCAAATTGGAGTGAGGGAGTAGACTCTTTATCTAGGTTGACCAGTCACTGAGTACAGCCTGCCTTAGGAAGGGGCAGTGACTTCGGTGACACAGTTCTTTTCTGTTGAGGCATTTTGCCAGGAGGGCTCTCTGCAGAGAGCTGTCATCTAACAACCTTCCCAGTAGGAGGGGAACCAATCCTTCACTCATGAAGTAGGGATCATAGTGGCCCAGTATGGTATACACGACAAAAACCAAGCTAGGAGCAGCTTACATGAACTATGCTTTCCTTTCTGGTAGCTGGTGGCTTCCAATGGAGAGAGAATTATGATATGAATGGATATAGTGAGACTTCCTTTTCTACACCTCCATCACCATCACACAAAGTTCCACTACACTCTGATGCCATAGATCCAGCAGGGAAACTGCATGAAGCACTCTTTCTTGGATTAGGTTGATCTCCTGGTCGCCAACCAGCCTTGTCATCTTTGTGCACTCAGTACTATGTAACGTGGGCTATATTTCCTTTCTAATATTCAAGTGGCACATTTATAACAGTATGTCTCTCAAGTCTTGGTTGTTTATGCAAAAATGATTAGCTGTTTAAAAGAGAAAATTGCATTTAGTTGATATATGCTCTAAGTCCTATTAGGTAGGACAGTACTCCTAATCACTTCCTTTTTATGACATTAACATTAATGTTTTGAAGAGAACTTGCCAGTTAGCTTGTGTAAACTGTCCCTTATTCTGGATATACCTGATTATTTCCTCATAATTTTATTTAAATTTTTCCTCTTCAGGGAAGGAAATTAAATAGGTCTAAAGGCTTGATGAGATTCTGGTTAAACAGTTTGGTAAGAATATTTGATTATATGCATTTTGGAAAGGGAAGCTGTAAAATGCATTTTGGAGCTTCAAAATACATGAGCTGAAAATTGACAGAAGAAAAGGGAAACAGATTATTCTAAAGTCATAGTTGGAGATTAGACTCTTCTCTCATCAATGAATAGGCAAACAAGGCAAAAAAATCAGTAAAGATATAGAAGATATAAACAAAACTATCACCCATCTTGACCTAACTGATATGTATAAAACATTATACCCAATATTAAAGAATAAACATTCTTTTCAAGTGTACATGGTATGCTCATCAAGATAGACTGACCATATTTTGAGCCAAAAAATAAGCCTTAAAAGTTCAAAAAAGGGAGTTCCCATCGTGGCGCAGTGGTTAACGAATCTGACTAGGAACGATGAGGTTGTGGGTTCCGTCCCTGCCCTTGCTCAGTGGGTTAACGATCCGGCGTTGCCGTGAGCTGTGGTGTAGGTTGCAGACGCGGCTCGGATCCCGAGTTGCTGTGGCTCTGGCGTAGGCCTGTGGCTACAGCACCGATTCGACCCCTAGCCTGGGAACCTCCATACGCCGTGGGAGCGGCCCAAGAAATAGCAAAAAGACAAAAAAAAAAAAAAAAAAAAAAAGTTCAAAAAAGAAAACTGAAATTGTGCAGAATATATTCTCTGATCATCATGTCACCAAATTTTAAATCAATAATAATAAGGTATATAGGAAGTCCCCAACATTTTGGAAATTAAAACACTTCTAAATAATTTGTGGGTGAAGTAAATCACAAAAGAAATTAGGAAATACTTGAAACTATTAGCAACAAAAGTACTGATCAAAAGTTATAGAAAGCAGGAGTTCCCGTCGTGGCGCAGTGGTTAACGAATCCGACTAGGAACCATGAGGTTGCGGGTTCGGTCCCTGCCCTTGCTCAGTGGGTTAACGATCCGGCGTTGCCATGAGCTGTGGTGTAGGTTGCAGACGCGGCTCGGATCCCGAGTTGCTGTGGCTCTGGCGTAGGCCGGTGGCTACAGCACCGATTCGACCCCTAGCCTGGGAACCTCCATATGCCGCGGGAGCGGCCCAAGGAATAGCAACAACAACAACAACAACAACGACAACAAAAAAGTTATAGAAAGCAGCTAAAGCAATGCTTATAAGGAAAGTCATAACTTGAAATCCTTATGTTAGAATAGAAAAGTTAAAATCAATAATTGAGAATCCCTTTAAACGGCAGAGAAAAAGGAGAATGAAAAAAACCCTGAGTAAGTAGAAGGAAGGAATTTAAACAGATAAAAGCAGAAATGGTAAAAAAAAAAAAAAAGGGAAAACAAAGCAATTGAAAGTTTTATACATTGTTGATAGGAGTGTAAGATAGTACATTCACTCTGCAAAAAGGACTGGAAGTTTCTTATAAAACTAAGCACATATCTAGTGTAGGGCCCAACAATTCCTCTTTTTTTTGTTGCTGTTTTTTGCTTTTTAGGGTCGCACCTGGGGCATATGGAAGTTCCTGGGCACAGCAACGTGGGATCCAAGCCACATCTGCGACCTATACCACGGCTCACTGCAATGCTGGATCCATATGTTCACAAAAAGAAAGCATTTGTACAAGAATTTTCATAGAAAGTATACCTATAATAGCCAAAGCCTAGAAACAATCCAGATGGACTATTTCTCAGAAATAAAAGGAATGAACTACTGATTTATGCAACAACATGGATGATTCTCAAAAGCATTATTTTGAATGGCAGAAGAGCTAATACCAAAGAGTACAAACTGTATAATTCTGTTTATATGAAGTTCTGGAGTGGGCAAAAAGAATCTATGGTGAAAAAACATCAGAACAGAGCTTGCCATCCCAGAGTGGAGTACTGGGGATAGGAGTGACTGGGAAGGATCATGAAAGACATTCCTGGTAATGTTCTATTTCTTGATATGAACTTGGGTTACAGAGACATATGTATTTATTAAAACTCAGCAAATGTGATTTAATATCCATTTCCTTGTATGTAAATTTCTCATCAAAAGAAAAAATAATAAACAAATATTGAACTCCACCTAATAACTTGCATACAGAATATTTAAGGGTAAACTACTGATGCTCTTTACTTTGAAATATACCAAAAAAAAATGAGATGGATTGATGGATAATGAATGCATATGGATAAAGGTAAAGACGTAGTAAAACAAGCATAGTAAAAAATTAACAGCACCATCTGGGTGGTGGGTATATGAGTGCAGTGTAAAATTCTTTCAGCTTTGCTCTTTGACAGTTGTCAAAATAAAATGTTGGAGCAGAGACATTTTAGGGACAACTGGATGAAGTTCAATAAGAACTGGCTATTAGGGAATTATTTTTGCCAGTTTTCTTTAGTGTTTTAGTAATATTGTTGTTAAACATGAGAGCTTATTCTCAGGAGAAGTGAAATAAAGTATTTAGTAGTGAAGTGTCATGATGTCTGCAACTCACTTGGAAAGAGTTCAACAGAAATTTAGATAGTAGGGCAAATAGGGCAAAATAGCAATAATTATTGAATCTATACCATGATTACTTGGATGTTTGCTGTCCTTTTCTTTCATTGTAAAATAATGGAAAAGTAAGTAGTAGAAGTAATGCTATATTATGTCAAAGGGCAGAGAATATACAGAATGGAATCTCTATACTTGAGCAGTTGACTTACAGTTTCCAGTTTTTGGAGCTGGATCTGGTTCAGAAGGCCATGTCATCAGCACTTCTTCTTGCCTTCTGTCTTATTTTGCTTCTCTGGACTGTTATTCTTTCAGAGTTTGAATGTGAACACAACCTTGTTCCTGACCTTGACTTTTTGTCTCAGCTCTGGACTACACCATTTATGAATATGTTGCTATATCTTTTCACCAAGAAATAAGATCTGGGTTTTCAGATTCAATCCAGTCACTGAACTATAATCCCTGAACATGGTTACCCTAAAGATTCATTAGATACTTTAACAACAAATTTACTGCCAAAAAGAAATGTAGGTGGAAGTGTAAGTATGACCAGAAAAGTGTCTGTAATCATTCAGGCTTAGCTTCTGTTGTGGGACAGTACCCTGAGAAATGACACAGAAGCACACCATGCAGACATTTCGGCTTGGGGATGAGACTGGGGAGACAGATGTTCTCATAGAGACCAAGCATTTTGACCACAGTGCTGTGAATGTATTGGGAAGCAACATTTGGTTATCTTCTTGGTTGTATTTAATGTTTGTGTCTGTGTCTGGATACTCTTATGGCTATGTGAGTTTGCTCCAGGAGTTGGAAGGCCTTCTTTGGGAATAATTATGCTTTGCTTCATTTCATTGAAAATTCCTCAGCTAACATACTTTCCTATTATGGTATCTAGCTCTCAAAGGATTGTTTGGCTGAAAACAGATACCTTTCTTGATAAAAACTCAAATATAGTGAACCAGGGTATCTCAAACTGCTTTCATTTTAACTTTGCATGATTTTTTTTTTTTTAATTTTCTTTTTTTCCTCTTTTTCCTTTTACAGCCATACTTGCAGCATATGGAAATTCCCAGGCTAGGGGTCAAATTGGAGCTGCAGTTGCAACCTACACCAGAGCCACAGCAACAATGGATCTGAGCTGCATCTGTGACCTATGCCACAGCTTTTGGCAATGCCAGACCCTTAATCTACTGGGCAAGGCCAGAGATCAAACCTGAATCCTCACAGAGACCATGCTGGGTTCTTAACCCACTGAGCCACAATGGAACTCCAACTTTGTACGATTTCTGACGAAAACTTGGCTGCCCTTTATACTGGATGCTCTAGATTAGCGAGCCTCAAACCTGCCTATTTTTAAGAGAACTCTTTTAAAATGTAGATCCTTGGATCTGTCCCAAATTCTACACAATCAGTATCTCTGGGTGGTGGGCCTTTGAACTTTTTTTTTTAAGCTTCCCAAGTCACTCGGATGGCAAGCAAATTTGTAGACCTACAAAACAGTGCTTTTTAAACATTAATGTACATAGGCATCACTAGGACATCTTAAAAGGCAGATTCTGATTCGGTAGGTCTGAAGTTCTGCTGGTTTGCTGGTCTGCTGAGTATCAAGGGACTAGATTATTTCACCAAATCTTTTCCCTAAAACCAGGGTCACATCTTCCTTTGCATAGAGTCTATTTGGCTGGCATTCAGCAAGCAACAGACTTTCTTTTCACCTCCTTGTTTGACATTTCTTTGCTTTGAAATATTGCTTGAGCAGTTGATAATTCAGATTAGGACAACCACTTACCTCCATTTGCCTGGCAGAGTTCTAGTTTATGCCTATCATCCTAGAATAATATTAAAAGTCCCTCTGCCACATTCACTCTTAGCAGTGTCTCCATTCAGAAGATAAATTATAAAGTTACCCCTTCAAAGCTCACAAACATTGAGAAGTGATATGGTATAATGTATAGAACATCGACTGCATAGCCAAAATCTTGTGTGGACTGGAATCCTGGCTTCATTATTCCATACATCTACAACCTTAATCAAGTCAAGCCTCAGTTATTTCATTTGTAAAACAGAAGTGGTTTATTATGAGAATTTATAGAAATGATAAAGGAAGCTACAGTACTATAATGATGCATTTGTTACACTTGTAGTTATGTGCAACCTCCTGTAGACTCTATCTCTGAACCCAACGGTCCCATGTTATTTCTATGTTGTGTGTACTTTAGTGCTAGGTTGATAGACTAAATTCTGAACTAGGAAAATAAAGGTATTAACATTTATGGAATTCTAACTATGTACCAGATGGAGGGAATTCCAAATTGAAACAGATCACTGACATTGTTGTAGGACAAGGTATAAAAGAGTTTAATCCAGTATAGCAGAAATTATCACGACTTTGTAAATTAACCATACTTCAATAAAACTTCAAACAAACAAGCAACAGAAAGAGTTAATAGATTTCCTGGGCAAACTTCTACATCCCGTATTTTAGACCAGAAACTTCATAAAAGAACTTTGATACAACTACAAAAACAAGAAGAGAAGGTGGGCAGAAACAGAAAATTTGGAACCTCGGTTATATTCTTATTTCAATAAAATTGCCATGAAAACACATCCAATTCTAAGGAAATTTGAACAATATCTGATGAGCGATTGGCTCCTAGAACTCCTATCAACTGTGCAGACCAGCTGTGTAGGCTCCCCTGGGTAATTTCATTGCCTTGCAGTAACATGAAGGAGTATCTTAAAAAATTAGAAATCTGGGGACACCATTTGAGCGTTATAGCAGGGTTATCATTTATTAGAAACCCATCTGAGCCAGGCATACTTACATTATCCTACTGAATATCCAAAATAATTTCATGAGGTGAATGGTATTATCTCCATTTTACACGAATGAGGAAACTGAGACAGAAGAAGTTCAATCAGTCTGATGTAAAGTTTCATCACAAGTGAAAGAGAACTGAGATCGGGGAGGTCTAACTTTGAAATCCTTATTCTTAACCACCACGTATGGTTTCTGTGTGTTAATTAATGCTACCATTTTTCCACACTTCAAAACGACATTTTATTACTCCATAATCTAATGTGTTCAAGCTTGGGAATTGGGCTTAGGAGCAGGGACTATGTGAATACATTGAGATATGGAGCAAAGACAGCAATCCCCTGCACTGACTTGAAGTTGGGGCAATTAGATCAAGTGTATTAATTTATTTTACAACTTTATTGAGGTTAAATTGAAGTACAACTGCACATATTTAGAGCGTATAATTTTATCCATTTTGACAAATGTAATACAACCATGAAACCATCACCATAATCAAATTAACAATTATTTTTCTCTCCTTAAATTCTCCTATAGCTCCTTTGTAATGCATTCCTCCTTCTGCCAAGATCCACAGGCAACCACTGATCTGCTTTCTATCATTATAGATTAGTTTAAATTTTTTAGAATTTCACTTAAATGGAATCATACAGTGTATACTCCTTTTTGCCATGCTTCTTTCACTTAGTGCAGCGATTTTGAGATTCATCTGAAATTTAAATTTGTTGAGCATACCAATCTTTTGGGGTTTTTTTTTTGGTTTGTTTTTTGCTGAGTAGTTTTGCATTATATGGACATATTAAAAGTTGTTCATCCATTTACCTGTTGATGGACATTTGAGCTGTTCCCAGTTTTTGGTCATTAAAGTTGCAATGAACATTTGTGTACGAGTCTTAGTGTGGATATGTTTTTTACTTCTTTGGTGTAAAAACCCAGGAGTGGTACGGTAGGCATACGTTGAACTTGTTAAGAAACTGCTGAACTGTTTTTCAAAATGGTTGTGGTAATTTTTACATTCTCAGTAGCAGTTTCTTACATCCTCACCAACACTTGGTACTGTTGGTTTAAAAAATACATATAAAACTTGTCAGTTTGATTAGGTCCCATTGGTTTATTTTTGCTTTTATTTCTGTTGCTTAGGGAGACTGACCTGGGAAAATATTCATAAGCTTGATGTCAGAGAATGTTTTGCCTATGTTCTCCTCCAGGAGTTTGATGATGTCTCGTCTTATATTTGTCTTTAAGCCATTTTGAGTTTACTTTCATGCATGGTGGGAGGGTGTGTTCCAGTTTCATTGATTTGCATGCAGCTGTCCAGGTTTCCCAGCAAGACTTGTCTTTTTCCCATTTTGTGTTCTTGCCTCCTTTGTCAAAGATTAATTGACCGTAAGTGTCAGGGTTTATTTCTGGGTTCTCTGTTCTGTTCCATTGGTCTATCTGTTTTGGTACCAGTACCACACTGTCTTGATGACTGTTGCTTTGTAATATTCTTTGAGGTCTGGGAGAGTTATGCATCCTGCTTGGTTTTTGTTTCTCAGAGTTGCTTTGGCAATTCTGCGTCTTTTGTGGTTTCGTATAAATGTTTGGATTGTTTGTTCTATTTCTGTGAAAAATGTCATGGGTAATTTGATAGAGATTGCATTGAATCTGTAGATTGCTTTGGGCAGTATGGCCATCTTTACAATATTAATTCTTCCAACTCAGGAGCATGGACTATCTTTCCATCTCTTTCTTTTTTTTTTTTTTTTCTTTTTCTTTTTGTCTTTTTAGGGCCACACCCAAGGCATATGGAGGTTCCCAGGCTAGGGGTCTAATCGGAGCTGTTGCTGCTAGCCACAGCCATGGCCACAGCAACGCCAGATCTCAGTCACAGCTGCACCCTACACCACAGTTCACGGCAACACCGGATCCTTAACCCACTGAGCAAGGCCAGGGATCGAACCCTCAACCTCATGGTTCCTAGTTGGATTTGTTTCTGCTGTGCCACGATGGGAACGCCTCTTTCCATTTCTTTACATCTTCTTTAATTTCCTTGATTAATGTTTTATAGTTCTCAGCATATAAGTCCTTCACCTCCTTGGTCAGGTATATTCCCAAGTGTTTGATTTTTTGGGGTGCAATTTTAAAAGGTATTGTGTTTTTGCATTCCTTTTCTAATATTTCATTGTTAGTATACAGAAATGCGACTGATTTCTGAATGTTAATCTTACATCCTGCTGCTTTGCTGAATTTGTTGATCAGTTCAAGTAGGTTTTGGGTTGAGTCCTTAGGGTTTTCTATGTATAGTATCATGTTGTCCGCATCTAGTGACAGTTTTATCTCTTCTCTTCCTATTTGGATGCCTTTTATTTCTTTTGTTTGTCTGATTGCTGTGGCTAGGACTTCCAATACTATGCTGACTAACAGTGGTGAGAGTGGGCATCCCTGTCTTGTTCCAGATTTTAGTGGGAAAGCATTCAGCTTTTCTCCATTGAGTATTATATTTGCTGAGGGTTTGTCGTAAATGGCTTTTATTATGTTAAGGTTTGCTCCCTCTATACCCACTTTGGTAAGAGTTTTGATCATGAACGGATGTTGTACTTTGTCAAATGTTCTTTCTGCATCTATTGAGATGATCATGTGGTTTTTGATTTTTCTTTTGTTAATGTGGTGTATGACATTGATTGATTTGTGTATGTTGAACCATCCTTGTGAACCTGGGATGAATCCCACCTGGTCATGGTGTATGATCTTTTTGATATGTTGTTGGATTCGGTTGGCTAAAATTTTGTTGAGAATTTTTGTGTTTATATTCATCAAAGATATTGGCCTACAGTTTTCTTTTTTGGTGGTGTCTTTGTTTTTGGAATGAGGGTGATGGCATCACAGAATGTCTTTGGGTGTGTTCCTTCTTCTTCAACCTTTTGAAAAAGTTTAAGGAGGATAGGTATAAGTTCTTCTTTGTATGTTTGGTAGAATTCACCTGTGAAGCCATCTGGTCCTGGACTTTTATTTGTAGGGGGTGTTTTTATGACCTATTCAATTTTATTTCTAGTGATCAGTCTCTTCAATTGATCTATTTCTTCTTGATTCAGTTTTGGCAGGCTGTAAGTCTCTAGAAAGTGGTCCATTTCTTCCAGGTTGTCAGATTTATTGGCATACAATTGTTCATAGTATTTTCTCATGGTTTTTTGTATTTCTGAAGTATCAGTTGTAACTTCTTTTCCATATATTTTGTTTATTTGGGTTTTTTTCTCCTCTTCTTGGTGAGTCTAGCCAGATGTTTGTCAATTTTGTTTACTGTTTCAAAGAACCAGCTCTTGGTTTTATTGATTTTTCTACTTTTTTTTTATTCTCTATTTTATTGCTTTCTTTTTTTTTTTTTTTTTTTTTTTTGTCTTTCGTCTTTTTTTTGTTGTTGTTGTTGTTGCTGCTATTTCTTGGGCCGCTCCCGCGGCATATGGAGGTTCCCAGGCTAGGGGTTGAATCAGAGCTGTAGCCACCGGCCTACGCCAGAGCCACAGCAACGCGGGATCCGGGCCACGTCTGCAACCTACACCACAGCTCACGGCAACGCCAGATCCTTAACCCACTGAGCAAGGGCAGGGACCGAACCCGCAACCTCATGGTTCCTAGTCGGATTCGTTAACCACTGCGCCACGACGGGAACTCCTTATTGCTTTCTTTTTTTATCTTTATGATTTCCTTCCTTCTTCTGACTTTAGGTTTTGTTTGTTCTTTTTCTAATTCATTTAGGTGGTGGGTTAAGCTATCAATTTGAGATTTTTCTTTTTTGAGGAAGGCCTGTATTGCTATGACTTTCCCTCTGAGCATTGCTTTCGTCGCATCCCATAGATTTTGAGTGGTTGTGTCTTCATTATCATTTGTCTCGAGGTATTTTTTAATTTCCTTCTTGATTTCCTCATTGAACCATGCGTTTTTTAGTAGCATGTTGTTTAGTCTCCATGTAGTAAGTCTTTTCCTCATTTCTTTTCCTATGTTTGATTGATTTTCAAATGTTAAGCCAACACTGATTTCCTGGGATAAACGACACATGGCCATGATGTATTCTGACATTTGCTTATGTACTTCTGGACTTAATATGCCAATATTTTGTCAAGAATTTTTAAATCAATATATTTTCAGAAACTTCTGGTAGTTATTTTAAATTTTTTTCAAGAGTTTTTAGTTTAGTCAGTGGGAGGGAGGCTCTGGAGTGGGTTTTTGATGCTATGTGGAACATGAGGAACCTAAATGGGTCATTTTTCTACTTTAAAATATTTTCAAATGATTATGTAGGTGAATGTAGGCTGCAGATTGGCCACAGTTTCCAGTGAATCTCCTTAATTATTGGTAAGAAATAAATTCTCCCTTCAAAATGTAATATAAAATTTTTGTTGTATGTATATAGCATGGTGGAAATAGGACCATCTTTGTGTAATCGGATTTAATATGCTTAGGAAGCCAGTTTTTTTTTGTTGTTGTTAGTTCATTGTTTTATGAATAATGAATGCAGAAATATATAAACTATTCAACTTCTCAGTTATGGGCTTTATTCTTATAAGATCTCAATCCCAAAAACCACAGGAACTTGATCTGGCAATGAGAACTTGCTAAGCAAGTGGAAGCTTATTGAGTATTTGTATGCTTATGGAATTATGAAACATCAGATTGTATTGTCACTGGAAGTAGAAGAGATTGTCTTCTTTGGAGATTTTATATAAGGTTGAGAATTTTATCCTTTGACTCTCACATAATTATTTGTATCAGAGATAAATATATCAGGTAGATAAACTTGCGTGCCAACTTCTAGCTGATGAAAGAGAAGTATGAAGCAATGTGATCTTTCCTGCTAAGGCGCCAAAGATTTTGTTAAGGAAGTCAGAAGTTTTAGGAGCAAATGCACAGATTTTGAATCAGATGAATGTGGATCTGATTATTGGCTTATAGCTTATAGGCATTTTTTTTTTCTGAACACTTCTGCTTCTTAAATTCAAGTTTTCCTTGTATCTACTTATCAAGATCTTTGTCAAAGTTAAATGAACGATATATATAAAGCCTTTGATTTACAGTAGCAATTAAATGTTAATTTCTCTATTTTCATAGGTCAGTATTTAAACACTGAAACACTATATTCATCATTTTTGAGAATTGTTAAAAAAAGCCCAGACTTCTTTGACAGACATTTTTCCCCTTCTATTTGTATAATTAGTTAAATTAGTGTTTTTGGTTTCTCTCTCTGCTTGACTACAAGCTCCATGAAAGCAGCAAAGTTGCCTACCTGGTCCATGGTTGCATTCGCAGATATAAGCATAGAAATTAGTATGTAGTAAGCAATAATATTTATTTCTTAAACAAGTAAGTAAATATTGCTTGCAAGTTATTCTTATACAACTGTGGGTCTCTGGAAAGCTTCTTAATTGCCTGCTTTTCCCCAAGAGAGGCCAAGATACCACAATGCATTCCAATCAGCAAAGATTACGAAAGTTAAAAAACATACACAGATGGCCAAAGGCAGTTCAACTCATTCTTCTTCATTCCAGAAAATAACTCCCAAAATAGAATACTTTTTTGGATAGGGATAATTTGTCTTGTGGGTGACTAACAATTAAATCAAAAATGTCTTGGTTATAAATGCTGACTATCAGTTCTTATAAGTTTATTCTGAATGGGCAGAGCATTCCTTTTTTTTTTTCCTGTAAAGTTCTTCAAGTTTAGCGTCTAACTTTATAAAAGTACCTGGCATGTAATATAATTAAAGCTAGAGTGCCAATCTGCACAGTTGAGAGCTATTGAAATTTTGGCTATTTAAACCATTCAAAAGAGACTTTGAATGACCTTGAATCAGATCTCTCCAAGAGTGACATAGAAGAAAGAACTGCTTATATACAGTGATTGAACCCAGAAGAGTCCTTCTGAAAGGCATACAGGCATAATGACAGAAGGTGAGTGTAGCTAGCTGGCTTCTTGGCTGGCATGTTAAGCCAATTAATACTAAGGTACGCCTGGCAGCTGAATTTTTTCCATCCCCTTTCTTTTTTCGGGAAAGGTATAATTAAGAAAGAAAGCTATAAAGAAAGAAATAAAAAAAAAAGAAAAAGAAAGAAAGGGAGAAAGAAAGAGCAAGAAATGCTCCTGTTTTATTTATTTATTTTTCACCATTTGTTCTTCAAATTTTCCTTCAGAAATAAATACAAGAATGTTGTTTTTGGAACTATCTGAAAAAAATGTGTGCTTCTATTTCCAGTAGGACTTGAGCCAGGTTTGAGATAACATTAAGTTTAATTGACAGCTCTTCGGCAGGAAGGCTGAAAATTCAAATCTTCAGTCCTGTCTACACATAGAGCTTTTCTTTAAGATTGTTAAATAAATATGTTTTGGGAGGATGGTAATTAAGTGTGAACAGATGGTGATTTTTAGCTAAGATATTAAGTCTAGGTATTTAATAGAATCACTTGCCTGTTGGAGTCAGTGGGTGTCATGTAGTATACTGGTTTGGCAAGACATCAAGTTTGTCAAAGCTAATTGGAAACTAGGAGAGAAATTCAAATTCCTTATATGGTTTTTAGGACTGGAGAAGGTTATAGTTGGGAGGAAGATTACAACATCATACTACATTATGCCAGAACCTTAGGCTGGGGATCTGTAGACTCAAGAATGCCAAAACAGAAATATACTGTTTCCAACAAACAACTCTGTGGTAGAGTGAAAAGGGCACTGTATACTAGGTCTTATTACTACTTTGCCTTTCACTGACTTTGTGACCTAGTGCAAGGCCTGAACCTCCCTGGGCCTCAGAGTCCCTGTTTTTCAAATAGAGAAGGATTAGAATTAAAATGCAATTGTTATTCTCCAAAAGTGTCATCCAACTGGGAAGGTTCTATTAGACCAAAGGACACTCCTGTGCCTTTTTGCTAGGGCTAATGTATTGTGAATACTTTTCTGTCTTTTTAGTGAGTGCAAAGTGCCATTTGAAACTTCCAAGCACCAGGTTCCAGTCAGCATTCTTCTCCTTCACGCACTTTATAATGAAGGATTCGAAAGGCCAGAGACGTGTAAACTATAGATTTCAGAAGAACCCAGGAGCTGAACTCAACTAAGAATATATCAGGGGAAGTTAAGCAGCTCTGAAGTTTGTAGAGGAGTCCACTAAGGTAGCATGGCGATAGCAACCAGAATATTCCCCACTCCTCCAGTCCAGATGGGTGAGGTCACAGACGGAGAGATGGAAGATGAAGATATGGGTAGCACTGGGGATTTTTCAGCTTTCCTATACCATCTACTCATGCTGTGTTTATAATATATTTCAATAAAAGTTTTCTTTGAAAAACTTGTCATCATCATGTAGACTAAATTTTTGGTTAAATCAAGGCAAGGGAGCTGTTATGAGGGGAAACTGAACAGAAAAGATAATATTTAATGAAACTAATTATCTGGGTAACTCAAAGAAGGAAGGGCATATGACCCAGTTGCAAAACTCTTTACTCTTCAGAAACAATAATTAACTATTCAGAAACAATAATAGATTTGATTTCACCGGAGAAGGAAAGTCATGTCTTCATAAGCCCAGTGTTTGCCAAGTATGTAAGTTTCTCAGGAAAAGGTAATTTATGGTCATTATTATCCCAATATTGTAGCTTCATGATTCTGAAGTACATGTTCCTGCAATCACTGTCAGAAGGTAGCTCTGCTTTTTGACTAATGGACACTTATCGACTTGAAGGCAGATGACAGCCTCCTTGAGAGACAGCAAGAGACTTGGGAGATAATAGCACATCCTGATGCATAGTCCTGTTTCGGTGGAGGAAAGTTGGGGCTTTTAGGGCAGCATTCCTACCTAGTTGTGGCTGGATCAGATTGGGCACTGGATCTCTTACCCAGAATCTTTGCATGCTTCTATCTGAGCCTGAACAGTTGGCCAGATGGATTATAGGTCTGCCTCGGGTGGTGTTTCTTACAGTTTTAATTAGACCTGAATTTATCAAATGCATGGCAAGGGCCCAGAATCGGGCAAGGACGAAATGCCTTTCCAGCAAGCATTTCCTTCCCTCATAACCAATGTCAAAACATGTCTTGCTTTATATTCAATCCATCTGACTAATGAGTGAGTCTAAAATCTATATGTTCCTCTCAGTTTACTTTCTCTATTCCATAATCTCTTAGCCTCTCCATGGAGTAGTGCAGTAGCTTAGGTTATAGAAGGGATGGCAATAGGTAAGGAGAAGATGGTAATTGCTGTTTGGAAACTGGAGATGATTGGAACTTCCACATGCTGCAGGTGCGGCCATAAAAAGAAAAAAAAAAAAAAACTACTGGATATGGGAGATCCCTCTGTGGCACAGTGGGGTAAACATGCAGTGTTAACTGCTGCTGTGGTGTAAGGCTGCAACTGTATTCAATCCCTGGCCTGGGAACTTCCACATGCCATGTGCACAGCCAAAAAAAATATATATATTAAAGATATATATATAAAATGTACATAAATATCTATATACACATAAATATATATAAATATATATATATATAAAATAAAAGAAAGAAAGTAAAAGAATAAAAAGCAATCAGGTTTGGAATGTAAACAGGATTGAGAATTTTACCAGTTAAAAATATAAATGGGGGAGGGAGATGTGCTTCACTAGTGACTTTACTGTAAATAATCACATAACAATTTTAAAAAATGAATTAAAACTTCAGTTCGCAACATGCATATACGTGTGATCATTTTTTTTTCTTTTGTCTTTTTAGGGCCACATCCGAGTCATATGGAGGTTCCCAGGCTAGGGGTCTGAATGAGAGCTATAGCTGCTGGCCTACACCACAGCCACAGCAACTCTGGACCTGAGCTGTGTCTGTAACCTCTACCACAGCTCACAGCAATGCAGGATCCTTAACTCAATGAACAAGGCCAGGGATAGAACCTGCATCCTCATGGATGCTAGTCAGATTCATTTCTGCTAAGGCCCGAGGGGAACTCCCTGTGTGTTGGTTGTCATCTTAACTCATGGTTGCTTATGTTTTAACTCTCCATTTATTATATTACATGGCTGCCTCCTTGTTGTCTTTGAGGCTCATTATTCCCTGACTACTTTATCAAAACACTCCCACCTATAAAAGCCCCATCTGTCTTGTCTTGTGCCTTTTATTCCTTTATTATTAAAACAATAGAACTTCCCATGTTTTAGATATGCACCTGACTGCCCAAATAGAAACTGCATTTCCTCATTGGACTTGTAATTAGCTGTGTCCATGTGATTAAGTTTGGGCCAATGGGAAGTGAGAGGAAAAAAAATATAACACATGAGAGTCATCTTTATGATATGCCACTTGCCCTGGATGTTCTCTATGTCTTTCCCACAGGCTGAGATGTGGACATGGTGCTGGAGAGGTGCTCCAACAACGTGTATGAAGATACTGCCTATGGCCTGGACAGGGAAATGGAAGGAAACTTAGTTATTAGAAGCCTTTATCGATAGAGCTACCTTACAGCTATGGGCAAGTCGTCTCTGGGAACATAAAACATATGCATCTATTTCTTTTGAGCCTCTGTATTTCTGATCTCTCTGCTACTGAAATTCAGCTGTGCCCTAAACAATATACCCTCTGCCTTAGCTCTCAATTTCATTTTCTTCAGAATTTGTCACTATATCCGTTTACTTGTTTATTGTCTCTCTCCCTTCCCTGGAATGTAATTTATATGAGAGCAGAAATGTTGTGTTCTCCAGGGCTACAACAGTGCTTGGCACATAGTAGTGCTCAATGAATATCTGAATGAATGAGTGAATGAGTTGTAATCAGTAAGTAGTGACTAGTGGATTACTTGCAAGAGTACACTTGGATGGACTGTTATAAGGCTACCGAGGAAAGGAATAACTGAAGAGCTGAAGAATGTGCCTCTGATTTGAGTTGCCATTGTCATCGCTCACTGGTTAGGTCGAATTGTTCTACCTTGTGTTACACCAGCTTCACTGATAAGAAGCCAAGGTTCAGGGCTACTTTGAAAGTGGCATTTACTTAGCTCTTCTGTCCTTTCAAATGAGATAGTTTGGTGGGATATGATGAAATGGGATAGGCAAAAGGTGAGCAAGAGTAGTATTCTTATTCTGCCTAAAACTTGAGGTTGAGTAGGGTGACTATGTAATTCAATGGCCATACTACACACTTTGGGAGTGCTTTGAATAATTAAACTAGGACAGTAAGTACAAACATGAACCATTTCAGGCAAATCTGAACTACCACCTTGCTAAGTATCAATTCACAGAGAAAATTTTCCTGCTTTCTTTGAAAGATAGGCACCATGTTTGACAAATGGCACTCTTCAGTATTTAAGGAGTGACAAGCTCACCAAGAAACACAGAAGTGGCCCTAAGTTTTCTCCTGTGATGGAATGTTTTACCTCAACATATCGGCTTCCAGAATGTTTAATCTTCAGATTCACTCCAGGTCGAGCCATTTAAGAATATGAAGTAAAAGTTGACCAGTGGGCCACAATAACAAAAGAAACAAATGTTGAAGACAAGAAGGGCTTTAGTGCAGCAGAATTGTTTAAGAAGGTTTACTTTCAGCCATAATCTAGAGACAAAAAGAACATATATTAGGGTATCTATAAACTGAGAAGAGCAGCTGCCAGTTCTTGGGAGATATAAACATTTTGAAAAGAGGGTCATGGAGATGAGCAAAATATGAACACACAAAAAAGAGGTGTGATAGAGAGGAAGATAAGGAGACACCTTCCTTATCAAAAGATAAGGAAATATGCCTTATTATATTTCCCACATATATGGTGGGAAATATAGTAAGGCATCAAAATCACAGGGCTCTGTTTTGGATTATGGTAGAGCCTGTAGGGTTTTTTGAGTGGATTCTCCATAGGCTTATGAATACATGTGGTGAGATAACAGAGCAGTGGGATTCATTCAGTCATTCATTACACACATATTTATTGAGGGCCTACCAACCAAAGCGATGAATTGGTGGTATGAGTGGGTTATCCTTTTATCTGAGTTTCAGGATAGACATCAACACATTGAATTTACTCAAAGAGTAGCTGCATAGATTCTCACTTGATACATTATGAAATAGTCATATAAACAAGGAACATAGCCAAGAATGATGTTCACAACAAATTCTGTAATGAGAAGGAGCCACAGAGGAACATGGTGCTATGGTAACACTTAATTTGCCCATCACACCTGTTCTGGGAACTTTTTATAAGAAGAGATGTATTCTCTCTCACAACGAAGCAGGACACAGTCTGACTCCCATTGGACCATATTCATAAATTGGTGATATATTTTATATCTGGATTTTACTGACTTTCTCTAGTCAGTAAAATCCTTTTTCCTGCATTTCATTTCAATTGGTAGGGAGAACAATAAAGCAGGTGAGAAGTGATTTTGAATAAGGAAGTATTGTTGGGAGAAAATTAGGAAAGGCAGACCGAGACGTCTGGTTGAGTAAAATCCTGCTTGATTTTAGGGGAAATGGTTGATTTTAGGGTAGGATCCAGATTACAGGGGTTCTCAAATTTTAACATGCATAAGAATATGCTTAAAATGCAGATTCCTGGGTGTATTCCTAGAGATTTAGATTGCGTCCAGGATGAGGTGGAGAAAACTTCATTTTCTATAAGCTCTCTCAATGACTGCACCTTGAGAACCACTGTCCCAGTAAAACCACCCAATTACCTAGTAGCTTCTTCTGGGATTGCAGAGACCTGAGGCAGGTTTTGGAAGCAACCTGGTACAAGCTTCCAGAGCACAAGCTTTTGCTTTAGTTTTTCATCCTTAATTAATAGAATCTGGAGCCTACAGTAGCTGGCACATGATTTAGAGCTATTTTAAACAAGACAAAACAAATGATGTACAGCTGGAAACCGCTACCTTGAAGTATAATTCTGCTGCAATTTGTATTCAATTTCTTACAGATGTGGCACAGCAACATGATCTCACATTCTAAAGCCCATAATGCCAGAAAATCTACAAGAATCTGATGAGGGCAACCTGCACCAGGGCCACTATTACTTCTTAAAGTTATGGCACGTAAATACACAACATGACCAAAGCCGAAGTGCCTGAGCTGCTCATTTCAACAGAGCACTTACAATTCCCTAACTGTAGCACAAAATCACCTATGAATACACCTTCTGTGTGTTTTTATTTTTTCTTCATGGGCAATATTATAGCCGCCATGTTGCATTAACATTACATCACAGCAACCTTAACTTTATGACACTTGTTTGCTATTTTGTGAAACATGCCAGAGGAGAAATTTGCAGAAGACTGTGGCTGATTTGAAATTCTCCTGGGGCTCACTCTTTGTCTTTGCCTTACTTGGTGGAACTGCTAAATATACTTATAGGCAGGTTTATGGAGTTAGGTTAGACCGATTTAGGAAACTTCACGGAAGAAGTAAAGCCTAAGTGACATTTGAAGAAAATGCCATAGAGTCCATGAAAATTTCTGCCATGTGCTCCATCCTTCTCTGTGGATGCTCTTTTCACCCAGATTTGTCACACTTTATGTCACATGATTCCATAACCCTGGCCATAACTGCCTAGATCAGACACTGATGACCAACTCAAAGGCAATTGTTTAGAAGAAAGTGACAATCCATTTGTTTGGGGAATATGAGTGGAAGGTGTATTCAGGAAGCAATGAATATCTGTGTTTGAGGCAATAACAAAATGTCAAGGGTACAACTACTCAAAGCATGATCCATAAATCTGTGCCAATCTATGAACTGTCTGTTACAGGTATGTGAAGAGACAAGTACTGATATTGAGAGGAAGAGTGAAATTTTTCATAGTTATTGAGCATTGCCAGAATATCCAAGCACATGACTAGTGGTTTTACTAGTCAGGGGCTAGTTATCTATTAATATAAAACAAATTATTCCTAGACTTAGTGAATTTAACAACTATAAATACTAGTCATTTCACACAGCCTGTGTAGTTCAGGAAATCAGGACCTGTTTAGCTGCTTAGCTGGTTGTTTCCTTAAGTTTTACCATTTTTATTATAATGTGTTTTGCTGTGTGTCTCTTTGGTTTTATCTTATTCGGAATTCACTGGGATTCCTAGAACTGGATATCTGTTTCCTTCTCCAAATTAGGGAAATTTTCAGACACCATTTTTCAAATAATTTTGCTGGCCTTTTCTTCCTTTCTTCTACTGGGACCCTTGTAATGTGAATGTTATTCTGCTTCATGTTGTTCCAAATGTCCTTTAAAGTATCTTAACTTTTTAAAATTCTTCTTTCATTTTGCTGCTCTGTCTGGATGAGTACTATTGCTTTCTCTTCCAGCTCATGGATTTAATTCTTCTACCTCATTCAATCCACCACTGAACACTTCTGGTGTATTTTTCAGTTCAGTTATAACTTCTGTTGGGTATTTTCTTATATTTTATATCTCTTTATTGAAGTTCTCACTCCATTTGTCCCTTTATCTCCTGAGTTCGGTGAGCATTTTTATGACCATTGCTTTGAACTCTTTATCAAGTAGATCATTTATCACCATTCCCTTTTGTTCTTTTTCAGACGTTTTATCTTATTCTTTTAGTTGGAATATATTCCTCTGTTTCCTCATTTTTGCCTAATTCTCTGCAATTGTTTCTACGTATTAGCTAAATCAGCTACCTTTTCCAGTCTTGAAGGAGTGGTCTTATGTAAGAGATGTCTGGTGGAGCTCAGAGGTGCAATCCCATCTGGCCATCAGAGTCAAGTGCTCAAGGGGTATCCTCTCTGTAGGGTTGTGAGTACCCTCCTATTTTGGCTGGTGGGCAGGAATAGCTCCTGGAATGGCTGTAGGGCCCAGCTCTGGCAGCTGCTGGGCACTGACGGGTGGGATTATCACTTTACCAGCTGTGAGACTGAGCTGAGGTGCAGGGGTGGGCAAAGCTGTTGTGGGGGGGTGGGTGCCCACTGGTGCTCATGGGTTAGATGGAGATTTCCAAAATGGTACCCAACAGTTCTGGTATTAGCAAGGTAATGTAAATTTGCAAGAATTGGCTCCCCTTAGTGACTTGGTCCTTGTGGAGCATCCCAACTGGCTCCTGCCTCTCTATCAGATTCTTCAGTAAGTGGGTCTCCTTCACCTATGGCTTTGTGTTTTTCAATATGAAAACATGAGAAAATAACCATACCTTTGTAATTTTTCTTGATTTGGAAGAATTAGCCAGGCATGGCTAATCATAGGCCCTAACCTCCCACTTGCAATGACCACTTTCCCAATGATCTAAGGATAGGCATATGATTTAACCAGGGCAGGCAGAGTCCTGTCCTGGGGTTTAACAAAGGATTTTGGGAAAGAGAAACATATTCTCTTTTCTTTGGATCATAAACTGTAAGGATGAGATTTCCAATCTATAGGTGGCTATGTCCCTTGAAAGTCTGTTTCCATAGCAAGGAATGAAGCCAAGCAGAGAAAAATAAAAGGAAAGCCTGATGGAGAGTTAATTTCAAGGACTGTATAGGAGATTAAGACCAGTCTTAATATTTTCCTATACCAACCTCAAGATATCAAAGACAGGAAGATGTAGCTTTTTAACTGGCATATTGAGAAACTGTCCCAAAATAGGGTATAAATACAAAATAGTTTTATTCTGTTCTATCACTGATCTCATCTACGCTCCACTGAGTCTCTTTCCCCATTACTTGATATCCTATGCAGATTCTATAACTTTCCAGTCATCATTTGCAACGAAAAGCATCAACCTCAATTCTGTCTAAATCTCCCCTTCTTATCTCCCCTATGCAGGTTTCACCTATGGATCCAAAGGCTGGCATGGGAATGGTCACAGTCTACTCATTCACTACAACTCACATTCCAGCACCAGATGGGAGAGTGACAGGAAGCGTGGTCTGTGTTAGGAACAGAGGGACACCTCTGTGTCCCTCTTCTAGGCTACAACAGCTCAAATATTAAGAAGGGAGAGAAATAGAGGGGAAGTGCTTTTTCTTCCTGGCTAGTGAGGATGCCTCTCTATTGGTTATAGGACCATCTCTTTATTGATTTTGCCTGATATAAGTGCAAGGTGTTCTACAAAAAAGTTTTTTGGCAGGGACTGTGTGTGGGTTCCTCATAGACAACTGTGACCCCCACAATCACAATGTCTTCTTGAGGGAGCCACAGCTCTTGCTTGAACTTTTTTTTTTTTTTTTTTTTTTGTCTTTTGTCTTTTTGTCTTTTGTTGCTGTTGCTATTTCTTGGGCCGCTCCCGCGGCATATGGAGGTTCCCAGGCTAGGGGTTGAATCAGAGCTGTAGCCACCGGCCTACACCAGAGGCACATCTTGCTTGAACTTTTTAACTCTTCCCCACCCCATTTGGTTGTATTCCCCAAAAGTTGAGGCAGGCTGGTGTCAGAAACTTATTTTTGGTAACTCTAGAATATGGGACACTGGAAGCCTCTTGTTTTCAAATCTGAATTCTAGTCACCAACTTCGGTGCAACAACAACAAAAAGTCCAGTTCAACATGTTTTCATGATGAATATTTTCTTTAAGTAGAAGGGGCTCTTCAATTCAATTGGGTTCTTATGGTCAGTTCTGGTTCTGCATTTTTTTTTTTTTTTTTGTGTGTGTGTGTGTGTGTGTGTGTGCCATTTCTTGGGCTGCTTTTGCAGCACATGGAGGTTCCCAGGCTAGGGGTCTAATCGGAGCTGTAGCTGCCGGCCTACGCCAGAGCCACAGCAACACGGGATCCGAGCCGCGTCTGCAATCCACACCACAGCTCACTGAGCAAGGCCAGGGATCGAACCCACAACCCCATGGTTCCTAGTCGGATTCGTTAATCACTGCGCCACAACGGGAACTCCTGGGTCTGCATTTTAAGGGCGATATTGAAAATCAAGACCCTTTACCCCCTATTTCCCTGCCCCATTGAAATTAGAGAAACCATTTGGGATTGCCACAAAACTGAAGGTAAAGAGATCAGAGGCATCTTTATTGATGAGACATTTTGGGGAATACTGAATATGCTTAGCCTGGAGAAGGAAAGAGTCAAGGATTATATGATAACTATCTTTAAATATATGCTGGATTTCCAGGTAGCATAGATATTGGGACTTCCACACCTGGGAAATTACAGGGAGATTAATCTCAATCTATGTAAGAACACCTGAAAATCAGAGCTTTCTAAAGGTGAAATTGATTACCTCAGGAGGTAGTGTGCTCCCTATTATTGAAAATATGTAAGCAAAATTTGCATACTGCTTGGTAGGGGTATTGACAAGGGGCTTCAACATTAGTTGTGAACCATGCGTTGACTTTCAATATTCCTTTCAATCTTTTGGTTATTTTACTCTGGAGACTGACATAGGAAACCATTTTAGTCAGTACTTATGGGATTCAGAATATTGGTGGGATCAACACTGATCTAGGTTCTGATTCTCAGATTTTCAGCTTTCCAGTTAAAACACACAATATTTGTAATTCTTCTTTGTTATCATGTAAAAAGGCAATATTTTGATGCAAGATGTTTATGTGTTTAATAGACAACATATATTTTTAGAGGTGAGACAGAAGGGAAGGGGGCAGCGCATAATCATTAGCCCTTGAGGACACAACAAAACTGATTAGAACCTACTAGGTCAAAGACGGTGGAAGAGTCAATGTACAGTAGACCTTGAGCCTCATTATATGCTCATTTTAATACATTAGCAGCTAAACGACACACCCACAGATGCCATGACAGTTCTGATGCCAACCAAGAAAGGCCAAAAAGTGGGCAGTGACCTAATTCCTGGAAATATCTGCCCCTTCCCTAGAATAGTTGGAATAATCCTCCCACTTGTTAGCCTATGAAATTACTCAGCCCATATTTCGAGGCCACTCTCACTTTCCAAAGAGAGGACCCTGCCCTAGGACTACCGCTC
The DNA here is from genome assembly GCF_054392235.1 of Sus scrofa. Taxonomy (NCBI): domain Eukaryota; kingdom Metazoa; phylum Chordata; class Mammalia; order Artiodactyla; family Suidae; genus Sus; species Sus scrofa. The sequence goes on along the minus strand of NC_139385.1, from coordinate 114,871,095 downwards.
CCCTTCTGAGATGGCCCATATTCTGTCTATGGAGTGTTTATCTCTCTAAATAAACTTGCTTTCCCTTTACTATGGCTCCATCTTGAATTCTTTCCTGCACAAAGCCAAGAACCCTCACTTGGGGCCTGTCCCAGGAACTCACCAGAGATCTGGGACATGACCATCCCCTTGTACCCCATTTTTCTCCAACAGAAGGAACACTTAGGTCTGTTTTTTAGGGCACCATTTTAGCAATATCAAAGTATTTACAAAAGTTATTCATAATCAAATGTTTTTATCCAGCAAAGACTCAAAACCACAGTTATTTGATGGTTTCAGAAAGAGCACTGAGTATTATCACTCTTCCATATATTAGTCTTGGAATATTGGTGTTTCAATGATAAAATTTATGAAACAGATTGCAATTAAAATTTCATTGCTATTTTTTTTAACATGAAGGGGTTATTTCAAAGGGTAATTAAAAGAAAAAACTGGAGAAAATAGACAATTTTTGAAAGTGGAGAGTATCGCTGTACTTATGTTTTATTAAAATTCTATAATTAAAACTCTAATACTGGTACTAAATGGATTGATAGAGGAATGGAAGAGTAGCCAGCCCCCAAACAGACTCTGTCGTATAAAATAATTTAATATATTTCAAAGGAAGCATTATAAATAAGAAAGGTAGTGTTGACAAAACTGCTCCAGGCCTTTGCTCAAAACCTGCCAACCCCCACCTTTAGCAGGAGTTTACATAAATCTTTGTTAAAGTGTCCAGAGATAATAAAGGTAGCTACAAACAAACAAACAAACAAACAAACAAAAAAACCCAGATGGAACCAGTGAGGACCAAGTTGGAGAAAAATCTGACCTCCAGCAGACCCTAGGTTTCATTATACATAGATTTTACTACAATAGCATATTAAATGACATAACTACCTGATACACTGGAGATTAAAGACCAAAAAAGAAAAGGGGGTGGCACCTTATCCTTGGAAAAAGCCCTACCCCTTCCTCAGTAGACTAACACATATGCCTCCCATCATTAGCTTCACTCTTCCTCAATCCCTCTGTCCAGGTGAATCTGTAAATTTAGTTTCTGTTTCGCCATTCTTTGGCCACTGAATAAATCTAGTGCTGTGTCAGTCTTAGCTCTATTTCCTTATTCATTTTCTCAAAACCAAATGGGGAAAACCCTTCCCTTTCCAAGGCACAGAGCTTCTGCCAGACTCGAGCCTGAGCAGGGTCCACATAACTTTATTCAGTAACAGCAGGGAGGATTTATTCAGTAAAATTTAGTTGCACATTCTAATTAGCAATACAAGGCAGTGGAAAAAACAGAATTAGATCCATATTTCTCTTTCTTCTTTTTTTTCTTTTCAGAGTCACGCCTGTGGCATATGGAAGTTGCCAGGCTAGGGGTACAATTGGAACCTCATCTGCAGGCCTACACCATGAACCACAGTCACACCAGATCTGAGACCTACACCACAGCTCAAAGCAACGCCAGTTTCTTAACCCACTGAATGGGGCCAGGGATAGAACCTACATCCTCATGGATACTAGTCAGCTTCATTACCACAGAGCCACAAAAGGAACTCCCATGTTTCTCTCTTTTTTAAAACAAGTTTTGAAAACATACCTTAGATCTTTTGAAGAAAACCTTCAACACTACAGGAGAGTGAATCTTTTCATTTGACTCAGCCTCTGTCTTCTCATCTGAGAAGATAGACTGGTTTAGAACTTTTTAATCAGGTAAATTACTTATCTCTGTGTCATTAAGGTTTTTTCCCCCTTAAGATTTTCTGTCCTTTCATTTGGAACACATTCCTCTGTTTCTTCATTTTGCTTGACTCTCTGTGTTGGTTTCTATGCATCAGATAAAACATACCCCCCTCCATCTTAAAGGAGAGCCCTCCTGTGGGTGAACTTTACCATTCAGTCCTGCTCTTGCTTTTGGGCACCTCCCAAGTGTTTGTGACTGTCCCAGCAGCCTATTTTATTTTGAATGGCTCCCAGTCATCTCAGTACATCTTAATTCTGGCTGATGGAAAGCCCAAGCCTTAGGCAGAAGTTTTTAAAGAATGCACATATATAGTGTTGCGGGACCCACTGTGGGCAAATCTGTCACATCTGCAAACAAAGATGCTGTGGCTCAGAGCCATCAATCATGACAGCCACTTGATGGTGAGCCCTGAGTGGACTCAGGATGGAGACCAACAGGCGGCCCATCCCCAATGGCGCACCCTGAGGGGATTCAGGATGAAGAAATTCTGGCCCTAGAGAATCGAGGTGCACCTCAAAGGAATGACTTTGATAAGTCCAGACTCTTGCATCTTCCTATACAGAGAAAAGCACTAAATTCATTAACTTGAGAGGTCTGTTTTTTTTAATTAAAGTAATATTTTAATGTTCTGACTACTTAGTTTTTGTTGCAAAAACTTACCTCTTTGAAGTAGTCCCTCAGAGCTGAGAGGCTGGCTCCTGCTTAAGTCCTGAGAAAGTCAGCCGGATAAAACATATTTCCCAACTTTTCAGTCGTGCTCTTTTTTTCAGTGGACAACATGCAGAGGCCACCAGAGCCAGGCCGCCTAGAGGTGTCCCCTGCTCAGCAGGGGTAAAAATCTAAGCGCTGAGGAGCTTCAAAGCTCCCGTGTGGGAGGCACTGCGGGCTGTGGGTGAACGGAGGGGAGCAAAGATGGCGGCAGTCCTGTGTCCCAAGAGCGTGTTCCCGAGCAGCCTGGGTACCCCAACCCGACCTGAGCCAGTCCCTCAAGACCGAGCTCGAGTACGAGCAAATAGGCCTCTTTCACTGAAAGATGTGTTTCAGTTGCTGGACTTGCTGTGTCCGGGAGGCGGAGGGCTGCCGGGATCAGGATCTCCAGTGGGTCCAGTCCCGCGAGAACCAGATGCCCAGCCTCCGGGCCACAGGAACCGGGAGTTCAAGGGGCGTCTCCTTGGCCGCGGGAGCAAGGAGGGGAACAGGAGATGTACAAACTGCCTCACCAAGACATGTGTAGAAGCAATCTTCCAGGAGACACTGTGTCGGGCGGAGGAGAGCACAAAGTTGGCACCCTCTGAGGTAAGTGAAAAAAAGAAAGAAAAATTACGGCCGCTGTAGACTTGAGCCCCTCAGCGGGAGAGTAGGAAGATGGCGCCCACCGGCCTCTGCCCCCAGAATGGCTGCTGCCCCTCACAAAATTTCTTTAAATTTAGTGAGTGAGTTTCTTTCACAGAAAGTCTGGGCACTTTTCAGAGGACTGTCTGCACCGGGCCCTGGAGCGGGCGAGTCGCGGCACTAACTCGGTCCAGGGTGGATTCTCAGTTCGACCAGCCTCGCCCAGCTTGTGGCTGTGGGCTCCCTCTGGCTTCAATGTCACATGTTTAGGGGGCTAATGTACAGACGCAGATCTTCATAGTTGGGGCGCCCCATGTGAGGTGTGACCCTCTGCTCTTCGGTGAGATGCTCTAGGTTTTTTGTTCTCTTCCGATTTTCCATCCATATTTCATGTCACATTTCAAACTGTATTCTATGTTAATTAGTTGTTATTAATAATACCATTTCAAAACCTAGATTCAAATAGAAGAATATTTTAAATCCAAGTATGCAAATGGCTTTTAAATTAAAAAGTGATAGAAGAAATAGCAGAGAGAAATAAAAATATTTGGATCATGTAGAAATGAAAAATGTTAAGAAATAATATTAAAAGAAAATAAAATTAAATTAAAAGGAATAACTGGTTTAAAAAATGACTGGCAACATATGTGAAAAGAAAAGCTTAATTTCTTTACCAAAGAGAGCTCATTTAAAACCGTAAGAAAAATTGCTGGAGTTCCTGTCCTGGCTCAGCAATAACGAACCCAGCTAGCATCCATAAGGATGACCCCTGGCCTCACTCACTGGGTGTGGAACAGTGAGCTGTGGTGTAAGTTGCAGATGCAGCTGGGATCCCCCATTGCTGTAGTGTAAGCCAGTGGCTACAGCTCCCATTCGATCTCTAGCCTGGGAACCTCCATTTGCCTAGAGTGTGGCCCTAAAAAAAAAAAGAAAGAAAAGAAAAATTGCTAAAACTGATGGGGCAGAAGTCTTGAACACACAATTCACAAAAATTGGAAAGCAAATGGCAAACATATGGGAAAATGTTCAGCTTCATGAAGAAATGTGAATTAAAATGAGATATAACTTCATCTTCTAAATTATCAAAGATTTAATTGTTTTGAAGACTAGTATTGATGAAAGCAGAGGAAAGCAATTTAGAAATATGTGTCAAGAGCTTTAAAATGTTAATATTTGTCCCTGTCATTCTATTTCCAGAATCTGTCTTGAGAAAATAATACAAAGCAGAATGAAGGATTTTCATTTTTGAATAATATTGAAAATCACAAAAACATTTTTAAAAGTCAAGAAATAAGGCAATAGTTGAATAAATTCTGGCATCTTTCTATTAAGGAATATTGTGATGCCATTAAGATTGTGTTTATGAGCAGTGTTTAACAATACAGGGAAATGGCTATACTATAATTCTAGGCAAAAAGATAAAAGTGTATAATTCCGTACAATATGCTTTACAAAAAAAGACTAGAGGAAGGGTCATCAAAATATTAACAAAAAACTGCCATCAATGCCAGTACAATATCACTACATTTTGGACCATGTTGGATAAACCTATCCAAATTCTTGTTCTTTGGCTCTGTTTTCTCTCAATGCCAGGTGGTGTTCCACCCTTATGTTAATTCATAATTTCCTCTGTCAGATGATAATAAATTTAATTTGACTGCCTCTTTCTTTCCATTAGGGATATTAGCAGGTAATCTTGATTAATGCTTGAGACAGTTTGGCCTCTTAATCAGGTTTGGGAATCTTTAGATTTTTCGGAAGTACATTTGTAAATGGATTTGGATGAAATTCTTGTGTAGGTGGCTGCAGTCACTTATTTTTAATTTGCTTCTGCTAGCTTTAGTTTTACCGAATATCACCCATTTAGTTGGTCCACAAATTCTGAGACTGTATTTATTTAAGAGCCTATAGCCTTACATGTGCTGACTATACCATCTGTTATCTTTGTCCCTTTACTCAACCTGCCTAATCTTGATTTTTTTTTTTTTTCTTTTGTTGGCTACAGTGTCATGTTTGGCTCTTTGGAGGTCTGCAGTGTGTGGGAGGAAACTTTCAAGCAATATGACCCAGTTTAGAAATCTTGGTCTTCCAGTCAAGAGTGAGGTAGGTAAATCTCTTTGCTGTTCCCTCCAGACAGGCCTTTGAACTCATGCCTTTTCTTTGCTCAGTGTTTGCTCTGTCAAAGAGACATGGAAAGCAATGATGAATGCAAAAAACTTCTACTTCTTATCCTGGTCCTAAGAGGAATGTAGTTAGTTTGCAGTGCCTTTTCCTTAGTAAACTCATGCTGACTTCTGGCAATCCTTCCAAGTGCTCATAAACTTCTGTTTACTCATCCTTCCTAATGGGGATACATGCAATAGAACTTTTCCCTAATTTTTGAAAACCAAGAGACCTACTTATGTACAGTTTTATTCTTCATGTCTTGCTCTTCATGACTTCTCAAAGTTCATCATAATCATACTTGCGTGCTATTTTAGTCTGATGAAATGTAATTAATTTGGGTGTAGAGACCTAAATTCACTTAGCATTAGGTGCTTTCTTTCAGACTTACCTTAAAAGTAGGTCTTTGATTCCCTGCTGATGATTGATGTTGGTTCTGTCCTTTTCAGATGGAAAAGATAAAGCCACGGGGAAATGAAATAACTGTTTTTCTTTGTGACCTGTAAACCATCTTTTCCAATAGATTTAAGACTTATTGTGTTCTTACTCTAAACGTAGTTAATTGACTTAAACATTTTCTATAATTCTCAGCTCACTTAGTGCTTCTTGGAGATTTGTGACAGCCTGTGGCAAATTATTTAACCTTGGTTTCTTCATCTGGAAAAAGGGAGTCATAGTAGTGATTTATATCATTGAGTTATTATGAAGATTAAATGAGTCAATATTTGTGAAGGGCCTAGAGAGGCAGCACTACCTATATATTAAATAAATATTCTTAAAATCTGTGCTCTCTGGAGAACTTCTCCACCTATTTTTGGATATGTCTTCCATTTTGTTGAGTCATTGGGATTATCATAATTGAATGATTAGAATTTATTTCCTCCTTAATAAATGCTATAGAGTAGCCTCATCTATTTATAAAGCACGTAAAATATGTTTGATCATTTGCTGCATTATTCTTTAGGTAACTCTTTGAATAGCTTAATCATTTTTATTGTAGCTGACTAAACGTTTCATAGTGTTTATGAATGATAACTTTTGAAAAGGCTTTTATGACCTCTGTGTGTTCTGGGTTTTGATTTTCTGTTTCGTTTTTTTTAAACAAAGAACTGATACCATTTCTCATTCTTACAGAGAATAATGATAGTTTATTACAAGGCTTTTTGTTTTTCCCTGCTGATGTATATTTGAAGGATGACAAAATGGTTTAAATCTCACCCACCAAGTTATTATACATGATTTATGGCCCTTATCTACAAAGTGATTAGTAGATTTATTTGCTAGAAAGTTCTGATAATTTTTATGATTATTTAATATAAATAAGTTTCTTCAACTTTTATGTGGAGCATATTGCTTTTCCAACTTTGGCAACCATATATTTAGGTAAATTTCTCCATCCCAAACTTTCATGGCTTGCAACCTGATTTTTCCACTCTGATTAAAGAACTTTATTTCAAAACCAGCTTTGGTCCATTTTTTTATCAGTGTAGGAAAAGAAGCTGAAATGTATTAATTACATTTAACACATGTATTTATGATGCAATCCCAACATGTCTAAATGAGTAAATACGTATTTTGTCTCCTTTTCCTTTGGAGGATAAGTAAAACTCAATGTTTGTTAACGTTTCTAAGGTCCCCCCCACCACCACTTTTGAGCAGTAGGAGAGAAGCTCTGTAAGAGAATGTGTAGAATTTTTAGTGATTTAGAAGAAGTGCAGTTCCCTGAAATCCTTGGGGCAGGATTTGGCTAAGCGAAGAGCATAATATTTCTTAAGGTCTTAGGAAATGATTCGCTCAGCTCCATAAAAGTAAGTGAGGTATTTCTAGCTTCCAGTCAGGATGACATTGTAGAACAAAGTGTGCCTGTTCTCTACTGGCATTTCAGTTCATCCAAATGAGCAGCAGAGAAGAGTGAGCAGCACTTCATACTTAATGCCTACTGTACACTCATTACCTCCTTGGAGAACTGTATATAAGTGACACAGAGGACAGTCAAATGTCTCTTTTCCTGCTCTAACTTGCTTTTCTAGCCTTACATACTGAGACCTCTCTGCTAGGGCCTGAATACTGGCTAAATTGAAATATTGGCTACTTTCTGAGTCTATCCCATGCCTTCTGTTATCTATAGCTTAATGATAGCTAATTAGCATATTGAATGTCAGTTTTTTTTTTTCTTTTTGGTGAAACCAGTGGCTTGTTAATTAGAACAATAAATGCTGGAAGAAACAGTCAGTGAAATTAAAAGTATTCAGTATATGTAGGTTGGCTAAAATACTTTAAAGACATTGTCTCCACCTTTGCATGAATAGAGTTTCAGAATCTGGCAAGGTCTGTACCCTGTCCCCTTTACATGGTGCCAGAGGCTTCATCCCTACTTGCTTCTTTGTCCAGCCATTGGCTTGGGACAGGGTTTCTCAACTTCAGCACTACTGACATTTTGGGCTGGATGTATCCTTGTTTGGTGGGCTGTCTTGTGCATTGTAAGATATTTAACAGCATCCCTGGCCTCTGCATACTAGATGTCAGTAGTGCAGTCCCCTCCTTGTGACAAAAACAAAACAAAACAAAACAAAACAAAACTGTCTCTAGACACTGCCAATGTCCTCTAGGGGGATAAAGCACCCCAGTTGAGAACCACTGGGTTAGAAGAATTTCTGATGGCAAGTTGTTTTTTTTTAATCGAAGTATAATTGACTTACAATATTATACTAGTTTCAGGTGTACGACATAGTGATTCAATATTTTTTTATAGATCATGCGCCGAAGTTATTACAGTATTATTGACTATATTCATTGTGCTGCATCATTCTGATTAGAAGAAATAGAATCCTGCCTAAGATATGTGCCATGCCTCAAGGAATGTGTCACACAGAGATGGGAACCTAAAGGATGCTGTAAATTCCCTAAGGAGTTACTTAGTAGATTCTGTGATCAATTTGTGCTTCCTATGCTGCTAGATGTTTGTCTAATCCATCTCCATCTGGCATAACTGGGTCTGAGCCTTGGTTTCAGTACAACCTAGTAGTGAGGCTGGTGATATCAAGCCATCCCTCTTTACCACAGACTTCTTTGGTGACTTCTGTAATTTACCCAAAATAGTCAATTGACAAAGTTGGCTTTGGTATGTTCATAAAAGGCTGTCAACTAGTCTAGTGATTTGCAGCTATCCAAATAGTCCATTTCAGACAAATTCTACTTTGCTATAAAGAAGTCTTCATGGAAACATGACTGAACCTTGGAGAATCCCACTTGCGATTGGCCCAGTGTCAGTCTGCAAGTTCAGTGATAAGGCTGGATTTGTATGCTAGGTGCTGCTTTGAACAGATTCTCCTTGTCTTTAAGGCGATTCTTTTTGAAACCACCATCCATTTGCCTGGGCGGGGAAGGTTGACAGAAAAGGGAGTGGACAGCTATAGCACCTCCTCTAAGCTTTCTGTCACTTCCCCAAGCTTCTCTAGTCATCTGCTGGAGAGAGATGAGGAGCAGATTGAGGCAGGGTGGGTTGTGCCTTGGCTGTGTATCCTACAGGAGTCCTCTTGCTCTTCAAAGTTGAATGTTCTTATTAGAGAGTAAAGTAGTTAGTGCCTCTCAGTGCTCAGCTTGAGGCCTAAATTATGGTTGCTAATGTAGCAGTTATATCCATTCAACATCCCATTATAGCAGTATCAGAGTAAAAGTGAAATCCCTCTTTCTTACCCCCCTCCCCGTGTTAATCCCCTCCACCAAATACCTGCTACTCAAAATTGCCAAACGTAGTACATTTTCACATTTTCTCCCAGTTAAAAAAAATAAAACATTATAAAGTTGAAATCTCTGTTCACTTCCAAGCACATCATACACCTCTTCACAGAGGCAATTACTGTCATGAAATGGGTGTTTATCTTTCATGGTTTTTTTTTTTTAACAGTACATCATTAATCAACAAATGATATGTATCATTTACAGACATAAATAATATGCTATTTGTATTGTTATGCAAACTATTTTACATTTTACTCAAATTACTCTTTCTTTTTACTTTGCTTTTGAGATTTTTGTTAATATAGAAAAATATCATATTAACTTCCATGTCGTAATCTATTGTATTAATATACCATATTTTGTTTAACTATTCCCTATTGATAGATATCTAGGTTATTTGCAACTGTTATTTTTATAAGTATGGTGAGCATATTTATCTATATCTCCTTGTGCACACGTGCAAAATTTTCTCTAGGGTGTATAACTTGAAGTCAAACTGTTGGATTGCATTTTCAAGGTTACTATCTCTGGCCACATTGCTTTCTAAATTTGAGTGTACAAGTTCCTCTTGAGTAGGAGGTGTGTATGTCTGTGTGTCTGTCCTGTTTCCCAGATCTCACCTCTCCCTAGTAGGTGATGTGACAGCCTCTATGTGATCCACCTGGGTCCCTTCTTATAAATCAGGTCTCCCATTAGTGACTTGAAGTTCTCCTGCAGCTTCCCATTGTGAGCCAGTGGGCATCCTAGCTCAGTGCAAGGTGATCTGACTGCCCATGCCTCCTTCTGCCACCTGGACAGCAGCTGGGTGCTGGGGGAGTTCAGAGCAAGAGTTGAGCTCTCTTTGGCTCTCCTCACCACCAGGGGAGTCCTTCTCACCCTCCATTTCACACGGTGACCTTGGCTCCTTTCCCTTTCTGCAGTCCCCTTACCCTGCCTGACGAATTCCTGGCAGCCTCTGCGTTTTCCCATTGGGAAGCCCAGTAAGTCTGAGCCTTCTCACCTCTCTGTACTTCTGTTCCTTTTCTGGACCTCAGAAATGTTTATTCCATTTATGAGCACAGCTCTGTCTTTTTTTTTTTTTTAATTTATTAATGCTCTGTGAATTTTGAGGAAGGGGCAGAGTTGGTAGCCAAATGGCCAGAAATTTAACATAATGTAACTTGTGTGTGTACATATGTATCTGTCTTCAGATAAATGGAATCATAATACACATTGGTGTATAATTTATTATAACAATATATCATAAAAATCCATTCATTTGGTGCATCTTCCTTTCTTCCTTCTTTTCCTTTCCTTAGTCCTTTACATAGTATTCCTTAATATTCATATAACATCATTTATATAACCATTGCTTTATTAGTTGGCATTTAGGTTGTCTCTAATATTTTACAATGAATAACTATATTATAATAAACACACATTTTTGTATATATTTTTTTCTGAACACATGTAAACATTTTTGCAGTGTACGTTTTCTAAAGTGAAACTTTTGATACAAAGGTCATGACTACTTTAAATTTGAGAGACTCTACTTCTTCCCCAAAGCTTAGACCAGTTCCACCTGGATTTTATCAAAAGGTAACATTCACATGGTGTGATAAATTTGTTCCACACTGCTATAGAGAGAAGATGCTTCTGCACTGGGATGCCACTGGCTGAGAGCTCTGTGGGCCTCCAATATCTCCTCATCACCCCAAGAGTGAAGAGAGAACTAGCTTAGCACCCACAACTCATTCCAGCACAACTGTGGGTGAGAAGCTCTGGCCTCAACAACATCGTAATATCAGTCTTTTAACTTTTGTCCACTTGATGAGTAAAAAAGTGTCATTATTATTTTAATCGGCATTTCACCCATTACTCGTGAAAGTGAGTCTTTTCATGTCTTTTTTGGCCATTTCCGTTTCTTCCTTCATTACTATCTATTTGTCCATTTCTTACTTCTTACTGATTTGTTAGAACTCTTTTTCAGACCATGTATGTAGTTTTTTTTTTTTCCCCCTTTTGGGCACATCCATGGCACATGGAAGTTCCTGGGCCAGGGATCAACCCACATGACAGCAGCAACCTGAGCTGCAGCAGTGATAACACCAGATCCTTAACCCACTGAGCTACAAGGGAACTCTGATGTACATAATTTTTTATCTAAGATACAGAAGATATAGGTAGATAGGCTGCTGCCTCTTTTTTAACTTGCACATGATGTATTTTACCATAAAGAAATTTTGAGTTCCTGAATCATTATATTTCAGTTTTTTGTCATTTGGGTCTGTTTGGTGATTTACGAACTTTTCTTTATCAGGAAATGATTTAAAATTTGACCTAAATAACAGCGACATCTTGTTTGAGCCATCTCCTAGAATAATGACAATAAAAACAAAAATAAACCCATGGGATATAATTAAATTCAAAAGTTTTTGCACAGCAAAGGAAACTATTAAAAAAAAAAAGACAACCCACAGAATGGGAGAAAGTCTTTGCAAATGATGCAGCAAAGGCCTAATCTTTAAAATATATAAACAACTCATACAACTTAACAACAAAAAAACAAACAACCCACTTGAAAAATGGTCAGGATATCATTGCTTATCCATTCCAAAGGCAATAGTTTGCATCTATTAACCCTAGATTCCCATGGATAAGCAATGAGATCCTGCCGCATGGCACTGGGAACTGTTATCTAGTCACTTATGATGGAGCATGATGGAGGATAATGTGAGAAAAAGAATGTATATATGTATGTGTGACTGAGTCACTTTGCTGTACAGTAGAAAATTGGCGGGACACTGTAAACCAGGTATAATGGAAAAACTAAAAATCATTTTTTAAAAAAGAAGAAAAATGGGAAGAAGACCTAAATACACATTTCTCTGAAGAAGACACATGGATGGTCAACAGGCACAGCAGGGAATGGGATAGATGGAGAGTTTGGGATTGGTGGATATAAACTGTAACATTTGGAATGGATGGGCAATGTGCTCCTACTGTACACCATAGGGAACTGTATATGATTGGGTCACTTTGCTGTGCAATAGAAATTAAAGATACATTATAAATCAACTACTCCTTTTTTATTATATTCACTAGTTTGTTTTCTTTTCTTTTTTTCTTTTTAGGGCCGCACATGTGGCATATGGAAGTTTCTAGTCTAAGAGTTGATTTGGAGCTGCACCTGCTGGCCTTTGCCACAGCTACCTCAATGCCAGATCTGAGCTGCATCTGAAACCTATGCCACAGCTTGCAGAAACACCAGATCCTTAACCCAGTGGGCAAGATCAGGAATCAAACCCACATCTTCAGGGACACTGTTCGGGTTCTTAAGCTGCTGAGCCACACTGGGAACTCCCTGTTTTGTTTTGTTTTTTGATTCCTCATATAAGTGATATCATACGGTATTTGTCTTTCTCTGTCAGACTTATTTCACTTAGCATAATACCCTCCAGGTCCATCTGTGTTGCAAATGGTGAATTTTCATTATTTTTTATGGTTGAGTAGTATTCGATTGTATGTATATGCTGTATCTTTTTTATCAGTTCATCTATTAATGGACACTTAGGTTGCTTCCATATCTTGGAAATTATAAATAATGCTGATATGAATATTTGGGTGCTGTAGCTTTTTGAATTAGTGTTTTGGGGTTTTTTTTGAATATATATCCAGAGTGGAAGATATGCTTGGTTGTATGAAGTTTTGTTTTTAATTTTTTGAGATGCCTCCAAACTGTCTTCCATAGTGGCTACACCAATTTACATTCTTACCAACTCTAAGAGTTCCCTTTTCTCCATTATTTGTGTTCTTTTTGATGATAGCCATTTTGACAGGTATGAGGTGATTTCTCATGGTTTTGATTTGCATTTCCCTGATGATTAGCAATGTTGAGCATCTTTTCATGTTCCTTTTGGACATTTAAATTTCCTCTTTGGAAAAATATCTATTCAGGTCTTCCATCCAGTTTACAACCCAGTTTTTTGGTTTTTTTTGATACTGAGTTTTATGAGTTTATATATATTTTGGATATTAATTCCTTATTGATCATATCATTTGCACATATTTTCTCCCATTCATTTGGTTATCTTTTCATTTTGTTAATGGTTTTCTTTGCTGTGCAAAAACTTTATTTATTTATTTATTTATTTATTTTTGGCTTTTTGGCTTTTTGCTGTTTCTTTGGGCCGCTCCCGTGGCATATGGAGGTTCCCTGGCTAGGGGTCTAATCGGAGCTGTAGCCGCCAGCCTACGCCAGAGCCACAGCAACACGGGATCCGAGCTGCGTCTGCAACCTACACCACAGTTCATGGCAACGCTGGATCGTTAACCCACTGAGCAAGGGCAGGGACCGAACCCGCAACCTCATGGTTCGTAGTCGGATTCGTTAACCACTGCGCCATGATGGGAACTCCTGCTGTGCAAAAACTTTTAAGTTTAGTTATGCCCTGTTTGTTTTTGCTTTTACTTCTTTTCCTTTCTGGAGACATATCAAAAAAATGCTATAATTTATATCAAAGACTGTTCTGCCTATGTTTTCATTTTGGAGTTTTATGGTTTCTGGTTTTAGATTTAAGTTTTTAGTCCATTTTGAGTTTATTTTTGTATGCGGTGTTACAGAATGTTCTGATTTCACTCTTTTACATGTAACTGTTCAGTTTTTCCAGCACCACTTATTGAAGAGACCATCTTTTCTGCATTCTATATATTCTTGCCACCTTTGTCATTGATTACTTGATGATAAATGTATGTACTTATTTCTGGGCTCTCTGTCCTGTTCCATTGATCTATGTTTCTGTTTTTATGCTAGAACCATACTGTTTTGATTATTATGTTGTTTTAGTATAGTCTAAAGTCAGGGAGTGATTCCTCCTCTGTTCTTTCTCAAGATTCTTTAGGATATTCAGGACCTTTTGTGTTTCCATGCAAATTTTATGAATTTTTTTTTTAATTTTCCCACTATACAGCAAGGGGGTCAGGTTATCCTTACATGTATACATTACATTTTTCCCCCAGCCTTTCTTCTGTTGCAACATGAGTATCTAGACAAAGTTCTCAATGCTATTCAGCAGGATCTCCTTATAAATCTATTCTAAGTTGTGTCTGATAAGCCCAAGCTCCCTATCCCTCCCACTCCCTCCCCCTCTCATCAGGCAGCCACAAGTCTTTTCTCCAAGTCCATGATTTTCTTTCCATGCAAATTTTAAAGTTGTTTCTTTTTCCTTTGAAATGGCCATCCCAAGGTCATTTATTTTCTGATTTGAATAGTACTTTTATTATTCTAAATCCTCATAATATAAAACTTTGTTTTGAAGTCCCTATTCTCTTCTGTAACCCACCATCTATTCCCTTAAGAAGACCACTAGTTTTATATTTTGAAATCTTGTAAATGTTAAGACTTGTTTTTCTTTCCTTAAATCATATTATAGTTTCCCTTTAATATTATTGCCAAGCTGAGCTTCAGGAAATAGAGGTGGGGCCTTAGTCCACTTGTTGAGATGAAATGGACAGGAGACGTTTGGTGCAGTGTGACAAAGCTGAGAATGTGATGGGTGAAGACGTCAGAGCACTACTCCAGAAAGAGAACTAATTATCAAGGGCCAGGATCTGTAAGCTCTTCCTGGAGTTCCTACATGAGGCATGTGCTTAATGATATCGTGGAATTTAGGTTATGGTTTATTTTGACTATTTAAGGAAGGAATGTGAGTATTGGTTTTGCCTTATAATCTTCTATTGACACCTGAAAAAGTTAAGAATGCTTTGGCATCAAAGATTGCAGAATGGTATGGATAGCAATGCCGTACTATATAATTAAAAATTTGTTAAGAGATATCTCATGGTAAGTGGTCTTACCACAATAAACTTTTTTAAAAAAGAAAGTAAAAGTTGAAGAATGGGTGTGTCACTTCTTAGAAGAAAATTTCAGAGATAAGAGTGGAATGCCCAAAAGAAATGTTGCATTGCCAATGCTCTTGATGGCATGGGGGACAAAAGAATAGGTAGAAAAATACAAACTTTGACGACTTTCATTTGAAAAATAAAGTGTGAATTTGACTTCAAATGTGAATGCACAGAGTTTTCTAATTTATTAAAATATATTCCTTTTTATGTATGCAAAAAACTGATATATGATAAAACACTATTCTAAATAAGTCAAGAAGAGCTCTAATATGAAATCATTGAGACTGTCAAAAATATTATCCAAACCTTGAAAATAGACAAAAGAGATTACTAGCTGTTCTTCCAAAATAGTGCTGGGTTTGATTTTCTATTTACTTGGCTATTTTACAACTCTGTAGGGGCAGAGGTTAGTTTATAGATTTATGTCCCAAGAAATGCAAATAATTTTTGTCCAGCAGAACATGTAAGTCCAGTGATCGTGGCTATAGCCATGCCTGACATTAACTAATTTAAAATAAAAATCTAACCCAGCAGCCTATACCTAGCTTCTTAAATTCTCTTTGGAGTGGTTTTTAACATCTTACTGGTTTCCTCAATAACTAATGAGCTAAATAAAAATTTTGACATGTGTTTTTTAAAATTTCCATGAGAGTATGGTTCTTTAAACTTTTGAAAACTATCCTTTAACAAGTCATAAGTTACTTGGCAGCATTTCTTTAGTGATATATAAAATAATGGTATTCAAAATTGATGACTTGTGATCGATGGCTTGTTAGATCTGATGAATTATGGTATAGCATCTATTTGTATCTCATTAGTGAGCCAGTTAAAAGAAATTAGTGAGACTAAATCACAAGTGTTGGTGGCATGCCCATCTCAAAATATTTTGCTGAAGCTTTAATCTGGAAACACTTTGCAGTAGGCATTTGTTATTGTTTTGTCTGCCCAGCATCTGAAATCTGATTCCTACATTTTGGGAATTTCCTATCTCTGATATCTTACAGAACATTGGACTACTTTTCCTCTATAGCAGCTAAATAGGGCACCTTGTTTCCCCAGTCTCTTTTGAAACTGGGACAGGTATGTGACATCCTGCTCTGTACTTTGAATTGGAGACTGGTGCCTCAAGGAAGGATCTTCAGGAGTCCCTTTTGGTGGTGGCACTGGCTGTCAAAAGATAGAGTCTTCAGAGTGACTATGGCTGAGGCAGGAGCACTGATGAGGGTGTCCTGGGTGAACATCTGGGAGGAACAGTGGTGGCAGCATCAGTTTTACACTCTGATTTGATGACCTGGGTCCTCTGAGTTTGTGTATCCCCTGGGTCAGTTTCTCCAGCTACCTTGGAAATTCTGTGACCCCTTTTAGCAACTTTTCAATCTTCTTTCATCAGCGAGAGTCTGTTTCTGTTGCTTGTAACCGTGGACACTGACTGGAATAGACATTGGAATGAGAACTGCCTATAGGCAGCAGTGCTTCTAAGAATAAATTTGATTTTTTAAGCTGCCCAGGTGTGTTGGATGATCCAAACAAACAGTATTTGAGATGACAGAAAATGTATTATTTAATGTAGGTAAAGCAACTCAAAGACTAGGGAGACAGAAATGTTGGAAAGGATTTGCCATGGCAACCTGTTCTGCCACCCCCCTCCAGCTATGCCCCCGAGGCAGCTTATAAGACACTCCCTTTACCAAAGTGCTGAGGGCAGTCCCAGCACCCTTGAAAAGCAGTGAGGGATCAAAGATAGCTATTGTGGCCTGGTTTGGGCTACAGGCAGTGAAAAGACACTAGTTTCCTAGAACTTTCTTCTGGTTTTCTGACTGTTACTTCTTAGTTCCCTTGATGATTATTCTCGGGAGGCTGAAAGACACTTCCTATGAAATGGCCCCTTGTTTTTAGTGGGGATATCCGGACCCCCAAGAGTCTGGCTCTGAGCTAACTGATGATTCCTGAGGACCTAAAATGCCACTGTGGCCTTCTAGTCAAGGGGTCGGGATTTATTTGGTTGTGTAATACATGGAAATTTTAGCCAGGTCCACCTCCTAGTAGGCTCAGAGGAGGAGGGCAGGGCAGGATCCAGCTCCTTAGGATATAATTGGAATAGGTGTAGTCAGCATCTGCCAGAATTCCCCAATTAGCTCCCTGACCTATGGTAAAAGTCACTGCTGTAGAAAGGGCCAATGAAAACCCTTTAGAACTCCTCCATGCAAAACTCTAAATCAAGAGGGATGTTGCTCCTGTGGGGAAACTGTATAAGTTTACTTGGTTCTCTAGCCTTCTTGACAATTCTTAAGCTACCCATTATCCTTAAAAAAGTTGTTCTTCTTAAATCAGCCCTAGCCAGTTCCGTTTAAAGTGCCCTGCTTCAACTGTATATGATTATCTTCCCAATGAATTACATAACTAAACCTAAAAATAAGAAAAAAGAAGCTACAGTCTTGGCAGTTGGTATCAAAGGAAAGCAACAGCATTTTGAGCAGAGAAAACTAGCTCCTGTGGTAAAATAGCTGTGAGCTTCTGAAGGTACTTTGCTGTTTACTGGCTAGCCAGGAGGCCAGGGTTAGATACCACTAGCATATTTTACTTATTTAAACAGTCTGTGCACACCCATTTATTGGAACTCAGACAAAAGTCTTGAGGTTTGGTCAAAATCAGAATGCTGTATTATTATGGAACAAGAATCTGGGGAAACATAAATAAATTCAAAATCTCCAGGATCACTCTACTACAAACAAATAATTGAGCTTCATGCTGCTGTTCCTGGAAAAAGAATTCTGGCTTCTAATAGGAACATAGTTCCAGGAAGAACAGGCATCTAGAAAATACAATTTGCAGAGAGAATGGCAAGCCTACGTTTAAGGGATCCTGTATATATACATAAAGCCCTCTGTATAATAAATGCAGTATTTTTAAAGGCAAAGTTAAATTATGCTAAAAAAATTAAGATAGTCTCTTGCTGCTGAAATGACGGACATCATACTTATGAAGATACTGTCTATCTTGTTTGTATAATATTTATATATTCTTGAGCAAAAGCAAAAAAATTACAGAATTATTGTTTAAAAATCATGTTACCAACAGCTATAGCTGTTTTTCATATTCAAGCATTTATTCATTCAATGCAACTTTTTTTCAGGACCTCTCTTTTCCAGATGCGGGAAAAGCATGGCAAGACACAGGACTGGAACATGAAAAGAGCATGGTACACTTGAGCATAGGAAAGCAGTTTTTGAATCATAGAAAGCATAAAGAACTGCAGAAAAGCAAAGACAGGTGATAGGGTCTTTTTTAGATTGCATTAGAGATATTAAATATTCTATAGTGTACAACAAGGAGACCTTCATATGCTTTGAGTAAGACATGAACCCAATCAGATTTGTGTTTTAGAAGGATCACAGCTACATTGTGGAAATGGGTTGGAGATTCAGACTGGGTGAGTCAGTATCACGTATGAGGTAGTGCAAGAGCTTAGGGAAAAGAGTGGAGGCAATATTTGGAAGAATTCAAGAGAAATTTAGGCAGTAAAATTAAAAGGGGTTGATTAGGCAAGTCTGTGTGTATGAATAGAAGAGGGGGCCCAGATTCTGATTTGATTCATTGTGGTAGTGATACCAATCTCAATTATAAATTACAGAAGAAGAACAGGATTGGAGGTGGTGTAAATGATGAGCTCAGTGCTGAGTTTCTACTGCCTATGGACATGCAAGTTAAGATGTCCTACAGGCTTATAGATACAGGAATCATAGAGCAGAGATCTAGGCTGAAGATGTTGGCTTTGATATCATTAACCTTATCCCATAGGTGGCTGAAGCCAAGGGTTCATGTAGGAGAGAACCTTGAGGAACCAATATAAGGGTTGTGTATGCCACAAAGAAGACTGAGAATCAGGAGAAAAGTCAGGACTGGAAGTGTCATAGAGGCAGAGGAAAGAGATTCTGGAAGCAGGGATCAAGTAGGCTGTTGACAGAGAAGTAGCTAATGAATTGAGTAGTCAGGCTCTTTTGCTTGGCGAAGAGCCTCATGCTATCTATCATAACAAGGCAGTTCTTCTGCCCCTTTTCCTTTCTTCCTTCTTCCCCACTTCTTTTAGAACTCCTCCATCTTTTTTTCCTCTTCCTTAGTTTCTTTTCTCTCCCTACCCCTCCCACAGGCCTTCCGCACTCTGTGACCAATGGGGTGTTAAAAAATTCAGTTATGTTCTTCACATCCTGTGGTTTTTGTGTGTGAGAGAAAATATTTCCTCTAATGTATCCAGGACAGACTTTACCATCCAAGGTGAACTGTTCCTACCTTGTTTAGGTGATTGTCCTTCAAGACACAGGCCTTGAAGGGGCCGAGGAAGCTCTTGAATCACAGCAGGATTGGTAGGAAAAGAAGTATGTTGCAAAGTTCTAAGTGTCTGGTGGGTGGTGGTAAGAAAGATTCAAACACCAGGTTTTTAGGGAGAGAAAAAGCTGTGGAGTGTTGATCAGAGAGAGAAGAGGTGAGGGGAGTAGAAGGGAAGTAGTTCAGATTAAGAGCCAGACAACTGAATGTTTGCAAAAGGAAGATAAATGTTCAAGAAGACTAGATTCCTAGACCCAGGGAGAAAGTTAAGTTTTAGCATTGCTAAAGCAGGCTGACAGCCATGGTTGGGTAGACACCAAGGACCCATGACTTTTTCTCTCCCTGAAAACAGCTCCCTAAAGCCTCTCTCTCCTCTCACCTATTGTCTCTTTGAGCTTTCCTACTGGGACTATTTTCTACCTCATTTTCTGTTTATTTATTTATTTACTCATTTAGTCAACAGAAACTTGTTGAACATTCATTATGCATTAAGTAGTAGATATACAGATGGAGAGACAGTGTCCCTGGCTTCAAGCTCTTTAAAGTAGATAGTGGAGGACTCATAAATAAGCCTTTTGACTCACTGTGATGAGTGTTGTAGGGGAGTTAGGTACAAGTTCTGCTGAGGCCCTATGTAAGTCACCTGGGGAGGCTTCAGAGAGGAAAGAAGTTCTGTAATCCTTCTTCACAGTTTCAAGTTACCTCTTATCTTGAGTAGCCTTTGTAATGTACACACACAGAGCAATCATCTCTCCTCACCTCTGTGCTCTTCTTCTTAAGGGATAAATGTCCTTCACTGCAATGAGCCTTCAAGGTTAATGTCTCTTGGAATTTTCATGTTAGTTGTTTTAACTCTCATTCAGAACCTCTCAGTTTGGTGTTTTGTTCCAGTTTTCTATTAACAGGTTGTAAGTTCTAAGTTAAACATTCTCCTCTCTCTACCTGCTTCTTGGACTACTTCATTTCAGGAACTTTTTGACTCAGAGTAAACATTTCAGCTCTTTCAATCTGTTTTCTTATTCATAGAAAAAAAAAAAAAAAGGAATCCTAACCTCCTTGCTCCTGGCCAAACCTCATAACATTGGTGATAAAGTACTTGGGAATAATAAATAAAATAGATTGTCACTTTAGGAACCAGAATAACATTCTGCTAGGAATGTCTTCCCGCAGTTACAGACAATGAGAATCTGGCACTTAAAACTCTAAAAGTAAACATCCAAGTTTGCTGATAATAGAGCAATTTTAAGTTAATGGGAATGGTATTCAGGGAAACAAACGAGTACAATTAGAAAGCCAACTGGTGCTTTCAAGGGGTGAACTACAGGCTTTATTATAAATGAGTTCAGATAAAACGCCACTGTATGTGGAGTATATGCTACTCCAAGCTATCTCTTTGTTTTTCTACAAGGATATTTTTTTTATAAATTCTGTCTAAAGAGAAAAATCAGAAAAAAAAGATGTCCTCACCTCAAAATAAAGCTTAAGAATTATATTAAAGTGTTAAACGTAAAGGATATATTAGTGCATTTAAATGGATTATTTGCAATCATTTTATAGCAATGATTATATTATGAAAACTGATTTATGGTATTAATAAAGAGGGTGCCTGTGCATTTTTCCCCAGAATAGTAAAAAATGGATGATCATAATGTTAGGTACTATAAAACTACTTCAAGCTTTCTGGGTCATCAGAGAGAGACTATAAATATGTGGAGGATGTTTCAGTGGGTCTCTTCCTTCTTCAGTTTCAACTGAGGCAATAATATGATAGGCATTAGGTACCAAAATGAGTATTGAAAAGGGCTGTCGTATGCAGACTTTATAGAAGCAATGCCCAAGAAGCAGTTCTACAACTCCTAAAACTCTTGAGCACCCTGACTCACCTTGAAAATACCAAAGGGTAGAAGGAGAGGAAATAGTGTTGGGTTTTATCAGAAGATTTTCCGGGCAAAGAATTGTTGCTTTTTGAGAATTCCCACCTCTCTTCCTCACAGGGAGACGGGAGGGTGGAGGGGCCAACTTCTGACCCTAGGTCTCAGGAGAGGGGAGTTTCAAAGGGTCACTGGATGTTCCCTAAGTGGGACTGCAGTTGGAGGGGTCATGGGAGAATCCCTGGCTCAGATCTGGAAAAGCTAAGGAGGCCAGTGGCTGCTGGATAGAGGTGGTCCCTCCATGGCAGCCTTTGTCAGGTGGGGGATGCACCAGTGTTTGCATACATGGGTCAGGTAGAGAGAGAGAGAAGCTGAAACAGTTTTGTCTGTGATAGCTTTCTGTGATGGCTTTCAAACATGGCTCCTGGTGACCCCTGCCTTCTAGTATCTGTGCCCTTCTATAACTTCCTCCCCTGAATTTGGCCTGGACCTGTGGCTTTTCTAATAAATAGAATATGACAAAAGCAATGGGATGTCTTTTTCACAACTGGGTTGCAGAAGACTGTGACTTCCATCTTGCAGGACTCTGTTGCCTTCTCGGGTTGTAGGCTTTGATGAAGCAAGCCTCCATGTTGGAGAGGCCCACGTGGCAAAGAACTAGTGCGGAGCCAAGACCCTGCCTCCAGTGACTCAGGAGGAACAGAATTCTGGTAAAGATTATGCGAGTGAGTGAGGAAGCTGCAGAGCGTCGAGATGACTGTGGCCTGAGCCTGGTAAGGGTCCCTGAGGCAGAGGACGTGGCCAGGCCAGGTCTGGATTCCTGACCTACAGCAATAATAAATGTGTTGTTTTAAGCCATTTAGTTTTAGGGTCACGGATTATGCAGCAATAGATGATGAATAAAAATTCCTGCCCCAAAGGATAACCTAGGGAATGAGGAGCTCTAACAGTCAGGATCTGTGTAGAGTAGACCACAGTCAACCAGGGACAGAATGGAAAGAACAGCTACGGGGATAGAAACATCACTTTCATTGCGAAAGCCCAGCAGAGGAGCCTCCAGTGAGCCCTTAGAAAGAAACGCCTGTGAGAGAAATGATGGATTCTGACACTGGCCCGGAGAGAACAAAGCCATCAGCAAGAAGGACACTCCTCTTGGAACCTCTTTTCCTTCCTCTATCCCCCATACCAGCTCCAGAGGACTGAGGCCTGGTTTCCAAGCGGAAGTGCAAGAATCGAGAAAGCAACAACCACACCCTTTTGCCTCTGCAAATGGTCTGCTTAAAACAGGTTCCAGATGGGGAAGAGAAGAAGATTTTGCTTTAACCTGAGTTCAGACATTGATTAATATTTTGGGCTAGACAATTTTCAATTTATGAATTGAACTTGTATTTTGTGACTTAATGTGGCCAGAAAATTTGGGGACCAAGGCAGGTAACCCATGCTGAGCACATTTAAAAAATAAAGTTGTGTTTTGATACATTGCTATGTTTGACATGCTGATCATGAATATATTTTAAGTCCTTGGAAACTGATAGACTTGTTACGATGTCCATAGCAATATTCCTATTCCCAATAATTTTAGGTGATAATTTACGGTATTACTGTTTGTTTAGGTACCAGGAATATACTAGATTTTTAAAAGTGCAGGATATAATCTCTTGAGACTTTTGGTCATAATGTTTAAAAATTAAAATATGGATGCATAGGAGTTCTTTTGTGCTGCAGTGGGTTAAGGATCTGACATCATCACTGCTGTGGCTTGGGTTGCTGCTGTGGCATGGGTTTGGTCCCTGGCCTGGGATTTCCGCATGCCATGGGCAGGCATGGCCAAAAAAAAATATGGATGGATAGATGGGGCACAGAGGATTTTTAAGGCAGTGAAAAAATATGCAGTAACAGTAGATACATGTCATTATACATTTGCCCAGACCCACAGAATGTTCAACACAAGGAGTAAACCCTAATGTAAACTATAGACTTTGAGTGATAATGATGTGTCAATGTAGGTTCATCATTTGGAGCATATGTACCACTCTGGGTACAGTGTTTTGTTAGTGGGAGAGGCTGTGAGTAGGGTGACAGATATATAGAGGGAATCTTGGAACTTTCCTCTCAATTTGTGAATCTGTGAATCTAAAACTGCTCTATTAAAAAAAGCCTATTTTTCAAAATTAAAATTAAATTAAAATCTCTCCCTTCTTGGCTGTATATGTGACAAGTTGCTAAACATGTAATAAACTTATAATATCCCCAGATAGTGTGAAATATATTTTAGTTTATAAATCAGCTTCTATCACTGAGCTCTTTGGGGTTCAACAACGAAAGTAAAGAAATTTGATGTCTCTTGAGAGAGATTGTGTGTTCAAAACGTAAATAGAACATAACTAGTCTGGCTAAATAGGAAAAAAAAAGAAAACCTTCATACACAGTTAGAGACAGCATCTTTTAATTAGGTGAAGTGGTAAGCCTGCCAAATCCATTTTCTCCCATCTCTGTTCTGTTCAGTGCTCCAAGAGAGGGGCCTCAGTGGACTCTGTCACTCAGGGGTCCTTGCCCTCTGGTTTGTAGTTGAGTTTGGCTAGTGTGGGCAAGAGTCAGCAGGCTGGAGATTGGAGGAAGAGACTGGTCAGATGTTTCTTCCTGTCACCCCTTATCACCCCCTACTGGAAGGATTCTGCAAGTGGCTCTGTTCTTCCATGGTCACATCTCTTGTTGGGCTGCCTCCTTTCATGGCTGCCACTCTCCCCAACCTCTCGCCACAGCCATAGCAACACCAGATCTGACCACATCTGTGACCCATGCCACAGCTTGCGGCAATGCTGGATCCTTAACCCACTGAGCAAGACGAGGGATCAAATTTGCATCCTCACAAACACTGTGTCGGGTTCTTAACCCACTGAGCCGCAGTGGGAGCTCCAGTAACATCTAATTTAATTAAGTTTGCTTTGGGGGGGATCTTAGTTTTGCTTACTTTTGCTTTTGGTCTCATTTAACAGCAAGTGCCCACATGACTTTCTTTTAGCACCTTTTGATTAGTGGAACTTGTTTGCAGGTTTGGTCACTAGAGTGGACTCTAAGCCCTTCTCTCCTTGCTGGTCTCCTATTGAGCTGACACTTTGCTACATACATTATACCAAGGTCTTGAATCTTGTCTTGGACCTCCCAAGAATCCTTGGCAATGGCTCCCTTTGTTCTGCGTGCAATCAGCCTTACCATATCAGGGGAATCTTATGCTTTGAAGTCTGGATTCGGCAAGTCTAATTTGGGTATAGAAAATTAATAATAAGGAAATAAATTTGAAACCACAAAATCACCTGCTAATTCAAATTTGCTAAAATGAAATTTCCTCAAAACACCAGTGTTAATTCAATCCTCACATGAATGGTGGGGTGACAAATGAATTCTCTGTGTCTTGGAGGTTGACAGCTTCAGATCTTACGGAAAAAGGAACTATAGGCAATCCCAAATCTGGGAACCTTTCAAATGAAAGCTGTGTCTTCTGGCACAAGACCAAATTATCCAACCTGGGATCTGTGAGCATGTTTTATCTTATTCATTTCTATGGAATTTTGCCTGACATGAGCGGCACCAAAAAATCTGTATTTGGTTGAAGTGTCAGATGAACTAAGGTTTACATTGATAGGTCAAAATGTATTATAACTTCAGAAGGATGTCTCTGGTTAATAGCTAAATCAATAAAGAGAAAATAATAAGATATGTTTAGGGGAGTTCCTGTTGTGGCTCAGCAGGTTAAGGACCTGACACAGTGTCCTTGAGGATGCAGGTTTGATCCCTGGTCTCACTCAGTGGGTTAAGGATCTTGTGTTGCCTCAAGCTGAAGCATAGGTCACAGATGTGGCTCAGATTTGGCACTGCTGTGGCTGTGGCACAAGCTGGCAGCAGCAGCCCTGATTTGATCCTCAGCCACGGAACTTCCATATGCCACTCAAAGGAAAAAAAGAATAAAAAGAATAAAACATATTCAAAAACAGAACTTACTTAACAAAATAAGCTTTGATAGTTACCAGGCTTAGTCATCAATATTCTCTCTTCTCCTTCAGGATTGCACTTCCTGCCTCCATGGGATTAAGTGTAGCCCCATGGCTTGCTTTGTTCAGTGAGATGAGAAGGAAAGTTTCTTGGGTGGAAACTCTATGTGTATGTGCCACACTTTCTTTTCTTCTGCAATGACATCTAGGAAGGTCCCTATGTGTCTACTCCTATGTAAGTGATGGCCAGGGGGAACAGAGCTCCCACCAACCCAAGGTGGTCAAGTGGCATGAATGGATAATACAACTTTTGTTGTTTTAAGCCACTAACATTCTAGGGGGGTTTTGTTTGCCACATAACTGAACCCATCCTGACTGATATATGCATATGAGTTTCTGAAAACTCAATTCTAAAGCATAAAAAGTACAGACCCACAGAATCATTAGATGAGGAATATTATAATTAGGCATTACGTTGCTAATCAAGGATGAAGCAGCCAATAAATCTAATAATAATTATATTATACAATTTCATTATAGTTCGAAATAGAGTCTTATACAACATGCACAGATTCTGTAAGAAACCCAACACTTCTGTCATTAATTTTACCTATCAGAAATGGTCTAATGTCAGAAGCTGGATTTTTGTTGTTGTTTTACTTGCTTTCTTAAGCTTTGGATTGTTTTGGTGAAGATCAGGAGGTGGAGGTAGGGGAAATGGAAATGATTTGGATGGTCTATATCTCTAAAAAGTCAATGCCTTTTTTATTTGATGATAACTGTTTCTGTTGAATTCTAAATTATTCAACCTCAGAACTATACTCAAAATTGCATTTGTCTTTTAAAAATAAAAAATCATGGCATCCAAATAGCTGAAGACCTCTCTGGGTACTTTATTTCTGCTTATAGGACAGTTCTGCTTATAGCACAGGGATTCTTGACTTGAATTTGTCTGGCCCACTTGCTCATCCGGTTTGTCTTTTATCTTTGCTCTTGCCATTAAACAACATTAGGTTAAATTTAAGATGAAGAAATGTGACCTAAGAATGTCTGAAGGCTGTGTGGAAGTATGGAGACCATGCTTCTTAGTTTTTAGGCTAATTATGGGCACTTCTTAGTTTTTAGGATAATTATGGATACTTGTTTATTGACAAACAGGTTATTTTAAATTTTATTTTATTTATTTTATTTTTTGGCCACACCTGTGGCATGCAGAAATTCCCAGGCCAGGAATTGATCTGAGCCACAGCAATAAAAACACAAAATCCTTAACCTGCTAGGCCACCAGGGAACTTGCTGGTAATTTTTATTTAAAGGCAATTTTTTTTTTTTTTTTGGTCTTTTTGCTATTTCTTTGGGCCGCTCCTGCGGCATATGGGAGGTTCCCAGGCTAGGGGTCGAATCGGAGCTGTAGCCACCGGCCTACGCCAGAGCCACAGCAACGGAGGATCCGAGCTGTGTCTGCGACCTACACCACAGCTCACGGCAACGCCAGATCGTTAACCCACTGAGCAAGGGCAGGGACCGAACCCGCAACCTCATGGTTCCTAGTCAGATTCATTAACCACTGCGCCACGACGGGAACTCCTAAAAGGCAATTTTTAAGAGCAGTTTTAGGTTCACGGCAAAATTGAAAAGAAGGGACAGAGATTTTCCATATACCCCCTGTTTTCACACATGCACAGTCTCCCGCATTTTAAATAATCCCCACCAGAATGGTATATTTGTTAAAATTGAGGAACAAACATTGACATAATCACCAAAAGCCCATGGTTTATATTAGAGTTCACTCTTATAGTGTTGTACATTCTTCGAGTTTGGGCAAATGTATAATGACATGTATCCATCATTATGGTATCATACAGAGTATTTTCATTGCCCTAAAAGCCCTCTGTGTTTTGCCTATTTGTCCCCTGACCCTCACCCTCTGGCAACCGCTAATCTTTTTACTGTCTCTATAGCTTTGCTTTTTTCCTGGTTATTTTTGTAAATAACTAGATAATAAAGGCTCCTCCCATAGCCTCCCTGAGTCAGTCCCTAGTTCCAACATCAGCGACCTGTCAGAAGTTTACTCATTAAACTTCAAAATAGTCCAAAGAGAGCCCTGAGTGTTTCTCAGTGAAGTGTTGGGTTTAACTTCCTTCAGTTGCCTATTTTAAACCTCTATAGGGACAAAGGTTAACTGGTGATATTTTTCAAAAGAGATGCAAAAATATTCCTGCCCAGGAGTTTCCCCTGTGGCACTGTGGGTTAGGAATCTGACTGCAGTGGCTTGGGTTGCTATGGAGGCATGGGTTTGATCCCCAGCCCAGTGCAGTGGGATAAAGGATTCAGGGTTGTTGCAGCTGCAGCTGAGAGTCAGTCTCTGGCTGGGGAACTTCCATATGCTGCAGGTATACAATAAAAAAAAATTTAAAAAACCCTATCTAATGGAAGAGATAATCCAAAAGGATTTTTCACCCTGTAAGATAGCTGGTTTTTGTATATACTGAGCTTCTCAAATGTTTTTTGGATCAGTTCTAATGTTTTACCATTTACCTCATGAGTTAATGAGCTAAACAGAATATTTGACAAGTGTAATTTTTACATTTTCCCGAGTCTTGATTCTACCTTTTTGAAAACTATATTTTAACAGGTCCTACTTGTGTTATAGACATTGGGAAGCAAAGCATTGATGGTTTTCTGTGAATGGAAAGGTAGCAAAGCACACTCAGCTTTGACCGAACCATGGATTATTGTGTTACAAAAGCAGACATCTCTCTTTAAAGTTGGAAACATTCACTGAGAAATATTGGCTTTGGAAAGACACTGACAAGTGGATATTGATTTTTTAATCAGAGCAGCAGTTATTTTGAGCATCTTGCTCAGCCCCAGCTCTATGGCCATATTAGATAGTAGTCACTCTGTAAGTGACTGAGCGCAGGGTCCCTCCCTTACTAGAGTGAACGCATGTGTATTATATATATTTTGCATATTTATGTGTGCTGTATGTTATTGATACTTGATCAGATTTCCTTGCTCTCTCAGGTGAGACTTATCTGAGAATATAGTTCTCTTTGGAGCCCTGAGAATATAGGTCAGAGAGAGATCAATTTGTGGAGTTGACACATGGCAGAAGACAGACCTAAAAGTTCCACAAAATCCGGAGATACAAAGGGCCTGCAATCTGGAGTCAGAAATCCCTAGAGCTGGAGACCACCAGGCTTGGATGCTCTTAGCGTGGGTGACATTTATTTTTCTATACTGCGTAGCACAGCATTTGATGCTTAGTAGAAGCTTAACCAGTCATGTTTAAATGAATAATGGCCCAGGTGTCTAGATGAAAGAGACAACTCAAAATGAAAAATAATAAGTTTTAGATGGGAAAATGCTAGAAAAACTGGCTGAGGAATGGATTGGGGATGCTGAGCAGAGGAATAGACAAGTGCTAGAAGCTGGAAGAGAAGACTGCTGGGGAAGACTTGTCTCCTGACCCAAGTTAAACCCTTTGTCCTCTCTGTGCTCTGGGAACAGTATGAGCTGAGAGTGTAGAGGTCTGTGCTCTGCTTCCAGCAACTCCAGTGATAGTGAGTAAGTGTACTTCTCCCTGGATGAAAACTAAAAATAACTCTAGCTCTGTTCCATCACAGGGAGATTGAGGCTCAAAGGAAATCTGTGTGAAAGTGCTCAGGGAATTTCAAGCACCACTCGAGTACAAGTAGTTAACTGATGGGGTGGTTCAGCAGAGGCAGGGAATCCCTGCAGCACCCATCTGAGCACTGGACCATGGCAGGGATTTAAAGCCCAAGTCCCAGAGTCTCTTAGTATTGGAGGCAGCTTCCAAATTATCAAGTAACATTCTAGTAACAGGAAAACTAAATTCCTTGAGAGCAATTTCAGCGTCCCAGGATAGCAGCAGCACCCCTAGGTTTCTGACAATTGTTAGTTTAAGAAAGGTGTCTGTGAAGGAAATGTCAGTGAGACTCTCCCCTCACCCAGGGCTGCATCCAACCTCAGGGGTCTATTTTACTTGGACTGAGTTTGCTGATGTTCTGTGACAACCAGTTCCGGATGTTTTATAAACAATTAACTTGACAGTTTGATGGACGAGGGTAACATTTGGGTATCATCTGTACTGCAGTGAAAGACAGATGATTATTTTTGACAGAAACAATCACTGGCAATGAGGAAATGGAGAAGCCAGAGCTCTGAGGCTCACACTGCCTTAAGATGTGGGGCCAAGTCAAAACCCATTTGAGAGGAGGCCCAGCAGCCTGGGTGACAGTCCTGATCTGGCTGGACATTGAATGGAGCTTCAGGGCATATAACATACTTTAGAAATGCCTGTGTTGGCAGCTACCAATCTCAGTGAAAGAGAAGGGAAGGCACGTTTTGTTGCAGTGATTATAAAGTCAACAGGCCAGCCTGGGACCTAGGATTTACTTTGACTCACACTTTTTCTTATTTAATTTTTGTGTCCTGTTACATTCTTTAATCAGTTTTTAAATGCATGTGTGATTCATGTCATCCATTAAAAACATACAGATTGGTGGTTTTTAGTACATTCTGATGTGTGCAACCATCACTACTAACTAGTTACAGGATGTTTGCATCATCCCCAAAGGAAACTGTACTCAGCAGTCATTCCCTACTTCAGCTTCTGGTATCCTCTAATCTACTCTTGTCTCTATGGATTTGCCTATTTCAGACGCTTCTTATAAATGGAATCATACAATATATGTGGTCCTTTGTCTGGATTTCACTTTAATATTTTTGAGGCTCATTTATGTTGTAGTATATATCAGTACTTAATTTTTTCGTGGCCAAATAATATTCTAGTGTATGGATATACCACTCATTCATCAGTTGATGGAAATTTGGGTTATTTCTACTCTTTAGGCTCTTAACAGATAATGTTGTTATGGATATCCATGTGCAAGTGTTTTGTGTTGACATATGTTTTCAATCTTCGTGGGTATATACCTAGGGGAGAAATTGCTATGTGTATGGTTAACTCTACCTGTAATTTTTGGAGAAACCATAACTTAGACTTTTTAATGAACCAGGTGAGCATTGGTTACCTCCTCATCTTTGTAAAACTCTGTGAATTCTTTGGGAAGAGTGTGGGTCCTGGTAGAAAAATGTGTAGACTAGGTGTTTGGAGGAATAATATGAGTGGGAGTTGCTCCTTCAGATGTCCAAATCTCTAACAGCAGCAGAGGTTTTACTTTAGAAGCAAAGCAGAATGCTTTGGCTAAGGACAGGCACTTCTGCTATTAGCCAGGACTGCCAGTGGGGATGAAGCCAATGATTGACAACTGGGATGACTGATTTTCCTATTTTGTATTATATCAGGTCATCCAAAGAAATATAGTCCCATCTACTATGTATGCAGCCCACTGTGAGCCTGCTGTCAAGGGCATACATGGTCTTGACTCTCCATAGGTTAACTCAAGGAGCAAGGCACATATGTCAAGCAAAAATTTTTGACCAGATATTAAATTGTGTTATAGATGACAGGCTTTCAAGGGAAAAGAGCATTCATTGTGGGCTGTGAAGATATGTGCCCATCCCCCTTATCCCCCATCACAGAATCTCCAGGGAAAGTGATGCAAGGCCAAACTGGCTCTTGTTGAACATACGTAATTCATCTTAGGATAGAATATCCATCTATTTTGCCTCCCTTCCCCCCTCCAGGCATTGTCTGGCACAAAAGTCAAAGACTCATGGACCTTGCTGGCACAGTGATAGGATTTGTTTTGGTCACATGGTAATTCTGAACAAAAGGGCCTGAAAGACATATGGACCTTGTTCCAATGTCCTATGAAGAGTAGTGAGTCACCTGGGCAAGTCATTGAAGCTTCTAGATTCTGACCATAGAAAATAGTGGGTCTTTCTGGACACCAGATGCTTCTGTGATTTGATTTCTTTCTGGTGCATGACTCATGTGGAATGATTTTAAAAATTGCTGTGAATAGTCTTTTCTGCAGCTGAATCTGGGTACATGGAGATGAAGCTGAATCAGTATGTTTTCCATACTTAATTCAATTCAGCACAGCAGGATCTGGATGAGGCAAGAAATCAGGAAGTAAAGGAACCAAGGTAAATGTGAGAAAGGAAAGTTCTGGTTCAGTTTAAAGTTAAACAAACACTGGGGGTAGACAAGGTATTATGCTAGTCATAGTCTTATTTCTGAATCAGAAGCGTAGACATGGTGGATAAAAGAAATAAGAGGCATTTGAGCTGCATAGGGAAGTTTTAAGGGTCATATTTGAATTTCTTAGAAATCGGTGTTCCTCTCATCTCCCTAAAGACCCTGAAGAGTGAAGATCTGGTCTTATCGTCACCACTGATCAATTTAATACTCTATTAACACTAATATAGCTGTTTTATAAAAAATGAAAAAAAAATGAACCCCTTTGTTCATTGGAGCACTACTCACAATAGCCAAGACATGGAAACAACCTAAATGTCCTAAACAGATGAACAGATTAAGAAGATGTGGCACATATACACAATGGAATATTACACAGCCCTAAAAAAGAACAAAACAATGTCATTAGCAGCAACATGGATGCAACTAGAGATTATCATACTAAATGAAGTCAGAAAGAGAAAGACAAATACCATACAATATCACTTATATGTGGAATCTAAAATATGGCACAAATGAACCTATCTACAAAACAGAAACAGAGTCACAGACATGGAGAACAGACTTGTGGTTACCAAGGGGAAGCGGGGAGGGAGTGGGATGGACTGGGAGTTTGGGGCTGGTGGATGCAAACTATTACATTTAGATTGGATAAGCAATGAGGACCTACTGTACAGCCCAAGGAACTATACTCAATCTCCTGGGATAGAACAGTATGAGAAAAAGAATGTACATATGTGTGATTGAGTGACTGTGCTGTACAGCAGAAATTGACACAACACTGTAAATAAACTATAATAAAAATAAAATTATACCAGAGTTCTTCAGATTTAATAACACACAATAATTTAGAGTAGATACACTCAATACCAGTGTTCAAGGCCAGATACATATAGCATAGGAAATATCTTTCTAGGTTGATCGAATCCAACACACTTGAAAACAAGTACAAACCTCTGAGACGGGCACAGTCATAGGTATTAGATCATAGAGACTCCACGTGGGGTGGCCATGTGGAACCCCATCGAACATTTGGAAAGGTCTTTGGAAACCAAGCATAAGCGGTAATATTTTATAAGGGCTTATTACGTATACCAGGCATTATTTTCAGTATTTCACATGTATTAGTTCCTTTAATTCTCAAAACAACCCAATGGGCATGGTGACTGAAAGTTACTCTTAAATATTTCAGAAAAAAAAATATTAGGGAGGGAAAGAAGGACAGAGAAAGATAAACAAATGGGGAAAATATTACAAAGGTGTGATGTGTATAACAAACAATAGGATTTCTTTGTACTATTCCAGCAACTTTTCTGTAGGTGTGAAATTATATCAAAGTAAACGTTTACCAAAAGCACCCTTGTGAAGATCTTATTATTTTCATTTTAGAGAAGAGAAAAGCGAGGCACAGAGAGGTTAACTAACTTGCTTTGAGCCACTTGATACTAAGAGGTGGAGCCAGGATTCCAGATTGTTGTTTAGGGAAATTGACAAGATGAGATAGATAGAGTGATAGAAATACTATTAGTTTTTCAAGTGAATATTTTGTTCTTTGTTGCTCCAGAAGCATAATTTTGATCTCAGCTCAGCATTTGGATACTTGGGCAACCTGAACAGAGGTGCAAGACAGGAGTAGGGAGGGATGTAAGAAATTGAGTATGGTCTGTGCATGGCCATTGGCCCATATATTGTTAACTGCTTGTGAAGAGATAAATATAGCAAGTGAGGGTAAAAATTTAGAAACTCTGAGAGCAATCTGACATTGCTGTGATATCCAAACATTATCATTTATCTGGTAATTCTTTTTTTTTTTTTTTTTTTTTTGTCTTTTTGTCTTTTGTTGTTGTTGTTGTTGCTATTTCTTGGGCCGCTCCCGTGGCATATGGAGGTTCCCAGGCTAGGGGTTGAATCGGAGCTGTAGCCACCGGCCTACGCCAGAGCCATAGCAACGCGGGATCCGAGCCGCGTCTGCGACCTACACCACAGCTCACGGCAACGCCAGATCGTTAACCCACTGAGCAAGGGCAGGGACCGAACCCGCAACCTCATGGTTCCTAGTCGGATTCGTTAACCACTGCGCCACGACGGGAACTCCTGGTAATTCTTTTTTTTCTTTTTACTCATTAATTAAAACATTTATTGAGGGCCTACTGCCTGTTTAGTATTGGTTGAGACTTAAATTTGTAAAAGACGAAGTTAGATAACTACATAAGATCCCATCTCAAATATAATAGCAGCTTCGAATATAGCATATCAAGGTTTTTCTTTAAAAAATTTTAATGTGTGTTTTTTTAGTTGAGATATAATTGACATATAATGTTAGTTTCAAGTGTAGAACATAATCATTCAATATCTGTACATATTGTGAAATGATCACTACCAAAAGTCTTCTATTACCACATATATTACGATTAAATTTTCTTTTTTTTTGGCCTTTTTGTCATTTTAGGGCCGCACCTGTGGCATATGGAGGTTCCCAGGCTAGGGGGTCTAATTGGAGCTATAGCCGTAGGCCTATGCCACAGCCACAGTAATATCAGATCCGAGCCTCGTCTGCGACCTACACCACAGCTTACAGCAACGCTGGATTCTTAACCCACCAAGAGAGGCCAGGGATTGAACCTGCAACCTCATGGTTCCTAGTCAGATTCGTTTCCCCTGCACCATGATGGGAACTCCCACAATTAAATTTTTTTAATTGAAGTACAGTCGATGTACAATATTATGTTAGTTTCAGGTGTTCAATACAGTGATTCAATATTTTATGGATTATATTCTATTTGAAGTTATTACAAAGTAGTGGCTATGTTTCCCTGTGCTATAGAATATATTTTTGTTGCTTATTTACTTTATGCGTAGTAGTTTGTATTTCTTAAACTCATGCCTCTATTTTGCTCTTCCCCCTTCCCATTCCCAACTGGTAACCTCTAGTTTGTTCTCACAATTTTTTGTGTGTGTGATGGGAACTTTTAAGATCTTTTCTCATAGTAACTTTCAAAGACAAAATACAGTATTATGAACTATGGTATTTATTTTTGTTATATTTCATAAAGGATCCCCAACAGATTAGAGGACAGGGTGAAGGAAGGAAAAACTTTGCTCCTTCATTATAGATCGCTGTAAAGCACTGGTCAAGTCATGTTCTCTATCTTGACAGGTGACAAAACCAGGCTCAAGGAAGTGAAACACTTTCGAAGTCTCATAATTAGTCAGTGGGAGGGCAGGAACTAGGACCGAGTCCTCTGATTTCAGCCCTGGTACCTTGTACATCTGCACATCTCCTAGGGATGTCATTCTTTTGTACCTTCACACAGCCTCGGCAGCTGTAAGGACAGCCCAAGACCTGCTCTCCTCTATCTTCAAGTTGCCTCTGGACACCAGAATTGGAGGCACAACTCAGCTAAAGACTGCCCATATCGGTCTTTGGGGGAATTTAGGCTCTGGGCTTAGAGAAAGGGAAGAGCCCTCTGAAAACATTGCTGCTGAAATCTGATCATTCCCTGCCTCCACTACTCATTGGCTGTTATTACATAGAAAAGATTGATTGCTGGTGAGAATAAATGGGAATCCAGGTTATTAGGAATACTTCTCAAGGATATAGCACCTTTTTAATCCCCAAAAGTTAATATATTGTCCAGCTGTGCCAGAGGCATGTGGTTGCGGGGGGTAGAAGTCAATTGGCATCCTAAATGGAACAAATGGAAAATTTTGGCTGTGGAAACCAAAGAGAATTCTTCACCTTAATTAAGAAAGAACTCTGCAATATTGAAAGTCTAGGTAGAGGAAGCCAGACCTGGTTTCTGACTTCATTAAAATTAACCCTGCTTAATTAAAACTTAGTTAACACAAATTGCAAAGAAGCAAGACTCATACCCTTTGAAACTGGTCCAGGTTAGGAATTAAAACCCAGTCGTTCATCTCCTGTCCTTGAAAGCCATCTTCCACCTTCTTAGTTTATAGATAACAAGCCTGATCTGCTTCCTAAGTTACCTGTCTCCCTAGGGGAAGTGGAGTCTGGTGTTTCTGAAATATTACATTTAGAGGGAAATTTTTAAAGTTCTCTAATCCAGTAAATACAGAGCTTCACATCAACTAAGAGCTTGTTTAGGATCATTCTTGCTGACTGGCTGCTTGCAAAAGTCAAATCGGTAAACTATGCAGGACAAAATGTTACTCAGGTTGGGCAACTTCACATTAATGAAATGTAAATAAAGCAAGAGAAAGGGAAATTTTAGAAATCCAAATAAACACGCTTCATGTGATTTGTCTTTCCACTCAGTTTCTGATTCTCTTTCCTCCATAGTCATGTGGTCATGTCTCAAGTGCCTTATAGTGATAACCCTGAATGTTCCACATTTCAGCAAGATACAACCATTTCTCGCTGTGTTCTTGTTTACTATTTTCATTAGAAACATGAAAGCCACATTAGCTAGATGGAAATTCTGGAGGGATTTAGGAAGAAAAGATCAATTGTTTGACAACCAACATGGAAATCCTGTGTGATTAAATACATTCTTATAAGTGAAAGCAAGAATATTGCACATTGAATTGTTAACTGTAATGTTAGGACGGGAAATGATTGGGCAGGTGACCTGTTATTGGGCAGGGGAGTTGCATTTCAATCCAAAATCTGAAAAATCTTGGATAACAAAGCAGAGATCAAGAGACGTGTGAGAGCTGACTTTTTCTGTTACTGGGATTGTTTTGTTCTTGGCTTAAGAAAATAGATCTGGGATAATCTAGTTTTTATAAACTCCTGCAAATGAAGTGGCTTTGGTTATGTTGCCATTGTTGAAAGGGAATGGCCCTTCTCTGTAACCTTGATATGCAATTCAAATTTAGGAAATGGAATTTGTTTGTCTTTCAGTACTGACCAGCTAGAGACACCATTAGCCAAAGCCTATACGTCTGTCAGAAAAATCACTTCTCTCCTGGTAAAGTCCCCTCTGTCTCAGGATCATGTGAGATTCACCACATAACGCTCAGAAAACATGAGATCATCTTTACATAATGAGAGTGAGAGCTGGGGTCTGATTTCATATTTTTTCCCACAGATTTTGCTTTTCACTCTTGTCAGTCATATCTGAAAGGCTGACAGTTACCAGGGGATATGGCCAGGCAAGAGGCGGATGTGTCATTATTGGCTGTGTTGGCCATAGCAACGTGTCTGCCTTGGAGCAGATCCAGTGTGGATGAACAAATGGAAAAGTCTTTCAGAAGGCTTGGGACATAAGAAGACCAAAGCTGAATGCCGAGGCCGTCCCTCAGAAACTTCCAATGACCAATAACAGTATGTTTACATAGTCATTTCACTTTTCAATAAATTATCAAACTGGCAGAGAAAATAATTTCTGATAGCTTATCACTAGTTGGAAACTTCTCAAAAAGTCTGTGTTAGAGAAGAACCCTCATTTCTCATAATCTCAGTCATTGCTGAATTACAGTGTCAATCAACAAATGAATCAGGCACTGAGAGCATTGTATTAGCAGCAGCTGTGGCATCAAATGAATATAAGATGTATTTCTTATGCACAGAATCTCAGAGTCAGCAGGAGAGAAAAATATATAAACATGTGTTTCCAATGCAATAAAATGAGAGCTATAGTAAGTGTATGGAGTGGGTGCTATGGGAACACAGATAAAGGGTTCATTGAAAGTATCGGAGTGGATATTCCTAGAAGGAGGAATAGAATTTAACACACACACACACACACACACACACACACACACACACACACACACACACAAAAGAAGAAAAAAAAGAAAAGAAAGATCTTAGTGAGGAAGTAAATCAGGTGTGAAGCATGTAGGGCAATTTCATTTCATTGTCATTTTCTCTGTGTATCAGGAGGTATATTCTCTCAACAAGTCCAATTTTCAAGACTTGTCTTTTTTTTAGACTCAAATGTCTAATTAGAATTGCAAATCTGAGCAACAAAACTTTTGTTCTGATTATCTTAGACTGCCCTTAGAAACAGTGAATGCATTGGTCCTACAGGAGGAATTATTGCTAGGGAGATGGCCAGTCTCACAGAAAAGCTCCCCATGATGATTCAGCTGCATCACCCTTCAATAGGAGCAAAGTAGCTGCTCCAGTGTGGCATCACATCCAGGGAAAGACAGAGGGCAGTGGAATTCTAGTTCAGCCCCGGGTCAACACAAGGAGGTGGGGATTTGCAGACTGGAGACTGAAGTGAATCCCTGGTCATCAGCTGTAGGGGACAGCACAGAAAACTGGGGAGACTGTATTCCAGTATATACCAGAAGAAGATACCCTCTGTGGGCCTCAGATCCCTCTTTTGTAAAACAAACTAGTTTGACTAAGTCAGTCATTGGCAAACTTTGTCTCTTGGAGTCCCTAGGGTTCCTTAAAGGTGCCTCAGTGGCTGAGGCTGAAAAAGAGTAAGGACAAATTGGAAAGGATAAACCTCCCTACCTTCACTTCAACCAGTTTTGATTCCATTTGTTTTCATATTGGCAATCCATGAGCTATAATTTGAGAAGAGTATATTTTATTGTTCAAAAAACCCTCAGTATCTTGGACTAGAGAATCACATTCTGATGCTATGATTCTAAACCTCCCTTACTTCCTCTTCAATCTTATAAATCCCACTTGATTTATGCCTCTCTATAATATTTATCCAGTTTTACCTTGTATCATTCTTTATGTCTTAAAGATGTGAGCTTTTTCTCTTATGATTATTTTTGCTCCATAAAGGCAAGTTCATGGCTGTTAAACTTTCCCTAGTTATACTGGCCTCCTTTCTGTTACTCAAGTTCACCAAGCTTGTACCATAGAGTCTGTACTTGTGGTTTCATCTATGTGGAATTGTTTTTCCCAGATCTCCATAAAACATGCTCCTTCACTGCCTTTAGTTCTCTTCTCAAATGTGACCTTATCTAATGGCCTTTTCTGAACACCTAATATATAAAACAGAACCATATTACTTCTCCTCCAACACATGCGCGCGCGTGCGCGCGCGCACACACACACACACACACACACACTCTCTCTCTCTCTCTCTCTCTCTCTCTCTCTCTCACACACACACACACACTCCCGAGACTCTGCGTTCTATTTTTTTATTTTTCTCCATAGCACTCACCATCACTTGCATATTTTATATTTCATTATTTGTTTCAGTTCTGTCTCATCCTGTTAGAATGTAAGTTTTAGGGGGCAGGGATTTTTTCCATTTTGATCATTGCTCTCTCCCTGCAACACAGTCTGACATAAAGTAACTATTACCCACTCCATGGAGGCAGTTGGAACTCACCTCTTGTCCAGCCAAGACCTCCTGTTATATAAAAAGATATGATCCCATCTACAGTAACTCACACTTTAGCCAGGTGTTCTTTTTGTCTCTAACATCCAAACCAGTGAATCAACAATCCCTCCTCCTCTAATGTTAAGAGTAATTGGATAGGAGTCTCCTTGTGGCACATCAGGGAAAGGATCTGGTGTTGTCACAGCAGCAGCTAGGGTCACTGTTACGGCATGGGTTTGATCTGGGAAACTTCCACTGCCATAGACATGCCCCCCCCCCAAAAAAAAAGAGTAACTGGACAGACTGGTAAGGAACATGTGTGGGATTTGGAATTGAGGATTTGGATTTGGGTCTTAACTGTGTCTTTGGGGTAGTTTTAGGCAAGTTATTAAACTCTCCAAGCTTCAGTTTCCCTCTCTATAAAATGAGGTAGTAATTTGCCTGTTACACAAGATTGCTATGAGGATGACATAAAGTACAGTGTGTGAAAAGTGCTTTGTTATCTGTAAAGAACCATATTAGATGTGACTTCCAGAGAATGAGGCAGAAGACCTGGACTCTAAATTGCCACTGAGTCAACACTAAATTCATGGCTTCTGGTGTTTACCTAATTTCTCTGGAAATGGAGAGAAGACCACCCTTTCTGATTGAAGGTAGGAAAGTGAATCAGACTATCTAATTGAAGCATCTTTCAACTTTAACATTCATTTTATGATTTTGGTGAAATTAGTAGGAAAACACTTACCAAAAAAGTATTTTTATTGACACTGCAAGGTTTTCAAATGAATCATCCCTCTAAACAGTCCTTTTCAGCCCTGTACTATTTAGAAAGGCCCCTTTATTTGGGGATGTATGTTAATTTCTGTTTGTGCACATTTATACCGTGTTCCTCAGCCCCTAGATCCAGAAAAAAAAAAAAATCCATCTATCTGTGGAATGCATTTGACACTTAACTTGAATTAACTTCTCCAGAAAACTATTTTATATTTATTACAATTGATGTAAAATGCTTGAACGCTTGGGAGGCAGTGTGTTTGGAGGATTTGAACGCTGAAGAGTTAGGATTTTGAGTTTTTGTCCTTGTTCTATTATAGACTAATTAGTTGACCTCAGGCAAGTTGTCATATCTGTGGGCCTCAGTTTCTTTGTGTGTGTGTGTGAGAGAGAGAGAGAAGAAAATCACATCAAGTGCTGACTGCAGACTGTCTGGGGAGAGCTGCCTCTGCTTAAGAATGCACCTTATATGGGTATGTTTGGTTATGAAAATGAGACCCACTGGGCACAGCTTCTTTGCCAGACTAGAAGGGAAACAAAAAGAATTGTTTCTCTGCATTATAAAAGAGAAAGATATTAGTGAAGTGATCTAGGAAGAGAGAGATGCTAGAAAAGGCGTTGTGAGCAAGAGTTGGAGGGTTGGGGAGAGAAGACCCAGGGAGTGGGATGGCTAGAGACTGGGACTCAGATGGAGAAATGGCCACTGAGAAGTTGTGAGTGATGGGAAAGAACAGAAACAACTAATGTCCAATGAAGAATCATTTTCCAGAAGGTCTGGAGAGCAAATCTATGGGACTTACAGACATTTGTTTTGGAAGCTCTCCTCCTAACACACATACAGTCTCCCTTTCCTTGACCCCAGCTCTCTGCTAGATCTCTTCTTTCCTTGGAGTTCCCATGGCTGTGCATGGGCCAAGTCCCTGGCACTCCAGTACAGTTGCTGTTTTAAGAACACCTCCTTTCAGGGGGAGCAGTGGACGATATTGCTGCTCCTCCCCAGAGCTCCTAAGATCTCTTTTTTTTTCTTGACTGTTTTTGTGCACGCTCCCTCACTCCTTTTTTGTGCCTTTGATTCTGACAGCATTTGAGGTTGCTTGGAAATCTGCCTTTGGTTCTATCAGAGTCTATGCAGAGACCTGTCAGCCCAGAGTGCCTGCGAATTTATTCTCCCCAGCCCTGCCCATGGCTCTTGATCAATGGCCTATAAGGAAAGGGCTATGAAAGCCCAGTACTCTCACCTCAGTTGGTGCCACTCAGAAGTCTCCCTTTGCGGGGACTCTGCCTGAAGACTGCAGTCTTGCTTCACTTTCCCTCTCTCTCTTTTCTGCCTCCCCCATTCTCTGGCTAGTCTCCTTAAGAAGCATTTTCCTTAGAAATCAGGACTTGGAGAATAGACTTGTGGTTGCCAAGGGGGTGGGGGAGGGAGTAGGACCGATTGGGAGTTTGGGATTAATAGATGCAGACTACTGCCTTTGGGATGGATAAGCAATGAGATTCTGCTGTACAGCACTGGGAACTATGTCTAGTCACTTATGATGGAGCATGATAATGTGAGAAAAAAGATTGTATACTTGTATGTGTAACTGGGTCACCATGCTGTATAGTAGAAAACTGACAGAACACTGTAAACCAGCTATAATGGAAAAAAATAAAATCATTATATAAAAAGTTAAAAAAACAAACAAGCAAAAAAAAAAAAAAAAAAAAAAAGAACAAGAAATAGCAACAACAACAACAACAAAAAGACAAAAGACCAAAAAAAAAAAGGGAGTTCCCGTCGTGGCGCAGTGGTTAACGAATCCGACTAGGAACCATGAGGTTGCGGGTTCGGTCCCTGCCCTTGCTCAGTGGGTTAACGGAGCTGTGGTGTAGGTTGCAGACACAGCTCGGATCCTGCGTTGCTGTGGCTCTGGCGTAGGCCGGTGGCTGCAGCTCCGATTTGACCCCTAGCCTGGGAATCTCCATATGCCGTGGGAGCGGCCCAAAGAAATAGCAAAAAAAAAAAAAAAAAAAAAGATCCGGCGTTGCCGTGAGCTGTGGTGTAGGTTGCAGATGCGGCTCGGATCCTGCGTTGCTGTGCCTCTGGCGTAGGCTGGTGGCTACAGCTCCGATTCAACCCCTAGCCTGGGAACCTCCATATGCCGCAGGAGCGGCCCGAGAAATAGCAACAACAACAACAACAAAGAGACAAAAGACCAAAAAAAAAAAAAAAAAAAAAAAAAAAAGAAGAAGAAGAAGAAGAAGCACTTTCTTAGTAAATCACTTGCTCACAAATCTCAAATCCTCATCCCACGGAACCCAACCTAAAAACATCCTTTATCTCCTAACACTTAGATCCCTTTAAGAATCCAATGAAAGGGCGTTCCCGTCGTGGTGCAGTGGTTAATGAATCCGACTAGAAACCATGAGGTTGCAGGTTCAGTCCCTGCCCTTGCTCAGTGGGTTAACGGAGCTGTGGTGTAGGTTGCAGACACAGCTTGGATCCTGCGTTGCTGTGGCTCTGGCGTAGGCCTGTGGCTGCAGCTCTGATTTGACCCCTAGCCTGGGAATCTCCATATGCCGTGGGAGCGGCCCAAAGAAATAGCAAAAAAAAAAAAAAAAAAAAAAAAAAGAATCCGATGAAAGTTCTGGACACTTTTCCTAAAAGAAAATGTACACATGCATGTAATTGGCTTGCCTTTGCTTCATGGTCTTAGAAGTGTAAGAAATGTCTCATCCTTAACTTTTCCAAATCCTGTCCGACTCAGCCTTCCACCCACCGGGTGGTTGAGAACTACAAGTTCAAGTATTTGTGGAAGGGCCCTTCTCATTCTTCCTAGCTGTTCACTTGAGATTGTACAGAAAACCTGTCCTGGAAATGCTGGGGTGGGGGGAGGCTCAGGATTTCAGTCCAGTACTCTTGGGGGTTTGTGCTTCACTCAGAGGTGCACGTGATAATGTGTGGTTCTGCTTGGGGATCTATGCTGAGTTCCCAGACTGCAGCACTGGCTCTTTAGGTGCTTCTGCAGAAAACATGCCTAGCTATTCTCATGTAAGGCCCTGATACCTCAGGACTACCCTGTGAGAGCCTTGTTACCAGAAGAATTTGTATGGTCAGCACCTCTCCCCTCACTCCCCACTCCTAGTTCTATTCTCAGGAACTGTCTTTTACTACTGCCACCAACCCATCCCATCCCTATCACCAGCCATACGTATTCTCTGTGTCATCTCTCTTCCAGGGCAGTTCCCATCTCTGTCCTCTGTTCTCACCAAAGAAGTGGATGGAAGTGACCTCCAGGGCAGAACTAGGTCCTAGGAAAAAGGAAACTTATCTATCTCTCAGGAAGGAGGAAGGGAGAAATTACTCTTATATTCATTTTCTACAGGCAAAAACTGCTTAAGATGGACATTAATTACTCAGTAAAATATCCCTGCTCACATATAATATTACTTACAACTTTAGAAATTTCATGGTTCCCAGGACTCCAGGTTATAAACACCTAACTTAAAGGAAGGGATGTATGGAAGCAAACTACCCTATATCATACTACATATACCAGCCAGTGATGAGGATACTGGGCTCTGGAGTGAAAATGCCTCTCCTTGGAGTTCCCTTGTGGTATAGTGAATTAATGATCTGGTGTTGTAATATTAGAAGCTTGGGTCATTGCTGTGGTGCAGGTTGGATCCCTGGCCTGGAAACTTCCACATGCTGTGAGTGCAGACCAAAAAAAAAAAAAAAAAAAAGGGAAATAAAAAAGAAAATGCCTCTGCTTGATCTCTATGCCTGTGCCTTCTTGTACATCAAATAACACAGCTTCTTTAGTTGGAAGATAAGGTGAGGCAAGAATACCAATAAATAGAAACTTTGGTTTTGCCAAAGTATCCAAATTAATAAGCATGTTTAGGGAATTTGAAATCAGTGTGTATATGCTGGATTGGAGAGGTCTGAGGGACAATGCTCACCCAAATCCCTGGGCTCAGCGCCAAGAACATGATGTTGGTGCAATTTTTTCTTACCATTGTTTTTATCGTGTTGCTTCTATTTCAGTACTTGGTGAGTCTGCATCAAAACCAAAGTCACGGAGTTCCCGTCGTGTCGCAGCAGAAACGAATCCAGCTGGGAACCATGGGGTTGTGGGTTCGATCCCTGGCCTTGTTCAGTGGGTTAAGGATCCAGCATTGCCATGAGCTGTGGTGTAGGTTGCAGACATGTCTTGGATCTGGTGTTACTGCTGCTGTGGCATAGGCCGGCAGCTTCAGCTCCGATTAGACCCCTAGCCTGGAAGCCTCCATATGCCACAAGTGCAGCCCTTAAAAAGCAAAAACAAAAACCCAATGGCATTCAGATTTTTGACTCATGAAATGGTGACAGGCCTTGGGCAAAATATTTTCTCCAGTTGATGCCAATGGTAAATATTCCCAGTGGTTCCAGGCCAATCACTTTTTCATGGATGAGGGATCATATATTATTAATCTTTATATACCTAGCAAAGAGCATAATACCGGGCATTTACATTACTAATAAATAATGT
This sequence comes from Sus scrofa, assembly GCF_054392235.1. Lineage (NCBI taxonomy): Eukaryota > Metazoa > Chordata > Mammalia > Artiodactyla > Suidae > Sus > Sus scrofa. The sequence goes on along the minus strand of NC_139385.1, from coordinate 114,827,339 downwards.
GAATTTTGATCTCATTCATCTCATATAAACTCTATTATTTGGTTAATATGAAGGAATATATTGATAAATTCTGTAAATATCCCCCTTTAGATCAGGGGTATATCTTTATGTTTGCACTTGATATGTACTTAACCATCTTGATAGAGATACAAAGGACAATATCTCCTTAAATATTCAAATAAAAATGACTGGGAGTTCCCTCTTGGCCTAGTGGTTAAGGATCTGGTGTTGTCACTGCTTAGGCTTGGGTTTGATCTCTAGCCTGGGAACTTTTGCATGATGTGTGTGTGGCCAGAATAATAATAATGATAAAACAAAAATAAAACTACTCTGAGTCCTTATTCCATTATTGCACATGTCTTTCAGTAATGAAGTCTTTCCTCCTTTATGAGAACTCAGAGAACTTACTTAATCCACTCACAAGGTGGCTGTTCCCACCTTGGGGTGCTGTCAGAGTGGGAACCAGAAGTGTCTCTCTGTGACTAGAGGGCTCAGTTTGGGGAACTAGATACTCCAGAAAGAGCCATTGTGTAGTGGCAGTTGCTGCCACCATACTAGAGGCCTGTTACTGCTGCTCGAACGGACAGTGTGAAGGGATGCCTTTGAGCCCCTGCTGGGGCAGCACTATTGCTCCCACCCCTTGGGTCCAGGGGTTTACTCTTCCTGTTTTTGACTCCTTCCCAGAATAATAACTCAGAAGCACCCCCTTGGGGTGGAGGACATCATAACCACTGCTTGACATTTAAAAATAAAACTCTGCCTTGGCATTAGAGGAAGGAGGAAGGGAAATACATGTCAATTTGGGAGTATACATTTGTGACCCTTTTCATAATGAGTAGTGAAGTAGTCCATACCAGGTAGAGCAACTGCTTGTATATGTTCTATATATTTATCTATTTCTCTTCTTACATTTGTGAGGGTGAGGTTTTATGGAAGTCACTCTACAAGAGGAAGCAGAACCTGCTACAAAACAGCTTTTATTCATTTGATCACCAGAGAGAAAGGGTAAATTAACATTCCAGCAGAAAGCCTTACAAAATGTAAAGCAGTAGCAGTGATTGCTGTGAAGAGATGTCTTCTTGGCCTTGGCATCAAGTTAACAATTACAGGAGATTCTTTAGGCTTTATAAGAAACAAATGTTATTTGAACTGAAGTCTAGTTTTAAAATCTAATTCTAATTTCAATAGAATAGAACTTTGCTACTCATGCTCTTCCTACATCTGAGCAAGTAAGGAAGTGGTTACAGTAGGGTCCAGTGGTCTTCCATTGACTGGAACACAGCCAAAGGTCATGTCTGAATTCTTTCACTACAGAATAGATACTCTGTAAATCACCGAGTTATACAAATCTCCATTTAATTGTGATGGGACATCTGCTTACATAGACACAGTGATGGGAAACTTTTAGTATCACACAAGTGAAATGATACTTTAAAGAGAATCCCTAACATTTGTTCGATTTTGTTTGGTAGTGTCATTTCTCTTGAAAGATTTACTTATTTATGCCACATCTTTTCAAAACTGACCAAGTGGTCAATAAATTGTTAAGAAAGACATAGGAAATCTGACCCCTTATAAGGAAAATCGGCAACGGATATGTTAAACAAGAGAGCAAAATCAATTACTGTGATTAATATTAATTATGACCTGAGATTTTTGATACCCGGGGCAAAAAGGATGATGTATTGAGTGACATAATTCTTTTTTTTTTAAATTGATGTACTGTTGATTTACAGTATTATATTGGTTTCAGGTGTACAACATAGTGATTAGAAATTTTTGTAGATTATATTCTATAATTATTATAAAATATTGGCTTTATTCCCTGTACTGTACAATACAGTAGCTTGATTACTTTGTACATAGTAGTTTGTACCTCTTAATCCTCATCCCTATGTTGCCATGCCCCCTTCTCTTTCCCTACTAGTAACTACTAGTTCGTTCTCTATATCTGTGAGTCTGTGCTATCAGCCCCAGTTTGAGCTTTAGCTCCTCTGAAATGTGCTTGATGGCATTTTGGAAAATTAATCAGCTCCCATTCATGAACACTTGCATTTTATGAGGTTTCACACCCATACATTGTCTTTGAGGTTTTCTTCATTCAGACCCATATCAGAAAGGCTTGAATTCCCATCACAGCCATGATTTTCTTCATCTCCGGAATTTGTTTGGTTTTGTGCCATTTTATCCCAACTTTTGTTTCTTCCATCTGATTCAAATGTTTCCTTACCAATTCATAGTTCTACTTTCAAGAAAGGGAGGGAAAAAAAGGAAAGAAGAAGCAAAATGGCATCTCTCTTAAATCAGGAAAACATTCTGGTTTGAATTTCTTGTAGGATTTTTGGGCAGGTTATTTGGCAGCTGATGATTTGAACATATTTCAATTCAGAGTGAATTTCACAGAGCTTTATTGCCTCTTTCTGGGCCCCTATTAGGGAACAATAAGATGCTGGACCAAGCTTACTAACCACACTTTTTTATAGTCATCTGCTCTTCCGGTGCCTGTTGTGAGTGCTTTATCTTCATCACCTTATGGCTTTTTACTTCATCTGCATGATTGAAAGGGATTCTGAATCAACAGCAGCATTTTACATGGGTGGTGGGGGGTGGCAGATAGAGCTTAGAAGGAAAGAGCCTGATATTACAACAGTCCCCTCTGCATGTGAAGCACTGCCTTTTCTGTTGGTAATGTCTTAATAAGCTTTAATTTTAGAAAAGTTACAAAGATAGTGCTGAGAGTTTCTCTATACTCAATTCCCCTATTGTAGCATCTTACATTACTGTGGTTCATTTTTCACCCTGATGAATCAATAGTGATGTGTTATTATATCATCATTGTTAGCTGACCCCATATTTTATTTGAATTTCCTTATTTGGAACCTAATGTCCTTTTTTTTTGTTGTTCCACGATATGTCATGCTGGATCCCACATGACGTTTAGTCATCATGTCTTCTCTCTTTAGGTTGCTCTTCCACTGTCATCTATTTTTTTTTTTTTTTAATTTCGTGTGTGTACCAGGTTGTGATGTAGTTTGTAGGTGCCAATCCTTCAAATGGAAAGCCACTGGTATACACCAAATTATACTTAGTTACCCCTTTAAGCTCATAACAATAATTGAACGGAAAATGTTAACAAATATGTCCACTATTAGAAGTAAATCTGATGCTAGTGTGTTACAGACAAAAAAAAAGAAAGAAAGAAAGAAAGAAAAGATAGCTATATTTACAGAAAATTGAAGAGCAAATAGCAGGCGTCTTAGAGATGGAGAGAATTTAGGCCTTAATACAATACAGGTCTATAGGGACCCATAGAGTTTTCAAAGCAAGCCCCAGTGTGTTTCCACTAGTGATGTTCATTTCTTTAAGGAATGTGGTTTGTCCTTAGTGACTCATAGCCACGACTTTTACTGATTCTTTTTTGAAGTGTCAGATGTGGTGAGTTGCCTGGGTCTAGAAAGAGTTTGGTACATAGGTTTGAGCTTCATAGGCTATTTCTCATGGGAAAGTCATTTGATGAGACTGAAGATGAAAGATTGCCCCGTCAGCTGTTTTAGGCCATACACAGATGGAATGAAGTAGGGAAGTCAGGGTGTGTGCATTTGTCATAATATTGAGTCCAGATAATTTAATATTAATTTCCTGTCTTATAGTTGGTGGAGAATAGGGAGTGGTAAGGTCAAAGGTGATCAGAAATCCTAAAGTATTTGTTAGTTCTGATAGTATAACCATTAACCCAACAAATTACTTGGGTTACTGTATTTAGTGTGTCCTTATAGACTTTGGAAAGGAGGCAGAAGAGAGACAGAGACAGAGACAGAGAGACAGAAAAAAACAGATTCAGTGTTTCTGGCTACCCAAAAATAAAATCTCTATGGGGTAGACAAATAAGATTTGACTGGGGTAATTCATCTTTTATGTTTCAAGCCAAAGTGAACAGAATCCATAGACTTAGTGGCTGCAACTAAACAGGATTTGTGTGTATGTTTTTTAAAAATTAATTTCCTAAACTTTGGACCCCATCGTTGGAAGGAATTTTCAGAGACTTAATCTTTTCCCTGACCCCCTCTTAGGTAACTCAGTCACAACTGGCTGTTGACTATTTACTTTTTTTTTTATTTCCTAGGTATTTTTCATTTTAGTAATTAAAATGAGGTTGGATAGATTACTTGGAAACGTTAAAATAGAACAATGATCATTCTAAATTGTAGCAATTGCTTGATTAAGCACGGATTGAAGATTTTGTGGTACGTTTGACTCATTCATATTTATTTCTCCTGGTTTCCCCCCCCCCAACTTTGACTATTTTACTAGTTATGAAAATAAAGAGGGAAACAAACAAACAAAAAAATAGAAGTGAACCCATTCTGCATTGCCAAATGATCTGGTGGTTTGGGTGGGTAAACAAGGGACTTGAAAAGGCGAAATAATGCATCCATATTAGTGATAATGAACACACAGACACACACACACACACTCACCCTTAAATCTCCAGTTAGGACAGACCTTGCCCTAACATCTCAGCACCTCCTTGGCTTTTCATATTTACTTTTAATTCATTCAAGATACTTTGCCGTTTCCAGTCTGCTAAGGCTTGGTATGTCCCTTGGGAAAGTAAATGACAAAAGACCACATGACTGTGGAGGGTAAACACTGCTGAAGGCTGCAGCTGCTGCTTAAAGGGTAATGTGCGGGCTGGTTAGAAGACAAAGCAGTATGTGGAGGAGAGGTTAGAGTAAGAAGAAACAAATTCTGCTCCTTCCCATTGCCTACATTTAGGTCTTCCAGGAAGCAGACACTAGGACAGAATTAGAAATGCATGACTTTTTTGAGGGGGAGGTGGAGGGAAGAGGCAGGGGAGGGAAGAGGAGACAGTGGGGAGGGCCTCAGGTCATGATGCAAATGTGACATATGAAGGCAGAGCAGGAAGGAAGAAGAATTGCGTGGTTAGAGCTTCGGACTGTGGGGCAACTCTGAGAAAGTCTTGGCTAGTTTATGGGGAGCCCTAAAGTAACAGATCCCACTAGAGAAATTCCTCCATTGGGTAGGAATGCCTGGCTTTAGTCTGCCTCCTACCCCACAGTTTATCATTGGCTAGGAGCTGCTCTGGAAACCGTGGGCTTGATATGAATGCTACAATGGATTTCAGAGCTTTGCAAATTGAAGCCAGACAGTTTAATACACTTCTCACTTAAAAATCTCTCTTAAAGGGAGATCTGAGCAGCACCTCTCATGGCTGCCATACCCATGACTCACATTAGTGTCAAAGGTCAAAAGAGGCAAAGACAGTTGAATCTAGTCTTGGATATATGCACCCTGCTATTGTCTCCCCACCTCCCTACTTTCCCTGCCCACTATAGACAATTACAGGAACCAAAAAATTAAGTTACAGTGCTAAGACTTTTCTTTCATCTCCCAAAATTCTAAGACATCTTGCAAAAGTTAGCTTGACCCAGTTCAGTTTCTTCCAGCTATGATATGTGGTCCAAAATCTATCTCTAACAATCTGCAGCATGCTGACTCAACTTGACAGAGACAGAAGCCTCTTGGCAGAAAGGAGTACTATCTCACTTCTCAGATCTGTATGGAAAGGGAAATTGATTCACTGATATTTTCATTCCTTTTTTTTTTTTTTTTTTTTTTTGGTGGCGCTGCTTTTAAGTGCTGGAGAATGTTGGTTTTTTATGACTCAAAAGCATAGTTTGTTTTTTTTTTGAAGGTGAAGCGTTAGTTTTAAGAATGGAAGAGAGTTAATCTCTCCTTGTTTCACAGTTTAAGTATGAAAATTGATTACACAGAGCAGGTGGTCCAGAATATTACAGTGAGGGAGCAGGACAGGAGTGCAAGTAAATCACAAGCCAAAAGGTAGTTTCTGAACACCACTCCTTAGGTAAATGCAGCTTTGCAAGGAGCCTTTCAGAATTAGGCTTCTTAAGTTCAGTTGAATCTGCTCATTTATTTTGACCAACATGTTCCCAGCTCCTTCTCATATTTTGTGTCTCTAGGTCTAGATAATAAGATTATCTTCACATGAGCGATAAATCGGAGGCTGACAAGTCACAGGCTCAAAGGGACATGAAATTTTACCTTCAGATTAACAAGGTCTCTCCCATAGTTTCAGCTTTTCCAGATGCAAATTCCAGAGATACTCCATAGGCAACCTCTCTGGCTATAGCACATGCAGGCATCCAAGGAACAGGTGATGCAGTTGATGCAAGAAAGATGGCTAAGCTTAAGCAGAGAAGGGATGGTGGAAGTGGGTGTTAGTGGAGGTTGGAAACCTTTGCAGGGAATCTATTCTATATGTTAGGCTTCCTGCTGCTCCTCTAAGCCGAGCTCCCTGGGGAAGTGATATCTAGAAAATAAAGGAGAGACAAAATTTGCTTAATTTATTTTAAACACACTGCTTGATTTCTTATAAGCTATTTTCATCTCTTTAAGATAAAGTTATATAGTCATGTCCTTTGCTTGCTACTGATTTCATTTTTATTGACAGCATGGTGGAAATCAGTGGTTGCAATGGCTTTCAAAATTGCTTTGGGGGAAAGCCCAGAAATAAATTGAAGCACCTATGGTCAACTAATGGAAGAAAAATAGTTGCTTCAGTGGTGCTAGGAAAACTGGAAAGATACATGTGAAAGAATGAAAGCACAAAAGTAAACTGAAAATGGATTAAAGACCTAAATATAAGGCTGGATAATATAAAACTCCTAGAGGAAAACATAGGCAGTGTTCTCTTCAACATAAATCACAGCAACATCTTGTTTGTTCCACCTCCTAGAATATATAATGACAATAAAGACACAAATAATCCAGTGGGACCTAATTAAACTCAAAAGCTTTTGCACAGCAAAGGAAAACATTAAAAACGAAAAGACAACCCACAGAATGGGAGAAAATCTTTGCAAACAATGCAACGGACAAGGAACTAATCTCCAAAATATATGAACAACTCATGCAACTCGACAACAAAAAACCAAACAACTCAATTGAAAAATGGGCAGAAGACCTAAATAGACATTTCTCCAAAGAAGACATATGGATGGCCAACAGGCATATGAAAAAATAGTCAACATCACTAGTTATTAGAGAAATGCAAATCAAAACTACAATTAGCTACCACCTCACACTGGTCAGAATAGCCCTCATTAATGAGTCAACAGATAGCAAATGCTGGAGAGGGTGTGGAGAAGAGCTAACTCTCCTTCCCTGTTGAGGGGGGTATAAATTGGTATAACCACTATGAAAAAACAGTTTGGCAGTACTTCAGAAAACTAAATGCAGAACTACCATATGATCCAGCAGTCTCACTCCTAGGCATATATCCAGACAAAACCTTCTGAAAAGGATACATGCACCCCTATGTACATCACAGCACTATTTATAGTAGCCAAGACATGGAAACAACCTAAATGTCCATGGACAGATGAATGGATTAAGAATATGTGGTACATACACACAATTGAATATTACTCAGCCATAAAAAAGACAAACTAAGCCATTTGCAGCAACGTGGATGAAACTAGAGATTCTCATACTAAGTGAAGTAAGCCAGAAAGAAAAAGACAAATACCATATGATATCACTTATTTGTGGAATCTAAAATATGGAACAGATGATCCTATCTGTAAAAACAGAAACAGATGATGGCCAAGGAGAGCAGACTTGGGATTCCCAAGGGGGAAGGGAAAGGTAGTGGGATGAACGGGCATTTGGGGGTTTTTTGGATGCAAACTGTTATATTTGGAATGGATGGGCAATGGGGCCCTGCTGTACAGCACAGGGAAATGTGTGTGATTGGGTCACTTTGCTGTACAATAGAACTTGAAGAAACACTGTAAATCAACTATACTTTATTAAAAAAATTACTTTGGGAGTGGAGCTCTTGCTTCAAAAGAAATATAAAATAAAGTGAAAATCAAAGGTCCAGAGCTCTCTCTGTCCAGCTTCTCCTTTAAGTACTTCCTCCAACACCCAGACACTAAGGGACATGGTTTGAAAATCACTGTAAAGTGGAAAGAGGTTTTGAGTAGGAGTTTAGGTTTGGAGCAGATGTAATTCTGGTTTGAGTCTAGTTACTACTTTTTTTTTTGGTAATCTTGGGTAAATAACAATGAAAACTATAGCAATAATGGTAATGACGTAGAGTGCACTATAAATGCTTATTGTTATAATTAGTGATAGTAACTATAAAGATCATTAAGAGGGCATGTGAACTAAACACTTAACTAAATTATTTAAACACTGAACTAAATTACTTAACATGGATTATTTCCTTTAAATACAACAAATTTAAGAGATTTAGGTGAGGTTACTAAGAGAGGCTAAGTTATTTGCCCAAAGCCATATAGCAAGTGATGAGCAGAGAAGAGACACAAACAAAGGAATGTCTGACTCCAGAGCCAGGGCCCTAAGCCCCATGTGTGTGCAGCTTTACAGCCTCAGGGTCTCAATTTGTAAAATATAGAGATTGGAGTAAGTGATCACAAAGGGTTTCAAAAAATCTCAGTTATTTTCATTATAGTTGTGTACTGAGCTCTAAAAAGAATAGAATAGAAAAGCTTCTACTTCTTACTATGATCATCTGCTAGAACTCTTTCCTACTTCTCATCCTTCTTAATAGAGTAACATGCTTTATTCAGCCTTTGTTCCAAAGCCCTCTGGCATAAATCATTAAACCCGTTCTACCCAGTTTATAAATACTAACTGGCATCACCAGTAACTTTACTCTTTCTCTTAAGTAATCCTTTTTTCCCTTATCTTCTTTGGCAGAGAAGTTGGCATTTTCACAACTTAACTGAAAGTTAACAGATTATTATTCATGTAATATTAGCTTGAAGCAAAGGGAGAGTGGTGTGGTAGTTATTTTCCTAGTTTTGTCTGCTAAAAGTACCTAGAAGTAATGACATCCCTGTAGCAATGAACAGAACCCACAGCTAGATCTTGGTTTCTAAATACCAGTCTCCACCAGAATGAGCACATGGCTGTGTTTATGACTTTGATATGTGCTGTCCACCTTTGTGCAGGAAAGTCACTGGACCGAGTGGACAGAGGGCCCTGGGTATGGCGTTAACAGACTGGTTTTGTGACTCACCAGGTTAGTGAACCTGAGCAAGTCAGATTTTTTTTGAGGGGCTCAGTGTTTTTTACTGTGAAATAAAAGGGTTTGATTTGCTTCTTGGAATCCATTCTCCACTCTATAGCCATGTGTTCTTCCTGAAAAGTGAATTTGATCCTTATCACTTCTTTGCTTCCACCTGTTTGCTTTCACTACACTGCTCCCAGAATAAAGCACACTTTCTATAACATGGATATAAAATGGTCCTTGCTCACCTTTTCTGAGCAGTATTTCCTCTACTCCTGTCCCACCCCCAGCACATATTCTCTGTATGCTCTGTGGTGCAGACTTACTAACTTGAAGCTCTTTATATATGCTGTGCTCTCTCACCTCTACATCTTTGCTTATGCCCCTCTTTATAACCTGTACAATTTTCCCTCCTCCTTTTCTTGTTGCCTATCTCTTTCTCCTCTGAGCTGGATGTCATTTCCTACACAATGCTTTCTTTGAGCCTCAAACTGAATTAAATTCTTCCTGTATGTGTCTCTTTAGTCTACGCACTGTGCTGTATTTACTTGTACTCTACTGGTCTGTCCCACTAGTCTCTAAGCAATTAAAAACTATGCTTTAGTCATTGCCATATTTCTAGGACCTAACACAAGCCCAGCACCTGATTGTAGATTACTTGCTTGATAAACTAGTGATTCTTTTCATCTTCTCTGACCATCAGCTTGCTCATCCATTATGTGAAAATAATAATATGCATCTCCCTAATTGTGATGAAGATTATCAGAGACAGTATAAGAAAGCACTTTGCTAACAGGAATCACTATCCTTGCGTAAGGTGGGAGGCAAGACTTGCTTTCTTTCTGGTACAGTTTCCTCTGAATAAAGGTTGACAAACGTGACTCACAGGTCAAATCCAGACCACCTCTTGTTTTGTATTACTCCCAAGTTAAGAATGATTTTTAAATTAAGTGGTTAGATAAATCAAATGAAGAAGAATATGTCATGACACGTGGAAATTGTGTGAGATACAAATTTCAGAGTCCGTATTGAGACTCAGCCGTGTACATTTGCTGTGTACTATGGCCGTGTTTGTGCTGCAGTGGCCGAGTGGAGTTGCTATGACAGGGACCTACTGGCTCACAAACTTAAAATATTTGCCCTTCAGCCTTTCATAGAAAAAGCTTTCAGACCTCTAAACCCAAAACATCTCCTGTCCCCTCAGTGCCCAGCCCCTGTTTTGGGCTTGGCTCCTGCTTTGATATCTTACCCTTAGAGACATTTGATATTTCCTCACGGATCTGGAGAGAAGAGTTGTTTCTTATTTATCCCCAAACAAACATAGGAGTCTCTGTACAGAACACAGCAGGGTGTTTCCCTGAAGATATTTCATATTTGGGCACATATGATATGGGAAACTTAGAAACGAAATTACTGAGTTCCCCATAAACTATCTCATTACTTGGGTTCTTGTTAAAGGAAGGGCTTCTTCTGGTTTTCTCAGATTGATATCTGAGTTTGAAATTTGTTCAGATGTGTATGATTTTTTTTCTCTGTGTGGTATTTCCTTTTTATTTTTTTTTTTTAAGAAATGAATGGAAAAGAACTAGAAGGCAAAGCAGTTCCTACTTTAAAAATGAGGGGCTCAACAAAACAAAAAAACAATTAAAATTAAAAAAAAAAGAAAAAAATGAGGGGCTCAACAAAACAAAAAAACAATTAAAATTAAAAAAAAAAGAAAAAGAAAAATGAGGGGCTCAGGGGCATAAAAATTAGATTCAGTTACATGGTTGGAGGTGAAGGGAGAGATAGAGAAAGGAAGAAGGGGAGAGGGGAAGAGGTGGATAGAGGAGAGATGGAGAAAGCAACCAGGAAGTACAGTGGTCATCTGAGGAAAAGACAGGCAAGTTAGAAATCCAGTTTGGGAAGCAGGGAGCCCAGGGAGATGAAAGAATACCTCAGAAGTCCGCCTGGCTCTGTGAGGACATTTTTGTGGTAGTTAAATTGCTTCCTGCAGAATCTCTGTAGCTGTTTGGCATTTGAGTCTCTGCTGTTCTCTCTCCCCGTCTGTGTGGTATAGCTGCAGTGGTACGTGAAAGAGAAAACTTAAAACACTCTGTTTCACAGTGGAACGTGGTGTACCACCTTCCAGAGAAGAATCCAGTGACTGCCTGGACTCTGAACTGCATTCCTGAGCTCCTCTGAGGATGTAGTAAACAAGCTGTGAGAATCCAGGGATTCATGAGGAGAAGCTTTGACACTGTGAAACACTTTTGACATCTTGGTTGTTCCATCTGGCACCGTACCATGCATTGTGAGAAAACAATTTTTTCTAATCATGTTGTAGACTGGTCTAACTGCCAAACCCACCAACTCTTCCCCTTTCTGCCTTCAAAAATGTGTCCAACAAAATAAAAAAAAAAAACCAGCAAAACACAATTTCCCATGATGGAAAACCAAATACTGAGCATTAGGGGCAATGATATAAAGTACATTTGTGAGTTTTTCAGTTTGACCAAGTTCATTACAGATGCTGTGTGTGTAAATTCATTGAATCTATAAACTGGAGATGCGACACTCTGAGTTGGTTTTGGAAATTGCATAGCCTTATAGGAGTCAATGACTGCTACCAAGTTTTTTTTTCATTTGTTTGTTTTTTTAACTCTTTAAATTGAAAGTTTTTACTAGATTTTGAGGATTAACTTAACCCGCCTTGGATAATTGTGTTATCCCCCCTCACTTTTTTTGCAATGCTTTTAAAGAGCAATTTCAGTTATATCAACTAAAAACATGTGCTTCAACTTCATCTGTAATTGATACTTTTCTTTACAGAGATGTGACAAATTTCTGGTGCCTATATATATTTTCCTTTTAGGGGAAGGGACTGGATTTATGGTACAGAAGTCCATTAACCTATATTGGGTCAAAGTATCTGGAAGATGCTTATTACATAGTGTATCTGTTCACTGGAAGAATTTTTCTGTTTAGGTGCCCAATTACAGTGTAGTTTATAATAAAATGCTCTTCTTCCAGACATCAGCTTTCCAGGGCCCATTTTTTTTTTTTCTTCATGTTAACATAAGCAAAGCAGCATGTACTTGGCTGACTATTAATCAGCACTTTGTAGACGTTTCTTCTTTTTTCTCCTAAACTAGACGTGGGCAACAATTTTTCTATCAAGAACTATAAAACTGTAGGCAAAATATCAAATAAGACCTCAAAAATATGATGATAAAGAAGAAAGCCAGAAAGTAGTTTATCAATGTATTTTTAAATTTAAAATATTAAAATGTACAAAATAACAGCCGTTCATATTTTCACTTCCCAAATTTAAATATTTATCATCTCGGTATATTCTTATGCTTAAAAATACTGTTATTTTTATTTAAAAAAAAGAGGGGGCTCATTAGAAAGAATTCAAAAGTAGAGAAAAGTATAAAGATGAAGATGAGGGAGTTCCACTGTGGTTCAGCAGGTTAAGGATCCAGCTCGTATCCATGAGGATGTGGGTTCGATCCCTGGCCTTACTCAGTGGGTTGAGGATCCGGCATTGCCATGAACTGTGGTGTGGGTTGCAGACGAGGTTCGGATCCCGTGTTGCTGTGGTTGTGGTGTAGGCTGGCATCTGTAGCTCCAATTCAACGCCTAGCCTGGGACTTTCTATATGCTGTGGGTACAACCCCCCCAAAAAAAAGAAAAAAAAAAGATGAGGATGAAATAATTCACCTCAAATCCTACCACCCCCCCAAAAAAATCATTGTTAACATTAGATAAACATCATTTTACAGTCTATCTTTTTATGCATAAATATAGCCAGATCAACTAGAAATTTTTATTAACATGAGCACACTATTATAGAACACAATTTAATGAAATAAAGTATAACTTTACTCAAATTTAATAGAAGAAAAACTGAAAGAGTTGTTGAACTTCAACTATTTCTTGAGAGTTCCCTGGTGGTCTAGTGGTTAAGACTTGGCACTTTCACCAACACAGCCTGGGTTCAACTGATCTGGGAGCTGAGATCTCACAGCATGCTGTGGCCAAAAAAATTTTTTTTCTTTACACAAGATATGTTATTCCTAAAGGTTTCCTCTTACATTTAAAAAGGAAAGTTAAAAAAACCCACAATAATTAGAATAATTTTTAAGCTGCATGTGCCATCTTTGACAACATTCTCATAACTTTCTCCCTTTGCTTCCCAAATTTTGTTAGTATTTTTATATTGTTTATAAATGAGAACATTTATATTTTCCTGTAACCATAATTCTCTAGGCTCAAATAATTCTGTATTTAGCTCAATACTTAAGTGAATTTAATTCATATCAAATTCTTGAAAATCTGGACTTTTTATTTCTATGCTCTTTGATTCATATTTTAATATTTCCCTTCTGAGAAGTGCCTATGAGTGTTGTATTTCCTGAATTCTGTTATGTTTGAGGTACCCATCACCATTCTAGTCAAACAGCATCTTGACTGGGTACCACATGCTTAAATCACACCTTTTTCACATTATTCCATTGTCTGTCATTTACTGTTGTTATGAAGTCTGCTTTTTTCCCTATGTTAATGATTTTCTTTTCTGACTGGTTATTATTTCTTTATTCTTTACTTTTAATGATCTAACTAGGTTGTGCCCAGTGTAGTGCTCTGTATCAAAATTTTCTGGAAAACTGAGGACCCTTTCTACAGATTTAGCTTCTCCCTATCCTTAGTTTCAGGGAAATTCTCTTCCATCATATGTTTGGTTGAATTTTCTGTTTATTTGTTGGGTTTGCTACCCAAGGATACCAGTTATCCTCATGTTGGATCATATCTGTTTTCCACATCTATTAGTTCATCTCTAGATGTTCTCATTTATCTTTAACTTTATTCATCAGCATTGGCACATCATTCTTTTATGCCAGTAATTTGATTTACATCAATAACATTTGTGTTTCTTATTGTTTCTAAATTATGGCTTAATTCCTTAATGCTGTTGTTTGGGGCCTCTCCTTGCTGCCTTAAATCTACAGTCACTTTTTCCATGAGGTATGTTGTTATTATCAAGCTTTGAATCTTTGTTTTATCCAGGCCATGTACTTAAGCTGTTCCATAATGTGAAGTAATTTTTCTTCTGATTGCTGATGTTTTCTTATTATTTAGTTTTTTGTCTTTCCTTTGCTTTCTCCCTTCCTTACCATATAATATTTATTTAATTTCCATGCCATTTCTTTTAATCTTGTTCATGTTTGAGTGGTTCCATCCAGATGTTCTGTTTTCTCTAATGCACTGAAGTTTACTTGATTTTTTTTTTTTTTCCACGTTATTTAGAACTGGTTTGCTCTTCCTGGCTGTGAGCTGATGGCTGTATCCTTCCGTTCTGCACTCTCTTCTGTTACCCAAGAGAATGGCAACAGAAGGAGAGAGTCCAGCTGGGATGTTTTCAGTCTTTATTAGATTATCTAGTCCTTGCTCATTATTTTGAGGGTTTTTTTTTTTTTTTTCTGTCTTTTGTCTTTTCAGGGCTGCACTCACAGCATGTGGAGGTTCCCAGGCTAGGGGTCTAATCGGAGCTGTTGCTACCAGCCTATTCCAGAGCCACAGCAATGCCAGATCTGAGCCACGTCTGCAACCTACGCCACAGCTCATGGCAATGCCAGATCCTTAACCCACTGAGTGAGGCAGGGATTGAACCTGCAACCTCATGGTTCCTAGTCAGATTTGTTTCCACTGAGCCATGATGGGAACTCCCTATTTTGAGATTTTGTTAATGGTTCTGTGTCAGGGTCTGCTTGATGAATATGCTCCTTTCCTGTGGAGATGTAGTCTTGGCCCTTGGATTCTCTAGCCATGGAGCTTTGTTTTCAGTACAGCAAGTCCTTGTATTAATACTTTTTCCCCAACAGCCTCTGTACCCCATTACTCAGTTTGAGAAGGGAAAAGATAATGACTGGGTTGGTTTCTAAGTTAGATTTGATCAACTCAGCAGGAGTTTGGGCAAGGGTGAAAACAGAGCTATGGCACCTCTCTGTTTCATTTCATGGTCATCCATATCTTTCTTATATGTCAGTTTTTGAAGTTTGTAATATTAACCTAACTACTTGCCTTTGTCTGGTGGCTGTTAATAATTTTTTCCCCTAGCTTTTTATATTTTTCTCTCATTGTGTTAGATACTCAGAAGGGAAATATTGTGACTTAATTACAGTCTATAATCCTAAAGGTAAGACAGGATTAAAAAATTATATTCAAGATATAACAGATGGTTTAGATGTAAATTCCATGTCATAAGCAGTTAATATGGAGGAATTTGAGATATATGATGAGAATTTGAAACCATAGGAGAGAAAACCCAAGAGAATACCAGAATAATAGAAAATAGCAGGGGAAATAAAAGAAGAGGGAAATTTAGTTCATTCTGATAATTGCAAAGTAGTGATAAACTGCTTTGGTGGCAGTCTTGTCTCTTTGGACTGACATCACCAAACTGTCTAGTTGACATATTTCTCTTCTCTGATACTATAGGTCTGCCTCAAGATTGCATTCATTTTGAATCAGCATTTGTGACTCTGATTTTTTAATTTTTCTTTTTCAAATTCAATTTTTGAAATTGAATTAAAAACTTGATTGAGGTAAAACTTATATACAATAAACTTCTCTTACTGAAAATAAGCAATTTGATGAGTCTTGACAGATGTATATACTCATGAAACCACCAGCATAATCAAAATACTACACATTGCCATCAAAATACACAACATTCTACTCCCTTTGCAATCCCTCCCTCCACATCCTTCTTGATTCATCTTATTCAGCTTTACTAAAGTATAATTGACAAATAAAATTTTAAAATATTTAAAGTGTACAATGCAATGATTTGACATACATGTACCTTGTAAAAGAATTCCCACCAATGAATTAATATATTCATCATCTTACATTTATCTTAGGAAATTTCAAGGATACAATATAATATTATCAACTAGAGTCACCACGTTATACATCAGATCCTCAGACTGTACTTTTTTTTATTGTTATTTCCCCAATACAATTTTTTTTCCTAATGTACAGCATGGTGACCCAGTTACACATACATATACACATTCTATTTTCTCACATTATCATGCTCCATCATAAGTGACTAGACATAGTTCCCAGTCATACACAGCAGGATCTCATTGCTAATCCATTCCAAAGGCAATAGTTTGCATCTATTATCCCCAAGCTCCCAATCCATCCCCCTCCCTCCCCCTCCCCCTTAGCAACCACAAGTCTATTCTCCAAGTCCATAATTTTCTTTTCTGTGGAAAGTTTCATTTATGCCATATATTAGATTCCAGATATAAGTATTTGTCTTTCTCTTTCAGACTGTACTTTACCAACATATCCCTATTTCCGTTCCCTACCCCACGTTCTACTCTCTTGTTTCTGAGTTCAACTTTTATCTAAGATTCCATATACAAGTAACACCATACGGTATCTTTCTCTGTCTGGCTTATTTTACTTATATTACTTACTTATACATGTGCTTTGGGTTTATCCATGTTGTCACAAATGGCAAGATTTCCTTCTCATTTAAGGCTGAACAATATTCCAGGGTGTATGTGTGCATTTGTGTGTGTGTTATCACATTTCTTCATCCATATTTCATTTAACAGATACTTAGTTTGTTTCCATACCTTGGCTATTGTGAATATGCTGCAGTGAACATGGGAATACAGATATCTCTTTGAGATAATGATTGTTTTTTTTCCCTTGGCAAAAGTGAAATTGCTGGATCACGTAGTAGATCTAGTTTAAGTTTCTTGAGGAAACGCCATACTGTTTTCCATAGTGACTGTACAGGTTTACATTCCCACCAACAGAACACAAGTTTCCCTTTTCTCCATATTCTGGGCAGCATATGTTATTTCTTGCTTTTTGATAATAGCCATCTTAACAGGTATGAGGCACATGTTTGAATTTGCATTTCCCTGATGATGAGTGATGTTGAGTAAATTTTCATGTACTTGTTGGCCGTTTGTATGTCTTCTTTAGGAAAATGTCTATTCAGGTCCTTTGCTCATTTAAAAATTCAGATTATTTTGTTTATTTATTGCTGTTGAGTTGTATGAGTTCCTTGTATATTTTGGGTATTAACTCTTTATTGAATATATGGTTTGCAAGTACTTTATCCCATTCCACAGGTTGCCTTTTCATTTTGCTACTGGTTAATGGTTTAGCTGTAAGCTGGGGGAGGGGAGAAGATGAGGAAAGTGTCCGCTGTGCAGTCAAACCCCTTCTGGCGAAAGTCAAGGAAATGGGTGTTTTTGCCTATTTTGATTTAATGCTAGATGTTACATATGAAAAACTATAGTAACAATTTGAAGCTTTAGATAATGTTTTCTTCCTTTAGAGAGGTTTTCAAATCTTAATCCAGTCTGGGACTATTCTGATTCGGAGGTTTTGGTCTTAGTAAGGGTGAGTGTATTTCCAGTTCACCTTTATTCCTAAGGAATAGCCCTTCAGAGATGTTATCTGAAAGCCTGGGCTGATTGGTTTGTCTAGAATCCTCTCTCTCTATGAGCTCCCAGATTCACTTTTGTCCCCAGTTCCCTTGAAAGGCTGAAAGCTCTGCTTAACTTCTCAGCTTCCCTGTGAATGCCTGTACATTGACAAATGTCTTGGAGGAGAAGAATCACTAAATGTGTGGTTCACTTCAGTGTCCTTCTCTACAATCTTGGCGGATCAACTCCTAGCTGCTTTGATAGTAGCTCTCTGATGCCTTCTGGCTGAGACAAGGCAGGAAAAGGATAAGCACTCCAGACTTAGTTCTTCAGAGAGGGTGCTGGGGTAGGGTTGCCAGATAAAATACAGGCAATATTTGGATTGTATTGATGCTAAAATTCTTTTAATTGTTTATCTGAAATTCAAACATAAATGGGTGTCTGATATTTTATTTGTTAAATCTGTCAACCTTATGCTAGATCAAAAGGGTTAAGGTACAGAGTGTGAGATGTGTGGAAAGTCTCTCCATAGATTTAGATATAGATATAAATTTAGATATGGATGATATAGATATAGCTGTAGAGAGCTGGTAAAGAAAGAGTTTGTTATTTAGTGGCTGCATTTATAGACCAGTTTGGTACATAGATATGACTCAAACTGGGTCTTCAGTTGCTATACTGTAGTTTTGAATTTATGTGGGCATCTTATCCTTTTTTTATGAAGTAATTCTGTCATCTATTAAGTTTTTCCCAAATAATCTTTTTTAGGTTTATGCTAGGAAAGAACATCAGTGTGAGATGAAAAACATGCAAGTGGATTGATCTCTGCTAGCATAATCTGATGAGTGAAATTCATTTAATTGGCTCAAGAACCTTTAATGAAAATTAATGAATGAATAACTTGGATTAGACTTTTCCCTAGCAAATTAAACTATCAGCTGAGTTGTTCTTTAATTGTGTCCATGTCTGCTTTGGAAACAGAGGGCTGGGAAAACAGCTCAGTGATTTCTGAAGGTTTTATCACTCACCACAGCTTTCTGGGCAGTGGAATTAACAGGAACTCAGAAGGGAAGTTTTGATCAGAGCTTAGAGTGAGAACAAACTGATGTCTTGAAAGATGCTTCTGCCAATGTCAGGGGCTGTGTAAACTATCAGCATCACAAAGGTTCAGAACTTAATTTATGAGTTAGTACAAATCAGATTTTATTTTTAAGTGCACTTTCAAGAAAACTTGCAGGAATTCCTTTGTGAAACAGAATCCTTTTGTAATGCAAACCATTCCAAATTTGGAGAATGCAATGAAAGAATTTCAGTGGTCTGCCAAAATCAAGTTAGAATCCGAATCAGGAATTATGTAGTTGGCCCTTTAGTGAAAGTACTGACTTGTTAAAAAAAAAAAAAAAAAAAAAAAATTAAGAGCCCTAGGCAGCTTCTAGTCTCTGCAGTTAATCTCTGCCTGGGCTAAATTTATCACTCTGTTTGATAAAGGCAATTGATCACCAAATGAAAATGGCTTCTGTAAATAAAAAGAATTTAGAGCAGCAATTTTTAAACTATTACTACACTTTGGAATCACTTATAGAATCTTTAAAGACCCAATGTCCAGGGACTTTTAAAAGCACACCAATTAAATTGGAATGTTAGAGGTTGGGCCCCCAAGCATCAGAAATTGTGATTGTTCCCTAGGTAATTCTAATGTGCAGCCAGCCTTGAGAACCTGGGGCTTCAAGCAGAGCTGAATCCCTGCTCTCTCCTCTGATTTCCTTGTTGGTACCTTGAAATCCCCTTAAGATCAACAGCTCTCACTGGCAGGAGTTTCTACCAGAAAGAACAGCCTCCCTGCAGGCCAGTTTCTGGGAGGATGCTCTTTCATGGGGAAAAAGTATTAAATATTAGGTAGGTCTAATTTCACAGTCTATAGGGCTTGTTTCCAACTATTTGTAAGCAATTTTTTTTTTTTTTAAATGAGAACTTGGGGTGGAGATGAGGAGGTACTAATTCAGATCACAGGGAGAAGCAGGTCAGCTTTCCCTGGCTTTCAGAGAAAGTAGAGGGAAGTGCTCTTCTTGGCAGCAGCCAAATCTCATGGAATGAGTAGATGGAGACACTTCATGAAGGTGCATTCCCAAGGATTCCCTTGAAGAATGTAAGAAACCAGAGGGACTGAAACTGGATTTTTTAGGATCCTAAGGGAAATGTGAAAGCCAGCAGCTTTCTGGAATTGATACTTCTAAGGAAGGAGTGATTTTGGCTTTAATGCTATCTTTGTACTACTAAGAAATACTTGAAAATGCAAAAAATTAACTGTATTCATGTTTTCCAGAGATGGAGGCCTTTCCTGGAGGCACACCATTAATCTGTTGCAAGAACTCATTATGGCACCCCTCCCTTTTACAAACTGGATTTTCCCCAAAGCCTATTTTTAATATTTTTCATGAATTTTAGCTACATTTCCCTATAAGTAATGCTATCTCTTTCTCTATTACACCTAACCTCCATTGATAGCAGGATCGTGGGACCATCACATATTCCTGCCCTTGCCTTTGCTTTGGGCCTCTGAATTTTTTTAAATGAAAATTACTCCTTCCTCCTTAAGGAGAAGGACCATGACTTATACATCTTCTCTATCCTTCATGGGTTGGTTGCTTTGCTTGATGTTTTTCTGTTTGGCTACCAGGAAGCTTAGACTCTGAGTTTAATTACAGCAACAATCTTTTTTTCTAATATGATTAATTCTGCATATATTTTAAGTGTTTTAGTTATCTTTATTATCTGCATTTAACTTTTAAAAGAGCATAGGGTATAATTTATTAAAAGTAAAAACATTTCAGTTCAATTGAAATCCTTCTTTTGTACTAAACTATATTTAATATCCTATATTTTTCTAAACTATATTACTTAAAGCAGGAGTTCTTATTCTGGAATACATATATATAGGTTTAAAGGAGTCTGTGAACTTTATGAACACATGCATACATATATAATACTTTATATATAACATATAATGTATAGATATGTATAATACTTTATATATTATATAGAGACATTTACATATATATATGTGTGTGTTGTGTGTGTGTACATTTTGGAAGGAGAGTGGTTCTAGCTTTCATTAATTTATCCAAAGGACTTATGACTCTCCTTTTGCCCATTCACTTCCCCCAAAGTTAAACATTATTGATTTAAAGGAACCAGGAAATAAATATGAATCCACACAGCTCTGCCCTCTATTCTTCCTCCCCAGTCAGTAAACATCATCATTTCTCCTGGTGTCTCCCAGGAATTGTCCTTCTGACCAGGCAAGTAGAAGAATAGCTGTTGTGGATCCAGTTCCAAGCAAGGCACAGTTGGCTGGTTTTAAATCCTGAAGGAGGCCCACAGCTAGATTGTGACAGGAGAGGGGTCAAGGTCAGTGGGCAAACCATGCTTCTGAATTAGGCCAAGACGGAGAGGGCTGGCCTCACTCCTTCCCTCCCTGGTTTCTTCAGGCACAGAGTTGCCTGCTGACTGTGCCAGGCTGTGCATAGAAGTCAATGGGTAGCAGGGGTGCAGGGCTAGAGGTGGCAGAAGGCACCATAAGCCTCACGGAGCTTAGTGTCAAGCCACAGAAATCAGATCATCCAAGGAGCCACAGTGGTTGCCCATTTTGTGTCTGTGCAAGGAAGCTGTTACTTGGAGGCTGAGATGGTGTTTTCTGAAGTGCTCAGTTGAATCGCCAGTGCCGCTCAGGCAGCACAGTGAGGTGGGAGTGGAGTGTGTGCGCCATCCCTTCCCCTGCCTCTTCCAGCAGAGAGGCCCAGCTCTGGTCTGTTTAAAGGTAAAGCGTCTGCAGGGCAGCAAGTGCATACTGACTTGCTGCTCCTTGTTTCCTGTGGGAGGACCTTTGGCTATTCAGCTACTCCTGCCCCTTACTCTCCTCCCCACAGGAGGAGGAGTGACTTATCTGATTGAAGAACTTGGGAGCAACCCCTGAGAATGAGAGGCCAGCTCCCTCCAGCTTTGGGACCAGCCCGCCTCAGAGATCATCCTTCGCCAGCCCTTTGGCTCCTCTGTGCTGCTGTTTACCAGGTCATACTCCCTCATGGGACACTTGGGGAGTATCCAGTGCTGCCATGCAACAGCCTTAATTTGGAGGTGCAACACTGGCATGTTCATTTGGTCCTTGCATCTAAGCTGCAGTCTCCAACAACTTAACCAGTAATAGAAGTAATGCCTTGGTCTCCATCTGCCTGATTCCTGCGTTTATTTCTTTCTGTTGGTTCTGAATATGAGCAGGTCAAAGAGGGATGTTTATATTAATTCTCTAAAATTCTAATAATTACCTTTGAAGAAAGGCTTTAGAAAAGCTTGACACCTTCTCATCTCAGGCACGAGGGGTTGTCAGCAAAGCGAAAGGGTCAGCTGTGTTGGTGAATGGTCACTAAACAGGAAGAGATTCTGGGGAAAAGAAGGGAACAGAGGTGAAGCAGGTGAAGAACTGGTCACCCCACCCCAGCATGCAGAGAAATCATGGCACCTTGCCAACCTGATCCTCCAGCTTGGGCTGCCTTTCCATTCCTTTCTCCTGCTAGATGGACAGTGGGAGATGCTAACCAAAGATTGTGTATACCAACAAACCTCTAATGGATATATTGAATTAAGTGGCATTTGATCTGGTGTGATCATGAATACTTTTTTCATGACTGCTTCAGCAAACCCTGTCTTGGTTCCTTTCTTTTGACTCCCACCTTTGAATGAAATCTCATGTGTAGAAGTCATATCTTTTTGGTTACTCATAGATAGTAATTGAAAAGCCTTCCAGTTGTACCTAGCCATAAACAGACATCTTATTTGTAATTAAAATGCCCAGACTGTATAATAGTCACAACTGGAGTGGGAGCTCTGCCATCCTCTGCACTGGTTGGCTTTAGTGTGGAGACATATATGTAGTGGGGAGGGGATGGTGCCTGGCTTCTTCTGTGTTTACTGGGCTGCCTTAGATGTCCCTAGGTGAGGCAGAGGAAGTGGAAGCCAAAGAGGAGGGATTGGGAAAGTTCTTGTTTGGTGGTCCTCATGTGATCTGGT
Source organism: Sus scrofa (assembly GCF_054392235.1). NCBI lineage: Eukaryota > Metazoa > Chordata > Mammalia > Artiodactyla > Suidae > Sus > Sus scrofa. The sequence goes on along the minus strand of NC_139385.1, from coordinate 114,804,749 downwards.
GCTGGTCTTCTCTGGCAGTGGCTTCTCAAGAGATTTTCCTGCAGGATCCCACTAACTACAGCTTCTAAATTTTCCCTGCTGTGGTCACCATTCCCCTTCCAGAAAGCACTCCTAGTGGGATCATTTTTTAAAATGATCGAAGTCAACATTTCTATCATAAGTTGCACGTCTGGGAGTCTTATACCTGCAGCCTGCCTTTTAATTCAAAGAGGTTTCAGCTAACATCCTCTTACAACTGATAGCAGAGGGTCGGTGGCCAGGGTGTGAATGCTAGGAGTACAGTGTTAGAGACTTTGGGGAATTGCTGCCAGGGGCTTGGACAAGGGTATGGGCAGAAATGTGGGCTTTACCCTCTTTCAGCCTGCAGAGACCTCTCTTTCCTGCTTCTGTTGCCTTGCCATTGGCTTTCAGTCTTTTCCTTTGCTTTTCACAGGCCTTTGCCCTGTCCTTTGTATGGTCACATTATCTGGCCTTTTTCATAGAGTCTTGGCTTCTTAGTGGCATCAGCCTGTCTGTAACTTTTTTTTTTTTTTTTTTTGCCGAGCTACATTTATCCCTTTCACTTGCTATATGGAGAGTGTTTTGGACAACTTTATGAAATAAATTAAGCAAAGGAGCAAAGGTTTCCTGAGAAATCCCTGCATCCAAGGGAGTTCACTGGGACATCTGGAGGTTTACCTGAGCTGATCTGTAGACATAAGAAAGGATCTACTAGGCCCAGTGAACAGGGGCAGGAGCACAGATGCCACCAGGCAGATTGGAAGAGGGAAGTTGCCCAGGAGAAATACATGGTGGGCCAAGAGTCCACAGGGTCCAGCAAAGTGCCCAACTGTGTCCTAAGACCAGAAGGAATTACATAGGGGGAGGGCTTGGCCACCATTAGATTCTAAAGCATTTAAGTATTTCAAGCAAGACAGTAAGCACAGTGGATATCAATTTATTAATCTCTTCCAGTCTTAGGATTCTGGGAAAACCCATTTCACCAACGCCCTCTAAAAATTTCCAAATTACTCAGAAGATAGTATGTTTTTTGCCTGAAAACATTGCCTTTCCTTATCAGCATGCTTGTGCTGCCAGCAAAAGTAATATTATGCTTTCCTCTAAATATGTATAGGGTTATGGACCCTGGAACAGATGTTTGAAGTTTATGACTACCCCTACTTCAGCCCGATTTCTTTAAAAATAACATCTTTTAGGTGCCTTCTAATATGAATTGGCTGTGTTTACTAGCAACCTCTTGCCTTTCACACAGAGCTCAGCTCCTTCACTAAGTGGTTGCAGGAATGCTTGGATTTTTTTATAAATCCTAGCCTTTGGTTAAGGCCGAAACCAGGCTGACTGCCCTAATGGGTGCTTGGGGACTTAAATTGCCCCAAACCTGGTCTTGGTGTGTTTACTCTGATGAACTTTTCTAATTTTTGGTAAAAAGGCAGTGCATATTCTTTCTCTCCTGGACTGGATTCCTGGAGCCAAATCAAGTTGGCTGAGGTAGCATTGTCTCTTTTTCCCTGTGTAAAAGAAAAACAAGGACAGGTAGTTGCATAAAAGGGCCCAGTTAGTAAATTTAAAGCACTTGTGAAAACTCAAAGTATTTTCTTTAAAGGAAAAGAAAATGTACACAATTGTAGGTCATTTGACTCAGCTGCCATAGCAGAGATGACCTGGGTATCATCAATGACTAGCTTCTTTAGTGAGTCACTGTGTCCTTAGCATCACAAAGTTGGGCAGAAATACCAGTATTTCAAACAAAACTGCTGTGCTTCTATTTCTTCTTCAAGGAAAACAATGATAATATTGCTTACACTTTTTAAAGTCTAGTGGTGTACCTGACACTGGACTAAATGTTTTATAGGGATCATGTTTTTAATCCTCACAATAACCCTATGGGGTAACTACCATTATATTCATGCCTACACGATCAAACTGAAGCTTGGAGAGGAGAATTAATTTGCTCACAGTCACATGTTTGTAATTGAATCAACCTATGGGTGTTCAGATCCTGAAGTTTTCGTCAGTTGAATGGAACTCATCTTCTAACTTTGTTTTCTTTTTCCTTTCCAGGTGTTTCAGTTATTTATCAACCATAATTTATTATTTCTCACACAAATATGGGCAGCTCTTCCACTCTCTGTGGTGTTGGCCCCAATGGATGGGAGCTCAGCTAGGGTACCTTAGCTTTCTTCTACATGGCTTCTCTCATCCTCCATGGCCTCTCAGGTGGCCCCTTTCCAGCAGGATAGACTTCTTCACAACATAGCAGCTGAGGTCCAAGAGGGAATATTTGGACAGAAACAAACCTCATTGTGTAGATGCCCCTGCTTGTGTCACACATCCTAAAGCTTCATTGGCCAAGTCGAGTCATGATCAACATCAGCTTCAATGGGGCAGGGGGTACTTTGCAAGGGGGTGAATACCAGTAAGTGCAAATGGGAAGGCCACAATGTAACAGCCTACTATCCTGGTAATAGTAGTAATAGTAATGATATCTATTATTTATTGAACACGTACCATGCCACTGTGATCTCTCTTTCATCATCACAGTAACAAAACCTATCAGCTTGGTATCTTTATCATTTTACAGGAGATAAAAATGAGGCTCAGAGACTCTAACTAGCCCAATAAAATGACAAGGGTGAATTCAAACACAGGTCATTCTATTTCCAAGGTCCCAGTACAATAGATAGAAGTGTGGTATGTAGAAAAATAATTTTTTTTTAAAAAAGAAAGAGTGCTTTTTAAATTTATTATTATTATTTTTTAAAATGTAACAATGTATTTTGGACTTTAGAAGGAAAAAAAAAGGTACCAGTCAGTGGCCTTCCATGCAGGGTGATATAGTGTGTTTGGAGCTTTCCCGTCCTAAGACTGACTTTCTTCATTTGCAGTCATCCTTTCAAATTATGGCTGGAGAACAGAGTCAGTAAACACGATTGGGTATAATTAGGCTAATCAAAATGCAAAAAGAATATAATGCAACTTTTCCTTTAATCAGCCTCTTGTTTTAGTCCTTGACAAAAAGAGCCAGTCTTTACCCTGGCTGTGTTTTCAAAAGTTCTCCCCTGAACCATTTGGGAAGCAGAGAGCTGGAGAAAGGAGAGGAGTGGAGGGAGTTAGACCCTATAATAATGTAGATTTCAAAACATAGCTTAGATTTTTAGAAAATCCCTTCATGAGCATGAAAAGTGCAACGGCTTATGTTCAGATGCTTTTGCCAGCTGAAAACCACCATGACACTTGAGTGTGGTTGCAAATGTTCCCTCCTTCTCCACCAGCACCCAGGGCTGGGTTCCAGGCGATGAACACAGTGTTTGGCCTGTCTCAAGGCTGAGAGCGTATGAAGCATGGGCATTGTTGGGTGAGCCTGGTTGGGAGGGCAGTTCTTAAAAGCAAGGGAATCATGTGGAAAGATTAATGGAAACTTATATTAAAATATGATACCTCCAAAAATAATTTCTTGCAAGCACTAAGAATTAAAGCATTGTGAAACAAACAGAGCTTTCACTATTAACCTCAGGGAAGAAAAAAAAATAAAAGTGTGGCTGGCTCAGTGGAAAATATCGCCTGTGATTTTTTTTTTTTTTTTTGCCTTTTCCATGCTAGATGGCACTAACTGATGGAAGGGCTTGGTTGTTTGAGGGGAGGGGGACCCAGAGAGGAAGGGATAAAATCAGACCATATGATTTTGGAATAGCATGGAGGTCTGTATTTTATTTTCACTCCTTTATCTCATTATTTCACTATTATTTTGGTCTTAGAAATACTTTTAATTTTAAGTAGATTGCTTAGTTTTTCTGAATGTAGACACTTGGAGGAAAAATTGACTAACAGATCCACAGAATCACTGGGGTGGGTGTTGACAGATCTGACTGACATTTGCATGGCATTTCCCTATGTCCTTCTCCCTCATCCTGAACCCTAGTGGCAGTAATTTTATGGCACAAAAATCCCGGAAACCATTTCTTAATCAATTTCTTTCAAAGTGAAGTACATAGAGAAAGGAGTCATTTTATCTGAGAAAATAACAAATTCTTACAGAAGTTTGTATCACTGTCAGCTCTCCCTCCAACCCTCCAAAAATAGACCCGGTGGTGTGAAATGAGGACAGCAAATGATTCATATGTAAGTGAGTTTATAATTCATTTTAGAAATAAAGCTGAGCCTGTAAAGTACAGTCCAGGAAAAATAAGAAAGAATGAATAGCTTTAAGGGCACATCAGACTACTTGGGCCAAAATAAAAATATTTGGTATAACTTAAAATAAGTCTATATTTATTTTTTGAAAGGTAACATACAATTAAAGTTTCCTCTGTTGAATAGTCATTTAAAAATAGTTTTGAAACATTCATAAAGTGACTTCTAGTTTATGGAGGGACTGTATGCTTTGATCTCATCCACAATTATGTGAGGAAGGCTTCTCATGTAAAGTTGACAAATGACAAAACAGAGGCTAAAAGATTTTGTCACTCTCCAAAGATTGTATGGGTTGTAAGTGATAGAACCAGGACTTGAACTTGCATGTTACCATTCTAAAGCTCATTCTCTTGAATTGCACATACCTCTATAGGGCTTTGTAACAGTAATGGCCATGGACTAGCTCATCTCTGATCTGGGTGGTGCAAAGAGTTTTGAACTTAGAATTAGGAGAGGTAACTAAATTAGAATCTCAGTTGAGATTGTAGCATATCACTAAAACTCTCCAAGGCTTAATTTTATTTGTAAATTGAGGGGAGATATTTATCTACAGGATTGTGAGAACAAAGATCATGATGTAAAAATTCTTTAAAGATGGTAAAGTGTTCTGCAGAGGATACTGTTATTATTTATTAAGCACAGACCATATGGCCAGCAATAGGCCAGGGGCTATGAGAAATTCAGAAAGCTTCTTTATAGTCTGTCCTGACAACCTCTGCTTACCTCTTTCCCATCCCTTCTGGAAGCTCCATGCTCTAATCACATTGAATTAAAGACTTTTTTCCATTAGTAACTTGCCTTTTCCTATCTCTGTTCCTTTACGTATTCTAGTCTTTCTGTCTAGAATGCCCTTTCTCTAGGCATTTTCTTTTTCTCCTGGGTAGAGTTGATTTTTCCTCTTCTGGGATCCTATAGACTGTGTTCCCATCGCTATTATGTCACTTCCCACACTGTATTGTAATTCATCTCGTATATTTGCTTCTGCCTCTTCCTAAGCCAAGAGCTTCTCGAGGGAAGGTGTTGCCATGTGCCTGGCACATGGAGACACTCAAAGGCTTCCTTGTGAAGAAATGGCTAGAGGTGTAAGAATTACTGCCCTGACTTGCAGATGTATTACAACCTAATTGAGGGGCACGAGAGAGAAACATGGAATGCTACCAAAGTACACAGGGCAATAGATTATGTGACATGGTACGTACAGCCCCTTACCAGTGCACAAATTCTTATGAGCAGAAGATCATTGAAAGGTTAAGTAAGCAGGGAAAGATCAGTGAGTTGTGTGGTATTTGTTAATGAAAAGAAATGAGGCAGGGGGCATTACATTCACCAGAATTCCCTTAAGGAGTAAATCCCTATTGGTTTGGAAGCCCCATTGTTGTAGACACAAAGTACTGCTACGTACTCAAAGAATCTGCTTGAGGGCAGATCTGTTCTCCTAGAGGAAGGGGATTTATTTGAAGTCCCAGGGCAATAAGGGATGAGGAAGGAGAGAATGGGGGTGGATTGAGGAGGATGGCTGAAGACCACAAGCCCAAGATCTCAGTGAAAGTTCCCTGAATCCTGGAGTTCCCATTGTGGTTTAGCGGTTAATGAACCGAACCTGACTGGTATCCATGAGGACTCAGGTTCGATCCCTAGCCTTGCTCAGTGGGTTAAGGATCCGGCATTGCCATGAGCTGTGGTGTAGGCCACAGAGGCGGCTCAGATCCAACGTTGCTGTGGCTGTGGTTGGACCCTTAGCCTGGGAGCCTCCATATGCTATCAGTGTGGCCCTAAAAAAAGACAAAAAAAAAAAAAAAGTTTCCTAAATCCTGAAGAGCTTAAAATTAAATTGGAGATGTAGCTGCTGACCTACACCACAGCCAGAACAAACGCAGGACAGCACCACCAGATCCTTAACCGACCCGTGTCCTCGTGGATACTAGTCGAGTTTGTTACCACTGAGCCATGATGGGAATTCCGATTTTTTTTTTTTTAATGGAAACAAATGGATGGACTTGAGTCAGAGTCATTTTATGTAAATCCTAGAACAGGGCAGAAAAGAGGAAAGCAAGGCACGTGTGCTCCTAGAGAGCCAGAAGAAGGTTTCTGGGTGTCTGAAGATGTTGCTTTGGGTTGGGCTAGGTTTAACCAGATCTCTAAAGCTTATGGGAGGCTGAGGGATGGGGAAGCTGACATCTGGATAACAATATCAAAATGAATTGTTCCTCCAAAGCAAATAATTGGCTGTGATTCTTTAGGAATCATTTGTGTTGAAGCAAAATGACACTTCAGTTCTCTTTATAGACATTCCTATAGCCACAGACCTTTTGACCTACAGTCCATAAATGTCAGTCTACTGATCACAGAAAAAGTGTTCACCTGCTTCTAAGTGAGGAAAAACAGCAATGGTATAAGTTGTTTATAACACTAAATTCATTTAATTTAAAGTATTGTCTTCATTTTAAAATCTTGTTCTTGTATATCTTTCTGTTAAAAATATCCTTTCTTTTATGAATAGATGGTTTCTTTTTGATGTCCTTCCATGGCAAAATTAAATTGTCCCTCTCCTAAATTTCTTGGAAATTTCTTTGGTGTATAAATCCCCAAATTCTAGGAACCACCTCTCAATGTGTAATTATGTATGATTTCAATGAGCTAGTTTGTCCTCAATGAAATACAAGGAAGGAGATTTACTTTCAGTTCCTAAATACACTACTGCTGGTCTTGGTTGATGTTGTTTAAGGCAGTGCCTTTTGGGTCACCCCATTCACATCTTCTTCAAATTAAAATTTGTAGGTGGAGGAATTGCCACAGCACCCCCACCCCCAAGACTGTGGGCACATGAACAAGATTTGGTTCTGAAATCAATACGTCATTTGATAAAGTAAATCTTGTGCATAGTAAAAACAATACTTGGCACTGTATTATTACAAAGCAGTGTTTATGTAATGATTATATATTTTCACTTTCATAATTATGAAATGCACAATTGTTATTACTCTGCACAGTAATTGACCACAAATAGCACATATTTCACAGAAATGGCTGCAGTTTCTGTGACTTTTCGTGTCAGAACCAGCTTCACGGGCATGTAAGCTGTGTAGTCCCACAGGGCCCCATGCTCCTGAGAGCCCACACTTGGTTAAATGCTCTGCTGTCACTGTCTTGAAATTGTTAATAATTTCTGAATAAGGGGCCCTACATTTTCTCTTTATGTTTAGCCTGCAAATTATATAATGAGTCCTTTTTTATATCCATCCACTCTTGCCAGGAATCATGTCAGGCTGGGAGATTGACACAGGGGGACTGGCCAGAGAGGAAGGAGAGAGACTGTTCCTCACACTCTGGATCTCTTTAGCCCGCTCAGGAGTCCTTGCCCACAATCCAGCCAGGAGGGCTTCTTCTATAAGATCCTGGCCCTTTTCTTCCCCCTGGAGGAAGGAGGAAGAGTTAGCTTTTCAGAAAATAAGTGGCTTGAGGAGTTCTCTTGTGGTGCAGTGGGTTAAGGATATGACACTATAGTGGCTTGGGTCGCTGCTGTTGCACCAGTTCACTTCCTGGCCTAGGAACTTCCACATGCCTCTGGTGCAGCCAGAAAGAAAAGTGGCTTAAGTTAGCCCATTGTAAAGGGAGGTGGCTGAGGATGTGTGTGAAGAGGAGGGACCCTGATAGAGAAGGTGGAGAAACTGGAAAGATGTATTGAAGATTCGAAAACATGAGGTGATCCCAGAAGTCAGTGGCAGCTCCTGAGCCTTTAGACATAGGTCCAAGGGGACTGGGGAAGGAAGTGCTCCAAAGAAAATCTTTCTTAGTGCTTACCTCCCTCCAGTTCCACTGGCTTCTGCCTGAACCTAGAGGCCAGGCTCAGCTGGCTTTAAGTCTTATTGAGAGTATCTGGTAGAAGGACGGGCAGAAGATTCTCAGCTGTCTGATTTTTTAAACAGAAAGAATAAGTCCCTAGACATCTCCCCATGGTCTAAAGTCCCATCTTACTGAGACCATTTAGATTAATGCAGAGCAATCACCCCAGAAGGACTAAAATGGGGGTGGGGTTTTTCTTCAGTCCCTTCTTTGGCATAATCCTTGTACTGGTGGTGCCTTCAGCAGGAGGTGGGCTCTGCTGGGAGAGAAACAGAATAATTCACAGCAGTCAATTGGCTAAGGAAGGGTCTTCAGTAAACCAGAAGTACTTAATGGGGTCAGTTGTTGCTATTAATGTGCAATGCAATCTACCTAGCTTTCCCCAACTCTTCTATAGCATCTTTAGGTAAGATGATATTGCTCTGCATGGTTTTGTGTTAGTGGATTTCTTTGGGAACTCAAAAAAATGCCAATTTCTGAATCCATGTTGATTTAACATGAAAATAAAATTGTTTGCATGGGTTCAGGTACCAGAGGAAAGACTGACAGTGGGTGACTTGCCTCTGGGTGATGTGGCCTCAGTGAAAATTTCAGTTCTGCCGTGATCTTCCTGATGAGGTCTTGAGAGTGAGTGTCTGTGGCCCCAGACAGTCGTGGAGGTAGTGGGCACTCTTGTGAGCACAGTGAAGCTTGTATAAGCTGTGAACCTGTCAGCTTTGGGGTTCATCATCTTTGCTTAGGCTTTTTATAAAATGCTTGCACTTGTTAGGTCAATGTATTGCTTAACTCACATGGTCGATTTCAGACACCATGAGAAATAATACATTTGACATTAGTTTTGTTACTTTTAGATTCTTTTTTAAGTTTTATTTTTCTTCTCCACCCACCCCCATTTCTCTCTCTCCCTGACACTCTCTCTTCCTCTTTTCTTTCTATTTTTCCAAAGTCTTCATAAGTATGCTTAAAACTTTACAACACTAGAAGCTTAACTTATGACAGAGGATACGTTGCCCACCACAGGCCAGCACACTGGGCAGGCATGTGGGAAAGAAATATTTTGGCAGCAATATAGTTTAGGAAGCCAATATTTTTTACCATAAATTACAGTAAATATTTACAGATTCAGTCTCATGTGGGTGTTCAGACTTTGAGTGAAAAGCAATCTCAGGCACTGATATTTACTTTGAATATGTTCTCCTCTTTTCAGTAACCATGACTAATTCCCCTTTTCACAGAGAGTAGAGAATATGTTGGTGCTCAGTCTAATAAACACGCACACACACCCCAGTTTACTAAGCACATTCTGGCAGTAGGCATGCAATTAGAATGCAGGAGTAAACAACCAAATGCAACTCCTAAAATCATAGTAACAATTAATAAATGAAGTGAGTGTTGTTATTAAAGAGGCTTAATCACAGGTCCACTGATTGTTACTCTGGCTTTCCCTAGGAAGGCAAAGAATCTCTAAACTCTAAGTGTGATGCAGCAAATGAAATGAGTCTAACAGAGACATTTATTGACTATTGCTGTTGACGCTCTGAGAGGTGTGAGGATAATATGACAAGATCTTTGCCTTCAAGGAACTTACATTTGTAAAGATGATACATCCATGCAAAGTTAAGTGACTATAAAAGATGTGAATGATACTTGAATATGGCAGTAGAAGGGAGGCAGAGATTAATGTATAAATGGAATGTGTGGTATTATCTCAGAGAAGTAAGAGGTTATTTGGGGCTAGCAGAAAAAGAAAATCTTTTTAGAAGAGGCAGGTTTGAGTTGAGTGTTGGAAAGGGGCATTCCAGGCAGCAGAAGCCATGAACAAAGTCACAGTGATGGTGAAAGGTTCGTGTACACAAGAGTGAAATGAGTAAGCCAGTCTGACTAAAAAGAAGTTTCAGGATGATAAACAATTGGAGATAGCCAGTGTATTGGATTACAGAGAGCCTTGACCATTGGGGATAGGATGGTTACCTCATACCATGAAAGACTTGCTCTGACATGGTAACTAGCTCTGAATCCCCTTTCCCCTCCAAGCCATCTTGGCCTTCTTTCACTTTCTGCTTTAACCTTAAAGGCAAGGGTCCATTCTTATTGGATAGGCCTGCCCTTCCTGGCTCCAGTGGTCCAAGTTTGACACAAGTGTAGGCATGGCAGGTGAGTTTCAAGGCTATGTAGGAACTCTTTAAATATCATTACTATTCCAACTTGGACACTGCCAGTTTAAAAAAAAAATGGAGTGGTACAGTCTTCTAGCCTCTGGATATGTAGAAATTCCTTCTATGTGCAGAGTGGAAAGAGAGGGCTTCTCCTGTTTACCACCCCCAGGACCCATGCACTTGGCACCTAACCCAAGAACTCAAGAAATAGGTGTACAGTTGAGAATACATTCAAAGGAAAAGTATTGCATCAAGATTCATTTCAGGAGTTCCCGTCGTGGCGCAGTGGTTAACGAATCCGACTAGGAACCATGAGGTTGCGGTTCAGTCCCTGCCCTTGCTCAGTGGGTTAACGATCCGGCGTGGCCGTGAGCTGTGGTGTAGGTTGCAGACGTGGCTCGGATCCCGCGTTGCTGTGCCTCTGGCGTAGGCCGGTGGCTACAGCTCCGATTCGACCCCTAGCCTGGGAACCTCCATATGCCGCGGGAGCGACCCAAGAAATAGCAACAACAACAACAACAACAACAACAACAAAAAGACAAAAAGACAGAAAAAAAAAAAAAGATTCATTTCAACTCAAGTGAGGCTTCATGAATATAGACCTGATAATGCATTATTATAAGGATATGGAAAGCACAGATTTTGTGGTAGTGCCTTCAGAGCTAAGTAATTCTGGAGAGTAATTATGAAGCAGGAGAATGATTACACAAACTGCAGACTAAACATTTAAGCTGTGTGTGGGGCCAGCTGACAAGCAAAGGTAATTAATAGGAAGTTACAATGTGGAAGATTCAAGAAAATAGAGTTTTGTCATCTGAAATTCAGTTTATGACTGAAGAATATTAGCAAGATGAATGTAGTTGGGTCAAATAATCTTGAGAGGAAGGGAATTCTCAAATCATTTTTGGAAAGAATCCCTGGTAGTGTTTGGTTCCCTCTGTCCCTTTAGGAAAGAGAGTTCTCCTTGTGTATTACGGTTGGCAAGCATGTGGGTAAAAGAGATGTCATGAGCAGCTGCTCCAGCTGTACAAGCAAGCTGCTGGGAGGATCAGGCTCTTGTTAGTTTTTATGAAGTTAGGTGTCTGGTCTCTTGTTTCTTTGCCTTCCAAAGGCACTTCCTGGCAGAGAGTTAGAAGCAGTGCCTCTCAGAAAACCCCAGGTCAGCAGCATCTGCTCAATAGCTTGGCAGACTATAGCCAGCCCTGAGCAGGGCTTGCTGATTTTCTGGGTCAGGTGTGATTGTGGTGCTGATGGGCTTAAGCCACATAGGACCCTTTAATCACTGCTCACTTCTCCTGCCCCAGATACACTGATTATTAGGAAGTTGACAGGGATTATTCTTGCCTTCTTTTGAGTCACAGGGGGAAGGAAGGGAACATAATGGTTTTTCTGGAAAGTCAGGAGCCCAGTCCCCAGAGCTGACATTTGAAAACTATGAGGCTGAATAGGAGAAAATAATTTCAAATGATGCAACTAACAAGGGCTTAATCTCTAAAATACACAAACAACTTATACAACTCAACAACCCAATAGAAAGATGGACGAAAGACCTGAATAGACATTTTGCCAAGGAAGATATACAGATGGCCAACAAGCACATGAACAAATGCTCAATATCCCTGGTTATTAGAGAAATTCGAGTCAAAACTACCATGAGATACCACCTCACACCAGTCAGAATGGCCATCATTAATAAGTCCACAAATAACAAATGCTGGAGGGGGTGTGGAGAAAAGGGAACCCTCCTGCACTGTTGGTGGGAATGTAAGCTGGTACAACCACTATGGAGAACAGTATGGAGATACCTCAGAAATCTATACATAGAACTACATATGACCCAGCAATCCCACTCTTAAGCATATATCCAGACAAAACTTTCTTAAAAAAGACACATGCACCCACATGTTCATTGCAGCTCTATTCATAATAGCCAAGACATGGAATCAACCCAAATGTCCATTGTCAGATGATTGGATTAGGAAGATGTGGTATATATACACAATGAAATACTACTCAGCCATAAAAAAGAACAAAATAATGCCATTTGCAGCAACATGGATGGAACTGGAGACTCTCATCCTGAGTGAAGTAACTCAGAAAGAGAAAGACAAATACCATATGATATCGCTTATATGTAGAATCTAATATATGGCACAAATGAACCTTTCCACAGAAAAGAAAATCATGGACCTGGAGAATAGACTCGTGGTTCCCAAGGGGGAGGGGGAGGGAGTGGGATGGATTGGGAGCTTGGAGTTAATAGATGCAGACTATTGCATTTGGAGTGGGTTACCAATGCGATCCTGCTGTGTAGCCCTGGGAATTGTCTAGTCACTTATAATGGAGCATGATAATGTGAGAAAAAAGAATGTATACATGTATGTGTAACTGGGTCACTATGCTGTACAGTAGAAAAATAAATAATAAAAAAATAAATTAATTAAAAAATGAAAGAAAACTATTAGGCTGATCTTTGGCAACCTCCATCTTCTTTTTTATTTTTTATTTTCTTTAATTACTTAATGCATTTATTACATTTATAGTTGTACAATGATCATCAAAACCCAATTTTATAGCATTTCTGTCCCACACCCCCAACACATCCCCCTACCCCCCAACCTGTCTCCTTTGGAAACCATAAGTTTTTCAAAGTCTGTGAGTCAGTATCTGTTCTGCAAAGAAGTTCATTATGTCCTTTATTCAGATTCCACATGTCAGTGATAGCATTTGATGTTGGTGTCTCATTGTCTGACTGACTTCACTTTTTGATAATTTCTAGGTCCATCCATGTTGCTAAAAATGCCGGTATTTCATTCCTTTTAATGGCTGAGTAGTATTCCATTGTGTATATGTACCACATCTTCTTGATCTACTCCTCTGTCGATGGACATTTAGGTTGTTTCCATGTCTTGGCTATTGCAAATAGTGCTGCAATAAACATTGGAGTACACGTGTCTTTTCAAGTCATAGTTTTCTCTGGATAGATGCCCAGGAGTGGGATTGCTGGATCAAATGGTAGTTTTTAGTTTTCTGAGGACTCTCCATAATGCTTTCCACAGTGGTTGCACCAATTTACAATCTCACCACCAGTGTAAGAGTGTTCCCTTTTGTCCACACCCTCTCCAGCATTTATTGTTTGTAGACTTTTTGATGATGGCCATTCTGGCTGGTATAAGGTGGTACCTCATACTGGTTTTGATTTGCATTTCTCTAAGAATGAGTGATGTCGAACATCTTTTCATGTGTGTTTTGGCCACCTGTATGTCTTCTTTGGAGAATTCTCTGTTTAGATCTTCTGCCCATTTTTGGATGGGGTTATTTGTTTTTTTGGTATGGAGCTATAGGAGGTATTTATAAATTTTTGAGATGAATCCCTTGTCAGTTGATTCATTTCCAAAGATTTTCCCCCATTGTGTGGGTTGTCTTTCCATTTTGTTCAGGGTTTCCTTTGCTGTGCAGAAACTTTTAAGTATAGTTAGGTCCCATTTGTTTATTTTTGTTTTTACCGTCATGACTCTAAGAGGTGGATCTGAGAAGACGTTTCTGTCCTTTATGTCAGAGAGGGTTTGGCCTATGTTTTCCTCTAAGAGTTTGATAGTGTCTGGTCTTATATCTAGGTCTTGAATCCATTTGGAGTTTATTTTTGTGTATGGTGTTAGGGAGTGTTCTAATTTCATTCTTTTCCATGTGGCTGTCCAGTTTTCCCAGCATCACTTATTGAACAGGCTGTCTTGTTTCCATTGTATATTCTTGCCTCCTTTGTCATAGATGAGTTGGCTATAGGAGCATGGGTTTAATTCTGGCTTTCTATCCTGTTCCACTGATGTGTTTCTGTCTTTGTGCCAGTACCATATGGTTTTGATAACTGTTGCTTTGTAGTGTAGTCTGAATATCTAACATTTAAAGAAGAGCTAACACTTATCCTTCTGAAACTATTCCAAAAAATTGCAGAGGAAGGGACATTCCCAAACTCGTTCTATGAGGCCACCATCACCCCGATAACAAAACCAGACAAAGATACCACAAAAAAAGAAAATTACAGACCAATTTCACTGATGAACATTGATGCAAAAATCCTCAACAAAATACTAGCAAACAAAATCCAACAATACATTAAAAGAATTGTACATCACAATCAAGTGGGATTTGTCCCAGGGATGCAAGGATTCTTCAATATCCAAAAATCAATCATTCTGATACACCACATTAACAAACTGAAGAATAAAAACCATATGATCCTCGCAATAGACGTGAAAAAAGCCTTTGACAAAATCCAATACCCATTTCTGATAAAAGCCCTTCAGAAGGTGGGCGTAGAGGGAACCTACCTCAACATAATAAAGGCCACATATGACAAACCCAGAGCTAACATCATTCTCAATGGTGAAAAGCTGAAAGAATTTCCACTGAGATCAGGAACAAGACAAGGATGTCTGCTCTCGCCACCACTAGTCAACATAGTTTTGGAAGTCCTAGCCACAGCAAATCAGGGAAGTAAAAGAAATAAAAGGAATCCAAACTGGAAAGGAAGAAGTAAAACTATCACTATTTGCAGATGACATGATACCATACCTAGAGAATCCTAAAGACTCTACCAGAAAACTGTTAGAGCTCATCCATGAATTTGGCAAAGTCACAGGATACAAAATTAATACACAGAGATCAACCGCGTTTCTATGTACTAACAATGAAAGATCAGAAAGTGAAATTAGGGAAGCAATCCCGTTTACCATCGCATCCATCTTCTTCTTCTATATTCTTTCAGGACCCTTTCCTCCACACCACTCTTATCCCCACCATTGGCAGATCCCTTTGTCCTACTAAGTGTCCAGTTTAATCTTTCTTTGGAATATGATGAAAGTCTTCTTTCCTTTTACTGTATAGCCCACCTTCCAAAATGACCCCTGCCCCCACATTTTCAGAATGTCCATTCTCTCAGGACTCACCCCAGAATAAGCACACAGACTGATTAATCCACACTATATTTGTGAATATTTGGTGCCCTTGGAGGGTTATAAAGTTAAGGTGGTTATTCATTAGAGAAGACCTTTTAAAGCTAAGTGGTTAACAATATTTTATCTTTTGTTCATCCCTATGAGGCATATAATTGTACTATCTCAGTTTTACAAATTGGAGCTCAATAAATGTAAGCAACCTACTGAAATAAATAGCCATGGCAGGACTTGAACCCAGATCTGGCTCTGAGAGGCCTTGCTTATTCCTTCCCATGCTGCTACCCAAACAATAGGTGAAAATGTTTTTAGGTAGTTTGTTCTTCTCAACTTTTAGGACAATGAATAGGTTAATCTCTGAAAATTAGCAATCTGCTAAGCAGGGGGTGCAGTGAACTGCATTGTGTCTCCACCAAATAAATTCATGTGTTGAAGTCCCAACCCCTAGTGGGAAGATATTTGAAGATGAGGCCTTTGGGGGAGGTAATTAGTATAAATGAAGTCACAGGTGTGGGATCCTTATGGTGGGATTGGTGCCCTTAAGACAGAGATATCAGACAGCTTGCTCTCTTTCTCTCTGAGTCATGTGAGGACACAGCAAGCCGGCAAGCCAAGAAGTATTCTTACCAGAACCTGACTGTGCTGGCACCTGGATCTCAAACATCCAGCCCCTAGAACTGTGAGAAAACAAAATTTCAGTTGTTTAAGCCACCCAGAGTGTTGTATATTGTTATGGAAGCCCAAGCTGACTAATTCAGGAGAATGCAGTGAGAACAAGGACCATTGTGCCAATGTGTAGCCATATCTGTTTACTTATCAAATGCTCACCTGATGAATCTCAAGAAACCAGGGAAGAACTAGGGAAAAAAACAAAAAACTGAAAAAAAAAAAAAAAGAGAAATTCTGCTGCTCCATTTTTGGTAGGTTTTCTTAAAATTTTGTTTTGCTCTGGAACTCTGAGTAAAAAGGAAACCCTTCCCTTTTCTCCCTCCCTTCCTAATTGGATACAGTATTCCCAAATGTATTAGTTATTTTTTTAAAATGCAAAAGCCATGCACAGTCATTTAAAATAATTCTCTTCTTGACCTAGTTGGTTCCTTCTGGTCTTCTGAATGAAATAAATGCCTTTGAATGAGCTATATTCTCTGCAAGTTACCTTCTATGATGCCAAAGCCACACATCTGGTGAGTGGCAGATAGGAAAGTTCCCCCTCAGGATAAGCCAAGTGGAGATGATTCACATCACCCAAGGGTGATGTCATAGTCCAGGATCAACTGAAACTTGCTTTGGTAAAGGAGGAATTCATTGTTTATCAGAACCAAACCACGAGAGGACAGGAGTATTGCTGGATTTTAGGGGTAAAGGGGATGAGGACTCAACAATCATAAGCCACTATTCCTCCATCCCTGGCCTCTTTTCTGTTCTTTCTGACAAGTGTCCGCCTGACAGCTGGAAATAAGACCAGCAGAGGCAACCAACCCACAAAGCTCATAGCTTAGATCCAGAGCTCATCCTAAAACCAGTTGACATTGATGGTAGCTATTTTAAACCACATTAATAGAGTGGAGGAAGGAATTATTTCCCAAAGATAAGAAATGCTATTTATAAAAGAAGTGCAGAGCCTAAATGCCTACTGACAGAGGAATGGGTAAAGATGTGGTACATACGTACAATGGAATATTACTCAGCCATAAAAAAGAATGAAATAATGCCTTTTGCAGCAACACGGATGGCCTAGAGATTATCATACTAAATGAAGTTAGTGAAAAACAAACATTATATGATATCATCTATATGTGGGATCTAGCAAAAGGATATACATGAATGTATTTGCAGAACAGAAACAGACCCATGGACTTTGAAAACATACTTATGGTTACCAAAGGTGACAGGTGGGGGTGGAAGGGATGGACTGGGATTTTGGGATTGGCGTATTTACACTATAGTATATGGAATTATTGGCCAACAGGGACCTGCTGCATAGCACAGAGAATTCTACCCAATATTCTGTGATAATCTATGTGGGAAAAGAATCTGAAAGAGAATGAATATGTGTTTATGTATAACTAAATCACTTAGTTGTACAGCAGAAATTATTACAACCTTGTGAATCAATTATACTTCAATAAAACTTTAAAAAATGGAAAAAAAAAAGTAAAAGAAGTACAGAAAAGAGCTGTGTAGATTCCAAATAAATAATGCTATAAATTGTTATGGAAATCACAAATAAATGATGGTAAAACTGATTATTTATTCATGACATGTAGTCTTGAAATGTAGGTTTCGAAGATAAATTTGATTTGTAGCATCTTGAATTCCTACTGTTTTATATTTCTGAAATAGAAATATGAACAGAAAGTTTTTGTTTTGAATGTATGATAAATCTACACTTAAGAACTGATTCACACATTTTAAAGACAATGATAGTTTTGATGGTTTTCAGGTAGAAAATAAATATAAAAAGAACTTTTGAAAAATAATGGTAAAGAGGAAGAACTCAAGTAATTAAATATTTATTTATTTATTTATTTATCATTTTTCCTTAAGTATGTACACTGTAACTGTAAAATAATGAGAAAAAAAGGTGGCAGGAACACTAGAACCTTGAGCCAACAAGTTTAAAATGTAGTGATTTTGTTGGTATAATAGCAGCTAATATTTATTGAATGTTTATTGAGTGTGGGTAACTATTATAAAACTTTTATTGGCATTATCTGAATTAATACTCAAAACAAGTAGTTGCCAAACTAAGGCCTGTGGACCAAATCCAGCCCACCATCTGTTTTTGTATAGAGTTTTATTGGAACAGTGTAGCGCCCATTCATTTATGCATTGTCAATGGCAACTTTCATGCTACAGAATTGAGTAGTTGCAACAGACCATATGGGCTGCCTAAAGAACCTATAAACTGATCCTTTATAGAAAAAAATTAGCTGATCCTTGCAAAAAAATCCTGCAGAGTAACTACTGTTATCCCCACTTGATGCCAAGGGCACATGCTGGTGTTGTCAGGGTAGTGATTCAGGCTCGGGTCTGTCTGAATATCTTTTTTATATATTTTCACAGCAGAGAACGCAGATCCCAGAGTCAGACTGTTTGGATTTAAGTCAGACTTCATCACTTAGTAGCTACATTTAGTAGTACATCACTTAGTAGTAGACATTTTGCTTAACTGCTGTGTATCTTGGATTTCCCCACAGCTCTTCTAGTTAGTAATGGATGCTGCTGGTCATCTTTGATATCAGCACAGCCCTTGGACTCTAGTGTGTTCATTCCAGTCCCGTGTCACAGGGCTTCCTGTGCTTTGGAGTGACTTCCTCAACATTTTTAAAGTTCCCTACAGATCCCAGGAACAGCGAGAGTAGCATTGTTACCTGGGCAGGGTGATGGGACCATTATCTTTGTAGACCCTGATCCCCATTTCTCCCCTTTGGGGTGCTTTTGGATCTCTACTCCCCATCTTCCATGTTGATTCGAGCAGATGCCCCAAAGAACTCCAGCATATCTATGGGATAGTTTTAGGACCCCTGGCCTGGCCTTGACTTTAGGAGGGTTACCTGAACAGCAGTTGCTCCTCAGCATAGCCCTGTCTTCTCCAGTAATATTTCATAAGACTGAGCCACCATACAAGTGCAGATGACTGATTTTGATGACTCACACATAGGAGACACAAGTTCATGGCTCTGGGGTACCGTTGACCCTTTGCCAACCCTTGGGCTGCCACATGTTGGGTCCCTGTGTCAGCTCTCACCCCTCCATGTTCTGATACATGGCAACCTCTGGTCTATGCCCATTCCCACCCCCCACCAGGGCAGCAATGTTGGCATCATACTTCCTTTACTTTGTATATTTCCCATCACTGGCATCAGGATGGTCAAAAGCCTCCCTGCCCAATCCTCCAGAGGTCTGTACATTCTCCTCAGAGAACTTTTGAGCTGTTGGTCTATAATTCCTATAGAGCCTTCTGATTGAGCCTCTCTAGGCTCCAAATATTGTTGACATTGAACTCCATGTTTAAGCTGTGTAAGCGAGAGACCAACATTCCTTGCACAAATACGACCACTCATCTTTGTCTATTTCTGGACTCTTTCCACCCCTCCCCCTCAGTGGTGGTCTGAGGAAGGCAGAGGTGCTGCCAGTACTGGAAGAAAAGTCACATTCTAGGAATTCAGTGATTCCCCAAAGGAGTTCAAGAGAAGATAGGGTTGGGAAATGTGCTATTCTAGATTTATTCTTGACAGTTTCAAACAGTGAATTTAATATGATCAGAAAGTAAATTAACATTCACATTTTCCTTTATACTCTGGATAAGGCTGGCCTTTGTTGTCAATATCCATAAAGCCTAACAACCCTTGAGAGAGCCATTGGAAGCTGGGATTCATGGCTGGCAATTTGGGTGACATAACCAGCATTAAATACGTAAATGGTATCAGGGAAATGCAGAGGCAAGCAGATATGTTGTTTCAGTACAAACATGTTCAGAAGAGCCATGATGTTGTGAGTAATAACGGCACTCTTAGCCTCTTCTCCTGGTGAAAAGGTTAAATTAGCACATCTAACAATAAAGAACACAAAGAGGTAGTTCTGGTACTTGCTCAGGAAGCAATGATGCCTAGACACTGAATATTCTTCACTCACACTCATTGGACAGTAAACAAATGTGAAAATATATCTTCTGTACCCAGTGTTCTATATCTCCATCAATAAATCATTATGCTTCACACAGAACAATGAATTTTGTAAAATACTTAAAAAGTCAGATTGTAAGGACCCTGCAAAAAACATTTGCCTGGGGACACACAGCCTAGGGACAGTCATCCTTGGGGTTATCTTATTTTTTTTCCTATTAAGGCACTCTTTCTTTATTTATATTTTCTCTGATCTCTTTTCAAGTTTATGCTCTCCTGTATGTTTTCTGCTTATTTAGGTTGCTCTTCCTTTGTTGTTTCCTTTTTATAAATCAGCTTATACTTTGTAATATGGAATACAGTTAAACTTCTTTTCAAGCAGATAATACTGCCACTCTTTTTCTTTTTCTCTTTGATCACCTGCCTGTCTTAATCTCTCAGTCATTCTCTTTCTATGTCTCACACACACACACACACACACACACACACACACACACACACACACTTTCTTTCTCTCTCTCTCTACACATACACATTATACCACAATTACACACACATAGCTGGTGAATGTGTTGCTTTAATGTATAGGCAGTACGTTTAGGAATTATTTGTCCCTTGCTTTAGGAATGATGAGATTCATTGAACAAAGAGCTCCATATTTGATAAAGGAAAGGGAGTCCAGAATTGCTTATCCTCATTCTCAGATCTGGCATCTGGACAATCAGGTCATCATATGCTGAGAATGACAAGATGTCCAGGATGGCACAAGTGGGAATTCTTTTAGATGCCTTTTTGTGTATTCTTGTCTGTGGTTAGAACCTAGCTCTTTAAATCTTAACTTGCCTATAGATCAAGTGTCCTGTGACTTGTGACAGCTGCAGTGTTGGATGAGATAATGGGGTGTTATGTGTAATTCAATGGCTATGGGTCTATATTTTCTTATAGAGAGCTAGTAAACTAAAATCACATTATATATAATTTTAAAATATTTGAATAGCCTAAGATACAGCTTTTGCTTTCTACCAGGAGACAATACAGTCAATTTTTACATGTTGTTCCTCTTGGTTACTATGAATAATTTATGTCTTTATTCTTGACACTATTTGGCTGTTCTAGAAATAGGCAGTGCCACCAATTAGGATGTAAAATCAGTTTCTGCTGACTTCCTGTCCTATTATGTGTTCATGCAGCATCAGGGTAGGGCACTTGAAATGCATTTGCTTGAGCACATTTAGATAATGTATGGTAAAGGTGACAGGCTTTTTTTATCTTTTTTTGCCAACTTGTACATTAGCATCTCTTAAGTGGCAGCTTAAAAATTTCATAAAGCACTAATGCTGATTAAAAATGTTTGTTTAGGCTTGTTCAGGACTCTCAGTGCTTACAGACTCCAAGTCACATTCTTGTGTTTTAAAACCAACAACATTTAAAATCTTGCTGTAATGGGTCTTATTGTAGCAAACAATAATAAATTTCTATAGGCTTATGTCTTCTATAAGGTAAATAATGAAAATGTGTAAATATGTAAAACAATCCAGATGCATTGAAACATTTGCAAGTATATTTTTTTAAAGAAAGGTTTCAACCCTATTAGTCTTTACATCCTTTGAATACTTTGGAGACATGAATGGTACCCTGTTTTCTTCAAAACTACTTTTTCAGGGAGTTTCCTGATGGCTCAGCAGGTTAAGGATCTGGCATTGTCACTGCTGTGGCTTGGGTTGCTACTGTGGTGTGGGTTCGACCCCTGACCAAGGAACTTCTGCATGCTGTGGGAGCAGTAGGAAAAAAAATGCTTTTTCAGGATTTATAGCATTTTTCTCATCCAATTAAGGCTCCTGAGCAGTCTTAACTTCTTGTGGACTTTGTATCTTGTGGACTAACAACCAAAAAAAATTCTTCTGATGAGCATTAATTTTAGTGTCTACTTTTTATTCATTTATCCATCCATTCATTCATTCATCTAATAGGATTGAAATCTTTGAAAAATATCCACCATCAACAAAATGAAACAAAATACATTGGTAGGGAATTTCATACTGAAGACAGGGAAATTGTTAGGAATCTTTAGCTATAAAGGAAGCAAGGAATGTCAAGGATCTGAAAGTTAGCAGCAGTGGGAATGGAGAAAAGAGGTTGGATATGAAGTATATAAAGGGAGTAGAAGGAGAGGGTTATAGCGAGAGAGGAGTCAATTCCCAGACTTTTGTTTCAGGCAGCTGGCTGGCTGGTGGAATCATTGACTAGGAAAGCAGAAGGATAGCAGTGTATTATTGATGATGGTGAGATGTGTTTGGAATGTGGTGAATTTGGGTGTCCTTCAGGACAAACAGGTAGAGATGTGTGGTCCTCAGTTGCATATTCAGGTATGAAGCCCAGGAGTTGAGTTTGTGTAGGAAACACAGACCTAGGAGTCATCAGTTAGAAGCTATACAACCAAACTGAGGGACCAAGAGAGGGACAAAGTGTGCAGTAGTGATGGGGTACATAGAGGAATAGGAGCCAGGAAGGATCCAGAGTGGGTAGTCAGAGATGGAGGAGGGTGTGAGAGGACAGGCACTACCCAGTGGAGTCACCGCCTGTAGAGAAGGAAGGAAGGTGGGATAGGAGACGTCTGTGACTTTAGGAACAGAGTTCATTGGTGACTTTTTTGGAGCTTCAGTGGGGTGGTGGTAGTGGAAGCCAGTGGCTCAGTGATCGCGAGGTGAGGAACTGGGGACATGGGTATCAACTACCCTTTTATAGGTCATGATATGGGTAACTGGTTCAAGGCAGGCTGTTTGGTTTCTAGTGAGCAAGACTTGTACATTCTCTGCCTCATATTTTCCAGGAATCCATGACACTGACAGATCATTTCAGCCACAATGGTCAGAAGCAATCTCAGTTCTCCTCCTCCTGTCGGATGGAATACGTTTACCATTTTGGGCACATTCCCAACGCATTAGATGTCTCCTGGGCTCCCAGTCCTAGGTGTGCTCCCTGTTCACTGTCTGTGGTGAGAGGCTTGCTGTGCTCCTGATGCTGCTGCCCCCATGGCCACCTGGCAGTCAGGCCTCACCTGTGCCATATTTAGTATCCCCTCCAGAACCATACTTTCTGCTCACCCACTTGTGCCACACATGAGAGTCGGGACTCTGAATCCTTCAAAGAGCCCAGTGTGGTCCCACAAGTAGCCAGGGGGCCAGTAAAACCGCAGGTACTTTGGGGTGGGACTTCTTACAACCCAGCTGCTGGGCATCAAGTGCGTTACAAGGGCACTGGGGCATTGAACCCATAGCTGCAGGGCAGGTGGTGGCAGTCCTCTCATTCCCCTGGAGTGTCCCTCAAACATCTCCATTATCTTTGTGAGCCTTGATGTGGAAAGCTGCGCCCTGCAGGGCTCCATCGCCAGCATTCTGTCTCTCTTCCAGTCAGCTTCCAGAAGGATATTTACAATGCCCCTCACGTCACTTAAGGGTCTCAGTGAACCCTCTGGTCTCTTCTTTCATTTGCCCCTGCACACTGGGAAGGCCTGTTTAACTTTGCCTGACATTTGTGTGGGAAGGAACACTTCTGAGGCAAAGAGCTACAGAAGATTATCTCCTGAGCAATAACTCAGAGCCCCTCTGATGTCTTCTCTGCTTCTCTCTTGTTATCCAGATGACAGGGATAATCTGGCCCCTGCCCACATCAAATGCTGTCTGGGGCTGGAAACAAGCCTCAAAACATGTCTTAAATCTTTTCTTTTCCTCCAGCTCCCCCAGTTCTGCCCACCGTGCATACACTTGACTTGTGTTACACCAGCAGCAATCAATTGTGAGTGACAATGACCTTCCTGAAGTTAGCCCACTTGGCCCGCATGGACCAAGACATCACACCTGTATCTGATTAGACACTGCATTACCCTCTGTGAACATGTGGTGCATGAGAGCAGCTTTCTCTCCTGCACTTGTAGGGGATCCTTTTTTTGGCTGCATCCATGGCACTGGGTCAGGGATTGAACTTGTGCTGTTGCAGAGACAGTTCCAGATCCTTAATCCACTGTGCCACAGTGGGAACTCCATAGGGAATGCTTTCTGAAAATGTTAATTCAGGGCTAGACTTTGTTCCTGCTGACTTCCTGCCTAGAATGTTTTCCCCCTCCTCACCACCACTGAATATGTGTAAATCTTGTCTTACAGGGGAGACTGATATCTGGGGAGGTGGGGTCATCTTGGTTTTATCTCCCTGAAGGACCTAACTCTTACAGGAGGTCTTCTTCATTAGTTACTTGGGCTGCCGGAACAAAATACCACACAGTGTATGGCTTAAACCACAGGATTTATTTTCTTACAGTTCTGAGGGTACCAGTGAGGCTGGTTTCTTCTGAGGTCTCTTCTTGTCTTGCAGATGGCACTTTCTTGTTCTGAACTCACATGGCCTTTTTTTGTGCATATGCATGTGGAGAGGAGATGGGGGAGGGAGGGAAAGAGAGGGAGAGAGTTTTCTCTCATTCTCTTCTTATAAATCCCCAGATCCTATTGGATTAGGGTCCACTTTAAAACCTCGTTTAACCTTAATTACCTCTTTAAAGGTGCTATCTCCAAACACAGTCACATTAGGGATTGGGGCCTCAATGTATGAATCTTAGGGGATCACAGTTCAGTCCATAACACACTCCATTTTTCTGCATTCTCTCTAGTGCTTGGGTATTGCATTAGTTTCCTGTAACTGCTTTAACAAATTACTGCCACTTGGTGGCTTAAAATAACAGTAACTTATTCTTTCACAGATCTAGTAGTCAGATGTCCAAAATCAGTATCAGGTTGAAATCAAGCTGCCAGCAGGACCTTACTCCCTAAGGCAGAATCTGTTCCTTGCTTCTTCCAGCTTTTGGTGCCTAACAGCATTCCTTGACTTGTGGCTACATCAGGTCAATCTCTGCCCCTGTATTTCACTTTGTATCCTCCTCTTGTATCAACTTTTCCTTTATCTCTCTCTTATGAGGACAATTGAGATTGTATTTAGGGACCGCCTGGGTAATCCAGGCTAACTCCCCATCTCAGGATCCTTAACCTAATCATATCTGTAAAGATCCTTTTAACAAATAAGGTAACATTTTCAGGTTCCAGAGACTAGAACCTGATGTCTTTGGGGTCAGCCTACCACAGGGATATTGCTCATATACTATCATTGGTGTTTTAGTAGCAGAGTCAGCCAATTGGGGGAGGGGGTCTTGGAAGAGCAGGAGGCTTAAGGATGTCTTTCTTGGGCGTATCCAGGCAGGATCACACCCACCACACCATCCTCCAGGCAGATGGCTCTGTCCTTTGCTGTGGCCTTCTCCTAGGACTTGAAGGAAGGGCTGGAGGCTGGGAAGCTGAGGAATCTCTTTGGGGAGAGAATGCTCAGGGATGACTAGGGTTGGGAAGAAAGGAGAGCATCTTCTATGCATTCCTATTTTGTGACTGGTTTGAGGGGGGTCATCACATGCCTGGAAGCCATTCACTTGTAATACTTTGTTTACTTCAGTTAGAGCAATCTCCAGGATGGGATCTTGAGCAGTAAGACTGCTTCCCTTCCTCTTGTATAACAGGCTCTGCCCTGTTCTGGGGTCTCCTGTCGTGGTATAACTTTTTTCTCTGAATTACCTAAAGCACCTGATCAGTTTTCAGTGTGCTTATGAAGTTCTGAGAGGCAACTGTGTTGAAAATTAGCAGTTTTAATCAATAGTAAAAGTACCACTTTAGGGTGTGTGTGTGTGAGTTTTAGAAGGTTTCTGCAGGGTGAATCTTCACAAACAGAGCTTTATTTGGTCACAGGACCCGTGGTCCACTATGAGGATGAGAGGACTTTATTGGATGCTAATCTAACATCTAAGATTGTATTCAACTGCTCTTCCTTCTTGCCATTTATGGTGAAAAATCTGAGGCCAGAGCACCACAAATGTTTTGCTTCTTGTGCCTAGTCCCATCCCAATTTCATTTTCTTGGAATGAGAGGAGGGGTTAGAAAATGATTAGCAATGTTCTTCCCCCACTTTTTACAACATCTTTGCTTACTTTACAGAGCTATGTCTGAATGTTACCACTTTGAAAAATTAAATTTATAATTTTAATGTTGTTTCAGGCTTTTCAAAGTTTCATATATTTCTGGGGAATTGCTAAGGGTTTACCTTAGAATGCAGAAAAATTATTATAAAGGAGACTTGAGGAAAAAAGCATAATCCCTTCTAGGGAATCATGTCACTAAAATGCCAATTTTTTTTTTTCTTTTTAGGGCCAGAACCACGGCATGTGGAAGTAAGTTCCCAGGCTAGGGGTTGAATTGGAGCTACAGCTACTGGCCTACTTCACAACCACAGCAACGCCAGATCCAAACCTCATCTGTGACCTACACCACAGCTCACAGCAACGCCAGATCCTTAACCCACTGAGGGAGGCCAGGAATCGAACTCACATCATCATTGATCCTAGTTGGGATTGCTAACCACTGAGCCATGAAGGAACCTCCCTAAAATGCCATTATTAAGGGGTGATGGGGATTGGGGAGAAGCAGAGAGAAGTTTAGACAGTGTTTCAGAAATACCAACATTAATGCCTTGATGCCTGGTGGTCTGTAGGGTGAATGAAACCATGTCAGTCACTGAGAGCTTTATGTTAATATTCTCTTGCACTACCTAACTTGTGTTGATTCAAAATGCAAAATTGCAATGTTTGCATTTACTCCTCCCGCACCAGGGACATCAGCCAACTATAACCTTTATTATCTCTTCTGAGGAAGGTCCATTTGGTAACATGTTAATCTTTTGGAAGAGCTTGTCTCCCTGCTGCTTCTTTTTTTTGGTCTCAGGCAAAATAATACATTACATGAACTCACTCTTCATGCTTCTCCTGGTCTGGCTTACTTTCTGCGTTCTACTTCTTCAGTTGCTAGAGGCTTGTGCTCCTAGAATAGACATTTGATAAGTGAATTCACATCCTGTTGTTGATGATTTTAAGATGCTGATATTCTTGAGAGTATTTTAAGGGGACTCCATACCTAGCACAATGTCTTGTGCAAAGGACCCTGTCTCCAGTGGTAGATTTTCTGACCCTGGGGCAGCTACACAGAGGAGAAATTGTTTTGAGAGGTTTTGTCTTTTTAGGGTCCCCTGGGTTCTGCCTATTTTAGTACAAACAAGGAGGTTCTGGTTTTGGGGACAACAGCCTTTGGGGATTTTAATACATATTTCTTGTGATTCCTATTGAAGATGGAATTTTCCACGGAAGCAGTACCTCAAGGGTCCCTCTGTTCAAGACCCAAATGTAATGGAAGGTTCTGTCCACTTCTCACCGTGGGTATTTGTTGGGGTAGATGTTGGGGGCTTTGTGCTGTGCTGAGATGATCCATCTTCCTGAAGTATCTCATAGGGTAAAGGCTCACACCAGGAGAGGATCTGGTCTTTCCTAAGGGGTGTACAGCCCAGACATCACCCCTAGGAAGATGCAGGTCCTCAGACAAGAAAACAGAGTCTGGAAGTACAGACTTCTGTCTCTCTCTGGGCCTCAGGTTTGTGAATTTGAACTTGAGTTTGAGAGCATTTCAGGGGTAGTTTGCTTCTACTCTGTTTACTTTTTCTCTCCAGCTCAGACAGACCCTTCAGTGACATTTTGACTTTCCCATTTCCCAAGGCACTTTCTCCCAAATCCTGGGGCTGCTCAATCAGAAATTACAACCCAGCCCATGAAAAGATGAGGTGGGGCATGAGGGAACTCCCCAAAGGTCCTGCTGGTGGGATAGCTGCCCAAGTGTGTTCAGTCCAGGGGCCAGAATATGAACTTGTTTACCTGATTCTGTTTCAGGAGAAACTCAGCCCCCTCACTTCTTTCATTTTCACAAAGGACTTCCCCAACACCCGAGAGTCACACTGTCGGCTTTGGGTTACAGCCTAGGCATTGACAGGCATGAGGCTTATTGTATACAAATTTCCAACCCTGAGGCCCACCCAGTCAGCAGTCTCAAATTCCAGAGTTTTTTCTTAGTCCATGGGGAGATACTTCTCAGGCCTAGAGCTGAGCATTTTCTACTTCAATTCCTGTGCCTGGACCATTTGAGTAGAAACCCTGCTAAAATGTGGGGTTTAGGGACATTTCCCTAATAAAAAAAAATCTCGCCAGTCTCTCAATGCCCCATTTGGGTCCTGCTCCTTCATGGAGCCATCCCATGTCTTCCCCTCGCCAGCACTCAAAGCTGTTTCCCCAGTGATTTGGCAGTGGCTCATGCACATACCTTATGACTTACTCCTACAGTCAGTCGTTTCGTGGTGGAGCCTGATACTTCATGTATTCAGCATCACTAGTTTTTATGTATGGCAGACATCTCCATCTTCATGTTGTCTCTGAAATATCAACTCTGTTATGCACAGTGGCTTTGATTTGGGCAGATTTAAAAAATCTCTCTCCCACTCGTGTCAATCTGCTTCCCATGAAGGAAATTTGGCCAGCCTTTCAAGGATGAAGATTATTGACCTCCTTAGAAGCCATGGGAAGTGAATTCACTATTGGATTTTTTTTTTTCAGTAAAAATGGAAGATAATTAAATGCAGTACTATAGTTGTAAAATGGACCTTATTATGCTATACATAACTTCATAAAATAAGCATAGTTCCCATTCTTTCGCATGACTTTTTTTGCAGCAGTTTTATGGTTTACCACAGAATAATGAGACTCCCTAACAACTCAAGTAAGAAATGTTTAGGCTTACTTTTTTTTCTTTTTAGGGCTGCATGCACGGCATATGGTGGTTCTGAGGCTAGAGGTCTAATCTGAGCTGTAACTGCTGGCCTACACCACAGCTCACAGCAACACCAGATCCTTTAATCCACTGAGAGAGGCCAGGGATTGAACCTGCAACCTCATGGTTCCTAGTTGGGTTTGTTTCCGCTGTGCCATGATGAGAACTCCTAGGCTTACTTTTTAATAAGCACTTGCTCTAAGAATAAGATGAGAATTAAACATTTTCAGAAGGAAGGCTGGCTGTCTGAATTGGTGTGCCATCAGAATAAAGCATGAGACGTTCTAGGTTATCATCAGATGAAACAAATGCATATTAAATGTCTACAAGGGAGACCATTTTCTTCTTTAGAAAATAAATGTATTGCTTAGCCAAAACCAGTATTTATTATTTATTTTTTTGGTCTTTTGTCTTTTTAGAGCCACACCTGCGGCATATGGAGGTTCCCAGGCTAGGGGTCGAATCAGAGCTATAGCTGCTGGCCTACGCCAGAACCACAGCAACACCAGATCCGAGCCCCGTCTGTGACCTACACCACAGCTCATGGCAACGCTGGATCCTTAACCCACTGAGCAAGGCCAGGGATGGAACCCGAAACCTCATGGGTCCTACTTGGATTCATTTCCACTGCACCATGACGGGAACTCCATAGCCAGAACCAATGTGTTTAATATGAGTATAGTTTTGAGTATTGTGACATTCTCAAGTCTAATACAACCAAACTAGAAGTCTACCCGTCTGGGTCAATGGTACCTTTTCACTTGGCATCTGGAAACTTCTCGTATTTTGCTGGATCTGGCCCAATATATGGGGAGAGACACAGAGCAGCACCCAATAACCCCATTTATATGACTTGCTGACTTGTATAAGAAAAAAATGAGTTCACTCATTCATATTAGTTTGGGGGACTCATTTTAAAGTCTGGGGATTTTCCTTATTAGACCTGCTAAATTTAGCACTAGATTGGGAACACAATTTCCAAAGGAAAAACTCTTATTGGAGAGAAACCATTATGTTGACTTGCCCTCTTAAGTTGTTATATTTCAGTACATTTGAATCTCATCAGGTTTCACATTAAGAGGATGAGAACCATCACTTAATGTATAATTTTCTTTTCTCTGTTTGAAAATATTTATCAAGTTAATTCATGAACTCACAAACTTCCTCTGTGCCATGACTTCAGGTTTTTCTGTGTGGAGGAAAAACAGTAACTTTCAGTAACATAAAAAAGGAATAGACCGTGACTCTGGAAACCCAGGTTCTTTTTTTATGTTCAACCAGTTTAGTCTTTGTGACTCTGACTCACTGAAATGTGATAATTAATGACTTTACATTTGTACAGACCTAAGACCTTGATGTTTTGATATTTTTCAGCAGATAATTTTAGGTAGAAATAATCTACCTTGTCCTTTGTTAGGCCTCACTGCAAAGGGAAGAGACTACCCACAAGAACCTTGTCTACTACAACACTAACGGTTTCCATTTATACAAATTGTGTGGTCTCTTTTCTGGTCGTTTCATCTTTCCGGATTTGCAAATAAAGTGCGACTTTATAAATTAGGTTCAAAGTAGGAGAATGGTCAACTCTCAGCAGGTGCAGGTTGGAAGAGCCTTTTTGCAGGAGAAATCCTCTACCAGCTCTTCACATGCTCCCTGGGGAAGGAACTGGGTATTAGAAGGGCGGCCACAGGAGAAATGACTCAACAATATCGTTCATAGGCCAGATGTGGCTGTTTCCTTTCTAACCGGGGCATATTGCTTGCCATCTCAATGATACCTAACTCAATGGGAACGGCAGAGAAGGTCTAATGGGTAAATACCGATAAAGATGCGTTATTGCTTAGATTCTATCACACAAATATAATACTGGCAGAGCTGTTCTCCCTACTTACAGAGGAGGCAAAGGAAAGGCAGACATTCCTCTTCATCTCACCTAATAGCTTAATCTTTTCCTTGTGGTCATGCTGTAGAATGAAGAATAAAATGAGAAAAGGTGATTAATAGAAATTAAGATGGGGGAATCCCCATTGTGGCTCAGCGGGTTAAGAACCCGACTAGTACTCATGAGGATGTGGGTTCAATCCCTGGTCTTGCTCAATGGGTTTAAGGATCCAGCGTTGACATGAACTTTGGCACAGGTCACACATGGCTTGGACCCTGTGTTGCTGTAGCTGTGGTATAGGCAGGCAGCTGCAACTCTGATTCGACCCCTAGCCCAGGAACTTTCATATGCCACGGGTGTGGAAGAAAGAAAGGAAGGAATTAAGATGGAGAACATGTTGAGAGTCTGCTTAAAAATGATCATGCATGGGACTTTTCCTCATTCACAAGATTTAGAAGAGACTGGGAAGTTTCTCTTTGGAACATTGAACTATGAGTGGGGTGTGGTGGAGCAGAAAAAGAAAACTGTGAGATAGAAGCACAACTGGGAAATTAAGGCAGGAACTCAGTGCTCTAACAAAGCTTGTTTCCTCTTCTACTTGGTTAGTCATCTTAATTGCATTTCACCTACAGTTCAGAAGTTATTTCAGATAATCAGATGACGGAATTGCAACAACTCCAGACATGCTGAGAATCATTGAAGTGTTTGGAAGAGAAAGTCATTTCAGGGATATGTTTTAAGGAGGAATGAAAGTTACTGTGTTAGTGTTAGTCTTTGAGGGGGAAAGGGTGGTCGACAATGGGACAGGAACTGCTGTGTACATTTCCTTTTCCTGTTCCTTAACCGACATCCTCAGGGCATATCTGGCTCCTTGGGGGTAAGTGCTCTCTTTTTGGCCTTCTTAATCTTGTCTATGTGAAAGCTGCAGCATGAAAACTTTTACCTTATAGGGACGGGATTGGGGTTACATGAGTTTGCTGGTTAAAGTAAGGGAAGAGATTCACAGAAATAGTTTTTGAGAGGTTGGCATCAGTGCTGACTTATTAAAAAAAAAAACAACTCTCATCTCATATGTTTATTTTTCCTAAAATTGAGGGGCCTTGTTTCTGGAATTTCAAAGCTTTGTGAAATAATCAGAATTACAGAGTAGGTGGAAATCACCTCTTACCTTAATTTTAAAGGCTCATATACATTTAAACAAGCAAGTTTTCTAGCCCTGGACTTAAAAGAAAATATAATTATTGTCCTATGATTTTCTTTATTACTATAACCAAGCAAGTTGATTTTAACATTTACTCTTTATTGTGTTGTATGAAGTACCTATGTAATGCAAGTATGTACTGAACTAAAATACCCACATTTCCAAATAACATCATGTGGTGTAGCCCACAGTCTCTGCAGAAGCAATGTGAGTAACCTGTGCCTTTACACTTTACAGTCCATTGTTGGCTGCTGTGAAAAGTATGATAACAGATGAAGGGAAAAAAAAAAGCTAAGTATGAATACACTTTCCAAACATACACTAATACACAGCTTACAATGGAACCCCAATGGAAAGAAGTCAAATGACCACATTTGATGTAATATCTATAAAATGTAGACTTTGCAATAAAAAGCTGAAGGCACATAAAAATATATTTTAACTTTAAAAATAACTTAGTTACAGTAATACTTTGCTTGTGTCTTACCAACATGTAGCTGACAGTCAAAATTTCACGATATAGATATTATATATAGGGATATATAAGAGCTACAAGCAAATCCCCAAAACCCATAAAATTGTTCAAATGTGAAAACAGAAAAGTTTTAACACTGAAGAATTTGCTCTGATGAGTCCAAACAATACAATATAGAAAAAGAGTCTAGAAAAAAGGCTTAGGTGTTAAATAAATGTTGATTTCCTCTTGCTCAGAACATGAGTACTGTAAAAGTCCTTAATATGATTGGCACAGCCCTTCATAGCTAAGTAGTGCCAATCCTGGCCAAGCCAGATTTCTTATGTGTCTGGAAACAAAAAATGTGAACTGTACATTACCAGTGCCCGCCAGAAATGGGTTCTGATTCACTTCCTCTTTGCCAGGATGGGCTTTTTTTTTTTTTTTAACTGTTTTTGCAAACAGGGCATACCAGGTAAAAAAATATTTTATAGGAACGTTATTTTAGAAAACCCATCACATGACAACAAATACAGCCTGCAAAGCTCTTCTCTTCGACTGTTTAGTCGGTTTTTTGATACATTTTATTCCAATGGAAAAGAGCCTGCAGAGTCCTGTTACTTATTTTTATCCATGACATTCAGCACCTCATCCAGAAATGAGGGCCCAAGATCAAGTTGCAGGGAGAGGAGGGAACCTGTGAGATCAGAGAGGGACTCCTCTGATTTAGTCTTTTCCTTGAGGAGCTCGCATGGGGCGGGATGGTCAAACATATCTTCAGCCGCCCAGTCGGCGTACTGTTCAGAGAGGCTGGAGGAGTGGCTGTCCCTGCCCTGGCTGGACTGGGATGCGGACCCACTGGAGCCCCATGAGACATCCCCCTGGTGGACCGTCCCATTCTCCAACAGACTGCTTTTCTCTGGAGCCTTCTCTTCCACGACTGGCTCACAGCTAAGCCGGGGCAGCTTTCCTGGGCCAAAGGACTCCTGTTTGGAATTGAATGTCACTGGTGACAATAAGGGCAACATGAGTGCCTGGGACCCTCCGATGGTTGGGAGGGAGATGGCATTTTTGAGCACTGGCGAGGGTGTTTCTGTGAACATGGAGTCGGAGGTGCTGTTGGCCCGGAAGAACTCATTATGCCCAGGGAACTGGCCCATGTGTGCCTTCTCCTGGTTTCCAGGTAGAAGCTCATAGTTCCCCTGAAGAAAGGAAATGTCTCCAAAGACGTCATGCTGGCCCTCCTTGCCGATGTGAATGGTGTGGCGGAAGTCTCCAAGGGGAGGGCTGATCATATCTGGAGACAAGATGTCCCTCAGCTTAAATTTCTTTCCTTTCTTGTTATTGGCAGCTTTCAGGTAAATTGGGGTCTTGGCTGGCATTTTGGAATTGGAGAACACTGATTTTGCAAAATGGAAAAAGGGCCACTTTCTTCACGGATGCTTTATGTTTCCCAGTATACTTTTTGATAGGAACTGTCACATTATTTTTCTCAAGTAGCTTCAGAAGTGACTCTGAAACAAGACGGAGGTCTAACAGGCCTTCTGGACTTACAACCAAGCAGAACTTTCTGGAGAGCCTGTTATATCCACCAATCCCTTCCACAGCATGGAGAAACCTGGGAGAGAAACCAAAGCAGGTTATAATTAGCTGACCCTTCAGAGATCACTTGGGTCTGACATTTTGACAAGAGCCTGTAAATAATGGTGGGACTAGTTCCCATTTGAAGCCAGGCTGTATTTTGTGGTTTCCTTCCATTAAAAAAGACAAAAAATTTAATCTTAACAAGGGTCCACTAATCTTAGTCTTACTTCAGAGGAAAAAAAAAGGAAAAAAAAAAAAAGATCTAAAAAAAAACAAACTTAGTACATCAATACTTTTAAATGGCTATGGACACAATTTTATGGATATGTCTAAGATTTTAGTCCTTTTCCTCTATTATAAGAACAGCTGCCAGCACATGACCTGAGTGCTTTCAGCTCCTTAGACACAACTGGATTTGTTTTAAGATATATTTTCTCTTTTGCTTTGGCATTCAGGCAAGCAAGACTAAGAATGTTTTGTTGTTGATTGAATTCTTTATATGAATGAAATTAATCCAATACAATGAAGTCCTATAAGCAAAGAAGCTGGAAATACCATTTCCTAAGTGGCAGTGATGCTAGTGTCCAAAAAAAATCTCAGAGAAAATACATTCATACAGGTGAGAAAACTGAGATTCAGGAGTCAAAACAAAGAACACCCTTTCTCAACAACATACAGCCGTTATGGAAATTAGAGCTGGAATCAAGCTGTAGCAGAGAGAACTGGGCTGTTAAAAATGTCAGGATTTGGAGGCATTCTGAAATGGAAGGAAAAGAAAAAAACAGCTTCTTTTCACAGAAAAATGTGTGATCATATATAATACGCTGGGTCTTAACATGAGAGTTCTTTTGAAACATTAGCTGATAAGCTTGTATCTTTCCCCTGTGGTAGGCAGGATTCCAAGGTAACCTGGGTATGTGGCCTCCTGGTACTAATGCTTTTGTGGGCAGAACCTGTGACTTGCTGCTAACCAGGGTCATGAGATGTCACAACCCTGATTAGATTACATTATAAAAGACTCCAGGAGTACCTGTC
Source organism: Sus scrofa (assembly GCF_054392235.1). Taxonomy (NCBI): domain Eukaryota; kingdom Metazoa; phylum Chordata; class Mammalia; order Artiodactyla; family Suidae; genus Sus; species Sus scrofa. The sequence goes on along the minus strand of NC_139385.1, from coordinate 114,770,091 downwards.
GTGGCTCAGCAGAAACTAATCTGACCAGCATTCATGAGGATGGAGGTTCGATCTCTGGCCTCGCTTAGTGGGTAAAGGATCTGGCATTGCTGTGAGCTGTGGTGTAGGTCACAGACATGGCTTGGATCCCGTGTTGCTGTTGGGTAGGCCAGCAGCTGTAGCTCCAATTCGATCCCTAGCCTGGGAACTTCCATATGCTGTGGCTGCGGCCCTAAAAAGACAAAAATTAAAAATAAATAAAAATAAAACATTCCATCTTAGCGGACTAGAGGAAGACTTCCTTTACTGGTTTTGAAAAAGGATGCCACTATATGGAGTTCCCATTGTGGCACAGTGGAAACGAATCCGACTAGGAACCATGAGGTGGCGGGTTCAATCCCTGGCCTCACTCAGTGGGTTAAGGATCTGGCTGTTGCTGTGTGCTGGGTGTAGGTTGCAGACATGGCTTGGATCTGGCGTTGCTGTGGCTGTAGTGTGGGCCGGCAGCTGTAGCTCCGATGAGACCCCAGCCTGGGAAGCTCCATGTGCCATGAGTGTGGACCAAGAAGCAGAAGGAAAAAAAAAAAAATAGGATGCCACTATACTGAGATGAACTCTGCCAGCAACCTGAGGGAACCTGGAAGTGGATCTTCCTGATCACTTGGAACCAGAAGTGTCCAAGGGGAAGTTGAGGACTTAGCTCCAACCCCTAGTTTACAGCCTATTGAGATTATGCATCTAAGCTCTGCTGGAACTCCTGACCTGCAAACACTGTCAGACAATGGGTGGGGGAAGCCACTGCCTGTAGAAAATTAACGTACCTTCCCTGCGCATGCTACATTACACAATTAGAAATGATGCGCTACATGGAGGCTTGAGGGCTCTCATCTGAAATATGAGACACTCTTCACCTCTTGAAAATAATCCTCCAACTCTTCAGTCACATCAGCCAACATGGAGAAGCTAAAACCTTCCTCACTGTGGGAGTTCCTAAAATGGCTCTGCTGTGACGTCTCCCATTGGGCTCTCCTCCCCCTGGCCACAGAGCAAATAAATACGTAATTACTCTGAGGCTTGGGTTAGATGGTGGCTTGAGAGCCACATTTGCTTTGTAGCAGCTGGCTGTGTGCATGTGCCCCATGCCCCATCTATCTTTCCTTTCAACAAGAGTTTTAAATTCATTTGCCTGTGGCAGGTGTCGATAACTGTACTCTAGTACTCACTGGCAAGGTAACAGCTGGCTCTCTTTGGGAAGGAGCAGGCACCCAGGCCTGAGAAGGCAGAGGAAAAGTGGAGAGACCACTGTACCCTAATTTTGGGAGTGGAGAGGAGGCTAGTGCTGCATGAGGGTTTGCACCCAGAACAGACTAACCTGGAAGCTGTCAGATAAGACCACACACTCCCCAGAGGAGCCTGGAGAGTCTGCCTTCCCAACACAGATTAGGAGGGCACAGAGATACCATGTTATCAAGAGACGCTTGATACCAAGCAAGTAGATGGGGAACCCTAGCACAGTAAGGCATGCCTGTGAGCCTGACATTCTCATAGCGTTAATTCTAATTTGGGTCTTAATAGTAACAAAAGTGGAAGTCTTGGGTCTTCCTGCTAAAACATCAGAATGTCTTTACCCTCTAAGTGTACAACAGCCCAGGGCTCTTGCCACCCAGGGTGGCTGACATCACCTCCCTGCCCTTCTGGGCATAGCGTGATGACTGCCTGCAGGAACAGCTGAGACGCTGGGCCTGCAGAAGGTGGGGGTGGGGGGCACCCTAAGGAACAGCTGCCCACTAGAGCCATGTCCTCAGCATACATGGCCAGGAGGGCAGCTGCCATGGAACAATCCAGTGTGTCCACCATAACTCCAGGGCATGCAAGGGCGGTGTGTGGTCAGCTGGTGGAGCCAGGGTTATGCAAGGCCAGAACCAAGGCATGGCATTCATTTCAAACCCCTTAGAGAAGTAAAAATACCATGAAGATGTAGTCAAGAGTGCTTCTCTGCTTCTCTGACTAGATCACTCACATTCACCCTTTACTTGTACAGTGACTGGGGATGTTGGGGAGCAAAAGTAAGGAGAGAAGGTAGAGGATATGTTTGCTATACTTGGAAGGCCCAGGGGAGGAATGCCCAGTCCTCAGTCCCTGCCTGGCCACATCCATGGCCATGGGCACTGCAGGCCCCTCACCAGAGACTTGCTCGGCCTGGTAGAAGTTGAGTTTTATGTCAGCGGAGTGGACACAAAGGTGGGAGAGAAGCAACAACAACAACAACAAAAAAAAATAGAGAAAAAACTAAGAAAACGGTTGGTGAGTAGAGGTTAGATAAGCTTCAGGCAGTGAGATTCTCAGGAGTAGGAGAATGGGAATACCTTAAAAGGCGTTTTTCTTTCTTTCTACAAATATTTACATAGTATTTGCTGCATGACAGGATGGAGGCTTCTAGGACTTTGGAAACAATAATTTGTTTGAATTTCTACTATGCCAGGGGTAAGAGCTCCCCTAGTACATTGGAAGTTTAAGGGAAAAAAAAAGGGAACTTGCTGAAGAAATAACAATTTTATAACTTTAGACGAGCTGATGTTTGTGATATGATGCTGGGGAAATATCTGAGAGCTCTGACTCTATCCCTCTATCTTATCTGTTATTTTCCCTCTTCCAGCTCAGGGACAGCCATGCTTGATCCCAGAAGAGATAATCCAGTATCAATGACTTTACCCTGACGCTTTCCTCTCCTCCTTTCTGAATATTCTGGGCTCCCTGGCTTATCAGTCAGTGGACAGCCACACCCCTTTCCTTTCCCAGGCTGACTGCTGGCAACATCATCTCAGCTGTTGTTAATGCAGGAGCCTAAGAGGCAGTTTCTTCATTGGGAACAAAGTGGGGAGGGCATGTGTCCTCAGAGGGTATGTGTGTGTCTACTGGGAACCACCAACACTTCATATGACAGGAAATGTTTATTGAGAGTGTCTCTATGTGCTGAGCACTGTTCTAACCTTTGATGTGCACTAGCTCATTCACAAGAACCCATGTTAATGTCCCCATTTTAGCCATGAGGCCCCGAGGCACAGGCTTTGCCAAAGCTACATGGCTACCAGCACTAAGCCAAGTGACTGATCTTGGGCTCCAGACACTGAGGTCTTTACATTTAAGGAGCACACTTTCTGGGAACTCAGTCAGCTCCCAAAGACAAAGGGGGTGCTTTCCAAGCCTGTTTAAAGTATAATTGATAATATGTTGTGCTGTTAAGGGTAGGGAAGCATATACAGGTCCAACCTCAGTGGAGGGTGAAATTTATCAAAACAACAAATCACAGAGTTCCCATTATGGTGCAGGGGATTAAGAACAGAATTACAGCAGCTTGGGTTGCTGCAGAGGCATGGGTTCAATTCTTGTCCCTGCAGCTTGGATTCAGTCTCTAGCCTGGGAACTTCTATAAAACTTTAGAGGACTGGTTATACAAATTAAGGTGTATACATAGAAATGAATATTACACAGGTCTACAAAAGGATGAAGCAACTCTATATGCTGATATAGAAAGAGTTTCAAAGATATGTCAAAGGAAAAAAAAGGCAGGTGCAAAAGTGTGTAGATAACATCTGTACTGGCTTGTCTGTTGATAAGCTATCTCTGGAAGCATATACAGGAAATAATGATCAGTGCCCAGGGGAGAGGAAGTAGATGGAAGGGGACGATAAGGGTGGAAGGTAAACTTTTCACTGTGTATCCTTTTACAATTCTGGATTTTTGAACCATGTGAATGAATTAGCTATTTTAAAAAAAATAAGTACATAGGTAGTTTAGGGCTCATATTGCACTATCCTGCAGAGACAGTTTTATACATAGGTCCTGAAACGCCTACTGAACCCATGAGTTGATTGATCATAATGCAAACATTACTATGGGAAAGTGGGTTCCAAAGCCCAAATCTGGACTGGAAGCGGGTCTCACCTGAGCCTGTCAGAGGGCCAGATGACTTCCTCCAGCAGTGATCAGGTCTTCATAGGAGAGGCTTCCACCACTCTGTATGCACAGAATGGAAGAGGTCTCAGAAGAGAAGGGTCTTTTGTCAGAAGGAAATGAGAAGAGACAAGAGACCCAGGTCCCTGGGGGAATGATGGGTGGCAGGTACTACATGGAGGGAAGCACAGGCAGGTGGAGGTGCTGGGGCCCTGGGGGTATAGCTTCTAGTTTGAAATGATGCTGGCACAGATGGGCAGCATTTTGTGGTGGGATGGTCCCAAAGACCACAACACAAAATCTTGTCTCTCCTCACCATTTTCTGAAAAGGAGACCTGGGCTCCCAGAGAATGCTGGTGGCTGACCCATATGGGATGAATCAGAGGGAGAGCCTGAGGCAGGTGGCCACCCAAGAGGAGGAAGTAGGAAGAGGAGAGGTAGAGCTAAACAAGAGGAATGATAAGTCTGACGAGAAGTGGTAAGCAAGCCCTCTTGGGTGTTCCATGAGCTGAGAGAAGAGCATTTCCAGCCTTGGTGTACTGGCCAGGACCCCACCACCAATAGCTCCTGGGTACTGACAGCTGCCCACACTCAGGCCTTCCTGCTCTCCAGCTTTCCTGCATTGCTACCATTCCTCCGCTCCCATTACCATTGAAAGAGAGGAAGGGAGAAGGGAGGGAGGAAGGAAAGAACGAGAAAAAGAAATCATCCCAGGTGTAGATCTTTCTCAAAACCCTGCCCTGACCCTGAAATCCGAATCCTCCAAGATTGCTAATCCCTTTCTCCAGGAGTTCTTGGATCACTGTTTGCTCCTCTTCCCAACCCCCGACACCACCTCTTAGATGAGATTTGAGATAATATTCATCTGGGAAATTAGATTCCTCTGAAAACAAAGGTTCCAGCTCCTGGGCACTGGAGAGGATAGACTGGCCAACAAAAGGGTTCAACTCCCCAGTCAGTCGCCTGTCACCCTCTCTCAAGGTTAGAGAGGATGTCCGGCAGATGTGTGGACACGGAGTCCAGCTGCAAAGACAGGCTCCCACTTACAGGAATTTGTGAGACGCTCAAGGATTCCCAGACACAAAAGGACTTGAGAGGAAGTTAAAGGCATGGTTTTGATAAGACTATTAGGTGGTCATTTCTGCACTAGGCTAGACAATTCCAGTTTCTTACATGTGACTGATTTAACCACAAGTGACCATATTAACAATAGAAATCAACACAGCAATAATAATTCAATGAAAAAAAAAAAAAAACTGAAGTGGCTACCTTTCACTTCATTTCCTTATCATCCTTTCAATATAGAGAATGATGGCGAAAAGACCAAAACAGGGCAGCAGGCAGGAGGTGTGGGGGGGGAAACAAAAGGTTATGAAAAAGTCACACAATGAAAAATCTGTCCCTAGATGACCAGGGTTGACTGTACTGGCAACTCACAGGGCTCTGTAAAGAACAAAAGGGGTTGAGATTTTTTTAGATTTCATTTAAGAAAGGAATGCTTGGTTTGTCTACTAATTGTTTTTAGATTAATTCTTAGGGGAGAGAGAGGATAAAAAATTTCTTGCATCCTGCACAACTAGTTGCAGTGTTAATCTAAAACACACATGTATAAAAACAGGGCAGGCGTCAGGTAAGGGGGAGTGTGACTGTCCCAAGGGACCTGTGGCCTTTTCCTTTCTTCGACTTTCGGGAAGTGAGTCTGTGCCAGACTTTTCCTTTCTTCCTTAGCTGTCACATCCTTCAGGCTCCCCCAAGCTTCTGATCACTTTTCTCTTTGTCTCAGAGTTCAGTGTGCCCTTCTTCCTAGCACCCAGATGCAGCACCGCTGCACCATCTGGGCCCCAAGCAAAAATACTCAATTATCCTTTTTCGTGCCTGAAACAACAGTCCCAGGGAAAAATGGAAATGTGGCCAAGAACCCTCACCCCTTCCCCACCCACAACCATTCTTTGTTGTGGCTGCCATCTCTGCTGCCCACATAGGGGAGACAATTCCACTGTGATAAGCCGTGGAAAAGTCTATTTCACTCTGGACTCCACACTTTAAAGGGAAAAAGGTGGCCTAGAACATGTTCCTACATGTTTCCAGGAGTCCAACCAGGAGACAAAAGGGACTCGGCCAAGACACGTGAGAAGGTAGAGTGGAGCAGCTTAAACAAAACTCAAGCACTGAGGGAAAATGAATCTTTAGGGATCTGAAGGAGTCATTTAACTGTAATGAAAAAGGGATTAACTTGTTATATGAGGCCCTGGAGCTACAAAAGCCGAAGCTACATGGAAACAGATTTTGGATCCTCCAGGGGACAACTCAAGGTTCTGTAAAGATAGAATGGGTTGCTATGGGGAGGGAGCAGTGTACCTGGCACGTGCTGAGGACCTCACAGGGCAGCAGCCTTGACTCTGGGCCTCTGAAATGTGCACAGCAGGTGGGGTTTTGTCCCTGTTCATTTTACATCTCCTACCTGGGAAAACTATCACTGCTCATTTCCTTATCATCCCACATCACACTCACCTATAAAAAACACTCACAGACTTTTCCTACAATACTTTCCCTTTGAAGATGCAAGTTTTTACTAATGTAGGGATGATGAGACAACCTTCTGTATCAGAAATACTAAAATATTACTACAGTAAGGGCACTCTTGCTAGTCCTTTTGCAAAGCTCTGTGGGAGCACTTCTCTGGATCAAAGAGTTTTCAAATTCAGGGAGAAAAAAAAAATTCCATCAGAGATTCAACATAGAACTTACATGAAAATCTAAGGCAGAAATAAATGTAACCAGAGAATATCCGGGTAGATGGCATCCTGAAGGGATGCTTTTCATATTTTTAGTCTGTTTTACTTCATCCATGAGAAGATAAGATGCCTTTTCTATTTTTAGATTCTTATCCTCTCCCCATATTATCTGTACTGAGGACATGGCTATATATGCTACAAGGCTATAAAACGCCAATATCTCAGTTCCCAGCCACCCAGCTCTCATGCAAATGAGCTTATAGCCAGACTGAGCAGACAATAGTTTATAGACCCACTCAGAAAGTATATGCATGCTACATCTCAACCCTCAATTATTTGTAAATGGACTTCTTGTTTCTGATTCAGCTACAGCTTGTATTTATTTTTCTTTTACAACCCTGATTATATAGACCCACAAATACCATACAGGAGACTCACTGCTAATGTGCATATACTCCTCACATTTATAGGCTCTAATTGTACTATTGAAAGGGGATTTTAGAAACAAAATTGGAAGACAAAACATCCACCTCAAAGTACCGACCCTGCACTTTTGAAGAGAGGTCATTACACCCTTTCTCCCTATTAAAATGTTACTGGTGAGGACTAAGATGGTTGTAGGTCCCTGGCAGTTATAAAATACAGGAGAAAGGACTGGTTCATTTATTATGACTAGTTTTACGAGGGACTTAGCCTCAGGGCTGGTCAAAAGGATGCTCTACTCAGTGGGTATGAACCAAATAAGACCATTCCCTCAAACTGCTCCCGTGCTTCTAGAACTAGTGGATCTGACTTGGTTTGCAAAACTGCAAGGACAATATCAATACAGGAAGAGAAACTGACCCTGAAGTTGTCAGCAATATTCAGCCAGAAATTTGCTCAAATCTGTGAACTCTGCTCACATCAAGAAACTTGTGAAGTTGCTTAGTTGCACACCCCAAAAACTACTATTTAAGTCAGCAATTAATCTATGAAAACTCCTACTCCAGCAAGAAGAATATCAAATGATCCAAACAGGTTTGAAAGGTGTCCAGAAATTCAGACTATGGTCACTTTCCCCCTACCCCACCTTGTCTTTATTGCACACACTCAAAGGTCCCTTGGCTTCTCTATTTCCGTAATGGGGTGAAGGGACAGATAGGGGTTTCTGTGCTATCTTCCCATCCTTCTAAGGCCCTTGACAATCATTCATGGGCTGAAACTTGGCTTCTCTGTGTCACACCAATACGGGGTATATTTGGAACCTGGCAGTGGCCAATGAATTCCACCCACTTCCATGGCAGACACCCCTGTGTTATTTGTATATAAATATATATACACAAATATTTCTTGAATGCATGAATGAATATCCCTTCTGGACGAAGCTGAGAGTTCTGCTGTGACTGTGAGATGGGTCTTATTCATCTTTTCTGTCTCCCACAACACATGGCAAACAGTGAACTTCAACTTAAGTGTTATTTAAATCCATAACCCCTGATGGACCTTCCATCATGAGAAATGAGTTGCTTTGCTTCTATGAACCATCCCCTCATCCAGATCTGTAGAAAGCAGCAAATTTGAAATAACTAGTTCTCTAAAGAATTTATACCTGTGAAGAGCAATGGCTAGAATGCTTGCTGTGGGGCAGGCAGGTGAGTATTAAAACACATCTCTTAGGAATCAGTCTTTGATTAAGCCCATGTTTTATGCCCATCAGCCAAAACATGGAGGAGCCAGAATTTCAGCCATGGCTGGACTCCATAGTCTGTGCTTTTAACCGCTGATTTGATAACTAACATGAGGGTGGCCATGGAAGTGGGTTGAGAATGGAATGGCCATTCCAGACTATCTGTCCTGAAGTCCGTCAGCACGAAGAGGAAATGACACACTATGATCTCAATATCAGTGAGAAGCAGCTTGGCTTTGTCAGGAACTAAGAATGAATAAAATGATCGCAGACACCAGGCCCCCCAATTCTAACTCGCTAGGAATTTTCAATATTTTTGCCCTTGTCAAAGAGAATCTCAAAAGGGATTTGATTTTGTGTAAAAGAAAAGCCAAAAGATTAAAATTTTGAGGTAATAAAAGCCCCCTGAGTCTCAAGGAGAAAAACAAACATCCTGTTCTTAGAAAAAAGTGTTAAGTGCCATTAATTATTTTCTCAAAGGAAACACGTGCACTGTGGCTGTGCATTGGAGCACCTTGTACACCCACAAGGCTTTTACTGGGACAATAGCTCCCTTCCCTTGCTATTGACACTTCACTTCCCTCCTAACTTTCTGTGTTCCTTACATGAATTGTCCTCCCACCTCCTTACCATCAACCACTATTCATAACATCCTCCAAGACCTGCTTCAGTCACTTCCTTCCTGGAGGAATTCTCAAACTCACCTCACGCAATACAGGGTCATTACTGCCTTGCTTAGAGGTTTTCTTAGGGCTCCTGTAGAGCTTATATTTGTTTCCTTTCCTATTCTCTGATTTTGTGATTTTGTGTCTGATATTTCCTGGTAGGTGTAAACTCACTAAGAATAAAGGTAGGCAAAGGTCGTATTAAAAAAGAGCAACTTTGACAACAATCCCCTTCTCTTTATACTGGATCACTTATAGAGCCTCCTCTTTGGCTGTGAACACAAAGGACCCTCAAATTTGATTGACTAAGACCTTTTGGTTTTCCCTCTACCCATCCCTTTGATCAGGGTCTGCAAATTATGGTAGGTGGGCCAAATCTGGCTCTGTGCCTGTTTTTATAAATAAAGTTTTATTGGAACACACCTGTGCTCATTCTTTTATGTATTATCTTCAACTCAGTAGTTCTTAACTGAGGGTAATTTAGCCCCCTCCCACGACGTTTGGCAAAGAGACATATTTGATTGTGACACATTTTTTATTCTCATGACTAGGGGTGGGGGTGCTACTGGCATCTAGTAGGTAGAAATCACGGATGCTGATAAACATTCTACAATGCACAGGACAGCCTCTCACAACAAAAAACTTATCTGGCCCCAATTCTCTCTAGTGCTGAGGTTTGGAAACCCTTGTAGAGCTGCTTTCATACAATGAGGTCAAAGTTGGGTAGTAGTAACAGACGGTAGCCATCAAAACCTAAAACACTGAACTGACTCTTGAGGGGACGAGTTTGAATTCCTGCCTTGCTGGTATTTTCACAGGGTTGGATGGTGGTTGTCCATCCCCCAGCCCTCAACAATCCCCCTGCAATCATACCCCTGTCTGTGGCTTCAACCACCACCTCTAATGCTAACTTCCAAATCGGTGTCTTCAGGCTACACATACCTCAGTCTAGACCAGGGCTCATCAAAGTGGGTCTGTAGACCAGGAACATTCCATGATGTGATAAGTAAAGAAACTGAAAGTAAACTTCTAGAAACTTTTTGACATAATCAAGCATGTGATTCTGATGGGAAGCTGTGTATCATGAGGTTTGCATGGAAACCAGGTGTGGTCCAAACAGCTACTCATTGCCTGGTAGTGTCAGTATACAATAGATTGGACATTGAAACAAACAAAACACTAAAAAACACCGGTCCTTCACAGAAAGAATCGCTAGTCTTTTAGACTTTGTCTTTTCTCCCCTAGTCTTCTAGATTTCTCTGCTTTGTTTCCCTCTGGTACTCTGTATTCAACCTATCCCTGATGGAATTTGCTGTCTTCCCTCCTCTTACCTGCCCTCAGCATGTGCCTCCTGTACCTCTCCCTCTTGGTAAATGGCAGGAAGTCACCCAAATCTAAAACCCAGTTGTCACAACCACCTCCTCCCTGTGCCTCATTCTGCCCATCAAGTCTTATTACATGTCTCCTGTCCATCCTACTCCCTCAGCCTTCTAGCCCTCTTGATGTCTCTCCTGCACAAGGGCATTTACTTCCCTACCTGTCTCCTTGCCTTCATCATCCCCTTCCAATTTATCTTCCAATCTCTATCAGAACGAGCCACCTCAAATGCTCCCTTAACCTTCAATAGCAGGCCCACCTTTACAGCCTGGAGATAAGATAGCCTATGGGGCCCATTTCGGCAACTGGGGTCTCGCCCAACCCTGAAGCTCTATCTCCAGCCAGTTCCTCAAGACCCCTACTACCTTGTTTACATCTTGAACTGACCAACACTCACACTACACTGCAATTACTACCATCTACTTCACCAGGCTGTTTTCTCTGGGGGAAAGAACTATATTTAACTTATGGCTGGCTGGTACTGAATAAATGTTTGTTGAATGAACAAATGAGAAAGTTTGAGATTGCCTTGATTTCTTTCCTCTTCCTGCCCTGCTGAAAATGCAAGCTGAGCATTTCTGTGACTCTTATAGGAAAAATAAATTAATAAATAAAGTCATCTAGCTAGGAGCTGTCACTTCTTTGCTATGGCAAAGACTTTCATTTTTCCTTTATCTGTGCAGGGTAAGAATTTAACAGTTTATCAATGCAAGTCACAGTAATTCTACAGGCTCATACAGATCTTTGGGATTAAGGCAAAGAATATTTGTTGACAGGCTGTTTCAAAGGGAAATGACTTCCATCTATGACTGCCATGTGCAAATAGAGTCTTAAGAGAGAAAAATTTGACAGTACATTTCCCAGAATGCAGACTTACTAGTTAAATTTAAGTCAGTCTTAAAGAATGAGGCCCAGGAGAAACGAGTTACTCCCCTGACCTTTCCTTTCAAAAGGAAATGGATTAAGGGGGAACTTAGATTATTTTGCTCAAGATACACAGGAGAACCTGCAACACTATAATGGACACTCAATAGAAAAGGATTGTTTTGAATATCAGTGCATGACTAGTTAGGTACTTGAAAAACAACACCTATTTAATGAATGAACACACGGACAAGCAAAACAGCAGCTAGAACTCTCACTGCTTTTTCTGTCTATGCCTTTGGGGAGGAAAGAACTGGGTAAAACTTTGATCCAGCCCTGTAGGATCCTTGTACAACTCCAGGCCATAGGGGTGCCAGTTACCTCCTGGGTAAATGGAGAGAAATACCCCAAACCTGCCTATCTTTCAGGAGATTACAAGAGCTGAGTGTGAAAATCTTCACAGAGTGCTATGCAATCACAAAGCGTATCTTTATCAGAAATGAAAAACCAGAACATCTACTGAAATACTATCTAACAGAGAGGGACCGTTCTAACTGCCAAAATAACCACATCCATTTTCTCCTTAAATGTGGTCTGTGGCAGTCACCAGCGTTATTGTTGCAAATGGGTCTAAAATGGTTTGTGTCCAGACTGTGAACAATCTCCACAAATGGAAGGGATTTTTTTTACCTCCAGTTTAATCAGAGAATAATTCCTTCTGAGCTAACTTCTGTACATGTACATGCATCTTTTATCTCCAGGAGTGCAATTCTTCCAGCCCTGAGAACAAATGGGACTCCTATGAGTTGGGAAAATTACAACCAATCATTATCTGTCAGGTAAAGAAAAATTTAAAGTCATACAGTTATTTTCTTTAAATATCTGGCAAGCTCTCAAGTAAGAGGAAATCAGTGCGATCTCAAGAAAAGAATTAGGTGTGTGATTAAAGTTCAAGGAGAGGCCAGGTGGGGCTGGGTAGGAAGAAGAAGTCTAACCAACTTGAGTTAATCAGCTTGAAGAATGGGAGAGGCCCATCACAGGATGCTTTCCAGCTGAGCCCAGAACTGCATCCGGATGCCAGAGGGGAGGGAGAGGGAGAACATTCCTGCACTGGGAGAGAAGTTACAGGGAGATAGCCGCTAGTCCACGTTCCTCATTTCAAGTAGCAGTTCCTGGTACCGGCATGCAAGCTACAGGTACACACAGACAGGTGACAGAATCACAGATTTGTGTTTGAGATGCATTTATACTTAATATTACAAAGTATAGGACAGTGTTCCCTCACACCACATTCCCTCAGGGCTCTAGGAAGACATCCCTGGGACACTGGTGAAGGAAAACAAGAGTAGAAAAGTAGGGTCTAAACATTCCCCCACCTCCTCCTTAGCCAAAGAAATTCTGTTTTTATTTGTTAATATACTGGGCTTATGCTAACATTTTCTTTCTTTGCCTTAAAAAAAAAAAAAAAGAAAAAAAGTTTGAAAGAACTGGGCCAACAAGGAGGATGCATGCTGTCACTCAAACTCTTAGGACCTTAGTTTTATCCTGTTAGGATGAGAGGGTGGGGCCAAGAAAACAAATGTTAGGGTTCTGTGATTCTATACGTTTTCAGAAACATCTAGCTTCTAAGGAAATTTTAAGGGGAAAAAAGTAATACTTTTAAATGATGTTAAGATTATGTTAGAATCAAAATACTTTTTACCAGCTTCTAAAATTTTCATTATCGTTTTTCATCCTTCCAGATATTAAGAATGGAAAGCAATGCCAGTGACTTTGTGAGCCTCAACTTGCTCATCTCTAGAGTAGCGATCGTAATGGTATTTTTTAAGCAGGAGACAATGCCCATAAGGTGCTTGACAAAGTCCTGTTAGCTGATGAGTTTATAATCAGTGGGAGGGGCAGTTATTATTATTAATTATTCCAAAAAACTGGAGCTGCATAAGGAACAAGACAGGTTGGAAGCTCACTGTGGGGATTTTTTTCCCAACATTATTTTTGTAGACCTTGGGATCTAGCTACCTAAACTGATTTGTTTTAAATAATGTAAAACCCCAAATGGTCTGGTTCCAAGTATAGTCATTCCTCAGTACCTGCAGGGGATTGATTCTAGGGCTCCCAACAGATACCAAAATCCACAGATGCTCAAGTCTCTTATATAAAATGGCATAGTATGTGCATATAAATTATGCACATCCTCTACATACACTTTGTCATCTCTAGATTACTTATAACACCTAATACAATGTAAATGCTATGTGAATAGTTGCTAGTGCATGGCAAATTCAAGTTTTGCTTTTGGAACTTTTCTCCCCCGCTCCCCCGCCAAGTGTTTTTGATCTGCAGTTGGTTGAGTCTGCAGATACCCAACCCACGGATACAGAGAGCCAACTTGAGCTTGGGTAACTGAAAATGATTTCTGGTTTAGCAAAGCTGAGAGAAGATGATACCCTAGGCAGAATCCAGTAACATTGGTAGGACTAGATTGTTTTATCATTAAGTCCTACTGTAAAAATGATAAATACCAAGCTAAACTAGGTTCACTCCCAACTCTCAAGGAGCCAGTACTCTAGGCAGCCACGAGGGTCTGCCTAAAGTGCTAATTTAAACAGACACAAAAAATGTTAAAACAGGCGAAGGTATAAGATGCTATGGAAAATGTCTCAGATACAAGGGGTGCGGGGGAGTAATAGAATCACAGCAGTTAGAGCTAGGAGAGAGCTTGAAGAACTTCCATCAGCTTCCTTTGTACTGCCATCCCTCCCCTTTCACATCTTCACAGACAGAGCCTACCCAAAGAAGGGCAAGGATTCACCTGGTGACACTGCTGACCAGTCAAAGGCTTAGAGCCTTGTCTCCTGCTCCATTGAAAATGAATGTTACCTGTCTTAACTGATCCTTGGCAAAAAAAAACAAAGTTTAAAAAAATAAATGAAAAGAGAAAAAAATCACATGTATTCTGAAATGGCAAGCCGCATTTCACCAAAAAATGCCTTTGCTTGTTTAAAAAGTTGTGTGTAGCCTAAATGATTATAATGGATTTGAACAGAACAGGTCAGGTCTTTTTCAACTAAACACACAAGTCATCTATCACTGGAATGATGTATCTACAAATATGACCTTCAAATCATCACCAGAACATGACAGATTCCCAAATGTATATGTTGTCTAAATAGAGACCTGACTTTGAAGTTCTCTGTCTTCCAGGCTGACTGGGGCTGCTCTGCCAGAATCTTCACTCAGTCTGTTTTTCAATACAGTGTTTTACATTATTAGTAGTGAGACTGCTATGCTAATAGGTGTCACTAATCCTGGCTCACTGGACTCTAGAGCTAGAGATTATCTGAAATCACATAGCACCAAAAGCCTCCTCTTAAGAGACGAGCATAAGGCCCTGAGAACCTTGTTTGCACAACTTGGGTCATAGCTAAGATGAGAACCTGCTTTCTGATCTCTAGTCCCTCTGATTGTCTCCACTTAATGCTGCATGAGTTTTATCAGATAGCAGAACGGTGAGGTGTTTGCCAGATCTCCTAGCATGTTCTTGTGGCTTTGTTCCTATACACCCTGTGGTTCTCTGAAATGTCCTTAAGTTCCTCCAGCTCAGTAGGGCAGACTACAGTGTGTGGTGTGTGCCTCTGGCTGGATGGTTCCCAGAGTGTTTCCTGTCAGACTATTCCTGCAGCTGCTCTGGGGGCAAAATGATTCGCTAGACTATCTCCCTGTAGAAATTCACTGTACACAGGGACATATTAAATGCTCTGAAAGGTCCTGCAGAAAGGGACTTGCGTCAGACAGGTTTCCCAAAGAATCCTTTTCTGATGCTATTCATGTCTCAGGGTTCAGATGAGGTGGTGCCATATTAGCCAACTGCAGGTGTGTGATCTCTGCAACACAGTTTAACAAAGACCCAAAGACTAGAAGGCTAAAGGTGACTTTCTCAAATATGCAAATAAATCCAAAATCACAGAAAACCCAGGTTTTTAAAAGTTTAAAATTTGAGATTCAAGGATTCTACTATTAATTCATAACTCAAACAAATACTAATTTAAACTCATCAGCCCTCAAACTCATCACTTTTCTTGGCTATTCAGAATTAGCAACTTTTTGTATTATAAAATTGTATGATTTAATTTTTAAAACTGCTCTTCCACCAGAGGTACTACTGAACTCAGTCCATCATCATGAGACTGGTAAAACTTGGAATTGAAGTACATCAAGGCCAAGGAAGGCATGTTTTCTAAAGGAAAGAACATACCTGACTGTTGCTGTAGAACTGTTTGGCTACTGATACTATTTATTCTGGTTTGTGGGATGTCATTTTAATTCGTAACCTTTAAAGTGTGGGGGCAGGAGGGAAGATTCCAAATGGAGGTGGCCAGCCCTAAAGCTGTTGCCCTTGGTTTTGAGACAACCTGGGTTATTTCAGGCCAAGATATCCTTTCCAGAAGCCCCACTTCAGTCTGAATAGCCTCCCATAGCCAATCACAAACTCACAGTATCAAAGGCAGGCCCCTTCTGTTATCCTGGACACTCCTCCCAGTTTCAAAGACCTCTTGCTCTATCTTTCACACCAGAAGCTTATCTGGCAGGGTCCGGGGCTAGTGCAGAACTTAGAACTGTATTGAGGCCTGACTTCCGCCAAGGACAGAGCCTTCCTGCCCACCTTATTCATGGCTTTTGCCTCTTGCTTTAGCTCCTCTTGGAGGAACATCACTATAAAATATCTATTAAATGTCCAGAGTGCTAGGGACTGAAGGGCTAAGCACTGTGGATATGGTCACTGATCTCAAGGAAGTGACCATTCAGATGGGTTACTGGACCCTGCAACCTCTGACCCTCTAGAAATTCACAGCAAGGATGTGTTTCACACACTGAACTCTACTTCATGTTTGTGTTCTGAAATTCCTAGTAAATCTCTTTGTTTATGGTATAAATTAAACTGATCAGGTTATCACTAACAGTTTGATACTGGATCCACTATAAATGACTTAGGGCCATACCTGTGAGATTGAACTATCTTCAGTAAATAAATGGTATTCCCAAAGACCAGCAATTACTGTCACCCTCCTTTGCACAGTAGGGTACTTTGAAATGAGTTCTCTGCCAGAGGCCAAGAACCCTTACAAGAGTCAGATTTAATAGCTTCCCTGGTCCTCTCTCTGGTGGTGAAGGTGAGGTATTTATTTAGCACAAAGCCCCAAAAACTTGACTTTAAACCTGATTCTGCTCCTTACTTAGCTGTGTAATCTTGTCCAAATTACTAAATCTTTCTGAGCCTTGTTCCCACCTGGAAAATAAGAACAATACTATCCATCTCAAAAGGTAGTTGTGAATATTAATATTTAATAGTTCAAGCATTAAGCACCTAGGGAAACAGCAAAAGCATCATGAAAGCGTCATTTTTTTATTGTGTCTATTCTGGACCTGTCCTGTCCTGAGTGCGTTATTTTTTAGCTCATTTAATCTACATTTTGTAACTGATAAACTGAAGTATGTACCAGCTAAGTAATTTACCTCAAGTCGCACAAGTATTAAGGACAAAGATATGTAACCAGACAACCTGACTCAGAGGCTCTTAACCTCAGGTGTTTTTTTGTTTGTTTGTTTGTTTTTTCTCATTTCCTTATGAAGGCGGTGCTGAACTTTGTGGGAAACAGCCATTCGTACATGTACTTACTGTTCTGTTACACTGCGTAGGAATATTTAGGTATGTTCCTTACTGTATAATTTTGGGCAAGTTATAGAAGAGGTCTGTCCTCAGTTTCCACACCTGTGAAATGGGGATATAAACATTGTGCCTTCTTCATAGATTATTAGAAATAAATGAGATAATCAAAGTAAAGGGCTAGGAAGAGGGCTTGGCACCTAGGGCAGGCTCCATGTAGGAAGTACCTTTAACATCCAAAGTCATTGAGTAACATGATATATCAGGAGAAATCTTGGGCTTCAGTGCTTGGTAAAGATTTTGTGGCTGGCTCAATCTAGTAGTTTCAAATGATTATACATACTGTTCTTGCTCTCTGGCAAACATACTGCATTTAAATAATAGATTTAAGTTTTTATTCCATTAATGAATAAACAGGTCCACAGGATTCTGGTTAGAAAGAAATTAGGCCAGGCCTAAATAAAATCAGACTGAAAGCAAGAATTGTAATAATTAAAAAAAAAAAAATCAGAACAGTGTTCCTGGAGGTTTTTCAGGCTATGAATTGAAGTCCACTTACTGGATAAATGTTATGACTCTGGGCAAAGAGCTTGTGAAAAAGTTATGGCGTGCTAAAAATCTTTGGGTGATGTAGGTTAAAACAACTTTATCCCCATTGCTGTTGAATACCACAAATTTTAGAAGTGAAAAGGGGTCGCTTTTGTGAACGTGTTGAACATAAAACCACTTTAAAGGAAAAGCTGGAGAGCTGATAGGACAAACCAGCTCATGTGAGCACTTCTGCAATGGTTCTTACGGCTTTGTATTTATTCATCTTGCACCATGTTTAGATTTATAGTAAAAAGCAAAAAAAAAAAAAAAAAAAAAGTGCAACACTCATTACTCTAGCTATCTTTACATGTTCCACTGAGTTTAAGAGAAGGGGCTCAGAGTTTAAGAGAAGGGGCTGCTCATCTTATTTCATGTCTGTAGCTGCTGCCACAGCCACAGCACCATGTTCCAATCATGGAATTCATAATGCAAAATCTCTTGCAGATGATAACCACTGGAAAGGAAAAACTGCCGTGGATCCAGAAAAGCTTCCAAATTTCTCTTCTTATCTGTGAGCCCAGGGGCTCATACTGAGTGTTTTATTCAATGACTGAGGCCTATTGGGAAACCGACATTTTTTAGGAGACTTAAGGAAGAACCATTCCTTGGTTGTTTGACTATTGGTCTTTATCATTTATTTCACATGTGACAATGCCAAACATTTCACAACTGTTCTAATTTATCTTTGGATGTTTAATCTGAAAACATACCTGTGTAGCTTATTCTTAGCTGTCAACAAGAGCTCATTCAAATTTCAGCTGATATCAAAAAGAGGACCTCAGGAACTGTCCAGAAAAGAAGAGAAACTGCATTTCCTGGTTGTTAGATGAAAGATCTTTTTGAAGTTAGAATATTATAGGAGCCCTTTAAATTGCTTTAGGGATCTGAGCTTATAGGTGAGCCTTTTGTCTCCCGGTGTGGTGAAGAGAAGTCCCAAAGGAAGGCTCTGCTATTCAAATTCAGACTGTTCTTTTTAAAAGCAGCACCCCCAGGAAACTCCAGGATACCGTGAAGCCTAAGAGCTGGGGGTTGGGGAGAAAATCTTTGTCTCCCTAACACATTCATCAGTTCCCTCCCCCTACTCAGCACCTCCCTCCTCACCACCCCTACACCCTCAGCAAACATCAGCACTGACTCCCCCCAAATACACCAACTCTGGAAAGATTCATGTTGCAATACCCTCCTGACATTCCTATTGCTGCCCTCATTTTAATTCACTCACTTTTTTTTTTTTTTTTTTTTTAACAAAATGTAATTACTTGACTGTCAGCCTGGGTTGCACTCTGGGGCTTTTACTCCTTTTAACACAGCTGCGTTCCCGGCTTTGATGCTGCTGTTCACGCAGCTTGTCCCAGCCACAGCCTGGCTCTCGGTAACGTAACATTCAAGTGCATATTTATTTTTAAACTGACCTCTCCTAGACTGTACAGTATAAAGGAGGTCCTGCCAAAAAATATGCTACTTTCTATTTATAAGATGAAACACATGCCTCCCGAAGTCGAGAGGGGGATGGACTATAATAATTCATAATGAAAAAATTACTGGCCTCATCCATTCGTCCTCACACGTCTAATACTTGTCTGTATCAAGGCAGTTTCAAGGAAAAAGGGAAAAACAAAACAAAAGGCAAACCTTGAAAACAATCCAGCTGTTCAGAAACCACCGTTAAAAAAAAAAAAAAAAAAGCAACTGCCAGATCTGCAGGTTGGAGCCCCTGCCACAATGCCCCCCATCAAGAGAAGAGACACACGCCCAGCGGGTACTGCCATCCCAGTTCTGCGCGGTGCACCCTTGTGTGGCCCTGGTGCCAGTCCACGATGGGAGGGGAGCGGCAGCCATGTGCGGCTTGTTCTCAGATGGAAAAATGCAATAAGCGCCCAGAATGGCTGTCAATGGCTCAGAGGGGGCAGTGTAGCCGCGCAGCCCCACCCTGAAAAGTGGTGGGCACAAACGGTGGCGCTCTGCGTCTTGGTCGTGCCGCCCGCACCCCTCTCAGTTTGCTTTATACAGCCTTTGGTCCTCAGGACACCAGCTGGAAGGTGATGCCCTCGGTATAACCGTTCCCCGTGCGTTTCCAAGCCTAGACCCCGCGCACGCCGGAAGCGGCCACGGCCGCGGGTCGGACGAACTCACAGACGCGCAGAAAAGGAGCTGTGGGCAGACGGCAACTCACCAGCGGCGCCAAGGATCCCAGCCGCTGGCCCCGGGGCCAGGCGCCCGGCACCGACACTTTCCGAGGGCGCACGCAGTCCCTGCCCGCCACGCGCAGATCCAGCCGGGTCGGCGGGCGCGGCGCCAGTTCACAGCATTATCCGCTCTGAGATTGCGTGAAGGCGCCCAAGGCCGGGGACTCCCGGCTTGCCCCCAGCTCGGGCCCCTCCGCTGCGCAACCCGCCGTTAGCAGCCACCGTGGAGAGAGAGGGAAGGTGCGAGCTATACTGAAAGCACTGCAGCCGGACGCCAGGGCTGAACCTGCGAAGGGCGGGGCGGGCCGGGGCGGGGCCGGCGGCGCAGGGGGCGGGCCGGGGCGGGGCGCAGGCCGTGGGTCGCTGGCCGCACCACCCTGCCTTAGTACCTGAGCTCCGGCCCCGGGCGGGTAGACCCCGGTCGCCAGCTGCCGGGCTTGAAAGCCCCTGGCGGACAATGGGCGCTTATTGTTACCGCCCCAGCGCCACCTCCAGGGGTGGGGCTTTTCTCCGAGAAGATGTGTTCCGCTCCCTTGGCACAAAGGAAGGTCGCAGGGACGCCCAATTCAAAGAGGCACTGGCTGCTGGGTGCCAGAGGACAAAGGGACTCTGCCTGCACCCCGGACACCTGTACTAAACCTCGTACGCCCACCTCTCCTCCTCCCAACGAGTCGATCCAGCCCAGCAAGGCTCCGGCTTGGCGGGCGGCGGACTCTTGGGGAAGAGAGGCCACCTGACGGCGCCGCGCCGGCCGAGCCTTGGGTCCCCGGGCCAGTCTCAGCTCCAGTTTGCGGGGGGGGGGGCTTCTGTCAGTTTCCAGCCCAAACCCCTTGGAGATGTCGCCAAAACCCGGAGAGTGGATTTGGCGCACAAGAGACGCCCGGGGGTGCCGGCTGAGCAAGTGGGCACGCGAACAGCCGATGTTGCAGGTTTTTCCAGTCCACCGGGAGGCGTTTCCTCTCCTGCGGGGTGCCTCAAAGAGACTTGGCTAAAGCTGGAAGCGGGTGGCGGTTGCTCTAGACGAGCGCAAGTACCGCAGCTGCCGGCCCAGGAGCGTAAAATTCCGCCCTGGGCAGCACCTGCGCCCGCCGGTCATTCCAGCCACCGCCGCTGCGCGCCCCGCCTTGCTTCCCTCGAGGCCAAGCGTCGACCTGGTTAATTTTCTTAATCCGTCTCCGTCTCTTCGTCCTTGAGTTCTCGGCCTGGGGAATGAGTAGGCGACAGGAAAGGGCGGCGTTTTCCGGCGGTAAGGTCCCAGCCCGCACGTTCGGCCTGGGGGTGGGGGCTGGAACCTGCGAGAGTGAAGCACTCGCAGCCTGGCCCCAGCCCCGGGATTCTCAGGTTGAATGGAAATCCTGGCACAAAGAGCGATCCTCCAGGAGAACCTTGACTTTCCAGAGCGATATCAGCATCAGGTCGTCACCATAATGCCCCTGGGTTAATCTGAAACCTTAGAGGGTGCACATTAAGTCTTCGTTGTAACCCTCGGCTGATGTTAAGGTGAAGTGAAAAGGAAACGGACACAACCGTTCTGGAAAGCAACATACTTGGGTGGAGTGTTAAAAGAAAATAATATTTGGCAGGTCAAATGGCCATGAAGTTGGAAGTCAAATACAAAACTCAGCTGAAGTGATGTTAGAAATCTGACAAGCAAAACAGTCGGTGAAGATAAGAGACCCAGCATTGTTTCCTTTCTTCAAATGACAACTACTCCGAAGTTTCCTTTGGCAGATACCTGAATTTTACTCCAGATTCCTGAGTGTTTTACCAGGGGTTCATATTTCAAAATATATGTTCCATTTGGCAGTAATGTATGTATTTTATGTATGAATTTATTGAAAAATATTAAATGTTACTGGCTTACTTAGATGAAAGTATTTTTATAAATATTTATGCATAGCTTTAATTGCACATGGTGTTTTTATAAGTACAAATAGTATGCATATATATTTATTAAATACCACATGAAAAATTCCTTTTGCACACAGACATTCTTTATGCATGTCTTTTGTGTGAAATTTTTTTTTCATTTGCTCTGTTGTTAGCTGCTGTTAGAGACTTTACTTCCATATAACTGAGTTACTTATTTTACAGCTTGTGCAAACATAAGAGGGGCAAGTTGTTTGAGGTAGCAATTTTATTCTCAAACTCCATTTTCACTTTTCTATACCATTCCTCAACTTCTAGAGACTTTCCCTCTCTGTCCTTTCTTTATGAGACTTCACTTCTGGGCTGTAAACAGTTTATCCAAAACCTACTCCTTCAGGGGCCTAGTGGTGCCGATTTGATTTATCCATGCCTGTTTGATGTTCATGTTATTTATTTGCACCGAACATCTTCTTGGTATGGAACATCTCCAGGGAGGGAGAGTGCCCCTATATAGTGGATTATCCTTCCAAACAAGGGTGTTTCCTGTACTATAATTGCTTTTAGTTTTGCTAGATTTTGATTTCACTGTGGAAGAGAGAGAAAAGTTTTGCTTTAGGAAGATTTTAGAGGTTCTGAGATTCTACTCTGGGTTACAGAAAAGTTTATCACCTTGAAAAGTCAGTAAAAACCTTAGGGGCCTAAGACGAAGAAAGTGTACCTAGAGAAGATATCTTAATTAGGTTCAATTAATGCACTCATATGTGTAGAGCAAGCATCTATCAGGCCTGATGGTGGGCTATTTTTCTATTAGTCCTGACTGTGAGAGAAGAGCCAAGAAGTGTCAGTAGAAACCTGCAATCTATTTAGGAGGTAGAGAGCAACAAGCCAGTGTATGCAAACAAGTGCAGACTAAAATATTCTAGCCTCTTGCCATTAAGTATCGTCCTGGAACCAGCAGCGCCAAGCCTCTCTCCAGAGCTACTGAGTTGGAATCTTCATTCCAATGAAATATAGATTGTTCTTGTGTACATTTGATGTGTGAGAAGCATTGGTCAAGAGGAATGGTTTTCAGTCTTAAATAACAGACTCATTTAAAAATCTCATGGGCCTTATGAACATTCTTGTTATAAAAACACACAGAGAGAATTACACAAACTTTTTCACATTCAGCCTTTTTTTTTTTTTTAATTTTTTTAGGGCCGCATTCATGGGATATGGAGGTTCCTAGGCTAGGGGTCTAATCAGAAGTACAGCTGCTGGCCTGGCACATAGTAGGTACTCAATAAATATATATTGAATAAGTGACCCCTTACTGCAACCAGTGATGAATGTGAAAGCTGTGTTCACAAACTCCATAGCTCTAGAAATAATAGTATATTAAACATTCCTGACATATACCACACATATGCCGAGACTGAATTTTCAACCACTTTTCCTTAGTCTAGCTGAATAAGAAGTACTAAACACATGGAACATTTTAAGTCCTAAAAATCAAACATTTTAAAATAAGGCTTGCAAAAAATGCCTTTATAGTCCATGTATAATGCATAACTATTTTTCTTGTAGCAAAGCTGAAACACACTGGTGTGTACTCAGCTGGGGTTTTTCTCCAAAATGCCACATTCAGACTGAATTTGTATGTGTATGTTCTCGATTAGCCTCCTGAGTTAGATTTAGGGAAAAATATAAGAGAAACTGGAAGATTAGTACATTTCGAACAAGTATGTCCTTATAGCTGGAGGATTCCCCTTCTTGCTACTCAGTTAGAATTGCACCAGTCCTGGAAATAAAGTTAACCTGTGCCAGTGAATTTGGTTGAACAGTTGCCAAAAGCTAAGGAGTTTTTTAACCAGTGATTTCCCTGTAAGTAAAGAATGTCAGGTCACATCTTGGTTAGAAATTTCAGTTTTGCCTAATCAAATGCAGCAGGAAATCATATATATGAGACGGTGTGAGCATGCAGACTGCAGGCCTACGGTGTAGTTCTGAGCAGGTTTGACAGTGAACCACCAATTCCTAGAACTCTTGGCATTTGAATTTGCTTTTTAACTCAGGTGGCACCAATTTTATTTGGGGCTAAGACCTTCAAATACAGATGTGCACTTGGTCCTGATTGTTGATGAAAACCAGTGACAAATAAATAGCATTACCTAACATTTAAATAACTTTTAGGCTTTAAAAAAAAAAACAAAAACAAACCTTTGACGCTCATCTCATTTCTTCATTTTAGGTTGTTTGTCCGTATTGGATAAGTAAAGCCCTTAGGATTGATCTACACTTTGTCTCTTTCTAGAAGGGATTCTAGCAACTTTTTTTTTTTTTTTTTTTTTTTTTTTGTCTTTTCTAGGGCCGTACACACAGCATATGGAAGTTCCCAGGCTAGGGGTCTAATCAGAGCTGTAGTTGCCGGCCTGTGCCAGAGCCACAGCAACACGGGATCCAAGCTGAGACTGCAACCTACACCACAGTTCACGGCAACGCCGGATCCTTAACCTGCTGAGTGGGGCCAGGAATCGAACCTGCAATCTCATGGTTCCTAGTTGGATTCGTTAACCACTGAGCCACAACAGGAACTCCCGATTCTAGCAACTTAAAAGGCTTTTGTGTATAATGAGGAGTCATTCCTATTATGTTCTTTGTGATGTGCTCTTTCTCCAAATATCTGTATGTCTCCCTCCTTAGTTTCTTTCAAACCTTTGCTTAAATGTTAGCTCCCCAGAGGCTTTCCAACACTTCCTATATGTTGGCTTTCCATATCCACACATTCTGCATTCACAGATTCAACCAACCATGGCTTGAAATATATATATATATTTTAATTCCCAAAAGTTTCAGAAAGCAAAACTTGAATTTGCCAAGCACTGACAACTATTTACATAGATTTTACATTGTATTAGGTAGTATAAGTAATCCAGAGGTGATTTAAAATGTAGTAATGAATGCATATAGGTTATGTGCATATGCTATGCCATTTTATATAATGAACTTGAGCATCCTGGGATTTTGGTATCTGCAGGGAGTCCTGGCACCAGTTTCCCTCTGATACCTAAGGTTGACTATATAAAATATCACTCATGGCCCTTTTTTTCACCTCTACTCCTGTTTATTCTTCATAGCACTTACCATTCAACATACTGTATCTTTATTTATTATCTCCTCTGCCTCACATCACTAGATTATATGCTCCATGAGGGCAGGAACTTTGCTTTTTTTATTCATTGCTGCATCCCAATACCTTGATCAGTGTTTGGCACATAGTAGGGACTTAATAAATATTTGTTGAATGCGTAGAGGAACATGTTCTCAGTACTTAGTACAGATACCTGGCACATGATAAGTGTTTGTTGAATAAAACAGTACTGTAAGGAATGAATTAGAGAAGGGTGTGTGATTCATTCAAGGTCACACAAACAGTGATAATTTTTTTTTTGTATAGATTTCAATCTCTGCAAATTCTTTCTCTGACCCCTTTTCATTTGTATACCCAGTAGCAAATCCAGACTGTTCTATCATCAAAGTTTCTTTATTCATCCAATTTTGTACCTGCCAAAATGACAATAGAGCTATGACAATGATTATAAGAGGAGCAGGCGGTAAGATTATGTCTGTTAATGTTCTAGGCTAGTGAGAGACAAGATGAGAAAAGAGAGGGGAAGAGAGAGGTCTGCAATGATACCCCGTTTCTCCTCTTCTCTACATGCATTCATACACTTACGTGGAACAGCGGGTACCCATATGCCTCCCCACAACACATGTACCAAACATACTCCTCTCCTGCCGACTCCTACATGACGTCTTCACCGTCTCTGCCTTTCTTGTGTCCACCTTTCTTGTTTTACCCAGTGTCAGAAGTCCCTGTGTATAAAGGACCCCTGAGGGATTTATTGCAGGTCACTTAATTTGGACTCCTACACAGAAAATCAGAAAATGTGCGATGGGGGACACCCAGGGCTATTCTTACATTTACTTCACAGAGAACATTCCATAAGGATGTTTGAAAAGCACATCTGACGATAATCTTTTAGGGCTCTGAGGTCACTTAGGCTTAGGTTCAGTCTTGGGCTCACTTTACTATTTATGGCTCACTCTGCTGATGGACTGGATTCTAAGCACACCTCTCCCACCTGGCATTGTGGATACTCTGAAGCCTGCTTGTTAGCCTTTGTCTTCAATGCACTAGAAACAATGGTTGTGGTATTTTCTTCAAGGAGGAAAATAGGTAGATGTTTTCACTTGGGAGTGCTTTGAGTTACCTGACTACTGACTAAACTGGAGGAGAAACTGGAGGACGAGCTGAGTGGTGCAATTTCACACATTCAACCCGTATTTATTGGGGGCCCATTCTGTGCCAAGGAATTGGGCCAATAATGTTGGCACTGCTCTCAGAAAATCAAGAAACTCCAGAAACTCCTTCCTCTCGTTTTTTCTAAACCTGCTTGACTGCATATAAAAAGAATGTTCTAAAGGCCTTCATCTTAACCTTACTGGACATCTAGATGAGTGACTGTGGTCTAGTCACTTGTCTGAGCAGAAGGACATGTTATGCAAATTAAGTACCCACAAAAATCAACACATGGTAACCCTGTGCTTGTACCTAAGCCCAGAAATGCTGTGCAATTTACACAAATGGACACTGAAAGCTGTGCTATTTCAAAGGTAGCTATCTCCTTTGTGACCATATATTAAAATCTCTGATCCTAGAGTGGTCTAAGACTTCCTTTTTGGTTTGTAAAGTCCTATCTTTAAATTGTTTCTAGCTGTGAATCTGTCTAGAAAGCAAAGATAAGAATTGTGCACATTCATTCCATTATGTTGTAACTCTCAGGACCTGCTGCACATATCTGCTGGCTATGGAATGTGACCTAACATTCTTATTGTTATACAAGTTACATTTGTTGAACACCAAAGTGTAAGGCACAGTGACAGGTACTCTAAAGGATGCAAAGAAGGATATATTTCCTGCACTTACGCAGTTTAAAATTTGTAGAAGTGATAAAGAAACACACAAGTAACTGTAATATAAGACAATATATGATAAATGTCATCAACTCCATGATGTTTCCAAATGCCAAATAGGGACACATATTCTGATATGTCATCTGACAATGGGACAACATGTATCTAAATTGAAACCATCTGGATTATCTGGGATGAATGGCCCAGTAATAATGATATTTCACTATACATTAGTTTTAAATTTTTTTTTATTTTTAAATGGAATGGTAAGTTTCTGCTGTGGCACAGTGGGTTAAGGATCCTGCATTTCTATAGAAGTGGTGTAGGTTGTAGCTCTGGCTCTGATCTGATCCCTAGCCTGGGAACTTCCACGCCCTGTGGGTATGGTAAAAAAACAAACAAACAAAAAACCCAAAAAAAAACACATACATAAATAAATGTAATTGTAAGAAGGACCATGATATGTGTAATAGGCAAAAATGAAGTTGTTCTGTTTGAGCTGTAATGGGATCCCTTCCCCTTTTAGCCCTCTACCCTTTCACTAAGGAGTTTCTTGACTCTCCCTCCTGACTCTCATGGGTTCCAAGAAACACAGTTGAAAATGTGGTGAGATGATGAATAAGTGGAGAGATTGCATCCTTTGCTGTGAGCAGGTGGCCTGACAGAGGCGGTGGCATTCGAATTTGGCCTTAGTATAGGGTCATCATTGGACTTTGCATTGTTAAGGGCTGGGGCATATGTGTCTACACTAGGCACAGATCTTCACAGCCTTGTAAATTGCCTCCATAGAGGGTGTCAGGGAGAATCCAGCACTTGATCCTAATCTCTCATCATGTGCACCCCCCAAAAATTTGTGAGTTTCACACTGGTGAGGAGTCTGAGGTTCATCTCTGGCCTCCTCTGACCTTCTGTCCCTCACTCCTCCTCCTTCCCTCTATCCCATTATAGTGAACTTTATGCTGTCCCTTTGTTAGCTCAGAAGCCCAGCTCATAGAAAAATATTTCTGGATATTTGTCCTTTGCCAGCAGCAACACTTACAGTTGATCCTAACATTTATGTCTTTAGCATTGATCCCAGAAGAACACAGCCAGCTCATGGCAACAATGAGAGAACACTACCATCCTCAGGGAATGCTGTATTTTCTCCCAAGGAGGGCAGGCTTGGGAGAGAGGACCCACTTAGGAACCATAGATAGAGCCAGTGAACTAGAACTGTGATCCTTTAGCAAAGCTAATTCTGGCTAATCAGTTTTATAGGACCTTGGAGTATAGTTAACATTGCTTGGGAATGGGCTGCTTACTCTGAGGTTCATGCTGTCTTGAAATACCCAAATATTAGGATTTAGATGGAGGAATGACCAAATCTCAGACACCACTCTCTTCCATAATTGCTTTATCATCCCTTGTCAGGCTAATGACCTAGTTAGTTATAAAGAGAGCAGGGATTCCACAGAAAGATGGACGTCGTAGCCAGACTTACAGTGAGAGCCGTGCAAAAAAATCAATTCTATTAAAAACATATTTGTTGAGGGTTTTTCTTTATTTTTTTTAAAAAAGCATCTTAAGTTCACAGCAAAACTGAGCAGAATGAACATAGAGTTTCTATATATTCTCTGTCCCTACACACAGTCAGGCTTCCCCACTACCAATATCATGTAGCAGAGTGGTACATTTGTTACAATCAATGACCCTACATTGGCACATCATTATCAGCCAAAGTCTACACTTTGTGTTAGAGTTCACTCTTGTTATTGTGCCATTTGCGGTTATGGACAAATGTATAATGACCTGAACCCACCACTATAATATCATACAGAATAGTTTCACTGCCCTAAAAATCATCTGTGCTTCACTTCTTCATCCCTATTCCTGGTAACCACTGATCTTTTTACTGTCTCCATAGTTTTGCCTTTTCCAGACTGTCATATAGTTGGAACTTTACGGTATGTAGCCTTTTCAGATTGGCTTCTTTCACTTAGTAATATACATTTAAGTTTTCTCCATGTGATAGCTCATTTCCTTTTAGCACTAAATATATTCTATTGTCTGGATGCACCACAGTTTATTTATCCATTCTCTTACTGAATATTTGTTGGGTTCTTACTCTGAATAAAGCATTGAACTATATGCAATTAGGGGGTATAATAACACATAGTTATAAAACAAGATATTTTTCTGTTGTTCAAGGAGTTTACACTCCATTAGGGCCTTTAGTTAAGGGGTAAACTGGAACAAGGTTGTTACAAGGAAGGAGAGATTTCAAGTGTTAAATTCCAGGCATCTTAAAGAGAAAACACATGAGAAGGGATTAGAGAAATGGGTAGGATTCCAATGTTGTTATGACTGAATTGTGTTCTCTCAAAAGCCACATTTTAAAGTCCTAACTCCTGATACCTCAGAATGTGATAGTATTTGGAGATAGGGCCTTAAAGAAGTAATTAAGGTTAAATGAGGTCATAGGGGTGGACCCTAATCCAGTAACTGGTGCACTTAAAGTAAGAGGAAAAAGCACTAGGGATCACACACAGAGAAAAGGCCCTCTGATGACATCTGCAAAGCAAGTAGAGAGGTCTTAGGAGAAAACAACCCTTCCTGCTTCTTGATCTTGGACTTCCTGCCTCTAAAATGTGAGAAAATGATTGTGTGTTGTTTAAGCCATCTAGGCTGGGGTATTTTCTTATGGCAGCCCTGACAAACTTACGCAAATGTGAGGATGGGAAGGAGGGTATTTCAACAGTGAGAATAGCGTGAGGAATGTGCAGAGGCTGGGAAACATGGCTGAGTTCAAGACCAAGATGGAGCCTAGGTTGGCTGGTTTTGAGGGGCTATGCTACCAGGCTCTGGTTGGCCATTGGGTAACCAGCAGAGGGGAGTAAATGAAGGTTCCAGGGTGGGACAGACCGCTGGATTTCCCTTGTGAGTTCAGCCAGCATGGTGTCAATGCCTTGATTTTAGTAGATTTTTATTTCACAAATGTCTTTAAAATGCATTGGATTGGCTTGCTTCTATTTTACTCTTGGTGCTAGTATATAGTGGTTTTATGAGTTCTGAGTCTGCAACACTAAGAAACATGATTGACAGAGAAACACTAGCTAGGAAGATTCTGAGATATTTCTTGTCACCAGGTGAGTGCCTGGCCTTTCCTGGTTTTCCTTCTCAATCTCAAAGCAAATAATTCTCCACAGTTTTGCTGTAGACATGCCTGAGATTAAAAGAACATCAGAGGAAGAGTTCCTGTCATGGCCCAGTGGCTAATGAATCCGACTAGGAACCATGAGGTTGCAGGTTTGATCTCTGGCCTCGCTCAGTGGGTTAACGATCTGGCGTTGGCGTGGGCTGTGGTGTGGGTCGCAGATGCAGCTCGGATTCCACGTTGCTGTGGCTGTGGCGTAGGCCGGCAGCTGCAGCTCCAATTGGACCCCTAGCCTGCGAACCTCCATGTGCCTTTGGTGCGTCCCTAGAAATAAACAAACAAACAAAAAAAGAACATCAGAACTTAATAGCACCTTAGAAGTCGTTAGTTCTGCCCCCTCCCATTTTACTCTAGAGGAAATGGAAGCTTAGAAGAAATTAGCAATTTTCTTAAGATCATGTAGAAGTTGGCAGCAAAGGCTTCTAAGTCTAGAAACCTGCTGTTGTTATTATTATTACCTTTTGCTAAATAATTTTGATTTTATTTAGAAAAATGGTCTCATCCCTGCAAGGATTAGGATGGGAAAGTTCTATGAACTATGTCTGGGAGGAGAGCATGGCATCAAGTTGAAAATTGTGTGCTCTGGAGTCAGACACTTGGGTTCAAACCCCAGCTCTCCATTGGCTAGCCGTGTGACCTTGGGGGCTCTCTAAGACTTAGTGTTTTATTTTAAGAATGGTGGTGGTGAGAGAAGGTTATCATAGAACTCATCTTGAGAGTGGGTATCAAGATTAAGTGAAATTGTTCTTATGAATATGACTGGTAAATTATCAAACCCCATAAAAAGTATAAACCTAAAAAGAAAAAAAACCTCAAATTTTTTTTTCTACTCCACAAGGATGGTCTTGTTTGTCTCTGTGTCCCTGAGACCTGGCACAATTGCTGTCACAGAGTCCACATACAACAAATGTGTTTAATAAGTGAAGCATCAGAAATGGTCTAGAATGAACAAGAGCACATACAGCTGGGAAGTGAAAAAGGAAAACAGATGATAATAAATAGATAAGGAAAATCTGTAAATATGTAGGTTCTTAGGCAATCAGAAAGATTTAAGAAATGTTAAAAGCAAGTAAAAGGGAAAGAAGAATACCTCCTCTCCAGGGGAATGCATGGGGCCACACAACAGGTGCACTTGACATGCCTTGCAAAGCATGAAGTGCAAAACAGGTGCACAGGAGCCATCAATACCAGAAGCAGCCTCATTTTGCTAAGATTTGAAGGAGAGGTTGCCCCAAGCATCTGGAGGGGCATACACGGCTTAGACCTCAGGAAGAGAGAGGTCAAGGGGGAAGAGACTAAGGACAGTCTCTGGAGGCACTAATGAAAATAGACTCAACAATAAAAACTCCACAAGGTGGAGTGTATTAAGAATGTCTTTATTCTGATGTTTTGATATCTTGGGGCCATACTTATAGTGGAGGGGACTGCCCTTCCTGGTGTTGATTAATTCCCAGAGACAGCAAAACTACTTGTTCAGGAATACAACTTTATATGCAAACCAACCAATCCAAAGGCCATACCCCAGCCGCCCCATTTAGATCAGGCTCACAAAAGTCTCTCAATGGGAACCCACCTTTTCCCCACCCCAATCAGCTGAACACCAGCTATTAGACAATAAAAACCTCCCATTCCCAACCCAGAGCCCACTGAAATTACTCAAAGTAGCCAATCCTAAACCTGTTACTCCCACCCTGCCTTGCTTTTACCATGGAAACCACTATGTAGTCTCTCACTCATTTTTTCCTTGTTCTTCTTTTTTCTGTTAGGCCCTGGTGCTTCCCCATGAGGTTCTGCTTGGTGTGCCAGGGCTCCTATTTCTAGGGATACATGAGTATAAAAAGCTTTTGTTACTAAGTCCAACCTTGTTCTGCTGGCCACACCAATAAGCTGGGGCAAGGAATAACAATTTTATTTGGAAAGCCAGCCAACTGAGAAGATGTCAGACTAATGTCTCAAAGAACCATCCTCTCTCAGTCATAATTCAGGCTCCTTTTATACAAGAAAGGAGAAGGGGAGTGGTTAGTTGTTGCAAACTTCTTGGTGCAGAAATCCTTTGTTCTTGTAGCTTTACACATCAGTCAGGTCACAAAGTTCCTGTAAACCTCCAATAAAACAAATGTTATTCTCTGTTCTGTAACTTTTTATCTGAAAATGTAATGCTCTTGATGGTTGTAGCCTTAAGAATAGGCTTCCCTATATATTTCAGGCTATAGGTAGCATCCTTTTGCAAAAGGTGCAGAGTGATGATAACTAAGCACAAGTGACAGAGGACAAAGGTTAAAGTAGGTTAAAGGAAAAGGAACAGATCTAATATGGAGTCAGATTTGTTCTTCCCTATTACACCCTCATGGCAGTCTTTTCCACATCTGTGTCTTACCACCCCTGATTAAAACAAATCCCAGGTACCCTTACACAAAGGAGCCATTAGGGTTTCTTGAACTGTCATCTCTACCCAGATGAGAGTCCCCTTTCCCTTACTGAATGTGTTTTTCATTTTGGTTTGTAGTTGATATTATCCTGTGATCTGAGAAGTTACTTTCTGCATTTCTCTCTCTCTCTGCCTCTGTTTCTGTCTCTGTCAGTCTGTCTCTTTCATTTATTTTATTAGCCCACACATCTTTTTTTTTTTTTTTTCTTTTTTGCTCTCTAGTTTGAGGATGGAGAACATGGGAACTAAAGCTGAATGTAGAAAACAAGTTGATGGTTTCTATATTCCATTTCTAACATGACCCCAAAGAGATGCACCTCTTCTGTAGCCTGAACTATTTCAAAAGTGCTCTCAATGCCAGTGACTCAGATTTCTTGTTTAGTTTTTAACTTTTATACCCCACACTGATAAGCTTTTAATATTTTTAAAAGTAGCCAAGCAGCAATGAGACACTATCATTTACCTATTAGAATGGCTAAAATCCAAAACCTGACAATACCATTTGCTGGCAAGGATGTGGAGCAACAGGAACTCTCATTCATTGCTGGTGTAAAATCAAAATGGTAATAGCTACTTTGGAAAACAGTTTGGCACTTTCTCACTTACCATAGGACCTAGCAATCACACTGCTACATATTTACCCAACTGAACTGAAAACTAATGTCCAGACGAAAACCAGCAGGGGAGTGTTTATAGCAGCTTTATTCATAAATGCCTAAAACTAGGAGCAACTTTCAATAGTTGAATGTCTAAACAAACCATACTGTAGTCATACAGCTGAACAGCAATTAAATCACACAAACGCATGGATGAGTCTTAAATTCATGTTGCTAAATGAAATAGACTAGTCTTTTCTTTTTTCTTTTTCTTAATCTGTTTATTTATTTTTGGCCCCACTCATTCATGCAGAAGTTCCCAGGCCAGGAATTTAACCCATGGCACAGCTGTGACCAGAGTCATAGCAGTGACCATGCCAGATCCTTAACCCACTGAGCCACAAGGGAACTCCCAAAAAAGTCTTAAAAAGCTACATACTATATAAATCCACATATATAACATGTTGAAAAAGATTAGTAGTTGCCAGGGACTTGGAGTGAGAGAAGAGTTGAATAGGTAAATCACTGGGGATTTTTTTTTGGGTGGCAAAACTATTTTTATGATGCTGTAAAAATGGTAGGTGCATGAAATTATGCACTTGTTAAAACCCATAGAACTTCACAGCACAAAATTATACAAATTTAAAAATCATTTAGGAGGTTGTAGGATCCCAGGATAGAATGCAAAATATGACTTAAGAATATAACTGTATTGTAAATGCACGAACAATCTCACTGAAGGGGTGGAGGGAAGTGCTGACCTAAGCACATTTTGAAATAAGTGGAGTCTTTAAAGTTAATGGCAAAAGGAATTGTTCATAAGCACTGTAGTTTAAAAAGTCATTTTCTATGAGGTTATGGGCTAATAATTATGTAAGTCCTCCACAAAACACTAGAATTGAGCAATTAAGTAATTGATGGCTGAGGGAAGGAGTTGGGTTTCTCTCTCTAGGGGAGCAGATCTAGACAAGCAAAGGGAGAAGGCTAGGATGATCCATGAGGTACTGGATTAGAGTTGTAGGCATCAATATGAACCCATGCTTAGCTTAATATAGATACAGATAGATATAAAAACATTTATAGATATGTATATATACATGTATTAATATACACATACACATATTCTTTCTCTATTAGCAGAGAGGGCCTAGAAGTGACCACAACCCAGTAGCTCCCAGCACATGCAGATTATGGTCGCTAATACCATTCTCCCATAAAAGAACTAGGGCTCCTTGAAGAAATCCCTGATTCTAGGGCCAGAGCAGGAAATATACAGGATGATCTGGGAGCATCTTGTAGTTCCAGAAAGTAAGCGAGTGCTCAAGAGAACCCTGCAGTGACTTGAGTATTTTAAGGGACACAGGAGCCAACTAAAAGAGGTCTGGGTGGCCAAAATGGGAACAATTTAGCAACAAAATAGAGTTGGGTTTTAACCCAAAGCATGAAGTAAATATCCAAATCCATACTGATATAAATAAATGATTGAATATGTAAATAAATAGGAGATAAAAGACAAATCTCCCCTGCAGGTGAATTCCAAATCATTTATGCAAATATTTCTGTTAAAGGAGTAGAATATAGCTCCTCACTCCTTAACTGTGGGCTGCATATAGTGACTTCCTTTCAAAGAATGCAGTATAAAGTGGGGGAAAAGTAACTAAACTGTGGGGAAACCTGACAAACACTGACTCACCCAGGCTATCAGGGTTAACATCCACAGTCATAGGTCACGTATGTAACCTTGACCTGATTTGATGAGAAGAACATTCTACCTCTGTAGTCTTCCTCTCAAAAACTCACAGCCACAGTCTAATCATGAGAAAAGCATCAGACAGTTTCTAATTGAGGGACATTCTACATTCTCCTCAGAACAGTCAAAGTCATCAAAAACAAGGAAAGTTTTAGAAACTGCCACAGTGACGAAGAGCCTAAGGAGATCTGATAACTACATGTAATGTGCTATGCTGGGTGGGATCCTGGAACAGAAGAAGAATTTTGGATAAAAAGTGAAGGAATCAGAATAAATTCTTTTATTTAGACTTTAGTTAAAAATAATTTTATCATTGACAGTTATCATTAACTGTCACAAATGTACATTAATGTAAAATGTTAATAATAGGAAAATGGTATATGAGAACTCCCTGCAATTTTGGTATATGAAAACTCTCTTTGCAATTTTTCTGTAAATCTATAAATATTTTAAAATAAAAAAGTTTATTTTTTAAAAAAGTACTGGGAAGAGGACCTGGGCTTAATTATTTTGCTTACAGCTGGCTTCTGTCTTTAACTCATCCTCTATAATTTAGAGCTTGGAAATTTAACTTTTTAAGTAATGAAATGAATAAATTTTAACTCCTCATAAACAAAGAGCTAAAAATCTTTTTCTCAGAAAATTGGAAGTAAACAATTAAGTCAGCAAAAATAGGCAATTATATGTGTACAAAAGTATTAGACTCTTATGTTTTTTTCCATGCTAATGATAAGGGTTGATGATTGCACTACTGATTTGCATTACCGACATGAACCTGAAAGTTCCAAGAAAAAAGTAAATTTTAAATTTAGTTATAGTCAATATTGCCATATACCCTCTATATACAAAATGCTGCTGGCTCTGGACATTGTTTGAAAATGGATTACTTGAGAGAATCCTGGAGAACTTGAACCCGTAGGTATCAATAAATAGGTGAGTGGGATATTTTAAATTTTTACAGGAAACTCCTCCTCACTTTTGCCCTGCAGGTGCATATCTGGCAGTGTTTGGAATCTTCTAGAAATTATATACACCCTAGTGGTCACCATCTCTGAGAAGATGGGCAGCTCTGAAGTCTTCTCTGAAGTCTCTGGTAGCCACAACTATCTTAAGAAAGTGCAGGAAGACAAAGAAAGTAACTTCTCTGTACAGTAGTAGTTAAAGGACTTTCTCTTGGTTTAAATACTGACCATGGCACCACCTCTACTTTCTCCCCAGATCCACTTCATCACCAAGTCAAATAGGTTGAACCACCTCATGTGGCTTCTTATAGCCAGCGGGGTGAAACACTAAGTACTTGGGTGGCTAAAAAAGTCTGTTGTGCCCTGGCCCTTGCCTACTTCTCCAACCTCATTGTCTAAACCCTCCTCAGTTTCCAAACTGTTACTTGTGCTCTTCAAAACTGCCATGTTCTGTTCTTTCACTGCTCTGTGTGCAGTGTTGTCTCTTTCTAGAATACCTCTCCTCCTGCCCTTCATCCTACAACCACCTCCCTGTCCTTCAAACTCACTGCCTCTGGTCAAGTACCCTGGGGTCCTGTCAGCTGGACTGCTGTCCCTCCTCTGTGTTATTGCCTTGCCCATGGCTCTATACCATTTCTTATCTCCTGGAATATACCCCACCCCTCCTCAATATACTCTTACTCATCCTTCAAGACTCTCCTTTGGTAGCCCTCCTCCTATTAGTCAGAGGTAATCTTCCCTTGCTCTGGCAAGTCATTAAGATTTTTTCCCACTCTCGTAGTCCCGAGGTTTATCTGACTTGTTAGTTTCTGGCACATTCTGTCTGGCTTTTTCACCTTATTTGCTAACCATTTCAGAATAGGCAGCTTATTTCAACTTTTACTTCAGCACAATGCCTGGCACAACACCTGTCGATAAAGGGAGTTGCCCTTTCTGTGGTTACTTGGGTCTCTGGGCAACTAAACATCTCAAGGCAGATGCAGTGGCTGCCCCAGGTGGCCCCATTTCTGGACAGGCTGAGCTAGTCTTTACATGACTCAATGAACTTCAAACAACAAGGAAATGGAACTTACAGCATGTTTATTTCTCCTCTCTAGATACCTGTTCTGCAATCATGACCAAGTAGAAGGAATAAACCCAGACCAGAATCTGAAATGCAGAAAGCCTACTTGTCAATTACACCATTGTTTCCTACTGGAGCAGCAGAGCAGCCTGGGCTGCACATTCCTGGGACATGAATAATATCAGTTGTGATTACACTTCAGTATCTCATCCATCACCAGCCTGTGAACATTGAATATAACCTAATTAGGAAATGTGTAGGTCCCTTTGCTGGGGATGAGTGCCCAGGAAACACAGGTCCACGTGCCTTTCTCTGTGGTGGGAACTCCTGAGGCTCACACACAGGTTTGCAGGGCTCAAGGGCAGACCTCACCCGTCTAGTCCGCATTCCTCACATAATCACCAGTAAGCCGAGATCACAACACCTTGGATTCCATCCTCTATTACACTCCTTAAATGCACTGCAAAGGGGATACATCAGGACTAATGCATCAGTCACTTTCAAATGATGTTAAAGTATTAACCAAGTGATTAACTCTCTTTGGCCAACATGTTTTTTGTTTACTGCTTTTGACAAGCTTCAGTCAGAAACACTGAATTTCTTTCTCCTCATCTTACATTGAATCTTCTAAGTCTTTTTCTACAAAGCTCTTAAAACACATCCAGGGGGCTGCATTTTATCTGCCAAAATGCAGAGAGCAGAGGACTAAGGATGTCTACAGGCTTAATTACCAGAAATGAGACACCTTCCTTAAAGTTTCTTTGCAGGAGAGAAAAAGTGCAGGCTCTTTTTTGTACAAAAAAATCCTGTGTGTGAATCTCACTTCTTGTTCGTGGACTTTAACTCATTGCATTCATTATTCGGTCCTCTGTACATACCCTTTTCTGAGACTCATTGAGCATCAGCTATGGTGCCATTCCCTCACCTCCACAGCGCCCTGGCACTTTATGGAGTAATTAGCAGGAGAAGAGAGGAGGCCTGAGGCCCATGGCAGCAATAGGGACTCACCTGTTCTAGGACTGAATGCCTGGCAAGCACACAAAGCCCCAACCTGCTGAGCTAACTGATAAGTCAACCTTAATTTTGCTGGAAAATTGTTTTTGTCAATCCACCCTCTGCCTACTCAGTGTCCATTCCTATAACCTGTACTTTGCCTTGATAATGTGTGAGTTTCAGTGTCATGGGCCAAGATTCTTTTGCTCCTGGGCATGGCATCTCAGGGATGCTTACTAGAATTCTTTATTTGTCTTGAATCCTGGTTAAGCCATTCAACAGTGTCATTATAGTTTGCCACCTGTTTCCAAGTATCAACTGTTCCCATCATTTCATAGAACTGGGTTTCCCTTGGATTCACATTCTGAGTGTCTAGTCTATCTTCCTATGATTTAGAATGCTGGGTTCTCTTCTCACGGGATGGAACCTGGCTTTGGTACCTCTGTGAAATACTGGTATGGTCAATACCACTCACTCAATTTTGTTCACCAGGTTTTGACCGAAAGTGAGGACATCCTGCTACTTCTGCCTTCTAACTTGTTGTTTGCTGCACTTTGTCTGGGCACTGCTTCATTCCTTCAGTTTCTATGCCTTATCATCTTGTTTGAACTTCTGTGGTCACCCTACCTGTCCCAGTAGCTCCACCCCTGCTCACAACTTGTTCTGATGCCATGCCCTAGTGAAGAATAATGATATTTGACGGGGAGAATATTGTTGATGTTACTGCTCTTGC
Organism: Sus scrofa; assembly: GCF_054392235.1. Taxonomy (NCBI): domain Eukaryota; kingdom Metazoa; phylum Chordata; class Mammalia; order Artiodactyla; family Suidae; genus Sus; species Sus scrofa. Next base: position 114,731,866 of record NC_139385.1, on the reverse strand, counting down.
TTTACTTTTGGGGAAACTAAGGCTCAGAAGGATTAAGTGCTTGGCCAACTAGATGTCTGCTAGACAGTAGAGTCAGGCCTTAACCTAGGTCTCCTGTCTCCAAATAGTTTGCTCTTTGCTCAAATCTGTGCTTTTTGCTCTAAACATCTTAAGGATGTTTTGAAAATTAGATGTGACAAAAAGGTAAAAATATACAGAAGTAAATGTTTTATTGATATTATCCTCAGCAAATGGGCTTCCTCTACTTTGTAGCAATGCATTTCTTCTGGGTCTATCCTGGTCTTTGAAATAGAAGAGCTGCTGTTTCCTGCATCAGATGAAGCTTGCATGTGGATGGCAAATTATGACAAAGTCTATAGATGCCAGGTATGAACCAGTCATGTTTAAAAAGTTTGTGGTTACTTGGAATGGAATCCTATTTTCCCAAACAGATAATCTTAAAACAGTGGTTAAGTTCTTGGTTTATCCCACAAAGGCTTTTTAATTAATAATGTCACTGGAGTACATTTCTAGTCCATAAGGTGGCTGAAGTAATGCATGTATTATGCCATTGCAACATAATCATCAAGGCCCTGATCAGTTAAGGAGTGTTTATTTTGAGCTCTGTAGAACTATCTTCTGACAGCAGTAGTGAGTCTATCATCATTGGTTCTAGGGCATGTAGGGTGATTGGGAAATTTCCCGCATTTTAATAGAGAGAGAGAAGTGAGAAGGTATTCTCCAGAGAGGTCAAGTAGCTTGAAAAAAAAAAAAAAGTGCAGATGTGGAGTAGAAAAAGAGCAGAAAAAGACAAATTACCAGGACACACACAAAAAAAATGTGTGCAGAGGGGCTGAAATAAATTGGAGTTATCTGAGGATGAGAAGTAAAATCTGACAAGGAAATGGGAATAAATGGATTTAGAGAATGTGGATTATGAAAGTTATGGATTTATATATAATGTGAGAGACAGAAGATGATTTTGACAGAAGATGAGTTTGAATGGCTTTGGGTAGAGAAAGCTCGGTTTTAGAGAAATGTATTAAAGAAAAAGCTATATTAATAAAGTTTACGTAACTCAACTCTAACTAGATGTAACCAATGAGCTGACAGATTAGCCACGGATTCTCAATGATGAGGAACAGAGAACCACCCAGGAAGGAAATCAGGTCTTAAGACTAATGTGAAAGAGCCTTGCAGGGAAGCTAAATGTTACTCCATCCCAGTAAAATAAGGAAAAAACAATCCTGCAGAGAAAAAGCAGATGGCTTTGGTGCAATATGCATCTCTATGTTAGTCATTGCCCTATTTCAATACACCTGGCTCTCCATATCTGCGACTTTTGCCTCCACAGATTCAACAAACCATGGATAAAAAATATTAGAAAAAAATGTCATAAAATGTCATGAAGTTCCAAAAGCAAAACTTGAATTTGCCACCCTGGCAACTATTTACATACCATGTGCATTGTATTAGGTACTAAAGTAATCTAGAAATAATTTAAAGTATACAGGAGGATATATTTGCTTATAGGCAAATACTGCATCATTTTGTATAAGGGGCTTGAACATCTACAGATTTTGGTCTCCACAGGGGGGAGGCCTGGAACCAATCCTCTGAGGTTACTGAGGAGCACTGTACTAGAGTGGGAGGAATAAGATTTGGTCCAAGGTAAAGGAAGCTACAGAGTAGCAATTAAGTTGATTGCTTACACTATTCTCAAAGGTGCTGTAGTGGGCTTCCTGGTTGGTTGGTTGGTTGGTTGGCTGGTTGGCTGGTTGGCTTACAAAGGGAAAAGCCTGGACAAAGTCTGGAAACAAGAGATTGAGAAAGGAGGATTGATCTGTCAGTAGCACAAAAATGTTACCTCCTTTATGACCTGGGCAAGCTTTGCAGATCTTGTTGCCTTTAGGAAAATGTTCCTCTTCTTTAAAAGAAATTTTAACTATACTGGTTCTGAGAAGGATGGGTGTGTGTGTGTTGTTTGGCTGAAAGTCCAGACTGTTGTTCCAGACTGAACAACTCAGTCTTTGGGGGGATCTTACTTTGAGCTATTAAGTCTCATTGGTTGCCCTAATTGGAAGTAGAGGATCATATTTTAAGATTAACCTCCTTAAGGAGAGAAATAAAATTTCTTAGAGGAAGGTAGAAATTTGCGACATGGTGGATTTAAGAATGTTCTTTTTCTGTTACTGAGGAGGGACAGAGGAGCAAGGCTAGGAACCAGATGACCACATGAGAGGGTCTGTGTGAAGAATTTAACTTGCTCTTTAATTTTTTTTCTTATATCTAGGAATAGTGATGTTTAGGGTTATTTTTAATATTAAAAATTATCATTATCTCTATCTCCCAACCTTTGGTCAAGTCCAACAACCTTGTGTTATTGATGCAATGAGGTGAATTAAGGAATGTCATAGTAGAGGAACATGTAACTTTCTGCTGAGGTCAGTGTGACAGCATCCCCTCTAGAGAAGGGACCATGCCCCTAGAGATGTAAGTGGTGAACTAGCAGCGAGTTGTAGCCAGAGGCTCAAGATTGAACTGGGAGAGGCATGCTACAGTGCTAGATCACTACAAAAGCAGATGAGAATTGGAGTGACTTTTAGTGGGGGAAGTGTCTGCTGGGATTACACAAATCAAATGTGTAAATATTGGAAGATTCTCAGGATCTTAGGTAGCTGAGTATATTTGTGGCTGAGGCTTTCCCAGAAATGCTACACCTGTATTCTAGAAGGATTGAACATCAAAGGAAAAGGTGGGAGCCAGGAAGGATCCATCAGAGTAGCCTAACAGAAGCCAACAGGGAAGCCAAGTCAGGAAATCTTTTCACCCCATCAGTCACTGTGGTGAGGTGAGGGAAAAAAATTGCATCTGTAAAGATTTGGGCAGGATTGGGAATTGCCTTTTCCTTTTGCCACTTACGGATGCTATTTATTGTATTTTGCTTTCTATTAATTAAACTGTGTTAAAATAATCTTGTGGTGAGAGTGTTGGCAACAAAAACACCCCTTCTTGATTTCATTATTAGGCAAGCTGGGACTTTTGGCAGAATATTCCAGCAAAAGCAGAATTCTATGAAACTATTTAGAGTACATGTGGAAGGATTTGTGGTGGTTTAGGTGTTACACTTAGATGAGGAGTTTTTCTGTAGCTGTGGAGGTCTCAAAGGATTTGTTTTTGAGATGGGAAAGCTGAAGAAATATGGGAAAGCTGAAGAAATAAGAGTTAACAGTTTTGGGTGTGGGGAGCGGAAGCTGAGCCTGAGATAGTGTGGCCACTGCAAAATTAGAACAAGGCTTTGGCAATGCTTCCAACCGTATCTTATAATTAGGCAAGAGACTTGGTGAGGGGAAAGATGGGGATTTGGTTTCAATTGTACTGCATTTGAAATGTTGATTTAAGTTTCTATTGGATTTTGCCCCATCTATTCCTCTAGTTTTTACAAATGAAGTAATTTATCTTCACATGTAAGTTCAGCTCCATCGAAATCTCTTCTTGTTGGGTAGGGGGACTGAACCCTAATCCCAGTCCCGTGGTCCAGACTGCATATCTAGGGTGATGACTCATTGCCTTGGGAGCTTTTCCTCACCTCTAGTACCCACTAAGACCACTGTTTAAGTGGCTTTTATCTCATGCCTCCTCTCTCATCCTGCATCTTTATTTGTCTACAAGACATTGTTATTTGAATGTCTTTACACATTGTATTTAATTTTTAAAATAAACTCAGATGGTTCTCTTCTAAAAATAGTCCATAGTTTTTTTTTTTCTTTACTGTCAAGAGAACCACTTGGCTTTTCCTGGTTCCCTAAAAAAACAAAAACAAAAACAAGACAAAACTGAAAAACTTAGGGCCCTTTTTGACATCCATCCCTTATTAATTTTGCTTGTTCCTTTTTATGTAAAATCCTACATATTTAACCCCATTCAGATCTTCATTACCCCTAATTAGACTTTAACAAAAAGCTAGATGATTTTTACGTTTTCTGTCTCAGCCTTATGTATTATGTCTTACAGTTAGCTGCTACCTGAAGCTTCTTCAAACATGACTTTCCAGTTTTCATCCACATACTTCTGGCTTCGGTTCATTCATTCATTCAGATTACCCCCTAATATTGTTTACTTACTTCATGCCAGCATAGTCACTTGGTAATAAAGAAATATAATCCCTTGTAACAATATATTTCTGCAATGCAAATTAGCTGATATATGAATGATAAATAGACGAATGATAGCAGAATAATGCAGAAGTCATGTTGGTTTACGTGTTTTCCGTATATTAACATTTTGTGCTACTAGATAATAGTATTGAACACAAAGGACACCATCACAGTTGATTGAAACAAACTAGTATGGTGCCCAGTCTCTGCGTGTTTGCTCTTCCCATATTTGGTTACATGCTCTGATGGGGAAGGGTTTATCCTGGAAGGGTTTAATGTTGGAAATATTCTTTATCTTTGCGTATTTTTTTTAACATGCAATTGTGGAATTAATACAGAGAAATTCTTTGTGCCATTTACCTAGTTTCCCCCATGGTAACAACTTGCAAAAACTGTAATACAATATCTCAGCTGGATAGTGATGTTAACAGAGTGAAGATACAGAGAACTTCCATCATCACAAGGATACCACATGTTGTCCTTTATAGCCACACCCACTTCCTTCCTCCTTTGCCCCTTAATCCCTGTAAACACCAATCTGTTCTCTATTTCCATAATTTTGTCATCATAAGAATGTTATATAGATGGATGCATATAATATGCAAACTTTTAGGACTGGGTTTTTTTCACACAGCGTAATTTTCTGGATATTCATTCCAAGTTGTGTGCGTTAAATTTTGTGTGTTTAGTTTATTTCTATTAATTGCTGAGTAGTATTCCATAGTATAGATGTAGCACAAATTGCTTAAGTTGTTGAAAGGAACCTGGGTTGTTTCTAATTTTTGACTATTATGAATGAAACATTTACGTACAGGCTTTTGTGTGAACCTAAGTCTTCATTTTTCTGGGCTAAATGTCTAAGACTGCAATTGCTGGCTTGTGTGAGAGTGGTATGTCTGGTTTAAAAAAAAAAAAAGTGCCAAATTGTTTTCTGTAGTGGTTGTACTGTTTTACATTCCTATCAGTGCAGTGATCCAGTTTTTTAGAATCCTTGGTGACATTTGGTGTTGTCACTAATTTTTGTTTCGGTCATTCTGATAGGTGCTCATTGGTATCTCATTATGGTTTATTTTGAATTTCCCTAATGTCCAATGATTCTGAACATCTTTTCATGTGCTTATTTGCCATCTTTATGTCTTCAGTGGAATTGCTCTTCATGTCTTTTGTCCATTTTCTAATTGGATTAGTTTTTTCTTCTCCCACTCTAGTTTGTAGTTGTTTTTTCACCCCTCAACAGAGTCTTTCATGGACAGAATATTTTAAATTTTGATGAAGTTCAATTAATCAATTTTTTCTTTTCTGGATTGTGTTTTAGAATCATATCTGAGAACCCTTTCTCTACATTCCAAAGATTTTCTATGTTTTTTTAATATAGAAGTTTTATAGTTTTACATTTAACATTTAGGTCTGTGAGTTAATTTTGAGTTAATTTTTGCGTAAGATCTGAGGTTTATGTCAAATTACATTTTTCTTTTTTCTTTTTCTTTTTCTTGCTGATAGATGACAAAGTGCTCCAGCACCATTTGTTGAAAAGACAATATTCTTCTTCCATTGAATTGTTTTTACATTTTCATCAAAAATCGGTGGGGCTTATTTGTGCAGGTCTGTTTCTGGGTTCTCTACTGTATTCTGTTGATTTATGTGTCTATCTCTTTATCAATACCACACAGTTTTGGTTACTGTGGTTATGATTACATAGCTTGAAATTAGGTAAACTGATTCCTCCTATTTTTTTCTTTTATAAAACTGTTTCAGCTGTTCTAGTTGCTTTACTTTTCAATATCATTTTAGGATAATCTTATCTTCATCTACAAAAACAAAAACAAAAACAAAAAACCCCACAAAAAAACCACCAAAAAAACCTTGCTAGGATTTTGATAGAAATTGTGTTAACCTGGGAAGAACTGAAATCTGTACTCTACATTGAGACTTCCAATTCATGAACAGGGTATGTCTTTCCACTCATTGAGATTTTGTTTGGTTCCTTTCATTTTGTAGATTTCAGCACACAAGTGCTGTACAAGTTCTGCTATATTTACAACATGTTTCATTTTTATGAACAATTGTAAATCGTATTTTTAATTTCTGTCCTCTGAGGCTTTTCCTTTCTTGGTTCGTTGGCTGAAAAGAGTAGGATTTTGTTTGAGGCTTTTTTTGGTCTATATTCATTGGCATTTCTGGGACTGGGAGCTTCTTCAACTTTAAGTCTGGGATATATGAAGTAAAAAGAAAATCCAGAGAACTCACCTCTGTGTCATTCCCTACATCCCAATTTTCATAGCTGGTCTCATGATCCCTGTTATGTTCTTGTTCATAATTTTGGTAGACCTCAGGTTTTTCAGCTATGTATATATTGCATTATAGTGGAAATACCTATCTATTAAGCCTGAATGCTGCCCATTAAGAACTTACAGTTTAGAAAATTCTAAATTTCTCCCATATCTTACCTAATGTTACTTAGTAAATTAAGAGACACGAAGGCAAATTTTTTGGTTGCTAAATTCCTCCACCATCTGCCTGTAGTTGAAACTTAAAGCTTCACTATTTGCATTGCATTCCAGTGGACTCTGTTCTTTCTTCCAATAAAATATAATTACTAAGATGTCCCAGGAGGGTTTAAACACTAAACTGGTATTGAGAATTAATCAGAGAGTGTGAATGAATTATTAACTGTTTCCTGACACTTTGCTGCAAGCAGGGTATTTTTGATACAAGGATGCTGGAAAGATAGATACAGTGTGCAAGGAGGTGGGAGTGGTCCAAGATAACTAGGTACTGGAGACCTGCCGGTTGTCTACATTCCAGCCTGACCCCTCTGCCTATTACCATGTGACTTTGGTCAAGTTATGTAATCTTCTCATTAAGTAACTTGGTCTTCTCATCTATAAAATGGGGATAAAAATAGAACCCATCTGTTTTAGTTTTCTAGAACTGCTGTAACAAATTACCACAAACTTGGCTTAAAACAAGTATATTCTCTCACAGTTCTAGAGAGCGGAAGTCTGAAATCAAGATGTCAGCCAGACCATGCTTCCTCCAGAAGCACGAGAGGAGATTCTACTTTCTGCCTCTTCCAGCTTCTGGTGGCTAACAGCATTCTTCACTTGTGACTTCTCACTCTAACTCCTGCCTTGATCTTCACATGGCTTCTTCTCTGCTTGTACCTTCTCTTCTGTCAGTTGTAAGGACACTTTTTATTTGATTTAGGGCCTACTCAGATAATCCAGGGTCATCTCATCTCGATATCCTTTGGCTCAATTTTGTCTGTAAAGATCCTTTTTCCAAATAAGATCACATTCACAATTTTCAAAGATATATCTTTGTTATTTCATTTTGTGGGGCAGGGTAGGGATGGGGGTGTGCGAGCACCATTCAACTCACTGCACAATCCGTTAGGATCTTCTGCAGATAAGGGTATTCTTGCAGAACACTTAATGTGATATCTGGCATAATAGTAAGTTATGTAGGTTAGACTACTACTACTACTATTTACTATTATTATTGTTATTATTATTCAGCATGAGGGCACAGGACGTCTGAAGTTGGATGGGTATGAGGAGGCAAAAGAATGGCCTGATGTTTCAGTTATTAACTGCTCTGTAACAAAGAGCACCCCAAAACTTAATTACTCAACACGACAGCAATTTATTACTTCTCACAATTCTGTTGTTGGCCTAGGCTTGCTGGTTGTTCTTCTGATGCACCTGGTATAGCTGAGGTCACTTAGCAATTTCATTTATCTGGAGACTAGACCATGCTTCCAAGAAGGTGTTTTGTCTTCCAGGTTTCTCACCATATGACCCCTTGTTATTCAATAATGAAGCCTGAGTTTCTCTCTAACATGGTTGTTGGCTTCTAAGAAAAAAATTGGAAGCCTCTGTTGGAATTAGCCCAGAGTTGCTTCCACCATATTCTGTTGGTCAAAGCAAGTGACAAGACTATCCTGGATTTCAAGGGTTAGGTGAATAGTCTCTGCTTCAGAACAAGAGGAACAGCTGACCCCCAGCCCCACTCTGGGGAAAGAAGGGGGGGAGGAATTGATTTGGAGATCATCTACCACAGTTGGCCCTAAAGACTTATTTCAGCTTCATAGATTTATTTTGTGCAGGTCTTGCATGCTGTACAGCTATCCCTGTATCCTACTCAGATCCTGTAGTTCCACCAAGGAAGTGGGGTTGCTGTTTTCTCAATAGAGTCTTTATCTTCTTGCTTTTGCTTGTGTCCTTTCTTTAATAGAAATAACATTTATTTCTCTTCCTTTCTCCCTTCCTTCCTTCCCTCCCTCCCCTCTTTCTTCCTTCCTTCTTTCCTTTCTCTCTCTCTTTCCCCCTCTTTCTTTCTTTCTTTCTTTTAAAAGCCATTCATGTTCACCGAGTCTTTACATTAAAGACAATGTTTACCTTCTGCATCTGGTTCTCATTAAATTCACCCAGTTCTGATTTTTTTTTCTCCCCAAGTTCTCTAGACATTTAGGTATTCAGTTTGTGTTTTATTAATTTACATTTGCTGAAAGCTATTTTTTTTTAAATTATGTATTGCCAAATATTGCAGATGTGTATGGTCAAGTCAGATTGTAAATTCATGGCGACCTGAGCTATCCTACTTTTTCCTCTTCCCAGTTATTTTACATAAGCCAGATACTGTGGTTCACATGACTGCATGCTTCTGAGTGTAACTGAATTTGAGGCATTTCAAGAAGTTATAGTATATCTAAATAGCAGAGAGGTCAGGAATGCTAGATAAATAGGAAATAAATATTTAGTGGGTGTTCTATTGTTGAATGAGTAAATGAATGCCTGCATGCATGAAGGCCACTGGGACTTGACAAATCCATTTTCGGTGGAAATTATTTTGGTGTATCATATATTTATTAAGTACCTAATATGTTCCTGTCACTTTGCTAGACTCACAAATAGAAATGCTAAAAAAAAAAAAAGTAAAAAATTCATAGTCTCTTACCTCCAGGAAAGTAGATACAGAAGAAAGATGCAAACATATTCATGAATACAAACCAAGAAAAGGATGCTAGGAGAGCACAGAGATAGTTACTGAGATTGGCATGATGATTCTAGGGTAAGATGACACCAATCAAGTTTAGTGTGTAAGAGACAACAAGGCAAAGAATGGGGTAGAGTGAGGAAGGGCACTTCAGGCAAGGGAACTACATGAAGAAAAAGCACAGGATTATTTTAGTGCAATGAGTGCAGTGAAAGCTAAGTTGTTTAAAGCACAGAGTGGGAGGGGGGGAAGCAATTTGGGCAGATAAGAATGAAGAGGTGGGTAAGGACAGATCAAGGAGGGCCTGTTTTTCCTGAGAGGGAGCTCAGCCAGGCCTGGGGGAGTCAATGGACCAGTATAGGCAGAGGAATAGCATGGTCAACTCAGAGCATTCCTCTGGCAGCCAGGTGTTAATATATTAGAGGATCAAAGACATCAAGCATTTAAGGGTGAATCTTCTTACATGGTTGTCAGAGCTTTTTCTCATGCTTATCTCTCAGAGTGACCTCCTATAGCCCCTCCGTCAAAGTCTCAGTGTTTCTTCATGTCTTTCAGAGCCTTCAACAGTCTGGCTTCAACCTCATCTGTCAAATGGGAACAATAATCACTGCTCTATTTATTCCACAGGTTTTTGGTCAAGACAAAGGAAAGCATACATATGAAAATGATTTAAAAGATGTAAAAGTGATATATGTTTAAAAGGTAGTTCCTTTATGGTTATGTTTTTTGCTTTATCCTCCTTCCTTTAGTGTCAGGATTTCCTATCCCTAAACTCCAGGCTACCTAATACTGAGTGCCAGATTTATCTAATCCTTACCTGCCTGATCAGCTTCTCCTGATGACCACTTCTATCTCTGCTTGAATAGTCACCTTCTGTCTTAGACTTCAAAACAGTGATTCTTAATGATTAACAATCCTTGACTTTAGGGTCTGGCTTGCCCACTTCAGACCCATCTTCAACCTCCTCTCCTGTGTTTCTGAGCCTAGAGTAAAAAAACCCACAGCCTCCTTCTAAAAAATGAAAAAACAAAAACCAAAAACCAGTGATCTCTGCTGACCTCTCCTGACCTGGATTATTCTACTTTCACACAAGATGTGTATCTAAGTCATTCTCTCCTGTGAAACAGCCTTGCTTGTGTTGATCCTGAGTCTAACAGAGAAACCATCTCACCCAAAGCTGCTGGGATACTGTAATCAAGTCCTGTGCAAGAATAAAGTCTAGGAAGAAGCAGGGACTAGAGGAAGGTATCCAGGTCAGTCTCTGAAATGAAGAGAGACAAGACAGGTATTGAAAACTGCAGTCTGGGGATTGGACTCAGAAGGCCTTACAGACCATGGTGAGGAGCAGAGGGTGGACCATCCCTGGAACAGCAGGCCAGCAGGCTTCTACATGTTCTTCTGCATGATGCTTAGGTACATGGCTGGCTGCATGGAAAGGGTCAGGGAGGAGACAGAAATCCTAGTTTGAGAGTCTGTTCCCTCTATTCAAAACAGTCTTCTTCATCTTCCACTGTCCATGGAAGAAGTCCAAATGCTGTTGTGTTCAGCTCTCACTAGCCTGGGCATTGAAATGGTTGTATTTCCTTTAATGACCAATTATGATGATCTACTTAATAGCAGGCAGTTTTGGTTTTTTCTATGTCCTCTGCTTCTTGGAGCCGAAACTCTTCCTCTCTCCATCTCAAGTCTGCTTGTTAAATCCTCATTTTCTGCCTCTGCATCTTTTCAGAGTAAAGGAGAGTATCATGGGGAAATGGCCTCAAAAGATATGGTCCTGCTTTCACCTGGATTTGGTTTCATCCCAGGGATGCTTTGCATTACAGTTTAGCTTCAATTTGTCCATGGAGCTTAACATTTTATGGTAATATTTTCTGCCTCTCTCATACTCATTTCTTTAAACCTACTTGTAATCAGAGACTCTTGGACTGGAAAGCATCTTAGAGATCATTGAGTCAAACTTCCTGGTATTTTAAGATAAAGAGATAGAAAAGTTAAGTGATTTATCTAAATGACAATGACTTAGGAATAGAGTTAGTATTTATATTCAGGTTTCTGATTTCCAGGTCAAAATTCTTCCCCTATACTACCCAGTGTCTTATTAATTAGGTAACAGGTAATTTAAAGGAATTTATCTGTAAATGAGAGATCCAGTTTTATGAAGTGAGTAATTATCCCTTCCATTTATCTGTTTTGTTAAGATTTAACTTTCACATATTAGATTCCTAATAACAAGATACTTCTCTAATAGAGGTAATTTTTTTTTTTTTTTTTTTTTTTTTGGTCTTTTTAGGACCACACCTGCAGCATATATGGACGTTTCCAGGCTAGGGGTCAAATTGGAGCTGCAGCTGCCAGCCTAGCCACAGTCACAGAAATGCCAGATCCTTAACCCTATGAGCAAGACCAGGGATTGAACCCATGTCCTCATGGATTCTAGGGTTTGTTACCGCTGAGCCATGATGGGAGCTCCAAATGTATCATTTTTGAATGAGCTTAGCTGACGTGGTTACTCTCTCTCCTGCCCACTTGGGTGAGTCTCAGAGACTCGGAGAATGGACTTTAGAGTTAACCCAGAGTAGAATTGTGGGCTCACAGGCTGGGAGGGGCACGTGTAAGTGAGAAAGTTTACTTTTTGCACATGTCTTCTCCACTGATATAAGGGTCACACGAAGCAGGGCCTATGCTCTAGGCTTCCCCCTGTTGCCAAAGGCTCACACACTGCCCAGCTCAGAGTAAGGATGTGAGAACAACATGCCCTTTTCCTCAAACAGAAGTGATGGTACAGAAAATGAGCAGAAGAGATGGTTAGAGAGGTACTAAGTTGATGAGGGTGGGGCAGGGAAGTAAAAAAAGAGAATGTTTCCTGTTTGAGTTCTGTGGTTTCTGTGTAACAAACTACTTCAAAACTCAGTAGCTTAATACAACAATAATTTATTATTTCTCATTATCCTTTGGTTTGATGGGCCTCAGTCAGTCAATACTCTAGTCTGAGTTTCTTAAATAGGGACTGGAACCAAGAGGGCAAAGGTGGAACTGCCACCTCTTGAGACCTAGGCCTGGAACTGGCAAGGTGTCACTTTCATCTCATTTTATTGATCAAAGCAAGTCATGAAGTCCAGCCCAGCTCAAAGGGAGGGAAAATAGATTCCACTTCTGCATGGAAGTGGCGCATACAGGAGCAGGAATGGGAATGAGTATTGTAGTTATGTTTGCTGACAAGCTGCCACAGGGAAAAGAAAGGCTATACTCAGTGCCTTGATTGATGAAAGCACCAGAAGATCCATAGAATGCAGACAGCTAGGTAAGTGTCTATCTTGAAGGCAAACTGAGCTGTCCTAGACTATTAAGGAGGCACATACACTGAAATATGATTTATTCAGATTACCAGTAAGGCTGCTAGATGCTTTGTCACTTTCTGAAGCAAGAAATGCCTTCCTCTGAACATTGTTGTCTGAGCCCAATAGGGTTATCAAGACATTAGCTCTAAGGACAAGAGTAGAATAAAGACATTCGGCTGCTGCAACCTTTCTTTAGAGAGTTCTCAGCGTTAAATGAACGCAGTAAATTTTCCTCTTCTGCAATAATGAGCAACGCTTAAACCATTTATGTAGCATAATTCAGAAGTTATAGGACAGTTAACAATGAAGTATTTTTACGAGTGATCAAAGGCGGCAGTCAAAAGATTTTTCCTGATTTCAGCTTTAAAAATGCAAAGACTTCCAGCCACACAGTGAACCAAGAGCAAAAGGAAAGAAGCACACAGGAAAAGAATCAGAAGACCTGGCTTCCTTTGCAAAGTGCTGCTTGCTGACCCATGGCCAGAACTGGTCACCTTGCATTGGTCTCTGCTTCTACTTTTTCATTTTTCAAAGGAGGATAGTAAATTGGGGTCTGCCTTGCCTGGCCCTGCCTGCAAGAACTAGTGGGAGGCTGCTATATAATAGGTATAAACATTCTAAACACTGAGAAGTGCTCTGAATGTTGTTGTTATTTGATCTCAGTGAATGACTTAGGTACATATATAATAGAATATGTCAGTATTTAATATTGGGTAGTACTGATTTCTTGTAGAGACTTTATTATTATTATCATTATTATTATTTTAAATTACAGATGTCATACATGAAGGTAAGCTAATTGTAAAAAGTTCAGACATATGTACGGCAAAAAATAAAACCTTTTCACAGCCCAGTTCTCACCCCATCTCTCTCTCTCCAGGAGGGACTACAGTTATATCTGGTGTGTAACCTTCCAGATCATTTCCATACTTTTAAAATACATTCAAACAAGAGTTCTCTTGTGGTGCAGCAGGTTAAGGATCTGGCATTGTCACTGCACAGCTCAGGTTGCTGCTATGGTGCAGGTTTAATTCCTGGCCTGGAAACTTCTGCATTCCTCGGGCTCAGCCAAAAACCAAACCAAAACAAAACCACATTCAAACATGGATACCTACCATTTTTACGTACATAGTATCTATTAATAAGGACTCCCATACAATTTGTAGACAGCTTCTTCAGAAGTCAATGAAATATTTCCCATATTTCCAAATTAAAGTAATGGCTAAAGGCTTTATAACATTCCTGCAGAGACTTTTTGCAAATCCCATATATATAAATTTTTTTCCTCATTTTTATCATTTATTTGAGTATATTATATTTTACTGTATGGTATGAGCATTGTAAGAATTCTTTAAAACCTTTGGGAACAAGATTTGAAATACATTTAAAAAATTATCCAGTGTTGGTTGCTTCCGCTTTCTCTTCCCTTTCCTTGTTTGCTTTACTTTTCCTAAAACTTCAGTTAGTAGCAGTCTAAAACCTGCCCCTCCCCCTGCCTTCTGTATTTTTTTGGGTCACTGCAAGTTCAAGGAGTGACTTTCACCTCAGATAACCTCTTTTTCATACGCAAATCCAAATCTACCTTTGAATTCCTCTAACATTCTTTCTGGTTATCTCGGGGGAAATCTTCATTCTTCAGCCCCTTCCCAATTCACTCACAGGGCTAAAAACCAAGATCCTGTGTCTCACTTACTTACTAGTGATAAATCTGAATCAATGAAAAATTTGTTTGCTAGTTTACTTGTGCTAAAATATTTCTCACATGCCTGCTCTGTGCCAGACACCATGGAACACCTGGTGATATAAGCACATGTCAGGGGTCCTGACCCAGTTTAGAGAATTTTGGAAGGCTTCTCAGAGGAAGTGTTGATCTGAACTGAGGTCAGAGAGGAGAATGTGGAGGTAAACTAGGTAAACAGTGAACTGTGTGTGTGTGTGTGTGTGTGTGTGAGAGAGAGAGAGAGAGAGAGAGAGAGAGAGAGAGAGATGGGTGGAAGGAAAGATCTTATCAGAACTGCATTTTGAAAAAATAATTCTGACTTTAGAATAGAATATGTTGGAGGAAGGCAAGCATGTCACAGGGAGATCAGTATCAAAAGACTCAAGTAAAAAGATAGTGTTTCATGAGGATGAACAGCCTCTGGTAATCTTGAAACAACACAGACATTCCTTTTAAAATCTTTAAAGTGTTCATTTCTTACCTAATCCTCTGATGAGTAAATCTATTTCAAACATTCAAGTATTAGTTAAGATCAAAATCTGAAGAATCTATTTCTCAATTATGATGATTCATAATATAACCAGACATTTCTACTATTTTTGGTACAAACCTATGGTGGTCCTGCTACGGGCCTTGCTGTGGAGGGTGGAGGGGAGGAAGGGCCAAGTGTGGCAAGGCTGGGCGGCCAGGGGTAGGAGGTGGGTCAGATCACCAGGAGGTACTTAGCGGGGCTTTCATTGGTGTACTTGCCTGGTCCATGATACCATCTTGGAGTTTAAGTCCCAACACTTGATTCATTGCCTTCCTGCTCCACTTGCTGTTTTTCTCAATTTCATTTGAAATCATTTATTCACGATCCAGATTTTAATATGGTCATGCTTATTGATAAATACTCAGGAAACATTTGTTGAGAAGGCAGTAATGAAAGAAGAAGTCTATACAGTATAAGCAAGAATCCCCAAAGCCCATGATTTGGCAATGTCAGACGCATATAAAAATCAGGAGCATATTTCATTCTTGTCCTCAAAATAAAGCTCAACGGAGCAATATTAACAATCACAGAGACATACTCACAAACAGATCAGCTATTGCCATTTAAGGATCATCTCTGAGAAAGGGGTTCTGTCTTCTAAACATTTAATGATTCTGATTTAATACACACATTAAAATATTTAAAAATAAACTCCGCTGAAGAATACTGAGGATGAGTGCAGTCCAGGTGACATTGTTAAAATAAATCTTCATTCACTTTCCTTTCATGGGATACTGATTTCTATTTTATTTTATTTTTAAACCATGGTTTGATATATTTATACCCTTCAGTTCCACTTTTGTTTCCTTTGCTGTGGTATTTCTGGACCTCACTTTTAAGGATGCTTGACTAATTTGTGATGGGTTATTTGGAAAAGCAGATTTCAAAAAAATGAAGGAAAGATTTTAGGTTGGTGAATAGTTCTACTTGGAAATGCATCCTCCACTGAGATTGAGAATATGGAAAAGTAAAATGCCGAGAAAGGTAAAGCAAGAAAAGAAACAACACACTATGGATAAACAACACACAGTTTCATTTATAGGGAAAAATGGGTAATTTTATGTACTTTCTGTAGACACAGCAAACTGGGAATTATCCCATTCCTAGTCATCCCAGTCACAAATATGGTTAGTCCCAACTAGAGAGAAAAAAAAAGGTTGAAGCTATTATACACAGGAATTCATAGAGAGTTCCCTTGTGGCTCAGTGGGTTAAGGACCTGGCATTGTCACTGCTGTTGCTCTGGTTACAGCTGTGGCATGGGTTCGATCCCTGGCCTGGGAACTACTGTATGTTGTGGGTGTGACAAAAAACAAAAGAAAGGAAAAGAAAGAAAAGAGAAAAAGAAAAAGAATTCATAGTCTGAGTTTCTTGTTAAAACATGGACCAGAAATGGGAGACAATGGGATAAAGAGCATTGGCTCTGGAGATTTATATTATGATAGATGATTTCACATTTATACATATAGATGATTATATATCCACATGTATATATATACTAAATCCTCTATCGATATAAATGGATACCTATGTATATATAATTATCTTTAGCTCTATCTCCATATATGTATTTATTTCACATAATAAACACTTAGTGGCTGACGCTTTTGTTATTATTATCGGATTGGTATAGAGTTGTTGAGGTAGGCTGACGATAATCCTCTAAAGATGTCCACATCCTAATCTTTGGAACCTATGAAAGTTACTTTATGTGGCAAAAAAGACTTTGCACATGTGATCAAAAAAGGATTTTGAGATAGGGAGATTATCCTGGAGTACCAAAGGGCTCAATGCAAACATATGGGTCTTTATAAGAGTGTGCAGAAGATCCAGAGTCAGAGAGAAGGTGATGTGATGACAGAAGCAGAGGGACAGAGAGAAAGAGATTTGAAGACACTAGCTTTGAAGATAGAGGAAGCAGGCAGTGAACCAAAAAATGTAGCCTGCCGTTGAAAGCTGAAAGTGTGAGAATTCCCGTTGTGGTTCAGTGGGATCTGATGTTGTCTCTGCAGTGGCTCGGGTTGCTGTTGAGGCATGGGTTTGACCTCCCACCTGAGAATTTCTATATGCTTTGGGTGCTGGAAAAACAAAACAAAACCTGAAAGGGCAAGGAAAATAAGATCTTTCCTGGAGCCTCCAGAGGGAATGCAGCCCCATGGACCTACTTTAGATTTGTGACTAGCAGAACTATAAGATAATAAGTCAGTGTTGTTTTAAGCCTCTGAGTTGGAGGTAATTTGTTATAGCAGCAATAGGACACTAATACAGTTGTGGTT
Source organism: Sus scrofa (assembly GCF_054392235.1). NCBI lineage: Eukaryota > Metazoa > Chordata > Mammalia > Artiodactyla > Suidae > Sus > Sus scrofa. The sequence goes on along the minus strand of NC_139385.1, from coordinate 114,714,867 downwards.
GGAGAGGACATGCTGGAGCTAATCCCACAGCCTCTTCTCTCTGGGTGGCCCATCTGTGGCAAGTCATACCTCTCAGTCCTTCAGGAGCTGGAGTTTGAATGGAGATCTGAAGGCACTCAGAGGCAGGTTCCCCAGTGTTTTCCTTAGAGATTTTCAGGCGGGTGCCTTGTCCTCTACATCACCAGCAGTTAACTTGAACTTGGCCCTGTACCTCCTTTTGATCAGACCTGGGATTTGGTGGGAGCTCAGGGATGCCTGCCAAGAGAAGAAGAATCAGGAGCCCACCCGCACACATTGCAAGTGGTGGATTGCTGACTGTGGTTTTCCTGAAAGGCTCTAGAATGGCTTTCAGAACATTCTTTGTTGGGGCCCTACATTCTTTGGTAGGGTTGTCATGACTCAAGAGGTGTGGCCAGCAAGCCACATCCTCTAGGGTGTTTTGTGGGCTGCTCTGCAGCATGGCATATGGACTCTGGCTCGAGAGAACAGCTTCCCTCTAAACCTATTACTCAGGAGGTTTATGGCCCTTTTCTGTTTATCCTCAAGATGAAAAAGTCTCTCTGTGTTCACCCATTATGAATAGGAGTTTGTCCCTAAGTTTTAGGGAACTATTATTTTGAGTGCTTACACCTGCTAATATACTACCCCAGGTCCTAGAGGCCAAAAGTAAAAGGTAACATCTCACTCTCTCAAGCAATGATTCAGTCCCCATGTCAGACAAGAGCCACTATCCTATCCTATGATATCTTGCACGTTCCTCTGTGCCCCCATCTATAGTCCTAGTCAATGGCTTGATTAAAACACTTGTTTCAACATTTTGAAATGTTTTGAAAACCCATGTATTTCAATGTTGGAATCAGGGCTGATATTCTCAGAGGTTAGTATGTTATTGATAATGTTTTTTGGATCGATAAACTTTACCCCATGGAGTTATTTATGTAGTTGATACCCACCAGATGTAGTTGTTTTTTAAAAATAGAGGTATAATTTATGTATAATCCATCCAAAAGTATTATTTTATTCAATGATTTTGACAGTTGACTACATGATGACAATTGAATACACCAAACATGCTATTCATGAACTTTTTTCCACCATAAATGAATTTTGCCTATTTTTGTATATGTGCTGCCAAAGTGAGCACAAATTTTGCCTGGTTTTGGACTTCATGTAAATAGATCATACAGTACATACCCTTTTTGTTAGCTTCTTTCTTTTTTTTTAAATTAAAAAAAATGTTTTTTTATTACCCAAATGAATTTATCACATCTGTAGTTGTATAATGATCATAACAATCTGATTTCACAGGATTTCCATCCCACAGCCCAATCACATCCCCCCACCCCCCAAACTGTCTCCTCCAGAGACCATAAGTTTTTCAATGTCTGTGAGTCAGCATCTGCTCTGCAAAGAAGTTCAGTCTATCCTTTTTTCAGATTCCACATGTCAGTGAAAGCATTTGATGTTGGTGTCTCATTGTATGGCTGACTTCACTTAGCATGAAAGTTTCTAGGTCCATCCATGTTGCAAAAAATGCTGGTTATTTCATTTTTTTTAATGGCTGAGTAGTATTCCATTGTGTATATGTACCACATCTTCTTGATCCACGCCTCTGTTGATGGACATTTAGGTTGTTTCAATGTCTTGGCTATTGTAAATAGTGCTGCAATGAACATTGGAGTACATGTGTCTTTGCGAGTCTTGGTTTTCTCTGGGTAAGATGCCCAGGAGTGGGATTGCCAGACCAAGTGGTAGTTCTATGTTTAGTTTTCTGAGGAATCTCCATACTTCTTTCCACAGTGGTTGCACCAATTTACAATCCCACCACCAGTGTACTAATGTTCCTTTATCTCCACACCCTCTCCAGCACTTATTGTTTGTAGACTTTTTGATGATGGCCATTCTGGCTGGTGTAAGGTGGTACCTCATACTGGTTTTGATTTGCATCTCTCTAATAATGAGTGATATTGAACGTCGTTTCATGTATTTCTTGGCCATCTGTATGTCTTCTTTGGAGAACTGTCTGTTTAGATCTTCTGCCTATTTTTGGATGGGGTTGTTTGTTTTTTTGGTATTGAGCTAGGAGGTGTTTATAAATTTTTGAGATGAATCCCTTGTCAGTTGATTCATTTGCAAAGATTTTCTCCCATTCTGTGGGTTGTCTTTCCATTTTGTTCAGGGTTTCCTTGGCTGTGCAGAATCTTTTAAGTATAGTTAGGTCCCATTTGTTTATTTTTGTTTTTACCGTCATGACTCTAAGAGATGGATCTGAGAAGATGTTGCTGTCCTTTATGTCAGAGAGGGTTTGGCCTATGTTTTCCTCTAAGAGTGTTATAGTGTCTGGTCTTATATCTAGGTCTTGAATCCATTTGGAGTTTATTTTTGTGTATGGTGTTAGGGAGTGTTCTAATTTCATTCTTTTCCATGTGGCTGTCCAGTTTTCCCAGCACCACTTATTGAACAGGCTGTCCTTTCTCCATTGTATATCCTTGCCTCCTTTGTCATAGATGAGCTGGCTGTAGGTGCATGGGTTGAATTCTGGGCTTTCTATCCTGTTCCACTGATCTATGTTTCTGTCTTTGTGCCATTACCATGTGGTTTTGATGACTATTGCTTTGTAGTATAATCTGAAGTCCAGGAGCCTGATGCCTCCAGCTCCATTTTTCTTTTTCAGGATGTCTTTGGCTATTGTGGGTCTTTTGTGCTTCCAAACAAACTTTAAAATATTTTGTTTGAGTTCTGTGAAAAATGCCCTTGGTAATTTCACAGGGATTGCATTGAATCTGTAGATTGCCTTGGGTAGTATAGTCATTTTGATAATATTAACTCTTCCAATCCATGAGCACGGTATATCTTTCCATCTATTTGTGTCATCTTTGATTTCTTTTATCAGTGTCTTATAGTTTTCAGAGTACAGGTCTTTTGTCTCTTTAGGTAGGTTTACTCCTAGTTATTTTATTCTTTTGGATGTAATGGTAAATGGGATTGTTTCCCTAATTTCTCTTTCTGCTCTTTCATTGTTAGTGTATAGAAATGCCATCAATTTCTGTGTGTTGATTTTGTATCCTGCGACTTTGCCAAATTCGTGGATGAGCTCTAACAGTTTTCTGGTAGAGTCTCTAGGATTCTCTAGGTATAGTATCATGTCATCTGCAAATAGGGATAGTTTTACTTCTTCCTTTCCAATTTGGGTTCCTTTTATTTCTTTTACTTCTCTGATTGCTGTGGCTATGACTTCCAGAACTATGTTGAAGAGTAGTGGCGAGAGCGGACATCCTTGTCTTGTATGTGATCTCAGTGGGAATTCTTTCAGCTTTTCACCACTGAGAATGATGTTTGCTGTGGGTTTGTCGTATGTGGCTTTTATCATGTTGAGGTAGGTTCCCTCTATGCCCACTTTCTGAAGGGTTTTTATCAGAAATGGGTGTTGGATTTTGTCAAAGATTTTTTCCACGTCTATTGAGAGGATCATATGGTTTTTATTCTTCAGTTTGTTAATGTGGTGTATCACACTGATGGATTTGCGGATATTGAAGAATCCTTGCATCCCTGGGATAAATCCCACTTGATCATGATGTATAATCCTTTTAATGTATTGTTGGATTTTGTTTGCTAGTATTTTGTTGAGGATTTTTGCATCAGTGTTTATCAGTGAAATTGGCCTGTAGTTTTCTTTTTTTGTGGCATCTTTGGTTTTGGTACCAGGGTGATGGTGGCCTTTAGCTTCTTTCATTTAGCATAACTGGAAAGCCTTAAGATTCATGCATGTTGTTGCATCAGTGATTTTTTTTAAAAATTTCTGATTATTCTAATTTATGAATATATCACAATGTATTTATTCATTTTTTTGTTGATGAACATTTTGCCTATTTCTAGTTTGGAGCTATTATGAATAAAGCTCCTCTGAATATTCTTGTACAGATTTCTTTGTAGATATATGTTTTCATGTCTTTTTAAAAATATTAAGTATGAAATTTCTGAGTCATAAGATAGATGTAGAAGTTAATTTTACAAGAAACTGACAAAATGTTCTCCAAAGTGGCTATACCATTCTCCAGTCCTACTAGCAATGTTTGAGACTTCCAGTTTCTCCACATCCCCTTTAACTTTTGGTATTGTCATACTTTAAAATTTTAGACATTTTAAGAGTATAAAATTATGTTTCATTGTGGTTATAATTTGCACATCATAATGACTAATGATGTTGAAAACATTTTTTTTTTTACTTGTTGGTCTTTTGTGAAATGGCTGCTCCAATCTCTTGCCCATCTTAAAAAATTGTCTAATTGATTTGGAGGAGTTCCTTATATATATTGGATAGAAGCCCTTTGTCAAATATAAGTACTGGCTTTCCTCTTTATTTTCTCAATAATGTTTTAAAAATTTTTTGACTAAAGTATAATTGATTTACAGTGTTGTGTCCATTTCTTCCATATAACATAGTGACCCAGTCACATATATATATACATTCTTTTTTTCATACTGTGTTCCATCATGTTCTATCCCAAGAGACTGGATATAGTTCCCTGTGCTGTACAGTAGGACCTCATTGTTTATCTATTCTAAATGTAACAGTTTGTATCTATCAATCCCAAACTCCTCATCCATTCCATTCTCTCCCCCTCCTTAGCAACCACAAGTCTGTTTTCTATGTGAGTCTGATTCTGTTTTGTAGGTAGATGTGCTTTGATATGAAAAACTTTTTTATTTTGGTCAAGGTCAATTATCATTTTTAACAGTTAATGCTTTTTATGTCCTTTCTGAGTATTTTTTGCCTACCTCACATTGCAAAGATATTATTTCATGTTTTCTATCAGAAACTTGTTTTAGGTTATATTTTAGAAATTGTTTTAGGTTATATTTTGTTCTATGATCCATCTCAATCTGATCTTACTGTATGGGATGAGGTAGAAGTCAAATTTATTTCTGTTTTTCATATGATTATCCAGTTGTTACAACACCGTTCATTAAGACGTCTCCCTTTATTCGTTGAATTAGCTTATTAGTTTAAGTCAAAAATCATTTGATTCTTTATGTGTGTGGGTCTATTTTTGGTTTCTTCTCTGTTGATATTTGCCTATGCTCACATCAATACCACAATGTATTGATTCTTCCAGAATTATATTTAGTTTTGAAAGTAGGTATTATAAATCTTGGGAATTTATTCTTTTTAAAAATTATTTTGGCATTCCCATATCAGGTTTAGACTCAGCTTGTCAACTTATCTAAAAAAAAACCTGCTGGAATTTTCATGATATTAAAACCAGATCCTTAACTCACTGAGTGAGGCCAGGGATCAAACCCACATCCTCATGGATACTGGTCGGGTTTGTTACTGCTGAGCCACAACAGGAACTCCCCATATGGCATTTTCTATATAAACAATCATGTCATCTGCAAAGAATGACAGTTTTACTTCTTTATGCCTTTTCTCTGTATACCTTGAATTTCTTTTCTCTCTTTTCTTTCTTTTTTCTTTTTTCCTTTTATGTGTGTGTGTGTGCTCACGTGCCTGTGTGTGTGTGTGTGTGTGTGTGTGTGTGTGTGTGTGTGTGTGTGTGTTATTACATTGGCTAGAACCTCCAGTAAAATGAAAGTGGATGGCTTTGACTTGTTCCTGATCTTAAGAGGAAATATCATTATTGTATTGGGTATAGATTTTTGGAGAAGACTTTTAGCAGTTTGAGGAATTTTCTTCCCTTCCTTATTTTCTCAGAGGTTTTGTTTTTTTTTAATCATGAATGACTTTTGTCAAAAACATATTATGCATCTATTGAGATGACCATATAGCTTTATACCTTTATTCTTTACTTTCATTGAATAATTTTCTAATGTTAAACCAACCTTGAATTCCTTGGAAACCTCATTTAGTCATGATGCATTTTCTTTTCTGTCTGTCTTTACTTACTTATTTCTTTATTCTGGTATCTATTTTAATAAGTTATATTTCTCAAATTACTTTTCTATTTCATCTAAAATTTTTAAATTTATCAACACTAACTTTTTCATAATATTTCCTTACTATCTTTTTCTTAATTATAGAACCTGTAGACATCCTCACTTTTTCCATTCCTAATGCTGATAATAGCACTTTCTCTGCTTTACTTGATCAGGCTTGCCTGAGGTTTTATTAATATTTTGAGGAAAAAATAAACTTGACTTTATTATTTGTCAATTTTCTATTTTATCAAATGCCATTCTTTTTTTTGTTTTTTATCTTTTTTTAGGGCCACACTCACCCTAAATATGGAGGTTCCCAGGCTAGGAGTCTAATCAGAGCCACATCTGCAACCTACACTACAGCTCACAGTAACGCCGGATCCTTAACCCACTGAGCAAGGCCAGGGATCAAACCTGCGTCCTCGTGGATACTAGTCAGATTCATTTCTGCTGCACCACAGCAGAACTCCTTTTGTTTTACTTTAATTTTGAAGGGTATTTTTATAGAATTCTAAGCTGACAGTTTTGTCCTTTCAGCAGTTTAAAATTACCATTCCATATTCTTCTGGGCAGCATATTTTTCTGATGTACTATTTTGTGCAATACAAACGTAATATGTCCTTTTACTCTGGTTGCTTTTAACATTTGCTCTTTATTTTTGGTTTTCAGCAATGAGACTATAATGTCCCAAGGTTTGGTTACCTCTGCATTTATTGTACTTGGGGTTCACAGGCCTCTTGGATTTGTGAGCAGATATTTTCATAGATAATACATGGTTTTCCACACTCCAGCAATAATTACTTTTTGTGACAAAGCTGCCCTCAAAATTGGATACTTTCCCTTCTCCCATCTATTTTACTCCTAGTGTTCTTCTTCAGCATCTTTCCATCCCCAAGCCTGACCCATCTGTAAAATGGGACAGTCGGAATACCTCCCACCCTTCTGGAGTGACAGCCTTACACTTGTCATGGGCTGAAGTTATCCTCAGCTGCTTCTCTAAATTTCCTCTAAAACTCCACTCCCATGCTGAGTCCCCACATGGAGCTGAATTTTCTAATAATTTCTAATAACACTTTTTAATAATCAACCCAAATGCTTTAGTTCTAGGCTTCCTTCACATTTTATCTAAAGTTCACATAGTGCATGGTCAGAGGATGGCAAATAATTACCAGTGCCCTGCTGAGTACCTGTGGCCAGGAAGGATGTCTACTCATGTACCAGTCAGTGTGCTGCTATTATTATTCCTGTACTGGGGGGAGTCTTTCTCAGCACTAAATCATCTAGAAGATATCCTTCTCATCAAAACAGAGCAGAGCCCAGAGGCAGAGACCTGTGTGGGGACTATTCAGTCAATCCATGAGAGAAAGCTATAGGACAGATGACATACACTAAAAGGGAAACTGGTCCTTTGTGCCTCCTAACTCAGAGAAGTGTTTCACGGGGCATGCGAGAAAGGCAGCAAAATTCCTCACCAATTTGATTGAGCAATGCCCTGAATTTTGAGCAAAGCCCAAATCTCAGCTGAGAAGTTATTTATAAGCTATTACAACTATTTACAAATAGTAATAAAGGCCCTGATGCAAATATATCAGACTGGTGCAAGAAAATAAATTTGTGGGAGATTCAGTAGAGGGAGAGTGGGCCTCGGACATCCCTAGAAGAGGGCAGAGCATGGAGATAGTCCTTTGTAGCTCACCAATTCTTAGTGATGGGAAATTAGAGGTACTTACCAGGAACCCGCTGATGACTTATAGTTTGCTCTAAAAAAAAAAATCATGCCTGGTTTTAACTAAATAATGTATGGTTCTTATTCCATACTGGAGGCTGACACATCTTCTACTATCCCTTTCCATGGCTTTCATAAATTCCCAGCTTCAAGGTCCTTTTGTATTGTGACTTACACAGGTGTTTGGGCTTAGGGTACTCTGGCATGACCCTTGCCAGCAATAATGTTTTGCCTGGAGGTGGAAAACCACATGAACAGTAGAGCCCTTACTGAAGCTGCTTTAGCAAGGCTTTGCTCTGTCTGGGTGTGGTATTCATTAGGCTTTGACACCCCCTCCTGCCCAAACGTTCCCTCATTTCCTGTTACAAAGCAGAAGAACGGCCCCTGTGATAGATACTTTAATAATAGTGCTGCCTCCAACAGAGAAAATCACCACTCACTCTAGGACCACAGCTGCCACAGGGTCCTCTAACAGAGGTGTGTGTTAGCTGGAAGCTGTGGGCAGAGAGACCCCCAAAGCTTGAAGAGCCCACTGCAAAGGGAGTTCACAGACTACACACAAACTCCAAGCTGCAGGGTGGCAGGGGAGCTGAATGGGAGCCAAATCTTGCCTTTGATTGTATCTTTCAAACCAACAACCAAAGTCTTCCCTCAGGGACAAATACCAAAACCTGGAAAAGCCAGTCCTCCTTGGATACTGGTGATCTCTTGTAACAAGGTAATTGTAGGGCAAATGCATGAGTAAGGGCCGATCTCCACATCAGAGACTGCAAGTCAGAGAGAGAGCTGTGTTTCCCCAGGAATTAGTGATTATTTCTTTCCTGGTCTGTTTGGTTTCCTCTTTCTCATTAGCTTTTCTACCTCTCTTTTTTTGCTCTTTTTGTCCATGGATGATGATTAGTTTGGAGAGAGAGGAAAGTGTGGGAACCATCTGTCATTCTTCCCACTTTCTCTCACTCTTTCATGCTCGAACATCCGTATCTCATACTTGACAGTGTAACCAGCCCTTGAACGTGCTGAGGTCCTTCCCAGTATGCAGTCCACCATCGCAGTGCCCCCCTAGAAATGTTAATGGAAAACTTGGCGTGGTGTTGGATAATGCTTTTCATCAGTGTTTGACTACAGGCTCAGCTGATTGGGGTAATCTTATAGGCTACACTAGGAAAGACTGCAGTGCATCGTAGTAGTAGTAGAAATAGTAATTGGCATAATTAAAAAATTAAACCGTTTTACAATCCTTTGCAGAAATCAAGTAGTAGTATTTGGGCACTACTAGCCAATGTATAATTCTAAGGTACCTGTGGTGAATGAAGAGACAGTTTTCATTAGGAGAGAACACTTCTTGCCCGTACCTGTGTTTCCATGTTGGGGAGTCTATGTTAGAGAAATAATCTGGTCCCTCCTCCCATTTGGGGCACAGAAGAATCAAGGCATATATGATACTGCTGTTTCTGAAACTTACTTCAGAGTTTCCTTCCTGCAGAAAGTCTGTGCTTGCTTTCTGGGCCATAGACTAAGCAGGGTGGGGCAGGCTATAGCCCTGGTGTGGAACTGGTAGTTGTGTAGGGCTGCCTGTGACCCAGTAACTGTGACATAGCAGGTAGGTCTGCATAATTCAGGGGAAGTGACTCATTTATCACACTCATGTTCTGTGCCAAAACTTCATCCTCCCAACAGCATCACTGGGGAAGCTGCTGTTTGAGTTATTTCTTATCTGACTCCTGTATCTATGTCTTAGTTGGTTCTAAATTGAGGAAAGGGATAAAATGATGATATTTACTGACTCATACTTTAAATACCAAAGTTCCTTTAGGCCTAAGTCCAGTAAGGTTATCAGAATAATGATTAGACTGGGCTTGAGCCATCTTCTTGACAAAAATCGCCTGTGGAAGGAATTCTTCCCCCTCTGCCCCTACCACTTCCCAGTGATCAGCATTTCCTCAAGATGGCACAAATGGCCCACTCCTATAAGGAGGGCAGCTGGGCCAACAAACATGTCTGCATCTGTGACCTTGGGTCACTAGCTTAACTGGACTGTTTGCAATTAATGGGTTCCTTGCTTGTTAAGCTCTAGATTTGTTTTGTTGTTGTTTGCATAGAAGAGAGACATAAGTCCTGGCATTGGTTGTTGAGTATTCTACTAATAAATCATGATATGTCTCATAATTCATTTACAGCAGGTAAGAAACTGAAACTGTGGCTTTTTAAAATAAACATTTTAATTTAACACATGTTTATTGAGTGCTGTGTCAGGAAATTTTCTAGGGCCAGGGCTACAGTGATGAACAAAACCAGGTATAAACTCTGACCTCATGGAACTTTTTTTTTTTTATTATAGTTGATTTGCAATGTTCTGTCAATTTCTGCTGAACAGCAAAATGACCCAGTTATATATATATATATTCTTTTTCTCACATTATCCTCCATCATGTTCCATCGTAAGTGATTGGATATAGTTCTCTGTGCTATACAGCAGCATCTTATTGCTTATCCATTCCAAATGCAACAGTTTGCATCTACTAACCCCAAACTCCCAGGCCATCCCACTCCCTCTCTCCCTAACCCCTCCACCACCCTTGGCAACCACAAATCTCTCCATTTTCATGAGCTGTTTGTTTCTTCTTTGTATATAGGTTCATTTGTACCATATATTAGATTCCAGAAATAAGTGATATATGGTATTTGTCTTTCTCTTTCTGACTTACTTTACTTAGTATGAAAATCTCTGGTTCCATCCATGTTGCTGCAAATGGCATTATTTTGTTCTTTTTTATGGCTGAGTAGTATTCCATTGTGTATATGTATCACATCTTCTTAATCAATTCATTTGTTGTTAGACATTTAGGTTGTTTCCATGTCTTGGCTACATGAACAATACTGCAGTGAACGTAGAGGTGCATGTTATTTTTTTCAGTGAAAGTTTTGTCTGGATAGAGCCCAGGTGTGAGATTGCTGGTAGTTCTATATTTAGTTTTCTGAGGTACCTCCATACTGTATTCTGTGGTGGTTGTATCAATCTACATTCCCACCAACAGTGTAGAAAGGATTCCTTTTCTCCACACCCTCTTCAGCATTTATTATTTGTAGATTTATTAATTGTAGCCTTTCTGACTGGTATGAAACAGTACCTCATTTTCATTTTGATTTGCATTTCTCTAATAATTAGTGATATTGAGCTTTTTTTCATGTGCCCGCTGGCCATCCATATGTCTTCTTTGGAGAAATGTCTGTTTAGGTCCTCTGCCCGTTTTTCTGTTGGTTTTTTTGGTTTGTTTGTTTTTTACTGTTGAGTTGTAAAAGGTTTTTGTATATTTTGGAGATTAAGCCCTTGTCAGTTGCATCAACTATTTTCTCCCATTCTGTAGGTTGTCTTTTTTTTTTTTTTTTTTTTTTATGGTTTCCTTTGCTGTGCAAAAGCTTGTAAGTTTGATTAGGTCCCACTGGTTTATTTTTGTTTTTATTTCTACTGCCTTGGGAGACTGACCTAAGAAAACATTTGTGAGGTTGATGTCAGAGAATGTTTTGCCTATGTTCTCTTCTAGGAGTTTGATGTTGTCTTATCTTATATTTCAATCTTTAAGCCATTTTGAGTTTATTTTTTTGCGTGGTGTGAGGGTGTGTTCTAGATTCATTGATTTACATACAGCTGTCCAGTTTTCCCAGCAGCAACTGCAGAAGAGACTGTCTTTTTCCTATTTTATATTCTTGCCTCCTTAGTTGAAGATTAATTAATTGACAATAGGTGTCTGGGTTTATTTCTGGGTTCTCTGTTCTGTTCCATTGGTCTGTCTGTTTTGGTACCAGTACTACACTGTCTTGATTACTGTAGCTTTGTAATACTGTCTGAAGTCTGGGAGAGTTATGCTTCCTGCTTTTGTTTGTTTGTTTGTTATCTGCTCAAGATCACTTTAGCAATTCTGGGTCTTTTATGGCTCCATATAAATTTTTGGATTGTTTGTTCTAGTTCTGTGAAAAGTGTCATGGATAATTTGATAGGGATTTGCATTGAATCTGTAGATTGCTTTGGGTATGGCCATTTTTACAATATTAATTTTTCCAACCCAGGAGCATGGAACATCTTTGTATTTCTTTGAATCCTCTTTAATTTCCTTGATTGTTTTGTAGTTCTCAGCATATATGTCTTTCACCTCCTTGGTCATGTTTGTTCCTAAGTATTTAATTTTGAGGGGTGTGATTTTAAAAGGTATTGTATTTTTGTATTCCTTTTCTAATACTTCATTGTTAGTATACAGAAATGCAACTGATTTCTGAATGTTAATCTTGTATCCTGCTACTTTGCTTAATTCTTTGATCAGATTGGGTAGTTTTTGTGTGGAGTCCTTAGGGTTTTCTATGTATAGTATCATGTCATCTGCATAGGGTGATGATTTTACCTCTTCTCTTCCAATTTGGATACTTTTTATTTTTTGTTTGTCTGATTGCTGTGGCTAGGGCATCCTTGTCTTGCTCCAGATTTTGGTGGGAAGGATTTCAGCTTTTCTCCATTGAGTATAAATGGCTTTGATTATGTTAAGGTATATTCCCTCTATAGCAACTCTGGTAAGAGTTTTTATCATGAATGGATATTGGACTCATGGGATTTTACCCTAGAGAAGGAGACTGGCCTTAATAGTCAGGAAAAATGAAAATGAAAATGCCTGCATTTCTCTTCTCAATATTCCTGGCCATATTGAGCTAATTTGTTATTCTGTGGATCTCATATGAGATCCTTAAGATGATTTATTCTGTTGCCGTTATAAAGATTAAGCACTGTAACCTTATGTATGTGTTCTCTAGAACTAGTATTGGGCTACATTTTTTAAACATTTCTTTGCTGTGCTTTATAATATATACTCAAATCTGTAACAGGAAACTTACTTAGATTTCATTTAATGTAAGATACTGTCAATTGTAAAATCATTATTTTATATGCTATTATGAAATTAAAAATTTGTCATTTAAACTGATATTTCAACAAATTTAAGACATAGCCTGATATTAGAGCTATTGAAGTGTGAAAAAATAGTTTAACACTCTCCAAAGAGAGGTCTCTGGACCAAATCAGCAGTAACATCTGGGAACTTATTGGACTGCAAAGTACCCAGTTTCACTATAGACCTGCAGCCTGGGTTTAACAAGTCCTGCAAGTGATTTTGATGCATGATACAGTTCCAGAAACACTGAAGTAGTGCATTTTTTAATATTTGTGGAATATAATACTTTAGAAGCCCTTTTCAAAGATCCAGTCATTTCATAAACATCTTGAAAACCTACTACACATATCATGCTGATTGCACTGTATGTAGAGTCAAACAGGACTTTTTGCCAACTAGGAGTTTACAGTCTACAGCAGATTTGTAATTTAAGAGCTATGAGACCAGACCCAGTGTGAGGAGTGTGTGAGCAAGCTACCCTCAAAAAGGTTAGTGAAGCCTTGGGGAAAAAGAGGAAACTTGACTTAAATAATTGTGAGGACTTCAGGAATTCCCTGGACCCAGCCTTGTCACTGCTGTGGCTTGGGTTTTGCTGTGGCATGGGTTCAATTTCTGGCCCAGGAACTTGCCATGAATGGACCAAAAAAAAAATCATAAGGACTTCATTATGAAAATGGAATTTGAGATTAGGTCTTGAAGGATGTGCAGGATTTTATTTTTCAGAATGAAAATGAACAGGAAATAACATTCCATGGAAGGCTTTTTCTTCCCAGTGCCCTTCTTCTGTATATTCCTGGAAAAGCTAGAAATTAATTAGAAAGGCCTATGATGAAGAAATAAGTGTGATGGCATGCTGATCTTCCCTTTGGACTCTCTGGAGATATATTCACCATCAACACCTTGGCGCCAATAGAAATTCCAGTAGGTGCCAGGGAAAAAGGCAAGCCTGAGCACTTTCTTTTACTGGCTTGTAGTACCTGTGATGGAAATTTTGTTGATGAGAGGTAGACAGTGTCCCAGAGAAGTTTTTCTGGACAGATAAAGTGAGAGAATCCAGAGACCAAGAAATCTTGGTGTGGGGTATTTTGGGCCCAAGCAATGGCAATACATGCATCACCTGATTTCACTGTTCCAGGGATGGGGGGTGAAGTGGGGGTGACTCAAGCTAAACTCATTTATGCTATAATCACAAATTCTTGGATACATAAAAATTTCAAAGTATAGAACATTTGGGCTTAAAAGATAAGCTTAAAGTAACAAGGATAGGAGCCTATCAGTGTGATGCTACATGCTTGATGGTGGTGGCACATTGCTGCAGAGATGGAGGGAGTGCCAAGTGTTGTCCACTGACAGGTGACAAGGGCAATGATGCTTTACAATTACTATGGACAATGAACATCTTTCATTCCTGGAGTTCTCCTGTGGCTCAGTGGGTTAAGGATCTGGCATTTTTACTGCCGTAGTTCTAGTCGCTGCTCTGTTGTGGGTTCAACCCTTGGCCTGGGAATTCTTGCATGCCTTGTGTACTGACAAAAAGAAAAAAAATGTAACAAGGATAAGAAAAAAAGTATTTTTAAACCCCAGAAGCAGTGCAGTGGCCAACTTGGAGCACGGTCCATTCTATGAATTAATTCTTTATGTTGTTTTTAGCAGCAGAGCACGATGTACCAATGTACCTATCATGTTTGTGCTGCCTGCGCCTTTATGTGGAAGGGATACAGCCTTCCCATTTACTGGAAACAGCAAATAGCCCCCAGCTACTCACCCAAGAAGTGTCTCAGCCACTTCTTTTTGACATGAAGAAGAGTTGTTAATGTGAGAACTGTGAAAGGTCTTTGGAGTTAGTGCCGCTCCCCAGGGTTCTGAGAACAGTTACACCCAGGCCTGTTTCCAACTCCTGAGTTTAGGAGACAAAAGGCAAGCAGCACTCTGACAAAATGCAGCGAGGTGATCCTTGCCAAGTCATCTGCATGCTTCTTTTAGCCACGAACACTTCTCCATTTTCGTTAGATATTAGCCCCTGACTCATCACCTCTCAGCTCCCTTTTCCCAGTGCGATGGAATTACTTTGTGTACTCTTTACCTGGCAGGCATGGGACAGGCAGGCTTCAGCAACTCTGGAGGCTTTTTGAAGAGCAGTCTCCATTTTTGCCTCTTGGTAAATCCTCCTGGAGCATCCACGGGATAGGGCCAGCCTCTCCCACTCACTGTTCCACCATCTTGGGACCCCTAGGAATCCTTATGTTAGATAATGAGACCATGAGGGAGCCAAAGAGATATCAGCTGTAAACTGAGCACAGAACCTTTGTGCCTGAAACAAGACAGGTTTTGAAAAGTCATGGATTCTGTGTTCTCTTGTGGTGTTCTCAACTCACCAGGAATAACTCTCCAAAGGCTTAAGATACCAGTTGATGTTTTTGAGCTGCATGTGCCATACCACATGAAGATAAGAGGTTCTCACACTACTTGCTTCTGCCTGTTAAAATGCAGTAGACAAGAGAACATAAGATTTCAACATGGTCATATTGTTTTCACCTTGGGGGAAAGTGGAAACAAGCAGGGATCATCAATCTTGGTTTTGGATATTTAGTGAAAAAAATGTACATTCAGAAAATATCTCAGTCAGACTGAGTAGATTGCTTTTTCAGATGCAGTGATATTCACAATGAAGAAATTAAATGTCTTAAAAGGAAGACATTATTATTATTATTTTTTTTTTTTTTTGCTGCACCCGAGGCATATAGAGGTTCCCAGGCTAGGGGTCGAATTAGAGCTGTAGCTGCTGGCCTACACCACAGCCACAGCAACGCCAGATCTGAGCCACGTCTGTAACCTACATCACTGAGTGAGGCCAGGGATTGAACCTGCATCCTTGTGGATACTAGTCGGATTCATTTCTGCTAGGCCATGACAGGAACTCCTTTTTTTGTTTTTGTTTTTGTTTTTTTTGAAGATATTATTAACAAGTATTATTTTGACTCCAAACTGGATTGGAGCTTTACAAGGCTTCTCTAGGTATCCATGGGTAGTAGAGGAGACCTGTAATAATTGGTAAAGAGCCAGGGATTTGCATTTAGATAGGCTTGGGTTTGAATCTCAGCTCTTCTCTTTACTTGGGATCTGGAAATTTTGCTGCAGGTCATCTGTGAAATGGAAATAAAAATGATCAGCTCGTAGGGTCTGTAGAGTTGTTCCTGAAGAGCAAATACATTAACGTTTGTAAGCACAGTACCTGGTATGTGGAACGTTCTCACTGAGTGGTACTCAAAAAATTACCCATACATACATCATGGGCTCTGTACTCTCTTAAAAACAGAAGACCTCTTTTCCTAGTTGACAGAGAATAGGCCATAGAACCTTCCTCCATGGGAGGCTTACGGGAGGGGAAGGAGGGGGAGAGGTAGGGTGGGGAAGGTCAGATAGCACAGGACATTCTCTGAGTGCCTGTCAAATGTCAGAGGAAGTCTTTCTTCATGATGTTGCTGCAGGAAGTCAGGGCAAAGTGGACCATCAGTGCCTACAGTGGGACACATGCTTGACCATCACTGACAAGCTCCTAGTCATGAATTCCTACTTGTAAGTGGCATTACATGGGTGCTCTATGAAGAAATGCTTACACAAATGGTCCTTTTAAAGGAAAGGCAAAAAGTAAGTTGAACCACTGGTCACTGGGACTAGGAGGGGAGGGAAGGATGCCATTTGCTTGCAAAGTAACAACGAGCATAAACTTTCCAAAACTCATCTGTTTTTCACTTGTAAAACTGGCATCTGAGCATGTCTTTTAGCACAAAATTGTTTGGCATTAACATTTCCATATGGATCATGAAAGTATCTAAAAACTAATCACCACATGGGTAACCACTGTTGGCTCTGGCTAGCTGACCATTAATTGCTCTTTACAAGAGTGACAGCTGTGCTACGGATGGTACATACTCTGACCTTATTTCCAGTTTTCTAAGAGGGAGATCATCACCATTCATTTCTCTGCCCAGGAAAGCCTCGTTTTGATCAGCTGTATCCTTTAAAATCACAAAACCTGTCTTGCCCGCTACCACCTTGTTCTTTTAGGCCCACAACTGGGTCAATGAAACCTGTGAGCCAATGCATTTTTTTCAAGTGAGAGTCCAGAGTTAAGGACACAAGCAAATACACAGAAATAAATCAACCATGTGCCTCCTTTGGCCATCTGATTTGGCCTATAAGTGTGGACTCAAAAATAACTAGATGCTTAATTGCACATCTAAACTTAGGCCATGAATTTGCATGTGTAAGTAATCAGGGAAGTATTTGCTTAGAAATGTGTTCCATTTCCTCTGTTTGCTCTAAATCAAAATGCTGAGCAGCTGATCAGATTCTGAAATACTTTTTAAAAAATGTGTTCTAGAGCCCCACTGCTTTAGCCTGCAACCCTGTGGGACTTCAAGACCCAACCAGGTTAGACACAGTGGGAACTCTTTTTAGGGAGGCTACCAGTGGCAATCAAAGACAGGGCCAAAGCAGGTCAAGTGATTTGACCTGCTTTCCCTTTTTCTACAGTCTCCATCCCAATAGGAAACAGATCTCATCCATACTGATTTTGCTCTCCTTTTGGTGACCATTGTAAGAACATTCAGTGGACACAGAGAAGGACCAGGGATTGAGCCTGGTATAAGATAGCCTACCTCCAATCATTCATTCACTCAGGTGTTTTCGGGTGCCTATTAGATACCACATTACAAATACAAAGATGAAAAAACATAGTCCCTGCTTTTAAGAAGGTAGCATTCTAGAGGGAGACATCACACAGACAATGGTAGTACATGGTAGCAGGTGCTATTACTATAGGTGGGGCAGGTTGAATAGTTGGTTCCAATTCTTCATTTCCATGTAGTATTATATATCCACCCTTTCCATGACATCAGAGGTGGACTTCCCTGGCCCTTGGTTCTGGGCATGGCCATGTGCCTTGTTTTGGCCAATGGGACACAGGCAGAGGCCTGGAGTGGGCTTGCTTGGTTGGGCTAGAGTTTTTGAGTTTATGAATGACCATTAGAAAAATAAGTCCTGATAAACCACTACCCCTCAGAATGAGACATGGAGCAAATGCTGTCCCAGGCATCATGCAGATAAATGAATGAGAAGTAAGTGCTTTTTGTTGTATTCCACTGAGTTTTGTGACTGTTTATGTGTGCAGTAAAACCTGCAGGTTTAGTGCAGGCAAATCTATGAGGGGTTCCAAATCCAGGCTTGAAGATACCAAGGAGGCTCCTGAGAGATGAGGATGACCAAGCTGAGACCTGCAGAATGAGTGGGCTGTGCATGTAGGAAAGGGGAGGGCTAGGGGTGGGGGTTGGCGGTGAGAGTAGAAGAAAGGGCAGGTGGAAGGGATGGAGGTCCCAGAGTGCTCAGCTCTTCTCTGAGCTACAAGTAGTATGTTCTGGCTGGAGTGGGTAGAAGCACTGGGCCACCATCCTGAAGAGAGGGGAGGCCCAATTCCGGCAGTCTGCTTGAGGGCACGCTCACTGGAGGATTTCTTTGCCAGTAGAAAAGCAACTCGAGGGAAAACTTCATGTTATTTTGACCTGGGATCATATCCTATTGTACATTTGAACAGTAAGGGTCAAATTGACTAGGAGTGTAGTTAAAGACTAAAGTCCAGTAATAATACAAACACAAATAATTCTGGTAGATGATATGCTATGTCATGTACTACATTCCAACTGTATTTTTGGGCAACACCTTCTATTTATCAGATGACTTTTCTTAAAAGCCTGATCATTTGTGTTTTCAGGATATATATTCCAGAATCATAGACTTATAGAATTGGTAGAGACTTTAGGTTTCCCTATGCAATTTTCCTGGGGGGCACTTGAGAGGGGAAGTGGATAGCTCAAGATCACACAGTAAATTCTTGGCAGGTTTGGAACAGGCAAGATTTCTTACTTCAGTCTTTTGCTCACTCTGCCTTACCTACCTTTCTTCTTTCTTTCTGTCCTTCCTTCCTTCTCCTGTTCCTTTTTCCTTCCTTCCTTTCTTTCCTTCCTTCCTTCCTTCTTTCCTTCCTTCCTTCTTTTCTTCCCCCCCCCCCCCATTTCTCTCTTGTCCACCATGCTAAGTCTTTCTTGGAATATTTTTCTAGAAATTCCACTTTTTACTACTGGATCAGAGCTTTGACCAACTAGCCCAAACATATGGGAAGGTACCACGCATGGAGGGCTCAGCTTAATACACATCACATCACAGAGCAATTCTGTCTCTTCTCTCTATTTGGCACTGTACTTAGTATTCTAAATATTGTTAAATATTTTTCTTTTCCTTTGATTAGAACGATCTTCAACATAATAACCCATGTTGATTTGAAAGGAAGGGGATTTTAATTGTACAAAAGTTTAATACATTTCTTTAAAAGATACTATATTTGACTACCCAGGATTTAGCATTTTCCTTGAATAATGCAATTTTAGAGAAGAATTATTGACTTAGCAGGATTAGATAACCTCACATTTGTGTTTTTATACTCTTTCTGAAACCTACATCATATTAAATGGTAGTAATAAGAGCCATTTCTGTCCATAACTCATACTGAAAATTAACTTTGTCATGGCTCACATGGACATCATTAGCACATAGTTAAGTATGTATGCTTTTCCTTCTTTATTTTCTCTTTTCTTTCTTTTCTTTTTTGGTTTAGAACAGTTTTAACTTCATGTGCACACACTCTTTTGAAATTATATTGTCTTGATGACATACTCCTTTAATGAGATCTAAATTCAAAATTCAGATTTTTGTTTATAACAAGTACAAAATTATCAAAACGATCTTAAAAGCCCTATGACTTAGCTATGTACTCTTGAGTCAGTAATTAAATGGAGAAACCGTTCAGTTTTTTGCCAACAAGTTTTACCTCCTGAAAGTGTCCCAGAGTTAGAAACTATCCAGACCATATAACTGGGCAGTTAAAATTAACGACCAGAAAAACGACTGCCTTTGCCTTCAGCATTTCTCTCTGATGAAATCTGGCTTCGGAAAGCTTGTGATCTGGGTGCTAGTCCCTGTTCTCCCACAATTCCATACTTGACTTTGGGCAAATCTCGTAAGCCTCTGTGGTCTCAGACTCTTCATTTGTCAAATTAGAGGGTTGAATCAAGTTAGCTTGAAATGTCTGCCTATTTCTATGTCTAGCTCCGAAAGTTTTTGTTCCAAGACTGGTTGATTGTCATTTATGCTCCAGATCCACTTAAATGAGGACCAGTAAGAAGGAGGCTGAAATTGTAGCAAGCAGCACACAGGTTGAATTTAAAGAAATTTATTGTAGAAAGAAATACTAACAGCAAAGTTAAATTATACAATTAATCTAGCTATTCTCAGAGGTCCTTAAGAACGGCTTGATAAAACGAAGCCTGATTTGGTTTCCATATAGTTCTCCCTGAGCCTAGCATGGATTACAAAGAAGTGCAAATTCTCTTAGAAACAAGGCTGCATCTATCACGTGACTATTTTATTTAGTATATTTGTTGGGACTCTTAATTTAGAGTAATCACCAATTTAAGTGAGTTTTGGTACCGCTTTTTGTTTTAAGGATGTAAATATCTCATAGAATCCAAGAACAGAACAGAAATGCAAGTGAACCTCAGGAGAGATCTACAGCCAGGAGCAGAGAAGATGTCAGGAGCCACCTCTCCCCGCCTTGGCTGCTACTTCTAATTATTGCCAATATTCTTTACTCTCTGCAGAATATGCAGCCTTAGATAGAAGATTCCCCCCTTCTCAACCACCACTCAGCACATATACACACTCTGTTCCATACAGCTAAAGTTTAGTTGGTCTTTGTATAAGAAAACAGATTTGTTGAAAATGTCTTAATTTAAATTCCTAAGAGAATCTGATTGCTCTGATTGGCTCAGGATGGCAAAGCATTCATGCATCCCTGGTCCAGTCAACTGTAGGCAAGGGAACAGGGTCATAGGTTATAGGTGGGGCTGTGGAGCAGAGATTCTGCATTGCGCAATTCTAGGGGGCACTTTTCACATTGTGGGGTGTGTGTGTGTGTGTGTGTGTGTGTGTGTGTGATGCCCAGTGGGGTGGTGCAATGAGAAGTTCTCAGCTAAAGTCAAAAGGCACTTACTAGAAAGACCCAACCAACTGCAGTTACTAGAAAATCAAACTCTTTTCCAATACAACTCCCTCCCACTTTCTAGACCTTGGTAACTTTCCTCTACCTGCGGCCAGAAATCTCACCAATGTCTCAGAACTGTGATACATGACTGATTCTTTACAGTTCTGTATCCTTGTACCTGAGATGACAGCCCAGTGTTAGATGGGGTAGTGGGTCTCTGGTGTTTCCTTTCTGAAAGCCACTCCAGTGTCACAATGGCTTTTCAAGAAATCTATGAGACCTGTTCCCTCCTCCTCACTTAGAGGCAAGGATTCCAAGTAGGTGATCTCCTGCGGTGCTATCTTCTAGAATCCAGCATTTTCTTGGTTCTACTTCCACAATCAAACTCAACATGCACTTAGAAGAGACAGTTCTGGGAGTTCTCGTCGTGGCGCAGTGGTTAACGAATCCGACTAGGAACCATGAGGTTGCGGGTTCGGTCCCTGCCCTTGCTCAGTGGGTTGATGATCCGGCGTTGCCGTGAGCTGTGGTGTAGGTTGCAGACGCGGCTCGGATCCCGCGTAGCTGTGGCTCTGGCGTAGGCCGGTGGCTACAGCTCTGATTCAACCCCTAGCCTGGGAACCTCCATATGCCGCGGGAGCGGCCCAAGAAATAGCAACAACAACAACAACAACAAAAGACAAAAAAAAAAAAAAAAAAAAAAAAAAAGAAGAGACAGTTCTCACAGCAACACCAAAACTCACATATCTATTGGACACAGACAAGTATTACATATTTTTATTTATTTTTATTATAGTTGATTTACATTGTTCTGTCAACTTCTGCTGTACAGCAAAGTCACCCAGTTATATATTTATATACATTCTTCTCTTAGTACTTTATTTATTTATTTATTTAGTCTTTTTAGGGCTGCACTCATGGCATATGGAAGTTCCCAGACTAGGGGTTGAGTAGGTGCTGAAGCTGCTGGTCTACACCACAGCCATAGCAACGCCATATCTGAGCTGCATCGGTGACCGACATACACCACAGCTCATAGCAACACCAGATCCTTAATCCACTGAGCAAGACCAGGGATCAACCCTGCATCCTCATGAATACTAGTTGGGTTCATTACCTCTCAACTACGACTGGGAACTCTACACATTTTAAATTTATTATTATTATTATTATTTTGGTTCAGAACTTCTTCATGCAGATTTGTGAAGACATGGAGATCAATTTAGTCCAAACTCTGCCTTATTTAACTTGGCCATTCCAGGACTAAGCCTTTACTCAAGTGGCTACAGTTGTGATATGAAGTCTTTGAAAAGCTGAGCTCCTTTGTTTGGTGCTTGGCATCTGGTGCATGTAAAACAGCTTAGATCTGATATTTCCTTTCCTCTAAGTAAGAACACATCTCTTGAAAAGGTTTGGTGCAGTCTTGCCAAAGAAGGAAGCAGGAAACTCAAGCTAGCCTGGAGTTTTGTGAGCCATGGAAAACTGGCTAAATTCACCATGAAAATAATTTGGAAACATGAAGTGAGTACAGAATGGCCTCTCCCTAGCCCAGTTCTTCATTCCAGCCTTGGGAATACTATGCATTAATGCATATTTTATGAAAAATGACATGATGTTGAAATATTATTAATTCATGTGAACCTAGTTCAAAGTTGTGATCATCTAGCCAAGTGTTGTTAAGTTTCCCCTTGTGCTATCTTTGAAAGGTAATGTTTGTAACGGAATTGATGACACAAACAAATGGTAGACTAAACTTTTCTTAAGTGATTAATAATTTAACTGGCATCTGATAAATGTGTACTTTTGAAATGATTCTGTGCTTTTTTATAAAGCTAATTCTAAAAAGTTAATTACATTGAAAACACCCTATGATACAGAATTTCATTAATTCAAACAGCTTGTCTCACCCATTAATTTGAATTAGTAAGGCTCAACTGCACATAAAATTAAAGAGGAAAATGTTAGTTTATCCTCCAAAACCAGTACACTCTGGTGCTTATAAGTTCCTAGGTGTTTCCATATATGCACAAATAGCAGATCTTTGCAAAACTCAGAACTCAGTCAATCAGTTGTGATTCTTAGTTTTGTTCAATCATCCCCATATTCCTCCCCCTTTTCAAAGATTATTTTCTTTTCCTAGTATATTGGAGTTGGATTTTTTTTGTTGTTTATTTGATTGTTTGCTTATAAAACTTGAATTTGGAAGGTCTCACACACAGGCCTTAATAAAACTGATGGAGAAAAGATTTTATTTTACATAGCATGAGACCATTAGTTAACTGAAGAATGCCCACCATTGCAAAGAAAGCTGCACTCAATGCTGAGATCAATGGAACATGGTGCCAGGAAAAAAGACAAATAAAATGACAATGCAGTGTAGAAGATGGTGGTGATAAAATGATCATAATATTGTGGGAGCATGAAGATGGGAATAATTATCTGGGAAAGTTCAATGAGGAAGTACTAAATGACCTGTGTCTTCAAGATCATGTAAAAGTCCTTTATGAGGGAGGTAAGCTCAAAAAGGTAGTTCTATTAAGGGGCATGAAAACCCTGAGACATCAGAGGTTATGCCCTTGATGAGAGCTTGGAGCTGGGGTTATTGGGAGAGAAGGCAGGATAGAAGACTCCTGGAAAGGATGGGGCTGTCCATAGAGGGCTTTCTTGTGCCCTGAAAAGGAATTAGGGTTGTATCTTCTCATCAGTGGTTTGCAGGGGTTTTTTTTGTTTGTTTGTTTTTTTGGTTTGTTTGTTTAAGGAACACACTTCCTTTTCCATGAACTCGTTCATCCAAGCTGTAAAAAACAAAAGAGGTAGATGAAGAGAATCTCCTGTGATGTGGACGAAGGGAGATTTGGGAATCAGCTCAGCCCTCAGCGCTTCCTACAAATGGCCATGTGCCATTAAAAGCCAAGCTGCAAGACAAAGCAGGAGACCCCTTTGCATGGAAGGGATCCAGTGCAATCCACGGGCCTGCAAGGTCCATCTGACAACACTATCGGGAGTGAAGAGAGCAAGGAACCTGGGAAAACCATCTGGGACCTATACTCGCACAAGCGATGATAGGGCCTGGAGAAGGGAGGTCACCGTGGGAATGAGATAGTTCTAAGGGAGAATTGCTGATCTTTGAATGTGGGAGGAGGGAAAGGTACATCGAGGGCAATCCTAAAGGTTCTTTCCAGCAATTGTGGGATGAGCAGGAATATTTCAGCTCTCAGATCCATTTGATGAGAATGTTTCTTTTAGATTTTAGAATGAGTGTTTTTGTTCTAATAAAAGACTCAGCAGTCAGGTGTGGAATGTGCTGGATTCTCAGGAAGAAAGGAAATGATTAGAGGATTCGTTTTTATGATCTTCCCTGTTTTGGGATTTGGGAGGATACAGAATAGGAATGAACCGTTGTTTTAACTCTCCCCCTGGGCCTTCTCTTTTGTTCCTCACATTTCATCAGTAGTAAGTGGGAGACACAACTCTGGTACCATTGGCCAAATTTGAGCTACCTCTTTCTGCTGCAAATGTTTCTTAAGAAGTACATAAAAGACAGATTACTGTTCTTAAAAAAAAAAAAAAATCAGAGAAACTTCAAAATAGGGATTATTTTGTAGAAGACTTGTTGGCAGTTTGAGTTTAATAGCCTCCAAAAGAAAGTTCTTTGATGGAAAACATTTTCTTAATTTTCATCCATGAACTCCTGGAACTCACATTTACCAGGAAGTAAGAACATTTTATTTCCAGAAATGAATGCTGTGATTACCCTTGTCTCCTGCTTCTTGTATCCTCTGAGTTAGACCAAGGAAAAAAGTAGCATAAAACAGCTTTGTTTTGTCTTTGGAGGAGGCAATTTTGTAACTATAAAGAGGATATGCTAACACTAAGGAATTAAGTACTTTCTGTTCACCCTCTGCTAGTTGGCCAAAATTCACGCCAACACTGGGGTATCCTAGCGTGAACAAGAATGCTATTTTGGTCTGTTGTAAAGAACTGTGGAATGCAGATTTTGGACTGTTTAATCACATCCGTCAGCAACCACAAAACAAATGTTATTTCAGAATGAAGACTATGGATGTAGAAATACTAAAAACAAAATAAAATGAAGATTATAGGGACATTTTTATAGTTTAATGAGTATGCTTACTACCAAAGCTTTGCCTTTTTTTTTTTTTTTTTTTAACTAAATGTTTCTACACAGCGTTGGGTTTTTGCAAAGTTTGATGAGGGCCAGGTGCAGAGCAAGAATTGAAGAATTCCACTGTTTCTCTCTCCAAATCGAGGTGGAAAAGGGAAGGACAGAACAGTCCATTATGAGTAATACCAAACAACCTTTCTTAAAATGAAATAAAGACTCTGTTACCTAGAGAATTTGGTAAATACCAAATGAGCTTTCTTAAAATGAAATAAATACTCAGTTACCTAGAGAATTTGGTAATTTCAAGATAATTAGATTCCTTCCTTGAGAATTTCTCTGGAGAATGTGGTCATTTTCAAAGAAACAATTATAAATGCTTTTAACAGTGGCAACACAGTCCCCAAAGAGGGGAGGGCTTCATTCACAAAGTGACCGAAGTGGCCAGCTGATGTTGCTCCTCTGACCCAGCACACTCTGTGTGTGGATATGTACACTTAATCTGTATGTCTTCCTCTGGACTTTAAGTAGCAAATTTTTGTCAAGAATCTCTAGGGATTCTTCATTTATGGATTTAAATGCTTTCCTATGATTTATAATAGGCATTAAATATTACCACTATTTCACAGAACTGTTCATTTTAATGAGTTAATAATTTTTCTTCCCTTAAATAAATAAATAGAAATACTCTAATGGTAAAGAGTTTGGAACTAAATTCCCCTGGTGCTGACATATCTTCCCTTGCCCCCCCACCTAGTACCCTACTGCCTGAACTTTCATAATTAGAGATTCATTCCTTTCAATTAAACAATGTCCTCCCTCCTTTAAATTCTAGATCATTTGGGAGAAGAATTGTATTAAATCCCTTTGTCAACTAATTTAATTCTTAAAACAATTAGAAAGTCTGAAAATATCAGGAGTTTATGAGGATGTAGAATAACAACTACACTTATACAATGTGGCTAAGAGTAGTAGTACTAGGAACTGCTACTTTCTAAAAGAGGGTATTTCTGCTTCTGTCCAAGATGGAGCAATGAGGACTAAAATTACCTGCCTGCCTGAAAAAAAAAAAAAAAAGCCTTTAAAAATCTGATAAGTTAGATGAGATAATGTTTTTTTGATGCTGAATATCAGACAATGGAACGCAGTGACCCCCAAGAAAAGGGAAACAAACCAGGTGAGCCTAATAATTGTCCCAGCAATTGCCTAGAGAGAGTTTCCAGGTCACAGCGCAGGGAGAGGGGACCCAGGAGGAGCCCAATGGACTCTCTGAGTGGAGGGGACAGAGTTGAGTTCGTAGGTGCTGGAGAGCCCTGGAGTGACTCAGAAAGCTGTTTCTTAGGAACTCCTCTGGGATACGGTGAGGTGAAGGCAATAGGAGCTCTGTTGGCAACAGCTGCAGAGACCCCTTTGTGTCCGGGCCCCTCAGTGCCCCAGCTCAGCCACCCACACTCAGGCTCAGCTTCAGCACTGACGCTGCAGTGATGGCAAGCAAAGAGCAGTGGGGCCCTTGCTAAGTAGAATCCACTGAGGTGGTGGCTTTAATGGACCTTAAGGGATAGAACTGATGTTTTTCTTCCCTATCAATGACCAGAGGCTTTGCCACACCAAAGGGGGAGCATGGCCAACACCATGTGTTGGCTGTAAAAATCAGTTCTCAGAGTTCAGGAGAGATATCCAAGGACACCCAGAAATATTTCCAAGGGATTTTAGGGAGGGTTAGAAGGCTCCCAGAGCAGGTGGGGCAGGGCCAGAGCAGCTCTATTCCATGGCTGTCATCATTACCCTGTTCTTAACTATAAGC
Organism: Sus scrofa; assembly: GCF_054392235.1. Taxonomy (NCBI): domain Eukaryota; kingdom Metazoa; phylum Chordata; class Mammalia; order Artiodactyla; family Suidae; genus Sus; species Sus scrofa. The sequence continues at coordinate 114,688,245 of NC_139385.1, read as the reverse complement.
TGGAACCTCATGGAAAGACTATACAGCCCCCTGCTTCTCAGACTAGAGTCCAAAGATGTATTCCTGAGAATGTATGTATTCTGCCCAGGAATTTAGGTCAGGGGTTATCATTTTGATGATTATCTTTGAAAAAAGTCAAATCTCTGCTTCATCATCTTGGATGACCACTGTCATGGTCAGCTTGGGCTACCAAAACAAATTACCATAGACTGAGCTTCTTAAACAACAGGAATATATTTCTCACAGTTCTGGAGACTGGGAAGTTCAAGATCAAGATCGTGGTCCACTTAGTTCCTGGTAAGAGCTCTTTTACAGGCTTGTAGGCAGCCACTTTTCTCTGTGCCTCACTTGGTGCAAAGAGCTCTGGGCTCTCCTCTTCTTATAAGGATGCTAACCCCATCATGGATGCCCCACCCTTTTCACCTCAAAGGTACCAGGTACCATCAGATTTGGGTTAGAGTTTATAGAGAACACAAACACTTAGGTCAAGGCAACTTATAATAATGAAATGCTGTTATTGCTTCATTTGGTGCTTACATTTGCAATTTTTGTTTTCTGTTCCTATTTGCACCACACAGAGGACTGTGACATGGAGCACTGCTTAAATGAAAGTTTTGCAACAGAAAGAAAAAGAGTGGTATGGAGAAACTGAGTTAGCACTTGGCCATGGTGATATAGGCTTGCTGAAGCAGCCCTGGGCTAAGAGCAAGACATTCACGTAGGTAGTTAGTTAGCAGATATATTACCCAGACAGCCTCCTTGTTTATGCAAGCCTGCAGTCAGCAAGGATGAAAGGCACAGTGGAAAATGTTCTATTTGATTCACACTGTGGTTATATTAGATTGCCATGAAATGTAGGTTTCAAAAATGCCACAATTATAGCCTCATCTTTGAGCATGTAAGGCAGCTTTATGTAGTTATTGAGTGGTAGATCATCAGAATTGTCATTTGAGGATTGCTTATTGGCATAAATTATTATTGTTGTTATTACTATTGTTGTTGTCATTTTTAACTTGGAGGCCTGCTTATCCTGAACAAGAAAACAAAGCTGCTTGAACTTTGTGATTTTTTTTTGAGTATACTTATCCTAATAAATACTCTGTACAAAAGCCTGCCAAAATCAAAATGTAGAATTGGAACTTAGCCTGTTACTTTCTGCTCTTAAACTATTTGGCCCTTTAGTTTCACCAAAACAACATCATCAGTTACATTAAATTGTTATTGTTAATAAAAATATACTTTTGTAATTGGACTAACTTTGAAATTTGTTTTGATTTTATGGCTGAGAACTATAAATATCAGGACTTTTTACCTAGTTTTACATTTTTATATATTTAGTTAATACAATAATAATAATAACACTGAAAATCCATAAGAATTTTCTCTATAAAGATCTGTTTCTTAAATTTAAGAAATATTTGACTAGTAAAATTAACATCTTCTCCTATGTATCAAGCTGGTTTTTCTGCTGTTGTTCAGAGTGGAATTATTTCAACATAATCTACATTTATTTCCAGGCCTCTTTAAACTGTAACTAAATGTCCTTTAACATCCAAACTCCCAAAGCCCAAGCCTCTTTCTCTCTGAGATGGGCTATCCTTTCTCTCACTGGGTGCCTCTCCTCTTGTTGGTTCTGGGAACCCAGGGGGTATGCTGAAGTGTCCGTGCCTTGCTTGCAGGCCCCCTTGCACAGCTACATGTGTTTCCAGAGCACTGACCCTTTTTTCAAATGCCCAAAGCATAGTTAAAACTGGCCCCGAAGATTAACTGAAAGCCTAGGGATAGCCCAAGAATAACAGAGAGTAGCCTAGTTAATACGGCAAGGGGTTGCACTTGGGGCTCCCAGGCCAGCCCTCAACCTCTGGGCTCCCACTCCGCCTCCCTCTCCCTGTCACTCCCTGCCTTGTACCCAGAAGCTCAGACCCCACCACACATCTCCAGGTCTCTCTCTTGGTCTCCTGCTCCCTTCCTAGCATTGAATGACTGACTATGGAAACTTCCATTTTCTTTAGGGGAAACTCCCACTGCTACCCAGAGGGTGATGTCTGCCCTCCAAATTCTGGGTTATCCAGTCTTTACAACATTGTGTGGGCTATTCCAACCATGCAATCCCTGTCTGTATTAACGGACCAAAATTTTTCTCTAATTCTGTAAGGATATAGTCATCCTAAAAATACATTCCATTTCTATTACAAGACATAACTTAACAGGATGAGCTGTAGCATCTATATCTGGGTTTATGATAACTTCACTTTTTTTCCAAGAAAAATAAGAGCACGTGTTTTTTATTTATGCTACCAAAGAGCTCTTTTGGGTTCTTTCCCTCCAAATATAGAAAGTCTACTTCAAAAGCAGATTGACATCATATGTAAAATTCCCAAGGCACTGACAATAATAATGATAATAGTAATAAAAAAAAAAGTCTCAGCTCTACTGGGTATTACATTAAATAAGGAAAAGGTTTTTTTTAAGAATGCAAAAATAGAATCAGATGTTCAAAATCAATTTGAGTTTTGTGCAATATAATGCAGCAGTGGAACCTGTGATCTCTAGAGGCAAGCTACCTGGGACTTGGGGTCCTGGCTCTCCTACTTACTAGCTGGGCTAATAATGACCTGAGCTCAGTGTGTCCCTCTCCTCATCTATAAAATAGGGATAGCAATATCTCCCACATAGGCTTTTTAGAAAAAATTTATTGGAGTATAGTTGACTTACAACTATGTTGTATTAGTTTCAGGTGTACAGTAAAGTGCATCAGATATATATGTATCTTCAATCTTTTTTCCTGTGTAGGTTATTACAAACCATTGAGTAGATTTCCCTGTGCTATACAGTAGGTTCTTGTTGATCATCTATTTTATATAGTAGTGTGTATATGTTATTCCCATTCTTCTAATTCCTCCCTCCCTGCCAGGGTTTCCTGTATGGTAACCATAAGATTGGTTTTGAAATCTGTGTGTTTCTGTTTTATAGATAAGTTCTTTTGTATCATTTTTATTATTTTCCACACATAAGTGATATCATGTGATATTTGTTTTGCTCTGTCTGATTTACTTCACTCAGTGTGATAATCTCTAGGTCCATCCATGTTGCTGCAAATGGCAATTATTTCATTCTTTTTTATGGCTCAGTAATATTCCATTGTATATATGTACCACACCTTCCTTATCCATTCCTCTGTTGATGGACATTTAGGTTTCTTCCATGTCTTAAGTATTGTAAATAGTGCTGCAATGAACATTGGGGTGCATGTATCTTTTCAAATTATGGTTTTCTGCAGATAGATGCCCAGGAGTGGTATTGTTGGAACATATGGTAGTTCTATATTTAGATTTTTAAGGAAACTTCATACTGTCCTCCATAGTGATTGCACCAATTTACTTTCCCACCAACAGTGTAGGAGGGTTCCCTTTTCTCCATACCCTCTTCAGCATTTATTATTTGTAGATTTTGTGATATGATCATTCTGACTGCTGTGAGGTGATACCTCATTGTAATTTTGACTTGTATTTCTCCAATAATTAGTGATGTTGAGGATCTTTTCATGTGCCTACTGGCCATCTGTATGTTTCCTTTGGAGAAATGTCTATTTGGATTGTCTGTTCTTTCTTTGATTGTTTTGTTTTGTTTTGTTTTGTTTGATATGATGCTCCATGAGATGCTTGTATATTTTGGAGATTAATCCCTTATCGATTGCTTCATTTTCAAAGATTTTCTCCCATTCTGTGTGTTGATTTTCATTTTTTCAAAATGGTTTCCTTTGCTGTGTACATAAGCTTTTAATTAGATTTCATTTGTTTATTTTTATTTTCATTACTCTATGAGGTGTATCAAACAAGATATTCTGCAGTTTATGTCAAAGGGTGTTCTGCCTATGTTTTCCTCTAGTTTTATAGTATCCAGGCTTCTGCTTAGTCTTTGATCCATTTTGAGTTTATTTTTGTGTATGGTGTGAGAGAATATTCTAACTTTATTCTTTTAAATGTAGCTGTCCAGTTTTCCCAGCATCACTTACTGAGGAGACTGTCTTTCCTCCATTGAATGTTTCTGCTGCCTCTGTCATAGAAAAGTTGACCATACGTGCTTAGGTTTAGTTCTGGATTTTCTGTCCTGTTCCATTGACCTATACTTCTGCTTTTGTGCGAATACCATACTGTTTTGATGACTATAGCTTTGTGGTATAGTCTGAAGTCAGGGAGCCTTATTCTTCTAGTTCCATTTTTCTTTATCAAGATTTCTTTGGATATTTGGGGTCTTTTTTGTTTCCATACATATTTTATCCTAGTCTTGTGAAGACTATCATTGGTAATTTGATGGGGATTCATTGAGTCTATAGATTGTCTTGGGAAGTATAGTCATTTTGACAATATTGATTCTTCCAACCCAAGAGGATGGTATATCTTTCCATCTGTTTATGTCATCTTTAATTTTTTTCATCAGCATCTTATTGTTTTCAAAGTACAGGTCTTTTGCCTCTTTAGATAGATTTATTCCTAGATATTTTATTCTCTTTGATGCAATGTTAAATGGGATTGTTTCCTTAATTTTCCCTTTCTAATCTCTTGTTGTTAGTGCATAGAAGTGCAAAGATTTCTGTGTATTAATTTTGTATCCTTCAACTTTCCCAAGTTCATCCCACATAGACTTGTTATGAGGATTTAAATGAACAAGTGCTTAAAATATTGCACAACATATAATGAATGGTGGTGATGATGATGATGATGGTAGTGGTAATGATGGTTGCCATTTGGGTCCTCTGCCAGAGGTAAAAACCAGAAGGGGTCCCAATTTGTGCTCCTCATCAACACCAATGATAATGAACAGTGAGCAGTGGACACCAATGACAATGAACAATGAAAAGTGGATGTCTACTCTTCCTCCTCACTCCCCTCCGTCCTGAATGTGGCCATGCCAGGTAGAATACAAGGAACTCAGAAGAAGCTGTTGTTGAGCCAGTCAGCTTTTCCCGACTCTCTCCTTTCTCTGTGGTTATTGTTACTGGTTACTAGGAGCCCAGGTGGGTGTGATTCTTTGTGCAGGATTATTAGGCTCAAGGTGACAGATAAGGAGTTGGAAGACAGCCATCAGCTGGGGCCTCCAGAGGGACAGTAAGTCAAAGGACTGTGGGGCAAGGTTACCAAAGGGAATGTTCTTCAAATCATAAGGTGAGCAGCTAAAGAACTTTCCTATACATGTCTAGAAATAAAGGACTCCTGCCATGGCCACCCATGTAGGGTAGGCCAGCAGCCCAGCTGAGGGCCTGCCTTGACTGCTTCTCCAGAGGGACACAAAGCTGCTAAGAAACTTCTTATCCATCTCTCTGTAAACTCTTGGTAGGAGGCACTGATAAGATTTCTGCATCTTGATCTCAGTCCACACTTACCAGCACCTCTGAAATCTTTTCTGCTGTCAGGTCTCAGAAGCAAATCAGAGCTCCTCCCTGGGCCCCCATTGTGTCACATTCCAGTGGACATGAAAGATAGTCATGATGATTTCTTAAATATGGCTACTCATTCAGCCAACAATATTTCATTAGTTTAGAAGTGATGAGTATCATGAGGGTCCCCAAAAGTGACTTATTTAGAGTTCAGTGACCCAAATTTACTATTATTATTGATTTTAGTTTTGCATAGTAGCTAGCTTATTTTTTATACTAACAAATTACTTAATATAAACATATTAGGCAGATTATATTTACCTTATTTACTGTTTTCTTTATCAATAGGTGGAATATCTTGTTTGTTCATGGCACTTTTAGGTCATTGTTGTCAAACAAGAGTTGACATGATTATTTCCTCAGCTCCTACCTGTGTGGAGCATCAGGAAATAGAAAACCTCATTTCACCCCTCCACCCTGACAGATCTTCAAGTTTTCCTCTCAGGTGTGGCAGAGTCCAATTCACCTCATACATAGACTTTATTATTCGTTGGTAAGAAAGAAGAATGCGGATTGGCCTTACCATTCTCTTTCCTTTTTCCTCCTCACCTTCTGCATTATGGCAGCTCTAATTGGATTAAGCTTTGTGTAATTCTGAAGCTAAATTCATAAGAAAAAAAATTGAAATCTGGCAGAGCACCAACGAAAAATTCAAGAGAAATTGGAAGCTGTATAGATATTTTTTTCTTTTTCTATTTTCTGGAACTAGGGCCTGAATGTTTTGAAGTGCATAATCTATTTGATGCCAATTGATGGAGGGGCCAGTTCTTATGTGAGGAAGCTACCTTCAGGCTCAATTACAAATCATGAGATGTAGTTTGAAATTTCCATTTTCACATAATAGATATAAAAAATCTATTTTTTAAAACTAACTCATGCAAGGTTATTAAATTATTCAACTTAGGACTTCCTTTTCCCCCTGTCATTTGAAATCAGAGATGTTTTAATTTCCATAGAAAAGAACTGAAATAATGATGACTGCATTCATATGATTAGCCTTTTACAGGTGACAAAATGTCTTCACATACTTTTTCCTTATCTGGTCCTAGTTTTTTGAGGTCACTCCCATCCCATTTGACACTCAAGGAAACTGACCTTCAAAGGTGAAGAACTCTGTCCCAAAAAATGTGGCTATTAAGTGATGGAACTAGGCTAGATCTCATCTTTTGACCACGTAGAATTACTCTTGATTTGTGAAGTCGTATATGCAGTATGATGAACTGGCTTCACAGGCACACTTGCTTAGTAAGCCTCAGAAGTTGGAATAAAGATTGGGCACCTACCTTCTGAAGTGAGTGGAAAAGAGCTGAGACTTTCAAAAAAAGTAATTTTTCACAAACTCAGATCTACAGTGTTCCCCACTCTGAAAATATTTCCTCTCAGACTATTGGGATATATTGGGAAATGATTGATGTAGCCTCACTCCTTAATTTTTTTATCTGTGTGAAAATCTCAGGGAGCGGAAGATACTTCAGGTCAAGGACTGAGTTAGGCTCTTCTCCAGGCAAAGAATAATAACAAACAACCTTGAAAACTGAATGTGTGTTGAGCTCTCCTAGAAGTGCTGAACACCGACCCTTAGATCAAGCAGAATTAGTTTGATCCTTGCATCCTGTTAGTATTTGCAGTGTGATCTTGGGCAATTCATATTACTTTTCAAATCCTGTTTCCTGACCTATAAAATGGATATATATATTCCTACTCTGTTGAATTTTTGTGACTACTAAATGAGATTTTAATGCTAAATAATACTGATTAAAATTGATGTTTATCAGTGCAAATTCTCCTTCCTGCACTTTGAAGATCTGGCTCTTGAATTTCTCTATTTGCCTCAGATTCCACAATAAAACCAGGATGATTTGAGCTATAAAAGCTGAAAATGTAGTTGTTACTTCTGGGAATGCTGAGGCCCATTCTGTTTCGACTGCCTGAATTGAGGGGACACCCAGCCTTTCCTTCTGCAGCTAGGCTGAGTCATTAGCCATGCCCACTTGTGCCTCGTCCCAAATCCTCTCTTTCCCAGTGTGCACAGAACTGATAATGAGCAAGCCTTCAGAAATGGTTATTGAATAAATGGTTGGGCAAGGTGTTAGTTCGTGTCCCAGGATCCTCTCAGGGCTCTGTAACATGGCATGGTTTTACTTAATAATCTGCTTAATCATAAGAGGGCACAAGTGTCATTTCAGCCCCATCAGGCTCAGAGGTTGCCATGTCCCACACACTCTCAGCTGCAGGTCCAGATGCCACTTTATGTGGCAGCACAAGAACAGTTTCAACCGAGGCCCAGAGAAATGCTAAAGAAGGAAGTTGAGTCAAGATGATTGCCTTCTTTAGACTTTAGACTTTGCCTCTCAGAGGCAGAAAACAATGGCCCTGATCAGAGACAAGGATGGCCACCTTTAATACATCCAGAGCTTCCTTTCTACCTGCTCCAGTTTTTCAGGGTTGTCACCATGCTTGATACTGTCAAATTGTGTGAGTTTTCATTCAATTACCTATCCATTCATTCAACGAATAATTATTGAGCACCTTTTATGTACTAGGCACTATGCTAAGTGTTGTGGATTCAGTACACAACGTTTAAAGAAAGGTACTTTAAGATCTTTTAATCCAGGAGTTCCCGATGTGACACAGCAGAAACAAATCTGACTAGGAACCATGACGTTGTGGGTTCGATCCCTGGCCTTGCTCAGTGGGTTAAGAATCTGGTGTTGCCATGAGCTGTGGTATAGGTTGCAGACATGGCTTGGATTCTGCATTCCTGTGGCTGTGGTGTAGGCTGGCAGCTGTAGCTCCAATTCGACCCTCCTAGCCTGGGAACCTCCATATGCCACGAGTGTGGCCCTAAAAAGCAAAATAAAATAAAATAAAATAAAATAAGATCTTTTAATCCAACTATTCAGTCTGTATTTGAATAGCTTCATTAATCTATATTCAGACACCAAAAATTAGTGGAGAATCCATTACAAACCTCTGATACAGACCCATCTCTTGCTTTTCCTGGCTGCTTTAACATGAGAGTCCTTCTTATATTAAGCCCACACATGTCTCTGGTCCTAATTCTACTCTTCTGGGACCTGAGAGAGTAGATCTAATCCCTCTCCAAATGCCATCTTTCAAAACTGTGAGGTTGGCTATCACATCTCCCTGAGGCTTTGGGAAACGTTTCTCAAAACCAATATTCCAGATCCTTGTGCAGCACCACACATGACACGGTCCCCTTCCATCCTTGACACAGTTTCTCACAATCCCCAAAAATGGTGGAAAAAGAAAAAGCAATCCGTGCCTGGTCTGAAAACCAGGCATGAAGGCAATACTCTGAAAGTTCTGTGAACCACATGAAAGGGAATAGGCACATGCAGAGTCTGATGATATCTAACATGTATCAAATGCAGAATTTGGAACAAATGAATTAGCCGGATATTAACTGCAAGGAAATGGAATAAAAATAGGAGCATTTAGACAGACCCTTCAGGAAAACTTCCCAACCGTGAGCCTGGACTGTGCCAAACCCCAAACATTTGGAAAATAGCTTTGGATGTTCAGCAAATCCTGAACTTGAGCATTTGGGGATGGTTTGTGCTGTCTTAATTGTCCCTGTTTTCATTAGAGTAACTTGACAAAACACTCATTTGCTGAATTTCTTCCAGAGAAAGTAGCGTCTGGTTCAACTTAATGGGAGAGCCTGTCCCTTCTTTTTCTTTTCTTTCTTCCTTCCTCTCTCTCTCTCTCTCTCTCTCTCTCTCTCTCTCTCTCTCTCTCTCTCTCTTTCTTGTGTGTCTTCTTTCACTTTCTTTTCATTGTTGGCCACACTTCTTCCCTGCGTTGAGGAATGTTTTCATTATCAGTCTGATAGGCGTATTGAGGAGGTTGCTTTTTATCCAGTTTGAAATTTCTCTTTAAGAGAAAAAAAATATATATATAAAAATGACCATGCCTTCTCTTGAGTAAAGTAGCTGGCACTTGTGCTGCAAATGTATTAAACGTTTCCAGATTAGATTCCAGCAGAGTACAGGCTATCTTTGTGCAAGGGTAATGGGCTACAGCTTCTAGACAGGCCTCTGCTTTCTGCCAGGTTTCTTGGTTCTGGTAAAGGGGGCCCTGAGCTCACAGAAAATAAGGGCTTTAGCATCCCAGAGACACATGTTGGGAAGAGATGGCTAGTATACCTAGGTTATCTGGACTGCCCTGGAGACTGTGATGAGGAGACTGCTGTCTTATGGCTAAATCTGTTAATACTCACCTTCCAAGAGTCATAAGGCCATATGTGAGATAAAAGAGCTAACATTCAATTTGGCCATCCTCTTAGGACATTTGGTTTGAGCATACCTGTGGCAGGACACCAAGCCTGATGGTAATGCTTCCATGTGACATAATCTCTATGAAAAGAGTAAAGTTTGGCAGTGAGGATGCAGTTGGGAAATGGCTCAGTGGACAATTCCTGAAGATTAGTTTTTCCTTTTCACACATGAAAGATTTTCTATAATCTGGACTAGGACAGATCCAGATTTGCCAGAATTTATGCATTTTGCTCATTCATAAAGAACTGGGATCCAGCTACATTTAAAAATACATTGTCCAGAGGTCCCGTTGTGGTGCAATGGTTAACGAATCCGACTAGGAACCATTAGGTTGAGGGTTCGGTCCCTGCCCTTGCTCAGTGGGTTAAGGATCTGGCATTGCCGTGAGCCATGGTGTAGGTCACAGACGCGGCTCAGATCTGGCGTTGCTGTGGCTCTGGCGTAGGCTGGTGGCTGCAGCTCCGATTCTACCCCTAGCCTGGGAACCTCCATATGCCGTGGGAGCGGCCCTAGAAAAGGCAAAAAGACAAATAAATATATAAATAAATAAATAACCAATCTATAAAAAAAAAAAAGAATAAAAAATAAAAATACATTGTCCTACAGCCTGCTCGGATTCACAGGCTAACTCAAGCAGAGGATGGCTTATCAGACACTGCTAGTTGTCTACCCAATATCCTAATCAGAGAATCTGGTTTTATTAGGGGCTTAATCAATGCAAATGTAAAGCTACGTTTCCCAGGGTCCCTTGCAACAAGGGCTAGTCTTTTGATATAACTTTGGCCAAGGAGATATAAGCAGAAGTCTGTGGGAAATTCAAGCAAATTTTCTTTTCTTTCTTTTTTTCAGATTTCACTATTTCTTTCTTACATATTGCTTTCTTTTTCATCTTCCTGTTTTTGATTTTTTTTTTTGTCTTTTTTATGGCTGCACCTGTGGTATATGGAGGTTCCCAGACTAGGGGTCCAGTCAGATCTGCAGCTGCCGGCCTACGCCAGAGCCACAGCTACGTGGGATCCGAGCCGCATCTGTGACCAACACCACAGCTTATGGCAATGCTGGATCCCCAACCCACTGAGTGAGGCCAGGGATTGAACCCGCAACCCCACGGTTCCCAATCGGATTCGTTAACCACTGAGCCACTATGGGAATGCCTCATCTTCCTGTTTCAAGCATGGATATGGGGCTGGAAGTATAGCAGCCATCTTGGGACCATGAGAATGAACGTCATGGACTAAGGTGGCAAAGCAGGAGAATGGAAGGAGCCTGAGACTTGATGATAGTAAGGATCTACTATCCTGGACTGCATCCTTCTGTAACCGCTGCCCCCCCACCCCCACCCCCTGCCACATACACACTTGTCCATCTCAGAATGCTGGGGAAAGTTGTGATGGATCATCTCAGGATATGGAACCACCACCCTCCCAAAAGCTTTGGGAGTCATCTTTGATTTTTCCCTTTCCCTTTCCACCCCTTCCACTCTTCCATAAGCAATTTATATATATCAAGTCTGACAACTTTACCAGCACAATACATCTCAAATTCATCTCCCTTTCATCTATGCTGCCACCACTGTAGTGAACACTTACCACCTGGAATATTACAAGAGCCTCTTACTGAGTCTTTCCACAAGTGCTTTGCTTTTTGCAATCCATCTCCACGAAGCAGTAGAAGTGCTTCCTTAAAGCCCATCACCAGAGTACACCACTTGTTATGCCCCCACTTAAAATCCATCGTGACTTTCCACTGCATTGAGTGTGAAGTCAGAACTACTTACAATAGCCCCTAAGGCCCCGCCTGACCTGGACCTCTCTCCAACCTCATCTCTTACAGTTCTTTCCTCTTCCTTCAGTTGCTCAGAACTACTCATTTCCCACCCTAAATGCTCTTGCCTTCAGTTCAGCTCCATCTCCTCCTTCAGGTCTTAGTTTGTATGTCAGCAAGATTTTCCTGTCTACCACATCTAGAGGAAATTCCTCAGCTTTGCTCTCTATCCTGGTTTAGATCTTTCATAATTTATAATGATTGGATTTGTTTTCTAACCTATATTTATTATTTTTGAGACTGTGAGCTCCACAAGGATAGGATCATGTCTTTCTTGTTATCTTTTATCCTCATTATCTAATCTATTGGCTGCAATGTTGGTAAAGCTCAGTAAATGCCTGTGGAACAAATGAGTGAATGAATTTAATCTGGATATGATAAAGATGCAATGCATGTAACCTTTTATTTGGCAGAAATATAATGTCAAATTTTCTATGGTAATTTTAAGTCACTATTTAATAATCATATATGATTATATGATTTATATGTAAATATATCACGTATATATAAAACCTGGTTTAACTCATTTATTTTTACTTTCTCATTTTTCATTTGAAGCTTGATTATATAAGAAAACATGATGTGAGCCACAAAAGCATACTAAAATAAATTGAAATTTAACTTTATGTCATCAAAATAACTTCATGACATATTTGGAATTTTTTTCAAATTATTCTTATAAAAACTAGTTTCTCTTAATAGTTTTGCATTTTGTTTTCAAATGGAAAGACCAGAGAGATACTTTCAGGCTGGAATTTGTAAGTCCTTCTTTGCAAATATTTTTGAGAATAGACTTACTCCTGATTACGAACATAGTGAAATCAGACAACCTGGGTTCAAATCCAGCTGTCGTTTACTAGGTGTGTAATATGGAGCAAATTGTATACTTTGCTTGTGCTAAGTTTTCTGTTGTACAATCAGGAGATGGTAGTAACACCCCTCAGAGAGGGATGAGAGAGTTATTGTGAGGTTTCCATGAGAAAAATGCTTTGTAAACATTGTAAAAGTGTTGGAATAGTAAACGCTGCACTGTTTTATCTACTTGTACTTTTTTGCTAGGGCTGTCATGTCAAAGTACCGCGGACTGGTTGGCTCACACAGCAGAAATAAATTTATTTATTTATTTATTTTGTCTTTTTTGGGCCACACCACAACATATGGAGATTCCCAGGCTAGGGGTTGGATCAAAGCTGTAGCTGCTGGCCTACACCACCCTCACAGTGATGCTGGATCCTTGCCACAGCTATGACCTGTACCACAGCTCATGGCAACGCTGGATCCTTTACCCACTGAGCAAGGTCAGGGATCGAACCTGCGTCCTCATGAATGCTGGTCAGATTTGTTTCCACTGAGCCACAATATGAATTCCGATACAGCAAAAATTTATTTTCTCACAGTCTGGAGGCTAGAAGTTCCAGTGGCAAGGACACTTGAAGCTTCTCCAAAGCTTTTCTCAAAATGGTCATCTTCTACCTGGGTTTTCACACAGTTCTCCTTCATATAAACCTCTGTTTAGATTTCCTCTTCTTATAAAGATGTGGATAGTCATATTATATTAGGGCTCACTCTAAAGTCACCCTTTTACCTTAATTGCCTCTTTAAATAGCCTCTCTTCAAATATAGTCATTTTCTGAGGTATTTGGGGTTAAGGCTTCAACATAAGAATTGGGGGGGGGGGACACATTTCAGCCCATAACAATATTGATATTATTCTCTCAAAAATGCCAAATCAGATATGGTGTCTATAATTTATTTATTTATTTATTTATTTATTTAATTTATTTATTTCCATTATAGCTGGTTTACAGTGTTCTGTCAGTTTTCTACTATACAGCATGGTGACCCAGTTACAAATACAAGTATACAATCCTTTTTTTCACATTATCATGCTCCATCATAAGTGACTAGACATAGCTCCCAGGGCTACACAGCAGGATCTCATTGGTAATGCACTCCATAGGCAATAGTCTGCATCTATTAACTCCAAATTCCCAATCCATCCCACTCCTTCCCCCTTCCCCTTGGCGACCACAAGTCTATTCTCCAAGTCCATGATTTTCTTTTCTGTGGAAAGGTTCATTTGTGAGTGGCTCACAACATAGTTTATTTTTTCAACATTGGTTCTGAAGTACTGCAGACTTCTTAATGAGAATTTTGCAGAGATGAACACAATGAACAAATCCAGTAAATAGTACCATGAGACAGATTTGCCAAATGAGTAATTATATTTATGCTCTTGATTAACTTGATTTTAATGTGAGTGCTCCTTATGCTTCCTGTCTTTAGCCAACAATCTATTATGATATACTTACATAATGTGAGACTAAGAATAAATACAACTTAAACAGTGTATGATGATCAAACCCACCCTGAAAGCGGATGGTGTGCTGAGCTGGGCACTGAAGGAAAGCTAAGTCAAAATATCCTTCTCTGATTCCCATCAGCCACCCACTAGGGCCTCTCAATATTTGTGTGGACACTGAGATCCATTTTAATAAAAGGTAAAAGTATTTTAAAAGTTTTCTTACTAATTTTAGAAAATAATAATGGAAACAGATCCCAGGCCTACCATTAATGATATAGATATCCTGAAACACTAACACCAACCTTTGTGGCTTTACTGTCCATCTGTTGAGAGGTGCTAATCTAGACTAAAACTTTTCCTAACAACAAGAGAATTCTTTGCATCACATACTCCAAAGTTGAGCAAGGACAGTGTATAATGGAATTCCTCATCCAGGAATCCAATCCTGACATTTATTAGCTGTTTAATGCTAAGCATATCATATACCCTTTCAGAATCTCAATTTCCTGAGATATAAAATGGGGAAAACAGTATGTATTTCTCTCCTAGAGATATAAAATGGGGAAAACAGTATGTATTTCTCTCCTACCTCATAGAACTCTTACAAGGGTCAAGGAATATAATGAAGCACTTAAGAACTATAAATTAACCAACAAATCAATATGGCAATCAATACAAACCAATACTGACAGTAAACACTTACATGCTCCTTACTCTGCTGGGTACCATTTTAAGAATTTTATATGTAGTGGTTCACTTAGTCTTCACAACAATCCTGTGAGGTAGGTATTGTTATTAGCGTCCTTTTATAATTGAGGAATCCAGGGCAGGGAGAATTTGGGTAATGTGCCTATGTTGTAGAGCTAATGAGTATTAGAGGTAGGATTTTAATCCAGGAATTCTAGGATACTATACTCCCCCACACCTGTAAATCATGTGACTGGTTAATTTATCATCTAAATGGGGACACTTAGAGAATGAAATAAAAACAGAGATATTGATGGTTATACTGGCACAACAAACACAAAGCAGGACTTGGACTAGACAAGTAAGATAAATAGTCACTTTTATTTAAGGGATGTTGAGTATGTGGCTGGCTTAACAATTGCCTGTACATGTGAAGCTATTGCTGGGGAGGGTAGTAGCTTGGTGGTGACCTCCAGGGAAATGGGTCATACACTGCTCCTCTGTCCAAATCCCCTCTGTCTCCAAATCCAGACTGGAGTCTAGCAAGCACTGAACTGAATAATTCCATTTATTAAACTGAAATCTATGTTTCTAGAGCTCCTATCCACTGATGATGGGTTCTCTTTGTAGGAATGATGGAGACCCAGTTGGTGACAGAACCTGTGCATTTATTCCTAGAGATCTTCAGTGCTTCCCCACACAGGGCACCCAAGGGATAGGACACAGAGATAAGACTCAGTTCTCCGGGATGTTCTTGCCCAGATGGATTTCCAGCATTTTGTGCTAAGGGTCATTGTGTGCCCTCCTGTGCATTGATGAAGCAGAGAATGTCTGTTATGTGCGTCTGTTGGGAGAAAGGGAAAATGGGACTTGGGAACTAGGTGAATAATATATTCAAATCCCTTCTCTTCTATGGAGTGCTTCTTGCCCTCCCCCTCTGTGTCTTCCTCTGTGTTCATTTTATGTTTTTTAGAAATTGTACTATAGAAAACTGTATTTTAATTGGGGAAACAGCACAGTGATATAATTCATGGACTCTAGAGAGAGCCGTGAAGTACTTGACAATGACAAGACCTTGGGCAAGTAACTTAATCTTGACTATTCCATCTGTAAAATGGGGATTAAAATTTACCTACTTCGTAGGATTGTTATGAAGATTAACATAAGAAATCCATAGGACATCCTCTTCTCCTTTTCATGTTTTTTCTTCTTACTGTGAGGCAGAGATTGTGCTTTAGTCTGTGTTTATTTGTATGTTTACTTCTCCCATGCCAACACAGAGTGTGGTTCAGAGGGACTCACTATAGCATTTGTGGAAAGAATCAAAGGAAACACAGATGAACAAATTAACAAATAGGAGATCAGTCCAGGCCTAAGTATATTTAATTGATTTAAAATGACTCAAAGTCTAAAAATATTCAATAACACAGCTCCCCAGCAATATCCAAGTCATTTGTTCTCTATCAATGTAAGATGCACTTTAAGTGAACTACATGGCAACTAATGTAAAAAGAGCTGCAGACCCATGGTCAGCAATGAACAATTTCTATGCAGCATCAGGGAGGTCCTTTGAATACCTCCATACTCCTCTTATGAAAAAAGCAGGTGGAATTGTTTTATTCATGCTAAAAACAAAAATGGCCAGAAATAGCATAAAGCAATAAAAGTGCTCCTAAAATGAAATCAGTGACATATTTGCATCTGCAATCCATTAAAGAATCCAGAGCCCAGGAAGAATCTAGTTTAGGGAAGAAAAAGGAACCAAAAGATATAGCAGCTCAAGGAAATGACCTTCAGAAATGCTGCAGTTCACAGAGGTCAGAAAAGCCAGCAGAGAAGAACACAGCTCTGGGTATTGTTCTCCGGAGGTGACAAATTTACCACATCTCCTGATGATGCTTATTTGTCCCACGTGCAACTCTGTGAATTCCTTGAGGGTGGAGACTGGGCCTTTGTCTTCTCTACCTGTGCTTTTAAATTGTGCACACAGAACCCCTGAGGACTTCCGCAGGCTGCAGAATGATTGGTCCTCAGTAGGTATTTAAGAAGTATCCATTGAGATAATAGATGAGTGATTCTAACAAATGGATAAATCAGTGGTTAACTCATCAAACCAACCCAGCCCTCATCTAGCTCCTCCTGACCTTTAGAGATAAAGAAGTTTTGGGAATTGTGAATGGGCTAATAGATAGAAGCCAAGATACGTTCTAGATGATAGGACCTGCTCTAAGCCATTTGTATTTCTTCTTTGGAGAAATATCTATTCAAGTCTTCGCCCATTTTTAAATTGAGTTACTTGTTTTTACATTACTGAGTTGTAATTTTCTTTATATAAGTCCTTTGTTAGATTTATGTCAGATACCTTTACATTTGTGAATATTTTCTCTCATTCTAGGGGTTATCTTTTTTATTTTCTTTATAGTATCCTTTAGAGAACAAAGAGTTTTTTGGTTTGGGTTTTTTGTTTTTGTTTTTTCTTTTTCTTTCTTTCTTTCTTCCTTTTTCTTTCTTTCTTTTCTTTTCTTTTTTTCCCTTTGATGCTTTTTTGGCCATGCCTGTGGCATGCAGAAGTTCCAGGACCAGGGATAGAACCCAAGCCACAGCAATGACAACACCAGATCCTTAGCTCACTGAGCCACTTTTTTTTTTTTTTTCTTTTTTAGTCTTTTGTCTTTTTAGGGCTGCACCCGCAGCATATAGAGGTTCCCAGGCTAGGGGTCAAATCAGAGCTGTAGCTGCCAGCCTATGCCACAGCCACAGCAATGCCAGATCCTAGACATGTCTGCAACCTACACCACAGCTCATGGAAATACTGGATCCTTAACCGACTGGGTGAGGCCAGGGATCGAACCTGCAACCTCATGGTTCCTAGTTGGATTTTTTTCTGTTGTGCCACAATGGGAGCTCCCCACTGAATCACTTTTTTAAAATTTTATGTTATTTATTTATTTTTTTGGCTGTGCCCATGGCATGTGGAAGTTCTGGGGCAGAGATCAAAGCTGTGTCACAGTAAGCAGCAAGCATAAAGTTTTTATTTTAATAAAGTCTAATTTATTTATTTTCTCTTTTGCCCCTTGTGATCTTGGTGTCATTTCTAACAAGCCATTCCCTAATCCAAGTTTGCGATTTACTTCTATGTTTTCTTCTAAGACTTTTTTACTTTAGGTCTTACCTTTAGGTCTACAATGGATTTTGAGTCAAGCTTTGTAGATGCTATGAGGGAGGTGAATAATTTCATACTTTCATGTAGAAATCTAATTTTCCCAGCACTATTTGTTGAACAGACTATTTTTTCCCTATTGAATTATCTTGATACCCTTCTTGTGATGGTTAAACTTTGTGTCAGTTTGGCTCAGCTGTGGTGTTGAGTCATTTGTTCAAACGCTAGTGTAGATGTTGCTGTGAAAGTGTTTTATAGATGTGATAAACGTATATAGCAGTTGACTTTAAGTTGATAAGACAATACTTTTCATAATGTGGTGGGCCTCATCCAATCAGTTGAAGGCCTTAAGAGAAAAAAATGGACGCTTCTTGGAAAAGAAGGAATTTTGCCTCAAGACCATACTGCAGAAATCTCACCTGCATTTTTCAGCCTGTTGGCCTGCCCTACAAATTTCATACTTGCCACCTCACACATTACATGATCAAATAACTCAAAATAAATCTCTTAATATATAAACATATATCCTATTGGTTCTGTTTTTCTGAGGGAACCTGATTGATACACTTGTCAAAACCCAATTGACTGTACATATAAGAATTTATTTCTGAACTGTCAGATCTATTCCATTGATCTATATATCTACCCTTATGCCAGCATTCATTACTGTAACTATGTAGTAAATTTTGAAATCAGGAAGTGTGATCCCACCACCTTTATTCCTCTTTCTTCAAGATTGTTTTGTTTATTCTGGGTCTTCTGCATTTCTATATGTGTTTTAGGATTGGTTTACCAATTACTATAAAATAGGCAGCTGAGATTTTGATAGGGATTGAATATATATAGACCAATTTGGGAATTATTGCCATCTTAACAATATTGAGTTTTCCAATTTATAAACATGGGATGTATTTCTATTTATTTAAATATTCTTTAATTTTTTTCAAGTGTTTTATAGTTTTCAGAGTACAAGTCTTGCATTGCTTTTATTAAATATATTCCTAAATATTTTATTCTTTTTGTGCTATTTGAAATGGAATTTTCTTAATTTCATTTATGGTTTGTTCATTGGTAGTATACAGGAATGCAATTGATTTCTGTATATTTATTTTGTGTCCTGAAACTTTGCAAAACTCATTTATTACTTCTTATAGTTTTTGTGTGTATGTCTAATTCTTAGGGTTGTCCATGTTCAAGATCATGTAATCTGTAACTAGAGATAGTTTTACTTTCTTCCTTTTTGATCCGGATGCCTTTTATTTCCTTTTCTTGTATGATTGCCCTGGCTAGAACTTCCAGTACAAAGTTGAATAGAATTGGGGAGAGCAAATGTCCTTGTCTTGTTCCTAATCTTAGGGGAAAACCTTTCAGTCTTCAACTGTTACTATGATGTTAATTAGCTGTGGGGTTTTTTTGTTTGTTTGTTTGTTGATAGATTCTTTTTATCAGGCTGAAGAATTTCCTAATCTGATAAGTGTTTCTATCATGAAAGGGTATTGAAGTTTATCAAATGGTTTTTCTGCATATATTGAGATCATCATATAGTTTTTGTCATTTATTCTATTGGTCATGCATGTAACATAGATTTGCTTTTGTGTGTTGAATCACCCTTGCATTCCTGGATAAATCCCACTTTGTCATGGTGCATAATCATTTTTATGTATTGCTACACACACACACACACACACACACACACACACACACACTCACACACAGACTCAATCTAGAAAACGTTGTATTTAAAGTATTCATCAATAAAACAAAATAAAGCAACCAATTAAAAAGAAAACAGTAGGAGTTCCCATCGTGGCACCGCCGAAACAAATCTGACTTGGAACCATGAGGTTGTGGGTTTGATCCCTGGCCTCACTCAGTGGGTTAAGGATCTGGCATTACTGTAGCTGAGGTGTGGGCTGGCAGCTACTGCTCTGATTGGACCCCTAGCCTGGGAACCTCCATATGCCATGGGTGTGGCCCTAAAAAAGATGAAAAAGAAAAAGAAAATAGTAAAGTTCCCCCAAATAACTTTGTAAGATGAAGATGTTTTTGTAGCTTTAAGAAATTATTACTTCTAGAATGTTGTCCAAAACAGTCCATTGGAATTGACCAAAGTCCAAAAATGATTGGTTCATTCATATGAATCAAACCTCATTAGAGAGGCAGAATTCATTGTGGTTTGTAAGACATCTCTAGAATCCTGCCACATTTCCCAAACATCATATCCTTTCTTCCTCTTATCTGCCATTCCACTTGCTGCTTCCAGAACCCTGGGGAATGGAGGCGGTAGGTGATCCTGCAGGGTTGGTGGGCAAGGCAGACATGCTGGATTACCCTCAAAAATGCAGCATTTTAGGGAAACTCAGACCAGCAAGTAGAGACAGAAGTGATCCAGGCATTGTGTGTGTCTGGTTAACTCAGCTCCTAAGCATAGGCTTGCTGCTGATGAGGTCAGAGAGTCCTTAAATCATTCAGTTTCTCAGCTTTAAGCTAAGCTACTGCAGCACAGGACAAGGAAGATGATCATTTTTACTTTGGCTTAACAGTTGATTGTTTTTCACAATTGTCTTAGTAGTGCATTTGTATTCTCACAGTATTTTGTAAGGAGTTCCATTTATTTACATTGAAATAGTTAAATGTACAGAGAAATGGTCAAGGGCAAAGGACTTCAATATGCATGTAAAATTCCTATAATCTGTGCTCCTTAAATGTGTAGCAGAAGAGATGGCTCCACAGCTCTCTTGCCTCTCCTTATTGTGCCCTTGATGTTATGTTCTCACCTCACTGCCAAGAAGAATGTCTTCCTTACCTCTGACTAGCCTTTTCCTCTTGTCTGTCATCAGAGGAGATGGAGAACAGCTGCTCTATTTTATGGCCTTGCAGTTAATTTAATTTATATCTGCTGTAAACATGATTTCTTAAAACTTAATAGAATATTTCAGTTTGGCATGTAGGAAGAGCCTTCTGCCTTGCCCCAGTCATTCCCAGTAGATGTGCTTTATTGCTTTAATTTATGTTTTTGTCTCTGTTGTTGTTAGGTTTTCTCCCCCCCAATATTGTGATTTTATTTTTATGACCACATTCTTCCTAGGAATTTTCTGGGCATGTGACATTCCAAAATTTTATTAATTTCATGACCCAGCCCACTGACAGATAGATGATCTCAAAAAGATAAGGGAATGAATGTTTAAAGAGAGCTGCAAAGTCTTAGAGTTAGTAAAGACTCAGGTGTTGTTATGGCAGCTCCTCAGAGATGATATGGGTGGAATTCTTGGACAAAGGGTCTGAAGGTCTTTTTGTGTGTCTAGCATCACTGCTTATATTTTCCATAAGTGAGAAATATCTAAGAGGGAAAACTGGGAATGAAATGAAGTCTCTCTTTCTCTTGTTGACTTAAAAAAAAATGTGTAATGTAAAAGCTGTAGCCTGGGAGACAGCCTCTGGGATAGCTGAGAAACTGTTCCAAGGAGTAATGGGGGAGGTCGGTATGTATGTGATTTTGGTGAAGGGGTTACATGTAACCAAGCACACATCTCAGTAATAGGTTGCTGCCAGTCATAGGGAACAAATATCTTAGTTAATGGTTTTAGTGCTTTTATCAAGTATAGAAAGATTCAAAAATCTAAAAATTCAAAAAATTTTCTCCTGAAAATATCTAACTATCTGAAGGCTAGTTCTGCCAGATTTTTCAGAGCACAGAACGTCTCATTCCTAATCTCTGTCCTGAACTCCTTTTGGGGTGTGTTAAAGGTCAACCTTGCAGAGGCTAATGACTCAATTCTTGTAGAGCTGGATGACGATCAACCTTCTTTAGTCAGCATCCTTTCCACCCTAGCCAAATGATGGAAAAGTCTTTTGCAAGGATGGTCTGATGCCTTCTGCCCACTAGTCTCTGACCTGTGGCCCAGAGGGCAGGCATAAAGAATTTAGAAATAGGCATATGATTCCTCCAGAGGAAATTGTGTAAGGTTTAAGCCGTGTGGACTTATGGCCTCACATGCCAATGAGAGAATGCAACAGCAGATCTCTTTGGAGTGAAGGAGCCACCTCTGCTTGCCTGCCATTTCTCACCCTTTCAACTGATGCAAATCAGGTTACTGCCTTGCATACATAGCAAGGTTTTCATTCCAGCCCATCACCTAGTTTTCTGTGGGTTTAGCAACATTCCTTACTGATCCAAGTAACTCCAGAGCTGATGGGGATTATTTTCAGGAGTTTTACAAATATGGGTGGACATGTCAAATGTTGTAGCAGGTGCTTTATTTCCATTATTAACCCAGCTTCCTTTCTTCCTGGAAGTGGCGTCAATTATATTTTCTCTCACAGAATAAGCACTTAAGAGCAGGTAAGAAGGATCTTCCTGAGGGATTTCTCTTGCCCACTATCAAGTTCCTTGGAAAACCTGAGTTCTGAAAGCCTGTTACTTCGCAAAGGAACTCTCCAAAAATTGGCCTGAATTCAGTGCCCGATTTTCGCTATGCATTGTTGCTAACTACCCTGGTGTGCTGAACTCCACTGCCAGATTCTAATCCTGACTCCACCACTTCTACCTGTGTGGCTTTGGGCAAGTTACTTAACCTCTCTAGGCTTCAGAGTAACAAGACCTACCTAAATGCACATATATCTTTTAGAACAACACCTTGCAGATGGTTAGTGTTTAGACTAACATTAGTCACAGTGGTAATGATGGGGATGACATGCTGGGTGCTTTACTAGGTGCTTTAGATATAGTCTAACCTTGGCAAGTTAGACTCCTTTTACAGATGAGAGAGTAAGGCTCAAGGAGAATAAGTCATCAACTCAAATGCATAAAGTTAGTAGATGACGGCACAGGGATTTAAACCCAGTTCTTTCTAACCTAACTCTGAAATTCTTTTCTTTATTATGCTACCATGTTACTGGATCAGATCAGTGTATGTATTAGGAAAGTTCTGTACAGTGTTGACTAAAAAAAAAAAAGCGCAACCTGAAAGTTGAGAATTATGTTTTATTTTGTGGACAAACCAAGGACTTAGGCCTAGGAGAAAGCCTTTTAGGTAGTTCTAAGGGACTGTTTCAAAAAGGTAAGGGAGGTGTCAGGACATGTAGGAGTTTTTGCTCAAAACCAGGTAGCTGAATATCAAAATATGTTAAAGTGTTAAAGAGAAAAACCAGACATCTCAAGTTGATGAATTTAGTACTGTTCTATGTATGGAAAAACGCAAGAGTCTGGGCTCATTAAAAATCACACCTTTGGTATGTATCTTGTTCTTTTCCATCCTGAATCCCCTCAGGGTATACAGCTGGGGAAGCTGAAATGGCTGATGGCCTGATGGCTGCAACATCCTTTGTCTACTGATAAGGTACATGATATTCTTTGTCCACAACAAATTATAAACATTTTCACAAATATTACTTGCTAATCACTTGGATTTTGCACAAATCCATAGGTCTGGGTTACTGTCATCACAGTTAACAGATGAGAAAATGGGTTCAGGTAGAATGAAACCTGCCTGGAGTTACCACTGTGGCACAGTGATTTAAAAATCAGACTGCAGCAGCTCTGGTTGCTACAGAGGTGTGGGTTCAATCCCTGGCCTGGTGCAGTGGGTTAAAGGAACCAGAATTGGTACAGCTGTGGAGTAGGTTGCAGCTGCAGCTTGGATTCAGTCCCTGGCCTGGTGACTTCCATATGTCACAGATGAGACCATTAAAATAAGAGAAAGAAAGAAAGGAAGGCAGGAGGAAGGGAGGGAAAAGAAAGAAGGAAGGAAGGAAGGAAAGAGAAAGAAAGAAAGAGAGAGAGAAAGAACGAAAGAAAGAGAGAGAGAGAGAAAGAAAGAGAGAAAGAAAGAAAGAGAGAAAGAGAAACAGAAAGAAACTGGCCTAAGTTTACCCAGTTGACATGTGTGGACAGGAACCCATGACTTCTAGCTTAGCCCCTCATCTTTTGCTCATGTCACTCCACCTGGGGAACAGCTCTTTTCTGAAGTCCACTGTGGCTTTCAGCTCCCAATCAGAATTCCTTTCCTTGGATTTCAAGATTGCCATCTTCTCCTTCAAGTCATGCTTTCAGTTTTCTTTAAAACTCTGGCCAAGAGTTCCTTCTTCCAGGAAGTGTTCATTGATTTAAATTAGCTGGTCTGCTCATCAACTTTTCTACATGGATCCTCTGCCCTTGTCTTACTGCTCTTGATAAGTTTTTCTCACAACTGCCCTTTGGGGAAGGTACTATTATTACCTAGCTCACAGAGTTGAAATTTAATCCAGTCTGATTTTATTTATTTTTATTTTTATTTTTATTTATTTTGTTTTTCCTTTTCAGGGCCACACCTGTGGCATATGGAAGTTCCCAGGCTAGGGGTTGAATTGGAGCTGCAGCTTCTGGCCCACACCACAGCCATAGCAACTCCAAATCTGAGCCATATCTGCAACCTACACCACAACTCACAGCAACATTGGATCCTTAACCCACCAAGGATTGAACCAATATCCTCATGGATACTAGTTGGGTTCGTAACCTGCTGAGCCACAATGGAAACTCCCTCCAGTCTGGTTTTAGAGACTGTTCTTAACTACTCAAGCGTTGCTGCCTCCTTATCCCTGATGTGTAAACCATTAGATGGCAGTTTGGTGACTTTGAGTACTCATGCAGGGAAAGGCCATTTCTGTGACAACAAGCATTTGAGTGAAGTAGTGGTGGCTTTTCACTAGAGCTCCTTGAAGTTATTTTCAAAGTAAGTTAATAAGTAGCTGCAGTTATTTGTGATAACAGGTATAATGCATAATTTGGCTCAGTTCTAAAGAAAATAAGTGGTCTGTATGGCTATCCTGGAAACTGGTGGACTAGGTTGCATTTGATCAGTTGGAAATGATAAAGGCAAGAAACTATCTCTACATAAAGGAGGCACCCAATGAATACTTAGCGAGTATACTTATCAAATCTTTACTGAGCACCATCTAAATGCTGAACTCTGTACCAGGTGCCATGGATACAGTGATGAGTACGAGACAGAAATCTCTGTCCTCCTGAAGCTTCTATCCTACTAGAGGAGCCAGACTAGAAATCAAAAATGTAATATTATGTCTGATAGTAAAACGTGCTATTCTTGAGAAAAATGAAGCATGAGGAGGAGAGAGAGATTGAGTGTGGTGTGGGTATCATAATGATTCTTTCTTTTTTTATTAGAGTATAGCTGATTTACAATGTTGTGCCAATTTCTGCTGTACAACAGAGTGACTCAGTCATGATGACTGTTTCTGATAGGACGTGGAGGAAGTTATCTCTGAGAAGATGATTTGAGTGAAAATCTAAAGGATAAGAAAGAGCTGGCAATGCACAGATCTGGGAGGAAACACTTCCCCAAAGATATCCTGAACAGAAAGGAACTGGATATGTTTGTTAAACAGCAAAAAAGGCCCTCCATCATCATTTACATGTCATTGAGCAAGTTGTTTACTTTCTCTAAGCCTCATTTTCTTTACATACATAAAACTCAAATGACATTAAACCCTGTGGTCTTTCTTAAGATAGAGGGAAGCATTGGCTTAATATATCCCCCTCCCTCCACAGCACCACAATCCTATGCCTAATAAATGTTCAAACCCTCCCACTCAACGATTTTCCAGTTCCTGAGGGATTCTGTTCTCATGCTCCTTATGTATCTCGAGCCCATGATCCCATACGTGCAGGTTTGACCTTTGAGGCATTCCTGAGATGGGAAACCAAGGACTTTTCATAAGAATTAAAGAACACCCACCCTGTGCTAGGCATTGTGTGCACATCAGATGAATGGAAGATTTGGGGATGAGGAGAGACCCAGAGGTGCACAGCCAACCTATGCAGGAGTGGCAGGGCCCGCACTTCAGATGGGAGAGTCCCAGGAATGTCTTGGCTCTTTCTTAGCGCTGGTCTCCAACTTCCTCAACCCCTTTCCTCTCCTTTTGTTTTTCTTCTTATCCTTCCTGTAGCAATGCAACAATTTTTCTTTTCAAACTTCTGCCCTCATCCCCTTTTCTGATGTTATAAGAGCTCAACCACCTTAAGAACCTCTTTCAAAGTATTTTTTTTTTTTTGAGCAAATAAGAGTGGTCTCTTTGAGTATAATTCTGGAGTTTTAAGAACAAGTTATTGTTCACAGCCCTACTCTTGAACTGAAGGTAATTATACTAACTTTTTTTGGTTTATTGGAAGGATTACCTGGGATGATGTAGGCACAAGCTTTAGCAGCATTACTGTCATAAAGTAAACATTCAATAAGCAAAGGCAACAATTAGTGTGACTATTGTGGTAAAGGTGGGGTGTTTGTTAAGTCACTCTGGGTTAGAGGCCAAAGGACTTTGGGGATTAACTTAGCAAAGTTAGGGAGATAAGGACTAGGAGATCTCTTGCTTCAAATATGACAAAGAAAATCACTGTCAAAGGAGGAAAAGAGAATATTGAGTTGACACTGGGAGGCAACAAACAAACAAACATAACAAAAAAGAGCCTCTAGAGATATTGAGGTAGAGAAAAACAGAGCAAAGGGAATAGAGGATAAAGGTGATGGGATATAATTAAAATGTAGATAAACTTATGAGAATTCCTATCTAAGCCTTAAACCTGGTAGGTGAATGACACATGCAGCCTCTCCCATACTCTGTAAAACAAATTTGTCAAATGCAATTGGAAAAACGCAAAGTGAGTTTTGGTTAAAGATTAATTATCCCCCTTCCCTTCCTCAAAAATCTCAAAAAGAGGAGATACCCTGTGGTGCAGCACATTAAGGATCCAACTTTGTTGCTATGGCAGCTCAGGTTGCTGCTGTGGCTCAGGTTCGATCCCTGGCCCAGGAAATTTCACATACCATAGGTGCAGTCAAAAAAAAAAAAAAAAAAATCTCAAAAAGAATGAAAAATAGAGATAGTATTTTGGTTTCCAGTAAAATAAGGATATTACTACAATTTTAAGCCACAAACTATGTAGCAAACCTGTGAAATCTGGACCAAAATGGGGAAAAACACTGAGAAATAACAACATATCCTCAGACCTTGAGCAAGAGGGACATTTCCCCAAGAGCAAGTGAGACTCCACTGAAATGCCCATCCAAGGATTCTTTAAGTGACATACGATCCAGAGGCACAGAGAGACACAGCAGAGGAGAACTCTCCCCTTAGAGACCCAGTTAGATGCCACAGAATGTGGCAGGTAGAATTCAAGGGGAAACCAGGCTGACACACAATTTTTATCCACTATTTATTCTCCTAGTTGTATAGATGACCAAAAGTGATATGTGATGAAGAGAGTAGAGGGAACAGCATTTTACAAATTACCAAGCTCCTAAATGCCAAAGACTGAGTAATGATTTGATGAGAGGTTCTAGGAGGCAATACATTCTCTTTGAGCTTACTAACATTTTTCACTACTTCCCTTCCTCCACAGACTGTCTTTCAGCCGGTCTATGAGATGAATATTGATCAGGAAGAACCACCCCCATAGATCTGTTTTGAAATGAGAGGGAAAATAAAGAAGAAAGGAAGGTAAGACAAAGAAATATAAATAACAACCAGAGAAAATTTCCAAATAAACAGAAGAAGAGTTCGGAAAAAGAGTTCTCTCTACTTGCAAAGAAATTATAGAAGGTACATGTAAATGAAAAATATTACAGAGAAAAAAAAGCCATACTATGTGCAACAAAAAATAAGAATAAATCTGACTAAGAACAGAACTTTCACTCATTTATTCAACGTATAATTCCTGAATACCTCATATGCCAAGAGTGGTGGAAGATGATGGATTTTAACAGTGTTTAAAGTTGGCAGCATCTCTGCCCTCATGGAGCTCACAATCTAGAATGGGGGTAGAGAAAATGAAAAGACTAAACTTACCTAGTACTATAAAAAGCATAAAATAGGACTATATAATAGAGAATAAAAAGGTGAGGCTTTTTTTAGATCAAGTGACCAGGAAAAGTCTCTCTGACTGTGAAATAATTTATCTGAAACCTGGATAACATGAGTGGTCCAGAAATAACTGAATCACTATGCTGTACTCCTGAAACTAACACAATAATGTAAATCAACTATACTTCAATTTGGAAAAAAACAAAATAAATATCTAAGAAGACCTTCTAGGTAGACATAACAGTAGTAAAAAAAGATTATAAGGAAGATAGACATGAGTGACCAGTAAAGACTATCCAACAAATATGTAATTTGTGTTTGAAAAAAAGAAATGAACAAATGAAACAAAATATGTTTTAAAATGTAAAAGGAAAATAATCCCAAAATAAATACTTAAATCTGCAGATTGAGTGAATAATGCTATGATGAAAATTTGATACTTGAATGATCAACATCAGTCCATATGAATGATATGGATAATCAGCCTGAATCTGGGCTGGTTTTGTGGCTTGCTTTGACTAGTATCATCTTGTGACAGCTCTGAGGTCTTACATGCTTCTAGTCTCTTTCCTGCAACTCTGCTGCTGGTATGTGAACACACCTGGGCTATCCTGCTAGAGGATGAGAGATCACACAGCAAAGTCACCCCATTGCTCCTGCCAAGAGATAACCAACTGCCACAACGTGTGAGTGAGGGGATTGTAGAACAGCCAGGCTCCAGCTGACCTGTGTCCTTCCTGCCCATAGATACTTAGGTGATTCACCCATGATCAGTCAAGCCAGTACAACCCCCACAGATCTGTAGACCTGTGAGCTATATAATAAATTGTGTTTGGGAGTTCCTTTGTGGTGCAGTGGGTTAAGGATCCAGTGTTTTCACTGCAGCAGCTCAGGTCGCTGCTTGGCATGAGTTCCATCCCTGGACTTATACAAGCTGTGGGCACAGCCAAAAAACAAAAACAAAAACAAACCAAACCAACCAAAAAAACCTCAAAAGTAAACAAAAAACAAACCAAAAACGGCTTTAATATTTTTAGCAACACTTTTACTAAAAATAATTTTATTCAATCAAAATTCTATCACGTTATCTATCCTTTTAATTGTAGATATGTCTAAAGAAATGTCAGGAACAATGATAATAAAATGTTAATAGTTGTTCTTTCATGTCATGTTCTTTCATGGTAAATTTTTGTATAATTTTTACATTGTGTTTTATAGTACTCTATATTACTTGACTTTATTATAATGGATATATATCAACTTTATAAAAAAACAGTTGAATCATTCTCTTAAAAAGAGCATGCTATGTAGTAACGAAGTGCTCAAAAATAGATGGGGCCATGTTGAAAGGATCAAAGAGCAATATGAGATCCTGGATTGGTTCCTAGACCAGAATATGGACCTTAGCGGGAAAACCACTGAAATTTGAATAGAATAAGGTCTATATATTTGTTATTATTGTTGTATCAATGTTAATACTTTGTTTCGATCATTGTACGATGGTTATGTAAGATGCTATACAATAGGGGAAGTTGGAAAAAACATAAAGGAAACTGTGTACTATTTTTGCAATTGTTGTCTAAAATTATTTCAAAATATATATACTTTTTGGCCTCACCCACAGCATGCAGAAGTTCCTGGGCCAGGGATCGAACCTGTGCCACATCAGTGACTCAAGCCACAACAGTGACAGTACTGGATCCTTAACTGCTAGGCCACCAGGCAACTCCTGATACATTTTGCTTTTGAAATGTAAAATTTGTGAAATAAATAGGAGAACATAAAAAGTAACCAATAACTAATGCATATAGTAAAGGAAAATTGCTATTAGGTGCATACTGATTCTGATTCATAGTTTTAGAATTTCAGATGTTTTGAGAATGAAATTTATTGATGTAAATATTTAATGTCTATAACATTTTATTACTGTCATTGGAGTTCCCACCACATGGCATCTCTGCAGTGCCGGGATGCAGGTTTGATCCCTGGCCCAGCATAGTGGGTTAAAAGACCTGGCATTGCTGCAGCTAGGCCGTAGGTTGCAGCTGAAGCTCATATTCAGTCTCTGGCCTCCTCTCCTTTCTTCCAGTTTTATTGAGAAATAATTGACATATCACTGTTTAAGCATGACAGCATGGTGTTTTGATTTATATATATATATTGTGAAATGATTACCACAATAGGTATTGCTAACATCCATTTTCTCATATAGATAGAATAAAAGGAAACCAAAGAAAAAAGGAAAAACATTTTTGTCTCATGATGAGAATTCTTAGGATTTACTCCCTTAACAACTTTCCTATATATCATAGAACAGTGTCAGCTGTAGTATCATGTTGTAAAAACAACTCTAGTACTTATTTATCTTTTAATTGGAAGTTTGTACCTTTTAACCAGCTTCTTTCAATTCCCCCTCCCTCTCTCCTCCACCTCTGGTAACCGCAAATCTGATCTCTTTTTCTATGAGTTTGGTTTTTAGATTCCACATATAAGTGAGATCATATGGTATTTGTCTTTCTCAGTCTGACTTAATCTCATTCAGCATAATGCCTTCAATGTCCACCCATGCGGTTGCAAATAGAAGGATTTCCTTATTTTTCATGGTTGAATAATATTGCATTATATGTATGTATGTACCTGTTTGTGTGAATGTGCGTGTGTGTGTGTGTATCTCCACTGATGGACATTTAGATTGTTTCCTTGTCTTGGCTATTGTAAATAGTACTGCTCAGAATACAGGGGTACATAGATCTTTTTGTGTCAGTAATTTTGTTTCCTTTGGATACATTATCAGAAATAGAATTGCTAGATCGTATGGTAGTTCTATTTTTAATTTTTTGAGGATCTTCCATACTGTTTTCCATAGTGGCCACACCAATTTACATTCCCACTAAAGTGCACAAGAAGAGTTCCCTTGACATGGGATTAAGATGGCAGAATAGAAGGACTGAAGCTCAACTTCGCTCCTAAAAACAACAAAATTTACAACCAAATACTGAGCAATCTTCAAACAAATGAACCAGAAACTTTCAAAAAGATATCCTACTCCAGAAGACAAAGAGGAGGCCACATCAAAAGGTAGGAGGGGCAATTACACGATATAAGCAACCCCATACCTCCTGGGTGGGAAGCCCCACAGACTAGAAAGTAACTATTTCACAGAGACTCACCTACAACAGTGAGAGTTCTGAGCCCCGCATCAAACTCCCACATGTGGGGAGCTAGCACTGGGAGAAAGAGCCCCCAAAGCATCTGGCATTGAAGGCCAATGGGACTTATGCACAGGAGCTCTACAGGACTGGGGGAAATGGAAACCCCAATCTTAAAAGGCGCACACAGACTTTCACGTGCACTGGGTTCCAGGGCAAAGCAACGTCTCCATAGGAATCTGGGTCAAACCTGACTGCAGTTCTTGGAGGACCTCCTGAGAAAACAGGGGTGAATGTGGCTCGTTGTGGGGGAAGGACATTGGAAGCAAAGCTCTTGGGAATATTCATCAGCACAGAGGTGGCCATTTTGGGAAAATCTGGCCCCACACATCAGTGCTGACAAGCCCCAGGCCAAAAAACAACCCAGGTGGGATCACAGCTCCAACTGTCAGTAAACAGGCTGCCTAAAGAACCCCCATGCACACAGCCACCTCTAATCTCACCCAGAGACAAAGCCCCACCAACCAGAGGGATAGGAATCTGCTCCACCTACCAGTGGGCAGGTATTGGTCCCTCCCATCAGGAAGCCTACAGCAAGCCCCCCTACCAACTTCAGTCACAAGGGAGCCAGACACCAGAAGTAAGAGAGGCTACAACTCTATTACCTATACCACACCAAAAACCTATAAAAAATGATAAAACAGAGAACTATAACTCAGATGAGGGAGAAGAAAAAACCCCAGAAAAACAGCTAAGTGATCAGGAGATCCTCAGCCTCCAGGAAAAAGACTTTAGACTGTTGATGCTGAAGATGATGCAAGACATTAGAAATAAACTGGAGGCAAAGATGGATAACTTACAGGAAACACTGAGGAAAGAGATACAAAACTTAAACAAGAAGAGATGCAAAATACAATAACTGAAATAAAAAATTTCACTAGAAGCAGCTAACAGCAGAATACAGGAGGCAGAAGAATGAACAAGTGAGGTGGAGGACGGGATTAGTGGGAATCATGTATGTGGAACAGAGAAGAGAAAAAAGATTGAAAACAAATGAAGAGCGTCTCAGAGAACTCTGGGATAATGTGAAATGCACCAACATCCATATTATAGGGGTGCCAGAAGGAGAAGAGAGAGAGAAGGGGACAGAAAAAATATTCCAAGAGAAAATAGCTGAAAACTTCCCTAACATGGGAAAGGAACCACTCTCTCAAATCCAGGAAGTGAACGAGTACCATATAAAATAAACCCAAGGAGGAATACCCCAAGACATGTATTGATCAAACTGACCAAAATTAAAGACAAAGAAAAAATACTGAAAGCAGCTAGGGAAAAGAAGCAAAAGACATACAAGGGAACCCGGATAAGTTTATCGGCATATTTTTCAGCAGAAACTCTGCAGGCCAGAAGGGAGTTGCATGATATACTTAACATGATGAAAGGAGAAAACCTCCAACCAAGATGACTTTAACCCAGCAAGGCTCTCATTCAGATTTGAAGGAGAGATTGAAAGCTCCACAGATAAGCAAAAGCTAAGAGAATTCAGCAACACTAAATCAGCTTTACAACAAATGCTAAAAGAACTTCTCTAGACAGAAAAGAAAAGGCCACGACCAGAAACAAAAATACCGCAAATGACAAGGCTCACCAGCAAAGGTATACATACAGTAAAGATGTGAAATCATCCACACACAATTATGCCACCAAAATCAGAAATTGTGAGAAGAGGAGGGTACAAATGCAGGACACTGGAGATGCACTTGCAATTAAGAGACCAACAAATTAAAACAATCATATATATATATATATATAGACTCATATCAAAACTTCAGAAAAACTGCAAACCAAAAATCTACAATTGATACACAAACAAATAAGAAAAATCAACTCAAAACAACACTAAAGATAGTCATCAAACCGCAAGAGGAGAGAACAAGAGAAGAAGGGAAGAAAAAAGAGCAGTAAAAACAAATCCAAAGCAGTTAATAAAATGGCAATAAGAATATACATATCAATAACTACTTTAAATGTTAATGGACTAAAGGCCTCAACCAAAAGACATAGACTGGCTGAATGGATACAAAAACAAGAACAATATATATGCTGTCTTCAAGAGACCCACTTCTCTTCTAGTCACACATACAAATTGAAAGTGAGAGGATGGAAGAAAATATTCCATGCAAACTGGAATCAAAAGAAAGCTGGAGTAGCAATACTCACACCAGACAAAATAGACTTTAAAATGAAGAATATTATAAGGGACAAGGAAGATCACTATCTAATGATCAAAGGATCAATCCAAGAAGAAGATATAACAATTTCAAATATCTACACACCCACCCTAGGTTCACCACAATATATAAGGCAACTGATAACAACCTTAAAAGGACAAATTGACAATAACACAATCATGGGGGGGGACTTTAACACCCCACTTACAGCAATGGACAGATCATCCAGACAGAAATTCAGTAAGGAAACACAGGCCCTGAAGGAAGCATTAGACCGATGGACTTAGATATTTATAGGACATTCCATCCAAAAGCAACAGAATACACATTCTTCTCAAGTGCACATGGAACGTTCTCTAAGATTGATCACATCCTGGGCTTCAAATCCAACCTCGCTAACTTTAAGAAAATTGAAATCATATCAAGCATCTTCTCCGACCACAACACTATACGACTGGAAATCAACAACAAGAAAAAAACTGCAAAAAACACAAATACGTGGAGACTAAACAACATGCTACTAAACAGCCAATGGATCACTGAAGAAATCAAAGAGGAAATTAAAAAATACCTAGAAGCAAATGACAACAGAGATATGACACTCCAAAACCTATGGGATGAAGCAAAAGCCGTTCTAAGAGGAAAGTTTAGAGCAATACAAGCCCACCTCAGGAAACAAGAAAAAGCTCAAATAAACAAAATAACGTTACATCTAAAGCAGCTCGAGAGAGAAGAACAGACAAGACCTAAAGTTAGTAGAAGGAAAGAAATCATAAAGATCAGAGCAGAAAGCAATGAAATAGAAACGAAGAAAACCATAGAAAAGACCAATGAAATGAAAAGCTGGTTCTTTGAAAAGATCAACAAAATTGATAAACCCTTAACCAGACTTATCAGGAAAAAAGAGTGAGGACTCAATAAAATTAGAAATGAAAAAGGAGAAGTAACAACAGACATCACAGAAATACAAGGATCATAAGAGACTACCATATGCAATTATATGCCAATAAAATGGACAACCCAGAAGAAATGGACAAACTCCTAGAAAAGTACAATCTTCCAAGACTAAACCAAGATGAAATAGAAAAGATGAACAGACCAATCACAAGTACTGAAATTGAAACTGTGATTAAAAAACTTCCAACAGGAGTTCCCGTCATGGCGCAGTGGTTAACGAATCCGACTAGGAACCATGAGGTTTCGGGTTCGGTCCCTGCCCTTGCTCAGTGGGTTAATGATCCGGCCTTGCCGTGAGCTGTGGTGTAGGTTTGCAGACGCAGCTCGGATCCTGCGTTGCTGTGGCTCTGGTGTAGGCTGGTGGCTACAGCTCCGATTCAACCCCTGGCCTGGGAACCTCCATATGCCGCAGGAGCGGCCCAAGAAATAGCAACAACAGCAACAACAACAAAAAAGACAAAAAAAAAAAAAAGGTTTAAAAAAAAAAAAAAAATCTTCCAACAAACAAAAGTCCAGGACCAGATGGCTTCACAGGCAAATTTTATCAAACATTTAGAGAAGAGCTAACACCTATCCTTATGAAACTTTTCCAAAAAATCACACAAGGTACACTCCTAAACTCATTCTATGAGGCCATTATCACCCTGATACCAAAACCAAACAAAGATACCACAAAAAAAGAAAACTACAGGCCAATTTCACTGATGAACATAGATGCAAAAATCCTCAACAAAATACTAGCACACCACATCCAACAATACATTAAAAGGGTTGTACATCAATCCCTGGATTTATCCCAGGGATGCAAGGGTTTTTCAATATCTGCAAATCAATCAGTGTGATACACCACATTAACAAACTTAAGAATAAAAACCATATGTCCTCTCAATAGATGCAAAAAAAGCCTTTGACAAAATGAAGACCCATTTCTGATAAAAACCCTTCAGAGGAGTTCCCGTCGTGGCACTGTGGTTAACAAATCTGACTAGGAACCACGAGGTTGCAGGTTCAATCCCTGGCCTTGCTCAGTGGGTTAGGGATCTGGTGTTGCTGTGAGCTGTGGTGTAGGTTGCAGCTGTGGTGTAGGTCTCAGATCCCCGTGTTGCTATGGCTGCAGCATAGGCTGGTGGCTACAGGTCCGATTGGACCCCTAGCCTGGGAACCTCCATATGCTGCAGGAGTGGCCCAAGAAATAGCAAAAAGACACACACAAAAAAAAACCTTCAGAAAGTGGGCATAGAGGGAACCTACCTCAACGTAATAAAGGCCATATATGACAAACCCACAGCGAACAACATTCTCAATGGTGAAAAGCTTGAAAGAATTCCCACTGAGATCAGGAACAAGACAAGTAGTGGTTTTTGCCACTACTATTCAACATAGTTTTGGAAGTCCCAGCCACAACAATCAGAGAAGTGAAAGAAATAAAAGGAATCCAAATTGAAAAGGAAGAAGTAAAACTATCCCTATTTGCAGATGACATGATACTATACCTAGAGAATCCTAGAGACTCTACCAGAAAACTGTTAGAGCTCATCCATGAATCTGGCAAAGTTGCAGGATACAAAATTAATACACAGAAATCGATGGCATTTCTCTACACTAACAATGAAATATCAGAAAGAGAAATTAGGGAAGCAATCCCGTTTACCATTGCATCCAAAAGAATAAAATAACTAGGAGTAAACTACCTAAAGAGACAAAAGGCCTGTACTCTGAAAACTATAAGACACTGATGAAAGAAATCAAAGATGACACAAATAGATGGAAAGACATACCATGCTCTTGGATTGGAAGAGTCAATATAATCAAAATGATTATACTACCCAAGGCAATCTACAGATTCAATGCAATCCCTATCAAATTACCAAGGGCATTTTTCACAGAACTCAAACAAAATATTTTAAAGTTTGTTTGGAAGCACAAAAGACCCACAATAGCCAAAGACATCCTGAAAAAGAAAAATGGAGCTGGAGGCATTAGGCTCCTGGACTTCAGATTATACTACAAAGCAATAGTCATCAAAACCGCATGGTAGTGGCACAAAGACAGAAATATAGATCAGTGGAACAGGATAGAAAGCTCAGAATTCAACCCACACACCTACAGCCAGCTCATCTATGACAAAGGAGGCAAGAATATACAACGGAGAAAGGACAGCCTGTTCAATAAGTGGCGCTGGGAAAACTGGACAGCCACATGGAAAAGAATGAAATTAGAACACTCCCTAACACCATACACAAAAATAAACTCCAAATGGATTCAAGACCTAGATATAAGACCAGACACTATAACACTCTTAGAGGAAAACATAGGCCAAACCCTCTCTGACATAAAGGACAGCAACATCTTCTCAGATCCATCTCTTAGAGTCTTGACGGTTAAAACAAAAATAAACAAATGGGACCTAACTATACTTAAAAGATTCTGCACAGCCAAGGAAACCCTGAACAAAATGGAAAGACAACCCACAGAATGGGAGAAAATCTTTGCAAATGAATCAACTGACAAGGGATTCATCTCCAAAATTTATCAATACCTCCTATAGCTCCATACCAAAAAAACAAACAACCCCATCCAAAAATGGGCAGAAGATCTAAACAGAGAATTCTCCAAAGAAGACATATGGATGGCCAAAAAACCCATGAAAAGATGTTCAACATCACTCATCGTTAGAAAAATGCAGATCAAAGCCACTATGAGGTACCACCTTACACCAGCCAGAATGGCCACCATCCAAAAGTTTACAAACAATAAGTGCTGGAGAGGGTGTGGAGAAAAAGGAACCCTATTACACTGGCAGTGGGATTGTAAATTGGTGCAACAACTGTGAAAAAAGGAAGCCTATTACACTGGTGGTGGGACTTTAAATTGGTGCAACCACTCAGAAAACTAAAAATAGAACTACCATTTGATCCAGCAATCCCACTTCTGGGCATCCATCCAGAGAAAACCATGACTCGAAAAGACACATGTACTCCCATCTTCATTGCAGCACTATTTGCAATAGCCAAGTCACAGAAACAACCTAAATGTCCATCGACAGAGGAGTAGATCAAGAAGATGTGGTACATATACACAATGGAATATTAGCCATTAAAAGGAACGAAATACCGGCATTTTTAGCAACATGGATGGACCTAGAAATTATCATGCTAAGTGAAGTCAGTCAGACAATGAGACACCAACATCAAATACTATCACTGACATGTGGAATCTGAAAAAAGGACAGACTGAACTTCTTTGCAGAACAGATACTGACTCACTGACTTTGAAAAACTTATGGTTTCCAAAGGAGACAGTTTGGGTGGTGGGGGGTTGAGCTGGGGTTGTGGGATGGAAATCCTATAAAATCGGATTGTGATGAATCATTGTACAACTATAAATGTAATAAATTCATTGAGCATTTTAAAAAATTTTCCCTTTTCCCTACATCCTTATCAACATTGTTATCATTCATCTTTTTGATGATGGGCATTCCAGTAGGCATGAGGTGATACTTATTGTGGTTTTAATTTGCATTTCTCCAGTGACTAGTAATATTGAGCATCTTTTCATGTTTCTGTTTGCTTTTCATATATATTCTTTGGAGATAAGGCTATTCCGGGCTTTGCCTAACTTTTAATTGTTGTTTGTGAGGTTTTTTTTTGCTATTGAGTTATACAAGTTTATATATTTATTATACTTTAAAAGTATTTATTAACACATTTCCAGACTAATTTTTAAAATTATTTACTTAATCAAAGGAATAATTCAGGAATTAAAACACTAGGTTATATCTCCAAGATAGCAAAACATGACAAATACAAAATATGTACTGAAAAGGGGTATATGTCTGCTATTGTGATGCATCAAGGGAAAGACCACTAGCTCCAGGTTGAAACATCAGTTTCCTTAGAAGCAGAACATTCTGTATTTTTAAATCAGTTATACTGTTCTTTACATCCATTTTGATGCTATAACTAAACAATATCCATACCACATGCCAAGACATTTTAAATGTATAAATAAACAACTCCAGTACATTCCAATTGTTTCATAAAGCAGTGCTTTTAAAAAGAGCAGTACTAACTCCCTACCTGGTTCATTATGGAGGAATTCTCTAGTGGATTCTGAATCAAGTAGAAAGGAAACCACAAAAACCTTGGAAAATTGCAACTGACGAAATAATTTTTTTTTCTTTCTTTCTTTTTTTTTTTTTAGCTTGGAAACAGTATTCTTATAAAGAGCAAGAACTCACACCAAGAATATTACATTTGTTTACAAAAGTTGTACATTAGAACTCTAAAATACTACTGTCAAGTCAAATGTCAGGAATGTTAATTAGCAAAAGGAAGGGGAGGAGTTGACTCCAGGCAGTTTGTCAGCACCAGCTCATTCTGTAAACAGAACTGTGTGGCTTAAATTCCACAGCAGCTACATGGAGGCGTTCGTTGAACACAGGAGATAATAAATGATAAAGCGTCTAGTGAAGAAACTATGAAAGGTTGCTATTCAAAAACTTTATCAAATAAATATATTCTTATTATAAATTTTCAGAAACTGAATTTCAGTTTGTTTAGCTTACCACTATGTGGGTATTTACTATTTGAGTTTTATTTCTGCTCTTCTCATTGAGTTTATTCCTTATTTGGATCAGTTCATGCCCTGTGTGGGCAGATTATACAGAATTTAGAGATATTTTTAAAGCCTGTTGTTAATTTTCCTATTCTAAATATTCTACTGTTTAACCATCAGCCATTTGCTCAGTCATAGACCAGGGAAAAAAGATATTCCCACATAAAACTAACATGCTTTATTTTCTCAGTGCTCATGTGTCTTATTCTATTTAGATATCTTATCATGGTACAGGCAAATGGATGTGGATTTGATGCAAATGGATGGATGTGGTTCGACAATTCATTTTTTATTTCTTTTAGCCATGATGTTTAACCAAAACCATTTCTTCTGTGCAATGTCACCCTAAATTCAACAGAGTGGGATCTGGCAGGCAAGTCTTGTAACAGACCCTGCATCTGTCTCGTGTCCGTCAATGTCATGGCTAGTGTGGAAGTTAACAAGGTATTTTGCGTCACAGGTGCAAGCCATTTAAAATTAACCCCAATTAAAATTTGAAATTACACAAATGGAACCGGTTTTTTGCATATTAATTTCATATATACACCGTCAGAATTATAAATAAGAGCTTTGCCTATGGAATAAAATGAACCACACCAAAATGCTATATCTTTAAGAAAAATGTCCAAAAATGATATGTGCTACTATGAATTTTTGTTAAAAATAAACAAACTCTGTAACATATTAAAAAATAATCGAGAGTGGATAAAAATCTCCCCCCACCAGTGCAATTATTCACATAATCATTAGGCAAATGTTCACATCTTGGGCTCAGAGTCTAGGATGCAATCATAAATCAATCCTTTATCTGTTCCTGTCTCCCAGTCTCCAAAATTTCTCTAACCACCTAAATATCCACATAGAATTCCAATTGATTTCAATAGCTCAACTGGACAAGCAGTAATGCACAGGCCAAACCCCTGATGTGTTTTTGACATTTGCTGATAAAAATGTGTGGGTGTTATTTTTCTTTCTGTCTAGGGATGTCCCACCCATCCTGACAAAGAAGGAAAACTGAACTGAGGTATCCTCAGCCAGCAAGGTCACTGCTGCTTGGCAGATGCTGGTGACTAGAAGAGTCCTATTTTTTTTTTTTAATTTAATTTTATTTTAGGGCCGCACCTGTGGTATATGGAAGTTCCCAGGCTAGGTGTCCAATCAGAGCTGCAGCTGCCAGCCTAAGCCAAAGCCACAGCAAAGCCAGATCCAAGCTGTGTCTGCAACCTATACCACAGCTCATGGCAACTCCGGATCCTTAACCCACTGGCGAAGCCAGGGATTGAACCCAAGTCCTCATGGATACTATCTGGGTTCATTACTGCTGAGCCACAACAGGAACTCCGAGGAATCTTGATGAGAATGAGGGTTTGAGACAGGGATGAAGAGATCAGAGGTCTGATTTGTCCTCTCTTCTGAAACCAACTATTTTAATTTCAAGTACAATACTTTTAAAAAACTCTCATTTGCAAGAAGAAGAAGGAGGAGAAGGAAAGAAAGAAAAAGTCTTATTTGCCGTGTGAAGCCAGCAGCTAGGTGCAAAGCTCAGGACCTGCCTGGAGGCATGAGCCAGAACTCTGTCCTCCAAGACCACTGTGCTAACCACATGTTCAGATGTCACCCCTCCCTTCTGAAGAGCCAGGCTATCTACCAGACTGGCCATAGAACTGTTATTTATATACAGTGTTTGAAATGGACATCAGAAATGGTAACAGGCAGATGCCCATATAATGTATCATCCAGCATAGACACTTTCTGAAAGAGGGCACATTAACCATGATGCCAGGTCAACAGATGTGAATGGAGCCCACAGGTCTGTGCTACTCAAAGGAGGCCTGTTCATGATGCCTGCATTTTCTCTTTTGTAGATTTGCAATTCAAAACATTTATAGCTTCCCTGAAGCCCCACCTCCGGGGTTATACTGCCTGGAAATGATTTTGAGAATGTATTTTGGGGCAAAACAGATTTGTCGAAGACAATGTCCTCATAAGTGTGTAGCAATAACTACAGAAGGAATTATATTCCCGCTTTGCTGTCCCAGTGTGGTTAGAGGAGATTCTAAAATTAGAAAAGAAACCCAAAAATGAAAGACCTGATCTAAGGGCTTAATTTTGCCCTTTAGGAAACAAAACACACAGAGTGGCCAGTGGTTCTTTAAAGATGTTCCTCGTAAATCTTCCACCACATGTTCATTTCATCTGCCTTTGCCTGACTCTCATTTCACTTTTTGAAAGTTATTTTATCTACGGCCTAGAAACAATGATACAGGTTGTCAACTTTAAGGCAATTCCCTTATGTGGGAATTGTGCATCATGCCTGCTATATAGCATGGCTTCCTGTCCAGTGGACATCATTTTATGCTTTTGTCTCTCTCTGAAATACCCGAGATGTGCCATCTCAAACAAAAATGTGACCATTCAAGGAGAAAGAGAAAGATAGGCTGAACTGCCACAGGAAATGAGACAGCGCTGGGGCCGGGGTGTGGGGGTTGGGGTTGGGGGAGGGACTGTAAATAAAACCAAGGCCTGGGCAGAGCGACAAGAAATATTTGGCATTCCTGGCTTCCCACAAAGGGTAGGTCAAGGAGAGGGAATGGGCAGTTGGGCTGGAGTGTACACCACAACTATTCTTTTTTTCGGACTGAATCCAGTCTACTGTGTCACAGAAATGTCCCCAGTGGGAAGCCCTCTCGTTTATTCTACACAGTGGCAAATGCTCAGGGTAATTAGACACGATGCCTGTCTATATGCAGGATGGGGTCAACGTCTGTGGCAAAGGCAGCTGCTGGTTTTGAGGCTGTGTGTTAAATCCACTTTGGCTAACAACCATCAGAGCCTTATATTCAGAACACCATGTGTTTAAAGGATGCACACCAAAACTCTCCTTCCACGAACCCCAGTCAAAACAAAGTTCATTGCTTCATGGTGTGCCCACAGGCAGGCTGTTTCAAAACCCTGCTGGCCAATTTCTGGATTGGAATTTTGAAAGAGGGGCCATGATATCCCAGGTAGTGAATTGAAGATATGCCTCTCCTTTCTCTGAAACTATCGGGGGGAAAAAACCCACCTCATGATCAATAACAAAATAACTGTGCATACACCAAGACAAAAATAGCCGTTCAGTTTAGAAGAGATGTGGTCATCAACAGGGTTTCTTTCTGCCTGCTTCTCTGGTCTTTTCTGGGTAATTCAACTTCTGCCACAGGATCTATAAAAAGTTGTATTGAGACTGTTTCATTAGATTTCCAGCGGTGGGAAATTCCAGCTACTGGAAATACACAAGGCCCGTGTAAACTCATTTTTTCCCCTTAATTCAAGTCTCTGGCTATCAAATAAACAGCAGAGCTTACTTTTTTGCTGGATGTCTAATTTCCTCAAGTGCTTCTAGACAAACCTCACAGGACAAGAAATGAACAGAAGTTCACATGGA
The DNA here is from genome assembly GCF_054392235.1 of Sus scrofa. Classification (NCBI taxonomy): domain Eukaryota; kingdom Metazoa; phylum Chordata; class Mammalia; order Artiodactyla; family Suidae; genus Sus; species Sus scrofa. The sequence goes on along the minus strand of NC_139385.1, from coordinate 114,646,292 downwards.
GAATGGGACTCTGTGACCTGGGAGTGCAGGCAGCTTCTCCTCTGAGTCATTGGGATAAGCAGGTTTTAGGTGATAAATCGGAGGTGCCTCCCAGAGCAGCAGGGTGGCCTTCTTGTCCCCTCATCCACTTTCTGTCTCCATGGACCAGGGTGAAGTGGCAATTTGGCAGTTACCTTAAGAGTTTGATATGCAGCAAAAGTTGCTTTGGAATCTTTTTTTTTTACTTCATTCAAATGAACAAATGATCTTGATTCAGTGGCCTTATGCATTTCCTGAGACAGTCCCGATATCTAACATTTTGTTTGATCTTCCCTGTAAGTACACAGGAACCATGTTCCCTCAATTTTTGGTTTAGAAAACCTGGTTGGAGAAATCTTAGCACATCTGTGTATTTTATAGGAAGAACAAAGAAGTAGGAGAGAAGGAGGGCAGGCATGCAAACCTACTTGGTGACAGGTAACATGCCAGGAATTTGCACAGTTAGTACAACAGTAGTAGGTGAAGTTAAGTCAGAGAGAGGAAGACAAAACATCATATGATATCACTTATATGTGGAATCTAAAAAGATGATACAAATGAAATTAAAAAAAAAACCCACAGAAACAGACTCGTAGACTTTGAAAACAAATTTATGAATATCAAAGGGGAAAAGTAGGGGGGAGGGATGGATTGGGGGATTGGGATTGGTGTGTACACGCTATTGTAAATGGAATGGATGGCCAAGAAGGACCTGTATATCACAGGGAATTCTACTCAATATTCTTTGATGATGTATATTGGAAAAGAATCTGAAAAAGAATAGATATGTGTTTATGTATACCTATAACACTTTGTTGTACAGTAGAAATTATTTCAATATTATAAGTCAACTATAGTTCAATGAAACTTTACCCCACCCCTTGCCTAAAAAATAACAATGTTAAGCATTCTTGCTCTAAGCTTATAAATTAGGAAACTGGCTCAAAGAAAACAGTGACCTGGCTATGAAGTGATAAAACCAAGCTTCGAATCCAAATCTGTCTGACTTCAACTCCCATGGCTTGTCTACCAGTATATAAATTACTAACTCTGTTTTTAGGAAGCTTGATCATTCTTAAGAAGGTAAGATTTATAAGCATGAAAACTCTACAGTAAATATGGGAAATAATGTTTTATATTATGACAATGATAATTAAACAAATAATGTACTCATACGTTGCAAAATATGGTACATATATATACACCCAAGTTTTGTTTCCAGTGGTGTGAATTTCCTTTTTCATTATTTCTTGAGGAGGATCCCCAAAGCAATGCAGCCTGGAGTGTCTTTCAACAATACGTGGGAACTGAAATGCAAAGGAGTCACGACTTTGGCTCTGCCCAGGAAGCCCAGCCATCTACTAATGTGATGTGATGCTTCCTGCTTGGTGATGGCACAATGCTGCAGAGATGGAGGGAGTGCCAAGACACTGAAAGGTAATGGGGACATAACATCTTCCATTCCTTAAACATTCCCTGGGTGTCTGTTGCATACAAAGCACAATGCTGAAACTTTCTGGGATTAGAGGAAGGCGTTAAAACCCAGTCTCCATTCTCCAAGGTCTTACAGAGGAAGGAGATAAGAAACACGACTGTGTAAGAAAAGGCCAGATGATAGATACAAACAGTAAAGTGCGGCAATTCCAGAAGGGAGTGATATCACTGCATCTAATGGGGAGATCATTGGAGGAGGCTTCTGACATAGGCCTTGAAGTATGTGTAGGAGTCCAACAAATAGGGGTAGGGAGAGAAAAACAGAAGCGAATGCTCAAAGGAGAAGAACAAGATCTGTCTAAACAGCGTGAGTCATCCAGCTTGTCTGGATTGTTGAATATATGAGAGGGAGTAGTAGGAACTAGGCTTATTTTCTGGGCTTGCACTTCACCCTGAACTTCAGGCGTTGTACAATTCATCACTTTTGGCTTGTCCTTCTGAGCAGGACCAGACTCCCCCAGTTAGCAGGCAGCCTGGCCAGCCTCCCAGATGCTCTTCTGTGTATGTGCATGTCAGACCAGTGATGCAGGGGGCCAAGGTGGTTTCCTCACTCAGAAGTTTGCCTGATCCATGAAAGCCAGCCTCTCTGCCCTAGGAAGCTGGTCTGGCTTTCTTCCTGACCTCCTGTTTCCTCTGTCCTGAATCACTGACCCCCTGCGCAGAAGGCTGAGTTAGCTCTGCTTACAGCCAGTAGATACCAAGGAGGCCACCTTTCACAGGGACCCTTCTCCTCCCAGGCCTCTAATTCTCCTAGGGTGGGTGGCCAGCATCATTTTCCCTCTGGTTCCAAGCAATGTCAACCTATCAATTAAGCTGTGAGATGTTTGCCCTTGGGATGTGGTTTGAGGGTCAGTCTGAGGTTTAAAACAAAACAAAACAAATTCTGCCTCACTGCACCTTAAATTGTTGACCTTTGGTGAAGTATATTCTAAAAACATACCAGGTACAGTCACTCATGGGCCCAATACTATGAGCAGAAGTGAGCAACTAAAAACCTGCTTTAGTTCTTCTCTCATTTTATTACCTTGTTAAAGTGTCTGGTTCTCAACATGACCCCAACTTATCAGCTATGATGCCTGCTACACATCAACACTGACCTGTGAGTTGTTAGAAATGCAGATGCTAGGGCTCACCCCAGACTTGGTGAATCATAATCTCCGAGCTGAGAGAGAGGCTTGTGGGTTTTATTTTTTATATATCTCCTCCAAGTGATTATTTTGCATAGCTGGGATGGAAAAAACACTGCCTCAGGCAAATGCCTTAGAACTTTTTGCATTTACATCCCCTGTGCATTGCATCCTAGAATTTCAAGAGTTAGAAGTGATCTTGAAGATCAGCTAGTGCAGTACTTTCCATACTCATGGTAGCAAGAAGCTGGCCTAGGAGCAGGCAATTTAGTGGAAAGTGTTTCCCCAAGTATAGGACTGGGAACTGACTTCTCTTAAAGCATATATTAGCATCTCACTACCTGAAGAACACAGCATGACAAAGGCTGGACTAGTTCAACCTCCTCATTATGTGAACGAAGGAAGGAGGAGTGACCTGCTTGATGGCACATGGCTCTGGACCTCCAGCTTCACTACCCCCTTCCCAGGCTGCTTCTGGCTGATCCCTACCATCTCCAGCTTGGGGTGAGGATGGCACATGCGAACAGATGCAGCACTCATGGGAATAGCATGCTCTAGAAGTGTGTGACATGATATATGCAGTGGGCTAGGGTGACTTGGCCTTTTTCTGAGCATTGCCTTGAGACCATGGCAACCACTGAAGTCATTAGAACATCTTAGAATCACTGAAGAAAGGGGAACTTTTTATTCCCCCAGAAGAAACTTCAGATCTTGGGACCTGGGAACTAAGAATCCTTGATTTCTAGAGCACAGGAGCCAACCTCCAAACCCAAGGGCTGTCTAGGCTGAACTCCCACCAGTAGTCCATCAGAGGAACAAGAGCAGCAGGAAGACCAGAGTGGGAAGCAAAAGAAGCTGGGAGGGTAGGCAGTCAGAATGAGGCCATTTTGATCCTTCTCTGGCCCAGAGCTGTGGCTGCACCTGACACTCCACATGCCAGCAATAAAATGGACCCTTCATCTAATGATGCAAGAACTATAGAGTTACTGCTTTGCAACCTTGGGAAATATAGCCTGATGCTTTGTTCATACAAATTGTACATGTGATTAGTGATGGACTGAAACTGACACAGCAGGAGACTTCTCCATCTTCAGAGGAAAACTACTTGTATACTCACCTAGGGAAATCTCCCACTCTTCTAGGGGACAAACCGCTCTGGTTTGTTGCTTCTGCCTGCTGATCCCCATCCTCCTCAGGTGACCCCCATCCTCCTCAGAAGCAGAGCTGATATTGTACACACCAGCTCCCCACCCTGACACACACACACACACACACACACACACACACACACACACACACACACACTAAATCCACTTACTTTCAGATTCTTGCCTAGGAGCCTCCAGGAGCTGAGACCGGGTCCTGTGTTCCCAGGTCCAAAATTGTTGTAGCAAGAAAAGCCTTTCTAAACTGAAACTTTTAATAGCAAATAAATAAAGTGATTCAGGCTCCAAATGGCCCAGGCATGGCCACCCCATTCAGGGCTGTGAATATCACAATAGGTGATTGTTTTAAAGTGTTTTAATGAGTCTCAAAACATCCTACATAATATCAGCCTCCACTTCAGTCCCCCTGACAGGCTACAGTAAATAACATGAGTTGACAGGAATAAAACAGCTTGCTCAGGAATAATTGAGTGGAATTAGAATGAACAGACAAGAAAGAAAAATCGGTGCTTGGGTCACAAGGAACTTTTTGTTAGGAACGCTCTGGGGGATTTGGTGGGATGTAGTCCCGCTGACTAATCACCAGTATAGAAAGTTTACAGTCTCCGCACCATGCCAATGTCTTTAATAACTTGAGAAGCACAAGAGGTGGCTGTTAATTTCAAAGACAGCTATATGAAGCTTTTATTGAGTGTGGCACAGAGTATATAGTTAGCAGCCTGTGAGATAATGAACCCTTTAAATAGAGCTTTCAAAAAAGCAGTCTTACTTTTTTTGCCTAAGCCAAAAGAACAGTGATTTTCTTCTGCTATTGGAAGGCAGAGAAATGTATGTGAAGTAAGATCTCTCCATTGCACACAGGATCGGCTTTTTTCATCACCTGAGGCATCTGCTGTGCCAAGAGCCAAGAACGTTTGGATCAACAGAGGTTGGGTATTGTCATAACATGCCTCTGCTAGGAAGAGAGAGGAGTGGGAAGGAAGGGGTTAAATGTGTTGGGCACCTCTCCCTCAGTTCCCCTGTGGACACTGGCTCCTGGTCCTTCTCTTCCCACTCTTGATAACAATACTGGGCAGAGACCCCTCATAGAGACCCCTCATCTCCCCAAATGTCACAATGTGGACAAACCAAAGATCAAACGAATGGGTTCTTGGAAGTAAAGAGAAAAAGCACCAAACTTGAAAAGGGCAGGACTTTATGCGCTTGCCCAGAGATGTCTGGACAGGAGGCCTCAGATGAGGAGCAATGTGGGCACATGTTGTCTTGCTGGTCTAGAACCACTCAGGAGGGTCTGCTCTTACCCCTTGATGCTGTAAGGAATGAATGAAGTGGGCAGGTGATGCTCCTGACATTATCTGAGCCATGGTGACAGGGGATGGGACCTAGGCATTCAGCCTCTCTTCTTCCTCCTCCTCTCTCCCAGTGCCCTTTGAATGCATCTATGAGTAAGGATGTGAAGAGGCTGAGATGAAGAAATTTGTCTAGCCCACTTTGGAAATCGCCTGTTGTGTCCTCATCCTCTCATTCTTGATTTCGATATTCATTAACCACTGTGCCAAGAACCCAACACACGAACGTGAGAAGTACCGACAAGCCTTCCTCCCCACCCTCACAGGCAGGTCAGCCCACCTGAGGTAGGGACCATGATTGTGGAGAGAGCAAGTGCTACCCCAAATGAGGAGCAGATGTGTCACTGGCCTTTGCTGTCTTCACCGTTCATTCCCCAGTGAGTCTGTTGTGACTCACAGTGATGGCTTCGGTCGTGGGGCTCCCTGGGCTGAGACTCAACAGGACCAAATCCTACTAACCAAGACCTGAAAACTGAAACATAACAAAAAACCAGCCTTCTTTGAGCCAGTCCTATGGAGCAAAGGAAATAATGTAAACAAAGAGATTAGTTAAAGGAAAAGGAGTTATTTCCTGCCTCTCACTGGCAACATGCGTAGTCTTTTTCATTACTTAATTCAGAATGTTGTTAGCAACGTGCCTTCTGGCTTCACTCATTCTTTTTTTAAAGACATATTTCTGCCCTTCACGCAATATGGGAATTTAGCTGTTTCCAGAGGTTCATTTTGCAATATGCATCAAGTTTGACCTCTTCCTGAGCTGTTTAAGTGCTCAATAGCCAAGGAAAACTCCTTCTAGAAGCTTTTGGAATCTGATGAGCCCTGAAGGAAAGCTCACAGCCTCACTATCTCCAGCACTTTGGAAACGTGCTGTGAGCTGCTTCTGTGGGAGTCTGGAATGCTTAGGAAAGCGGTCTGCAGCCCACACTGCACTGGAGCTGCTTGAAGATTCTTGCTGGTTTCAGATGTAAAGAACCCAGAGAGTGGCCCTGTTTTTTGGAAAAGAGGGAACTGCCTCTTTGAAAGCTATCAGAAAGCAAAATGGTCTCTGGGGGTCAAATTTACTTTTCCACAGGTCTTAACAAAGAAAAGGATATTTTAACACCCCTTTAAAGTTTATGCTCTAATTGTCTCTGATTCCCAGTCCCAGCACTGTCTTAGAAGCACAAGGGGATGTGTCTGAATACAGGTTGCTATTCCCCTCGGGCCCCTTCCTTGCCAGGAAGTGTCTTGAGTGGGGATCAGGAATCTGGATTTTCAACACACTCCTCAAATGATCTTTATACAAACAACCCGGCCCCATTGCACATGAAGTGATGGTGAATGCTGTCACTCAGGGGCTGCCTGTGTGGCAGAAACATCAGAAAGAGCTAAGATCAGAATGTTCTGGAAAACTGCGTTATTTCTTAGGAACGGTGATCTTGGGGTTTGGTAAGGCAGGAGAGAGGGCACACTGATTCTCAGAAGCTCACAAGTCAGAGCTAAACACCACCTTCTTAAGGATGCCAGCCTGCTGACTGGCCATCCTGGGCAGCTTGGTCGGTGAACTCCCAGAGGGAGGAGTTGGGTAGGAAATGCCAGTGTGGGACAAATACCATCTCTGGAGGATGCTGGTAAAATTCCCTGGAGATGTCTTGCCAGTTAAGCTGAGGGTGAGAGGCAGGAGGTGGGTGTTTCCAAAGTCATTGTTTTTGCCCTCACTGCAGACCCAGCTCACCTATCAATATGGCTTCTGCCAGGTGTGCCTGCACTTGCTGCCCAAGGCTCCTTGAGCTGCCCAGTGTTCACACAGGCCTGCATGTTAAGAAGCCTCTTCTAGAACATAGGCAAAACACTCTCTGACATCAACATCATGAATATTTTCTCAGGTCAGTCTCCCAAAGCAATAGAAATAAGAACAAAAATAAACCAGTGGGACTAATCAAACAGCAAAGGAAACCAAAAAGAAAACAAAAAGACAACTTACAGAATGGGAGAAAATAGTTTCAAATGATGCAACGGACAAGGGCTTAATCTCTAGAATATATAAGCAACTTATACAACCCAACAGCAAAAAAGCCAATCAATCAATGGAAAATTGGGCAAAAGACCTGAATAGACTGTTCTCCAAGGAAGATATACAGATGGCCAGCAAACACATGAAAAAATGCTCAACATTGCAGATTATAAGAGAAATGCAAATCAAAACTACCATGAGATACCACCTCACAGCAGTCAGAATGGCCGTCATTAATAAGTCCACAAATAACAAATGTGGAGGGGGTGTGGAGAAAAGGGAACCCTCCTGCACTGTTAGTGGGAGTGTAAACTGGTACAGCCACTATGGAGAACAGTTTGGAGATACCTTAGAAATCTATACATAGAACTTCCATATGACCCCGCAATCCCACTCTTGGGCATATATCCAGACAAAACTCTACTTAAAAGAGACACATGCACCCGCATATTCATTGCAGCACTATTCACAATAGCCAGGACATGGAAACAACCCAAATGTCCATCGACAGATGATTGGCTTCGGAAGATGTGGTATATATACACAATGGAATACTACTCAGTCATAAAAAAGAATGACATAATGCCATTTGCAGCAACATGGATGGAACTAGAGATTCTCATACTGAGTGAAACAAGTCAGAAAGACAAAGACAAATACCATATGATTTCACTTATAACTGGAATCTAGTACCCAGCACAAATGATCCTTTCCACAGAAAAGAAAATCAGGGACTTGGAGAATAGATTTGTGGCTGCCCGATGGGAGAGGGAGGGCGTGGGAGGGATCAGGAGCTTGGGGTTATCAGATACAACTTAGAATAGATTTACAAGGAGATCCTGCTGAGTAGCATTGAGAACTATGTCTAGATACTCATATTGCAACAGAACGAAGGGTGGGGGAAAAAAATGTATACATGTAAGAATAACTTGATCCCCATGCTGTACAGTGGGAAAAAAGAAAAAACGAAAAAAAAAAAAAAAAAGAAGCCTCTTCTGAGACATACTTTGGGGTTAGACTCAACCCTTGGGGGAGGCTGGAGACCATTTTTGAGTTTCTGCAATATAATCTCCCTAAGAGGCAGCTTACTATGAATCCTCTGGACAAAGAAGAGGCTTCTTTCCTGATGTAGAGCCACTCGTCCACAGGGAAAGAATAGCTTCTGAGCTAGTGTCCAGGGTTTGCTCTTTTGAACAGCAAACACAGTTATGTGACCACTCATGGCTTCTCTTCTGGCCCACACGGGCCATGGACGTCTGACGTAGAGGTCACCTGGGTGGATTAGATTCATGGCTGGGATTCACCTTGGCCTCTGGGAAGACGGCACTGCACCACCAGGTACCTGGGCTGCTGAGGACAGAGCCGGGTCGGTCCATCAATAATATTTCCCAAGCCCCTGCTGTTGCCAGGCACTCTGCGGGACTGCTTGTTTTGGGAATTAACTTTTAGAAGAGTTACTGTATTGCAGCCCTATGACGGACTGTGACGCCAGGCAGATTTATTTTCTATCTCTGGCACTTATCTATACACTCAGTCTGGTTATAACATTTTCTGGAGGATTCAGAAGACACCTGTTATAACACATCTCCCGTCCACCTGTAGCTTTTATGAAGTTCTCTCTTTAAGGGGGACTGACCAGGCTTATTGGCAGGAGTCTGGGGTACAACTAATTATATCTTGTGACATTGTGGATGCAACAAATTCATTCTAACGGATGAGGTCTGGATATGTGCAAGCCCCTTTCCTTTTGAACCAAAGTGATAGTGGCAGGGATCACTTAGTCAAAAGGATCATCCCATCAGAGACGATGAGTTTGGGAGCCCTAAGAGTCAGGGAAGCAGTCAGTATGCTCTCTACGTCCTCACTGTGGTCCAGGCTCTGGATGGAGAAACGCTGAAGTTGCTTGCACTTAGCCAGGCTTTGGAGGAAATGCTTCTTTCTCCCTCATCCTCACAAGAGTGCCTCGCCATGAGCCTCTGACAGCAGCTCTGGCGAAAGTGTCCAGAGCCAGGAGCCTCCTATTGCGCCCTTGATTCTGACCTCTCCTCCCAGAGTCTTCAGAGCAGACTGGTTGGTAAGTGTCAAACCACTTCTCTCCCTCCCAGTCTGAGTCAAGGGGATGCCGATTCTGCCCCCTCCAAGGGGGAAGCAGAGCTACAATTTCATCATGTGTTCCTTCATTCATTATGCCTACCAAACATTTCTTGAGCCAGTCCTGGGTGTCAGCCAGTCGCTTTGGAACCCACCTGGTGGCCTGGCAGCCCAGATGCTGAGTATGCCCTCTAGGAAAGGCACTAACATGATGAGGGCAGGAAAGCCGGATCAGGCCCTGGGACATCAGGTGGTAGGGCAAAGGTCAAGGAAGGCATCCTCAGTGCAAGGGTATCCAGGAGATTGAAGGGTGGCTGTTGGATATGGGCAGAAACACCAGGGAGCTCCCAGGGGCCTATGATCATAGCAACCAAGAAAGCTGCTCTGCACCTGCTCCTCCAACAAGCTGCTGCACACATACTCTACCCCACCCTAGTGCCCGGCTTGCCTGGGTCTGAGTCTGAGGCAGACTCAGAGCAGACACTTCTGGCAGAGGCAGCCCAGAAGGAGATCCAAATGCTTAGACCCTGTGGTTCATTCTCTGAGGTTAGCAAGGAGATTGCAAGAGCCCTGACACCTGGGCCTTGCCCTGGACATTCTCTGTCTGTGGGAGTCCCATGGGTCTCCTCCTCATACCTAGGTGGCGGAGCCTCCAGGGACAGGAGCCAGTGCCCCAGAACCTCCTCCCCCCTCACCCGAGAAGTTGTGCCGAAGCCTCCCTGTGGTTCATCCCATCACATGTAGTATGAGACTGCATCTCACTGGGCACCATTGCATCAGGGCCTGGCCATGGCGGTTCCTCCTTACCTCCTCCTTGCTGTCTATCCTTAGGTTACAAGAAGGTGAGGCTGGGATTTTTGAAATCTTAACTCCTCCCATTTCATAGATGTTCATAGTGATTTTTTTTTTAAATCATAGGAATGTTTATAAGACATTAAGCCTTATAAAGGGTTAATAGACTGAAACCGCTAAATCATCCAATACTCAGGAGTCTGGTACCAAACATGGAAATAAAAAGACCCTGAGCTGATTATGACATTCAAGTAATAAATCACTTTGATCAGAAAAAGATTCAAGAAATGCAGCTAAAAGTCTGTCTCCCCAGCCACGTGGCTTTGATCTCTGGAAAAGTGGCTATTCCTGCAGACAGCAATTCATGGGTCTTGATTAGCCTATTCAAACTGGTGACTGTGATTTCACCATGGATACAGCACAATAAAATCAGTAAGTGTTGGGCTGGGCTTTAAATAGCTGTCTTTTCAGAGAAAACCTAGTTGCACAAGGGAAAGGTGGCTGTGCCAGCCTAGAGACAACAGTTTACATTGTACTAACCCTCCAGTCTAGGGGGAAATCTTGTTCAAGGCATCAGGAAGAAACAAGTGATTCTAGCTTTAACTAAGATCCCTTTAGTTGGCAGCAGCAAATCAGCACAAATGAGGACAAGCATCCCAGATTGAGAGGTTTCCTCTTTCTGCCCCTGAAATGCCACCAACCAGGCTATGAGCACCTATCTCCTAAACTGGGGCCTCTGGCTTCCAGGGTGGTTGGCTTGATTTGATAGAAGTTCAAACCCCTAAACCCACTTCTTCATTTAAATTGCTGAATACTTGTCTTATATTTCTAGGCAGGCAGCTGAAATTTCCCCATGATTCTCTTTTGCACCTTTTGGCCAATAAATGTAAACACAGCACCAGTCAAGTGTTGAGTCCACAGAATTTGCAGTGGGGCCAGCAGAGACAGGTTTGATGGGGAACACGTGTGGACACAGGCCCCAGTCTTCTTGGGACAGTCCTGCTTTATGCCTATCATTTTGGAGTCCCACCTTGCCTGCATTTACACCCTTCAGCGTTTCTGGCTTGGATGATGCATTATGGAGCCACCCTGAGGAGAACCATTTCCCCAGCCCCAGGTATTATTGGAAATAATTGATGTGCATAGGCCCTTTTGTTTGGATGAAGAATGAGGTTTTGCTTAGGCAGGTGGACTTGAGGGAGGCCGAGAAAAGGGGCTTACTCTTGGCTCTGCTCTCTCCACAGGAATCACAGACTAAGTCACAGGCTGAAGGAGCCCCACTGATGAGGAGTCTTATGAGATTTGGGGAAGGGCAGTCTTCACATTTTTCTGGTGACACGGCATCTGTGGTGCTGCAGCAGAGTGGCTGAGAAGCAAGCTCCCTTCCTCCTAGAGCTTGGCCAGAGAATGTCCCCACTTGTTCCTGGAATAGTCAGGACTTCCAGCAGTCACCAGAGCGCCTTCACCAGAAGGTAAGATGCCTGAGATTGTGTTTAACTTACTGGATAAGCTTTAAACTTGTGCTCAAGGATTGGTTTCGAGATCCAGATCAGCATCCTTCTTCTGGAGACTTCTTGGGCCAAAAAATAAGGGATGCTTGTCCTCAGCTGCCATGTTGGGTCTGGATGGCCTCCAGGGGAGTCATTTTCCCTATTTAACCACACACTCCCTGCACAGATGGTATTTGTGCTCAGGAGATGACTCACTCCTTGTCAGCATACCTTTCTATATTAAATATCAGTTCAAACTCACTGGGTTTCTGAGTAAGTTAGGTGGCACTAGAAGAACCTCTTCTTTTCTGGGAGCTGTGTAGATTTGGAATTCACTCACAAGATCCACTCTCTACAGAGTATGAGAGACTTTTTGAGACTTCTCTATTTAAGATCTGGGTTTAAAGTCCAACTCTCTAACTTAATCAGCCACATTGTCTTGAGATTTTTATTATTTCTGTGCCTGAATTTAATCACTTATAAATGAGAACAATGCTATCAACCTCATAGAGCTGCTGGGAAGATGAAGTGAAGTCATGGCACAGAGAAAATTTGAAGCAAATATTTTTTGAATGAATAAATGACCAAAGTAATAATAGAAATGTGAAAAATTTTCAACCCGGCCATTGTATGTTCTAAGTTCTTGCCATCTTACAGTTAAGTGAAGGAATTGGGATGCAATCCGGTGTCTCATGGGCACCCAAGATAATGCTCATAACTTTTACCTGCACTGCCTCTTTTATACTTTTGTCACCAGAGACTCCTTGGGAAAGAACAAGCAGCTTCTTTAACTGTGGATCCCTTTAACTCTAGTGTAAATGAGTTTCCTATGTTTTTATACCTTACTGAGTTTAATAGGAAAAATACTCCTATGCCATGTGTTGATATGAACAAAGATTTTGGTGTCTGCACTAAGTAATCAATACCAAATATTGGGATCAAGTCCCCAGCATCTGCTACCTGTTACTCTGAGCAGAGAATGTGTTAAGCTTATGCCGCAGAAATAATTTCATTGACGTGGAGACAGAAACCAGTTTTTTGCTACTTGCTTTGTGGCTGGTGAAAAATAAAGTACATAATGACTTGACTCTACACCTGTGGCAAATAGTGGTCCTCCCTCTCCAGTTGCTGGAAAGGGCTTCCCTTTTCTTGAGCACAGTGTTTCCCTGGCTTCTGATAGCCTCAGTGACTTTGAATTCATCTTCTGTCACTATGAAAGTGTGCACAAGCATTTGCTCAGAACTGTGTTAGATTCTGTGTGGTTGCTTCCAGAGGTAGTAATCCTGGCCTTTGCTGAAAAAATCAAGATAGGAGCTATTATCTATTACGAGGTTGCTACATTCTTAGGGCCATAGTAGTTGCTTCATATATATTGTTATAGTTAGGGTAGGCTAGTTTATGCTTTGTTAACAAACAACCCCCAAATCTCAATAGCAAGCAATACCTTTACTTCTCAATCTTATGAATGTCCCATACAGGTTGGCCGGGGATCTCTGCTCCATATTTCTTCATACTTCAACCTGGAATAAAAGAGCTTCCACCTGCTCCATCTATGGCATTCCTGGTTGCCATGCAAGAAGGGAGCACAGCAGTGTCTTACACTGGCTAGTAAATGCTTCTGCATAGAACAACACAGAGTACTTCTGCTCTTAATTCATTGGCCAAAGCAAGTCCCATGGAAAAATCCAACTTCAAGGGACTAGGGAAATGCAGTCTTCCATGTGCCACAAAGGAGGGAGTAAGCATTGTTAGTCAGGTGCTCAAATGACCACCGCACTTTCAAGATCTATCTTAAACCTCAGGACAGCTCAGTGAGGAGGGTCTATTATCTTTCCCATGTTCTATATGGAGATACTAAGAAAGGTTAAGTAACTTTCCCAAGGTCACACAGCTAATGAATAGAAGGACAAGATTTGAACAGAAACTTGGGGCAAAGGAGGATCTTCTACAGGACCCCCAGGCATGTGGGGCAGGGTCCTTATGGATTCATTCCTCTCAGCCACTCTTGAGCTTCCCTGCCTTTGGTTCTCTTTCTGTATTATCTTAGTTCTAAGTCACAGCTGAAATATACAATTCCTAGACATCTTTAAACCATCTGAACTTGAACGACACACTCAGGCTTCACAATACCTTGTACAAGTCAGTTGTGGTGAGACAAGCTGGGGAATGGAGTCCAAGATCAGTGGATCCCTGTGCTGGAAGGAACCTTAGAATGTCCTCTCCAGCTACTTCATTTTATAGGTGAGAAGGATCTTGCCTCTTATGCAAAAACCCATGACCTGGCTTGTAATTCCAGTGTGTGGATTGGTGGACTTAGTATAGATATTTCTATGCATGATCTTGTATTTTGAAAAAGAAGAAGCATGGAGTGTAGCCCTGGTGGTCTGGCTATGATGTGCTTGAACTTGAGGGAGCAGAAACTGGGGATTAGGCCTTAGTGCTGGGGTTATGTCCCCAGAGCCTGAGATTTCACAGAATCCCACCTCTCGAATTCTTGCATACATTGTCAGAAAGTCTCCCGGAACTTTCTAAACTTTGCCATCTTGAGTTCTTAAAGAAAACACTAATTGTATGTTTTGAAATCCAGAAAAGGAAAGGGGATGAGGGACATTGAGATCAGCCATTGCAGCCCTGGCTAAGCCTCCTCTGGCACAGGCCCCAGGGGTGAGCTTGCCTCTGTGGATTCCTGGTCGGGAAGCACCACCCTAGTTTATTTTCAGAGGTGGAAACTCAAGCAACAATTATCTCCTGTCACAGCAAATTAAAAGCCCAGGCTCACCCATCCCAGGAGCAGGGTGAGCGCAGCCGGTGGCCAGCAAAGGGCAGTAATGACAGGCCGAGGTTGGTGCATTTCCTTTAAAGGCATGAGCCACTCATGAAACACACAAAGTAAACAGAGACATAAAAGTCCATGGAAGAGGCCCACAAGTGAGAGGAAGAATCTTTGCCAAGATCAGAGCGTATTTTGATTCTGTGGGGGAATTTTGGATTGTGGCAGCAAGAAGTGCTCAACGGGAGATGAGTTTGGGTCTGTGCTTAAGATAATATGGGAGCTATTGTGCATGACACTGCAGAGGCAGGGGTGAGTGGCCCTGCCTTTCTGTCTCTCTCTCTCTCTCTCTCTCTCTCACACACACACACATATACACGTACACACATGCACACACACCCTCATTACTGTGGCCTTGAGAGCATGGATCCCTTCCACTCACTCCTATCAGAGTTTTCATTCCCACCGGGACTCCTGACTACCTTCCCAGGGGCAGGGCAGCCTGGCCTTGCTGACCAGCCTTTCTGCCTGAAATACCTCTCCTTTCTGATATTCTGTGCCTGCTTTATTGCCAAGAACTTAAGTAAAAGTCAGCTCTTTCAGGCAGTCCTCCAGAACTGGTGCTTCTGGGCTCCTGCATTTTCCCTTTGCAACCTCTTTATGAAGCCAACTCGGCAACTTTATGTCAGTGAAGACTTGTGGTTGCGTCCATTTCTTGGGAGTTTGGGCTTCATTATATAAGATCTGTAGGGGTTTGAGTTTTAAATTTTTCCTTATTTTATGCCACACACGTTTAACTGTCAAAAGCATTTTCACATCTGTCATCTAATTTTGTCTTCTTTGTTACCTGGTGAGGTCAGTGGATGGGGAAAATCCTTCAGTTACCAATGGGAACTTAAACAGCAAGTGGCTAAGAACGTGGGCTTCGACTGGGTGGGTTTCTGATCTCTCTAAGCCCCCATTCTCTCATCTGTAAACAGGGATAAAAATAGCTCCTGCCCATAGGTTATTTTAAGGATTAAATGAGATAACACAGGTAGCGTGCTTAGCTCACACAGAGAAAGTACCCAGTAAAGTTGTCATTATTGCAATGATGATGGAACCCGGGCTTAGAGAAGTTAATGTATAAGGGGTGGTGGGAAAGCAAAGGAGTTGGAGGCAGCGGTTTCTGATTCTATTTGCTCTATGCCTTTGGGCAAATCACTTCACCTCTCTGAACCTCAGCTTATCTTAGATAGAAATAATAACATCATATGTTACACATGTCACAGCAGGTTTGGGAGGATTAATTCAAAACTACTTTTGAAAGTGTATTGCAGACTGAGACAAAAATGTTAATTTATGGATCTGCCTAAATTCATGCAGCGCATCTGTGCTAGAGCCAGATTTCCTTATTCCTGGTGTCCTTTCCAGTGGCTGTGCTTTCCTCTGGTGTCCCCTCAGAGCCCCCATGAGTATTACTGACTGCCTGTGGACTGGGTAGATGGGCTGCGTACCATAACTCTGAGCACCCAGCACTAAGCAGTGGGGGTCCCAAACCTGTGGCCTCTCCCCTTCTCCTGCCTGCCTTCATGGACACTGGGGTTGTGCAGAGAAAGCAGAGCTCAGAAACCAAATAGCCATTTCTGCTGTCCTGACTCCTCTGCCTTATCTCTGCTTTTGGCCAAGAGAACAAGAGAGGAGGATGAGGGAGACCTGACAAAAACGGATCCTAGCCACTGGGAAGAAGCTTAGCATCTACACAGCAACCTGCATCCCTTGTATTCACAAATGACGGTGGCCCATGTCATCAATCTCACTTTACTTAAGGATAAGCGGATGCACATGTGAATATTTTACTAACATTTACCCATTAGCCTGTGGATTAATTTCTCTAAAGCCAGTGTGTTTGGGGCCTGCAGGGACCATGTAGTCACTTTAGTCTTCTCCCCTGCCCATGAGCAAGTGGAGTGTAGAAACTCTCAGGGGGTCTGAGAGGTACCCCATGGCTTTTCCTGCTCAGTGAGGAACAGGTTGCTTTGGACATTTCACTTAGGTTTCGAAGTTCTTCAGGGAATGTCTCAGCCCCTTCAGAACACAGTTCCTCTGAAATGTTTATGTTGACCCAGTCAGGGTCAGGCCTGGAGTAATCCATTAAGTCTACCCCGAAATATCTTGTTTCCATCCTTCCTGCTTCTGTATCCCCTTTTCTAAGCATTATTTGCTCTAGAACGATTTAGAGGTCTCTGCAAAACTCCTTAGATGTGATGAGGCAGGCATGCTGTCTCCACATGGTCAAAGGGACTGATGGGGGTCAAAGACTGAGAGATTTGGTCCCAAGCTTGACTGTGGACTCCCATTATGAGGTTGAGAATATTTCTAAGACCTTCTACTAGAAATAAATGTTTTTTTTCTTTATTGGTCATAAAGATGAGGTCCTACCAACTCTATTAATCAAAACAATTATATGTATTAGAGGAGTAGATCCTCAGAAATTCATCAGTTCACCATTCTATCTTTAGTCAAAAGTACCACCAGATGGTATTGAATCAACCAGAAAGACCATGTCATGAGATGCTTTTGATCATGTCCAATCTGATTTCTGTATCTATGCAATCTTATTGCCATTGTCCCAGCAGCTCATCTTAGTTATGTGTCAGTTATCTGTTTCTATTCACAGTCTATCCCAAAATTTAGTGGAATAAAACAAAGATTATGTATTTGTTCAGGATCCTGAAATTTCGGCCAGGCTCAAGTGGGCAGTTCCTTTGCTGGTCTCACCTGAGCTCATGTATGCTGCAGTTATTTGGCAGGTGAGGGGGCAGGGCGTGGGAAATGCTGACTGGGGGGCTCCATCTAGCTGGCCTCAGTCATGTGTCTGGGAACTCAGTGGGGATGGCTGGAACTCCTGATGACTGAGGCTTTACTCTCTCTCTCTCCATGCAGTCCTTTGTCCTCAAGAAGATCAGCCTGAGCTTCCTTACATGGAAGTCACAGGGCATCAAGAAGGTGAGAATGGACCTTCAAGGCCCATTGCCACTTCTGCCATTGCTTCTATTGATCAAAGCAAGTCACAAGACCAGCCCAGATTCAAGGGGGAGGGAAAATAGATTCCACCTTTTTTCAGAATAGTGACAATTTCACATTGCTAAGAAGCATGCACCTAGGGATGGAAGAAATTTCTGGGGCCATCCTTATACTCTATCACAGTCACTGAAGGTGCATGCTTATACAGTATTCCTCTCTTCCTTTAGAAATTACATGCTCCTCAGTGACAAGTGCAGATGGAGACTCCAAATCTGCCTTTCTCTATTTGAATGAACTAGGGTAAATCATTTAAGTGGAAATATAGGATGAACATTTATGGAATGATAATTGTGTGCAAACTATAAGTGT
Source organism: Sus scrofa (assembly GCF_054392235.1). NCBI lineage: Eukaryota > Metazoa > Chordata > Mammalia > Artiodactyla > Suidae > Sus > Sus scrofa. The sequence continues at coordinate 114,628,627 of NC_139385.1, read as the reverse complement.
ATAACCCTATATAATTCTCAAAACAATGTTGCCCTAAGTCTTCTTCCTATTTTAAAACTAAGAAAGCTGAAGTTCAGGAATTCCCATCGTGGCTCGGTGGTTAACGAATCTGACTAGGAACCATGAGGTTGCGGGTTCGGTTCCTGGCCCTGCTCAGTGGGTTAAGGATCCGTCGTTGCCTTGAGCTGTGGTATAGGTTGCAGGTGCGGCTCTGATCCCACTTGCTGTGGCTCTGGCATAGGCCAGCGGCTACAGCTCTGATTAGACCCCTAGCCTGGGAAACTCCATATGCCACAGGAGCGGCCCAAGAAATGGCAAAAAGACAAAAAAAAAAAAAAAAAAAAAAAAAAAGAAAAGAAAAGAAAGAAAGCAAGCAAGCAAGCTGATGTTCAGAAAGTCAATGACTTAGTTGCTCAGTTTTAGGGATGGAACTAGAACTGGCTTCATGTACATCATGGGAATCGTAAAACTTACCACTAGCATAGTTTGGAGGATGTAATGAGATACTATATGTAGAAGTGCCTGTTAAACCCCAAGGCACTGCACAAATGTTAGTTATAGTTTTCATCAAGCCAGGCAGACTTCTTTGGGGGAAGGGGTTTCTCTAGGAAGGCGCCAGAGCCATCTGAGCCAGACGCCAACTGTTGCGTGTCTCTCAGCTGCTATTTGCTTTGGCTTCAGACCAAATCCTTCACCCAGTGCCTTTGGCAGTGATGGACAAGAAAGAACTCTGTGGGCCAGGTGGCAAGCCAGGGCATGCTGCAGGTGAGGACACAGGCTTTCCCCACAGATGTGTTTCCATTGGCAGAAGGGAGAGACAGAAGCAAGACTCTGGATGTCTTGCTATTGTCCTCAGCTGCCTCAGCAGCAGGTCAGAGGTAGAGGAATTGTGTGTTTTTAATTGACTCAAGATCACATATGCATCCTTGAGTTGTCCCAAGCTTACTTTTTCCCAACTCTGCTTTTCACTCACTCTCATCCTATTCTTCCCATTTCATCTTATTTAAACCTTATTACCTTATAATGAATACTTCTACATCTTCAGGCTGCAGGCTTATTTCCTCCATCTCTTTGTCTTACCTGGGTTGTTTACAATCGAATTGTGTGTCCAGGAGGCAGGGCCAGCCTTATCCAATCTTGTCCTTGCACATTCACCATGCATCCATAGGCACAATCTCTCCTTCTTTTGAGCTTCAGATTCTTCAAATGCACCATGTTCTCTATGTTCTGCCCTCATGTGCTAACCTCCCACCAGTAACTGCCATCATTCCTTGAGAAATCTTGGCCTCTCGCTTCCACCCTACCTGCCATCACCAAAGACAACTTTGAGACTCTTCCAACATCCTAGACTCAGAATTCTCTAAATTATATAGCCCCACTTCCCTTCATCTATATCCCAATGACAGCTGAATACAAAGAGTTAAAGTCTTCATATGGGGAAGTAAAATTATAGCTGAAGATAGCAGAACCAGAACCTGTGGGAAGATGTTAAAAGAGGCAGGTTTCAGCTGTTAATCAGGAGCAATCTCCTAGCAGAACCATCCACTGGTCAGACAGGCTTCTTTACAGGTTGATTACAAAAAGTGTTCACCAAAAGAGCCTGGAATCAGGAAATATGGTTTTGAGTCTTATCTCAGCTCCTTACCAACAAAAGGAACTTGGATAGGATTAAGCCTCTCTAAATCTTTATATTCTCATGTTTAGAAATAAAGAATGATAATTTTTACCTCACTGGGTCATAGTAAAAACTAAATGAGATGAAAGTGAGAAGATAATTATAAATTTTAAAATACTCAATAAATATCACTGTAATCCCTGGGAAGACAAAGCCTGTAAGCATGTAACTTTTACAAAGCCGAATTTTTGTTTGTGACATCAAAAATGAAGAGTGAAGACAATTAAATAATGGCTTATGGTTGAGATGGTGAATTGAATACATCTATTTTTCACTCTCTCTCCAAAGCCTGGATTTTTTAAAAGGTATAAACCAACAAGGAATGGAATAATGGGAGAAGAAACAATGACAGCAACATGTTGGAGGCATCACAGCAAACCCAAGAAAGCTGAATCTTCGGGCAACTGTGGAAAGATGAAAAGGGAGCTCCATTTACCCTACAAAATTTCTGAAACAGTCAGCTATTGGAACACTGATCAACAGGACTTCACCTTACAGGTGGAATATTGGACATGTCTTCTCTGGGAAACCTGACCAGGCCATGAGAAAACACCTCAAGATACTGACATTGGGGTGTTCCAACAAGATCACCCTGTAAGAAAGCTAATATTTAACAAGAACCACCCCTGCTTTGAAGCTTCCAGTCAGCTTTTTAGTACCTTAAATAATAAAGATAATCAAGGATCATCAGCTATATTAGGAAAGTCTCATATGAAAAATGGAAAGGAAAATAAAATTAAAAAAAAAAAGCAATTAGAGGAAGTGGAGACTTTGTAAGGGAGAAGTGAATGTGTGTGTGTCCCAGGGCTATAAAATAGCTTTAGGTATATAAGATACTTCAACCATGAAACAAGATTAAGATGCTTTATTAAAAAGAAACATTCACAAGGGAAAAAATTCTTAGAAATTAAAAATATGGGAGTTCCCATCATGGCTCAGCAGAAATGAATCTGACTAGCATCCATGAGGATGCAGGTTCGATCCCTGGCCTTGCTCAGTGGGTTAAGGATCCGGCATTGCCATGAGCCATGATGCAGGCTGCAGATGCAGCTTGGATCCCACGTTGCTGTGGCTGTGGTATAGGCCAGCAGCTACAGCTCCAGTTTGAACCCTAGCCTGTGACCCTCCATATGCCTTGGGTGCAGCCCTAAAAAGACAAAAAAAAAAAAATTTAAAATATGATAGCAAAAATGAAAAACTCAATAAGGGAGGTTGAAAGCTAAAGTTGAAGAAATTTTTGAGCAAGCAGAGCAAAAAAACAAAGAAAAATAGAAAATTTAAACAAAATTAGGGAAAACTATTCTAAGGAGTCCAATATACAAACAGTAAGAGTCTCAGAAAAAGAGACAAGGCAGACCAAAAGGAGGAAATCAGTGAAGAAATAATTCAAGAAAATATTCCACAGTTGAAAGATATGTTTCCATATTGAAAAGATCCACCAAGTTCCCAGCCCAGTGAATAAAGACACCCATATCAATGCAAACCATTGTGAAATTTCAGAATGTTTGAGACAAATATAAGCTCCTACAGGTTTTCACGGAGAAAACACACAAAGAAACAACTCAGAATGGCATCATTCTTTTCAGTTGCAGTGTTAGAAGTTAGAACAGAGGAGCCATGCCTTCATAATTCTGAAAGATAATAATTGGCAACCTAAAATACTTGCCTCAAACCATCAGTAAAGTCTGAGGCTAGAATAAGGACTATTTTCAACATTCAAGATGTTTATAAGTGCATTTTCTCTTCACCCTTTCTCAGGAAATCTCAGCAAGGTACACTTTACCCTAATTGGGGATTGGGCTGAAGAAGAGGAAGTCATGGTATACAGGAAAGAGGAGATCCAACAGGGGAGAAGGGCCAACAATATTCCCAGGATATTCTTCCAGGACCTAGGACGATAGCGACGGTGCGGCTAGGAAGGGTAACCAGACCATTTAGGAATGGGTCAGAAGGCTGCAGAAGATTTCTCCAAGATAAATTGACTGATTTTGTGATGTGTTTGAACATACTGGCAGGAGATTAGGACAACTGGTAGAGAGTTTGAGGTTGCTTTAGTTTAAGTGCAGAGAAAATTAATCAAATTAAAGGACAAAACGAAAGATAGTTATTAGCTCCAGGGAAAAGTTGTTCAAGGAAGGAAACTAATAAGTTTATTACATGGCTCAACTGTGAATATCATTTACATAGGCATAAAAATATAAGCACTGATTTTTTTTTTTGGCCACACCCACGGCATGTGGAAGTTTCCCAGGCCAGGGATGGAACCTGAGCCACAGCAGTGACAACTCCAGATTCCTAAGCTGCTGAGCCACCAGGGAACTCCTAAACACTGAATATTGATCTAACCAAAATTATAATATAATTATAATATAATTGCAATGGGAGGAGGAGGAAACTGGATGTGTGTGTGATGGTGAAGGAAAATGAAAAAGAACTATATTCTCTTTCTTGGTAGGAAGTCAACAGATAATGCCTAAAAATGAAAAACCAAGAAAAGTATATTATTTGGAGTTAAATATGGAGACATAGTCATTTGAGTTGAAAATCATTGCCTGTGGGGAAAGGAAAGAGAAGGTGGGGGAACCAATCATTTCTATGACAAACCTGGTAGAATAGTTCAATTCAATAAAATAGAGCACTTATAACTTTAATAAAAATACAAATGAGAAATGATTAAATAGTGTAGATAATTCTCCATGCCATCCCATCTTATAAGGTTGTTTCTGCCCTGGGATGAGACATGGGTCTGCCTCCCTCCACTCCCCCATTGCTTTGGTTTCAACCTGCCTCTCATTTGGGGATTCAAAGGTGATGCTAACAACCCTGGACTTCACCCTACATGCTGACTTTGGAACCTAATGCCTGCTTAAGACACATCTCCTCTTTATGAGAGGCATTTCCTGGCTTTAGACAGAGGTTGTTCTATGTCTTTTCCAGTTCCTTCCAACTCGTAGGCAGGGCATAAAAATATACAGAGCAACTAGAGTTACATAGGCACAAGCCCCGAGGACCTATGGGGCTGATGAATGATTAACGTGGCTAGAGCCAAGGAGAGGTCAGGGAAGGCTCCCTGGAGGAGACAGTCAACTGAGTTGGCATTTTATATGCTGCTCAGAGCACCAGTCATCTTATTGCTGCATTAAATTAAAGCATGCCTGAATGGGTACTTTTTGATATTTTCTTTTTTTTTTTCTTTCTTTTCTTTTTTTTCTTTTTTCTTTTTTTTTCATGTAGTTGAGCACACGAAGTCACAGCTGAAGGAATTGGTATTTTCAATGCCCAGTATTAAGGCATTATGTAATAGGAGAAGTATGTGTCTGCTGTAGCTGATATGCCTTATAATGAGGAGAGGGGTTCCAATAGAGTCTGCAAGAATGCCAGATTGCGAGCAGCAAGTGGATAAATAACAGGACTCAGGTAGATTGATTTTCTTGGCTCCATCTTTTACACCACTTTCACCAGTCTCACTGTTAGCTCCCAGTGAGGCTACCAGGAGCCACATGGGAGCCGTCCCCCCAGCAAAGCAGAAGCAAACAAGAGATGAGGGAACATAAGACTTGAAGCAGCACTTGGTTCTTTGGCAAAATAAATAACTTGTGATAACCTCATTCCAAGCTTTAACATATCTTGTGCCAAAAATGCAAAATGCCAAGTGGAAGAAAAGCACTGACTTCTCAAGGGCCCCCCATCCGGGAGCCCTCACAAAACCATTCAAACATGATTGCCCTCATTATCACCTCCCAACATGTTCAGGGCCCCTTTCAACTCCCCAGAGGGGCACTCAGATTTCTTTCAGGCTGTGATCCAAGCTTGCAAATTCTTGCCAAAGAGCTCTCATGTATGGGGTAATGTCTTAGATTGCCCCATTCTCAAGTTTAGTAACCCCCAAGAGATGGCATTTTTGTATGAAAAACATGAGGATCCAAAACATGATTTAGAATAGGCTTTGTTGTGACAATAAATGATTTTCTCTGGAGTGGAGAGCAGCACTTCAACAGAGGTACAGTTACTGTTGGGAAACTATACATTCAAATTAATGAAATCTCTCTGCCATGTTTTAATGAAGAAAAAATCTGATGAGGTATTATGTAGGTGTGTCAATTTAGATCCTCTGGGAAGCAGACTCTGAGATGGGAGATAGGAGTGTAAGAGATTTATTGGGAAGTAAAGTCTGCAAAAGATAAAGAGGGAGAGGGCAGCACTGGGCAGGAAACATTTGTAGACTGTGATACAGATCTAACACCTGAAATGAAAGGGAAAGAGAAGCAAAACTGGGCAAGAAAAGCCTTGAGCCAATCCAGTGGAAACTCCAGAACAAAGGTTGCCCATTAGAGGAGTCCCACACTGGACAGAAATGGCCAGGCCTTGATGCCCCTCCTCCCAAAGGCTCATTGTCCCCCGGACTTCAGCAGAGCATGAAATCAGCTCCAACGCTGACTAGACTCTAAAGGCACTGCAGATGGCTAACTGCACTTAGCTCAGCCGAATGTGAAGTTCTTTCTTGAAGGAAGTTAGCAGCATGCCTTTCACAATAGGGATGACCATAAAATAATAAACTGCCAAGACAGTCTGAATTCATACATTAAGTCAGGATTGAATGGATGTGGAAAGAGTATGGCAAAACACCGGTTGTCAAGAAGCGAACATACTGAGCTGATTGAAATTTGAATGGCTTAGCTTTCTTTCCAGTTCCAGATTATAAGCACATTCATTTATTATTTTTAAATTGAGGTTCTACTATGTACTGGGCTCTGTGCTTGGTCTCTACCTTTGTAGCATTCACAGTAATAGAATCAAGTAATTAAAACGATGCATGATAAAGACTAATGGAAATACCTGTGAATGATTGCAGAAGCTCAGGGGGGGAAAGGCAAAAATATGCAATGATTTAGGCATTTGTTTTACCCTTAGATAGGGACCCTGTCAATCTATTTCATTGCCACACTAACTTGAGCCTGTGTGGTGCTCAGGTATATTGCCAAAATGGGTTGGAATAGGTTAGGTAAGTGATTATTGGTAACCATCTCTAGAGCAGAAAGTTCTCTGTGGAGAAAGTGTCAAGGTCTCAGTTACCAAATTTAGACCACAGTGATCCAAAGCAGTTCTTTTTTTTTTTTTTTTCTTTTTAGGTGTGGCTCTTGTTAAGTATTAGCTTCCTTATAGGGTGATCTTGGTAGAACACCCCAATGTCAGTATCTTGAGGTATTTACTCTTGACCTGGTCAGGTTTCCCAGAGAAGACATGTCCAATCTTCTACCTTGAGGGAAAAGGCCCAGTGGTCAGCTGACTGTTTCAGAAATTTTGTAGGGTAAATGGAGCTCCCTTTTCATCTTTCCACAATTGCTTGAAGATTCAGCTTTCTCAGGTTTGCTGTGATGCCTCCAACATGTTGCTGTCATTGTTTCTTCTCCCATTATTCCATCCCTTGTTGGTTTATACCTTTAAAAAAAGCCGGGCTTTGGATGGAGTTCCTGTTGTGGCACAGCAGAAACATATCCGACTAGTATGCATGAGGACGCAGGTTTCATCCCTGTCCTCACTCAATGGGTTAAGGATCCAGCTGTGGTGTAAGTCGCAGATGTGGCTCAGATCCCATGTTGCTGTTGATGTGGTGTAGGCTGGCAACTACAGCTCTGGTTGTGTCCCTAGCCTGGGAACTTCCATGTGCTGCAGGTGTGGCCCATTTGGGAAAAAAAAAAGGGGGGTGGGGGTGCAAAAAAATCCAGGTCTTGGAGAGAGTGAAAAACAAATGTAGTTGATTCACTATCTCAACCAGAATCATTATTTGTCTTCACTCTTCATTTTTGGCCTCATAAACAAAAATTTGGTTTTGTAAAAGCTATATGCTCACAGGTTTTGTCTTCCCAGGGATTATAGTGATATTTATTAAATATTTTACAATTTATAATTATTTTATCTTTTTTTCATTTTTAGGGCCACACCTGTGGCATGTGAAAGTTCCCAGGCCAGGGGTTGAATCGGAGCTGCAGCTGCAGGCCTATGCCACAGCCACAGCAACACAGGATCTGAGCTGTGTCTTCAAACTATGCTGTAGCTTTCAGCAACACCAGAACCTTAACACACTAATTGAGGCCAGGAATCGAACCCGCAGCCTCACAGACACTATGTCAGGTTCTTAACCTGTTGAGCCACAACAGGAACTCTGAAAGCAGTTCATTTTTAGAAAATATAGCGACTACCCCATCCCATACTTAACTCCAGGTGGAGAAAGCCATGCCATTTTCAGCCATGGAAATAGAAAGCTTATGGGCTCAGAGACAGTTTTTACCACCTGAACAGTTAGGGGGCCCCGTTTTCCTCATAGGGATTTATTTTCCTTTTGGCCGCATAGACCTGATGTACAGGGGTATAAATGGTGGCCAAAGAGTTCACATGTTCAACCAAACCTTGATATGCATTGTTCGAGTGTAAGGATCTGTGGTCAGTTTGGGGTGTAGGGATAGGATGGTGTATGAAACATGGTCCCTGTTCTTATGGGGCAGGTCTTGGAAAACCCACTAGTTCCCATGGAGCTCTCCTTTGTTCTAGGACCATCTCTGGGCAACTCTGATGGCTGAGCTCACATGACCTTAGACTGCCCGAGTCTGCTTCTTGCCTGGGCCTTCACCACTACCCTGGGCACTACCACCTCCCAGTGCCTAACAGTTCACTCTATGGCTTTGCTACTGCTATGATCCCATTGATTTCACGTGTAAAGCCTTAACACTGTCTAAAGCCATTATACCCATCTGACATATGGGCTGGACTCCCCCTTATCCCAATAGACATAGCCTGGGATCAAAACCAGCCTTTGCCAATCCATATTAATGTGTAATTATCCACAGTGGCTCAGAAATCACAGCATTTTCTGAAGGCCTACCATGCATGTCTTCAGATGTTTTTATAACAACAGGGAAAAATAGATCCACCCTATGTGAACCAATACAAAACCAACTTCCAAGTGCAGAATGACTTGCATCTTAATGCTGAAAAAATATACAAAAATGTATCATATTTTATTCCCAAAGCTTGCCATTTGTTTCCTCATACTGGAGCAGTGTAACTAGAATTCTGTTATGTTTTCTTTATTATTTTTCTTTTTAGTCCTTTATATTTTACCTACAAATCATCTCATTGGTAAGATGCTCTATTATAAAGCACATGCTTCATCAAAAGTAAACCTCATATTCTTTTGATTGTTGCGCCTGGACAGGTCGAGGAGAATAGTTTTGTTTTCTTAGTGAAGTCACAGGCATAAATCTCCTGGATTGTGGCCCTTAGAGCAATCCAGCATCTCATCATGAGGACTCCTTCAGGTTCACTTTCTGGCAAAGGGATAGAGAGAGAGATTCCTTCGAGAAAACCAAAACGCTGGAGGACAGCATTGCTTTCAGCAGCCCTCAGCTCCATGTTGACTAATCCAGTGGGATCTTAAATTGCAGGACTAAATCAAAGTTTGCATCCAAACAACTAAGCAAACCTCTTAGACTTTTTCTTTTATTCCTTTATTGTATTTCCTTCTCCTCCTCCTCCTCCTCCCTGGCTCCTCTGCTTAATTTGTTTGTTTTTAACCTACAATCCACAATAATGGAAGAGACAGAGCACTTGGCTTGGAGTTAGAAAGAACCAGGCTCAAATCTCTCCTCTGTTTTCTAGCTGCATGACTTTCAGTACCATCTCTCAGCCTGTTTCTGCAGCTGTAGTTGAGGAATAGTCCCTTCACAGGGTTATTGGGGGAACCAAATGACATTCCATGCATAAAAGTGTCTGGCACAGAGGCTCAATCCCCACTCTATCGACTAAATGCTCATCTGAAACAGGACTCACAGTTAGCAGTTGAATGAGATGAACAGGTTGCATCACTCAAACCAACTGAGGGAATACCCAAGAACTCTCTCTCCCATGATGAACCATGTGGAAATTCCTCAGCCTGTATTTCAAGGGCTTCCCTATTTGGCCCCAATGGACTTTCCATCCTCAGCTCTTGCTAGGTCCCAATATGAACCTTAGTCCTGAGCAGATAGGTCTCTTTTACCTTCCACCTGTGGCCTTACTCCTCTGCCCCAACCTCAGTTCAAATTTCTCCTTTCTGCATCCAATTTTCACTCATTCTTCAAGGGCCATCACAAGCCTTTTATGCTTTCCATAGGCAGGCAGCACATATAAGCTTTGGATTCAGGTAGTTTGGGGTTTGAATCCCCCTGCTCTTCTTAGTTATGGAACTTGGTGCAATTCCCCCACACTTTCTTTGCCTCAGATTCCATATCTGTAAAGTAGGATGACACCACCTCACCATTAGAAGGACTGAATGAGATGAAATGTAGAGTACAGTGGTTGGTACATAGTAACCAATCAACAAATAATGCCCATTATTATTATCCTCCTATAATATCTGCCGCATCTCAAATTTAATGCCAACTCATGGCAATGCTGTACATTTGACCACATTCTATTCAGTTCAACTGGAGAGATTAGGTTTGTAAAAAATTTTGTGGTAGAAGAATTTCTAGTTGAAGAATGTGTGACCTTATGAGAAAGTTGAGGATTAAGGAAGCTGAGGTCATGTGTGAATCTGCAGAATTCATCTACGAAATGAATCTACAAAAGGCAGAACATTAAACAAAGAAGCTATAGTCATATTTTATGCATATCAAATTAGTGAGAATTAATCTCCACTTACTATCTCTTGTTCATTGGAAACTTTTCTGGGACCCTTTGACTCTGCAGAGTCTAAATGATGCTTAGGTATTCAGTTTGCTTTGTAACAGCTAATGCCATTGCTATGAAACATTCTGATCTGAGCCCGTTCCTCCAGCCAAATGTTTAATGAATCTTTTTAAAATTGAAGTATAGTTGATTTACAATGTTGTGTTAATTTCCGATGTACAACAAAGTGATACAGATATACATATGTATATATTCTTTTTCAGATTCTTTTCTGTTGTAGGCTATTATAAGATATTGAATATAGTTCCCTGTGCTATTTAATAGGTCCTGATTGTTTATCTGTTTTGTATACAGTAGTGTGTTAATGCATTTTTGATTTGGTGACTTTGAGTCCTGCTTCCCAGACTCTTCCTTCCAGTCCTGTTTCCTCAGCCCATCTTACAACATCTCAGCATCCTTGAAGAAATTGATCCATGCCAGCCTTCTTTTCCCTGCTTTCCTAAACAAAGAGTATCCTGAATCTAGATGAACAGTTAGATCTGTTTTCACTGCAGGGTTTCTGCCTTATTCTCAAAGCTGTATTCAGCCTATGAGAGGAAATCAGGTGTTGCAGGCCAGGTCCATCTCCCTCTTTCTAACTTGCATTGCACAGAGGGTGTGACCCCACTGCTGAGGGATGTGACCTCTCTTCTTAACCCTCCCTTCCTTCTTTTCTCTTCCTTAAAGACTCAGCTCTGTATCTCTTTGCCCTCTTCATACCCCTACTTGCCCCATTTTCTCCAAGGGACCCTTTCCCTGCTCCAGGAATAATTCGTCTCCCAGTCCTGAGATTCGTCTTGCAACGGGCAGTGTTGGCTGTGTCAGGCAATCTCAAAATGCCTCAGCTTTCCTTCCATTAACTGCTGGCTCTTGGGAAGGGAGGAAGGAAAGTGGTCCTGATCCCCTCCTCAAGGAAAAGCTGAGGGTGCATCCACGTGTACTGAGATGTCTCCTCCCAAATTTCTGAAATTAGACACATGTTGCTGTGGGATTTGTCTCTCTTCAGAGTCTTTCATCTGGGCTGCACTGGTAGTCTTTATAGTAACACATGATTCTTTTTCACAAGAACATAGAGCCTTAGAGTTCCCATAGTGGCTCAGCAGAAACAAATTTGCCTAGCATCCATGAGGACACAGGTTTGATCCCTGACCTTGCTCAGTGGGTTAAGGATCTGGCGTTGCCGTGAGCTGTGGTGTAGGTCACAGACACAGCTCAGATCTGGCGTTGCTGTGGCTGCGGTGTAGGCCAGTGGCTACAGCTCCAATTCGGCCCCTAGCCTGGGAACTTCCATATGCTGCGAGTGCAGCCCTAAAAAAGACAAAAGAAAACAAAACAAAACAAAAAAAAACCTAGAGCTCTGATCTTGTCAACCATCAAAAAGTGGGTAATTGGTGGCAGCAGGAAAAAGAGAAGGTGAGTCTCTAAAATAAACTCACATTTCTGAAAGGGTGACCACTAATGTTGGTGTTGAGTTACTGGCTTTGCTAGTTGATGACCAAAACCAACACTGTTTGTAAAAGGACATTCCAGTGGCCTTGAGGTTCAGGGCAGCTGCTGAGATACTTGTGCCAATTATATTCTTTCTTAAGTATTGCTATGATGACTATCCTTTATTAGAGTTCCCTGGACTGTATCTTTGTATCTTGTTTCCTGAAAAAAACCTTATTGATAGTGTGCCTGGAGCTGGGGAGATAAAGATAAACTTGTCTCTAGTTGAAGAGATGGACTTATAATTAGAAATGGCAGTAAGTGGAGTTTTAGTTGCTGCTGTCACAAATTACCACAACCTTGGTGGCTTAAACCAACATAAATTTATTCTCTTATAGTTCTGGAAGCCAGAAATCTCAAATCAGTTTCATTAGGCTAAAGTCAAGGGGTCAACAGCGCTGTTTCCCTCTGGAGGCTCTGGGGAGAATCATTTCCCCACACTTCCTGCCTTCTCTAGCTTCCAGAGGCTGCCTGCCTTCCTTGGCTCGTGACTTCATCCTCTTGTTTCCAATGTTACATCTACTTCGGTCTGACTTCTAGCTCTGTCTTCTCCTGCATCCCTCATAGAAGATCACTGTGGTGACATTAGACCCGCTAGAATTATCTCCCCATTTCAAGATCCTAACTTGATCACATCTACAAAGTAAATTTGCCATAAAAAGTACCACTCACAGACATGGGATTAGACATGGATATCTTGGAGGTCATTAGTCAGCTGAGCACATGGAGCAAGTACTGTGACTGATGTAAATACAGGTGGCCGTGGGTATCTACACATGAGAAAACTGGACTGTGGTAGAGAAGGTCAAATACATAGCAAGAGTCTCAGCAAAGTTTTTTATTTTTATTTATTTATTTATTTTTAGGAATAAAATGTTCCCTTTCCCATCCTCTCTAATTTGTCCACCATCTCAGGACTGCAGGGGAGAAACGAGTTGAAGACCCTGTCAAATGTGTTACTCAGGGTATTGCTGCCCAGGAATGCGGAGGGTATCCCCATTCCCTCTTGGTAAAGGTCATCAAGCTTGCCCATGTCCCAAAACAGGACTTGAAAATGGACTCAGCATCCCACTTCCTCCAAACAAGGGAGTACAATGATATGTGCTAGGAATCAATTGGGAGTAAAATTCTTTTTCTCAGAGATAATGTATTGGAATGGGGAGAGGCTCAGGGTGGTGTTTTCTTTGGAAAACAGCAAGGTGTGGGGTTCCTACTGTGATTTGAATTGGATCTGAGATGTATCAGAGGAAAACTATACAGTATTTGTCTCTTAGATTTAGGGGAGTGATTTTGAATAGAATAACTAGGTAGTTATTGAAAATTGGTCCAGACACCGAAAAAAAAATTGATGTGGGTGGTTCTGTTAGGAAGGGAGGCTTCATTTACTGGAGAACAGGGAGGTTAATTAAGAAGTAAGGGTGTTTGTAAGTAGGATGCTGAGTGGAGGTGGTGATGTTGTCCTTGTCATTAAATATTTTCCTGATATGAAAATAATCTTATGGTAGTTACTTATGGAGAAGGTTGATTTTCATCATCAGGCATTCATTTGTTCATTGCAAAATAAAAGTGTATGTGCTGTGTGTGTGTCTGTGTTGTATATATGTGTGTGTGTGTTCCCAAAAGTCAGAAGCAGAGGCTATAGTGCCCAGTACATAGAGATTCAAAGCCTGGATGGATGGTTGGTTGGATGGATGGATGGATGGATGGACAAACTGATGGACAGGTGGAAGCATGGATGATCTATCACAGCTGGAGCCTCCAACTCTAGGACCTCTGAGTCTGAATCCAAACAGGAAGGAGTGGATTCATTAGGTTTGGGGGAGTATCATTAAAAACTTTTTCAAGAAACATTTGCAGCTACTTCTGGTTTATTTCGGCTGGTTGTTTTTTTCCCAAGCCAAACTGGGGCAGGACCATCTGTGACTTATGCTTGGGGTTATGGAAGGTGGTTTTCCCTTCCCTTTCACACAATAACTGAGTATCATGCAGCCCTTCTGTTTCCTTCTCTGCCTTTCTGCATCAATTTTCAGCTTATCTGAATTCTCATTGTGTATGCTCATGTGGGCCAATTCCATTACATTGCTCCACAAAAGAGTTCCTGGACTCCATTTTCTACAGTAATTTAGGTGACTTCAATATGAATCAAAAGAAGCCAAAAGAAGCTGACTTCAATATGAATCGAAAAGGAATTATGTTTGGCAGCTTTTTGATAGCAATTATAGCAATTAAGGAAGCACACTGTCACCGGTAGCGGTGGGTGCAGGACACCAATGCCTTAGCCACAATGAATGTCAGATGAGAGGGCGGGGACTGCTGGGCATGGAGGACATCGCTGGAGACTAACTCTTGGGGGGTGGGGGGCTTTGGCCTCTCAGAGGGATTAAGTCTCTTATTATCATTCAGATAACTTTTGGCCTAAAGATTGTTTAACTTAATTACATTAGCTTTCTTATTATCTTCAATAAAGCTCTTTAACTACAAAGAGTAACTGGTCTTGGAGTTCCCATCGTGGCACAGTGGAAATGAATCCAACTAGGAACCATGAGGTTGCAGGTTCAATCCCTGGCCTCGCTCAGTGGGTTAAAGATCTGGTGTTGCCATGAGCTGTGGTGTAGGTCACAGGCGTGGTTTGGACCTGGCATTGCTGTGGCTGTGGTGTAGGCTAGCAGCTATAGTTCCGATTTGACCCCTAGCCTGAGAACTTCCATATGCCAAGGGTGTGGCACTAAAAAAAAAAAAAGGAGATACTGATCTTTCTAGTTTTGTGCTTAAGATGCTACACAGTAATCAGTAAAAGAGTTTTGCTTAAGGTGCTGCACAATAATCAGTAAATTTTCTCTGAAGGAGAATGAACAATGGTTTGAGAACATGGAAAGATTACAGAGTTTCTTACAGAGTTGTTAGACTTATACCAACTAGAACTAAGGAGGGGAGCCTTTCCTGCTTCAAGTCTCCAGCTGATTCCTGAGCTCAATCTAAGAGAAGCATGCTAAGCAGAGTTCTAGGAGTCATATATAGTGAATTCATGATTTCTCAACAGCTTCTTTTAGCCTAGCTATACTTTCTAACATTCACTGGATAATTGCCCAACACTTTTGAATTGATTCATTGCTTCTTACATAAGGGAAGCCACATTACTGAGGTATGGCAAGTTCCAAAAAGTAAGACATTAAGAAAATGAAGTTGGTTTTTTTTTTTTTTTTCAACCTCGAGGCCACCAATGCTTATTCCAAACTTTAAATCTTTAAAGATCAAAAGTCCTGCTAGAGGATAAAGCATACCAAAGCCATAGAGAAACGTTAGTTTTGGCAAGATGAGCAAAGAGAAGTGGGAAGAAAAGAAGCAAACAAAATACAGAGAGGAAATTCTACCTTAACTCTCCTCACAGAAGTTTCATTAAAAAACAACAAACAATCAGCCAGCCGTCTTTTTATATCATTGAAAAAATAATTACAAGAAAAATATTTAAAATGAGCGACCTCTTCAGGCTCTGCTCTTTTTAATGTAGGAAATTCTAAAGTTTCGTGGAATTTAATCTCTTAGGGAATTAATCAGAAAGTCCAAATGCTCACAGCCTCCGGGCCTGGCACGGCTGATTCTCTCCTTCTAGGTAAGAAATACACTCACTCTGCATAACTGTGAATATGCTACTAGGTGAAACCCCAACCCTGAAACATAATGATTCGATTTAGTGGTCTTTAATAAGGGCACCAAGTCCAATTCTCCAATAAGAGAGTTAAGAAATCATTCCATTGGGTTTGCCTAATAGCAACAGCAGAAATATAGCTCAAATCCCTTGCCAAAGTTGTTGATTTCCATTAGCTCTGAAACATAAAACCATGTCAGGTTACATAATAACACCATTTGCAGAGCTGAATCAGGTCTAAGAACATGTCTTCTTTTTCTAACACATATATGCCAATGGTAAACACACAGGGGTAGAGTAAAAAACTGCTTCTTTTCCATGTTTTATCTCACCTCAAATTTACCTGGCCTTGAGGAGCTAGTGCTCTAGGTAAGTTGAGTTCTATACAATCTAAGGTGGTAGTTCCTTTTGCTAGTAGAATCCATAAGAGTAGGATGAATAATGAAAATTATGTTTCAAAGTAAAATCTCCCCAAATCTGCCCTGTACATCCAGTTTAAACCTAACTGCAGCATTTGGCCTGCAGTCAAAGTAAGAACGAAATCCAACTGCAGCCTGTATTTGGGTACACCTGAATTTATGGCTTATTTCTCCGCTTGCTTCATTCTCCATGGGACAGAGCTGAGTATGCTTCATTTTCGTTGAGAGCAACCCAACTCCAGGCCACAAAAATCAATAGGAACCCTGTACTCATTTTGGCTGCAAAGCTAGAGAACAAGGTGAGAAATGGTCCCTAGGTTAATAAAAGGAAATGGAGAACATGGACACACACTCACCCATATACAGGCAATTGAATTCACTTCCACACAGGCTGCCAGAGGAAGCTTATTGCAAACCGAGTTGGCACAGAGCACAGAAAGTGATCAGCTGTCATGAACATAATAAAAATGACCACCCTCCTCCTCCTTCTCCTCAAAAAATGATGGCGAAGAAAGACCAACAAAATTAATGTGAATAGCATCTGTGGGTATCATCAAGGACAGCAGTTCTCATCCCTGGCTAAGATTTGAGTGACTTGAAAAGTTATTAAAAAAAATATATAGACATAGATCTATCATGTAGTACTTTGGGGAGAGGAAAAGTGAAAGCAGTAACAATCTAATCTGTCAGAGATGAATGGAGCATTCATGTCCTAAAAATCTCAGATCTGGGTCCTTTCTCTGGAGAATAGCTCAAGTGTTGTATAGCAGGTTTGGGTGGTGTATGTGTGTGCATGCATGCCAGGCAAGGTATGTGAATATTTAATATCAACATCCCAGGGATATGGCTGCAATTGAGGAATAGTTCACTCTCAGAAGCAAGTGCAAAGAAATCCTGACTTTCTATCTGATTTGCCTTATATCCTTCTCAGTGTTAATAGAGTAATCTCTTTGCACATGGGCAAGGAAAGACCGTACTCTGGTATAGTATGAATATTTTTATAAAGAACATTTTACAACCTAGAATAGATTTACAAGGAGATCCTGCTGAATAGCATTGAGAACTATGTCTAGATACTCATGTTGCAACAGAAGAAAGGGTGGGGGAAAAAACTGTAACTGCAATGTATACATCTAAGGATAACCTGACCCCCTTGCTGTACAGTGGGAAAAAAAAAAAAAAAGAACATTTCCAGAAGGCCAGAGCAGTGCTTCATATCTCTCCCATAGATTCAGGCAAACAACTTTTATCCACGTGCAAATATCTCATTGGAGCAGCACTGTCTTCTGGTTGCTATCCTCCTCTGGGAAAACTCCAGGAACCCACAGAAGGGACTCATTTCAACCTTCTATGTGTTCATGAAAGTTGCTGAGAGTACCTCTTCTGTCTGAAGTGTTAAGTCGGGAGAAAACACCCATCAGGGTAAGAGTGAGACCTGTTGCCAGGTAGGCACAGTGTTAAACTCTTTATGTACATCATCACATTTAACCCTCACTTTAAGCCTCTATGTTTTATAGATGAGGAGACTGAGACACAAAGGACAAGAGTGATTTGCCCAAGTACCAAGTGTGGGGCTCTTGTTCTTAAGCATGTACTTCTCTGCACTGGGGAGGGTTTCCATGACCAGCCTAGTTCTTTGCAGTCTTGAACTAGTTAACTGATGTCTCTGAGAAGGACCAATTCCATGCAGCAAAACCCCAAGCAAGAAGTGTGACATAACTTGCTCAGAGCTGACAAGGCTTTTCTTTTGATGACCTATATGTTTCCTTCCATATGTTTTGCTTGACACATATGTTCCAAACACACATTCCCAACAATATGTTCCTGACACTCACATTGTAGACACTGACTTTAGCAGAACTCTCTCTTCTGCTTAGCTGACCACTTGCAAGGGTCATTTATAGAGAAGTTTATTTCTTCCTCTGCTACATGGTGATATGAGCACAGAGTTCTAAGTCAGTTAGAGGTGTAAATCCTGGGCCAATGGCATAATTATCTCAAGTTCAAGATGTGATAAAACCAGAAGGCTGGCCCAGCATTGAGACTCAGTGGGAGAAAGGTATGGTTCTGGGTCTGTGGGGCCGCAGACAAAGCAATGTGACTGTGTGATAAAGCAGAAGCCATAAGCTGAACATTGCAGCTCAGATGACAAAGGGTGCAAAGTCCTCTAAGCTGAGTATGTGAAAAGTCATCTCTCCTTGAAGGCTATCATGAAAGCAATCTGTACAACCGGCATCCATGCAATTGCTGGAAAAGAGACCTGTAGGGCAGTGGTCCCCAAGTGGAGCCCTGCCTCTTGAGGTCCTCACCCTCCACTGGTATTGTTCCTCCACTATCCATGCCTGTGAGATGACTGATTCCAGCACCTCTTCCAGGCCTCTCTCCCTGAAGCAGCCTAATACACCATGTGCTGGGTGTTGAATAGGGGAATCGGAAGAGTTTTAATGAGAAGGGTCTTGGCCAGCCAGACTGCGGGCTGCTGTCATTGAATGTAACCTTGGAAGTGAGTCAGGCTGGTCATAAAGAATTCCAACTGTTTGAAGCAAATTGGTGCCCTCATGCCCAGGCTTCTGAGAAGCAGAGCACTAGAATCTGCCCCACCTCAGTGCATTGTACCAGCCTGCCATGGGCACCATCTACTCAACCATCAGCACCCCTGTGTCATAACAAGTGCTCTGAGATGGGACTGGAATGGACACTTGACAAGCACTGGGAGTCCTGGACTCAATGGAAAGAGGTTGATCTGTGAAAGAGCGTTAGATTGGACTTTTGGACTTCCAACTATTACCAAAAAGTGGGTTTTCTGACACTCTTGTCTAGAAAATGATGGAAACAAGCTACTTCACTTATAGAACCTGTCTCACGATGTGCTCTAAAACTAGAAATTAGCCAAGTGTTTGTTTCCAAGTGACTGGAAACACAAATTGTAGTGACTCCATGTAAATGGTGTACTCCTCAGCAATGAAAAGGAATGAACTCTATTATTAGTTATAATAGCATGGATCAATCTCAAAATAGTTATTCTGAGTAAAGAAGTCAGACTAAAAAGAGGCTATATTGTTTGATGGTTCCAATTATATAAAATGCTAGAAAATAGAAACCAATCTATAGTGACAGAAAGCAGATGACTGGTTGGTTGCCTGGGCATAGCGCTGTGGGCCAGAGAGAGGTAGGAGTAAGGGATTGCGGGGTACATTAGGAAACCTTTGGGGTGATAGCTATGTTCATTATTGATTGTGGTGATAGCCTTATGGCTATAGATATACATCAAAACTTACTAGATTGTGGAGTTCCCTTCGTGGCTCAGTGGTTGACGAACCCAACTAGGATCCATGAGAACACAGGTTCTATATCTGGCCTCACTCAGTGGGTTAAGGATCCCGTGTTGCTGTGAGTTATGGTGTGGGTCACAGACATGTCTCGGATCCCATGTTGCTGTGGCTGTGGTGTAGGCTGGCAGCTGTAGTTCTGATTGGACCCCTAGCCTGAGAAACTCCATATGCTGCAGGTAAAGCCCTAAAATAGCAAAAAACAAAAAAACAAAATTCCCAATCTATCCCACTCCCTCCCCCCTCACTCCCCCCCCCCCACCCCGGCAACCACAAGTCTGTTTTCCATGTCCATGATTTTCTTTTCTGCGGAAAGGTTCATTTGTGCTGTATATTAGATTCCAGATATAAGTGATTTAAAAAAAAAAAACTTACTAGATTGTACATGTTAAATATGCGTGGTCTATTGATTACTAATCATTGTTAATAAAGCTATTTAAAAGTTTAAAATATATATATATATATAGCACTTGGTGCTGTGCTGGCATACATTCTGCTCTCAGTCAGTGGGGCTATTTTTATCTTTTTCACACTGGGCTACTGGGCTTCACTCTCACCTGTTTCCATAATAACAGGAGTTAATGACATCCTGATTCTGTGATGTGTCCCACATGGACTCCATCCAAAAACTAAGGGAACCTCAAGTGTTCAATGGAACAAGAGCCATGTAGAAAGAGATTTAAAAATGGGTTGGGTACCCCCTCAACCAAGTGACACTTCCTGGAAAACATGTTACAATCTCTGTTGATGGAAAAAAAAAAAAAAAGCTTCCTGAAATAGATTTCTGATAACGCCTGTAATTCTGACAGCACATTTTGGCCTGTTTTCTTGCTGTGTCTAGACTGAAGAATTGTTCCAGCTCAGTTGCACAGCCAGAAAATAATACAAGTGACACACAGAAGCAGGTTCTCTGACTCCAAAGCAGGGGTCTTTCCCTCAGTGCTTCCCTTGGCAATTCCTCTGTGTGAGTCTTTGGGCCATGAACTGGCTTGAATTAGGGATAGAGATGGTCTCCAATGGGATAGCAGTATTTATGGGACTTGCCAAAACTCCAACAGGCACCTTGGGAATTCCTTTTCGTTTTCCTAGGTGATCTGCCAAAAATATGACCTCTTCTATCTTCCTCTGAACCAAGCTAACTTAAGCTCCCTTCTAAAACACTGAGGTGTTGGGGAGGGAGAGGATAGTGACTTAAGGAATCATGCCAGTGTTCCCAGAGTCCTTGGACATGCTTATGGATTGGCGTGTCCTTCTCCTACCTCCCATGAACAGAGGGATCAGCCTTGGTTGTTAAGAACTTCTCCTCCAGCAGCATGAGGAAAACATAGCCAGTCTGGTGGCCTGGGCCCAGACCTGGCCATAAAAAGGGATCTCATACCATTAGCAACTTCCTTTTCACAGTTCGTTAATGTGAAATGTCTTGGCAGCTGAAATGACAATGGGGACTCCTTCCTCATCAGTGATTTCACAGGGTTGGGAAACACCCCGTCCCCAGAGCAGCCATGTTGCAGCTGTATTTGCTGCTTAGTTTGTGGCTCTGACAATAGGAAGTTGAGATGCTGGAAAATGCTGGTAGCAGTGGTCAGCTGGCAACCAGATGGCAAGTTGAAATTAACTTTACATGGCAGGTCTAGTGGATACACTAGTTGTATCTGGATACCTAGCTTTGTCCACATCACTAGAAAGCTCTGCTACCAAGGCTGAGCTGGAGATAGTGGAGTAAGCTGAGGAGCCTTAGATGGCCTCAGTGAAGAGATGTGGGGGGTGTGTGTATATGTACACACATATATAAATATATATACACATATGTGCAAAATATAAATAAATGCATTTATTTTTACTCTTATGTTGTCTATCTTCCAAAGAGAGTGGAAAACACAATTATACTAGCCCCTGAGCAGGCTGTCGTCATGAGGTCAGGACATGAAGTTCTATCTAGTATGTTTTCTGGGAGAAGTGACTATTATTTCACAAGCTAAGACCAGAGCTGGAAAATAATAGCTCCCAAGGTCATTTGAAATATATACTCCTTTAAAGACAAAAACAGAGTGTGCGACCCTGCTGACTGAGTCTCTCTATTGGTGCCTAAGACGACATCCTGATGTCATGCTGTATGTTTGAAAATTAAGGCACTGACCTACATTAAACTTCAAGGTTTGTTTTCCTTCTGCGTTGGGTCTCTTGATTTAATTATCAATAGGCAGTGCTCACTCCAGCCCCACCTCTGGCTCCTTACCAAGTAGAAATTGAACGATAGAGGTAAAGGTGGTCTGGTGTAGGGTTTTAACTCTTCTATTTGCCTGGGACAGATTGGCAAGTGTCCTCCAAGAGGCCGCCAGCGACCTGAATCCTGGTATTCATACCCTTATGTAGTTCCCTCCCCTTGGTTATTAACTTGCATCTAGCAAATACAGAAAAATGATGGGATGTCAATTCTGAGATTATCATAAAAAGATGTGGCTTCCAGCTTGAGTGCAAACTCTCTCACACTTTCTCAGAATCTGACTCTGTCTCTCTGAGCACTCCTTCTGTGAGAGTTACCTGTCATGTTGTGAGTTAGGCTGGAGGAGAAAGGACAGCGACCTGCCAATAACGCATAGGTGAGCGTGGAAGCAGATTCCCTCTCCCTTGTCCCCTTTCAGGCATTCAGATGAAACCATAGCTCTGGCCAACAGCTTGCTGCAACTTCAGAGAGACCTTGACCCAGAGACATTCAGTGAAGCTGTACCCAGATGCCCGATCAACAGATACTCTAATAAATGTTTTGTTGTTTGAAGATACTAAGGTTGGTGGTTTGGAGGCAGGGTGGAGGGGTGGTCATTTGTTAAGCAGCAGTAGATAACCAATATGGGTTAATGCTGACAAGGTGATTTCCCCATTAACCACTGAGTGGGTAGGCCAAGTCATCACCAGACTCAGTGGAGAGTACACTTGAGTTGTAAATGAATCCTGATTTTGAGGGGTTTTTCTAAACTTGAGTAGTAGAATCACTGTGTATACTCATCAGATGCATGTTTACCACTGGCTAGAATGGTTTAAAGATAGTCCTGGTCCAGAGGCCAGGTCTACCACAGACTTACTAAAATAGAATCTTTAGGGTGGGACCTGGATCTGTATTTTTGGAAAATTATCCTGGTAATTTTGCTGTTTCATTCATTTTGGAAATCCCTGGAATAAATGACCTTTCCAGGTCGTGTTCTATATTGGCTCCCCATGGTTCTCTGGGTAAGGGAGTTTCACATCTAGTGTTGGTGATGCCCATCAGTGAGCTTAGCATACCGAGCGCTCTTAATGTGAGTGTCAGCAATTTGTAGAACTCCCAAAATTAAGCAGTACCACAAAGGAATGCTTGTATTCCTGAGTCTATTCAAAGTAGTAATGGAGATTCTAGCATAATTCTACAAATAGTTTGTTCTCTGACAACTCAAACATCAATGATGTGTTGCTCAAGTTAACTGTTTTCAGAGACATCGTGGTATGGGGAAGGAGATACTGAGGTTAGGGTCAGAACTGGGGTTAGGTGTTGGTTCCTCTGCTTTGCAGGTGTGTGACCTTGGACAAGTTAACTAATCTCTCTGAACATATTTCTTTTACATTTTAACGTATTTTTAAGAACTTTGTTATAGGTTTTTCTGACAATAAAATTAATACAGATGCCTTCTAAAAAAAGAGAACCTACAGAAAAAGTATTTTGAGGATTTCCCATTGTAGCTTAGTAGTAACAAACCTGACTAGTATCCATGAGGATGCAGGTTCAATCCCTAACCTTTCTCAGTGGGTTAAGGATCAGACATTGCCTTGGGCTACAGGATAGGTCACAGATGTAGCCCAGATCTGGTGTTACTGTGGCTGTGGCATAGGCCCCAGCCGCAGCTCCAATTGGACCCTGGCCCAAGAACTTCCATATTCCACAGGTGCAGCCATAAAAGGGGGAAAAAAAAAAAAAAAAGAAGAAGAACATTGGGAGAAATATCTTTGTGTACAATATTTGTTCACATTATTTCCTGTTCCTTCCTTAGAAGTAACTCTCAGAAATGAAATTACTACATCCAAAGGCTTGAATACTTTAAAGGTTCTGGTACATTTTGCAAATTGCTTTTCAGAAAAGTTTAACCAGTATGTACTCCCACCAGTAGAAAGAGAATTTCCATCTCAATGCAACCTTGCAAGCATAAACATTATTTTAAAATATTGCTAATTTAATGATGTTAATTTGTTAGCTTGATAATAAAAATATGCTTTCTTGCTTTAAAGTATCCTTCATGTATTGCTGGTAAGGTCAAGCACTCTTCCTACATTTCTTTGGAAAAATGAGAATGATGTTCCCTATCCACATCATAGAGTTACTGGGAAATTTTATGAAATGGTGATTGTGAATACTTTTTATAAATGCAATGATAGGGTATGTTTATCTAAATCCTATTGTCTCAATGTAGTCGATAGCTATTTTATATGTAGACAAGTCAACCTATCATAAGGCTATGGGATCAAGGGTAAATTCCCTAGTCTTCCTTCATCTCATGCATTTCCATGTCATGTAATCAGAGTTCAATAGCATTAAGAGCTGTAATAAAAGAATACTCAGAGTTCCTGTTGTGGCGCAGTCGTTAACGAATCCGACTAGGAACAATGAGGTTGCGGGTTCGATCCCTGGCCTTGCTCAGTGGGTTGGGGATCTGGCCGTTGCCATGAGCTGTGATGTGGGTCACAGATGTGGCTCGGATCTGGCGTTGCTGTGGCTCTGGCTTAGGCCAGCGGCTGCAGCTCTGATTGGACCCCTAGCCTGTGAATCTCCATATGCCAGGGAAGCGGCCCTTGAAAAGGCAAAAAGACAAAAATAAAAATTAAAAAAAAAATTAAAAAAAAAAAAAGAATATTCATAGCTAGCAAACAGATTCATGCTACCTGCATGGCTCTCTCCACATTATCACTCTTGGTAGTGGTAGTTTTGGGACGGGATGACTTGGTTGGTTATACGTTTGTTAATAGCAGATCTCCATAGCCACATCCTGTCCTTTGCCAGCCACATCCCTGTGTCACTGCTCAAATGTGGATCACAGGAGCTGTAGGCTCTCCTACAGTAAGGACCAAGACTTTGCCCCTTCTGACATGCCCTGAGAACTGCCTACATCTGCCAAGATATAGATACTGCTTGCTTTAAATACACATAATGAAGGCAAGTACCAAAAGCAAACTATATTTCCCAGAATTTCTATATTAAATGGATGATTTAATAGATTGCTTATTCCACTTAATTCTCTCATTTACTCAAAAAGGAAAATTAAGAAATAAAAGCCATTATGATAAAGGCCTAAAAATATTGCAAGATTTTTCAACAAATTCAACACAAAGCAATTAAGGTATTAAATTATATGTGGGTTTCAAAGGAGAAATAAGGTAGATTACAATGTTCAGTCAGATTATACTTCGTCTTCAGAGGCTTGGAATTTGGGCTTCCTTTTTTCCAAGAACTCTGTCCTTTGTGCCTGGTGACCGTAAGTTCCAAGTGGAAGTTGTGAGGGTAGAATCTGTTCTTTCTTATTTATAATTTTAAAAAGTAAAAAGGGTGTTTGGGGACCACTTGTACAAGTGCCTATAAATCCACAGGAAGGAATTTTGTCTTGGTAGCTCTGAACAAACTATTCCTTTTCCCCTAAATTTATGGAAGAACTTGAAAAGAATTTTGTGTACATAGTTATGCAGTCTGTGCTTTAATTCAATGGGACTTTTGGCTGAGTACAGACTACAAAGTTAGATATTTTGGGTTCCATTTTCTTTGGTATATCTTTCCCAGATATGACTTCATTTTATTTATACAACCTCATGGTGTCTCTATAAACTTGTTCTTTCTCATCATCTTCTGAAATCTTATGCAATAAATAGTGATTGCAGAGGGGGAAAAAAAAATTGTCTCCTAAACTTTTTCCATGAGAGAGCTACCATTTGTTCAGAAAGGTAGCTCAGTTATCACTGCCATCATTCTGATGACAAAAATCTACAGTTCCCTTGAAGTAAGTGTCTATACGATGCCTAGCGAGTGTTTGCCAGGAAAGCCTGCATCAATTGTCCTATGTGCCACCTGGGGTTTGTAAAATTGGAGAAGACGAAATTAGGGTTGCCTTGGGCTTACCATAGAGCAATGTTCTTCCAGCCCGTGGCCAGTTTAGAACAATCCTAACCACTGAAAACAGAGGACAAAACAAGATGAACCACAATGGAGAAAAAGTCCTCAAGGAACTCACCAGTTTGGAAACAGTCATTTCTGAACTTCATGTCCCATATATGACAACTCCAAATTCTTTGGCGTGGAATAAGCCCAAGGAAAGGCCTGTATGACTACCTAGCTTCCTTCTAGTTCTCTGACCAGTGCAGAGCTTTCTCCTACTTTATCATTAAAATACTATTGCTATATTAAAGATATAGTAATATAGTAATAATAACTAATGTTCATGGGAGTATACTAAATGCCAGACACTGGGTGAAGATTTTCCATGTTTTATCCATTTATCCTCATCGAGGAAGCTGCTGTCATTTTCTCACCTTGCAGGCTTAGAGACTGGGACTGAGAGGTTAGAGAATGTATCCAGGCACTTGCCTGGGAACAGGCTCCACTGGAATTCAAACAGGCAGTCAGATCCCAGAGCCGCTGCTCCTCATTGTCATGATGATTACAAGTAGTACAAATGGCATGCTGGGCTCAGACCATAAATAGTCACAAGACTGGACTCACGGTCCCTCACTTTCCATCAGAGAGTGAAGGCAAAAGGCATCCATCATGTAAGAGATGTGCTGTAGACACCAAGGTCAGCACTTTGTGTCTGAGAGACTAGCTCAGTGTATCATCAGACAAGTAAATTCCCCCTCTCTAATGTCGTGACTGGGATGGGAAGGCAAAATGGAAAGAAATTAAAATGCAATATTTCTTTACCTGCTTGTCACAAAGGAAAGGATCCATGAAAAGTCGAGAAACAGTTGGTCCAGGGAAAAAAAATCAACAGGTTTGATGTCTGGGATTAAAAACCAGATGCCACCATATAACCTTTAGAAGCCTTTAGAGACACTTCAAAGAAATGGCCCAAAGCCCAAAGCCCTATGTCTTATTCAGCTGTGCCCCTTGGCAGCCAGGTTCTCTCCTCGCCAGGTTTCTTCCTGGAAAACACTTTGGGAAATGAAAGTAATTTTTTAGGTTGCCAGGAACAGAGAAACATAACATCATGTAGCTTCTGTCAATGTAGTTGTTTCACTGCGATGACTGATCAGACAGTCAACTCTGCAGGCGTCAACTCCTCTCCCTAGGACTTTCACACTTACAATTTAGTTCACTTCTGAGATTTCTCCCGAATACAAGTGTGCCATGAGTTTTTCTCTTAGCTCTTCATCTCATTTGCAAAGTCTCTTTCCCTTCCTCATCTCTTCTTAATCCATTTGTGAACCTGAGTGGTGCCAGTAATTCATGACTCCAAATCGTGAATGCTGCTAGAGACACACCTGTGTCGAGGAACGATGTAGCTGTGGAAGTAAAGTTTAATGTATAACTGGAACTATCAACTTCTGAAGTTCTGGAACCATCCATTGAGCCCCTTCAGAATCTTCCTTTACAGATAACCTAGGATCGCATTACAGAATCTCCAGTTTGGAAAAGATCGTAGGTAGTCTGACCTGTTTATGGGCACTCTGTGTCATTCACATAAACACTTAAAAACAAAACCAAACTATTATTGAGCCCAGCACTGGGGGGGTCAGCCAATGGGAATTTAGGACAAATAAGACCTCAACACTGTCCTCAAGAAGCTTAGTATTACAGAGGTTCTAGGAAGCACACTGAGGAGGGACCTGCAAGATGCTGTGGCCCAGACTAGATCTTATGGGGAAGGAGGTCAGGGGAATCTTTGTAGAACAGGAGATTCTTGGGCTGTTTCTAGAGGGAAGAGGAAGATTTTCTTGGTTGTAAGTAACAGAAATACCATTTTAGGTGAAACATGGGGTGTAGGGGAAAGATACATATTACCTTGGGAAGGGCAGGAATGCAGCGGGGTGTTGTGGCTTCAGAACATGCTCACCTGGGTGTTTTCTGCACATCGATTTCACTCTGTCCTACTGCAGACTGACAGGGAGCTTGGCTGCTGAAGTTTCCCCATCTTAAATGGCACAGCTATACCTCCAGAGATGGACTGATCCTATTTCCTCAGATCCAGTTTACAACATCCTGGAGACTGAGGCAGGGCCCACCACAGAGATGGTCAGCCAGAGCCAGGATAGTTGCCACATTACACAGACATAGCCATTGGAGAACAAACCATGCCTTGGCTCATTCTCAGAACAGGGGTCACTGTGGGGATCGAAGAGCCATTCCACTTGGGGTCTTGCAGAGACTGTCGCTCCAGAGCACCAGTCTCACCCTAAATAGTTTACCAGTAGCAAGGTAGAAGCTGCCCTGAAAGACCCTTGAAAACCTAGCTTCCATCTCAGTGCTATTCTATGTGTACACCCTTTGCACACTACTTCTTCCTACGTACATGCTCAATACGCATTAACTGTTAGGCAAATACGAGGGTAGATCATGACAGCAGAAAGACCTAGTCATTTGATAATGATGATGATGGTGGTAGCGGTGCAATTACCGGTTGAATACACTGCATGCTTCTAAATGTATTATCCGATTTGATTCTCATCACTTTTCTGTTGGGGCTAAGTGAAAGTAATAAGTGATGAACACCATAAAGCGCATGCTGTGTGCCAAATACTGTCCTAAGAACATTACACGTATGAATTCACTTAATCCGTACAACTGCTACTATAGTAATCCTGCTTTTATTGATGAATAAACTGAGGCAAAAATAAATCAAATAATATATCTAAGGTCCTAATAATATATCTATCCTTGTAAGGATAGAACTGGAATTTGAAACCTGGCAGACTAGTTCCTGAGTTCATGCTCATAACTTCTATCTGGTTGATTGTTATCATTATTTTCATTTTATAATGGAGAGTTTGACCAAAGCAAAACCATAGTAAACAGTCATACAGTAATAATAAAAGTAACAGTAGCCAATGTTTATGTCTCACCTACTATACATTAGGTGCTATAATAGGCAGGAATATTCTGATTTCCCCAGTTATCCTGAAAGGGAATTATTATTGCCTTTAGAAAACATGGTCAGAGATATAAAGTCCAGGAGTGAAGTTCACTTACTCACTCACCCATTCCCAGTTTGTGTTCTGGAGGCCCTGCAGAGTCAGGAAGTTGCTGGAAGAGCTAAACATTGGCCCACTCCATAACAGAACCAGATTCTGGTTTGGATGATGCTAAGACTAAGCCCTACTGCTGGCAGTGATAACATTTTCTCTGGTCCCTCATGTCTTTGCCAATGGTCTACTTACTAGAACATTCAAACACCCCTTGAGGGACCTCCAACAGAGCTGACTCTGTCACCAGATCCCGTGTGCACTAAAGTCAGCTGCTATGCCTGGCTAAGCCTCATTTTCCCCATCAATAAAAATGGGAACATTGGTCAAAATGATTTGTAGAGCCCCTTGAGCTCTAAAACTTTCTGGGTGTTCATTGACATAGGGTTTGGATCAATGACTCCTTCTTAGTGAACAACTGAGAATTGTGCCTCCTTGGGTGCTATGATCTTCATGTTTGTATCTTCTCTAAATTCATATGTTGAAATCCTACCCCCCAAAGGAGGAGAGATCTTTGAGAGGTAATTAGGTCATGAAGGGAGAGCCTTCATGATTGGGATTAGTGTCCTTATAAACGAGACCCAGAGAGTGAGTTCCACCCTTGTGCCATATGAGGTCATGACAAAAAAGACAGCTGGACTCTGCTGGATATCAAATCTGCCAGAGCCTTGATCTTGGAATTACCAGACTCCTGAATTCTGTTGTTTAAAAGCCACACAGTTTGAAGTATTTGTTATAGCAGCCCGACACCAGTCACAGCAAAATAGAACCATGATCCTGAGAGTAGGAAGGGAGATTTGAGTCTAGGAAGTGCAGCCTGCTAGGCATCCCCCACCTCCGCCAGCCCACTAACAAGCCCCCTCTGTACAGACCCACCACGGTTCCCATCTCTGGGCAGGTAGGAACAGCCCCTTGCCCCTGGTGGGGAGGCCCTCCTACTTAGGTGGGATAGAATAGGGAGTCTGACCCGGCTGATTCAAAAAGGGCCATTATTGTTACCAAAAACAGGAGGCCTGCGATCAAACAATAAAGACACATGCTATAACCTTTTTCCCATGCAAATAAAGCATCCTTGCCCGAAACCAATCCGAGGATCCAAATGTGCCCCCTTATGCACAGATAGCACAGTGGGGTTGGGACAGGAAATTGATGAGCAAGGGGCAAGAAAATAGGGGTCCCCAAACAGGTCCGCCATATAGGAATATAAGGAGAGACCCAGTTGTAGCCAGAGCCAGTCCCTACCCAGGGTGGTCCCTTCTCTCTGAGGGTGTAAATAAAACTTCCTGTACACTGCTACTTGACTCTTGATTGTGGCCTCCGAAGCAACCATCAGGAGCGGTTTTCGCTTGGGGCGACGGACTGGAATGGCTCATTAAAAGAACCCAGGTCATTTGTCCTAAGGTGAGTTTCTTCTAGGCATATGATATCACTTATAACTGGAATCTAATATCCAGCACAAATGAACATCTCCTCAGAAAAGAAAATCATGGACTTGGAGAAGAGACTTGTGGCTGCCTGATGGGAGGGGAAGGGAGTGGGAGGGATCGGGAGCTTGGGCTTATCAGACACAACTTAGAATAGATTTACAAGGAGATCCTGATGAATAGCATTGAGAACTATGTCTAGATACTCATGTTGCAACAGAAGAAAGGGTGGGGGAAAAAATGTAAATGTAATGTATACATGTAAGGATAACCTGACCCCCTTGCTGTACAGTGGGAAAATAAAAAAAAAAATAAAAAAAATAAAAAAATAAAAAAAAAAAAGAACCCAGGTCAGAACTGTTACACTGAGGTGTTGGTTTGAGGGAAAGTTCCCTTCGACCCAAATCGCTCCAGTCCTGAGCTGATTGCTTCTGCATGGAGAGACCTCCTGCCTCCATCCATGTGCGGCAAGGCCATTGGGTCTATCCCGGGCACTGCTGCAGCACCTCCTGGCCGGAACGACTTCCCACCAGACCACCTGCCTCCATCCTTGTGCGACAGAGCCTGCTGCCTCTATCCTGGCGCTGATACCGAGCTTCTTGGCCTGCCTGAAATCCTTGTTTTGTGTAGGCAAGGACTGCGGGAGATAGCACAGGGCAGATGAACCTTACAGAAACCACCCAGATGGGCGGCTTACAGCTCATGGAGGGCAAGAGGCTGGGGGGAACTTAAACGTCGTATGTTATGCGTGTGTTCTCAAGTCTCAGCACAGAAACATCTTCAAAAGCTTCACTTTTCTGAAACCAGTCAGATTTAGAGGCATTTAAAGAGAGGCTCTTGCAGAGAGTCCTGCTCCTGCTTCATATTCTTTAGCTGTTTAGGAAGCTGTGCTGAGACCCTGAGATGAGACAAAGTAGTTTTTTCCAGAATGTTCCTGTTTCTCAGATTGTGACTCTTTTGACCAGCATATACTGGATAGGAAATCTCAGTTCAGTTGTATTTGCCGGTTGTTATGACAGACAAAAATCACTCGTGTGAGCACACCAGGCACAGACACTGTTCTGAACCACTCACCTATGTGAAGGCATTTTATCCTCACAGCAACCCTATGAAGAAGGTTTTCCTTTGAGGGATCTGATTTATGGAGATTACATAGCTTGCCCAGCTGGTAAGTCATGTATTTGTTTCCTAAGGCTCCTGTAACAAATTACCACAAACTGGGTGGCTTGAGATGACAGAAATTTATTCTCTCATAGTTCTGGGGTTCAGAAGTTCCACATCAAGATGCCAGCAGGACCACACTCCCTCCAAAGCCTCTTAGGAAGAATATTTCCAGCTTCAGGTAGCTGCAGGTGTTCCTTGGTCAGCATCACTCCAGCCTTTGCCTCCATCTTCACATGGCCTCCTCTTCTTCTGCATCTGTGTCTGCTCTTATAAGACACTTGTCGCTGGCTACAAGACCCACCCTGGTAATTCAGGATGAGCTCATCTCAGACATTCTCAGTGTATTTACATCTGCAAAGGCCCTTTTTCCAAATAAGGCTGCATTCACAGGTTCCCAGGGTGAGGAGGTGCTCATATCTGGGGGAAGGGCACCCTTTAACCCACTAAACAGCTGGAGTTCAGTCAGGTAGTGAAGCTTTAGAGCACAGCCTCCTAACCCTTATGCTACCCTCTTTCACACGCTGACTTTTCATAGGTGTCAAGAAGACACTGGCTAAGTTAACCTGGGCTTTTCAGAGATCATCACAGCACTGAAGAGTGCATTTTTTTGTCTTAAGTAGCCTGTCCACATTCTGGAGGGGCAGCCGGTAAAGTACACGCTATCCCCTCTGATGGAGGAGGAGGAAAAACAGGATATTGGGTTCCTTTTAAAAGAGGACTGAACGTAGCTCTGTAAATGTTAAAAGCTTATATATTTTCAAAAAAATTCAAACACAAGCATAAAACCTCATTGCCTCAAAACCACAGCTGACGAAACCACCATTGACAAAGAATTACTCCACAGGCAGTGAAAATCTGACAAAACACAGCGATAGTCCAAAATACGGTGTTAGGTCATTACCCAGACACCAGCAGAGTGGAGGCTTCTACCATAGTTCCTTTGTGCTGAGAGAAAACATATTTTGAAATGAAGCCTGCAGCTTAAGTGCAGAAAACTTAAAGCTGTAGACAATCAATATTGTCATTTAAAGGGTGAACTTTATTTCTTCTGAGGTAAAGTGATGAGCCCAGGCAAAGCACTCACTCTACCAGATATGATTTGAAACAGCTGAAAAATAAACTTCTGACAATAAGATTTTAGGACAGAAACACTGCCAGAGCTCTAAGTGCCTTTGAGAATCATAAAAAGAAAGTAAACAATGCCAAAGGCCAGACGAACAAAAGGAAAATTCTTACTTCGTTTGTTCTCGTCAAATACCGTAGAAAAATAATCTGTGCTTAGCCAGTTCTTCTGGAGTCCAAATTCCTGCCCTGTGCTCATCATTCTGTTTAAGCTCTGTGCTTTCAGGCTGTCATTAAATGCCTTACATTTGTGGATGGGGCCAAGATGGTTTTCAATCTGAAGCCATTGAGAGCCTCAAGGCAGATTCTGAAGGTCTTTACCACCTGAGCCTGGCCATCTGGGCTCTTCTTTCACAGCTGTGACATTGTCTTGGTGTCTGACCCCTATGGGAGAGCTGAGTCCATTAGCAGAATCCTTATGCCTTCGGCAACTTCAATTAGCCAAGAGCATGCCAGGAGGTCAAGGTGCTGGTGATAGAAAAAAAACAGATCATAAGAAAACCTTCTGGTTTAAGCTTTGTGAACAAGAGGCTTATTTTGTCAGACCCCCAGAGCTGCCTTATGAACAAGCCAGAAGCTAACTGGGCAGTGAAGGAATGGGGAATGGGTGAGTGACAAACTGGGTTGTTGCTTCTTAATGGAGACTTGACTATATTAACAAGCATGTTGTGGTTAACTGACTAGTCCCAGAATTTTACCAGCTATCCCCGGAGCTTGCTGATGAACACTGTCCCAGGGACCTGTGTTAGGATGAGTTCCTTCTGATAGCTTACTCCTTTGGATGGAGTCCAAGAGGGCCACGTGCCCGGTGGAATTCCACACCGTAACCGGGCATGCTTCAGAGAGATTCCAGAGCAGTGATGATTTTACTTATTTAGGCTGAAGGTTATCTGCTCGTCCTCCTCCAGATCCCTTTAAGCCAAGGGAAGGGCACCTCGTTAGTGTCAGATGTCGAGGGTCTGGTTCCCTTTACCCAAATGAGCTTTTCATGTCATACATACTCCTGAAGATCTGAGAAGACTTTTCTTTTGGGATTTGGCTAGGAAAGAAGGCATCATAGGAAAGAAGGCATCATAACCTGACATGGCAGTGGGGGGCTCTGAAGCCTGGGGTTACTGCTCATCTTGGTGCTATTCATGGAGGCTCTCGGGGGAAATGTCCTAAAATCTCTTTATAGTTCTTGCAATTAATCTTAGAGTTCTGGTTGCCAGTTTTGGGTAGAAACATATGAACTAACAGCAGTTTGATAATTTTTATGTCAAGAAAAAGCTAATGCATTATCATGAGGATTGTAATGCAATGATGAGATAGTGTGGGTAGGGAGCAAATTTGGAGTATTTTCTTATTTCTTTTGTTCTGTGCAGAACCAGCTAGGGAAAAGTGACATTTTAAAGGGAAATGATGAAATTTATTTAAGTCAATACATAACAGCTCGCTTTCCCTCATCTGAGTTCTGAACTGTTTGAGAAATGGACAAGAAATTAGGCAGAGAGTGGTTAAAGTATTACCTTGGTTAATGAAAACAGCTAAGATATATGGCCTGACTAGCTCTGTGCCCTGAATTAGGAAGCATTTCCACTTGCTGTGGACATTGTTTTTTTTTTTTTTTTTGCTATTTCTTGGGCCACTTCCGCGGCATATGGAGGTTCCCAGGCTAGGGGTCCAATCGGAGCTGTAGCCACCAGCCTACGCCAGAGCCACAGCAACGCTGGATCTGAGCCGCGTCTGCAACCTACACCACAGCTCACGGCAACGCTGGATCGTTAACCCACTGAGCAAGGGCAGGGACCGAACCGGCAACCTCATGGTTCCTAGTCGGATTCGTTAACCACTGCGCCACGACGGGAACTCCTGCTGTGGACATTCTTAGAAAATTTGTCATCCCCCTGACAGGCCCTGTAGGACAAAACAGAGCAGGGCAGAAGGTGAGTCTTCCAAGGGAAGCTGGCTTCCAATGGGACGGGAGGGAGGAAGGACCTGGACTGCCTCTGTGGTTCTCTTCCCTTAGTCACCACCAGGAACTCGTGCCCCTTCCTTGGGGCACTGCTGGTAAGACAAGAAGTAAGGGGACATCTCTGATCTTGGAAACAGAGGAGGGAGAAAGTGTTCACCTATTAATAGGAACTTAAAGAGTTAAATCTCTCTTCTTGAAACAAACATCCATGTAAGCATATTGGCTAGAATGAATTCCTAGTTGTGTTCTCTGGGTGATTTCTCTAACAGAGGCCTGTGGCATGTGGGGAATTTTCACCAAGACCAGAGTTCTCATGGGTCCAGAGCTTCATCTAACTCCTAACGGCATCCAAGATTTGTAGCCACTTCCAGAAGCCACTACTCAAACAATCAGTTCAGATCTACCATGGATACATCCCACGAAGGCAGCCCTAAACCTGGGTTTGATTTATTTGGAATCTGACGGTTTTCATTATGAACATCAGTGATTCACACTCAGACTGCACTTAGAATCTCTTGCGGAGAGCTTTTAAAAACAACTGATGACCAGGCCTTTCCACTAACCAAGACTATTGGAAACCCCAAGGGTGAGCCTGGCATGAGCAGTTTTTACAAATCTCTCCAGGAGATTCTAATACGCAGTCCGGTGAGAGAGTTACAAGGTGTTGATGATTCCCCTTTGTCTGGGTTGGAAATCACTGCTGCTCAGGTTGGCAGAATTCTGGAAGAGGCGGTGTAGACTAGTGGTTAAAGCTGTTTGCTTGGGAGTCAGCCCCGGTTTGAATCCTGATTCCCCTCTTTACTCAGTGCTGGTTAAGTTACTTAAACATTCTTAGTTTCTTCAAGGTGACCAAGGTGACTGCATCCATAATAAGTAACTCACCCCAGTGAGTATAGCTGTGCGGCCTTGGTCTTCAGCATTTGCGGTAATTAACCCAGAAGGGCTCCTTCTGTTTGATCTATCACCCCTTCCCATCTGTTGCAAATGACAAATGGAACACAGCTCTGCCATGCAGATACTTGGGATGTGCTTCATGTCAGAGTCCCTGTGTGTCTTAGGCTCAAGAACAATTGAAATAGAAGGTGCCATCTTAAAGTCAGGAGCTAGGTTTCCTCTATTGAAAAACTCCCCTTTCACTCATTGTCCCATGATATAAACTTTTTTTGTTTATTAGATTCTTAATACTTATATTATTAATTCATATTAGCTGAATTTTAGGCACATACTTAGTTATTATTGGTCCACATCACAACTACCCAGCCTGTGAAGATCAAGTCTTCTTGTGCTTATCTTCAGAAAACTTCATACTCATTACTGAGTAAATAGTTCTTTTTTAAATTATAGTTAGTTTACAATGCTGTGCCAATTGCTGCCATACAGAAAAGTGACACAATCATACATAAATATACTTTCTTTTTATCATATTTTCTTCCATCATGTTCTATCCCAAAAGATTGAATATAGCTCCCTGTGCTGTACGATAGTACCTCATTGCAATAAATAGTTCTTTATTATGGGAATAATTATTGTCTTGTATTTCTGTTTATATTACAAGATCTCTCAGATTTTAATCTTACAGCTGAAAGGAACCTTAGAGACGCAGGTCATGGAGCTGAAAAGTGACTTGCCTCAGGCCACATAGGTATAGACACAAGGTCCAAATCTGAGATCTTGCACCAAGTCTATTTCTCTTTTTACTTTATCTCATCACCTCTCTCTAACCTACTTCTCTCTCTTTTCTAAATCCAATTCATCCCATTTTCTCTCTCTGTTACAAATGTTCCAAATTCATGGAGAAGAAAAATGGAGGAAAAATTTGAATATAAATGTCAGGTATCCATGTTTGGATTGCCTTGGAGAATCCTTATTCTTGCTTTGTAGCTTGTTTCTCTGTCAACTCAAGGCGCAAAAGTTTCCCCGAGCATTTGAGTCAGCAACAGGTTGGTCCTCTGCCATCCTTTCCTTCAGCCAGGCAGTGCCAACTGTAGCCCACAGGCAATGACTCTACTGCCGTCTTCCCTGGAAAGGAACCAAATGAGGCAAACAGAACTGCAGGGGGGTAACCTCTCAGCCTGGGAAGCCCAGGCAATACCTGTCACTGCTGTAATTGGCTGGAGGCCCAGTGTCCCTCACTGCCTGCCTTGATAGCTTTGGCTGTGAAAACTCTCCTCACAAAGGAGGCTCTCACAGGCTCCAGCCACGGGAGCCCTACAGCCAGAGTTTCAGGAAACTGGGGTGAAATGGACAGAACAAGAGTTTGTCCAAAGACCAAACATGACAGGAGGTTCCCACTGCTTGGAAATCTATCTGTGTGTTCCAGAGGCTTGCAGAACAAAGACCCACACATGGTTATTTTGGCAAGAAAAGGAAGGTTTAGATTATCCTTTTCCACCCCGTGAAAGTGGCCACCTAAGATGTGCATGCTGAAGGAACATCTGTTTTAGCACTAACAGAGCCTCGGCGAGGGCCTCCCTGTGGTCTTCAGAGCAGACACAGCACTAGCAATGGGAGACCCACAGCTGTTGATGCACACATAGTGACGGGTTTCATCTCTCCCTTTCATCTCAGTGTTTCTAAAGTGACAGTGGGCATTGAGTGTGCTCTGATGGGCTCCATTCCCACCAACTCCCACCAGCTCCCACCAGCAGCTTGCAATATCCCGTTAAGGCCACATCTTGCCTCCCTAAGGTGTTATTTTTGGAGAGGGCATTTGGGAAATGACAAAAGCAAAATTTCCATCATGAGCCTTTACACATCTTTCATGCATTGGGTGCTTGAGTGATGGAATTGGATCTGGTATCATCTACTGTGTGTAAAACAACTTCCTCCATCTGGAGCCCAGGTGTGCAGGTTCACCTCTGAGTCCCAGATAGAGATATCAGTGAGTAGTAAGGGCAAGACACATCCTGCTCACCTCCCTTTGTCTACAGAAATGATTTTTTCCTTTGATGTAGAAGGTCAAGATCTAATTTTATTTGTAGATCAAGGTTAGCTGCAATTGAACAGATGAACACACTAAGAATGTGTAAGATTTTGTAACTCCTTTTGAGCATTCAATATGACATAATGGTTAAGAGCTTGCATTCTGGAATCAGAGAGACCTGAGCTCAAATGCCAGCTTTGATTGGTTCTCTGTGTGACCTTAGGAAAGTAAAGCAATTTATCCAAGCTGCATTTTCTTCATCTATAAAGATAGTTATAGTTTTATAGGAGTATTATAGTGATGATTAAGAACACTTGTGAAAAAATAAAATAGGCCATTCACATCACAAAAGCACAATTAATTTATTACTCATTTAAGAAGCATGAACTTTCCACTACCCAACCCCTTTCCAAACATTTCCATCTAGAGCCGTTCATTCTGTCCTCTCCTGCTTTTAGAATGTCCTTATCCTAAACCCAACTTTCTCTAACCTTATCTTCTGATCTTTTCATTTTTATCTACCTTTTGGAGCCACACGTTAAAAGCAAATAATGGTATTGACTGGACCACTGCCTTGCACAGCTCTAAGGGATACCCTTTACATTGCAGTCTGTGTAAATGGCACCCCCTGGTGCCAGCCCTAAAGGAAAGGAGAATAAGGAGGATGGTGGGGAAGAAGAGTTGTAGAGAGATGGGCCATATCCTTTCAGTGAAAATCCCTGCAGAAGTAAGGATCACAAGAACGCGCCACCTTCTCCGGGTAAAGCAGCTACAACACTATCAACACATCTTAATAGAAGGTGATCTCACATCAAAGCACATTATCCTTGGAGTTCCAGTTGTGGCTTAGTGGTTAACTAACCCGACTGGTAACCATGAGGATGTGGGTTCAATCCCTGGCCTCGCCAGTCAGTTAAGGATCTGAGGTTGCCTTGAGCTGTGGTGTAGGTTGCAGAGTCAGCTCAGATCCCTTGTTTCTGTGGCTGAGGTGTAGGCTGGCAGCTACAGCTCTGATTCTGCCTCTAGGCTAGGAACCTCCACATGCTACAGGTGCAGCTCTAAAAAGTAAAAAAAAAAAAAAAAAAAAAAAATTGGAGGAGACGTGACAAGGGCGAAAGAGAACAGAACTTGACCTCTTGACCTCTTTGTTTTGCTAGATACAGTACTTAGGATGCCACTGACATACAAAGCAATCGTGGTACTGAGTCCTTGTGACGACTATTTTCTGGACAATGATTTTGGCCGTTAATCACATGTTATCCTGCAGTATCTCTTCAGTTGCCTTGAATTGTTTATTTCAGCTACTTTAGTTCAGTTTATTTTAGTTACTCTCCTCTTATTTATTTCACTTATTTGTGTCTTTTCATACTGCCTATATTGGGAGTTCCTTGAGGTATATCTGTGTTTTGAACATTTTAAATGACTCCTGTTAAGTCTGGCACAGTGTTGGAGTCAATAATAAAAACATGTCTAATTTGAATATTTAAGTAGACTCTTAAAAGTCTTACTAAAGTTTTACTAAAATTAAAAAATGGCCACTGCAGCAATAGAATAATTCTATTCTGTGTACCCCAGCACTCCTGGGTAAAGTACCCTTGAAGAAATGGCACTACATTCTTATTTGCTTAATGAATCATAATCCCCAAAGTACAAGCATGACACTTATGGGAGTTCTTAGTAATAACTCTTCACGAGCGGTTTTCTCACTCACAGTTTTGTATATGCAGTGATTTTCAGACAACACTCTGTGGAGTCCGTGGGGTTGCGGGGGATGTGTGGAGGGGCAGAAAAAGGGAGAGCAGAGGGTGGGACTCTGGTCAGCCCTCTACTTCACCCTGAACTGGTGCCCTTTAGCTGTTGGGACGTCTCTGTGATATTTCCTCGGGGGGAGGGGGGAGTTGAAAGTCATCCATTAAGCCACTCCTTGGTCACTTCAGAGTGGCAGGGAACATGATCACTTCCATGTTTTCTGCTCTGTAATGGATTTCTAGGTGAAGTGGATTTGAGCTTGGGTCAAAATCCGGTTTTTAATTGCCAAATTTGGCCCTAATACATTTAAAACTCTCACCAGTCCTGGTCTGAAGGGAAGGACCACACCATCCCTATCACTGTCCTGGTCAAGCCTTCCTCCTCCCCTACATCCCTAGCTGGATATGGAGTCACATCTGGAGGAATCCTGGGGATTTTGACAGACACCGTTTAAGAAGTGATGCCCATTTGTGATTTGCTTCAAGTTTGCAGGGAGTTCCTTGAGAACTCCAGTCCTCACCTCTTTTGATGATGGAAAGAAAAAGGGGCCTATTCTACTTTCTGAAAAGGAACTGGTGTGGGTTTTTCTTACTCAGAGATGATAGTCAGTTATCTAAAAATGGGTTATTGACTGCTCCTGGTTGATGATCTTCTCTGGGGAAATTTAGGGAGGAAAGGGACAGGGTGGGTAAACATATTTCCTTTCTTCACTTCTCAGCTAGATTTCTAGGGGTCCATAACAGGAGAGGCCAGGGTAGGACACTCTGATATCTACCTTGGTCTCCAAGATTATATTTTCTGACTGCCAGGCCTCCTCCAAGAGTCATATTTTAAGAAGAATTTAGGGCTCATCCCAAACTCTCATCATTTTATGTGCTATAAATATTTAGATATATCTTAACTCTGCTGGTCCATTGTTTCTGCAAGGTGGAGATAATAATATCTTTCACAGAGGGCATTTGGCCTGATGAAATGAAGATGGATGACAAATAATTAGGATAAGTATAGAATAATGTTGGGTGGGGTCAGTAGCAAAAAATTATTGACTAAGACCTGAACTCTGGAGTGCTAGGAAGGAGAGGGGTGAGGAACACTACATGGTGAAAATGTCATCACACTAGAAAAGAGGACTTTGCTATGATGTCTTCACCCCCACCCTACACACACATACACACACACACACACACACACACACTTGTGGAATAGCAAGAAAAAAATTGAACTATGGTCAATACAAAAAAGTACAATAACTGAAATATAAGGAACTGTTCCTGTTTTTCTTTTCTTTCGGTGTTATAATAAATCAAACCAAGCCATGACCAATAAAAACAAACAAGCTTTCTTACAAATCTATGTTAGTTGCACGTAATACACCAGGAAAGAGGAGATTCTTTGAAAGCAATTTTAATTAAGAAATGTATCTTTTCAGTTTGAGGGATTCCACCCAATTCGATGTTTTCAACTGCATTTAAGGGAACTCAGATGTATTGAGTGCCTCCTGTCTGTGGTGCTATTAAATTCAGAGTAGGGTTAAATGCAATAAGTCCCTCCAAGTCAGTTAGATTTCTTTATTTCTCTGCAACTAATCTCTGCAACTAATCCTCATAAATCCTCATCCTTCTGGGCCAGAAGGCAGGGTGGGGGCAGACAAGAGACAAAAACTTTACTATTTACAGGAGTCTTTGGGTTCAAAACAGTCTCTTAAAGTTCAAATAGATGCTTTAAGGTAACTTGTGTATCTTTGGGAAAATGTTTTATCGTTTGGATTTCCCTCTTCCCTCAAGCAAAATGGCATCTGACTGGAGAGGGAAGCTGTGTCCTCATGAGCTTGGGAAAAAAGGGCCCGCGAGCTGGGTTTCTGACCCAGTGCAGTTGGCTAGGTCTGTACCCTGGGGCACTTGGCTGATATCTGCATCTAAAGCCTGTGGCTAATGGAACTCATGGTCTTGATCTGTTTGCTGCTGGCTCCAGCTCTGGTCCCCTCAAATGGTCTGGTTTTGGGTGGTGGTGGCATCTAATTGCTGGCTCTATTGTACAGCATGTTCACTGGTCTTTTTTTTTTAATTTTGTTAATTTTTAAATTTTTTAATTAAAATATAGTTAATTTAAAATGTCATGTTAGTTTCAGGTCTTTCACTTGTCTTTGAACAACTAAATAGATGCCCACTACATAGCTTCCTGGCACTCCAGAGCCATGACCTCTCTCTCCTCCACACCCGGATAGAGTCTATTCCATAGTTTTTGTGTAGGGTCTTTTTCCCCAATGGGACAACTTCACTTAGGACCAGTAAAGTTTCTCTAGGCCCCAAGAAAGCCAGGAATTCATACGTTTTAGCCTCATTTTTGGAGAAAATCTATGCCCTATCCACATTCATCATGCTTGCACTTTACCTTTCAAATATACCACATAAGAGATGTTGTATTTAAGTAGGAATTCCTTAAAGGAACTTAACATTTTCTCAGTCTTCCCAGGGAACTCTCTCTTCTCTGAGATTCCCTTAAGGTTATTTCTTAGAATTCTTTCTGAAGTTTTGATTCCCCTTCCTATCCGATAGGAATTCTCCTATGTAATACCCTTCTCTTTCCTGAGGCAGCGTCCACCCTCTTCCTTTCTCAGGGCCAAAATGACATGAGAAATCTGTCAAAGGAAAGCATTTATTATTATCATTATCTTCTTTACACATAACATATTTTATTTAATCCTTGTAATAGCCTTTATTATCCCCATTTGCAGATGAGGAAACTGAGGTTCAGAATAATTACGTCACTTACCCAAGTGATTGAACCAGGATAGATTGCAAATCCTGTGCCCTTCCATTATGCCAAACAGCTCCCAAGGACCTATAGGAGGCAGACACTGCTGAGTTGTTTTCCATTGACAAGGAGTTGTTCTTCTGCTGGTTGTCCCCAGCTCTTCAATCTGGTTTGTCTTTCAGAGTTGCTCCCCCAACCCCATCCCCAGTGCAATGCAATGAGAGGAAAGCTTCAGAGCCCTTTAAGGTGCTTGGTCAAGAAGTCACTTAATATAGAATTAACACATCATCACCACAATTGCAATTTGTTTCTCTGGGAAAACAAATGAAATGCTCACTTATTTATCACCACTCCCTTT
Organism: Sus scrofa; assembly: GCF_054392235.1. NCBI lineage: Eukaryota > Metazoa > Chordata > Mammalia > Artiodactyla > Suidae > Sus > Sus scrofa. The sequence goes on along the minus strand of NC_139385.1, from coordinate 114,586,730 downwards.
GGAAAGAGCCAGCCAATATGGTGAAGTAGAGAGTTTACCATAAACAATAAAAGGTGAGTGCAGAGACTTTTTAAAACAAGACCAAACATTTGGCCAGAGCCCAGAAGACATTACTCTTTGTCCATTAGGATTCTCTCCTACACAGTTTTCCAGAGGAGGATGAAATTCCTTGGGTCATGTTATAAACATTCATCTTCTAAATCACGCCCCTAATAGAAAGAACAGAAGACGAAGTATGTGCTGTAAGTCATTTGCCTGCAGAATGTGCTCTGCACACAGTAATATAACATGTGGGGTCAGCCCCTGCGTCAAAGACCAAATACACAAGTGTAAAGAGATGGGAGGAAAAAGACAGACTCCACATGGCCAGCCTGGGGGAAGGCGGGACATCCCTCTGGGGAGGGGAGTCTTGGAAAAGGCTTGTTGGGGAGGAGCTGAGGGGAACATGGAATCATCGGGCTTTGAAGCCATCTGGGACAGAGATGGGAATAAATGCGTGGGTGGAGGGGCAGAACTCAGTGGAGCCGGGAGGAGAGCATGGAGTGGGGAATCTGGAGATTTCTTGGCCATTGGATGATTAGATGCAGTCTAGATGGGGTGCAAAGCTAAGGAAGGCACTTTGGACTTTTGGACTTTTGGACTTTTCCCTTCTGGACCCAAAGGAAAAAAAGGCTTGCACCCTGCTGGCAGAACAGGCAGCATGTGAGATAATCTCTGCCTCTCTCTCTCTCTCATGAATCCTTTCCTCTCCAGCCAAATCCATCCTTTTGCTTTTTTATTCAAGCAGCCAAGCAATGTGCATCTTCTGTCTGAATTCTGCATTCCCCACACTCATGCAGGAACCTTTCCTGGATGACCTGGCCTTTATAACTGATAAATGTAATTTGCCCGATCTTTATTAGTGCCAAACTCCTCTCCCACAAGTTCATAATCTCTGTGTTACCTGTGTTGTTTAATTCAAGTATCACAGCCCAGTGAAGCAACAATGATAGACAGAGCACTGTGCAAGAAGTTGAAGACAGGCTCTGCTACTAATTCACTGAGTAGCCAAAAGTACTTATTATAATAATGAGCATATATCTACCACTGATTGAGTATCTAGTAGGTTGGGTACCACGCTCAGCACTTACAAGTTATTATTTTAGGAAAATGATCACCATGATTTTTAAGTTTTCTAGTACCTGGAAGTTTTAGTACCTCATTAACTTATCTTCTTTTTCCCCATGGTTATTAAATTTGAAAAGAAAAGAAAACTCCACAGAATGGAAAGGTTTTCCTGGTTCTCAGGGTCATGTGAGGAAGGGATTGCAGGTGTGTGAGGATCTTCTGGCGTTTCTTCCATGGAATCCAAGTGGGAGAGCAGAGGGTAGTAGTAGAAAAGGGCAGGTGGGCAAATCCCTGGAATGTTTACGGGACAGGAAGGAAGGAGCGAAGATGCTGCCTTGGGGGATATGTGTCTATGTGTTTGAGCTGTGACTGCTGCCCTTAGCATTGCTAAACGATCAGAGGCCTGCGCTGGAGTCCCTGCCCTTGCTCGCATTCCCTAGGTAACTGTGAAAAGTTACTTTACCTTGATGAACTTTGGGTCCTGCCTTATAAGATTAGAAATAGCCAGTTACCAAACCCAGAGGATAAAACCATGGTTCAGGCCCCTTCTCTGTGACAGACTAGCTGTGTGTGATCTTGAGTGAGTCATTGAACATCTTCTGAACTCATATTCTCAACTAAAATGGAAATAGACGCCTACCCTACCTTACAGATCAATGTGATAATGCTGGGTCCAGTGTTTTTTATGCTTGAAGACATATTTATGAAGCAAAGGAGTTGAAGGGTGATAACACAGGTCCCCTTTAGCTAAGACAAATTTGGATTTTACAATTCAGTGACCTTATTCATGAAGAACAGCTTTGCAAAAGCTCGCTGCTCCACAGGATTATGCCTCATTTCCAGCAGCTATCGATGGGGGACGTCTCTGGGTACTCACTCACCAGGTATCATTACCTTATTTCTCTGCTGATCAGAGTCTGGCCAAAGAATAAAAGATTTCTCTCTCAATCTGGCAGTCGTTTTTCTTCCTCACTCTAAAGACACTAAGCAAGGTCAAGTTCAAGGAAGTGAATTCCTTAGAAAAGGATTCCCTCATAGTCTGGGAGATATTAGTTCATAGTTAGGATGGGTGTGTCGAGACCCCTGTGGCTTTCTCATATTTTCTGTAAGTTAAACTAAAGGTGGATAGTGTTGACCCAGGCATTAACCATGACTCTTTTTTATAGGCTGCTTCAGGGGCCCTTTGTGAATTTCACGATCCTTTCTTATAGAAAGGGTGGAGTAGTGGTGAGCTTTGTTTTATAGGTATTGATTTAAATTAATCATAGCTCATCCTGTCCAAACACTGGACTGTGTACACAGGTGGACAAGCTATTCGTCTTTAGGCATTTAAATCCTGCCTACTCTGGCATATCAGTAGAGATAGACTATCAAGCTGCAAAAATATAAGGATCATCTCCCAAAGAGACCTCTCCTATGCTTCTAAAAGGTTATCAAAATAGAAAAGAAGGAGTTCCCATTGTGGCTCAGTGGCTGACGAATCCGACTAGGACTATAAGGTTTCGGGTTTGATCCCTGGCCTCACTCAGTGGGTTAAGGATCTGGCATTGCTGTGAGCCGTGGTGTAGGTCGGAGATGTGGCTCGGATCCCGCATTGCTGTGGCTCTGGCATAGGCCCTCAGCTATAGCTCCCATTAGACCCCCAGCCTGGGAACCTCCATATGCTGTGAGTACGGCCCTAGATTTAAAAAAAAAAAAGGAAAAGAAAAGAAAAGAAGCATTCAGCTTTGGAATCTAAACTTTGATTTTAGGTGGTTAATGTTGGGGAAATGAAATGCATTCTGTTTGGAGTAATCAAACTTGAGCTTTTTGGAAAGTTCTACCTCCATGACCTATTCACAGTGTATTCATGAATAAGTCACTTCACTTTTCTGAACATCAGCTCAGTTTCTTCATCCAAAGCTTAGGGCAGGGTGCAAAACTATATTGCATTTAAAAATTTATTTTGAGTTTAATTCTAATATGCAAGATCTTCTCTTCCACATGAAGCATGATGTGAGGGTAAGGAATGATTTCTGTTTCTCATTGTCTTTAACATAGTGCCTTGAACATGGTAGATTTTTGACATATATTTATTCAATGGACTGGAACAGAGTTAATTGCAAGTGGTGCTAACTCAGGACATCGGGTTGATTTACCAGTAGTAGCATGACTGAACTTCTTCATTTTACAGAGGAAGGAACTGGGAGGGGAGAGAAGTGGAGAGGAGCTCTCTCTAGAGAGATCAGCCAACAGGTCCACGGCACATTGTATTTCGTGGTGGACCTCAGGCTGGAAACCAGCTCATCTAAATCTCAGTCAATTTTATTTTTCACTGCACAATAGCACAAGATTTTTGAGCTAAGGAATGAAGAGAAAGGAGACACTATTAAATAAGGTGGGGAGGAGAGAGGAGAAGTAGAATGTGGGTGGAGGTGGAAATGAAGAGTTGGTATTTGGAAATGCTTGACATTGATTTTGGATATTCAAGTAGAGATGTCATGTGGGAAACTAGATAAAGTCTGTATGTAGTTCAAGGGAGAGTTCATGCTGGATATACAAATTTGGAAATTATTAATGGAGAGATGGTATTTAAAGTCAAGGGACTGTATAAGATAACCTAGGGAGGGCCTGTACTTAGAGAAGCCTTCCCAGGACTGAGTTCTAGGGCATTCTATCAGCTAGAGATCAAGAATATGAAGAAGAAGCGTACAAAGTAAAGGACACTGAGAAGGCACATTCACTGAGATAGGAAGGAGAACCAAGAGAATGGTGAACAAGGGCTGAGCAAAGAAATTGTTTCAGAAAGGAAGGAGTAATCATCTGTGTCAGATAATGAGAACTGAGATATGTTTTTCAGACTTGGCAGCATGAGGGCTGTCAGTGAATTTGGCAAGAGCTGTTTTTGTTGAGCTGTGGAGATGAAAGCCTGATTGGAAGATTTCAAGGAAAAATGGGAGAAGAGGAAGTGGAAACTGTAAACACAGACAACTCTTTCTAGAAGATTTAGTAGTAGTATTAGTAGCAGTAAAAGAAGAACAGGGAAATGGGAGGTGGGGGTGCACACAGAATCAAGGGAGATGCTCAGATGATGCTGGAAATGATCCCGGTACAGAGAGTGCTGGATGGACAGGAGAATGGCCAGCACTGGTGAAAGAACAAGGGATCCAGTGACCCTACAGAGGATTTAGCCCCAAGTAGGAGCCCAGTCAGTTAATTCATTGTAACCAGAAGGCAGGTGGAATATGATGTGTAGATACAGGTGGTAGAAGCTGTCGAAGTTCTTTTCTGTGACCTCCTGTTTTCTCATTGAGATGAGGAGAGAGATTGTTAGCCGAGAAAGAGGAGGATAGATAATGTATTGGAAGGTTGGGGAGAGAGAAGAGTTGTGAAATAATTGCCAAGGAGAATGATGACCTGGAGAACTGAACTAGGACTGCTGGACACCTTGTGCACTGTCTGGCGCAGAGTCTAGCTCGATAAATCTCCCCTGGATGAAAGATGACCCGAGAACTGAAAGAAGGAGCCAAGTTGAGAATTCAAGTCCCAATATAGTGCATGACTCAGCCCATCAGATTTGAATCCATATTCAATAATGCATATTTGGCCATTTTCCTGAAGTTCCATTGAAGGAAACTATAAACATTGTGATTTAAGCATCTTTCCTGGCAACCCCAAAGAGGGCTCCAACCTATGCCAAACAATAGAATTACAGACTCTCCTTGGAAAAAGCTCCTTTCTCAACAGAGATTTTTATTGCCACATTTCATTTCCCAATATAGTGCTGTTCTCTTTATTGGTACCTTTACATCCCTTACAGATTTTTTTTAAAACATGTTTCCCAGCATCCATTATTTTTATAGCCCTTCTCCCCATTTTCCACACACACAAAAAAATTTCCCTTACATTTTCCTTAGGAATGTCTTGTTAATTTCATATGTTTACAAATTTTTACTGTCCCATATAGGCACTTTCCTCTACCCCCAGAGAAGTATCTAGTCAGAGAAATAAAATATGTGAACTAAAGGCTCAGCATTCTTTTCAGCTAATTCATCTACATTAGCAGGGTCTCCTGGGTCTTTGACTGCCTTCTAAATGGATGATTCACCTGCTCATGGAGAATTTCAGTAATTTTTTGGTAATGGTCTTTGGTTTTCAGCCAGAGGCTGCCTCTGGAAGCATATCTTTCTAAAGTTTTGAGACTCACAAACTTTGACCAGTATAGTCCTTTAGGAGTCTATCCCCAAGTTCTGCTTTTCCTCTTCCTTCAATTATTATTTTTTTAAAAATTATTCTCAGGCCTCTTCGATTAAGACCAATCCTTCTGTGAAGTAAGAAAAAAACTTCAGAATTAACCCAAGTCTAGGGCTTAATTTTTTGGAGATAAATGAAGCCAGCAGCTAGAAGCTATACTTTTTTAGATAGATTAAGATACGTAAATAGATAATGAACTTTTATTTTTTTTGGAACATACCAGAAAGACAAAAATATACAAAAAATAATAATAAAATAGACCCCACACTTTCTTTCTGGAGCATATCCTTTAGTAGTTCTTTTAGCAATTCTCTATAAACAGTAAACACTTCCAGTTTTTATCTGAAAATGTCCATATTTTACCCTCACTCTTGAGTGATAATTTAGCCAGTTGTAGAATTCTAGCATGGTTTTAACTTTTGCTCAGCACATTGATGTATTACCCCATTGTCATCTGGTCTCTATTGTGACTGTTAAGAAGTCTAAGTCTAAATATTTCTTTTTAGAGCTGTCTCTTATCTTGCTTTCCTTTTAGGATCTTCTCTTTCTTATTAGTGTTCTGAATTTCCCCCTGATGCATCTGTGTGTGAATCTGACTTCATTTATCGTCTTTGGGACATAGTACTTTTTTTTTTTTTTTGTCTTTTTAGGGCCACACCCTTGGCACATGGAGGTTCCCAGGCTAGAGGTCTAATGGGAGCTATAGCTGCCGGCCTACACCACAGCCACAGCCACGCTAGAGCCAAGCCACGTCTGCAACCTACACCACAGCTCATGGCAACACTGGATCCTTAACCCACTGAGCGAGGCCGGGGGTTGAACCTGCATCCTTATGGATCTTAGCTGGGTTCGTTAACTGCCGAGACCAGCTCAGCAGGATGGGGCTGAAGAATGGGTACTGTGAAACTTAAGGGAAAAAGTTAACATAAAACAAGACACAGAGACATTTATCTTAAGTAAAGGTGGGGACTGGGGGACTCAAGGTCTCAGGGACCAAGAGCACCGCCTCAAGAAACCACACTGCTTTTATTGCCCTCTTTAGGATTATGCCAAGTGAGGAGGGGGCTGTAGGTGGAGGATATAGAGGGTTTTTTTTTTTAATTATTTTATAAGTTCTTTTATTACTTTAAAAGTCACATAGCTGGTAGATGGTTAAGCTTTTACTCTGACCTTTAGGCATTTAACAATCATTAGCGTTTGAGTTAGCTATCTATGCATAGCATTTCAGAGAATCCTTACTGTGCTTCTGCAAATGGCATGCCTATTTGAGGCAACCTGGTGTGCCTAGGTTTGCACCTTGGTTCTCTTTGCTAATGCACATTCTGCTAATGACTGCTCATAAACCACTTGGGGCCATGAGGTTCCTCTTTCTCTTATTCTTTAGAGGACAAACCATGCTTGTGCAAACGGCGTGCCAATCTGCAGGTCCAGCATGCCTAGACCAACGCATTATGTCCTCATTCAGCTGACCCTAGGAATAACTTATGCCTTTAGGTCTTTGTTCTTAAGCTTCAGTCATTTACCAGTGACTGTTTTTCAAGCAGGAAGATGGGGTAAAGTAAAGCAGGACAAGATGGAGTTTTCAGCAAAGAGGCTAAGAAAATATTGTAGGAACATATCTCACAGTTAACCACTGAGCCATGAAGGGAACTCCAGGACATTGTACTTCTAATCTCTGAGGACTCATGTCATCAATTATGGAAATTCCCAGTCACTGTTTTGTGTTGTTTTGTTAATATTAGCTTTCTTCTTACTCCCTTTCCTTTTCCTCATGTTACACTCTTATTAGGCATAGTTTGGACTTTGTTTTCCTCCATGCTTTTTATATCTATTTCACAGTTCCAGTTATTTTATTTCTCCATGTTAATTATCTTCTGAGAGATCTTCTAATTTTCTGATTCTTTCCTCATCATTTTCTAATTAATTATTTTATTCCTTCGTGAGATTTTAATATTAATAATTTTCTTACTTCTACACATTCTGTGTTTATTGTGTTGTTCTTTTTAACTCAATAAATTTTATTATATTTATAGTTGTGCAACCGTCGTTACAACCCAATTTTACATTTCCATCCCAAACCCCTAGCCCATCCCTCCTCTGCCAACCTGTCTCCTTTGATAACCACAAATTTTTCAAAGTTTGTGAGTCTGCTTCTGTTCTGCAAATAAGCTCATTGTATCTTTTTTTAGATTCCACATATAAGTGATAGCACTTGATGTTTGTGTCTCACTATCTGACTAACTTCACTTAGCATGATAATTTTTAATTGCATCCATGTTGCTGCAAATGCCATTATTTCATTCCTTTTTATGTCTAAGTAATATTCCATTGTGTATATGTACCATATCTTCTTTATCCACTCCTCTGTTGATGGGCATTTAGTTTGCTTCCAGATCTTGGCTATGTATTGTTCCTTTCTTATGCTTCTGAATTTTTTTTCTTTTATGCTCTTAATCATTTAAATTCATTTAGTTTGAAGTCTATCGTTCTATTATCTGAAGCGTTTGAGTCTCCAATCCTTTTATTAGCTGGATCTCCTTATTCTCATTTATGCTGGATTTTTTTTTTTTTTCTTAATGTCATGTGTTTTGCAACTTTTACAGTAAGTTCATACTTAGTGGGAGTTGTTTTTCTGTGAGAATTGCCTGCAATCTTGATTGTGGGAGCATCCCTCCAAAGGGATGTGAAAGGGAATAAGAGATAACTTGCTTTTCTTTTGCTTCTGCAGGTACCCCATAGGCATCATTGGCTCCAGCTTTGGGCTTTCTGGCTCATGAAGTTTGCATATATTTGAACCACTAATTTGTCAGGAGCTCAGGCCAGGGGGGTTCTGTTTCCCTGAAAGCTTATATTCACTCAGAGCCTAGGCAGAGCTGAATGAGCCTCCCTGCAGTCTCTCTGGGCCTCTGGGAAGAATGTTTTCTAGTCCAAATGTTCACTGATGTCCTGTAAGAGTCTGGGCTTTATACAGACATCTTAGCTCCTTATACCAGCCAATAACTTTGTTCCTGTCCCTTCATGGCTATTAAAATCCAACCTAAATCAATGCCTGACCAACTACCATGCCTTCCTCATGGTGGCTACAGCACTAACACATTAAAGCTCTTCCTGCTTTTAATTTTCTCTTTAATTTCAGCATCCAGATAACTCTCATTCTACATTGAAAATTAAAGTAGTCATAAAAGAACTTTCACAAACTTCCATTCCACATCTACTCACCTACAAGCAACTACCCTCCACCATTTCTCCTATTTCTGTGGATGAACCATTCCTGCCCAAAGGCCAATCCTTCCATTTAGGCACTAGCTCTCATTCTTTTGTTATCTATTCAAGAACATCACTCCAGTAATTCTCCTCTCTCTCTCCTGCCCTAATTTTCTTTTTCCTGGACTACTATCAGCATACTGTTATTTCTCCTATCTTTAAAACAAAATAAAACCTCGATTCCTCTTCCTATCCAATTACTGCCCCACTTCTCTTCTCTCTTTACAGAAAACTTCTCAGAGTTTCTGTCTCCAGTTCCTCTCCTCTGTTTCCTTCTTATGCTCATTCCAATCAAAGCTTTGTCCTCACCATTTCACTGAAACCACTCTTTTCAAGGTTACCAATGATGTCCACATTGCTGAATCAGTCCTCACTCAGCATCTTACTTGACCTGGTAGCAGAATCTGTTGTAGTAGATCATTCCCTTTTCCTGGAAATCCTTTATCTTTTAGTGTACAGGACTCCACATTTTCTTTGTTTTCCTTCCTTCTCATCAGCAATTTTCAGTCTCTTTTGCTGATTCTTCTCCCTCCCTCACCCCCCCACCCCGCCCCCAACTCTGGAGTTTTCTCTCAAACTCTCCTCAAAGTTCAGTCTATTTTAGACATCTCTTTTCTAGCCACACTGAGTGCATGGATGACCTTAATCTAGTCTCAAGACTTTAAGTGCCACTTGCAGGCTGACAACTCCCAAGTACGTACCTCTAGCTTGTACATCTCTCCTAAATTCCAAATTCATATGTCAAACTGCCCACTCAACATCTCCAATAAGCTGTCCAATAGACAAGCCAAATGTGTCTTATCCAAATCTGACCTCTTGGAGTTCCTGTCGTGGCGCAGTGGTTAACGAATTCAACTAGGAACCATGAGGTTGTAAGTTCGGTCCCTGCCCTTGCTCAGTGGGTTAAGGATCTGGCGTTGTCGTGAGCTGTGGTGTAGGTTGCAGACGCGGCTCGGATCCCGCGTTGCTGTGGCTCTGGCGTAGGCCAGTGGCTACAGCTCCGATTCGACCCCTAGCCTGGGAACCTCCATATGCCGCGGGAGCGGCCCAAATAAATAGCAAAAAGACAAAAAAAAAAAAAAAAAAAAAAAAAAACCCACAACAACAACAACAACAACAAACAAATCTGACCTCTTGATCTTTTCTACAAACCTTCCTCTACCGTCAACACAGGCTAGGAATAGGGAGGATACAGAAAGAGAAGACCAAAAATTTAATACCCAGATCAGACTACTTACTGCTGAATCCAGCTAAATGTATTTGGATGCATTGAGATATCTTTAAAACTCTGTCTTACACCCCCCCCCCCCCACTGCCCCTTAGCTAGTGTGTGTGCAAGGTAGGCCCGGGGTCAAAAAAATACGTTTTTATCAATTACTTGGAAAAACAGAAGCAGCCAGTGCTTGTATTTTCCTGACGCGGTGTTCCTCAACCTGTTACACTCCTTGAATAACCCTGGCCAAGCTTCTTAACCTCCAGAACTGCTTTCCTCTACTGTTTTCCTCACACAGGGCTTGGGGTTAAGGAAGCTCCTGCACAAAGCCTTTAAGTGTTAGCTCCCTGGCACTGAGAAGTAGGTGGAAAGTTGGCTTGGCCAAGGAAGGGTGAGTTATCTCTTCCACCCTTTTCATTAACTTTAACTAAATTGCCAGAGAAAGAGAGCATGCCCCTTGTTCCTTCCCACCCTACAGTCTCGGCTCAAATGTCACTTTTTCAGGAAGGTCTGCCTTCACCACCCTGGCCAAAGTAGGTGGTGCCCTGGACTGTCCTTTAGCACATTTCCTGTTATTTCACATCCTGTAAGTCCTAATCAGGATGTGAAATTATTTAATTAACATATTTTCTGGATCGTTCCTTATCTCTATCCTAACCCTCAAGACATTCCCTAAGGTCAGAGCCCCCCTCTGCTTTTCCTCTTTTGTGTGTCCATTATCCTTAAATTTGTGCACCTTAAGTTTGTTAAATCTTGTTTTTTGAGGTTTTGGGCTATGTGTTTGAAACTCTTTCTCTCAATTTAAAGATTCTGAAATAAATTATCTTCTTAGTGTGGCCCTTCCTGCTGCTATTTTCTTGCTTTGGCAGAGGGAGAGTGAAATAGATTTAAATTTTTTTAACTTATCAAAGCCATTAATATAAAGCACAGAAATGGTGAGGTTTAGCACATGAAACTCGGTGAATAATTACTGGGTGGAGCTATCCTCACAAAGCAATTTTATACTTTCCCCATGAAATAAAAACCCTCAAATGTGTTACTATGGCAGCCTACCTCAAAAGAAACCTATGAATTAACATTAACCATCCCACTGCATCATGGATCCTCCCTGAGATTAGCTTCAGTGGGCTTGGAGATACACCAAATGTTGGATTAGTGTCATGCTTGTCACTTTTGCATGTGGGGAAACACACACACACAAACTATAATTTAGCAGCATCAGCAACAGCCATTGTACTGTTGGAAAAAAAATAAATTGGATTTAAACATGGTGGAAGATAGTCCTATCAACAGCACTGGGAAGGAGCTGTGCACTAATTTGGGGCAGCTTCCTCTTTTTCCAATTGACCTTGGCCCAGCCCAATTGAATAGATTCCATTGGGATGCTCTCTGGGCTCAATCCTGCCATCTAGAGGCAAATTCAGTGGTCAGATGCAGTTCTCACATTAGTTAGCATCCAGAATTAAATATTTTTGCAGACAGAAAGCCATAGCCACCTTTCCTGATAGAGTAGAGGCAGACACATCTAGAAAGCCATAGCCACCTCTCCTGATAGTCAGAGTAGAGGCAGACACATCTAGCACCCTCCTAGACACTAACAAAAAAGGCTCAAGAAGTCCCTCACTTGCTTCCGGTTGGGCTCCCAAGAGGCCCCATCTGGTCCTGATATTTCCTCAGAAGTCTGGACAGCAGAACATCATTCCTCAAATAGTGTCTTTTCTCTTGGTATAGGTTGCTTCAGAAGCTTCCACCAGCCACTCCCAGAGTACCAGACAGCTGTTCTGGACCGAGGTTATCAAGGAACTTTCTCTATTATAATATCCTGTGGCTTTGGAGGTGATGTTACAAATCATCCATTAACTATGGCTAGACCCACTTGGTAGCATCTGCATCTTATAGGCTGACAGAAAACATTGATATTTTACTCTTTTTAAGAATTCACAGGGTTCTTACTATAAATGAGGAACTGTGCTAAACTTTACACACGCATTTGCACATTTAATTTCCACAACAAACCATAAGATATGTACTAATATTATCATTATCATCCCCAATGAAAAACCTGAAGCTTGGCTAGCATAAGTAAATTCCCCAAATTCTACGTGTAAAGCAAACCAAGATTCAAGGATGAGTTGGCTTGACATCCAAACAAATACTCTTAGCCACTCTGCTCCACTACTGGTGGAGGGAATCTCTCCAATCTTCTGCAGTTGGACTAAAGTTTCAGCCAAGAAGAGAGTATGTGGTGAGATTGACTCAAAGAGACCAAAGTAGGAGTTCCTGTTGTGGCTCAGCGGTTAACGAACCCAACTAGAATCCATGAGGATGTGGGTTCGATCCCTAGCCTCGTTCAGTGGGTTAAAGATTGGGCATCGCCGTGAACTGTGGCTAGGTCACAGATGCAGCTTGGATCTAGCATTGCTGTGGCTGTGGTACAAGCCGGCAGCTACAGCTCTGATTAGACGCCTAGCCTGGGAACCGTCATATGCTGCAGGTGCAGCCCTTAAAAAAAAAAAAAGAAAAGAAAAAGGAGTTCCCGTCGTGGCGCAGTGGTTAACGAATCCGACTGGGAACCATGAGGTTGCGGGTTCGATCACTGCCCTTGCTCAGTGAGTTAACGATCCGGCGTTGCCGTGAGCTGTGGTGTAGGTTGCAGACGCGGCTCGGATCCCACGTTGCTGTGGCTCTGGTGTAGGCCAGTGGCTACAGCTCCGATTGGACCCCTAGCCTGGGAATCTCCATATGCCGCGGGAGCGGCCCAAGAAATAGCAAAAAGACCAAAAAAAAAAAAAAGAGAGAGAGAGAGACCAAAGTCAAAACTGCTTCTGAGGAGCAAACCAGAGCTACTCAAAGCAGTCCAGGACAAACAGCATTCCATTCCTGGTGCAGAGCCTCAGGCCCACCCAGACCTACTGACTCGGAGTCTGCTTGTCACAAGGTCTTGGGAGAGTCTCAAGCATATTAAAGGATAAAAAGAATTTGTTGATTTTGCAGATCCTCTAAGTAAACTTGGTAGAAAAATAAGTCTATAACTAACAGAGGGGGCAATGTGAGCTCATGAAAGACAAGGATGGGGACCTATCCATTTTTACCAACCAGTGCCTGTAGAAAAGTAAGCATAAGACATATTTATTGAAGAAATGAATGGATAAAGAAGGGATTGAGGCACTTTGTGGCAGACACTGTCCTGGGCCACACAGATCCCCATGTATTCATTCATCTCAGCCTCCTACTCATCATGTCACATGTCACAGGTTATTGGGACTGGGTTTGAGGTCTGGCTCTACCTCTTCTAATACTGGGCATGTTACCTCTTCTATGGCTCAGTTTCTCCAAGTGGAAGTAAAATGTGACAAAACAGGATAAAACAATAGATTGGAGCAGGGCTATGAAGGCCTGGCTCAACATGGCTCCACATGGGATAATCTGAAGAGCCTTCTCACCCCAGAGCCTGTGAGGTCTACTGAGGGCGTCCTGGGCCCGCACTGCCACACAATATGCCCTCTGACACTCCTGTTTCCTTCCCATCCTTTCAGCAGGGGTTTGTTCCAAATAAACATTTGGCATGCTGAACTCCATTTCAGAGTCAGCTTCACTGGGACCAAACCATGGTCCTCATTAGAGGAAAGCCAGTCACCAACTAAGCATCAAAGGTAGCTTTGAGTGAATTTACTGAGCAGCTGCTGGCTTTGGGAACATGAGGAACTAATATTCTCAGGCATTTATGATATGGCTGAGAACTCTACACTACAACTTGTTGATACAGAGTCTCCTGTATTATGATGCTTTTAATATTTAATTCCTTGCTGTTGCTGTATGTATTTTTATTTTTGCTGTTTGGAGTCTTCTGTTGTTGTTATGTTTGATCTCCAGTTGGTGGAACTGAGGCAGAGAACAGGGGAGACCTGCTTAAGACTAGATGAGGTAGATCCAGAACTCAAGTGCAGGCCTCCTAACTCTCCCACATCCAGTAACACAGCAGTAGGAAGGAGATGCTAGGAGGAATGAAAGTGGCTTCTCAAGCCTTCCATGTGGAAAAGATGTCAGAAGAAGCTTACTGTCAACACATTATAAAAAGATTCACTCTTTTATTTATTTATTTGGCTGTACCAATGGCATGGGAAATTTCCCAGGCTGGGGACTGAACTTGCACCTCAGCACTGACACAAGCCACTGCAGTGACAATGCCAGATCCTTAACCCACTGCACGGCAGGGGAACTCCAAAAGATTCACTCTTGGGAGTTCGAATCGTGGCTCAGCGGAAATGAATCTGACTAGTATCCATGATGACCCCGCTCAGTGTGTTACGGATCCAGTGTTGCTGTGGCTGTGGTGTAGGCCAGTGGCTACAGTTCCAATTAGACTTCTAGGCTGGGAATCTCCATATGCAGTGTGGCCCCAAAAAGCCAAAAAAAAAAAAAAAAAAAAAAAAGATTCACTCTTATACTATCGAAAGCTCTTGTTCTCTGCGCAAAGGGTCATTGGAACAATTTGGTTGGGTCAACCCTGGTCGTGAGATTGGTTGCCTGGTGGGCGGTGAGCTGGGAGGAAAATTTAGCAGGCATCGGTGGCCTTAAGTCTCAAAGCTTCAAGCCTCAAGGTAAGGTGAACTCCTTGAGAACATGCACCATGTCCTTCATCTTTGTATCCCCACCACTCAGCCAGGGTAGACATGATGATTCAAAAGAGACAAAAGAATTGCATTTGGGCACAGACTTAAAACTCTTCATGCACAGATCCCCGAGAGGCTGAGCCCTCCACGAGGCCTGTGACATTCTAGCCTATGTCACCCTCTTCTTATCAGCGCTCTTCTGACCATGGCAGCCCATACCCCACACAGTTCAGGAGTGGATTACAGAGTCTTATCCTGCTTAAGCCAGCATGCACGCCTTGTACCCAGGGTACGGCAAACCTCCAGGAATACAACAGGCATGCTGTGGGTTACAGAGCTCTTGTCTGCCCTGTGCCTCCTGCCTAGGAGGTAGGAGCCATGGGTGTTGCCCTCCAGGATCTGGGCCAGCTTTCCTTGGCAGGAGGGATGCCTATTGTTGGAGCTGCCAGACTATTCAGGGACAGGAGCCAGTGACAGAGCTCCCAAGGCTGAGTTAGACACCACACACAGGGTAGCAGGGGCTCAGCCCATCTCAGGGACCCCAAGGTAGCAGGGGCTCAGCCCATCTCAGGGACCCCAAGGCTGCTTTTCCTTTTCCATCATTTGCACCTGAACCTTCATTATTCAAATGAAGCATCTTCTGGTCACGTCTTGCTGGTAAATAGACTGTTTGTAAAAGGAAATGTTGGCTTACAGCTGGGCAGTAGAATCAAAGGTCAGGAAAGGCATTGCAGCTCTGGCGTGCAGCATCCAGTGCCCAGCTCCTGCAACACAGTGAGGACACACATCAGGGAAGGATGGCAAACAGCCTTTCTGAGGGCAGGAGCGCAGAGGGAAAAGGTGGATGGCAGAGCCAAAAGAGCAAAAGTGCTTCCTCCTTTAGAGTCTGAAACAGGAAAACAAACCTTTTGAACAACAACAACAAAAAAAAACCTGCATGTTTTATTCACTCTGTTTACAGATTATCTTAAGCCAGCAGGTGGTGTGGAAGGTGGGCCAGGTGCTGCAGCTGGAAGATGGTCAGGATGGTCAGCAAAGCCTTCCTTCCCCCAGGCCGGCACCAACTGTGACCTCTCATACCATCTTCCTCTAGTTCCTCCCTTTCCCTCCCCATCGGGCAGCACTAATGTCCCCAGGCCCTCGGACCACCTCTCTACATGAACGCTCTGGAGAAAATTTATAGATGAGTCTCTATTATCTTTGGAAGAGGAAGAGGTCCAGGCAAGTTCAATGATTTGGCCAAAGTGTCGTGGCCAGGGAGTGCCTGAGCCTACCAGGAGACCCTGAAAGCCCCCTGGGCCATCAGGATCAGAGAGCAGCCCTTTCAGACACAGAAAAGGCAGTTCTGTCATCCTGGGCACCAAGTGTCTGCAAAACTTCAAACTCATTTCCTGAGATAAGAATGACACTTTAGGAAGGCAGTCTGGAAATGGAAAACAAGTAGCAAGTGCCTTGCCACCCATAGTGCCAGGGCCATCTGCCAAAGCCTGGTGAGCATGGCCCTTGGGGAAACTGCTCTGCTCAGCCCTTCTCTCTCACTTCCCCTCCGCTGCTCCAAGCCCCCACCCCATCCAGGCTCTGAAGAAGTCTTTGAACATTTCACCATGATTCGACCACTCGCAGCAGTGGGGGTGATGGCCTGGCTGTGGAGCACCTGGGAGACCAGCTGAATGCAAGCCAGAGGGAGTTGAGTTGAGCAACCATGTGCAGCTGCCCGGAGCCCAGTTTCTCCCAGCCGAGCTCTCCTCCGGATGCTGCACGCCCCTCCTATCCAGTCCTCTGGCCTCCACTCCACCCTCCCCCAGTCTCCATTTTGCAGCCAGAAGGGGCAATTCCAGGCACAAATCCAATCACTTTGCTTCTATGGTATGATGGTTGAAACCTACAATGGTTCCCCAGGGCTCCCGGACCTAGCCTGACTTGTCCTCATGATCAATCCCCAAGTTCTCAAGAGTCTCTCCCCACACCCGCCCGCCACCTGGAGCCCCCGGCTTACTCAGCTCCTGAAATCCATTCTACTTCCTCCTACCTGCAGGGGCTTGCTGCGCTCTTGCAGCCCCCTTGGCTTTGAACACCCTTGCCAGTATCTCCTCCTCAACCCAAACCCGCATGTGACTGACCCCTACTGATCCTCCCATGTCTGTCCTCGCCCATCATGCCTTTAGGCCAAGTGAGGCTGGGTAACCCTCCCCCAGTCCCTCCCACTGGGGACCTCCCTGCAGCAGTACAGACCAGTCGCCTAATGCTCGGCTCTGTTCCCATCTAGACAATAAGCTCCACTAGGCGCTATAATGTTTTGGGTTTTGTTTGTTTTGTTTTTAAACATTGGGCTCAAAACTCAAGTGACCAACAAATATTTACTAGAAGAAAGATGTTATGAATAAGTTAATTAACAAAAGGCCCAGACAGCTATTCAGACAAATGCTCTGTATCAGCTCTGCCAGCCTTTTACGCACTGCAAGGCTCCCTCCAGCCATTAGCGGGGCAGTGGGATTGCTCTGGGATTGGGTACCAGGACTCTAGTCCTACCACCACCACTGCACACCTTGGGTAGGTCGCTGCCTCTCTGGCCTTCAGTTTCTCTATCTGTTCTTCTCTTCCCACAACCAAGGCAACTAAAGGCAGCCTTTGACTGACTGACTCCCTTTTTTAAAATGTTTATTTCATTGTGGTAAAAACACATTTATTTCATTGTGGTAAAAACACAACATGAGCTCTACCCTCTTAACAAGGATTTAAGTGTACAGTACAGTATTGTTAACTCAGTACAATATTGTATGGTTGACTCCTCTTTGGTGTGGGCTGGGCTGCCAGCTGCACACCCCACCACCCCCCGCTTGCCTTCCTGTGTATGAGTCTGAGCAGCTGCATTACCGGGGGGCAGGGGTCTGGTGGCTGGGGTGCAGCAGTTCAATCAAGGGAGAAAGTAGATGCTGGAAAACAGCCTGGTGAGGTGGGGCCAGGGAAGTTTCCTCAGATTCTTCTTACCTCTGGGGAGCAATTAACCATTTCTCAGGGGCCCAAAGATAAGAGACAACAGATGCTGTGCCCTACAAAACAGAGGGGCACGGAACTGGGGGGCCAAGGCAGAGGGCTCACCCAGGACACAAAGCCAGACAGGAATGTGGCCAAAGAGATGAGATATTTTGCCTGGGGGCCTGTGATCTAACACTTTGCACCTTTTCCCATCTGGCTTCAGGACAGATAGCCCTGTGCCTGCCTTCCTGCTCCTGACCCACTAGTCACCATAAACTTAAAGCAAGAGACCAGCACCTGTTTGTCTTTGAGCCGTCATGTAAAAATATGTAGGTGCACAGTTTAAGACCAAATAGCCAAAAATGGATTCATGAATCAAAATTCCATTTTGAATTGTACCATAAATGATAATCACTGGCGAGTATTGCCTGAGCCTGGGTCCCAGACACCAAATGAAAATCAAACCCATTATTATTGGCTTCTTGGCATTGATGACCTGAAAGTGAATCATCTTCTATCACAGACTATAAACAGAGCTAGAATTCATGAAGCTGCAAATGTTCTTTCCTGATGCTTTCAATAAAGATAAAGGCATTCATTGTCAGAAGTTAAACCAAATGAGTTTTAGGGAATAAAAGTCCCCTCTGCCCTGGAGGAAGGGGTGATTGGAGTGCTGGGCAGAGTGAGAACCTGCATCTCTTCCTTTCCAGTCTGTGGGGCAAGATTAGCTCAGCCTCCTCTTTGGAACATGCCTTTTCCCTCCTCCTGCATTTCTAGGTCTCCAGGCTAGTGGAGCTTCCTAATTTGGAAGTCAGCACAGAGCAAACCCTGACAGTATGTGGGTGTCCTGCTGTGAACTCCCTGAGAGGCAGTGGTCCTGGTTACATAACAGGCACCTCAGTTAACCCCTCCAAAGGCCTCCCAAGGCTCCTAAGCTAAGTAGGAGATGAGGTTCTGGAGCCAGCCTGCCCCCATTCACTGAAGTGCAGGCTTTACACCCAGACATTCCCTGCCAGTCCTGCCCTCTGCCTGCTCTTTCCGCCTTTCCCACCTTCTCACTGCCAGTGGCTGTACCTGGAATCTCACTTTGGGGCAACTCTGGAAGGCAGGGACTTCATTTGCTTTGCATCTGCCGTGATTCTCAACAGACTGCTGGGCTTATAAGGACAGACAAGCAGCAATTGTGCAAAGACGGAGAGTGAGCTAAACACAGACAAGGGAAGTGAAGGAGAGCGGCAGAAAGAATCTTTGTTGCTCACCATTTCTGAGCCCCTTCGGGGGGGCTCTTGCGGTTGAGCCCAGGCAGGTAGATGTCCACAAAGGGGTGAAAAATGATGTCCCCAGCTCCTGCTTGGGAGTCTGACCCATTAGTCAGATGTCTCCAACAGATGTGGCAAGTGGCTTATTGGGGTTGCTGGTCATAGTGGACATTAACCAAAATTTATTTTTGTATTTATTCACAAATATTGTTTTATCATTAAAGGAAGTTTTAAATAAGAATATAAGCCATCACTGATCCCCAAAACACAACAATTGATTTTACTCTTGCCAAACCCTTGATTTTAAGTGTTTTATTTTGGGATTGGACTGTGAACAGCAAATTCACATCCAAATCAACAGTGCATGCTTGTGTGTTGTCATTTTCTGCCTCTTCCAGCCTGAGAGGTCCTTGCAGACGGGAACTTTCACTTTGGCATCTTGGTGTTAGCCCAATGCCTGATACTCAGTATTTGCTCATCAAATATTTGTTAAATAAACAAATTGCCCCAATATCTTTGCCAGAACTGTGCATTTAAATCAAGAAGAGGACAATATATTACTATTTTAATTTTGACTAAATTAAAAATTCTCACAGAAATGGAAAGCCTGGCCAGAGTGGAGTATCAGAATGTCAACCAGTGGCATCCAGGTCAAAGTTGAAAGGGAATATTGTGCATTGAGTTCTGTGGGAGGAAGGATAAAAATGGGAGAATGAAACCGATGATCTGAACACTCAAAAGCAGAAGAGGGAGAGGGAAAGTAATGGGTTGAGGCAAGTGATTGAGAACTAGGTCTGTGAATTGATAGGATCTGCCAGGGGGTTCATGGTGTTTTGGGGATACGTGTGGAGGCTTGTAGGAAACTCTCCAGGTTAACTAGTAACTGCTGCTCATAGATCTTCAACTGCTTTATATTCTTAAAATAGAAATTTTGCTTTTGAGGGAAAAGGTCATAATTCCTAGTGGAGAAATTATTCTCTGAGGAAGATAGCAGTGGCCCTAGATCATAGCATTATTACTTACACACAGCACAAAATAAAATCTTGCATCAAAGGCAACTGAATTTCCATTCCCATGCACAGATTAGATCAAATTATGGTTCTCTTTTATTATTATTCATATTTGTCTGTTTCCTAATACATTCCTTACATTTATACAGACAATATGATCTATTAATTCACACTTGAAATCTAAATATCTTGATTGAACAAGAAAATTCTAGGAAGGGCTCTACTTACCACCAAATTATGTACAGAATAACCATTTCTTTGGTGACAGGAAGGCCTCCTTTTCTGGCAGACACCACCCTCCTCTGTAATGTGAGGGCAACTTGGATGGCACTGGAGTGATTCCTGTGTAAGGCACCTGGGCTTAGAGCTTTCATGTGCCTGACAGAGCAGTGCAGTCTGTCCTCAAACTGGGCAAACTAAGTTAATGCTTAGTTCCCAGTTCTGAGCTTCTTTAGTAATTCTTGACCAAGATTGTATTTGGAAGTTCTGGGATTCTGTAACCTTTGGTTTTAAAAAAAATTAAGTATAGAGTTCCCTTGTGGCTCAGTAGGTTAAGGATCTGGCGTTGTCACTGCTGTGGCTCTGGTTACAGCTGTGGTGTGGGCTCCATCCCTGACTTGGGAATATCTGCATGCTGTGGACGCAGCCAAAAAAATTAATTGCATGTTCTTGTGATATAAAGACTTTTTTAAAGGGTCAGGCTGATCTATCTGTGAAGACAGAGAGAGTAGGAGTGAATCCGCATGATGTATAAAGTGAGTGTGAGTCTCTAGATTGTAAATAAGTTAGGTAATGACACTGAAAAAGTCATAAAGAGCTGTGAATAAGTAATAAAGTGACATTTTGGAAGTTCTTCCAACAAATCAACCTTGTTTTGAATCTCAGCCATCTCCTTGAACCCTCCTAATCCAGTGGAATCCTAGCCTATCCTATTTAAGCCTAATCCCTGTAATAGTCCTTCCGAATGTCTCTCACGTCCTTTGTTTCTGTGGGCCCCTGCCACTCGTCCAGTTCAGGTCCTCATCACATCACACCTGGATTATTGCAACAGCCTCCTCATCAGTCTTCCTGTCTCCAGTTTCTTTCCTGCATTGGATCCATTCCCCACGCTGCCACCAAACTCAGGGCTTGTTTTTTGTTTTGCAGGGTTTTTTTCCTAACATACCATTTTCAACATGCTCTAGCTCTGCTCCAAAATCTCTGACTGTTTCCCGTTGCCTTCTGAGTGAAGTCTACATCCACAGTACAGAAGTCGAGGTCCTCCAGGTTCCAGCCCATCTGTGCAACCTTTCACCCTGCTACTGCTCAAAGCACCAGGCAAGTGGAGGTGGCCACTCTCTCTCCCTAGCAAACCCATGCCTCTCTGTTTATTGGTCTCTATGGCCACCTGAACCTGGCTCATCCTTGGAAGGCTGTTTCCCTTCCTCTCTGCCTCTTTGAACCCAAACTTTCTATGAGGGCTCCATCCTGTAGGGTTTCCCCCAACCTTTTCTGTCCATCCTTGTCTAATTGGGTGGCTCTCTTGTATCCCTCCATTTCAATAGAAGCTTCCCGGAGATGCAGAGTAACTTGACTTACATATAATGACCACCCATGTGCCTGCAATACAGCACATGAAATAGAGCAGTTAAATAATGTTTGAATGAAGCAAGGGGAGGGACCATGATGGCAACACAGAAGGCTCCTGAATTTTCCTCCTCCTATAGATAACACCAAAAGTACAGCTTCGCAAGGAGCAATTTCCTCTGAGAGAAATCCAGAAACTAGCTGAATAGCACCTACACCTACGCTGAGAAAATGCCCACATCAAAAAGGGTACAAATAGCTGAACACAGACTCACCATAAACCCAAGCCTGAAACAGTGCCATATAATCAGGGAGTGTGACTGGAAGGGAAGGGGACCCTCAACTCCAAGCTTCTTCCTGGGGAGCAAAGGGTTTGGTCCCCACATCTAGTCCCACAATTTTAAGGCTCCCACCTGTGAAGGGATCCCAGAACACCTAGCTCTGAAAGCCAGTGGAGACTGCATCCATGAGACCCACTGAAGTATAGGGAACAAAGGAGCAGTTCTCTCTGGGTTCGTGATTGATTGCTGAGGCTGTACACCCAGGGATCAGCTCAGATGGAGCAAACAAAAATGCCCATCTCCCTGACTTTTCCTGGAAGAATGTTGACTGCCTGCTTTACAGCCTGCTACCTGAGGGTCCAGCTTCTAATTTGCAGGCGTCTACGGCCTTGCTGCAATCCTCCATGAAACCCAGGGGAGCCAGTAGTCACTTCCACCACCTCCCTCTCACTCATCCCAACTATAAAATCAGGTGCCAACATCTCTCCGAAAGGAGCTTGTATACATGCTTGGTAGCCCAGCTTTTGTGCCTACTGTTCAAGGAATACTGATTATGTAATTAAAATTTGCTTAGTAAAACTTGTGTCTTCACCAAAAAAAAAAAAGAAAGAAAGAAAAAAATATCTGAGGTGATGGATGTGTTAATTAACTTAATGGTAGGAAGCATCTGTGTGTATAATAAATAATCAGACTAGGTTTTATTTTTATTTTATTTATTTTTATTACTCAATGAATTTATTACATTTATAGTTGTACAATGACTCATCACAATCCGATTTTATAGGATTTCCATCCCACAACCCCAGTGCATCCTCCCACCCCCCCAAACTGTCTCCTTTGGAAACCATAAGGTTTTTCAAAGTCTGTGAGTCAGTATCTGTTCTGCAAAGAAGTTCATTGTATCCTTTTTTTAGATTCCATATGTCAGTGATAGCATTTGATGTTGATGTCTCATTGTATGGCTGACTTCACTTAGCATGATAATTTATAGGTCCATCCATGTTGCTAAAAATGCTGTTATTTCCTTCCTTTTAATGGCTGAGTAATATTCCATTGTGTATATGTACAACATCTTCTTGATCCACACCTCTGTTGATGGACATTTAGGTTGTTTCCATGTCTTGGCTATTGCAAATAGTGCTGCAATGAACATTGGAGTACATGTTTCTTTTCAAGTCATGGTTTTCTCTGGATAGATACCCAGGAGTGGGATGCTGGATCAAATGGTAGTTCTATTTTCAGTTTTCGGAGCAATCTCCATACTGTTTTCCAGAATGGTTGCACCAATTTACAATCCCACCACCAGTGTACTAGTGTTCCTTTATCTCCACACCCTCTCCAGCACTTATTGTTTGTAGACTTTTTGATGATGGCCATTCTGGCTGGTGTAAGGTGGTACCTCATACTGGTTTTGATTTGCATTTTTTCTAATAATGAGTGATGTTGAACATCTTTTCATATGTTTCTCAGCCATCTGTATGTCTTCTTTGGAGAACTATTTAGATCTTCTGCCCATTTTTGGATGGGGTTGTTTGTTTTTTTGGTATGGAGCTATAGGAGGTATTTATAAATTTTTGAGATGAATCCCTTGTCAGTTGATTCATTTGCAAAGATTTTCTCCCATTCTGTGGGTTGTCTTTCCATTTTGTTCAGAGTTTCCTTTGCTGTGCAGAAACTTTTAAGTATAGTTAGGTCCCATTTGTTTATTTTTGTTTTTACCATCATGACTCTAAGAGGTGGATCTGAGAAGATGTTGCTGTCCTTTATGTCAGAGAGTTTGGCCTATGTTTTCCTCTAAGAGTTTGATAGTGTCTGGTCTTATATCTAGGTCTTGAATCCATTTGGAGTTTATTTTTGTGTATGGTGTTAGGGAGTGTTCTAATTTCATTCTTTTCCATGTGGCTGTCCAGTTTTCCCAGCGCCACTTATTGAACAGGCTGTCCTTTCTCCATTGTATATTCTTGCCTCCTTTGTCATAGATTAGTTGGCTGTAGGTGTGTGGGTTGAATTCTGGGCTTTCTATCCTGTTCCACTGATCTATATTTCTGTCTTTGTGCCACTACCATGCGGTTTTGATGATTGTTGCTTTGTAGTATAATCTGAAGTCCAGGAGCCTGATGCCTCCAGCTCCATTTTTCTTTTTTCAGGATGTCTTTGGCTATTCTGGGTCTTTTGTGCTTCCAAACAAACTTTAAAATATTTTGTTTGAGTTCCGTGGAAAATGTCCTTGGTAATTTGACAGGGATTGCATTGAATCTGTAGATTGCCTTGGGTAGTATAGTCATTTTGATAATATTGACTCTTCCAATCCAAGAGCATGATATGTCTTTCCATCTATTTGTGTCATCTTTGATTTCTTTTATCAGTGTCTTATGGTTTTCAGAGTACAGGTCTTTTGTCTCTTTAGGTAGGTTTACTCCTAGTTATTTTATTCTTTTGGATGCGATGGTAAACAGGATTTTTTCCCTAATTTCTCTTTCTGCTCTTTCATTGTTAGTGTATAGAAATGCCATCGATTTCTGCGTATTAATTTTGTATCCTGCGACCTTGCCAAATTCATGGATGAGCTCTAGTATCATGTCATCTGCAAATAGTGATAGTTTTATTTCTTCCTTTCCAGTTTGGATTCCTTTTATTTCTTTTACTTCTCTGATTGCTGTGGCTGGGACTTCTAAAACTATGTTGAATAGTAGTGGCAAGAGCAGACATCCTTGTCCCAAACTCAGACTAGGTTTTAAATACTTTAAAACTTTATTTGTCAATCATGCCTCAATAAAGTTGGAAAATAAAAATAAATACTGTTCAAGTCCACTGAAACTTCTACTTAGATTTTCCCCCTCTTTCTGTCCATTCTTCTCAAAAGTAACTATTGTCCTGAATTTTTTCATTGGTGATTCTCTGGCTTTTCCTTATAATTTTGATTACAGATGATTGTTTTTTAAAAACATATATGCATATTGGTTAGTATTGCATGTTACCCTTCATCACATCTCCCCCCAAGTGCTAACTGGTCTCCTGACTGATTTTCGTACCTCTTAATTTATCCTGTTGCCATCCATATACCTCTTCAGTCTACCATCAAGTCATTTCACTGCTCAGCAACCTTCAGGGGTGCCTCATTCACCACTGAATCAATTCACTTCACACCATTAATATATTGAGCTTCACCAAATCTCAATTTTCTGAGCCTCAGTTTCATAATATGTAGAATAGAAATAAAAATATTCACCTCGCACGATTGTTTTGAGGATCAAATGAGACAATTTTTGTTTTCTTTTTATGGTTGCACCTGCGGCATATGGAAGTTCCCAGGATTGGAGGTGAATTGGAGCTACAGCTACCAACCTACACCACAGCCACAGCAGCACTTGATCCAAGCCACATCTGCAACTTATGCAGCAGCTTGCAACAATGCTGGATTCTTAAGATACTGAGCAAGGCCAGGGATCGAATCCAAATCCTCATGGACACTATGTTGGGTTCTTAACCTGCTGAGCTACAAAGGGTACTCCAAAATGAGACAATTATGAGAGAACTCCAAAGTGCATACCATGGGGACTGACACATAGTAGGAATACAATACACTGGAGCCGATCTTATTTTTATTGCTCCTCCTTGGGCTATTATTTCTTAATGACCATAATTACTCCTCTATGAAACTTCTCCCCAGCCAAAGCACAGGGCTCAGTTTGTTGAGTGTGAAATAAAACAGCCTCAGTGGTCAACTCACACAAAAATTGATAATAACCATAGTGGGGATTTCTATTAATTGTTCTTTGAAAAGTCCCCAAAGGGAGGTCCATATTGCCTATTCTGAAAGGGAGGAGGCCACCGAGTTTCTCTTACTAAGGAGAATAAATAAGAAGTTATAAAATCTTAAAACATTTTCAGTAGTGATGTGTGGGTATAGGCTTGGACTGGGCTGCTCCTCCTGCTGGCTTTTGTCAAGCATTAGTTGGCTGCCCTCAAAGCAGAGCTGCCTGCTCTGCTGGGAGAGATCAACTGGCTACAGGATTAGCTGGGGCCCCAGCTGGAGGGAGGGAACCCATTCCTCTGATGTGCACAGTTGCCTTGGGGCGTGGAACCCATTCTTGCTGAGTTGTCAAAGGACTATTTTAGATCCTGTAGAGTTGGCAGGAGTTCCTGGGATGTACTTGTCTTTGTGTGTGAACTACTTGTCACTTGCTTCTTCCCCTCCAGTCTTTGTCAAAGAATAAGAAATTAATGGCTGTAAATGACTGAGATCCTCTAGTTATGGTTTTATTTATGCATAATTCTGACAGGTTGTCTCCTTATTGAGAAGTAGCATGTCTCTTATCTTTTGAAAAAGATGATTTTCATTAATCTGAAAAGCAGTACTATGCATGATGCTGGAGTAGGGCAGCCTGTAATCAGTCTTAGCAAAAATACACCCCAAGAGTCCTGTGGTCCCTACGAAGCCACTTCATCTTTAATTTGGTTTGTTTCCCCAGTAGGTCCCCATCCCATCCTCTCTGTTACCACTGCCCAACCTTCAGACTTGTTAAGGGAATTCACCATTTGTTCTCCAAGGAGTGCCATGTTTTAAAAACTATGTATATACTGAAATCCAGAAAAAAACTTGCATACATATGCAATTATTTGAACTTAACTGCAGATGTATATGGATATATTTTTATACATCATATCAATTAAATAGAATAGTGTTCTATGATAAGAAATGTATATTAACTACTCAAAAAATGATGAGTTTATCTTCTTTCTTGGGTAGCACAGAATGACTTATCAAATGTCAATGGTTATAATAACATTTACTTTAGCGAAGAGATTATTACAATAGTTGAAAAGCCAATTGAACCCATCAGATTGTCCACATATCAACTGCATTTCATTCAAACTAGTTTATGATCTAAAACAGGTTGTCTTTAGATGCAAGGTCATAACTTTTTGGGGATTTTTTTGTTGTAGTTATTATTGTTCTTAAAAAGATTTCCTGGCCTGAGTGACCCCAACCAAATTTCACATAGTGTCTGAACTTCTGAGGATGGCTCTGATGCTAATGTCAGCAGGGTGAGGGTGAGAGCTGACCAATGGTTCTATTTGCAGTGTCTACCATGGAAATGTGCCTATGGAGGCAGACATGGCCTCTCATGGCTTCCAGGCCCACTGAGTTGTTAATTACATTTGGATTGCCGATTCATAGGCGGGTGAAGGAGTGAGTAATCATCAGGTTATCTCTGCTTTTGTATATTTTGTTTATAAGTCCAGGTACCTCACAAATTAGCCCTTTTCTTGAATATCTTCATTAGCCTTCATTTGTAATTTGACATTGATAATATAGATTCATCAGATAATTTGAAACTTCTTGCTGACTTTTGTGACCAAAAAAAAAGCAATGAAATATCACTCAGATGTGCTTCATGCTACACAAAATTTCAATAGTTGCATGCAGAGCCAATGTTCTATTTCCCACTGGCACTCATCTCTGAGGGGCTTTGTCTTAATCTCAGAAAGCACTCCACTTGGCAGTGAACTCTATCACTGAGGCTTTGCCCTGCCCACCCTTGGAATTAAGTAAATGCTTACTTATAGCACCTGAACAATTTCCTATTTAAATACAACTCTTTTTTTTAGTAAAATAATTCTTTTTTGTGCCGAAAAATCACTTGTAATATAGCTACTCTTACTCACCCATTGTGTGATCTTCAACTTTCTTAAAGCAGTTTCTCTTTAAAGCCTACCTAGTACACATCTATGTAGGTTTGCTACATAATCATACAAAGCTTCAGGTTTGGACTTTCATGCTTTCAGCCAAATTTTATTTCCCAGAAAGGAGAGAGGGACATCCTATCCTTCTCCTTTGTACCATTGCTCCATTCATCCATTCATTTGACATTTATTGAGGGACTCCTGCATGCTGGACACCATATTCAACTTTGTTGATCTCAAAATCAAAAGATCATCAAGGGAGGAGGTGATTTGGTAAGCAAATCATTGCAACAGGGGCCGATAATTTCCACCAGAGAGGCACCAGGAGAAGGAAGTGACTACCTTGTTTGAAGGAGTCAGAGAAGATTCCACAAGGAGGTGATGTTTGAGCTTAATCTTTCAGTAGTTTTTCAGGCAAAAGAGAAGGACTTTGAGTTAAAAAAAAAAAAAAAGAAAAGAAAAGATCAGCATAAAAATGCAGGGTTGCTATGAGGAGTGTTTGGTGGTACAAAGTGGGGAGTGGCAATTCATGAAACACTTAATCAAATGCCTGCTCTATGCCAAGCATTGGGCTGAATGCATGTTTATTCATTGTCTCATTTAATTTTCATAGCCATGCTATGAGGTTGGAATTTTTTAGTCATCATTTTATAAATGAAGAAAGTGTTATTGTGCTTCTTTACAGAGGAGACTGTGTGGTGAAGGGACTTACCCAAGGCCCTAGAGCTCATCTGGTGTCACTAACACTAAAACTTTTGCTCTTAGCGATTGTGTGAGCAGGTTCAGGCAAAGTGATGTGGGTCCTTCCATGCCATGTAAAGACTTCAGTGTATGTTCTGTTGGCAATGGCACACCATCAATGTGTTTTCAATAGGGCAATGAAGTACTGTTAAATTAGATTTAAAAAAGATAACAATAGAGAAGGAATGTGGAGGAAGGGTTGAAATGGGAAGAGACCATAGACAGGGGAACCAGTTAGGAAAGCATGGAAATAGTTTAGGAAAGAAATAGTGAGGACTGAACTAAGGCAGCAGCGAAGCCATGGAGTTGAGAGATAATTCAGAAATAGTATTTCTATATATGCGGATATATGTGGAGTGATGGGTGGCTGAGGTTACCAGTTTTTGTTGAACACCATGGAACCTATGTATTCCATGTTTAAGAAGAAAATGAATTTTCTAAATAATATAAGAGAGCCTACAGGGTCTTTGGCAGAGCCAGAGAATCAGATTTGCAAGTGTCACAGCTAAGAGAAATGCCTGAATTGCATCAGACAATTCCAGTGGAGACCCTGCTACTGCCAGCACTGAGCTTAAGAACTTAAGCACCAAGTATCAGTTTCCTATTGCTGCTATAACAATCTATCACACTTTTGTACTCTAAGATAACACAAAATTTTTTAAATTTATTTTTTATGGTTATTTCCCCCAACACACTTTTTTTTACCCACTGTATAGCATGGGGACCCAGTTATACATACATGTATACATAATTTTTCCTCCCATTGTTGTGCTGCGTTGTAAGTATCTAGACATAGTTCTCAGTGCTACACAGCAGAATTTCATTGTTATTCCATTCCAAGAGCAATAGTTTGCATCCGTTAACCCCAAGCTCCCAATTCCTCCCACTCCCTCCCCCTCCGCCTTGGCAACCACAAGTCTATCCTCCAAGTCCGTGATTTTCTTTTCTGTGGAAAGGATCATTTGTGCTGGATATTAGATTCCAGTTATAAGTGAAATCATATGGTATTTGTCTTTCTCTTTCTGACTTACTTCACTCAGGATGAGAGTCTCTAGTTCCATCCATGTTGCTACAAATGGCATTATTTTGTTCCTTTTTATAGCTGAGTAGTATTCCAATGTGTATATATACCACATCTTCCTAATCCAGTCCTCTGTTAATGGACATTTGGGTTGTTTCCATGTATTGGCTATTGTGAATAGAGCTGCAATGAACATGCGGGTGCATGTGTCTCTTTTAAGGAAAGTTTTGTCCGGATATATGCCCAAGAGTGGGATTGCGGGGTCATATGTTAGTTCTATGTATAGATTTCTAATATTGTTCTCCATAGTGTTCTCCACAGTGGTTGTACCAGCTTACATTCCCACCAAGAGTGCAGGAAGGTTCCCTTTTCTCCACACCCCCTCCACATTTGTTATTTGTGGACTTATTAATGACGGCCATTTTGACTGGTGTGAGGTGGTATCTTGTAGTAGTTTTGATTTGCCTTTCTCTAATAATCAGGGATGTTGAGCATTTGTTCATGTGCTCTTTGGCCATCTGTATATCTTCCTTGGAGAAATGTCTATTCAGGTCTTTTGCCCATTTTTCCATTGGGTTGTTGGCTTTTTGACTGTTGAGTTGTATGAGTTGCTTATATATTCTAGAGATTAAGCCCTTGTCCGTTGCATCATTTGAAACTATTTTCTCCCATTCTGTAAGTTGTCTTTTTGTTTTCTTTTTGGTTTCTTTTGCTGATAACACAAATTTTTTCTTTTATAGTTCTGAAAGTCAGAAGTCCAAAGTGGGTCTCATAGGGCTAAACTCAAGGTGTCAGCAGGGCTGTTCCTTTCCAGAGGCTCCAGGCGAGGGGGTCCTTTTCTTTGCCTTTTCCAGCTTCTACAAGCCACCTCATAACCACTTCCTCCATCTCAAAGCCCACAAAGTGACATCGTCAAATCTCTCACTCTCTGCTCTTACTGTCATGTCTGCTTCTCTCCCTCAGCTTCCATCATCACAATCTTCTCTGATACTGACCCACCCACCTCCTTCTTATGAGGACTCTAGGGATTACACCAGACCCATGCAGACAATCCAGACTAATCTCCCATCTCAGGATTCTGAGCATGATCACATCTGCCATGTGAATCACACATTCATATTCTGGTTCTGCAAATTGAAACATGGACATCTTTGAAAGGCCATTATTCTGCCTTCCATAGTAGCTTTTCTTCAAATTCTGTACTCAAGCCTCTACTCCAAACACCTCACCAGCCCTGTCTATGAAATGCTGGATGTCGCCATATCCACCCTCAGCAGAATGGCCTCAGCACAGACCTTCTTTGTGCCCAAATATTTCAAATCACAATTGTATGTAATCAGGAGAGTCTGGATCACATGCCCAAACCTTAGCTGCAAGAGATGCTTGGAGAGTAAGTTCTGACCCCTTCCTTGGGAACAAGCTGGATCCTCAGAGGGTGTTCAGAGAAGTGGCTAAATGATCAAAAATATGACAGATAACTACTAAACCCAGCCAAACCTGAGACTGTGTCATGGGCTCTCTTTCCAGTACCATCTTGAGGAGGAGAATTTGCAAATTGGAACCAGGATAGCAGGGATGGTGAGGGAGTCTGACGTTATGACTTAGGAGTATTTGTAGACTTGGGACATAAAGCCATGGTTGGGGTTTCCTGATGGTAAAGGAAAGGCTGGGATATGGAAGAGGTATTGGAGTTATATGTCTTCAAAGGCAACACCAGGTCTACACAGTGATATAGTAGCAGGGTGTCCTGCCACTCATCATCACACAGCAAAAGATGGGCTGCCCCAACAGGTGACTGATTTGCTACCATTTAAAGTTTTTTTTCCTTCTTTTTAGGGCCACACCCAAGGCATATGGAAGCTCCCAGGCTAGGGGCCAAATTGGAGCTGCGGCTGCTGGCCTACACCACAGCCCCAGCAACACCAGATCCAAGCTGTATCTGCAACCTACACCACAGCTCACGGCAATGTTGAATTCTTAACCCACTGAGCGAGGCCAGGGATCAAACCTGCATCCTCATGGGTACTAGTTGGGTTTGTTATCGCCGAGACACAACAGGAACTCCCTACTACTTAAAGTTTTAGGACAGAAAAAAGACAAGATGTTGGGGCACAAAGAGTGGATTCAAATAGCAGCCAAGAATTGCACTGGATGACATTTAAGTTTTCATCATTTTTTTACATGAAAGTATTGTTTTTAAGGAGAAAATGCTTGATTTTTAAAAATCTTGCCATTACATTTAAATTTGATTCCTGATTCCTTATTTTTTTTCTAACAGTAAGTAAGTAATAACAACTGAAAACTGTGTAGCTTGTTTCCCCTGTGCCTCCAAAGTCTGGTTTTTATCTCGGCCTGCTGCTGCTGTGTTGGAGGAATTGACATGCCTTTTGCGTTCAGTAATGTCTTCATCTGAACAACAGGCCAGGAAAGGTTGATCCCCCAGTGCCGATGCCAAACATTGACTGGATAGAAGTTGATAAATTTGTATAGGAACTAAGCAATTTCAATCGGTTTTCCTTTTTCTATGTATGCAATTCCCTGTCTGCATTCCAGCCTTGGTGAAGTCCCAGGCATCTGCCCCAGGTTATCACCTCCGTGAAGAGGTGGTGGAGGCTGAGAGAGGCGGCCCTGTTGACCTGCTTCTTCCCAAACTGCTCTGAGGGTTACCCATGTACACACACCCACAAAATGTGTTTTTGAAAGTTACTTTGCAAAACTTAATCTAATGCAGGGAACTACATGCATTTCTAAAATAAATGTCAAGATGTTTCTGCTTAGATTTAAACTAACCTTCTTATGTTCTGATCCAAGCTCCACGTTACTTGATATGACACAGATTTCCTGAGTGACCCAGGCACCATGAGTAACAGGCACTTAGGGTTTGTATTCTTTCTTGTAAAATAAGAGAAGCAACCTCTGCTCCTCTGCACAGCACAATAACAGCGTTTCTGTAACTGTCATCGATCCTGTGTGCAGAGTGTGTGTGTGTGTGTGTGTGTGTGTGTGTGATGCTGGTGAGGATGGAGAATGCAAAGAAGAATAAGGGGAATACAAAAAGAAACTGCAAAAAAAATTTCCCAGTGCTTTGTTGACCTTCCTCTACCAACCAAACTTCACCCCAAATAACAAAAAGCAAAATGTGATTTTATAGGCATTTTTTCCTTTGTTCTTAGAAAGCATTCCTTCTGAGTTGTTTTGTTTTAGTCCAGAGCAGGCAGCTCTGCTGCATGAGAACAGAGGGAATCTTCACAAGCAGGTGTCGCACTAGAATAAAATTTATAACAAAAGATATTCTGACAGATATTCACGATACGGATAATACTTACAGCCAGCACAGTGATTAGCTAGAAATGCTAAGCAACGGTTCCCATAAATGACTGTAATTAGTAATCTTTTAATACAGCTAAACCAACTCTTGAGACTCTTCTTAGAAGTTCTCCAGAATCTATAAATAGAATACGTTAAGCACTCCCCTACATTATATTCAGTCAAATCCTCCCAGTCCTCCTTGTTTCTTTTCTTCCACTCTCCACTCTAGTCTGCTGTCCTTACTCCACCCAGCCCTTTCCTGCAGGCAGTCCATCCCCAGGCCACACACTGCTTTTCACTCTCAATCCTTCTCTCTTTTTCATTAGAAGAGAAACATTTTGCATCTGACCCTGTCCCCACCACTAAGTGGTCAGAGCTCCTTTATACTCTTCCCTAAAGACTCCCTAAAGGGTACCCCAGCGGTCCTGGCTCTGCAGCTCTGCAAGAGAGTCAGGTGGCCAGGTGGGTGGCAGAACCATGCCAGACATTTCTTTACCACGATGCCTGTACTCTAGTAGGGGGAGGAGGAGGCAGGAAGGAAGGTGGCTGAGCAAGGGGGAGAATGCATGGAGGGAACCAGCTGATCATCAATCAGAGCATTAACCCTATGGCCCAGCTCCTGTTCCAGAACAGAAAGGCTGTAGCCCAAGCAAGTGACCCTACACTCTTGCAATACAGCTGCTCCAGCCAGAGCTCATGCAGAGGTGCTGCAGGACAACTGAGCGAGCCAATCCAACCCTCAATTCATGCAGGTTCAAAGTGTTTAAAGGTTTACAAGGAAGAAGTTACTGAGCATTTGAAGTCCAGCCCACAGAAGAGTGAGCAGCTGCATTGCTCCCCTTGGGCAGTGCCAGAGTCTCCTCCCTCTACCTACCTAGCCTGTCCTGGCCTGACATGCCTCCTACCTTCCCCTTGCTCTTCCCCACCAGCCACACACACACACACACACACACACACACACACACACACCCCTTCAGGCCGCTGAGGTCACATGCCAGCATCAGTCCTGGGGCTTAGAAAACAATAGGTTTCTAAAACCTAAGTAGGTGGAATGGGGACTTTTCCAGCAGGATTTCTGTTTACCATTCCTGTCCCTGCAGCCACTATGCCCCAACTTCCCATATCGTACCCTCCCTTGGGCTCCCCAAGTATGAAAGCACAGGATGGCTAACAAAGCCCTAATTCTTGGGATTCTGTCCCCTTTAAGGAAGGTGCTAACAGGATAGAGCTTTAGCATTGTCCTAGAAATCTCACTTTTGCTCCGATTCACCCCGTCCTCCCTCCTTGAAATTGCCTAGGATTCTCTTTTGTTGTTTCTGACTTCAGTCTCTGGGACAGAGCACCTGGCCCTGCTCCACCTGCCTGTTTTCCAGCCACATCAGGCTAGACTAGCATGCTTTAGCTCTAGAAGCTGGAGGAGAAGGGCAACAGGAAGAGGGCTAGGAGCATCAACCATCAAGAGGAAGAATGATAACACCAGCTAGCTTATTTAATCTTTACAGTTGCCAACATTTTCAATACAGTAGCTGATATTCATTGAACACATAGTTATGGGGTTAGGGGACACCTCCATGTAGTCACTGTTCTGGACCCTGGGGATATAGGGAGAAAAGACAAAGTCCCTGACTTCATGATGCTTTTCTAGTGGAGGAGATAAGCAATAGACAAATACACATATAATAGAAGCCAACTAGTGCAGTGGACATTTCTCATTCTTTTCAGCTGCCCAGAATCCACTATTTTAGAAGAAGCTTACAACCTGACTAGCCATAAATTTCATCATTTTAATTTGTACTTCCTTGATTGTTAACAATGCCAAACATTTAACAAACTCATAGACTATTTTTTCTTTTGTGAATTATTTGCTCTTGGTCAATTTTTAATTGGAAATCCACCTTTTCCTTATTTATTTGTAGGAACTATTTATATATTAGAGATATGAAAATTTATTGTATACTTGCAAAGTCTTCCTAATTTTCCATTTGCTTTTAAAGATAGTTTATCTTTAATTTTTAACATGTTAGACTTTTTTGAGAAGCTGGTTCTGTGCTATGTATTTAAAAAATTTCTACTGGATATAGGACCTTTTTATTATATTTGGAATTTGTTACTGCTCAAACAAGGTAGTAATACATGTATATTTATTTTCTGAGTATTTTCTGAAACCTCTTTTATGTTATTTTCTTTTCCACAGATTCTCTTTGGTTTGTGGTGTAGACAGTCATACCATTTGAAAATAATCATTTTCATCCTCCTTTTTTCTACACCTCCCCCATTCTATTTAGGTGGCTAGAACCTCCCCCTCATTGTTAAAATAGCATCAAGATGGCCAACTTCTTACAGTCTTTGTGACCTTTAACATGACAGGCCCTATTTTTCCACTATTGCACATGCTATAGAGTGTTGGGCCTACATTAATGTTCTATCACTTATAAAGAAGTAATCTTTTTTTTTTAAAAAAAAAAAAAAAGAGTTCTTCTTTAGCTCAGTGAGCATGAAACACCTATTTGACATCCCAGAGGGGATGCAGAGTTGGCAGTTGGCTATTAGAATCTGGAGTCCAGGGCAAAGCCAGAGCTGGAAGCATGTGGGATTCCTCAGTACACAGAGGGACTTTATCATCATGACACTCAGGAGTGAGTGTGGCTGGAGGAGAGGGGCCTCAGGAGGGAGCTCTGGGGAGCTCAGGATGACAGGATGGAGAGATTACAAAGAGGAAGAGGATGTAGCAAGGGAATTACAAAATAGGAAGAAAACCCAGCCTACTGTGTCCTGGGAGCCAAGGAAAGAAAAAGATTCCACAGTGACCCTAGGAGGCTTCCAGAGGATGCTTGTATTCAGCAGGCAGAGAGACCGAGGCTCAGAGGGGCCTGGCCTCCCTGTTTCAGGGCTCAGCCCCATACCTCTTCCAGGAGAGGAAGCCCTGAGTCCAGAACATGCTTTGCTCTGCACAGGACAGACAGCAGTGTGGCCACACACAGGCCCGGCCCCTTTCTCTGTGAAAAGAGCCCATTGTAACTTCCTTAAGAAGGAAACACCTCCATCACTGAAGGAACACTATTCGCTTCCTGTTAGAACAGCCTGACTTAGAATCAAGCTCAGTGCCAGCCCCACGCCCATAGGGAGCAATGAAGGAAAGAGGGGGAAGGAGCAGGCAGACGCGTGCTTCAGGGCTGGGTTTGCAGGAGAGCTTGGTGCGCACGGGGGCTGCAGGCTGCAAACCCAGCCTCGCTCAATTGGAAACTCTCCTCTCCCCTCCATAGGTCTGTCCTCTCAAAGGCCTGAGAAGTGACATAAAGGCAGGCAGTCTGGCTGCTTAGTGGCTGCAGTAGGTTAACCCTTAGATGCCTGCCAGACCTTTGGAGGAAGGCCAACACCAGTCATTCTTTCACTTATTCAGCAACTCTTTGCTGAGTACCTACTTTGTGCTAGACTTGAGCTGTGCATGGAGACACCTCGGTCAAAAAGACAGACGTGTTTCACACACACACACAGACACCTCACCCTGCCTCAAACTTAGAGTCTAGTGGGAGAAATTAAACAAACCACACAAATGCCACTAAAATCACAAATTCCATAGGCCTATAAGGGAATGTTCCTGGGGGCATAGGATGGTGCCCCTGATGGAGGCCAGGAGGGAATTCCTGCCTGAGAATGTGATAGGATCTGTAAAAGCAGGAGGGAGGGGGCAGGGGACGGGACTCTGCCCCCTGTGCTTTTAGAAGCTGGCCAGTGAGTTATGTCAGGACGATGATGCTTTAGATCCCCAAAGCCCAGATCAAATAGCAGAGCATGGAAACAGGGCAGTTGCTCCTGTCCTGAATGGAGAAACTGCCTGAGGCTGCCTAGAGCTCCTGGTGTGGAGGGTTTCGTCCCTTGGGGCACCAACTTGGGGACCAGTAGCCACTGCCGTGAGACATCCAGGGTTCCTAAGGCAGAAAGGACAACACTTACCATCATCAGCAGAAATGTGTTTTTAAAAAATCATCAGAATCTTTTGTTTAAAAAAAGAGCAGAGGATCTTTTTTTTCTATTTTAGCTCTATGTTTAAGTTTTTGAGGAAACTCCATGCTGTTCTCCATAGTGACTGCACCAATTCACATTCCCACCAACATGTCACAGGATTCCCTTTCTCTACAATCTCACCAACACTTGCGATCTTTTGGGTTTTTTGATAATAGCCACCTTGACAAGTGGGGGGTAATATCTCTTTGTGGGTTTTGTTTGCATTTCCCTGATGATTAGAAATGCTTAAGCACCCTTCGGCCATTTGAATTTCTTCTCTTGATAAGTATATATATATATATAGAGAGAGAGAGTATATATATATATATAAGTATATATATATAAGTATATATATATATATATAGAGAGAGAGAGAGAGAGAGAGAGAGAAAGAGAGAGAGAGAAGATATTTCAATAAACTTTTTTTTTTAAAAAAAAAAAAAAAAAAGAGAGGCGTTCTCTTGTGGTGCGGTATAGCACTCCGGATGGATACTGTGATGCAAGTTTGATTCCTGGCCCTGGAACTTCCACAAGCTGTGGGCATGGTCAAAAAAAAAAAAGGGAGTTCCCACCATGGCTCAATGGTTAACGAATCTGACTAGCATCCATGAGGACCCAGGTTCGATCCCTGGCCTCTCTCAGTGGGTTAAGGATCCGGTGTTGCTGTGAGCTGTGGTGTAGGTCACAGATGCGGTTCGGATCTCACGTTGCTGTGGCTGTGGCGTAGGCACAGCTCCAATTCGGCCCCTAGCCTGGGAACCTCCGTATGCCACATGTGTGGCCCTAAGAAGCAAAAAAAAAAAAAAAAAAAAAAAGTGGAGAGCAAGGAGAATGTCTTTGCCTCTTGCGCAAGTCAAGGGAGACTTTCCGTAAGGCTTCTTCAGGCTTGTGACCATCTCTTCAGCTTAAGTATACTCTGCTAGTCAGCTTGGTCTATACCCCACAAACACGTACCCTACAGACACGCACCCATACCACCTCCACACAGGGGCACCCACAATCCTACAGAGAGGACAGTGAAAATGGTTAGGCTACCTCAGTTCATTTATATGCTGTGGATTCAAGTGTTTTTTTATTTAATTTTCTGGTTACTGAATATTAAGCTAATATTAAGCTTTCCTTTTACATTTAAAATACTTTTGTCTCTTTTCTTACATTAAATTAAACACTGAAAATTATATTATTTGTGGACAAATGAAGATATTGAACCCTCAAATCTTCTATTCTGAATTTCAGTTTTCACTGTGTGATGATTGTACCTAAAGGAGGGTGAAGTTCATGTATGGAAAAGATAAATATAGATTTGTTTGGATATAGGACATTATCATTCCTAAGGTGTTTATGTTGCTGTATTTGATCCGTGCATCTGTCCTGTGAATTAAACCAAAAAAATTCACTTTTACAAATAGGGAAATCTATGTCCTAAGATGTTAAGAAACATACTCAAAGTTTAAATAATTAATTTGTTTTCTCATCTTGACCACCATATTCCTTAGCACCTAGTTTTAGGACTCTGGAATGAAAGTTGTGTATATTTTAAGCTAAATCCATAGTTGTTTTTTAATACTCATCACTTCCTAAAATTATGGTGCAGGAAATAAAAATCTGTCTAACAAAGAACTCTAAACGTATTGTTTGTCTGGCTAATTAAATTTTACTGTATTTTGTTTTAATCCTGTTAATGAAATTTTGCAAATAGACCAGATTTCCCCTAGAGTCCCAAATAAAACACAGATGGATCATATATACGTCCAGCTCAATTACATGGAAATTCCAAACTCTTAATTTCAACCTTTCATTAGAATGAAATTTTTACTTTCTTTTCACCAGGTTTTTTGGGGAGGTTTTTTTTTTTTGTTTTTTGTTTTTTGTTTTTTTTTTTTTTGGTTTGGTTTGGTTTGGTTTTCAGGATACAGAAAGGAGTGGGGGTGGGGTTATGGTATGACCTTTGTCTCTTTGGACAATCAGCAGCGCCATCTACTGTCAATTAATAAAATCATTTCACATCATAGCTCCTCAGTGAAAACTAAAGCTTAATGAGGGAAAGACAGTTTTATAAACCTGAGACTTAACTGATAAAGATTCATATATACAGATTTTTATTTTAGATTATGACATCCTTAATCAACTTACAGGAAGAACCAGGTGAAATTAAATATATTTATTTATGTAATGCTGGAGAGGATTAACTTTGGAAGAGGATAAAATGTCTCAGCTAAACCATTTAGTAGCTATGCGACTTCTCTTACTCTGTCTCTCCATCTGTAAGAAATGAATAAATATAAGGTTATTCGTTGATTAAATTGTGTGTGTGTGTATAATTTACTCCTAGCAGAATAAGTTAGCTATAACATAATGCAATATGTTATTGTATTGATGACATTTGTTGAGCACATGCTTAGTATCAGACTGTGATAGGAACTTCCTCCACAGCAATCCTGAAGATGGAGAGATTCTGGGGTCGTAGGTACCATGCCCAAGATTACAGTGAGAGCCAAGTTTAAGTCTGATTTTTCATCTAGTTTCAAAGTTGTTCTCATTCTTATTAACTCACAGAACATGGCTCTGAATCTCTTTGCAATATATTTCATTTCTGTGGATGTTTGCTTTGGGGCCATCAGTGAGACTCTGCTTTTCATGTATTGATAAAGGCCCCATCCTTTGAGGTCTGATGTGTGTATACATGCATGATACACTGAATAAATGTATCAAGTCTGCATATCCATGTCATATCTCTATCTCTATCTCTATGAAAGTGATTTCAGGAAGACTTGTAGAGAGTTTGACATGCAACCTTGACTATAACAAAGGATGAAAAGGTGATGAGCCTATAGTTCCAGGAGTCCTCTGAGCATCTTGTGCAGATCTTCTGTTACTATCCTCTCCCTGTGTTATTAATGGATTTTTACAAAGTTGTCTTTTTCTCTGCAATAGAATTCCTCAGAGGCAGAACTCATGCTTGTTCGATGAGTAGATGGAATGAATGGATGTGTGAAAAAATGATCACGTGTCTTTTCTCCCAGGGTGAAAACATGGATGGGACCTTAAATTCTTCCCGCTCCAATGCAGAGTACTCATTTGAGATTTATTGACTTGAATTGAATCAGCTTGGCTAAAAATTGTCCTCAAAGTTATTTCCTTGCAGACAAACCACTTTAGACTTGCTATACTTTCCTCTTTTTAATAAGTAAATCCAAAGAGAATTTCTTTTAATTTTATTTTCTTCTGTAGGGAATGTGAGAGGATTTTATTGAGATTTTAAAAGACCAACAATTAGAAACTGGAGTTCCCATTGTAGCTCAGTGGAAACGAATCCAGCTAGTATCCATAAGGATGCAGGTTTGATCCCTGGCTTCACTCAGTGGGTCGGGGACCCAGCATTGTCGTGAACTGTGGTGTGGTTCACAGACTCGGCTCAAGGATTTGCTCAAGGAGTTGCTGTACCTGGCCTAGGCCAGCTGCTGTAGCTCTGATTTGACCTCTAGCCTGGGAACTTCCATATGCCACAGGTGCAGCCCTAAA
Source organism: Sus scrofa (assembly GCF_054392235.1). NCBI lineage: Eukaryota > Metazoa > Chordata > Mammalia > Artiodactyla > Suidae > Sus > Sus scrofa. Next base: position 114,546,922 of record NC_139385.1, on the reverse strand, counting down.
AAAACAAAAACAAAGCAAAACGAAATTAGAAACTGATGAAATGCATATACAGATCACAAAATCATATTGCCAAAGTGGCATTTAAAACTAAAGGTGTTTTGTTACTCATTTGAGAAGGAGACAGAGAAGGAGGAAGGGGAGGAGGGGGAGGAAGAGGAGAAGAAAAAGGGAAGGGGAGAAGAAGCTGCCTACTGCACAGAAGTGTTTTCAGTGAAAAAACACATATAGAGTATCTAGCACTTACTACTCACTTTGTTCTTACTCCATTCTTTCCTTTTAAAATATACTTCCCGAGCTCCTACTCTGTGTTGGATAGACAGTGTTCTAGGCTGTGATGATACAAACACAAAAGACAAAATCCTACCTGCATGAAGCCTCACGGGAGTTGGGCATGGAATGACAGGCAAGGAATCTGACAAACAATCAAAAAAGTACTTGGAGAAAAACAAAGCAGGGACAGGAGACCAGAGCACCGGGAAGTGCTGGTCTAAGTAGAAGAGGCATTGCAGGCATTGCTGAGCTGTGATCCTGGAGCAAATTATCGATAAAGTCTTATGAGGATAGCTCGGGGAGAGCATTTCAGACAAGAGGATGGGAACCATAAGGGCCCCCAAGATAGAAGTACACATGGCTCAGTAAACACCACGAAGTGTTCCCTCCCACCCCTGCTCCCACACCTGAGCCCTTTGGTTTTCCCAGCGGTGGCTCCCATGATCATATTGACTTAAGGTGCATAGGTATTGGCCACATCTGTGTACATAGATGTAACATTACTGACAAAGACTAGTTCCTGCGCTGTGCCTCAAAGGATGTACAGAAAAATAGCCATGATGAAGTTCTCTGTGGCAGGACCATCCCGGCTTTTGATTTACCATGTTATAAAGGGTTTCCAGGCTAGACCACAGGACCCTACTTAATGTCTAATGTAAATGGAATGTGGGGTATTTGTAACAGAATACAGCAGAGAACAACTCGTTGCCGGTGTATAGCACCATGTCCTAAATTCCATTTCAGCTCTGACATTCTGTACGTCTATGATATATAAAAGGAGCAAAGGGAAAATTCATTACCTGTTCCAGGGATTGAATGGGCCTTCGTGGGTTGACCTGGAGACCCAACAAACACTTATAACATTCTCTCTACAGAAAAATGAGTTCTGGGTTTCCAAGGCTGTGCTTACAGATGTTCTGAACACAGACTGTTCATGAATTGGAGACTTCCTGTGGTGGGTGAGAGCGTCCCTGTTGGGGACGACCACAGGGAGAAGAGATTAAAGAAGCAAAGTCCAGAACTACTGTAGCTAGAGCATGATGGGGGACAGAGACACTAATTGTGACAGAGAACTCAGTCAGGGACTCCTCAGAGAACCGCAAGCTGCCCCGCTGCACGGCTCATGCTGGTAAAACACCAGGCAGCAAACCATGGTTTGTAGAGGACAGTGCACAGCCTTCTGAAGAAGCCACTAATCAAGCTCTGCTAAAGACAGAGGATGAAAGATGACAGTTTTCTCTTTACATTTGGGGGGTATATGCCCTTCTCCCTAGGTAGCCTGAGGCCTCCTTTGTCTCTAAGGTTAAGACTGTTAAAGCAGGAATGCAAAGTGGAAAAAAATTTATGCTTGAGTGATAGTTTTAGTTATTCAAAATAGGATTTTGCAGCAAAACACTAAGCTTGAAACCCAGACTTAATCTTTATTTTTCCTTCTTTCACATAGATCTAAGTCCATATGGGACCATTAAAGTCCATATAGGAAATAAAACAACAGGGGAGGAAAGTCTTTCTCTTGGAACCAGGGAAGAACCAGGGTACAGAAGAAAACAGAGAAAGAAACTGGTTTGAGTAGGTTAGATAGTAACTTCCTCATACTCCCTTGGAGCAAGGAAGCACTGAGAAGTTTTTACCAGTGAATCTGAACCAACTCACTGCTCTATTCATCAAGGATCCATTGGAAAAAATAAATATCATTATTAGAAATAGAAAGAAAAAAAAAAGGATCCCTGACCCTGGAGCTTGCACATGCCATAAAAACCTTTTTAAAATTGGCTGAACACAGTTTGCTTAATGATACTGTAAAATCAGAATGACATCAAGGTCAATGTGTTTGATTCAAATCATTCTCTTTTTTATGTGTTAATCTGAATACTGTGCATGACAATAATGTTTCTGGATGAGATGAGATGATTATTGAGGGGAAAAGTTCTATCAACTCGATGACACAGTAGCTGCCTAATAAAGTTTTGTTGGTGTAATTTACTGATGAAGAAGCAGGAGAAAGTGTTAGGAAATCAAATTCAAGGTGCCAGGGAAAAGACTGTAATTAATGAAATAAAGGCTCGGCCCAGCAGAACATCTGTTTTATGGTTGCCATAGAAATCAGGCTGCTCTTCAGGCCTTGTGCTTTGAAGCCCAGATGATTGGAGACAATTGACCAGAGAGAATGCAGGGAAGAGGCCATTCTTTTTTAAAGAAGGACCTTGGCCGAGTTACTCAATTTCCTTATCTATGAACCCGGGGGGGACAGATTGGATGATGTTTGATCCCCAGAATGCCATTCAGCCTGTGTACCCCTGTAAGTGCATTCCAGGTATTCATACATCTAAATACCTTCCTATAGGTCTATAAATAGCTACTGGCCCAACTCCCCTAAGGGCTCCCCTCCTCCCTACCCTCACTGTCCAAACTCTTTCTGCTCCTCTCCATTCCCCCAGCATCTAGCAACTAAAGGGCCAATGCTTGACCCAGCAAGGGCTTCCAGACCTCAAACCCAGACCCCAATCCCCACCCTGTGACCTTGGTAAAATACTTCTGTGCCCCTACCAGATCTGGCAATCAAGCCCCCTGGAATCCACTAAAGGAACATTGGTTAGAACTGCTTCGGAGGGTTTGGTTGGATCAGAGAGTTGAAGATTTGCTTAGGCCTGAATGACCCAGTCTGACTGTCCAAATTTTGTTTATTCCATGCACTAGAGCACCACTCAGGCAAGTCCTGGAGAGAAGGAAAAGGCACCACCCACAGAGGTAGGCTTGGAGCTTACAGCCCCAGGAAGGCAAACACATCCCTCCGGAACAGTTCATGGCTCAGTGGGACCTCCCCTCATGAGGGCTGAGTTGGCTCAGATTTATTCAGTTGACCCAGGCCACGGCCACTGCATCACAAACCCAAGGCTACTGTTGGAAGTAAAGGAAAGATTTGTTAGAAAATTTGAGCTGGAAGAAGGGATTTGAGGGTCAAGTCCACAGAAATGCAGCCGAAGACTCAGAACTGCCTGCCTTTTTTTCCTTTCTTTCACATCCTATGTGGTGTATTGATGGCTAAACTCTGGCTTGATATCTCAGTACTGTAAAACATTTTGCGGTCTACACAGTACTTTAATATGCCCAATTGTGTTTGATTCTTACAATAGCCTTATGCTGGGCAGTAATTATTATTTCTCATTTTATAAACAAGGAAATCAAAGAAACTCAGAAAACTTCAACAACCTGCCTGCACCCCTTTTGAAGTCAGGCCCCCAGACTTTAATCCCAATGTTTCCTATTACATCATGTTGCTTCCTAAAGTCCATTGAATTGAGACAGTGCCCTCTTCTGTTTGACTTGGTAAGAAGCAGCCCAGTGAAGCGTAGTGATTTAGCGGCATGCTAGATTAGGTGAAGCTTGAACGGAAATATAAAACAGAGTCCGAAGAGCTTGCTGCCTTGTCAGTAAAACAACACACATACACATGAAACTCTTAAAGAAAAATGTAAGAATCTATCTTAATTTTTGTCATAGAATTTACCAATATGTCTACATAGGTTATATTAGATGAGTACATTTCACTGCAACGTTGCCTTTCCAACAACAAATAGAATAAGTATGAAAGTAGAAAGTTTACTTTTGGAGTGTGTACCTATAAGCAAAGAGAAGAGAATGACAGATTTACTTAACAGGAAAGAAGGGTTTCCCAGGATTGGAAAAGAATGCAGAAGAGGCGCAACCTATTCTGATTGTAGCACTGGGAGAGGCATAAAATTCAGGTAATTTATGTTTGCTTAACCTGCTAAGGGAAGGAGTTAGTTATAGAAGTAGATTTTTTTATACTTTATTTCTTTTATTACTCAAATGAATTTATCACATCTGTAGTTGTATAATGATCATAACAATCTGATTTCACAGGATTTCCATCACAGAACTCAAGTGCATCCCCCCACCGCCCAAACTGTCTCCTCCAGAGAACATAAGTTTTTCAATGTCTGTGAGTCAGCATCTGCTCTGCAAAGAAGTTCAGTCTATACTTTTTTCAGATTCCACATGTCAGTGATAGCATTTGATGTTGATGTCTCATTGTATGGCTGACTTCACTTAGCATGATAGTTTCTAGGTCCATCCATGTTGCTAAAAATGCTGTTATTTCCTTCCTTTTAATGGCTGAGTAATATTCCATTGTGTATATGTACCACATCTTCTTGATCCACGCCTCTGTCGATGGACATTTAAGTTGTTTCCATGTCTTGGCTATTGCAAATAGTGCTGCAATAAACATTGGAGTACATGTGTCTTTGCGAGTCTTGGTTTTCTCTGGGTAAGATGCCCAGGAGTGGGATTCCTGGATCAAATGGTAGTTCTGTTTTTAGTTTTCTGAGGACTCTCCATACTGTTTTCCACAGTGGTTGCACCAATATACAATCTCACCACCAGTGTACTAGTGTTCCTTTATCTCCACACCCTCTCCAGCACTTATTGTTTGTAGACTTTTTGATGATGGCCATTCTGGCTGGTGTAAGTACCTCATACTGGTTTTGATTTGCATCTCTCTAATAATGAGTGATGTTGAACATCCTTTCATGTGTTTCTCGGCCATCTGTATGTCTTCTTTGGAGAACTGTCTGTTTAGATGATCTTCTGCCCATTTTTGGATGGTTTTTTTTTTTTTTTTTTTTTTTGTATGGAGCTGCAGAAGGTGTTTATAAATTTTGGAGATGAATCCCTTGTCAGTCAATTCACTTGCAAAGATTTTCTCCCATTCTGTGAGTTGTCTTTTTGTGTTGTTTAGGGTTTCCTTTGCTGTGCAGATACTTTTAAGTATAGTTAGGTCCCATTTGTTTATTTTTGTTTTTACCATCATGACTCTAAGAGGTGGATCTGAGAAGATGTTGCTGTCCTTTATGTCGGAGAATGTTTGGCCTATGTTTTCCTCTAAGAGTTTGATAGTGTCTGGTCTTATATCTAGGTCTTGAATCCATTTGGAGTTTATTTTTGTGTATGGTATTAGGGAGTGTTCTAATTTCATTCTTTTCCATGTGGCTGTCCAGTTTTCCCAGCACCACTTATTGAACAGGCTGTCCTTTCTCCATTGTATATTCTTGCCTTCTTTGTCAGAGATGAGCTGGCTGTAGGTGTGTGGGTTGAATTCTGGGCTTTCTATCCTGTTCCACTGATCTATATTTCTGTCTTTGTGCCATTACCATGCGGTTTTGACGACTGTTGCTTTGTAGTATCGTCTGAAGTCAGGGAGCCTGGTGCCTCCAGCTCCATTTTTCTTTTTCAGGATTCCTTTGGCTATTGTGGGTCTTTTGTGCTTCCAAACAAACTTTAAAATATTTTGTTTGAGTTCTGTGAAAAATGCCCTTGGTAATTTGACAGGGATTGCATTGAATCTGTAGATTGCCTTGGGTAGTATAGTCATTTTGATAATATTGACTCTTCCAATCCAAGAGCATGGTATGTCTTTCCATCTATTTGTGTCATCTTTGATTTCTTTTATCAGTGTCTTATGGTTTTCAGAGTACAGGCCTTTTATCTCTTTAGGTAGGTTTACTCCTAGTTATTTTATTCTTTTGGATGCAATGGTAAACAGGATTGCTTCCCTAATTTCACTTTCTGATCTTTCATTGTTCGTGTATAGAAATGCCGTCGAAATCAACGGATTTCTGTGTATTAATTTTGTATCCTGCGACTTTGCCAAATTCGTGGATGAGCTCTAACAGTTTTCTGGTAGAGTCTTTAGGATTCTCTAGGTATAGTATCATGTCATCTGCAAATAGTGATAGCTTTTCTTCTTCCTTTCCAATTTGGATTCCTTTTATTTCTCTCACTTCTCTGCTGTGGCTAGGACTTCTGGAACTATGTTGAAGAGTAGTGGCGAGAGCGGACATCCTTGTCTTGTTCCTGATCTCAGTGGGAATTCTTTCAGCTTTTCACCGTTGAGAATGATGTTCGCTGTGGGTTTGTCATATATGGTCTTTATCATGTTGAGGTAGGTTCCCTCTATGCCCACTTTCTGAAGGGTTTTTATCAGAAATGGGTATTGGATTTTGTCAAAGGCTTTTTCCACATCTATTGAGAGGATCATATGGTTTTTATTCTTCAGTTTGTTAATGTGGTGTATCACACTGATGGATTTGCGGATATTGAAGAATCCTTGCATCCCTGGGATAAATCCCACTTGATCATGATGTATAATCTTTTTAATGTATTGTTGAATGTGGTGTGCTAGTATTTTGTTGAGGATTTTTGCATCGATGTTCATCAGTGAAATTGGCCTGTAGAAGTAGTCTTTAGACATCCTCACATGTGGATTTTTCTCTGTGGTGGATGAGACTAAGTAATTTTTCTTGTAGTTTTCTTTTTTTCTTTTTTTTTTTTTTTTTGTCTTTTGTCTTTTTGTTGTTGTTGTTGTTGTTATTGTTGCTATTTCTTGGGCCGCTCCCGCGGCATATGGAGGTTCCCAGGCCAGGGGTCTAATTGGAGCTGTAGTCTCAGGCCTACACCAGAGCCACAGCAACGCGGGATCCGAGCCGCGTCTGCAACCTACACCACAGCTCACGGCAACGCCGGATCGTTAACCCACTGAGCAAGAGCAGGGACCGAACCCGCAACCTCATGGTTCCTAGTCGGATTCGTTAACCACTGCGCCACGACGGGAACTCCTAGTTTTCTTATTTGATGATTATTTTACCTGCCACATACTTTTCTGCTAGAGATTTGAATTCTCCATAAAAGGGTACAGAAATAGATATCTTAAATTTATAACCACAGAGATGGTCATATGCTAGGCAAACGCTTCAAATGGTATGGTGTGTGTGTGCACACGTGTATGTATGAGTGTGTGTGCGGGTGTGTTCTGTGGTTGCAAGCTTTGAAATGGGTGGTCTACGGGATACCTTCAGTGTGGTTTAACAGCCTAAAAATCTCATTTGGAATGAGGGTAAGCCAATCATTTTCAAGAAGTAAGAAATCAAACCACTTTGAGAATCTTTATTTTTTTATTATGATTTTCATTGCTTCCATTATAGTTGATTTATAGTGTTCTACCAACTTCTACTGTACAGCAAACTGACCCAGTTTATATATATACATATATTATATAATTTTTCTCACATTATCCTCCATAATGTTCCATCACAAGTGACTAGATATAGTTCCCTGTGCTATGCATCAGGATCTCATTGTTTATCTACTCCAAATGCCATAGTTTGCATCTGTTAGCCCAAATTCCCAATCCATCCCACTGCCTCCCCCGCCCTTGGCAACCACAAGTCTGTTCTCCATGTTCATGAGTTTCTTTTCTGTGGAAAGGTTCATTTGTGCTGTATATTAGATTCCAGATAGAAGTGATATCATACGGTATTTGTCCTTCTCTTTCTGACTTACTTCACTTAGTGTGAGAGTCTCTAGTTCCATCCATGTTGCTGCAAATGGCATTGTTTTGTTCTTTTTTATGGCTGAGTAGTATTCTATTTGTATATATACCACATCTTCTTCATCCATGCATCTATCATTGGACATTTAAGTTGTTTCTATATCTTGGCTATTGTGAATAGTGCTGCAGGGAACATACAGGTGCATGTGTCTTTTTCAAGGCAAGTTTTGTCTGGATATATGCCCAAGAGTGGGATTGCTGGGTCATATGGTAGTTCTATATTTACTTTTCTGAACCTCCATACTGTTTTCTACCAATTTACAGTCCCATTTACTCCATTCTGTTGCCTTGGGAGACTGACCTGAGAAAATATTTGTAAGGTTGATGTCAGAGAATTTTTTGCCTATGTTCTTTTCTGGGAGTTTTATGGTGTCTTGTGTTTAAGCCTTTAAGCCCTTTTGAGTTTATTTATGTGCATGGTGTGAGAGTGTGTTCCAATTTCATTGACTTACATGCAGGTGTCCAATTTTCCCAGAACCACTCATTCTGCTTTTTAGTGCCTTTAAGGCAGTTTGCATCTCTGCAAATGAATTTTCTAATTTTCTTTGGCTCCTCCCTATATTTTATAGTTCCTTTCTAAAACAGTCTACATTACTGTTTATATCCATTCTTAATTCCTTCACATTCACCCTTAATTCCTTCAGTATTTTCACTATCTTCTTTTTGAACTCAGTGTCTATTAGACTGCAGAGGTCTGTTTCATTGTTTGCTGCTTCAGGTGAATTCTCCTGTTCTTTTAGCTGGGAATCATTCCTGAGCTTCCTCATTTTGCTCACATTTTTCTTTTTCTGTGAGTTTAGGGAAACCAAACACTACAGCCTTGTAGGGCTGTTTCTATGCAAGAGAGCCCCTTTGTATTTTGTGGGGGGTTACTATTTACTTTTGGCACAGGAGTTTGGATATTTGCTGTCTCTTTCTTCAGTGTGAGCAGACTCTTATCCCCTTAATAGAATGTGAGAAAGAGGCAATGGGCAGAGTTAGTAGTCAGTGCCTTGTTGCTGGGCTCTCGATAGTAACAAGGACCTGCAGGAAGGTGGCACAGGCTACTCCTAGTTGCAGGGCCCTGGGATGTGATAATGAGCCTCAGGAAGATTTAGGCAGTGCCCAGAGCATTTGGCAGTGGCAGCCCCAGGGTTTGTGAGTTCCCAGAGGAGTGAGAGCAACAACAGGTGGTGTTTGGTCAAAATGCCCTCCTCTGTGGTGCCTCTGAGGTGACTGGGGCCACAAGTGGTGCCTGTTCATGGAACCCGTAGTGGTGGCAGGCCATGCCCACCTTTGGAGTCAGAGATAACTGCATTGGTTTGCCCCCGCCACCTGTAGACCACCCAGGTGCAAGAAGCACCCTGTCCTGTTTAGCCCATGCAGGAGGTGCTGCACTGGCTACTCCTAGTTGCAGGGTCCTGGAAAGTGACAGTGATCAAGCATATGTGGGTGCTGCCCAGAGCGTTAGGCGTGGCAGCAGCAGGGTGAGTGTGTTCCCAGGGGAATGAGAGCAGTTGGAGTAGTGTGCTTTGAAGATGAAGGAAAGGAGCATAAGCCAAGAATGAAGGTGGTTTCCAGAAGCTGGAAGAGGCAAGGAAATGGATTCTCCCTGAGAGTCTCCAGAAGGTATCAGGTACCGCCAGTACCTTGATTTTAGCCAAGTGAAACCCATTTTGGACTTCTTACCCCCAGAAGGGCAAGCTAACACATTTGCATTGTTTTAAGCCACTGAGTTTGTGGTGATTTGTTACAGCAGTGGTAGGAAACTCCTACAGACTGAAACTACATTTCCCAGAATCCCCTTTACCATAAGTCCTGGTTAGAGTTGGCCAAGAGATTAATTTAGACAAGATTGGGATGCAGGAGCAAGTAAAGCAGGGGCTATTCTTCTCTTAGGGTCTTTGTGATGAGATAAGGTGCCCTATATGGTCTTTGCTCTCCTCCGCTCCATGTCTGGCTCTTCTTCCTGACTGTAGGCCCCGCTGATCCATGGCGGCCCCAGGTTCCCACCAGATGTTTGGCTGTGAGTCCACAGAGGCCATAGCTACACCAAGGCAAAGGCTTCCTATAGATGCCTCCATGAGTTTCCCTCCACAGCCCTACCTCAGCCTTGGACACCTGGCTTCTCAGATTCCATAGCATTCTTCAACCTGTCGTCTAATACCAGGGCCTCAAGAGGATGAGTTAGATAATGCTGCAGTGCCCCAGAGTGATTATAACCTTTCCTTTACAATGACTACTTTGCTATTGTTCCATAACCTCAGCAACACTTGATTAGTAGGTTCTTAAATTTTAACCAAACTGTAAGCTATGTGCTGATATAAACTTGTGGCTTTAATTTACATTTCCCTTATAATTAATGAGATTAGACATCTTTTAATATTTGTAGTAGCCTTCTGGATTTGCTTGTTTGAAAAGTGCATGTGACTTTCCCCCATTTCTCTACCAGGTTGTCTGCCTTTTTCTTATTGATTCATGGTTCTTTATATACTCTGGATTCATCATGTATCAGTTACATGTACTGCAAAAATCTTATCCTAGTGTGTGACTTGTCTTTTCACTATCTTTAAAAACTTCCTAATTTTGATATGATCAAATTTACTCTTTTTTTTTTTTTTTTTTTTTTAGGGCTGCACCCTTGTCATATGGAAGTTCCCGGGCTAGGAGTTGAATTGGAGCTACAGCTGCTGACCTACACCACAGCCACAGCAATGCAGAATCTGAGCCACGTCTGCAACCTACACCATAGTTCACGCCAATGCTGAATCCTTAACCCACTGAGCAAGGCCAGGGATCAAACCTTCATCCCCATGGATAGTCAGGTTCTTAACCCACTGAGTCACAATGGAAACTCTCTTATTAGTCTTTTTTTTTAATGGTAAGTGCTTATCCTGCATACACTAACCGCCAGCAATTCTACTTCTAGATATGTGCCCTAGAAAAACTTATGCAAATTCTCCAGGTATTAAACTATTCATAGCAGTATTGTCCCTAATAGGAAAAAAAGAAAACAAAATCAAGCCCGGATGCTCCCTAAATGTCCATCAAGAAAGGAGATAAATCCACGTAGGCATGTCCATACAAGGTAATGAACTACAAATACATGTATTTACATGGATTTATTTCACGGACATAATTCTTAACTGATAAAGTATTAAAATTCAAAATCAGCCCAAGTTTTAAAATATGTTACTTAGGAATAAAAGCAGAGGTGTTAAGCATAAAAGCACAGGAAGAGGGATATTCTCACAAACCTCAGGATTATGGTTAGCTCTGGGGAGAAGGGGGGAATGTGAGATGAGAGGGCCACTCAAGGGGCTTCTAAAGTGCCAGGGACTCTGAAGCTCTCTTGTGGCCCAACAGTTTTAAGGAGCCAGCATTGTCACCGCTGTGGCTCATTGTCACTGCTGTGGCGGCATGGGTTTGGTCACTAGAGGAGAAACTTCCACATGCAGCAGGCACGGCCAAAAATAAATAAACAAATAAAGCACTGGGGCTTCTAAAGTTCTTACTATCCCAGGAAATGTTTGCATGGCTATTTTCTTTATTATTTTCTTTGCAATGAACCTATGCTTTATATACACACTGTTATATGATCTATTTTTCCAATAAAATATTTTAACATATTATTCTCCTAGCAATCATATTTGTCATCCTGGTTTAAGGATGCTAAATAGAAGATCCTGAATATTTTAGGGGAGCAGCTCCCGGAAGCCCGCTTTGGATCCGTTACATCATAATCACATGGGCCGTGTATTAAAACTACAGACTGCCAGCCCTCCCTTCCCCTAACCCCCTTCCCAGGCTACAGAATCAGAAACTGAAGAAACGTGTCATTTTGCCCAGTTCTACCTAGGTAGAACTCGGTCCTCGGCAATAATACAAGGGTGTCTGTGGCTCTCTACTGCCCTCTCGTGGCCAATTTTTCCACCCACCCTAAACCAGCCAAGATGAGGAAAGGAGCAGATCCTGTCCTGGGGTCCGCCCAGGGTTGGTGATGGCGCTGAGGACTTTGAATAGTTGGGCTGGATAATGAAGCATAGCACCTAGAACCCACTAGCTTGTCTAGTATTTCAGTTAAAATCCTATGTGCTATCGCCTGGCTTACTTTCCTGAAACTTATCTGCGCTCCTCCTGACAGAGAGGACCTCAGGGACCACAGACCCCCTCCCATCTGCCTCAGACCCTCTTGCCCACAGAGGTGCTCTGATTCTGGAACCCACCTTCCCGTCTGGATCTACCATCCACACACACTGGCCCTGTGCTACCTGGTCTCCTTTTCTGACTGGACACCTGTGGTCTAATTAGACCCCGGGTCCTGGACTCACCTGCAGGATCCTCTCCTCCCTGTGACTTTGGCATGACCTGGCCTATGAAGAAGGTTAAGCCCCAAAGCCAAAGAGAATTGCAGTCCAGAGGCAGATGAATGCTCTGAGGCTGCTGTTTCTCCCACCTTAAACTTCCTTCCTCCTCCTTTTTTGTCTTCCCTTCTCAAATGGTCAGAGTTTCTGCTCCCTGACATTGAGCTTGGAATAGACAGGTTTGCTCAGAAAAACTGTGGAATTGGTATAACTCAAAGGCAGAATCTGGACCAGAACACAGGGGTAGATTTTAATGGTGTAAAGTCCCCACTCATTTTGCTCCACCTCAGTCCCCAGCTCATACCCTGTAAGAATCCTGAATGTAGACCCTATTACTGTACATGACCACTGGCCTCTCTTGAATGACCAAGTCCCTGCTCACTCCTCAGGCCACCCAGTGGAAAGCAGTGAGGTATGATGATTTAAAATGTGAATTTAGAATAAGAATTGTATTTGGAATCTCTGTTTGTTTATATGCTGGTCTTGGAACATTATTTTAATGTCTCTAAACCTCAACTTCCTCATCTGTAAAATGGGGTTAACAACCATTTTGTCGTGATTATGAAATGAGACAGAAAATGAAATCATTCACTCTGTATCACAGTCATACAAAAGTACTTAATAAATATTATTTGCTATTATTTATTATTAAGTCTAGATTTTTTAGTGCTCAAAGGGCTATGTCCCTGGGGTGGAGTTAGTTGGACCCCTGAGCAGCATATGTTGCCCAAAGGCTCCTTTCTAAGCAGCCAGCTCCCCAAGAACTCTCTAGAGAATGCTCCAGCTTGACTCCTTTCTGACTGTCTCCTCTAAACTCCATCATGGCTCTAGCCCAGCAGCTGGAATCTTCTAGCAGGGGTCACACCTGTTAGATCAGCCAGGAGCTCTGCTTGATCTGCTCTCCAGCTGCCCCTCTCCTCCTCCTCCTAGCCCTTCCTCTTACTGATACTTTCATGAGAAATTGTTTTACCCACATCCATGTACTGTCAGTCAGAGTCTGGGAGTCGAGTCTTCTTGGTTCGACTACCACTGTTTTCTTTTTTGTTGTTGTTTTTGGCCTCACCCACAGCATGTGGAAGTTCCCAGGTTAGGGACTGAACCCACACCACAGCAGTAATCACAGCCACAGCAGTGATGACAATGTCAGATCCTTAACCCCCCGAGCCACCAGGAAACTCCAACCACTATTTTCTAATAAGGTTACAAGCTTCAAATGTAACGGTTGACTCCCTCAAAGAAATTCTTCGGTGTGCCCAGGAAAACAAAACAAAAAAACAATAGCCTTATGCTGTGCTTGATATGCTCTGCTGTGAAGCCCTCGATGCATGTGTTCTGCACACCCCTCCCCACCCCAGACCCCTACCCCCACCATCGATCCTGCTTTGCTTACTCAACTCAGTGCTACCCTCCCTAGTAAGTCTCCTGGTAAGGAACACAGACCACTCCCAGGGTTACCTCTTACTTGAAGGCAGCAGCTCCAGGCCTGCTGAGACGGTTCATTCCTAGGGATCATGGCATTGACCAGATTTCATACCCAAACCTACCTTTGCCTGACTCATTGGGGCCATCACATTAAGTCATCCCTCTGTTTTCTAGGACATAGAGCCTAGAGTGTTATTGAGAGAAGGGTGAGCACATTCACCTTGCATTTAGCCATAAAACAAATTCTTTATTCATAATTAAACACTGAGGAAAATAAAAACCTCACAGTAACCATGAGACCTGAATTAAGTGGCTATGTGACCTTGCTAAGTTATTTTTCCTTCTCTGGGCTCCTCATGTGCCAGATGAGAGAGCTGGGCTGAATGGTCTGAGAGGCCCTTTCCACCTCTGATGGGTCAACACCAGGTTCACCAGTACACAAGAAAGTCGCATGAGCTCTTCCTGCAGCAGCGCCCTTCTGAGAAGCTCCATTCAGCCAAGATGTGCGTCTGCTTTATTCCTCAGAGAACGTCAAGGATATGTCCTTGACTCACCTGCGATAAAGATCCTGTAAGGTGACTTGCTTGAGGTGAAAAGTAAATCAATTTCAGAGGCCAAAATAGTAGCTCAGTTCTCCTTCTCACGTTTATTCCATCTACACAGCCCACCACCCATAGAAAGATTTTTGATAGAAATTGATATACATGAGAAAATTTTAACTTTCATAATGGTGTGTGGGAGTTCCCTCATGGCCAAGTGGTTAAGGATTTGGCATTGTCACTTCTGTAGCTCATTATCACTGCTGTGGCTCAGGTTCGGTTCCTGGACTGAGAACTTCTACGTGGCATGCCCCCCCCCAAAAAAAAACAACAAAACAGGTATGTATTGAAACATTAGATTGTCATTGTTCATAATTCTCCCTTTAAATTGCATGAAACATTTGCAAATTGTGGCACAACTATTTTAATCATCTTTTTCTTTCCTTTTTTTTTTTTTTTTAAACAAGCAAACAAACAAAAAAACAAGGAGTTCCCTTCATGGCTCAGCAGTTAATGAACCCGACTAGGATCCATGAGGATGCAGATTCAATCCTTGGCCTCACTCAGTGGGTTAAGGATCCGGTGTTGCAGTGAGCTGTGGTGTAGGCGGGCAGCCTACAGCTGAGATTCAGCCCCTAGCCTGGGAACCTCCGTATGCGCAGGTGTGGCCCTAAAAATAGCAAAAAAAAGAAAAAGAAAAAAAGGCAAGAATGAGAATGATCAGTTTCAGTTTCATTACACAGTACCCATGCCACTCCAGGCCTATGGCACTGATTCGCAACTTTCACAGCTCTGCATTTCAGAAGCAAATGCTTTATACATGAAGCTCGCTGGCACAGAAACCCACACTAGTTTAGTTCCTAATACTGGATTCCCAAAGACCAGCCAGGCTCCCAGGAGAAAAACCACTGAAAGCAAACATTTTTTCCCAAGGCAACATTATCTTATCTCTGACTTTGTTCCCTTATCTAAGAAGAGAAGATCAAATTCTTCCTGCTTTTCCAGAGCAGTTCTTGTATGTGTGAAGCAATGCTTATTTCTTATTTTCCTCTATCATAATTGCAGCTTTCATTCAAATGTGTAAAAGGATATCAGAGATTTTATAGAACTCGTGGTCAGGAAGTCTCTTTATAGATATTGATGCTCAATTATGTCACTGTGATTTTTTTTTTTTTTTTGAATAGTTTGTCTCAGAAAGTTCTGCCACTGCACCCAGGTAGGAAGTCAGGCAAGGGTTTCTGAAACCCCTGGGGATGGCAGGGGGTGGGGGAGCTGAGAGCTGAGAGGGTCAGAAACCAAAGAAAGCTTATGGTTGGCCCACAAAAGAACAAAATGCTAGACCTTGGAACTAAAGGCCATGGAAATGACCACAAACACCAGCAGCTGAGCCAGAGCCGGAACCCAAAAAGAGAGAAAACGTGAACAGAGATGACAAGAGTCCCAGGCTTAAAGTCTGAAAGTAACTGAGTTACCTTGAGTTGGCAATTTTAATTTCTCCCAACAAGATGCTAACCAGGATTAAAGGATTAAGGATTCTTTGACCTCTTGTATTATTTAGGCCTCTGTTAATGATGTTCCTGACAGTGTAATATGTTGCATCCTTCTTTCAATACAGGCATTATTCCTTAGAGTGCAAAAGCATGTTAGCAGGAAAGTTGGCTCAAGCTCATGATCAGGGTTCTATTTCCTGAAGGTAGTTAGCTAGAATTACTCTCAGAAGATAGGAAATACCTGAACCTCAACTATTCTGATTTGAAGTCAAGTTTAGAAATCTGACTCACTTTTGTTTGAATTTTTTTTTTCTTTTAATGGCTGCACCCGAAACACATGGAATTTCCTGGTCCAGGTATTGAATCTGAGCTGCGGCTGTGACCTATGCCACAACTGTGGCAACACTGAATCCTTTACCCCACTGCACTCAGGCCAGGGGTTGAACCTGTACCTCTGAAGCAAACTGGGCTGCTGCAGTTGGATTCTTAACCCACTGTGCCATGGCACGAATAGAAAACCGATTCACTTTTATTGAAACATTTAAGGGAAGATACCAAATCTGTTAGTGAAGTAATTTTGGTTTTTTACTCACAAGGTTCCCTGCACAATAGCCATTCCACTCCCTACTCTTGCTGATAGAGACTGCCTCCCCCAATAGAGGTGCAAGTGGCAGTTGCTTGTTTTTTCTAAAATAACTCCCTGTCGGCATTGGCACAGGGGTACAGTCATTCAGGTCACATAAACATGCCTTTTTTTTTTCAAGGCCCCCAAAGGCCTACTATGGAATGTGTTTATATAAAGTCTTCATAGGAGTTTGGATTGTGGCTCAGTGGATTATGAACCCAACTAGTATCCATGAGGTTTCAGATTCGATTCCTGGCCTTACTCAGTGGGTTAAAGATCTGGCATTGCCGCGAGTTGTGGTGTAAGTCACAAACACGGCTGGGATCCTACATTGCTGTGGCAGTGGCATAAGCCAGCAGCTACAGCTCCAGTTGGACCCCTAGCCTGCGAACCTCCATATGCTTCAGGTGCAGCTCTAAAAAGCAAAAAATAAAAAATAAATATAAAGACTTCATAAAGAAATCAGGAAATTATTTTCATGAACAGGATCCAGTAGTAAGTGATTCTAGATGCAAAGACAAATTTAAATATTTCCCTAAATAATGTAATTTCAGGGGATTGTGATAGTGCCTCCTACCTCTAAAATCATCTAGGACAGAATTCCTCAACCTCGGCACTATGACACTTGGAATGGGTAATTCTTGGTTATGGAGGGCTGTCTTGGATGTTGAAGGATGCTTGGAACTTCCACATGCCATGGGCACGACCAAAAACAAACAAACAAACAACAACAACAACAAAATGTTTAGTAGCTTCCTGTGCCTCTTAGACGTTATTAGTTTCTTCCTAGTTGTGACAGCCAAAATGTCTCCAGAAATTGCCAGATTTCCCCTGGGGGTCAAAATTATCTTTGGATTGAGAATAACTAGTGCTTATTGAGATGAAAAGCCTATAGACAAGGCCAATTACATTATTCCTGCACTGGTTCTGTGCTGTTACATACATTTTATAGTAAATATTAATAATTGGTAGAGCTAGTCTAGTTTCATTATTATTGTTCAGAAAGTTTTTTATTATTATTATTCACACACTTTTTTCTTCTAGTTCAACATTAAAATAATATTGTAAAATGCCCCAGAATGGCCCATTTTGAGTTGAAATTTTGTGGATGAAAATGAGGAACATCCTTAAAATAGTAAACCTTTATATCTAGGAATGTAGCATGGCTTTTCATTTATGCCAGCCTATTTTTACCTGAGCTTTACCTGAGCTCTTACCTGAGCTTTAGCTTTTTCTTCATGTGGACCCTGCTCATTTCCCATTACTGCAATAAAGCACCACAACATCGTGGCTCTAAAGGGGGACTCTGGATTCACACTTCTTGGTTCAAATCCCAGCTCCAGCACTTCCCAGTCACATGATCTTTTACAACTTGCATAACCTCTAATCACCGATAGAATTTACGTCACGGGTTTGATATGAGGATTAATAAGAGGTTTATTGTAACCAATGTTAGCATTATAACAAAGAAAATCTTGCACAATCAGAAGGTTGACAACTGATTAAAAAAAACTATTGGTAAGCATTTAAAACTGAATATTATTTGGAAGGCAATTAGGCAATATTGGTCACAGTTTCATACGTTTATCTTTTTTTTTTTTCTTTTTAGAGCCACACCCATGATATATGGAAGTTCCCAGGTTAGGGTCAAATCAGAGCTGCAGCTGCTGGCCTACACCACAGCCACTGCAACGCAGGATCTGAGCTGTGTCTGCGACCTACACCACAGCTCATGGCAATGACGGACGGTTAACCCACTGAGCGAGGCCAGGGATTGAACCTGAATCCTCATGGATGCTAGTTGGGTTCATAACCCACTGAGCCACAACAGGAATTCCCATACATTTTTCCCTTTGACCCAAGAATTCCAGTTCAAAAATAAATGTTAGCCATCTATTTAAAGAATTTAATAATTTCACTATCAATCCCCTCCAGCCAAAGACCACCAGGAGCACACCTGCAGCTGATGACGAGGTGTCTTGTAAGAGAGTATTAGAATGAACATATTATAGGATTTGAGTTTTGGTTGGTTAATCTTAAGGAGGGTGTAAGGAATGCTCTAGAATGTTTGTTGTTAGGAAAAGGGAATAATTCTAGGAAGGGGTAATTTAATAAATCTTAGCTCTAAGGAGGGCAGGCTAGAGATAAGATGAACCTGTAACTAGTAAACAATTAGCAGTTACTCATTTGGCAGGAGAGGTGGGTATTTGGCATTTTTTGTTGCACAGTGCCTTTGTCTGAGCTGCATGTTCTGTGAGATGTTTGTGACTGACAGGAGGAGGCTGTAACCTCTCAGTACCATCCTCCTGGTGCCTTGCCTCTGATTCTAGTTCTGCTCCTGGGTTTCTCTGGAACTCTGTCTGCAGTGCTTTTAGGTGGCTTTTGCATGGTACCATAACAGGTCAAATAAAAGATTTATTTATTATCACAGTTATTTAAATATTATAAACATGCATGTAGACAGAGTGGGTAGATTCTGTACTACTTTTTGCGACCCTACCTCTGCGTAGATTTTCATTCTTTATATTTTTCCTCTTCCTATCACAACTCTTAATGAATTTATTCCCCCTGTGATTTTCTTCAAAGATCTAATTGAGATTGGCAGAAATCCAGTCTAGTAAGTCTAATAAAGCCATAGTGTTCAGGATAAACAAAAAGTTCTGACAGGCAAATTCCCTTTGGGTTAGAATCATGAGAATGGTCTCTCAGCTATTGACATAATGAATGTGATCTTATCTTTGCTGGTTATTGCGTAAGTTCAAAGGCTGCCAAATTTTCTCCCTCTTTTCTCCCTGAGATATATTTCAAGAGGCTCTTACTTTTTGGGAGAATGGTTGTTAGAAATTGAGGTAATATTTTGAAAAGTAAATTTCCAATTGCTTACGTGTTTTGAATACGTAAACTTAAAATCATCCTCGTCAGTTATTCCAGGCTTACATTTCAAAGTGTGAGCGCTTGCTCTTTCTGGGTAAAGTACAACAGATTTTCCCCCAAGTTGTCCAAATAAAAGTCACAAGCACACTTACCCCCAACAAGGCCTCTGACTTTGTATGCAGAACCCTAGAAATACTCCTTTAGAGGTCATCTCTGTGACCTCCCTAAGTCCCTTCTTAATTCTATGAATTTACAAACACACTACAGAACCTTATAGCAAAGATCTGAACGAGTGGTGTTTCCACAAAAGCACTGGACTGGAAACCAGCTGAAGAGAAGTGGCGGTCAGTGCTGGATGAAGAGAGTGAACGTGTTTATCATCTTGAAGGCCAAGACTTGGAAGACATATCATAAAAAAAAAAAACAAAAAAAAAAACAAAACTTTATGAAACAGCAACTAGCATTTTGGTAGTTACTCAGTAATAAAGGGTAGCACTTTTTTTTTTTTTTTTTAGTATTTTTAAGTTTTCTTTCCCTACTTAGTAAAATAAGTAATGTACAAGGGAGAAACTTCAATGAACTTATTACTTAATTACTTCTTACCTCCTATGAAGATCCTCCCTGACCCTTTAGATTTTCTTGTGCTACCCCTATACCTTGCATTACTTCCAACACTGCAAATCTGACATTATAATAATTTACTTTTATAGATTTGCCTTTTGTTCTTCTTTGAACAGAGTCCTTCTGCTCCAGCGACTTTGTATTTGCAGCACCTGGTACTTAGCCTGTGGTCAGTAGAGAACAAACTGAACACCTGCTGTGTACCCATCATGACATGAGGCACTCCAAGAGTTGAAAACAAATGGGTTCTTAGTGGATGGCCCTCTTCTTTTTTCCAAAAGGATAGGAAGCCTTATTCAGTGCGTACATGTGTTTTCTGGAATTAATTGGGTTATGGTTTGATTCCATTGGGCTGTATAGAAACACCCTTGTGTCTTAAAGAGAAAAATTGCTCTGGATAACCCCACTAGAAGAGCAAGGCTGACTCTCCAACATATGTAGGAAAAGGTATCCTGACCCTCTTTGCAGAGGCAGCTTTGAAACAGACCAGCCACAGCCTGACTCCTTCTGAAACTGTCAATCCACCTTTGTCGAGTTTCCATGTGGAAATTCGTCTTTGCTTAGCTCAAAGTGGAAAGTCATCTTTGTTTAACTCAGAGTAGGGATTACTCAATTGTATTTGTCTGTTTAAAGGGAAATGTCCAGAAGTAGAAGCTTTCATTTGAAAGGCAAGGAGCCCAGAGTGGAAGCAGTGGAGGCCTTGTCCAAGGGGCCAGTGGAGGAGCTATTTCAATTTCACATGCATCTTGATTTCTAGGCCCCCTTGCTTTGGGAGGCCTTAGGGAAGGGTTGAAATGAAAAGGCCCTGGGTCGGTCCTAACAGGTTTGTAGTTTGACTCTCGAGGAGACAGTATCAGTTGTTTCTGCTGCTTTTCAAGGGTGTTTTGTTTTGTTTTGTTTTGTTTTTTTTAGGGCCGCACCCGCAGCGTATGGAGGTTCCCAGGCTAGAGGTCCAATTGGAGCTGAAGCCACCAGCCTAAGCCACAGCCACAGCCACAACTCTGGATCCGAGCTACATCTGCGACCTACAACACAGCTCATGGCAACGCTGGATCCTTAACGCACTGAGCAAGGCCAGGGATCAAACCCGTGTCCTCATGGACACTAGTCTGGATCACTAACCGCTAAGCCACGAGGGAAACTCCTGCTGCTTTTTGAGTGTAAGCTCCCATGTTTGGCCTCCACATTTTGCTTCCTCTATTGCTATAAACCTGCTTTCCAAAGACCAAATCAGTGGGAGAAAGGATATGGGGTTTGGCAAAGGAAGGGAGCAGATAAATAACTTTTGTATTTGTGGAAAGGACTGTACCTTGTTATAGACTGTGATATTTTCACGTTTTATGTTGTAAGGACACCAGAAACTTTGTACCATGAAAGCTCTGTGTTGCAGTGGTTCAGAGCATGAGCTTTAGATAATTTCTACTTAAACTTGTTCATAGTTCAGCCTGTTGTATTATATATACTGAAGTGTTGTTATAAATTATAGAAATTAAAACATTGAGGTACATTATTTCCCTGAAAAATATTTCAGGCTCTGTTGAAATTTGGTTCTATTCACAAATAAATACTATTATCTCTGTGACATTAAAAAAAAAAAAACTTTATGAAACAGCAACTAGCATTTTGGTAGTCACTCAATAATAAAGGGTAGCACTTTTATTTTTTAGTATTTTTAAGTTTTCTTTCCCTACTTAGTAAAATAAGTAATGTACAAGGGAGAAACTTCAATGAACTTATTACTTTGTGCATTAAAAGTTAACTAACGCTGCTTTACTTTCTGAATACTCATTGTCTGAGCCTAAACTTGCCCTCATAGCTCAGCCAACACACAGCAAAAATGTCTCCTAGCAGCTAGGCTTCAGCAGGAGAGGCAAGAAAGAGACCTTCGTCAAAGGAGTTCTGACCTTCTATTTACTATGTGACCTGGACATGTCCCACTTAATCACTGAGAAGCTGTTTCCTCATCTTCAAGATAAAAATGGAAATCTGTGCCCTGTCCATCTCAGAGGTTGGGGTGACAATCAAACACAAACACGTGAACAAGTGAAGGCACTTTGAAATCTCCCAAGTGCCCCATGATTGCAAAGCATTATATACCAATAAAGGAGATGGAAAGCATTCGCATACCTCTTGCATGAAATCTTTGTGTTCACTAGTTATACACATCCTGAAAATTAGCTGGTGGGAGCAAAGGAATTTGGCAAGCAGAGAATGACTGTGACACAAATGATTATCTGGGTGATAGCACTAAACCTGTTGGCTAAGAACTAAGGAGCAGGTGCTGCTCATATGATCATTGCCTCATCTCATCTCGTGAAGGCTTGCTGGAGCAGAGGGGCTTGAGAGCTGCCAAACCCAGGGCTAAGGGTGCACCTATCTTGAAGAGCTTGGAGAAGCAAGGAGGGTTTCCTCTCATGCTGAAAGAAAGGGAAGTATTTTCATACTGCTTCCCCCACCTCCCTTTCTCTCCTCCCTCTCCCTCTCTCTCTTCCTCTCTCCCTTCCCCTCCCCCCACCCCCCAACATGGGAAATTACTAGGAGAACCCCTAATGAAGTACTCAGTTTCTGAAACCAGAACTTCATTTGGTTTCTTTCAGCATGGTCTTTTTTGTGTAAAAGACAACAAGTGGATTAAAAAAACGTATTCAACAGTTGTTCCTCTAGAATAAGGCTGCCTGATGATCTCAGTTTCACTTTAGAAATTCGGCTATGTGATATTTCTCAAAGGATGGTCTATGCAACAGCAACTCAGGATAATATTTTGAAGTTCAAGTTCCTGGACCCCATCTCAGAATTAAGAATCTGACAGTTTGGTGGTCAGAGAATCTACATAATCAACGAGCAACTAGTTGATATATATGCACATAAGTATCCCAGTCTTTCAGTTTGTCTTCTTAGTTACAAGTGCTACCTAAAAGATTTAGTGGGCCTTGCAAAGCAGAAACCAGTGACACTAAAATATTTTAAGTATACATATATTTTGAAAGCATTCCAAACCCTGGATAGTATAATTCTGACAAGAAAAGTACTTTGATAAACAGAGCTGGCTTTAGGCAATATTTACGTATATGAGTTGATGTCAACATTTCTATCTAATTGCAGAAATTTCATTTCTCCCTTTTCAGCTTCCCTATAATTCCATGTTCCATGACCAATGGGGACTTTGTCCCTTTAAGCTACCTTACTTGGAGCGAGCCAATTAAAACGATTTTTTTAAAGCATTCATATAGACTGGTCACATATGTGCAAACTTGCCAAAGCTTCTGGTTGAAAAATGGAAAATTCAGATACCTAGGTATTTTAATTTATCCATCAATCTATTTATTCATTCAAGTATTATATTACTGAACACCAAGTACTGACGGTAGAAAAATGAATAAAACATGGCCCCTGCTTTTAAGATGTGTTGCCCAAAACTTAGAAATTATAAATTTATATCATTATCTTTCAATGCTAGGACTTTACCTATCAAGCCTACCCAGGCATTGTTTAATTCTCTAGGAAAATGTCCTTACATATTAATTTACTCGTGGGTCCAGGCTTGGGATGCTGCTAAATACCTCACAACAGAGAATTCTCTCTGCAACAAATAATTCTCCAGTTCAAAAAAATCAATAGTACCGTAGTTGAGAAACTCTCTAAAGAGATGAAAAGCCACTATCTGGGGAAATCAGGAGACCTTGTCCTCAGGGAGAGCAGTTTCAGTGCAATTTTAGTGGTTTCTGCAGTGAGCTGATAAGTGGGTAAGGAGCCAGGAAGCAAAGCTTATGAGTGGAAATTTTTCTCTTAAATTTTTTGATAGTGATGGATGTGAGATATGGTAGTACCACAAGAGGTGGCAGACAGTGTTTTTAGAAGGATAACAGGTGGTACCAAAATATTTTAAAGTGTTTGGATCAACTGAAAATTTCACTTTTTGAAGCCATAACCTAAGCCACAGTAGCAATATATTATTTTGATGAAAGATCTTTACAGGTTCTACTTCTTAAAAAAAGGAGAAAGTAATGATACCTAATTATGGTCTCCATAGTTGCAAACATTTAGCAGAAGAAAATAATGGAAAGTGCCTTTGTGTCTAAAGTTGGATTTTCAAAATTAAATGCTTTATGAAAAAATTTTGAAGCTATTATCACTCTGTAAAATTTCTGTATGTAAATAATGAAATTATTCAAATTTAGTTTGTTGACATTTTTTTCATTTATGAAATACAAACACTTCCTGATTTGTGTTTCCTGTACCACGAGTGCCTAGCCAGTAATTATGTCCAGAAGAAAAGTTCCTCCCAGGACCCTTCTGTTTGAGAAATAGGAGGTTTCTATTACTAAGAGAAGGAACATTACTGTCAGAATTGCCTTTTTGTTTGTTTGTTTTAAGGAGCAGTGAAAGGGTTATTTTGTTTCATGTGGGGAAGTCAAAGAGCCCTATGGCTGAATGGGTAGTTCACTTATTGCTAGAAACCTGGCAGAGGCTGGTAAGTAGACGTCATTGCTAGAGCATGGGTCTCTCTTTCCATTGGACAGTTAGTTATTAGCTGCAGCAGCTGGTGAGGTCAAGGTTACTTTTTTTTTTTTTAAGTGGAAGCAGCCAAGGCCATAGCAATGGATAGAGATTTACTGACATCAGCAGTTCTGAGTTAGAATTCATCTGAAAACCATAGAGCATATTATCATATGGCTTATGAAGGATTTTATGGAGTTATTTAGGAAACAAACCACACTTTATATATGATTAATTTCATAGTAAGATATATTCCTAGTTCTAAAAAAAATTAAACTACAATTTTGTTGTTGTTGTTGTTTCTGCAGCATGTGAAAGTTCCCTGGCCAGGAATCCAACCCAAGCCATAGCCGTGGCAGTGCCAGATCCTTAACTCACTGAGCTGTCAGGAAACTCCAACAATTATTTTTGGTAACAATACAAATGGTTTAGTCACTTGCTTTATGAGCTTTCTTCTAAAATTATTACAGTGGCAAATTTAATCTTTTTCTAGATTCACTTCTCTGAATGAGGGTCTAAATATATGTCTTAATTTTAAGATAAGACTACAACTTTAATAAACTGGAAAAAGTTTTAACAGTGGCACATTAATTAATGTGTCTTTATTGCATCAGGACAGTGATTGTCTCTATATTGATTTGCATACTATTGAATCTCCTGAAAGAGATATTGATCCTAAAGGGAAAAAATTTTTTTCATTGGATAGTCTGAGGATACTGGGTCTGGGAAATGGCCAACCCCAATTTTTCCTTGGAGAAACTTCACAAGATTGACTTACTACCCAAGTCCTAAATGCAATCTTCTGTTCTAATTTTTTTGCTTGTAATTAAAACTATTCAGAGTTCCCGTCTTGGCGCAGTGGAAATGAATCTGACTAGGAACCATGAGGTTGCGGGTTCAATCCCTGGCCTCACTCAGTGGGTTAAGGATCCGGCATTGCCGTGAGCTGTGGTGTAGGTCACAGATGCAGCTCAGATCTGGCGTTGCTGTGGCTCTGGCATAGGCCGGCAGCTGTAACTCTGATTGGACCCCTAGCTTGAGAACCTCCATATGCTGTGGATGCAGACCTAAAATGACAAAAAGACAAAAAAAAACAAAAAAACAAAAAAAAACAAACTATTCAGTTATTTTAACTCAGTTGTATATACATATGCGGTAACAATATTTTGTCTAACTGACAAACATTTGCCATTTTTTTCAATCTACCACAAACAATGAAACTGACCTTGGCTTATGAAATTAACATATATACTGTCAAGGATGTCTCTGAAGGTTTTCTCGCAAGATAAATGAAGAGTGCAGAAGGGAGCGGCAAAGTGATTTTTGCTTTGAATTTGTTGAGTTCCATTTTAGAGTGTATCCAAAACTGTTCTTTGAACAAGTTAACTATAGAAACTCAGTGTAAGAACGTGACTTACAAAATCTCCTGCAGTTTCAGAAGAATCTTCATTCCTGTCTTGACGAGTCACCAAAAAACTGCTGATAATCATTGACCAAGGTTAGTATTAATCAGGCAATATATATGCCTTTCTGGAAATGACATCGAACAAAAACTTACTTTTTCTAACAAAATAGCAAGTTTCTAAAGAATTCTATACTCTAAAGAGGTAGTTTTACTTTTAACAAACTGATTCCACATTGAAGTGCTAAATCATATTACATAAACATTGTTGCTAACTTCTCTTTTTTACATCTTTTAAAACTACCATTTAAGAATCATTCAGTACAGGAGTATTGGGTTAACTATTTTATTGTATTTATGTGATTAATAATTTATTACACTAATTGCTTAGTCCTGTGGAAATAGTTACTAAACTTATCCTCCTGCCTTTCTCAAAGAAAGCATTTTTTTCCCCTTGGAAGGTCCAATTTAGTCTTAGCTATGTTTTCAGAAATTTGGAAGATAATTTTCTTATGTTCTAGGGATCCCCCAAAATTAAAAATGAAAAAGCCCCAAATTGTTTGTATTAGACACAGGATTATTTTTTCGCAAACTCTATTCCTCGCCTACACTCAACATGATAGACCTACCATAGTTTTATACCCTGTGGCTTGGAGATACTGTTAAACACCTGCAAGGAAGCCCTCCATGGGCTAAGTGTTCTGATCCAGAGATTCAGTCCCTGTAGAGGAGGGAGCAGAGAAGGCTGAACCCCAAGTAACTGAAGTAGGAGATGTAGACAGAACAGTGTCTCTTTTTTTTTTTTTTTTTTTTGGCTTTTGTCTTTTGTTGTTGTTGCTATTTCTTGGGCCACTCCCTCGGCATATGGAGATTCCCAGGCTAGGGGTTGAATCGGAGCTGTAGCCAGCAGCCTACGCCAGAGCCACAGCAACGCGGGATCCGAGCCGCGTCTGCAACCTACACCACAGCTCACGGCAACGCCGGATCGTTAACCCACTGAGCAAGGGCAGGGACCGAACCCGCAACCTCATGGTTCCTAGTCGGATTCGTTAACCACTGCGCCACGACGGGAACTCCAGAACAGTGTCTCTTGAGAAGTGTGTGACATGCTTAGGAAAGGTGCCTTGAAGAATCCCCTTCCAGTGTTCCAGCACAGGTGGCAAAGCTTCACCTGTAAGGTAATTTCCCTCACTAGACTGTTGGGAAGATGGTAAGATAATTCACATAAAGAACATAGCAGAACTGAGTATAACAGTCAATCTGTCTTTTCACTGTGGCTATCATTACATTGGCTCTCCCACCATTTGGGGAATTTGGCACTTCAGTTATGCCTGAATGGCTTCTTCTTCCACCAACTTTGTCATTCAATTTCTTCCAGTAAATAAAACCACTTTGATAAAACCCAAGAAATAAAACAAACAAAAACCTCCCACGTACCCTTGGCATACACATCTCATGTTCCTACCATATAAAGGACTACAAATTTCTTAATATTTTTCTCTTGAGTGTACATAGTACTTTCAAAGAAATTTTTTCAGATATTGACTCAATAGAGAATATGTGCCCTGTGCCAGGCACTGGGGATACAGAGATAAACACATCCTTGCCTTGAAGAGGTTCAGTCTCAAGGACACAGCATCACTGACCAAGTGGTAATACCACAATATACATGAGAGAGGAGCACAGCAGGGAGGGGTTTTGTACTCATTTAAAATAACTCCTTATCCTTCCACAGAGTTTGTTGGGATGTGGAGAAATATTTCTTTGGGGGAGGAGGATAATGTGTGGAGTAGCTTCTCAAAGGAAGCAGATTAAACAGGATGAATTGGTTTTTGACAGGTGGCAAAGAGCAGGGTATTCCAGACAGACAGCAGCCTAAAAAGGACACAAAGACTGGGAAAGTGTGTGATTTATGGAAAGGTGAGAAGGCAGTTTGCCTATAGCTGAAGTGTGAGCTTGATGTCTGGTGGAAATGGTAGAGAAAAGCTAGAAAAGTAGGTGGGAACAATTGTGCATGGCCTGTACGCCATAGCTGCCAGCGGATTGTACTGCTGGGCTACTTGCGATGAATACAAGCGTCCTCGTTTGGGCTGCTTTAACAAACTACCACTGACTGGGTGGCTTAAATAGCAAACATTTATTACCTATGGTTCTAGAGGTGGGAAATCAGAAATCATGGTGCCAGTAGGGTTACGTTCTGGTGAGAGTCCTGTTCCAGGTTGCAGATAGCTGGCTTCTCATTGTATCCTCACATGGCAGAAAGAGAGAGAGCTCTGATCTCTTATTCTTTTTATAGGGGCACCAATCCCTTTCTAGAGAGTCCCACACTCATGACCTAATTACTTCCCAAAGGCCCCACTTCCCAATACCATCACATTGGGCATTAGGGCTTAGAGAATTTTGGAAGAACACATTCAGTCCATGACAAACAGCATCTTTGAGATTCCTAGTGATTTTTTTTTCCCCCCTCAGACATTCCTTATAGATTACATTTCTAGTAGAGGTGGATGGAGCCATATCTTCCTTTTTATGTTACTGTACAATAGGGTCTGGCAAAAATAGCTCCTCTCTTGACTTTTAAGCTTAAACTTTACCAAAGATCAATGGCTGATAAAGAAACAGAATCAAAGGGAACAAGTCTTACACAGGCATACAGAAACAGTCCAGCTATTTTATCCTGCTTCCTGAATTTGAAGAACAAGTCCATAGCAGCTGACATTTTTTTTTTTTTTTTTCTTTTGGAGCAGAGGGTTGGTAAGGCCCTGTTCTCGGCTCACACTCCACGTTTTTATTACAGACCTCTTCTGTGCGGTGCTGGGAATGCAGCAGTAAACAACTCAGTGCACTCCTGGAAAAGCTTAAATCTGAGGGTGCTTCAAGCTTCTTTTAAGTGTCATTGAAGAGACAGTCATTTCTTTTGAAAACAAATCTCCTTATAAGAGAAATTTATCACCCTGCTAGACAGGTTTACATTATATTGTATTCTGGTTAAACAAAGCAAATATTAGCATTGTATTGTAATATCTTTGTAAACCATAACAGATTGAAGTATTTCTTAGAAAGAAGTGATTTATGGTTTCAAATCTTAGAGGCTAAGTAATTAATCTGCTGTTTTCTAAAATACAACTTAGTTTTAATAAAATGACTTGACTAGGCTTACTTGTTCTGCAATGCACCTTGCTTAAAGCTCAAAAAATATTTTATAATCTTAAAGTCCTATAGAACCTCTATTAGTAAACAGTTGTGTATGGATTGTGAAATTAGCCTTCCGATTTTTTATAGACGTTTTTTGTTCGTTTTTGTTTTTGTTTTGATAAATCGGAGTGCACCCGTTTTTAATTCTATTCAGCGCAATGGTGGGGAATTTAATACTCAAGACTTAAGTTTTCTACAAGCCTGAATTTAAAGCTCAAGGTGAGGACAATACAGAAAGGAATGAGTGTGCAGTTTTGAAGAGTTTATTTGGCAGATTTTTATTTTCATTATACAAACCACAGAAAGTGAAGCTGGGTAAAATCTCAAACTTTAAAAGCCTCTGAGAAGATAGTGGTTTTTGCCTAAAGGCAACTCAGAAGGGGGGAGGGGGCAGGGACCGGGAGGCTGGTGATTTAAATCATTGAAAGATAAAGTGAAATCAGGAAAACCTGATTAATTCGTGCAAGATCTCCGCGTTTGATTGTCATGCGGAGAGTTCAAGGTTGTGCTTAGAAAGGGGAACTAAAGAAGGGTGATACTAGGGCAGAGGATGTGTTTGGGGAGGGAAAGAACCCGAGTGAGGGTGGGTTTGGGGAGCCGGTGATGGGAGAAAGCGCGCTGGAGGCAAAAAGCGCGCCCCGAGCCTCCCGCCGGGCCGGGCCGGGCGCGGTGGCCCTAAGCCAGGGCGCAGTGCTCGGGGCTGGGAGACGAGCTGTGAGAGAGGCGGCACCCAGCGGCAAAGTCCGGTGCGAGCCCAGGGGCCAGGTGGAGCGCACTGGTCTCCGTCCGTAAAAGGTGCGCAGGCCACCCGCCCGAGAGCTGATCGCCCCGAGGGAAAGAGGCGGGAGCCACAGTGCGAGCGGGCGAGAACTCCTCCCCCGGCGCCTCCGCTATCTGGGTCAGGACACCGCCGGACCTTGGGGCCCACAGGCTCCGGGGCTACTGTCGGCCCGCCGCTCCCCTCTCGACAGCTCCTCCTCAAGTTGCAGGTCTCCGACTGCAGAAAGGCCCTCGCAGGGAGCACAAGTGCGCCCACAGGTAGGCAGCGGGCGGGTCGGCGGGTTCGGGCGTACGCGGCCGGGGGGTCGAGAGCTGAGGGGGCATTTCCGGCGGCGGCCACCGCACTTCCGGGTCGTGTGTGCGTCCTTCTCGCCGCCGCATCCCTTGCGAGGCATCCTCCTGCTTCTGGGCGCTGCAGATGGTTGTCTTGGCAGCTACCTCGGCGCAGCGCTTGCCCAGCCAGCGCCTGCCCAGCCAGCGCCTCGCAAGCTTCAACCGCTGAGGTCGTCAGTACTTCCGCGCGGGCGCCCGTCGTGGGTTGCGTGGGGACCCGGCAGAGTGCTGCCTCGGCCTGGCAGGTCCCTGAAAACCACGATGAGTTTCTTCGGGAGACACTTAGTAGCCTCTCACCTGGGTCTTTCTTAACCCTTCAGCCTTCTGCAAACGGTTTTGTTTTGTTTTGCTCAATCTGGGATTCTCTACCTATTTTACACAAAATGAAGGCCAGGTTTTCAGTGCGGCAAACATTTGCAAATAAGCCAAACATGAGGGAGCCCTAGATGAAAAAAAAGGTTTTAAGATAGGAAAAATAATGAAAACCGAGTGAAATGTGAGTATTAGAATTCACTTCGAAAGTATCAAGTTATCCAGGTCGCTGTGAGAATCTAATGCCCAGTTCAAGGGCTCAGAGCAATTCCCTTGGGAAACTAAAAACTTAGGGTTGTTTGTAACCTGTACTGTGCCTTTACCTGTCTTGCGAAATTTTTCATCTCCCGAGTTTATCAGAGTTCTATATTTTATGTATTTCCCGCTACGAATCTGCTGATGAATTAAGTGAATATAGATGCTAGATATTGCTGAAAGCATTGTAAATAACTTGGTAAAGCATAATTTCCATATCTCAAGATTAACGTTAATTAAAACTAGAACATGAACATTAAATGTTTTCTGAAGTTAATTTTTGACAGTTTCTACAAAGGAATTGTAGAGATTTCTGTAGAGTCAACTTTTTGATGATTTGCTATTTCAGCAGAATTTTTGATTCTCATCTCTGCAAATAACCTTTAATTATCTATTACACATTAAATTTAGATGCCAGTAATTTGTAATAAAATCTGTTCTTTTACATTGTCATTATTAGCACCTTGCAAATTGAAACAGGGACACTTTACCTGATTATCTAGTCACTATATTTTTAAATTACTGTGTTTTTATAAACACAGTAAAGTGCAAGTGTATCCTGCTAATATGGTAATTCTATTAAAGTTACGTAAATAATGTAATATATAGTATAACCTTTGAAATAATACTGTAGGCAAGCAAGCGTTCTCATTTATTACTCTTCTGTATTACTATTTTTATATGAATGACTTTTTTCAAATTAGTGACTTACAGAGTTCCCATCATGGCTCAGTGGTTAATGAATCCGACTAGGAACCATGAGGTTGAGGGTTCGATCCCTGGCCTTGCTCAGTGGGTTAAGGATCCGGCGCTGCCATGAGCTGTGGTGTAGGTTGCAGATGAGGCTCGGAGTCCGTGTTGCTTTGGCTCTGGTGTAGGCCGGCAGCTTCAGCTCTGATTGAACCCCTATCCTGGGAACCTCCATATGCCTCGGGAGCAGCCCAAGAAATGGCAAAAAGACAAAAAAAAAATTACTGGCTCATAAGCACATCCATTTTATATACGTGTAAAACTCAAACATAGCTTGAGCTATTATTCTCTAATTGTGGATATTTAAAACCAATAACTGTTCCATTGATTCTAATTTTTTCCTCAGTTGATTTTTTTAGTTCTGAAATCGTGTTTCAGTTCTGAACACCTCTGCCCAGTCAGCATTCTCCTTCATGTCCTTGTTGTTGCTCTCTAAATCAGCAGTACATCCAAGAATTATCAAGGGTAACAGTTCTCATTACTAGTTGGTGACCCCTAGGTGACACAGTTGACAACTATGTGCCTTAGTTTACTTATCTGCAAAATAGAGATAATAATAGGACCTGCCTCAAAGAGATAATTTGGGATTGGTTTAATTCCTAAAGAATAGGTCAAACAAAAGTTGATAGTCTTTCTCACCTGTTTAAACCTGTACCGTGTCAGGAATAAGATCTTCCTAGGTAGATTTTAACTTCCATTTATTTATTTAATACATGAAAAAAAAATCAAACTAGGGTGTGTTCTCTAACGTAAAGTTTAATGTAAAGAGGGCCCAGCAGGAATGAGCCAAGAAACCAATCAGAATAGGAACATTTCTTTTAATTGACCTTGTCAAGTTCAGCATATGAACATCCTGCATTAATTTTTATATTGACAAAAAAGAGCCAAGGAGTTCCCATTGTGGCTCAGCAGGTTAAGCCCCAGCTAGTATCCATGAGGATTCAGGTTCAATCCCTGGCCTCACTCAGTGGGTTAAGCATTGCCGTGAGTTGTGGTGTTGGTCGCAGACAGGGTTTGGATCCCAAGTTGCTGTGGCTGTGGTGTAGGCTGGAAGCTGCAGCTGTGATTTGACTCCTAGCCTGGGAACTACCATATGCTGCAGGTGTGGCCCTTAAAAAAAAAAAAAAAAAGAGCCAAGATGGTCAAGCTTGATGCATGATTATTAGATATGATGCAAATGTTAAATCATGAGCGGTTAGTGACTTTTCTTACACCTGTGGCCTTTTGATAATACTCTTTCAAGATAATTCAGTTTTCCAATATAATTTTTTATGGAAATAAAATTGAACAGCTAATAATAATTCCCTCCAACTTAAGCCAAAGTTACAAATTGATCCGAATCTACTGTTGACATGCCTCCTGGATAGGATGGGAGTGGACAGATGGTTAGAGTTCACATTTATACTAATTAGGTAAAAATACTCATGTCTCTTGGATATAATGTTCACCAACGCCTAAGGTAATTTCTATAAGATTATTATTATTATTATTATTTCTGTTAGGGCTGCATGTGTGACATATAGAAGTTTCTAGGCTAAGGGTTAAATCAGAGCTGCAGCTGCTGGCCTACACCACAGCCACAGCAACGCAGGATTGAAGCTGCATCTGCAAACTGCATCTCAGCTTGAGGCAACTCCAGATCTTAACCCAGTGAGCAAGGCCTGGAATCGAACCCACATCCTTGTGGATGCTAGTCGGATTCTTAACCTATTGAGCCACAACAGGAACTCCTGGAAGATTATTATTTTAAAATCATTAGTTCTACTTCTTTTATACTTAGACCTATAATGAAACAGAGCATCCAGATAAGATACTCCCTGTGTTCAATGCATATAGTCTATCATATTACTGAGAAATCTAGAGATATTCATTTAGGCAGACATCCTGGAAATAGACTCTTCTTATTCTTTCTCTTCCATAGGGTATCATTTGAAATATGCTTATTTGATCATTTAGAGTACAGGAAACAATAATACTTTGAGTATGTGAAAATATAGGAAGGCATATTTAAACATATATAGCTGAATTTAGAATTTGCGTTTTTACAATACTCATTCCCCCATTCTCCCTCTCAGATATTTATTTTGTTCCCATTTCACTTAGAATAATGAAGCAATCAAAGAGAACTTTCATAAGGTCCCACCATAACATCTGCCCACCTTCCTGAAGCTGCTCACATAATCTGCCTTTTCTTTCATTGCTATGAATGAATAGATTGTGGTTCCATCAAAGGTCAACCTCTGTACTTGCCCACTGGAGACCATCCATCCCCTTTGCCTTCTCATGTTTATTGCAGCAATTCTCCAATCCTTATTTTTATTTATTTAATCTTTAAAAAAATAAATCCATTGGCAAACAAAAATAATGTTATTTATCCATCTTTTTGCACCATTTTGCTGTATAGTAATGACATTTCTTCTTCTTTTCTGTTTGCCAATTTGTTTTTTTTCCCACTCTTTTCTGACTTTTGGACTAATTAAATATCTTCAATATTCCATTTTTATTTCCCCTATTGGCTGGTTATTTATACCGTTTGGAGTATTTTTGTTGTTACTGTTTTTGTTTTTTGAGTGGTTGCCCTTGGGTTTCCGACTAAGGGTCTTTAAACTTATAACACTGCTTTATAACCTAGGACTCTTAGAACAGTATCTTCTCTTTGTCCCTTTCTATCCTTTGGGCTCTTGTCCTGCTTTCTTGCTTCCACTTATGATCGAAACCCCATGGTATGTTATTGTCATTTTTGCAATAATCAAATATTTTATGAATAAATCATAAAATGAGAAAAATCACTTTTATATTTAGTCACATATTTGCCACTACTGGTAATCTTTATCCTTTGTATAGATCCAGGTTTCTATCTGTTATTTTCCTTCTGCCTGAAGAAGCTGTGTTAGCATTTCTTCTAGTGAATGGCTGCTGATAATGGATTCTCCCAATTTTCCCGTTTAAAACAGGTATTTTACCCTCATTTTTGAAAAATATTTTACTGAGTATAAGAAATGCAAGTTAACAGTTTCTTTCCACACTTTAATGATATTACTCCATTGTTTACTTGCTTGAATAGTTTCTGAGGTGACATCTCTGAGACAGTATCTGCTATAATCTTTTTTTCTCTGTACATATCTTTTTTTCCCTCTCACTGACTTTTTTTTTTTTTTTTTTTTTTTTTTTTTTTTTTTTTTTTTTTTTTGTCTTTTTGCCTTTTCTAGGGCCACTCCTGTGGCATATGGAGGTTCCCAGGCTAGGGGTCCAATTGGAGCTGTAGCCACCGGCCTACACCAGAGGCACAGCAACATGGGATCCGAGCCACGTCTGCAACCTACACCACAGCTCATGGCAACACCGGATCCTTAACCCACTGAGCAAGGCCAGGGATCAAACCCTCAACCTCATGGTTCCTAGTAAGATTCATTAACCACTGAGCCACGACGGGAACTCCTCACTGACTACTTTTAAGATTTATTTGTTACTGGTTTTTAGCATTTTAGTAATATTTTGCCTTGGTTTGGTTTTCTTAACTTACTCTGTTTGAATTATGTTGACCTTCTTAATTCTCTGGGTTTATAGATTTTGTATAACCTGGAAAATTTGAGGCCATTTTCCTTCAGATATTTTTTTGTTACCCTTCCTCTTTTCCTTTTAATCATGTTTTGAGACTACTTGTTATTACCCTGTAGGCTCTACTTGGCTTTTTGTTTGTTTTTTAATCTTTTTAAAAAAAAAATCTGTGTGCCTCATTTTGGATGATGCCTTAGTCTATTTGGACTGCTATAACAAAATACCATAGATGGAGTAGCTTATAAATGACAGAAATTTATTTCTCATCATTCTGGAGGCTAAGAAATTCAAGATCAAGGCACTGTCAGTTTCATTGTCTTGTGAGGGCTTGATTTCTGGTTCATACATAGCACCTTCTTGCTGTAACTTTATGTGGTGGAAGGGAAGAGGGATCTCTCTGGGGTCTTTGTAAGAGCTCTAATCCCATCCAAGAGGTCTTCACCTCCTAAAGGCCCCAATTCCCAGCACTGTCACCTTAGAGACTAGGATATCAGTGTATGAATTGGGGGGAGGGGGGCACAAATACTTAGTCTACAGCAAATGCTTTCTTTTGCTATGTCTTTAGGTTTGCTGTAGTATTTCTTTGCTGTTAATCTCATTTAGTAAACTTTTATTTCAGATATTCTTTATCTTTAGAAGTTCTATTTAGTTCTACCTAATGCCTTCTGTTTGTCTCCTCATCATGTTTATGTTTTCCTTTAACATATTTTTAATATACTATATTGACCATAGTATGCATAATAGTTGCTTTAAAACCTTTGTCATTTTCTTGCTGTTTTACATGTCTAGTAGTTTTTGATTGGATGATCAACATTGTGATTTTGTGTAATTGAGTTCTGGATTTTTTTCTATCCCTTTAAAGAGTGTTGGGCTTTCTACTGAAGGCAGTTAAATTATTTGTGAATCAGTTTGATCCTTTGAGGGCTCATTTTTAATCTATTTTAGAACAAGTCTAAATCACCTTTACTCTAGTGTTAATTTAGCTACATTACCACACCATTACTCTTCTGACGTCTCTACTGAAAGCCTCAAGTAACTCATACACACTCTACACTCTGGATGGTGGACACTTGAATGCTTACCAGTTCTGTGTAGTTATTAGGAATAGTTCAGCTTACAACTCCCTGGTAATTGTTCTTTCCCTTGAAACTATTTTTGCCTGGCTCAGTGGGGTTTCCCTCTATGCATGTGCAGACTGGCATTCAGTTAAAGATTCAAGGAGACCCCTATGCATATTTCTAGAGTTCTCTTTGTGCATAACTCTATCATCTTCAGTGCTAAACCACACAAATTCTAGGTGCTTCAGTTTCTCTGAACCCTTAATCTCTTTTCAATTCAGTGAGACTGCCAGGCTTTGTTTGGTTTTCTCTTCCCTGTGCCATAGTCCAGAAATTGCCTCCAACTGGAAACCTGGAAGGATCATAGGACTTACCTCATTTGTCTCCTTTTTATTAGAGATTAAAAGTGGCAGTGCTATAATAACCTACTCCTTGAGAAAGTATCAGGAAAAACAAACTAAAACGTTGCAAATTTAATTCTTATAAAGAACAGTTTACCATTATTTATATAATTTTTCCAAGTTGCAAACAAAATTAATACAGGTGTTTACCTGTCTATAAAATAGGGGAAATTGATAGGAAAACAATTTTGGAAACATCAAAGTCTGTTTAAAAAAAAAAAGCCTTATTATATTTTACTCAATTATAAAGGTTAATCATTGTATTAATATACTTATTTCCATTTTACAGTCTCAGAAAGAAAGTAGGATTTATATTATTGTTTTCTTTAGTGGTCTTCTGACTTTGAGAACAGTGATAAGCAATAAAACTAGTGAAGAGGGGATATATTAAAGAAAGATTATGGGGTATTTTGTCAAAGTATAGCTTAATTTATATGGAATTAGGTGGGCCAAAGCTTGGGTCATTGATGCAAAATGGTGACAGTTCAGAAGGAGAAAGGAGTCAAAGAAATGACTTTTTTGTTACTTTGAAAATGAGTGAGCAGTTGAAAGACAATAAAAACATTAAGACCCCAAACAAATAGAAGGGTAAGGAGCATAAGAATTCTGGGTCAGAAGAAAAGCAGATGTGAAACCTGCACTTATATTAGCATCTTATGTTGAATAAAACAGATGAGGTGGTTACAAACTTGCCAGAAGTCTCTATATCTTTTATATCTCAAAGCCTATTTTAAAATGTTGTTTATCACTCTAGATTTGAGTACAAAATATGAACTAGAAACTAAGGAAGAGTTTTTTTCTTGGGCCTTCCTTAAAGATTAGATAAAACCCAGACATTAGCACACTAGTTGATTTTATCCAAATATAAGTTTCAGATACAGTTAAGCATAATTTCAATTCTTAGTTTTTTTTAGAAATTTATTATGATGCTTTACCCTCTGTTATACCCTTTAAAAACATATGGTAAAAATTAAATTTCAGATAGCCATATAGAATACAAATTCTGAATCCTTAAAGGTAGTATTTCTACTCAGCCACATGCGTTAGAGAGGCAGTTACTCATAGTTTAGTTTGTGATTTATCAAGTGTAACTAAATGTTTTTTGTTTGTGTGATGATGTAGACTTTACTTTTTTTTTTTTTTGTCTTTTTTTTTTTTTTTTTTTTTTTTGCCATTTCTTGGGCATATGGAGGTTCCCAGGCCAGGGGTCAAATCGGAGCTGTAGCCACTGGCCTACACCAGAGCCACAGCAACGCGGGATCCAAGCCACGTCTGCGACCTACACCACAGCTCATGGCAACGCCGGATCCTTAACCCACTGAGCAAGACCAGGAATCGAACCCGCAACCTCATGGTTCCTAGTCAGATTCGTTAACCAGTGTACCACGATGGGAATTCCAGACTTGGCTTTTATTGATGGAGAAAGCTCTGATATTTTTTTCTTGGGCAAAGACAGAAACTGTTCATTTACATTTATGCTTTTAATTTTAGAAGCAAAAACCAAGAAATGCTTCATTCCACAAACAAAGAAGTGATACTTGGCATCGTGGTGGGAACTACAGGAATCAGCTTGCTTCTTTTGTGGTACCACAAGGTTCGTAAACCAAGGACAGCGATGGATTTACCTGGATTTCTTTCTCTGAGTAATGCCTTTGATTTGATGACTTTGCAAGATGAAATGCATAATGATCAAGAAACAACAGCAACCTTTCAAGGAAGGCAACTTCAGATACTGGAGAAGTTAAATGAATTACTGACAAATATGGAAGAACTCAAAGAGGAAATTAGAGTTCTTAAAGAAGCCATTCCAAAGCTGGAGGAATATATACAAGGTGAACTTGGAGGGAAGATAACTGTTCATAAGATAAGTCCTCAGCACAGAGCTAGAAAAAGAAGACTTACCACAGTTCAAAGTTCAGCAACAAGTAATAGTTCAGAGGAAGCAGAAAGTGAAGGAGGGTAAGTTTCTTCAAGATGTTTCCCATGTTGAATTGATTATTAATTGCATTATTGTTATTGCTTAGGTACGTTCATTATACATTTCCAATCATATATTCTGTTACTAAGAACGCATGAAGAGTGATTATTTTGGCTTATGTTACACATAAAACCGTATTCAGTAGAGGTCAGTATTTTAGTTTAGACCTCAATGACAACAAAAATAAAAGCAACTAATGTGCTAGGTGGCGTCACGTGAGTATTGAGGAAGGCAGTGATTATCTGTCAAAATTTGTAACCTATTTTTATATGTGACCACTGTGTTACCCTTTACATGAGATCTGTCCAGCAAGTGCTATCTAATCGAACTCTGTGATAATGGAATGGTCTAAATCTGTGCTGCCCAGTATGATAGCCACTGGCCACATGTGGCTGTTAAGCACTTGAAATGCAGCTTGTGCAACTGAGGAACTGAATTTTTTTTTTTAATTTTTAAAATTTTAATTTAATTGGAATATAGGTGACTTACAGTGTTGTATTTGTTTCAGGTGTACAGCAAAATAAATCAGTCATACATATAAATGTATCCATTCATTTTTCCCATGTAGGTTATTACAAACTGTTGAGTAGATTTTCCTATGAAGAAATAACGAAACTTTTTTACAAAGCGACTGTAGCATTTTGCATCCCCTCCAGCAATGTATAAGAGTTAATATTACTCCACATCTTCACTAGCATTTGGTATGATCATTTTTCTAGATATTAGTCATTCTGTAGGTGTGTAGTGCTATTACATTGTTATTTTAATTTGTAATTTCCTAATGACATGATGTTAAGCATCTTTTCCTATGCTTATTTGCCATTTGCAAATCTTCATTGGTGAGATATCTGTTAAAGGCTTAGGCCCACTTTACTATCAGGTTGTTTGTCTTCTTGTTACCGAGTTTTTAAAGGTTTGTTTTTTTTTTCTGTATATTTGGACAGCAATCTTTTATCAGATGTGCCTTTTGCAAGTTTTTTTTTTTTCCCCAGTCCATGGCTTGTCTTTTTATTCTCTTAGTCTTCAAATATTTTAATAGTCCCTTGTCCTTCTGGGAATACAGTTATATGTATATTAGAATACTTCATATTTTCCACAGATTACTGAAGCTCTGTTCATTGTATCAGTCTTTTTTTCTCTCTGTTTGGATGGCTTCAATTTGCTCTATCTTCAGGTTCAATGATCTTCTCGTTTGCAGTGTCCAGTCTACCATTAATCACATCCAGTGAATTTTTTCTTTCTACGCAGTGGATATTTTTACCTCTAGAATTTCTGTGGGTTCTTTTTGTATTTTCAGTTTCTCTTCTCATTACATGTCCCTATATATACTTTAAAGTATTTTAACAGCTATTTTAATATATTTAATGATTGAGGAACTGAATTTTTAATATCATTTTATTGTAATTAATTTAAAATTAAATAGCCACATGGGCCTAGTATCTACTGAATTAGGGAGTACAGATCTAAAAAGATTTGAGAATGTACAAGTGATTCAGTTTCATTCTTGCATGGGATAATTCATTGAATTCTAAAATCAAGAATATAAATAGGGAGTTCCCGTCGTGGCGCAGTGGTTAACGAATCCGACTAGGAACCATGAGGTTGCGGGTTCGGTCCCTGCCCTTGCTCAGTGGGTTAACGATCCGGCGTTGCCGTGAGCTGTGGTGTAGGTTGCAGACGCGGCTCGGATCCCGCATTGCTGTGGCTCTGGCGTAGGCCAGTGGCTACAGCTCCAATTCGACCTCTAGCCTGGGAACCTCCATATGCCGAGGGAGCGGCCCAAGAAATAGCAACAACAACAACAACAAAAAAGACAAAAAGACAAAAGACAAAAAAAAAAAAAAAAAAAGAATATAAATAATATTATTTTAGGGGAAGAACAAATGAAGAAAGGAACTGTGCTTGCTCGTGTTTCCAGGGAGTAAAATAGGCAAGTAAATAAAGATGCAGTAGTTAATGCAACATAGCCAGAAATTCTTTAGGGCAGGAACTCTATGTTTTCATTGTCATATTCCTAACATCTATCTTGTGCCTAACACAGAATAGATGCCAATAACTATTTCTTTTTTATGTTTACATTTTTGTTTTCTTTTTGGTTGTGCCTGCAGTTCCTAGGTCAGGGATCCAACCCATGCCACAGTAGCAACCTGAACCACAGGAGTAAGAATGCCAGATCCTTAACCCACTGCATCACCAGAGAATTCCCCAGTAACTATTTCCTGAATTAATGAGTGAGCTGCTAAATAAATATAGAATTGGGAGAAGGGATTTGAAGAAAGGAAACACAGGGTAAGGATTAAAGGGTGATTTCAGGAGTTCCCGTTGTGGCTCAGCAGTAACGAACCTGACTAGGATCCATGAGGATGTGGGTTTGATTCCTGGCCTCGCTCAGTGGATTAAGGATCCAGTGTTGCCGTGAGCTATGGTGTAGGTTGAAGACATGGCTCCAATCCTGTGTTGCTGTGGCTGTGGTGTAGGCCAGCAACTTCAGCTCTGATTTGACCCCTAGCCTGGGAAC
The DNA here is from genome assembly GCF_054392235.1 of Sus scrofa. Classification (NCBI taxonomy): domain Eukaryota; kingdom Metazoa; phylum Chordata; class Mammalia; order Artiodactyla; family Suidae; genus Sus; species Sus scrofa. The sequence continues at coordinate 114,506,290 of NC_139385.1, read as the reverse complement.
TTCCATATGCTGTGGGTGCAGCCCTAAAAAAAAGACAAAAAAATTTTTAAAAAATGGTGATTTCATAGGTAAAGAAGTGTAAATGGTTTATCACGTCTTTGAGATCAGTGCCAGGACTGGAATATAGAACTGGAGAAATAACTATATGAAAAATCTTACAGAGAGAGACGAGAAGATCTAGATGATAAGACTGTCTTAAAAATTTGTGTTCCTGGGAGTTCCCGTCATGGCGAAGTGGTTAACGAATCCGACTAGAAACCATGAAGTTGTGGGTTTGGTCCCTGCCCTTGCTCAGTGGGTTAACAATCCGGCGTTGCCGTGAGCTGTGGTGCAGGTTGCAGACACGGCTCGGATCCCGAGTTGCTGTGGCTCTGGTGTAGGCTGGTGGCTACAGCTCCAATTCGACCCCTGGCCTGGGAACCTCCATATTTTGCAAGAGCGGCCCAAGAAATGGCAAAAAAAAAAAAAAAAAAAAAAAAGACAAAAAAATTTGTGTTCCTGAACAACAACAAAGAAGTTGTAGACTGAGCTTTAAAATAGGCAATGAAATGTTTATAAGAAATCTAAAAGAGTTCTAAATAACTTAGAACTGTAACTCAGAAAAGGCACTGGGATTTCCCATTGTGGCTCAGCAGTAACAAACCCGACTAGTATCCATGAGGACATGGGTTCAATCCCTACCCGCTTGGCAGGTTAAGGATCTGATGGTTGCTGTGAGCTGCAGTGTAGGTCACAGACGTGGCTGGGATCCAATCCCACATTTCTATGGCTGTGGTGTAGGCTGGCAGCTACAGCTCTGATTTGACCCCTAGCCTAGGAACCTCCATATGCTGTGGGTGTGGCCCTAAAAAAGACAAAAAAGAGAGAGAGAAAGAAAGGACACTTGTTACTATTATGAGTGTAGAGAATAGCAGCTTAGTACTCTAATAATGATAAAAGTCTCTACATAACGTTGAGCATCATTGAGGGTTCCTGAAGACCATTATGGAAATCTGTGGTATTTTCCTCGTCAGGAGTCCTGTGTGTAGTTTTGGCAATCACATCTTAGAAAGGGCATAATGGACTAAAGCCTAGCCAGAGAAGATCCACTAGACTGAGGTGAGGAATGGCAGCCCTGGCAAATGAGATTAGGCCAAAAGGGTCCGTGAGCCTTATCTAAAAAGACCCCGATTAAGCTGAGCACAGCCTTGCTCAAGAAATTCTAATATTCTAGAAAGACATGCAACCTTGGATAAGTATGGGATACATTTAGGAAAAATAAGAAGATAGTTATGGGACTTAATTAACTTCAAGTCATATAGATAGAAATTGCTTTTGTGGGTTAAAGTAGGACTTGTGAAATTTATAAATAGTAGTCACATACCTCTCATAAAAAGTGGACATATCAAAACTAAGATTGAGGAGTTCCTACTGTGGTGAAGTGAATTAAGAATCCAACTGCAGCAGCTCAGGTTGCTACAGAGGTGCAGTTTCAATCCCAGCCTGGAAGAGTGGGTTAAAGGATCCATCATTGCTACAGCGAAGGTCACTGCTGCCACTCAGATTCACTCCCTGTCCCGGGAACTTCCATAGGCTGTGGGTGTGGACATAAAAAAAAAGAAAAGAAAAAGAAAAAGAAAAAAACCTTTAAGATTGATGTCAAGTAAGACATCCCCTTCTCTTGCTTGATGCTGGGTGCCTTTGTTACCAAGAGTATTAGAGTAGATATAATAATAGAACCCTAATGATGGACTAGATTTCAGTGAATGGCACATAACATAAAGGGAGAGAAATGTTTCCTATTTAGCTCTACTTTAGAAAAATAAGACAACAAAACAAAGACAATTTGTTCCTTTTTCTTTAAGGACTAAGACAGAAAGATCTAATACATCTTTCTTTAAAAAGGCCTTTTTTTAAACATCTTTAAAAAAAACTTCTAAAAAAAAGCAAAATGTTTTTTGAAAACATGGTTTTATAAAGTGTATTTGTATACATTTTCAATTTCCTGTCCTTTTGCAACTTCCCTGGGACAGAAACAACTGGCCCTGGTGCGATACAGTCGTAATCCCATTACCACATTGAAGATGGGTTGTGTTTTTGATACATAACATCCTTGATAGCAAAATTGAAATGACAAATGACAATTTCAGGTTCCATATGTAAATTTATCCTTTGCAAAAGGCACCTAAAAATCTTGACTTCTTCTAGTAAAGTAGATGTCAGTCACAATTTGCTGATGCTATTAGTTTTACACAAAAAAGAGAAATTCTACTTATATTCTTGGTTGTTGACAAAACCTTAAGTGGGTAGATCAGTAGAATGTGTTTTCTGTAAACATTTTTAGAATCTTCTGCATGCCACTCTTAGTATCATTGTGGATTTATACACTTAATTCATTGTGGAGATGATGATGACTAAGGCTCAAAAATCTTATGACATGGCCATTTGAGGGCCTGCTGAGATTCTTCCTTTTCCTTCTTAGAATTAGCGTGAACAACTTTGGAAAACATCTTTGCTTCTTTGTAATACTAAATTTTGACAGATTTTGTTTTTACTACTGCTCCAAGACTTGGAATCAGCAACCATCTTGGCAGCATTGGTGAGAAAAAATACTAGACACCAAAATTGTATATAGAGGTGTAGGAAGAGCACTCTTTTTAGGCAAGAAGATACCACAGGCTGTTTGGGTCCCTTTGGGGAACTAGTAAAGCAAAGTTGTTTTTTGTATTTTGTTTTTTTGTTGTTGTTGTTTTTTTGCTTTTTTAGGGCTGTGCCTGTGGCATATGGAAGTTCCTAGGGTAGGGGTCGAATTGGAGCTGCAGCTGCTAGCCTGTGCCACAGCTCACAGCAAGGCCAGATCCTTAACCGACTTAGCGGGGCCAGGGATCAAACCCACATCCTCTTGGATACTAGTCAGGTTCATAACCTGCTGAACCACAGCGGGAACTCCCCAAAATAGTTTTAAATATTTTTAAAGTCACTAGTTCACACTCAGGTTTTCAGTTTACATTTAAGTCTTTCCTTATGTCTGAAATTTTTTAGTTCATCTTTTTTAAGCTGCCTGTTTTTCTTTCTTCTGTCAATCTTTTACCTGTATTACTCTATCAAACTATGGATTTAAAAAGTGTTATTTAAATCACAATGTTATATAAAGCTGTAGAAACCTCCCTTTCAAAAGTTAAATCTTATTCCAGTTTAGGTTAAAGTAATACCCCATAATAAAATCCATTGTTCTTCCCTTTCACATGGGCTTTAAGAGAATACTTGGATTTGAAAATTAGACAATTCTGTTTGGTGAAGCAGGGTTGTATAGTGACCTTATGGACCTTCTTGTTTTTTTTCTTGACTTGGTATTTTCATTTTAGTGTTAAGTTCACATGATACCTTCAGAAAGTATCAGCAGACATAATGCTGATTATTTGAAAAGAAAAAGAAGCCCCACAAATCTGCCCCCAGAGAGCACCAGCACAAGCTAAGCCATTATACCTAGTACCTTAGATGATAATACTTTATAAAATAATAGAAGCTGGTCAAGAGAGTGAGACTACAAACAGATGTAGGTTTTTGAGGTTTTATCTTAAAACTTCCTAAACTTTTATTTTCATGAGCCAAAACATAGACTTTGGTTTTTATTCATTTATATTTTTTATTTTTACTACTTTTTACTTCCACCAAGTCAGTTCTAGTGTTGAACTTCCATTTTTCAAGGCCTTGAGAGATAAACAAGTTCAGGTATTAACACATTAATCAGTATGTGGTGATTTTGTATTCATTCATGTTGTAAATGTTTGCAAAAAATTTTTTTGTTGTTTCATATCTATTTTTTAAAATAAAGCATTACACATACAATTGAAATCCTCCTGTATGTCTTTCTCTCAAAGGTAACTATTATCTTAAAGTTGGTGTGCATTCTTTCTTTGAAAGTTTAAATGTTTCTCCTTCGAGTGCTTGTTTTACATAAACGGTGAATACATGGTCTTTGGTTCTTGAATTTTACATAAGTGGCATTGTATGGTACCTAACATTACGTAACTTGCTTTTGAATCAACTTTTTTTTTTTTATAATTTTTTTTTATTTTCCCACTGTACAGCAAGGGGGTCAGGTTATCCTTACATGTATACATTACAATTACATTTTTCCCCCACCCTTTCTTCTGTTGCAACATGAGTATCTAGACAAAGTTCTCAATGCTATTCAGCAGGATCTCCTTGTAAATCTGTTCTAAGTTGTGTCTGATAAGAATCAACTTTTTTGGGAGATATTTCCGTATTTATATATGTAACTTTATTTCATTCTTTTCAGTTGCTTTGTTGCATTCTGTTGAATGAATGTGCCTTAATTTATTTCCCTATTGATGGAAGTTTAGGTCACCTTTTTTTTTCCTCATACAAGCAATGCTTTATTGAACACCTTTATTCATAATTTTTAAGCATATGCAGAATAATTTGAAATTTTATTTATTTATTTATTTATTTATTTTTAATGGCCACACCTGCAGCATATGGAAGGTTCAAGGCTAGGGGTTGAATTGGAGCTGCAGCTGCCTGCTTGCAACACCAGATCCAAGCCACATCTGCAGTTTACACCACAGCTCAAGGCAATGCCAGATCCTTAACCCACTGAGCGAGGCCAGGGATTGAACCCACATCCTCATGGATACAAGTTGGGTTCTTAACCACTGAGCCATGACAGAAACTCCTAATGCCAAGTTTTATACTTAGAAGTGGAATTGCTGAGTTGTAGACTAAATACATTGTTATTACCTTTTACTAAGTTTTCCTTTGGTGTGTACCAATTTACATACCCATAAGCAGTGTATGAGAATTCTTATTTTTTCATACTAATTCTTATATTGTTAGACTTTTTAATTTTTAACCTACCTGTTGGAGATGATGTGGACCCTAATCATTATTTCAGTTTTCCCTGAGTACTAATAACACTGGGCATCTTTTCATAGTTTATTTGCCATTTAGCTCTTCTCTTCTATGAATTTCTTTTAAAAAATGAATTAAATAAGGGAAGGGTAACACTGACAGTTGAAGTCCCCTTTATTCATTTGATGAGTGTCCTTTCTGTGGTAGGCACCATATAGGCTCTCAAGATATAGCAGGACATAAAACAAAGTCTCACAAGTAAAACATTTTTTAAAAATGTAGCAAAATGTTAAAGAGGGATATTCTCAGTCAGTTTTAACCAGAGCCCCAGAGGCCAGGAACAAACAGTAAGTGCCAAGTGCCCTTGCATCCTAGAGCCAGATGCTAAACTCTTTTGGGCAGAACTTGCTGAGAAATGGAAGCCACTGCCAGTGTGAGCAGTCATCCACCTGCAGCCTGCGAAAGGAAGCAACTGAGTGGCTGATAGAAGACGCATTTCTTTGGGGAAAGGTGTTCATGAGCTGGGCATCTGATCGGTGTGTATGTGATGGTGAATGCTGTAGGAATGGATGACATTGCTCAGGCAGAAAGTGTAATATGGGAAGAAAGAAAAGAGTGGAGGGAAGAGACTTTTGGAGCCAGTACTGTGGGAATAGGCAGAGTGGATAAGCCTGCAAAAGAAGGATGTGGGAATTGAACCAGAGGAGAAAGATGTCAAAGAAACCAGGAGAGGGCAAAGTTTCTAGATCAGTGGTGAAGGCCACGGGTTTTTTTAATCGTTCTGACCCAACTGTGAGCCCTGGTTCAGCTTCTAACTAGCTGTGTAACTTCACTTCTCCAAACCTGAATTAATTCATCTTAAATTGTGGTCAGTGATACATGTCTTGATTGAATCGATTGAAGTCTAAAGTGAAATTGAAGTCTAAAATGAGATGATATAAGAAGATACTTTGGGAGTTTTCATTGTGGCTTAGCCATAACAAACCCAACTAGTGTCCATGAGGAGACAGGTTTGATCCCTGGCCTTGGTCAGTGAACTAAGGATCCAGCCTTGCTGTGAGCTGTGGTGTAGATTACAGATGAGGCTCAGATCCCATGTTGCTGTGGCTGTGGTGTAGGCCAGCAGCTACAGCTCCAGTTCCACCCTTAGCCTGGAACTTCCATATGCCTCGAGTGCGGCCCTAAAAAGACAAAATAAATAAATAAATAAATAAATAAATAAATATATATATACACTTTTCACTGTGTCTAATCTATAGTAAATTCTTTAAAAACAAAGTTATTTTGTCAATTATATAGAAATGATCACTTGTATCCAATACACTAGAAGAGATGTTGGCAAACTTTTTCTATAAGAATTTCAGTCTCTGAAGACTGTATTGTCTCTGTCTCAACTATTCAACTCTCCCTTGTAGCTTGAAAGCAGCCGTAGACAATGTGGTCATGGCTGTCTTCCAATAAAACTTTATGTGCAAAATCAGGTGGCAGGTAAATTAGGCCCCCAGGGTATGAAAGTACCTTTCAGTTGTAATATTTTGGGTTAAATGAAATGAGGACTCAAATGTATTTCCTGGATTTGGGTCTTAGGAAGACATGTATTGATGAGCTTTGCAGGAGCAGTTGCTGGGCAGCGATTAGTACAGAAACCTGAACTATGCCTGGGCAAATGCACAGGAGTTAAAGATGTGGACACCAGAGTGGACCTTTATTTCAAGGAGCTTGATTTTGAATGGAAGGAGAGTACATAATGCAAGAAGGGGATATTGGGTTCAAAGAGAATTTATTTTTTTGTTTTGGTTTTTGACTTTGTTTCCAGTTGGGGGGCCGGGGGCAGGCACTTGGACATATTTTAAGGCTGCAGAGAAGAAGCCAATATAGAGAGAGTAAAAGTATAGGAGAGGACTTTTCTTTTTTTTTTAATTAATTAATTAATTTATTTATTTGCTTTTTAGGGCCACACCTGCAGCATATGGAAGTTCCCAGGCTAAGGGTTGAATTGGAGCTACAGCTGCCAGCCACACCATAGCCACAGCAACGCAGGATGCAAGCCGTGTCTGTGACCTACACTCATACAATGCCAAATCCTTAACCCACTGAGCAAGGCCAGGGATCAAACCTTTGACCTCATGGATCGTAGTTGGGTTTGTTAACCACTGAGCCACGTAGGGAACTCCTGGAGAGAACTTTTCTTTTCAAGTCAGATACAAAAACAAAGAGGAGATGTAGGAAATAACCCATGAAACAAAGTATGGACTGACACTTTTAGTAGCAGTGTAGCTTAGGTATTGAGCTAACATGTAGAAGAAAGAACAGTATCACCTGCAGACTCTAAGGAAATTTTATTAACCTCAAGATAGTATTTGGTAAAGTGGGAACTGACAGTATTAAGTCTCCAAAACTCTCACTCCAAACAAGAGTTCTAGCTTGGAAAAAAAAAAAAATGTTACTTAGGTTAAGCCTTTTTCTATATTGCACTCTCTTCCTGGTCAGTGCCCCTATTACCATAAGAGGTAATATATATAAATATATGAATGTTTTTTGTGTGTGTATACATATTTTGCATATAATATCACACAAAATCATTCATTTCTAAAATAAATGTTTACTGACCACTGACTATGAGCTCCACTCTTGTAGGTAGTACAGCAGCAACAAACAAATCCCTGCAGCTGTGGAGCTTACAGTGTCGTGGCTTTTGCCTCTAATTTGGAGACATTTGTCTTTGGAAGTCTCATCTAGTGATCTTGCTTCTTGTGCTTTGAAGTGCACCATATTCACTCCTTCTACCTATGAGTCCACAAGTGAATCTGGGTGTCCCTGTTTTTTGGAACTAATGATACAGCTTAGAATCCTACATGCCCTCTCTAGTGCCCAGGACCAATTGATACAATGCATTCAAATATCACAGTAGTCTATGTGTCTTATAAGGGAGAGGAAGAGGTCCCAGTTCTGTGACTGCACAGATACTGCAGGAAAAAAATGCAAGTCAACTCCATAAATAATTTGTCCTAGATCCTGTCCTAAATGTTTTATACTCATTATTTCATTTAATCCATACAAATAACTCCCTGAGGAAGATAATACTGTTATCCTCATTCTAAAGATAAGGAGATGGAGTCTGGGAAAGTTTGGGTAATTGCTTGGTAAAGGGCAGGGTCTATATGCTGTGCTACACTGCCTCTGTCCGTCCTCAACACCAGTTAGAAAAGTAAGTGCAAGGTGTCAGAGTGCACTAAAGGCATTGTCCTGGGAGATAGAGAGACGAGGGCTGAGGCCAACGTGTGTGTGAAATGCCTGCTGAATTCAGACTTTACTTCCCAGGGAGCCTGGCTACTGAAGTGCTCTACCGAAGACCCAGTTCCCTCTGCATGTCCTTGAAGCCTAAGCTAACTAAGGAGGAGTGTGTGGGGTCAGACATACTGTATGACATCTTAATTAACATTTCCTAAGTCAAGATGTGTCTTAGACCAATTAATAGCATCATATCTCTGCAGAGTTTAATTGGCAACATTTTTTCCCTGCTTGCAGTTGACAATGGTACTGATTCTATGCAGTATGGAGCAGATACCTCTGTGGGTGGAAGAGTCAGAAGCTGAAGGAGTACTTGCCTCATCACCCCAGTTTTCTCGGGGAAGTAGGTCCTCTTCTAGAGTGGAGGTGAAAGTGTGCTGAGGCACTGAGGAAGAAGAGTGAGATTCTTGGCTCCTCTCTTCCCACCACCACTTTCCTCTCCCATCCTCTGTCAATTTCCAAGTCTTAGGGCTGTGGCTTCCTTAAGAGCCTGCACTGATGTGTTTACTGTGGTATCCCCAGTGCTAATCACAATGCCTGGCACATTATAGATGGTTATCAAATACTTATATTAGTAAGTGAATGAACATATGTACAAAGAAAGTCTGGAGGATCCATTCCGGGGGTTGAAAGAGGACATTCACCGGAAACATGAATAAGGATTACCCTGCAGTCTGTTGCTCCACTTGAGGTTCAAGACTTTGTACCAGTTTTCATTGTAGCATGATTTTGTTCTTGTTCTTGGCATTTCATATATGAAAGTGGAGAAGTCAGAGGGCTTAAATGATCCAAATTAGGAGATTTGCAGGGTGAGTTTGATAGAGGGACAAAAGGCTGAAGTTGTCAAGAGTGCAGATAAGGAAATAAGTCTTCTAATGTTGCTGGAACACCATTTGTATTTGCTTATTGACCCGAAATGTATACTTTTTTGTTACTGTTTTTAAAACTATTTCCAGTTTCTCATTAGGTCATTTAAACTCTTGACTATGTACTTTATCTTTACTAGACTGCATTCAATAACTGCTGTCTAGTGAAGTTATTTTTTAAACTTTCTTTCAAAAGGAACTAATAGTGGATAAGGAAATTCTAGAAATAACTTATGCAATTATTTAGTGATCTCCAAGCAATATTTTTCTGCCTTTCAAATCACACATAGATAATCATGCTGAGTAAAAAACTACAAACAGTGAGCCTGTGTGGATAGAGTTTAATGTTATAATGAAAGAAAAAATATAACAGTTAAGCTGGTGCTGACTTAGCAATGAACATTATTATTTTGTGTAATTAGGTATATTTGGTAAATAGTTTATAAAAATAACTGTCATTAATATAAAAGATTGAATAATTTGCATCCACTCACTCAGATCAGCTAAATATGTAACTGTACATTACTTTATAACTGAATTTAGAGTAGCTCACGGTTGCTGTTTTGGCCAATGTGAGAAAATTTGAATGTGCCAATTCAGGTTAACTCAATCAGTTCTAGTTTAGAACTAGTCCTTTTGGGTTAAAGGTTCAGTCACATTCAGGGTTCCCCCATTTTCCGCCCCTCCCTTACTTCTCTTCAGGTATTAGTATCTAGGCACTGGGGGAGGAATCCTGATACTGTTCACTGTCCTTGTCCTTACTGGACTCCAGCTAAGGTAGGAAGCTGCTGTGAGATTCTTTTTGAGTGTCACTTGGAGGGTTGTTTATTACCAGATGATCTAGAACATAGCTACTCAGAGTGTGGTTTGTGGACCAGCAACATCAATACCCCCTCTAGTCAGGAAGCTTGAAGCAAATGTACTTTCTCAAGACCAGCTGCACACCTACTGAATCGCAATCTCTGGGATTCCTCATTGTGCCCAGAAATCTGTATTTTTAAATGCTCTCCTGGTGACTCTGACGTATCTAAAGTTTGAGAAGCTTTGTTCTAGAAGATTTTCTAACTTTCGGCTGAGCTATCATGACAAAATTGTAGTTTTAATTAGTAGCAATTATAGATAAACAAGCTGTCCTTGAGGCAGAGTGAGATATGTAATGATGAGGTATTGGTCTTGATGGGAAGAGAATGGCAGAGGTAACAAAGGAGGAAGTTTAGTGACCATAGGACGTGATGAATGAAGATGCTACTTAGGAACATGGAACTGATAAAATAGAATTGGGAATGGATTGAAGGAGAAGCCTATTTTAGATGCTTACCATTATGACAGTTTACTGACTAATCTTTTGGGCTGTGTCTAATTATGGTTCCTTTAAAAATAAGCAATGAGGGGCTGATTTTAGGATTAGTGATTTAGGTAAGTATTCCATCCAGAAAAAACATTATACATCCTTTAGATATTACCCATGCTAGCATGCAGTTTCTTGTGCTTTCAAATATCTAGGCAGATCTGGATCTTTTTCCCTATTCCCCAAACACACATACACAAACTTTTGTTTTAAATTGATAATCGTGGATTTACTTCAATGGGGTGAGGAGGGGAGTGATCTGATCTTGTTTATTACCTCCTTTGGGCAGAGGTATTTGTCAGCGTTGAGATCTGGTCATAACTTCATCATTTCCTTTGAGGTTTTCAGTGAGCAATACCTCTTTTAGAGATCTTTAGTGGCAATGTTAAACAACAAAGCTGGTCCAATTTTGGAAAGAGAAGTTTTAAATAGAAACTTTATAATCATTATATAATCTATTGCTTCAGTTTGCAAAAGATTTTCAGTTTCCAGAAGTACCTTTTGGACAAGGTACTCACAGATCTTGGTGTGATTTAGGGACAATAGATAGTAATCTCACAAGAAAGGGAAGAAAATAATAGATTGCTGTAGTGAGAGACAATCCTCTCTGAGCTTCCCATTTGCCTACACCTCTTGCTGGGTATGCCAAGTAAGGCCCTGACCTCCCTTTTCCCTCCCTGATCTTTTTAAATATTGGGACTTTACTTTTTTAGAGCAGTTTTAGCTTCAGAGCAAAATTGAGGGGGTGGCAGTACAGAGATTTCCTGTGCAATCCCTACCCTCACACATGCATAACCTCCCCCTCCATGTACCTTCCTTAAGAGTGGTACATTTGTTACAACTGATAAACATATAATTATACATACATCATAACCACTCCAAGTCTATTTTTTACCTTATGGTTCACTCTTGGTGTTGTAAACTGTGGGTTTGGACAAATGTGTAATAACTTGTATCCACTGTTACAGTATCATACAGAGTATTTTCACTGCCCTAAAAGTCCTCTGTGCTCTGCCTGCTCATCCCTCTCTCCTCCTAAACTATTGGGAACCACCGATCTTTTTATTGTCTCCATTGTTTTGCCTTTTCCAGAATGTCATGTAGTTGAAATCATATGGTATGTAGCCTGTATTGGCTTCTTTTGCTTAGAATGTGCATTTAAGTTTCCTCCATACCTTTTCACGGTTTAATAGTTCATTTCTTTTTAGTGCTGAATAATATTCCATTGTCGGGATGTACCACAATCTGTTTATCCATTCACCTACTGAAGGACATCTTGGTTGCTTCCAAGTTTTGGCAATTGTGAAGACAGCTGCTATAAACATCCATGTGCAGATTTTTGAGTGGACATAAGTTTTCATCTCATTTAGGTAAATACCAAGAAGTGTGATTGCTGGATTATATGGTAAGAGAATGTTTAGTTATGAAAAAAATCTCCAAACTGTTTTCCAAAGTGGCTGTACCATTTTACATTCCCACAAGCAATGAATAAGAGTGCCTGTTGCTCCATAGCTCATCAGTATTTGGTATTATCAATATTCTGGATTTTGACCATTCTAGTAGATGTGTAGTAGTATCTCATTGTTTTAGTTTACATCTCCCTAATAACATGTGATGTGGAGGATCTTTTCATTGCTTATTTGCCATCTGTTTATCTTCTTTGGTGAGGTGTCTCTTGAGCTTGTTGGCCCATTTTTAAATTAGATCATTCACTTTCATACTGTTAAGTTTTAAGAGTTCTTTGTATATTTTGGATAACAGTCCTTTTCAGATGTGTATTTTGAAAATACTTTTTATCAGTCTATAGCTTCTCATTGTCTAGACATCTTTTGTAGAGCAAAAGCTTCTCAATTATTTCTTTCATGGATCATGCCTCTGGTGTAATATTTAAAAAGTCATTGCCATACCCAAATGTATCTAGGTTTTCTCCTGTGTTATGTTCTAGAAGCTTCATAGTTTTGCATTTTATATTCAGGTCTGTGATCCATTTTGAGTTAATTCCTGTGAAGGGTGTAATGTCTGTATGGTCACTCATTATCTAGGCCATTTCCCTGGGTTGTGGTGAAAAACCTTGAGGAATGAGGTGTTTCCCTTCTGGACCAACAGCAGATTTAGCAGATTTGATTATTGCTTGCTGTAAAAGTAAGGGGTTCCCTAAGCTCAGTGTTGCTTTCTTTTTTTGCTTTTTAGGGCTGCACGTGCAACACATGGGAGTTCTCAGGCTTGGAATTGAATTGGAGCTGTAGTTGCCAGCCTATACCACAGCCATGGCAACACCGGATCTGAGCCATGTCTGTGACCTACACCACAACTCATAGCAATACTGGACCCTTAACCCACTGAGTGAAGCCAGGGATCAAACTGGCATCCTCATGGATACTAGTTGGGTTTGTTACCGCTGAGCCACAATGGGAATTCCCAGTGTTGCTTTATTTGAAACACAGCTCACTGAAAATGCGAGTGTGGGTTCTGAGGTCAAGGAGAACAGCATAAATAAGCTGGTTACCACATTGCTTGATTTGCTGTGAGTAATAAAGTCCACCGTCTCTGATGCAAGGTTTGTATGTCTTCTGCCAGCAACCATGAAACATTAACAGATTAATTCATTAGCTTTTATGCTGGGTGAAATCAGATTACAAATTGACAATTATATGGTGAGCCTTAGAAAGTGTTAGGCTTCTGAAAGGGGATTTGATCAAGGGTGTCCCAAAGAAGGTTGTTAGAAAGGAAAAAAAAAAAACAAAAAACAGAAGGTAGTATTAGGGTATTCAGGATATGGAGAAGTTTAAAATGTGTGTGTGTGTATATTTGACGGAGTGTCTTATGTCATAAATGACTATATATACCTCTTTTAAAAAAATTTTTATTATAGTTTATTTACATTGTTCTATCAATTTCTGCTGTACAGCAAAGTGACCCAGTCATATATACACACTCACATATATATACATTCTTTATTTCATATTATTTTTCATCATGTTCCATCACCAGTGATTGGACATAGTTTCCTGTGGTATACAGCAGGACCACATTGCCTATCAATTCTTTTTTTTTTTAGGGCTGCACCTGTGGCATATGGAGGTTCCCAGGCTAGGGGTTGAATTGCCAGCCTTTGCTACAGCCACGGCAATGCAGAATCCGAGCTACACCTGCAGCCTACCCCACAGCTCACAGCAACGCTGGATCCCCGACCCACTGAGCGAGGCCAGGGATTGAACCTGCATCCTCGTGGATGCCAGTCGGATTCATTTCTGCTGCACCACAACAGGAACTCCCTGCTTATCCATTCTTATTGTAACAGTGTGCATCTGTTAACCCCAGACTCCAAATCCATACCTTTCCTTCCCCCCAAATTCTTTTTTTTCCCCTTTTTGGCTCCCCCCTTCCCCATCTCTTGTATGGACAGTTCTCCAAATTGTTTTGGAAAGGGAGAAGACAATATTCCTTTTCCAATAGCTCTGTTAATCTTGCCTTCAGATGGGCTTAAGTTGTTTCAAGGGGTTATAAGCAGTGACAAAGCAGGTCTCTGTAACCTGTGCACGAGGCCCATGTAATCAGATAGCATGCTTTAATGCCAGGGTAGATTAAGCTTATTTCTTTTGGGAGGGAATGACATGACATTTCTATTTAGCCTTTTTTTTTTTTTTTTTTTCTCTTTTTGGTGTATCTTCAGACCAAAGTCTGAATAGTAACAGTAATTTTCCATATCACTGGAGGGTGTAAAAACCTGGGAAAGCTTTCAAGTGAAAGGAGTTAGTAGGCTGTGGATGTGGAGAGCAGTTAGAGTCCAAAGTAAAAGACTGTACAGAGGTCATATTATGTTACTGCCTTCATCCTGCTGTTTTCTCTTCCCTTGATTTGAAAGCTGTCTCCATGAACATAATGAAATTAGAATACACATTTCGCAGTCCCATGAGTTGCAGCTTTTCAGAAAGATGAACCACAGAACAGTTTTATTCTAAACTGATGTCATTAGATTCTAGAATCTGCTGTCATCACATTCTGTGTTATTGCCATGTTAATTCTACATGCAGCTTAAGCATTCAGCTTTTAACCTGTTCCACCTATACAGGACATTTTATGGCTTAAAGATGATGGCTTAGAAAGAAGGGAGAGATTTACTTTGGGTTAAATTCAATATGGGAAAATGCTTAAGGTAAGCCTTCAAAAAGAAAAAAAAGCACTTCTCCATATGTTTCCTGTGCTAGAGAACATTGAAATACTCGTAAACCAAGCTTTAATGCTTCCTTTCCTTTCCTGCAATAACAATATCTGGAATATCTGGATATTTATCTGAAATATTCACTCTGGAGAGGTTCTGCTTCATCCATGGTTAATATTTTGAAATGTGTTAGTCAGCAAGGTATACTTTTATTCTACTTATTAACTCCTTTAGATATGGTAGTGTAATACTCTCAAACAGATACTATGACTTCTTATTTTCAAAACAGGAAGTTCTACATCTTCCTTCAGGGAATCCTTTTGTTTTGGTGTCCTCTCATATGTTTTCCCTGACTTTTCTTTCTGTCTCCTTCCCTGGTTCTTTCAACTTATCTTGCCAGGGTTTAATAGAGTGGGTAGGTACTGTGTAGGTAGTTAGAAATAATCTTTTAGACTTAGGTATTCTTTTGGGTACATCTGTGTGACTATCAGCTTCAGCTGCCTTCATTTCTTATTCTATGTTGTTTCCATGTTTATAAGGTAGCTATTATTCTTCAGGAAGCTTGGCAGGTTTTTACTTGTGCACCCTATTTTTTTTCTCATTTGACACTTTTCTCACTCTAGCTGCAGCAAAGAGGACCAGAGCTTCCAACCAAAATATCTTGCAGATCAAGTTACTTCAGACCCCCAGCACCATGGAACCTCTTCTGTTACTCAGTCAACAAAATCTCTTGATTTTAAAACTCTTCGTCCTACTTCGAAATGTAGAGGCACTTCACCTAGAGGAAGTAAAAATTTCTCTTCTTCATCAGATACGTCTTCTTGCTCATCTTTCTTCAGAAGAAGACATTCTTTATTTGCTAAATTTCAGAAAAGCAATACTTCACTTCATTCTGGACAAAGTAGAGCTAACTTTGATTCTCAAGAAAAAGGAAGCCTCCGTGATTTAAAATCTCGCTCGGCACATTTTCGATTTAGATCTGGAAGTCTTTTCTCTGCCCCCAAACTGAATGTAGTTTCCTGTTATGAGAGTGCTAGTACTTTTTTTGATACTCATTCAAGTAGTCAGTACATGTTTAATCCAAATGAAATTGAAATCACTTATAAAACTTCGTATATTACTGATGCTGAGAAATATATAAGCTCTAGTTCACCTGCCTATAACACTAAGCATTTTATGAGTTCTAAAACAAAAGTTGATTCCTCAGCCCATCGGAACACTGTTGCTAGCATCTATCAGAGCACAGAGACCATCCTTACTGTTCCAACTATAATTTCCTACTCCTCTCAACAACATGGAATTGCCAGTGATATTCAAGAAAGATACCAATTAAAGAAAAATTTCCTTCATCCTGGTTTAAAAAGTTACAGTAGAAGTAATTCTCCAGCTGTGGTTCAACAGCCTCCCGCTCAAAGTGTAACTCCCATTATTCTCCACAATACTGGATTTACTTCGTTTTATAAAAATGCTCGTAGCTTTACCCCATCTCAAAATGAAGTTACCTCATATCCTTTTGAAGATGAAAACAATGCTATCTCGTCTAAAGATGAAGACAAATCTTCACCTAATGAAATTCCTAAAATAAGGTCACCTCAGACTTTACCCTTTCTTAGAAGGGCAGCTCAAATCAGAAGCTTTTCCCCCAGTCACATCCTATAGTCTGTAGAAGTCAATGCTCAATTTTCATAGAAATCTCCTCCCTTACTAAACTTTATTGCATATTCTAAAAAAAAAACTACATTGGAGTCTAAATTTAACTTTAATTCCTATATTTTTTGAAACATAGTTTATTAACATTATTGAAATATGGAAGTCAAAGATTATTCATCTGTTTCAGGCTTTTAACAGATTTACTGCTTATGGATTGACCATTCCCAAATTTCTAAGTGGCTGGTGTAGTATTTCTGTGGTCTGAAAATAGCATCAAGCTTTGATATATAGGTGTTCTAAATGTATTACATTCTATGAGAGTTTAACATCTTTTATTCTACTCTAATCATTAAGATAGTGTTCCTTTATAATATATAGAGCCATATTCATCAGTTCATATATTCCTCTTTATTTCAGCCATGCTAGCTATATTTCTCATGCCAAATACCCCACTGATAGACAGTGTTTTTGCTAATACAAAGATCAAATCATAAGTAAAAATGTACTGTAGTGGAAACATGTAGAATATATTAAACCAGGTATTTTAATTAAATAATTTTAATACATATTCATATATGCATATGTCTGAGAATTCAGGAGACTCTAAAATCAGAGATAAAATATAATTAGTCTTTTTATTTTTAAAAGTGAAAATTTTCAGATTTTTTCCAAAATTTTTATTTTTAAAAATTTTAAATAAAATTTTTATTTTAAGTGTCTCCAGGCATTTTATTTGTTTTTTGCTAGTTTTTTCTTTTTTTTTTTTTTTTGTCTTTTTGCCTTTTCTAGGGCCGCTCCAGCGGCGTATGGAGGTTCCCAGGCTAGGGGTTGAATCGGAGCTGTAGCCACTGGCCTACACCAGAGCCACAGCAACACGGGATCCGAGTCGCATCTGCAGCCTACACCACAGCTCAAGGCAACGCCGGATCCTCAACCCGCCAAGCGAGGCTAGGGACCGAACCCACAACCTCATGGTTCGTAGTCGGATTCGTTAACCACTGCGCCAAGACGGGAACTCCCAGACATTTTATTTTTGAAGTGAATATTTAAATTTTTTCCATTATGTTAAACAAAGTTTATAAATATATTTATCATAATAACAAATGGAAAATGCGTAGAAAAATTTTAAATATTTAGAGTATAATTGGTTTTTGTAGAGGAAAGAAATTTGCATTCTCAATTATTTATAATAAAATTCCCACTAAATTTATATCATTGGATTAAGTTTTTTTTTTTTTTTTTTTTTTTTTTTTGTCTTTTTGCTATTTCTTTGGCCGCTCCTGCAGCATATGGAAGTTCCCAGGCTAGGGGTTGAATCGGAGCTGTAGCTGCCGGCCTACACCAGAGCCGCAGCAACGTGGGATCCGAGCCGCGTCTGCAACCTACACCACAGCTCGCGGCAACGCCGGATCGTTAACCCACTGAGCAAGGGCAGGGATCGAACCCGCAACCTCATGGTTCCTAGTCGGATTCGTTAACCACTGCGCCACGATGGGAACTCCGGATTAAGATATTTTTACTTTTGTGTTTTTCTCCTTTTAGCATGTGTCATAAAATTTTTTTCAATTTTTTTGGTTGTGAAATACATATAACAAAATTTATCATCTTAACCATTTTTCAGTTTAAGGGCATTCAGTACATTCATATTATTGTGTAACCATCATCATTATCTATCTTCAGAACTCTTCATCTTGCAAAAGTGAAATTCTATACCATTAAGCAATAACTCCCCAATCTTCTCTTGCCCTAGCCTCTGGAAACCACTGTTCTACTTTCTGTCTCTGTAAATTTGATTCTTCTAGGTGTCTTAAGTGGAATTACATGGTATTTGTCTTTTTGGGACTGGCTTAATTTCACTTAGTGTAATGTCCTCAAAGTTGATCCATAGTGTAGCATGTCAAAATTTCCTTCTTTTTAAAGGCTGAATAACATTCCATTGTGTGTATATACCATGTTTTATAGATTCATTCATCTGTTGATAGAAACTTTGGTTGCTTCTACCTTTTGGTCATTGTGAGTAATGCTACTATGAACATGGGTATACAAATATATCGTCCAGATCCTGCTTTCAATTCTTTTGATAATATACCCAGAGGAGGAATTACTAGATCAATTGGTAATTCTATTTTTAATTTTTTGAGGAGCTTCCATACTTTTTTTCATAGTAACTGCAGCATTTTTATATTCCTCCAGGAATGCACAAAGATTCCAATTTCTTCACATCCTTGTCAACACTGGTTATTCTTCTTTTTTTTTTTTGATAACCATCCTAATGAGTGTGAGGTGATAGTTCATTGTGGTTTTGATTTGCATTTTCTCCCATTGTGTGGGTTGCACTTCCTTTGTTTCCATCAAAGGATACATGGAATTTTTTTTTGTTTTTTGTCTTTTTGCCTTTTCTAGGGCCACTCCCCCAGCATATGGATGTTCACAGGCTAGGGGTCTAATTGGAGCTGTGGCTGCCAGCCTATGCCAGAGCCAGAGCAACGCAGGATCCGAGCCACGTCTGTGACCTACACCACAGCTCATGGCAACAGCACCGGATCCTTAACCCACTGAGCAAGGGCAGGGATCGAACCCACAACCTCATGGTTCCTAGTTGGATTCATTAACCACTGCACCACGATGGGAACAACACATGGAAGTTTTTAATTTTGATGTTCAGTTTATCTATTTTTTTATTTTGTTGCCTGTGCTTTTGGTGTCATATCCAAGAAATCATTGCAAAATACAATGTCATGAATATTTCCCCTGATATTTTCTTCTAAGAGTTTTATGGTTAAAGATTTTGCATTTAGTTCTTTGATCCATTTTGAGTATATTTTTGTATATAGTATAAGGTAGAGGTACAACATAGTTCTTTTGTATGTGAATATCCAGTTTTCCCAGCACTGTTTCTTTAATAGTGTTCTTTCTTTCTTGTTAAATGCTCTTGGCTCCCTTGTCAAAAGTCATTTGACAATATATGTGAGTGTTTACTTCTACACTCTCTATTCTGTTTCTTTCATATGTACGTCTGATTTTATGCTATTCCACACCATTTTGATTACTGTAAATTTGGAATAAATTTTAAGATCAGGAAGTGTAAGACCTCCAACTTTGTTCTTTTTCGAGATGTTTGGTGGAATTCACTGGCGAAGCCATGTGACCCTAGGCTTTCTCTTGATGAGGGGTTTTTGATAACTGATTCAATCTCTTTGGTAGTTATAGATCTGTTCAGATTTTGTTTCTCCCTAATTCAGTATTGGTAGGTTGTGCGTCTCTAGGAATTTTTCCATTTCATCTAGGTTATCCAATTTGTTGGAATTCTGTTCTTCGTAGTTCTTTCTTATAATCCTTTCTTTCTCTCTCTCTTTTTAGGGCCCCACCTGCAATATATGGAGGTT
Organism: Sus scrofa; assembly: GCF_054392235.1. NCBI lineage: Eukaryota > Metazoa > Chordata > Mammalia > Artiodactyla > Suidae > Sus > Sus scrofa. The sequence goes on along the minus strand of NC_139385.1, from coordinate 114,486,733 downwards.
CCCAGGCTAGGGGTCTAATCAGAACTATATCTGCTGGCCTGTACCACAGCCAGAGCAATGCCAGATCCAAGCTGTGTCTGCAACCTATACCACAGTTCATGGCAATGCTGGATCCTTAACCCACTGAGCAAGGCCAGGGATTGAACCCACAACCTCATGGTTCCTAGTTGGATTCAGTTCTGCTGTACCACAACAGGAAATCCCTCTTATAATCTTTTTTTATTTCTGTAAAATTGGTAGAGGTATACCCTCTTTTGATTCTGATTTTAGTTATTTGATTCTTCTCTCCTCTCTTCCTAGTCAGGCTAGCTTAAGGTTTGTCAGTCTGTTACCCTTTGAAGAACCAGCTCTTGGTTTCAATGATTTTGTTTGTTTTTACTCTATTATGTCTATTTCATATCTAATTTTTATTATTTCCTTCTTGCTAGCTTTTGGCTTAGTTTCCTCTTATTTTTCTAGTTCCTTAACTTTTAAGTTTAGATTGTTGATTTGAGACTTTTCTTTTTAATGTAAGCATTTCACAGCTATAAGTTTCCCCCTTAGCTCTGCTTTCAGTAAGTCTTATACATTTTGGTATGTTGTGTTCTCATTTTCTTTTGACTCAGATATTTGCTAATTTCTCTTGTGATTTCTTCTTTGACCTCTTAGTTGTTTAAGACTGTGTTGTTTAATTTACACATATTTGTGCATTTTCAAGTTTTCCTTCTACTGTTGATTTTTAGTTTAATCTCATTACAATCAGAAAAGATACTTTGTATGATTTTAATCTTTTAAAAGTTATTAAGACTTGTTTTGTGGCCTAACATATGATCTGTCCTGGAGAATGTAACATGTGCATTTGAGAAAGAAATATGTATTCTGCTATTCATGAGTGGAATTTTCATATATGTCTATTAGGTCAGGTTGGTCTATAATGATATTCAAGTCCTCTGTTTCTTTATTGATCTTTTTTTGTTCCAGTCATTATTGAAAATGAGATATTGAAGTCTCCTACTACTATTATGTTGCTGTCTCTTTCTCCCTCCAATCTGTCAATGTTTGCTTCATATATTTAAGAACTGTCATGTTTAGTGCTAATATGTTTTTTATTCTTATATATTCTTGGTGAATTGAATCTTTTATAATTATAAAACTTTAATCTTTATCTCTTATTTTAGATTTACAGTTCATTTTATCTGATATTAGTATAGATAATACTAATCCCCTGTTCTCTTTTGGTTCTTATTTCCATAGAATACCTTTTTTCATCCTTTTACTTTCAACCCATATGTCTCCTTAGTTCTAAAGTGAATCTTTTATAGACAGGTACAGTTGATCCTGGATTTTTTAAATCCATTTTACCAACCTGTGTCTTTTGATTGGAGAATTTAATCCACTTACATTCATAGTAATTACTAGTAGGGAAGGACTCACTACTGCCTTTTTGTTATTTGTTTTCTGTATGTCTTATACCTTTTCGTCCTTATTTCCTTTCTTACTGCCTGCCTTTGTGTTTACTTGACTTTTTACAGTGACTTTTTTTAAAAAAAATGCCTTTGGCATTACTTTTGTGTGTATTCTGTAGATACTTTCTGTGTGTTTGCCATGGTCATTATATATAACATCCCAAAGCTATAGGAATCTATTTTAAACTGATACCAATTTAATTTCAATTGCATATAAAAACCTTCTCCTTTACAGCTCCGTGTTCCTACTTATGTTATTGATGTCTAAAATTATAACTTTATATGTTTTATAACTATTAACATGTATTTATCATTATTTTATGATTTTTTCTTTTAAATACTGTAAAAGAAAAAAGTGGAGTTATGAACCAAAATTATAGTAATATTGGTTTTTATATTTAACCATGTATTTACCTTTAGCAGAAAACTATATTTTCATATTGCTTCAAGTTACTATTGCCTAATGTCCTTTTATTTCAACTTGAAGGACTCCCTTTAGAATTTCTTTAAGGCAGGTCTAGAGGTAATGAACTCCCTCATTTTTAAAATTTATTTGGAAATGTCTTAGTTTCTCTATCATTTTTTCAAGGACAGTTTTCCTGGATATAGAATTCTTGGTAGACAGTTTTTTCTTTAGCACTTTAAGTATATCATTCCACTGCTTTTAGGCCTACAAAGTTTCTCCTGAGAAGCCTGGTGGTAATTTTATTGAAGATCACTTTTTTTTTTTTTGTAATGATTTGCTTTTTTCTTGCCACTCTCTAGATTTTTAGGATTTGTCTTTAACTTTCTACACTATTAGTATGTGTCTCAATGTGATTTTCTTTGAGTTTATCCTATTTGGAATTAATCAAGCTTCTTGTATTTGTATATCTGTGTCTTTTCTTAAGGTTGGGAAGTGGCCATTATTCTTCAAAATAAGTTCTCTGCCCCTTTCTTTCTTCTCCTTCTGGGACTCTCCTAATATGCATATTGGCTTGATTTATGATGTTCCATAAAGCCTCATAGAGTCTATTCATTTTTAATGATTCTTTTTTGTTTGACTTTCAGACTCAATAGCTTGAAGTGCTCTGGGTTCAAGTTTGCTGATTCTTTCTTCTGCTTGTTCAAGTGTATTGTTGATCCTCGCTAGTGAGTTTTTCAAGTTATTTTAAAATGTTCTTTAAAATTTCTCGCTCTTCGTTGATAGTCTCATTTTGTTTCTGTATTATTTTCCTTATTTCCTTTTGTTCTCTCTTGATTTTTGCCTTTAGCTCTTAAGACTGTAGTTTAAAATTGTTGTCTCCATAAGTCCAAAACCTGTATTTCTTTAGAGTTAGGTTCTGTAAATTTATTTTATTCATTTGACTGGATCATCTTTCCCTGTTTACGTATAAGCTTTGTGATCTTTTGTTGAAAATTGCACACTTGAAACAAAAAAAAACAGCCATCTATCCTAGCCTTTGTAGACTGGCTATGTACAGGAAAGATCTGCTGATTTTCCCAGTGTGAAGGCTTAAGGTCTTCTCAGGTCTTTTCTAAGCATTGGTTTCCCCTGGGCCTGTGTTTGTGCTTTTTTCCCCCAATTTCCCCATATACACAACTATTTTAAAATGTCTTAATTTCAGTAAGAATATCACTCCTGTTCTTCTTGATACCTTAGGTGTCCTATAGTATTCCTCACCATATAATATTCTCACCTATCATTTCTTTCATCCAGGCACCCATGAGGTTATAGTTCTCCTGTATCTCTCACATGACACAGTGACTGCCACTGCTTTTAGTGGCCTTCAGTCTGATATGCATATTATGCCATCATTTATGTTTGAGCTCTAAGGCAAGCGGAATAGAAACCAGTTTCCTAGGAAGTTCCTTGACATGCTAGAACATTGAAAACAATATCAAGTCTTTTCCTTCTATCCCAAAGGAGGAGCCAAGAATTGGATGATTTTTTTCCCAGCCATGCTGTGCTACGCCAGGGAAGGGTGAGGCAAGGGTGAGCAAAAACACCATGAAGTATTCTACCATTTTGAGTATGGGTTTTTCTTGAGGGTTTGGTTGCAAATCCTTGATTACTTTTTATATCTCCCACAGAGCTGTTTCAGTGTGTCTGTTATTGTTCATATTTAGTGTTTCCATGGAGGAATGAGGGCCTAGAGTTTCCTAGTCCACGATCTTGCTGACATCAGCTTCTCCTGGCATGTATCTTTTGAAAAAAAAAAAGTGAGAGGAGTGAGATGTTGGGTAAGGCCACAGTACTGTACCCAGACATGTTTTTGCCTATTCTGGTGCAACTTATTTCTGATGGACTTCTATAAAGATACAATTTTATTTTTACAATAAATAATATCATTTTCACTTTAAAAAACACAACCATCCCTGCATGGATGCTGTTGTTTCTGTTAAAGCAAGTAATTGATTGGACAAGAATGAAGGGATATGGAAAATGGCACAGTTCTTAGTCAAATTTGGAGCAAAAACTAGGCTAGAAAAGTCTATTAGAAGATGAATGTTTATAAGTAAATTTGACATTTGAGGGTGAACTTGCCCAGGCCTGCTGAAAGAATGTTTGAAGTTTATTTGACATCAGATAATCTATGAAATTTCTTTTTGGCCCCAGTACAAATCTAAGTCTAACACTAAGTTGATATATATGTTGTGAATTTTCCCAGGCATATTTAGATATCCCTGTTCTTAAGAGTTTCTTTAAAATTTTTCTCATTATTTTGATAAATGCCCAGTTTATAAGTAAAAAATTCTTGTCCCAAGTAGGGAAACAATTTTCCCACACTTGGGTGTGTTTTTTAATGTTGAAAAGGGACTAGCCTAATTGTTCTCTTTTGGTTTTTTTGGCCAGTTTATCTGTGGTTATGCCAATACAACATTGACTTACCATAGCTTTATCCTTTATACTGTGGTTCTAATATCTGTTCTTTAAAATTGTTTTAGCTCCCCCTTTTTCACCCCTCTTTTTTAAACATTTTTTTTTTTGAGGTAGGGAGTTCCTGTTATGGATCATCAAGTTAGGAACCTGATACTGTCTCCATGAGGGTGCAGGTTTGATCCCTGGCCTCACTCAGTGGGTTAAGGATCCAGCATTGCCGTAAACTGTGGCATAGATCACAGATGCAGCTTAGATCTTGCATTGCTGTGGCTGTGGTGTAGGCTAGCAGCTACAACTCCAATTCAACCCCTAGCCAGGGAACTTACATATGCTATAGGTGCAGCCATAAAAAGAAGTGTAGTTAACTTGCAATATTAGTTTCAAGTGTACAGCAAACAGATTCAGTTGTAAATATACATATATATATATGTTCTTCAGATTCTTTTCCATTATAGATTATTACAAGATAACTAATATAGTTCCCTGTGCTTTATGGTAGGTCCTTGTTGTTTACCTATTTTATATGTATATTAGTGTGTAATTGTTAATCCCAAACTCCTAATTTACCCCTCCTCCATGCCCACTATCCTCTTTGGTAACCATAACTTTGTTTTATTTTGTCTGTGAGTCTATTTCTGTTTTGTAAATAAGTTTATTTGTATCATTTTTTTGGATTCCACAGTTGTGGTATCATATGATATTTGTCTTTAACTTCAATTAATATGATAATCTCTAGGTGCACCCGTGTTACTACAAATGGAATTATTTCATTCTTTTTTATGTCTGAGTAACATTCCATGGAACATATATACCACACTTCTTTATCCATTATTCTGTTGACACACGTTTAAGATGTTTCCCTGTCTTGGCTATTGTAAATTGTGCTGCTAAGTACATCAGAGTGCATATATCTTTTTTTTTTTTTTTTTTTTTTTTTTTGCTTCTTAGGGCCGCACCCACAACCTATAGAGGTTCCCAGGCTAGGGGTCAAATCAGAGCTACAGCTGCTGTCCTACACCACAGCCACAGCAATGCAGGATCCGAGCCACATCTGCAACCTACATCACAGCTCACAGCAACACCAGATCCTCAACCCACTGAGCGAGGCCAGGGATCAAACCCGAAACTCATGGTTATTAGTTAGATTTGTTTATGCTGCACCACAACAGTAACTCCAGAGTGCATATATCTTTTTGAATTATATTTTTCTCTGGATATATGTCCAGGAGTGGAATTGTAAGATCATGTGGTAACTCAGTTTTTATTTTTTTAAGGAACCTCCATACTGTTCTCTATAGTGGCTGCACCAATTTACATTCCTACCAACAATGTAGGAGGGTTCCTTTCCCTCCACTTCCTCTCTAGCATTTATTATATTTGTAGGCTTTTTAATGATGGCTCTTCTGACTGGTGTGAGGTGATACCTCATTATAGGTTCGATTTGCATTTCTCTAATAATTAGTGATGTTGAACATGTTGTTGTGTGGTTTTTGGCCATCTGTATGTCTTCTTTGGAGAATTGTCTGTTTAGATCTTCTGCCTATTTTTAAACGGGGTTGTTTGTTTTTTGATATTAAGCTATATGAGCAGTTTGTATATTTTAGAAATTAATCCCTTGTCAGTAGCATCATTTGCAAATATTTTCTCCCATTCCATAGGTTGTCTTTTCATTTTGTTTATGGTTTCTTTTGCTGTGCAAAGCCTTTTAAGTTTAATTATGTCCCATTTGTTTATTTTTGCTTTTATTTCCATTGCTCTAGGATACAGAGCAAAAAATATTGCTGCAATTTATGTCAAAGAGTGTTCTGCCTATGTTTTACTCTAGGAGTTTTATAGTATCTGGTCTTACATTTGGGTCTTTAATCCATTTTGAGTTTATTTTTGTATAAGGTGTTAGAGAATGTTCTAATTTCATTTTTTGGTAGCTGTCCCATTTTCCCAGCACCACTTATTGAAGAGACTGTCTTTTCTCCATTGTATATATTCTTGCCTTCTTCGTTGTAGGTTAATTCACCCTAGTTGCATGGGTATCCGGTTCCATTGATCTATGTCTGTTTTTGTGTCAGTACCATACTGTTTTGATTACTATAGCTTTGCAGTATAGTCTGAGGTCAGGAAGCATGGTTCCTCAAGCTCTATTCTTCTTTCTCAAGCTTGGGCTATTCAGGGCCTTTTGTGTTTCCATCCAAATTTAAATGTCTTTGTTCTAGGTCTGTGAAAAATGCCATTGGTAACTTGATAGAGATTTCATTGAATCTGCAGATTGTCTTGAGGTGTGCCTTGGCTCTTCTTGCCCTTATCTTTCCATATTAATTTGAGAGTCAGGGTAGATTGTCTTGAGGAGAGCCTTGGTTCTTCTTGCACTTGTCTTTCCTTATTAATTTGAGAGTCAGGTAAATTCCATAGGAAAACACCATTGTAGTTTTTATTGGAATTGCATTAAAGTGTAGATTAATTTGAGGCCATGTGAATTGTCGTAATGTTAAGTTTTCCTGGCCATGGACATATTTTTCCCATTTATTTAGGCACTTCTTAATATTCTCAGATGATATTTCATAATTTTCTGCAGAAAAGTCTTATAAATCTTTTGGGGAATTTTTTCCTAGGTATTGTGTATTTATCATATATATTCCCATAGTATATAAATGCTATATTTTACAAAATTACATTTTCTAATTTGTTCTAAAATCTAGAGACACAATTAATTTTCAAAAATTGATCATAAATATTAGTTTTATTATCCATAAATTCTATTTCCTTTCTATTTTTTTAAAAATGTTGAATAGTGTCTTTGTCCATTTGAGCTGCTGTAACAAAGTACTGCAGACTGGATGGCTTATAAACAATGGAAATTTCTTTTTCACAGTTCTGGGGACTGGGAAGTCCAAGATCAAGGTTACAGGATTTGGTATCTGGTGAAAACCTACCTACCTCCTGGTTCATAGACAGCTTCTTGTTATGTCCTCAAAGGGTGGAAGGAGAGCTAGGTTTTCTTTCTATTGAATAATCTTCAAATAATAACAGTTCTGTTTCTTCTTTCCCAATTCTTATAATTTTTTTTGTTTTTGTCTTAATATTGTGCTAATAGGACCTGCACTACAATGTTAAGTAGAAGCAGCAATATTAGACATCCTCTATTTCTAATTTTAAGGAGAATGCTTATAATGTTTCACCATTACATGTGAAATATATCATAGTTTTTGGTTTATAACCTTTATCATGTTCAGAGGTTTTCTTCCTTGTTTATAGATTTGGTATTTCTTTTGTACTGAAATGGTATTGAATTTATTGAAAAAAATTTTTCACTAACCACTGAATTAATCATATAGTTTTTCTCATTTTATTTACTAGAAAATGCTGGAGAAAGTTTCTCATGTTAACCGTGCTTATAGTTTGTGAAATAAACTCAATTTGGTTATGATGCATTCTTTCATGTGTGCTGAGGTTTTTTGGCTGATATTTTAGAGGATTTTTGCATCTATATTTATGTATGAAATTGGCCTGTAGTTTTCATTTCTTATTATACTTTGCATATTTGGGTTTGGTATTAGTTTTAATAGTTTCATAAAATGAAGTGAAGGGCTGTTTCCTCTCCTTTAATTCCTTAGAAGAATTTGAATTAACCTAACTCTTTGCATACTGATAGAACTCACTCTATAGCTATCTGAGTTCTTTCTCTCTGTGTGTTGGAATAGATATATAAATTCTGATTTAATTTATGTAATGGCTATAGGAATTTTCAAGTTTCTTTTTTTTCTTATAAAAATAGCATCTTTAGGAGTTCCTGGTGCCTTAGCAGGTTAAGGATCTGGCATTGTCATTGCTGTGGCACAAGTTTGATCTCTGGCCTGGGAACTTTTGCATGCTGTGTATGTGGCCAAAAAAAAAGCATCCTTATTGAGATTATTCATATACCATAAAATTCATCCTTCTAAAGTATACAATTTGGTGAGTTTTAGTTTATTCACAGTCATCCAGTTATCACTACTAATTTACAAACACTTTCCTCCTCCTATAAAGAAACCCTGTGCCCTGTACTCATTCATTATCTATTTTTTGGACTGCCCGTGTGGCTCACAACATAACTACTCAGCGTTGCTTCTACATTATCTATTTTCCCTCATTCTCTGGCGCTGTCAACCAATAATCTACTTTCCATTTCCTTAGTTTTGCCTATCCTGTACATTTTGTAAAACAGAATCATATAATATGTGGCCTTTCACTTAACATTCATGTCGTATTATGCAACAACAATTCATTCTTTTATATTACCAAATAATATCCCATTGTTTACTCATTTTATTTACTCATTCAAAAGTTGATGAGCATTTGGGTTGTTTTCATTTTTTGGCTGTTATGGATAAGGTTTCTATGAATATCTCCATACAGGTTTTTGTCTTTACATAATATTTTCAGTTCTCTTGTCTATATACTTAGAAGTGTAACTACAGAGTCACATGGTAGCTCCATGTTTAACATTTTGAGAACTGCTGAATTATTTTCCAAACTCAATGCCCCATTTTACAATCCCAACAACAATGAAGAGGGGTCCAGTTTTTCCACATCTTTACCAACATTTGTTATTTTCATTTTTATTTTAGCTATCTTAGATCATTTTATTGTGATTTTGATTTTCAGTTCCCTAATGTCTAGTGATATTAAGTATCTTTTCATGTGTTCATTAACCAATTTGTTAATTCTTAATTTTATCTCCTTAGTTTCCATTGTAGACATCTTTTATTTCATTTTCTTCACTAATTGATTGATTCTTCTTGTCTCTTTCATTTCAAATTTCAAAATTTATTTAAAATTTTAAATTTATTAACATACAATTACTCATAGTAGTCTTATTTAAAATGTGTACACTCTTGGAGTTCCCATTGTGGCTCAGTGGTAACAATCCCAACTAGTATCCATGAGGATGTGGGTTTGATCCTTGGCCTTGCTCAGTGGGTTAAGGATCTAGCATTGCCATGAGCTGTGGCATAGGTCACAGATGTGGCTCAGATCCCGCGTTACTGTGGTTGTGGTATAGGTCGGCAGCTATAGCTCTAATTAGTCCCATATGCTGCAAGTGTGGCCCTAAAAAGCAAAAAATTAAATTAAATTAAATTAAATAGAATAGAATAAAATATATCTCTCTGTAGCAGTAATGTTTCTTTGTTTCATTCCTAATGCTTGTTAAAATGACTTCTGCTTTCTTTTTTTATGTTCTCCTATACATGAGGTATGTATTTTTAAAATTATTTTTAAACTTTTTTTTGTCTTTTTTTTTTTTTTTTTTTTTTTTTGTCTTTTTGCTGTTGTTGTTGTTGTTGCTATTTCTTGGGCCGCTCCCGCGGCATATGGAGGTTCCCAGGCTAGGGGTTGAATCGGAGCTGTAGCCACCGGCCTACGCCAGAGCCACAGCAACGCGGGATCCGAGCCGCGTCTGCAACCTACACCACAGCTCAAGGCAACGCCAGATCGTTAACCCACTGAGCAAGGGCAGGGACCAAACCCGCAACCTCATGGTTCCTAGTCAGATTCGTTAACCACTGCGCCACGACGGGAACTCCTATTTTTAAACTTTTTGAAGTACAATATACTTGTAGAAAAATACACAAGTAACAAGTATACAGATAAATGAATTTTCACAAATTATATGCAGTTGTGAAGTTAGCGCCTGGATTTAGAAACAGATATTCTCACCATGCCCTCTTCCAGTCACTCCCTGGCTCCTGGGCTCAACAGGATAACCCATCTTGATTTCTAAATTCATAAATTTGTTAAGTTTATTTTTCTGCTTTATGTAAAGGAAATAACACACTATTCTTTTGTGTCTAGCTTCTCTCAATGGCATTATCTTGTGATATCCACCCATTTTATTGTGTGTAGTTGTAGATCAATCATTCTCATTACTAAATATCCTTCAATTGTGTAAATGTATCACAGTAATTCAGCTTTCTGTTCCTCATAGGAATTTGGTAGTTTTCAGTTATGGACTGTTAGATTGAATAAACATATGTGCACATTTTCTTTTGATATATGCCTAGGAGTGAAATTGCTTAATCTATAGAGTGTGTACATGCCAGCTTTAAGATACATTTTCAATCTTAATTTTCAAGGCAGTTGTACCAATTTACACTCCCATTATCCATGGATAAGAGCTCCATTTTCTCCACTCCCTCACCAACCATTGGTATTTTTGTCTTTTTCATTTTAGCCATTCTGGTCAAGCATATAGTTAGGAGTATATTTTTAAATTACTTTTAAATGTTGGGTTTTTCTCTCCTACATTTTAGTGATGAGTTCTAATATATTTTTAGTATGCTTTACCTATCAATTACTTAGATTGATGTATTTAAAATTTCCCATTCTGATAGTGGATTTAATTTATCTTTGTATATCTGTTAATTAGTGTTTTTGTATAATTAAGACGTGTTTTTAGATGCATAGAAGTCTAAAATTGCTCTTTGTTCCTCACAAATTGAACTATTTGATGTTGTTTTGTGTCCCTCTTTAAACTTAATACATTTTCTCCAAAGAATATTGTCTGATATAAAACCCAGTTATTTTCTTTCAGTTATAGTTTCCTTATCTTAGGTACATAGAATTGGATTAAAAACTGTCTTTAGCTCATGTAAACTCATTATTAGTCCATGCATGTGCCACTTTTACTAATTTATGTAGTTAGTTATTATAAATAATGTAATAAGCATCTGTGAAGCCACCTCCTAAAACAAGAGAAAGACCTAGACAATAATCCTTATCAAAACGTTTGGCTCCCTGCCTCCCCTCACCTGAGGGTAACTATCATCCTGAATCTATAATCTGTATTGTCCATTCCTCACTTTCCTTTTTATATAGTTTTATTGTATATGTGTGTCTTCCTTTAAAATAACATTTAATTTAAGTTGGTTTTATAGAAAAGAGATCATGCTGTATATAACTTGAGGAGCTTATTTTTCCAATTAATAGAAGTTTGTTGAGAGTCCTCCATATTTTGCACATCACTGTTCCTTTCATCTTTCACTGTTTTGTAATATTCCTTTCCTTTCACTGTTGTGTAATATTCATCCACTCTCTTGATTAGGCAGTTTGGTTGTTTCATGGTGTCTGTTATTGCAAAAGAACTGCCATCTGTATTCTTATACCTACTTCCTTTTGTACATGTGCAAGCAACTTGTTTACTGAGTCCTAAGATATGTGAAAGTTCAATATTAAAAGATAGGGCCAAAGTGCTTTCGCAGCTAGTTTCACCAGTTTACATTCATATCATATCCTGTGGATTGACTTCCTTTCCAACCTTTGGTATTGTTAGACTTTTTAAATTTTTGTAAATGAAACAATTATAAATAATATCTCTTTGTAGTCTTGATTTGTATTTCTCTGATCGCTAGTGAATGTTGAACATCTTTTCTTATGTTTATTGGTTATAAGTATTTTTTTCATCTAGGAAGACCTGTTTATATCTTTTGAACTTATTTCTATTATATTTATTGTGTTTTTCTTCACTGAATTTTAGAAAATATTTATGTATTCTTGACATTAATATTCTCCAGTCATATACATTTCAAAATATCTATTCCTGGTTTTTATTCTGTGATTTTGCATTTTTACAAATATTTTTGATTAGCAAGAGTTTTTCATTTTAATATAGTCAAATTGATTTATTATTCATAATTAATAATTATTTACAACTAATGCTTTTGCATCTTGGTTAAGAAAACTTGATAAAAGTTATTCACCTATATTTTCTACTTGGAGTTTAAAAAATTATTTTTAACACATAATTCTTTATACCATCTTTATACCCTAGAACTATTTTTAATATTACAGGATAGAGATTCAATTCCAACTTTTTCAATAGTGGTAATAACTATTTTTTTCTAGCTCAATCTGTTAACTTCCCACTGATCTGACATGCCACATCTATCATGTACCACATTTCCATTTGTGTCTGAGGGTGTTTCTTGGCTCTGTACTGTCCCATCAAGTCACTCATCTATCCTCATGGCAGTAGCACGCTGTCTTTAATTTTTGTATCTGCATGATGGGTCCTAATATCTGCCAAGTTATGTCTTCTCTCCCCGGTCTCTTTCTTAAGAATGTTTTGACTATTCTTAGCTCTTTAGCTTTTCATGTAACTTTTAGAATTATCTTATTAAATTCTATGAAATTTCCTGTTAGCTTTATAAACTTGGAATTGTATTGAATCTGTAGATTAATCTGGAGAGAATTTGCTTATTTATAATATTGGTTGTTTCTACCCATGAACATATTTTTTCATTAATTTAGATCCTTTTATAAACAGCTTTTAATACCTCTTTTATAATATTCTCGATAGAATTTCGCATATGTTTTATTAGATTTATTCCTAGGTGTCTGATATTCTCTGAGATCATTGTAAATGAAATATTTTATTTAATTATGCTTTGTAAGCTTTTTGCTGCTAATATGTAGAAATGAAACTGACTTTCATATTTTAATCTTATATGTAGCCAACTTTCAAAACTCTCCTATTAGCCTCATAATTTATAGATTTTTTAGTGTGTTCTATGAAATAATCATATCATCTGCAATAATGTTACATTTGAACAAGGGTGTTGAAACAGGTGAGGAAATCAACTATGTGGATATCCAAAGAATAACATACTGAGCAGCAGGAATAGCAAACACAAAGTGTTAAAGCAGGAACATGACTGATGCATTCAAGGAATATCAAGGAAGCAGAGTTCCTGGAGTGCTGAGCAAGCAAGAGAGTGACAGGAGATGAGGTCCAAAGTATTGGACTACGTCATGTAGGGCCTTGTGGACAACTCTTAGGATTTAGGTTTTTACTCTGATTTGGACATCCATGCCGGAGTTTTGAGCAAAGGGTGACATAATCTGATTATAAGGGTCAAAGATCAGAGCAGGGAGACATGATAGGAAGCCATCGTGATAATCCAGATAACGTGATGGTGGCCTTGACCAGGGAAGAAGTGGGAAAAGGTGGTAAGAGATGGCTGGATTCTGGATATATTTTGACGATAAAACCAACAGGAATTTCTGAATGTTGCTTAGGAGAGAAAAAGAAGTCAAGGATGATTCTAAGTGTTTTGGTTTGAGCACTTGGAAGAATGAAGTTGCCATTAATAATGTTGCTGAAGAAGTTGAATATCATTTCATCTGATATCTTCTTTATAAGGACTTTGAAAGAAATTTATTTTGATTCTTAGTATTGGAAATAGTTGTACTTCTCTCAGGAACTTTCATTGTTTTTATCTTTGGTAGTATTGCTGGGGACTGTGACTCTCTAGCCACTAGAAAATGTAGAACCACATTTGTGTCCCTTGTAGCAAGGGTACAGATAATTACTTTTTTGACCTCATTCATGTTTGGCTTTGTTTTTCTCTTTTCTCATTATTTCTAATTTGTTCTCTTATATACTATGTATCCTTATATACCTAATTTTTAGAACAGGCCATAGTGTAAATAAATGAAAACAAATTGTTTACATTGTATGCCACCTAAAAGGAAATGTGGAGATAGTATAGTATGAATTTTTAAAAACTTAGCTAATAAATAGAACATCATCTTGAACTACAGATTAATATATATGTGTATGCATCCATATATAAATACATGTGTGTATAATGTATGTTTTATATACATATACACATATATGTATTTATATACACTTGAGTGCCTGCTGAGTTCCTACAATTCTGTATCATTCACTCAGCAATATTCAGTGAATACCCTCTACGTGTCAGGTGCTATTCTAGGCATTTGATGGCATCAATTAATAAAAGAAAGAATCCTGTTGTCAGAGAGCATGCATTCTAGTGGAGGAGTTACTGAAAAAAATAGCACATATAGTAGGTTAATAAATTATATAGTATATTAGAAGATGGAATATACCACAGGAAAAAAAAAGGTCAAGCATGATACTTAGAGATTGGAGGTGAAGGTGGATTGGAGTGTGGTGGTTGCAGCATTAAATAATGTGGAGGGGCCACATTAAGATGACGTTGAACAGAGACTTGAAGGAGGTTGATAATGTAAGTTATCTCCTTCTGAAGGAAAAGCCAATTCCATCAGCAGGAACAGCAAGCAAAGGTCCTGAGGTAGGAGTGTCCCTGGATTATTCAAGGAATAGCTAGGTAGCCAACGTGCAATTAATTGAGTGAGAAACATAGTAGGAAACAAGATCAGTGAGGTAACTGAGTTGGGAGACAAATCTCATCTGGCCTTGTAGCCTGTTACTAGGACTTGAGCTTTTTCTTAGCGAAAGAGGGCCACCCCTGCAGGGTTTCAAGACTCAGAGTGAAATGACTTGTCTTGCACTTTAAAAGGATCACTCAGGCCATTATAGTGTAACTTTCAAAAGAGTTGATGATTATTTCTGCAATTTTAGGTATGTTACAGCTAATACTGATACTGAAGAACAGAGTTTTCCCGTCCCTAAGGCATTTAACACTCATGTAGAGGAATTAAATTTAGATGCCCTTATTCAGATGGCTGATAATTTACGAATGAATGAGTCCACCAAAATGGAGAGTTTTGAACTACTTTGTGACCACAAAGAAAAGGTAAGAGATATATGATGATAACATGTTTGTATAGTTTTAAATTTTGATTTGATCTACTATCGCCTTCATATTATGACCATAACAGTCATGTCACAGTTTACACAAACTAAATGATTGATATAAAATTTTATAATATTACTAAAATATTTAAAAATTAAATATAAGATTTTATTAGTCTCAAAGATCATAAAAATGAGAAACAGATGATTATACGGATTGACTCTGAGTTTTATCAATTTGATATATTTCATAAACATTTTATAACAAATCAAGAATAAGACATACTGCTTCTCTGGGGGAAGGAAAAGCCACATTTTAAGTTTGCTGTCTTATAGTTATTAATATAAGAGCCATCAGTATTTCATTGTATTTCTACCAGTAATGGTTTTTCGGTGTTTAATGTTGGGATGAATTGGGAAAGCTCATCTTTGCCACCCCCCACCACCACCAAAAAAAAAACTTTAAAAAGGGGTGGGGTTTGCAGTAGCATCACAAAGAGAAATAAATCTTTTTGTTTCCCATGAGAGATTTAAGTCTAGCCTTTGAAGATTTAGCAACTCTAAATATATTATCTAAAAGTTTTTAAATCTCCAAGATTATGTTTAGGTAATTTAGGTAAAAAATATGACTGCTCTTTTGAGTATATGTAATTTGTACTAATTTATAGGTGTTATCTGACATGCCCATTGAGGCATCTTATTGATAGTAAATAATTTAGAAAGGAAAATAAGGAAAGGATACTACAACCCAGGGAGAATTTATAGATTCTGATACCTATCAATTCTCTCTTCTTTGTTGGTATGGACCTAGAGTCTGGATTATATTAACTGGTTTTATTCTGTTCTTTTCTGTTTTATTCTATGCCTTGCCTTGCCTTGCCTTTCATTTTATTATTTCTGTCACCCAGCAGCATAAGGAGTTCCCAGGTCAGGGATCAGATCCAAGCCACAGTTGTGACCTAAGCTGCAGCTGCAGCAACACCAGATCCTTAAACCCTGCTGGGCCAGGGATCAAATCTGCATCCCAGTGCTCCCAAGGGCCGCTGATCCGGTTGTGCCACAGCAGGAACTCTTGTATTAATTGGTTTTTAAATTCAAATATAGGAGTTCCTCTTGTCGCTCAGGAGGTTAAGAACCTGACTCGTATCCATGAGGATGCAGAATCAATCCCTGACCTCACTCAGTGGTTTAAGGATCTGGTGTTACCACAGCTGTGGTATAGGTCTCAGATGTGGCTCAGATCCAGTGTTGCTGTGGCTATGGCGTAGGCAAGAGGCTACAGCTCCGCTTCAAGCCCTAGCCTGGGAATGTCCATATGCCGTAGGCCCTAAAAAGACCAAAAAAAAGAAAAGAAAAGAAAAAAACCCCAAATGTAACCACATTGAGTCACATGTTGTAGTCATGAATATTTGAATTTAAAATATGATAAGCACATGCATAGATACAGTCATTTCTGAGTGCCAGTTTACCTGCTGAATTTTTTAAGAGTTGCAGTGAGAAACATTTATAATCTGATCACGTAACTGAGTTAATCTAATGTGCAGCTCTGTCTTTTCAGTTTAGAGATGAAATAGAGTTTATTTGGCGGTTTGCTCGTGCTTATGGAGACATGTATGAGCTATCTACAAATGCACAGGAAAAGAAGCATTATGCTAATATTGGTAAGTGTTTTATAAATATTAATTTTCCTCAAGCAGTAACCATTATCTGTGATAAACCACTGGTGAATTTAATTAACGCTAAATTATCCTACCTAAAACCAGTGTGTTTAATCTATTTCGATATATCTTGATACTTACATAGTCTAAAGACAGAAAGGTTTTTTTAGAATAAAAGTATATGTTCTTTAAAAATATTTGAGCATATTAGAATAGGCAACTGCAAAACTAAAGTTTTAGCTTTTAAAGTTTGTAAAATCACAGAAAGATGAGACATTAAGTGGTAATAATTTGAGTTAATGTATGAGATGATGAAAATGGAAAGGAATAGGCTGGAGGAAATTTAGGTACAGGAATGGAGCTTAGAGTGAGATAGGATATATTTTAAAAAGATAAAAGTTTATGGTATCAAAGGAGAAAGGGTGAAGCCTCAGATGTGTTCATCCAGATATCGTAATAAATTTAACAGAATTCCTTTTTTCATCCATTTAAGAAATATTTATGTGAAATTTTTATCTATTCAAAATATTTATTTGAAATTACCGTGTCTAGGAACAGCGTAAAAATGAAGGGTGAGGGAAGGAGAGAAGGGAGAGGAGGGATATAAATATGATCAAGACAGTGCTACACGAAGGAACATACTGACAAGATCAGAATGGAGACAGGCGATTAGAATTCAGTGTACAGGTAGTAAGTGCTTGGCGAATGTGATGGCAAAGAACACTGGAGCTGAGACATTGGAGACTGGAGTTGAAGGGCACTGGCATTCAGTGTGAGGGAGGGGGAGGGCTGCCTGTCATTCCTCATAATAGTGTGTTTGGCATTGTTATGCAGAGGGAAGACTTGATTACTGGAAAATAGAGAATTCTTTCCTAAACCTCCACCTGCAGTATACCATTATGCAGTACATCTTTCAAAGTACTATAATTAATCATAACTTGTCTTCCAAATAAAACATGAATCTCATATCTAAAAGAACATTATTGAAACTTTCAGAATTAAATGACCAATACAAATGCCACAAATACTTCACAAAATACAGTTTTGTAAGGGAAATAGCTTTCCTTTCAAGCTGAAGCTGTCTACATGAGGCTGCAAAACCAGTCTATATATTACCCAGCTTCCTTTTATATTCTCAGAGCAATGGAATCTCCTTTATTTTAAGCTGTGGAAGCACTGTAAAAGCTATTTTTGTTCATTTGGCAATGTAGGTAAAAATATTCATTTAGTTCTTAATGTTTGTATGTTAAGAAGTATTTGTTTTGTAATCATTCATTCCCAAATTACTAACTCCTTTAATATATGTCCACAGTGTCTTATCAGTTATTATTTTTAAATACTTCGCTTTTAAATTTTACCTAGTTTTTGCAGATTTCTAGACAGGGTAGTTCTCTTAATGGACCATAAATTAAGTCCACTTAATGGACCACCTTAAAAATTAACAAATAAAAGAATCATTTTAGAATAAAAGCTCTTTAATTATAAAGATTATCTAAGCTACTTATTTAGAAGGGCATTCTGCAGATGGTTGGATAGTCTCTTCAAGCCAAAAAAAAAAATTGGAGAAAGGAAAGGAGATGCTTTTTGAAAAAGATTTTCAAAATGTAGTTTACACAGAACCTCTATCCAAAGTAATTAATACATTATTAAAAGTTATTCTAAATCTAAGTAAAATTATTTGGAAGAAATGTTTACATACTGAGGTTGTTCGTTATTGTGAATGATTAGACTAAGCTTCTCTGGGATGCCTTACCTTACCTCTCTAGATAGAATTACTAACTCTGTTCTCTGCTATACTCTTTTTTTTACCTTGTGTTTATTTTTTGCACATAATTTGTTTGTTTATATACCTGCTCTCCACAGAACTGTGAACACTTGGAAGTCGAGAATTGTGTCCTATTTGACTTTTTATTCCCAGAGGCTCACATAATAGGACACTTAGAAGGCACTCAGTAAATGTTGATTGAATTAATTACAAACTAATTTCTATTAATGCTTCTAAATAATGATTGAATGACTTTTTCTTGCACTTGGTTAAATCTCTTAGTCCAGTGAGTCTCAAACTTGAGCACCCATCAGAATCACTAGAGGCTTGTTAAAGCAGATTGCTGAGTCTCAGTCAGTTTGTGATCAAGTGAGTCTCCCATGTTTCCAGGTAATGGCTTCTGGTCTTGGGACCATACTGTAGAACTACTGGCTTAATTCAATAATTTACCTCCCATCAACTTGCATGACGGTACTGAGTTTAAGTACATTTATCTTTCAGGAAAGACATTAGGAGAAAAAGCTATTACTAGAGCACCCATGAATGGATATTGTCATCTGTGGTAAGTACATAGAATTTATACACTCTTTTAAAATTCTAATATGCCTCGTTATAAATTTCAGTGGATTTTTTAAATAATACCGACCCATTTAAACTGTCTGTCACATTCACTGAAAAGTATATTTAGTATCTAGCACAGAGGTTGCTTTTGTTCTGTTTATTCTCGTGTATTTTTCAGTATACATACTTTAAATGTATTTAAGATAAACTTTCATTTAAAATTTCATAACTGAATCTGCCAAGCCCAGTAGCATTGAACATGATAAATTCTAATTAAATCTAATTTAATATAACATTTTGTTTAAAAACATATACTAAAATGATGCCATGTTTCTAAATGAAATATAGAGAAAATGCTTCAGAGAATAAAAGCACTCAACCATTTCTTATATGTTGATGACTCAAGATATACAAATTCCCCAGGTCAGAGTCAAGCCATTTCTAATATAAGAAAGTTCAAATGAAGGAATTTGGATGGGTATAGGTGAATATCCTTGTGGCAAAAAAAAATTTATTATTGAGTATACTTTGCTTTGGATCCTTTGTGTATTTAGAATTATAAAACAAATAAGGAGAAATTTATTATTTTTTATTAACACTTCCTTTTACTCATAGTTGCATTTTCATAAAATTTCTTAGTTCTTAGATATTTTTTCTTCGCAGCAATACAGGTACTTTAGGTTTTAGGAAGTTATAGTAATAAATTTATTTATAATCCTTCTCTCATACGTAGGTTTTCAGAAATCCACCCCTCTTTAGGATTATTTCATTCTTTTGGGGAATGCTAAAGTAAAATAGCTCTCAAAATGCCTTCTTTTCTGCGGGTCTTCTCTTACACCCCAAGAAGTTCATTTTTGCCCCACCAACTTGGAAGTGAAAAACCATTTTCCCAACACAGACCTATTTCTTTGCTCTTCCACCAGCAGGGGGCGCTCCACTCACAAACGCTCATCTTAAAACGTCCCCAGCAGAACTCAAATCGCATTTCTTAAGTCCCCCAAAAGCTAAGAGACATACCAAAATAAGAACAGGTCTTTTGAAGCTGCCATCACTTGGCTTAAAATGAAATAGAAGCCTACCCTCTTTCCTCTCTCATGAGAAAGTGAGAGGTAGAGCCCAAGTACCCTAACAGTTCTATTCACAGAAATCCTCCAGGTCTCTTTCTGCCACAGCAAATTCTTTGCCTTCTCTTATATAGCCTGGAGATGGGTGAGGGATTAAAACTGTGAATCATTTCACCAGTGTGTCATGCATGGCTAGTAGAGCATCATGATATAGGAATTGAACTCCCTAATAGATAAAACTATTGTTCTGTACCCTTGGTGCTTCTGCCAAAACTCTAGGAGAAAGGTAATTTTGCAATTAACATCCTGGTACATATCTTTAAGATCATTTATCTGGTATATAAATATTCTGGCTGTTATTTCTATAGCCAATTTTACCTTTCTCATCTAATTTGCATAGTACTAATAAATTAATTGCGTTAAGGTACTTCTCCCATTTTTAGTATAAATGTAATGAATTCATACTGATCAAGCTACAGTCTCTTCATCTCCCTTGATGTCGGAGGTGTTTGGGAGCTAGTTAGCCAGATTTGAATGTAGGAAGAACATTTGAGCCCTGTTCTTTACTCTGACCCTCCGCCTTCTCCCCCCCTTCCACCTCTCCCTCCTGCAGCTAGGTTACAATTCATCTGCTCTCCTCTTCCTTCTCCCATATGTGCGTATGCATCCGTGAAGAATCACATTTAAAATGTACGTTTGATGTTAATCCTCAATTTGAGAACACTTAGTGTGAACTTCTAAATTTTGATAGGAGAACAATGTTGAATCTTCTCTGAAGGCTTCATAAGCACCTTGAAATCCATCTTGTGAGACAGATTGTGCTTAACTCTTCCTTAGTGGGTTTCCCAGCCTGTATTCCCCTAATCTGGCTACTTTTCCTTTTTTCCTTTTTGTTGTGAACCAATTACCTTGTTTATAAGTATGGGATTTAATGTCAAGACTAATTCTTATCCACATAGACAAACACAGAATACTGATCAAATTGTGTTTTACATGATTTTATATTCAGTATCAGTTTTTAATTAAAAAACAGTAAAATCAGGTCAGTTGATAAAATTTAATAAATTCAAATATCACTTTTATCCTAATTCTTAAGGTATATTATAATGTACCTAATGAATGTAAGAATTCTCATTCAGTTAAATATAGTAGAGAGGTTTGGGGTGACGAAGAAAAAGAAATTAAAACTTTGACATGAGAAGCAATGGGTGAAATTTAGGTTAACTCATTCCATAATTGATTATAATAAAATCTTGTGAAAAGGTCTTATTCTGACAGAATTTTTTTCATTATGTTGACTTTTTCTCATTTATCCAGCATAAATGACAAACCATGGCCTCCAGGCCAAATGCAACTGCCTGCTTTTATAAATAAAGTTTTATTGGCACACAGGCACTCCCGTGCATTTGTACATAGTGATGGAGTTGAGGAATTGTAATGGAGACTTTCCAATCGATCCCACAACCTAAAATGTTTGCTTCCTGACACTGCAGCAAAAGTTTGCTGACCCATGGTTTACAGGGTTCTCTGATGGTTTATAAGCCTTCAGTTGGAAATAAAAGATACAGTCACTAGAAATAATTAGCCTAAAGGATCAATATCAAGGGAATAATTGGAAAACAAATATTATTTTAAAGACTTGTTTTTCATCTTCATCTTTTCCAAAATGAAATTGCATTGTAACTTTAAGGCTACGTAAGTTTTCTGTAAAATGCTGTTGTTTTAGTTGTACCTGCCTAAAACATTGCTAGAATCAAGAGAGCAAAACCACCAATGGATTTGCAGTTTTTTAGCCAAGAAGGCCTGACCTTAATTATAAATAATGTCTTACATATTTATTGTGCTCTACTGTTCACAAATTATATCCAAATGCCTTCTCGCATGTGATTCACAGAACAACCTGTTTCCATTTAATAGATAGTGTAAGCAAGGCAGTCTGTGTGTGTATGTGTGTGTGTGTGTGTGTGTGTGTGTGGTGGGGTGGGGTAATTCGTAGCCAAAGATCACATGATAAGTGGAAAAACAAAAACCAGATCTTATATGTGTATATATTCAGTGTTTCATCTATTATATTACTCTTCCTCTAATATAAATAGAATTGGTGCCAAATCAAAAGTGCTACTGAGAAACTAATGAACTTGTCTTACTCACTGTTTACTAGTTGTTGAAACAGGGGTGTTTGTCCATTATTAAAATATTCATTATCAATGCAAATAAAATACAGAATTTTTGTGAAAGCATGTATAGTTGGAACAACCTCTACATGGAGGTAATACACTATATCATGCATTAACTTCTTTTCATAGTTCTCATCAACCTGAGAGTTTATAAAATAAAACTTTAAATCACATTTTTAAAGATAAGCAATTTAAAAATCAACAACACACACAGACATGGGTAGGACTGATTGACAGGAAAAAAGTGATGATCCTTTGGGGAAAATGTCAAGTGAACTTTATATGTAGGAAGGTAAATAATACTTTATATTTTAAAGAAACAGACTTCAAAAACAGTTATGAAAAACATAAGACTCTGGTGATAGATTATTTATGATGGAAAATTACGTATTTCATATAATAGTTCTCCTGAGTCATGTTTTTTCTTTTTTTTTTTTTTTTCCTTCTTCACTCAGAGTGACTTTGAGGGAACATGCTGAGAGAGCTCTAGAAAATGTGCATAAGAGATATGCATAAATTGTTTTGGTTTTCAAAAAATAGAAGATTGATTCCACCACTATATATCAGTGAACATAGAATCTTTGCCTTTGATTCCAGCACAAATAGTTGGGTTTTCCGTGAATGAAGAAGTTCAAGTAGACCCAACATAAATTTTTCTAAAAAAGTGACATGATCTGTTTTTTCTATGCTAGGAGGTAGAGTAGGGGAATTGGCTTAATATATCTGGAATTAAGCAAAGCATTAAGGCATGTTCACTTGTAATATTCTTGGAGACAGGGAAATTGAAATATGGTCAGGGTTCTGGGTTACCCATGCTAGCAGAAGAGTTTGAGCCTCAATTATTCAACAGAATCACTTCAGCAATACCATGATTCTAGAGTTCCAGGTCTAGATCTTTGATGCTAGTGTGTTCAGTAATATTGTCAATGGATGAAGATATGGAAGGTATGCTTATAAAAGTTGCAACTGATGCAGAATTAGGAGGAACACGATGTATGTTGGATGATTACAATAGTAATTAAAAGATTTTCATGTGTTGAAAGATATATCAAACAATATGTTGAATTAAGAGGGATAAATATGGAAGATAGAAAATGTCAAAATTTAAGGACATTAAGGAAAAACAGATGGAAATTAGAATGAAGCATGGAATTTAGTTAATAATAATGTGGTAATATTGGAAATATTGGTTCATTATGGAAATTATCAATATTGTATATTGGTACAGTTGATATAAATGTATTATAGTAATTTAAGATATTCTTTAAGTACAGTAATTTAAGTAGTATCTCCTAATCTAGGTAAATTCTCAGGTAATTTTTAAAAAATATTTTATGGCTACTGCCGCAGTGTATGGAAGTTCCTAAGCCAGGGATTGAAGAATCTGAGGCACAGCTGCAGCAACACTGTATCCTTTAATATACTGTGCCCTGCCTGGGATTGAACCACACCTCTGCAGCAACCCTAGCCACTTCAGTCAGATTCTTAACCCACTGTGCCACAGAGGGCACTCCTCAGATCCTTTTTAAAAAGTTGCTTTTGTCATCACTCTTGCTTCTACTGTTAGAAAATTATTGATTTTCTAATGAAAATTAAGAGGTCAAAAAGAGGTTTTTAATAATTTAAAAGTGGCCATTTTATTGGTTTTGCATGAGTGGTATGAATTATATGATCTTTTGTGTCCAGGAATAGTCTGTTTCAAATTAAGAAACTTGCCGACTTCAATTTTTTATTTGAAAGTTATATGTATCCACAAAAACAATCAAGATAAATAACACCCAAAGTTATATTTTTCATTTGTTATGATAATGCAAATGAAAATTAAGATCTACTCTTGAAATATTTAGGTAAATGGATATTTTGCCTCAGACAGAAACACTGAAATTATCTGAAGATTTTTGTACAGACAGAAGCAGTCTGAATGTAAAAAGTTATATACACCTAATTTTTAGAGGAAGCAAATTGCTGAACAAATATTGCACGCAATTTATAGTCAAATAATTATTTATGTAAATTTTGTATACCCAAAGGGAAAAAAGTAAAGATTCCATGGGATACAGTATTCTAGTAAAATGGATGCAGTGTTTCCAAGGAGGTATTAAGGGCATGGGAATTTTATAAAAAATATATTCAAAAATTACCTTTGATTTTATTTTTAATCATAATATTTATTTTAATTTTCAAATGAAATTAAAGCATGCCATGAACTTTTTATATTTTTATATTTGTTAAAAAGAAACAGGGATTTGTTCACACGGTACCTTTTTCAGTTTAATACTTATGAGACTTTACTGAGAGTCTCTTTGTGGCTTTGATGTTGATGATGGTGATAGTGGCAGCTAATCTCTTGGAACTCACTCTATGCCAGGCATTCTTCTAAACAATTACATTTTAGATAGTTTACCCTCACAGCATACATATGAGAGAGATGGTGTTGGTATCCACAGTTATAGATGAGGAAACTGGTCCTATGTTTATGTCAAGTATTTATTATTTTTAGGGTCCTTGCATTTGTATGAATACTTTTGTTAAGCATTAATGAATGGTTTAGAGATTTTTTTAAATGTTAAATTTGGTGATATTTGGGAGTTCCTCTCATTGCTCAGTGGTAAGGAACCCAACTAAGTATCCATGAGGATGCAGATTCAATCCCTGGCCTCACTCACTGGGTTAAGGATCTGGCGTTGCCACTATCTGTGGTGTAGGTTGCAGACACAGCTTGGATCTGGAGTTGCTGTGGTTGTGGTGTAGGCTGGCAGCTGCAGCTCCCAATTTGACCCCTAGCCTGGGAACTTCCATGTGCTGCGGGTGTGGCCCTAAAAAAAAAGACCAAAAAAAATTGGTGGTATTTGATTACAAGTTTACACAATGTCCTCTGCTTTTTGTTCTTTTCAGGTATGCAGTTTTGTGTGGCTATGTATCTGAGTTTGAGGGCTTACAAAACAAAATCAACTATGGATATCGCTTCAAGGTATTCTTGATATTAAAAATGTATTAATGTAGCTGTATGTTCCATTAACAGGTATAAATCAAATTATTCAACAAGGAGTTCCCGTCGTGGCGCAGTGGTTAACGAATCCGACTAGGAACCATGAGGTTGCGGGTTCGGTCCCTGACCTTGCTCAGTGGGTTAACGATCCGGCGTTGCCATGAGCTGTGGTGTAGGTTGCAGACGCGGCTCGGATCCCGAGTTGCTGTGGCTCTGGCGTAGGCCGGTGACTACAGCTCCGATTCAACCCCTAGCCTGGGAACCTCCATATGCCGCAGGAGCGGCCCAAGAAATAGCAAAACAAACAAACAAACAAATTATTTAACAAGTTAATCTGTAGGAATTTGTCTTTTTTACTGACATGAAATGAAAGTCTTTTAAACAGTACTTTGCCAAAAAGAGTCAAACTGGGTAATTAAGGATTGTTACAAACATTGAAAGAAGTCATATAGTAGATGAGTATTTTTTTTTTTTTAAGATAGAGGCTTAACTTAGCCTTTTCGTCATGAGCTCACCAATGTCATAAGCATGAACCAGGACTAATTAGTTAAAACATTTTCTACATATTGATTTGGTAGGAGTAGAATTCAATCTAGGGCTTAAATTTGCTATGACATGAATAAAATAAGTGAGCATATTCATTATTTATAATGTGCTTATATTTATAATAACTAAGTAAATAACCCCTTTGGGGCCAATAGTTACAGGGGTAGGCAAAGCGTTCTTTGTCTTCCAGCTCCCTGTGACCATTTTGAAAATGTCAGGGGAATGGATTCCTCTATCACCTAGATCTGCTATTCTCTTCTCTCTAGTAAATATACCTATATCATTTGATATTTGTAAGTTTGCCTCCCAGTCAAAAAGTATTAGCTGTGCAAGTCATGGGCAGATAAAAATGTGACTTGGATGTTTCCTATTTTTAGAGTAACATTTTCTGTAGCCTTATTAAATCATAATCACAGTTCTGGTTCTAGTTGTGAATATTTTGATGATTGAATTCTTAATAAGCTTAGTTATATTAATGGTAAAGTTTGGAGAAGGGGACACAACAACATTGTAGAGCCCCTTTAAAGTTACTAGTTCTGGAGTTCCTGTCGTGGCTCAGTGATTAACAAATCCGACTAGGAACCATGAAGTTGCAGGTTCATCCCTGGCCTCGCTCAGTGAGTTAAGGGTCCAGTGTTGCCGTGAGCTGTGGTGTAGGTTACAGATGTGGCTCGGATCCCGCATTGTTGTGGCTTTGGCATAGGCTGGTAGCTACAGCTCCAATTGGACCCCTATTGGACCCCTAGCCTGGGAACCTCCATATGCTGCAGGCGCGGCCCTAGAAAAGACAAAAAAAAATTTTACTAGTTCTATTCAGCACTGCCTGAAGCTTGGGAGATTATATTTCTTTTGGATTTTCTTTCAGGAACATCTAGACAAAGCAATTGAATTTTTACCTGAAGAACCCTTTTTATATTACCTCAAGGGAAGATACTGTTACACTGTAAGTTGAATGCTTTTATCTGTAAATCTTATTTGAATATACTATGATTATATGATATATTTTCAGTGACTTACTCTTTTATTGTTTTACCTTGTGCCTGCTATAGGGAAAATGATAAAATCAGTACATTTTTATGAGTTTATAAATTTATACATTTTATAATTATATTACATTATACACAATAATGTTATGAATGCATATATATATATTCATGGTGTTATAAATGCATACATACATATTTTTTGCACTGCCTTTCCATTTCCCCTTGTAGCAGTCTCACTGTCTCCCTTGAATAGTGCTTTCTCAGGTGATGAGCAGAGAGAGATACCCATATACCCTGTATTGGTGCACTACTTTCTGTTTTGTGGGAGAACATTGTTCATTTATCTTCAAAAAACTTAATTTAAAAGGGGACATAGGATGTGTAGAAATAAGCAAAGGCAGCTAGTATGGTAAGTCTAAGACCCAGTGTGTTATGTGACATTTCATTTATGGAAAATTAACAGGATGTGAAAGTATATCTTAGCAGCTGCATGAAAAATTACCCCAAAGAGAAATGCTATTTCTGAATGAGAAAATTAGGGTAGACAAAAAAATAAGCTTGTTCATTGTAGCTTATAGAGGATTATGGATAAGGCAGGAGGCTTGCTTTCACTGAACCACCTGCTGTATGTCAGTTGTATATTTTATACTTTATATTTCTTATCACATTTCATCCTTTTAACAACCCTGAAAGCAGTTTTTATTATGCCAGTTTTAAATATTAAGAGTCCTCATGAAGGTAGAGGACTCCTCTAAGATTTAAAAACCACTGACCCAACTATATGAGTCTGGGGTTTAAGTGTACACTATTTGGTTAGGCTTAAAAATCCCAAGAAGAAACCTGATCTTCCTGCCATGGACAAATGGCAGAAGCTAATGCTAATCCACCCTGGAGGGTTGTACCTTCACACATGCCTTAGAACATTCTTGCAGAACTGAGCTCACAGTCAAAAATAATAGAATGTATACAATAAAACAAGCCATCATAAATGATAGTCAACAGAAACAAAAAAGGAATAGAAAAAGATCTGAAAGATTTTAGAAACACGGAATACATAATTTTAAATAGCTACTTACATAAGTATTTTTTTAAAGGAATTGGGGGAAAATGGATGAGAACATGAGACTGCAAAAATGACTAGTAGATTTGAAAAAGATTGAAAATGTTTTGGTATAAAAAGTATATTATTTTTCATTGAGAGAAAACTCAGTGGAAAGATTTAGCAATAGATAGGCACTGCTAAAGAGAGATTTAATGAACTTTAAAATAAATCTGAAGATGTTGCCTGGGAGCAGCACAGAGGAATAAAAAGATAGAAAATATGTAGAACTGATAAAAAGACATGTATGGGAAGTAAGAATACCACATAGTGGTGAATTTCTTCCCCCCTCTTTTGGTAATTAATAGAACAAAAGACAAAAAAAATATATTAGTAAGTATGTAAAACATTGATTAGAGCCTCACAGTTAATAACATTGATCTAACAAACATAGATGAAAATATATATCTAGCCATTAGAGAATACACATTTTTCCAGCATATGTAGAATGTTTACAGAATTGAACATATATGAGGTCATGAAGCAAGTCTTAATAAATTTTAGAGAATTGATATCATGCAGGTTTTCTGATCATAATGCAATTATATTAGAATTAAAAAACAAAACATGAATTCCCACTGTGGCACAGTGGGTTAAGAATTCGACTGCAGGGAGTTCCCATCGTGGTTCAGCAGATTACGAACCCAACTGGTATCCATGAAGATGTGGTTTGGATCCCTGGCCTCACTCAATGGATTAAGGATCCGGCATTGCCTTGAGCTGTGTTGAAGGTCACAGTCGGTGCTCGGATCTGGCGTTGCTGTAGGCAGGCAGCTGCAGCTCTGATTCCACCCCTAGCCTGGGAACTTCCATATGCCTCAGGTACGGCCATTAAAACAAACAAACAAAAAACACCTTTGGAGATCCCTTGTGGTACAGCAGGTTAAGGATCCAGTGTTGTCACTGCAGCAGCTTGGGTCACTGCTGTGGCATGAGTTTGATCCCCAGCCCAGGAACTTCTATATGCTGTAAGTGCAGCCAAAAAGAAAAAAAACAAAAACAAAAACATAAATCTTGAATTAGAAATAATAGGAAATGATAAGTAAATAAGGAGATATCATTTTATTCCTACTCATTTAATAAAAATTTTAGATGTCAATATGAGGTATTGCAAGGATAGGGAGCAGGAGGAATTCTTATAGCATCGTGGGAGCACAAATTGGCACAACCATCTTGAAAACAATTGGGTGTTATCTCTAATTTGATGGCTTGCCTACCATATAGCACTGTTGCCAAACCTAGAGTAACTTGCAAATGTGCTTTAAAAGGCATGTACAAAGCCTTTGTTCCTAAGAGCAAGAAAATGGAAAAGGCTCACATGTCCATTGGAAAAAGAGTGGATAAAAAATCATTGATGTACGTTTACATGATGGACTATCTCACAGTTGCTTAAATGACTGAACTTCAGTTACTCTTGTCAGCCTGGAGGAAATCTTAAAACTGAAATGTTAAATGAAAGTAAGTCAAAGAAGGAAATAAACATATTTTTTTTAATTTCAAAAAGATGGAAATGAGCATAGCAATAAAGTAACATACAGAAAAGTAAGGAAATAATTTGGGGGGCTCTGTAATTTTTGAAGTATAGTTGACTTAAAATATTATATTAGTTTCAAGTATACAACATAGTCAATATTTTTATAGATTATACTCCCTTCGAAATTATAAAATACTGGCTATATTCCCTGTGCTGTATAATGTACCCTTGTAGTTTGTTATGCAGAGTAGTTTGTACCTCTTTGTTTTTAACTGAACTATGATTGATATACAGTAAGTTTCAGGTATACAACATAGTAATTCACAATATTTAAAGTTTATACTCTACTTACAGTTACTATAAAATATTGATGAAATAATTTTTTTTTTAACTTTTTGGCCACGGCCATGGCATATGGAAGGTTCTGGGCCAGGGATCGAATCCAAGGCATAGCTGCAACCTACACCACAGCTGCGGCAATGCCATATCCTTAACCCACTGCTCTGGGCCAGGGACTGAACCTAGGCTGCTATAGAGACAATGCTGAGTCTTTAACCCACTGCACCACAGCAGGAGCTCCTGGAATAACTTTTTTAAATAGAGTTAATGGCTGCCTAGAACCCTAGAAGATGGGATTGGAATGAAGGCACTTTGGGGAGAGCATAGTACCCTTTTAAGTATTCATTTTTCATTCCTTTTAATCTTTTATGTTATATATTTATTATTCATATTTGGGAAAAATGAAAAAAGCAAATGGTAATATGAGATTTAATTTTAAAAAAGTCTCCTGAATTGTAAATATTTATGCTGGGCCCTCGCTGTATACTTCTCCTGGGTTGAGGATCTTTGTTCTGTTTACCTTTCTGAGATGCTGCATTCGGGGTCAGGCTGGCAGCATGGAGTAGGCAGGAAGCGGGCAAAGGCAGCGTCTTTTAGCTACTCATACTCTGCAAAGAAATACTATGCGTCACCTCAAAAGCAAGAATCATGTGAACAAGCAGGATGAGTATTATTCCTCACCACATTCCCCTATCTCACACTGGACACAAACCTTCTTATGAGTATTTCAAATTGGTTTGGTAGCTAGAGCTTTTAGAGCTCATAGTTTGTTAGAATTATGAACAGGAAGGCAAAATAGTAGTACCATAAAGTTGATACCTCCTCATGTACAATTTATGGGTATGTATTTATATATATTGTATGATATGCACACTCATACATACACACACACACACATACACGTCCAACTGGGGAGAGGTTATTTATTCAAAAGATGAACAGCTTTCTAAGAGTGATGTTCTATATTTGCAGGTCTCCAAACTGAGCTGGATTGAGAAAAAAATGGCTGCTACTCTGTTTGGGAAAATACCATCCTCAACTGTACAAGAAGCTTTGCAAAATTTTCTTAAGGTATATTTCATCTATCCATTATTTCAATGTCAAACTGGCTCCTATCTGTACCAGTCTCTCCTGCCCTTGCTGTCAAGGAAGTACTTCTCTTCTCCGTGTGTGGATCTCTAACCAAAGCCCCAGATGAAGTCCTCATTTTGGCACATCCAAACTATTTCTTAGAGCATGGTCATGTCTTAGGTGTGGCAGCCCTTACTGCCAAATCCAGGTGTGGCTCTCCAGGTTGTGTGAGTATGTGCAAAAGCATTCATGCCCTGATTATTAGACTGGGTCCTATATATTCCGGATTAGGCTAATTTAGAACCAGTTTTTTTTGGGGGGGGGGGCGTTAAGGCCACCCTTGCTGCATTTGGAAGTTCTCAGGCTAGGGGTCAAATCGGGGCTGCAACTGCCGGTCTACATCATAGCCACAGCAATGCAGGATCCAAGCCATATCTGTGACTACACCACAGCTAACCGCAACACCAGATCCTTAACCGACTGAGTAAGGCCAAGGGTCAAACCTGCATCCTCATGGATACTAGTCAGATTCGTTCCCACTGTGCCACAACAGGAACTCCCTTTTAACTTTTTTTTTGAAGTATTGTTCTCTTGGATTCTGCATCCCTCTGTGTTGGGGGCTAAGGTCAGGTTAGGAGCTTCCTTGTGTAAGATCTTTGCAAGAGCAAAACCTGGCTCTGATGCAAAGATTAGCTTAGGTTCCAGAAAGAGCTCTCTAGTATCAACACCGTACCCACGACAGAATTCTTATTTCCCAGACATAAAGAAAAGGAACTGGTACATAAGGCATTAGTAGATGGGAAGTAAAGTACCTTTAAGGGAGGTCTGCTACTTCAACTTGTTATTTTAAGCATGTCTTTTCTTTAAAAGTACTTGATGTGATGGACCTCAGTTATTATTCAGCTCAGATGGAATGTGTTGAAATCATAAGAAATCAAATATTAATGTAGTGAAGGATGCTTGCCATGGGATACCAGTCACGCTCTACTCTTGTTTCCTGAAGAGATTGTGAAATGTAGGGACCTGGCCTGGGGAGCGTATATCACCAATTGTCTTGGCCCTGAAAGAAAAAAGAGAAAAAATAGAGAAAGGGAAGTGAGGAAGATGTTATACAGAGGGATCCCAAAATCTTAAACTATCTCATTGCTTTATAAACTGTATAACCATAGTAATTATTCCACTTTAATGGATAAGCTCAAAAGCTGTATTTACACTCAGAGGATACTTGAATTGATAAAATGATTCAGATGTGAGGCAACCAACCTAAATTCCTAGGGCAGTTTGGTTAATATTTAGTTTATTGAAATATATCTTCTTTACTTGTTGTTTTAATACTTCCCTGTTATTCTCTTTTCTGTTTTCTCTTAAAATCAGGTCGAAGAACTGCACCCTGGTTTTTCTAAGTCCAATTACATGTTCTTGGCCAAGGTAATGAAGATCATTGTTTTAAGATCACTTTGAATCCATGATACAAAAACGTGATTGCCCTTCATGTTGATTATTTTTCATTTCTAGTGTTGTATCGATCTGGACCAAACAGATGATGCTGTGAAGTTCTGTAATTTGGCAGTGTTGCTTCCTTGTGTTACCAAAGAGGTAAGTCCACACAGTGACAAGGAGTGCTCTTACTAGTACAATTCCAGCCTCCAGTATGAACAACTGGTTTAATATATCTGGAGTTTTCTTCTTTCCTAAAACATTTTGACTTGGATTTAACATGTACCGTGAAGTTTTAAAGACTGCTGTAGGTAACCCTTCACCAGGAGACCCCCTGTATCTTTAAGGAGCATGCAGATTGTGGGCTGGCAGTTAAACATGCTGATGCTCGTTAGGTGTTAGCCAGCAGGGAGTGGGATAAGCCCTGCCAGGAAGGATGGAGGACGGCATAACTGTGGGCAGCTGATGATTAAACCGGGATAGGCAGCAAATGAGCAGGCAGGCTGCCCACCTTAGCGCAGGAGCATGCAGAGCCATCGTCAGTCCCAGTGCACAGCAGGCTGTGGCTGCCCAAGGCCACAAAGATTAAAAACGTGTATTAACATCTTCAGTCTTTGAACATCATTAATGAAAAAGAAGCTGTCACATTGCTTCTTGCCTTTTTTCCATGAATTCAGAATTCTGATATCCTCTTAAGTTTGAGGAATTTCACAGCATTAACAATTCAGTCTGTGTTCCTACATACTAATATTGTGGAAACAAAAGGAAGCAGATCAGTGTTTTCTGCTCCCTTCTCATACCACATAAACACTATCATCCTGTGAATCACAACTGAAAAGATGCCTCAGAAGTAAGTACTCTTCTTCTCTGTTGGAGCAATACAGTCCCCAGCGTCTGTTGTGATCTGCAACATACACACGTAAGACATGCTTCCTGCCCTCCAGGAGCTTGTAGCCTAGAGAGGAACATAAAGTTACATCCAAATGATGGGAGCTCAGAGAATAGGAAGTGCTAGGAGAGGTACAAATAATTGGTTGTCGAAATAGGGAGAAATTACTTTCACCTAGAAGAGACCAGGTAGCATCAGAGGTGGACTTTGAAAGATGTATAGAATGTGGAGGTGTGAGCGAAGCCCGTGGCAGGTCATGAACAAAGGCACAGAGGTGGAAAAGCAAAAGTTTGTTTGCCTGGAAAGGAAGGAGTGTTCAGGTCACTAGTGGGAAATAAGGCTGAAAAGAGGAAGCGACACAAGACCTGCCCAAACTTCCAGGTTCAGGGATGGCTGTGTCACTACACGGGGCTCTTCAGCAACCACCTGCACGAGGGCTTGGCCTGCTTGCGTGTTTGGGATTTCCTGTAGGTTTATTACCTTTCTAACTCAAATTCCTCAGTTGGTTACATTCATTAATAGAAGGTACAAAGCAGCACTTCTTCTCCAGAAGAGAAGTCGTGTAACTTTTTTAGCAGAAAACAGATTTTGCCCCTCTGCTTGCTTGCTCTGTGTTAGTGTTTGGGACCCTACTGTCTTTTTTGTCTCTCCTGAACGATGCTAGTTTGGGTTACATTTTGAAGTGAGTGCCTCTGGAGTTCCCACTGTAGCTCAGCAGTAAGGAACCCAACTAGTATCCATGAAGATGTGGATTCGATCCCCAGCCCACTCAGTGGGTTAAGGATCCGGCATTGCTGTAGCTTTGGTGTAGGTCGGCAGCTACAGTTCTGATTCAGCACCTAGCCTGGGAACTTCCATACCTGCTGGTAGGGCCCTAAAATAAATAAATAAATAAACTGAGTATTTCTGCATTCTTATTAGAATATGAGAACAAAATGCAGTATGATAATAAGGCTTGCTGCCTGGCTATTTAATACACAAATGTTTGTGCATGACATCTAGTGCTCTCACAGGAGGGCTAATACCGAGGAGCTCCAGGGTTTGATCCTTGGTCCCTAAATTTCCTCTCCCCTTTCCTCCTCCCTACCTGCCAGACCTCTCCTCCTCCGTGGCTTCAAATGCTACATCCCTCCCAGGGGTCCTCAAGTTTGTATCCCTAGACCTCTCCTCTGAGCTCTAGACCTGATTATCCAGTGTCCTGCCTACGTCTCCACTTGGATGATCACAGACATCTCAGACTCCACTCATCATCAGGCCTTTGCATCTCCTCTTCCTCCATCTCCCCTCTTAGTAAGTGGCACCTCCATCGCCCAGTTAAGAAAGCTGGGAGTCGTCCTTGACACCTCCTTCTCCCTCAGCCCCCCAACCCAGGCACCTGCCCAGTCACCAAGTTCCTAGAGTTCTTCTAAAACATGCTTTGAGCCATCCAACTGCTCTCTCTCTCTCTCTCCAGCCATCACTCCAAGCAGGGCATCACCTTCTTTCACCTGAGCCACGATCACGCAAGCCTCAGTGCTGGTCTTCTCTCACCTTCTTGGCCCGTGTCTAGCCATTCTTGGCTCTCAGTATCAGCCAAAGCCACAGATTAAACATCAACCTCAAATGTCTCTTCCCTGCTTGAAAACTCTTGGCTTTCAGGATGAGGTTCAGAAGTTTTAGCATGCCTGTCAAGGGCTCTGATCTAGCTCCTACCAACCTCTCAAGCTTCCTATGTTCTCCTCTCTCCTCCTCTGCACCGTGTTCTTTCCTGCCTTGCACCTTTGGGACACATTGTTCTCTTTTTGAAACATTCCCCTCAAACCCTCCATTCTCTTCACCAGCTTTATTTCTACTGATCCTTCAAGCCTTAGCATAAACATCATTTCTTCAGGAAAGATTTTCTTGGCACTCCCAGACAGTACCTCATACTCTGCTTCATGTCATTTTGCACAGTTGTGATTATATAATTATTTGTGTGATTGTTTCATGAAAGTAACAACCAAGTGTGTTTCATTCCCCTCTCTTTCTAGTGCCAAATATAGTATCTGGCATATAACAAGGACTCAGTAAGTATTAGTGCGGAGACTCAAAAGATTAATACCATACAAATAAAAATTATAGTTCTAATAGTAATAATAAATAGGCCTGGTAATAAATATAACTAAGAAAGCTGGATGGTGTGGAAATATCTAGGTAATAAGCAAAACAGCATTAGCAAGTATTTCCAACATTACTTATTTTTTTCCAGTGATGTTTCTGTTTGTATTCCTAGAAATGTTTTTTTTTTTTTTCAAGTGGTTAATGTACTGTCAAGAATATCTCAATTTCTTTTTCAATTAGAAAATAAGATGAGGTAGGAGTTCCCATTGTGGCACAGTGGTTAACGAATCTGACTAGGAACCATGAGGTTGCAGGTTCGATCCCTGGCCTCGCTCAGTTGGTTAACGATCCAACATTGCCATGAGCTATGGTGTAGGTTGTAGACTTGGCTCGGATCTGGCATTGCTGTGGCTGTGGCGTAGGCCAGTGGCTACCATTCTGATTAGACCCCTAGCCTGGAAAGTCCATATGCTGCGGAAGTGGCCCCATAAAATGCAAAAAGACAAAAAAGAAAGAAAAGAAAAGAAAAGAAGATGAGGTAAGTTGTCTGTGGTACCCCCTGACTGTACAGTTTTTTCCAAATTGAAGTATACCCCATTAGTGATTTTGCTGACCCATTTATTCATTTCCAAAATATATGGCATTGGCATTCATTACAGCAAAGGCAACTGAGCCATTGGTTTTCTCTCCCTCCTGTGAACTTGTGTGACATATGTGCTTCTTTGCGGAGCACTTGTACCCTCGTCCTGGCATCACAGTCAGTTGTGAACATGAACTCTGTCCCTGTCAGCGAGCTTGGAGCTCATCACCCTGCACTTAACATTGGGAATGTCAGCCATTAGGTCTCTAGAGCTCAGATTCGTGCATATAAGCAGCTTTACATTTCCAGAATCTGAAATTACAGTATTTTATTATTCATGTGGACTTTTCTTGACCCTAGAAAGGTAATCTCAGGTCCTGAGAAATATTCCTTTAAATATAAATAAATAAATAAAAAGGATTCCCGTGTCTAAGTCAGTACGAGAATGATTGCTGAGTGAAATGATGATGACCCCGGCAGCCCAAAAGTGTTTGCCTGAAGGGAGTATCCAAGTTACTGACCTGGAGTCTGATGCAAATATAAAAAGCATCATGTAAAATTTCATTTTACAATGAGGGATGTGCTAATCTGGT
Organism: Sus scrofa; assembly: GCF_054392235.1. Classification (NCBI taxonomy): domain Eukaryota; kingdom Metazoa; phylum Chordata; class Mammalia; order Artiodactyla; family Suidae; genus Sus; species Sus scrofa. The sequence goes on along the minus strand of NC_139385.1, from coordinate 114,450,560 downwards.
AAACAAAAAAAACCTTTTAAAATTGCTGTAATATTTTGAAGTGATATGAATTACTCTTCTAAGACAAACTCTTACAGGATAATAACCACAATGTACCAACAACACAGGAAGGAGAGAACTCTGTAGGAGGGCAGAAGGTAAAAAACTTCATATTTAGCATGTGGCATGATTTTGTCTTGAGGTTACCTGTAGTTTAAAGTCCTGGGCTGCATTTCCAACCTCTGCTCCAGATTGAGAATCATCAATCTCCTTAGTAACCACTCTTAGTAATAAAATCCCAATCCTACTCTAAATGTTCTATCTTATTTAAGACCTCATATTTGATTATCTTAACTAAGATATGGGCTAAGTAAGTTTAGGAAATATAATTAGTCCACAAATGTTGATCCTGTCTTCAGTTCTAGGAAGGCTGCAGATCCGAGGGGTGGGTGGGTCTGTTCCTGAAATCCAGCAATGTTGTGTCCAGAGTCTCATTTGTTAGAAATTCTTATTCGCCTATTTCTTTCTGGTTTAAATTTATTTCTGAACAAACATTTTACGAATTGTAAGCTGGAAGTGTTACTCTGTTTACACTTTCCTATTTCCATTATTTTGGCTCTTACCTTCTATTCATGTATATTCAACATATATTATTTCTTAAGCTTTCTCAATATATAATGGCTGTAGCTGTATTCTTTAAGTTGATCTTAATAACATCTTAAAGAAGTTTTGTAGTCTTCCTTGTAGTTAATCTTCTTAAAGTAGCTGATGATATTGTATCAGTTTGGTATTGGTCATTTTTAACTAGTATGCAGTCTGGTAAAATTGATATTTGATAAATCATTACCCAAATGCTGGGCGTATAATGATTTAATAGAAATAATTCTCTTGCGGAGTTCCTGTCATGGCACAGTGGTTAATGAATCTGACTAGGAACCATAAGGTTGCGGGTTCGATCCCTGCCTTTGCTCAGTGGATTAAAGATCCGGCATTGCTGTGAGCTGTGGTGTAGGTCGCAGACACGGCTCGGATCCCACATTGCTGTGTCTCTGGTGTAGGCGGGCAGCTACAGCTCTGATTAGACCCCTAGCCTGGGAACCTCCATATGCCGTGGGAGCAGCCCAAGAAATGGCAAAAAGACAAAAAAAAAAAAAAAAAAAAAAAGAAAAAAAAAAAGAAATAATTCTCTTTTATTTATCCAAAGTCTTTAGCAGAGACCATTGATGTATTTTCTGAAAATGTAATATTTTCTGGCACTTTCAGATCAAATAAATCTATATTTTTTTAATATGTGTGTTTGTGTGAATGAGAAAGATTACCTTTACTCATTTATATTACAAATACAGGGGTGCTCTGCCAGAGGCTTGGGATACAATGAGAAAAAAACACATCCTGTCTTTGCACGGTGAATTCTGTAGTCTAGTGAGGAAGGCAGACCCTGAACAGGTAATAGCAATAAAGTGCAATGAGTGTTATGGAAGTGAAAATAAAATGGGTTGCACCCTGGATCAGGGGCCTAGAAAGGCCTTCCTGAGGTTTTGATAGGTAACCTGAGATTCTAAGGAAATTAGAATTTAGACCTAGTGTTTTAAATCTTTAAGACTTTCTTGGGGGTTGGGCACTTAGTAAAAATATAAGTTCCTGGCCTTTTTCTGGAGAGAGAAAGATGCTCTGAGCTGCAGAGTGTGGTGATAGCAACTGCACTATCAATGTGATTTCACTCCAGTTTCTGCCCATTGGATTCTGTTCTACCGGCTTAGTGCTCGGACTGTCCCTCAGGGAGAAAACAAGAGGAAGGCAGGTGGTGGTTGTTCTTGGCATTGCAGCCACAGGAAATGATGACGTTTGAGGTCATAGCTGTGGACTTTACTCTGGAAGAGTGGGACTGCTGGACCCACTCAGGGGAACCTGTACAGGGAGGCAATGCTGGAGAACATCAGACGTCAGGTCTCCCTGGGGTGTGATCTCTGAAAACCAGATGTGACTTCCCAGTGGTGCAAGGAGAAGAGCTGGACGATGGGGGAGGAAGAAGACGTCCCCAAGGCCAGAGTCTAAACTGGAAAGTCTTATGAACATGTGAGCTAGGACATGACTTCCGCATAGGGAGGAGCCGTCTGATGTCATGCGTGTCAGGAGGGTGAGTTTTGTTCCTCTATGTTGGAATCCATCCGTGAGTGGGGTGAGAAATGCAGCAAAATCAAATGACTTCAGTTTGAGGTGATAAAAAGTGTGCTGTCTCAGCAAGAGGGTTTGCATAGTTTGAATCTGGGGAAGAAAGGAGTAACTTGAGCTCCAAACCATAACTTGGGTTCTTGTAAGAGAACATTTGCATAAATATGGTCATATATCGTGTGCTTGAAACATAATGGAGACATCAAAATTAATCAGATAGCTATGCAGTGGACATGCTGCAGGGGCGGAAATTTCTGTACTGCTGGAGAGTAACGCACCCTCTGAAGGTAACCAATATGATTATTTCCCTGAGTGACCTCATCGAATTCTTACACAGAAGAATAAAGAGATGTAGGCAGACCTTTAGCAGCCTCCCATCTCCTCAGTGGCAGAGATTTCACACTAGACAGAAGCTCCTTGAATATAGTAATAATGGGAAACTATTCACTCACAGTTCAACACTGACCCAACCTGTGTTAACTCACACAAGAGAAGAACCCTTTGTACTCATTATGGAAGTGTATCCAGTAATAAATCATCCTTCAGATGACATGAGTACATTCACACTGCAGAGAAACCACATGAATATCATCTCTGTGGTAAAGCCTTCAGTCCAGGCTCTGTCCTTAGCCATCAGGAAACAGTATACACTGGAGAGGAACCCTTGGGATGTAACAAACGTGGAAGAACCTTCAGCCTCAGCTGTGACCTTTAGAGACGCCAGAGAGGAGAAACCACACAGGAGAGAAACCCTACAGCCTTCAGCCAAAGCTCAAGCCTTGGTCTGCACAGAAATCTCAGAGTCAGACAGGAGCAGAAGCAGCAAGTCTTTACCAGGAGGAGGAAGCCATTTGTGAAATACCAGATAATTCATGTCAGAGAAGCAATTCAAGGAAGTAAACCTGGGAAACGCATTACTCATAGAGCAACACTTGGCGGCATATGAGGGTTTTCACTGTATCAGATCCTCTCAGTGTTGTGAATGAAGAAATCACGTGTACCTTAGCCTAAAGCTCTCACATTTCGGAATTTCTCAGGCCTCAAATCAATGTAGGAATGCCTTCATCTGGAGTTCCCATCGGGACTCAACAGAAACGAATCCGACGAGGAACCATGAGGGTGCAGGTTCGATCCCTGACCTCACTCAGTGGGTTAAGGATCTGGCGTTGCTGTAAGCTGTGGTGTAAGTCGAAGACGCTGCTCGGATCTGACACTACTGTGGCTGTGGTGTAGGCCAGCAGCTCTAGCTCCGATTAGACCTCTGGCCTGGGAACCTCCATGTGCCATGGGTGTGACCCTAAAAAGATAAAAAAGAAAGAAATAAAGAAAATCTTTAATCTGGAATTTATGTAAGAAAACTCATACCAGGGGAAAAACCCTCTATCAAGAACCCTTTAGTACACAATTCAGCATGTAATCAGACTTTTGCCAAATGACATATTACTGAAAATAATGTCATGTAAAGATACACAACTATGATACATTTTTGGAAACACTGAATGCAGAATTTCATAAGATATAATAAACAATGAGATAATCCCTCTTCAGTAGATTAGATTAATAAAGTTACTGGTGAAAAATTTAATACATGGATATTTGTCTTTAAAAATCATAAAATATTATGCTAAGTGGGGCATTTTTCCTTTACTAATATCACTATTGATCAGTTGATCAGTTTTTGTTTTGTTTTTTTTTAATAATGCAGCTCTAAGCATGTTTACAAAGAATTTGTTCAATCAGAAAACAACTCTTTTTTTTGCCTGCACCTGCAACATGTGGAGGTTCCAAGCCAGGGATCAAACCCGTGCCATAGCAGCAACCCAACCTGCTGCAGTGACAACACTGGGTCCTTAACCCACTGCTCCAGAAGGGAACTCCAAAACAGCTTTTAATGTAACCGAAAATAAAACAGAATACAAAATAATGTGTTCTAATTATTCTTTTGGTGTTAAAATGTGTATCCACATAGCAAGGGTGAATGGAAACATGGACAAATAAACATTTTATAAATGATTCAGATATTTCAGGTGATACTGATGCAGGTGGTAAACACACCGTACTTTATGAAATACTAGAGAACAAAGGCTTGGGGTTAAGAAATAGGATATATAAAAGCACTGAATCAAGTGTACAGTATGGCTGAAATGTTGAGTTCTTGAGAGAGGGATGAGAGGCTTATATGCTTTCTCCTTAAAGGCAAGAGAAAATGTGTTTGAGCGTCTTAAGCAACATGTAACACAATGAGATTTTTAGGAAGACGCAACAGCAACCATGTGGAGACTGACTTGGATTGGAGGGGACCAGAACTGGAAATTAGAATACCACCCTGGTAACTACTGCATTGACACTGACATGACCTTGACAAAGATGATGGCAGTAAGGCATGCAGAGGAGAAGACACATTGAACAGATTTATAGGTGGTATTCTCTGCAAGACTTGGAGATTGAGTATCCAGGAGATAGAGGACTCGAGAATGACATCTTGGTTTCTGGCTTGGAAAACTGACTAGGGTAGATGGAGGTACCCTTTGCAAACACAGGAAATATTGTGTTTTGGTAGAGAGGGCAAGTTCAGTTTTGGACATTTTGAGTTTGTGTGTGTGAGAGATTTTCAGATCCACTAAGTGATTATTTGGCATAATATTAAATAATAATAACCACATAGAGAGGTTATTGTAGTACATGAAATGTAGAGGGCAAAGGATCAACCCTGAGAAACTCCAGTGTAATAGGAGGGAAAGGAACCTGCAAATAATACTGAAATAAAAGACCAGAGATGACAAGGCCTCAGAATCCAAGGGGTAGTGAGTGGTCAGATCTGTCAGACACTCTTGGGAAGTCAGGACTGGAACAAGCAGATGAAGTTAATGATGCCTGTGTCATTGGGGATCTTAATCCAGACCATTTCAGTGGAACAGTAGAGATGGAGACAGTGCAGAGCACTAGAGGAGAGAAAACCAGTCAGTATGTGTAGACATCCTTCCAGTAATTTGATGGGGAGAAAGGAGACATGGAAGGTAAGAGTTAAAGCAGAGCTTGAATTGAGAAGTAGTTTTATTTTAGACAGAAAATATAGGAGCGTATTTGAATAGTGAGAAAGAGCCAGCAAAGAAAGATGGGTTCAAGAAAGGCTAGAGAGTGGGAAGATAATTGATAGAATAAGGTTATGAGGAAGCCAGAGAAAATGGGATCCAGAGCACTTTAGAATCCCCTCCTTTTGTCACAGCCTAGATAGAAAAGTTGAGAGGTTTGTGGATTTGTGGAATTGTAGTGAACCAGGGTAGGTGACCCAGAGAGAGGAAAGGGTTGCAGTCTTTTAGTAACAGAGTAAGCAGATGTGGAACCTATGGTGGGTAGAAAATGAGTCAACTGATAGAGAGCTGATAGAGAACAAAAAGGGAAAAAGTCGCTCAGTGAACTTGTCCAAGTTGGAAAATTGGTGTATTGAAGTAATTAGATAATGTGAGCAAAAAGAATGTATACATGTATGTGTGACTGGGTCACCTTGCTATGCAACAGAAAATTGACAGAACACTGTAAATCAGCTATAATGGAAAAAATAAAAATCATTATTAAAAAAAAAAAGTAATTGGATAAATGACCCCAAAAGATAGACCGTTGTATTTGGAGAACAGGATGCCTATTTCAGAGGTGGAGCAGTTTTAGGTTCAACACAGCCCAGGATATGCTCATGGGGGTTATGTAGAGGGTATTAGTGATGAGGAGGCAACTTTCTAAAAGGCTGGGATACAGGGCCCATGGGCGCAGTGAAGACTCCAAGAGTGGTGGCGGAACACGGTGTGGAGAGAGAGACCAAGGCACCAAAGTCATAGAGTGAAGTAAAAATGAAAAGAGAATGACTGGGAATTTGTTAACAGCTATAGGAAATGGTGGAGGGCAGTTATCCTCTACTATTGGTTCTAACCATTCCATCGTTCTCTTCCCAAGCCTCCTTCAAGTACTCTCTTAGCTAATACATTGCTAGTTATTAAAAAATGACTTCAAAAACAAGCCTGGATTTCCCATTGTGGTACAGCGAAAACAAATCCGACCAGTATCCTTGAGGGTGCAGGTTTCATCCCTGGCCTCACTCAGTGGGTTAAGGATCTGGCATTGCTGTAAACTGTAGTGTAGGTCGCAGACGTGGCTCGGATCCTGAGTTGCTGTGGCTGTGGTGTAGGCTTGCAGCTGTAGCTCCAGTTCTGCCCCTAGCCTGGGAACCTTCGTATGCCACACCTGCGGTCCTAAAAAAGAAAAAAAAAAAAAGTTGCCTAAAAGGAGCTCCAGGGAACTATGAGAAGAAGGAGAGAAGTGGGAGGTTGAGTCAGGGAAGACAAAGCACAAAGGAACAGTCTTTGGGGTGTCAAGGTGAGCACTGCAGAGGATGAATGGTCTGAAGGGCATGCATTGTAGATGGTGACAGAGGAAAGCATGACTGGAGGTGATGGTTTCAGTTGGTGTGTGTTTTTTTTTTAGCTAAAAGGCCCTGCCAGTGATCTCTATCCCTTAAAAAGTAAATTAATTAAAGACTTGTGTGGAAGCCCTGGGAAGAAGGTAAAGTGGGAGGTGTGTGTGTGTGTGTGTGTGTATTGGCAGCCGGATTGGGGTGGGAGTTGAATAAGTTCTTTGTGGTTCCTGAGTGCAAATATTGCTAAGCTGTGATCTTCATTTTAAATTTTTCATTGTAGTTTGAGCATATTCATTTCTTTAGGCGTCTAACTAAAATAATTCTCTCATCTGTGTCATTCCTATGTAAGAAATTGGTTCCTGGATTTGGAAAATGGTTACCAAGCTCCCGTGTCTAACTACTTATTTAACAGGCATTTATTTAGGGACTCCTAGGTGCCAGGCACTGAGCTAGGCCTAGGATTACAACTACAAAGATGACATATGGCTTTAGAGGTTCTTTTAAATAGTACATTACTATCCTAGATTCATTAACCGTATTTTTTCACAGCCTTCAAAAATATTGGTTCGCTAGAATGTAGACTTCTAGTTGATCAGATACTGGAACAATCAGGTTTTTTTGTCTTTTATTTTCCCACTGTACAGCAAGGGGATCAAGTTATCCTTACATAACTTTCAAGTTATCCCCCACCCTTTGTTCTGTTGCAACATGAGTATCTAGACATAGTTCTCAATGCTACTCAGCAGGATCTCCTTGTAAATCTATTCTAAATTGTATCTGATAACCCCAAGCTCCTGATCCCTCCAGAATCAGTTTATTAATGTTTAGGAGTAAAATTATTGAAGAACTTCCAATTAAAAAAAAAAATAGCTGACAGCTGCGTCCAAAATCTATTTGGACTATTTTTTTTCATCTATTTTATTTTATTTATTTATTTATTTTTGTCTTTTTGCCTTTTCTAGGGCCGCTCCTATGGCATATGGAGGTTCCTAGGCTAGGGGTGGAGTCGGAGCTGTAGCTGCCGGCCTACGCCAGAGCCACAGCAACGCAGGATCCGAGCCTAGTCTGCAACCTACACCACAGCTCACGGCAACGCCGGATCCTTAACCCACTGAGCAAGGCCAGGGACCGAACCCACTACCTCATGGTTCCTAGTCAGATTCGTTAACCGTTGCACCACGACGGGAACTCCATCGTCTGTTTATTTTAAATGTGTTACATTCCTTCACCCCTTTCTGATAGGTGCTCAGTAGGTATTTATTAAACACAAAAATGCATGAGAGTACCCTACCATTTGAATTTATTTCCACTCTTCCTAACTTCCAGATTTGTTTTAAGGAAGTAACAATGCATGTAGAATCGTATTACATCAAATTAGAATCACAAATTACGTAATTTTTTTTTTTTTTTTTTTTTTTTTAGGGCCACAGGTATGGCATATGGAGGTTCCCAGGCTAGCTGGCCTACACCACAGCCACAGCAATACCACATCCGAACTGCATCTGTGACCTGCACCACAGCTCATGGTAATGCTGCATCCTCGACCTACTGAGCAAAGCCAGGGATAGAGTCTGCATCCTCATGGATACTAGTCCATGGATACTAGATTCCTTTCCTCATGGATACTAGAGTCATTTCTGCTGCGCCACAGCATGATTTTAATTTTAAATATAAACTACCTGATAAGGTAGGTAGTTTGGATCTTACATTGGAATCTTGTCTGGATCTTACAGACGAATGTCAGATTTCTTCCAATTCTGCTGCTAGGGCTAGGATTTCTTCCACATGTTATAGTTGAAGAAGAAAGCAGTGTTACCGTTAACACACCGATGGATCCTGTGTGTCAGCTTATGTAGAAAGGCCTCCCTTCCTGTATCCACCACTCCAGACCACTCCAGCCACGTCATTTATGTTCTCAGAGATCTGAATCATGCCTAGTCCTAAGAAATGCAGTTTCTTTGTAATAGTCCTTCACAAAGGATCCCCTCATTCAACAAAAGTCTATTTCAGAGTGCCTAGAGTATCAGGATGAATGTGTGAAATTTTGTTATATATTTGTATTTTCTTTATAGGATAAAGATGCACAGAAAGAGGTGAAAAAAATAAGTACTTCTTTGAAGAGGTAAATAAAAGAACTTGCTCTTCAACAAATCAGATGTGGTCTACTAAAATTTAAACTAATCAAAGTCGTGTTTTTTTATTATGCTTTTTTCTTTTTTGATGTAAAGGTAATGTGCTCATATTTGAAGGTAAAAGTACGTTTCTGCAGAATGCATTCCACTAGTAGCACTACAAAACTAATCATGTTATTTGGAGAAATCTCTTTCTTATGATGTCAGTACAAAATGATCTTTAAATATGTATGCTTTTTATTTTTCCCATTAATGAACTATAGTCTTCAGAATATTTCTTTAAATAAAATATTTAAATCAGTTAAATAAAATGAAACCTAGTAAGTGTTTTATTGCTGCTTCAATGGAGACTTTACCAAAAAAAAAAAGAAAAATTCATTAATGTGGATGAAGAATGGGAAAAAGTAGACCAAGGACATGAACAAGTGGTTGATTGGAGAGGAAAAAGAGAAATGTGAAGAAGATTACAGTAAGATACTGTTTTACCATCAAGTTAGCAAGGATTTTTTTTTTTTCTTTCAAGATGCTGGCAGTGATGCCATGAGGTGGACCATTCTCATACACTGCTGCTGGGAGGGCATTTTGACACAAGTGTTTGGTAAAATGTACCTAGAGCCTTAAAAATATATAAACTCTTTTATAATTTCATTTTATGAAAATAATCTTAAAGAGAAAATTATATTTATGCACAGATATTCATAACAGCATTATTTTTTACAACAAAACGCTATATCCAACAGTGAGAAAGCAGTTAACCATATTAGAAATTAATTGCAATAGAGTATTATTTTGACATTAAAAATAAATACAAAAATGACATAGGGAGATGTACAGAGCATCTTAAATTCAAGTACAAGACAAAATAGTACATCCATATGATCTCAACCATATGAAAATGTGCATAGACAAAATCATCTATTGAAAATACACTAAACGTAGTCATATTTCTGTGGAGTTATGTTTAATTTCTTGTATTTCCCAGTTTTTAATAATTAAAAGTTTATAGTTCCCTAGTACCATTTAACCAGCCTTATCCTGGAAATCAGGTCAAAACTTAATGTCCTGTTTGCTATTCCAAATGCATGAACACACACACACATACACACACTCAGTTTTGAGCCCTGACCTAGTGATACCAGCTAATCAAACTGAGCAAGTTTCTCCCTGTCATCTTTTATAATGGCCAGTTGAGATACGTAAATCAATCCAACTGATTTCTTGCCCAAATTCTGACGACCAGTCTAACACTAAAACTACTTACTAGCTAGAAGGGACAGGAGTTTTGCAGGTATGCTCACCAATGCAGGGTCCACAAAGCCATGATTACCTCTGGCTAACTCTGAACAGCTAGATGAACGTGCAAGTTGAGACTGGTGATTCTAGCAGCAGAAAATAATGTAGAAACAACCATCGTGTAGGCTTTTCAGGAGCAGCTCATTCCAGCAGAGAGCAGTACAAGTCTTTCAATAAGAATTGTGAGAAATGTCATGAGCGCTGTTTGGGAATGGTGGGACTTGGGATCGAAATTGAAACAAACGTAAGATCTTATCAAACTTATTTTGTTTTAACAAAGTTCCTATGTGGTCCCTGTTGTCAGTATGTCTTCCATGGACGGGTCATTGTCCCTTGGTTAAGTGATCAGTTTCTGGGTAAGGACTTGACCCAACAGGAATGTAACATTTCTCAAAGTTTCTTGAATCTTCAAAATATTGGGAATTTCTGACACATTTGACACATTTTTCAGTAAGATGTTAATGGAGAAAATCTCCCTCCTCGTCATGGTAAGACTGTATCCCCTTCAGATGAACATCAAAGCCCTTCTGTGTGTTCCATTCCAGGGTTACGCCTGGATATAGCCAGTCCTCATCAAGTTATATAATCCAAGCATCTATGTGTGATGAAGCCAGCTAAAGACAATTTCCACATTAAATCCCCCCCCCCTTTTAAAGTCGAGTGGTGTATTTGGATGGCAGCATTATATATGTAGATTATTGACTTCCCTCAGTGAATTTCACACAAAGTGAACCATTGCTAACTCTTTCCTCGCTATAGTTGCTTCACTCACCACTCATACTGCTGACCTGGGAGAAGATAGACTAGCTGCAGAGTGTTTCTGAAATGTTGTCTCCTGGTGGGTCACTAAGGCCAAGCCCCTTCACCACAGACAAACCACACAAACTCCTAAACCTTCAAGAGACTCGTGCACCGCTCTGGAAAGGGGGAGTTCCAATCCAGAACTTGAATGTTTGATTTGAGAAGATTATAAGGTGTATGTTAAAATTTCTCTCAAAATGTTAAAGGAGTAAGTTAGTGTTCTACTAAAATTTTAACAATCGTCATGTCTGTGTAATTTGCCATGTTATCTTTTTTTACTCAACGATAAATAACTTCATTATAACATGAAAATCTCCCTTGTGCCTAAAAGTTGTCAAAAGGCTTTTCATTTGGTAATGTTTGCATACTTTTGAATTATAAAACCAGTGTTAACAGTCGGAGGGAACCATAGAGACAGTGTTCTAGACCAGCCTTCTCATTTTACTGTTACCAGTTCAAGCTCTGATGCGTAAGTAACACAGATGGAGTCAGAAAACTGTTGAATGGCTGACCAAGTTCCAGGTCCTAGAACCTCATGCCTTCTACATTCTTCTTTGAGCCCAGGACCTTTTCCATTTAACTGAGCCGAGTCCAGTGTGTTTGGCATAGATGGCAGTGGGTAGGAGGGAGGGGAGTTGGACTGAGAATTGTAACACTTGCATGGTTCTGCCTGTCTGTTTTACCTATGCTGGCTCATTTAATCCTCACAGCAACCCTATGAGGAAGGAACTTTTGTTATCATCCCATTTACAGATAGGGGAGCCAACAAAACCAGGGATGTTACGGACTCTGTCCAACACAGCATGAGATCTGAACTTGGGCACTTAGCTCCAGAGTCCAAGAAACACCGTGCAATCCTGCCAACAAGTGGGTTGGGGGCGGGGGCTAAAGACAGAGATGGAAGGAGAGCAGGGGAAGAAATGAAGGGAAAGGCAGAAAGGGAGTAAAAAAAAATGAATGGGTAGAGTGGGATGGAAAGGAAAGAAAGAAAAGTATAAAAATAAGGAAAAATCTTTCCTTGCTTTTTAGATATTGATACCCATTTTCTGGTTTTATATTATAAATTTCCAACAACCTGTTGTGTATGTTGCCTTGTATTAAATCTCTTTTTCTATGCCCACTTTCTCCTCCCCCCCACAATAAGGAAAGAGCGGAAAAAGGGGAGGGGGGTGCTGGTGAAATCTGTTGTAAATGATTCCTACTTGATCTGTGTGTGTAGGGAGGGAGAGCATCACTATGGACTGTATGACCTATTGATTGGCAATTAACAAGAATATTTCACTCTACAATTAAAGACAAGGTCACATTTTGGGACCAAATAGTTAATATCTTGATGTTCTATGATTGCTGTAGCTCTCAAGCCTGTGAAGCCCTAAGAAGAAAAAAAAAAAAAAATGAGGACTCCTCATATTCCCAAGTTTCCCAAAAGAGAAAACTGAGGGTCATTCCTACCCTCAGATATGATATGACGGGGAGAGAGCCGTGAAAGAAGGAAAGGAGGAAAGCAGAGGGAAGGGGGAGGCAGGGCAGGAGATGGAGAAGCCCAGCAGGTCAGGGACCAGGCAAGAGGCAGAAAGCCCAAGGTGATGCCAAATCAGCCCTTTGAATGCAAATTCAAGTCCTCTCCTACTCCCTAAAAACAAAGCAGACTTGTGTACATTCTACTAATTTTTTTTTGCTATGACAGCCTTTGTTTAATGGCATACAGACTACATACTAGGGTTAGTCATTGTGGCATTTCTATTACCCAATTGCTATCTTTTTCATTTTTTAATTTTATTTTTATTCCATTTCTAGGCTTCAGTTTTCAGTGTATTGCTTTAGCAATAAAGGTAAGTCCTGCAGTACCCCAGTGTGAAGCTTAAAATGATTTAAAGGGCCATTCCTTACAATTACATTTTTCCCCCACCCTTTCTTCTGTTGCAACATGAGTATCTAGACAAAGTTCTCAATGCTATTCAGCAGGATCTCCTTGTAAATCTATTCTAAGTTGTGTCTGATAACCCCAAGCTCCCGATCCCTCCCACTCCCTCCCCCTCCCATCAGGCAGCCACAAGTCTTTTCTCCAAGTCCATGATTTTCTTTTCTGAGGAGATGTTCATTTGTGCTGGATATTAGATTCCAGTTATAAGTGATATCATATGGTATTTGTCTTTGTCTTTCTGGCTCATTTCACTGAGTACTTGAAATTTGTCCATAAAAGCAGTTTTTCCTTAAAAAAAAAAATAAATAAATAAATAAAGGGCCATTCCTGACAACCTAGTGAGGGTGAGTGCTGCTCTTAGGGGATACTTAGCCCCTGTGCTCATTGCTAACATATTGGAAAATAAAAAGATGACTGATGAATTTTATTGCTTTAGAGACCTGGTCCTGGTCCTACAATATATATATATATAGTAATAGCACATATATTATGTTTATAACAATTTAAAGGTTTGAAATGAAAAATAAACCCTGCTTTATATTCATATTAAGCTTTTAAATTTTTCTAAGTGTTAACAATATTTCAATAAAAGCTTTTTTTTTTTTTTTTTTTTTTTTTGCTTTCTGGGGCCGCACCCACAGCATAAGAAAGTTCCTAGGCTAGAGATCAAATCAGAGCTACGGCTGCCGGCCACAGCCACAGAAATGCAGGATCTGAGATCCGAGCTGCATCTGCGACCAACACCACAGCTCGGCTCACGGCAACGCCAGATCCTTAACCCACTGGGATCGAGCCCACATCCTCATGGATACTAGTCAGGTTCATTACCACTGAGCCACAATGGGAACTTGCTCAATAAAAGCTTTTTGCTGAGATGGATTGAGAAAGCGATGCCATCCTCCCTTGATCATTGAAGAAACAGAAACAAAGTTCAGATTTGCTAAAGGTCACACACCTTATTAATGAGAGAGCAACAAACCAGACCCAGGTGTCCTGACTCCCAGCCCAGGGCCTGAGCAATGAGGAAAGAATCATATTCTAGGCTATACAGTCCATCTTAAACCATCTAAGATTTCATGTCCTTTCAGAACTATTTATTCCTTTTCTTTTGTTTCTGTTTTCCTCAAAAGTGCTCAAGCAGCTGAAAAGAGAGACTTCTACCAAAAAAGATAGAATTCTTAAAATGTGTGTAATTGTTAACTTAGCTACCAATGTACAAGTATCTCCCATAGCGGCGGAAATAGTTCATTGGAAGGGGAAACAATTATTTGAGATGGGCTTTGGACAGATTTGGGGACAAGTTCACTGCTCACTGTCCCACCACCCCCAAGCTCTCTCAGAAGTGAGTGCCACCTCTCCCTGGTTTACCTGTCCCTGGAGCCCATCCACTGGAAAAGGTGCCTCCTTTACCCTTTACATCATTTTTACTGAAATATAAATTACATGCGGCCAAATGTACCCATTTCAAGTGTAAGCTTGGTGAGTTTAGACAAATGTTTATGCCAGTATCACTCCTACCGCAGTCAAGATGTAAATACGTTCATCACTCCAGAAGTTTCCCTTATGTCCCTTCCCACTCAGTCTCCCACCTGCACCCCAGTGTTAAGCAACCACAGACCTGCCTTCTGTACTATAGTTTCATTGTTTTTAACAATTAATGGATAAATGGGCTCATTCTTTCATTGAGCATGTTTTTGAGATTCATCTGTGTTATTGGGTATATCAATAGTTCATTCCATTTTGTTGCTGGAATATTGCCCCTCTGGAATAGGCAACAAATTGCTTATCAGTTCACCTGTTTGGGGTTGTTTGCAGCTTGGGGTTATAACAGATGAAGCTGATATGAACATTCATGTACAAGTCTTTCTAAGGACATGTTTTTATTTGGAGGGTGGAGGTAAAAAACCTAGAAGAGGAGTCGTTGTGTCACTTGGCATGTGTATGTTAGCTTAAAGGAAACCACCTTGCTGTTTTTCAGATAGTTGCATCATTTGGTACTCCCATCAGAAATCTCTGAGTTCCAGGTGTTCTGCATCCTCAGCCAAGTCCACATCCTCAGCCAACACTTGGCATGATGAGTCTCGGTCTTTAATTTTAGCCATTCTAATGAAGGCGTGATGGCATCTCACTATGGCTTTAATTATGACTAATGATCTGAGCATCATTTCACCTCCTCATTAGGTAGCTCCTCCATTGATTCAATCACTCTGACAAGCTCCAATTGATGCTAAATCCAACAATCCCACAGGCAAAAGTGTTCTTGTCAATTGCTAGTAGGTTGTTACTTTTTCTCTCTTAACACCAGAAGTACACAAAAAATCTTACAGAAGTTCTGATTTCCCTCCTGTCCCAGAGTGAGATCATGAAAAGTGATCTTCAGAAATTCCCTGCATCGAAAGTTGAGCAGGTAGATGGAGCCAGGAACACTGCCAGGAAAGGGAGCTGTAAATCATACGTCTATCCCTCTTCCTCCCTTGCTCTTCTCTACTTATAGGAATCCTTGTTGATCCAATCCCAACTGGTCCTGAGTTCTCTGACTTCCCACAACACAGTCTATGCTACTTAGATTGTTATTCAGTTCTATATTTCCTTGAATTTTTAACTATTCCATGTGCATATATCCTCATTCCTAAGTAAATTAAGAGACACTTCATCTTATCTCACTTCAGTATTTCCATGGAGCTCAATAAATGTAAATTAAGTTTGCAAGAGAGGGAGAGAGAGGAAGAGACAGAGACAGATTTAATTTACTCTAGATTTCAAGAGTAGTCTTTCCTTTGAACCCAAACTTTTCATCTCCAAGACTTTATGAGATTCCTCCCCACCCACTCCCTATTCTTGTTGACAATGTAAAACAAACCACAGTTAGCCTGGGAATTATCTTTATGGAATAAATCAGCATATTGTTTTGAGTTTTTGTCCTGCATGTGTCAATTTAAAAAGAACACATCTTGGTTCAGTAAAAATTTGCAGAAAGCCAGACATCTCATAAAAAGAATTTGTCGGTTGAGATGTTTATCCCTCCAGCTCTCTTTTCCCTTTATGTGATTACAAAGGATACTGGTGTTTCTTTACTTTTCAGAATCATCTACTCAGGAAGACCTCTGGCAGTGGTTCTCATGGGAAGTTCCACTGTGCAGAAGCCGTGGATCTTTATGAGCCCTGGTGCCTTCCCACCCTTTGACTGATCTGCCCACAGGTATGTCAGCTCCCACCCTCCCTCTGCCAGAAAGAGCATCTTTCATTAAGGACAGTCTCCTTGTACAAGATGTGATGCAGAAAGGCTGTGCTCAGGCCACACCAGCTCACCCTCTGTCCCTGCCTCTGTCACATTGTGGTGCCTACATGACAGGGAGTTGGGGGGCTGGGGAAGCCCTGTGTATTGCTGCTTCACTAGAACTCTCTGACATAGAGGAGGATGTTCAAAATTAGACTTTTTCAGAGGAGAACTAATGCCTTCCAATGATTGAGTCTCAGTTAACCAATCTTCCATCAATTGATAAGATAATCATTATCCATAATGATGATCCTTAAAGCATTCATGATCCAGAAGCGTGTTCTGCATTAAAAGGGAAAGAGTAAATCATATGCACTAAATGTTAATATTTTAATATAAGTAATTTTATTATATTATTTTAAACTCATTGGTTTCCAAGCTCTTGATTGCATGCTTAATTCAATATACTTATATTCATTTATTTACAAATTATATATATTTACACACAATATATATTCCTACTAAAATGTTCATTATAAAGCACACAACATATAGAATGTTTTAAAGGGTGAGAATGCCTCCTTTCTTAATTAAAAAAAATTCTTAGTGAAGTATAAATAAAGGGATACTTTCATAACAGGATAAAAGACATCAAGCTTATTAACACAAAATTTAGAAGCATTTGTACTGAAGTCTCAATGGAATAAAAGAGACATATATACCACTACTACTATTTAATATTGTTCTGGAAGTACTTAACCCACTTGCCACAGAAGCAACTCCTTGAAGTACTAGTTCTAATTAGAACAGGCACGTCAATTACAGTATAACATTTGAAATTAATATATTAACAGGGAGAGTTCTCTTGTGGCTCAGCAGGTTAAGGATCCAGTGTTGCCCCAGTAGTGGTCACTGCTGTTGCTCAGGTTTGATCCCTGGCCTGGGAACTTCTGCTTGCCATACGCATGGCCAAAAAAGGGAAAAAATATATTAACAGTATAAAACATATCATTATGTAGGTAAATAAACTTATGTGCATAGGACACCTGAGAGAATTAACTCTGAAACTTATGTTCAGGGAATTTCCACTGTGGCCCAGCAGTGACGAACCCGACTAGTATCCATGAGGATTCAGGTTCCATCCCTGGCCTCACTCAGTGGGTTAAGGATCTGGCATTGCCATAAGCTGTGGGGTAGGTCCCAGACACAGTTTGGATCCTATGTTGTTGTGGCTGTGGTGTAGGCCAGCAGCTGCAGCTCTGTTTTGACCCCTAGCCTGGGAACTTCCATATGCTGCAGGTGTGGCCTAAAAAAGACACACACACACACACACACACACACACACACACACAAAAACCCAAAAAACAAAACTATTTTCAACAATAATTTACTAATGTAATGCAGTAAAAAAATTGTGTAGAAGTCAGTTGCCATTACAAACGTAAATAATGGCCATTTAGAAGATGCAATAGAAGGTAATACCTCCTTTACCATAATCACAAAATATAATCAAATATCTAGGAATAAACCTAAGTTTCATGTGTGATAGATAAGCAGAAATCTAAGGATTTCAATGGTTTGAACAAATAGAAAGATACATAGTGTATTTTGCTTAAGATAGTATCCTAAAATTTTACAAAGTTTTTTCAATTAAACTACAAATTAATGTGTATATTCCAATTAAAATACCTCAAGGAATTCCTGTTGTGATACAGCAGAAACAAATCTGTCCAGGAACCATGAGGTTGCAGGTTCGATCCCTGGCCTCACTCAATGGGTTAAGGATCTGGCGTTGCCATGAGCTGTGGTGTAGGTAGCAGACATGGCTTGGATCCTGCATTGCTGTGGCATTGGCGTAGGCCAGCAGCTGTAGCTCTGATTTGATCCCTAGCCTGGGAACCTCCATATGCTGTTGGTGTGACCCTAAAAAGCAATAATAATAATAATAATAATAATAATAAATACCTCAAGATTCTTTCTTGTGTTCTGCAGTTCAAATGGAAAAATAAACAGCAAGTATCCCTGTGAAAATTCTGAAAAAGCCAAGTTTGGAGGAGCAAGCCTACCTCCCAGATATGAAAAAATTCACTGTAAATCTATAATAATTAAGGCAGTGTTATAGATGAATAGATGAAAGAATAGAAAGTTCATAAATATATCCAAAAACACATGCGAATTTAATATGAGTTAAAATAATATATAAAGTGGATTATTCAAAAATGAGCCCCTGGCCATCAACAGATGAATGGATAAAAAGCATGTAAGATACATGTACAATGGAATACTACTCAGCCGTAAAAAGATGAAATCTTGCCATTTGCAGCGGCATGAATGGACCTTGAGGGTATTAGGCTAAGTGAAATAAGTTAGATGGAGAAAGACAAATACCATATGATTTCACTATTATGTAGAATATTTTAAAACTAACAAAATATCAAAGAACAAACCAAACCAAAGACAAACACGTAGCTCTAGAGAACAGAGTAGTGGTTACCAGAGGGGAAAGGACAGGGGAAGGGGAGGGCAAAAAGTTGAAAAATTTAAAGTTTAAGGGTGATGGATGGAAATTTTTAATTTTTTTTTTTTTTTGGTGGTGAGCATGTGGTAGGATATACAGAGGTAGAAATATAATGTTGTATACATGAAACATAATGTTATAAATCAGTGTTACCTCAATTTTTAAAAATATAAAATGAACCCCTAGAGGAAAAAGGAGAGTGGGAAGATATAAAATTAAGAGGCTGGTTTGGATCTCGTTTAACCAGCAGGAGGCAGCAACATCTTGAGATGGGTCCTCACACAGCAACTTGATGTTCGAACCCACTTCAGGGCGCCAACCATTACGTGAAGGGTTACATTTCCAGCATGCACAGCTGTGTCTGGAGCTACACACAGTACCTGCTCATGAAAGGTCCATACGCTCTTTAGTTCTGAAACGCCACAGCAAAGGCAGGTATGCCAACCAGGAGGAAAACCCAGGCTCAGCATTAAAAAGGACAGGTAGAAAAAAAGAGAAGAAAAGGGAGGGAGAGAATAGCTTAGCTGGGCACATACCCAGGGGACCCCTGTGGATTTTAAGATAAAGAAAGAGGTGCCTATGCTGAAGAAACACGGAGATCTGATGTGTTGTCCGGGCACATTCATCACCTGCAGCACATCCACACCAGAGCCCTTTGTGGCTCCTATATGATCTTGATCAAACCAAGTACCTGTTGTTGGGGACACCTTTCCCGGCTGTGCCCAGGATTCACATAAGAAAAATGCAAAATAACAAATGTGAGTACACTTTGCACTTTGTTCACTTAGAGTTGAGCTTTTTTTTTTTTTTTTTTTTTTTTTTTTTTCCTTTTTAGGGCTGCAGGTGCTGCATATGGAAGTTCCCAGGCTAGGGGTCAAATCAGAGCTGCAGCTGCTGGCCTCTGCCATAGCAACACCGGATCCAAGCTGCATCTGTGACCTACGCCACAGCTCATGGCAACACCAGATCCTTAACCCACTGAGGGAGGCCAGGGATCAAACCTGCATCCTCATGGATATTAGTCGGTTTCATTTCCAGTGAGCCACAAAGGGAACTCCGTGAGCCTTACTTTTAACACGCACTCATCTCATGGTTGTCATCTTTTATTTCCAAAGGAGCCGTGGACTATGTAGACCCAGCAAGAAGCCAGATACCCTCCCCCAAAGGAAGTTAAGGTTAAGAGTCATGGACTAATCAGCATCTTCTTGCTGCTGTCCAAATGCAGGTCCTGGGAAGGAGCATTTACCCTGAGAGCCTCCTGCTTCATTTGTCTTGATCTTGGCAGGCAGCGAGGCGTCCTGCGGAACTTGATGAAAGACATGGAGCTCAAGCCAGAACAGGGCAGCAGCAAGGGCTTTCCTGAATGCAGAGCTCACATCAAAGCACTCTTCTTCTGTGCTGACATATGTAACTCTTTAGCTGGTCTGATAACACCCACAGAAACAGATTCTCAGGTTCCCATGGGGAGAAAACAGAGCCAGAAAGATGCGATGTCCTGAGCTGGCAGATGTGGTGTTCTCTCTATAAGAGTCTGATTGGAAAACAATGAGGCCACAAATCCATTGTGCCGACCATAGCGCAAAGGATGACCAGGATGGCCTCGGGGATCCTAATGAAGGGAACAGAGCACACAGAACGTGGGGAAGGTGCTGCTTTATCACTGGAGTTCATTTATTTCCCAGAAATTTAGGCTTCTTGGGAAAGGTGGCATAAGAGAGAAAAAAGCCCTGGATTGAGACTCGGATTCAAACCCAGACTGGCCCTTGCTACGTGCATGAACTCAGGCAAGTGCCTTACATTTCCTGAGCCTTTCCTGGTCTGTAAAATGGTAATAAAAATGCAGACTTTTGCTAGGAAGATTAAATAAATGTGTGTAAAATAACAAGCACATAGAAATGGAGACGATTTCTCAGCTTCCCTCCTAGAGGGACAGAGAATCTTCAGCTCTTTGCAGCCTCCCTAGACATTTCCATATTGCTTTTTATCCCACATCCCTGCAGTGCCACTAAGGTTGCCCACACATGAGCAACGATTCCCCTGGATTCTGGTTGTTGAATGACCATCTACGGAAACAGGCTCCACCAGGAGCTCACTGCCCAGAATTCCAGAAGAAGTGCAGGACAACATCCAAAGAACTTTTTGCAACTCCCGAGAGAGGAGCTGGCTTTCATTCTGTCACACATTGTATTGTCCCAGTGCTGTTCTGCACGCACACCAGGTGGTGAACCTGTGCTGGGTTTCTTGGCTTTACCTGGGTCTCAAAATGTAGCCCCAAACCCTGGTGAGACTTTCCTGAATGCATGTTATCTAATGATGTTTTCTGTTTCCCACTGAGTGTAGAGGGCTTGGGAGAAACTCAAGGAGGGAATCCCACAAACTGCTCATGTTAGATACTGTGAGAAATGCTTTACACCCCTTGGCTTCTTTAATCCTCCCTCAAGGTGATTATGCCCATTTTACAGGTGATGAAACACAAGGTCCCTGAGGTTAAATGACACACAATGTGACAGCGCTAGTGACCCCGCCCCGAGCTGAGAGGAGGAGAAAGAGAATAAGAATTTTAAGAGAAGATTTAAAAATGTAATACTTTCAGGTGTTTTTAAGCTTGCAGAATCTTCTGGAACCTAGCAGTTGATTTTACTTGGCAAGCCTGATGGTCCAGGACTCTCTCTGCCTGCCTGCCTTCTTCCCATCTCTACTTTTCCCTTTTTCCCTTTCTTCCTCCAGTTGGACCATAAAAAGGCACTTACTGGCTCCATGTTAGCAGCAGGATCCCCAAGCCCAGGAGGGCAAGGAGCATTGGGCCAGGCAGGGCAGCTGCTAATCTGAATCTTTCTTTGCACAAGCTCTTTGTCTTGCTTTTCCTTGGAGTGATTTACACAATCAAATAAGCTGAGTTCCTGTTACTGGCTCAGTGGTCTCTGTATGCAGGGGAAGGAGCCAAGAAGAAAGCTGATACCCGTGGTGTGTACACTGTTTTCTGGGGACTGTCTCCTGCGTGGTTCAGGGCTGGTAACCACTGTCTGCATCCCACGCCCGAGAGGCGGTGCCTTTTGCGTAGGAGCCTCAGAGTTTGGGGGCAGGATCTGCATCCTCCTGTCATTCCTCTGAGCTGTGGTAACAGCCAAACAGAAGCCACACGTCTTTGCATCCACAGCATCTAGAATAAAACCGGCCACATGTCAGGTGCCCTGTAAAAGTCTTCTGGAATCAGAACGGAAGGTGGGTTGATTACACTGGGGGCTTCTCCTAAGCCCACGGGGCTGGGACCAACAGGTATCCTGTGGACAGGAAGGCGCAGAGACACCTTGGTCTTGGCTGATCTGATTTTGGAGTCCACACCTGAGGCCGTTTCTTGGTATCTCCCATACCAGCCCTGCTCTGAGAGGTTCTGCCCCTCTCAGCACCAGAAGGGCTGGGCCCATTGTTCCCATTGAGGTACGCCCCCTGGACACCAAACAGGGCATGGAGTCCTTTTATGCTCAGCCTTGACCTGAGTTTCCTAAGTGACAATGGAAAGAATTATAGTTTTTCAGCAACGGTTAAAAGCCAGGTGCTATTCAGTAATTGATATATAGCATTTTAATCCTGCAAAGGACAATGTTCATTTTAGAGTTGCCTTTTAGAATTTTGGTCATTTGGGATTGTCCTCATTTTACAAATGAGAAAAACTATTGCCCAGAGAGGCTAATTAACTGGCCTAAGCTCACACAGCTAGAGAATCCCAGAGTCGTGATTCTAACCCAGAACTGTCTGGTTCTAAAGTCCATTGATTGGCCTTGGAGGAGGCTGACATGCAGTCTCAGGTTTTTCTTGAGTGCCCTGGGCACTGCATTTTCTCACTTCTTTGTTTCCTTTACTAAGAGGCAAGTCACTCCTATCTCCATGCCCTGCTCCTCTGATATATCAATTTTGCTTTGATGGAAACATTCACCCTCCCTTTCACTCCTATAGTTAACTAGGCGGCCCTCCTTCCACCCAGAGGGTGGTGGTGGTGGAAATTGGGTTTGGAGACAGATGAAGAAAGACCCCTCCCTGGTCAGAAAATCATCCAGTGTCTAAGGCTGAACCATGGGTGGTTCCCCAAGGGATTAGGAAGGACCCAACACGGTCCCTCTCTTGGCCTTAACATGGTCTCCATTGTCACCCTCTGCCCAGGGTGCCAAAGACCAGACCTTGATGTGAGGATTAAATGGAACAAAGGATGTGAAAGTGCCCAGTGCAGCTTCTGACCAGAGAGGCTGCCATCCATACCTGGCCCTCCTCCCACTTCCTAGCATCTCCGTCTCTCTGCTGGACCAATCCTGCCATCCACCCCATGGGCTCCCTTCACTTCACTGCAGAACCACATTCCAGGCAGGAGGACAAGCAGCAAGAAGCAGCTTGAAGTTGGAGGAAAGGTGATGGGGGGCAGGAAGATGGAGAATGCAAACCCTGAAGCCCGGGAAGAAGGCAAGCTGGTAGGAAGATTAAGGATCCAGTTTTTTTTTACCACATATGAACCACTTGGGGGGGTGGGGGGATTTAGGTGGGTGGGTAGGAAGGAAAGAGGGAGAGAAATAATTAATAATCACTGTTTTTTGAGCATCTATAATCTAGGTCTGGGCTTGAGTTCTGGCCCTTTAATAGCCATCCATATCAGCTTGAACCAGTTATTTAAACTTACTGGGCCAATATGATCTTAAGTTTTACTGTTGTGAGAGAAGTGTTGTCATTCTCATTTTGCCAGTGAATGGACTGGCTTAAGTCACACAGCTAGTGCGATTACATCCTATGTCTCAAACTTCATAATGACCATCTTTTATGTACGGTATTATTTAATTTTCACAAAATGCAAAAAAGTTGTTAGTAGTCCCATTTTACTTGTTAAAAAGATATAGAGGCTTAAAGATATTACATAATTTGTCTAGGATTTCATATCAAATGAGCAGAAGATTCAAGGTGGAAAACAAAACTAAGTCTAATCCTAGAGGAGAATAACAGAGTAATAGCATCCATTATTTGTGTGCCTTGTGGAGTTGGCCCTGCACTAAGCCCTTTACATGCATGTTCTCATTTTGCCAATTATGAATAAAGCTGCTATCAACATTTGTGTGCAGGTTTTTATGTAGACATAAGTTTTCAACTCATTTGGGTAACTAGCTAGACATGCATTGCTGATCTCATGGTTAAGAAGACAGTTTGGTAAGAAACTGTCAAGCTGTCTTCCAAAGAGGCTACACACACACACACACACACACACACACACACACACACACACACACCAACAAAAAACAAAAACAAAGCCTGCACTGTTTTGCAATCCAATCTGAAACATACAAAAGTATCTGATATTCAGCATCCATATTAGCATTTGGTGGTGGTGGCGTTTTTGATTTTAGCCGTTCCAATAGGAATGTTGTGGCTTCTCATTGTCGTTTTAATTTGCAACTCCCTAATGACAAATGATACTGAGCGTCTTTTCTTAGGCTTACCTGCCATCTGTAGATACTCTCCGATAAAATGCTCCTTCAGCTCTTTTGCCCATTTTAAAAATTGGGTTGTTTGTGTTCTCATTACTTAGCATTCTTTGTATAATTTGTATACAAGTCATTTATTAGAAATGTGTTTTGCAAATATTTTCTCAATTCGTGGCTTATTTCTTCAGTGTCTTTCCAGTGACTGTTGTGGATCAGAACTTTGTATTTTTAGTAAAGTCCAATTTAATCAAACTTCTTCAGGGATTGTGCTTTTGTTGTTGCATCTAAAACTTATCACCACATCCAAAGTCCTCTTGGTTTTCTCTTGTTTTCTCCTAGACGTTTTACAGTTTTGTATTTAACATTTGGGTCCATGATGCATTTTGAGTTAATATTGGGGAAGGGTATGAGATCTGTGTTTAGATTTCCTCCCTCTTTTTTTGGCATGTGGATGTCCGATTGTTCCAGCATTACTTGTTGAAAAGACCAGTCTTTCTCCATTTAGTTGCCTTTGCTTCCTTGTCCAGCATTAATTGACAATGGTTATGTGGATTAATTTCTGGGAGCTCTCTTCTGTTCCATTCATCTATGTATCTCTTCCTGTGTCGATACTAGGCTGACTTGAAAATTTCATAGTTAGAGCTGAGGTCAAGTAATGTTAGTCCTCCATTGTGTTCTTAGTATTGTATTGGCCATTCTGGGTTTTCTGCCTTTCCCTATGAACTTTAGAATCAGTTTGTCAATACTTAAAAAAAAAAAAAAAGGTTTGATTTTTATTGGAACCACACTAAATCTCCAAATTAAGCTAGGAAGAATTGCCTTTTTAATATACTGAGACCTTCAATCCATGAACTTGGATCACTCACCATTTATTTACATCTTCTTGGATTTTTATCATCAGGGTTTTGTAGTTTTCCACATAGAGATTTTGTAATGCTTTGTAGGATTTCTACCTGTTTTGTGTGCTGTTGTAAATAGTATGGTTTTTCATTTCAAATTACAGTTGTTCGTAGTTGATATCTAGGAAAGCAATTGACTTTTTTATATTAACCTTGTATCCTGCAAACACAGTTTAGTAGTTTCAGGAGTTTGGGGGTCATTTCTTTGGAATTTCCTACATAGACTATCATGTCATCTGCAGAAAAAGACAGTTTTATTTCTTTCTTCATAATCCACAAAATTTGAAACTATATCTCCCTTTGCCATATACCTCCTAACACTGTCCTTCATGGAGCCCTAGTCTTTCTGATTCTCCTCGACTGTTCCTAGAAAAGCCAACACATTGCATTATTTTCAGATCTCAGATTTTTTGGTGGAGCCTTATAAAGTCCACAGTGCTAATGCCCTGCCTTCCCTGGAGACAATCTAGTTTTTAGTTCGGTGGAAAAGCTGATCTGGATACCCCACTGTGGCTCAATTTTGAAAAGAGCTCCTAGTCACCTCATCAAGAACTTGAAATAGAGAGAAAACATGATTCTGCATGAATTCAGTATATATTAATGGAAGAACAAAGGACCATTTCACTGTATGGCTCTGAATGATTGCTTTAATATTCTCACCTATGAATTGGTGTAACAGCATGTGTTGTTTTATTAAATCATTTATTAATCTGTATGACCTATGTAAATAGAAAATCAGGCGATAAGTATAAAAGGACCTTAAAAAGTCAGGCGCACTCTGAAGGCAAGCTACTACTGAAAAGAAAGGCGCTTAAGACATGGAAATGAGTTCATATTTAATTTGGGGTGATTATTATGCTTCCTTCCTGATGTGCTCTAACAGAGCCGTCACAATTTGAAATTGAAAGGTAGGTCTTAACCTGTGTCTAGCTTCCTGGCTATGAGAGAGATTCACTGAAGTTGGAGCCGCCCCAAGTGGTAGATGCCAGAGAATCAGAAGGAAATGAGAGGGGAGGCAGTGGGCACAAAAGCTCATGGGTAATTCTTTGCTTTTGTGAACCTTCCACCTGCAGAAATTACTTGGAGAGCATCACGAAAGGCACCTGATTTATAAGTGCCAGAATCCGAGTTGTGGAGAAGGGAGAACACGTCCTAACATAACCTCGTGAGGCTGGCTCAGCCTAGGGAATGAGCCTCTTCCGGAAAGCCATCACCAACCGGGGTGACAAGGATTAAGGCTTCCTTGAGGGCATGAAACCTCCCTAGCTCAGGCTTCAGTAACCTGGAATTTATGCAATTAAACTGAATCTGGTTTGATGTTTATCTTTGATTTGCCAAGTCTTCCTTCAGGGTCAGGCAAATTCACAGGAGAAATCAAAATTACACAAGGCTTGCTGGTGATACAGTTGACCCTCCTTATACAAATGGGAATGTGTCTGCAGGCGTTTGTGACGGTGGTGTAACTGTGAATTCTCTCTTTGCAGGGCAGCCAAGTGGAAATGAAATTTTTAAGTGAGCTTCATATTCTTAATGATTCTCCATCAGCATTTTCCACTAATCTGCCTAAGGATCCTTCTTCCTCAAAGTGCTCTTTCTTTCTGCTGCCATAGCTGGCAGTTGCTGTTTGTTTTTTGGGTTTTTTTGTCTGTTTTGTTTTGTTTTGTTTTTTTAATCTGGGAACGTTTTTTACAAATTGGAAAAAAAAAAAAAGAACGAAAACGAAAACAAAAGCAAAAAAACAGTCCTTAAGAATTATAGGGTCTCTAAAGCCAAGTAGAAAACATTAACACTACTTTGGATTCACCCCCATAGTCTGGCTTTGCTATCCACAGGATTCAGATCTGTGCCTCAGTAAAATCACTGCATGGATGGATCCTAAGTCAGTAACTCCATGATGGCCAAGTATGAGAATTTCAAGGCACCATTGTAGTTCAAGGCAATGGTTCTTTTTTTTTTTTTTTTTTTTTTTCCCCTATGGAACATGGAAGCTCGCTCTGCTTTTTACTGCACCAGGTTTCTGGAAACTGCACTGGAAAACCCAAGAGTGAAAATTCAGCCTTATTCTTCTACCTCTTAGTCCAGCCTGTGTTTCCCTACCTTTTTGCTCAATGTCAATGCCAAGCGCCAGGCCAGCAGAGTGCCAGCTGGATCTGATTGGAGCTGGGGGAACTGCAGAAATAGAGGCTTAGACTGCAATGGTGATGGCTGGGGAAGGCAGGAGGAGACCTACTAAAGGGGGGCAGCTGTGAAATGTCAAGGGTGGGGATGAGTACCAGCAGAGGTACTGGAAGGGCCAGCACAGAGCCCACCAGACCCCACCAGACCCAAGGGAACACTGACTGTTTCTTCAGGTTGTGGGAGGGAGCTCTCAGAACTGGGCTGCCTGAGTCCTGGTGTCTCCAGGCCAAGACAATAGCCAGAGATGTGCGGTAAAACAGGGAAGCCGAGCACAGCGAGGAAAGCACCTCTGGATGGGCAGCACAACACCCAGGGTGTGAGGTCCTGGAAACTGTAAGCCGAGGCTGCTTGCTCTTCTCAGCAACCCACTGAGATTAGGGTGGAAATTCTTTTCAAAGAGATGGAATAAAAATTTCAAGGTTCAGTGGTAGAGTCTATGAAATATCCCAGAAGAAGAGCCAGTAACTGTTTCAAAGAATCAATCAGGAATCCTTTGGGAGTCCTTTGGTTCATGTAAAGTTCAAGAATCGGCAATGGCTGGTAATAAACCTATATGGGTTTATAGTTTCAAATGATACAACTTACAAGGGCCTAATCTCCAAAATGTACAAACAACTCACACAACTCAACAGAAGAACTAAATAGACATTTCTCCAAAGATGACATACAGATGGCCAATAGGTACATGAAAAATGCTCATCATCCCTAATTATTAGAGAAATGCAAATCAAAACTACAATGAGGTGCCACCTCACACCAGTCAAAATGGCCATCATTAATAGTCCTCAAATAACAAATGTTGGAGAGGGTGTAGAGAAAAGGGAACCCTCCTACACTGCTGGTGGGAATGTAAATTGGTACAAACACTGTGGAAAACGGTATGGAATTTTCTCAGAAAACTAAATATAGAACCACCATAGGATCTAGCAATTCCACTCCTGGGCATATATCCAGACAAAACTACAAATCAAAAAGATACATGCACCCTGAGTGGCAGATTTTAGCAGTCTTGAGCTGCTGTTCATCACACAGGATGGTATTCTACTTTCCTGTTCTGCCCTGAGAATGTGGTAGGTACCACCCTTCTCCCCAAGCCTGCAAGAACTCAACCTTGGCCATAACTCTGGGCTTGACCTTCTTGGTTCAGTGCTTCTAGGTCTGCCAGCCATGGTGGTGCTGTCCACGAACTCCGATGCAGCTTAATTTAAGCTCACTTGCACCAACTCTCTTTAAAAATGTTTTTTTTTTTTCAGTCTATTTTAATGTATAGTTCTATGAATTTTTAACACAGCATACATCCCTGTAACTACCATCACAATCAGAAAACCCCCCCAAAACTCCCTCATGCCTCCCTCCTTCCACCCCTAGCTGTTTACAACCAGCAATCTTCTCTCCATCACTTTAATCTTGGCCTTCTGAGACTGTCATATAGCTGGATTCATATAGCATGTAACCACTGGAGGCTGACTTCTTTTACCAAACATTATTCTCCTGAGATCCATCTAAGTTGTTGCATGGACCAAGAGTTCATTCCTTTTATTGCTGAGTGTCATTCCATTGGATGGATGTAGCATGATTTGTTTAGCCAACCACTAGCTGAAGGACATTTAGGTTGTTTCCAATTTTTGGTGATTATGAATGGAACTGCTGTAAATATTCATGTAAAGCTTTTATGTGAACAAGTTTTCATTTCTCTGGGATAAATATCTAGAAGTGGGATTGCTGGGTCATGTTGTACCATTTTGCACTCCCCACCCCCACCAGCCCCCCAGCAATGTTTGCAAGTACCTTCACATTTTCTCCAGAACTTGTTATTATCAGGAGGTTTTTTTGTTTTTTGTTTTTAACTTAGTCACTATATAGTTTCATAGTGGTATCTCATTGTGGTGCATTTTTAAATGAAAAATAATAAAATATGTTTGAAAATAGACTTCATCATGAAAAAAAGGTAAATATTGTTTATTTTATTTAAAAATTTTTACTGAAGGAGTTCTTATCATGGTGCAGTGGAAACAAATCTGACTAGGAACGATGAAGTTTTGGGTTCGATCCCTGGCCTTGCTCAGTGGGTTAAAGATCTGATGTTGCTGTGAGCTGTGGTGTGGGTCACAGATGCGGCTCGGATCCTGTGTTAACATGGCTGTGGCTATGGTACAGGCCGGCAGCTATAGTTCGGATTGGGCCCCTAGCAGGTGCGACCCTAAAAAAAAACCAAAAACAAAAACAAAAAAACTTAGTGAAATATAATTGACTTACAGTGTTGTTGTGTTATTTTCAGGTGTACAGCAAAGTGATTCAGTTTAATGTGTGTATACACACACACACACACACACACACACAATAGGTCCTTGTTGGTTGTCTATTTTATATATAGTAGTGTATATTGTAAATACTGTTTGTATACATGTAGATGAGTACACACAGCCTCATACACAGGTATGTACTAAGACAGAATGCAAAATATATTTCATACTGTGGGTTAGGGTTTAATAAAAACTTGAAAGCTAATGTTCGTACCAAGGGATGGAGACCTCAGGGTTGGCATTTATGCTTGTTTCAGAATGAGTTAGAGGAAACCTAGAAACCTCAAATTAGCACAACACTACAGCAGGGAGAAGAAGCCAGAGTGGTCTTCAAGGGTGCCAACTGAAAACTGAGTCAGGGACAGGTGACATCTCATCAGTGCAGAGAAGCAGGTCTAACAGAACTCACTTCTCTGCACACGCATACGTCCACATGCAGAATATCTTCCAGTAAGAAAGTTCTTGGACCCAGGCCCTGCTTTCAATGAATGTACCATCTAAGAAAGGAGGTGTGATATAAACACAATTATATCTACAGGAAGTATTTGAAAATGAGTGTAGGTGTCTCCTTTTTTTCCTTTCTTTTTAAAAAAGCTACTTAATGCAAAAAACCCTTCCTAAAGGGTATGTATTTCATTTAAAAATAATGATGAGGTCATGCCATATGTTGGTGGGGATGCAGGTATAAGGCAACCCTCTTGCACAGCTGATGAGAGTGTGGGCTGGTTTCACATTCTGCAGAACATGCATGCAGCACTTAAATTATGCAGCCATAGATTTGCTTTCTTGGCAATTCTAATCACGGGTATGGTGTGTATTACAAATTGTGTATAGGTCAGCACGGGAACACATACAAGGATGTTCCTTGAAGCATTAGTTGGGGATAAATGGAGTTGGAAGCCATCTAGAGTAACTGTGGTGGATGAACATCGTGGAACTCTAGGCAGTAGTTAAACCATGGAATTAGACAGGCATGGGATGTTAAAAAAATGTGCTGAAGTTAATGATGTGTCGCAGTGAGTTAAGGATCCACTGCAACAGCTTGGGTTACTGTGGAAAGCACGGTTTTAGTCCCTGGCCCAGCACAGTGGGTTAAGGATCTGGAATTACCACAGCTGTGACCTAGGTAGGCATAGGTGACCTGTGACCTAGGTAGCTGTGACCTGTGGCGTAGGTCACAGCTGTGGCTGGGATTTGATCTCTGACCCAGGAACTTCCATATGCCAAGGGTTCAGCCAAAAAAATTTACAAAAATAAATTAAAATAAGGTGTTAAGAGATTAAGCAACAGGATGAGATAAACCAGCATTTACACAAATTAAAAACACATGTGTACAAACCAATAACACTTTGTTGAAACACACACAAACAAAAAGTACACACTAGGCGATATTGAGAGAGAAAGAAACAAAAGGAGGCAAATAAGAATTGAAGCAGAATTAAAAACGGTTCAAAGACGCTGGAAGCTTGTGCAGGCTAGTGGAGTGACTCTGAGCCCTGACCCACACAGATCTCAGGGGCTGCTAGATGTGTGCTGGACTGTTGCGCAATTTGTGTAACACTGTGTTGTTTATTTGTATAACATATTTAGTTAGTAAGTTTATGTAGCCTTTTTACCACCTAAAGGGATCTCAAGGGGGCTGAACCAGTTCCAGTGGCTCCAGTGACACTGATTTCAAAGGAAGCCTTCCCTTCCCTGTCATGTTCAGCCAGGGTTTTGCATGTTCCCTCTGGTTGGAGGAGAGCCGAGCTCTTTAATCCTATTCAGTCAAGGTCTCTGAAAGCAGGAACGGTTCTGATTGGTCACGTGTCCCAATATCCAGGGTAGTCACTCCTTCACTCCTATCACAGAGAGTTCTCGAATCAGGCCACCTCACAGGCTACTAGTCCAACCTATGGATGGCTTTTGGCTCAAGCAAAAAATCCCTGGCCCACAGGTTAGAGGAGAGAGGTTTTAGGATTATAAAACAAAGCCTGACCTTTCCTACCCCTTTTTTCCCCTTGCTTGAGTATGCTTCTCTCAGAAGATAGGAGTGCTCTGAGTCTCCCTGGCGCTTCACACAGTCAGTGTGGCACGTGCCCAAGACGAAGGAGGGGCAGTGCTTGTGAAACGCCAAGGATCACAGGGACTGGAAAATGGACGGACTGTTTGTCCAAATGCAGGCAGGCTGGGAAGTGACGAGCTCTCTGGTCCCGAGACAGCAGACTTTGGAGCCAATTCATCTCCAGGGAATGTCCAGCCAAGGCCACTTTTCAGTGTAGAATTTTGGCAGGTGACATCACTGCCTCCCTCACAGGATCGTTTTGTGCATTCATGCATTTAGCTGGCAATTCAACATAGTGAGTACTCAGCATATTTCAGTTTCATTTCTTCCCCTCATACTTGACTCACGTTTAAAAGTCTTACTGAAGACCAGCCTGTGTGCGAGTGAATAAAGATGCTCAAGCAGAAGCTGCTGTTTACCCTGCCCATACCTATTTAAGCTGGATTCTTTCCCTCCAGTCTTTCTCATTCGAAATAATTGTTTCTGAATGCATTTGAATATATTTCTTTTCTTTCTCTTCCATTCTCTGAGAATTATAACTGTGCATCCAAACTTGAAAGCAGAGAGTATGTGAGTCAATGAACCAAAAGAAGGGCAAAACAAAACTTCTGTTGCACGTGTGTAGGAAAACGGACTGGCTTTGAGGTTAGAGAAACAACCTCTATGAGTTTGCAACAACCACACTTGTTTTATGTCCAAAGCTGCATTCATTTCTCACCCTGTGTTCTGGTCTTAGATTCTACCAGATTGACTGGGTGGCATCCAGCTCTGCTTGCATTTTTGCAAACACCTGACCCCAATTACAATTTTGTTAAAGAAATTTTTTCCTAAGAAAATATTTAACTGGATCCTTTGTGACCATTTCCAAGACCCTAGGTTAGTACGTCTGGAAAGCAAGTGAGTATTCTCTTAAACCAATTCCTAGCCATAACTTTTGGCTGCTAAAGTGATGTTCTCAAGCCAAAGTATCAATGACATTGTATGCAATTATACTTCACAATTACTTTTCCTGATTTCACAGTAATGGGAGCTAAAGTCTGGAAGAAATAAGGAGCCTTGGCACTGGATGGCCCTGCCATCTGTGAGGGTGTGGCTGTGAAAGCCTGGAGAGTCCCATTAGGAGTCTGAGAAGTCAAGCCTTTCACTAGATAAAAAGGTCAGCAGAAAAAGATTTCCACGTAATAGATTATTCTCATCCATTCTATTTTATTGAATATTAACTGCCCTTATTAATTAAGGCAAGTATCCTGGACAAAATGAAGGAATGAATGTTTATCAACCACATTAAAAACAAAAGCTGTCATGTCAAAAGAAAAAAAAATGAATGAATGAAATACTCAAGGAAAAGGACTAGTGTGCAGCTGGGGGTGGAGTAGGCGTGGAATATGTCCTGCATTTTTTAGATGAAGCAAAAATCTAAGGTCAGAGTCTTAAAACCTCAATCTATTCAATCTCTCAAAATTAAAAGTTCATTCCCACTTTGCTGTTTGCCGCTGAAATTTAACTTCTTTTTTTTTTTCTCTCTCTTTTTTTTTTATTTATTTTCCCACTGTACAGCAAGGGGGTCAGGTTATCCTTACATGTATACATTACAATTACAGTTTTTTCCCCACTCTTTCTTCTGTTGCAACATGAGTATCTAGACATAGTTCTCAATGCTATTCAGCAGGATCTCCTTGTAAATCTATTCTAAGTTGTGTCTGATAAGCCCAAGAAATTTAACTTCTTTGTCTGTTCTTATTAATTCAAAAATATTATCACTTACATGTGGTATCTAAAAAATAAAACAAATGAATATGTATAACAAAATAGAAACAGACTCACAGATATAGAAAACAAACTAGTGGTTACCAATGAGGAGAGCAAAGAGGAGATGGACAAGATAGGGCATCAAGAGGTACAAACTACTATCTATAAAATATATAAGATACAAGGCTATATTGTGCAACACAGAGAATATAGCCATTATTTTGTAATAACTTTAAATGGTGCATAATCTATAAAAATATCAAATCTATGTACTGTGCTGTACACTTACAAGGAGTAAAATATTGTGAATCAATTGTACTTCAATTTTAAAAATTAGAGAGAGATCAAGAATTTGGTAGAAAGCTGGATACTGAAAGCCTGTTGAAAAGAAAAGGGCAAGCAGCCTAAAATAGACTGGTCAAAGAAAATATTTACCATGCAGCATTTTACGTCAAGCATTTATAACAGCAGTTGAAATGCATAGATGCATTAGACTGTATTTGCTACAACATAAAGTAAAACTTCCTGATAAGATTATAAAAGTGACTTTTATTATTTTGGAAACGGTGTCCTATTATAGGTAATTAAGGATACAGAATTTTTAAAATTTGATATATCAAACAGTAAAAGCTGTGTATTAACACTGTGTCCCCCAAATCTATTCCGGTTACAATCATGTACCCTAATTGCGATGTAGGGTACAAACAAATGAAGAGCACACAGGATCAAATACAAAAATAAGAAAAGGTTAAATAAGAAGCTATCCTTGAATAATAAACATCTACTGAAGTATACCTTTGTATTACATAGTCGTGTCATAGCCAAAAATCATACAAATTACTACATAGTGCTGTGCAACTATTTGATCTAATATAGATCTCACATGAAAATATTAAGGCGTAGTAGTATTTCACAGGTAAAGGCTAAGTTCTGAGACATGAAAGCTTTTCGATCATCCACAAAGCAATCCTGAGACATCTTCCTCTTGTTTTGGAAAAAAGCAATTTTCTCACAAAGTCAAAGCTTTACTATATAAACGAAGCATTCAATAAACAATGTACTTTAACTACTGCAAAAACCTGGAGTAGATGCTCCGACAAAGGTGGTGACCAGCATATACTTTCCTTCTCTGGCAGAAATAAAATGGGGTTTTCTGAGTAAGCCAGTAACCTGCTTGGTAGGCCCCCAGTTCGATTATTTTTGTTTGTTTTTGGTTTGACTTTCCTTCCTTCTACAGGGTTACAAATATATTAGATAAACCAGGAAACTTCCCGGTGCTCTCCGTGCTTTCTTCTGTCAGCCCATCTTGCCCACTGCGGAAAGCGCCAGATGAACTGAGCCCACCTACGTGCATAAAAACAGACTGTAGCACATCTGGACCCAGTTGACCTAATGAGGCATCTAGATTGGTACGTGATTGCGTTTGCTGCCACACATCTCTCAGAGTAAGGAGACTAGCGCAGCCCCAAATTACTGCCTCAGTCCTGCTCAGGGGAGAGGGGGCAGGGAATGCTTTGGAATAGCCAGTGCCCCCCAAACTGAAACATATTGTAAGCCTGATTTCTAATGTTAACTTCAGTGCCTTTAAAAATACTGGCATTGTTTTTTCCTATTCAAGAGGTACTGCTGTGAGGGTTTATTAATTAAAATTACAATTATATTAATTAAAAACTCCAAATTATAAAATAGAGCATCTATGTGGTAGATTTTTTTAAATCTACTTGGGATTTAACACGGGCATGCAAAACACCTTTTTTCTAAACATTCATACTTCAAATTAATTAATTTTGAATGAGTGGGGAAATGTTTAACCCTCTTTCCTCCATTTCATTTTTTCACTCTTTTACCTTACCACCCCCCACACACACAAACACAACCATCATACACTCCTTCCTTTATAATTTTGATATAAAGATCCCCAAAAGCTTGACGAAATGTAACCAAGCAGTAAGCTTTTAGTATACTGCATGACTTCCTTTGGACATTTCCATGCAAAGTAAGTCAAAACTTCAAACTTTACTTTGTATATTTGCAATTTTCCATCACTTTTTAAAAAAGGCATTCAGGTCATTTACATAAACTGAATGTACACATTTTGTTCAAGCTTTATGTTTTCACAGTTACTAAAATGACTTGCTCACTGGGCTGGCCATAAATAGCACAACCGATCTGACTGGCTCCACCGAAACACAATGCAATCTTCGGGACAACCTCCCAAGACAGATTCTGACTTTCCAGAACACAAACACCAATGCTATTTAAAAAAATCATTTAAAAGAGAAACCAGGTCCATTTTAACAGGAATTTCCCCCGTTATTTAATAAAGAGAACATCCAGATAATTCACTGCATTTTCCACTATTCATTAGGCAGAGATAGGTTAAAAAAATCTCTGCCTTCTATAGGCTAATGATCAGATTTCCAGTAACGTCAATGGGAACTCAATAACGGCTTTAAAATTAAATTAAAATGTAAGCATTCCAAGAGTTTGGAATTTTAACGTATTAACTAGATTAATTTCAAAAAGAGATCCTATCTTGTGAATATAATTTTAATAAACACGTTGTGAAGTGATTAAGGATCACACTTTACAGATCCAATTTTGAGATTTTTCAATTCTCATTCAAGTTTTAGATGACAGAAGAAAGCTTGCTTCAGCCTAGTTCCATGATCTCACAAATAGGCAGTTGATTTAACCAAGCTCATAACCAGTATTTGAACCAAAATTGGTTAAATTGGTCATACTTTTCTATTTGCCATGACATTATGAAAGACATTGTTCAACCTTTTCTTGACCAAAATAATTAATAATAACTATTTAATAATAAAATAATGGATATATACTGCTTATGAATAATTATGTAATATATGTATACATATTGCAAACTATTTGGTGACTTTTAACCTATGAGATTTACTGAAATCAGTACATTACAATCACACAATTTAAAGCGTAGCTGAGTGGTAAATTCTTTTTCTCATAATTGAAATTTTATACTTTGGCAACCAAGAGAGATCTGACTTCAGCTTGAAACTTTCTACAGTGTAACAATTTACACTTTAAAATTCATGAAATCACTGAAACCCACTAAATCAACTACTTTTAATTTTTTTCTGAGCAAATGACTTTATGACTTTTCCAAAAAAGAAAGCACATCAATGGGCAAAAAGATAAATCTATCCACAGATGCTGGAGTCCATCTAAGCTATTTTATTGAGAAGGTAAGAAGGGAATTTCTGGTCTTCATGCCTCTTTATTTACCATCCCAAATCCTGTGTCTAACACTGAGATTATTTGCATTTGCATATTCAACAATATTTTCTGAAATGTTTCTTAATACAATTTTCTGTGGAGCAGACTTCAGCACACAGAACATCAGTATTGAATCACCCGTTGCAAGGCATGGTTACTGAAAAGCCTTTTCAGTAGGTGGTTCTGTATATGTGTGCATGTGTGTTTGAATTCTAATGAATGCTCCTTCAAGATATTAATATTACCGGCATTAAATCTATGTATAAAAATTCTTTGGGCCCTTTAACTCTTTGACTCAAAAATCTCCCAGAGCCCCTGCATAGCCCAGTGCTCATGAGGTACGTTTTGACGACATGTGTGCAAAGCACATCATTGGCAGGTCAGTGGGTTTATGCTCATTTTAAAGGCCAATTGGGAAAGCGGAACAGAGGAGCTGGGGGGAAAAACACCTTAATTTTACTCCCCATCTCACAAGACTTGCATACTTATAAAACTTCTGCTTGCCTTTGGCTTCTCACTGGTCATTTTCCTCTGCTTGTAACTTTTGGACAGCTCTATCAAGGAGCTCCAGGGACTCTCTGAGTGTGACATTGACTTTAAATGACTTGGGTTTAATGGTCAGGCCGTAATTAAAATCCATTTTCAAGAGCTCATCTGGATTGGCCCTGAAATTGCACTCATGAGCCAGGATGGAGATGAAGAGAAACAGCTGTATTTTGGAAAGCTCTTCCCCGATGCACCGCCGTTTGCCCACTGAGAAAATCATCACGCTGCTGGCCAGGTCCTTGTTGATGAGGCCGTCCTTGTCCAGGAATCGGGCTGGATCAAAGTCTTCTGGGTTAGACCACTTCACCGGGTCATGATTCACAGACCACTGGTTAACAAAAACCACTGTGTCCTTGGGGATGTGGTAGCCTAAGACCGAGGCATTGGCCAAAGTGGCATGGGGAATGGTGACGGGTACAAAGCTAGAGAAGCGCATGGCTTCATAAAGAAAGGCCATGACGTAGGGCAGGTGGGGTTGGTCCTCCAGGCAGGGCAGCCGGTCCCGACCAACCACTTGATCCAGCTCTGCCTGTACCCGAGCCTGCACTTCCGGATACCTGTTTGGTTTTTAATGCAGAGGAAGAACATGAGTGAGGAACATTAATTCTTTTCTCATCTAGAAAGCACATCACAATCTATTTTAATACCGCTTTTCTTTAAGCTGGCTATCTGAATCAGTAGCCAGTTTAAAGAATCAGTTAATTCAGTTAATCGGTAACTGAATTAACATTTCCAGCAAAAAAAAAAAAAAAAAAAAAAAAAAAAAACTAAAACAATTTCCTACCATATCACTGGATTACGAGATGGAGTTGAACAGTTTTATTTCCTGTAATACCTCCAATGGCTCAAGCCCTCTTTCCTATCGTAAGTCCAAAAAAGTCTAAGTTTTCTCAGCCCGAAAAAGCAAAAGGGACAAAGCCAGCTTCTCCTTTGGGCACAGCAGGACAGTGCCTAGGACCCACAATACTTTTTAGGGACTCACAAAAATCTGTTTCTTTTAAAATCAGAAGAAGAGAAACTTTTTGGTCAAGGAAAATGTTTCACTATATAATTTTAATATATTTATATCAGTATAGTCACAAATTTCAATTTTAAAAATTTATGGAGTGGAGTACCCATTTTGGTACAGCGGAAACGAATCCAACTAGGAACCATGAGGTTGCGGGTTCAAGCTCTGACTTTGCCCAGTGGGTTAAGGATCTGGTGTTGCCGTGAGCTGTGGTGTAGGCCAGCAGCTGTAGCTCTGATTTGACCCCTAGCCTGGAAACCTCCATATGCCGCAGGTGTGGCCCTAAAAAGCAAAAAAGGAAAGAAAAAAAAAATTATGGAGTAAGGCAAATACAAAAGCCAAGGCAGGGGCTGCGGGTGGGGTTATAAAAGTTAAAATGTAGCCCTGGATTCTTTTTCTCCCTTCATGGGCCACTGAGTGGAAAGAGAGTGGACACACTGTTCTCATTTTATATAAAGATAATTGGTATCCTGATATATAAAGCTGCATATCTTCTAAATTTAAAAGTAAGTCCCCAGTGTTCCTGAAATTATGGTACAAACTGTAATACTTCCTCACTGTTGCTGATGAAACTAGTACAATCCTTTTGGAAAACAAAATCTGACTACAAAGGAAGATCCATAAGGGTAACTACCCCCCCAACACCCTTTTGAAACCTAATTAATCTATGTCTAGAAATGTATTTTTAGTAAATAACCTAGCAGGTACAAAACATAACCACAATAGCTGAAATTTTAAAAATGGAATTGACAGTATTAAAGCACAAGAAATGATTGTATATAACGATGCATTACTACGTCAAAAATATTATGTAGTCATGGAAAATGACTAAAATAAAGTTTAAAAGATAGGGAAATGTCCACTACAGTAAGTAGAATTGTGAGAAGTCAAAAAACTTGTAAATAATTATTGCAACTCTGAAAAAAAGTTAAGCATGTATTTGATGAAATTATGGGCAATTAAAAAAAATGCTTCTTTAGCATCAGACTTCAGGGATTTGCAAACTTTTTTCATAAAAGGCCAGACAGTAAATATTTTAGGCTTTGTGGATCAAATCTTTCTCTGCCTTACAGCTATTCAATTCTGCTTTGTGGTATAATATGAAAGCAGTACATAAAAGAGTGGGCATAGCTGTGTTTCCATAAAATTCATATACAAAAATAGGTAATGTAATTTGCCAACTCCTGTCATATTGTCTTTTCACTAAAAAGAAGAAAAAAAGTACTCATCAGCTATACTAAATTGAAAATGACCCCCAAATTGTTTTATTTCCTTTTACTGCCCAATTGGAGTACAGGGAGAATGATTTACAATTCGGTTTCTAGTGAAAAAGAAAGAAAGACTGTTTGATACAGCATGCTTATCTGGGGATGCAAAGGACCTATTGATCCCATTTTGGAATCGTCTTCTTCCTGACCTAGTATTATTAACTTCTGTTTATTGGCTTTCTGCCCCTCCTCCATACGTGTTTCTATGATATTAATACTGAAAAGTGATTTTAAATATATGAAAATATTGAATTTGTGAAAGCTGTACAATATCCAGGGAAATTATAGTGCAATGGATTCTAACAAGAGAAGCCGTCTTTACCTTTCAGCCAGCAATTTCAGCTTTCCCTACTGCCTACCTGTGCACCAAGAAATTGCACAACCGTGGATCCTGGTCTCTTAAGGCAATCAAGGTCTGCCTTGAATGAGACATTTGCCCCTGGGATAAGGTTGTCAGATAAAATACAGGCCGCCCAGTTAAACGTGAATTTCAGGTAAACAATGACTACTATTTTAGTACTACTTTGTCCACTATGTCCTATGTAAAATTTACCTTTTGTTTATTCCATCTGGGGATACCGAAGACCTGTTTAATTCGTGCGTGGATAAGTTTAGCAGAGTTCCGCGAGCGGAGCCCAAGGATGCCAGAGGTGTGCACGTGCCTCCTGGATACCCTGTTTGTCTTTCTAGTTGCTGCTCTGCGTTGAGTAAAGTTACTGCTTCTCCCATTCTTTACACCGACACTTACTTCTAGCGCGGCAGTTTTATAAATCCAGCACAAATCGCCGGGTTCTGGCTGCTTTCCTAAAGTTTGGGATTAGCGGTCCGTGAGGCCCGCCTGTGGGCCTCCGAGCGCTACCTTTGCCGGGGAACTAAGCCCTGACGAGAGGTTTGCTTTTAACTCCAGCGGCCTCCGATGCGCACCAAAGACTGGCCGAGCCAATTAACTGTGTGTGTGTGTGTGTGTGTATACACACACACACACACACACACACATATATTTTACTGTTGCCCTTTCCCTCGGAACTGGTCCAATTTTGCTTCTCCTGGGAAATCCGGGCTGACCTGCGGACACTTTCAAAAAAAATGATCGCTTTTCCAGGGGTTTTTCACACAAGCTGGTACCCACTCAGAGAAGCCAGCGACAAAGGCCGAGGTGCGGAGCTGTCCCGGCGCGGCAGGATAGGGCGTGCGTGCGTGCGCGCCCATCGCCGCCAGCACCGCGCCTTGCAGAGCCCGGCGAACCAGACACCGTCTCGGATTTGGGAGGTGGGGACCTGGAACGAAACCCCAAAACCACCACCCTGCGCGCTAGTCGTGACCTCAGCATATTTTAGTTCCACTCCGCCTTTTACAGAGGAGAGGAAGAAGGCCGACTCACGCCTCCCAGAGGATTTACCTGATGAAGAGGATGAGCAGCCACTGCAGCGCGGTGGAGAGAGTATCCTGACTGGCACCGAAAATGTCTGTGACGGTGGCCGGCACGTACTCCACGTCCGGCCGCGCGCCGGCGTCGCCCGAGCCCGCGGCGGCCTCCTTTCCCGCGGAAAGGATGAAGGCATCCATCATATCGCGGGGGGCGGCTCCGGGCCGAAGGCTCTCGCGGTGCCTCAGGAACTTATCTAGGACAAAGTTGCTGAAGTTGCGATTGAGCTGCTCGAATTCGCGGAAGGTGGTGCGCACGGGGTTGGGGAAGCGCTGCAGCCAGGGCAGCACGTCCACTAGGCTGCCCGCGCCCACAGTGCGCCCGAACTCCTCGTTGTGGCTGAGCAGCTCGCGGAACTCGGCGTCGTCGTGGCTGTAGCGACAGCCGAAACACACGGCGCTCATGACATTGGCCACCGCCACCACGGTCAGCGGCCGCGGGTCCAGGAAGGCGCCGCCCGCGCTGCCGCGCACGAGCAGCGATACCAACTCCCGTGCCTCGCCCACCACGTGTCTTTCGAGGACCCGGCAGCCGCGAGGCTGGCGCGTGGTGAAGGCTCGCATCGTGCTGTGCGCCGCGCGCCGCTGCGCTTTCCAGCTCTCCGAATACTGGCCGAACGCCAGACTGCGGCCACCGGACACCACACGGAAGGAGGCGAAGGGCGGCCGGTCGGCGAAGGCGACGCTCTGCTGCACCAGGGCCTGGCGGATGGCGCGCTCGCCGTTCAGCACCACCACCGGGCAGCTGCCCAGGCGGATCTGGAAGACATCGCCGTAGCGCCGAGCCAGGCGAGCGAAAGAGAGGTGCGGCGCAGGGCCCATAGACGCCGCGTTTCCAATCAGCGGCCAAGCGAAGGGACCCGGTGGCGCGGACCCTGGCTGCCGCCGCCGCTGCCTCAACAGCCACTGGCCCACGTGCACCGCCGCCAGGACTGAGAGGAGCAGCAGGAGCGTGGTCTGCTGGACCGACAGCGGGATGGGCAGCAGGTGATCGTACAGGCTGAGGCTGGTGGCCATGCTGGAGAGAGAAGGGCAAAGGCGTGACACAGGTAGGCAGAGAAAGGAGCGGGCCCCTTGTCCCTGGCCTCAGGCTATGATGCGCTGATGAGTAGGGAGGAGGTCGTGCAGAGGTCAGGTCAGGGCTAGCCCACTGGAGAAGCAGCCGAAGACGCCTCTTGCTATCCCAAACCCATTCACCAAAGGCGGTGGGAAGGGTCGTGTTTTCACCTCTCAGTGACCCAGACCACCCCACCCCCAGCCGCTTAACGGTTCCTGCAATTCAAGGACAACACGGCGGGCATCAAGGTAGTGGCGCTCAGTTCCCTCTAAGTTGCCTACCACCCTAGCCCCTGCGCATCCCGCACCCGGCACCCCTGATCTGCAAGAACCCATCACAAGAAGCTGCAGGAAGGCAGCTCCGCAGACAGACTGACCTGCGAGGAGGCGCGGTTTCCAGCAGCGCCGGCCGGCCGGCTCCGAGAACGGGCTGGGGCCTTTGTGGGGTTCAAAACGGCAACCTGAGTGTCTCCAGGAAGTCAGATGCCTGCCCTGGACACCTGTTGCCAGTCTGGGAACTTTAGCGCCCACTCTGGAGTCTCTAGGCGTCGATAGAGCCAGGGACACTTGGATTGGGATGGGGACGAAGAAAGGTGCCTCCTTTGCCGAGCCCCGCTGCACCTGGGGCTTCAGCAAAGTCAAGATTTTCTCACTGCGTGGGATTGCGACTGAGGGTCGATGAATGGAGTCAATTCCCAGCCCTAACGCCCCCTGCAAGGCTCTGACAGCTGGCGTCGCAGAGGCGTGGTTCGTTTGCACACAATCACTCCAGAGTCAAAATGCGCCATCCCGCTTCTCTCTTTTTTAAAGTCTGCGTAGGGGGGAGGGGGGAAGGGCGGAGGCCGCTGGACCTGCCGGGGGCGGGGCTTGCGGGGGGGGGGGGGAGACGCGCCGGGACTGCCCAAACCTCTCCCGCAGCAACTGGAGTCGCCGCGCGCGGGTGGTCACGCGAGGTTGCCCCGGCGTGCCGCGAGCTACTTTTGGCGCAGTAGCTGTCGGCTTTCCTGGAAGCCACGGTGGGAGCCTTTCCTTTGCCCGAAAACCACTCTTCCTCGCAGTCATCCCGCATCTAAGCTTGCACGGTTTCCCGGGACGCGCGCTCGAGACAGAACCAGAGCAGCCCACTGAGCTCTCGGCGGGAGCGCGCTCCACGGACCAGGCGCCCTATCTCACTTCCCTCTCAGTGACTTGAGCTTCCTTCCCCGAGAGAAAATCCCTCGGGATCCTTGGGCGCCCGAACCGGGGAAGGAAACCTGTCAGTTTGGAAAAGAGGAAAGCTCTGTCGTAATGGCGGTTTGCCTTACTGCTTCCCGGGTTGTTTTATTTTCATCTTAACGTTCTCTTTTCAAGCTCATCGGCTCGTCATATCAGGCCCTTTAGCGCACAAAGTTCTTCTTTCACCTTGCGCGGCGTGATCGAGAATCTCTAAAAGCCGCCGCTCCCCAACCCTCAGGCCCCGACCATCCTTGGCACACAAAGGCCAGCGCTGGCGCGCCGCAGCTGGCCCCGAGGTTTCCCGCGTAGAGACTCTTCCAGGTGGCGCCGCCCACTGGAGAGCGCGGAGTCTCGCAGGCTGTGTCTGAGGTCTTTGGCGCCCGGCCTGCAGCCAAGCTGGGAAGAACTCGGGGGGCGGGGGGCTCTCTGAAGATTCCTGAAGGGAGGTGGGGGAGGAGGAGGCCAATCTCGGCGCGCCTGCGAACTTTATTGGGTTGAAAAGTTTCTTCTGCTGTCGCCTCCCCCTTGCGTGCGGAGCTGTGCCTTGCGTGCGCCGCTTCTGGAAAGTCGGCTCCAGTCATATCCCTCGGCGCTTCTCACAGCACCTGACACGCCGAGGCGGCGGCGGGGGCGGCAGCTGAGGGCGGGGTGCGGGCCGCCACCACCCTCAGCGGCGCACGCACAGCCGCGCCCGCCGGGGCCTCCGCCCGAAGGCCGGATTTGGGCGCGCGTGCTCTCCGAATGGGGACACTTCTTTCAAAGGGGAAACCGGATCCGCTGGAGCTGGGTAGTCTTCCCAGCTGCTGCAGCCCTTTCCAAAAAGCTAGTAGAGGAGTTCCCCAAGTGGCTTGGCGGTAACCAGCCCCGCTAGTGTCCATGAGGACGCGGGTTCTATCTCTGGCCTTGCCATGAACTGTGGTGTAGATCGTAGGTACAGCTTGGATCCCGCCTTGCTCCGGCTGTGGTATAGGCCGGCAACTATAGCACCGATTAGACCCCTAGCCTGGTGGAACTTCCATATGCCTCAGGTGCGGCTCTTGAAAGAAAGAAAAAAGAAAGAAAGAAAGGAAAGGATAGGAAAGGAAAGGAAAGGAAAGGAAAAAGCTAGTAAAGACCTTAGAAAGAGAAGGTCTTTTCCGCAAGGCTGGGGAACGGACGAGCCAGGGAGGAAAGGGTGGGGTGTAAGGTAGTTACCCAGATAGGAAGCCTCCGGGGGTCATCAAAATGTAAGTTAAGTTGATTGCTTACCACGTAACAGCTCTGTGGTTTGCGCTTTTCCGGAGGTGCTAATCTCTGTTGTTTCCTGGTGAGGTAGGGGGGTCTAGAAAGGTTATATGACTTATCCAAGATCACACGCACTGTAAAAATACATTTACAATCATACGATATAATCTTAAATGATTTCTCTTTCCAAAAGTGATTGCAATGCTTGCATGGGCCAAGTGGGGGTGGTTTTCTATCTTGCCACCCTCCCTCCTACTAGCTAATAAGAAGTGGAGCCAGGATTTGAACCCAAGAAGTCACACTCTAGATCTATCATACAAGTTTATATGGAAGGAAATCCTCAGATAAAAGATACAAATGCTTTCTTTCCTACTTGCCTTAAAAAAAATCAGATGAAAGAATTTTTAAAAATAGTTGTTTCGTTTACATAATTGAGGATTCTGAGGATCCTAAAGAAACAGTATGCTCAGCTTTTGCAGGTAAATCAGTTTTGAATGAGGGAGGATTGTAGACTGTGCCTCATAGCTAATTTTGGAAAACTGATTTGTTTTTTAAAAAAAGGACATC
Source organism: Sus scrofa (assembly GCF_054392235.1). Lineage (NCBI taxonomy): Eukaryota > Metazoa > Chordata > Mammalia > Artiodactyla > Suidae > Sus > Sus scrofa. The sequence goes on along the minus strand of NC_139385.1, from coordinate 114,405,922 downwards.
TGAAGAATCTGACTTTTTGAGAGGCTGAAACAAACAGTAAAATATCTGATAAGAAAAAGCCTTTTTGTAAAATTCTCCATTCAGTAGCGTTTGAGAGGTTCTCTGGAAATGATTTCACATTTCATGATGGGGTACTCAGCTCTGTCATGAAGTTGGTTTTTGAGCAACTGAAGAAATAAGCATGGGTTTCTCAGGGCTATTTTGGCATATGTATCTTTGGAAGGGGGTTTAGTAACAGTCTTACAATGTCCAGCTTTAGCAAGACCCTATTCTAATAATTCATGTATCAGTCTCTCACTAGGCTTTAATTTAGTAGACAAGAATTGTGTATGGGTTAATGCCAATTTTAAGTTATCAACATTTCTGAAAGCTGTTATCACAATATTTCTACCAGAATCAGACAGATGGAGGTGCTTTTAAACTAAGCAAAATCCTACCTTAAGAAATACAAAACAAAACTATTCTAAAAAAAACTCCTGTTTTTAGTTCCTGAACGATGTCATATAGTTTTTAGATAAACTAGATACATACCTTCCTGCCACAGCAAATAGTTCAAGCATACCCTCCAAGCCATGATGCCTTGGGCTCAGCTCTTGTTGTAGGACATGCCTTTAAAGAGCAGAGGAACCAGTTGGGCCAATGCTGTCAGAAAGATAGGCCCGTATCAATTATGACTGGCTATGGTAACAACTTCTTCAGAGTCTACAGGCCTCAGGTTCTCCCAGGCTTTGCCATGGAGACCTCTGTTTGGAGGGCCCCTAGTGAAGATAGAGAATAAATCCAAAGCTGCCTGTGGGTACCCCAGTCCAGCTCACGGTGGGGCCCTCTGCCTAGTGAAAATCCATGCCAGGCTCTTTAATCAGTTTCTCAACCAAAACTAGTAGCGAAGCTCCAGGGAATCTTCTTTCAGGCAACAGCAAAGAATATGGGGATTTTGCCCTCCCAAATCTCAAACTTGAATTATTTGGTGCAAATAACTTTTAAAAGAACAGCTAAGCGGAGTTCCCGTCGTGGCGCAATGGTTAACGAATCCGACTAGGAACCATGAGGTTGCGGGTTCGGTCCCTGCCCTTGCTCAGTGGGTTGACGATCTGGCGTTGCCGTGAGCTGTGGTGCAGGTTGCAGACATGGCTCAGATCCCGCGTTGCTGTGGCTCTGGTGTAGGCTGGTGGCTACGGCTCCGATTAGACCCCTAGCCTGGGAATCTCCATATGCCGCGGGAGCAGTCCAAGAAATAGCAAAAAGACAAAAAAAAAAAAAAAAGAACAGCTAAGCAAAGAGATGGGTCAAAGTAGAGGTTATATAATACCTTGTATTATAGTGATTGCATAGAAGAGGAATCCACCTTACACTTGTTTAAGCAGGACAGGAATGCACTGGCTGACATGCAGGAAGGGATAACAGTGCACCTCACAGGATGGAGGGACCTTGGGCTGCTTGCCCCAGTGTCCAGTGTGCTGGGCTCTGTTTGAACTTTGCTCTGGATACTCTTTCTGTGATGAGAAAGCTGGCCATGGGCAGCCTCAAATTAACCACCCCAAGAAAAAGAGAATATGTCTCTTTCAAGGTCATTGTCCAGGCCCCTGAAAGGACCCCACTGTGCCATGTTGGCATCAGGTCACCCCTGTGGCCCAAGGGCTAGATCTGTTTTCCCTAGAAAAAGAGGCATGGGGGTAGAAGGAACATGCTAGGAATCCAAAGATAAGAGGTTCCTGGAGTGCCCGTCGTGGCTCAGTGGTTAACAAAAACAACTAAGAACCATGAGGTTGCAGGTTCAATTCCTGGCCTCCCTCAGTGGGTTAAGGATCTGGTGTTGCCATGAGCTGTGGTGTAGGTCGCAGATGCGGCTTGAATCCCGCACTGCTGTGGCTGTGGTGTAGGCCGGCAGCTACAGCTCTGAATAGACCTCTAGTCTTGGAACCTCCATATGCCATGGGTGTGGCCCTAAAAAGACAAAAAAAAAAAAAAAAAAAAGGCTCCTCAGTCCTCATGTATCCCAATTCTGTCCATCACTCCCTTTTGGGTTAAAGGATAAACAAAAATAATAATAATAAGATCATTAAGTAAGATAGAAGCATTATGTCTGGAACCAATAGTCAAGAAAGCTCAGCCCTTATGTCATCAGTGTAGAAGTTGGTTTTCTTCATGGGATTTCTCTCCAGCATAATCCAATTGCTTTTGTGACTAAGCAATGTTCTCTCCCAATGCTCTCCAAATGCACATAGGAGCAAACACTGAGAGGACAGTGGAGCAGAAGCAGCAATCTCTGGCAAGTCTGACACATGGAATGGGCAAGAATCAGTAATCAGACACATACTAGTAGGAAAAGAAACAAAAATAAGGAGCCGCACCAAGTGGCCAAGGTGACTGACAGCAGGGCAGAGGGCAGAGCTGTAGGGGGCTCACAACCTGTGCTGGGCATTGAGAGGATTGAGGAGTTCATACTAAAATCCTGTGTTCCATCAAACTTGCTTCTGCTTCCTTCTTCCTAGTAATACACAGGCTGAGAAACACAGAGCTAAAAAATGTATCTTGTTTTATCCAAGAAGCTGTCATTTATAGGATGCACCATTGTTTTATGTACTGATATCAAGGCTATAGGGCTGCCAATTGTTTTTGTTTTTATCTTTTTTGCCTTTTCTAGGGCCGCACCTGCGGCATATGGAGATTCCCAGGCTAGGGGTCTAATCAGAGCTGCAGCTGCCGGCCTACGCCGGAGGGACAGCAACGCGGGATCCGAGCCACATCTGTGACCTACAGCACATGCCGGATCCTTAACCCATTGAGCAAGGCCAGGGATTGAACCCTCAACCTCATGGTTCCTAGTCGGATTCGTTAAGCACTGAGCTACGATGGGAGCTCCAGGGCTGCCAATTGTAGTTACGCCATTGGGTGTAAAGCATACTCTGATTTCAGACATTTTTTCTTTTTTAAGGTGTGTTTTACAGTCAACAAAGCACTATGGGTGCAAACAATGATCCTCTGGCTTCTCTGCCTTGGTATTAAGCAGTGGTGGTCCTGAGGTCTCTTGGATTGCACATTGGGGGCCAGGGGCATGCCCTTCCAAAGCCATCTCCCTTGACATTGATTTTATTTGATGTGGACAATTGATGTTTTCTCAAGCCTATGCAAAGTGTGGGTAGAAGTAGCTTTGGAAGAGTTTGCTAATTGTATCGACCTAAATAAATTTAGTGAATTGCTAAATCAGTGTGGCTTAAGAAAAGTTTCTTAGCCCTCCCCCCCTTCCAGTATGATTGCCCCACGAAGCTTTATCCATATGGTCTGGTATTAGTGAAAACCACAGAGCTACACTATATTATTCCAGTTTCCCACCAAAATACTTAGAAGTGAAGGGGCATCGATGTCAGCAACTTACTTTCATGTGGTTTGAGGAAAAAAAATAAAGTAGGGATGGGGAGAGAGAGAGAAGAAAATGATGAAGCAAATGTGGTAAAATGTTCATAATTGGAGACTGGACCAATAGAAGTTCTTTGCGGTATTCTTGCAACTTGTCTGTAAGTCTGAAACTGTATCAAACTTAAAGTTACTAAAAGTTAAAAATAAGAACGTAAGAAAGAAATGTCTTCATAACATTATGATCTTTCATTGTCCTTTGACTGAGAGTTTCTTAGAAGAAAAAATCTGAGATTGACATGTCAATCAATGTCCCCATGCTGTGTTGCCTTTAAGAGTTCAAGGTGGAGTTCCCGTTGTGGCTCAGTGGTTAACAAAACCGACCAGGAACCATGAGGTTGTGGGTTCGATCCCTGGCCTTGCTCAGTGGGTTAAGGATCCGGCATTGCCGTGAGCTGTGGTGTAGGTTGCAGATGTGGTTTGGATCCCACTTTGCTGTGGCTGTGGTGTAGGCAGGAGGCTACAGCTCCGATTCGACCCCTAGCCTGGGTACCTCCATATGCTGTGGGAGCGGCCCAAGAAAATAGCAAAAATAAAAAAAATAAATAAATAAAGATTTCAAGGCTAAGAAAAAGTTTGTGCTCTGTTAATGGTACTTTTCCTCAACGCTACCTGATAGGACTTTCACCCTCTTTGTTGTCTTTGCTCATTGAATGGTTTGGGTGTGTCTGTTTTTTTTAATGTACTGTCTCCTTCAATTCCTTTTGAAAAGAGAAGGAATATAAGATGCAAATAGCACCTGCCCTTTGGCTTTGCTGTGTCCTTGTTTTAAGGAGAGAATTCACTTCAAGTTTCAGGTGCTTCATCTATGCAGCAAGTGGTCCAGTCCTTCAATGGCTTCTTCCTGCTTCCTTCTCTCCTGCTTACCTTCTCTCACTCACAGAAGAGTAAAGAACAGGGACAGGGAAGAAAAGAGAAGTGGGAGGAAGATGGAAGGAAGAACAGGGGTCAGGGAGTCAGAACAACCAAGAAGAGAAAAGGGGCAAAATATCAAACACCGGGGCTGCAAGATAACCTCAGTGACTTAGTCTAGTCTTTCAGCCAATATCTGGGTCCCTCCTGCTCCGTATTTGTGGATGAAGCTTTCTCTAATTCGGTTGATACTTTGGCTTGAAGCACTTCATCCTCTCTTTCAAAGCGTACATGATCATCCTGCATTCTTACTGAAGATTTTGTCTAACCGTAAGTTGCCATGAATTAACACTACCACCTTCCCTCTCGAGAATCAAAGCCAGTTTGATTTGGGAATCTTCTTTCCAAATGAAATGGAGATGCAGTACTTAACTTTCCTTGGTGTTGGTAAATCCTGCCTGGTGTGTTCCATTTAAAATCATAATCCTGGGAGTTCCCGTCATGGCGCAGTGGTTAACGAATCCGACTAGGAACCATGGGGTTGCGGGTTCAGTCCCTGCCCTTGCTCAGTGGGTTAACCATCCGGCATTGCCGTGAGCTGTGGTGTAGGTTGCAGACTCGGCTTGGATCCCGCGTTGCTGTGGCTCTGGTGTAGGCTGGTGGCTACAGCTCCGATTGGACCCCTAGCCTGGGAACCTCCGTATGTCGCGGAAGCGGCCCAGGAAATAGCAAAAAGGCCAAAAAAAAAAGATAAAAATAAAAAATACAATCATAATCCTGTTTGTGAAAGAGATGGTGAGAGGTGTAAACAAAGCATTAATGATGCTCAAAAAAAAAAAAAAAGAGTAGGCAGGAGTTCCTGTCGTGGCTCAGTGGTTAACCATGAGAATGCAGGTTCCATCCCTGGCCTTGCTCAGTGGGTTAGGGATCCGGCGTTGTTGTGAGCTGTGGTGTAGGCCACAGACATGGCTTAGATCTGGCATTGCTGTGGCCATGGCCTAGGCTGGCAGCTACAGCTCCATTTCAACCCCTGGCCTGGGAACTTCCATAGGCTGAGAGTGCAGCCCTAAAAGACCAAAAAAAAAAAAAAAAAAAAAAAAAGAAAGTGGACAGCAATGATTCCATAGGAAGGGAAAGGATGCCGAGGTCTGTGGTAGCTTTTGCAGATTTGTTCTTTGGGCTGCAACAAACACCCCATTTTCTTCCTGAAATTCACCTTTCTAGCAGTGCAACTGGGAGAACTGCTGTCTACAACTTCGGTTAACAGAGGAAAACTTTACTTTCCTAATTCTTTGATTAAGCACAGAAAATCTTTAAGCAGATGAAGGGTATTATTTCCCATTTTTATTTCCTAAAAATAAGTATTTACCAGGTTGCCAAGAAAATGTATAAGGCAACAGTAAGTACCAGGAAAAAAAAAAAAAGGCAGAATATGCATTTGGGTTCAACTAAATCACAATATCTAGCTAGGGCCCATTGACTGGTACAGCTTCCAGATTTGGGATAGATTCTTGGTTGAAGATCCAGATTCCAGTCTTCCTTTTTCTCCATTATCTCTTATTATTCTTTGGTTTTTTTTAGGGTTAGATCTGTATTCTCTTACAGGTTTTCTTCTCTTTCCACAAATGGACAAAAATTCAGGTCAAAACTGTAGTCATATCTAGGGCTTAAGAAAACAATTGGTAGTTAAACAACTAAAATGGTTATTCCTCCCCTACACACATTCCCAAAAGAGTACATGAGGGCTAGATAATTATATGTTGGCTTTTTGACCATCAGCTCCCAAGAGGATTTTTCCATCCTACGACAGAAGTGTCGGTTTCTCAACACTGTCCTGCCCTGTGGTTGGACTGCTCTGGTTAGAAAGTTCTGGAGGTTAGGAGGTTCTTTCCAACATTAAGAAAGGATCTGGAGTGAATGTTCTTGTTTTCTCCTAAGCTTAAAGCTTCCTTTTGGAGTGACATAAACCAAGACAAGTTTTTTTTTTTGTGCAACAGTGTTGTACATGTTTAAAGATGGCTGTCGTCTTGCCCCAGCCATCCTCCCATCAGCTAAGAAATGCCACAGTTCCCTCAATTACTCTTTGAATAGCTTGGCTTCTAGAACTTTGTCCAACTTACAAGCCTTCCGGTCATTCTTTGAATAACTTGATTTCTAGTAATTTATACAACTGATAAGCTTTCGATCATTGTTTGAACAACTTGATTCCTATTACTTTACCTAGCTTATTTCTGCCTTGTAAACAATGTACTTTTTCAGTATGCCTAAGTATGTACCTAAAACCGAACATAATACCCCAAAGGTGACATCCTGTCCAGCACATAGAGATGTGGTTACTTCCCATCAGCCATGCAGTATTTCTTTTAATGCAGTCTAAATTTGGGGACCATTTAAAAGTATCTGCATCCACTATTGTACCCATTACTAAGCTTGGGATGAACTAAATACTTTTTATTTTAAGACTTGATACCACTCTGGGTGTTTAATTGCACTTGTGCAATTGATTTTTTTAAAAGCTAAAAATTGTGACGATGTTCGTACAACTATAAATGCAATAAAATTCACTGAGTTAAAAAAAGTTAAATATGAAATTTTACATTTATTCCTATAAAATACATCTTGGAGTTTCAGGACAGTTCTCCAGCCCATGGAAGCCGTGTTGATACTCCTATTGGCCCTGAGGGCCAGAGACCAGAACAGGAGCAGGAAAACAATACGGGGAAAGCAAATCTAGTGGCCAGATGACCACTAGCCCACTCTGGGCTACTTCTAGGCCAAAAATCTTTGGAACGTGGTTTATGTTATATACCCACATTATACATCCACAATATAATGTATATGTTATATATTGTTCATATTATTATTGTTTTGACCAGATATAAACATAAACACATTGGAGTTCCCATCATGGCTCAGTGGTTAATGAACTGGACTAGTATCCACGAGGACATGGGTTCGATTCCTGGCCTCGCTCAGTAGGTTAAGGATCTGGCATTGCCACGAGCTGTGGTATAGGTCACAGACACAGCTGGGATCCTGCATTGCTGTGGCTGTGGTGTAGGCTGGCAGATACAGCTCGGATTCAACCCCTAGCCTAGGAACCTCCATATGCCACGGGTGCAGCCCTAAAAAGACAAGAAACAAAACAACAACAATAAAACATAGATACGTAATATATAAACAGACTCTTGTTGCAAGAGATTCAATCAGTATACAAGATTAAGCAGAAAAATAGGAACACCCATACTCTCACCCCTTCTCAGATGTAACTTTGTGCCTTCTAATTATGTATGGCATATGTTTGTACACTTGTGTGTATTTTTTACTTTGGTCTTTTTTGAGCCAAGGATATAGGCATTTTAAAGGGTCCTGATACCACCTCGTTGTCTTTCCAAAAAGACAGCAGGGAAGTTAGTATTCTTTTGAACCGGGGGTTTGTACCAAGTAGCATGTGCCAGTCTACTTTTCCTTCCATAAGGAGCTGTTGCTGTAATTGAGCCTTACAGATGTAGGAACGAAAACAAACATATGATTTGTCTTTCAGACCTGTTCTTTACTTTAAAGGATATGTATGCTTGTGTTCAAATTTGCTCCTCTTGACAGGTGAGGGAAATCCCCAGCTTAAAGCCAGAAAATGTTAGGGGCGAACATTCCAGATTTCCACATCCCTGTGGAAGACATCACAGAAGCCAAGGTGGGAGCATGACCTCGGCATGCCTCGATAGCCCCTCAGATGATGACAGTTCTTTACAGGCCCCCGGGCACGGGCCCAAATGCCTTCTGGGTTTGTCTAATCCTCCAGAGGAGATTAAAAGCAGTAAAGCCAGCATAACACATCATTAGGAGTTTGGTTTCTGGAGCCAGGCACTCTTGAGTGTGAGGGCCAGCTCTTTTACTTATAAGCGGTGACCTTGGCCATGTTAGTTAACTCTTCTGAGCCCAAGTCTCCTCATTTATCCAAGAGGGATAGTAATACCCCAACCTCAGAGGATCGTTGTGATGATTAAATTAAATATTGTGAAGACTCCAGTTAGCATAGTTGACGGCAAAGAGTGAACTCTCGATAAAAGCTAGCTGTTATTATTATTGCTACTACTAACACTACTAGTACTAGTATTACTACTGCCACTACTGCTAAGCCCTTATTCCTGGCCAGTAAAATCAGAGTCATGCAAGGACTGGTACTCTACAGGAATCAACACTCTGGTTCAGTGTGAGGCTCCCACGGTGACACATCCACCTGCAGGCTCTTGGAAGCCTAGGGTGACACCAGCCACCTCCTCTTTGTCTTTCTGAGGCAGCACTTGAGTGGTTAAAAGCAGCACTCCAGGGCCAGCCAGGGTCTGGATCTGCCTCTCCCACCATAGCTGAGTGCCTTCAGCTGCTGCAAATCACTTCTCCAGGTCCAGGTTACACTTAGGTAAAGTGGAGACTGTACTGGAAGAGAGTTGTGATGAGGGCTCAGGGAGCTGATACATGGAAAAATTTCAGAACAGTGCCTGGCACCTGGGAGGGGCTTGGACAGTGTCAGCTACTATTGGTGTTCTGGGGGAGGCCTTTTGCTGTTGCCTCTAAAAGGCTGCCCTCAGAGCCATCTGCAGAAAGGCTTAGCACCCACAGCCAGTCAGTCTGCGTTTTCCTCCAGCTCCCAGATGGCAGCCACACTGTACTTCGTCCTCACCTCATTTCACCTCACTCAGATGTGCTCCACCTCAAGACCCTCAATCCGGAGGCGGTTCTTCAAGCAGGAGGATGCCATGTTCCCAAAAGATCCTGGATGAGGCCTTGCTGGGCTCCTTCCTCCAAGCTAGGCGCCAAGCCAGCTCCTTCTGTAGTAACGAGGCTCCGGGACAAGACTCATGCAATTCCCTGCCAAGGAGTGCTGAGAAAACACCAGGCTATGCCTTGCGTGCGAACGGACAGGACTCCAGGGAGGGCTGTCGAGGGGCCTCCTGGGGGTTGTGCAAATGAAGCAATGATCCCTGGCTTCCCAGAAAATACGGCCTTCTTCCTCCCATTACAGGTCTGGGGGAAAGTGGACCATGGCTCAGACCTGGGGCTTCGGGCCCACCTAAAAGCTGCACTGAAGAAGCTCAGCGCTGGACCAGAGGCGTGGCAAGGAGGCTCTCAGCTCCTCCTTCTTAACTGCCAGGGAAGAAATGCTCCCCCAGCCACAGTGGCAAGTCAAATTCAATTGCCTGTACTTAGGTGATGACTAACCTTCTTCCTATGTCCTCTTCCCATTGTGCTGAGTCAGTCCCTGGTGGCTTATTCATATTACAGGTTTGATTGCAGGAGGACGGAGGGACGTCTCAAGTTCTGAGCCTTGGAAGCTGGACCTGTGGCCTGTTCAGGTGTGGCCAGGACTTCTTACCACCAGCTATACCCTCTGGCACCTCTCTTTCCATCCACTGTTTCAAGGAGCGTCTGAGGCAGCCACCTGAGTGCCCAGGTTGCCAGCTTACCCAGTGGGATTCCTGGGGCTCTGGGCTGCAATGGAAATATGGTTGCCCAGAAGGAGCACACGAGGGACTCCGGACCAGCTGTAATCCTCATTTCTGTGCTCTTCTGCTGCAGGGCTCTGAGTATGATGCCTGAGGCTCCCTGAGGCAGATCGGAGAGGTGAAAATCATTCACCTCTCATAAATGTATGATTTCATTTAGCAAGGAATAACCACTCCAACAATTTTGAGTGCCACATGCAGAGCGCTGTGCCCAGCCTAACGGGAGGACAATCCTCCTCTCCCATTTATAGTGGTTGACACGCCTCTACCTTCTCAGAGTGTCTGACACCACAGAGCAAGTTGGGACAGAGGGAGAGGAAAGGAGTTAATATCCCCTCCAAGGAATATTCTCTGTCTTATTGTCTGCATGTATTCTCTGCCTTGCATCTACAACTTCATTTACATCTCCCAAGTATTGTTCTCGTTAGCCTACTTTGCATATAAGGGGATTAAGGTTCAGAGATGATGAATTATTTGCTGAAGGTCTCACAGGTTGCGAGTGAAGGGGTCAAGATGTGAACTCAGGACTGGGCTCCAAAGCCCATCCTGAGAGACCATAGCAGTAAACACTCGTTAACCTACTGAATTGTACAGAAGCCATTCCCTTCCAGCTCCACCTAAGTATACACATCTCTGGCACTTTCATGGCTGTTAAGGACCTAAGAGACTCCAAGCCTCTTCCCACTCCCCCCAGGAAAGCCTCTGTCCTTCCGGTGCCAGGACTCCAACAGACAAAGCGGTCTTAGTTCCAGTCTGGGATGCGATTCAAACCCACCTCTCCTGGGTCCCTCCCTGCACAGGACAATCTCTGTAATCTACAGTCCAGTCTTGGGAGGGTTGGAAAAAATTTTCCTTTAAAACATGGGCTGGAACATGCAGAGAGCTGGAATGCAACCTCCACATGGGCTTCATGACTAGATCTGCTACATTTAAATATATTATATTGAACTTACTATAAAATTCACACTCTTTCAAACTCCCAGAAATGATAGTTTTATTTAGAAGTAAGTGAGCAAAGTGATGACTTCATAGGCCTGGATGCCAAAAATCTTAGCTCAGTGCTTCTCCAATGTTTTGTTTTCAGGACCTCTTTATACTCTTAAAAATTATTGCAGAACCCAAAGAGCTATTGTTTAATCTAAGTTATATCTATCAATATTCAAAATTTTAGAAATGAAAATGGAACAAAGCTTTAAAATATTTATGCATTAAAAAACAATGAACCAAACACATATTAATAGAAATAGCGTATTGGAAAATAACTCTATTTTCCAAAACAAAAAATAGTAGGGGTGGCATTGTTTACATTTTTACAAATCCCTTGAATTTCTGATTTAACAGAAGACAGATGAATACTCCGATCTGATGCTGCATCCAATCTGTAGTGATATCTAATGTCACATAGCCCCTGAAAGACCCCAGTAAACTTAGGAGAGAAGGACAGGGCGAAAGGCAAAGAATATCTTATGACTGTCATTTTAACCTTGAGGATTTCCTGAAAGGGTCTAGGGACCACCCACCCTCCCAAGGAGGCCCTGGGCCACACTTTGAGAATCACCCTCTCAGCTTAAACGTTTGATTTTTCTTGTGAGAAAAATCCACCTAAGAAATATCTAAAGGGCTGTGGTCTTGATGTAGGAGGTTGATGGGAGTGAGCGTCGATTTCAGAGGGATTTTCATGGCCCCAGCAACTGATTTGAGGAACAAAGCCCCTGAGACACCTGTGGACACATTCAAACAGCACCGCAACCCTGCTGGGCTATCACAGAGGTACCTTCCTCAGATGCCTGGAAGGGACAATGCCCCTTAACCCCCAAACAGGGCCAGGAAGAAGAGGCAGAGGGGTACCCACGTCTATCCTGTCTGGAGCCCTGGTGACATCTGAGTCATGGCTGGGAGAGCATGGTTCAGAGGAAGAGGTGGGGCCAGGAAGGTGTCTGGAATTGCAGCGGCTCCTTCATTAGCAGTTGTGCCAATAACAACAATGGGAACAGTAATGATGTATCACTAATAATGGAAGAACTACCATTTATTGAGCACTTTGAGCGAGACAGTGCGTTGAGCACCTGACATGAATCATTTCAATAATCCCTCGCAACCAACACTTAAGGTAACTACTACCATAATCACTTTTCTGCAGGCAAATAAATCAAGACAGGAGTTGGCATTGTCAATCAAAGTCACACAGCTCCTGAGGTAGCTGAGCCAGAATTTGAAATCAGTTCTACCAGACCCCAAAAACACTCTCCTGCCTGCCAACCCGACCAGGTAAGCAAACTTGACAGAAAATCTCAAAGTTTGAGCCCTGAACATTACTGCTTCCCCCTTGTTGAAGCATGGACACATGAGAACAGGGTGGTATGACTGTAGACTGAAGCATGGACAGAGTGGACACTCTTTCCCACTCCAACTGGCCTTCCAAGCTGAATTGCAGTGGGGTCTTCAAAAGAGTGAGGGAGCTGAGGCGATCACTCTTGGTGCATGACCCCTTGGATTCAGGACCGTCCTGTGGCATTGGCCTGCCCACCTCTCCTCCCTTCCCTGAAGGTATGTAAGAACTACACCATTTCTCAGGTGAGGGTCCTTCAGAGCCTGCTCCCAGCAGACCATCTGGCATAAGCCTACCTCCACATAGCACCCCTTCTGAGCTCGGCTTCCCCGAGGTGTGAACTTTCCATGTGCAAGCTCAGCCCTCCACCCCCATTCCCTGCCAAAGTAAACAGGGAGATTGTGTGAGAATTCTCTTCCAAGGCATCATACCTTCTCCTGAACCAGAGGCTCCAAGGAGTTCAGCTTTGCACGAGCTTTTAATTTGCGTGCAGACAAGCACAAAAGACCCAACCGGATATACCTGTTATTTCCCAATGACCTGAGAGCCCCAAGTTTATGTTAAGCCCTGGGTTATGGCTCGGCTTGCACGCAAGGCTCCAGGACTCCTGTAGGCAATTGAGAGGTGGTAGTGGAGAGGACAGAGGAACAACTCTGAAGTGACAGCACATAATTTAATTCCCCCTAAGCTTTCCAAGCATGCAGACTGTTCCTTTTTTGTCAGCATATAACCTAAGTGATTTGTTCTACTCAGGCAAGAAATGTCTAATTTAAACCAGATTGCAGCTAAGCCTTTGGTGGAGAAAGAGAGCTCCCTGCAGCTCAGCTTGTGCGTGGTTGGGCTGGATGGCAGCTGAGGCCAAGCAGACTCCTGCAGCCCCTGCCTGGCTTACCCAGGTCATGATTGGAGAAACGTGCATTCTTGGGCTTTAATCGCCACACTCACTCTTCTGTCTCGTGCTTCATCCCTTGTGAATGGGTTTATTTTAGCAAGAATGTTTAAAGGAGCGTGTTAGCTTGATGTTGCTGATATCCTTGGTTTGAGTTCCATCTGAGCCGCCGATGGCTATGAGACTTCAGGCAAACCTCTTAAATTGCAACCACTGGTTCACTGTTTTATTTTGCTTTTTTTTTTTTTTTTTTTTCTTCTTCTTCTCTGAAAAATAGCTGGGAGGGTGCAGATTGACACATTTTAGTGGAAAGCGATCTGGTTTAGGAAGAAAGAGATCTGAGCTCCAACCCTGCTGTGCCCCTAACTGGCTGTGGATTTGAGACAAGGGCTTTCCTCTGGGCCTCAATTTCTTCAACTGTTTTTAAAATAAGTGATTTGGATGAGACAGGCTTTAAAAGTCCCTTCAGCTCTTAAAAAAAAAACAACTATGTGTGTCCTAAATCACTTCCAGTTTGACGAAATAATAACCATAATAATAATATTTTCTATGATTCCCTCTATAATTCCAAAGATTTCACTAGCCAGGCAAATATTCTTTTAAAAAATTTTTAAAGTATTTTTTGGGGGGCCTAACTCACATGGAGGATACTCGCCATACTGGCCCCCTTCCCCACCTCCTCGTAGGATTTGATGTGGAAGTTCTGCTCATTCCCCAGCGAATTATCAAATTTCCCCCACAGCCATGCCTGACGACTAAAAGCTATCTCAAAGTGTAGACTCCATTTCAAGGCTGTTCCTGCAGCCAGAAAGTCCCTCTCCCTTGCTCTGCTGTGAAAACTCTCATCCCCTTTTCCTCCCCTCCCCCGTCACGGAAGGAATTGTTTTCCCCTCTGGATCCTTTGAGCAATGGCCCTATTACTCCATTGACTTTATTCTCTCTGGTGTTATTTTTGGTTTCCTCTCTGGGCGTATCTGCTCACTAGACCCTCAGGACTCGCTGGGAAGCGGACACTGGCCATGTGTGCAGCCCAACCTCCTTGCCCTCCTCCCTCCTTCCCCAGCACCTGGTATACATTCAGTGTTCGTAGAAGAATTAAAGTGTTGAACCCTGTGGACGTCGTCATAATGGGATACGAATGCTCCTTGGGTTAGAAGTTCAAGCCACCGGGGCTGAGCAGTGCAGATGCCCATCCCCCAAAGAAGACCACTTAGCATGGGGCTCAGAGGGGAGGCTGTGGGCTGGAGGTGATGGCCGGGTCCCAGAAGAAAGCTAGCTTTTTGGGGTGGGCAATGGTGGTCCAGCCTCAGTTGATGTGTCACATCCTCCTCCCTTCTCCCTAACCAGGCTTAGAACCGGCTGGGTGATCCCCCCGTTGGCCTTGTTTTGTCAATAGCACCCAACTCAGATTACTTGGGAGCTTTTGTGAAACCTTTAAAAATTGCTATCCAGTCAGTTATATTTGTCCAGGCTCCTCTTTGTTCTAGTCTATGGTAATTTCCTTGTGAACATCTCCGTTTGTCCTGCTCTTTCTAAGGTGGACCCTGGAAGGCATGGAGGCCTCTATTGCCTTTGGCGTAAAGTCCTGAATGGACCCATCAAGTTCTGTGTGGGTTTGTCTTTTCTCATTGAATGTCGGTTCGAATTTAAAGCAAATTCCTTGGTTTCCATTAGGTAGACATTTTGCAGAAAGTCTGTGTTTTCATTTTAAAATGAAAGATTAGAAAAGTTAGCCTACTAAAGAAGAGCTCAGATGCAGTGCTTTTAAACACAGTGGTAGAGAAATGAGGAAGAGCTGTGTTATTGGAAAGTGATTTTTAGATTCAGCAAAAGCATTTATGATGAAAATGAACAAACAGGAAAGTTTTGTCATGAAGAGCAGCTGCAGAAAACCCACAAAAAGCGGGTCGTGGAGTTCCCTTGTAGCTCAGCGGATTAAGAATCCAGCCTTGTCACTGCTGTGGCTCTGTTTATAGCTGTGGCGTGGGTTTGATTTCTGGCCCAGGAATTTCCACATTCAGTGGCCTTAGCCGAGAGAGAGAGAGACAGAGAGAGAGAGAGAGAGAAAAAACAAACAAACAAACAAACAGGTTGTGACATCCACCGTTGATTGTTACCTCCTTATGAAAGATGGCCTTGGGAGTGCTGCCCATTTTGAACAATTTCTTCAGAATAGGATCCAGTTCATTGAAAAGCTGACCGTCTTGGTAAAACCGTTTTAACTATTTAAAGAACCAAGAGTTTAGATAACTGTGTCCTTGAAGGTGCCTGTTTCTTAAAATAATGTGAATTAACTCACCAAAGATATTTGAGGAAGAATCTGCATGGTTGTCACATATGGTCATTATCCCCTGACTCACTAAGAACCAGAGGAGAGGTCATTTCTGGTGACCAGCAGGGCGATAGGTTGGGAATTCAATGGATGGTACTTAGTGTCCTTTTTCTTTAATAATTGGGATAAGCATGACCAAGGCCACTTGAGAAAACATTCTCAGAGTGAGAAGGGAGAGAAGGCTGTGACAAGTTAAATAAACGCTTGAGAAACGAAGCAGATGAAACCTGTTTGCCGCCACAAGTGCGTGCGACGGGGGAGCAGCATTCCTGAAACGGAGGGGACATGCATAAACTCTCAGGTCCCAGAGGGGAGAAGCAGCTAAACATTGACCTTTCCCCTCCCAGCCCGGCTGGAATGCCGGCTCAAAGCAAAAGGAAGGGTTGAGGGGATTTCTTCTTTTTAATAAGACGTCTCAGAAATGATCAGGAACATGGCAAAGCTGACTCTCAAAGATAAGCCAGAGGGTGGGGGGTGAGGCAAGCAGTGGCAGCTGTAAGCTGGTGGGTGGGGAAGAGTGTCACCAGCGTTTAGGTCAATCCACCAGAGCAGAGGCATGAAAATGTGACAAGAACAACTTTGGGGAGAAGGCAGCTGGGTGGCTTTCCTTTCTGAATCTGAAAGGGAAATTTCAAGCCTGGGAGAGGAAAGAGTCGGGAACCCCAGGAAGCTAGGTAATATCAGGCCCTGTTATCTCCCCCAACGATTTCTGTGATGATTGTGACATCACGCACAGAGGTGTCCCTTCACTTCTGCTGTAAAAATGCCATGAGTTAACTAATTGTCAACACCAGGCGAAGTTGGCTTCGGCTGCAGAATTCCACACAGCAACTTGGCAGTAACCGGAGGCTGTGAGGGTGTCTGTGACACAGGGGCAAGCAGGACCTTCCCTGAGTCCCCAGGGCTCCAGAGCCACTTCTTTGGGTTTAAAGCCTTTCCTTGGAAGTCTTGAGCAATCGTGAAATGAGAGAGAACATTTATCTTAGGGTAACAGCACCAACCACAGCCTCAGTGCCCAACAGGCTTAAATCTGCTGGAATAATGAGCCTAAAAGAATCATGAGTCAAAATGGCCCCACAAAGTCTGACAGGGAGGGAAAGATGAAGCCAGAAAGCCAGTGGAATAAGTGTGGTACGTGCAAACATGTTCCTCACCTGTGGCTGGGGATTCAATAATATATGCTGCATTTATGATATCATTCTAGATATTTAGTCCAAATGTGTATTAAGATATCTGAAAACCACTCCAGACCAATCCTTAACCCCCCGTCTGATTTTTTTCCTGAAGGCCGTGTTACATGGATTTCCAAAAGCTCTGAAAGGAGGAGATCTTAAATGCACAGAGGGTTTCCCAATTCCTCACCACACGCACAATGTAAATAACCACTTACAGGGCTGAGCTGGGTAATGTCCTTTGAACCTGGAATTGTAAGTTAATTCACAGCGGTGGTCTTAGACTTCAGACATTAGTTGCAGCAAATTGTGGAGGAAAGGCAGGATGGTATGATGCATGACCTAGAAAGAGCAGCAACAGCTTCTAATTTCCACTTATCCTCTGGGTCACGTGATATATTTCAGAAACTCACTTAAAATTGAGAAAATAAGCCATTCCTAATTGCACTTAGGTAAGGAAATAGCTCATTTATGCATCTAAGAAGATTAGAGACTCTTTCGGGTGTTTGTTTAGAATCTATGCCAATTTTTTTCCCCCCAGAGGCACAAACCTGGCTTTCCCTTAAGAAAAAAAAAAAAAAGGAAAACAAAACTCTAACAGAGCTAAATGTTAAAAAAAAAAAAAGAGGTCTTTGCATGCATTAACCCACTCAAGGATCTTGACAATTAATTCATCTCTGCCTTGAGCGTGGGATTTTTGCACTTTCTGGTATGCACCTTTGGGATGGATTTTTTTTTTTAAGTGAATACATCATTGTATTATTGGAGTTACATATGACTCAATATTAAAAGAGAGATAATTTTCCAACTAGTTATTTGAATTCCCATAAAACTCAATTTCCGCAGGTTAGCTCAAGAGAATTTTTAAAAATTAAATTCTAAGCATGTTGTTTGGAACTCTTTTATGTGTTCCCAGTGTACTTACAATACATTCACAGCCCCTTGCTGTGGCCTACGCCGTCCAGACCCCTTACTACCTTTAATGTACTGCTCTCCAGCTACACTGGTCCCCTTGCAGTGCCCCAAATGTCAGAGTACTTTCCTGCCTCAGAGTTTCTAGGCTAAGAGTTCTTTTTTTGCCTGGAAAGTTCTTCCCTGATCTTTGCACAGCTGGCTTCATCAAATATGCCATCTCAGATCATCATTCCTTGACCCTCCTCTCTAGAGCAGTGTCCCATCCATGCTCCCCTGTCCTCAACCTTGTCACCCTCTCTCCATTCTAGCTGGCAGTCATCACAATCTGTCTTCTTTCTCGGTGACATCTGCTTCTGCCACTGGACTTTAAGTCTCTCAAAAATAGAGATCTTGTCTATCTCACTCACCATTTTCTTCTCTCAGTGTCTAGTGGTAGGTGTTTAGTAAATATGTATTGACTGAGTGGATGAGTGATACGCTAGTGAACCATATCTGTTGTTCTTTCTGGATTCTCTTTGTCAAGTTTTGGTACTGATTTTATGTGCTGATTACTGAGAAGAAGAGGGGATGGGCTTAGAATGTCAAGGATTGAGCCCTGGAGGACCCCAATATCCAGGGTTCACAGGGAGTGCGAGGAGCCAGCAAATGATTCTGAAGGGGAGAAGCCTATAAGTTAGAAGGGAAAGAGGGGGAGTGTTCCAGGAAGGAGTGGTCAGCTGTAGACAATGCTGCTGCCACTGAGAATCAATTAAGATGAGGATCAAGATGTGTCCATGAGATTTGGCAACATGAAAGAAATCAGTGATCTAGACAAGAATATTGGGGTTAGTGGTGGGGAGACTCATTGGAAGTGGGTGGAGAGTCAATGAGCAGTGAAGAATGGGAGGCAGGAGTTCCCGTCGTGGCACAGTGGTTAACGAATCCGACTAGGAACCATGAGGTTGCGGGTTCGGTCCCTGCCCTTGCTCAGTGGGTTAATGATCCGGCGTTGCCGTGAGCTGTGGTGTAGGTTGCAGACGCGGCTCGGATCCCGAGTTGCTGTGGCTCTGGCGTAGGCCGGTGGCTACAGCTCCGATTCAACCCCTAGCCTGGGAACCTCCATATGCCGTGGGAGCGGCCCAAGAAATAGCAACAACAACAAAAGAGACAAAAAGACAAAAAAAAAGAAAAAAAAAAAAAAGAATGGGAGGCAGAGAATACAGACGTCTTGCTGAAGAAGTTTTGCTGGGACGGGAACCTCAGGGAATGGAGTGAAGGCTAGAGGACACAAGGGCTCAGGAAATAGCTTTTTTTTCCCCTTTTTTCATTTTTGTTTGTTTGTTTGTTTTGCTTTTTAGGGCCACACTTGCAGCATATGGAGGTTCCCAGGCTAGGGGTCAAATCGGAACTACAGCTGCTGACCTACACCACAGCAACACAGGATCCGAGCTGTGTCTGCAACCTACACCACAGCTCACGGCAATGCTGGATCCTTAACACACAACGTTAAGTTCCTTGTTGGATTCGTTTCCACTGTGCCACAACGGGAACCCTGACACTTTGTTATTTTTGATTTGTTTGTATTTTAAGATGGGAGATGACAGATTTTTTTTTTTTTTAATGCTCTAGAGAATGACCCAGGAGAGAGAAAGAAAGAGATGAGGAGGAGAATGTAGGAGAGAAAAAGGATATTGCAGGAGAGAAGTCCTTGAGTAGTTGGGCCAATGTGGTCCAAGGAATGTATTGACCATTGCTGGTCATGGGACTCTTTGCCATGATGAAGGGAGAAGGCAGAGAAAGCAGGTTCCAACATATGGTGGGATATGTGTGTGTGCTTGTATTGATTTGGGGGTACAGATAAGAGTGTTGCCCTCAATGCTTCTATTTCTTCGGGTATGAAACCAGGGCATCAGCTGGGCGTGTAAGAGAGGAAAGGGATTTGGAAGGGTTAAGGAGAAATGAAAAGATTTGAAAGAATGATCTTAAAAAGTAGAAAAGCAAACTATGTAGGGATATGGAGAAGGAATGTAGTGCTGAGTGTTCATTTGATTTTTACCATCAGGAATTTGAAATGACTGGATTTGGGGATTTTCCCAAAACTTACAGTGGGAACATTAACTATTACCACCTTTCTGGAGGGCAGTATCCTTTGACTTAGACATTCTAGGAATTCATCCTAAAGAGAGTTGGACATCTTTTGAGAAGATGTTCAACAAAGTGTTTATAATCAATAGCAAATACTTGGAAAATATCTAAATGTTCAACAAGAGGAAGTTAGATAAATAAATAATGAGTTAGCCAAATGATGGGATTTTTTGCAGCTGTTAAAGACTATATATCTATATTCATTGATATAGATAAATAACCATGATGAGTTATTGAGTGAAGAAAATGCAGTTTTCAAAGCAGTGCAAAAAATAAAACCCCATTGGTTGAACTCTGATGCAGCTGAGAATGTTCCTAGAGGATGTTCTTGGAGCTGGGGTGGCCCTTTAAAGTTGTCCAGAATCAGAACAAAGGCCCAGGAAGGGAATGAAAGCTTCGCTCAGGCAGATTCTTCCAGAGAGGACAATTCCCAGTGAGGGACTCAGTTGTGGCCATCCGCAGCTAGCCCTCCCAGCTAAAAGAACAAATCTCCCAAGGGTGCATCTGGGTGGCAGACCACAGCATCCACTACAGGCCCACAAGTCCTAGTGTGTGGTTACAAAGATAACCATAATACCTGCTCACTTTTCCTCTTCAGGCTATTGTGAGGAGCTGAGATAAAAATATGAAATTGCTTTGTAAACTGTAAAGGCCTATCCACTATAATATGTCATTAGTCACCATTCTCTGTCATTTGTTCCCATCCTACTTTTCCTCATCTTCCCTCAACTTAATCACATTTTCCCTTCTCTTTAGGTTTATTGACCCTGGGGTGGGTGGGGTGGGTGATTTTTTTTAAAATGGTGTAAAATTCTGAAAAAGAAAAGACAGAATTTTCTGTCTAGTGTACATACTGTCCTCAGTGGGTCCAGCCAGGAGCCTGGGCCTCCCCCCACCTGGAGGTGGGTTTCTCCCCTGGGCCAGGGCTATGTAGGCTGGACTGTCCGGGAGATAAGAATGACCTCATGAAGGACTTGAACCATCTCTTCCTCCCTTCTTCCCCAACTGAGACATGGGCCCATGGTCTATTTGGGAAAAATAGACCAGAGAAGAAAGAAAAGCCACCTCAGGCAACTGCATTCCCCAGTAGCAAGAGGAGGCTGTAAGGAAAAAGTTGAAGCCCAAGGGAAAATCTGAGGCATGAATTACAGAGGCTGCAAATACCTTCCTGTGGAGAATCAGACAAGGGAAAGCAGAGAAAACTGGAACTATCTTTATAACTTTCTAAGGAGATGTCCGTCCCCCCCCCCCCCCCCCGCATGCAGCTCTAGACGTTTCTTTAAAGAATGTGTGTGGTCACAAAGTTAAAGGGCTGAGCAAATTGTGTCCCTGCTCCCAGATGGTTTTAAATGGTAGCAGACAGAAGGAAGAGCAAGGCAAGACTCACCACCCACCCCACAGCCTCCCCACAGCCTGGCAATCACACGGCTGTGCTTCCTCTGTCACTAATTCTGGAAGAGTGAGGGTGGCTTTTCAGACCCAGGAAACGCTTTCAGGTTGACCAACAGGCACCAGAGGGAGAGGTCTGTAGTTTCCCTAAATGCTGAAGCAACTCTGTCCTCCCCCACCCTCCCTGTTAGGGGCCTGAACCACTGAGAAATGCTAAAACCACACAAATTAGCAGAGAGAGAGGAAAGAAATTCAGTCACAGGAAAGAAGAAAAATAGTCTCTCCTTCCAGAAACAGTCAAGAAAGCTAGGACACAAGCAGCCCTCTCCCGTGCCCCCAGCGCTTGGTAAAATACGAGTGTCATGGGACTTGGGGGTTAGAGGGCCCAAGCCAAGAGCTAATCATTTTGATTTACGCCTTGAGCCGAGGTTGTGAGTAAATGCATTTACGCTGCTTGTAACTACAGTGTCTGGCTGGGTCCATGCAGACGTGGAAGGCTCCACCAGCACTGAAAGTCATGGGAACATGGGGGCCCGTTCACAAAACATCTTTAGCTTAAATAGGTTCACAGTACCTGATTAGCATAAAGAAAACTGTGTATTGAGTAGGACCCCAATTTTGAAAAACCAACATAAAGAAAGAACTCTCAATCTGTGGAAGTGGAAAAAACCAGAGTGCCAGATACAAAAGGGTCACAGTTTCTCTTGGGAATGGGATTATCTTCTTCTTCCTACTTTTCTGTGTTTTCGGATTTTTTTTTTTCCTACACCGATCATATGTTTCTACTGCAATTTGAGAAACACAACCCAAGAATCGTTTGGTGAGATGAGCTCTTCCCATGATTGGAAGCACTTGTCCACAAATGTACATTCACACACAATTACTTGGTATGAATATGTGTATGTGTGCCTGTGAGTGTGCAGGCATGTGTTCCAAAGCTCTGGGCTCCTCCTTCCATTTCAGTTAGGATTCCTTTTGTCTCTGGCGAATTCTTGAATCCTATGTAACCTCAGATGGCATTTCTGGAAAGATGGTCTCCTAGGACTGCTACCAAGGTAACTTGTATCCTCCACCAACATTTCTGGCAGGTGGCCACTCCCGGTTCTGATCCCTCAAATAAGGCCACCAGGGACCCTGCCCTTGGTCTCCACCATCACTCTAGGGACAGAGAGGGTGGGGGGAAGAGGAGGAGCACGATGACTTGCTGACCTGTAGTGCTGACCCTAACACTGAGGAGTGCCAGGGATACAGAGAGGAGAGACTTTGCCAGCGACAGCCGAGCCTTCTCGGGCTGTTGGTTTCCAGCTCACTGCCTAATCCTGCAGACTTAGGTTTCATCCCCACTTCCCGAGGTCTGGATTTCTTCTGACATGGACTGCTTCCTTTCCTCAAAGGTTAGTGCCATCCCTTTTCTCTAAGCATTTTAAAAGGCAGTTTATACAGAACCGTACCCCAGACCAGGGCTTGTATGTTTGTGTTCTCCTGTGCCCGTTTCCTTCTGTGTCCTGGTGGCACTGCTCCCATTTTGCTGTTATTCTTTTTGTAAAAGCCCATAAATTCTGAGCTGCCAGGTTGTGTCTTTGGGGGCTTAACTCTATGCATCACCACATACCTGTAAATGATTAATAAGCAGCATTTGGTTAATAAATAACATTCAGCCCTGATATTAACAACAGGGTTTTTTTTTTTTTCTTTTTTTCCAAGCAAGACACAGCTGGTGACAATTTGGTGACACAGGGTCACCTCAGTTTTTTTGAGCGTTAGCTTGGAGGAGAGACTGAATGCTGCCAGATGTCACTAAAAAAATAAAAAACAAATGTATCTGGGTCCTCAGAGAGACTCCTGGAGAATGCACACACTTGGACACACACACACACACACACACACACACACACACACACACACCCGCAGCAAGAGATTCCTGTGCTTTTTATTGTGATGTCTCTTGTTACCTCCCACGATCCTGTGGGTTCATCACATAGATTATGGCTCTTCCTGTGCCTAGAACGAGCACGTATTCTGAACTGAAAATCCCTGTTCATTGGTCGGCTGTGAGTCAGATGTTATGTATGCTTTGGGAAAGGTGGGAAATGGGTTTCTCAATAGTGAGGTATTAGCAACGTTCCCTACTGGCTGTATTTGCTCAGCCACATTGAATGATTCAATGCTAAGCACTTCCAGAGTTTGGACTTACAAAGAAGAAAACTCCATCCTGGGGGATCTTTGCTGCTGTGCCAGGGTGCTCTGGATGGGAACTCCCATTCTGGCATGTATTCATTACAAGTAGGTGTTTGACCGCCTTAGCTACTGTCACAGCTGATGCCTCCTCCCCCACCTCCAATTCAATCCCTTCCCAGCACAGACATCTCTTCTTCTTTCTTTTTCCTAGCTCTTATCTCACAAGGGACTGGTGTTCTTGCTCTGAGTTCCTTGGGCCAGAGAAGGAGGTCCTTTTGCTTGCCTTCTCTAGACTCTACTCTTGAGTTCAGTCCAGTGAGAAACCTCTTCTGGCTTTGCTGTTCACATAGGACCTTCCTCAAGTCAGGCCAGACCTCCCTCTTCCATCCCTCCAACTTGCTCTTCCTTCAATTGTGGACTGGCTGCTTCTCAAGAGCCTCTAGCCCCTTCTTCATCTACTCATTGTTCCGGGGTGACGGTAGCTTTATAACTATCTTTCAAGTTTCTCCCCATCGTGACCTTATCATAAATGATGATTCAGAAATGGATATAATCATTATGCATATTAAATACATGATATATAGAGAGAAATTCCTGTCTTCAATGAAAGACAAAGAGGAATAGGGACAATGTTATCTAGTCCACTTTGCCCACAGATGCTGACTTTCCAAAAGACCAAGGTGTAAGGACAGGTGGTGCAGGTCCTAGTCCAGAACAGCTACCTCTTCAGAGGTTCGTGGTTTTGTTTTTTGTTTTTTTTTTTTTTTTCCAAAGGTCTGCAGGTGTGTCATATGGAAGTTCCCAGGCTAGGGGTTAAATCAGAGCTATAGCTGCAGGCCTATGCCATAGCAATGTGGGATGCAAGCTGTGTCTGTGACCTACACCACAGCTTACAGCAACACTGAATCCCTAACCCACAGGATCAAATCCACATCTTCATGGATACTAGTCAGGGGTTCGTTTCCACTGAGCCACAATGGAACTCCCAGGTTCATGATTTCTCTATTTGTGACTCAAAGCCCCTAAAGAATGACTGGTATAGTAAATTACTTTCTTCTTTTGAAGACAAATCAGATAATTCACAAATTACGCCCTAATTCCCTTTCCTACACAAGTGGGTCCCCATCCTACATGTCAAAGAGCTACTATTCTGCTACCATGGGAGCAGCCATTGCCAGGAAAATATGCCTCTTGCCTTCCCCTTTCTCTATTTTCTTCTTCCTAGATCAGCACTCCTTTCTTCCCTTTCCACATACTTCCTCTTCCTTCTCTTAGGAAAGAATGTGATATTTAATGGGCATGTTGTCAGGCATCTGAGCTTCTAGTTATAGCTCCATCGCTATCAATCTGTGTGAGCTGGAGAACAGAAGTGTAACCAATAAGAGATGACAAATTTCATTGTGTAATTTAGATCTTCATTTCAGTGTGTCATTCTGACTCCTTTCTAGTTAATCAGATGTTTGCCAGAAATTATAACTTAACCATATGTGGGAGTGTGAATAAAGGCATTAACAAAACCCTTTCCCCTTTAGCCTGAACACTTGACTTTTGGTAAATTCCCTGGCTCTGTTTCCCTGGAGACCTAATAAAAGAAAGTAAAAATGGCCCTGATTGTTAGACTCTATCTGGACTGGAGCAGAAGCTATATAGAAGCTATATCTTTGGGTTTCCCTGAGTGCAGTGATTCTTGTAACTGACATGACCCTGTGGGCTCCATAGAAGCTATGGCCATGGAGTTCTTCCAAAAATATTAGCTGCTGTGGAGTATGGGACTTCCCATCCCAGGGTGTCTTCCATACCCTCCTGATGTGAGTCTCATTTCTTCACACCCAGGTCATCACCTGGGGCCCAAGAGAATAGCTTGTGGGTATAGTGTGGATGGCTCTGTGATTGGGTGCAAGTCCCTGCAGAAGAAGAAGGCTCAATGTGTCCTGCTGGCTACTCTGCATCCTGGCCTATGCCTCCTTCTGAGCCCAGTGGTGCCCAGTGTAGCATGGCAGTCTTGTGAGTCGGCATGTTTAGAAGAGCTTTAGGAGAAAACCTCCTGGTGAGCGTTGCAGATGAGGTTTTGACTTTCGGTGAACAAGAGCATTTGCGTATGAAGCTGTCTGCTCGAGTCCATTGTCCAGTCATATGGGTAAAGGGGATCAAAAGGTACAAACTTCCAGTTATAAAATAAACAAGTCACGGGGATGTGATGTACGGTTTCAGTTTTGCAAGATGGGAAAAATTCTGGAGGTTGGTTGCACAACAATGAGGATGTACTCAATACTCCTGAACTATTCACTTGAAAACTGTTAAGATGGTAGATTTTTATGTTAGATGTATTTTACCACATCTGAAGAAAAATTGACAGGTTCCTCTAAATGTCACACTTAAATCGTGTTTTCAACAGCTGGGCTAATGTTAAATGTTTCCAATTTTTACTATTAAGTAGTATAGGAATATTTGGGGGTGACTTTTCCAATTCTGTCTTCCAGTTGTGGTTAAAAAGAAAAAATCTATATGTCACATCTTATCATTTGACAAATTGATAATTTCAGCCATCAGTCACCACAAGTTCCCCAAGTGGTGACCACACCCCTTATTGATGAGAACACCATCTAGAGGTCAATTGTGGAATGACAGGCTATACTCAGGAGGAGGAAGACCTCTCTGCCAGGCCTCCCACTCTTGGAAGAGCACCTGGAAAGGGAGGCAGTTCTAAGCTCCATCCTTTTCCTATCACTCTTCCAGTCAGTATAGTTTCCAAGACCTTGTTGTAATGAAGAGAAAGATCTCCCAGTAGTTACAGTACTTGAGGTTAGAATAAAAATCTTTTTATGGGATAGAGCACTATCTTGCTAATAAAACTTCAACCACTAATCCTTTGTTATTCTCTTAAAACAATATAACATCTCCAATGCAGTTATGGCAAAAAATTCTTGCATAAACTCATGCACCTACTTAGGAATGTAATAGAGGAGGCTGTGGCAGTCACTGAATGATTTTGCTTTTAGTAAATCACAGGGTCAGAGAACACTAGAACTTAAACAGATTTAGGGATCAGCTGGTTTAGAGACCATCTAAAGACCATTGGTTCTCAACCATTATAGGATCACAGACCTCCTTGACACTCCAATAAAAGTTAGATGGTTTTGATCCCATAAAATGTTATTTTACACAAAGCCTTGAATATAATTTTAAAGGGTTCATGGATGCCCAACCTCCACCCCAAAGTTCATTATACATTTGGAATCCCTGCTCTGGTCCCACCCCATAATTTGGAAATGAG
The DNA here is from genome assembly GCF_054392235.1 of Sus scrofa. Lineage (NCBI taxonomy): Eukaryota > Metazoa > Chordata > Mammalia > Artiodactyla > Suidae > Sus > Sus scrofa. The sequence continues at coordinate 114,379,550 of NC_139385.1, read as the reverse complement.
GTTTCTGAGAAATACCACACATGAAGAAGAAGCCTAGCCAAGCTGGATGCTAGAGGAAGATGTGGTCCCACACAGAATGTGATGCTATGTTAGAATCAGCCCTGGTAAAACCCATTCCTGGAGTACACATTCATGTTCTCTGTGATGGATCAGGCTGAGTAAAAGAGCAAAGAGTTGCCCTTTGGAGGCTCCGGTTCTGTTAAGGGAACCCAGTTGGAATCAGCAGCCATGAGAAACAAGAGTTATCTTATTGGCTGGAGGGGAGGGGAAGAATGTGAGTAGTTGGCAATCCAGGGGCAGTCAGAAGGGCATGGACATGATCCCTGGGCTGAATGGAGAGGATTGGTGACGGGGGAAGGATTGGCAACAGGAGGGATGCTCACCCAGAAATACAGAGAAATAGTAGTCAAAGTAGCAGGGAGGCACAAAGAGGTGTAGACCAAGAGCCTGCAGGAAGAGGTCTGGATTATTTGTGAGATCCTGTCCCAGAGACTTCTAGAAACATCATTAGGGGACACTAAAAGAAGACTGGACTTCCAAGGTGGTGGGGTAGGAGCTTTGCTCTTTGGGTTCTTGCTGCAAATGCGATGGCTGCTTTGCCAGGACACCAAGGGTGTGAAGAATTAGGCTCTGCTTTGGCTTCGGTTCCCCAGTGAACATGGTGGAGGTCAAAGTGACACTCCCGGTAAGGGGCTCTTGAGCTGCTGCCTGGGGAGCCCTCAACTGTCCTGAACTTTGCAGCAAGTCATTATACATCTTTCTGAACTTCAGTTTTTTCATCTACAAAATGGGATCAGGGGATGAAGACATATTGAGCACTAAGTTTCTTTCTAACCTGAAAAAAAAATCGGATTCTGTGACCAAACTGGAAGGCCAGGGTTGGGCTCTTTCAGCTCAGCAGATTCAAGTGAGTCATTTTTGAATCGCTGGTCTAAGCACTACCCTCTTAAGTCAAATATTTCCTTGAGATATAATGTTTTGGAAAATTGGGAAAGAGAGGATACAAGAAGCTGGAAGGGAACCTAAAGAGACTGTAAAAATCATTTCCTATATTTAAGAAAGAAAATGAAAAAAACGACAGTGAGGATTGGGGTTATAATTTGGATTGACTGATTCCATGAGTACACACCAACAAAACTGGGTCTCAGCAGAAAACCTAAGGGTGGCTGCAAGGTTGACTCATTCGGAAGTTGCAGCCCCTCTTCCCTATCATGTGCAGCTTTGCCTCATCTGTGTTCATTTTAATTCTCAGCTACTGCAGCAATACAGCCAGGCTTGATGTTTGCACATGGCAATGTCCAGAGAGACGTCACTCTTCTTCCTTGTGGCTCTCCTAAGGATGCAGAATTTTCCAGAAGCCCCAGCAAACTTCCCCTTGAATCTCATGAAACTGAACTGGTTCACATGACCATCCCAGAACCTATGGCGGGGTGATGGGATTATGCTTGGACAATTAAGTGGACCTGAAAGGTGCAAGGACCGCAGTGGGGAAGGGGTGACTACCTGGTACAAATTATGATCTGTTGGAAGGATAAAGAATGGCTGCTTAGCAGACAACCATCAGTGTCTCCCTCTGGCTGTATTTCAAAAGTCTGACCACATTCTTTTCAGAATCACATTTTGAAATTCATTGGGGTACGTGACCAGGTTCCCCATTTTACAGATGGAGTAATTAAACTCAGGGTCACACAGTTGGCTTAGAGCTGGGAACAAAGACCTTACTAATTAGAATCCAAGGCTTCTCTATGTATATATGAAAGGTTTAAATTTGGGGCTTATCCTTTTACCCAAATAGTATTTTGCTGGGGATTATTTTAAGAAAATAATAAATGAAAAATAGGAAAAAAGAGTTAGAGACAAAAATGTGTGTGTGAAAAAAACAGAAATGATCAGAGAGCCCAATAATAGCCAACTAGTTAGATCAATTTTGGTGCATAAATACAATGGAATATCAAGCAGCTCTTAACAATTATATGGTAGAAGAAAAAGCAATGGCTTGCAGATATGTTCACAATATATTGTTACATTAAAGAGCAGGCTCTAAAACTGTTGTAAAAGAAAACCAGATCTGGAAAAATGAAGAGATACGTACACCAACATTTTATCAGTGCTTATCTTTGCATAGTGGAAAAAGGATGGTTTTCATTACCTATTTTGTGCTTATCTCTATTTGCCAAATTCTTTGGTGAGTCTATATAACAAAGGATTTCTTTGGTGAGAACATTATAGTCAGCAAAAATGTCTGTTGTTAAAATATTTTCATTGAATTAAGTACTTTTTTTTTTTCACCAGAGCCCTGGTCTTCAGATATAGATGCCAGGAATCAGAGGGTTCCACAAGGAAAGGAGAGTCAGGGAGTAATGGCAACAGCCATCACAGTGGCCCTTGCAACAGCCTTCTCAGACGTGTCCTCGATGTGGATAAATCTTAGGACAAGAAGCATCGCTGGGGAGGATTCTAAAATGTGCCCCTCAGCTGCTTCACAGACTGGTCACTGTGTCCATGGCCAATGAGCAAATCATGGGTTTGGGGGATCATGAGGGAGAATGAAATGCTATAGATTCTTCTTAAAACAACACTGCTGATAATAGCTATTTCTGAAGTTTCAAGTTCCTGGCACATATTCAGTGCCTAATAAATATTGGGTAAGTGAAGAGATGTAGGGCCAAGAAGAATTATTGGAAACTGTTAAACACTGAAGTGACCAACTTATGAATACTCAGCACAATGCCTTCTACAGATTATTTTACCCTGGAGGACAGAATGACTCTCACACACTCTGCTTTTTCTGGACACATTCCTGGGTCTCCTGACCACCCAGGTCTTGTGGCGCTCTCCCACACTTATCCCGGTTGTCACGGAGGAGATGCACTTTCTCTTCTGTTGACCTTCCAGCCTCTGGTGAGTCCTGCACATACGGAAAGTACCCAGGAAACAGCAACAGCATGACCAAAAAATTCATATTTTCAGTCTCAAGGCCAAACCCCAAAGGGAAAAAAAAAAAAAAAGCCCCAAAGCTGGATGGATTTTAAGGACCAAAGTTATTCAGGTCAGAAGCTAAAAATGAGATGGCCCACTCCTCATTCTTCAACTAGGTGGAGGCTGGAGGCTGCCAGGTCCAGAGGAAGTATCATTACAGAAGGGCCTGTCCAAGGGTACCCCACTGTCCACTCTGCTTTGAAGACAAACACCCCCCCATAATTAGAAACAGCTTTATTCACATGCCAGATGTCTGTGCTTCTCTCCCAATTATTTTCAGAAACATCATAAAGAACCATTAGTGACAACGTAAAAATTTTTTTTAAATCTGTCCAACCTTATGAGTTCAATCTGATATGAAGATTGCAATTTGCTTATTCCTAAGCATAAGGATGTCTTTGACTTGAACTTTTATGCCAGAAATACTGCCACATATTTGGTTTAATCACAAAGCCCAGGCAGCCTTACAAAATTTTTAACCAAATGTCTTCATATAACACATACATGAGCACACACAACACACACACACACACACACACACACACACACACACACACACACACACACACACACTACATTAGCATGCCCTGAGCAGTTCCTAAGAATAATACGAACAATCAAAAGTTATGGGAAGCATAGGGTCCATATCATGAAGTAATAGTTCTTCTGAGCTCTGTGCTGGTCAGACCACTTGGGAATATTGTGTTAAGTTCTGGAAAGGGCTATTGACCTAAGAGAGAAACTCCAGGGAGTGGGAGTGGCACAACCAGCAGAGTCTTTAGACTTCTTGACCACAGAGTCTGTATCATTTCCTCTTATACCCACTGTCCCTGGCACAATGTCTTATATGTAGAACATGCTCAAAAGTACTTGTTGAATCAATGAGTAAATGAATCCATATTTCATGCTTAATTTTTGAAGGCAGTACATATGCTTAGCCTGGAAAATTCAAGCCATAAAGATGTGACACAGTTCCTTTCAAATCCTTGAAGGGTCATCCTAGAGAAGAGGGCAGAGATTTTCTCTCTCTCTTGCTCTTTGGATCAGAAAGAGGGCTATAGGAAAGCAGATTTGACTCAGTATCATTGTTGATTTGTGTATCTGCCTTGAAGAACTGTGGGATGCTTGGCTGCATTCCTGGTACTCTATTTTAATTTGAACATTGTAGGGATCTAGAAAGAGAAATTTGAGCTTGGCAGCCAACTTAATGATTCAGTCATGAAATCTTTATTGTTCATGGTGCCAGATGATGATGAAGGAAGGTGGGTAGGTTTAAGACAAGACTTTATCTCTTTTGAAGCTTATGGTCTATGCAGGGATGCAGGCAAGTAGGCAGGCCATCACAGTACCCCTAAGGTGAGAAAGGCTACTGTAGGGAAAGTTCAGGCACCCACAGCATTGGGTGCTCAGGGACCCCAGGAGGCTTAGATCAAGTGATAGTGAAGGGGTTGGGGGGATTCAATATGCATAAAGGTCTAAGGCATGAGAAAAAGACACTTGGGAGAGTCCTCTGCCACCTGAGCCCTACTTCTCTCAACCAGCCACTCTTCCCACTTGTCCATCTACTCACTCTTGGCCTGGGAAATTTCTTCCTCCTATTTTGGCCTTGGTGGCTGAGTTTGGCTTTTCAGTTTCTGACTTTCCTTGCTCAGGCTCATTCTGAGGCTCGGTGCCTACCTCATTCCTCCTCCTGGCCCATCTTTAGTGGACATGGGGCTCTCCAAATAGAAGGTGAACTTAGGCTCGCTGCTCATCTCAGCCAACAGAGGCACTAACGAGGGCCAGACACAGTGTGCCTGCCTCTGAGAGCCAACAGCCCAGCCTCTGAGATGCTACACTCCACCTGTCCAGAATGACACTCGAAGAGCAGCAGGATGATGAAAATATTTTGGAATTGGATAGTGGTGAAGGTTACACAGCCTTGTGAATGTACCAAAACCCAGTGACTTTTGCATACACCTTAAAATGGTGTACCCTTTATGATATGTGACTTGTAGCTCAATTTTTTTTAAGCAACAAGAGATGACTTCTGGGGTTGAGCTTAAGTATCTCTGGTTAAATTCCTGCTTTCCTTATATTCACTGGAAGGGGAAGGATTTGTCTTTAGACAGAATATCTTTGCCATCTTAGCAATTCCTAACAATCGACGGCCCTGTTAAGGCATGAAAAGACGTGATTAGTGCTGACTCCATACACAGGCTATTAATTAATACCTAAATAATTATATGTTGCCAGTTTTTTGATTTATAATTTTAAGCATACTTTCATATTTATCTTCATAGGCAGCACTGAATAGGGAAAGAACATCTGGGGAGACCTAAAGCTTGAGCCTGATTTTGCCACTAACCAAAACCTCTGTGACCTCAGGGGTGAGGGGGGCAGGCAGGTCATAGAACCTCTGAGTCTTTGTTTTCTCAACTCTAATATGGAGGGTTAGATGCAATAGGCCCATGTGTCTCTATGATTCTGTGCATTTCTAACTTTCACAATCTTCAGAACAAACCTTAAAAATAAGTAGGGACAGGTGACTGTCCATATTTTACCTATAAAGAAATTGAGGGAGTTCCCTTCATGGCTCAGCAGTTAAGGAACACGACTAGGAGCCATGAGGCTTCGAGTTCGATCCCTGGCCTTTCTCAGTGGGTTAAGGATCTGGGGTTAAGGATCTGGCGTTGCTGTGAGCTGAGGTGTAGGTCGAAGATGCGGCTTGGATCCCACTTGGTGTGGCTGTGGCATAGGCCAGCGCCTGTAGTTCCAATTCGACTCCTAGCCTGGGAACTTCCATATGCCACAGGTGTGGCCCTAAAAAGCCAAAAAAAAAAAAAAAAAAAAAAAAAGACAGAAAGAAAAGAAAAGAAGTTAAGGAATTAAGGACCAGGGAATTTAAAGGGCCTTTGAATGTTTTAAACCAAGACTGGAAGTGAACTCACCAGAGTTCTAGTCTGATACTCCTTCTAATGTGAGAGAAATGTGGGGCCTCCATTGCAGGACTTCCCCATCTAAGTTTATTCAGCTTATGAGTATTTGAGGCAAGACTGTAGACTCTTGCGAAAGGCAAGCACTGAAGGCAGGAATGTCAGAAAGGGTGGTGGGTTGGATCTGGGTCACGGCCGCTGTGGAGGCAAGTCAGGGGAGGCTGTTTGCTAAGGAGCCCGCATTTCATAGACCACTAGGAAAGGAGGAGTTGCCAGGAAACCCTGAGTTTTCCAACTTGGCAATCAGTACACAGCTGAGTTTTTATAGGAAGTTGCCCAGTTCTTTGGAAATTTCATGTGGTATAAATGTGGCCTCGAAATTCTATATATCAGCTTAGCCAACAGCAGAAACATTTGGGAACTCCCGGATTTGGGAGATCTGTTTACATTATTGTTCCAATTACTTTCAGCAGAACTGTATAATGTGAAATTATATTGCTAAAAACAATTTAATCTCCTGATCTTTGCAGCTTCTTAATAACAATTAACCCCAAGCAGAGTGAAGGCGGAATGGAAAAAGTAATTTATCCCAAATCAAAAAAATTAGGTCTTGGCACTGCATCTACCTAACTGGCTGTGTATTCTTAGATAATTCACTTAACCTCTCTGATCTTCGAGGACTTCACTACAAATAGGGAGTTAGAGGAGATCATCTTTAAAATCCAGCTCAGCTCTAAAATACTGTGATCAGATGTCATACTTTACCACATTCCTCTCCCTGAACCTTAGGTATTTCTGTCTTCTCCAGGCCAAACAAGTGGAACCTTCCCTGACACCATCATTTCTCACTGCCCTAGAACAGAAAGCCCAGCCACAGTCCGGTGCCACTTCCAAGAGCTAGCTATTGCAGGTGACACCTCGTGACTCTACCATGACTGTCTACACTGCTATAGGGAAAGTTACCTTGGAGGAACATATTACACCTGGCCTTGACAAGGTGTAATAGTGTAGAGGTTAAGAGTATAGGCTCCGGAGACAGATCTGGGTTGAACCCTAAATGTGCCACATACCAGTGACTCTGAGCAAGCAAATTCACCATACCCGGTACCCAGTGAGCACCCAGTGAGTGAAAGGTTAACTGTGTAGGCCTCTATTCTGAAGGGACAGCATGGGCTTCTCAATCCATCATGAGATGGTAAATGTCTAAGAAGAAATGCCATCCCTCTTTTCTCCAACACCTCTAGCAGAATTGTTACCCAGAGCTAACAGGCCCAGCCTGTCTTGGAAGACTATCTAACTCAACACAATTTAAATAAGTTGCTTCGATTCTTATGACAGAGTAGAATGAGATAAGATGGGGGAAAAAAATCTGATGGGGAAGAATTTAAGGAGCAAGAGAAGAAACAGTAGGTAGTAAGTGAGAAAGTTAATGCTGATCATTTCTAAGCAAGTAGAAGGAATGAAGTAGCTAATTTACATTTCCTTTCAGAGAAATGAATGTGCGTTTTTCTGCATGTATGTAGAGCATGTTTAAAAATCAGGCATCGCATGTTTTTCAATGTATAGATATATTTGGACTTGCACATTCCATCGGATATAATCTTTCATCTTTCCCATGTGTTGTTGATTTTCTTACCAGCCTCAGACTCAGAGCAGATACTGCACCTGGTAGTTTAGTACCTGCTGCCAGTGGCCTCACATGAACCCATTAACCACTGTGGGATGGCAGAGCAACTCCAAGTCCAAGGCTAGTCTATGCAGGCTTGCAGTGGCCACATTCCGTGCATTAAAGCCGCAGCAGGTTGCTAAACATAAGCCAAATGCTCTTGGTTCAGGTTTTGATTCCATTAGTTCCTCGATGTGTGATCTATGGCAATTACTTACTTCTCAAAGGCTCAGTTTCAACATCTGTGAAATGAGGAATGATAACACTTGCCACAAAGAGTTGAGGGTTGAATGAGATAGGGCATAGAAAACACTTAGCTCAACATACATTGGCCTGTAGGCAATAGTCAATACATATTTAATTCTCATGTTCTTTCTCTAGGATACATGGGATGTAGGAGCTTATGATTCATTCCAAGTTCAAGGATATGGATTAATGTGAATATAATGTAACAGTGGGTTTTAGAGATCTAGTCAGGGGCCTGCCCCTTATCAATTTAATATCTAGTTTCCAGGGTAATGCACTGAATTCCAGAAGACAAAAAAAAGAATTTTTTGTAGCCATCAGAAACATGAAACATCAAAATTACCTTCCTTTTGACATGCAAATTATAAAAACATAACTAATAGTTCTATTTGTTTGGCCTCAATTTAAAAAAGTAGATTTCAGAGTTCGCTTATGACTCAGTGGGTTAAGAATCTGGTGTTGTCACTGCAGTGTCTTGGTTCGCTGCTGTGGCACAGGTTCGATCCCAAAGAACTTCCTCATGCTGTGGGCATGGTCAGTAAATAAATAAATGAATAAATAAATAACATAAGAAAATACAAAAGCAAATTTCCTGCAAGAAAAAATAAATAAAAGCAAAGAAAAATATTGAATGTCTTCTGTAGAAGAATCAGCAATTCAGAATTTTTTCAAAAATTTCTTATTGTGGTAAAACACACATAACCTAAAATTTACCATCTTAACCATTTTGTGTGTATATGTGTTCAGTGTTATTTAATACCTTCATATCATTATGCAACCATTACCACCATCCAGCTCCAGAATTCTTTTCATCTCACAAAACTAAACTTTGCATTCATTAACCAATAACTCTCTCCCCCCACTCCCCAAGCCCTTGGGCAACTATCATTCTGCTTTCTGTGTCTATGATTTTAACCACTCTTTAAAATAAGTACCTCATATAAGTGGAATCAACAGTATTTGTGTTTGGGTGATTGGTTTATTTCACTTAATATAATGACCTCAAGGTTCATCCATGTTATAGCATGTGTCAGAATTTCCTCCCTTTTTAAGGCTGAATAATATCCCATTGTATTTATATACCACATTTTGCTTACTCATTCATCCACTGATGAATGGGTTGCTTCTAAGCTGTCATGAATCATGCTGCCATGAACATGGATATACAAATATCTACTTGAGCCCCTGGCTTTCAGCTCTTTTGAGTATGTACACAGAAGGGGAATTGCTGGATCGTTTACAATTCTATATTTAACTTTCTGAGGAACCACCATACTGTTTTCTAAAGTGGCCAATCCAATTGCTTTTATTCTGCCTACCCCAACCTTGTTTTTCACAATATGCCTATAAAAAGTAGAGTCGCCATTTACCACACCAAGCAGTGTGCTAAGTGACCTTTGAGCCCTGTCTTTTCATTATCTCGGTAGCACTATGAGTAGGTATGTTAATGTTGTGCCCATAGTACAAATGAGGAGGTGGCCTGGGTCAGGGAGGGGCAATGGGATGCCCTCCTAATCAGCCTTGCTCCAGCCTTGAATTCCTAAGCCACCATTGTAACCACATGGTTAGTGTTGGTTCCCGTGGCTCCCTTTCTGCAGTGAGCCTGTGACTGAGATAACAGTGATGAGAACACTGGTCCTGGGTCATCAGATCTCGGGGACCCAGCCCCTCTCATTTGGGTAGAAGGGACAGGTGGTGTGCCAAGAAAAAAATCTAAGGCACACCTAGGCCTGAAGTTGGAACAAGGCGTGTGCAGAGCCAAGGGTAAGGCCAAAGCCATACAGGGACCATGACAAAACCAAAGTCAAGTAGTTTTGTTTTTTAAATTGATAGGAGGAGTAGGGTGTACGTGCAAATCTCATTTCTCTACCATCCCGCCCCACAGGCACTTCAGTAGCTTTGATGGCTTTAGAGTTATCAAAGATGTATCTGAGATAACAGTGCACTGATTAGACTTGCGTCTTCATACAGAGCTTGATACTGCATGGAGTTGAGTGTTTTTTGGGCCATGTCATTTCTCCCAAACACTGTAACACGGCTAACTTTCTCATCATGTGAGGTTCCCGTAGGGTTTTCCCCCCTTCTCTCTAAATTCAAAGTGCTTTTGTATAGAGACACTCCCAATCTAACCAATTCACCCAAAACATAGGCAGCAGGCAGCTATAATTTTCAATTTATGGACTGAGAAACTGAGATACACAGAAACAAAGCCATTCTGCAATTTGGAAAACCATCTGTGATGCTATAAAAATGTCTCACTGGACTCTTGACCGCATAGATCATTATTTTTATTGCCCTCTCCCTAGATGAGATGAGGTTTAGTTTGAGAGAGTTGTTTATAGTTTGGCAAGCTATTAAGTAAAGGAACCTAATTTCAATTCTCCATTCTGGTGGGTGGTAAGAATAAAGGGAATTTAGTGTAGGGGAAGAGGAAATGATAAGAATGGGGAGGAAATGTTAGACCTGAAGCTTTTATTCAGAAGCCTTTTGGGTAATCCATGGATTTAATTTATCCAACCACGGGCTGGAGGCTGAATTCCTAAGCCACCATTGTGACCACATGGTTAGCGCTGGTTCCCACAGCTCCCTGTCTGCAGTGAGCCCGTGACTGATATAACAACTATTCCATGAGTTAATGCACCTCTGGGGAGAGGGCTCAGAAGCAGAGGAGAGATAAACAGCTTATTCCTTTTATCGATCTCAGTGTTACTTGCTCCCTCTGTTGTTGTCATCCATTTTTCATTCCATCCCATTTCCTCTTTTTCCCCTTTCATTTCCTCATTTTGGGACAGTGAGAGGTCATGGTCTTGCTGCCAGTGGTTGCAACACTCTTGGTAATCATGGCAACTGTGAAGCCAAGGTTGGACCCCATCTAGCCGCCTTGAAGCAGTCTCTGCCTTCAGCTGGAGGGAGTCTGGAACAGCACAAGAGGTCTCTCATTCTCACATAGACCCGTCACTTGTTTTTGTTTTGTTTTGTTTTTCTTGCTTTTTAGGGCCACACCCACAGCATATGGAGGTTTCCAGACTAGGGGTCCAATTGGAGCTGTAGCCGCCAGCCTATGCCACAGCCACAGCAATGCCAGATCAGAGCTGTGTCTACGACCTACACCACAGCTCACAGCAATGCCAGATCCTTAACCCATTGAATGAGGCCAGGGATCAAACCCGCAATGTCATGGTTCCTAGTTGGATTTGTTTCTGTTGCGCCACAATGGGAACTCCAGACCTGTCACTTTTAACTTCGTTCCTCATGTCTTTTGTCAAAGGCCACTTAAAATTGGAGGAAAGGTAGTTTAAATCTTTTTTTCTTTTCTTTTCTTTCTTTTTTTTTTTTGCTTTTTTAGGGCTTCACCATGGCATATGGAAGCTCCCAGGTTAAGGGTCAAATCTAAGCTATAGCTGCTGGCCTACACCACAGCCACAGCAACACCGGATCCGAGCTGTGCCTGCGACCTACACTACAGCTCACAGCAACGCTGGATCCCCGACTCACTGAGCAAGGCCAGGGATCGAACCGCATTCTCATGGATACTAGTCAAATTCATTTCCACTGCACCACAACAGGAACTCATATCAATCTCTTCTTATGGTCTCCAGGTTTGTGTCTTACATAGGAAGGCCTTCCGTATGCTAAGGTTATATATTTAAACAGATACATCATATTTCTCTAAAAAGAAATTTGGGAAAGCTGACACATTGGAACTAGGGCTGCCTCATAAAATTTGGAAGATGTAGATATTATGTATATGCTTGGATGCTAAGATTCATTCTCCCCAGAAAAATGCCTAGAGTTATCTTTCCTCCTGGCTCCTTCTGTTACCCCCACCTATATACTCCAGCCATTTCATCTTGTGGGATGCAGAGCATTTGGTTGCTAGAACCAGAAACCCACTCAGACTAACTTAGGGAAATGGGGATTGCATGCACATTTTAAGGGACTATTATGAAATCCAATTGTGAGAATTGCTCCCAGTCACTGAAGAGCTGGAGAGCCAGGTGTACACTTCCTCCTCCCTTTCTCTCGATTTTCCTTGTCTCTGAGCATCTCTCCACCTCCTCCTTCTAATCCAGCCTCCTTCTTTACATCTAACTTAAGACGGCTGCATGCCTCACAGTTTTCTGTCACAGGATCATATGGACCCAGCACACACAGAAAACTGAGGGCCTCAGGCTCTCAGTGCCCCAACTCCAAGCTCTCTCTAAAAAGATCTGATTGGCTCCAAGTGGGCCAGATGTCCACTCCTTGTTCAATTACTGATGGCTGGGGTGCTGGTCATGTGGTCACCCCTTAAGAGACAGTGGACAAGGTAAGGGAGTGTGGCAGGGAGGAGACAACTGGTGAGACTCATCCAGTTCCCATCCCCATGTTGCTCTGTGACTTCTGAGCCCCTTCAGTATGTGCCCCTTGATTGTCTCTGAGCAGATTTTGCTTTTGCCCATGGCAGGATTTATACCAGATCCAGGATCTTTTCGGGATGGATGTGGTCCTGTTCACTAGGGGAAGTTCTGATCTACCACTGCATTCTCGAGGAAGTTAGGGAGAGGGATAAAGCCTGAGCTGCAGATGGAGCAGGATAAGGAATTCCAGCAGCCCTGGCCACAGGGAACTGTTTCATGTGGCCACTCACCACCATGCAGGCACCACTGGGGAGGGAAGGGAGAAGGTGTAGAAAGGCTGTTGCGGTCCGTTTCTGATATTTCTTCCGACTGCACGGTACTCTTGTCACATGGCTTGTGGAGTATGGTGGTGGCAATATGCAGAGTTGCTTCTGGAATTCTCTTCAGAGAGTTGATATAGTTTAAAGAAGTGGACTCCTAAAAAAATCAGTCTTTTTCATTTTCTGTAACCAGATGAAGGATTTGTTGGTAGATGGAAGGAGCAGATGTGGAGGGGCTTTGATTGATTACACAGCCTCTGAGGTGCTCTATGTCTTTATCTGTAAATGAGGGAACCGTCTGCCTGGTAATGGAGGATCTTTTGAGATCCCACTAAACTTCGAAATAATGTTATGTTACAGCGATTTATGACATACAAATAATTTAATCAGCACACCACTTTTAGCACACTCAAAAATATCCATTGCTGGCAGTTCTCATCGTGGCTCAGCAGTTAACAAACCCAACTAGTATCCATGAGGATGCGGGTTCAATCCCTGGCCGTACTCAGTGGGTTAAGGATCCGGCGTTGCCGTGAGCTGTGGTGTAGGTGGCAGATGTGGCTCAGATCCCGTGTTGCTGTGGCTGTGGTGTAGGTCAGCAGCTACAACTCCAATTCAATCCCTAGCCTGGGACCCTCCATATGCCTCAGATGCGGCCCTAAAAAAACAAAAGACAAAAAAAAAATCATTGCTAAAATGCTCTGTGAACAACAAAAACAACAACAACAAATACGAAGGCTACATGTTGAAACCAAATAAATATTAAGATATTGTTAAAACATCCCTCTTCTCCACTTTGCCTGTCTTTAACCAACCACCTTTTCTCCAGAATAATCCCCCAGAGTATAAAAGGGCATCCCAGCATGAGAGAAATGCATACTTTTATAGTGATTCTCCATATGGATGGACGCTGGTATAAAACCACTACGAAGGCACAGAGTTGGGTTTCAAAGCATCTTCCCACACCAGTTTTAAGCTTTGACCAAGACTACTGTTGGGTCAGTAACAGGAATCAGCACTGATGGCTTTTGAGAAACCAGTCATCCTCTCCTAACACATGATTCTTCTGAGAAAATATGATAAAACAATGGCAATTACCTGTGATGATTTGGATTTAGATTTTTTGCCTCAAGGTGCAGGCATGGGCAAGAGACAGAGGCTTAACAGGGTTCCAGCCATTTGCTATCTTCCAAGCCAGGAAACACTTTTGTCATTTGGGCCACCTCTGTTTGAAGGCACAGGCCTGTTTTATGGAAACTCTAAATCGTATTTGCACAAGTGTGATGGCAGTTATATGCATCTCAAAGGGACTAAAAATCACTTAGTAGTATTGGTAACTGGAATCATTTTACATGAAGCACAAACATGAATCCCTTGTTCTTTTAATTTTTGTTTGAGTTTGGTCCCCAAAGAGTTAAGGTTCTCATTGTGAGGACAGTCTCTTCCAGCTCTATGACATGACTGGGTAGGCAGGATGGAGACAGCCGCACAAACATTAAAGGCTTATGACATCCCAGTTGGACCACCCTAGTTTCCTCATCAGAATCAACTGGAGAAAAGGGACTCCCTCTACCACCCCTATTAAAAAACAAAAACAAAAACCCTGCTAAGGACATTGGCCAAGAGAAAGGACAACTCTTTACCTCCAGAGAAACTGGTCTTTCTCTGAGGCGGGCAAATCATTTCTGGAAAGGGTCAGATACTAAATATTTTTGCCTTTGTGAGTCTGTCATTCCCTGTTACTCATTGTGCTATTTGGCAAACAGTCATCAGACAATATATTTATATGAATGGGTGTAGTCACACTTGATCTGCAACCCACTGGTCCCTGCAAGAGTCAAGCTCTTTATGAACTAGAGAGTTCTATGCTCGAAAATCGGACCAGAAAGTAAGGAAGGGCTAACACCACACAGCTAAAATTGACTGTCTCCTGGAGTTCCCGTCGTGGCTCAGCGGTTAACAAATCTGACTAGGAACCATGAGGTTGCGGGTTCGATCCCTGCCCTTGCTCAGTGGGTTAAGGACCCGGCGTGCCATGAGCTGTGGTGTAGGTTGCAAACATGGCTCGGATCCCAAGTTGCTGTGGCTCTGGTGCAGGCTGGCAGCTACAGCTTCAATTATACCCCTAGCCTGGGAACCTCCATATGCCACGGGAGCGGCCCTAGAAATGGCAAAAAGAAAAAAAAAAAAAAAAAAAAAAAAAAAAAGACTACCTCCTAAATTATATGGATCAGTGTATCCTCAGGTAGGTTTTGGACATAAGCTACATGTTAGTCCAAGAATAAAAGGGCTATTGCAGTAACAGTCAAAGGATGAGTACTTAGCCCTCCAGAGCCCTCACCCTCCAGGCTGGCACAACAGATCATAGTCTCTGAAGTTCTCTGGCTTGAAGCATGGGAACCACGGCTACTCTGGAGGCTGCAACCCCTGGCTCTGGAGTGGGGCAGCCACGGCAGGGAGCGATAGGTGTGTGCTGTGAATGCAAACTTAGTCTAGCACAGGAGAAAGAGTATTAGGTGGCACTCAGTTAGCAACTTGCAAATACTGTGTCTCTTAATTGTGTCACCAGATGTGTATTATTATCCTCTCTCTCTCTCTCTCTCTCTCTTTTTTTTTTTTTTTTTTTTTCCCTCTTTAGGGCTGCACCCGCAGCATATGGAGGTTCCCAGGTTAGGTGTTGAATTGGAGCTACAGCTGCCGGCCTGTACCACAGCCACAGCAATGCCAGATCCGAGCTGCATCTGAGATCTACACCACAGCTCATGGCAACGCCAGATCCTTAACCCAGGGATCGAACCTACAACTTCATGGTTCCTAGTTGGAGTCGTTTCTGCTGTGCCATGATGGGAATGCCTACTCTCAACCTCTCTTAAAGAGAAACAATATGAGCCTCTTTCTGACATAGGAAGACAGAAGCCTTCAGAAGTGTGATCCTGGCATTGTCACATGCTAGCAGCTGTCCTGATTTGGAATCTCTCCTTCAGCCTTCCTGACCTTGGCCCTGCCCAGTCGTGACCTGTGCTCTCCTGACCACTTACCTCTAGGAGACCTGTGACCTGTCCACTTGACTCCACCCAGGATCTGCACCCAGGCTACCCTGCCTCCTACCTAGGCTGGGGAAGCACCCCCTTTTTGGTACCGCTCTTCCAGCAGCTCACATTCCCACTCAGTTCAGAAAAGCAACAAAAGCTAGTATATAGGCCAGTTTGGCATATATCCTTTTAAGAATGTCCAAGAAGCTTCCAGGATTCAAACATTTTCAGCAAATTTTCATTGAATTGTTTTAACAATTGCTACAGGGAAGGCCCTGAAACTAATGCTGCGGTTACAAAGGAACTCAGACATAGGCCTCCTTTAACCTGTTTCCTTTCCCAAACAGGTTGAAGAAACAGAGTCCAGGCAGGTAGCTAAGGAACAGGCCCAGAGATGCAAAAAACACAGTGAACCTCTGCAGTATCAGAGCAGAGATGAGAGAGGGTGGAAATTACCCTCTAAGTTCATTTTTCAAAGCTCATTATTTACTTTTAAAGTACTGTTTGTGCAGAACCCAAGGCCAGGAACGTCCTGACCCATCCTTCCTCTGGCCGGCTGCCCTCCTGATGACGGTAAATGTAAACGCCTAGGGTACTGTAAACGCCTGGTGGATGCACAAGTTGGAAAAGACAAAAAATAAGCTTCCTTGAGACCTCGCATTCACCGTGATCATGAATATGCAAGATACATTAGCTCATTAGTAAGCTCCTAGACATTGCAGATGCTGGGCGTGGACGGCGTGGGCGGGCGCCGCTGACGCAGAAGTCAGCGAGTGAGGGAGGCTCTGCCAAACTCTGGGGGCCTGTCTGGTCTGGGCCACACGTGTTGGGACCTCCACCGGGGCTGGGTTCAGTGGCCTGGGGTTGGGGCAAACAAGGCAAAACTCCATAGGGGCTTCAAAGCTCATTCAGCAGAGCGCTGCACGTAGAGCCGTGCATATCCGCCGCTGAGTCCTCTCCAGCTGAGGTCCTGGAGTCCTCTAAAAGTAGGGTGATGTCAGCAGAGGAGGGCCAAGAATGCCCTTCTTCCTATAGAATTCAACAGGTTGCCCTAGACTCATGAGCTCAAGATTTCAGGCAGAGGGGCTCATATGCCTTGTTCCAGTACCAAAGGTGGCATGAGACTTCCCTGAGGTGTTTTAAGTGGTGCAATTGTCTAACCTCTTTTGAAGACCTGCCTTCTAATGCCTTCTCCTAATCCCCTTCTCTTGGTTTTCAAGGGAACATGGGTTTATAGGTGAACTTTTTAAAAAGTGTAGCATTTGCTCTAAGGAGATGTTTCTGTTCTCTTAGTATAATATCAGCAAGAAGGGAGAAGAAATCAGAGATTACTGGGAGGACAAATGGTTTCAAGAATATGCCCTTAATGCTGCCATAGATCTGACACCCCAGGAACATTTGGAAGGCAGGATGGAGCTGGATTCTGCAGATCAGACTGTATATTCTTCCTACCACAAGTCCAATGCTTCTCCCCACATCCAGTCCCCAAGTTGTGGCAGAAGAGCCCCTTTTGAGAGACCCCCATCCAAAATTAATTGAAACTGACTAACTACAGTGGGATGATGCATCAGTGGGGCAGTCAGAGGCCCAGGTATCCTCTGCTGTCTCTTATTGGCTGCAGATGTTGACACCTGGAGGTACTGATGGGGATTACAGAGAGCCCTACTGCTGTGCTTTCTGATGCAACAGTGATGTCTCTTATTTGATGGGTATCTGGGGAAGTGGGAGGCAAGAGAGCTTTAGCTCTTCTGGGAATTTTGGTTTCCTAGGCACTGACTGATTAAACTCTTGCAGAAAGTTAGATACAGGCAAATTCAGAATCTCACTCAAAGTTGTGAATACCTGTGGAGTTGAGTAGCCCCCAAATAGGCACTATCTGGGCTGTAGGCTGCTGAAGGAAAGAGGGTGAAGGAAAGTGGTGTCCCAGAGAGGAGCAAGGAGACACTGGGTTGAGGGCAGATACACCTGTATTTAAAGCTTGGTTCTGCCGCTTTCATTGGAGTGACCTGGTGTTAACTGTTAAGGTCTCTGAATATCAGTTTGCGCATCCATAAAATTAGTAATCTGCTCTGAGTTGACAAGAAGTCTTACCATAAAGTAGCCAGCAGACAGCCAGACATACTAAGTGGTGAAATGTAGCTATCAGTTTTCTTAGGTTTTAATTCACTTTAAACCCTTATCTAGAAGGGATGTGCTATTGGAACTACACAGCAGTTCTGTGAGCAAAAGATACATTGTTTCCCAGGAGTATTTTAATTTTCTAAATTAAACACTTGGTGTGTGGGAATCTACCACTTATGTTTAAGTTTCCTGTTTTGTATAAAACTAAAATAATCTCTTTTGTTTGTGACAGAATTTCATCTTTAAAAGTGTTTTTAAAATGCTCTCTGTAACATGAAAATGGCCAAATGCATTTGCCTTGTTTTCCTTTTTGGTTGGAGGCCAATCATTTTGGAAATTTTGTGTATATAAGTAACTCTTCAGAAATGTGGATTTGGGGTGAAGGGAAAGAGAGGGAAGGAAGGGCACAGTGAAAATCTATTTGTCCCATGCATGGTGGGTCCCTGGGAGAGGGCCTTAGCATGTCAGTGTCACGCCAACTTTTCTCATTCCTTTTGTGATTCACACAGAGGGACCATCCTAAATTGTTTTTCTGTATTTTCTCTTTCTTTCTCCCTCCTTTTCTTTCTTTCTTTTTTCTTTCTTTCTTTCTTTCTTTCTTTCTTTCTTTCTTTCTTTCTTTCTTTCTTTCTTTCTTTCTTTCTTTCTTTCTTTCTTTCTTCCTTCCTTCCTTCCTTCCTTCCTTCCTTCCTTCCTTCCTTCCTTCCTTCCTTTCTTTCTTTCTTTCTTTCTTTCTATCTATCTATCTATCTATCTATCTATCTATCTATCTATGACCATAGATTTAAAAAACAAATCTGTGATCACAGATGTCAGCTCATCCACCCCTTTCTTGCACACTAAACATACATTATGAGAACATGTATTTAGCTTTTGCCACGTATCTCTACCACTCTTTACAGCAAAACTCCTTGTCTTACCTTGGGCTGCTGTAACAAAATACCATAAACTGGATGGCTTATTAAAAACGGAAAATTATTTCTTATAGTTCTAGGGACTGGAAGTCTGAGATCAGGGTACCTGCACAGCTGGGTTCTGGTGAGAGCCCTCTTACAGGCTGCAGATGGCTGTCTTCTCATTGTATCCTCATATGGCAGAAGGCAGAGAGAAGAAACAAGCTCTCTCACGACTCATAAGTGTACTAATCCCATTCATGAGGCTCCACTGTCACAACCTCATTTAACTCTAACCTCCAAAGGCTCCACTTCCTAATACCATCACATGGGTGGCAGATAGAGCTTCAACATACAAATGGGGGGGGGGCAAAAATAATTCAGTCTGTAACACTCCTCTGTAATTTCCATCTTTAATTCCTCTCCTCCTATGTGGGGCTTTGAGGGTTTCAGGGAAAGCCTGGTCCTTGCCCAAGAGGCCTATCAGCGTTAACTTCAGCAAAAACCCCTGTACCTTAGGACATGCTTTTCCAGATGACATGCCTTTGGACTCCCTCTGTTTACGGTTACAGAAGGTGATGACATTCATTTAAAGTTTCCCGCATTTACTCCACTGACTAGGCCGTAGCCATACTCACCATCTACACAGCTGGGTGGTCCATTAGAGATGCAGAGCTGGGACACCTGCCACTATAAGGCAAATTGTGGCCTGGGCTCTGGTGCCTACACACCCATAAATCTCCCACACTCCTGTTTCTCCCTCCTTCCAGGCTGCTTGGTCTTTTCCCTTATGATGTATAAGCAAGATATCTGTTTCTCTTTTAATTTCTGTCATATTTGCTCCATGTATTTTGAAGCTCTGTTATTAGAAGCATGTAACTTTAGTGCTGTGTAGCTCCTGATTAGTTGACTCTTTTATCATTGTAAAATACCCCTTTAAAAAAATATCTGGTAATACTCCTTGGCTTCACCAAATTTCAGTCTCTGTTTGCTGATCTCAGTAAGATGACAGAGCTGTTTGAGTTTTCCTTCTCTTTGCTACAAAGTGCAAACTGCGAATTGCGCCCAGGCATAAGCAGACACAAGCAGGGCTTAGTTCATTGCACTCCTGTGCTGCAGTTGTGTAAATTATGTCTGTTCTCCAATGTTTGAAAGCCCTTGTTTTATATTTTTTTATCCAGTGTTATAATAGCTAAAGGCAGAAGAGTCAATCCAGTCTCTCTTACTCTATCACGACTGAAAGTGGAAGTCTCTATTCTCCTTTCTTCCTCCCTCCCCACCTTCTTCCTTCCTTCCTCCCTTCCTTCCTTTCTACTTTTAATAAATGAATTAAGCCCTTTCATATTTATTGATGTGACTGATATTTTGGGACCAAGTTTTGGTTTATTATCTTACTACATTGATGAGAGCATCTATGTCTTATTTACTGATCTCCTTTTTCTATTTGATATATCTGCTTTAGTTTTTGGGAAAAAATTCTTTTGATATTCAGGAAATTAAAATTTTTTTTCTCTAGTGATTATCTTTGTTGTGCTTTTAATCTTTTTTTTTAAAATTTTTTACTTCTGTCAGTCAGTTTTAAATGGTATCTTTTTGTTTGTTTGTCTTTTTGCCTTTTCTAGGGCCGCTCCCTTGGCATTAGGCATATGGAGGTTCTCAGGCTAGGGGTCGAATCGGAGCTGTAGCTGCTGGCCCACACCACAACTCACATCAATGCCGGATCCTTAACCCACTGAGCAAGGCCAGGGATCGAACCCACAACCTCATGGTTCCTAGTTGGATTTGTTAACCACTGAGCCACAGCAGGAACTCCCTAAATGGTATCTTTTGACACCCTTCCTATTACTTATAGGTATAAAGTCAATGATCTTATTCTTTTTTCCTTTTTTAAATTAAAGTATAGTTGATTTATAATGTGCCAATTTATGCTATACAGCAAAGTGACCCAGTCATTCATATATATTCCCTTTCTTATATTATTTTCCATCATGGTCTATCCCAAGAGACTAGATATAGTTCCCTGTACTATACAGTAGGACTTCATTGCTTATCCATTCTAAACAATGCTCTTATTCTATTCTCTCCTTTCTGACCCTTTTCTCCCATTTAAAAAAATTGCATCCTTTCTACTCTGCCAGAATACACAATGTTTACATACCATTCTTACCCATGTCTCCAACCTTATATTAGTCCTAGCTCTTCAATTAAACATATGAAATGCTCACCCTCAGTCTTTTTGCTGAAATGTCCCCAATCATCTCTTGGTTGAATGAAGTGCAAATTCTCTTGAATTCCTCAGGAAGGGCATGTGTGCATAGTATTCCTGGAATCCTTGCATTATTCAAAACGAGTTTTTCTATATTCTTGATACTCGAAGAATAGCTTGGCTGCATATAAATTTCTTGGTTTATATTTTCTTGTTTCTTGAAAACACTTCTCCATTCTTGTCTTGCTTTATATGTTGTTTTTGAGAAATCTGATGCCAATCTAATTATCTCCTTTTTTCAAGCTAATTCATCTTTTCATCAGAGGCCCTATGGGTTTGCTTCTCTCCCTTTCCTGCCAAGCAGTTTTACTAGGATATGTCTCTGAGAAGATCATTCCAGGTCAGTTTTACCAAGTGGATCTTTTCACCATGTAGATTCTGTTCGTGATTTGTTTCTGGAAAGTTTTCTTGGATTATAATCTTAAATATTAGTTCTGTTCCATAGTTTTGATATCCTTGTTCAGTAACTCCAATTAGACATGCTTTGCTTATCTTCCATTTCAGTTATTTTCCTCTGACCCTTTTTTCTTCTTTCTTTATCTCATTTTTCCTTTCTTTGTTGTTTTCCTTCTTTTCTTCTGGTATTTTTTCAAAATTTCTATTTAATTTTATTCTTCCCTGGGCTTTGTAATTTAGCTTTCATTTCTAGTTTGATTTTGTCTTTGTCTTTTATTTTCTAAGTTCAACAACTATGATTTTACTTCTTTCTATTTTCTTTTTTGGTTCATTTGTATTGTTAGGTTTTATGTTTCTGATCCAAGATTTAAAAAAAAATATACCTCCAGGAGTTCCCGTCGTGGTGCAGTGGTTAACGAATCCGACTAGGAACCATGGGGTTGCGGGTTCAGTCCCTGCCCTTACTCAGTGGGTTAAGGATCCGGCATTGCCGTGAGCTGTGGTGTAGGTTGCAGACGCGGCTCGGATCCTGTGTTGCTATGGCTCTGGTGTAGGCCAGCAGCTACAGCTCCGATTCGACCCCTAGCCTGGGAACCTCCATATGCCGCAGGAGCGGCCCAAAGAAATAGCAAAAAGACAAAAAATAAATAAATAAATAAAAAATAAAAATATATCTCCAAATTCTTCTTTAAAGGTAATTAACTATTATTGGGATATTTTGCTTCAGTTTTCCTCAGTTTCATGGGTTCTTTTGGTGGGGTATTTTCTTCACTTGAATTACTTTGACTCACATTTTTTAAACAACAGGGTTTTTTTTGGATATGATTCCCAGTTTTGTTTGGATATGATCACTTTTATTCATTTTGTGGAGAGGGTTTCAATTGTGAAGGCAGCATCTTCTGTTCATTCTGCCTTTTTTGATGCTGCTTCTTTTCATGGAAGATGTTGATAGAGTGGGAAAAAGGAAAAGGCTTAAGTATGTCTTTTTTTTAAAGGATCATTAATTTTATCCTTTTATTTCTTTCTTTCCTTTCACTGCTATGTCTTCAAAGTATGCCACCACTTCTCTCTTTTATTCTCCCCAAGAAGCAGTGCTTCTCCATGGCTGCCACTTCCGGTCTCCCTAATTTCCATCTCCTTTCCCTGTAGCTGGTGTTGTGAACTACCAAATTCCAAATCATGTTCAGAATTTTTAAATTAATTTGGGTTTTCACTTTCTTGGGTTGAAATTGTCTATGCTTCATGTAAATCCTAATGCCCTTCTTCTTTTTTTCTAGTCCCTTAACCCTCCTTTTCCACTTTACACACTTATAGGCTTAAAGGTGTGGGCAAAAGGTAACTCTTTTGGACTTTGGTTCATTTTTCTACTTGCTGATAATTGAAGCTAGTAATATTCTCTGATTTTTAGTAATGCTTAAAGCATGGTATTAAGTTCTATTTTCTCTCTATATTTATTTTATGGGTTTGGGGGTTTGGTGTTTGTTTTGTTTTGAGGTTGTACAGGAAGACTCAAAGCCAAGAAACAGCCATTGTTTTCCATACATAGAAGTTAGTAAATTATAAGTTAAAAAACAAGAAATAAATGCCTTTTATATCTACACATATATTTTCATTTCAAGTGCTCTTTATTCCTTTGTATATGAGTTTCCATTTGGCAGAAATTTTCTTCAGCTTCAAGAACTTTTTGTTTAAACATTTCTTTTAGTATATATGTATGGGCAAAACAGTCTCTTACTTTCGGTTTGTCTAAAAAAATTCTTTATTTTGCCTTTTTTTTTTTTGGCTGCACCCATGGCATGCAGAAGCTCCCAGGCCAGAATTCGAACCTGGGCCACAACAACAACCTGAGCCGCTGCAGTGACAATGCTGTATCCTTAGCCCACTATCGCATAAGGGAACTCATTGCCTTCATTTTTGAAAGATATTTTTCATGGATATAGAATTCTGAGTTGAGAGATTTCTTTTAGCACCTTAAAGCTGTTATTACCAGGAATTCCCTGGTGGCCTAGACATGGGCAAGGCCAAAAAAAGGGGGGTGGGGTGGGTGCTGTACCAGTCTTCACCTTGCATCTTCTGTTGAGAATTCTGGAGCTATTCTTATCTTTGTTTCCCTGCACTTAATTTGTGTTTTATTCTCTGGTTACTTTTTGTCTTTACTTTTTAGCAATTTGATTATGATATTCCTAGATGTGGTTTTCTTTGCCAGTTTGTTTTTCCCATTTGGTGTTCATTGAACTTCTTGAATCTCTGTGTTGATAATTTTCATCAAGTTTGGGGAAAAAATCTGACCATTATTTTGTCAGGTTTTTTCCCTTTTTTTATTTAATGATTTTTTTCCATTATGGCTGGTTTACAGTGTTCTGTCAATTTTCTACTATACAGCAGGGTGACCCAGTCACATATATACATTTCTTTTTCTCACATTATCATGCTCCATCATAAACGACTAGATATAGTTCCCAGTGCTATATAGCAGGATCTCATTGCTTACCCATTCCAAAGGCAATAGTTTGCATCTATTAACCCCAAATTCTCCCACTTCCTCCCCCTCCCCCTTGGCAACCTACAAGTCTATTCTCCATGTCCATTATTTTCTTTTCTGTGGAAGGGGTCACTTGTGCCATATCTTAGATTCCAGATATAAGTGATAACATATGGTATTTGTCTTTCTCTTTCTGACTTACTTCACTTAGTATGAGAGTCTCTAGTTCCATCCATGTTGCTGAAAATGGCATTATCTTGTTCTTTTTTATGGCTGAGTAGTATTCCATTGTGTATATATACCACATCTTCTTAATCCATGCATCGATGGGTATTTAGGTTGTTTCCATGTCTTGGCTATTGTGAATAGTGCTGCAATGAACATACAGGTGCATGTGTCTTTTTCAAGGAAAGTTTTGTCTGGATATATGCCCAAGAGTGGGATTGCTGGGTCATATGTATAGTTTTCTAAGGTACCTCCATACTGTTTTCCATAGTGGTTGTACCATGTCAGTATTTTTTATCTCCCTCTCTCTTTCCTCTTTTTGAGGCTCCAATTACATTTGTGGTTGGGCACTTAATTGTGTTTCACAGATGACAGAGGCTCTTTTCTTTCTCTTTTTCTTAGCCTTTTTCTCTCTGAGATTCAGTTTGGATGCTTTCTAATGCTCTGTCTTTAAGTTCACTGATTTTTTTTAAAGGATTGACTCTGCTATCAAGCCCACTTAGTGAAACTTCAATTTCAAATATTTTATTTTTAGTTGTAGAATTTCCCTTTTATTTTTTTCACCATTTCCATTTCTCCACTGAGAGTACCCATCTGTATGCTCATTATATTGATCTTTATTTTTTTAGACCTGTAAACATATTCACAATGGCTGTTTAATTCTTTGTTAATTTTGTCATCTTTGAATCTATTTCTATTTCTGTTATTTTTTCATAGATATAGATCACATTTTCCTACTACTCCATACTTCTAGCAAATTATTATTGTATGCTAGTCATTGTAGATGCTTGAAAGATAAGGATGCCTACTCTCGCCACTTTTATTCAACATAGTATTGGAAGTCCTAGCCACGGCAATCAGACAAGAAAGGAAACAAAAGGAATCCAAACTGGAAAGGGGGGAGGAAAACTGTCATTGTCTACAATAACATGATACTATATATAGAAAGATGCCACCAAATAACTGCCAGCTAATCAATTAATTTCGTAGAGTTGCAGTATACAAAATTAATATACAGTAATCTGTTGCATTTTTGTGCACTAAGAACAAACCACCGGAAAGAGAAATTAAGGAAATAATCCCATTTAAAATCACATCAAAAAGAATAAATTTTGGAATAAATCTAACTAAGGAAGTAAAAGATCTGTACCCAATAAACTATAAGACATTGATGAAAGAAATTGAAGATGACACAAACGGAGAGTATAACATGCTTATGGATTGGAAGAATTAATATTGTTAAAATGACCATACTACCCAAGGCAATCTACAGATTCAACACAATCCTTATCTAAACACCTGTGGCATTTTTTACAGAACTAGAAAAAATAATTCTAAAATTTGAATGGAAACACAAAAGACCCTGACGAGCCAAAGCAGTATTGAGAAAGAACAAAACTGGAGGTATTACATTTATGGATTTCAAACTACACTACAAAGACAGTAATCAAAACAGTGTGGTAATGAGAGTTCCTCTCATGGCTCATCAGAAATTTTTGAAACCCAACTAGTATCCATGAGGACGCAGGCTTGATCCTTGGCCTCACTCAGTGGATTAAGGGTCTGGCGTTGCCATGAGCTGTGGTGTAGTTTGCAGACTTGGCTTGGATCTGGCATTGCTGTGGCTGTGGCGTAAGATGGCAGCCGCAGCTCCGATTCAACCCCTAGCCTGAAAACTTCCATACATATACCTGCAGCCAAACAAACAAACAAAGAAATGAACAACCCACAGTATGGTATTGGGACAAAAACAGACATGTAGATCAATGGAATAGAACAGAGAGCCAAGAAACAAACCTACATTTATATGGTCAATTAATCTATGACAAAGGAGGCAAGAGTATACCTCTTTAATAAATGGTATTGGGAAAACTGGATGGCTACATGCAAAGGGAGCAAAGACTATTTTCTTACACTATATACAAAAATAAACTCAAAATGGATTGAAGCCTTAAATGTAAGACCTGAAACCGTAAAACTTCCAGAAGAAAATACAGGCAATGTGTTCCTTGACATTGGTCTTAGCAATATTTTTTTGGATATGTCTTCTCAGGCAAATGAAACAAAAGCAAAAATTAAAAAAAAAAAGTGGGACTACATCAAATTAAAAAGCTTTTGCATAGTGAGAGAAACTATCATCAAAACAAGAAGACCGCCTATTGAATGGGAAAGTACATTTGCAAATGATAAATCCAATAAGAGGTTAATATCCAAAATACACAAAGAACTCGTACAAGTCAACATTAAAAAAAAAAACAAAAACCCCAAACCCAACCTGATTAAAAAATGGGCAGAGGACCTGAGCAAACATTTTCCAAAGAAGACATAGAGATGACCCACAGACACAGGAAAAGATGCTCATTATCATCAAGAAGATGCAAATCAAACTACAATGAGATAAATACAGTGTGAAACCTATCAGAATGACTATTATCAAAAAGACAACAAAACAAGTGGAGGCAAGTTGTGGAGAAAAGGGAACCCTTGTGCACTGTTGGGAATGTAAATTGGTGCAGCCCCTATAGAAAACAGTATAGAGGCTCCTCAATAAATTAAAAATAGAGCTATCATATGAATCAAGCAATTTCACTCCTGGGTGTTTATCCAAGGAATATGAAAACAGTAATTCAAAAAGATATATGCAATGTTCATTGCAGCATTATGTACAATAGCCAAGACAAAGAAGCAACCTGTCTACTAATACATAAATGGATAAAGAAAATGTGGTATATATACATATATTACTCAGCCATAAAAAGAATGAAATCTTGCCACTTTTGACAACATGGATGGACCTCAAGAATATTATGCTAAGTGAAATAAGTCAGAGAAAGATAAAAACTATATGATGTATATGTGGAATCTAGAGAACAAAATAAATGTACAAACATAAAAAAGAATAGAAACAGAGTCATAGATACAGGGAACAAACAGGTAGTTGCCAAAGGAGAGGGAGGTTGGGGGAAGAGAGAAATAAGGGAGGGAGATTGAGGTATAAACTTTCAGTTAAAAAATAAACGAGTCACAGGTATGAAGTGCTCAGTGTGGGGAATATAGTCAATAATTGTGTAATATCTTTGGTGACAGAGGGTAACTAGACTAATTGTGACCATTTTGAAATGTATAGAAATATTGAATCACTATGTTGTGCAGCAGGAACTAACATGGTGTTGTAGGTCAACTATACTTCAAAACAAATGAACTTGTAGAAAAAGAGACTAGATTGTGGTTACCAGAGGCAGGGGTTGGGGGGAGAATTGGATGGAGGCAGTCAGAGGTACAACTTCACAGTTATAAAATAACTAAGTACTAGGGATGTAATGTACAACATGGTAAATATAATGAACACTGCTGTATGTTAATATAAAAGGTGTTAAAAGAGTAAATCCTAGGAGTTTTCCTCACAAGGAAAATATTTTTCTCCTATTTCTTTAATTTTGTATCTATATGGGATGATGGATGTTCACTCAACTTTCTGGCATAATCATTTCATGGTGGATGTAAGTCAATCACTATACTGTACACTTTAAACTTATACAGTGCTATATGTTGGTTATATCTCAATAAAATTGGAAGAAAAAAAATCTTTCTTCTCTTGGCCTCTGTAATACAATAATTCTTGGGGTTCTCTCCTATCTCTCTGGTACTCCTTTAACATTCATTATCCTCTACCTGACCCTTAAGTGTTAGAAATTGTCGTAGCTAAATCCTATGCCTTGTCTTTTATCACATTATATTTTCTCCCTAGTCAATCCCACCACACTCTCTGTTTCAATTACCAGCTATACACTGGTGATACACATCCATGCAACTTTAGTTGAGACCTCTCCTCTGAGCTCCAGAGTAATTGCTACCTCTTTCAAGGGCACATTAAACTCGGTATCTTCAGAACCAACCTCATATAAATTTTGAGGACTGATACACCATTGATTATGCATATCTGGAATATCAGCCCCTCATCATCTCTCTGCTCCTCACTTCCTATATACAATCCATCTCCAAATTTTGTTGGAATTTTCCTCCCACTTCCCTCCATTGCCGTTCCTGCCACTACAGCCAGTTTTTAGCTCCCTCTTAGCTGCATAACTAAAATAGCTCAACATCCACCTGTATATATCTAATCTGTCCCGGCTAGACTCCATTCTTCACACCAAGACCAGGTGATGTTTTTGCAATGCAAATCTGCAAACTTAAAAAGGCAAATTCAAATACCTCTGTCTCTCTCTCCCTCTGTCTGTCTGTCTCTCTCTCACACACACACAAGATTTAAAAGAAGACTTCAATTATTTCCCATTGTCTTTAGGATATAAACAAAAATTATCAATGTACTGGCCCTTGTTTGACTTATCTTATCTTGGCTCCTTGCCCTATACTTTTCTGTCATCCTGGTCCTGTCTCAGCTTCCTGCCTGTGCTCTTCCATCTGTATGACATGCTGTTTTCATACAGATGGAAATTCTTTCTCCTCCTCCAGCTCTGATATCAATTGTTCTTTTCTGAAGAAAACCTTCCCTGAACCCCTTGACCAAGTCAACTATCACTCTTCTGTATTCACATTGGCACAATGTATCTCTCATTCGTACTGCTTATAACAGTTGCAGTTTTATACCAATTTCCACGATTGTTTCCTTCATATATGATACCTCTGCTGAATTTTAAACTCCATGAAATTTAAAAAAAAAAGTGTCTGTTTTAACTCAGTCTTATATCTCCAGCATCAAACATGGTATAAGTGTTCAATAAATATTTTTTAAAAGCAAATGAATAAATGAATAAAAACTACTCTTCCATGCTTCTCTTTTATAATTATTCTTAAATCTATCTCTATCTTTCTCACAAATTATCTAAGCAGAGGAGAATCTACAGGAAGATCAGGTAACATGAAAACAAAGTAAACTTGTTTATTGCAATTAAGCTTTTAAGAAGAATTACTTGCTTCTTCCTTGCAGATGAAACTGGAATATTAAAATAGATATTTTGGTCCCAAGAAGATAAACTGCAAACCATCATCATTTTTGGTTGTCTCTTTTGGGAGCTGGTGGCTCACTTTGACCTTCCTACCTCTAAGCCAAGAGAAGCCATCAAAACAGTTCCATCATCAAGGAGATGACAAGCTCCGGGTCTTTACCTGCTCTTTAATGCCTTACTTAAAGCATGAGAAGCTTCCTTTTCAAGGGATTCCCTACCATATCACCAAACCTCTGGCTAGGCTGGACTGTAGTTATCTTGGTGGAACAGGGTCAGTGTTTCCAAGAGGAAGATTATATTGAAGAGGGTAATCCTGGGGAAGTGAAGGTGATTTATATTAAGACCAAGTAGGAAACAATGATGACCAGAAATGAGTTTATGTCAACAATTAATACAGACATGGTGTTACTTCTAAAAGTGGAAATCCCACTACATGCTCTGGGTATAAATAAATAAAGGTGAAGGTAAGATGCAAGGGCTGGTCCAGAATTAGATGGAATAGACCAGGTGGATGTTGGGAGCAGGAAGGTATCATGGGGCAAGTAAGGCTGAGATGTGACAGTCTGGACACAAGATGTTGATAAATTGGTTTTCTTGAACATTAAACCAGATAGACTGAGGTATTTTAATCTATGATTGCTTCTCATGTGACGTTATTTCCCTGATTATTATTATTATTATTATTGTTATTGTTATTATTATTATTATTTTGTCTTTTTAGGGCCACACTTGTGGCATATGGAGGTTCCAGGCTAGAGGTCTAATGGGAGCTACAGCTGCCAGTCTACACCACAGCCACAGCAACACCAGATCCAAGCCATGTCTGCGACCTACACTACAGCTCACGGCAACACAAGATCCTTAATCCACTGGGGATCGAACCCACAACCTCATGGTTACTAGTCAGATTCATTTCCACTGTGCCACAACGGGAACTCCTATTTCCCTGATTCTTATGTGATTTTTGTCATCTTAGACACATTTAAGTAGGAAAGAGGAGTTCTTGAATAGCTTATTGGTAAAGAAGCAAAGAACTGGAAGAAATTGATCTTTCCTTCCACAAAGATCTTCATCTTCACTGATACAGAACTTTCAGTCAAGTATTTGGTCCTTTAAAAAAAAAAAAAGGAGAAAGGAAAGCATGAACTTATCCCTTTTTTGACTAAATATTGCCAACTGACGCTGTTTGGAACTAGAAACTTCCTCTCTTTCCACATGTTAAATACATATTTTTTAAAATGCCATTTGGCCCCTTGGTTCCCCTGTTCTCAGTAGAAAAACAAAAAAATGGTCAATAATTCATTTCAACATTCTAACTAAGCTGAAAAGCCTGTGGGTGATTCAACCCCACAGATGGAAGGTGGAGTTCCAGAGAGCAAGTGGGAGCCCTGAGTTTACCAAAAGTCTGTGACTTTCTTTAAAGCTCACAGAATCCCAAGATTTAGCCTTTTTTTTTTAGGAAGAATAACCAGTTGACACCTGAGAGGTTTTGAGCCACTGAAAGATGAGGCCCACCACGACGGGGGTGGGGGCAGGGGCAGTTGTGCCCAAGCCACATCTGGCCCGTCCCCTACCTCCTGGCTGCCCGGGTCCCCTGGCCCCAACCGGAGACATGCACTGGGTGGGAGGAAGCCCTTTGCCAGAGAACACAGCCTGATGTTTTCTGTTCCTGCGGCAGGAAGTCCCCGTCCTGTACCACCCCGACATCCTCAGCCTGGAAATGACTTTTAGAGAGAAAGGAAGTGAGGCTGTGAAGGGCAGATAGCCATAGTGGGCTTTGAAGCACTTGGCCACCAAACTAGATTCACTCATCTTAGCTTTGATATTTCTTCAGCATTTAAGAAGCCACTAAGAGAATTTACCCTGGAAAGACAAATTCCTGAAGCTGAATGCATACAGCTGGCTATTACCGCATAAACTGGCTTTGAGCTACCTCTGACTTCACCTCTTACCACTCCCCTCTCTGCCTGGACTTGGCTGCGGCCATACAGGCCTCCTTACTGATTCTAGAACAGATAAACGTGGTCCCACCCCACAGCCTTTGCCCAGTTTGGTCTTGCCCACGTATCTGCATGGCTTGTTCCCTTACTTCATCCGGGGCTCTGCTCAAATGTCGTCTTGGCATGCAGGTCTTTCCTGGCCATCTTGCTCATACACTTTCCTACTTTGGTTATCTTCATAGCATTGCTTTTTTGTTTTGTTTGTTTGTTTGTTTACCACTTGATATGCTTAACAGTTATATATTTGTTTGCAGTATGGCTCACCTGGCTAGAGTAAAAGATCCATGAGAGATCATTCTGCTCCCCCCTTGGCACCGACTGGGTGTTCAATAGACATTTGAGGGAGGAAGGCAGGAAGGAACGAAGGGAATGAGGAAGGGAAGGGGGGAAAGGAAGGGAGTGAGGAAGGGTGGGGGGCGCTGAGAGAGAAGGAGAAAGAAGAGGGGATGAGATGAGGGGTGAACTGGGAGCTAAATGTAGTCTAAAAAGCAGACATGGGAGGCACCAGAAGAAACATCCCCTGTACCTGGGATAATTTCCTCTGGATGGTAAAGAAATACCTTGATTTTGTGTTATTCCCATGTTAAATGAACTCTTGGTGATGTTTTTCTCTCCCATTCCCCAGACCCATAGTGACCTCTGCCTGGGTGCCTATTCTTTTGCTCTGACCCATCAACCTTAACTATTGACCCTAACTACTCCCCAGCCCCTTCAGGATGGTAGCCCTGCTGGGATCCTCAGTCTAGTGTCTAGAGACTCTCTGCCTTGCCGGTCAGGACTCCTCCCTTGTCCCCTATCCCAGCCCAGCAGCAGCCCATGCTGCCTTCAAAACCCTTTTGCAATATCAGTTGATGGGAACCCATGGACTCCTGTCTGCTGCACACACAGAATGGTTTTTCCCGTCAGAGCTAATGCCATCTACCCTTCTGGAGTCAGTCACCACAATGACTCTTAGATTCACCCCACTATCTCCTGCTGGATTCCAGCTGCTTCTCTTGCTCACCTTTGCTACTGCAGAGTGAACCATCTTGCTTTGCACCCAAGTCATGGATTAAAAGTTATACAAAAGAGAACTTTAAAATGATCTGGCACAGGGGGTTCCTGTTGTAGCTCAGTGGGTCATGAACCTAACTAGTATACATAAGGATGCAGGTTTGATCCCCAGCCTTGCTCAGTGGGTTAAGGATCCAGTGTTGCCGTGAGCTGTGGTGCAGGTCACAGACACGGCTCAGATACCATCCCAGGTTGCTATGGCTGTGGCGTAGGCCGACAGCTCGACAGCTGTGGTTCCAGTTTGACCCTTAGCCCAGGAACTTCCATGGGTCTCAGGTGTGGCCTTAAAAAGCAAATAAATAAATAAGGTAAAATAAAATAAATAAAATAACCTGGCACATATATACTTCAGAAGATCTTTAGCCTAATTATGTGTCACATCAAGGCAAATAACCATAAAACCCAAAATTTTTCCACTTACTAAAGTGGACTCAGCTGGCCTGGCCAGGGTCCTGGTCACTCCATGCTTCCAAAAGTCCTCCTCCACCCTCCAAGCCTATGAGTTCCAGAGCTGACCCAATGGTCTCGTATGTATGTCTAAGCTGAGCCAACAAAAGGTAGTTCTAAGGTGCCAGGAAAGGACCTGAGCTCCCTCGAACACACCTCTTAGCGAGCCATGGCCTGCTTTAGCCTCTTAGAGCCCCAGCATGACTAGCAAGGCCTCCCGGGTCCATACGGGCCCTTGTCCCAGACACAGACTCCCAACATTGACCTAGAACCAGCACCAGGTGGCTCTGGCCTGGAGTTTTTGTCAGCTAGACTGATGACTCTGGGAATTTCCCAGAAAGTCTTTGCCTGAGAAACTCTTTGTCCTCCACAGCCCTCCCCCAGTCCAGTGAGATTGTTTATGAAGAAAAGTTGATCGATGAAGGGTAATGTCACAAGCTACAGTCAGGCTGTTTTTCTTGAAGGCTAATCACACAGTACTATAATCATGCAGACTGAAATTCAGGAAAGAAAGTGGGAAACAGACAGTTTGTCATCCTTATTAGTAATGAAATTGATTAATGAAAGTCCAGTCATCCAAAAGTCCCTGAATTAGGCCTTCTTGTTCAAGAGCAATAGCAGCAACAAAAATTGACTTTTAAGGTACAAAGTAGACAAACTGAACAATGAACAGTTGCTGAGTGAATTTCAGTTTCATCTTCCATTCTTACTCCTGATATGGGATTCTCTAACATTTCAGTATGCAAAGCAAGTGGAAAAAAACTATCTGAATCATTAAAAACTGGATTTGCAGGTTGAATAAGAGTGGCCATATTTTAGTAGTTTCCTGAGTCATTATTAAATATGACAGAAGTTGTCTACTTTGTAGATAACTAGTCTTACTTGCAAGAAAGGCTTAAGATGAACAAAAGGTTTCCCTCAATTTCTCACTTTCCTTTTCTAAAGCCCACCTAGCAGAGGCTTAGGAGCTGAACTGGTCAGGAGCTCTCAAGGCATAGTACAAACAAAAAGATGGGGTTCAAAAAATATTACTCTGGGGACAAATATATGGCCTGGCAGGAAGGATGCCTTCTTAACAGTTGGGTTCCAAAGAATCAAGCAAAACTTGATCATCAGGAAATTCTAAACAAATAGACTGTCTTTGGAGTCAGAAGAACCAATAAACCAGAAAAGAACAGGGGCAGCGGCTATCAGATCAAAGGCATGAATGACATTCTTGCACAGATTGGCAGGTCTGAACTGATGGTACAGCAGAATCTGGTCCAAGAATGAATGCTAGCTCCCTCTACCCTGCCTCTGTACACTCTGGAGTATAGATGAGTCTTGGCAGGGCTTCCCTGTGTAGTGTCCTTGGCAGACTCCTCCTCCTAAATTTTGGAGCTCTTGGGTTTTGCTTCTGTTCTCCCTCTTCTCTTTCTGTCCTTCCTCCTTGATCATTCCTATGGTTTTAATAGCATCTCAAATCTCAGGATTCAAGTGTGAGCTCATTTGTCATATTGACTACTGTCCTTTTCCACTTGAAAGCTCATGGGCATTATCAACATGAGACGCACAAGTTTTTCTCTTGCTTCCTTCTAAATATATTTGTCTCCTTCCTGTCTTCCCCAGCTCAATAAATGGCATGCCCATTTCTCAGTTCAGACATTCAACCCACGTTTAGTCAATTCTGCTTCCAAAATAGGTCTCAAAACTAGTCACTTCAGAGTTTCATGGTGGCTTAATGGGTTAAGGATCCAGCATTTTCACTGCTATAGTGTATGTTCCATCCCTGGCCCCAAAACTTCCATATGCCAGGGGCAAAGCCAAAAAAGAAACAACTGGCCATTTTTTTCTATCACATCTGGCACTTCCCTATTCCAGGTCACCATCATCTTTTCCTGGATGAGTTGGGAATTCTAATATTCACTCTTGCTCCATCCAGTTCCTTCAAAGTACTTCATCGAAAGGTGAGTGATCATGCGATCCTTTCAGTGGATTCCCGCAGAACTCAGGGGAGTCCCATCTTCTTCCCATGGCCTAAAGACTCTTTGTAATCTTGTTTCTGCTCATCTTTTCAGCCCCATCTCATGCTCATATTCCCTTTCACCAGATTCTATGACCTTAAACATGACAAGGCTTGCATTTTATCTTATCTTTCTTCCCTCCTTGTCTTTCTTGTTTATTACTGTAAGTCTTATTGTACTGCAATACGTGCTCAATAAAAACTTATTGAACACGTGTTGATGAATGCTGTAAGCTAGAGAGAAGTGGCAATCTTGCAGCAACTAGAACCATTCTAATAATTGATTGTAGTATGCGAAACTATGCCCTCCATCACAACATGCATGTCCTGTGTTCCCTTATTTCAAGGTCTGGCTTAGCAATACCAGTGAATTTAATCTGTTCAAGTCACTTACTCTAAAACAAACTACCCTCCCCCAAAACCTATAGTGACTTAAAACAATCATTTTATCATACTCAGAGATCTTGTGCGTTAAGTATATTCAACTAGAACATAGTAGCAGTGGCTTGTCTCTGCTCTACAATGTCGTTAACTTCATCTGGAAAGATTCAAAGGCTGGGAGTTACTCCATGGTGGGAGTTAAAATCTCTTGTCTACCTCCTTCATATGTCTAGTTCCTAAGCTACTATGACTCCAAGACTAGGACTGGTGACTGAGCCCTTTCCCATGGCCTCTTCACATGGGGTGGCTTTCTTACAGTATGGTAGCCTCGGGGGGGGGGGGGGTCCAGACTCAAAGCCCCAAGCAGTAATATTCCAACAAATAAAAAGGAAAGTGCATCACTTTTCATAATCCGGCCACAGCAGTCAACCAGTGTCCTTTTCACCGACTCCGGGGTTTAATTAATCACGCACCCACTCAGATTCAAGGAAACGGAAAAGTCTCTCTTTTGATGAAAGAGGGGCAAGGTCACATTGGAACATTGGGATGGGAGACATTGGCCATCTTTGGGAAATACAATCTGCCGCCTGTCACCTGCTAATGTGTAAATGAGGAAGTGCCATTTGCCCCCTCCCCTCCTTGGCTCACCCTGCCTTCCTGTGTTCCCTGTCCTAATCATTTATAACACATGTTCAATATGCCAAGGATGTTTTGAACCCCAAGGAGGTGAATCCTGTGGTGGGCTTTTCAAACCAGACTAAAAGAAAAGGGGGGGGGGGGCGGAATAGACTTTAAGATGTACAGCTCTAATTATCCAAATGACACCAGGTAAACACTCTACAGATCTTCAGCCTCACAGTTTCCAGAGGCCACATGTCTCAGAAGATCTCAAAAAATACACATGGAGCATATATGGCCAAACCTCATTATTCATGATTTCTGTATTTGCAAATTTGCCTACTCACTAAAATTTAGTTGTAACCCCCAAATCAATGTTCATATTGCTTTCACGGTCATCTGTAGACATGCACAGACCAGCAAAAAATTTGAGCCACTTGATTTGCACATTAACAGCTGAGGTTGAACAAAGCAAGCCTTTTCCTTCCCTTTTTTTTTTTTTTTTTTTTGGCATTCTCTTACACTGTAAACAACTGTCTTTTCACGGTCCATTTAGTGCCATGTTTTTCACATCTTTGTACTTTTGTTGATGACTTCACTCTTTAAAATGGCCCCCAAATGTATGGCTGAAGTGCTGTCTAGTGTTCCTAAGCTCAATGAGGCTGGATGTCTCTTACAGAGAAAATACATGTGTTAGGTAAGCTTTGTTCAGGCATGAATTACAGTGCTATTGACTAGAGTGCAGTGCTAATGAATCAATGACATGTGTTACATAAGATGTCTTTTAACAGGCACACTCAAGACAAGTTTATCTACTGATCTCTTAGACCAATCAATATGTTAATCAGAGATCATAGGAACCTGACCTTTTAGAAGCAATCATTTAGGATTTGCTAATTCAGAGTTTGTGGCAACTTTGTAGTACAAAACTATAATGAATAATGACAATCAGTTGTACCAGGTACCAGGACTGTTGTAAGCCCTGGAGATGCAACAGTGAATAAAATGGACAAAAATCCCTGCTGTCATGGAGTTTGCATTCTAGAACAGAGAAAAGACAGAAACAACATAAATAGGTCAGTGATACTGTATGTTAGAAGATGATAAGCGCAATGGAAAAAATAAAGCAGGGGAGCGGAGGTAGAGAGAGTCAGGGTAGATTTGCTTTTTGTTGTTACTGTTGCTTTTCTGGGATTTTTTTTTTTTTTCAAAATAGAATGATCAAGTTAGACCTAACTTAGAATCAGATGACATTTGAGAACGTTCATGAAAGAGGTGAGGGAGCAAACTTAGCAATTTCATGGGGAGAGCAGAAAGAACAGCAGTGCCCAGGCTTGCAGTGGAAGCATCCGTGACCTGTTGTAGAAACCAGAAGGGGGTTCTGTGCCTGCAGTAGAGTCCACAGGAAATGAGGTCAGAAAGGTTGGATGGGTCAGCTCAGGAAGTCCTTGAAGCTCATTGTGTTGACTGGAGCTTTCAGTCTGCCTGAGAAACTATAAGCAGGCAAGGAGGAAACAGGAGAGTGATTAGAAGAATGCTGCAAAAATCTAGACTTGGGGAGTTCCCGTTGTGGCGCAGTGGTTAGTGGGTCCGACTAGGAACCATGAGGTTGCGGGTTCGATCTCTGCCCTTGCTCAGTGGGTTAACGATCCGGCGTTGCCGTAAGCTGTGGTGTAGGTTGAAGACGCGGCTCGGACCCTGCGTTGCTGTGGCTCTGGTGCAGGCTGGCGGCTACAGCTCCAATTAGACCCCTAGCCTGGGAACCTCCATATGCCGCAGGAGCGGCCCAAGAAATGGCAGAAAGACAAAAAAAAAAATCTACACTTGGATAGTGGTTATGCTCGGTTATGAGCAGTGGTCAGATTCTGGGTGTCAGCAGAGCCATTAGGATTTGCTGGTGACTTGGATGTGAGGTTGTGAAAGACACAGTGAAGTCACACATGACTTCAAGGTCTTTGGCCTGAGCAGCTACATGGATGAAGCTGCCAATAACTGAGATTGAAAAAAAAAAAAAAGCTGTAGAAAAAAGCTGTAGATGGAGCAGGTTTTGGAGAGAATCTCAGGGTTTCAATTCTACCATTTTGAATTGAGATGGCTATTAGATATCCAAGTGAAGATAAAGCGTATGCAGGACTGAAATTCACAGAAGCCCAAAATGTAATCATATACATTCTGAAGTCCTCATCCCACAGATGGAGTTTAGAGACATGAAACTAAATGAGTGAGTTCCCATCGTGGCTCAGTGGTAACAAACCCAACTAGTATCCACGAAGACAAGGGTTAAGTCCCTGGCCTCACTCAGTGGGTTAAGGATCCAGCGTTGCTGTGAGCTGTGGTGTAGGTTGCAGACGCGGCTCAGATCCAGCATTGCTGTGGCTGTGGTGTAGGCTGGCAGCTGTAGCTCTGATTCGACC
The DNA here is from genome assembly GCF_054392235.1 of Sus scrofa. Lineage (NCBI taxonomy): Eukaryota > Metazoa > Chordata > Mammalia > Artiodactyla > Suidae > Sus > Sus scrofa. The sequence continues at coordinate 114,341,787 of NC_139385.1, read as the reverse complement.
CCTAGCCTGGGAAATTCAAAAAAAGAGAGAGAGAGAGAAACTGAATGAGACCATCAAAGAATGAGTGTAGGTAGGGAAGGGAAGAGAAGAGGTCCAAGATTGACAATTCTATGTCACTCAGTGTTAAGAGTTCAGAGAAAAGAGAAGGAATGAGCAAGGCAGATTGAGAAGCTGAGTTAAGACAGTGCTCCCTTGGAGTTCCTGCTGTGGTGAAATGTGATTGGCAGCATCTCTGGAGTTTTGGGACACAGGTTCAATCTCTGAACAGAGGGTTAAGGATTCAGTGTTGCCACAACTGTGGCATAGGTTGAAACTGCGACTCAGATCTGATCCCTGGCCTGGGAACTCCCTATGCCTTTGGAGCAGCCGAAAAGGGGAAAAAAAAAAAAAAAAGGCAGTGGTCCCCAAAAGAGAGAGTGATCAACTCTTCCATGATTCCCAGAAGTCAAGTAGCATAACGACTGAGAATTGACCACCAAATCTAGTAAGATAACAGTGATGTGCTGGTAAATATTTAACAATGGTCTCTCTGGAGTCATGGGAGTGGGGTGGAGCCCTGATTTGTAGAGTTGTCAATTTCCATGTTGAAAACTCTCCTGACATGGCTGATTTCAAGCTATTAATGTGATGTCACTGAATGCAGAATCACACACAGTTGGCTTTGAAGAGGCCATGCAAGCTGACCCCAGCACACTCTTGAATGTGAATGGTATCCATTGCCTCACCAGGCTTCCAAGATGGAGATATCTGGTCAAGTGTAAACTAAACCTGACAAGACTAAATCACTCATCACCTAGACAGAGCCAACCAAGATTTATCTTACCAACCAACATTATTGGGGGCAGCCCTTGCTGGAGGCACCTGGGACCAGAGGAGGGTGTCTCTGCAGCTCAGATTCATACTAACTTTTAAAGAGAGTACATTCCAATGATGAAGAAGCAAAAGGCGCATACCTTATGTGCACAAAAAGTGCAGATTGGAATTAATGCTGCCCTAAGCTAAGGAACACCAAGAATTGCCAACAGCCCCTCCAGAAGCTAGGAGACAGATATGAAACTGATTCTTCCTCAATGAAACTGATTCTTCCTCAGATCCTCTGAAGGGAACCCATCCTGATGGCACCTGGATTTTGAACTTCTAAGTCTCCAGAACTGTGAGGAAATTAATTTTTGTTGATTTAAGCTATTGGGTGGTAGTAATTTGCTATGGCAGCGCTAGGAGACTAGTATAGATGGTACATAGAGGAGCACTTTTCACAGAGACATGAGGGAAGGAGGTGATGAAAAGAAAAGAAGATTCAGAAGGATGGTCCCCGAAGCTGAATGACGATGGCATTCCCAGGAAGAGGGGCTGAAGTGCTCTGCTGCCTGTAACAAGTCCTGAGCTCCTAGGTCTTTGTTTGACCCTGACTGGCTCATCATCCACTATGCAGTTTGCCCCAGAGCTGCCAACATCTGATCAGTTCCTTCAGCTTCCAGATTTGACCGATTTTTATTGATGGGAGATTTTATCAATGGGAGTGACTGTTTGGACAAGTTTGATCTATGTAGATGGAGTTCCTGGAATACTTGTCCTCAACTATCAGAGGGTATTGACTCATTCAGTCACACGCAAGTGAAAGAGATAAGCTTCTGGGAATAATACTGATATTTTTGGTGATGACTACCATTGGTCAAAAGTAACCTCCTAAGTGGCCCCTGGAGGTGCCTAAACTTTCCCATTAGTTCTGTCTTTATATCAGATAAAATGCAACTGCTTTGGTAGAATTAAACCATCATCAGCCATTAACACATCAACTCTGAGGAAAGTGCCTCTCTGGTGATGAAATGTAGAGTGAGAAAGGAGAGAAAATTCTAGCCAAGGCAAGACCCAAAAGGAAACTATTTGGCTGTCCTGGGCCCTTGGAAATGTTAGCAAGGAATTGAGAAGAGGACTAAAGTGGAATTGATGAGAATAAATCATGCTTATGACTATTTCTTTTTGTGTTGGCTGTTGAGGGACGAAAGGTGGCTAGTTCCTGAATTCTGTAGAGCCACTTATTAAGGAGCTACTGAGGACAATGCACCCTATGAGGTGGGTACTAAAGCTACAAGAATGAATGGATGCATTTGCCCATCAGGGAAGAAGGCTAACTCTCCGTGGAGGAAGGGAGCCTATTTGTTGTGAGAGACAGTAGAGGGAAGAAAAAGGAGACTGTATCCCTCAGCTTCTTGGAAATGATGTTCCCAAGAGGGCAGCAGGGTTTTTAACAAGGAGACCTCCATGAAGTTCTACCAGAAGGAAGTCATGGACACTAATAACAGACTAAAGAAGAGTCACAGGAAGCTGGCAGCTCAGAGATCCAAACACAGGTCAGGTATTTGCCAAAGAAGGAAAAGCATGTCACCTTACAAAGACCAGGACACACCTGCATGGGTTCTTTACCATTTCCTGGGGAAGGAAGCTTCTGTCTCTCAGAAAAATGGTATAAGCTTGATGGACAGAGGATTGGTGAAATCTTCTGGTTTATGTGGCCAGATCTTACAGGATCCCTGTCAGGAAGAAAAACTCTTAGTGTCTTCCTAAATCCTCTCAGACTTTGCTGTAGGGGTGCCTCTGGCCTCCCCTTGGCCTTACCTCATATTCTGAACAAGAGTTGTGTGTAAAAAAGTTCAAATGGAGAACCTACTGGAGGAAACTTTCTTTGAAGAAAAGGGCAAAGGGAGACAGTCCTTTGGAGTCATATATTTTTCGTTATTTGAGGATAAAAGCTGCTTAGAGGCCTAAGGAACTTAGCTAATTGGTCAGTTTTTCAAGAGTGGGCACAGCTTTGGAAGAGCAGTTTTTCCCCTCCCAGTCCTCTCATTCCATCTCGGACAAAAATGTTTTAAGAAAATGAAGCCAAGTGAAGCAAAGTTCAGGAGTGAGAGAAAACTCAACATAAATGCTTCAGCAACCACAGCTGGCCCAGGAAACAGCATCTGACAAAGAGAACTTCAAGCAGAAGAGCCTGTGCTGAAGAGGATGTTAGTGAGTGGAGGTGAGCCAGCAACACAGCGAAGTTATGCAGGAAGAAAGAAGACGGATGGGGAATTAATTATAATGAATTCCTCCTAAAACACTGAGAGTTGGAGAGAATGCATAGGTTATTCAGAGGGTCACTTCTAATTCTGCAAGATTTCTAAGCGCTTCTTACCCAAAGGAAACTATAGGAACCTCTGCCAAATCTGTGGAATTGCCAACTTGAAGTCAAGAGAACTTGTTTTCCAAGCCTCCTGGAAAAGGATATGTGGACACAGATGGCAGGTTTGCTTTCTGGTTTAGGAAGGAGTAAACTTATGTTTGTGTGGTTCTCTTACTAGTCTCTGTCTCCTGCTGATATTTCCCTTGGCAGAGAATGACTGCACTGACTAAGCCAAATGCAAACTATAAATCCAGAGATGCTTTATATTGTATTAACTCCAGCAAGGGGTTCAAAGGCCCCAACGCGAACATGCCCATCAGGACACTGAAGGTTCATCTTTGAAGGGCAGAACTCCGGGTAGGTCTAGTGTAGGAAATAGAGGCTGAGAACAGGAATTGGAGTTGAGGGGGTCACTCCACCTTTGTTTGCTCTTGGTTACTTTTCTCAGAGGAAGGTGGGCAGGCTGAGAAAAATCATTCTGGGGGGAAGCCGAACAAATAAAGATGCAATAAGGCTGAAAATTAAGAAGGCCTCTTTCAATAAGCTAATGGAACCAAGAAGAGACTGCCAAATGCTGCTCACTCCAACTGCATTTTATTGGCAGCAAAGCAAGTCAAATATTTGTTATGAAGACTAGCCCTTTCTTAGGAGTGACCCTTGTTATAAAAATATCCTGTGTTTTGCTAAGTGGTCTGTCTCTAAAGAACACTATAAAAAAGAAACCCTAGCTCTGACTTTGGCCAAGGCAGGTGGTCTCACAATTCAGAGAGAAGCAGAAAATGGAACAAACTAGAGCAGAAAGTATAGGATTTAATGCCCTGCTTTGGGCGGAGATGATCTCTGGGCAGAAAGTGCTCACTCCCTAAACATGACTTGGCACAGGCCGTCACCTCTAAGCTATTTATGCTAAAGATGAATTGGCCTTGGGGACGAGGTGTAAGGTAAATTGGATCCCATGTTGGTACCTCATTTTGAACCCAAAGTAATCTCTTGTGGATACAAAGTGGGTATGATGGCATTGAAAGCATTCACTGACAACTTTCCCTTTTGTTTCAAATCAAGGCACAGAATTTTAAAGTAGAATAACATGCCAGAATAAACTGTCTGAAGACACATTTGATGAGAGATTCAATGGGGCTTCTGGGGGCTCATCTTGGAACAGTTGAGGTGGTCTTGAGTGGTACTTAGAAGAGGGCTATGGATGTTAGGGATGTGGGTGGGAATACCCCACCATTGATGAAGTTGATAAATTGAAGAACCAAGATGAAGAATGACTTTTACATTTGGGGGCAATTTCTCTTCTGTGCTAACAAAAGAAATAACAATTTTGTGGATTTCTGTTGAGGACTTCATGTGATGATTTAATATGGATGGCCTATTACTCAGCTTTTCCCATGAGCCACCGAATGATACATCCAGCTATGTAAACTGGAAATGCCAATAGGCTGCTCATATCAGGAAAACGCTGTAGAGGAAGACCCCTTGAAGTTGGGAGCAGGAGTAGAGGACTCAGTGGTAAAGCATAACGTTGTGTAATGCTCTTTCCTGAGCATGTTTCTCTTGATCTCTCTGCTCTGCTTAAGCTTGGGACTCTGTCTCTTCTCGGTGCTTCTAGGAGACACACCTTTGAGCTATTGCTCAGAAACATGTGCTGCAAACACCCAGTGGATGAAGGCCAGGGATGCTGATAAACATCCTACAATGCACAGGATAGCCTCCTCTGACAAAAAGTTACTAGGCCCCCAAATGTCAATAGAAACCTTGATCTAGAACAAAGAGTCTATAATCAATGCTGCGCAGTAGGAACAGAAAGGTGAATATGTGTCACTGACTCAAACTCTGCTCTCAAGTAAGGTCCATGTGATAGTTACTAGGTCCTAAAAGAGGAGTTCATTCCCCTTATTTCAGGACAATTTATTTTAAGCCTGGTCACTCAGGGTGGACTCCAGTTTGGCTCCTATAAGGATATTTATCTGCTGGACAAATAGGATGATATTTTAGGACAGTTCTCTACTGAGACCAAGAATTCCTAACCTGGAGTAGAACCACAGAATGTTGGAAATAAGCAAAGCTGTAGAAACCACCCAGCCCAACCTACTGGTTTTACAGATAGAGACTGTAAGTCCTGCTTGATTAAGTGAATCACGCAAGGTCACCTGACTAGGAACAACAGGGTCTGGGGGCCAGTGGAAGTATGGCCTGTGTTGTGACTTCAGCAAAAATGAACAGAGGACTGCTGGGTCCATCTCTGAGTCTGGGATGGGTAGAGACTGGGGCCAGGGTAAGGGTGAAGGAGTTAGATTTGTCTCCTTGGAGAGATAAAGAGAAGAGAGAAATACAGAAATTTGGGAAAGAAGCTCTTTTTCATATCTTGATTTCCTGAACTTTGGGACCTTTCCTCAAATCTCATGACCACTGAACTTGATGCCTGTCTGGTGCTAAAATCTCTACCTTGGCACTTCAGATCACGCATAATCCAAACTTTTCCATCTTCCAGTGTCTCTCATAAGAAGCACTATTGAAATTTGGGGCAGGACAGTTCTCTTTGCAGGACTAGCTGTTTGGCATCTGTTGCCTTCATTCACTAAATATCTGCTGCAGCTGCAGTCATGACCATTAGAAGGCAAACTTAGATACTTCCAAATGTGCCCAGGAAGGCGGGACTGCTTCCCTTCCTACCCCTTCAATCGAGAACCACCAAAGACCTGGTGGCAAAGGTGCATTTTTGTTGAGCAAAGCACATCTTGGTCAGGACAAGAAAGCAATCAGACCAATGGACAAGAGTGGTCTTAATGATCACCTTCCCCCAGACGACGTGTGGAGTCTGTTAAAAATAAGATTCTCAGGCCCACCCTCTGCGGATAGGATGCAAGAATATATATATTTTAATATTTTCACCAGGTGATTCTTCAGTATGCTGAAAGTTTGAGAACCATGACTTGGTAAGAGCTCTTGATCCTGGCTCAGAGGAGAGTCAATATTTAAAAACACCACTGCTCATATTCCACTCTCAAATCCTCAGTCAATTTGACTGCAGTGGGGTCCTGACACTGGATGTTTTAAAATCTGCCTAGATGATTCTTATATTCAGCTAGGGTTAAGAAACACTGCCATTAAGGAGTTTTGCCAGGTAAGAGATGACCACAAATTAATTTCCCCCCTTTCTCTTCTGAGTTACATTAAAACAATAGTTGGGTTTTTTTTTTTTAACCTTAACTACATCCCCTCATGGAGTTTTATAAAAAATCCTGATCCCAGGCCATACCCTGTACCATTAAAATCAGAATCTTTTGGGCTAGGACTCAGGCCTCAGTATTTTTAATGCTCCCTAGATGACTCTCCTGTGCAGCCAACTCTAAGAAGCACTGATTCAGAATGTTGGCCTGTCTTCTCCCATAGTTATCTACTCTTGACTTTTACTTCTCCTCCAACCTCTTGTTCAAAAATGCTTATGGGGTGATGGTTAGGGTGAGACTGGAGAGGGGATTAAGGGCAAGATTCAAGCTGGTTCTCTCTGCCACTGAATTCCTGGCCATCACTCATTCAGCACTCTGGGAGGCAATGGAGAAACCTCTAGACCTATTGTTATATATTTCCAAAAAAGATTCTTGGACCAGCATCTGGGTTACTTTTTTATCTTGATCTTCCCTGAGGTCTCTAAATATTATTTCAGGATAGGGATTTCAACTTTTATTCCCTTCTGATATTTCATTTATGTGACATGCAGAATCAAAGAAGCAATGGAAAGTTGGAAGCTATCTTCTTCTAATTAGCAGACATATCAGTGGTCAAAATTATTTACCAGTAATGGTGCCAGCACAGCACCAGGAATGTTAATTATTGATATTGGTCCTCATATCATAACTGATTTCATAACTGATAAAGATTGTTAATACATCATCACTGAAAGTAGACTCATAAAAGATTTTTGTCCTATTCAATATCATTGGGTAATAACCTCCAATTTTGCCTTCGGATGGATTAGAGGTCTAATGTGCCATCCTTGTTAAAGAAATGTTAAATTTGACGTCATCTGCTGAAGGCAGAAGAGAAAGATGAAATTGATGACTAGGCTGCTTCCTTCCCCTTTGACATGTTGTACAGTCATATCAAAGCAGGGGCTGCCTGTGCCCCCTACTCCCAACGGCTCCAGCCTGATCCTGTGGGAAGAGAAGGTGGTTCTTTCTGTGGAAGTCTGGAGTGCTTTAACTCCAAGAATTAGGCTCTTTCAGTACAGACACACACACCCGCTTTCTTTAAGATGCATCGTTTGCATTGGGTTGCTGGCCCCTGGTGTTAGTTAGGAGTCACGAGTCCATTACTCCCCTCCCCTCTTGATCCGTAGTCTTTCCTTGCCGTATGGCCTCCCTAGGTCCAGCTCTGATCATCCAATAGTTTAATAAATCTGAACTGCTAATCCTTCTTCCTGCGAAGCATGGCTTCTCCTTCTTTAAACTTATGTCAGCAAATAAACATGAGGGTGGAGAGGAAACAGCACAGCCTGACTGCCTATGACAGGCATCTAAACCACAAATTAAAAATGTCCTCCAAGAGGCGGATAATTCCCTTAAAATTTCAAACCCCAAAGGGAGCACTCAAGTAATTCTTCCCAGAATTTCAGACATTATTCACCCAAGATGGCGTCTTAGAATTTAAAATGATGGCTTCAAAAATATTAACATCTAGGTCCCATCAGCTGCCATTTACTGAGTATTGTGCCAAGCTCTCAACATCTGAGATATCACTCAGTTCCCACACAACCCAAAGAGGGGGCGTAATATTGTTACCCCCACTGAACAGAGGAGGAAACATTCCCAGGTTTACACATTCAGGAAATGTGAGGATATGAGTCAAGGTGAGCGTGGATCCAGAACCGCTTAGCATTAACTGCTGTGCTTTGCACATTGGCTGTGGCTGCTGCTGTATTGGCTGACCTTTCTGTGACACTGGAGCACTTACCATTTTTCTGTGCTCTCATCAGATTCTATCCTCACATTTGTTGACTTTATCACACAGCCTTTGTTCAGCTCTTTCTGAAATGGGAGGGGGCTTTGCCAACCAACCTCATGGTTTCTCTAACTAGGTTCCAAACATGGTGTCTTGTGCTCTCAACTTTTTACAGTTCCCTGGTATTATACACATGAAGAGGCTAAACTACCAGATCTCTCACAGGGCCCTGTTTTCTCCTCCTGCTGCTTCTCTAACCTTGTTTCTCCAACCACAAAATTAGAACAAGTTCTCTGGAGGTTGGGTCAGAAGCATTTGTTTGGTACCAAGAAGATTAAAAAGTAATAGGTCTGCCAAACCCCTGGATTTTCTCCCACCTCATTGTGAGTTACTTGTTTGTCCACACTCTTCTGAATGGACCATCTAAATGTTTTCATTCCCAATTGAAGTAGGCAGTTGTTTCGTGCCTTCCAAGCACCCTCATGGTGCTTTAGGAGGCCGTTCTCACTTCACTTTTAATCCGTATGCAACCAATCTATGACTCCATGGGTGGATGTGTTACCCAGACCTCACCACTCAGAATGTTCCCTCTCTTGGGCCAAAGGATTGGCTCAAAGACATAGAAAGGAACCAATTAGGGCCAGTCAGTATTAATTCTAGACTTGTCTTTAAGCAACTGGATACGATTCCAACTTTTTGCTCTTGGAATAGCCATGAGGATGTAATTGTGAAATGGCTAGTGGCCACCTGTCCATAAGGAAGGGAGAATCTATATGAAAAGAGAGTCTACAGAGGAGAAAACAGAGCCAAGATTTGGAGAGAGATTGGACCCTTATGATGTTGTCTGAGACTGTGGATTTAGCCCTGACTCAAACATAGCCATGGACTTTTCAGTTACATGAGGAAATAATTATTATTATTTTTTTTTGTTTAAGCCAGTTGAGTTGAATTTCTGTCACTTGAATGAAAAGGTTCACGACCAATACAACATTCTTCCCGCAGACCATTGGAAGGTGCCTCATGCAAAAGGATATCCCAGATGCTTTTCTGGGCAGATTGACACAAAAACACCTCTCCACTAGTAATCACCCTTGCACATAGGATCTTGTGAGAAAATACTTTGTAAATAGTAATCTGAGCACCATTATGAGGTAATACTCATATTCTTTAGGGTGAGTTGATCTTCTAAATATGGGAGTTAACTGTGAGAGGATAGAAAATGTATAAGGCTCTGGGTACAGGCTTCTGAGGTATACTCGAATGATTAAGGGAAAAGACTGGACTAGGAGAAGATAGAGGGACTGATGAACATCGTGGCCAACAGGCATATGAAAAGATGCTCAACATTGCTAATCAACAGAGAAATGTAAGTCAAAACCACAATGAGGTGTCACCTCACACCTGTCAGAATGGCCATCATTAAAAAGAACACAAATAATAAATGTTAGTGAGGACGTGGAGAAAAGGGAACCCTTCTACACTGTTGGTGGGAATGTAAATTGGTGCAGCCACTGTGGAAAAGAGTACGGAAGCTTCTCAAGAAACAGAAATTAAAACTATCATATGACCCAGCAATTCCACTTCTGATTATATGTCCAAAAAGCCAAAAACATTAATTCAAAAAGATACATGCATCCCTATGTTCCTAGAAGCATTATTTATAATTGCCAAGACATGGAAGCAACCTAAGTATCCATCAACAGATGAATGGATAAAGAAGATGCAATACTAATCAGCCATAGAAAAGAATAAAATTTTGCCATTTGCAGCAACGTGGATGGCATTGTGCCAAGTGAAATAAGTCAGACAGAAAAAGAAAAACACTATATGATATCTTATATGTGAAATCTAAAAAAATACAACAAACTAGTGAATATGACCCAAAAAAAAGCAGGCTCACAGACATAGAGAAGAAACTAGTAGTTACTAGTGGAATGGGAAGGACAATATAGGGGTAGGAGAGTAGTTGATACAAACTATTGGGTGTAAGATAGGCTCAAAGATGTAATGTACAATATGGGGAATATAGCCAATATTTTTTAATAACTGTAAATGGAAAGTATATTTGTATAAAAAACAAAAATAAACTTTAATTTTTTTATTTTAATTAAAAAAATGAACATCGTCATTTTGTCTGAGACCATGTATCCATTAATTGGCTTTTGGACCCAAATCAAGTGTTAGCAGGATTTAAAAACCTAATAAAAACAAACCCATGGAGAAAAGAAAAATTTTCATAATAGCCCAAGTGAAAATAATGACATGAGCTAATCCAATTTGAAATATAAACAAAGAAATTACTCCATGCAACTCATTTTGTTTCAGGACTAAATACCACAAAGTAGAAGGTAGGTCAGGGAACCTGGCCTAAATACACCAGAGGAGGGGGAGTTGAAGACTATTTATTCCATTGGAGGAGAAAGAGAAAAGGAACAAGAAGTTTTTCTACAGCAACTCACCAAAAAGTTTTCAAAAAGAAGCCTTCAAATAGCACTTCAACCCACAGTGTATATTTCAAGAGGTTCATTGGGAAGAATATTGTGTATTCTTTAAACTTACAGATAAATAGGAAGTTAAATTTTATTTTCTACTTCCAATTGATGAACCTGACTCTTCAGGGCCAGGCATACAAATTGGCTGTCAGATATATAAAGTTCAGTGGAAAGGGGAAACATTTAAATTTACCTTTAAGATAGTGGTTTTCCACATTTTTCATGTCATTGTGCACACAGAAAATGACAATGATTTTAGGGCACTAAGGTAAAAGAATTAGGTCATTTGAGGCAGAGGTTGCTGACCTGACCTGTGTCACCCCAGGTCCACCCAAGTTTGCAAAGATTGAGGAAGACCTCTTTTTCACACAAGTTAGCTGGATCCACCAGGCAGGAAGTTCAGTCAAAGACTGGGCCAAGCCCATGCCGAGACCACCTGGGGAGGAGAAAGAAGCCCTGGAGTGGAAGCCAAAGACCAACACGTTGGTTCTAGCTCTGCCAAGTGTAGGACTTTGGACAAGACCCTTAACCTCCATGAGCCTCAGTCTGCTTAAGCATGAAACAAAACCTTCTCTACCTTACAGGGTCACCATGAGGAAGAAGAGTACCATGTTCATGAACATAGTTTGCAACCCTAGAGTACTATTGATGTGTATGGCATGATGATGGTAATGAGTATGATGGTATTTTCTCCCCAACCCTGCCCCCATCTAGACCACCCTCACATTCAAGAGTTACTCTGCGATGGACAGCAGTTGACACTGAGAACAATACGGCTGCTGAACTAGAGTGACTGCAAGCCTAGAGTGTGGGAGGCTATCTTGCAGCTGGGCTTTTGAATTAGGCCAAAGAACTAATGGCGTTTTGGCTTCCTGAGCACCTCTGTTGAAACTCCCTGGGGAATTTTGCTTTATGAAATTCCCAGCAACTTGGGATCCCACTGAGTTGGTGATTAGGGGCCTGGAGGGCTCCCCGTTGGATGAAAAATATGTTTGAAGTGTGCTGGGAAGTGCTGTAGGAGGGAGTTGAAAGTTCTTCTCTGGCTCCCACTATGCATTGACAAAAACTGCCCCTACCACTATTTTTTGCCAATTACTTTTGTCTCCAGAGCCAAAGAAAATATATTTGAAGTGAACCCTTTGATTTAGACCCATTTTTCACTAGGATCCACAGATGGTGAAATATTAATGAACAGGTGGGTTTCACAATACTCCAAGATTGCATTAGGATTGATTTTTTTTTTTTTTTTTGTCTTTTTAGGGCTGCAGCCACGTACAGAGGCATATGGAGGTTCCCAGGCTGGGGGTTGAATAGGACCTGTAGCTGCTGGCCTACACCACAGCCACAGCAATGCCAGAGCCGAGCCATGTCTGTGACCTACGCCAGATCCTCAACCCACTGAGTAAGACCAGGGATCAAACCTGCATCCCCATGGATGCTAGTCAGATTCGTTAACCACTGAACCATGATGGAAATGCCCTAGAATTGATTTTTATAGGCTAAATTGTTAAGTAGAGGTGCTAACATATATCCTGGTATGGGCAGCAGACCCAGAAGCCATTAACATTAATACAGAACAATTTCAGAACTATCAAACAGAATGTCTGTTTTACCAAGAATGGAGCAGTAGATAAAGAGATTGAGATTACACATAATACAGCTCAGAAATAGGAACAACTAATTTTGTAGTGGATGGCTAGCAAAAGCTGTGACAATAGCTATTCTGGAAGTCTTTAAATATTTTTTCTGTCTGGAAGGATATGTTGTGATGGTGACTGCAGTGAGGAGGAACGGAGGAGGGAAACTAGTTCTTCTGGAGGTCATGCCCATAAACAGAACAAATCCTAAATTCTCTCAAATTTCACTCTTTTGGGGGAGTTACAGTTAAAATACTCTCTAGAAGCTGAGTAGTTTTGACCTTGTTCCTCTTAAAAATCATAATTCGAAAGCCTTCCCTCTAGCTCACAGTACTCTCCCACTCTTCTGCTTCAGATGCCCTCCCTTACCAAACCCTAAAACTCTTCTCCAGCCCCCCCAAAACTCAATAAAATACAGGGACCTTGCTTAGACCTTAATATGAGCAAACCAACTGTAATAAAGACAATAGGGAATTTAAAGACAATAGGGAATTTCATTTTGGACTGTGTACAAGACAATACCAATAACTGTTGTTGATTTTCATAAGTGTAATAGTGATTAAAAAAAACTTGTTAAAAAAACACTCATATTTTTGCAATGCATACTTAAATAACTAAGGGTGAAATGGCATGATTCAGGGATCAGCTTTAACATTCCTCAGCCAGAAGAAAGGGAGAAGATAGTTGAAGGTATAGATAAAGCAAAAGTGGGGAAATACTGATAATTCTAGAATTTGAGGGATTGATATTTGAAGTTCATTATTATATTTTCTCTACTTTTATAAATGCTTGAAATTTTTCCTAAGAGAATTGTTTTTTAGAGAGAGAGAGGAAAGCCGATACAAATATATTCAGAACATCATAAGCAAAGGCAAAGGTAAATCAGAGAAATGTGTTTTAAAACAATAATAAATGAAGTATTTTGTAGACAGATGAGCCCATTAAACAAACCTGACATGTTGGAGTGCCATTTGTGGAATCATGGATCAACAGTGCAGTGTAGTATATTTTAATGCAAAATACTATAATTATAAATGCAAGATCATACACACAAACATCTTAAGCTTTTATAATTCTTTTAAGCCTGAATGGCCTAGCCTCATTTGTTAAATATTTCTTATTTTACATTCCTCTTAAAACTGGCAATATCCTATTGATTTCTTTATTTAAATTTTTTAAACATTTTCTTAAAAAGGCACTCTAGTAAAAAATAGTCTGAAGTGAGGTAGCAATTTGGGGGAAAGGAAGTTATGTTAAAACTTTTCAAAATGGAATTTAACCTCATATTTTGAAAGAATTGCTTTCTGGCAAGATTCATGGTTTTCCTCCCACACCCTCCGGTCTGTGGCCAGTGTCTGGAAGAAAGTATTGCTACTCATAATTTTAAGGATTTTATTTCAAATTTAAGGGATTTTAAGAAACCAGCATGGATTCTGAAAGAAGCAGCCACTGGAAAAACAAAAAACTTTCTGCAAGTCCTGAAACTGTTTAAAAGAGAACTGACATTCCTATCCAATTGTTGCCGAAAGTACAAATTTCATTTAAAAAACATTCAAGAAATTGGAATTGACCTTCCCCTCCCACATAGAATCTTGCTTTCCTAATCACTAAAACAGAGTGCTTAGAAGCAGGGGGAATAACAGGGAATGAGATGGAGTGAGCAGAACTTGACTTAAGCTGGAACAATTATATCTGTTCCCTTTCTCATCGTCACAATTATTTTTCCAGCTTTGGCTCTTACTTAAGCAAGACCTTGTCCATCAAACACTGATCTAGCCAACCGATGTAGGGGAGAATTTGTTCAAATTTGTTACTTTGCCTCTTGTTGGCAGAAGGGGAAAATGAATGCTTGAGTGTTCAAGTTTTCACCCTGACATGTAGAGACCTGAGGTCAAGGGGAATGGAGGCCTCTCCAGCTGGAGAAATTAAAATGAGCACACAGGCAACGTCAGGACCAGGAGGAAAGTGAGCCATGCTGAAGAAAGGTGTGATTATATGCTGAGACTTTGAAAAGAGAGAAAAAGACACTCAAACATAAGAAGGAAGCTGGGAGTTCCCGTCGTGGCGCAGTGGTTAACGAATCCGACTAGGAACCATGAGGTTGCGAGTTCGGTCCCTGCCCTTGCTCAGTGGGTTAACGATCTGGCGTTGCCGTGAGCTGTGGTGTAGGTTGCAGACGCGGCTCCGATCCTGCGTTGCTGTGGCTCTGGCGTAGGCCGGTGGCTACAGCTCCGATTCAACCCCTAGCCTGGGAACCTCCATATGCCGGGGGAGCGGCCCAAGAAATAGCAACAACAACAACAACAAAAGACAAAAAAGACAAAAAAAAAAAAAAAAAAGAAGGAAGCTATCGGGGGTTAGACCTTGAAGGATAGGGATGGAATCACACAGAAGATATAGTGCAAGCAGATGCGCACAGGCTGTAAGGAAGAGATGGTGTGGGGAAGGGTGAGGAGGTCCATTTGACTAGAGCACAGGGAAAGTAGAACAGAGTAAGAGGTCAGAAGATGGAGCAAATACTTTATGGAAAACCTGGAATGCCGGGGTGGGAATGTTAGGTAGATACTGACCGTGGGCATTGGCGGGGTGGTGGTGGTTTTGTTTTATGGTGGTTGGGTTTTGTTTCATTTTGTTTCTTGTTTTGTTATGGCCACACCTGCAGCATTTGGAAGCTCCCGGGCTAGGGGTCAAATCGGAGCTGCAGCCACAGCAATGGATCTGGGCTGCATCTGCAACCTATACAACAGCCTGCAGCCACTCCAGATCCTCAACTCACTGAGCAAGGCCAGGGATTGAACCTGCATCCTCACAGAGACAACATCAGGTTCTCAACCTGCTGAGCCACAATGGGAATTCCCAGTTTTAAAAATATGATCATAGCTGCCTTGTTGAGGATAAAGCTAGCAGTGGCAAGTAAGATGAACTGGAGTAATGAGAAGACAGAGGGCAATAATTACTACTGTTACTGAGTACTTTGGTGGTGCCTCTTTATATAGGTATATACTCCAACTGAGTACTCAACTCAATGACGTGTTATTATCCCACTTTACAGATGCACACATCAAGGCCTGGAGTGTTTAAGTGACTTACCCAAGTCATGCAGCTACTAAGCAGTAGAGGCAGTATTCTTATCTACTCTTACTCACTCTGCTTGACTGTTTCTTAAGGAGGGTAGAATGGATGGGAAGTAATGAGGAGATGAATGAAGAAAGTGGTGATAGTAATTGAGAAGAGGGATCAGATCTCAAGAAGAGAGTCAACAAGACTTAGTAAACAATCTCCTATCAGTAAACAATCACCTTGATTCAGAACCTGGGTGAAGGTGGGGGCAGTAATGTCATTAACCTAAATAAAGAAACTGGAAGGAAAACCTGCCATGGGATGAAAGATGACTAGCATGCTTTTAGCTATGTTGAGTTTGAGGTGCCATTAGTAAATGCCAGGGAAAATGCCTATGAGTCAGTTGGAAACATAGTTTGGTAGCTAAAGGGAGAAGACGCAGCTGGAACTTGGGACTCCATGAGCAAGAAGTGGAGGGCTTCAGAGGTAAAGCAGGTTGGTGGGAGGATCATCCCAGGATTCGGGGTTGGTTTTGGGTTTCCTACTCTCTTAGGTGAAACCAGAGATGCCTTTTGAGTTCTGTCAGTTTTCCCCTCCCAAACTATCTACCCATCACCACCACCCTCATTCAGGAATGAAATGGAGACATGTAGGACCAAATTTTACAAAGTAGTCATATGGAAATAATTCTCTGAACTTCCATTGTTGGGAAAACTAGAGGCACTTATAGTAGAGGTGTGAGGATTCTAAATAAGATTCTAAGGGGCAATCCATGGAGTTCCCTGGTTGAGGATCCAGCATTGTCACTGCTGTGGCACAGGTTACTGCTGTGGTTCATGTTCGATTCCCAGCCCAGATGCAGGTACTGCCCTCAAAATAAATAAGTAAATAAAGGGCGATCCACTTTCTCTTTACTTTGTCTTCCACCAGGATCTATCCATCTTCAGACCTAAAGTCCCAGTCAGTGTCCCAGGGAGCCCCTGTGCATTGTTGTGCAAGGCAGGCTTAGATGGACTAACACAGATCAGAGAGCGCAGGTGCCTTGTTCCGGGGAGGGGGGCGGGGAGATGAGGCTTAAAGCTGGTAGGATATGCACTGTATCCCCTGAGAGTCTCCATCTAAGGATCCAGTTCTTTCCTAAGATCTCCTAAACAACAGAAAGTACAGTGGAAGGGCAAGATCCCACTGGTGAATTCCCCAGCAGCCCCAACGAACAAATGACTCTGTGTCAGTGGGGTGAAAGTGAACCATAAACATAAAAGTAGTTTGTGCAATCCCACGCGGGTCAAGGACGTCACCTTATCACCCTCCTGTTGATGCATAGCTTCTCATCTCTTAGCTTACCATCTTCCTCACAACTTGCCTCATCAGTTTTGTGGTCAAATTGCATGTTCAGAAGGATAGTGCGTGTTTCTGCTGGGGGTACATAGGGGTCAGTGGGATGACTCCCCTGCGACGAACTTGGAGCTACGGGAAATAAGATTGCCTGATGAGACTAAAACTTTCAACTCAGTGCTGATGAGTCAGAGAAGAAATATGGGAAACCACTTTAAAGAGCAAATGGGTCCTGGGACAGCAAGACTTGACTGGACCCCGACGGATCAGATTAATGCATTTAAAGGAAAAAAAAATGCATCCTTGAGAAGGGGACTTCTATTCATTTATCAGCAAGACAACAGCACTCAATAAATATTTGCTGAGAATCTGCTATAGACCTGCAATGAGCTTACATTTCAGTTGGGGAGACAGAAAATAAAGGCATATACAATCAGATGTCAGGGAGAGATATGTGTGTGCCCCATAGACAGGATCCTTGGAGCAAAGCACAGCACTTCAAGTTCTGTGCCAGGTTTAGGAAGTGTGCTCCCACTTACAGACCCAGATCTGCATCTCCAGCATTTACTAATGATATTTTAACCTGCTGATAGCCTCTCTTTTGATTTCTTCCTGTGCAACTTTCATGAAGATGTACCTAAAGAGTACATATTGGGGCTCCCTTCGTGGCTCAGCAGTTAATGAACCCGAGTAGGATCCATGAGGACGAGGGTTCAATCGCTGGCTTCACTTGATGGGTTAAGGATCCAGTGTCGCCGTAAGCTGTGGTGTAGGTTGCAGACTCAGATCCTGCGTTGCTGTGGCTGTGTAGCTGTGGTATAGGCCAGCAGCTGTAGCTCTGATTCGAACCCTAGCCTGGGAACTTCCCTATGCCGTGGGTGCGGCCCTAAAAAGCAAAAATAAATAAATAAATAAAGAGTACACATCAAAAGTGTCCAGCTCAATGAGTTTTCTAAACCAAGCACACCTGTGTGACCAGCACTCTGAACCCCTCCTCATGTCCCTGTCCAGTTCCTCTACTGTTACCAAACCAAACTGGGTCTGCTCACTTGCATGTGGTAAAACCAGTCTACTGACACAGGGTTGTGGTGCAACGTTTATTGCTAGATGCCAAATAAGGAGTACCAGTAGCTAATGTTCAGAAGAATGAACTTCCAATGGCTTTTAGGGAAGGGTTTTTAAAGACAGGATAAGGCAGAGGGTTGAGGCTGTTGTCAGCTCATGGACAGTCCTCTGATTGGTTGGTGGTGAGGTAATGGAGAGTCAACATCATCAACCTTCTGGTTCCAAAACGTCTGGGGTCTACGTGCTTGTGGGCAGCATCCCGTTAACTTCTTCCACCTGGTGTGGGTTTCAGACTCTGCAGAACAGCTCAAGGATATGGCTCAGAATATTTTCTATAGCCCTTGATGAGGTACTGAAAGTCCTTGACTTTGTTTAATGCTTAAACTCTTATTATTTTGTCTTGCTTCACTGTTTTCCTGTTTCTGCAGTCTCACATCTCTGATTAAATTTGCTCTTTGGAACTCAGGGAAGGCCTAGGAGGCTCAAGTTTTTCTACAAACAAGAAGCAGGCAGAGAACATGAGGGGAGTCTCTCCCAGGAAGGTTCCATAGGGTCCTGCTTGGTTACAATACCACCAAAGTTTAACACTATAATGGCACTCGTACTATAGATTTATTTTGCCTGTTTCTGGACTTTATATAAGTGGAAATATATGGTATATACTCAATATGTAATGTCTGGCTTTCTTGACTCAATATTATGCCTGTGAGATACAGTCTGATTGTCAGTTCTTTTTTTCACGGCATATTTCATTGTATGACTATATCATAATTCATTTATCTATTCTATTTAAATGGGCATCAGCAATAAAGTTAACTTTTAAAGACGGGCATCAGAGTAATTTCTACTGTTGTTTTGATAAATTATTTTCTGCTTAATCAGAGCTAGTTTCGGATGAATCCTACCTAACATCCTTTTGTTTCCATTCTAAATTTTTATTGAGTGAGAAAATGACCAGAGAGTGGTGTTCTTTTGTAGAAATTCTTCCTTTTAAACAGTGCTTTGGATGGCATGGACATTTTCTCCATCAGCTCTTTAGCAAGGAACATCAACTCGCTCTGTGTCAACAGGGAGGCCAAATGGTCAAAAACAACAGTCCGCGTAGATAAGGCTCTGAATTCCTGACTTAAATACAATAATTTCTGGAATAACAGCTATAACTTGGGGTCTTTTGGGTTGCTACAGAAGTTGGTCAGCAGGTTTTCTCTGCAGGAGCCCATGAGATGACTGCTCCTGGGTATGTGTCTCGGCAGTTAGGGTGGTTTATGTCCCAATTGCACAAGAGCAGAGGTTTTGAGGCTGCGGTTTTCTCTGCATTCCACATTGCCCTAGTTGTCACTCTCAGGAACTCTGAAGAGTATTATCACTAGGCAAACATCATCCAGTGGGAAAAAATATGACAGACTCAATCAAAAGACCATCCTATGAGCTACTGGTCCATTCCTAGGATCTTTCCGTTTTGCAAGCATACATGAATGCCCCTCCTATGGGAATCTAGCCTGTCTGAGCAGGGCTGTAGAAGAGAAGAATGGACCACTTCATCTTTTCATCTTTGTCCTCTTTGCCCAGGCTGTGTCAACTGCTGATGTGATTATTTGCAGCCTAACTTTTGAGCAATTAGTTGGACCAACTGCTGTTCCCCTTGGTTATTCATGGAGAAGACAGACACTTGTAACAACAGCGGCAAAAATTTACTGAGCTTTTGCCACACGTGCCAGGTACTGTGCCAAGGACTCTGTGTGCATGCCCACTTCATTAAAGACCAATCCTCTCCTCTTGTGCCCTAGATACCATCTCCTCATTCTTCCCAAGGACTTTCCTCCTGCAGTTAACCTCTCTCTCCCCTACATGATTAATTTCTCCCTCCCTCTTGGATCATTTCCATGAGCAGCCAGACATGTTCTAGTGCCTCCCTTAAAAAAGAAAAATCCCTTGGTTTCATATTAGCCTCCAGGCACAATTCCATTTCTTAGTCTTTTATAGCACAACTTCCTAAAAAGTTGTCTGTAGTCACTGCTTCGTTTCTCATCTCCGAGTCTTGGCTCGAACAACTCCAATCAGGCCTTCCTCCTCTCCAGGCCACTGAATCTGCCCATGTCAAGGTCATGAACAACCTCCTTTGCCAATCCAAAAGTCGCAGCCGTGTCTTCGTCTTACTCAACTTCCCAGTAACATTTGACACAAGTGACCACTCCCTCCTTCTTAAAAATCTTCTCTCCCAGTCTCGGATGCCACTTTCTTCTCTTTTCCTCCTACCTAACTGGCTGCATTGCCTCAAGGATTTTTTGCTGGTTTCCCCTTCTCTGTCTGATCTCTAAATGTTGCAACGACTGGAGGCTCTGTCTTAGATCTTCTTATACTATCGTCCATCTATATACCCTATGCCTAATCTCATGTTTTTAAAATACCATCTTCATACTGATGATTCTCAAATTTAAAATTTCTACTTTCAGGTTCAGTGAATGTTTGTTCATGAAATTTCGTGAATGTTTTCCCTGAGAATTTGAACAATGTATCTGTCTTAATAGTAAGGATTTCTGTACACTTATGATTTGTGTACATATATCTGTATGCATGTTTCACTTCAACAAATAAGCTTATTGAAAAAGCCTCTGGCAAAAAAATTTTAATAAAAATAAAACAAAATTTCTAGTCTTGATACTGTGGGCTCTCCCCTAAGCTCAAGTCCCTGTAGGCCGCTGTCCATCTTGCAGCACCACATGGATGTCTAAGAACCATCTCAAATTATGTAGACAGACAAAGCTCTTGGTTTTCCAGTCCCCAACTTTGCCTCCACCAGCTCAATAAATAGCACCAATATTCACCCTCTTGTTGAAGGCCATCATTTAGAAGACATCTTTACGTCCTGTGTCCCTCACTTTACCCAACGAATCATTGACAAGTCATGTTGGTAACAGCTGCAAGTCAATAGTTAATTATGAGGGTCTTTAATTCTTTTTATTTTTATTTTTATTGTTTTTTGCTTTTTAGGGCTGCTCCCATGGCATATGGAGGTTGCCAGGCTAGGGGTCGTATTGGAGCTGTAGCCACCGGCCTAAGCCAGAGCCACAGCAACGCTGGATCCTTAACCCCCTGAGCAAGGCCAGGGATTGAATCTGCATCCTCATGGATATTAGTCAGATTCATTAACCAATGATCCACGACAGGAAATCCAAGAGTCTTTAATTCTATTTAACTTGACTAATTAAAAGGTTGGAAAATCAGAGGGAAAACATCCATATTTTTGCATAATCTTCATAATTACCCCTTTTATAGCTGCACCTTGTCTTACTGAGTAGACATATCCTAATTTACTTTACAAGCCACCTGATGCTGTGTCTTCAGATTCTTCTTTCTCCTCTTTGACTTCTATAAACAATTTTGTAATGAACATCTGCACACACATATAAGTGTTTTCATTTTTAGCAGTTTTTTGTTGTTGTTGTTGTTTTGTTTTGTTTTTGTTTTTGCTTTTTTGTCTTTTTGCTATTTCTTTGGGCTGCTCCCGCGGCATATGGAGGTTCCCAGGCTAGGGGTCGAATCGGAGCTGTAGCCACTGGCCTACGCCAGAGCCACAGCAACTCGGGATCCGAGCCGCGTCTGCAACCTACACCACAGCTCACGGCAAGGCCAGATCGTTAACCCACTGAGCAAGGGCAGGGACCAAACCCGCAACCTCATGGTTCCTAGTCGGATTCGTTAACCACGACGGGAACTCCCAGTGTTTTCATTTTTAGAGAAGCTGACTTTTTTTTTGCTGTTGTTGAATAAAAGAGCACTGAGTGGTTTCCTTAGTTGTGCAATAATGGGGAACTAGGTACCCATTATTCTGGTGTTCAGGTGTCATAGAACTCTTTTAAAATGGTCACTCTCTGAGAGCTATCATAAAACAGACACTTTTCCAAGAAAGATATACAGATAGCCAACAAGCACATGAAAAGGTGTTCAACATACCTGATTATTAGAGAAATGCAAATCAGAACTACCATGAGATACCACCTCACACCAGTCAGAATCGCCATCATTAGTAAGTCCACAAATAACAAATGCTGGAGGGGGTGTGGAGAAAAGGGAACCCTCCTGCACTGTTGGTGGGAATGTAAGCTGCTACAACCACTATGGAGAATAGTGTGGAGGTACCTTAGAAAACTATACACAGAGCTACCATATGATCCAGCAATCCCACTACTGGGCAAAACTTTCCTTGAAAAAGATACACGCATCCGCATGTTTATTGCAGCACTATTCACAATAGCCAAGACATGGAAACAACTCAAATGTCCATCAACAGATGATTGGATTCGGAAGATGTGGTATATATACACAATGGAGTACTACTCAGCCATAAAAAAAGAACAAAATAATGCCATTTGCAGCAACATGGATGGAACTGGAGACTCTCATACTGAGTGCAGTAAGTCAGAAAGAGAAAGACAAATACCATATGATATCACTTAGATCTGGAATCTAATATAAGGCACAAATGAACCTTTCCACAGAAAAGAAAATCATGGACTTGGAGAATAGACTTGTGGTTACCAAGGGGGAGGGGGAGGGAGTGGGATGGGTGGGGTGCTTGGGGTTAACAGATGCAGACTATTGCCTTTGGAATGGATTAGCAATGAGATCCTGCTGTGTAACACTGGGAACTACATCTGGTCACTTATGATGAAGCATGATAATGTGAGAAAAAAGAATGTATACATGTGTATGTAACTGGGTTACCATGCTGTATAGTAGAAAATTGACAGAACACTGTAAACCAACTATAATGGGGAAAAAAATAAAAATCATTCTATAAAAAAAATTAAAAAAATAAAACAAAGCTGATCATTGAAGAGGAGGGGGTTAATTTGTCAAAAGGAGAAGGGCCTATAACAGATAGGAAACTAACCTAAAACCTACTACCTATAATTAAAATTAGAGAAGCCCAGACAGGTGAACTCCTGTGATCCCCCAAGTTCCTGTGTCTGGAAAGGTAATGGAGCCCCAGAGGCAAACGCTCATAAGGAAAGGGAGAATCAGGCTAGACATTCAGCTGGCACATGTGGATGCTTGGATTCAGCTTGAGGCTGGAAGCCCCTCTGGACCCAATCACCCTGGCGCAATGTCTTGTTCTGGGAAGGATGACTGAATTTGGCAACGTGGGCTTCTGAGCTGGAACCTTGGGAGCCAAACTGTAGAGACTGTTAATAAGCTCAACCCTGAGGCATGGGATTGTCTGCTTCAAAGAACTCCCAAGTCTGTGCTGGGGCTAACAGGGACCCCAGTACAACCCTGGACAAGGATGCCCTAGTCTGTTTCCAATGTGAAGCAGATGGTTAGTGATGGAAGCTACAGCAGCTGACCTTGGAGGATCCAGCTATGGACTAGTGTTCTTGACCAATAAAGACAGGGGTAGAAGAAGCCTCAAAAAGGCAACACTCAACTTATTGCCAACAGAGCATCAGAAGTTCAAGCAACAATAAGAACTGCATAGTTGTACCCCCACACTATGGAGCAGATTTACAGGTCAGATCTGGGATCCTTTCTTAGGCTAGATTCCCAGGAAAGGAATTACTGATTCAAGGGCATGAACATTTTTATGACCCTTGGCCAAAAGTACAGGTATTTTTTTCCCCAAAGGGATGCACTAATTTCTATAATTTTCCTACCCTCTCCAGAGATAAATAATTAACTTGATTTTTTTTTTTTTTTTTTTTGGTCAACATCAAGAATTCTTAGGAAGCGTGATCAATGTGAAAAGTGATGGCTCACCATAGGACCCACTCTCAGAGCCAAGGTGAAGTCAGCAACATTTTTAAACTCACTCATTGCCACTCGTTCTGAAACAGACATTCCCAGGCTCCACTCTCCCAGGGACATAGCTTTGACGCCGACCTCTCAGATACTCCTGACCTTGCCCTCCCTTCTCCATGCTCATTAAAACTGACAAAGGAGCAGATATGACATCAGTCACTCACCTCAAGCACATGCCTGCATCCCAGCTAGGATTTAGCAATGAAAAGCTTTGTTCTCTGTTAAAAGAACTTAGAGCTTAAAAGTCCCAGACTGAGAATCTACCAAAAGCTGGACCTCTGACTTGAGAGGCAAAGAACACCCATAATCAGTGATTTGAGAAGCATCAAGAGACCAGAGCTTCAAAGTTGGGACCCAGAAAGTGGAGTTGGCAGTGGGAGGATAAACCCACTGGATGAATGAGGTGGTGAGAACCGAACATGAGATAAGGAACTAAACACAGATTCTGCAGAAGTTGAAAACATGTTTCACCGATGTCAGAACTTTGCCTACTTGGAGTCACTCCAAGTTGGGCATAACTCACTTAAGAATCAAAACCTGAAAGCTATTTTTAATGCCAACAAAGTGCAGGTCAATAAATAATTGTCAATCATTTTTATACAAAATGCATGTGAAGATGAATGGTTTTGATCTTTTATAGTCATGACACAAAAGCTTTTAGTCCTACTCATGGTTATATCATTGCATGAGCCTGGACAAGCCTTGCAAACTTGCTGGCCTTGACTTTTATTTATGAGCTAGAGACAATTATGCCCTGCCTAGTGGCTGGAGGGCGGTGTGCTGGTGAGGATGAGGGGGATGAACTGGGTGTTCAAGTTAAAGGTCAGATGTGGTCTTTGATGGTTGAGTCCAAACATTACCTTTGGTCAGAGTCTAATCTTGAGGAGTCCAAGATTAAATAACAGGTAGAATTGAATCCTTTCATTTTATTCTCTAGTAATATGGATGTGTAGTTAAGAGCCTGCAGCCCAGATGTGTAAGATACTAATTGGAATATAACATAAAACCCATAGAGAGTAAAGGATAAAGGGAACGTAAAAATAAGAGGCAGGAAATAAATGATATTTAATTTGGACATGTGCCCCCAATGCATCTGGAGAAAAATCAACAAAACATAGATATTGATAGAAAACCTAGAGAAATGAGCCATAATTACTCCAAAAGATATATGGACAGGAAATTGGATAGGAGCTTACAATGTTGTTTTGGGCTGCACAGATGGCCTTTTGTGCCTGCAAAAGGAAATGAGGGTTTATCTCTGAATAATCAGATGGAATTGTACATAAAATCAGGCTAAATTTTGTCATAAGCCATCTGACAAGATTTTGACATAAGCCATAGATTGCAAGGGTCTCTATATTCTGCTAGTCAATCCATGATCCTCAGAGAGACATGAATACAGGGTAAACGGGTCAGGTTTGTGATCAGATGTCTTCGTGGGATCTTTAGCCTCTTACTGGCTGTGCAATATTAAATGTGCTTTAACTTGTCTGTCCCATGAGTTTAGCTCAAGAAAATGGAGGGGAAAAAAAGATCTCCTGTTCAAGGTTGTTGCAAGGACTACAGATGAAGTATATGAAGTTCCTGGCACATAGGAAACATCAAACAAATGTCAGTCAGTAGTAGCAGCAGCAGGAGGAGAAATGAAAGCTGGCTCCCAAGTTCTCAAACTCCACCCATCACAGTGTCCCACAGTCCCGGTCCACACACCTGTGTTCCTCACCCACAGCTAGTGGAGGCTCTAGGATTGTTGACTAAGAGGAGCTTGTGTGACAGGAAAAGCAAAATGGAGTAGTATTGCTAAGAGAGCATTCTACAGTAGAACTGGGAGGCCATTTAGGAAATGTGACTTATGCACGTCTCAGCCTGGGTGGAATCTGACCTTTGGACCTGATGAAGTTATCCAGAATATCTGCCAGAAACTCATGGCAGCCTATCTACTTAGCAGACCTTAGCCTAAAATAACTCACAACAGCCTATCTCTTTATTGGACCCTTACCCTAAAAAAACTTGTGATTCCTTATGGACAAATATTTTCTGACTTGCGTCAGAGTCGATCACAATCCTCACTAGGCAAGGTTTAAAAACCTTGTGGGTTTTTATCTTTTTTTAAGTCCCTCACTCTTTCTCTTCCCTGGAACACCCAATCGGGGTTACTCAAATCTGTGTCACCCAAATTGCAACTCTTAAGGAGCCCATATAAATTATTTTCATACTTTGTGTAGCCTCCTGCATTATTTTTTTGGTTGACACTTGGGAAGGCAATGAGATGGGGGTGCAGAGGTAATCAACTGCTAGGAGAATCAAAATTCAGCTGAGTATACCTGATGGATACAATCACTAGCTGGCCCACCAGCCAGCCAGTACCACCAGCTGCAAATCCACCTAAAGTGTTTCTTAAATGGACTAAATAGAATCAACATCTAGGATAGTTCCCCCTTTTAAACAAACCATCCATTTTTCCAGCAGCTAAATACAGCACTTTCTTAGTGTCTCTCTTCTACAAATTATGGTGCAATGCATTTTATTTGCATGCTTTGACAACTGTTTTATGTATTTGTTCATATGATAATTTTGACCACATGCTTTGCTCCATGGTTGTTGTGAGGGGTTTTGAAAAAGCTGTTAAAGATTGTGGCCCCAGCACCCACCCCACCAAGTCATCCACTGACACCACCACAACTCCGTTTCAGAGAGATACTTCTTAGGAAAACAGGAACCCAATGCAATATTCTTGATCCAAGGGAATCTGCTGCTTGTGTTGCATTCTCAACAGAAATGACAGATATACCCCTCAGAGTCCTTAGAGACCCTGAAAAGTGGGAAGGGGAGGCATGAGAAAGTCCAGGGAGGCATGACGGGAAGATCTCCCCTCTTTGATGTTCCCTATCCACAAGTCCTTTATGCTGAAAGCTGTGTGTGCCAGCCACATTCTCTGAATTTGGGTTAGGTATGTAGACTAAAAAAAAAATGCACAGCCTGAGAGTGGTGTGTTAGGTTTCATTTGGGGCCAAATGAGGGTAATAGCCCGAGAGACAGCCTCTCAAACAGCTTTGAGGAACTGCTTCAAAGAGAGGTCAGTACTTATGTGGTTTGGTGAAGGGGGATACGTGCAGTCAAGCACACATTTTGGCAGAGGGTTACTCCTAATCACAAGAGGTAGATGTCTCTGTTAATGATTTTAGTGCTTTTCTAGATATGAGAATATGCGAGAAATGGGGCTCATAAAATCTTCTCCTGAAAATATCCAACTCTCTGAAGGCCCGTTCTGCCAGTTTTTCCCAGAGCACAGAGTGCCTCACTCCTGATCTTCATCCTGAACTTCTTTTAGGGTGTGTTGAAGGTCAGCGACTGCAGTGACCAGTGACTTCATCCTTGTAGAGGCAGATGGCGAGCGAAGAATTGTCATCCACAGGTATAACGTTGACGTTCTGTGCATGAGTCAGGATCTTGTCCTCACCCAAAAATGTCACCTTGTTGAACAGTGCTTTGCCCCCTGCCTGCTCTCTTCAATGGTTTGAGATGAGTGTAGCCTAGCCTTTGGGTCATAGGACTTATTAGAGAGGAATAATCAAAAATAAAGCCTCTGTGTACACAGAGAGAATGGGTCAGAGCAGTAAACCAAAATTGGAACTATAAGAAAGAGAAGTTGAGGAGGTAGGGGGGAGATGCAGTTCAGAATTTTTATCATGACTGGACATCTCAAAACTGGCCAAAAAAAATTGAAGCTGGAGTAGAGAATGTAAAGAAATTCCTAAGTGGCCACTATTTTAGCTAAGTTGAGGGAAAAGCACTGAACTTCAAGAGAAAATAATGTTTAGAGATGAACATGGGCCCATTCAAGATGTGGAGGAATTATGAGGAGAGAAATACTTGCAAAAAGAAACTAGATGGTATTTGGAACACAAATACACACACACACACACACACACACACACACACACACACACACACACACACGCGCGCGCGCGCAGATAAAACACAAAAAAATATTTTAATGATTTCCTTTTCCTGTGGTCTACTTTAGAATTCACCCCAAAGCCACTTGCTTTTGTGGTTATTCAGATTTTGTTTCTCTTCTTTCTACCTCCTACTGTGTACTCCTGATTCCCAGAATTGGGGCTGAATAAGGGAGAGGAAGTA
Organism: Sus scrofa; assembly: GCF_054392235.1. Classification (NCBI taxonomy): domain Eukaryota; kingdom Metazoa; phylum Chordata; class Mammalia; order Artiodactyla; family Suidae; genus Sus; species Sus scrofa. Next base: position 114,314,146 of record NC_139385.1, on the reverse strand, counting down.
AAATTCAAATAACTGTATTTTACCCTTTGTTGGCCTTTTGACTAAAAGATATGAGGGTCGAAGAGGTGCTTGTGGCTAAACTGTGGTTTGTAGAATGTGTGGGTGTTGTTTATTTTTGTTTTTAGCTACTATACTCATATTACCCCAATTTACCACATCAAGTCCTGTTTGGGCAGGAAAGAGAAAGACTCAACAAACTTTTGTGAATGCCTTGATTCTGCTTTGTTCCTTCACTCTTTTTTTTTTTTTTTTTTTTTTGTCTTTTTGTCTTTTTGCCATTGCTAAGGCTGTCCCCGCGGCATATGGAGGTTCCCAGGCTAGGGGTCTAATCAGAGCTGTAGCTGCTGGCCTACACCAGAGCCACAGCAACGCGAGATCCAAGCCCCATCTGCAACTTACACCACAGCTCACGGCAATGCCAGATCCTTAACCCACTGAACAAGGCCAGGGATCGAACCGAAACCTCATGGTTCCTAGTCAGATTCATTAACCACTGAGCCACTACAGGAACTCCTGTTCCTTCTCTTAAATATTCCTCAGCAGAGTCTTAGCAACTTCCCAACACAAAATCCATGCTGAGGTCTAATTAATCCTGTCCTTAGTAACGTGATAATCATTAGCTAGATATAAAAGGGTCTAGAGTTTAATCCACCAAAAGATTTTATGACATGTTCTTTAGTGTCAGCAATGATGTAAATAAGAGGAATTCTAAATTCCTTAGGAGGGAAAGCTGTTTTCAGATAGGTTAGCGGTAAACATTTGATGCCAACAGGAAACACACTAAATTCAAATGGAATTTCTCAATACATTAAAGCAAATCAGCAAAGGCCTAAACCTGGGACTCCTGAGGACACTTTCTCAGCCACTAATTCATGTCATTACATATACATATTAGTTATAACAATTCCTAATTTTCAGAATTTCATAATTTTCAATATTTCAGCTCTCTCGCTAACCTAGTCTTCCCTGCAATCCTTTTAAGACTGAATGAGTGAGATTTCTGTACAGCAGAAATTGGCACAATTTTGTAAGTCAACTATATTTTTAAAAAATGAAAAAAAGGTCTAAGTAAGATTTTTACTAGGATTTACAAAACTACATCACAAGACAAGAAGTGTGTTCATCTAGTATTAACTATTTCTTTCACCTTGTTTAATGTTGCAACAGAAGAAAGGGTGGGGGAAAAACTGTAATTGCAATGTATACATGTAAGGATAACCTGACCCCCTTGCTGTACAGTGGGAAAATAAAAAAAATTTAAAAAATAAAATAAATAAAAATTAAAAAATGAAAAGAAGAAAAATAAAAAGCAAAGTTCTGTCCAGCAAGATGACTAGAGCTGGATGAAAATACAAGTGTCTGTGACATCTCGTGAGGATTGCAAATGTGATTTGGAAAAAGAGAAGCCATCCAAGAAGTCAAAGAGCCCAGCTCAGTGGAGAAAGTGTCATAGTAGAACATGGATTCCAATTCTGTCATACCAAGTTGGGCATAATCATCAGGGAACTTAAAGTCCCTTTTGGGCCAAGCATTCCCCATGCCCTGGGCAGAAATTCCACCTATCAGCATGCATTTGGAAAGGCACCAGCCATATCAGTTTCCGGGGGGGGAGAACCCCCAAGTTATCAAGGAAAGATAGACCTCTTGCCTCTACCCTTGGTGGTAAGCATTGTTTCAGAGCCATCAAAAGAAGATACTCTTTAAGGTGTTCCCTTCGTGGCTCAGCGGTTCACGAACCCGACTAGGATCCACGAGGTTGTGGGTTCGATCCCTGACCTTGCTCAGTGGGTTAAGGATCCGGCCTTGCCATGAGCTGTGGTGTAGGTCACAGATGAGGCTTGGATCTGGTGTTGCTGTGGCTATAGCATAGGCTGGCAGCTGTAGCTCCCATTCGACCTCTAGCCTGGGAACTTCCAAATGCCCGAAAAGCACAAAAAAAAAAAAAAAGGATACATTTTTTTTTTTTCCTCTTTGATACTTGGACAAGTGAAATAGAACGCAAAGATGAAGAGAAAAGCATATAGTATATTCCAAAAGTCTCACATTTTTCAGAGCCTCTTCACCTGTGAACCTACATTCCACTGAGGTCATGCCTGCCTTCTGAAAGGCTCATCACCCTTTGTCCCAAATTCAACTCAGTAACTTGTTCAACTTTGACCAAGAGACATTTTTAAGAAAAGTCATTTTTATAAAAGCATAACATTTAAATACAGCAAAAGCAATCAATCTCTCCATAAAACTGATAAGCATGCATGGTTCCAAGGAGCACATTTTCCTCTGTGTACTGTCTACTATTAAAATCCATGTGATTGAATAAGACATGCCATAGACTCCAGGCTGTGTTGAGTGTGTCAGCCTGTTCTTGGCTCTTGGGAGGTGGAGAGGATTCAAGAGTGAACTTACTCTACTAATTTATGCTCCTTCTTATCCCTGCGCCTTTGCTCATGCTCATTTCTTGGCCTGGAATTTCCACCCTGTTTCTCATTTAAGGCCCACAAGTTTCTCTCCCTTTTCTCTTTCTTGGTATCACTAATTACTATAATGCCCCCTTTAATCCTAGATCACATAGTAACCTTCATTTCATTACGTATGCTCTCATTTTCCCCCAATATTTTAAAAGTTTTTCTAAGGCCTGAATTTTTTTTTTTCCTCTCTCTAAATCTCACATTCCTTTCTCTCTTTTAATTGTCTATGCTAGGAAGCTAATGATAACAAATATTTCCTGTGTATGTACTATGTGCCAGCAAATGTGCTAAGTGATTGAGATGCTTTATCGCAGATATATGTTGCATAAATAGTCACCAAATTAAATTGAATTTAGTAGAAAAAAATTAATGTGGTTCATAGTCCTTGGTCATTGAATCACCAGCTCCAACCTCTTCCTTTCCTTTCTGATACTCCTGGAGTAAAGATCACCTCCAGGGTTACTTCTCCATGATCTCACCATAAAAAGCTCAGGGACTGCAGTTAGGGCAGCTCAGAAAAATCAAATTCAGTTATGTGAGCACCAAATACATAAGTACAAGATGACCTTCTGACTGGGGTGGTCATTAGGTTCTGGGCCAAACACCCCTCGGAGAGGATAATCAAAGAGAAGGTCAAGTAAGGGCTGATGTCCAGTCTGTGACATGGTAAAGCAGTTGAGTTCCATTTTCACCCACTCAAAATTCCGTCCCCTTTCTCCCTTCCAAGCCATTCCTGACTTCTTCATACATTCTCGCCTGATTTTCCTAAAAGAAGCCTAATTCACTCCCACATTCCCCTTCCTCCATAAAAATAAAGACAATAACTGTATCTAGTTATTCCTCTAGGTGTTCAAATTGACTTGATTACTGAGATTAAAATTGGTTTGACCCCTAGCCTAGCAACCTCCATATGCCACAGGTGCGGCCCTAAAAAGACAAAAAGACAAAAAATAAAAAAAATAAAATTGGTCAGATGAGGTGGTTTTAATGAAAGGTTAATTCTTTTCTTTTTCTTTTTTCTCTTTTCTTTTTGTCTTTTATCTTTTTAGGATCGCACCCGCAGCATATGACGTCTCCCAGCTAGAGGTCCAATTGGAGCTACAGCTGCCGGCCTATGTCACAGCCACAGCAACTCAGGATCCAAACAGTGTCTGTGACCTATGCCACAACTCATGGCCACAATTCATGGCAACCCACTGAGCAAGGCCCAGGGATTGAACCCACGTCCTCATGGGCACTCGGGTTCGTTAACCACTGAGCCATGACGGAAACTCCTGAAAGGTTAATTCTTATTTTGACCTTCAAATCAGCACAGGGGCCACAGTATATATATGCCCCCCCCACACACACAAGTCAGTCTGTTAAATAGACAACGCCTAGAGCTGTAGATACGCTGTCTACATGACTCCTTCAAATGAATCTTTCTTCATTTGTTTAGTCTATAGCAGAAAGCCAAGGGCCTCACTTCAGTCTAGAGGGAGAGGCTGAGATATTGTATGAACTACATGCAGTTTTCCAAGCTTCAGGATATTTGAACTGAAATGGACTGAAAAAGCCCATAGCACATTTACATGTTGAGCTGTTGTTTAAACCCTTTTCACATGTGATGAGCTCATATTCAAAATGTTTTTACTCAACATGCATAAGGCCTTGGCAAGGACTTGTGGGGAGGAGTGCTCTGTCACAGGGAACAGGAGAAAAACAAGGCCGCCTCAGCACATTCCCTCAGAGTACATGGGCCTTCGTGGGCTAGGGTTTCTGTTACTTAAAAAAAAAAAAAAGGCAAATAGGGACTCTCTCCTCTCAATCTCACATGAATTCCAAGGTTCCAATAAGTCAACAGTCAATTTTCCCATTGCGTCCTATGACAGAATGTCCCAATAAAGTATTTACTCAGTATATTAATGTGTGTTTTAAAGAGCAGAGCAGTTAGACATTTACCAATATCTGTTTGGGTTATGCTGAAGTCACAAGTGTTTAAAACAGCCACCATTTCAGGGCTGATCCCATGCAAGATACATATCTCTCTAATAAACACATTTAACATCTGAAAGGGATTCACACTTTCCTAGGACACAGCATTCTGAGTGAGTTTATAAAGGACCTGGGTTGTTAGCTCTAAGGCTGATAGGTCTGATATTTGCCAGCATATATGCCCCACAGCTTAGGGTCCAGCCACAGATTTACTCTCCAATTTCAACACTTATTGAAAAAGTCCTTGGAAGGGACTATTGACACAGTTCATGCATGAAGTTTTCACCCTCAAAAAGACATACTGTTCCTGTGTTTCCGTTGAACCTGTAGGTAATCCAAGTTAAAAAGCCAGAATGGCTTCAGTGAATGGGCCACACAGAAAGCCATGCTGAACAATATAGACTTTATTTTTCCATTAAGGGGGCATCCAGTAAAGTTTTAAAAGTCTATTTGAGGATATTAACCCAGCAATAGTAGGAAGATGGATTCAAGGGAGTAGGCACCCTGGAGAGATGTAAGGAGCAGATCAAGGGAGAAGGGATACTTAGAAAGAAGAATTGACAAGCCCTAATAACAGAGCAGATATAGATGATAAGGAAGAGAGGTGGATGGGATGCAGGAATGACATCAAGATTTCTACACTGAGAGCTGCGATTGTGATGGGGCCATTGACAGAAATAGCAAACCAGGACTAGGAGCCAATTTGCAATGAATCAGAGGGTTTAACTCAAGGCATTTTAAGCTGGAACAGATCTTAAAGAAGACACCAAGCTCAACTCTCTACTTCCTCTATGTATTTCAGAGACAAATCTGAGGCCCAGAGCATAGGGCATAAAGACTCATTGAAGGTCTCACAGCTAGGTAGCATGAAGCACACCCACTAGTACCCACCCACTCTTTGGTCTCTTGGTTTGCTCTGTCCTGAGATTGTTGTTCAATTGTCCTGTGCAAAAGCTAAACATTTTTTGGTTGCAAGTGATGGAAAACGCAGCTCAATTTGACTTGAACAAATAGAGAAATCCATTGGGTCATATAGCCTTAAAGTCCAAAGGCTTCAGGTGAGGCTTGGTCCAGCAGCTCAACAATGTCACTGAGTACCTAGTTTCTTTTTGTCTAGTGTCTGCTCAACATCCTTGGTGGTTCCAAGATGGGTGCAAACAGGTCCTGGGGTTGTGTGCTTACTCATTCATATCTATCAGGAGGGAGAGAGGGTATTTGTCCTGGAATTTCAAACAAAAGTCTTAAGATTTACTCTGATTGAATCTGCTTACTGCCATGTCCAGTCAGAACCAATCACAAAGACCAGGGAGTCAAATATGCTGATCTGGGTCACCTACTTCACCCCTGCAATCAGATTTCATAGAGTCAAATGAATCCCAAATTGAAATGAGGGTTTAGGAAGAAAACAATAGAAGCGATAGAACCAACCAAAAATGTCTATTACACATTGTTTGGCTAAATTCCTTTCTCTTTTTTTCCCATATCAAGTTTACAGTTTTTGTGTTAGATACAGTGATTAAATTGTTTGTGCAAAAGTTTCAAAAATATGTTATGCAGAAAGCAGAATGTCTGTTTTGACCATAGTATTGAGAAAGGGGAACAGGGGTTTAACAAAAATGTTTTAAAGGGAAAGAAAAGTAATTAGAATGAATAGGTTCAAATTCTAGGCAAATGCAAACAAGTCTTTTCCCCTGAAATAGGCTACTGTATGCCGGGCCTTTTCCCCTCACTTCAGCTGTGGACTGATTTGGTAATTGGTAACCCTACACTGTGAAACTTCTTGTCACTCTGACATAAATGATGAGTGCTGTGACAAGGTTTGGTATGTTTTTCATAATTACTTTAAAATGACTCTAAACTATCCAGTTGTTTCTTTTTTTCTCCACATCATTGCCTGAGGAAGTCTTTAGCAACTGCTGGTACATGCTTCTGAGAAACATTTGACCACAAGTGCCTTAGATTCAAAACATATTACTATGTGGGAAGAAAGGCACCACCCAGTACACATAACCATCCTAATTTTGAATGGACTTAATTTCTGAATTCTAGACAGTGTCTCATAATGCTTTCTAAAATAGTAAGAGCCTTGTTAAAACTCTCAAGGCTAAGCCCACAAACAGGGACTAATGGGGTTCCTAAGAGAGAGGTGTCTGGACAGCATTTCTAAATTTTGAGCTGTCTGGTTGATGAGGCAGATGATCTCATGGTAGGAAAGATTCTCAAAATATTGGACACTGACCAATCAGGGCAGCTGGCCAGCCAACCCAAGTATACAGTGATCCTTATGCTACCTTTCCTTACCAGTGAAATATCAGCCCTGCCACATGGACTGCATCTGAGGAGGGAAATCAGCATAAGCATAAGACAGTGTTGGAGCCAGAGAAAGGCTGCTGTGAATGGTGAGAAGGGAAGTCAGCCAACCCATCCTAAGTTGACAGAGACCACCAGTCCCAAGGAGGAGGCACAGATGACAAGAAGAAAGGAGAGACAGGGAAGAAGAACAAGTGAGAGGTTGGAGCAGATGGGCAAGGATGGAAGGGCAGATGCAGGTGAAGAGAGGAAAGAAAAATGAACAGAGGAGAAGAGAGGGGAGTGAGGACATGTAATAGCAGACCAGGAACAAGCAAGAAGAGTGGAGACTGAAAAAAGGAGAGGCTTTGGAATTCAAACAAGTAGAGGAAGAAAAAGAGTAGTAAGGAAAGGTAAGGCAGAAAAAGGAGAGGTTAGACAGCAGCAAGAAAAATGGCAGAGCTAATGAGGGATTGTTGGGTGATGCACCATGTGACACAGGGCTCAGAAAACTTTTCTGTAAAGGACCATTTAGTAAATATTTCAGCTCTGTGGGTGGTAAAGTCTTCGTTCAACTGCTTGACTCTGGGAGCATGAAAGCAGTCCTAGACAGTAAGTAAACAAATAGACATGGCCTGTTCCAATAGATCTTTACAAAAGCAAGTGGTGGGCTGGATTTGGTCCCTGGGTCATGGTCAGTTCACTCCTGGTATAAGGCAAACCACCCTGCAGATAAGGGTGTTTCTGATGTTTCTGGTACCTTTTCAGCACCTAGCATGCATAGGCACTCGATACTGGAAAATATTAGAACCACCTGGAAGAGTCATTTTACAGGTTCCCAAATGGTCAGAAGAGCAGCCATTTTCAATGGCTTTTTATAACTTTTAGCCTATAAAATGGCACTTTCCTATGGTTCAATCTACCAGCTGCTTGTTTGGCCATCTGCTCCCCAGTGGAGAGGCCACAGACTGAGGGAGAGTGGGAATAGTTCATCCTGAGCTAGATGAAGTCAGTGAATAGGTGGTTGTTCCCAGTACAGCCCAGGCCCATCACGGGCAAAGGCAGGTACTTAGGAAGGGCTTTTCATTAATGGTCATCTTAAACAAGAGTATCATTACCTGTTTTATGGAAGGAGAGACTGACCTGTAGGGCACTCCTTTGGGTTCTCTCTCCCAAATGGGTACTATAACCATATACACAGGAGAGAAGCACCAGAAGGCTGATTCAGAACAACATTTAGTACTAATTGTTAAAGCTTTGAGATTGGATAAGAATTCTCCATTAGTACAGGTAATAGAGTTCCACAGAGTTTAGATCTGGGGCCAAATACCACTCCAGACACCAGAAACCAAACGAATCTTCTGTCTTTTTAATTCACACCCTCCGATGTTTCCTCACCTTTGGCTCCTAGAACATCCCCAGCTTGACTGCAGAGCTAGGTTCCTCTCTAACCTCCACTAATTTCCCCAAAGGGCATATGGTGCTTGGGAAGAGCTTCAGTGGTAGGAGGGCACAAGGTCTAGCCAAGCAGAGCTCTTCAGGGCTTGGGGCATGGTTGGTTCCAAGCCCAATATCATAGAGACAGGAAGTGCTCTGGCCCCAGGCTCAGACTTCGACTAATGACCCATCAGTTTCTTGTTTTGTGGTTGGGAAGATCTTGCAGACTCTGATACAGGCAGTTCTTGCTGGGTGGTGGGTTTCTGTTTCAGGAAGTTAGAGCCACTATTCCATGGCCTCTGAGGTACCATTCAGGAATGGGAGGTTGATATTGTGGTTGATTTGCTTTCCTTTATTTTGATCTGGTACCTGGCACCATGGCCATCATTCCAAGTTTGTCTTGGCTCCTGATTCCAACCATTCTTGGGGCACAAGCTGGTTTCTGGAGTCTTTCTCATGTCATCTGTTGGTTCAAACTGCAAAGAAATGGCCCCAAAGGTCTTGGTCTTGAAGCCACATGAGGAGAGACACAGCCACATGGTTCCCTGCAAGGGAAGCTTGAAGAAGGCCATAGGTTCCGAAAAGGGAAATCTCACATGGGTCTAGCATGACTAACTGCCTTGTATTCCAAGGTGATCATGGAACGTTAACACGTTACTCTCAAAGTGAACAAAAGTCCAGAGACCCTTCTGTAGGTATTTCGCCCTTGCAGGAAAAAAGTCCAAGGTGTAATTAGGAATGAACATGCGTGCATGCATGTGTGGGCATGTGCATATTTGCTTTACTTTTTATTGAACAGTAGTTGATTTTTAATATTGTGTTAGCATCTGGTATACAAGCAAAGTGATTCAGTTATTTATATATGTTTATTTATACACACACACTCAAAGTGACTCAGTTATACATGTATACACACACATATATATGTGCATGTATATATATATTCTTTCATATATATATTATTTTCCTTATTCTTTTCCATTGTGGTTTATTATGGGATATTGACTGTAGTTCCCTGTGCTGTTTAGTAGGACCTTGTTGTTCATCTATTTTATATATAGTAGTTTATATTTGCTAATCACAAACTCTGAATTTCTCCCTCCCCCTACTTCGGTAACCATAAGATTGTTATTTGCTTTAACATATTTTAACATACTAAATATTTAAATTAGCAATATCAAATTATTTTAAATTAAAATAAATTATTAATATTAAATCAAAATATTTTCTAGTAACTGCTTACGGAAGCAACCCCAAGAACCCAGTTCCCCAGTTTCCCCCCGCCCCTCCCTCCGCCGCTCCGGGAAAGGGCCTGTTTGCCCGTTTGGAGCAGCAGTTGAGGTGTTACATAGGATCACGCCTGTCCTCCCTGGCCTGGCTTCCCAGCCTCTCTGCTCCTGTCACATAAAGGTACTCAGGGCCCAGGAGGAACTGTTGCCACCATGTTCCCACGGCTCCCACCTTGCCATGGCCTTTGTGGCCTGGGTCCCTGTGCGTGCCATGCCAGCACGGGGCCAAGGAGGGGGAACGCTGACATCTCCAGCCTCGGAAACCACATGGTCCCGCTTCCCCTACCTCACAGCAACCTTGCCGGCTCCGGCTGAACCCCTTCACACACCCTGCTCTCTGCAGCCCAGCACGTGCTGTTTCTCTGTCTGGCCAAGATTCACAACACAGACCGCAGGAGGTTTAGAAATATCAGCAGTAGCGCTTTGTCCTCTTTATTCCACTTCCAGTTCAGGTTTAAAGCTACCAGACTAGCTCTTTTATCTTTTCGCTGCTTTAAGATCCTGTTCTCTTTGGGGGCTCCATGAACACTGTGTGAGGCAGTGTAAGAAATGAGCCTTGTTTATGACAGTCAGATTTACCAAATCTTTCTGGTCTCTGTTTCCTCCCCTGTGAAATGGTGATGATACTGATTCACTGTCTGCTTCCTGGAGCTGTTGTGAGGCATAAGAGAAATTATATGTGAAATTCCTCACTCTGAAACGGAGTTGTAACTAGGGCTCAATGAATGTTACTGACACCCCTCCCGCCACAACTACTTTTACTGTGACTAGATTCAGATTGGCAAGTCACTGTCTACCCTGGTGCTTCTCAACCTCTGGTGCACAACACAATTAACTGGGGAACTTTAAAAGTACGTGTGTCTGGAGTACCCTTTGTGGCTCAGTGGTTTAAGGATATTGTCTCTGCAAGGATAGGGGTTCGATCCTTGACCTCGCTCAGTGGGTTAAGGATCTGGTGTTGCTGAGACATAGGTCACAGATGCACCTTGGATTCGACCCCTGGCTAAGTAATTTCCATATGCCACAGGCGCAGCTGTAAAAAGAAAAAAAAAAAGTGCTGTGTCTGGGAGCCACTGTCTGCTCCCACTTTTAAATATCCTGAGTGTTCGACGTCCTTATTTCTTGTTTTGATCTTGGGTAATATTCCTGGCATCAGCACTGCCTCCAGACCAGACATCTGGCTTCTTCTTCCACTCAGTTTTGGGGAAATTTGTTACACAGCAATAAAAGCATACCTTAGAGACATTGCTGGGTCGGTTCCATACAATTACCATGAAATGACTCTCACAAGGTTTTTGGTTTCCCAGTGTGTATAAAAGTTATGTTCACACTATACTGTAGTCTATTAAATGTGCAACAGCTTTATATCTAAAACAACAATGTACCTGCCTTAATTTATTGCTAAAAAAATGCTAACCACCTCTGAGTCTTCAATGAGTCATAAGCTTTTAGCTAGTGAAGGATGTGAATTGTGTGAGAATTACTACAATGTGACACGGAGACACAAAATGAGGAAATGCTGTTGGGAAAATGGTACCCATAGACTTGCTCAACACCAGGTTGCCACAGATCTTCAATTTGTTTAAAAATAAAAAAAAAAAGGCACTATCTGCAAGTGCACAGCAAAGTGTGATAAAATAGGGTACTTATAGATAACTGATACACTCCTTATCACAATGTGGTACTGTTACATCACTGACTTTCAGATAGATTTTCATTTTTGTGTGATTTGTTTCCCGGGACTAAGGTGGTCATTAAATGTGCCTGACTAGATGCATTAGTGTGTTGCTCTATGACTTTGATATATCCGCCTGGTCTGTTAGCTTTATTAAAAGATGAAGGTCTTCTTTGTTAGTAGTTTAGTCTCATTGGTGGGGCCATCTTGAGATTCCATCTCTGAGGAAATGACAGATTACCTCCCCTCTCTAGGATATTGGATAATTCATCAGTGTGGAACACATACACCCTGGAGCCTTCCTTCTGTTTACTAACACCTTCCTACATCATCATTAAACAAGATCACAGAGGCTGATGAATCTATTCTGTTCTTGGAACAGGTTCTACTTTTTCAGGGACACCATTGCTGACTCCCAAGTCCCTGTGTTTATTCTCTCCTGCTTGGGCAGAGAGTAAGAAATATAAGTCAATACATTAAAACAGATATATACTTAATGTTTTTTAAGTAATACTTAATATTCAAATATACTCATATTCATCTGTCTCTTATAACTATATTTTTATGCATTTATTGCTTTAGAGTATCATTACAAACATAGCCTTTCACAGACTCACCTTGCACTGACTCACCATAACTGTTCTGGTTTTTTGTTTTTTGGTCTTTTTGTCTTTTAGAGCCGCACCCACAGCATATGGAGGTTCCCAGGCTAGGGGTCCGATCAGAACTGTAGCCACCAGTCTAGGCCAGAGCCACAGCAATGCTGAATCCAAGCAGCGTCTGTGACCTATACCACAGCTCATGGCAATGTCAGATCCTTAACCCACTGAGCAAAGCCAGGGATCTAACCCACATCCTCATGGATGCTAGTCAGGTTTGCTAACTGCTGAGCCATAGCAGGAACTCCCTCACCATAACTATTTTTATTATTTGGTGTTCACATTTTCACATCTGGGCTAATAGAAACTCCTTCAAGCATTGCTTTGATAATCTTCAAAGATCCTTGTTTTTCGGCCACAGCAGAGAGATGTTTGAAGCCAGCCCGACCACTTTTTCCATCCCAAGACTGGAATCAACTAACTTCCAGGACACTCTTACTGCTTTGAGAAAAGAATAGTGTTAGAAATGACAATCTAATCTTCTCGTGTGTGCATTGCAAGGAGAAAGGCTAGGCCTTTGGCCACTGCCACTTGGGGCCTATTTTGTGACAGAGCCAAAAAAGATGTTTTTAGGGTAGGAATTCCTACTGATTTTCCTTATATAATGTATTATATCGCTATTCCTTGTTCTAGAAAAATAGAGTATTCCTAGAAAGTCTAAAGGTAGGTAGTTTTCCAGCCGGGCACTGAGGCGGAGGGCCCAGGAAACACTGGCCCCTTAGGACGGAGTTATACAGCTTTGTCCCAGGAGAGGAAGCCGAAGGGCTCACAGCTGCCTTGATAGCACTGCCTGGACACTGGTTTCTTCCCAGAGCTGCATTTCTTTCCATCAGGATTCATGCTTCATCTTCAATTTGCTTCCTTATTCCTCCAAGTTCTTCTTTTACTCCAAGCAGCCCTGGCGCACCACTGTTGGGTGCCAACTGCCTGGTCTGCTCAGAACTGAAAGGGCTTCAGTTCTCAAACCAGGACTTCCAGTTTTCAAACCAGGACAGTCCAGGGCCAAGCAGGATGAGACGGTCTTTTCCTCACCAGTGGACAAAGGAGCTCATCACTTCTGCACAGAGCGAGAAGATCACTTCTGCACAGAGCGAGAAGGAGATGCTTTGAACTCTGCTCAGTAGAATCTTGAAGGATGAAATCAAAATATGTTTAGGATTTACATGGAAGGCAATATTCATGTGAATTTAATTCAGACTGCAGTACAAATTCTCCAGCACAAACAGCCAAGATAATTACATGCAAAGCTGGAAGAAGCTGAGCTAAGCTAGTAAACACACAGCTGTGAACAATTTTCTCATTCAAAAAGCGCTGGTCTTCTGACTGCAAAGCCTGGTTTTCCTTCCCTATTTCAGAGGGCCTTATAGAAGGTAGGTGTGAAAAACCAATGGGACAGAGCAGATTCCTACCTGAGGTGGGGGGGGGGTATAGAGAGTAAAGACTTTGTAAGTCCACTCTCTGAAATTGGGCCCCACATCAGAGGTCAACAGTGTAAGTGAAGGTATATTCGCCGTACCCTCGTGAGGTTGGTTTTACTAACAACTCTGCACTAAGAACCTTGGCCTTGGCCTGAGTGTGTTAATTAACTCAGCAGGTCCTGAGGCCCTGCCTGAAGCACAGGGAGCTTGAGTTGGAAGAGCCCCACTCTCTCCCTCCCCAGGGATAATCTGGTCCAACTACCCCTAACAGATGAGTAAACTAAAGCCTAGAGAGGTCAAGAGACCTACCCAAAAGACATAGCTGGATACTGCTAAAACTGGTATTTGGAACCCAAGTATCCTGACACTTTCCACTAAAGAAATCCCCTTGCCTTCCTGCTGTTCCAAGTGCATGTCTCGTCCATCAGAGAATTCCAAAAGAAACCAAAGAGAGTTTGCATACTGAGAGTCAGCTGCTCTCCTGCACTCCTAATCTCTGAAGAGCACATTTTATGAAGGAAGAGAATTGTGAAATCGCTGGGATAATTCCACTGGGCTCCAATAATATTCCAATAATTTCAGCTGAATTCTTGCTAATCAGCAGCACAGCCTTGACTTTAGCAAATACATCAGTCAAGGTCTCCCAAAGGCTCAGAGATTTTGCAGAACCACGATTTCAGGTCTATGAACTGCACCCTTATCCCTTGAACTCAGATGAAGCCAACAGGGGCCAACCGGGGATGAAATGTGGCCACTTAGTGTCCTGCATTCCCTCGCCCACCCTTAGAAGTTAGCTTCTTTACCTCCAAATACCCTCCCTCCTTGCCCAAACACCCTCATTTCTCTAACTTTGTATGCTCAGTTCCTTTAGATTCCATAATCAGTCATTTCAACACAAGGCTTATTTTTCACTTTGAAATTTTAAGACCTGATACCCAGGGAGTAAAATTTTACCCACCATCACATTGACCCATTCACTGTGGTATGTTGCACCACTGAATTTTGCTATGCAACCATCCCATTGAAGTGGATATGAACCTTCTGTCTAAAAATATTTCTTCACAGACTTCCCATCATGGCTCAGCAGTGACGAATCCAACTAGTATCCGTGAGGACATGGGTTTGACCCCTGGCCTCACTCAGTGGGTTAAGGATCTGGCATTGCCATGATGTAAGCAATGAATGGTGTAGGTTGCAGATGCAGCTCGGATCTGGCATTGCTATGGCTGTGGCATTGGCTGGCAGCTGTAGCTCCAATTCTTCCCCTAGCTTGGGAACTTCCATATGCCTGGGTGCGGCCCTACAAAGACAAAAATAAAATTAAAATGCTTCTTCATGCATCACTCTAGTCATCAAAGAATTGGAAGCCCAGACCACTGATCAGCTTGTAAATCTGTGAAATTCTCTCAGTTGTCAGAAGTAGTTTGAAATAAAACTGAAAAACATCTCGTGGTCTCTAAGGAACAGATGTTAATTGTGGGAAGAGCTATGGGGCAAAGGCCATCCTCCTAGAAGGTGCCAGTGTTCTTAGAGTTAGTCCAAGGGCAGAGGGCCAACACCTCTTTGCTGCCCTACATGGTCCCCTCGTGGCTGAGACATGCTCTTTCACCACCGAGTTTACCTCCAAACAGCAGTTTATCATCACATACGTAATTTTATTTTCTGAAAAAAGTGCTTCAACCCTGTATATTGACAGAAGCTAATGATGAACATACCAAAGAAAAAAGTCCCTTATAATCTGGCCATTTATGGGCACAGTACCTGGGGTGGGGGGCTTTAAATTCTCTTTCTCATAAATTAACAGATCTCTCTGTAAGAGCTCTTGCTGAATTAGAGCTGACAACAGCATGAACAGCACAGTCACGCCACTGAATTCTTTCCAGCTCCAGCTCCATAATTCACCTTCTCCCTCACGCATCCTCTCTTCTCGAGCTTAGAAAACTTTCCTCAATAAGTGTCACTTATGGGATCCTAATTGGAGATGTAAGAGGGAAACAATTTAATAGCTTTTCCAGGACTGACAACATTGTAAGAAACAAATGTTGGATTTAAAAACTGAAAATTTAGCTTCCTCAAGATACAGGGTGTGTCTCCCCAGGAAAGTTGCCTGCCTTCTTTGAGCTTCAGTCTTCTCATCTGTAAATTGTTCAGTGGGTTCAGTCATCTGCAATAATTTTTATTATCTTCTAAAGTCTCCTTTAGGTACTGTGATAGAGAGATGGATAGATAGATAGAAAGAAGAGATGGGCAGGTAGACAGAGGGATAGAAAGCATTATGTGCTGAATTGTGTCCCCTCAAAAATTCATGAAGTCTTAAAAGGTGACTGAATGTGGTCTTAAAGAGGTAATTAGGCTTCAGTGAGGTCACTTGAATGGGCCTTAATCTAAAATGACTAGTGTCCTCATAAGACGTTGGATGCAGATCCACACAGAGAGAAAGTGGCCATTTCCAAGCCAAGGAAAGAGTCCTAAGAAGAAATTAACCTTGATCATAGACTTCTGGCCTCCATCACTGTGAGAAAATAAATTTCTGTTGTTTAAGCCACTCAGTGTATGGTGATTTGCTATGGAAGCCCTAGCTAACTAGGATAAATAATAGATTGATGATGGTGATAGATAGATAGATAGATAGATAGATAGATAGATAGATAGATAGATAGATAGTTAGACAGAGCTATCAATCTATCTATTATTTCCATAGATTCCAATGTTCAAAGTAGGCAAACCCAAGGAAGGAGCATCCCTTTTTGTAATGTGGAGTTCCCTCGTGGCTCAGCCAATTAAGGATCCAGTGTTGTCACTGCTGTGCCTCTGGCTGCAGCTGTGGCACAAGTTCCATTCCTGGCCTGGCAATTTCCACATGCCGCAGGTACGGCCAAAAAACAAAAAACAAAACAAACAAAAAAGAATACTATGTACCTTTTTGTAATGCTGTCCTGGCAGAGTTAAGAGTCTCTGTGAGGATATGTCATATATTACAAAGATTTGGGTTGCATTTTCAAAATGTAAAGGGCTAGACAGTCCAATGAGAACTCCCAATCCCCATTTTTTCAAGCCATCCACTGTTTTCAAAGGTTCAGGAGGGAATTAAGAAAACAAGAGGCTCCCAATGACGTAAATTCCTTATTGCCACCTGGACCTTGGGTCTGAGCCCTAGGCCTGCTGATGTGGGCTAGCCATATAAACTTCTGTTGCCCAGAAGACTTGAACAACCGACCAAGAGCAATAGAGGAGCCAATTTGGCCTCTTCGGTATGACCCACACTCTCACCTGGGGGCGGGGGGCAAGGTCTTAACAACTTGGAAAAGGAAGGAAGGATGAACTCAGGAAACCGGAGGAGCAAGAGCTCTTTTCCCTGAGGCTGACAACAGCTGCTCCAAGTCATCGGGCCCTGTGCCCTGACCTGTTCCTGCCTGGCTGCCCCAGAATCAGATGTTCCCCGTGTGAGGCAGGCCCATGCCCTTTGCACTGCTCCAGAGGCCTGGGGAGTAGGAATCCAAATGGGAGGAAATCCATCCAAGAAAGGAAAACCAAAGCATCAACACCGTAAATATGTAACCTCCTTTAAACTCCCTCCAAGCCTCCCCCAGAGTATCCTCTCCCTGGATGTGGGTCACAGTCCACTTTCCCAACAATGGAGTTGGGGTGGGGGATGGGGAACAAAGGTGGTAGCCTGGAAAAAGCACCCAAACAAATCATCAGCTTCTGTACCAAGATGTCAATGCTTTTTTATTAACAAATATTGGGAGCCTCTCTGCCCAGCACTGTTCTATGTGCTCCTTCTGTTGGAGTTCACATTCTAGCTCTGGTAGGGAGCTTGATAGTAAGATATAGGATGGGCAGTGAGATCCTACTGCACAGCACAGGGAAATGTGTGTGATTGGGTCACTTTGTTGTACAACAGAACTTGACGAAAACATTTTAAATCAACTATACTTTAATAATAATTTTTTTTAAAAGATATAGGACCTCAGAACCTGGCAATGATTCATTCTCTTACCTCTTTTTGGACTTTAATGGTCCATTCTTTGTATCATTCTTTTCGTGTAGCCTTAGGCTGCTGCCCTCTGTATCTCTTCCCCATTTGAAGTCCCCTGGGAATAAGGTTATGCTTCAGTCACTTAGCATATTGTCAATAGCTCCCAGCCCAACACCTACTCACAGTACAAGCAGGTTAAATGTGGAAGGAAAGAGGGAAGGAAAGAAAAAAAGAAGAGGAAAGCTCCTTCTGGCTTTCTTCTGGAGATGTCTTACTGATGCAAGGAAGAATTAAGTCTCAGTGATTGTTGGTCATATGTTTTGAACTCTTCACCTCACAACTGCCATACGTATTATACTGTGGATCAATCCAATTGAAATGAACTTACATTTTAAACGTGTCGTTTTTCAGAGCAAAGAATGAATCGGCAAGGGGCTCTCAGAAACAGACCATGCTGCTACATCACCATGAGTGATTACCTCAGCGGCAGACACCAGGGTCTTTGACACTGCGTGTCCTTAATTTATTGGAGGGGCTTTCCCAAGTGTTATGTTCACAAACAGTCAGATTAATATAGGGGCTTTTTCTTGCATCCATTTGGAAAAATCTTGTCCTGATGTGGAATATTCAAGCCCCACTGCCTACAAATAAGCTAAAATCTTTCTTCTGAGTCATTGTCCCTGAGACTTCAAGCTCATCCTGTCTGAAACACAAAAAGCAGCCTTCATTTTGTTCTGTTTTCCTTGAATTATAGAAAGTACTTAATGTCAAAGAACCAGAGAGAATGGGAAGGCTGACTCTATATTATGCTTTCAGTTATTTTTTATTTTTTTCCATTCTCACTCTACTGTGGACTTTTTCCCGATTCATCCTCTTTGCCCCCAGGGATTGTTCTAACCTTGAAGGGACAGCTTCTTAACCTACCTCCAGCCGTGAGAGGCTCACCAGACTCCCACAACCATGGAGTTCCATCAAGAGTTAGGATTTCCCAGTCACCAGTCCCAGGGGTCTTCCTGGGTCCTTTGGGTTCAATGCAGCCTCCTCAAAGGTCCCACGAACCACCAAGGTGGCTGGTTGTCAGTGTCACCCTTTTCCGTTTCCAGCCAACTACGTTTGAAAGGAAAAACAAAAACAAAAACAAAAAAAACCTCTTGGAACATACCCATTTTTCCCCCAAATAATTCTGTTTAATGAATTCCCTATTAGGCCAAATCCGATGTGCTGAAATATCTGCCAAGCATGTCATTCTGCACAAAAGGAGTTTGAAAACAGCCAGGAGCTAGTTCAAGGGAAGAACATGTGAAAGGACCCTAGGAGGAGTTTCCCATCCATGGCCGGAGGTCCACCACTGCCTCGCTGTTTGCAAATTCGGGCTGAGCTACGATCGCATTGTTCATGTAAAGAAAAAGCGACTGTTCTCTCCGAGTGCCCCTTCCCCGCTCCGAATGGCTGCGATCAACAGCCCCAAGACCCTAATTGCCACAGCCTATTAGAAATAATGAGACGTACATGGCAGAAGCCAAGGGTAAAAGCGACATCTCACAACACGAAAGGTTAATATCAACATATACTGCTAGTGAGTGCAAAGGGCACATCAATTGGTGACTCATTACTGGGGGTTGACCCATAGGGAAAGTGTCATTCAGCAGAGAGGCTTTCTCAGGATGTGGCAGCAAAAGTTACAAAAGATAAGGACTTGCCTGTGGAACGCGCTCAACTAATGAGAGCTGAAAATTGTTTGAAACATCCCAATGACCTCACAGATGGGGGATGCTGATTAAGGTGGCTACAGGAGGCTCCTTTCTTGTCTGACAGCCCATTGAGAAGCTTTGGTGAGATGTGACTAACAGGCCGTGAAGGTGTCTCCATCTTCTCTGACATGGTCCATGCTTTGGGCAAAACAAACATGAAAAATAAGTCCAAACTGACATGCATGTTTGAATTTAGTTTCCAGAGACGTGTTTTGGGAAAAGAGCACTGGTCGGGCCCGTCAGCTATGATTTCTTTATGGCAAAGGGGGCTTGTGACTCCTTGCGTGACTAATCGCATGACTGCGCTGGGGGTGAGCCAACGGCAAATTTAGGTCTTGAACACTCGACAAAACAACCCCCCTGTTCTGCGGGCGAAATTCTATGGAGCTTCGTGTGTAATTAAATGAAAGTCTCACAAGAGTCTACACCTTAATCATTCTCGAGGCCGATATGTGGCACAAAGGCCGGATTTTTGCCACATCAAAATGCAGCCAAGAAACAATGGAGAAATGGAACCAGGTTTTTGTTTTCTTTATCCAACCTTTGCTGAGACAGAGACATTTCACAAAAGAAACCCTGAAACTCTCTGGATCTTCATTTAATGCCTGGGGCTTAGAAAGAGATCACCTTTATGTAGGTCCTGCCCCTCTCTCGTGTTAGAGATGAGGATGAGAACGCATCTCCTACTGTTCCTCGCAACTCCTTCTCCAGCAAAACTGGAAGTGATATCTGCCCATTTGCCACCTCATTTAAAATGAACACTCAGGTCTTGCAAAACTAGTCACATCACGTCATAAAAAGAGTTTATCGCTGTATTAAATAAGATTATACGAGGGTTTTATAACGATTTAGGACAAATGTTCTACAGCTTTCCTAACTAGCTGCACTAATTATCGATTGGTTCATAGCAAATTATCACAAAACGTAGTGGCTCAAACAACAATTAACTTTTCTTATCTCACATAGTTTCTCTGGGCAGCCTCATAAAGGTGCAATCAAGATGATGCCCAGAGCTGCCACGTCATGTGAAAGCTTGTCCGGGGCTGAGGATTCACTTCCACGCTGGCTCACTCACATGTCTGGCAAGTTAGTGCTAGCTGTACTACAGAGGCCTCAGTTCCTTGCCACTCAGCCTCTCCATAGCGCTGATTGAGTGTCCCTAGGACTGTAGCTAGCTTCCCCCAGAGCAGCAATCCAAGAGGGAGAAAGAGGGAAGCCACACTTCCTTCATGACTTAGCCTCAGAAGTCATGCACCATCAAATCCATAATATCCTAGTGGTTACACAGGTCAGCCCTGTCCAACGTGGAAGGGGACTATTTGTGGGTCAGACTATCAAGGGGCAAGAATCTCTGGCTACCATCTTGCCTCGATTTTTAAAATATTCAAAGTATACCAGCCTGCTTAAAAGATAGGAAGAATATGGTCATTGATCCAGTCAACCAGAATTCTATAAAAGAGACAAAAACTGAGAACTCTACCACAGTAAATTTTCTGAAGAAAACATACTCCGTTTGACTAAAAATTTCTCTTCTTATACTAACAAATCTATATTCTACCTGTAAGGCCAAAATGAAGAGATGAATTAAGGCATTGTTCAAGGGAGTTCTCTCCTTGCAAAAAAAATGGGTTAAGGCTCTGGCATCATCACTGCAGCAGCTTGGGTCACAGATGTGGTGCATGTTCCGATCCCTGACCCAGGATCTTCCACGTGCTGTGGGCACACCCCCCCCCCGCCCACCCCCCCCAAAAAAAGAAAGAAAGAAAAGGAAAAAGAGATTATTCAAGAGAAGTTGATCTTGGCAGTTTTTTTTTTTTTTTAAGCTGTTTTGTCAAACGATGTATTATCTTTTGACTTGAGAGCAGGATTTCTGACCTAGGGCATCTAGAATATTTCAGATTTGCCCTTTTGCGATACATACCTATGGATTAGTCTATAATCATTCACAAATGAGCTGGGTATGGAGAATTCGAGAGTAACAAGGTGGAGAAAATCTAAATTGGCTAATTCTAGAATTCATTTTAGAGAGAAAACCACCTCTTTTTTTTTTGGCTTTTTGTCATTTTAGGGCGGCTCCTGCGGCATATGGAGGTTCCCAAGCTAGGGGTGTAATCGGAGCTGTAGCCGCCAGTCTATACCACAGCCACAGCAACACCAGATCCGAGCTGCATCTGTGACCTACACCACAGCTCACGGCAACACCGGATCCTTAACCCACTGAGTGAGGCCAGGGATCGAACCGCAACCTCATGTTCCTAGTTGGATTCATTAACTGCTGAGCCATGATGGGAACTCCAGAGAGAGCCACCTCTTTAGAGAAATGAACTCAATAAACCTATTTAGGAAAATTGAGTCCCTGTAAATATGAATGTGGCCGAGGTTTATATATGTTCTATAGATATTAGAACTAAGATCATTTATAAAATTTATTGATATTTTATTTCATAAAAGAAATCTTTATTTAAACACTTGATGAGCCAGTTTAATGAATCAACTTTTCTTAATTCTCTGTAAAATATGTGGTAGACTCCTTAACCTAGTCTGGTATTATCACAAAATTAGATGTTCCATTCTTTCATTTATATTTAATTTCTATATTCCGAGTAAGAACTAAAATTTTCTCAGACCATTTTTGTTTCATTTCACTTCTGTCATCAAAACTAGAAGTTGGTTTTCTTTTGTAGGCTATTTTTCATCAAAAAAACATAGAATTTTCATTACCTCATAAGAGTTACTAAATGCATGCTAAGGCAGATTTAATAGATGAATTCTAGGTGGTCAGCTGGGCTCACCCATAACTTTATAGGACTCAAACTCAAATTCCTGGAAGATTACTCTATGTTGTGTGTCCTCAGGATCATATTCGAAGAATCAAAGTCACAAATGTTAAATTCACACATAGCAAGAGTCTACAGTCTATTGTATACACTCTAATTAAAAGTAGTAAAGCAAGAGCTATTTATATACGAGTAACAGTTTAAACACTATCAAAATTGTTCATTTAATTGATCCGTATATATCACACAGAGCTAAAACCTGGGTCCAAGCAACCATTAACACATATTAGTCTCTCCGTTCATTGAAAATATTTGAAGTCAAGATTATCTAACTAGTCATGTAATAGTAATCAAATGTTCTCAGCACAATGAATGGAAATCAGGAAGTTAAGAAAAAGGCACATCTGAGTAAGGTAATAAGATTAGTATTGGTCATGTAGGCTTGAGGTACTTGTAAATGAAAAGGTAGAGAAGTCCAATAAGAAGGTGTCAATATATGAGTGAAAAACATCATATGATATCACTTATATGTGGAATCTAAAATAAAAAGATACAAATGAACTTATTTGCAGAACAGAAACAGACTCCCAGACTTTGAAAAACTTGTGGTTACCAAAGGGAGATAGGCAGGGATGGACTGAAGGTTTGGGATTGGCATACGCAACTGCCGTATATGGAATGATAGGCCACTGGGGACCTGCCATATGGCACAGGGAACTCTACCCAATATTCTGTGATAGTCTATGTGGGAAAAGAATCTGAAAGAGCACGGATATGTGTATATGTATAACTGAATCATTTTGTTTGTACAGCAGAAATTATCATGACCTTATACATCAACTATAGCTCAATAATACTTTTAAAAATGAAAAAAAAAGAAGGTATCAGTATGGACCCAGGACTAGCTCAGCTGATGGGCTGAGAATGGAACTAATTATATGCTTGGAGGGAGGATAGCAGAAGGACTAAAATAAAGTCACTGGTAAATGCAAAAAAGAGATTAAGATCCAGCAAGAATTCTGAAGAGCCAAAATCCGAGCCCAGGTCTATTAAATACCAAAGTGTACATTTTTTCACTCTTTGGAATAACATCCAAGAAAGTTGGTATGGCTCCCTGGATTGAGTCACTTTCAAGGTTAGAGGCCAAGCATTTAATTTTAGTCTATCTCTCTTCTCTTATGAGGTAAACAACCCTAAGCTAGTACTATTTCTTTGGCTCTAAGGCCTTATCCTAAGAAACAAAAATGATTACTTTTGAAAATATACTACTTGCTATAACAGCTCCAAAATCTCAGTGATTTACATATTAAACTTTGATTCTGCCTCACATAAAGTTCAGTGTGATTTTCCCTGGTCTAGAAGCTCAGCTCTTCTCCAAGTGTTGACTTGGAGATCCAAGCTCTTTCCACCTCTTTGACATGAGACTCTCAAGGTCACCATGAAGAGTAACAAAGCAGGAGTTCCCGTCGTGGCGCAGTGGTTAACGAATCCGACTAGGAACCATGAGGTTGCGGGTTCGGTCCCGGCCCTTGCTCAGTGGGTTAACGATCCGGCGTTGCCGTGGGCTGTGGTGTAGGTTGCAGACGCGGCTTGGATCCCACTTTGCTGTGGCTCTGGCGTATGCCGGTGGCTACAGCTGCGATTCAATCCCTAGCCTGGGAACCTCCATATGCCGCGGGAGCGGCCCAAGAAATAGCAACAACAACAACAACAAAAAGACAAAAAGACAAAAAAAAAAAAAAAAAAAGAGTAACAAAGCATGGGGAAGGCATGCGAGATACTCAGCCACCTCAGCCCGGAAGCCCACATTCTAGTGACCAAATCTATTTGCACAGCCTCACCTGGATGCATGGGGACTGATAAATGTCATTTCTGTCTAGGCAGCTACATCCTGTCAGTAGTCTGTGGAAAAGATGCATGAATTGTTATCAGCTGGATGTCTCTGCCACAGTTTGTTTGATTTTTCATTTGCGTTTCACCTGAAAGAAGGGTTTGCAGCATTAAACAAAAGCATCTCTTAAATAAAAATATTCATAATGCACTTTGCAGTTTTAGAATGGCTTCTCATTATTTTATTTAGCTCATTTGGTTCTCATGTCAAGCCAATGAAAAAGATGTTATATCAAACCCCCCAAATGGCTATTGTCTGCTATGCTAGTTACAGTTTTATGATCCTTTATTGGAAAATGTGTTATCCTGCTTCATTTGTCAACACATCTTTTAAAGGTAATAGATACTTTCAAACCAAAACAAAGTAAAAAATTTGAACAATTGTACAAGACAAAGATAGCATATGCATTAAAAACCTGAGCATGTGATAACTTTGCTTTCGGTGGAAAAGATGTAGAAGAAAAGGAAGGAGGAGGAGAAAGAAAGAAGAGGAGAATTTTTCCAACTTTTGACACCAATAACTAAACAATAATTGTGAGACTCATGATGGTTTAACATTAATGGCAAAATGTTTTTTTTCTCTTACTCCAATTTCTCTGACTTAAATAAATGGAGAAATATAGCATGTTCATAGATTAGAAAACCATATAGTGCTAAAACAGCAACACTGTCCAAATTCTCCCTAAGATTCAACACAATCCCTGTCAAAATCCCTACAGAAATGTCTGCAGAAACTGACAAACCAGTTCTAAGATTTACATGGAAATTCAAAGAACCTAGAATAGCCAGATCAAAGAACAAAGAACAGAGTTGAAGGACTTATCCTACTCAATTTCAATACTTACTGTAAAGCTGTAGTAATTCAGACTGTAGTATTGTTTAGGGATGGACATATAGATCAATGGAACAGAACGGAGTCAAGAAATAGTCCAAGTGATATTTGACAAAGATGCTAAGGTAATTCAATGGGGAGATGAAAGTCTTTAATCAATGTTGTTCATTCCACTAATTATCCATATAAAAAAATAAACTTCAATCCTTATTATCATATACAAAAATCATACCAAAAAAATACAAAAATACAAATAGAAAATACAAACAAAATACATACAAACAAAAATACAATACATAAAAACAAAATACATAAAAGCAAAATACAAACAAAAACACATTAAAAAAAAATGTATCCCATAGCTTAACATGAAACCTGAAACTATGAAACTTGTAGGAAAAAGAAAGGAAAAATATCTGAGACCTTAGGGCAGGC
This sequence comes from Sus scrofa, assembly GCF_054392235.1. Classification (NCBI taxonomy): domain Eukaryota; kingdom Metazoa; phylum Chordata; class Mammalia; order Artiodactyla; family Suidae; genus Sus; species Sus scrofa. The sequence continues at coordinate 114,289,276 of NC_139385.1, read as the reverse complement.
AAAGATTTCCTAGATAGGACTCCACAAGCACTATCCACAAAAGAAAAGATATTAATAATTGAACTTTATCAAAATTTAAAACTTTTGCTCTTTGAAAGGTGCCAATAAGAAAACAAAAAGGCAAATAAAATACTGTACAAAATATTCACAGCACATTTATCTGATGAAAGACTTGCATCCAAAATATAAAGAACTCTTAAGAAACTCAAAATAACATGAATAGACACCTCACTAAAGAATTGCTCTAAATGGCCAATAAATATATGAAAAGATGTTCAACATCATTAGTCATCAGTTGTGACATATATATAACAATGTAAGTTCAAACCACAGTAAGATACCACTACACACCCATTAGTTAGACTGAAATTAAAAAGACTAAATAGGAGTCCCAGGTAGCTCATCAGGTTAAGGACCTGGTGTTGCTACCACTATGGGTCAGGTCACTGCTGTGGTGTGGGTTTGATCTCTAACCCCAAAACTTCCACATGCCCTGGGCACAGCCGAAAAAGACTGAACACACTAAATGTTTGTGAATATGTGGAGGGATTGAAACTCTTATACCCTGGTGATTGGTATATAAAATGGTAGAAACACTGCCAAAACAACTGGGCAGTTTCTTAGAAGTTTCTATCATGCAACATAGCTATTTCACTCCTAAGTATTGAACCAAAATAAAGGAGTGTATTCACACAAAGACTGTGTATACAGCTTTATTTAGAAAAGCCAAAAATTAAAAATATCCAAATATCTATCAAGAGATGAATGGATTAATAAATTATAATCTCTCCATACAGTGGAGTACTAATCAATTAAAGGAATGAATTGTCAATATATACAAGAATAGGGCTGCATCTCAAAATCACTATGCAAAACAAAAGAAAGGAGGCAAAAATAGACACCTGGGCTCAAGTCCAAACTCCACCTATGTATACAATATAGAATAAGTGCTTTAGTTTTCTCACTTGTTCAATAGGAATAATAGTAACAATAATAATTGCTACCACTTACTTTGTCCTTGCTATGTCTCAGGGTCTTTACTTTCAATATCCTATTTAATCCTCAAAATTCCATTATATTTGAGATAATGTATGTTGAGCACTTACCATTATACTCAATAAATTGTAGATATGGTTATTTCTTCCTTACAGATTTCTTATTCATAACAAATAAAAGACTCACTATATGTTGAGACCCAATTATATGGAAGGCCCAGTGGATTGCCCTGTAAAGAGGTACAAAGATGAATAAGATGGAGTCCCTATGGTCCATAATCTTACAATCTAGAAATGGAAACAAAACAGAACATGGGGAGTTCCCGTTGTGGCGCAGCAGAAACAAATCTGAATAGGAACCATGAGGTTGTGGGTTTGATCCCTGGCCTTGCTCAGTGGGTTAAGGATCCAGCATTGCCATGAGGTGGCAGACGCGGCTCAAATCTGGCGTTGCTGTGGCTCTGGTGTAGGCCGGCAGCAACAGCTCCAATTCAACCCCTAGCCTGGGAACCTCCATATGCTGCGGGTGTGGCCCTAAAAGGACCAAAAAACAAACAAACAAACAAAACAGAACATGGATAACTAAGGCACGAGACAGACTTAAAGAGAAGCAAATATGTTGTTATGAGAGAGGATCCTAGAAAAATCTCATGGAGAAAACAATGCTTAAGCAGAGCCTAGGAGGACGGTGGCATCTCACCAGGAAAAGCTGCTGGGGACAGAGAAACTCTAGACATACCAGGGAGGAGAAAGAAAGCAGCAGCCCTGAGAACAACAGCAAACTGTGCAGCTTTTATGAAGCACAGTTTGTGTGAAAGCACGTGTGAGCAGTGGGGGGGGTCAGATCCTGGAAGGTTTCGGATAGGAGATGAGGAGTTTGGGCTTCATTCTGAACACATTGGGGTAGTTTTTGATGTTTTGAGCCAAGAAGTGATATCGTGTTATGTTTTAGCAGGATTACTACAGCAAGGATATGGCCAAAGGAGAGATGAGAGGTGGGAAGAGTGAATTAGAAGCTTTTGTGATGAGCGAAGTGGAGCCTGAACAGGGATGGTGGCTGAAAAAATGAAAGGTATGTAGGAATGGATTCTAAGGTAGCACCAAATGGATATAGCGACTAATTAAATTGATCCAGAGGAGAGAAACAAGTCAAAGGGACTCCAAAGTGTCAAACTTGCTTGACTGAAAAGATGGGAAAACCATTATGAGAAATACAGAAGGCAAGAAGTTCCCATCATGGCTCAACAGTAACAAACCTGACTAATATCCCTGGGGACGCAGGTTTGATTCCTGGCCTGGCTCAGTGGGTTAAGGATCCAGCATTGCTGTGAGCTGTGGTGTAGGCCAGCAGTTGCAGCTCTGATTGGACCTCTAGCCTGGGAACTTCCATATGCCACACGTGCAGCCCTAAAAAAAAAGCAAAAAGCAAAAAAAAAAAAAAAAAAGAATACAGAGGTCAAGAATAAAAACAGTGCTCACTTCAGCAGCACATATACTAAAATTGAAACAATACAGAGAAGATTATTATGGCCTCTGCACAAGGATGACATGCAAATTCGTGAAGCATTCCTTATTTTTATTGGGGAAGTAAAAAATTTATATAAAAAATAATAAAAACATATTTGAGCAGGATAAAAGGAGTGCTAACAATGAAGGGAGAAAAATAAATATTTGAATTACATTAAAATTAACAGCTCTGTTCATAAAAAAAAAAAACACTGTTAAGAGAAGGGAAAGCAAACTACAGAGTGGTTGAAAATATCTAACAAAGCGCTCATCTCCAGTATATATGTGAAGAACTACGACACATTAATAGGAAAAAACAAACAACCCAAGAGAAAAATGCACAGAAAGTCATGAGCACAGGATAATTTGCAAATGGGTGATAAACATATGAAAAGTTATACAACTTCATCAGCACGGGGGAAATGTAAATTAAAACCACACTGAGATAACACTGCACATCCACTAGAAATAACTAAAAAAATTTTTAAAAAGCAATACTGAATATTGGGGGAAAATGTGGAGCAACTGGATTTTCATACCTTGCTGGTAGAAAGGTCAGGTGATATGGCCACTATGGGAAACTGTTCAGCAATATCCACTAAAAATGAGCACATATCCACAGCCCTAGCAATTCCATTCCTAAGCATGAACACAAGAGAAAAGCATATGTCCACCAAAAAACTTAGAATGTTTAAAGCAACATTATTAATAACAGCCTGAAACTGGAAACTACCCAAATGTTTATTAACCACAGAACGGATTGTAAGAAATACGGTGTATTTGCATAATGGAATATTATTTATTAATGAGAATGAACACACTCTCTCTACATGTAACAACTTGGAATGATATTATAAACATGATTCTGAAGGAAAAAAAAAGACAGTCACAAAACACATAAACATGATTCCATTTAAGTTCAGAAACAGAAAAAAACGAATCTATTGTGTTAAAAATCAGGATAATGATTATTTGGGGGTAGTTATTTGAGGTAATGACTAAAAGAGGGTGGGAGGGTGCATTTGGAGGTGCTGGTAATATTCTATTTGGGGTGCTGGTTACAAGAGTGTATTTCCTTTGTGAAAGTTCCTTGAATGTGAACACATTTCTGTTGTATATTGATAAAAAATATATTCCTAAAAAAAAGCAAATTTGGGGGTTTGATTAGAAATGATGATTTTTATGAAAATACAGATGTTAAACAAGCAGGAAATGTGGGTCTTTGTTAGTTCTCAACAGTTACTGGAAATAAATATATTTGTCATTCATTACAATAGTCATAGATAATGATAAAGAGAAAGGAGGGAGAAATCTAAAGAAAAAATCTTGGGGAATGTTTACCCATAGGTGTTGGAAGAAGAAAACAAAGAGATAGAAAATGATCAAGAAGCCAACCCTAGAATGCTTCAAAGGGATGAGAGGGGCAGCTGATCAGCAGCTACAAATGCAGCACAACGGTTAAGATCATGGACTTTGAAGTCAGAGTTTCTGGGTTCAAATCCTCCATTTCCTCGTCTATAAAGTAAGACCACGAATGGACATTACCTTATTAGATTAACTGATCTGAACAGTGGCTAATACACAGTGACCTAGAGAGCTCCAGGAGGATGAGAAAAGGGTAGGGAAAGGCTGCTGGATTTAGTAGTTAGGACTTGAGATGTTGGGAAAATAATAGGGGGAGAGGGCTGAAGCCAGATTCCAAAGTATAGTGAGAAAGTAGATACAAAAAGAATGAACTGATGATGAGCAACCAGTGTCCAAAAGGCCACAAGCGGATCCTCCAGCTTTCTAGCGTGACAATGCCGTCAACCTCTCTAATTCCCAAGAATTAATTCCCTCACACTCCAGCCAGGAGGGTGGAGGCTACAGGCTGGCCAGGATCCCCATTAGACAGAGACCTTCAGGCACGTGGCCCAGAAAGAATCATTAGTTTTCTCATTTGTCTGAGAAGTTTGAAAGCAGCCATAACTATCCCATAGAAATGATGCCTGGAAGGAATTCCTGTTTCTCAGACTAAGAAGCCTTCCTGGAGTTCCCGTTGTGACTCAGTGGTAACAATCCGACAAGTATCCATGAGGATAAAATTCGATCCCTGGCCTTGCTCAGTGGGTTAAGGATCCGGCATTGCCCTGAGCTGTGGTGTAGGCCACAGATACAGCTCAGCTTTCAGATCCTTTGTTGCTATGGCTGTGGCCTAGGCTGACAGCTGCAGCTCTACTTTGACCCCTAGCCTGGGAACTTCCCTGTGCTGTGAGTGAGGCCCTAAAATAAATAAATAAATAAATAAATAAATAAATAAAAAGTTTCCTTTCCAATGGGCCATAAATTGGCAGCTTACGGGGTGAAATGCATATGATTCGGTAAAAGACACAAATCTACCTCTGAAAAATAAAGACCAAAAAAAAAAAAAAAAAATGCTTAAAAGCAGCCAGAGAAAATGGCTCTCTTTAGGGAAAAAAAACCTGTAGGGAGAAAATAATTAGAATGACAGCACTTTTCTCTCTTCAGAAACTGTGGAGGCCAGAAGAAAGTGTTACAATATGTTTCAGTGCAGAGAGAATTGTCAGCCCAGAAGCATACCCACTGAAGATGTCTTTCAGGAATGAATGGAAAAAAAGACATCCTCAGAGGAAGGGAAACAGAATTTATTGCTGGAAGATCTTTTTTTTTTTCTTACTTTTTTTCTTTTTAGGGTCATACCTGGGACACTCGGAAGTTTCCAGTCAGAGCTGCCACTGCTGGCCTACGCCACAGCCACAGCAACACCAGGTCCAAGCCATGTGTGTGACCTACACCACAGCTCACAGCAATGCTGGATCCTTAACCCACTGAGCGAGATCAAGGATTGAACCCATGTCCTCATGGATACTAGTTGGGTTCTTAACCCACTGAGCCACAACAGGAACTCCTGGAAGATCTATTTTAATGAAGAAATAAAGGAAGTTTTCTAAACAGAAGGGAAATAGAAAGAAAGGAAACTTGAGCCATCAGGTGCAGAAAGAACTCATTAAGCAAAAATGTCAGTAAATATAATAGGTTTTCCTTCTTTAAAGTTTTCTAAATTATTCAATATTTGAAGAAAAATTATAACACTGTCTGATGCAGTTCTAAATGTGCATATATAAAATATTTAAGACAATTAAAAGCAGAAAAAAGGACATAAGTCAAATTTCAATATTTCACTCAAACTGGTAAGATGATGCCAGTAGCCTGTGATAAGCTATGTATACACAATGTGATGCTTAGAGTAAGCCATTTAAGAAGTTCTACAAAGAGATAGACTTATAAACACTACAGATAAATCAATATGGCATTCTTTAAAATATTCAAGTAACTCACAATAAGATAGGAAAATGAAAACAAAGAAATGAAAAACAGAACTAACAAAAAACAAAATGGCACATTTAAGCTGTAAAACATCAATAATTACGTGAAATGTAAATGGTTTAAACATACCAACTAAAAGAGTTTGGCAGAGTAGTTTAAAAATCATGACCCAACTATATTCTGTCTACTAGAAACTCAATTCATACATCATTCAGGCAGGTTGAAAATAAACCACAGATGAATGTCACCTCACATCTACCAGAACGGCTAAAATAAAAAGATGCAGTGATGCCAAATGCTGGCAAGCACGTGGAGAAACAAAATCACTAGACGTTGTGGTGGGAACATAAAAATGGTACAGCCACTCTGGAAAACAATTGGACAACCTTTAAGAATCTAAACACTTAGTTTTCTTAGAAAATTAATCTATCATAAAATGCAGCATTTGCACTCTTGGGCATTTATCCCAAAGAAATGAAGACTTATGTTCATACAAAGGCCTGTATACAAATGTTTATAGTAGCTTTATTTATAACAGTCCAAAACTGGAAACAACTCAGATATCCTTCAATGGATGACTGCTTAAAAAAAAACACCTGTGAATCGTTTTGCTGTACACCTGAAACTAATACAAGGCTGTAAGTCAACCACACGCTTAAATATTTTTTTTGCCATTTTTTAAAATCGTAAATTTATGGAAATACATTTGGCTTACAATGTTGTGTTAGTTTCTGGAACACAGTCTTGAATTTTGAAAACATTAAAAAAGAACAAAAGCAATAATACAATAAAGCCAATCATTATCAATTAAAACAAAACCTATGGTATACCCATATGATAGAATAATACTCAGTAATTAAAAAAAGAATAAACTGTTGATACCCACAACAACCTGGACAAATCTCCAGAAAATTATGCTGACCAGAAAAAGCCAATCCCCAAAAGTTACATGCTGTGTGATTCCATTTATATACCATTCTGAAATGACAAAATCATAGGAATGGTGAACAAATTAGTGGTTGCCTGGGATTAAGGAGGGAGTGAAAGTGAGAAGGAAGTGAGTGGCTTTAAAGGGGCAACATGAGGAATCCTCGTGGTGATAGAAATGTTCTGTATCTTGACTGTATCAATGTCCTGGTAATAGGATTGTATTATAGTTTTCAGATGTTACCTTTGGGAGAAACCAAGGAAAGGGCACATGGGCTCTCTCTGTATTATTTCTTACAAGTGCCTGTGAATCAATAATTTTTGTTTTTTGGGGGGTTTTTTGTCTTTTTTTTTTTTTGTAGGGCCACACCCAAGGCATATGGAGGTTCCCGGGCTAGGGGTCTAATCAGAGCTGTAGCCACTGGCCTACACCACAGCAACGCTGGATCTGAGCCGCATCTGCAGCCTACACCACAGCTCACGGCAACGCCAGATCCTTAACCCAATTAAAGAGGCCAGGGATCGAACCCGCAACCTCATGGTTCCTAATCGGATTCATTAACTGCTGAGCCATGACGGGAACTCCTCAATAATTATCTTAAAAGTGTTTCGGACTTCCTGCTGCGGCTAAGTGGGTTAAGAACCCAATTGCAGCGGCTTGGGTCACTGAGGAAGTGCAGGTTCAATCCATGGCCGCACCATAATGAGTTAAAGGATCTGGCATTGCTGTAGCTATGGCATAGGTTGCAGCTGTGGCTCAAATTCATTCCCTACCCTGGGAACCTCCATATGCCATGGGTGCGGACATAAAAAAAAAGATTTTAAAAATGAGTGTTTTTTATGTCATACTCCTTTTTGTAATAAATCCTTGCTATTGAGATTAATATGTTCAAACCTTCAGGAATCTCCAAATATCAGAAAAAGGATGTGCTCCTATAGGCTTTCTCCCACATCACTCTATCTGGAGTCACACTGGAACAGTCTCAGTGTACCCCACTGCATTTTTAACTTTTGCTGGAGTTTTGTTTTTTGTTTTTTGTTTTTTGTTTTTTTTGTCTTTTTTTGCTATTTCTTGGGCCGCTCCAGCGGCATATGGAGGTTCTCAGGCTAGGGGTCCAATCAGAGCTGTAGCCACCGGCCTACACCAGAGCCACAGCAACACGGGATCTGAGCCACGTCTGCAACCTACACCACAGCTCACAGCAACGCCAGATCATTAACCCACTGAGCAAGGGCAGGGACTGAACCCGCAACCTCATAGTTCCTAGTTGGATTCGTTAACCACTGCGCCACGACAGGAACTCCCTTTTGCTGGAGTTTGACCTCTCTCTTTATGTTCATTTCCACAGAGCCATTCTTATTTCTGCAGAATCACTGCACCCAAGGACAAATCAAGAGCCACAGAGCTGCTTCGGGGGCAGCAGATGCCAGGTCCTGGGCTGCTCAAATCTTGGCAATAATTTGCCAAATTGCTGCAAACATTAGTGAGAATCATGGTGCCCAATCCAAAGATGTCTAAGGCATGCTATGTTGCTTTCTTTTTTCTTTCATTCTTTTTTTTTTCATGAATAAAAAGGGTCATTGAGGGGTTCCCTGATGGCCTAGACATTAAGGATCCACGTTGTCACTGCAGTGGCTTGAGTCACTGCTGTGACATGGGTTCAATTCCCAGCCCAGGCAGTTTCACATGCTTCAGGCACAGCCAAAAAAAAAAAAAGGAGGGGGGTCATTGATATCTATTCAGATGTGCCAAAAACACATATGAGGCCAGGTAGGAATTATTCAAAAGTGCAGGTAATTAAGGCCTTATGTTCCTGGCATGATGCTCTCAATCTGCAGTGTGAGTATTTCGGTGTAGAGCTGCATCCTCAGCCTTCATTGCACTCCATTCAACCTGTAAGTTAAACACTAATCACACCCCAGTGAAAGCACCTTATATTTATGTAAGGTGTTGTCTTAGCTCCAGCTGCTAGAACAAAAATACCATAGACTGGGTGGCTTAGCCACAAGAGAAATTTATTTCTCACAGTTCTAGAAACTGGAATTCCAAGATTATGGTGCCTGCATGACTTGGTTCCGGTGAGAGCCCATTTCTTGGGTCATAAACAGCAGTCCTCTCATTCAAACATCATGGTGGTAGAAAGGGCCAGAGGGCTCTCTGGGATCTCTTTCCTAAGGGCATTAATCTCCAAGTCTTTCTTTTTTTCTTTTTTTTTTTTTTTTTTTTTTTTGTCTTTTTGCCATTTCTTGGGCCACTCCCGTGGCATATGCAGGTTCCCAGGCTAGGAGTTGAATCCCAGCTGTAGCCACCAGCCTATGAAACAGCCACAGCAACACAGGATCCGAGCAGCGTCTGCAACCTATACCATAGCTCAAGGCAACGCCGGATCCCTAACTGAGCAAGGCCAGGGACCGAATCTGCAACCTCGTGGTTCCTGGTCGGATTCGTTAACCACTGCTCCACAACGGGAACTCCTCCAAGGCTTTCTTAATGATGATTTTTATGAAAGAAAAACCAGGATCAATGCCTTGCTAGAACCTCACCACAGCATCCAGAGGGCTGGAACGTGCTGGTGGCAACAGGGAAAAATGAAAGACTCCTCCTACTGACTCAGACTGGCTTGGTGGGGGGTGGGGGGGCGTCCTCGTCCGGAGCGGCTCAGAAAGGCTGCTTAGCGGGCACCTGGCGCAGCTGTGCACGCGGCCCCGTGGTCGTGGCTGAGGGGCCTCAGAGCACCTCCCCATATGAAATCCCAGCTGGATGCCAGAGCTGTTTTCTTAACCCTAACAAGATCTGTCATTAAACGTTACTGGAGCCTGACTTTGCCTCTTTCCCTCCGGGCCTTGCTGGTGGAGGTCAAAGGTCACACCATCCTTCCGCACAGGCTCCTGGGCCCCCGGCTTTTGTTTGCCAGACCTCATCGTGATGACGAGCAGCCTCTTGGCCCTCGGAAGACACACAAGAAACCAGCGAACCATGGTCTTTAACGAACCGGGGCCCCTCTGAGGCCAGCCGGCAACAACCACTTATGATATTTACAGCTTTCTGTCCGTGCAGATTAAACACGGGGAACGAAAAATGGAACTCTTTTGTCTGGTAAACTTATGTCATTCCTTGTTAAGACAAATAGAGAGCAAACCTAGATTTTGTTGGGAAATTACTTTTGCTTCTAAAGACAGTCTTGGATAAGGATGGGACCGTTTCTGGGGACAAGGATATCTTGTACAATATTAGTGTTAAGTGACAGTGGTTTTTGATAATTTCTTTTTTTTTTTTTTTTTTTTTTTTTTGCTATTTCTTGGGCCGCTCCTGCGGCATATAGAGGTTCCCAGGCTAGGGGTCTAATCGGAGCTGTAGCCGCCGGCCTAGCCAGAGCCACAGCAATGCAGGATCCGAGCAGCATCTGCAACCTACACCACAGCTCACGGCAATGCCGGATCGTTAACCCACTGAGCAAGGGCAGGGACCGAACCTGCAACCTCGTGGTTCCTAGTCAGATTCGTTAACCACTGCGCCACGACGGGAACTCCTGATAATTTCATAAACGTTCTAGCTGTATTGTTTTCTAGCCACAGAATATATTTTGGCCAAGGGCGCTATTTCTCACTCATTCACTGGCAATTAGTGTTGTAACAGACACCTTGTGGGTGCATTCCTCAGCAAAAAATCAACACCAAAACAATAAGTACTCGGCAGCCTGAGTTATCACTTTTGTTAGAATCATGGGCATTTTTCTAAAGATACATCTGCACTTTTGGTGCTGAGGTTGAGGGAAGTGTTCAGTTCACGTCTTCGCGATTTGAAAAACTTGGGTTTAAAGGCAATGGATTTTGGCAGAAAAACATTTTTTTTTTTTCAAAGAAGGCATATGTGTGAGCCCAGCATGTCGATTTAAACCCTGCAGTGCTTTGATTCAAACCATGTAGGCGTCTAGAGTGTACCTGATCAACAATGCTACTTCCCATGCCTACCCCATCCCACTGCCTCCACCCCTGGCTATCCCAGAAGAGGCTTGGTAGAGCAGACCTTGAAAACCACAGGTCTGTCAAACGTGTCTCCATGCCTCCTGGGACTTCTGCAAAGCTGGGTGAGCTTGGGGAAGCTCCATGGTCTCACTGTGTCTGGCTTTCTCATCTGGTAAATCTGAATCCCTTATTCCACCTGCCCGATGGGGCTGGAATCAATTCAGAATAGAAGGAAAATCTGCCCATAAGCCCATGGCACCCCACCACTGCCCATGATGGTTGTTTCTTAAGACAACTACATTGTGATAAAATTCACATACCATTTAATTCACCCATTAAAAGAATACAACTCAATAGTTTTAATACAGTCACAGTTTCACAACTGCCAATCACTACAGTCATCTTCAATACCTAAATATGCCGTCCTTAATACCTCCATGCAAGGAGAGGAAACTAATACTTACTGGGTACACCAGGGGCCAGTACTGTCCATACATTAGTTCATATAATCCTTTTTTTTTTTTTTTTTTTTGGCTTTTTGCCTTTTTGCCTTTTCTCGAGCCGCTCCCACGGCATATGGAGGTTCCCAGGCTAGGGGTCGAATCAGAGCTGTAGCCACCAGCCTACGCCAGAGCCACAGCAACGTGGGATCCGAGCCGCATCTGCAGCCTACACCACAGCTCGCGGCAACGCCAGATCCCTAACCCACTGAGCAAGGCCAGGGATTGAACCCGCAACCTCATGGTTCCTAGTCGGATTTGTTAACCACTGCACCACGATGGGAACTCCTAGTTCATATAATCCTAATGGAAGACGAGGTGAAGCAGGTATTCCTTGCTCTAAGGATGAGGAAGGGGTGGTTCTGGAGGTTAATCACCTTAACTTGCAGAAGGTCCCATAGGCACCGGGCTGGGGCTGGCATCCAGAGCAGGTGCTTTCTGCACTATCCCCACTAAGGTCCTCCCTGTCTTCTTTAAGATCTAGTTCAAAGTTCCCTTTGTGGATCAGTGGGTTAAGAACAAGGCTAGTATCCATTAGGATTCAGGTTTGATCCCTGTCCTCACTCAGTGGGTTAAGGATCTGGCATTGCTGAAAGCTGCAAGGCAGGTCACAAATGTGGCTCGGATCAAGTACTGCTGTGGCTCTGGCATAGGCCAGCAGCTGCAGCTCCGACCTGATCTCTAGTCTGGGAACCCCCATATGCCACAAGTGTGGCCCTAAAAAAAAAAAAATCTAGTTCTCAAAAATCCATAGGGCTCTCGTCAGCTACTACTAGTTTGGTGATGAGGATCCAGGAGCCATGTTTGGGGCTGGCTAAGAGAAGAACACTTTCCCCCTTATCTTTTATTCCAAAAATATTCAATAATTTACTAAAACCTTTTCCCTTTGTTTAAGTGATTGTGGATGCCTAGAAGGAGTGGAGCAAATCCTCTCTGGGGCCCTTTCTCAGGGAGAAGGGTTCAGGTAGGGTTGGAAAGGGCCCTGGGGGCTGAGGTCTGGTGGTCGGGGATGGCTGCCTGGGGGACCAAAGAGGGGGCCGACTGGCCAGAGGAAGGTGAGGGTTTAGCAAGGACAAAAGCTCTGGCTGACCCTGCAAACCCCACACCCATTCTCTGGGCGGCTTTGCACCTTGAGATGACTGCATGTCTGAGGGTCCTCATGCCACAGCATCCTGGGACCCTCTCCGTGCAGTCTCAGCCCTGCTCAGCAGGCTGGACTAAGCACGCAAAATTGCATGGAATTGGAAAAGCCTGGAGTTCACAGGCAAGCTCTCCTCCTTCCCTGACAACTCTTGTAGAGGTGGTTCCCCCCAGGGAAAGGCTGTGGATGTAAGTTAGGACTCTTTTTTTTTTTTTTTTTTTCCTGTGAAAATGAAGGACTCCAGAAGCAGCACATGTACTGGCAACACATCTGCTATGAGTATCTGCTATGTGCAACATGATTGTTAATGAACTGAAAAGGATCCCACTGGTCTTATTTCGAGAGCACGGGAAGCAAAGTGAGGAATTCATTTGCTCTTTAGTTGTTTTTTCAACAGCTCCATATTGAGCACCTCCTCTGTGCGCAGTTGAAAAGAAAACTGGAATTGAGTTACGGCCTGTGTTCTCGTGACAGTGTTGGGGGGAAAGGCCATGTGTCTGAGGAATTATACCGTCGATGTCTCATGCATGTTGGGCCCTCAGCTGGGGAACTTATATTCTGAAAACTACCAAACATTGTTGAAAGAAATTATAAGATCTAAATCAATGAGAAAACATTCATGTTTATGGACTAGAAGACTTAATATAGTTAAGATGCCAGTACTCCCCAAAATGATCTGCAGATTCAATGCAATCTCTATCAGAATCCCAGCTGACTACTGAAATTCATATGGAAACTCAATGAAACCAGAATAGCCAAAACAATCTTAGAAGAGAAGAAACTTGAAGGACTTACACATCCTGATTTTAAAATTCACCATCAACAGTTATAAATACAGTGTGTTACTGGCACAAGGATAGATATATTGATCAATGAAATAGAATTGAGAATCCAGAATTAAACTCATGTATCTACATAAAAACTTGTACACAAATGCTTACAGTGGCATTACTTGAAGTCAAAATGTGGTAACAGCCCAAATATTCACCAGCTGATGAATGGATAAACAAAATGTTATATATCCATACAATGGAATTTTATTTGACATACAGAGGAATGAAGTACAGATACATACCATAATGGAGATGAATCTTGGACACCGTATGCTAAATGAAAGAGAGCAGTCATCCACGGAAAAACACATATTATATGATTCCATTTATATGAACTGTCCAGAATAAGCAAATAGAGACAAAAGTAGATGAGCTTAGGGTCAAGGGGTTTGGGGAGATAGAAGGATGATAGCTAGCGGGGATGGAATTTCTTTTTGAGCTGATGAAATGTTCTAAAATTGATTGTGGAGTTCCTGTCGTGGCACAGTGGTTAACGAATCCGACTAGGAACCATGAGGTTGAGGGTTCGATCCCTGCCCTTGCTCAGTGGGTTAACAATCTGGCATTGCCGTGAGCTGTGGTGTAGGTTGCAGACGCGGCTCGGATCCCACGTTGCTGTGGCTCTGGTGTAGGCCGGTGGCTACAGCTCCGATGAGACCCCTAGCCTGGGAACCTCCATATGCCGCGGGAGTGGCCCAAGAAATGGCAAAAAGACAAAAAAATAAATAAATAAAAAATAAAATAAAATTGATTGTGGTGATGGTTGCACAACTCTGTGAATATACTGAAACCACTGAAGTGTACACTTGGAGTCTCTGAATTATATCTCAATAAAGCTGTAACAAAAAATCCAGAAATGAACACTGCCTTAGCGCACTTTACGCTCTTCTGTAAAAATGGCTTCAAACTACATCCGATTGTACATTAGGCACTCCTAGACCCCACAGAAGAACAGAAGTGCACAGCTGACGTCTCCTGGGTTCCGTACCTAGAGGAGGGGTGGGCAGAGTGTTTGCGCTGTCTCTGACTTCAATACCCAGAGTCCTACCCAGGGTTTACCCATCATACTCAGTGGACTCCCAGGAGTATCCCCAGTGAAGAATGTAATGGGACTTTTTGTGGCATAACAAAGACTGCTGTTCCCAGCACCCACTGCTTGGTACAGAATTCTGGGGGAAGGAGATGGGAAGTGTTAATAGGGCTCAAGATATTCTAGGGAGGAAATGGCCAAGTCTTAACACCTTTCCCCACCAAGAAGATCAGCATTATTCGATTCTGAGTAATACAGTGCATTTTAACAGAGGTTCTCAGGCAAGAAATGATACCAAAAAGAATCTCAACAGGAAGAAAGGGATAGGTGGAACAGAGACTGCCTCAAGGAAAGGCTCTTGGTTGAGTGGGGCGAGAGGTGCTCGAAGAGCCCATCCAGGTGTCCCTCAGGACTCCAAGACAGGAGCAGGCAGAATGATAAAGAATAGCCAAAGTCAAGGGCTCCTCAGGCAGAGGGACTCCTAAGGGTATGGAATTCCTGCCCAGAACACATAAGTACACTGTACAGAATGGTATGACTAAGGCACAGCTTTGTTTGTGGGTTTAGGATATCGAGCTCTTGTACTTAAGGAAAACTCTGCTAGCAGGCCACTCTCTGATGCTGATTTCAAGAAGGTGTTGCCTGCTAATTACATAAAGATGATTACCTTCTGCTGAAGACAGATTAGCATTGTGATAGTCCTGGGAGCAGCATGAAATGGGTGTCAAACTTCATTATTTCTGGGACAGAAATTAAAAGGGTGTGTGTGTGTGTGTGTGTCATTGCATATAAGGGTGTGTGTTGTGGGGGTGGGAGGGTGTAGTCATTGCCATGACCACTGGAGTTGTTACTGAGCTGCAGCAAGTCAACACATAGGCAGAGAGAACACCCACACTGTGTGGACCCCCAACACCAGTCTGGTTCCGTGTCTGTTTCAGGGTGGGTTCTCTTGTAGGTTGTATGTTTCGTTCTCAACTTTCTCATGTGAGGCCTCAATTCACTCTCCACTGTTCTACTTTCAAATTCCTAAGAAACCTATATTTGGAATCTTCATGTGACCTCATAATCACAAATACAAACCTCAACACTGAAATGGTATGATCCTAATCATCTGAAGATCTTCTAGAACAAGGGCTCTAGTGAGCCCTTTCTCTAAAGTGTCAGGTCATAAATATTTTAGGCATCATGGGCCACTTTTCTCCACCATTTTCAACTCTACCACTGTAGCATGAAAACAGCCATAAACATTGCATGAGCAGAATTGTGTTTCAATAAAACTTGTTATACAAATAAATAGGTGGTGAGCTGGATTTAGTCCCTGGGCCATAATTTACTCCTGTTCTAGAATAGCCTTAAACTCTCCTACATTTTATGTTATAAATAAAATACAAACATAAAATTTTAAAGTGTTCTTGGAGAACTCTTGAACTCTTGAGAATGTGAATCTATGAACTTGTTTGAGAAAAACTTGCCGGAGGAAGCCAGAATATAAACACACAGACCAGGAATGGGGAACCTTGGCTCAGTTTGAGAGACAAAGTACACACCATGAACATGACCTCAGAAGGGCCCTGAGGATAGAGGCTTGGACAGGCTTTGCCTGTATCCCACATTAGACTTAGTACAGTGTCCTAGCAACTGATAGTGCTCAGTAAATGACCATTAAATAAATCAAGTAAAAATCAATAGAGGAACTTGTGGTTCAAACTCTGACATTGAAAGAGCTTGAAAGTCATCACCCCTGTACTCACCGCAAGAAAAAAAGCTGAACAAATTGAAAACCAACAACTTGTCTTAGAAACATCAGAGAATTTAAATCATAGGGCAAAGTATCATCTGGAAACCTGGAGAGACAGGTGCTTATGGAAAATCAGAGCTGAGATCAGCTTACCGGAAGCAGAAGCCCCAAGAGCCAGTACCTACTCAGAATACTTTCATGGGAATTTTGAAGAGTTACTGGAGGCTGGGTGTGGATGACTTGAGATTCAAAAACCCAGTGTGTGTGCTGGGGAGAGGGAGCAAATTTGGGGAGGAGAAATGGTAGACTTCGTTTTCATGGTTTTGACCTCAAGGATCGTTCTCACCGTGAAGATGGGAGGACAACTTGCTCCTGTTTCCAGCAGAGGGACGAGGGAAGTGACCAGTTTTAAATGTACCAGGGGAGACTAACCATTTTGACAAATGCCCAGAGCATGCTCCATAAGAAAGGACTGTACTCTGAGGGAAGTCATTTTACCCAGAGCCTTATCTGACTTAGGAGAAGAGAAATTAGCCAGCTCAAATCCCCTCTAGTCTTTTTCTTTTCTTTCTTTCTTTTTTTTTTTCCTTAGGGCTGCAAGTGCCACATATGGTAGTTCCCAGGCTAGGAGTAGAATCGGAGCAGCATCTGCTGGCCTTCACCACAGCTGCAGCAACGCTAGATCCTTAATACACTGAGCAAGGCCAGGGATAGAACCCGCATCCTCATGGATAATGGTCGGATTCATCACCGCTGAGCCACAACAGGAACTCCCCCTCTAGTCTTCCTGACTCAAATACGGGGAAGGAAAAGGCTGAGGAATGTTTTGGAAGGTCGCAGCCCAGGGACTCAGGCCCACTAAAAAGGTGAGATTTAACCATGATATTACAGAACACCTCCCCAACCCACACCCAAGCACCACATCCCCAGGGCTCCACTACAATTACAGTGGCATATAACTGAGAGAGAGACAGAGCGAGCTAGGAGACCCAGGTTCTATTTAAGATGTGTTTAGGAGTTCCTGTCATGGCGCAGTGGTTAACGAACCCAACTAGGAACCATGAGGTTGCGGGTTCGGTCCCTGGCCTTGCTCAGTAGGTTAATGATCCGGCGTTGCCGTGAGCTGTGGTGTAGGTTGCAGACGCGGCTCGGATCCCGCGTTGCTGTGGCTCTGGCGTAGGCTGGCGGCTACAGCTCTGATTAGACCCCTAGCCTGGGAACCTCCATATGCCACGGTAGCGGCCCAAAGAAATAGCAAAAAGACAAAAAAAAAAAAAAAAAAAAAGATGTGTCTAGGGAAACATGAAAACAACAGGAGAATGAAATCTATAAGGAAAGTAGAAGAAAATGAAACTCTGGCCCCTACAGCTGCAGAAGACACTGAACACAGCACAGCTCACCATAAAACCTAATTATCTCAGTTTCTTTACCCAATACATCACGTCCAGCTTTCAACAACAAAGTAAATGACATGTTAAAAAGCAAGGAAAAACATAGTCTGGAGAGACAAAGAAAGCATAAGAAACAGATCCAGGCATTACATAGCTTTCAGAATTATGAGATAGGGAATTTAAAATAACTATGATTAGTATGTAAAGGGCTCTAAAGGAAAATGAGACAAGATGCAAGAGCAGATGGGTAATGTAACCGGAGCGATGGAAACTCCTAAAAGAATCAGCGAGCTTAAGATATGTCATCCTTAAACAGAAATGCAAGGAGAAAGGATGATTTTTAAAACTGGAACAGAATAAGAGTTCCCTAGTGGCCTATCAGTTAAGGATCTGGTATTGTCACTGCTGTGACTGGGGCTCAATCTGGGGCCCTCCCAGGAGCTTCTGCATGCCACAGGTATAGCAAAAAAAAAAAAAAAAAAAACAGGAACAGAATATCAAAGAACTGTGAACAATTACAAAAGGAAGCACAAATGTAAACATATAGTATGGAAATACTAGAAGAAGAAGAAAGAGAAAAAAAAACATAAGATGTATTTGAGATAATAATGCCTGAGAAATTCTCAAAATTAATGATAGACTACAGCTCCAGAGAAGCTCACGAACACCAAACAGGATAAATACTCAAAAATCTATATGTAGACATGTCATACTACAGAAAACCAAAGACAAAGAGAAAAAAAAAATTAAAGAAAAAAGAAACCTAACCTATAGAGGAAAAAAGATTAAAATTACTTTGGATTTCACTTCAGAATTCACGCAAGCAAAAAGAGAGTGAACTATTTAAGTATTGAAGGAAAAGTCATCAAACTAGAATTCTGTATCCAGTGAAATTATCACTGGATATATAAAGAACTCTTAAAACTCAAAAATAAAAAAATGAATAACTTAATTAAAAAGTAGGCAAAAGATCTGAACAGCCCCCTCACTAAATAAGAAATGCAAACTTTAAATAAGTCTGTGAAAAGATGACATTGTATGTCATTACGGAATTGCAAATTAAAACAGTAGTAAGATACTACCACACAGCTATTAGAATGGTTAAAACAAAGCAAAACAAAAAAACTGACAGTACCAAACATTTCATTCGAATGTAAGGTGTTACTTACAGCATGATTGTGTTCGTGGGGGAGATTGCATATGGAGCCTCTGTTCTAGCCACTCATTTTTTTGTGTAAATCTAAAATTGTTATAAAAATAAAGTCTCTAAATTTTTTAAAAACCAATACACTTAGTATGAGAGTCCCTAGTTCCATCCATGTTGCTACAAATGGCATTATTTTGTTCTTTTTGTAACTGGGTCACCTTGCAGTACAGTAGAAAATTGACAGAACACTGTAAACCAGCTATAATGGAAAAAAACAAAAACCATTATAAATAAATATCCATACAGGGTAAATTGAGGACACTTGGAAGATGCACAGAGTATAAGAATGATAAAAATCAAATGCATTTAGAACTAGAAGAAACCTTAGGGTTGGTCATTTGTTCACCGAATGTTCACTGAGTACTCACAGAGTGTCACTGTCTGTGTGAGGCCAGGCAAGTACAATGAAAACAAGATGGCCCCATCACTATATTGTACGAGGTGAACAAGGTCAAAGGATCCCGATTTTTATAAGTGTGTGTATATATGGGGGGGGGGAGAACTTGGAGAGGATGGTCACTAAGATAGGAACAGTAGTCATTTCTAGATGGGCTTGTATTTCCTTTTGCTGGTTCATATCACTTCATAGTGTTTCTATGGTACCCATGCTTTGCTGTTGTGAGAAGAAAATAAAATAGTATGAGTAATGGGTTTTTTTAATCTCAAGATGGCATCTCAGAGAATACTCCTAAGTGCAGGGGAACTTACAGCCAGGATTGTGCAAGCACATGAATTGGAACAGGGTGAGCAGGCAGGTGGTTGGGACAAGGTCATTTCTTGCAGGGAAAGTGCATGGCGAGAGCCCTGGGTGCCATGCAGAAGTGTCTCTGGTGGCCCCAGAGGACAGGCCCAGTGGCTTCTGTGGTGGATTTCCCTCCATGGCAGCAACCCTTGACCACCACTAACCACAGCCAGATTTGTGACCCTGGGAGTTTTTAACATTTGTTCATTTCTACTGAGTTTCCTCCATCCGGTTTTCCAAAAGATGTTTCACAGAAAACTTGACCCCCAGAAATTAATAGGTGGTTAAATGCTTTTGGTAAATGCTAGATTAAACAAAGAAGAGCACAATTATTGATAGCAGAACAAACCCAAGCCTTTATTATGCTATGATCTAATGTGTGACTCCAAAACATAGTCTGCAGTATTTCCCAAATTTATTTGAGAAAAAAATCACCCTCTCCACTTCATTTGTTTTGGTAAGAGAAGAGAATTTTATGGAATCAGTGTCATCATTTGGAACACACTGTTATTCTGCCACATGTCACACCCATGATTCATGGGCCATGAATTATCCTGTTTGTCACTATATCCCCTAGTATCCTCAGCACAAAGCACAGCAATAGAACACAGAAGGCTCTCAAATATTTAAGTGAGTGAATGAATGGAATTCATTAAGAAAAACTGGCTTGGAGTTCCCGTAGTGGCTCAGCAGAAATGAAACTGACTAGTATCCATGAGGACACAGGTTCAATTTCTGCCCCTGCTCAGTGGGTTAAGGATCCTGCATTGCTGTGAGCTGTGACATAGGTCGCAAACGAGGCTCAGATCTTGCAATGCTGTGGCTATGGTGTAAGCAGGCAGCTGCAGCTCCGATTCGACCCCTAGCCTGGGAACCTCCATATGCCACGGGTGCCACCCTAAAAAGACAAAAAAAAAAAAAGAGAGAAAGAAAAGAAAGAAAAAGAAAAACTGGCTTAACAAAACTACACTTTCTATATGTTTTCCCTGCAGAGAACATCCCAACTCAATCCATGTAGGCATAAAAGAATTCAAAATCTAGAGCCTCTCACCAGAGGGTTCTGCCACTTGCAAATGAAATTCTCTTTCTAGCTGAGAGTTAGGGACAAATCAAGGAAGATGGGTCTGTGGTTCATCTCTCACCTCTCCCCCTTCAACGAATAAAACTTGCTTCAAGATAATCGGTTGGGAATGGCCTCCAAAGAAAACAATTGGTTGGATCACATGAAGTGAATGCGTGACTATCAGAGCAATAAAGCCTTGCCCTTTCCCCTTTGCCTTCAAAAGTTTAGCAAGGACATGCTTTCCCCACATAGCCTGATAACGGCTGTCCCAGAGGATGGATTGCTCAGGGATTACAACTAATTGGGGTCAAGAAGAGACTGCGTACAGTCTTGCCAAGAGCTCTTCTTGGGCTGAGAAAGTGCATGTTCCCTCAGATATTTCCCTGCCTCAGTGCTTAGCCCCTATGGTACTTGCTTCTACCTTCTACGGGCTTCTGCCACTGAACAACTAAGAAGGCATTAGCTTCATTTCTTCTAAGAGATCAAGGAGCTCATTAGTCTTTCAAAAGACGACAAAGGAAAAATCTGTTCAGCCAAAATTCAAGCCCAAATGGAAAATCCAAATATTTGAATGGGTCGCAACATCCACGTGCTACAAAAATCTAACTTTCTTTTCAAAGAAAAATTCCAGTGATTGTGCTGCGTTATGCTGAAGGCTGTTCAGTCTAGAGCCGTTTCAACCTCTCAAAACTTTATACGTGCAAGGAAAGCAAACCGAAAGTGAAAGTCACTAAGTTTACTCTATTTCTGAGGTTAGTTTCAACCTCCCTGGTTTTCAACACTCACGGCATTGTCCAGACAACTAGATGCAGCTACAACGAGGGATTTTCTAAGTCAGACAGAGAACCTGGGCTAAATTACTCCAGAGGGATGTGTGCCATTTCTAAGTTTGTGGTCTGCTTCACTGTGTTTAAAGCAAAAGTTATTAGACACTAATGCCGGACAGATTTTCTAAGTATTCTGTATTGCCAATGGCAGAGCCAGATGGGAACCACATCAGGAGAGACATGCGTGACAGCCTTTTCCTAAATGCCCGTGATGAATTATAATTTGCAAAGGGGAAAATTGCAGCTGTGTGGTGCCAGAGTAATTTCCTCTAAATACCACTCCCATTGGGTCATTTTCTCATCATGGGAAGCCAGGGCTCTCTTTTGTATGAAATCTAAAGACTGCTATTAATGACCTCATTTGTCTTCCTGCTCTACCTGGAAACGAGCCAAAAGGATCCCTACACCCCAGGACAACCGCTATATTCTTCTCCGTTATGTTTTGTTTGGGTGGCTCCCTGTGGAACTCACACCTCTAACATCCTTCAAAACCTGGCTCAAACCTCATTGTTTTCAAAGAGCCTCCCTAGCCAAACCTGCTCCGTGCTGATCATTCTCCTATATTTGGCGTTCCTTGTGGTGACCTGTAGGTTGTCACTATAATTATTGGTGGGGCCCCTGGAAAGCTTAGCATCCAATATGTGTCCCTTAAAGCAAGTGTTGAAATGGACTCCCTGGTATGTTATTTCTTTACTCCTTCTTTCCCACCTTTCTATAAGTCTCACTCTTGATTTTGCTTTGCTTTTCCATCACTTCTAAGTTGTTACTTTGGTCTAAAGTATCTATTTTATGTGATATCTTAATTTTTTTCTTAAAGTGGAGGGTCAACATGATTTTTTGGACTTTATTATCCTGTGTTTTTCTCCTTAGTACACGACCTCTCTGAGCGTCTTACCTCCCACTACTTCATACACTCCTCTGGGGAAAAAATTATCTCAGCAGCAAGTTACTGTCTTCTGTTCTGGTTTCTGAAATGACCATTTTCTGTTCTTCCATTGGTTAAAATACTGTGTTACAAGATCCTTAATATAGATCATCTGAACCCAAATTATCATCTTTTGTTGAAAATGAAGAACCATATCATCATAAAAAAATTAAATAGTTGACCCAATGTCAACCAGCTAATTAGGCAGAGCCAAGACTAAATCCAGGTCTACCTGATTCCATATCCTTGACTTGGCATCCCCTAAAAATATCTGGTGCCAGAACAGGTACTCAGTGGTGGCCGCAAATTGATTGTTGAAGGATAACCCAGAAAACTTGCCCCAGAATTGAATAAAACTCTGGAGGCAACACTATAGAAGGTTGAACTTATAAAACTGAATGGTGTAAAAAAAAAAAAAAAAAAAGTTGGCTTCATAAAAAGTCTGATGAGACCCTAAGGAGATCTCTCTGGACAAGACAAGTCAGACCTGCAAAGGTAAAGGAAATACGTAGGGTGTGGGGTGAACATAATACTGAAAGAGATACCATGTGCTGACATCCCAGTTTGGAGACAGAGTAAAGAATGGATGGAGCACCCTGGTGTGGGTTTAGGTCCAAGGCAAACTGATCCCACTCATATGATGGTTGTTGCAACCACCACAACAGTTGTAGGGTTTCAATGAGAGTAACCTTGGTGGTTAATTCCTGAGGGGAGATCTGACAAAAATGGAATAGTCATACTTCTTACATTTGAAGCCAGAATACAGAATCTTTGTTCACTGAGAGCCTTCACACGTTATCTTCTCTATAACATTTTCCCTCACTCCTCCTCTGCGATTCATGTTTATATAATATTTACCACATGATATTATATCAGTGTGTCTGTGTCTGTCTTCCCCACTAGACCATCAGCTACTCCAGCACCAGAATATAATCTTTTGGAAACATCACACACATGCATTTCTCCCCAGACTGATCTAGAGATTGGATACAATTCCCATAAAATGTCAAGCAGAATTGTTGAGGAACTGGACCAATAATATTCAAACTTACACAGAGATCTAAGAATAAGCAAGCCACCCCTGAAGAGGAACATCAAGACCTATCACAAAGCTGAAGCAATGAAGACAGTGTTTACTGGCACCGATATAGACAAACCACTCATTGGAATAGACTAGAGAACCCAGAAACAGAAACAGAAAGAGGAGGAGGATGAGATGGGTCCTTGAGCCATGAGAAATTGTTGCAGATCATTAAGGAACCAATGAATTATTTCATGAATGGTCAGTTGGTCACCTACGGGGGCGGGGGGAAGAGCAACCCTATAATCAGATCTTGCGTCACACACTGAAAAATAAAATCCTGGTGTGTTGAAGACTAGATGTGAAAGGCAAAGCCCAAAAAAAATCTAAGGCAATGTAAGAGAATATCTTTAGGACCTCAGGGTGGCAAAGGTTTCTTAAGCAACACATGAAAGTATAAACTAGTTTGTCAAAAAAACAAAACAGGAGTTCCCACCGTGGCGCAGTGGTTAACGAATCCGACTAGGAACCATGAGGTTGAGGGTTCGATCCCTGGCCTTGCTCAGTGGGTTAATGATCCGGTGTTGCCGTGAGCTGTGGTGTAGGTTGCAGACACGGCTCGGACCCCGCGTTGCTGTGGCTGTGGTGGAGGTCGGTGGCTACAGCTCCAATTGGACCCCTAGCCTGGGAACCTCCATATGCCATGGCAGCGGCCCAAGAAATGACAAAAAGACAAAAATAAAATAAAATAAAATAAAATAAAATAAAAACAAAACAATAGATCCCATGATGAAAGTGATTGGAAAAACCAAAAAATAGATGTTTGCAATATGTATAGCCAATAAAATATATGTAAAGAGGATTTTTTTTAACTCGTCAAAGTCCAGTCATTAGATGAATAGATACAAAGCCAACAGCTTGGGAGGAAATGGGCAAAAAATAGGAACAGGCACTTCACAGAGCACTAAACATGAGTTGTCCATAAACACATCAAAGAATACTCAACCTCATTAGTAATCGGAGAGGCTAATTAAGACACCAGTGAGACACCACTTTTCATCCACTGGACTGGCAAAAATTAAGAAGTCAGACACTGTCAAAGTCATGGAGAGGGTGTGAGTCAACTGGAATTATTATACACTGTTGGCGGAAGTCTAAATTGGTACAACTTCTTTGGAAAAAATAAGTTGAATGTTCGCGTGCTTTTTATCTTTGTAATTCTACCCTAGATAAACACTTGCACATATACCTAAGATTCCTTTTAAGTATAAATTCTAGAGAAGCCTTTGCAAAGCATTTGTGTACAGGAACATGCACAGCAACATTCTAATAGCAACTGCCAACCCTTGTCCAGAGTAGCTGCAGAATGAATAAACAACTCTTTATTCATACTAGTGCAATACAATGTTACACATACCTTAGCAAGAAAGCCGTGCTCCTTGCCACATGGACAAATCCTAGAAACATAACAATGAGTGAAAAAAGTAAGTGAAAAGAAGACTGGGTCTATAGTACAATGTAATATCATTTTTATAAATCAATAAAAATTAATATATTATTTGATGTTACATACATGTATGCTAACTTACCTTTTAGAACCAGAAGTTTATAGAAATAAAATTCAGAATGGTGGTCACTTCCTAGTACAGGAAAGGAGCCCACCAGCTGAAGCAGTGGTATTGGCCATGATCTCTAAGGGTCACAGATGGTGCTGTTGTTATTTGGGCTCATCTTTACCTGTGTGATTGTCACATTCTTTTGCCAATATCAAATATGACATAACGATAAGAAAAGGAAAAACCAAGTCGTCAGGCTTTTCTGAGAACACGGAAACAAGATCCTTCCAGTTAAGATTTTTACCAGTACCCACAGACTCGCCAACATCTAAACTCAGAGGTGGATGGGGCAGTGAGGTCATCAAGACCCATCACCAACTTTTCAGATGAGGAAACTGAGGCTCAGAGAGCATAGGCAACGGTCCGGTTATTCCCTGGCAGAGCCAGGAGCCAAACCCAGGTCTTGTGACACTTCTCCTCTTGTACCCTTTGGTCTGATGGATAAGAAAAGAACACTCCAATCTTATCCTTGCCTCTCCAAGACCTGGCACAGGCCTGACACTTGTTGGCTCTCAAAATATCTGTTAACTGGATATTACAGTATTTTTGATGGATTGTCCATAAAGGGTCTCCAGAGTGGTAAAGGTAATTCTCTCCCCTGGTTCAAGGAAAAGAAGAAGGATAAGAGGAAAGAGATGAAGAAGAAGGTGGTTCCTGGAAGCAAAACAAAAGTATCAGTCATGTCATTAGTGGGTATTCCCAGAACTCTCATGTGTGGGCACACAGGAGGGGGCATCTGAGAGAAGGGAGGCCAGATCTCAGCGGTAGCCATGGATGGATTTCCCAGCTGGTCTCAGCAGGCCAGCCTTGCGTGACTGGCTTCTTTAGCTTGAGGTGTAGAATTCAGAAGAAAGGAGCCAAGCCCTGTGAATGTGTCTTTGTTGCCTCCGAGGAAAGGAGTTGCCAGGATCTGTGGTTTGGCTGTGGAATGAGCAGTGGAAGCACTTTCTCTTCCATTCTATCTGCATAACAGCCTGGCTGATCTCACATCGTGTGAGTAAGTTCTTGGCAAGGCGAGTGGTTTCCATCTTACTTCACTGACGGCTTCCCTGAACCTTGGGTTTCCCCAGTCCCTAATTCTGTGTGGTGACAGCCCCCTCAGGTATCATCATTACTACTTTTGGGGGGGGGAAAGGCTTATTGAATATGAACGATTCATTCTTCAACTAAAATGTTTGGAGGACCCTATTGTGTTCTGTATGTTTTAAATGTGTTGCTATAATTACAACCTAAAGTGCATTTTATCCACAAATTATTATAGATGAAAAGACTGAAGCCATGGGAGATTTGATAAGAAGTCCACAGTTGCAGAGGTGAATCGGTTATTATTGCTGTAGAATTAACCACCCTGAAATATAGAGCATAAAAGTAACAACAACACATTAGGCTTAAAAATCTGCACATCAACAGTTCAGGATGGTTTTGCAGTCTTGGCTAAGCTGTGTTGAACACTGGTGGTCAGCTCCGGGCTGGTTAGGCGAGAAGCCTCATGGTTGACTGGTAGCTGATGGAGTCCCTCAGCTCTCCTCCGTGACTGACTGGGCCTTCTTCTTACTGTGCTTGCAAGAATCTAGAGCAAATCAGCCCCATTCGAGTATCACGATTCTTCCTCCCCTGGCTTTCCCAGACCTTCCCCGTCATCCAAAGGCTGAGCCAGTGTCCACTTTTGTGGGGAGTCGGCAGCCAGCCTCCCGCTCTAACTCAGCAAAGGCTCTTCAAGGCTCTGTCTCCCTGTGAATCTTATTTAGTGATTTATATTAAACCCATTTCCACTTCAGCAACTTTTGTCATTGCGATATCTCCCCTGATCTTTTGTATCTCTTCCATGGGCTCTTGATCTGATTACTTGTGCCATTAATCGCAAAACGTTTTGTCATAATTTTGTAAAATAGACTTCATTTTTAGAGAGGTTTTGGGACCACAGCAAAATGGAGTGGAAAATACAGAGTTCTCAATACTCCTGTCCTCACACATGCATAACCTCCCCCACCATCAACATCCCCCACCAGAGAGGCACATTTATCATAACTGGTGAACCTACACTGACACATCATTATCACTGAGAGCCCCTGGTTTACTTTAGGGTTCACTGCTGGTGTTGTACATCCTCTGAGTTTTAACAAATGAATGGTGGCATGAATCTGCCATAATAGTATCATACAAAATAGTTCCACCACCCTAGAAATCCTCTGTGCCCCATCCTTCCATCCTCACTAGCCCCTCTCAACCACTGGTCTTTTTACTGTCACCATAGTTTTGCCTTTTCCAGAATGTCATATAGTTGAAATCATATGGTACACAGTCTTCGCAGGTTGGCTTCTTTCACTTAGTAATAATATGCATTTAAGGTCCCTCCTAATCTTTTCATAGCTTAATTTCTTTTGAACACTGAATGATATTCCATTGTCAGGGTGTACCACAGTTTATCCATTCACCAACTGAAAGATATTTTGTTTGCGTCCAAGTTTTTGGCGATGGACGGGAGGTCCTATTGCTCCACATCCTGGCCAGCATTCTTTGCTGTCAGTGTTTCAAATTTTGGCCGTGGTAATAAGTGTGTAATGTTTTAACGTCACAGTTTTTATCAGCTAGACTCCAGTGTTTTTCTGAAGCTTATGCTTCATTTGATTTCTTTTCCCCTTCCCTTTCTTTCTTCTTATAAGGCCTCTGTATAATGCAAGATCTTTTCATGGTTCCTTTTTTATTACTTTTTAGAGAAGCAAGTGATCTTTTCCTGTATCAGCTTTTTGCTTTCTTACTCATGTTTCTTCCCTGCATTCCCATTCGTTGCTGATTGGAATGCAAAATGGTACAGCCACTTTGGAAGACACTTTGGCAGTTCCATATGATTCAGCAGTGGCACCCCTTGGCTTTTACCCAAATGAGCTGAAAATTTATGTCCACATAAAAACCTGCACACTGATGTTTAGAGAAGATTTTTTTCATAATTGCCAAAAACTTGGAAGCAACCAAAATATCTTTCAGTAGGTGAATGGATAAACTGTGGTACACCCTGACAATGGACTATTATTCAGTGTTCAAAAGAAATTAAGCTATGAAAAGATTTAGAGGAATCTTAAATGCATGTTATTACATTCAGCTTCTAATAAGCCCACAAAGCCCAAAAAGTTTGGGAAATGAATTGTTCAAGGTGGGGTTGAGGCGGGAACAGTGTTCTGAATCTTCCTCCCTTGGACAAATTGCTTCTTTTCTATGAAGAAAAAACAGTAGGGAAAAGAAGAGTGTTAGAAGGACTGACTTGGGAAAGATGTGATGTCTTTTCCTGTTGTTCTGGTAAAATCCTTTCTATGAGGCTTGGAAATGTTGATTTTTGAAAGATTTAAGAATTTCTTTCCAAGGCAACTGATTGAAGAACACATACAACAAGTCTTTTATCAGATGTCTCGTCACCTGATATTCCAGCCAGCAACACACACACACACACACACACACACACACACGCACGCACACGCACATGCACAGGCACACGCACACGCACACACACACACATTTTGCTTTTACTTCTACAGGGAATAAGAAGGAAAAAAAAAAAAGAAGAAAAAAAGGCCACTTTTTCTCAAATTACAGTGAGATAATTTTACCCTCCCCTACAACCCTAGAGCCCAACATTCCCAAAGCACAGCGATGTTTGAAAGGACACCATGTACCATTTCATTCCTTTGGGTAGAAACATGATTTTGAACTCCACCCAGCCTTGCCTCCACCTTAATTAAAACCCTAGAAGGACATTTTCTTCAAATGATATGTTTTCTGGGATTTCTTGGTGTTGCCTGAAAAGTATTTCTTTTGAATCAAAAATGTTTTGGCCAGGCCATCACTAGTGTGCGATGGCAAAGCGGACTGGGCCTGGGGTTGCGGAGAAGGAACAAGGTTCTCCCACCCCAGGGAGCACCACACCCTGTCCCAGCTTTCAGGCTGCTCAGGCTGTCTTGGAGAAAGTCCTTTCCAGCCACAGAGTTTGGGGGAAAAAAAAAAAAAAAGCCCATAGCTTCTGGTTTCGGCCTCCACTCCCTGACCCTGGGGCCCTGCCTGGCTCCCACCCCTCCCACCGGCCTTTCTCTTTGGTTGGGCTCTTTCTGTCCACTGGCTCCTTGTGCTGGACTTTAGGGATCTCATTCGCTTCCTGAGTTTTTTGTTGGTTTTTTTTTTTTTTTTTTTTTTTTTTTGCTTTTTAGGGCCGCATCTGTGGCATATGGAGGTTCCCAGGCTAGCTACAGCTGCCAGCCTACACCACAGCCACAGCAGCGCCAGATCCAAGCCACGTCTGCAACCTACACCACAGTTCATGGCAACATCGGATCCTTAACCCAATGAGCGAGGCCAGGGATCGAACCCACAACCTCATGGTTCTCTAGTCAGATTCGTTTCTGCTGAGCCACGACGGGAACTCCCTTCCTGAGCTTTCTTGACAGGACTCCAAATTCAGTCCTCCTGCCCTGTTCTCCCCATGCTCTTGCAAGAACCAGTTCAAATGCAGCCAGCCCTCAAGAGCTTCCCGGTTGCTCTGAAGCCTCTCAGAGCATCTGAGCAAGGCCACTATTCTAGCACATCATCTTCCCCATGTCTTTGCCTCCCCCACTCAGGAACAATGACTCATTTTTCTATGCCTCTCCTTCCACTTCAATGCCTAGTGCAGGATGGGCCCATAGGCACATATTAGGTATTCAGTAAAGATTAGCTGTATAAACTAAAACCTTGCCACTACAAAAACCACCTTCTCTGTTGACATACCTGCACAAAAACTCAGTAAACAGACCTGGTGGGAACGTTGATAAATGTTCAATAACTGTCTTTCAGCTGTGTTCTCAGAACCCCTCCTCCATCACTGCAAAGGCCATCAGGGAGGTTGTCACACCCCGGGAGATGGGAAAAGTCAAGCAGGCTGACTCGTCCAGCTGTAGGGCACTCGGCACCATTGCTGAGCTTTGAACAAACCCTGGGATTATTTATCATTGAAAATCAGACTCCGAGAGCCTTCAGAACCATGAAGGAGTTTATTATTCTCCACCCCACCTGCTTCTTCCCTCCGTTCTCTCTCCTCCCCGTCCGGCCTGACATTCTGCCACGTTCTCAGCAGGCTCTCCAGCTTTCCCGTTCCTCGGAGCACCTGTGCCGGGCAAGCAGCCGCCTTCCCGCCAGGTCGGGGCGGGAGTCAGGAATAGCAGCCCACCCTGCGCGCCCTCACCACCCCCTCTGACCGGGAGGGAGCATCAAAGGATGAGAAAGGCCAGCTGAGGCAGACACACCACAAGACTGACCAAATCCAGGCTTATCTCAATGGGGGACCTGCAGAGCTTGGGCAGAGAATGGGGGCCACTGCGCGGGGGTAGGGGCAGGGGGGCTCAGTCCCGTCTCCACCCATGTGACACCCGCCACCCCCACCACACACTGGGCCTGAGCTCACCCCTCCCGAAAGCACAGCAAGCTCTTAGGCCTCTAAGGCAAATCACGCCCTGGCCCGGTGACCAAGAAAGTGAAACCATAAAGAATATTAATTAGCCCTGGAGAGGCAGATAAAGATTTTCTAAGCTGGTGAAGGTCAAACTGTTCTTGCTGCAGAGCCCTTCCTTAAAGACCTTCCCGGAAAACTCAATGAGCAAAACCAACAGAACCCCAGGAAGAACAACACATACTTCCCATCTCCTTTTTTGCATCTACCTAGGCCAAGATGTTTTCATTTTACCTCCCTTCCAGAGGCTTCTGACATTGGATCCCAGCTATGGTGTACGCTCAGGGACTCTAACGCCAGCAAAGCCTGACCAGCCGGCAGCCCTCTCTTGCCGCTCCAGGAATGGTGCTTATGGAAAGCCGTAGAAGATGGGCAGATGGATAAGAACATTAGTCAAAATATTCTTTCTTTAGCGCGGTAGAGCCCAATACCAAAAAAGCTTAATTAAGACTAGGCTTTGGAGTTCCCCTGTGGCTTAGAGGGTTAAGGACCCAGCTTCGTCACTGTAGCGGCTAGGGCCGCTGTGGCACAGGTTCAATCCCTGGGGGAATTTCTGTACGCCAGGGGCGCCGCCAAAAAAGAAACAGAAAAGGAAAGAAAAGAAAAGAAAAAAAGCTTCATTGTCAAGATCCTGGAGCATCCAAACGCGTCTGCACTCTCAATATCTAGTATTGGGCCTCCGTGCCATGAAGGCCCTTCCCCACCCCCCGCCTCTCCTCTCTCCTTACCGCTTCTTGGCTTTACTCTCTCCAGCGCAGATGGGTTTTCTCTCTGCGACTGATAACACAGCATCTGGAACCTAGATTCCCCTCCACACCTCCACTCTCCCTGAGTTAAGATAACTTCACCCCTGAGCTCGTCTTAGAAAAGTCCAAGGAAAGGCCTCTGATTGGCCCCGATTCTGTCATGTGCCCAACCCTGAGCCAATCACTGCAGCCGGAGGGAGGGCTACGTGCCCAAGCCATGGCCCAGAGCTCAGGGTTCTGGGTTTGCAGGCTCTCAAGGCCGCTAGGAAGAGAGACGGGGAGAATTGGTGCCCCAAAGAAAGAGGGGCCTCAGTAGGTTAGTGATGGTGACCAGCCCAGGTGCTTGATATTTTGACAGAGACTCTCTTGGAAACAGTGCCTTAACCAAAAAGAATGATCCCTGGGTTCAACGTCAGGCATTAGAGATGAGGGCAAGGAGAACCTTGCAGAGCCCTCCCGACCACCCACAGAGGGAGCCACCTGTATGCCCCTCCTACACAACCGGAGCTCAGCCCCAGCGCTAGGTAGGACCATGTGTGTTGCTTTTCCTTTTAAATTTAATTCAACTTGAAAGGACGCTTCATCTTATCTTGTGCAAGTGAGCAAGGGAGAGTGTGTTGGTTCAGTGGTGCAATAAATAACCTCTCGTTATGAGAAACATGATGCCTCAGTCCCTGAGCCATTTGGGAACCATAACCTGACATTACAGAAGCTTTTCTTGTGAGACCAGAGATATCTGAGCCACTTCCCTTTTCAAACAACTTCAGCTAATGGCTTTCCATGCTCTTAGTGGAATGTGTCCAAGCTATCTTTGATTTGTGGTCGCTTGATTGGGTCCTGAAAGGGAAGGCTCAGCTTTTCGAGGAGGAATAATTGCTTGGGAACACTGCAGAGTGATACAGTTCCTGTGGAGTTGGAGGAACCACAGATTTGGAGAAACTTGACTCCTTGGGAGAGATGAAAATATTTGTCAAGGTTTCTCATTCCCATGCCGGCCCCTTCCTCACTCGGAAAATTCACTCCAGCCCTCTCTGCCTCTGCAGTGTTCCTGATGCTGGGAATATTTTCTTAGAAAGGAGAGAGTTCTTCTGGGATCCTACTACACAAAGCCAGAAGCCATTTAGAAAATGATCTAGGAGTTCCCCTTGTGGCTCAGCGGGTTGAGAACTTGACACACTGTCCGTGAGGATGCAGGTTTGATCCCTGGCCTTGCTCGGTGGGTTAAGGATCCGGCATTGCAAGCTGCAGGACAAGTCACAGATGTGACTCGGATCCAGGGTCGTTGTGGCTTTTAGGCCTCAGCTGCTGCTCTGCTTCAACCTCTACTCTGGGAACTTCCATATGCCACAGGTGTAGCCCTAAAAAGAAAAAAGGGGAAAAAGAGAATGATCCAGCTGCACAGCCAGGCTGGCGGATCTTGCCACTGTGTCCTTAGGCAAATGCCAGTCCTGGGGAAGCACCTAAAGCTCTCTCTGTCTGTGAATTTCAGACTCCAACTCCAGTACCTGCAGGGCGGAATGGGAGCACAGCAGTGCCTGGGGCCACCAAACAGACCTTCTCTTTCTGGCAGAAGGAGAGACACTGTCTTGTAAAGTCACCTGACCACCTGGGTGCTTCTGGGCTAAGCTGCAGGCCCATTTGTAGGAGTCCTTGGTCTCATTTGACTACAAGAAAAGGACAGGAGAACTTGACACTGTCCTAAGCGCACTTCAAGGGGTGGAAGAGAGAACACCAGTGGGACAGCATTTGTTTTGACCTTGGAAACCTGGCTTCGTTTTCTGAACCATAACAGCCAGAGGTTATCTCAGGCTTGGAAGGGACTTTTTCTTTTTCATAAACTTTTGATTTTGGAATAAATCGAGATTTACAGAAAAGTTGCCAATATAGTGCAGTGAGTTCCCATATACCCCTCTCCCGCTAATGGTAACATCTTTCATGACTGTGCTGTATTTGTCAAAGTTAAGGAATTAACATTGGTACCTTGCCATCAGCTACACTCCATGCTACTCAGATTTCACCCTTTCTCCACTAGCGTCCCAGGATCCCACATTCTGCTTACTTATCACGTCTCTTTTGTCTCCTCAATCTGTGACTTTCTGTCTTTCCGTGTTTATCATGACCTTGGCCATTGTGAAGACTACCAGTCAGGTATGTCATACCAGTTCCCTCGATTCGGGTTGTCCGACGGTGTCTCAGACTAGACTCAAGTGATGGCTTTTGAGGAAGAAGACCCACAGGTGAAGTGCCTGGGAGGGGCTTTCTTAAAGAACAGGGAGCTCAGAAGTGACGAACGAGCCTGCCTTCACATTTTGTTCATTCTATGCGTATTTTTAAGAGGTTTTGTGCCAATTTTGTGTTGAAGTTTTTCGATTTAGATCTTCAGCTTCTCCTAAAAAATGGAAAGAGCTGGTGGAGTTCCCGTTGTGGCTCAGCGAAAACAAATCTGACTAGCATCCAAGGGGACACAGGTTCGATCCCTGGCCTTTGCTCAGTGGGCTAAGGATCTGGTGTTGCCGTGAGCTGTGGTGTAGATCGCAGATGCGGCTTGGATTTGTTGTTGCTGTGGTATAGGCCAGTAGCGACAGCTATGATTCGACACCTCGCCTGGGAACCTCCATAGGCCATGGGTGCGGCCCTAAAAAGACAAAAAAAAAAAAAAAAAAAAAGAAAGAAAGAAAGGAAAAGAAGGAAAGAGCTGGTGATACAGGCTTCCACGGTGATCAGAGCTGAGTGCCGGGGGCGGTGCCCCTCGGTGGGATGTGTCCCCTTCAGGCCACACCAGTCCCAGCCCCCAGCTCTGAGCCCCAGCATCAGCTGCCATTGCTCTTCATGCCCACGGTGCTGATTTTCCTACAGTAAAGAGGTGGCTTGCATGTTTCAGTTACAATAGAAATGAACCCAGGTGGCCCCAGGCTTTAAGAAAAAGAAAGCAAGAGCCAGAAATGGGGTGAGGTGAATCGCAAGGAAACTGTGTTTTTTCCTAATAGCAGGAAAAGGCGTGAAGGAACACTCTGGAAACTGCCTGTGGTTCTCTGTCACTATGTCCACATGACACGGTCCTTACCCCTCACTCGGCAGCACAGAGCAGGGGGCGTGGGTCAAGAGGGAAGCCGATCAACAGGGAAGTAGGCATGTGAAGGGAAAGAATGCCGTAACCTCCACCTGCCCTGAGTTCCCTTCCCCAGGCCACATTCACGTCACTGCCCAGGGATGGCCCTGTCACCTGCTGGACAGGGCCATCCAGTGGGGTCGGCACAGCTGGGCCTGCTCTGGGCAGGAATTTCCACCTGAGAAGAGAGCCTGCGAGTGGAGAGGGGCGCTTCCACACATCTTTTGCAGCCTCCCTAACACACCCGCCTCCCGGAGCCACAGTGAGTCTCCTCCACGCTCCTCCCACCCCTGCTGTCTGTGATCAGACATCCTCTGTCTCAGGAGTGACAGTTCTGAGCCCCAACCTCCCCCATCCCAGGCCAAGTGATGACAGGTTCCCCAGCTGCTCCTCCTCCTCCTCTTCCCCTTTCCCATCCCATCACCCTGGCCTTGAAGGCTTTAGGATCAGCACAGTGTGACCAGTGAAGATGTGGACCAATCCGAGTCTCCAAGCACCCTGCTAATGTGATGAGTCCCACCCGATGCATCACCAGAGCAAACCTGGGTGGGGCCTGGCAGGGGGAGCAAGACCTTGGGTGAAAGGAGCACTGGATCAGGAGTCAGAGGGTCTGGCCTCAGGCTTGATTCCAGTGGTATGCAGTGTCAGAAAAATCACCTAACCTCTCTGAGCCTGAGCGATCTCGGTTATCAAATCAAGTGACGTTTTTACCTGCCTTGCCAGCCTCCTGCTTTCTGTAATGTATAAAGATGATCAAGGAGTTTCCCGGTGGCCTAGTGGTTAAGGATCCACATTGTCACGGCTGTGGCTTGGGTTTGATCTCTGGCCCGTGAACTTCCTCATGCCAAAAAAAAAAAAAAAAAAAAAAAAAAAAAAAAAAAAAAGATTATCAAGATTAAAAACTTCATGACTTATTTCCTTCACTCTCCAGCCTGGGTTACATCCTCCTCCGTATGCCCAGAGCAGCCCGGCTTTCGTCATCAGTGTGCCAGCATCACACTCCCTACACTCCTACTCCTAATAAAACTGCCCTGAGGACAACATACTCAGATTGGAACATGGAGCCTGGATGGTACATGAGCACGTGCCTGAGGCAGGGGTGAGTCAGAGGGCTCTTCTGTGGCACGCAGGACAGACTTTAAATCCCAGAGTGGAATCTCCCTAAGGAGACTCAAAGATGCTTCTCTCAGATGAATAGAGAAGGCTGAGCCATAAGCTTAAAAAATGGTCCAAAGAAGTAAACCTTCAACTTGGTGTGTTATTGCTGGAGCTGAGGCCCAACAGTTAGCAGCTGGCTCGGGAGGTCTCCTGGACAGTCTGTGGAGCTAGGCAGGCTCTGGAGGGCTGGGAATCTAGCAAACCAGGAGATGGCCAAGCTCACAACAGGCCAAAGTGCCAAGAAAATGTGTGAGCCAAGTGACAAAACCAAGAGAAGGAGACAAAACCAACCTTGGGCCTGGCCAGTGGGATCCTGGCAAGAAGAGATTCCTCATCCGGGACCTCGGATGGTGCTTGTCCTAAGACTATAAAACAGTGTGGAACTTGTGCTTCCTGTAATGTGTCTGCCTCCGAGGAGCTCATGTTTATTGATGTTCTTCTGTAAGAGGCAGGATCGTCAATGTGGGTCGCCAGTGTTGAAAGTTCTCCGGTTCCTGGAAGAAGCTTGAATGAAAAGAATTCGACTTCTCTGTGTTGGTTTTGTTCTTAATCCCAGAGGATGCAAGTGTGCCGGGCTTTGCAAACATTCAAAATCTTATTCTCTTTCAAATTCGCAGAGGTTGAAAATGTGGGAAGGAACGAGCATTTGTAGAATATCAGGCATGTATCAGGCATTGAGCTGGGCCTTTTGACAAGACGGCAGGGAATTTAATCTGTGCGGGATCTCCAACAGTTATTATTATACCCATTTTACTGAAGAGAAAACTGAATTGTAAAAATTTCGTAGGTTGCCCCAAATTCCACAGATGAAAGGGAGCCAAACTGAAATTCTGATTCATGTCTGCCTGTCTCAAGTTCCTAATCTTTCTGTGACACCTACTGCCTGCTGTGACTGGTTTTTCTCCAACATTATGCCTATTTTATTGTCCTAGTGCATGATTTGAAACTTCCAAAACAATACTAAATAACAGTAATAGCAGTCAATGCTATCTGTTCCTGATTTTAAAATGGCTTCACTATTTCCCTGATGGAGGCATGGTCATGTTTAAAAAGGTTTCTTCTATCCCTCTTTTATGTGGAATTTTTATCAGTAATTGTTGCTAGAGTTTATCAAATGCCTATACTTTTCTATTGCCATAATAATAGATTTTTTTCTCTTTTAATCTAATGCAATTGATAGAAGGTATCTGCTCAGGTAACTCTCCGCTCTCTAGTTCAGATTTTCCTTTTCATAGGAAATTTCAAGGTCTAGCTTTATATCTCAAATGAATGCTTATTGCTTTAAAGTACCCAGCAAACCTAACAGACCACTAAAAAGTCCAAAATTAAAATATTCTCTTGAGGTCTTTGCCCAAAATGCAACACCTCACGTCCCTGGCTTTTCCTCTCCCCTGCCTCTCTGAGGCTATTCTTCTGGCCATAATGATATATCTCTGGCTCTGTCTCTGGCTCGCTCTCTCTCTCACACACACACATGTGCATTTGCTTTCTCTACATTTCTAAAATTTTCTCTTATTCACTCTGAAGGGATGTAGGAGGGGCTACTCTGTTTGAAATAGGAATAAGATTAGCTAATGAGAATGATGGTCTCTTTACCCATCATCTCAGCAAAAGTCAAAACACAGCTACAATTCCATTGAAACAAATACTTAAATGGGAATTCAGATTTATAGAAAATATTGAATTCATATTAAATCTATTGAATAGTCTGTATTTTTGAAAGCATTCAAAGTTGAATTCCTTTCCTCAGCAAGCTTCCCTCACAACGATTCCCTAAAAATATTTACCCTGAAAATGTACCTGCCATGTGGATTTTTCTCAGATTTGATACCAGAGGTATCTAAAATCAGATAAGCCATGAGCAAAATGCAAATCCAGATTCTAGTTTCTTTCAAAAACTGAAGCAGCAATTCTAATCCAAAATGCTGGGCTGCCACGAATGCTTTGTAAAGATGGACTTTATCTGCCCCCTGCTGTATTCTAGGTAAATGACAGGACATCCTCATTTAGCAGCAGGAGATAGAGCCAAATTTGGTGCATGACTAGCATCTCTTGCTAGAAGAGATAGGCTATGGCAAAAAGACTGTGCCTGTGGTTCATCACTGTGTCTCTTGCAAGAAGCATAGTTGGAACATAGCAGGCACTCCATTAATATGTGGCAAGTGATTAACAGGAAGGAAGATGTGCTTACCTCCACAGTTTGCATAGACATAATACCAAGAGCATAGGCCCAAGGCAAAAAATGTTTTGCCGTTCAAGTGTCTGAAATAAATTAATAGCAATTGAGCATGCCTGATGTCCTCCAACAATTCCACCGGGCTAAACAAAATAATAAATTGAAATATTCAGATTTAGCGATAAATCTGGATTTTCCAAATGTTGCTTACTGCCAAGAAATAAATCTTTGAGAGCTTAGGATCTAAAAGCCACAAGGGGATTTGCTAAAAGCCATGGTGTAGGTCACAGACGCAGCTCAGATCCCCCGTTGCTGTTGCTGCGGTGTAGGCCGGCAGCTACAAGCTCTGATTCAACTCCTAGCCTGGGAACCTCCACATGCCGCGGGTGTGGCCCTAAAAAGACATCATTCATTCATTCATTCATTTAAGCCACAAGGTTAAAAAAAGACATATTTTTGTTCCCAAGCTGGCAGAACTGGTTGAGACATCATAAATTCTCCATGTTATCTTCATCCTTGTCTCCAGAGACCCCTCCTACTACTAGCCATCCAGTCATTCTCCTTATGTCTCTCAAGCACCAGTGAAGGCAAGGATGAAAAGGATAGGCATCATTTTTTGTTGGGGGTGGGTTTATTGAATATGAAAAACACACATTAGGGCGAAGATTTTGACATGTGATATGCCGCCGGCATACCTGCCCTGAAGCTTAGGTTTCTCTGAGGAGTCAAAACATCAGTGTTTGCAGAACACTTCTAAAAGGAATATAATTAAGTGCCAGTGGATGTGATATCGAAAATGGCCAAGAGAAGTGTTTCCACCGGAAGAAGCTTTCTACCAGTTGAGGCTGGCATTTAGCTATTTCAGGCTCTGTATACCATACCATAAACAAGCAAAGAGAATGGGGTGCAGGAAGGAGTGTTGACCCTTTCAGCTGAGGTCCTTGACTCTGGGTATTAGGGAAAGTAGGAGCTGGGTGCTACCTAAGACAGACCGCAGGCATGTCCAGAAAGTAAGGAATCTTCTTGTACTTCCTGCCAATGGTGAGCAGCAACAGGACTCTAGCAATTCTGGAGAAGTACAGGGCCATCCAGGACTCAGATCCCTCGAGAATAAAGGTCAAGGGCACTCCACCAGGTAAAGTCAGACCAAGTTGTGGCTGAGGGCAAAGGCAACTCATGTTGGGTAAATATCAGCTATAACCCTATATTTCTCCTTGCTGGTGAGTTATGTTAAGTTATTTATATGCTAGGAGTTCCTATTGTGGTGCAGCAGAAACGAATTTGACCAGTAACCATGAGGTTTTGTGTTCAATCCCTGGCCTCACTCACTGGGTTAAGGATCTGGCGTTGCCGTGAGCTGTGGTGTAGGTCGCAGACGCGGCTCAGATCTGGTGTTGCTGGGACTGTGGTGTAAACCGGCAGCTGCAGCTCTGGTTAGACCCCTAGCCTGGAACCTCCACATACCTTGGGTCCGGCCCTAAGAAGCAGGAAAAAAAAAAAAAGTGTATATGCTAACTTCCCCTCTTCTTTCCCCTACTATTGTATACAGCCTCTGTTGATTACAATTTATCCATGGTTTCAGAGCATGAAGAAGGGAATGTGTTTAAATTAGAAGAATGAACATTAAACCAAAATCCTGAAGATAGAGCTGAATGCAACAAACTGAAATTTGGGGCTTCCCCTTCAGAGGAGAGCGTGTATTTTGTACAAGGGACGTTGCACTGTGTTTTGCGGGCTGGAGATCTGAGGATGGAGGAAGGGATACGTTGATGTTGAGCATCCAGAGGTGATGTGGTGAACATTTGTCCCTACCCCAAGTCTTTCAAACTGCTTCTTCTCACTTGGATAATTGCCCAAGAGTAAAGCCTACCCACCTCATGAAGAGTAACTTTCTTTAAGTACATTGAAGTTTTAAAATTAATACAACAGGTATATTAGGGTCTGATTGGTAAATCGGATATACCTGTGCAAGATTTTTTTCGAAAGTGAATTTGCAGAGAAAACAGAGAAGGTCCAGGCCAGCAAAGGCAGCCCACTTATGAAGTCAGTGGGCATGGGGGCTCTTCCCACCACCCAAAATCGAGTTTATATGTTATGGCTACAGTGCTATGACACAGTCAGATCTGAGGTGTGGACCTGGGAGTTGTTCCTAGGTCAGACTAGCTTCTCCAAAAACTCTGCAAATTTCTTTTTCTTTCTTTTCTTTCACTTCTTCCTTCCTTTCATTCTTTCTTTTTTTTTTTTTTTTTTTTAGGGCAGCACCCACATTATATGGAGTTCCCAGGCTAGGGGTCGAATCAGAGCTGTAACTGCCATCCTGTGCCACAGCCACAGCCACGCCAGATCTGAACCGTGTCTGCGACCTATACCACATTTCATGGCAACGCCGGATTCTTAACCCGCTGATCAAGGCCCGGGATCAAAACTGTGTCCTCATGGTTACTAGTCAGATTCGTTTCTGCTGAGCCATGACGGGAACTCCAACTCTGCAAATTTCTAATAGCCTTTGTGTATCCTTTCCTACTGAAACTAGCTAGGGAGGATTCTGCCGTGAGAACTAAGATGTCTGGTTAGTATAGAAAAAGTCAGTAGCTCTGTGCCTACAGGCAATTTACCTTGACTTTCTCAGACTTACAGGAATAGTTGTCATGCTGGACCACTGAGTAAGAAAGGAAGTGAGATGAGGGTGACGTGTTTGAAAAGGTAGTAGAGCCAAAGAATAAAGTTTTGTCATCTTTGAAAACTTTCAAGCACTGTTGCAAAAACTAGAAATAATGCAAAATATCTTGTATCTACAAGAACTCATATTATAGCTCATTATTTCATCAAAGTATATCCAAAATCTATTTCTTACCGTCTGATCCACAGGCACCATCATCTCTTACCTGGATTATTTTAATCGCTTCCTAATTGATCAAATTTTTTTTTCCTACCCTGCCCACCTTCCTAGAATCTAGTTTCATCACAACGGCCAAAATTACCCAGTCAAAATGTAATTAGCTCTTATCACTCTTCTGCTCAAAATGCCATAATAGTCCACAGTTTTCCTGACTAAACATTTAACAGCCTACAAGAACTACAAGACCTGCGAGAACTGCTTGACCCCTAACAACTTCCCTGACCTCTGACCCCTAACAACTTCCCTGACCTCAGGCATTCTTGCCTCCTTCCCATCCCTTTCATATGATACTCACACTCATCCCTCAGGTCTCACACTTCCTTTTCTCCTCCCCTCACCTCCTCCAAGTAAGTCTTTGCTTAAATGTCTTCTTCTCGAGGAAGCCCACCCCCCCATCCAACTCAAAATAGTAACCTCCCCACCCTAGCGCCCCTTATCCTGATTTTTTTAACAGCACTTATCACATTCTTAAAAAACCATCCAATTTACTTTATTACGTTTATTGTTGTATGACTTACCTACAAAGAGGGGTGCAGGAAATCAGAGAATCAAGTTGATTAACTGTTAAAGCCTTGCCAGGCAGGTGCCACAAAAGGGCCAAGGATATGTCTAAAGGAATGGTTGTCGTGCTGGACCACTAAGCTGAGCAAGAAAGGAAGCAAGATGAGGGTGACGTGTATGAAAAAGTAATAGAGCCAAGTAATAAAGTGTGGATGAGACCAAAGAATTGCTTGAGGCTGGCAGCTGCAGCTCTGATTCAGTCCCTAGCCTGGGAACTTCTATACACTGCAGGTGCAGCCCTAGAAAGACCAAAGGAAAAAAAGAGAGAGAGAGAGAATTGCTTGAAAGAGAATACTGGAGTGAATAAGTTGAAAGGAAGGAGTGGTAAGCAGATTTGGGAGGCAGTATAGATACAGCAAGCGAGTATGACTTATGAGTAGGTGGAGATGCTGTAGAAAAAGATATGGTGGGAGCTGAAAACAAATCGAGATAGGGGATGGGTCATTTACATAGAGTTAAGGTTACCAAGAATGACCACAGGAGGAGCCAAGAGAAAAAGACTGCAAGGCAAGCGCTGTAGTTATCAGTGACGGAGGGGGAGTGGCGGGAGACCAGCAGATGCCAATCTGCTGTAAGTTGGGGCGAGGACTACAAAAGTCCTCTAAACTCTAAAGCAACTGTCTTGTTAACAGTTCTTTAATAGAAAAAAATTGGAATCAGCAACAGAGCACAATTAACCCAACTCTCCTTCAGAACCTGAAGAGCATGGGGTGTGGGAGAAAACCAGCCTTGAAAGGGCTGCAGAGGAGACATTCAGGGGAGTGGGCGAAACTGGGTTTCAGGCAAAGCAAGGAGTGAGAGAGAACACAGAGGGAGTGGATTACACGGAATAGAGGGGTGGGGAGAGGGGAGGCTGAAAATGGGGTTAGAGTGGGTAGCATTTCTCAGCCCTAAGTGGACAATAGAATTATCTGGGGAACTTTAGAAAACAGAGGCCTGGACCCCAGACCATCTGAAACACAACCTCCAGGGTTGGTCCACGTTCTGTCCTAATATGGAGACAGAATTGAGAACCACTGGATTCATGACATATGAAGCTGGATGAAGATAAATGGCTTCGCTTTCTGATGGCAAATGAGTGGAAGGGGCATGAGGGTGTTGGTCCTAAAAGCACTGGTGGCGGGCTGGTATTCTCACGCACTGCTAGAGAAGGTGTATGCTGGAACAGAGCTTCCACGGGTCAGTAATTCTGTTTCTAGAATTGGTCCCAGTCTCCTGGTTATTAGCAGAAAAATGCACAAAGACGTAGGTACGAGGTTATCCACTGCTGTGT
This sequence comes from Sus scrofa, assembly GCF_054392235.1. Taxonomy (NCBI): domain Eukaryota; kingdom Metazoa; phylum Chordata; class Mammalia; order Artiodactyla; family Suidae; genus Sus; species Sus scrofa. The sequence continues at coordinate 114,247,129 of NC_139385.1, read as the reverse complement.
TGTTAACACACCAAACATGAAAACATCAAATATGCAACATCATGAAACTAGATAAATTTTAGCAAAATAAAAGGCTGTTAAAAAAACTTAGAACATGATTTACTGTCATAAAAAAAAAAAAGGCTCAGGATAAACAAGGTCCTACTGTATAGCACAGGGAACTATATATTCCATATCCTGAGATAAATCATAATGAAAAAGAATATGTATATAACTGAATCATTTTACTGTACAGCAGACATTAACACATTCTAAATCAACTAAACTTCAATTTTAAACAGGCTTATGATATATTTTAAAATACATTACATTTTTTAAAATCATGGTCTCAAGTTCAAACACATGCTTACTTTTATACACGAACACAAATAACAGCCTGGAAGGAAAAAAATTTTTTTTGGTCTTTTTAGGGCCGCACTCATGGCATATGGAGGTTCCCAGGCTCAAATCAAGAGCTGTGACTGCCGGCCAACACCACAGCAAATGCCAGTTCCCAGCTCATGACAATGTCAGATCCTTAATCCACTGAGCAAGGCCGCAGATAGAAGCTGCATCCTCATGGATTCTGGTCAGATTCATTTCCGCTAAGCCACGAGGGGAACTCAATGGAAAAATTTTTTTAAAGGAAGAAATTGAAGTTCTCATTGAAGCTCAGTGAGTTAAGAACCTGAAATAGCGTCTGTGAGGATGTGGGTTCAATCCCTGGCCTTGATCAGTGGGTTAAGGATCTGGCATTGTCACAAGCTGCAGCATAGGTTGAAGATGCAGCTCGGATCTGGCATGACTTGTGGCTGTCATGTAGGCCAGCAGCTGCAGCTCCAGTTTGACCCCTAGCCCAGGAACTTCCATATGCCATAGGTGCAACCATAAAAAGAAAAAAATAAATAAATAAAACTAAAAACAGAAAATAAAATAAAAAGGAAGGTTATCTGTTTATCTCTGACAAGTTCAAAGTATTAAAGATGATTTTTTTTTAAGTTTCTTAAATGCATGCATATTCTATTGAGAGGAAAAGGATATTTTGGGGAGGGGGGGTTGTTTAAAGAAATAGTTTACAACACAGTCTCAGTTCCCACTGTTTATAGGTGGAATTTGGTCTGTCTGGCCCAGTCTATTTCTGGTGACAGGAGCTTGACCTGGGCTCTGAAGTATTAAGAAAAATTATCCAAAACTTGGAAATAAGAAAACACAGTACAAATTACAGATGTGATCAATTCATTTGAGTAATAAACATAAATAAATTAATTTAAAAAAAGAAAACACACTACAGCATGTCCTTTCAAAGTCATACAGAGGCATTGTTTAACTTGCCTGCCAAGGGTATTTCTTAATCTAGGGCAGTGGTTCTCAAAGCATAATCTAAGGACCCCCGAGGGTTTCCAAGACACTTTTGGGATTCTGTCAGGCCCTCTCTTTCAAATAGCATAACTATGTGAGGCCAGATTTTTCTTCATATATTTCATCCAAAACACCATATTGCAACATATGAATGCAAAAACTGATATGAGAACTCAGCTGTCTTCTGATAAGCCAATAAGTGTTCTATTTGCAAAAGTGTAAAACAATGTCTTTTTTCTCAAAATATATCTGAAGTTATTTTTCATTTAAAAAATGTTAACATATAATGGGCTTTAAAAATTTTTTTTCTTTAATATTTTTTTCCCGCTGTACAGCATGGAGATCAAGTTACTCTTACATGTATACATTTTTTGCCCCACCCTTTGTTCTGCTGCAATATGAGTACCTAGACATAGTTCTCAATGCTACTCAGCAGGATCTCCTTGTACATCTATTCTAAGTTGTACCTGATAACCCCAAGCTCCCAATCCCTCCTACTCCCTCCCTCTCCTGTCGGGCAGCCACAAGTCTATTCTCTAAGTCCATGATTTTCTTTTCTGTGGAGATGTTCATTTGTGCTGGATATTAGATTCCAGTTATAAGTGATATCATATGGTATTTGTCTTTTTCTGACATTTCACTCAGTATGAGAATCTCTAGTTCCATCCATGTTGCTGCAAATGGCATTATTTTGTTCCTTTTTATAGCTGAGTAGTATTCCATTGTGTATATATACCACATCTTCCGAATCCAATCATCTGTTGATGGACATTTGGGTTGTTTCCATGTCCTGGCTATTGTGAATAGTGCTGCAATGAACATGCGGGTGCATGTGTCTTTTTTAAGTAGAGTTTTGTCTGGATAAAAAACAATTTCTTAAATACAGTTGACCTTTGAATAACACAGGTTTGAACTGTATAGGTCCACTTACACATGGATTTTTTTTCAGTAGATACCAATTGCTGTCTATGAGATCCATAGTTAGGTTGAATCCCCAAATGCAGAACCCAGGATGTAGGGTAAAGTTATCCCTGGGTTTCTGACTGTGGGGAGGGTGGGTGACCCTAACGCTTGCCTTGTTCAAGGGTCAACTGTAATAATTCAACAGTTTTTGTTTTAGTTTCTGATAAGGTTAATATTGATAACCATTTGGGGTCTTCGCTTTTTCAGAGTGTAATGCTATTCTGAGAACAAAATTCTGAGCCTTGCTAAATTAGATGTTTTCCTTTGCTACACTTTGGAGGGCTCAGATCATTCAGCACACTCATTTCAAACTGCCCTTCCCAGTGGACTCCATAACTCCTGTTCCTCCAATTCTGCTTTGAGCCAGCTTTGTCTCATCAGTTTTCTCATTCAAGAGGTGAATAAAGTTGACAAATACTCATTATAGATGTATGACAGTCAAGTTTGAACTTTTTTTTTTGAATATTATTCTTTGATAGAAAGTGTAATCTCTGCTGATTTATAGAGAATTTAGGATTTAGCCCTGGGGTTCTTTTCTTTGCATTCAAAGGTGAATGATGCAAGGAACACTGTCGAGTCTTCTATCATTTCCCTAATGAAATAAAATTAAAAGATTGCAATGATCAGCTGTGCCTAAAACCAGTTTGTTCTTCAGGTAAAGTATTTTAAGAGACAGAACAAGTTCAAGGCTTGTGAAGCAGAATGGAAGTTTTTGTTGTTTTGTTTTTGTGCTTTTTAGGTTCGCACCCATGGCATATGGAAGTTCCCAGGCTAGGGGTTGAATCAGAGCTGCAGTTGCTGGCCTATACCACAGCAATGCCAGAATGCAGCCACATCTGAAACCTATGCCACAGCTCATAGCAACACCAGATCCTTAACCCACTGAGCGGGGCCAGGGATCAAACCTGTGTCCTCATGAATACTAGTCAGGTTTGTTACCACTGAGCCACAACGGGAACTCCCAATATTCACTTTAATATGGAAGAATATAGTTTTAATCTAAGGTCAATAACTGTCCTTTCTGACACAGGCTCTACCTCCATCTCAGGTAAACATATAAGAACATAATTTCAGCCCTATAGAAAGCTTTCCTGATAAGTATAAAAACAGCAGAAATCAATAACCCTACTACCCATCAGGAAACACTTCTCAAATACTGGATCTTAAAAAGTCCAGTATGCATCAGAATGATCTAAGGGCCTATTAAAAATACAAACTTGACTTCATTTTAGTGTGGAGCAGAGCAACAACGTGCATTTCAACAAGCACTCCAGGTGATTCTGATTAAAATAAATAAATAAAACCATATTTTGAGAAACTATCTAGACAAGTAAAACTGCTGCTTAACTGATCCATTTTTCTAAGAATCACACCTATGTCCTTAACATCTAAATGCCAAATCCCTCCACCTGGTCTGTAAGGCACTTCACGATCTGATCTGTATTTTTACAGCTTCGTCCATCTCTGCCCTGGGACACCACCTCCTACACTGGAGCCCACCTAGACCACTGCTGCCTTCCTCCTCACTGTTGCCCTCCTGCCCTCTCCTGTGCTGGTATGCTTATTTTTCTCAGCGGTGCAATAGTGTAGGCGGTTCCTGGCTATCTGGACTCCAAAGCCAGTAGATCTGGTTTCCAACCCCAGAACCCTTTCTTAAAAGTGGGCAACCTCTATGAGCCTCAAATGACTCAAAACAGGGGTTAAAATCCCCACTCCGAGGTTTTTGTTACACCAGCACTGCTGGTGTTTTGTTTAAATGCTAAATGCTTTGGTTTGGGGCTTTTGCCTCCTGTAAAACCTTCGGTCCTCCTTGGAAGAACTAACTGTTCTCTCCTCTGTTCTAAGCAATGTTAACATTCCTAGAGATACGCAATGAATATGCCAACTTGTATCTCCTTATTAGGCAGGTCTGTAAATCCAATTCTCTAAGAGCTTAAGAGCAGATATTTAAGAAGCGGCATTAGATCAAGTCAGTATAATAAAGTTCTAAAGACAATCCAAATCCTTAAGGCTAACCTACCCTCACCCTACCCCAAAGTTATTTTACTAGGTATTTTTTAGTTAGTGATCATGTTCTTTAGTATTCTGAGGCCAAGGTACTTGGGGGCCCCTAGGTGCCACATCATCACCTCACTCATCTATAGTGGATGGTATATGATTAAGTATGAAGGTGGGTGAATGGAATGAAGTTGATTGGCCCGCGTTAAAATACTCGGAGCATTTACCATGTACAAAACCACTAGATAATATGAAAGATTAAAAGATACAGGAAGGATGGTTTCTTCCTTCCAGAGAGTTTAACCCAGCTGAGAATTTTTTTTTTTTTTTTTGTCTTTTTTGTCTTTTCTAGGGCCGCACTGGTGGCATATGCAGGTTCCCAGGCTAGGGGTTCAGTTGGAGCTGTAGTCGCCGGCCTATGCCACAGCCACAGCCATGCCAGATCCAAGCTGCATCTGCAACCTACCTCACAGCTCACGGCAATGCCAGATCCTTAACCCACTGAGTAAGGCCAGAGATCGAACCCGCAACCTCATGGTTCCTAGTTGGATTCGTTAACCACTGAGCCATGACGGGAACTCCCCAGCTAAGGAACTTACTGAAAGTCAGTCTGTTTCCTGGAGTTGAAGTTTAAGTGTTCTTCCAGTTCTAGTTTACACCAAGTGTTCAGGTAGTCTTCACACCTTGTGACTGGGAAGTCTAAACTATGCCATTTTAGATGACCTTTCTTGCTTAGACCCATTTTCTACTGTAACGACCAAGTTGTTTGTCTTATAAACTTGTCAGAAAGTTTAAAAACTGTTATTTAAATAACAGTCCAAGTTACTCCCACCCTACCCCCACCAAAACAAACAAACAAAAAGTTATGGACAAGCTTTAGGAAGTAGTTATCAGAGACTCTGGGCCAAATAGAGCCAGTAGATGGAGCTTTAGGACAAGCAAAATCATACACCTTTTTTTTTGTTGTTTGTTTGTTTGTTTTGCCTTTTCTAGGGCTGATCCCTCGGCATATGGAGGTTCCCAAGCTAGGGGTCTAATCAGAGCTGTTGCTGCCAGCCTACGCCAGAGCCACATCAATGAGGGATCCAAGCCATGTCTGCAACCTACATACACCACAGCTCACGGCAATGCCAGATCCTTAACCCACTGAACAAGGTCAGGGATCGAACCCACAACCTCACGGTTCCTAGTCAGATTCGTTAACCACTGAGCCACAACGGGAACTTCTGTACAAATTTTCTATGGTACCCAAGTTCCCTCCACATATTTGACTCTCCCCACCAATCCTTGGGAATTGTCATAACTGTTAGCAGAGATCGAAGGTCCAGTGCCCTCTGCTCAAAACCCCATCCACCCTCAGGATCAAAGCAATCACGGAGCATTAAAGAATTACTTAATGGCCTATGAAAATGCCATTGGTATATGAAAAAATACTACGTACAAGGCAGTTTTTGTTTTTTTTTCTTTTTAGGGCCAAACCTGCAGCAAATGGAGGTTCTCAGCCTAGGGGTCGAATTGGAGCTATAGCCACCGGCCTATGCCACAGTCACAGCAATGCCAGATCCGAGCCATGTGTGCAACCTACACATCTCAAGGCAATGTGGAATCCTTAACCTGCTGAGTGAGGCCAGGGATTGAACCCATGTCCTCATGGAGACTAGTCAGGTTTGTAACCACTGAGCCATGATGGGAACTCCATAGTTCTATTTTTATGTAAAATAAACATCGAGTATATTTTATGCATATATATAGATGTGTCAGTGAGCACAGAGAAAGATTCTGATAGCATACACACCAAATACATGGTTACCTCTGAGGTGTACAATCCAAAGGACAGGAAGATTTTCACTTCTTGCCTCATAGGACTTGGTTTTTTAAATGTATATTAAGGGTAATTTTCATCTTGTTTCATTATTAACAAAATCTTTTCTCTACCTTTCAGTACTCAGAACGCAGCCACATGGAGCCTTGACTTAGGGATGTTATTCGTCTTTGTCTGAAACTTTCCACTGACTCAAACCCCTGGAGGTGTGGAAGCAGAGAATCCTGGTTTGCAAGCCTAAGACTCCCCTTGTGATGAGGTGATTTCCTACCACAACACCGTTGTACAAAAAGTGCTAATGTATGTGCAAGTGAGCTACGTAAAAGCTGTGGCCCCCTCTTCTAAGCCTTTTTAACTCATCGTTCGGCGCTTTTGACCTGATCCGCTGCTGGTTTTGACACCAAAGAACCGAAAACGTCACAAATTTAAAAGAACATAATAGAGGCTGTGTCACACTGAAGTATGTCAATGGTAGATCAACGCATCAGCCTAAATTCCAGCAAGTTGCAAGTCTGCAGAGGAGAAATTCCTAACATCTGACAGGTAGAGAAGGTGGCATTTCTCTGTCCTGCTTGGCAACGACCCAATATACCTTTGTCCAAAAGCCAAGTGGACGATTCCAAAAAGTTCCCTCTCTGACAGAGGCTCCAGACTGAATCCAAGTAAGGCAGTCATTTGACTAGTAAACCCCAGCCAAGGAGGAAGATGGCTGCCAAAAACAGCTGCCAGCTCTCCAAGTTGATTTTCACCATCACCCCACATCTAAGACACAAATGGAAAAATATTCAGGTGCTGGTCAATGTAAGAGAAAATTCAAGCCAGAAATAAAATGCTGAAATCTAAGTGTGCAACAGACCCAAACAACCCACAGGAACAGAGAAGCAGCTAACCAGAAAGCTCAAGAGCTAATAAGCAACTGCTTAAAAAGACTTTATACACAGTGGACTGCTAAGAGCAAAATCAGTGTTTTCTGAAATTTCTTGTAACAAAGTTAAAGCCTTTTTTCTTCTTCTTTTTTTGGTCTTTCTAGGGCTGCACCCATGGCATATGGAGGTCCCCCAGGCTAGGGGTCGAACTGGAGCTGCAGCTGCCGGTTTACACCACAGCAATGCCAGATTCGAGCTGAGTCTGTGACCTACACCGCAGCTCAAGGCAACGCCAGATCCTTAACCAACCAAGCGAGGCCAGGGAATCGAACCCTTGTCCTCATGGATACTAGTTGGGTTCGTTACTGCTGAATCCCAAGGCAACTCCCTGAGGCCTATTTTTTTTAAGCCCACAATAATGAAATAATGTAGCTAACACCAGCAGCACTCAAACCTACAGCAAGGGTAAAGACCCTAGCCTGCCCAATTCTGGAAGTAAAATGACAAAAGAAAGCCCCAAATTTCAACAAAAATATAAACCCTCCAAACTTAAGCGTTCCTGCTGTGGTACAGCAGGTTAAGGATTCATGTTGTCTCTGCAGTGGCACAGGTTTGATCCCTGGCCTGGCACAGGGGGTTAAGGATCCAGTGTTGCCACTGCTGTGGCAGAGGTAACAGCAGCACCTCGGGTTCAATCCCTGGCCCAGGAACTTCCATGTAACATGGGTGCAGCCCAAAGAAAAACAAAACAAAACTTAAACACTGCCACTCATTTTTTTTCCAAGTAGAATGTGCCCAGCGAAACAAGGACAACTAGCTTGAGAAATATATATGGCATACTCAGTAGTAGGGTCACGATTGATAGCTCTTTCCACAAAAGTAAATTATTTATGTCTTAATTAGAGACAATGTTTATCGTTTCTCTTTAAAAAACCTACCTTATAGTTAATACATATTACTAAAACGTTGTAGCACATGAAATATACTAACACCGAAGTTATTTCAGTCAACAGTTTTGAGTTTGTCTTTAATCCCTTGTATTGCTTCTTGCTTAACAATATTCAGAGTCTTCCAGCTGAAACTAAAGTACGTTCTTGGAATCCTTTACAGAATTATATCTTCTTTGGGGAAAACATACTCTTTCCAACAAGAAATACCAAGAAATCCAATGGTCTAGATTTCACAACTCTTTTGTTTTGTTTTAAGTAAGCTATGGGTCTTTAATTTCAGAAGAACTGCAATTACACAACAAACTTTATTTTTTTCCATTCATAAAAACAGTCCACAGCATTCATAAAACTAGGAGGTGAAAGAAAGAGACATTTTTCAGGTGGATTCTGTTTAAGAACAGATGTGTTGGCAACAGTTTAATACAGATGGAAACAAATACAATCCATGTAAAAACAGGATTTGAAGGGGGGTTATATTTACTAAAGTAAATTTAGAGCTTTTGGGCATGCAACTCAACATCTGAATTCTCTTCACTTAAAAACCAAACTAGGAGCTTTAATAGGTGTTCACAAAGAAGGCTACGAAAGTATTGCAAAATGTTAGCCTTATATACCACACACACACACACACACACACACACACACACACACACACACACACACACACACAAATACACACATCCCCTAGGCTAATCACAGCAGAGACAGACACAGAAAAATAACTTTAGAAGCTCAGCTTTGAGGTACAATACCTTAGAGCTCTCACTTGGGCATTTCCCACTCATGCTCTTTTCAGTATCAACAAATATGATTTATGTAACGGAATACATGTTAACGAATTCCTTAAAAAAGAATCACAAGTTCCATTTTATATATACAACAAATTTTTAATTATGTACTGAAAATAAATTACAGGAAATAACTTTAAAATGCAACAGAGGACAAAGTCACAATAAACATTCCCATTGAACTCCCTTGGGTGGATGGGTGGGGAGGGGCGGTAGTGAGATTGCAGTGCTCAGGGAAGATAAATATCACAAATATATCAAAAACTTCAAATTGTCTATGCATTCACACACTGACATGAGCCACAAACATTCCTTCACAGGGACTGTACTCAATTAGCCTACCACAGAACCAGATTTTGCCATAAACTACAAAACTTTTAATACAAAATCGTATTTATATATTTATAATTCATATACATGCCCTATCTGTGATTTTAGAAAATAAAAGCTACACACTGTACAGACACTCTTAACTCATAGCTGTAGGCAACATTTTTGGATGGAATTTCTCCCCCAATAAAATTAATGGCATTATTTTATGTACATGAAGGCTAAACTGCATAAAGACAGTTCAGTTTCCCAGATATGCATCTCCTTTTAGGGCAGGTTTATAAATTTAAAAAGGCAAGACAAATGTACACCTCAGAATCACTTTCTTAGCTATAAGAGTCATGTAATTTCTGTGAAGCTTCTGATACATGCATTTATGTAATACTGGTATTGAAGGCAGTAAAGCAATATATACTTTTAAAGTCGTGGCTCAATAAAGGCTTCATTGTCATTCCAATCTGATTCTTGATACAGTGATTCATAACTTCTCTAAAAATTAAAATTTCAATGGGACACTGTGTTAAAGAGACTCTAAATAGATTTCTTAAAATATTTCCCTGAAACATCCTTTCACGTAAGACAAATTTCACTAACATCAGATTAAGTAAAAAGAAAAAAAAAAAAAAAAAGAATTAAACATGGCACTAGTGTGCATGATAAACTAATGCTCCTCAGGCAATCATCATGTCTTAGGAGCCATGAACAGAATGCTTAAAACCAACAAACAATTTCACACTCTGTGGCAGCCATCTGTGAAGCCAGTTATACTAAACTACTTCTACAGTTGATTGTAAACTTTGGTTTATTTTTATTGAGTTCTCATTGTACAGCAAGCATGAAAAAAAGGGAGAGTGGAGTCCATGAGGAGATGAACTGTCAGTCTGTCTTTAATCTGGCATGATGAGACACCTGGTCAGTCAGGCCTGCTTTGATAGAGTTTGTTACAGACTGCCTTATGTTTTCCTCCATCAAATTATCACCCAGGGGCTTCAATACCTGTGGTATGAGAAATGTGCAAAACAAATAAAAACATGAGGTAAAAAAAGAGTTACATATAAAAATAGATATAAAAATTCAATTCAAAGCAATGAAGAAAATAACCAGGAATGTGGGAAATAAAAAGATGCTTCTCCCAAAAAAGTTATGACATACAAATAATGCAGTTAGACATTTTATAATGCAACAAAAATTACTTTCCTCCTATTCAAACCATTTACAATTCCTATGAGATGGATGTGCAATTCCATACCCTATATGCAGCATCAAATCTGGTATGTATACAGCATTTATGCAGACCGGCCCAGACGGTCCTGCTTATTGTCCTACATGTATAAGTGTGAACACTTCAGATAGAGAAAAAAGTTAAAAATACTGTCTAATTTTTCTTCTTGTTATTGTTGGATGACAGTCTCTGTCGCTGTGCTGATGAAAGAGCACGATGAACCATTCGACGTCTAGTAACTTCAAACAGTTTGGAAAACACCTAAAACATGGAGTGATTCGTTAGGAGAATGACTCAGAGTGCCCTGAAGTTAAAGAGTTTAAGACTACAAGAATTTGAGACTTTGTAGGTTTCTCACCTTCCTGGGACTCCTCTGAAGCAAAAGAAAAGAGAAATGCAAAAAAATTTAGACACAGTTTGTTGACACAGCACAGATCTTCTGACCTAGTGATCATCTTACCTCAACTATACCGAAAATAATTTTACACACTTTAGATCTTCAATTTACTTGTTTTGTAATAATGGCAACTCTAAAATCCTAGAATCAAAGCTGTACAGGAGATGACTGGTTTTCAAAGATGACACTGTACAATTACTGAAATTCATGTTGCAGAAAACTAGTAATGGTGCAAAATTTTTAAAGTAGATAATATTTTCAAGTGAAATAGTGATAGCTCTTTCTTTGAGGTTGAAGAATGAGATTTTTTTTAAGACATAAAAATTTAAGTTTAACAAATATCCAAATACAAGCTTCCAGTCAGATCTGAATAAGTTGAGCATTTCTCTAAAGAATAAATCTAAGATCCAAACTAATATAGTGGATCACTGAATAAAATAATGACATTATTAATATAAAAGTCAACATCCAATCAACTTTCTTCAAAAAATGGTTTACTTCTTCAGTCTCTGAATTTAAAGTCAAAACCAACATGGACCTGGCATCTCCTAGACCTTCAAATAAGCCCAATACTTCATCGGTTCAGAAGTGGTATCTGAAAACACCTTTTATACTGTCCCTCAGTAATAACTGTAGCTTTCATTCTGGTCCTTGACACGATGCTCATGTATTTCATGGTGATCATCATTTTAATGACAATGTCCTTAAATGAGATTTTCTGAACACAGGCGATTCCAGACAACAGTTGGCTGATATACAATAAGGCTCTCCTTAGTACATGCTTGTCAGGCCCAACTTTGAATTCTGGCTTGAGGTAAAAAATCATGATTTGAATTCTGGTTGAGATAACAGATTATGATTAAGAAAAGCTGGTTCTCTGTTTGTGGTGCTTTGCTTTGTTCGTTAGTATTTCCAGAGTACAGAGGTCAAAAAAGTTCCTTTGATGTAAGAATTCTCTATAAGATTGTTCTTTGCAGTACATCAGTAAAACACTACTATCTTCATGGATGGCAATGAAAACATGAGTATCATCCATTATTTTTCCTGGAATATACGCACGCATTGCTTCTTGCCAGTATTAGTAGAAAATTTCTTTTGCTTTTCTAGAGCAAAAGAATTGCATTTCCAAACTTCTTTCCTTACCTTCTTAACTCTTGCACTGATTATATTTTCTTTAAAAAAAAAAAAAAAAAAAAAAAAAATCCTGAAAGACTATGGCCCTGCCCACTTGTCTGGTACAATTAAGCTAAAGACCAAGAATCTATCCAAAGGATATTATAGATATAAGCCAACCAAAGCACACTATAATTACAACTTTAAAAGAAAAAAATCCTTCAGTTCGTACTTTATATTCAGATTATACAGCTAAACAAAACAGAAAGCATCTTTTTGCTGCTTCCCATATAAAGTAAAAGCACATGTGCAAATATGGAGGGGCGTGGGGAGATAGGGTGGGAATGGGGGACTGGAGGAGGGGTAGGAGTCAGAGGGATGAGATTAGTCACTGAAAAACCAAAAAATAGATACCAACCTGTTCCCATAGTGTTTCAGCAATCTGATCAATCATTGTTCCAATTTCTCTGAACTCCCCAGAGTATTTAACATATGCCCAAGTACAAAGAGATGTCAGTGCTAACCCCATGACAAGGTTACACAAGACAGCTATAGAGTTTAGGCCAACGAAGCCAGTCAGTCCTGAGATTATGTACATAGCAAACATGACCGCAAACAGTGTGGCAGGGGTACGAGCAGCATAGAAGATATTTTTGCCATCATTGTGCTTAATAAAATTTGCATAGGTTTCTTCAATTTCAGCCTCAAGCTGGTCCTGATAACGACGGCAGAATTCATCTCCACCCATTTTTTTTACTGAACGAAACTGTTTAATCGCCACTTCCTTGAGATCCAGATGTTTTCGCTCCAGATCCGAAGGTGCAATGTAAGGCTTGTCCCCACCACATACCTGCACAGACAGGATTGAAGCAGGACAGATTACATGCCGGAAATAATTCCCTGATCATAGTTTCTAAGTCTCAAAAAGTCAAACCACCTAACGGTTCAGTTTTAAATTTGTTCATATGTCAAATTAATTAATATTGGTATTAATTACAGACTAATAAAGACAAAAAAAATTACACTGTGCAGTTGAACCTGACTTCACTTGACTCAGCAATACACCAAAAGAGTACAAAAGACTGCTGGCAAGACATTGAGTAAAAGATAACACATAAAAAAGGTACTTTAATGTTTTAATACTTAGTAATACGCTCAGCATAGAAAAAGCTATTGGCCTTAAGCTAATGTTACTTACATCAGAAGCTACTAATAACAGCACTCTGAATCATGTGTCAGAAAATACTGCAGTGTGATCTATGTAATAGTTTACTACCCATAACATGCACTTTAACCATAGGAATATTTTCTTAGTTTATTTCCAGCAGAGATGATAAAGGGAAATTTGAGAATGATGTAACATGACAATGTATAAGGAGCACAAATTGACTCAATTATTTTAAATAAAAAAATCTTTTATCTCGTTCTAGTGTCAAATTTAAATTTTAGTTACAAACCTGCTCCATGCTTTTGCAGTAAATCTCTCTTGCTCCTGCTACTGCAGCAAGATTATTAGCTTCAGCTGTTGCCTAAGAAATAAAATGTGCCAGTTTTATGCAAAATAACTGATAACTATACATTCTGATTAAGCCACAAAATTATGTACAACGACCAAGTCTAAAAATGAATCAGAGAAAAATATCAACTTCCAGTTTTCCTTTCTAATAGAAGGAAACACCTGCATAAAGGTCATAATAATTGCTTCTAACAATTTTGTTTGTTAAAATGAGTTTGTAGAAAAACCACATACACCCAGGAAATTACAGAGAATTAAACAGATACAACACTAAATTGTACCAAGTCTCCAGATGCAAAGAATCAAGAATTCCTTATGTGGTTCTCCCATAATCAGTATTATTACACAAGAGACATTTTTTAAATCCACAAAACTGCTTACTATATGAGTTTTATGAAAAAATAAAGACAGTGTTTAATCTACTATAAGACTGAGAAATTGCCCAAAGTAGTAAATTTAAAAAAAAAAAAAGAAGAATTAGGTTTAGATAACATTGTCTTTAAAAAGAAAAAAAATCTATATTCACTAGAAGCAGCTCTCTAGTATTAATGTCAAGATTTCAAACAACTTTCCTCATCAAACTCAGAACAGAAGCAGGCTGGTTCAGCAAGGCCCATATGAAGCTATCTTCTTAAACAGAAATTTTCTTATTTGAGCAACTGAAGAGAAGGTACTGAGGACCCTCATTTCTGATGGCCTGAGTGTGTCCAAGGTCTGCAATCTGTGGTTACAAAAACTCAGAAACACTTCAGGACCCATGCCTTAAGCATCTAAAATGTATGTGCATGCACAGAGGCACCACCCCATTTCCAGCAATTATCTCTAAAGCAAGGACTTTTTTTCTCTTTCATAAATAAATGTACGTACAACACACACACACTACCTGAAGCATGGACTTTGGATGTGGAAGTTCCTCTCCTTGATAAATTTTAATGTAAGCCTAAAAAATACAGAAGACTTGTTATATTAGTAGGTTATTGTAATCTGGCTCCACATCCCTAAACTAAGAAAAATGGTTCACATTATTAAAAGGAAAGTGTAGGCTTTAAAAAGCATACACTCTCATTCCAAAGTTAACCCTATTCTCAACATTATTATGTATATATTTATAAATAATATCCTAGAGAAATGTCTCTAAATGTAATTCCAACTTGGCATAAAAGTTATGTCTCATAAAAGTTATATATAAAATGCCATTTACTTTATGAAAAGAAGGCTATAATTCTCCCCTACCGCCAATGTTTCAAGTAAATATGTAAGGAAACATTTTAACTCAGTAATTTACTTTGAACAGCTTAAAGTACATTGCAGTTCAAGGGAAAAAAAGAAGAAAAAAACCAAACCTACCTAATTTGTGGTTTAAGAGTAAAAAGGAAAGATGAGAGTTTTTAAGTAAGTTCCATATAGGAATCTTTCATCTCACCTTCCTGACTCTAAATTAATTCATAACTAAACAAAGACAGTATGAAAGAGATCAAGTATCCATTAAATAACACAAAAATACACTTAGTTTACACTATTTTCCCTTCCACCTATTTAAATCTACTACCAATAAATAAAACCCTCTACAATGGTTTTGCTCTGGCAAGCAAGCTATAATGACTAAACAACAGCAGAGAGGGAAAAAAAAATCTATGAATAATTTGAGCTTAGAAACAAGTTTTGATACTTTCAGCTGCTCTCAGCAAGTCCTCAGAACTCTGAGAGAAGACTTTTGTAAGAACTGAAGATGCAGGAGTTCCCATCATGGCGCAGTGGTTAACGAATCTGATTAGGAACCAGGAGGTTGTAGGTTCGGTCCCTGCCCTTGCTCAGTGGGTTAACGATCCGGTATTGCCGTGAGCTGTGGTGTAGGTTACAGACTCGGCTCGGATCCCGCGTTGCTGTGGCTCTGGCATAGGCCGGTGGCTACAGCTCTGATTCGACCCCTAGCCTGGGAATCTCCACATGCCGTGGGAGCAACCCAAAGAAATAGCAAAAAGACAAAAAAAAAAAAAAGAACTGAAGATGCAGAAGTATGCTTGCAGTACCTATTATCATTCTCAAATGATAGAGTGGTATTATAATATTATGGTGAATGGTTCGTCTCTCCATATCAGAACTGGAGAAAAAGTAGGGTAACTCTAAATTCATAAATAAAATCACTGTCTAGAAGATACAAGTTGTCTGTTAGAATCTTAAATATCCTTAAACATTGATACACCCAATTCAAGGCAAAAAAATTATAAATTTTACTTTTTTGTTTTAACATAGTAAGAAATTTCTTACACATATAGATGAATTTTAAGTCAGCTATTTTTCTAACTTAGACAAAGTCATTTAAAATGAGTTTTCCTACCTTAAAGTATTCTACAAGATCTCTACAAGTGACTTTAGATCCACTTATCTCTTTTTCTACTAAATTTTCTGGGGCAAGCAGCAATGGAACCAGATTCCGAAGTTCTCTTTTAAAGTCTTCATCAATATCTAGTGGACATGGAATTAGTCAGCATGTTAATCAAAAAAGAGAAGTAAAGAAGACCCCATTGGTAAGAGTTAATAAAATTCTATTTCATGAAATAAAAGTACCATATTTCAGTGTAGATTAATTTTA
This sequence comes from Sus scrofa, assembly GCF_054392235.1. NCBI lineage: Eukaryota > Metazoa > Chordata > Mammalia > Artiodactyla > Suidae > Sus > Sus scrofa. The sequence goes on along the minus strand of NC_139385.1, from coordinate 114,231,233 downwards.
AAAAACTCATCCGAACACACCTCACTGTCACATCTCATAGGAAAAAATATAATCCCCCCTACTCTACTTACTACCCCATTTCCCTCATCTCCAATAATTCTTTCAGCTCAAATAATAAAACAGTGTACCAACACATATTCCCACATTAAGTATTAACTATTCTTTTTTTAAAATGGCCAGCAATTCATGAAATTGTATTACATTCTAATACTAAATTTTTTTCCAGTCATACTGTTAAAGTTTTGTCAATCCTCAAGCTTTCTGCCATCATGCTTAAAATAATCCTAAAACATACACAAAAAATCATACTATCACCTTGAAACAGACAAATCTAATTATATCAATATAATATATTGGAAAGCTTTTTAGCAGACTGCATCAGATGAAATATTGAGATGTTTTTCTCAGCCTTCAGTATTTTTAGGACATCAGTGCTGAGCAATAGACCACATTATAAAATGTCAACCAATATGCCAGGTGTTTACAACAAAAACTAATAAGACCACATGGAGGATTACAATCACACCGCTAACAATGCATCAAAATATCCTCCAGTATAAGAATGAAAATTTAAGAAACATTTTTTTTTTTTTGGACTTTCAGCCTCTAACATTAAGTTCTGATTTCATCAAGAATGGGAATTCCCACCTTTCAATCTCCCATCAAAACTAGGATTAGTTGCAACTTTAAGACCAGGATGTGGCAAAAGGAAGCAACCAAGATTTGAGAAACAATTGTGAATGTGCTTCCTTACATTCTGCAGCTCTTCATGTTGATTTTGTTTTACCTAGGGGCAGAAGGAGACAGGGTGAAAGTGCAAACAAGAGAAAAAATTTTAAAGAAAACGCACACACACACACACCTGCATGTACACTCAGATGCTACTCCAGATGGGTGTTTTTGGACAACATAAAATTGTACTAAAGACCCATTTCTTTTTTTCTTCTTTTTTTTTTCTTTTTGTCTTTTTGTCCTTTTTAGGGCCCCACCCACGATATATGGAGGTTCTCGGGCTAGGGGTCTAATCAGAGCTGTTGCGGCCGGCCTACGCCAAAGCCACAGCAACGCCAGATCCAAGCCGCATCTGCGACCTACACCATAGCTCACGGCAACTCAGACCCTTAACCCACTGAGTGAGGCCAGGGGTGTGACCCGCAACCTCATGGTTCCTAGTTGGATTCGTTTCTGCTGTGCCATGACAGGAACTCCCTAAAGACCCATTTCTAATCATTTGGTAAGATTTCCACTCTGTCCTAAACCATTACAATGTGTTTTCCCATGTTAGATGCTGAGGATATGAATAAATACAAATAATAATTAGTCATAATATCTAACACCAGAACAACAAAATGTGTTTGTGATTTATAAACCAGTTAATTTGCCTTTAAACTACTTATAATGGCAAAGAGAAAAACAAAGTACTGACTGGCCTACAAACAAAAAGGTTGGCTTTGAGCAAAGTAAAAGATAAGGTATGTAGTCCAAAGAACCTTAAAAATTAGTTGGGATTTCAGGTCTCATTCTAAATGATTGTGATTTACGATTTACTGGTGTTTTTTGCAAAATAGAAGTTATTATTTTCTGGAAAAAAAGTCCTACGCTTAGATATTTAGTAACTACTTAACTCCAATACAACTCACATATTCTCCCAAAAACCATTCTTACAAAAAAAGCTCCATTCATAATCAACAAAACCTGAAAACTACCTAAATCTCCATCAAGAGTAGAATGGAAACACTGTTGCCTACTCATATAATGGAATACTGCATGTCAATGAGAGTTAAAGTGAACCAAACTCCATGCAACAATATGGATTAATCTCTGAAATGTAATATTGGGCAAAAGAATACATACTGTATGTGATTCCTTTCATAAAAAAAAAAAAATCCAAAAATAAAGCCTGTTTGAGGTCAAAATGGTAGTGAAGGGTTTGTGAAGTGAGGGGGTTTGTGGATAGAGGTAGGTGCTTCTGTGGTTACATGGTTCAATTTGTACAAATTCATTAAGCTGCCCACTTATGGTACTTTTCTATATCGCTTCAGTAAGATACAGTAAGTTTAAAAACCTTGTCTCTGGAGTTCCTACTGTGGCAAGTGGGTTAAGAATCCAACTGCCGAGTCTCAGGTTGCTATGCAGGTATAAGTTTGATCCCTGGCAGTGCAGGAGGTTAAAGGATCTGGCCTTGCCGCAGCTGCAGCACAGGTCACAGCTGAGGTATTTCTATATGCCGTGGGTATGTCCATAAAATTAAAAAACAAATAAGAACCCCCCAAACCTTACTGTCTTTGAAGTACATAATTAATGAATTTAGTTAGTATGCCTGATGTGTTTTGTGTTAATTTCCTCTGAACAAAGCAGAGAAAACGCTGATGAGTGAAATTATCTCTGACAGTCTGGAAATGCCTTTCAAATAATCTAAGAATGAGGACTTAGTTTTAATCTCATTTTAGGATTAAAAAAATTACGCTGTATCTTAGGTCTTCGAATGTGGTTGAGAAGCTAAATGCATCTTTTCATAGGAAAGAAACAAAATTTTATTACCCGAAAGAGAGAAACCTCCTACTTACGAAGAAAGGGATTTTTATGTACCTTTTGCGGATGTCAGTAGTGGGTCGTATTTGGGCTTGAGGGTTTCCCAAAATACTTCCATGGGAGGGCACCTTTGATGAGGTTACTTCCAGGAATGCACTGTGTGGCATTTTGCACTGGCCAGGCCAGGAGTCTGGATATTCACGTCCCACTCCCAGTTATCAATAATTAGTTAAGTGACCAAAAGCAAATCACTTTTCTAAGTCCCAGTTTTGGAGATAAATGTTTAAGATCCCTTTTTAGTGCTACATGCTGCAACTCTATGAGATAGTATTCCTTGGAAAGCGTCTCACAGTATTTGCGCTCAATGCATGCACATTAGATTATCCAGCTTGTCCCAAATGTTCAGAAGTTCAGCTGGGCCAGAAAGAAACATGCATGCAATATGAATAGATCAATAAGTTAGTCTACTTCAAACTTGTATCCTTTGAATATTAATTTACTGAAGAGGCAGGTGGCTCTGGAGAGAAATATTTGTTCCTTTATTTCTGTTCAAGGGCATTTCTATTATTCCCTTTAGCAGGAGTGCTACCGACTTACTTCTCATCAGTTACACATGGAGTTATCCGGGCTAACTTGGGACACTCAATTTGCTACAATGATAACTTAGAGACTTGCAGTCTTAAGCAGTAGTCCAAGCAGCCCACTCCTTCACCTGGCTTAGTGCTTATGCTCTCCTTTCTAAGAAACAGGGGCTTACCTGCAATCTCTTTTCAAGGAATTGTTTTCCACCTTCCAAACCATATGAATGTTCATAAGGATAACTCCAATCTCGAATCAAAAACATTAATGTCTACAGAAAGGGGGAAAAAAAATCATTTCCTATAAAATTTTACAAAAGATCACTACTTTAATAACTGAAGCATCTCTTACTCCCCCGAACAATCCTTTTCAAAAGTTATAGTAACCAAATGGTTTAATACTACTCATAGTTCAGCAATCCCACTCCTGGGCACCTACCCAGAGAAAACCACAACTCGCAAAGACACATGTACTCCAATGTTCATTGCAGCACTATTTACACCAGCCAAGACATGGAAACAACCTAAATGTCCATCGACAGAGGAGTGGATCAAGAAGATGTGGTACATATACACAATGGAATATTACTCAGCCATTAAAAAAAATGAAATACCAGCATTTTTAGCAACATGGATGGACCCAGAAACTATCATGCTAAGTGAAGTCAGCCATACACTGAGACACCAACATCAAATGCTTTCACTGACATGTGGAATCTGAAAAAAAGGACAGACTGAACTTTGCAGAACAGATGCTGACTCAGAGACATTGAAAAACTTATGGTCTACAGAGGAGACAGTTTGGGGGGTAGGGGGATGTGCTATGTGCTTGGGCTGTGGGATGGAAATTCTGTGAAATCAGATTGTTAGGATCATTATACAACTACAGATGTGATAAATACATTTGAGTAATAAAAAAATAAAGTAAAATAAAATAAAATAAAGCAAATAATACTACTCATAGTTATAACAAGAGCCTACATAAGCCAACAACAGTCTCAGCTCTTATACCAAGCAATTACCTCCATTTGAGAACCTCAACTCTATATAAAGAGTTACCACAAGCAATAACATAGGATTTTAAAAAATAAACAAAAGGCATATCAGGGTATATGGATCATAAGTTTAAGTCAAGGTTGTGTAACAAGACCAACTAACCTAATTAGAGCAAGTAATTCTTTCACAGAATTTTTTATTCATACATGCTTAGGTTTCTCAACTCAGCACGACTGACATTTTATGAGTCAGATAATTCTTAGCTGTGCTTGGCTGTCCTACTCCTACACATTTTAGGATACTGAACAACACATCTGGCCTCTATAAACTAGAAGCCAGTGGCATTAACTTCCTCCACAAAACTGACAACCAAAAATGTAGCCAGACATAATGGCAAACGCCCTCTGGGTGGCGATGTTAACCACGAAAAAGTGATATAGGCCAAAGGAGAATATATTTCATCATATACACAAAATGACACCATAAGCTACCCAAATATTTCATAAAAGTGATTACTTGAGCCAGACAAGACTGAGGCAGAATCAGTGTAAACCTACTAAGAATCACCAGTGACACTGCCATACAGGAAGGACTTCACACACTGATGAACAGCGTGGACAGTCTCACCCACTATGACACAACTAACCAAACAGTGCTATGTCAACTTATAAATTACATTTACTTCAAAAAAGAAACTATCTGAAATTAGCTTCATTTTTTTTTTTTTTTTAAATCTCTGCCATGATAAGACTCCACAGAAGCAAGCAAAGCAAATGCTTCTCAAATAACTCTACCCAGGTTAATTTCTGGCTTAATATTCTGTACCTAGCATTTAAAAGAAATGAAAAAACATAAGGGGGGAGAGATACAATAAATTCCAAAACTCTTCTATTTGAAACAAAAATACAAAACAACAGGTCTAACCTCAACTTGTAATACACCACACACACACACTGTCTAGTAGTTTATCATGCATAAAAGAAACTTACACAACTGTCTCAATTTTTGGAATTAACATCTAATTAGGAGAAACATTACTAACTTCTTAATCTAATCTAAGTAAAAAGTACTAAGAATCAATCTAAATCCATTTGTTCTATTTCCTATCCTGTAAGCTGCTACCGAGAATTGGTGATGACATTGACATTAACAGTTTCAACTCTGCTTGATTTGCTGCTAAAAATTAGTTTGGCATAAGGTCCTCATGTCTTCAGAGTTCCAAGATGATATATATGACTTACTAATTTTTTAATAAATTTTTTAAATGATAAAATATTTATTTACCTGAAATGGTTTCTGGTAGATTTCTTCCATTGCAAGTCTGCCATACTCTGTAAATAACTATTAAATCAAATTATTTAAGATAATGCCCCCAAAGAGGTTGAAAGAAGACATCTATGAAGCTGTTCTATATCAGATCACTAGCTATCAGAGCTCTTAAAATCACTTGAAAGCCAAACATTTAATTTTTTAAGACTGATCATATATTTAAATTTCTTCTAGTTAAGAAGTTGTACATCAACTTAAAACCATATAATAATCAATCTTCTTACAATATCATAGGTTCTTGGTGTAAAGTCACCGCATAGTAGGAATTAAATTTTTAATACTTTGGCACACATTCTTTGAGACATACATACTTGCAAGTGTTGAAGATCATCTTCTTGAATATTTTGAGACAAATTATATACCTGTTAAAACAAAATTTTGTTTTTATTAGTGCTTTACTTTGAATACTCAGCTGTGTATAACCTTCCCTGTGGAAGTGAAGGCTATTTTATACCGTAGCACAAATGAATGATTCAGTCACTATCTTAACTAGTGGTCCATGTAAAGGATGTTCTTTTTTTTTTTTAACAGTCAGGATAAAACTTTAAAGGGAAAGCAGTAGTTGTAGATTATATAAAAATTATGAATACACACATATGGGGCAAAGAAAACAGCAGACTTTTTAAAAGTAATTATACAGTAAGTTTCTTTAATGTTATGAACATGACTCTTTTTTTAAATGGCCGCACCGTGGCATATGGAAGTTCTCAGAACAGGGACTGAATGTGAGCCGCAACTGCGACCTATGCCACAGCTTCGGCAACACTAGATCCTTTAACACACTACACTGGGCCAGGGATCAAACCTGTACCTCCACAGCAACCTGAGCCACTGCAGTCAGATTCTTAACCTGCTGCACCACAGTATGAACTCTAACATGATTTTTTTTTTAAGTTAAGAATTTCCCCAACTATTTTTCTTTTCTTTTTCCAGCATATGGAAGTTCCTGGGCTAGGGGTCGAATCAGAGATGCAGCTGCAACCCTACACCACAGCCACAGCAGTGCCAGATCTAAGCTGCATCTGTGACCTATGCCACAGGTTGTGGCAATGCCAGAATCCTTAACCCACTGACGAGGCCAAGAATCGAACCCAAATTCTCACAGATATTATGTTGGGTTCTTAACCTGCTGAGCCACAATGGGAACTCCATCCAAGTGTTTTTCTAAGTCAATAAATGTGAAGGGCATAGTTCTGTAAAGATAAATTCCTCCCCGGAACATTCGTAGTATACAGTTAATAGCTATTCAGTGGGTGCCTCAACTACCATCAACTCTAATATGGTTCTTTCTACTTAGGCAAACTGATCGGTCTAAATAACTTAACATGAAAATTTTATCAGACTATAATAGCTAAAAAAACAAAACAGTAGGTGGCACTCTTGCCCTTTTTACATTTTTTTAGGAGGCTTCCTAGGCACATAGACCAGAGCTGATAATGCAGTTAAGTACTCACAAGAAAAAAAAATTGGAAAAAAGATTCACTAGGTCTAGTCCTTCTGAGTCAGGTCTTTAAAAGATGACCTAGGTCACCAAAGAGAACAATGGGTGTCCAGAGTGTCATCTCTGCTAAGAAATAACTTATGTCTAAGAAAATAGGATTACTTCAAATATAGAACAATTTGTTCTAATAGCAAGTAAGTGATAAATCACCTGGAAGTCAAGAATATAAACAGCTGATATAGGCCAGCAAACCTAAAGTGATATTCTCAGCTGAATAATTCCAAATGGGTACTTAAAAAAGTAATTAATGACTAAGGTGATTAAACTCTAGATTTAAACTTAAAAACTGAAAGCATGACCAACCTATTCTCACCCATATGTGCCTTAGCTTTTAGAAACAGGTTTAGATCCTTTCACTGTTAGGGCCAAGTTGCAAGTAGCAAAGAGGAAAGAAGATTTGTTTATCACAGATCATTAGTACTCAGCATACTGTGTTGTACTTAATAGATGCTCAATAATTATTTGTTGAAAGAATATATGATGAAGGGATCAATCTGTCATTGATCTATCACCCAGATAGCTTCTGTAAGGAAGGAGAGAAATCTAGCGTCGAGAATCAGGGGGAAAAAAAAGCATTATCTCATTTGGATCTCATTCCTGATCACACACAAAACCACATGTGAGACAAGCAAGATGGGCAAAACCCTCATTTTACAGATAAGAAAGTGAATGGGTGGCTTTAAGGGTTCCAAAACCAGGCCTCTTGTTATCATAAAGTTGAACAATCAAGAGAACACCAAGGTACAAGTTTTAGGACAGAGAACGCCTTTGTTTTATAATTTAAGGCAAAGTCATAAAGCCAGCTAATCTGAAGGGCTATAATGCAAAAATATAAACACAAAGATGTGGATTCTGCTTGCCTCAAGAATATGGCAGTTGTGATACCCTGCAAGACTACAGAAAAACAGGTAGAACAAAATGATAAAAAGAGACTCTAAGGGTCTGCAATAGCATCATGTAATTTATAGTAACAGATATCCCTATCTCCATAGGAGAAAGCACTCGCCCCTCTTTTAGCTCATTATAATATCCAAAACTTGTTTCCACTCCGACAGCCAGATACTTCAAATTGAGGAAGAAAACAAATAGGAAATTTCATAGACTGGTCATACATTCCAGATACTACTAGAAAGCATCACAAAAATTCCAAGACACAGTGATAGTGTCATTTATAATTTACCATCAGTAAGAAATATTTCTTATCTTAGGAGAAGCACATTACTTTTAAAAATACTTGCGGAGTTCTGGTTGTGGCGCAGTGGAAATGAATCCGACTAGGAACCATGAGGTTGTGGGTTCGATCCCTGGCCTTGCTCAGTGGGTTAAGGATCTTGCATTGCTGTGAGTTGTGGTGTAGGTCCCATATGCAGCTCGGATCCTGAGTTGCTACGGCTGTGGTGTAGGCGGCAGCTGCAGCTCCGATTAGACCCCTAGCCTGGGAACCTCCATATGCTGCAGGTGCGGCCCTAAAAAAAAAGACCAAAAAAAAAGTTGCATATGGGGGTTCCCGTCGTGGCGCAGTGGTTAACAAGTCTGACTAGGAACCATGAGGTTTTAGGTTCGATGCCTGGCCTTGTTCAGTGGGTTAAGGATCCGGTGTTGCTGTGAGCTGTGGTTTAAGTCACAGACATGGCTCGGATCCCGTGTTGCTGTGGCTCTGGCGTAGGCCGGTGGCTACAGCTCTGATTAGACCCCTAGCCTGGGAACCTCCATGTGCCACCGGTGCAGCCCTAGAAAAGGCAGGCAAAAAAAACAAAAAATAAATAAAAACACTTGCAACTATACATCTTGATGCATTATCACCAGCTCAACCTAAGCACCCATACTTCAATAGTTATTTTTTCAGCCAGGAAAGGTTAACCACAGATGGTCTCAGAAAGGAGAAAGTATACAAAATGACCTGTGGTGGTTTAATTCAGCCTAATCAGTCTAAATTTACAGAAAAGAGATGGTCTAGTTTGAAGAGACTAGAACTTGATAGAATATCAAACACAATTAGGGTATAGCATAAGCAAAACAAAAAAGGATTTTACCCCTTTCTAAATGAAACAGGTGCTATAAGTTCTTAGTTTACTATATAAAAATCATTTAGGTTTCCTAAGTTAAATATGAATTAATCCTTACGCCTCTACTCACATTAATTCAAATAACTGAGTACTAGTTAACATACATTGAGTAGAAAACTAAATTTAACTACTTGGTTTTGTTGTTTGGTTTAGCCATAAAATAAAGATAATCTCTACATTTGACTGTAACTGGCAGCCATATGACTGAATTCAATTGAATTCAATATCAACTGAAAATCTCTTTCAAAAAAATTTTATTTTACTGGAGTAGAGTTGATTTACAATGTTGTATTAGTTTCAAGTGTATAGCAAAGTGAATCAGCCATACATATATATTCATTTTTTTTTTTCCCACAATAGGTTATGACAAACTAGGAAATCAACTGAATATCCTTATATTCAGTTAAGGATAACATTTTTTTGGCCACACCTGTGGCATGAGGAAGTTCCTGGGCTAGGGCTAGAACTCCAGTCACAGCAGTGACAACAACAAATCTTTAACTGCTAAGCCACCAAGGAACTCCTATATTTTCCTTTAAGAAGAAAAAAAAAGCATAGATGCTAAGATGAAATACCAAAAGGATGGGCTATTTATTTGGTTTACTGCTTCCCTGATAAGTACTCAAAGTATGAAATTTCACATTGTGAGCCAAAACAGCAAACAGAGAAATGTAAATAGCTTCTCTAATTTTGATTCTTTTTTTCCTTCAATCAAAAGGCATTCTGAGGAAAAGCAAATGCATAAGGATTATCTCAACTGATCATACCACAGCACATCTGTGTCTCACCTGGACAGAGCTAGTCATAGTGCTCAAAGCGAACACTGTTGCACAATCTTTGATAGTTGACTGGCTATCAAAGGCACCCTGGGTATCCATTAGCAGCACAGCCACCTAGGAATTTAAAAGTTTAAAATACTAAGTAAAAAAACTCACCAATAGTGACTATAAAAATCATATATCAGAATCAATAATTAAGAAAAGTACTCTAAATTAATCTCACACATTTTGACATAATAATCTACATGTTAAAATTATCAGGCATTAATAGTTCAGTTTTGTTTAAGAAAGAATATGAAAAAATAGTTAAAAAAAAAAAAAAAAAAACCAACAAACAAAAACTACAAAGAGATTTTTACTTTTGTTCCATTAGGTCTGTCAATCACAAATACTTCATTCCAGACTTGTATGCCTGTTGTTTCTCTTTCGCAACCACCTCGCCATGTAAAGCCAGTCAATGGTTCATTGTTTCCACCAATCCAACTCTGAGAATCCTGTTAATGTCAAGCATAAGCATAAAATAAAACACAAAAAATTAAGAACCCAAAAGGAATGTAAGAAATTACTCACTCCTTATTTTACAGATGAGGAAGTTAAGTCCAGGGGGATAAAATATACTGTAACATTACACAAGAAGTTACAAAAATAGTCCCAAATCCCAAGTGGGGTGCTTTGACTTCGAGAGATGTGGTCTTCCTCCAAACCCGAACCTTCTCGAATCTGCTCACATTTTCACACTCTTGGCTTTTAGATAAGTGGGGGTCACACACCTTCCCCCATTTTGGAAAGATTTCTTAAAATGTTTAAAAATCATAAAAAACAGATACTAGCTATTTTGACACCTCCTTGCACAAACTAAGTTCCAGACAGAATGGCTGTCAAAACAGCATTGCTCTCCTAGAATAGCTTATACCAAAATGTTTTCACACTGCCTTAATTTTCTCTTTAAAAATAACAAGACTTGTTTGAAACCTGATTCAAACAATCCAACTAAAAAAAAGATTTTTTTCAAAAACAAAAGGGAAATCTGAATCCAGGTTATATTTTATTAGACAGTGTTACACTGGGGTAAAGATGACTTTTTGGGAGTTCCCACTGTGGCACAAGGGATCAGTGCTATCTCTGCAGCATCAGCACACAGCAGGTTTAATCTCCGGCCCCACATAGTGGGTTAAAGGATCTAATGTTGCCCCAGCTGCAGCCTGGAAACCCCTTATGTCGTGGAGCAGCCAAAAAAAAAAAGATAAAAAAATGATTGATTGATGTAATAATGGTATTGTGGCTGTAATAATAATAATAAAGTCCTTATCTGTTAAATACTCAAGCATTTATGGTGGACAGAATATTCCTGGCATTTGTTTTAAATTTTTTCACCCCCCCCAATTTTTTTTTTTAATAAATAAAAGGGCAGGGATGAAAACTGATGAAATAAGATCAGCAAAATATTGACAGGTACACTGGGGCTCATTATACTATACTATTTGGACATATACCTAAAACTTTCCATCATAAAATGTTATAGCTGAAATCACAAGGCTAAACTGTTATAATTAAATATTAGAGTTATACAAAAGTTGATATACCATAAGGTAATTTATCAAGAAAATTAAATCTGGGATATAATAAGTGAGTTAACTTTGACATATATTAAGAGCCCTATACTTTAAGAATACTTAAAGTCCATATACCTATTACTCAAAATACCTCTTCCCATAGGAAAAATTCCTTTGTTTCAGGAATACTTCTAATAAACTTCAATATACAGGGAGTTCCCGTCGTGGCGCAGTAGTTAACGAATCTGACTAGGAACCATGAGGTTGAGGGTTCGGTCCCTGCCCTTGCTCAGTGGGTTAACGATCCGGCGTTGCGGTGAGCTGCGGTGTAGGTTGCAGAGGCGGCTCGGATCCCGCGTTGCTGTAGCTCTGGCGTAGGCCGGTGGCTACAGCTCCCATTCAACACCTAGCCTGGGAACCTCTGTATGCCTCGGGAGCGGCCCAAGAAATAGCAAAAAGACCAAAAAACAAAAAACAAAAAAACAAAAAACAAACCAAAAAAAACTTCAATATACAGTCCAGAACAAATAATAAAGCCCAAAATAGGGGTGGAGAAAAGATGTGTAAGGTAGTCTCAATGAGGGATGAAACAATTTATGAACAGGAATATATAAGGTGGGAGAAAAAGTACTGTCCAATCATCACCTACTGAGAAGATCAGTCTTAAACTTTAAACTATCTATAATCATTATTTTTCCACAAAACTCCCATCCACAGTAGCTTACCTATGCTGTCAATTATAAAGTTCGCTATGACTCTCTTCTTCACTTTTTGGATCTTCAGCTTAAGGCCCTCGCCCCTCTGTTGGTCACAAGGCTGCCACACTGCACAACTCCTTTCACACTATATATTACAGACCTTTGCTTCAAGGGCACCTTTCATAGGGATCAGAGGATTCACACTACACTCTCTACAAGTCCAACAGTGGTCTTGCCCCTGGGCTACACTTCAGATGCTCCAAATAGTCTTGCACCTCTGTTGCACATTCCAACCTATCCTTCCCATAGTCAGTTAATTTTCTCAAGAAATGTAATCATGCCACTATCCTGCTAAAAAGTCATCTGCGGCTCCCCATTTACTTAAAGGACCATCTGGAGACCTGGTCATACAACCCACCTTTAACTTATTTTTTCTATCTCTGCTTCTGCTAGTTCCTGTAAGTACCCTCCAACGCGCGCGCGCGTGCACACACACACACACCTTCCTGCGTCTACCACACCAAAAAGGTCACTATTCCCAAATATATATGTTGTTTAGTATCTCTACAGCTTTGTTCCACCTGCTCTCTGCCTAGATGAAAACAGCAGTCAAGAAAGTCTGACTTTTCTGAACTCTTGAAGCATATTACTGACATTGCAGGTAGTTTTCTTTAAATGGCTTTGCACTGCAGTTCTTGTGACACAAGTATGGAGAGCATGGGCTGTAAACTCCATCTTTGTTTACTAAACTGTTCCTACCAAAGTGTCTTGCCCTGTACTAGGCTCTCTCATTCCCTAACAACATCAAAATGGTATTTAATGAACAGTTTAAAAGGCCCAGCCTATACAAGGAAATTACAAAGAATCTACCCTGTTAGAGAAATTTGTTTTTATTATACATTTTACTTATTTACCTTGTTTCTCTATCTCTCCTATGAGAATATAAGTTCCATGAAGAAGGAAAGTTTTGTCTTTTTTTCTCTTAGAACATAAAGCTGTATTCCCAGAACAGAGAATAGTTCCTGGCTTGCAGTAGACACTCAAAATATTTGCTCAATTAATACATTAAATTTTTTAATTATTAAGCTTCAATGTGTTCCCTTTTGAGCATGGGTAAGAGATATAGAAGAAACATGATCCTTTTAATTATTCCTAGAAACAATACATGAACAAGACAAATTTTAAAAACACAGATAACTGAAATCAGAGGCTAAGATATTTATTAACCTTAAGTTCTCCAAAATAAACTTTAAAAAGAATTTGCGTCTCATAAAAAAAATCTATTGACTATATATCACCTCTTCTTAGTTTCCCCTGTAATGGAAATGTTTAAAAAATACTAAATTGATTAGTCAATAAAAGAATTAAAAAGAAGGTAAATCAGGAACTCCAGGTAATCAAAAACCAGAAAGTTTTGATATTTCAAAACTTGAAATTAAGAAGTCTTGCTATCTCTAATATACTGAATACTGATAAATTTAATACATTCACATACATTCATTCAACAAATATTTATTAAAGCCCTATCATTGCTAGCCACTGTTCCAGGTTCTAGGGATACTGTAGTGAAAAAGAACAAAAATTCCTGCCCTCAGGGAGCATTCTAGTGAATTCCAGAAGAAGCCTCAATGATAACAGGTACCATTTGCTGCCATAAGTTAGTAAAAGCAAACTTAATAACTTGAAAAATAGTAATCTGATATCACTTACTACTGTAGGACCAAAAGAGCCTTAAAACTCAAACTCTGAAAATGATCTTAATTCTACAATAAAATAAATTATTGAAAAAAATCTCAAATGCAAAAGGAAATGTGAAAACTCGAACTTTTAATGAAGTCAGACATTAGAGTGAATAAACATAAACCCCTGCCAAAAAAACTAACCAATACAATTATCAACAATAAAGAATCCTCATCTACCCTAAATAACAAGAAACAAATTGTTTCACACCGGAATGACAATAGTTTTCTAGCAACAAAGTAAAACAATAGCTAGGTAAACATAAAATACAGAGAATACAGAGTTGGTGGTCAAGCCAGTCTCTATTATCAAGACCACACACCCTGACTACAGGCCTAAGGACTCCAACACCTGGGCAGACTGGAAGAACAAAGGCCTATCCAGACACCATAATAATTCATCACAGCCAGCAGGAAAAGAGACAAAAGAACGAGATTAAAGATCACAGAACACTACAATAGTAGTCAGGCATCCCTCTTTAAAAAAAAAAAAAAAAAAAAATCACAGATCCTTAAGCTGTTTATAACTAGCACCTAATTCAGGAAGTAGGTTATTAACCCTAAACACCCAAATCAGTGGATGGAATGAATATAGACATTCTGACCACCAAGCATGATACAGAGTTCTCATTTGAGTAAAAACGGCAAGGTGTTCCTGCTGCGGCAAAGCGGAAACGAATCCGACTAGGAACCATGAGGTTGTGGGTTCAATCCCTGGCCTTGCTCAGTGGGATAAGGATCCGGCGTTGCCATGAGCTGTGGTGTAGGTCGCAGACGCAGTTCAGATCCAGTGTTGCTGTGGCTCTGGCATAGGCTGGCAGCTGTAGCTCCAATTGGACCCCTAGCCTGGGAACCCCCATATGCCGTGGCTGCGGCCCTAAAGAGCAAAAAAAGTAATACTCTCCAAGTCCTAGAACAAATTAAGAAACATTACACTCTTAAAACTATTTAAGACTAACATATCACCCACCCCCATGTTTAACTCCTCCCTTTTGAGGCTGGACACACAGGTGAGAGCCCCAAGTCACAAGCTCAGACAAAGGACAACTATATCAACGTAGGCACACACTAAACAAGAATGAATTTAAATAACCTTAAAAAAAATTTCTGGTTAAAAGGTGTCCTTGACCTAGAAGACATGCTAAGTAAAATAAGCCCAGACATAAAACAACATATATGATTCTTCTTATATGAGGTACCCAGAGTAGTCCAACTCGTAGAGACAGAAGAAAGTAGAAAAGTGGTTATCAGGGTCTGGAGGAAGGAGAGGAATGAGGAAGTTAATGTGTATAGTTTCAGTTTGGGAAGATAAAAAAGTTCTGGAGAAGGATTGGTGGCGATGGTTGCACAATAATATGAATGTACTTAATACCACTGAACTGTACACTTAAAAATGGTTAAAATGGGGAGTTCCCGTTGTGGCTCAGTGGTAATGAATCTGACTAGGAACCATGAGGTTGCAGGTTCGATCCCTGGCCTTGCTCAGTGGGTTAAGGATCCAGCGTTGCTGTGAGCTGTGGTGTAGGTTGCAGATGCAGCTCGGATCCCATGTTGCTGTGGCTCTGGCATAGGCTGGCGGCTACAGCTCCCATTGGACCCCTAGCCTAGGAACTTCCACATGCCACGGGAGCGGACGAAGAAATGGCAAAAAGACAAAAAAAAAAAAAAAGGTTAAAATGGTAAATTTTGTTATGCATCTTTAAGTGTACCTGAGTACTACCGGAACAGAAAGGGGAAACATATCTAGTTATTAAATTAAGGTTTAGTGTGGAGATTTGACTTTTATAGTCTTCCACTGGACTTCCAGTTCCCATGTAAAAAAGCTAAGAAATCATCACACCAGTCTCACAACAACAAAAAGCTCAATATGAAAATCAATGACCTTTCTTTATTTATTAGATCAGAGAATTGAGGTCACACAGCAAGCTGCACCCTGAAATCTGGAGAGGCAGGCAAATACAAAGAATCACAAGCTGAGGTCAGTTTAATGGCAAGAGAAGCCACTAGAGCGACTGGAAGAAATACTTAAATTGTAATTTGGACAAACTATTGGAATCTAGCAGTGGATTAGCTTAAGACCTAAGAACTCTGTGGAGGTTCAGGCTTCACAGGTCCCCACTTTTCTGGGTTTTACCTCAAGGAGTTTTCCTGAGGTTCTCAAGGTAAAGTTATGAGAAAACTTTTCTCAGGACTCGGGGAGGTGGGGGGCACAGACCATTTTTCACATTCACAAGTAACCAATGAAAGCAGCCCCATGACAAAGGCCTACCCTCTAAAATAAACTACCCTATCAGAGCTTTATCTAACCCTGGGAAAGGTTAATTCATCAACCCCAGCAACCTCTAGCCTTCTTGTCCCAAGTAAAGGGAGGAAAAAAATGTTTATGGCTAAGAAACACTTCAGAAGGTCATAGCCCAGGACTCAGGCCTACCTGAGAAACTGAGATTTAACCATAAAGTGATATAGCTTTCTTCACCCATTCTTACTTACATCAACAGGGCTCCACTATGATGACAGTAGATTACAACTGAGAAAAAGAGAAAGCTCCAAGACATAGATTCTATTTAAGGAGTTCTTAAGGAAACCCAAGGACAATGATGGACGGAGAGAAAACTGAAGTCTCTGGGGCCTACAGCAAAAGAAAATATTAAACAAAGATCATCTCTGAGCTAGACCTAGATTAACATAAAACCTCACACAAAGAACTTAAACTTTAGTTCCTATTTTCTGATAATTTCATGTCCGACTTTCAAAAAAAAAATATTACAAGCCATGCCAAAAGACAAGAAAAAACAGACTGACAAGACAAAGCAAGTATCAGAACCAGACTCACATGACATAGACTTTGACCTGAGACAGTAAATTTAAAATAACCAGGATTAATAAAAATCTTTAAAAAAACAAACTAAGAATTAATATAAGGGCGCTGATGAAAAAAGTAAAAATGTGCAAAAACAGGAAATGTAAGCAGAGATGGAAACTCTAAGAACAAATCAAAAGAAAATGCTAGATATAAAAAACAAAACAAAACACTGTAACAGGAATAAAGAATGCCTTTAATATATTTATCCACAGATTGGACGAGGCCAAGAAAGAATCAGTGAATGTGAACATATATCAACAGAAACTTCCCAAACTGAAAGGCATAGAGAAAAAAAGGTTTAGAATTATAGAAAGACCACCCAAGAACTGTGGAACAATTACACAGGTGTAATATAAATTCCAGAAGGAGGAGAAAGGCATAAAAGAAACACCAGAAATAATAACGGCTACGAATTTTCTAAAATTAATGGCAAATACTAAACAAAGATCCAAGAAGGTAAAAGAATACCAAACAGGATAAATACCGAAGATCTATACCAGGCATATCACAGTCTAACTGCAAAATAAAAAGACAAAGAGGAAATCTTGAAAGAAGCAAGAGACAAAAAACACTTCACCTACACAGGAACAAAGGCAGCTAAGACTCACTTTGGACTTCTTATCAGAAACCACACAAACAGGAAGAGAAGGACGTGAAATATTTAAGAAAGAAAAAAGCCACCAACCTAGAATTCTGTATCCAGCAAAGTTATGCTACAAAAGGGAAGGAGAAATAAAGTCTTCCTTAGACAAAAACTGAGGAGGTGTCACCAGTACTCCTGCCTTGCAAGAAATGTTAAAAAGGTCCCTCAAAGAGAAATAGGTCAGAAACTCAGACACATATATGAAAGAATGTCCGAGAAAGACTAGAAAGTAAAAGAAAATCTTTTATTCTTCTTATTCTAATTCAGCTAACAGACAACTGTATGTTCAAAGTGCCAGCAACAATATATCGCATGACTATGATACAGACACAGAGGAAAGTAACAACAACACAAGGGACAGGACAGAGGCATTGGGAATATTCTGTCGTAAGGTACCTATATACCCATGAAGCAGTATTATTCTAAAGCAGACTTAGATTAGATGTAAATGTATGCTGCAAACTCCAGGCAACCAATTTAAAAAAAAACGCTCAAAGACATATAATAGATATACTAAGAAAGGACAGAATATGGAATCATATAAAATAGTCAATTAAAGCTAGAGAAGGCAGAAAAAGAAAATTAAAAATAACAAAGACAAAAGACAGAAATAATTACAAACATGAGAAGTAATTATCCAACCCTATTGATAATCACTTTAGATATGCATGATCTAATAAATAAACCAATTAAGGAGTTCCCTGGTGGCTCCATAATTGGTTAAGGATCCAATGCTATCGCTGCTGCGGCTCTGGCTGGTTGCTGCTGTGGTACAGGTTCAATCCCTGGTAAGGCCAAAATACACAAACAAACAAACCAATTAAATGACAGAAACTGTCACTGTGGATTAAAAAAAAAAAAGACCCAACTATTTGCTGTCTGCAAAAAACCCAGTTTAAACATAAGACACCCCTGCTAATAGTAATCAAACAAAATCTAGAGTAACTATATTAATTTCAGACAGAACTGACTTCGGAAGAAGGAAATTATCAAAATAAAGAGTGGTATTACATGTGATACAGGGTTCAATTCCCAGAAAAACTTAACAATCTTTAATGTGTATGTGTCTAATAACAAAGTGTCAAAATATGTGGGATAAAAACTGAACTGCAAGGAGAAATAGACAAATCCACTATTATACTTGGAGACTTCAAACCCCTAAATGTCATTGACAGATCCAAGAGACAGAGCATCAGGAAGGATATAGTTGAACTGAACAGCATCAGCAATCAAGGGGATCTAATGTCATTACAAATACTTCATCAAACAACACAGTATACATTCCTCTCAAGCTCATACAGAACACTGACCAAAACAGAACACATCCTGAACCTTAGAACAAAACTTAAAAAATATTTTTAAAGAAACAGATCATACAAAATATGTTCTCATACCACAATGGAATTAGAAATCGTTTAACAAAAACATAGCTGGAAAACCCCAAAATAGCTGGAGTTACTAAAATATACTTCTAAATAATATATGGGTCAAAGAAAAAGTCTCAACAGAAACTTTAAAACATTTTAACTATGAAGTGAAAATGAAAATACAACTTATGAAAATAAGTGAAATGCAGAAAAAGCAGTAGTTACAGGAGAATTTATAGCACTGGTGCATATATTAGGAAAAAAGATCTAAAACCAATCATTTAAACTTCCACCTTAGGAAACTAGAGGGTAATATAACCTAAAGAAGCAATATAAAACTAGAACAGAAAACAGTAAAACTGAACACATGAAAACAGGTTATCCAGAAAACGGGAAAAAAAAATTAAAACTCAGTGGAACGAAAAGCTGGTCCTTTGAAAAGATCAATAAAATTGATGTGACAGAGAAAAAACAAGTTAATAATATCAGACATCAAAGAGGAGTCAAAACCACTAATTTCATGGACATTAAATAATAAAATAATAGTAAAAACTCTAAACCCATAATTTTGATAATCAGTTGTTTCAAAGACACAACCTACCAAACTCACAGGAGAAAAAAAATAGATCATCTAAATAGGCCTACTAGCTACTGTAAGAAATGTAATCAATAATTAATTACCTTCAAAAAAGAATGAACCGGAGTTCTGGAGTTCCCGTCGTGGCGCAGTGGTTATCGAATCCGACTAGGAACCATGAGGTTGCAGGTTCGGTCCCTGCCCTTGCTCAGTGGGTTAATGATCCAGCGTGGCCGTGAGCTGTGGTGTAGGTCGCAGACACGGCTCGGATCCCATGTTGCTGTGGCTCTGGCATAGGCCGGTGGCTACAGCTCTGATTCGACCCCTAGCCTGGGAACCTCCATATGCCTCGGGAGCGGCCCAAGAAATAGCAAAAAAAGACCAAAAAAAAAAAAAAGAATGAACCAAGTTCAGACAGTTTCACTGGTAAATTCTATACATTTAAGGAAGAAATGATACCAGTTCTATCTAAGCTCTTCCAGGAAACAGAAGCAGAGGGAATACTTCCTAACTCATTCTATAAAGCCAGGGTTATCTTAATACCAAAACCTGATAAAGACATTAGAAGAAAGAAAAATGAAAGACCAATATATCTCATGAACATTAGATGCAAAAATATTAAAAAAAGAATAGCAAACTGAATCCAACATTGTATAAAAAAGAATTATACACCACAACTAAATGGGACTTATTCCAGGGATGCAAGGCTAACTCAAGTATTCAAAAATTAATAATGTGATCAATCACATCAATAAGCTAAAGAAAAACCATACGATCATTATCAATAGATGCAGAAAAAGCATTGAGGAAATTCAACATCCATTTGTGATTAAAAAACAAAAATCCTCTCAACACACTAGGAGAAGAGAAGAACTTCCTGAACTTGATTATGAAACATCTACAAAAAAGTCCTACAGCTAACAGCATACATGATGGTGAAAACCTAGATGCTTTCTTCCTAACGATTAGGAAAGAGATAAGGAGATTCACTCTTACCTCTTGTACTCAACACTGTACTGTAGATTCTAGACAGGACAATTGGCCAAGAAAGACAGATAAAAGGTACTCAAATTGTAAAGGAAAAAGTAAAACTATTATTTACAGGTGACATGATCTTATTTAGAGAAAACTCTAAAGAGCCCACCAAAAAGCTACTGGAACAAGTAAGTAAGTGGACCAAGGTTGAGAATACAAGGTCAATATGAAAAGATCAACTATATTTCTGCAAACTTGCAACGAATGATCTGAAAATGAAATTAAGAAAATAATTCTATTTATAACAGCATCAAAAAAGGAATAAATTTATTTGTAATAGTTATTTCCTCGATACAATTTTTTTTCCTACTGTACAGCATGGTGACCCAGTTACACATACATGTACACATTCTATTTTCACATATCATGCTCCATCATAAGTGACTAGACATAGTTCCCAGTGCTACACAGCAGGATTTCATTGCCAATCCATTCCAAAGGCAATAATTTGTATCTATTAACCCCAAGCTCCCCAACCACCCCACTCCCTCCCTCTCACCCTCCCCCTTGGCAACCACAAGTCTATTCTGCAAATCCATGATTTTCTTCTGTGGAAAGGTTCATTCATGCCTTTAAAAAGGAATAAATTTAACAAAAGAATTGTAAAAAATAGTCTACAAACCACAGAACATTTTTGGAAGAAATTAAAGGTCTAAACAAATGGAAAAGCATCCCATGATTAAAGATGGCAACAGTACCCAAAGTGATTTTTTTTTTTTTGGTCTGTCTTTTTTAGGGCCGCACCCACAGCATATGGAAGTTCCCAGGCTAGGGGTAGAATCGGAGCTGTAGCCGCCGGCCTACGCCAGAGCCACAGCAACACGGGATCCAAGCCACATCTGCAACCTACACCACAGCTCACGGCAACGCTGGATCCTTAACCCACTGAGCAAGGCCAGGGATCAAACCTGCGTCCTCATGGATGCCAGTCAGGTTCTTTAACCACTGAGCCATGACAGGAACTCTCCCAAAGTGATCTTTTACATTCACTCCAATCACCAACAGAATCCAAGCTAATCTTCCATAGAAACTGACAAGTCTAAAATTCATATAGAAGTGCAAGAGACCTAATAGACAATCTTGAAAAAATAACAAAATAAGAGGACTCATTTCCTATTTTGAAGACTAACAACTACAAAGCAGTAGTAATCAAGAGTCTAGTACTGACATAATAACTGACATATGGGAGTTTCCCCTGTGATGCAGTGGGTTAAGAATCTGACTGCAGCAGCTTGGATCACTGTGAAGGCGTGGGTTCAATCTCCCGCTTGGCAAAGTGGATTAAAGGGTCCAGCATTGGACTGAATCCCTAGTCAGGGAATTCCCATGTGCTCTGGTGCAGCCATTAAAAAAAAAAAAAAAAAAAAAAAAAAAAAAAAAGGATTTGCCATATAGATCAATGCAAAAGAACTGAGAGTTCAGAAATTAGTTCACATGACCAACTAATTGCTGACAAGGGTGCCAAGACCATTCAGTGGAGGAAAAAATACATACCCTTTCCAACAAATGGTGCTGGGAAAATGGGATAGGCACAAGAGAATGAAGCTGAACCCTTACCTTATAACATCATCATTCATTATCACATATTCTACATAAACATGTTTTATTAATATAATTACAGCATTATTCATAGGCCAAAAGATGGAAACAACCCAAATGCCTTCTAACAATGAATGAATAAATAAAATGTGGTATACCTATACAATAGAATATCATTCAGTCTTTAAAAGGAATGAAGCACATGGAGTTCCCGTCGTGGTGCAGTGGTTAACGAATCCGACTAGGAACCATGAGGTTGCGGGTTCGGTCCCTGCCCTTGCTCAGTGGGTTAACGATCTGGCGTTGCCGTGAGCTGTGGTGTAGGTTGCAGACGCGGCTGGGATCCTGCGTTGCTGTGGCTCTGGCGTAGGCCAGTGGCTACAGCTCCGATTCAACCCCTAGCCTGGGAACCTCCATATGCCGCAGGAGCGGCCCAAGAAATAGCAACAACAACAACAAAAAGACAAAAGACAAAAAAAAAAAAAATAAAAAAAAAAAATAAAAGGAATGAAGCACAAATAATGCTACCAATAATAAAGCACCATAAGTGAACATTTAAAACATTATGCTAAATGAAAGAAGCCAGTCACAAAAGACTACATATTATATGACTTCATTTATATGTATGTCCAAAATAGGCAAATATAGAGACAGAAAATAAATTAATGGTTCCTTAGGTCAAGGGTTTAGGAGAGGAGGTTATGGGGGATAGGAAGGTAACAGCATAAAAGGTACAGGGTCTCATATTTTTCATTCTGATGCAATAAAAATATTCTGAAGTTTAGTGTGGTGAATATACTAAAACCATGGAACTGTGCACTTTAAATAGATGAAATCACATAATGTATATGAATTATGTCTCAATAAAGCTGTTAAAATAAAAACAAAAAATCAAATACACTTAGTATATAAACTTAACAAAAGACTCCCAGTCATACAAAACTCACCCTGCAACACTACAGAAGTCTAAGAGGAAAAAGAATGGTCCACTGGAAGTTCTGTTATATGGCCATATACTAGTGCAATTTGGCATAAATCCTACTACTTTAACTTGCTTCTATTACAGTAAACATACTCCAAAGAACCTGCAGAAAATGTATCCTCTTAGCTATTTAAAAAGAAAGATGTGTGTGAACAAAATGTTTTAAAGACTAAGAATAGGGAATTCCCATCGTGGCTCAGTGATTAATGAATCCAACGAGGAACCATGAGGTTGCAGGTTCGATCCCTGGCTTTGGTCAGCAGGGTTAAGGATCCGGCATTGCTGTGAGCTGGTGTAGGTCGCAGACACAGCTCGGATCCCGCGTTGTTGTGGCTCTGGCGTGGCCCGGCGGCTACAGCTCCGATTAGACCCTTAGCCTGGGAAACTCCATATACCGAGGGAGTGGCCCTAGAAAAGGCAGAAAGACAAAAGAAAAAAGACTAAAAGAAATCTAAAAAAGACTAAAAAAGACTAAAAAAAACTAAAAAAAAAAAAAAAACTAAAAAAAACTAAAAAACAAAAAAAACCCTAAAAAAACTAAAAAAAAAAAAAAAAAAACCTAAAAAAACTAAAAAAGACCAAAAGAAATCTAAAAAAGACTAAAAAAATCTTGAACCAGAACTCATGAGTCAAACATCAAAACTTTCTGGGGAGTTAGGAGGCAAAGAGATGATTATTTTAAAAAATTTTTTTTCTCCTCCAAAAATTTAACATTTTTATTAATTAAATTATACACAACTTAAATTATACAAAACTGTTCAGTTCCCCAAATGTTTTAGAGCTAGTAATTGAGTGCTCAGTGTTTATGTGTAACAGTATATTACTTAAGATATTATAAAGTCACCTATTTTTGAAATAGTAAATTTTAACTTATAGGAACAAAGATTTCAGCATACGAAAAGGTCTACTAGAATAAATTCTCTCAAGTCCAAAATTGAAATATGTGATGGCATAGGTATAATAATTTTGATATTACAAAGCAAGCAGTACATACATTTGGGGCTTAAAGCTAGAAAGGTATTCAAAGGCTATAAAAGATGGAACATTTTCAGGGAATAGATTCAGAAATGCAACCAAGAAAGCCCTCCTAAATCATGGCAATAAGGACTTTGAACAATGGAATGTAGCCTCCTCCATCTCATCTGTTTCTGATTCCTCTGTCTTTGGCAACATTTGGTAAAGTTTTTCTCAGTGAAATTATACTAGTTTTAAATCTGCATATGAAAAACAGAAAATTACAACTCAGAAATCAAAATCTAAGAGAAAAAAAAAATATGCTAATGGAAAGAAAGTAGTCCATAGTCCATATAACCTCTATATCTAACCCTTTAGCTTATACTCAGGTAACAAAATAAGCCTGTCAATTTTTATTTTACTTACTGAATCTTAAAACTCTTGATCAAATTTTGCCTGCTTCTTCCATAGGCAAAAATAGTAACAATATAAGATTAAAATTTCAAGAGTTCCCATTGTGGCTCAGTGGTTAACAAACCCCACTAGTATCCATGAGGATGCAGGTTCGATCCCAGACCTCACTCAGTGGGTTAAGAATCCGGTGTTGCCGTGAGCTGTGGTGTAGGTTGCAGACGTGGCTCGGATCCTGTGTTGCTGTGGCTCTGGTGCAGGCTGGGAGCCACAGCTCTGATTCAACCCTTAGCCTGGGAACCTCCATGTGCCGCAGGTGCAGCTCTAAAAAGACAAAAAATAAATAAAAAATAAATAAATAAATAAAATTTCAGCAGCTTGTTACATAAATTACATAGCGTTTCACTTGTAATATGTGAAATAGTCAAAAGCAAATTCAGTTAAAGTTTAGTGAATAAGCTAAACATCTACATTAAACGTGGCAATTTTATGAGCTTATGAACCTGAACAGAGTATGATCATGACTTAAAATTAACAAAACGCACACCTATCAGGATGGCTAAAATTAAAATCAAAACAATAATGTCTATAATATTTAAAAGAACTGTAAGTCTTTAATATTGCTGGTGGGAGTGCAAATTGGTAAAATCGCTTTTGAAAAAATTTCAGGGGAGTTCCTATTGTGGCTCAGCAGGTTAAGAACCCAGCTAGTATCTGTGAGGATACAGGTTCGATCCCTGGCCTCGCTCAATGGGTTAAGGATCTGGCATTGCTGTGAGCTGCGCTGTAGGTCGCAGACCCAGCTCGGATCCCACGTTGCTGTGGCTGTGGCATAGGCCCATATGTGCAGCTCTGATTTGACCCCTAGCCCGGGAACAGCCCTAAATATGCCATAGGTGCAGCCCTAAAAAGAAAAAAAAAAAAAAAAAAAATTCAGACTCTATGACCTAAGATTCCTACTCCTGGATATAAACCCAACAGAAATAAGTACTTACATCACCAAAACTTTTACAAGAATGTTCATTATAGCTTTATTAATAACAGACAAAAATTACAAACAACCAAGTCTATCAACAGGAGTAAATAAATCATATCTTCATCCAATGAAATACTACTCATCAATTAAAAAAAAATTACTGATACATACAACATGGATAAACCTCTAAATATTAAGAGTAGTCTTAATGTTGATTGAAAGAAACTAGACACAAGAGTGCATACTTTATGATTTATGTGAAGTTGAAAAGTAGACAAAATTGACCTATTGTGATATGTCAGAACAGCAGTACCTCCTAAGGGCTGGAGATGTAATAACTGAGAGGGAGAAAGAATGAGAGCCTTCTTAAGTGCTGGAAGTGTTCTTTTTTTTGAACTGAGAGGTAATGGTTATACAAGTATAGGTACATGAAAAGTCACTAGCTATACTAAGGCTTATGTACTTCAGTGTCTATAACTTATATCAATAATAATAACAAGAAGAAGAAGAAGAAGAAAATGACCCCAGGAAGAAACTTGTAAAAATATTGTTCTTCCTCTAAATACATTTCTTCCTTAGAAAGATTGTGAAACAAAATTTTTCTTCATGGATTCACACATTTCCAACTCTTAACATCACAGACATTGTTAGCCTAAGAGAAAAAGGTGAAACCAAGTTCAGCATCCCATTTAGCTGATTCTGAGATAGCTATGCTTTTGGCAAATTATATGTAGCAGCACAAGTAATCCTTAAAGACAATACTGTCTTTACTCCTGATATCTAGAAACAGTTCTGGGAGCAGCTCTTTAAACAGAAAGAATAAAAACTAGGAGTTCCCGTTGTGGCTCAGTGGTTAACGAATCCGACTAGGAACCATGGGGTTGCAGGTTCGATTCCTGCCCTTGCTCAGTGGGTTGACGATCCGGCATTGCTGTGAGCTGTGGTGTAGGTTGACGACGCGGCTCGGATCCCGCGTTGCTGTGGCTGTGGCGTAGGCCCGCAGCTACAGCTCCAATTAGACCCCTAGCCTGGGAACCTCCATATGCCGCAGGAGCGGCCCAAGAAATGGCAAAAAGATCCAAAAAAAGAATAAAAACTATACATAACTCCCTTTAAAGTGCCATTAGCAGTTACAATATAAATGGAGTCAAAACTCTATTCCTTAATTAAGCACAGACACCAGTGGGCAGCAGGAAAAATTATCATGCATGCACTCCTGTCAGTATACTTCAATTTCTCAAGTAAACACTGCAAAGTGAGTATTTACAAAAGAACAATTCGGTATAGGTGTGGAAAAGGATCAACGTCATCTTACATAGTGGTTTTTTTAGAATAAAGGTTCCGGCACCAAATTGCCTGGTTTGAAATCTCTGCCTTGCCACTTACTTTAAGCCTCATTTCTTCAACTACCAAGCTGAAATCCTAATATTACTACAAGGTTACTGTAAGTACTGAATGAGATATTACCTATGAAATGCTTGGTAATCAGAGTAGCTAGACTATAAATCGATAAAGATTCAAAAACTGTCATCTTAAACGATAGTATGTGCCTCTTCATGGAAGAAAACATCGTCTATAAAGTGCTCTTCCAAAAGTTAAACCTGAGTCTGATCTAGATTCAACTAACAATTTATAGGAAATTGAGAGAACAAAAGAACAGATAAAACTATACCAATGAGGTAAAACCAGCAAATCCAAACTAGGCAACTATTAAGATCAACAGTTGTCGGTTTCTTCAACAAATAAATTCACCAGAAAAAGAAATGGACAAGATCCTTAAAAGAGTTTTAAACACACACACACACACACACAAAACACTTTAAAAGACAACCAATTACAGTGTTGGACCTCATCTGGTTGGAAGTTGATTCAAACAAACTATAAATAAATAAATTAAATAAATAAATAAATAAATAAATAAAGCATCTGAGGCAAGTAGAAAACTGATCACCTATATTATACCAACTTAAGGATTTTTTTAACAGCCGAACCTGGGACCTATGGAAGTTCCCAGGCTAGGGGTCAAATCGGAGCTGCAAGTCTACAGCACAGCCATAGCAACACTGGATTGAAGTCCCATCCATCACCTACCCAGCAGCTTGTGGCAACACCAGATCCTTAACCCACTGAGCAAGGTCAGGGGTCAAACCTGCATCCTCACAGACACTATGTCAGGTTCTTAATCTGCTGAGCCATAATAGGAACTCCAACTTAAGGAATTATAGATTTTTTTTATGTATGATAATGATATAGTAATGTCCAAAAAAAACCACTTTTATCTTTAAAGAGATATATATTTAAATATTTACAAATAAAATATGATAACCGGATATACTTTAATAAAACATATAAAGTACAGAGTGAACTGAGCTTCAGATGAAATGATACTGATGTAATTGATACCTGCTAGAAATTGTTAAGTATATGGGCATTCATTATATTACCTACTTTTACACATGCTAACAATTTTTCATGGACGTTCTTAAAAAAGTAAGGAATGATATAAAAGTGGAAGGAACTCTGCAAAGAATTAAAAATCCTTATCTAGAACAGTTCAATGAGAGCCATTATCATTACTTACTGTTCAATATATCCCAAGTATTAGGTTTTACATATATGACATAATGTAATTCTACTATATTAATTTCCTACCTTCCTAAACTGATTCTTAAAATAGAAGTTATTTCTACGTGGAAACTTGATCAGCATTTTTCTAAAAATTCCTAGTGACACCAGGGTAATCTACTTCATTTTGGAAGTAGAAATCAGCTTACTAAAACTTACAAGGTCAATGCAAATATCTATGGACAATTAGACAAATGAAATATGGTATAATCATATAGTGGAATATTAAAGTAACAAAAATAATAAACTCACTAGATGCAAAAACACAGGTATTTCACAGACATGTTAATGAAATTAGCCAAATATAAACCCATATGGTATGATTTCATTCATGTAAAGTTTAAAAACAGGCAAAACTAGTCTGTGGTGAGAGAGTTCAGAACAGTGGTTACCTTATGGAGTAAATATTCACAACTGGGAAGGCTATAAAAAAGTGGGAGATTCTATATCCTCATCTGGGTGGTGATAATGTGGGTATATACAAATACAAAATTTGGCTCTCAAGCTATACACTTAAGATTTGCATACTTTTCTGTATGTAAATTATACTTCAAGAAAAAGAAAAAAAAATTAAAGAATAACTACATTTGCTGAACTACATCTCTGAATAACCAAATCAGCATTAGAAAGGGAAAGGCATATAATACTTGACAGTATACCCATATATTTCTGAAGGGCAACCCCACCACGACATTCATCACTTCTGTCTCTCATTTGACTTTAATCTCCACTCTATAATTCTCTACTTTTACACATGAAATAATATGGTAATTTTTAAAAATACTGACATAATAGACCTAATAGTTCTCATGAATTTTTACAATTATTGCATTCTGTAACTTTCCAAGAATGACTTTTACAGCTAATAAGTACTCTGCTTACAAATTAAGTACATCGATAATGCTGTTTTTTTTTCACATAGTCATTCACAGTGAATGCCATAAGTGATAACCTTCTAAGTTCAAAATGTTTCCTGCACTATGAATTCAATAAATTAGCAATTCTAGCAATACCCTCACATCTTATATTTCAAGGTAAATGCTTAACTACGATAATTAATTCCAATAGGACATGAAGGAATTTCACTCTAGAAAAACTTCTACTTCAACTCTCAAGTTTACAAAAGACTAATTACTTTCCTCCTACATTTCAAGCAAAAACAACCGACTTTCATAATACAAAGAGCAACTCAAAAAAAAAAAAAAATAGTAACTGTACAAGAAGTTGTTTACTTCACAACAAATGAGACCTAAAAATCAGGATTTCCCCTGTAATTTGGAAATGTTTGGTAAAAATCTTAAAATGTTCTTAGTTTTAAGAACTTGGCTACTGTGAGGTTATTTTCATCAAACAGAAAAGAGCCGCCCACGTTCAGCTTTGTTATAATTCCTTTACTAACTAATCAAAATAAAAACTTTTCTATTTCTAAATCATAAAGTAAAAGATTAATGTTAGGCTCCTTTAATGAACTGTACCTTTATATAAACTGACTCAGGTAAATACAGAAGACATGCAAAATCAGTGCAGAAGGTCCTCCAAAATGTGAAACTGACAGATATAGTGGGCCAACTACATTACACCACTTTACATAAGGGACTTGAACATTCAGGGATGTGGGTATCCACTGGGGGTCTTGAAATCAATCTTCCCCACTCCCCCAGCCCAGGTTATCCAAGAACAACTGTTACCACTGCCACTGCTCATCACCTACCTTCTTCAACTAGCACCCTACCTCTGCAGGCAGACAGGTTAATGAAAATAATCCAAAACCATCCCACTGCTTTTTTCTCCTTTACTTTCATCTCCCAGGAAAAGTATGACCCACCACCAAGTCGGTATAAGTAGAGGCATTTTTATCCACCAAATCAGACACAGTTTAATGTGATTTTCAATGAACAGAATAAGATTATTTACATCAGGAATCCTATATGGAAACCGTATGAATGAAAATAAAGATATTTCAGCTTAGAAACCACTAACTAGGTCCACTCAGGACCTCCTTATCTTTCTGTGTTTCCAGTGTCTTCCCCACAAAGGAGGAATTCTGTTAGTTCTGACACTACAAATATATGACACACGTGTGGGCTGCATCTGCTCTTTTGAAAAGCCACTACTAACTGAGCAGAGATCGGATAAGAAATGGCATCTGAGGTGAAACTCGTCAGACAAGTGATCTAAGCTTCCATCCCCTTCTAACATTCTATGACCTACTTGGAATCATATACATTTGCAGTGAAAAGCTCAGAAAACAGATACTACAAGCTAACTTAAGGAGTTAGAGCCTCAAAATACAGAAATTCTTTATCTTTAAATGTACAGTCTTTTTTTAAAAAAGAGTATGTCACTACTTATACACTCTTCTACTTCAGAAGTAAAGTTTTGGAAAATAGTCAAGTCCAAGCAGAAAATCTTTAAAATACTATTATCTTTCTCAATTTCCAACTTGTGTAAAATAGTGTTCATGTTAACATGAACTACAATCTTGATACTCAGGCATACTTGAAAACATGCCCTGAAGAGATGCCTTTGAAAAGAATACTGAAAAGCTTCCTGAAAAATCAACTAGGAAGGTTTGCCTTCTTACTTATCTCAAGGCAGATGCACAGCCAGTTATAGATTTACACAGACCTCATAAAGGTGGACACCCTGAGAGATGTTTAGACAATTACATAATTCTGTTAGTGTTATTTTTCCAGCACCTTCTTGTGGCTTTTGAATGTCTAAAGCCCCCTGTAAAGCAGTTCCCCCTAAGTGTTCCACTCCAAATTACCAATTCTTCCTCCTTGGTTTCAATCAAACTCTCATTTCCCCACTCCAGCTTTCAAGTATTACAAAAACCTTCTGACTCAAGTGAAAAAAATTTTTTTTTCTTTTCTCAGGGGAGAAAGTGGGGGGGTGATGTGTGATAGCAACTGTTTGATACCATCAAAAAGTGAAAAATGTGCACAGAAAGGGTGATCCATCAGTCAAAACAGAAAGTAAATGTTGCTGTATAGCCCAGGGAACTATACCTGATCACTTGTGATGGAACTTGATGGAGGATAATGTGAAAAAAAGAATGTGTATATATATGTTTAACTGGGTCACTTTGCTGTACAGCAAAAATTGACAGAACATTGTAAGTCAAGTATAATACAATTTTTTAAAATAAAAATAAGAAAGTAAATGCTTACTATGGGCCAATTATTGTGCTAGGCATAGGAGATATGGAAATGAGGATAAGACCCACTCCTGAGAGAGGTTAAACTAGCCAGGAAAAATAAGTAACTAAAGTAGTATCAATGAAACACATGACCTGTGCCATAAGGTCATTATAGTCTTAGAAACCAAGGTAGGCTTCCTCTGAGAAGACTAGCAAATAGTATAGCAACATTTGAGAGAGAATATGACATGCTCAAGGAATTGCAAAAACTATAGTATACCAGACACGGAGAGACAAGGGATGCGGCTCGGACCTTAGAAGGCCATGGAAGCCACTTTAAGGAACTGAAGTTCATCTCAAAAATTAAGTCTCTGAAGGAGACTTATTTGAGGAGCATAAGTATACCTTTACAGAAGTTTCTATCAGCTTGCTTCACCCACTACTGTAAAGGTGATCAAGAGGGGAAGGTGTGAGAAAATAACAAAAAGAGTACTTCAGAGACTTTCAGAGTATTTAAGAGTATATTCAGACACCCTGGGTTAGAGCTATAATGCTTGGAACATAGGTGCTCAATCCTATGCTTCAATATATACTACATGTAAAAAGGAATTATGGAAAGGAATATCAAGAGCTCAAACAAACTTACATATACCATCTTAACTAAGAAGTTATCAAGAACTGTATTTTTATAAAATTAAAGATATAGCTCTTAATGATTCTGTCTATTATTTTAAAACAAGATTGGATGGTAACTTGTTTTTAATTGGGTTCAATTTAAAAGACTCTATTCACCTTGTTATACATATATCTAAGCATGAAGTCCAGTAGAAATGATTTCCCTTTACGAAAAGCTCCTGCCACAGATACCACTACTATGTTAAGATCGCGTATGTGCTCCTGTAGCAATATCTGCTCCAAAGCTTCTTCATCAAGCTCAAAGTTATGGTCATCTTCATGTGCAAGAACAATCTGTACTGGACATGGTTTCTTCATAACCTCATCAGAGTTTACTAGGTCATCATCTTCATAACTCTCACCTAGAGTTAAAAAGAAGAGAAATAGGTTACTTTAATTCCTGCATGCCAAACTTTTCCTATAGGGATCACAACTAAGTCAAAATTTCAAATAACTTCTCCCCCATTACAAATCACTTGGAAATATTTACCACAGCGATGTTCAAATACACACTAGATTCTCATTTCGTTATAACAGGACCAAAAAGACCAGTCAATTTCCTACTATAAATACAGATAAGCAGCAATATTAAGTATGGCCTCTATCTCAATTAAGTCTTAATAGCTAAATGTGAGTAGCAGCTGCTCTTGAACACTCTATTATTCTATAAACAGCTTCTGCTACTACAGGCACACAGAAACTAGACAGAGAGAGTGGAAAATCAATTTCATCGTCATCTAATTATTCAGATTCCAATTATCACCTGGAAATTACTCCAAGTTACAAAAATTAAAACTGTAAACATTATTTTTCATTCTGAAACTTAAAAGATTAAGCTCCTAAGAGATTTCCAAAAATGACACATGATAAAGCTAATGGGTCCCTAATTTAATGAAAGTTATCTAAAAGTATAGCCTTCCTGGTCAAAGCAAAGCACAGGATTAATTTTTTTTTTTTTTTGTCTTTTTGCCATCTTCTTGGGCCGCTCTCACGGCATATGGAGGTTCCCAGGCTAGGGGTCGAATCGGAGCTGTAGCCACCAGCCTATACCAGAGCCATAGCAATGCTGGATCCAAGCTGCGTCTGCAACCTACACCGCAGCTCACGGCAACGCCGGATCGTTAACCCACTGAACAAGGCCAGGGACCGAACCCGCACAACCTCATGGTTCCTAGTCGGGTTCGTCAACCACTGCGCCACGACGGGAACTCCAGGATTAATATTTTAGTGGAAGACACAAGATGTACAGTCAATGAAGTATAGAGTTTCACTGCTTCTAGGGCTCTTTTTCACCAAACACCACAGCCACCCCTTCAAGATTACACAGCTTCTAAATAATAGCTATATAAACTCTTCTGTACACGCAGCATACCAAAAGAAGTTAAGCTTTGCAGAACTTTACTGAACAGTGATGAAGAAAGTAACTATAAAATATGTAACACCAGAGACAAAATAACGTTTAGGTTTCTGCTTTTTTTTTTTTTTTAAACACACCTAATAGCTGGTTTCAGAGGCTATGTACCCTTGCCTGGCTTTCTTCCCTATCAATTGCTTGATCCCACATACCAAAAAGTTACTCCTGGGACTTTATCCTTTTCCACATCAACATTTTTAAGATGCTCTTCCCCTGAGCTTGTCTCCTAAGTACCAGTTTCCAATCTAAGGAGACATACAGTACCTACTATGTTCAGTGCAATGATAGTCCCTCCTCTCCTAAGAGACAGCCAGTCCACTGAGGAGTGGCACATTATTAGTACACCAATACTGTATCCACATAACCACTATTCTCATGGCAAAGATTATATACCTACATTAATGAATTTTTAATATCCTTCAGAAAGAAACACCCAGCTTATTTGATTTGCAAAGACTATTAGTCTTTTCCTTCATATTACAAGGCACCATTAACTGTACACAGCAAAATCAACATTCCTTCAAAAGGTGCTGTAAACAGCAACAATATAAAGAACAAGCAATGTCAAAGGAGAATCTCTGAAAATAAAAGCAATCAATATTTAGTTAGAGATGCCTATTTCGATGGTATACAGATACAGCCAGGTATGCTATTTGAGTGCACAAAAAGTAAATCTTCCAGGAAAAGTACAACTTAGTTAAATTCCAATTTAATATATCATTAGGTGAGTTAAAATAAAATTACCAAAAAGTATGCAAATTGGGTGATTAAATCCTTCCAAGCCTAACTAGAGCTTCAGACATGAACCAGGAAGCAAAACTGCCTAGATGCATTTCACTTAACTTCTATGTGCCTGTTTTCTCATCTGTAACATGGGGATAATAACAGCTCCTACCACATTAAGTTGCCATAAGGATTAAATGAGTTGATATATGCTTGATACACAGTAAGCATTATAAATTCTTATTAAGATGACAGTAATATTAAATAATCAATCCCATAGAAGCTTTTATTTGAGCCTTAAAACACTAAAACTCTACAGTGATTTTCAACTGACCAGTGTAGCTGCATAACGACATTACCATCTACCCATTTGCTCAGGCACAAACCAAAGGCTGTCCATGATACAGCTCTCTTTTTCCTAAACCCTGAGTCTAACCAGGTTCTTAAATTTGTCTTCATTCAAAATCTCTATTGGTCTTATCCTTTCTCACTTCAAGTGGTACCTAACTGGTCTCTCTTCTGGCCCCTTCTTCTCCAATCCCTACAGAGGAGCAACTAAATATTCAGTTAAATGTAAATGTGATTAAGTTACTCTCCTTAAAATACTGATATAGGAGTTTCCATCATGGCTCAGAAGTTAACGAACCTGACCAGTATCCATAAGAATGAGGGTTCAATCCCTGGCCTTGCTCAGTGGGTTAAGGCGTTGCCATGAGCTGCGGTGTAGATCACAGACGTGGCTCAGATCCTGAGTTGCTGTGGCTGTGGTTTAGGCCAGTGGCTGTAGCTCTGATTCAATCCCTAGCTTGGGAACTTCCATATGCCTCAGGTTTGGCCCTAAAAAGACAAAAAAAAAGAAAAATTGACACAGAGGATTAACTAAAATCCTACATGTACCTCTTAAGATCCTGTACTCACTGCCAAATCTCTCCAGACCCATTTGCTCTGTAAACTACAAAGAGACAAGCTAGCCTTTTTTTTTCTGATCCTTATGCTATTAAGCTCTTTTTAGACTCGTATTTCTTTCATTCATATTCCTCTGCCTAAAATACTCCTTCCCATGTTCTCCTCTAATTAATTTATACTTTATCCTTAAGTCTCAGTTAAAACGTCATTTCCTCAGGAATACCTTCCACGAGGCTCCTAACCAAATTTAGTCCTCCCACATTCCCCCAATCTTAATCCAGCCATTATCTGAATATTTACATTAGTACTTATCTATTATATGTCTCCCCTCCTAGATTGCCAATTCTCTGCTTAAAACCCACAATTAGTTTCCCACTATAACCAGACAAATAGGAGAAAAAATAAATAAATTCACGTTCCTTAACCATAGCCTCCACATCCTGTATCATCTGGCCCTTGAAATCTGGCCCCCATGTTGTTCCTTGAACAGGCTAAACTATTTCCCACCTGAGAATCTTTGCCCTGGATTCTCCCCTGTCTGCAATGTTCTGTCCCTAGAAATTCACAAGGCTTGCTTCTCCATTATCTAGGTCTCAGTGCAAATGTTTTTGTTTGCTTTTTTAGGGGCCACAACCAAGGCATATGGAAGTTTTCAGGGTAGGAGATGAACTGGAGCTACAGCCACCGGCCTACACCACAGCCAGAGCAACAAGGGATCCGAGCTGCATCTGTGACCTACACACCATGGCTTACAGCAATGGCATATCCTTAACCCACTGAGCGAGGCCGAGGCCAGGGATCAAACCCCTATCCTCATGGATCCTGGTTGGGTTTGTTAACGGCTGAGCCACAAAGGGAAATCCCTCAGTGCAAATCCTCTGTGTGGAGATAACAGACTCCTCCTCCTCACTTTAACAAAACAGGGTTTTTTCCCATAGCCCTTTTCAGTACCTAAAATAATCTTTGATTCGTTTACATGTGTACCTTACATCTCACCCTCCACAGAAGTTATGTGCCATAAAAATAAAGATCCCAATCATCTGTTGGTCACTCTTGTCCCTTAGCACTTAGAACACTGCTTGGCACCTAGATGGTACTTAATAACTATTTCTTGAATGAATGAAATTTATATATTTTACTCAGGAGTTTTACACCTGCTCCTTCCCATTTTATAAGCAAATTGGACAATCACATAACTAGTTTGAGGAAATACTTCTAGCAACTTAAGTTTTTATGTTATTTATCACAAAATTACAAATAAAGGTATCAAAGTTCTACCAAGTAATGTAATTAAATATAATGTAATTAAAAAGAACTCAGGGGGAATTCCTGTCGTGGCTCAGCAGTAACAAGCCTGACTAGTATCCACAAGGATGGGGGTTCGATCCCTGGCCTTACTCAGTGGGTTAAGGATCTGGTGCTGCCATGAGCTGTACAGATCCCAGTTGCAGTGGCTGTGGTGTAGGCCAGCAGCTGTAGCTCCAATTTGACCCTTAGCCTGGGAACTTTCATATGCCACGGGTGTGGCCCTAAAAAGACCAAAAAAGAAAAAAAAAAAAAAAAAAAGAAGAAGAAGAAGAAGAACTCAAGTTCCCATTGTTTAGCAGGTTAAGAACCTGACAGTGTCCATGAGGATGTGTGTTCGATCCCTGGCCTTGCTCAGTGGGTTAAGGATCCAGTGTTGCTGCAAGCTGCTGCATACATCACAGGTGCGGCTCACATCTGGTGTTACTACAGCTATGATGCAGGCTGGCAGCTGCAGCTCTGATTGGACCCTGAGCCCAGGAACTTCCATATGTCACAGGTGCAGCCTTAAACAGCAACAAAAAAAAAAACAAACAAAACAAAACAAAAAATATGAAAAGTGCTAAAATATCACAATGACCAAACCTGGAGATTGCTTATTTTGTTAAACCAACAAATAGTCTTATTCTTGTTATAAAGAAAGCATTAATTGGTTTCTTAAAAACAAAAACAAACCATTTTGCAGGAAATCTTTGTTGACTTAAAATTTCACCTAAATTAGTTGACTACTGTTACCATGTGGCCAGCTCTTTTATTAGCATGGATAAAGATAGATACTGCAGATATACAAGCAGCATATTTGTCACCATTTCTAATCAACAGACTTCTAAAGGAAGTGCAGCAAATATGTTTCACAGGAATAATGGAGCACAATGACATGATTCAGCTAAATTTATCCCATCATAATTTCTCTACCAAATATGGACTAACTAAAGGTAAAGTACTGATATAGGCCATTGGATAAAGAATTATATGCAAAATTCACTAGAATACCTATAAATATTAATATTCAGTGATCACCTACAAATGGAAGTCTTTTTAAATTTAGTATTACCTAAGATTTTTAAATTTAAGTTAAATCCTCTATAGAGAACAGTGATTTTATTTCCACTCTTCAAGGCCAAGAAATTGCTGAGAAAGCAGATTCCAGCCCCCAAAAGGCTTTCCTAATTCACTGTTCCAAGTCAGCTTTCCCCAGCCTGAATCTTTCAGGGTCAAAGGTGACTGAAAGACACTTACAAACAATCAACAGTTCCTCAAATATTTCTCCATACCTTAACACTAACTATACTTAACCTGTCTGTCACAAGGCCTACAACAAGATACCATCTTAGTAAATAAAGACCAGTAGCTACCAGGATTAGGGAATAAGGATGACTAGGTGGAGCACAGATAATTTTTAGGGCCATGAGGCTAGTCTCATCATATGTTGCTATAAATGGCAGAGACATTATCATTCTATATTTGTCAAAACCTATAGAATATACAACCCCCAAAGTGAACTATGATGTAAACTATGGACTTTGGGTGATAATAATGTACCAATTAAAGTTCATCAGTTGTAACAAAATACCACTCTGGTGTAGGATATTGAAAGGATGGAAGGATGGGGGGGTATATGGGAACTCAGTACTTTCTATTCAATTTTGCTGTGAACCCAAAACTGCTGTAAAAAATAAGTCTATTAAAAAAAAAAACTGTACTTTTCTATTGCTCTCTGATTAAAGTATGATTATACTTTATCTTAAACTTACCAAATTCATAGTATTCAGCACACATTCCAACAGGAAAATTTACACTCTAGGACTGACTGAGGTATGTCTGCAAACTTCAAGCTTAATTATAAGCTATAACAATAAAAAAAAGTGCTTGGAGATCCCGTCATGGCTCAGCGGTTAACGAATCTGATTAGGAACCATGAGGTTGTGGGTTCAATCCCTCGCCTTGCTCAGTGGGTTAAGGATCCTGCGTTGCCGTGAGCTGTGGTGCAGGTCGCAGACGCGGCTTGGATCCCGAGTGGCTGTGGCTGTGGCGTAGGCCGGCGGCTACAGCTCCAATTCAACCCCTAGCCTGGGAACCCCCATATGCCGTGGCAGCGGCCCAAGAAATGGCAAAAAGACAAAAAAATAAAATAAAATAAAACAGTGCTACAAAGCTGCATTACAATAAAATATTATTAGCATTAGATTATATCAACCCAAAACTAAACTTTTAGAAAGAGAACCAGGTTCAGAAGCAATGAAAGTATATTTTAAGGTATTATTCACATTCCAAATAAAAACTTTTAACAAATTTTTATGGAAAGACGCCTGGACTCAGTGCACTCAGTCTATTTACAAAAATTAGTGATTCAACAAAGCAAAGTGATATTTTGGTATATGGTACTTGGACCTCAATTTTTTTTTTTTTTTTTTTTTTTTTTGTCTTTTTAGGGCCGCACCTGTGGCATTTGGAGGTTCCCAGGCTGGGGGTCGAATTGGAGCTGTAGCCGCCTGTCTACACCAGAGCCACAGCACTGTCAGATCGGAGCTGCATCTGCAATCTACACCACAGCTTACGGCAACACCGGATCCTTAACCCACTGAGCGAGGTCAGGCATGGAACCTGCATCCTCATGGTCCCTAGTTGGATTCGTTTCCGCTGCACCATGATGGGAACTCCCAGACCTCAACATTTATACTCCATAACCAAATGAAAACAGTATTTAAGTATTTGTTTATTCCAGCACATATTTTTAAAAGCCTTAAAGAGGTTGTACCATGGTAAAGCTATTTGTAGAAATTTATTAAGAAAAAAAAGATACTAACAAAGATACACAAGTTGGTTTATCATAGCATTATTTATGGTAGTGAAAATTAATGCTGAATGTCTTAAAACAGGAAACTGGCTTAATATTTTAACTATACACTGACATATAGCTTAAAAAACACATATACACAGATTTTAAAAATTAAAGATATTTTGAAAATCAGTAAAAAAAATAAGTGGGGAAAAGGACAGATCACAAAATCATACAAATCTTTCTCAATTCTGTTTTGCTTTATTTTTAAAAACACAGGCACACCTGGGGTGGGGTAGGGGGAGAAACAGCAACTTTTGAGGCTTCCTCTTCCAGTCATTAGAGAAACTGCTACCAGGCTGGCCCTCTCCCACAAACTATAAAGCTCAACAAAATATTGAGGCACCTTTTTTCAAACATTGGACAACAAGCAGAAGAGAATACTGCTTGAGAAAAGGTCAAACACAAACACACCCACCCATACTTCCCATCCACTGTCACTCTCTGCCTAGGAACAATTTCCTACACACAACATGGGGAATCAAAGCAAATTATCTGAGTTCAGGACTACCAAGGCAGTTGAGAGCTGTGCAGCAGGACACAGAAAAAGGAGCTATGCAGAGATACAGCCCAGAAGTCCCTCGCCAAGTGACAAGCTTCACAGGTAGACCAGAAAGCAGCCACTACAGGTTGCAAGGGGAAGAGATACCAGATATCGGATAACATGGCATTCTTGCTCAGCCATGGTGGAAAAATGAACACCTCAGACATCAAGCTAAAACACCAGAAAGGCCACATCTTAGAAACAAAGACCATGTTCTAGAGCAAGGACTACTAAAGATTCACCCAAACAAAGCCTAATACTAGGACTTGAAAAGAAGGGAGACAGTTTGGAAATTTAGTCCCGCCAGGTTAGAAGGGTTTCCTGTAAGCTTTTGACAGATCCACACTAAAAAAGTATACGGCCAAATCTATAAAAGGTCAAGAGAAATTAGTAACTGAACTGCAAACCACAACAAAAACTAGATAAGAGAATCCAGAATCTTCACAACACATAGTGTACAATAAAGTACATGATCAGAAATTCAGAAATGCCCAGAAGAAAATGTAGCCCACAGTCAAGGAAAAAAAAAAAGCAGTTGATAGAAACCAATCTTGCAATAGCCCAGATGTTTGACTTCACAGATAAAAGCTTCTAAGGTATTATAAATATGTTCAAAGATTTAAAGGAAAATAGGTCTTAATAACTGAACAGTTAGGGACCCTCAGCCAATAAATAGACGATTAAAAAACAAACCAATATTCTAGAACTGGAAAGTACAATAATTAAAATATTCTCTTGATGGACTTAATAGCAGACTTCGGATAGCAGAACAAAGGGTCAGTGAACTTGAAATCAGGCCAAAGTGTTCTCTAATTCAAAGAATTCAGAGAAAAATGGAAGGGAGGAAAGGAAAACAACCTAACTAACAGAGCCTCAGGGACCTATAGAGCTATGTCCAACATGTAGTTAAGAGTCCAGGAGTTCTGTCGTGGCACAGTGGTTAACGAATCCGACTAGGAACCATGAGGTTGTGGCTTCAATCCCTGGCCTTGCTCAGTGGGTTAAGGATCTGGTGTTGCCATGAGCTGTGGTGTAGGTCCCAGACGTGGCTCAGATTCCACATTGCTGTGGCTCTGGCACAGGCCAGCGGCTGCAGCTCCGATTTGACCCCGAGCCTGGGAACCTCCATATGCCTTGGGTGTGGCCCTACCAAAAAAAAAAAAAGACAAAAAACCCCCCAAAAAACAAAAATTATTGATTCACAATAATCAATAAGGCAAAAAGACAAAAAAAAAAAAAAAAGAGTCCAAAAGAAGAACAAAATGAGAATGGAGTTGAAAAAAATACTTAAGGATATATAACAGTCAAAATATTATTACTAAATTTGGTGACAAAGACTTAGAGATCCAGGAAGCTCAGCAAACTTCAAGTAGCGTAAACACAAAGAAAATCACATCAGTCAGACTGCTAAAAACCAAAGGTAAAGGTAAAAATCCTTAAAGAAGTGGTGTGGTAGAGGGAGTAACTCAAAAACGATGACCTCTCAACAAAAACAATGGGAGCCAGAAGACAATAAAATTGTATCTTTAGAGTGCTTAAAGAAAAAAAGAACGTCAACTCAGACTTATCAAAAATAATAGATTATAATATGTGGTTTATAAAATATGTAGAAGTAAAAGATTTTTTAAAATTTAAACAAATGTTGTATGTACATTAAATTATATTCTAAGGTCATCATGATTTTGAAGCAGAATGTTGTAAGAACACAGATTCTAAGTGGACTTTGAGACATTAGAGATGTATATTGTAGCTTTAGAGTAATGACTGAAAAAATAAAGAGGTAGAGCTACAAAAGCCAATAAGAAACCAAAATGAAATACTAAAAAATGTTCAATTAACCCAAAGAAAAAACAAGAACAAATGATAAAGGAACAAATGGAAAATGGCAAGATGGCAAGCTTAGGAATTCCCACTGTAGCACAGTGGGTTAAGGATACAGTATTGTCTCTGTGGTGGTGTGGGTGCAATCTCTGGCCCTGCACAATGCATTAAAGGATCTAGGGTTGCCACAACTGTGGCACATAGAGGTCACAGCTGTGGCTTGGATTCAATGTGCCCCAGGAACTTCCATATGCCGTGGGTGTGGCCAAAAAAAAAAAAAAATGGGAGGAGAACTTAAACCCCACTAAATCTATAATTACATTAAATACAAATACACTAAACATTCCAATGAAAACACAGGGACTGTCAGAGTGGATAATAAAAGCTACAACTAAATACTGTATATAATAGTGGCCCTTTTACTATAAAGACAGGTTGAGAGTAAAAGGTAGGAAAAAAGATCCATATGCAAATTACCATAGGACAAATGATGTAGCTATAAAAATGCCAATGTAGACTCCAAGACTAAAAATATTACTACATATAAAATGGGTAAACATCAGAAAGATATAATAACCCTAAATAAGAGATTAAAAATACATGAAGCAAAATTTAGAGAACTAAAAATAAAATGAGACAAATGCATAATCAGACATGGAGATTTTAACAACCCTTTCTGAGTAACTGCTAAAAAGAGACAAAAAAAATTACCAATAAGAATATAGGGGAGTTCCCATCGTGGCACAGTGGTTAACGAATCCAACTAGGAACCATGAGGTTGCAGGTTCGGTCCCTGGCCTTGCTCAGTGGGTTAAGGATCCGGCATTGCCAGCCATGAGCTGTGGTGTAGGTCACAGACGCAGCTCCAATCTGGCGTTGCTGTGGCTGTGATGTAGGCTGGTGGCTGTGACGTAGGCTGGTGGCTACAGCTCCAATTCGACCCCTAGCCTGGGAACCTCCATATGCTGCGGGAGCGGCCCTAGAAAAGGCAAAAAGACAGAGAGAAAAAAAAAAAAAGAATATAGGGGAGTTCCCGTCGTGGTGCAGTGGAAATGAATCTGACTAGGAACCATGAGGTTTCGGATTCGATCCCTCGCCTTGCTCAGTGGGTTAAGGATGCAGTGTTGCCATGAGCTGTGGTGTGGGTCGCAGACGTGGCTTGGATCCCACATTACTGTGGCTCTGACATAGGCCGGGTGGCTACAGCTCCGATTCAACCCCTAGCCTGGGAACCTCCATATGCCGAGGGAGCGGCCCTAGAAAAGGCAAAAAGACAGGGAAAAAAAAAAAAAAGAATATAGGATAGTGCTGTCCACATGATATAAGCTACATGTGTAACTTTGTTTTCTTTAGTCATATTAAAAAGTAAAAAGAA
This sequence comes from Sus scrofa, assembly GCF_054392235.1. Taxonomy (NCBI): domain Eukaryota; kingdom Metazoa; phylum Chordata; class Mammalia; order Artiodactyla; family Suidae; genus Sus; species Sus scrofa. Next base: position 114,188,746 of record NC_139385.1, on the reverse strand, counting down.
ACAATTTTAATATTATTTTATTAACCCAATATATTCAACATACTGTCATTTCAACCCAAAAAGCAATATTTTAAAATTAAGATATTTAGGAGGTCCCATCGTGGCTCAGCAGAAACGAATCTGACTAGCATCCATGAGGATGCAGGTTCATCCCTGGCCTTGCTCAGTGGGTTAAGGATCCAGCGTGAGCTGTGGTGTAGGTCGCAGATGCAGCTTGGATCTGGCGTTGCTGTGGCTGTGATGTAGGCCAGGGGCTATAGCTCCAATTCGACCCCTAGCCTGGGAAGCTCCACTGGCCCTAAAAGGATTTAAAAAAAAATTTTTTTTAATTAAAATAAGATATTTACATTCCTCTTTTGTACTGTCTCTGAAATCCACTATGTACTTTACACTCACAGCATCTTTCAATTCAAACATTAAATTTTTATCAAAAATACAGGATCACTTAAGATTTCATAAAATTTATAACTAAATAAGTAGATTAACATACAAGTTGTTCCAAATATACAAGTTTTCCAATAACTGAATCAAACACCCCAAAATTATTTTCTATCCATATGTACATCCATATTGACAAAACTCCTTGTTTTTAAAATATAAACTACAATTAAATAAAATTTAAAATTTACTTCTTTAGTCATGTTATCCATTTGGCTTTAACATGCATATCCTTGACTGAGGCTGACCATTTTTCCATGTATAATATTTGTTTCCTCTTGTATGAACTATTAATGATGTAGATAATTTTAAGAAAACAGTATAAATAAAAACCCAGAAGTCTCTTTAATTCAACAGTATCAAATTAATAAATGCTTACACAGTATATTTTGCAGATAGTTTTTAAATTCAATTAGAGTACAGTGGGATACTTTATATACAATATATAATTTAATGCTGAAAACCAATCAAAAGTTTTATAGTGGCTATATATTTGCTTGTATAATATATCTTGATTTACTTCTTACAGAACGGTAGTCAGGAATGTTACATTTCAATTTAACATTACAAAGCAAATTGTGTTTTTCCCATAGGAAAAACACGGCTCTCTCAACTGAATGGCAGTAAAAAGCTGGAACTGGCTATAAACACATAACAGGCAACAAACCTGGTTAAAGCCCCATTGCTGCTTCTCTATAAACACGAACAGGCAAAGCTTCAAATTAAAACGGCTTTACTTTAAATAACCCCACCCTGCTTTCATAACCTTTTTTTCTGTCTGTCTGTCTTGTTAGAATGGCACCCGTGACACGTGGAAGGTCCCAGGTTAGGGGTCAAATCGTAGCTGCACCTGCTAACCTACACCACAGCCACAGCAATGCCAGGTTTGAGCTCTGTCTTCGACCTACACCACAGCTCACAGCAACTCTGGATCTTTAACCCATGTGCATGGCCAGAGATTGAACCTCATCCTTATGGATACTAGTAAGATTCTTAACCTGCTGAGCCACAAAAGGAACTCCTCATGACCTTTATTACAATTAAGATTCCTACAGTAAGGATCAAAATTCAAATTTCTAACTATAAATACTACGCCAAATTGAAACTAAGGACCACTGGCTAATTAGCTGAGGTTAATAATTCAGCAAAAAAAATCTGGAGTCACTGCTTAGTGCAAAATATGTACTCTGCTCTCTACCTTTTGCAAATTTTCTTCACTTTTTGGAACTTCTTTGCTTTAATTATGATCTCAAAAAAAAAAAAATCATCGAAAGCCAAAAAAAAAAATTAGGTAAAAAAATTGCCACTCTAGAAATAAACCACAGCATTTTAAATCTATAGAAGTAAGGAATAAAAGAGTACAAGTTATTGTCCAGATTCAAACTATCATGTTCAACAAAGCACAGTTGTGAAAACCAAGGAAATATAACTAAAGAAGCACAGATCTCTAGGTCAATACAATTACCAGTTATTTTTGTTTAAAGTAACAGACTGATTAACCATGTGGGAAAACTTGAGAGAATGTATATATCAACCAATTCATAAAACTCTGAATAAGAGAGATCATTTTCTTAAAGGCACTATATACAGTCTATCAAACAAGTAACTTTTTAGCTAAAAAGATGGTTTGAGAGGTTTAGGAAGAAAACCGGTTGGCACCGAAAATTTTAGTGGATGGACTGAAGAATTTTCCAGTAATGTTACCTGGAAGTTAAGGAATTAACTATTTGAAATCACTATCAACAAAACTAAAAATTTCAGAAGTGAATGCATTAGTAAAGCCAAGAGACACCAATGCATAGTTTCAAGGCAAACTTTATCTAACTGTTAGAATAGCACTCAAAATACTTCTGCCACAAAGCATTTTCAAAGTGGGAAAGCAAGGAATCATTGAAGACAGCATTTGCTATTCCAAATATTAGAGCATCACCAAGAAAAATATGAATCAGGTGATAACTTTGGATATAGGGTCTTTGGAATAATACAGACCTCCCAAACTTGCTAAAGCAAATTCAACAAGGGAAAGAGGGTATCCTGGTTGGCACTTCATCTTGCTCTAGGAAGAGGGTCTAAGCAGCCCAATCAATGAATTCAGCCAATCTAGTTCAAGAAGAAAACTTCCTTAAAAGGTTATATTAGGTTTTTTTGTTTGTTTTGCACCACACCCACAGCATACAAAGATTCCCAGGCTAGGGTTCAAGTCAAAACTGTAGCTGCTGGCCTACACCACAGCCACAGCAACTCGGTATCTGAGCTGTGTCTGTGGCTTATACCACAGCTCACGGCAATGCTGGATCTTTAACCCACAGAGCAAGGCCAGGTTTCGAACCTGAAACCTCATGGTTCCTAGTCAGATTCGTTTCTGCTGAGCCACAATGGGAACTCCAAAAGGTTATATTAGCATTAAGTATACAATTATTACTAATAATATATTTATATTAGATATCTAGTTTATGTTATTAATAAATGCTTGAAAAATCTGTCTAGTTTTCATTTATTTTCAAGATCAAACATGATGTAAAATGAAACAGATATCCTAAAAAACAGAACTCGATTAGAAATAACGCACACGTACAGAAACTAAGGACCTGACTTATGACTGTTTACCCAGGAACCAATTAAGTAGTAAAGTCTAAGGTCCTGCATAAAGAGAATCCAGGTGGTCTTCCCTCCCTAGAAACGGGGACTTCAAAAAGACAGCAATGTGCAATGACTACTAAGACTACTGGGTAAAAAGCTGATGGGGTAGATTATAATGGATAGATTAACCCCTAACCTCCTGAATCAATCTTAACATTACAAAGAGACGAAAGTTTTATGGCTCCTGATGTGATGATGCATCAGGAATCACATGATACCATCAAAGATGTATGTCTGAGGAAAAACTTTTTAAAACATGAAAATGATCAGGCCTCTAGATCTAACTATGGAAAAGGAAAGATAGAGACACATTCACCACCACCACAGAGATGAAGTCAGAAAATTCTAGAACATAGGAAATTCCACAGGACAAATAAACTGCAAAAGCTAAGGGGGAAAATGGATTGGGGGGGGGGGGGCCAAAGAGCCGTATCAACCAAATGCGATGTGTGGGCCTTGTTCAAGAGAATCAAGTATTAAAAGAAGAAAAAATCAGGGAAATATGAACTCTGGATATTTGGTATTAAGGAATTATTTTTCTAGTGTGATAACAGTACCATGACTATGTTTTTTAAAACTATTTTATCTTTTAAAGATACAAAGCATTCATACAATCTGTTATTTCCTTCAAAATAATCTGGTAGGGAGGCTGGCTAAGGAAAATAGATAAAACAAAGTGTCCATTATAGTGATAATGGTTTAATCTGGGAGATGCATCATAACCAGCTTCCTATCGTGTTCTCTTTAGTTCTGTACATATTCGAATTTTTCCATAATGTTTTTTTTTAAGTGATGAGGCTAATAATAAAGGCTTGATTAGAAGATAAAGCAGGAGTTCCCATCGTGGCGCAGTGGTTAACGAATCCGACTAGGAACCATGAGGTTGCGGGTTCGGTCCCTGCCCTTGCTCAGTGGGTTAAAGATCCGGCGTTGCCGTGAGCTGTGGTGTAGGCTGCAGACGCGGCTCGGATCCCGCGTTGCTGTGGCTCTGGCGTAGGCCGGTGGCTACAGCTCCGATTCGACCCCTAGCCTGGGAACCTCCATATGCCGCGGGAGCGGCCCAAGAAATAGCAACAACAACAACAACAAAAAAAAAGACAAAAAAAAAAAAAAAAAAGATAAAGCAGATCTAAGTAGATATATAGGACAGTGCTATAAGAAGCAAAAAAAGTCTCTTAGGAGTTCCCGTTGTGGCCCAGTGGAAACGAATCCGACTAGTGACCAAAAGGATGCAGGTATGATCCCTGGCCTCGATGAGTGGGTTGAGGATCCGGCATTGCCCTGAGCTGTGGTGTAGGTCTCGGACATGGCTCGGACCCCGTGATGCTGTGGCTGTGGTGTAGGCCGGCAGCTATAGCCCCAATTCGATCCCTAGCCTGGGAACTTCCATATGACTCAGGTGCAGCCCTAAAAAGCAAAGAAAAAGAAAAAGAAAAAAGTCTCTCAACTATTCTAGAACACTGATTCTCAACCTGTACTTCCACAGCATTTTAGTGATTGGGAGGGGCAGGAGGATACCTTTGTGAACTGAAGTCTGGCACTTGCCATCAGCCTCTACATGGAGTAAAAACATGAGCCACTGCCACTACAAACCCGCAGCACCCCCTGAGTGGAGCTCAGGGTAGAGATGAGGAGTGAGGCACTCTGTGCTCCAGATCCTTCAGATAGTCAGATATTTTTAGAAGACTTTATGTGCCTGATTTTTGCATCTCCTCCCATATAGAAAAACACTAAAATCCTTCATGGTTATGTCTGCTCCTTGTGACTGGTAGTAACCTTCAGGAGATCAGCAACAAACTTTGGTAAAATGTGCATATGCTACATGCACCTCCCCTTCACCTTTATCATATCCTGATATTCCCCCTTTTCCTCCTTGGGTGGTATTTCACCCCGGTCTGTAGTTAAGGATAAAGAATGTCACGGTCATCTATAAATACAGTCACCTCCAAGGGTGAGAGCTGGTGAGTCCTGCAGGCTGTGAAAATTCAGGACAGTGGCCCTGATAGCGGAGGTGGAGATCAAAGGAATGATTTCTGTGAGCCCAGGCCTCTTTTGTTCCTGTTCCCTGCCCTTTGTTGTGAAAACTCCTATATATCCTAGCTCCTGGATCACCACCTTGGAGCGGTTTCTCAGGGCTACCTGAGATGCTATCTCCCAAGCTTGCACTTAAGTCCTAATTTCACCCCAAATAAAATTTAACTCTCAACTTTCAGGTTAATTTTTTTTTTTTTTTTTTTGTCTTTTGTTGTTGTTATTGCTGTTGTTGTTGCTATTTCTTGGGCCGCTCCCGCGGCATATGGAGGTTCCCAGGCTAGGGGTCGAATCGGAGCTGTAGCCACCGGCCTACGCCAGAGCCACAGAAACGCGGGATCCGAGCCACGTCTGCAACCCACACCACAGCTCACGGCAACGCCGGATCGTTAACCCACTGAGCAAGGGCAGGGACCGAACCCACAACCTCATGGTTCCTAGTCGGATTCGTTAACCACTGCGCCACGACGGGAACTCCCAGGTTGTTTAATTTTTTCAATCGACATCTTTAAGGATCAAAACAAAATGTTTTCAAAAAAGGAAAAGACAAGGTCAAGTGAATATAAAATTCTGAACCCATCCCATCACTCCACTTCCCCAGAAATAGAGTTTTAAACACGTCAATTCTTGCCTCCTAAAATTTGGAAGCAAAATCCCTATTTCTAAGAAACTCATTATTAGTTGGCTACCTCAAATATCCCCATTCTTTAGCAGGGAAAACTGAAAAGAATCAGGTTTAAAATCAAATCCACTGAACACCCTAAAAAGACAACTAGGGAGGCTATCTGAGCCTAAAGTTAATTGTGAAACTACCAATCATTTAAGGATGAAATTATACCAATTCTAGACAGACTTTTACACACACAAAAAAGGGAAGGGAACATTTCCCAACTCATTTTATGAAGCCAATATAATCATCCCAAAATTAAAACCAAAGACATTACAAGAAAACAAAACTTGTTGTTCCCATTGCAATTCAGCAGTAATGAACCCCACTAGTAGCCACAGAATGCAGGTTCCATCCCCAGCCTCAATTAGTGGGTTAAGGATCCAGCGTTGCCCTGAGCTGTGGTGAAGGCCGGCAGCTGTAGCTCCAATTTGACCCCTAGCTTGGGAACCTCCATATGCTGCAGGTGCAGCCCTAAAAAGCAAAAAAAAAAAAAAAAAAAAAAAAAACTCCAGTATTCAGAATACATAAAGAACTCTTACAACTCAAAAAGAAGAAATCCATTTTTTAATGTGTAAGAGATTTTAGCAGATGCCTCAAAGATATATGAGTGGTCAATAAGTAGAGGAAAATATATACTCACACCATTAGATGTTAGGAAAATATAAATTAGTATCACAATGAGACACCACCACACACTCACCAGGACAGATAAAATTTACAAGACTGACAAAAATATAGCTGGTGGGGAACAACTAGCACTCACATATACTTCTGCCGAGAGTATAAAATGATACAACCACTTTAAAAAACTTTTTGGCAATACATTCTATAAAGTTAAATACATACCATACAACCAGCTATCAAGAGAATATGCATGCACTCCCTAGAATATCAGAGAATGTCAAGAAATTTTAGGACATTCAAGTTCTAGTACAGATGCTTAAAAATTGGTCTTAATACTTAAAATTAAATCTAAATATACACTCACAGGGCTTTTAGAGCTTACACAGCCAAATTTACTCATTTTAAAGATTAAGGAAAACACATGACCACTGTTTCGAGGGAAAACTGGGCATGGTCTTATTAATTTAGAGCTATTTTCTCTACATTGGTGCTTCTCAAACTTTTTAAATGCATATCAATCAACTGGGGATCTTGTTAAAATGCAAATTTTGATTCAGGAAATCTGGGATGGAACCTGAAACTGCGTTTCCTTTTTTCTCTCTCTTTCTTGTTGTTATTTTTTTTTCCCTTTTTTGCCATGCCCTTGGCATGCAAGAAAGTTCCTGGGCCGGGGATCAAACCCCTGCCACAGTAGTGACCTGAGCCAGAGTAATGACATTGCCGGATCCTCCATCAGCTGTGCCACCAGGGAACTTCTGAAACTGCATTTCTACCTAACTCCAAAGTGATTCCAAAACTAACAGTCCTCTGAACATAACAGAGTACCAAGTATTACAATATTTTACAGGTATTAAGTACGAAAAAAATCATTCATTTTATTTATTTATTTTTCTTTTTTAGGGCTGCACCCGTGGCACATGGATGTTCCCAGGCTACAGGTTGAATCAAGAGCTGCAGCTGCCAGCCTACACCACAGCCACAGCAATCAATACTGGATCCAAGCCATGTATGTGACCTAAACAGTAGTTTGCAGCAACACTGGATCCTTAACCCACTGAGAAATGCTAGGGAATGAATCCTACTAGACACAGGCCAGATTCTTAACCAGCTGAGCCACAAAAGGAACGCCTCACATTTTATTTCATGTAGTTTCTAGTGATATTAATGTTTTCACGGAAGGAAAAAAAAGTTTTTAAGCTAAACTGTAATCCTCCATTTTTCCTGAGAGACTGCTAATATGCTGATAAAACCAACTAATCCAGTCGAGCTACTGTGGATTGTGTATAAAGTGAAAGGACGCAGTGCACACAGCCATCCTAACTTTAAAAATATAAATGTAGATGTTTTAGTATGTTGACATGATATACAGCTAGGATTGAAAATTATTGGTCTGGAGTAATCATCAGTTATCTGGGTGAGCACTGAATTGCAGGTTTTCCTCCCCCTGCCCAAACAGATACAGCCCAGAATAAGAATTCTGACAAAAACCTCAAAGAAGATTTTCTTAAGGAGAAAGCAGTTATTAGCCAATCAGATACTATAAGAAAAGGTTCTATTTGCTCCTATAAAATAGTATTACTAATAACTTATAAAGTTAAGCTTCTTTCAAATAAAACTGGAACTATGATAAAAACTTTAAAGACTTCAGAAGAGAACCTATTATAATAATGTCACATATGAGGTGCTTTATCCCATCAGCTTTGCCAATTTGATCAACAAGACCATCCTAAATCACCAAGTTTTAGAAATACTTTTAAAGAATATATAATGTGGTTCATATGTCCTTCCTTTATCAGTATCAAATCAGATGATAAAAGCTGTTTTCCATAAGATTCAAATATTTTCCACTTGAAAGCTACTGTTTCCATAGTAACCAGCACTGACATAACAGAATCTTTGCTCGTCCCATTTAAAAAATACTGAGGAATAAAAATGGTTTTATGCAAAATTTATCTATAAAGAAAAATGTAAAACAGATTACAAAATATTTTTCCCAAAGTTTATCATCGAATATTTACCAGCTCTTAAAGCATACATTTAAATATGTGTAGCTTCAAAACAAAATATTTAACTCATTAATTTAGATTATTTTAAATGGGGTTGCAGTTTATAAAGTCAATTTTGTTGGCTAGTTAAGAGATGCTAGAATAAACTAGAGTTTCCTGATGGCCTAGTGGGTTAAGGATCCAGCACTGTCACTGCTATGGTGCAGGCTGCTGCTATGCATGGGTTCAACCCCTGGCCTGGGGATTTTCACATGCTACAGGCGCAGCCAAAAAAAAACTTTCGGGAAAAAAAAAAAGACATGCTAGAATAAGCAATGGCTCAGGAGACTCTAAGCAACAAGACAGAAATTCAATATTTTTCTCCTTTTTTTTTTGGCTACCCTGGTGGCATGTAGAAGTTCCTGGGCCAGGGATCAAGCCCATGCCACAGCAATGGCCCAAGCCACTGCAGCAACAATGCCAGATCCTTAACTTGCTGCATCACAGGAGAAATCCAACAAGACATTCAGAAAAATTCTATTTAGGTCTCACAACTTGAGTCCTCAGTAAGGTTCTTCTCTATTAAGTCTTGCAGAAAATTTCACCCCAGTCATGAAAAGGTTCTTGTATCTTTTGTACTTTTTTAAAGGGTGAGGATATACACTTTTGTTCTGTGGTATAAATGCTTAAAGAATTAGAATACACAATACTGAATCTTTTTGAATTTAATTTTTATGTAAGTTATTTATATGCTAGAGTATTCTTATGCAAATGAACAGAAGAGACAAGCTTGTTTGTAACTGCAAAAAAAAAAAAAAAAAAAACCCTACAACTGGGGATCTAAATATCCATGGATAAATAAATAAACTATGAAATAGAGAATTAAAATTAATAAGATTTAAATGTGTATACATGGATAAAAGTCAAACCCAATGTTGAATGAAAACAACAAAACAAGCCACAAATATAGTTTGGGCCACTTGCTAAAAAATTTTAAATGCAGCACAATATCATATATTACATATATATATAAAATATATATGTTACAGGACTGTTTTAAAAAAACCAGGAAACATATATACTAACTTCAAAACCAAGTTTCTATCTAGGGAGGGAGGGAAGAGAAGAAAAGGATTTTAGAAGAACCCTTTGACTGTATAGTAACACTTTACTTCTCTTTAAAAAGGGATTCAAAATAAATATGGCAAATATTGTGTATTAGCTCTAGGCAATGGCAATTGAGCATCTAACATATTTCCCTCTGTTATTTTTATAAGTCTGAAATACATTACAATTGTTTCTAAGGAAATATTTTAAGTTGCTTAAGAATTTATTTCCATAGGGAAAGGAACTTATATCTATCGAATGACTGTAACTTTATGCCAGGCACTGATAGGAAGCCTCTCAACAACCCTGTGGCTTAGCAACTATCCCTATTTGAGAGAAAAATGTGGACATTTCAAGAGGTTAAACAAAAAAAAAAATTTTTCAAGATTCTAGAGCTAAAAAGTAGTATATGAATCAAAATTTCTATTTAGGTCTTTTTATTAAGTCCATTCTGTTTCCTCTATACTGAAGTGCTTTTTAACACCACAGGATAATTCTTATAAAGATCAATCTTTGTCCCCCTATGGTATACAGCCATAAAAAGATGGCTCCAATCAGTCCATATTTTTAATGATGCTTATCATTTAAAATAAATTTGATATGAGTTCATCTACTCTTACGAGTAAATAACAGCAAGTACTGGAACTCCCTTGTGGCACAGTGGGTTGGTTAATGGTCCTGTGCTGTCTCTGCTGTGGCTTAAGGTGACTGCTGTGGCACAGGTTCGATCCCTGGTCTAGGAACTTCCACATGCTGCGGGCAGGGCCAAAAAATAAATAACAAGTACAGGTTATGTGTGGGTTCAAAGGATGTGGTTGTTTGGAAAGGTGGACTGATAAACATCTAGTATTTGAGATTAAATACTCAAGGTTTGAATTAAACTGAATTTCTGGGGAGTTCCCATTGTGGCTTCACGGAAAGAACCTGACTGGTGTTCATGAGGACTTGGGATTGATCCATGGCCTTGCTCAATGGGTTAAGGATCTGGCATTGTCGTGCGCTGTGGTTTAGGTCTGATCTGGTGTTGCTGTGGTTGTCGTGTAGACGGGCAGCTGCAACTTCGATTCAACCCCTAGCTTAGGAATTTCCATGTCCACAGTTGTGGCCCTAAAAAGACAAAAAAATAAAATAAAATAAACTGAATTTCTGAACAAAAACTAGAGTAAGAAAAATAATCAAAATTACGAATACACATAACTCTTCCTTGACAGATCAACAGGAAAAAAAAACTGTTTGCTATAGAATAGTTGATTCATCTGTAACTTAATTATACATGGATCTGAAGCCAAGCTATACTGTCAATTTTTAATGAGCCACAGCCATATCATAAAGCAGTGAATCCTATGCACACTAAAGCTTAAAAGAACCATCTAGGTGGCTTGTTTGGAATACAGATTTTTGGACCTCACCTCCAGAGTTAATTCAGTTCATGTATAGGGTCTAAGAATCTGTAACAAAAGTACAGATCTGATGCAAGGGTGCAATGGGGGCATAAGCCTTTACTCCTTCAATAAATATTCATTGAACACCTACGACACGGTTCTAAGAACTGTAGATTCAGTAGCAAACAAAACAAACACCAAAAAAATCCTGCCCTAGGAGTTTATTACATCCTAAAAGTGAGGAGACAGAAAACAGATACATGACATCAGCTGGTGTTAAGTGCTATAGAGAAAAATAAAACAGGTTAAGGGAAATGTAAAGCAGGGGTTGCCATTTTACAAAAGAATGATTAGTCACGGCTTCTCTAATAGAGATATTTGAGCACAGAATTGAAAGAAGTGGATATCTGGGAGAAGAGGTGAAAACATTATTAGGAACTTTCTTATTCTTTGAAATAATTTGCTGTATGAAATAATTTTAGGCATTGTACTTTTTACAATAGAAGACAGAAAAACATTTAAAGTGACTATTCTGTGCTATATATAATCCTCAAAATCACTTTGTGGGACTGCTAAATTTCCTTATTTGTATAAAGGAGGACACAGGATTCGATTAAGCAATTTGTTTAATTTAAACAAAATTTTAAAAATTTTATGTAATCAATCAGAATGCACACCCAGTTCAGATTCATCATTATCCATCTATGCCAAATGAACTTGTTTGCTGAACAAACTCAAGTGTATTCTGATGTGCTCAAGATTTTTAGAAAACTGAAAAAAACTTCCAAAAATACAATTTGTTTAAAAGCAGGGAAGTTGATGTCTCGTCTCAATAACAAATATTGACAGATAGCTATTTTTCCCTTTACTTTTCCCAAATATTTCCTTGTCAAAACTTTATCATTTATAGTCGGCAAATCATTTATACAGTCCCAACATTTGGGAAATAATTTTTTCTTCATAAGCCTTTTCCTGGGACAGGTTTAAAATTGTAGACTTTTAGGAGTTCCCGTTGTGGCTCAGTGAGTTAAGAATCTGACTAGTATCCATGAAGACATGGGTTTGATTGATCCCTGGCCTCTCTCACTGGGTTAAAGATCTGGCATTGCTGCAAGATGTGGCTCAGGTTGAAGATGCAGCTTGGATCCAGCATTGCTGTGGTGTAGGCTGGCAGCTGCAGCTCTGATTCGACCCCTAGCCTGGGAACTTTCATTTGCCATGGGTGCAGCCTTAAAAAAAAACAAAAAATATAAAATAAAATTGTAGACCCTTAAAACATAAGAGGCAATAAAACTGGAGTTCCCGTCATGGCTCAGCAGTTAACAAACCCAACTAGGGTCCATGAGGATACGGGTTTCATCCCTGGCCTCCTCAGTGGGTTAAGGATCCAGAGTTGCCATGAGCTGTGGTGTAGGTCACAGAAGCAGCTCAGATCTGGCGTTGCTATGGCTCTGGCACAGGCTGGCAGCTGTAGCTCCGATTCGACCTCTAGCCTGGGAACTTCCATATGCCATGGGTACGGCCCTAAAAAGCAAAAAAAAAAAAAAAAATATATATATATATATATATATATTTCCCATCTTTGTTCACCAAGTCCAACAATGCTCAGCACACGTATGCAATGTGTCAGGAACTGAGGAAAGTTCTCCCACCCTACCCACCTCACAAACTTGAGAGCAACGGCACTATGTAAGATATTAAAGAGGTACAATTTGCTACTAATAGTCCTTACTCTCAAAGTTCCATCCCTGGCCTTGCTCAGTAGGTTAAGGATCCGGCATTGCCATGAGCTGTGGTGTAGGTTGCAGATGCAGCTCAGATCTGGTGTTGCTGAGGCTGTGGTGTAGGCCAACAGCTGCAGCTTGGATTTGATGCCTAGCCTAGGAACTTCCATATGCTGTGGGTGTAGCCCTAAAAAGACAAAAACAAAAACAAACAAAAGGAGGGGGCCCTAAGAATGCTAGGCATTATCCTGAGGAGAGCCATGGAAAACTCTGAAGCAGAGTGATAGGATCAAAGCTGTACAGCAGAGACAAACTGAAAGTGATGAGTGAGTAAAAAGTATAATGAGAGTTTAAAAACAGGGAAATCAGATACAGGGCAAATGGAAGAGCCTGAGTATAAGGTGAAAAGCCCCAAGTCAAGAGGTGACAGTAAAAATAAAAAGCTATGCATGTGAGAACTAACTAGTTCTTCAACATCCTTTTTTGGAATAGGCAACAGATAACACTAAATGATCCCATACCTTTTTATTAAGGGACATTCTCTTTTCTATAAGCCTTTATAAAGCGACAGTGCACTAAATTTCCATTTCCCAAAGTACTGTTGGTACAGTGACCCCAAGGTTTTGCAACATATCACTTAGTTATCCAACAAAATCAGAGTAGGTTGCCTTGATTTAGGCAAATAGTTTAATCATTCCCTTTGTGGCCCTCAAATTAACTCTAGTAAGTTAAAGACATTAAACTCACAGAAGAGCTACTGAAATCTTGGATAATCAATTAGCCAAGGAGTTATTAAATAAATATATATAAGCTTAAATTTAGAATACGGTTTTCATGACAATTCTCAAAAAAGTATCTGCCAAGACAGGAAATAAGTTTCACTTTACCTGAGATGACTTGTTACACCAAGTTTAAAAAACAGGAAGGACGGAAAGAAGGACGGAAGGGAGAGAGAAAGAAAGGTATACGCTCAAATCCCAACCTTGGCTTAACAGAGGCAAAAGTCTACTGAAAGAGTAACTATAAGAAAATAGTGCCAAAAAGGGACAAATAAACATCCTTCCAGCTAGACAAATGTGACTAATTTGAAAAAACAAAAGGGATAAGAAGGTTTGAGCTTCTCATTATTCCTTCTTTTTGTCCTTTCCCTAGTTTGAGAGTATGGATCAAGATTCCTTCTGGCAGAGAAATACACATGCTCAAAAACAGGGGCAGGGAGCACACACCTTTAATGTTTTCAGTCACATTTGGGGGACTAATCAGATAGTTTTTCTAGGAATTATTCAGTTGTTTAAATCAGTCCTTTGCTCTATTTGGCTAGAGAAAAACAACCTATATTCCTTTTTTTTTCTCTCTCTCTCATCTTTTCTAGGGCCACACCTGCGGCACAGGCAGGTTTCCAGGCCAGGGGTCGAATCGGAGCTACAGCCGCCGGCCTAGGCCAGAGCCACAGCAACACAGGATCCAAGCCACATCTGCGGCCTATACCACAGCTCACGGCAATGCTGGATCCTTAACCCACTGAGCAAAGCCAGGGATCAAACCCACAACCTCACAGCTCCTAGTAAGATTCGTTAACCACTGCGCCACAACGGGAACTCCCCCCATGTTTCTTTTTTATTAAACATGCTCTAACACATTATCTTTTCAGTTGCTTCTATCCAACTGCTTTTTAAGCATCCCTTTTAGGAGTTCCCATCGTGTTTCAGCAGAAACAAATCTGACTAGGAACCATGAGGTTGCGGGTTCAATCCCTGGCCTTGTTCAGTGGGTTAAGGATCCAGCAATGCCGTGAACTGTGGTATAGGCCGCAGATGTGGATTAAGGATCTGGCGTTGCTGTGAGCTATGGTGTAGATTGCAGTTGCAACTCAGATCCTGCGTTGCTGTGGTGTAGGCCAGCAGCTGTAGCTCTTATTCCCTAGTCTGGGAACCTCCATATGCTGTGGGTGTGGCCCTAAAAAGCCAAAAAAAAAAAAAAAAAAAAAAAAGTATCCCTTTTAGAAAAATTCTTAGAAAACAGGGACAAGTGTTTCAACTATTTTGAAAAAGCTTCCAACATACTACGTATCTTTAATCTTCAAATAGTATATCCTACAATTTTGCTCCCTAAGACTCACCGACAAGCCCAACCTCCCCCATGAAGTCTTCCTCAACAATACTAACACAGAGTAATTTCTACTTCTGAAATTACAAACTTTATTGACAAATATGCACAAGGTCTATCTGATCTCCCATCTACATGAAAGCTTAGGGAATCTGTTCAACATTTCTCTACGTAGGTATTCATTACAAGCAACACACAAGCCCTTTTATGAGGTGCTCAATATGCCAACAGAACACAAAGGGCGGGGAAAAGAAGATAGTTCTTTGTATGTATGAGCTTCTATCACACTATTGGGCACTGAGGCAGATGTCCATAATCTGGCATTAAAAAAGGACAGGAACAATCAATATGTTGCAAGAATTTAAAACAGTAAAAAGAAAAAAAAAAAAAAAACCTCCAGTAGCATACCTAAAGATTCAAAAGAGACCAGACTGTTAATAAGTTGAGAGTTACCAATTTAAGAAAAACACTCATATGGCACCACTTAAATTTTTTTAAAAACATACTATTCTCTCAAAAAAAAAAAACCCACAAAACTAAAAAGCAAACATGAAAAAGAATTTCTTGCATGCAAAAGGCTTTTATAAAAACAAGAGAAACAGAGCCAAAAGATACAAAAATGCGATTTAAAAAAAGAATTCACATTTTAATTACCATATTAGAATTTCAACATCAACTATAATCAAAGAAATTCAACTAAAACAAATAGGGCGATCCCAATTTTCCCTATGCGTTGGCATTTTTCATTAACAATACCCATTGGTGAACAAGCACAAACCTAAACTTAAAGGAGACAGACTAAATGGGTACAACTTTCTAAATGGATTTGCTGATGTGTCTTCAATCTTGAAAATATAAAGGCCATTTAACCCAGAAATCTACTTTTAAGACCTTACCCTATATAGGTCAAGGTTTATCTATAAAGATGTTCGGCTAGCATTATTCACAAGAAATAACTCCATAATCAAGAGGAGGATTAGTTAAGTAGTAGTTAATATCATTTAAAAAATCATATTGCAGGGAGTTCCCATCGCAGCTCAGTGGTTAACAAATCCGACTAGGAACCATAAGGTTGAGGGTTTGATCCCTGGCCTTGCTCAGTGGGTTAAGGATCCGGCATTGCCATGAGCTGTGGTGTAGGTTGCAAACGCAGCTCGGATCCAGTGTTGCTGTGGCTCTGCTGTAGGCCATAGGCTACAGCTCTGATTAGACCCCTTGCCTGGGAACCTCCATGTGCCGCGGGAGCGGCCCAAGAAATGGCAAAAAGACCAAAAAAAAAAAAAAAAAAAATTGCAGAGATTACTTAATCATATAGAGAAATACAATAAAAAATGAAAAAGTTAGAAAATTATAGTTAAGATCCCAATCTATGAAAAGTTAAATTATGCTTCTAAAAACGGAAATATTAGTATGATTTTTATTTTCCTTTCTCCTTTATCTGTATTTCCAAAGTATCTATGAAGGTTTACTGCTTTTGAAATTAAACAAATTTTAAACTTACATGACAAAGCAAAAATTACCACATTACTCGATTAGGTTAAGAACCGTGATCACAAGTTGAAAGCTGTTCAATCACAAGTTTAGCTGTAACTTAAAGAAAGTAAATTTCTATCATAATATCCAGTTGTAAGACATTTGGTATTTGCTACATTGCTCAACCTTCCCAAGAACATTTAGACTTCAGAATTTCTTAAGAAACAATATCCAAGTACATGGCCATCTTCCTGCAATAAAAAGCCTCTTGACTCTAAACAAAAATTCAACACTGCCTGCTGATACTGCCATATCTAAATTTTAAAATTAAAGTGCTGATGAAAAGAAAACACAATTCCTGATGATTAATTAGTGTTGTCCAAAAAAACTAAGAACAAGAGTGATTTTCATGTCAAAATTTCTATCATTCAAAATTCCCCCCATCATTCTGATAGTTAACCCAACTTTTAACATCTTATAAACTTACTCATTCAAATATGAAAAGAGCAGCTTACTGAGTATGCCAATTTCAAACTCCTTATAGAGTTTCTTTACAGAAGGCCTTAAAGTTTCTAAAGTGCTTTCATAGATTATTTATTTAATAATCAAAAAAAAAGACCTCCAAGTTTGCTAGGGTAGATATTAACCAAGAGGAAGGAAAAAATGTTATTCCATTCTCACGGCCATAGGAAGTTTATAGAACTCAAAATTAAGTCTTTAATTAAGTATATTTTTATCACTACCCATGACTCTACTATAAATGATTATTACATGAAGGGGGAAAAAAGCTCTTCATGGGATTCATGACTGGTGTGGTTTCAAGTTGATCTTTTTTAAGCATTTTTATGCATCACATACATAAATTAGATTTTCCACCTTTATTGTTCATAAAGTCAATGTACTCTGCTTGAAAATTGCCAAGAAATCAATCCAAGAGTTCCCCAGTGGCCTAGCGATTAAGAATCTGGCATGTTCACTGCTGTGGCATGGGTTTGATCCCCGGCCTGGGAACTTCTGCATGTGACGGGCACCACCATAAAAAAAAAAAAAAAAAAAAAAAAAAAAAAAAATTAGCTCATATTGAATCCTGTAATTGAAACAAACAATTCCAGAAGACTGAAATCATATTTTGCCACATGATTAAATGATTCTTTAAAGTACAAACTTATTAAAGGTAGCTGAATATGAATGTATATTTTTATCTTATAAAAAATGAACAAAGACCTTTCAAGTCACAATTTTAAAAATTAAATGTTTAGTTTGAAGTTTCATCATAAGTAACCATACATTACAGTGGTAACTACCATCAAATAGAATGTTTTCGACTGGGTTTATCACTTTAATCACGTTTAATACATTAACCCTAAACATAAACATTATCAGCATTTTATAGAAGTTAAAATTTTACCCACCACCCTTGCCCAAACTAAACTTTTCTCCCCATTACTGGGAAAAAAAATTAGAAGAGACTTCCTGATTGCAAATACATACAAATAAGATAGAACAAGTAGTCAAACTGGCACATGCTTACACATATTACCATCTGTTACTGAAACAGAGCAGGGCCCTCTGGGGCTCCTGGGTACAAAAGTCTTTCTGGGTCCCCCATTTCTTGTTTTTAGGAAATAGGCCTTATTCAGCCTCAAAGACTTTCCCTCCAAGAGTTCCATAAAGAAAGGTTCAAACAGTTGCTAATCAAGGAAGGGAAGGGATACGGAGACAGGGAGGAGCAGTCAAGAAACTACAGTGCAGCCTTGGGGCATGGTTCCGGTTTCTCCCCAAGGAATATACATAATTTTGAGTTCTTCTGCAGAACTAAAACCCCCAACAAATGAAAGATGTTAATTACTTGATGAAGCATTCTTCATTCCGGAAAGGAGGACTGTCAGAACCAGGCCCGGGGCCACTAAACACCAACTCTGAAGAAAACTTGACTCTACCCTGACCCTTCTCTGTGGCCCTATTTTCCACTCCAAAACTGTAAGACCACCTTTTACTCCCTTCCAAAAGAAGGCAGTCTTTAAGGCATTAGCCTGCTGTGGTCTCCGTTGCCTGGCCAAGCAATAAAAGCTACTTTTTTCTCCTTTGCCCAAAACTGTCCCAGCGTTTCTATTCGGCCCAGGTGGACAGAAGCTGGGTTTCAGCAACATTACAAACAGCTTTACAAACAGCTTTACAATTTCCAGAACACTTGCACCCTATCACCTCATTTGTTTTCCACAACAGCACCTGTGGATTATCACTACTATAATTCGAGGGGTTTCAGGCACAGAGAGGTTTTTTTTGCTTTTTTTTGTTTGTTTGTTTGTTTGTTTTGTCTTTTTGCTATTTCTTGGGCCGCTCCCGCGGCATATGGAGGTTCCCAGGCCAGGGGTTGAATCGGAGCTGTAGCCGCCAGCCTATGCCAGAGCCATAGCAACGCGGGATCCGAGCCACATCTGCAACCTACACCACAGCTCATGGCAACGCCGGATCCTTAATCCACTGAGCAAGGGCAGGGATCGAACCCGCAACCTCATGGTTCCTAGTCGGATTCGTTAACCACTGCTCCAGGACGGGAACTCCACACAGAGAGTTTAAATGAAGTCACTCAGCTTTTGATTCCTCATTCTTTTTCCACTGTA
This sequence comes from Sus scrofa, assembly GCF_054392235.1. Lineage (NCBI taxonomy): Eukaryota > Metazoa > Chordata > Mammalia > Artiodactyla > Suidae > Sus > Sus scrofa. Next base: position 114,169,942 of record NC_139385.1, on the reverse strand, counting down.
CTATCCTGATTCTCTATGACGAAGGAAATACTGCCCCCAGAGAGTATCGTACAATAAAAAGGTAAAATGTGCTTAGAGATCTTAGACAAGCACCTTTCATCAGTTATACATTTCACCAAATTACTGGCTATTTTGATGCCAATCACAGAAATACAAGTTGTACAAATCATTTTATTATACTGGTACTTTAGAATCCCCTAGATTCTACTTGTTCTGCCCAGAAGACTAATTCCAAAGTCTACTTTCTTAATTCTTCTACTTCTTTGTGCAATATCCACCTCTTCCCTTCCTACTTTAAAATTTCCCACTCCCATTAGTGACTTGCCCTATCTTTACTTTCCAACTGCCCCATCTTTACATCAGCATGATTTCAGACTTCATTCAACAAAGTTTTACACAGTCACCTCTAATTATGTGATAATTTGCCCCATTCTCCTCCAAGTCTGGTGAAGAGTAGTAGGAGTTCCTCTGAGTAGTTTCTGTGACTGTAGACCAGTTAATCACTTCCTCCCTTTGTAACTGTAGACCAGTCACAATCACTCCACAATCACCCCCTCCAACGGGAATAATTTAATTCCCTCACAGAAGATTTTAAGAATAAAATCAAAACAAGATGTTTAAAGCGCTTTATAAAGTATGAAGGAGTTCCCGTTGTGGACCAGCGGTAACAAAACCGACTACTAGGAATGAAGACTCAGGTGTGATTCCTGGCCCAGCTCAGTGGGTTAAGGATCTGGCGTTGCCGTGAGCTGTGATGTAGATCACAGAGGCAGTTTGGACCCTGAGTTGCTGTGGCATAGTCGGGCAGCTGCAGCTCCTGGGTTGCTGTGGCACAGGCAAGGAGAGCAAGACATCTTACTCCTCTGCCTCTTGATCCTTCTCCCGGAAAAGGCATAATTTTGGAAAAGGTCTAACAAGTACAAGAAAGTTATTTTCACCTGTGTATATTAAAAAACCTTATCCTAAAGTTAAAACACAGAGGGAAACTAAAAAGAAAATAGGTGCACTCAACTTAAGGCCAGAATCTCATTCTGACTCATGGTTTATTTGCCCCATAATAAATACCTCTTTATTGTAAGGCAGCTCTTTCTTCCTTAAATAAAGAATTTCAGAGTTCCTGTTGTGGCTCAGTGGAAACTAATCTGACTAGCATCCATGAGGACGCAGGTTCGATCCCTGTCCTTGTTCAGTGGGTTAAGGATCTGGCATTGCCATGAGTTGTGGTGTAGGTTGCAGACTCGGCTTGGATCTGATGTTGCTGTGGCTGTGGTGCATGCCACCGGCTACAGCTTCAATTGGACCCCTGAGGAACCTCCATATGCCTCCAATTCGGCCCTAAAAAGACCAAAAAAAAAAAGAATTTCAATGGATTTCAAAACACCTTACTAAATAGATTTAATCACATCCACAGATGCTTATCATCCTACAAAGTCATAAAAATAGAATAGATCATAAGTGCTTTATAAAGGTCTCACTTTCTAAGAGTAAGCATGCCTCTTTAAGAGACACAAAACATCTTCCCAAGACTAAACTTCTATAGTGGCACCTGACTCACCCCAACTCAGCTTAACTTTGTTTATCCAGAAAGCATAGGGAGACAAAGAGTTTACACAGCCAAAATTAGATGAGTTCCTACTCATTTGCAGTCTGCTGGCTTTTACTTTAAACACAAATCTTAACAAGTTTATTTGGTTTTTAATGTAGAATGGGTGACTCAGAGCAAATTAGCAGGGAGAGGGACTATTTCAGGCAGTCATTTGATAGGAATGGCTATCAAGTGAAGGATTAACTATACACACACAAGATAAAAACCTGCGGGTAGGAGACAGAGTATTTAATAAATGAGCAACTCTACTTATCATGTCTTAAGAATCGCATCTCTTCACAGTTCATACACAGCCTTGAGTTACAAAGGTAAGCAAGCACGCTTGCTTTGGATAGAACGCTTTGGATCTACGTCAAAACGGTTATAATTAATAAATAAGTAAATAAGCACACCCCCGGGGTCCAAAAGAGCTAAATTAACCAATCCCTCAGCATTCCAAACAACTCTAATTACTTGAGAATTCCAACCAGAATAGATCTAAGGCATACCTCTCTTCTCTTGAAGTACTTTTTCTATATAAATAGTTCTGTCAAATGCTTTGCTTGGCAAGAAATAAAATAAGCCTTATTTCCTGTTCTTTTTCCCTTAGCAAAAACTCTAGATTGTCATCACCTCTGACATACATTCAACATGTCCATAGGCTAATAACATAAATGATGAAATACATTTCACGTAAGCTTTTCTATTAAAGTCAGTCTTCTATCAAAATGTTTTACATTTTATCTCACGAAACCTTTAACAGACTGTAGAAGTCTGAACAACACAGTTCAAATTTAGTGTAGGTTAAAAAAAAACAAAAAAAACTCCTATCTATGCTATTGCCATACTTACCTAACCATAAACTTTTACTATTTACAAGTCTTTAAAAAACTTTATGCCTTTAAGTACCACCAAAATACTCAATCAGGATTTCAGGCGTTCAATTCACATCATAGTGAAAGATCAAATGCTAAACTCCTAAAAATAGGGGTGTTATGAGAGGGACACACAACACCCCGCTGCCAAGGCAAATGCGTCTTCGGGGGCAGGGGCACTCCTTGAACACGTACAGTAAGAGTTCACATTCAGCAAAACCAGGGAGCGAAGGATCAGGTGATTTCGCACCACCAACACTTTCAGTCTAACCAGGCCTTACTATGTTCTCAGTACTAGCACACAGCACATAAACCCCAGTTTTGACAATTAAACCCGAACTTGCATCCTAGCCACGCGTTACCCACTTGAATGGGTCCGGGAACCGAGGGGCCACGAAACGCGGGCCCCAGAGCACAGCCTTGGCCTGCGGACTGCGGTTCCCTCCTGGAAGGGCGTCTGGAGAGCTTTCCGACCTGGCAGCGAGGTGTCCGCTCCCCCAGTGCGCTGCGCGTCCTCCTCCTCCACGGGGCCCATCACGACCTGGATAACCCTTCCTCCCTTTCCCCGCGAGGAACAGAGAGCAGTAAGTGCCGGCCTAATGACAGGTCGTCCAGCAGCTTCCGAAGAGCCTTAGGACCGAGCCACGCCGCAGCCTAGCTCCCCGCGCCCCGGGTCGGCGGCCCCTGCTCAAGGCCGCCCCCTCAGGTCGGGGCGGACCCAGCCACAGCCACGCGGCGGGCGGGCAGGCGGACAGGGGGCCGGGCCGGGCGCAGCGGCGCGCGAGCCGCCAGTACACTCGACAGCTGCGGGAGCCGCCGCCACGGGGCCGCCCTTTCGGGCCGCGCGCTGCTGGAGCCCGGGGCGCGGCGGGGGCTAGGCCCGGCGGCCAGACGCGGCGGCAGAAGGAAAGCTGAGCCAGCCGCGGACGACGACCCCGCCGCCTGCGGCCGGTGCCCGCGAGCTCGAGCGGCTCTCGCCCTCTCACCACCCGGCCCTGCGGCCTCCACCGCGCCGGCCCGTACCTAGGAGGGTCGTGGACGAGACGTGGTTAACCGCGGTGTTTGGGTCACTGGTCCGCCGCCGGCGCCGCAGCCCCTGGTGCGGCTGCTGCCTCCGCGCTGCCTCGTCCCCCTCCGCCATCTTGTACCGATTTAAAATTAACTCCCCACTGACGTCAAACGCCGCCGCCGCTTTATCAACCTCCCGGGAGCCGGCGGGGCGCCGTTGGGTCCTAGCGCCGCCCTCAAGCTACTCCTCCTGGTCCTCCCCACGCCCTCCCTCGTCCCGCCCCTCGGAGCCCTCGCTCCGCCCCCGCTCTGCTTGCAAGCCTGCCTGCTGCTCGGTTTTCCCAGCCTTCCACTTTGGGGAGAACTTGGGCAGCGTTCCACCCCGACAGTCTCACACTCCCACCGCCCTAAGCTCATTGCCACACCTCAGCTCTGGACTAGGCTGTGTAAACGAAGAAGGATTCTCCGGAGAGCCAAGTCCCTCCTTCCTAATTCAGTAACCCAATTCTCTTGACAGCTCTTCTCCATGATCGTTGACTCGTGCACTGCACGTGAGGTTGCTTTCACACTCCTTTCCTTCTCTCCCTTTTATTCCCACCTCCTCCCACAGCTGTGCTCCCCCTCCTCCCTTCTTCGTTCCTCCTTCCCCCACCCCCACACTCCCCGCCACACTATTGCTGGTGCCCTGCTTTTCCTCATGTTCTTTCTTGCACAAGTCTCCAATGTTGTTTCCCATCCAGAGACCATCCTATGGTTCGTTTGCCATCGCTTCCTTCTAATTATGAGACCCTCCTCTTATCTTCTTAACTGTGCATACCCTTGCCTTCCTGCTCCTAGCCCCTTACAGGGGCAAACCAGAAAGCATTCTAATCATAAAAAGACTTGTAGCAGGTCCTTTCCGAACTGTGATAACCTTCTTCAAGGGGTCCAGTGACATCTTATAGAAAGTTCAGGTCGCTTTTAAAAGGAAAGCCACCCTTTGGAGACTTCTGTGAAACAGTCCCTATTCTTTTGGGTGTTTACCATTATCGCCAGCTGCATTAGATTCTCCTTTTCTCTGGTAAAGACATGTGTCCAGGTGTCCAAATCGCTGTCTTGGACAGGTCTTCTCACAGCCCTTCATCCTGAATGACCACTACAAAAGCATTGATGTCATCAAAGCTTACAGGGTACCATTCTAGAAGGGGGGTTGTTGGGCCATTTCTTTATTCATCTGTTTTCTGTATTAATAGAAAGGGATTTGGGGCTCCTCCTGGACCTCCTAACTCCCTGCATCCTGGTTCGATGCCCCTGGTCCAACCTAAGCACCAAGTTGTAAGCCCTGTTTGATGATGGATTTCCTGTCATAATCTCCCTATAAGGCATCTATTTAATATTGCCTGCAGTCTGCTTTATGCAGGGTATTATCATCTGAGGTATGAGAGAAGATGCAAAGATGAGTATTTTTGCCAGCAAAGAATAAATTTCCAGTTAGAATTAGCAGCTAACTTAGTACTGAGCCCACTCCATCAGGGACCCCCAGAGTTAAGGCTGCACTGCTAGTCAAGTGACCTCCTAGCCAGTGTCCTTTCCACTAGGAAACAGTTTATTTCATAGGCTACTACAGTGCCCTGGACAGGTCCAAGTCTCCTGACTCTAAGGAGGGTAAAGAAGCCAAACACAAGTACTGTCAAGAGACTGAGCACTATCCCATGGTCACCTCAAATCCATATGTTTTAAGGGCCTTCCTCCATTTTCCCCAGTCAACCATCCCTCTGCAATTTCTCATCACAGTGAAACCTCAGTGTTCCTGCAGACATCTCCCTCCCTCTATACCCAGCAAATCCACATGACAACTATTCTGACTTCTAAATCTTACCCAGCTCACCTCCTCCCACCCCCTCAGCCTTCCTCTTGATTCAGACCCCATCATCTCCCAGTGGACTTGCTATAACAACTTCCCTGCTCTTCCCCCCTTCTCCTGTGGGTCCTCCACATAGACTGTCTTGAATTTTCTTAGATGCAAATTTATTCAGGTGATTTCGCTGATCAGGATAAAGTCCAGACTCTTCAAAATAGTTGACGAGAACGTTCATGCTTTGGGCTCTACCTTTATAACAAGCCTCATTTTTCACTACTCTGTCATTTGTTCCTTCATTCTTTCATTTAACAAATGAATTTTGACACTGTTGTGTGTGCTGAACAGACGATGACAAACAAGACAGACAAAATTGCTTTCCTTGGTTTTTGTTTCTTTCCATACCCCAGACAGACTCCTTCCACCACACAAAAAAGTGAGCATCCAAGAGCTCAGGGATCTGTCTTCAGGCTATCTCCAGCACTTAAGCCAGTGCCTACTACATAACAAGACCTCAAAAAATATCTGTGAATAAATGAATGAATAAAAGAATGAAGGAATAGGTTACAACTCTTACACTGATTCACCTAATGTTTCTAAACTTCCAGGTCCTCATTCTTTATAACTAACTATATAACAAGTCCTTTATGGGATCAAATCAATGTATTGAGAGCATTTTCTTGACTCTAAAATAGCCAACACTTATGGAATGTTTACTGCTCAAAATACTTTACATATGTTAAGTCATTTAATCCTAACAATAATCCTAAGACATAAATGCTAATGCTATTCTCACCTTACAGATGGAGAAATTGAGGCACTAAGAGGTTAAAAACTTGCCTGAATGGCAGGACTGGCATTTGAAGGCAGGCTTTCTGGGCCCAGGGCTTATTCTCATAAACACCATAATAGTATTCAGCTTATAGACTGAATTCCTGGAGGGCAGAATCCATAGTTTATCCACAGCAGATACTGTGGGATTCTGCTTTCAGTTAGTGTAAATTTTATTAAAAGCTCTTTCTGCCAAATAAACAACCTTTTAAATTTTTAAAATCCCATTAATAAATGGGCGAAAGACATCCACAGACGATTCACCAAAAAGAATTATCAAAGTGGACCTTAAGCATATGAAAACTGTTCAGTTTTACTCATAATAAGAGAAATGCAAATTAAAACAACACTGAGACACCATTTCTCACCCATCAGGTTGGCAAAAATTCAAAAGCTTACAATTACACTCTGTTGGCAAGGACGCGGAGGAAAACAGACACTCTCCTACACTGCCTTCTCACTGGGAATGCAAAATGGTATAACCCCTATGGATAGGAGCTTGGCAATATCCAACAAAATTCATTCGCACTTACACTTTGACATGCCAGTCTCACTTCTGGGCATTAACCCTGAAGATTCAGCTCCAATAATACAAAAAAAAAAAAATTTTTTTTCATTACACAAGGTTACTCACTGCAGCATTATTCGCATTTGCAAAATATTGGAAACTATCTAACTATCCAAGCTTAGGTGATCGGTTAAGTGAACTCTGATAATACGTCATTCTGAGCACTTTATAACTGTAAAGAAAGAAGAGAAAGATCTCTATGAACTGATACAGAGTGATTTCCAAGAAACATTAAGTGGAAAAAAGCCAAACTGCAAAGATCGCATTTGGAGCCTACCTTCTGCGTGAGGTCACAGACAGGCTCAGATACTGTGTTGCTGTGGCTGTGGTGTAGGCAGGCAGAAACATCATGGAGTATATCTCAGGGAGACTTTCGGAGTCTCCTAGGGAAGGAAAAGCACTGGGTACTGAGGGGAGGAGAGCTGACTAGAACTGACCCCAAGATCTCTTTAACCTTCATGGAAACTCTTCCTCCCGATAAGAGGTGGAGATTGGGTATCCATGGGTGGAAACTGTTGCCTTGATTTAGAGGATGTCAGATGATTGGAGCAGGGTTTAGAGTAGGGGCACAGGTAAACAAATATAAAACAGTGACTACAGTAGAAAAGAGGTTGACTATTGCTGTGGCTAAAATGAGGTAAATTGCTCTGTGAGAATGAAAAAGCCTGTGTTCGAGGCAAACTGCATCTCTGTAGACCTTATCTGTTCAGTGATGATTTCGCTAGAAGTGTAATTTGAGGTACATTATGTTTGCAAACTGTTGCTCCTTCCTGTGAAGATTATGTGCTTTTTTGTCCAGGAATGGTTTGACAGATGAATGAGCCATTTTCCTGAGACTGTGTGAGATTAGTTCTGGGCCCAGACAGGATTGCTTCAGGGGCCAGTTGACAAAAAAGAAGAACATGGCTGGGAAATGGGTCTGGCAGCTTTGGGAGCACTGGTGAGCTTGACTCAATCACTGGCATCTCTTGGTGGACTGCGCAGGCTCCTCTCATTGACCTTGGGGGCAGTGGCCACTGACTGATCCCAGAAATTGTACAGTGACTGTGGCTAACAAACCAATTTGCCGTATCTGAGGGTCTCTTTGAGATTAACATTTTGAGGGAGGGGCCAGAGAGGAAAGTTTTTGGAAGGAAGGAGGGAAATCAAAGTGCCTGCTGGAGCAGTGGTGAACAAGAACAGGGACTCTGAGTTATTGATTGGCAGGGAAATTTTACTTATATCAAAAGTGGATAAGCCAGGGTCATTGGATTATATCCTATAAAGGAGATCAAATCAAGAACATCAAGGGTTCCTTGAGGCTCACACCAGGAGGACCCTGGACAGGGTGCCTGCCTCTGACACAGCCTTGCTGGTATCATGTTAAGAATTGCAGGCATCTTGAAAGGCACTTGCTCCCCATGGAACACTGTGGGCAGATGGGTTTCCACCCAGTTTGCTGCTTAATATCAGGTGTCCATTGTTCTATGGAGCAAGAGACAGCTGTCCCTCATGAATGTGAGAGGGAAATAATGACCCTTCCAATCCATATTCATCCTCAGAGGATTTGAACTGGGATATGTGAGCATCAGTGTCACTTACTGAAAAGTACACCAACTCTGGAGTTGAAACCCCAGCTATGCTGCTTGGTTTTATGACCTTGAGAAAGTTAATTAACCTCTTTGACCCTCAGTAGTGGGAATAGTAGTGGGAGTAACAAAGATCCAAATTCGTGAACTGGACTTGCTTGAGTATGTTTTGATAAGTAGATAGTGACTGACTTTTGTTTTGTTTTGTTTTGTTTGCTTTTTAGGGCCACACGCGCGGCATATGGAGATTCCCAGGCTGGGGTCTAATCAGAGCGACAGCTGCCAGCCTGCACTACAGCTCATGGCAATGCCAGATCCTTAACCCACTGAGTGAGGCCAGAGAGACTGAACCCGAAACTTCATGGTTCCTAGTCAGATACATTTCCGCTGTGCCACAACAGGAACTCTGACTGGCTTTTAAATTAAGATCAACATACAAAAGGACACTGGCAGGAAAGCTTTAAGAACTGTACTATATTCAATAACAATTTATCAAAAATTATGAGAGAGTGAATGTAGCCACCAGGATACAGAAAAAGTACTGGTAGCTTGAAGCAGACACCGTCATGTGCTTTCAACTCCTCTAAGAACAGGGCAGTGAATGATATCCACCCCAGACAGCCTATCCAGACACACCTAACACCCTCCCCACCACTCCCACCCTCAGGAATGTCTTTGAAGTCAGCTGGAGGATTTCCATGCTCCACAGAAGGAACTGCACAACTTAGCCTCTTTTAAGATTAACACAATATCCACATTGGCCTTATTACAATCAATGTATTTTATTTGTAACTGGAGAGCATCCAAATCTTTCCTTCTATCTCACACCCAAGCTTCATTCCAAACTCCCCAAAACAGGCTGGCAAGTTGGCAGGCAAAACACTCCACCTTGACAATGCCCTTAGTATTAATTGTCCTTGTAACCTGCTTAATCCTCAGATTCACTGTCAGTAGTTTCATCATTATATTTTGACTGTTAAACCTGCACCTCCTCTCAAACACTTCCTCCAAACCCAATGCCATTTCTCCCGTCCCTCAATATTCTTGAGGTGTCTTCAAGTATAAACATGCATTAAATGAGCTCCTTCTTTCTGTTTCCTGTAATAGTTCTTTGCACAAGCTGAAATATCTGCAAGTAATGCCACTGCCATGTGAACTGCCTGACAAATAATTGTCTTTCAAGCTTCTCCCCATCAACCTCCAAAAAGGTGAGCTATAAAACATAATGAAATAATTGTTACTTTAACATTAAGTTTTAGGGTAACTTGTTACACTGCAAAGATAACCAGGCCACATGCACATGTGAACACATATACATAGTAAAAATATCAACTAATACCTATCCTAAACCCGAAATTCAGGATAGTGGTTATCACTCTGGTAGTTATTTGTTTGCTTTTGCTGTCTAAAGCAGTGGTTCTTTTTTTTTTTTTTTTTTGTCTTTTTTGCTATTTCTTTGGGCCGCTCCCACGGCATATGGAGGTTCCCAGGCTAGGGGTCCAATCGGAGCTGCAGCCCCCGGCCTAAGCCAGAGCCACAGCAACGCGGGATCTGAGCCGTGTCTGCAACCTACACCACAGCTCACGGCAATGCTGGATCCTTAACCCACTGAGCAAGGCCAGGGATCGAACCTGCAACCTCATGGTTCCTAGTCGGATTCGCTAACCACTGCGCCACGACGGGAACTCCTAAAGCAGTGGTTCTTAATTTGTTGTTGTTTCGTTTTGTTTGACAGTGACAGGAAAGATAAATGGCGTTCTCCTACAGGTCATGTTCCCATAGGCATCCACATATCCACTGGTGGCCATTGTCAATTAAACTATTGGCCATGCAGCTCCAATTAGGAGCAAATCCAGGATGTATGGGGTCTAAAGCATCTACAAATTTGGAGAACATCTTTAAGAAAACAAATTATGAATCAAAATTATATCTGAAAGTAAACATTTATTTGGAATGAGAAGATAAATTCCAAGAAATTATAAATTTTATAAAGCTAATGTTCCATAAATGTAGAGAAAAATTATATTTTTAGTTATTAACCCCATGGCAAACCTCTCTAATACTTTTTTTCTGACTTTTTGAGCTGTATACTCTTGGTTCTTCATATTACATGCATTGGCATGTCATTTTCTGAAGAGAAAACAATTTAGTTTTTCCTCTAGCATAATTAATAAAGTTTTCTATTTATTTTATTTTATTTTTTGTTTTTTAGGGCCGCACCTGTGCGCATATGGAAGTTCCCAGACTAGGGGTCCAATCGGAGCTGCAGCTGCTGGCCTATAGCACAGCCACAGCCACAGCAACGCAAGATCCAAGCTGTATCTTCAATGTACACCACAGCTCAAGGCAATGCCAGATCCTTAATCCACTGAGTGAGGCCAGGGATTGAACCTACATCCTCATGGATACTAGTTAGGTTTGTAACTTGCTGAGGCACAATGGGAACTCCACGTTTTTTATTTATTGATAGCTTAGAAAAGTCCCTTTCGGCTTCATAACATTTTATTGTTGAAATATAAATTTTTAGGATTAGTGTCAAATTTGGGGACCTCTCTATCAAGTCTCTTTCATGCAGGAGCTTCAGATTTCAGGGCTGATACAGTTTTCTTTTCATTGACTCATCTCATATACTCTTTGCACTGAAGCACGGGTTCCATTGTATATGCCACATTTCACAATAGGTTCTTAACAGGAGAGAAATTCCTTTTTTTTTTTTTTTTCTGTACCCCTGGCATATGGAAGTTCCTGGGCAGCTGTGGCAGCACTGGATCCTTAATCTATTGAGCCACAGAAATTACTCCAGAAATTCTATTTTTAATGATCATTGATGAAAACAAAAATCCTCTTTTTACAATTTTACCCATCTAGTGGGTGGAAGAATTTTCCATAGACTAGCTTCTAGCTCCATGCTTTTCAAACATTATTTTCCATCCACTCCCCACATACACACTGTTGGTGCTGCGCATGGTGGGACACTGCGGGACACTGCCACTTCTGACCTTGCATATGTTCCTACCACTTTGAGTCTGAGAATAGGAACAGAGAACAAAGGGTGCATGTGTTCTGGTCTGCCCCTTTACGGCTTATATTAGGAGTTCAATGTTAAACAGATTGAAGGGAAAACAGAAAGCAGAGGGAGTCTGTGCCCTCTCCCCCATCTAGTACTCTGGGAACAATCTGCTCCACCCAGTGGCCTTGTTCCTTCAAGAAATGGTCACAGCAGATTAAAAACAATGGTGCATGTGGCTTAGGCGGACATAAGTCTTGGGTATCCGTCTCTGCTTCCCTTGGCTGGGGCCTCCATGGTGTATGGAGGACTAGGAAGGCAGCTGAATTGCAAACTAGAGGTCATCATTGTCAGTATAGACACCGACCTAAGTTAGAAATAAGATGGAGGTTGTAGGAGATATTCAGACAGGTATGCCACACCAAGGTCACCCGGACCAACAAAACAGAGTACTGGGTTCTGCACACACCAAAGAACAAAGCACAGGCAGGTCAGCCTCAACTCCACAGATGAGTACAAGGTTCCTAGGGACCAGACTAGCCAAGCCACTCACAGCAGAGTCCAGTGAGGCTGCACATAATCACTGGGATCCAGAGGTGTGTCCTGGCATGGAGACACCTCCCCCTCCATTCCCCTCCCCCCCCCGCCACTTTGCCAAGTGGTCAACCAAGTAAGCTTTCTGCTCTGTCTGCAAACCTGTTTCTTGAGCTAGTGCTCTGGAAGTGAGTAGCAACAATGGAGCCTAGCATACTACAATCAGATTTTCAAGTCACAGGGTGAGATCCCTGGAATCCTCTTACTAAAACATAATAGCACAAGGAAAATAAATTTTTTCTATTTTTTAAATTTTGTATCTGTGTGAGATAATGGCTATTGGCTAAACTTACTGTGATAATCACTTCATGATGTCTATAAATCAGGTCATTAGACTGTGCACCTTAAACTTGTACAGTGCTGTATGTCAATTATGTCAATTATATCTTAAACTGGAAGAAAAAAATAAAGTGCATTTCTTTTTTTTTTTTTTTTTTTTTTTTTGTCTTTTGTTGTTGTTGTTGCTATTTCTTGGGCCGCTCCCTCGGCATATGGAGGTTCCCAGGCTAGGGGTTGAATCGGAGCTGTAGCCACCAGCCTACGCCAGAGCCACAGCAACGCGGGATCTGAGCCGCGTCTGCAACCTACACCACAGCTCATGGCAACGCCGGATCGTTAACCCACTGAGCAAGGGCGGGGATCAAACCCTCAACCTCATGCTTCCTAGTCGGATTCGTTAACCACTGCGCCACGACGGGAACTCCAAAAAATAAAGTGCATTTCTTTATGCAGAAAAAAAAAAAAAAAAGTAATATTTACCAGGTATTTATATGTGTCTGGTAATTCTTGTTACCATAATAGAAATATATTTACATTACTTTTTTTTTTTTTTTTTTTTGTCTTTTTGCCTTTTCTAGGGCCACTCTCGTGGCATATGGAGATTCCCAGGCTAGGGGTCCAATTGGAGCCATAGCCACAGGCCTACACCAGAGCCACAGCAACGCAGGATCCAAGCCGAGTCTGCAACCTATACTGCAGCTCACGGCAATGCTGGATCCTCAACCCACTGAGCAAGGCCAGGGATCGAACCCGCGACCTCATGGTTCCTAGTCGGATTCATTAACCACCGCGCCACGATGGGAACTCCAACATTACTTTTTTTTAGTTAAGCTTCACAATAACTCCATTGCAGAGGTATTATTACTATCTCCATTTTACACCAAGAAGCCTAAAACCAAGAGAAATTAAACAATTTATCCAAGGCTACCCAGCTTTTAAAATAGTGGAGCGAGGCTTTGGACCCATTGGTAGAATTCAGGAGTTCACACTTGGAACTAAATTCTGTTGTCCTTTAGCAACTTGAGGAACTCCAAGTATATGATACCAATAGCTCCTTGAGGTTGGCCTGACTATGCCTCACTACAAGTCCCTTCCTTGGCACCATGTGACATCAATGGCAGATCTCAGAATATAAGATTGCTGCTTCAGGAGTTCCCGTCATGGCTCAGTGGTTAACAAATCCAACTAGGAACCATGAGGATGCAGGTTTGATCCCTGGCCTCACTCAGTGGGTTAGAGATCCGGTGTTGCAGTAAGCTGTGGTGTAGGTCGCAGACGCAGCTCTGATCTGGCGTTGCTGTGGCTGTGGTGTAGGCCGGCGGCTACAGCTCCGATTAGACCCCTAGCCTGGGAACCTCCACGTGCGGGTATGGCCCTAGGAAAAAAAAAAAAAAAAAAAAAAAAGATCGCTGCTTCAGTGTAATAAGTGTAGTCTGTTTCTCAACTCCAGAGCCCAAACTGCTTCATGGGAGGGTCACCTGATGCCCGAGAAGAACTACACACCAGTCATCACCAGTCTGTGGATACAACATTGGGCCATGCTGGAAGCGGCCAACCACGTCCCATCGCATACCCATTCTCTGTTCCATTCCAGAAGCCTATGATACATTTTAAAGGTCTGCTCACTCCCAGCATAAACATTTCATTTTTTTATTTTATTTTATTTATTTATTTTTTTTGTCTTTTTGCTATTTCTTGGGCCGCTCCCACGGCATATGGAGGTTCCCAGGCTAGGGGTTGAATCGGAGCTGTAGCCACCAGCCTACGCCAGAGCCACAGCAACGCGGGATCTGAGCTGCGTCTGCAATCTACACCACAGCTTACGGCAACGCCGGGTCCTTAACCCACTGAGCAAGGGCGGGGATCAAACCCTCAACCTCATGGTTCCTAGTCGGATTCGTTAACCACTGCGCCGCAACGGGAACTCCCCAGCATAAACATTTTAATCCATGGAAATTCATCCTTAGAAATAACCACACTAAGGAAACTGGAGGAAACTGGAGCAGCGAGGGCTCCAGATTGCAATTCTGACTGTGACCAAAAACACTTGAAAATGTTTTTAACCTTTATGGACTTTCATTTCCACAAAACTGAAAGGGGGCGCAAGACACTACCATCATTTATAGGCTGGCTGATTTGTTTTTCCTTGAGCAACTATTCCCATTCAGGGTACTTCTCTGCCCAGCCTTGCCATCTCCTCCAACACTCCCTCCCATCAGCATCTGCTTTCTTCAGAGCTCTTGAGGACAAAGCCAGACCCTTGCTGGCAGAGCCTGTGGAGAGAGCTAGGATCTGTGCCAAGCCTGCAGAATGCTGATGCTCCTAGAGCCTCTGTCCACCGGGTACCAGAGCTGAGAAGATTCTATACAGAGGGGTGAGTACAGAATCCCCAGGCTCCAATCAGCCCTGCCACACTTTGTTTCTAGGCAGTTCTGCTTGTGCTGAAGATTCCTAAAGTTTCTCCCGAAAGGAGGCTTTGTGGTTTCCTCCTCTTACCTCTTGTTGCCTCATAGTCTCAGGAAGCCTTTTCCTCCGTTTCTGGTCTCACTCCTCTGACCAGCATCTCCAGCAGCTTCCAAGAGGACAGACAAGGGACAGATGTGATGCCTCTCCTCTATCTCCCACCTCTCAGGCCCTACTCTCAACTAATCCTACCTGTCCTCCCCCGAGGATGCTGGATGTTTGACCAACCCCACACAACCCAATGCACGTGAGTGATGACAATGAGTGCAGGGCTGAAAGGGATCTGAAGGAGAAATATTGGCCTTACTCGCTATACTTTGGCATCCCCACTCTGAACAGAAAAATTGCCCTATAACAGATGTTTAAAAATAAACATACTTAGCAATTTTAGCATGGGTTAAATAGTCTCCTATTCTTATTTTACAGATGTGGAATGAAAAATGTGCATGTCCATCTGGAAAACAGCATTTAGAAATTGCAGATCATGGACATTTTAAAATCTAAAAGTCATGGCCAACCGTACCCTGGATCCCGTGCTGGGATGCTCTCCTCACACACATTCATGTTTTCTTGTATTTCATCCTTAATTGATGGTGACTGATAGAATTTATCAAGTTCAACTTAATAAAGAAAAGCTACGGGAAGCTCACCATGACTGTAGGTAGGGTACAAGTTGAGCACATTATTTCCCACAATAAAAGGTGCAGTTGTAAAAAAGAACACAAAACCTTTCAGTCTAATACTTTAACAAGGAAAACAAGTACAGAGTGGTTTTAGTATCTTTCAGACCATCATGAAGTCGAAAAATCCTTAAGTTGAAACACCACAAGCTAGAGGCCATTTACACAGTTCTCAGTAACATGAAGTGACTTGAATAAGTTTGTTTTTTCCCATCAGAAAATCAATTTAACCTGGAGGCTTAGGCTTGGGAGCTGAATGAAGCCTGCAGATTTGTGGGTTTGCAAATCTGCGGCCACAGCCATAGCGTATGTAAGTTCCCAGGCCAGGGGCTGAATCTAAGCCACAGCAGCAACCTACACCACAACTATGGCAATGCCAGAACCTTTAACCCACTGCACTGGGCCAGGGATCGAACCCTTGCCTCCTCAGCAACCTGAGCTGCTACAGTTGGAATCTGCACTACAGCAGAAACTCCAGATATGTTCTGTTTGATACTCATATAGTTGGTCTGCAAAATGATGAAATTTTTGAGTCAGTTACAAACATGAAAAATCAGCAAAATACACACACATTTTTAAAAATCTGGATTTCTGAGAGTTCCCTGGTGGCTCAACAGGTTAAGGATCCAGTGTTGTCACTGCTGTAGCAAAGTTTGATCCCTGGCCCAGGAACTTCTGCAGGCTACAGGCACAGTAAAAACAAAAAACAAAAACAAACAAAACAAAACAAAAACAAAAACATGATTTCTGGCTTTCTTGAAAAATCAGAAGGTCTGGCCACCTTGGCCAGCCTACCCTATTGTCTGAAGCTGACTAGTAGATCCCCCTTTGAAAGAGAAATCGATTCTCCAGCTTGCCACAAACCCCATTTCATATTCATGCTGCCTGCTCGACCCACCGCAGGCATTTGAACTTAAGGCACATGGACACCTAATCAAATATACCCATGGAGTAACATAATGGACCTGCATTTAATCAATCCAAGAGTCAGAGCCAGTTCAATCTGAGATTGAAAAGCAAATACATACATGAAGAGAGAAACCTTTATGGAAGTGACATATGATCTCCTATCAGGAGGTCTGAGACCTGAGGCCCATCCCCAGAGGAAAAACATTCTGAAACATACAGCACTCCTCCCTCTCCCCACACATCTTGGGAAGCTGGCCAGCCCCATAGGAGAGATTCAAACAGCTCATTGTGTTTTGGTCTAGTCTACAACAATCACCATGTCCTGGGAGGCCCCAGATCTGATTACCCGTGATCATGACTGCAGATTGCAGCACAAGCCTGTTCCCATTAGTGACTGTATACAATTACAATCTGATATGCTTTGGGGATCTTACCACAATATACTTTTCAGGGATTTTTCATTTCTTCTACCATTCCCCCCGCCCCCCCAAACACACCACTCTCTACCTTGATATGCCTGACAGCAGGGGGCTCAAATGGAACCTGGAAACTGGCATAGTTTGATCAGGACTTTATATATATTTCTCAAGGTCCATATTTTCTTCCTCCTTTAACCCCCCCTTCATGACCACGACCTTCAAAACCTATCTTCCTGGCTGAATGTCAGAGTCCAAAACTGAAAGAAAGGGGGTGGAGGGTGGATATTTCCACCAATTGTTTTCAGTAAGTGCCTAACTCCAAACTAAATCAGAACAGTTCAAATGTACTAAACATCTCAGGATCTCAGTCCAGAAACAGCCAATATTTAATACAAACAATAATGTGTATATCATGATGCAATGCTGCATGTTGAAATGGGCAGTACAGATCTGAGTACAGATCCTTTAGCTGATGAGATGACAGAAATAGTTCTTTAAAATTAAGACAAAAATCAGCAAAAAAAAGAAAAAAGAAAAAAGGAAAAAGGAAACTAAGTATCCTAGAGATTACTGTGGCCTTTGAAGAAATTTCTATCAAATTGGATGTAGCCATAAGGAAACCAGTTTAGTGTAATAAGATCAGACATTTTGAGTCCAAAGCACCCCTTCAAGCATGGAAAGGCACAAATGATGCTCTCTCCTGACAACCCTGTAAGAGAGTCTTCTGTCTGCTCTGCATTCTAGTGGACTTAGGTACATTGCTCAGAAATGAGGCAACCTGCTGAAAATAGCGTAGCTTATTCTACCTAAAAAGTTTTTAGCACTTGGGCATGTAGGCTCTCGAGGAACGTGAAGGAATTGGACATTTTCTAGAATTCCTTCCTTCTGGTCCTTTTATCACCTTAGGAAGTACCTGAAGGTGGAGTGATTAGTCAGGGAACTATGAACAGAGAGCTATTCCATAGACCTTGGTGGGTCTGCTTCCATCATTTAGTTCAGCTCAATTCAATGACGACTTACTAGGCACCTACTCTGTAACCCAGCACTGCGCTAGGGGATATAACAACTATGAAAGGAGCCTATGACAAAGCCCTTGACCGCCAAAGCTTGCCATCTTGTTGGGTGGGCTGAACCCAAGCATATGAAGGAATCAGGGAACAACACAAGAATGTAACTGAGCATTAAAACTGATCTAAAGTAGTAAATCAACTATACCCCAACTTCCCCAATTTCAAAACATTTTTTTGATCTAATGTCTAGCGAATCTCAAGTTCCTTATGTACCATTTCACATGCTGTATAGAACAGGAAACTGTGTCCCATCTCTTGGGATAGAACATGATGGGGAATGATAAGAGAAAAAAAATGTATGTGTGTGTATATGTATATATGTATATATGTATATATATATATATATATATATGTACAACTGGATCACATTACTATATAGCAGAAATTGGTACATGGTTATAAATCAACTACAATAACAAATACAAAAATAAATTTTAAAAAAGGAAAAATATATTTACAAAATTACGACAAATTATAGTTCAAGTATATTACAAATCCATTATAGGTCATATTCTAGTGGAGCTAAAATGAGAAGATAGATAACACCAAGTGTTAAGAAGAACATGGAGTGGAGTTCCTGTCGTGGCGCAGTGGTTAACGAATCCGACTAGGAACCATGAGGTTGCAGGTTCGATCCCTGGCCTTGCTCAGTGGGTTAGGGATCCAGTGTTGCCGTGAGCTGTGGTGTAGTTTGCAGACACAGCTCGGATGCTGCATTGCTGTGGCTGTGGCGTAGGCCGGTGGCTACAGCTCCAATTCGACCCCTAGCCTGGGACCTTCCATATGCCGTGGGAGCGGCCCTAGAAAAGGCAGAAAGACAAAAAAAAAAAAAGAAGAAGAAGAAGAACATAGAGCATTTGGACCTCTCATATATCCATGATGGGAGAATAAGCTGGTAAAACCACTTTGGAAAACTCCTTGGCTATATCTATGAATGTAAGTATATCCCATTATCCAGCCATTCTATTCCGGGATTTATGTGCAGCTGAAACCTATATATATATTTTCAGCAAAAGACATCTATAAGAATAGTCACAGGAGCACTATTTATAATAGCCCTAAACTAGAAACAACCCAAATGACCGTCAATAGTAGCATAGACAGGAAGCACATTCAAGCAATAAACTATTACAGAGCAGTGAGAAAAAGCAAACCACTACTATGCGGAAAAATATGGATGAGGCCCACCAACATAATGTGGAGCAAAAGAAGCTAAACAGAAAAAGATGACTACAGACTATAGGGTTCCATTTGTTTAAAGCTCAAAAGCAGTTAAACTAATTTACTCAGGTGGAACTCGAAATAGTGGTTATCTTTATTCTGGGAGAATATTTATTGAGCTGAGAGCTGAGAGGAGGACTCTGGGGTCCTGGTAATGATCTATTTCTTTACCACGTGAGTGTGTTCACTCTGTACAAATTCATTGAGCTCTATATGATTTGCACATTTTTCTATGTAATGTGTCAACAGAAAAATCCATACAAGGGTCACATCAAATACCACAGATGCATCAACACTTCCCTAAAGATTTCTGTCCATGGAGAATTCAAGCCCAGAAGAGTTGTAGAAATGGACTTTCAATCATCTTTGACCAGGACCAGGAATGTCAGGGTTCTGAAATCCCTGTTCTGTCACTGATTCCCCCAAGCCATTTTAGAAAAACATTACTTCCAATGCCTCTGTTTTAAAAAACAGCAAGGTTGGCTGTCATTCTTTATTCACCATCTAATAGATTTACCTTTAAAGGTGAAATATGTGAAATTGCCTAGCGGTCGGTGCTTTTAACATTAAATCAAAATGAAAATTCAAGTCTCTCACCATTTTCATGATAGGAAATAAAATTCTTGTGCACCCAGGGAATGTGCTGTTACTGTCCAAACTTAATCATTATCGCAACAGAATTGGCCTGATTCTCCACTGAACCCACGGATGAAGACTGGTCTGTCTGCCATAAACCTTTATGTGGAAGCTGAACTATTTTCCCTGCCCTCTCAGAGCAGTGGGGAGAGGTGCTTTCTCATTCCTTTCATGGGTAGATCTTTTGCTCTGAGGAGTCAGGAGAAGTAACAAGCCTTAAAAATATGAGCCAAGGGAGTTCCTGCTGTGGTGCAGTGGGTTAAGAATCCTACTGCAGCAGCTCAGGTCTCTGCAGAGGCACGGGTTTGATCCCTGGCCTGGTGCAGTGGGTTAAGCATCCAGCATTGTTCATAACTGCAGTTCATCCCTGGCCTGAGAACTTGCATATGCTTTGAGTACAGACATAAAAATAAAAATAATTTTTTTAAAAGAATATGAGCCAGATAGAGAGTTGGTTTTGATGGAAGGAGACCTAGAGCTATCACTTAATAGCTAGAAAAAAAAATTTTTATTTTTATTTTTGGCCATGCCTGAGGAAGATCAAATCCATGCCACAGTGCCACTACAAGTGACAATGCTGGATCCTTATCCTGCTGTGCCACAAAGGAACTCCAAGAAAATTTTAGATAAGTCATCTCATCTCTAAATTTCAATTTATTCATCTTTACTTTGGGGCCATAACAATCCCTCTCTTACTTACCTCATTGTGTTGTTTTGAGGTAGAAGTGAGATTATGTATGTGAAAAAAATTTTGGAAACCAGGAAGTGCTATACAAATGCAAAGTATTATAATTATGTAAAAACGCTGGATTCTTTTTTAAATGAGTGTCTACATGAGCCACTCTGAGGGCTGAGGACAGAGCACAATGAACAGGACAAACAAGATCCCCACCGTCAAGCAGCTTTTGTGGTGGGAGAAGACAGAGAGTAAAAACTCAAACAAAAAAATAAGATGACTTCAGTTAGCAAAAAAGTGCTAAGAAGAAAATAAACAAAGATGGGAAGTAGAGAGTGACTAGGAAGTTTCTTATTTGTTGTTCAGGGAAGGCTTCTCTGAGAGGCTGGCATTTGTGCTGTGTCCTGAATGTGACAACGAAGTTCTGGGGAGTGTTCCAGGTGGAGGGAACAGTAGATACAAAGGTGCTGAGATAGGAGGAAGCTCCACCATGTCTGAGGACCAGACCGAGGGTCAGTGCTGCTGAGAAGGAAGAGAGGCACAAGGAAGGTAGTGAGAAAAGCAGGCAGGGGCTCAGCCACAGACAACACCATGGGTCGTGGTGGGGCGGGTCCCCTAGGGAAAGGGTGTAGGTAGAAAAGGGAGACAGGACCAAGGGCTGTTTACAGCAGAGGAAGAACTGGTAGCAAAAGACTTTCCTCCCAGGGAATTAGCTGTGAAATCTTCAAATCAGGCCTTCCTTCTGACCTGCACTATTTCGGGCAAACACCGCACAGGTTCCAGAGGTGGCGTCAATAAGAAGCTGATGTGTATAATCTTCAGCACGCCTCACCTGTACCAGACTCTTCCGAAGTCCTGGGAGGCACCTCGGCATTCTTGCCATCAAATGTTATTACTATTAACTGGACAGCCTCACGTAAATCAATGAAACTGGAACACACCGTCACACCATGCACAAAAAATAAACTTAAAATGGCTTAAAGACTTAAACGTAAGACAAGATACCATCAAACTCCTAGAAGAGAACGTAGGCAAAACATTCTCTGACATCAACCTTACAAAAGTTTTCTTAGGTCAGTCTCCCAAGGCAACAGAAATAAAAACAAAAATAAACCAACGGGACCTAATCAAACTGACAAGCTTTTGCACAGCAAAGGAAACCATAAAAAAAAAAAACAAAAAGACAACTTACAGAATAGGAGAAAATAGTTTCAAATGATGCAACTGACAAGGGCTTAATTTCTAAAATATACAAACAACTTACACAACTCAGCAGCAAAAAACCCAACAACCCAATTGAAAAATGGGCAAAAGACCTGAATAGACATTTATCCCAAGAAGATATATAGATGGCAGACAGGCACATGAAAAAATGCTCAACATCACTAATTATTAGAGAAATGCAAATCAAAACTACTATGAGGTACCTCCTTACACCTGCCAGAAAGACCATCATTAACAAATCAACAAATAACAAATGCTAGCTAGAGAGGGTGTGGAGAAAACAGTACCCTCCTACACTGTTGGTGGAAATGTAAATTGGTACAACCACAATGGAAAACAGTATGGAGGTACCTCAGAAAACTAAATATAGAACTACCACATGACCCAGCAATCCCACTCTTAGGCATATATCCAAAAAACACTTTCCTTGAAAAAGACACATGCACCCATATGTTCACTGCAGCACTATTCACAATAGCCAAGACATGGAAATAACCTAAATGTCCATCTACAGATGAATGGATTAATAAGATGTTGTGTATATATATGTATACACACACACACACACACACACACACACACACACACACACACACACACACACACACAGTGGAATACTACTCAGCCATAAAAAAACAAAACAATACCATTTGTAGCAACATGGATGGAACTTGAGACTCTCACCCTGAGTGAAGTATGTCAGAAAGAGAAAGACAAATACCATATGATATCACTTACATCTGAATCTAATATATGGTAAAAATGTACTTTCCACAGAAAAGAAACTACGTGGACTTGGAGAACAGACTTGTAGTTGCCAAGGGGGAAGGGGAGGGAGTGGGATGGACTGGGAGTATGGGGTTAATAGATGCAAACTATCACATTTAGAGTGGAGAAGCAATGAAATCCTGCTGTATAGTACAAGGAACTATATCTAGTCACTTGTGATGGAATGTGATCGAGAATAATATGAGAAAAAGAATGTACGTGTGTGTGTGTGTGTGTGTGTGTGAGAGAGAGAGACTGGATCACTTTGCTGTACAGTAGAAAACTGACAGAACACTGTAAACCAACAAAAATGGAAAGAATAAAAATCGTTAAAAATAATAAAATATTATTATTATTATTATTATTATTATTATTTTGGCCACACCCGCAGCATGAGAAGTTCCCTGGCCAGGGATCAAAGCCAAGCTACAGCAGTCAGATTGGGATCCTTAACCACTAGGCCACCAGGGAACTCCAACATCAAATTGTATATTCTTTGTCTTTAAAAGACTCCCCAAGTCTTGCCCTACATGCATCCAAATGCCACTGCAAATTTCTAAAACCAGAGCTGCAGCAACAAGTTAGGACCCAGAGGTTTGGAAGTCTCCTTTAGTTACCTCAGGCCCCCCCCATCCAGCCCAGCAAGTCTGAGTTTCTATTTTCACTTCTCTTTTCCTTATGAGGTCCTGGAGCCAGGCATTCCACAATCTGGCCCCACATAACCTTTCCAGCCTGGCTCTCCAGGGCTTCTCCCAGTCTCCTCCTTCCTCCACCTCCACTGCCTTCCCTCCCCCCAAGCAAAGCTTGTTCCTTTTCTGACATCACACAAAGCCTCTCTCTCTCTCTCTTTTCTTTTTAGGGCCGCACCTGTGGCATATGGAAGTTCCCAGGCTAGGGGCTGAATCACATCTACGGCTGCTGGCCTACACCACAGCCCCAGCAACGCCAGATCCGAGCAGTGTCTGCAACCTACACCATAACTCATGGCACCGCCAGACCTTTAACCCACTGAGCAAGCTCGGGGATAGAACCTGTGTCCTCATGGATACTCGTCAGGTTCATAATCCACTGAGCTGCAAAGGGACCTCCACAAACCTTTCTTGGCTCCATATCTTTGCAAGGGCTGTTCCTCATGCCTTGAGTGCTCTTCCCCCTCTTCTCCTGTCAAACTCTTGCTGAACTGAGGCTCTGCAAAGCTGATGTCTTCCTGTCCTCCTCTGATTACTGCTCCCATGACACCATGTGTATCACTCAATGAAGGTACCAGTTTCACATTAGAGTTCCCATTAACATGTCTGTCCTCTCCCGACGCCCACCCACCATTGGACGGGCGAATCCTTAAAGACATGTTCTGCTCATCTCCTGGATTTGTCCCCCCGCCCCACAGAACCCAGAACAACATCAAGTGGTGAATCAGTGGATGGCAACCTCCCAAATTCTTGGCAGGAGGGAACACAAGGATTTGAGGAAACGTCTAGGTTTGCCAGCAGACCTCTAAGCCGGTAACACATTTATTTTCTTTCGTTTTTTAACAGCTGTGACCACTGCAGCAAGCCCACTACCCAAAACACACTAGGTGCGCAATACGCAGTTTCTGACTGCCTGCGTGTCTGTGCTTTTAATCTGGCAAGGCGCGGCTGTGGGCACTCAGACAGCCCCTCTGCTCGTGGGGGGAGCAAGACAGTCATTCTAAACAAAAAGAAGTAACAGGATAATTTCGAATAGTAGTAAGTGCCATGAAGACCATCTTAAAAGGAAGGGGGAGGGGAGCTAGTTTGGATGGGGGGCAGGGCTGACCTCTCTGAGGAGTAAATGATAAATGAATCTCGTCCTAGGGGGTGGGGGTGGGGGGAGTGTTTGCTTAACAAATGAGAGGGAAACTCCGCTTCTCTAAAGGGGGTCTGGCTTGATGAAGGCTTGTTCCCCTGGAAGCTTTTCCTGACGTCTTGCAAGAAGAACAAAGCTTTCCCAGAGCAGTCACTGGCCTTTTGTCAGGCCGCTGGATTGCAGAGCTGGCCTCAGTGTTTACTAAACAAACCGAAGTGATTATCCTGTCAAGATTGAAAGAGAAAGACAAAAAAACTTCGCACAAATACAAGGCCACCTATTCAACTAAAGCTGCAAACCAGGGCAGCGAAAAAGCTGAATATAAAACAGTCAGGGAGGGTTTTAATAAAACTGAGTTACATAACTTGAGACTTGAACAAAAGCATTCTTATCTCAAGGTTAAAGGAAGGAATGAAGACTGGCGGCAGTTTCCAAGCACTTTTCCTACCAACTTTCTGCCAAAAGAGAGGCTCAGGGTTAGAGGCTGGGTGTGACAGAGGCTCTACAGCCAGCCACTCCCTGGGGCTGATTAGGACGCCTTCTGGTCAAGTGCGGGTCCCTTGTGTCGGCAGAGTTATGGGGTTTCAGGGTCATTACCATTTCACAACACAAGAATTCTTCCAGTTGGAAGCAACCTTTGAGACCAAAGGGTCAACCCCCTCCTGTTCCGGGTAAGAAGCCCCAAGCAGTTACCAAAGGACTAGAGCCCCTGACGTCCACTCCACCACACTGCCTGCACCTTCTGACACTGCCACAGGCCCCAGCTTGCCAGCTGTGGCTGGGGGGATAATTGGGTGCCCCCCCCAGTGCCCTCCCCCCACCCCGTACAAACTCGCTGCCGCTGGCCCCCACCCTGCCCACCTGAAGCCTTCTCCTTTCTCCCTTTCATTTCTCTTCTCTCTTCTTCCTCCTCCTTTCTTTCCTCAACCTGGCTAAGTCCTCAACCCACTGGTGGCACAGAGGGACGCTTGGGCATTGCTTTCTCTTGCTAGTGGTCCTAGAAAGCAGTACAGTCAGAAAACAAAAAGTTCTTTCTCTTTCTGCCTCCCCTTCTACCTCTCCTCCAGCCAAGTCTTGCTCCACCTGATGCCACACCCCCTACTCCCCACCCCCGTCCCCCAGCCTTCTCCTCCCTGTTCCCAATCATCAATTTCTAAGAACTAGAGAAAAAACAAGCCAAAAAAAGGAGTTGTGGCTCAGTAGTTATGAACCCGACTAGTATCCATGAGGATGTGGGTTCAATCCCTGGCCTCGCTCAGTGGGTTAAGGATCTGGCATTGCTGTGAGCTGTGGTGTAGGTTGCAGATGAGACTCAGATCCTGCATTGCTGTGGCTTTGGTGTAGGCCAGGAGCTGCTGCTCCAGTTTCACCCCTAACCCAGGAATTCCATATGCTGCAAGTACAGCCCAAAAAAAGAAAAAAAGAAAAAAAAAAAAAAAAAAAAAACGATTAGAAAGCCAGTCAGGTTTAAGACAGATCTTGCTCCAAGATAATTGCTTTTTGGTTTTGTTTTGTTTTGTTATTTTGCCTGTGCCCGCTGCACGCACAAGTTCCCAGGCCAGGGATCAAACCCATGCCATGGCAGTGATTTAACATTGGATCCTTAACAGCTAGGCCACCAGAGAACTCTGATAACTGCATTTTAATAGAGCTCTCTTTAACGCCTAACAGCTTTCATCATGAAACAGAGTCATGACAGGGGACACATTTAACAGATTAACCCTTGGACAGGGCTGTTCTAACTCCCTTACATAATA
This sequence comes from Sus scrofa, assembly GCF_054392235.1. Taxonomy (NCBI): domain Eukaryota; kingdom Metazoa; phylum Chordata; class Mammalia; order Artiodactyla; family Suidae; genus Sus; species Sus scrofa. The sequence continues at coordinate 114,144,140 of NC_139385.1, read as the reverse complement.
ACACAGAGGCCTACGTCCAGTCTATGTCCTGCTGTTTAAACAGCAGTCAGAGCTGCCCAATGCCCACACCACCTCCTTCAGGGACCAGTAAGCCCATCCTGGTGTCCATCGCCTGCCCTGGGCAGGACTCCTCTTTTAGTGGAATGTACAGGTGCCGTGCTAATGCCTTCTGTGTTATCCTCGTTGGGGATACACAACACTGGTCAGCTCAAAAAACCTGACATACCCAAATGAGAAAAGGGCTACTTCTGAGCCACCTGTGCCAGTAGGTGGTTGACTTAGAGCTTTAAACCCAGCAGAAGGTGGTCCAAGCTGGTTCTATGGGCAATGAAGTGGTTCTTTGTCTCAGGGACCTGCCAGACCAGGTTAAAGCAGGAGGCAGGCTCTGGCAGGCTTGGTGCTTTCCCAGGGGTGTTGGGACCTACACAATCTCTTACTGGACGGACAGGAAGAACTGGCAAGCTCCCTGGAACAGAGGAGGCCTTGGGAAAGAACTTTGTCCCTGCAACTCTGCCAGCATCCCTAATCATCCTGGCTCTAGATCTGGAGACCTTAAATGACAAAATGATAGGTCTGAAATTTACTTTGCCACTCCAAAGAAAATTGTAAGACTCCCCGTGGGCTTCAGAGTTTTAGAAGTGTTGGTTTTGAATAACTGGGCTTTTCCTAAACCTGCCATATCAGCAAAGCATGCCAGAGGATGACAACTTGCATTTCTGGGGGACCAGGTCCTGTTTTGCCCCTTTCTCTTTCATTGAGCAGTGGCTGTCTTAAATTTGCATCAGGACAAAGGATACCAGCTTCAAAGTGGGTGGCTGTTGCTGGGCTGTTTTGCATTTTCCGTCATCTTATTTAGAAAGCATTATTGCCTTTTTCATGGCTTTTGGCTCCCTCCAAGTGGTCTTTTAGGTCCAGCATATTTCAAGGTCGGAGAGAAAGCACAGGGTGTAGAAAAGTTTGTGTTTAAACTTCTAGTTCTGCTTTTTGAACAATAAAAGAATGAAGTCTCCTAAGGATGCCCAACGCTCCCAGAGAGCAAACCCCTACAGTGAGTCAGGCATGGAGAAGGGATGGGAAAAACAAGGAGCTGGGCCTGATGACTTTTTTTAGTTTTTATTTTTTTTACAGCCATACTTGCAGCATATGGAAGTTCCTGGGCCAGGGTGAGATTGGAGCTGCAGTTGCCAACCTATGCCACAGCCACAGCAGCATTGGATTTGAGCTGCAACTTCGGCAGCTTGTGGCAATGCCGGATCCTTAATCCACTGAGCAAGGCCAGGGATCAGACCTGGCCTGATGGACACTATGCTAAGTTCTTAACCCGCTGAGCCACAACAGGAATTCCTGGGCATGATGACTGCTGATCGAACTTCTGGAAACTGCCATCCACTTCTACTGAGTGTAGCCTTAGGAAAGAGGCAGAGAATATCTCCTCGGTGTCTCCTGTGTGAATGCCACTGAAGACATGTTATGTTCATCATCAAGACCCTTTTTATGAGAATCCTCAGGAGAAATTTGGTTCTGGTCCTAATACTAAGGACAGACACACATCTCTTGAACGATAATACTACCTTAGAAGATTTTGTGCATTCTTGAAAGCAGTTTCTTCAGAATCCAGCCAAATATTCTGCATGAATCCTGCATCTGTGGTTCCTTCAGGGCTGCTTTAGGGAGAAGCTGCCTGCCCAGATTCTCAAATACCAGAAGACACCTCCCCATGGACAGTGAACCCAAACCCAGAGATTCAAGAAGTCCGACCTTAGCCCCAAACCAAAACCCTGGATCTGAGTTTCTGTGGCTCTCTAATTCATTAAATAACAAAAGGTTCATATGACAAACATCTGCAGAGTACCATTTGTCATGAACATGACAGGCAAATTTCCTTATTCTCACAGAGTTTGCAATTGGGTAGATTTACCCAGCTGGATCCACTTGAATTTATGGCCGTGCCAACGAAATGAATAGGCAACTAAGGTGGAATCTCAGAAAAAGACCAGAGGACCAAAATTAACCACAGCAAAAAGCTGATATGAGCCAGAGCAAATAAGAAGGACACTTAGAGAAAGGGAAAGAATCGTATTTCTGTTTGCAGTGTCATCCTGGGCAAGTGACTTAACCTCCAAGGCTCAGTTTCCACATGGAAAAAATAATGACACCTCAAAGGTTCATAGTGACAAATAAGTGAGATCATATTGATTAAGCTCCTTTTTTTTTTTTTTTCTGTCTTTTTGCTATTTCTTAGGCCGCTCCCACGGCATATGGAGGTTCCAGGCTAGGGGTCAAATCGGAGCTGTAACCACCGGCCTACACCAGAGCCACAGCAACGCGGGATCCGAACCGCGTCTGCAACCTACACCACAGCTCACGGCAACGCCGGATCGTTAACCCACTGAGCAAGGGCAGGGATCGAACCCGCAATCTCATGGTTCCTAGTCGGATTCGTTAACCACTGCGCCACGACAGGAACTCCTGATTAAGCTCTTAACACGTATTGAAAAAGCTCATGAATGTGCTTGCTAAACACTGGCGCCTACATCTTTATCATTATCCAAGGAGTACTGAGAGGAAACAGGCCGGTGGCATGGCATTTTGGTCAAGTGGCCTGTTTGAGTCCCACCAGTGGTAGAAATGGAAATGGGAGGAGGAGGAGGGTTGCCATTCTCTAGGGAGCATGTCTATGCTGTCACCCAAAGCCCTCTACTTCCAATACACTGACACTTCAATTATTTCTCATCGCCATTCCTCTTTTTAGGGAAGATGGTAACTCCCATCGTCCCTTCCGTTTTACTGATGAGAGTGGTTTCCACCTTACTGATCTCAGTCAATGTTAGAGAGTTAGCACAGAAAGTCCGAACCTTCTAACGTGCACCCCCTGTGTGTATGTTATTTGTTTTGAAGGAAGGAGGAAACTGTCTGGTGTTATCTTTGTTCCTTTTTGGCAGTAGCAAGCAGTGTCACGTGCCACAGACCAAAGTCTGAACGGTGCACATTCTAATTTGGGGTTCTCTGCTTTGGGGTTGTTCTCTATAAAGTTCCTAGTCCAATTCCTCACTAACTATAACATCTCGGGGACTGTTGGTTGAAGCCCTGGGGTTCACAAAAAGGAAAGGTGGGAAAGTTCCAAAGATGGGGCTCCCTCTTTGGCTTTTCTCTCTCATCCTCAGTGAATGGCCCACTTCTAGTTTCAAGGGACTGATCCTCAATATACGATCGGGGCAATGAAAATCACATTCTGAATCAACAAGATCCTAAAATTCCAGCATCTTGAAAACCCAGTCTCCTCACTTTCTAAGCTTCATTGTACCCTTTAATCCCCAACCACACTCATTCCTCCATCCCTCCCCCCATCTTGGTGGCCCTGAAGAACCTCTCCAAGGCCAAGCAGAGTAGCTCTGCAAACAAAGTGGTGAGAGAGAGGAAATACCCACATGCCTCCTCCCTCCCCCCACCCTCAGGAGTGGAGAGAGACTTTAAAGCAGTGGCCTTAACTGCATGAAAACCAGGAAAGGCTAGAAGACGATGGAGAAACAGCAAGCCACCAGTAATTTCTACTCATGCAAGATGAGTAGGCCAGTGACATAAATAAGAGGGGGACAGCTCTCAAGCCCTCCTGCCATGTTCTCCATGGACCTCATAATGCAAATGAGCTGGTCACGGCATGTCCTCTGTCAGCAAAAAGGCCAACCAAGAGCTGGTCTCTCTCAGCTGGCTGAGTTCAGGGCTCTTAGAGAAGGGGACTGAAGGAGCTGAAAACATCCACTGACTTTCTGGGGCCTGAGGCTTGGAGCAATTCCTCCCAGTCACTGTGCCGGAAGGTAAAGGTCAGAGTCAGCTCTTGGTTCTCTTGGTAAGCACTTGTCAGAGCCCTCTGAGCACATATATAAACCTAGTGGTCAAGTGCACAGGAAGAAGAGAAAACCAGCCTCTGTATTCCTCAGACTTATACTATTTCTACTCATCCGGTGGCTCGGAAGTTGGCCTGAGCATTGCACTGTGTCCTATACTTCTGGTCTACTAGACATTCTATCAGACAGTTCTGCCCCCATGAGTAGCAAAACCTCCAAGTGTGTGTCACGTTATATATCATGCTGCCTATATGCCCCTGTGGATGTACCCAGGCTTACTTGATCTAGACAGATTATACTATAAACATTTCCTGGAAATCTCAAATACCAAGTTGACCTAGGTGATCTTAAATTGCTATATACATTGCTTTTTTTTTGGTCTTTTTAGGGCCACACCTGCAGCATATGGAGGTTCCCAGGCTAGGGGTCTAATCCTAGCTACAGGTGCCAGCCTACATCACAGCCACAGCAATGCCAGATCTGAGCCGCTTCTTCGACCTACACCACAGCTCATGGCAACACCAGATCCTTAACCCACTGAGCGAGGCCAGGGATCGAACCCGCAACCTCATGTTTCCTAGCTGGATTCGTTTCTGCTGCGCCACAACGGGAACTACATTGCTTTTTTTTTTTGGTCTTTTTGCTATTTCTTGGGCCACTCCTGCGGCATATGGAGGTTCCCAGGCTAGGGGTCGAATTGGAGCTGCAGCCACCAGCCTACGCCAGAGCCACAGCAATGCTGGATCCGAGCCGCGTCTGCAACCTACACCACAGCTCACGGCAACGCCGGATCATTAACCCACTGAGCAAGGGCAGGGACCGAACCCGCAACCTCATGGTTCCTAGTCGGATTGTTAACCACTGCGCCACAACGGGAACTCCTACATTGCTTTTTGAATGCACAGTATATACTGATTTTTTTTTTTACATCCAAAGCTCTGAAAGTTAATCTCTCTTTATTAGCATGCCTTACCTATCATGTATTCTAATTAAGTATGAATCTGACCTATATCGAAGTGATTTCTTTGCTATTACCCTAATTAAAAATCATGAAAAATATTCTAGCTCCCATGAATTAAGTGTCTACTATGTACAGGTTATAAATGTCTCAAGTACTTTACATGCATCATTTCATTTCTTTCTTTTCTTTTCTTTCCTTTTTTTTTTTTTTTTACAGCCACATCTGCAGCATATGAAAGTTTCCAGACTAGGGGTTGAATCAGAGCTGCAGCTGCCAGCCTAAGCCACAGTCACAGCAATGCAGGATCCGAATTGCCTCTGTGACCTACACCACAGCTTGTGACAACGCCGGATCCTTAACCCACTGAGTGAAGCCAGGGATCAAATCTCCATCCTCATGGACTCTATGTCAGGTTCTTAACCTGCTGAGCCACAACAAAAACTCCTACATGCATCATTTCATTTCCTCTTCACAGCAGACTTGTAATACTATCTCCAGTTTACAGGTGCCAAATCTAAAAGGCAGAAAGAATAAGTAACTTATCCAAGAGCACAGCTGCAAGTGGTAGAATCCAAATGCAAACTCAGATGTGTCTGATTCCAAATGCAGTAACAGGACACACTGCTTCACCTGAGTAAGAAAAGCCAGGGCATGAAAATTCCTTCTACCTCACTTTTTCCATGTAAACACTAAAAAGAACTCATGGAGCCTTCATTCTGAAATAGGTGCCTAACATCCACAAGATGATCCTAATCTATTCCACATTAGTGAGGCTCTCCTGTGGTATTGGGAACCCTCTTAAGGGCCACAGTTTAACAGGGATGCCAGTGAGGGAAGCAGACATTGCTTGGTGGGTCTGAAAAATGCAAGGGACCATTGAAGGGTAATTAGCTTCTTAGAAAAAAGGCAAGATGGGGAATAGAAGAGACAGTCTAACAACTGTATTTTCATATCTGAAAAGCTGTAATGCGTAAAAGGAAATAAATTTGTTCATTTATTCATCCAATGAACATTTCTCATACACCAATCATATGCCAGGCCCTGGGCTAGGAGCTGGGCAACAATGAGAAACAAACCAAATACACCTACACAGTGCAGCAAGGAAGACTGATCTTAAAGAAATTGTTGCAAGTATAATAATTTGCATGGTATTAAAAGGAGATGACTGGGAGTCTGGGTCTTAGTCCTGAGTGAGACAGAATGAGGTTTTCGTTTTGTTTTGTTTTGTTTAATTTTATATGGAAGTGTTTATTTGTAGAGCAACATCTGATCCTTTAATCCACTGTGCTGAGCCAGGGATCAAACCCTCACCTCTGCAGGGACCTGAGCCACTGCAGTCAGATTCTTAACCCACTGCACCACAGCAGGAACTTCCAGAAGGAGTCTTAATGGGTAGAAACACCAGTGGGTAGAAATGAAAGGGAGGCAGATTCCAGGGCAGAGAAAGAAGAGCTATCCTGGGTGCTCAGAGGTGAGGCAGCATCGTGAAGTGAGTCCCTGTCACTGGGAGGGTTCAGCTGGAGGCTGGATGACCACATGCCAGAAACGCCCCACAAAGGCTTCCCACAGAGGGCAGGAGGTTAGCTTAAGCACTCTCCATCGGATTCTCAAGTCCCTTAGTCGTGGACCTCACCCCAACAGAGTGAATTAAAGCTCTCCAAAAGAAGGGCTTTTTTCATACTTTCAGGGGACAGGTAGGCCCCTCCAACCCACTGCTGATGAAAACCTGGATGAAGGAAAACTCATTGGCACAAACTGTGGCATCCAGGACTTAGAGTTAGCTGTGCCTCTTGGCAACAGTTTTGGGACAGAGAACATGTTTTCAGGAACCCACTCTATCATTTCTCTGCACCATAAATTCAACAGCCACCCCCCCCCCCCACCAGCTCCTCTTATCTCCTCAGCCTTGCCTCTTAAGAACTGTTGAGTGTTCATCTACCATTCATTCTGGTTGAGCGATAAAGAGGAATGCTCTTGTTTTCAATAATAAAGCTTGTTTTATGTTTCCTCACTTAGGCAAATAGACACGAGCCTGGGAGATTTATCAATTTATTACTCCTGCCAATTTTGAAAGCTTCCAACTTTGAATCAAGCCAGGGAGATCTGCTATTGTACAAACCTAGTTAGCCAGTGTGGAAAACTCAGGCGAGAAAATAGACACATATCCCCTTTGACCAAATTATTCAAGTTGGCATTAGCCCACCTCATAGATCAACTACCCGTTTAATCATAATGTCTCATAGTAAGCTGGTGTTATTACAGCAGGCTCTGGACTATGAGCCAGAAGAATGGGCTCTGGCTCCAACCACTTCCTTGAATGATGTACTTGGGCAATTTCACTTCAACTCTGAACTTTGGATTCCCTTTCTGCACAAAGGAACTTAAACACCTAGAGATGGATGAAGCTAATAAAGCTTTAGCTTTAAGGACATGCCACTTACACAGGCTGTGAACCTAATTTTGAATTCAGTTTTGTGACCTTTTTCTTAAAGAGGGACCCACACATTGTAATAAGCTTCAGGACTCACCAAACCTAGATCAATCTCCTAATAATAGCTACTCCGTCTATTATTATGAGGAAGCTAGAATACGACAAGCATCTCTATGACTGCAGCTCTGCCCAATGGCCGTTATAGATCACCATTCATCCCTGTGTAGTAGGTGGACTCTGTTGGTGCCCTGCTGGATGGCTGTGAAGGGCTCACAGCTTCTCCTTCTCCGGAGAATTGCCCTCTGCTGCTGCATGAGAGCTCCTTGTCCTAAGGTTGTAGCACCACCCTCATCCAGGGCAGCAATCCATGTCTGAGTGATGGGGGGTGGCCCCTCCCAGTAACAAAAGGCTGCAGCAGGAGTTCCCATCGTGGCTCAGTGGTTAACGAATTCGACTAGGAACCATGAGGTGGCGGGTTCCATCCCTGGCCTTGCTCAGTGGGTTAAGGATCCAGTGTTGCCGTGAGCTGTGGTGTGGGTCACAGAGGTGGCTTGGATCCCAAGTTACTGTGGCATAGGCTGGCAGCTACAGCTCCAATTAGACCCCTAGCCTGGGAATCTCCATATGCCACAGGTGCAGTTCTAGAAAAGACAAAAAAAAAAAAAAAAAAAGACCAAAACCTCCCCCCTAAAAAATGGCTGCAGCCCTGTCTCGAGGTAGGACCAGCTCTATGATACAACTCGTGCTGCTTCTTTATTTTTTAATTGAGGTATAGTTGATTTACAATATCATATAAGTTTCAGGTGTATAACACAGTAATTCACAATTTTTATTTATTTTTACTTGTCTTTTTTTTGAAGGGGCTGTACCCATGGCATATGGAGGTTCCCTGGTTAGGGGTTGAATCAGAGCTGCAGCTGCCAGCCTACACCACAGCCACAGCAATGCTGGACAGGGGCACATCTGCAAGCTTCACCACAACTCAAGGCAATGCAGGATCCTTAACCCACTGAGTGAGGCCAGGGATTGAACCCACATCCTCATGGATCCTATTCGGATTCGTTTCTGCTGAGCCATGACGGGAACTTCAGTAATTCACAGCTTTTAAATCCAAGCTTCTTTGGGATCAGACTGAAGCTTGAATCCAGCTGAAATGACATCTCTGCTTAGTTTCTTCCTCTGTCTCATTCAGCTTCTCTCACTCCCTTTCTCCTAGAGCACAGACCCCACCGAGATAGGCACACCCAAAACCCTACCTAGGGCTTGGCTTCTAGGGTACCTGACTTAAGATGTAGAGTGATAAGAAGAGGGTCACTTATGTCCTGTGTCAAAGCCTGTCTCGACCCGTTTCAAATACAGTAAAAAAGCCATAAGCCTCCAACACCCGCTGCAGCTGAAGCTCAGGTGACTGCAGAAATGTAATCCCACTACCAGCATCCTTGTGTGAGGCCTCCTCTGAGCCAAGTCCACAGATTAAGATTATGTATACCTTTGGAACTAGGCAGTGGGAGGGTGAAGGTGGTGATGCTGAGTATTTGGTAAAACCCTAAACGGTGGCAATCTGCCCTTAGTGCCTTCTCCGAACAGTATACTTTGGATGTTAGAAAAGGAACTAACAAGTGAGGAAAGAATGACTGGTAACATCCTGTCTCTTTTGATCATTTTCTTGACACTCTTCACTGAAGGAGATTTATAACTAGCTCTTTGATCCCAGTTGAAGAGACGAGGGATCCAGACTCTCCAAAGCTGCCTGTCACTGTAGAGAGAGACAGAGGTTAGGAGTAAAGAGATTTAGCGCCTGTATCCGTCTTACCTCCGACATGGTGTGTGACTTGAATGGAATTCATCTTCACCTTTTAGCATTCCCACATGTGGCGTGGGGTTTACTTACACAGCCCACCAAGAGCCAAGGGTCTGAGAAGGAGCATCATCACCACCGCATGTGGCCCATCTGACTGTCCTCAGCCATGATTCCCGGCTCTACTCCCTCTCCAGATCCCTGCTGGGATCAACACCCTTCCTTGTGCCTTGCTCCCCACTGGCTGGGGCCCTGTTCCTTCTAGCCTCTTCCCCAGGGCAAATGGACTCTTGAATAAACCTATTGGATACACACAGGCCACCCAAACTCTCCTTAGAAATCTCACCCTGTGCCCTATCTACTCAGCCCAGATGGAACTCCCTGGCCAACTAGCCCAGCCTGGGTCAGTCTCAGCCTCGCTCTCCAAGCTTAGGGGTTTGGACCACAGACTCTTCTCTTGGTGGGGATGGGTCTGCAGCTACTCCACATACCCACTGCCACCTCACCAGCTAGGTCCCCTTCACACTCAACATCAGCTGCAAATCTTTCCCTCCTCCTCTTTGGGAGCCCACAGTATGGATAATGACAGTTTTTAATATCTTTCTCTAAAAATATCAGCAAAGACAAGAAAGGCACAAGATAAAAAGCTCAAAAGAAATATGAAGCATGTGCTTTAAAATTTTTCATCCTTCAAAGGAAGAATCAAAGATCATTAAAATATTAGAGAAGGGAGCACAGGTAGATAAGAATTACACTTGCATATTCTTTAAATTATAAATTAGTATGTTGCACCTCTTTTTTTTTCCAACAACTTAGCTGATTGAACTGATAAAGTTTGCAGAACCCCAAAAGCCTGTGAAATAAATGTACCTTGTATGCACTACATGTATCATATTATATAAACTTTGTTGATATGCTAGGTGACCTTCAAATAAGCACAAAGAAGACAATAAATTCTTAGACCAAAACAGAATGAGATGGCTTTTGTTATTCCCCTAACAGTTTGCAAATATGGAATGAGACAACTGATTCTCTACTGGGCCAGGCAGGAGTGGACTGTGGGAGGCTGAGCGAGGGTGAAGTGGCCCTCGCAGTATTGTTCCTGCATAATCCTAGGTCCCATTCTGAGACCCCCTAGAGCCAAAGGAGGCTGGTTGTAAACCAAGCGGCAGTGGATGAAAAGTGGCTTCAGGGTCTTGGGTTGGACAATCAGGAAGATAGAGGCAAGCGCAGAGACAGGAAACTGTCCACTTGGAAGAGGAGGTGGAGTACCTTTTTTTTTCTTTTATGGCCACACCCCTGTGGCATATGAAGTTCTGGGCCAAGGATTGAATTCGAGCCGTAGCTGTGGCGACACTGGATCATTTAACCCACTGCACCAGGCTGGGAATCAAACCTGAGCCTCTGCAGCAACCAGAGCTGCTGCAGTTGGATCCTTAACCCAATGCACCACAGCAGAACTCCTGGAGCACCTTCCAACAAAGACTTTGTGCCCTGGACATGGCCAAGGAGGAAGCCATTCAGGCATCGACTGGGTTCACATTATTTCTCTTCCTCCTGGAGTCATAACTCACTCTACTCATCTCTGAAATTCACCATTCTTGCAACACCAAAGATGGGCACAGTGCAAAACCTAGAAAATCTAAGTATCTGGAATATAGAGTCACACTTTGTTTTCTTTCAAGAGAAGTCTCTACTTCTTTGATCTTGAATATAAAGTAATGTAGTTGACTATTTGGGTCAAGTCTGATAAATAAAGTAGGTAAATATGATGTGGGATTTAAAATCATGCAGTCTCTCTGGCATGAGCATGCAGTGATTAAGCTCACAGAGCTGGAACCACCATAAAAGAAAACAGAGGAACTGGGTCTGGAGTCATGGCTTTTCCACCGACTACCTCCTTCACTTCGTCTCAATTCCTTCAGCTTTACAATGTGGATGATAACATGTTCTTGTTTAAAATACTAAATAAACTGGAAATGGATCTGCCAGTGTAAGGTACTGTTATTAGGACCCTATTAGGTACATCGATCAACTTCCCAAGAATGAACCTCAAACATATCGAACACCAAAATATATTAAGAAAAATTGCATCTTCCTGGGAGGATTCAGAAGGTATTTCAGCAAGTGCTTCCGGCTCATTTATAAACATCCTTTATCCTTAGGGCCACACCTGCGGCATGTGAAAGGTCCCAGGCTAGGAGTCAAATTGTAGCCACAGCTGCTGGCCTACGCCACAGACACAGCAACCCGGGATCCAGGCCGTGTCTCCAACCTACACCACAGCACAGGGCAATGCTGGATCCCCGGCCCACTTAGGGAGGGATGGAGGCCAGGGACTGAACCTGTGTCCTCATGGATACCTGATTCACTTCCACTGCGCCACAAAGGGAACTCCTCAACTATATTTTTAAATAACTCCTATTTTACAACTCTGCTTGCAAATGGCACAAAGTTTGAGAAAATCAAAAAATAGAATCAGTTTTTACATGGCAGGAGATCCAGAAATTTATTCTTTTTCATTTTCATCATGATGTTATAACAGATGATAAGCTATGTTTTAGAATGATTTGTATCCAAAGTGAATTAAATTGTTAAAATGTCAAAAAAATAAATAAAAAATAAATAAACATCATTTATCGTTACGCCATAAATCTGTGAAAATACCAGTTAACAGAAAGTTCTGTTTGGTAGAATGGTGCAGAAGCCAACTTCTGAATAATACCATATCGTTTTCAAATCAACATACCATGGAATGATCCAAGGAAGTTTTCGCCAAAACAGTTTTAAGGTTACACGAGTTAAATACATACTCAGGGCTGGAAAGCTTTGTTCCGGCTCTGTCAGCTTAATCACTGTTTACTGGTCCCAGGCGGATTTCAAGGGATAGTGTTAGGCATTACGATGTGTGGTCAGTGATTCACACTCAAATCATTGTTTTTAGGCAGGAAAGTCAAACATTTGGGCAACAAGCCTTGAAAGATTCTTAGTTATAGGGAGGTTAGGCAGCCTTGCTCTCATCCAAAGAGAATTTTAAAGGCTTTCATCAACTGCAAGTCTGAAGATTCCTGTTTACCACAGTGACACAGAAACTGCATTCGAGGGAAAACATTTGTCCTTCAGACTTTCTGGAAACCACACACTGTGGTGAATATCATTTCACGAAGCAGTGATCTGGGAGCCAAACAAAAGCTGTCCACTAAAGCCGTAAATTGAGTCTCATCTAGGTTAAGTTAGGAGATCCCATTTGTAATTTAGTTCTGAGACAGGACCAGAAAGAAAAGGTGGAGGAGTTCCCATCGTGGTGCAGCGGAAACAAATCCAACTAGGAACCATAAGGTTGTGAGTTTGATCCCTGCCCTTACTCAGTGGGTTAAGGATCCGGCATTGCTGTGAGCTGTGGTGTAGGCTGCAGACACGGCTCGGACCTGGTGTTGCTGTGGCTCTGGCGTAGGCTGGCAGCTGTAGCTTCGATTAGACCCCTAGCCTGGGAATCTCCAGATGCTTCGGGTGCAGCCCTGAAAAGCAAAAAGAAAGAAAGAGAGAGAGAGAGAGAGAGAAAGGAAGGAAGGAAGGAAGGAAGGAAGGAAGGAAGGAAGGAAGGAAGGAAGAAAGAAAGAAAGAAAGAAAGAAAGAAAGAAAGAAAGAAAGAAAGAAAGAAAGAAAGAGAGAAAGAAAGAAAGAAAGAAAGAAGGAAGGAAAGGAAGAAAAGGTGGAAGCCTTTTCCCATTGGTGCAAGGACTGTGCATTAAAATCTCCAGAGAAATAAAACCAGGTGTGGTAGAGACAGGAAGACAGAAGAATTGTATGACTGACTCAAGCCAGGAAACGAGAGCAAAAAATAAAAATCATGCTGGGGGCCAAGGAAAAGCTCCTGGAGGGACTTTGGGAGTGAAGGTGACGCCCATGAAATGTTGAGAGAAGCTCTACAAAAGCTTAGTCATTTTTGACATGAAGATTTTAAAAAAAGCATCACTAGTGATCAAGGAGGTAATTAACTGGTGTGGGAGAGAGGCAGCATGTAAGAATAGGCTCGGTGAGAGAGCATGCCTCTGCATGAGTTCTACAAAGGCACCACCCAAGTTAAGGCCTTGCTTCTCAAGTGAGGTCCATGGGGAGTTCCCTGGTGGCCTAGTGAATTAAGGATCCAACATTGCCACGGCTGCAGCTCTAGTCGCTGCTGTGACTCGGGTTCAATCCCTGGCCAGGGAAATTATGCATGAAAAGGGCCTGGCCAAAAAGAAAAATGAAATGAGGCCCGTAGGGCTGCAGCGTCAGCCTCACTGGGAGCGTGTCAGAACACGACTCTCAGGCCCCATCCCAGACCTACTAAATCAGAATCTACATATTGACAGGATCCCCAGGAAACTGATTGCCCTGTAAATGGAGTTCTAGTTTTTTCACAGCCCTTGCAACCTCATCTCCTCCTTTTCTTTGTTCTCTTGCTTTCCCTTCGCCTTTCATCATTTTCTTCCTCAAATTCCAAAAACAAGTTATGTGTGAAGATCAGTATCTACTTGTCTCTACTTGGTTCTGATTCAAATATGTAATTACATCTCTACTTGGGCCTCATTCAAAACACAAACCAGCCTCAATCCATAAACATGTGAACAAAACAGTTACATTGGGCCCCAAGGGAAACAGCAGGCAAGAGCCCTCCCCCTCAAGATCTATATTTGTGTCATTTATTTATTTAGACAGAGCCTTAAGTGTACACAGTGCTTTGTGGGGGAACATGCCAAGGAAAGACTGTAACCCCTGGCCTTTAAATATATATATATTTTTCTTTTTCTCTTAAAGCTCTTGGGAATAGCGAGGGTGGGGACAGAATTATGAAATCTTTGTACCAAAATGTATGAAATGAATAGAAGGAAGCCATAGGGCCTCCAGACCTCTCTAAGAAAACAAGCAAGACTTTCCCAAACAATGTGCAGGAGCATATTTTTGCTGTGTGTGGAAACAAGCCCTTAGTTATCTGAAGGAGGCTCAACCGCCCCCCACAACACACACACACACACACACACACACACACACACACACACAAAGCACACAAGACACAGAAAGGTAATTTTAAAGCCATTTTGGACAGAGATATCCATTTAGAAAGGAAACTTATAAAAGGAAACTTAAAAAAGGAAAAAAAAAATTATGAGACTTGTAAGAAAACAGTTACATACAATATGGAACAACCATATGATAAAAACGCTATATAACCACTCAAATCAGGATTTCAACAATATCTAGTGCAAAACATTAACAATAAGTGACAAAGCTGGATACAAAACTTTGTATTCATCATCATTCCACGTTTATGTACGTTAAAAAAGGGAACTAAGTACACCAAAATGTTGATAGTCTGTATTTTTAGAATTGATGTTACAAGTGATTTAAATATTATTCTTGTACTCTTCTGTATTTTCCAACTCGTATGAACATATACAAGCAGTGCACTTACTTTTTTCTAAATAGTCACATTTGCTTTGGTAAAAGTTCTTTCTTAACCCCACTAATTCTCCTTTCTATCGCCTTACCAAAGCCCACTGTTACTCCTCCTGATCCAGACAAGACTTGGTTCAGAAGCGCTATGATTCTCTCCGTTTGGAACTCTATGCTGGCTCTACACACTGAGAAGAGAGTAAAGCAGGGTTGGAAGGGGTCAGAGTAAGGAAACTGAATAACTTCTCAAATCCTTCCATTTCGGCCATTTATTTATTTATGTATTTCTTTTTTTTTTTTTTTCTTTTTTAGGGCTGCACCCGCAGCATATGGAGGTTCCCAGGCTAGGGGTCCAATCGGAGCTACAGTTGCCGGCCTACACCACAGCCACAGCAAAGAGGGATCCAAGCCACGTTTGCGACCTACACCACAGCTCATAGCAACACCAGATCCTTAACCCCCTGAGTGAGGCCAGGGACTGAACCTGAAACCTCATGGTTTCTAGTCAGATTTATTTCCCCTGTGCCACAATGGAAACTCCCTATTTCAGCCCTTTACTGTGAGACTTCTAGATTTCATTTCAGAATGTTTTGAATTCCCAAACACACATATTCCTGGTTGATGTTCTAAAGTCCAAAAAACATGGTTTTTGCACTATGCAGAAGCTCAAGAGAGGAAAGAATTTTTAAAGACCATCTAGTTCACTAATTCTCCATTTTGGCAACACACTGGAATCTCCTGAAGAGCTTGAAAAAAAAATAATGCCAGAGTCCTACCCTCAAGGATTTCAATTTTATTGGTCCAGGGTGTGCCCTAGGCACCTGGGTTTCCTTAAAGCTCTCCAGGTAGTTTAATGTGGTTCACCATAATCACTGTCCCTCTGATCCAAACTCCACCCAAACCCCGCTGATGTGAGCTCGCTCTGGTCTAGAGTGGTGTGCCCAGCATTGCTCGGCTCCAGCACAGGCTTCCAGAGTCTAATCAGGTCTCTGGTCATTGGCACAATAGTTACCTGACCACAATTAACTACAGTGGGCAGCCATATTCTATTACTGTGGAAGGAGGGGAAAACCAATTTTGGTGGACAAGTACCAGCCCTGACCACAGTGGTATTAGCTCCCTTTCACAGGCAAACAAACAGACTCAAGTGAATTTCTTTGTCCAAGTTCTCTGGACTAGTAAGTGGTTGGCTCAAGATTCTTACCCCTTAAAGCCTTTCAACTTCACCATAGGACAAAGCATCTAATTCACTTTAAGTTTTTAAAATAATTTTAGATTTATAGAAAATTTGCAAAGAGATAGCCCACAGAGCTCCTGCATGAACTTCACCCATCTTTCCCTAATGTTAACATCTTAACCAGGGGTATATCTGTCAAAACTAAGACATTGGCACTGGTATATTATTATTAATTAAAGGACAGACTTTTTGTATTTCACCAGTTTTTCCATTAATGTCCCTTGTTCTGTTCCAGGATCCCATATCAAGCATTAGTGCATTTAATATAGCAACACAGGAAATGTCAAATGGATAAAGAGCATCCTCCCTTGGTGAGAGATGCCTAGATGTGCATCTCAAAGAGGTGGGACCCTACCTGAGCCTGGAGGGAGGGTAGTTGTTCTACAGCAGACAGGGTCAGGACAAGCATGCCAGCTCTCAGGAATATCCCATATGCCTCAGTGTGTACCAAATGCCCAAGGGATCTGTAGTTCACACCGGATGGAGGTGGAAGACCTCTAATCACGGCTTACTGGAATTAGAGAGGACCAAGAGGTTGAGCACTTCCATGCATGAGAGGAGAGACTTTCTCAAAGGTCGAAGCTGCACTCCTTGCCCTGGGGAGTGGGATCCTCGTCCTGAGGACTGGGGATGGCACAAGGCCTCAGGACCCAGGCTTATTTCTGAAGCTAGTTCTCAAGTCAAAGAAACAAAAATAACAAATTAAATATTTAGACTTTCTGTTTTTGAGGCCTCTCTGGTCTTTGCCTCTCCGGGATCACCTTGGCTCACAGGTGCCAAGGGGCTGGTAAAACAGGTAGCAGCAACCAGCTAGCCTCAGCCTGGGAGGAGAAAAGCTGAACCTCACTCAGAGCTACCTTGGCATCCTCAGGGGCCTCTCAGCTTGGGCCTTTTCTACTTGCAAGGTCACTGATCTTTGAGCTGGACTCAATGCCTAAGGCAGGCTAAGACTGGCATGTTAGCTGGAGTTTCTGTCGTGGCTCAGTGGTTAACGAATCCAACTAGGAACCATGAGGATTCAGGTTCGATCCCTGGCCTTGCTCAGTGGGTTAAGGATCCGGCGTTGCTGTGAGCTGTGGTGTAGGTTGCAGACACGGTTCGGATGCCGCATTGCTGTGGCTGTGGCGTAGGCCGGTGGCTACAGCTCCGATTAGACCCCTAGCCTGGGAATCTCCATATGCCATGGGAGTGGCAAAAAGACAAAAGAAAAAAAGACTGGCATGTTAGCATTCCAACTATATTTAACTTAGAATAAATTCTAGATTTAGCTCTTCAGCTAGGATAGAATTTTCCCTTTTCCCTTCTTGCCTCAGGGTCAGGTCTAGGTTGAGGCAAATGAGGGGCCCAGAATACAAACTGCAAGGAGGCCCTTGCTCGAACTTGAGAAGGAACATCTGTTTCAATTCTGCACCCTCAGCCCTTTGCTTGCCTCAACACAATGCTAACCCAGTTACCTCCTTCCCCATGCACCACTCCACCCCCAAGGTGTCATCATGATGCTTTAGCATCTACAAAATAAAAAGGGGTCAGCAAAACCACCAAATTTCTAGCTCCCCTCAACCTGCAACAAATAGTTTTAACTGTTCCAACTTCCAGCTTTGAAATACGAACAGAATTCAATCCTCCTGGCAGCCCCTGGTGAAAGGTCAAGTTGAGCAGATTGCTGCCACGGGAAGAGCCAATGGAACCCTGGCACAGCCACTTGCTGGGGGGGGGAGGGGTCCCGGCCAGGCACCTTCCGCCCCAGCTCATTTCTCGGATCTGTAACTTAGGAGTTTGGGAGTTGAGAAGGAAGAGAGATTCTAGAACCTCTGAGATTTCTAACTTACAGAGGAAAGAAGTGGGAGAGCCAGCAGGTGGTCCAGAGGGATCAACTTGACAGAAAAGAGCAGAACTGTACTGATGGCTACTTACTGCTCTGGCTTATCAGAAACGCTGCACATCTGAGCAGGGCTAATGGCTCAGAAGTGCCCTCAAATACCTCAGTCCTAATTTTCTCATATGAAAATGAAAGGAATTTTAATCACTGAATGGTTCTCAAGCCTGACTACACATTATCAAAAGGAGGCTTTAAAAACACCAGTGCCTAAGCCCCACCTCTGGAGGTGCTATTTAATTAGTCAGGTCAGGCCATCAGCACTTTTTAAAACTCCTCACCTGGTTCTAATGTGTTGCCACGCTTGAGAACCCTGTGGTAGGTGAGATCTAAGATTCCACCTCTAACATTCTATGATCCTATGAGAAATAATAGGTAACCATTCTTGATTTGGCTTCTCTGGACAGGACATTCAAGTGCTCCCATTAAAGTGACTATGAGTTTTTAAAAGGTTAAAGGTTTTTAATTAAGTCCATGGCTCCCTGGCAGAAGGAAGTGATAGGCATGATGACAAGGTTAATGAGTAAATTTTCAAAGAGAAACTGCTACAGGGGCTCTCAGCCACAGTGGCAGCTGAAGTCAAAATGAGGTTGCTTCACATGCTTCACAGAGGCGAGTGGGCCTGACATTGGGCTGTGGCCAGGCCACCCTCATGGTTATGCAATTACCCAGCCACACCCCCCTAACGTGGGTGTATGGCCTTGGGTGATCAGCCTACTGGGAGGACACCAGTGCCAATTATAGCAGAGGTCACCTGAGTCTGACAAGGGCAGTGGCCAGTCTGAGTTTTGAGGAGTTGTAAGTGCACAGCAGGCTCCACTATGCAGCGGCTGTTTGGGCCTCAATAAACTGGTCACATGCTGGAGCACGGTGCCTGAAAGGTTCATGGAAGATTAGGAAACGGGTGATTCCAGGACCAAAGTCCCAGGGCAGAGGGAGGTCTAGTGCCTCACAGCAGACAGTCCTGTGTATTACGACACGGCGGGCTCTTATCCAGGGTGTAAATATTTTTTTCATTCCCTTCCTACTTTTTATCACTCCCCTCTGCACTTTCCACGTGTATTGTGTACATTGCGTGCAGTGAACACCAACTGATGCTTCTGAAGAGACTCCACCTCCAAGCATGCCTCAAGGAACTTTCTGGTGGTGTGAGGGGGAATTGCTCAACCCCAGCTGGATTTAGCTGGTCTGGAGTGGGGTCTGGGCATCAGTATATTTTTCAAGCTCCCCAGTAATTCTAATATGCAGCCAAGGATGAGAAGCTCTGGGCTAAGCCTTACTTGACTCCCGCATGAGGAAGTGAGGGATGAAGGGAAGGGAACCACGGCACAGATGTCAGGCAGGTCATGGAAGGGAGGGAAGGAGAGGATCCAGACATGCCAAGCTGGCCAGTTTTCAGAAATCACCCGCTGATGCCTTTTAGACCTAATGTTTCTCAGTCATCCATTCACTCACCAACACTGACAAGAGCTGCTTCCAGGGACAGAGAGCTGGAATGAGACCAGTGCCCGCCCTCAGGGAACACACAGTCTAGCAGGGTAGACGGACACAGAATGTAATTGCATAATGGAAGTTGGTCACGGACTTGGTATGTACTTGATTACTAAGTCCCCAAAAGTACTCCAATCTGTGGGTGAGGGGCAAGCTTACCCCACTGTCAAGCATGCTGGGAGGAGACAAAAGCTAATCTATCCAAGGAGTGCTTGGAAGAAGGGCCTGGGACAGGGGAAAAGCAAGAACCTCCTGGCCTTATCTGGGCTTATTCTCCAGAGTCTGTACTGCAAAAAGCCTGGGAAATAGGTACACTCAGAGATACTCTATTGAACAACTCCAGGGGGCACCATTCATGTCGTATTTTCTTTTCTTTTTTTTTTTTTTTTTTTTGTTTGTTTTTTTGTCTTTTTGTCTTTTGTTGTTGCTGCTATTTCTTGGGCCGCTCCCGCGGCATATGGAGGTTCCCAGGCTAGGGGTTGAATCGGAGCTGTAGCCACTGGCCTACGCCAGAGCCACAGCAACGCGGGATCCGAGCCGCGTCTGCAACCTACACCACAGCTCATGGCAACGCCGGATCGTTAACCCACTGAGCAAGGGCAGGGACCGAACCCGCAACCTCATGGTTCCTAGTCGGATTCGTTAACCACTGCGCCACGACGGGAACTCCCTCATGTTGTATTTTCTGAAAACACTGCCTGCTAGAGCTGTGCACTGAGCTGGTCTTGCCAGTGTGGTGAGGGGAAACTGGCTCTGAGCAGGGAGGCCCACGAGGGGTGGGCTGAGACGCTTCTGCCATTTGATGTTTGGGTTTTTTTTGGCCACTCTGAGGAATTCCCAGGCCAGGGATCAGATCCTAGCCAAAGTCTCTACCTAAGCAGAAGCCACAGCAACACCAGATCCTTAACCCACCGTACCAGGCCAGGGATGGAAATTTCGTCCCAGTGCTCCAAAGACACTGTCAATCCTATTGCGCCATAGCAGGAACGCCAGTTGTTTATTGTTGTTTTCTTTTTGGGGGCCTCTGCCATTTGACAAGGAAGCCTCTGGGTCTGCACTCTGAGAGCTACCATGTCCAGAAGCCAGCAGGAGGTCTATTTTCTTTCTCATTCTCCCAGAGCTTTCAGTGAAGTAGATCTAAGAACAGTTCTGAAGCCACTCTGTGGGCTGGCATGGTCCCCAACACCAGCATCCCCAAGGGCCTGGGTAGCTGTGGCTTCCCCAGAACTGCAGAAGGAGTCACCAGAGCATGGTCAGTGACCCGGAGTGATGAGTCCATGAGACATCCCGCCCCCCCCACCGAAGACCCATCAAGAGAATCTGGGTGGAAGGGGACCCAGAAAGGTGACTTGAGGTCACCTACCATCCTGCTGGGGGTGTGCGGCCAGTGGGCTTTGGCTTAAATGGTAATGTGACCTCATTTGTTCCCTTAACCTAGTGAGGCCTGGGGTAGTGTAGAGTGGCCTGAGGACATTCAAATGACATTTAAGTACTGAACGAGATAATAAAGGACTGTGAATGGGCAAGGAGAAGCCCTAAGGAGAACAACAACCCTGAAGGAAGGGTCAGCATGCAGCAGCGTAGCAGAGTGGACTTTGTCCTGCAGTGGACGAGGATCCTCGGAGACGCCTGATCGGGACCATGATATAATCTGATAGGTGGAAAATCTGTCCAGCAGCTGTGTTGCCAGGCAAGGGGAAACACTGACAACATCGATAAAGGCTCCCTGCCACCTTTGTCACATCCTGCTTTTGGAAGGAAGACGATGAGTGGGTGTCTGTTGAACCATCGACCACCCACTGCTTCTCCAAAGCTGACAGAGGAGTTGGCCTCGGCCTCTAGTGCCCTCTCCACTGCACACGACCATCAAACAAAGGAAGGCTTTCAATTTCCAGGCAGTGCAAAAATCCTGCCTTCCTTCCCTCTGCATCAACCATATAAAATAGCTATCTCTACAGACAAGGATAAAACAAAAGGAGCTACGCTTTTAACTTCAGGGGTCTGCTTCCCACATGGGAAGTGAGGGCCGGCTAAGTGGGTTCCTCATCCGCCTCCCACCAGCTCACTTTGTCTTTCCTTTGATGGTCAAATGCATTTCTCCAGACCCCCGGCCTGATTCCCATCACTGTTTGGGTCGACCTTCTGCCTCCCTCCCCACAAGAAAGTAGCACAGAGCCCAGGGGCTTGTTGATTCAGCCACCATTCCTATACTTTATTTGCTTAGATCAGGAAAAAACAAAAATCAAACTAAACTCTTTAACTTGAGAAGACACAGGCACACAGACACTATGATGGTTAAGGCGAATGTCAGAGAGAAGTGTTATTTATTCAACTGTCTTGATTAGTGGGTGCCAGACAGCTATTAGAACAGAAATCATGCTTTTGGGCAACTGTGTCTATTTCCGTCATGGTGAGCCTCCACAGAGAGCCCAGATAATGCCTGTTATCTTCACCCACACAAGCCAAATGTTTGGATAAATAAAGATGGTGTATGAAATTCCCTATCTGTCACTTTTACACAAACTGACATAGAATGGAACACTATTTGATTGTGTTCCATTTCATGGCTGCATGGCTTCCAAGGCCAAGAAATGGGGAAGGAGGGGGCTCCCTGGGACTAGGGATCCAAGTAAGAATCTGTTTCTTTGCCTCCTCTTTGCCACCTCTGTGTGCACCCACCAGGTCCTCCCTCAAGTCCATTGTTAACTGGACATTAGGAAACCTAATCCTTGAGTGGTTGCTGGAACTGTCCACCTGTAATCAGTGTTTTCATCTAAACAGACTTATATACACAGGTTAGCATATATCAAAGGGAATCTTGGGCACATCAGTCCCACTGGCAACCACTTTCTTAGACTCTCTACCTTTATTCCATTTTGGTGTCCAGCCTGTTTGAGGCCCTTTGGGCTTTGTGTCTTGTTTCTGGATCCCTGGAGAATATGATCTAATTCAGCTCCCTTGCTTTGACTGCTAGTATTGGACTTGCACTAGCCCCGCAGCTCCCCTGGGAACACACCTCAGCTCACAGGCACCAGTGAGTTCCAGTTTCCCACAAGGAAGGTTGCACAAAAATGGAAAACAAGTCAATTGTTACAACCTCCCTTCAATCCCGCCTCATTCAGATATCCGGCTACAACAGAGAGAACCAAAAGTAGCCAACCCATTTCTACAGTCAAGCTACAGAGTCTAATGAGCTCTCCTAAGAAGAGCCTCTTTTTGAAAAGCAGCTGCACACATGGCATAAACATGTTCTCTGGCTGAGAGGTTCCCTACCCACCTGTTTGAGCCTTTCTGTGAGGTTGCCCACACTGAGGTGGACTTAGCACCTTGTGGTCACCTTTTATCTCTCCCAAATAATTCTCCTTTTGAAACCAGGGGGCCAATTACTATTCAGATGATTTGGGATGAAGTTGATGAATTAGGACCAACTCAAACTTGCTTAAACAAGGAACAGATTGTATTAGAAGGATGCTAGGGGCGTTTACAGGATCCAAGGAAGAATCTTAAGAATCCAGTCTTGAGCTTCATAAACAACTAAAACCAAAGACCCCAGCTCTTCCAGTCTCTTCTTCTCCCTACAGGAGACCAAGTTCCTATTCCTCTCTGAAGTCCAGCTTTCTCTGCCTGGTAGAAAACCCGGCCACCAACAGCTCCTGACTGTTTCATCTTGAAGTTTTATCCCCCGGAGAGAGGACCTCCATCCCACCCACCCCAGCTTCTAGTCTGACATCCTAAATCTTCAGAAGCTCACTGATCCATTTTGTAATATGGCTGATTCCACTGCAGGCCCTCAATGGGGGTAGGGACATGGCCCAGCACAGCGTGGTTTGGTAGCCCCCCCAAAAGGAATTGCAACAATTGATCAGAATAAGTGAGGGTTAGGAGTTCCCTATGTGGATCAGCAGGTTAAGACCCTGACATAGTATCTGTGAGGATGCAGGGTCAATCCCTGGCCTCGATCAGTGGGTTAAGGATCCAGCATTGCTGCAAGATTCAGTGTATGCCACAGATGAGGCTCAGATCTGGCATTGCTGTGGCTGTGGCTGTGGCTGATTCAACCCCTAGACTTGGAACTTCCATATGCCGCAGGTGCAGCCATAAAAAAAAAAAAAAGAAGGGATAAGTGAGGGTTATCACTTCAACTTGTTCCTGAGCTCTACCAATTCCAGCCCCATCTAGCAAAACAAGACTTTCTCTGTTGTGTCCCAGCTACATCAAAAGACAGAGGCTGTGGTTTGTTTTAGATAAGCCACTGTGGAATCCTTACCACTTACTGGCTTGTAATACAGAGGATCCCTTTTCTATCACTATGCAATGGAGAAAAAATTGAGCTGCCCAGTGTGAAGAGTCCCTGTGTCTTAGACAAAGAGCTTGTTCTGTATTCTAGATGAGGCCAATCCTTGACAAAAGGCAATGTGAGAGAGAGGTTAAGCTCATTGGTTTGGGAGTTAATTAAGGGCTGAGTTCAAATGCCTGCTCCAACACTTACAGCTGTGCCACACAGCCTCAGTTTTGCCATCTATAAATGATGGTTCACATCCACCTCCTTGTGTTGGTGTGATGGTCTGAGATAGCACACGAAGAATGCTGAGCATGACACCTGGCACACAGAAGGCTTGTCCTGACGCTGGATGGACTGGGTCTTCAGGGATGTTCTCTGTCCCTTTCTGATGTCTTCTTCATTCCCTCTCCGGCCACTCCCCAGACTACCCAGGGCTCTTGCTCCCCACCTCTTCTTCCTACATATGATTTCCTGATGAATCTTCATGAACTATACATCCCCACCCCAATTTAAAATCCTGCATGACTCCTTGAAATAGTCAAATGAAGTTAAACTCTTTCGCATGGGCCCCGAGGCCACTGTCAATTTGGACCCTGCGTATCTCTCCCACTTTGTCTAAATGCTCACCATGCTAGATCATTTGCTACTGCCCAGATACACCATGCTCCTTCACAATAATGCATGTCCACACATGCCGTCCCCTTTTCCTGCAATGCCCCTCCCTGGCTCTCTCCAGCAGTCTAGCTAAGCAATTGTCAAGATTTACAGATTAGGATATTCCTGGAAATTTTGCTGACTCTAACCCCCATTCTGAACTAAATATGATTTGCCTGACTCCATTTATGCCTGCAAGTGCCTCTGAGTCCTTATCATAGGGTATTCACTTGTTTCTCTTTGTTATTAAATTCTGAGTTTCTTGAGGGCAAGACTGCATTTCTAGCACCAAGCACAGAGCCCGGCATAGAAGAGATGTTCAATCAAATCTGATTGCTGAAAAGAACTGATTTATAAAACAGAAACAAACTCACAGATTTCAAAACCAATCTGATGGCTACCACAGGTGAAACCATGAAGGAGAGGGACGAATTGGGAGGGTGGGAATAATATATACACACTACTGTAAAAAATAGATGATTCAGGAGAACCTACTGTATATATAGCACAGGAAAATCTACTCAACAGTTTGTAATATCCTATATGGGGAAAAAAGAATGAATATATTTATATGCATGACTAATTCAATTTGCTGTACACCTGAAACTACTAGAACATTGTCAACTATACGCCAATAAAAATTAAATTAAAAAAAAAAGTCTGACTGTTGAAATATCAATGATATATTTGTGAAACTATACAGACTGGAAGGAATAAAGATGAAACATATAGTCCTTTTCTCCAGGTGGCTAAGTGAGCCAGCTGGGCATACCACCTTGGCCATAACAACCCAACTGGCACATCTAGCTGCTTCCCAGGAAAGAAAATCCAGCATTGTGTACAAAATATTACATTTTAAAGCTGGAAACCTACCTACAAAGCCCCTACTTCTTGTGATTGTGGTCAAAATGCTGAACTTTATTTTCCTTGCCTACAAACAGAGTTCATAACTCTTTAGAGAACAAATGAGACAATGGTTATAAAATTTAATAAAAGTATCATTCATAGCGTGTGACACTGTCTTGATTAATTTCAGGAGATGTTGAATATCCCCATCTCCAAGCCAAAGTTAGTCCTTGTTCCTAAATATCGACTCATTGTCTATTACAAGATAACGCTGCTCATCACTTGTGTTTGTCTCGTGTTTGGGTACAGCATCTCAAGTGGAGACCCGGGGACACAGTTTACACCCCTCATCACTTTTAGGCTTTATTCACTATAGCCTGACTGTTGCCCATCACTGCCCTTAGGGGCCATGCTGTGGGATCCGGTCATGGGCAAAACTCCTATAATGAGCTCTTCCTGGGACAGCCAACAAAAACAACCCTCAGATAAGATGTAACCCAACCTTACACAGATTTCTATGCTTTTACAGGTTACCCGCTAGTGACATGAGCAGTCACAGAAAAAGCTGAAATTAACCATGACAGTAAGGTCTGCTTCATTCATCTGTAAGGATTATGTATTGTTTTAACAATAAATGTATTAAATATTGCTAAGCTTCTTCCTGTTTATAATTATTAATAAGTTGCAGAGGGACTCCTGATAACTGTCACCTGGGAACAGTGCACAAGTCTAAGAAGGTGAACTAATTCCTAAGGTCAGGTGATGTTGCACAGGGATGTCAAAGTATGTGGTACAGAAAATAATTAGTCAGGTAACCATGAACAACAAGGCCATAAATTCTCCTAAGAGGTCTGAATGAACCCAGGAAGAAAGAGCCGCAGTATTTGCACATTCCTCAAGTTTGTTCTGTTCCCCATGGTGCAATTTGTGGTTAGCGTCCCCTAGGTAACCAGCATATGGAATCCAGGGTGTCAACCTGGGGCAGAGTGGAAGTCGGCAAGCCTTCGTTCACTGCCAACACTTAGGAAGCATTCACTGAACACCTGGCACAGTAGCAGGTCTATCAAGATAAGTTCCTGGCCCCCAGGAGGAGGCTGTGGTACTATCCAGTGTGATAAGGGCAGTTCCAAGTCTGCACACGGTTCCAGGAGAACCCAGAGAAAGGCGTGACTAATTCTTCCTGGGAACACTGCAAAGGGTATCTTTGAGGACGTGGCTTTTAAGCTCCTCTGGCTGAGAAGTGAGGAAAGGGCATTCCAGGTGAAAGAGAAAAGCAGGCACTATTGAAACTCTGCCTTCCAGAAGCCAGAGTGGACCCCTCCCTGGTGAGGGCCAGGTGAACTGGCCATGAACCTCAAAGTCAGGCTAAACAAGGAGTGAGGAGAGCCAGAGAGGAGTGCCAGCCAAGCCCTTTGGAGACTTGGGAGGTCATGGCTGACAAAGTCCAGGTCGGTTGGCAGCAGAAGCAAAGGGTCAGAAGCTGGCAGAACAGGAAGAGAGAGGAGACCTAGAAAAGAAGGAGGCTCCTGTTTACTGGTAGCAGCGACCTAGTGGGTTGGTCTGGTTTATAAAGACGGGACCAGAACAGACAAGTTTCCAGGCACAGGGGTGGATGTTTGGGGAACAGTAAGTCTGCAGCAGAACAGGAGCATGTGTTCTTGGGAAAGCGAAGAGGCAGGAGGACAACCCAAAAAGTTGGGCAGGAGCCAATCATGGTGGGTCTTCCCTGTTGGCTGAAGAATTTGGGCTTCACCTTGTAGTCAATGGGGAAACATCATGGTATTTTACGCTGGGGAGTGACACAGGATTACATTTTTAAAAGATCACTCCAGCAGCACTGTGGGAGACAACAGCCTTTCCTGAAGGGTAGCAAACAAACACCTACCCATCTCAGAACACCCTGGATGCTAATTTAAAATGAATAAGCATCATCTTTGCTGCGCCCTAAATCTACTGAATTTAAATTCAATAGGGAGTCCTGGGAATCTGCCTTTTAAACAACCTCCCCCTTGTCATTTGAGGGCACACTGGAGTCTGCAAGCAGTTGCCTGGGCCAGAGAAGACAGGGCCTCTATTGAAAAGGAGACTAGTGAAGAAATGTTTAAGCAGACATGCTTGTCACACAAAGTAGCTGCACAGTACTTATGGGATGGATGATGAATGAACGGAATAAAAACAGGTTTTAGAGATTGATGGGATGGAGGATAAGGTAGAACCAAGTAACATAGCTTTTCTTTCATGGATTAAATCTAGATGAATATTGACAATTCATAAGTTCGATTTAATGATGAAATCAATAAAACCTATGCCCTTATCATTTAAAATTTTTCTATCAGTATAGTAGTATGTTGGAGTTCCAGTTGTGGCTCAGTGGTAACGAATCCGACTAGGATCCATGAGTACTAAGATTTGATCCCTGGCCTTGTTCAGTGGGTTAAGGATCTGGCATTGCCGTGAGCTTCGGTGTAGGTCACAGATGTGACTCAGGTCTGGTGTTGCTATGGCTGTGGTGTAGGCCAGCAGCTGCAGCTCTGATTTGACTCCTAGCCTAGGAACTGCCATATGCCATGGGTGTGGCCCTACAAAGACAAAAAAAATAGTAGCATGTCACTCATTCTTCAAAACCAGTGGAGACTCCAAGGGGTGACTAGAAGGGCTTTAGTTCCCTTCTGTAATCTCTAGGCCAATCTATAAAGGGTTAGAGGGATTCAGGGCTGATCAAGGAAATCTATGACTGCTAAAGGCATCATTAACACATGATTTCCTGAGCAGGGCCTGAACAGGTTGCATGAGAGAGGACAACTATACAGAAGCTTACGGTGAAAGGGCCACCATCCAGAGGAGGAAGGCACAGGGATGAGGGCTTACATGACTAGGCCATGTCTCTCAGCAGCATGATGGAGGCTCTCTGGATCAGAGAACTCCAAAGGGGTCACATGACCACAAGGCTCTATCTTATCAATGGCCAGTAGATACCAGATGAGGAGTCATGGGATATGCAAAGCAGGCAGGCTCTAATTGGCTTTTAAAACTGCTTGTTTAGGTTATCTTAAAAATAACTGAATGTGTAGAAATTTGAGTTTGGTGCCAGCTAGCTTTTGAGCTAACGGGTCCAGCCTGCAGTGAATAAACCATCTAACAGCTAATATAAAAAGGTCCTCTTGGAGTTCCCGTTGTGGCTCAGTGGGTTAAAAACCTGACATTGTCTCTGTGAGGATGCAGATTTGGTCCCTGGCCTTGCTCAGTGGGTTAAGGATCCGGTATTGCCGAAAACTGTAGTGTAGGTCGCAGAGGAGACTTGGATCCAGTGTTGGTGTGGCAGTGGCACAGGCCTCCGCTATAGCTCCGATTTGACCCCTATCCTGGGAACTTCTGCAAGTGTGGCTGTAAAAAGAAAAAAGAAGATAAATAAAGAAGTCTTCTTTGGCTCATTTACCTAACACAGTCCTGGCCTGAACAACCTGAGCTCCATTCCTCCCACTTCTCCACCTGCTCCTTAAGCCAGGAAGGCTCCCGTGTCACTGACTGACAGCTGGGTTTGGCGAATGGGAGGCACTGGCAGAAGACTGGAAGGCAGAAGAAAGGAAAGAGCTGGGGTATTTCTCACAGCTTTCCCGTCCTGGGCTGCATTGATATTTGGGGTGACCTCTGCCTCTGGGCTCTGAGAACTCACCTCCTCCCTTCCAACGTCCCTTCAGCCTAAGGATGGTAGTGACATCCAAATACTGCTAATTTTCCAGTTGTCTCCTTGCCCTCTGATTGGTTTCTCATCTATCACCTGTGTAACCCATTCCCCCCCATTCAATTCTTTCTAAAAAGACTGGGCGATTTCTGACTTCCTGCTCGCACCCTGCTAGACATTCTAAGTTCTCCCCAGGCCTCCAAATTAGGATAACAATAGGGAGAGTCTTTAACAGAGACCACGGATATTTTCACAATCTTACGTAAAATGTGGAAAAGACATTGTAAAAGAAAAATTCTCTTTTTATCTATCTAAAGAATACAACCTAAGGTATAGGGGGTTAGCAGCCTCAAGATAAGGCTTCTGGCCACATCCTCATGTGGATGAGGGCTTCCATCCACACGTGAGCCCTTCTATGTAGAAATCCTACAGACACCCTGTTCCAAGCAGCCACGGTGTTGTCAGGCAGCCCCCAATCAACGCCGGCGGTGATCTCATACTTTGGCACTGCAGAGAGGAGACGGGTGAGGCCGCCTCCAACCTAACAAGGAGAAAGTTGGGATTCTGAGTGGGAGCCCAGCTCTTTCAGACTATAGAACATCAACGGTTAGGGAATTTGACTCTCCTTGGAGAAGTCTTTGACTTCTTAAAATTGGCCAGCCTTACTTGGTCATCCAAGTAAGCTTTTATAGCTTCTTCCTAAGACAAAGAAAAACAGTAAAATCACCTGTTGCCCCACAGCCCAGAGATATCTTCTGCTAATACTTTGGAATATAGTGCTTTCAGATTTTC
This sequence comes from Sus scrofa, assembly GCF_054392235.1. Lineage (NCBI taxonomy): Eukaryota > Metazoa > Chordata > Mammalia > Artiodactyla > Suidae > Sus > Sus scrofa. Next base: position 114,114,809 of record NC_139385.1, on the reverse strand, counting down.
TCTGTAAGTATATGTTGATTCTTTAATTTTGATTTTTAAAATTTTTGGCGGCACCCATAGCATGGTGGAAGTTTCCAGACTGGGAATCGAATCCACACCCAGCAGTGACCTAAGCCCCCTGCAGTGACGCAAGCCACTGCAGTGACAATGTCAGATCCTTAATCATCTAAGCCACCAGGGAACTCCTGCATTATCATTTTTAATGATACACAGTGTTCTAGAAGATATGGATTCTTATCATTTTATTACCAGTCCCCGTGAATTTTCAACATTTCCCTGAACTAAGCAATGTTCTGACAAACATTCTCATTGTGCACACCCTTAAGAGTGTTTTCAGAATAAATGCCTAGAAGTGGAATTCCTTGAGCAAAATGTGTGCACATTTTAATATTTATGGCAATTTGCCAAATAGTACAATGAGGTTTGTGTTTTAAGATTTTGGATTTTTCAGATAACACACATCAATGCTAGTAAGATAAAGAAGAAAAACTCAGAGTTCCCGCAGTGCCTCAGCAGTTAACGCATCTGACTAGCAACCATGAGGACAAAGGTTCAATCCCTGCTGGCCTTGCTCAGTGGGTTAAGGATCTGGTGTTGCTGTGAGCTGTGGTGTAGCTCGCAGATGTGGCTTGGATCCTCATTGCTGTGGCTGTGGCGTAGGCCAGCAGCTACAGCTCCAATTCGATCCTTAGCCTAGGAACCTCCATATGCCGCAGGTGCAGCCCTAAAAAGACAAAAAAAAAAAAAAAAAGAAGAAAAATTCATGTAAATTATAATTTCTGAAAGGCAAGTCTCTGCCTATGTTCATCTTGGTATTGCTCATAGTGTCTACCCACTACAGTGTAATAAATGTTGAATTTGAAAGAAAGGTTCACAAAAGCATATTAAACCTCTACGAATTAATTTTGTAGAATAAGGGCAGACCAAGCTCTGCAATATTAGCCCAGGGGTTCTCAGCCTGACTGCACATTAGACTTCACCTAGAATCACATCAGAATCATAACTTTAAAGTTACAGGAATCTGGACCCCAATCTAGACCAATTACACCAGAATCTGGGAAGGGAGAGGGGTCGTCCCAGCATTAGTATGTTTCCAAAGCTCCCCAGAGAATTCTAATGTGCATCCAGGGCTAGGAGCTGATAATCCTTAAAAATGAAAGATAATTGAAAAAGGAAAAGTGGTTTTGTTCCTTTTCCCTAATCATCATGAAGAATATGAAATAACAGAAATGAGACTGTGTGTTCCCCAGGCTGATTTCATGGTATTTAATCCAAGAGAGCAGTTTAATATCTTTTAAAGACAGTATGTATTTCCCCTGCGCGCGCGCGCGCACACACACACACACACACACACACACACACACACACACACACACACACACAATGCCAAGCTTTTAGGAAACCCCTATCTTTTCATTATCCTTATATAGAAACCAGGACACAACAGATGGCAGGATAATGGATTGTGTCTGCTCAAGTTAGAGCTGCTTTTATTTGCAAGACATCAAATTCATATTGACTGCCAGGACAGGCTGACATGATTTATTTCAAATGAAAATGGAGGCATCATGGGCTCTGTCTTTGCTCATTACCGCAGGACAGAGTCTCATCTGTGATCAGGACACAGTGGATTGCGATGACAGACACTGTTTGCAGGGGCTACAAGAGGCTACTCTTGTTCTCAGTGACAAAATATTGGAAAATCTCCACATGCCCAACCCAGCAACCCAAATATCACAGCAGTGAAGTTTCCCACCCAGAGTCCTGCTCTTCCAGACAGGTCAGCAAAGTACAAGGGAAGCACCACTGCTATTTATTTTTTGAGTGTTAACGTTTTCATTATATACTCCCCCATGTGCTCTCAAAAGTGCACATGGCATTTTGAAAAGAAAACGCGGTAGGTGCAGCCCATTCATCCTGAAAAAAATCATCGCCAGTGACGTGAAAGCAGCCGCAGTCCATGGCTCTCTGTGATCCCTCTTCGACTTAGCAGTGTGAGATTGTAGGGAGCCTGGCTGCTGCCAGAACTGCTCCCAGCTTCTTAGGAAGGCTGGCTTACAGAAAACCCCAGCCCCAGAGGGAGAGGGAGGACAGAAGGAGAAATAGCCCAGGAGTTCTCTTGCGGCGCAGTGGGTTAAGGATCCAGCATTGTCACCGCTGTGGCATGGGCTTGATCCCTGGCCCGGGAACTTCCATATGCCTCAAGCGCAGTCCCCCCTTCCCGCCTCCCCCTGCCCCAAAAAAGGAGAAATAGCCCAGGGCAGAGGAGGAAAGGCTGCTCATTTCCCCCACTCATCAGGTAAAGAGCAGAACCTAGGCCCCAGTGGCCACAAACACTCCCCACCCCACCCTTAACCTGGTCAGTGACGTGGAATGGGCCTAAGAAATCTTCTGGTTCAGAACTCCCAATTTACGGATGAGAAAATGAGGCCAGAGGAATAATCGATTTGCCCGGGATCCCACAGTGACTCAGTGGCGGAGCCTAGAGTTCAGGTCTCCTGATTCTCAGACTCCTGCTTTGCCTCACCAGTAGTTCTCAAGCTACTTGGCTTCACCTGCCCAGTCCCACTCCCCCAGAGATCCTAGTCTGACTGGCCAGACCTGGGATGTGGGTATTTTTATGTGTTCAGGTAATAGGCACGTGCCATCAGGCCAGGACTGAGAGTCCCCACACCCCAGCCCAGCTGGACTCAGTTGTCTGTTCTACTTTGCTCCATGCTGAGCCCAGCCCTTGCTAGGGGCTGGAGCTATGAAAATGAATCAGACTCAGTTCTTGCCCTAAAGCTGCTCAGCATCTGGCCGAAGAGCTCATGCCAGCAACAGAGTGCTAAGGGTAGCACTATAAATATAAATAAGTAGCCACAGTGGTTAGCTCTGTACAGGAAGGTCAAAGAGGCAGTATTTGAGTCCTTATTATTTATTTATTTATTTGTATTTTTTTTTTTTGCCACTTCTAGGGCCGCTTCTGCAGCATATGGAGGTTCCCAGGCTAGGGGTCGAATCGGAGCTGTAGCTGCCGGCCTAGACCAGAGCCACAGCCATGCTGGATCCGAGCCGCATCTGCAACCTACACCACAGCTCGAGGCAACGCCAGATCCTTAACCCACTGAGTAAGGTCAGAGATTGAACCTGCAACTTCATGGTTCCCAGTCGGATTCATTAACCACTGAGCCATGACGGGAACATTGAGTCCATATTTAAAGGATGAATGAGTCAAATAAGATGAATGCATTGCAAAGAGGACTAGGTGCACAAGAATTTTCCAGGGAGAGAGGACAGCACATGCAAAGGCCCGGAGGCATGAAAGACCATGGCATATGTGTAGTCTGGTGTATCTAATACAGGGTGCAAGGTGACAGCAGTGGAGACAGAGCTAAGGAGGGAGGCAGCGGCTGGATCCCAAAGGGCCCTACGATAATGTCAGTGGTTAACGAATCTGACTAGGAACCATGAGATTGTGGGTTCGATCCCTGGCCTTGCTCAGTGGGTTAACGATCCAGCATTGCCGTGAGCTGTGGTGTAGGTTGCAGACGCGTCTCGGATTCTACGTTGCTATGGCTCTGGTGTAGGCTGGCAGCTACAGATCCGATTCCATCCCTAGCCTGGGAACCTCCATATGCCACAGGAGCGGCCCAAGAAATTGCAAAAAGACAAAAAAAAAAAAAGAAAAAAGAAAAAAGAAAGAAATCATTCTAACAGCTGGGGATGATCCTGAAATGATGGTGAACCATCGAGATATATCATGCACAAAAATGACAAAGTACAACTCGCATTTTAGGAAAATCACCCTAATGATGGTGTGGATTATAAATCAGAAGAAGTCAGAGGCCGGGAGACCAGTTGAGAGGGGAGGCAAAAAAAGGATAAGGGCCTAAGTGAACTAGGCTATGACCACAGACTGAGAGCCAAGGACAGATAGGACCTGAATTCTGGTTTTGTTTTTGGTGGGTTTTTTTTTTTTTTTTTCTTTTCTTCCTCTTTTTGGCCTCCTCACAGCATGTGGACCTGAGCGGGGTATCAGCCAGTTGTGACCCCCTGTAGGTATGAGCTACAGTTGTGACCTTAGCCACACCTGTGGCAACACCAGATCCTTAAACCCACTGTGCTGGGCCAGGGATCAAACCTTGCATCCTTGATGATGCAGAGATACTGCCGATGCTGTGGTGCCACAGCGAGAACTCCAGGACCTGAAGTCTGAACTCTGCCCCTGATGCATTGCATTCAGGAGATGGAATTGATGGGATAAGGTGGTTGGTTGGCCAAGGGGTGAAAAGGTCTAACTCCAACCTAACTTCTCCTCATTCCTCTTCATCTATTCTGAAATGAACTCATTCCCCACCTTCTTTGATTCTGTTGGGCCCCAGCCTAGGAAGTCAATCCCTCCTCAATCTCCAAATATCCATATAGAATATATCCTTTAGGTCTCAAATCAATGCTGCTTCCCTTGAAAATACGGTTTTTGAATGAAGAAAGGAAGGAGTGGGGTTCAGCAAGTTCATTCTACATTTTCTTAAGAGTAGGTCGTCATATCTGGCCTTCTGAGAAGTCTGCCTTCTCATCCTTCAGACTTCTGCTGAGAGTCACCTATTCTGGGAAGATGTCCTTGGCATCTGAGGACACAGGTCGCATTCCTCTGTCAGTATTCAGAGAACTGTTTCATGTTGTCAGTAATTATTGCTTTACGCATGTGTTTTTTAGGTTAAAGAAGCTCTTGAGAAACAAGGGCACTGTCTTCTTATTCTATCTCCTAACACAGCACAAAGTAAAAAGATATTTGATAAAAAGTTCATCAAATGAATGAATGTCAAAGGCCGAATCTGTGAATTTTAGGGAAATGTTCTTTTTTTATTTATTTTTATTTTTATTTATTTGTCTCTTTAGGGCCACACCCGTGGCATATGGAGGTTCCCAGGCTAGGGGTAGAATCAGAGCTGTTGCTGCTGGCCTATGCCAGAGCCACAGCAATGCCAGATCCGAGCCGCGTCTGCCACCTACACCACAGCTCATGGCCATGCCGGATCCTTAACCCACTGAGCAGGGTCAGGGATCGAAACCTCAACCTCATGGTTCCTATTCAGATTTGTTTCAGCTGAGCCACGATGGGAACTCCCCTAGGGAAATGTCCTATAATAGCGATGCTGATTCTTATGCTTATGGGATGCTACAATCCCTCTCCTAGAAGAGGGATCCTCAGATTGAACTCTCCAGCATTATCTGGAGCCCACTGGTGGAGTATTATACTAAGGAACTACACCTATGTAATTTGAACCAGTCTGCAGACCACTTGGAAGACTCTCTTAAGACCACCACAAGGCTGTGTACTGCACTTTGAGAACTGCTTCTAGGGAATTCTCTCAGAGGCACTTTTAGCCATGCAGGGAGTGAAAGGTCAGAGACAAAACTGCCCTGCCCAGGAGTTCCCTGGTGGCTTAGCAGGTTAAGAATCTGGCCTTGTCACCGCAGTGGCTCGGGTCACTACTGTGGCACGACTTCAATCCCCAGCCCAGGAACTTCTGCATGCTGCAGATGTGGCCAAAAAATAAAAATAAAATAATAAAAATAAAACTGCACTGCCCAGAAAAAAGTGAAGTTTATCCTTGCCATCTGGGCACTTCTCCTAGCCTCCTCAGGTAACTCACATCTTCCAGAAGCACCTCTTCCTCCAGGAATCTTGGGCCTTGGCTGAATATTAAAAAGAAACTTCTGACTAATACACTGAAGGTATGCACCTGGGGTTGCTATCTTAATCCACCCACAGGGTTATCTTTTTAAAGTGCTCTAAGATTCATGGGAACTGCAGATGCTGTAGCAACTTAAAAGAGGAAAAAAACTAGGCCTCAGCAGTGTCCCCTGTCTCCCTTGCCTTGAGGGAGATATATTTGAGAGTCATTCTAGCCCCCCTTGAGCCACATATTAGAGCAAGGAAGTTCAAGTCTTGACTCTGAGCTGCAACTGAAGGGAAGACCTGGAATCAGCACAGCAGTCAGAATTCTGCCTCAGGGTGGCATCCCTGAAACTAAACGGAATAATTTTATCTGGAGCAGACTCTCTGCACACTTGTTCCCCTGTGGCAATTGTGATGTTCAGGTTATGGCTGTGCATCCTGGGCTGAGGGAGGAAGATAAGGGAGTGAAGAGAAGGATGGAAAGAGGAGGGAAGGCAAGACCCCCCCCCCAGGCACTCATGGATGTGGGAGATTTCTCAGGTGTTCTGCTGAATGCAGGGAAATGAACACCTTCCAAACAGGCTACATTCCTCCCTGGGAACCTGAGATCATGTTGTAACCACTCAGCAATACTCCCTCTGAGGCTCTGGCTCTGCAGGAAATTTCCTGGCCATTATCCAGGAGATGCAATTGCTGCAGAAGGAGTTACACAGGTTGGACAAGGGCAGGGCAGGTACAGCTGGCTCAGCCCTTCATCTCTCCCAGGCAAGTGCAGGCTGGAGGGCCTTGCTTCAGGTATGCAGCTCCGCTTGGAAATGAGGGCTGAAGGAAAGTCCCAGAAAAGAAAGAACGCCTCTCTTCCTAGGAGACTGTCAGCTTTAAATTACCCAGAGGAATTGTGGGTGGAGGCCCAACTTGACACCCTTAAAGCAGCTGCAGATAAAGGATACAGTGAGAGCTCGTGCTGAGGGCAAGTTAAAAGAAGTCAGGCAAAATGAAGAACGCAACATGTGCATCTAGGATGTTTCTATAGCATCTGCTGCTTGAATGGGTGGATGTGTTCTCTCCAGGATAATAATGCCTGGAAGTCTCCAGAATGTGTTCTCCATCAGGCTACCCAATCTGATACTAATTAAGACCGGACACTTTTTCCCCTAGACCTTAAGTTCGACCTCCAGCATTACTGGATTGGGTCTTTGGTCTAGACCATTTGAATTTTCATTGAAAAACACTGTTTTACAACCAAAGGCTTGTTAACAGCTAAACACAGCTCCAGGGTTTGAGGGACTGGTTCCCATTTTGCTTGGCCTGTTTTGCTCTGTCTTTGTTCTTGTTTTTCCAGAAATATATGACTACCAACCCATAGAACAGATATGCCGACTTGACATTATAGTGACACACTCAAGTTCCGATGCTAGCGAGGCACCTCACAATGAATATACACATTTCTGAAAACAGAAGAGCAGTCTACCCCCAGCATATAACCTGTGGCCATTTCCTGTTTCACTTCTTATATAAATCCTGACTAAAACTTGACGAATTGGGAGTTGGTTCTTTTGGACAGGAGTCCTTCTCCCAAGTTGCCGACTTCCTTAAAATAAAGCTACTTATCCTTTACCCAATGCTTGTCTTTATTATTGGTTTCTTGAGTGATGAGCAGCTGAGCCAGAGCTCAGTAAAAAAAAATAAGTCATCTTTCCAAACTGTACTTCTTCCACTCTGACTTTAGAAAGAGGTTCTTACCTCTATCTCTTCAGCTCTACATAAAGGATTTCCCTCCTCAAGGTGAAGTTCTTGCATATTCTAGCCCCAGAACATTCAGGGTCCACCTAAAGCCACATCTAGGGTCTGCCCCCAGGGTAGGGTCTGGTAGAAGCCAGGTCCCACACAGCAGCTCCTCCCTTTTGTAAGGCATGGTCCACCCAACAGAAAGGACATTTTCCAAATGGATTTGAAGCCTTCCCCCAAATGTCTCCTTTTGAACTGACTGCCCAATATTAACTAACTACCCATTATGTGCTAGGCACTTTACTAGGCACCAGAAATACAAAAGAATAAGACTAGAGAGAGGAAATAGCAAACCAGAAGGTCTTTTTTTTTTTTGCTGATAGTGGAGGACTGACCATAAAGTATGATACAGGCCCTATGAGACAGGTTTAACTGGAAGCTCTCAAACTACTTACATCATCAGATTTTTGTAGGCCTCACTTCCCACCTTCACTGCAGCCAATCTTATACATAGGTGTTGCCTCAGGACAACCAAGCCAAACTGATGCAATTTTCCTCCTAGCACAATGGACATCTGTGTTGGGGAGAGACAAGGAGGTGGGGAAGGCTTGGTCTCTCCAAGCATTCCACCTGTAAGTGGCAGTGCCACCATTCGTTCATTTGTCCAAAGCCTAAAACTGCAGTCTCCACGGCCTGCCCTCTCCCTGTAGAAACGGTTAGGAACAACAATCATGCTAAAACCAGCCTGAGGGTCTTGGCCTACTTTGGAGGGTTTCCAACAGTGCAGCTGAGGCTATCCTGCAGCTGTGCCTTTAAAAGGATGATGCAGACAGCTGAGTTCATGTTCCACTGAGCTCAGTGCAGGGAAGGTGTGGTCTCTGCTTCTTAATTTTTCTTGTGCTGCAGAGTCTGAAGACTTGGAGGAATTACTGCAAAATAGCTCACCTTCCCTTTTCCCTATGGAACATAGAAAGGTTGTAGCAAACATCAAAGTCTAAAGAGTCTTTATATTCAGAGTAAGCATAATAACTAGGGATTTTTCACTCTCCTTTTTTTAGAGTAGGTTCTGGTCCTCAGGTCCTCAGCCCCTGGCTTAGGTACCAGTTCTGGGCAGTTCCAGACCAATGAGGACCATTCGCCCATAGTGTTTGAACTACAGATTGTTCATTGCTCTTTATTGTGACCGTGTTTGCAATAATGAAGAATTAGGCCACCAAGTGCTAATCCTCAGAACTGGGTCTTGGCCCTAGTTGAATTTCACTTCTGCCAACTAGCTATGTGATCCTAGGCAAGTTACTTAATTTCTCCGAGTCTCGGTTTCCTCGCCTGTAAAATGAAATTAACAATAGTACCTACTTGATAAAATTGTTGTGATGATTAAATTAGAGAGCACATGGAAAGAGTGGAGTGCCACAGAACTGGCACATAATTGGGGTTCAGCAAATGACCCATTGATGGGCTGTTGGTCTGTGCTGTCGATTTGACAGCCATTGACCAGGAGGATGGAGAAAGCAGCAGTTCTGCCTATTAAAATCCCCACATCCCTTTCCCCTCTATTTAGCCTGACTTCATTCTTTCTTGGTTGTCAACCTTCTGCTCCCACCAAAATGGAAAGCTCACTGAGGACACAGATTATGACCCAGGGGTCAGTAGAGTCTTTCTACATTAGTAGAGAGGCAATAAGTATTTGTATGTAGAAGAACAGATATTTTTTCAACTGACTGGTTGACTATGACTTCTGATGCTTATGGGTATCAATACTCAGGAAATTTACAGTCTAAGACTGGAGAGACATGGGTTTAATATTTACTAACATTTCCCCTTACCTGCCACCTTTTCTTTTTTAAGGCGTTAAAGCCAAAGTCCTTAAAATGTTAACTGCTTTGCATGACTGGGTTGGGTTGCATATGAGAATTTTGCAAAGCAAAAAAGATACATCACACCAATTTGCATTTCAATTTCTGTTCCTCTCAAGAGCCACAAAGTCCCTCAGCAATAATTGTACAAGCAAAGAAATTAAGAACTTGGGCTAAGAAGACATTACATGAGTCTCTGGAATGTAGTAAAAGACATATCTACCCTTTCCCTAGATTTCTCTCTGCCCTGCCACAGGACATGTACTTGGAGGGAAGGTTCCTCTTAGATAATGAGAGAAGATACATTCAAATCGTGTTACGAATCGCTGCTTGGTAGTTTGGATTCGTCATGCTCTAGGTCAGATCACGTCCCTGTGCACAGTCGTGTGTACAAAGCCTCACTCCTGATAACAACAACCTAAAATATAGAGTTTCTGAGGCACAGAGTCCCTCAGCAATCAAAAATCTTAACCCAGGAGTTCTCCTTATCCCCTTTCACTGGTGTTCCAGGGAATGTTTACTGGGCTTCTCCTTTCTGGTCTCTTAGGAATCATAGTAATAACGATAATGAGAGCTTGGGTATGGCAGGTGGTGGATGAATATGAGTGGGTTATTATAGCCCAGGGTTGTGGTATTAAAAGAGAAGCCTGGTTGAAAAAGAAACAGCCCAGCCTGACTTACGATGACTCTGAAGGAAGTAGAATTCCAGATAGAGGAGTTCCTGTCATAACGCAGTGGTTAATGAATCCAACTAGGAACCATGAGGTTGTGGGTTCGATCTCTGGCCTCACTCAGTGGGTTAAGGATCCTGCATTGCTGTGGCTGTGGCATACGCTGGCAGCTGTAGCTCTGATTGGACCCCTAGCCTGGGAACCTCCATATGCCCTGGGTGTGGCCCTGAAAAGGCAAAAAGACCAAAAAAAAAAGAAAGAAAGAAAAAAGCATTCCAGATAGAGAATCTAGATAGATGGAGTAGGACTTTGTCTGTTTGTCTTTGTTTTAATAAAGCAGTAAGGCTAGGAAAGTGTTTTCAATGCTATCAGTAGATTTATTGCTTGAGGAGAAAGACTCCAGTCAATGAGGGGAACTCTCCTCTCATCAGAGATGGTGTCTGTCTTCGGAGAAGCCTCAAAGCCTCTAAATAAGGCTGTGTCTGCCTGGTGGGCAAAACTAGGGGTTCCCATTCCCATTTTCAAGTCATTTCCTCTGGGAAGCCCTGCCCAGTTGACTCCTTCCAGCTTGGTGGCCCAGGTCAATTTAGGAAGCTCTTGACCCCACCCACCAGAACATGAGGCACCCACGTGTTTCCCTTCAAACGTTTCACCCATACTCTTCACAATTAGGCTGGTGGTGGATGGGCGTTTTCAGTAGGGAGGAGAGCAAAGGCTGGAAAGAAAAACTGTGGTAAATATCTCTGTAACACTAATCATTCCTCTTTGCCAAGTCTCACCTCCTTCATCCTGCCCTCCTAATGAGCCTTCTCAGGATATGCTAATTTAAAATGCAACTCATCCAGCCCAACCCACCCCCCAGTACTCCCTTGCTCCTGAACCCACTTTTCTCCACAGAACTCATTACTTTTGACTTCCTTTTTTTTCCACACCTACGGCACATGAAAGTTCCCAGACCAGGGATTGAATCCAAGCTGCAGCTGCAGCAACACCGGATCCTTTAACCCAGTAGCCTGGCTGAGGATCAAATCCACAACCCTGCAGTCACCTGAGCCACTGCAATTGGATTCTTTTTTTTTTTCGTCTTTTTTGCCATTTCTTTGTCTGCTCCTGCAGCATATGGAGGTTCCCAGGCTAGGGGTCTAATCGGAGCTGTAGCCGCCGGCCTACGCCAGAGCCACAGCAACGCAGGCTCAGAGCCGAGCCTGCAACCCACACCACAGCCCACAGCAACGCCGGATCCTTAACCCACTGAGCAAGGCCAGGGATCAAACCCGCAACCTCATGGTTCCTAGTCGGATTCGTTAACCACTGAGCCACGATGGGAACTCCTGCAACTGGATTCTTAAGCCAACGAACCACTAGAACTCCAACCTAATATTCTTTTTATTTATTGTGCTTACCATCTCCTTCCACCAGATTGTAAACTCCCAGAAAGCAAGGATTTTTGTCTTACTCACTGTATTCCCAGTACCTGGAATAGTATGTGGCACATAGAAGGCACTCAATAAATTTTTTTTTTTTCCTTTTTGGCTGCTCCACAGCATAGGAAGTTCCCGAGTTAGGGATTAGATCCGAGCCACAGTTGCAACCTAAGCTGAAGCTGCGGCAATGCTGGATTCTTAACTCACTGTGCCCGGCCAGGTATCAAACCCAAGTCCCAGCGCTCCCAAGATGTAGCTGATCTCCTTGTGCCACTGCAGGAACTCCAATAAACATATTTTTTGAATTAGGCCCTCAGATAGCCAAGTGCTTTGCATTGATCACAGCCTCCAAGCCAACCTTGCAAGTGAATGTTGGCCTCTGAGGGAAACCAAAGTGTCCTCCCAGGGATGGGTGTGTGTGTATATATACATCATAGAATATATCCAAGTCAGTGGTTCTCAAATTTCAGCATGAATCAGAATCACCAGGAGAACTCGTTAAAACAGATTTCTGGGCCCCGCCTTCAAAGTTTCTTCTTCAGTAAGTTTGGGGTGGGGCCTGAGAATTTGTATTTCTAGCAAGTTCCCAGGTGATTCATTTTAGGGCTAGTCCAGGGACCAAGGGCCCTGAGAGATACAGAAAAACTGTTACTGTGCTTGCATGGGGGAGACCTGGCTGGCTGGGAGTAAAGATGGAAGGAATTTTCTCTGTGCACACTTTTGTATCTTTTGAACTTCTGTCTATGCGAATATATTACCTACTCAGAAGCAATCCTGAAGTTGAAAAAAGGAAGAAAAAGAATCAATTCCTTACCCTCACTCTCCACATGAGAAGGGAGAGAGCTTTCTTTACCTTCCCAGTGACTCTTCTAGAAGATCACTGCCCTCTCTCTGCTTCTCATTCGTATGTTATGCATCCACTCAGGTTACCTGCTTCAATATACTCTGCTGCTGGATACCAGCACCCACTTCTGTCTTCCAAGAGGAAGCCTACTCATGTTCACACTGCTTCTCGCAAGCCCACCAGGCTTCACTGTTCTCAGAGGCTTTCAGTAATTATCAAATTCATCAATCTCTGTGCCTCACATGTCCTCAATTTTGGGGAACTTCACAAATGTCCCCCTCCTTTCCACAGCAGCCCCAGACCCTGAAGCACTAATCTCACTGCTAACTCCTCCAATCACTGGCTTGCAGTCCAATGTCTCCATTCTGTTACCCTCAGTGGCCTTGCTCAGATCCTTGTCTGGTACCAATGTCAAGGGCTCTGCCCTCATGACTAAACTCCTTTGTTCCTCACTCTTGTCTGATGCTAGTGTCCCGTCTGGGAGCAGCCCCCCACCCCCAACTCACCCCTATTCCTACACACATTCTTATTCTCTAGTCTCTGCTTTTGGACTAAAGAGGATAGCCAGAGAAACCCACAGAACCTTAATACAAAAACAACTTTTTCAAAGGTCAGCAATGACTTTGTTATTGGCATATCCCAAGATCTTTTCTGTTTCTGTAAAATTCTGTCCCATTTTTCTCCTTAATGTGTCTACTTCCTCTGACTTTGATTATACATTCTAGTCCCTCTTTCATTTTTCTGAAGATCCAGCTCTAGCGCCTCCTTGCTCCCTATCCTCCCCTCTACATATCTGCTCTTGGTGACCATCCACTCTCACTGATTTAATATTTATACACACAACTTCCAAATCTCCATCTCCAGCTTTTGCCTCCATCTCCAGCTTTTGTGGGACCTTAGGCAAATTACCTCACTAGACCTGAGTTTCATCATCTATAAGTCATCTGACACCCCCAATGAGGTATTCAAATGCCACCTTACAATTCTGTTGCATACTGAATGACCCTTTTTTTCCCCAAGCAATTACTCCTTCTCCTGATGTTTCTTTTCTCTCTCTCTCTCTCTTTTTTTTTTTGTCTTTTCTAGGGCCACACCTGCAGCATATGGAGGTTCTCAGGCTAGGGGTCTAATTGGAGCTGTAGCCACTGGCCTATGCCAGAGCCACAGCAATGAGGGATCTGAGCCGAATCTGCAACCTATACCACAGCTCATGTCAACACAGGATCCTTAACCCACTGAGCGAGGTCAGGGATCGAACCCACAACCTCACAGTTCCTAGTCAGATTCGTTAACCACTGAGCCACAACGGGAACTCCTCATTATGTTTCTATTTCTCCTTATGGAACCTACATCAGTCAGCTTAGGCTAAATTAATCTGCTATAACAAAGAAGCCCCAGATCTCAGTGGTTTACAATAATGAAGTTTTATTTTCTTATCATGTTACATATCCACTGTGGATTAGCAGGGAGACCAGAGAGAATGTGATAGACCTTTCTATGGTTCTGAAAACTTCTAAGAAGTGACACGCCTCACTCCTATTCACATTCCATTGGTTGAAGCAATAGTGTGGTGATGCCTGACATTAATGAGGTGGGAGACATAGTCCTCCTCAGGAAGGAGTCCATAGAAAAGGGCAGCAAATATTTCTGAATAATAATCAACAAGAATTAGGCTTCTGATCAACAAGAATTATCCTTCCAAACACTAGACTCCAGACACACCTCTGACGCCCACCTCTCACTTGATTCCCATGCCACTCACTTACAGGTATTATTAATTCTTGTCTCCCAGCATCTCTTGAATTCAGCGTTAATCATGGCATTTTATATATAGTTTAAAGTTGATCACAATTATATTTTTTCAGTTAATCTCCCCAATTCCAGTCTCTGTCATATGAACACTCAGTCTACTTTTGGTTGTGTTATTTCCCTACTGGAAATTTTTCAAGAACTCCCCATCACCTAGGATTAAAACACAAATTCATTATCTTAGATTTCAAAGTCTCTTCACAGTGCAGGTCCTAATCTGTATTTCCAGGCTTATCTGTCATGAAACCTCCAGTAGAATCCACTTATTCTACCTGTCACTCCCCAAACACACTGGATACGTCCCTCCCCACCTTCACCACCACCTCTCCCTGACACTCTTCCCACCCTGTCAAAATTCTACCTATCTTATGCAATCTATATCAAATATTTGAGTATATTTTATTGTCTCAATTGGACTATATATTTCTTTTTTCTTTTTTTTTTTTTTTTTTTGCTACACCACAGCATATGGAAGTGCCCAGGACAGGGATCAAATCTGAGCTACAGCTTCGACCAATGCCACAGCTGAGGCAATGCTGGATCCTTAACCCACTGTGCCACAAGTGGGAACTCCTGGACTATATATTTCTTGAAAACAAATACATTATCTTATACATTTATTTGTTCTTCATAGCACTTTCCCCATGTTCAGAGAAAGGAAAGAAGTTAGCATTTATTGAACACCTTCTATGTGCCAAAGTCTGGAAATCACTTTACGTATGTCATCTCATTAAATCCTAACAGCAACTCTATTAAATATTTTTCTCATCCCATCAGTGATTAAGCTAAGGTTCAATAGAGTGTTTTGTTCAAGGTCATGAAGCTAGCAATTGTTAGAGCCAAAATTTGAATCTAAGATATGCTAATAAATACATCTGAAGAAGGCATAAACAAATAATTATTTATGCTCACAAAAAGTAAGTCACAAAAAAAGACAAAAAACAAAAAAAAAACAGGAGTTTCCATCATGGCTCAGTGGTAACGAACCCAGCTAGGATCCATGAGATGTGGGTTCAATCCCTGACCTCACTCAGTAGGTTAAGGATCCGGCATTGCCGTGAGCTGTGGTATAGGTCCCAGATGCAGCTCGGATCTGGCATTGCTGTGGCTGTGGCTGTGGCCGACAGCTACAGCACTGATTCAACCCCTAGATTGGGAACTTCCATATACCACAGGTGCGGCCCTATAAAGCAAAAAAAAAAAAAGAAAGAAAGAAAGACAGATGGCTAAAAACACATAGAAAAACTCAGCTTTGTCAGTTGTCTAAGAAAATAAAACAAAAATGAAATGCTGCTTATCACCAAATTAAAAGTTATCACATATCCAATAATACATTGACAATGGCCAGGGAAGAGGGACTTTTTGCACTACTGGTAGAAACAAAAATTGGATCATCTCTAGAAGGCAATCTGGCCTTTAGAAATATGTAGAGCTTTTGACCTAATTAATTCCACTTCTAGAAATATATCCTAAGGAAGCAGAAAGAGAGGCATAAAAGCATTTATAATTGAGGATGTTCATCTTGGCAGGAAAAAGCAGAAACAAACTCACTGTTCAACAATCAGCATTTATTGAATATTCTATGCCCACATCTCCAAGGAACCCAGTATAGCAATAAAAAAAAAAAAAAAAGTTGTATAAAAAGATTTTTTAAAAAAGAAGAATAAAAAACTGCAGCTGCAGCTCCAATTCGACCCCTAGCCCAGGACCTTTCATATGCCATAGGTGTGGCCTTTAAAAAAAAAAAAAATGTAATGACATGGTTATGTGCTCATGATGTATTAAGTAAAAGCACAAATTGGGTAACAAAGCAGCATTGCAATATGATGCAATATGTTTGGAAGACTGTGAATGTTAAGATGATTCGAAGGATTTGTTCTAAAATGTTCCAAGGTGGTTATCTCTGTGTAGAGTGATTACAGGTGGATTTTATTTTCATTGCGCTTATTGGTATTTTTTAACATTCCACACTGAGTATATATTACTTTTATAGTAAAAGAAATTGTGGAGTTCCTATCGTGGCTCAGTGGTTAACGAATCCGCCTAGGAGCCATGAGGTTTCGGGTTCCATCCCTGGCCTTGATCAGTGGGTTAAGGATCTGGCGTTGCCGTGAGCTGTGGTGTAGGTCGCAGACGCGGCTCGGATCCCGAGTTGCTGTGGCTGTGGTGTAGGCCGGCAGCTGCAGCTCCGATTGGACCCCTAGCCTGGGAACCTCCACATGCCAAGGGTACAGCCCTAGCAAAGGCCAAAAAAAAAGACCCCCCCACCAAAAAAAAAATTGTGCTGCTACTAACGAGGCTACCTAGTATGAGAACAGAAAAGACACATCAGGTTTGAGGCCTTCCGAGGGAGAGTCCTGGGGGGTCGGGAAATGTCCACCACCCACCCCTCAGACACACACCCTGGGGTGGGGCATGCTTCTGTTAAGAGTTGGAAGTGGGGGGTGAGGAGAGGCTCCTCACATTGCTGCTGGAGCTGCAGCTCGTCAGAACAGCACCCAAGCCCATCCCTCACAGAGCCTTCAGTATAAGAATCTACCCAAACCGGTGAATCACAGCTCAGACTCCAAGATTCCAATTGGAGGCTAGTGTACCCTGACCTGCCTCCTGGAACCTGGGTGGTTGGTGGTTAACCCCACCTCCTGAGGAGCAGGGCAGCCTTGAGGCCAAGTGAGAACTAGCATGGGAGTGAGTCATTGGAGTGGGGAAAAAAAAAAAAGTGTAATAATCAAGACAGAGACTTAAGTTGAAACAGGGTGTAGGAGTTGACAGCGATGGGGGCGGAGATACAGACAGACTTCAGCTAACTTTGAAGGAGAACCAGTTTTTCCACCAGGGGAACACGACTTTTCTTAAGCTCAGGTAGCCCCCAGCTGACACCTTATTTAAAAACACACACACATTAATTTTGACTATAAGAAAATGCCCAATCTTAACACTATACTCAGAGTGACTTTTTAATATCTTCAAAGCCCCTAACGTTATTCTTCAACGCCATCTTCCAAGGTAGACTAGCAATGACATGATTCCCAGATTTAGAGGAAAAAGGCAAAGCAAAAAACACCTGAGGCATTAAAGCGAAGTTTCCACAGCTCAACCACTTGGAAAGGGGACGCTCTAAAATCTATGGTGTTGATTTTCGGCTCAAGCAAAGTTTCCAGTTCCAAACCCTGAACCTCCACATGGCAGCATTTTGTTCTATGAAAGCTGAAAATGTGGAGTTCCCGTCATGACTCAGCAGTAACAAACCTGACTAGTATCCATGAGGACTCGGGTTCGATCCCTGGCCTCTCTCAGTGGGTTAAGGATCCGGTGTTGCTGTGCCTGTGGTATAGGCCGGCAGCTGTAGCTCCATTTCGACCCCTAGCCTGGGAACTTCCATAGGCCACAGGTTCAGCCCATAAAAGGCATTAAAAAAAAAAAGCTGAAAGTGTGATTTAGTAGGAGCACAGGATTTAAAAGAACTACCAACTATCTCACTCTGCAACTATCCAATTAACGCACAAGTTTGATTTCCAGCCCCACATCTGAGAGAGGTAACTACCCTCTTGAGCCAAGGCTTCCTTGTCTATGAAGTGGACACCCAGCATATGGCAAACACCGTGCTGGGCACTGGGGACTTGAGCAGATGCAGTCCCTGTCCTCACAGGGATGGGCAAACTACAGCCAGTCTGTCTCTGTACTCTGTGACTTAAAAAATGGTTTGTTACATCTTTGAACTAGTGAAAAAACTAAAAGAAGAATATTTTGTAACCAGTGAAGAAAAATTGTATAAAATTCCAGTTTCGGAGTTCCCGTCGTAGCGCAGTGGTTAACGAATCCGACTAGGAACCATGAGGTTGCGGGTTCGGTCCCTGCCCTTGCTCAGTGGGTAAACGATCCGGCGTTGCCGTGAGCTGTGGTGTAGGTTGCAGACGCGGCTCGGATCCCGTGTTGCTG
This sequence comes from Sus scrofa, assembly GCF_054392235.1. Classification (NCBI taxonomy): domain Eukaryota; kingdom Metazoa; phylum Chordata; class Mammalia; order Artiodactyla; family Suidae; genus Sus; species Sus scrofa. The sequence continues at coordinate 114,096,873 of NC_139385.1, read as the reverse complement.
TAGCTCTGGCGTAGGCCGGTGGCTACAGCTCCGATTCGACCCCTAGCCTGGGAACCTCCATATGCCGCGGGAGCGGCCCAAGAAATAGCAACAACAACAACAAAAGACCAAAAAAAAAAAAAAAAAAAAAATTCCAGTTTCGGTGTCCACAATAAAATGTTGTTGGAACACAGTCCCATTCATTAGCTGCTGTAGTGTCTGTCGCTGCGTCCATGTTCCCATGGCAGGGGTGAGCCGTCAAGCTGTAGAGCCCACAAATCTGAAAATATTTACTATCTGGCTCTTTACAGAAAAAAATTCGCTGAACCTCAGACTAAAGGAAGAAAAACAAGATAATTACAGATCAGAAAAGCTCTGTGAAATAAAAAAGGTCAGGGAATGGAATTTCTCAAGACTATTATGAAAATGAAAAACAAAGCACCCTATTGCTCTTTCTAGTACTTCGTTGTCCCCCGTATCTGGAAGGTTTCCAGGTCTCATTGGACTGTGGGTACCAACCCCATGAAACTAACAGGTGTATCCAGAACTTCACTGGTTCCTGCCTTTACATACATGATGGGGGCCCCCCAGCCCCATTCAGGTCCTACTGGGAAGGAGGCTCATGTGCCCTCAGGCTGCCCCTGGAATACACCTGTATTCTTGCCAAGGGTGCTGTTTCCACTGTGCCAAAGGTATAGAGGCCAACGTGGCATTACGTTCACACTCAGAGATGCTCTGCTGCACAGGGACAGGAGGACAATGCCTGTCCTTCACTCAGTGTCCCTGGGAGTCACTTGGGAACCAAAGCGGACAGCTGTGGCCTCTGTCTCCCTAAGGCCGTATGAAAACCACTCTTTCGACTTCTTAGGTCCCTTCCTGCTGCTCCCTCCCACTGGCCAGGGAGGTTAGGTCAGAGATTAGTACTGCCTTGTGTCTGAGCCAAACTCCTCCTCTTCCCCACCCTTGTCCTCCCCCTTCCCTTCCTCCCCTTGCAAATGGCTCATGCAAACCCGTGCCTGTATTGATGAGTGGAGAAGTGCGTTTGGTTTTATAATCTGTAGGGTGTACAGATAGGCATTTCCTAAGCTACCTCCCAGGGGGCCACCCACCACTTGTGTTTCTCCTAACCACACTCCCTCACAAACAAGTATACTCAAATATTTGTTGATTTGACTGGATGGAACTTGACACCCAGCAGCTCTGGTAGTCAGGCCCAGACTCCCTAGTCCCCTCCCAGTCCCCAGACTGGGGAAGGGAGAGGGTAGGGAATGGCAGCCTGCACAGTGCCTTGGGGCACACTGGCCGGCCCTGGTCATCAAGTTGTGGCCCTGACACATCCTGTCTGGCTCTAGTTTGCCCCCGTGCCTGGCCAGGGGCTGAACCCTGTCCCATGACTTCTCACCCCACCAACTCCCACGCACAGGCTGTGACAAAGACAGCCAGCTGTGAGGGTCCAGTTCCCCAGTTCTGCACATCTGGGCCACAAGGTCCTGCCTCACCAGCCAGGCCTCATCACTCCATTACAAACCTCGCCTGAGCTTCCCATGCCCACTGGGCCTTGAATACTATGTGCCCAGGCTGGGTCAGTACTGTTTTTTTTTTTTTTTTTAGGGTCACACTCACAGCATATGGAGGTTCCCAGGCTAGGGGTCGAATCAGAGATGCAGCTGCCAACCTACACCACAGCCACAGCAACACTGGGTCCGAGCCTCATCTGCGACCTACACCACAGCTTGCAGCAATGCCGGATCCTTGATCCATTGAGTGAGGCCAGGGATCAAACCTGCACCCTCTCAGACACGATGTTGGATTTTTAACCTGCTGAGCCACAATGGGAACTCCCTTCAGCTATCTTCTTTAGCTCAGAAACTCTCCCCAGCTGGCATGAGATTGGGAGTTCAGCATCGAACAATCTTGCTGCTCCAAGGGGTTAACTCTGGCCTTTTCCAGGCTGGCTTCCTTCCCTCACCCGAAAGGACATGTGCCCTCAAGTTTCCAGCCTGGCTCGGGGCCCAAACGCACTTAACTATGAGGGCAGTGGGATCATGGCTTGGTTCCAAGCTCTAGCGGAGCAGAACAAAAGATGGGGGAACAGGTGGAAAAGGCAACTGTGCGCACACATCACACAGTCTCTGGGTGGGCTCAGAAACCGAGGTGGGCCCGGCCTCATGAAAAAAGGCAGCCAGTGACCCAGGAGGTGGGGAAGACTGGGGGTGCGGGGAGTGACAGCCTTCAGTGGGGCGAGTGGCAAGTCTGTTTTGAAGAGAGGCAATGCCTATGTTTCTGTAGCTTTAAGGGGGCAGGAAAGCAGAGACAAAGGGACAGAGGGAAAGTGCACACTCCCAAGCGATTAGACTAATCCCCTGACTTCTCCGCCCTATTTCCAAGAATGTGGATGAGTCCAACTCCTCTGGTGTCTGCGTCCCTCCTAATCCAGGATATGATTATATGAAGTAGATTAAAGGTGTCTGGACCTTGTAAAGCGGGCTGCACCTCTAGAACCGGTTTTACAAGAGACATTTTAATTCAATTAGCAAACCTGGGATTATTCACTCTGATTTCTGATTCTCAAAGACAACATGAAAACTGATGCAAAATTGTGTGGGAGTTTGTATTCTCTGTCCCTACAGCAATGCCCTTAAAAAGCAAGCTGTCCGAGAGGGGTGATAGGCCTGCTTCAGGAAAACCTCTCTCATTGGTGGGAAGTTGGCTGGGGGACTTCCAGGGTCCTTTCTAATTCAAAGTTTTTATGACTCTGAGGTTCATGGACACAAAACTGTAAAACAGGAAAAGCCATCTAAAAACCAGGGTTTAATAAAGACTCGACACCATGTTTTTACCCGGAGTAAATTGAGTCCAAACATTTCAAATGAGAGCCATCAACAAAGAATGTGTTTGCAAATCAGACAGAATTTAAAATAAACTTCAGCCAGCGAATGATTAACCTTCCCTAAAAAGGTAATCAGAGGGTGCGTGACCAAACTTTGGAAGTGGTATGAGGAGAGATTTCTACTCCGTCCAAAACACTTTCACACTTTAACCCCAAATGGGCCGGTGCACTTGTTTTGGAGGGATTATTTAAAGTTACGATGATTGCCTCTTACTCAGCAGGCAGCCACAGGAAAGCCACAAGAAGTGGAGAATGTGGTAGCAGCTCTGGAAAGGAAAGCAAAACTGGCTACATCTTGAGGACAGGGGGGCAGGAAGACAGGGGTATAAAGTGGGCAAGATGCGGGCCTAGGGCCATGTGGGCGGGTGGTCCTGGGGACAGCAGGACATACTTCTGTCCAGCTGCTGATGCCCAGAGTGGGGGACGGGGGGCTACCTTCCTCCCTTTTCCCTGATACCTCCCCAGACTTTCAAGGCACCACATCTGGAAAAGCTCTCACTCCTTTGAGAGGCATACCATTCACCCACACTAGCCCTTCCTTTTAACAGCTCTGGGAAAGGGAGGGGGAGACTTTGGCTTTGACTTCATTCTTAAACATTCTTCATTGTGAAAAGCTCACACAAACGAGTATGTGTAATATATACGTACAGTTTAAAGAATAATAATAAAAACCAAGCAAGCACCCAGGTCCACACCACCCAGCGGAAGGAATGAATACTGCCATTGTGTCAAAGGCTCCTGGGTGCCCACCCCTTCCCAACTGTTCCCCCCGATTCCCCTCCCACCCCGGACAAGTTACTGACCTAACACACTGACAATCCACTCCCTTGCTTCTCTTTACAGTTTTAATCCATTTGTCAGGGATCCCTGACCACTGTATTGTTTAGTGGTGCTTGGTTTGAACTTCCAAGAATGACTCCTTGCTTACTGTCGTCTTCTTGATTTACTCTTTATGTGTAGCGGTTTTGAAATCTGTCCACATGGGTGTGTGGGGCTGCAGTTTCCTCCTTTTCTCTGCTCTGTAGGATTCCACTGTAAGATTTTAGCACAACTACTTCTCTATCGTTTGTGGACATCTGGACTGCTTCCTTTCTTAGTTGTTATAAACAAAGCTATTTTATGAGCATTCTTGTCTGTGTCTCCTGTAGAATACGTGTGAGAATTTCCTAGGGCAGAGCCACTCCGTGTGTGGCCTGCGGACCCACTGCTGGCGCCCAAACTGCCACCACTTTACTAATTCACATTCTGGCACAAGTTCCCCATTTCTCCCTCCCTCTGGCCCTCAGCCTTTTCCCTTCATCTTCATCTACCAACCTTCAGGTCACCACTGTCTAATCAGTGGAGACTCTGGCCCCTCACTCAGTCTCTCAGTTTTGCTCAATAAAAATCAGTTGAGGAGTTCCCACTGTGGCACAGTGGGTTAAGGATCCAGGATTGCCACAGCTATGGTGCAATCCCTGGCCCAAGAACTTGCATATGCCATGAGTGCAGCCATAAAAAAAAAAAAAAAAAGTCAGTTGAATGAATGAATGGTGCTCTTCCCCACCCATATACCTACCTCAGGGGCTGCCATGTTCTTCATGAACCCCACCTCCCCAGATGATGTGTTGTATCATGGGGGTGGGAAGGGGGAGTGGGGGAGCACCTGACACATAAGCTGGAAGAGTCAAAGTCCTTCCTATCATTTTTTACCTTGAAACCAAAAAAGAGGTCAGCATATCATCAATATAAAACCTAAGCTGTCATTCACCAGGCCTGCCAGCAACCCTCCCTACGGCCTGGGGAGGAAGCTGGTCTGTGGTGACGGAGGAAATTAAGGCACAGAGAGAAAGAGCAGAACCAGAACAGGAGCAAGGATCCAGCAGCACCTCAGTGCCCATTTCCCGGGTTCCTGGGCCCTGCTGCATCCTGCCCTTCCCACAGTTGGTTATTCAGCCTCACCCCAGCTTCTCTTTTTTGTCTAAGCTGGTCGTCTGGAAAGACGGTGAACACTCCATACTTTAGCCCTAGTAGGCTGCAGAAAGCTGGAATCAAGGTTGACCTTTAAACTGCAAAGCTGTTTCTTAAGGATATTTTTGAAGAAAGCTTGTCAGTCTAGATGCGTGTTGGTGCAAACATCAAACCAAACCAAAAATCTCAAACAAATGGGTGACTTGAGGTCACCACACTGGGGTAAGGGACATTTCCCTTTTTCCTGCCATGGCTCAGGTATCATCAGCTCAGTGGCTTAACCCGTGACCACACTTGCCCCAACTCTGACCTCACACAGGCCTGCCCTCCTCACCAGGGGTTTCCATGTGGTACATCACTCAGACTCTTTTCCCCCATCCAGATATAACCCACACACAGGTGGAGAGGAAAACAGCTAAACAGTAAAACTCCAAGAAGAATTTTTGACGGCAGCTGGGACAGCTGGGGATATGCTTGATAAAAAATAGATAGGAATAAGCATTAAGCAAAGAGCTCTAAGAAATAGCAAGAGTCTCCCAGGGCATGGTCAATCCAGAAATAATTCTTTTAAAAGCCAGAGGGGTTTTTAAACCATTTACGTCAAAAATCAAAAGCTCTTTGTGGCCGTTTTGTCTGTCCCTGTTCAACCAGAAAGTGGACGAAAAGCACGATTACTGCCAGTTCATGGTACCTGGAGTGGAGGGGCCAGAAAGGCAGGCTGCTCCACTCTGAGCCCGAGGCAAACCCTCAAGTGGTCTCAGGTCATCTGGCCACAGTCTGTTTTAGGACCTGCCCAACTTGGGCATGCCCCTGTAGTAGAGTATCCTGGTGCTCCTCCCAGATTCTCTCCGATCGCTTTCGACCAGTTCAGTGCCTTCCCTTCAGTGTGTTTTCTGTTTTTCAGGACTGCTCTTGGACGACTAAAACCTACTCTGCCAAAACCAGAAGAGCTGAAAGTGGCTGGCAATGTAACCCCCCACCATGTGGCCCTCAGCCAACAAATGAGGGTCGGGGACTGTGGAAGCCCCACTCTCCCGACTCAGGTCGGGACAGCTCTGTCTCTCCCACTGAATGTGTGGGCAGGCAGTCGCATGGCTACAGCACCTGGCACGTGGCACTGAGCTCAAGCGGTGGTGGTGATAACTACTGCTGAAGGAATGATATGAACTAGCGCCCGGCTCAGCACTGGTCATCACAGCTGGGTAAGAATGACATCAAAGCTAGAAGAGGCAAGTCGGGAGAGAGCTGTGCTTCTTTTGAGTTTTAATTTCCAACGCCCACTTAGAGCACACCACTTTATCCTTCTTCCTCCCTCCTTCCTCTCCCTCCTTTTCCTCCATCAATCAAAAGAAGAGACAGCGTATCTGAGAGCACATGTGTTGTGGGAGTCGAGGAAGAATAAGACCCATGTCCTCACCCTCAGCTTCGAGCCCAGACTGAAAATACTATTAACTAAGTCACAATTTACAAAAGCTAAGGGTTAATAGAAATAGCAGTAGACTCAGAATCAGAAGGCCTGGATTCAAAACACAGCTGTCTCTCTCGTGCATTAAATGATGGTGAGCAATTAGGTTGTGATGATAGTTGTACAACTATAAGGATAATAAAATTCAGTGAATTAAAAAAAATGATGGTGAGCAAACACCTTATACCGCACGGCCTTCTGCTGGTTCTTAAGTTGGGGATAATGACACTGTGGAGTCATATGCTGACATCCATGAAAATACCTGATAGGTACCAGGTGTAAATATGGTGGGACCTGGTATTATTTTTTCCCCCGGGTACTCAAAACTGAAATTAGACAACATGAAAGCAATTCAGAAACTATCAAACATGGAATGCCAAAGATAGAGGTGATGCAACCTCCCAGCTCTGTGAGGAGAGAATGGGTCCAGAGAGATGAAGTAGCTTATCCGGAGTCACCTAATTAGTTAAAAAGATGGGACTAAAATCTGGTCCTTCGACACCTGATTCTCAATATTTTTTCCTCTCACTACATGTCCCATAATAGTGACGGGGTTAAGCATAGTGGCCATCTTCACACCGCAAAGGCAGGTCTCACAAATGCGAAACAGGCCGAGCTACTGCATGTCACACAGCCACAGCCTGCATGCCATACAAATTAAAAGGATTTCAGGCTCCACAAGGACTGGAAAGCCTTACAATGGGCCTTTCAGACTTTTGACTAGAAGAAAGGTGGTGTGTTCTAAGTGGGAGTTGGGACTAGATAATAAATACCTGCTGTAACTGACTTACTAGATGATGTACTAGCAGAAAACAACTTCTCACTATTGAGTTTTTGCTTTTGTTTTTTTGGCCACACCCACAGCATGTAGAAGTTCCCAGGCCAGGGGTCAAACCTGCACCACAGTAGCAACCTGAGCCACTGCAGTGACAAAGCTGGATCCGTAACTCACTGCCCCACAAGAGAACTCCTCACTGTTGCCCTTACCCTCTGTGGACCTCTTTCCCCAGCCCTGAATGATAGCTCAAGCAGATCTAGTCAGTTTTCCAGGCACTTTCAGGAGTTAAGTAATCATCTCATTTCCAGGTACCGAACAAGTGCAGTCTCTTCTAACCTTCTCCCTCACATCCCAGGGTAAAGCAGACTCTATCTCCCGCTGCATCCTAAACTTCAAATTCTGCATCTGGGTCGGCAGGGATGGTGCTTCTGCATTCCTTTGGCTTGTTTCCCTTCCTCTGCTTCCCCCACCGATTCTAATGCCTCAGGCTCTTCCAAGGTCATGATGAGGGGCTTGGGATGGGGGAGAGGTAAGTGAGCTCAAGGCCGGTGCTGTTGTAAGCTGCCCTCAGTGAGCTGTGGCCAGCACTCAAACACCGGGTCTTTCTCAAAGAAAGAGTTTTCGTGGATTCTTCCAAGACCTTCCCTTTGATTTACTCTCCCACTCCTCCTCTCCTCCGCCTCCAAAGGTACACGATGCACTCTCTGCTGGGGTCACCTTGTCCTTACAGGGCATCTTCTTGGGCCAGATCTTTCAAGGCAACTCAAGCCAGACCCCCTTCCATCTGTGTCTACCACACTCTGGAACAGCAAGCTGTCCCCAAGAACTTTCTCAAGTAAATTGCCACATCTCCCCTGAGCTGGAGGAGAGAGGCAGTTGAAGATGTCAACTTCCCCTTAAGGTTACACCCTCTTCTATGTTAACGGTTTTCTCAAACCCCATCACTTGGCTGGAGGTACGTGGGAGGGGAGGAGAAGCACACGGCTCCCTCCTTCTTGCTGTCACTTTTTGCTTCTCTAAACAGGACAAAAGTGAATGATGGGCTAGGGTTCTGAGGATATGTCTCAGCAAGCCCTAGCACCTCTCTTTAGGCTATATGGTGAACAATACCTCTTGGTCACCTGGAGACCTCGATAAGACCAGGAAGATTTTTTTAGCATTCTATCACACCAGACTGTTTTAATGAATAAGTGTAATTTATGGGGATATTTAAAAAAATCTGAAATTCAAATTCATATGCCAGCTCCTTTGTTACTCACTGAAAGGGAAGAAATCACCGTGGATCATTTTAATTTGGCTCAGAGAGCACAAGCTTTGACAGCCCTCCAAGAGGGCGATCCTCTCTGATCACAAAAGGTCTGGCCCTAACAGAGTGGGGACTATAGGCACAGAGCCAAGCAGCAAAGGACCTTGCCCACAGCACGGAGGCCTGAGGGTCCGTGTGCCCATCAGGGAAGCACCTGCTCCTGTTCTTACTCCCAGCTACACACTAGGTTTAACTATCTCAGAAGTTTGGCCTTTATGAAAGAATCGTAATTCACATGTCCTTCTTGACTTGCTCCTTTTCAAGAAAGGAGGAATTGAGTTTCCAAGATAATAGACTCCTTTCACAATCTGATGACAGAGAGGAGAGGAGGGGTGGAGGGGAGAAAGGAGAAAGGAATCTTAGATATAACATGGACATAGAGAAATTAACATGGTGAGGAAAGCAAACCCCAAAAAGGGTAATAACACCAACCTTATCTTACTCGTAACATAACTCCGTACACTATCTATCTCCTCAAATGGTTCCCCCGAATCCCAGCTTCAGCTGATTATAATCTATTTCACATACACTTAAAATTCTCACTTAGATTCTAAAAGGCTATGATTAATATCACATTCTATTTCTATATAATATAGAATATTATGAAGTATATAAATATATAATATATAAAATACTTATGTTAAATATATAACATAATATAAAAATTTTGTTTTGTCTTTTTTTTTTTTTTTTTTGCCATTTCTTGGGCCGCTCTCACGGCATATGGAGGTTCCCAGGCTAGAGGTCCAATTGGAGCTGTAGCCACCAGCCTATGCCAGAGCCACAGCAATGAGGGATCCTCGCCGCGTCTTCGACCTACACCACAGCTCACGGCAACGCCGGATCATTAACCCACTGAGCAAGGGCAGGGACCGGACCCGCAACCTCATGGTTCCTAGTCGGATTCGTTAACCACTGAGCCATGACGGGAACTCCAAAAATAATTTCTATTTTTCAAAATAATCTGTTGCTTTTGACTCTCACAAACTGGGACTGTGGGACAGACATTCTCTTTTTTTCTTTTGGCTGCACCCACAGAATGTCAAAGTTCCCGGGCCTGAGATCAAACCCAAGCTGACGGAACCAGCACCACAGCAGCAACCTGAGCTACAATAGTGACAACCCAGAATCCTTAATCCACTGAGCCACATGGGGACTCTAGAGTAGGCATCCTCTTGTTTGAAGAAAGCCAAGGCTCAGAGAGGTTAAATGAATTATTCAAGATCACACAGCCAGAAAGTAGAAGAACCCAGACTAGTGGTCAGAAACTCTCGCACCTAGTCCAGGGTTCTTTTCTTTCCATTGTTCTGCCTAGGACCACTTCTCAGCAAGTGCCAAAGACAATTCCTTCAGTGTGAATTAGAATGTAAAACCAGTCAAATTCACAATAGCCAGGACATGGAAACAACCCAAATGTCCATCGACAGATGATTGGATTCGGAAGATGTGGTATATATACACAATGGAATACTACTCAGCCATAAAAAAGAATGACATAATGCCATTTGCAGCAACATGGATGGAACTAGAGAATCTCATACTGAGTGAAATAAGCCAGAAAGACAGACAAATACCATATGATATCACTTATAACTGGAATCTAATATCCAGCACAAATGAACATCTCCTCAGAAAAGAAAATCATGGACTTGGAGAAAAGACTTGTGGCTGCCTGATGGGAGGGGGAGGGAGTGGGAGGGATCGGGAGCTTGGGCTTATCAGACACAACTTAGAATAGATTTACAAGGAGATCCTGCTGAATAGCATTGAGAACTATGTCTCCATACTCATGTTGCAACAGAACAAAGGGTGGGGAAGAAATGTAATTGTAATGTATACATGTAAGGATAACCTGACCCCCTTGCTGTACAGTGGGAAAATAAAAAAAAAACAAAAAACAGTCAAGTAGCTCTAGCACCCTCAGAATCATTGTACAGCTATGGAAACAGCAGCCTTGGGATAGCATGGGCATTTTGGTATCACCAGACACTCAAAGAGCTCCATAAGGGCAGGTAGAAGCCTGTAGAACTTTAAGGCTATACTTCCCAAACTGGGACTCAGGAAGATCAGAAAATCAATTAGCATGTTCATTGGCATTTCTTTTCTTTCTTTCTTTCTTTTTTTTTCTTTTTAGGGCCGCAGCCATGGCATATGGAGTTCCCAGGCTAGGAGTCTAATTCGCGCTACAACTGCCCACCTATGCTACACCCACAGCAACACAGGATCGGAGCCACACCTGTGACCTACACTACAGCTCACAGCAACGCCATATCCTTAACCCACTGAGTGAGGCCGGGGATCAAACCCACAACCTCATGGTTCCTAGTCAGATTCGTTTTCTGCTGTGCCACGACGAGAACTCCTGACTGACATTTCTATGTAGATTAGAAAATAACCTTACATCCCACTCCATCACAGGATAAGGGTAAGTAATGTTTTGCAAAATTTTTAATAGAGTGTGTGTGTGTGTGCGCGAGCACGTGCACGGGTGTGTGTGAGATGTAAAATGTTAGTTTTTTTTTTTAAACCATGAATCATTGCCAATAATGTTTTGGAAACTCTGCTTTAAGGAACAACTTCTAGCCAAAACTCTAGCTGTTATGGCTAAATGCTTTTATATTCCCCACAGATGTAAAAAACACAAAAAATACTTTTGTCTTTTTTTTTTAATGCAATAAACAAGATTTGGAGCTATTTTAGTAAAGATCCAATTAACCAGAATGCTCAGGGAATTGAATGTCCTGGTTAATTGAATATCTGCATTAATGAGGACAAATTAAAAATCCTTGTCAGGATTCAGAATCATAGGACTTCATCACTCTCCTGCTGGCAGAAGCTGAGACCTAGGAGGAGGAAGTGACTTGCCATGGGCTCTGGGGCCACGTGGGGGAAAAGCCAAGACTCAGGCCCACAATGCACCCGCTCAAAGCTCCTGTGAGATTGAGCTGAATCTTGGTGATTGTCCATAACCCTTGAGGCTGCTTCTCAAAATAAAATCCCAGCTTTCAGCTTGTCTTTGCCATTTGCTTTTTCTCATAGATCAGAACAATTTGGTTTACCAAATTCAGAGCAAACACCATAGCACTGAAAGGTTGGCGCGGTCAAGCCTCTCTCTCTTTCTCTCTCTGATATATTAGAATTAATATTTCTTTGTTTTGCTCTTCTCTTGTTTCTTCACATATATTATTAGCATTCCAGACACAAGGTGAGAACCTTCTAAAAATTTTTTTTTAGGAGTTCCCGTCGTGGAGCAGAGGTCAACGAATCCGACTAGGAACCATGAGGTTGCAGGTTCGGTCCCTGCACTTGCTCAGTGGGTTAAGGATCCAGTGTTGCCGTGGGCTGTGGTGTAGGTCGCAGACTTGTCTCGGATCCCTCATTGCTGTGGCTCTGGCGTAGGCCGGTGGCTACAGCTCCGATTAGACCCCTAGCCTGGGAATCTCCATGTGCCACAGGAGCGGCCCTAGAGAAGGCAAAAAGACAAAAAATGTTGCTTGGGAGAGGCTCTTTCATTCCTGGAACTCTCTAAACTATCCCTATGAACACAGTTTGCTACTATTTCTGCATTTGAACTATTATTTAATTCATTCTATCATATAGAAATTGAAATGCCTAGCAATGCCCTCCAGTGACATGAGCTGTTCTCTGCACACATTCGATCTTTCAACACATGTATACAAGCAGCTATTATGTGCCAGGCACTGTACCAGGCACTAGGGATGCAGCAGGAAACAAAGCAGGGAAACCCCTGCCCTTCTAGAGTTTACTTTCTAACAATAACAAACAGACTGTAAACAAATCCACAAGTAAATATATGATATGTCAGATGGTAATAAGTGTGAAGGGCAGAGGGGAAAGCAGACTGTAAGAGCACAGGGACTGGGGGGTGTAATTACTGTCATTAGTGAGGGAAGGTCTCACTAATCAGGGTACAGTGACCTGAAGGAGTAAGAGAGTGAGGAATGCCGCTCTCTGGGAGAAGAGAGTTCCTGGCAGAGAAAAAAAGCAATAAGTGAACAGCATTTGTAAATGTTAGCCTACAAGTACTTTCCATCATGTACTAGTCATTTCTAACTTGTGAAATCCTGCTCACCCGTGACATAGCCCTAGAGGTTATTAGATGCTGATTTAGGGATAAGTTGCCTTGGTTCATGCCATCCACAGGCCCAAGTGCTGGGTTCAGGGATTCTGCAATGAAAGATAGAGATGGTCCCTTGCCCTCAAAGTAGTGAGAACCAAAAAATTACTGTTGACAAAGGACAGAGATATGAGGGCAATAAGAGTGCCGCAAAGAAGGGAGGTAACTACATAAAAGTCCAAGGGGATTTCTAGCAGAAGAAACAGCAGACATAAAGGCAAGAAGCCAACGGCAGGGGGGAGGCATTCAGGGATCTTCAAGTTGTTTGGTATGATTGGAAGGTGAGTCTCAGGAAAATGGGACAGAATTGGGCAGAAATGTGGGCCACCCTACTTTCTGTAATACAATTAAAATCTTTCATGGTTGCAATGAAAAAAGCACTGTGGAGGGTAAGGGGGCTTTGAGGAGGGAGGCCCTAACAGGTTAACAGGGGCCAGGGACTAAGCCTGAGCCACAGCAGTAACCAGAGCCACAGCAGTAACATGCTGGATCCTTAACTTACTGGGCCACCAGGGAACTCCCACAAATTTTAATATTGGAAGCAGTGGAATGATTGATCATATCTTGCTTTTATAAAGATTGATTCCACTGATACCCAGAGGATTAAAAAAAAGGAAGGCACTGGAAGCAGGAGAATCAATAAAGAGGCTGAAGAGGATGATAGGTTCAGAATAATCCAGGTGAGAAATGCAGACGGCCCTCCTTAAGAGACGGGGCAGAAAACACAGGAAGAATGGAATGAAACTGACACAAACTGGTGATGGATTTTATAGTGGGACACAAAAAACAAGATCAGCGGAAAATGGAGTTATTCCCTCAGAGAGGAAAGAGCAAGAAGATTAAAACTACGTTCTATAGGCTATTCAGAATTCCTCAAATAACACCATTGCAATAAAGACAAGGATTATTACTTTCACAGATGACTACTTTAATATGTAGCTGTAGAACTGGCCAATTAATTTGGGTTGGTAGATTCCAACTATAGAACATCATAAAATACAAGATGAAATAAATATAAAATAATGTAGTTAATTCTTCAAAAGCCATACCAGACGTGTGACTATGATTGCTTCCTTGGAGGCTAAATGAATATTATCCACATGAGGAATTCCCATTATGGCTCAGCAGAAACGAATCTGATTAGCATCCATTAGGATGCAGGTTCAATCCCTGGCCTCGCTCAGTGGGTTAAGGATCTGTGGTGTAGGCCAGCAGCTACAGCTCCAATTTGACTCCTAGCCTGGGAACCTCCATATGCTGAGGGTGCAGCCCTAAAACAAACACAAACAAAGAATATTATCTAAATGAATACTATCTCTTCCTTGGAAGCTACACATTCATTTCTACAGCGCTGCCACTACTGAAAACTACCCTGGACTTCTTTGGAGGACCTCCCTTCATGACCCTATCTCCAAAACTAGAAAATCTTCATCTTCTGGGGAAAAATCTGATATTTAGAACAGATGAAATGTCATTTGCTATAAGCAGATCAGCAGTTGCCTGGGAGAGGGTAGATGGGGACATGGGATGGGAGGGATGGAATACAAGAAGCACAAGGAAAATTTTGGGGGTGATGGATGTGCTTATTATCTTCATTGTAGTGATGGTTTCATGACTGTACACATACATCAAAACTCACAAAATATGCTGCTTATTGAATGTCAAGAATATCTCAATAAAGCTGTTTTTAAAAAGCTACTTATTACAGAGAATAATAACTAAGACTGATCATCCTGCTGAGAGGTCCCCCTTTTTATTTAGTTAATGAAAATAGAATAATTTTCTTGTGTGTCTTCCAGGCAGACTTGATGGCAATTCTCAACCACAGGTTATTCTTTGTTTAACAAAATAAAAGTATGGCAGATCACTGAAACAAGTGATCTGCCCCCATTATAGAATAGCCCTCATGTGGGCATGAATGTCTAGAACATATGTTTGTAAGCTTTGCAGGCATGCCCTGGAATGCGAATTGGAACCCAGTGACTTGGTATCTCCTGGTTCTCGAACTCCCTCTCCATGAGGGGCAGCTCTCCTCTCCACGAGGGACAGCTCTCTGGGTCTCAGATCTCCCCATCCGCAAATGTATTTTTCTCTCTGCTTGGCTCATCTGGATAAAGTGCTGGATGTGAATGAGTATCACCGATTCTATTACCTGGGGTCTGGGTTTCAGATATCCGACACCAAGAGAGATCAAGATGGCAGAGGAGTAAGACGTGGTGCTCACCTTCTCCCACAAACACATGAAAAAAAGAAACCATCTACATTTGGAACAATTCGCACAGAACATCTACTGAACGCTGGCAGAAGACCTTAAACCTCCAAAAAGGGCAAGAAAGCCTCCACATAACTGGGTAGAACAAAAGAAAAAGAGAGAGAGAGAAGGAATCAGGACAGGACTAGCATTCCTGAGAGGGAGCTGTTAAAGAGGAAAGGAACCCACACCCTGGGAAGCCACCAACCAATGGGGAGATCAGCTGAGACAGAGGGACCTCAAAGTCTCAGAGGAAAGCCAACAGCTGGACTGAGGAGGGCAAAGCAGAATGAGAGATGCACAGACCATCATTACCACCACCCCCCAGAACCACAGCCTGAGACGCTTGGGCGGGAGCTGGGCACTGAGACTCAGGCTCTGGAGAATAAGAACAATAGAGGCAAAATGAAGACACTCAGGAACGATTCCCAGTTAAAAGAATAGGAAAATTCACCTGAAGGAGCAAACAATGAAACAGACTGTGGCAGTCTAACAGACACTGAGTTCATAGAGGAGACAGCAAAAATACTGAAGGAATTAAGAGTGAATATGAAGGAATTAAGAGCAGATATGAATAGCAATGCAGATTATTTTAGAAAGGAACTAGAAAATATAAGGATGAGCCAAGAAAAATTAGAAAATTCATTTGCAGAGAATGCAAGCTGAGTTAAAGGCACAGAAGAGCAGAATGAATAATACAGAGGAATGAATTAGTGACTTGTAAGACAGAATAATGGAAATCACCCAAACAGGACAGCAGACAGAAAACTAAATGAAAAAACGTGAAAGCAATATAAGAGATCTATGGGATAATACAAAGTGGGCCAATCTACGCAGGCTAGGGATTCCAGAAGGAAAAGGAAAAGGGGATTGAAAATATATTTGAATAAATTATGACTGAAAATTCTCCAAATCTACAGGAAGCACAGAGGGCCCCAAATAAGCTGAACCCAAAGAGGCCCACAACAAGACATATTATAATAAAAATGGCAAAAATTAAAGATAAACAGAGGATTCTAAAGGCATCAGGAGAAAAACAAAGATTATAAGGGAACCTTCACAAAGCTATCAGCTGATTTCTCTACAAAAACATTACAGGCCAGAAGGGAGTGGCATGATATATTCAAAGTTCTAAAAGGGAAAAATTTGCAGCCTAGAATACTCTACCCAGCAATAATATCATTTAAAATAGAAGGAGAAATAAAGAATTTCTTCAATAAACAAAAACTAAAAGAGTAGCAATACTAAACCCATTCTAAAAGAAATACTGAAAGGGCTCCTCTAAATAAAAAAGTAAGAAGAAATAAGAGGAGGAAATCACAATTGGAAAGCAATCGCTTAAACTAAATAAACCAGTATACAGATCTAAAAGTAAAACAAAACAAAACAAAAAACCTATTGTAAAAGTGACAATAAACACAAGGAACAGCAAAAGGACAAACATGAAGATGCTAAAAAAGGACTTCAAAATCATAAAATGTGGGGAAGGAAAGTAAGAAAATCTAGATTCTTCTTCTTTTTTTTTTTTTTTTTTTTTTGTCTTTTCTAGGGCTGCACCATGGCACATGGAGGTTCCCAGGCTAGGGGTCTAATGGGAGCTATAGCTGCCGGCCTACACCACAGCCACAGCAATGACAGATCTGAGCCATGTCTGCGACCTACACCACAGCTCAACCTCATGGTTTCTCGTAGACTGAGCCATGACGGGAACTCCGTAGATTCCTTTATCTTAGAATGTCTTTGAGCCTATATGACTATCAGGCTAAAGCGAGCTCAGGAAGAGGTTAACATACATGAAAAAGAGGGCAACCACAAATCAAAACCAAACATTACATTCATAAAAACTGAAAAGAAGAGGACACAAGCATAAAATAAAAGGAAATTATCCAACCAAAAAAAAAAAAGAACAAAAGAGAAACATAGAATCAACTGGAAAACAAGGTTTAAAACGGCAATAAAGATGTCTTTATCAATAATTACCTTAAATGTCAATGGACTGAATGCTTCAATCAAAAGACACAGAGTGTCAGACTGGATTTAAAAAAAAAAGAAACTATAATATGCTATCTACAAAAGACTCACCTTAGGACAAAGGACAAATATCCAAGACAAGTCTCACAGAGATGGGATCCCCGAGAGCTTTCCTTGCCCCATCCCCACCCATCCCAAACTGTCCTCTGACCAGTTTGCCAGTGTCCAGATTCCTTCTTTTTGTTTTTGTTTTTTGTTTTTTATTGCTGCACCTGCAGAATATGAAGTTGCAGGCTAGGGGTTGAATTGGAACTGCAGCTGCTGGCCTATGCCACAGCTGCAACCTATGCAACACCAGATCCCAGCCACATCTGCGACCTATGCACGGTTTACAGCAACTCTGGATACTTAACCCACTGATCCAGGCCAGAGATTGACCCCACATCCTCGAAGAGATGACATTGGGTCCTTAACCTGCTGGGCCACAAGAGGAACTCCAGATTCCATCCTTCTGAATTAATCATTCCATGTCCCAGAATTCCGCTTGAAAAGAGAATCTTGGAGGGTAAGCCTGGATGGTGTGCCGAAGGGGAGAGATTGGAAGTGGCAAGGGGGCACTGTAAGGACAAGGCGGTGTCTAAGGGTGGAGGGCATCAGCAGAGGGAAAGACAGTCCAGAGAGGGGAGACGAGGCACCACAGAGGACCTAAACTAAAGCTACTTCCCCTTTTCCTTTGCCATTGACTTCTTCATTCAAATGCACTTACTTAGCTCCAGTGTCCCCACCTTCATTCTACTTCTGGACTAAGTACTGAGCACAGCTACATAAAACAGGAAGTTTAACAAAACTGATCAGCAAGCTAAAACTGCACTCGCATCAACAGCAAGAGAGCTGGTCTGTGAATCAGCAGTTGGTCCCACGATAATTCAAAGGACAGGTGCTCATCTCACACCTTTAGCAGCAGATTGGAATTAAGTGAGACAGAATATTGACAAATGGAAGTCTCATAGAAGTATTAAAAATATGAATGCAAAGCAGGTGGGGAGAATACTAAAATAGTTCATCTAAAAATAGTCTAATTCCTCATCCAGTGGCCAAACCCGATTAGGTTTCGTGTTCATTTGGGTTCACAGTTTGTTTAAAGCCAATGTTGGAAGGGAAGAGGGTCTTCTCCATGATCCTGATCCTCAACCACATGCTGACCCATCCAAGCTGAGCCCAAGACTGCAGAGTTTTAGAGACTAGGAAGAAAATGTTGAATGTGGAGCTGTCAGGAGCTGGAAAAGTTTAGGGTGATTTAGAAGGAAAATTCATAAGTCTTTTAAATCTGCCTTTTGATTTGTCTGCCTTCAAATAAATGAAGTTAGAACCATAGCGGGGTCATCCATAAAATTCCCGAACACTGGCATCTCCTGTGTTCCAGGCCCACATACAGCTGGTCAAGGGGGCGTAAAGGAGCATGAAGCAAGGCCCCACAGTGAGGAAGCTGAATCACACTCAGGCTGAACCCAGGGCCATGGTCCGGAGAAGCAAAATTCACCCTCCAATCTCACTCATGGGTCTGGCAAAGGCACAGCTGCCCAGGAAAGTCCACTGTTGACAGGAGATCCTCACAATCCAAAACCAGGAAGGGGAAGTTCCTGTGGTGGCTCAGCTGAAAGGAACCTGACTAGTATCCATGAGGACGCCGGTTCGATCCCTGGCCTCGCTCAGTGGTTGGAGATCTGGTGTTGCCGTGAGCTGTGGTGTAGGTAACAGACTCGGCTCAGATGCCACGTTGCTATGGCTGGGGTGTAGGCTGGCAGCTGTAGCTCCGATTCGACCCCTAGCCTGAGAATTTCCATGTGCCAAGATACAGCCCTAAAAAGGCAAAAACAAAAACAAAACCAGCAAGGGCTTGTGGGGAACAGGTTGCATGGCTTCTACCCACCCTCAGCCCTTTTACAGACCCTGCCCCCTGAAAAAGGGCTGGGCCCCAGGTCTTGGGGGTCCGACCGTCTGATCCTGTGCTCTTGCTGTGCTCTCCACCCCTGCAGCTGACTGGGGAGTGCTGGCTATGCCTGGTTAGTGACTCAGGACCCAACGCAGGACCACCTGGCTTCATTCACGGCAATGATAGGAACTTACAAAGCTGCCTCGCTTGGTTGGGTATTACCATGAAAGTTCCATTTTTCACCTATTACTGTTTACACTCCTACTCTATTGAATGTCCCTTTCTCTTGACAATTTAGAGGAAGCCAAATAGGTCATGAGTAGCCAAGAGGAAATGGTCAGGGAGAGAAACCATCCGGAAGCCAACGGCGGGATAGAAAGAAGCAGACACAGAGTGCGGCTGAGTCACATGGAGGAGCCTGGAACGATGGTTGCCAAAGCCCTCTGCAGGGTCCCTGGAGCCAGACAGGACCCAGAGCCACTCACCCAGCCCCTCCTCTGTGAGTCCTAACCACAGCTGGCTTCTGTCTTACACAAACGTGTGATGCCTCTTGTCGCTCTGAGAGGAACGTTACCACTTTTACCCAAAACCCCCCTCCATCAATGTGCCCTGCCAGCAAATGACCAATGGCAGTTCTGCAAGAGGTCCACTGCCTCTGCTGAGCATAAAAGGCTAGAAGATGATGTGGTCCCCAGGCAACCAATGAGGTCTCCCTATGAAGGACAAAGTCTCCACTTCATAGGGCCCTTTGCCCTTGGGAACGTACAGGGTGAACCCTCAGGCACTGTTTCCCTGCTAGGCACTTAAGGGGGTTTTATTCCTAACAAATTAGTTTTTTGAGGCAGCAATCTGGTGCCACAGAAATAAAACTAGAGCGGTGGGGGGGGGAGGCCACAAAATCTGTACCTAATTAATTAATTGTGTGTGACTGGCCAAGCAATTTACATCTACGTCCTAGTTTTCTCATCAGAAATACAGGACAAATAATCTGTCCTACCACCTTGAAGATTTTTTATGAAGATCATATAAAAATAGGCATAAGAAGCCTTGGAAAAGCATGTGTAAGCGCTATACTATTTCATGAAAGGTAAATGAGGAGGAGAGGTATAAGGGTGGCACCATCCATGTCAATCAGCACTGAAGTCAAAGTCACTGCCACTCCTCTCTGCCAAGCTTGAGGCAGTCAATTAAAGGATCCAAAAGATGAGTGTCTGAATCCCCCCTAAAATGAAGGCTGTGGCTTCCTGCCTACATGCACAGGTGCTGTTGATTCTATAAGGGGCATTAGCAGAACTGGAATTTATCCCCCCCACCCCCCACCCCCATTCTCTCTAGATAGATAGATGACAGATGATACATAGAAGACAGACAGATAGACAGTCAGATAGACAGACAATCAGGTTGCTTCCAGCTGCAGGTAACCATATAACCCAGCTGAAAGTGGCTTAAACAATAAAAAATCTAGAAAATTCTCGTACAATTTCTCATTCCAAGGCTTCATAATTTGGCGGCACAGGGTTGGCTTAAGTTCTCAGGCTTATTGCCATAGGGCTGCACAAGGGCCACATCAGCACCACTTTCTCTCCCAAGCACATCCAAAAGCAGATGGGACAATTTTTCTTAAATGTCTCTTTTTATTAGGACAGAAAACTTATCCCCAAACGCTCCCTTCCTCACACACACACATGCCCAACATAGACCCAACTGCAAAAGAGGCTGAAAAATTTTCAGCCTCTAGTAGGAGTGGACACTGCCAGCAAGGAAGAAGTGGGAGGCAGGGGTGCAAGGGGGTGGCACGGAAGAGACAGCTGTAGGATTGGCAAGAGCACTCAGGTGCAGAGAATGAAGTTCATTCTCACTAAAATGAAGCAGAAGGAATTTGTTTTAGGGTATTAGTCAACAAAATCGGGCTGAAGAAGTAGATTCTGGGTTGAGCATTCAGGAAAAAGTCCTAAAGTCACCCTGCAGAACTGGGCCACCAAGTAAGCTGCTGCCCAGTCTGTGCTCAGAAAGCCAAAGGCTCTGGGACCACAGTGTCATGACCACAGTCAGGAAGCCAAGGGTGCTGCTGCCAGCTCCTTGGCCAGATGGTGTTTGCTATGGACCATACCAGCTCAACAAATGGCTCATCCTGCCTCTGATGACACTCACAAGGCCAGGAATTGAGCACTGAGATCTCCACGATGGCTACTACAGAAAAACGAACCACCTTCCCAACTGAATTTGTTGGCAGAATCTTAGCTTCATCCCAATTCACTGGTTCAGGTTTTACAAGAGAGCATCCAATGGGTAGAATAAAAAATCACAGCAAAAATTATAGCTGAAAGAGAGTCTGGGAAATGTAATGATTAGCTCTCAATCCCCTGTAATACAGGAAGGCACACCAGAAGAAGGATGAAAGACACTGAGTTCCAACTCCACCAAATCACCCACAGCAACCAACTGTCTGCTGGCTATAGATTCTAGGTCAGTTCACATGTTCGAGAGGAGAAAGGAAAAGATCTATGGTTCCAGGGATGCAGCACGTGACAATCAGTGTATGTTATTCTTCTGGCCACAGTAGTTATCTCTAGCAGACTCATGACTTAGGGCTGTTCAAGCTGATCAAGCCTCCAGGCTTTTGCTCAAGCTCCTGGAAAAAAAGCTTGCTCTTTCCAGCTGAACATGAACCTTGAAAATGTGTAGTTGCTACATCCACTTTCCACTGTAAGAGAAAAGCCTATCTGAGAATGAAGTCAGCTGAGATGAGGCAAAACCAAAAAACAAAAACTGGGATATGATGACATTTTAACCCTTGGATCCAGCCATTTCTGAAGTTATCTGGGCTTTTCAGGCACATGAACCAATTATCTTCTCCTTTTATTTAAGACAGTTTTAACTGCTATTTGTAAAATTATACACACATATATACAAGAACATGACTCACTTTGCTCATTCTCCCGAACACATTAGGAGGTAGCCGCTGGCTTATTGAGATTCATCTGCCAGCTCCTTAAGAGTTAACTACTCACACTGAAGTGAGAAAGTCCAGAGACAGTGGAGAGATGTGAGCAGCTGAAGCAAGGATAGCATGAACAGCTGCAGGATGAACAGCAGCGTGAACAGCTGCAGGCTTTGATTTTTCTTTTCTCCACTGACATAAAAACCACTCCCATCTCTGAATCCCCAGTGGGCAGGGGATTTGTTCATTTTGCTTGGAAAGGTTACAAGGGTCTTAATATTTTCCTTGGGGATCCCATTTAAAAGTAATAGTAATATCAGAATACATTATTATATTTCAATATATTTTAAATATGTATTTAATTTTTTGCACTTTGGGTGAACAAACATTTTTAATCAATCAAATAAACTAATTAATAAGAACTTCTACATCTTCTTGTCAAGCATCAAAGTCAATGCACATATGACCTGCTCAACTCATTCAAACTGATCTTTTTTTTTTTTTTTTTTGTCTTTTTGCTATTTCTTTGGGCCGCTCCTGCGGCATATGGAGGTTCCCAGGCTAGGGGTCTAATCGGAGCTGTAGCCACCAGCCTACGCCAGAGCCACAGCAATGCGGGATCCGAGCCGCGTCTGCAACCTACACCACAACTCACGGCAACGCCGGATCGCCAACCCACTGAGCAAGGGCAGGGACCGAACCCGCAACCTCATGGTTCCTAGTCGGATTCGTCAACCACTGCGCCACAACGGGAACTCCCCAAACTGATCTTTTTTAAACCACCACCTGGATGAGGAGAGACAACAGGCCCAAGGAGTGTGACAGTCCTCAGCCCACAGTGCAGGACAGGGCAAGGGGACCTTCGGGGACTTAGGGCATGGGGACCCTGTGATGGCCACCAGATCCTCCTTTGGAAATGGAAAGCTGATTCCCCCAGATGCTGAGAAGGCTGTCAGCTGAGAAGTCTCAGCTGTCAACCCTCCTTGGGGATTATCTTGGTTGAAGGTTATTGCCTCACCCGAGGTCAGGCTGCTTTCCCAAGGGCAGCCCATACCCAATAACTGATGGATGCAGGAGAGAAAAGCCAAGCTCCCTTGGCCTGCCTACGACAACTGAAGGGCCTGCCCAGATCCAGAGGTCCTGTTGGGCCAATAGAGGCCTTCACCAGGCAAACACTATAGTCCAGCTTCACCCCCAACCACTCCCACTCCCTTCTTCCCCTGCCCCCTCTTCCACAGGGGTTGAGCCCCGTGGCACTCCTCAGTCAGCATGCTGCTCTCCCATCTCCATCTGAGTTGGCTTCCCAGGAAGCCCCTGCAGCACTGTAGCCTAGGATGGGGCTTCTGGCTTGTGGGATTTAACCAGGTATTTAACCAGGAAAGGATCTCACACCAACGGCTATACTGCTCAACAGCACCTATCCCTGCTGTCCCCTCCCTGCCCCATCTTCTTGTGGAAATAAAATTAACCTTCATGGCCCAACTTCATGGCCCACCTTCTCCACAAAAACTCCCTGAGCCCCCGCAGCGGCGGTCTCTCCCTTTCATCCCCTTTAGCATGCAGCATCTGCTTGCACTGCCTCATTGTTGTGTGTTCACTTTCTGCCACTGAGGCAGTTTCCTGATCTATAAAATGGGAACAGTGATACTCCAGAGGATTAAATAAGCAAACAGATGTGCAACACCTGCTCCAGTGCCTGGTCCCCTGAAAAAGCTCAATGAGCCAATTTCCTCTCTCCTTCCTCCTTAAGGGCCACTCTCCTCAGAAAGGGGTGTTTGCTCTTGCTCTGCTCTTTCAGGGAGGAGGGGAGGAGCAGGAGCTCCCGGGGGGATGTCTGACCTCCCCACATACTGCCCTCCAGGGGGGCTTGGCTATCTGCAAACGAGAGGGGTGACAGCATTTGCAGCTTTGAAGAGACGAAGCACTCACACAGGTACACCGAAGGGGTCACATCGCAGTCAGCCTGCCCTAGAACACCTAGAGCTCTGCCTATTTTTAGGATCAGAGTTAATTTTCTGGCTTGGTGTGAGCAGCCAGACTTGGGAAGGAAGTCTAAAGTGGATGGTGTTTACACCTAGGTATACACAGCCAAAGGAAATGAAGGCAGAAAACTTGTACGCCCCTGTTCACAGCAAGTTCCAGGGGACTGTGGCAAACAGGCCAGGGACAGAAACAGTTTTGTGAGGTCAGCTGCTGGTTCCGGCCGATTGCTGCTATGGGGGAAAGTGCATCTTGGGTTATAAGCTCTTCTAAATTGTCAGAGAAGTCAAGAATAAAGTTTTTAGGAGTTCCTGTCATGGCGCAGTGGTTAACGAATCCGACTAGGAACCATGAGGTTGCGGGTTCGGTCCCTGCGCTTGCTCAGTGGGTTAACAATCCGGCGTCGCCATGAGCTGTGGTGTAGGTCGCAGACTTGTCTTGGATCCCGCGTTGCTGTGGCTCTGGCGTAGGCCGGTGGCTGCGGCTCCGATTCGACCCCTAGCCTGGGAACCTCCATATGCCGCAGGAGCAGCCCTAGAAAAGGCAAAAAGACAAAAAAAAAAAAAAAAAAAAAAAAAACCTAGTAACTTTGAGATAATATTGTATAATAGAACACTGGGTTAGAAGTTTTAAGACCTGACTTCTTGTCCCAGCTGTGCCACTAATGAGCTATATGACCTTGAGCAGGCCATTTAAAGGAACACTTAAACCTTAGATTTCTCTGTGTGAAATGAGAACAATAATAATATCTGACCTACTTACCTTACAATGAAAAATATATATATATAAGCACTTTTTTTTTCTTTTTAGGGTCGCACCTGCAGCATATGGAAGTTCCCAGGCTAGGGGTCAAATCGGAGCTACAGCTGCCAGCCTACACCACAGCCATAGCAACGCGGGCTCTGAGCCAAGTCTGTTACCTACACCACAGCTCACGGCAACACCAGATCTCCAACCCACCTGAGGCCAGGGATCAAACCTGCATCCTCATGGATACTAGTCGGATTCATTTCCACTGTGCCACAGCAGGAACTCCTATATAAGTACTTTTGATGGCAATATAGATCTTTAGGAGAAGTGGGGCAGTTCCATTTGAGAGGGCCTCTATACTCAAGTGGGACTGACACTTGGGAAGGACATACAGGCTGCCACAACTCAATCACTGTCATTTCACATCTATGTTCAGCTGCCCCTTTGAGAATTTTTCAGCAATACCAATAAATTTTATAGGTAAAAAGTAGTATAGTTCAGGTAATAGACGATTCAGCAAGCTGGTGATTCAGATTATTTCAACCAGTCTGGACAGTTATTTATTTTTTTGATCCATGCCTGTGGCATGCAAAAGTTCCCAGGCCAGGGATCAAATGTGAGCCACAGCAGTGACAACATGGAATCTTTAACCACTAGGCCTCCAGGGAGCTCCCGGACAGCTTTTTTTTTTTTTTTTTTTTTAAACTTGTCTCACTATACATCAATAAAAGCCCTTCTAAATTCTAAAGGTGGGCAAAGTTAATTTTAACTGTTAGTTTAAAAGAAGTATATATGATGGAACTTTAATATTGAATATAATCAAATTGTGTATATTTTTATATAGCTCTTAGAGTAAATGGAGACCTCTTATACCACCAGGATGTGGTACATATAGACCCTCTTATTTTTGGTGAATAGGAAGTTTTGAAGTCATAGAATTGGATTTTAACACATGTTGGCCATATCTGATTTATTTAACACAATTATCTCTTGGTCAGGACCCTTCATCATACTGCTGGGAAATGGGAAACAATGGGAAAACAATTTAATTTCTAGTGATGAATTTATAATATTTTCCAGAAACTTAATGATATGAAGAATGCCTGCCTGAATATTTCTGGCTACTTCATGAAAATACAGAGGTTGATAATCTCTGCTTTGTGAAGAAGTACTTTTACAAGACTTTGAAAGGTGCCAACTAGATTATAGTGGACAGTGCCTGTCAACCTTAGTTCTATCAGTCTGCATTTGATAGAATTTTTTTTCCTCAGTTGTAATATTTCTAGGCTGAAGAGTTCTAATATTCTGTCTTATTTTTTTAAGTTTATTTTAATGAAGTTGCACTTCTTTCACCAAAGACCCTAATTTCTTTCATCTTTTTTTTTTTTTTTCGTCTTTTTGCCATTTCTTGGGCCACTCCTGCACCATATGGAGGTTCCCAGGCTAGGGGTCTAATCGGAGCTGTAGCTGCCAGCCTACGCCAGAGCCACAGCAATGCGGGATCTGAGCTGCATCTGCAACCTACACCACAGCTCACGGCAACGCCAGATCGTGAATCCACTGAGCAAGGGCAAGGACCAAACCCGAAACCTCGTGGTTCCTAGTCGGATTCGTTAACCACTGCGCCAAGACGGGAACTCCTCTTTCATCACTTAATCATTCTTTTTCTATGGCTTTTCAGGTTCTGAGATGTGGCAAGCAGAACTGTATGCCAGCTGTGTGATCACTTGAGTTCATAGGAAGCTCTTTTCCATGCAGCTCCCTTTGCTGCATCTACTGTGAGAATGAAGACCCATTCTCCGAGACCAGACTGTCAACATTCCAGAAAATACCAACATCACTCTGAAGGCAAACACTGCTATTGTGAAGGACCCCAGAGGCACCTGCAGAGGGACTTCAATGACATCAATGCAGAACTCAGTCTCCTTGGAAAGAAAAAGAAGCAGCTCTAGGTTGACAAACAGCAGGAAACTAGAAAGGAACAGGTCATTGTTTAGTCCCATACAGAACACGATCAAGGGTGTTACACTGGGCTTTCCTTACAAGGTGAGGTCTGCATACACTACCTATAACAATGATATTATTTCCCCATCAGTGTTATTTCCAAAATTTCTTGGACAAAAATACATCCACGGAGTCCAGATAAGGCCAGGTGTTGCACGTTCAGTGTCTCAAAGCCATAAAGATGAGCTAATTCTTAAAAGAAACAACATTGCACTTACATGAAATTCAGCTGCTTTGATTCAGCAAGCAAGCCACAGCCATTAAAAACAGAGATACCAGAAAAACTTTAGATGGCATCTATGTGTCTAAAAAAGGGCCTTTCAACAGGCCGATGAATAAGATCTCAGTTGTCCAACTACAGACACAAGATGCCAGATGATTCCTTAGACCTATCTGTGATATTTTAAAGATGAAATAAAAGCCCTGGATCGAACATTATCTGTCTAGATATATTTGTGGAATATGCCAAACCTCAGCTCCATATTCAATGGTTGACCCCCTTCTTCTTGAAAACAGATTCTTTTTTTAGATAAACTGTACAAGGTCTCAACATAGTAATGGTTATTGGCATTCTCTGTCTTTAATAAGGAAGGCAGGATGTATTTGGGGCCCAATAGGGACAGGTGTGGGCAGGTGGGCAAACAGAGCCATCAGGCCAGATGAAAAGGCTCAGGGGACCTTCTAATGCCCAAGGACTGAGGCTTCTATCTTTGTCTCTTATTAAAACTAGCCCGTTGGAAGTTCCCTGGTGGCCTAGCGGTTAAGGACTCAGCACTGTCACTACTGTGGCTTGGGTTGGGTCCCTGGCCAGGGAACTTCCACATGCTGCTGGTTTGGCCAAAACAGATTTTAAAATTAAAACAAACAAACAAACAAACAAACAAAAAAACAACTAGCCAGTCAGCCCTTTCCCTAGAGAAGGCCTTCTGGCCCTTGGGTACCAGTGTCCTCTAGATGGAAAGAAAGGAAGAAAAATGATGTCTTTGGAGCAACATCTGCTTTTCCTCTTTCAATTCCTTCCTCAACTGCATCCCTCCTCATCATGTAACAGCCACCAAATTCTCTTGACTCTTGTTTGAAAGACCCCTTCTCTCCATCCCCACTTTCAGGGCTCCATTCGGGCCTCATCAGAGTTTGCCTTCACTCTGGAACAACCACTCCCCACTCCTCCAGCCCACGTTCACACTGCTTGCCATAAGTATCTCCCAGGGGACCAGAGGTT
This sequence comes from Sus scrofa, assembly GCF_054392235.1. Taxonomy (NCBI): domain Eukaryota; kingdom Metazoa; phylum Chordata; class Mammalia; order Artiodactyla; family Suidae; genus Sus; species Sus scrofa. Next base: position 114,069,315 of record NC_139385.1, on the reverse strand, counting down.
GCAGGGCGGTGAGGCAGCTCCTGTCATTCCCAAGCTTAAAAGCTTTTGCAGTTACTCAACTGCTCTTAAGGAAAAGAGGTTTCCTTAGCCCCATACCCCTCTTGAGCTTCATCTCTCACCTCCTACCTGCACCCCACCGGGAACTCAACACTAAAGCCACACTCTACTTACCACTTCCTGAGTATGCCAAGCCCAGGCACAGCTTCATGCCTTTATTCAGGCTGTTGCCTCTGGGCCTGGCTTGTCAGGTGAATTTTTAGCATAATCTTTTAAGGTGAATGTCATTAACCCCATTTCTACAAACCAGGTGTCATGAAAGATGGGTCCCTCTTACTAGGGTCCAAGACAAATTCCATGATGTCATAGGCATGGGCCAAGGAATACGCTGTATGGGGAAAAGGCAAAAGAATCAAGCAAGGACCTGCAACATAAGTGAAGGCTTAGGTCCCTCAGATCCACACACAGGGGCCAGGAAGCTCTAGGGTCTACACTGTGGATCTGTGTAGCAGTGAAGGCCCCCACCCCAACTGTCACCCTTCCTCACATGGTACAAGTGTAAGAACAAACTTGACAGTGGTGCCAGGAGGTCTGGATTTGTCATCCGTTTATAGAAATTGTCTGAAAATGCCAACAGCCCAGATCCTGGGCTATTAAACATCAGAGACCCTCCTGTCAGGGCAAGAACCTCTGGGCCCACAGGCTTAGCGGAGATACAGTACCCTCTACAGGGAAAAGGTGGGACCTCCCCTCCAGTCCCAGCTGGCTCAATACCCATGCAACCAAAGCATAAGCATCCAGTTTAGACAATTCCATTCCCAGAATGTCACTTTAGACCATTCTGATCATTACATCACATAAGGAAACCGAAGCCCAGAGAGCTTAAATGACATGGGCAAGATCACACAGCTGGTAGACAGTGGAGCCCAGAATCTAAACCAGGCTTTTCTACCACATCATATCTCATGAGCATCCTTGTGATCCAACCTGTGGTTCTCAGTGGCTGTGTGAGGACCCCATTCTCACCTGGAGCAGGCCCTGGGGTCAGCCCACCCTTGGGCATCTCAGGCTTATGGAGCAACCTGTCCTCTGGGGATTTCAGAATGACTGGAGCCAAGAGGAGTCCTTGAAGACAACAACAATACAAGTTCACTTTGTGTTGCCCATCTCCTGAAATTTCTAGGTGGCAGGGTAATCTGTCTTTCTCTTCCCTTTTAAGCCGATTGCCCAAGTTCAGTGCCAGAGGCAAATCTTGAAAAAAATCTATACTAACTCAGGTAAATACCAATACCATTAACGCCCTTTCTCCTTTTCTCAGAACAGCAGAAACACAGATAATAATAAAGTCCTGCAGACTCCGTGTGTGTGTGTGTGTGTGTGTGTGTGTGTAGATCCCTTCCCTCTGTGGGATTCTGGAAGAGTTATAGAAATATGTCCTTACCTTTCATGGGATTCTGTGCAGTTTGGAAGCCAACCTACATGGGCCAAAGACTATGATAAACTGTACAGCTCTAGTAGAAGGCAAATGGAACACAGAGCAGATGACACCCTATACTTGCTGTAATTTCAAAGTCTCAGAGAATTTAGCATCTGGGGAATCTCAGAAGTAGTTTACACACACACACACACACACAATCATGAGCTGGTGTTAAATTTGTCTTGCCCTGGCCCAGTTCATGGTGTTTCAGGATTTATTTGCATCCCTCACCTTTCCTTCTCCCAGTCCTAGGCAGAGTCTCTTCCTGCTTCATTTGACCACAGGACTGGACTTGACCCTGTTCAGAAATCTTTGAACCTTGCCCCTAAGGATCCATGTGCCCCACTGACTGGCCTTCATAAAGGAGACATTTTTTGGGTTCTGGTGTTTGCTGGAATAATTTTGCTGTGTCCAAGAAACTGCTGAAGGGACAGCTTTCTGCCCACCGGATGGCTCTCTTCTCACGACTGTGGTGACGTTAGCGCCCAATGCAGACATACTGAGTGCCGTGGGAAAGGTCCCCCGCTGGAGAAAACAGGCTGTGAGATGAGGATGACATTCCAAACAGTGCAGAAGGCACTGGGACATCCAGCCTGAGAAGTTCTGAATGGCATGCAAATCACCACCAGCTACTTGAAAACACAGAGACACAAGAACAGATGGGCTTGAGAGAGGACAGATGACTTCAGAGTCGTTTCATCCAGAAGGCAGTTGGCCAGAGAAGGACCCAGTGGGGATCTAATGCTGACCTTGTGGTCTTCCACCTCACTGCCTTAATAATGGGTGGAAACTGGTCAAAATATTTAAAAAGGCACATTTTTCTCCAGTGTGCATGCTTGCTCAGTTCCCAAGTCCAGGCAAGAAGCTTGGCTGTCTGAGATGACAGGGAGCTAAGGTTCCATTCTTTAATCATCCTTATTTTTAGTCATGGGGACAAGGGAGTTGAATTACTATGCTATCACCCCTTCCAAGGAAATCCATCTGCTCCTAAGCATCTTAATGGAAAGGTTAGGTCTGTTTTTTTCCTTCCATATCCTCTTTTTGGGGGAAATAGGTATTCTCCAACAACTATTTTCTAAAAGTCCAGATTTGCTGATGTGTTTATAATCTTGGGGTTTTCCCCCCCTATTTTATCTTTATCTTCTTCGTCATCATCATTACTCCTCAAATCACTGAAGTTCCCCCCACCTGAACACCTACTACATAGGGAATGTTGCTTTGAAAAGTCATCTTTCCTTTAATAGATAACTGCACAGAACAGCAAGGAGGCATTCGGGGGAGGTGGTGTATTATGCTTGTCATGGAATTTGGAGAGCAAGCTTGTGCTCGGAAATTCAACAGTCAGCAAAGGTGTCAGTCCTTCTTCTGGAGACCTGTCAGTCCTCGGCTGAATGTCAGCACACTCCTGATCTGCCTGCAGTTTTCATTTGATGATTCTGACCTTTCCAACAGGGTGTGTTACCATGGCAAGCTTCCCATTCGCTCAATGAGCCTCATTTGGAACCAGATGAGTAATTATGTCTTTCCTGGCTTCCCACCCCATTCTAATTAGTGTACTTTACCTAATCAGAGCCAGCAGGAGCTGCCTCCAACTCTCTGCATCCCTGTCTACTGAATCTACAAAGCCCGTCTGACTAGCCAGTAAATGTTAATTGCTAAAAGTAGCCCTGGAAGTGTCTCCAGGCTCAGAGACCCTCCTCCCTCTTCCTGCCCTCTCCCTTACCTCCTCCACACCCCCTCCAATCATTCTTCTTCCAGGTCAATTTATGTGATAATAACACCTTGATCTTGAATCATTTTTATTTTTTATTTATTTATTTTTTCTTTTGTCTTTTTGTCTTTTGTTGTTGTTGTTGTTGCTATCTCTTGGGCCGCTTCCGTGGCATATGGAGGTTCCCAGGCTAGGGGTTGAATCGGAGCTATAGCCACCGGCCTACGCCAGAGCCACAGCAACGCGGGATCCGAGCCGCGTCTGCAACCTACACCACAGCTCACGGCAACGCCGCCGGATCGTTAACCCACTGAGCAAGGCCAGGGACCGAACCCGCGACTTCATGGTTCCTAGTTGGATTCGTTAACCACTGTGCCACGACGGGAACTCCCTCTTGAATCATTTTTAAAATCTTTTCAGCTAGCGTCACACTTTGAGCCCAGCTAAAAAAGACTTCAGGGATGGAATGGCAGGCGAGTGGGGGAGCCTGGAGGGCAGTGAGCTGGGGCGTGCTGGCCCGAGAGCACAAGTGGAAGACGGAGAACGTATTCGAGGAAGGTAGCTTGCCTAGGCTGGGAGCCTTCCCCCCTTCCCGAGGGGGAAGAGAGGACAGAGCCCAGGTGAGCCTTCCTCGAAGCGGAAACAACCAAGGTCTAGCTCTTGAGATGAACAGCCTTGAAGGTCGCCCTGAAGCCAGTGGCAGCTATGAGCCTATAACCATACTCTCTCCCTTCCTACATCTTCCCACTAGATCAGTGCTTCTCAAAATGTTTCAGCAACAGGATCTACATCTAAAACAAAATATAGGCAGAATCCACTGTTTAAGCAGATAGAAGTTCAGAAAGGCTATCATCAAAAAGTCTACAAATAACAAATACTGGTGAGGATGTGGAGAAAAGGGAACCCTCCTACACTGTTGGTAGGAGCGTAAACTGGTACAGCCACTGTGGAAAACACCAGGGAGGCTCCTTAAAAAGCTGAAAATGGAACTACCATATGACCCAGCAATTCTACTCCTGGGCATATATCTGGGGAAAAAAAATCACTAGTTTGAAAAGATATTCACCCCTGTGTTCATAGCAGCACTATTTACAAGAGCCAAGATATGGAAGCAACCCATGTGCCCATCAACATATGACTAGATTAAGAAGATGTGGTACATATATACTGGGGGGGGGAGAAGACTATTACTTGGTCATGAAAAAGAATGGGGTTCTACCATTTACCGCAACATATGGACCTAGAGAATATTATGCTTAGTGAAATAAGTCAGAGGAAGGCAAATACTGTATGATATCACTTATATGTGGAATCTAAAAAAATAATACAAATGAATGCATGTGTAAAACAGAAATAGACTCACAGATATAAAAAACAAATTTATGGTTACCAAAGGGGAGAGGGAAGGGGGGAGGGACAGATCCAGGATATGGGATTAACAGATATAAACTACTATGTATAAAATAGATAAGCAACAAGGATATGCTGTATAGCTCAAAGAATTATAGCCATTATCTTGTAATACCTATACTGGAGTATAGTCTCCAAAAATACTGACTCACCATGCTGTGTGTCTGAAAATAATGTTGTATAATATTATTGTAATATAATATATTATAATATTGTCTATCTAATAATATATACAACATAATATTGTAAATTAACTCTACTTCAATTTTTAAAAGCAGAAGCTGAGCAGTTAGGAGCAGGGGCAGAAGGTGCAGGAAACAAGCTTCCTCCTCAATCTCCCCTTACCCCACCCTCTGTCCTTGCAACACCCCCAACAAACAGGCTAAGAAGAGTGTTTAGGAACCACTGCTTCTTTCAACCAGCAGCCTCCTTTAGGCAGAAGGACACTGTAATCCTAGCCTTCCCCACCCCCACTCCCCCTTTCCCCAGCCAGAGGGGAGGGCAGATGCTCCCAAGTAAATGAGCTGAAATTCAAGTAAGAGAAATTCCTAGGGGCTGTTTACTTGGTGTTCCATGCCTCACGGGTTCTAGTGTGGCCTCTGGCTGCATCATTCCTGGGGGTGGGAGGTGGGAGGAAGGGCAGGCGCCTACCCGCCAGGGAGAATGGGCAGTGCTGGGTAGCTGTGCCCCTGGCTCGTGGACACGTGGTGTCTGATGCCTGTCCACCTGCTTGATCCTCCCTACATCACTCCCTCTCGCAGACAGATTCCTGGCTCTGTTGTGTGGGGTTTCCTCGTGCCTTCTCACCCCTTCGGGACCGAGTCTGCCTCAAATTAGACAGCAAGGATTTGGGGGGAAGAGAAGACACGGAAATGTCAGTACAAAGACAGTCTTGTTTCTTTTTCTTTTTAACTATTGGGTGGCACTTAGGGGGCATCCAGTGGAGCAGATGGTAGACTCCTTCGTGACCCCTCCTGGGGCAGGAGGTGTGTGGGACCCAGAGTAGGGAGCCATGCTCCACTTCCAGCTCTGCTATGAACAGTCCTGTCTGTTGGCAAATGTCTTGCCTCCCTAAACTTGGCATTTCAATAAAATTGAAAGGTGGTTTCAGTTCTCTTCTGAAAGAGAGCCCACAAAAGGTCTTTGTGTTTATTTATTTATTATTATTGTTATTTGTGTTTTATTATTATTATTATTATTATTATTATTTTGCTTTTTAGTTCCCAGGCTAGGGGTCAAATTGGAGCTACAGCTGCTGGCTGACACCACAGCCACAGAAACACGGGATCCAAGGCAAGTCTGGGACCTATACCGCAGCTCTTGGCAATGCCGGACCCTTAACCCAAGAGGGAGGCCAGGGATTGAACCCTCAACCTCATGGATCCTAATAGGGTTTGTTGACCACTGAGGTACGAAGGGAACTCCTACCTTTGTGTTTAATAGCCTCCAATGGCTACTGTCTGGAGAGCCCTTAGCCCCACCCTGAGGAAAGGGGTCCAGCAGGTTCTTCTGGTGAAGTTACTCTGGATAATCTCCTGCATGTTGAATGAAACCATCCTTACAAACCTGCCCAGGACCTGCTGAAACAGAGAAGATACTCAGACCAAAAGCAATCCACACACTAGACCAAGCGAGGCTGCCGCTAGGGAGGTGGTCCATCCAAAAATGACCCTCCTTACTGATGGTGACCAGATTCTCAGGTGCTTCTGTGTCAGGAGGATTATTCCATTCTGTTCTGTAAGCAGGTCATGATGAATAAGGCCTGGACCCTAAATCACCTGACACCTTGGTTCTGTATTGGGCACGACTTGTTCCTAAACCAACACATGGGATTAACTTCTTATAGAACAATGGAGCAAACGTCTCTTCAGAATCAGGCGCCCTGAGTAGTTTATTACTAATGAGTAAGGTGATGTTGAGAAAGGTGCTTGACCTCCGTCTCAGTCCCCTCAGTATCTGATGGGAACGATTATTATTCTATCCACCCACCTCCTTGTAGAAAGAAGTCAAATGGGATTGTGTACATAAACCTACTAAGGGTGCAAACAGTTGTCCTTAAAACCAAGACAGGAGTTCCCATTATAACACAACGGGATCAGTGGCGTCCTGGGAGTGCTGGGACACGGGTTCAATCCCTGGCCCAGATCAGTGGTTTGAGGATCCGGCATTGCCACAGCTGCAACTTAGGTTTCGACTGCGGCTTGGATCTGATCCTTGGCCCAGGAGCTCCATATGCCACAGGGTGACCAAAAAAAGAAAACAAAAACCAAAAAAAAACAGACAACAGTGACAGGACAAACAGTCCACAGCAGGATGCGGATACTAACAGCACTCGCTCTGGAGTCAGACTTGATTGGGTTCAGATCATGGCTCCGGCACTTCCTACACAGGGGACCTCAAACAAATGACTTACCCTCTCCATGCCTCAGTTTTCTCACCTGTGAAACGGGGATGATACTAATAGCACCTGCTTCACATGGTCATTAATGAAGGTGACGCGTGCCGCTTAGAACAGTGCCTAGCATATAGCAAATGCTCGATAAAGCTTATTATTATTAAGGGCAACATAGTCCTCTGGTCAGAGGCATGTTTTGTGGGCTCCCAGAGCCCTCCTGGGCACTTGGGAGGAAGCCCCCACTGGAAGCCTTGGGAAGCAGGTTGGGGGGGCGGTTCTTCCCCCTCAGGGGCCATGCCTGGCCTTCATTCAGCTGCATTTGTGCTGTAGGGAAATACACGCAGCTCCCCGCAGCCCCAGAGCCTCAGTCTCCCTCAGAAAAGAAAGACCATCATAATGTCATGCCAACAATCACTTGGGTTGCTTTGTTTGAGATGTCCCAGAAGCACTTCTTCCTCCACCACTTCCTGGGTGTGCCCTCGACTGTAAGGGGCGAGAAAAAACTTGGGGCTAAAAAGCTCTCCAGGAAAAGTACGAAGCACAGTTTTTGATCTAAACACTTTTAAAGAAGGGATTGACCAGCTTTTCCTCTTTCATTTTCCTGACTGGAGACAAAGAAATTCCCCACCTTGAGTTTGGAATGAGATGGACATTTTAAAGGGAGTTTAACTTCCAGAATGCAGTCCGTCCTTCTCTGCAGAGCCCTTTACTGGGGGGCAGCGGTCCCTGACCCCATCGGTAGGCTGGGAGCAGGGAGGCCATGCCCAGCCTGAGTGACCTCACTCTGCTATTTCTGAAGGAGCAACTTAAACAACGGGGCCCTTTGGGGGCTGACACTCCAAGAGGCCAAGGCCTGGGGGTCTCTGCCACACATCACTTGGTGTTTGTGCAGCAGTGCTGATGTAAACTGCCCCTGGATGATTATCTCATGACCTCGAGAAGCATCTCCTCTGGAGCAGAAGGACGGGAGAGGAAGAAGGTCCCATTGCAATTTGAGTGGCTCTTGTGTGCTGGGTTAGCCGCTGGCTAGACTGCCACACTATCCACAGCGTCTGTCAGCGACAGTCTTCATGTGCAGCCAGAATGGCATCTTTGGCTCCAAGTGTGGATTTCCTAACCTCCAGATGTGAGCTGCGAATGGCACGCAGCAGCAACCAGTTCTTGGTATTTGCTCGGATGGCACGGAGGGAGACCTTTGTCCTTGAATTAGATCCCAAGCCAAACTCTGGACTCTGCCTACCCGGCTTCCACAGTCACTTCCTGAGTGAGTTCTAACAACTAATCTGTGTGATTAGAGGTAAGAAGCAGCGTAGCTCCATCCTAGAGCCTCACCAAGGACGCCAACACACAGTCCCAGGAAGGCTCTGGGTTAGAAAAGAAGCATCTGACTGACATCATTTTCCTCTAGCAGAGAATTACTCTCTTTATACAGGAGTAAGGTGCATAGGTATTGAGGTTTTCTCTGTGGAGGTCAAAAATGCTTTGCAGATTTTACCTTTTGCAATCTCAAAAATATTTTTTTAATGATTTCTAATTCATTTTGCTTGCTTTGTTTTCGTTTGTTTGTTTGCTTTTTAGGGCCACACCCATGGCATATGGAGGTTCCCAGGCCAGGGGTCTAATGGGAACTACAGCTGCTGGCCTACACCACAGACACAGAAACGCCAGATCCAAGCCGCATATTCGGCCTACACCACAGCTCACAGCAACACTGGATCCTTAACCCACTGAGCAAGGCCAGGGATCGAACCTACAACCTCATGGTTTCCAATTGGATTTATTTCCGCTGCACAACAACAGGAACTCCCATCAAAATAGTGGTGCTGGGAAAAGTGGACAGCCACATGGGAAAAGAATGAAATTAGAACGCTCCCTAACACCATACACAAAAATAAACTCCAAATGGATTAAAGACCTAGACATAAGACCAGACACTATAAAACTCTTAGAGGAAAACACAGGCCAAACCTTCTCTGACATAAACAACAGCAACATCTTCTCAGATCCACCTCCTAGGGTAATGATAATAAAAACAAAAATAAACAAATGGGACCTAATTAAACTTCAAAGTTTCTGCACAGCAAAGGGAACCCTAAACACAACGAAAAGACAACCCACAGAATGGGAGAAAAATCTTTGCAAATGAATCGACTGACCATGGATTAATCTCCAAAATTTATAAACACCTTCTGCAGCTCCATACCAAAAATACAAACAACCCCATCAAAAAATGGGCAGAAGATCTAAACAGACAGTTCTCCAAAGAAGACATACAGATGGCCGAGAAACACATGAAAAGATGTTCAACATCACTCATCATTGGGGGAATGCAAATCAAAACCAGTATGAGGTACCATCCTACACCAGCCAGAATGGCCATCATCAAAAAGTCTACAAACAGTAAGTGCTGGAGAGGGTGTGGAGAAAAAGGAACCCCATTACACTGGTGGTGGGATTGTAAATTGGTGCAACCACTGTGGAAAACAGGATGGAGATTCCTCAGAAAACTAAAACTAGAACTAACATTTGATCCAGCAATCCCACTCGTGGGCATCTATCCAGAGAAAACCACGACTCACAAAGACACATGTACTCCGATGTTCATTGCAGCACTCTTTCCAATAGCCAAGACATGGAAACAACCTAAATGCCCATCAACAGAGGAGTGGATCAAGAAAATGTGGTACATATACACAATGGAATATTACTCAGCCATTAAAAGAAACAAAATACCGGCATTTTTAGCAACGTGGATGGACCTAGAAATTATTATGCCAAGTGAAGTCAGTCAGACAATGAGACACCAACATCAAATGCTTTCACTGACATATGGAATATGAAAAAAGAACAGAATGAACTTCTTTGCATAACAGATACTGACTCACAGACTTTGAAACACTTATGGTCTGAAAAGGAGACAGTTTGGGGGTGGGGGGATGCACTGGGGTTGTGGGATGGAAATCCTATAAAATTGGATTGTGATGATCATTGTACAACTATAAATGTAATAAATTCATTAAAAAATTAATTTAAAAAAATCCCTGTTTAAAAATACATATATATATATTTTAATTTCAATATTTTTTGAGGTAAAGTCTGTGTTATTATAAACCTCATCACGTAGCTAAGCTAAGGTCCATGGAATTACAGGAGTAACTCATTCTCTCCTTCAACAAACACTTGAACCAGTGTAAGACTAAAACAATCTACTAAGCAATGTGTAATGTGTCTAGCGTCTCTCTCGTTAAAACCAGGCCTATGGTCACAAGATTTGATGGCTCAGTGGTAGTGGTCAGAGCCCATTAAGACCTTTAGAGACCATAAAGATAGAACCAATTAAGAAATCTCACCCAAATAAAAACAACACTAAACTGCATGTTTTTTAAGTGCAAGGGGAGGAAAACAAGGATCTGATTTTCCCCGTGATGAATATTTCATTAGCAAATGGTCTCCACGCCTCCATCCTCCTCCCTCCACCAAATTTTTAATCTGGCCTGGGGAGGGTCGTAGGGAGGGACTGCATTTGAATGAAGTTATCGCCTGGAAAGAGAGATCATCCCCAGGGGAGAGAGAGACTTCCTTACACTGCAAAGTGGTCTAAAGTAGGCCATGGCAGCTGAGAGGCTGCTCACGGGGGGAGGGGTGAGAATTCTCCGGAGGAGCTGAGCCTGAGGCTGTCATCTCAGGTGTGGGGAAGGGATGGCAGAGCCCAACTCTGGAAGCCTCATCGAAAGGAACTGAGGCTGTTCCAGCCTATGGGACAATGATACCGAGGGCAAGCAAAGTGTAGACATGGAGCCCAAGCAGAAAATTATCCTGACTCATCCAGGAAATTAAGCACAAAAGCAATAATTCAATTTCTACTGAGAGTGAGGGTATGTTTTGGGGGAAACGACAGGGAGAAACATTGGCTTTTAAAGTCAACTTCGGAAGACACGAGATTCAAAAGTCAGGGCTTAGGGAAGTAGAGAGAACAGGAGAATAGAAAGATTTGGAAAGAACTCAGTGAATAGTTTTGGTTATTACCAGCTGAGCCTTCTAACCTCCAAATCCCAGTCTTGGATGTACTGTACCCTGAAATTCATCCTCACCTGGCTGTGCAGCAGGAGGCTGGATGCATAGACACTGTGTGGGAGGGACACGGGAGCCAAGAGGGGGAAAGGCTGTGAATCCCAGGGCACCCCACTTGGAGAAGCCGTCTCTCCTTGAACTTGGTTGGTTCTGGAAGAGCATGACCTACCATACAAGGGGTAATAAAAAGTGTCCAAAGGCCTATTTGCAACGGCCCTGAGGCAAGGTTTTCACCCTGTACCTTTTGTGTCTGTTTGTTTTAATTCTTCTCCAAACAAGTCTTTTTGGCTGTTAAAGAAAACAGTGCCTTAGACCAAAGACTTAGACCAGCAGCATCAACATCTCCTGGGAACTTGTTAGAACTACAGATGCTCTACATGAGCCCAGACCTGAAGCAGCAGAAACTTTAAGGGCAGGGCCCACAACCTGTTCCTTTGATGCTAATGACAGCTTGTTTGAGGACCGCTCCTTAGCAGAATGCAGGCCCACTGAGCTATACAAGCCTTAAACAGTTCACTTTTTGCTATTTATCCATCTCTGTTTGGCTTTTGTATTTCAACTTGCACTGACAAGTTGCTCCATGTTCCTGGGGTTACTATGCATATTGTGGTGGCAACCATTTTAACCTTAGGGGTGAGGAGGAGGTACAATGCCAAATTTGTAATTGAATGCACTGGACCTGCTTTCTTTTCTAGTCTGAGGGAAGTACAGCAAAGTAAACAAGGAGCCGTGGCTGCATTTGGCTCCCTCCGAGCTGTCTGGATTAGCCAGGCAAATGAGAAGTAATCCTTAAGACCTATACCACCAGGTCCTGCCCTGTGGAAAGCAGAACTCAGAAAGTGCCCAAGGGGGTAGCGGGGAGAGAGGGGGGCTGATGGGAGTTTGGGGGTGGTACATTTAGAACGGATGGGTAATGGGGTCTTGCTGTACAGTACAGGGCACTATGTCCGGTCTCTTGGGTTAGAACATGACAGAAAATGAAAAAAAAAAAAGAAAAGAATGTGTGTGTATAGGTGGCTGGGTCACGTTGCGGTACACTGTAAATCAACCACACTTTAATAAAAAATTAAGGGATCACTGTAAATCAACCATACTTTAATTAAAAAAAAAATTTTTTTTAAGAAAATTAAAAGAAAGTGCCCAAGACAGGCAAGTAACAGCTAAGACTGCTCACGTGCAATTTTGTAGCCCTGGAGACAGTTCCACCACCACCTTTAGCCCCATTCCCCTCTCTCCCCCCAGACACACATTCCATCTGGCTCTCTCCATGCAGATTCCAGGCCTGCCAGAACATTCCAAGACAGAGGTGATTGCTTCCTGCCTGGCTCATGCTGTCAAGCAAGATATGTGAGGCCAAAGACAGGTATCTGTCAGGGAGGTCGAGCTGTGTGATCCCTGCCGCCTCTGGCATGTGGAGAGGTGGCAGCGACCGGTGCTTCTGCACAAGGCCGACAGCCAGCTAATGAGGGTGAGGAGGGTGAGGAGGGTGCGTTATGTAAGGGAAGCACGTGGCTTTGAGCTCGGCCAGTCACCTGTTGCTCATCAGTGTTCTGGCTGCGTGTCAGCCTGTGCAAGCTCACCTAGCTGTCAGATGAAGACAGACGCAATCGAGAAGGGTCAGTTCGGTTCAGCAAAGGAATTTACTTAACTGTGCGCCCTGTTAGGTGCTGGGGATACCGAACTAGATACGGCAGGATCCGTGCTCCCAAGGAGCTCAGGGTCAAGAAGAGGGACACAACACAGGCCAGTAAACACTCGTTTACAATCCAAGTGAGACATAAAATGAAACTACCTCTAATAAACAAAAATCTGGCAGAAGGGCTTTGAACGTCAAGTCAGGCAAACCTGGTGATTTTTTCCAGAAGGGTGTCCTAGGCAAGGAGAACAGTACTTACAAAAGTTGGGAGCGGGGGTGCTCTAATCCTGAAACAGTCGAATTAAGCAAGGGTTCAAATGCCAGAAGCAGAGTCAGGAAGGTGGCCTCCTTCCAAAGGGGCCAAGATGAGAGCAGGAGAACCAGAGAGAAGAGATCAGGTAAGATCAGGTAGGGACCAAATGGGCACAGCAGGCTGGGGAGGGGGAGGCCAGGGAGCGGCCCAGCCAACACCCAGGTCCTCTGGGCCCCCAGCGATGCTGCGTGTGGCCCACTGCGCAGAAACCATGCGCAGACCCTGATGTTCCCAGTCAGCAAGAGTGAGGCGGCTCTGCGAGGAGACAGAGTGCGAGCTGGAACCCTGGGACATTTTAAAGCCCCTTATGTGTCTGGGAGGCTGTGAACTGGGATGAAAGGGAGACTCCAGGAGTGCTGAACCAAAACCAGCCCATTAGTACCGGAGAGGAGGTTTCATCAGAGCCCTGGGGCAAAGGAGATACAAGGACAGAAATGTTTACAGAACAGAACAGAATTCACTGGAGATGTGTTCTGCTCTGTGTCTCTACCTATAAAGAGATTTTCCCTCCAATGTCAGGCTCTGTCCTCAGCTCTCTCCCCAGTGTCACTCTCTATGGGCTTTCTGATGTGGCCCAGGATTTACCGCCAACAACCCTGGTCTCCAGGCCGACCGCTGCTTCCTGGACAGCTTTACCTTGACACTCATGGATACACAAACAACCATCGCATGTCCAAAACGGAATTCCTTATCACCATCCTTCCTCTCTAGTGGGCCCTGGCTCAGGGGACAGGACCTCAATTCACTTTAATGCTTGACTCAGAAATCCCGTAAGGCCTTTCTCACTTTCTCTAATCAAATTATTTACTAAATCATTCTTCTTTTTTAGAACCACATGTGCAGCATATGGAAGTTCCCAGGTAGGGGTCAATCAGAGCTGCAGCTGCTGGCCTACACCACAACCACAGCAACGCCAGATCTGAGCCATGTCTGCGACCTACACCACAGCTCATAGCAACGAAGGACCTTTAACCCACTGAGCGAGGCCAGGGATCGAATCTGCATCCTCATGGATACTAGTCAGGTTCATTACTGCTGAGCCACAGTGGGAACTCCAAATTATTTACGACTAGGTTCAAGAATGAACCTAGTCACCTTATATTAGTTTCCTATGGCTGCTGTAATAAATTACTACAAAGTTAGTGCCTTAAAACAACACAAATTTATTACCTTGCAGTGCTAGAGGTTAGAAGTTGAAAATGGGTTTCACGGAGCTAAAATCAATGTGTCCACAGGGCTGTGTTCTTTCCAGAGGTTTTGGGAAAAATCAATCCCCTTGATATTTTCCAGCTTCCTGCATTCCTTGGCTCTTAGCCCCTCCTCCCATCCTGAAGGCCAGCAGCATAGCATCCCCAACCTCTCTGACTTTGACCTTCTGCCTCATTCTTCCATCTTTTAAGGATTTTCGTGATTACCTTGGACTCACCCAGATCATCCAGGATAATCTCCCCAGCTCAAAATTCTGAATTTAATCACATCTGCAGAGTCACTTTGGCCTTGTAAGGTAACACAGGTCCTAGGGATTAGAAAATGGACCTCTGTGGGCCGTTAGTCTGCCTACCAGGCATCTCTTCCTATGCCTACGCCGCTGCACCAGCATCTCTCATCTGGCTCTGGTGGGCACAAGCACCCAGCCATCCCAACCCTTACCTCACCCTTGGTAACTGGTTGTTCACTGGCCTGTTTTCTCCTCTGACAGGCCTTATCTGCCTTGAGGACAAGGTCAGAATCTTGTTCAATGTTGTCCCTCAAGAACACCATCAGGCTCAATAAATATCTTTTTTTTCCCCCCAGCTGTGCCCATGGCATGTGGAAGTTCCTGGGCCAGGGATAGAATCTGAGCTGCAGCAGTGACCTGAGGCATAGCAGTGACAATGCCTGGATCCTTAACCCACTGGAGCACAAGAGAACTCCCAACATTTTCGGAATAGGACTTTTAAAAATAAATAGGAGTTTCCTGGTGACTTAGCAGTTAAGGATCCAGCATTGTCGCTGCTGTGGCTTAGGTTCGATCCCTGGCGTAAGAACTTCCACATGCCACAAGCACAGCCAAATCAAAATTATTATAAAATAAAATAAGTAAAATAAAATAAAATAGTGCCTCGCCACCCCAGCCTGACTGAAATCTCTTTGGGCATCAGACCTGGTCTGGTTTGCCTAGGTTCAGCCCTAGCCCAGGTCTTGCTTTCCTAGTGCTTTCTACCTATTGTCGACTTGATTAGAAATTATGGTGACCCTCTGCTATGGGAAGAGGGGCCAGTAAACAGCTCAGGGCTTGTCTGTCCATCCCAGATCAGGAAGGCAACCAGGGACGAGGCCCTGGCAAAGAGGCTTGGGAGGTTTTCCAAAGCAGGGATCCAGAAGAGAGGTTTCCCTCTTGGGTCACATCAGTGAGGCTGGCCTCTGCTGTCTGTAATTTCATCACTGGCCAGAGCTGGATTCCTGTGGCATAGTAGGAATTCCAGGACAGCACACATGAGGCAGCAGCTGGACTGTCAGCCTCAGGCTAGATGAAGGCCGGGCCAGTGACCCAACCCTCCCACCTGCACCCCTCCTCCTCCCCCACCAAGGCCCCCTCTCTATCCCTTTCTGTTCCCTTTGTACTCCCGAAAGCCAGGCCCACCCAAGGCAGACATTTGAGAGTGTATCACCAAACTTCTAGCAACTTCAACAACTGCTGGGACTGATAAGAAAAAACTTGTTAACAAATGATCCTTTTCCATCTGTTTTTTACAGATGAAAGATTTACAAAATCGTAATTAGTCTCCTTTCAGCAGTTGGTGTGGCCCAGACAAATCACATCAAAACTATTTGTCGGAGTTCCCGTCGTGGCGCAGTGGTTAACGAATCCGACTAGGAACCATGAGGTTGCGGGTTCGGTCCCTGCCCTTGCTCAGTGGGTTAACGATCCGGCGTTGCCGTGAGCTGTGGTGTAGGTTGCAGACGCGGCTCGGATCCCGTGTTGCTGTGGCTCTGGTGTAGGCCGGTGGCTACAGCTCCGATTGGACCCCTAGCCTGAGAATCTCCATATGCCGCGGGAGCGGCCCAAGACCAAGAAATAGCAAAAAGACCAAAAAAAAAAAAAAAAAAAAAAAAAAAAAAAAAAACTATTTGTCAACCTAGCTCCTATAGACTAAAGGATAAACAAGCCTCTTTTTCTCCATCCCCTTCTCTGTTTTTGCTTTTTTAATTTTTTAAAATAAGGTAGGTATTATTAGAAAGGACTTTTCATAGCCAAAAGTCAGTTTTTCACTGCCATTCCATGTGGAAACTTTGCTGTGGTTTATTTATTTTCACAGCCCTACGATATTCCCGTAGTATGTCCGTTCTGCAATGTATTCATCCATTTTTCTCTTGCTGGACATTTAGGTTGTTCTGGGTTCTTTTCCTCTT
This sequence comes from Sus scrofa, assembly GCF_054392235.1. Taxonomy (NCBI): domain Eukaryota; kingdom Metazoa; phylum Chordata; class Mammalia; order Artiodactyla; family Suidae; genus Sus; species Sus scrofa. Next base: position 114,052,912 of record NC_139385.1, on the reverse strand, counting down.
TCAAATAATTCGGCACTGTATTCTTCTGTATGTCTCCTTTTGCACACGTGGGAGTCTCTAACGATGGGTAAGTACTTATTAAACTGTCCAAAATGGTGGCATCAGTTTACCCTCCTACCAACAGTTTACATGTTCCTGTTGCTCCACTTCTTCCCCAATACATCGGCAAACGTTTTTGGTTTTTACCAATCTTACGGGTATGAAATGGTATCTGGTTTCCTGAAATTTACATTTCCCTAACTACTAGTGAGATCAAGCATCTTTTCATGTACTTATTGGCCTTTTAGATTTCTCCTATGGATTATATCTTTTGCCTAATTTTCTATCGAGATGTTTTTATCTCATCAATCTGCAGTCTGTTTTTACATATACATTCTGGATACTAGTCTTCAGTTATTTATAGGCTATGTCTGTTCAGGTCCGCCAAGAAGCAGACACCAAGAGAGAATCAGAAGTGCAAGACAAAACACTGTAGGTCAATGCTTCTGAAGCGTAACAGGAAAAGGACTAGGAGGGGCTGGGAAAAGCCTTCAGACCCCAGTGCAGATCCTGATCCCTGTGATGGGAGAGAGAGAAGAAAGGAGAATTGGGTAGGAAGAGATAGTTCTGAGAAAGTCTCAGCTGGGCTGATGGGGAGCCCCAGAAGAGTGTGCATTTTAAAGGAGATCAACACTAGGCAGGAAAGGCTCGGCTAGGGTCTTCCTACCAGGCGCAGTCGCTGGTGGGGATGAGGCCAGGGAGGGCATGGCCTGGGCTTGAACACCGATGAATCTTGAAGGCCCGGCAGCTGCGGGCTGTCAGCCAATCACACACACCTGACAGGTGCTTCTCTCTTGAAGGCAAACCCTTGCAGCACGCCCTTTATGGCTGCCCGATTGACAGCATTTTCTCCCAGTCAGTGCTTGTCTATTTTTCATTCTCCTTTATGGCCTCTTTTGATGAAAAGGAGCTTTACATTTTTAACCTAAATTTATCACTATTCTTCTTTATGGTTTATCCTTTTTGTGTTTTCAGATATTATTGCCTACACTACGATCTTGAAGGTTTTCTATATTTTCTCCTATTAGGTCCTAAAATTCTGCTTTTCAAATGTTTCACCTCGAATTTAATGCGTTGGTTTTGGTTTTGATTTTCTACATGGGTTACTGAATTCCCAGTGCCATTCACTGAACAGTTCTTCCTTTCTCTACAGATCTGCATGCTGCCTCTGTGATATATATTAAGACTTCACATGCATAGGAATCTGCCTGGGGGCTCTCTCTTCTGTTCCATGGGGCTATTTGTCTCTTTCAGGGCTAATACTACTCTGCCTTAATTTAGTAAGTCTTATAGAACAAGTCACTCATCTTGTTTTCTTCAAAATTTCATAGTTATTTTGGCCCTTTGATTTTAGCAAGGCTAAAATCATTTTATCTAGTTACACAAATCCTGTCTGGATTTAGTGGGAATTTCTTAGAATTTATAGATTAATTTAGGAAGAACTGAAATCTTACAACAGTGAATCTTCATATCATGAACACACCTTATCTATTAAAAAATACCTAAATAATAAGTGAAGTTTTGTAATTTTCTTCATAAAGATCATGCATATGTTTCATTAGATTTATTTCTGGTCCCTTATAGCTTTTGTTTCTCTTATAAATGTTAGCTTTAAAAGGTTTTGTTTCCTTACTGTGATGGGTCGTAAAAATGCAAATTGATTTTTGTATAATGCGCTTCTATTTAGCAACTTTGATGCCTTCTCTTATAAATTGTTTGAAGCCCTTTTCACACATTTCTAGAAAATCTAGAGCCTTCTGTACCCTAGGAAAATCCATTAGCAGCTTACCCAGGCAGTCCAGGCAGGGGAAGGCCATCTGCTGACTCCCCTGGCTAAACAGCACCGCCCCCTTCTGGAGACCTGCCAGCAAGGCAGAACTCTCCCGGAGATAGGCTCTGTGCTTGTTTAGATCCAACAAGGATCTGGACAGAGTGGCCTCGCTTGAGGTCAGCTTTACTGCTACAGAACAGAATGATCCCCAGGCAAAAGGCTCAGCGCCAACTGGGTTAGACAGGGGGCTGTCTGGGTGGCCTGATTAGAGGATGTCGTTTCTTGATTGGCCACATCCACTCTGTCCTTCCACTCTCCCTACTTGGAAAGGCCTCAGGGACATCAGAAAGCAGGCCGGGAGGAGGAGGCAACAGCGCTGCCTCAAGAAATGGAGTCAGAGGGAAGCCTGGACCCTGCCAGCCCTTCATGTCCACTAAGCTCCCAAGCTGTTCCCCAACCAGGTTCCACGTCAAGTGTCCATCTGGCCCAAATGCTGGAGGGCAGTTGGGCAGCTTCAAGGGCCCTGCGTGAGGCCAGCAAGATGTGTTCCATGGACCGCTGGCTTGGGGTCATCCTAAGTAGATATAGGATAAAGAGAGAGGATGAAGAGGCGAAGCCCATTTAGTGGACACAGGCCTCTCATCGGGCCTCAGCTGTCTCCACAAACCAGTCGAGGTGAAGTGTCTTCTGGAGACCTCGCGGTCTCTTCTCTCAGTTCTCACAGCCTACTTAGGTGTACAGGGTCCTGATGACTTAACGAGAAGGCCTAGGTTTTATTTCCATATCCATCATATCCGAAGCATGAGCTGGGGAGCACAGTGAAAAATGAATGTGCTCTGAGTCAAAACAGATCTGAGTTCAAATGTCCATAGGATCCCAGATACATACGGTACAGTCATCTATTTTTGGGGGGAGACACCCCCATGGCATGTGGAAGTTCCCAGGGCAGGGAGAGAACCCGTGCCACAGCAGCAACCTGAGCTGCTGCAGTGACAATGCCAGATCCTTAACCTGCTGTGCCACAAGGGAACTCCCATAGTCATCTTGTCTGACTTCTGGTTTCCTCCCCTGTCTAAGAGAGAAAATACCTTCCTTGTAGAGTTGTGGACATAATTAAACTAAATCGCATACATTACTGCAGAGCAAATGCCTGATAAAGCTGTTTGAGTCCTTTGCAAGGTTCGTAGGGAAATGGCTGAATCACTTTTCTAGTTTAAGGGGGTGTCGAGGACTTGTCAATCTCACCTCTTCTCTAGAGAACCAAGATATGTGAGTTCTCCTGAAATGAGCCTTTTTTCCTTGCAACAAGCCCAGAGTAGACACTCGGCCTCGCTGCAAATGAAGAAACTGAGGCTCAGAGAAGCAACTCGACTCCTGGAGTCAGATGCAGGGCATGGCAGAGCAGAGATAAGAAGCTGAATTCTTCCTGGAGGCTTTGCTGCTTGGGCCCCACCCGGTCACTGCCTTTCTCCTGTCCTGGCAACCCAGGCCCAGACCTCAGGTAACCCTACGGTTCTCAGCTGAGCTCCAGGGCAGCCCTGACCGCTCTTTTTCAGATGACAAGTTAAGCATTTCAAATGCCAAGAGAAACAGTTCACTGACTCAAATGACCCTTCCAGTCTCCAGTGTTTTTCTACTAACAAGAATGGACTAAAGGCTATTGTTTTCCTTGTTCTTGCTTTTCACAGGAACTGCTATTCTGTGTAATGCCCATGAGCTGCAAAGTTCAAACAGATAAAGATAGAGAAGAAAGGTTAACGGTAAGAAAAGAGGAGCAACAGAGGCTATTTATAGCAATCAGCAAATCAGTATTTACATACACAAAAAATGGTTATTCCTATTATATATTGCCTTTATTATAATTACCTATGCACTTGTAATGCTCCCTCCATTTACCGGTAAGGTTCTGGAGGGGAAAGTGTGCGCCTATTGATCTGTGTCTATATTTTATTTTCTCTAGAACCTGGCCCGCTAATTAACGTATAAACAACTGGAGGAGGAAGGAATGGGTGGCTCATCTTCCCAGAAATGCCCACTTCTCTGGCTTTCAGTTATTTCTGACATTTGCACCATGGGAGTCTCCACCTCCTGGAGACTGAATCAGAGCTGCAGCTGCCGGCCTACACCACAGCCACAGCAATGCCAGATCCTTAACCACTGAGTGAGGCCAAGGATTGATACTGGCCTCATGGATACTAGTCAGATTCATTTCCACTGCACCACAACGGGAACTTCCAGTGTGTCAACTCTTAAACTTCTAGTGATCAGGGCTAAACAGTCTCTCTAACTATGTCAGTCCCTAATTACCACAAATAGTAGTGTTCATAGCTGTTTATATTTTATATACTCTAATGACACCTAAGTGTCATATCATGCCTCAGCAACCAAAAATTGCTTCCCAGATTAAGGCTGATGCAGCAGTGACCCTCTGTCCCCCATCTTTTGGTGCCCAACATCCTACAGGTCCCACTCAGGCAGGGGCCCTTAGGATGGAGTAATCACCTTATAAATGGAAGAACTTAAAAAGAAACATATCAACGAGAATGAATGTTGAAGCAATCAGTAAACAATTTAAAATGCAACTTGCAAACTACCAGTAAGCATGGGGAAGCAGCTAAATTTGCAGAGACTCCGTCAGACTTCAGTTCTATTGAACTCCGATGAAGAAATGGCAGCTTGACCATTGGCACCAGGTCGCCCCACAAGTTGAAAATGAAAAACCAGGGCCTAGTCAGAGACTCAGGGCACTGGCCAGTATTTGTACCTTGAGCTTTAAACTTTTTAAACAGGCAGATGAGCTTTAAACATTTTCCGTTTTAATTTATTCTCTCATTTTATCTCCTCAAGATGTCACATTTTGCAAATGGGGGGAAATTAGGCCAAAGAAAGACAGATGACTTCCCTGTGGTCATTCACAAAGTTACTGTCTGAGGTGTAACTGAAATCCTAGGACCCAAGTTTCCCATCACCTGGTTTTAACAGTAAATAGAGGAGTTCCCGTCGTGGCTCAGTGGTTAACGAATCCGACTAGGAACCATGATGTTGTAGGTTCGAGCCCTGGCCTCGCTCAGTGAGTTGAGGATTTGGCGTTGCTGTGAGCTGTGGTGTAGGTCGCAGACACGGCTCGGATCCCAAGTTGCTGTGGCTGTGGCGTAGGCTGGCGGCTATGGCTCCGATTAGACCCCTAGCCTGGGAACCTCCACGTGCCAAGGTTGCAGCCCTAGAAAAGACAAAAAGATAATAAATAAATAAATAAATAACAGGAAATAGAGCCCTTGCTGTAGCTTTTGAGAGCAGAGGTACTTCAGGAGCCTGGGAATTTATGAGGAAGCCTTGACATGTCAAGTGTTACCACTGTTATACATATTTGCTTCAAGTGAAGAAAGGTCTCTCGTCTGGACTGAGGGCCAATCTACTCTTTAATGCAATGGGATGATCTAGCCCAGTAGTTCTCAAAGTGTGGTCCTGGGACCCACAGTATCAGCATCAGCTGAGGACTTATTAGAACTGCAAATCCTCCAACCTCACCCCAGACCAACTGGGTCAGACACGCTGGAAGAGGAGCCCACAATTGGTGTTTTAAAAAGCCTTTGGGTACAGATGGCCAACAAACACATGAAAAAATGCTCAACATCGCTGATTATAAGAGAAATGCAAATCAAAACTACCATGAGATACCATCTCACACCAGTCAGAATGGCCATCATTAATAAATCCACAAATAACAAGTGCTGGAGGGGCTGTGGAGAAAAGGGAACCCTCCTGCACTGTTGGTGGGAATGTAAACTGGTACAGCCACTATGGAGAACAGTTTGGAGATACCTTAGAAATCTATACATAGAACTTCCATATGACCCTGCAATCCCACTCTTGGGCATCTATCCGGACAAAACTCTACTTAAAAGAGACACATGCACCCGCATGTTCATTGCAGCACTATTCACAATAGCCAGGACGTGGAAACAACCCAAATGTCCATCGACAGATGATTGGATTCGGAAGAAGTGGTATATCTACACAATGGAATACTACTCAGCCATAAAAATGAATGACAAAATGCCATTTGCAGCAACATGAATGGAACTAGAGAATCTCATCCTGAGTGAAATGAGCCAGAAAGACAAAGACAAATACCATATGATATCACTTATAACTGGAATCTAATATCCAGCACAAATGAACATCTCCACAGAAAAGAAAATCATGGACTTGGAAAACAGACTGGTGGCTGCCTGATGGGAGGGGGAGGGAGTGGGAGGGATCGGGAGCTTGGGCTTATCAGACACAACTTAGAATAGATTTACAAGGAGATCCTGCTGAATAGCATTGAGAACTTTGTCTAGATACTCATGTTGCAACAGAAGAAAGGGTGGGGGAAAAATGTAATTGTAATGTATACATGTAAGGATAACCTGACCCCCTTGCTGTACAGTGGGAAAATTTTAAAAAATATTAAAAAAAAAAAAGCCTTTGGGGGAGATTCTGATGCACATACAAGTTTGAGGACAATGTTTTCCAACTTTGGTCCTGGGGTCTCTGGCTCGGGATCTCCAAGGGAGCTTCTGGAAATGCAAGAAAATGAGAGAACCAAGGTTTACTCCTCCAGTCCACATTTCCCAAAGTGGTCTAATCGTTAAGTATTACTGTGGACCTCTTTAAAAGGCCAACGTCTGGACCTCTGTCTCAAGAGATTCATAATTAGAGTGGGAGAGAAGAGTTTAAAGAGCCAGGCTCAGACTAGATGTCCCTTGTGGGGTCTGGCCCGCTCATCCAACCTCACTTGAGAATTACTGGGCTCCAGCAATCACTGGTTTTCTCATAATATTCACCTCAGCTCAACACAGTTAACATCTAAGAGGGACCTGCTTGTCGGTCCTTCATTCAGAAAATAAACACTATTCAAAACCTATTGTGTTGTGGTTTTTTTTGCCTGAGAAAATACAAAAAAAATGTTTTAAATACAAATTCTGAGATTTCCCTGGTGGTCCAGTGCGTTAAGGACTGGAGTTGTCACTGTTGTGGCTCTAGTTTATAGCTATGGCTTGGGTTTGATCCCTGGCCTGGAAACTACAGCATGGCCACAGGTGTGGTCAAAAAAAAAAAAAAAAGTACAAATTTCTGTCTGTGATCATTTTTCAGAGTTAATTCTGGGTGGATTAGGCAAAGCACAGCCCATAGAGACCCCTGAAAACAAAGCATTCAGTCAGGATGGAGAAAAGACTGTCAACAAACTAAGCAAGAAGGAAAACACTAAGTAGGAGAAAGAAGCTAGAAGGCAAGCGGGGAGAGGCAAGGATGCTGAAATTTCGTAGAAAACGGTGATTCTGGTCCATTAGACTCACAGTAAGGAGCCCAGCTTGGTGGTTAAACGTAGGGACTTTCGAGGCTGCTTAGTTTAAGCACCAGTTCTGTCCTTTTCTAACGAGAAGTTGACCCAACTTTTTTGAGCCTCAGTTTCCCAATCTATAGAGAGGCTAATAATACTGCCTCCCTTGAAGGGTTATGAGTAGCAAATGCAGTGAGGTGGGTGGTATTTACCAGCTTCATCAGCTGGTGTGGTGACACTCATAGCAAGAAGTACTCAGCCAGTGTGAACCATTATGATTCTAACACCTCCTTTAGGGAAGCCATTTCTAATCTAAAATCTAATTTATCGGAGTTCCCTTTGTGGCTCGGCAGTAACAAACCTGACCAGTATCCATGAGGACACAGCTTCAATTCCTGGCCTCACTTGGTAGGTTAAGGATCTGGCATTGCTGTGAGTTGTGGTGTAGGTCACAGATGCAGCTCAGATCTGGCATTGCTTTGGCTGTGGTGTAGGCCAGCAGCTGCAGCTCTGATTTAACCTCTAGCCTGGGAACCTCCATATGCTTCAGGTGCAGCCCTAAAAAGATGATAGATAGATAGATAGACAGATAGATAGATAGATAGATAGATAGATAGATAGACAGACAGACAGACAGATAGAATTTATCACCTCTTAGTCAAGAGAGAGGCTGTACCCTTGTGGACCATCCCTATGATAAGTCCTGTTCTGACTTACTTTAAAACCAGACCACACACCCATAAAAGATTGTGTATATGGCTCTTCTTGTCCCACTGATGAACAAGGAGAGGCAGATCAGACATGGAACCTATTCCTGAAACGGTGGGGCCCACAGCCCTCAGGGCACAGTGGGTGTCTGAGCCTCCCCTCTGGCTCAATTTAAACCCGGCAGGACTTAATCCCAGGTGCCCTTCTGTCGGCAGCTCAGCTGGACTAAGCAGGTACTTCTCCTGCAGTTCTGAAGCCTGGTTCCCTCTACTTCACCTCAACTCGCTGCTCTAGGCAAAACCAGGCAGGTTGATTAGAAAAGAGACAAGGTTGACAAGACTGTACTTTCTCTTGGAGACCTCCTCCAAGGGGCAGGCCAGTGCTCCCAGCCAGAGCAAGTTAATAGACTAAGGACTGGTTAATGGGTTACCCTCTACCAGTGGTTCTCAAACTTGAGTGTGCAACACAGACCCCTGGAGGGCTTGTTCTAACACAGATGGCTGCACCCCCATCCCCAGAATTTCCAATTTGTAGTTCTAGGTAGGGTCTGAGAATTTGTTATTCTAACAAGTCCCCTGGAGATGGTGGTGATGCTGGCTCTCAGACCAGACTTTGAACACCACTACTCTACATTTTGAAGAAAGAAACTACAACTTAGAAAACATACACTATCATCAAAAAGTCAAATTAAAAGATATTCTTCCCAAGTTCCCAATGTGGCTCAGCAGAAATGAATCCGACTAGTATCCATGAGGATGCAGGTTTGATCTCTGGCCTCACTCAGTGGGTTGGGGATCCGGTGTTGCTGTGGCTGTGGTGTGGGTTGCAGATACGGCTCGGATCCAGCATTGCTGTGGCTCTGGCTGTGGTGTAGGCCAGCAGATACAGCTCTGATTTGACCCCTAGCCTGAGAACCTCCATATGCCATGGGTGTGGCCCTAAAAGGTTAAAAAAAAAAAGAAAAAAGAAAAGATACTCTACCCCAAGGCTATTTATAATGGGGCTGGAGGAAAGCATAAAATAGTATCGCTAAATGGGCATCAGATTATCTTTATAAGTCATACTTATAGTACTGGTCCCAATCAACAAGCGCAGTATTCAGTTCATTACTTATGAGCATGATCATCATCTCATAATTTGTTTTGTAATTTATGAAGAACTTTGGTATCCAGTATCCTATAAGAACTCAATGACCCACTGGCCCAAGAGCATCTTTATGAGAAATTTCCAACATCAGAATCACCAAGTCAGGGATGGTGAACTCAACAGGGAACCTGGAATACCTTTTGGTCTTCACCCTTTTAGCTGGGAAACATTAATTAAATTAGTTTGTTAACACTTTGGTGCTGAGATAGTGAACTGCAATGAAGTCCTATGGGTAGGACCACAGCTAAAACCAGTCTCAGGAGATAATGAGAGGGGAGGAGAGGGCAGCCTGAAGACTTGGGTATGAGGGTGGCTGCCCAAGGACAAAGGGAGAGGAGACACTGGAATAAGGTTACAGGGAGGACTGGGAACCTGCTTTTATGTACAGCCATCTTTATCATCGAAGGTGTTGCAAGATGCAAAAGACAGGAGTAAAGATGAAAGGAAAAACAGTTCCTGACTGCTCCTGGGGGAAATCAAAGAAACATTAATGACTTGGCTCCTGCCCTGTTTGTTTCATCAGAGCCTCCCTCACCTTTCCCCTGAGTATCGTCCCAGTTCCCATTCCCTCCCCAGGAAGGCATGCTTTCTGTATAGGTCATTCCACAAGGAGGCCGGGTCACTTACTTCTGGGAGGATGTAGTACAGGTCCATGGAGGAAGAAGACAGACAGCTCAGCCTCAGACAGAAACATGTGCTCGGACATTTGAGATGCCTTTTGCTAATTCCATTGGAGACCGGTGTCAGGTAACTGAGAACAAGATTGTAAACACAGGCGCCTCTGTCTGCTCCTGTTTTTTTTGTTTTTGTTTTTTGTTTGTTTGGGACCATAAACACAGCCTGTGGGAATGCGGAATTCCCAGGGGCCAGGGCCAGGGACTGTACCCAAGCCACAGCAGTGACAATGCCAGATCCTTAACCAGCCGCCAGGGAACTCCTGTCCACTCCTGTTTTCTGAGCAGTGGCCATGACGCTCTCTCCTGGGGCAGCCTCCTTGGGTCTAGGAGCCAACTCTTGGTATAGAAACCTTGCCTGGAAAGGAGTATTTCCACTGAGTAAGCTCAAAAGGGGCTCTGGGTGAGCTCAGTGCCTCAGTGGACAGCAATGCACTCAAAGAGGGGGCCTGATTAAAGTGCTGGGAAACAGGATGGATAAGGTCAGGGGGCATATCACAGAAGGCTGAGGGTTATATCAATAGAGACTTTTGAAGATATCAAAGAAAGCAATTTTTGTAGTGTTGGCCCCTGAGCCTGGCCCCTCACCCATGTTATTCAGTTCTCACCACAATCAGGCAAAGGTGCAGAAAGAGACTCAGAGCTAAGTCATGTGCCTGAGGTCACTCAGCGGGCAGTGACAGGGCCAGGGTTCCATCTGACTTGAGACCCACACTCTATCCATCCCATCGCTTGGCTCTCTAAGCAGAACACAGTAGAGTCTATGACTAAGGGAATAAAGGGAATACCTGGTACTCAGGTATTCTCCATTTCTGCGGCTCGAGAGTGTTAGGTCACACATAACTAGGATTGTTTAAAACGGAAATAGATTGTCTCAGGAAGTTAAAGAAACCCCTTTGGGAGTATTGTCCTGCCCTGAATTAGAAGGGCACCCTTTGCATTCAAGGGGCAGCCCAGAGGCAAAGGCATGGGTGTGGGGTCCAGACGTGGCTCTGTGGAACCACAGAAGAGTGTGAACCACAGAAGTCTCCCACTCCCATCAAACTCACTCACATAAAATCAAAAAGATTAGCTGAAAATTTGGGGGCCTCTTTTTATACTACCTCTCAAAGGACGGGTGCTGAGGTGGCTGTTTTAGGCTATTAGTCTTGCCTGCCCCTCCTCCCCAACCCCTACATAAATGCCAGTGCTTATTCTGACGCTTGGAGGAGGAGGAGGAAGATTTGTGCCCGGAGTCCTTCTAAACAGAAGCCAATCCAAGCCTTGGTGGCTGCCCTCCACAGGCCCCACCATGCAGCTGTTGTGTGCCCATCTGTGGAGGGCTGGATGGATCCTAGGGTGGACCCAAGGGTCCCCACACCATGCGTGCCAGCCAAGAATGGAATGATGAGGGGCAAAATCAAATGCAAACCCTGAGAGTCCCTATGCCCATGGCCTTCAGCATCTGCCAGCAGTTTGTCACCAGAAATGAGCTCCTTGGGGAGGGGTTCTGTGTGTAACTAGATCCACTGAGAGGTTCCCAATCCCTGGAGACTAAAGACAACTCACCTACCTCCTGGGAGAAGCCAAGAGCTGTGCCCCTAGTCACGGCAGATCCTGTGACCAGCCCTACCAACCAGGTCCCCCGAACACCCTTAGGGTCTCCCACTCACCTCTACTCACAATACTTCCTTGCCTCCATGTGTCTCTGCTTTCTCCCTGGCAGCCTAAATCCTATTCATCCTTCAAGGACTTACTGGAAGACACTTGCTCCTTGAAGCCTCCAGGGGCCACCCCTGCCTGTGGAGTTCTCTCATGCCTGTGAATTCTTCACCCTTCGTCTGTACCACTCATTCAACTTTTTCTGTGGCCCTTACTCCCCTCAAGGTTTATCTTTTAGATATTTCTATCTGGATGATTATGCTTTTTAAAAAATTTTCCCCAGCACATAGCTTAACTCAGTGTACACAGTAGACGTTCAAAGACCTGTTCAGTTTACATATGAACTATGGACAAACTTCTTCCAAAACTTTTTATCGAGCCTGCATTATATCCTCTCAAAAAAAAAAATCCCACCCTTCTGATATATATGACATAGAAAGAAGGTCGTGCAAATACAGGAGAATAAAGTATATCTATTCATATGAAGAAAAAATAGAAAACAATATAATCAGAGTCAACCACGGCTTAAATGTTAGGCTATATCATTCCAAACACTTATACATATATATATTTACATACATATATTTATAATAGTTCTATTAAGATTTGAATTTACATCCCATACAATTGGATACCCATAAGGGAAAAGATAAAATTGGATCCATTTCTCACACTCAACATCGGGATAATTCTAAAGATCTAAATGTAAAAATGAAACCATACAAATAATAGGGGGAAATGGATGAAATATTTTATAACCAAGGAGAGGCAAAGTCCAGAAATAATAAGAGAAAAGATAAATAAATTTGGCTCCATGGCGATTTTTAAGTACTAAGTAAAATCAAAAGGCAAGTGAAAATCTGGGAGAGGAGTTCCCGTCTTGGCGCAGTGGAAACGAATCCTCAAGGAACCATGAGGTTTAGGGTTCGATCCCTGGCCTCACTCAGTGGGTTGAGGATCTGGCATTGCCATGAGCTGTGGTGTAAGTGGCAGACATGGCCTGGATCTGGCATTGCTGTGGCTGTGGCGCAGGCTGTTGCTTAGACCCCTAGCCTAGGAACCTCCATATGCCATGGGTAAGGCCCTAAAAAGACAAAATAAATAAATAAATAATGAAGACAATTCACATAAAAAAAAATCTGGAAGAGATAATTGCAAATTGTATCATAGACAAAGGGCTAACAGCCTTAACAATTCAAGACTTTGAAGGAGAAAAAGGCCCGATAATCTGATTTTAAAAATGAGATATGACAGGCATTTCACAGAAAATGAAGAGCAAATGAAACCACTGAAAATACCTCCCCACTGCTGACAACAAGAGAATTGCAAATTTAAACTATCCTCAGATACCATTTCTTATCTCTCAGATAAGCAAAAATCCGAACATTTGACAATATACTCTGTTGGTGAGGTTCTGGGGAAACAGTCCCTCAGCCGCATCACTGATGGGAATTCAACATAGTACCATCTCTTTGGAGGAGGACCTTGTCATGTCTAGCAACAGTGCATGTGCCTTTCCCCTCTGACCCAGCAATTCCAGTGTGGGGAGTTAACCCCAAGTATAACTACAAAAATTGTGCAAAGACATATGCTCAAGGTTATTCTCTACAGCATTCTCTGTAATAGCAAAGGCTGCAAACAAATTAAATGTCCGTCTGTCAGGGACTGCTTGGGTAAATTCTGGAACACACACACAGAGGAATATTAGGCTGCTGTAAAAAGGAGTGAGGATGGCTTCCAGAAATATAAGGTCAGAAAAGTAAACATACTAGAAGACAAGGAGGAATACAACCATGGGTACATACAAACAACAAAGGGAAGATTAAGCCAAAATGAATAATAATAATAATACACTCATCTCTAAGAAAAAGGAGGAGATTGACAGTTGAATGGGAAAGCTAAACTTTTCTGTTTAAATCTTTTTTATAATTTTGACTTCCAGCTATGTGGTTATCTTGCAGTGTATAAAACAAAGTCATATTTAGAAAAGGTAGACCCTATCAATCAAAAACAAACTGGGACAAATGAAACTAACAGTCTATCAAATTGGTTTCATAATCACAGAAAGAAGAATTATTTCAAGTGACTTTAAAACACAGAATTTTGACTGAACCTCCCTAGTAGGATAATGCCTAGGGACAAAAAGAGCCACAAAGACATCTTAAACCGATTTTCTGCCTTCCTAGTTATGCCACGGGACAAATGACCCAGATTCGATTCGCCAACAAATAAAATGTATAAAAACTAAAAAGAAGGCATTCTTTTACAGATTAGAAAAGATTTCAGAGACCTACAACCAAATGCATCTGTGAAAAGAGAAATAATCAGAGAGAACATAAATAATCAAAGAAAATTGGGCTCTAATATTAGGTGATATTAAGGAGTTATTTTTAATTTCACTGAGTGTGATAATGGTATTATGGTTACTTTTTTAGTTTTTTAATTTTTTTTTTTTTTTTTGTCTTTTTGCCATTTCTTGGGCCGCTCCCGCAGCATATGGAGGTTCCCAGGCTAGTGGTCTAATCGGAGCTGTAGCTGCTGGCCTACACCACAGCTACAGCAACACGGGATCCGAGCCGCGTCTGCAACCTACACCACAGCTCACGGCAACGCCAGATGCTTAGCCCACTGAGCAAGGCCAGGGATTGAACCCACAACCTCATGGTTCCTAGTCGGATTCGTTAACCACTGTGCCACGATGGGAACTCCAGTTACTTTTTTAAAATCCTTTCTCATTAGAGATTTTTTCCCCCTTACGTCTAGGGTTTTTTTTGTTTGTCTCTTTTATTCTGAAGTTGCTTTTAGGTTTTTTGTTTGTTTGTTTGGTGTTAAATATGGCCATAAATAAGGTTCCCAGGCATCTGGACAACAGAGCTAAGAAGTAACTTCAGGTGCCTCTGAGTGACGTTCCAGGGCTCTAGGATACCAGGTCCTACATCAAACACCTAAGTCTGAATTTTTCAGAAGGTGCCAAGTGAGGAATTGGAGTTTTACAGGGAATGACCTTATAATACATATTCTGTTGGACCAAGTTGGTTGAAGTAGAAAAACTTTCTTGACAAGTAAAAATCAAACCACCCATCAAAAAGACACATGCAGGAGTTCCCGTCGTGGCGCAGCGGAAACGAATCCGACTAGGAACCATGAGGTGGCTGGTTCAATCCCTGGCCTCGTTCAGTGGGTTAAGGATCTGGCGTTGTCATGAGCTGTGGTGTAGGTCGAAGACTCAGCTCAGATCCCACGTTGCTGTGACTGTGGTGTAGGCCGGTGGTTACAGCTCCGACTTGACCCCTAGCCTGGGAACCTCCATATGCCGCAGGCGCGGCCCTAAAGAGACAAAAAAAAAAAAAAAAAAGGCACATGCACCCCAATGTTCACAGCAGCTCTATTTACCACAGCCAAGCAATCCAGGTGCCAATCAAGAGACGATGGATAAAGCGGATGTGGTATATGATATGATGGAATATTTGTCATAAAAAAGAATGAAATTCTGCCATTTGCAACAACATGGATGGACCTAGAGTATATTATGCTTAGATTTATTGTATTTAATAACATATTGTGCTTCATAGGTGCCAGTTATTAAATACAATAAATCTTTTTTAGCACTTAATTTTTGAAATAAATTTACCAACCAGCCATACATATTACTCCTTTTAGTTTTAAAAGTGAAATAAATTTTATTTAAATTCCTCAATAAACTGTCTAGAATTATTTTTGCACCTTTAAATAGAGAACATGTTAGCGGGGAAATATAACAGCAGATCCTAACATCCTCCCCCCAGCTCCATTCCTGCAACCATGCGCCCTCTTCCGGCTGATTCTGGATGGTGACCCCCTTGGGTTCGGAGGAATGGAGGAGCACAAGGCTGCCCTTAATTGAGGGCCAGGTGCCAAACAACCTCAGGACCACCTCCTCCAGGAAGGCTTCCATCATCCCTTGGTCCAGGTTAGGTGCCTTTCTTTGCCTCTTTTCCTACAATGGGTAACCACTATCTGAGGGTGCCCTCCTCACATTACACTGACATTCCCATCTTGTTTATCTCCCTGCAGGGTGGCACCTAGTGAGGGTAGAGCTTTGCCTTGCTCTCCTTTGTAACCCCTAGCTCAGAGCCTGTCACCCTTTAGAAATGGATTTATTATCTTAAACATTTCTAGGACCAGGAAGAAGGTAAAGGGCTGGTGTCTGCTTACCTTAACGGAGCAGGGTTACATCGCTCCATCGTCCACACCCATCAAAGCCACGCTCCATCGTCCACACCCATCAAAGCCACGATTCTGGGCCCTCTCTGCCCTGCCGTATCCCTTCCCCACCATCTCCCCCACCCCTTTGCCTGTGCTCCATCCTAAGAGCAGATCAATGAGTCCACAGGCCTTCCAAGCAATCTCAGAGCACAAGGCCTTTTTGCAAAATCTCTGGGGGGCGGGGGTCTGATATTCTTTGTTTCCTACCCACCTCTTTGGCTTCAAGGAGTAGAGAGAAAAACCTCTCTCCTGAAACCAATCCACCCTCTCCCTTTTTAATCCTTTTCTTATATCGACTGATGGGGTAGAAGGGTGGAGTAGCTTGGATGGGTGGTTGGGAAGCTAGTCCTGAGTTCCCTCTAAAGGGGCAGGGAGTCTGGCTGACCCCCAACTTCTTGGACTTACTGGGGCTCTCTGAATTGAGAGACCTTTGATCCTCACCAGCAGACCCTCCAACTAGTGCTGTCATAGGCAGTGAGAGGAGGAAGAGATCACTTTCAATAACAGGGAACGGGGGCAGGGGGGAGGAAACATCTGAATTGGGCCTCGAGGATGGATCAGATTTGGCAAAGTGGAGACAAATGTTCTGATGAGAGGGAGAGGGAAACAGAGGGCATTCTAGGTGGTGGGCCCAGCAGAGGCACGGGCCTGAGTGTAACCCACTAGGACCCTATGGGACCTTCCTGGGACAAATGCCTCCTGTCCTCCCGGTCAGCTCCATCTAAGCATGTGATCTGCTGTAGCAATTCAAAAATACTTTCTCTATAATCATCCCTCTTTGTGATCTCACAGTTAAACAAGTCAAGACTTTTCAAATTTTTATGATTTTCCAGCGTTTCTACTATACTGAGGTCTTTGATTCTGTTTCCACTCAAATTGAAGCAAATAAGATTTGGACATTTCTCTGCTAGGAATTCCAAGAAATTCCTGGAAATTATACTGTCATTAAGTTCCAACTTTTAAAGTTTATTTAAGCTGAGAAACCAGGCCAATGAATTTAGTTCCACATCAGCCATACTCAGAAACTCTAGGGTTTAGTTTTGTTTTTGTTTTTGTTTTAAGTATCATTCAAGCCCTCGATTTTTCCATAGTTCTTTCACACCACTAGTATTACCAGAAACAGACAGCTCGTAAGTAGATAAACCAGTGCTCCACGGCCTCTCTGGGTCGCAGTTCTGTGGCACGAAAACAGATTTCCTCCCTACTGTTCCAGATGGGGGTACCGAAGAGCCTGTCTTAACGGGATTTCCCCAAGCACTACTCAGGCGGTGCCAGATGGCCCAGGGACTCCTCAGCCCAGAAGGGAAAATCCAATTAAAGCAGCACTCTGCTCAAAACCAGGTGACCAAGTCTCACACCTTTCCCCCACAAAAGGAAAACCTCCAATCAAGGCAACCCAGTACGGAGGTATACCACAATGTCTTCACACTCGGGGTTCCGCCACTTACCCGAGACGTCTCACAGATCAGACCAGACCAAACCACACCAGGACCAGGGCCTTATTTATCCTCCTCCTTCACCTCCTCCTCCTCCTCCTCAGGAGGCGAACCAGCTTCTGTTTCATCATCTACAACTTCATCCTCACCATCCTCTTCTGAACCTGGTGCTTCGCCAAGATGGCGGCGCCCACGTTGCGCTGCGTGGCCCAGGGCGGGAGGTTTGGTACCACAGGTGGGTCAGGAGTCTGCCCCCAGGGCTGTGGCGGCCCACTAGGGTAATCAGGGGCCGCTGGCGGTACCAAAGGCTCGCGGTCTCTTCACAGAGTTATTCCCTGAGACGGGTACGAAAAGAGAGCTCCCAGAACTCTTCCACCACAGCCTGGTGGGCAACTTTCCCCAGACTGGGGTCTGATGCTACAGTCTCCTCGCTGCAAGTGGGGCATCTGCTGTCGCTCTTGGGCTTGACTCGCAGCCAACGAGCGGGCCACAATGCGATTGCGCTGTAGGTAGGCGTCACCGCGAGGCTGGGAGGCCTGTCCTACCGTGGCGATTGAGGTGCGCGGCAGAAAGCGAGTAAAACAAGGCGCGCGCCCTGCGTCCACACGCACCAAGGGTTCAGGGTCCTGGCGGCTCATCTCCAGCAGCTCTTCACTAACCTCGAGCAGCTTCGCAGTGCTAGATATCTCAGCGTTGTACCAAATGCAGCGCCTGAGCTTCCTAGAGGCAGTGCGCGGCCACATCCACACCGGCACGCTTCTGAGCCCACTGAGTTTGCAGACTCGGCTGCCGACTGGCAAGCCCAGAAGGCAGGAGTTTAGGCAAGTTGGTTTTTTGTCGTTCCCCCCCCACCCCCGGTCGCGCCCGCATAACGTGGAATTTCCTGAACCAGGGATCGAACCTGCGCCACAGCAATGACGAGGCTGGATCCCTAACTCTGAGCCACCAGGGAACTCCCTGGCCATTTTATACCAGGTACTCCAGCTGCCTGATTTCTACCGGGTCCCATTGGGTGGATCTGATCAGCTGAGCCATATCATATCTGGATATGAGTTCATCCACAAGTTGGCTGGAGAAGGCATATTTACAGTCTCTATTCCTCTAATTACAACTAGAACAAAACAGAAAGTCTACTCTCAATGCCATTTGGCTAAACAGAGGTAAGACATCTGCATTTGAATTGTGTCATTCCTTTGTCAGGCAGCAAGATGATTTGGTAGAAAGTTACCTGAAGCTCGTCACTTTTCTGCCCTTTCCAGAGCTTTACCACATAATGCAGCTGTATGTCAAAGATCCCGAAAAGCAAGAGTTGTCAGAAATGACTTGCTACAGAAGTAACATTGCTTGTTCATGGACAAGAAGGGTTGGACTCTGCTGAAAGGTATAGAGAAGCCCTTTATCATGGTAGCATAGATGCACTAAAGGTCATGGCTGATCAAGAGGAAGAATTTTTAAAAGAAGCTTCATTTTCTGAATTAGTTCTTGACCCAGGAACAAGTGTCTTAGATACTTGTTACAAAGCAAATGCCACTCCACATGGTCCCCATCGGGTACTGGATGATAACGGAAGGCGGAGTCAATATAAATCACAGACAAGTAACAAATCCTGAGAGTGTTTTAGTTCTTGGACATGTATTCCCAGTCCAGGGATCGAACCCACACTACAGCAGTAACAATGCCAGATCCTTAACCCTCTGTGCCATCAGGGAACTCCTGGACAATGTATACTTAAGAATGGATTTTTTGTTACTTAAAATAGGAAAAAGGAATTTCTACATTATAAAATGGCTTTGGCTACGATGCAAAAATCAAGCAACAGGCAGGGGGAAGATAGAGGAGATCTGTCCCAGGAAGACCCCATAGGGTCCTGCTCGGTTAACACGAGGACAAGAAGTTGCAGCACTTATAGGTAACACCATCCAACTACATCAGACATGGATGAAGGGGATCATAGATATGAGGTTGGAACGTGCCAGCCATGCCCAGGACTCTATTTCCTGTGACATTTGGCTCAGTCTGCTTTGAGGAGAGATAGAGACAGCTGTGTGGCCCTTCTCAGGACCTGTGGGTTAGCACAGGCAGATCAAGCCGAGAGCACTCAAGTTCATTCGTGCTGGCAAGGAGCTTTTGGTCTTGAAAGCAGGGTACATTTATGGTTTACCTTTTCCTTTGTCTCCAGACATAAATTAGCAAAATTTCTCCTGCAGCCAATCACAGTTTTCTGTCAGCTTCATTCGGAAACACCAGCTGTTTCTCCATGACTCTGATCACTCCACACAGCTCATTCTAACCTGAATGACACAGGCCAAAATGCACTGGCCATCTGTCCAGCCTGCCCTGAATCCCTCTCACTGCATAGCCCAATCTTAGCAGAGGGAGACAAGCTAGAGGTTAGCTCTGACCCCTTACTTGCCATGTGACTTCAAACAAGTTATTCTCAGCCTCAAATTTGGGAAAAATAGTGAATACTATCTGCCTTGAGTTAGGATCAAGTGAGGGAAGTATTGTTTGTGAACGTGCACTGAAAAGTGACAAGGGACACACAAAGGTAAGAAGTAGTGATGACAACCTGTATATCTGGACACTGAATGCAGCATCTCTCCTCTGGAGACCAGTGAAAATGTAAGTGCATAAGGAAGCAGACGAAACTTTCATTCCCAGGGGGAGAGGCTGTGCACAAAGACATGATAAATAAGCCTGCTGCCTCAAAATAAACACTGGTGTCACAAAAGCACTGCTTCCAGCCCCCCTGGTGTTTTGGGTCCTCCCCTTCTGTGTTCCACCTCCCTGCTCTTTCTTTCTATTTCTATGGCACCTGTCACCATGGTTTCTAGGTATTCAAATAAACACATCAAGTTGAAAACAGAACAGTATGTGGGAAGACACATTCCTTACTTCCTGAAACTGTGCAACCAGGTGGAACTGACTCCTGGGATGACAGAATCTTGAGATTTCATGTGGGAAAAGAAAAGAAGCAAATACCAAGTATATATCAAGTGCCCATAGAGCATAACAGTTTATTAGCTGCCTGGAGATTCAGAGTAATGATTCTGTGTTCCTTGCACTCAAGGACTTATAACCTCTAAGGTAATAGCAGCCTCTGCATATGTACCACTAGCACAGGGATACTGGATTATTATCAAGGGTTGTCCTTGTCAAAGATGGATGGATACACATACAGATGAGAGCTCACTTCTGGAAAAACACCAGCTCAGCCCAGAAGTGAACTCTGTCTTATCCCACATACTGTGCCAGAGGCCTCCAAACTAACAGATGAAAGCTATCGCTATGGAGATGTGTTAAAGACAGGGGGGACTGAGTAAAGACCTGCAGAATGGGCCTAAACAGGGTATGCTTGTTCCAAACCAAGAGATGATTCCTATATCTTATCACGGGAAGTTGGCCAGAATTTATTTGTAAGACTCAAATAACATCCAAAGAGAAATCAGATCTTTTGTTCTAGCTCCTGTTCTGCCACTATGTCATTAGATAATCTAAAGTGATTATTTAATCTTGCTGATAGAGGGTTGGGGTCTGGTGTTGTCACTGTGGTGGCTCAGGTCACTGTTGTGACTTGGGTTTGATCCCTGGTCCAGGAACTTCCACATTCTGTGGGCACAGCCAAAATAAAAAAATCTTGCTGATAAATGTGGAGTTACAGACTTTCAGAGTTGGGTAAAATTTATGAATCTTGCTCAAGTTTATGAACCACAAGTCAGAATAGATTTGACAAAACATTCTTCCATTTCCAAAATCAAGAGGCTTTCAAGAGGGTGTGCAGTGAATGGGCACACTGGAGTTTCTGGGACACCTGATGGTTTATAGTCACCGCCACAGGCAGAATAGTGAAAACAGGACTATTCCAGAAAGCCTGAGACAAGGGATGACCAGAATGGATGGCTTTCCAGCAGGATGTTCCTTCCAGAGCATCACCACATGGTCAGAAGTACCTTCTTGTATATCTCCTTGGGGGCTCATTTTACTATTGAAACAAATAAACAATCAAAAAAATCCACTTCTTAATAACTTATTTCTTGATCCCAATTTTGTCCTCTAATCCTACATAGAATAAATACCTTCTCTTTCACATACATTCTAAATATTTAAGAGAGAGACTGGTTTCTGCATGTCTTCTTTATTCCAAACCAAACATCCTCAGTCACCACAACTGTTTCTTGGCTTCCAGGCCAGTCTTCCGGGATAAACTTTTAGCTAACTGTATGCTAACGGACCACGCATCTTTTTCTTTTTTTTTTTTTTCTTTTTTTTTTTTTTTTTTTTTTTGTCTTTTGTTGTTGTTGTTGTTGTTGTTGCTATTTCTTGGGCCGCTCCCGCGGCATATGGAGGTTCCCAGGCTAGGGGTTGAATCGGAGCTGTAGCCACCGGCCTACGCCAGAGCCACAGCAACGCGGGATCCGAGCCGCGTCTACAACCTACACCACAGCTCACGGCAACGCCAGATCGTTAACCCACTGAGCAAGGGCAGGGACCGAACCCGCAACCTCATGGTTCCTAGTCGGATTCGTTAACCACTGCGCCACGATGGGAACTCCCCACGCATCTTTTTAGAGAGATGGTTAGACCAGAGGCATAGCACACTTTAGCCGTAAGGGGAAGGTTGAGGCTCCCTTAGCATACCCAAGGAGAGGAAGCAGCTGGAACCTAGTCGGGGGTACAGTGTTGGACATTTTTTGGCTTCATCCACTCTCCTTTCTAGAACCCCCATCCTTTGGAAGCACATGCCTCCATTCAAAAGACCAGGACATGCTCCCTGCGTCGGGATGGGACCTGCCTTTGGCAGCAGGACTAAGGTGCAGCCAAGTAAAAGAGCTAGGGAGTAGCTAGCCCAGAGTTCTGCTCTAGGCCAAGGGAAGTGCTGTGGTCCCTTTGTCCAGGTCTTCTGATCAACCAAGTAAAAAAGGTCAGATAAAAGGGTCCAAACTGGTTTTTCACCTGCCTTTGGCCTGGACTTAGTTTGAGAGAAAAGGAGTGCTTGAAGCTCACCCACCCATGAGGGCTAGCCAAGAGCCAGCCACCTCCATCTCCTTCCAACAGAGTAATAGCTGACAACCACCAGAGAGTAAGAGTACTACAGTGAGATGATTACAGCCCTTGGCCCTGGTGCTGGGCTGCTATTAATGAAAGCAAACCTGGCATTTCCCTTTTTAACCAGTTTCTTGATTGATTCATATTGAAACCATGGATTACAAGGAAAAAATATTTCCCTAAGTAAAACTAAACCTTGATTTGGCAAGGTCTAGCATCAGATGAAGTCAAAGAGGAAGAGATGACTGAGGAGCCCTGACTCTATCGCTAACCTCTGGGTGCTCTCACTTCAATTACCAAGTCAACACTGCCCTGGTACCCAGGGGCTACAGCTGTTTGTCACAGCTCTGGTCTAACAATGGACACCATGCCTCCCCTTGTCTGTTAGTTTTCTCTTGGCTATGCTAAGACCAAGTGGCACTGCCAGCATGGGGGTCAGCTACACCATAGCTAATTTGTCCCGAATTCAGAGGCTCTAATCCAATTCACTCAGTATCGGAGAGACCTAAACACTTGCCCAAAGGGGCTGAAACAAGTCTTCACTAATCCCTCTTGGGTCCCTCATTTCTACACCATCCTCCAGCCCTGCCCCCAGAGGTTGCCTCACTGGAATTTGGCCCCCTCAATCTCTATGCAAAGTGAGATCACCAGCTCTGCAGCCCACCCAAGTAGTCCCTGCTCAGATCTCAGAATCAGATTTGAGAAATATTCCTCTTCCTTAATGGCATGATGTAATGAATGACCTCACCCTTCAGATAGGACCCTGCCTTTTCATGAAGAGGGATGCCCTTAAGCACAACAACACAATGTTCACGAAGTAAACTAGATGACCTGCCTAGTCTTGAGCTAGGAAAGGCCCCCAAAGACTTGGGCCTTCCCTGCAGTACCTCTAGGCAGGTCTGGATGAGGGGCCACCTTGGAGGGGCTGCTCTCCCTCTGCAGCACCTGCTTTGTATAACGGGAGGTGCCAAGCAGCATATGGCTTATGGCCTGCAAGCTTCAGAGAGCCCAGGAAAGAGCTTCCTTCAGGACATGCTTAGCTTCATGGCAGTACAGACCATAGGAAAGGGACCATGTGCCACAGAGAGTTGCCTTCAGGTCCAGGCAGCCAGCAATTCTCTTTTGTGTGGGTAGAAAGTTCTGCAGGTCTCACTGATCTTCTTGGCAGGCTAATGGGACAGGGAGAATGGGTACTTACACACCTGCTCTGATGGGGACTGAACCCCTGCCCTCTGCCAGGGCCTCAAAATACTTTTCTGCCTCTCCAGTTGTGCCACTTTCCTCCAGCACCAAGGGGGAGGGCTGGTCGGCCAAGTGAGGCATCCCAGAACTTGTGCAGGAGGTCTGAAAGACTGCGGCCAGATGCCCTTCCACACGCTCTGGTCAGCATTGCTTACTTCATAGGTTACAGCTCTGGAGGTCATCACACATGCTTTTCACAAGCCTAGCTGGCTGTTGTGAGGGGGGAAAAATTATATAAGTCCAGCTTTAATACCCCTCCTGGAAAGAAGTGAGAGTACAAAGAAATATGCATGTACATATTCATATATATACACATTAATTTTAAGTACTTGTAAATTTTAAGAGCTCATTTTAAGAGTTCTTAGGCAAAATCACCCCCTCTTAATTGAATTTCCACTTCTTGAAGGTGGAAGAGATTCTGAGGGGAACCCTGGCTTCGGCTGGGAAGGAGGATCCCTGGAGGGAGCGTTCACTCAGTGTCCCTGGCCCGGGCCCAGATCGCCCCCTGGAGGCCTACTCCGCTCGGACAAGAGTTAAAGGATGGCCCATCTGCCTTCGGTTTGTAACTGCAGGACTTGG
The DNA here is from genome assembly GCF_054392235.1 of Sus scrofa. Classification (NCBI taxonomy): domain Eukaryota; kingdom Metazoa; phylum Chordata; class Mammalia; order Artiodactyla; family Suidae; genus Sus; species Sus scrofa. The sequence continues at coordinate 114,029,059 of NC_139385.1, read as the reverse complement.
ACACCCTTCTTGGTCCTCGCAGGAAGGCTGTGCGGACCCTCAGACTCGTGGGATCCAACCGCCCTCGAAGGGCCCTGCACCCCACTCGGCGGAGGCAGCTTTGCGGGGACTTATGGCCACCAGGTGGCGCGACGCGGCGGCTGGCGCGCCGCTCCGGGTGGGGGTCTGAGTGGAGGATCCGGGGTAACTGGCCTCCTGAGCCAACCCGCGCGACCGCATATCCAGAGCTGTCCCAAGCGCCCAGCGCCTGGGGCCACAGGGGATAGGCGGCTTCAACAGAGTTGTTGAACAGTCTTGTAACAGTATTTTTTCACCCCACCCACCACCCACCAAATCAATTTAAAAATAAACGATGAACTGATAAGGGAAGTTGTTGGCCACAAAGTACAGATCAGCTTGAATACAGGTAACAGCAGCTGTGTTGTTTAAGGAGCGTGGGTTCTAATTTGCTTAACGACCTTGGGCACATTATTTAACCTCCATCTCACCTTGTTGCCTCATCGGCAAATGCCAATAATTTACATAGAGCTTACATCATAGGGTTGTTGACAGGAATTAAATTGAATTAAATGTATGTAATATATGTACAGATTAAATCATATATACATATAAAATACATATTTACATCTATACATTATATAAAATACATAATTATATGTATAAATACATAAATATGTGACATAAATAGTTATATGTCAAGCACAGAGTAAGCACTAATAATGTTAGCTATGTATTATATTTTAGTATGCAACTTCTACAAACTATTTATTTTTGTCTTTTTGCCTTTTCTAGGGCCGCACCTGCAGCATATGGAGGTTCCCAGCCTAGGGGTCTAATCAGAGCTGTAGCTGCCAAGCCTACACCACAGCCACAGCAACGTGGGATCCGAGCTGCATCTGCGACCTACACCACAGCTCATGGCAATGCCGGATCCTTAACCCACTGAGAAAGGCTAGGGATCAAACCTGCAACCTCTTGGTTCATAGTCGGATTCATTAACCACTGAGCCACAATGGGAACTCTGACAAATTATTTATTTTTAAAAACATCTTTCATTCAAACAAGAGAAAGTCATACCTTGGGGGAGGGTTTGTTAATTTTTTTATGGAAATTTTCAATAGAGAAAATAGTATAATAAACCCCCATGGACCTATCACCTAGTTTCAATAATATCAACACATGGTCTGTTCTGTTTCATCTATACCCCACATCCTTTCCCCCTAGTCAGCTGCAAATCCCAAATGTCCTATCATTTCATTTGTAAATACTTGAATATTACACAGTAATTTTAGGGCTCAACGTTTATTTAATATTGTCTCAGTGCACAATTTGTTGTATTCATCAGTCCAGAGATTTCCCATAACACAAGAATTTTTTCCACACCAGCTTTTGACACAGAAATTGGAACTGAATATTAAACCAGTAACGAAAATTTTGGAGCAGCAGTTTCTGTGCTGGAAAAGTATTTCCACCTCTCAAGAGATATGTTCTCTCTCTATGGAAAGAACATTGTGTTCAGCCCCTGGCTCCCTCCCAGTGAGAATCCAAAGGCTGCTCTGTTATCCATCGTGACCTACCCAAGGCTGAATTAATGCAGTCAGGGAAGAAGATTTCTCTTAATTAGTCAGATTCCTGTACTCAGAGCAGGATATAATCCATTTTAAGAAGGAAAACACTTCTCCAGACACTTGGAGATTTTAGGATATATGCCCAATACTTCTGGATGGCATGTGTGCTTTATACAGTGCCAATGACACTTTCACACTGAAAGTTTAACCAAATTTTTCCCCTCAAGGCATTTTGGAACTGTGTTAACATTTTAAATTATTCATTTAAGACACACACACACACACACACACACACCTGCCTAATATTCCTTACATTAAGAGCCCTTTGAGACAGAAGACAGAAACCGGGCAAATAATAAGGTTCTCATTCAGCTGTGAGCTTCTGAAATTCAGCACCACTGCTGGCTGTTAGCAAGACATACTGCCTGACTGACAATGCTGACGTGATGGGAGACAGGATCAGGCTACACTTGTATTTTTGAGCATCTTTGGAGACGGTTATCTTAATTTCTGTATAATAACAGTAGCCAGCATATGCCGTCTCAGATCTTGCACCAAAAAGATTTAATCCTTACAGCCCTATGAAGTTGGTATTATACCTACTTTGCAAAGGACACTGAAACTAAAATGCAAGGGAGTCCAGATGCACACACACACACACACACACACTTTACTCCAATTTATAGTATAAATAGGCTAAGTGGATTCCCTCACTGAATCAACAGTGCTATACAACCTCAGTGCTGTTCTCTTACATTTATAAAGCTGGCATCTGTCTTCCTCTCATTCTCAAAACAGGAAAAAATGTGACCATGTTAAATCAAGCAGGGAGACTATCTAGGCCTAGGGACTTAATTCCCAGTTCCTCCAATCTCTTTCAACGAACTGAGTGACCTAGCACCATTACACTTGTGATAATAATGGCCCCTTTTTCTAATCGTTATTCTCCAGTGTCTGGGTTAGGATCCTGAGAGTCTCATAATGATTAGTCTCTAATCCCTATGGCATCTGCACTTTGGGGATGAGACTCCATTAGGGATCAAGAGAGCTGAGCAGTGGTTGACTCTCTCCTGAGTCAAGCAAGGCAGAATGAAGGTCCAGAGAGGAGATGGTTTAGGATCATGTCCCCCAAAGCAGGGCAAGGAGGTGACCATGGCTGATAGTCAATGAACCAAAGCCCAGATCAAGAAGTCCTCAAGGAGTTCCCGTCGTGGCGCAGTGGTTAACGAATCCGACTAGGAACCATGAGGTTGCGGGTTCGGTCCCTGCCCTTGCTCAGTGGGTTAACGATCCGGCGTTGCCGTGAGCTGTGGTGTAGGTTGCAGATGCGGCTCAGATCCCGCGTTGCTGTGGCTCTGGTGTAGGCCGGTGGCCACAGCTCCGATTTGACCCCTAGCCTGGGAACCTCCATATGCCGCAAGAGCGGCCCAAGAAATAGCAAAAAGACAAAAAAAAAAAAAAAAAAAAAGAAGTCCTCAAGACCCTCTTCTTCTTTTAAAACCTTGATTTTTCTAGTAAATGTAATCATCTTCTTGTTACCATGGTGATTTGGGTGCATTCTTATGCCCTTGCATTAGACTTGTTGGTATACTTTCAGCCTCTCCACTAGATGACAAATTCTATGAAGGCAGATACTGACTTGTTCATCTTTTAATTCCTCAGTGCCCAGTCCTGTAGAAAGTAGGTGCCCAATAAATGTCGATGTGATGATTCAAATCACAGGGCAACTTTCTATTGACTTAACTTTGTTCTCTTGTACACCATCTGCAGCTAATATACATATTGGATTTTTTTTAGGTCATTCACAAATCATTCTGATGTTTTGATTGTTTTTAAATATAAACGCTCTAAATCCGAAAACTCCTTGCTAAGGGAAGGATGTGCTAGCTTAAAGGCTCACTGGGGTACTGTTAACTACAAAATTCAAAAACTACCAGAAGTTGAACTGGTGAAGAGAGTGGTTGCAAAATGTAACTCTTTACATCAGTCATCTATTTTCTCCTCCTTGGAGTCAATTGCTCTTGGGCTAAAGTAGAATGGCCTGCTTTGGTTACCGCCCTACAGTTAAATGAGGAAGAAGGCTGGAACTGACCTTTAGAGCTCAGTGTCACCCTTCCTGTTAGAAGTAGCCCTTTTGTGTGTGACAGCAAAGCCCTGGCAACAATGCAAAAGTGGAAGGTGTTATGGCCCATGGACCTGAAGGTTAGATGTGGGCATTCTTCCAATGACTGCTGCACTCCAAAGGGATCTGTTTCTCTTGCTGTCCCCAGCAGCCCAGAGTTTGGCTGCCTTTCTGAAAGTGTCCCTAATATTTCTTCCACCCTGTCCCACTGAGGCTTGCTGCTTGGCACACCCTGCATGGCATGCCCTCATCATTCATTTGTCCCCCTTGTCTAGCTGGGACAACTGCACTTCTTTTGAGAATGTGATGCTATCTTTGCAGTGGTTGGCAGGGGCCATGCAAGCTAGAGTGTCCCATTATCAACTAGACTGGCCTATGCCCTCTCCGTTTTGGTCTATTTCCCTAAAACACCTATTGCCCTTGGGCCACTTTCCTTTCAGGAATCTACAGTGGCTGTCCACTGTCGGCTGGGAAGGAAGAGATGGCACATCTGCTGATTCCCCACAGCCCCTGTGTACTAGGAGTGCTGGATGATTTACATGCTCTTTTCAAGCATTCAAGCCTGTGAGGTAAGGCTCACTGGGGTACTATTAACTATAGCTGCAGAGTCTGCATCATTCCTCAGATGCAGACTCTGCAGCTCAAGGAGGTTAAGAAACCTGCTCCACATCACACACTGGGTAAGAAGTAGAGCTAGGACCGACCCACATTCTCTCCTCAACATCGATTGCCTGGAACTCAAACATTTCCTCATGGGTGCCCTCACCCTCCAGTGCTTTAGAAAGAAATACTCTGCCCCAGTCAGATCAATCTCTGAAAGGCCCTCACATGCCATGCTCTTTCAGGCAATGAAGAAATTCTTGTCAGCCTTTAAGTACTGAAGATCCAAATATGTAAATGGCTTTCTCTACAACAGAGAAAGCGAATGGCAGGGTAAAAACTCCTAGGCTTCCACATGGATCGCCACCACATGGTCTACCTCAGAGCCAGCCTCTTGATAGTGCCTTTGAATCAAAATCACCAGAACACACCTAGAGTCAGCTGTGGGTTCACAGACGAGGTGCAATGAGAGAGACTGCATACCCTCCATAAGCCAGTGTGAAAAGGAGCTTAGGCCTGTGTTTGGTGATTCTGCAGATGGTTCAAGGAAGTGGGGCTATGCTCTGGTTTGGATGTTGTCAGGAAGCAGGGGTGATTCTAGGATTGGCAGCTTACTGTTTATCCAGGAGGCAGGAGGAACAAAGCAAGTCCACAGCTGTAAATGGCAAAGAAGCTGAGTTATTCATTGTTACCCAGGATAGCACAATGTTTGGTGGCCATTTTTGTGGCCCAATTTCTTGTTTTTGATTATGGTCAGACATGATTCCAGAGGGGCCTTGTTTTTGTCTAGATCCATCAGAGTCAGAGAGAGGTCTTGTCTGATATGGATGTTCAGTGAGACTGTGTTTAAGCAGAGTGTGCCCCAGAGTGGCCCACAGCGCTGGGCCAGGTGCTCTTCCTCTTCTCACTCTCTCCCTCTTTCTAGATGCTGCCAGCATTATGGTTCACAATTTGATTCCTCTATCTCCAGCCCTCTGCCCAGCCTCCTTTGGACCGAGTCTTTCCCTTCACTGAATTCTGCCTCTGACCCACAACTCAGCACTCAATGTGTGTGGACACTCTGTGTGCCCACAGAGGTGGAACCCATGCAGAGGGCTCAGGCATTTCCGATGAGTGTGCCCAGCCTGGGAGGGTTCATCGCTCCAGGAGCCCAAGCCAGCCAGCACTGGTAACCACCCTGCAAAGCATGATGGGGGAGAGGGAGGAAAAGCATTCTTCCTGCCCAAACAAATGTGCTGTGGCACTTCAGGAATCCACTTTGGAGCTCTGGCAGAGCAGTGAACACAGACAGTGCCCCTTGGCGCAGGCTTCCGCCACGATGCTGTGCTACGGCCTCACCCTGAACAGGACAGGGCTGGCTCCAAAATCACGTTTGTTTGTTTATTTTTACTTTTTATTTTTTTATTTTTTGCTTTCTAGGGCATTTGGAGGGCTAGGAGTTGAATCAGAGCTAGAGCTGCCAGCCTATGCCACAGCCACAGCAACACAGGATCCAAGCCACTGTCTGCGATCTACACCATAGCTCACAGCAACGCAGGATTCTTAACCCACTGAGCAAGGCCAGGGATCAAACCCGCAACCCCATGGTTCCTAGTCAGATTCCTTTCGGCTGCACCAGGACGGGAACTCCCAAAATAATGGGGTTTTTGTGCAGAGCTGGGGTTACTGGAGAATGAAAGATGGAACCATAGGAACCCACGTATGTCCACCCACTGGTAAGGCCTGAGGAGACAAAGTTTATGCCTTTTTGGTTTGTTTTACAAAGGCACTTAAAATAATGCGCACTTATTATAACAATTTAAACAAACTGAATTACAAAAAGATTAAAAAAAATAAAAATAATTCTCTTCCTCCTCTGTCCAACCCCATCTTCTTAACATAACTGGTGGAAGCATATTGGTGTGCATCACTAGTTTTTAAATACTTAAACACAGAATTACCTATTTAGAGTCTCTGTTTTGGTTTTTATAAAACCATGATCATTCCCTTCATATTGTTCAACATTTGCTTATTTTCACTTAACAATATGTCTACTACACCTTTCCAAGTCAAAACATACAAATGTGATTTGTTTTATTTGTTGACTACATAATATTCCATAGAATGGATGTGCCATGATTTACTAAATCAGCATGTTGTCAATTATGGCTCATGGTTATATCTTAACAGCTTTGTTTGCTAATTGTTTCATCTGGGATAGTCCTGTTTTGGCTGTGATCTCCCAAATAACACAGAACACAACTTAAAGACAAATTCCCCTCCTAGAACCTAACACATCACTACCTATACCCATCTCACATTTGACATGACATGCATATATATTTTTTTAATTTTGAAAATGCTCATAATGTCTTCTTATTTTCTAAAAGAAAGGTAGTTCTTAGAAAGAGAGGTTCATATTTGGCACAGTGACTGAGCAGGAGGAGATAATTTTTAATTTCCTAATCCCATATGGCCCAATATTTCTCCATATGCCAATCTCCCTCCCAACACGTGCATCATACTTCCCTATGGAAATATCCTTGTATCACTATAGAAATCTTTTAAATTCTACCTGCACACCATAAAATTATTAAAGTTTCAGAGTGAGGCTGCTTAATCCAACACCTTCATTTTGAAGATGAATAAAGTGAGGCTTGAAGGAGTTAATAATTTGGCCAAAGTCACATACTTAGCAAAGCAGCTGAGGCTGGGACCTCTGCAGGGCTCTCTCTACTGCAGAAGACAACCCCTCCAGGACTTGGGGTGGTTGAGGCACAGCACACAGGCAATGGTATTTTGTCTTTTTTTTTTTTTAGGGCCACACCCATGGCATATGGAGGTTCCTAGCCTTGGGTTCTAATTGGAGCTGTTGCTGCCAGCCTACGCCACAGCCACAGCAACACCAGATCCGAGCTGTGACCTACACCACAGCTCACAGCAACGCCAGATACTTGACCCACTGAGAGAGGCCAGGGATTGAACCCACGACCTCATGGTTCCTGGTCGGATTCGTTTCTGCTGCGTCACGATGGGAACTCCAGCAATGGTATTTTTATATGAGGAGGATTTAAAGATAGTTCATTTCTTTTTCTCAACAACTTTTAAACAAGTGACTGATTAGTGCCACTTAGCACCCATTCCTCTGAAGAAAGACCTTTGCACCAGACCCCAAGTCTATAATTTGTTTTTCCCCAGGAGCTCTGTTCTTGCTTCAGCTTGCAGTTTCTCTGCCTCCAGTAGCTAACTGAGTAATGAATACCCCTCTCTTCTTGCATTCTCAATTGATCCTTGGCATTCCTGTGTATCCTGGTCTGAAATTGAGACTGCTCACTATCTGGTTATATAGGGATGAAATACACCAGATGTGGCCAGAGAGGAAACGCTTGTCAGGAGTGAATCTGGATTTGTAGAGCCTGAAGATTATAAAAATTTTGAGATCATATTTAATGGAAAATAATACAAATATCTTATTTTTGCTATTTGTACAAAAACATATGAACACATCACTAGGTCTCCTCCCAATGCCTTAGAAAGAACCAGACCCTGGCAAGTAAGGGGTGCAAAAGTTTAATTTACTTTAGCTAAAGAGTAAAATTTTCCCCGGGCCTTATATGAAGGAAAGTAGGACAAACCTAAGGTACTCTTTCTAATCCCTCACACATATTTGGACAATGCTGCCCAGACCCCTCCAAGGAAGAAGTGCTTATAGAAACTGGAAGCCCCAGAGTTTTCAGTACAGTTTCTGTTTCAAATATTTTATCACGCTACGTGTCAAAACTAACTCTTAAAGATGCATCTTAACTTCAAAAAATATAGGTGATAATGCTACTGAATGGAAGTACAAAAGACAAAACAAAGCCAAGAAAATACGTACACACACCCCCAAGTACAAAGAGGAACAGACCTACCAATTGTTTCCTATGGATGTTTTGTTTTCTGTCTCAGAAAGGAAAGAATGAACTCAAAAAGACAATAACAGCACACAGCCTCTGCAGCACACAGATGCACAGACATTCCATCTGCTAAGAAAACAGCAGGAATCTTTCAGGAAATCCTCTCCCCTTATTGGGGCGCAATCATTACGTTGCCATGAAAATCTTGCCTTCTTAAGACTTATGTTGGATAAGAAATTAAAACACTTGGAAAGGAGAGGGTAAGTTAAAAAGACTGGATAATCTCTCTCTAGTTTCTCTGCTCAACTTGTTATTCCACAATAACCAGACCCAAGATTTCACAGCACAATACTGAGGCAGCTGTGCAGGACTTCCATGCCAAAAACTGAGGAAACTATTCCAGACTTCTCCAGGGCTGTCAGGGAACACATGTGCAGTGAAGAGCTGTTTACCAAGCATTTATGAATCATCCATGTGGGTCAGCAAAGAGGATTTCTCCTACTTCTCAGGAGATACCCTCTATCTGAGAGATAATGACACATATCTAGCGCTCCCAGGGTTAGCCCAGTGCAATCCTTGTCTGTTCAGTAACTGTAACAGTGATCATCGTAACAGTTGTAACTACTGTTTATTGAGACTCACTATATGCTCTAAATGTATTATCTCCAATTCTATAGCAACTTATCACTATTCTTATTTTACCTAAAAGAAAACAAACTTAGAGATATCAAGAAACTTACCCACTGTCATACAGCTAGTAAGTGCTAAAGGTGGTACTCAAACCAGTTCTATTAAACTGCAGAGGCCATTCATTTAATCACTGTGCTTTCCTGTCTCTTTTAATGGGCAACAGATGGATTGCTGAGATATTAACTCAAGAAGAAAAAAATAAGCAGAATTCAGTTAAACATATGCATAAAGATGAGCCAATCCTTGCTTAGAGCTGACGTCAACAGAAACACTGCTTTAGGCCACACTCCATTCCCTTACCAGTCCTAGAATCAGAATCACCTGGACACTTGTGAAAAAGGTCAATTCTTGGGCTTACCCCTAGACTAAGAATCTCTGGGAATGGGGCCTAAGAAACTTCATTTTACATGCCTACCACTCACCCACTCCCAGGCAATTCTACAGCATAGTGAATTTAAGAACAGCTTGGCTCACCTGGAAGAACCAATTTATATCCATTGTCCTGGCATAATTATCAATAGTGCCCCTGTTTATTCTCTCAAGTGTTCCAGTTTAGACGATCTGCATATACAGTCAGTCTTCTGTATCTGTGGGTTCCACATTCATGGATTCAACCAACTACAGATCAAAAATATTCAGGAAAAAAAGCTTTCAGAAAATGCCAAAAAGCAAAACTTGAATTTGCTATGCTGGCAACAGTATACATAGCATTTACACTGTCTCTACAACTATTTACATGGTATTAACACTGTATCAGATATTACAATTAACCTAGAGATAATTTAAAGTGTACAGAAGGATGTGCATAGGTTATATGCAAATACTACGTCATTTTATATAAGAGACTTGAGCATCCTCAGGTTTTGGTAGCCACAATGTCTCACAGAATCAATTCCTCTGGGAGACTTAAGAGACAACTGTATGTATTTCTATATTTTTGTACCAAAATCAGATCACATTGTACATGGTATTTTAATTTTTTTTTTTTTTTTTTTTTTGCTTTTTAGGGCCACACCCACTGCTTCACGATGGGAACTCCCTTAAATGTTGTTTTGTTTTTTTAATTTCACTACTACTTTCCATATAAATACATCTTTTTTTTTTTTTTTTTTTTTTTGTCTTTTTTGTTGTTGTTGTTGTTATTGTTGCTATTTCTTGGGCCGCTCCCGCAGCATATGGAGGTTCCCAGGCTAGGGGTTGAATCGGAGCTGTAGCCACCGGCCTACGCCAGAGCCACAGCAACACGGGATCCGAGCCGTGTCTGCAACCTACACCACAGCTCACGGCAACGCCAGATCGTTAACCCACTGAGCAAGGGCAGGGATCGAACCCGCAACCTCATGGTTCCTAGTCGGATTCGTTAACCACTGCGCCACGACGGGAACTCCAATTTTATCTTTCTAATACTAATCCATATTCAATTTCCTCAGTCATCCCTAAAATGTCCTATACATCTGGTTTAAACTATTCACACATTACATCATAATAGTTTTCTCTTCTGGAGTTCCCATCGTGGTGCAGCTGAAACTTATCTGACTAGGAACCATGAGGTTGTGGGTTCGATACCTGGCTTTGCTCAGTGGATTAAGGATCTAGTGTTGCCATGAGCTGTGGTGTAGGTCACCGACAAGGCCAGATCCCGAGTTGCTGTTGCTGTGGCTGTGGCACAGGCCAGCAACTACAACTCTCATTAGACCCCTACCTAGCCTGGGAACCTCCATATGCTGTGGGTACGGCCCTAAAAAGACCAAAAAAAAAAAAAAAAAAAGTTTCCTCTTCTAAAATAGTAACAGTTTGGAGTTCCTATGCAGATTAGTGGGTTAAGGACCTGGCATTGCCATTGCAGCAGCTCGGGTTGCTCCTATGGCACAGGTTTGACCCCTGGCCCCGTTTCTGTGTAACAAGTGCAGCCAAAAAGTAATTGAAAAAATTAAAGGTCAGATGTGCTATGGGCTGTGCCACCTTTTAGATTTTTCTGGATACTCTTTTATGGTGTTGATTAGTTTTCCCCCGCTTTTCCATATTGCTTATCAACTGGAAATGAAAGTTTTATGGAGCCACCTATGATGTATAGTTTTATGGCTATACATCATAGGTGGTGTTGTTTACCTCATTTCTGTAGCACATCAGAAAACATGTAACATTTGGTTGTCCTACCATTAGTGATGCTAAGATCAACCACTAGCTGAAGGTGATCCCATGATGGGACAGTTACAGCTCTCCCTTCCAGCTAGGAAATAATCTGAATGGTATCACTTTGGCTCTATATGAACAGTTTCCCATCACTTTGATGCTTTCAACACCGTTGATAATTGTTGCCTGACTTTAACGGTGCTGTAAATTGTTGATTTGCTATCAACCTTACTACATTATTGGGAGATACTGTTTAGTAAAATAGAGATTTTTTTTCCCTCCTCATCTGGGACCATTTGGTTACCACACACACACACACACACACACACACACACATCAAATTAAGGAGCTAGTTTAGTTTAATAGCTGCTTGGGTCCAATTTCAAGAGAGTGAGCGTTTTCTGGAAGAGTCTAGTGGTTGGAGGAGAACTAAACAATGCCAAAAAGTTTGGCCACACTGGGCACAGGCATGATCGGCAACCAGAAATATTCCACTAAGAATCTAAAATCTGGCTCAGACGAACCTATCTGCAAAACAGAAACACACTCGCAGACGTGGACAGCAGAATTGTAGTTGCCAAGGAGGAAGGGGATGGACTGGAAGTTTGGGGTTAGTAGATGCAAACTGTTATGTTAAGGCAATGTGGTCCTGCAGTATAGCACAGGGAACTATGTCCAATCACTTGTGATGGAACATGACTAAAGATAATACGAGAAAAAAAAATGTATATATCATATATGACTGGGTCGCATTGGTGTATAGCAGAAATCAACAGGACAGTGTAAATCTACTATAATAAAAAATTTTAATTACATATAAATATTCCACTGAAAACAGTAACCATGTTAAGTGTTGACCTCAGCTAATTATAATTTTCACATCTGACCCTCAAGCCACAGTCCTGTATTGCATTTCTATGAGCTCAAGCAGTTCTTGAAAAGTTCAAACAGTGATAACAATCACTTCGTTATGATAGGATACACTCTGTTGCCTCTCAAAAAAGAGCTTTCAGTAAGCAGAGGCAGAGCTCTTCTAGATAATGGACTCTCAACAACCAGGAGCACTGTATCAAGCTATGGGGTAATGGTTCTTTGTATTGAGTCTGACATGTGATGTAGGACTTAGAAAGGGTTAGTTATTTCTAAGGACACCATGGCATGTTCAACAGTATCTCTCATCCACGTGCTTTTCTTATACCAGGGGTGTGGCCAAGAAAATAGTAATAAAATAAGTAGCTTTAAAAGAAAAATGTGTGCACTTTGGAACTCTCATAGGTTGGAATCCTGGTTCTACCACTTAATGGCTGAGCAACCTTGGATAAGTTACTTTACATCTCCCCATCTTTATAATATAGACCTCATTTGACTGTCATAAGAATCACCTAACACATGTATTTAACAGGATGCCTAACATACATAAATTCTCAGTAAATGTTAGCTCTTGTTATTAAATGTTAAATGAGCAACCTTTTCTTATCTCAGTTTAATTTCATCTTATTGTTTCCAAGCCAGGGCCGCAGCCTGTCAAGATAATTTTTAATCTTGATTCTGTGGTCTTCCTTTTAGATTTCTGTTATCTTCTCCTTGACAAGCATGCCTACTCGTTCTTTCAGTCACAAAGTTAGGCAAGGTCTGTGGCTTTGGCGCCAATAGAGATAGCCCTAATCTGTGAAGATAATTTTGTGCAGGAGGTTGACTCTGAAAGGAGGGGTAAAGGAACCACAAAGGATCCTGTCCTTATGGAGTTCAAAGTCTAATGACCTCTTTCACAAATGAAAAAAAGAAAAAAAGGGTCACTGCAACACACTACAAGGTCCCCTCTATGACAATTTAGTTTTAAAAGGATAAATGAGATACAAAGAAATGTTGACCTCTACATTTTATAGATTAATAGACAACTGAGGCTCAGGCCATTTTTTAAGGACTTGCTTATTAGGCTTATAGAGCTAATAAAGGACAGAGTGAGGCCATGAACCTATTATTTCTCACTCCAAATTCTACACTCCTTCCCCCTCAGCCCTCTTCCTTCTAAGGGTATGGAAACCAAAATGGAAAAGAGCTTCCTATGAACTCAAGTGATCACACAGCTGGCATACAGTTCTGCTTGCCACATCTCAGAACCTGAAAAGCCATAGAAAAAGAATGATTAAATGATGAAAGAGGAGTTCCCGTCTTGGCGCAGTGGTTAACGAATCCGACTAGGAACCACGAGGTTTCGGGTTTGGTCCTTGCCCTTGCTCAGTGGATTCACAATCTGGCGTTGCCGTGAGCTGTGGTGTAGGTTGCAGATGCAGCTCAGATCCCGCATTGCTGTGGCTCTGGCGTAGGCTGGCAGCTACAGCTCCGATTAGACCCCTAGCCTGGGAACCTCCATATGGTGCAGGAGTGGCCCAAGAAATGGCAAAAAGACGAAAAAAAAAAAAAAAAAAGATGAAAGAAATTAGGGTCTTTGGTGAAAGAAGTGCAACTTCATTAAAATAAACTTAAAAAAATAAGACAGAATATTAGAACTCTTCAGCCTAGAAATATTACAACTGAGGAAAAAAAATTCTATCAAATGCAGACTGATAGAACTAAGGTTGACAGGCACTGTCCACTATAATCTAGTTGGCACCTTTCAAAGTCTTGTAAAAGTACTTCTTCACAAAGCAGAGATTATCAACCTCTGTATTTTCATGAAGTAGCCAGAAATATTCAGGCAGGCATTCTTCATATCATTAAGTTTCTGGAAAATATTATAAATTCATCACTAGAAATTAAATTGTTTTCCCATTGTTTCCCATTTCCCAGCAGTATGATGAAGGGTCCTGACCAAGAGATAATTGTGTTAAATAAATCAGATATGGCCAACATGTGTTAAAATCCAATTCTATGACTTCAAAACTTCCTATTCACCAAAAATAAGAGGGTCTATATGTACCACATCCTGGTGGTATAAGAGGTCTCCATTTACTCTAAGAGCTATATAAAAATATACACAATTTGATTATATTCAATATTAAAGTTCCATCATATATACTTCTTTTAAACTAACAGTTAAAATTAACTTTGCCCACCTTTAGAATTTAGAAGGGCTTTTATTGATGTATAGTGAGACAAGTTTAAAAAAAAAAAAAAAAAAAAAGCTGTCCGGGAGCTCCCTGGAGGCCTAGTGGTTAAAGATTCCATGTTGTCACTGCTGTGGCTCACATTTGATCCCTGGCCTGGGAACTTTTGCATGCCACAGGCATGGATCAAAAAAATAAATAACTGTCCAGACTGGTTGAAATAATCTGAATCACCAGCTTGCTGAATCGTCTATTACCTGAACTATACTACTTTTTACCTATAAAATTTATTGGTATTGCTGAAAAATTCTCAAAGGGGCAGCTGAACATAGATGTGAAATGACAGTGATTGAGTTGTGGTAGCCTGTATGTCCTTCCCAAGTGTCAGTCCCACTTGAGTATAGAGGCCCTCTCAAATGGAACTGCCCCACTTCTCCTAAAGATCTATATTGCCATCAAAAGTACTTATATAGGAGTTCCTGCTGTGGCACAGTGGAAATGAATCCGACTAGTATCCATGAGGATGCAGGTTTGATCCCTGGCCTCAGGTGGGTTGGAGATCTGGTGTTGCCGTGAGCTGTGGTGTAGGTAACAGACTTGGCTCAGAGCCCGCGTTGCTATGGCTGTGGTGTAGGCTGGCAGCTGTAGCTCCGATTTGACCCCTAGCCTGGGAACTTCCATATGCTGCAGGTGCGACCCTAAAAAGAAAAAAAAAGTGCTTATATATATATATTTTTCATTGTAAGGTAAGTAGGTCAGATATTATTATTGTTCTCATTTCACACAGAGAAATCTAAGGTTTAAGTGTTCCTTTAAATGGCCTGCTCAAGGTCATATAGCTCATTAGTGGCACAGCTGGGACAAGAAGTCAGGTCTTAAAACTTCTAACCCAGTGTTCTATTATACAATATTATCTCAAAGTTACTAGGTTTTTTTTTTTTTTGTCTTTTTGCCATTTCTTGGGCTGCTTCTGCAGCACATGGAGGTTCCTTTGCTAGGGGTTGAATTGGAGCTGTAGCCACCAGCCTATGCCACAGCCACAGCAACGCGGGGATCTGAGCCGCATCTGCAACCTACACCACAGCTCACGGCAACACTGGATCCCTAACCCACTGAGCAAGGCCAGGGATGGAACCCACAACCTCATGGTTCCTAGTCGGATTCGTTAAACACTGTGCCACAACAGGAACTCCAGGAATTATTTTTGATTTATTTAAAAAAAAAAACAGAATGTAATAAGAGTTCTGTTTCTGTCCCTTTATTCCAATACAATATCTTGGGATGTGTATAAACTGTGCTTAAATGAAAAACACCACTCCCTTACTGGTACCAAAACAGACATACTGATTAATGGAACAGAACAGAGAACCCAGAAATATACCCAGACACCTATGGTCAATTAATCTTTGACAAAGGTGGCAAGAATATAAAATGGGAAAAAGTCTTTTCAGCAAGCGGTACTGGGAAAACTGGACAGCCACATGTAAATGAATGAAACTGGAACATACCCTCACACCACCTACAAAAATAAACTCGAAATGACTTAAGACTTAAACATAAGCCAAGACACCATCAAACTCCTACAAGAGAATATAGACGTCAGAATTTTTTCCTAGAAGAGAAGATGTCAGAAAAAATTCTCTACCATCAACTGCACATATGTTTTCTCAGGTCAGTCTTCCAAGGCAACAGAAATAAAAACAAAAATCAACCAAGGGGACCTAATCAAACTGACAAGTTTTGCACAGCGAAGAAAACCATAAAAAAACAAAACAAAACAAAGACAACCTATGGAATGGGAGAAAATAATTTCAAATGATGCAACTGACAAGGGCTTAATCTCCAAAACATACAAACAACTCATACAACTCAACAGTAAAAGAATAAACAACCCAAATGAAAAATGGGCAGAAGACCTAAATAGACATTTCTCCAAAGAAGATATACAGATGGCCAACAAGCACATGAAAAAAATGCTCATCATCACTGATTATTAGAGAAATGCAAATCAAAACTACTATGAGGTACCACCTCACTCCAGTCAGAATGGCCATCATTAATAAGTCCACAAATAACAAATGCTGGACGGGGTGCAGAGAAAAGGGAACCCTCCTACACTGTTGATGGGAATGTAAATTGGTACATCCACTATGGAAAACAGTAAGGAGGTACCTTAGAGATCTATACATAGAACTACCATATGACCCAGCAATCCCACTCTTGGGCATATATCCATACAAAATTTTCCTTGAAAAAGACACATGCACCCCTATGTTCACTGCAGCACTATTCACAACAGCCAAGACATGGAAACAACCTAAAAGTCCATTGACAGGTGAATGGATTAAGAAGATGTGGTATAATGGAGTTCCCATCGTGGCTCAGTGGTTAACAAATCCGACTAGCAACCATGAGGTGGAGGGTTCCATCCCTGGCCTTGCTCAGTGGGTTAAGGATCCAGCATTGCCATGACCTGTGGTGGAGGTCGCAGATGTGGCTCGGATCTGGCATTGCTGTGGCTCTGGCGTAGGCTGGCGGCTACAGCTCCAATTAGACCTCTAGCCTGGGAACCTCCATATGCCTTAGGTGTGGCTCTAGAAAGACAAAAAAAAAAAAAAGAGAGAGAGAGAGATGTGGTATATATACATAATGGAATACTACTCAGCCATAAAAAAGAACAAAATAATGCCATTTGCAGCAACATGGATGAACTAGAGATGCTCATACCAAGTGAACTAAGTCAGAAAGAGAAAGACAAATACCATAGGATATCACTTACATCTGGAATCTAATATATGGCACAAAGGAACCTTTCCAAAGAAAAGAAAATCATGGACTTGGAGAACAGACTAGTGGTTGCCAAGGGGGAGAGGGAGGAAGTGGGATGCACTGCGAATCTGGGGTTAATAGATGTAAACAATTGCATTTGGAATGGATGAGCAATGAGATTCTGCTGTATAGCACTGGGAACTATATCTAATCACTTATGATGGAGCATGACCATGTGAGAAAAAAGAATGCATATATGTGTGTGTGACTGGGTCACCTTGTTGTACAGTAGAAAATTGACAGAATGAATGCTGTAAACCAGCTATAACAGAAAAAAAGAAAAATCATTAAAAAAAAAAAAAAAGAAAAATACCTCTCCTTCCTGCAGTTTACCCAGCCAACTATCTGCCAGATATTTCTTCTAAGAAACTTTGGGAGATGACAATATGTATACATGATCAAAGCAGGACTTGGGGTTGATACAGTATGATTGATCCAGATAAGACTATAATCCAGGTTTTCACAGTTAAGTCTCTCCCACTTAACAGAGCTGTTTTCAAAATGCCTATGATCAATCTTTCTGGCCTCTAGATAGCCAACTGTTCAGTGAGATTTTTCTGTGAACACAAACATCTAGATTCTTCTCAAAGCTTCGGGGTGAGGGGACATAAAAGTTTTAACTACCGTGCTTCTTTTTTCTAAGTCTCAAAAGTTAGGATCTGGTGTACTCATGTATTTCCTCTCATCACTGCAGTCTAACTCATATCCTGGGCCCATCCACCTAAGCAAGAGATGGTTGGTGCCATCCAGGAATCCCATGGACTCAACTACTATTGCTTAGCAATCACCTCCTCAGCTAGCTTTATGCTGGGATGGAAAGTTCTCCCCCTAAATCAAGCTACCTCTCTGACCTAAAACCATTTTTAAGGTTTGTCACATAGAGGGTGAGGGAAGAGGAAATTGGATTAAGGGAGTCAAACATTATGAAGGAGGAGTTCCTGTTGTGGCTCAGTGGGTTAAGAACCCAACTAGTATACATGAGGATGTGGGTTCAATCCCTGGCTTCACTCAGTGGGTTAAGGATGTGGCACTGCCATGAGCTGTGGCTCAGATTCAGCACAGCCGTGGCTGTGGCACAGGCCAGTAGCTGCAGCTCTGATGTGGTCCCTGGCCCAGGAACTTTCATACACCGTGGGTGCATCCCTAAAACAAAAACAGAAACAAACAAAAGATCATGAAAGAACTCAAACTTCCATCCATAAGATAAATAAGTACTAGGGACTTAATGTACAACACGATAAATGTAACACTGTTTGTTACACAGTATATATGACAGTTGTTAAGAGAGTAAACCCTAAAGGGTCTCAACACAAGTAAAGTTTTGTTTTCTTATTTTTCTATTTTCTATCTATAAGAGATGATGAAAGTTTACTGAACTTATTGTGGTAATCATTTCAAGATGTAAGTCAAATCATCATTCTGCATGCCTTAAACTTATATAGTGCTGCATGTCAATTATACTCCAAAAATTGAAGAAAAAAATAATAATGTGAAGTGACAGAAATTTTAGCTAAGGCTTTAGTGGTGATAATCATATTGTAATGCATAAATGTATCAAATCAACTCATTGTGTACCTTATACAATGTTATATATCAATTATAATTACAAACTCTTTTTTAAAAGATCATCACATGAGCATTCATGATGCAAGAAGATACTGGGTAGCCTAATCCTCTCCTTGATTAGCTAAGACTGTTACAAAAGCGAAGTTACTTCCAATAAGAATAATTAATCTGATCCATTTAAGAAAGCTATCTGCATAATTCAGGCAGGAATAAAACAATTACTCAATAACAATTTTACCTATTGATTCTCTTTTTTTTTTCTTCTGAGATAGGAATGGAGAGTGTGCCCTGAGAACACTTGGAAGGAACTGTTCACTTGGTTACTGAGAGAGGCTGTAGGATGGGCCTCACATTGCCTGGATTTTCTGGTCAGGCTCACTAGGAGGTTGGGACTGGGTTCTACATTTGGCAGTAGGTGGGGCTATGAATTACCTTCCCTGCCCTGGCACAGCAGCAGGAAAGTAGCCAGGGCCTGCATGGCTTGTTGTTTGGGGACCTGAATCAGGCAGCCGAGAGTGTGCACTGAATTCCCTGGTCAGGTAAGGCCGCTGCTTTTGCTCCAAGAGTCACAACTGCTGGGTTAAAAAACAATCAGAAAAAATATCACCATCAAGTAAAACTGTGTTCTTGAGCAAACCATGTCATCTAGCCTAAACACTACATCATAGCCCATGGCACAGCTCTGGGTTACAGCTCGATCCAATGGCGAGTAGGTTGATGCTGGAGCTCCAAGAGGTAATCCCTGTGCATTTTCAGGGTCTTGCTCTAGAATTTAGAAACCATGTGATCTTCATTCACACATAATGGAAATAACTCCCCAAAGCAGTCCTGCCTTCCTCTGAAACATAATAAACTAAGGAAAATAACAGGTTTTACTGATTCCGAGACTAGAGTTTTGAGTAGTAACTGTAGGGAGCAAGGGTTATTACACAGCAGGAGAAAGTTTAACAGGGGGTAGAACTATTTTAGTCTTTCTAGTCAAGTGGTAGAAATTTCAGCTCAAATATTAGATTTTGCTGAGAAATATCACAGCACTAAATAGACAATCATACAAGGGCTTTGTGGGACAAGTCTGAGTTTATATTAGCAACAGCCCTGTAGATACTTGTAACAGTCTAGCAAGAAAAGCTCTACCATGACTGAAGTCACTGGCATTTGCATCAGTCATATTATTTTGTATTAGGCAGAAAAAGTTTAGGTTTTATTATTTACATATAAGTGACTGAAAAAAAATTTCAGTATTGTCACTTTGTAGTTGAGCAGGATGCCATGGCACATTCCTGGGACAGACACCTCCCCCAACCCCGCCCCCATCCCCCACCTGCCTTGTGTTTATAGAAAAACTTTAGCCTCCTAGGCCTTCCCCAAGTTTCAAAGAATAAATTAAATCAGATAAGTGAGAAAATGCAGAAAACAAAGGAAAACAGTCAAGTAAGACAAAATAATGATATTTTAGTCATTAAACACAGTCAAGGACTTTCAGTTCCTCCTTAAGGACTGTGGATAATATCCTAAGCCAAATTCTTTCAGCTGTTTTGCAGATTCTGAAACCCTTACCAGGAAGAACTTTGTATGCTGCCCACAAGTTCATAGACCCCAGATTAGTTGGAACCAGAAAGTTGATGATGCTGACTTCCAATGACCTCGCTACCAACCAATCAGAAGAATGTCCATGAGTTTGGGGTGGGAGTGGATTGGGAGGGAGTTTGGGATTAGCAAAGGCAAACTATTATATATTGGATGCATAGCACAGGAAACTGTATTCATTATCTTGTGATAAACCATAATGGAAAAGATTAAGTATACATATAGAGTAAGTCTACAACTGAGTCACTTTGCTGAAAAGCAGAAATTAACACAACATTGCAAATCAACTACAATAACATTTAATTAAAAAAAATTTTAAAGGAAAAATGTCCATGAGCTGATCACACATCCTGCAACCCTCTCCTTCACCCTGTCATTAAAAACCTTTCCCTATGGAGTTCCTGTCATGGCTCAGCAGAAACGAATCTGACTAGCATTCATGAGGACACAGATTCGATCCCCGACCTTGTTCAGTGGGTTAAGGATCCGGCGTTGCCGTGAGCTGCGGTGGAGGTCACAGACGTGGCTCGGATCTGGTATTGCTGTGGCTGTGGCGTAGGCCAGCAGCTGCAGCTCCGACTGGACCCCTAGCCTGGGAACTTCCACATGCCACAGTTGAGGCCCTAAAAAGACAAAAATCAAAACAAACAAACAGAAAAACAAAAATCCTTTCCCTGAAAGCCATTAGGGAGTTTGGGCTTTTGGGGCATTAGCTGCCTTGACTCCTTGCTTTGAGTTAAGTAGGCTTTACTATGTGGCAGAGAAGATCCAAATTTGTTTCAGTAACAATTTTAGACAAGTCTCCTAAAGCCCTCCCAAGAAATTATATATTACATGTCTAAATGTTTTAGTTTCTATGTCCTGTTTGTGTTTTCTTTCTTTCTTTGGCCACACCTGTGACATGTGGAAGTTCCTAGGCCAGGGAATGAACTTGTGCCACAGCAGTGACCAAGCCACTGCAGGGACTATGCCAGATCCTTAACCCGCTGTGCCACAGGAGAACACCTATGTATTGTTTTTTGTGTAAATCAATCTCTTACTGAATTCCTTTTCAAGATTTTGACGTAGCCATGCACATTAGCACATGGGTGAAAGTCTAAATAGAACTAGGTAGACTGGGTAAAAAAATAGTCTCTTAATTTTCACAGAAATTTTAGTACCTTCATGACAATGTCTTCCTGCAGGCCGAGGTTCAGGTTAACTCAAAACCTAGTAGAGTCCCAGCAGAACCTGAATAGCACAGCCAGTATATTATTTCAGATTAACAATGCACAAAAATTCTAGTTTCTACTCATAGAATCAGCCGCTCCCCATCTCAAATCCTCTTTCCTAACAGCTCGCTGCACAAGACCCCAGTAGGCTCTCTCCTCTGGCCCCAACTCCTCTGATCCACAGTCCAGGGTGACTGGAAAACAAAAGCTGCCAGCCACTATGGCAATATAACCAGAAGCCTGACCTGAAATTATGTCTGCTGGCAGGGTGAAACCAACCCACATTCCCCCTACACGCCTCTCTCACCATATCTAACCAGCTACATTAAA
This sequence comes from Sus scrofa, assembly GCF_054392235.1. Lineage (NCBI taxonomy): Eukaryota > Metazoa > Chordata > Mammalia > Artiodactyla > Suidae > Sus > Sus scrofa. The sequence continues at coordinate 114,007,501 of NC_139385.1, read as the reverse complement.
GTGAAGCATCGTATTGGGCCTTGTTTAAACTGAAGGATTGCTGGGCCAGACTTTTTTTTTTTTTTCATTGTAGTAAAATACAAGTAACATAAAATTACCATTTTAAAGTGCAAAATTCTGTAGCATTTTCGCAATGTGGTAAACCATTCTATCTAGTTCCAGAACTTTTTCATCACCTCAAAAGGAAATCCTATGCCCAATAGCAGTCACTCCCCATTCTTCCCACTCTCTCTGTTAACCATTATTCTCACCACTTACCACAGCAATTAATAGTTTGGGCTAATGCAGCTAGATAATATTGTATGATCAAAGTAGACTATGCTCTTAGTGATTCCCTCATGCTGTCTAAATTAGGATGCCTTTAGTTCTACCTTTTAATTTTTTAATGCTATGGTCACACTCACAAAATATGGAAGTTCCCAGGACAGGGACTGAATCTAAGCCTCAGCTGTGACCTACACCACAGCTGCAGCAACGTTGGATCCTTTAATCCACTGCACCTGGCCAGGGATCTAACCTGTACCTCTTCAGCAACCCGAGGCACTGCAGGTGGAGTCTTAACCCTCTGTGCCAGCCACTATGGCAATATAACCAGAAGCCTCCTCCACCCTCTTCTGTGTATCATTTTTTCTCTTCCAGAGAGCAAAATGGCTACAGCAAAACCAGGCTTACCTCATGTGCAAACTATACCCCTTTAGGAGAGCATCTCTTCACTGACTCTTCAACAAATCCTAGACTTCACCGTCTTTGGATTAACCTAGGTTTACCTCTTCAACTCAGAACCAGATTACTGATGTTTAAAGCAATGGTACCCTTTTATTATTCTGAAGTAAAATTCCTGGATAATACCTAACTACCTACGTACACACAAACACATACCATTTAATGAAAAAACAAAACCTTAACTGTAATAGAAGGGAGAAATAAGATATATTAATAAAGTGCATATTGTGACACATAAATGCTCAGGAAGAGCTATAATAGAAGACAGAGTGAGATGAATATGACTGCTACAAATGAAAACCTTCCTTGATATGTTGAAATGTCAACCCAAATACCACTTCAAGGCCACAATCTTCCAAAATGGTGAACAACTCTTGGGAATACTCCACACAAAATAATCCTCTTTCCTTAAGTAGCTGCATTCCTAGAAAGTGTGTTATATACAAAAATACTTTGTGTTTACATACATAAAAGAAAGTTACTTTTTAGGATGCTATCTTATGAGATATCAGAAAGTCATTATAGGACAAGGGACAGTTTTTCCTGGTCTCTGCCAAATATTTGTAGTATTCCCTATATTGTGAAAATGCACCCCTACAAACTGTCAAAATTTCCCCTAAAGGGGAACTACCTTTCCTTATTAAAAGCCATTGGGCTAAAGGGATGAGGCTAAGTCAATAAGATCATTCAAACCTTGATCACTCTACAAAATGAGGAGGGTGGAGACCAAGCAATATTTACTATTTTTAACTTTCTCATTCATTAATTAAAACTGAGAGAATTTCAAGTACTCCCTCTGATAAAGGGTTTTATTTTATTTTTTGTCTTTCTGTCTTTTTAGGGCTGCACCCTAGGCATATGGATGTTCCAGGCTAGGAGTAGAATCAGAGCTACAGCTGCCAGCCTACACCACAGCTCACAGCAACGCCAGATCCTTAACCCACTGAGCGAGGCCAGGGATCAAACACACAACCTCAAGGTTTCTAGTCAGATTCGTTTCTACTGTGCCACGACAGGAACTCCAATAAAGGGTTTTATATTAAGTCCACTGTATTTGTTAAAGTTCAAACCATATTAAAAATTGAGATGGCTAGGAAGATGATTAGCTTAACTAAAATAGATTGTTTTTAGAAAATAAAAAAAATAATATTTTTTGTCTTTTTAGGGCCATAGCCTTGGCATATGGAAGTTCCCAGGCTGGAATTGGAGCTGTAGCTGCCAGCCTACACCACGGCTCACAGCAATGCTGGAACTCTGACCTCCTTAGCAAGGCCAGGGATTGAACCCACATCCTCAAGGACCCAAGTCAGGTTCATTAGCACTGAGCCACAACAGCAACTCCTAAAATAGATTGTTTTAATTAACACTTGAATCCATTTGGTGGAAATGCTAGGTTTTAGGAAAAAGCAATGACATCATGGATTAAATAGCCTCTAGATTTCAAATTTTTTCTGAACAAGAATCATGTCTGTATACTCATTTACGTTTTGGTTGACACTGGAAGCCATTATAGTAAAAACCAAACTGAACAAACATGCTGTAAGGGACAGAAACTATGAATCTTATTTTTTAATTTCATCAAAGGCCATTGCTTTTTAAGGCTTACCTCTATGAGCAAACCAGTGGTACTATGAACAAAAAGGCTTTCTTCACGTGGCCACTCAATGGACTAAAAAGTCCCTTGAGCCAGAGAGCCATATGGAGAAAGGAAGGTTACTGTAAGTTATCTTTCACAAGAAGCTTTGTCACTTTAACTTTTTAAAGTGAAACAATTCTTATGCTTTAGATTCCTAACTATAGAAAAATGTTCTACACTCAAAATTTCTTTATTCTAGAAAGAGAATATCACTGATAACGGCTAAGAAGCAGTTACCTAGTATCTATCCATCCCTGTAAATAGCAATGTAAAGAAAATGATGAAATTTAATTGACCCCATTTAGTCATTCTTATCTCTTCTCTCAGTTCAGTCCTAGAAAATATACAGTTTAGATAATCAAATCACTAAGATGCTGCTAAGTCTCATGTCAGTCACAACTGTAAATATTTTTTATTTGGTGGACTAATACCCTCCACAGGAAATTAGAGATTTTAAAAGGAAGCTTAGATGCCATAACTCACTTCTGCAGATTTATTGTCGAATATTTCAGGGGATTTGGATATGGGATGAAATTTCCATATTAAAAACATAAACTCAAAGCTAGTATTTCTTTACAGTTATAAAACCTGCTCTTTCACATTCTCCTAAAAGCATAAAGATAGCACAGGGAAGAATGTTTTTGTTAAGACTAAGGAAAGAGGGAGTATTGCCAAAGCAAACTCCATGAATGATGGTGATGCCCAACTAAACTGTCAAAGACATTACTGACAGCAACAGAACAGGACTGACACACCAGTGCATAAATCAGCAAGGCCCAATCTACCAAGAAGTTTATATCTGAAGAATTTACTTGTCACTTTGATGGGGAAAGAGCATTAAGACACAGTTCTTATCTAAAAGTCAATACCACTTAAAGCAAATCTAAATTAATTAAGCTCTCACTGTCCACAGGTTTGTCTCCTAAAATCATAAGCACAAAATAATCTGTAACAGTGATATCCATTTCAGAGGAGGACAAGAGAAGCAGACAAGTTCTTTTTGAAATTAAGACATCTCAGTTTTGCAACAAATGTAGAAAAGTATTTATATGGGAGAAAAAGGAAGCTTCATTTATTGTAAAGTCAGGTAAACTTAGGTATTAAATTGGCAATGTTAATAAGGAACACACATAGCCCAGAACCATACATTTATAGTTCATACACAGGTTACTCTGGCATAACTTACTGGGTTCCATAATGGTCTAAAATGCTTTTAGATCAAATTTAAAATTTTCTAGAATTTTAGATGGCTAAAAGGACATTGGTCCACTGTTGTCAAAATTCAAGGAGTAATAAATGTTAACCCATGTTTAATTTCCATCTAAACTTTCAATTCAACAGCTCTTAAAAGTTTTTTAAATCCCTACATCACTTCTAAAAGGATTAAGGCAAACTGTTTTTGTTAAAATTCAAAGTAAAGCTTTACAAAAGATCTAAATAGAACTTCTGTATACAAATTTGTTTAAAACTATCAGGGTCACAAAACTGCTACTGCCAACGACAGACTTAAGAGTTATTCTAGGTAGATAAAAAAATATTCTCCCTCCTTTTAAAGATATAAATAAAACGGCTAGACCAGTTTTCTATTACAAAAAGCTGTGAACCTGATAATAGGCATTATAGCATAGTCTCTCAATATCTTATTTCATCTTTGCATCTTACTAGCCTATGTATGGGATACAGTATTTTCCAAAAAATGGAAAAAAAAAAAAAAAACAGATCCAGTGGGAGAAAGAATGTTTAATAAATGGTATTGAAACAAATAGCTATCAGTTTGGAATAAAAATAAAATTAGATCCTTATACCTTGTACCATGTAGAAAAATACATATATTACTGATGGATTCAAGAGTAAAAAATAAAAACGCAAGTACCCAAAATTTTACATACAATTTTAGAGAGTTCACAGACTCCCTAAAGCCCATTCATGGATCTCAGATTATCTAGAAGAGGAACTGTTAATCATAACTTCTGTTAAAATTTCAATACCAGACATGTTTTCAAGATCTAGTAACATGCAACAAATGAAGATGAACACATTAACTCATTGTTGTAATTTTATAAAATCTCCAAACTGGAACTAGAAACAGAGGCATGTCACTACAAATGAACAATGACTTACTAAAAAAACAAACAAACAAAAATACACCAAATTTAAATAAGTTTGAGTGTATACTGTACAAGTGTATCCATATGTCTGTTAGCCTTTCAGAAATATAAAATCAGCTAAATCTGTAGTACTTAAAATTTAATATATGCAATGTTATTCTCAAACTTGATTAAAATACTTAATAAATACAAGTTACGTTTAATATGAATAACTGCAACATAAACATCTAAACATATAATAGGAATTCTATAATATTAAAATGCAATACTTTCACCTGCATTAATCTCATACACAATGGAAAAATACTTGCAGATAATTAGCATTAAGAATGCAAATATATTTTCACTGTGGAAGAAAAATAAGATTAGAAATCATATATCTGTGTAATCTACAAGAAAGCTGTAGATAGTCTACATTATGATATTCTATTTTAAAACGAAAACAATTCAATATTTAAGTTTACAACAAATTTACTCAAGGCAAAATATTTGTTTATTACAGAACGGGATCTTAAAATAAGCAAGGCAACATTAGATCAACCATTTTAGTTTTTTTTTTTTAAATGAAGTGTAGCTTTAAAATTGTAATAAAGGTAAACAAATTCTAACATGCTCTTCTCTTCTTATAAATGGGATGATGTAGAAAAGCAAAGCTTCAGTGTGTAGGGATTGGAACCATCTGTAAAAATTAAAAAACAAAGTTAATAGTTCTCTTCATCAAACTTTCATGATTACCTCGAATTAGTAAATTATTTCATTTTTTATAGTATTAGAAGCAGGACTATATAAAGCAGGAAAATTTCTATGTAAAATTGTAAGAGCAAGATTACTTTCGTTCATACCTACTAACAGGTAAGCTTTGTGAAGCCAGGGGCTTTGTCCATAATGTTTTAAACATTATCTGACACAGAAAGCACTCAATTTTTTTTTTTTAGTAAAGTAATCATTATGGACAAAATAGTATCAGGATTAGGCCCATCTATCAGTAAAGATCACTCTGCAAAAAATATTACCAATGGTAATTGCTCTATAAAAGTTAATTCAAATATAGCTTGGGGAGTTTCCACTGCGACGCATTGTTACAATTGTGGCTCAGATTCAATCCCCGGCCTGGGAATTTACATGTGCTGCAGGTGCGACCAAAAAAAAAATACATGCATATAGATAGTATATACAGCTTGGGAATTGGGACAAGACTGGAATATAGAAAAAGATATCAATGAGCTGAAAAAGTTCTAAGAGATCTAGTATTCTCTGACCATCAATGGAGTACATAAATTTTTAAGTGGGTATAACCCACAAAAATACTTCCATTTTACACATTTTTCTTTTCAACTTTTCAGACCATGCAGAGATAATTCTTTTTTGGCTGCCCTGTGACATATGGAGTTCCCAGGCCAGGGATCAGATCTGATCTACACTTACAACCTATACCACAGCTGTGGCAACACCGGATCCCTAACCCACTGCGCTAGGTTGGGTATGGAACCTACATCCCAGCGCTCCAGAGACACTGCTGATGCTGCTGGTACACAGCAGGATGTCCCAGAGATACTTCTTCATCAGTTGATTATGCAAAGAAATAATTCTAGTATCTTAATATATCAGAATTTTAGTATTAAAAGCTATCGCTCCTAAAGGAAAAAAGAAATTCCTATAAAAGTATATATATATATATATATATATATATATATATATATATATATCAAGAAGTATTTGCAAGACAGTGCAGAGGATAAAAAGAGTACCTGTCTCCAAGGAGTTTACAATTCATATAACTATCTTTTCCATGCATATAATTTTAAAGGCTTTTAAAACTTTCCATCAAAAATTAAGCCTCACTATTTAAAATTAACTTTTGAAACTAAAGATAAAATGAGAGGAGGTAGCCCTGTTTACTTATTTTTTTTTCTTTCTTTCTTTTTTTTTGGTCCTTTTAGGGCCACAACTTGGCACATGGAGGTTCCCAGGCTGGGGGTCCAGTTGGAGCTATAATGGCTTTACCACAGCTCACAGCAACACTGGATCCTTAACCCACTGAGCAAGATCAAGGATCGAACCTGCGTCCTCAGGGATACCAGTCAGATTCGTTTCCACTGAGCCACGACGGGAACTTCTTTATTTACTTATTTTTTAACTTCTTACTAAGATTAGTATAATGAGCACCCACATAATTTCAGTAATTATCAACATTTGGCAGTCTTATTTCATCTACCTTCCCTCTACATACTTTTGGGGGGGCTGGAATATTTTAAAGCAAATCCTAGATCTGTTATTCCAACCATAAATCCTTCAATAAATATTCTCCCCGCCCATTACCTTTCATCATCACGCCTAATACAATTAATAATAATTTTTCTCCTACTATTAAAAAAATGAAGTTTCAGCAACCTTTAGATCCAGGATTGAAGTAAATTATAGGGCACTGTAAAAAAGAAGTCATTTCACATAAGAACATACAAAAGAGAGTGACAATTTCATTTGATGGCAAATTAAAATATCATTTTTCAACTATCTTATTGGCAAAAACTGAAAGACTGACAACACTCAGTGTTGGTAAGGGTGTTGGGCAATGGGCATTTTCATATACTGCAAGTGGTAAGGTAAATTTGGGTAATCTTTTAATTAATTATTTGGCCATGATATGTGGAATTCCCAGGGCCAGGGATCAAACCTGTGCCACAGCAGCAACCCAAGCCACATTGGTGACAATGCCAGATTCTTAACCCACTGAGCCACCAGGGAACTCTGAGTAACCTCTTTAAAAGGCAATCAATATTTACCAAAATATAAATCTTTATGCTCTCTACTATGAGGAAATTGTCCTACAAATACAAAAAATACAACTATAAGGATGTCTACTATAGCAACAGCAAAATACAATTTGAAACAACAGTGTTCATCAGTGGGGAACTAGATAAATCAAACTGTTATATCTCTACTAAAAATAGCTACTCTGTGGGGAAAAGAAAGGATAGCTTTGCATGTACTGATATGGACACAGATTTAAGATTTATCAGGTGAAAACAGCAAGGCACTCAATAGTATGTACAAAAGAACCATTCTGTATAAGTTTCGCTTTAAAATTTTTTTTTTTAATTTTCTTTTTGGCCGTACCCACAGCATGCAGGAGTTCCCAGACCAGGAATCAAACCCGAGCCACAGCAGTGACAACACTGAGTCCTCAAACACTAGGCCACCAGGGAACTCTTTGTGTTAAGTTTTTTAAACATAGATATATTCATTTGGGAGGAATAAATGGAGAAGACAAAAAGGTTTGAGGTTAAAAAAAGCTTTAGGAGTTCCCAGTGGTTAACGAATCCGACTAGGAACCATGAGGTTGCGGTTTGATCCCTGGCCTTGCTCAGTGGGTTAAGGATCCGGCGTTGCCGTGAGCTGTGGTGTAGGTCGCAGACACGGCTTGGATCCCGCGTTGCTGTGGCTCTGGCGTAGGCCGGTGGCTACAGCTCCGATTCAACCCCTAGCCTGGGAACCTCCATATGTCACGAGAGCGGCCCAAGAAATGGCAAAAAGACAAAAAGACAAAAAAAAAAAAAAAAAAAAAAAAAAGCTTTAACTTTCGTTTTGTACCATTATGTACTGTTTGAGTTTTTTAACCATATATATTTATTGCTTTCTTCTAAAAAGATCAACAGGAATTAAGGCATTTAGTCTCCAAGATGGCCCCAAAGCTCCCTATCTCCTGATATTTAGAGCACTATAATCTCCCACTATATTCCATGGTTGGTTGGTGTGACCATAAGTTTGCAGCATAAGTGATGGTATATATCACTTCCGGTATTAAGTTATTAAAGACCCTATGTTTTGTTGGTCTTTTGTTTTCATCTCTCTTGGATCACTCATTCTAAGGGAAACAAGCTACCATGAGTGAGCATGAAAGTGGATTTTCCAGTCCCAGTCATAAGACTTGAAATGACTACAGATTGCAGCTAACTATAGTGAGAGATCCTGAGCCACAGCTACCCAGCTAAGCTGTACACAAGATTACCGATCCTCGGAAACAGTAAAATAAACGTTTGCTGTTTTAAGTGCACATGTGATAACTTGTTGTAAAACAATAGGTAACTAAATATAAGAATCATGTGGGGTGTGGGATTTATATGCATTTTTAAAATTTATAGTTCTCTGTATTAAAAAAAAAAACTATTGTTTTAAAATTATTGTCAATGTTTCTGAAGGTAATTCCCATTGAATAATTGCGACACGATTTAACTTACTGGGAACTCTTATCTGGTAGTGATTTAGTGCTGTAAGGGCTTCTACTGCATCAGTTTTGCATTCCCATTCTAACAGCCCAGAAAGTGTTTTGGCAGAAGCTAAAACAAAACAAAGAAACACAAATTCAGTTGTTATTTGCTTGTCATCAAATTAACTAGAAAACTTAAAAAAAGAGGGAATGTGCACTTACGTTTTGCATCAAACACTTTATATTTGATGAATGTAAGAACTTCATGGTCATTACACAACTGTCAAAGAAATGTAAAACTCCATTAAAAATATGGCCAAAATAATATTTCTACCTTTTTTTTTATCCCCAGAAAGTAAAATTTATGGTAGCATTTAAGTTTTGAGGATGGCATGAATGAATTAAATCAAGTATATTTTTAGATTAATAAGTTACATGAGAAGATCAATTAAAACAGTGATATTCTATAAACTATGTATATAATTTTACTGCTATACAATAAAACCAAGATTCATAATTCTCAGAGTTGACCAGGATTTAGCAAGTACCTAAAAGAGAGAGTAGAGTTTCAAAAAAATCATCTCTTTTCTGAAGCATTTTCCCTTAACTTTCCTACAGTTAGGGGAAAATGCAGGGATATATAAAATTTTGTTATGGGTGAGATTTAAGACCATGGTAAAAAAGCTTTCTGAATGCAGGAATAAGGGTACCTCATTCTAATTCCAATTCACAAAAAGACTGAGCCACAAACCAACAAGATAATGAAGGATGGAGGCCAGAAAAGTATAGCAGTCAAAAAATGAACTATAGGAGTTCCCTGGTGGCCTAGCAGTTAAGGATTTCACGTTGTTACTGCTATGGCTCGGGTTCAATCCCAGACCCTGGAACTTCCATATGCTGTGGGCATGGCCAAGAAAAAAAATTAAAAAAAAAAAAATGAGCTATATAATAAGTACCAAATAAGTAACAGAACACTAATAATATCAAAGCTAGAAGATGGGAGTTCCCATCGTAGTGCAGCGGAAACAAATCCGACTAGGAACCATGAGGTTACAGGTTTAATCCCTGGCCTCACTCAGTGGGTTGAGGATCCAGCGTTGCCGTGAGCTGTGATGTAGGTCACAGAAGCAGCTTGGATCTGGTGTTGCTGTAGCTCTGGCATAGGCTGGCAGCAACAGCTCTGATTAGACCCCTAGCCTAGGAACCTCCATATGCCATGGGTGCGGCCCTCAAAAGACAAAAGACAAAAAAAAAAAAAAAAACCAAAAACACCCCTAGAAGATGAAGAGATCAAAATTTAAAATGATGCTAAAATATGATATATTTTAAAACAGGAAACAATAACAGTCTACACAATTCTCATATTCTAGTGCCTACCTTTGTGAAGGTTTCTTCTGTGACACACAACGGAACGTTATAATAATGCAGCACACACGAGGGTGGCTGGATTATATTCTTAGATGCTTGGCCAGCACTTGTAAAGCGATTATTTTTGCTCATTGCAAAATCCTTGTAGCTACTTGTACCATCCTCGAGCTCGAATATTTGACTTGGAACAACTGAATGTTGTTTAGAAACACTAAAGATTAGAAAGGAAAGAGGTACAGAACATAACTTTGTTAGATAAAAAGAAGCAAGCAGGCAGTTTCAAAATGTTAACATGTATGCCTGAGTCAATCTTAACAAAAAAGGCATGTGTAGCTATTTAAATACAATTTAAATATTTACTATTTTGAACATTTATTTAAATATTTAAGTTTAGTTTGATTTATAATCACTTATAGTTTAGACATAAGTTAAAGAAAAATCTATTGAATATATTTTCATATTAGAAAATTTTAATATAAAAACTAGTGGTTTTTTTGTTTTGTTTTTTTGTTTTTTTAATGACTGCACCTGCAACATATGGAAGTTCCCCGGCCAGGGAATGAATCCAAGCCTTAATTGCAACCTATGCTGCAGCTCTGGCAACACTGTGGGATCCTTTAACCCACAGTGCCAGGCCAGGGATAGAACCCTCACCTCTGCAGCGACCAGAGCCGCTACAGTTGGATTCTTATTAACCCACTGTGCCACAACAGGAACTCCAAAACCTGCTCACTTTAAGAAGCTATTTTATGATCATAAAACTAAAAACTAAGTATAAGTAATAAGAAAAATCTAAATTGTATGACCCTAAGTGTCTAAAAATGACATCACTAAAGCTACTAGTTTCAGATGTGCCCTAAGTTACAATAAAATATACTGAAATGGAAATTAATGTCTCAAATAAAAAGGATATCTTTTAAATTTACCACTTAAGATAAATAATTACCAAACATTAAGTCTTTTCCCAAATAATTTCACATTGTTAAGATGTGTGACAGCTCTTTCTACAGCATACTCATCACCCATTTCTACTAGTGCTGTACCAGGAATGGTCTTCATAAATTTTACCTGTAAACACAAAATTCCAAAAAGGTGAATACTTAATTCCCTTTTACAGTAAAAGGATTTCTATTAGACACTCTTAACTCTTATAAAAATTCAATGAAGTTAAAAAAGAAAACTATAGTTCTATTGTATAGCACACTGAAGAAGAACACAGGGCTACCCTGACTCTTATTTACTAGTTGTATAATCTGGGACAATTTACTTCACTTCTCTGAGCCACAGACATCCCTATAAGATGGAGATAATGATAACATGGCAGGATTCATCTGTATTTATTCACTCAATAAATATTTATTAAGTGCCAATATGTTTTAATAATTAGGCATTGGGGATTTAATGGCAAACATAATAGACATGGTCTTCTTGAAGCTTATACTCTGTTGTTTTTTTTGTTCGTTTTTGTTTTTTTGATGTATCTGAGGCATGTAGACGTTCCCAGGCCACAGCAGTGACAACACCAAATTCTGAACAGCTAGGCCACCAGGGAACTCCTTGTAGCTATTCTAATAGGTAGGTCAGAAATTTTAAAGTAAGTAGTAACTACTAACTATTTAGGGTGCTAGTTAATGCCTTAAGCAATAAACATGATACTATATGAGAAATAATACAAGTGGCCTTGAGATAGCACTGCCAGTAAGAAGGACTGTGCAAGGTGGGGCAATTTAAAAAATAGGCAATACTTTACAAGTTTTCATGACATCTTTGACTGAGGCCATCTTTATCCCTCTTATATTTTTCCAATTTTAGCATACGATGCTATAAGGGTTAGATGGGACAAAGTATGACAATCTTTCAGCATACAGACTACCCCCGGAAAATCCCTCAATAGGTATTAAATACTGCTAACATTCATGACACCTTGGACATTCTTCCTTCTTATCTGTTTGTCTCAAAGGAATAGTGGGAACGTATTTACACAACAAATGCAACACAGCACTTACAGATGTCACTGCAACTATCAATTTTAATAGGCTAACCTAGCATTTTTATACTACACCTGTATTTGAACAAAACTCAGTTGTAGCAGGACAGGACTTTTTAGCTTTTTTTTTTCTTTTCTGTTTTTTATCTTTTTAGGGCCCTACCCGTGGCATATGGAGGTTCCCAGGCTAGAGGTCTAATTGGAGCTGTAGCTGCTGGCCTACGACTCAGCGACAGCAAGGCCAGATCCAAGCCGCATCTGCAACCTACACCACAGCTCAGGGCAATGCCGGATCCTTAACCTACTGAGCAAGGCCAGGGATTGAACCCGTGTGCTCACGGATACTAGTTGGGTTCATTAACCACTGAGCCATGACAAGAACTCCAGAACTTTTCAGCCTTATTTGAAATCAATTGTCTTCTTGTGGGCAAAATTTCTCTCCCTTGATTAATCCAGTAACATCCTACAAATATAATAGTAATTATATAAAATATGTAGTTATTTTACTGGTAAATCTGAAGAAAAAGTTAGAAAAATTAATTATATATAGACCTTTAAAGGATTATGATGGGTTGATTTTAATATATCATAATGTATCACTTAAACTGTTAATATTTTTTGAAACGTAGAATAAGGGAGACTAGAATTATTCAAATAAAATACAGAAAACTTAAATTGTATTAGAAAAAGTAATTTAGGTTTCTAAATCATGAGACAACTTGTTTGTAACACAAACCACAATGATCTAAAGATGCTGATTAAACTGCCTGATTCCAGTTGTCTACAAATGTGAAAAGCATAAACATAAAAATAACACTATGTAAAGAAGGTTAAAATGTACATTAAAGCCCATTTAGTTATCAAGCATGCAGTTCCAAGACCTTATCTAAATAACCGGGTGTCTAAAATAAATGTCTATGTGAAAAAAATCTGAATTACTTTCTCCAGTGTTGCTAAATCTGTCCTACGTATTCTTGGTTAGTTATATAAGCAGAAATATCCCATATGCTATCCTCTAAACCAAATGTGCAATTTTCTTCCTTTCCTTCTTTTCAAAAATTGGTCAAGTAGTTATGTAGAGGAAATGTTTTTTCAGACATTTTCCAAGTTGCTGTATCAGATCAAAGAGGCTTTAAAATTAATGAACTAAGAACTAGGAGTACTAACTCCACTCTCCCCCTCCCACACACATGACTCACACACCTGTACTTTTTTATTGTTATGAAAAGAATACCAAAAATCACTTAAAACAACAGGGAAAGATAACATTACTCCAGTACTGAAACTCAGATTAGCGAATATATCAAATAACTGGTAGCAAGACTACAATCACTTCCCCAGTTACATTTTCCATGAGTCTTTCAAAAACAGTCCAGGGTCTACCTTGTGACAGGGCCTATTCTAAGTACTTGAGAGATAGCAATGAACAAAACATCACAGATCTGGGGAAACCAGAGTTATCTGGTGAAAATAAAGTTATAATTTTAAAGATCTTCAAAATCTGTAAAATTTAAATGTTTTGCTACTTTTTGAGTGTAAGCTTCTGGACAGAAACTTTTGGACATAATCTATCAAAGTGGGTTAGTTTCAAATACTGATTGAGCTAAAAGCATGTTGTTCCTCAGAAGATATTAAAACTCTAGCATTTCGGAGGCAAATATATAAATCTAGAACGCTCCTAAAATTCACGGATGTGGCCAAGCTCTCAGACAAATTTACGTACACCTAGCTCCATGAAGCAACTGTTCTTTTAAAATTCCACAGTTCAACATGTTAAATGCTAGAATTTCTCTAAAATGATTAAAAAAAAAAGTACATAGACTATATATGCCTAAAATATGCTAATAACCAATTAAACTATTTACTGTTTGGACTTCTATTTATATCAGTAATTTTAAAAATAAATTACTGTTGTTTTTAGTACCAACAACCTATTCTGATCACATACCAACAAAATCCAATTTCCAGAATCCTTACCTGATGGATTTTTAGCTTATATGGATCACTACTGAAAGAACTGACATGTTCGTAAATACAAGATATATTCGTAGCCTTTTCAGGTTTTCCTACTACATATCCTAGCAAAAGAAGCTAATATAAAATGAAACTTACCTTTTCAATATTTCCATATAAGCAGAATAGGTTAAAGACTCTTGAACAATTCATTTTTAACTGATGTAATCCACTAACCATCACAACTGAACCAGAGGGATTTCCTCCATGCATGTAAGAGGAAGAAGCCTGTGGCAATGGATAGGCAACAAGCTCAGGTGTATCTCGAGAGCCCATTCTGTAACGACTTGGTAAAGGTAATAACGGACCATGGGATCCTATTAAACAAAACAAAATATAACAAAACTTTAGCAGATACATTTTACCACACATAAAAATAAACTCTTAATATTAGCTAGGTTGATGTATGTCCAAGGAAAACTCAAATGTATGAATATTCAAATATAACCTGTGAGAATTAATAAAAATCTATATTTATTTGCACCAGATCCAATATACATTGACCTGCACACACCTGCATACACCAGACTTTAAGTTCCTAGTTTTAAAAAATAGTAGTTTATCAAAAAAGTATATAAGATCGGGCCATAGAGAGGGGGTAGAAATCAATGTAAAACTTTAGGCCACTGTATATAAATTATACCTCATTAGAAAAAAAAACTTCTGGAGTTTCCGTCGTGGCTCAGTGGTTAATTAATCGGACTAGGAACCATGAGGTTGCGGGTTTGATCCCTGGCCTTGCTCAGTGGGTTAAGGATCCGGCGTTGCTGTGAGCTGTGGTGTAGGTTGCAGATGCGGCTCGGATCCCGCGTTGCTGTGGCTCTGATGTAGGCTGGCAGCTACAGCTCCGATTGGACCCCTAGCCTGGGAACCTCCATATGCCAAGGGAGTGGCCCTAGAAATGGCAAAAAGACAAAAAGACCAAAAAAAAAAAAAAAAAAAAAAGAAAGAAAGAAAAAAAAAACTTCTGCCAACATTTTTTGGAGAATAATACAATAAAATCTATAGTGAAATCTAGAAAAACATCTTTATACAGATAGAACTAAAAAGGACATCTTTAGTTCCACTGAAAATTTGTCTCCTTGAATATATTTTACTATAATGTACTTTGAGGTTAGTATTTTATTCCCCTGATTATAATTTAGAAAACTAAAACCCTAGATAATACCCCCCCAAGTCAGAGGTATCAGTATTTAGCAACTTCCATTTTTTGAAACATCGAGAATCCAGAAAACAATGCTTGAGTACCTGAAATTGCTGTCATAGAAACACACAAATCTATCTCTTATACTGAGAATCTTTATTAAGAATCAACTTGCTAACTCTAGAGTAGTTCTAAACAACTTTATCTGGTTTTCCCATCCATAACAGATTAGAAGTAAAAAGAAAAACAAAGTTAGAGTGAATGGAATAGACAGGAATGAGGGCGTCTGGAGAAACTATGATACTAAAAGCAGGCATAGGGCAAATTTACAGCAGCAAGAAAAGAGGCAAAAGAATAAGAAAAAGCAACTAAGATGGAGATATGTAACTGAAAAATATAAACCCACACATCTTAGGTGCTCCTGAGTCAGTGATTACAGAAGGATGTTCTGGGGTGCATTCAAAGATTCACCTTATGTGCAAGAAACCAATCCAAAAACCCAAGTCCTTTCCTCATTTCTCAAGAAGTAAAGATATATAATGCTAATGGCTTTTATTTTTATGTAAGACCAAGGGACACTTTTCATCTACTAAGTGAGTTACTAAGAACTACTATATTTTGGTATCATAGAACATTTTTGCAGCTTATGCAGACTCCAATTCAGTATTCAGTTGTTTAAATATAGCTGCCATTCATAACAACACAGCAACACTACCACTGAACAAATGTAAACATAGTGTGAGTTTCTGCAATTTTATGGAGGCATACTTTATCAATATACCATCATCAGTATTGCCTTAAATTGATCATGGTTTTCAAGGACTCTTATTGCTGCTTATCATAGTTTATCAAAACAATCAATACAGCTGATGGTGAGTTACTTGTTAGTAATCATATATATTTTGGCCTCTAATTTAGGCTACTATACATATACTGAGGTCAAATATCAAATATTTTTTTTTGGCTGCACCAGTGACATATGAAGTTCCCAGGCCAGGGATCAAACCCAAGTCACAGCCCAATCCTTAAACAGCTGGGCCACTAGAAAGCTCTCAAATATCAACCATTCTTACACCTATTGCAAATATATGTATACATATTATACTCCACCCACTCCCACTACTACCATATGCTTTGACATGTTACTATTATCACTAAATTTTTTCACAGAAAGGGGAAAAATGTACAATAGATGGGCAGTGGAAACTTCCACACTGCTTAAATTGACCAAGATCCCAGAATTCTTTGAGATCTACTGCCATAGGTTAACAATCAAACTCAGTGCAAAAAGATACCTGATGTTTATAATTACGACATTGCATTAGGATTAAGTTACATTATTTACACTATTTAAATTATTACCTGTATTAAGAAGGAAAAAAATATCTTAGAAGCTTTCTATACTAAGTAGTTCATACAAAAAGTTTTGGTGTTTCAGGCTTTTAAAAATTCACTTATGTGGAGAAATGCTATATATATGGTATTCTGAACATTTTGAAGGCCTTTCCCATCTTTGATACTTCAAAATCTTTGGTCCAGGAACCATATGAAAGATGCTAGCAATTAATATACAGATTTTTCTTGGACTCAGAGCAGAAAAATCTGTACATTCTTTTTTGCCACTTTTCAAGTATGAGGGCTTCTACTAGTTCGTCTCCTAGAGCTGGGCTTTCCGAATTAAAAGACCTAATGAATTGTGAAAGTATAGATTTATACTGCTATTATAAACTAATGAATACATTTATTAATCTACTAAATAAACCTTTTCCATTCCTTCTTTCTCACATATCATCACAAAGGAAAAACCACCTATGATATGACGCCAAAATGCAAATACACTTGTTTTGCTGAACTGTTTATCTGAAGGGATACAGCTATGATTTAAAGCATTTGTAAAAAGGCTCAATATCATTAACACTCATTCCCATCTGTGCTTTTTCCCCAATTTCCTCATCTTACTTCTCTCCTCGACCAATCCTTATTCACCTCTCTCTCTTATACCCTATTCTGCTTACTTCCCTAAGAAAAAAGAACAAGTTTTCCTGAGTTAAATGTTTCAATGGGCATAGCTCGGAACGGACACCCCTATACAACCCCACGACAACCACTCTTCCTCAGCAAGACTCTCCAGAACCTGAATGATCCCTATTTAACAAGTGTCATTCCAAAGAATTTTGCGCCTCTCTTTTTAAGGAAGCTTACAAATTTAAAATTTATATATATATACACATAAACACTAAATAAATTAGGGCACGAAACAAAGAATTTCACAATAGGCTTTAAAAAATAAAGTTCCAGGATATAATATATTCTTGTTTATGTAATTTTTCACATATTCTATAAGAGAAGGCAAACCTAAAAAGCCATACTGAGAAAACACTCTGTGTCAACACTGCACTACAATAGAGTTCTTTGTCCTTCATATGTATTTTCACAGATTTTTCTAACCCCCTTTGGCAGAACATTTAACTGGTTAATTTTTCGCCTTAAGCTGACTGCCATGACACATTTATATACTCTTCGGCACACTACGAACTTTTGATTAGTCACTCTTTTGTAACTTTCCATTAAACAAGGTTAAGTAGGTTCCTAATAAGTGTTTCTTTACTCAGGATCAGATCTACTCATATGACCGTATTTATTATTCACTCTGTTAAAGAAACAACTAAGAAAAATGATCAAGGAACACAATAAAATGTCTGCAATAAGATTTTCATTTTATAACACATTTACTGTTCTGACATAACCACAGACTATTTCTTTTTTCTTTTCTTTTCTTTTTTTTTTTTTTTTTTTTTTTTGGTCTTTTTGAGGGCTGCACCCAAGGCATTTGGAGGTTCCCAGACTAGGGGTCTAATCAGAGTTGTTGTTGCCAGCCTACACCATAGCCACAGCAACGCAGGATCCGAGCCACGTCTCCAACCTATACCACAGCTCACAGCAACGACAGATCCTTAACCCACTGAGAGAGGCCAGGGATCGAACCTGCAACCTCATGGTTCCTAGTCAGATTTATTTACGCTGCACCACGGCGGGAACTCCAACATAGACTATTTCAATCTCTTCTTCAATATATACTACGGAAACTTGAACAAATACACACACACTAAATTCCTAGAATGAAAATAAAGACTCAGGAAATAAGCTAAAACTCACAGCTAAGAATGGTCACCAAACATGTATACAACTGAAAACATTTCAGACAACAGGCAATACTGGGGGCTTTTTCAGTAATAAATCCCAAGAGTACAATACAGCAATTTCTATTTTCTACTACTCCTAATAGTACTTCTAATTATACTTCTACTTTAAACCACAGGATAGGTGGAGTCAATAACTACTGCTAAAAACTACAAAAACTCTAAAACATACAACTAACAACCAGTTAAGTTTTATCAATTACAATTTTCAACATCTACTTACAAAGGCAACAGTCTGATACCTAACTTTTTCCTGGGGAAGATTATTATTCTAGGTTTCATAATCTTATCAACATAGCAAACATTAAAACTAAGAAGTTTTTTTAAAAAGAATTAAATATTAACTTAACCAAAGCTGAAGTACCAACTGTAAAACTAAAAGAATTAAGGATCTAACCAAAAACATGTTTCCTTTCAACAAATACCCCACTCTCTCTGCCTTTATTATTCAAAATTCCTCTTTGTTCATAATTGCTAGAATGAAAGAAAAGACACTTACTGAACTATAATTCTTTTTGGCCCTCTAACAGACCAGAGCCCATTACTAATCAAAACAAAATATAATGGTAAAAAGGCTTTCAATCCCAACCAAAAGCTCTCAGTTATCTCAAAGATTGCGTGATATAACAATAGCCTAAGAAAACAAAGGCTTTTGGACCACTCCTTTGGAATACATTTATAAGGGGCTGATCCCATAAACCAAGTCAGGTGAGCAGGAAAAACAGAGACAAGGATTGTGCCATTCTTCATCAGAAATGCAAAAATTCTAATAGTTTGTCTATACTACCTTCCTTCTGCCTTGACAAACTTACCATAGCCATCATGTCTAAACGAAGAAGGGTGTTCTCCCAAAATGGCTTGTCTCTGGCGACCCTTTCCTCTATCTGACACAAAAGTAGAAACATGGTTTTAACAATTTTGACCCAAGTACTTAACAGAGTTCTCACATGGGAAACACCCATTCAAAACATCCATTACAATTCATAAAAATGCAATTCCGGGTTAATGTTAAACATCCATTCATATCCAATTTAAATACAAACACCAAAAGTTTAAGAAAATAATTCTATCTAACAAACGCCACTTAACTTGAAAATATCTTTTTGGCAAATGCCAAATACAATCACACTTTCAAATTTAAGGAAAGAATGGATACTTTTCAGAAAGTGAATGTACACAATGCTAGAGTTTGACACTGTACAGAAGTTTTTACCAATACACGTCTTTAAAACAAGCTTTAAGTGCAGTACTTTTGAAAGACAGTACCTGATGCATACTATTAGCTTCAACAGCAACACATTTTCAAAGTGGGCTTCTTTCAAGAAGTTCAGCATAAGCCAACAACAACCTGTATTACATGGTTTCACAATCAGTAAACACAGAGTATTTTGTATGTATATACACATATTTACAAACACCTACTGACTTGAGAGCTGGAAATTTGCACATCACTGGCCCATATTGTATCATGGATTAGTCATTGTCTACAGACCTTAACACCAGGCAGAACTAGGAGCACCACCCCCAAAGTTTAAAAATGCCAAGTTAAAGCTAACCAAGGGGGCTACATTATTGGATGAGAGTACTACAATACTTCTAAAGGATAATTTTTATGCTAGCTACATTTTTAGGGATGGCATGCCAATTTTCCCAAATCAGACATCAGTTAAAAAATTGCTTCAAAGTTTCTAAAATAGCACTTCTTATGTTAGTTATTAAATTTTAAAAATCAATGCATAGTACTAGAAAGTTTGCTGATCAAATTATACCTTTCAATAAGATTCTTTTTAATGTATCTTAAGAGTCTGGTCATTCTAATCTTTGAAAATTCAAAAAAGAAAGGCTTTCTATATATCCTTAGTCACCTAAACAAATGAGGTTTATGGGAGATGAGAAATGCTTTAATTTTCACTTCAGTCTACAGAAGTATTGTTTTAATTACCTATTCCAAGTTATCATAGATTGAAAGGGTCCTAGGAGGTCATCAAGTTCAACTTTTATTCAATGTAAAAATTCTCTTTACATCATCCCTGGGACCATCTACCTCTGCTTACCCAACACCAGTAACTTGAGGTAACTACTTTTCCTCACATTTTCAGTTAGTCCTAAATCATGAGAAAATGTTTATACCATATAGAATTTTGTCCTCTCCATATATTCTACTCCATTCTGGGACCCACAGCCTTACTTATTACTCAACCTTTCTCCAAAACCTCTTTCAAACGCTTAGAAGTTATTATGCTCTTCCCTCCATTTCCCCAGTCATTTCTTCTCCAGTCTAAATACTCACAATTCCTTCTTTCCAATCAATACATAACTTCCAGCATCATCATTTAAGTCTCACTCCTCTTCAATCAACCCATCTACTAATTCATTCTGCTAACATTCCTCTGCTTAAGCATGCTACCAAATGTTAAATATTAAGTCCTTTTCTGATCTGGATCTTAAACCAAAATCACCGTAATGTCTTCATGACTCAGTTTTATTGACAGAGTTAACTGTGTACTATAAAGGAAAAAGCCCTGGATTGGGAATCAGAAGATTTCAGCTTAACCACTAATTTGCTATATAATCACAGAAATCTTCATTCATAAAATGAAGGAGTTGGTGTACATGATTTCTAAGATATTTTTCAGCTAAACATTCTCACTGTTAATAATTCTCTTTATTGGAAGCATTCACTACTTAATACAAGGTCACATAAAGGAGTGAAGAAAAGTCGAACACTGAATAATATATCAGTCTATAAACAGTAGTTTACTGTAAACTTTCATGGATTCATCTGAAATCTGATGGAAGCTTTGGACCCTTTCTCTCCCAAAGATGCAAATATACACAAGTTCTGCCTAACATCTCTGGAGGGAGTCTCTGGAGTCTAAGCTAAGAATTCTTGATACTAAAATATAATTTGAGCTGAAAAGAACTTTTGAAAAATGAGGTTATATTTATAAAAGCACTCTTTTTTTTTCTCCCCTTTGGTAGAAAAAGTTACAATTCAATGCCAACTTGAGTGGATGCTGAAATCACTACAAAAACAAACAAACAAAAAATAAACTGCTATAGTCTCATCACATAAATATCTGTAAGGAATGAGAAAACAAGAATTTTCCCTCAAAAGCATAACCAACTAAATTTCTGTTTTACCTCCTTTAATTATATTTCCCTATTTAAATATCCACCTTACACATTTCTAAAATTTTCTAACTATAATTTCTTGTATGAAGATCTAATCTAAGCTGACTGTAAACTTTAGACCTTTTAAAAGAATAGATGTAAACACTATTAAAATAAAAAGCTTATCTATAAATGTTTTAAGAGACATTAAAAGAAATACAACCAGAACGCACTATTTCAAATGAGTTTTTTTTTTTTTAAGCCAACAACTGAATGTTCAATAACTGACTGTAATTTGAGAGAAGTGAGAGATTTCTCATCAACCACCTGTTCTGTTGTTTGAGCACTAAAGCTTCATTTTCCAGTACTGTATTCAACTTTACCAAGCCTATGCCAAGCAGATTTCTGTGAGTAGTAAAAAATGTGGGGTCCAGCCAAGCTGCACTATCAAACAAACCTGTCTGCAACCCCATGCATAAGACAAGATGATTTCCTGAGAACAGAGAATTAAAGGGGTTAATCATCCAAAAGTCCTAAATACCTGAACATGAAAGGATCACCGCACTGTCTCCTTTTGGCAAGAATATATGCACTATGGAGTCCCTACTGCCCAAGATATTTTGGATGCCATAAAAATGTTTCCTAATTTATTGACTTCTAAAGGCATACTCATCTTGGTGAGTTTTTCCAACATATGGTTCAAACACTGATATTGTAGTGAAGATGTAGCCAATACTGCAGCCCCCTTGTTTTTACAAGATCCACACTTTGATTTATATATTCCAGAATTGCCACACAGTTGAACAATTTTATCAGTCAAATCTATGCTCATGAAATCTAGCATTTAGAAGTTATAGGTGAAAATGCATCTCAAATGAAATGCTCTTATTTTCAGATTTGTCGAGTTCAAATAAATTCTACCTTGAACAGACATGTTAATTTCACCTCCATTTGAAATGTCAAAATTTCTAGTTACACAAATTAACATGAGTAATAACCTTAAACTGTTACAAAAAGTGACAACTTATAAACAGCCACTTTACAAAAATCAAACCACACAGAAAATAGTCTTTTACATATAATGCACCTTTTCATCATTATGTTATTCTCATCAAATGTCCACAATTGAGAAAAACAAACAAAATATAAATAAATAAACAAAAGTGCAGCAAGTCTGCACCTTTCTAATCCTTTTCTCTTTTATCTGTGTGGATTGGTTGAGCATTATAATTCCCAAGACCTGTAGATAAATTGGCCCTGGCTATCTGTCAATTAACAATTTGAATCTAAGCTGCAAACAGTTACAGCAATGGGCATTAAGATTTACAACATGGTAGATAAAATCTAGTATCCGTTAGTGAGAAGTTTTAAATTCTACATCTGAAACCTTAAGGGAAATCAAACCAATATATACATACAACTTGAATAAATGGGCACAGTCTATCATGGTATTCTTCCCATGCAAGTCTGAAGTACTGTTAAGTGTCCTCCTTTAAAAACTTGGGGTGATGGTGCATGCAGTATGCAGTCAAGGTGAATTGCAAGTCTGAGTTTTTCAGAGGGCTTTTTGCTGATGCCGATGTTGTGCATGATGAAGTGTAGAGTCAGCCTGCTGGAGTCCTCTATCCTTCTTAATGCCTCGTCCAGCTTGGGGGAAAAGTCCTTTCCATAGAGAAGCAGTGTGCAAGTTTGAAGTTTGTAAGGAATATTCTGAATCAGTTTCCTCTCCTCCAAAGAGAGAGAGCTGCTTGGAGAAATGCAAGTCCTTGAACTGCGGGCGTGCCTGTATGTGTGGGCTTCTTGTTGAACTAATTATCAATAACTCAGTACATACCAGTAGGGGGCACTAATGTTCAAGATTCTTTTCCAGCCTTACAAGGCTTTTTGCAACAAATGCTTCACCAACAAGGTTTTCATTTGAAAGAACTAGCTCATTTCAGGAAAAAGGAATCTAACTGCATGTAAAAATTCGTCAGCAGATGTAAGTACATTCTAAAACGCATAAAATACTTACCTCGTCTCCCCAAATATGGTTTAGTGTAGTCCCAACTGTCATTGTCATTCCTAATAACATTTAGACGAGTTGGCTGTTAAGATTAAAAAGAAAATAAATTCAAATTGTATATCCAAAGCATAAATATTTCTTTGGCGAAGTGTTGAAAAAAATATTTACCCTTGCATATTCAATTTTTAGGGTGCAACATCCCGCATATATATCTGCTCCATTGAGTGCTGCTTTAGCTTTCTGGGCACAAAGGACTGATTCAAACATAAGCTCTGTTAAGGAAATTTGGTTTAAGATGTCCAATATTTATAATTATTCACACTCTAACAGACTGAAAAAAATCAGAAATAATTATCTCACTCTTAGAAATGCTTTACCAGATAAAATTTCTAGATGAATTTTAGTAGAATTTATTTTTAAGATCAAGGGTACCAAAGAAAACATTATACAAAAACATTATACAACCAAACTACACTACCTACATTAATCCTTCTAGGTCATCAGAAGCACTTTATAAATTGGGGGGTGGGGAGGAGTTCCCTTTGTGGCACAGCAGAAACGAATCCGACTAGGAACCATGAGGTTGCAGGTTCGATCCCTGGCCTTGTTCAGTGGGTTAAGGATCTGGCATTGCCGTGAGCTGTGGTGTAGGTCGCAGATGCAGCTCAGATCTGATGTGGCTGTGGCTGTGATGTAGGCAGGCAGCTGTAGCTCCAAATCAACTCCTAGCCTGGGAACCTCCATATGGCGCAGGTGTGGCCCTAAAAAGAATAAAATAAATAATTGGGGAGGGGGAAGGAAAAGGAAGAATGGCACATGGTCTCATTCCCTAGCAAAAGCTGCTATCTTAAAACAGGAAATATTTTACACTTAAAGTAGGAAGAACATTATAAAGAATCAATATAATACAAAATAAATACTTGATTTTTTAAATATATTTCTGAGAAGGCAGGGTTTATAATCATTTATCTTCATTTTATTGGCTTTTAAAAATTACTTAGGAGTTCTCATTGTTGCTCAGCAAGTTACAAACCCAATTACTATCCATGAGAATGCAAGTTTGATCCCTGGCCTCGCTCAGTGGGTTAAGGATCCAGCGTTGCTGTGAGCTGTGGTGTAGGCCGCAGACACAGCTTGGATCTGGTGCTGCTGTGGCTGTGTTTCAAGCTGGCAGCTGCAGCTGTGATTTGACCCCTAGCCTGGGAACTTCCACATACTGCAGGTGCAGCCCTAAAACGCAAAAAACAAACAAAAAAACAAACAAAAAAACTTAAGGCTTTAATTGTTTAAAAAAAAAAAATTGGGCGTAATAAAGAATCACTGTGGAGGTGCTGATTTATTCCCCGGCCCTGCACAGTGGATTAAAGGATCCAGTGTTTTTACAATCGTGACTTGGATTCAATCCCTGGCCCAGGAACTTCCATATGCTGCAGTTACGGCCATAAAATAAAAAGAAATTTTAAAAAAGTCAAACTACAAAAGTCATTTAAAAAAAAAGCAGGAGTTCCCGTCGTGGCGCAGTGGTTAACGAATCCGACTAGGAACCATGAGATTGCGGGTCTGGTCCCTGCCCTTGCTCAGTGGGTTTAACAATCCGGCATTGCCATGAGCTGTGGTGTAGGTTGCAGACACAGCTCGGATCCGGTGTTGCTGTGGCTCTGGCATAGGCCTGTGGCTGCAGCTCCGATTCGACCCCTAGCCTGGGAATCTCCATATGCCGCAGGAGCGGCCCAAAGAAATAGCAAAAAGACAAAAAAAAAAAAAAAAAAAAAAAGAGCAAAAACACCTTGCCATAAGTAAGCACCATTAAGAGTTCGTTGTACATCCCCACCTTTTTCTATACATATACATGTACATACAGATTAGGGATTTTTTTTTTTTTTTTTTTTAGGGCAGAACCCAAGGCATATGAAGTTTCCAGGCTAGGGGTCGAAGCAGAGCTACAGCTTCTGACCTAGGCCACAGTCTCAGCCACTCAGGATCTGAGCTGCTTCTGCAGCCTACACCACAGCTCATGGCGATGCCAGATCCTTAACCCACCAAGCGAGGCCAGGTATCAAACCTGCATCCTCATGGACCCTAATTGGGTTTGTTAACTGCTGAGCCACAAAGGGAACTCCTAGGGAATTTTTAAATTATTTTTTACAATGAATTGTACTATATGTACTATTTTGCAACTTCTTTTTACTCAACAAATAACAAAATTTAACATAGAGAAGCAGGTCTTACATAAACCACAACCATTTAAAAGATTCGATGAAGGCATAAAGGTTCTACTAACTCCAATATTTTGATACTTCCAAACTACCTATTTTAAAGAGAGATTCAGAAAAGTCAGTTTGGGATAAATTTCAAAAAGATACAAGTGTACGTATTATAAAATACTGTTACCCCCCCACACACTAAAAAGGCAAAGCACACTGTAAGATGAAGCACCGAACTATTTTACGGTAACAAGTTATTTTTAATCAAAAATACTAATATTTAAAAGAAAAAGTAAAATTCTCTACGGGTACTACTGTTTCATTTTTTAAAACAGACAGGAGACATGGGGGACAGTGAGGGAGAATAAACACTGCTTGTCTAGAAATGATTAAGTAGGAAAAGATCCATATTACATAACGTTCATATACATCAATTTAAAAATTTACAAATAAAGGATATTCAACCATTGCTTGTATCCCATTTCTCTTAAATATAACAATACGTTGCACTTTTCCAACAGGATTGCATACAGTATATAAAACATCCTACGAAGGAAAGAAAATAAGACATCACATTTTATATTTAGAAAAACGAAAAAGCTATTCTGCTTTGTTTTATTTTAAAAAAAACCTCGAGATGTCATTTCTACTAAGCACTAAATTAAACTTTTAAAAATGTTACACTTTAATAAATCTAAAGTTATTTCCTCATCTACACTCATTGAAGTTCCAATGAAACATTTAGAAAGTATTATTACTTTTTTATTTCCTAAATGAATCTTCAATTTTTTTTAAACAGGTGCCTAAAACAATCTCTGACAATACACAATAAAACAAAACTGTAATCAATTACTTTTTTTCCAAATGTGACTCTGAAATGCTTAATATCATAATTACTTAAAAACTATAGTAATAAATATTTATTACAGAGTAGTAGTAGAACAACTTAGTTTTGTTTTTGTTTTTAGTATTTATTTTTCGAGGACAAGAGCTATAGAGAAAAGACCCACAGAAGCTCATTTATATAGTGCTAAGTTTCACCAAACAAGATGCCTGAATCATCTAAGAGACCCCCTTAGGAATAATTCTTCAACCTTCAAATTTCCTTCTTTTTGTTAATGGCTTGCACCTATGATATATGGAGGTTCTAGGACCAGGGATGGAATCCAAGCCACAGCTGCAACCTATACCACAGTTGCAGCAGCACTGGATCTTTAACCCATTGTGCCACAGCAGGAACTCCAACTTTCAAATTTCTTGAGCACCTACAATTATACAGCCACACCGTTAGGTAGTAAGAATACAAAAAACAAATCAGAGTGCTTGTAGAAGTTATACTGTTTTTCTCAAAACACAAAATATTGTAAAAATATTAATACTGCTTATTAAGACTAAATATTACAAAAGTAAATTGATAATGTCTAATTAAATTTAGTGTCCTAAGCTTTGTTTTAAGTTTATGTCCCAATATAATATATTCTTTCTAGAAATCATACTGAATGAAGCTCCTCTTATTGTACCATTCTATTTATTACAAAAATCAAATGTTCTTGTCACTGGCTTATTATTAAACAGCATGTGACTCTTACAAACTAGAAAACTCAACTTGTTCAGGATATGAATCCTTTTTAAAATTCTTCCAATCACTTTTTTAAAGAGTGAAGAAGAAAATTTAAAGTAAATCAGATATGTTTTTAACAAACTATCTGTAAACAGCTTGCACTATGGGATTCTGTCACCTAGCAGATGCTCTTCATACTTATGCAGGCATATGAGTGAGAGATTTCTTGGATCATTTCCAACAAGTCCATCTCATACTTCATTATCAAAAAGAGAATTAACAGTGATGCTAAATAATAAAAAAATTTTAAATGGGCTTATATAATTATGACAATCATGCTTCTGACCTTTTGACAGCTTCAGTGCTCACCATTGCTTTGTTCATGAAACTTGATAATCAAAATTAAAATTAATTTTAATAATTCTTTTTGGAGTTCCCATCACGGCTCAGTAGTTAACGAACCCGACTAGCATCCATGAGGAGTCGGGTTCAATCTCTGGCCTCACTCAGCAGGTTAAAGATCTGGCACTGCCGTGAGCTGTGTTGTAAGTCACAGACGTGGCTTGGATTCCGAGTTGCAGTGGCTGTGGTGTAGGCCGGCATCTACTCCTACCCTGGGAACCTCCATATGCCACGGGGGCAGCCCTAAAAAAAACAAAAGAAAATAATAATAATTTTTTTAAAAAAACTCACTATTTTCATATAAGTAGATGGTAATGACAAAAACTACAGGTTGGTCACTCACAGCAAATTCTAATATAATTTCTAATTTAGTGGAGTTCTTGCACAGTGGATTAAAGATACAGCGTTGCTGCAGCTGTGACTTGGATTCAAGCCTGGCCCAGGAACTTCCATATGCCCTGAACGCAGGTGAAAAAGAAAAAAAAAAAAGGTTTCTCATTCTTAATTTAGTTTGTATTACTAAAATACATACCACTGTAATTGGATAAAGAGGATTCTGAATTGAGAGCAGAAGAACTTTGTTGCCTCCTGATGGATCATCAGTATTTCCTGGCCGAGTGATCCTTTTGCTTGTAGAGTAGTTGAAAAAAGCCTGCTGACCAGCTATGTACACGGGTTCATCTGCAGCAAACGTCACACATTCTTTGGCACTATCTATGTTCTCAAATTCCACTAGAGCCTGCCGTTTAAATGGCATCATCATCACATAGCTGAAAGGGAGATTGGGAAAGAATAATATAGCAAGTTCAGTTAACATTATTTCCCCAATCAAGTAGAAGCAGATTTTAATAAACATGTGTCAAATCATACAGACCAGTTATCTTCACTACCTGTATCCAATGCTAGTCAACTCTTAACTTGTCCAAATAAACTGTGGTATTTGGATACCACAGGTATCCACAGGTAGATGGTGCACATTTGAAAACTCCTCCTATGATTGAAAGCTTTTATCTACATCATGCCCTCCTCAAGCACAATGCTGTTAGTATTAATAATGCTATCCAGTTTATTTCTCAGGCTGCTATTCCAAGCAGTATTAGACAATTCTAGATACAGAAATCAACAGAGATTTAAAAATAAAAACAAAATTCGATAGAAGGTTAGTGTGTGGGACCCCCTCAACAACAGAAATACCACCTCTACTGAATTTTCCAAATAAGTAGGTGCCATACTAAGAAATCACTACACTTTCATTTGTCTTACTAAAAACAGAGAATCAAAAGATAAAAAGAAGCAACTACAAATGGACCACATTTCATATAAAAATCTCTAAGACTCTTAAATATTTTTAAATATTAAAGAATCTATAAAAAGGTTCACTAGAATGTGGTAATCATAGATGCTATGAGCAAGATGGTGAAGTATATACTCTTCATTGTATACTCTGTGGGAAGGGGAATATATTTTAATACATGAAATAAAAAATAAAGAAATGAAGGAAGAGAAAAGAAAAATCAGAACAGATCAGAACAGGGAAACAAGATATCCTCTAGTCAAAGGAACAAGAACCTTAAACATATTTTAAAATACAATTAACATGCTTTTTATGACAACAGAAAGCCAGAGAAAAAAACATCAGGTCAGGTACTCAGTTACAGCGCTGCTTTTTAATCAGGCAGCCAGGCCATACAGCTATACTTCAAAAATTGGCAAGTGGTTTCTTATTAAGAAACAGAACACTTTGTAGCCTGGTAAATTATATAATTTCTTAGGAATTTCAGCTTCCTCATTTAAACAACTTGGAGAATTGTCAAAATTATATTTCCTGCATACAAATTTCTTGCTTTGCCTCATTCATCTTTATACTCTCAGAATCTAGAAATGGAGCCTGCATATGACAGGTATTTAATAAGTACTCGCTGGTCTATGAGACTTTATCAGCTCTCTCAACCCACATCACTCAAAATCAAAGAAGAAAGCATAGACACAGTAACTCCTGGAATTAAGTTTACCAAATATAAATGCAAGATACAAATTCCATAAGAGAAACATTCCTTTTAGAAACACAAACTCCTTGCTGAAGTTATAAAATCCTGCATACGAAAAAAAAACCAAAAAAAAAAAAAAAAAAAAAAAAAACCAAAACAAAACATGAAACCAGGCCTATGCTGAAGGAATTACAAAATAAAAAACATTTTCTTATTTTTTTTGTCTTCTGTCCTTTTAGGGCCGTACCCATGGCATTTGGAGGTTCCCAGGCTAGGGGTCTAATCGGAGCTACAGCTGCCAGCCTACACCAGAGCTACAACAATGCCAGATCCGAGCCACATCTGTGATCTATACCACAGCTCACAGCAATGCCGGACCCTGAGCTAGGCCAGGGATCAAACCTGCAACCTCATGGTTCCTAGTCAGATTCGTTTCCGATGTGCCATGATAGGAACACCAACATTCTCCTTTCAGTTGGTTTAATATAAGTTGGTTTAATAGCTAAATGATACCACCAAGTAAATACATTAATAATGCTCTCTGGCTCTTTGGAAACAGAAAAATTATAAAGATCAAAAATAAATTCTTTATTGGCCTATTATAACAGACTTATCTGTTTGTAGCAATAACTGCTTTCTATAACTTCAATAAGAAGTGAGCTAAAGGAAGAGTTCCCATTGTGGGTCAGCACGTTAAGAATCTGACTAACATCCACGAGGATGTGGGTTCCATCCCTGGTCTCACTCTGTGGGTTAAGGATCTGGTGTTGCAAGCTACAGCGTAGATCGCAGATGAGGCTCAGATCTGGCGTTGCTGTGGCTGTGTTTATAGGCCAGCAGGTGCAGCTCTGATTTGACCTCTAGCCTATGAACATCCATATGCTGCAGGTGCAGCCATTAAAGGAAAAAAAAATTAGGTCTCAAGAGTTTTGTTTTAAAATTTAAACTGGTATAGCTAAACCACTACCTAGCATCCTCTCCTTTAATGAGAGGGGAGAAAGGAGGGAAGGAAATTCAGTACAGATTTTAAAATAAAGACCAAAAAAAGCAATTTCATTATCCTGACACAATTATTCTCAATATCTTGTTATGGTTTCTCCTAAACTTCTCTGCTATGCATCTAGATAAGGATAAACTTACTATAAATTAAACTTGGTGACACATTTTTTTAACATGACCACTTTCTATGTAATCTTTAACCCCCCCCAAACATACCATTAAAATAAATCAACAAAAAAATAAGGAAAGGTTCTATAAATTAAACATTTTGAAGGTAAATACCTACTTCATCTAGGAGGCCACCCAAGGTTCTTTCAGCTTTAGTAGCAGCCACCAGCTATTCAAGGTCATTTCATACAACTGAAACTCCTATTATACATATTTGCCAATTAAGCTCTTAATTATACATTAATTTGTTCCAATTATTTCACAGCTTTTCTATCCACAAAACCACTAATCTTGAGGGCAGAATGACATACTATGCAAATTAACTAAACATTCATACATGGGACACATTACCATGGACTAAGTATCAAAAACAGTACAGGGTCAGAATGTCTCAGCAAAAAAGAATCTGACTCGTATCCATGAGGATGCAGGTCCAATCCCTGACCTCCTCAGTGGGTTAAGGATCTGGCACTGCAGTGAGCTGTGGTGTAGGTCACAGACATGACTTGGATCTGGTGTGGCTGTGGTGTAGGCTGGTGGCTACAGCTCCAACTGGACCTAGCCTGGGAACCTCCATATGTTGTGGGTGTGGCTCTAAAAAAGCAAAAACCAAAACAAAACAACACAAAACACCCAAACAAATAAACAAATAGTACAGGATCTAAAGATGGACAGACTGCTCAAAAGTAATTCAAATTACTCACAAACTTCAATAAATAGTTCTATTTCTTTAATCAAGACATGCAAGTCATAGTCATATATAACATCAAAATATCAATAGTTATTATTCCCCTAAAGATTTCAACTGTATTTGCTCATCAACTTGTTTACTGACATTGCTTCAGTATTTCTTGACTATAAGAAATAATTTTAAGGGAGTTCCCTGGTGGGCTAGCAGTTAAGGATCCATCATTGTCACTGCTGTGGCTTGGATGCCATCCCTGGCTCAGGAACTTCTGCTTCTGCATGCGATGTGCACAGCCAAAACAAACAAACAAACAAACAAAGAACCCACCAAAAAAACTACCAACTTTAAAACCCAACAACTTTTAAAGCCCTAAATATATAAGAACAAAAGAAAAATAATCCAGAGATAACCATCTGTTTATAACTCCATGGGACAATGCACCACTTAAAAGGTCCTTACAGGAGTTCCCGTCTTGGTGCAGTAGAAATGCATCCAACTAGGAACCACGAGGTTGTGGGTTCGATCCCTGCCCTTGCTCAGTGGGTTAAGGTTCCAACCTTGCAATGAGCTGTGGTGTAGGTTGAAGACATGGCTCAGATCCCATGTTGCTGTGGCGTAGGCTGGTGGCTACAGCTCTGATTAGACCCCTAGCCTGGGAACCTTCATATGCTGCGAGTGCAGTCCTAAAAAGAAGAAAAAAGAAAAAAAAGTTTTGGCATTCCCATTATGGCGCAGCAGAAACAAATGTGACTAGTAACCATGAGGTGGCGTGTTCGATTCCTGGCCTTGCTCAGTGGGTTAAGAATCCAGCCTTGTGGTGAGTTGTGGTCACAGATGTAGCTTGGATCCTGAGTTGCTATGGCTGTGGAGTAGGCCAGCAGCTACAGCTGCAATTCAGCCCCTAGCCTGGGAACTTCCATATGCCTCAGGTGAGGCCCAAAAAAGATTTAAAAAAAAAAAAAAAAAAAAAAAGCCATGATGGAAGGTGTTACCTAACACTACTCCTTTTAAGAATAATTCTTCTCTGTTGGACATCTCTGATCACTCCTGCAACATCTATATATGCACCATCCTTTCATACTCAAAACTCTACATACATTTTTATAAAACTGAAGCAATCAAGGGATCTCAGCAAATATACTGAAATTTCTCTCCTATTTATATATTTTAACTTAGTCTCTGTCTCTGATACCTATAACATAAACCCCAAATATATCCATCAATGGAAAAAAATAATAAACTCTAGATTATCCATACTAAGAGAACAACAGCCAGGCATACTCCAATAATAATTTAGAAACTTCTGAATGTCTATTTTTGGCAGCAGATTCACTTTTCTAATTATTTTTTTCATAATTTAAGTCAATATTCTTAAGCATACACCAGCTATGGGAAAAGAAAGAAGGAGGCTGAGTAAATACAAAACACAAGAGGAAGACGAGCTAGGAGGATAAAACACTGACTGCTCATGATCTGCATAAGAACTCACAGCAACATAAACCTAAGTAAATAATGCCTACCTTTAATCTAGTCACTTTTTCCACACACCTTTTTTTTTTTTTTTTGGTCTTTTTGCCTTTTTTAGGGCCGCACCAGTGGCATGTGGAGGTTCCCAGGCTAGGGGTCGAATCGGAGCTGTAGCCGCCAGCCTACGCCAGAGCCACGTCTGTGACCTACACCACAACTCACGGCAACGCCAGATCCTTAACCCACTGAGCAAGGCCAGGGATCGAACCCGCAACCTCATGGTTCCTAGTCGGATTCGTTAACCACTGCGCCACGACAGGAACTCCCTAATCTAGTCACTTTTTATTGCCAAATTATTACCAAATAATTCAAAACAAACAAACAAAATCAGTATTTAAGTACCACTATTTGAAACTCTCAAGATTAAAAATGTGATTAATTAACCCAGTGGTTTAAAGCAGAGTTAAGGAATCATGGACTCATTGGACAATAAGACTGAAGATGCAATAATCAAATTAATACACAAGCTGGTTGAGAAGTGAGGAGTGATGATTGATCTACAAAAATTCACCCATGCGTCATCCCTGAAAGACTTAAAAGATTTCAAAGAAATATAGTCATAGACAAATAATATATACCATGGTTAAATATCAAAGCTTGTAGTAATAAGCAAGCAAATTTGTTCCACCATACTGTTTTCAGAATCTGCATGAAGTCCCCATTGGTCTTACCATATTGTCCCAAATTTTTCCAGAGCCTCCACGAGGTCTGCTTCCACCACAGATTCACAGAGTCCTCGAACATGGACAACAGGTGAAACAGAAACTTTATGATGACTTCCACCTGCCTCCTAGCAAGATAAAATAATTTCTAATTAAAAACCTTAAAAGTCAAAATATTTCAGTAAATCCATCTTTGCATTAAAATCCATCTTTGCATTAAAAAGCAAATATTTTAAAAAATTGCAATCACAAGTTAGCAAAAGGACCTGACTAAAAAATAAAAATCATCTATTAAATGTTTGGTATGAACATTTTGACTTCTTAAAAGGGAGTATTTTCTCTTAATAAAAAGTACAAATAAGTTACTTAATATTTCAACTTCAACTTATATAATACTGTACATCAACTATACGTCAATAAAAAATAAGTTATTTCAACTTCAAGGAAATCTCAGAAAAAGACTTCAGCAGATACATCATGCTACAACTGGAAATATACTTTATCATCATAATTCCACAATTTCACGTCTATAAAATCAAAATCTCGAGTAGTCCAAATGAACAAAAAGTCTCAATTACAATTTTTCCTCTAATATAAAGATTATATATTTGGTTTTTCCTGGAATATAGATTAATATAATCTTATGTCCTTGTTTAATTGGCTACCTAGTCCTACTAAAAAATTTTTTTTTTTTATCTTTTTTTGCCTTTTCTAGGGCCACTCCCACAGCATATGGAGGTTCCCAGGCTAGGGGTCGAATTGGAGCTGTAGCCACTGGCCTACACCACAGCCAC
Organism: Sus scrofa; assembly: GCF_054392235.1. NCBI lineage: Eukaryota > Metazoa > Chordata > Mammalia > Artiodactyla > Suidae > Sus > Sus scrofa. The sequence goes on along the minus strand of NC_139385.1, from coordinate 113,973,003 downwards.
AGCAACACAGGATCCCAGCCACATCTGCGACCAACACCACAGCTCACAGCAATGCCAGATCCTCAACCCATTGATTGGGGATCGAACCCGCAACCTCATGGTTCCTAGTCAGATTCATCAACCACTGAGCCATGACAGGAACTCCTAGTCCTACTAAAATTTTAAGTTATTGATTTAGTACTCTTGACAAATTTATACAAGGTAATATCTTTGCTGAACAAACAGTGCTCAAAAATGGAAACCTTCCTGGACTTCTGTGTATCTTTGAGTATGCCCAGCTAGAAGTTTTACACAGTCTTAAACTTTACTCTAAAAGGAACTATGTATGAGAATTATCTTGAAAATGAAAACAGCTCTCATTTACTTACTCAACTTCTGTTAAGACAAAGATCTATATTTACAACTAGCCACTGGGCATCTATCTCTCTTGTATCACTTCAGAAATGACTTCAATAGCAACATTAAGTATCCATCAGTAGATGAATGGATAAAGATCGAATCTGTAACCTCACGGTTCCTGGTTGAATTAATTTCTGCTGTGCCATGATGGGAACTCCCTTTTTTAAATAATTTTTTTAAAAGAAAGAAATTACTACCATGTACAATTCATTTATATATATAAGAAAACTATTATAGATAGATTTTTCTTCTAAAAGTATTAATGTTTTACCAGTAAAATTTAAGAAAAATTTTAAGAAAATTAAATCCCTTTCTAGTTATAGAGACAACAATTTTTCTTATCTTTTAATTTTTTTTTCTTTTTTTTGTCTTTTTGCCATTTCTTGGGCCGCTCCCGCGGCATATGAAGGTTCCCAGGCTAGGGGTAGAATCGGAGCTATAGCTGCCGGCCTACGCCAGAGCCACAGCAACGCGGGATCCGAGCCACATCTGCAACCTACACCACAGCTCACAGCAACGCCGGATGGTTAACTCACTGAGCAAGGGCAGGGACCGGACCTGCAACCTCATGGTTCCTAGTCGGATTCGTTAACCACTGCGCCATGACGGGAACTCCTCTTATCTTTTAATTTTTTTAACAATTTTTATTTTTTCCATTATGGCTGATTTACAGTGTTCTGTCAATTTCTACTACATGGTAAAATTTTTCTTTCTTTTTTTTCCTTTTCTAGGCCTGCACCCATGACATACGGAGGTTCCCAGGCTAGGGGTCTAATCAGAGGTGTAGCTGAAGATGCAAGAAAACGGAGTTCCCGTCGTGGCACAGCGGTTAACGAATCCGACTAGGAACCATGAGGTTGCGGGTTCGGTCCCTGCCCTTGCTCAGTGGGTTAATGATCCGGCGTTGCCGTGAGCTGTGTTGTAGGTTGCAGATACAGCTTGGATCCTGCATTGCTGTGGCTGTGGTGTAGGCCAGTGGCTACAGCTCCAATTCGACCCCTAGCCTGGGAACCTCCACATGCCGCGGGAGCAGCCCAAAGAAATAGCAAAAAGACAAAAAAAAAAAAAAAAAAAAAAAAAAAAAAAAAGATGCAAGAAAACAGTTTTGTGCCCTGCCAATAAAAAATGTCAGAGTTTGAAGAAAAAAATTAATTTAAATATATAAAGTAACCATGAGACTACTCTTACACTTCTCAAATCCAACAAATAAGTTCAGTCCTTTGCAAATACTAATTCAACCCTTGGAATTTCATTTGAACTGCTTATGCTGAGTCTTTTCTATGGTTAAACAGATATTCACTACATGCCACTACATTTGAAATGATTGTACCCGATGTATACCAACACCATTAGCAACCTATTCGCAGCCTTAACAAATGACTGCCTCAGTGGAACTCAACAACCAAAAGCACATTATCATCATTAAGCTCTTAAATATTACTGGGTAACAATAATGTAGAAAGCTCTAAATACCTAAAAACCTAACTTAGAGGATACACTTAAAGTATAAATAAGGAGTTCCCGTCGTGGCGCAGTGGTTAACGAATCCGACTAGGAACCATGAGGTTGCGAGTCCGGTCCCTGCCCTTGCTCAGTGGGTTAACGATCCGGCGTTGCCGTGAGCTGTAGTGTAGGTTGCAGACACAGCTCGGATCCCGTGTTGCTGTGGCTCTGGCGTAGGCCGGTGGCTGCAGCTCCGATTCAACCCCTAGCCTGGGAATCTCCACATGCCGCGGGAGCGGCCCAAGAAATAGCAACAACAACAACAAAAGACAAAAACAAACAAACAAACAAAATAAAGTATAAATAAGTGTTACTCTAAAAATAATTAAACAATAATAAACTGCAAGAAATTAGACAGTCATCTCCATTGTTCCTTAGAAATCAGCTGGCAAAGGACTAAAAGCAAAAAAAAAAAAAAATTGGCATAGGCTCTTCAAAAAGTAGTGGAAGATTTCAGATTGAGACTAAAGAGAAACAACAACCAAATGTAACATGGGAGCCTTCATTTGATAATAGATAAAAACTATTATAGGAGTTCCGTAGTGGCGCAGTGGTTAACGAATCCGACTGGGAACCATGAGGTTGCGGGTTCTGTCCCTTTGCTTGCTCAGTGGGTTAACGATCGGGCGTTGCCATGAGCTGTGGTATAGGTTGCAGACACAGCTCGGACCCCATGTTGCTGTGGCTCTGGCGTGGGCCGGCAGCTACAGCTCTGATTAGACCCCTGGCCTGGGAACCTCCATATGCGGCAGGAGCGGCCCAAGAAATAGCAAAAAAAAAGACAAAAAAAAAAAAACAAAAAACTATTATAAAAGACATCTCAGGGAAAATTGGAGAAATTGAAACATAGACATCATATTAGGTTGTATAATAAAATTATTTATTGTCTTAGGTACCATTATGATGATAATGACTATGTGATAAGAATACCCTTATTCTTACGAAAGCTGTGATAGTCAGGGTTGAACTGTCATTATGTCTGCAACTCACATTTCAAATAGTATGGGGGGTATGCATATAAACACAGATATACATATATAGAGAAAATCCCAAAAAGCAAAATATTCAAAACTGCTGAATCTAGGTAAAGAGCATATGTAATTAAACATTTTACATTTAAAAAGCTAGGAAATTGTTTCATTATATAAAATTCAAGACCTACAGAAAGGTATGAAGAATAAAAATATAATCATTAACTCACTACCAATCAGTTGAACACATCTTTTCCTATCTCCCTTCCCATCACGAATAATAACTTTCTTGAATATAGTGCTAAAAAACATGAGTATTTTTCAAACTGGTCTTCTTTACAAAGAAATGGATTACAGGACCAATTTAAAAATCTCTCCAAAGATCTGATTTTTATATATTATTAATTATATTTCCTAAATGAAAGAGATCAAGATATAAGTCCTTCTCTAAAAGCTGGAAGATGTTAAATGCAATCAATATGATACTTAGGGGAAGGCATGATTATCTCAACCCCAAAGCTGAGAACATATCCCATACCCTCTGTATTTCCCTTAATCTAACTCAATGACTGCCTTTCATGAGTACCTTGACACATCTCTATCTTTAAATTATGTCCCCTTTTCTTGAACTTAAAATTCTCTCATCCTTTCTGTTGTTTATTTTAAAAAGGAAAAAACCCTAGGATTGTTTCCAAATATAAAACTGATATACTAAAAATATCTTTTCAAACTATTATTTTTACCACCCCTCTTCTTCCCCCTCAAATACTAACACATTTCTTCTATCAACATTTTATCTCTACCTATACTATGTAATGGTGATAAGAAATCTGAAATCAACAGATTATTTTACTACTCTAGAATCACCTCCTTTAAGTATCATACTATGCATCTGAATCTAAATTGGTGAATAAGTCAGTACTCTTTACTCCCATCTATATATTAATACTTTAATCATGTCTTCTAAAACTGAAGGAGTTTTTTTTAATCCTTTCTCATACAGAAGCCCAAATTCTTTCCATTTCAAATGTTTAGTTATCTAGGCTCTCTTTCAGTCTATTTATATCTGACTTTATTAGACTAGAAACAATATTCCAAATAAGTACCCAGCAAATGGAAACATGCCTACAATTTACATATACTTTCTTCATTACTCAATCCCTTCTTTAGGTAAACTGGGTCAACTATAACGGAGGTATTATTTGGTCCTCACTGCAAAGTATGGACCAATTATAAACTTCTAGCCCTTCAAAGCCTATCTCAAAGACAAAGTCCAATAATGCCAATCCTGAGTGCCAATTTTGACTACTGCAGATTGAAGACCATGTTCGACTAAAGAGAAGGGAAGCTCAGCAGCCTATAAGTGAAGTTTCTATCATCTCTCATATAACAGAAACCTGTAAACTCACAAAGGCCAGGCACAATGACCTCAGGCCTTTTGTTTTCCCAACATCTCCATGCATAACATGTGTTTAACAGCCATTGAACAACCTCTTCCGCCCTCCAACAAATACAGGATTAAAAAAGACCAACTTTGGAGTTCCCTGGCGGCCTAGAGGTTAAGGATGCGGCGTTGTCACTGCTCTGGCATGTGTTTGATCCCTCACCAGAGAATTTCTGCATGCCGTAGTCACAGCCAAAAAAAAGAGACCAAAAGAAAAAACACGACCAACCTCAAATTCAATTAATTCATCCCCCAAATTCCCCAAAACCAAACACACAAAGACCTATTCCAAGTGATTATCCTTAAACACCTCCAACAACAGGAAAACAAAATTCTTACTAACATGCATTCAAATTGGTCTCCCTATAATTTTTTCTTTTTTCTTCTTCTTTTTTTTTTTTTTTTTTTTTTTTTTGGCTTTTTAGGGCTGCATCCACGGCATATGGAGGTTCCCAGGCTAGGGGTCCAATCAGAGCTGCAGCTGCCAGCCTATACCACAGCCACAGCAGCAAGGGATCCGAGGCCTGTCTGTGACCTACACCACAGCTCACCACAGCTCACGGCAACACTCAATCCCCAACCCACAGAACAAAGCCAGGAATAGAACCCTCAACCTCATGCTTCCTAATCAGATTCATTTCTGCTGCACCACAAGAAGAACTCCTCCCTGCAATTTTCTATACATAATGGCCTTTCTTTCTACTCCTCAGACCAGCATTTGCATCTTTGGACATTTACTGGCTCTATGATCTTATGCTACTTACTCAACCTTCTCTTTTTCCTTTTCAGGGCTATGCCTGTGGCATATGGAAGTTCCCAGGCTAGGGTCGAATCAGAGCTGTAGCCACGGGCCTATACCACAGCCAGGGCAATACCAGATCCAAGCCGTATCTGTGACCTACAACCTAGATCATGGCAATGCCGGATCCTTAACCCACTGAACGAGGCCAGGGATCGAACCTGAGTCCTCATGGTTTACTAGCCAGATTCCTTTCCACTGAGCCACAATGGGGACTCCTACTTACTTAACCTTTCTTAACCTCAGTTTCGCTTTTAAAAAAATAAGAAAACAAAATCCTCACCACTTAAAATTACAACAAACAAATTAGACAAATATAAAAGTCTAGCACAGTGCTAGATGTAGTTCTTGAACAAGGGTCCAATAAAAATTAGTTGCCACCTCCTATCCTTATCTTCATTTCCCTCTTCTACCATAACCTTCCTATTATTTGTCATGATTTCTTAAATCACAATTAAGTTTACTCTTCAGGCTGAGTACATCTCAGATTCTCCTGTCATTCCTCTTATGATGTGATTTTGAGTGCCTTCTCTATTCTGGTAATAATTTCCTAGATACATTAGAATTTATCTGGAGTTCCCCTCGTGGTACAGCGGAAATGAATCCAACTAGGAACCATGAGGTTTTGGATTTGATCCCTGGCCTCACTCAGTGGGTTAAGGATCCAGCATTGCCGGGAGCTATGGTGTAGGTCACAGATGCGGCTCAGATCTCATGTTGCTGTGGCTCTGGTGCAGACTGGCAGCTTACAGCTCCAATTAGACCCTTAGCCTGGAAACCTCCATATGCCATGTGTGTGGCCCTAAAAACACACACACACACAAAAAGAAATAAAGAAAAAAGAAAAAAAAAGAAAAAAAAAAAAAAGAATTTATCAACATAGTACCAAGAAATGAGTATAATGTTTTCAGATATTTAAAACTGTCCTCCCTTTTACTTGGGATACTTCATATAGACCAAGAACAAACTAGTTTAAAGGACAGCTGTAAACATCTTTTTATTCACACTATGTTTAGAGTTAACTAGTATGTTTTTTTCTTACTAAATTAAACTATCACATTTCTTTACTTGGTCTTTTTCTTTTTCCTTTTTTTTTTTCTTTTTGCACACTCGCAGCATGCAGAAGTTCCCGGGCCAGGGATCAACACAGGCCACAGCACTGAACGCCAGATCCTTAACAGCTAGGCCACCAGGAAACTGGGTTTTGCCTACCCAGAACCCATTGCCCGTTCTTCTGGTTAAATGCAAAAACAAATAAAAACTCCTCAACCCCTTATTATTCCACTAGTTGTCTCAGTCAAACAGTCATGACACCCTAACTTCAGAGGCAGTCCACTGATTGGTTGGGGATAGCAAGACATAAAAAAATAGCTGATCAGAGGGGATAGATATGGGCTCTAGGGGAGAGACTGTGTTCTCTTTATTTGTCAGCTGTAAGAATGTAAGCCTAGGAGTTCCCATCGTGGCACAGTGGTTAACGAATCTGACTAGGAACCATGAGTCAGTTGCTGGTTCGATCCCTGGACTTGATCAGTGGGTTAAGGATCCGGCGTTGCCGTAAGCTGTGGTGTAGGTCGCAGACGCAGCTTGGATCCTGCATTGCCGTGGCTCTGGCGTAGGCCAGTGGCTACACCTCCGATTAGACCCTTAGCCTGGGAACCTCCATATGTTGCAGGAGTGGCCCTAGAAAAGGCAAAAAAAAAAAAAAAAAAAAAGAATGTAAGCCTAGCTTTATCACTACACAGAGGAAATAGAGATGGAACACAGGAAGAGAGAATCTAGTCCCTATGACATCATCTAAATCCCTAGATCCTGCCATGCCCAAACTAGTGCCACACTTGAAATTCCTAGTTATATGGCCCAATAAAGTCTCTACCCCTGTCCCCTTTTCATTTTATTTAAGCTCATCTGTGTTGTGGTATAGCTGTAATTGCAGGCTTTGGAAATTGTATTCAATACCATATAGAGGGAAAAAAATTAAATGACGCAGAATCACAGATTTTCAGATTTTTTTTTAATATACTCACTACTAAGAACAGCACCTAGCACATGATAGGGCTCAAGTATTACTTTTTAATAAGCTAAGAGATCACAGTGATAATCTAATCCAACCATCTCATGTGATAGGTAGCAAGTTGAATTCCAAAGAGGTTAAGTCGCAAAGCATGTTGGCAGCAGAGCCAAGACACCTGCTTTGGTTGAGCTTATGGCTCTATTAACAGCACTTTTCACTATATGTACTAATATGAAGAAATAGTCACTTGTTAAAACCCAAAAATAGGAAAACCTATTAACTTTTCATTTACATCCCAAAACTAGGCTTAAAATTGTCGCTCTAACAGCTTAGCTAAATGTGACATAGGACATTACTGTCACAGAAGCTTCAAGGCTCTAGCACTTACCTCCATGGTACACAACCTTGAACTTTTTTTTCTTCAGAACGTAGTTACTATGCTCACTGTCACGGTCCCTAAACTTTTACTGTGGGAGCTAAGCTAACAAAGAGACTTCATTCTATCTTCCATTCTACATTCATCCCAGTAAGTCATCATAATATTCCTACCATCTCTGTAATTCAGACCAAGTTTAACAGTATATCTTAAATTCAAACTAGATTCTCTACATAAAGCATATTCCTTTGATTGGAAATCCTAGCATCTTTATTTTTAGCTTGGCATTTTGCTATTGTACAAGTCTATTGATTAAAAGATGAAAAACTTAAATTTTCACCTCATCAGCAAACAAATCACTTTAACAATCTTTGATTTACCTGTTTATTCACCAGCAGAATAGAGTAAAAGAAAAACCTGGAAGTCTCTAAAGTGAATTAGCACTCCATAAATCTTTACTGATACCCATCTTTATAAAAGCAGATCTTTTCTGGGTAACCTACCAATTCAATTTCTCAGTTAATTTTGCCTAGTGAAGCGCTAATAGTTAGAAGTCAAGCTGCTTTCTTAAAAGCAAGGAGATACAGACATGTACTGTTAATATGATCCTGAAGATCATGCCTGCTAAATTTAAGAACACAATTCACTGCACAAGAATAAAGTAACCATATAAATACTCAGCATGATATAATCAAGCACTCCACAGACAAGTTTTGTTGAAGACACAGTCCAAAGAATTTGAAACAGTCTGGGAGTTTTTCCTCTTCAAAGTCCTAGAAGACACAAATTTGAAGGGTGTCTTTTCTCACACCTAAACTATAAACTCGTTTCTCCTTACACCTTAAGACATCATGATCATTCACAATGATTAATTCATTTTTAAATCGGGAGCATCTGTAGAAAGTTTTTCTTAAATACTTATACTCTTCTTTAAACATAATTATTATTAAAGCACTTAAGGAAACTTATGAAAAGCCAACAATGTAAACACCTGAAGTCTTACTGTACTTCTACAAACTTTCAACTAGAGTTGGAAAGATGACCCAGGACTGTACCTAATCTGTATTTACTTAAAGTTTGATCACAAATGTATTTCTTCTGGGGCTGGGCTGAGGCTGAGCCAAACTCTTTTCAGTTAGATGAATTACCATATTTCTGGATAATGATGCACTCTATAGAGAGTAAACTTCTATTCAGGGCATTCCTATCCTAGTGAAATTTTATTATGTACAGGTTTCCATAGTTGCAATGATTTCAAAATAGTACCCAAAATCACAAGAAGAAAAATGTTTTAAAAACAGGAAAAATAATCCTTCATTAGATTTCACAGTGCAGTATTGGTTCTACTGTTAAATAAAAGCAATTCACACAGTGGAAGCTCCCATCCTAGCTCAGTGGAAAGGAATCTGACTAGTATCTGTGAGGCCACAGGTTCGATTTCTGGCCTTGCTCAGTGGGTTAAGGATCTGGCCTTGCTGTGAAGCTGTGGTGTAGGTTGCAGATGCGGCTCAGATCTGGTGTTGCTGTGGCTGTGATGTAGGACAGTGGCTATGCTCAGAATGGACCCCAGGCTTGGGAACCTCCATATGCCGCAGGTGCTGCCCTAAAAAAAAGACCAGCAAAAAAGAAAAAAAAAAAAAAAAAAAAGAAAAGAAAGAAAGAAAGAAACACACCGGCAGTAAGATAAAATTTGAATTTATAACTAATTCTGCATATATTAGTTTCTGCCTGGGTAATTTAAATGCTGTATTCCATTAATAACTGAACTACAACTTCAGGTATGGAAAGCATGGAAAGTTCAACTTTCACATTTTAAAGACTAACACAGAATAGTAAACTGACATTCCCAAAGTCACAGAGATTATATGCCAGCTAAGACTCCTGACTCTCCCCAAGACCTATATCCGCTGCTAGATACAATTAACTAAAGATGTATTAATTGTAAACTATTTTCTTCCCAACATCCAAAATAATATACTACTGGCTTAATAAAGTTTTCAAAAACATTTTTTTTTATAAACTGGTTAAAATATCTTTCCAAGACACTTAATGGAAGACATTTCATGCTACTGCACAAAAACTCAAGACTTTCAGCAGAAGAAATACAATGATCCAATGCATCTAAACATCAGTTACAATATTCTTGTTTCCAACTTCCACATAAGATTTGCTTTGAACTGAAACTTCCTAAGAAGAAATGCACTTCCTTTATTTATACTTTTAAGTTACATTTTGAATATTCCAAACAGCTAGGTACAAAAGTGGAAAGAAAGCAGTATCTAGCCATAAGAAAGCTTTGTTATTTAGAGAAAGAAAAGTTCCTTTTTTAAATGTGTTGCAACCTTACCCTATTTGGAAACTAACATGAGGGCTACTGACCGGAATTTTTTTTTTTACAAAAAAATGAAAACAAGAGCTAAATAACATCTAATTTGCCTCTTGTAAAAGGTGAGAAACATCTTAAAATATATGTGAACAATTTCGTAAATTTCGGCTAAAGTGAGCTTTAAAAAAATCACAAAATGTTTCAACTGTTAAAAGAACATCTAATCATCAAGACAGCTTAAGTGCACCAAAAAGAACAAAAATGTTTGCTTTGTTCCCTTAAAATCTCCATCCAACGGAAGCTGAGTTACCACTTGCTGTGAATAAAACGATTTTCACATTCCTTCTGCCTCCAGCTAATCTTTCTGATGAGAGAAATAAGAATCTAGGAACGTGTGTTTGATGCAGTCCTGAATTCAGTTCCGCTTTTCGTGGAGCGATTTGGAACAAACTGCCCGTGAAGAACTGAGGTGATTTTAAGATTCATTTTACTTGGAAGTAGTGGTGTGCGAACACCTACCAACATATTTTCTCACCGAAGAGCTAAAAACTGTACTGAGCAATAATCATGAAACTGGGGAGCAAAATATGTGCGCCAGGCCAGCCAAGAATAAAAATTTTCTAATTAAATCCTTGGAAGACGCGGGGGGGGGGGGCAGTGTGAACGCCGGAGCGTAATCTGTCACTTAGCTACGGTTCTCCTCAAAACCCAGGCGAAGAGAGCCCCGGGTGGAACCGACGCCACCATCCTGTGATCGGGACCGGCGCGCAGATGCTGGAGCAAGGGACTGAAGGGAGCGGGTCGTCGGACGCGGGCCACTCGCCCGCAGAGTTAAAACAAAGGGCTAATCGTGCACCCGAGTTCCCAGGAGCGGAAGCGGCAACGCCTCCCCAGCCGCCGGGCCCCGCGACCCTTCCCAAGTTCAGGGCCGGCAGCGGACTCGCGGCGGGGCCTGCGGCCAGGCCGAGCCTAGATTCGCGATCCAGGTGCTGGAAACAGGTAGGGCAAAGGAAAAAAGACGCAAAGAGAAGAGCCGGCGCTTCCCAACCTGGTCAGCGCAGCAAAATGGGAAAATGAGGCGGGCGGAAGGACTCGGGGCCGAGTCCCCGCCGCGGGGCCCTGCTTCCCGGGGAGCCGCCAGGCACCGAGGACCCGGCGCCGCGCTTTGTTACCGGCTGTGAGAAGCTTCGGCCGCCGCTGCCATCGCCCCCGCTCCGGGGCGTCGCTTCCCGGCGATTCTCGCCTTCCTCCGCAGAGTAGTCGATTTCTCCCTCCTCGGTCTTGAGGCGCTTGGCCTGGCTCTCGTATTCCCGGTCCTCCTCATACGTCTCCCTAGGGGAGGATGAGGAGGAGGACATGGCGGCGGCCGGAGAGACCGGCCGGCAGGCGTGTGGGGGTGGCGGCGGGGCGCGGGCCTCGGACGCCGCCGGCCAGTCCTCGCCACCCGCAGCGCTTCTTCAGAAAAGGTCTGTGCGGCCGGGCGTCCGCGGGGGCCGCGCGCCCTGGAGCCGGGTGGGTGCAGAGAGCGGGCAGGATGAAGGGGGCGCTCCAGGAGGAGGCTCCGGAGCGGCCGCTCCCCTTTATCACAGAGCCAACATTCAGCCTCTCCCTCTTCCTCCGTCTCCAAAGCCTGCCCTGGGGAGCGAATCTAAGGATCGGGACGCGACCGTTGCTTCCGGTCTTCCCTCCTCCCCTAATCCGCTCCTTGCCGCCCAGGCCGAGCCTCCACCCCCGCCTTCGCGGCCGCCGCAGAGGATCAAATCCAGCAGCACCCCGCGGGAAGCGCCCCCCAGCCCGGGCCTTGCTCTCTATTGGCAGAGGGAAAAGTCGACCAGGCTTCCAATTGGCTCTAAAGGCCGTTCGTCAAAAGCTGCCCACTGTCAGGCCTCCTCCCCCCCCCCCCCCCCACTCCGCGCCTTCAGAACTCGCCGCTGGCCTGCGAGTGACGACCGAGCAGCACCTGCAGCGCAACGTCCTGGAGCGGTTGCTACACCGCGGCCGTTAGCGCTGTTGGGCCAACCGGAGGTGAGGCGCGGGGCGAACCCCGGCGGGCCAGGAGGCATGCAGTGGGACCGGGGCTGCGGGTGTTAACCGCCCTCCCGCTAATTTAAATGCTTTTATTACTTCTCTTCAAAAGAGAAAATCCCTACAGATGTACCTCACACAGCCCTAAAGCTCCGGGAGGTGAAGCGAGCAAAGGGCTTAGAGCCGTGAAAGTAGCGTTCTCCCATTGTTGTGTGCAAAATCTCATCCAAGTGGACGGATTCTCTCCCCGCCGCTAGGTAGATGTTCGAGAACAGTCAACATGCACTGAAGTGCGGGTCTAAAGAAGACGCTCCACACGGGCGACTGTCAGTTCGATCAGTTAGTACTCGTGGGTCTTCTGGACTCTTCTTTCCTGACAATTATAACGAGGGGTCTTGTATCAAGTCCCTGCCCCAACTAAATGTGCTTTAAACCTTCCATATAAAGTTTCATCCTTCATCTCAACCTTTTCCTTTCTGGGCGATCGATTTATTTCACATTATCATTTATCTTTTAAAAGACACGAAAGCCTATCAAAGTTGTCCTTTGGACCACACACAGCTTGTTTCCTCTGTGGAGCCCTGAGGCCTCCTCAAGCTTCTGGTTGCTGCTTTCCCCTTTTGAAACGGTGCCCTTTATAAGCTACCTATTAGGATATTCTGTTTTAAAAACTAGACGCGCTTGGAGACAGGAACTGGGCTTTTCTCATCTTTGCAAACCCAGTTCCTGTAACAGTCCCCAGCACAAGTTACATGCTCAACAAGGCTGAATGAGTGGGCCTTGGGAAATAAAGGTCCATTATCTTTCAGGAGAGGAACTGGCAAATCTAACGCAACCTAACTGCCTTCTGTGACTTAATCCTTGGAGAGTTGCCTGGGATCGAGTCATTTAAATGTTTCTGATATCCTTGGCGGTCAGATGCTTCCCAAAATGTGGCTCTTCTTTTCCTAATGGTGTGGATTGTTTCCTCCCCAGCCTATTCTCTCTCCTTTCCAAAGTTATTTCCTAAGGGAAAAAAAAAAAGCCATTTTTATTTATTGTTGACAGTGCTTTAATCTACAGTGTTTTGTACTTAACAATTTACACTGCCTGTCATTTTGGAATCCACTTGCAAGTTTTTTCACAACACGATACAGCTATGATCAAATTTGTGTGCGCCTACAGGTGTACACTGACAAAATAGAACTAAAAAACAATTCGAATTTTTTTTTAATTACAATAAAATGGAAATAGAAGAAATATCAAGGAGGGAGCTGCAGAGCTGGCTATACATGAGGAAATCTGGACAGAACACGGAACAATAAGCAGAGCTAGAAGGCCTTATCCAAACTTTCAAAATATTTCACGTGATAGTGAAAATATTTAAATGCTCAAAGCCTGCTTCCAACCTATGAATTATGCCAGGTTAAAATGCAGCTCTCCCAGCAACCTGGCCTTGTGGAACCTTGCTGCTATATGCAGTATTTACTTCTCTAGCAGTAGGTTAGCGTCAATATGTACTAGTATTAAACTTAATTCTGGAGTTCCCATCATAGCTGAGCAGAAACAAACCTGACTAGCATTCATGAGGATTCAGGTTCGATCCCTAGCCGCACTCAGTGGGTTAAGGATCCTGCATTGCAGTGAGCTATGGTGTAGGTCTCAGACATAGCTTGGATCTAGCATTATGGTGTTGTAGGCCAGTGGCTACGGCTTGGATTTGACCCCTACCCTGGGAACCTCCATATTCCATGAGTTCGTCCCAAAAAAGACAAAAATAAATAAACAATTCTTTTTTCGATCCCTTCAAATCAAACTGTTTATTTATTTTTGCTTTTTAGGGCCGCAACTGCGGCATGTGAAGTTTCCCAGGCTAGGGGTCTAATCAGAGCTACAGCTGCCAGTCTTCTCCACAGCCACAGCAACACTAGATCTGAGCCGCCTCTGCGACCTACACTTCAGCTCATGGCAGCGCCAGATCCTTAACCCACTGAGCAAGGCTAGGAATCGAACCTACAACCTCATGATTCCTAGTAGGATTCGATTCCACTGCGCCACAGTGGAAACTCCTCACACTGTTAATTTAAAATACTAAGAGTAGGAGTTCCTATTGTGGCTCATGGAAACAAACCTGACTAGTACCCATGTGGCTGTGGGTTTGATCCCTGGCCCTGTTCAGTGGGTTAAGGATCCATGCACTGTGGTATAGTCCAGCAGTTGTAGCTCCGATTCGACTCCTAGCCTGGGAGCTTCATATGCCACACCTGGAGTCCCCCCAAAAAATAAAAAATAAAAGACTGAGAAGTAAAACTCTGAAAGCATGTTTAAGGGATGTAGGTCAGTGCATTGACTGTGAGTGACCTTTGAGCTTGTTACAGATGAGTTGTTCAGTGACAGTAAGTTCTTAGATATGGAAAAGGCTAACTACTCATTACTAGAATGTGAGAAGAGCTAAAGAAGGAGAGCATAAAGTTTATTCTGCATGATTTAATTTAAGGGAGATAAAGATATTACATACTTCCCTGTAGCCGGAAATGCCTTTGAAGCTCAGAAACTGGTCCCAAATGTGTGAAAATAATCAGTTATTTAACTCAACCTGAATATCTTTTGCACTACCTTATATACAGCCTCAGGACTCAGGCCAATTGTCTGAATGCTTGATTGGATTGGCTGCTGTTTATTGGGGTAGGCAGCAGCCATGAATTCCCATTGACACAACTCAAAAGGGGACTGGGGGTTATGCTAGAGTGGGAGGTCCAGGGAAGGTCTGGGGAAACTCATAGTCAAAGTCCTTTATAATCTAACCCCAAACTGCTGTTTAGTTTTAAATCTCATTGCCAACCTATCTAAAGTAAATTATAAGACATTGTACTGGGTGATGAAGAGACTAGAAAACTATATGAGCTGATTTTTGCCTTCTCAAAGCTTACAGTTTTAGTTGAGGAAAGAAGGCACATACCCAAGAGATAGGCTACAAGGCATAGCTAACATACATGTGACAGTAATAGCCACTCACAATATACCGGGCACTGTGCTAACCACTATAAGAGTCATGTCAATAAATTCTGACAGAGACCTCCTAACAGAGGTATTATTATTACTATGCCCATTGTACAGTTAAAGAAAGTCTAGAAGTTAAGACCTGCCCTAGAGCCACAGTTAGTAACTAGAGAGCCAGAACTATAACCCAAGCATCTGATTGCAGAGCCAGTACTCTTAGTCAAAAAGAATGATTTAAGTATTGTAGGGTTTTTGTTTGTTTGTTTGTCTTTTTGCCTTTTCTAGGGCTGCTTCTCGTGGCACATGGAGGTTCCCATGCCAGGGGTCTACTCCAGGCTGTAGCCGCTGGCATACGCCAGAGCCACAGCAATGCAGGATCAGAGCTGCATCTGCAACCTCCACCACAGCTAACGGCAACGCCAGATCCTTAACCCACTGAGCAAGGCCAGGGATGGAACCTGCAACCTCATGGTTCCTAGTCGGATTCATTAACCACTGCGCCACGACAGGAACTCCTAAGTATTGCCGCGTGATGGTGAAATATACTGCCACAGATACACAGTTGGAATTTAGAGTCACTTATCATGATACTTATTCATTCCCTAATTTCTACCAGGACTTATATAGCTATAACTCTAGGAAGACATAAATAGATTATAATTATTACTTTTTTAATTGGCATAATGAAATTAATTTAGCTTCCATATGAAATTACAAATATAATGAATGCACTGTTGTATTCATTTTAAAATGTAATTTCTATAGACAAGACCTAGAAATCATAAGGAAAGTCACCATTGATGCATCATTTGAACAACTGGAGATGCAAATTATAAGATTTTCATACCCAAACTCAATTTTCAATATTGCTATTTCACTGAACATACAAAACTTTTGTTTGCTGCCTCCGCTTCTGCAAAAACCAAATAAAACTTCACCTTACTCCTGAGCAATATTTCCAAGGATTGGCACCCCAGAGGTATATTTTAATTAAGACACGTTTGACATGAACTCCAGCTTAGAACAAAGTCCATTCAGAGACAAATCAATTAGTTCCTATGAAAGTTTGTCAAATCCAGAGTATACTATTTGTCATACCACTTTCCTTGTTAGATGGATATCACCAAGAATGAGCACTATGGCTCTGTTACTCAAAAAACCCCATGGAGTTCCCGTCGTGGCACAGTGGTTAACGAATCCGACTGGGAACCATGAGGTTGCGGGTTCGGTCCTTGCCCTTGCTCAGTGGGTTAACGATCCGGCGTTGCCGTGAGCTGTGGTGTAGATTGCAGACGCGGCTCGGATCCCGAGTTGCTGTGGCTCTGGCGTAGGCCGGTGGCTACAGCTCCGATTCAACCCCTAGCCTGGGAACCTCCATATGCCGCGGGAGCGGCCCAAGAAATAGCAACAATAACAACAACAACAACCAAAAAAAAGACAAAAAAAAAAAAAAAAAAAAAACCCTTAATTTTGATCCACATTTGGTTATGGTGAAAAGAAGCCACCGTTCCAGGAGAATGCGCCATGCAGGAAGTGCCTCAAGCACTATTAGCTCGCTGTGTATTCAAGTGTAACCACAGTGGTATTCTCTTTCAGATGCTGTCGTCAAGCACATCTGCTTTGGGGCTGGAACTACCACTGTATTTGGCCTCTTAAAAAAATAATTTGTGACAAATCTGCAAAAAGAAATACACTTACCCTAGAAGGATATCTGGTGTATGGCCAGATAATGACAGGTAAAATTCAGATTCTTGTTGTATGTTATAGCCACTTACCCTTAGTCTTAGAAATAATATTTAAATGATTTTCACCATTCTCTCTGACTCATATGGATTGGTAGTGTTTAGACATCTTTAAAAATAATTTTAATAGAGTAAAATCATAGCATCTGTCCCCTGTTGAGAGTAAATAGAATTTATCAAAATAAATTTATCTTGCTTAGGAATATAGGTAAAATGAAATTAACTGGTGGCTAGCTGCTCACATTTAACAAAAAGGTATTCAGTGCTACAAATCACACCCAATTATAAGTGATCAGTAGCATGTAATACCTTTCCATTAATATGAGCTCTTAATTCTTTTCTTTTCTTTCTTTTTTTTTTTGGTCTTTTTGCCTTTTTAGGGCCGCTCCCACAGCATATGGAGGTTCACCGGCTAGGGGTTGAATCAGAGCTGCAGCCGCCGGCCGACACCAAGGCCACAGCAACGTGGCATCCATGCCGCATCTACGACCTACACCACAGCTCACGGCAATGCCAGATCCTTAACCCACTGAGCAAGGCCAGGGATCAAACCTGCAACCTCATGGTTCCTAGTCAGATTTGTTAACCACTACGCCACGACGGGAACTCCAATTCTTTTCTTTTTTGAGTAAAAAAAGAAAAATCTTGGATATGGCCTATCTTACCCCATCAAGGAAGTTTCCATGGTAAGCAAGTTACCAATAACCCCTCATTCTTTCCTCATCTTTGATCTTGAGACTACTATAAAAATGACAAGGAATGCTAATGATAGCATATAAACTAGGTTTTTTTTAGACCTTAGGGGTTTTTTTTGTGGGTTTTTTTTTTTTTTTTTTTTTGGTTTTTTTAGACCCTAGTTGTTTTGACTTTGCTGTCTTTAGCTTTCCTGGCCTGGCAATATCTTTGCATTCTTAACTATGTCAGGGGACGTTTTAATCAAATGGTACAGATTTTAGACAGATTTGTATAACTATTTCTCTTGTTGCTATTTACTTTCCTAAACCATTGCAGCACTTTCCCCACCCCCATCCCTAAGACCAGAAAAGTAATAGACCACCTTTAAGGCAGAAGAAAAGTATCTTGCCTTTATGTCTTTTTTTTTTTTTCCCTGTCTTTTTGGTAACCACAAGTCAGCTATTGGGTTTTGCCTAGACCTGTGCTGTCTTATACAGTGGCCACTAGTCCCATGTGGCTATTTATATTTTAATTAATTAAAATTAAATAGAACATAAAATTCAATTTCTGAGTAACACTAGCCACACTTAAGTGATCATTGGACACATGAACAGTTGGCTGCTGCATTAGACAGTACTGCATTGGACTGAACTGTAACATAAAGGATGAATGCACCTCATTTGTCCGTCTTCAAAACCTAAAACATTGCCTGGTACTTAGGAGACACTAACTAGGCATTTCTTGATCTGAATCAATCTTCTCTTTCACATAACTCAGGAGTAAGAAACACATAAAATCAAGCTTGTGAACTTTGCAAATTGTGTCTATTCAGGTATCTCAAAATCTGATCCATAATTTGGTTTACTCATCCATATTTGAAGTGAGATCATTTGTAAGATATAATTCTGTTTTTCAAACCACATTTGTGTACTGAATGTACCAAAATGTATTTTTTGTAAATCAACAATTGCATTAAATATGAGAAGGGCACATTTAATGAAAGATTTCCTATTGTGATTATTTTTCAAAAGTGAAAATTCCTTTCCTAAAGTGGGTAGTCACTCTCTTATTTATCTTTAAGAATACCATTATATGAAAATAAGAATTTTTACTGAATTGAGAATGAGGAAATAAAAATAGTTGTCTTTATAGGTGCTGCATTCAATGTTGAAAAGTTTTGTAGGATAAAGTTGCTATTACCAATTAGAAATAAATAAGCAGCACTGTGTAGCACTTTACTATGTATAAGGCAGTTTCCCATACTTTGCCTCATTTGATTCTCACAGAAACCTTATGAGGTAGGGCAGGTCCTTACTGCCTCCATTTGTAAGATGAAGTTTGGAAAGACTAATCTTTTTTCTCTAAGTTTCCATTTTCTTTTCATTATACCAAAGGGGACATATGAGCTATCTATGGTGATTTGATTGGAAATGGAACTTTTAATTTCTCTGCTGTATTTGGATGGAACTGCTTTCCTAGAAACATGTTTTTTAAAGCAACATATAATTTGTGTGAATTAAAACTGTTGTTTTACACATCTGATAGATATATATATATATACATATATATCACAACACCTGCTCAGAGAAGGCCAATAAATATTTGCTAAATAAATCAACGAAAAATAGGTGGTCCTGAAAATAAATTGAGCAGACTATATCAAAGTTCAGTTGCAGAGAACAGAATACACTCCATTTAGTTTAAGCTAGAAGTATTAATATAGTTGAAGAGAATATTTGAGAATATTAATGGAACAATACTAAAAAACACACCTCAGAACTAAGATACTAAAAGAGCTGTGTTTTGGAGTTCCCCCCTTTGCTCAGCAGAAACGAATCTGACTAGTATCCATGAGGATGCAGGTTCGATCTCTGGCCTTGCTCAGTGGGTTAAAGATCTGATGTTGGCATGAGTTGTGGCATAGGTTACAGACTTGGCTCAGATCTGGTGTTGCTGTGGCTGTGGCACAGGCCAGCAGCTACAGCTCTGATTCAGCCCCTAGCCTGGGAACCTCCATATGCCACGAGTGCAGCTCTTAAAAGACAAAAAAAAAAAAAAAAAAAAAGCTGTGTTCTTCCTCACTAAAAAACTAACAGCTTCAGAACTCTAGCACCACAGCTACTGTCTGGAAATTACCAGAATCAAGAAGCTGCCACTTCCACAGCCAGCTCCAGAATTTCACCATACTAACTGTAATCTGAACCAGCACAATGGATGTACCACCCATGCTTCCTGATGTTCACAAAGGTAATGACTGAACTGTGACACCTCTGGTACCTCTGCTATTATAGAAGAAAAATTGCCTCTATAACTATGCCTATTGGAAAAACAGAATTCCAGATCTTACATGGAATGGTTGATTGCTGAAACCTACATACTACCATGATAATAGCTGCCATTGAGTCTGGAGAATGTGATTTTTGGCTTACCAGTCCTCTGCTGTGCAATAAGCATACTTAGGAGTTTCCGTCGTGGTGCAGTGGTTAACTAATCCGACTAGGAACCATGACGTAGAGGGTTCGGTCGCTGCCCTTGCTCAATGGGTTAAGGACCCAGCATTGCCATGAGCTGTGGTGTAGGTTGCAGACACAGCTCGGATCCCGCGTTGCTATGGCTCCGGCATAGGCTGGCGGCTACAGCTCCGATTCGACCCCTAGGCTGGGAACCTCCATATGCCGCGGGAGCGGCCCAAGAAATAGCAAAAAGACAAAAAAAAAAAAAAAAAAAAAAAAAAAGGAAGCATACTTAAAGCTTGAAAGAGGATGAAATGGCTGTTAGGTACAAGCTTGCTTATCTTCCACACTCACCTAAAAAAAATGAATGTTTGGTTTAAGTAGACTAAACTTTTTATGCTGCCATTTATAGAATACTGATTATTATAAATATATGTATAAATATATATGAATCTCCATGATGACAGAATAGTTATGGGATCAAATCTCAGATCTCAGGCAGTGCCATTTTAGCAGAACTTCTTCCAAGGGAAAAAAAAATTTAATGATTGGCTATTTTGCAATGCCCAGTAAGTTCATCTTCCCATTTATCTAGTAATATTACCCATTGTTTTCTAGGTTGGTGCTCTCAAACTTTAATGTGCAGATAAATCATCTGGGAATCTTAGGATAGTACAGATTTGATAAATTGGGTTAGAGCCTGCAATTCTGCATTTCTAACAACCTCACTGGTGATACTGATGCTCCTGATGTAAAGACCACATTTTGAATAGCGGCATTTTAGATAAGCCCTGTCCAACCAGGTTGCCCTGGGGTATGCTGAGATAATGATTCCCTTCAACTTTTGGGGCAGTTAGGTGAGGCCAGGTGCAGGCAGAGTCTCCAGGCCAGATGACTATAGCTTACGTCAGTGTGCAGTGCAAATATTAATATTTTCCACCCATGCTGAGATGTGGGAAACATTTGAATAAATGTTGGAATAAATATGTCCATAATTGAGTCTTGGTCAAGTATTGGCCAATATGTGTGCTCTTTTTGGAATCCTTTATTAATTACAGATAATTTTTAAAATATGAAATATTCTTGCAACAGATTAAGAGAACTGAAGATAGCTATAATCAACTTACATATCACCAAGTCAACTCTTCTGTTGAAGATTTGCAGTGAGAAAAGAAAGTGCTAATAAGCATATTATCTCAACCTAAAAGAAAAGTCCTAAGACGGCTTCAGCTGTTCCGCTAGTGACACCAAAATGGCCACAGGAAGGGAGAAGAAAGAAAGTAAGTCTGTATTATTGTTTCTGTAGTACGGTGCTTTTTGTAGAAAAGAAACGAAAATTTACAAAAATGGTATTTGGAAATGTTTCTGCAATGTGTACATCTGCGGTTCAGACATTATATATACATATATGTTTGGGAGTTTTGAAGGTTTGGTTTGGTTTGGTTTGGTTTTGTCCTGCAAACAGTAAGACAAACTCTAGTCCTTTTGAACTAGATAGGGCAACAGTCCTACCGAATCAAATTGAATTCTTTTCACAGGTGCTAACATTTCAACCACTTCTTAAACCCATTTTATACCCTCTATTTCTCAACCATTATCAACCACCTGGAGGTGGAACAATACAGTGGTAATTGTCCAGTGAGCAAGGAAAAGAGAGAATTTTATAACTACAGCCCTATATGGAGAGCAGTCTTATGTGCATTGTGGTATGTGGTTGAATGGTCAGGGCACCTTGGTTATTGAATACCCAGGAAAGGAGGGTAAAGAAAACTAGGATCACCAAAGATAAATTTCACCTCCTTCACAACTTTAAAAGGTTAACTCATTGCCAGTGACCTCCAGATTATCATGCCCCAGTCTTAGAGATTCAAATATAGGAAAGAGAAGAATGGATTAAAGAAGACAATTTAGAAATGAAATGGATTGAACCATCAAGTCTCTGTTGATTGCTATTTATTTCTTGGTATTTTGGAGGGATGAGTTATAATATGCCAGACTTCACAGTTCAATACTGGGACAGATACACTGACTTATGATTCAGCTGACAACATTGCCACATTGTGGAAGAATCTTATTTCTTAGACACCCACGGCTAAAAATTTCAGTTCTCTTCTTCTGCAGTTTCAGCTGTAAGTACAGCCACTCAGCTAAAGACTATGGTTCCCAGCCTCCCTTGCAGCTAGGCATGGCACATGAGAAAGTTCTTGCAAATGGAATATGAATAGGAATGATGGTGCAACTTCTCCATCATGTGCTTAAAAAGAAATTATTTAACTTCTATGAGCCTTCTTTCCCTCCTTTATGCTGCAGTATGGATGTGGCACCAAGTTAACTTCCACTATGCACAACAGTGAAAGGGGTAGCAGAAGAGCAAGACTGAAAATCCTGGGATGATTTTTATGGATCAGCACCCCCTCCCCATGTACTTCTAGACTGTTACATGAGAGAGGCGAACTTCTATTTTGCTTGCGTGCCCTATTTGGGGACCTCTTGTTTATGGTAGTTTCTAGCCTATACCTATCATATCCATGTTAGACCCTCCAGGGAAGGAAACTGGATTACTGGAAATCCCAGTTTGAAAAAATACTTTATATATTATTTTATATTTCTCAGCTTTTGTGCCATATGTATTCCCTAGTTATTAAAAATTCATCAATCAATTCATTGATTTTTAATGCCTTTGTGTCCCTGTTAAACTAAACAAAAACCAGTATTATGTTGCTCAAGAGTGCTTTTTCATCCTGGCTGAGAGGCAGAGCCATGTGTTTGTTCCCAGACCTTCAATATCTTGGCTTTTACAACCAACCTTAGCAGATAATTCTAGTAGAGTCTAATAGCAAGAGAAATCATCTTTAAATTGTTGAGTATAATGATAACTATAAGAACCAATCACAACATGAATGCTAATGGTTTTATGGGAACACACAGATTTCTATGCTATCATCTGCCCTAATAAAGTCAGTCACATTCAACTAGTCACTTCAAGTGTTATGACTCCTACCTGTCAGTCCATTCAACAAATGTCTTTCATGTACATTTTCAACCTAATGCTCTGGTGGATATGAAGATTAATAAAACACTGTCACAAACCTTTCCCCCTCAGAACATAAATATCAGTAAAGAGATATCTGCTCCTGAAATCATATTGTCTGTTCAAAAGGCTAAAACTGTGAGGTGTAATCCTTCCCCAGCACCATTACTTCCCACTTACAAAATTTTATAGAAACTGTAGTAAAAGCAAAAACTTTTAATTCAATTTAATAAACTTAATAATTAATGCACTTTGCCAAAGTTTACATTTATATGGTTCTTATACCAAATTTAAGAGCCATTAAAATGATAATACACTTTATCAAAGTTATTTTACTCGTGAGAATTTAAGTTTAATATAAACTAATTTAGAAGCCATGTATATGAAGATGTTTGTAACATTATGATATCTGAGAGTGGAGAAATCATTAGATAAACTATGATTGTCAAATAAAGTAAGAGATAATTATAAGAATCTTTTGACAAAAAGATTTATTATTTAATAGAAAGTTTTTAAAAGCATAATACAAACGAGTGTGTGTGTGTACAAAGGTTTCTCAACCTTGGCACTACTGACTTTTTGGATTGAATAATTTTCTTTTTAAAGGGCTATACATTGTAGTATGTTTAGCAGCATCCTTGATCTCCACCCATGAGACCCAGGTAGCACACACCTGCTTATGGCAGAGACCATCACAATTGTCTCCAGATATTTCTAACTGTACCATAGTGGGGAAGGGGCAAAATTGGCCCTGGTTGAGAATCCTTTTTTTTTTAGTCTTTTTGTCTTTTCCAGGGCTGCACCTGTGGCATATGGCAGTTCCCAGGCTAGGGGTCTAATCAGAGCTGTAGCCACCGGCCTATACCAGAGCCACAACAATGAGGGATCCGAGCCACGTCTGCAACCTACACCACAGCTCACAGTAATGCCGGATCCTTAACCCACTGAGCAAGGCCAGGGATCTAACCCTCTACCTCATGGTTCCTAGTCGGATTCATTAACCACCGAGGCACGACAGGAGCTCTGAGAATCTTTATTAGATGAACTACATGTATAGCATATATTCTGTGTTCACAGTTATGTATACACAAATAGACAAAGCTGGAAGGAAATTTGGAAAAATTTTAAAGCCATTTTTAATAAAATGATGGAGTTTGGGAAGCTTTTAAACATTCTCTTTAATATTTTGCAATATAAATACTAAGAGGGCCAGAGTTCCCATGTGGCTCAGCAGGTTAAGGAGCCAGCATTGTCATTGCTGTGGCTCTAGTCACTGCTGTGGCATGGGTTTGATCCCTGGCCCAGGAAATTCCACATGCTGCAGACTTAGCACAAGAAAGAAAGGAAGGAAGGAAGGAAGGAAGAAAGAAAACCACTCTTGTAGGAGTTCCCAAGTGGTTCAGTGGGTGGGTTAAGGATATGACATTATCACTGCTATGGCACAGGTTCAATTCCTGGCCCAGGAACTTCTGCATGCCATTGGCATAGCCTAAGATATATATATATTAAGAGGGTCAAATAAAATTGAATACTATTATGATTCACAAATTCTTTTATGGAGCTGTAATCTTTAAAGATTATTGTACATTTTATTATTGAGATAATTTTAATCTCCTCACTATAAGCATATCATCAAAAGAAACTTTATTTAGAGGGCTGCAAAATCATTTTTATTAAAACCCATAAAGCCAAATTGATGTGTAATTCAGATGGGGAAGAAGAACAGAATGACTCGTTAATACTGGATGGGATTCTTATTCTACAGAATGTTTCTTGGACTTAGCCCATGTTCAGAAATACCACTGATTTCAAAGGAAACTTAATACAAGAAAAAAAAATGAATTCAAAATTATTTCATCACAGATCCCCATCACTGGATTTGAGTAAGAACTTAATGTATGTTTGGCTTCAATGGAAAAGTATTGACAATATACTGAAAATATGTTAACAATGCTCAATTTTTTTTAATGTAAAAAAATGTAATAGGGATTACAACATCTAACATTTACAGAATACTCGCAGCATTCATCCTCTCATTTAATGGAAGTGAGCATAAGAAATAGAACTTTCAGTTATGAACATGTGCTCAGTAACACGCTGAGTATAGAATATAGAACAAAGAGAGTGTAGGCTACTCTCTAGGTTTGGGAAAGAATAAAACCATTGTCAACTTTTATATAGCCATTCTGTTCCCTGTTCCCTTAGTAAAGATGATTAAAAACTACTTTTGAAAGTCTCAATGACAGTATTCTGAAAAGCAGTCTTTCTGAGAAGCGGATGATCCAAAGGACCTACACTTTGACATACACCCTCTCTTGTTCTGGACATAAATTTGAATCTGTAAACAAGCACAGGGTTGTTTGACTCTTAACTTAGAGAGTTATGCCTAGAGGCTTGGGGGATTTGAAAGTTAAGGAAGAAAAGAAAAAGATTATGAACGAGAATCTGGAAAGAGTAGAGCAGAAGGCATGGCCTCTCACCCTTCCGCCTCTACTCCATCCTGACCCACTAGGTCCTGTGGACTCATTAGGTCCCTCAAGTGTTTGAATCAGAAGTTGAAGAAACTTTCTCATGATACTTTGTCAGACTGGCATATAGAGTACTAATTTGAGAACCAAGTAATAAAGAACAGAATGGGCTAAGGCATTGTTTTCATTTCCAAATAGGTGGAGCAAAGCAATTATAGCAAGTACTGTATAGGATTCAGCAGCAGAAAAGCAAAATTTGCATGGTGGGTCCCAGCAATGGGTTGGTGCCTCCTTCAAACAGAGTTTTTTTTTTTTCCTTTTCAGGGCCATAGGAGTGGCATGTGGAAAGTTCAAAGGCTAGGGTTAAACTGGAGCTACAGCTGTCAGCCTGTGCCACAGCCATGCAATGTGCGATCCAAGTTGTGTCTGCAACCTATACCACAGTTCATAGCAACACCAGATCCTTAACCCACTGAGCGAGGCCAGGGTTTGAACCTACATCCTCATGGATACTAGTTGGGTTCTTAACCTGCTGAGCCACTATGAGAACTCCCTTTTTTTTTTTTTAATTTACATTCCTACTAACAGTGCATGCACAAGGATTCTCTTTTCTCCATATTCTTTTTTTTTAATGATTTTTTTTCTGTCATAGCTGGTTTACAGTGTTCTGTCAGTTTTCTACTGTACAGCAAGGTGACCCAGTCACACATACATATATACATTTTTTTTCTCGCACTATCCTCCATCATGCTCCATCACAAGGGACTAGATATAGTTCCCAGTGCTATACAGCAGGATCTCATTGCTCATCCATTCCAAAGGCAGTAGTTTGCATCTGTTAACTCCATGTTCCCAGTCCATCCCACCTTCTCCCCCTCCCCCTTGGTAACCACAAGTCTGTTCTCCAAGTCCATGGGTTTCTTTTCTGTGGAAAGGTTCATTTGTGCTATATATTAGATTCCAGATATTAGTGACATCATATGGTATTTGTCTTTCTCTTTCTGACTTACTTCACTTAGTATGAGTCTCTAGTTCCATCCATGTTGCTGCAAATGGCTCTTTCCTCCAAATTCTTGTCTGTCCTTGTTATCTTTTGCCATTTCGTGAATAATCATTCTAACAGGTAGTTTTTACTCACTGTGGTTTTGATTTGCATTTCTCTGATGATTAGCGTTGTGTTGTTGCCTACTTCACAGTTACATCAATGTCAGATCCGAGCTGTGTCTGCGACCTACACCACAGCTCACAGCAACACTGGATCCTTAACCCACTGGATCAAACCTGCATCCTCATTTATAGTAATCGGGTTTGTTACTGCTGAACCATGACAGGAACTCCCAAACAGATTTTGAATAAGGAATTTCCACCAGGAGAGTGGGCCACCATAGGAACATGAGCAGATTTATTCCTAAACACGTGCAAGAAAACCATTCACAACTCCCAAATTAACTGGTGAAGATTTTGTGCGGGTAAGTTTTTGAAATCTTTTAGGTGGACATATATTGTTGATGAGACTTTTTGGTTCCCAAAAAGGTGTGAGAATATTCAGACTATATCTGATTTACAAAAAATACCTTGCTTGTTCCCACTTTTATATTCCTTAGATATTCTTCACTTTATAAAATAAACATTTTAGAAAAAGTTGACTATTTTCTGATGGGTAAAACCCTATTTTCTCATAGGTGGCCATTTTAGATATAATTTATGTGCATAGTAACCACTATATTCCTTTCCAGTCAGGAAAATATTGGATTAAAAACTTTTGATAAAGAAGGACACCGAGGGCGTTCTCTTGTGGTGCAGCAGGTTAAGGATCTGGCATTTTCACTGCAGCAGCTTAGGTCACTGCTGTGGCGCAGATTCAGTCCCTGACCCAGGAACTTCTGCGTGCTGTGGGTGTGGCCAAAGTGAGGGGGGCATTGAGAAAAAGGCTAGGTCGGAGAAGCCTGGGCAGTAATAAGCCCGTAGGGGCACATCTACTCTGAAGTTATTCCTCTCCTCTTAGTCACTACCATGGTCTCTATCTTCATAGCTACCACATTTTTTTTTATTACTCATTGAATTTATTACATTTATAGTTGTACAATGATCATCACAATCCAATTTTATAGGATTTCCATCCCACAACCCCAGTGCCTCCCCCCAACCCCCAAACTATCTCCTTTGGAAACTGTGAGTTTTTCAGATTCCGTGAGTCAGTATCTGTTCTGCAAAGAAGTTCATTGCTACCACATTTTAAAGCTCAGATTTATGAAGCTTAAAGAATGAGGCTGTAGGATTTCCTGTTGTGGCTCGGCAGTAACCAACCCATCTAGTTTCCTTGAAGACTAGGTTTCGATCCCTGGCCTGCTCAGTGGGTTAAGGATCCAGCGTTGTCGTGAGCTGTGGTATAGGTCATAGACGTGGCTCGGATCCCACGTTGCTGTGGTGTGGTGTAGGCCAGCAGCTGCAGCTCCAGCTGGGATTCGACCCCTAGCCTGGGAATTTCCATATGCCATGAGTGCAGCCCTTAAAAATACAAAAACAAAAAACAGAATGAGGCTGTAATAGCATCATTTTTGCAGGTATTATGATCATCACACTAAATAAAAATTTACTTATTATTATTCCATGATTATTCTAAAAGCTTAGAATGTTTTCTATTGAGTGATGTAACCTCTGTTAGGGATCATGGTGGCTAGCAGATGGGATAAGATTCTGTTCCATCAGTGGTAACTGAACCTGTCTTGTTCTTAATAGTCTAGTTCCTTTCCCTTATACTAGAGCTCTTCTTTCATGTAAGAACCCAATCTAGGTATCTTAGTTGGGGTTGAACTCTCACTCAGGCCCATATTACCATCATCACAAAAAATGTATAAGTGGCCAGGCCAGGCTAGCTAGAGTTCCCCATTTCCTTAGTGTCATTGCTTGTTTCAGAGATGTATATGTGACCTTAGCAAAACATATCAGAATCACCTTCAGGAGTTTTTTTGTCAGAGCTGTTGGAAAAGACTGCTCTTTTTGCTGAATTTGCTAAGCTGGGAGCATAAGCGTCTGGGACTCAGGAAACCCAGAAAGAAACTACAAGAGATAAGTAGAGCTAGGAGACTGGGAAACAGCCTGATGACATCATGAGCCCCCGGATCCTGTTATGTCTGAAGCCAGATCTATGTTAACTCCTCTTTCTTCTCCTACCATCTGCTCTTGAGCAGTAGCCTCAATTGCTCCAATCCCAGACCAATTTACCCAGCTCACCAGGAGTAAAAACTCCCACTATTTTCCCAGTCTTAGATTCCTAGGGTTTCCCTTCCAGGCATTGATGCCAATGAAACAACTGTTGAGACAAGAATATACAAGCACATGATTCATTATCTTTGTTAACTTTGACCAGTCAGAGAGAAAGATATCAGGTTGAAAGTACCTTGAAGCTCTCACAAGCCCACAGTGTCTAGATAATCCTTTTAACAAACAAATTATTTTCCTCGTAATATTACTCTTTTATCTGTGGTTATATCACTTCCAAAACATCTCTCCAAATCACTTCCCAAACTCCTTTCTGGATAGTTCCCCAGTGTTCAGATAGCTGAACTACCTGTGGCTTTGCCCCTACTAGTTGTTTACTTCATCTGCATGTGGTCTTTGTCACCTTCATAAAGAGGGTGTTCTGTTGCCAGAATAACTGTAGAAAAGAGCACATCACAAATTGAGTGAAGTTTGAATCACATCAGGTTCAGTAGTTCCCATTGCATTCTTTGCTGCCCTTGCTTTTGTGTTCGTGAAAACATAGGCAGTCTTCAGTTCCTACTCATTTCTCTTCTTGTTTTGTCTCCCTCTAAAGCTTCTAGCTGAGGAGTACCTGCTGTGGCACAGTGGGTTAAAGATCCAGCATTGTCTCTGCTGCAGCTCAGGTTCTATCCCCAGCCTGGCGCAGTTAGTTAAAGACCTGGCATTGCCACAGCTGTGACATAGGTCACATCTGTGGCTCAGCTTCAGTCTCTGCCCTGGAAACTTCCATATGCTGCAGGTATGGCCAAAAAAAGAAAGAAAGGGAAAAAAAGCTTCTAGCTGACATGTTCACTTTGTCCTGAATTTATTAATTTATCTTATTTTACTTATAATAGTTAATGTAGATAGCTTGTGTTCATCCTACATAATAGATTATTTCTGAGTTTCTCTTTTAAACCAAAATTGTTTATTTAACCCCTCCCCCAAACCTCCCAACTTGCTTGAGCCAATAAATTCTTCTTTTGTTAAAGCCTGTTTACACAGGGTTTCTTTCACTAGAAAGTGATTCAAGATCCTGCCACAATCTGCTCAACTAGAAAACCTTTCTTGGGAGTTTTTATTCCCACAGCCAATTATTGGGATGCCCACCACCATAATTTCTGGAATTCAAAATTAACTAGATAGAGGAAGAAAAACATGGCAGAGTGACCACATGCCTGAACCTCCTCTCAACAACCAATAAAATAACAATAAAGTAAAAAGGCACTACTCCCAACAAGTTAGAGAGGAAACAGAAACAAAAAAATTTTCAACAAACTTATGGAAGATGGAAAGTGACTGAAGTAATATCTAACTTAATAGAACAGAGAAAGTTGAAATCTAAGCATCTCAAAGGGAAATTCCAATGAATAATGAGCTAGAAGCTGAAAGTCTCAGTGTTTGGAGACAGCAAGTACCACAAAAGGTAGAAGTGAAGATATGACTCAAATTAATGGGATTGGTGGAATATATGTGTGGACAATGGTTGAACCTCTAGTCCCTTTCCAACTATTCCCCTTCCAACTTCAAGGAGTCAGATAAATATTACCCTTTCCACTTACCACTGCCCAGGAGAATGAAAGTACATACTCTGGAGAGATTAAGCCAAAAGGCTATAGAATTAGAAATTAAGCCACACACAGAGCAAGAACAAGTCATAGGGTTGAAAACTGGCATATAAGATACATAATGAACTGTAGAAGCCTCAGGCTTCCTACTCCCAGTGTGCCAGCAACCAAACATATGCCTAGTCCCAACCCCTGCCCAGTCAATTAAAGATTCTCCTCTAGAGAAACTAGACAGTCCCAATGGAGAGACCTCCAGTCACTGAGAGTAGAGGATCCCTCAATAAAAGGCTGGTTCACCACCCAATCACCCTATGCCAAAGTCTTTCAGGCAACAAACCTTGTTAATGTTTCCAGAGCTTCCAAAGAACTTTTTATGAGTCAGTCTCAAAAATTAATGGCCAGCCAAGGAATCCAGACATTTGAGAAAAAACTGCAACATGAAAGACATATCCCAAAACAAACAGAGAAAAATGAAATTCAGGTTTTGGAAGACAGAGAGCTTTTGACCCTGGGAAGAGTAAAGTCTAGTTATAATCATTGCTTGTAAGGATATTTGATCTGCAGAATTAGCACTACCATGCCCACAAAGTCTCATGTCAGCTAGGATTACATTCATTAGCAAGTAACGGAAAACCAGACTACAATGGTTTAAGCAAATAATTCATTTTTCTCAAATAATAAGGTGGAAGTAGCAGCCACAGGCATTGGTTCAGTATCTCAGTTATGTCAGAGATGACACCCCAATGATTTTCTCACTCTTTCCTTCATGGCCCAAGGTGGCTGTTGCACTTTTCAGACACCATTCACTGTTCAAGGCAAAATAGGGAAAGAAGGGGACAAATACGGTGCCAGCTATGTCTGTTGCCATTGTGTCGTCTTAATGGCCTACACATCACATACACCACCTCCACCGCCACCATTTTGCCTAGGACACTCCTATTGACACTAGGATGAGCTATTGCTGCCTTACCAAAATCAGGATTGTCTCAACAAGAAAGAAGAGGGAAATATTAATTGAATAGGTAAATAGCAGTGTCTATTGTAGTCCAATAAATCAAAATATACTTCTCTGGAATGTATACTTTTATGAAAATTGTTATGCAACATCTCAAAAGGACATAGTGATTTTTAGGTGGCAATGTATTGGAAGAAAGATCTGGAACAGTTCTTGAACCTAAAGATGGAGATTCTGGTATCTTCTAGACCACGAGAGTTTTAGCCTTTCTATAGCTGACATCACTTAATTGTCTTTTCTGTAATAAAGGCCAGGAAGAATCCACAGTGCCACAAAAATATGCAGCTAAGATAATAAATTAACATAAAATTTTTAGCCTTATCTCTCTAACTTAAATTTTGGTGTTTGACACACCTTCTTATGTATGGTGAATGTCACCTCTCCAAGAGCATCAAGGACAGAACCATCACAACTGCCATAAGAATTCTCGTAGGTGACTGTATGTAATTAATATCTACAATAAGTTCCAAACATGGCTATAAGAAATATACTGTAGGCTTAAATGTGAACCTGTCATTGTGTATCAGCAGCTCATACACTCATGTCCTACATATGCTGTGATAAAACTTTATTCGGCTATATCCTGCTAGAACTCCAGTTACAAACAGGATCTTTTCAGGAATCTTTGTTTTGTTTCTATCAACAGTGCCTAGAACAGCAGATGGACTATAGTAAAGCTCAATAAATATTTATTAATTGAATGAATGAATCTCCTGACTTCCTCTTCTTTCTTCCCTATTCTACCTCCTACCCCTTTTGCAGAAGGAAACCACACGTCAGGCACGTGAGTGTCTTTACTGCCAAAGACGAGAGTTGCCCCCTAGTTCCTATTCCATGTATAGTATTTTCACATTGTCCAGGCAGCAAACAGGCATTATCAATCGTATAGCTGAATGTCTAGAATTTTTTGTATTGTATCCCAAGAAATATGATGAAGAAAAATGATTTGCTTAGGCTTTACCTCTGCTCCTACTGCTTGTAAAAAGCATGTTGTCATGATTAAGAATGGATCCTTGGTGACCATTGCCATTGCAAAGCTCCTGTCCTCCTTATGTTTAAGTTTGATGGAGGAGGGGGCGGGGTGGCGAGGATAGACCAATTAAGAAACAGACCTAAAGCAGGATATTTTAAAATTTTGATGTAACCAAATCAAAATGGCCCTGTATAAATGCAGAAGCACTATTTTGAAAATAATCCAAGAAAGGATGCAACAGACACTCTTGACTTTGGCCCATCCTCAGCACTACTACTGAGACATTATTTACAAATTTAATGATGACTTTTGGGGTTTTTTTTTTTTTTTTCTTTTACTTTTCTTTTTAGGGCCACACTTGGAGCATAAGGAAGTTCTGGAGCTAGGGGTCAAATTGGAGCTGTAGCTGCTGACCTACACCACAGCCACAGCCACAGCCACAGCCACACTGGATTCGAGCTGCATATGCGACCTCTACCATAGCTTGCAGCAGTACTGGATCCTTAACTCACTGAGCAAGGCCAGGGATCAAACCCGAATCCTGACAGACACTACGTCGGGTTCTTAACCTGCTGAGCTACTATGGGAACTCCAGTGATGACTTTTTTGGAACTGAGTATAGTGGCTCATGTTTAAATTTATTTATTTATTATCAATTTATGTATTTTTATAGTCCCTCCCCAATCAGAGTCTACTTTATACTAGATCAAGATCAACAGAATCAAGTCTATAGAAAGTAGAAATATCTATTCTCTAGTGTTTCTCACCTTTTTTTGTTTTTTATTTTTTTAATTGAAGTATAGGTGATTTATAGTGTTATGCCAGTTTCTGCTGTATAGCAAAGCGATCCAGTCATACACATACATTCATACCCTTTCTTATATTATCTTCCATCATGGTCTATCTCAAGAGATTGGATATAGTTCCCCGTGCTGTACAGTAGGACCTCATTGCTTATCCATTCTAAGTGTAATAGTTTACATCTACTAATCCCAAACTCCCAGTCCATCCCATCTTCCCCTTGGCAACCACAGGTCTGTTCTCTATGTCTGTGAGTGTGAGTCTGTTTCTGTTCTTTGGATAGGCTGATTTGTGCCATATTTTAGATTCCACAAATAAGTGATATCATGTAGTATTTGTATTTCTCTTTCTGACTTATTTCACTTAGTATGATAAGCTCTAGTTGCATCCATGTTGCTGCAAATGACATTATTTTGTTCTTTGTCATTGCTCAGTAGTATTCCATCGTGTATACTACCACAGCTTCTTAATCCATTCATCTGTCGATGGACATTTAGGTTGCTTCCATGTCTTGGCCATTGTGAATAGTGCTGCTATGAACATATGGGTGCATGTATCTTTTTTTTTTTTTTTTGTCTTTTTGCCATTTTTTGGGCCGCTCCCGCGGCATATGGAGGTTCCCAGCCTAGGGGTCGAATCGGAGCTGAAGCCACCAGCCGATGCCAGAGCCACAGCAACGCGGGATCCGAGCCGCGTCTACAACCCACACCACAGCTCACAGCAACGCCGGATGGTTAACCCACTGAGCAAGGGCAGGGACTGAACCCGCAACCTCATGGTTCCTAGTTGGATTCGTTAACCACTGCACCACGACGGGAACTCCGGGTGCATGTATCTTTTTTAAAATTTGTAATAGTGATTTTAAAATTTTTTTCCATTACAGCTGGTTTGTATGTATCTTTTTGAATTTTAGTTTTGTCTGAATATATGCCCAGGAGTGGGGTTTCTGGGTCATACAGTAGTGCTCTATTTAGTTTTATTAAGAAACTCCATATTGTTTTCCACAGTGGTTGTACCAATTTACATTCCCACAAACAGTGTAAGAAGGTTCCTTTTTCTCCACACCCTCTCTAGCATTTGTTATTTATAGACTGATTAATGATGACCATTCTGACCAGTGTGAGGTGGTACCTCCTAGTTTCTCTAATAATCAGTGATAGCATTTTTTCATTTGCCTGTTGGCTATCTGTATGTCTTCTCTAC
This sequence comes from Sus scrofa, assembly GCF_054392235.1. Taxonomy (NCBI): domain Eukaryota; kingdom Metazoa; phylum Chordata; class Mammalia; order Artiodactyla; family Suidae; genus Sus; species Sus scrofa. The sequence continues at coordinate 113,938,995 of NC_139385.1, read as the reverse complement.
AGAAATGTCTATTTAGGTCTTCTGCCCATTTTTTGATTGTGTTTTGTTGTTGTTGTTGAGTTGTATGAGTTGACTGTATTTTTTTGGAGATTAAGCTCTTGTCAGCTGCACCATCTGCAACTATTTTCTCCCATTCCATAGGTTGTTTTTTCATTGTCTTTTTTTTTTTTTATGATTTCCTTTGCTGTGCAAAAACTGTTTTTCACCATTAAGAACAAACAAAAACTCCTCTTTCAGTTAATACAAAAATGCCGGCTCCTACAGAAATCCATTTTCCTACTATTCAAGGAGATTTTATCAAGCTTTATTTTCTTTAGTTGTAATGTGAAAATTGCTGAATAGACAATCAAAATCTCTTAGTATTGGCTTTTAAACAGTCTCTTGGATGACTCAGTCATGAGGGTAGAAAGATACTCAGAAGATACTCAGTGATAGGTGGTTAAGTGACAGGATGCAGGATTCTGGGCCAGTAGGGGAAAGGGGCCTCCACTCCAGGTGGTGTCCAGGATCCTTCATGGTCACTGCTGTGGAAGGAGTAGTTTGGTCCTATCCGTGAACTCTTAGTGCGGATGTTCATTCCTCTCTGGCCATTTGGAGTATTGTGCTGCCGCCACTGATGGAGTTAAATGGCTTTGCCCATTTCCTTTTAGTCATGAAGTTTCCACACAGCTCTTTGTTCCAGCACAGGCCTCTATTTAATGATGTGCTGCTAAATATTTTACAACTGGCTGTCACCAAATTACCTCATGTCCTTAGGCTCTTAACTTCTCAGGGTACTCCCAAGCGTGTTTCTTTTGGATCTACCTGTTATTCTGGCTATGCCCCCATGGACCCTTTTGAATCTCTGGCTGCCATGAAAGAGAACTCAAAGATCTCATAGTGTTTTCTCTCTGGTCTCTAGGTAAGTAGCAATGAGAGCCTTCTGGGTAGCCAGAAGTGAACAGCAACTCTGGAGAGTTACACTGAGTAGATTCATGGTGGTTTCCCACCCCCACCTCCATAGCCCCCTTTTCAGGCAACACTGTCACTGGCCAAGTCAGAGAGAAGCTAGAAGAACAGAAAACTTTGTTTTCTCTCCTGACCTCAGTCTCCAGTAGCCACATACCCATGTTAATCAACTCTCTACACTTTTTCAACAAATAATTGTCTTTCATGTACAAAGTATTCACTGGGTATTTCAGGCAGTGTAATAGTGAACAAACCACTATCCTCATTTGTTTTTTAAGATTATAATTTGGAATAGAAGATGAGATGTATACACATAATATGATTTTTAATGTTGCCATCTTAGTTTTTAAAGATAATGAATCAAACCTCTTGTGTGGTGTTACACCTCAAATTCTATGCAAGCATCTCTCATAGCTCAAGAGCAGTTTGCATTTGTATGGGCAAATTGTAATTTCAAAGGATAGATGTCAATTACCTTTAAAAGATATATAGACAAAACATGAAAAAAATGAAAATGGTTCATTTGTTAGGGTAGTGAAATTATGAGTGACTTTTCCCAATTGTTTTGATATACATAACCATTATATAATGAGGTTTATTGATTTTTTTTATATATTTAAAAAGGGTAAAAATTGTTGTCATCAGCAACCTAGACCCAGAGACTTGTTCACAAGTTAGCTGATTCCTAGTTCATCTCTGAACTAATCTGAGAATCTGAAAATTCTATAAGGTCCCACAGAACACTGCCAGCTTTACTTGGTCATAGCAACATATTTTTTAACTATGTTGAGAGTGTTTTATAACATGAAATCTAGTTTTAAAATGGTCTTAGAAGTTCCCATTGTAGCTCTGCGGGTTAAGGACCCAACATTTTCTCTGTGAAGATGCGGGTTCCATGCCTGGCATGGCCTAGTGGGTTAAGTAAGGATCCAGTGTTGTTGTAAGCTACAGCGTAGGCCACAGTTGCACGTCCAATTCGACCCCTGGCCCACGAAATTCCATGTGCTTTGGGTGCAGCCATAAAAATAAATAAATAAATAAATAAATAAATAAATAAATAAAGTAAAATAAAATAAAATGGTATTAAACCTTTGAAAAGTGATGGGCTCAAGTTACACAATTATACAAAAATCAGTTGCATTCTGTACACCAACAACAAAATCCTGAAAAAGAAATAAAGAAAATAGTCTCAGGAGTTCCTGTTGTGGCTCAGCGGAAATGAATCTGACTAGTAACCAGGAGGACGCAGGTTTGATCCTTGACCTCGCTCAGTGGATTAAGTATTTGGAGTTGCCATGAGCTGTGGTGTAGATTGCAGATGCGGCTCTGATCCTGTATTGCCATGGCTGTGGTGTAGGCCAGTGGCTAAAGCTCCAATTAGACCCCTAGCCTGGGAACCTCCATGTGCCTTGGGTACAGCAAAAAAAAAAAAAAAAAAAAAAAAAAAAAAAAAAGTAGTCTCATTTCCAAAATCATCAAAATTAAAATTATCACTTAGTAATAAATTTAACCAAAGAGGTGAAAGATCTGTACACTGAAAAGAATCTGATGAAAAGAAATGGAAAAGACACAATTAAATGGAAAGGTATCCTGTGTTCATGGATAAGAAAAATTAATATTGTTAAAGTGTCCATACTACCCCAAGTTGTCTATCTATAGTTTGAATGCAATACCCATTAAAAGTTCAATGACACTTTTCACAGAAATAGAACAACTAATCTAAAATGTGTATGGAACAACAAAAGACCCCCCCAAAGGCTACAGCTATCATACAAAGAAAAATAAAGCTGGAGGCATCACAGTTTCTTGATTTCAAGCTGTATTATAAAGCTATAGTAGTAAGGGTATGGTACCATCATAAAAGTAGACACATAAACCACTGGAACAGAACCAGGAGCTCCCTCCTCCCAAAATGCTTATGTGGTCAATAATTGACGAGGAAACCAAGAATACTCAATGGAGAAAGGATAGTCTCTTCAATAAAGGGTATTGGGAAAACTAGATAATCATGTGCAAAAGAGGGAAGTTTTCTATTTCTTTCCTATCTTACCACCACTCACAAAAACTAACTAAAAATGGATTAAAGGAGATCCTGCCATGGCACAATAGGTTAAGAATCTAACTGTAGCAGTTCTCATTGTGGCTCAGTGGGTTAAGAATTTGACATAGTTTCCGTGAGGATGTGGGTTCAATCCCTGGCTTTGCTCAGTAAGTTAAGGATCCAGCATTGCTGCAAGCTCCATAGGTCACAGATATGGCTCATATCTGGCATTGCTGTGGCTGTGGTGTAGCCTCAGCTGCAGCTCCATTTCTACCCCTAGCCTGGTAACTTCCATATGCCGTATGTGGCCATAAAAAGAAAAAAAATTTAATTAAAAAAATTTTAAATGGATTAAAGACTTACAAGACAAGTCCTGAAACCATAAAACTCCTAGAAGAAAACATAAGGATAAAGCCCTTTAACACTGGTCTTGGCAGTGATTTTTTGGATATGACACCAAAAGCAGAAGCAGCAGAAGCAGAAATAAACTGATTGGGACTACATCAAACAAAAGTTTCTGCACAGCAAAAGAAACAATCAACAAAATGAAAAGGCAACTTATGAAATGGGAGAAAATATTAGCAAACCACCTATATAATGAGAGGTTAATATCCAAAATGTATAAGTAACAGATACAGCTCAATAGCAAAATATAGTTATAAATGAGCAGAGTAAATAAATAGACATTTCTCCAAAATTCTTCTCAAAAAGATGTGCAAATGACCAAACAGATACATGAAAAGATGCTCAACAATACTAGTCATCAGGGAAATCCAAATCAAAACCACAGTGAGTAAAAACTACCTGTTAGAATGATTATTCACGAAATGGCAAAAGATAACAAGGACAGACAAGAATTTGGAGGAAAGAGCCATTTGCAGCAACATGGATGGAACTAGAGACTCATACTAAGTGAAGTAAGTCAGAAAGAGAAAGACAAATACCATATGATGTCACTAATATCTGGAATCTAATATATAGCACAAATGAACCTTTCCACAGAAAAGAAACCCATGGACTTGGAGAACAGACTTGTGGTTACCAAGGGGGAGGGGGAGAAGGTGGGATGGACTGGGAACATGGAGTTAACAGATGCAAACTACTGCCTTTGGAATGGATGAGCAATGAGATCCTGCTGTATAGCACTGGGAACTATATCTAGTCCCTTGTGATGGAGCATGATGGAGGATAGTGCGAGAAAAAAAATGTATATATGTATGTGTGACTGGGTCACCTTGCTGTACAGTAGAAAACTGACAGAACACTGTAAACCAGCTATGACAGAAAAAAAAATCGTTTAAAAAAAAAGGTAGTGTCTGATATATTGAGAGTCTCACATACCAAGCTCTTTGTGAAACTCTTTACATATATTAACTCACATAATCCTTGCAGCAATCTTGGCAAGTAGATACTCTTATTATCCCATTTACCAATGAAGAAAGTGAGACTAGAAGGTTAAATAACTTGCCTAAACTTACACAGCTAGTAAAGATTGTTAGGATCAGGTTTTCTTATATTGTGAGTAATAGAAAGCCATTTGAGCTAAATTAAACTCCCCCTTCTACACAAAAAGGAAACTTAAGATCAGAGGGGTGTTACCAGGAACTTGAGAGTCAAGAAGTAACATCAGACACTGGATGGACACGAGTCAGGAAATGGAAATCTGTTAGAGGCAGTGCGAATGCCCAGAATTTACATGAGGTTACTTTTGTGGTTGGTTCATCTCTCTCTTTCTCTCTCTCTTCCTTTCTATCTTCCTCCCACAAGGTTTCTTACTTCATTCTCTGCATATCTTCCTCCTCTGTTTCAGTCTTTTCTGTGGTCTAGGCATTTTCTCTGCTTTTCCATATGTGCATGGCAAAATATAGTTGCTCCCCAGCTTGCAAGTTTTCTTGTTCTAAATCCAAGTGGTCACTATTCTAAATATTAGAAGAGAGAATCCATTTGATCTTGTCTCTTCCTCTGATCCAATCAAATATTCCATTCAGGCTGTAGCATAGTACAAACATGAGTGTAGGGCATACTTCTGGGGGACTTCTCAGAGGAGGCAGCTGTGGTCTGGTCAGACTTCCTAAAAGATACATTCCCCAGTGCTTGAGACCAGGTTAGAACCCTGGTCTTTCTGACTCAGAGCTAGAGTTCTTAACTACCATATTAACCCAAAAGAAGGAAACTGAATGCTTACTGGATTTCCATGTTGTTAAAATCATAGCAGATAATGTATTTGTGATGTTTTATTTAGTAAGTGGGATAGAGATTCATTATAATATTCTATACACTTTTGTATACCTAAAATTTTTCATAATTTAAAGACAAGGCATCATAAAACATTGAGATTTTAGGAAAATATTCAAAAGGCGAACAAGAACTTTAATTTTTAGCAATATGATAGCCTCGCAGTATGGAGTCCAGTGTAACTCTCCCAGTAAAGAACATCTAAAAATACTGGATAAACTACTTTTCTAAAAAAACGCAGAACAGTTTTTTTGTTTTGCTTTGTTTCATTTTTTGCTTTTTAGGGCTGCACTTGCAGCGTATGGAAGTTCCCAGGCTAGGGGTCAAATCAGAGCTACAGTTGCCAGCCTACGCCACAGCCACAGCAACGCCAGATCTGAGCCACATCTGCGACCTACACCACAGCTCACAGCAACACCGGATCCTTAACCCACTGAGCAAGGCCAGGGATTGAACCTACATCCTCATGGATCTTAGTAGGGTTTGTTACCACTGAGCCATGATGGGAACTCCCACAGAACAGTTTTTTAAATGCATAGTTGACCTGGCTAGGATAGAAAGGAAATTCAGGAGTTCCCATTGTGGCTCAGTGGTTGGCGAATCCGACTAGGAACCATGAGGTAGAGGGTTCGATCCCTGGCCTTGCTCAGTGGGTTAAGGATCCGGTGTTGCTGTGAGCTGTGGTATAGGTCGCAGACGTGGCTCAGATATGGTGTTGCTGTGGCTCTGGTGTAGGCCAGTGGCTGTAGCTCTGATTGAACCCCTAGCCTGGGAGCCTCCATATGCCACAGGTGCGGCCCTAGGAAAGACAAAAAAATAAAAAGAAAGGAAGTTCAGAGGTGGGGCAGGGGGAAGCAGAAACAACCAAAAAAAGCAAGTGGTGAGTGTTTGCCCTGAACATCTGCTAACCCCTGGTGACCTAATACTTGAGCTTTAATAAACCTCTTGAGTATGAGGGCAATAGGAGAGAAGCATGAGTCCTTCACAAGATGAGAGATCAGAACAGAGACCCTCAAATAAAGCTAGAATGCTATGAAGATGACCCACTAAATGGATCCTCTAAGAAAAAATTCACCCAGGAGTTCCCGTCGTGGCGCAGTGGTTAACGAATCCGACTAGGAACCATGAGGTTGCGGATTCAGTCCCTGCCCTTGCTCAGTGGGTTAAAGATCCGGCATTGCCATGAGCTGTGGTGTAGGTTGCAGACATGGCTCGGATCCCGAGTTGCTGTGCCTCTGGCGTAGGCCCGTGGCTACAGCTCCGATTCGACCCCTAGCGTGGGAACCTCCATGTGCCGCAGGAGTGGCCCAAGAAATAGCAAAAAAGACAAAAAAAAAAAAAAAAAAAAAAAAGAAAGAAAAAATTCACCCAGCAGTGTATGAAGGGAAGATCTTTATCTCTCTTAGCACTGAGATGCCCTAACCACAAACCATGTACTCACATAAATCCTAGGCATGCACACAGCCTATATGGCCCGAGATACCCCAAACTGAAAACTTAGCTACGTGGTCCTAGATTTTCAATGCTCCTAAGCACTTAGCAGATACAAAAAAATTTATCTGTGGTAGGACACATTTTAAATCTAAGCTTCAGAGAATTCCCACAAAGTTCCAACGAACATGATTTCATAACCAAAATCACAAAACATTTGAGAAAACAAACCATCATACTGAGAGTCATCGGAAACAACAAACAGCAAAATCTATTACAAATATCAATGAAAAGATTTATCTTTTTCATAAATAGGATATAATAAAGATGTCTGGGCTCTCCAAGGATTTAGAGATTCAGTTCTGAACCACATTCCCATCAGGTTTTTTTTTTTTTTTTTTTAACTTTACAAGTTTCTTCTAGTATTTAGATGGAAGAGCAAAGTGCCAAGTATAGCCTAGACACTCTTAAAGAACAGGTGTAGAGATTTGCCTTACTGAATATTAAGACATTATAATATTAACTGACTCACAGACTTTAAAAACTTACGGTTTCCAAATGAGACAGGTTGGGGGTGGGGGGATGCACTGAGGGTTTGGAATGGAAATGCTATAAAATTTGGTTGTGATGATCATTGTAAAACTATAAATGTAATAAAATTCATTAAGTAATAAAAAATTAAATTAAAAAACTATAATATTAAAGATTTTGTGGTATTAACTTAGAAATAACCAACAGAACAGACTATATAACCCAGAAGTAGACTTACATGTGGAGATCTGATATATAATAGAACTGGCATTGCAACAACTTACAGAAGCATGCATACCCTATGATTACATTGATACAAAAGTTGAAAATAGGTACAGTCAAGCAATATATTATTTAGGAATTACCTGGAAAAACTATTTTAAAAGCAATAAATTAGGAGTTCCCGTCGTGGCGCAGTGGTTAACGAATCCGACTAGGAACCATGAGGTTGTGGGTTCGATCCCTGGCCTTACTCAGTGGGTTAAGGATCCGGCGTTGCCGTGAGCTGTGGTGTAGGTTGCAGACGCAGCTCGGATCCCGTGTTGCTGTGGCTCTGGCGTAGGCCGGTGGCTACAGCTCCGATTCAACCCCTAGCCTGGGAATCTCCATATGCCGCGGGAGCAGCCCAAAGAAATAGAAAAAAAAAAAAAAAAGGCAATAAATTAAATTCAAACTTCGATAACCCCTTCAAAAAGATAGGACTTGAAAAAGATAGGATTGGAGAATTTCACATAGGTGCCATCAAAAGTGGTTAATCTCCAGTGTTGCCTGGTAGCTTAGTGGTTAAGGATTTGGTATTGTCACTGCTGCAGCTTGAGTTCAGTCTCTGGCCTGGGAACTTCCACATGCAGTGAGCATGGTCCCCCCAAAAGTATTCTGCTTCTTAAGCTGAGTGGAGAGTATAGAGGTGTTCAATTTATTCCAAATCTTTGCACTGTAAAAATTTGCTATGTATTTGAAGTTCCTGTCATGGCTCAGTGGTTAACGAATCTGACTAGGAACCATGAGGTTGCAGGTTCGATCCCTGGCCTTGTTCAGTGGGTTAGGCATCTGGTGTTGCCGTGAGCTGTGATGTAGGTTGCAGACTCGGCCTCGGATCCCGTGTTGCTATGGCTGTGGTGTAGGCCAGCAGCTACAGCTCCTATTGGACCCCTAGCCTGGGAACCTCCACATGCTGTGGGAACGGCCCAAGAAATGGCAAAAAGACCAAAAAAAAAAAAAAAAAATTTTGCTATATATACTTTTTTATCTTTATAGTTTTAATTTAAAAGTAATCTGAGTTCACTTTTAAAATCATTAGATTAAAAATTGGAAATGGGAGTTCCCGTATGGCTCAGTGGGTTAAGAATCTGGCGTGTCACTGCAGTAGTTCATGTTGTTGCTGTGACACAGGTTTGATCCCTAGCCTGGGAACTTCTGCATGCCATGAATGTGACTGAAAAAAAAAAAAAGTTTAAAATACATAAATAGTAGGGTTAAAATATACATCGCTATTGTATAAAGCTCATATAAGTTGATCTTATAAATACTAAGAAAGACATGTTAGAAAAATGGAACAGAAGTCAAGAGTAGACAAATTCAAACAAGAGGAAATATAAATATCAGTTAAACACATGGGGCAAACAACAACAACTTCCATCAACCTAAGTAAAAGTAAAAAAACAAACAAAAAACCCCTAAAATTTAGTATTTAAATAAATACTATCATCTCTCATACTTAAATGTTAAAAATATCATATCAGGGGAGTTCCCGTCGTGGCGCAGTGGTTAACGAATCCGACTAGGAACCATGAGGTTGCGGGTTCGGTCCCTGCCCTTGCTCAGTGGGTCTACGATCCGGCGTTGCTGTGAGCTGTGGTGTAGGTTGCAGACTCGGCTTGGATCCCGCATTGCTGTGGCTCTGGTGCAGGCCGGTGGCTACAGCTCTGATTAGACCCCTAGCCTGGGAACCTTCATATGCCGCAGGGGCGGCCCAAAGAAATAGCAAAAAGACAAAAATAAATAAATAAATTTAAAAATATATATCATATCAGGTTTGGGGGGGGGCTTTTTTTAGGGCTGTACTTGCAGCATATGGAAAAGCTGCAGCTGTCAGTCTATACCACAGCTGCAGGAACTTGGGATCCAAACCATGTCTGTGACCTACACCCCAGCTCACGGCAACGCCAGATCCTTAACCCACTGAGTGAGGCCAGGGATCAAACCCTCATCCTCATGGATCCTAGTTGGTACCATTAACCGCTGAGCCACAAAGGGAACTCCCATATCATATTAGGTTTTGATAGTACACTGCCGATAGGCAGGCAAATTGATACAAACTTGTGAAAAGCAATTTACCAATACCTATCAAGAGTCAAGGAGTTCCTGTTGCAGTGCAGCAGAAAAGAATCCCACTAGGAACCATGAGGTTGCCGGTTCGATCCCTGGCCTCACTCAGTGTGTTAAGGATCCTGTGTTACCGTGAGCTGTGATGTAGGTCACAGATGCGTCTGGGATCCCATGTTGCTGTGGCTGTGGCTTAGGCCAGCAGCTGTAGCTCCGATTAGATCCCTAGCCTGGAAACCTCCACACACCACAGGTGCAGCCCTAAAAGGACAAAAAAGACAAAAAAGAGAGTCAAAGTGTTTGTATCCTTTGGCTAAATAATACCATTTCCGGTGATCTATTCTATAGAAATAATTCTAATACATCCACAATTTTTTTCTTTTTCAGCCAAACCCATGGCATATAGAAGTTCCTGGGCCAGGGACTGAATCCAAGCTGAGGTTGCAATCTACATCACAGCTGCAGCAATGCTGGATCCCTAAACTACTGAGCCATAGCAGAAACTCCCAGAAATATTTTTGTTACCAAAAGAATATTAAGCAGTTCCCTTTGTGGTGCAGTGGCATCAATGGTGTCTGTACAACAGCAGGGACACAAGTTTGATTCCTGGCCCAGATAAGTGAGTTAAGGATCCAGAGTTGCCATAGCTGTGGTGTAGTTCACAATTCCGGCTTGGATTCAGTCCCTGGACTGGGAACTCCACATGCCACCAGGAAGAATAAAAAGGAGTATTTACTAAATGCTTGTGGCGCGTGCCAAGTATGGTGGTAAACTGTATGAAATAGGTAGTTATAATCCCCATATCACAAATAATTGAGTTGGACTAAGTTTCTTCTCAGATTGCTCAAACTGGAAGTGCAGGGGCCAGGATCCAAACCCAGGCAGTGTGATTCTACAGCCCATAATTTCAAGTGCCACACTATGCTATAGCATTGTGTCTAATTGTCAAAAGAAAAAAACTTTTTAATTATTCAATAGAAGTGTGAGACAATTATTCATGGGAAAAAAAGTGAATGGAAAAAAACTGGCAGCAAATTAAATGTCCAGTGACAACCCAAAAGAAAAAAAATCCAATGAAATTCAAATAGCAAAACAAAATATGGTATATCTATATGCAATAGCAAGGGGGAGTTCCCCTTGTGGCTCAGCAGTTAACGAAACCAACTAGCATCCATGAGGACGTGGGTTCGATCCCTGGCCTCTCTCAATGGTTAAGGATGCGGTGTTGCCTGTACGTTGTGGTGTAGGTCGCAGAAGAGGCTTGGATCCTGCATTGCTGTGGCTCTGGCATAGGCTGGTGGCTACAGCTCCAATTCGACCCGGGAACTTCCATATGCCGCAGGTATGGCCCTAAAAAAGACGAAAGAAAGAAAGGAAAGAAAAAATGCAGTATCATGTATTGCTGTTAAAATTAAACTAAGAATCAAAATCTTACTCATGGTGAATAAATAATATATAGATAAGCAAAGAAAAATAAATTCTTACTTCTATTTTAATTTAATATTAATATATTCACATTATCAAAACATCAAAAAAGTACTTAAAAATACACACAGTGGACAGAGTTCCTGTTGTGGCGAAGCAGAAACGAATCCAACTAGGAACCATAAGGTTGCAGGTTCGATCCCTGGCCTTGCTCAGTGGTTTAAGGATTTGGTATTGCTGTGAGCTGTGGTATAGGTTGCAGACATGGCTCAGATCCCAAGTTGCTGTGGCTCTGGTGTAGGCCGGTGGCTGCAGTTCCGATTCGACCCCTAGCCTGGGAACCTCCATATGCCACGGATGCCGCCCTATAAAAACAGAAAAGACCAAAAAAAAAATATATATATACATATATATATAATATATATGCACACACAATAGAAAGTCTCACTCCCATTCTGTCCTAGATCCACTTGGTTCCCATCCCCAACCCTAACACAGGTCATCAGTATTAGAAGTTTCTCATTTAGCCTTCCAGAGGATTGTTTCTGGTGAAGGACAGTCGTTATTCTTTGTTCTCTTACATTTTTATATAAATAATAAAATACTATATACATTTTTCCAGTAACTTGATTCCTTCATTTATTGTAGCTTGAAGATCTTTCTGAATCAATACAAAAAGCACTTATTCTTTTTAATGGTTGTTTAATATTCCAAAGTATAATTATACCATATATTATTTAGTAAGACTTCTACTAATTGACATTTGTGTTGCTTCTAATTTTTTGCTATTACCAGAAAAAAAAAATGCTGCATCGAATGCTATTTCTTAGAATACCTCTAGAAATCACTATTAAAAGTGGAATGCTGGAGTTCCCACTGTAGCACAGCAGAAAGGAATCTGACTAGGAACCATGAAGTGGCAGGTTCAATCTCTGGCCTTGCTTAGTGGGTTAAGGATCTGGCATTGCCATGAGCTGTGGTGTAGGTCACAGTCAGGGCTTGGATCCTGTGTTGCTATGGCTTCAGTGTAAGCTGACGGCTGTAGCTCCAATTCAACCCCTAGTCTGGGAACCTCTATATACCTCGAGCGTGGCCCTAAAAAGCCAAAAAAAAAAAGTGGAATGCTGGATTCCAAATGTATATCCATTTGTATTTTTTTTTTTTTTTGGTCTTTTCTAGGGCCATACCCGTGGCACATGGAGATTCCCAGGCTAGGGGTCTAATTGGAGCTGTAGCCACCAGCCTACACCACAGCCACAGCATCACCAGATCCGAGCCGTGTCTGCGACCTACACCACAGCTCACAGCAATGCTGGATCCTTAACCCACTGAGCAAGGCTAGGGATTGAACCCCCCACCTCATGGTTCCTAGTTGAATTTGTTAACCACTGAGCCACGACAGGAACTCCTCCATTTGTAATTTTGATGGATGTTGCCAATTCCTTATAGACTAACATCCTTATGCTTTTAAGTCTTCCCACCCAAGAACACACTCTGCCGTTCCATTTGTCCCAGGCCTCTCTTGTTAAGGACAATGTATTTTGGACACATTATCTTTCCAAAAGCAGTATAGATACACAAAACTATATATATTGATGATTTCTGTTATGTAAAAAAAGATAAATTATGTTATCGTTAATTAATCTATCAGTGCAGATGAGCCTGTGGTTTATTTAGGTTACTTCTGTATTATTTTTTATCCTTTTTTTTTTTTTTTTTTTTTTTTTTTTGGTCTTTTTGCTATTTCGTTGGGCAGCTCCCGCGGCATATGGAGGTTCCCAGGCTAGGGGTCTAATCGGAGCTGTAGCCTCTGGCCTACGCCAGAGCCACAGCAACACGGGATCCGAGCCGCGTCTGCAACCTACACCACAGCTCACGGCAACGCCAGATCGTTAACCCACTGAGCAAGGGCAGGGACTGAACCTGCAACCTCATGGTTCCTAGTCGGATTCGTTAACAACTGCATCACAACGGGAACTCCTATTTTTTATCCTTTTATGCACTTTTCTTTTTTTTTTTTTTTTTTTTTTTTTTTTTTGTCTTTTTGCCTTTTCTAGGGCCACTCCCATGCACATGGAGATTCCCAGGCCAGGGGTCTAATCAGAGCCACCGGCCTACGCCAGAGCCACAGCAAGGAGGGATCTGAGCCACATCTGCAACCTACACAACATCTCATGGCAATGCCAGGTCCTTAACCCACTGAGCAAGGCCAGGGATCGAACCCACGAAAGGAACTCCCTTTTATGCACTTTTCAATTCCTTACTTTATTTTGTTTTGTTACAATGAACATTATTACTTTCTTTATGTGTGTGTGTCTTTTGTCCTTTTAGGGCTCCACCGCAGCATGTGGATGTTCCCAAGCTAGGGGTCTAATCAGAGCTATTGCTGCCAGCCTACACTAGAGCCACAGCAATGCCAGACGAGCCATGTCTTTGACCTACACCACGGCTCACAGCAAATGCCGCATCTTAACCCACTGAGTGAGGCCAGGGATCGAACCGGAAACCTCGTGGTTCCCAGACAGATTCATTTCCTCTGCGCTATGACAGGAACTCCAAACGTGATTACTTTCTAATAGAAGCTTTAACAATGGTCATCAGGCCCAGCCTTTGACCTTAAGTCTGCCAAGATGAGACAACTAAAGCAAAGAGTTTAAATGACAAGTCTAGAAGTTCCTTTGTGGCACAGTAGCTTAAGGGTCCAGCATTATCACTGAAGTGGCTTGGGTTGCTGCTATGCCTCCGCTTCGATCCCTGGTCGAGGAACTTCCACATACTGTAGGCATGGCAAGTAAACAAACAAACAAATAAATAACAAGTCTGGGGTCACAGTAAACTATTTATCTTATCCTCCCAGTGTCGGGGGGGTCCCTCCCCCCGTATCTTGCTGCTTCATTTGGCAACAATGAAGGTTTTAGTTACTTGCTCAAGTTTGGGAAAGTGAATTTCATAAACTCTGTTACTTTGGAGCAGAGCTTGGTTTAGTGCTGAGTTTTGATACAACTTTAGGCTATATTTTATTTTATTTTATTTATTTATTTATTTATTTTGTCTTTGTTGCTATTTCTTGGGCCGCTCCCGTGGCATATGGAGGTTCCCAGGCTAGGGGTTGAATCGGAGCTGTAGCCACCGGCCTACGCCAGAGCCACAGCAACTCGGGATCCGAGCCGCGTCTGCAACCTACACCACAGCTCACGGCAACGCCAGATCGTTAACCCACTGAGCAAGGGCAGGGACCGAACCCGCAACCTCATGGTTCCTAGTCGGATTCGTTAACCACTGCACCACGACGGGAACTCCTAGGCTATATTTTAAATATTTAGTGACCATGTCCCAAAGGTAAATGTCTCCCAAGAAGGCCCATACATTGCCACAATGTTCCTGAAGACTAAGGTGAAAGCAGTTGGATCTGGCCAGCTCTTCCATCCTACATCTTCATTGCCCAGGCATCTACTTGGATCTTCAAAACTAATATCTGACCTGTACTACAGAAGAAAAAAAATGTTTTGAAGGCTTTTGCATGGCAAAATCTGGCCCAATTTTGTGACCCAATAAATACATCAGAAATTCTGCACTTCCAGGAAAGACATTATTTGAAAAGGTGAAGCATAGTGGAGGATAGGAAGCAGGTAGAACCAGGAATACATAGTTTTCTAGAAGCCTAGAAAGGAAACACAAATTTTTAGGGTTTTTTTTTTTAATTAAAAATCTCAGCATAGTCAATATCTGTTCAAAGAAATAAGATTTAACATCAAGAGTTCCTGCTGTGGTGCAATGGGTTAAGAATCTGACTGAAGCGGCTTGGGTTGCTGCAGAGTTCCAGGTTCAGTCCCCAGCCCAGTGCAATGGGTTAAAAGATCCAGCATTGCCGCAGCTGTGGCTCATATTCAGTCCCTGGCCCAGGAACTTCCATATGCCATGAATGCAGCCATAGAATTAAAAAAAAAAGAATAAGGAAGAGAGAAAGAGAAAGGAAGGAAGGAAGGAAGGAAGGAAGAAAACGATTTAACCTCATTCCTCAGGAAAAAAAAAAAAAAAAACCCTATAAATCCATGAAAGCTTGCCCAGAGGATTAGGTAGTTTAAGATGAAATTGTAAAGAGTGTAGATGAACAAATTCTCCCTTTGTCCTTAGTATGTCTTATATCAAGTGACAAGTTCATGAAAGACAAATAAAGAAGAAGCTATACCCTTGCTCTGACTTTGACCTTTCTCAAAGCAGAATGTGGTTTTGCTAAAATAAGAAAAGATTCTTATCAAGGTCATGTTGTACTTGGTTGTTACCTTACAAAATTTGGCAAAAGTTTTGTCCTAAATCTATCAGCAGTGCTGAAAATTCCCTAGAAGAATTTGTTTAAGTTGGTGATACCACTACTGATGCATAATCTCCTTTTAGGAAACTTTATGGTCTTGGGAAACCACAGTTTATAGACTTATAGATTTTATATTGGACAGTTTAAAGAATTTCTCAAGGGAGAAATTCTAATATAGAAACTCATTGAAGGAAAAATTTACAGAAATTTTCCGGTGGGGGAAATTTCCTATGTGGCATAAATGACTTCCCCTTCTTTACCCAATTCTTATAAGAATTCTTTTTTATAGACCAAAATCTTTTGAAATTCATATTTGGAGAAGAAGGAAAGAAGGAATAAAAGTCTTCAAATTCTGGGGAAAATAAAAAAGGACTACCCTTAATTATGCTAGGGACTCATTCTAGGCAAAAATGTAAGCAGTTTCCTCTCCTATTACACCTCTCAGAATCCTCTCCAACTTGTCCACTTTGTATTTGTTCAAACTCTTCTTCCCAGCCAAATTTCAAACATGGAAACATAAAAAAAACTTCATTATAATGATTTTCCTTTCCAAGGGATATTCACATTTCCAAAAAAATTTCTGAGGACCAAAAAAATCTAGAGACCAAAAGAGACACAACTCTAATATTGGTGATTTAGAGACTATAAGAGGCTGGTGGAGAAACATGGGAGAGACCCATACCAGCATTCCTGACCATATACACAGGTTCATTATATATACCACCTACTTAAGGTTAGTCCCAGATCCCCAAAATGCCCTAGGAAAAGAATCTTTATTATTTTTACCTTTAAATAAAGGAAGAAGGAAAATATTTAAATGGACAGCATATAAGTTTTACTTTTGTTTTTCGAAGCAAAAGATATGTTTAGGCCACAGCTCCAACTCATATTTCATTATTTCATTTAACATATTTATTTACATCCAAAATATATTTAATCATTAAAGCAGATTCATAAATTATTCATAGAAAAATAATAAGCAAAGATACTTGCTATACCTAATGTGTACCTCAGTACAAGAAATACTTAATCCTCCTAATTATAAGTCTTTTTTTAAGGTTACTCATCAGATCAATGAATTTTCCTCGATCAGGAACAATGAAAACCCTTGCTCACTATAGCAGATTGTCAGAGTTTCAATCTGATTTTAAAAAGTGAGGTGCATCTAGGACAGATTCATAAACTCTACAGGATTTTTTTAAAAATGTAGGTGTTCTCTTGTGGCACAGCAGGTTAAGGATCCAGTGTTGTCACTGCAGCGGCTTGAGTTGCTGCTGTGGTATGGGTTCTATTCCTGGCAGGGAACTTCCACATGCCAAAAGTGCAGCCAAAAAAAGAGAAAAAAAGATTAAGTAAAGAACATTAAGACAAAAGGTAAATGAAGGTTAGAAAGTAAAACCATGATATGGTTAACACATGAAAGCCATGCCACGAGGATTCTCCTGTAAATAAAGGTGGACTGTGTGTTTATTTTTGAGCTTCTAGCAGCCAAACAAGAGGAAAATTAGATCAGTTAGAAAATCAAAAGCCAAGCTGAAGTTGTAGTCACAGAGCACAAGATAAAAGGGTGCAGATGTTGTCAGATGCAACACCATACATTTATTTGAGCACTTCTATGAATCTGTTACCAAGGGCCAAGATGTAGAATTGCAGTAGGGAGAAGTCAAGATATACTTAGGAGAGAGCAAGCTCTGTACTAAATCTGGTGGCTTGAGGGGATTCATAGACCATAGTCGGCAAGGGTTAGCCTCTGGAGGATACAGCTGCCACCTGGCTCACCCCCATCTAGCAGGGAAAACTGAATATTTTAAGGTCCAGAGAAACCACCAGAAACTTCATACCAAAAGAGAATGAAAAATATTCATGATGCAAAATAAAGAAGATGGTGTAAAATATGAAAAATAAACTTGAAGGATTCACAGCATATTCATGGTTGATAATTGCAGGGGATGAAGCAGAGATGGGAATGCGGTGATGAATGGGGATCAAAGGTCCTTCATATAAATGTATTAGAGGATATTTTATCACATACACAGAAATAGACATAAAGACTAAAAACAAATATGCCTAAATGCTAACCATTCTCAATTCTGGGAAGTGAGAAAACTTTGTACTTTATATTTATCTGCATTTTTAATTCCCTTAAAAATATTTTTAAATAGAAGAGATTGCAGTTGGGTACACTGGTAAAAGAGTCTTAAAGAAGATGAGTTTTGAGGCAAACTGTAAAAAATGAACTCTGGATGGCTTCAAGGGAGAGTTGCCAAGGTCAAAGACTGAGCAGCTTTCTGTTTGGAAATAGGCCTTGTTTTTTAGAAGCTAGTTAGGGATATAAGGATTACCTGTGTGAAGCACCCAGCCAGCAATACACAATCATGCAGACTCAAAGTTGTATCACTTATTACTAATAATGGAGAAAGCAAAAAGAAATTACTTCAGAACTAATAATTCAGAGTTTTTCATATGACTTGCCTTTAATTTTCCTCATTCATCATTACCTTTAGCTATTGTCATTGCCATGTGACTGATTCCCTTTGAAGGGTCAAGAAAGGAGGAAAGATGGAAGGAAGGAAAGAAAGAATGAATGAACGAACCAAAGAAAGAAAAGAGAAAAGAGGGAGGGAGGAAAGAAGGAGGGAAGGAAGGGAAGAAAGAAAAGAGGAAGGGTTGGAAATCCTGTGAAATCGGATTGTTATGATCATTATATAACTACAGATGTGATAAATTCATTTGAGTAATAAAAAAATGGAAAAAGAAAAGAAAAGAGGAAGGGAGGGAGGAAGGAAAGAGAGGGAGAGGAGAGGGAGGGAGGAGGAGGGAAAGGAAGGAGACCGAAGAAAGGAGAGGAAAGAGATCAAATTTGTGTGAGCAACAAACTGATGGGCAGGATTATTGTGCATACTAGAAAAGAAAGAAAAAAACAGATAAGTCACAATAGATGTTCCACAATATCATCTTTGAAAATAAGAAGTTTTATATTTTTAGTGACAAAGGTTACCCTAGAAGGATACATGGCAAGTCTCACCCATGATTAAAATATACCTGAACATTTTTTGGCTCTCTGGAGTTGTCTATTTTTATAAGTACATGGAGTACGTGGTTATAACAAAAGTCCTCCCCCTCATGTTCCTCAATCCTGTTTGTATCAACTCAAGTTCTTGATGATCACTTTTGTGTTGAGTCCTTCTTCTCAAGGATTCTTCATTATCTTAGTATCTTTGGGAACCACATATCAATTAACAGCATAAGCCACAGGACACCTGGCAATAGATTCTGTTACCACAGCTGCAGAACTCATCTATGCTATAAAATTGCATTTCAATTTTGTCTTTTAGAGTTTGAATGAAGTATGATTCCATTATGATGCTATTGAGCACATCTGTAATGTGAGCATTCACAATCCCTCCATGATAAGATGGCCCTTTTTTCCCCTGAACTGTCGAAGACTGAGATCTGTTGCCTGGTTTAAAACAACCTATAATATGAGGTAAGAGTCAGATGCTTTAAGTCTTGTAGATCAAAAATCGTAAAACCCATACTGGCCATATTCTTTGAAGAAAATGCCTTTATTTTCACTCAAATACTGTGTTAGTCCTTATTGAGGTATGTCTTTTGTAGACAAAATTTAAAAAGAAATTCTGATTCAGATAAAATGTTTAAATGAAGGGGGACAGTGAAACATTCAAATTGCTCTGAAACTAAATAATGGTAAATTGTATCAGCTTCCAACAATTATTCAGTTCTTATGAAAAGTATTTACCATGGAAACCACTGCTCTTAAATAGGTCCTGAGCTGTACACACACACAAAAAGGGAAGCACAAGAAAATTTGTCTACTAGACCTGCATTTGTTCAGTTTAGAGGCAATAAGGTAGCCTACGGTAATGTGATAATACAAATGTAATACATGTGCACCATGCTTTCCTCTCTAAAGAACACCTCAGATATACCATTTCATAGATGTGTTCGTGATGATGCAATCAGTTAATTATCTAGATCACCTTCCTGACATTTCAGAAAGGATTCCCAAACTAGTTAACTGTGAAATAATAGATCTTTAACAAATGGTATAAAAAGGTCCTTCCTCTCTTTGGATTACTGAAATGATGTTAAATTCTTGAAGGCTCTTCTATACCACAAGTCTCCTTCCGTATTTTATTTCTTCTTGTAAATGAAAATACGCAAAGGTCTTAAGGAAATAATCTGATATATAGACAAAGATATAAAAAACAAAGCCATACAGTATAGCACTACAATAACCTGTAAATTAGAGCATCACCTGGCTCTCGTATTCTTATTAGGGCAACCAAAGAGTAAAGGAGTAAGAGCATGGACTCTGGAGCCACACTGCCTGGTTTTAAACCCAGGCAATGCCAGTTCCTGGATGTGTGACCTCTTTATCTCTTAGTTTCTCAACTGTAAAATTGAGATGATCATAATACCTCTGTATAGAATTATTGTAATATTTATTCAAGTCAATGCATGCATAGAGCACATAAACAGTGAAGCATATGGCAAGTGCAATGGAGTGTTTGCTATTATCATCATCATTATTATTATTATGCACATACTATGATCTTGACACAAGTTCCTTTATATGGATTAGGTTGTTTTACCATTGCAGAAACCCTATACGGTATTATTATCTCATTTTACAAATGGAAACTCAGACTCAGAAAAATGACATAATTTGTCCAAATCACACCAACTAGTAAGTGGTAAAACCCACCATTACATAGCTAACTAAATAAATAAATGTAAGATTCTGCATCTGTTTTTACTAAAAAATTGGAGGGATATTTTCAAAGAAAGATCTGATATAAAACTTAGACTACATGGTTTACAAAATTTCATATTAGGGAAAGACTGGAGAGTAGTACAGCCCAGAGCATCTGTTACTAAAGTACAGCTGAGGTCATTGCTAGTGCTCCCTGGGAGAGAGAAACAACATATGTGAAGGTATCATAGGCAGAGAAAACAAAGGGTAATCTCAAATAGGACACGCAGGTCAGAAATCACATGGCAGGTTCATCAGATCATACTGTTAATATGCAGAAATGCAACCTAATGGCTTCTCATTTGCACATGTCTATACAGATAGTCCAGGACACAAATAATTATTTATTAAATGACAGCTATTGATTCTCTAGAAGAGGGTCATCAGCTATGACCATGTGCTAAATCTGGCCCACTACTTGTTTTTGCAAATCAAGTTTTATTGGAACACACCCATACCTATTTGTTTATGTATTGTCTATGGCTGCTTTTGAACTATAACAGTAAGAGAAGAATAGTTGTGAAGAATATCAGATGGCCCTTAACTTCTGAACTGTTTATTATTTGGCCCACTAAAGAAAAAGGTTGCCTGAAATTTCTGCCATGGGTCAGTGGTAATGAACCTGACTAGGATCCATAAGGACTCAGTTCAATCCCTGGCCTTGCTCAGTGGGTTAAGGACATGATGTTGCTGTGAGCTGTGGTGTGGGTCGCAGATGCAGCTCAGATCCAGAGTTGCTGTGTCTGTGTCTGTGGCCCACAGCTGTAGCTCCGATTCAACCTCTAGCCTGGGAACTTCCATATGCTGTGGGAGCGGCCCTAAAAAGACAAAAAAGAAAGCAAAAGAAAAAGCTTGCTGATCCTTGCTTTACAGCAAGGCAGGAAATGACAGCCTATTTCATATTTACAAGGTTTTAAAATCTATATATCCATGTGTATGTTGTATATGAGTATGTAGATTTTTAAAAGAAAACATCTTAATTAGAAATAGATATTTAAATAGAAGATGCTTATTTTTGTAAAGAACAGTCCTGCATGCCTAAGGTTTTTATAACTGTGATAGTCACATGTGTTTTATGAGAAAGTTTAGGAGGAAACAGTGAGCTCTGTCTTGGATAGGACGTACGGTGTACAGTGGTAGTGACACATCCAAGTTTCTACTTAGAATATTTGCTAGACATATAGAGATGTAAGTCTGCTGTCTGGGAAACAAGGCTCGAGTTATCATTCAAAAGGTGATCTTTTGGGAGTTCCCATTGTGACTCAGCAGATTAAGAACCTGACTAGTATCCATGAGGATGTGAGTTTGATCCCTGGCCTTGCTCACTGGGTTAAGGATCCAACGTTACCACAGGCTGCACGTTGCCACTAGCAGCACTGTAGGTCAAAGATGTGGCTTGGATCTGGCATTGTCATGGCTGTTGCATAGGCCAGTGGCTGTGGCTCTGATTTGACGCCTAGCCTGGAAAC
This sequence comes from Sus scrofa, assembly GCF_054392235.1. Lineage (NCBI taxonomy): Eukaryota > Metazoa > Chordata > Mammalia > Artiodactyla > Suidae > Sus > Sus scrofa. Next base: position 113,917,501 of record NC_139385.1, on the reverse strand, counting down.
TTCCATATGCCACAGGTGCAGCCCTTAAGAAAAGAAAAAGCGATTTTTTTTTTCTTTTAGTTCATAAAAGCACTTGTAGGGAAAACATGAAAAGAAAAAACACCCTTTGACCCAGTATGTCACTACCACTTTTAGGTACAAATATGAAAGAAGTACTCACAAGACAATATATATGCAATGTACATTGCAAAATTGTAATTGTGAAAATTTGAAAACAAACTAAATTTTCATCAACAGGAAAAAGGGATAAATGAATTATAAATACAACTCATGTTAACCACAAAGCACTAGTGAAAACTGGTAACTTGAGGAGTTCCCGTCGTGGCGCAGTGGTTAACGAATTCGACTAGGAACCATGAGGTTGCGGGTTCGGTCCCTGCCCTTGCTCAGTGGGTGAACGATCAGGCGTTGCCGTGAGCTGTGGTGTAGGTTGCAGACGCGGCTCGGATCCTGCGTTGCTGTGCCTCTGGCGTAGGCCGGTGGCTACAGCTCCGATTCAACCCCTAGCCTGGGAACCTCCATATGCCGCGGGAGCGGCCCAAGAAATAGCAACAACAAAAGACAAAAAGACAAAAGACAAAAAAAAAAAAAAAAAAAAAAAACAAAACTGGTAACTTGAACTAATCTCACAAAAAAGTTGAGCAAAAAGTCAGGTTATGAAGACTATTTAAAGTATATAATATAATAATATACAATAGCCAAGATATGGAAACAACCTAAATGTCCATCAACAGAGGAATGAATAAAGAAGATGTGGTAGGAGTTCCCGTCGTGGTGCAGTGGTTAACGAATCCGACTAGGAACCATGAGGTTGCGGGTTGGGTCTCTGCCCTTGCTCAGTGGGTTAACGATCCGGCGTTGCCATGAGCTGTGGTGTAGGTTGCAGACGCGGCTCGGATCCCGCGTTGCTGTGGCTCTGGCGTAGGCCGGTGGCTGCAGCTCCGATTCAACCCCTAGCCTGGGAACCTCCATATGCCTCGGGGAGCGGCCCAGGAAATAGCAACAACAACAACAACAAAAAAAAAAAAGACAAAAAAAAAGATGTGGTACATATACACAATGGAATATTACTCAGGCATTAAAAGGAAATAAATAACAACATTTGCTGCAACATGGATGGACCTAGAAATTATCATGCTAAGTGAAGTCAGACAATGAGACACCAACATCAAATGCTATCACTTACATGTGGAATCTAAAAAAAGGACACAATGAACTTCTTTGCAGAACAAATACTGACTCACAGACTTTGAAAAACTTATGGTTTCCAAAGGAAAGAGTTTGGGGGGTGGGGGATGCACTGAAGGTTTGGGATGGAAATGCCATAAAATTCGGTTGTGATGATTGTTGTACAAGTATAAATGTAATAAAATTCATTGAGTAATAAAAAAAATTTTAAATGAAGTATATAGTATAATATATAAATTATAAAGAATAATGGAGTATAAAGTATAATAGAGGTGTACCACTATACATTTTGGCATAAGGCCAATAAGTTGAAATCAATATTTGTAATTATATCATAATTGCATCATAGTCTATAAACAATATTTTTTTCTTTTTTGGCCACCTCATGGCATGTGGAGTTCCCAGGTCAGGGATCAGATTGAGCTGCAGCTGCAACCTGTGCCTTGCAACCTATGCTGCAGCTGTGGCAATGCCAGATCCTTAACCCACTGTGACTGGCCAGTGATCAAACCTGTGTCCCAGTGCTCCAGAGACGCCACCAATTCCATTGCACCACAGTGGGAACTCCAACAGTAATTTCTTTAGAACAGTCAGATGCTATTTTTCTCCTGCAGCCACTGATCTCCCTATGTGTGATACTAAATAGACACTCATTTTCACCTGAGGTCAGCAGGAAAGCATTATCTAATTTTTCCCTAACACTTTTTTCCTTTTCTTTATATACTATATATATTTTTATTATGTTTGAAGCAAAAAATAATCTATTATAACTGTTGTACATGTCTTTGGAGTTTTCCCCTCTGGGTGAAACTTTGAGATGGCAAAATTGACATTCTACTTTAAATTTATCCTCATAAAAAGAATATTCCCAAATGAACTGTTTCTTGAACAATTCATGATCTAAACAGAATTTTAAAACTCCACATTAAATAGAGTTCTTAAAGATTATTTAATGTTTTTGTACTGGTTCATAAACAATTGTACAATTATTAAAATTATGATATAATCTAATCTCAATTATCCTGACTTACTATTTTTATGAGGGTTTACATTTACTGACTCAATGAAAATCTATTATTTTTCCAACAATTGTTTAGCAAATGCTTTCTTAATAGTTGTACTAGGAGTTCTCATTGTGGCACAGTAGAAACAAATCCGACTAGGAACCAAGAGGTTTCGGGTTCGATCCCTGGCCTCGCTCAGTGGGTTAAGGTTCCGGCGTCACCATGAACTGTGGTGTAGGTCTCAGACGCGGCTCGGATCTGGTGTTGTTGTGGAGAGCTGGCAGCTACAGCTTGGATTCAACCCCTAGCCTGGGAACTACCACACACTGTGGGCGTGACCCTAAAAAAGCAAAAAAAAAAAAAAAAAAAAAAAAAGTTGTACTAATTGCTCCTCAGTTAGTAAATAGGAAATCCCTATTTATGTAGATATTGAAAAGTTCTTAATTTTTTACCTAAAAATAACAGGTTTCACAATCATCATTATTATTGAGACATATTCCTATTGCAATAGTAAATATATAATTTTCCTTCAATGACTGATAGGATTTCAACATAGAAAAGCACACAAAGAGATTTTTCACTCCAAATTATATCTAGAATACTAGACTATATTTGAAAAGCAATTTCCAGGTACTAACAATAAATACAAATAACATGTCTTGTTCAAGTAACTGGTATAGCTGCACTGATTAGCTATAAATTTGCCTACAAGATCATGTGATCATTGATCATGGCTTGATCAATCTGGGTGACAGAAATGAAGCAGGATTTGGCTGTTTGGGCTTCCCAAAGCCAAAACTGATTCTGAGATTATAGTGCTTCCTTCACTTTGAAAAGCTTAAAATATGCAAAATTTGATTTTGTTTAGGGATGTTATAAAACAAAATTCACTTGAATAAAATTTAAAGATCTTATTGACTGTATTCAGCAATTCATGAATCAAGCAGCATCCAATCCAGCAGACAGAAAGGGGCTCCAAGGAGCTGTACAAAATGAAAGACTTTTACAGGCAGAGGGGAGTGGCAACAAGGAAGTTGTCTTGGCAGAAAGGCAGATTGGTTATTGCAGGGTTACTTTCCAGGTGTCTCTCAGGCAGGTTTACCTAAGTAGTGCTAATCAGGCAATTCCTGGTGCCTGGTTTAAGATTTCATTTCTGGGAGAGCTGAAGTGTAGTTAAATTGTAGTTTGGACACATGCAATTTAACATAAGTGACTCCATTTGGGGCCTGTTGTCTTTTTTTTTTTTTTTTTGGCCATGCCCACAGCACTCAGAAGGTTCCAGACCAGGGATCAAACTCACACCACAGCTGTGACCCAAGCCATAGCAGTTACAATGATGGATCCTTAACTATTAGGCCACCAGGGAACTCCCAGTTGTCTTGTTTTTAACAGGGATTACATGGATATGTATCACAATTATAAGAGCACGTCAGGTATGAATTTGGTTCTTCTGTGGGAGTAAAGCATGCAGGAAATAAAAGATACATAGGAGAGTTAATTATATTTGTAACGTCATTTCTTAAGCGAGATTTGAAACTTGAATGCTATATTTTTTTCTATCTTGTTTTTGCATGCCTCAAAAAGTTAATAACAAAAGAATTTTTTTAAAAAGCGGAGAACTGTGCTTATGAAGAAACTTATAAAGTTCTAGAAATCAGAAATATTACTGTCCCATTTACCAACTTTTTAAATTGGAAAAAGATTTTAAAAATAGGCATTTAACTTTCCTATAGAGAAGGAGTTATTGGTTCTTAAAGCATCCACTTAGCTGTTGATTTATTTAAATCTCAAAAAGATAAAAATAAACAGAAAGTTAACTGTATACCATTTTTTCCATTTTTAAAAATTGAAGTATAGTTATTATATGAAATATTATATGTTACAGGTGAAAAATAGTGATTCACAATTTTTAAAGATTATATTCCTTCTATAGTTATTATATAATATTAGCCATATTCCCTTTGTTGTACAATATATCCTTATATCTTATTTTACACATAATAGTTTGTACCTCTAATACTCATTTTTAATGGCAAACTGGTACAAAACATTTTCCTGATATTGTGATAGTAATTAAAGACAAAAAAAGTAGCTAAGAGGAAAAGAAACTTGATTGCGTCTGAAACCAAATGAACAACTTCCAAATCTGCAATCTTCCTGGGTAAGATCTCTACTTTAAGTAGTATGTAACCCAATATTGAAAGCTGTCTCATTAAAATATTTCCTTACTTCTGTTTGGACACAGTTTTTCTTTTCTCAGTATTATCTGGCACAAATTTTCTGTTTCTCTCCACAACTCCTCAAACCTCTGGTCAGAAAGCCCTGGCCCTAGAACTCCTTGGTAATAACTGTTTGCTCAATACCTGTCTCAGTTCCTGTTTTCCCTCTCATCTAGATACAACAGATACCAAGTAGAGCAGGATATGACAGTTAGAGGGAGTGCTGCAAACAATAATGAAAGCAATTACTCTGAGTCTTAAACCCATTTGCTCATTTCCATTTCTGTAGATAAATGATATTATCTCTTGCAAATAACACACAATGGGATAGAGTGTATACCAATACCAGGGTAAAAGGAAAGGCACCTGTCTCCGTTATCACTGTCGATCAGCAAATGTTTGGCCTCTTCAGGCCTTGGAGTTTTGTTTTGTTTTTTAATTAAAGACTTCACACCAATAAATATTTTAAGTTTGAATTTTGAGTTTTGTAACTTTAATTTATACCTTTGTAAATTTCGCTTATTTTCTTAAAGGCTGAAATATAAAACAGACAAGACTTAGGACACAGCATGATTCTTTAGGACAAAATGAGGAAAGGGATAAGGTGCTTAAAAATTCTACTTTCACTGAGTGTAGTACTGCCTTAGTTCCATCATAAAAAAAACTCTGCTATAGCAGATGAATTGCCTTTCATGATATATTTAGATCAAATTACCTACCCTGCAACTCATTTTTATAGTACTTTCTACTGACTTTCCAACCAAAAATCACTCTTTAAAAAATTTGTGCTCAAAGTAAATTAGTCATTGCCTAGGTCTGAGGAGCTGGGGGTGGGGATGAGAGTGACGGCTACTGGGTGGAGGTTGGGGGGGGTCACTTTTTAGGGTAATAAAAGTGTTCTGAACATAGATTTGGTGGTGGTTGCACAAATCTGTGAATATACTAACACCATTGGATTGTACACTTTATATTAGTTTTTTGTTTGTTTGTTTTTGTTTTTTTTCTGGCTGTACTTGTGGCATGCAGAATTCCTGGGCTACGGATCTAACCCAAGACACATCAGTGACAACAAGTCCTTAACCACTACACCAGGGAACTCCCAATTTTACACTTTAAATGGATGAATTTTGTGGTTTGCAAATTATTTCAATAAGCGTTTGTTTTTTTTTAAATATGTTCTTGAGGAGGAATCTGAAGGAGGGGAGTGCCATAAAGAGATGTCTTTTGGATTTTAGTAATGTCTTTGCTAAAGCTCCTAGGCCAGGAAATGACGATCAGACCTGAGGTTTTTGATCCAATATAATCCTAATGTTTTCTCTCCCCACTTCCCATCAAAGTCCTTCTTTTGTAATTTATCACACAAATAATCTAACCCTATGGAGCCCTGTAATAGACACTGGGGATTAGCAACCCCAAAGCCATTCACAGTGTCCACTTCTGCTGCTAGAGAGCAAAATACTGTTGGCCCTCTACATTACAGGTTCTGCATCCATGGATTCAACCAGCCTCAGATTAAAAATATTCAAAACAATAAAAATTTCTAGAAAGTTCCAAAAAGCAAAACTTGAACTTGCCATGTGCTGGCAACTATTTACATTGCATTTACATTGTATTTACAGCGATTAACATATCATTTGCATTTTTTAGGCATTATAAGTAATCTTATAGAAATTAAAGTATATGGGAGCATGTGTGTAGGTTATGTGCAAATACTACACCATTTTGTATAAGAGACTTGAGCATCCGCAGATTTCAATATCCAAAGAGATCCTGGGACCAAGTCTCCCAATGATTGTATTCCGTTTTCCATTTTTGCTACTAGAAGCAGCCATATGACTCATATACATATGTAAGCAGAACTCTCTCAGATAAAATTTCCAGGGAAGTTTTATTTCCAGATGAAAAGGGATAATTACGACTGACAGAGCCCTTTTGTTCCTTTTGTCCCTGTTGTCTCTTCCTACTTGCAGCTTAGAAAGCAGACATGCGGCCTGGAGATGCAATAGCCAGTTGGTGACGTGAGGGGACAAGCATGAGAACAAAAGTTCATAAGCTAAGGAAGGTTGAGAAGGAAGATTGAGAGTCTTGCTCCTTGTCAGCATTTCTCAGCAGCTGTACTAATGCTGGACACTCAGCTCTGGATTTCTTATTTTGTAAGAAAAAGAAAACTCTTTTTTATTAACACTATTACTCACTGTTGCAGACAGGTATCTTGTTATCTTGTTACTTGCAACCAAAAGCACTTTTGTTTGTTTGTTTGTTTGTTTTGTTTTGGTTTTTTTTTTTGATTTTTAGGGCCACACCTGCAGCATATGGAAGTTCCCAGGCTAGGGGTCAAATCAGAGCTGCAGTTGTCTGCCTATGCCACAGCCACAGCAATGCTGGATCCAGGCTAAGACTTCGACCTACACCACAGCTCATGGCAAGGCTGAATCCCCAACCTATTGAGCGAGGCCAGGGATCAAACCCTCATCCTAATGGATCTTAGGTTCATTAACTGCTGAGCCATGAAGGGAACTCCTCAAAGCACTTTTAACAAGCCAATTATAAGACTTTTATATTTTAAAATTATCTAAATATATCAGTGTTATAGTGGATTTATTTTACTGTCCAGGGGCAGCTGCTTATACACAGAAAGCACCATTTATAGTTAATCTGAGTTTATGGAGTTTTCTTGTGACTCATCCTGTTAAGGATCCAATGAGCTTCTGCATATATATGTATGTGTATATATATATAGTTAATCTAGATTTAAATTGTTATAACTTTATTGAAGATGTAAATTTTCCACAAGCCTTGAAGTTTAATTTTAAAAATTTTATCTTCTGGGAACCCTCCTGCACTGTTGGTGGGAGTGTAAATGGGTACAACAACAATGGAAAACAGTATGGAGATTCCTCAGAAAACCAAATATAGAACTACTATATTATCCCATAATCCCATTCCTGGGCATATATCCAGACGAAACTTTCTTTCGAAAAGATACATGCACCCCTTGTATGTACCTTGCAGCACCATTCACAGTAGCCCAGACATGGAAACAACCTAAATGTCCATTGACAAATGAATGGATTAAGAAAATGTGGTATATATACACAATGGAATACTACTTGGCCATAAAAAAGAACAAAATAATGCCATTTGCAGCAAGATGGATGGAACTAGAGATTCTCATACCAGGTGAAGTAAGTCACCTGGTATGAAAAAGACAAATACCATATGATATCACCTATATGTGGAATCTAAAATATGGCATAGATGAGCCTATCTACAGAACAGAAACAGACTCACAGACATGGACAGCAGTCTTGTGGTTGCCAAGAGGGAGGTGGAAGGGGAGGGAATGGATGGACTGGGAATTCAGGGTTAATAGATGCAAACTGTTTCATTTAGAATGGATAGATAGGAGTTCCTGTCATGGCTCAGCAGTTAACGAATCTGACTATCATCCACGAGGATGCAGGTTTGATCCCTGGCCTTGCTCAGTGGATTAAGGATCTGGCATTGCCATGAGCTATGGTGTGGGTTGCAGATGTGGCTCAGATCCTGCATTGCTGTGGCTGTGGCATAGGCCGGCAGGTACAGCTTTGATTTGACCCCTAGCCTGGGAACCTCCATATGCTGTGAGTTTGGCCCTAAAAAGCAAAAAAAGCAAAAAAAAAAAAATTTTTTTTAGAGTGGCTAGACAATGAAATCCTGCTGGATATAGCACAGGAAACTATGTCCAATCACTTGTGATAGAACATGAAAGATAATATGAGAAAGAGAGTGTGTATAGATGCATGACTAGGTCACTTTGCTGTACAGCAGAAATTGACAACAATATAAATCAACTATAATAATTTTTTTTAAAAATTATCTTTATTTTAGATAATAAGTGCCATTCTAGAGATTTATGCAAAGATGAATAAAAAAATTGTTTCACAGATAAGCACTTGAGTTAGGCCTTAAAGAAGGAAGAGAAAAGAAAATTCGAGAAAGAATAATACATAAACTCAGAGGCATGAAAAGGCATGATGTGTTAGATGGGTGTGGGAGGCCAGAGAAGGAGAGATGAGGCTGGAAAGAAAATTGAAATACAAATTTTCAATCTTATATATAAGACTAAGCAGTTTAAAATTTATCCTACAGCAAACTGGGAAGCTCTTAGGAGTTTTGAAGGGAGTAACATGATTACGTTAGACCAACTTTTTAAAAATTTTAAATGCCTCACTTTATCTTTTAACATACCTAAAGGGCTCATTTATTATCAGCATTTCCCTGCTCTTTTTGGGGGAGAGTGGATTTTTTTTTTAATCAAAATTTGTTGATTTATAATGTTTTGTTAGGTTCAGGTATACAGCAAAATGATTCAGTTATACATACACACACAACACATATATTCTTTTTTCATGTTCTTTTCCATTATAGGTTATTACAAGACATTGAGTACAGGGGTTGCCATTGTGGCTCAGCAGAAATGAATCTGACTAGGATCCATGAGGACCCAGGTTCGATCCCTGGCCTTGCTCAGTGGGTTAAGGATCCAGCGTTGCCATGAGCTGTGGTGTAGGTCACAGATGCGACTCAGATCTGGCGTTGCTGTGGCTGTGGCCTAGGCCAGTGGCTATAGCTCCCATTTGACCCCCAGCCTGAGAACCTCCATGTGCCTCTGGTGCAGCCCTAAACACACACACACACACACACACACACACACACACACAAAAGATACTGAGTACAGTTCCCTGTCCTATATACAGTAGGTCCTTGTTGATTATTGTATATATAGTAGTCTGTATATGTTAATCCCAAACTCCCAATTTATCCCTCCTCCAACCTTTCCCCTTTTATGACCATAAGTTTGTTTTCTAAGTCCGTGAGTCTGTCTCTGTTTTGTAAATAGGTTCATTTGTATCATTTTTTGAGATTTTAATATGTGATATCATATGGTATTTGTCTTTCTAACATACTTCATTTGATATGATAATCTCTACGTCCATCCATGTTGCAACAAATGGCATTATTTCATGCATTTTTATGGCTAATATTCCATTATATAAATATACCATATCTTCTTTATCCAGTGATCTGTCAATGGACATTTAGGTTGCATCCATGTCTTGGCTATTGCATATAATGCTGCTATGAACATTGTGGTGCATGTATCTTCTCAAATTATTGTTTTCTTGGGACATATGCCCAGGAGTAGGACTGCTATTTTTGTTTTTTTAAGGAACCTCCATACTGTTCTCTGTAGTGGCTGCAATAATTTATATCCCCACCAACAATGTAGGGGGGCTCCCTTTTCTCCACATCCTCTCCAGAATTTATTTGTAGTCTTTTTGATGATGGCCATTCTGACTAGTATGAGGTGATACCCTAGCATTGTGATGCTTTAAACCAGATTGGACATTTAGCTAGTCATCACTACCAACAACTAACCAGTAAGTGGGAAATGAAGAGAAAACCAGATTGGCTATGGACAAAATAATAGGAAAGTCACTTTCTCTGCACAACAAAGGTAAAGCAGGCAATTCTGAATCAGAAGCACACAAAAAAAGCAGAGTAGAAAATACAAATATTAACTGGTTATATGTAGCCTGCCAGTGGAAGGCACTGAACCCATGGGACTTTAGAAATCTGGTTATCAGAGATAACTTCCACGTATGAAGCAAGTACATTTTGGAGGGCCTGGCCCCAACCCAAACTCTCCAGCTCTCTGCTCCAATCCTTGCTTATCAAATGGCCTTTGATTATTAATTCATCATCACTAGTTCTTCAATATTAGAGACTGGCAGTGGAAAAGAAAGGAAATAGAATGGGCTTTTATACATCATTCTTTTAAGAGTGTATCTAGAATTAGATCCTGGGGCTCTAACAAGACTGAGTTTCTTGCCTGAAAGCTGTGGACCGGACCCTGGTCTCATGGGTGAATCCAATCCTGGTGCTCACTTAGCCAGGTTTCTCCAAGTGACACCATTATTTCCCTGTCCTGCCCCTTCTATCAATGTCATGTCACACCACGGACTCCACTTGAGTTGAATAAGAACCTACATGGAAGCAGAACACAGTCTGGCCAGATGCATGCATTTCCTGTGCCTGCCCCAGGGGACACATTCCAGGTGTTGTGGCCAAGCTATCCACTCATGACTGATCCCTGAACCAATTCCTATCACCTGGTCCACGTCCTTCTGACCAACTCTTAAAAGTTCTGGCTGGTGGTTTTTATATCCCTTCTCCTATTTATTTCTCTGGTGCTCCCATTGGATTTGACCTTAGCTGACTCAAAAAGCCTTGGTCAAATCACCTTTCCTATTTTGGCCTGTCTCTTTTCACCCCTACCCTGAACTGAAGGGCTGCTTTCTTTCCCACCAGGCCTGCCTTGACCTTGCTGAGAAGACTTAGACCCACAGAACTATCCAGGGCCCACTCACTCCTCCTGTCAGAATAAGAAAATATTGGAATCAACCGCGCTAGGTTCAGCATGAGGTATGACAATCCCAGCGATTTCCAGAACCATTGTCTGGGCTCTTCTACCTCTGGAGTTGAGTTCAGCACAAAGGCAGGGAAACACTCAGCTGGACTGGTGATTTCCCAGGGATGCTCTGAGAAAGTAGCTGCTTTAGTAAGTAGCATCTGTAGACTGAAGCTTTTCCTACTTGGCAGCCCATATCTGCCCTGTCAGCTGTCACCATTTCCATAGCACTGATTATGGAATGACTGATGATACTGTGGCTGCAGCCACTCCCAACTCACAATTAAGTCATAGCAGCTCAGCATTTTCACTTTTAAATTACTTACCATTCTGAGGTAGGTATTGGAGCCAGGTAGGCCTGAGTTTGAATACCAGCCATACCTACTCAACCCCATCTTCTCTGAGTCTCAATTTTCTCAGCCATGAAATAACTGTTATACCTCCATAACTGTTATACCTCCCTCACAGATAAGCCACATAAAAACATCTAGCCTACTGACAATGTTAATTCTGATTCCATCCTGAGGCAGAATCTCCAAGATCCTAAAGATCTGTTTCACCTATGAGTCCTTTGTACTCAGTTGTAATTCTCCCTTGCCCTTAAGTCAGGAGAAGGTGGTAACCTCAGTCAGACTTGGGACTCTGACTGGACAAGCTTCTGGAAAGGAATAGTGTTAGGGTGGGCGTAACACTAAAGGAAATGCTTACTCCCTGGCTTTTAAACCTCAGTGGGCATGACAATCATTTAGGGAGTTTACAGAAAATACAGATAAAGAAGTGGGGTTAAGGATCTGGCATTGTCACTGCAGTGGCTCAGGTTACTGCTGTGGTGCAAGTTCAGTCCCTGGCCTGGGAACTTCCACATGCTGCAGGCATAGCCAAAAACAAAAAACAAACAAACAAAAAAAAAATACAGATACCCAAGCCCTTCCCTCAGTGACTGAGAGTCACTAAGTCACTGAGAGTCAGACTCAGCAACCTATATTTTAAATGTTTCCCAGAATATTCTAATATGCATCTACGTTTGAGAATTACTGCCCTATCTGGAAGTTTCTCTCTTCTTTTATCTCTGACCTAGTTATTCTGGTAGAGTGGGTGGTGGGGCCCAGTTGAGGGCTAGGTTATAATTAAAAAATATTTGGTCTTTGTCTCCAGTTCCTGGCTCAAAGCTCCCAAATCCTTGGAACTTCTTGAGTGATAAGATAAGCCTTGGGGTGGGGGAAGATGTTGGGGGAGACCTACACTAGATAGCTTCAGGATGGGACTGAGCGGAGAAAAACCAACCTAGTGATTAAAGGACTAGACTTTCAGCTCTATCCCTTGATCTCCTCAGGGAGGGGAGAAGGGTGGATTCTGAATTCAGCTACCAAGGGCCAGTAATAATCATGCCTAAGTCCTAAAAAACAAATTCCATGAGTTTCCAGGTTGGTGAACACATTCAAGTGCTGGGAAAATGGAACACTAGCAGAGAACTTGGAAGCTCTGTACCAATCCCACTCCCACCTTCGTCCCCTATAACTTGCTCTGTCATCTGTAGGGGAGCAAAATTTGCCACTACAAAATATCTCTTTGGCTTATAGGTTATTTTGAACTGAAAACTATCAAGGCCCAAAAGACTCAGAAGAACCTTTGACCTTCCCCCTAGCTACCTAAGGAATGTAGATAGAGAACAATTCCAGCAAGAGAAGTATCGCCCTAGGTAACTATAGTATGAACTAGGTATGATTGATAGGGAGGAATCTAGCAATGACTTCTTGTTAAAATTCCTCTTTCTGGAGTTCCCGTCGTGGCGCAGTGGTTAACGAATTCGACTAGGAACCATGAGGTTGCGGGTTCGGTCCCTGCCCTTGCTCAGTGGGTTAACGATCCGGTGTTGCCATGAGCTGTGGTGTAGGTTGCAGACTCGGCTCGGATCCAGCGTTGCTGTGGCTCTGGCGTAGGCTGGTGGCTACAGCTCCGATTCGACCCCTAGCCTGGGAACCTCCATATGCCGAGGGAGCGGCCCAAGAAATGGCAAAAAGACAAAAAAAATAAATAAATAAATAAAAATAATTTAAAAAAAAATTCCTCTTTCTGTCTCATTGTCTTGGCATGGCCCAGCAAACATTTGTTTACTAACAAACATTTGCTTTCCCATCTCATGTCAATTGCCTTCCTCCCCTTTAAAGTGCCAAACCACTACCCCCAACATCCTCTTTTGTCTTTGACCAAAGATGGTATTTAAGTGAGGGCTTCCGTCATTTTGGTGAGTTACTCAGTTTCCCTGGGACTCTCCTATGTATACATGTTATTAAACTTTTGTTTGATTTTCTCCTGTTAATCTGTCTCATTTCAATTTAATTCTTAGCTCAACCAGAAGAATCTAGAAGTGTAGAGGAAATTTTTTTCTTCTATGACACTTCTCTTCTGTTTGGCTGATCCTGAGTTATATCCTTTATAATGAAGTGGTAAACATAAGTAATGTAATTTTGTGAGTTCTTTGAGTCATTCTACAATATTACAAAAGCTGAGGAGAGCTCATGGGAGTTCCCAAATGTGTAGTCAGTCAGGCAGAAGAATGGGTAGCCAAGGTATCCCATTTTCAGCTGATCTGTGCTGAAATGTGAGACTGAGCCCTTTAACTAATGGGATCTGACCCTACCTCTAGGTATATAGTGTCAGAAATGAATTGAATTGTTGGGCATCCAATTAGTATCATAGTATTGGTTGGTTATGTGGAAAAACAACACACAGTGTCAGAAGTGGTAACAGAAAAAACCACTACACAGGTGCCTAACATATTCTGTCTCTCCCTGACCTCACCCAGCCCTTGTATAACCACACTTCTTTATAGAATGTGGTTGAGCCCAGAAGAAACAGCCAATTTCTCTACAATTCTCTGACCTAAATTCAGTGTTAACTTTTTGAGGAGGAATAGCTGTGGAGCTAAAATTTTTTCTCTTCAAGCCTACTCAAAAGGAGGGCAGAATTTGCCTACAGGCTTCTGATGCACCGCTCACCCAGAGGGCAGCCTCCGAGTCAGCAAGCAAAAGGCCTGCTCTACAATAAGGTGAAAGCTCATTTGCTGGAATCATTTATGGACCAGCTGACTGCTTTGACTCTGGCTGGACCCCGCCTGAGCTAGTCACCTTTTGAGCCTAGTCATCTAGTGTCTGCCAGACCCCTTCCATCTAACTAGATTCTCTTCCCCATTCCTCTTGGCTATTTATCAGTGGTCAAGCCTTTCCTCCTGCCCCAAAGTCGCTGCAATAAACTTAGTCATTTCCACTAGCATGTGCCCCAGGGGTCTAGGTAAAGTCTTCTCTGATAAGCCTTCCTATGCTGGCCTCACATCTGAAGTTCCAGCTGTGGCTGCTGTCCTCATGTTTGTTGTTAAAATGCTATCCCCTCCCTTCCATGCCTCCTCACTCCTTCTTCCTAGAGAAACCACACAAGTTCATCAATTAGTATGACTCATCTTGGTATACTTGCTGGAGTACCTGAAACCATTGCAAAGAGGCCTCATTCTTAATCTTTCTTAAAATATGTGATGATATTTGACAGAGATTTCTTATTCACTACAAAGTTAACCTGGTAAATGATTGTCTCACACATCTTCAGGTAGAAAGACACAGTCAGTTTGGTAAGAGATGGCACAAAATCAAGGGACATGAACTGGCCAAGTGCTTCTACTTTGAGCAGAGGCTCAAGTCCTCCATGAAGGAGAATCTTCCCCAGGACTAGAGAACTATACTGTAGAGCTGCCAGTAACTAATGGAGAGTACCTACCAGCTACAGGGTCATCCCAGGGACCTCACCTGGGTACAACCTGGTATAGTGCCCCAGGCAACTCCCAGTCACTAGGCCTAGCAAGTTCCTTACTGTAACTATAATGGATCAACACTAACTCTTGGAAATCCCTCCCTCCAAATGTGGCTTAGTCTCCTCTTCCCTGACAGAAATAGTCCCTGTCCTGGCCTGACTGATTTGGTGGTCTCCATATCTGTTATGGAAGCCGCTTATGTGAGGGTTGGGGGGAAATCCTGTGGGGCTTGGGCTCTTCCTCAGTTGACAAACCCATTACTATCAAAATGATTCCCACCCCACACCATCCACCTTCTGGGCATAATAATCTTCTCCAACTAGAGCTTGTCCAGACCTTGACACTTTGATCCTTGGAGTCTCCAGCACCACACTCACAAGTGCACCATCATCTGGAGTAAAATCCCTGTCTTCTTCCAGATCCCTGCAAATCATATGAGGCCTTTTAGTTCTCACTTTGGACAGTGCCTATAGAGTATTTGATACCTGTAGTCCCATCCCAGGTGTGTACTCATAGATATCTGGCTGTGATCAGTTCACACCAAAGGCACAGGCTCAAATTCTCATTATATACAAATGATGGGAGGAACAATGGCTATTAGCAGCCCTCTCAGGACCCTGGAAAACATATATTTAAATGCCATCAACTTTTAAGGAATAGCGGCAGAGTGCTACTTATTCTCCAATGTCTTCTCCTTTATACAACACTAATAGACTCCCTAGAATAAAGATTATATATTTTCCATCCTACCCTGAAATTTGATAGGATTATGGGATATGAAGAGAAGTAAAGTATAGAACTTTTAGGATGTGTCCTTAAAGGGAGGGGGACTGCCCTTTCTGCAACATTCCCTCTCCCTGACTCCTCTGCTCCACCATACTCCTCTAGATGTAGACGTGGTGACATACCTCCTTGGCCAAGTGGCCACACCCTACAAGCAACAAGTTAGAGGGAGTCTAGGTCCCGGAAGACCACATTGAGCAGAACAGCCATCCTAACCTTGGACCACCTGTTGAGATAAGCAATGGTGTGAGCCTGAGCATCCCTGAACATCCCTTTTGGATATGCCAAGAATGCAAGACCTTGACCGCTCTTTAGCCTACTGTTTCTGAGTTGACTTTGCAGTGGGCAGTTTGCAAGGGATAAAATAACATTTTCTCCCAAAGAGCAGTCTTACTTACTACTCACTATGAAAGTGGTAGATTCCAGTTAAAATACAAACTCAATATAGGTAGAGTATCCACCTTAGTCCCTCCATGTTGCCTCCATAGGTCTTAAGGGGAATGGGGAACTAGCAACAACATATCCATGTTGCTTGCTGTGCAGTGAGTAATACAATCTTTTGTCGCAGACTCTGGAATCTTGTATCTTTTGCCAGCATCCATGAAACAGTAATTTATTAGCTTGCAAGTAGAGTAAAACCACAGAATTTCACATACAAACCACTGGATTGTTTTTAGGAAAGAAATCAACTTGTATCTCTATTGAACCACTGTTACTTTGAATCTTTGTTACAGTGAGCCGAATCTAATCCTAACTAATGAAAGAGTAATTTTTCAAAGTTCTGATTTGAAAGAAAAAAAATACTACATATTGTCAGAAATTGATCTTTCAAGCTGAGCAAGTTATGATCAATTCAAAAGCAAGAAATTATAAAAGTGTTGGGACCTTTTGAACAAGTGGCATTGAATATAGGAATCAAGAGCACACTGTGGAGTTCCCTTCGTGGCTTAGCAGCTAACGAACCTGACTAGGATCCATGAAGATTCAGGTACCATCCCTGGCCTTGCTCAGTGTGTTAAGGATCTGGGGTTTCTGTGAACTGTGGTGTAGGTCACAGACTCGGCTCGTATCCTGTGTTGCTGTTGCTGTGGCATAGGCCAGCAGCTGTAGCTCCAATTCAACCCCTAGCCTGGAACCTCCATATGCCTCTGGTGTGGCCCTAAAAAGCAAAAAAAAAAAAAAAAAAAAAAAAATTACACTGTGACTGATTACCAGATAATGGAAGGGACTAAATCAAAGCTTACTGAATCAGGCTGGCAAAATCATGGGAGTGAATTCTCCACATTCATTTAAGGTAATCTTAAAATGTTTCTAGAATGCTACTTTCTGCCAAGAATTATAAACTCGGAGTTCCCACTGTGGCTCACAACCAGTATCCATGAGGGTGCAGGTTTGATCCCTGACCTTGCTGAATGGGTTAAGGATCTGGTGTTGCTGTGAGCTGAGGTGTAGGTGGCAGATGCAGCTTGGACCCTGCGTTGCTGTGGCTATGGGGGACGTCGGCAGCTGCAGCTCCGATCTGATCCCCTAGCCAGGGAACATCCATATGCTGCAGATGTGGCCCTAAAAAAGAAAAAAGCATTATAAGCTCCCAAGCCAGGGATCAAACCCATGCCACAACTGTAACCGGAGCTGTTGAGTGATCCTAGTCACAGGATTTGAGGATAGAAAGGACAATGTTTGAATAGTATTGCTTAGGACACTTGTTCATTTATTAGAAAGAGTCCCTTCACACATTGTGGATGGAAGAAGGCAAGAGTGTAGGACCGTGGCATGTGCTGGGTGTTGGCCAGAGCAGATGGGCTGGTAAGTCAGGAAGCGGGTAAGACCACCCTCTCCTCCTGCTGAGCCACCGCCCCCAGGAACACACTCCCTATATCTTTCAAACGTGGAGATGATTTCTTGATCTCAAAGTATGGGGAACCAGGGTTAGCAGTCAGCTCCTGCCCTGTTTCAAGCTACAGGACAGCAGTGTGATTTCCTGCATCCCTGGGCTGGCATAAGATTATGATAAAAGTGAGGTCTTAGGGCACTGGCTTTAAAAAATATTGTGACCAGTCCAAGTCCAGAGTAAATGAAAATGTGATTCCTTAGAAAGAAACTGCATCTCCCTGTTTTTACTTATACCCTTCAATCAGTGTTTTAAAAAATTAATTTTTCCCTTTGTTCTTAATTTTTAAAATTCCTACTCTGCTTTTTTTGTTTGTTTTTGTCTTTTTTTTTTTTTTTTTTTTTTGTCTTTTTAAGGCTGCACCTGTGGCATATGGAGGTTCCCAGGCTAGGGGTCCAATCGGAGCTGTAGCCTCCAGCCTACGCCAGAGCCACAGCAACACAGGATCCAAGCTGCGTCTGCGACCTACAGCATAACTCAGCAACACCAGACCCTTATCCACTGAGCGAGGCCAGGGATCAAACACGTGTCCTCATGGATGCTTGTCGGGTTCGTTAACCTCTGAGCCACATCGGGAACTCCAAGACTCCTACTCTACATAAAAGAAATCGCTTCACTACCACACCTGGGGCTCTTCCCACCCTCCTCTGGAGCCTTCACCACTCCTCCCTCTCCATCCTTACCCTGATCACCCCTCCCCTCTGCCCAGCACCTAAGAGCTGGGATCACACCGTGGGTGATGAGCAGTGGTACAGCCTCCCCTGGCCTTCTGTTACCAGGATGTGGCTTTGGAGAAGGCTGCTAGGATGCTTGCAAACAAGACATCAGGGGTCTGGGATGTGTTGATGGCAGAGTGGATGCCCTGTTTACTGTAGTACTCCGCCAGTGGGGTTGTCTGAGTGTGATAGGCCTCCAGGTGGATTTTCAAGGCCTTCTCATTATCATCTGACTGGTGATTCAAGGGTTCCCCAGTGATGTCCTCTTTCATGGGCTCCTTCGTGGAGTTGAACTCCTCGTGGTAGGAATGGCCACTCTTGGGGCGAATCAGTCTTCCTGTGATTCTCTGGATCAGCAGAGAGTCTGAGATGATGAATTCAGTCACAGAATCAAGCTTCTCTTTCCTCTTCTCCATGAGGTCATCAAGCATTTCTGCCTGCTCACAGTCCAAGGGATGCCACCTGGAAGAAAACCATTTTTGCATGGAGGGGCTTCCAAATTCTTCCCAATGAGCTCCATGACATTTCATTGCTCACCAGTTTCCCAGCATCCATAGTTGACTTCAGCTTTTTTCCCAGCTCTGAGCGAGAAGCTACCATGGCCCTCAGCATGTCCCCAGTGGCCAAATGACAGACACAGAAGTTTTCAGCCAATCTGGGTGCCTGAGTACTTTTACCAGCCCCAGGCTGCCCCAGCAACACAGCCTGGATGCATTTGGGACCCTCTTGGGTTGGTTCAGCCATGGGCACATTGGGAGCCATGGCTGCCAATGTCTCTCACTCCTCACCCATGATTTTTTATATAAATTACCTGTTATGAGAAATGGAATCTGAATAAATTTGGAGAGCAAGTCCCTGATCTGCCTTGTCCTGAGACAAGGCAGGGATTAATGTGCTTCAGGCTAGGCTGGATCTGATCTAGCATTCTTTCTAGAATGTTGGTGGCTCTTGCCCTTTGAAAAAGAGCAGGGCAATTGAAAATGTTAAGAAATATTCAAGCAAGATTGCATCAATACCACATTAGTCGAGAGACCAAGATAGACAAAACAAGAATAGAAGTGAGGATGTGGCAACATCTGCTACTGAACCTACTAACAAAATGTTGAAAATTCTTCATGAGACAAGGTATTCTGATGTGTCCAAGTACTCTAAATGCTTGAACTCTCTGCAAGAATCCCCTCTGTATTTATTTTTTATTTTTAACTTCTAACACTAATAATATTAGCTCCATTACTTTTTTTGGTGGGCCCACATTGTTTTTACCTGTCAGCGTCCATTTTCTCTTTGGCAAATAGTATCCAAATTTTCCCTTGAGGAATCACCCCTCCCCACTCTCCCAGTCCATATTGTTGAGTGAGCCTGACTCCACCTTCCAAGTACCAGGTAATTGACTCAAAAGGGCACATGACCAAGTGAGATTCAATACTAGGACTTTTTGTTGTTGTTGTTGTTGTTTTTGCTTTTTAGGTCCCCACCCATGGCATATGGAAGTTCCCAGACTAGGGGTCAAATCAGAGCTATTGCTGCTGGCCTATGCCACAGCCATAGCAATGCAGGATCTGAGCTGCCTCTGTGACCTACACACTACAGCTCACTGCCACACCAGATCCTTGACCCACTGAGCAAGGCCAGGGATAGAACCCGCATCCTCATGGATCCTAGGCTGGTTTGTTAACCGCTGAGCCACGACGGGAATTCCAATACTGGGACTTTTATTGAAATTATTGAGAATGTGGAGTTTGGTTTATTTTAAGATTGTTATCATAAGATAATATAAGCCTGGGGATGCTAGAAATTATAGAAAAAGCAATCCTGAAAATAGGGCCAACACAATGGAAAACACAACCAAGAAGAAGAGAAATTTCAAGTCCTACCAACAGTTTTAGCCCCAATCCAGCCATGCCTGAACATGCCTAAACATCTCTAGATGTTCATTTTTCACTATGTTAGCCAATAGATTCCCCTTTTTGGCCTAAGCCAAGCTTGAGTTTGTTTATATATTCCAGAAATAAAAGAGTTCTGACTCTTGAAAGTATTGCTGTCACAAAAGACACCTCTAAGTGGCTATCTAGTCTATATAAAAGCAAAGGGTGTACTCAGGTTAGTTGTGGTTCCAGAATTTCTGTAAATCAGGGCCACAATCAAGTCAAAGAGAATGGATAAGGGGCTTATTTTGAAGATGCTTTATATAATTTTGCTTCAACATCTATTATTCATATCAAAGAATGGGGTAAAGAAAGGATCTCACCCTCCCAGGCCAGTCCCTTGGCACCACCACTGACTCAAACTCAAGAAACGTCAATCAACAATGTTTCCAGAGCATTATGAGGATCTGATCCATATCTGACTATCAGTGCTTATCAGAGGCATTTTGATATAGTGGAAAGTGCTCTGAGTTCAAATCCTAGCTCTACAACTTACCAAGCTAAGTGACCTTGAACTAATGGCCTAAATTTGGAGATACCTAGTTTGTTTTGCAATTTTTTTGTATTTGATATAAATGATATATCTTCATCCTTCTGCAACTGATTTGTTTACTTCTCCCTTAACATTACAATTATGAAATTCATGCTCGAGGCCCTGTGGAGCCCTAGTGCATTCATTTTCCTGTTATGTCATATTCTGTTACATAGATCTACCACAGTATTTCTATACTGATTCACAGTATTTTTCAACTGATGGATGTTAGGTTGTTTCCAAATTTTCATTCTTTTACATACTACTGCTGTAAATATTCTTATGCCTATATGCAAAATATCACCTAGGGAAAAAAATTATCTATGGGATAGAATTGCTGGGTTATGGGCCATTGTTGAGTTATGTGCAATTTGACTTCATTAGATATCGACAAGTTGTTCTCCAGAGTAGTTTTATCAGGTGAGACTTTTGGCTTTATATGAGAGAAGTTTCACAACCTTTCTAGCATTCAGACAGTCTTTAAAAAAAAATATTTTTTAGGAGCTCCTCCTGTGGTGCACCGGGATCAGCAGCATCTTGGAAGTACTAGGACGAGGGTTTGATCCCTGGCCTGGCACAATGGGTTAAAGATCCAGCATTGCCACACCTGTGGCTTATGCGAGACTGCAGCTCATATCTGATCTCTGGCCCAGGAGCTCCATATGCTGTGGGGCAGCCAAAAAATGAAAAAAAAATTTTTTTTAGTGACCTATTAATCTTTTATAAGTACTGAGATACAGCAGTGAAATTTCCTGCTCTCTTGGAGCTTCATTTTCTTGGCAGGAGGCATAACAATGCATTTTATAATGAATATACCATAGGTCCAGAGGGGAAAAGTGCTTTGTTTCCAAGGTCTTTGGGTGCCAAGGACTAACTCTTCTCCTTGGGCCCTTCTTTACCTACAGTATGTGAATACAATGTCCTCTTTAATCCAATGTGACCTAACTCCAGAAACTGATTTTTTTTTAAACTTGTAATTACCATAAAAGTTAGAAGATGAATATTTTTCATTGGTTTAATGTTTTAGAATTTAGTTAGTGCTTTGGAATCCATGTTCTCAGTTGATCACAATAATGGGCAGCATATAAGGAAGTAGTTAAATTCTCCTATTATTGCAGTCAAGCTGCCTGGGATCAAATCTTGGTTTCCTGACTTGATCTTGTTCTTGAACAAGTTACTTAACCTCTCTAAGTCTCCATTTCTGTATCAGATAATAGTGTCTGACTCATAGCTTATCATGGTGCTCAGTAAATTTTTAGAATATTTACTAGCAGTCAATTAATAATTGGATGGCCAATCCTGTGATATTATTCCCGTTTGTTTGTTTTTGTCTTTTGACTTTTCAGGGCCGAACCTGTGGCATATGGAGGTTCCCAGGCTATGGGTCCAATTGGAGCTGTAGCTGCCAGTCTACCCCACAACCATAACAACACGGGATCTGAGCCACATCTGTGACCTACACCACAGCTCACAGCAATGCCAGCCAGGGATCGAACCTGCAACCTCATAGTTCCTAGTTGGATTCGTTTCTGCTGCGCCATGATGGGAACTCCGTTATTCCTATTTTATAGATGAGGAAACTGAGGTTCAGAGTGATGGAACAAACTGCCCAGACAGTAAGTTCTGGTGCCTCTTGAACCCAGATCTTTTGGCACCTGAACCAGTTCACTAAAACATTGTATATATGAATTTATCATTTACTCATTCAATAATTAGTTATTGAGCATCTAAAACTGCCAGTCACTGTGCTTGGTGCTAGGGAATTCTAAAATATTTCCAATATGCCTGACCATCCTTGGGCAGGTCTGAAATAATAGCTGTCTTGAGGCCAGCCCCAGTACTTTGTTTCAGCCAGCATGGACTATGAATTGAATTTTGAAGATTTTGCTGAAGTTTTTATGCAGGATAGAGATGAACACTATATTACATTAGGCTGTAAACATCTTGAAGGCAAGGATATGTTTTATCTACCAACATACAGCCAGCACTTAGCACAGTGCCTGGCATATACTCATTGAATATTTGATAAATGAACAACCTGACCTACAGCTTAATTTTGTTTTGTTTCGCTTTTTGCTTTTTAGGGCTGCACCCACGATGACATATGGCGTTTCCAGGCTAGAGGTCGAATAGGAGCTGTAGCTGCTGGGCTCTGCCACAGCCACAGCAACATCAGGTCCAAGCCACGTCTGTGCCTACGCCACAGCTCATAGCAACTCCGGATCCTTAACCCACTGAGTGAGGCCAGGGATCAAACCTGTGTCCTCATGGATGCCAGTCAGATTTGTTTCCACTGAGCTATAATGGGAACTCCCACATACAGAAAAACTTAATCTATCTTCCTTAACAACTTCTCACTTGTCCCCATAATGCCTTCCCTTCCCCAGCAGCTCTTTCAAAATTATTGATAAAATAGCAATGAATTGAACTGTGAAGAATTCTACCTCTGGTGAACTTGATAGCATTCTCCCAGGTACTCTTGGCTTCCAGATACAAGTAGTTTTCATCTGAAACCAAATGTAGTATTATTTGGGTTACAAAAAAATATGTAAGTCAAAATATTGAGCCAGGGAGCTGAGTAAACAGTAATAACAACAAAATGCATTCATGGAAAGATAAGGAATGATCTAAGACAGTGCATACTGAGCATCCAGTGAAGAGAGCTGACAATAAACACTGGAGTTCATAACAATGCAATGAGAAAGAAAATAGGAGAGTGGTAATGTACCAACCTGACCACAGAGAAACTGTTCTAGGTCTCTTTATTGACAGACTATGAGGATTTGGTTTCATTATTATGTATCAGAGAGCTTCCTCCACATAGTATCCAGTCAATAGCTTAAGGCTTTGGAGTCATTTTCATGGGCTTAAGGTCTGATGGATCTCAGGAGCAGCCCACCTGCAGTTTCTGTGTAGAAGGAGGTGGGGCTGAGTGACCAAGAGCCCAGATTTCTCATTCCTAACTCCCCTAACACTAAGCTTTGGGGACTAACCTCTGGTTGAAAAGAAAAATAGACTTTTTTTTTGTCTCTTTAGGGCCGCACCCGCGGCATAGGGAAGCTCCCAGGCTAGGCCACAGCCACAGCCACAGCAACTTGAGATCCGAGCAGTGTCTGCAACCGACACCACAACTCATGGCAACACTGGATTCTTAACCCACTGAGCAAGGCCAGGGATCAAATCTTTGTCTTCATGGATACTAGTCAGATTTGTTTCCCTTGAGCCACAACAGGAACTCCAAGAAAAATAGACTTTATTCTTTAGCTGTCCACATTGATACTTCACTCTGGTTGAAAGAAAAGGTATCCACTTTAAGTAACTCCTCTTTGACATAAAAATCACAATTCTTAGCAACAATAACAACAACAACAACAACAACAAAAAAAGACAAAAGACAAAAGACAAAAAAAAAAAAAAAATCACAATTCTACTCCCTTTGCCTCATAACCTTACCCTCGGTCCCTATCCAAATACCCCTTAAAATCTGACAATGCTTCATTCCCAAGATTACTACTTTGCTTTTAATTCAATTTGAGATGGAGAATATTTCCCTAGATTTAATCTGTTTCTTCTTCTTTTTTTAAGTGCATGGGTAATCCTTTAAAGTATCACTGTTCAACTAGGAAAATAAGATATTTGGTCAGAAAAATCAAGATTTGGGAGTTCCCATCATGGTGCAGTTGTTAACGAATCCGACTAGGAGCCATGAGGTTGCAGGTTCGATCCCTGGCGTTGCTCAGTGGGTTAATGATCCAGCATTGCCGTGAGCTGTGGTGTAGGTTGCAGATGTGGCTTGGATCCCACATTGCTGTGGCTCCGGCATGGGCCGGTGGCTACAGCTCTGATTAGACCCCTAGCCTGGGAACCTCCATATGCTGCAGGAGCAGCCCTAGAAAAGGCAAAAAAAAAAAAAAAAAAAAAAAAAAAAAAGACAAAAAAGAAAAAGAAAAGAAAAATCGAGATTTGTGTCTGACAGCTGACTTAGCACAAGATAATACTATTTAGGACAATATTCCAAACCCTCCAAAGCCAAAGGAAGATGAAATTAAGAATTGTAGCTCTTAGAGAGACATCATAGTATGTCTCATTTTCTACCAAGCCAAGCTACAAAACACCCACTAGTGACACTTGGCTTTAGCTATCCAAATGCATTTATTTATTCCTGTGACAACTTGAGCTTGGCAGAACACTGAGAACTGGTGGCTGAGAAAGGAAAATTCAGTCTTCCTGCTCAGAAAAATTCTAAGACATCCTTGTAAACACAGCATTGCCAAGAGGGCTTATGTATGAATCAGCCGTAAATGTTAAGTGGGCTGATGAGGGTTGCAGAGTTTATGAGAATTCTGATGAAGCAGCACTAAGAGTGTCTGTCAGTTATTGTACGAGTGTGGTGCAGTCTATAATTTGACTTGTTTAGGTCTTTTTGTTATTATATATTATGCTTCACTGAAGCTTGTTGCAAGCTCTCTTTTTCCTTTGCTATCAGAATTGCCCTGCTTCATGAATGAAAATTGAGGCTTTGTGGCAAGAATGTTAAATATTCCTTCAAACTCCAAATATGGAAAGGGCTGAGAGATGGTTATGTTTTATTAGCATCTGATTCCAGGAACATGATCCCAGTTCTCCTAATTTCCTAGTCATAGATGAATTTTGGTGTTCACCACGGTCTAGTTGGATCCCCTTTAAAGTACCTAGGAACCAGATCAAAGTGATGAGTATGCAGATGGTCAAGTAAAACGTTGTCAGGCTTCCAGAATCTTCCCTGTTCCAAGGCTCAGTACTATCTGGACAGATTTAGCAAAGAAATACATTTACTGTATTTTATCTGACAATATTATTAAGGCCTTTGGTAGCTCTATCTTAGTCCTGTACCATCAGAGGGGGGAAAAAAAATCTGAGATTAGTCATCAAAACCTGGAGCAATACTTCTCAGAGTCTGGTCCCAGATAAACTACAGTAGACTAACCTGAGGAATCTGTGAAAAAAGTAGATTACTGAGTTTCACCCTCGACTCACAGAAACAGAAATTCCAGGAATGAGCCTGGGGATATGCATTTTTGATGCTTTTGAGGCACATCAAAGCATTAAAGGATTATTTAATGTCTTTCTTCTCCCAGCAGTACATACGCAAAGCCTTTTTCTGCTTGTAGAAAGGAGATAATAAAAGTACAGTATCTGACATTAATGATGTCCTTAATAAATATTCATCCTTAATCCTTTCTTAAAGGAACTTTGGGCTTCAGGAACAAGAGTGGGTGTATAACCAAGGTCCTTTCCCAGTCCCCTGAAGGAAAGAAAGTCAGAGGCCACCTTTGTTCACCTCCATATAAACTAGGCCCTAATCCATCTAGACATGACCCTCTCCGGGCTAGCAGTCAGGAGAGCCTCTGGGCAGTGGCTCCAGCAATACATGTTGAGAGCTGTTTGTGTGGCAAGCAGAATGGATCTTCAGTCAGTGTGCAGAGAAACCTGCAATTATTTACCCCTTCTCTTAATTACTACTGTAATTCTTTCCCTTCTGGATCAAAGAGTTAAAAATCAAAATTCCACACACAACCTCCCACATTTCCACCCCCCTCCCCACTCTTCCTAATTTTAATCTCTGCATTTTCCAGCATTTTATCTGAAAGTCAGTCACGATTAATGAACAGATCACTGCACGTTGAGAACCTTGTGCCAGAAAACGGGGTAGAATCCAGCAGACTCAAGATTTGGGTTTAGAAAGACTACAGGCCCCAACATGCAAGTTCCCCTTTCAAAGACTACCATTCCCAACATGCAGTGCAGTCAGGGTTAGCAAAGGAAAAGAACTGGCTGGAAATTCCCAGCTTAGTAGGAAATTTTGCCTTGGTGCCACCCTCAGGCAAAGGAATGATTTCGAAAGGCCCCGGAGGATATTTTTCGCTGAAGTGGTCACTCCCTAAATCCCGGCAAGGAAGGGGAGGAGTCTGATCCCTGTCCCTCCCCTTCTCCAGTAAACTTCTGCCGCTCTAGGTTTGGCGGCGGGAGTTCGAGGGACCTGGAGCAACTACACACCCCAAGCTTTCCTAATGGTTTCAGTTACAAGATCCGTGTTTGGAGACCTCCCCTCGGGGGCAGGGACGGTGGAAAAGTTCCAGCTGCAATCAGACCAGCTGAGAGTGGACATCATCTCCTGGGGCTGCACCATCACGGCCCTGGAGGTCAAAGACAGGCAGGGCAGAGCCTCAGACGTGGTGCTTGGCTTTGCTGAATTGAAAGGTGGGTTGGATTCCGCCCCGGGCTGCGGAGGGGCCCCAGGCCCATCCGTTAACACCGCCTCACACTGGAGACTCGCGCTGCAGGGATGCGGGGCCGAAGGGAAGTACTGAGGAGTGCTTGGATCTGACTCACTCACTGTGTTGCGATCTAATGTTTGGAAAAAACGAACTGCTGTAGGACTTGGTCTCTGGTTGTACATTCAGGCCTTTGTCTTAATTTTTAGAAAGTCAGTTGAGGGTAAAATAAAACTGCAGCAACTCTGGAATGATCTTTGAACTGCTTGATCTCTGAGGGTGAGAGGAAAGTGCAGGCCGGAGGGGGTGTGGCTCCCAGTTCTTCCCTTGTGCCCTTTTTGAAGAAGGAAAAAATTAAAAGACATGCGTCTTCTACTTCCTTCTTGTTTAGATTCTCTTCGAGGTCTGGTGGTTTCAGAAATGCTCCATAACATAAGCTCAGCAGGTGCAAACAGCTTATCTGCTTTCGTCTGTGGGTACAGTGTCCCGCACCCCTTGGCTGATCAATACCCATATTGTCAAGAAAAGAGTCTCTTTGTAACTGGGATGGATTTTATTTTGTGGGAATCTGTAGGCAATTAAAAAATGTGTTAATTCATTCAGACACTGTTGAATCAGTTATCTGATCAGCGAGAAAGACAAGGTCCCCACCCTCATGGAAATTGCAATTTATTTTTTAATTTTTTTTCTTTTTTTTTTTTAGGGCTGCACCTGAGGCATATGGAGATTCCCAGGCTAGGAGTCGAATCGGAGCTACAGCTATGCCACAGCCACAGCCATGCTAGATCCAAGCTGAGCCTGTGACCTACATGACAGCTCATGGCAACGCCAGATCCTTAACCCACTGAGCAAGGCCAGGGATCAAACCTGAAACTTCATGGTTCCTAGTTGCATTCGTTTCCATTGCACCACGATAGGAACTCCAGAACTTGCAATTTAGATGTGGAGATAGACCTTAGCCAAAAAATTGCACAAATAAATAGTTACAACTGCACTTTGATCAGGGCAAAGGAAAATGGGCATAGTGCTTGCTATTTCTTGGCACACCTGAGTAGCTAGACAGAAAAGGAGGTCTGAAAGTTGGCAAAAGGCAAATGCTTGAGAATTAATTCTCTGCTCCTTGGTAGGGGCTTGGACAAAATTTGTAAGAGAGGAGGTTTGGGGTTTTCCTTCAGGTGTCTGGTTCTTTAGATATGTAACATGGCTCATGGTTGGAGATCAACAGAAAATTGAGAGTATTGGTTTTCCCTTAAGAGACTGAAATTGGCTTCCTATTTCCTTAACAAAATATATCACGAGTATTCCTGAGGATTCTATTCCTTGCCCTCTGGTTGATTGTCTTTTTTTTTTTTTTTTGTCTTTTTTTGTCTTTTGTTGTTGTTATTGTTGCTATTTTTTGGGCCGCTCCCGCGGCATATGGAGGTTCCCAGGCTAGGGGTTGAATCGGAGCTGTAGCCTCTGGCCTACGCCAGAGCCACAGCAACGCTGGATCCGAGCCGCGTCTGCAACCTACACCACAGCTCACAGCAACGCTGGATCCTTAACCCACTGAGCAAGGGCAGGGACCGAACCCGCAACCTCATGGTTCCTAGTCGGATTCGTTAACCACTGCGCCACGACGGGAACTCCTGGTTGATTGTCTTTAACTGCTTTGGAGCCTCCACAACTTGGCTTGGAGAAGATAACATAACCTTCAGCAGAATTTCTTTTGTAATTTCAGCAAGTTTATTAGAGGACACTCACTAGTAGGAAGCTGCAGGGGCTGGGAAAAATCAGCTTTACTTCCCCTTGCTCTCCACATCCCCTTCAGGTGTTCATATCTTCTGTCTTCAGAGTCAGAAGGCAAGAGAGTTGACAAGTGACAAAAGAGTCTTTTTTTTTTTTTCGTCCCGTGCCTGTGGCACGTGGAAGTTTCCCTGGGCCAGGGATTGAACCTGTGCCACAGCAGCAACCCTGACCACTGCAGTAATAATGCTGGATCCTTAACCCACTGCGCCATAAGAGAACTCCAAAAGAGGATTCTTTAGAATCATTTTTTGCTGAGTCACCTCTCTCTGTTAGAAGCATAACCATCTGCTAAGGCCAAAACAGAATCACAAAGAGATAACTTGACCAGTATAAAATTGCCCAGTGGAGTTGAAGGAGAATTGGAGAGAGAACCTAGAATTTCTGAGCCAGTAGAGCATTGGCGATGATAAGCTTTGAGCAACTGACTTATCAGCATATTAACTACCTCCCCCATATGTTACACACACACATTCATACACACACTTCCTAATCATTTTATTCCTTTTTTTTTTTTTTTTTTTTTTTGGTCTCTTTAAGGCCGCACAGGTGGCATGTGGAGGTTCCGAGGCTAGGAGTCAAATCTGAGCTACAGCTTCCTGCCACAGCCACAGCCACAGCAACTCAGGATCTGAGTGGTGTCTGCGACCACAGATCACAGCCAAAATGGGATCTTTAACCCACTGAGTGAAGCCAGGGATCCAACCCACATTCTCATGGATCCTAGTCAGGCTGTTAACCGCTGAGCCACGAGGGGAACTCCCAACTCATTTTAATTCTCTTTTTTTTTTTTTTTTTGTCTTTTGTCTTTTTGTTGTTGTTGTTGCTATTTTTTGGGCCGCTCCCGGGGCATATGGAGGTTCCCAGGCTAGGGGTTGAATCGGAGCTGTAGCCACCGGCCTACGCCAGAGCCACAGCAATGCGGGATCCAAGCCGCGTCTGCAACCTACACCACAGCTCACGGCAACGCCGGATCCTTAACCCACTGAGCAAGGGCAGGGACTGAACCCGCAACCTCATGGTTCCTAGTCGGATTCGTTAACCACTGCACCATGACGGGAACTCCTCATTTTAATTCTGATTTAAGAGTCACATAGATCTTTTTAAAATTAAACTATACCTGATTTCGCAATTAAAGTATAGCTATTCACAAGCATAGCTGATTCTCCATTATGGTGTATCCCAGGAGATTGAATATAATTCCCTGTGCTATACAGTAGGACCTCATTGCTTATCCATTCTAAATGTAATTGCATCTACTAACCCAAACTCCCAGTCCATCCTATTCCCTCCTCCCTCCCCCTTGGCGACTGCAAGTCTCTTCTCTTGTCTGTGAGTCTATTTCTGTTTTTTGTTTATTTGTTTGTTTTTTATGGCTGCAACTGTGGCATATTGAAGTTCCCGGGCCACCTCTACTGCAGCTGGGGCAATGCCATATCCTTTTAATCCACAGTGCTGGGCCGGGGATTGAACCCACGCATCCACAGCCACCCCCTACAGTTAGATTCCTAACCCATTACCACAGCAGGGAATCCCTCTTTCTGTTTTGCAGATGGATTCATTTGTCATGTTTTATATCGTCATATGAATCTTCTTTTTGGAATTCATATGAATCATGTGCCATGATGACATGGCACCTGGGAAGCACCAGTTTCTTTTTTTTTTTTTTTTAATTTAATTGGAATATAGTTGACTTACAAAGTTACTTGTACAGCAAAGCAAGTCAGTTATACATATACATATATCCATTCCTTTTGGATTCTTTTCCTATATGTTATTACACAGTATTGAGTAAAGTTCCCTGTGTATACAGTAGGTCCTTGTTATCCATCTATTTTATATATGGTAGTGTATATATATCAATCCCAACTCCCCACCACCACATTTCCCCTTTGGTAAACATAAATTTGGTTTCACAATCTTTGAGTCTGTTCCTGTTTTGTAAATTCTATTGTATCATTTCTATTAGATTCTACATATTAATGATATTATATGATATGTCTTTCTCTGTCTGACTTACTTCTCTTCACCTTATTTCCACGTCCATCCGTGTTGCTTCAAATGGCATTATTTCATGCTTTTTTATGACTAAGTAATATTCCATTGTATATATGTACCGCATTGTCTTTATCCAGTCTTCTGTTAATGGGCATTTAGATGTTGCTTTCATGTCTTGGCTATTGTAGATAGTGCTACGTTGAACATAGGGGTGCATGTATCTTTTCAAATTATGGTTTTCTCTGGATATATGCCCAAGAGTGGGATTGCTAAGGTCATATGGTAGTTCTATATTTAGTTTTTTTTTTTTTTTTTTTTCGTCATTTCTTGGGCCGCTTCCTGCAGCATATGGAGGTTCCCAGGCTAGGGGTTGAATTGGAGCTGTAGCCACTGGCCTACACCAGAACCACAGCAACGCTGGATCCGAGCCGCGTCTGCAACCTACACCACAGCTCATGGCAACGCCAGATCCTTAACACACTGAGCAAGCCCAGGGATCGAACCCACAACCTCATGGTTCCTAGTCAGATTCGTTAACCACTGAGCCACTACGGGAACTCGTATATTTAGTTTTTTAAGAAACTTCCATACTGTTCTCCATAGTGGTTGTGCAGCACCGGTTTCTTATTAGGCATACAAGTGCTAATTTTGTGAGGGCATTAATACAGTTGTCTCTGTGAGTCTATAAGTCTTGTGGGAGCCTAAGTGAAAGAAAATATTATCCCCAAATGTTCTTAATAGGGAGAGAAAAAAATAGATCCCCTCAGATTACAATGGTCTAGCTTGTATTGATGGTATTGCTCTCCATGTCATGAACCTCTCTTGAGAAAGTTGAATAGCATTTTCTTGCTGGGATGCATCACCGGCGCCATTAAATGCCAGGTCAAATCAAAACATCTAAAATATCCTAGGTGCTAGATTAAGACAGACATTTTCAATCCTATGCTATAATTTAGATAATTTAATTATTTTAAAAGGAGCACAAGCTGTTTTCAAAAGAGAAAAAAGCCTTCAGAATATCAAATAAAGGCTTTTCTTTTTCTTTCTTTCTTTTTTTCCCCCCCGCTTTTTAGGGTTGCACTTGTGGCATATGGAGGTTCCCAGGCTAGGAGTCAAATCAGAGCTGTAGCTGCTGGCCACAGCAACACCAGATCCAAGCTGTATCTTGGATCCAGCGTTGCTGTGAGCTGTGATATAGGTCGAAGACAGCTCGGGATCCTGCATTGCTGTGGCTCTGGTGTAGGCCAGTGGCTACAGCTCCAATTCAACCCCTAGCCTGGGAACCTCCATATGCTGCAGGAAGCGGCCCTAGAAAAAGGCAAAAAGACAAAAGAAAAAAAAAAAAAAGACTTCATATGTGTCACTACAGGAAGCATAATTGTCTCAATCAGAATAGTGTGAAATAGTGGTCTGCTACTTTTTTGATCAGTTCTAATCTATTAAAGCCCATGTTGGATAACTGAATCACCTTGTTGACAGCAGAAATTATCACAACATTGTAAATCAACTATACTTCAATGAAACGTTCAAAAATGAAAAAGTAAACAAATAAAACCCATGTTAAGTAGTTCCTACTGTGGAACAGTGAGTTAAGGATCTGGCCTTGTTTCTGAGGCAGCACAGTTTCAATCACTGGCCCAGGAACTTGCATGTGCCATGGGTATGGCCATAAAAAAAAAAGAAAAGAAAACATGTTACGAAATTGGTGACAGAAATTGTCTTTAAGAAGGACTCTGGGCAGTTGGGGTACAAGGATAGGAAGGAGGCTTAATTTTCACTGTATAGTCTTTTAAAATGTCTGAATATGTAAGTATTATATAAACAAACTGAGGTAAATAATTTAAAGCAATTAGATGACAGAGTAAGGGGTTATCTTAATATTACCATGCCCCAAAGAAGTTATGAGCCAGGGGGAAGAGCTAAACATGGATAATCCCATGAGACATGGTCCTTTTGTAATTGCCAGGTTAGATGTGAATGGTCTCCAATTTCCCAGATAGATTATATAAACTACTTGGATGATGGCCGTGACTAGAAGTCAGAATGGTTCAATTTCTCCCTGGGAAAATGAGATCGGTAGAATTCTGAAGAGGCAAATCATATGATCTCTTAATTATAGGCTACAAAAATCAGTAGTGCCTCCTGTGAGATTTTTTCTGCCATTTTTTGTACTGAAAATACAAAAAAATGACAGAATATTTCTAATGTTTTCTTTCTTTTTTCTTTTTGTCTTTTGTCCTTTTAGGGCCACACCTGCGGCACATGGAAGTTCCCAGGCTAGGGGTCTAATTGGAGCTGTTGCTGCCGGCCTACACCATAGCTCACAGCAACGCTGGATCCTTAACCCACTGAGCAAGGCCGGGGATTGAACCCGCAAGGGATCGAACCCGCAACCTCATGGTTCCTAGTCAGATTAGTTTCTGCTGTGCCGTGACGGGAACTCCTTTTTTTTTTTTTTTTTTTTTTTGTCTTTTTTGCTATTTCTTTGGGCCGCTCCCTCAGCATATGGAGGTTCCCAGGCTAGGGGTCGAATTGGAGCCGTAGCCACTGGCCTACACCAGCGCCACAGCAACGCGGGATCCGAGCCACGTCTGCAACCTACACCACAGCTCACGGCAACGCCGGATCGTCAACCCACTGAGCAAGGGCAGGGACCGAACCCGCAACCTCATGGTTCCTAGTCAGATTTGTTAACCACTGCGCCACGACGGGACCGGGAACTCCTTTTTTAATGTTTTTTCATCTGCTTGTTCCACCTGCAATCATTATGACTTCTTTCAAAACCCGTGATGAGAATATTTGCTTATAAACCCCAGGTATAAATAACCTACCTATACAATCAATGTGATTCCTTCCCCTTCATCTGCCGCCAGCTACCACCAACGCCCAGCTATTACTGCCCATGAGAGCCATTATGGAAAGATTAGAAAAAAATAAACTTAGTGCTTTTAGAAAACTTGAGTTATAGGAAAGGGTGGAAGGAAAAGTGAAGAGTTTAGGGGCTGCAGTTTAATATTACAGATGCCCAAGAGTGTCCTTTTAGGAGCATTGAGGATTCCTAGTATGTTTTTTTTTTTTTATTCTATCTTTTTTTATGGCCACATGCACCTGTGGCATATGGAAGTTTCCAGACTAGGGGTCAATTGTGGTAACGTTGGATCCTTAACCCACTGAGCAAAGCCAGGGATCAAACCCGCATCCTCATGGATACTAGTTGGGTTCTTAACCTTCTGAGCCACAATGGGAATGCATATTTTTATTTTTATTTTTGGCCGCATCCACAGCATGCAGAAGTTCCCAGGCCAGGGGTTAAACCCATGCCACAGCAGTGATAGTGGAAGATCCTTAACCTGCTGAGCCACCAGGGAACTCCTTTTTATTTTTTTCTTCTTTTTGAGGACTCCTAGTTTAAATCTCTGCTTTGTCCCTTAAAGTTGTGTGACCTTGAGCAAGTTATTAACCTCTCTAGACCTGTTTCATCACCTGAAACAAATGGGCAAAGATTAAACATGCTGTTGGCTGTGAAGGCATCTGACTATAGTGAACAACTAATAATTTTAATCTCCTCTCCCTCCTTTGCCCCCAAATATCTTCCCTCATACCCTTTGACCTTTTAATTTCACTTTGTTAACACTACAAAAAATGGCATGGATATTCATGTCCCCATATTCATCTGGGACAACCAGCAGCCACTTAAAAATATATAAAATGTTTGGAATGCTTAAAGTGCTTGTCAGTTAAACTTGTGTTTGTTTTCCTCGAAAAGCAAAAAGAAAGTCATTCAAGGTATGGAGGTTTTGACTGAGAATTGTGGGCAATTTTATTTGAGACTTTATGGCACTCTTGCTAAAATCTGAGCTGTCTAAGGTGGGTGTCACAACTGGGCCCCTTGGGATGTTAGAGGAGTGGGAAGGGCCATACCCTGTGGTTAAGCATTTATATATATGTATGACTGGGTCACTTTTGCTATACGGCAGAAATTGGCACAACATTGTAAATCAACTATAATCAAGAGAAAAGTTACAAAACAGTATGTATAGTTTCATTCTCTTTATGTAGATTGTATATATGCTTGTGTATTTGTTTGTGCTTATATGTAGTTAATTTAAAAAACAAAAACAAGCAATTGGAAGGGTATATCCCAAACTCTTCCCAGTGATTATCACTGGGAAGGAGAGGAGTTGAGACGTGAAGGGGAGGGCTTCCATGTTTTATTCTTTATTAAAGTTACCAGATTTAGCAAATAAAAATACAGGACACCCAATTAAATTTGAGTTTCAGATAAACAATGAATATGTTTTATGTGTATGTCATGTATGATAATATGGACATACTTATGCTAAAAATTATTCACTATCTGAAACTCAGATTTAACTGGGAATCCTGTGTTTCCTCTGAAAAGCCTACTATCTCTCCCTCTCTCTCTCTTTTTTTTTTTTTTTTGCTTTTTTGGGCCACACCTATAGCATATGGAGGTTCCCAGGCTAGGGGTCAAATCAGAGCTACAGCTGCTGGCCTATGCCACAGCGACACCAGATCTGTGCCACATCTGTGACCTATGCCACAGCAACGCCAGATCCTTAGCCTACTGAGTGAGGTCAGGGCTTGAACCCGCATCCTCATGTTTGCTAGTCAGATTCGTTTCCACGAAGCCACGACAGGAATTCCTGGAAAGCCTACTCTTTATACTTGTGTACTTAATGCTCATAATGGGATATTTTCATGCACTAATTTTATGTTTTGTTTTTGTTTTTTGCTTTTTAGGGCCATACCCGCAGCATATGGAGGTTCCCAGACCAGGGGTCAAATTGGAGCTACAGCAGCCGGCCACAGCCTCAGCCACACCAGATCTGAGCCTCGTCTGTGATCTACACCACAGCTCATGGCAACGCCGGAGCCTTAACCCACTGAGCGAGGCCAGGGATCAAACCCATAACCTCATGGTTCCTAGTCGGATTTGTTTCTGCTGCGCCATGATGGGAACGCCACTAGTTGTATGTTTTTTTAAAAATCAAAAGAAAAAGAAGCATAAGATAGTCTCTTTTCAAGATCACACAAAATATAATTTTTAGTTAAGAAAATTGACCTCAAAGCAGATTACAAAGCATCATGTATGTGTGAAGACTCCAGTTTTATATAGTAAGAAAAACACAGGAGTTCCCGTCGTGGCGCAGTGGTTAACGAATCCGCCTAGGAACCAAGAGGTTGAGGGTTCGGTCCCTGCCCTTGCTCAGTGGGTTGACGATCCGGCATTGCTGTGAGCTGTGGTGTAGGTTGCAGCTCGGATCTCACGTTGCTGTAGCTCTGGAGTAGGCCGGAGGCTATAGCTCCGATCTGACCCCTAGTCTGGGAATCTCCATATGCCGCGGGAGCGGCCCAAGAAATCGCAAAAAGACAAAAAAAAAAAAAAAAAAGAAAGAAAACGAAAAACACATGCAGAGTTCCCAACTGCGGCACAGTGGGTTAATGATCCGGCTTGTCTCTGTGGAGGTGCTGGTTCAATCTCCTGCCTGATGCAGTGGGTTAAGGATCCGACGTTGCTGCAGCTGTTGTGTAGGTCACAGCTCTGGCTCAGATTTGATTCCTGGCCTGGGAACTGCCACGTGCGCAGGGGCAGCCATGGTGTCGGGGTGGGGTGAAGCACATACACACATATACTAAAAGATGGAAGGATGGACATAAGAATATTAGCAGTCATTTTACCCTAGTGATGACATCAGGATGATTTAAGTTTCTTCTCTGTGTTTTAGAATGTTCTTTTAAATGTTCCTAAAGAACATGACTTGCTTTTGGAAGGGGAAAAGGTCATGTGCAAAACACCATTTTTCCTTGCCTCCTTGCCATTGTGGGTATGCCCAAGTTGTTAGTCCCTGCAGTTTCCCTCAGAAGAAGTGGTGTCCTCATCTTTGCTTTGAAGTTTTATAAAACAGTCATCCCATGTCCTTGCAGAGTACCTCCAAAAACATCCCTACTTTGGAGCAGTGGTTGGCAGAGTGGCAAACCGAATTGCCAAAGGAACATTCACATTGGATGGGAAGGAGTATAAGCTGGCCATCAACAACGGGCCCAACAGCCTGCATGGAGGAGTCAGAGGATTTGATAAGGTGAGTCAGAGGCATTGGACAGAGTCCTCACCTGGCACACTTCACTAAGTACCTCGAAGCACACCTTCTATTTTCTAGGCACAATCCTAGGCCCTAGAGCAAATGTATGGTAAGGTTATAGAGGAAAAAAGCTGCTCCTGTGGTTTGGAGAAGCAGATGTCCTGGCTCTATTCCAGAACCCATCCTTTTCTAGCTCATCTGACTGTAATAAGCAGGGGAGCCCCAAGTGAAAGGACGACAGCACTTGACTTAGAAAAAGCAGGGTACGCCTTTCTCACAGTTTTGGGATCAGAGAGTTAGGTTGCCCTTAGGCACAGAAAAGTGGGTTAAAAATAATACCCACCACTTGCTGCTCAAGGCATTTGCATGTACTGTTTCCCACTCTTACTGGAACCCTTTATTATCACCAAGTGAGAAATCTGAGGCTCTGAAAGACCACCCAACTCCTAAGTTGGAATGCCTGACCCAAAGCCCTCATTCCTGTACTACAACTGCTGGTGTCCTCCATGGCTGCCGTAGGTGCCCACAGACCAGTACACGCCTTGTATCCGTCTATGAGCCCCCTTCTCACATCCAGGCCTACCCTTCCCCTGAAGCGCCTCGTGCTTCCAAATCACTTCAGAATCTCTCCAGTTCCCCCTTTCCATGTTAAAACTCCATTCCCCAGGTGAATCCCTAGAAAACAGCTTCTAGAGAACAAATAGAAAAAAATAGCTTCTTCCTGAGGTAGGAATGTCTGGCCTCCTGATTCCTAGCTGGGTGGGGATCTGCAGGGTAATCCCAGTAACTCTTGTACTTGTCTAATTTCTGAGAGATATTTTGGTACTTAGCTAGCCTTTAAATTATACCACCCAGGTAATTTCCTAGAGAAGAGCCAGAGAAGACAGGAACATGTATGGCTGTTAAGAAGCAGAATTTTGGGAGTTCCCATTGTGGTTTAGCGGTAACAAATCTGGTAACAAATCCAACTAGTATTCCATGAGGACACGGTTTCAATCCCTGGCCTCCCTTGGTAGGTTAAAGATACAGTGTTGCTGTGGGCTGTGGTGTAGGTCGCAGGCACAGCTTGGATCCCACATTGCTATGGCTGTGGTTGTGGCTGGCAGCTTTAGCTCTGATTCGATGCCTAGCCTGGGAACTTCTGTGTGCCTTGTGGGTACAGACCTTAAAAAAAAAAAAAATCACAATTTCTTCTTTTCTGCCTCTTATCACTGCCTGTCCTGTTGAAGGAAGTTGGTTACTCTCTGTTTCCCGTGCCCTACCAGCTTCCTGTCTGCGGCTTAGAGCCAGACTTCCCAGTATTCCCTTTTCCTCTGTGATGGGACTCCTCATGCCTGGAAGGCATGAAGGCAGAGGGTAGCCTTTCTCCTGGCAAAATTAGGACAGAGGTTCTCTGGAATATGTCAGGTCCATGGATAGACCCCAGCCAGAGGAAGTTAGGCCCAGCTCTGTTTGGCCAGGGGTCTTCAGAGGAGCTTCAGCACCTTGTTTTAACTTGGTCCTGCTGCCTCTGGTCCACTGTTGTATTTTGTGTGGTGTTGCTTAATGGGTATGCCCCGTAAGAAGAAACATAGCAAGACAGTAAGGATACATGTCCTTCAATGCAGTGTGTCTGCTGGGCCGCTTCTTTGTTTTTTTTTTTTTTTTTGTCTTTTTGCCATTTCTTGGGCCGCTCCCGCGGCACATGGAGGTTCCCAGGCTAGGGGTCTTTTCGGAGCTGTAGCTGCCAGCCCACGCCAGAGCCACAGCAACGCGGGATCCGAGCCGCATCTGCGACCTACACCACAGCTCACGGCAACACCGGATCGTTAACCCACTGAGCAAAGGCAGGGATCGAACCTGCAACCCCATGGTTCCTAGTCAGATTCGTTAACCACTGCGCCACGACGGGAACTCCTGGGCCGCTTCTTTGAATGCTGGAACATAATAGGATGGGGATCCACTCCAGCAGAATGAGAGCCAGACACACAAGTAACAGTTATAGGCAACAAGCCCCATGATACGGATGCTGAGGGTATGCTATAGGAACTGGGTATGGACAAACTAATAGCAACTACGGAGGCAGAAT
Source organism: Sus scrofa (assembly GCF_054392235.1). Lineage (NCBI taxonomy): Eukaryota > Metazoa > Chordata > Mammalia > Artiodactyla > Suidae > Sus > Sus scrofa. The sequence continues at coordinate 113,878,778 of NC_139385.1, read as the reverse complement.
TTGAACTGCCCTTGAAAAAAAGAACACTTCATTTAGTAATTGGATGCTGGAGAGAATGTCTGTGTAACAGCCTGTAGAGGGGTGGGGAAATAACTGGAATATAATTATGGAGCTATTGAGAGTTTTTGGGTACTAGGGGTTTGTTTCTGTTTTTATTTTGTTTGTTTGGCTGCATCTGAGGCATGCAGAAGTTCCTGAGCCAGGGATTGAACCTGCAGCGCCGCAGCAGTGACAACACCGGACCCTTAACCCGCTGAGCCACCAGGGAACTACAGGGCACTGGGTTTTCATGTAGCAACATGAGCAGTATCACATGAACTTTATTTTGGGTTGTATTTGATCTCAACAACTACTGAATGATTACTAATTTGAAAGTACATGTTTTTCTATTTATAAAAACATTTTTTTTTAAAGATGAAATTTTCAGCACTTTTTTTTAAAAGATGCAATTTGAGTAAACTGACAGGACTAGAATTGTAAGGAGATCTTGAGATGCAAATTTGGAAATTTTCAGGAAATTTGGAAATTACAAGGTCAGAGAAATCCTCACATGAATAGCAATTATACTTTCCACAGAATTATTCGTACCTGATAAAATTGATTTATACAAAATCTTTCCGTTGTATCCTTCCTCTGAAGGAGAAAAACTAGGTTGCAAATGAAGACTATTTTATTTCAAATATTTTATTCCTAAATTTTCCATTTAGGGGATTTCTTTTTCTTTTCCTTTTTTTTTTTTTTTTTTTTTTTTTTTTGCTTTTTAGGGCTGCACCCACGGCCTATAGAGGTTCCCAGGCCAGGGGTCAAATTGGAGCTACAGCTGCCGGCCACAGCCTCAGCCACACCAGATCTGAGCCTTGTCTGTGACCTATACACAGCTCATGGCAATGCCAGATCCTTAACCCACTGAGCAAGGCCCAGGGATCGAACCTGCAACCTCATTTTTCCTAGTTGGATTCGTTTCCGCTGTGCCATGATGGGAACGCCTCTTTCTCTTTTTTAAATCACACACATACCAGGCTTTATATTTTAAGTGTCTTAAAAGTTCAATATTTCCGGGAGATAATTAGGGTGTAAAATTAATTTTTTAATAAGGTCAGTGAATTTGTTTCAAATACCAGCTGCTTTCACTATAGGTGAAGGCAGAGACCTCTGTTCCCACTGGGCTTCCCTTCCTGGCAAATGCAGTCAGTGAGAGAGAGCCAGACCACGCAGGAGTGGATGGGCAGAGCCTGGGCTCGTGGGCTGTTCTTGTGGCCTACAGAAGTTATGATCTCCCAACTCTATTTATTTATTTATATTTTTATTTTGTCTTTTTTGGAGGGGGGGCAGTACCTGTGGCATGTGGAGGTTCCCAGGCTAGGGGTCGAATCGGAGCTGTAGCTGCCACCCTATGCCACAGGTACAGCAACACCAGTTCCGAGCCATTGGCTGTGCGCATGGCATGCAGGAGGTCCTGAGCCAGGGACTGAACTCTTGCCATGGCAGTGACCCATGCCACAGCAGTGACAATGCTGAATCTTTTCATTTTTTTATTTTTTGTCTTTTTAGGGGTGCACCTGCGCATCTGGAAGTTCCCAGATTAGGGGTGGAATTGGAGCTGTAGCTGCTAGGCTGCACCACAGCCACAGCAACACTGGATTCAAGCTGAGTCTGTGACCTACACTGCAGCTCATGGCAATGCTGGACCCTTGACCTATTGAGCAAGGCCAGGGATCGAACCTTCGTCCTCTTGGTTGCTAGTCAGATTCGTTTCCACTGAGCCATGAGGGGACCTCCCCAACTCTATTCAGAATGATAGTGTTTGGCCTCAACTCTGCTATTGAAAATGAAGACTGGAATACAACATTCACTGAAAGTAAGATGGGGGATAGTATAGACTGTCAGGCTACATTTGAAACCCAGCTCTGTCACTAATTACATATATGACTTTAAACACGATTTTTTTTTCCCCTTTAAACAGTTGCATGAAATGTGAAAGGGTTCTACTCCATCCCCTGGAATGTGGGAGGTGGAAGTGGGCAAGTTAACTGCGCTGACCTCAATTTTCTCATCTGCAAAATTGGAGTAATTGTATTAGCTGGAGCCATGTGAAATTGCCAGTATTTAACAGTTTTGACCTACAAAGATGGTAATTTCATTTGGTTCAACCACATCCTTACCTTATAAAATGATTTGTGTAAAGCACCAGGTCAGTGGCTGGTGAGTACCCAACAAATAGAGGTCTCATGTCTGCAAAGGATCCCTTTGCTAGTGACCCCAGAGCACCCTGCAGGAACTGGGGGGCCACCTCATCCTCTGATGGCATAGAATAAGGGAGCAGGCTCAGGATTAGACCACTTGATTCAAATCCACTGTCTTACTAGCTGTGTGACCTGAGACAAGCGATTTATTCTTTCTGAGCCTCCACTTTCTCATCTTTAAATGAGGGTAATGGCACTACTTTAAGTCAGCCCTGAGACAGATAATATAGCGTCTGCGAGTTTCTAGCAAAGTGCCTGGACTCATAATGGGCACTCAATAAATGTTGATTTTCCTTCCTCAAGTGTAATTTTGAAGCCTCTAAAGCAGAGTAGAGAGAAACTGCTGTTAATCCAAGATTCTTTTTTTTTTTTTTTTTTTTTTTTTTTTTTTTGTCTTTTTGCTATTTCTTGGGCTGCTCCCGCGGCATATGGAGGTTCCCAAGCTAGTGGTCTAACCGGAGCTGTAGCCTCCGGCCTACTCCAGAGCCACAGCAACGCGGGATCCGAGCCGCGTCTGCAACCTACACCACAGCTCACGGCAACGCCGGATCGTTAACCCACTGAGCAAGGGCAGGGACCGAACCCACAATCTCATGGTTCCTAGTCGGATTCGTTAACCACTGCGCCACGACGGGAACTCCTGGGACTGATTTTTTAAGATTATTTTTTAAAATTATATTCGCAGATATTGCTGTGTGACATTTATCTGAATGGGAAGCCGTGATAAAATATATATATCAGAGTTCCTTGAGGGCCTAGCAGTTAGAATCAGCGTTGTCAGAGTTCCCATCATGGTTCAGCGGTAACAAACCTGACAGTATCCATAAGGACTTGGGTTTGATCCCTGGCCCCGATCAGTGGGTTAAGGATCCGGCATTGCCGTGAACTGTGGTATAGGTCACAGACTTGGCTAGAATCCAGCATTGCTGTGGCTGTGATGTAGCCCAGTGGCTACAGCTCCAATTCTACCCTTAGTCTGGGAACTTCCATATGTAGCAGGTGTGACCCTAAAAAGACAAAAAATAAAAAAAATGAAAAGATTCACCATTGTCACTGCTGTGGCATGGGTCACTGCCATGGCAAGAGTTCAATCCCTGGCTCAGGACCTCCTGCATGCCATGGGCACAGCCAATTATCTATCTATCTATCTATCTATCTATCTATCTATCTATCTATCTATCTATCTACCTACCTACCTACCTAAGAAGGTGAAGAAAATATAGTAGACACATGTATAAATTTAGAACGAAAGAGTATGGGGAATGTGAATAGGTAAAGGAAAAAAAATTTTCTCTCAAAAGCCACTTTCTGTATAAAAGAAAATTTTAGAATAATTAAAATCTGGAGTTCCCATTGTGGCTCAGTGGTTAGCGAACCCAACTAGTAACCATGAGGTTACGGGTTTGATCTCTGGCCTTTCTCAGTGGGTTAAGGACCCAGCGTTGCCGTGAGCTGTGGTGTAGGTTGCAGATGCAGCCCAGATCCTGAGTTGCTGTGGCTGCGGCTGGTGGCTACAGCTCTGATTCGACCCCTATCCTGGGAACCTCCATATGCTATGGGTGCGGCCCATGAAAGACAAAAAAAAAAAAAAAAAAAAAAAAAAAAAAGAATTAAAATCCAAGCTATTATTCAAACATCTTAAAGATTAGATAACCATTTCTCTTCCTAGAATAAGTCGTCTTTAAGTACATATTTAAAAATTTTTTGGAGTTCCCATTGTGACTCAGTGGGGAAAGAAGCCAACTACTATCCATGAGGATGCGTGTTCAATCCCTGGCCTTGCTCAGTGGATTAAGGATCTATCTGGTAGGAGCTGTGGTGTATGTTGCAGACATGGCACGGATCCTGAGTTGCTGTGGCTATGGCATAGGCCGGCTGCTGCAGCTCCAATTAAACCCTAGCCTGGGAAATTCTCTATGCTGCATGTGTGGCCCTAAAAAGCAAAAGAAATAAAATAGTTTCAAGAGTACTACATGGTGATTCACAATTTTTAAAGGTTATACTAAATTTAAAGTTATTATAAAATATTGGAGCTCCCATCGTGGCGCAGTGGTTAACAAATCCGACTAGAAACCATGAGTTTGCAGGTTTGATCCCTGGCCTTGCTTAGTGGATTAAGGATCCCGCATTACCTTGAGCTGTGGTGTAGCTCGCAGACTCGGCTCGGATCCTGTGTTGCTGTGGCTCTGGTGTATGCCGGCGGCAACAGCTCCGATTGGACCCCTAGCCTGGGAACCTCCATATGCTGCGGGAGCGGCCCAAGAAAAGGCAAAAAGACAAAAAAAAAAAAAAGATAAAATAAAATATTGGCTATCTTCCCCATGCTGTACAATATATCCCTGTAGTTTATGTATTTTATGTATAGTAGCTTGTACCTTTAATATAACCCTACCCCTATGATAACCCCACTGGTAGCCACTAATTTGTTCTCTATATGAGTCTGTTTCTGTTTTGTTATATTCACTAGTTTATTTTTCACATTCCAAGTTGTTTCTAAATATTGAAATGTGGCATTTAGCTTGGGCTTGGAGTGACTAAACAACTTTGAAAACACTTTCTTCCAGGTCCTCTGGACCCCTCGGGTGCTGTCAAATGGCATCGAGTTCTCGAGGGTCAGTCCAGATGGTGAGGAAGGCTACCCTGGAGAGTTAAAAGTCTGGGTGACATACACGCTGGATGGTGGGGAGCTCGTGGTCAACTATCGAGCACAGGCCAGTCAGACCACCCCAGTCAATCTGACCAACCACTCTTATTTCAACCTGGCGGGCCAGGTAGGTGAACTTGCCTCTGCTTACCTGCTATAGTGTAAAGTGTCATTTTCTCTTTTCCCCTGCAATGCGCTTTGCGGAATGACCTGGGCAAGAGGCTGGAGAAACTCAGTATGGAATTACTCTGGCAATGGGGTCACCCCTGTGATGAGGAAAGTCCCCAGCAAAGCTTCTGGCTCATAGTAGGTGTTCAACAAATGGAAGTTATAGGAAAATGAGTAAAATGTGCTGCCTCATGTGAACAGACAAGTCACTGGCTATTTTAAGAACTCCCTCTCATCTCACATAAATATGCTTATGTTTTCTTCCTCTATTCCACTCCTACCTGCTCCAAAAAATTACTTCCAATTAGGGCACTTTCCACCCTTGGATCCCCAAAAATGTGCTTAGCCCAGCTCCTTTAGATATGCTGCCAGTATTTGTCTTGCTCACATTGTACAGCCCACCCTGAGAATGGTGTGGAGACAGTGACAGCCCCTCTTAGGTAATTCCCTCTAAACTACCTCATTCCCTCCTAATGGTAGTATTTCAGCTGTTTGAGGAAGCTGTTACATGAGACAGAATCAAAAGCTTAGCTAAACTCTGTAGCTTCTGTCTCTGACTTCCTCTTCATCTGAAGAGTTTGTCATTGTTCAATACACCAGAATCACTTTGGCATCATTTCCTACCACAAGATGAAGTTCACAGCCAACTAGTAATATCTTGCACTTTTACACTTTTTAGGTGTTTGCTGATGATCTGCTGATTTTTTTCCAGGATCTTTTCAAATAGCATGAGTTAATTGGTTCTTACATCATTTCCAAAGTTCTTCCTTTGAAAATAAGAAAGGTGATTCTTCACTTCCTTTTTCGTTAACTTCAAGAACTTTCACCCTCCTTCTTGAGATCTTAAAGAGAGACCAAAAAACAAAAACGAAACAAACATGCCTAAACATAAGAGGTTATGCAATCATGGGCATAAAGACACCCAGTTTTTAAAATAAGTTCAGAATGAAACTTTGGAGAAATAGAACAAAATAATAATGGTTTTATATATGGGTAGTATGTCATGGTGATTATTCACTATTTTCCACATTTTTATCTACTCAAGACATCTTATTTTATAACCAGGGGTTGGTCTAAAGGAACAGATTCAGAAATAGAGAAGTTAGACTTGAAGTATTAGATCTGCCAACATGTTCAAGTGAAGGAGATAAAACGGGAACATGTGAACATAGAATCACTAAGGCTCTTTCTATTTACCTGAAAGGAGGACCTTCCTGACCAGAATTTTCCCCCCTTTCAAGCCTACAAGGACTTGGAGTGACAGGTATTTCTGAATTTCTTTCCAGAGGCTGAATGTTTTCCCAGGTCATAGACCTGTCCCACAAGGGTGGTCAGGGTCAACTCCCTTCTGTGTGCTGTCTCAGCAACTGCAGCTCAAATCTGCAGCCACTAGCTTCAGGCAGAGGGTGGGTGGGGACCACCAGCCTTTTGGAGCACCCAGGTAAGCGTTGATGGGCAGTCATTGGGCCTGGAGTCAAGGGGTCTCTCTGCGTTTTCAGAACATCTCTTGCCCTACCCTCCCTATGTGTCTTAAACCCTCCCCAGGGAAATAGCTCAAAATTGGATATTTAAAGTAGTCAGCGCATCTTATATATATTTTTTTAAATTTAATAAGCCGTATTTTTGTCCTACTCAGGGTCAGACTTTGACTCATTGCTTCTAAGTTTGAGTGTTAGAGGCCTAAGGGGAAAAAGGTATTATGTTTATCAAAGAATGGAAAAGGCATGTAGGTTGCACTTTGGTTGGGGTTTTTTTTGGGGGGGGGGCTGTTCCTTTCCTATCTAACACAAAACTGGGAGAACTTTTTTTTTTAACTGAAACTTTGCTTAAAGAGCTATGAAAGCAGGCCTGGGGCAATTTGAGATGAAAAGCAATAGCTATGGTTCTTGTATGACTGAGTAGGTATGTCTTCAAGGACCCAAGTTGTTCCATGATTCCATTCTGCTTCTTTATGTTATGGCTTTTGTCCTCAGGCTTATCCTCTCATGGTCAAAAGGTGGCTGCCACAGCTCCAGAAGCCACTTCTTCATATAGTCACATCCAGAGATTTAAAAAAGGACTTGATCTGTTTTTCATATCTCCAATGTTCTATTTTTAAGAATAAGGAAAACTTTACCCAGAAGCTCCTCGGCAGACTTCCCCTCATATTTTGTTGGCCAGAAGTATGTCTTATGCTCCGCATAACCCAATCACCAGGAAGGGCATTAGACCACCCTGGTGGGCTCAGACAAATCAAAGTTTGCCCTCAGGCCCAAGGTGGGGGTCCTTTCCCTGAATATATCCTCACATAGGATAAATCAATGTCAGTGTTCTGCCAGGGGAAAGAGAGTTTGCTAATAGGGAGGTGAGATGACTTTTGGGTAGTAACCATAGTGTCTGTAGCATCCTGCTAGCAGTGATAAGAGCTGAATTAAGGCAGTGGTAGTGACAATGGACAAAAAGTCTTTAAAGCCCCAACCAAACCACAGTGAGCTCTATAAGTGGTTAATGTTACAAACAGCAGCAGCTAAGCAAAGTTAACCAAAGCAAACACTGAACTCAGAGATGGGTCTCAGTTCTGTCTGTGAATCAGCATGCCTTGCCAAGTTTTCATCAGCCTGGAAAGGAAAAGAATCCAACAGTAATATTCCATCAGAATAGATCATTACATTACTCCGTGTCAGAAGAGTCATATAATGAAAACTGTACTTCCTTTACTGAAGGAATGTTACTGCTGTTTAGTGATCCATTGATCAAGAGAGTGTGTGCCTAGTCAGTATTCCTTTCCTTCTCCTTTCAGCTTCTTCTTAACATTTTGGGGTTTTTTGTCTGTTTGTTTGGGCTGTACCCACGACACATGGAGGTTCCCAGGCTAGGGGTCAAATCAGAATTGTAGCCACTGGTCTATGCCACAGCCTCAGCAACCTGGGATCCGACCTACACCACAGCTGATGGCAATGCCAGATCCTTACCCCACTGAGCGAGGCCAGGGATCGAACCCGAGTCCTCATGGATGCTAGTTGGGTTTGTTAACCACTGAGCCATGAAGGGAACTCCCTTCCAAACATTTTGGACTCAACTTATTGGTGTGTGATTTTCATATTGAATCATTTTCTTCCTGCCCTAGTACCAAAAAACAGACAGAAAAATGAAATTCCTAAGAAGCTCCATTTATAATAGTAAAACAAAGAAATTCCTCCAAAGTCTATCAACAGGAAAGTAGATACACAAATTGTGATATAATCATAGAATGGAATACTACTCAACCTTGAACTGAGCATTGAATAGATAGAGCCAAAGAAACAGTTAGTCCCAGAGCTCTCTTAGGTGCTGGCAGTATCCTGAGGGATGATGGCAGTAGGGAGATGATGACATTAGGGAGAGCCACACAGAGAGGCCTTGCTAGGCAGGGGTACAGTCTCCTCCCATTTTGGACCTGCCTTCCCAGGTCAGATCAGGGACCAAACAAGTGTCTAGGATAGTGGGGGCTGAGGAGGTACCTCTGCCTCAGCCTTGTCTTCCACACACTCTTACCCCTGTCCAGCACTTATCTGCTGGGAAGCTACAAGAGAATCATAGTTCTTCAGAAACAGCCTCCTGGTAGTGTAAATAAACCAGTTTCTGTCATATGTAGACATTGATTCTCATGGCCTCTAAAATCGTGATCTTTTTCCTCAGGACAACTCCATTTGATGGTGTGGAGCTAAGTCTTCTGATGGTGGAATATATTTTCAGTTAACCCAGAGGGCTCTGCCTCTCTGCTTACTTTTCAGAAACCCCGCAGAGCCTTTAGTTTAGCTTTGCTCAGGGTTTCGTTGAGAAGATTGCTTCAGCACTGTTGACCTTTTGAGCCAGATAATTCTTTGTTGTGCAGGTGGGGAGGCTGTCCGGTGCATAGTAGGCTCTTTAGTAGAATTCTTGGCCTCTTCTCACAACTACTTCTCTGGTGGCCTTACCACCCCCAGGCATGACCATCAAAAATGTCTTGAGATATCTGTGGGGCAAAATCATCCCCAGTGGAAAACTGCTGGTTTGGTTTAGTTTTGAGCTTTCATTCAGCAAAAGCCCTCACCTGGTTTCCTTTCCACATCATCTGCTGTGAAGCTTTAAAATACTGCTATTAAGCATGATGGAGGACAATGTGAGAAAAAGAATGTATATATGTATGTGTGACTGAGTCACTTCGCTGTGCAGTAAAAAACTGACAACACTGTACACCAACTACAATGGAAAAAATAAAAATCACTTAAAAATAAAAAATAATAAAATAAAAATAAAATAAAATACTGCTATTAAAATAGAATCCTTTTTATTAGAAACATATATGTGTATTTTCCGGTTTGCAAGCAGCAAAACATGTCTTTACTGAACAAGAACCCTGGACAAAAACAGGGGCATCATCAGCCCAGTTTTACACCAAAGGAAATGAGATTCTAGAAGGTTTAGTGACTTCCCTGGGCCACTCATTGAGAACTGGAACTGGACCCTAGGCCTTTCTGACCACTCCGTGTACCAGCCTTTGACTCTACCAGGAGGGCATCTTTTTTTTTTTTTTTTTTTTTTTTTTTGGTCATTTCTTGGGCCGCTCCCATGGCATATGGAGGTTCCCAGGCTAGGGGTCGAATTGGAACTGTAGCCACCGGCTTACACCAGAGCCACAGCAACGTGGGATCCGAGCCGTGTCTGCAACCTACACCACAGCTCACGGCAACACCGGATCCTTAACCCACTGAGTAAGGCCAGGGATCGAACCCACAACCTCATGGTTCCTAGTCGGATTCGTTAACCACTGAGCCACGACGGGAACTCCCAGGCTGCATCTTTATGGAGGAGATGGGACTCCAGTTCTGACTCCTGGGCTTCTGCCACGTGGCAGGGAGTAGGTCCTCTGGGTGGGAAGTAGGCCAGAGAAAGGGTGATGTGGGCCACCCCCAGTGAGCCTGGAGGTGATGCTTTGGCTGTCCAGCACCTGTGTTTACAGGTCACTGGCCCTTGCTCTTTTTTTTTGCCTGGCAAGTGGAGCGAGTAGAAGAAACCCCTTGCTAATAAGCCAAACTCCAAAGAGCTTTCAAACCCATTGTCTCTCTGACTTTTCACCTTCATAATTCCATTCAGAAAAGAAAATACCCTTGTCAGTTGAATCATTTGAAATGATTTTCTCCCATTCTGTAAGGTATCTTTTTGTTTTCTTTTTGGCTTCTTTTGCTGTGCAAAAGCTTGTAAGTTTGATTATGTCCCATTGGTTTATTTTTGCTTTTACTTCTGTTGCTGTGGGAGACTGACCTGATATCTATATCTATGAGTCCGCTTCTTTTGTTGTAATTTTTTAGTTTCTACTAAATGATCTCTTTGGAGTTCTCTCCCTACTTTATCCCTCTCATTGACATTGCATCCTGTTGACTTTGGTCTTTGAGAAAAAGACCTTTATAATAGATTTTTTTTTTTTTGGTCTTTTTTTTTTTTTTTTTTTTTTTTTTTGTTGTTGTTGTTGTTGCTATTTCTTGGGCCGCTCCCGCGGCATATGGAGGTTCTCAGGCCAGGGGTTGAATCGGAGCTGTAGCCACCAGCCTACGCCAGAGCCACAGCAACGCGGGATCCGAGCCGCGTCTGCAACCTACACCACAGCTCACGGCAATGCCGGATCGTTAACCCACTGAGCAAGGGCAAGGACCGAACCCGCAACTTCATGGTTCCTAGTCAGATTCGTTAACCACTGCGCCACGACGGGAACTCCCTATAATAGATTTTTTTATCTCCTCCATTTATTCTTCTTTCTCTTACTGTCCCCTTAGGGCTGCAGCTCCTCAAGAATCTATCCTCAGACCTCTTCCCTCAAATTCTTTAAGTCTCTCTGAGACCTCTCATCCATGCCTATACCTGGAATTATTAACTATGTGCCAATGACTCTTAAATCTGCGACCTCTGCATTTCTCTGTGAAACCAAGGTTGAACCCACATCTACCAATATCAAAAAGACAGACATTCCCGCCTGTCTTATGAATACTTCAGAGTAAATCCAAAACCAAACATTATCTTTTGTCAACAAATCTTCTCTTTACTACTTATTAAGACTGATGTTTATGTCCCTCTAAAATACATATGTTGAAATCCTGACCTCCAAGGTGATGGTGTTAGGTAGCAGTGCCTTTGAGAGGTAATTACTGACAAGGGCTTAATCTCTAAAATATGCAAGCAACTTACACAACTCAAAAGCAAAAAAGCCAACAACCCAATGGAAAAATGGGCAAAAGACCTGAATAGACATTTTTCCAAGGAAGATATATAGATGGCCAACAAGCACATGAAAAAATGCTCAACATCCCTGGTTATTAGAGAAATGCAAATCAAAACTACCATGAAGTACCACCTCATACCAGACAGAATGGCCATCATTAATAAGTCCACAAATAACAAATGTCGGAGAGGGTGTGGAGAAAAGGAAACCCTCCTGCACTGTAGGTGGAAATGTAAGCTGGTACAGCCACTATGGAGAACAGTATGGAGGTACCTTAGAAAACTATACATAGAACTACCATATGACCCAGCAGCCCCACACTTGGGCATATATCCACACAAAACTTTCCTTAAAATAGACACATGCAGCCGCATGTTCATTGCAGCACTATTCACAATAGCCAAAACATGGAATCAACCCAAATGTCCATTGACAGACGATTGGATTAGGAAGATGTGGTATGTATACACAATGGAATACTACTCAGCCATAAAAAGAACGAAATAATGCCATTTGCAGCAACATGGATGGAACTAGAGACTCTCATATTGAGTGAAGTAAGTCAGAAAGAGAAAGACAAATACCATATGATATCCCCTATATCTGGAATCTAATATACGGCATTAAGGAATCTTTCCAAAGAAAAGAAAATCATGGACTTGGAGAATAGACTTGTGATTGCCAAGGGGGAGGGAGTGGGGTGGATTGGGAGCTTGGGGTGAATAGATGCAGAATGTTGCCTTTGTAATGGATTAGCAATGAGATCCTTCTGTGTAGCACTGGACACTATGTCTAGTCACGATGTAGCATGATAATATGAGAAAAAAGAATGTATACATGTATGTGTAACTGGGTCACCATGCTGTACAGTAGAAAAAAAAATAGTGTATTAGGGAAATTAAAAAAATTAAAAATTAAAAAATAAAATAAAATAATGATATAGAGAAAAAAAAGAAAAGAAAATACATCCTAGGGGTCACATTTGAAAGTTTCTTCCAAAAGTATTGGCTGCTATTTTGCACCCCTGTCTACCTAAATTAAATGAACATATTAATCATCATCATAAGTCTAGTGGGATTTCTAAAGTTTTTGCAAATGCTTAAAAACATTTCTTCAAGAGAAGTTATAAAGCAAATATATAAAATAAGGCTGAGCATTAAATCTTCTTTTGTTTCTCTTCTTTTTGCCTCTCAGGGTTCCCCAAATATATATGACCATGAAGTCACTATAGAAGCTGATGCTTTTTTGCCTGTGGATGAAACTCTAATCCCTACAGGTTTGTTAATTTAAATGTTTTTATAGGAGCACAGAGGTGTTAAGAATTCTACTGCAGTGTCTCAGGTTGCTGCAGAGGCACAGGTTCAATCCTCAGCCTGTCTCAAGGGTCAAAGGATCAGGCATTGTGTGGCATAGGTCACAGCTGCTGCTTGGATTCAGTCCCTGGCTTGGGAACTTCCAAATGTCACAGATGCAGCCATTAAAAAAAAAAAAAAAGGCAACAGGCATAAACTGAGATAGTCCCAAACACCCTGGGTCAGCTGGTCATCTTAGCTGATCATTAGACTCCAGAAGTTCTCCATGAAAATGTAAATCTGTTACTCCTTGGCACTTAGAGATAAATTAATCTAAGCATTAGCTCACAAATGCAGGACCCTAATGGAACATGATGTGGTTTTTGACAGAATAGGAAAGGGTGGGATGGGCCTTACCCTGAGGAGGACAAATGCAGCTGCATCACCTCTGAGACATCATTTGGGGGGTCAGGTGGAAGGGGAAGTCCAGCGTATCAAAAGGGAAGGTGAGGTGTTGCCAGAGCTGGATTTCATGGGTGGGTGGGTGGGTGGGTGTGTGTGTGTTTGTCTCCTGGATTAACTGGATTGAAATCATCTTGGTTATTATTATTTGGGATCAAAAATACCTTGGTTTATATAGGCAAATCCATAGAGATAGAGAGTAGATTGGCAGGTTGCCAGGGGCTGGGAGCAGAGGAGAATTGGGAGTGAAAACGGCTACAAGATTTCATTTGAGGATGTTGAAAAGATTCTGGAATTAGATAGTGGTGATGGTGCACAACCTTGTAAATATACTAAAAACTGCTGAATTGTACACTTTAAAAGTACACATTATAGTATTCATAATGTGAATTATATCTCAATTTTACAAACAAAAGAAAGAACCTTGGTTCATGTGTTACCTCCAGAATTGAGGGGTGTAGTTTTGTGCGAGATTGTATGTGCACCCTCGTCTATCTCTAGGGGACAGATGAGTGACAGCAAAATGACTGGCAGGGGTGCTGTTTTTTTGTAGTAGTTTATAGAAATTACCTTGAAGCAATTACCCCCCAATGCAGTAAATAAATATTCTTATTGTGGTTTTGTTAAAATCAAAGATCAGATAAATGTAAAGACACACTTTGGGAGTTCTCGTTGTGGTGCAGCGGAAACGAATCCAACTAGGAACCATGAGCTTGCAGGTTCGATCCCTGGCCTTGCTCAGTGGGTTGGGGATCCGGTGTTGCCGTGAGCTGTGGTGTATGTAGGTCACAGACACGGCTCGGATCTGGCATTGCTGTGGCTCTGGTGTAGGCTGGCAGCAACAGCTCTGATTAGACCCCTAGCCTGGAAACCTCCATATGTCCTAAAAGGACAAAAGACAAAAAAAAGAAAGAAAGAAAGAAAGAGAGAGAGAGAGAGAGAGAAAGAAAGAAAGAAAAGACAGACACACTTTCTGCATCAGCTCCTCTTCTGAAGGAAGAGCTGCCCTCATGCTGCCCCTGACTGATCAGGTCTCCTGCCTGTGTCTGACAGCAACTTTGACTTCTAGGATGTGTCACATGTAACTTCATAGCTCCTTTGTCACATGGCTTATGTCCTCAGGCCTGTGTTCAGGGTGCAGCTACTTGTGAAAAGTCAGGAAGCCCTGTCCTTTCTGTTCCCACCTTGTGTAAGGGTGCTACTACTTTAGTTGTCTAATAAAGAGCTTAGAATGATAGAATATGAACAATTAGAAGCCAAGGCACTATCTTGGTTTACATCACAAGTAATAAGTCTATTGACATTTTAATCCCCCTCCTATGATGCACTGAAAAAGCACATCAATTGTGTGGTATTCTGTTAAAAATGCAAAACCCCAGTCCATTCAGAAGAAAACATTACATGAACCCACCTGAAGAACAGTCTACAAAATAATTGACCAGTACTTTTCAATGATATCAACATTGTGAAAGACAAAGAAAGTCTGATTTGCTGTTTCAGGGAGATAAGGAGATATAATACCTAAGTATAACATGGAATCCTAGGCTGGATCATGAAACAAACAAACAAGAAAACACTTTAGTGAGAACACCGGTCAAATTCTAATGAAGTGTGTAGTTTAGTTAATAGTGTTATTTCAGGTTAAATGTCTTAGTTGTGATCATTGTACCATGGTCATGTAAAATGTTAACATTCGAGAAAGGTGGATGAAGGGTACACAAAGATATATTATTTTTGCAACATTTCTATGAGTCTGAAGTTATTTCAGGAGTTCCCATCGTGGTGAAGCGGACCAGGAACCATGAAGTTGAGGGTTCAATCCCTGGCCTCGGCTCAGTGGGTTAAAGATCCTGTGTTGCTGTGGGCTGTGGTGTAGGTCACAGATGTGGCTCAGATCTGGCGTTGCTGTGGCTCTGGCGTAGGCCAGCAGCAATAGCTCCTATTAGACCCCTAGCCTGGGAGCCTCCATATGCCTCGGGTGCAGCCCTTAATAGATAGATAAATAAATAAATAAATGAAAATAAAGTTACTTCAAATTTCCAAAATTGAAAAAAGAAAAAAAAAAAAGACCCAGGGATCTAAGTAAGATTTAATACTTTAAGGTTACCAGGCACTCGCCTTGCTTTAGGTAAGGGTTTTTGTTTTATTTTGGCTCGTTTGTTTGTTTATTTGTTGTCTTTTTAACCCTGCACCTACAGCATATGGAAACTACCAGCCTACACCACAGCTCACGGCAAAGCTGGATCCCTAACCCACTGAGCAAGGCCAGGGATGGAACCCAAGTCCTCATGGATACTAGTCGTGTTCGTTACCCCTGAGCCACAATGGAAACTTCTATTTTTGGCATCTTTATAACAATGAGGTTGTGTTTGTGGATGCTAGTTCAGAATTTTTAAGGGGAAAAAGAATGTGAGCCTGCCTACCAAGCAGCAACTTCAGTTAACAGCAGGAATTAGAAACTCTCATAGGGAGTTCCTGTTGTGGCTCAGCGGCAATGAACCCAACTAGTATCTATGAGGACTCAGGTTCAATCCCCAGCCTTGCTTAGTGGGTTAGGGATCCAGCTTTGCCATGAGCTGTGGTGTAGGTCGCAGACAGGGCTCGGATCCCGTGTTGCTGTGGCTGTACAGGCTGGTGGCTGTGGTGTAGGCTGGCAGCTATAGCTCCGAGTCGACCCTTAGCCTGGGAACTTCCATATGCCAAAAGTGAGGGCCTAAAAAGCAAAAAGAAAGGAAGGGAGGGAGGAAGGAAGGAAGGAAGAAGCTCCCATAGACAAGGTAACAACAAAAATAATTAGAATAATAATCCAAGATAAATGGATTAAAATTTTTTGGCTTCACAGTGTTGAATGTTTTCATGGCTCCAGGACTTTTATGTTTGTCTTGGTAACATGTGTTATTTTTTGATACTGATGTGGCTCAATTAATGGGCATAAGTGAGCTGGCACATCTTGTCCTAAATGTAGAATGATTACGTTAGAACTTAAGTTATTATTATTATTTCTTTTTTGTCTTTTTGTTTTTTCTAGGGCCGCACCTGAGGCACATGGAGGTTCCCAGGCTAGGGGTCGAATGGGAGCTGTAGCAGCCAGCCTGCGCCACAGCCACGGCAATGACAGATCCTTAACCCACTGAGCGAGGCCATGGATCGAACCCGCAACCTCATGGTTCCAGTCGGATTTGTTTCTGCTGCACTACGACTGGAACTCCAGGACTGATGTTATTAACTGCAAGAGAAAAATATCAGCAGCTGCTATTTTGTGATTGATAAGGAAGAAAATAAACTAAGTAGCTTATAAATAGAGGTGATGAAATAAGGGCATATTCTTTTCTATATGTTTATAAAATTTTATGCTCTCCTGCTAAGTTTTAATCAGATGAAAATCACAAAAATACATAATTCATGCCAGGTAAAGATGATTTGTCATGACTGTAAGAGATAATTGTGGCAAAGCACAGTAGAGCTTTACATGCAGTCTAATGGACAGCATAGAACGCACATTCACCTCAGTTCTGTACCATAAGTGACTTTAGGATCAGATTCTATACCCTGTGCTAAATTGAACGCCTGCAAAGTTGAATAGACTATACGAGCTCTGGGCTCTCAGAGAGGCAAGAGCCTGTGTTCTAATCTTGGCTGTGTCATTAACTAGCTAGGGGACCTTCAGTGCATGTATAATACTTAGCATTTAATCTCCATAGACTCATTGCCCTTTCTGCAAATAGGAAGGAAGTTGAATTCAATCAGAGTTAATAAATTTTCATAAATCAGATCCATAAACTTTATTTTATTTATTTATTTTCATCTTTTTTTTTTTTTTTAGGGCCACACCCATGGCATATGGAGGTCCCAGGCTAGGGGTTGAATCGGAGCTGTAGCTGCTGGCCTATACCACAGCCACAGCAACGTGGGATCTGAGCTGTGTCTGCATCCTACACCACAGCTCATGGCAATGCCAAATCCTTAACCCACTGATCGAGACCAAGGTTTCAAACCCATGTCCTTATGGGTACCAGAGGCTTCGTTAACCACTGAGCCATGATGGAAACTCCCATATATTTTATTTTAAAAAACAGTTTGGGAAATACCTGGGGTTGCCTAAATTTTCCTTTTGCCAGGCTAGAAGGCTGTTATAAATAGAGGGCTATTAAAACTAATTGGGAATGTATGTATGTTATATTTCAATTTCTAAAAAAAAAAAAATTTAACCATTGGTATAATAATAAGGAACAGAGGTAAATAGGCTAAATTTATTAAAAAATAAACCAGGAGTTCCCGTCGTGGCGCAGTGGTTAACGAATCCGACTAGGAACCATGAGGTTGCGGGTTCAGTCCCTGCCCTTGCTCAGTGGGTTAACCATCCGGCGTTGCCATGAGCTGTGGTGTAGGTTGCAGACACGGCTCGGATCTTACGTTGCTGTGGCTCTGGCGTAGGCCGGCGGCTACAGCTCCGATTCAACCCCTAGCCTGGGAACCTCCATATGCCGCGGGAGGGGCCCAAGAAATGGCAAAAAGACAAAATAAGTAAATAAATAAATAAATAAATAAACCAATAAAATTACCATTCATAATCACCATTTTTCATAAGAGAAAGAATGTTTTAACACCACAAAAGTAGGGAAAGTTTAATCCTAGAATTTAAAAAAGGCCCTTTAAATTGACTTTATCTTACTTTTTTTTAAAAAAGTGATAGCTGATTATCCATATATATATCTCAGTTTTCTGTGAACCAGTGAAATTTTTATCATAGACTGATGATTGAGTCCAATAATTGGTCTGTAAGGTTGCTTGTAACTTTTACATTCTGTGATTTTACTGCTATTTCCACCACTCTTCAAAATTGTTAGAACTCTATCACTAACGTAAATAAGCTGTAACAACTTCAGAGCTCATGAAAAATTTATAATTCTCTTTTACAAATCCATACATCAGCCCCTCCCACATATGTTACATCTGTTTGCCCAATGACTCTTAAACTGAAATTATACAGGTTTTTTTCCTTCCTCCTTCTCAGAAATGCTTAAGAAACAAATAATTGTATGATTCCTTTGGAACGTCCTCCAAAAATGGGTGGTAACTTCTACTCTGTCATTTAGTGATGTAATAATTCACACGTCTGGCCCAGTTTCAGCCAGGAGCAAATCTCTAGGAACTCATATTTTGTCTGACTCTTAACATTGACTCCAAAGCTCATGAGCAGATGGCTTAACTGAGACCAGTCCGAAGTCATTTGGTCATTCAGAAGTGCCTCCTATGTGCCTGGGCTTGCCAGGAGTTGGCAGTGGCAGACCCTGCCCAAATATTATTCATTAACCTGGAAAATGTCAGGGTAGATACAACTAAGAGACTTGGAATAGAAAGAAAGCACTGCCTGGGGGCTCCTCGATAGAGATGAGAGTGAAATAAAACCTGGAAGGGAAAGTAAAATTTTGCCAGGCAGCGAGGAGAAAGGTATTTTGGACAGAGATGAACAAGAATGGGCAGTACAGGAAATAGCGAGACTCTCTCCAGGGAAGAGCTGGGCTGCTGAAGCACTTGGGGCATGCTTTTCATCGCAGAAAATGGATGGGCTCATAGAGGTTGGCTGGGGCCTTGTCAGATCTGCACCAAGCTCTGGTACATCTGCAATCCCTGAGGTGGCCCTGGATTACCCTATGCTGACCTTAAGTTCAAGGTCACACAGGGCAGACACACAGGTGTACCGGATATTCAGCCAGAACTGGACTGTACTGAACCCCAAGTCCACTCTTCTGAGACATGCTGTAAGAAACCTGTTAGACAAGCCACACTCTGTTGAGCATTCTGAGAATTGACATGCAGTATCTAGAGACTGCGGTTATGTTGAATTGAGAAAAAGGAAGATACTATTTATCTGTGAGATGAGGTGGGGGTTATGACAATAGAATCTGGTATTTCAGAGAGGGCTTTATAAATAAAAAACCCACACCGCAACCCTGTAAGGTAGGTTCAGCTCATTTTTCTTATTTATCAGATGTGGAAACTCTAGCACAGTAGTTTCAGTAACTTACTGAGAACCACTCAGTTAAGGCGCCATGGAAAGCTAGGATTCAAACCTAGGTAGTCTTGTATTAAAACTCTGGCTTTTAACTAGACCTGTAATCTACAGACTTTACAGTGTGGTTAGATGGAAGAAGGGTTCTGGGGAGGGGGAAAGGAGAGAGAAAAAAGAAAAGTAAATGAATTTCTTGATTATATAGAGAGCCAAGATCACCATATAGTCATAAAATAGGAAGCCAGAAACTGAACAAAAAAGCTTTGGATGGTTGTCAGTTCTCATTTCTTCTGCCACCTTTTATACAGGTGGCCTCCCAGCTTCTCTCACTGTTTTCCTCCCCATTTCTCCTTCTCAATATATTTCTGCCTCTCTATAAAGAAAACAGAAAAAAAAGCTTGTTAGAACTGTATTTAAAAAGAGGGGAAAAAGACACAGAGGTCAAGTCTCCAGCTTTTATGGATGTAAATTTATACTTTATTTGTTTTCAACTCCTTTTTGTTTGCCCTTTATGAAAGCTGTAACCTGAGCTCTTCTCAAAGGAAATGCTGATGCAGATCTAAACTTTGGGGGTGTTTTTACCTTGGTTACAGACTCTCAGTAAATAATTTATCAGGTGATGGGAAAACCCATTATGTGAGAAAATAGCACCTTTTATTCTATAGTAGCTGTAATACTGTGGCTGAGGTACTCAGTAAAAAAGGGGACCTTCCCCCCGTGTGTGTTTTGGGGAGAGATGAAGTCCTGTCCTCCATTTTGCTTATTGCAGGCTTGCTGATTGGGCATTATTACATAGAGGAAAGGGATATCTCGATATAGCGTTTCAGAGAGCCCAAGCAAGCACCATACAATAAGATCCCCTTGTCTTAAACCTATAGCATCGGAGTTCCCATTGTGGCGCAGTGGTTAACGAATCCGACTAGGAACCATGAGGTTGCGGGTTCGGTCCCTGCCCTTGCTCAGTGGGTTAACGATCCAGCGTTGCCGTGAGCTGTGGTGTAGGTTGCAGACACGGCTCGGATCCCACGTTGCTGTGGCTCTGGTGTAGGCCGGTGGCTACAGCTCCGATTCAACCCCTAGCCTGGGAACCTCCATATGCTGCGGATGCAGCCCAAGAAATGGCAAAAAGACAAAAAAAAAAACCAACAACAACAACAACAAAAAAAACCTATAGCATCATTTAGATCTCTGTCTCAGGCAGGGCCCACAGATCTTGAGCAGCCTTGGGCACCTGTTTCAATCCTGACTTTGTTCCTGTTGACAATTTGGCAGGGGTAGAGGGCATATAAAATGTCTTCAGCCCTTTCTACCAATAAAGCATGGAAGACAACAGCCTGTACTATGTGGCTTCTTTGTTCTTCCCCTTTCTCTGCTCTGGTAAAAGGGTGTCTTTTTTCCAAAGCTCACTGGAAATGCCTCAGCAAGGGTGAGACATGGTCCTTCCTCACAGGTGCCTCTCTCCTGCATCAATAGAAGGTCTCTGCAAGACAGAGAGCTCCCTTCACCTGTAGACCAGGAGCAAAGTTGCCACTAAGCTGTCAAGACTGGGTTTGCATGTCAGCATTAGTGTAGCTTTGCTTCTTCTGAGCAATTGTTTTTCTCTACTTTAAAAAAAAAAAAAATGCAACCCCTATAGCATTAGCTGCTGCTTAGGATGGGCTCATACCCTGTAACTGGGGCATCTTCAAGTCATCTTGAGTATGTTTTTATGTTGTTGTCAGGGCTGTCCCTGTAGTTTCCCAGAAGTGGAACTCCTGAAAACCGTTTACTAGGAAGGACAAGTATATAGTGGTTGTCCACAGAGAGAGAACAGTCTAGTGCCAGATTTCTGTGCTGACAAGACAGATATATAGCTTCAAGACCCGAGTCTAGTGTCTTGTCCTGTGGCAACAAGAGGAAACCAGTCCCTGGTGCCCTGCTCAGGTACAAAGCCAGCTGAATTTGAGCAGATGAGAAAATTCAATCTTTCTGTTTCTCCAGGGATTAATTCATTCCCAGGGTTGTAAATAATACCTTTCATCCTTTCGTCTAACAGAACTGTGAGACTTGGAGGCGATCTGGGCCACCTGCCCAGCAAGACTTTATGATGTATACAACACAGTGCAGAACTAAGTGTGTTTTAATAGGCATTTATAGAATATAGATTTTTTCTTTTTTTTTTTTTTGTCTTTTTGTTGTTGTTGTTGTTGTTGCTATTTCTTGGGCCGCTCCCACGGCATATGGAGGTTCCCAGGCTAGGGGTCGAATCGGAGCTGTAGCCACCGGCCTACGCCAGAGCCACAGCAACGTGGGATCCGAGCCGCGTCTGCAACCTACACCACAGCTCACGGCAACGCTGGATCCTTAACCCACTGAGCAAGGGCAGGGACCGAACCCGCAACCTCCTGGTTCCTAGTCGGATTCGTTAACCACTGCGCCACGACGGGAACTCCATTTTTTTTTTTTTTTTGTCTTTTTGTTGTTGTTGTTGTAGCTTTTTTTCTTTTAATTTTCTGTTCTTTACTCGTAATAGTAGATAAAGAATCAAGAAAGCAGAAATGAATGCTTTTATTAGTCTTTTGCATCTTAAAGTAACATTGTAAAATCCCATCTTATTCTCTTTATTGAGAGGAGATACCTTTTATTTTTATAAAAATTTACCCAATCTATTCTGTTCCCAGCCCATCTGTGTTCACTTGCTGTTCTTACTGCTCTTCATTTTTAAAGCTCCTTCTAAAATTACATGAAAGCAACCCCATTTTGACAAAATTAGAATTCTGGTAGAAAAGGCTTACCACAAGGCTGTGGAGAGAAGCTCAGCAAGACATTTGTATTTTATTTCAACCTCTCTGGATTCAACCTACAATTCATTTGATTTTATAATTACTTCCCTAGGGCAGATCCAAGTCTCTGACCTGGAGAAATAAATTCCAAAGTAGTCTTCTGGTTCAAAGGTGGTGCAAAGAATACTGTTTTTTGATGTGTGTGTTTTAATCTTTGTGGAGCTTCTTACAGAAAACTCCTTTAGACTTTATATAATTCTAAAATTGTGGACATAATATTAATTTCAACTCTCCATCATTATGCTTTCTATTTCCTTTTCATCCCACGTCTCCACTACACCCAATATTGTCATCAGGTCCCGCTGATTTTTTTTTTTTTTTTAAGTAAGGCTTAATTTTTTTAGAGAAGTTTTTGGGTTTTTGTTGTTGTTGTTGTTGTTGTTTTGTCTTTTTAGGGCTGCACCCATGGCAAATGAAAGTTCCTAGGCTAGGGGTCGAATTGGAGCTACAGCTGCCAGCCTACACCATAGCCATAACAACTTGGGATCTGAGCCCCATCTGGGACCTATACTACAGTTCAAGGCAACACTGGGTCCTTAACCCACTGAGCAAGGCCAGAGGTTGAACCCACATCCTCTTGGATACTAGAGTTCATAACCCACTGAGCCACAACAGGAGCTCCTCAATATGTATTATTGATTATATGACTCTGTCTCCATCATTACTGACCCAGTGTAGGCTATCTTTTCTTCTCTAGATCAGTGCCTGGCTTATATTATGAGCTTCATAAATTTGGATCAGTGAATGAATAAATAAATCTGGACAACCGGTCTCTAACTGGAGGGAAAAAAATCTCTTTAGATTTGTCCTATATCTGGTTACTAAAGTTATCTATCTAAAATTAAAATCTTGGGAGTTCCCTGGTGGCTCAGCAGGTTAAGGACCTGATATTGTCACTGCTGTAGTGCAGATTGGATCCCTGGCCTGGGAACTTCCACATGCCTCAGGTGTAGCTAAAATAAATTAATTTAATTTAATGCAAATCTTACTTTGATATTCTCCAGTTTAAAAAAAAAGGTTTTTGTCTTTTTAGGGCCACACCCCATGGCATATGGAAGTTCCCAGGCTAGCAGGGGTCGAATCAGAGCTACAGATACCAGCCTACACTACAGCAGCGCCAGATCCAAGCCACGTCTGTGTCCTACGCCATAGCTTACGGCAATGCCAGATCCTTAATCCATTTAGCAAGGCCAGAAATCGAACTGCATCCTCAGGATCACTAGTTGGGTTTGTTACTACTGAACCACGATGGGAACTCCCTAAAAAACTTTTAGATGCCTTCCAGACGCATCCCCGGCTGTGTCTCACTCACATCTCACCCTGTTTTAATACCCACCTCCCACCCACAGGGACCACCCAATGCCCTTTCCTTGCTACATGTACCCCTACTCTTTTCAAGGCTCATACTTTCTCTTTAGAAATGTTTCCCCACTTCCTGGAAAGAATAGATTCTTTGTTGCTCTTTGCATTTTTGTAATGACGTAAACTGTTTAGAGCTTATGTGCCCACGCTCCTTTATCTTCCTCTCCATTAAGTCTACCCCAGATGAACTATCAGAATTTACTAGTTACAGATCCAAAGTGGGGAGCTAGAAGGGAGCTGCAGGCTGAGTCTCTTTGGCTTGGAGCTAGAGAACATATCTATGCTAAACAGAAAAATGAAACCAAGTAGTAGCCAATCTGTACATGCTATGAACGGCTACTCTTTCCTTTCCCTCTCCACCCCTTGTTAGTCTTTTTCCATTCTTCTCTCTTCTTTACATTTGTTTTAAACAGAGTGTATTAAAGCGGTACCGTATGATAACTGGGATTCAGCAAACCTGGATGCAGCAGGTGTGCTACCCACCAGCAGTGCTCTCAAGTCAACCACGAAAACCCTCTGGGCCTCATAACCTAAACTCTAAAATCTCATTAGATTACAGTTACGTTAGTTGAACTCCAAGTTCCTGTCAGTTTCTAATAATGATTCAAAGACCACATGGAACCTCTAACCCAGATAATTTTTCTTGGCCACACCCATGGCATGCGAAAGTTTCTGGGCCAGGAATCAAACCCCGCCACAGCTCCACAGCTGTAACCAGAGCCACAGCAATGATAGTGCTGGATCCTTAACCCACTGAGCCATGAGGAAACTCCATAAGCCAGATATTCTTAGCCAGGGCAGGGTTCATACTTGTATATCTGGGAAGATGATGAAAGATCTTAAAGGGATTCATAAACTCCTGAAATTCTGTGTAAAACCTTGTGTGAGTTGGTTGCATCATCTTGGTCTACAGAGGGGTTTTCCAGTCTTTTTTCCTCTCTTGAGGTAACAATAGTTTATGGTTGCCTTATTATATATTATTGTATATAAGGATAGTCATCATTTTTGAGACTAGCAATGGTATATTTTCTTCTTTGTAATCTTCAGGGTAGTTTAAAAATTTTTTTTCCTAATTTATCACCATTAAATTCCCTGAAGGGAGCTAGAAGTCTAGCTAGAGAAGGAAAATGGCAAACTAAGAAGAGTAACTTCTCCAAGGTCCTACCCGGAGGAGCTATAGCAGCCAAGACTCTGGGTCAGAAAACCAGCTTTTCTTTCTGCTTGATCAGATCAATGAAATTGTCTTGTAATACTCACCAGCCCTTGTTCAGTCAGGACTGCAGGCCTGGACATCAGTCTGTGGAGTGTGGGAGCAGGCAGGCATGCCGGCCGCTCTATAAGTGGGAAGCCAGAGCATGGTGTTCTATTTGAGTAACACTAAAAAAAGTAAAAACTGGTGATAATTGAATCTTATGGATTATTATTTACCCTGGAGCTGTTTCTTGTATGACAGACTCTCCCAGATGATGTTCAAGGAAGTTCAATACAGAAACTCCAAGGAACTCTCCTGGTAGCAATGAACCCCTCCAAGGGGATGCATTATTGAATCCCTCTCTACAAAATGGCCCCAAGAATGGCTTTATGAGGCTTCAGAATAACATCCAAAGCCACTCATGTTCCCTGCTAGAAAATATCACTGCTACAAGATTGGCAAGCGTGAGCCAGCATGGTGGGAATTTGGCAGGAAGAAAGCTCAGAAATTAGCACTTGGCTAGGTGTTGTATAATTCCTATGAAAATTCCAGACTAACATCAAGTAAGTTTGTCAGAAGGGGAGTTATTTTCTAGAACTCTCACTACCACCCTTGGAGAGCTGGTAGTTTAACACCCACCCTTCCCACACCCCAGGTCTGGACAGATGCCTGGCTCTGGTTCAAACCTGGTGCATAGCAATCCTTAGAGGTCGCCCCATTCTTAAGGGGATGAGAGATGACTGTGGGCTTTGCACCATGGGCCTGAGGCTGACTCAAGTCTCAGACCAGACTTGCTTTCAGTTCAGCTAGCATTTATGGAACATCCACTGATTGCTAGGTGCTGCCTAAGGCACTGGCCATAGAAAGATGATCAAACACTGTCTGTGGCCTTGAAAAGCTTACAGGGAGTGGAGAATCTAGTGTAGTCAGGGCAGTGCTAGAATTATTGCCCTTGGGCCTAAGGGGAGCATAAAGGCAAGGATTTGAAGAGGCTTTCTTGAAAGCACCCTGAGCTTCAGGAAGCTTCTTAGTATCTGTGAGGATCTAGCCACAAGGAGAGTAAGAGTACTAAGCACAGAATGTGGGAGTGGAGTAGGCTATTAAGCCAAAAGCCACAGAGACAGTTGGGCAGAGTGGAGGCTAGGGTGAGACAAGGGAGGTGCAGCACTGGGGTGCAAAACTTAAGGCAGCACTCACTTTCAGGGTCCTGCAGGTACAGAGTCAGCCTCTGAGAGTGACTGTATCCTTAAATTTTGCACCCTAGCTCCTTGCTTGCCTCACCCTTGTCCCGGCTTTGTAGTTGAGTATAGTCATCATGGGCGTTCTGTGCCATCCTAAGGAGGAGCTAGGATTTTATCTTTAAATCATGGGAGACTTCGAAGCATTTTAAGCCAGGGAATTGACCTAGCGAGACTGGCATTTTACAAATACTAACCCAGCAACTGTTGTGGGTGGGGTTTGACTGGAGCCAGAGATGGATGAAGAGTCTATTTTAATAACCCGAGCAAGAGATGAGGAGGATCTAAATAAGATTTCAGATGGAAGAAATATAGTCTTATAATATTAAGAGGTAAAAACCAGGAGGCCTGAATTGAATATAGAAAATGAGGAAGCAGGAAGGCTGTGTGATGACGCCTAGGTTTCCAGGACAGCTTCTGGGCAGTAGGAATGGAGATAGTAAGTAGCAGGAATAGAGGAGGAGGAGGTGGGATGAGGGATGGGAGTGGATGGAGGAACTATGGATTTGGTCTCAGAGATATTTGAGATTAAGGTGCCTGTGGGGCATCCAGGTGAGGATGTCCAGTAAGCAGTCAGACAGATGGGTACAATGTTTGAGGAAAAATAAGAGTGAGAGTATATTGTAGATTAAGCCATGTGGATTTCCTGGAGAGGAACTGCAGATTGAGAAGAACAGTGGTCTGAGGGCTGAACCCAGGGGAATCTGAGGAAACCCCCCACCAATATTGAAGGTGCAAGGGAGGTTCACAATAAAGATGTCAAGTCAAGTTCCCCTTGTGGCTCAGAGGTAAAAATATCAACTAGTATCCACAAGGATGTGGGTTCAATCCCTGGCCATGCTCAGTGGGTT
The DNA here is from genome assembly GCF_054392235.1 of Sus scrofa. Lineage (NCBI taxonomy): Eukaryota > Metazoa > Chordata > Mammalia > Artiodactyla > Suidae > Sus > Sus scrofa. The sequence continues at coordinate 113,852,277 of NC_139385.1, read as the reverse complement.
GTTGTTTCCTTGAGCTGCAGTGTATGTTGCAGACAAGGTTCTGATCTGGCATAGCTGTGGCTGTGGTGTAGGCCGGCAGCTGTAGCTCCAATTCGACCCCTAGCCTGGGACCTTCCATATGCCATGGGTTCAGCCCTAAAAAGACATACATACATACATACATACAGGTATCAAGTCAGATGGGCAGAGGAAGAAAGCAAACAAGGAGAGAAAGTGTCTGAAAGTCTTGGAGTGACCGGCTGTGTCAGCATTCCAGATAGGTCCAGCCCAGGCAACCTGGGAAGCATGCCTGTAGTGGTTGTAGTGGCTGTCATTGCGGGCCCATTTTAGAGTGTGACGGTAGAATCCAGACTGTGGCAGTTGGGGGAGTAAACTGGAAGTGAGGCAAGAGGATCAGGGACAATAAGCCAATGAGTGGTTCCCAGCTAAGGCAACTTTTTTTTTTTTTTTCCTGGATGCACCTGCACCCATGACATATGGAAGTTCTGGGGCCAAGGACTGAATCCTAGCTACAGCTGCAGCTCTGCCACCGCTGCAGCAACACTGTATTCTTAACCCACTTTGCCTCAGCAGAAACTCCCAGGGAACTACTGAATATGGAATCCTGGGCCCACACTAGAGATTCCCATTCATTTACTGCAATGTGGAGCAAGGGAATCTGAACTTATAAAAGCTACCTAAGTGAGCTTAAGAAGCCACTGGTGTTGAATCTGCTTTCTAAAAGCTCTGAAAGGAAGAAGAGGGTGCCTCCATCGGGTGGAGATGCAGGGTCAAGGAAAAGGTTTCTTTAGTGGGGGAGGAGCTGGTTGAGGACAAGTGAAATGTTTGTCAGGTGGTGCCAAGAATCTAGGTGAGGACTGAGACTGTGAATTTGTGGTGGTCTCACTTGGTGCTTTTGGAGGGTTTTCTCCAGTTTCTCTCAGCATCATGGAGTCAAGAGCAGAGAAAGTGGTTTGTGGGATGATCTCAAGTTGGATTTTGTCTGGAAGGAGGGGAGGAGAGGACAGGCTTCAAGGCAGGTCAGTAAGGGTGTTACTAACCAAGTGGCTCAGGTCATAGGCAGTGGATGTGATAAAGGATGTAATAAAGGAGCAGGTAATAAAGGATGTGAGGGCCTTGATGGACGCCTCAGGGACCAGGCACCATGGTGGCACTCAGGAGAGCAGGTCTAGTGGGAAGGCTAGGAGGCTGCAGACAGTGGCAGTAAATGCCTGGATACCATCTTGTTGGGAGCCTATGATGGAAAGATTCTCTGCGTGAAAATGCCTCCTGTGGGCCCAACAGTGAAGGGTAAAGTTGCTTCTCACCTGAAAACATCATGTAACAGTGTTTTAGCATTTTATGCCTCAGATGGCGTGTAATATCCAGAAGCAGTGCTGTCCCCCCGCCCCCCCGTAAGTAAAATCAAAAAGCGCTCAGTGGAAAGGAAAAAAAAAAAAAAAAAAACCAACAGCAGTAGAATAAAGCCGCAAAACCAATGCATCGGCAGAGTAAAGGGGAAAAACTGCAGCAGAGACAAGCTTTGAGGTTGTGTGATCTATGAAAATTTATAGAAATGTTACCTTAAAAAAAAAAATCCCAAGGTACTTAACTTGCCAACCACTGGAATGAAGTCAAAATTCCCACCCAGGGTGTTACTTTTAATTATCATTCTCTTTATGTTGTTTCCTAAAATAATAACAGGCATTCTAGAGATGATTTACCAAGATGGCTTAATTAGGTGTCAGATGAGTACCTGTGCCCACGAGCCGGTTACTGCTGGCTTCCGTATGCAAATTTGACTGATTGTTCTGAACCTGACTAAAGAAACAGACGTAATTGGAGCAGCTGGGCTAGAAGCACAGCTGGGCCATCCCCATGGATACCAGACTCTTCCTATTGCCCCAGCACTCCTCCCACCCCCTTTTTTTTTAATACTGAGATGAATGCACAGCACATGTGAGCCTAGGTCTGTCTTAGATGGTCTCCACATCAGTGCTTTTCACCTTTAATGTGTGCACAAAATCAGCTGGGGGCCTTGTTAATGTGCAGATTCTGACTCAGTGTGGGGTACAGCCTTTGGGTTCATGTTTCGAACAAGCCCTAGGTGATACCTGTGCTCATGGTCCTGGGTCCATGCTTTGAGTAGCTGTTGAAAAGGCTCTAAACTGCTTTGTGTAAACTCAAATGATGTTTGTTGCTTTTCTCCTTTTTGGCATCTATTTGCCCATTTGCTTGCCTCCCCAACAACCCTTGTCCTCCTGCTGCTCCTTAGCTACCTTTATTCCCCATCTGGCTCCACTTCACACTCTCAACTCTGGGCCTCTTGTCAGAAGCCATTCTTTAAAGGTCACTCTGCAAAGAGCTACTCTCAGCCAATAGCCTTCCTAGGTAAGACAAGCTGAAAATTTGATTTAAAAAAGAGAGAGGAAAGAACTAACCAGATATCACAGTGTGTCCCTGGAGGGAACAACCTGCTTTGTTGTGTTTGTCACATGGGCTGTTGGACTTACGGCCCTGGAATGTCACAGATGGAAAGGACCTTATCTTCCTCAGCCACCACCCACACCTATTGAGTATTTGAATCTCAGAACTGTGAGCCTCACCACCACCTGGCGGCCTTCGGGACAGGGCACTCACTGCCCATCCTGGGGTAGCACGTCAGAAAGGCCTTCCTGACATTGAGCCAAAATCTGTCTACCAGAGTTCCTGTCATGGCACAGTGGTTAATGAATCCGACTAGGAACCATGAGGTTGCAGGTTCGGTCCCTGGTCTTGCTCAGTGGGTTAAGGATCCAGCGTTGTCGTGAGCTGTGGTGTAGGTTGCAGACGCAGCTCCGATCCCGCGTTGCTGTGGCGCTGGCATAGTCTGGTGGCTACAGTTCTGATTCGACCCCTAGCCTGGGAACCTCCATATGGCGCGAGAGCGGCCCTAGAAAACGCAAAAAGACAAAAAATAAATCTGTCTACCTAGAGCTGACCCCTACTTGGCTCAGTTCTGGGCCTTAGGTCCCTGCAGAGTAGACCTAGGGAATTAGGAGGACCTATCTTATCACCCTCAAGTCATTTCTTCTTGAGTCAGAACATCTCCAAGTCATCCTATGATGCCTGTGCTGCAAACAGTAACCAAGAACTGTCACCACCTCATTATAGTCTCTCTGTGACTCCCATCAAACTTACTGCCAACCACATCCTTTAAGTCATTTTCACACATACTGTGGCTCAGCTACTTCTCCCTAGTTGATAGTAATTGTAGTAACTAGACTAAACGTTTACGAGAGTGTTTAACATGACAATTGAGAATACCGGCTCTGGAACCAGTCTGGGCGTGAGGCACTGCATGAAGAACCATCTACATGTTAGTTACCAACCATCACCACCATCGTCATGCTCACTGTGCTGAGCACTTTCCGTATATTAACTGACCTAATCCTCATGACAGTGTCATGAGGGAAGGGCTGGTTTATCCCATTTTTACAAGTGAAGAAATAGAGCCACAAAAGACTATTTTTCACCTAGGGTTAGAGTTACAATCTAACCCTAAGCTGTGTCCTTTGGGGGTTTTTTTTAGTGGGGGGTTTCAGTTTCAGAACCCTAACTGTTCCTGTTATTCATAAATGCCATCTTGTAATCAGTGCTTTATCTCCACTTTATACTATCTTTTGGATTCCTGGTTCTGTCAAGTGTATTTGCCTTCTAGCTTCATGCTGTCTGTCGTATTTTGAGAATACGTTGTATATCTTCATCTAGATCATCCCCAGAACAGAGGCCATTTCGCAACTCCCTCTAACTGTTCTCTGAAGCCCAGATGCTTCATCACCCCAAGTTCCCTGAGTCTGTAGCCTTATGGCCCAGTCTGAGAAGCCTAGGGGTGGCCAGGAGGGACTTGTGTTTGAATGCATCTGTATTTGGTTCCTGGGGAGCTTGCTTCTTCCTTTCATGTCTCTATTCCAGAAATCTTCCCTGGACAGAGAGCTGCTTCTAAATTTTTAGCATGTGATATTGATCTTATGGGCAGGGCCAGATGCAAAGCCCAAATAAAACTCAGGTTCTGCAGAGCACACGTCCCAGAGAGGATAATAACCACATCCTGCAGTTAGTGAAATCGAGCAGGCCAGCCCTGCGTTTCAAGGCTGCCTGCCTCCAATACCACAATATGAACACAGAACTTCTATGTTCAGACTAAACCATAGGAGGCTGAGCAGTTATGACAGATGTAACGTTTTTTGTTTAGGAGGAGCTTGGGGCAGCAAGTTCAGTTGAAGGAAGACTGGGGCGCTGTGCATCTTGAAACTTAGATTGTATGTTTGTCTGGGGTGATTTTAAGGAAGGGGGAACACTGATGGAGATCATAGAGGCCAAATCCCCCACATAATGCCATTTCTTGGCACTGCCACTATGTCAGCTGACCAGAAAGTCTGGACTGGTTTCTCCCCTCTTTCCTTTGCTGGTTCTGTTCTCTGATCCTGGACCATTGGTGTAATTTGGCTATCTGTGTTCAATTACTATCCTTTTCATGGTGTCAGGATATCAACTGACCCATCGCTGCAGCTCATCTTGGCTTCCTGTGAACTGTGACTGAATCTTGTGACTGTTGGGGGAGTGCAGGAGGCCAGGGGTCTCCCATGAGCCCAGGCTCCTGTTGTCTTGCCTGAGCTTGCCTAAGCTGCTCTGAAGCAGCAAAACAAGCAGATGGGAAAATTCTTCTGCCCCAAAATGTTCCCCTTTTGAAATCAGCAAACAAACCCTAAACACTGTCTCTCTGTGTGGTCAGGCAGAAGGTCTGTCCCTCTCCCACAAGAGCAGTTAGTGGCCATTGGCAGACTGAGCCCAGTGGATCCAGGAGGATTTGAGAAAAGTGGTCTTGATTCTCATAAATCACATCTGGTCCTAGCAGCGCACCTGCTCTTGGGCAGTGGGTGTCCCCAGGATGCCCGGAAAACTGATGGGGCAGGCAAGGGAGCCACAGCCAGAAATGGAAAGTACCTCTGACCTTAGTGAAGTGAGTCCTTGGTATGACCTTGAATGGCTGTTTGAAAGGGCTGGTTTTAACACATCATCATCAGGAAAACACAGTAGTTAAGGGCATAGACTCAAACCCTGACTGCTTAGGTTTAAATCCTCACCAGCTCCTGTGATTTTGGACAACTTATTTTACCTCTGCAGGCCTCGTGTATAAAGTGGCAAAAATAATTGGACCTACCTCAATAGTTGTGAAGATTAAATGAGGTAATATGTGTAAAGTGCTTAGAACAATTCCTGGCATTTAGTTAAGAGCTTTGTAAGTATTAACTATTATATTACCATCATCATCATCATTGACGCTATTTACTAAGTGTTAACATGTAGTAGATGCTGAGCTAAGCGCATACATGCATTAGCTCATTGAACTACACTTTGAAATACGTGTTTTTTTTTATTTTTTTTTTATTTTTTTTGTCTTTTTGCCATTTCTTGGGCCGCATCCACGGCATATGGAGGTTCCCAGGCTAGGGGTTGAATCGGAACTGTAGCCACTGGCCTACACCACAGCCACAGCAACGTGGGATCCGAGCCACATCTGCAACCTACACCACAGCTCACGGCAACGCCGGATCGTTAACCCACTGAGCAAGACCAGGGATCGAACCCACAACCTCATGGTTCCTAGTCGGATTCGTTAACCACTGAGCCATGACGGGAACTCCCTGAAATATGTCTTATGCTTCAGTTATACCTCATTGGGAGAGGACAAGTAACGTGCACCAAGTTAAACAGTTAAGTTACTGGTGGAGCCAAGTTTCCCAACTCCGAAGTCTGTGCTGTTATGGCCCTCGGCCATTATCCATAATAACAGCTGTTTTACTAAGTACTTCCTTCGTGCTGCCTAGGAGCACTTTACATGCCTTATCTCACTTAATTTTCATAGTCTTCTGAGGCAGACACTTTTGTCATCCCCATTTTATAGATAAGAAAATCAAGATTCAGAGACGCTCAGTGACCTTCACAAATTTTTACAGCAAAGAAAGCCAGGATTTAAATCCAGGTCTGCCTGAGTCTAAAGTCCATTCTAGTGCATTGAGTGTGATGGCCCAGCGGGTGAGCAGGATGCTTCTGGGAGGCTGATAACGGTAATTGGTGATGATGACTCCTGATATCTCCTGCAACCAGGGGAACACGGTTTGCCTAATTAGCCCCATTTGCTGAGCTATTGTTAGGAGTAATTTCCACTTTCTCTCATATTTTATTTTCCTGCCATTTCTGTGAGCTATTGACTTGCTCACATTAAGACAAGTTTCTACGCCTTTCTACATGTTAGTTGGTTGCTGCAAGAATATGGAGAAATCATACGTGAACAGGACAGAAGGAAGCCCCGCTGTATTATGCAAAACCTTTGCCACATTGCTAGAGGAGGACTCTGCCAGGAGACTCCCAGTCTGCCTTTCTTGACCAACCACCTCAGGTTATGTGATTGCAACATTTCAAATATGCATTTAGGTATCAGGTCATGAGAGGGCAACTTGTTTTGTTTCAGAGGCAGAATATATTCACCAGCCTGTATCAGAGATCCTTTTTTTTTTTCTTTTCTTTTTAGGGCCACACCAGCGACATATGGAAGTTCTCAAGTTAGGGGTCAAATTGGAGCTGCAGCTGTCGGCCTACGCCACAGCTAGAGCAGTGTGGGATCTGAGCCTCATCTGTGACCTACACCACAGCTCACGGTAACAATGGATCCTTAAGCCACTGAGTGAGGCCAGGGATTGAACCTGCGTACTCATGGATACTAGTCAGGTTCATTTCCCCTGAGCCACAACAGGAACTCCAAGGTCAGAGATTCTTAACCAGGTACACATGGCTGGGCTTCAGAGGTTCTGGGAATACTGTGTGTGAGAATGTGTGCATTGTCTTGGAGAAAGAGCCTATGATGTTTATAGTGTTCTCAAAGGAGTCAAGGACTCAAAAAACACTTTAAAAACCATTGCTATGGATTTAAAAATCACTAGGAGAGAACGTTTCAAAAAATAAAACAAAAATTCTTTTTTAATGAAAATGGCAAAAAAAGGAAAAAGAAAATGGTAATGCCCCCTGGAGGCAGGAATGCACTCTCCTTTAGTATTAATGTTTTATGCTATAATGAATAATTGTTCTCTCTGTTCTCTGTATTTCTAGAGAGAGAGAGAGAGAAACAGAGAGCACTATGTGCCAGATACTGGCCTAGAGATTGGACCTCCTTCTTAGCACTCTCTCAATTAAACATTATAGTATCTGTATTAGATACCAATACTAATTCCATTTTATAAACGGGGAAATTGAATCTGACAGAGGCATAGAAACTTATCCAAGATCAGTTAGTAAGTCTAAATCTAGATATCTTATATAGATTTGTAAATCAACATATAGGACAAATCATAGAAAATAATTTTCAAAGTAATATACTTAATATTTTTTAAAATATTTCTTTTTTAAAGGAGAAAATAATATTGGAGAAAATTTATTCCCACCTACCACCTGCACCAGATTTTTCTGGAAAGTCTTTGCCAGATTGCCTTTTCCTTTCTTTTCTCTTTTCTAAAATTATATATATATATATATATATATATATATATATATATATTTTTTTTTTTTTTTTTGGCTTTTTAGGCCCACACCCATGGCACATGGAGATTCCCAGGCTAGGGGTTGAATTGGAGCTGTAGCCACTGGCCTATGCCAGAGCCACAGCAACACGGGATCCAAGCCGCATCTGCGGCCTATACCACAGCTCACGGCAATGCTGGATCCTTAATCCACTGAGCAAGGCCAGGGATGGAACCCACAACCTCATTGTTCCTAGTCGGATTCCCTTCCGCTGAGCCACGACAAGAACTCCAAAATGATTTTTTTTTTTTTTTTTTGTCTCTTGAGGGCCGCACAGTTGGCATATGGAGAGTCCCAGGCCAGGGGTCTAATTGGAACTGTAGCCACCGGCCTACACCACAGCCGCAGCAACGCCAGATCCTACACCACAGCTCACAGCAATGCCGGATCTTTAATCCACTGAGCAAGATCAGGGATCAAACCCGAAACCTCATGGTTCCTAGTTGGATTCATTTCGGTTGAGCCATGATGGGAACTCCCCAAATGATTTTTAATTGTTACTGTAAACAGGACTTACCTGTGCTGAGGACTGTTGGGAAGGACTATGATTTTCTTCCTGTACTTGTGTTATTGGGTAGTGTGAAGATGAGGTAGAAAAGGGACCTGCCAGGAAAGAGGGCGCTAAAATTGAGTAAGCATGAAGTTTCAGTGACTCTTGCAGTGACCATCTATTCATCTTCTCAGAGTCAGGCACTAGGGCCACTAGGCAGGGAAAAGAGCTATTTCAGATGATGGAAAATTAAAAGCATTGAATTAAAATTCATCCCAGGTAAATTCATTCAGTCACACCATGAGAAGATTATGTCCAGATGTTACACAAAAAAACCCATTTCACTGTAGTCAGTGTTTGATTGTGAGTTCATAAGGACTAATTTACATTATACTCTGTTTCTTACGTCTTTTGCCCAAAAAATGATGTTAGCTAGGAGCCCATAGGATATGTGTGATATAAATGTCTTGCCTTTGCCTCAAATACTGGTGACAAGAGTCCACTCCTGTGAATGGAATGGAATGTTAGAGAATCTTATTTACAGTAATCAGGTCTACATCATCTTCTTGCAAGAATGAGGCAGTTGAAGTTGCTAGAGGGATAATCACATAACCACTCTTGTCATTCATGAGTGACAGTAGTTCATTCCTTTGCTTGTTCTGTCCTACACCTTGGGCAGTTAGCCAATCCTGACTTACTTAGCCTTTCAAGATTAGTCTGCTGTCACCACCTCTGGAAAACCTTTCCTAACCTCTGCTAGCTACATTAGGTGTTGCTTCTTCCTGCTTCATCAGGACCTTTGAATGACTCTCTCATTGCATTTGTCACACTCTCTGTAAGGTTTGTTTTTGGTTTGTTTTTTTTTTTTCTGTTTCTTTCATCAGAGTCTAGGTTCCCTGAGGTCAGTATAATGCCTGGTATATAAAAGATACTAAAAAACAGGTGAACTAATAAATTTATATTTGCTTTTTTCCCATCCAAAAACAATTGCAAGGATTAGTGTTCTTAAGGTAGAATCATCTAAAAGGACTTTTGACTACATAAATAAGAGGAGGGGGCACATTCACTGCCTGTCAAGACTTGTCAAATAAGTGCCAAGAGGTGAAAACAATCCAAGGAAGTACACTAGTTATCTATTGCTATATAATCAATTACACTGACACTTTGGTTATTATCTCTCATTCTTTCTGTGGTCGGGAATTTAATTTTTCTTTCTTTTTTTTTTTTTTTTTAAGGGCTACACCCATGACATACGGAGGTTCCCAGGCTAGGGATCACATCAGAGCTGCAGCTGCTGGCCTACGCCACAGCTACAGCAATGCCAGATCTGAGCCACATCTGTGACCTACACCACAACTCACAGCAATGTCAGATCCTTAACCCAGTGAGTAATGCCAGGGATTGAACCCACATCCTCATGAATACTAGTCGGATTTGTTACACTGAGCCACAATGGGAATTCCTATGGTCAGGAATTTGGACAGAGCCTATCTTATCTCTGTATATGATGTCTAGGGCCTATATTTGAAAATTAGAACTGGGGCTAGAGTCATCAGAAGGCTCATTCACTGTATGTCTGGTGGCTGATGCTGGCTATTGGCTGGGGATTTTCAGCTAGAACACCCCACAAGTGGCCTTTCAATGTAACTTGAGCCTTCTTACAATATGGAGACTGGGTCCAAGAGCATATGTCCTGAGGCAGAGTGGTCCAGGCAAAGCCACTTTGTATTTATAACTTGGCCTCAGATATCACATAGTATCACTTGAGCTACATGTTGTTGGTTGAGGCAGTTACAAAGGTCCATCTAGGTTTAAGGGAGGGAACAAAGACTCCATCTCTCAGTGAAGGAATATCAACATTAGATTGTAAGTAGAGCCTGTGGGATGGATTCATCCTGGTGCAGCCATCTTTGAAAAATGCAGTATGTCGCAAGGACTTATGGGGAAAAGGCCAAGTCCCTATAAGAATTGCTCATGTGAGGAGTTCCCGTCGTGGCGCAGTGGTTAACGAATCCGACTAGGAACCACGAGGTTGCAGGTTCGATCCCTGCCCTTGCTCAGTGGGTTAATGATCCGGCGTTGCCGTGAGCTGTGGTGTAGGTCGCAGATGCGGCTTGGATCCTGTGTTGCTGTGGCTCTGGCATAGGCTGGCAGCTACAGCTCCGATTCGATCCCTATCCTGGGAACCTCCATATGCCGCGGGAGCAGCCCAAGAAATGGCAAAAAAAAAGACAAAAAAAAAAAAAAAAAAAAAAGAATTGCTCATGTGAGATAAGAGAAATGGACCAAGACAGATGGATTTCATGAAGGCAATGAATTTTTCCATTACTTCCAAAGGGCAGGTAATTATAACTCTGTCAGGAATGCAAATAGGGGAAGATTTAAGGCCTTCTGACAAAGATCTAGAGTATTAGAGAGTCCTATTTCCAATGCTCTTGTAAGAATGAGGCAGCTGAAGTTGCTGGAGTGACACTTGAGCTCTCTTCGTTGAAGTCCTCTGTAGACTTGACCTCACTCCTGACTCACTGTCTCTCTAGCATCCCTTTTGTCTTAATTCTTGATCATCTCATTATCCATATTTGTGATACCCTGACCTCTTAGCTTTTCGACATTCTTTCCCAATGATCTTGTCCTCTACCTTTCTCAGCTATTCACTCCTATGGTTTTTGGTTCATATCCTTGACTTTGTCATTACCTCTTACTGCAGACTTCTGTGACCACTGTTTAAGACAATCTGTTTCAGTTTCAGTAATTCATCATTGCCACAAGAACCTATATCCACTTGATCCTGCCTCCCTTTTACTGTTCTTCACCACCTTCCCCACTTACATCAGAAGTCCATCGTTAGAATCATCCCTTTTCACATGCTCACCTCCCTTGCTGCTCTTCTTTTTCTTTGTATTCTCCTAACAAACCTCAATGCTGACTAATCTTATGCCCCATATCCTCAATAGCTGCCACCATACAGCTACTAGTCTCACCAAAAACTCATGACAGTAACCTCGAGTGCTTCCTAAGTGGTACCTGCCGTCAGACTTTCCCTGAAATGGGGAAGCAGAAATGATGCCTCAGGCCACTCCCATGCCCCAGAGCTCTAACCCCACATCTTTGGACCAGAGCCCCTCATCTACTATGTGTTGCTGCTCAGACCTCAGTACACACCCAGCCAGCATTATTCAGGAGAAAAAGAAATCCTCTTTAGAAGACAGCTTCTCTTTGCCGACACTGCAGCTTTCTGGTGGCTTCAAAACTGAGGTCTGGTGATGTGACATCCTCTCTGAAGGCACCCTTTCCATTTCCGCTTCATTTTCTATACACTCAGCATTGCTGAGAGAGCTATTTTAACATCTTCCATTCTTAGCACCAAGCTCACGTATGCAGATAAACCAAAATAGAAAGAACTGCACATTTGTTTTCCAAATTCTTAGAAAAATCAAGAATACTTGGGGGTTGGGGGTAGAAGGGGCTGTAACCAAATCACTCCAGGGTTGGAGTTCCCATCGTGGCTCAGTGGTTAATGAATCCAACTAGGAACCATGAGGTTGTGGGTTCCATCCCTGGCCTTGCTCAGTGGGTTAAGGACATGGTGTTGCCATGAGCTGTGGTGTAGGTCGTGGACGCGGCTCAGATCCCACGTTGCTGTGGCCAGTGGCTACAGTTCCGATTCAACTCCTAGCCTGGGAACCTCCATATGCCATGGGAGCGGCCCAAGAAATAGCAAAAAAAGACCAAAAAAAAAAAAAAATCACTCCAGGGTGAGGTCCAAAGTGCCTGAGTAGGGACCTGGAGACTTTGACACTAGGGAGATGTGTCACCTTGGGCAAGTCCCTTTAACTCTCTAGGTCCCAGCCTCATCATCCGCTAAGCAAGGGCACTGGATGAGGTAATTCCTAAAGTCCTTTCTAGATCTTTCATTCTGACTTTGTCATAGGATGCTACAGTATTTATAGTTGCCCATTTTTTTCCACCTCTACTTCATTCATTCATCAGCTTTTCAGTCAAGTAGAGACTCTGCTTCATGTTCAGAGGGTACAAAAACTCCCTGCCGTCCTGGAGTTCATATTCCTTATAAATACATAGCTTGATATAATCCTATAGTTAGGCCTTACTGTGATGAATGGTTTGGGAAAATATGTTCAAGGTGTAATGAACAAAGTAGAAAGGGGGACTAGTTCTAGCTGTGGAGGTTATAGTCCTTCACAGAGCAAATGGTGTTAGAGAATAAGCTTTTGTGTGTGTGTGTGTGTGTGTGTGTGTGTGTGTGTGTGTGTGTGTGTGTGTGTCTTTTTTAATGGCCCCACCTGCAGCATATGGAAGTTCCCAGGTTAGGGATCAAATCGGAGCTACAGCTGCTGGCCACGGCCACTGCTGCAGCAATGCAAGATCCAAGCCACCCCTTAGACCCACACCACAGCTCACGGCAATACCGGATCCTTAACCCACTGAGCGAGGCCAGTGATCAAACCCACATCCTCATGGATACTAGTTGGGTTTGTTACCACTGAGCCACAAGGGGAACTCCAAGAATAAGCATTCTTAAATGAGCTGGTGGACTTCACCAGAGTGTGATGGGAGGAAGAGACATAGAAAGATCATTCCAGTTAAAGAAAGGGTCCAAAGGAGTTCCCATTGTGGCTCAATGAAATCGAATCTGACTAGTAACCATGAGGAGGCAGGTTCGATCCCTGGCCTCACTCAGTAGGTTGGGGATCCGGTGTTGCTGTGAGCTGTGGTGTAGGTCGCAGATGTGGCTCAGATCTGGAGTTGCTGTGGCTATGGCGTAGGCTAGCAGCTACAGCTCTGATTCGACCCCACCTGGGAACCTCCATATGCCATGGGTGTAGCCCTAAAAAGACAAACAAACAAGCAAATAAATAAGTTAAATAAATAAATAAATAAAAGTATCTCAGGTTTCTAAACAGTTTCTGTAAAATTTCCACACACAAACAAAAAAAAAAAAGAAAGAAAGAAAAGAAAGGGTCCAAAGACATACTGAATCTGGGAGAGACATTCTGAGTTTTCCATATATCTGACCATTAGATATATGAGGGAGTGTGTCAGAACACGAGGCTGGAAAAGAATGATTTGGGAACTTTCTCTTTTTGTTCCCATTTGGCAAAAATCTCGTTTTAGGGAGTTCCCATCATGGCTCAGCGAAAATGAATCTGACTAGTATCCATGAGGATGCAGGTTAGATCCTTGGCCTTGCTCAGTGGGTTAAGGATCCGGCGTTGCCATGAGCTGTGGTGTAGGTTGCAGACTTGGCTCAGATCCCGTGTTACTGTGGCTGTGATGTAGGGCAGCAGCTACAGCTCTGATTGGATCCCTGGCCTGGGAACCTCCATATGTCATGGGTGCAGCCCTGAAAAGGAAAAAAAAAAAAAATCTCACTTTAGTAAAAAAAAAATCCAAGAGTAATTTTTTTTTTTTTTTTCGCCGCACCCTCAGCATGTGGAAGTTCCTGGGTCAGGGATTGAACCTGTGCCACAGCAGTGACCCAAGCTGCTGCAGTGACAACACTGAATCCTTAACCCACTGCGACACAAAGGAATGCCCCAAGAGTAATTTTTAAGTCGGAGCTTCTCTGCCATTCTTGAAATCTTACTCTCCCTTCACTCTGCTTTATGTTTTACATACTTTTAGCCCTTGTATTTATGCCATCCTCCTGAAAATGTTCAGGTGCATCATTTATCAAGTAATTCAATATAATATGTAGAGCAGCAAATAATAGAAGCCTAGTTTTACGTAGAGAAAAACTAAAGTAAATATTGATTTGTAGATTTACCAATATCAGGTAAACAGATGTGAAATAAGCCCTGGGTTCTTTCTTCATGAAAATTCTATGACTTTCTTTTTTCTTAAAGTCAGAAGAAGTAAGTAATCTTGACTGACCTGGGCAGTCACATCAGGACTGTCATAAGGGTTAGATTTTGAGTCAAATATGCCTTTGGGAGTTCTCATTGTGGCACAGCAGAAACGAATCTGACTAGTATCTACGAGGATGGGGGTTGGATCTCTGGCCTCGCTCAGTGGGTTAAGGATCCGGCATTGCCATGAGCTGTGGTGCAGTTCATAGATGCAGCTCGGATCCTGCAGTTGCTGTGGCTGTGGCGATGGCGGGCAGCTGTAGCTCTGATTCACACCTAGACTGGAAATTTCCATATGCTGCAGGTGAGGCCCTAAAAAGTAAGATAAAGAAATAAATAAATAGTCAAGGTGGGAGGTGATTGGTCACCCAGATGTCACAGAACGGTAGCACCAAGGTGGATCACTACCATCCAGGGTTTGGTGTTAGAGATCCAAAAAGTTCAGCTATTCTCCAGAACTGCTCAGAGTTTAGACTGACTGAATTCAGATGAAGCAGATGGTTATAAAGCAAGCTCTTTATATTGTGCCTCTAGCACCATCTACTGGGAAATGAAAAGTACCTATGATTCTGTCTAAGAAACAGCTATTTGTATATAGATGTAACCACCAAAACAAAAATACAAACTTTCTGGAGTTCCCACTGTGGCACATTGGGTTAAGAATCTAATTGCAAGTGGCTTGGGTCTCTGCCAAGGTAGATGCCTGGCTGAGTTTGATCCCTGGCCCAGCGCAGTGAGTTAAAGAATCTGGCATTGCCACAGCTGCAATGTAGGTCACAGCTGCTGTTTGAATTCAATCCCTGGCCTGGGAACTTCCACATCTGTGAGTGAGGCCATTAAAAAAAAATACAAATTTTCTAAATTATCAGGAACACAAAAACAAACACAAACCGTACAGTAAAAGAATTTTTAAAAAGCAAACTAGAATTTGTAAACACAGAAAGCACGTCATATAACAAAGAATGCTTAAATATACATATGTCAATGCCATGAAATGCCCCTATTAAAGTCTCTCAGAGTAAATTGCAAAACAAAACCCAACAGAATATTGTGTACCAAGCAAGTGACTCAGAAAGTTTGAAAATATAAGAATTAAAAAGCAAACCAGGAGTTCCTGTCGTAGCACAGAGGAAACGAATCCGACTAGGAACCATGAGGTTGCAGGTTTGATCCCTGGCCTTGCTCAGTGGGTTAAGGAATAGCATTGCTATGAGCTGTGGTGTAGGCTGGCAGCTGTAGCTCCGATTAGACCCCTGGCCTGGGAACTTCCATATGCCAAGGGTGCGGCCCTAAAAAGCCAAAAAGCCAAAAAAAAAAGCAAACCAAGCAAGTCAAAGCCAAAGTAACAGGGGGATCTCAATCTGAACATCAGAAAAGGCTGATTTCAGGACAGAAAGCATTCAGTTACATAAAGGAAGACGCCTTATAAGGCTAATGGATGCAATTCAGGAAGTTCCTGTGTGGCACTACAGGTTAAGGATGCAGCATTGTTGCACTTATGGCGCAGGTTGCAGCTGCAGTGCGGGTTCGATCCCTGGCCCAGAAACTTCCACATGCCATGAGTGCGGCCACAAACAAAATAAATTCAATTCACAATGAAAGTTCACCAAAAAATGACTGTATTTAAGACCTTGAAGAAAACCTCAGGCAATTTCACAAAACACAGCCAATATTGACTTAGAGATGTTTTAACTCTCTTTTGCCAAGTGGCTGGTTAGCTTAGTTGGTTAGCCTGTGGTGCTGATAACTCTCTTGATAATTCTTGGATCAAAACAGAAATCAACCACAAAACTAGGGGTATCTAGAAAATAAATAATATAATTATTTATGTATAATAAATAGTATTTATAATGAAAACTGCTACACACGATATAGTTAAAGTAATTCTCAGGAACATTTTAGCACTCTTTTTTTTTTTTTTTTTTCTTTTTGTGTTTTCTAGGGCTGCACCCGCGGCATGTGGAGGTTCCCAGGCTAGGGGTCCAATCAGAGCTACAGCCGCAAGCCTATGCCACAGCCACAGCAACGCCAAATCTGAGCCGCATCTGCGACCTACACCACAGCTCAGGGCAAACACTGGATCCTTAACCCACTGAGCAAGGCCAAGGATCGAACCTGCAACCTCATGGTTCCTAGTCAGATTCGTTAACCACTGACTGAGTCACGATGGGAACTCATAGTACTACTTAATATTAGTCAAAAATTGTGCAATTTGGAGTTCCTGGTTGCCTAGCATTTAAGGATTGGGTGTTGTCATTGCTGTGGCATGGGTTTGATCCCTGCATGCTTTAGGCACGGCCAAAAAAAAAGTGTGAAATTATATGAATTAGGCATCTAATGCAAGCTATTTAAAAAAGAATAACAAAATATACTCAAGAGAACAAAGGAAAAATTAACAAAAATAAATCAAAAATTTGAACAAGGTCCTACTGTATATAGCACAGGGAACTATATTCGGTATCCTGTGATAAAGCATGATGGAAAAGAATATGAAAAAGAATATATATATATGTATATAAATGAATCACTTTGCTGTACAGAAATTAACTCAATATTGTAAATTGAGTATACTTCAATACAATTTTTTAATTAAAACATAGATATAGGAGTTCCTGTCGTGGCTCCGTGGAAACGAATCCGACTAGCACCCATAAGGACACAGGTTCGATCCTTGCCCTCCCTCAGTGGGTTAAGGATCTGGCATTGCTGTGAGCTGTGGTATAGATCACAGATGAGGCTCTGTTCTGATGTTGCTGTGGCTATGGTGTAGGCCAGTGGCTACAGCTCTGATTCGACCCCTAGCCTGGGAACCTCCATATGCTGAGGGGGTGGCCCTAAAAGAAAAAAAAGAAGAAATAGATACAAAAAAAATTTTTTAAAGAGTGAAAAAAGGTAGTACTCATAAACCCAAGAGCTGCTTCATTGGAAGAGAAAAAAAACTCAATAAAATAAAGCATTAGATAACCTATTCAGTCCTCAAAATTATATATGAGCATAGATAGGCAAATTATCAAAGACTGATCAAATTGAAGGAATTATAAATTCCTTCTTTCTCTCTCTCTCTCTCTTTCTTTCTCTCTCTCTCTCTCTTTCCTTCTTTTTTACAGCTGCACCTGCAGCATATGGAAGTTCCTTGGCCAGAGGTCAAATTGGAGCTGCAGTTCTAGCCTATACCACAGCCATGGCAACACTGGATCCAAGCTACATCTGTGGCCCACAGCTTATAGCAACCCCAGATCCTTAACCTGCTAAGCCACAATGGAAACTCTGAAAGAATCATATATTCTTTCTTCAACTCTTTGCAAATAAATATGAGAGTAATATGGTTGAAATTGGATAATTTTCTAGGAAATATATATTATTTACAATTGTGAGCCTGGAAAGGAAATCCAAAATAGACAGATTATCATAGAAAAAATAGGGGAAAAATTAGTGCATATGGAGTTGTCTAGTGAAATACCTAAGAATAAATTTAGCAACAATCTCCAAGATAATTTTTTTTCCAAGATAAGCTGGGTGAAAAAGGTCAAGGTGGAAAGAGGCTGTGTTTGTGAATGTGCATGGATATGCACTTAGATGCTTGGATATCCTTGTAGTATCTCTGGAAGGGTGCATGAGAAACAAGTAACAGTGGTTGCTTCTGTTGAAGGAAACTAGATCTGTGGGGAACAAAGATAAGAGAAATTCTTTTCACTACGGAGTATTATTTTGTACCTTTTACATTTGTTATCTTTTAATTTGATTACATGTACAAGTATTACCTACTTAAGAATTCTTTTTGGGGTAGTTCCCATGGTGGCTCAGTGGTAACAAACCAGACTAGTATCCATGAGGACGCAGGTTCTATCCCTGGCCTTGCTCAGTGGGTTAAGGATCTGGCATTGCCATGAGCTGCGGTGTAGGCCGCAAATATGGCTCAGATCCTGCATTGCTATGGCTGTGGTATAGGCCAGCAGCTATAGTTCTGATTCAACCCATAGCCTGGAAATTTCCATATGCTGTGGATGTGGCCCTAAAAAAGGACAAAAAAAAAAAAAATCTTTTTTTTTGAAAAGTAGAACCAAGGCAAAGGAAATAGATGCTTTCAAAGGATGTTTTCAAGAAGAACATTGCTTAATTTCGATGTTCTCTTGTGGAGCAGCAGGTTAAGGATCTGGTATTGTCACTGCATCAGCTTGGGTTGCTGATGTTGTGCAGGTTGCATCCCTGGCCTGGGAACTTCTGGATGCTGCAAGCATGGCCAGAAAAAAAAAAAAAAAAAAAAGTTACTTAATTCTTCCTAAAGCTGACTCTGGTCAAAGAGAAGGATTTTCTTGGTAGACAGTGGACACCGGCCAGGCCTCCATGTCTCCCTCAAGTACTTTGGATCCCAGGCACCCTTGCAACTCTGTGTGAATTCAAAGACTCCAGTCCTCACACACCAGGAAGACTGCATTTCTGAGCAGCAGCTCTGAGGTAAGGAGAGGATGTTCTCTTTTCCCCAAAGACAGGAGATTTGTGTTCCTTTCAATATTTAGGAACTCAGAGAAGCTGAGTTAAAGATAAAATACTTTATCTTTTTTTTTGGTCTTTTTGCCTTTTCTTGGGCTGCTCCCTCGGCATATGGAGGTTCCCAGGATAGGGGTCTAATCAGAGCTGTAACCGTCAGCCTACGCCAGAGCCACAGCAACACGGGATCTGAGCCGCGTCCACGACCTACACCACAGCTCATGGCAACACCATGTCCTTAACCCACTGAGCAAGGCCAGGGATCGAACCCACAACCTCATGGTTCCTAGTTGGATTCATTAACCACTGAGCCATGACGGGAACTCGAACAAATACTTTAAATGGCTAAAAGTTGGTTCTCTTTTTACTTATTTAATTCTGTTAACAGCAAGGTACAAGTTCCTGATTTTTCTTAGCTTAAGATTCCAGCCCCACTTTACATGCTGAATTCTCCTCTAAAAATAGCAGAAACCAAGTTCCTAAAACATCTCTATCTGATCACATGACAGGAAAAAATAACTCACCCAAGAGTATGTTGAACACTTAATGTTTGTACTTACCTTTAAAACATATAGTACAGTTCTGGGACAATACAAAACTTTTTTTTTTTGACCGCACCACGGCATGTGGAAGTTCCCAGGCCAGGGGTCGAATCCGCACCACAGCAGCAACCCAAGCAGCTGCAGTGACAATGCTGGATCCTTAACCCACTGTGCCGTGGGAGAACTCGAGAAACTTTTAAAGGGACTAAACTGTATCATCATCTAAGGCTCTGAAACAGAGTCCCTTTCCTCTTTCTCCCTCAGTCGATCTTCCTGCTAGAGAGGAACCTGGGATTCTTTGTATTTGGGGCAAAATCCTAGGACTAGGGGCTTCTCACTCCTAAGTGGGTCATACTTTTAGAGGGTAGAATGGGGTGCACCTCTGCTGTCATCTCTCCGTAGGGTTTTCCAGCTGAGCTGTTCAGAGCCTGTGCTGGCTTTATTCAGTGTGAATTACATCATATACAGTTGATCCTTGAACAATGCAGGGGGTTAGGGGCACTGACCCTCTACGCAGTTGAAAATCCACTTATGACTTTATATATGGCCCTCCAAATCCACAGATTCAACCAGTCAAGGACAGTGTAGTATTAAAGAACCTATTATTGAAAAAAATCCATGTATAAGTGAACCTGCCCATTTCAAACCAATGTTGTTCAAGGGTCAAGTCTATGTGTATATTTATAGTGTGTTTGTGTTTGTTGAGCTTCCCTCTGAAATCACAAATGCTGCAGAAATGGAGTGGGGGTTGAAAGTCAGTGATTTAGTCCAACTTATTCGTTGTCTTGATGGAAGAACCCCAGACTCAGAGGGGTGATTTCATCTCACTTTAATCTGCTTCCTTATCTCAGGCATTCTATCCTACTGCTACTGCTGCTGCTGCTACACACATACAATCACCTTGTACTTAAGCTGTTTCCTTCACATCAAATATTTTTCAGCCTTCTTCACCCATCAACCTAATATGACTTTACCTCAAGCCTCAGCTCAACCACTGAACCTTTATCCATGAAATCTCCTGTCTGCCACATCCAAAGCAACCTAGTCCCACTGCCTGTCTTCTTTCTTATGGCTGTGTCTCTGCTGGAGCACTCTTCACATTTTGTGGTTATGAGCTGCTTGTACATCCATTCCCTCCTTCAGAGTGTAAGCATCTTAAAAAGGCACTTTTCATGTCTCATTCATCTATGTAGCATCCCTGCCCATCAGAGTTCCTGGCATACAGTAGGTGCTTAATAATGTTGGTCTATCAAAAGAGTGACTGAGTGACAGCTCCTAGTCTGTTGCTCTGGATCTGACACATTCCAAGAATGTATCAACAGGGAGGAAGCCTTCCTCACATTCCCTGGGCTCTCTTAACTAAGCTAAATTCAAAATATTTGAGTATCCTGTTTGAGATGGCTCGGCCTAACATCTGGGGAAGAACAGACCTTAAAATTTAGGAAGAGAAAGAAAGGTGATAAAGCGAAATGGTACAATATTCAGAAGAATGGAAAACCCATATCATAGCCTTTTGGCAACCATTCTAGAGGACTGTCGAGAAATTCTCAACTCTAAAATATAATCAGTTGTAGAGTTCACCATTATTTTACATAACCATGGAGGGAAAGGAAAAAAACACCTCTGTCAGTTAAACCATGACATGACATGATTTCAGAGATTTTAAAATATGAAAATGAGTGTCTTAAATTGATGAAGTACAGCTGTCAATATCACAGGTTGTTGTTTGATATCAAGTTGTGTGGGTCTCAAACTCCTCCTCTGTTACCTGACTGGTTTGGACCAGATGAGCTCTGAGAACCATTCTGGTCCCAACACCCCTTGGGTTCTGTAACACCATGAAGGAACGGATGTTCTTGACTGGGCATCATCAGTCATGTAATAACCACCAAGATGGGGCTCCTGTCCAGGTTCCTTGTGTGTTTTGCCCTTTAAGAGTTGATGTCCTCACACTGCAGTGTTCTCTCTCAGGACTCACCACCCACCCACATCACTGTAAAGAGGCTTCTGAATGTCCCGCCTTGATAAAAACAAATATACTTAGAGGTAGAGGAATCTGGCTTACACACAGGAAGGGGCAGTTCTTGCCAACTAGAACTCCTCCAGGAATCATCCAAAGCAGTGAATCTAAAATTGGCTAACAGGAGTTCCCGTCGTGGCGCAGTGGTTAACGAATCCGACTAGGAACCATGAGGTTGCGGGTTCGGTCCCTGCCCTTGCTCAGTGGGTTAACGGTCTGGCGTTGTCGTGAGCTGTGGTGTAGGTTGCAGACGCGGCTCGGATCCCGCGTTGCTGTGGCTCTGGCGTAGGCCGGTGGCTACAGCTCCGATTCAACCCCTAGCCTGGGAATCTCCATATGCCGCGGGAGCGGCCCAAGAAATAGCAACAACAACAAAAGACAAAAGACAAAAAATAAAATAAAATAAAATAAAATAAAATTGGCTAACAACAGAGTGGCCATACCTCCTAGTTTGCCCCGGACTGTCCCGGTTAACTCATTTGTCCCAGTGTTATTATTAACAGCCCCCACCCCCCATGGTTCAGGTCTACAGACTGATCAGGGAAATGCCTGGAAAAGAGTGGTTACCAGTGTCCCTTTGGCTAATAATGGCTCCAGATGGTTTGAGAATCACTTATCTCAGGGACACTTTAACCATCTAGTTAGCCAATGCCAGGTGCTAATGCTTAGTTGTGAGCCCTGAGATATTTCAGCATTAAAGCAAAAAATATCACAAGGTGATTGACATTGTGGTTAGGACAACCATCACCCTTTATTCAACTTATCCTTTAATGGAAATTACATG
Source organism: Sus scrofa (assembly GCF_054392235.1). Classification (NCBI taxonomy): domain Eukaryota; kingdom Metazoa; phylum Chordata; class Mammalia; order Artiodactyla; family Suidae; genus Sus; species Sus scrofa. The sequence goes on along the minus strand of NC_139385.1, from coordinate 113,830,490 downwards.
TTTCCTTGACTTTTGTACCCTTTTTTTTTTTTGGTCTTTTTGTCTTTTTAGGGCTGCACCCACGGCATATGGAGGTTCCCAGGCTAGGGGTCTAATCAGAGCTGTAGCTGCCAGCCTACGCCAACAGCCACAGCAACTCAGGATCAGAGATGCATCTGTGACCTACACCACAGCTCATGGCAATGCTGGATCCTTGACCCGCGAAGCGAGGCCAGGGATGGAACCCTGCAACCTCATGGTTCCTAGTTGGATTAATTTCCGCTGTGCCACAATGGGGAACTCTGACTTTTGTACTTTTTTCCTTCTTGAATTATTCTGAATGTTATGGCTACTGCAACTTGCAATCAACAGTATCTTACAATTAAGGAAACTCCATAATTTATTCTCCTTCTTTTCTGAGTGGGGCCAGAGATAGAACCTGCCTCCTCATGGATATTATTCAGATTAGTTTCTGCTGCACCACAATGGGAACTCCTTATTCTCCTTCTTAAGATCATACAAATTGACATGCAGGCTGAAAGGATGGAACTAGTGGGTCTTTAAGACATAAGGATTTTATCTAGGCATTTATCACTCTTTTTTCTGCTTCTTCCCACCAGGAGAAATTGCTCCAGTGCAAGGAACTGCATTTGATCTGAGGAAGCCAGTGGAGCTTGGAAAACACCTGCAGGAGTTCCACATCAATGGCTTTGACCACAATTTCTGTCTGAAGAGATCTAAAGAAAAGCAATTTTGTGCACGGTAGGTACTTTTCATTTGCTGCCTCTTTGGGGAAGACTAGAGATACCAACTCCTATTTGGGGAATTTTTCCTCTGACCATATCAGTGCCATTTACTATTGCTATAAGGGACCAGCTACCACATCCCATGTCTTTTCTAACTCTATTCCACAGGTGAATTTATCTCCCCTCGCCCCCACCATGCCATTATTCCTGTGCCCCTGCCTGGCATCCTGTCTCTCTTTGCTTCCTCTCTCTCCATCTCTGCCTGTTCTCTAAGGCCTAATTTTTATTAGAAGCCCTAATTCCTCCTGAAGAAAGTCACCTCTGCTTTCCTTGAACTTCTGAGCCTATCATCTGTTCTTGACTTGTGATTTATGCCCTGCCTGCTTCCATGAAAAACAGGAGGTTATGTTTCCTTTATGGCACTCACCACTTCCAGCCTTGTAAAATTCCAAGTTCCTCAGGCCATCTCATCTTTATGAATCCCTACCTCTACCCTAATGCCCAATCTGTGCTTGGCACTAGCAAATAATAAATGTTTGTAGAACCAATGGATTTTAAATAAAGGAGACAAAATGATTCAAGCTCTACTAGAAACAAAGAATTTCAAAAGCCTTCTCTCCCTCAGAGCCCCAACACTGAGGCCCTAGCTGTGTTTCTTCAGCTCAACCCTGCTTTCCTCTTCTGTGCCTCTTATTCACATTTCTCTTCCCATGGCCATCATCTGAGGAGACCCTCCTGCCTTCTCTCCACTACTCCAAACATCTTTCCCTGCACCTCTTGTTGACTATACATTGTGGGATGTGAGACTCCAAGACTCAGCCTTTCTTTGTCTATATCCCTTTAATCCCAATTATAGGACCAGGTAGGTACTCTCCCCTCTGTAGAGGCCTGGTTTAAAAAAAAAAAAAAAAAAAGTGAATCTAGCAGAAACCCACAATAGATCTATTCTGGCGGGGATGGGGGTAGGGAGGTCTGACTAAAGAGCCCTGCCTGCTCCAGGGTGGGGAGCAGTTGAATTTAGAAAAGCATCTCTTCTGTTTCAAGACATAGCAGGTTGTCTCACCAGGCCAAGCACGGAGCTCCAACTCTTTATGAAAAGGAATCCCAGACTCCTAGAACCCTAAAATTGTCTCTCTCCAACCCGGCTGTCTCCAACACACACACACACACACACACACACACACACACCCCGACTGGGGTGCGTCTGTTTTGCCACACACACACACACACACACCGACTGGGGTGCGTCTGTTTTGCCACACACACACACACACACACACACACACACACACACCCAACTGGGGTGCGTCTGTTTTGCCACACACACACACACACACACACACCCCCAACTGGGGTGCGTCTGTTTTGCCCTTCCCCAGAGAAGCGAAACTCAAGAGTGAGAAGTTGCTACTGGGGATCCTCAAAACCACATACTCATGCCTCACCTATGAGGCTGTAATAATTTCCCATCATGCTCTTCTTTTTCTGCTTTTTATGGCCACACCCACGGCATACGGAAGTTCCCACGCTAGGGGTTGAATCGGAGCTACAGCTTCCGGCCTACACCCCAGCCACAGCAACGCAGGATCCGAGCTGCGTCTGCGACCTATACCACAGCTCACGGCAATGCCAGATCCCAGACCCACTGAGCTAGGCCAAGGATCAAACCCGCATCCTCATGGATACTAGTTGGATTCATTTCTGCTGCGTCATAACAGGAACTTCCCCACATGCTCTTCCTTTGTCTCCTCCATATATCTTGTCCCTGCTCTGGCTGGGTCTTATTCCTGACTCAAAGCTACTTCCCAGCTTCTGTCAGCTTTTCCATCTTGGGTCTATATATATGTGGTTTGACTTTACCCCTAGGGTCCATCATGCCGGAAGCGGGAGGGTCCTGGAAGTGTACACTACCCAGCCTGGGATCCAGTTTTACACGGGCAACTTCCTGGATGGCACGCTGAAGGGCAAAACTGGAGCAGTCTATCCCAAGCACTCTGGTTTCTGCCTTGAGACCCAGAACTGGCCTAATGCAGTCAATCAGGTAAGTCCACAAGCCAGCTTGTGGTGGTGTCATGTCCAAAGTCACACTAGATGACAGAGGTCATGATACTCAAGTCAGGTCTGTATGATTCAAAAGTCTCTGTGTGTTCTCTTCTCCAAGTCATCATAAACACAAGAAACACTTAGCCAAGTTACTTTCATGGCATTTACATGTTTAAAAAAATTTCTATTTTATACCTTCAAAGTCTTCATTTGGTTTAATGTTTCTCCTTACCAATACTCATTTTCTGCAGCCACGCTATTAAAATGATCCTTTTAAAATGATCTTTTCTTCCTATTTGCTTCTTCATAACTTTCTTTTCTAGCTATTGCCTAGAGTAATACTCTTCAAAGCTCAGCCCAAGGTAAGATGCTTGCAGCTTGCACCAGAATGTAATCAACACCTCTTCTTTGTTGTTGTTGGTTCTTTCCTTTTTTTTTTTTTTTTTTGCCTTTTCTAGGGCCACACCCATGACATATGGAGGTTCCCAGGCTAGGGATCTAATTGGAGCTGTAGGCTGCCAGCCTATGCCAGAGCCACAGTAATGCCAGATCCGAGCCACGTCTGTGACCTAACCCACAGCTCATGGCAACGCCAGATCCTTAACCCACTGAGTGAAGCCAGGGATCAAACCTGCAACCTCATGGTTCTTAGTCAGATTTGTTAACCACTCAGCCACGATGGGAACTCCAACACCTCTTCCTTCTTTAAGAAAGTCTTGCTGTGACAAAGTGTGCTTAATAATGTGGTTGATTTTCATTCTGGCTCAATTTCCGTATCTCATCGCATACCAATAATAAACGGCTCTTAGACTGGCAACTGGTTCACAGAACTGGCCTAGAGACCATTCCTGAATGCTTAAAGGTGCAACCCAGACTGGCAAGGTGTAACCTGTACTGTTTTCCCCTCCACAGCCCCACTTCCCTCCTGTGCTGCTGAAGCCTGGTGAGGAGTACAACCACACCACTTGGTTTGTGTTTTCTGTGGCTTAAGGAAGTGTTAAGTTATGACCTGTTTCAGGGCCAGGCTGGGAGCCCCTTCAGGAACCTGTCTCCTGTGCAGAGATAAGATGAAGATTTAGAAGCTTTAAAAGTGATCCTGTGAATTAAAATCACACATATGGTAGTTGTCACGATAATCTGAATTTCAATTTCTTTCCCAATGACTGACTCCAGGCCAGGTCTAATGGTCAGCTCTATTCTCTGTGTGGTGAAGACCCAACCAGCAATATCATCATCTAAGCCCTGACCCTAATCCAGAAGTGATATCCAGATCCTTGTGTTGGCTCTATCTCTCCACTCTGCTTCTTTTCACCCCTTTTTTCTTTGATTCTACTCATTCCTTCTTTTGCCTCCTCTTCTACCTCATACCACCTTGATCTGTGCAGCACTTCGGAGTTTTCAGAGGTTACTTAGCTCATTCAGCCTGCTGATAAGAGGAACCTCTCTGCCTCAATAAAAGAATGATGGAGAAGTGAGCCACCTGAGGCTTAGAGGTAAATGACCCACCTAAGGTCACACAGCCAAGAAAAATTTAGCCTGGATTCAAGATCAGTCATGCAAATTCAAGTCCTTCTTTGCTTCCACTTCAGTCTTCCAGAGCATTCCCGGGGTCACTAATGGGAAAAGAGGGGGTCTGACCCTTACTCTGTTAGAGCTAGCCTTTCTTTCCAGCTATCACTTTTATAAGAAGCCCTAGTCAGAGTTTAAATGTAACTATCTTTGAGCCTTATAGTATGACTTAAAATACAAGATCTAAATATCCAGAAAAAAAATCTGTAAATTTGATTCTCTGCCTTTGGAGTTCACTAAGAAACCCAGCCCAGCCAAGACATGCGAAGGAAGCCGCTGGAGACAAGAACTGTGTTAGTGTGTGGAGAGGGCATTGCTGGGGATTGCACATTGCACGGAGACCAGATGTTGTATTAGGGAGTACGAGGCTGGAGTTCCCTCTTTTCCTAAACAATTGAATCATTGGTGATGGGTTTGTGTTGATGGTTTTTAAAGAAATGTATCTTATACTACTATATGCTAATAATCAACTGAAATAAAACCAAAATCTGCACCCAAAACACCTGGTTTCTTCACTCATCTTTAGAATTGGCATGGACCTTTGGGAAATGGGCCAAGTAGCTATGACATGTTCTGGATTCTAAAGTCTCATTTAAAAAAAAAAAAATGAGGGAGTTCCTGTCGTGGTGCAGCAGAAATGAATCCATTTAGGAACCATGAGATTGTGGGTTTGATCCTTGGCCTTGCTCAGTGGGTTGGGGATCCAGCGTTGCTGTGGGCCGTGGTGTGGCCACAGATGAGGCTCAGATCCTCTGTTGTTGTGGCTGTGGAGTAGGCTGGCAGCTGTATCTCCGATTTGACCCCTAGCCTGGGAACCTCCATATGCCATGGGTGTGGCCCTAAAAAGCAAAAAAAAAAAAAAAAAAAAAAAAAAGAGGTAATGTCCAAAATGTAGTATGTTCCTTAGGGATATCACAGTCTCTCTGGGGAAAACAAGACCAAGAGTAAGAACTGGATGATATAGATTTGCGCATGACAGAGCCGGAAGCCCTGAGCATTAACTTTGCTCCTGCCCTTTACTACATGAGTAAGCAATCTAATTTCACTTGGCCTCGGTTTTCTCACTTGTGAGGGAATTAGATTTTAATGATCTTTTTTTTTGTCTTTTAGGGCTGCACCCTCGGCATATAGAGGTTCCCAGGCTAGGGGTCCAAACATGGTATTCAATATGGAAAACATTGTACATAACTATGAAATTATTAAAGCCTTGTTGAAAATGCAAATATCAACTCAAATGCAACCTCCTCCCCCAAGAGTAAGTCTCCAGACCCCCAAGAGTCCATGCCTTCTTTACCATATACCCCCTACCCACAGCCAGACTAGTGCTAGATTATTCTGAGTTCTCATCTTTCACAGGTGAGCATTTCATTGACTTGACTTCAGTTCAATGACCTATGGATTCTTATGTTTCAAATTCATATGACATAGTTCTTATTCTTAGCTGTGAGACATTCATCTTCCAGTTCCCATTCATTTTGCCTAGCAAGGTAAGATGTAACTGCACAAACATTGCTATAAAGTCTAAACTAAGGTGGCATGCTGGGGAGGTTGAACTGTTGTGATTGTTAGGTGACCAACGACACTCCAATTTCAGAGGACTAAAGAAAGTTAGTGTCAATGAATAAATGGATTGTTTGCAAAGAGTAGAACATGAAAAAACAGGACTGGGAACAGGAGACAGAAGGGAAGCACAGCACACATCCTGTTCCCTAGATATTTCCCATTATCAGTTGTAATATTTTAAACAACTAGATCACAAGTATGCAAGAGGCAGAAGTTCCCATTGTGGTTGAGTGGAAATGAACTAGCTTAGTATCTATGAGGATGCAGGTTCAATCCCTGGCCTCACTCAGTGGGTTAAAGATCTGGTGTTGCCATGAGCTGTGGTGAAGGTCACACATGCAGCTGGTATCGAGTTGCTGTGGCTGGCAGCTACACCTCTAATTCGACCCCTAGCCTGGGAACTTCTATAGCCAAGTGTGCAGCCCTGAAAAGACCAAAAAAAAAGCCAGAGTAATTTAAATATTACACCAAAAAATGTTTAATACAAAAAAAAAAAGCAGTGAATAGGAAGTGAAAAAGACAGGAGATACATAGAAAACAACCAAGACAGGAGATATATAGAAAATGCCAATTACAAATCCAGCTGTATCATTAATTCTGTTATATGTAGATGGTTTAAATAAACCAAAAGGCAGTTTGTCTGGCAGAATTAAAAAGCAAGATCTAGCAACTAACTATGGTTGACTTTGAAGAACTGTCCGTACCACCACCACCCAATCAAAAATCCAGGTGTAACTGTGGTTAGCCATCATCATCTGTGGTCCTGCATCCATGGATCACAGTTCTCTAGTAGGTATGCAATATCTATTGAAAAAAACATCCACGTATAAGTGGACCATGCTGGTCACACCCACGCCATTCAAGGGTCAACTGTACATGCACCGGTAAGCTGAAAGTAAATGGATGGAAAAGATACACCACAAAAACTGTATAATCATAAAATAGGAGAAGTGGCTATATAAGTATCAGAAAAAAGTAGGAGTTCCTGTTGTGGCTCAGCAAAAATGAATCCAACTAGGAACCATGAGGTTTCAGGTTCAATCCCTGGCCTCGCTCAATGGGTTAAGGATCTGGTGTTGCTGTGCGTTTCTCTGTGGCTGTGGCGTAGGCCACTGGCTACAGCTTTGATTCGACCCCTAGCCTGGGAACCTCCATATGCCTCAGATGCGGCCTAAAAAGACCAAAAAAAAAAAAGCATACTTTAAAACAACAAATAGTACTGGTTATTTTATAATGATAAAAACATTAACACACTGGAAAGATGAAATAATTGTAAATATACGCATGTAACAGAGCCTTAGATGCTTGGAAACAGTTATTGTGACCAAAGGAAGGCCATGTCTGGAGTAGTTCTGGTAAACATTCCTTAAAATTTCTTAAACAGAACATTAACTTTTTAAGAAAATGAGTGGAAGTTCCTGTCATGGCTCAGTGGTAACAAACCCAACTAGGATCCAGCAGGACAAGAGTTCCATCCCTGGACTCTAGTGGGTTAAGGATCTGGTGTTGCTAAGAGCTACAGTCTAGGTCGCAGACACAGCTCCAATCTTGAGTTGTTAATAGGCTGTTGTGTAGGCTGGTGGCCACAGCTCCGATTCAACCCCTACCCTGGGAACTCCTCGGCCCTAAAGAGACAGAAAAAGAAGAAATTTAAAAATGAGTATCTCTGAGCACAGCGACCTCTACTGGTACTAATATAAACTCCTTTATCATAGAATGGTTTCACTCCAGTATAGGGTCGTTGGGTTAGAGATAGGATCAGAGAATCCCAGATGTATAATAGAATCTTCTTTGAATCACATGTGAGCGCTGCTGATTTTCTTATTGTAATAGCAGTAAGTCAAGCCAGTGTGTCCAACAACTAGTGAACTGGGAGCTGGCTAACACCAGCCCCTTCAGCAGCAGTTTTCAATTCTGGCTATATAAGAATCACTAAGGGAGATTTTTTTAGAATATTAATACCCAGGCAGGATTCACCCTTGGCAATTGCAATTACACTAGAATGTTCTTAAAGCTCCCTAGATGGTCCCAATTTGTAACTAGGGTTGAGAACCCCTGCCCTAGAGTAAAAGCTTTCCTTATTACTGTCTTATAATATTCATCAATACTTTAAGCTCAATGTGTTTAGCTAGAATTTGCTAACCACTGACGCACGATGGGAACTTTTTTTTTTTTTTGATTGTTGGCAGGGAAAGTATTCATTTTCTAGAATTCATATTTCTTGAATATATGTTATAAACTGAGATAAGGAGTGGCTAAGTGGTTAGCGAATCTGATTAGGAAACATGAGGTTGCGGGTCCGATCCCTGGCCACACTCAGGATCCGGTGTTGCCGTGAACTGTGGTGTAGATCGCAGATGGCTTGAATCCCATGTTGCTGTGGCTCTGGTGTAGGCTGGCGGCTACAGCTCCAATTAGACCCCTAGCCTGGGAACCTCCATGTGCCACCAGTACGGCCCTAGAAAAAGACAAAAAATAAATTAAAAAATAAACTGAGATAAAAACAGTCTTGGAGTTCCCCTTGTGGTTCAGCAGGTCAAGAACTGGATTGGTATCCATAAGTACAAGGGTTCAATCCCTGGCCTTGCACGGTGGTTAAGGATCCAGCACTGCTGCCAGATATGGTGTAGGCTGCAGATGTGTCTTGGATCTGGTGTTGCTATGACTGTGGCACAGGCCAGCAGCTGCAGCTGATTCAACCCCTAGCCTGGAAAATTCCATATGCTGCAGATACGGTCCTAAAAAGACACAAAAACAAAAACACAGTTTTTGTATATATAGGCTTGTATCCTGCCACCTGTTCAGGCTTTAGTCACTAAGAAACCAGGGCATTCACAGAGGTGGACAGGACATGACCTTAGGCACAGGCAGTCCTAAGAAATGGATGGCTTTGACCTTCTTCACATAGGTTAGACTGACTCGCCTGGGCTTGTAAGTTCTTGGGGAGGTAGGTAAGCCTGCACCCTTTCTGCAGACAACTTTCCGTGCAGAAATTTTCCAGTTCCTTCTGACCAGAACTCTGAGTTAACCCAGGTGAGATGATAAAAACCTTGCACTGAAGTTTCAGAGTGGGGCTGAGCATTGTAAACAGCAGCCTAAGGATGTAAATCCCCTGTATGCAGCAGATTCAGACAGGGGTCGGACTAAGAGATAGCTAACTTGAAAATGTGGGCCTTTAAATGTGGGTGATTAATTATAAAGGTCTCACAGAAAAGAGGTTCCAATTTTCCGTTGGTTTAATAGATCAGAGTTCACTGATCCATGAATTCACTTTTTATTCACCAAATATCTAAGTGTTAATAAGCACTAGGCAATGAAGAAACAGAACAAAGCTTGATACACACCATCACAATTTGTCTTGTGGTAGCATAGCTGCAGAGAAGTCAACAGGCAATTACAGTGTCAACAGGAATCCTACTATCAAAGGTCAGTGTGTTGAGAGCAAGGGAACCTAAACCAGACTTTTGAATACATGTCAGTTTTTCAGAATGGGAGGAAAACATGTATTTTACAATTAAACTATGCTGAGACACTTTTTTCAACAAAGATTAGTAAAAAGTCAGCAAGGTTGACAGCCCACTATGTAGTTACACCATGTGTACCAAATGGGCAATGGTACAGAAACAGGCACTCTATACATTCCCACCAAGGCAAACAGTAGCTAGCAAAAATATAAACACAAAGCCCCTCTGACCCAGCATTTCAACTTCAAGGAATTATCCTAGATACACATGGTCACATGTGCAATGTATTGTGCAAGGTAACTCACTGAAGTGCTGGAACAGTTAGCTAGGAACAACCGTCAGGTCCATCAACAGAGAAATGATTCAATTCCTATTACTCTCCTCAAAAACTCTAAGGAAAACAGTTGAGTCCCTTTCTAAGGCATACAGTCCTACATGATCTCTATATATCCTACATCCCCCTCCTTATGCCATCTCTTCCTACTGGCCTCCTAACCCTCCAACAACTCATACTTTAGGGCTTCGTATTACTGTGCCCTCACAAGTTGTGTCACTGACTCCCTCACTTGCTCAAATGTTGTCACTATCAGAGGCCTTCTTAGACCACCCTTCACACAACGGCAACCAATTCTCTATCCCTGTCTCTTTATTCTCCAGATAACTTATTACGCACCTGACATGTGTTCATTTCTCTCTCCAGAACTTAAGCGCCTTAAGACTTTGTTCACTTCTGTATTCCAAAGCCAGCAGTACCTCGCACAGTGAAGGGGCACAAATGTCTATTGCATACATCATGCAAACATCCAAGCAACTAAGTAACTAATGACTTTTTAAGCGCCATTTTTATTTATAGGAGTTCTGTAAGATATTAAATGAGAAAAGCAAGGTATGTATTTTGTTTTAAAAGTAAAAAGGAGGAAATGTGTGTATTTGTTCAGGCTATAACTGACAACAATGGTTGCCTTTGGGGAGATAACTGGGTAGCTGAGAGGAGTAGAGAGCCTTCTCACCCTTTACTCTTTGAGTATATTACCAAGTCAGAAAATGTAATGATATGGAAAATAGGTTGGGTCAGCAGCATGGGGGAAAAGGAAAAATTAGGTTTGAGAAATGGCCTTGCAGGCTTAATACTTAGCTACTACATTCCATGTGCTCCAGAAGTATCCTTCTACCTAGCATCTTTTCCGCATTGAGTCTGAAAAGAAAATAGCTAAGTTATTAACTATGGTACAATGTGATGGGTAGGATCAAGGGTTATTTTGTTTTTTGACTTTTCCATAATGTGGTCTTAATGGAGCAACTAAGTGCCTTTTTTTTTTTTTTTTTTTTTGCCACACCTGATGCGTAGGGAAAGTCCCATGCCAGGGATTGATTCTCACAGCAGTGACACCAGGTCCTTAACTCACTTCACCACAAGAGAACTCCAGCTAGGTGCTTTATTGATTTAAAAAGCTAGGGCTTTGGGGAGTTCACATTGTAGCTTATCAGGTTATGAAGCCAACTAGTATCCATGAGGATGCAGGTTTGATCCCTGGCCTCGCTCAGTGGGTTAAGGATCTGGCATTGCCATGAGCTGTGGTGTAGGTTGCAGATGAGGTTTACCTGAGTTGCTGTGGCTGTGGCATAATAGGCCAGAAGCTGCAGCTCTGATTTGACCCCTGGCCTGGGAACTTCCATATGCCACAGAACAGCCGTAAAAAAGCAAAAAAAAAAAGAAAAGAAAACCAAGGTTTTGAAACCATAGATTGAAACTTTTCCCATCTCCTAGCAAAAGAGCCCATTTCCTTCTCTGTGAGATAGGGTTTAACAGCACTAATTTGTTGAGGATTAAGTAACAATGTCATTTTGACTTTTTTACTAGAATGGTAACTCTAAACCAGTAAGGTGTGGGGGAAAAAAAGATTATCAGGCTTTGAAATTGCCAACTAGTGCTTTTCTTCCCACCCTTTAAATAGTTCTGGATGTAACAGGTTTAATATTACCATATCATAAACCTAGGCATCTTTGCCTCATTTCTTTGGCTTGTCACCACACTCCAAACACTCCAAGACAAGCCAGGCCCCCAATATTTGTCATTTTGACCTCCTTTAACATGTTGTCCCAGCTACAGAATTAGGTACAGCCCTCCCCTGCCAAGTTCTCCAAGCAATAGTTCCTCACTCAGAGCCAAATCTAATGAATTCTTTGGTCCTGTCCTACACTCTGATAAACTCTTTGCCAACATTTAAGTTTTAGAGCTTCCGATTCCCAATTAGCTTAATATATCCTGGAAATCACTGTTCCTTCAAGATAGCCTACACAAAGACAAAAACGACAAATCCACAGTACCATTCATTTAACCTGAGTTACAAACTGACACTATTTCAGGACCCCCCTCAGATTTTCTTCATCCTCAGGAGAGGAGACATAACTTGATACATAGCTTAGTCAAAGCCCAAGGGAGGACTACCGAAATGAAGTCATGAGTATGCAATACTTACCTCCCATGCCTAGGAAAGAGAATCAAGATAAGATTCCATGCCCAAAGTACTTAGTGTCTGACATGTTCAGTTATCTACCAATCAATGCCAGGTTTAAAATTTAGAAGGAATGAGTCTGGACCAGCACTTTTCAAGTCAATCACATGATAAATTTAGCAGTCCCAACACATAAAGACAGAAAAAAGGTGCACTGAACCAATGTTATCCTAATATATTGACCACAGGGGTAGTTAGTAGTCAAGGGTACAAAAGATGTTGTCCTACATACTCAATGTTCCCTCCCCCATTAAGGATAAATAAAATTTTCTATGCTTGTTTCTTAAAACCATTTTTGCTCCTACCCCTCCTCCATATCCTTTTTATTCTTTCATACTAATCTCTAGGATGAATCAGTAATCCATCCCAAAGGAAGAAGATTAATGATTCCTACTCTTAGCTCAAAACTCCCACTTCCAAAAATTGATCAGGACTGTTTATTCTCTGCAGATTTATTGTTGAATAAACTTATCTTTATATAATACAGAACAATTAAAGCTGACCGAGTGCAACAAATAAGCCTGCTGATTACACACATAGCTTTATACCAACCATATAACACAGCCAGTAGTCAAAGATTCCAGTAACAGAGCATCCAAACTTCCAACATACTAATGATCATTCAGACCACTAAATAAGGCAGATCAGGACTCCCAAATTGCAATGCTATCCAATAACTTTGTTTAAAAGCATGAGAAACAGGCAGATAGCTGTGCCACCAGCAGTGATTTTTTTTTTTTCATCGAAACTATAGAGAATACCTGGTAAAAGCTCGACTCAATATTAACTCTTACTGCCCTACTAAAGATATATAAACAATCTACTGGCTGTAACACTCTACACTCTACCAGATGCTACCAAAAAATAACTACATGAGGTGCTGCTAAATATAGGTGGGATTTACAAAACTGGTATCTCATTAACATTTCTGATTGACATCTTTAATTACTTTGCACCAGCCTGGCAAAATAAGATAAAAAGTATGTTGGTGTTGGGGAAGTGAAAAACCTAGCTTGGGCATTAACAGCTCTCTGCTCAGAATAAGGCAATTCATTCGAAGGGACAAAAAACTCATTTGAAGGGTTGGAAAATTTTGCAAAGCTGGTTTACATGAAACTGTTTTGTCCCAAATTCAGACAATTCCTCAAAAACAGAAAAACTTTGGCATGAAATTGGTTAATGTTGAAAACATCCTAAACAAACAAAACTTCCTAAAAACGGAGCTCTAATTTGATGCCATCTAATAAGCCTGAAAACCTGTTACATTCCATACTTAAATAGGAGTCAGAAAACTTAAGATTCTCCAGCATCAAGTCCAACTACTTCTTATACCACATTAATAAACTCTGCTTACTTATTTCCTATCATGCTCACTTACAGCATATCAGCAGTCTCTAAGCCTGACACAGAAAACATCATTAGCCTGATAATACCTAACACCAACTCCCATAGATTTATTTAGGGACTGTGTCATGGTCATTCATGCCATTAAGTTCTTATCCACTTACCCAAATCTCTTAAGGGTAAAAAGCAATTTTCCAAGTGCATGTATTCTTGTCAATGATGTTCACACCATTAAACTTTGAATCTAGGTCTGTATTATGTTTAATACCAAGGTTGACTCCTGGAGCTTATCAAACTAAGGAGTATTAATATTGAACACAAATCAAAAATCTAGTTAGAAACATTTTATTTAAATGTGCCAAATAAAAACCCACATTTTCAGACCATAGGATGTTAATACATTCAACAAAAATTTATATTATCTTACTGCTGTGAATTTACAGAGTAATAGTCCAGATCCATTTTGATTAGACGGTTGAAATACCCTTCCCTAGGTTACACTTTACAGACATCACAAATCCCTTATAATAATGTAAACAAAATAACTTTTCCCTAAAAGGTGAACTTAAAAACTTTAGTCCACTCTTTCAGGACTTGCACTTCTTCTTGGACTTCCTGATGGGGAACGACTAAAAGGGAAAAAAAAGACATGAAGTTTGGAACCAATTAGTGTCTACTGAAACTTAAATGTCTTCTCACATACATGTCAGGGCAAAACTCAGGTTTCAACAAATTCAAAGGTGGCCAAGGATAGTAAGTTACTACAGCAGATCTAAAAAAATTTCATAAGGCTGCTTAATGACCTCTTTGCTGAAATTATAAAACTTATAAAGAACAACTACTTGAACTCTAGGTTATTTTGATTCTCTAAGAAACTGTACCTAATATTTTTATATAGCACCAATTCTCCAAAGAGCTCAAAGCCTTCAAAGTAGGCAGTAAACAAATTCTGCATCTGCAAGGGCCACACTTGACAATTAAGATTTGGCAACAAATTATTTAGCTTACCTTCTTTTGGGAGATGGCGATCTGGACTTTGATCGGCTGTCAAAACATGAGAAATTCTATTAAGAAAAAGTACTATCCAATCCCTCTTAAATCACAATACCAAAAAAATGAACCCCCAAACTGTTCTAAGCTTAAAATGTCAGGCTACAATTAAATTGAAAAAAACCTATCAAATTTTGCTAACAAAAGCAAATCTTCCAAAAACTGTTTTTCCTTCACAAAGTGAACTGCTTTATCATGATAATCTTTTACACCCTGCTTAAAGCACAATTATTTCAGAATGACTCTCCATGCATCTATAAGTTCTAACACAGGCCTCTTAACCCCAAATTCACCAACTTCTTCCTCACTGTAAGTTGACATGCCCTTGGTTCAGAAAGTCAGCCAGAAAAGGCCATGTAAAAATGAAGTTCTAAAGTTTGGTTTATTACTAAGGTACTGTGTCCTTCTTAACACGTAAGCTTAGAGCTAACACTTGAAATTTCAACAACTAAAAAACACTTTGAACTCTTTGGATATTGGTGCCATATAACTAGAAGAACATCAGTGAGATTGTTAGCCTACCTGCTTCTTGGTCGTGAAAGAGACCTGGATCTTGATCTCGACCTGGACCGGGATCTTAACAAAAAAATACGATTATACCAATTAGTCCATAGGAGTAATTTCCTTAAAACACCTACTGAGGACCTTATTAGGTAGTCTAGGAATAGAGGAGCTAGAACTGAGCAAGATGCCTTATATCAGTCTAAGATTGGACCCTCACATAGACTCTTGAACTTCATTTCTTCACGTGGTAAAAACTCAGTGAAGTCATGACTGGGTAAGGCTTTGTTCCTGCATCATCAACTATGATCCAGGACCACTAATGTGTCACACAAGCCAAATCAAGGTGACATATAAACATCTTGAGGTTCTGCAATCAAATTAATTGCATTTATCTAGAAAAGGTCCAGAGCTTTTTCAAATGGACTCCAAGTTTTAGAATCCCTGCATTTAAAGTTTGCTATTACTGATTTGCACTAACTCCCAGTGCAATTCCGTACCACTGACTCAACATGAATAACATTATCTAGAATTTAATCAATTTCTATGACCTTTTAAGGCTTTCTACAAAGGAAATAAAAAAATACTGACATACCTAATTGGATTTCAACTTGTCCTTTCTGTGGCTAACCTAAATGTCTAGTTAAACAGTCTGGTTCATTGTTATCCTCAACAAATTTCTATGGTCTCAAACTCTCTTACCTATATACAACAGATATAATCTGACGACAGTCAAGTTTTCAACATGTTTAATCTGAGTGTTCACTGAAATGAACTGATTTGTGATTTGCACTCTCCTCTACCAGTCTCTGTAACTGCCCTTAAAAATCTTTAGTTGGGTTTTTCTTCATCTCTATGTGTATAATCCAACCTTTTTCTTATTTTCTGAGGCATTCCATTTCAATTATGTCCTCATGCCTCTCCATTGCTGTCATTAAGACGTGACAATCAAATACAATTAAGGGGGAAAAAAAAGTGCTACATACTGGAAATACCTCGATCCTTTTATAGAACCAGACCTAGATCGTCTGAGTGAAGCTGATCTTGATCTACGAAGAGACACAGATCTTGATCGCCGAGGAGACGCTGATCTTGACCTAAAAATTAAATCGAAGTACTTTAAAAAGTCCACCTCCAATTACTTTTCCTATTGCTTATTAAGGTGAATTGAACATCATCTCTCACCTCCTTCCCCTGCTCCTGCTGCGTGAGCGAGAGTATCGCCTACCCCTGGATCTCGAATGTGATCTAGACCGTGACCTATTTTTCAAGTCAGAAAAGAGCAAAATGTTAGATGGTAACTCATTTTTGGAGTTTGTGTGCCTCTGCTGAAATCAAATCTCAAAACTATTTAAATTTAGTGTCTCATTTGGAAATAAAACTCTGGGCCTATTAGCTGTCTTATTAATTTTTTTTTTTTTACTACCTAAAAAAAGATTTGTTAAAAACTCAATTACATCTTAGAATTACATAATATAAAACACTGTAATGTGTATTTAAAATAAACCTTGCAAGTTTGCAGGTCGACCCTCTTTGGCCCATGGTCTAGTAGATCTAGACGATCTAGAAGTATCTATAGCCGATCGCTGCATCTAGATGTTTTCTTCAATCTAACGACGATCAAACTGACAGCCAAATGAGCCAGGTGAGGCTTGATTGACGCAAGAAGATTTTTCTAGTTGGGAATGTGGTCAATCTGGTGTTCCTCTTTCTAAACCGGAGGGGGCCCCAATTGTAAGCCAAATTTACTGTTACGGCGATCACCGTCTCAAATTTTCTGCCCTTTAAAGAATAAGGTGAAGCTAGGTGTAGATGACTCGAGGGGATCTGGCCTCTTATGCTGATCACCTCAAGGTCTAGGAGGATCTTAATTGTCGGATTTGCAAGGCGCCTCAGCATGATATCATAAGGCTCGTGACATTCTGAATCAAGGCGACTGACTCAAACGAAGAAACCTGAAAGGTTTTGACCAGGTTGATTATTAATATATTAACATTTCTTTAATTAAACAAAAATTGTAAAATACACCTGTACAATTAACATTCAAGTTTATAGAAAAACACTAGTTTCTGCCTTGCTAATAAAAAAATTACTTGATTAACTAGTACATCAATCGTTCCTTTATGAAAATAAGTACCTGCTTCTTCTCCGCCGGCTATAGCGATGACAATCATAAGCATAATGTCCCTTTTCGCCACACTCATAGCATCTATCATTGGGATCAAAGGGACGTCGGGCAGGTGGTCTATCAAAACGAGATCTCCGAGGCATGCCTGTTGATAGTTCAACTCTCACTCGAGAACCACAAATCACTCTATAAAAAAAGAAAAGTAACAAAATTCTAATGCTAAAAAAATGCTAAATATAAAACTTTACAACTGCTTTCTTTGCCCTCACAACCTTTGCTCTCCCCTTCCTGTCTTAATAAAACGATTGGCTATTTATCTAAAATCTCCTCCAGACTACATAATCCAAACTTAGCACAGGAACCGTCTCGCTTAACATTTTAAGTTTCATTAACTGACATCTCACTTACTTGCCATCCAGGCCTCGCACTGCATCTTCTGCATCTCTAGGATCTTCAAATTCCACAAAGGCAAATCCTGGAGGATTTCTGGCAATCCACACAGTTCTTAAGGGACCATAATAACTGAAAGCCCTTTCTAACTCTCCTTTGCCAGCACCAGTTCCCAGGTTACCAACATACACCTTGGTTTCTGTTTAAAAACGTAAATAAAAAAACGCATGTTATGCAAAATCTGGTTTAAGTTTGAATGAAACCTCTGCCTTAAAAGAGACCATCTTTAAGACTGTGCAAAGCATGTTTAATGCTCTACCAAGGACTGAATTTAACCTTAAAACCAGCAAAGCCTGGAATTTAACCTTAAAACCAGCAAAGCCTGTACACTTCTGGAAAGCTAAGCGTACGACAAAATTCTTCACATTCAAATAAGCGGGGAGGAACCTCCAAAACACAAGCGCAGCTGCGTGGTAGGATGTTCCGCCCCGGCCCCGCCCCCGAGTCCCGGCAGCCCCCGGAGCGCTGGGAGCGCGCGGGCCGGCGGCAACAGCGGCGTCGGCGGCGGGCGGGCCCCGGCGGGGGCCGGGTCGGCTGAGCGGGGCTGCGCCGGCTCTCGTTCTCCACGGCAAGCGCCCCAGGCGCAGGCTCGCCCTTGACTCCAGCTCCCCGCCCCAGAGCCATAAACTGCGCTCGAAAGAGCTAAAAGAGAAAACAAACCAGCCGCCAGACGAAAAGATTATGTCTCCATTCCCACTCCGCAATTCCACCGACTGACGAGAATACCCAGCTCGAAGCTGCCGGTTTAGCTCAGTCTTAAATTCACCCCTGAATTTACGGCACATCTGTCTGCTAAAGTGGCGGGAAAGCGCCAAGGAAATGCGCCACCATGGTCGTCAATGTGCGCAAAATGGCAGCCGAGGGCGGGGGGGGGGTGGGGGACGGGCGGGCGGCTTAGGGAAGGGCAATAGCAAAACTGAGCGACAACCCGGCTCAGGCTGGGCGAGAGAAAAAGGCCCAAGAACTGTTCAAAACCCCAGCGAGACCTACCCCCGCCATCCCCTGTCTTTCTTGCACCCCGCCCCCGCCGCCTCCGGCTTCGTATGGTGTGCGCCGAAGCCGCCATTACGCACGCGGAATAACCGTCTCCCAACCGCCGCGCGAACCCCACGGCCTCTAAATACTCACTACACCCACAGAAACGTCTCTCACTGGGCCCCAGCCCCTTACCTCCTCCGTACCGCCCGTAGCGCGACATGATGACTGGCCCGCAAGCTCTGCTCCTTTAGCTCGCAGTGCCCACAGAACGAGTAATACAAAAGCTGCAACACACCCAGCGTCGCCAACGATCCCGGCGGCACTACGAGGAAGCGCCTGGGTTCGCACTTATATATGCGGCGGCTGGGTTCCGTTGCGCATGCGTCATCTCGACGTTCTGCGCGGCACAAAGGAGCTGGGCGGAAACAGACGAGAAGCCGCGCGGAGGGAACTGAGGGGGCTAAGACGCGGATCACGGGCGGAGGGATACGTTTCCATGGCAACTCCACGATCTCGTCCATAAACCCGTGGCCTTCCCTGCGTTGTCCCGCCCCCTCCCCTCCCCCTTTTCTCTGTGCCCTCCTCATTTTCCTTCCCTCTCCTTCCATCCTTTCATTTTCCCAGATACGGCCCCTCGGCCCTAGTAATCTTGTTACAGGTGCACTAGACCGGCCTTATGAAAGTCTGTAAAATTTAACCGCTGATGTTGCGCCGTCGCCGCCTTTCTGCTGGGGGACCAGGCCTAGAGTGATACTCATTGATCTTTGGGGCTCATCAGAGGTAATCGTGAGTTTAGCCAGGGAACCCCGGCGTTCTGAGTATTGGTGTCTACACCATAGGCCTCAAAAGGGGCAACCACCCCCAGGGACCGCCCGCCCTGCACCGACCCTCCAGCCCCCCTCAGAACCAGTCACCAATTTTCACCAACATGGTCCGAGTTCTTGGAGTCTGGGGAACAAAGGAATAGAGGGTTTTTTCACCCCATTATGCTAAAATTATGACAAAACCCTAAATCCTTAAATCATTTTGGTATGGCAATTCTGAAATTTGCATTTGAAGCACGGGGTAACATTTGTGCTTCCTTTCTAGTGCTTTCTGCTTTGTATTGTATCATCCCCTGAGTCTCAGTTCGTGAGGACTGGGACTTTAGAAGTCTTTTCTGAGTAGCAGCCTTGATGCTCAACCACTCTGTATATCAAATATCTGAAAATCTTTATGTTAGAATCGCTAAAAATCCAGTTTCGATTTTATGCAATGCATTTGCCAGACACCAACGCTGTAAATACATATTTAACTTCTTTTTTTTACCACTTGTAAGAAAAAGGCATTACACTATAAACAGGATACACGAGTTGTAAATGTTCCACAAAAAAGAGGAAATTTTTAGGTATTTGTATTTTTTTTTCATCTGTTTTAACTTCACTTGGCGTGTATGTGTAGATGTGGTATACAGAGTATAGGAGAAAGGAGACTTAAATAAGCCTTTATTTGGGTGAATAAAGTATGGATTCTCTCAGGTAATGCTACAAATTTATAGTTTTTTTTTCAGTTTTCAAATTATGGAAGGAATCGGTCTATCTCTAGAAAATCTCTAGCAAGAAAATAGAAGTTCTGTACAGTTTATGTTTGTTTCACCTTATTGATTTTTCCTTATCTACTTATCAAGATTCTTCTGGAAAGGATTAAACAATAAAGATCTTTTTATATTCTTTATATAGAAAGAATATCAATTTTGTAAAGCCTCACTAATTAAACTTTATTCTGTTAAGAATTTAATGACAAAAAAAAGAATTTAATGACAATTACTGTTGGACAAAACATAGGTAATTTACTGAGAGTACTTATTATATGCATAGCTCCTAATAGGCCTCAATAAATATTTTTTCACTCTGAATACAAGTCTATTGTACAAAAGAGAATTTCTAAGAATATAATAATGTAAACAGTACGAAAAGAAGCAATTATCCAACCTATAACAAATTGCTTTCAAGCACATTTAAGGAAAACCCTGATTGGCTTGCCTGTCTTTTTAGCTATGTATTATTTATTTCTATTAAAGGAAGGCCAATTCTAGGCTGAGCTTTGCTAACCTGGTTGCTGTGAAAAAATAATAGTACTGTATACTGCTTTTGTACAGTTGTACTGAACACTTTCTTTAAGAGCATGTAACCAATTACATGTCAATATAAATTAGGGAGTTTTTTTTTTTAAGAGTTGTTTTTATTTCTGCTGATTCTTTTGAAATCAGTTTCACCTACATAAATTTCATATTAAATTAAGATCACATTCCCAGATTCAATTTGAATGTGAAAGTTACTTAATTTGATTCAGTGAATATTCTAGTATTTCCTAA
This sequence comes from Sus scrofa, assembly GCF_054392235.1. Classification (NCBI taxonomy): domain Eukaryota; kingdom Metazoa; phylum Chordata; class Mammalia; order Artiodactyla; family Suidae; genus Sus; species Sus scrofa. The sequence goes on along the minus strand of NC_139385.1, from coordinate 113,809,806 downwards.
CATGACCTACTAAATAATTCTCAAGTTATGGTTATTAAATATCAACAATATTAGTTTATGAAGGGGGGTATGTCTTAATCCTTTCATTGCAGCTTTCAAAACGTATTTGCCTTTCCTAGGTTCAGTATTTCTGGAGAAACATTAAAGAAAAATTCACTTTTTATCTTACTTTATTCTCCATCTTAGTTTCATTTTTAAATCATTGTCAAACATTTTGGCTTAGGTGTGAAAACTTTAGAACAAAAACAAGTTTAGAGCTTTTGCACAGGTATCAGTTTTTAATTTAAAAATCATCTTTATATTATAAAAGTATTACCAACATTTATCTTTTAAGATGTATTTCCGTATGCACTGTGTATGTTTGTGCTGTAGGTCAATCTGAACAGCTGTATTCAACCACAACTTTCTTTTCTTTTTTCAACATTTCATAATCTTCTGTTCCCTCAAGAAGGTTGAGAAATTCTGGAAGGAAAAACTCTTAGTGGCATGTTTATACTACTTTTATATTGTATAAAGAAATTAACTTCTCACTAGCCAAGTACTGGACTGCAGTCAGTACTGAAGTATATAGGAGAGAGAGGGGAACTACTGTTAAAGAATGACAGGGCTTTGACCAAGAGTAAAACTAAGAAGAGGAAAAATGCGATGCAAGAGTGCCCCAATGATAGAAATCCAAATGGGTGGTTTGGGAGTATAAAGCAACTTAAGAGTGAGGCTTTCTGAGAAAAGACTGTGTTAAAAAGTGTGAAACTGTAAAGCCATCAAGCCCTAAACTAATCAATTTGTTGTTTCTTCTCTAAAGGAAGAATAGTAATGAAAGGGACTTGGTCAGCTTGATGTCTTAATTAGAGAGAGCTAGACTAGCTTAGAGTTTAGCACTTAGCACTGTCTTGGAAGGAGCAAACCTATGTTAATTAACCACCTCTCAGCTGTACTTAGACCATTGACTTTCCTTTGTTTGATGTTTTGCTACTGAGTTATTAGTCCCTGAAAATTAATATCGTCTACTGTAAATTAACAGACATAATTTTAGTTCAAGGGGGAAAGAAGTGGGGTGGACTGGGAGTTTGGGGTTAGTAAATGCAAACTATTACATTTAAAATAGATAAACAATAAGGTCCTACTGCATAGCACAGGGAGCTATATCCGATCTTCTGGTTCAGACCATGATGGAAAATAATATTTAAAAAAAGAATGTATGTATGTATGTGCGTATGTATATACTGACTAAGTCACTTTCCTGTACAGTTGAAATTGGCACAAATCAACCATACTTTAGTAAAAAATAAAAAAATAATTTTAGTTCAAAAATCTTTTTTTAGGAGAGATGGTGTAGTGTAATGACGAAGAGTGTAAGTGTCACGGAGTGTGACAGAGTGGGGTTTGAAGCTTGGCTCCACTATTAAAGAGCTGACTACTTTTAACCAAGTTTTGAATCTCCTGGTACTTCAGCTTGCTCATCTGCAAAATGTGATTTAATAATAGTACCTTGTCTCAGATGTTAGTATTGGATGAGTTAAACCAAGTATGTAACATTGCATACTGTCTAGCACACACAGAGTGTTCAATAAATGTTAGCTGTTAGTAATAGGAGGAGAAGGAGCAGCAGCAGTTTGATTAACCTTTGCAGTTGCTAAAAATTTGATATGAGTTGGGCACTTGACAAAATTAAAGTTTCTGCAAAGCTGAGGACTAGACTCTGGAACATGGTTGTGATCAGCTTTGGACATGCCTGAGATATCTTTGTCTCTTTACTCAGTGATTTCAGTATGGGAAATTGCCACTTTTCTTTTTTGACCCAATCCACATAGAGGAAAATATTCTGGCACATGTAACATGCAAATACTTAGAAATTGTCTTCATGAAAAGTAAATTTCCACGAACCCCAAAATCAAATTCTGAAACTTTCTTAAGGGTTCTATGCAAAAGTATTTGCCTATAGAATGGGGAGATGTGTGTTCATGAGCAGTATGGAAATTGTCACTTTTTATTACAAAGTTTAGACTTGGAAGCTAATTTCTATAAGAATAGGTACACCTTTTTTAAAAAAGTGAATGATGGAGTTACTGTTTGGGCTCAGCAGAAACAAACCCAACTAGTATTCATGAGGATGCAGGTTGGATCCTTGGCCCCTCTCAGTGGATTAAGGATGGGGCTCAGATCTGGCGTTGCTGCAGATGTGGTGTAGGCCAGCAGCTACAGCTCTGATTCAACCCCAAGCCTGGGAACTGTCATGTGCCTCCCCTATGGCCCTACAAAAAAAAAAAAAAACAACAAAAGAATGAAATCTACTTCAAAACCTATGGCAAATGGAAACATACACTACAACTCTCAGATAGTTATGTTTAGACTGCATATGAAAGAAATGGCTTGAAATTCAGAGGAGGAATTATTCATTTTTATTTTAATTTTTAATGGCCACACTCATGGGATATGGAAGTTCCCAGGAGCCAGGGATTGAATCCGAGCCACAGCAACCTACACCACAGCTGCAGCAACACTGGCTCCTTAATCCACTGCAACAGACTGAGGGTTAAACCCGCACCTTCACAGTGACCCAAACTGCTGCAGTCAGATTCTTAACCCACTGCACCACAGTAGGAACTCCAGGAAGAAGTTTTTAGATCACTAGTCTGACCATCTCATTTTTCAAAGGAGACTAAGAATTGCTGCATGATGAGTGCAGTGGTTCCCAAATCCTGCTGCAAGGACTGTCAGTTTGAGCATTGATGAAAATCTCTCCAGTCTCAGAAAAATATAAACTATTGCCAATCATTCTTTCTTGGGAAAAAATCTTTTCTTCTGTAATAATGTCATTTTTTTCTGTTAAAATGCTTCTCCCTACTCCTCTTTTTTAAGGAAAGGATGCTAGGAATCATTTTTTTAATCCCATGTGTTTTTCTTTTTTATTTAATTTTAATTTTATATTGGAGTATTGTTGATTTACAATGTTGTGTTAGTTTTAGATGTATGGCAAAGTGATTCTGTTATACATATACATATATTCATTCTTTTTCAGATTCTTTTCCCATATAGGTTATTACAGAATATTGAGTAGCTATCCCTGTGCTATACAGTAGGTCGTTGTTGATTATCTATTTTATATATAGTAGTGTGTATATGTTAATCCCACACTCCTAATTTATCCCTCCCTCATGTCTTGTCTTTTCTTTTTTGTTCTTTTTAAGTCTGTACCTGTGGCGTGTGGAACTTCCCAGGCTAAGGGTGGAATTGGAGCTGCAGCTGCTGGCCTACACTACAGCCACAGCAATGCAGGATCTGAGCTGCATCTGCGGCCCATGCTGAAACTTGCGGCAACACCACATCCTTAACACTATGTTGGGTTCTTAACTCCTGAGCCACAATGGAAACTCCTCTCCGTCGTGTGTTTTCTTGATTGAAAAAAGTTTGTCCCCTCCATTCCCTAATTTTTTTTTTTGTCTTTTTGTCTTTTGTCTTTTTTGTTGTTGCTGTTGTTGCTATTTCTTGGGCCGCTCCCTCGGCATATGGAGGTTCCCAGGCTAGGGGTCGAATCGGAGCTGTAGCCGCCGGCCTACACCAGAGCCACAGCAACGCAGGGATCCGAGCCTCGTCTGCAACCTACACCACAGCTCACGGCAACGCCGGATCGTTAACCCACTGAGCAAGGGCAGGGACCGAACCCGCAACCTCATGGTTCCTAGTCGGATTCGTTAACCACTGCGCCACGACGGGAACTCCCCTAATTTTTTTTTAATCTAGTTTTCCAAATTCAAGAGTCTAGAATCTATAGTAAGGAACAAAGTATGACTTTACCCAGTAAAAAATATAGAAAAAAAATAAGAAGAGCAAAAAAGAAATGTCTATCCTTACTAAAAATGCAAATTACAACAACATGCTATTTTTGTCAGGAGTGCAGTGAAATTGGCACTTACACTAATGAGAATGTGAGGAGTTCCTGCTGTGGAGCAGTGGGTTAAGAATCAGAATACAGGAGTTCCTGCTGTGGCTCAGTGGTTAATGAATCCGACTAGGAACCATGAGGTTGTGGGTTCGATCCTTGGCCTTGCTCAGTGTGTTAAGTATCTCGCGTTGCCATGAGCTGTGCTGTAGGTTGCAGACGAGGCTCCGATCCTGATCCCGAGTTGCTGTGGCTCTGGTGTAGGCCAGTGGCTACAGCTCTGATTAGACCCCTAGCCTGGGAATCTCCATATGCTGTGGGAGTGGCCCTAGAAAAGGCAAAAAACAAAAACAAACAAACAAAAGAGTCGGAATGCAGCAGCTTGGGTCGCTTGGGAGGTGCTGATTCAATCAGCATGGGTTAATGGGGCCAGTGTTACCACGGCTGCAACCTATGCCTATGCTGTAGGCTTTGGCTTGAAATCAGTCCTTGGCCCAGGAGTTTCCATATGCTGCATGTGCAGGCATTAAAAAACAAAAAAAAAAGTGTGAGATTTGAAGAGGTCAATTAGGCAATATGTTTTAAAATGATTAAATTATGTGTTTTTTTAGCTCAGCAATCCTCCTTTCTGGAGTTTATTCTAGGAATTAATCATAGATATGTGTAAAGATTTATATGCAAAAATGTTGGTAAGATCTGATTTATAATGTCAAAAACTGGAGCTAGCTTGAAATGAAACAAATTGGTTAAATGTTATGGCACATAAATTGGTTACATATATTGTGGCCATTAAAAACCACATTGGGAGTTCCTGTCATGGTGCAGTGGAAACCAATCTGACTAGGAACCATGAGGTTGCTGTTCGATCCCTGGCCTCACTCAGTGGGTAAGGATCTGACGTTGCCATGAGCTGTGGTGTAAGTTGCAGATGCGGCTCAGATCTGGCATTGCTGTGGCTGTGGCTGTGGCCAGCACCAACAGCTCTGATTCGACCCCTAGCCTGGGAACCTCCATATGCCATGGGTGTGGCCCTAAAACAAAGACAAAAAAAAAAAAAAAAAAAAAACCAAACACATTGTAGGAGTTTCCTGGTGGTTCAGCAGGTTAAGGATTTGGTGTTGCCACTGCTTCGGCTTAGGTTGCCATTATGGCAAGGGTTTGATCCCTGGCCCAGGAACTTCCAAATCCTGCAGGCATAGCCAAAACAATAAATAAACAAATAAATGTAATTTGTCTTTTTTTTTTAAATTTTTTTGTCTTTTTAGGGCTACACCCGTGGCATATGGAAGTTCCCAGTCTAGGGGTCAAATCGGAGCTACAGCTACCAGCCTACACCACAGCCATAGCAACACAGGATCGGAGCTGCATCTTCAACCTACACTGCAGTTCACAGCAACACCGGATCCTTAACCCACTGAAGGAGATCAGGGATTGAACCCATGTCTTCATGAATATTGGTCAGATTCATTACTGCTGAGCCACAGTGGGAACTCCCTAAGTTTTCTTGTTTTGTTTTCCTGTATTTTACAACTTTCCTGTAATTTTTTTTTTTTTAATAGAAAGCTTGGAGACAGGAATTCTAAGTTTGAACTGAGAATCACAATTTAGTACTTGTGTTCATTGGAACATGTGACTGTACCTGTCATTCTAGGCTCAGTATTTCTCAGGAGAAAATGAAGGTTTTAATGATGCTATCCATGGGTGGGTAGTGTTGTGAACGCAGTTTATGTGAGTTTGTTTTTTTAAAAATGATTTCTGCCTCCACAATCTTTTTTATTCCTCATTATTTGGCTGCAATAATGCAGCAATGCCAGATCCTTAACCCCCTGTGCCAGGCCAGGAATTAAACCCAATTGCTGGCACTACAGAGATGCTACCAATTCCATTGTCCTACTGTGGGAACTCCAGCTTTGGTTATTTTTTTTTTCCTTTATGATAAAAAATTTCTTTTATAAAATTATTATATAATTATATATATTATATATAACATTTAAATATATAAATAAATTATATAATATATTATAAACTATGTATTATTATTTTATAATAAAAATTAAATGTAATCTTAAATATAGATAAATAAATATAAATATTTTAAGTGGAAGTAGTAATGGGGGAATTAAATAGGATAGTTAATATAGGGATAATCTAGCATTAATATGTACACTCCCAAACTGTTAACTGTTGTTGCCTCTAGGACATGGAATTTGTTTGATGATAGAGTGGAGCTTTCATTTTTTACCTGTACAGTGTAGCCTTCTGCATTGTTTGAAGGTTTTGTTGTGGGGGGGTTGTGTTTTTTTTTCTTTTTTCTTTTTTTTTGGCCACACCTGTGGCATGTGGAAGTCTCTGGGCCACAGATCGAACTCATGCCACAGCAGCAACCTGAGCCACTGCATTCATAACACTGGATTCTTAAACTGCTCTGCCACAAGGGAATTCTGATTTTGTGTCTTTTTTAAAAAAACTAGTACTTTTTTAATAATACCTCAATATACCCCATACTTTTTTTTTTTTTTTTTTGTCTTTTTGCCATTTCTTGGGCCGCTCCTGGAGGTTCCCGGGCTAGGGGTCGAATCGGAGCTGTAGCTGCCAGCCTACACCAGAGCCACAGCAACGCAGGATCCGAGCCGCGTCTGCGGCCTACACCACAGCTCACGGCAACGCCAGAACCTTGACCCACTGAGCAAGGGCAGGGATCGAACCCGCAACCTCATGGTTCCTAGTCGGATTCGTTAACCACTACGCCATGACGGGAACTCCCCCATACTTTCTATACCTTTTACACAACCTTATTTTCCTTCATAGCTCTTCTTACCTCTCACCTGTTCATTTATTCTGTAAGAGTCTCTCACAGTGTGAAATATACAAGGACAGAGACAATGTCTTACTCACAGATGCATTCCTACTACCTGGCATTGTTCTTGGCCTATACAGTACTAGGTTCTCAATAATATTTGCAGAATTAATGAATTCTACTAAGAAACTGTTTCAGCAACTTCACATGGTTGTCGCTCAATTGATATTTACAAATGATTTTCCCAAGGTTATACAGCTATTTCAGGCCCAAATCTGAACCTCTGATTCTCTCAGTCCACAGAGCTTTCTTCTGCAAAACACTGCCTTTCTAAAAGTAACCTGTTTTGGCTTTTTTACCAACTCTTTGAGAGTTGTAGTGAAACACTTATTTTGGTTTTTGTTGTTGTTGTCTGGCCTTGCCCACAGCAGGCATATGGAAGCTCCTGGGCCAGGTATCAAACCCATGCCACTGCAGCAACTCAAGACACAGCAGTGACTACACCAGGTCCTTAACTTGCCGAACCACCAGGGAACTGCTTTGCATGCTAAAAATGTGCCTGTGAAACCTGCAAAATATGCTACCATTTTCCAGTGGGACATCGTTGGTATTTAAAACAACAAAAACTCCACTTTAATCCTAGAATTTCTCCTTTAAAATTTTTTTTGTTGAAGTATGGTTGATGTACAATATTATATAAGGTACAAATGTACAATATAGTGATTCACATTTTGTAAAGATTATACTCTATAGTTATTATAAAATATTGGCTATAATCGCTGTTGTAGAATATATTTTATACCTAATAGTTTGTTCCTCTAAATCCCCTATCCCTATAATGCCCCTCCTCACTTCCCTCTCCCACTGGTAACTACTGGTTTGTTCTCTGTATCTGTGAGTCCACTTTTTTGTTATTGATACACATATTCACTAGTTTGTTGTATTTTTTAGACTCCACGTATAAATGTTATCAGACCGTATTTATCTTTCTCTGACTTATTTCACTCAGCATAATGCCTTCCAAGTCCATCCACACTTGCAAATGGCAAAATTTTCTTCTTTCTTATGGCTAAATGGTATTCTGTTGTATGTGTGTATATCTATCTATCTATCTATCTATCTATCTATCTATCTATCTATCTATCTATCTATATCATATTTTGTTTATCCATTCATCTACTTATGGACACAAGTTGCTTCCATATCTTGGCAATAGTAAGTAATGCTGCTGTGAAAATTGGGGTTCAGGTATCTTTTCAAATTAGTGTCTATGGGTTTTTTTTTTTTTGATAATATATCCAGGAATGGAATTGCTAGATCATATGGTAGTTCAATTTTTAGTTTTCTAAGAAAAACCTTTATACAGTTTTCCACAGTGTCTGCACCAATTTATATCCAACCAAGAGTATTCTAAGGTTCCCTTTTCTGTACATCTTCGCCAGCATTTGTTATTTGTGTTCTTTTTTCTTTGTTTCTTTTTTTTTTTCTTTTTTTTTTTGTCTTTTTATGCTGTACCCTTGCCATATGGAAGTTCCCAGGCTAGGGGTGGAATTGGAGCTGCAACTACCAGCCTACGCCATAGCCGCAGCAACATCAGATCCAAGTCATATCTGCTGCATACACTGCAGCTCCCAGAAATGCTGGATCCTTAACCCACTGAGCAAGGCCAGGGATGGAACCCGCAACCTCATGGTTCCTAGTCCGATTAATTAACCACTGAGCCATGACAGGAACTCCTGTTTGGGGTTTTTTTGATGTTGACTTATATGACCTGTTTATATATGTTGGATATTAACCCCTTATCAAGTCATGTCATTTGCAAATATTTTCTGCCATTCAATAGGTTGTCTTTTCATTTTGTCAGTGGTTTCCTTTGTTGTGCAAAAGCTTTTAAGTTTAATTCGGTTTCATTTGTTGATTTTTGCTTTTATTGCCTTTGCTTTAGGAGATGGATCCAAAAAAATATTACCACAATTTATGTAAAAGAGTTTCTGCCTGTGTTTTCCTCTAGGAGTTTTAGGGTATCTGCTCCTACATTTAGGTCTTTATCTTTGTATATGATAATAGAGAATGTTCCAGTTTCATTCTTTTACCTGAGCTCTCCAGTTTTCCCAGCACCACTTATTGAAGAGACTGTCTTTTCTCCATTGTATATTATTGCCTCCTTTATCATGGATTAATTGACCATAAATTTGTGGGTTTATTTCCAAGCTCTCTATTCTGTTCCATTGATCTTTTTTTTTTTTTTTTTTCTTTTTACGGCCACACGCGGCATATGGAAGTACTCAGGCCAGGGGTCGAATCAGAGCTGCAGCTGGGGCCTACACTGCAGCTTATGGCAGTACCAGATCTTTAACCCACTGAGTGAGGCCAGGGATTGAACCTGCATCCTCACAGAGACAACATTTGATCCTTAACCGACTGAGCCACAACAGGAATTCCTGTTGCATTGATCTTTTTGTGACAGTACCATACTGTTTTGCTGACTGTAGCTTTGTAGTATAGTTGGAAGTGAAGGCGCATGATTCCTCCAGCTCTGTTCTTTCTCAAGACCATTTTGGCTGTTCAGCAGGGTCTTGTCTTTTGTGTTTCCATACAAATTTTAAAAATTTGTTCTAGGTCTGTGAAAAATGCTATTGGTATTTTGATAGGGATCATATTGAATCTGTAGGTTGCCTTGGTATTATGTTCATTTTAACAATATTAATTCTTCCAATCTAAAAATATGGTAGGAGTTCCTGTTGTGGTGCAGTGGAAACCCAAGCGGTGTCCATGAGGATGATGGTTCCATCCCTGGCCTCTCTCAGTGGGTCAAAGAACTGGCATTGCCATGAGCTGTGGTGTAGGTTGCAGACATGGCTTGAATCTGGTGTTGCTGTGGCTGTGGCTAGGCCAGCAGCTGTAGCTCTGATTTAACCCCTAGCCTGGGAGCTTCCATATGCCACAGTATAGGCCTAAAAAAAAAAAAATTAAAATTAAAATTAAAAAATAAAAAATTTTGGTATATTTTTTCATCTGTTTGTATCATCTTCAGTTTCTTTCATGAGTGTCTTAATAGTTTTCTGAGTCCAGGTCTTTTACTTCCTTGTGCAGGTTTATTTTTATTCCTAGATAATCTTACTGATGCAATGGTAAATGGGATTTTCTTTCTTTCTTTCTTTCTTTCTTTTTTTTTGTCTTTTGCCATTTCTTGGGCTGCTCCCGCAGCATATGGAGGTTCCCAGACTAGGGGTCTAATCGGAGCTGTAGCTGCCGGCCTGCACCAGAGCCACAGCAACAGGGGATCCGAGCCGCGTCTTCGACCTACACCACAGCTTACAGCTTACGGCAACGCCGGATCGTTAACCCACTGTGCAAGGGCAGGGATCGAACCCACAACCTCATGGTTCCTAGTCGGATTTGTTAACCACTGCTCCATGACGGGAACTCCTCTTTCTTTCTTTGTCTTTTTTTTAGGGCCATATGCGCGGCCTATGAAAGTTCCCAGGCTAGGGGTCAAATCAGAGCTGCAGCTGTTGGCCTACACCACAGCCGCAGCAACACCAGATCTGAGCCACTTCTGTGACCTACACCACATTCACGGCAATGCCAGATCCTTAAATCACTCAGCGAGGCCAGGGATCGAACCTGCGTCCTCAGATCTGTCCCCACTGAGCCATGACAGGAACTTCCTGGGATTTTCTTAATTTTTCTTTCTTTTTTAAACATTTTTTTTTATTGGAGTATAGTTGATTTACAATGTTGTGTTAGTTTCAGGTGTATAGCAGAGTGATTCAGTTTTACATTTAAACACATCCATTCTTTTTCAGAGTCTTTTCCGGTGTAGGTTATCATAGGGTAGTGATACCTTGTTTTGTTTATTTTTATTTTTTTGGCCACACCCATGGCATGCAGAAGTTCCCAGGCCAGGGACTGAACCTGTGCCACAGCAGTGACGACACCGGATCCTTAAATGCTAGGCCACCAGGAAACTCCCTAAACTTTCCTTTCTGATCTTTCATTATTCTTGTATAAAAGTGCAACAGATTTCTGTATATTAATTTGTATCCTGAAACTTTAGTGAATTCATTGATAGGCTTTAGTAGTTTTCTGGTGATGTTTTTAGGATTTCTATCATGTCAACTGTAAACAGTGATGATTTTACTTCTTCCTTTCCAATTTTGATTCTTTTTATTTCTTTTTCTTCTCCGATTGCTAGGACTAGAACTTCCAAAACTATGTTGAATAAAAGTAGCAAGAATGGGCATCCTTGTCTTGTTACTGATTTTTTTTTTTTTTTGTCTTTTTAGAGCTGCACCCCCAGCATATGGAGGTTCCCAGGCTAGGGGTCTAATTGGAGCTGTATCTGCTGGCCTTCGCCACAGCCACAGCAACACAGGATCCAAGCCACATCTGCAACCTACACCACAGCTCACAGCAATGCTGAATCCTTAACCCACTGAGCAAGGCCCACATCCTCATGGATACTGTTGGGTTTGTTAACGACAAGAATGCCTTGTTCCTGATCTTAGAGGAAATCTTTTCAGCTCTTCACCATAACGAATGATGTTAGCTGTGGATTTGTCATATGTGGCCTTTATTATATTGAGGTATATTCCCTCTGTGCCCACTTTTTGGAGTTTTTTTTTTTAAATCATAAATGGATGTTGAATTTTGTCAAAAGCTTTTTCCACATCTACTGAGCTTATCATTTAAAAAAAAATGTTATGGCCACACCCACAGCATATGTAAGGTCCAAGGCCAGGCATTGAATCAGAGCCACAACTGTGACCTACATTGCAGCTGTGCCAATGCCCGATCCTTTATTCATTTATTTATTTGTTTGTTTGTGTATTTATTTATTTATTTTATTTTTTCGGGCTGCGCTCATGACATATAGATGTTCCTAGGCTAGGGTTCCAATTGGAGCTACAGCTGCCAGCCTACACCACAGCCACCGCAACGCAGGATCTAAGCTGCATCTGCAACTTACACCACAGCTCAAGACAATGCCAGATCTTTAACCAATTGAGCAAGGCCGGAGATCAAAGCTGCAATCTTATGGATCCTAGTTGGATTCGTTTCCGCTGTGCCACGACAATGGGAACTCCAATGCCAGATCCTTTAACTCTCTGCAGTGGGCCTGGGATCAAACCAAGCCCTCACAACAACCCAAGCTGCTGCAGTCAGGCTCTTAACCCCACTGTACCACAGCAGGAACTTCTATCATATGGTTTTTATTCTTCAATTTGTTAATGTGTATATAACATTCATTGAGTTATAGATATTGAAAAATCCTTGAATCTCTGAATAAATCTCACTATGGTATATGATCCTTTTAATGTATTGTTGGGGTCTGTCTGCTAATACTTTGTTGAGGATTTTTGCACCTATGTTCATCAGTGATATTGGCCTGTAATTTTCTTTTTTTGTGATGTCTTTGGCTGGTTTGGAATAGAATTTGGATAGTATTGTTCTATCCGGTTATATACCATGAAAAGTTTTTTATTGTATTTTTATGCACAAATACCCCTAGCCCCTCTTTCTTCATCCTTCTCCCATTCAGTGCAGTGGGTTCAAGGTTTCTCATACAGATAAGTGCATTACTATAAAGTTAAAATCCCCGTGATGGAGATAAGTTTGCTGTGCTAGTCTTCCTAGGTGTAGGGAATCAAATTATTTTCTTGACATTTGCTGGTTACACTTATTATAGCACAATATTGGAAGGCTGATTTGATTTTTGGTTGATTTTTGGTTGCCTCAGATTTCAAGGAGGCAGTATTGCTACAGTTAAGCATCTTCAAATGAGATGCTAGTGAGAACAACTTTTGCTTTCCATAGGAGCCTTCCAGCTTCCATGAAAGGAAAACTTTCAATATCTGTGAATTTTTGCTTTCAGACTAGGAGGAGAGTATACATCATTCAATACCTTTGACACTGCCTAATCTAGAATCATGGTAATGATATGTGTGCTTCATTTCATATTTTCTTCATCAAAAGAATGTATTATGTGCTTAACAAATATAAGCTACTATACTTAAATATAATACTATACTTATTACCAGGATAAAATGATAATAAAAGTATGAACCTTACTCTTAAGACCTAATAGGATACAAACACACAAAAACGTTTATATTTTAAAACCAAATTGATTTGGATTCCATTATTTCAGATTTAATAACTTTCTTGCTTCTTTCCTATTAACCATTCTGTTCTTTCTCACCCTGAGTTTTGCTCTAAGTCCTAGTCAAAGTTTTCATAAATCATTTCCCATTTTTCTGTTTCCTACCCCTAGTGCTGTTAAATTCCAAAGGTACTATTTCTTTCTTTTTTTTTTCTTTCTTTCTTTCTTTTTTTTTTTTTTTTGGCACGCTCCAGGCATGTGGAGGCTTGTGGCCAGGACACAAGCCACTGCAGTAACAATGCCAGATCCTTAATCTACTGTGCCATAAGAGAACTCCTTTCTTTATTATTATTATGTTTCTGTTGTACAACATAGCAATTCACAATATTTAAAGTTATATTCTGCTGATAGTTATTATAAAATATTGACTATATTCCCTGTGTTATACTATATATCCTTGTATCTTATTTATTTTATACATTTGTACCTCTTAATCCCCTTCTTCTATCTTCCCCCTAACCCCTTCCCTCTCCTCACTGGTAAACACTAATTTGTTCTCTATATCTGAGTCTGTTTCTTTTTTGTTATATTTATTAGTTTGCTTTAGTTTTTAGATTCCATATATAAGTGATATTGTACGGCATCTGCCAAAGCTGCTGTTTCTGATAGTACACTTGCATTGTGTTAATTCCTTTAGTTATCTTCTATCTAGTTCCTTTGTTTGTTATTGGTTGGCCCAGGTCTTGGTCAGTCTGTTAGCTCTTTAAGTTGTCCTGAAGCACTTTTCCCTATATTTTTTGTTTGATAGTGGTGTTTTGCTCAGCCTCCTCCCCCCAGCAACAACAGTGGGAGGACAATCTGGTTAAATCTCATAGAAAGTTTTCCTAGGATGTTATGGCTCCTGATTTTAACCCCAAAGCTCAACTGTTCCTGCAGTTTTTCAAAAGATAACTTTCAGTGAGAGCCACCTTTTCTACTGTGGGTCTTTAGGGATCTTGAAAAAGTAGTATTTTTTTAAACTTATATATATATTTATTTATTTATTTTGCTTTTTAGGGCCACACCCGAGGCACATGAAGGTTCCTAGGCTAGGGGTCCAATCAGAGCTACAGCTGCTGGCCTACACCACAGAAACATCAGATCCCAGCTGTGTCTGTGACCTTCACCATGACTCACAGCAATGCTGAATCCCTAACCCACTGATTGAGGCATTGAACCCACAACCTCATGGTTCCTAGTCAGATTCGTTTCCACTGTGCCAGGATGGGAACTCCAAAAAAGTAGTATTTTATGTTCACTTCTTTTTTTCATCTTTAATAAAACACATTTATAGCCTACACACACACACATAAAATTTAGAAACAATAAAAAACATTCTTCCAAAATATCCTTTAACTTTTCACTAACTCAGATATAACATTTCTACTTAATATATAATTTTGATATATTACTGAATGTGGTGGACAGGAAAAACAGTCCCCAACCATTTGATTTTTGGCAAACCACTTAGCTTCACTTAGACTTAGTTTCCTCACCCGTAAAAGAAAAATGACAGTAATATCTCACAGAGTTGTGAGAATTAAATGAGATATTGCGTGCAAAGCCATACAGGCATTTTTTCTAATTGTAAGTAACATGTTGATTGCAGAAATTATATAAAATAGGAAAAAGTACAAATACTAGGCTATGAATTTTGTGAGAACTGGGCCAAATCTATCTCATTAACCATCATAAGCCTAGTACCTAGCATAGTGCTTATCATATAGTAGGTGCTGGATATTGATTAAATGTTATTAAATAAAAAAGAATATAAATGTTATCCATAATCTCATCACCCAGATCTAATCTTATTAGCAATATGATATGTATAGTTCTATTTTTTTTTTTTTTTTGGCGTTTTAGGGCTGCATATGCAGCATATGGAAGTCCTCAGGCTAGGGGTCAAAATGGAGCTACAGCTTCCAGCCTATGCCACAGCCATAGCAACGCAGGATCAGGATCCAAAACACATCTGTGACCTACACCACAGCTCACAGCAATGCCAGATCCCTGACCTGCTGAGGGAGACCAGAGATTGAAGCTGCATCTCAGGGATACCAGTGGTGTTTGTTTCCCCTGCACCACAATGGGAACTTCTATAGTTCTAATTTTTATCTATTGATATATCATTTCTTTGGGGAAAAAGATGTATCATATAGTCTTATAAAAACCTTCTTTTCTTTTTCTTTCTTTCTTTCTTTTTTTTTTTTTTTTTCTAATGGCTATATCCAGGTGTATGGAAATTCCTGAGCTAGGAATTGATTCTGAGCCACAGCTGCGAACTAAGAACTGGTGAGGCATATGGAAGTTCCCAGGCTAGGAGTCGAATTGGAGCCGCAGCTGCAGACAACACCAGATGCCACCTGAATCTGCCACCTATGCTGCAGGTTGTGGCAACACCAGATCCTTAACCCACTGAGCAAGGCCAGGGATTGAACCCACATCTTCACCCACACTATGTCGGATTTATAACCTGCTGAGCCATAGTGGGAACTCCAAAACCTGCTTTTTAAAATTTAATAACATGTGTTAGCTGATTTTGCTTGTCAGCATGACTTGTTAATGGATACTCAGACATTTGGTCAAACATTATTCTGATTGTGTCTGCGAGGGTGTTTAATGATGAGATTAACATTTGAATGAGTAGACTGTGTAAATCAGATTTCCCTCCCTAATGTGGGTGGGACTTATCCAATCAATTGATAACCTGAATAGACTGAGCCAGAGGGAATCTCTCTTAAAGCAGGACAACTTTTCCTGCTAGGACACTAACTGAAAGGCTGACTCTTAAGTTTTGGGGCCTGCTGGCATCCAGATTGGAATTTATACCCTCAGCTCTTCTGGGTCTCCAGCTTGCCGATTTAAGATCTTGGTACTTCTCAGCCTCCAGAATTGCATGAGCCAATTCCTTATTTTATATATTATTTTATATGGATAGTTGGTATTGTTTCTGTTTCTCTGGAGAGCCCTAATATATAGTATTACACCATAAACAATCTTCTAAGTCATTAAATGCTCTATGACCATATAATGTTTGCATAGCATTCCACTGTATATATGGGTATCCTCTGTTGTAAAAAAATTTAGATTGTTTTCTTTTTCTTTTTTTCCATGCCCATGGCATGTGGGCATCTGGTGGAAGTTCCTGTCCAGGGATCACACCCACATCACAGCAGCATCTTGAACAGCAGCAGTGACACCAGATCCTTAATCTGCTGTGCCACAAGAGAACTGTTTTCATTTTTATATTATAAATAAGGCTGAAGTGTATATAACTTCACATCCCTGATTATTTCTTTAGAATAATTTCATAAGTGAAATTACCAGGTCAAAGATTATTAAAAAAATATAAAAGCTTCTAAAATATGTTGCCAAATGATTGCAGCTACTTATTCACCCACCAACAAACCTACAAGGATATTTGGTTCTCTGCACCTTCATTAACCTTCCCTAGTAGTCTAGTGGTTAGGATTCAGCACTCTCTCTGTACCTTCATTAATATTGGATGTTACACATTTTTTAATCTGCCAAGTTTGATTTTGTTAATGGATAGCTTATTTTTTAATTTGTACTTTGTTGATGTACGGTGAGATTGAACATTATGCTCAGTGGCAATTTGTTTATGTCCCTTGCTAAATTTTCTGTTGGAGTGTTTCTTCTGTCTTACTAGTTCAAAGGAACTCTTACTATGTTAAGGACTTTAGTTATTTGTATTCACTGTAAAATTTTCCAGATTCATAGTTTTAACAGTTAATTAATTATTTCATCTTGAATTTATCTCAATATATGCATATTGAAAACTGTCAGAACCATGTGATAAGTATTGATTTAGTTTAATGACTAAGTTCCAGTCATTATATTCTGTGATAAAGACGGATATAAAGATGAAGTCAGAAGACAGACATGGAGTTCCCATCATGGCTCAGTGGTTAACGAATCTGACTAGGAACCATGAGGTTGTGGGTTCGATCCCTGGCCTTGCTCAGTGGGTTAAGGATCTGGCATTGCCATGAGCTATGGTGTAGGTCGCAGACGTGGCTCGGATCCCGCGTTGCTATGGCCCTGGTGTAGGCTGGCGGTTACAGCTCCGATTAGACCCCTGGCCTGAGAACCTCCATATGCCTCAGGTGCAGCCCTAGAAAAGACAAAAAGACAAAAAAAAAAAAAAAAAAAGACAGACACTCGAGGAGTTCCCGCTGTGGTGCAGAAAGTTAAGGATCCAGCGTTGTCTCTTCAGTGGCTCAGGTTCGATCCTTGGTCCAGCGCAGTGGCTTAAGCATCTAGCATTGCTGCAGCTGTGGCATAGATCACAGCTGCGTCTTGCTTAGAGTTTACCTCTGGTCTAGAAACTTCCATGTGCTGTGGGTGCAGCCAAGAAAAGAAGAGGAAGAAGAAAAAGAAGAAGACAGGCCCTTGAAAAATATATATGTAGGTCTGTAACAGAGGTAAGCACAGCACATCGTGGGAACATAGAGGATGTTCACTTTTCTTGGACTGAAGGAAGAAATCAAGAGACCTTCCCATCTTCTACATCTCTGCTCGAATTTAACCTTATCAGAGAGGCCTTCCATGACTCCCCACTACAAAATAGCAAGTTCCTCCCACCTCATCCCTCTCTAAATTCTTTATTCTGCCCTAACCCATTTTATTTTTCTTCTAGCATGTATCAACAACTGACATGCTATTTATTCATTTATTTACTGTTTCTCTCCCCCACCATAATGTCTATCCCCTAAGAAAATTAATTCCGGGAGAGCAAATCTTTGTTTTGTTTGCTGCTGTATCCCCAGCACCAAGAATAGTGCTCAGCATGTAGAAGGAGCCCACTTAAGTATGTATTGAATGAGTGACTGGAAGGAAGGCTCTTCTGTGTTAGTGGAAGAGGTTTCTCTCATAGTTATCCTAGGCTGGCTGCCCCTCCCTTTACCTGTGCTTTATGCCGCCCCTGCTGCCTCCTTTTTATTGAATTGTTCCTTTCTGTATCTTCAGCCTCTCCCTCTCTACCTTACTCAAGCTCCCTGTCTGATCTTCCTGGCTCAGTAATAGCCTTCCCTAATCCAGTCTCACTAGATAGATCCTTCCAAACACAGACAAGCAGGTAGAAATAAAGAAGACTTTTGAGACAGACCATTTTAAGCAAAAGAATGAAGAGTTCCTGCTGTGGCCCAGGAGGTTGAGTATCCGACTGCAGCAGCTCCAGTCACCGCCATGTTGTAGGTTCCATCCCTGGCTTAGCACAGTCAGTTAAAGGGTCTGATGTTGCTGCAGCTGTGGTATAGGTTGCAGCTGTGGTTCAGATTAAGTCACTGGCCCAGGAACTTCCATATGCCATGAATATGGCCATTAAAAAAAATAATAATAAGATAGGAGTGTGTCTCGGCCTCTATTACCAAAAATTTGGGACTTCCAAAACAAAGCCGTGTACATTCCAAATCCCATTTGAAACAATTCAGTAAAGACTATATGCCAGACTATGGGGGACTAGGTACAGATAAATGTGTAGAGTATTTACTCTATATGCCAGATACTGTCCTGACTCTTTTTCGTGTATTAATTCACCTGATTCTCCCAACCGCTCTTTGGTAGAAGTACTATGATTCCCTATTTGCAGATGAGAAAACAAGGCACAGTAAAGCCAAGCAAGTGGCACATTAGGATTCAATCCTTACTGGTCTAACTTCGTCGTCTGTGCGTGTTACCATTTTATAACCTTAGGGATAAGCCTCGTTAAAGACATATGCCCAGGGTGATTTGGAAGACAAGAGAGAGGCACCTCATCCAGCAAAGCAGAATTGCCAAAATCTGGTCACTGATGGGTATGGGAGGAGAAAATAGAATCTAGGGTGAGTGATGGTATCAACCATCTAGGTGGGATACAAGAGAAGAGGGAGGAGGAGATGGTTTTGGGAGTCAATAAATAACATCACTTTTCCTTCCCTGAGTTCAGAACCAATGAAATATAGATGTAAGAGTTAGGCAGAAGGAAACCAAGATATGACCTCTTTAATTAAGTTGATGATTACTGTGACTTCAGAAGTGCTGCCAAGTGGGCTCACTAATGTGGCCCCCCCTTAATTAAACAGATGGCACTGGTCCCACATGTAGCTAGAGAGCAAAAAACAAATGCTCCCTGTTTTTTTTTTTTTTTTTTTTTTTTTTCCCAGCTTCAAACTTTGCACAGGCTGGTTCTAAAAGAAGGAATTCAGAAAGAATAGAGGGACACCTCCCTAGTTCCCTCTGTCAACTCCCAGCCAGAAGTTGGCCCATTAGCAAGGAGTATTCCCTGGCAGAAAAGTCCCTTTATGGGAATATTAAGAATAGATAATAAGGGAAATAGGGAGAGGTTGGGAAAAGAGTATGGACTTTGAGTTATAAGATGAATAAGTTCTGAGAATCAAATGTATAATGGTGACTAAAGTGGTAACACTGTGTTGTGTAATCGAAATTTTCTGAGTACAACTTAGATGTTCTCACCCCCCCAAAAATCATCATGTTGTACACTTTAAATATCTTAGAGTTTCATTTGTCAGTTTTACCTCTATAGAACTGAGGAAAAAAATAGGAAAATATCCCTCCATTAACATCTCTGAAAATTTATATTATTGACTATATAAGTAATAATCCTTGAGGTAGGTGAAAAATAGAATCCCAATCCCCGAAGTGTTAGAGAACAATATACAAGTAAACCTGGTACAGAGAATTCATTATGGCTATATCTTTATGTCCTCTTAGGGAGTAGCAAACCTAGCAATTATGTGGCAGAAAGATGAGTTCACAACCTGCCTTCAAGCAATTCCTAGAAAGATGTTGCGGGCACCTGAATTCATTTAGCAACCATTTATTAATACCTGCTTTGTTCAAGGGGGATGTGCTAGAAATGGGGTAGGATGCTGAATAAAATACAAGGTGTGCCTTCAAGCTCCCAGGCTAGTGGTGAAAACAGGTGTATAAATAAGTACAATGCAGTGAGTTGAACATTAATAGAGACACAGAACACCATCAGAGTGATTATGCTGACATATTTAGGTAAGGTTTCAGAAAAGGTAAAGTTTGACCTGTCTTGGATGGAGAATAGGGATTCTTTTATGCCAGAGGTAAAGAACTTTGTCCTTGAGTTGACCCCGGCCCTCATCTAGGTTTCTCTAGCCAACCTTAATCTAGCTACTACTACTGCAGCCCCAAGAATAATTTCCTTCCTAATGGGCTGCATAGCTATTCTGCTCAGAGCTGAGCTTTTTAGATAATTAACCTGACTTTTCAATGGATGGTTATTACAATTGCTAATGCTGAGGCATAACTAAATCTTAGGTGTAAAAACAAGCAATTCAGCTAAAATAATATCTTTGAAGCTGTCCTCTCCCATTAATTTTCATTCATATATAACTTATTTTCCCTCTTTTTTCTTTCTTCCCCCCTGTATAAAAATCTTCATGTCTTTCTTCTGGTTTTTTCTCTTTGATTATTCTCCTCTGTCTTACTTTCTCCTCTGTCTTTTAATATATAAAAATAAAGAATTAAAGTACATTTTAAACTATGTAATTGTAAAGCTTTGTAATAATTACTATTTAAGTGTTGTGGTTATGATTTCTATTTTTAAAAATAATAATTGGAGCTATTTTATTATTATGCATACATTATTATGAATACATTGCTGTTTGGGGTTGGTTTTCCATTGTGCCTACCCCCACCCCACCGTCCTACCAAGATACTATAGTAATGCTGTGATAAAAACTGTAGCATTTGCGTTTTTTTCTTTTTTCTTTTTCTTTTCTTTTTTTTTTTTTTTTTTTTTTTTTTTGTCTTTTTAGGGCGGTACCTGAGGCATATGGAGGTTCCCAGGCTAGGGGTCCAATTGGAACTGTAGCCGAAGAGCCATAGCAACGTGGGATCCGAGCCACGTCTGCGACCTACACCACAGCTCACGGCAATGCCAGATCCTTAACCCACTGAGCAAGGCCAGGGACCAAACCTGCAACCTCATGGTTCCTAGTTGGATTTGTTAACCACTGAGCCACGACGGGAACTCCCTGAATTTTTTTTTTTAATTGCAACAATGTGAGGAAATCTTCCTAGTTTGCACAGCACTTTCCAGTCCAAAGTCCTATACAACTAGCCATAATATTTTATCAATACCTAGTTGTCTATTAAAGTATATGTAAGAATAGCATGGGATAGGTTGTCATTCCCATAACCTTTATTCTTCGGTCTAGACAGCTTATCCTTTCATCTAGTCTTAACTAGGATCTGTTCTAGTCTTAACTAGAGACCGCTTCTTTCCAGCCAGATTCTTGCCCCCAAGCCTTCCTATAAAGAACTCATTTTCTTTGTACAGCTATCATTGTATAGTTCTACAGCACAAATACACAAATGAATGATCTTATGAAAATGATAGATTGACGGGATGGTTAGCAAAAGAACTCAGTTTACAAAGGATTTGCTTCACAGTGTTCTCAAAGAGCGTGTTTTTTTTAGTACATGCCAGATGATTTGACCTTTGCAGAAATACATCTTCTAGGTAAATAAAATTATCTTTTTTCCCCTCTTTGTCTGACATAGATGAGAATATCCAAATGCTGCACCTCACAGCTATTAGTTTGTTTGCCTCCATTGTAATAGCGACAGCTCAGGCCGGGAAGAAGTGACCCCAGTCAGGAAGCAGGAGCTACCATTTTTGCAGCCCCAGATATTCCACCTCAGATCTATTTCCCATCTCTAAAGTGGGGAAACAAAGATGTCACTTGCTCTGAACAGAAGAGAAAATAATAAGGATGACTTTACATCATTTAGTAAGGGAGAAAATGATAAAGAGGAAAAGTTTGAAGACGCCTATGAAATGATCCCTGCAGCAACAACAATGGATCTTGTATCTTCCCTGGAAGAATGCACAACTGGATTGTATTTGTTTCTGAATAACAGATTCTCAGATGCCATAAATCTCATTTACCCCTGGTCGAAAAACAGCATATACCATGCTCTAATTTACAGCATCCTTATGGTTGTTAAGGCCATCCTGACTTTTGATCCACATGATATAGACATTGGGCTGACTGCGGCAAAGGAAGCTTTGAGAACCTGTAACAATTTCCGCAGAAAATCTCGGATGATGAGTTTGTCTCATCTAGTGAGTAAACAGGGCATAAAGGCTATCGAAGAGGAATTGCATGCAGAAGTCTGCTACGCTGAGTGTTTGATCTTGAAATCCACTGTAATGTTTATACAGGATGACAGTGTGCTTAGTTTACTTAAAAGTGGCATCAACATTGGGTTAAGTTACCAAATATACAAAGACTGTCAGCAGGTACTAACACAGATACATAATTACCAAAGCAAAACCTATAAACACCTGGTTGGAGGCATAAAGTTTGGACTTGGTGCATTCAATTTGATATTATCACTTGTGCCACCAAAGACACTTAAACTACTCAACATTGTTGGATACTCTGGTGATAGAGAGGTAGGCTTGACTTTGCTTCATGAGAGTGCATCTGAATCCCATATAAATAATATCTTAAGTGTTTTGACTCTATTCTTTTATTACAATTATATCTCTGTAGCTTTTGGTGTTGAAAAAGGCCACAGTTCTGCTATAGAGAATCTCTCTCTAATCTACCTCCAGAAATTTCCAAACTGTGTCATACTTAAATTTTTTCATGCACGTTTTAGTATGCTGAAAGGAAGTTTTAAACGTGCCCAGTTAACACTGGAGGAGTGCATTTTTATTCAGAACGAATGGAAGCAGGTTCATCACCTCTGTTACTGGGAACTCATGTGGTGCCACATTTTTCTGCTGGAATGGAGGCAGGCTTACCACTTTGCTGATCTACTGTTTCAAAATAGCAGATGGTCCAAGGCAATATATTCATTCGCTAAGGCCTCACTACTGGCCGTGCTTCCTTCTGACTTTTTGAAATCAGTAGGTGAAGACATGAGCTCTCTCTTCTTAAATGTGGATAACCTGAGAATCAGAATTTTAGGAACTTCAGTGCCAATAGAAAAGTTTGTTGCTGAGAAGGGTCAGCGCTATGGTAGTACTCCTGGCTGGTTTACGGCGCAGCCCATCCTGGAATTCATTTATGCCTGGAGTGGTTTCCGAGTCATGAGCAAAAGGCTAGAACTTATTTCCACCTGGCTATCAATAATTGACAAAGGAGAAGAGCTCTTACAAGAAAATCCAAATAAAGAGTATGGAATTGATGACATAAGTTTACTAAATTTATTGAAAGGTCTGTGCCTAAAATACTTGGGAAAATATTCGTTGGCTGAGCACTACTTAAATCATGTCATTCAAAAGGAGAAATTGTTAAAATATGACCACTATTTGGTGCCATACTCTTACTATGAACTGGGTATCCTATACTATCTTAAAGGAGATTATGCCAACGCAATAAAAAGCCTAGAAAACATAAAAAACTACAAAGACTATTCCATGGAAGCCCGATTACAGTTTAGGGCTCATGTGGCCCTTGAGCAAATAGCTAAAGAGAAATGATTTAGACACAAACTGCGGTTTTGTTTTTTTATGAGTGAAATGTCTACAATTGGCAAGGTAATTAACAGCTACAAAAATAATTTCTTTGTGGAAGAAATCCAAGAAGAGGCAGCTGCTAAGAATGTGACCAGTAACAAGGAAGAAAGGAATTGGCTCTTACTTTTCTCTCTTTTGTTCTCTATACCTATAAAATGGA
This sequence comes from Sus scrofa, assembly GCF_054392235.1. Taxonomy (NCBI): domain Eukaryota; kingdom Metazoa; phylum Chordata; class Mammalia; order Artiodactyla; family Suidae; genus Sus; species Sus scrofa. The sequence goes on along the minus strand of NC_139385.1, from coordinate 113,786,299 downwards.
ATGTCTTAGACTGGCAAATGGAGTGATGCACTTTCTTGAAAAAGAAAAGGCAAATGATGTACATTATAAAATTTTCTGGCTCCTTTATATGTTATGAATTTATCTATTAAGTTAGACATTTTTTTAAAAACTCAAAAAATGTTTTTTTTAACATCTTACTAGATTATGTGCAGCTCACAAATAAAATAGGGAAAGTAGCTCTACTAGGAATTCCAGTGCCCTGAACATGTTTTTATTTAATTGTTAAAGAAATAAAAGAAAAAAGAGGAGTTCCTGTGTGGTGCAGGAGGTTAAGGATCCAGTGTTGTCATGCAGTGGCTCGGGTCATTGCTGTAGCACAGGTTCAATCCCTGGCCCAGGAACACCACAGGTGCAGGGGAAAGAAAGAAAAGAAAAAAAGACTTAAGGTCTTACATTTCAAAACAGTGATGCACTGAATAGCATAGACTCTGAAAAGTTTTCCCTCATACACAATACTTTTTATTGGCTCTTTATACCAGAGAAGATATCTTCCCTTGTATGATCAGTGGTATATTTTACCCTTTCTCACTAGGAAGCTCAAATCTGGGCCTATAATTAGCTACAGAATAGAGAAGAAAGAGGCCTCTCTTCCACACACAGAAACCCTTTGAAGATAATTGGAGGAAAATAGGAGGATAGATTCCCTGGATAGAGACTGGGCTATTGGATGGAGAGTTTAGTTACTGTACAGTCCTCTCTTTAGTTGCCCTCCTTAAGGTATAATTCCTATTAAGATCAATTTTTTAACATAATTAAACCTCTTGCATCTGTCCTGTTGCCACTGTTAATGGGCTAATTTGAGAGTAAACAGCAGCTGTAGGAATGGGGCTTTATATTGTTTTACCTGCTTTAGGGATAAAATAAATTCCTAATTTCCAGACCATTAGGTCTGGCTGAGTGTATTCTCTTTGCATCACCCTTGGAGATGGAAGTTGCTGGGAGAGTTTGGTTTGCTAGAACACATGGGTGAAATACATTATCTTTTTTTTCTTTTTGTCTTTTTAGGGCCGCACCCATGGCATATGGAGGTTCCCAGCCTAGGGGTCGAATCAGAGCTGTAGCTGCCAGCCTACACCAGGGCCATAGCAACTCAGGATCCCAGCTGTGTCTGTGACCTACACCACAGCTCACGGCAATGCCGGATCCTTAATCCACTGATCAAGGACAAGGATGGAACCCACATCCTCATGAATGCTATTTGGGTTTGCTAATGGCTAAACCAGAACGGGAACTCCTCAAACACGTTATCTTAATGCTTTGGGTGTCTGAACAACCACCTGGAGCACAATGAGGAGCTGGTATTTTAGATCTGGAAATGCTTACTTTGATAAATATATTCCTCATTAATTAAAAATAGTCTTTTAAGTGAATAACCATGCTTGAGTTATTCCCCATTATTCAATTAGTACAGAGTAATGGTTAAGAGAGCAGGCTTTAGCCTGATTGCCTGGGCTTGTATCCTAGCTCTGTCGCACCCATTTTACTTAGTGCTGAAGTTTCTTTACTGTTGCCTTCCTGTGCCATAAACACAAAGTGCTGTTGGAGCATTTTTTTATTCAATGATAAAATTTCTTATCTAATTTAGTAGATAAATATTTGGAGCCTGAGATACTGGAAAAAGTAAAAGGAAGAGGGGGTTATGAATGAATAAAAGAACAAAGAGAATTTCGTTAAAGGCCTAGGGTCATAGTTCTCAATGTGACCTTGCTCAATACAATCAGCCGCTAAATCCTTTCATCTCTCCTTTGAAATAGTTGTTGAATCTATTCTTTTTTCCCCTTCTTTTTCTTTTCCACTGCTACCAGCTTAGGCTAGGACTTTTTATTTCCTAACTGGACTATTGCAGGTCCTTAGGAACTCAGTACTGAGCATTCTTTTTTGTTCCAAGGCAATTCCAGGGAAAAACTGAAATGGTTAAGTCTACTTCTTTTTTTTTTGGTCTTGTTAGGGCTGCACCTGTGGCATATGGAGATTCCCAGGCTAGAGGTCGAATTGGAACTATAGCCACTGGTCTACACCACAGTCACAGCTATGCCAGATCCGAGTGCATCTTCGACCTACACCACAGCTCTTGGCAACACTGGATCCTTAACCTACTGAGCAAGGCCAGGGATGGAACCTAAGTCCTCATGGATACTAGTCGGATTCATTTCTGCTGAGCCATGACAGGAACTCCTAACTCTACTTCTTTTTTCAAATGAAAATAAAATATATGTAAAACATGTATATTCTTACCAGTTGGGTTTATTTCTTTGTTGAATAAGAAGAACTCAATGAAAAAAAAATAAATGCCTTTATTTTTAGCCAGAAACTTTCATGCTTTATATTTGTTTAGGGTTCACAAAGTCTCTTCAAAGTATTTTTATCTTAGGAAAACAATCCTATCTTCACTCTACTGCTAGGGAAACAAATCTTCCCTCTCTGTGGTGAACAGGGTTGGGCAGGGCTGAGCAGGGCTATGCTGGGTTTGACTGGGCTTGGCTGGATAGATAGTGAATCAACTTGGATATTGCCTCCTGAAAATTGAATTTCCATTTCTAAAGTGGTTCTGAGAAAATTTCCTCCTATTGCCACTGCTTTGTTCAAGAATAGAGGCTACATTTTACATGTATGTTTTATGCTGTATGTGAGCTATACCTCTCTATTTTTCCTCACATCCAATTTCTCTGCATCCTTTCTAATACACCAATTTAATCATGTCATTGCATCACATTTTTTCCATTCTCTTTGATCGATTTATTCACTTATAAAGTTAGTTAATATTTGAAAGTTCTTTGAATAGTGCCTGACACGTATTAGTTGCTATATGGTTACATAAGAAAAATTCAATTCAAATTGAGCATCTCACTATATACCAAGCAATGTGCTAGAGGTAGGGTATATGGTAGAAAACAAAACAGACATGAGCCCTGCCCAAGAGTTTATAGGGTTTACTAAGTGACTCTATGTCTTAGGCATGAAAATTGAGAGCTGATGGGATCTTGGGTCATCTAATCCCATATTTTCATTTATGGATAAGGAAACTGAAATCTAAGAAGGCAAATGACTTCCAAAATCATAAAGCTGGTAGGAGTACTTTCAGTGGTGTGAAGGAGCCAGTTTAAAATGGCTCAAAAGGAGCTCCTGTTGTGGCTCAGTGGTTAACAAATCTGACTAGGAACCATGAGGTTGCAGGTTTGATCCCTGGCCTTGCTCAGTGGGTTAAGGATCCAGCGCTTCTGTGAGCTGTGGTGTAGATTGCAGTTGTGGCTCAGATCCCGCATTGCTGTGGCTGTGGCGTAGGCCAGCGGCTATAGCTCCGATTAGACCCCTAGCCTGGGAACTTCCATATGCCGAGGAAGCCGCCCTAGAAAAGGCAAAGACAAAAAAATAAATAAAATAATAAAATAAAATGGCTCAAAAAAGCCTGTTGAATTTTTTGAGCCTGTTGTTAAATCATTGGAACCTTGAAATCAGCCAAGGTGAGAATAGCTACACCAAAGTTATCACCAAATGGTACAAATCAGGCTTTCTTTTTTTCAGGCAAACAGGTTTACCAGGACACTACAGATTTAACCAAATTGAAACCAAGGTTGCTAAAACTCCCTCCTAAAACTCCCTGCTCACTGTTTTTCTCTCCAGCCCACATCTCCTTTGATCAGATTCTGAATCTCATAGGTGAAGAATTTTTTGTAGGTGTTTCTTATTGCCTATACATCAAGTTCAAGGGCTACCTGATTTAGAAGCTTTTCTAAAAACCCCATTCCCAACCCTTGCCATTTACTATCACCTCCAGGTAGAATGATTGCTTACTTGTTTACAAGTACAAGAAGATATCAACTCCCCAAAGGCAAAACATTTTTTAAATTAGTTTTTGAATTCCTAGTTCTTAATAGAAAACATAGTAGGCATAGGTACACAATGTATGCTTGATGAATAAACAGACAAAGAATGGATACTTCTAATGGGTTTTACTTATTGAATGCAAGCAAGAACACTAAAAAAAAAATCTTAGGCCAAAATACTTTATTTTTTCCTGACCTTGTCTTTCATGAATATCCTTAGTAAAATTACCACTTCCACCCCCCCCCCTCATTTTTTAACCTACTTTTCAGACCCAACACTGTGAATTGAAATTTGTGATAGTTTAGCCAGGGCAAGGCAGGTTTATCTTTGCACTGTGTTAAAGAACAGCAAACAGTATAAGACTATTGATGATTTATTTATTTATTTATTGTCTTTTTTTTTGCCATTTCTTGGGCAGCTCCCCGAGGCATATGGAGGTTCCCAGGCTAGGGGTCGAATTGGAGCTGTAGCCACCAGCCTACACCAGAGCCACAGCAACTCGAGATCCAAGCCATGTCTGCAACCTATACCACAGCTCATGGCAACGCTGGATCCTTACCCACTGAGCAAGGCCAGGGATTGAACCCGCAACCTCATGGTTCCTAGTCAGATTGGTTAACCACTGAGTCACGACAGGAACTCCAAAAATTTCTTTAAAATGTATTTCTTTGCTATGGATTTCCCGTCGTGGTGCAGTGGTTAACAAACCCGATTAGGAACCATGAGGTTTCAGGTTCGGTCCCTGGCCTTGTTCAGTGGGTTAAGGATCTGGTGTTGCCATGAGCTGTGGTGTAGATTGCAGACACGGCTTGGATCTGATGTGGCTGTGGCTGTGGTGTGGGCCGGTGGCTACAGCTCAGATTAGATGTCTAGCCTGGGAACCTCCATATGCCACAGGAGCGGCCCAAGAAATGGCAAAAAGACAAAAAAATGTATATATATTTCTTTGCTAAATTAAATGTACTCCAAAATCTAAAATAAGCAATTTTGGTCTTGGCAAGAGCTAAGTGCTTGCGTGTGTGCGTGTGCGCACAGGTTGAGGGAAAGGTAGACATTAGGAAGGAGCGGGGGTGGGGGGCATAGAGAATGTGAGAAAGGGACACCAATTGGGGATGAAGGAAGCACCTGGAGATGAGGGTAGGAGCTGACCAGGGAAAAGATAGTAGTCTTAAAATGCAAATAACCAGTTGTCACTATTTGGTTGTAGCTCTTTTTTTTTTTAATTTTAGGGCTGCACATATGTGGCATATGGAAGTTCCTGGGCTAGGGGTAGAATTGTAGCTGCAGCTGCTGGCCTACACCACAGCCACAGCAATGCTAGATGTGAGTCAAGTCTGTAACTTTCTCTGCAGCTTGCGGCAACTGCCAGTTCCTCATTAATTGAGCGAGGCCAGGGATCTAATCTGCACCCTCATGGATACTAGTTAGGTTCTTAACATGCTTAGCCACAATGGGAACTCTGATTGTAGCCTTTTGGACTGAATTTTTATTAGGTCAAATATTTTTCTTTACAGCGTAATAATTGGCATTTATATTAGCTCTTTGCAGACTTATGGAGGACTTTTTCTGGCAAAATCTAATTTAATCTACAAAAGCCACACTAATATAATCATTCAACAAGTGAAGGTGTGGGGAAGGATTATTTGAAATGACGACATTAAGAAACAATAAACTTCAAGGATTACATGGAACTCCAATCCCAAGTAGTAAGGGAAAAGCTGATTAACTATAGGTGTTTTCTATATTGTGTGTGTGTGTGTTTTGACTACACCTGGCATGTGGAAATTCCCAAGGCCTGGGAAAGAACCCAAGCCATGGCAGTGGTCAAGCCAAGACAGTGACAACACCAAATCCTTAACCTCCTGTGCAACAAGGGAACTCCTTTATATCGTGGTTTGACAGTACCATTCCCCTAATTCAGTTATTTGTAAATCTCCCTTGGTGTTCACATTTGCAGGAACTCGACATTTCTTATCTTGTACCAATTTTCAGGATCACAGTCTGGGAAAAATTCTGGACCATTGCCAGAAACTAACTAAAATACATGACCAGAAATTTGTGGTGCAATCAAGTCTTTTGCGTTTTTCCACTCGGGGGTAGGAGAATTTATTCAACCCAATCTTTTGCTTTTCTTTCAGCTTCTGCACCTCCTACAGGACTGTATCAAGGGCATGTCTCAAAGGAGCAGGCATCTTAATTGCCTTACACAAGCCAAACAAGAAATAGCTTGGTTCTGTGGCTCTTTTCCAAGGCACTGTCACCTCACACTTCTAAAGCTTTAGGATTTACCTGGAGGGTTCATGTGCTTTGAATTCACGGTAAAGGTGGAAATCCAGTTCTACTCCCAAGGAAGGGGTGGCAAGAGTCTTTCCTTTTAAAATTTTTACTTTGAAATGTCCATGGTGGCAGCGAAGAGGTGACCTTAGCGAACACGGAGGCTTATTATCATTACCAAAAAAAAAAAAAAAAAAAAAAAAAAAAAAAAATCAGGCCTTGCCTGCACTCTGAACGCTGCTTTTATCATTCCAATCCTCCCGGACTCTCAAATCTCTAAGTGTGACCAAGGCCAAGGACTACAAACCGGAGAATTCTGGGGGTAGGAAGTGACGACATGGCGCAAAGCACACTGGACTCCGCTCAAGAGATTCCTTCCTTCCCGCGTGGTTGCTCAGGGCCGGTTGGTGCCAGAAGTTTTAATTGGTATTTTCCTCGTTTGTCAGGATTAAATGTTAAGTATCACCTGGTTTGAGTACAGCTCTGAGAATCCTGCTGATACGGGCTAGGTCAGGGAATCAGCTCTAGAGCCTAGCTGCTGCCCCTTCGTTTACGCATCCTCCAAACAAATTTTAAATTGAAATTGTCATTTTCCGGAGGCCTCTCCCTGGCGGGATCCAGCGGAGAAACAGAACCAGAGAGGAAATGTGTGGGTATGAGAGGAGTTTTCTTTTTCAATTTTGACTAATAGTGTGTGGAGTGAGCTTCTTTGATCGAAGGAGAGCAGAGTTAAAGGGTCCGGGGTCCGAGCATCTTCAGATCGGAGATCAAAGCCAGCGCGAAGGTGATCAGGAATGGGATTGGAAGGTGAAATAGAATTGTGCCAGATGAGTTACCCCAGACGGGCCCGCGGCAACTCGGTGTCCGCTTGGCTTTCAGACTGAATAGTAAGTTTTAACTGTTTCCTTGATGTGGAATTTGAGGCAAATCGCAGGTGTTCTCTCTCGCCATTAGAGTGGACATCAGGGGTAATACGTTTGCTTGGATGGAACATATATGTTAATCCGAACTGGTGGTTGTTTTAGATCTAGCCAGCTGGCAGCCATGAATGAATGGATGAAGAAAGGCCCCTTAGAATGGCAAGATTACACTTACAAAGAAGTCAGAGTGACAGCCAGTGAGAAGGAGTATAAAGGATGGGTTTTAACCACAGACCCAGTCTCTGCCAAGTGAGTATGGGTCCTGCTTCCCAGAAATCCCCCTTTGTTCTGTGTATATGTTATTTCATACTAAGAAAGCAGAAAGGAGTTCCTCTCGTGTCTCAGTGGTTAATGAATCCAACTAGGAACCATGAGGTTGCAGGTTCGGTCCTTGGCCTTGCTCAGTGGGTTAAGGATCCGGTGTTGCCGTGAGCTGTGGTGTAGATTGCAGAAGTGGCTCGGATCCCCCGTTGCTGTGGCTCTGGCGTAGGCCAGCAGCTACAGTTCCGATTGGACCCCTAGCTTGGGAACATCCATATGCCGTGGGATCGGCCCTAGAAAAGGCAAAAAGACAAAAAAAAAAAAAAAAAAAAAGCAGATAAATGAAAGGCTAATTATTCTCGCATAAGAATTTAATATCCTTTGAATCTAAGTACTGTTCTTATAGAATATGCTATTTATAGTATAGTATAGAATTCTTCTAGACCAGCCAGGTTCATAAAAATGGGACACTCCTTTTTTTTATTACATTCTATTGGAAAGTTTCAAATACATATAAATGTAATGAGAGTAGTATAATGAACACTAGCCTTATTCTCCCAGATATTTTGAGGCCAATTACAGAGATAATTTTTATTTTTCATTATTTGTTTATTTATTTTTATCTTTTTTTTAGGGCTGCACCCGCGCAGCATATGGAGGTTCCCATGCTCGAGGTCCAGTCAGAGCTGTAGCTGCTGGCCTGCACCACAGCCACAGCAACATGGGAGCAGAGTTGCATCTGCAGCCTACACCTACACCACAGTTCATGGCAACACTGAATCCTTAACCCACTGAGCGAGGCCAGGATGGAGCCCGCATCCTAATGGATGCTAGTCTGGTTCGTTAACCACTGTGCCACGATGGGAACTCCCAGAGATAATTTTTAATGATGTGCTCATAAATCCTTCATTATAGCTGTTAGCAGATTAGGACTCTAATAAAAGTAACCACATAACATTATAACACTTTAACAAAAGTGAAAATAACTTTAATATTAGCTAATTCTTAGTCCGAGTTCAGATTTTCCTGATTGTCTCCAAAGTTTGTCTTTTATCTTTGTACGGCCACACCCGCGGCATTTGGAGGTTTCCAGACTAGGGGTCCAATCGGAGTTATAGCTGCTGGCCTAGCCAGAGCCACAGTAACACGATCCCAGCCGAGTCTGCTGCCTACACCACAGATCACAGCAACTCCAGATCCTCAACTCACTGAGCAAGGCCAGGGATTGAACCCGCAACCTCATGGTTCCTAGTCGGATTTGTTTCCGCTGCACAACAATGGGAACTCCCAAAGTATCTTTTCATATTGGTTTATTAGTTTGTTGATGTGTCTCTTAAAAATCTTAATCTAGAAATTGTACTTTCTCTCTCTTTGGTTTTCCATATCATTTATTTGTTGAAGAAATGGAGTCTCTGGTCTTAGAGAATTGAACACACTCTGGATTTAACTCATTGCATTGTCATGGTATAATTAAACATGGTCTTCTATCTTCTATTTCCTAAAAACTAGCATACATATCTAGAGGTTTGATTAGAATCAGATTTATTTTTTGCAAGTCTACTTTAAAGGTGGTAATACAAACACACTTTATTTTGGAATGATTTTAGACTTACACAAGAATTGTAAAGAAAGCACAGAGAGTACCTATATCCCCAGCTTCCTAATGTTTGCAGCTTACACAGCAATTAAACACTTGTCAGAACTAACAATTTACATTAACTAAACTACAATCATTTGGATTTTATCACTTTCTCCACTCCTGACCTTTTCCTCTTCTGGTATCGAATCCAAGATCCCACATTACATTTAATCATCATGTCCCCTTAGTCTCCTCTGATATGTGACAGTTTTTCAGTCTTTGTTTTTCATGACCCTGACATCTTTGAAGAGTTCTGGTGTGGTATTTTGTAGAATGTCTCTCAATTTGGGTTTGTGTGATGCTTTCTCAGAGACTGTTGGTTGTAGGTTTTTGGGAAACGTACCATGAAAATGAAATTCTCATCATGTTACAGCACATCGCATCATATTATATATCATTTTAATTAGATTTTTGCATTTATATTCATGAGTGAGATTAGTCTATATTTTTATTTTTAACCCTGTCCTCTGCTTTTGGTATCAAGGTATTATTAGCCTCACTAAATAAGTTGAGGCATTGTCTGTCTCCCTTTTATATTCTCTTAGAAGAATTTGGTTGGATAGAAATGTTTGATCCTTGAAAATTTTATAGAACTTCCTGGTAAAATTATCCGGGCCTCCCCCACCTACCCCCGCCACCATGGCAAGATTTTAAACTTGTTATTCAGTTTTTGTTAAAAATTATAGGACTATGTACTTTCTCTCTCTTTTTTTAAGTCAGCGGTAGAAATTTATATCTTCTAGGAAGTCTTCTGTTTTAAGTTTCAAAATTATTGGCTTAAATTGGTTCTTAATATTTTATACTATTAATTTTTGCTGCCTTTTTCCTAATAGTATTTATATGTGCCTTTTTTTTTTTCTCTCTTTTTATTAATCTTGGCTGCGTTTTCTGAAATTTATATATCCTTTTCAAAGAACCAGCTTTTGGCTTGGATGATCCTCTTATTGACGCTTTTGTTTTCTGCTTGATTAATTTTGTGCTTTGTTATTTTCTTCCATCTGCTCTGAAGGGGAGTTATTCATTTTTTTTTTTTTAAACTCTGAAAGTTAAATCTGTACCCTGTCTTTTTTCCTAATACACATTTAAAACATTTACAACTCCTTAATGCTTTAACTACATCCCACAATGATTAGCTTTAGGCTGGGCAAAAGATTTAGATGTTTAGGACCCTCAGAGAATTTGTATTGAGCAAGTGAAAACACTTGTGGTGAGAGGATTAATTTAAAATGGGGAAGAGCATTCCCTATTATTCTAGTGACCTGTTGGGGGTTGATGCTGCCCCTTGTTGCATAGCTTCTCCCATAGTTTTATGTGTCTTTAGGTTTTTCTTTTGCAACTATGCTCTGAACTTACTTTTCCTCCAAAGTATTGTCCTCGTGAACTTCCTTGAAGATGGCAGCATGTCTGTGACCGGAATCATGGGACATGGTGTGCAGACTGTTGAAATTGTGAATGAAGGGGACCATAACGTGAGAGAGAAACTGATGCATTTGTTCATGTCTGGAGACTGCAAGGCATACAGCCCGGAGGATCTGGAAGAGAGAAAGAACAGCCTGAAGAAATGGCTGGAGAAGAACCACATCCCCATCACTGAACAGGGAGATTCACGAAGGACTCTCTGTGTGGCTGGGGTCTTGACTATAGACCCCCCATATGGTCCAGAAAATTGCAGTAGTTCTAATGAGATTATTTTGTCCCGTGTTCAGGATCTTATTCAAGGACATCTTGCAGCTTCCCACTGAAAGGCTGAGAACTGTAGGTGCACTGACTGAAATAAGACTTCCTCTTTTGGAAAGTCTTTGTTGTTTCTGCTGAAATAAAAGATATGGATCATGAGTGCTAATAAGTAAACCGGGCAGGATGGCACCTCAAACAAAACTATAACAGGGACATCAGAATTACGAGTCTTTTCTTGTGATGGGGATACACCTCCATTTTTGTTAGACAAGAAATGTATTCGGAAAAGATGGAACATGTTAAATTTGTTATAAAATTCAAAGTTAAAATACAATCTCAGTTTTTGTTTTGTTTTGGTCTTTTTAGGACCACACTCACAGCATACGGAGGTTCCCAGGCTAGGGGTCAAATCAGAGCTGTAGCTGTCTGCCTGTACCACAGCAACATGGGATCCAAACTGCGTCTGCAACCTACACCACAGCTCACAGCAACACCAGATCCTAATCCACTGATCAAGGCCAGGAATTGAACCTGTGTCCTCATGGATGCTAGTTGGGTTTGCTAACCACTGAGCCATAATGGGGACTCCCACAATCTTGTTATAGCCTTCCTTTGCACTAACTAAATGCATCTATTGTTTTTATTTTTTGCCTTTTCTAGGGCCACTCCTGTGGCAAATGGAGGTTCCCAAGCTAGGGGTCAAATTGGAGCTGTAGCCGCCGGCCTACGTCAGAGCCACAGCAATGTGGGATCCAAACTGCGTCTGTAACTTACACCACAGTTCACAGCAACGCCAGATCTTTAACCCACTGAGCAAGGCCAGGGATCGAACCTGCAACCTCATGGTTCCTAGTTGGATTTGTTAACCACTGAGTCATGACGGGAACTCCAAATGTGTCTATTTTAAAAAGGTTATTTTTTAAAGTTGTTTGTATAATGATGAAATAGTTTTTTTGATTAGACTATATGCTTTTTTGGTTGAGACTTGAAAGTTTTGATTGTTGGTAAAATCTTAACACATAAACCTTATAACTCTGAAAAGCCTTGAAAGTGAGCAGTGGCTGATATCTCTGAGGAAAAAGGTGACAGGTATTTTGCTGCTGAGCTCAACCCAGTTCTTTTGCCTGGTGGGTTTGGCTCAGACTTCTGAGTCACAGTGCTCTGATCCTACCACTTGGAAGCCAGTCAGAGAGGTTTCTGGCCCACAAAGGAACCCCAGATTGTTAGTTTAGGCTACTCAAAATGGCTATTCTCTTGCTGTCTGTACATCCTCATGGGTGACCAGTCTCTACTTCACCTACGCCTACTCATGTGAATGTGTTTACCCTCTGCCCCTTAGGCCAGAACAGCTCCACCTGCTAGTTTATTCAAGGGAAGCTAGTTTCCCTGGTAACTGATGAGCCAGCCCGGTGTCAATTCCTCCTATAAATGGTAGCCTCCTCCCACAGCTAGGGAAGTCTGTAGCCATATTCTCCTCACCCTCAGCCACACGTGGTGGAGTGTTACTTCAGGACCTTGCTTCAAATGTGTAAGATCTCCCCCCTCTACTAAAGCACTGATGTCGCTACTTCTGGGTTCTTTCTTTGGACTACAAGCTGCATAACAAGGCTTGCTGGGCTGTGGGGTGCAGAGCCACAGGGTCTTTGCGGGAGAACATCTACAGTGCTCACAGGGTTCCCACAGATTAAAACTTCAAGCCCCTTACTCCCTAGAATAGAGGTTAGGCAACTTCAGGCCCTTGTCACTCTAGGACTCTGCTTCAGATGTGTAAGCTCCTCTGCCTAGTAAGCTGTTGATATTTCTGTTGCTGTCTCCAGGCTTCTCTTGGTCTCAAGGCTGAGCATCCACAAGGCTTACAGACCTGCGGGGTGCAGCCCAACAACTGACAAGGCAGCCAGGAGGCTGAGGAAACTCCCGTGAGTGCCAAGATGTAGGAAGTGAGAATGGGTGATGGAAAGTTGTGGGGGTGGGGGCTGGGGGAGTCCCAAGCTGGCTGCCCACTAACACATGGGGCCCTGTGGCTGCCGACTTCCATAAACGATGCTTTTCTCTCATTATATTGATGATAACCTGTTAACCTCAGTCTCTTTCAAGTTTAAAAGTAGCAGCCCCATAGGAAATTCCCCTGTGGCTCAATAGGTTAAGGATCCAGTTCTGGTCTTATTACAGCTGTGCTGCAGGTTGCAGCTGTGGTGAGGGTTCTGTCCCTGGTCCAAGAACTTCACATACCTTGGTTGTGGGGAAAAAATAAACAACAAACCTAAAAGTAGAAGCCTCATGATTGTGGTTCATCTGACTGCAGGGGGGTGGCTGTCGAATACAGACAAAATGCAAGGACCTGGGTTATCTACAGAAGACAGGCAGGCCCCTGACCCACCACCCCTAAACCGTTAAAGACACGGGCTTTAGGGATATTAGGGCCCGGCTTGTGAATTGGGCACGGCCAGTTACTCCGAGGGTTTGGTTGGAGTCTGTGGTAACGGCAAATTAGCGAGAGTGCCCTTGGGCTTCTGTTGCCAGCTGTGGAAGGGGGCAGAGCAGTGATCTAGTGGAGCAGGAGCTATACGCAGTCTGCAATCCATAACAGCAGATGGAATACAGAAAAGGCCTATCCCAGGCAATGGAGCAATGCAAAAACACTGTTCAGGGTCTGGAATAGCCATGTGTGACCTGTAGGACCCCCATGGACATCTTTAGTGACCAAGGAATCCATTTTAGTGGCCATGAAGCTCAGGAATGAGCCAAGACAAATGACCTATCTTGGTATTTCTGCCTCCTCGATGACCCCACTGCTGCCTGGCTAACTTGAAAGGGATGAATAGACTACTTAAGCAATAGTTGAGACAGGAAACTCGCTCTCACAACATGTGCATCAGGAGGCTGACTCAAGCCCTGCGAACTCTAACTGCATAGGCCAGGAGCAATCATCCCAGTGTTTACACCCTGGTGCCCAAGAGGCAACTGCTCTGCCGCCTCGGAGCTCAACTGCTGACCACCAAAGAATTGTCCACTCAGTCAGGACCATAAGTCACTTTTGTCCTTGTGACAGGTTCTACCCCTGGGGAAATACATGACGAAGTGGCCTTGAGACTGGCAGGGGCATCCCCCATGGTTTAGGATTGCTGCCCCTTGGGGAGCAGGATGGGAACAGGACCTACAGATACCACTGCTCTTCCACCCGGCCTCACCCAAGTCTACTAACCTAACTAATCTGGACCCCTTACTGGAGAGAGACACCATTATATTGACCTTGTAATCTGTTGTCCCATTGCCTTGCTAGTATTTGGCCCTGGCTGTGGGGACTGAGGGTGGACAGGAAGTCTGGTCCTACGGGCCAGGACAGCCCACAGGCAGGGTGGTGTTATCTCGGAGTGCTCTCACTGCTTGTGTTTTTGGTTAATGGTCCTGATCTTCCCTATGTGGTGCCTGTGGACCATCTCCCACTTCATCCCTGGTCAGAAGAAGGAATGTGTTTGTGGACTGGGCAGCCACAGTGGCCTCCCTGTGAAATGAGTTGGGTCTATGCTGTTGTCGTTCTCCTGTGGTCGTCCCGGGAAAAGCTGACCCAGTAGATGCCTGGCTCCAAAAGTTTGCCCATCTCTTGCACTCTTGATACTCCAGACTGTGGTCTGTACTGCATTTGCGGCACTGGGGTTGCAGTGCACCTCTCCATACCTGACCCTAGGGATATCACAGAAGAGGGGTTGACCAAGATGTGAGGGTGGAGCAGGGTATGTAGGGCTGGAGTTTATGGTCCGGCCACTCAAGACGGCTGTTCTCTTATTCTCTGTACATGCCCCTGCGTGACCAGCCCCTGTTTCACCTATGCCCTACTCACGTGAATGTGTTTGCTCCCACTTGCCCCCTGCCCCTTAGGCCAGAGCAGCTCCACCTGTTAGTTTATTCAAGGGAAGCATCTGCCCTCGTGATGGTGGTTGACCTGAGGGGCGCCTGCCTTGGTTGCTGGTTTCCCTGGTAACTGATGAGCCAACCTGATGTCAAATTCCTCTATAAACGGTAGCCGCCTCCTCCCCTGGGTGTGGAATTCTGCTGCCACATCCTGCTTGCTGTTAGCCACGCACAGGATGCTGCTCTGGGATGTTGCTTCACATGGGTAAGGTCCCCCCCCATCTGCCAAAGCACTGATGCCATGGTTTGTGTTTTGTTTTTTTTTGTTTGTTTGTTTTTGGACTCCAAGCTGGACAGCAAGGCTTACATGCCTTTGGGGTCCAGTGCAATGGGGTCTTTGCAGGGGAACATCGACAGTGACCCTTGGGTTCCCATATCAGATTTAAACACCAATCCCCTGACTCCCTAGGACAGGGGTTAGCAAACCATGGGCCCTTGGGCCAAATCTTGTCTGCTGCCTTCTTTTTTAATGTTTTATTGGAACACGGTTGTACCCACTGGTTTTGTGTGCTTTCTGTGGCTTCCCTTGAGCCATATTGGTAGAGTCGAGTATTAACAAACTATATGGCTTATATTTATAGAAAAATAGGGTAGGTTTTTTGTTTGTTTGTTTGTTTGTTTTTAACCATACAGCTTGCCCTAGGAGATCCTTGAACTAGTTTATCAGGGGTCAGAGTGTCCTTCCAAGGCAGGTTTGACCTTTGTTTTATCCCTTGTCATCCATACAAAAAGAATCTTGTGGTACTTGAAAGAAATACTTTAGAATATTCAGGTTTTAGGGGTTCTTTGAAAGCAGTTTGATAACATAGCTGTTATTTTCTGCATAGTTGTAGAGTAATAGGATTACCTACTGCTTCTCGCACTTTGTCAAAATTCAGAATCAGCTGGAGGGCTTGTTAGCACAAATTAGTAGCAGGGTTCAGCAATCTATTCTGATTTAGTAGGGGACCACAAACCTGCACTTGTAACAAACTCCCAGATCATACTTGCAAAAGCAGTTTAGAAACTTCAGAGAATAGAAAGTCCTTCGGAGTTCCCGTCATGGCGCAGTGGTTAACGACTCCGACTAGGAGCCATGAGGTTGCGGGTTTGATCCCTGCCCTTGCTCAGTGAGCTCTCATGTGGGTCGCAGACGCGGCTCGGATCCTGCATTGCTATGGTTCTGGCATAGGCTGGTGGCTGCAGCTCAGATTGAACCCCTAGCTTGGGAACCTCCATATGCCGCGGGAGCTGCCCAGGAAATGGCAAAAAGACAAAAAAAAAAAAAAAAAAAAAGTCCTTCCTGGGAATTCCCATTGTGGCTCAGGGGAAACGAACCCGACTAGTACCTGTGAAGATGCAGATTCGATCCCTGACCCTGCTCAGAGGGTTAGGGATCCGGTGTTGATGTGAGCTGTGGCTGTAGCTCCCACTCAACCCCTAGCCCAGGAACTTTGCAATGCCACAGGTACGGCCCTAAAAAGCAAAAAAATAAAGTCCTTCCTCACAACTTTGAAGTTCCATGACCACAGAAGTGAAATGTAGCCCACAGCCTTTTTCCTTGTGACCAGAAGGTGCCCCTTCACTGACTGTCTTCAGCTCGCAAATAGGGGAAGGGGAATAAGAACCAGTTAAATGGAAATACAGGAAATTATCCACAGCCTTGGTCAGGACTGAGCCTTGACCCATGGGCATTGGTGTTGGTAGATCTATTTGCTGTCAGACTCATGAGCCGGAGACAGATTTTCTTGGCAACTGAGTCTTCTGATTGTTTAATTTGTCTTGTGAACAAAACCTGAGTGCTGAAGAGAGTGCTTAGTCTGGCTCAGCCCTGGAAGCCTGCCTGCTTAGGGAGTTGGGCCAGCCAGTTGCCCAGCTAAGATTCTCGCCAGGAGTTTAACTCGCCTGTTTCCGATCCCTCCTCTGGTTCCAGATTCCAGGGGGTAGAATGGGGGGTGGGGTGGGGAGTAGGGGTGGAGGGAGAGAGTCTTCCCCAAAGCTGGCTCTGCTTGCTGCTACCTGGAGGCAGTAGCTAGGACAGTCTTAGAACATGTGTGGTGCCAAGAATACTTTTTTAGAACAAAAGGTTATGACTTTCACAGAATAATTTTTGATCCCTTTGGAGCAAAGCTTCCAGCTTCTGTGCTGTCTTGCCTTCCCACTGTTCACCTGACTTCCTAAATCTCTCCACCTATTCCTAAATTTGCTATGGTGGACATTGACTATTTTCTGTGAATTGTTTTCAATAAAACTAATTAAAAATTTAAAACGATCGTAGTTTTTTGAGAACTGGTGGCATTTTCATAATGCCTCTTTTCCTTTTTTTGTGTGTGGTGGGGGGCACGTCCATGGCATATGGAAGTCCCCTGGCCAGGGATCAAAACTGTGACATAGCAGTGACCAGAGTCCCTGACGTGACAACACTGGATTCTTAACCAGCTGCACCACAAGGGAACTCCCATAATGCCCTTGAATTAGATTCTAGAATGCTAGGGACAAAGCTAAGTATTACTATAGTTGTGGGATAAATCAGCAGTGAAGGACTATAATTGCACATATCAATTGCCCCCATTGCCAAATACAACTGGCTTTTCTAAAACCGCTTGAGGAGTTGTATTGTGGTGCAGTGGGTTGAGGATCTGGCCTTGTCATTGGAGCAAGTCGGGTGGCTGCTGTGGGTGGGGCCAAAAATAAATGAAACCACTTTGAGGTTAAAATATCATAAAAAAACACTTACGGGTTTTTTGGGGGGGTCACATCTGCAGCATATGCAAGTTCCCAGGCTAGGAGTCGAATTGGAGGTACAGGTGCTGGCCTATGCCATAGCAACAGCAACTCGGGATCCGAGCCGCATCTGGGATCCATACCACAGCTCATGGCAATGCCAGATACTTAATCCACTGAGCAAGGCCAGGGAATGAACCCACATTTTCATGGACAGTAGTGGGATTCGGGATTCATTTCCACTGCACCACAATGGGAACTCCTTTTTTTGTTTGTTTGTTTTTGTTTTTAAATGGCCGCATCCAAGGCATATAGAAATTACTGAGGCCAGGGATTGAATCCAAGCTGCAGCAACTGCAGATCATTTAACCCACTGTGCTGGACTAGGGATTGAATCCTGGCCTCTGCAACAACCTGAGCGGCCACAATCAGGTTCTTAACCCACTGCACCACAGTGGGAACTCCAAAAACTACATATTTAATGAATACAACTTGATGAGTTTGGAGATGAGCATACACCTATGAAACTGTCAATATCGCCTTCAACAGTTTTTCCTGCCTTCTTTAATATAAATTCTGTGCTGTCTTGCTGTCCTACTGTTCACCTGACTTCCTAAATCTCTCCACCTTCTAAAATTGCTATGGTGGACATTGACTATTTTCTGTGAATTGTTTTCAATAAAATTAAAATTTAAAATGATTGTAATTTTTTGAGAACTGGTGGCATTTTCATAATGTCTCTTTTCCTTTTTTTGTGTGTGTGTTTTTGGTTTATTTCAGACAACATTATGTTAAACAACTTTTATTAAAAAATTATACCATGACCCAAACATTCTTTTAACTTCTGCATATTACAGTATTTTAAGTTTTTAAATAATTGTAATGAATGTGTACAGTTTGTTTCAGTAGTTTTAATATTTTTATTTAAGATAATGTTGTATTATGGACTAAGACTTATAAAATAGTCCCTTAGGGAGTTCCCAAGTTGTCTTGTTTATGACTCCATACTCTCACTTTTATGGCTGGGGTTTAATCTCTGGCCTGGGAACTGAAATCCCATATCAAGTCGCTGCAAGAAAAGAAACTACCACTTTTTGGGAGTTTCCTGGTGGCTTAGTGGTTTAAGGATCTGGTGTTATCACTGCTGCGGCATGAGTTCGATCCTTGGCTTGAGAACTTCTGCATGCTGCAGGCAAGGCAAAAAAAAGTCTCAAATTTTTGACGTGTTATTTTTGCTATGATAGATTATGGTGCAAAGATGTATTACACATCTTTATTCCTTTTATCAAAAACTAATGCCGGAGTTCCCGTCGTGGCGCAGTGGTTAACGAATACGACTAGGAACCATTAGGTTGCGGGTTCGGTCCCTGCCCTTGCTCAGTGGGTTAACGATCCGGCGTTGCCGTGAGCTGTGGTGTAGGTTGCAGACGCGGCTCGGATCCCGCGTTGCTGTGGCTCTGGCGTAGGCCGGTGGCTACAGCTCCGATTGGACCCCTAGCCTGGAAACCTCCATATGCCGCGGGAGCGGCCCAAGAAATAGCAACAACAACAACAACAAAAAAAGACAAAAGACAAAAAAACAAAACAAAACAAAACAAAAAAACTAATGCCTAGAAATGTATTATGTCAAAGAGTATGAACACATGTAGGTTTTCTTTCAATAGTTTGTGTTGCTTTACATTGATCAGAACAGTAATGTGTATATAAATTTCATTATACCCTTAGAGTGTTAATATTTTGTATAATTTTACAACTAAACACAAAATGGTGTTTTAAAGTTGCTTTAATTTTTATTAACACTTCCCCATGTGTTTATTTCCAACATGGGAACTGTTTGATGTCTTTAATTTTTTTGGCTGCACCTGTGGCATATGGGTGTTCCCAGGCCAGGGATCCAAGCTGCTGCAAATCCTTAACCTGTTGTGCCACAAGAAACTCCTGATTTTTTAAATTTTATTTTAAGTGAGAATTGCAACCATTTTTAATTTTTATTTATTATTTTGCTTTTTAGGGCTGCACCCGAGGCTTAAGGAGGTTCCCAGGCTGGGGGCCAATCGGAGCTACAGTTGCCGGTCTACGCCAGAGCCACCAGCAATGCAGGATTCGCGCAGCGTCTGCAGCCTACACCACAGCTCACAGCAATGCCAGATCCTTAACCTACTGAGTGAGGCCAGGGATCGAAGCTGCAGCCTCATGGTTCCTAGTTGAATTCGTTTCTGCTGTGCCATGATGGGAACTCCCTGATTTATGTTTTTAAGAAGATCCTTCATTTTTAAGAAGGGCCTTTCCCCCCATATTCTCATTATCTTGTCATATCTGTTTGCGTTTCTCATTTTTGCTCACATGGATATACATGTTAATGAGCAACTATAATTAGAGACACATTGCTTCTAACTTACTTTCACATAAATTTAGACTTTCAGAGAATTTGTGAGAATGGGACAAAGATTTGCCATATAGTCTTTATCCAGCAAATGTTAACATTTTACCTCATTTACATTTTCTGTGCATGTGTATGAACGTGTTCATTTCCCCCTGAACTGTGTAAGAATAAATTGCAGACCCAATGGAAATATGGGGAAATTTTCTTAATTGCCATATAATTATCAAAATCAGAAAACATTAATACAGTAATGTGATTTAATAGAGACATTATCTAAATTTTGCCTATTGTCTCAGTGTTCACTAAACCAGGAAAGACTTACTTGGATTATGTCTTGCATTCAGTTGTCAAGTCTCTTTAGTCTCCTTCCCTGTGGAGTAGTTCCTTAATCTTTTATTTGACTGTCATGACACTGACATTTGAAAATACAGGCCAGTTATTTTGTGGTATATCCCTCAATTTGGGTTTGTCTGTTACTTCCATATGATTTAGTATGATACGTATTTTTTGGGTAGGAATACTCTGGAAATGACAATTCTCAGTGCATCATTTCAGGAGGCATATGATGCTGATTTGTTCTATATTTGGTGATGCTAACTGTGATTCCTTGGTTAAGGTGGTGCCTGTCAGGTTTTGCCACTGAAGTTTTTTCTTTTTGTAATTATAGGCATCTTTATACATATTTCTAAAAATATCTTTATTGAGGTATTAACAAATAAAATTCACTTCAAGTGTATAATTCAATGATTCATAGTAAATTTAAAGTTGTGCAACCATTATAATCTAATTTTTTATTTAATTTATTGAAGTGTAGTTGATTTACAATGTTGTGTTAACGTTTACTCTTTAGTAAAATGATTTAGTTTTATATATATGCGCACACACATAGTTTTCCATTATGGCTTATCACAAAATATTGAATATAGTTCCCTGTGCTATACACTAGGACCTTGTTAATCCATTCTATATATAATAATCTGCCTCTGCTGATCCCAAACTCCCAGCTCTTCCCTCTCCCTTCGCAACCACAGGTCTGTTCTGTCTGTGAGTCTGTTTCTGTTTCAGATAAGTTCATTTGTGTTATATTTTAGACTCTGCATGTGAGTGATTTATCATTTAAATGACATTTATCTTTCTCTGTCCGACTTCACCTACTCTGATAATCTTGATATCTGTCCATGTTGCTACAAATGGCATTATTTCATTCTTTTTTATGGCTAAGTACTTCATTTTATTTATAATCACATTTTCAGGAGTGTGTGTGTTTTTGTATATGTATGTGTGAGTATGACTGGGTCATTTTGCTGACAAATTGGCACAACGTTGTAAATCAACTAGTCAAAATTGTCAACACTGATATGTCTAATAAAGCTGTACTAAATAGCAAATGCTGAAGAGGCTGTGGAGAAAAGGGAACCCTCCTACACTATTGGTGGGAATGTAAATTGGTGCAGCAAAAATAGAGAATGAGTTTCCTTAAACTAAAAATAGGGCTGCCATATGATCCAGCAAATCCACTCCTGGGCATCAATCCAGAAAATTCTATAATTTGAAAATATACACACATTGTCTAATTGTTAAAACATTTCCACCATCCCCATAAGATCCTCTATCCCATTTGTAGTCAATTCCCTTTCCCACCCTCAGCCCCAGGTAATCACTCATCTACTTTATGTATATTTTATTTTTTTTTGTATATTTCATATAACTCATACAAAATACAGTTTTTGTCTTTGGCTCCTTTTACTTACTCACTTATAAAATATTTAAGACAACAGCCTGTGTGTTGTTGAACCACAACTTACTAAAATAATCCTGGAGTTCCCGACTTGGCTCAGTGGTTTACGAATCCGACTGGGAATCATGAGGTTGCGGGTTTGATCCCTGGCCTTGCTCAGTGAGTTAAAGATTTGGCGTTGCCGTGAGCTATGGTGTAGGTCGCAGACGTGGCTCGGATCTGGCATGGCTGTGGCGTGGGCTGGCGGCTACAGCTCCAACTGGGCCCCTAGCCTGGGAACCTCCATGTGCCGTGGATGTGGCCCTAGAAAAAAGACAAAATATTCCACTAAATCTTGAAATTGAGTCCATGTTGTAGGATATAAGTGTCTTTTAATTACTGAATAATAATCCATTATGAATATACTATGTTTTATTCACTCACCGGTTGTTGGATATTTGGATTGTTTATGGTTTTTGGCTGTTATGAATAATGCCCCTGTGACAAGTCTTTAGATACATATTTTCATAATTTCTTGGGTGAAATACCTAGGAATAGTTGCTGGATTATATGATAACTATATTTTTAAAATTTTTATTGTATGTTTGATTTATATGATTTCTGCATATTTTTCATATACTTTCTATTGTTTTATCACAGGATATTGAATATAGTTCTCTGTGCTATACAGTAGGACCTTGTTTATCCATCATATATATAACAGTTTGCCTCTGCTCATCCCAAACTCCCAATCTTTTCCTCCCCCAGCCCCTCTTCCCCCTTGGCAACCACAAGTGTATTCTCTTTTCTGTGAGTCTATTTTAGTCTTGTAGATAGGTTAACATGTGTTGTATTTTACTTTTTTTTTTTTTTTTTGCTTTTTAGGGCACCGCATGTGGCATATGTAAGTTCCCAGGTTAGGGGTCAAATCAGAGCTGCAGCTATTGGCCTACACCACAGCAACATGGGAACTAAGCTGCATCTGCGACCTACACCACAGCTCATGGCAATGCTGGATCCTTAACCCACTGAGCAGGGCCAGGGATTGAACCCATGTCCTCATGGATACTAGTTGGGTTCATTACTACTGAGCCTCAAAGGGAACTCCACAAGTTGGATTTTAGATTCCACATATAAGTGATACCATATGGTATTTATCTTTCTCTGTCTTACTTAGTATGATAATCTCTAGGTTCATCCATGTTGCTACAAATGACATTATTTCATTCTTTTTAATGGCTGAGTAATATTCCATTGTGTATATAATATCTTTATTTAAAACAATTTTTTTTCTTTTTTTTTCTTTTCCCACTGTACAGCAAGGGGATCAAGTTATCCTTACATGTATACATTACAATTACATTTTTTCCCCCACCCTTTCTTCTGTTGCAACATGAGTATCTAGACAAAGTTCTCAATGCTATTCAGCAGGATCTCCTTGTACATCTATTCTAAGTTGTGTCTGATAAGCCCAAGCTCCCGATCCCTCCCACTCCCTTCCCCCTCCCATCAGGCAGCCACAAGTCTTTTCTCCAAGTCCATGATTTTCTTTTCTGAGGAGATGTTCATTTGTGCTGGATATTAGATTCCAGTTATAAGTGATATCATATGGTATTTGTCTTTGTCTTTCTGGCTCATTTCACTCAGTATGAGAGTCTCTAGTTCCATCCATGTTGCTGCAAATGGCATGATGTCATTCTTTTTTATGGCTGAGTAGTATTCCATTGTGTATATATACCACATCTTCCGAATCCAATCATCTGTCAATGGACATTTGGGTTGTTTCTATGTCCTGGCTATTGTGAATAGTGCTGCAATGAACATGCGGGTGCATGTGTCTCTTTTAAGTAGAGTTTTGTCCGGATAGATGCCCAAGAGTGGGATTGCAGGGTCATGTGGAAGTTCTATGTATAGATTTCTTTTTTTTTTTTTTTTTTTTGTCTTTTTGCCATTTCTTGGGCCGCTCCTGTGGCATATGGAAGTTCCCAGGCTAGGGGTCTAATCGGAGCTGAAGCCGCTGGCCAACACCAGGGCCACAGCAATTCGGGATCTGAGCCACGTCTGCAACCTACACCACAGCTCACGGCAACGCCGGATCGTTAACCCACTGAGCAAGGGCAGGGATCGAACCCGCAACCTCATGGTTCCTAGTCGGATTCGTTAACCACTGCGCCACGACGGGAACTCCTATGTATAGATTTCTAAGGTATCTCCAAACTGTTCTCCATAGTGGCTGTACCAGTTTACATTCCCACCAACAGTGCAGGAGGGTTCCCTTTTCTCCACAGCCCCTCCAGCACTTGTTATTTGTGGATTTATTAATGATGGCCATTCTGACTGGTGTGAGGTGGTATCTCATGGTAGTTTTGATTTGCATTTCTCTTATAATCAGCGATGTTGAGCATTTTTTCATGTGTTTGCTGGCCATCTGTATATCTTCTTTGGAGAAATGTCTGTTCAGGTCTTTTGCCCATTTTTCCATTGATTGATTGGCTTTTTTGCTGTTGGGTTGTATAAGTTGCTGTAAGTTGTCTTTTTGTTTTCTTTTTGGTTTCCTTTGCTGTGCAAAAGTAAAACAATTTTTAAAGTATCGTCGATATGCAGTATTCCTTCAACTTCTGTTGTACAGCAAAGCGACCCAGCCACCCATACACACACATTCTTTTTCAATTTTCCATCTTCTAATCCAAGAGACCAGACACAGTTCCCTGTGTTGTACGGGAGAACCATATCACCCATCTATTCGAAATGTAACAGTTTGTATTTACCTACCCCAAAACCCCTATCTGTCCCTCTTTCCCCACTCCCTCTTGGCAAGCACAAGTCTGCCCTCCATGTCCTCCATCTGTTTCTGCTTTGTAGGTAGATCGTTTGTGCCATGTATTAGACTCCATATATAAGTGATATCATATGGTATTTGTCATTCTCCTTTTGACTTAACATCACTTAGTATGAGAATCTCTAGTTCCATCCATGTTGCTGCAAATGGCATTATTTTGTCCTTTAACTCAATGAATTTTATTACATTTATAGTTGTACAATGATCATCACAACCCAATTTTATAGCATTTCCATCCCAAACCCCCAGCCCATCCCTCCTACCCCCAACTGGTCTCCTTTGGGCAAACATTAACTTTTTCAAAGTCTATGAATCAGTATCTGCTCTGCAAAGAAATTCGCTGTATCCTTTTTTTTTTTTTTTTTAGATTCCATATATAAGTGATAGCATATGATATTGGTGTCTTACTGTCTAACTTAGCATGATGATTTCTAGGTCCATCCATGTTGCTGCAAATGCCATTATTTCATTCCTTTTTATGGCTGAGTAACATTCCATTGTGTATAGGTACCACCTCTTCTTTACCCATTCCTCTGTCAGTGGACATTTAGGTTGCTTCCATGTCTTGGCTGTTGAAAATAGTGCTGCAATGAACATTGGAGTATCTTTTCGAGTCATGGTTTTATTTGAATAGATGCCTAAGAGTGGGTTTGCTGGATTAAATGGCAATGCTATTTTTAGTCTTTTAAGGAATCTCCATACTGTTTTCTATAGTGAGTGCACCAATTTACATTCCCACCAAGAGTGTAAGAAAAAGGGTTCCCTTTTCTCCACACCCTCTCCAGCATTTATTGTTTGTAGACTTTTTGATGATGGGTATTCTGGCTGGTGTGAAGTGGTTCCTCATAGGTGTTGTGATTTGCCTTTCTCTAATAATTAGTAATGTTGAACATCTTTTCATGTGTTTTTTGGCCATCTGTATTTTTTTTTTTTTTTGAGATTTGTATGTTTAGATCTTCTGCCCATTTTTTGATAGGGTTGTTTGTTTTTTTGGTATTGATCTGCGGGAGGTGTTTGTATATTTTGGAGATTAATCTTTTGTCAGTCACTTAGTTTGCAGATATTTTCTCCCATTCTGTGAGTTGTCTTTTCCTTTAGTTGAGGGTTTCCTTTGCTGTACAAAAACTTTAATTAGGTTCCATTTGTTTATTTTTGTTTGTATTATCATTACTCTGGGAGGTGAATCTGAGAAAATATTACTGTGGTTTATGTCAAAGTGTTAGGCCTATGTTTTCCTCTAAGAGTTTTATAGTATCCAGTCTTATATTTTAGGTATTTAATCCATTTTGAATTTATTTTTGTGTATGGTGTTAGGAAGTGTTGTAATTTCATTGTTTTACATGTAGCTGTCCAGTTTTCCCAGCACCCCTTATTGAAGGGACTGTCTTTTCTCCATCGTATATTGTTGTCTCCTTTGTCAGAGATTAGTTGACTATAGGTGTGTTCATTTAATTCTGGTCTTTCTATACTGTTCCACTGATGTGTATTTCTGTTGTGCCAGTACCATACGGTTTTGATGACTGTAACTCTGTAGAACAGTCTGAAGTCAGCCTGATTCCTCCATTTTTCTTTCTCAGGTCTGCTTTGGCTATTCTGGGCCTATTTTCAAATATTTTGTTGTAATTGGGTGAAAAATGTCCTTGGTAATTTGATAGGGATTTCATTGAATCTTTAGATTGTTTGGGGCAGCAAACAGTGATAGTTTTACTTTTTCCTTTCCAATTTGGATTCCTTTTATTTATTTTTCTTTTCTGATTGCCATGGCTAGGACTTCCAAAACTAAGATTAATAATAGTGAAAGTGGACATCTTTGTCTTGTTCCTGATCTTGGCAGAAATGCTTTCAGCTTTTCTTTTTTTATTTTATTTTATTTTTCTTTGTCTTTTTGCTATTTTTTTGGGCCACTCCTATGGCATATGGAGGTTCCCAGGCTAGGGGTCTAATCGGAGCTGTAGCCGCCGGCCTATGCCAGAGCCACAGCAACGCAGGATCCGAGCCGCGTCTGCAACCTACACCACAGCTCAGGGCAACGCCGGATCGTTAACCCACTGAGCAAGGGCAGGGATCGAACCCGCAACCTCATGGTTCCTAGTCGGGTTCGTTAACCGCTGCGCCACGACGGGAACTCCTGCTTTCAGCTTTTCATCATTGAGAATGATGTTAGCTGTGGGTTTGTCATATATGGCCTTTGTTATATTGAGGTAGGTTCCCTCTATGCCCACTTTCTGGAGGTTTTTTTTTAAATCAGAAATGGGTGTTGGATTTTGTCAAAAGCTTTTTCTGCATCTATTGAGAAGATCATATGGTTTTTAATTCTTCAGTTTGTTAATGTGGTGTATCTCACTGATTGATTTGCAGATATTGAAGACTCCTTGCATCCCTGGGATAAATCCCACTTGATCATGGTGTAAAATCCTTTTAATATATTGCTGGATTTGGTTTGCTAGTATTCTGTTGAGTTTTGCATCTGTGTTCATCAGTGATATTGGCCTGTAGTTTTCTCTTTTTGTGATATCTTTGTCTGGTTTTGGAATTAGGGTGATGGTGGCCTCATAGAATGAGTTTGGAAGTGTTCCTTCCTCTGCAATTTCTTGGGATAGCTTCAGAAGAATCAGTGTTCACTCTTCTCTAAATATTTGATAGAATTTTCCTGTGAAGCCATCTGGTCCTGGACTTCTGTTTGTTGGAAGTTTTTAAATAAGTCTGTCAAATGATTGGTCTGTTCATCTTTTCTGTTTCATCTTGATTTAGTCTTGGAAGATTGTACTTTAAGAATTTGTCCATTTCTTCTAGGTTGTCCATTTTATTGGCATATAGTTGCTTGTAGTAGTCTCTTACGATCCTTTGTATTGCTGTGATGTCCCATGTAACTTTTTCATTTCTAACTTTATTGCTTTGAATCCTCTTTTTTTTTTTTTTTGATGAGTCTGGCTAAGGGTTTATCAATTTTGTTGATCTTTTCAAAGAACCAGCTTTTAGTTTCATTGATCTTTGATTTTCTTCGTTTCTATTTCGTTTATTTCTGCTCTGATATTTATGATTTCTTTCCTTCTGCTAACTTTAGGTCTTGTCTGTTCTTCTCTCTCTGGTTGCTTTAGGTGTAAAGTTAGGTTGTTGATTTGAACTTTTTCTTGTTTTCTAAGTTAGGCTTGTATTGCTCTAAACTTCCCTCTTAGAACTGCTTTTGCTATATCCCAGAGGTTTTGGATTGTTGTCTTTGTTGTCATTTGCTTCTAGGTATTTTTTAATTTCCTCTTTGATTTCTTCAGTGGTTCTTCAGTTCTTTAGTAGCATGTTGTTTAGTCTCCACCTGTTTGTGTTTTTTGCAGTTTTTTTCTTCTTGTTGATTTCCAGTTGTATAGCATTGTTGTCAGAAAAGAAGCTTGATGTGATTTGAATTTTCTTAAATTTACCAAGGCTTGATTTGTGGCCCAGAAAGTGACCAATCCTGGAGAATGTTACATGTGCGCTTGAGAAGAATGTGTATTCTGTTGCTTTTGGGTGGAATGTTCTATAAATGTCTATTAAGTCTATTAAGTCCATCTGGTTTAGTTCATCATTTAAGGCCTGTGTTTCTGTGTTGATTTTCTGTCTGGATGATCTGTCCATTGCTGTAAGTGGGGTGTTAAATTCCCCTGCTATTACTGTGTTATTGTCAGTTTCTTACCTTAAAAGGTTGTTAACCAGTTGCCTTATATATTGAGGTGATCTTATGTTGGGTGCATGTATATTTACAGTGTTGTATTTTCTTCTTGGATTGATCCTTCAATTGTTATGTAAAGTCCTTCTTTGTCTCTTGTAACAGTCTTTATTTTAAGGTCTATTTATTTCTGAGTATTGCTACTCCAGCTTTCTTTTGATTCCCATTTGCATGGAATATTTTCTTCCATCCTCTCACTTTCAGTTTGTATGTGTCCCTAGAACTAAATTGGGTCTCTTGAAGACAGCATATACATGTGTCTTGTTATTGTATGCATTCAGTCAGTCTGTGTTTTTACATTTAAGGTAATTATTGATATGTATATTCTTACTGCTATTTTATTAATTGTTTCGAATTTGTTTTTGTGGGTCTTTTTTCTTCTTTTCTCTTGTGGTTTGATGAGTATCTTTAATGTTGTATTTGGATCGCTTTTTCTTATTCATGTGTGTATCTATTGTAGATTTTTTGGTTTGCAGTTACCCTGAAGTTTTGATATGGGAGTCTATATATATATACACACACATATATATATATACACATACACACACACAAGATTGTTTTAAGTTGTTGGTCCCTTAATTGCAAGTGCATCTCCAGTGTCCTGCATTTGTACCCTCCTTTTCTCATGATTTCCGATTTTGGTAGCATATTTGTGTATGGATGATTTCCTATTATTACTAGATGTATGCCTTTACTGCTGAGCCTTGTTATTTGTAATATTTTTGTTTCTAGTTATGGCCTTTTCCACCTAGAGAAGTTGTTTTAGTATTTGTTTTAAAGCTGGTTTAGTGGTGCTGAATTTTCTTAGCTTTTGTCTGTAAACCTTTTGATTTCTTCTTCAAATCTGAATGAGAGCCTGATGGGTAGAGTAATCTTGGTTGGAGGTTTTTTACCTTTCATCACTTTAAGTATATCATGCCACTCCCTTCTGGCCTGCAGTTTCTGCTGAAAAAGCCACTGATAACATTATTGTGATTCCTTTGTATGTTCTTTCTTTTCCCTAGCTGCTTTCAATATTTTCTTTTTTTGTGAGGTTGATTAATAAATGTCTCTGGATGTTCCTCCTTGGGTGTATTTTATATGGTACTCATTGTGATTTGAGTGAGTGATTCTTTCCCCATGTTAGGGAAGTTTTCAGCTACTATCTCTTTAAATATCTTTTCTGAACCTTTCTCTTTTCTTCTGGCACCCCTATAATAGGATGTTGGTGTGTTTAAAAGTTGTCCCAGTGTTCTCTTAGACAGTCTTCATTTAATTTCAATGTTTTTTTCTCTTCTGTTCTACGTCAGTGATTTCCACCAGTTTGTCTTCCACGTTTCTTACTCATTCTTCTGCCTCCTGTATTCTGCTGTTGTTGTTTCTAATGAATTTTTTATTTCAGTTATTGTATTTTGCATGTCTGCTTGCTTAATCTTTAAATCTTCTATTTCTTTGCTCAGTGTTTCTTGTACTTTGTCAGTGTTTGCCTCCAGTTTATTTCCAAGATCTTGAATCATTTTTACTATCACCAGTCTAAAGTGGTTTTTTATTGGATGTTGGTAATCTCCAGATCAATTAGCCGTTTTCCTGTTTTTTTTTTTTTTCTTGCTCCCTTATCTGAGTCATAATTCTCTGCCTTTTCATTTTGTATAGATTTTTGGTATGATCTCCTTTTTGCAGACAATAGGGTTATAACCTATCTCACTTCTGATGTCTGTCCCCTTTGTGGCTGAAGTTGGTGTGGGGACTTGCTGCAGACCTCCTGATGGGAGGGACTGGTGCCTGCCCACTGGTAGGTGGAGCTGATTCTTATTCCTCTGGTTGGTGGGGCTTTATCTCTGGGTGGTATTAAAGGCAGCTGGGTGCCTGGGGGGGGGTGTTTTTGGGCAACCTGTTTGCTGATGAGTGGGGCTGTGTTCCCAGCCAAATTATTATTTGGCCTGGGGCTTCTCAGCCCTGATGGGTAGGGCCAGATTTTTCCAAAATAGCCACTTCTAGAGGAGCACATGCTGATGATTATTCCCAAGACCTTTGCCTTCAGTATCCTTCCCCAACAATGAGTTACAGTCACCCCCTGTTTTCCCAGGAGATCCTCCAAGAACTACAGTCTAGTCTGACCCAGATTCCTATGGAGACTCTGCTTTGCCCTGTGACCAAGTGCACATGAAAGCCTTTCAAGAATGTGGTCTTGGTTTACCCCAGTCCTTTGGAGCTCCTGTGTATAAACCCCGCTGGCCCTTAAGGCCAAATGCTCTGTCAACTCCTCCCAGTGCCAGATCCCCAGGCATGGGGACCTGACATGAGGCTCAGCACTCTCACTCCCTTAGGTGAGTCTCTGTGATATAGTTACTTTCCCATCTGTGGGCCACCTACCCAGCTGGTATGGGGTTGTTTATGTCCCATAATTGCCCCTCCTACCTTCTTGATGTTGCCTCTTCTTTGTGTTCTGGAGTACAGTATCTTTTTTTGGTAGTTTGCAGCCTATTTGTTTGAAGGTTATTCAGCAGTTTGTTGTAATTTTGTTGCTTTTATGAGAGAAGTTGAGCTCCAGTCCTTCTACTGGCTGTTTTAATCTCATCTCTGCTTCTTTTATCTTGTTATTTGTTTTTTCTGTATTTGGAAAGTTTTCAGCCATAGTTTCCTAAACTATATTTTTGATCCTCTTTTTCTTCTCCTTATGGAATTCCTATTATGCATAGATTGGCCCACTTTATATTAACCCATAGATCTCTTATATTACTTTCATGTTTATTCATCTGGTTTTCTGTCTGCTGTCCTGATTGGGTGATTTCCATTATTCTATCTTCCAAGTCACTTACTTGTTCCTCTGCATTATTCATTCTGCTCTTCTGTGCCTGTAACTCAGCTTGCATCTCTATAAATGAATTTTCTATTTTCTCTTGGCTCCCTTTTATATTTTTATATTTCCTTTCTAATGTAATCTGCATTACTGTCCATACCCTCTTTTAATTCCTTCAGTGTTTTCATTACCTCCTTTTTGAACTTGGTGTTTGTTAGACTGCAGAGGTCTATTTCATTGTTTGCTCCTTCAGGGGAATTATCTTCTTCTTTTACCTAGGAATGGTGATCCCTGAGGTGACTAGAGCTGCAGGTGGTGCCTGAACATGGACCCCTTTGTAGTGATTGGCTGCGTCTACCTTGGGAGTCTGAGATGGCTGTGGTGGTTTGCACGTGGTTCCTGTAGCCCGTGCAAGGTGCGTCCCACCACCCGAGAGCCTTGTGTGTGTGCAGAGAAAGATGTTACTATGTGGTCCCGCCTCTACTCTCACCCTCCCCAGCAATGTTGCCTTGCTTCTCCTTTGGGCCCAGGCCTCCTCCCACTCTCCCTTATCTGTGGCTCCCTTATCTCCCGAGACTGTGGCTCACTGCTCCTAGCATCCTTTGGTTGTCTCCATACAGCCAACCTTAGCCTTCTCCCCAGGACTGGCCTCTGAATCCTACATCTCAGAGCTCAGCCCCTGCCTGAGTATCTCAGGCTGTGGTGTCCTGGGTGGTGGTATGGATGGTCTTTACAGCTCTCTCTCTGCTATGCCTTCCTCTGTCTGGCTGCGGCACTCTTCTTTGAGGCTTTAATGGTATCCTCTCCCAGCTGATCTCTCCATCAGTTAGGTGGCCTCTCAGGATGTGGTTTCCTTTCCTTTTTCACAGCTCCTTCTCAAGAGTAATGGTCCTGTGCAGATTCCTTTTTTCCCTTCTTCTGTTTTTCTTTTGTTTTGCAGTTATGTGGAGGCTTTCTTGCCCTTTATGGAGGTCCAAGGTTTTCTGCCAGTGTTCAGTAGATGTGCTGTTTGAATCATTCTACACGTAAATGAATTTTTTTGATGTGTTTCTGGGAGAAGGTGAGCACCATATCTTATTCCTCCACTATCTTTTTTTGGTTTGTTTTGTTTGTTTCTTCTTTTTAGGGCTCATCTGCAGCAGGTGAAAGTTCTCAGGCAATTATTAATATGTATGTATTGCCATTTTACACCTTGTTTTCCTGTTGATCTCATTTCTTCTTCTTTTTGTTTTTCTTTGAGTGGCTTGAATTTCTTCTGTTTTGTTATGTTCTTTTTGGTTTTTGTGAATCTATTGTATGTTTTTGATTTGTGGTTGCTTTTTCTCAAGCCTGTTAACCCTTTCCTTTATCTATCTGTTTTAGACTAGTAGTTATAAAGGCTCAGATACATTTCAGAACTCTCCTCTCCCATTTTTTTGATGTCCTTTTTTTACATATTCATGTTCATTTTTCACAATTCATTGTGGTTATCCTCACTTTCACAGAAATTTTTTGACTTTTTTTTTAAATCAGTGTATTGACTTATATAAGTGATTTATTTTCCAATTTTGATATTCTCTTTTCTATAGATTCTTTCTTCTTAGAGAAGACCTTTCAGTATTTCCTTTTGGATAGGCTTAGTGTTGCTGTATTCTTTTAGTTTTTGCTTGTCTGAGAAATTCTTCATCTCTCCTTATATTCTAAGAGATAATTTGCTGGGTAGAGTATTCTAGGTTTTAGATTTTTCCCTTTCAGGACTTTGAATATATCTTGCCACCCCTTCTGGCCTGCAATATTTCTGTAGAGAAATCAGCTGATAGCTTTATGGGGGTTCCCTTGTAATTAACTTTTTTTTTCCTCTTGCTTTTAGAATTCTCTTATTTATTTATTTATTTATTGCCATTTTTATTATAATCTCTTGGTGTAGGTCTGTTTGGGTTTATCTTATTTGGGACCCTCTGTGCTTCCTGTACCTGGATATATGTTTCCTTCTTTAGGTTTGGGATTTTTTCAGCCACAATTTCTTCTAATACATTTTCAAGTCCCTTTCTCTTCTCCTTCTGGGATCCCTATTGTGTCTATATTGGCCTTCTTTTTTTTTTTTTTTTTTTTTTTCGGACTTTTTGCTATTTCTTGGGCTGCTCCTGCGGCATATGGAGGTTCCCAGGCTAGGGGTCGAATCGGAGCTGTAGCCACCAGCCTACGCCAGAGCCACAGCAATGCAGGATCTGAGTCGTGTCTGCAACCTACACCACAGCTCATGGCAACACCAGATTGTTAACCCACTGAGCAAGGGCAGGGACCGAACCCGCAACCTCATGGTTCCTAGTCGGATTCATTAACCACTGAGCCACAATGGGAACTCCTGGCCTGCTCTATATTATCCCATACATCTCTTACATTGCTTTAATTTTTTTTTCCATTTGGGTTTCTGTGTGCTGTTCTAATTGGGTGATTTTCATTATTCTATCTTCTAGATCACTTATTCATTCTTCTGTATTATTCATTCTGCTATTTATTGCCTTTAGTTCAGCTTTCATCTCTGTAAATGAATTTTCTAATTTTTTGGCTCCTCCTTACAGTTTTTAGTTCCTTTTTACAGTAATCTCTATTTGTTTCAATAGCCTGAAGTCCTTCAGTATTTTCATTATCTCCTTTTGAACTCAGTGTGGTTTTGAGTGAAGAAGTCTGTTTCATAGTTTTTCAGGAGAATTTTCTTGATCCTTTAATTGGTAGTGGTTCCTCTACTTCTTCATTGTACTTATTTTTCTTGCTCTATGAGTTTAGGAGAAACAGTTATTTACTGTTGTCTTGGAGGGCTGCTTTTATGTGGGAACATCTCTCTGTAGCCTGTGTGGGTTTAATATTTTTTGGTGCCGAGGGCTGTCTTTAGTTTGGATGCCTGCAATCTCTTTCATCATTGTTTGCTGGCCAGTGTCCCCTTGATGGGAGATGTGACTGGTATTGTGACCAGGGCCTGCACTGGATATTGAGCAGGGCCTCCTCTTTGCTCTGTGGTTGTCACCTCCCACTGTCAGTGGCAGTGTCTGCTCACTAGTTATTGGAATAGATGCCACCAGAGCTGTTTCTGAGCTGCAGTATGAGGTAGGCAGAATTGGAGCACTCCCACTGGGAGAGGAACCACTGAGTATTTTCCACTTAAGCTGTTTACTGGTGAGTGTGCTCTGTTGTATCACCTTTCACCTGTTATGCAGTCTCACAAAGTGCACTGTAGTTGTCCCTGCCCTTGGCCCCTCATCAGCCATGGGAATGCTGGTCATCAGCTCTTGTGTCTCCTTGTTGTTGTTTTCACAAGGCCACCAGTGCAGATCCATTTAATTCAGGTCCCAGGACTTCAGTAGTAGCACATCTGAACCAACTGGGGGAGGTTTAGAGGCAGCTCGGACCCTGGCCCGGCCCAGCCCCTGTGTGCACGAGCCCACAAAGACCATAGCTGCTTAGGCCAGACCTGTCTCAGCTTTGGGATCATCCACTGTCCATTCAGATGTCCTGCAGACACTGAATTTACAAGGCTGGCAGCACTGGTGTAAATCCATGACTCATGCAGCCACAGGGAGAGATTTCAGCCCTGCTTCCTAAGTTGTGTGGCTCTTAGGGCTCAGCCGTGATTTCAGCCCCACCTCTGTGTGTAGGCAACCCACTGGCATTGGCTTCTGGGCCTGGCAAAGGCAGTGGCTGGGGCACCCTCTCCCAGAGTCCATGGAGGCAGGTGCCTATGTGTGAAGAAAGAGGTTGTTGTGGCAAACTCCCCCTATCTCCCACCGCCCTTTGCACACCCTTAACCATAGTACTTTGCTTCTACGGTGGGCCTGGGCTTCTACTGTGACCACTCCTGGATGTGGCTGTATCACACTCCAGCCCCTTCAGGCTGTCTCTATTCCGCCAGCACCATGTCTGTCCTCTAAACCCTGAGTTCCAACAGCTAGCCCTCACCTGTACCAGCAGATGTGTCTCAGGCTGGGGTGCACAAGGTGGTGCTACGGACCGTCTGTGTAGTCTCTCTCTGTTCTGCCTATCAATGACCAGTTGTTCTGTTCTCCTCTGAGCTTCTGAAGCTCTTTTCTCATCTTGGCTGATCTTCCTGTCGGTGAGGGAACTGCTCCTCTCCTTCACCTTCTTCCCAGGGGTGCAGGTCTTGTCCTGCTTCCTCTTTTTTTTCTTCCTTTTGTTTTACCTGGGTTATGTGGATACCTTTCTTGTCTTTTCAGGCGTTTGAAGTTTTCTCCTAGTGTTCAGTAGGTGTTCTGTGAGAATTGTTGCATTTGTAGGTTTTTTTTTTTTTTGCGCTTTTCTAAGGGCTGCACCTGTGGCACATGGAGGTTCATTAGAGCTGCAGCTGCTGGCCTAAGCCACAGCAACATCAGATCCAAGTCACATGTGCAACCTACACCACAGCTTATGGCAACAATTGACCTTTAACCCACTGAGTGAGGCCAGGGGTCAAACCCATATCCTAATGGATACTAGTCGTTTGTCACTGCTGAGTCACAGTGGGAACTCCTTGTGGATATATTTTTGATGTATTTGTGGGAGGAGGTGAGTTCCATATCCTACTACTCTGCCATCTTGATTCAATCCCTGCTTAATGTTTAACTTTTTAGTAAATGGTTAAACTATTTTCCAGTGTGGCTGTGCTATTTTATATTTCATCAGCAATATGAGGGTTCTGATTTCTCTGCATCCTTACCATCACTTGTTATTGTGTGTGGTTTTAGTGGTTTCTACTTTCTTTGCATCCTTACCAGCACTTGTTATTGTGTGTAGTTCTAGCAGTTGTGATATAGTATCTCATTGTGGTTTTTTTGTTTGGTTGGTTTTTTTTTTTTTTTTTTTTAGCCATATTACTCGTGTAATCAAACATTAGGACAATCTTGGAACAGGCAAGCAAAGTATTAAGGCTGAATCATGGCTGCTCAGCTAACTGATTTCGGCCATGGCTTGTCCTGGACACTGTGAGACAGCACAAATACCTTATGCAGATGGTTCAGTAGCAGAATGGCACTTGGTTTGCTCTTAATAGAAACAACATAAATGCAATGGACAATTTAGAGACAGCTGATGGCCTTATTTGCATGCTGAAAACCTGGTTGTGTTCCTCTAGTCCGCACACCTTTCACTGTGCAGTCTGTTGATGCGTAAACACTTAGTGCAGGATTCAGTCAGTGGGATCTAGGCCCCTTGGGCTAACCGAAATAAATTCTTGGTCAATACTGCAATACCACGGGGTATGACTGATACAAAGGGCCATCCTGAGGGCAGACTTGCGAAGCTGAGCAGTTCAGACACTGAAAGTTTTCGCCTCTTAGTTGCCATCCAGTCATGTAGATCCACTCCATAGTATGATCCTTCCCTATAATTTCACCATTGCACAGTGCATCCAACTCATAAGAACTTGGAAATTTTAGTATTAAGCTTAGAAATTTTTTAATAGTCCCCACAGTTACACGTGTAGAACACCGAATGAATTTCTTCATTAAACCCTTTACTGTATTGTCCCCTGACTGTCCATTATTTCTTAAACAATCTAGACATAGAGCAATTTGTAGGTCACTTTTGTGATAGTCTTTATCATCTTGATGTTCATCACCTTCTTCATTGATCTACTTTAGGTGTGTCAACTTCTTTTTTTTAAATTTTTTAATTTTTTTAATTTTTTAATTTTTTTTTTGCTATTTCTTGGACCGCTTCTGCGGCATATGGAGGTTCCCAGGCTGGGGGTCGAATTGGAGCTGTAGCCGCCGGCCTACACCAGAGCCACAGCAACGCAGGATCCGAGCCGCGTCTGCAACCTACACTACAGCTCACGGCAACGCCGGATCGTTCACCCACTGAGCAAGGGCAGGGACCGAACCCGCAACCTCATGGTTCCTAGTCGGATTTGTTAACCACTGCGCCACAATGGGAACTCCAGGTGTGTCAACTTCTAAAGTATCATCTTCATTTTCTTGAGGCTTATTCTTCTTGCAAAATTCAGATTCATGGTCAAGTTCTTGTTCTTGTAGTCCAGGGACCAACTTAAATATAATTTCCTCTAATGTGTTATCCAACCTCAACATTTCTAATGGATTTGTCTCATGAACCTGACTGCCACACCTTGGACAATCATTGCTGCCTTCAAAGTGCCGGACAAGTCTTAACAGAAAGTATGGAGGCATTCCATCACTGTGGTTGGCTTGATCAGATACCCTTTACATATATAGCAGGTTTGAATGGATTGAAATCTTTTACCAAGTGTTTGCTTTGGGCAGCCATTCATGGTTAGGTAGGGCAGGCTCAAGCAGTTCAGGCAAAGAGGGGTATTAAGTGGATGAAAGTCTGATCCCTGGAACTGGTGTGGAGTTCCCAACTGGATGTCCCAAGGCATGAGAACCAACATCCAGACTTCTTATGTGATTGCTTGTCATCACTCTTTTTGGTGGTTCTGCTATCCCATATCTTCTTCCATGATAACCCAAAGCCGCTGCTCTTCTCCCACCAACGCGCTGGCCTCAGTGTGAAGGAAAGTGAAAGAGAAACAGGGCCCGCTGTGCCCAGTCCTGGCGCCCCATCTGCCCTCCCTCTGCAGGAGGGAGCTGCCGGCTCTGCGGGGCCACTCAGCTTGGCCCAATAGAAACTTACTTTTCTCTGTTGACTAAAGATGTTGTGTGTTGGTCAGTGTTTATTAAGCCATTTGTTTCTTTAAAATGTTTACTAAAATTTTTGACCATTTAAAAAATTTCATTGACTATTTGAGTTTTAAGAGTTCTTCATATATTCTGAATACAAGTGCTTTACCAGATATGATTTGCAAATATTTTTTTTTCCCAGTGTGTGGCTTGTCTTAGATTTTCTTAATTATATATATATATATATATATATTTTTTTTTTTTTTTTGTCTTTTTGCTATTTCTTTGGGCCGCTCCCGCGGCATATGGAGGTTCCCAGGCTAGGGGTCTAATCGGAGCTGTAGTCCCCGGCCTACACCAGAGCCACAGCAACGCAGGATCCGAGCCGCGTCTGCAACCTACACTACAGCTCATAGCAACGCCGGATCGTTAACCCACTGAGCAAGGGCAGGGACCGAACCCGCAACCTCATGGTTCCTAGTCGGATTCGTTAACCACTGCGCCACGACGGGAACTCCCTTAATTATATTTTTGAAGTGCAAACATTTTTTAAAATGAAGTACAATTTATCACATTCTTTTTTTTTTTTTTTTGGTCTTTTTGCCATTTCTTGGGCTGCTCCCGCGGCATATGAAGGTTCCCAGGCTAGGGGTCGAATCGGAGCTGTAGCTGCCAGCCTACGCCAGAGCCACAGCAACGCAGGATCTGAGCCGCGTCTGCAACCTATACCACAGCTCACGGCAACGCTGGATCATTAACCCACTGAGCAAGGCCAGGGACCGAACCCGCAACCTCATGGTTCCTAGTCGGATTCATTAACCACTGTGCCACGACGGGAACTCCCATATCACATTCTTTTATGGATCATGTTTTTGATGTCATGGCTAAGAATTATAACCCAAGGTCACAAAGATTTTCTATCTTTTAAATGTTTCAATTTGCTTTTAAACTTAGACTTATACTCCATTTTGAGTTAATTTTTGTGTAAGCTCTGAGGAAAAGGTCTAAATCTTTTTACATGAGGAGATCCAATTATTCTAGCACCATTTGTAGAAAAGATTTTTCTCCATTGAACTGCCTTGACACGTTTGAACATGAGTGGATCATAAATTGTAAGTTTATTTCTGAGCTTACAGTTGTGTTCCATCAATCCATTTGTGTGTCCTTAGTGTAACATTCTATAGTAATTAGTGTTAATTAATCTTTTAAAAGATTGTTTGACTATTCTGGCTCCTTTGGCATTGCCATATTAACTTAGGATGAGACTGTCAGTTTCTGAAAAAAGTGCCTATGAGGTTTTGATAGGGACTGTGTTGAATCTATACCTCAGCTTGAGGAAATGTGTCATCTTAATACTGAGTTTTCCATTCCATGAACTTGGAAGGTCTCTTAATTTATTTACATCTTTAATTTTCTTACAGGGTTTTATAATTTTCAAAGTACAAGTTTTGTACCACTTTTGTGAAACTTATTCCTGGTATTTTTTTAATGCTATTGTGAATGGAATTGCTTTTTTTCTTTCTTTCTCTTCTTTCTTTTCTTTTCTTTCTTTCTCTCTTTCTCTCTCTCTCTCTCTCTTTCTTTCTTTCGTCTTTTAAGGGCTGCACCCATGGCATGTGCAGGTTCCCAGGCTAGGGGTCAAATCGGAGCTGTGGCTGCCAGCCTACACCACAGCCACAGCAACATCAGATCTGAGCTGTGTCTGTGACCTACACCACAGCTCA
The DNA here is from genome assembly GCF_054392235.1 of Sus scrofa. Lineage (NCBI taxonomy): Eukaryota > Metazoa > Chordata > Mammalia > Artiodactyla > Suidae > Sus > Sus scrofa. The sequence goes on along the minus strand of NC_139385.1, from coordinate 113,747,323 downwards.
TAGCAGTGCCGGAACCTTAACCCACTGAGCAAGGCCAGGGATCGAACCTGCAACCTCATGGTTTCTAGTCAGATTTGTTTCTGCTGCACCACGACAGGAACTCCTGGAATTGCTTTCTTAATTTCGTTTTGAATTTTTGGTTGCTCATGTATAGAAATAACTCATCTTAGTGCATTGATCTTGTATCCCGTGGCCTTGCTGAACTCTATTGTCTCATATACACTGAGTTTCTCTTTATTTACTTAACATCACCCAATACATTTTGAAGAGTGAGTAGGCCATACATTTACTCCCTACAGATATGCAGAATTTGCTCTCAAGGCTTAAAGAAGCACATCTAATTGCTGAATGAGATAAAGAGTCTTGAAAAGCAGAATTAAAAGGTTTGGTTGAAGTCATAGTACCCTTTCTTTCAGTCTCAACATTGAGGCATCCAGTTTCCTTAGAACCTTTGGGGCTCTTGCAAAGGGGTAAATTATGTAATCAATTGAATTTATTCTAGTAAACTTTATTTCCCTCTTGTCCTATGTCCCTGTTTATCTTTGTATCCTGAGTTCCTAAGGTGAGTGGCATATAGTACCTGATTAAATAAGTTGGTTGTAGGAGTTTCCTGGTGGCTTCATGGTGGTGTTCCCTGGTAGTTAAGAGTCAGGTGTCACTGCTGTGGCTCTGATTACTGGCATGGGTTCAATCCCTGGCCTGGGAACTTCCACATACTGCAACCCCCCTCCAATTGGTTATATTGAAATTATGAGCACAAATGTGGGAGGAATTTCTGCAACTCTAATATGAATTTCAAACTAGCCACATAGCACACATTAGTTGTAAAGTGGACAATCGACCTTCCTGTTAACTAATCAGATTGCATGCTTTAATATTAATCCAGTTTTAGCTATTGTGGGAAAGCATGGTTTATGATTTCTGAGCTAGAAATAATGGGGACGGCTAGAGTTGAAATGGGAAAGTGCACAAGTGAATTTGAGACAAAAGGCCGGCATTAACAGAAATGTCGGTGAATTATGGATTGTGCTGGGTCTATAATTAGTAGGGTAATTTCTTCATATGGGATAGTCCCTTGGTGTCCATGGTATAGCATGACCTCTGATTTGTAAAGATGTCTGTCTTATAAAGCATGTAACACATTTTTGACATTCAGTCTGGTAAATCTTACTAATAATCAAGGCCTAAGACAAACTTTTTTTTTTCCAATTCAGACTATGGAAGAAGGGTTACTGAGTGGAAAATTATATAGTTCCTAATTAGGTTTCATGTTAAACATTTTACAGTCATACACCTATAGTGCTGTATACTCCCATCCCCCCTTTTATTAACTGTATTTGTATTTTAGCTTATTGGCCAAAGTCCACTAGGTTAGACTCTGTGCAAATGACACAAAGATAAGGTAAGGGTGTGTGTCTGTATGTGTGTGTATGTGTTTTAGACATTTTAATGTAAGCCTAAGCATGAGAACTTGAGTTATTCTGTGGAAAGTGCTAGCAGTATTACTGTCATATACAAGTCATATTTGCAAAAAGTATGTTTTGGAGTTCCTGTTGTGTAACGATAACAAACCTGACTAGCATCCATGAGGCTGCAGGTTTCATCCCTGGCCCCGCTTAGTGGGTTAAGGATCCAGTGTGACCGTGAGCTGTGGTGTGGGTTGCAGATGCAGCTCTGATCTGATGTGGCTGTGGCACAGGACGGCAGCTGCAGCTTTGATTCACCTCCTGGCCTGGGAACTTCCATATGCCACGGATGTGGCCCGAAAAAGAAAAAAAAAAAACCCAAACATACTTTATTCCTTTATTTTCACATTTTTAAAACAGATGATTTTTTTTTAAAGTTTAATGGCAGAACATGTTCATAGATCTTCTACCCATCTGTGCATGAGTTTTCTCATTTGTACATGACATTTTCCTCAAATTCTTGAGTACTCTGTATTTATTAATAACATGTATTCTTTCTTTCTTTTTTTTTTTTTTTGTCTTTTTAGGGCCACACCTGCAGCATTTGGAGGTTCCCAAGCCAGGGGTCGAATCGGAGCGGCAGCTGCTGTCCTATGCCACAGCAACACTGGATCACTGAACTACTGAGAAAGGCCAGGGATCACACCAGCGTCTTCAAGGATACTAGTCAGGTTAGTTACTACTCAGCCACAACAGGAACACCTACTATACCATTTTTAGCAATGTTGTATTTGTAAGATATCAGGGTCATCATCCAAAACACCGATTCTCATTGTTGGCAGTTATAGGATTTGGCTGAATTTCCAAGGCCACCCCTGGGTAGTGGCTTTTGCAAACAAACCCTTCTCATACTGGCTTTTGTTGCCATTTTTTTCCTTTCTCAAAAAGTTGAAATAGGGAGTTCCCAAGTGGCTCAGCGGAAACGAATCTGATTAGTAACCATGAGGTTGTGGGTTTGATCCATGGCCTTGCTCAGTGGGTTAAGGATCCGGTGTTGCTATGAGCTGTGGTATAGGTTGCAGATGCGGCTCGGATCTGCTGTGGCTGTGGCTTAGGCCGGCGGCCACAGCTCCAATTCGACCTCTAGCCTGGGAACCTTCATATGCCCTGGGTGTGGCCCTAAAAAGCAAAAAAAAAAAAAAAAAAAAAGTTGAGATTGAAGTGCAAACCCAGCCAACCAATTCTAAGCCATCCTCCTCATAGCTGTCTCACTGGCACTGTGTTCTGGCTTGTTTACCCAAGCAGCTGGGTTAGGAACTGACTCAGGAGTGGACCTGGGGCTGGTCCACATTGGGCAAAGATGGGGCACAGAGGCCAAACTGTGGGAAAAAGTTTGTTTGGGTTACTGTCCTGTATATTTGTAAAAGAGTGATTCTACTCTTTCCTGGTGGTTCATATACAGGGCTTGAGTTCTCTGAGAACTCTTTCTGGTTTTAGATATTTTCATATGTAAGATTTAAAAATACCTTAAGGATTAGTGATGGCTGCAAATCCTATTTAAGCCCAATCTCTTTGATATACCATTTGCGAGTGATAACTTAGAAGTGGTAAGAAGTCTCCGTGTTAATGACTCACTGTAGTTAACTGTTCACATAGTCATTGCAGTTTAGACATGGAAGAAGCCTGTCTTTCTAGAATGGTCTGCAACTAGCTATTTTTATGTTGTTTCTACTCAAGGCACTCTGTACTCTGAGCACTCAAATGTTGATAAGATACATGATCAAGCACTAATTTCTGAAAACAACAGCTAACTTTGTATTTATTATTTTAAGCAAACCTCCTTGCCTTTGGGGAAAATAAACCCTAGGAATTTATGCTTATTCTAGCAAGATTTAGGAGGAAAGAGTCACTGTCTGCCTAGGCTTGTTTCACCTAATAATGGCAGTGCAAGCATATTCTGCTGCCCCAGGAATCCGTTATTGGTGTGGCACTTGGGTGACACCCACAAGACACCCTCAGAGTGTGACGCCTGAGCTCACCAGCTCTCAGCCCAGCAGTTGAGAAAACACAACACAGAGTGCTGTCCCCACAGAGCCAGCCAGGGCTACATCTGACGACCACATCCTTAGTCCTCCTTTGCTGATATTTGGTGTATTTTATTTTATTTTATTTTATTTTATTTATTTATTTATTTTTTTATATTTATTTATTTATTTTTGTCTTTTGTTGTTGTTGTTGCTATTTCTTGGGCCGTTCCCGCGGCATATGGAGGTTCCCAGGCTAGGGGTTGAATCGGAGCTGTAGCCACCAGCCTACACCAGAGCCACAGCAACGCGGGATCCGAGCCGTGTCTGCAACCTACACCACAGCTCACGGCAACGCCGGATCGTTAACCCACTGAGCAAGGGCAGGGACCGAACCCGAAACCTCATGGTTCCTAGTCAGATTCGTTAACCACTGCGCCACGACGGGAACTCCATTTTTTATTTTATTTTATTTATTTATTTATTTATTTATTGTCTTTTGTTGTTGTTGTTGCTATTTCTTGGGCCTATTTGGTGTATTTTAATTTTAAAAAGTACTTTCACAAGATCTTATTTTCTGGTCTCTCAAGGAAGATTTATGATAGTCTCTTAGGACCATTACCCAGAAAGGAAAAAAAAAATTACTGTATGCCTACAGATCCATAGGCTGCATACTTTGATAAATGATTTCAACTGCTCAGATAATAGAAAAGGAGGATACAGACCAAAGTTCATTACTTGTAGCGGGGAGGAGTCTGAGTCGTGGTATTCAGATATGGAACTCAAGGAGGAAGAAGACAAAGCTGATGTTCTATCAGTCTGACCATTTCTGTCAGAGTGTTTAGCTATTTCCCTTTCCTGAGAACTTCATAACTAGAGTATAAAATAGCAGTGCAGACTAATTTCATAGTGAATATTTCATTAATATTGTTTCCTAACTAGATTCCAGTAAAAGTAAAACAAATATTTAAGAAATCATTTATAGAGTTCTCCATAAAGTTAACATTTAATGCTGACCATCTTGTTGGGGCTTAGAAATTGTTTCACCTTAAAATATTATACTGCATTCTGACTGTAATCACAAAGGTGTACTGCTATTTCCTTTCTTTCATAATTTCAGTGATCTTAGTAAATTTAGTTTTGGGTAAGAATTTTCTCAGGAATGCCTTTGGCCAAGGCTTCTCAACCTGCTTCACATTCTGGCATATCAATACAGAATGATAACATTTGCGCATTTGTGTGTGGCCGCAAGTAACCAGCCCTAGCATATGCTGTCTCAGCACTCTGAACGGAAAGACCTCAAAGCTGCAGGTCTGCTTGGGCAGATGGCTTTAGCTAGGGCAGCCTGAACTCTGCTGTAGCACCAAGAGTCAAACTGGTTTAAAAAACAAACTTGTTTAAAGGGTTAGTGCAGTTTTCTACATTTTTCTTAAATGTCCCATTAGTGAGTTCTGTAATATGAGCCTTATTTCAGTAGCAAGTCAGAACTTGGATATTGTAGGTGCTATGCATGTGTATGTTTTTATTTAGAGTGATGACATGAATTAATGCCTTTAAAAATTACTGCTTGGGGAGGAGTTCCTGCTATGGCACAGTGGGTTAAGTAAGAATCCAGCATTGCCACAGCTGTGGTGTAGGCTATAGTTCTGGCTTGGATACAATCCCGGGCCTGGGAACTTCGATACACCACGGGCACGGTTGAAAAAGAAAAATGCTTAGGAGTTCCCTTGAGTGCATTGGGTTAAGGATCTGGCATTGTCACTGCTGTGGCCTGGGTTAGATCCCTGGCCCAGAAACTTGTGTATGCCACTGGTGCAGCAAAAAAACAAAAAACTGCTTAGAGCCTAAACTCTTCAAAGTGCACTGAAGCTTAAACACACTTGATAATGACCATTTTGGACAGCCAAGGAGGTTTCCTAAAAACCTAATTAAAATAATACCTTGAAAAGTGAACATCCTTCAGAGGTAGTTCTGTTGAATTAGTAAGAATATTTTTTCCACTCAGCTTTTTGGGATTCTTCTTGGCCTTGCTGATAAATGTCTGGGGAAAGTATAAATGTATTCATATTTTTTCCAGAATGCTAGTGGCCCCATTAACCCAAGCGGTGATTGAAAATAAGCAGTCACATGGAAGGTATTTTTATGGCTATAAATCTTGACACTAGCATGGCAACCTCTTCAAACGCAGCCAGGCCAACTCTGTTCTGAGAATACCTTGAATGTGAAATGTGACCATTAGATGTGGGTGAGTTCACAAGACAGAGTAAAGATTCCCAAATAGAAAACCTACAAGAGAAGGGAAACACCGGAACTGCTCTGCTTTTAAGAATACGAGTGTTGGAGTTCCTGTCGTGGCACAGTGGTTAACGAATCCGACTAGGTACCATGAGGTTGCGGGTTCGATCCCTGACCTTGCTTAGTGGGTTGAGGAACTGGCGTTGCCGTGAGCTGTGGTGTAGGTTGCAGACAAGGCTCGGATCCCGCGTACCTGTGGCTGTGGTGTAGGCCGGTGGCTACAGCTCTGATTAGACCCCTAGACTGGGAACCTCCATATGCTGTGGGAGCGGCCCAAGAGATGGCAAAAAGACAAAAAAAAAGAATATGAGTGTTATGGATAAAACCTGCTCAATTTTAATAACAAGAGCTCAATAAGTTTGTTTTTTTAAGCTGGACTTTAATGAATAAAAATAAAAATCCCTCACAAATGAAGTTTATATAATGGCCTATAGCTGAAAAGGAGATTTAATTTTTCTTGCTCACATGATTATTTTCCTTCTCTGTTCTGACTTCTCTCTACTGAGCCTCTACAACAGAAAAGAACAACTGGTATTTCTCCTCATGCCCCATAACTCACTCTAGTAAAAAGCAGGAGAAATAATACATAGATTAAAACGGAATCTACTAAACATTCACTTTTGTATTATCAGATGAAATTCATTCATTCCACGACAGTCACAGAGAAAGACAGGCAAGTTGGTTTCTAAAGTCTCAATCAACACTCCAAATTGTGCTGGGAGTGCCCACTACTTGGTTAGAAATACTTATTCTGGAAAATCTCCCTCGAGGTGTGCCTGCCCTGGGCTCCTTCACCAGGGCAGCCCCAGCTGGAGCTGTAGTTCGAGGTAGAGGGGCTGCTGCTGTTTCCCAGGTGAGCAAGCAGGCAGGTAAGTAGCAAGCACTCTCCCAAGACTGGGCTTCATTGTGTGGTGACAAGTTTCACAATCATGCTGATGATCCGTGACCCTCGAGGACAGGTACACAGATCTATGCTTGGGTTTTTAATCTTATCCTGGAGGAGCTGGTCAAGTTCACAACGAAGTTCCTTTACTAGTTCAGCCACCTAAACAAAAGTTGCCATGTAAACAGGGGAGGAAAGATTATCAAAGGAAATTCTCTAGTCAGGACTATCATTATTCTAGGTTTCTATTAATTTTATCTATTTTTCTTTTTAGGGCTGCACCTGCGGCATATGAACGTTCCCAGGCTAAGGGTCTAATCAGAGCTGTAGCTGCCGGCCTATACCACAGCCACAGCCGCACCATATCTGAGCCGTTTCTTCGACCTACACCACAGCTCATGGAACGCAGGATCCTTAACCCACTGAGTGAGGCCAGGCATCAAATCCACATCTTCATGGCTACTAGTTGGGTTCTTAACCCACTGAGCCACAACGGGAACTCCTCTGCTGTTAATCTTAATTCCATGGGAGGGGAACTAAACAGTTTTTCTAAAATTTCTTGATATAATTATAGAAACATTCACTCAATGTTAGCTCTGTAATATACTAAATGGTGTCCATTATAAAAAGGTTCCTCTATTACAAGTCAGAGGTATAGCCTTTATGTAGTGTTCTCCATATTAAAGCTTGGTTAACTTTTACAATTTGCTCTGAGAGAATTAAAAATGGCGGATATTGGAGTTCCCGTCATGGCACAGTGGAAACGAATCCAATGAGGAACCATGAGGTTGTGGGTTTGCTCCCTGGCCTCGCTCAGTGGGTTAAGGATCTGGTGTTGCCATGAGCTGTGGTGTAGTTTGCAGACTCGGCTCCAATCTGGTGTTGCTGCGGTTGTGGCATAGGCCGGCAGTTGTAGCTCTGATTAGATCCCTAGCCTGGGAACCTCCATATGCCAAGGGTGCAGTCATAAAAAGACAAAAGCCAAAAAAAAGGGCGGATATTAGGATTTCCCGGCCTAGCAGTTAAGGATCCAGCTTTGTTACTGCTGTTGCAGGGTTTGATCTCTGGCCTGGGAACATGTGCATGCTGTGGGTGTGGCCCCAAATGGTGGATATTAAACCAAAAAAATATCTTTAAACTTGGGAATTTTATGCCTTTGTTGTGGGGGTGGGGAGTGGAAGATAGGCCCACATTTTTCATGGCATTTGGCTTATGCTGATGTAGTGCCATGGTGGGGGTGCCTGGCCAACATCTGTTTGGCTCTTCTGTCGATCGGTAACCCTGCAGTGCAAACTCTGATCTAAATCAAACAGGCTCATGCCATGCAACCTCCCAGAGTGAACGGTAATCCAGGCATTAAGAGTCTATGACATCCCTTCAGTGACAGGGATGGTTTAGGAGAAGTTTGATGGAACTTTTGGGAAAGAAGTGTTCTGTCTCCCTTCTGGACAATGTGCTGCACGGATGTGATGCCAAGAGCTACGTGAGCATCCTGCTACCACAAGGCCAGCCAGGCTTCTGCTATTGCTAAGCACCTGAATCAAACCAACCCTGCCTGGCCCTCTTGACCTATACTGTCCAATATGGTAGCCACTAGTCCCATGTGGCTAATCTCTTGACCACATGAAGTGTGGCTGGCCCAGACTGAGGTGTACTGTGAGTATAAAATACACACCAGATTTTGAAAGCTTATTATGAGAAAAGAATGTAAAAATCTTAATTTTTTATGTTAATTACTTATTGAAATGGAAACTTGAGGTGTTTTAGGCTATAAAATATATTAAAATTAGTCACCTATTTACTGTGGGTTTTTTTTTTTTTTTTTTTGGTCTTTTGAGGGTCACACCCATGGCATCTGGAGGTTCCCAGACTAGGGGTCTAATCAGAGCTGCAGCCGCCAGCCTACGCCATGGCAACGCCAGATCCGAGCCACGTTTGTGACCTATACCACAGCTCATGGCAACACCAGATCCTTAACCCACTAAGCAAAGTCAGGGATCGAACCCAAAACTTCATGGTTCCTAGGCTGGATTTGTTTCTGCTGCGCCATGATAGGAACGCCACCTATTTACTTTTTAAATGGGGCTAGTAGAAAAATTAAAACTACATATGTGGCACACATTTCTATTGGACTGTGCTGCTTTAGACTTTAAAGGGAATTTCTTGGTATGTTTAACTGTAACGTCTATGAGTTTGTATTTCTGCTTCATGAAATACTTTCTAACAAATGCAAATGTTAAAGTGAATTTTTATTTCTTAAATATACTCCCCGTTAGGAGTTCCCATCATGGCTCAACGGACTAGTATCCGTGAGGACGAATGTTCAGTCCCTGGCCTTGCTTAGTGAGTTAAGGATCCAGCATTGCCCTGAGCTGTGGTGTAGGTCACAGATACAGCTCAGATCTGGTGTTGCTGTAGCTGTGGTGTAGGCCAGTGGCTACAGCTCTGATTTGACCCCTAGCCTGGGAACCTCCTTAGGCCACAGGTGCAGCCCTAAAAAGACGAAAAAAAAACAAAAACAAAAAACAAACCATGCCCCTTAAATGTCTTCTAGACATAGTGAATAAATGAGATCTGGGAATAAAAAAATTCAGACCCATTATCTTCACTTTTTTTTTTTAACTGATAGTTGTAGAATCAGCGTCACTTTTTTTCTGTTCATTTATAGTTTGATTTCTTTGAACATATATTTGTATAACAATTAAGCTTCACCACCTCACCCACAGTTTCTGTCCTAAACCGTTTATACTAGCCATCCTGGGTTCCTCTCCCATGTGCTGCTTCCTGAACTCTTAGCAAGGCTCCACCCTGCCTCACCACAGCCTCTTTCTTTCCTGCAGACCCATCATTCAACCTTAATCATCTCTGCTGTCCTTGGTCCTGAAGGAATGCCCTATACTTCGTACTATCAAGGCTCCCCCATGGCCTGAGCTCACGGGATAGACTCATCATCCCTTACCTGATGGGAAGCAGCTGCAAAACGGATCCAGCCATCATCCAAGGAGACGACAAACTCTCCCCTTTGGAGCTGCACGTTCACTTGGCCTCCTCCGAACAAGACCAGCGGGTACACAGACACCATGCTGCAGTCTCGGATGAATACCCGACTAGTTTTGATCTTCTCGTGGTACACCAGGTAAGGGCTGTCAAAGTGTCTGACCTGGAACGTATGACAGTGATGTCACTGGCAACATAAGGGGAACTCCGCCAGTCCCATGGATTTAACTGTCACCTGTCCAATGACTCCCAAAATGATCTTCAGCCTGTACCTTTCTCCTGAGCTCCAGACTTGTATGTGCAACTGCTTACTTGATGTTTCACCTGGACAGTGAACAAGCACCTCAGATTTCTTGTGTGCAAAAGGAAATCTCGATTTTGCCCTCCCTGCGGTGTTCACCTTCTCCCATTCACCCAGTTGCTTCAGGCCCAGATTTTGAGCCATCCTTGATTGCTCTCTTTCCTTCACTCCATCTACATCATCACTAAGCCCTGTCAGCTCTGTTATCAAAATACATGATGAATTGACATATTCTTACCGCTTCTACAGCTACCACCTCGTACAAACTCTCATCTCAAATAGACCACAGCAATGGCTTCCTATGTACTTGCCCTTCTGTGTCTTGACAGTTTCTTTTCCATTCAACAGCCACAGTGATCTTTTAAAAATGATCTCTCAGGAGTTCCCGTCGTGGCGCAGTGGTTAACGAATCCAACTAGGAACCATGAGGTTGAGGGTTCGGTCCCTGCCCTTGCTCAGTGGGTTAACGATCTGGCGTTGCCGTGAGCTGTGGTGTAGGTTGCAGACGAGGCTCAGATCCTGCGTTGCTGTGGCTCTGGCGTAGGCCGGTGGCTACAGCTCCGATTCGACCCCTAGCCTGGGAACCTCCATATGCCGCGGGAGCAGCCCAAGAAATAGCAAAAAGACAAAAAAAAAAAAAAAAAAAAAAAAAAAAAAAGATCTCTCAAAACTCTCCAGAGATTTCCAAAGGGTGAAAATCTCAAATCCTTATCATGGAGTACAAGGTCCTACATGACCTGACCCGTGCCTGCTTGTCCCAACTCATCTGCCACTCTCACCCCTAACTATCCCCTCCGCTTGCATGGGCCGCCTTCTTTAGCATCCTGGTCTTTGCACTAGTTCCTCTGCTTGGAATGTTCTCTCTTCAGATATCTGCATTACTTGCCCTTCATTTCATTTAGGATCTTCTCGGTGGTTTTCTCAGGGTTCTTCCCTGACCATTCTGTATAAAAATAGCCCGTGGGGGGAGGGAGGGATAAATTAGGAGTATGGGATTAATAGATACCCACCACCATAAATAAACAACAAGAATTTACTGTATAGCCCAGGGAACTGTATTCAATATCTTGTAATAACCTATAATGAAGACAAATCTGAAGCTATACACCTGAAACTAACACAATATTGTAAATTGACTACAGTTAAATGAAAAAAAAGCCCTTCTCCTGTCACCCAGTCTCTTACTATTTTCCTTTATAACGCTGGTCATTAACCTGAGATTCTTTATTATTTCTTGCCTGTCTTCTCCAGTAGAATATAAGCCCCCTGAGGGCAAAGACCTTGTCTCCCTAGCTCATGCACTGGCACAGAGGAGGTGTTAGCAGATATTAAATGGATGCATGAATGACTTGGATTCACTGCAGAAATGTCATTGTAAACTCAGAGGTAACTCAGGCTCCTGGTTCCTAAGTACACATGCAGCTGAGAGGGCAGGTGGGCTGACCTCCTGGTCCTCAAATTCTAAACTTAAGATTTTTTTCATGCTTTTGCTGACACTTTACTCAGTAGTTCCAGGGCTTGACCAGTCCCAACACTTTAAACCTCTTCCTCCATTCTCCTTTCCTCCTCTGTCCTTCATCTCTCCCAAAAGCTTTATTGGGCATCTGCTTTCAGCTATGCTGGTAGCTAGGCACCATGCAAGACATCGAGAATGTAGCAATGAATAAAACTCAGTTCCTAACTTCAGGAATTTCACGATTCCACTAATGACACCCAACATAAAGCATACAATAGCGTGATAAGTACAACAGTGGACAAATGTGCACTGTACAGTGTAGGACAAGTAAGGAGCCACTTGGGGAGGGACACTGGGAGAGTGACACGTAATGGGAGCTTGAAGGGCAAGTAGGAGCCTGATGGTGAAGAGACACTGCCATTCCAGCATGGAGAACAGTGTGACCTATGTCACAGCACTTGTCTGGCATTGCTGGAGCTAAAGAATGGCAGAGGGAAAGAGCTGGAGGGGAGGGGACATGGTTTAAGAAGGGCCTAGATGTGAAGGGTCATATGAGAGTTTACGGCAGACTATATAGACAAAGAAATTTTTTTTTTTTTTTTTGTCTTTGCTAGGGCCACACTTGCGGCATATGGAGGTTCCCAGGCCAGGGGTCTAATTGGAGCTGTAGCCACTGGCCTACGCCACAGCCACAGCAACGTGGGACCCGAGCCACACCTGCGACCTACACCACAGCTCACAGCAACGCTGGATCCTTAACCCACAACCTCATGGTTCCTAGTCAGATTTGTTAACCACTGCGCCACGACGGGAACTCCTTTTTTTGTTTGTTTTTGTGAATAATTTTTTTTAAACAAATTGTTTTATGTATTTTTGTCTTTTTGCCTTTTCTAGGGCCACACCCTCGGCATATGGAGGTTACCAGGCCAGGGATAAAATTGGAGCTACAGCTGCTGGCCTATGCCACAGCCACAGCAATGCGGGATCTGAGCCGCATCTGTGACCTATACCACAGCTCACAGCAACTCCAGATCCTTAACTCACTGAGCGAGGCCAGGGATCAAACCTGCAACCTTATGGTTCCTAGTCAGATTTGCTAACTACTGAGCCACAACGGGAACTCCAAGATGAAGAATTTTAAGCACGGGTAGGACATGACCTAATATATGTTTTGTAAAGATAAGTCTGACAGCAGTAGTGTCAAAAGTTGGAGAGAGCACCAAGAGTAAGATGAGTACCTCAGGCCAGAAATAGATGTTTGGAGTTTGAACCAAAGAAATGTCAGTGGAGGTAAGAGGAACAGGCAAATCTGAGATGTCAAAAAGGTGGACTTTCTGGGTCCTGGTGACCAACTATATTGACATCAGGAGAAAAGAAGGGTCTACGTGACTCCAGTGTTCCAACTTGGATGGTGTCATTTCACCAAGACAGGGAACACAGAAAAAAAAAGAGTGAATTTGGAGATAATGAGTTTGATTTTTCAGCTTTTGAGTTGGAGGTGACTAGAAGGCATCCAGATGGTGATTTGAGCAAGAGAGCGCAGGAAAAAAGCCCAGGACTAGAGAGAAACAGATTTGGGGTCTGTGTCAGCATGTAGGAGGCAGTTAGAACCACGACGCTGTGCTCTGGTGGTTCTGGAAGCTATGTACACCAGAGCAAGAAAATAAAGGCAAGGCAGAATCACTACTGCACAGTAAGGGAAGAGAATCTAGTAATGGGGACAGAGGTGGATGGATGATCAGAGGTAGGAAGTCAGCAATGTCAAATACTTCATCAGTCATGAATGATGAGAACCAGGGAGTTCGTTCCCTGCATTTGACAACTAGGATATTCTCGACTTTTGATGAGTTTAGTGGAGTGGTGGGGCAGAAGCCTCCCAGCAGTAGGCTGAAAGAAAAATGAGAGCTGAGGAAGTGGAATCAGCAAGTAGAGGTCCTGCCCTCTGAGACATAGACACAGTGATAGGATTACATCATGACCTCTTAAAAGGTCATCACTGCAAAGAAACAACTTGATCTGAAAGCAGGCTTAATGGTTCAATTTCCAGTATGTTGGTGTTTTTCTGCCTTGCCCAAGTCAGAAGTGCTCCTAGAGACAGCAAGTGATAGAACACGGTTTGGCTGAACTGATGGGACTATTTCTCACTCCAAGACCTGTCACATGTAAATACACTTGACCCTTGAACAACAAGGGTTTGAACTGCATGTGTCCACTTAAACTCAGATTTTTTTCAATAGTAAATACTACAGTACTGCACAACCCACAGTTAGTTGAAAAGCAGATATGGAAGCTGACTGAGTATACTCAGCCGTTCTGACCTGATAGTTCACTGATGAAGGGTGAATGTGTACATATCCATCGTTCTTGGTGACAAACTTCAACTCCTCTGATTTTGGTTGCATTCTGACAGCTCCGGTACTGGTCTTCTGAAATTTCCCTTCTGGGCTTTTCACCTAAACAGGTATTTGTAAGAATAAATATACCGACATGTATACATATTTCTGGTTTGTATCCCCTGACACAAAACCAGTCTTGAATGCCTTTGCTGCTGCTTTCCTCTGTTTCCTTAAGTTTCCTTTTGGAAGCAGTATAAGCGCACTTTCTTCTCTTTCTTTCTTTTTTTTTAAGGGCTACACCTGAGGCATATGGATATTCCCAGGCTCGGGTTCAAATCAGAGCTGTAGCCACTGGCCTACACCACAGCCACAGCAACATGGATCTGAGCCACATCTGCGACCTACACCACACCACAGCTCATAGCAATGCTGGATCCTTAACCCACTGAGGGAGGCCAGGGTTCGAACCCATGTCCTCACGGATACTAGTTGGGTTTGTTAGCACTGAGCCATGACAGGAACTACCTATTTTTTTTTTTTTTTTGAGCCACGAAGAAGTGTGGATGTAAGTTCTAGTGACTGTACTACACACCAGCCATACAGGAGAGAAACCATGTTGATATTTCAGATCTGCACTATTGATCAAGAGATCCAGTTGGCAATGTTGGGACCAGGCAGGAATCTCCTGACAATTCTAGTCCAACATTTCCAAATGAATTTCCTTCAAAACCATGAAAAAGGGGTTCCCTGGTGGCACAGTAGGTTAAGGATTAGAGTTGTGCAGCTGTGCTGCAGGCTGCAACTATGGAGTGGCCAAAAAAAAAAAAAAACTGGAAAAAAAATTCTATGAATAGCAAATTATTCAATTTGAAAAAAAAAAAGTTTATGCACGTAAAGACCTGCATGTTTAACGTTAGTACTATACAACACAGGGTATAATATTCCATCTTATAATAATCTATAATGGAAAATTATTTGAAAAATAGAACTGAATCACTTTGCTCTCTATATCTGAAACTAACAATATTATAAATTAACTTTACTTCAATTAAAGTAGGAAAAGATCTATAATTATATGATTAAGAAATAATTAACATTAGTATTTAATAAATATCAATTTAGTTTTCTGATTTATATCTATAGAAATGATTTTATAGAAATGGAGAAAATCAAACACTATAAATTAATGTATGCATTAAAACTAGTAAAAGATCTTTCTTTTTTGGTTGCCCTGTGGCATATAGAGTTCCTGGGCCAGGGATCAGATTTGAGCCGCAGCTGTGGCTGTGTTGGGCTGAGGACTGAACCTGTGTCCCAACACTGCAGAGACTGCTGATCCCATCGTACCACAGCAGGAAACCAGGATCATTTTCTATAATCTATTTGTTACTTTTTTAAGTGAAGTATAGTTTTATTTACAATGTTGTGAATAATTAACTTTTCAAACTTAATATATTGAACATTTTTCCCTTTTAACTACTCTTTTCCTAAAACAATTCTCAATGGAAATATAGTATTTCACTGTAATGATATATAATAATTTAACCAGTGAATTTCCTATTAGAATTTTAGATTTCTCATTCTAGTGCTGTTTATAATTGCAAACATTCTCCTAGCTGTATCTTTATGCATATATGCAATTATTTCCTAATAATATATCCTTAGAAATGAAACTGCTATCTAGAAAAGGGGTATCAATTTATATTCTGAGCAAGAGTGAGAGTGTTCATTTTTAAAAATTTCTGTCACATCATAATCACCTGAAGTCCATAGTTTACTTTAGGGTTCACTTTTGTTGGACATTTCATGGGTTTGGGCACACGTATGACACGTGCATCGTTACGGCATCATGCAGAGTATTTTCACTGCTGTAAAGTGCTCTGTGCTGTGCTTATTCCCTGAATTTTCAATTGTTTTGCTCTAAATGATTTTTTTTTTTTTTTTGTCTTTTTTGCCATTTCTTGGGCCGATCCCACGGCATATGGAGGTTCCCAGGCTAGGGGTCTAATCGGAGCTGTAGTTGCCAGCCTGCGCCAGAGCCACAGCAACACGGGATCCGAGCAGTGTCTGCGACCTACACCACAGCTCACGGCAACGCTGGATCGTTAACCCACTGAGCAAGGGCAGGGATTAACCCGCCACCTCATGGTTCCTAGTCGGATTCGTTAATCACTGCGCTACGACGGGAACTCCCTTTTTTTTTTTTTTTTTTTTTTTTCTTTTTTTTGATCTGCACTGATGGCATAAGGAAATTCCTGGGCCAGGGATCAAACCCAAGCAACAGCTGCGATTTGAGCTGCTGCAGAGAAAACACCAGGTTCTTAACCCATTGTGCCACAGTGTTAACTCCTAAATGATTTTTTAAAGTAAATTTCAAATGGAGTGAAAAGCATGCAAGTATTAAATGAAAATGAGCCATAAATGAATCAACAGATGTCAACTGAGCATTTAACAAAAAGTTAAATGAGGAATGTTTTGGTATTCTGACAAATTCACATTCTAAGCTTGACAAGGACTGGATAATCAAAACTCCAGTAGAGGTCAAACAGCATATTCAAAGAGAAGGGTCACAGGTGGTCCCATGGCAAAGCACTGACTTGTTTTGATTTTGTTATCTAATTTTAGTCCAAAGTAGAGGGCATAAGGGAAATTGTAGTAGATCAAGTTTCTATCCAACATAGGTTAGTTATGCACAGACTGGCTGTCAGTGACATTTATGTCCATTTTAGCTTCTGGAGTGTCACAATGTCAAGGATTAAAAATGTTCCTTATTTCATACAATAAAGGTTTTTAAAATTTATTTTTAGGGCCACACCCACCACATATGAACGTTCCCAGGCTAGGAGTCAAATCAGAGCTGTAGCCGCTGGCCTATACTACAGCCACAGCAACACAGGATCTGAGCTGCATCTGCAACATACACCACAGCTCACGGCAACGGCAACAATGGATCCTTAACCCACTGAGCGAGGTCAGGGATCGAACCTACATCCTCATAGATAAGAGTCAGATCCGTTTCTCCTGAGCCACAATGGGAACTCCTATAATGAATGTCTTTGAATTATGTATCTAAACACATCTGGGGAACTGAAGCATTAGAAATGTATGCTAAGTTTAAAAGGCAGTGTATGTGCATATTTTTTAGATGATTAATGTAATAACTTACATGCCTTGGCTTCAAATCAAACTAGAAGTGGGAGGACCCGGAAAAATGTTTCCTTACCTGCACTACATTTGGATACAGCGCAGCACACAGCATTGCTGATATCAACTTGGGGTTCTCAGCATTTGAGTTTGCCTAAGAGAAATAACAGCATTAATCTTATAAGTAATGTAGCTATTTCTGTCTGTGCCCTGGAATTTTACTATTATTTCTTTTGATTTCTATCACTTTACTAGAAAATTATTTCTAAGTAAAAAAAAAAAAAAGTCAAATCTACCAGGCCATATCCACACAAGACCTATGCAAAGAAGCCCACACTAACTTTCAAGATCTCTGCAAAGCAGCTAAAACCCAGTGTTCCTAAGGATCAGTGGAGAGAAAGATTCTGGTTTGTGAAATTCTGTTCACAATTTCCAGAAAGTACTAAACAACACTTGTACAGAGTGGCATCAGATTCGTCTTGAAGTGTCCTTCCTATAGTTATTATATAAAAAACTGTCCTTGGTTGGAAAAAGGTCTGACTTAAAACATTACTGAAAAGTCCACTCTCTCTCTGATGGACTTGCCAAGAACCGGTGTGAAATTTTAAAAACAAAACCAGATGCAACAATTAACAGAAAAACCCTTCTGTTTTATGAGCGTTAGCTGATATTTATCTGTGGAAAGAAGAAAATCAAGAATGCCACTAACCCACTGCTTGTAAGCCTTAAGGGAAGAATGCCTACAAATGTTCCTGAGATAATATGCTATGCACGTGATACTTAATGAGAAATAATTTTTTTTTTTTTTCGGTCTTTTTAGGGCTGTGCTGGCAGCATGTGGAGGCTTCCAGGCTAGGGATCCAATTGGAGCTACAGCTACTGGCCTACACCACAGCAACTTGGGGTCTGAGCCGCGTCTGCAACATACACCACAGCTCACGTCAATGCCAGATCCCCAAGCCCCTGAACGAGGCCAAGAATGGAATCCAACACCCCATGGTCCCTAGTCAGATTCACTTCTGCACCACATGGGAACTCCTAACCACACATTCTTTACCTCTTCGCCTGTGGCCTCCAAGATACCATCTCCTCCTCCTTGGGCCCTTCTCTCAATGTCCCTCGCTCTAAGGCCCTCCTTTACAAAGCCTATATCTGATAACAGTTCAGTGAATTGTCGTTTGAGGCTGGCCATTTCCTGAAAGAAGTGGAAAAAGCCTTTTAAGCAGGGGTATCAACACATCAAAGGTAAGAATGACTACAAAACAAATTACTTTAATGAGGCTCATATGGGTTCATCAAACAGGTATCATCTTACCTGTTCATTTCCAGAAGGGCTGCTCTCTTACACAAATCAGCAGACAGACTAAAAAACTGTTTCGTAGAAGTTTACAAATTTCAGAAAACCCATCATGTAATTCTCTCCCTCTCTATATATAATATATAGATTTTAGGGCCACACCTGTAGCATATGGAAATTCCCAGGCTAGGTCAAATCGGAGCTGCAGCTGCCAGCCAATGCCACAGCCAAAGCCACACCAGATCTGAACCACATCTGCAATCTTACACCACAGATCACAGTAACACTGGATCCTTAACTCACTGACTCATAGGTCACTGTAAAAGCTAAATATATCCTAAAGAAAAAGTATAAATTTAGCAAAAAATGTCATTTAAAATTATCTTACACTTAAAAACTTCTACTGATGCATTTTATTATCGCGCCTTACATATAAAATACCCTTTAGACCAGTGATTCTCAAGCCTGACAGCATATTAGAATCACTTGGGAAACCCAACAAAAAGGAAAACAGATGCCCAGGCCCCACCTCAAAAGCTCCAGATTTGTAACTGGCCCCGGGGAAATCTGGGCATTTTTACTTATTTTAAGCTTCTCATGTGCATCTAATGTGTAGCCAGAATAAAAAAATCATTGCTTTTGTTGTACTTAGGATAAAGCTCTAGAGGCTATGTCTTCTCAAACTCTCTCACTGCAGTACACATAAAAGTAGAGGAGAATGAGGGCAAATACTGGGATGGTTTTGAGATCTCTTCATTTTGAATTATCAAATTCACTCATTCACGCATTCAAGGAATTTTACTGAACATCACCTGTGTGCTACATACTAATCTAGGCACAGTATTGAACAAAGTAAGTCTCTGATGGAGCTTATGGGGTAGAGAGACAAACAGTGGTAAGTACTAAGAACTTAATTTCATATTCTATTCCAGGACATCTTCTAGTATGAAAATAAAGTCCTTTCCCCTCCCCAGACTTAAAATCTCTGAGTAAAATAGCTTCTTTGTAAAGATAGGCACCAATTATTATCTAGCTTTTTATGCCACTTTGGAAGGAGACCTAAAACACTGTCACAACAAAAGACAGAGCCCTGTCTAATGTTACACAGGAGATAATAAACTTTCCTCTTGGGTACTCATTATTGACATAGTAGCTGCAGAAGGACAGAAGAATTTAAAAATCTGGATCAGTATTCATTCTTTGGTTTTAGCAAGAAGATAAGGGGCTTGGTCATAGACCGATTTGAAAATTTGATGAAAGCTGTTTCCTTTCTCCAGAATAATGCACATATGTATAAGTGTATGATTTTGCATAAAATTTCAGGGGGTTATGGATCCAGGTTAAGAATGTTTGGTATAACTACTGAAAAATCTGACTTATAGCAAGCAGTAATCCTCAGCATGCCTGTGTTCCCCTAAATTCGCTGGAAAGAGGAAAACGGGTCAGCAGACAGGGGCAGCATGGAAGTCCTGTGTTCAGGAGTCTTTTACACAGGAGGTAAAGACAAGCATAGTCCAAATATAACATTTTCAGTGTCAAGGCAGGACAGGCAAGATAAAGCTGCAACACCCTGTGGTGTGCTACAACAATAGAAAATGAATGAAAATAAACTTCCGCCCGAACAACTAACCTGAAGAACTCTTCCTGACAAGAAGTTTTGTCTGCAGTAATTATAACTTGCACGCATACCTTCTTTTGTACTCAGCTGCCATCCCTAAATTTTGGAAAAAAAATGTACTTAATCTTTAGTGCAAACACTGGTGATAAACCTCAACTATTAGATTATATACTTACCTTATATGCTCGTAGAAGGGCCAGATAATCACTGTTTGCAAATGCAAATTCTAACTTTTTCTGGTTAGCTTCTTCTTTTTTATCCCAGGGAGATACCTAAATGAGGAAAACCAGGTTTGAAGGACACATTTTATCTGAAGTTTCACATGGCACTTTCCTACTGCTGAAGCCAGGTGCTTCGGGAAGTGTTCTGTATGGAACAGAGCACACAGTGGGCAGCGGGTTAAAAGTAATTGTGGTATAGCAGAAATTATCGCAACACTGTAAGTCAACTATACTTCAATAAAACTTTAAGGCTTAATCTCCAAAGCACATCATTTATTTTGTCTTTTTAGGGCCGCACCTGTGGCGTATGCAGGTTCCCAGGCTAGGGATCAAATCGAAGCTGCATCTGCCGGCCTACACCACAGCCACAGCAACATGGGATCTGAGCTACGTCTGCGACTTACACCACAGCTCATAGCAATTCCAGATCCTTGATCCACCAAGTGAGGCCAGGGATCAAACCCGCATCCTCATGGATACTAGTCAGGTTTGTTACTGCTGCACCACCATGGGAACTCCCAATAAAACTTTCAAAAATGAAAAAAAATTATGGTGGTTAAGTGACACCTCATGGTCTTGTCCTGTAAGTCCATCACCTAAAATAATTACTAAAATAATTTCCTAGTGCAAGATGTCATCAAAGAGCCACTGATTCTAAAAGCTACATTTAAAATCTAAGATTCTGTTAATTGTGGTATCTTTATTTCATAGATTCTTATTTTTTATACTTGAGTCTCCCCTATTTCTATACCCATAATTCATGTTTTTTTTTTTTTCCACTTTACAAATAATGTTTACAGGTCCTCCTTTTCCCTACAAATTGGTAAAATCAGCTGAGAACTTAATTTTCACTGACTTCTGCTACAACATACGTATGTACTAAAGACACCAGCATGAGCTGCACTAGCTGTATCACATGGAAAATCATTCTGGTGCTTCCCTTTAATTTTTGTATATTTGAACATCTTTATAGCTAACACAAAATTTTATTTTCTACTTGAAAATAAAATTGCTTTTTAGGAAGACCAGTGGGAAAAGGATTACATTCTGGAATTATGTTTACAGAGCTCCGCAAAGGACAGGTGCTTAGTTTTAGCTAAGGATGACATCAATATATCCAATGAAGCATTCCTGTATTCCAATAAAAGAAAACAGGTACAAGAGAATATTTAGATGATTTGAGAGACAGGCAATGGAGGTCTTGCTCACAGCAATATCCCTAAGCAAGTTATATCACCTAGTCTGGCCCTTAGTTTTGTCATTTGTTAAATGAGGGGGGCTGAACTAAGATCTTTTTGCATATTTGTGAGTTTTCAATTCCATTAAGTATAACATTAAAACTGAAGAAAATTATTACCTCCATCTATTTCCGTGAGATAAACTGAAATAAAAAACAAAGGCAGGAGTTCCCGTCATGGCTCAGAGGAAATGAATCTGACTAGCATCCATGAGGACATAGGTTTGATCCCTGGCCTTGCTCAGTGGGCTAAGGATCCAGCTTGCCGTGAGTTATGGTGTAGGGTCACAGACACAGCTCGGATCTGGTGTGGCTGTGGCCAGCACCTACAGCTCTGATTTGACCCCTAGTCTGGGAACCTCTATACGCCACAGGCGTGGCCCTAAAAAGACAAAAAAAAAAAAAAAAAAAAAGGGTAGAGTGACTACCCAACAGCTGAATATTCATTCTCCACAAGGCCAAATGGACTACACTCCGGGACAGAGCATGTGTGTGGCCATAAAACAAAACTAAAAGGAATGAACTAATACAAAGTATGTTCTTTGACCATAATGGAAATGAAATTAGAAATCAATAATAAATTAGGACACTCATAGCTACATGGACATTAAACAACACATGCCTAAATAACCAACACCAAAACTTATGGGATGCAGCCAAGGCAGTCTGTACAAGAAGATTTATATGTCTATTCTATATAATAAATCAATAAACTAAGCTTCCACCTTAAGACATTGGAAAAAGAACTAAGCCTAAAACAAATAGAAGGAAATACAACAGAAATTATAGAGAATAGAAAAAATAGGGACAATTAAACCAAAAGCTGGTTCTCTGAAAAGATCAATAAAATTGACAGACCTTTAGCTAAACTGATCAATGGGGAAAAAAGGCTCAAATTACTAGAAACAGAAATGAAAGCTGACATTACTACCCTACCCTCAGAAATAAAAAGGACTATAAAATACTATAAACAATTGTTGATAAATTAGGTATTTTAGATGAAATGGACAAATGCCTAGAAAAATACAAAATGATCAAGAAACATAATCTGAATAGACCCATAACAAGTCAAGAGACTGAATATGAAAAAAAACCACAACAAAAAACCTGCCCATGGGATTCCTTGGTGGCTCAGCTGGTTAAGGATCTGGTGGTTTCACTCCTGTGGCAGGGGTTCAATCCCTGGCCTGGGAACTTCTGCATGCCAGAGGTGTGGCCAAAGGAAACTACCCACAAAGAAAAGCCCAGGTGGCTTCACTGCTGAATTCTACCAAACATTTAAAGAAAAATTAATTCCTCACAAACTCTTCAAAAAAACAAAAAAGAGGGAACACTTCTCAAAACATTATGCAGCCAGGATTACTCTGATGCCAACGTCAGACGAAGACACATGAAAACTATAGACCAATATGTCTTATGAACATAGGCAAAAAAATCCTCAACACAGTGACAAAAAGAAAGTTGGAGGCCTCACACTTCCTGATTTCAAAACTTATTACAAAACTAGAGTCTCGTATTTGGAATCAAGACAGTGAGGAATTGGCATAAGGATAGACATATAACTTAATGGAACATAAGAATCTAGAAATAAACCCATATATCTATGGTCACTTGATTTTTGACAAGAATGCTAAAACCATTCAATGGGGAAAGAGTAGTCTTTGCAAAAAATGGTGCTGGGACAACTGGATAGTCACATGGAAAAGAATGAAGCTTGACTCTTATACTATATAGAAAATTTAACTTGAAATAAACCAAAAACTAACAATAATGTTGAGATCGAACTACAAAACCTCTTTTAGAAAAAAACAGGAAGAAATTTTCATGACTTTGAAGACAACAAAAGCTCAAGCAACACAAAACTAGATAAAGTGGAAGTCATACGAATAAAAACTTATGTGTTCCAAAGAACAGATCAAGAAAGTGAAAAAAGAAACCCATGGTATAGGAGAAAATATTTGCAAGTCACATATCTGGTAAGGACCTTACATCCAGAATATATAAAGAACTCTTACAGGAGTTCCCGTCGTGGCGCAGTGGTTAACGAATCCGACTAGGAACCATGAGGTGGCGGGTTCGGTCCCTGCTCTTGCTCAGTGGGTTAACGATCCGGCGTTGCCGTGAGCTGTGGTGTAGGTTGCAGACGCGGCTTGGATCCCGTGTTGCTGTGGCTCTGGCGTAGGCTGGTGGCTACAGCTCCGATTCAACCCCTAGCCTGGGAACCTCCATATGCCGCGGGAGCGGCCCAAGAAATAGCAACAACAACAACAACAAAAAAGACAAAAAGACAAAAAAAAAAAAAAAAAGAACTCTTACAAATCAATACTAAAAGGGCAAATAACCCAATTTTAAAAATGGGCAAACTATTTAAATAGAAATCTTTTTTTTTTTTTTTTTAGTTTTTTAGGGCTGCACCTATGGCATATGGAAGTTTCTAGGCCAGGGGTCGAATTGGAGTTGCAGCCGCCGGCCTACACCACAGCCAAAGCAATGCCAGGTCTGAGCCACACCTGCAATCTACACTGAAGCTTCTGGCAATGCCAGATCCTTAATCCACTGAGTGAGACCAAGGATAGAACCTGCATCCTCATGGATGTGGTCAGGTTCTTAATACACTGAGCCACAATGGGAACTCCCTAAATAGACATTCTTGAAATGGGCAATTAGCCATTAGAGAAATAAAAATCAAAACAACAAAGTCATCCCCCCATAGGATGGTTACAATAAAAAAGTCAGATAATAACAAGCGTTAGGATGTGGAGAAATTATAATCCTGATAAAATGCTGGTGGAATATAATATGCAGCTACTCTGGAAAAGAGAATGGAAGTTCCTCAAAAAGTTAGAGTTAGTACTAAAAAAAGTATTTGACCCAATAATTGTACTCCTAGGTATACAACCAAGACAAATGGAAACATACATCCACATAAAAACTTGTACAGGAATGTTTATAGCCAAGAGTGGAAACAATCCCAAATGTTTAGATAAACAAAATGTGGTATACCCATATAAAGGAATATTATTTGGCCAGAAAAGGAATGAAGTACTGATACATGCTATAACGTAGATGAATCTTAAAGCATCATGCTAAGTGAAGAAGCCAATCACAAAAGAACTATTATATTATTTCATTAATATGAAATGTCCAGAAGAGGCAAATCTATGAAGACAGAAAGTTAACTCTAGCCTAGGGCTAGAGTGGATGAGGGGATTGGAGGGAAATAGAAGAGTGACAGGCTAAGAGGGTTTTTTAATGAAGTGATAAACATGCTCCATAACTATGGTGACGACTGCATGATACTAAAAACTATCAAACTATACATAAATGGGTGAATGATATTTCAATAAAGCTGTTGAAAAACTAAGTCCAGGAGTTCCCACTGTGGCACAGTGGGTTCATGATCTGGCTTGTCTCTGTGGAGGTGCTGCTTTGATCCCCAGCCCATTGCAGTGGATTAAGGATCCAGTGTTGCCGCAACTGTGGTGGAGGTTGTAGCTCTGGCTCAGATTTGATCCCTGTACCAGAAACTTCCATATGCTGTGGGTGTGGCAGGAAGAAAAACAAAGTCCAGTGTATTTACTGTTTTTTAAAATCATGCAGGGGCACTTTTTGCTTGCTTGCCTTTTGATTTTTCTATAATGAACGGAATAAAGCAAACATATAAAAAGCACATTTAGATGATTTAAATAAGCTGATCTCTAGTACCTAATCTTTATTTAGGGCATGGATTTCTTTGAGGATTAGATAAAAGTTACCGTCATTGCGCCCTGAACAATTCGCATGTAACATACAAGAAAATTTTTAGGGGGCTTGCATTAACCCTGAAGCCCCCATAGTCCCTTAGAGACCTATTGACTCCAGTTTAGATGATGCTGTTTACTTACAAAAGGAGACTTAAAAGCTAAACTGGCGGCAATGGTGAGAGCAGGATCCAAACAGCGGAAGATAGACCCAAACAGCATTAGTTTGCCGATTCTCACATCTACGGGCAGAGAGGCCAAGTGATATCCTAGAGGGGTCAGTTTTTCATCTGGAGTTAAGGCTCCCAAGTCTCGCAATCGGATTTTCGAGGCACGGAGAGAGTCAGGGTGCGGGGGTTCAATGAGCCGAGAGAACACAGATTGGAGGTTATGAGTGCTAAACATCTCTAAAATTTTAATTCTGAAAAAAGAAAACAAAACAATAATTTGTCAATTTTATTTCTGGTGGGATGACACAAAGGAGTAAGCTTCTTCCTTGAATGAAGATAATTTATAGTGTTCTAAATACATGCTTTCATAAACAATAAAATAAAAAAAAAGATCTCTTCTACTTCTCCTAGTAATAAATTGCAGAAATATTTTCAGATTCTGAAATTTACTGAGACTCAGATTAAATTCTCTCTATAAATTTCCTAAATACTTCTTTTTATAACAGTGGGTTCAAATCATGAAATAAAGTTCAAATGACCTTTCTCCTCTCTTTCCCACATCTGAGACTGCATAGTAATTGTTAATAAAATTAATCAGCACGGTGTCCTACCTTGCGGTGGCTCTTGAAAAGCTGTTTTAAATTATGAACTTAGGGAATTCTAAGAGAAAAATCTAACCTATATAAAATTATTTCCCTTAGAATTTCTTTTTAATTTGTGAATCTATAAACCTACCATTTTACATTTTTACTGATGCAGTGGAAGGCTCTCAAAATATACTACTGGATCAAAGAGGAGCTATAACGTCTTTGTACAAGTAATTTTTTTCCTTTGGGTTAACATTTTATGGGCATATTCTCTGAAAATAATGACTTAGTCAAAGGGCATGGATAATTTCTATAATTCTTACATAACACTATGCAAATTTTCAGAAAGGCTGAACTAAAGGTTCTCCAGGTTCAGTGAGTTTAATCATTCATTCATTAAATCTTACTTTATGATATTTGTTCTTATTTGTTCATTAGGTAAATAATAGTGTTTTCAAGTTGCTTTTGTTCACTTTGTTCTAACCGATAATGAGGGTGTAGAATTTCCCCCCTGATGATTTAATATGGGGTTGCCCTAACAGAAATTTCTTTGTAAGTTAGATTACTTCCCTGACTTATGATTCTATTCTTAAGCTCATTTTAGACCCACCCTCTGCAATGCAAGAGGTCTTTATGTGTGGAAAGTTAAAAGGAATGGTAAAGGCCACACTGAAGGGCTCTTTCTTTGTAAATGAATGAGTTCATCCAAGTCCACTCTTAGCAAAACATCTACTAAGAAAAAGAAAACACCGAACTTAGGGTGAGAAACACCGGGGACTTTTGGAAGCAGAACACAAAGATCAAGATGTACCTTAGACAGAGCTGTTCCAGTGGCACTCTTTGTATTTCTGGTAGCTGCTGCTTTAGAAGTTGGTGATTGAAGTGATGGCTGGTGAATAAATGGAAGCATACTCCAGACGTGACACGACCTGCCCGACCTTTTCTTTGCAGGGCATTGGCTTGAGAGACAAAAGTATCCTCTAAACTTTCCATCCCTTTACTGGCATCATATCTATAGAGTAAAAGAAAATTAAAAGAGAGTTACTTTATAAAATAAAGTACCCAAGACTTTACTAACCATGGACAGAATGGATGAACCATCCTACTTCTGTAGAAGGACAGTGTCTCACGTGTTCTGGGATTGTTGAGTCCCTGGTGGGAGCACCTAGTGCTAATTTAAATACTATCAAATGCTACTATATGCAGTTCCTTTATTCAACTTTTAAAAAAATTGTTTTCCATTTTAAATTATTGTTGACAAATACAAGTTATATATATTTAAGGTATACAATGTGATCTTTTGATGTATGTACATTGTGAAAAAATTACCAATTCTTTGGTAATTAACATATATATCACCTCCGTGCCAACTCTTTTTCATTCAAGTACATGTAAAGCATATGAGAAAAAGAAGAATAATTATTTCTAAGGTAAAACTTTAAACTTTCCACCTCTGTTTGAATTTAAAGTTCATGCCCTAGCTAAGGAATCACTCAAATATCCACAGTTTTTATAAAGTACTTTTACAAACAGTAATCCATGTAGCTTAATAGCATTAGCCTTTAATAGCTGTGTTGCATCAATGGGGCATCTTTAGCCGCTCTCTTAAGTCACCAAAAGAGAATACCTCTTTTCTTTCATTTTCCCAGAATCGATGACATAGACGACATCATCGATGGTTATGGATGTCTCAGCAATGTTGGTGGAAATTATAATCTTAGTTACACCCACAGGAGGTTTTACAAACACAGCCTGCTGCTCTTCACTGGATAAAGATGAATGAAGTGGGTGAACAACACATCTGAAAGAAAATAAAAACACATTTAGTGTTCTAGCACAAAACACTGAAATTGGGTTGTAATGCATGAATATCTATTAAAATTAACAATATGACTCCCCAAAGCAGCAGCTTTTCCACAACCTGTTCTCAAAGCCCAGGTCTGCTAAATGGGAAGGTTCTTTCCAACCCTCACAAAATATTTACTCAGTTCTATGAACTAAAAAACCTGCATCAGCTTGGGAAAAACTAGAGTGTAATTCAGTGGTAAATAATCAAGAAGACTAAATAGTTGATACTCTACAAGTAACAAGCCTGGAGCACACGAGCCAGCAAAGAATCTTTTTTTTTTTTTTTTTTCTACCTTTAAATCCAAAGAAAGAAGAGAGAAATTATGTATGCTAAGAAACTTCATTCTTAAATTTCTAGAGGGTAATTCACCTGCCACGTAGTTATCCCTTTAGATATGAAGACATACTCAGTGTGTTTTACTACTGGTATAGGAACCATTGGAAATTATTTCTCTTGAAATGATAACATTTCTCTGTTATTAACACTGGCTTCTCCAATCCCCTGTATTTGGAAACTGAAATTAACTGACCCTCAAACAATATGGGGATTAGGGAGGGCCAATCCTCTGTGCAGTCAAAAATCCATGTGCAATGTATAGTCAGCCCTTTGTGAATGTGGCCCTGTGTATCTGTGGTTCTGCACCCATGGCCTATGTAATACTATAGTATTTACCACTGAAAAGCATCTGTGTATAAATGGACCTGTGCAGGTGAAACCCGTGTTGTTCCAAGGTTAACTGCACATGTGTAATTTTGCTGAGTCACCACACTATGTAAAGAGAAACTTTTTTTTTTTTTTTTTTTTAAATGGGATGGAAATGGTTGATTTCGTGGAACAAAGTGCTTAGGCTGGTCCTAGCTGGCATAAACAAACATATTCATGAGGGGTGACACCAGGGTTTAAAGAGAGTGCTGACCATCAAAGAGACCTTTCTAGTTACTTATATAACTGAAACAGATGATTAAAGATATAGAAAGCAATTAACTTACCGATTACTACGTCTGTTGTTAAAAAGAGAATTAGACTGCAGCTGTTCATAAAGCATTTTGATTTCCGCTAGTCCCGGTAAAAATACAAGTATAGCACCTGGGTATATAAAAAGAATCAATCTGATAGATGCAAAAAAGAAAAAAACTAATAAAGGTTATAATTTTAAATGAAAAATTAATAATGTAATAATTTGTTATTTTTTTTTACTGTCAATTTTCCTTTTTTGCAAAATTCCCAGGGAATTAAATAGATAGGAAACTCTTCAAATATATGTTCTGACTTAATATCTGAAATGAGTGAGGAATTACATATTTCTACAACAGAAAAAAATGTGATGTGTAGAAAAATATAATGCCTCATGTCATATGAGAATCATTAGCAAAGCTCTTTAAACATACTTCTTCAGTGTGCTGGCCAGTTACATTCTGTTTCTGTAGAAAGGGATCCTTCTAATCTTATAAGTCAGGAAAACTCTTCTATTAGTAAATAAAGTCATAAACATTTTATTGGAAATGAGAAAAAGAAACTATAATTGGCCAGCCAAAGAGATATGTGTGTTAAATCAAATTCATCTATGTATTGAAAAGGCAGTACATTAACTAACCATGCCATAACAATGGTTTGTGGTCTTTAAAATTTTATGTTAAAGAAAATAATCAATGATAACTGATTACAGTATATTTTTGTGCCAAGAGCAGTCACTCAGCGATAGCCACCTCCTTTTGTGCTTGATTCAGGGAGGAAATTGACATAGTTCTCACTAGACCCTCCTTTAATCCCACAAATATTGGGAGTCTTTGTCAGCTCTGTGCTAGGTACACAAAAGAAAGATCTGCCCACAAGGAATTCATGACCAATTATTTATCACAATTATTCTCCCCACTAAATAAATAAGGAAACTAAATTATATTATAAAAAATTGAACACTGAGGAGTTCCTGCTTTGGCCAATGGGATCGGTGGCAGTCTCTGCAGTGCCAGGATGCAGGTTTGACCCCTAGCCTGGGATAGGGGGTTAAAGGATTTGGCATTGCTGCAGCCATGGCACAGGTCACAACTGAGGCTTGGATCTGATCCCTGGCCCAGAAACTCCATAATGCTGTGGGGCAGCTAAGAAAGAAAAGAAAAAAAATTGAAATCTGAAGAAGGACAAAAGATACCTTTCCTTTTTTTTTAAGTGAGAGTTGCAACATTTATTTCACATCCTCTCTCTTTCTCTCTCTTTGTTTTGTTTTTGAATTTTTTTCTTTTTGCCACATGAGCAGAATGTGAAAGTTCCTGGGCCAGGGTTCGAACCTGTGCCACACAGCAGCAACCAGAGCCACAGTGGTGATAACACAGGGGCCTAATCCCGCTGGGCCATCAGAGAACTCCCAACATATCTTTCAGGGCTGATTTTAATACTTCACAGTTTACAATGAATGTGTACATACATTATCTCATGAAATCCTTGTAACCAAAAAAAAAAAAATAAAAAAAAAAAAAAAAAAAAAAAAAAGGAGTTCCCGTCGTGGCGCAGTGGTTAACGAATCCGACTAGGAACCATGAGGTTGCAGGTTCGGTCCCTGGCCTTGCTCAGTGGGTTAACGATCCGGCGTTGCCGTGAGCTGTGGTGTAGGTTACAGACGTGGCTCGGATCCTGCGTTGCTGTGCCTCTGACGTAGGCCGGTGGCTACAGCTCCGATTCAACCCCTAGCCTGGGAACCTCCATATGCCGCGGGAGCAGCCCAAGAAATAGCAACAACAGCAACAACAACAACAACAACAACAACAACAACAACAACAACAAAAAAAATCCTTGTAACCACCCATTAAGAGGATGATCAGTACCATTAGGGTGACTCAGTAACACAGGGGTTAAGGATCTGGCATTTCCGTGAGTTGTGATGTAGGTTGCAGACGCGGCTTGGATCTGATGTGGCTGTGGCTGTGGCTGTGGTGTGGGCCAGCAGCTGTAGCTCTGATTTGACCCCTGCCTGGAACCTCCATATGCTGCAGGTGCAGCCCTAAAAAGCAAAAAAAAAAAAAAAAAAAAAAAAGTAAAATATATGGATGGAAAAACATTTGTCTGTATTTTTACGTGCCTTCTGATGTGATCTGCTCTCATGGCTTGGCAATTTTTTTTTCTTCCTTGGCTGCCCCACAGCATTATGGAACATCTGGATCAGAGATACCGTTGATATTCACAAATACATCATCAAGCGCCTAATCACTACAGTTACTGTGCTTTGAATTCAGGTAACATTTCTTTTTTGCTATTACACTTGATTTTTTTCAATCAATAGTATTTTCCTTTGGGATGAAATGAGACATTCAATCAGTGATGATGTATTAGCCAACACTGGCTACTTGCCAAGGAATAGGAAACAAAGCACTTCAATATGTGGCTCATATGTTTCTTTAAAAAGACCACATAATGATTAAAATCTAAGCAGAAGAGGGCAGTCATTCCCATTTCTCTTGAGCACATAACATAATTTTCTGATCTATGATTCCACTTAATGATCACCCAATACTGGCTGCATCTATTCATGCAAACAAACACTTACTCCATCTCTAAATACTCCAGGCACTGTTCTAGGGTCTAAGGAATATAGTGGTGCACAAGAAACCCTTATTCTTAAAAAGCTCACACTCTATTGAAGGAGACCGTCAGCAGCAGAACTAAAATTTTGGATAGTATTAAGTGCTATAATGAAAATGAAAGCCATTTTTGAATGTTATGTTAGAGTGTGGGGTGGGGCAGGGTGGGGTTAAGACAACAGATAGGGTAGTCAGAGAAGACGTGATGTGAAGGGTTCAGTTAGGAGAAGATCTGGGGCATTCATTCTGGGGATAAAAGACTGCAAGTGACGGGAAAAGGCCTCTGGGACAGGAAGACAGTGAGTAAGGGGAAGGCAGGGGTTGCTCAGGAACCTAACAGTAGTACTAACAGTGATAACAATGATGATGACAAATACACAGAACAACTATAATATCATTGTCAGGGGTAGTGTATACTGGGCATTAACTCTATGCCAGGATGGTGCTAAGTACTTTATATACGGTTTCTTCTAATCCTCAAAATAGAGGATTTATTACTGTCGTTGTTTCACAAGCAAAGAACCTGAGGCATGGAAAGGACAAGGACTTTATCCAAGGTTAAGAGCTCTGGAGTAGCAGAACAGAGAAGTTCACCAGACTCTCCCAATCCCACCACCCTGTGAACTCCAAGTGCAGAGTCTTCATGTGATTCAGACATTCATCACCAGACTCTCATTTAGCCAGAACCGAGTGTTGAATACGTGGACACCTGGGCATTCTTTTCAGTTTTCTTCCTTGTGGACTTTGTATTGCTAACATAACATAACATATGGCTCAGTGGGTAAAATTTCCTCAAAAAGTAAAAGGTAGAATTTCCCCCTAAAAACCCCAATAAGCACCTATACCTACAACTGGGAGTGAAAAGGCGGGGGGTGGGGGCAAGGGCTCCAGGAAGGGAGGCTGTCCCCACAGTCCCCACCATCTCAGGAAGGAGGATCCCTTCCCATCTCATCCGTAAATGATGACTGGCTGCAGTTACCTGGAGGGTAGGAGTGCTTTCCGTCCACAATCCACTCTAATAAGGCCTCGATCAATTCAAGATTAACCTTTTCAAAATCCATGATGGACATTGTTTTGATGACCGATTTGCTGACCCCTGAAAGAAGGTAAAAATCAAAGATGATTATACCTTATTCAAGAAAATATGCCCGGGAACTAGATGAGAGTCTTGATTTGATTTAATAACAGACACCCAGGAGTTCCTGTTGTGGCTCAGCAGTAATGAACACGATGAGGATCCATGAGGATGCGGGCTCAATCCCTGGCCTCGCTCGGTGAGTTAAGGATCCAGCGTTGCCATGAGCTGCGGTGTAGGTCGCAGACTTGGCTTGGATCTGGCATTGCTGTGGCTGTGGTGTAGCCAGCAGCTGCAGCTCCAATTTGACCCTTAGCCTGAGAACTTCCATATGCCACAGGTGCAGCCCTAAAAGTAAAAAGAGACAAAAACGAAAACTCCCCCCTCCCCCAGGTGTTCATATTTAATGTATTGAGATGACCTTTTTTCCTTCAGTCTCTCAGAAAATATAGGCTCACTAGAAGTACTTTATGCTTGAACAGTGAACCAAAGAGCAGACACCCATCCTTGATGGAAAGGCCCAGTGAGACAACTTTTAACTTTCCTCTGTCCTTCCACATCTGTATCTTTCACACATTCATTGACACTTTAAGTTCTAGAAACAAGATTTGAAGTCAAATATTTTTTAGAAACCCCTTCTGGATTCAAATAACTTATGAATGAGGTTCAGTGAAAGTCCAGGTAATAGTAACTATGAAAATCAATGCAGAGAGACCACAGCTTTTGGCAGCATCTTTACAACAGTAACTTTTTTTTTTTTTTTTTTTTTTTTTTGCCATTTCTTGGGCCGCTCCCGTGACATATGGAGTTTCCCTGGCTAGGGGTCTAATCATAGCTGTAGCTGCCAGCCTACACCACAGCTCACGGCAACGCCAGATCATTAACCCACTGAGCAAGGGCAGGGAATTGAACCCGCAACCTCATGGTTCCTAGTCAGATTCGTTAACCACTGTGCCACGACGGGAACTCCAACAGTGACTTTTAATCCTTAGGTTCCTTTGAGAAAATCATAAAAATTATGACTCTTCCCTGAAAAGTGATTTTAATGGCTTTACCAACACCCCTGATGTCTATGCATATTCCCTCAGGTAAGGGTATACAATCTTTTTTTTTTTTTTTTTTTTTTTTTGTCTTTTTAAGAGCCACACCCATGGCATACTGAGGTTCCCAGGCTAGGGGTCAAATTGGAGCTGTAGCTGATGGCCACAGCCACACCAGATCTCAGCCGCGTCTGCAACCTACACCGAAGCTCACAGCAATGCTGGATCCTTAACCCACTTAAGCGAGGCCAGGGATCAAACCTGCATCCTCATGGATATTAGTCAGATTCATTTCCGCAAAGCCACGATGGAAACTCCTTACAATCTTCTAATTCATCTGAAATCTAGTAAAAGATACAGTTCCTTGGTTGTGCTATAAGCCTCAGGGCCCTGCCCCCTCTTTTTGTCTTTTCTAGGGCCGCACTTTCGGCATATGGAGCTTCCCAGGCTAGAGGTCTAATTGGAGCTGTAGCCACCGGCCTATGCCAGAGCCACAGCAACGCTGGATCTGAGCTGCACCTGTGACCTACACCACAGCTCATGGCAACATCAGATCCTTAACCCACTGAGTGAGGCCAGGGATGGAACCTGCAACCTCACGGTTCCTAGTCAGTTCGTTAACCACTGAGCCATGACGGGAACTCCCAGCCTCAGCTCTTTTAAAAATAAACAGCATGTGCTTGGGGAGACTGTCTTTCCAAAGATGGCTGCCCTTTCCTTCGAAGTCTTTCTAGTGGCTCATCATCTGAAACAGAGTGTAACTGGAGCAAAATAACTGCAGTTGGTATCAAGTAAGGGAAGCTTCCTATGCTATACTGAAAAGGTTGAAGATGCGGAAAAGCAGTTTCTAAGCAATGTTGTTCTGGCAGAGTGAACCTATGTTGGTAAAAAAAAATGAAAGGAAGGAAGAAAAAGGCTATGTAAGCAAGGCTATGGTTGGGTGTGGGCGTGGAAGGCAGGGCAGGAGTCATTTTTATTTACCAAGATTCCAAATAGCCAGACTTTTCAAAAAGAAGACAGAATCGGCTAACTGAAAAAAAAGAGAAATGAAAATCATTAAAAAAAATTTTTTTTAGCTTGGCAGGTTTTTACTAATTACATTTTTAAAAGAACTGATTCTTTTATTTTTTTATTTTTATTTTTTGGCTGCCCGAGGCATATGGAGCTCCCAGGCCAGGGATCAGATCTAAGTCACAGCTATGAACTAAGCCATAGCTGTAGTCAATGCCGGATCCTCAACCCACTGTGCTGGGCTGGGGATCGAACCCATGTCCCAGCACCCCCAAGATGCTACCGATCCTGCTGCACCACAGTGGGAGTTCCTACTATTCTTTTTAACTAGAAAAAGTTTTAAAACTTGAGCTAGGAATTGAGAGAACACTATAAATCAACCATAATAGAAAAAATAAAAATAAAAAAATTGAGCTAGGGAACGTCATTTAATTTCATAAAAGTGAAGACAGAATTGAATCAACTGAAGTCTTTGTTTTACAGGGAAAGGGAGACTTGGAGATGCTAAGTGATCAGCCCAGTGTCATTCAGAAGCCAGGGGCGAAGCCAGGTTTCCCAAACTCAAATCCTCAGAAAAGAGTTCTCAGAGGTGTTTTCTGAACTTGGGCAGCTCTGTGCTTGAAATTAGAAAGCCTATGGCTTAGATATAGTCATAATTCTTAAAAGAAACTCTGTAATTTCAAAAGAGAAACCAAAGAGATTTTCCTGTTGAATTATTTCATAGAATGAGGGAAATAGGAATTGTCAGCTGGTATGATGTATAGAAAGAACACAAACTTTTGAGTCAGACATTTTAATGAGAATCACAAATCTACACTTAAAAGCCAGGCATTATGCTGTGGACTTGTATTGTCTTATTTAATCTCCTAAATAATCCTATTTTATAGATAAGGAATCAGGTACAGTAAAGAAAAAAACTTGAATGTAACTGATTTTATGAGGGCCTGGGGAGCTGAACCCAGGTCAGTAAGATAAAAGTCTATGCTCTTAACCTTACTTCTCAGGAAGATAAGAGTCTATGCTCTTAACCTTACTTCTCAGGATGTTGGAAGATTAAGTCAGATAATGTTTGGGAGCATACCTTCCCAAATAGCAGAACAAATGGCTAATACCTGAATTCCTTGATGATTACCATCCTCCATGCAGGACTGAGACTTCAGCGGAAGAAGCAAAAAAAAAAAAAAAAAAAAAAAAAATTTCATTTGCCTTTTCTGCTGTAGAAGTAGTAACAGGGGTTAGAGATTCTAACTCCTTGAAAGGCAAACACTTTTTATTTTTGGAAGGGCTAAGAGGACCTGGGGTGGCAGTCCAAGGAAAAGAGAGCAAGAAGGGCAGCTGAGAACTGCCCAGGCTTTAGGAAGAAAGCAAAAGTAGAACCCCACTGAATGTATGAAAGGCTATCATGGAATAAAGCTGGGTGGGGTTGGGCATGGGAGGAGGGAGCACCTATCCACATGCATAAAAATGCTTGGCATTTTTTAGGGCAGACCCTAAAAAAAGATGTTATTTTCAAGGGGCAGTAAATGCTAAAACTAATGGGTGAAATTCCGAGGATATTACAGGGTATTTATTTCTTTTTTCTTTTTGGCCACATCCATGGCATGAGTAAGCTTCCAGGCCAGGGACTGTAGCTGAACCACAGCAGTAACCAGAGCCACAATAGTGGTAATGCTGTATCCTTAACCCACTGAGCTACCGGAGAACTCCTTTTTTTCTTTTTTTTTGGGGGGTGGGGGACATTTAAATAGTCTCAAATCTCTCTCCACAACTGACTTATTAACCACGAAGGGAATAAACAGTAACTTCACAGAGGAGAAATGTAGTCATCATCTTAACCAAATAATCTAAGAGTTCCCTGGTAGTTCAGCGGGTTAAGGATCTGGGGTTGTCACTGCTGTGGCTTGAGTTTAATCCTTGCCCCAGGAACTGTTGCATGTTGCAGGTACAGCCAAAAAAAAAAGTCAATACCGCCAATAATGGGACAAACCAACATCAGGTGCTGCCTGATAATGATGCACTGGGAAGGACTCAACATTGTTTCTGTGGTTTTCTAACCAAAAATGCATAATGTAAAATTAATCATGTGGGAACTAAATTAGACAAACCCAAATGGAGGGGCATTCTACAGAATAATTGGTCCAAACTCTTTAAAAATGTAAATCTTAAAAGAAAAATAAAGGCTGGCAAATATTTCCAGATCAAAAGAGACTAAAGACACAATAATGACTGAATGTAGTAAGTAATCATGGTTGGATCTTAGACCACTTAAAAAATAGCAATAAAGGACGTTATTGAAATAATTGACAAAATTAGAAATATAGACTGTGGATTAAATAGCAGTATTGTGTCAGTGTTAAACATTTTCATTTTGATGATGTCCTGTTGTTATGTAGGATATCCTTGTTTGTAGAAAATACTTACTGAAATATTAGAGGTTAAAGAGCATCATGGAGTTCCTGTTGTGGCACAGTGGTTAACAAATCTGACTAGGAATCAGGAGGTTGAGGGTTCGACCCCTGGCCTTGCTCAATGGGTTAAGGATCCCACGTTGCCATTAGCTGTGGTGTAGGTTGCAGATGCGGCTCAGATCCCGAGTTGCTGTGGCTGTGGTGTAGGCCAGCGGCTATAGCTCTGATTTAACCCCTAGCCTGGGAACCTCTATATGCCGTGGGAAGAGGCCCTAGAAAAGGTAAAAAGATGAAAAAATAAATAAATAAATAAATAAAATAAAAAAATAAAAAGCATCATATCTGTTATTTACCCTCAAAAGATTCAGGGAAAAAGTATATACATGCATACAAAGCAAATAATAAAGGAAATGAAGCAAAACATTAACAATTTGTGGGGTCTGGAGGAAGATAGCAGAGTAGTAGGATGTGAGACTTACCTACTCCCACAAATTCATTGAGAATGCACCTACATGTGGAAATACTTGCACAGAAAATTTGCTAAGCACTGACAAAAGACCTCAGTATTATGATAGTGCATGAAAAACTTCAGGAAACTGTATAGGACAAAAGAAAGAAGAAACAAGAGAAAAGAAGCAAGATGGGACCTGGAAAGAGGAAAAGCGCTTGCACCCTGGGAAGTACCCCCACCAGCGAAGAGGTCAGCCAGGACAGAGGAGGAGCTTTAGAGTTCTGGAGGAGAACACAGCAATCGGTGTGAAGCAGTTAAAACACAAACAGTCCTCCACAAGCGGTCAGTACTACGGCAACTGACAGCCAAATGGCAGTGCCAGCAAGTGTTGGGAACTAAAATTCTGGACTTAGGAGTTCCCGTCGTGGCGCAGTGGTTAACGAATCTGACTAGGAACCATGAGGTTGCGGGTTCGGTCCCTGCCCTTGCTCAGTGGGTTAACGATCCGGCGTTGCCGTGAGCTGTGGTGTAGGTTGCAGACGCGGCTCAGATCCTGCGTTGCTGTGGCTCTGGCGTAGGCCGGTGGCTACAGCTCCGATTCGACCCCTAGCCTGGGCACCTCCATATGCCGCGGGAGCGGCCCAAGAAATAGCAACAACAACAACAACAAAAGACAAAAGACAAAATAAATAAATAAATAAATAAATAAAAATAAAAAAAAATAAATAAAATTCTGGCCTTAGATATCAGCCTCGAAGAGAGAGCTGGGGCTGGCTATGCGGGGAAAAAACTGAGGTTGGCCACACAGAAACAGCCTGGAGGGACTAGAGTATAGGGAGACAACACCTGAGGGTGAAAGCTGAGGCAACCCAGCTGGGCTAAGAGGCTAGGTGCCATTGTTTGGGGGGACTGGAGGGAATGGGCGGGATCCATTGCCAGAGCCTTGTTCCCAGCACTCGCTCTCAGGCTGCAGGACACTGCTTCAGCCCTAGGAGTCACTTAGCCCCAGAGGTTGCCTAGCAACAGCTGGGGAGCAGCCCCGCCCTTAGGGCTACGGAGAACGCAAAACAGGAGTAATAACCTGGGGAAACAACATAAGCTCCTCAGCTCCTGCTGGTGGCTCTTGCACTAGCAGCATCTGTTTCACACCAGGGGAGTTGTGAGAGGGCCGCCAGTGCACGTTCTCTGAAGGGAGTTAGCTGCAAACTACCTGACCAGGAAATGCACAACTGGGAGGCCCATTTGTCCACATTCTGATCCATGGCAGTTATAGAGAGCACTCCTGCCAGAAGCCGGGGGGGCGGGGGGAACTGCCAGAAGTGCACATCCTGCAGCTACAGAGAGAGCCTGTTAGCAACAGGTTGGGCACAGCTGCTCACTTGGGGCTACAGAGAGAGAAATCCCTAGAGTGGCCAAATGAGGAGAGTGAATGCAGAATGATGCCTGCCCCCACAGCTACAGAGAGCTCCCTGGCAAAGGAGCAGCTGCTGACATTACCAGCTACAGGAAAATCCTGAGAGCTACATGTTAGTAGCAGGGGTCACAGAAGCCACTGCTGCCCCAGCATTCTACAAAAGCAATCCTGTGAACTGTGAATCATTGCCACTTTCCTAATAGACCCCACCCCTAACAGCCACCCAGTTCCAGGAGAGGTAGAGTGATACTGCTACTCCCATCACTTGCTCTGGTTACATGTGAACTGCTATGACTCCTGAGAACTCCAGGACTGTATCTACATACCTGCTGTCAAGGGGATGATAAACAGAAGAGGAGACATTATGAGACAACAAAGAAGTAGCTTTCAGACAAAGGAACAAGACAAAAACATACAAAAACAACTAAATGATGAGGAGATAGGCAATCTACCTGAAAAAGAATTCAAGTGTTGATTGTAAAGATGATCCAAGATATTGGGAAAAAAATGGAGACATAAATTGAGATGTTAAAGGAAATGTTTAATAAAGAGGTAGAAAATATAAAAAGCAAGCAAACTAGACGGCTAGCACAATATCTGAAATGAAAAATACACTAGAAGGAATCAATAGCAGAATAACTGAAGCAGAAGAATGAATAAATGAGGTGGAAGACAGAGTGGTGGAAATCACTGCCACCAAAAAGAGTAAAGAAAAAAGAACGAAAAGAACTGAGGAGAGTCTAAGAGACCTCTGGGACAACATTAAACACACCAGCATTCACATCATAGGGGTTCCAGAGGGAGAAGAGAAAGGGTCAGAGAAAATATTTGAAGAGATTATAGCCAAAAATTTCCCCAATATATAGGAAAGGAAACACTTAAGCTGAGGAAGCACACAGAAACCCATACTAGGATAAACCCAAGGAGAAACACAGTGAGGCACATACTAATCAAATTAACAAAAATTAAATAAAAGGAAAAAATACTAAAAGCCGCAAGGGAAAAGCAACAAATAACATACAAGGGAATCCCCATAAGGATAAAAACTGATTTTTCAGCAGAAACTACACACCAGAAGGGAGTGGCAAGATCTATTTGAAGTGATGAAGAGGAGGAACCTAGAACCAAGAACTCTACCCAGCAAAGCTCTCATTCAGATCTGATAGAGAGATCAAAAACTTTTCAGACAAACAAAAGCTAAGAGAATTCAGGACATTCAAACCAGCTCTACAACAACTACTAAAGCAGCTTCTCTAAGCAGAAAAGTAAAAGCCACAATTAGAAACAAAATTACAAATGAAAAAGCTCACTGGTAAAGGCAAAGATAACATAAAAGCAGGAATTCACCCACTGACAAATATGATATCAAAACTAGCAAGCATGAGGAGAGAACAAATGCAGAACACTGAAAATGCATTTGAAATTAAGAGACCAGCAACCAGAAACAATTCTGCACACATATAAATGGCTATATCAAAATACAGCAGGAACCACAAATCAAAAAACTATAACGGACACACACATAAAAAAGAAAAAACAATCCAAACATAACACTAAAGATGGTCAGCAAATCACAAAAGAAGACAACAAAAGAGGAAGGAAGGGAAGAACTAAGACCCAAAATAACAATCCAAAATTAAGAAAATGGCAATAAGTACATACTTATTCATAATCAAATTGAATGTAAATAGATTAAATGCTCCAACTAAAAGACATACATTGGCTGAATGGATACAAAAACAAGACCCATATACATGCTGTTTACAAGAGCTCCACTTCAGATCTAAGGATACGTATGGACTTAAAAGTGAGGAGATGAAAGAAAGTATTACATGCAAATGGAAATAAGAGAAAAGTGGTTAGCAATAATCATATCAGACAAAATAGATTTTTTTTTTTTGGCCTTTTTAGGGCTATACCCATGGCATATGGAAGTTACCAGACTAGGGGTCAAATCAGAGCTATAGCTGCTGGCCTAGGCCACAGCCACAGCAACACCAGATCCGAGGCGAATCTGCAAGCTACACCACATCTCATAGGTGGATCTTTAACCCACTGAGCAAGGCCAGGGATTGAACCTGCATCCTCATGGATACTAGTTGGAGTTGCTACCACTGAGCCACAACAGAAACTCTCAAAATAGATTTTAAAATAAAGAAGGTCACAAGAGACAAAGGACATTACATAATAATCAATCTGAGAAGAAGATACAACAATTGTAAATATATATGCACCCAACATAGGAGCAACACAATATATAAGGCAACTGCTAACAGCCGTAAAAGGAGAAATCGACAGCAACACAAGAGTGGTGAGGGACTTTAACACTCTACTTACACCAGTGGACAGATCGTCCAGACAGAAAATCAACAAGGAAACACAGGCCTTAAATGGAACACTAGAGCAGATAGACAACTGATATTTATAGAACTTTCCATCCCAAAGCAATACAATATACATTCCTTCTCAAGTGCACATGGAACATTCTCCAGGATAGATCACATCTTGGGCCAAAGAACAAGCCTTGGTAAATTTTGAAAAAATTGAAATTATTTCAAATATTTTCTCTGACCACAATGCTATGAGACTAGAAATAGACTACAAGAAAAAAACAAAAAACAAAAAACAACAACAAAAAAAAAACAGCAAAAAACACAAACTCCTGGAAACTAAACAATACGTAACTAAACAACCACGAGATCACTGAAAGAAATCAAAGAGGAAATCAAAAGATACTTAGAGACAAAGGACAATGAAGATACAACAATCCAAAACCTATGGGACACCACAAAAGCAGTTCTGAGAGGGAAGTTTATAGCAATACAATCTTATCTCAGGAAAGAAGAAAAGACTCAAATAACCAAACTTACACCTTAAACATCCAGAGAAGGAAGAACAAAGTCCAAAATTAGTAGAAGGAAAGAAATCATAGAGATTAGAGCAGAAATTAATGACATAGAGACAAAAAAACAATAAAGAAGATCAATGAAACCAAAAGCTGGTTCTTTGAAAAGATCAACAAAATTGATAACCTTTAACCAGACTTATCAAGAAAAAAAGGGAGAAGGTTCAAATGAATAAAATTAGAAATGAAAAAGGAGAAGTTACAACAGACATCACAAAAATACAAAGGATCCTAAGAGACTGCTATAAGCAGCTATGTGTCAATAAAATGGACAACCTAGAAGAAATGGACAAATTCTTAGAAAAGTACAACCTTCCGAGACTAAACTAAGATGAGATAGAAAAGATGAACAGACCAGTCACGAGCACTGAAACTGAAAATGTGATTAAAAAACTTCCAAAAAACAGAAGTCCAGGACCTGATGGCCTCACAGGTGAATTCTATCAAACATTCAGGGAAGAGTTAACACCTCTTCTGAAACTCTTCCAAAAAACTGCAGAGGAAGGAACACTCCCAAGTTCATCTATGAAGCCACCATCACCCTGATACCAAAACCAGAAAAAGATACCACAAAAAAAGAAAATTATAGGCCAACATCACTGATAAACATAGATGCAAAAATCCTAAACAAAATATTAGCAAACTGCATCCAAATATATATTAAAAAGATCATACAGAGTGGAGGACAAGATGGTGGAGGAGTAGGGGGACTCGCTCGCCCTCTCCCACAAACACAACAAAAAAAGCACATCTACAGAATAAATGACTCACACAGAACAGCAACCAATCGCTGGCAGAGGAACCTAAACTCCAATAACGGCAAGAAGTTCGTGACATTACTGGGCAGAATGGGAAAAAAGAGGAGAGTGAGAGAAGGTGAATCCGAGTGGGATGGGCGCTCCCAAAAGGGAACTGAGGAGGAGAAAGGGATTCCGCACTCTGGAAAGTCACCTACTCGGGGGAAAGATCAAACTAACTGGAGGAATCACCAGATGCAGAGAAGAGTGTAGCAGTAAGTTGGAGTACTGAAAAGCCAATCAAGAACTGAAACCGCAATCAGAGAGCAGTCACTCAAATAAGCCAGCATACAGATTTAATCATGAACATGCTTCAAACAAAATAAAATTAAAAAGAAAAAAATAAAAAAGAGTCATCAAAACCATAAAATGTGGGCAAGGGATGTTAGCAAATAAATAACCCTTTTTGTTTGTTTGTTTATATGTTTCTCTTAATTTTAATATAGTAATGAAGTGTTTGAACTTACAGGACCATCAGGCTAAAACACACAATTATGGGAAGGGGTTAGCATATTTAAAAAACAGGGCAACCACAAGCCAAAACCAAATATTGCATTTGCAAAAAATGAAAAAAAAAATACACTCAAGCAGATAATAACAGGAGACCATCCAACCAAAAAAAAGAAAGGAAGAATGGAGAACCATAGAATCAACTGGAATACGAGGTTCAAAATGGCAATAAATAATCATCTATCAATTATCACCTTAAATGTCAATGGACTGAATGCCCCAATCAAAAGACACAGAGTGGCTGAGTGGATAAAAAGGCAAAAACCTTCAATATACTGCCTACAAGAAACTCACCTTAGGACAAAAGATACATATAGATTGAAAGTGAAAGGGGGGGGGAAATATTTCACGCCAATAGACATGACAGAAAAGCAGGAGTTGCAATGCTCATATCAGACAAAATAGACTTTAAAACAAAAGACATAAAGAAAGACAAAGAAGGACACTACTTAATGATTAAGGGATCCATCCAAGGAGAGGATGTTACTATCATCAACATATATGCCCCAAACATAGGAGCACCCAGATACATACAACAAATATTAACAGACATAAAGGGAGATATTGATGAGAATACAATCATAGTAGGAGACCTAAACACCCCCCTCACATCAATGGACAGATCCTCTAGACAGAAAACCAATAAAGCAACAGAGATCCTAAAGGAAACAATAGAAAAGTTAGACTTAATTGATATCTTCAGGACACTACATCCAAAAAAATCAGAATACACATTCTTCTCAAATGCTCATGGAACATTCTCAAGAATTGACCACATACTGGGACACAAAGCTAACCTCAATAAATTTAGGAGCATAGGAGTTCCCATTGTGGCGCAGTGGTTAACGAATCCGACTGAGAACCATGAGGTTGTGGGTTCGGTCCCTGGCCTTGCTCAGTGGGTTAAGGACCCGGCATTGCTGTGAGCTGTGGTGTAGGTTGCAGATGCAGCTCGGATCCTGCGTTGCTGTGCCTGTGGCGTAGGCCATCGGTTGCGACTCTGATTAGACTCCTAGCTTGGGAACCTCCATATGCCACAGGTGCAGCCCTAGAAAAGGCAAAAAGACAAAAAAAAAAAAAAAAAAAAAAAAAAAAAAAAAAAAAAAAAATTTAGGAGCATATAAATTATCTCAAGTATCTTCTCTGACCACAATGGCATGAAATTAGAAATCAACCATGGGAAAAGCAAAGAGAAAAAACCTACTACATGGAGACTAAACAACATGCTACTAAAAAACCAATGGGTCAATGAGGAAATCAAGAAAGAAATTAAAAACTACCTTGAAACAAATGATAATGAAGACACAACCTCTCAAAATCTATGGGATGCTGCGAAAGCAGTGCTCAGAGGGAAATTTATAGCAATACAGGCCTTTCTCAAAAAAGAAGAAAGACCCCAAATTGACAACTTAACCCTCCACCTAAATGAATTAGAAAAAGAAGAACAAAAAAGTCCTAAAGTCAGCAGAAGGAAGGAAATTATAA
The DNA here is from genome assembly GCF_054392235.1 of Sus scrofa. Taxonomy (NCBI): domain Eukaryota; kingdom Metazoa; phylum Chordata; class Mammalia; order Artiodactyla; family Suidae; genus Sus; species Sus scrofa. Next base: position 113,703,094 of record NC_139385.1, on the reverse strand, counting down.
AGATCAAAGAAGAAATCAATAAAATAGAGACTCAAAAAACAATAGAGAAAATTAATAAAACCAAGAGCTGGTTCTTTGAAAAGGTAAACAAAACTGACAAACCCCTGGCCAGACTCACTAAAAAGAGGAGAGAAAGAACCCAAATAACCAAAATTATAAATGAAAAGGGAGAAATCACAACGGATACTGCAGAAATACGAAAAATCATAAGAGAATACTATGAACAACTATACGGCAACAAGTTTGACAATCTGGAAGAAATGGACAATTTTCTAGAATCTTACAGCCTGCCAAAACTGAATCAAGAAGAAACAGACCAACTGAACAGACCGATCACTAGAAATGAAATTGAAGAGGTCATAAAATCACTCCCTACAAATAAAAGTCCAGGACCAGATGGCTTCACAGGTGAATTCTATCAAACATATAAAGAGGAATTGGTGCCCATCCTCCTTAAACTCTTTCAAAAGGTTGAAGAAGAAGGAATACTCCCAAAGACATTCTATGATGCCACCATCACCCTCGTTCCAAAACCAGACAGAGATACCACCAAAAAAGAAAACTATCAGCCAATAATATCATTGATGAATATAGATGCAAAAATTCTCAACAAAATCTTAGCCAACCAAATCCAACAACATATCAAAAAAATTATATACCATGACCAGGTTGGGTTCATCCCAGGTTCACAAGGATGGTTCAACATACGCAAATCAATCAGCATCATACACCACATTAACAAAAAAAAAGTCAGAAATCATATGATCATCTCAATAGATGCAGAAAAAGCATTTGACAAAGTCCAACATCCATTCATGATCAAGACCCTCGCCAAAGTGGGTATAGAGGGAACATTCCTGAATATAATCAAAGCCATTTATGATAAACCCACAGCAAATATAATCCTCAATGGGGAAAAACTGAAAGCCTTCTCACTCAAATCTGGAACAAGACAGGGATGCCCACTCTCACCACTGCTCTTCAACATAGTTTTGGAAGTCCTAGCCACAGCAATTAGACAAACAAGAGAAATAAAAGGCATCCATATAGGAAGAGAAGAGATCAAACTGTCACTGTATGGTTACATAGAAAACCCTAAGGACTCAACCCCAAAACTACTTGAACTGATTAATAAATTCAGCAAAGTAGCAGGATATAAGATTAACATTCAGAAGTCAGTTGCATTTCTGTATACCAGCAATGAAATATTAGAAAAGGAATACAAAAATACGATACCTTTTAAAATTGCACCTCACAAAATCAAATACCTCAGAATACACCTGACCAAGGAGGTAAAGGACCTATATGCTGAGAACTATAAAACCTTAATCAAAGAAATCAAAGAAGATGTAAAGAAATGGATTGGAAAAATCAATATTGTAAAAATGGCCATATGGCCCAAAGCAATCTACAGATTCAATGCAATCCCTATCAAATTACCCATGACATTCTTCACAGAACTAGAACAAACAATCCAAACATTTATATGGAACCACAAAAGACCCAGAATCGCCAAAGCAATCCTGAGAAACAAAAACCAAGCAGGAGGCATAACTCTCCCAGACTTCAAGAAATACTACAAAGCCACAGTCATCAAAACAGTGTGGTACTGGTATCAAAACAGACAGACAGACCAATGGAACAGAATAGAGAATCCAGAAATAAACCCTGACACCTATGGTCAATTCATCTTTGACAAGGGAGGCAAGAATATAAAATGGGAAAAAGAAAGTCTATTCAGGAGTTCCCGTCGTGGCGCAGTGGTTAACGAATCCGACTAGGAACCATGAGGTTGCGGTTCGGTCCCTGCCCTTGCTCAGTGGGTTAACGATCCGGCATTGCCGTGAGCTGTGGTGTAGGTTGCAGACGCGGCTCGGATCCTGCGTTGCTGTGCCTCTGGCGTAGGCCGGTGGCTACAGCTCCGATTCAACCCCTAGCCTGGGAACCTCCATATGCCATGGGAGCGGACCAAGAAATAGCAACAACAACAACAACAACAACAAAAGACAAAAAGACAAAAAAAAAAAAAAAAAAAAAAAGAAAGTCTATTCAGCAAGCATTGCTGGGAAACCTGGACAGCTGCATGCAAAGCAATGACACTAGAACACACCCTCACACCATGCACAAAAATAAACTCAAAATGGCTGAAAGACTTAAATATAAAACAGGGCACCATCAAACTCCTAGAAGAAAACATAGGCAAAACCCTCTCTGACATCAACATCATGAATATTTTCTCAGGTCAGTCTCCCAAAGCAATAGAAATTAGAGCAAAAATAAACCCATGGGACCTCATCAAACTGAAAAGCTTTTGCACAGCAAAGGAAACCAAAAAGATAACAAAAAGACAACTTACAGAATGGGAGAAAATAGTTTCAAATGATGCAACCAACCAGGGCTTAATCTCTAGAATATATAAGCAACTTATACAACTCAACAGCAAAAAAACCAATCAATCAATGGAAAAATGGGCAAAAGACCTGAACAGACATTTCTCCAAAGAAGATATACAGATGGCCAGCAAACACATGAAAAAATGCTCAACATCGCTGATTATAAGAGAAATGCAAATCAAAACTACCATGAGATACCACCTCACACCAGTCAGAATGGCCATCATTAATAAATCCACAAATAACAAGTGCTGGAGGGGCTGTGGAGAAAAGGGAACCCTCCTGCACTGTTGGTGGGAATGTAAACTGGTACAGCCACTATGGAGAACAGTTTGGAGATACCTTAGAAATCTATACATAGAACTTCCATATGACCCTGCAATCCCACTCTTGGGCATCTATCCGGACAAAGCTCTACTTAAAAGAGACACATGCACCCGCATGTTCATTGCAGCACTATTCACAATAGCCAGGACATGGAAACAACCCAAATGTCCATCGACAGATGATTGGATTCGGAAGATGTGGTATATATACACAATGGAATACTACTCAGCCATAAAAAGAATGACATAATGCCATTTGCAGCAACATGGATGGAACTAGAGACTCTCATACTGAGTGAAATGAGCCAGAAAGACAAAGACAAATACCATATGATATCACTTATAACTGGAATCTAATATCCAGCACAAATGAACATCTCCTCAGAAATGAAAATCATGGACTTGGAGAAAAGACTTGTGGATGCCTGATGGGAGGGGGAGGGAGTGGGAGGGATCGGGAGCTTGGGCTTATCAGACACAACTTAGAATAGATTTACAAGGAGATCCTGCTGAATAGCATTGAGAACTTTGTCTAGATACTCATGTTGCAATAGAACAAAGGGTGAGGAAAAAATGTAACTGTAATGTATACATGTAAGGATAACTTGATCCCCTTGCTGTACAGTGGAAAAATAAAAAATTAAAAAAACTGAAAAAAAAAAAAAAGATCATACACCATGACTAAGTGGGATTTATCCCAGGGATGCAAGAATTCTTCAATATCTGGAAATCTATCATGCGATACACCACATCAACAAACTGAAAAATAAAAACCATATGATCATCTCAATAGATGCAGAAAAAGCTTTTGACAAAATTTAACACCCATTTCTGATAAAAACTCTCCAGAAAGTGGGCACAGAAGGTATGGATAATGGGGTCCTACTGTTACAACACAGGCAACTCTGCACAGTCTCTTAGGTTAGAACAATATTAAGGAGAGTATGAAAAAAAAAAAAGAGGATTTCCCTTCGTGGTTCAGTGGTTAACGAACCCAACTAGTACCCATGAGGCTCGGGTTTGATCCCAGGCATCGAGCAGTGGGTTAAGAATCCAGTGTTGCCATGGCCTGTGGTGTAGGTCACAGATGCAGCTTGGATCCTGCGTTGCTGTGGCTGTGGTGTAGGCCAGCAGCTACGGTTCTGATTTGACCCCTAGCCTGGAAACTTCCATATGCCGAGGGTGTGGCCCTAAAAAGACAAAAGTCCCCCCCCACAAAAAGTATGTGTGTGTGTGTGTGTACACACACACACACACACATACATGGCTGGGTCACTGTGCTATATAGCAGAAGTTGAAGGAACACTTAATCAACTATATTTTAATAAAACATTTTTTAAAAATTTGTAAATCAGCGTAAAGGATATATGAGAGTTCATGGTAGTCTTACAAACTTATAATACTGAAATACAAACTTATAAAATACTCAAGAATATACTTTATATTTTACTACCTCCCAATTTTTCTATAATGAACACATTTCTTTTATAATCAGAAAAAAAACCACTGATAAATAAAAAACACTTTCAATCTAAAATATGTTGGAACTGTTATTTTTTTCTAAGATTGTTCTGATGAATTAAAGACACATTAACTTTAAGAGCCACATTTTTCCTCTTCTGGATCATGAAGGGAGAAAAGCTAGTTATCTTTGTCATAACCGTGATATTCCCCCAGGAAGCAGGTTACCTTTATAGCGGGCCAGGAGCTGCTTAAAATCTAACTGCTGATCAGGCAGCGCGTCTTTGACAGAGTCCTGATCCTGAAGGTGCAGGGAGAGCCTCAGGTCCTCCTCCACCTCCTCAAAGGCGGTTCGGTTGCGCCTCGCCCTGAGCTTTTCCTTTGACATCTGCTTCGTGGAGCGCGCGTACGGGCTCCCATCCTGTAACACGTACCTGGGGAAGGGAGACGAAGGAATGCGTGTGTGGATGTGGGTCTGCTGGGAAGGAATGAAAATAGTCACCTATTTTACATGCTCATTCAGCAGAATATTGCTCTGTTTCTGCCCAATTCATGTGCTATTCTTCCACCAGACCAGGATTGTTGGTGGAGAGTGCACTGGAATGCTTTTGGTTCTGTTTAAAAATAATTCTGGAGGCAGTCAGTTTGGAAAATTGAGAGAAAAAAGATGAGCAAACTAGCTGAAAGATGATTTCTCCAGATTCGTATTCCACGTAAGTGGGACAGGACCCACAAAACAATAATCTTAACATGCTCCCTAAGTATGCTTACTGCACACTAAAGTTTGAGAGCCACTGTTTTGGGGTTTTCAGCTTGAGAATATTGTATCATTAAATAAATAGAGAATTAGGAGGGGGCTTATTAGGAATAGAAGAAGCAGTGAAAAGGAAAATAATTCTGGTTGAGTTTAACATGTGAGACATCAAAGGTGTTTTCATTCTGGAGCTCAGAGGTCAGGAATGGAGATGCTGATCTGAGTGTTCCCAGCACAGAGGTGACAGCTGAAATCATATAAGTCTGAGAGAGCCACAGCAGAGTTTAACAGTGAGATGAAACAAAGACAAAGCCTTGAGGAATCTTCAAGGTCAAAGCACAGGAAGAGGAAGAAGAGCTTTCGAAGGGGAGAAAATCTCTTGGTATCCAATAGACATTACTATTTCCTACCCAATACTGAACGTATACAGACATCTTAACACTCATATAAACTACAAACTCTTTGAAGGTAGAATAATGATAATAATAGCTAACATATATAAAGCATTTGCTATATGCCAGGCACATACAACTGATGAACTGACATCCATACATCGTTATCACCCAAAGTTTAGAGCAGGGGTTCCAGAGTCATTACTCTTAATATATAACACAGCCTGTGAAATTAGATAATTTATATAACAAATATTCACTGAAAGGGGAAAACAAAATGTCCATACAGAAAAATCAGAGGAGTTCCTGTTGTGGCTGGAGTTCTGGTCATGGCTCAGCAGAAACTAATCTGAATAGTATTCATGAGGATGCAGGTTCGAGCACTGGCCTTGCTCAGTGGGATAAGGATCCAGTGTTGCCATGAGCTGTGATGTAGGTTACAGACATGACTTGGATCTGGAGTTGCTGTGGCTGTGGTGTAGACTGGCAACTGCAGCTCTGATTTGACCCCTAGCCTGGGAACTTCCATATGCCTTGGGTGCGGCCCTAAAAAAAAAAAAAAAAATTAGACAGAAAACTAATACGGTTATTAGTGTCCAGGCACATAAGATAAAATAATAATTCTGTTTTTAAGGACTTCTACCAAGCCTTAATTAATGCCTTCTTTACCTTGTCACAGCAATTGCATCTTCCAGAAAATATTGATCAACAGGAAATGTACGACCTAGAAAAACAAGAAAATAAAACTGAAAAGTCTCAGAATACCTGTTCATCTTGAGATTGTTTGTGTACGTAAAATTCTCTTAAAACAAAGCTTAGCACAAAAAGGTACTATTTATTCTGTGGTCTTAAAAGTATCCAAAAAAAGCTTTCGATGATAGAAATTTGAAGGGATAGATTCAGGTTAGTAAATAAAACAGAAAAGTATAGCTGGACGATCATTTGCTAATAAGACTTTTTTTAACCTTTTTTTTTTTTTTTTCTTTTTGGGGCTGACCTGCAGCATATGGAGGTTCCCAGGCTAGGGGTCCAATCGGGGCTACAGCTGCTGGCCTACACCACAGCCACAGCCACACAGGATCTGAGCTGCATCTGCGACCTACACCACAGCTCACAGCAATGCCGGATCCTTAACCCACTGAGCAAGGCCAGGGATTGAACCCACAATCTCATAGTTACTAGTCGGATTCATTTTTCCTGGGCCTCATTGGGAACTCCTTTAACCTCTTTTTAAAAAAAAATCTGGGAGGAGTTCCCGTCATGGCTCAGTGGTTAACGAATCTGACTAGGAACGATGAGGTTTCGGATTTGATCCCTGGCCTTGCTCAGTGGGTTAGGGGTCCAGTGTTGCCATGAGCTGTGGTGTAGGTCACAGACGCAGCTTGGATCCCACATTACTGTGGCTCTGGCATAGGCCAGCGGCTACAGCTCCAACTGGACCCCTAGCCTGGGAATCTTCATATGCTGCGGGTACAGCCCTATAAAGCAAAAAAAAAAATCTGTTATACCTTTTCCACCCCACCCCCTCACAGGGAACCTTTAAAACATCAACAATTGTATTCTAGTCAAGCATACAATTTCTTCCTGAAATCTATTGTTAATAAGCTCTATAATAAGAACAAATGGTACTTTTATTTTTATTCATCAGTCAGTGTTTCCAAATTGTCCCTTTATTTATTGTTTTGGCTGCACCCACAGCATCTGAAAGTTCCCAGGCTAGGGATCAAATCTGAGCCGCAGGCGCAACCTACACCACAGCTATGGCAACACCAGATCCTTAACCCACTATGCTAGGCCAGGAATTGAATCCACATCCCAGCAGTGACCCAAGCCACTATAGAGACAACACTGGATCCTTAACCCGCTGCATCACAGTGATAACTTCTCCAAATTGTTCCTTTAGCAATCAGTTACAAAAGGTTAAACCAAAGCCCAAAGTGATAAATTAATCCCACAGTGAAACTTCAAGTAACAAAAGAAGACACAGAATATTCAGCTTCACTTACACCCAGAGTGGACTAATACCCAGAAATTTAGCAGAATCTAGCAATGAACAGATATAACTATATATTTAACTATACAAAGACACAACTTCTCTCTTTATGATAGATTACTATTATAAACTCATATTCTGATGTATTCTGATGTTAAACACAAGGGAATACCAGAAATCCTAACAACCTAGACTTTTAAAAAAGCATATATATTAAAACATCCCAGTAAATGAATATAATATTACCTCTTTATTAATTTTATTATCTGGTTATGATTTTATTTGTTATAATCTAATCATTTTCTCCAGAAAGAGGTGTAAATACCTTTGCATTTATATCTCAAATGAACTTTAAAATAATTATATTTGCTTAAAGGACAATACATATTTAATGATGCATTTTAATCACCTGGTATAGTGATAACTGGGCAGGAATTAAAATATTCTGAAAAGAGCTCAGCGTTTAAAGTTGCACTCATCAGAATAACTTGAAGAGTTGGTCTCTGCAACAAAATGTCTTTCAAAACTAGCAGCAAGAAGTCACTAGAGGAAATAAAAGAAATACCTGAGGATCAAACAAATTCAAAACATGAAACTTAATAACTTTTGACACATTTCAAGCAAGTCTAAGACCTATGTGAAAAAATTTATAACACTCATGGAAAGATGTGTTATGTTCCCAGATGTGAATGTTATGAAGATATCAATTTCCTGCCAAATAAACTAAATTTTTTTTTTGTCTTTTTTTTTTTTTTAGGGCCACACTAGTGGCACATGGAGGTTCCCAGGCTGGGGGTCTAATCTGAGTTGTAGCCGCCGGCCTATGCCACAGCCACAGCAATGTGGGATCCAAGACGTGTCTGTGACCTACACCACAGCTCACCGCAATGCCAGATCCTTGACCTGCTGAGCAGGGCCAGGGATCGAACCTGCAACCTCATGGTTCCTAGTCGGATTCATTTCTGCTATGCCACAATGGGAAGTCCAAAGTAAACTAAATTTAGTGTAATAACAATCAAAATGCCAACAGGGTTTACCATCACATTTGGTAATTCTACTTCTTGATATGTGCATACACGAAGAGGCATATATGATGATTTTCATTATAGTATCGTTTGTTAATACTAAATCAATGGAAACTACCTAAATGTTTATCAACCAAGAAATGGTTCATTATAACAACATCATCCATTCCAAGGAATAACAGTTAGGCAGAAAAAGGAATAAATCTAGATACAGACATGAAAACATCTCCAAGATATGCTGCCAGTGAACAAAACCTGAGCTGTAGAATACGTACTACAGAACAGCGATGTTCTCACTGGTCTCCCTGTTCCAGGCCTTGCTCCCCTGAAATCCGTTTTCAGTACAGCAGACCAATAATCCGGTTCAAATGTGAATTTGACTGCACTACTCTTGCTCAGAATTCTTCAGTGATTCCTACCAAAGTCCTCACTAACAAGGTCCTATGTGACATGACCTCACCCCCACGACCCATTTCGTATTGCTCACCACCACCCCCAGTCACTTGGCTCCAGCCACACTGTCCTCATCGCCGTCCTTGAGACATGGACCTCAGGTCCCTTGCACATATTATTAATCTGCCTAGAAAGGGCTTCTCCTGGACATTCACAGACATAGCACACTCGCTCTCTTTGAGTCTTTACTCAAAATATACCTTTTCAGTTAGTTAGGCCATCCCTGGCCACTGTGCTTAAAATTTCAAATGCTTGCCTTCCATGCATTTCATATTACCCTTTCTCTCCTTAGCACTTAACAAACTTAACTTTATTTTTTACTCCCTTATCTTGCTTATTGTTGGCTCTTTCACGAGAATCTAAGCTCTATGAGGATAGGGATTTTGGTTATTTTGTTCTATCAGGTAATACTTCAGTATCTAGACCCTGGGACATAGTAGGTGGTCAATCACGATTTGTTGATTTACTAAATGAATATGTAATTTGTATAAGGAAAAAGTTCAGGAGGTAAAAGTACCTCTTTCTTTTTTGGGGGGGTGGGGTTGTATCTGCAGCATGTGGAAGTTCCTGGGCCAGGGATCAAACTATGCCATAGCAGTAACCAGAGCCATCGCAGTGACAACGCCAGATCCTTAACCTGCTGAGGCACTAGGGAACTCTAAATGTACCTATTTCTAACAAAGTAAACACATTTGTCAATGTACAAGACATATCACCAGTCTGATCACTGTAGTTATTTGTGGGGAAGGGACTGGGAATGGTTTGGGAATGTTACAAGGGACTTTCACTTTATCTATATTATCTGAAAAAAATTTTTTTTTTTGGCTTTTTAGAGCTGTACCCGTGGCATATGGAAGTTCCTAGGCTAGGGGTCAAATTGCAGCTGTAGCTGCCAGCCTATGCCACAGCCACAGCAACACTGTGGGATCCAAGCCATGTCTGTGCCCTACACCACAGCTCATGGCAACACTGGATTCTTAAACCACTGAGCAAGACCAGGGATTGAACCCATGTCCTCATGGATGCTAGCTGGGATTGTTACCACTGTGACATGGCAGAAACTCCAGTATTATTTGAATTTTTATTTTTATTTTTTAAAAGTATTTTTTATTTTTATTTTTTTTTTAGGGCTGCAACTGCGGCATATGGAGGTTCTCAGTCTAGGGGTTGAATTGGAGCTACGGCTGCTGGCCTACACCACAGTCACAGCAACATCAGATCTGAGACACATCTGCAACCTACACCGCAGCTCACAGCAATGCCGGATCCTTAACTAACTGAGCGAGGCCAGGGATCAAACCCTCAACCTCATGGTTCCTAGTTGGAGTCATTTCCACTGCGCCACGACAGGAATTCCAGTATTATTTGAATTTTTAATGACAGCATATTCTTGTACTAGTTTTCTTTAATGAGCTAATTTAATTACATTTATGACTATTTTGTTTTTTAGGGAAAATAAAATAACAGGCAAGTGCTTAAGTAATTTATGGTACATCCATACTTTAGAATTTCCTCATCTAATTATTAGTAATAATTTCAAAGACAGTTCATGCTATCATGTTAACTATTAGATCAAAAGCAGCACACAGGAATTCCCATTGTGGCTCAGTGGGTTAAGAACCTGAATAGTATCCATGAGGCTCTGAGTTCAATCCCTGGCCTTGCTCAGTAGATTAAGGACCTGGCACTGCCATGAGCTGTGGTGTAGGTTCCATATGTGGCTCAGACCTGGCATTGCTATGGCTGTGGCACAGGCCAGCAGCTGCAGCTTTGATTCAACCCCTAGCCTGGGAACTTCCATATGCCGCAGGTGTGGCCTTAAAAAAGGATTTAAAAAAAAAAAAAAAAGGAGTTCCCGTCGTGGCGCAGTGGTTAACGAATCCGACTAGGAACCATGAGGTTGCGGGTTCGATCCCTGCCCTTGCTCAGTGGGTTAACGATCCGGCGTTGCCGTGAGCTGTGGTGTAGGTTGCAGATGCGGCTCGGATCCTGAGTTGCTGTGGCTCTGGCGTAGGCTGGTGGCTACAGCTCCGATTAGACCCTTAGCCCGGGAACCTCCATATGCCGCAGGAGCGGCCCAAGAAATAGCAACAACAACAACAACAATAAAAAAGACAAAAGACAAAAAAAAAAAAAAAAAAAAAAAAAAAAAAGAATTTATCTTAAAAAAAAAAAAAAAAAAAAAGGCAGCAAAGCAGCACACAAAACTATATAATCCTAAGAGTGTTTCTGGAGATACACCTTTTTACCACATTTCTCCCTGAACTCCCAATATACCCCCAGAAGAAAACAGACCAAATTGTAACATGTAATTAGCAATTTTACAGGGGACAAAATTCTTCTTCTTGACATTTCTTTAGTATTGTCTAAATGTGTTAGAATAATGTTATCTCTATGATCAGAAAGTTTATTAAACATTTGAACCAACACACCTATAATTTTTCTATATTAAACCTTTTATGTATATTTTTTACTGATCTTGGTTCCCCAAACAAAGCATTGTATTTATTCTGTTATGGTACTTATTTCAATTTGTAGTATGTGCTTGTTTACCCGTTCATTATTTGTTTTTCCTACCAAACCATAAGAGATAAAGGGGAACCATGTTTGTTTACTACAGTATCCTCAGCAATTAACAGGCCACTTGGCACTTAATATAGGCTCAATAAATACACGAATGAAAGATAGGACTGAATAACTGACCAAAGGACCAGAGAAGGAAGTACACATTTACCAATCCATCAGCTAGAGCATGAATTACATCTGTTATTCCTGGTAAGTACAGTGCCCAGCTCAGCATGGAGGCCAGGAAGGTAAGTGTCTCCTGTAAGATGATGTCCATCTAATAGGATGACTCTTTCAGTGATGAGCATGCGCTTTCCTGGCATTTTTAGTGTCACAGACCCTGGAATCAGGCAAGCAGTTCCTCTTCTCTAACTTAATTAAGCCTTCTCTGTGGCAATTACCATTACCAGCTCAAAGGAATTAAATTGGAAGCAGAATAAAATTCTTTCAGCCACATCTTCATTTTATGTGTGATTGTTATTTTACCTTTCTTCTGTCCTCTCATGAACTTCGTCAACAATGATATGGGTGACTCCTTGGAGAGCTGTGTCTCCCTCCAGTCTTCTTAGCAGCACTCCCGTAGTGCAGTATAACAATCTGGTGGCTGAGGACTTTCACATAAAAAGAAAGCTTTCATGAGATTCTTGAAAAAAGGAAACACTTTCCTGGTAAAGTCATTTTTAATAAGTAGGGATAAAGAATATTAAAAACACTAGCAGTTCCACTTAATATAAACCTAGACACTAAATGCATAGTTTCTTCCTAGCAATAACAACAAAAGCTTTTCTACTTCACATCGAAATTTTAAGACCCAAAAAAGGATTCAGGGAGTTCCCGTTGTGGCTCAGTGGAAACAAACCTGACTAGTATCCATGAGGATGCGGGTTCGATCCCTGGCCTCACTCAGTGTGGGTTAAGGATCTGGCATTGCTGCGAGCTGTGGTGTAGGCCAGCAGCTGCAGCTCCAATTCAACCCCTAGCCTGAGAACTTCCACATGCTGCGAGTACAGCCCTAAAAAGAAAAAAAAAGTATTCAAAAATTATTATAAATCATAAAAACAACAGTGAGTGATGAAATCAATTTTGAATTTGGTTGTTCCTTATTTGGTTTAAGTCCCAGGTTTAAGAACAATGCAGCACTTGCTAGAATACTTCTGCCAATAAAGAATAAAAGTTCTTTATAGAGGATATTAAGTATACCCAAATAAAGAGTTTAAGCCAACAAATTTTCTTTTTTTTCTTTTTTCTTGTCTTTCTGCCTTTTCTAGGGCCGCTCCCGCAACACATGGACGTTCCCAGGCTAAGGGTCAAATCGGAGCTGTAGCCGCTGGCCTACGCCAGAGCCACAGCAACGCGGGATCCAAGCCACGTCTGCAACCTACACCACAGCTCACGGCAACACCGGATCCTTAATCCACTGAGCAAGGCCAGGGATCGAACCTGCGACCTCATGGTTCCTAGTTGGATTCATTAACCACTGAGCCATGATGGGAACTCTGAAAACCAACGTATTTCTGAAAGGACTTCAGCCCTATTGAAGTATACATCCCAACTTGCCTATGACTTTCCAGACCCCAAAGGCTCTTTATTCTTGAAAACTATAAATGTCTGTCATTGAGAGGTAAGCAGAACATACAAACCTTGACACTTTCTAACCGGATCTGGTATCCCACTGTCAGACCCACTCTTTCTGCTCTTTCTTTAGCCACACGTTCGGCAACAGAGATGGCAGAGATTCGTCGGGGTTGGGTACAGACGATGTTAGCCACCTTCTCAGGTGGCCCATTCAGAGAATCATCCAGAATAAACTGTGGAATCTGTGTGGTTTTCCCACATCTGTATGTGAAAACAAATAAGTCCTAAAATGAGAGTTTTTAAGTGCTAGTTAACTAAAGAAGCAATTGTATGCAATGAGGAAAATGAGAAAGCTAATTAGAATCAAAGTTGTTCAGCTTTATCTATCTTCTAAACCAGCCTAATGACTTTGACCTACAGCTGATTACTCCAAGGAATTTGCACTCAGATTAACAGGGCAATCAAATAATAGTTTATTATCATCTGCAAAACTGTATTAACATTAGGTTAAGGTCTATAAATGCTTCTAGGAATGTGAACTCTACATAAAGAAATAAGAATATTATTTTATGATTATTAAAATACTTAATATTTTTCCCTTCGATGTGGCATTGTTTTGGTTATAATTGGACTGAGGTTAAAAAGATAAGAAGCTTAAAAAAAAAAAAAAGGAGTCCCCGTCGTGGTGCAGTGGAATCCAACTAGGAACCATGAGGTTGTAGGTTTGATCCCTGGCCTTGCTCAGTGGGTTAAGAATCTGGCGTTGCCAGGAGCTAAGGTGTAGGTCGCAGATACGGCTCAGATCTGGCATTGCTGTGGCTGTGGCATAGGCCAGCAGCAACAGCTCTGGGAACCTCCATATGCCTCAAGTGCAGCCCTAAAAAGACAAAAGACAATAAATAAATAAATAAATAAATAAATAAGAACTGGGGACTTCCCATTATGGTGCAGTGGAAACAAATCCAACTAACATCTATGAAGATGCAAGTTTGATTCCTGGCCTTGATCAGTGGGTCAGGGATCTGGTGTTGTTGTGAGCTGTGGTGTAGGTCGCAGATGCAGCTTGGGTCCCGAGTTGCTGTGGCTATGGCGAAGGCCAGCAGCTGTAGCTCTAGCTCCAATTCAACTTCTAGCCTGGAAACTTTCATATGCCACAGGTGCAGCCCTAACAAGCTTAAAAAAAAAAAAGAGATAAGAAGCTGGAAGATACAAAGTTACCACTATACCTGTGAAGCCAGACACAAATGTAATTATTAAATTGAAGACTCTTAAATATAGAACTAATTAAGTCCGCAACTTGTCCCTGCTAAACAGGTTAGGATAACATACGGAGAGCATGAAACAGAAAAAAATTATGTACTGTAAGTTGTTCTTAAACAAAAGCTTTATGGAAATCAGAATAAATTTAGAAGATGAAAAGTTTCAAGCTAAATGTTCTGGAACTAACCTTTAAATTTTTTTTTTCTCTTTTTCAGCTGCCCCCACAGCACAGGGAAGTTCCCAGGCCAAGGACTGAATCTGAGCCACAACAGCTGCGACCTACTGCAGCTGCAGCAACGCAGGATGCTTAACGCACTATGCTGGGCTGGGGATCAAACTGGCAATTCCACAGAAACAAGTTAGATCATTACCCCCTGCACCACAGAGGAAACACCAATCCTTTAAAATTTAAAGTGGGCCTTTTGCCTTAATGTTGTCTCAAGGCATAGTTGTACAATGTCCATAAATTCCTAAACTTCTGAGCTTTCTTTGTTTTTTGTAATTTGGTTCTACTGGCTACAGTCACCACATTATTTGCCTCTGTGAAATATTATTTAATATTTGACAGGAAAAAGCATAAATAATACCAGCTACTGGTTTTTAAAAGTAGAACTGGTTATGGTAACCAGGGCACATACCATATTTATAAATGAAAGCTACATTATGAATAAATTGCATTCTTACCCAGTCATACCACTTACAACAAGCACTTGGTGCTTGCTCAACAATTTAAGAATGTTTTCTCTTTCTTCCCAAGCAGGGAGTGATTGTCTTTCCTGCAGAATTGACTGGAACTGTCTGGAAGCCTAATAAAATAAAAGATACAGACATCAGATGGGTTACTTTGAATCACCTTCCACAAAGCTGTAATGTGGAATCCCATAGTTAGACCTATCCTTTCTGCTCTTCTGCAATTTGTCTAGGGACAGAAATTGCACATTTGTTGGAGCTGGATGCTGGCAACTTTAGTCAGAAGACTGTTCAGAGAATCAGCCAGAATAAGCTGTGGAATCTATGTGGTTTTCCTACATCCGAATAAACAGAAGGATCTTATAAAAGAAATAACTTCTCTGGCTTAGCACCCATCTAGCTCTTCAGGCAAGAGTCTCTACACCAGCACTGTTCAACAGAACTCTCTGTGCTGATGGAAATGCTCTATATTTATGTTGTCCAATATAACAACCACTGGCTACATGTGGCTATTATCACTTGAAATATGGCCAGTGCTACTCAGGAACTTTTAAATTTTAATTAATTTAACTTTAAATAGATACATGTGGCTAGAGGCTACCATACAGGTTGGCATAGTCCTACATAATATCAGATTTTTACCAACATCACTAAATAGCAAGAGCATTCACTAAGGGTTCTTTCTGGCCAACCACCACATCTATGTATTTCAGTCTGATATCTAATGGCCAATGATATAAACATTGTACTGTACACTAAAACTACAGATGTATTTTTGAATAAGTTTTATACTAACATTTACATTAACACATACACTTTCTGCAGTAACTTGATCATATAAATTTACCACCTCTAAACACTGTTAAAACTGAATATGCAATTTTTTGTTTCTACCATCTTATTATTTATGGTGTGATTTTTAAATTCAACCTGACATTCTAAGGGTGTGGTATCATATATGCAATACTGTTATACCGTGTCAAAAATCAGCATCACAGAACTTTAGAACTGGAAGGGTCCTTATACAGCATCTAATCCAATCCCCAAACTGGTAAGCAATTTGTCTTCATCCTACACCCAACTCGGCCCTAACAGTTCACTTATGAGTTCTTTTAAAATAACCTTCATGTGACATGGAGTCCTTTCTTTAGCAAAGGGGAAAGTCACTGTCTAATGAAGTAACAATGACAAAAGAATTATAAAATGGAGAAAAAGTTAAAGCTTGAATAAGGCAAGTTCATTCATTTTAACACTACTACTGCTAAAGAACTTAAAATGCACCTTCGTTTTGGAAATAGAATTAGTTTGAATCCCTGTGTTGCCACTTACCAGTTATGTGACCTTGGGGAAGTTATTTATGAGTCTCTGAGGGGTGTACGAGTTCTTCCTTATCTTTCTCCTTTTCTACACAGATATTTCTAATGTACTCACAGTATTGCTTTTCCTTTCACTTATCAGATTTCTAGCACAGTACCAAAGCCACAAAATAGCTAGTATATATACGTTTCATTTTCATCAGCCATTAGATTTCCGAAAACTATCTAGAACATGCAACTGAGTTTGCTGTGGCATGCAGAAACTTTGACCAATCAGAGTAAAAGAGAACCGAAAGTTTACTGCGGAGGGTAGCCAAAGAGTCCTACCTCCTAATCCCTCATGCAGACATCAGAGAGGCAATGCTAGCCCTTCTCTCAGAAGACCCTACCTGTTTTATTCGGAACTGCTTGCAGATTTTAGCATTTTCGGCATGTACTGATTTTGCCTGCCAGTCATATCTTTTGGAAATCTTTTTCTTAAGGTTGACATAGCTTTCATTCTCCACCATAACTGGTGCAGGACCTTCATCCTCATCTGTCTCCTCCTCAGGTTCTGATTCTTTTTCAACTTTAAGGGGATAAAAGGAAACATTTTTGATATGGAGTCCTTTCTTTAGCAAAGGGGAAAGTCACTATCTAAATGAAGTAACAATGACAAAAGAATTATAAAATGGAGAAAAAGTTAAAGCTTGAATAAGGCAAGTTCATTCATTTTAACACTACTACTGCTAAAGAACTTAAAATGCATCTTCAAATAAACTTTAACCTAGTAAAAGTGCTCTTGGTTAAACCAAATCAAAAACAAAGAAGAGAAAATCATGGCGGGGTTCCCACTGTGGTTCAGCAGAAACGAACCGACTAGTATCCATGAGGATGTGGGTTCAATCCCTGGCCTTGCTCAGTGGGTTAAGGATCTGGCATTGCTGCAAGCTGTGGTGTAGGTCACAGTCATGTCTTGGATCTGTGTTGCTGTCACTGTGGTGTAGGCTGGCAGCTAGAGCTCCGATTCGACTCCTAGCTTGGGAACTTTCATTTGCTGCAGGTGTGGCACTAAAAAGCAAAGAAAAAAAAAGGAGAAAAAGAAAAAAAAAATCAGGGCACCCAGTAGACTCCTTACATTCAGTAGACCCTTTACATTAACTGAGAGTTTCAAATATTTGCAAGTGTTCCTAAAATTCCACGACACAAAATAACCCAAACGTCTATCAAATGATGAATCAATAACTAAAAAGCGGTATAATGGAATATTGTTCAGTAATAAAAAGGAATGAAGTACTGATACATGCAACAACACAGATGAACCTTGAAAGCATTCTGGTAAAAAGAAAGAAGCCAATCAAAAAAGCCACATATTTATTTTAAGATTACCTTTCCATGAAATGGCCAGAATAGACAAATCCACAGAGACATAATGTAGACTCATGGTTTTTAGAGGTTAGGGGAAGGGAGAAATGAGGAATGACTTGCTAAAGGTACACAAGTTTCTTTTTGGGGTGATGAAAATGTTCCGAGATTAGACAGTGGCCATGGTTGCACGACTCTGTGAATATACTAAAACCCACAGAATTGTATAGTTCAAAAGGGTGCATTTCATGGTATGCAAATTATATCTTAATAAAGC
Organism: Sus scrofa; assembly: GCF_054392235.1. Classification (NCBI taxonomy): domain Eukaryota; kingdom Metazoa; phylum Chordata; class Mammalia; order Artiodactyla; family Suidae; genus Sus; species Sus scrofa. The sequence continues at coordinate 113,685,270 of NC_139385.1, read as the reverse complement.
TATTATCATAAAAGAAAAGCCCATGACACAACAGTTTGTCATTTCTTGAGGAATACATCTGAATTCCATGTGCTAGAACTAAGAGCAATTTGGGAGCAAGTCAAGGAGCCAGTGAGTGAACCCAGCCGGCTGTCCAGCATCCACATCTCAGTGCGTTTCACTGTTCTCTACCTACTGATGTTTACCTAGGAACTTTTGTGATATAATAAAAACTTGTTTCTCTGAAAGAAAGATGGCAAAAAATAAGAGATAATCCCATGGTAAACTCTGAATGGGGGAGTTACTTGTGGTGTAACAATTTGTACAGAAAACCTGGATGTGGAGAAAGCCAGAGGCTTGTACAAACATTTCCCTATTTGAGGATTTAGGGATTCAACAAGTGAGCCCCTTCCTAATTAATGTTGAGGGTCTCATGTACCAAAAGCAGGAGGGTATGGAGAGTGGTATAGAAAGAGAAGTACCTCTAAAAACTCATCTGAAAGTAATCCCATATACCATTTTAGAAGTAAAGATATGAAGCCAAATGGATTAAAAGAAACAGATTTTCTGGAACAATGCTTTAAGGGTCTTCTAGCCCTCAATTCCCAGAATAAACTTACATATAACACTTTCAGGAGTTCCCATCATGGCTCAGTGGCTTAAGAACCCAACATAATGTCTGTGAGGACACGTGTTCGATCCCTGGCCTTGCTCAGTGGGTTAAGGATCTAGCATTGCCACAAGCTGCGAGCTCCTAGGCCAGCTCTTAGAACATTTGACTTCTTCAATCCATCATTCCAAATGCCCTCCTCCAAACCACCTTCCACCTGATCAATGCCTTACATACCTTCTGGAATTTGACTTGAAACAAAAGAATTACTTGGAATCACTGGTTTACGGCAGACAGGATTATTTATTCTGGTCCCGGAGGACACTGGCAGGAAGTTCACAGGAGGGACACTGTACTTATGATGGGTATTTGTTAGCAATTTGGCTATTTCTGATTCTTCCTCTAAAAGGGTCAGCAAAGAATATACAACAGGTTCTGAAGTTTCTGCAAATGTCAAGGCCTTGCCATAAAGGAACTCAGAAATATGTAAACGACAAGCCAGAGGTAGATTCTCATTGATGGAATAAAATGCCACAAGGGGAGCTTGGTAGGGGTATTTGTGGTCTTTAGAAAACCGAATTTCAAGTTCATATAAAAAGGATGCATCTTCATTAGCATTAAGATGAGAATCATCTACATTTCTTTCTGCTCGTCCAACAATTTGATTTGGGGGCACTTCATGTTTGAATTTGCACTTTGACCCAAATTTACAATTTCCTTTGAGGTAAAATTTGCAGATTTCAACCGAAGTCTCCTGTATATTTCTGGTACTTTCTTTTCGCTTGGATTTGCAGAATTTACTTGTCAAATATTCCAGTTCTAATCCAATGGTCCAGACTCGGTTCTGAATTCTTTCTATAAATTTTTCTCCACAGATTGACTTGAGAGCAAATGCCTCCTCCTGTCGCTGTTCCACACACTCATCCAAGCTTATGTGCGAAACTGCCTCAGGGACCTTCATCCTCTCTCCAAATGTCTCTGAAAAACACTCGGTGAGGAGATGCTCCAGTGATGCCCCCACATCTCCATCACAAATCCTTAGGGCTGCCTGACAGTGTTCAGTGTGGAAACCATACCTGCCAAGTGCAAAATATGACAAAAAAGATGGAGTGTTATCAAACCACAGAAGAGAATTTCACTGAAATACATTTATGCGAAGTTATACCTATACCTAAGCACAATTTGTATTTTGCAAAAGTGTCCCTGATAATACTAACTTCTTCTTGATTCCCCTATCCTAAAAGAAAGGATGTTAGGCATATATGTACTGCTGGAACCCACACAACGGGAAAGTATTCAAGGAAAGGTAGTTGTGTTTCTAATGCAATTTTCATTTTCCTTCAATTCTCCCATAAATGATAAAGGCAAACCTGGAAAGCTTTTGCACTGCAAATGTCGAGACTGTAAATTCTGGATTAGGAGGCTCCACCAGGCCTGAGCCAGCACATTCCAAAGGATCAGCGTCGGGAACAAGGGAAGCTTCTCGTCCAGCTGACCAGTACTGCTCATCATCACAATCAGGCTCATCATCTTCTTCCTCCCCAGAAATGCCTCTTCTGGCAAAAGTAACATTTTCATATATTATCTATTAATTCCTTCTTACTTCAAAGAAAAATTTTGTAAGAGTCTTAAGAATTCAAGGAGCCAAAGGATATAGGATCCTGACCGCTCTTCAGTCACTGATTTAATTTTTTATTGACTATTAATTTAATATCTTGGCAATTAAGAGTATTTATTACCTGCCGAGTACTACATTAAATGTTTTATATGTACTAACTCTTTGAAAATCTTCCCAATAACCCAGCAAGATACTACTGGAATCTCATTTTTTTTTTTTTTTTCCAGATGATCAACTAAAACTTAGAGGAGATTAGTAACTGCCAAAGGTTATTTGGTAAAGCACAACTAGAGATTTTAACCAAGGATGTCTACCCCAGAGCCTATGTTCTGAACCACAAGAAGCCTTGGCTATGCTCTCTCTCTCCTCATTCACAAAAACCATCGAGATATACATATATATGTGTGTGTGTATATGTGTGTGTGTGTGTGTGTGTGTGTGTGTGTGTATTTTTTTTTTTTTGGCTTTGCTGCATGACCACCTTTCCTAAATCTAAGACAGGCAAGCATCTTGTAGGTATGATAGAAACTGAGCTATTCATGACTGACCAGTCATTAATTCTGGCAAATAGAAAGAATCAACTTCTACAATGAAATCACAAAGCAAAACAGACAAAAGACTTAAAAAAAAAAATCTTTCACTTAGGCAGATGATCATGAGACGTGTAATCATAACACGTCATCTGATCATTCAATACTTGCTCCTAGAAGAATACCTCTGCTTGGTCACTACAAGGTTTTATCTAGAAGGTTAAGATAACCTTAAGCAATTAAGCAATTACTCAATCCATATTAGCATTGTCCTAGAAAAAATAAAGATGAAAAGGTGATCTGTACTACTGCTCACAGATATGCAAAACAAACTCACTCTAAAAATGTTGCTGAATAATTATTTTTGTATTTCCCCGGGTCACTTTCAACTAGTTATACAGCCACAACAGGATCAGTATGAATATAGTATTTCAAAGACACATAGGACCCTCACACTGCCAATTCATCTTCCTCAATATAACAATTTACTCAAATAAAATGATTTACTCAGATCCAGCATCTGCATCTTGTTCTTGCAGGTCTCGAAGAAGAGCTTTCACTTTTTCTTGATTCTCAGTAGTCATATGCAGAGTCTGAAGGGGCACTTTGGCTTCGGGCTTCCATTTGGGACGTGCCTCTCCTTTTCTCATGCTACTGTTAGTGGGTCTGCAAAGGACACAAGAACAAAATTATACATTTACCTGCAATCAGAACTTTGACACTCCCCAAATACATACAACATGACTGGACTGTCAAGTATCTACAAAGGATGACAATGAATGTGAAGAAATTCTCTATTTTCTACAATATATACTAGACTTCACTATACTGAAACTGCTAGGGAAAAAACCTGACCAGATTCTTGATCACTAAATCTCACTACACTAACTTAAGAATCCTCTGGAGAAAGCAATGCTGTAACTCCTGTACTAGAGGACTTTCAAAAGAAATATGTTACATACAAACATAATATATTTCATTCTATTTGAGCTATGTGATCTGAAAGCAACCAAAAGTCCTATCTTGTGAAGATTAGGCCCTATTTTATTTTATTTATTTATTTATTTGTTTGTTTATTTATTTATTTATTTATTTATTTGTCTTTTTGTCTTTTGTCTTTTGTTGTTGCTGTTGTTGTTGCGATTTCTTGGGCCGCTCCCGCGGCATATGGAGGTTCCCAGGCTAGGGGTCGAATCGGAGCTGTAGCCACCAGCCTACACCAGAGCCACAGCAACGCGGGATCCGAGCCGCGTCTGCAACCTACACCACAGTTCACGGCAACGTCGGATCGTTAACCCACTGAGCAAGGGCAGGGACCGAACCCGCAACCTCATGGTTCCTAGTCGGATTCGTTAACCACTGCGCCACGACAGGAACTCCTAGGCCCTATTTTAGAAATGTTTATCTAAATCATTATTTCCTGATTATAAACATAATAATAATACATGTTCACTGTAGAAAAGTAAAGAACAAAGCAGAAAAGAGAAGTCATCGTAAGTTACATAATTCTTCTTCATATACTTTTTGTTTTGATTTGTTTTTGCTTTCTAGGGCTGCAGTTGCAGCATAGGGAAGTTCCCGGGCTAGGGGTCAAATCTGAGCTGCAGCTGTCAGCCTACACCACAGCCACAGCAACGCCAGATCTGAGCCGAGTCTTCGACCTACACCACAGCTCATGGCGACGCCAGATCCTTAACCCACTGAGCAAGGCCAGGGATCAAACCCGCATCCTCATGGCTACTAGTCAGGTTCCTTACTGCTCAGCCACAACAGGAACTCCTCATACACATTTTTAATAAAACTGTACAGCGTACATAATCTTTTATATCCTTATCAAAATAAAACTGGCATTTCTTCCAAATTAAATATTTTCCTACAACATAATTTTTTAATGGTTACACACAGATATAGAGATACTAGAATTTATTTCCATAACCTTTCATTTTTGGAATTTAGACTTTTTTAGGGACATTTTAAAATATTTAAAACAATAATTAGTTCTAAAGGTTAACTTCACTCACTAAATTCTTTTCTCCACTTGGCACATTTCATTATCTATTTTCACAAATCCAAGGAAATGGTAGAAATTTTCTATTTAAAATCCAACATATTATTGAGACTTTGAAAAGAACCACACATGAACACTTGCAAAACTGGGTAGCAAAGGAGAAAATAGAAAAGATTGTAGTTTTTAACCATTTAGTTGCAACTTCTGAAAAGAAATGTTATCCCAAATCCATCATTTCCCCTTTTTGTTTCAAAAAAATTTTAATCTATAGAAATGAACACTATCTAGATTTATCAGTTGTTAACATCTGCCATACTTATATGTATGTGCACACACAGTTATTACGCCCTGCTCTTCCTTTTCTCTCTATATACCCATATATATGCCTGTACATGTGCTCCCCCATATATGTATATGCATGTTCTATTGAACCATTTGAATATAAGCTGCAGACATCATATTACTTCATAAATACTTCTTAAATTCTTCAGTATGTTATTTCCTAAGAGAAATACACTTTTATGTAACCATAATACAAGATATTTTATATTGATATCATCTAAAATATAATCCATATTCAAACTTCCAACTGACTCAATCATGTCTTCAGGTTTTATGATTGTGTATCTAATTAAAAATGACATTTAGTTATCTTTTTTTCAAACTCCTTTAATTTAGAATAGTTCCCCAACCTATTTCCTGACACTGGCTTTTTTGAAAACCTCAGGCCAGCTGTCTCACAGCAATTCCCACAATTTGAGTTTGTCTGACTACTTCCTCATGATCAGTTTAAAAAAACAAAACAAAACAGAGAGTGGGGGAAGAACTTGCCTATGCTCCTATCTCATCCACCACTTATCTGTATACCCCTGGACTTCATCTTCCTCATTGTAACCAAGGATCCTAAAGTCAGTCCCTCTGTTTGTACACTGTATACCGATCTCTTTAACTGCCTCAAAGAAATCATTCCAGCACTTATCTCCTGCTGCATCATCAGTTCTTCATTCTCCTTTGGATCGCTCCCATCAGCATATAGACGCGCCATATAACATCTACCACCTTAAATAAATAAATAAATAAAGTCCTTCCTTTGACTGCACATCCCCCTCAAGTTGTTGTCCTATCTCTCCCTGCTCCTCTGCCCTGTATAGCAAAACTCCTCAAAAGGGTTATCTAAATCACTGTCTTTATCTCCACTTTCTTTCTTCTGGTCTCTGAAGCACACTCCAATCAAGGTTTCCTTCACACCAACCATACCAAACCACAGCTCCCGTGAAGGTTATCCATACTATACACATTGCCACATCTAGTGGGCAATTATCAGAACACATTTTCCTTGACCTATCAGAAGCATTTTTTATACAACTTGTGTATCCCTTTAAGTATACAATTCAATCTGATTGGATACTCCCCTAAATACTTTTACTTTGACTTCTAGGAATCACACTCCTAGAGTTCCCATCATGGCTCAGCAGAAACGAATCCTGACTAGTATTCATGAGGACACAGGTTCAATCCCTGGCCTCGCTTGGTGGGTTAAAGATCCAGTGTTGCCATGAGCTATGGTGTACATTGCAGACGTGGCTCAAATCTGGCATTGCTGTGGCTGTGGCGTAGGCCGGTGTCTACAGCTCTGATTCGACCCCCTAGCCTGGGAACTGACATATGCTGTGGGTGAGGCCCAAAAAAGACAAAAAAAAAAAAAAAAAAGAAGAAGAAAAAGAAAAGCCTAGAGGGCTCAGGGCTCAAAGTTAAGACCTCTTCCCTTTGTACTGTGGCATCCAGTCCCACAGCTTTAGATAGCAGCTCCATTTATGGAGAACTCACACATTGACTTCTCTAGTCCAGATCTTTTTCTTGAGTTCCAGACTTAGGGATTAAATTGTCTATGACTTTTCCCCTTGGAGAGTACCTTCTAACTGTTCTTCCTGCTTCTATCTGATGTTCCCTGGTAGCCTATTTGCCACACAACACACTGAGGCAGGGCTACCGTCTATGAGTGTGCAGACTGTACATTGTGCAAAGGCTCCTGAAGTTGGGGAGGAGGGGATGACAAGAGCTAAAATCCAGTCGTAGTACTCCGTTTGTCAAGACAGGCATCCTGGAGCTATAACTGCCCAGAGAAAGGGGCACCTTTTTCTAATTCACATAAAGGGATATGCTGAACAGCTGTAACTCTGGCCAGAGTGATTGATGTTACACACTCTTGCCTCAAACTCTTCAGTGGCTTCCCAACTTACTCAAAGCAAAAGCCAAAGTCCTTATGGTGGTATATGAAGTCCTATACAGTGGAGACTCTCAAATCTAACTGTCTATCTCTTCTTACCCATCCATGCTAGCCACATGGCTTCGTCGCTATTTCCTAAATCTTCAAAGCCACTCCCTCCTTAGAAACTGTGCAGTTGCTATTCCCTCTGCCTTGAATGTTCTTCCATCAGATAGCTTCACAGCTTACTCCTTCACTTTCAATTTCTTCCTGCTCACATGACACCTCATTAGATAAGTCTTCTCTGATCACTCTATAAAAAACACCAAATATTTAAAAAACACCAGCAATCTGTTTTGGTATTTTCCATCCCTCCTTTATTTTTCCCTATAGCACTTACCACCTGACATATTATTCTACCTTTGCTTATGGTCTTTATACCTCAAACCTCCTTCTATGAAGATAAGGACAGTATTTTATTCATTGCTGTAATCCTGGCCCCTAAAACAGTGTCTGGTGCATAGTAGGCACTAAGTGAACATTTGCTGCATGAATGAATATCTAACATTCTAAAAACCTATAAAATCAATGTTTTCAGAAAAAATGAAACTACATCCAACTCAGCAGTTAAGTTCTAAAGTCAGCAGCTAAGGTTTAAATTATTCTAGATTTCTTAAAAGGTGTCCAATTTGAGACTGATATATGAGCTCTCAGTATGTCTAAAGTGACCATTTTCTCTTTTTTTTTTTTTTAATTTCTAAGGTTTTTTAGCTTTTTAAGGCTGTACTGGTGGCGTATGAAATTCCTGGGCTAGAGGTCAAATCAGAGCTATAGCCACTGGCCTGAGCCACTGCCACAGCAACACCAGATCCAAGCTACGTCTGTGACCTACATCACAGCAATGCCAGATCCTTAACCCACTGAGCAGGGCCAGGGATCAAACCCACATCCTCATGGATACTAGCCACAACAAGAACTACCGTGTTTTTCATTTAGAATGGAAAAAAAACGTAGATTCTCTGGTTGCATGCCAAATAAACTATTTAGTTATAGTAGAGACCATGTATGAGAAACATATTATTTTAACTGTAAAATTACATATTCAGTGTATCAAGAGTCTTAAACTACAAAAAGCACTTGGGAACTGAGACTGAATAAGGGACTAGCACATTCCTCTCTCCATATCTTGCTCACTAAGGGGCCTAGACCATTTAATGGCAAATTCAAACTACCTAAACACTATTTTTATTTTTTTTTCTGAATGCAAATAGTTACTTCATTTAAATTAAAGGCATATTTGATGCAATTAAGCTTTAGGACTCATCTATATTCCTTCCTAACTAATATAACCTGAGAAATATCCCCACAGAAGAGTGTGTATATGTATGCGTGTGGATATGTAGCTTTAAAAAAGTCTCTCCATCTCCAAAAATTCCAGTAAACAGCTCACAGTGTAGTTTAAGAATTTTATATTTATACTGCATAACACTTAGCAGTAAAATCTTTTACTTTCAATAAATATTCATTAGAATTATCAGAATTTATTAATTAACTAAAAGCTGAATCTCAGAGAAACCTGGCTATGACATCTGTCACTGATCATCACATGAAGCTCTAATGAAGATCTGGCTGATCTCGCTGGAAAACAGATAATTCATCAACTAGACAGAGTACAGTCAGGTCTCATTTTGGGACCTTCAAACTACAAGACCTAAGAAATACTTAAAATAATTTTCTTCACTTTCATCATTTCCAATATTTACTTTCCTAGTAATATTGGTTACAATAACAATATTATGCTCAATTCACAGAGTCATGCAGAAATTAAAGTTAACTTCAGAGTTCCACCTCTGCTCCAAAGAAAAAAATAACTGTTATTTGCCATCATGCCTTTAGGAAAGTTTACAAAGAAGGGGACTATAAAGTTTTAAAACAACAGGAACAATTAACTTGATCAGAATTACTTGGCATTTTCCCTCTTCTCTTAGCCATCTTGTTCCATAGATTAGCAACTGATACTGTTTCCATATTTGAATATTCAAAAAGTGTAATGACCTGGATGAGCGCCTTGATTCACTGAAGATACAAAAGTCATCGCCATCATCCCAAATTCTACTTGACGCCTTTCTATTGCCACCAATGCCACCGCCACCACTGCCACCCCCGTGAGATTTACTAGCATGACTTCTGCCTCCTCTTCCTCCTCTGGAAGACCCTTTTCCACCTCCTTTGCCTGGCTTGCCTTTTCTTCTTACTGAAGAACTCATTTTCACCTGCAGGAGAAAAAAGTGATACAGACATTATAAAACTTGATAAGTACCAAATTCTTTTGTGGTACAGTGGGTTAGGGATTTGGTGTTGTCACTGCAATGGCTCAGGTTGCTGCTATGGTGCAGGTATGATCCCTGGCCTGGGAACTTCCATATGTTGGGGGCACAGACAAAAAATTAAAAAGTTAAAAAAATAAAAGCCCTGACAAGTATAAAAATCCTTTGTTTGTCAAAGTTATAGATACAGTCTATTTTAAAGAAAAAAAGGAAAATGTACACTTTAAAAGGGTCAATTTAGGACATCCATGGTGGCGAAGTGGGTTAAGGATCCAGCATTGTCACTGCTGGGGCGTGGGTTCAATTCTTGGACACAGAACCTTTACATGCTATAAGCGTGGCCAAAAGGGGGGGCAATTTAGGGGAAACAAGTTTCAACTGCTTCACAAAATATTTACAAGCATGTTCCCCTCAAGATTAACATTTAGTGACTTTCTCTGACACAGATTTCTTAACAAGGATGTGTATCAGAAACACATGGAGAAGTTTCAAAACACACATGCCTAGGCCCAATCCTATACTCTGATTTGGATAGGTCTGGTATAGGGTTTTAAAAACTCTAGTTGAGGGGGTTCCCTACATGGCTAAGTGGTTAATGAACCCGACTAGGATCCATGAGGTTGCGGGCTTGATCCCTGGCCTCGCTCAGTGGGTTAAGGATTCAGCATTATAGGAGTGCAGGTCACAGACGCAGCTTGGATCCTGCGTTGCTGTGGCTGTGGTGTAGGCTGGCAGCTGTAGCTCCAATTCAGCTCCTAGCCTGGGAACTTCCATTGCAGGTATGGCCCTAAAGGGAAAAAATAAATAAATAAATAAAAATAAAAATAATTAATTAATTAATTAAAACTCTAGCTGAAAAGAGATGCTTTCTTTCTTTCTTTTTTTGGCTGCACATGCAGCATATAGGGGTTTCCAGGCCAGGGACTGAACTTGTGCCACAGCAGCAACCCAAGCCACAGCAGTGACAATGCTGGATCCTTAACCCACTGAGCCACCAGGGAACTCCTTAATGTATTTAACACATAATTTGATAAACAAAATTTATATTTACATATACACTTTTAGAAACACAGCTCTGGCTCAGAGTTGCCTGGAGGGAATAAAAGTGTAGAGGTTTTGCATGTGATTGAAGTTAAGCTGTTATTAGCTTCAAGTAGAGCCTTATAGCTAAAAGATATTTTATGTAAGCCTCATGATAACTACAAAGCAAATATCTATAGTGGATGCATAAAAGATAATGAGAAAGGAATCAAAGTGTACCACCTATAGAAAAATCATTAAATTATGGAGTTCCTGTTATGGCTCAGAGGTAATGAATCTGACAAGCATTCATGAGGCCACAGGTTCAATTCCTGGCCTTGCTCAGTGGGTTAAAGATCCAGGGTTGCCATGAGCTGTGGTGTAGGTCACAGACACGTCTCAGATGTGGCATTGCTGTGGCTGTGGTGTAGGCCAGCAGCTATAGCTCCGATTTGACCCTCACAGGTGCAACCCTAAGAAAGACAAAGAAAGAAAAAAAGAAAGAAAGAAAGAAAGAAGAAAGGAAGGAAGAAAATCATTAAATCACAAAGGAAAACAGCAAGAGAGGAAGAAAGGAACAAAGGCTCTCAAAGAAACTGGGAAATAATGAACAAAATGGAAACAGTAAGCCCTTACCTATCAATAATTATTTTAAACATAAATAAACGAAATTCTCAAAAAACAAAAAACATAGAATGAAAAAAAAATCAAAAAATATAGAATTAAAAAAAAAAAAAAAAACCCATAGAATAGAGTTCCTGTCGTAGCTCAGTGGAAATGAATCTGACTAGCAGCCATGAGGACAAAGGTTTGATCCCCGGCCTCACTCAATGGGTTAAGGATCCAGCATTACTATGAGCTGTGGTGTAGGTCACAGACGTGGCTTGGATGCCATGTTGCTGTGGCTGTGGTATAGGCTAGTGGCTACTGCTCCAATTCAACCCCAAGCCTGGGAACCTCCATACACCACAAGTGTGGTCCTAAAAAGACAACAAAACAAAACAAAAACCCAAAACATAGAATGTCTGAATGGATATAAAAACAAACCCAACATATGCTGCCTACAATTGAATCACTTCAGCTTTGAAGACACACATAGACTGAAAGTGATGGGATGGAAAAGATATACTGTGTACATGGAAATCAAAAGAGAGGAGGGGTAGCTATACTTTCTTCAGACAAAATAGACTTTTACGTCAATTACAGTAACAAGAGACAAAGATCGTTATATAATGAAAAAAGAGTCAATTCATCAAAAGAATCTAACAATTCTAAATTTTTATGTACCCAACATTAGATTACCTAAATATAATAAGCAAATATTAACACAATTAGGAGTTCCCTTGTGGGACAGCAGGTTAAGGATCTGGCATTGTCACTACAGTGGCTCAGGTTGCTGCTGCAGTGCAGATTCAGTCCCTGGCCTGGAAACTTCCACGTGCTATGGGGATGGCCACAAAATATTAAGGTAATTAATTGAAGAGAGAAATAGACAGGAATACAATAATAATAGGGGACTTAAAACCCCTGGGTTTCTGATTCTCCAGACAGAAAATAAGTAAAGAAACAATGTACTTGAACTACAGTTTAAACCAAATAGATCTAACAGATATACACAGAACATTCCACCCACCAGCAGCAAAATATACATTCTTCTCAAGTGCACATGGAACATTCTCCAGGACAGATCATATGCCAGGCCATAAAGCAAGTCTTAACAAATTTAAGAAGACTGAAATCAGATCAAGTATCTTTTCTGACCATAATGGTATGAAATTAGAAATCAATACCAGAATGAAAACTGGAAAACTCATAAATATGTGGAAATTAAATAACATCTTCCTGAACAACCAATGGGTCAAAGACGAAATCAAAAGGTAAATTTAAAAATATCTTGAAATAATTGAAAGTGGGAATACAACACATCAAAACTTATGGGATGCAGCAAAAGGTATTCTAAAAGAAGTTTATAGCAAAAACGACTACATTAAGAAAAAAAAGCATCTCAACCTAAATTTACACCTCAAGGAACAAGGAAAAAAAGACAAATGAAGCCCAAACTAAGCCAAACTAACTACACCCAAACTAAGTCCAAAGTTATTAGTATGCACTATAGAAGCACCAGAAGGACAGAAGAGAGAGAATAAAAAAGAACAGAAATAATATTCGAAGAAATAATGGCAGAACATTTCTCAAATTTATTGAAAGACAATAACCTACACATCCAGGAAGCTCAAAAGACTCCAAGAAGAATAAACACAAAGAGATCCATAAATAGACACATTACACTAAAAATGCTGAAAGTTAAAGATAAGGAGAAATCTTGAAAGCAGTAAGAGAAAAACTACTTGCTACTTACAAGTGTAACTCCAATAAGGTTAATAGCTGACCTTCTAGCAGAAACAATGAAGACGAGAAGGCAGTGACAAAACATATTAAATACTCAAAGAAACAACTGTCAATCAAGAGGCCTATATCCACAAGTTCTCGTTGTGGTTCAGTGGCAACGAACTGGACTAGCAGTATCCACGTGGATGGGGATTCAATCCCTGGCCCCACTCCGTGTATTAAAGATCTGGCGTTGCCGGGAGCTGTGGTGTAGGTTGCCTATGTGGCTTGAATCCCATGTTGCTATGCTGTGACATAGGCTGGCAGCTGCAGCTCCGACTCAGCCCCGGGACTGGGAACTTCCATATGCCACAGGCATACCCCTAAAAAAAAAAAAAAAAAAAAAATCCTATATCCAGTAAAGCTATCTTTCAAGAATGAAGGTGAAGTAAAAACTTTCCTAGATAAAATCAGAGAATCTGTTGATAGCAGACCTGATTTACAAAAAAATACAAAAGGAATTTTTTCTACCTAAAGTAAGTGACACTCAATGACAATTAGAATCCACATAAAAAAGGAGCATCAGTAAAGGTAATTATGCAATAACAAAAAAAAAGTATAGGAGTTCCCGTCATGGCGCAGTGGTTAACGAATCCGACTAGGAACCATGAGGTTGCGGGTTTGGTCCCTGCCCTTGCTCAGTGGGTTAACGATCCGGCATTGCCGTGCGCTGTGGCATAGGCCGGTGGCTGCAGCTCCGATTCAACCCCTAGCCTGGGAACCTCCATATGCTGCGGGAGCGGCCCAAGAAATAGCAGCAGCAACAACAACAACAACAACAAAAAAAGACAAAAAGACAAAAAAATAAAAAATTAAAAATTAAAAAAATTAAAAAAAAGTATACATGCACAGTTTCTCCTTTCTTCTCATAACCAATTTTAAAAGCAATTGCATAAAGTAATACATATATGATATAACATTGGGCTTACAATATATAGAAATGTAATATATTTGCTAATAACAGCACAATGCAGGTTAGTGGGATCATGGCTGTACTGAGATAAGAAAATGACTACTGATAGTAAAATACTAACTATAACAACGTACTATATTATTATACATATATATTATACTATAACAATTGTATAGTGGTTAATGAATCCAACTAGGAACCATGAGGTTGCGGGTTCGACCACTGGCCTTGCTCAGTGGGTTAAGGATCTGGCATTGTCGTGACCTGTGGTGTAGGTTACAGACGCAGCTCGAATCTGGTGTTGCTGTGGCTGTGGCGTAGGCCAGAGGCTACAGCTCTGATTCGACCCCTAGCCTAGGAACCTCCATACGCCGCCGAGGGAGAGGCCTTAGAAATGGCAAAAAGCCAAAAAAAAAAAAAAAAAAAAAAAGGAGAGGAGAGGAAAGGAATACAGCTTTATGAGAGTAATATTTCTATATATTACTGAAATTGAACTAGTATAAATGTGAGACTGATTCTGATGTTAAGATGTATATGATAAACACTAGAGAGGTCACAAAAAACCACAAAAACTCAAAAAAAGGCAAAAAAATAATTAAAGACATTAAAATACTGCATTACAAAATATTCATTTAATGACTTTAAACAAAAGAAAGCAGTAAATTAGAAATACAGAAATAAAACAGATATGAGACATATAAACAACAAAAAGTAGAAAGGCAAATGTAAATACCACGATATCAATAATAACATTAAATCTGAATGGGTAAACAATTCAATCGAAAGACAAAGTATCCGCCTGTATAAAAAACATGATGCAACTATATGCTGTCTATCTCTCACTTTTTTTTTTTTTTTTGCCGTTTCTAAGGCCGCTCCTGAGGCATACGGAGGTTCCCAGGCTAGGGGTCTAATCAGAGCTGTAGCCGCTGGCCTACACCACAGCCACAGCAACTCGGGATCCAAGCCGTGTCTGAGACCTACACCACAGCTCATGGCAACGGCAACGTCGGATCCTCAACCCACTAAGCAAGGTCAGGGATTGAACCCGCAACCTCATGGTACCTAGTCGGATTCGTTAACCACTGAGCCATGACGGGAACTCCTATCTCTCACTTTAAATTCAAAGCTATAAATAGGTGAAAAGTAAAAGGATGGAAAGATAAATCATGCAAACAACAACCACAAGAAAGCTGGAGTGGCTATACTAATATCAGACAAAATAGACTATAAAGCAAATGTGTCTAATAGAGATAAAGGATAGCTCATAATGATAAGAGTCAATCCATCAAGAAGATATGTTATAAACATATAAGCACTTAATAACAGAGCACCAAAATACATGAAGCAACTGACAGAAATAAACACAGAAATAGACAATGCATAATAACAGTAGGAAACTTCAATACCCACTTTCAAAATTGGTAAACAACTAGACAGAAGATCAGGAAGGAAACAGCAGACCTGAAACACAGTATAAATCAACTAGATCTAAGAGACATCTATGGAACACTCTACCCAACAAAAATATACACCGAAATTAGTAATAAGCAGGAAAATAATTGGAAAATCACAGATATATAGAAATTAAACTAGTTCTCTTGATACTCCATTCTTCAAAATCCTTCATAATTACACATATTTACTGTTTCTCCTATGTTTATCACCTAACTCCTCCTCTCAGAAAGCTCTATGAAGGCAAGGGTCATATCTATTTTGATTACTATCATACTCTGATACAGTGCCTGGCATGTAGTAGGAATTCAACATGTATCTGAGGAATGACTGAAGCTTGAATAAATGACTGATGTGAAAATGGAGATTAATTGATTCATTCATTCCAAAAATATTTACTGAGCACTAATTATGTGCCAGATCCTAGGGGTACAACAGCAAAGACAAAATTCCTCCTTGTGAAGCTTACCTTCTAGAGGGTAGACAGAAAATAAACAAATAAATATACAATATCTGTTAAATGCTCTATGAAGAAAAAGAAAAACTGAGTCTGTTTTTTTTTTTTTCCTTTTCTAGGGCTGCACCCGCAGCATATGGAGGTTCCCAGGCTAGGGGTCTAATCGGAGCTGTAGCTGCTGGCCTACACCAGAGCCACAGCAATGTGGGATCCGAGCTGCATCTGTGACCTACACCACAGCTCATGGCAATGCTGAATCCTTAACCCACCGAGCAAGGCCAGTGATTGAACCCGCAACCTCATGGTTCCTAGTCAGATTTGTTAACCACTCAAACACGATAGGAACTCCTGAGTCTGTTATTTTAAATAGAGCAGTCAGGTAAGAGTGGTCATCTCTCTGAGATCATATCTGAACAGATACCTGAACATATTGAGAAAATAAGGCATTAAATATTTGTGAAAAGAACATTCTAAACAAATTCGATAATAGATAAAAGAGGAGCCAAGCCCAGAACATCTTCAATGCACTGGGTTGAATGAACAGAAAGCAGTCTGGTGGGTCTGCAATGCAGTGAGGAAAGGAGATGAGGTCAGATCAGACAGTGGAGAGGGCCATGTAAGTCCTGGGAAGAACTTTGAGTTTTATTCTAAATATATAGAAAGTCACTGAAGAGCAGAAGAAAAGCTTGATATGACCAACTTTGGTTTTAAAACGACTACTCTAGCTGCTACGTGAGAATAAAAAGACTGTATGGAGGTAAG
Source organism: Sus scrofa (assembly GCF_054392235.1). Lineage (NCBI taxonomy): Eukaryota > Metazoa > Chordata > Mammalia > Artiodactyla > Suidae > Sus > Sus scrofa. Next base: position 113,668,997 of record NC_139385.1, on the reverse strand, counting down.
GAGAACCAAGAGGCCAGTTAGTAAACTACCGCAATTATTCAAGCTGGTGATTAAAAACAAAACAAAAACAAAAATAGTGGGCTGGACTAGGATGGGAGCAAGTAGAGCTGAAGGGTGGTCATAGATTCTCCACATATTTTAAAGGTAGATGAATTAGATGAAAGGTATGAGAAAGAAGTGTCTAGAATGACTGTAAGATTTTAGAGCCTAGATTAACTAGGTGAATAGGGGTTCTGTACTCAGCCATGTGATCAGAATGGGAATATTGGGTAGGAAAAGATAGGGAAAGAGTCAAAATATCAGAACGGATGTTACATTTGAGATACCTTTTAGATACTCAAATGGACATATGTAGAAGGTAGTTGGATATACAGGTCTGTATTGAGGGGAAAGATAAGATTATCTCATTTAATTCTCTAAAACACATATAACGTAAATATTATTTTCTAAGTTTTATACAAGAGGAGACTAGAGTACAGATAAATTATATGACTTGTATAATGTCACCAACAATAGAACCAAAGTCTGGAGCCAGGGTCTGAAACAATCTATTTGACTCCAGGAGTTCCTGTTGCAGCTTAGTGGGTTAAGAATCAAACTAGTATTCATGAGGATGCAGTTTCGATCCTTGGCCTTGCTCAGCGGGTTAAGGATCTGGTCTTGCTGCAGAATAGATGCAGATGTAGCTGAGATCTGGTGTTACTGTGGCTGTGGCATAGGCCAGCAGCTGCAGCTCCAATTCCACCCCTAGCCTGGGAACTTTCATATGCTGCAGGTGTGGCTGTAAAAAAAGAAAAAAAGAAAAGAGAAAAAGACTCCAAAGCTGAAATTCCTTTTCCCATACCTCTTTCTTACTCTCCACAAACATGTACCGTGTATCTTCAATTCAAAATTTAACATTAAGCCAGCCCCCCTTTGATTTGTGCCTGGGTTTAATTTATAAAGGTGACTGGGTGCCAACACAGAGAGATCAATACAATGAAAGAAAAGTTGAATGTTACTTACAGCTCCTCTAGAAAGGAGAGGCATGCCATGCCACGGTGGGTCAGGAGGCAGAAAGGAACAAGGGGAAGGCACAGGCCACTGCCTTTCTTGGGGTTTCCAAGGGAAAGGTGAGGCAGGGCGGGGTAAACAGTTTAGAATTAGCTAGTTCGAGTAATTCCTACAAACTCTAAGGCTTAGGAACTGTCCCTGGTTGCCTGGTACCTGGCCCAGGGCTGATTTAGGGCAAGGGAACTATTTGGCTTGGTGGTTAGACAAAGTGGGTGGAAGTAAGGATGCAGGATTGGTTGGTTTGCATTTGAAGGTGTGCCCACAGGTTATTTGTTAATTAGCTATCCCTGGGAATGGGAGCTTCTTCCTGGCCAGGTAGGGCCATAAGATGCCAAAGCATCATAAATCCATTTAGCTTGGGAAGATTCCAACTATCTTTGTTCACCGTGAACACAGGAACCTAAGTTTGTCTGGAAAAAGTATCCTTTGCTTCACACACAGGTTTGGCTGCCAAGAACAGAATCACCAAACAAGGCACTGAAAACTGACTACACACCACTCCCTGCCCAGGCAAATCTTTGACTGACTCCATACATCCAGCTCCTTACAGATACCCTGACTCGGTACCTTTATTCCAGCATACTTCGTAGCCAATCCTCTCCCCCAAAGAGCCACAGACTAGAGACAGAGACAGGAAACGGGGCCTGAACCCCTCCAATCCCCTTTATCCTGCTCGGAACATGAATTCACCTCCTCCGACCCCAGCCTGAGCGTGAACAACCCCAGCTGCCCACCCCCGGCTGGCCCAGTCCCAGGTTGGATCCTGATGCTGCAGACTCACCGGCCCCAGTTAGGCTGGATCCCACCGGGCCGGGAGGATCCTCAGATCCTGACCGCTCCGGGAGACGGAAGCCGTAGAAGGGTCGGCACACTGACAACCAGGGAGACGAAGAGACCACGCACACGGCCATACATTCCTCGTCCGCGGAAGAGGAAGCCGTCCTGGGCTCGCAGCGCTGCTTCCCGGGGCGGCTGTCAGGACCTAAAGCCCAGCGGCCAGGAGGCCCACCAGTGAGCCGCCGCCACCCACTGGGACCTCACCTGGTGTGGCTGCGCGGCCGCCCAGCTGCAGCAGCAAAGCCCTGGCGCCTTCTGATTGGCTCAACCTACATATTCACTTCCGGGTGAGAGGTGCCTGGTCGCCCTAGCAACCGAGTCGTAATCAGTGCTGGGCCACCCCTTCATACCCTCTGGGCCACCGAGCTGGCGGCCCAAGGGGAATCGCAGAGTCCTGAGAATCTCTCCAGCACCTCTGTGTCAAGTGAGTGTCCTATCCTCCCAACGCCCCGGACGGAAAAGAGCCCCTTTAGGTAGAACTCGCACTGAATGTGACCTATTTCCTGAGCGTCTACAGTGCGGGTGAGGTGGGGGCATGGCGAGCTCCTGGTGTGGGAATCTGGAGACCTGGATTCTCATTTGGCTGTTGTGACATCTTAGGCAAGTGCCAGCCTCTCTGATTTCTGTTTCCTCTCTGGCCAGATGGTCTCGATCTCTTAGGTTCCCTTCCGCTAGCTCCAACATTCCAAAATTTCGAATGTGAAACCATTTAAGGGTAATTGTAAACAGTTCGGTTTCTTGTACGAACATGTTTAGTGCTCTGCTTAGTAAGCATTTAGCGAATCCTCCCAAGTGCCACGCATTCACTAGACTTTCAGTTTCCACCTGTAAGTACTAAGCACAGAGCTGAACAGTAGGGTGAGAAATCCCTGATCCTGACCCAGAGGAGTAGGGTGCGCGAAGAGACCCGGGCACTAAAACGTTATTTTCATAGAACCCTAATACTACCGTAGGAACAGGCCCAGAGTGTTATGGGGGCTCCTAGAAGAATCTGGGGGTGAGGAGAGATATGAAAAGCCTTGTCAGGTGATTTCTCTGTTTTTCTTTATGCCTCTTTCTGGGAAAATTTTTCAACCTTGTATTCCAGTTCGCTAATTTACTTGTCTATGGTATTCATTCTGCTATTCAGCCCTCCTAAGGCATTTTATATCAACAACTACATTATTGTTTCCTAGATTGCTAATTGAATATTTTTTTCATGAGCATCTGCTCCTTTCTCAAGGCTGCTATACCTTCCCTTTCTCTCTGATTATGTTATAGTATTACAAAGTCTTATGTCTATTGTGTTTATTTACTCTTCCTCAGAGGGGATGAGCTTCTAGCCTTTCTCAACGGGCACTCACATTAATTTTTAAATTAAAAATATCACTTCTCAGGAGTTCCTGTTGTGGCTCAGCAGTTTAAGAATCCAGCGTAGTGTCCCTGAGGATGTGGGTTTGATCCCTGGCCTTGCTCAGTGGGTTAAGGGTCCGGAGTTGCCATGAGCTGTAGTGTAGGTTTGCAGATGCAGCTCGGATCTGGTGTTGCTGTGGCTGTGGTATAGGCCGGCAGCTGCAGCTCCAATATGACCCCTAGCCTGGGAACTTCCATATGCCGCAGGTCCTGTGGTAAAAAGAAAAGAAAGAAAGAACAAATCAGTTCTCTTGTCCCATGCATACAGATTCTGATTCAGTTGGGTGGAGCAGGGCTTAGGAACTTGTAAAGCATCCCGGATGATTCTGATGCATGAGCCACACTTTGAGTAACATTCTTGTAGTATTGTCCTAGAAGTTATAGTTTACTTATCTTTTCTGCATATGTTTTCTTCAGTATTGAAAAAAATAAGTTTCTAATGTTTTAGTCCACTCAATGTCCCAGGGCTCTGAGGCATAGATTCTACCCCATCCCACCCCCACCGTCCAGGCCTGGGGTTTTCATTTGTCCTTTTTTAACCTGGTTTCCACTCCAATCTCACTCTGTTTGGACTCCCTTCCCTCCCCTACATCTCTTCATCTCCTCACTTACTATCTTTCTTAATGTTCTATTTCCTCTTACTGCCAAATCAGATATTGCTCATTCTACCTTACTTCTGTGAGACAGTCAACAATCACAGGCTACCCGAGAGAAATAAAAACATATGTCCATACAAAAAGTTATACATGAATGTTCATAGCATTTTTCATAACAGCCAAAACTGGAAACAACTGAGCTGTCCATCAACTGATGAATGGATAAACAAAATGTGTTATTTTCATACAATGGACTATTTGTTTTTGTTTTGTCTTTTTAGGACTGCAGCCACGGCATGTGGAGGTTCCCAGGCTATGGGTCAAATCAGAGCTGTAGCTGCTGCCTACACCATAGCCACAGCAGCACCAGATCCCAGCCACATTTGCGACCTACACCACAGCTCACTGCAATGCCGGATCCTTAACCCACTGAGCAAGGCCAGGGATTAAGCCTGCGTCCTCATGGATACTAGTCAGATTCATTTCCACTGAGCCATGATGGGAACTCCCTACAATGACTATTTGGCAATAAAAAGTGATGAAGTACTGATACATACTATAGTATGGATGAAACTTGAACTAAGTAAAAGAAGCTAATCACAAAGGACCACATATTGTGTGATTCCATTTCTATGAAATGTCTAGAGTATACCACCACATAGAGACAAAAACTAGATTAGTGATTGCCAGAGGCTGGGGTAAGGGGTGAGGGGTAGGAATTAGGGTAATGGAGAGTAAATGCTAATGTGTACAGAATTTCTTTTGGAGGTGACTAAAATATTCTAAAATTAAAGTTCCTATTGTGGCTCAGTGGAATGAACCCGACTGGTATCCATGAAGATTTGGGTTTGATCCCTGGCCTCGCTCAGTGGGTTAAGGATCCAGCATTGCAGTGAGCTATGGTGTAGTTCGCAGACATGGCTCCGATTTGGTGTCTAGCAGCGGCAGTTCCAATTCAACCCCTGGCCTGGGAACTTCCATATGCTGCAGATGTGGCCCTGAAAAAAAAAATTCTAAAATTAGATTGTGGTGACAAACAATTCTGAGTACGCTAGGAAATATAATTTTGTATAATTTTAAAGGGTAACTTTTGTAGTATGTGAATTGTATATTAATAAAGCTGTCATAATAATCAAACAAATGAAAATAGAACTATTTATTTCCTAAGGACCCTACACTAGACTATGGAAATGCCAAGTAATCATGATATGCTTGTGATCATTTGAAGTAAGTCTGTTTGGTTTGCTCTTTAAGCACATTTGTTATAGGTTTTATGATGTAAAAATATTTAAGTTTACATAAATTTTCTGAAATCTTTTAAAACAGCTCCAGAAGTATTTAAGATAAACTTTATATTTCCAAATGGGGACAAGTATGGTAAGCATATATTTCAATTACTTTTTCTATAGAGACTAAAATTAAATAGCTTAAGAATACAAAACAAAGACTGTCACACTTTCTAAAACTACTATTGAGATATTAACTCCATTAAATAAATAACATAGAAAGAGTAATAGATGTACAGGTTTTAAATCTAATTTTTTTTTTTTTTTGTCTTTTGTCTTTTTAAGGCTGAACCGTGGCATATGGAGGTTCCCAGGCTAGGGGTTGAATCAGAGCTGTAGCTGTCGGCCTACACCAGAACCACAGCAACTCAGGATCCAAGCTGTGCTGCAACCTACATCACAGCTCACGACAATGTCAGATTCTTAAGCCACTAAGCCAGGCCAGGGATTGAACTTGCATCCTCATGGATGCTAGTCGGGTTCGTTAACCACTGAGCCACAACAGGAACTCCACAGGTTTTAAATCTAAACTCTAATGTTAAGTGCATATAGTATGCCTTGGAAACCTATGGGAGGCCCATAGCCATATGTCAATCTTCCTGCCCTTGAGTCTCAATGATTACAAGACCTTTTAGGTCCATGGAGCTCCTCATTTCTAGTCTCATTGGTTTCAGTGCTAGGGAGCCAAAGAGACCCATAGGGATGCAGTTCTGATAAAGCCTGAACATAAATTCTTTCTTACTTAGTCAAACAGCATTCTCATTTATAATCTTCAGGATTTCTCTCTTGTTTATTTATGTATTTATTTTTTTAGGGCCACACCTGGGACATCTGGAAGTTCCCAGGATAGGGGTTGAATGGGAGCTGCAGCTGCCAGCCTATACCACAGCCATAGCAACGTGAGGTCTGAGCCGTATCTGTGACCTACACCAGAGCTTACGGCAACGCCAGATCCCCAACCCACTGAATAGGGCCAGAGGTCGAACCTGCATCCACATGGATACTAGTCGGATTTGTTTCTGCTGTGCCAAAGGGGGAATGCCCTTCTCTCTTGTTTAGATGGGGACTGTACAAGAACATCTTCTGGAGTCTTTGAGAGAAATGGAATAGGTATTCATACCACTCCTAATGGGATTGTCTACACAGGAAGCTGGAAAGATGACAAGGTATTGTTGTTTTGAACACTGATGGTGGATAAATAACTCTATTGGTTAAATGACTCCAGGAGCTTCACCATTAATCAAAAAACACATATGAGTAGACAGCACAATAAAAATAACAGTGATTATATTGAACATATATTCACATATGAATAGCATTAAATTTATGTACCATCATCATCATTTTTCTCATTTCCTATGCATTGAGCAAACCAAACTCATTACATACTTTTTTCTCATTTAACCCTCATAGCAACCTCATGAGTTAGATACCATTAATATTTCTGTTTTACAGTTGAGGGAAATCAGGAAGTTTCTACCCAGCAAGTAAGTGATGAAACCAAACTATGTTCTTGAGTCTGCTTGAATACAAATACTTGTTCTTAACAAAACTTCTTTGTGCCTTTCCTAGGCTAACTAAACTGGTTGTCCTTTAAGGTTTTTGATATATTCAAGATATCTTGAGGACACCTGATATTATCATCATGCCCCCCCCAGGTGTCCCAGAACACTGACTTGGTGGGCTTCACAGAGAGATGCATAAAAATGTTGTCTTATTTTTGTGGAAATAAAGGGGGATACAATGATAGAGTAAATAATGACTAAGTGGATGATAGGCATATGTATATTTTTGAAGTGTTCTAGGGAAACTGAAGGTTAGTTACTGAGGTCATTTCCTTTGTTACAAATAGATGAATGGTTTTGGAAGACTTGAACATTTTTCAGGAGCAGTATATGAAGGACACTTTAAGGACAATATGTTTCACGGATTGGGGACTTATACATTCCCAACTGGGGCAAAGTACACTGGAAATTTCAATGAAAATAGGTAAGCTTAAAAGAAGTCACTGTACCTGTAAAAGATTCTTCTTAGGCACATTTACTTAAAAATTTAGTTAATGATAAATTTCATTTAACTAAATGTATTTAGTTAAAATATGTTTATAATGTATTTTGGAAGAATTGTTAGGTAATATTTTAGGGGGAAAAAAAGAGAGGCTAAAGCCATCATGAAACTCCAAAAGAAAATATCATTCTTGGTGATAATCTATTAGATATTTCATTTATTTCCTCTTGACTCCTCTATTCCTATAAAGCTTTTTGCAGTCATACTGGAAATGGAGAGCTTGTTGCAATTACTGGGAAAATTTAGGCGTGAAATTATTTTCACTTGAAATGTCTTAATAAACTTTTTTTTTTAGTTTTAAATTTTATTTTTTTCTTCTAGTTTGAGATATAATTCACATTCAGCACTGTATAATTTCAAGAGGTTCAGCATGATGGTTTGACTAACATATCATGAAGTGGTTATCACAATAATCAAATAATAACCAAATCTGTGATGACAACATATAAACTTTTTTCTGCTGATGTTAATAAAGGGAGAAAAATCTAGCCCATGGGATAAATGTCTGTTTGGTTATGTGAAGTGCTTTTTCACCACTCCAAGGAGTCCAGAAAACACCAGCATAAAGCATAGCACCTCAGACATAGTTGAACATTGATAAATATTTGTCGAATAAATTGGTGAACTAATCAAGATAACTAGTATAAACTTTTCATCTTTTGACTGTGTTGGTTTTGTGTAAACTAAGCATTTGTGATCCTAAAATCTCAGACACCAAAATTTGTATAATGAAAATATTTGTTTGGAATAATACTATTTTTTGTAGGATATTAAAGTGGGATGCCAGGTTTTAAAGCAAAGTTTGAAAGTGGAAAGATACAATTCCTTAGCTATAGTATGTAATATACTAGACAGTCTTACATCTGGATTGCAAATATTTGGTTTTGGTTAATGAGCAGATTTTCTTTTTCCTGTTTCAGGGTGGAAGGTGAAGGACAATATACTGATATCCAAGGACTAGAATGGTGTGGTAACTTCCATTTCAAAGCTGCTCCAGGCCTGAGACTAAAGCTGCACATGTAGATGTTCTGCAGTGATCTTTTAATGTAGTAATTCAAGCTTTTAGCTGTAAGGAAAACAACTAAATCTGTCATCTGAAATAACTTCATACACTACCTACATATTATAATTTTGCCAATAAAACCATCACTCACTTACGCCTTTTTGAACTTTATTTTGATCATCTTATAATTAGTTTAAAATAAATTATATGAAAAAATACCTTTTACTGAGACTCAATTGGGAGTTTGCTCATTTTAATAAATATAGCTGAACTGTTCAGATCTTGACAAAGTCAATTTCCAATCCTGTACCTAAGTTTCGTCGTCTTTAAAAATGTATCTGTGTGTTAAAGGAAACTATCAAGAAAATGAAAAGACATTTCACAGAAAGGGAGAAAATATTTGCAAATCATATATCTTTTGTTTTGTTTTGTTTTGCCCTTGCCCAAGGCATGTGGAAGTTCCTGGGTCTAGAAAACCTATGCCAGAGCAGTGATCCAGGCTGCTGGAGTGACAACAAATCCTTAGCACAAAGTGCCATGAGAGAACTCCTGCAAACACGTATCTGATAAAGGTTTAGTTTCCAGAATATATACAGTACTCTTACATATAAACATATAGACAACCCAATGTAAAAATGGGCAAAGGATTTGAATAGACATTTCTTTGAAGAAAATATATAAATGTCAGATAAGCCAATGAAAAGATGTTCACATCATTATTCTTTAGGGAAATGCAAACTAAACCTACAGTAAGGTCACAATCACTGATTTGTATATATTGAAAAGGACAGATAACAAAGAGTGGGAAGGATGTGGAGAAATTAGAAATCTAGGAGTTCCCGTCGTGGCGCAGTGGTTAACGAATCCGACTTGGAACCATGAGGTTGAGGGTTCGGTCCCTGCCCTTGCTCAGTGGGTTAAAGATCCGGCGTTGCCGTGAGCTGTGGTGTAGGTCACAGACCACAGACGCGGCTCGGATCTCGCGTTGCTGTGGCTCTGGCGTAGGCCGGTGGCTGCAGCTCCGATTCAACCCCTGGCCTGGGAACCTCCATATGCTGAGGGAGCGGCCCAAGAAATAGCAACAACAACAGCAGCAAAAGACAAAAGACAAAAAAAAAAAAAAAAAGAAATTAGAAATCTAAAATACTTCTGGTGGGAATGAAAAATGGTACAGCCACTGCGGAAAACAGTTTCTCAAGAAGTTGACATGTAATTACCAGATGACCCAACAATTCCTAAGTATGCACCCAAGAGAACTGATGTATATATGAATATTTATAGCAGCATTATTAATAGCTCAATATTGGAAACAACCCAGATGTCCATCAACTGATGAATTAATAAATAATATGTGGTATAGCTGTACAATGGAATACTATTCGGCCATAAAAAGGAATGAAGTACTAACACAAGCTATAATATAATAAACCTTGAAAACATTGTACTAAGTCAGAGAAGCCAAGCACAAGGGACACATATTATATGGCTTATTATGTGAAATGTCCAGAATAGGCACATCCATAGACAGGAAGTAGATTAGTGGTTGCCAGGGGGGGAAGAATTAGGAGGTGTTGGGTTTCTTTCTGGGGTGATGCAAATGTTCTAGAATTAGTGGTTGCACAAGCTTATGAGTACTAAAAATCATTGAATTGTTCATATTAAAAGGGCAAATTTGGAGTTCCTGTTGTGGCTCAGTGGTTAACGAATCTGACTAGTAACCATGAGGTTGTGGGTTTGATCCCTGGCTTTGCTCAGTGGGTTAAGGATCCGGCGTTGCCGTGAGCTGTGGTGTAGGTCGCAGACACGGCTCAGATCTCGTGTTGCTATGGCTGTGGTGTAGGCCGGTGGCTACAGCTCAGATTTGACCCCAGCCTGGGAGCCTCCATATACTGTGGGTGTGGCCCTGGAAAAAGTCAAAAAGACAAAAAAAAAAAATAAAAGGGCAAATTTTATGTATGTAATGTGTAGGGGAGCAAAATTTGCCACCCCAAGATGTGTCTCTTTGGCATGAGGATAAATTTAGGGTGATGATTTTTAAGAAACAGAAGACTCCCGAAGTCTGTCTTTTTACCCCCCAACCCTTAACTGCCTAAAGAATTTAGATAAAGGTTCCATTCCCAGAATAGAAGTATCCCCAGAGATATCTGCAAAGAATTTAGGCTACGTGTGGTGGGGGAAAATCAGCGCTGCCTAGAGATTGGAGTCCACTCTGAGTCTCACTGTCTCTGCATGGCCCAACTTTTACAAACTTGCTTTTCCATCGCCACTTGAATTGCCTTCCTCCCCTCTGAAGTCCCAAACCATTACCCTTAACATCCTCTTATGTCTTTAGCTGAAGATGATATTTAGGGTGAGGGCTTTGGCCATACCCATGTTAGTAAACTTTTGTTCGATTTTCTCCTGTTAATATGTTTCATGTCCAATTTAATGTAATGCTTAGACCAGCCAGATGAACCTAAAAGGGTAGAGAAAAATTTATTTCTCCCTGACATAAGTGAAATACATCTCAATTTTTAAAAAAGTAGACCAGTGTGTGCTCACATATTCTACACCTAAAAATCTTTTTTACCATTTAGATAAAATAATTTTAAAATTACCAAAACAGGGAGTTCTCATCGTGGCACAGTGGAAACAAATCCGACTAGGAACCGTGAGGTTGTGGGTTCAATCCCTGGCCTCGCTCAGTGGGTTAAGGATCCGGTGTTGCCGTGGGCTGTGGTGTAGGTCTCAGATGTGTTTCGGATCTAGTGTGGCTGTGGCTGTGGCTGTGGCTGACAACTACGGCTCTGATTAGACCCCTAGCCTGGGAACCTCCATAAGCTGTGGGTGCGGCCCTAAAAAAAAAAAGACAAAAAGCCAAAATTAAAAAAAAAATGAATAAAATTACCAAAACAGTACATTATAGCTACAAATTAAAAATTACAACAAAGACTCTAGTGTTTTGTTGAAATTCTTTTTCTAAAATTGACCCCCTCAAAATAGTAAATGCAATAGGTAACTTCTGTATCATATTTCTTCCTTCAAAATCTTATTTTTTTTTTTTTTTTTTTGTCTTTTTGCCATTTTTCCGGCCGCTCTCGTGGCACATGGAGGTTCCCAGGCTAGGGGTCTAATCAGAGCTGTAGCCACCGGCCTACACTAGAGCCACAGCAACACAGGATCCGAGCCGCGTCTGCAACCTACACCACAGCTCACGGCAACGCCAGATCCTCAACCCACTGAGCAAGGGCAGGGACCGAACCTGCAACCTCATGGTTCCTAGTCAGATTCGTTAACCACTTCGCCGCGACAGGAACTCCCCTCTTCAAAATCTTATGAAGGAAGAATCTTATATTTCTCAATGCCTCACTGCCAAAAAAAATTTTTAATTTTTTGTTGTACTCCTATAAATCTAAGTTGAAATATCTTAAAATATTGAAATTAAGATGGTATTTTTGACAGTTTCTCATAATAATAGCTTCTAATTTCAAAAGACCCTATTACAAGTCTTCAAAGATACATTTTAAAAATTAGACATTTTTGGATATGTTGCTTAGCATTAACTGGTATGATTTTAATTTTTTTAATTAAATATTTTTATTGTACTGGAATTTGTAAAGAGATAAATAGTAACAAGGTGAGAGTTTTCAAGGACCAGGACACATAATGCAAACTCAAATCTGGAAAATATAAAAAAAAAAACAAAACTGCTTTCATGCAAACTAAATTTTCCCAACATTTTTCTTTGAATTATTTAAGGTAGCAAGATATATACTTTGCTTTTAAAATATTTAACTTTTTATTTATATATAACTTTTTAATGCTCATCTTGAATTTTCTAAGATACTAAAGTCATCCCTCTTAAACAGTTTTTTACTCCTTGAAACTAAATGCAGTTCAGTTATTTGATTAGTTGATGCTAGAATTTGACCTGGAGCTTATATAATTAGAAGAGACACTAGTTTTCCTCATTTAAAAGCCTAGTTAGCATATGACAGTCTCCTTTCTGGGGAAGGCAAACCTCTACTGCTTCTTTTTATAACCTTTAAGTTAATTCAGAATCCAGATAAGCCTGGATCCGAGGATGATATAACCACAGCAAGCAACATGGGGTAAGTATGTGCTTTTATGTATTTTAAGAGGCATTGAGAGAGCAAATATTTTTATAAGAGAAGAAATCTCATAAATCCTTACTAATTTAGATTCAAAATATGCTAACCTTTATTTAAGGAAGTCATTTAAAGAAATAACTTTTTATTCAAAAGTTAGTTTGTAAAATATCATTCATTTTCTTGCTTAATTTTTATATGATGTCATAATCTGCCTTTGCAGGTTGTCAACTAATGAAAACTGAAGAGTTTTGTGTATTTACATATTTAGTTGAAGCTGAATTAAATTTTGAGAGCAATTTTAAAGAAAGGATGACTGAATTCTTGTTTTATAAGGCAGATAAATCCAATATGTCTCTTTGGGATAAAGAATAAAGAATGAAAAAGATTAGGAATAGAGGGAGGTTAATTTATGCCTTTTGGATTATAGAAAAGGGATAGAGGATTCTATGAGTTTACTCTTCTTTATAGAAAAATATGTGCTAATTAATTATATAGGAACATTAGTGAAAAGCCTAAACCCCTTGTGGGGTTTTGGGGAGCGTGATGAGAAGAATTGGATTTCACTTGAAAGCTTTCTATACTTTAAGTGAGAATAGGAATCCATTATCAGTAGTATTGGAATTATAGGGGTTTTATATGCTGAAATAATAGTATTCTGAAAAATATAGAAATTGGTCTTTGTATAACCCTTTTGTCTTTTTTTATAACTCCTTTCAATAAAAAGTTTTATTTGCTACAAATGGTATAGCTTTTTAACTGAACACTTCTGAAGGATTTAACACAAATAATCAGAAATTTATACTAAGAAATAACTTTTTGGGCACATGTTTATTCTAAATAGTTTCTGTGAATTTAATTAACATCTACATTTTTGCTAATACCATGGGCTCTGAATATGCAATGTAAACCAACTTGAAACCTCAGAGGCTTTTGAAAGGAAAATGATCATATTTTTTTAACTTTTAGTTCAAATATAAAGGTTAATAGATAAGTGCATTGTATAAATTTCACAAACATTTGATGGATTTGATTTGGGACAGAACTGAGATTCCTGGATTCTCTTTATTCCCCCTCCCCCTTCCCTTCTCCCTCTGTCCCTCCCTTTCCTCCCTCCTTTTTTCTTTAATGGCTGGAGTTCACCTTTTGGGGGGTCAAGGATCACTTTAAGAATTTTTAGAAAACAGCCCACCCTCTCTGCATAAAAAGGTAAATCACACCAAATTTTGCACATAATTTTAGGAGGTTTACAGACGGCCTGAAGCACAATCTGTGAACCCCAGGTTAAGAACATTTGATTTTGAATTTTAGGACTAGAGTATGAATTGCTCAATATTGTTATTAGCTTCTGGATTTTTATAAAATGTAAAAACCTTTTAAATTAATGATTCCTGCTAATCTTCTCTGAGAGACAATGTTGAACATGCTGATTCTCCCACTGACCAGCTCTCAACACACACACACACACACACACACACACACACACACACACTTACATGAGAGTGAAACAGTTTAACCAATATCCATAGTTTGACAATGATTTTACTGCTGCTTGTCCTCAGTGACTTGATTAATCACTTCCATGCTTTCAAGAGTGCCAGAAATCATCTTGGGAATCATGGAAGGGAAAAAACCTTCATTATTTCGTTTATTACTCTCAGTGCCCCACATTAAGATGAACTAAACCATAAATTGCAAAGCATTACACTCTTCTGATTGGTAGGTTCATGATTATTTTGTTGTCTGCTCCAGCCCTTACTGAGAAAAGAGAGATTAGTGGGTATTACCACCCATTTAGACCTTCCTAAATAATCAGAAAAATAAAAAGAGAAAGTAGCAGCAGATCAGATGCTCAAATTTGTCCGTTGGAGAAAATCTCTACAATTTATCCCCTGAGAATAAAGAAGTAGCTATTCAGGATTTGGGGGAGGAGGGTGTTATTTATCCTAAAGCTATTTGAAAACGTAGTGACTTTATATGAGTCTATGTCAGCCCTTTCCATTTTTGAGGGGGCTATGCGGACAAGGTTTTGGTGAGCAAGGAAGAAACAAATATTAAAACATTCTATGCTCTTTAGAAAGCCTCCCTCTTTTAAATTTTCACTATGTTTCTTATGGAGTGGGTGGGTGGGAAGGGTGGGTAGAGATTATGCATAAGGTTGGGTAAAGGAATAACTGGGGAGAAGTGAAATACCCTGCCATCTGCTATTTACCATACCTGGCAAACAGCATCTGGTATTTTACCACTTGGGCAAAGGTTAAACAATGGGATAGAAGAGGTGGTTGCAATTCTTTTCTGAGTTGCTTTTCAATATTCTTTCCCCATCTCCTAACAGAATTAGTTAATGTACCCCCAACTGACTCTGGCGAAAAGAAAAGTTAAGACTCTGCTAAAATTGTGGAATCAATAAGTTTATTATTACAGCATATTCAGCCTCCTTTTAGTTTCCCAGTTTAAATAAATAATTTTAAAAATTCTTTTGTGGATAGATTTTTTTACTTCTGGATCAGGGAATTCCAGCTCAGTTCTTTTTCCTGGGTAAAGCATACGTTTAGCTCATGCAGAAACCTTTGAAATATTGCTTCTGTCTGTGCCCTCCTTTCCTTTCTAACAGTTGCTTCCCTAATTCAGGCCATCATTACCTTTTACTTGGATCACCAAGGGTGCCCACTCCTGGCCTCTCTGCAGCTGGTCTTTCCTCCTCAGTCACAAGAGTCATCTTATTACTTGAGATGTCATCTGGTTATCCCTTGCTTAAAAGCTTTCAATGACTCTTTATTCTCTCTACTACAGAGCAGGCTCCCAAGAAGATATTCACCACTATCTGTCTCTAATCGATCTGTCTAGCCTCCCTTCTACTCTGCCCTTGATTCTCCCTGGGATCCATAAAGCCACCTAAATCCACCTAAATACTACCTCAGTTCCTTTGCTGATCCCCTTTTTACCATTTTGACATATTCAAAGCCCAGCTCAAGTCTTATCTTCTTTATGAAATTTTCTCTAATCTCCACAACTGGAACTCATCTTTTCTCCTCTGAAAGTCTTAGGCATTTTATACTTTTCTTATTGCATTTATTCTAATCCATCATAGACTCTTAGTTATTTGTACATCTCATCTTTTCTATCAGACTTTAAGCTCTTTGAAGCAGGAATGAAGTCATCTTTATATTTCCCCCAGCACCTGGTACCATGCTTTTTACATGGTATGTGCTTAATAAATGTTTGTTGAGTTGAAATGGACTTGCTTTTCCTATAATTCACAAAAAAGCTAAAAATTTAATTTTAGCCAAAATTCCTTTTTTTTTTTTTCTCTAATAGAGTGGCCCTATTTTCCAAATTCCTCTCTGAGGAGCTCAAATGAGTGTATAACATCCAAAACATGGGTAATGCAAGAGAGAAAAGGTAAAAACAAGAACAGGAGTGATACACTTGAGGCTTCGGAAGAGTGGAGAATTTGGGTTAATATATATTGTAGAAAGCTCACATAGGATCAAAGGAAATATAAGAACGCTTTTAAGAATTAAAAATGGTTCTCAGTTCAAGACAACTTTCTAGGAGACCAGCATATCAGTAAGGGTGGGCTCATTTGTATATGATGGAGAAACAAAAATAATAGTGGCTTACATAAGCTTGAAGTTTCTCTCTTATGCTAAAAAAAAAAGGTCCATAGATAGGCAATCCAGAGCTATCCACGTAGTTCCTTGGTATGAGAGACCAAGATTCCTTCCATCTTACTCTTCTGCCGTCCTTGGTGACTTACCTCTTGGTCCAAGAAGATTGCCAGAACTCCATGTATCTCATTGGTGTTCAGTCAGCAGGTAGGAGGAAGGGGAAGAAAAAGACGTGTTCTCTTTTTAAGGAGACTTCCCAGGAGTCACTCATATTATTTCTACTTGGAACTCATGGGTAGAATCTATGCCCGTGGTGCACCTACCTGTGAAGGAGAAGGGGGAATATTTATTTCTTAACTGGGTTAGTAAAGAAAACCAGTATTGGGTGACAACTAGCAGTGACTGACTGAGACAATAAGGCCTTAAATTGCCTCTCATATTCCTCTAGGACAAAGAACAGCATTTGCACAAACAAGAATCTTTTAAGAAAAATTTTCTGTAAAGTTAAAGGGGGGAAAAAAGAGCAAGCCGACCTGGGAATAAATATAGATTCACTTAGGATAAAGGCCAGGGACCTTGAAAAACATGTCAAAGGTGACGAAGTAAGCCTTCGTTCCCACCCACTGCCCACTCCTGAGTCCCAGCCCCTGCCCCTCAGCCTTCATCTCCCTTAATCCTCACATCCGCACTGTGAGGTGACTATTATGACTGCTATGTCAACTACACAGACCAAGAAACTGAAAGTCCAGAGATTCAGAGACCTCTTGGCCAAATTGCCCAAGAGGCTTCAGATAATGAAAACAAAACAAAACAAAACAAAAACACACAGCTGGTTTGAAACCTGCTGTAATGCTCACAGAAAACATGTAATTCATTGAGTGTTCTTCTAATGGGTTTGTACTTAATTTTGACTGCAGAGCACCTCAGTTAGCCCCTCCAGAAAAACCCATTACAAGAAACCCACTTAATTTGTCACTTAATGGAGGTGATTTCATTTAGGAAAATCTCTAGATGTTTGGCTTTCATTATTTTCAGAGCAAATGAACTGCTTTGAATTCGTCTGATTCAGCAAAGCCCCTTAAGCCATGTTAGAGTATTCCAGCTATGTTTCTAAATACATAAGAATTTATTTTTATTAGTCACCACAAAAGTACAAATACTGAGGTCATTGTGCCTACCCAAAGCCAAGTGAATTAAAAATTTAAAAAACTAAGGAGTTCCTGTTGTGGCTCAGTGGTAACAAGTCTGACTAGTGTCCATGAGGATGCAGGTTCGATCCTTGGCCTCAATCAGTGGGTTAAGGACCTGGTGTTGCTGTGAGCTGTGATGTAGGTCACAGACACAGCTCAGATCTGGTGTGGCTTTGGCATAGGCCGGCAGCTACAGCTCAGATTTTACCCCTAGCCTGGGAGCTTCCACATGCCGTGGGTGCAGCCCTAAAAAAAAAAAAGAAAAAAAAAAAAAGAAGAAGAAGAAAAAGGAAAAAAAAGAAAAGAAAAAGCTAAGAGAAACCAAACTCTTTACTTTTTACTTTATGTATTTTTAACTACTAGAAATTTTAAACAATCAATTGCATATATAATAAAAACTTTTAGTAGAGACAGTATAGGAAGAGTTCCTGTTGTGGCTCAGCAGGTGAAGAACCTGACATAGTATCCATGAGGATGTGGGTTCAAGCCCTAGTCTCACTCAGTGGGTTAAGGATCTGGTATTGCCATAAGCTGTGATGTAGGTCACAGATGTGGCTTGGATCCAGTGTTGCTATTGCTGTGGCATAGGCTGGCAGCTGTAGCTCTGATTTGACTCCTAGCCCGGGAACTTCCATATGCCACAGGTGTAGCCACAAAAAGAAAAAGAGAGAGAATGAAAGAAAGAAAGGAGGGAGAGTAGGGAAAAAGGAAAAAGGATAGTATAAATTACAAGGTACCTGTCATTACCAATGATATTTTATTTTTTTATAGAACCTCTAAAGAAATCAGGAAAGCCTCACAAAACATGGTATGATGTCTACTGGTGGAGAGAGGCCCCGAGGTGAGTTAAATTTGCGAAGAACTTGTTACTAGTAACAACATAGATAAACTGAGAGCTTAGTTTAAGCCATTGTATTTAGACTTTACTTAGTTTAAATTAAACTAGTACTTGTACTTTATTCTTGAAGTGAAAATATTGTAAATTATTTTGAACAATTTTATAACCCTTCCTCATTTAAAAACAAATAAATGAAAATATCATGGGATTCCTTTACCAGTTAGCAGTCAGAGCTAACAGCCACCTTACAAACCAGCCATGTTACATCAGACTTTTACTGCATTTATGAATGTTTACTCATGGTATTGAGATAATAATGAACTATGTTTTATTTTGGATGTCTTTGAGGATTGCAAAAAAACCTTAATAACAACATCTACTTTATATTCAACTAATATATTCTGGGTCCCCACTTTATAGTAGGCTTTGTGACATAATAATTACGTGGGATTGGTAAGTCTTATCCTCATTTTACAGTTGAGAAAACATAGGTTTATGAAGGTTAAGTAAGGTTCTAGGGTCATAAAACTAAGTGACAGAACTGGAATTTGAAGCTAGATGTTTAATGCACTTAAGAGAAAAGTCCCATAGTTCAGAACATTATTTTAAAATTTCAGATCTAGAAGGTGCACATTGTAAAAGAAACACTTGATCAAGACAGAAGAGTATAAGTAAAAAGTGAAAGTCCATCCCCCCCCACCCCATCCCTCTTTCTAAGCATGACCACTCTTAGTAGTTTGGCAGAAAACCTTCCATATCTTTCCTTTTGTCTAATACAGTTTTCACTGTGTCACATTTTCTGTCTACTTAACATCAATGAATAGAGAAGGCTGAATTTACTATATATCTTTACTAGCATACCTTTAAGTAATAACTGAAATGCTTATTCAGCTAATGATAGGCATCTAGCTATAGAGATTCAAAGAATAGAACTCATTCTTTCTAGAGTTCCCTGGTGGCCTAATGGTTAAGGATCCAGCATGGTCACTGCTGTGGCTCAGGTTTGATTTCTGGTCCAGGAACTTCTGCATGCTGCGGGTACAGCTAAAAAGATTTTTTTTTTTAATTTTTTTAGAATTACAAAAAAAATTCAATCTTTCTTTCCCAGGGACACATAATATAGTGCAGTGGTTCTTAATTTTGGTTTTGAGAGAGAAAATATGGACTCTTTTGAGAGTCTGATGCAAGCTCTGAAACTTCTCCCCAGAAAAAAAGGGAATCCATAAAATTCTGCCTATAATGTGGAGGATTCATGGATATTCTGAGAGTATACAGACCCCTGATCTTGTAGAAGTAAGACTTTAAGTTAGTAATTTAACATAAATACTATAATAGAAGTGTGGGCAAGATGCTATGGCAGCACAGAAAAGCAAGGACTTTACTGAGACATGTCAAGAAAGGGAAGGGTGATACTTGCACAGAATCTTGAAAGACACGAAGAGTTTGACAGCAAGCCCAGGGTGGGGGAAGGGTGTCCACTGAGGAAAGGACATATTTAAGATCCTAAAACCTGGAAAGGACAGGGAACCACAAGCCTTTGTGATAGGAGCCCCCGGTGTACATGAAAGTCACTAAACATGAGTTTTCAGGCCTAAGTAGAGGCCAGAGAATGAAGGGGGTTGTCTATTGTGTTAGGACATTTGAGCCACAGGGGTCACTGAAGGGTTTTGATCAAGATTTTCATTGGTAGGTGAGAAGTCTATAATTAACGCATGGCTAAATGAATGATCATGGGACTACTAAGGTGGATGATAGAATAAGATGTAAAAAGGAGATGAGACCATTTGATTCAGATTTGTTGGAGGATCACTGATGAAATAATATGCTATTAAAAAGATACGTTGCTAAAATCAAATGGAATTGAGTGGAAGGTCATTGCTTTTACAAAGGAAGTTGGGAAGCTGAAGCTCTGAGACTGTGTTTGTAAGATAAAACCCCACGTCTGAGCAGTACACCTGCCCCTCACTGCAGTGGGTCCCATGCACAGATGAGCTAGTGTTGGTGCCTCAGGGCGTATGTATTACTCCTGGTCTGCCTCACCCTCTCGCCTCGAATGTCCTCAAATAACTCCTGATGGACCATTTGGTTTCCTATCGGCTCTGCAAAGAGTAGGAAAGAGAAAGAGGATAAAATAGGTCAGGTTCTCAATTTTTCTACACTGAGCATGTATTGCTTTTATAGTTATTTTCGTAATTTTGTTTTAAATTAATGTAGTACAAAGCCAAGGTTACAAATAACGTCACAGCTGGTTCATTTCTATTTGTACTTTACTTGATATACCTACGTAAATATCCAATATTAGTCGATACCTCCTACTTCTTGGCAGTGGCCTTATAATTGAGGTAAGACTATAAAGTCTCAAGGATAATTCACTTGATAAATGTTTATTATTTATTATTCATTAAAAATTACAGGAGTTTCCTTCGTGCCCAGTGGTAATGAACCCAACTAGTATCCACAAGGACCAGGGTTTAATCCTTGGCCTTGCTCAGTGGGTTAGGGATACAGCGTTGCCATGAGCTGTAGTATAGGTTGCAGACTTGGCACGGATCCTGTGTTGCTGCAGCTGTGGTGTAGGCTGGTGGCTACAGCTCTGATTCGACCCCTAGCCTGGGAACTTCCACACACCGCAGGTACGGCCCTTGAAAAAACTCGTGGAATGAAAAACAATATATACTTAGATGCCATAAAGGCTTTGAGGACTAAACTTGTACACATATTATATAAGCCATTTTGTGTGTATGAGGAATCATAAAACCTTTTTAAAATACAATAAACTTTTGGTCCTTGTTAAAAGGTAGTGCTCTGAAAGATTTCTCAGTCTACATGTTTAGTTAGTGAACTTTTGTTAAAACAAAATTTACAATTTAGGTGATATTGCATTGATTTTTTTCCAGTTTGCCTTTCTAGCTCATAGCTGGTTTTTTTTTTTTTTTTAATGCATCTCCTTGCTATTAATACAAATAAAGTTCTGTGCTATTCTTTTTTCCTCAGCTTTATTGAGGTGTAATTGACAAATAAAACTGTAAGACATTTAAAGCATGCAACATGATGATTTGATATGCATATACATTGTGAAAGGACCCCCCCCAATTGAATTAATTAACACATCGACTCACATATTTGCCTTTTTTTTTTTTTTTGGTATGAACATTTAAGTTCTATTCTTTCAGCAAATTTCATTTATACCATTCAGTCTTGTCCTCTATAGTCATCATGTTATCACAGACCTTCTTCTTCATCTTTTTATTTTTTGGCCACACCAGCAGCACGTGGAAGTTCCCAGGCCAGAGATCAAACCCCCGCCACAGCAGCAACCCGAGCCGCGGCAGTGACAATGCCAAATCCTTAACCCACTGCACCACAAGAGAACTCCGACCTTACTCTTCTAATAACTGAGAGTTTGTACCCTTTTACCAACATCTCCCTATTATTTTCTTCAGGGAAAGAAGTTATTAACCATAAACATTCTCTGGAATTTAATTAAATTCAACTGAAATTTGAGTTGAGCGCCCCTTGCAAAAAGTTCTCCAACTTTTTACAGCAGAGGAATGTAACCAAATGATATAAATCAATGTATTTTAAAACTCTAACTACTTTTGCATGCCTCCCATGAAACATCTGAATATTTAAAAATATGTAATAATTTTTAAAATTGCTTACCATTGAGTAAACTTGCTACTATAAAGAGATAATCTATGTTTACCCTGAGGCTGATCCCGGCCCTGGTGGAGCTTATAATGTTGTGTGGGAAACAGAGACAACTGCCTATAAATCCCAACAGGAAGACAAACTAATAATAAGGTATGAGAATGTAGTAGAAGAGGCGTCTACTAATGATGACTGGAGGACCAAAGCAGGCTTCACTGAGGAGAGGCTTGAAGTGAACCTTGACGGATGAGAAATATTTCATTAGCTAAGGAAAGATATTTGAGGCACAGAGGATGGAAGGAACAAAGGTACACAGGCAAGTGTATGATGAAACGCATGAACTGTGATCATCTTCACATCTGTATCATATATACTAACTACTATAAACTTTTATTTGAAATACTATGAAAAAGAGAAACAAATCAAGTAAGTTCAGCTAGTCCAGTCATTAGCTATTCTAAGCAGCAAAATCATATAAACTAATGTCTAACTGGCTATAGGGACATGGCAGGAACCACACCCAGACATAAAATTAAGGTCCCGAAGAAAAGGCAAAGCTGAGTCAAGAGACCCAGGGCAGGCTAAAAATCTGGCACTTATTCAGATGGATTTTCTTTCATTGTTCAACATTTGAATGGAAAAGAAGCGGATTCCTCAGTGAAGGGAGAGTGGAAAGGGAGGGAGACTCCCAAGGGTAGTACACTGTCTCCTGTCCAGGATGAAGAACAGTTCAGCTCTGCTCTCATACTGGCTACGGCACTCAGCAAAACAAAATTCCTACAAGAAAACCATGGAGTTCCTGCTGTGGTGCAGTGGGTTAACAATCAGCTTCTCTCTGTGAAGGTGCTGGTTCAACCCCTAGCAGGGTTAAGGACCCAGCATCGCTTCAGCTGTAGTGTCGGCTCCAGCTCTAATGCCCTGGGAGTGGCCGAAAAAGAAAAAAAAAATTCTACAAGAAAACCAGACTCACCTTTCTAGGAAGGCTTTTTGGCAACCATTTGTTGCTATTCAAGCCTGCATCTAGGATATCCCATCACACCCATCCAAACACATTCCCTCCCCCCCGCCCCTGCCAGGATGCTTATCAAAGCATTCCTTTCAACCACACTTGATCCTTTCCTTGAGAGAATTCCTAGTAAGCATGGTTTTCTCCCTCCTACACCTCCAAGGCTCTTTCACCACCTCTGAGAGATTGGTGGAGGCACAGCTCCTTAATCTAGCTCTAACCCCATTTTCAGGCTCAAAATTACCAAACATCCAATTGTTGGGGCTCCCTCCTTTTCCACAGCTGGGCTGAGGTTACTGCCTTGGAGGCAAGCTTTTTTTTTTTTTTTTTTTTTTTTTTTTGTCTTTTTGTCATTTCTTGGGCCGCTCCCACGGCATGTGGAGGTTCCCAGGCTAGGGGTCTAATCGGAGCTGTAGCCGCCAGCCTACACCAGAGCCACAGCAACGCGGGATCTGAGCTTCGTCTGCAACCTACACCACAGCTCACGGCAATCCACTGAGCAAGACCAGGGACCGAACCCGCAACCTCATGGTTCCCAGTCGGGTTCGTCAACCACTGAGCCACAACGGGAACTCCTGGAGGCAAGCTTTTGATTCTGGCTCCTGAAGTGGTAACCAGGGTCTGCATGGTACTCACCTATGCGCTGGGTGCCTGGGACCACAGAAGAAGTTTAACATATGGTCCTTTTAAATACAGACCCCTCGGGAGGATCGAGTGTTTGCTTTTCCTTCTATCTCTCTCAACAGGCTAGAGCTTCCTGCTTTATTCTAGGCAAAATTGCAAAGGATAGTAATAATTGCTACCAGAGACTTGTAATCATATTAGAGACCGAGCTAACCAGACTCTTAAAGAGGTTAAGAAATTTTCTCAAGGTCAATCAACTATGTAAATCCTAGAGCTAGGATTTGAATCCAGATGCTCCATATGTCAGAGCTCAGGTTCTCCATCCCCAGCCCCTACTGTCACTGAGCTTGGCTCTCAGCGTTGCTCTCAACTAAAGTGTTAGCTGAGAACAGAGTAAATCTAGCATGTTTTTTTTATTTTTATTTTTATTTTTTTTTGTCTTTTTGCTATTTCTTGGGCTGCTCCCTCGGCATATGGAGGTTCCCAGGCTAGGGGTCCAATCGGAGCTATAGCCACCGGCCTACGCCAGAGCCACAGCAACTCGGGATCCGAGCCACGTCTGCAACCTACACCACAGCTCACGGCAACGCCGGATCGTTAACCCACTGAGCAAGGGCAGGGACCGAACCCGCAACCTCATGGTTCCTAGTCAGATTCGTTAACCACTGCGCCACGACGGGAACTCCTAGCATGTTTTTTTTAAAAAAATAAAAATCTCTTTGAGTTCCTGTTGTGGTGCAGCGGAAGCGAATCCAACTAGGAACCATGAGCTTGTGGATTCGATCCCTGGCCTAGCTCAGTGGGTTAAGGATCCAGCATTGCCATGAGCTGTGGTGTAGGTCACAGATGTGGCTTGGATCTCACATTGCAGTGGCTGTAGCGTGAGACAGGAAGCTGTAGCTCCGATTTGACCCCTAGCCTGGGAACTTCCACATGTTGTGGGTGCAGTCCTAAAAAGCTAAATAAATAAATAAAATAAAATTTTAAAAATAAAGAAAATCTCTCAAGATCCAAAGGAATAAAGCCATAAAGTTGATGACAGTGAGGTTGTGAGGTTGGTATATTTGGGCAGAGGACCTGACAACCTTTTTATTCCACTTATTTATGAGGCCTGCTTCACTGAGATTAAAATCATATTATCAAATTCCATAATTATCATATTTGTATAGGAAATCAGAACTCTGTAGTGAACTATTTTATTATCTCTATTGGAACAGGAGCTTATGACTTAGTCAAGTCAACATCTGGATTTCATTTTCTTTATTTATGAAGTGACAGAGTTTGGATGGCTGATCTCTGTGTAATCTTTCAGTTCTGATCTTCTTTACCACATAGTTTATACTGCAAGTCACTGGTAGGTGTGGTTTGGTTTGGTCTTTCTAAACCATGATATTGGTTCTTTCATTTATTCCATACTGTTTTATTTGGGTTCTATAGAATAGAATAGAACCCAAATAAGGTCTAACCCTATGTTAGACCTTAGGGAATGTATAGTGAGTAAAAATGCCAAGTCCACATGAAGCGGAGATGACAGGCCAAGAAGATCAAGAAACAAATAAATAGATAACATTGTCATTTGGTGATAAATGGCTGTATAGAAAACTGAAGCACTGAAAGGGAGGCAGGCAATGAAGGCTGGGTCCTGGTTTTACATGTGTGGTCAGGGAAGGCCTTTCTAATAAGGCGACACTGAATCAGAGACCAGGAGCCTTGGGAATGTTTTTTCCCTTAATGTATGATTATGAGATATTGTAAATTTGAGAAGACATGAAGCTGCCAAGAGATAAGAACAAAATAGGCCCTGGTAGAGATGCATAAGAGCTTGAATTTCAACTTCACTTTTCCCCTCATATCCTGTGGGTCCCAGGATTTTCACAAATGAGCTTTTCTCACTTCTGTGATTCTCAACATTCTATATTAACACTTTAATGACTTTTCAAATGTACCACATCTACTTATTATATAATTTTTGCCAGTGGGGATTATGCCTATTAATAATAAATTCAAAAGCCTATCAAAACTGAATTTACAGGATTTTAGGAAGAAGGATTTAATTTGCATGTAAACTTTGCATTCAGATTTACAGCAGTTTTCTCTTCGGCTCACAACCTTAAGCTAGAGGAAGGACCTAACCTTAAGAATGTGTGGGAAGGAGTTAAAGATTCAAGGGCTAGGCTGGAAATATGGCTTTGGAAGAGGGTAGATGTGGTTTGGTTTGTTTGTTTTTTTTCCTAATTCTTAGACCTTGTATCTACTGGCTCATTCACTGCCTACCTAGTATTTGTTTTGGAGACCAGGAGCATGGATCCCCAAGAAGACGAGTGGTAGACATTACAGACCAAAGGTGGGTCCCCAGTGTTCAGAGGAAAGAAGTGGGCAAGCCCCAGGCAGTGAGGTTTCTAAGGTGTGTTCCAAAATGAGTTGAGGAAGATTGGATTGTCTCTAAATCTAAAACATTAGAATCTAATATATAAATAACAAGGCTAAGCCACTGCAGATCATCTTATTTTAGACCCTATTACTCTGAAAATGCCTTTAGGGCTTAGATAGAGCATTAAATCTTTGTCCTACTGCCCCAGCCTGGGGGGGGGGGCAATTTCTCCAATTTCTTTCTCTCTTAATCTCTACCTCCATAATGATTGATTGCCAGGTTGTTTGGTAAGAGAACACTTAACAAGTAATTATTAGTAATTAGCACCTAATTAATTAGGGGAGGACGATGTGCTAAGTAGTTATTACTGACAGTGTTTAGCAGATTTATCACCTGAGTCAACAAACTTTTACTGAGCTTCTACTCTATCTAAGAACATAGAATGGGCACAAGGTATACTAAGAAGTAGAAAAAAGATAGCCTCTTTTCTCAAGAAGTTTATAATCTATTCAGAAAATGAGGTTGTATACATAAGATAAGTAGTAGCAGGAAATCAAGATTTTGGTTCCAATTGAGTTCTACAGGTATTCCAAGAAAGGGCTAATTTCCTATTGGATTGAAGGGAGAAAGTCCCAGAGAGGGAATGGGCCTGAGTTAGACTTTGGGGAATGAGTAAGGATCTGACAATTGCAGTAGCATGAGGAGGGCAGCCCAGGCTGCAGGGAAGGGGAGAGACTAGATAGAGATGCAAGAGGTGAATAAGAGTCAGGAGGCTGAAACACATTCCTCATATCAGAAAGAAGGTTGGAGAGGAAGGACATTGTGGAGGACCTTGAGGTTAGCTGCATAGTTTATTAAGAAGACAGCTATTCAGTGTATGAACATGAGCAAGAGGTGATAAAAGTGATTTCTTTAAAGGAAAATAATCTAGTAGCACTTAAGAGTGTTGAGAAATGAACTAGGGTGCTCCTATAGATGTTTAGGAACAAAGCAGTCAGGTTGAGCCACAAAGGTGGTAATAAAAATAGAGGAGAAAATTTAAGAAACCACCAAAAGAAGGACTCAGAAGGATTTCACTACTGGTGGATCATAGGATGAGAGGAAAAATCATTGCAAGGACTGAAGCCTAGGTCAATGGTGGTGCTAGTGATGGAGCCTGGGAAATCTGAAGGGGGTACTTGGATAGGCTAAAGATGACTGATGTGATTCAAACAGGCTGAATTTGAGGTGACCATGGACCACCCAAGCTTGTCTTGATTTCCAAGTCCTTGAGTTCACTGGGAGGTGGTGAGAAATTAGTCATTCTGAAGATTGGGTTTTACTCTGTTCTCCTTTTTAGCACTTCTGAAAGTGCCAATGGCAGATCAAAATTGGATGTCATTTCATCCGAACTAAGAAAAAAATTATCCCAGGAGTGTCAGCAGTAACCTGGTTTCCCTTCTCACCTAAAATAGGCTGTTAGTGGTTACTGCTGCTCTGTTTCACAAGGTACAACTAACTTAGCTATGTAACTCAGATCTTGTGAGTCCTGCCACTGCCTCTGCTTCCTGAGGACTGGTTAGGGGTTTACAAATTAGGGTCATCCCCAGGGCTGGAGGGAGCGCTCTCTGGAGCTCAAGACTCCTTCCCTTGCACAATTCTCCTGGGAGCTTCTCTGCCCTTCACTGTCTTCCTGCTCTTTCATTCAGGACTGACCTAGTGAAAATAGAACAACAGCCATTTAATTTTCTTTTGAAGTGGGTATATACCTTGTATTCAGGTAACACCGTGTCCTCTGCCTCATGCACAGAGTGTCTCTGGGAGATTCTTAACTTCCACTCAGATGAATCCAGGGACAGACCCTGTTTAAATGGTTGAAATTAAAGTGAGTCAAACCAGGCCAAGAAAAGACATGGTGAACATCTCCTTCACCAGACCTACAGCCCATGAAGCATCCCAGCTCACAAAATCAAATTCTAACACCTATGTCTGCCAATCAAGAAGATGAATCAGAAGAACTTCTGGAACTAACATGGTCTGAAACTTCTGATAAGTTTTGATGTCTTAAATGAAGCATTCTTAAACTTAAAATAATTACCTCTAGCCAATGGATGTGTGTGTGTGTGTGTGTGTGTGTGTGTAACATGCTGGTGTTCTTTTTTTCGGATTGATGTGGACACATAGCAACTCAATAAAATTACTCTACCTTAACTGATATTATATTATTATTATTCTGCATCTGAGGCATGCAGACATTCCCAGGCCAGGGATCAAATCTGAGCCGTGGCTGCGATCTATACCACAGCTGAGGCAATGCTGGATCCATAACCTACTGTGACCCAGCTGGAAGTCCTTAACTGATATTGGATAGAGAAAATAAAAAATTAATGTGCCGATGTAGTGGAGGTGGGGGGAAATTATTACTTCATATTTGCATGTGAAGAACCTCTGTGTGCTCTCTGAGCTACAGAATTGCCCGCTCCCTGTACTCTGCCCCTCTTCTCTTGGGCTCTGGGCACTCTGAGATTGCTGGCAACCTTGGAACATCAGTTATAATTAATTTTGGTGCAGGGCCATTTGTTCTGAAATCTTACTTACTCTCTCTTTGTTTGTCAAGCCTAATGGTGGGCACAGAGGATATATTTCTGCAAGTGAAATTCTGCTTAATAGAATAAAATAGGAATATTTTTCATAATAAAAATCACTTCTAGGCTAAACTCCTTCTATATTTACCACTGAATATTTTTTTGCTCATGTGAAGCACATGTGGTAAAAAGCATATTTATCTTGTAGTCTATTAAATGAGAATTCAGTTTACTTCCACAAACACTTGTTGAGCACAAGCTCAGAGAGGGTGGGGCAAGGTGCTGGGGATACAAAGATGAATAAAACATACACTCTACTTACAGTCTGGTGAGGGAACCAGCATTCGGGCAGTTTACCAAGGATGTGATGATGGCCTTGTGACCTGATTCAGTGGTGGGGGCCACCACCCTTTTTCTAGCAACACCTACATTTGAGAAAAGGTCAAGTAAGAGGCTGCTTTGAGGACCAAGAACCATTTTCAAAATAAGAATACTTATTATTTGGGATGTCTGGTGAGAGTCCTATTTTAATTCTTTGGTTTATTACCTTTGTCATCATAAATTGCTATGAATTCAAGGATGAGATGATTATATATATTAGGGGAAGTGGGTATAAAATGTTACAGTATCACTGAGGCATCCTTATTTTAAACACCTGCATATAAACCTATGTTTTGTGAAAATTGCTTTATCTCCTTATTTGGATTCGCAGGGTCACACTGTGCACTTTGTGTGTGTGTGTGTTTTACATTATATTGATTACCGAATTATATTAATAGATTTCTAAGCATCAAGACATTTTTATAACCTAGAACAAACTGCTGGTCATAGTGTTGTATTTTTGTTCTCTGATATTTCATTTAAAATATTAGTATATTTATTCAGGCTGTATTAGAGTAGATTTGGTAACAGAACCTCCTAGAACAGATGTAGTGATTTACATACATTGTTTTTTTTTTATTCTGGATTAAATAACACAGTTATTGTTATTTATAGAAATTTCCAGGAGTTCCCGTCATGGCTCAGTGGTTAACGAATCCGACTAGGAACCATGAGGTTGCGGGTTCTATCCCTGGCCTTGCTCAGTGGGTCAAGGATCCGGTGTTGCCGTGAGCTGTGGTATAGGTTTCAGACGCGGCTCGGATCCCGTGTTACTGTGGCTCTGGCATAGGCCGGTGGCTACAGCTCTGATTAGACCCCTAGCCTGGGAAGCTCCATAGGCCGCAGGAGGGGCCCAAGAAAAGGCAAAAAGACAAAAAAAAAAAAAAAAGAAAGAAAGAAAGAAAGAAAGAAAGAAATTTCCAGTGATATTATCTAGGATTTTTCCTTTTTTTTAATTCTTTTTTTTTTTTGTTCTAGGATTTTTTCTTATTTGGGGGATAGACACTTGACATCCCCCTTTCAATATCTTCTAGAGACAGCCATTGTAATTTACAGTTTTTAAAACAAAGTTCAACAACATTTGTTTTAAAACAAGTTTTTAAACCAAAGTTCAACAATCTTTGTTTTCCTAGAAAACTGTCTATTTCACGTGGCTTTAAAAGTTATTGGCAATAAAATGCACATAGAATTTTTAAAATAATATTTCATAGCCTCTGAATTGGGGTTATATACTATTTTTTGCCCTACTCTGTTTTCTTTCTCTTTCAGTCTCCCTATCTCTCATCAGACTTGTCAAAACCTTCTCATTCTACCAATCCATTGCAACTATTTTTTCAAATAGCTATCAGACCCCACAAAAAAACTGATAGATTTCTTTTTAAAAAAATTTTATGGCCACACCCACAGCATATGGAAGTTCCTGGGCCAGGGGTTGAATCGGAGCAATAGCTGCCACCTATGCTGCAGTTGCAGCAATATCAGATTCTTCAACCCACTGCACCAAACCAGGGATTGAACCTACACCTCCACTGTAGTCAGATTCTTAACCTGCTGCACCATGGCGGGAATTCCGATAGATTTTTAATGACACTAAAAGTAGTTTTTTATATTATAGTCCTTTGCAATCCTGTGACATGAAGTAGTTTATTTAAAGATAGACAACAATAGAAAGAATGAAGGTCTTACTTGGAGCTACTTCCTTAATTGTTCAGAGCTACAGTTTCCTTCTGTATAAAATGGATGGCAATGAGTCCTGGCCATTGCACAGCATTGCCACAACGATCAAGTGAGGGTGCTTTGAAAAATACGATGCAGGTACAAACAAGGTCATGAAATATGTCATTTCATGAAACATAGGCTGCTTTTAGGCTGGACGGAAAAAACAAACAACTGTTTACAATATTTTTCAAAGCACTTTTCTACATCGCAAAGATCATATAGACGTTCCTCCCTGAAAACAGTTGCACGATTTGTCCTGATGAATTACTTCAGTTTCAGGGGAAAATAATTCTTCATTACCCTCCCCCAACATAAAAGTTCTCATTCTACTAAATTAGAAATGTGCACTAAAGGCCCATTCAATAAGGACACCGGAGTGGAAATTAACTCAAGTCTACTTTCAATTAATTTCAATTCCCCAAAGTGCCAAACTTTCTTTTTTTGTCACAGCAGTAATTGGAAAGTAATAGACAATCCTAAGTTTTTGTGGTATTATGCCTGCATTTGTGTGTGGGGTACACATTCTAGGTCAGGATGGGGGAGGGGCAGGAGATTTTTCTGTATTCTTTAGGCTTCTATTAACTTTATTAATAGTGTTAATTTTATCACTTGACTTAATTTCATAAAAATCTGGTTATAACTCTTTAGGCTCATGTTTCAACATTCCTATTTCTCTATAATTTTAGAAGCTTTTTAAAGCAGCAGAATCACATTTTAAAAGGAAATCCTTCCCCCAAAGCTACGGGTTGTGAATTAGATGAGAGCAGAGAGACTGGCTGAAGGGGATGGGAAGGGGGGCCCAGAACCCACCAGCATGGTGACTTTCACTCTGCTCCCAAGGCAGGCTCAAAAAACCCTGAGGGCTTCAAAATACAGACTAAAACCATTGCTCTAGGTAATGATCAGACAAACAGGCTTTTTCTAAAAACTTACCAGTATTTTCTCAAGGGTCTGCTGTGGCCTAGATAGCTGTTTTTAGAGGCTAGCATTGCTATTGTAAAGGTGGAAAGAAAGAAGGAAGGCTGGGGAGGAGTAGCAACATGTTAACTTGGTTCCAGCATCTGATTTATTCAAAGGTAGGCAGTGACTCTGCGACTATGAAGGGCAGGGTAAAGAATTACTGGGCTCAGAGAGCAAAGGATTCCTATAGACAATGAAGCAGACTACAAGTAAGATCTCACAGGAAATTTCAGAGTGTAGTATAGCTGTTTCCAGAAAAAGTCATACTCTCCTGCTATTTTCCC
Source organism: Sus scrofa (assembly GCF_054392235.1). NCBI lineage: Eukaryota > Metazoa > Chordata > Mammalia > Artiodactyla > Suidae > Sus > Sus scrofa. The sequence goes on along the minus strand of NC_139385.1, from coordinate 113,637,476 downwards.
CTTTTCAGATATATCTTTCAGTATATATTACTCATTAATATGGTCAACTCTTCAAACCAGTAATTCTCTTCTGTAAATCTAGCCTAAGTAAAATTATCTTAAGAGGAAAAAGCTATATTAAAAATTCATTTATTACAATGAAAAACAGAAAATGATCCTAATATTCAATACTGGCAGGGGGGAGAATAATGATTCCTCAAACAACAATTTTTCATTAATTAAATATAATGATTTTGAAACTATTTGGAGAAATCCAGGAGTAGATCCATCAATTCTAAAATCACAGAGGCCTGAGTTCCAATCTGACTCCATTCCCATTTCTTTCCTTTTTTTTTTTTTTTTTTTGGTCTTTTTGCCTTTTCTAGGGCCGCTCCTATGGCATATGGAGGTTCCCAGGCTAGGGGTTGAATCAGAGCTGTAGCCATCAGCCTATACCAGAGCCACAGCAATGTGGGATCTGAGCCACATCTGCAACCTACACCACAGCTCACAGCAACGCGGGATACTTAACCCACTGAGCAAGGCCAGGGCTTGAATCCACAACCTCATGGTTCCTAGTCGGATTCGTTAACCACTGCGCCACAACGGGAACTCCTCCACTCCCATTTCTTATCTGTGATCCTGAGCACATTATTATCTCATTTTCCCAAGCCTCAAAATTCTCATCAATAAAATGAGGATAATGATCCAAATTAAACAAGATCAATATGAGGATTCAATTAGATGTGACAATATAAATAAAATATGACTCGTAGTGCATGGCACATAGCAGCTGGTCAATAAATATTCATTCCTTCTCCACCACTTCTTATATCGCGCATGGAAAGATACTTATTCCCTATCAACAGATCTGTTGACAAACAAGGAAAATATAAATTATAAAGTTAAAAAGTTGAGTACACCAATACCTTTGAAGAAACTGAATAAAGTTTAAAGATCTACTTTTTAAAAAAGGCACCAAGGAGTTCCCGTCATGGTGCAGTGGAAAAGAATCTGACTAGGAACCATGAGGTTGTGGGTTTTGATCCCTGGCCTCATTCAGTGGGCTAAGCACCTGGTGTTGCCACGAGGGGTGGTGTAGGTTGTAGATGTGGCTGGGATCCTGTGTTGCTGTGGCTGTGGCTTAGGCCGGCAGCTGTAGCTCCGATTGGACCCCTAGCCTGGGAATCTCCATATGCCTCGGGTGCGGTCCTAAAGAGCAAAACAGCAATAATAATAATAAAATAAAAAATATTTAAAAAGGTACCAATACCAAATGTTTTCATAGCTATGCTCTATTATCTTTCAATGAACAGATAATTCCAACTTAACTGAAAAATTTCTAGATTATAGTAAAAGATAAAAACCCTCTAATCATTTTAAGAAACCAGAATAAACTTATTACCACCCCCCAAAGTAAAATACCCAAACCCAAAACATCCTCTACTGATCAAAATAACTCAAGAATATAGATCCAAAAATGTCTAAATATTAACAAATAGAATCCAATAGACTATAAAAAAACTATATCCCATGACCAAGCAAAAATTCCAGGAATGTAAGGATGATTCAACATCAGGGAATCAGTATAATTCATTACAATAATAAATTAAAGGAGAAAATGGCAATTCTATCAAAAGCTGCTAAAAGGACTGATAAAATACAGAAGCCATTCCTAACAAGAAATTTTAGTAAAATAAGACTATAGAAATTAGTTAAGTATGATGTAGATTATTTCTCAAAGATAGAAAATGTTATTGTAAATAACTTTAAAGCCATTTGCATTAAAATCAGAAGATAGATAATGATATCCACAGTTACCATTGTTAGTAAACATTATTCTAGAAGCTCCAGGAATACAATAAAATGCAGCAATGAAATAACCAGTATAAAGTTTAAAAATAAGGATAAATTATCAAGACATATTTATTTTAAAAATATTCCATAATTAATAAAGGAATTCAGTAAGGTGGCCAAGTAAAAAATAGATATGCAGAGAGAAAGAGGATAGAAAAACCATCTTGGAAAAACTGACTTTAACAATAGCAATAAAAGCTATAAAATACCAAAGAATAAATTTTCAGGAAAAATATAGGAACTTTAAGAGAAAACTATAAAATCTGATTGAAAAAGCTAAAACAAGATTCAGACAAATAAGGAATTATATTCCTCCTCAATGACAAGATTTGATGTAAGAAAAATACCAATTCTCCTGTACTAATATATAAATCAATTCAATTCCAATGAAAATTTCAATATTTTTTGTAATGGGTAAGATAATCATGCAACATATTTATTCCTATGGGAAAATGTGTCAGGAAAAGCAAATTAGAAAAAGAATAATAGCTGACTTGCCTCACCAAATATCTTTAAGACACTAAAGAACCATATAATTTGTAATTCTGGAATAGGGATAGATCAGATTGAATAGAGAGTCCATAGCAGAGCTCAGTATATATGGGAATTTAATACGTCACAGAAATGGTATTTCAATTCTGTGGAGGAAAATGATGATTTATGTAATAACTGGTACAGCTACAAGTGGCTAGCTATCTAGAAAATGGAATTGAACACTTCCTTAGCCCATATATAAAAACAAATTCTTGGAGTTCCCATCGTGGTGCAGCAGAAATGAATCCGAATAGGAACCATGAAGTTCTGGGTTTGATCCCTGGCCTCGCTCAGTGGTTTACGGATCTGGCGTTGCCATGAGCTGTGGTGTAGGTCACAGACACATCTAGGATCTGGCATTGCTGTGGCTCTGGCGTAGGCTGGCAGCTGCTGCTCTGATTGGACCCCTAGCCTGGGAATCTCTATATGCCGCAGGTGTGGCCCTAATAAGACCAAAAAAGACAAAAAAATAAAAAAATTTTTAAGTTAAAAAAAATTTTAAAAATTCCAGATGAATTAAATACTTAATCATAAAAAACCTTAGAAGAAAATATAGGAAAAAATATATAAACTTTAGGGCTGAGGAGAGCTTTTAAACCAACTCAAGAAACCTAGAAATAATTAAGGAAAAATTTATTTGTCTTCAAAAATTAAAAACTGTCTCAATAGTAAATGTGTTTAGGAGTTACTGTTATGGCTCAGTGGTTAAAGAACCTGACTAGCATCCATGAGGACCCGGGTTTGATCCCTTGCCTTGCTCAGTGGGTTAAGGATCCAGCGTTGCCACGAGCTGTGGTGTAGGTCGCAGACGCAGCTCAGATCCTGTGTTGCCGTGGTTCTGGCATAGGCTGGAGGCTACAGATCCAATTCGACCCCTAGCCTGGGAACCTCCATATGCCCCTGGTGCAGCCCTAAAAAACAAAAAGACAAAAAAAAAAAAAGTAAATGTGTTTACAAAGTCAAAAGACAAAAAGACAGATGGGAAAAGTATTCATAAATCATGTGACAAAGATATAATCTATATAATGTAAAAGCCCTTATTAAGGAAAAGGCAGATGACTCTCTTAAAAATATGCAAAGCAGGAGTTCCCTGGTGGCCTAGTAGTTAAGGATCTGGCATTGGCACTGCTGTGGCTCAGGTTACTGCTGTGGTGTGGGTTTGATCCCTGGCCAGGAACTTCTTTGTGCCATGGTATGGCCAAAAAAATATGCAAAGCATTGGAATAGATAATCACAGAAGAGTAAATCTAAATGTCGAGTAAGTACATGTAGATATGCTTAATAGCACTAGAAATTAGCAAAAGTAACTATGAAATATCACTTGTCACCCATCAGACTGGCAAGAACTAAAAAGTGTTAACATCCACTATTGGCTGGGATGCAGGAGAAAATCTCCTTATGCAATATTCCTGGAGGAAATGAGAATAAATACAGTCGTTTTGGAAAGCAGCCTAGTCACATCCATTAAAACCCCCCATAATAGAAGTTACTATTGCGGCTCAGTGGGTTAAATTCTGACACAGAGTCTGTGGGGACGTGGGCCCAATCCCTGGCCTCACTCGGTGGGTTAAGGATCCAGCACTGCCCCAAGTTGTGGTGTAGGTCACAGATGCAGCTCAGATTTGGCATTGCTGTGGCCGTAGTGTAGTCTGCAGCTGCAGCTCCAGTTTGACCCCTAGCTAGGTAAATTCTGCATGTCACAGGTATGGTCATAAAAAGGAAATAAATAAATAACACCACTCCCCATAATAAAAGCACCAATATATATGGCTCTGTATACTTAGATGTTTGTTGTAGCACTGTTTGCACTGACAAAATAATGGAAATAAAAGGAATGTCTATCAAAACAGGAATGATTAACACAGGTCATTCCTACCATGGAGATCATGCAGCCACTAAAAATGATTTGTTAGAACAATACCAATTAACTTGGAAAGACGTATTAAGTGAGAGAGATGATGCAGAGAGGTACAGTGTGAACCTACATGACAGTCCCACCACATATGTGTATATATAATATATTAATATATTATATAATTAATATAGTTTAATATATAAATAAATATATATATTTGAATGTGGTTCTATGAGGATGGAGAAAAAAATGGAAGAATACCAGTAGATTAACACTGGCTAGACCTTGGGAGAAACACTCCCCTCCGCCCAAATGCCCAGAATAGAAACAGCATGAATAATAACGATCCAATTTGTAAAAGAAAGTAAAACGCTTATGTGCTATTGTAGGTGAAAAAGTAGATTAAAAAAATTATAGGTAGGCTCCATTAACAATCAGGTAAAACATCCAAGAGAAAAATGACTGACTGCCAATAGAATCAAATGATTGTGATCATTAAGTAGAGGCATTATACTTGGTTTTCCTACTCTATATATTTTCTAAATTTTTTTATGATATAGTTTGGTTGCTTTCATAATTAAATAAATTAAATAGGAGTTCCTTGGTGGCCTAGCAGTTAAGGATTTGGTGTTGTCACTGCTGTGGCTTGGGTTCAATCCCTGACCAGGGAACTTCTGCATGCCATGGCTGCAGCCAATTAAGAGTAAAATAAAATTTCCAATGTATTTTCTAGTAACCATACACCTTTTATTACTACTTGAAATCAGCAACTATTTGTACATACATGAGCTTGATGATATCTTAGCTTGGAAAATGCATACATTTACATTTTATCCATGATATATGCAGGGATTTGGGGGTTTGTTTTTAATTAGTTGCAGATTAGATAAGTAAATCCCCTGCAGTTAATTATCTACAAAAATCCCATTAAAGATATGACTTCTGTATTTCAAGATTTTCTTCTCCAAATAGAAACAGAAATCACCTCTAACAATTATTTTCAAAGCTATGTGGCTTTGAGCAGGTCACTTCTCTTCCCATCCCTAGGCCTCAGTTGCTTCTACAAATGAAGAAGGATCAAAAAATGTTCTCATTGCCTTTTTAGCCCTAACATTCTGTGACTTAATTATTCAGCATGGAATGCATTAAATACCAGATTACTTATCAATTGCCAAGGAGTAGAAACTTTTCACCTTAGTAATGCTTATATCAGCTATCAAAGAGATTCAGATAGCTAGGGAACATGTCTTACCTTGACATAAATTTCATGCTCACATGAAAAATGTCCAAGGCTCCAAGTAGCATATGGTCTTCACTTTGGGCCTTTCTTTGTATCTCTCATTTATACCGTGTAGCTATCGACCAATGCTTTTTCACCCATGTGTACCTTTCAGACTGTGCCAATTTATCATTTTGCTTCACAGGCCTCAACCTGTGAATAAAACATCAATTTTACTTTAAGAGGTACATTATATGGGATAAAATGCACCCAGTCAAATATTCATTTTGATGAGTTTTGACAAATTTTCACACCTGTATAACCACTACCACAATTAAGCAATAGAATATTTTCATCCCACTTAAAATTTCCCTGAGCTTTTTCCCAGTTAAACGCCCACCTCCTGCCTTAGGCAACTACTGATCTGCATTTTGTCACTATGAATTAGATACGTCATTTCTAGAGCAATGAACAAAGCTTTCTCAATCTTGGATAGCATTAATATATTTTGATTGTTTCAATCAAGTTTCTTAGTTGCAAAGCAATAGAAAATAACTCTGGCAGATTTATGCAGCAAAGGAATGTGTTGAAAGGATGTGGGCAGCTCATAGAATTGCTGGAAGACTGAAGAACCAAATTTGGGATTATGCAGCCAGTAGCAATGCCCCAAATCACATAGTACAGCTGTTCTGGTGAGGAAAGCACCAAAAGCAGCAGCTTCAGTTACTTCGACTGCCTGTGCAGGGTGGTTACCAGCACTGCCCTTGTTGCTGCTGCTGTCTTTGGAATCCTTTATATTTCTAAAAAAGCAGAAAGTATATCAAGTATATATGCCTTAGGAAATTCTTCTGCAACTGCCAGTCTCAATTGGGGTGGGCAGATGGGAAAGTGGCATCATGTGCTCCTCATGCCTTAGCTGCCAGGAAGGCTAGGAGAACCTGGCATTGTCAGCCTCTATAAGCGGAGGCCTCTGATCAAGACTCATAAGGTCAGAGAATTCCCCAATCATTGGAAACGGTTAAAAGTCTAGATGGAAAAAAAAAAAAAAAAACAGGACCAATGTTCACAATACTGACTATTTTTGCTTGTTAGATTGCATCCTGTGTCTAATGGTCACAACAGCCAGGTCACATTTGACAAGCATCTCCTGCTGTAAAGAAGTTTACCATATGCTGAAAGTGGGGACAAGGCCATCAAGGAACTTAATGTTTAATTAAATAGAAACCAATATATTAGCCTTCATATTTGTTCAAGTTAATTTCCATTTCCCTAAACTATTCCCCACTAATAAAATCAGTGGGTTTAAATTAATTGATTTGACTCCCCAAAGAATATAGCATATTAAAAACTACCATAATTTTAAGTAATGACGCTCATACTTGTTGACAAAATATTTACCTTTGACTTTTGATTGTTTTTCTTTTTCTTTTTTTTTTTGCTCACTCTGGTGGCATGCAGAAATTCCCAGGCCAGGGATCGAACCCAAGCCACAGCAGTGATAACACCCAGATCCTTAATCCATTAGGCCATCAGGGAACTCCTACCTTTGAATTTTAAGCGAAATATTTATTTAATATTTTCACTCCTGAAATAGCACATACCACCTGTTGACTCTAAGAGCTGTGTTCACTTTAATTTTAAAAGTTAACACCTCTAGGTACTGACACATCTTATTTGACTCATATGAGAAAGGGAAAAAAGTAGCAGAGAGAATTCTGTATTTAGTAAATCCTAATTTACTGATTTTGGGTGTCATTGCTGTGCATACGTCAACTGGATTATTATTCCTGATGGTGTAACAACACAATTCCTTGGTGTTTCAGTCAACAAGCAATTCAATTGTCATTTGAGAAAGAACTATCCATCCTGGCTTTTGAACGAAAACCTTCTTTTCTTGTCATCCAGTGAAATCTAAGAAGCTCCAGCATGAAAGTTTGGAGAAAAAGTGCCAGCAGCTTAAAAGATAATCTGGCATCTCCAGTGCTTTGATGTCTGGAGGATACTGTGTTTTATATAGCAAAACCTAGGTCTCCATCTGAAAAGACTGTCTCAATAAATGTAAAATAAAAATTCTAAGTAATAAAAAAACAAAGGCATTAAAAAAAAAAGTTAACACCTAAAGTAAGTACAGTCACTTTACCTGTTCCCTGCTCTCCCTTACTCTTGATTTCAATTGACAGGTCCAAGGAGGAGGGGATGGCCTGATCCAGGGACAATGAAGATGCAATGTTGAAGAATAAGCTGGAGGAGAGAAGAAACAGGCACCATGGAAAAAACCAAAACAAAGCAAGGTTAGATTTTTTCCTGCGTCTCACTCTCTTTAAGGCTCAGGATTTAAGAAATACGAGTTGTAGTTTTGTCTTGCCCTTGTCTCAAAACATGAGAACATGTTAACTTGACAGTACGCATTTCCGCATCGTAATAGAATGACAACGAAGAGCACAGACCTGGTGCTGGAGAAATAGGAAATGCTGTATACATATACATATAATTTGGTCTGAATAATTATCTTATTTTTCTTAGCAATAACTTTAGGACTGACTCAGAATATTATTATTCTATCTGCTGAATTAGGCCAAGATACATATTCAACTAACAGACACACAACACCTCCAGGCTGGCCTAGAAACATAAGGGCTTTCTCTTTTAATCTTTACCATGTAGAATCAACCACATAAAAGTAGGTTCTGTTATTATCTCCAATTGACAGGTAAGGAAACAGTCATAGAGAATTCAGGCTACAACCACCAAGTGTCGAAGTTTGACCTGGGAGCCTGGTCTCTGTGCCCAAGTTCTGATTCTTATATTAATATATTAATATCTGATTCTTAATTAATATATTCTCCATTATATTAGGCTATTGGAACATAGCACAAAATGGGCTAAAAATCTTTTCTCAAGCTTGTGTGGGGAATATTGGTAATCTCAAACCATCTGCATTTTACAGGGACAGCCCTTAGTGTATATAAATTCTGGGTTGAGGTTATATATTACTTATGAACTTAATACCAAGGCTGTTCCTCTAAGAAAGGATTTCCTCTACCTGCATGTCTTAGGAGAACAATATACACATCCATACAACCAAATATTTGCAACCAAGGGTTTCATCTGTAAATTGCTAGATACATACAATGTGACACAAAAGAGATGTAACTAAATGGATGAGCAAAGGGCTGCATGTTTTACATGGATTGCCTGGTCTTCAGGGCCAACGAATATGATTCCAAAAGGTATAGTCTAGGCCAACCTTTTTCCTCCCTAATAGTAGGTTTTCATAACCTACTATTTCCTCTGTATTTGGCCTGTGTTTGACAGTGTCTAGTGTTGATAATGCTGTTTTTTGTTTTGTTTTCCTGCTGCACCCTTCTCAGACCCTTTGCATTGCCAACTCCCTTTTATCAGTCCTCCTACCCAGGAGGACAGAAGATTCCTTTAGCTGATCTGGGTGGTGACAGAAGGGCAGAGTTCAGAAGTTTAGGAAGGATCAGAGGCAGGAGAAGGAAGGGATATCTTACACAGGCCTCCTGAGAACAACAGAGTGACAACTGGATGGGTGCCTTCTTGACTGTGGAACTATCCCCTCAGGTAACCTTCAGTCAGCCCTGAGAATAAGAGAGAGACCCTTCACGGGCATTCCCTCCTGGCTAATTAATGATCCTTCATCATTCAGTTTGACTGAGAAACCGCCCCATTAGGGTATAAGCGTTGTTAACTAATACAAGAGTTATCTCCGGTAGATATGTTTGTCATTAGGATGTGATATAAAATCATCTACGCCAATCTATCTTCTTGGTGAATCTTGGTGAAGCATTGGTTTCTTGTCATGCAGGCACAGATTTAGGCTCCACTAAGTCCCCTTATTCCCGCATGTGTCTGAAGAGGAAAGGGACGGAATGAGTTGTGTTGATTAAACAAAGCTCTTTCTCCCTACAGGAGAGAATGAACATAAACCGATGAATAATCCTTCCACACAGATTTACCAGGTAAAAGCACAGATTGTTTTGAATTCTCCTGTGTATAACAATGACGACTATCCTTTACATATACATTTTCTTAGCACTCACAACAGCTTCTACACGTATCATTGTATGTGTTCACTTAAGACTTGGAGACAGGCAGGAGAGAGAGTGTCATTCACACTGTACTCTTGAGAAAAGTGATGACTGAGGACAGCTTATCCAGTTTATAACATACAGCACACTTCTCCCACACTGATGCTGCTTTTTCTGCCTGTTGCCACCATCAGCATGGCCATTACACTGCAATAACCTTTCCATCAGAGAAAGGGACAGAGAGAGATCTATTTTCCTTAGTTCTCATTTTAGCAGGGAGAACTGAGAATAAAAGGGGTTTAACATAGAAAATGGTCAAACATGATGATGGAAAAAATTTAAGCTCTTTTAAACAATGGGAATATTTTAATTTACAAGGGAGATAATTGTTCTACACAACACTGTAATAGGTTTGCAACAAGAGTTACACTGGGCTGCTTTGACTCTAAATAGTTATTTCTTTGGCTTCTATCTTCTAACTGCAATTTAAAGTAAATTTCTCTTCTTAATAATCATAGACTTAATTTTGACAAAATGTGTAAATAAAAGCAGCTTGGGCTACGGGAAACCTGTGCTCCTCTCTGGGGTTAAGGCATTATTATCTGGAATACATGAGAGTGAAGGAAGAATTGACAGGGTTTGGTGGGAGTTGAGAGAAAAAGTGATTTCAAAGTAAGCTCTAAGGTTTTAAGCTGTGGTAACTAGGAAAAAGAATGGTTTCCCGGGAGTTCCCATTGTGGCTCAGCAGTAACAAACCTGACTAGTATCCATGAGGATGAAGGTTCGATCCCTGGCCCCACTCAGTGGGTTAAAGGTCCAGCGTTGCCATGAGCTGTGGGGTAGGTTGCAGATGTGGCTCATATCCCGCATTGCTGTGGCTGTGGAGTAGGCTGGCAATTGCAGCTCCGATTCCACCTCCAGCCTGGGAACCTACATACAGTCTTCCGAATAGAGATATAGAATCTGGAGGAGCAGAAAGTTTAGGAGAAATGGAATTTAGATTTGTTGAGTTTAAGTGACAAAGTGAAAATAACAGCTAGTTCCCAGAAATATCATGTCAGAGATCATTGCTGTGGACCCAATTAGGGCACGCTACCACAGGATTATGAAACATTTTAATCATGTTGCTCCTAGAACCAGACCAGCAACTAGAGGGGGTAAAGGAAACAGCCTCATTTCAACTTAGTGCCTATTTATTGAGCATTAACCATGTGCAAAGTCTAGTGCTTGGCCTAATGGGATGTGCAACAGACATTCTCATTGATTTTTAAGTGTTCTGAAAAACGCATACAATAAATAGCTCATACAAGGTAGGCTGCTGGAAAAATTACAGCAGAGGCGTTGGTAAAATTCTCTGGGAGATGGACAAGGGATGAGTTAATATTGACTGAAGGATTTGAACCAGGCCTTTAAGGACAAGTTGATCATCTGGTAAGTGGATATGGGGAAGGGTATTTCAGACAGAGGGACAAGCTTGAACAAAGGCCTGGAAACTGAAGCGAGTCTTCACTCAGTGCTGATTTGATGCCTCCCTCGTCCGTCCAAGGCCTCCAAGTGTCTTCCCCGCCTGCCTCCTCTCTGTTAACGTCTGACCTGTGTGTGGCATTTGAATGAGTGTGACTATCTCTTTAAACTCAGGTATGATTTAAAGTCTATTATAGATTTTATGTAGGTCACTCCCTGAATGTTGGCTAAATATAGCTGCAGTGGGGTTGGCCTCATTCTCTTACGGTATCACAAATCCAAGTACATCTGTTCACAGAGGAACAAATGAAGCAGTAGAAGTAAAGTTGGCTTAGCTGACCTCTATGATGCTGTGACTATAACCCCATCCTAGTTTTAAGAGAATGCTTCCTAAGACCCTGTCTGTTTACTCCAAGCAACATTTAACCAAAAGAAGTTGAAGGAGGAGAAGTAAAGAAGAAGAGGAAGAGGAAGAGGAAGGAGGGATGCAGGGAGAGATTAACTATATTAGATACAATCATACTAACAAGGGAGAGAAAAATATGAAAGTTGAAGCAAAATGTGACATTTCAGCCATTTTCTATCTCCTTGTTTTATTTTGTCAATAGACGTCCCCCCATCCTGATCTGACATTATAGTAAATATTAACTTGTTTATTTTTTAATTGTCTGTCTCTTTGTCTCCTTCTCTAGAATGTAAGCTCCAAGGGCAGGGATTTAGCACATTTTGCTCTCTGTTGTATTCTGGAATATACAAGTATAGTGCCTGGAATATAGCACATATTCAATAAATATTAGTTGAATGAATGAATATCGCAAGATCTGTATATTGCTTTGAGCCAAGAGGTCCAATGCAATCCTTTAGTCTGGTGCCAAATGGTGTTTGGGAAATTGTCTGGTTCTTTGCAAAAAAAGAAGCGGTCTTTACTTCAGACTCTAATCAAAATAAATTCAAAAGTGGGTTAAAAGATTAAATACTAAAAAATAAAACCATAGGGAGTTCCCAGTAATGAGCCCAACTAGTATCCATGAGGCACAGTGGTAATGAATCCAAGTAGTATCCATGAGGCTGCGGGTTTGATCCCTGGCCTTGCTTAGTAGATTAAGGATATGGTGTTGCCGTGAGCTGTGGTGTAGGTCACAGATGCAGCTCAGATCTGGTGTTGCTATGGCTGTGGTGTAGGCCAGCAGCTGCAGCTCCAATTCTACCCCTAGCCTGGGAACTTCCATATGCCACAGGTGTGGCCCTGAAACAAAAAGACAAAATAGGAGTTCCCGTCGTGGCTCAGTGGTTAACGAATCCGACTAGGAACCATGAGGCTGCAGGTTTGATCCCTGGCCTTGCTCAGTGGTTTAAGGATCTGGCATTGCCATGAGCTGTGCTGTAGGCTGGTGGCTATAGCTCCCATTAGACCCCTAGCCTGGGAACCTCCATATGCCGCGGGAGCGGCTCAAGAAAAGGCAAAAAGACAAAAAAAAAAAAAGAATAAAATAAAACCATAAAAGTTTAGAATTAGTGAATATCTATTTTGTCTCTGGATTTCAAATATCTTTTTAAGTGAAAAACCACTGGAAGAAATCACAAAGGAAAGAGTTAGCAAGTTCATCACATCACAATTAAAAATTTTCCCAAGAAGTTCCCTAGTAGTTAAGGATTACTACTAGAAGTGACCTAGTAGTTAAGGATTTGGCTCGGGTCACTGTTATGGCTCAGATTTGATTCCTGGCCCAGGAACTTATTTATGCATGCTGTGGGTATGGCCAAAGAGAAAAGTTTTCCCAATGTAAAAATATTTTCAACGAATTCAAAGATCAATAACCAAATTGGGAAAATTTCTATAAAAATATTACACAAGTTCAATGACATATAAATAGTTCATAGAATCAATAAAAAGGAAACTTCTGAAACCCCAGTAGAACATAGGCAAAGAACACAAACAGACAATTTACCAAGTAAAATTATAGCTGGCTAATAAATGGAAGGAAAGGTTGAAGCTCAAAGGAACAATGATTAAAACAAGGAGCAGTGCTTGCTTTGGTAGCACATATGCTAAAATTGGAACGATGCAGAGAAGATCAGCATGGTCCCTGTGCATAGATGACACACAAATTTGTGAAGTGCTCCATATTTCAAGAAAAACAAAAACAAGGAGCATTATTTTTTGACTACCTAATTGGCAAATAATAAAATAACTAACTAATAGTATCTAGTTCTAATGAGTGTGTGTGTAAATTGGTGGAGGCTTTTATGAAAATTATTAGTTAAAATGCAGTAAAAGTGTTAAAATGTTCATACCCCTAATGGGCTCCCTATTCTTTGGTTGGATGTGACCTCCTTGGTAAGAGTAAGATACAGTGACCTAAACAGGTCACAGAAGCCAACAGGAGAATGAGTTCTGTCATCTCCCAGTTGATTCCAGGTAGAATGACTGTGGAACAGGTGAATCAGTGTGGATGCTCTGACAGCTCCTTTGCTTAGCACACTCCCTTTTATTTGTCCTTTGTCCTCTGTGCATAGCCCTCTCTCAAAGTCCGACCCAACCTCTTTTCCAGAGCTAGACTGTGTTGCTTCAGCCTTGATTACTTCATTTTGAATATGTATTTTTAAAATTATGATTCCATTAACACAAGAAGCAGGGGTTGGGGCCCCTCAATTAAGGCAGCAGATATAACTGCACAGCTTAGCTCTAGCTCAACCCTCACACTAATGGTTTGAACTCCAGCTGTGTTTTGGGCTGACTTGTAGCCTTAGGAATGTAAATACTTCAGTTTCCACCATGTATATTGCTTATGGTTCATATATCTGATCCAAAACATGTTTTCCCAAATACACTAATTTAGGACACTGCACATTATACAGTGTGTTTCCAAGGATATACAAGCATATTATTATAACTTTTCAAATCCTCTGGTCAGATATACTTTGTATACTTGTTACTTAATTGAATATATTGTCTCTCTCCAATACAGTAGATTTCCATTTGGGTTTAATACTACTAAAACATTTTAACACAGTAATTTCATATTTAGGAGTTTATACTAAGGAAATAATCTGATACACACATAGAGCTTTAAATAAAAAACATTGTATTTCAATGTATTATTTTATATTAAAAAATTATAAATACAACATAAATTTCTAACATGGGTGAATGGGTAGGAAAACTCTGGCATATTTGTAGGACAGAATATTATATAAGTTCCTGTCGTGGCTCAGTGGTTAACGAATCCACCTAGGAACCAAGAGGTTGCGAGTTCGATTCCTGCACTTGCTCAGTGGGTTAAGGATCCAGTGTTGCCGTGAGCTGTGGTGTAGGTGGCAGATGCGGCTCAGATCCCACGTTGCTGTGGCTCTGGTGTAGGCCGGCGGCTACAGCTCCGATTAGACTCCTAGCCTGGGAGCCTCCATATGCCGCGGGAGCAGCCCAAAAAATGGCAAAAAAGACAAAAAAAAATTACATAACCATTGAAAATAGTATAGCCACTTAGAAAAAATTTTGAAGGCTAAGGGAAAGGGCTTATAAAAATGTTAAAGGCAAAAGGGAAAAAAAGGAGGGCAGAATCAAAAACATCTTTAGTGTAATTTCAACAATATAAATATCTGCATTTATATTCATAGAACAAAATAGAAGGAAACATGTCCAAATGTTAATGGTTATAGTAAAGTAAAGAAATTTGGGGTAGCTCTTTTTTTTTCTTTATTTTTCTCTGTAGTGGAAATAATTTAAGAAAATGAGTTATATGACCAAAGAAATTCTAATGAAAAAATGATGGGAACCAGTCCTGCAGTAATCAGTTTCATCATCAAAACTGTCATTGAATGTTTTCTAGGCTTTGTAAGTCCTGTTTGAGCCTCAATCTCTTTTTACCACTGAGGAATGTTTCTTTAACACCAGAGACGCTAACTCTACTAGACCAGGGGTGCATAGAGGGATGGCTAATATACATTTCCAGCACACTAAGCTTCATATCAGCATTGATAGTGCCCTGTAAGAATGACTTTAAGGATCAGCTTCTGCGGGGAGTGTAGAGGAGTAGACTTGGGGAATTTATCCTTGACCGTTCCAATGACTTGCCTACTTTGTGTTTTAAATCACTACATTGAATGGATTCCAGTGAATTAATCCATTGTATTGGATTAATAAAGAGGCCTAAAATTAGAAAGCTGGCAGCTGGCAGCAAGACCATGTTCCTTCCATAGCAACCCTGCTTTAGGGGGAAACCAAAGCAAGTACCTTGGCATCCTTGCCATCATGTGCTACTTCAAAATACTGGGCTTTTGCTCCTATAGAGAGAGTCTTTAGTCAGGTGTGGCAGGCATTTGGCATACTTTGTAGCGGTTTCTCAAGTCTTGGCGTTATGACTTTGCAGAGTTCTCAAGGCACAGGCCCAGTCCTCTGAATTTGCCTCATCATAGTCTTCTCACCATAATAATGGACAGAAAGGAAAGAGACGTCTGTGTAAAAAACAAGTCAGAACAACTCACATAATTTATGAAACTTTAGTTTGAGGGCTCTTTGGTGGAAAAAATAAATTGGAAGACATTGACCAAAATTCAACTTGAGAAGAGTTAAGAAGCCAAGAAAGTAAAGGAAATTGAGAAACAGACATTAAGAGCAGGAAATAGGAAGAATTCGGACCCCTCTCCCCTATTTCTTTGAGCCTAAGATGCCCTCTGTGGTACCGTAGGCTTCGAAGTACAAGTCTTCCCTGAACCTGCCTCCAGTGGGAGCCCGCCTCCAGCGGCAGGATGGAGGGATCATAACCTCTCTAGAGCAGCTTCATGAAAAAATCAACGAGATGAGGAACGTGTTCAACTCGCTGGAGAACAAGGTAGACACCCATTTCTAACCCTGGGGGTGGGCTGTGGGCTGTCAAATAAGAAAGCAGAAGAGACAGCAGAAAAAAGATGCTAAGTTCATGTTTTCAGAGTATTTTTTATTCACAAAGGAATGGCCGGTTGGTACCAGAAAACCAGTCTGTAGTACCTAAAGATTTTTAAGAGCCCCAAGTATATTAAAAGTGACATGTTGTCTCAGGTGTGTGGTTGTACTCACTACGGCAGCCCCTCTCTGGCTGATCAGTGGTTGTGAAGCTGTTTATAAGGCAGTAGCGTTACTCCCATGGCAGGTATCTAAGGGGCTCAAAGTAATATATGGACAGGAAATGGCTCATAGCTCAAAATGCGTTCAGGATTCCCAAAGTCCCTATAAAGTGGCTATTAGGGACATGTATTGAGAGTTCTTAATTTTTTGATAGCTGGAGTTCTATAGGTGAAGAAAAATCCTTTCCCCTAGAACCCTGCCGCTGCCTTTAGGCTCCTGGAGAAAATTCTACACCTAAGGGAGCAGGTGATATGAAAATGAAACCTATTTCTGTTGGAATGTGGTTCCCTTTTTTTTTTCAAGCAAGAAATATGAGTGAATATTGGGTTTCCTTCCTTCAATTTAAAAACCTGCCTAGGAGTTCCCATTGTGGCTCATGGGTTAAGGATTTGACATTGTGTCTGTAAGGATGCAGGTTTGATCCCTGGCCTCGTTCAGGGGGTTAAGGATCTGGCATTACCACAAGCTATGGTAGGTCACAGATGTGGCTCAGATGCAGTGTTGCTGTGGCTGTGGCACAGGCCTGCAGCTGCAGCTCCAATTTGAACCCTAGCCTAGGAACTTCTATATGCAGGTGTGGCCCTAAAAAAACTTGCCTATATTTTGTTTTGATATTATATTGCCATCAATTTCATTTTGCTTGCAGAGGATGAATTCATGTAATGAAAATGACCAGATCAAATGTAGTTGATCTGATGATTTAACCCATCCTGATGACTGAATTAGGACATATGCTAAAATCTATCACAGAGATTATTAAAATTAAAAATGACCAAAACGAAAAACAGATTGCTTACACTCTTTCTAATCTTTCAGCTCTGAACACTTGACAGGTCCTATAGTTTTTCTCAAAAAGACCTCTTATTTCCCCTGCCTCCTAGCCGTTGAAAGAAAATTTCACGAAGTACAGTGAACCACAAAACCATATTTTGAAAATATGGTATAAGAGAGTAAGTCATTTTATAGTTGGAAGTGCCGTTGCAAGTTGGAACCATTTGGATAACCAGATTCAAAAAATGTTAAGGATACTCATTTGAAGAAATTTTGTTAAGGTACTTGGACTTTAATTTCCATCCCTTTAAAATAAGTATACTTGGTGGGTACTTTTCATTACAGAATAAACCTAAAAAAGTTCTGTTTAAAAAAAACAATCTGGAGCTAAGCATTCCTCTGCTTAGCAGAGTGTAAGATCATAAATATCAAGAAAGTAATTTTATTATCTTATGGTTATAATTCTTAACTTTCCGTCTGTTAAAATGTTTTTTTTTTCATTTGTTTAATAAATAAAACTGAACTATAGAAGTGCTCCATTTTCTCCACATTTCTGTTTGTGCTTAACTTAAAGGGGGAGGAGAATTAAAATTGCTACTGATTTGCTACTTAAAGGGGGATCTGCTACTCAAAGGGGGAGAAGAATTAAAATTTCTTGAATAACTTTTATGGACCAAGCATACACCATGGCAGTCACCTTCCTACATTTATTCATTTAATTCTCTGTGAAATGTTATCACAGCTATTTTATGGATAAGGAAACTGCTACAAAGAGGCTAGCCAACTTGCCTGAGGTCTTTGTGTTTGTACAGAGTGCTATCTGACTCCAAAATTGACACTCTTGCCATAGTAGGAAGTTGACAGAAGAAAAAATCCATGTGTATATTTATATACAACCAGGTGTGACAGCCAAAGATGATTCACATCGTTATCAGCATGCTGAGCTTCTATCACTACCATCTACCATTGCAACTATTTCCTGACAATGGAAATGTCATTATCTTCTTTTCCATGATATCATCAAAGCACATTAAAAAAAACAAAAACAAAAACAAAACTTCTTCCTTTTCAAAGAAATATTCAGATCTGCTTATTTATTTCTCTTTTTATCATTTTGGTTTTTTTTTTTTTTTTGTCTTTTTTTTTTGAGGGCCACACCCACAGCACATGGAGGTTCCCAGGCTAGGGGTTTAATTGGAGCTGTAGCTGCCAGCCTATGCCACAGCTATAGCAACGCCAGATCCAAGCCACATCTGCGACCTACACCACAGCTCATGGCAACACCGGATCCTCAACCCACTGAGAGAGGCCAGGGATGGAACCCACAACCTCATGGTTCCTAGTCAGATTCATTTCCGCTGCACCAAGAGGGGAACTCTTCATTTCAGTTTTTTAAGGAAAAAAATAACTGAATTTCTTCAACATTCCTTTATTCATGGGATTCAAAGAGTTACTAATCAACACTGTCTTTCACATGCATATGTTGCTTTTCAAGTAAATCTCTCTTTAGTCAAAGGTGTTAGAATAAATAGCAGCTTGCAGGAGTACTTGTAAACAATTAATTCCTTGCTTCCTTGTCACTATCAAGCTTCAGTATATGTGATATAAAGAAGACCTTCTTTTCCCTAGATGAATGGGACCAAGGTTGCCTTCAGTTGTCTAAACTTTAGTCTACCAGTAAATGAGGTCTGTGCAACGTTCAAGAGCCTCGTTTCTCAAACACAAGAAACATCCAAGGGATGGGTGGTACCATGCATAATAATTCAGAGCAAACTGAATTTATTCTTTGTGTGTTATTTAGTTGCAGGCCCTAGCCTCTGAACTCAAAACTGGCTTCACAGAAGCAATGCAAGAATTGTCAAGAATTCAACATGGAGAATATGCTTTGGAAGAGAAGGTTAAGAGCTGCAGATGTTCCATGGAAGAAAAAGTTACTGAGATGAAGAATTCATTAAACTATTTCAAGGTGGGCCTCTCTTCTCTTTCCCTGCTGAAGAGATATTCTGGGTCCTTGCAACAGGAGTAGAAAATTTGCCTTTTTGCAAAGCAGCCAAATGTAAGAATTTCTCTCTAGCCCTTTCGCTAATTTTCATGGAAAACTATTTCATGTTTCACTTTCTTGGATTTCTGTGTTAGAATTAGAAGCTGCAATAGAAGTAAAATTCTTGTGTCTCATTCATTCATTCATTCATTTAAGAAATATGTGTTAAAAGCTTACTGTGTATCAGATATTATGTTACATACTTTCACTCCATATACCAGATTATATACATATTGATTCTTAATTTTTAGGAAGAGCTGAGCAATGCTATGTCAATGATCCAGGCTATCACTTCCAAACAAGAAGAAATGCAACAGAAAATTGAACAGCTTCAACAAGAAAAGCGAAGAGAATCTCGAAAAGTGAAAGCCAAGTGAGTGTCTTACCAAAAAAATTGACCAGGAGTTCCCTGACAGTGCAGTGGGTTAAGGATCCAGCATTTATCACTGCTGTGCCTCAGGTCACTGCTCCAGTATGGGTTTAATCTCTGGCCTGGGAATTTTTGGAAAAAAAAAAAAAAAAGTTTAGGAGTTCCCGTCATGGCGCAGTGGAAACGAATCCGACTAGGAACCATGAGGTTGTAGGTTCGATCCCTGGCTTTGTTCAGTGGGTTAAAGATCTGGTGTTGCTGTGAGCTGTGGTGTAGATTGCAGACATGGCTTGGATCTGGCATTACTGTGGCTGTGGTGTAACCCAGCAGCTACAGCTCTGATTTGACCCCTAGTCTGGGAACCTGCATATGCTGCAGGTGTGGTCCTAAAAAGCAAAAACAACAACAAAAAAAAGAATTAAAAAAAACATTTAAAAAAAATTTTGACCAAAGAAAAATCCATAAGCAATGGCTTATACAGAGGCACCAGGAACATCTTACCAACTATTGGTGTATAGCTGGCTGACCACTGGGCTCCAAGGGTCAACATGTGATGGAAGTTATGCAGCATAAAATTTGGTTAATACAAAAAAGGAATGATAACTATCATGCAGAAAATACACTTAATACAATAGGAAGTTAAATGAAAATGATGTAAAATGGCATGCTGAATTTGATTTTTAACTGTAAAAATATGTAAAATAACAACTAGAAAGATATATTTAAATTATGACTGTTGTGTAAAGATAGTGATTTTCCTTAGTTTTCTGAAATTTCTCTAACATTACTGTTATTTTACTTCAACCATTGCAAATAATTTTTTTTAACCACATGGGATTTTTCTTCTTTCATATCAATTTGTTCCCTTTTTTTTTTTTTTTCCTTTTTAGGGCTGCATCCTTGGCATATGAAGGTTCCCAGGGTAGGGGTTGAATTGGAGCTGTGGCTGTCAGCCTACGCCACAGGCACAGCCACAGCCATAGCAACACAGGACCCGAGCTGCGTCTGCGACCTACACCACAGCTCATAGCAATGCCGGATCCTTAACCCACTGATCGAGGCCAGGGATGGAACCGGCAACCTCACGGTTCCTCGGTGGGTTCGTTTCCACTGCGCCACCACAGGAACTCCAAAATAAATTTATGTTAACAATATCTTAACCAAGTTGAATCAAGTAAAGTTTCACCACTAAACACACATAATCTTCATTGTTATAGGTTTTGATATTATCAAATTTAAAATAGAAATATAGCAATAATATTTGTATGACCCCGGAGAAGTGTTTATTGTTTTCAGTTGAGGATCTTTTCCTTCCTGGTAGTTTTGTGTTGCTTTGTGGAAAATGTAAATCATCCCTAGCAAGTCGTCATTACTGCAAACCCTGTAAAAATCTGGACACAGGGAAGCTAGTAACAGACAAATAAGAGTGTATACATTACAATTAGAAGGTAATTTGTAGATATTTGAATTTTTTTCTCCAGCTTTAGTTATGAATTATGTTAAATCATGTGAACTGCTGGCATTTCACTGTTTTTAATTTATAAAAAGAGCAACACTGTATGGTTCAACACAATAGTTGAGACATTTTCCTAAATTATTCTGAACTGACTTTCTTCTTAACCCCTCGTGTATTAAGACTCTTCTCCCCTTCCCTAGGAAAACTCAGAAAGAAGAACATGGCTCACAGCCCGGACCTGCTCAAGCACAAGGAAGTCCTTTCCGTTCCATCAACATCCCTGAGCCTGTTCTTCCAAGTGAAGACTTTACAAACCTTCTGCCTTCTCAGGCCTATGAAAAAGGTACAGTTCACACATGGTGTTGAATTAGCTGAGTATTTTTTCCTTGGTTCCTTGGACTTTAGTAACATTGAGAATAGGCTCACAACTTCCTTCCCTATTAGAGGAAAATGGGATATTGCTCAGATTTTTTCCTTTTATAACTGGATCTAAGAGACTGGGAAAGTCGACCCAACTTTAAAAGACTTTCTTTTGGGGGAAAATATGAATTTGGATATTCTAAATTTCAAATGGATTAAAAATTAGAAATTGTACAATATTACTGTACCAAACATAGGAGAAAAAATGTTTTAAAAATTATTCACTCTAGGAGTTCCCATTGTGGCTCATCTGGTTATGGACCTGACATAGCCTCCATGAGGATACGGGGGTTCAATCCCCGGCCTTGCTCAGTGGGTTAAGGATCCACTGTTGCCAGAAGCTGTGGCATAGGCTGCAGACGCAGCTCAGATCTGGTGGTGTTGTGGCTGGAGCATGAGCTCCACTTTAGCCCCTAGCCCAGGAACTTCCATATGTTCCAGGTGCAGCTGTAAAAAGAAAAAAAAATTCACTCTAATAAATTGTTTTATTTTCTACTTCTTAATTCTTGTCTCTCTACATAGACATAAAATTGTGTTTTCTTTTTTTTTTCCAGCAAAGATTTCACTAATATGAGAAAGTCATATCTGCCCTAACTGGCAAGCAGTGAAAAATGAGCTGGTGTTTGTGGACTGAAATAGCCGCAGTCACATCCCTTATCTGAGAGATGATAGAATAGATGTTAGAAAATAATTGCATAGGGCAGGGCTGAAGAAAACTGGCTTCCAAGGGATGTCTGTAACTATGTTCAGTTACATCTTTGCTGCATCTTTGTATCCGCAACAACTTACAGCAAAGCATCTTATATACAGGAGCATGAATTGTAGATACTAACAGTGTTTAGACGAATTTTTCTCTTTTGGGGGGTTTTCATGTACAAAGTCTCCAAAAGAGGCTCAGTGATGATTCAACCAATTGTTAGCTCCTCAAGGGCAGGACTGGTGGTTTTCTGTCCTTTTGGCTTAAGAAACAATGTGGCTCACGTATTCATAGGCAATAAATATGCTTTGGATAACTGAATTTAAAATCAGGGAGTTCCCGTTGTGGTGAAGCGGAAATGAATCCAACTAGTATCCATGAGGATGCGTGTTCAATCCCTGGCATCGCTCAGTGGGTTGGGGATCTGGCGTTGCCATGAGCTGTGGTGTAGGTCACGGAAACAGCTCGGATGGGGCGTTGCTGTGGCCATGGTGTAGGCCAGCAGCTGTAGCTCTGATGCGATGCCTGGCCTGGGAACTTCTGTATGCCTTGGGTTTGTCCCTACAAAAAGTGAAAAAAAAAACGTAAATAAAACAGCTTTTTTTTTTTTTTTTTTTTTTTTTTGGTCTTTTAGGGCCACACCTGCAGCATATGGAAGTTCCCAGGATAGGGGTTGAATGGAGCTACAGCTGCTGGCCTACACCACAGCCACAGCAATGCAGGATCCAAGCTGAGTCTCCGAACTACAACACAGCTCAGGGCAAAGCCAGATCCTTAACCCACTAAGTGAAGCCAGGGATCAAACTCATGGATACTAGTGGGTTTCATTACCACTGAGCCATGATGAGAACTCCTCAAATGGCTTTTAATTGGTATTAACTTCAAAGTACAGATTTGCTTTTTTATTTTTACTGTTCTTTTTTTTGGCTGTGCCCACAGTGTGTGGATGCTCCAAGGCCAGGGATCAAATCTGTGCCACAATAGTGACTTGAGCTGCTGTTGTGACAATACCAGATCCTTAACCCACTGCACCACAAGGGAACTCCTGCTTTTTTATTTTTAGGTGGTACCCATGTGAGTAGTTATTTTAGAGACTCAGTAGGTGCAGCCTGGGAAAATTCACTTGATCCATCCAGGGAGTGGGTTTATTGCAGGTGGCTCTTCTTTTGAGCACGACCTAAATGAGTGATCTTATTAAGGAAGCATACAGAATGGGATTGGAAAGCAAAGGTCAGATCAGTGCCAAGTCTGGAGCAGATGATTATATTCACAAGATAAAAGATTAAAAGTTGTATTTGCAAAGTGCCGAGATGGATTTAAATTAGCTGTTTGGTAGCAAATTCTCCATCCTTCCTTGTTATGTAGGTTTGGCTTATACAGTTTATTCTACAGAGTTGCTACAGAAATTTTGGAATAATGTACCACAGTAAGACCTTCTGGATACAATCTGGTGGTAGGTTATGTTAAAACTCAGGGTCAAAGGATCAAACTTTTAGAAAGAGTTAGCTTACTCACTATTAATTATAAAGTGGTGCCACTGTTATCTACTGACCCCCAATTCAGTATCTTAAAATGGCAAACATTATGTCAGAGTTTGTCTGAATAAGGAATCTTGCACAGCTTAGCTGGGAGCCTCTGGCTCAAGGTCTCTCATGACATTGCAGTCAAGGTGGCTGTTCCACGACCCATTCATCCTTCCCCCATCCATTCATTTACCTACTCTTCCCTCCATGCATTCACCCCAGGGACTGATTTAGGAGGTGGGATGTCACAAAACAACAAAAATTCCTACCCTCATGGAGCTCTTGTTCTGAAGGAAGCAAACAATGAACAAGTCAAACAAACTATGTAGTATGTTAGATAGTAATAAGAAGGCAAATAAGGAAACACAGGTGTAATTTTCAAGAAGGTGCCAGGTAAAGACCTGAAAGAGGTCAGCATGTTTGTTTATGGATAGAGGAGGTGGCAAGAGAACAGCCTCAAGGTCCTGGTAGGAATATAACCGATGTGTTCAAGGAATAGCAAGACCAGTGGGGCTAAAGCAGAATGAATAGGGAGACAAAAGGAGATGAATTATTATTACTTTTTTTTGTCTTTTTGCCATTTCTTGGGCCGCTCCCACGGCATATGGAGGTTCCCAGGCTAGGGGTCTAACTGGAGCTGTAACTGCCAGCCTATGCCAGAGCCACAGCAACGAGGGATCCGAGCCGCGTCTGCAACCTACACCACAGCTCACGGCAACGCCGGATCGTCAACCCATTGAGCAAGGGCAGGGACCGAACCCGCAACCTCATGGTTCCTAGTCGGATTCATTAACCACTGCGCCATGACGGGAACTCCAGGAGATGAATTTTTAAAAAGAAAGAGGACAGCAGACGGGGCGGGGGGGAGGCAGATATTTCAGAGCCTTAAGATCATTCTCAGACCTTCAGCCTTTGCACTGAAATGGGAAGCCACTGGAGGGCTAAACAGAGGTGTAACAGGGTCTGACTTACATTTTAATTAATTAATTAATTAATTAATTAATTAATTCTTTTTATGGCCACACCCGTGGCATATGGAAGTTCCCAGGCTAGGCATGGAGTCAGAGTTGCAGCTGCCAGCCTACACCACAGCCACAGCAATGCCAGATCCGAGCCACATCTGTGACCCACTCCACAGCTTGCAGTACCACCTATTCTTAACCCACCGATCGAGGTCAGGGATCAAACTGGCATTCTCAAGGACACTATATATTGGGTTCTTAACCCACTGAGCCACAACTGGAACTTCTAATTTATAATTTAAAACCATCATTCTGGGAGTTCCTGCTGTGGCACAGTGGGTTAAGAATCCAACAGCAGCAGCTCAGGTCACTGTGGTGCCTCAGGTTTGATTCCCGGCCCAGCAAAGTTGGTTAAGGATCTAATGTTGCACAGCTGTGGGCTCATATTCAATTCCTGGCCTGGAAACTTCCACATGCAGGGGTGGGCAGCCAAAACTAATAAAAGCATCCTTCTAGCCCTGCTCAGTATTACTATCCTCACCAGCATAGTTAAACAATAATATAGCTCTTACTGTATGCAGTTTAGAAATATTATCTGATTTCATTCTGATGATCATCTATGAGGTAAATACCACTTGTTATATCTTTTTAGAAGTAGAAAAATAGCACTTGCTACACTATATTGTAGGTTTTCTCTCTTTTTACTGCTCTTGCTCCCCCAGTAAAATGTATGCTCTGTCAGTCTGCCCTAGTCCCTAGCTCATAGAGGGGGCCAGTCTGTGATAGTAGAGTGAATATTGATTGAAAGTTTTCCTTCCTCTGCAGCCCAAGAGTCCAGATCCATGCATGTAGGAGACAGTAATGTGAAGGGAATGATGGGTCCTGGTAAGTGGCTCTGCTTTGCATTCTCTTTTCTTCTAGTAATTCCAGGCTTTCCCTTCATCTACCTTTCCCGCTTCTACTCCCTCAGTCCCAAAGCAGGCATGAAAGAACTCAGGCAAGACAAAGCACTATGGTAACCAAGAGTCCAAAATACATGCTGGCATAGATCAGTGACTCAATGAAACCCAAAGAGAGAGAAGGGGTAGGAAAGCTTAAGACAAAACCAGAATTCCTAGTTCCGTTGGGCTCATTTCAATTACCAATGAATTAACATTTGCTGAGAGCTCCCAGGTGTAGGCAGCATGACATACATTTACTATGGACCACACATTTCATAGTTTATGCAATTTAAAAGTTATTTAAGAGATAATCCACCAGAATTTTCTAAACTATTTCATCTTCCCTCCTTCCCTTCCTCCTGTCTTTTAGAAACTTACCATCATCAGAGTCAAGAAGGACAAATTCTGAAATAAGACATTGTCTTTGGCACCCTTCTTCCTCCTCTGTCTGTGTTTTCTTTCCTGGCATGCTCTCCTGAAAGGAAGCAGATATGAGGAATCAATACATACTGCTATAAATTAATGACATTATTTTATAAATTTATTTTTTAAATGTCTTTATCTAGTAGGGATTTTTTTTTTTGTCTTTTTGTCTTTTTTTGTTGTTGTTGTTGTTGTTGCTATTTCTTGGGCCGCTCCCGCGGCATATGGAGGTTCCCAGGCTAGGGGTCGAATCGGAGCTGTAGCCACCGGCCTACGCCAGAGCCACAGCAACTTGGGATCCGAGCCGCGTCTGCAACCTACACCACAGCTCACGGCAACGCCGGATCGTTAACCCACTGAGCAAGGGCAGGGACCAAATCCACAACCTCATGGTTCCTAGTCGGATTTGTTAACCACTGCGCCACGACGGGAACTCCCTAGTAGGGATTTTAAACAAAGGGTAAAAACTGTATAGATTAGAAACAGAAAGGTGATACAAAGCCATCCTGAAAAAGAAAAATGGAGCTGGAGGAATCAGGCCATCTGACTTCAGACTATACTACAAAGCTACAGTCATCAAAACCATATGGTACTGGCACAAAGATAGAAATATAGATCAGTGAAACAGGATAGAAAGACCAGAATTAAACATATGCACCTATAGTCAACTAATCTATGACAAAGGAGGCAAGAACATACAATGGAGAAAAGACAGTCCCTTCAATAAGTGGTGCTGGGAAAACTGGACAGCTATATGTAAAACAATGAAATTACAACACTTCCTAACACCACACACAAAAATAAACTCAAAAGGGATTAAAGACCTAAGAATAAGACTGGATACTATAAAACTCTTAGAGGAAAACAGGCCAAACACTCTCTGACATAAACCACAGCAATATCATCTCAGATCCACCTCCTAGGGTAATGATAATAAAAACAAAAATAAACAAATGGGACCTAATTAAACTAAAAAGTTTCTGCACAGCAAAGGAAACCCTAAACAAAATGAAAAGACAACCCACAGAATGGGAGAAAATCTTTGCAAATTAAGTGACTGACAAGGGATTAATCTCCAAAATATATAAACACCTCCTGCAGTTCAATACCAAAAAACCAAACAACCCCATCAAAAAATGGGCCAAAGATCTAAACAGACAATTCTCCAAAGAAGACATACAGATGGCCAAAAAACACATTAAAAGATGTTTGATATCACTAATTATTAGAGAAATGCAAATCAAAACTACTATGAGGTACCACCTTATGCTGGCCAGAATGGCCATCATCAAAAAATCTACAAACAATAAATGCTGGAGAGGGTGTGGAGAAAAGGGAACCCTATTACACTGTTGGTGGGAATGTAAATTCATGAAACCACTGTGGAAAATAGTATGGAGATTCCTCAGAAAACTAAAACTAGAATTACCATTTGACCCAGCAACCCCACTCCTGGGCATCTATCCAGAGAAAACCATGACTTGAAAAGATACATGTATTCCAATGTTCACTGCAACACTATATAGAATGGCCAAGTGATGGAAACAACCTAAATGTCTATCAACAGAGGAGTGGATCAAGAAGATGTGGTACATAGGCACAGTAGAATATTACTCAGACATTAAAAGGAAGGAAATAAATGGCATTTGCAGCAACATGGGTGGACCTAGAAATTATCATGTTAAGTGAAGTTAGTCAGGCAGTGAGACACTAACATTATATGCTATCACTTGCACATAGAATCTTAAAAAAAAGGACCCAATAAACTTTGCAGAACAGATACTGACTCACAGACTTTGAAAAACTTATGGTTTCCAAAGGAGATAGGTTGGTGGGTAGGGGGATGGGCTGGGGGTTTGGGACGGAAATGCTATAAAATTGGGTTGTGATGATTGTTGTACAACTATAAATGTAATAAAATTTATTGAGTTAAAAAAAATAACTACTCTCTGAAGAAGAGAGACTCCCATGGTGCTTCTAGGCTTTTCTGGAGATAAGCTCCTGTAAATGTTTAGGTTGACAACTAATTATGCATCTTTCTCATATACATTAAAATAAATAGTATTTGAAAAAATAAAATTACAATAAATGTACATGCTGTAAAAAAAAAAAAAGAAAGAAACAGAGAAAGGTGATCCTTTGCAACTGTGGAGACTCTAATCTTTGATATATATTTAATCCTCGAAGGATAGCTGTACTCAAGCAGAGGCATAATACTGAAGAGTTAGTAACAAACACAATTTTTTAAAAAATCAGAACTTGACGGCAGATACTGTTTTTCAGGAATGAACCCAACAACTCCAGAAGCAGAAGAAAACCTTAAGTCTTGCCTCTCGGCTGATATCCAACCCAAGGGCCATATCCCATCTGGTGTGTGGAGGCAGCCTAAGGATGGTAAAGAATGGGGCGAGGAATACGTCACGAAAGACCACCCAGATAAACTCAAGGAAACTGTCCAGGGCAGACACAGCTCCTTGGAAAATGTTTTATGTGAAACCTCTTTAGCTGGTAAGTTCCAAGGGGAAAAGTAGGCTGAAAATGTAAAGAAGAGAAAACCTAAGGGCTGGAATCCTTGCATCTTAAATGCGGTGGACCTATGAGATTACCCAGCCTCAGGTTTCCTTTGGAGATGAACGAAAGTCTTTAGAGGTGAAGGGACTCACTGGAGGTCACATGGCCACCTGGGTATCCATGACATTTGGTAATGTAGTGCTTTGAAAAAAAGGCATAAGGCTAGTGGAGAAGAGGGCAGAATTTTGTGGTCTATTTTATCAATGATATAGAATGTTTAACATAAGAATCTTGTATCAGAAGTCCGCCAACAAAATGTTAAGTACTGCAGTGGGGTGTGTTCTCTCTTCCTCCTTTTTTCCCTCCTTTCCTTCAAGTCACAGATTATCACTGGGTACTTACCATATCTCAGACAATGGCATTTCCCTCAAACTGTTGTCAAAGGCAATTATTTTGTGGCTGCTCCTGTGGCATACGGAAGTTCCCAGGGCCAGGGATTAAACCCATATCCTCACAGAAACCTGAGCTGCTGCATTTGGATCTTTAGCCCACTGTGCCACAGTGAGAACTCCTGTGGGAGGTAATTTTTAATTTTTTAAATTATCAAATATATGAAAAATTCAATAATACTAAAAGGTTTATTATGAAGACCAGCAGCAACCACTTTAAATTCTTTGGACAGTTTTTTTCTGGAGCTTGCTTCCATATTTTAAAAAGAGATTGTGAGATGTTCAACATTGTTAATTATTAGAAAATGCAAATAAAAAACTACAATGAGGTACCATCTCATTCCAGTCAGAATAGTCATCATTAGTCTAAAATAACAAATGCTGGAGAGAGTGTGGAGAAAAGGAACCCCTCCTACATTGTTGGTGGGAATGTAAATTGGTACAACCACTATAGAAAACAATATGGAGTTTCCTCAGAAAACTAAATATAGAACTACCATATGATCCAGCAATCCCACTCCTGGGCCTATATCTAGACAAAATTATAATTTGAAGATACATGCACCCTTATGTTCATAGCAGCACTGTTCACAATAGCCAAGGCATGGATCCAACCTCAGTGTCCACTGATAGATGAATGAATTAAGAAATGGTACATATATACATTGGAATACTACTCAGCCATAAAAAAAGAACAAAATAATGCCATTCACAGCTACATGGATGCAACTAGAGCATCTCATACTAAGTGAAGTTAAGTCAGAAAGAGAAGGACAAATATCATATGATATCACTTATACGTGGAATCTAAAATATGGCACAAATGAACTTATCTACAAAACAGAAACAGAGTCATAGCATGGAGAACAGACTTGTGGTTGCCAAGGGGGATGCAGGAGAGAGTGGGATGGACAGGGGATTTGGGGTTAGTAGAAGCAAACTATCATATTTGAAATGGATAGACAATAAGGTCCTACTGTAGAGCACAGAGAACTATTTCCAGTCTCCTGGGATAGACCATGGTGGAAAATAATATATAAAAAAAGAATGTATATGTATGTATGACTGAGTCACTTGGCTGTGCGGCAGAGATTGGCACAACATTGTAAATCAACTATAAAAACATAAAAATAAAACAAAGCAAAAAAAATAGTTTATGCTGCTATTTTTTTCTATCAGTATTTAACTGATAGTTAATTTACATAGAGTAAAATTCAAAAAGCTTAAACTTGGGAGTTCCTGTTGTGGCTCCGTGGGTTAAACCCAACTAGTATCCATGAGGAAATGGGTTCGATCCCTGGCCTCACTCAGTGGGTTAAGGATCTGGCAGTGCTGTGAGCTGTGTGGTGTAAGTCACAGGTGCACCTCAAATCCCGTGTTGCTGTGGCTGTGGCTAGGCCTATAGCTGCAGCTCTGATTCAACCCCTAGCCTGGAAACTTCATGAGCTTCATGTATAACCCCAGGAAGAGGAAAAAAACACACCTAAATTCATTGTCCCTCAGGTCATGATACACAGACCTGGATAACATAATAAATATATTAGTAATTCTAATAGAAATATTACCCCAGAAAGTTCTCTCATGCTCCTTTCCAGGCAATACCACTCCCTGAACTTCACTCTGACTTCATCGTAAATTAGCTGTGTCTGTTCTTGACACCATATAAATAGAACATGACCATGTGTAGTCTTTTGTGTCTGGCCTCTTTCTCTCTACATAATGTGTTGTGTGTAATTCATTCAGTAGTTTATCCCTTTTTATTAATCATACTGAATGAATTTATTATAATTTGTCCACTCTGTTGCTAGATATATGGATTGTTTCCAGTGTAGGGCTATTATGAAGAAAACTGCTATGAATATTTCTGTATGAGTCTTTTTGTTTTAATTTAATGTAAGCCCTCATTTCCCTGGGTATATACACAGGAGTGGACTCTCTAAATTATAGGATAGGATTATGTTTAGCTTTAAAAGAAAATGTCAAGCAGTTTTC
The DNA here is from genome assembly GCF_054392235.1 of Sus scrofa. Taxonomy (NCBI): domain Eukaryota; kingdom Metazoa; phylum Chordata; class Mammalia; order Artiodactyla; family Suidae; genus Sus; species Sus scrofa. Next base: position 113,606,856 of record NC_139385.1, on the reverse strand, counting down.
CAAAGTGGTTGGAACATTTTATACTCTTACCAGAAAAGTATGAAAGTTCCAGTTGCTCCACATCCTTCTCAATATTTAGGATGGTCAGTCTTTTAAATGTGAACCATTCTTATGGGTGTGTCCTGGTATCATATTGTAGTTTTAATTTGCATTTCCCTGAGGACTAATGATGTTGAGCATCTTTTCATAGCTTATTGGCTATTGGCATAATTTCTTTTATGAAGTACCTATTTAGGTCCTTTGTCCACCTTATAAATTGAGTTATCTTTTTATTCTCTATTAATAGGATTTCTTAATATATTTTGGGTATGAGTGCTCTGTCAGGTAGATGTGTTGAGAATATTTTATTACATTCTGTGGCTTGCCTTTCACTGTTAATAGTCTTTTGAGGAATAGATGTTTCTAATTTTAATGAAGTTCAATTTATCAATTTTTAACTTTTAAAAGAGTTTGTGACTGGGAGTTCCCTGGTGGCCTAGTGGTCAAAGATTAGCCCAGGAACTTCTGCTTATGGTGCAGGAATGGCCAAAAAAAAAAAAAGCTTATGACTTACGTATACTTGTAAGAAATTTTTGCCTATTATAATGTTATAAAGATATTCTAGTATGTTTTCTTGTAAAATCTTTATAGTTTTAGATTTCACATTTAGGTCTATGACATGTTGAATAAACTTTGATGTGTGGTGTGAGGAAGGAGTTCAGAGTCTTTCCTTTTCTGATATGGTTATCCAGTTATTTCAACTCCATTTATTGAAGCTGAATTCCTTTCCATATTGAATTGCATAGAGTCAAGTGATCATAATTCTAGACTCTATAATCTTTATTCCAATTAGTAAAGAATTGACATTGTGACAGTATTGATCTTCCAAGCAAAGACCATGGTATGTGCTTCCCTTTATATAGGTCTTCTTTAACTTTTCTTAGCAATGTAACAGACAATACATCATTTCCTTTTTTTTTTTTTTTTTTTTAAGCATTTTCCCTAGAGACCTCTGTTATCCTCCTCCATTCTGGCGCATCACACTGCTGCCCTCCTGGGACTTCTCGGTTTTCCTGGGAATTCTCTTCAAATTTCTATGTTAGATTCCTATTGGGGATTTTGGCAGGGGCGGGGGTTGCATATCCTTCTTGGTTTCTTGGTTTACTTCTTGTTTTGATGGAACGAAAAGTAGTCCAGTAGCTTCCACATAACTGATCATTTAAATATAAAACCATGTTCCACCATGATTATGAATCAATTGTTTCCTTGTCTTCTAACTTCTAATGTTGCTAATGAAAAATCCAATACCAGTCTAATCCCCAGTCCTGATTGTTTTTCTCTCTGATAACTTTTAGGATCTTCTCTTTACCTTTGGTGTGCTAAAGTTTCACAGCAATGTGGTACACCTTACAATGATGTCAGAGTCTTTTTCATTAATTACACTGAGGGCAACGGGCTCTTTCCTCTGGAAATATATCCCTGGTATTTCTTTCTATTATTTATTTGGTAATATCTTCTTATTCATTTCTTTCTTTTCTCTGAAACTTCTACTAAGGTGATGTTGGATCTCCTGGATTGATTTTTTCCACTATTGTTTTTTCCAATATATCTTCTTTCTAGTTTTTTTGGAGGGGTGGGGTGGATAGGCAGAAGATTTCCTTGGCTTTATCTTCTAGTCTTTTTATTTTTTAAAGAAATGCCAAAAAGTTTCTTTTTTGGATTATTCTTTTTTAAAAAAAAAACAGCATCCTGAAATTATTAAATGCCAGAATTTTTTGGTAACTCTTTGAGGACATTTCATTATAAAATTTTTTTAAAGTTTTCTTTTGTTTCTTTCATTCTTTCTACTTTATTCATTGTTCCCCCCTCCTCCTTTTAAAAAAAATACGTGTAAATACTTTTTTCTTCTCTTTCTTTAAGGTGTAATTTTTTTTTCTTCCTTTTTTTGGCCACCCCACGGAATGTAGAGTTCCCAAGCTAGGGATCAGACCCGAGCCATAGTTGTAACTTACACCAAAGCTGTGGCAGCACTGGATCCTTAACCCACTGTGCTAGGCCAGGGATTGAATCTGCACCCTGGCACTACAGAGATGCCCCCAATTCCTGCACCACAGCAGGAACTCCTATGGTATAAGATTGATTCAAATGTCTGAGGATTCTTAGCTAATTATTTGTATTCAAGAAAGAGATCCTAAATAAAAAGAAACTTGATGGGAACTCCCTTATGGTGCAATGGGTTAAGGGTCTGGTATTGTTACTGCAGCAGCCCAAGTTGCTGCTGTTTGGTGGGTTTGATCCCTGGTCTGGGAACTTCCATGTGCTTGGGTGCAGTCAAAAAGAAAGAAACTTGAACATTCTGTATTGGTCTAGCTTATCCTATAAGTGGGCTTCATTATCCGCTAATCAAGTGGCACATTAACTTTTTGATAGGTGATCTCTTTTTTTGGCTGTGCCTGCACCTGTCCAAGCTGCTGAAGTGACAACACCAGGTCCTTAACCCACTGCATCACAAGGGATCTCCCAATAGGTGACCTCTTTATGTCAGTGTTTGAAGATCTTTTTTGCTTGGGCAGTTTAGATCCTCCAGTCTGCTGTCTGAACAATATAAATCTGGCTGCTGGCATATCGGGACATGCAAGAGGAGGGGCTGAGGGGAGTGACACTGTTCAGTCTGCAAGCCTGTCTGAGTCCCTTTGTTCTCAGTTTAGCATCTCAGTTCTGCCCTTTACTATGTCGGATGCCTTTAGCCCAGACACCAGAGCCTGGGCTTCTCTAATTTTCCTCATTTCACATGGGATGGAAATGAGAAAGCCATCTGGCATAGGGTTGGGGACCTAGCGGTTCAATTGAACTTTGTGTAGACTATTTCTTCTGTTCAGCATTGCCCATTATTTGTACTTTCTGTGATGCCTGGGTGCCTCCAATCCGTGAGACTTTCTGCTTCTTGGCAGATTTCCCATCTGCAGATGAAAACACCAAAGTGTTCTGTGCCCTTTATTCTGCTAAAGTAATAATCATGCCTCTATTCTGTTTTCCATCTTCCAAAGACTTGAGTGTCGCTTTATATTGCTTTCAATATCTTTTTATTGCTTTCTATCTTTTAATAGGGTTTCAGGGAAGAATGGTTAACAAAAATCCCCTCCTTGCTTTGTTTTTAAAGCTAAAAGACAGACTGTGGCTCTAGAACTGCTTGAATCAGAAAGAAAATATGTCATTAACATCTCTCTGATCCTGAAGATCAAGGCAACATTCCAGGGGTCAGATGGAAAGAGGAATTCCAAAGAGAGAAGGTATCCATGTATTCATTGCCTTTGCTTTTCAGATTGATTAAAATTTAAGGTAAGTTGTTTACTGTTTCCACTTTGGGAATTCTGGGACCTGTAAAGTGTTCCAGAAATAGTCTTTGAAAAGAGACTAAGCAGTGACAGCAGGTCACAACCCCTGTCAAGTCTCCAATATAGATTTTGAGCAGATAAGAAAATGAGAGTAGTCTGGGGCTTTCAGTGTCCCTGATGTGTCTGTTACAAACCTAAAAGGGGAATAAAGGCTACAGTGAGAGAGGGTGTTCCTGTCGTGGCTCAGTGGTTAACGAATCTGACTGGGAACCATGAGGTTGTGGGTTCAATCCTTGGCCTCACTCAGTGGGTTAAGGATCCCGAGTTGCTGTGAGCTGTGGTGGAGGTTGCAGACAAGGCTCAGATCCTGAGTTGCTGTGGCTCTGGCGTGGGCCGGTGGCTACAGCTCCGATTCGACCCCTAGCCTGGGAACCTCCATATGCCATGGGAGTGGCCCCAAAAATGGCAAAAAGACAAAAAAAAAATTTAAAAACCATCAGACCATCCTCAGTGAAAATAAGATTATGGTTACTTCCCATATCCATGATAATGCTATTTACATTAGTTATTTCCCAAGCTAACCCTTTTTTGTTTGTTTGTTTTCATAGCCCAAGAAGAGAAAAGCTTCAACTCAGTATTCTTAGTGCGAATATGAAATCTCTGGTTCTAATTTTTGCACTGGTGCCCTTTTCCTACCTGGCGTTAGATTTTCATCCTCCTCCTTCATGTGCTGTTTCTTCTTTTTTCTAAGCTTTCTGAAGCCTCCATGTGTACTTTATTTAAATAGACCAGCTGAATGAAACAGAAAACAGAATGAGATTATTCCTCTTCCCTATTGGTGTTTTTCCTCCCACGTGAAGATGAAAATACATTTATTAACATTTACTCTTTCCCATCACAAACCACAAACCTTTAGCACTTTCCACCCCATTGAAAAGTCACCTTGGCGTGAAAAATACCATACATCACAACTACAGATCTGATGCTCAAACCTCAGGTTGCCACGTCTTCTCAAACCTGTAAAATAATATGTTAGGTTTTCCTTAGAAAAAAGGTGAATCACTCAGGAGACTCCTCAGGCTGTTTCAAGCCAGCTCAGCCCCAGGCCTGGCTGGAAAGGCCAGACGCTGCAGGGGCACAGCTGCCTGCTGAAGCCAGAGAGGAATGTGAGGGCTGCTGTCCAACTGTAGGAGGATGGTAGAAGTTGGAGTTCTTGGCTTTTTCTGGTCTGATTCACCCAGATAGAGCCACGACCTCAGGTTCAAACAGTCCTGTCTGAACCCTTGTTGGGAGGGCAAAGTCAGGTGGCAGGACTGCCAGTTAGTTTTATAAACTAAGCTACAGGGCCAGGGCCACCAAGAACTTACCGAATTTAAGGCTGCATACTTCAGATCACCACCAGGTGGCAAATGTTTCAATTATAGATCTTCTCACATCTAGTTACATCTTAAAGCTGAAGATCTGGAGTAATTTTGACCTAATACTGGACTGGCACCAATTTGTTATTAATCTAAAACTAAAACTCTATTTTCATTGATTGCTTTTCTTTCCCATTGCTTAAGTACTGTATTGTGGGAATTGAAATTACCCTGAAGGCTTTAGAAAGAATAAACTACTCATGTTGCCATAATCTCACCCCTGGTAAGGAACAGAAAATAGGTGAGCACTTAACACTTTTGTCTTAATGAAAAAGTCACTTCTGGGAGTCAGGTCTGGCTCTAGGTAAAGTAGTGAAATAAATTATGTCTCTGCTTCTTGTCTTTCTCCCTCCCCTCTCCACTTCCTAGCTCATCTATCTCCTCCACTCTTTGCCGATTTCAAATATTATCCTTATGAAATGAAAAAAAAAATTAAAGCATGTTTTCCATATTTGGTACAGAATCTACCACAATCATTGCTCTTTATATAACTGACGTGCTTCCATGAAACTTGATGGGAGCATTAGCCTTTTCTGACCCCACCCTGAAACCTCACACTGTTACCCCAGCGGACAGAGGAGGCACCTGGACCCCAATAGAGTTACCAGCTGTTCATCTCGGCAAGTACACTGGTCACAGCATAGCAGAAGACTTTCTTGAAAGAGAAGGGAAGGGAAGGGAAGAAGGGAGGGAAGGACAAAGAAAGGACAAGAAGAAAGGGAGTTCCTGTTGTGGCTTAGCTGTAAAGAACCCGACTAGAATTCATGAGGATGCAAGTTCAATTCCTGGCCTCGCTCAGTGGGTTAAGCATCCAGCATTGCCGTGAGCTGTGGCGTAGGTTGCAGATGGAGCTCAAAGCTGTCGTGGCTGTGGCTGTGGCTGTGGAGTAGGCTGGCAGCTCCAGCTCCAATTAGCCTGGAAACTTCCATACGGTGCATGTGTGACCCTAAAAAGCAAAAAAAAAAATAAAAAGATAATCCGACATATTATACAACCTGTACTGAAAACCCATCACAAAGTCAGATCTCACGAAGGTGCCCTAATATCTCTCAGTGTCACACTATATTACCCAAAGTCACTGTCAGCCTCAGGGTGGGGCAGATGTGTCACATCCAGCGCTGTCACTGGTACAGTGTTTCACTCTTTCAGTTCGCTCAGCTGTGCTTTCCTCCATCAGCTGTATGGTCTTTTCCCAGTTGGACTGTCTCCTAGCCAGCTTCCGAACTCCCTGTGGTCTGGACAGGGATTACTTAGCTCTTCTGTGCCCTCTGTACCAGCCTAAGAGCACAGGTCAGGGGGCTTTACTCCTGTGCTTAGAGACCAGCTGGCTCCACACCCGTGGAAACTCTTGGCTCAGGAGGCGGGGTGGGGAGTGGCAGAGGGGAGTGGGAAGAATCCTTGCATCTTTCCATGGGACGCTGGTTCTTCTACTCCAGCATTTACGTGTCTTCTCTGAGCTACAGCCATGGGGCAATTTTCTTTGCTTGGAGATGGGTTGAAAAAAACCTCCTCTCAAACTGGCTTCCTTCCTATTGTTCTTAACAAAAGTCCACTTGTTTGGGATTGAAAAAAGCATCTCAATTGTCCACTGATTTACTTGAGTAGACCCTGAGGAAATAGCCAAATAAGTTTGGCTCTCAGCCACTAGCAAGACATCATTTTCATCTTTGTTAAACTTGAGTCTTGAAAGCACAGGGGGCCTACTCTCAGTTCCTCTCTTACCAAGCTAGAGCTGAAATCCTTGCTTGACTCCACAAGACTCCACTGTTTCTTCCTTCTTCCCTGTAGGCCTCTGAGCACCCCCGTCTCCTTCCTCCCATGATTCTCTTTCTGCCTCTCCTCTCCATCCCATCCTTCACTGACTTTTCTCTTCTTCCCTTCATTTCTTCCGAAAAAAATCAGACACACTGAGATGGGGGGAGAGGGATGTGAATGTTAAGGGGGCTCAGGGAATCTCCCGGGATTAACAGGCCAGGCCTAACCTGTAGCCTCCCTGACAAGACTCCACTCTTGCCCAGATTCCTCTTAGAAACTGAAGGAGAGGGGAAAAGAACACTTTAATCCCCTGAGCTTTCAGTTGCCAGCTTTAAACAAAAGCTTCCTTCCCTAAAGCACAGTCTACTACCCAGAAGCTAAGAATAACCAAGTGCCACCTTCGAGCCGTCCCCTGCAACATGAATTAGAATGAACTATATGCACATGAAGTGGGAATAACTTTAAACATTGAAAAAGATTGCCCTTAAAATTTCCATGGTCACATAAATAAGAGTGTGCCAGCTGAGCTTTAAAAAGGCCATTCAAGAGATGCACTCCTTACTAGTTCAATACACATTTGTGTGGGAGCCATCAGCAAAGGGGTCTCTTTATGTCTTTATGGTCTGACGATATCTGCTGTGAGGTCAACAATGACAAACTTTTTTTTTTTTTTTGTCTTTTTGCCTCTTCTAGGGCCGCTTCCCGCAGAATATGGAGATTCTCAGGCTAGAGGTCAAATCGGAGCTTTAGCCGCTGGCCTACACCACAGCCATGGCAACACCGGATCCTTAACCCACTGAGCAAGGCCAGGGATCGAACCGGCAACCTCATGGCTCCTAGTCGATTAACCACTGCGCTATGACAGGAACTCCAAACTTTTTTTTTTAATCCGAGATACAGACCTGTGACTCAGAATATTTTCAATGGGAAAATGGGTCCCCCTCCATATATTCTTGTAGAGCCTTTTCTTTTGTACACCTGGTTTGTGTGATCCTCTCTCTATTCTGTTTCAAGCCTCTTCCCTGGCTCTTTACGGTACCTTGTCCAGCAGCACCTGGATTTGCTTCATGCTCTGCAGGAAAGGGTCTTGAAGTGGCCACGCCAAGGAGTCCTGGGAGATTTATTCCTTAAGTTAACAAATGATGAGGTAAGGTTTTTTCTTTAATTCCTTTAAAAACTTGAATTTATGCACCTGTGTCTCCCTTGTCTGTTTCTCTTAATGAAGAATCTAGAATCAGGGAGTTTCAGAGTCAGGGGAACTCCTGAGATCTAGTCTAACCTTCTTGTTCTAGAGATAATGAAATAAAGTTCAGAGAAAAGACTTGGCTGAAATCACCCAGCTATCTAGACACTTATGGATCTGTGTCTAGAACCCAAGTCCTTTAACTTCCAGTTCATCACTGTCCACTGTACTATAACTGCCCCATTGAAATGCACAAGTGCGTGTGTGTGTTTGTATATAAATATATATATGAATGTACGAGTGCATATGTGTGTTTGTATATAAATATATATAAATGCACTAATATATACATATATGCGTATAAATATATGAAGGTTCGTATATAATTTCATTTCTTTTTTTGGCCACGTCCACGGCATGTGAAAGTTCCCAGGCCAGGGATCGAACCTGCACCACAGCAGTGACCCAAGCCCCTGCAGTGACAATGCTGGATCCTTAACTTGCTGTGCCACAAGATAACTTCTAACAATTTCATTTCTTTAAAAAGAGATTTTTAAAAATGTGATGGGCAGCTATTTGTCTGGAATGTTTTTGTTTTGTTTGTTTGTTTTGTTTTTTGTTTTGTCTTTTTGCTATTTCTTGGGCCGCTCCCGTGGCATATGGAGGTTCCCAGGCTAGGGGTCGAATCGGAGCTGTAGCCACCGGCCTATGCCAGAGCCACAGCAACGCGGGATCCGAGCCGCGTCTGCAACTTACACCACAGCTCACAGCAACGCTGTGATCGTTCAGTGGGATTGTTAACCCACTGAACAAGGGCAGGGACCGAACCCGCAACCTCATGGTTCCTAGTCGGATTCGTTAACCACTACGCCACGACGGGAACTCCCTGGAATGTTTTTGTTTTCACATCCCTTGGAGAACGGATGCTAAGTTTTGAAATCTCTATAATGTTCTTCAAAGAAAATATTATCCAGACCACAAGTTGCAACCTCGGATGCTTACTGGCCCAGACAATGACATTAATGAGTGGAGGTGAATACTGAACTTACTACAGTGTGGACTGCTGGGAAGTCGGCTTAAGTGGAGCACATATGCTTTTCTACAATGAATAGTTACTCGGTTTTATCCAATTATTATGCAGGGAAAAAGGACTAGGGTTGCCTGGTCTTCTGACATTTTAAGGGGGAAATCCAGAATTTTTTGTGAAATCTTATTTCTTATTTTAAAAATATTGTATGAGCTAATAAAAATTGGTCTGCCAAGCCAGATTTTGCCTGCAGCTAACCTCTGTATATCAGTGATTCCCAACTGTGATTAATAACACAAAGTTTACAAATTATTTACTTGTATAGAGTGGATGTAATGCTAATCCTTTAATAGCCCTTTTACTAATTTGTATTCAGTATGCTTTCTTGGGCTGAGCATTGTTATGTTTTGGGAATATCACTCCGGAAGGTATTTTCCTAAGGGGATATTCCATAGATGAATATGTACTCAGTGGAAAAGTTGAGAAATACTGGTCTATGAGGTGGGTTGGACAAAGTTCCTCAGTTTGATTTAGATGGCTGGAATGAAAAGAAATTTTTAAAATGTGCATTTTTATCATTTGAAAATTTAAATTTTTTGTCTTTTTAGGGCTGTACCCACGGTATATGGAGGTTCTCAGGCTAGGGGTCCAATCGGAGCTATAGCTGCTGGCCTACACCACAGCCACAGCAGTGCGGGATCTGAGCTGTGTCTGCGACCTACACAATAGCTCGCGGCAATGCCGGATCCTTAACCCACTGAGCAAGGCCAGGGATCGAACCCGCAAGCTCATGGTTCCTAGTCGGATTCATTAACCCACTGACCCACGACGGGAACTCCTAAAAATGTTTTTTCAACTTACATGGCCCCTCTCCTCTGCTTTGGTTTATCATCTCACTTTCTCTCATTAAAGCAGGGCTGTTGAGTTTTGGTTTCCAAGTCCACAGGGATATTTTCCTTAAAACCAAAAAGATCTTTTCACAGGTGATTTAAAAGCCTAAAAGACATTAATAAACACATTAAATGATTAAAATCTCTGGGAGTTCCCGTCGTGGCTCGGTGCTTAACGAATCTGACTAGGAACCATGAGGTTGCGGGTTCGATCCCTGCCCTTGCTCAGTGGGTTAAGGATCCGGCGTTGCCGTGAGCTGTGGTGTGGGTTGCAGACTCGGCTTGGATCCCGCATTGCTGTGGCTCTGGCGTAGGCCGGTGGGTACAGCTCCGATTGGACCCCTAGCCTGGGAACCTCCATATGCCGCAAGTGCAGCCCTAGAAAAGGCAAAAAAACAAAACAAAACAACAACAAAAAAAAAAAACAAAAAAAACTCTGAAAAGCAGTACTCCTTTTGATATACATGACTCTATAAACATATTAGTTGTTATCATGCCTGTTTCCAGATTCTTACCATGCCTTTTTGTGTTTGTTTTTCAAGAATAATTTTTTGGATTATTATGTTGCTTACTTGAGGGACCTGCCTGAATGCATCTCTTTGGTTCATGTGGTTGTTCTGAAGGAGGTAAGCTAACTCTGTGTACTGTCCTTTGATTACACTGTTAACTATATGATGTTGCTCATCCACCCAGGAGATGCAGCACATGCACTCTGAGCTTTTCTCCAGGCTGGGGAATGGCTTGAACAGAGGCACCGACACTCCTCCCTGGGGTTAAAGGAATCCAGCCATGGATGAGTGCCTTTGCTTTGGTCTTTGCCCTGCCTTACTGACCTTCTCTGTTCCATCCCACTGGAAGTATAGACAAAGTAAACAGGAGTTTTAAGCAGAGATCTTCAGACTGCAAGTTGCAGTCTGGAGGGGTTTGGAGTTTTAAAGCCTCTGAATATTAAACTCAAGTCATTCTGTGTTTGTCAGCTTATAAGATTATAAAATGGCTCTAGTCATGTTGCTTTAAGTATTGCTACCACAGTGATATATTAGGTGCTCAATAAGGACACATGAATATATACCAATTCTAGTTATTTGAGGTGAATAGAAAGGAACTATATCAGAAGCTCTAAAGCTAAGAGTTAATCAAGTTTCATAAGAGGTGAGCACTATTCACTTTCTACTTTAACTTCTTACTGCTCCCAACCCAGGATAGTGCCTGCCACCACGCAGCACCCAGCAGATACTTGAGAAAGGGAAAGGAAGGGAAAGAACATGTAGAAAGTCCAACATGTTCCTGCTGCCTTGCCAGCCAACCGGTTTCTAATTATACTCCCTTCCCCACTCTCATGAGGCTCCAATCCACCCTAGTGCCTGTTAGTAAACCACTGTAAAGATGACTTGAAGAACTTTATTATTGAATTTAGTCAACTCAAATATAATTTATTGAGTGCCTACTGTGCTGAGACAGTATTGGATGGTAGGGAGAAGGAGAGGGTAGTTTGGAAAGTTGAGTAGATTAAAAAGAATCACATGATATGCTGCCTGTTAGACAGGAGTTGTCTCCTTGAGCATGCTCCTGAACAGGTGGCCTCTCCAATGACAGATTGATGCTCCATGACACTCTGGGAGTAAACCCTTCATACTCTGGTGGAACTGACTCTGGGTTTCTGCATCCAGAGCTAGAGGGACACTGAAGCCTGACTCCAACTTTCTTTCATCCAGGGTGATGAAGAGATTAAGTCTGACATCTACACACTGTTTTTTCACATAGTCCAGCGCATCCCTGAATATCTGATACATCTGCAGGTAGGCATGGCTCGCCAAGACACCAAACTGATTTTCATGCTAAACAATTGCTTTTGGCTTCTAGATGAAAGACATTGCAAAGTGTCAAGGAATCAGTAATTTTCTAAGCGTTTATTTAAATGACCTAGATTGTTATGATTATGCTCTTATCTTGTGGTATGAGCTAAAATCTCAGTCTCTCAAAATGTTTGGCTTGTGATGCCCAAAAATGAAGTTCTATCTTCATTTACCAGCAATTCACACCTCTGCTGCCAAGGATCTTTCTGTGGAAGCTCCTGTTAGACTCTGGGTACCCATTCAGCCCTTCTACCTTGGTTCTACGGCCTTTTAAATGCACTTCCCCACCCCTGGGCATCTAAGAAATAGCTTTATAACCTCCACACGTACCTGCTATCCTGACTACTTTCTCTTGGCTTGGGTCCAAGGGTCTACCAAACATTGCTTATGTCTTGTGTCACAGAAGCAGCATGGAGACGCTGGTAAGCTGACTTCTTCACACCATTTTCCTACAGGGCTTGTAACACCTTGGAGGCAGTAGAGTTGAGAAACAGACTCATCAACACTGCTACTAGCCCCTCTTCTTCCCACTGCCCACTCGTTCTGGTTTAACTGCTGACTGATCCTCCTAATTAATTCAGGGACAGCATCTCAGAAATGCTTGGGATTTGTCTCATGTAGAAATAGCCCAGTATTGATATTAAAAACTTTCAATTGTATATGGCTTTAGATCTTAAAATCATTTTCTCCCAATAATTACCTAATCTTTTAAACACTCCCATGAAATAGGTATCATCATTACCACTTTTCGGATAAAGAAATGGAGAGCCAAAGAAGTTAAGTAACTTGCCCAAGTAGAGGCACCTAGTAGGTGAAAAAACACAGGCCTGAAATCCAGGTCTTGAAAGCAGTGTGTAAATAAGTAAACAAGAGTCCTTGTTCTACTATCTGACTTGAGTTCAAATCCTGCCTTTGCTACTCATTAGATGTGTGACCCAGTGAAGGTTATTTAATTTCCCTGTGCCTTGATTTCCTTAGTTGTTAAATGGAGGTAATAACTACCTATCTAACTGGGCTGTGGTGAAAATTAAATGAAAAAATAATGTAAAGGGCACAGTGCTTGGCAATAGGAAGCACCCAATAACTGTTAGCTTTTTCAAATCCAAATAGCATGCATGCATGTTCCACTACAGCACAAGAGGCAATGTAACCAGAGGGGCCACTAGGCCAGGCTTGATCATAAACATCCCTCTACTTCCAGCCTTGATGCCTGACATTCTCACCATTGGTCTGACTCCTTTGGGTCATAAGTCATTGTTTATAGACAGTGATTGTTAGAATGGCTTCATTATCTCAGAGACCTAATTAGTATATCCTTCTAATTTTTCATGTGGAATTACCTTAGGTTCAAATTCAATTCAAACAGGAGCCATTAGTGACTATTATTTTCCCTTCATGTGATGGCCAAAGAGAATAGCAAGTTTGACTTTTCAGTTTATAATTATATTGGCCATTTGTATTATTTGATTAAATGGCTACCAAACTCTCAACAGAACAAGGTAAGGTAGAGAAGAGACGAAACAATTTTCATTCTAATCATGCAATGCTGCTTTCTTTTTTCTCCATCCAGAATGTCCTGAAATTCACAGAGCAGGAACACCCTGACTATTACTTACTTCTGGTGTGTGTTCAGCGCCTGCGAGTATTTATCTCACACTACACCCTGCTATTTCAATGCAATGAGGATTTGCTTATTCAGAAACGAAAGAAGCTCAAGAAGTAAGGTTCTGATGGTATGGTCCAGAGGGTTGATCAAAGGTTTCTGAGAAAAGGGATACAGACGGTCAATGTGAGTCTCTGTCACAAGTAACCACGTTGTATGTAAAGTAGCTGAAATTCAGTGATGGAAGCACAAGAGAAAAAGGGAGGAGAGAGAGATGGCCAGACTGGCTACAGGAGGGAGGTACCTACCTGGTGGAAATTACTTTTGAAATATAAGCACTTTCACACCAATACTTTGCAGAACTTCTATTACCTCATGTTGCTAACCGCCTCAAAAAGAGTTGTTTCACTAAACTTGCCAGGTTTGAAATTGCAGTTTAAAGGCGAGAATGTGAATAATTATTAAACACCTATTGTATATCAGGCACTGTTCTGCAAACTGAATACACTGCAAAGAACAAAACAGATGAAAATCTTTACCACGTGGAGCTTACTTTCTAGACCTGGATAGCCAGTTAATAAGTTAGATGGTGATAAGTGCTATGGATAAAAATAAAGTACGGGAGGGGGGTGGTTGAAGGGATTTCACAATAAGGAGAAACAGGGAGGACTCAGTGAAGAGAATCTGGGCTGCAGAGGGAACAGAAACAACTCAACACAAAACTTCCTAATGACCTGGATTTCTTTCAACCTCATCCCAACCCAATGAGGAAAACAGAATCATTTTTGCGGGTGCTTTATACCAGAAAAAGATGCTATCTCCCAAGCCAGGGCTCCTCTAATGGATGCCATCTCCTCAAACTCCCCTTACCCCCAAACTCAATTAATCAGTATCTCTGCTCCTGCCCAGCTTGCACCCTATTATGTAAGCAACCTGGTTTGTAAAGAGCCCTGGAGAGAGAGAGCGCGCGAGAACTTCACAGCTGAGCTGCATCTGAGGATACTGTCTCTCTACCTTTCTTGGTATAACGTGTGTATTCGGAGAGCCAAATTCCCACTGTATACCCTAAGAATTATTACCTCCATTCCGTTAGGTCATCCATGGCGAAGCTGTACAAAGGGCTGGCTTCCCAGTGTGCAAATGCCGGGCAAGATTCTTCTCCCACTGCAGGCCCTGAGGTTGTCCGTGACAGTGGGATCCACTCCGAGGAGATGCTGCAACCCTACCCTTCTGCTCCCAGTTCTGGCCCTGCTGTCACGTAAGCACCTGTTGCTGTAGAAAAGTTAATGACAGTGCCCTTGGGTCCCAGGCAGTCTGTGTGGGATAGCAGGTGAGCCTGGATTAAAAGTATGACCTACAGGACTCCTTCCTCCCTCTTGCTCCATCTGGCCTGTATGTGGCAGACAAGCAGCTGACCCAATGCTTGGATCCCAGAGGAAGGCACCAATGTTAAGTTGCAGGCCCAGAGGCCGGAGATTACTCCCAACAATTTTACCACACATAACCATCCTGGACCTACAGCATGAGTCTTGTTGGGTTTGGACAATGATACAGTGGAAGAGAGTGCCATAGACAACAAGAAGGCATTTTACAGCTCCTCAAAAAGGGTGGGAATACACTTATAATCTCCAAAAGATATAGGAGAGAAAAAGGGAATCCCCGTCAGGGGTCCAATTAAGTCTGGGCTCCTAGGGTGAGAAATAGGCCTGAGGTGATGTGCAGAGAATGTTGAGTGCTTCCCAAATCCCCTTGAAGCTTCTTCAGAAAGGGACTTCTGAGGTCCTTTCAGAGTGACAGCCTTTTAATTTTGGCAATGTTTTTGCAGGTGGAAGTTTGAGACACCTTATACAGCATACTTTTTGGTCACAAGGAATTTTTTTAGCTTTTTATTATGAAAAATCTCAAATATACACAAAAGTAAAGTGTAGAGTGAACCCCACATATCATCCAGATTCAACAGTTACCAAGATCGTACCCCCCTCCCCCATTACTTCATCTGGGAACTTAATTATTCTTAAGCATGAAGATCCATGAGTTGAACAAGTGTTGTTTCCATTATTTTACATGACTCTGCTAGAGCAAGAAAGGGAGAGAAGAGGTGCCTTGGGCTTTGACCTGTGGTGGGGAGGGTCTGCGCTTCCACATGGTGAATGATGAGCATCCTTGGCCTACCAGCCATTTCTATGCAGTGCCTCCTTGCTCAATCGGGTACTTCCAGCATCCCCTTCAGAGACGGTCATTTTCACTTTCCCACTTGGAGTATCAGGGCTCGTGGAAACTCCTTAATGCGGGAAGCCCATGACGCTTCGTAGGTAATACACACAGGCTCCTGGGAGGGCGGGGAGGTGAGGGGCTGGTAGTCTGCACCTAGGCGGAACGGTGTCGCTCCCATCCTCGCGCAGTTCGGTGAGAGGCCTGCCCTAGGAAACCGTAAACATACCTCTTTTGTATCGCTTCCCTTTAAAGGCATTTGATGCCCCCGGTGAAGAAAAGCCAACAACAGCAAAGCTTGATGGAGAGCATGCAGCCCGGGAAGCCCAGTGACTGGGAGATGGAGGGCAGAAAGCACGAGAGGCCCGAGAGCCTCCTGGCGCCGGCGCAGTTCTGTACCGCTGAGCAGGACGTGAAGGCGCTCGCCGGGCCCCTGCAGGCCATCCCGGAGATGGACTTCGAGCCCTCGCCCGCGGAGCCGCTGGGCAACGTGGAGCGCTCCCTGCGCGCCCCGGCGGAGCTCCTGCCAGACGCCCGCGGCTACGTGCCCGCGGCCTACGAGGAGTTCGAGTACGGCGGCGAGATCTTCGCGCTGCCCGCGCCGTACGACGAGGAGCCCTTCCAGGCCCCAGCCCTCTTCGAGAACTGCTCTCCCGCCTCTTCCGAGTCCAGCCTGGACATCTGCTTCCTGCGGCCCGTCAGCTTCGCCATGGAAGCCGAGCGGCCCGAGCATCCGCTACAGCCCCTGCCCAAGAGCGCCACGTCGCCGGCGGGCAGCAGCGGCGCCTACAAGCTGGAGGCGGCGGCGCAGGCGCAGGCGCACGGCAAGGCCAAGCCGCTGAGCCGCTCGCTCAAGGAGTTCCCGCGCGCGCCGCCCCCCGAGGGCGTGGCCCCGCGCCTCTACAGCACGCGCAGCAGCAGTGGCGGCCGCGCGCCGCTCAAGTCCGAGCGCGCCGCGCAGCCACACGGCCAGGCCGCCTCCGCCCGTGGCGCGCCCAGGACCTTCTTTCCCCAACAGAGGTCCCAAAGCGAAAAGCAGACCTATTTGGAAGTAAGGAGGGTAAAGTAAAACCGAACCCAAACCCACACCCACACCGTCGGCAGCCCCGGGGATAGATCTCCAGGGTACAGCCTGGGCTCACCTAGCGTGGAGGGGAGGCAGGTTGGCCAGGCTGGGGAACCGAGGCCGGGCTGAGCGAGGAAGCCGAGGAAGAGCCTGGGTTAAAGGCTTGTTTCCCAGTGGCTCAAGGAGGACAGTGTTAGTGCCCATTCTGCAGTACCGGGACGCAAGGGCCTGCAATACCTATTCAAGTAGGGTGGCAAAAAGACCTGGACGTCTCTTAGACCGGCTTAAGATGCCCCGCCAACCCCCGAGTTAAAGAATTAGAAGTGTTTACTACCTTCCCGCTTAAGCTGTAGCACCTCCCAGTTGCACTTCACTTGCAAAGCACTGCAGGCAAACCCTTGGGCCTCCTTCTTCCTCTGCCTCTTAGACACACCCCTTATTTACATGCTCAAAATAGTGAACCATGTGTGCCAGCCGCTTCTCCCAACCTGCAGCCCTCTCCCCCTCATTTGTAGCTAGTAAGGAGGCAAGTTGCCTCCACTCATTGATGAGTTCCTGCAAAGCTAAGTTCATTTCCGCTTGTTTTCCTTTTGCTTGGAAAAGGGTGTCACGTTACGTTTTAGGCTCTAGTGGGAGGAGGACAACACAAGCAGTCAAGGAAGCTTTGACTCACAAACACCTTCTTTGGCCTCTGTTTAGATGTCTAACCTTAGTGTTGACGAGCCTTGGGGCATTTAAAGAGGTGTTTAACTATGTATCTATGAAAAGACATATTCCTGAACAAATACTTGATTTCTCCGCATGTGATTGGAACAGAGGCAATTTCTGATTAATCAGAGTAAAAGAGGCTTTGACCTGTGCCCCCATCCTTCCTGTTTAACATTTTAGAAGTGGTGGTTAGGGTTTACAGGGCAGCTCTTGAGGATACATCTTGAAATGACAGTCCCGGACTGCCTTTACCTGCGCTAAGTATCTCTTGCATCCAGCACTAGGAATCCTTTGCCTAGGTGAGAAATAGTTTTCCCTAGGAATGAGGGCCCTGCGTTCAACCTGTTCTCATTTCCAAGTGAGTAGGAAGAGATCCAAGATCATTGACTCCTTTCATTCATTCATTTTTCAACAAACACTGAGCACCTGCCTCGCATGAGTGTCTGTGCTAAGTGCTGAGGGTTCAGAAGTAAATGGCATCCAGTCCCTGCCCTCCAAGGCTTAGCACAGGAAGGAGATACATAAACAGAATTATAATAAACTGTGCGAACACAGAGGAGGGTGTTTAAACCCTCCTGAGGTGATGGTGGTCAGAGAAGTCTTCCTAGATTGAACGTCTGCCATTAGTTTTAAAAGCTGCTTAGAAGTTGGCTAAATGATGTGTAGAGTAGAGGGGGGAAAAAGAGGCTCATAGGCCTTTAAAAAAAAAAAAAGGCAGGGTGAGTTTTTCCTTTTGAATTCTGTCCCGGGTGGGAGTGATGGACATTAGGGCAGAGGACCATGAAGAGCCTTGGAGTCCACCTGGACTCCAGAAATCAAAGCCTGTGTCTGGTTCCCGAGAGGGCGGAAACACCTGAGTGCTCAGCTAAGGTTACTGAGGTTCCCTAGAACTCACATTTCCTCTGCCTCCGATGTTCGACTTTGAACTTTATAAAATTCTGTTAAGGTCCTAGACAAATCAAAGTTAGGCATGTGTCAAAGTTTAAAAGCTCATTAACAGGGGGAGTAGAAAGGAAACAATAGTGCCAAATAGCTTTGTGCTTCTGAACAATTCATTTAGCTTCTCTGTGCCTCCCGTTTTCTCACCCGTAAAGATAGACTACTTGCCTTGATACATAGAAAATACTTCTATATGCAGTAGGAAATTATCCTCTTTTCAACTACTGATTTCTTAATTAGCTTATGTTTGCTTTAGTTGGAACAGGGTGCCTGCAAGTATTAGTCTTCTGGGGTGGGAGAGGAAAGGACAAGATGAAAAAGTGTCCCAGAGTCAGGATCAGTATTACCTTAGGAAAAGAGTAAAAATACATCCCTCTTTTGTGTTTTCAGGAGATGCATTTAGAAGACGCCACCAGATTCTGTCCAAAGGAAGAAAGAGAAAGCGAACAGACATCTTTCAGCGATCAAAACCCCAGACAAGACCAGAAAGGGGGCTTTCGAAGCTCCTTCCGCAAGCTCTTTAAAAAGAAGTGAGTAGCCCTTAGCCAAGACAGCATTGTAACTCGTTTCCCTGTGGGCCGAGTCTTGAGGTTTTAACAGTAATAAGTGTCAAGTAGCCTGGTTTCACACAACTGCTTCAAGCTCAGTGCCTGCACCCAGCAGCCATGATTCCTGCCAGGTGAAGATGTTTCTCATTGTAATCTCCTAGAGTGAAGGCAAACTCCGCTGTCCTCTGCCGCTTCTGTCTTTTAGCCCTACTTCTTTGTCCCCAAAGTCATGTGTCCTGAGAGGGGTGAGCAGAGGAGGCCCCCCTGGGAAACCCCCTTTGACTGGGAGGAGTGGGATCCACTCTTGGAGGTGGCCGTAATGGGTGCGCCATCAGAATCTCCTCGCCTGCGGAAGGGTTTCTAAGGTGTTGCAGCACTTCTGCCTGTAGTAATCCTGGTTGCTAGCGCATATTTGGGGGAACTGCAGCCAGTGTTTTCCCCTGGCAGAAATGACTGAATGGATTTGGCTTGGGTCCTAGTTAAAAAAATCACCTTAATGGAGTTGCCATATTCCATTGGAGGCAAAAACAAGGCATTTCCCTCCCGTGGTCCTTCTCAGATTCTCAGTCCTTGCTGTGTGGACTCACCCACCTGTCATTTTGGCCAGCACTTATGAGCACTGACTCACAGATTGGGAGACAAACCCCAGCATGAAATGTAACAAGAAAGAGCTGAGTGTTAGCATTTGAAGGTAGAAGGATCTCCAGTCCAGCCATCGCTTGCCTAGGAGACTGTCAGTGTCTCTATACTGGTCCTCCAGCCTACTTCCTGAGAGATTCTTCTCTTAGATTGCGCCTGCTACTTAGTGTCTCTTGGTAGAGAAGGTTCTTGCAGTTAGTTTTAAATAAGTCTTTTCTATTTTAGTGGATGGAAAAGTTAGACACTGTCGCTGAGGTTGGAGGGTTGCTAATAAGTGACCAAGCACAGGGATATCACTTTCTCCATGAGGGTAGAGGTTACTGGCTGATTTAGATAATGGTCTTGATGGAAGAATTGAGGGCAGGTGGAAGTAAAGACTTTTTTGGTGGTTTGTCTAATTCCTCTCCTAGAGAGAGGGCAGTGCTGAGATTAGTAGAGCTCTGGTTGTTGGTTCCAGCCTGTTGTTACTGGAAGAAAAGGGGAAAGGAAGAAAAAGCAACAGTACCTCAGGGAGACAGCCCCACCCTACTGAGTCCCCTTTCAGTTTTGCTAAAGTAGCTGCGTGCACACATGACTGTTCCTAGCTCCCCTTTATTCAGGGGATAATCAGGTAAGAATTGTATCCCTCTCTCTAGGATCACAGATATAGATCCTTCCTGATCCAGTACCTACTGTCAAGTTTGACAGGGTGGAGGGACCTGGAGGCAGATAACTCTCCAGTCTGACTTGGGATTTAGGCTTCTAAATCCTTCTAAGGACCTTTGACTCCTAAGGGCACCACTTGAGCCTATCTTCTTATTTTCATTTATTTTATTTTTAAACCAGAGTATTTCCCAAGCAAACAGTCACATTTTGCCCAGTGCCATTTATAATGACTGGGTATTAGCTGTTGGAAAGCAATGAGTCACAGACCCACCACTGGTTCCTTTACAAATTCCCTTTTTTCAGAGGGATATAATAAAACACTCTGCCAGTTACCTGAGGCAGAGGGAGGGACCTTGTCCCCTCTGTATCTGGGGGGCAGAGCTAGGAGCAGTGGGTAAGAGGAAGGACTTTCTGAAGATGCGGCTGCCTGGAGCTGGAGCTGGAGCTGGCTGCCTCACGAGGGAGTGGGTTCTCTTGAGGAGAAGCTCGATGGCCCTGGTCAGGGGTGCTGTGAAAGGGATTCCCACACAGGGTGGAGGATCATCGCCACTCGAGTGCTTCCTAGTCCTGAGATTTGCTCTATCTTTGGTTTGACTTTGTTGTAGATAGGTCTGGGTGATCATATCTTTTTAACACCTGAAACAAGAAATGAGTGTGGCCTTGGGACCTATAATTGTAGAGACTCGCCATGTGGAAGGCCAGATTTTGTCTTTCTGTAGCTGTCCACAGCCCTTGGGTCACTGCTGAGGACTTGCTGTGAACTCTCCAGATTCGTGTTGGTTAATTGCTTTTGGCTCTCTTGCAGCTTTTTGGGATCCTTTCTAGAGGGCCAAATGGATCCCCTTTCTCCTAGATTAGTTCCTCCTGCATCAATTCTATTGATGCCGCCAATCCTGGCACTGCCTTTGTATTTAAAATCTGAAGTGTTAATATGGATGGAAGTAAGAGATGGTGCCACACCGGTGGCTGCTCTCTCTGGCAGGCTGTCCTGGCTTTTTACATCTTGGTAGGACTGTGAGCACCATCATGTGATGCTTGCTTATCGCCTTGTGTCCAGGGTGCCATGGGGGGCACTTAAAGAAGCAGCTTGAGTGGCTTCCCATGAGTATTTTCATCCAGGAACCGTGGAAAAGTTTGTTCAGTTATGGTAGAGAAGAAGGGCAGGGAGGCCCCAGCATAGTATAGAAAGGTCAGTGGCTATTGACTTGGTTGAGAACACATGATTCTTCTCATTCGTGAAGCAGCCTTTATGTTATGCATGTACTGCGTGAGATGCTTCTAGGAACCGTGAATGGCTTGGTTGGTCCCAGCTGTTATGTGGGAACTTGTACTCTGAAGCCAGGCATGTGGACAGGTACAGGGAGGAACTGGAAAGGAACATTTAGCCCATTCTCCTCCCATGTGTCGGGAGGTCAGGCTGGCAGCAAGCCTTGTGACTTGAAGGCGTGGTTAATCCTGGGTACTGGAATCATGCCAGAGGCTGGCCTCAGAGGTCCCAAATGGACCAGCGCCAGAAAAGCTGCCTGTGTCACATCTGGGGCTCGTTGCCTGCCTCCCCCACAGCCCCCTGGAGGCTTGTTCCTGTCTAAGCTGACACATTTTTTGTATCCTTAGGGGCTTGTTTGGCTGGTGGCCCCACACACCCAGAATGCTGCTTCGGGATGAAGCTAGGCATGGAGCCAGATGCAACAGAAAACCTGAGAAAGGGTTCTCTTCCCTCTGAGGCTGGGAGGGCCGAATGCTCATACCCACAAGGATTCAAAAGGCAGAGTCAAGTTGACATCATAAAAAAAAATTCTGAAAAATGTCCAAGATATTTGGGGAAAAAGATGACGCTCTGATTGTTTCTATCTCAGGCACATGTATCCTGGGTAGCTACCAGGTCACATGTCCCTGAGAGCTGCCCAGAATTGGTCAGAATAAAGACTACATCTTAAAGTTGGAGAATGTTAAGTGATTTTTAAATTTTTAAATGAGGATCCTTGGAAGCCAGGAACAAACCTAATGTGATAGGCTGATGCTGGACTGAATCCTTGTCCCTTGACCAGGATGGAAAGGCAGACTGTCCCGTTCTACAAGGATCTTCCTGCAGGCTCTCAAAAACTTAAAGCTAGCCTGTCCTGAAGTCTGAGACACACACTACTTCATCTTTATATGTAAATCTTGCACTTAGGCTAAGAACTAGTGATTGGGTGTATGTGTGGGGGAAGAGGGCTACATCGGGGCAGTTTAGGGGCAGGAAATATAGAAGCTCTCTTTTTATCCTCAAATATAGAGGGGGTGGAAGACAAAGAATATAGCTTCCAAATGATTAATTCTACTTTCTCCCCCATTCTTTTCCTGCTTAGCATTTTGTAACTTACACGCCTCAGAGTGTCTCCTTCCCCGTTAGCACTCCCGCTACCGAACCCATGGGAATCTCCATTTTCTTAATCGCATACTAGAGAGAGAGAGTGTGCTTCTGCAGGGCCCCATGTAATTGTCAGTGAAACTCCTTTTGTGTCCTGCCAGTTGTTTTTACATCTGCCCAGCCTTGGCTGTGGAACAGATCATGTGGTAGAATGCAGGACTACTAAAGAATCAACGGATGATCTTACCGCCACCTCCTTCTCTACCTCCTTAAAGCCTGTCTCAAGTTCCCTCCCTATTCCCTACCCACTTTGGGGTTCTCTCTCAGTTCCCACTTCATTTCCTTATATGACTTTAAAACGGAAGGAGATGGTTGAAGGGATAACATTTTAGATTACATAAACCTGGCTACACATAGGTCATTTGAAATCAGCCACTACGTTAAGGGTCTTCAGTAGGAGCTTATGGTCCAAATGTAAGAGTAACCAAGCTACAAGGTTTAGTACCTAGAACATAGTAAGCACTCAACAGATCCGCATTAAATGAATGCTTGTTTGTCACCTGTTGATTACCAGGGCCAACTGACTTGGCCAAAAGGATGGGTGTTTCCCTGCTCCCTTGCTTCTCCATCTACGAATCTCCCAAAGCTTTCACGATAGATGATATTTCTGTCAGAAAACCAATCCTTCTTAGGTCAGAGGGTCCTGTAGCACTGATTCTAACCCTCCTCCTTTCCCCAGCTCCACACAAACTTTAAGGCTTATTGTAGCAAATCTGCACTTGTATGGCCACCCAACTTGTTATTTTCTTTGTCTCTGACAGTTGCATGGAAGGAAGGTTAGTGACAGGTCTGTTCTCTTCCCATCAAACACTTGGGATGGCTCTGTGTTGTAATGGCCTGGCAGCTGGCAAGTATTTGCCTGCCTGTTCCTTTATGTGTGCTCAGGTCTGCCCTGTGGCCAGCCCAGATGGCCCCAGGAGCTCAGGAGCCATTTCTGTTTTATAGTGAAAGGGGATAAAAGCAAATACACTAGCCCTTTTGCCTAGATTCTGCAGGTTACTTCCTAGTCATCTAGGTCACTATTACCCTAGAGCCTAACAGCCATACCTTTGGAAGGGTCCCAGAGTTGACGCCGTAAGCACCACCCATGTAAATGTTAGAAAGAGGTCAGTTAAAAGTATCTTCTAAAGGATGAAAATGAGCTTTTAGTCATGGCTACAGTAGAATGCTGGATTTTGAAAATGATTAGCAAGTTAGCCATTAGTTAATTGTTAGTTAATATCAAGAAACATGGAGCCACTCACACACCTGCAGACACCGAGAAGGTGGTTTGTGAGAAGATCAGTTAAAAAAGAAAATAACTAAGCTGAGTTTGTGGACTTTGAAAACTAGACAGGGCGATTTTGGCATTTGTTTCAGAAATGGGAACGCAACTGGTGAAGATTTCTGTGGTCCTTGGGGCTGGTGGTGACATCAAAGCTTTCCCATTTCCAGGTAAACATGAAAGAGCTGCATGTTGGAACCATCAAAGTATGACATGGTGGGTTTTGGAGAGATCAGACGTAGCTAAGAGGGGAAATGTAAGATAAAAATTTTAAGTTTTGATGAATGATTTTCTGATGAGAAACTGTCACGTGGGAAAACAATTTAGAAGAAACCCTAGCTGGATTCAAATCTTGCTTCCTACTTTGTGCCCCCCAAAATATGGGTATTCCTGGTCTTCTGGAAAACAGAAGATATGGGGAAGGAATGGAATGGGTAAAAATCTGTCTTCCTAATATTTTGGGCACAAGTGCCCTAATCAGGGATGGTTTGAACTGGAGAGAGCTGGGAGTTCTGAGAGAAGGCCTGGAGTTTTAGGGGGCCCTGTGGAGGCTGTTGCAAGGGGGCTTCTGAAAAGGAAGAGGACTGTTCACGATACCCCCAGCTGTCATCTTTTTGATGAATACCCAGATGTTCTGGGATGGAGGAGAGAATAGCTTTTTCTCTATGCACTGAGATATAGCAGAAAAGGGCTCCTTACTGACCAATGGAGAAAGTGTGGTAGGCAGCTATGGCTTCATCTGTGATTTCCAAGTATCAGGGCAAAAAGTAAAAAAAATCTGAACAGGCATCAGGATTTTAGTCTTTTGTGTGGATCTAGCTTCTCAACTTGAATAATATAAAAGAATATTTGAGTCCTGCCCAATTAATCCAGTAAATAATAGAGTCATAATTAACTTATACCAACCATAAGGACACTCGCAGCAGATCAATAATAGTGAAAGAACTTATCCTTCTTTTGTGGATAGTGCAAGCATGCCTGACTGCCTCAGCATACAGAAAACTTGTTCAGTTGTGCAGGAGCTTTGGAGCAAGAACTTCATGTCCAATGTCACTGTCACACACCTGGCATGAAGTCTTTTGATGCTGGTTCTTAGTCACTGGGCTAGTTTTACCCATTCTAGCTCAGAGTTTAAGCTAGCTAAAGGGCCCCAGTTTAGCTTATCAGAGGTTATTTCCAGAAAGCCTCCTCCCTCTAGGGACTTCAGACATGAACAGACTGGAGAAGGTGCAGAGCTGGAATGGATTACCCAACTGGCTTAACCAAGAGAAAGGAAGAATACACCCTCAACTGGTGACTCAATTGGACTGTTTGAGTTATTGCCTCTTGATTGGTCTCCTATGTGGTGGTGGTTGAGATAATAGAATCTCCTTAATCTGACTACTGTACTTATTTCTGCATTCTACCAAATGTAGCGTATGTGTGCGGTTGGCTTCAATAAATTTTTCATTTAAAAATGAAAATAAGCAAAAGCAAGAGTTTGTAATGTAATGCCCAAATTAAGTAAACGCCCTTGATAACCTTGGTCAAGAACAATGAATCCCATCCCTTAAAATGTAAGGGCCTTGGTAATTTGTGGCATAGTTGCTTGATTGAATCAAAATAGGATTTACTGAATTTTCCAAGCCTTTATTCCCTAAGCCTTTTACTATGGTATCACACAGTTTCTTACATTGACATACACAGTGGTCACAATTGTCCCCAGAAAGCATTAGAAAAGTAAACTCTTTATGTTCACTGCAAATCTTAGTTACACATGTTCTGAGTCATGAAATTCAAGGGAAGTAAAATTACTCCATGTCTAGGAGGCAACTGTTTTACAAATGCAAAACAATTTGGATAGATAAAATATTTGAAAACAATTAAAACCAAATCAACCTGTACTTTATCTGTGTGCTGAGATTTTAGGTCCAGTGGATCAGAATACAGGGAAAAAACTAATGAGAATCCCTCAATGGATCCTTCACCCACCAAACAAGATTTCTTCAGAAACCGACTTGCTCTTGCAAATGACCTTGACCAAGGAACAGCTGTGTAAAACATACTTAAAGTTGTATTGTCAAGTGGTAAGATGAGGATAAAAAGCTTGTATATATCTGTGTAGGAGTCTATATATATATTGATGTATAAATCCCTGAGGAAAACTAATATAAATACACATGAAACTAAATCAACATACAAGACATTGAAGAGATGAAGATTAGTCTATGGTTGAGAGCTGGCCTTTTGAACCTCAACACTTGGGAAAAGGGAAACGAAGACTTTTCACAGCATTACAGAAAAACACAATAAATTTGGAGGAAAATAAACGTTTGTAAGAACAAAAACTTCCACCTTGAAGTCATTCCCCCAGTATAATATTGAGCATGTTCCTATTTAACATGGATGTGAATTTTGTGCTTCCTAGGTATTTAGCTTATTAATTCATCCCAGTGTTCTTAGACTAATATACACAATGTTAGGGGCCAGTTCTGTCTTGCCTATGTCTTCCCGAACCCCCAAGGCAATACATAACATTCTTTAGGCAAAGAGGTCAGTTCACAGAATTGCATTTTACATGTTGGAAATATAAGTTGTGGAGAATTTGTGTTTAAACCATGACACAGAAGGTTCAAAGCTTAAAGACATATAGGTCTCCAAATAGGAAAACAACCTTAAGAGTAGTATTCCTCTTGTTCTATGGTTATGAAAATCAGTTTCCTTTCTGGAAACTGGGAGGCCAGAGAAATTATTTTCCCTTTTGTGGGTTGTGCTGCAGATGTTTTATTGAGTACTCAGGATTCAGAGGTCCATTAGTGATCCTGAGTGTCACACACTCATGACCAGATAGACTGGGAAAAAAGCACTGATTTAGCCACATCCTCTTTAAAAGACTTTCTTCAGTCTGTAAAGAAAAGTGGCAACAACAACAGTGGTTTAATGGCTCACACACAGTGGTTGCTACAGACACTAAGTCAGAATGAAAACTTAGGGCTGGCAATGACCTTATTCTGTTTTCCAGAAGTGAATTGTAAAGAAACGAAGTTCTTAGAGCTCTGGCAGAGGAGTCATTGCAAAGAAGCTTCTCTGGCTAGGGGGTAATAAATTTGCTCTATTTCCGCATAGGTATGCCGAAGAGGGTCCACATCCTTGACCTGCCCCAAATGTCAGAATCATGATAGAAAAAATTAGGTTTAAACCATTTGTCTCTACTTCTAGGCAGTTACCTATAATTAGGGACATTGGTTACTATTCATTCAGCATCTTGACACTCTAGCTGACTTTTCCAGAGATTGTTCCTCTAGTTATGGACCGTTTGAGAGAATAGGAGAAATTTCACTTCTAAAAATTACAAGTTTTCTTCTCCTTGTCTGATGACTAATTAGGAACCCATCTATTAGTATTTTGAACAGTAGGAGTCTGGAGCACTTCCAGGATCACTGCCAACTTTTTGGAGTTTCCAATCTTGAAACCAAGCTTTTCATTTTCCTGAAACTAATGAAGTCCTTTGAAATTAGATTTCTATTGTCAGGTCAAAGAAGTTTTGGGGGCAGTGTTCAAAAACAGTGTGAAATTGAAGTAGATGTGAAAAGTGAAACAGAAGACACAATCTCTTAAAATTTCCTTCTCCTTTATATTGTTTATCATAAAAATGATCAATTATTAGGATGGCTTCAAAAATATCATACACCTCCCAAATTTTCATTTGAATAACATCATTTGAGAAATCTTGATGCTACATCTGTAGCACAACTCAATTTAATTATATTAAACTAGCCTAGAAAACTGGGAATAATTAATGCTGCTCCTCTCTGGGTCTCTATCACCTGACATCTGGATTTTTTTCTGGTAGTTTTCTAACTGCCCCCATCAGTCCCACACATCTTCAACGTATGAATATCCCCAAATATTGCTTTGTGTGAAACTCAAATTGTTCTTATTTGTCTACTGTCAAATTCCAAACGACTTGACTTGACATTCAAGGTTTCTTTCTCTCTCCAGGACAGCTCCAGGTTTTCTCCTGGACTGCCATCTCCCTCTTTGCAGTCCTGGCGAACTACTGTACCTCAACTAAGCTGGGCTGTTCCTCTTTCCTGGCAAGCCATGCACCTTGCTCAGGCCCACTCTTGCTTCATGCATTTTCTCTGCTAATCTCCAAGATCCAGTTTAAACTTCCTCATCTTTCTGTGGCCTCTTGTGGTGTAACTTATCTACCCTTTGATATATGAGTCTTGTCTTCCTAACAAGAATGTAAGTCTCTGTGAGGGGAGGAACTGTACTGTATCTTTTAAAATTCTTTCCACTCTAGAATAGTAGGTGCTCAGTAAATGGTTAATGGTGGTGCTCTAACAGAGAGAGGCTACAGAAATTAATTTCTATTCATAATTTGACAAACAGTTTCAGGGTTGTTACTCTACCTTCTTGCCTTTCCTTTTTTTTTTTTTTTTTTTAAGAAAAATATCAGTCACAAAGGAAATAAAATACAGTTGTCTTCGGAAGCAGTTAAAGGCACCGCTGGCAATTTCACAGCATCTAGCATCAGAAAACACTTCTCCATTAAAAAGAAAAAAGTTCACCATTCTTTTCTGTGTTGTCCTGGCTCATTTAATAATCTTTTTGGGTAGTACAGTAAATTGACAGAGGAGATAGGATCTTTAATGACATGGACTAATGATATCTAATGTAATGTTGCACAAGGGATGAAGTCAGGGTGGGAAAGAGCTTGGCAGTTGCGGAAATCTTTTGCCTCCAGTCTTCCAGAGCAGCACAGTTTACACAGGAGAGCACAGATAGCTTCTGGAAGTGTTTGGGTTGATAAACAAAAAGAAGCATTCTACCAAAAGATGAAGTGGATATTTTTGCACAGGTTAGGAGGGGCAACAGGTCCTTTCTGCATCCTTCTGGGGTCTGTATTACAACCCCAAGCAAGGACTGTCCTGCTTTTCTGATTCCAGAGCTGGAACTTTGGAGAACCAGGGATTTATGGGCTAACACTCTGGGGTTCTATTCAGTGGGTTATTTCATAATATGACAAACAGTTTAAACTATTCGAGGCTTAAAATTAGAGTGTCTCTTGCTTGCTCAAGAAAACCTTTTGAACAGTGCTCCTGTAGCACCTCATGTCACATTCTCTCATCTGCTTCAAATCCTTACTGATACATTATCTTTTCTCCATGAGGGTATTTATAAACATGCAGGTTCCTGGGTACTATTTCAGTCCCACTCCACTGGAATAGTTCAGCGTGTGGCCCAGGAATCTGCATTTTAAATGCACTCAGGTGCTTCTTGGTCCACTGAAATTTTAGAGCTGTTATCTCTTAGATCAATAAATTGAATGGTTTAGTACGTTAACCTCAGCACATGTATTCTGTACATAGATTAAATTTTAGGATAGAATAGATTACACTTACCTTGTTGCTATAGAAAACTGAAAGTTCATCAAAACCCAAATGAATCTTTCTGAATTATTTAATTTACCATCTGTAACTTTTACTATCATATACAGTAAGATTTTGATTAAAAATATACACATCAGTGTTCTTTATAATAAATTGGTAAAATTGTATATTCCAGGTAACCAATTGCGTGCAGTTAGAAACCTGATAAAATGAATGTCTTATATTAAGTTGTATAATAAAACTAAGTCTAGTTTTCAGACTAGACCTTCTCTTTAAATATCACCACTAATAACTTTCTTCCTCAGCCGAAAACAGTAATGCTTTGGGAACACTTGGGATTCTCATATCCTGAGAACTGATTTAACTTAAAGATGTGCATGGCCCATTCTCAGCCTGTGAGTATCCCCATATTTATGTATGGGCCAGTGGGTCTCACGTGGTGGGGAGTGGTGGAGGGAAAAGGAAAGGTGAGATACAGTTTTTCAAAAAGGGAAGTGGGTTGAAAAAAGGTTGAGAAAACTGATGGAGAGGCATCTATATGTTTTAGGGGAAAAAGTTAGAAATTGATGTGTGACCCTAGATCTAAATGTTAAATATATAAGAACATGTAAGGATATGATATAGGCAGTATGTAAATATTATTTGGGGAGATTGTCAGACATTCAAAATAATTAATATTTTTGTAGCTAAACCAAATAACTTGTTTTCCAAAATTGTTGTTTTTGATGAACTTGGTGCATAATCTTTAATAAGTCATTAAACTTATTAACTATAAAATAGAGATATTTTTAGTCCTTTTTCTTACCTCAGTCCCTTCAGAGACAGTAGCATTCAGTGCTCTTAATTCTTGGCAGGAAAGCTGAATGTGTTGTTTCTTCCTCCTGTATATAAACCTCTGCATCTGACGATGGTGGATCCACTGTGGAGGGCTGTTTGGAGACTGTTTCTAAGTGTTGTTTCCGATAGGTCACATCCCCTCTTCTATCACATTTTCCTTTTCAGCTGGGGCAAACCCTTCAGCATACACACATGCTCCTCTTTCTCCCCCTTTAGCAAAAGAAACCTCTTGATCATTCTAGCTGTGTCTCAGTTGTTTCCTTTTACAGTAAAACCTGAAAGAGGACACAGCCCCACCCTTCTCCTCATACGCCTTAAACCACTGGGCACACAGCACTCCCCTGAACGCTCCTGTCAAGGGCATCGATGACTTTCCCCCTTGTAAAACGAACAGTACTCCCCCATCAAACAGCATCAAACAGCGTTTTACATGCAGATCACTTTGTTCCTGTGAAATGATGTCTTTACCAGGCCTCAAGGACACACCTCATTCCCAGTTTTCCCCTTCATTCCTTCCTGGTCTGTTTATTGGTTCCTCCTCTCTCCACCTTCTCTTAATGTTACAATGCCCCAGGGCGCTCCTTTGCTTAGATCTCTTTCTATCCAGTTTGTACACATCTCTTTGGTGATCTTATCCAGTCTCTTGGCTTTAAAATGTCGTCCTTATGAAAGTCACTTCCAATTTCCTATTTTCAACCCCTGACTCTCCCAAACTCCAGACTTAATCTCTAGCTGCCTCCTTGCACCTCTCAGATGTCTTAGGTGCTTATTGAACTTAACATGTCCAAGCCTGCTTCAACCAAATCTTCCCCACTTGAGTAACATTATCCTTCCAGTTGCTCAGGCCAAAAATCTGGAAGTCATCCTTGACAATTCTGTTTATTAAACCCAAGACTTAGTCTATCAGCAAATTAGCTGTTTTCCAAATTTATTGACTCCAACCTCTTCTCATCACCTTCTCTCCTGTCGTCCTAGCCAATCTGCTTTCTATTGGGCTAGCCTCCCTAGTCCCACTCTTGACCCTTCATTATTCTCAACACTGCAGCCAGTGTGACATCCAGAGTGATCATGTTAAAATGTGCAGGTCATGTCACTCCTCTGCTCAAACCCCTCTAAGGAGCCTACTTCAAATAGAACCCAAAGCCATTACATGAAACCTATTCTGCCTCTATTCATTCCTCTCCAGACATAAATAGGCTCAATATTCCTCAGATATATCAAGAACACTCCTGCCTCTGGGCCTCTGCATTGACTCTGTGTTTCGCCATACCTCCTTCAAGTACCTTTCTGCGTGAGGCTAACTCTCACCATCCCGGTTAGATTTCACTTCCCCTGCCCCTACGTTCCCAGTCACCGTGTCCTGCCTGCTTTTCTGTTCATAGCAGTTACAGCATTCTAACATATCATATACCTTTGTTCTTATTTCTTACTGTCTACGTTTCCTCACTGGATTGTTAATCCTACGGTGATACTGATTTTTATTTGCTTTGTTCATTGCTATATTCCTAACATCAAAACTGTACCTGAAACAATAAATATTTGTGGAATGTTTTATAGTCAGATGGGCCCTAATCAAATCTAAAAGCAGGCGAGCTTTGAAAATATATCCCTCAGAAGCACTTACCCTGTGAAAGGCATTGGGTTTTACACATCTTTAAACCTCACAGTAGTCCCACATAGTAGATTTATTAACCTCATATATTGTTGAGAAACAGAGACTCAGATTATTTAGATAACTTCTCCAAAGTCACGCATCTTTTAAGTCATGGAACCAGAATGGGAATCACATAGCACCTCTTCTGCTCTACCACAATGACTTTTCCTTTTCTTGCTGACTCTTGAAGATAAAGAAAATAGCTTCTAAAAAAGGGCTATAGTTTTCTTTTTGCCTTCAGTGAGAACCAAGAGTCCTAAAATAATAGAACTGCCAGAAACAACTTTTTTGGAATTGTACCCCAATCAAATCCCTCCTTGCCTGTGCATCTACCTGCAAAAAGATAGGCTCGGCTGTGGGCCAAACCCTAGAGACTTAAGTGCCCTGAATCTGTGATAAGCTAATGACTAAAATAAGTAAACAAGCAAACTACCTGGTTAAAATTAAAAGGAAGTGATATTTCAAGAGCAAATTTGGAATTGGGTTTGACGAGTCAATGTTAATGTTATTTTCCTATAGCTATTAAACTCATTATCTAGCATATACTCAATAATACATACTTATATTTCACGACAGCCTACAAATGGATTTTGTACAAACTGATGACTTTTGTCTTTCATCCAAGGGTACAACCCCCCCCCCACGCCCCGAAACCCACCAATGGAGTTCCCGTGTAGTGCAGTGGGTTAAGGATCCAGCAATGTCATTGCAGCGGCTCCAGTTGCTGTTGTGATACAAGTTGGATCCCTGGCCTGGGAACATCCACATGCCATGGGTGCTGCCAAAAAACAAAACAAAACAAAAAACCACCAATGAATATTTACCTTTCTTGAAAGCAGTCCTCCAAGTACCAGGAATCAAAGCTGAGTCAGTGACTCACTGCTCCAGACCTCAGTTGCTTCAGTTTTTATTTTAATCAATTATTTTGGCTGCACTGGAGGCACGTGGAAGTTCCCAGGCCAGAGATCAAACCTTGCCACAGCAGTGACAATGCCAGATTCTTAACCTGCTGTGCCTCATGGGAACTCCTTCAATTTTTAAATAAGGATATTAGATCTCTAAGGATTCATCAGTTTTCTTTCTACAGTTCACCATGAATGACCTCACATTTGCATAATTCTTTACAGTGTACAACTGTAAGCTGTATCTTTTCATGCTAAGCCTAGAAAGAATTCCTGAATGTCAGGCTGCCATGTTCCAGCAGGCCTCAGCAAAAATTGTCAAGGAACTATGGTATCTTAAAACTTTTATGGACTATAAGTGCCTCAGTCCTCCCTCTGCAATTTCATCCAGGTGACATCCAAGGTCACCACAGTATTAATTTTCACCTCCAGGGCCTCCCTCTCCCTACAGTCATAGGGCTTGATACAGAAGGAAGTACTAAACTTTTATAATAGTGTGATTCAGGAAAAAGCACCTCCAAAGCAAGACCATGATTAAGAGCAAACTATTTCTCTGGAAAGTATGAGCTAAAAATGAGAGTCACTAATGACATTAAAATACTGCCCTCTAAAATAAATACATGCAAAAACAATACACTTGTGGGCTATGTAAGGCATTTTTATTATTTTTCGGTTTATCTTAGTAATGCCAGAAAAATAACAGCCATTATTTTCACTTTAAATGCAAACTGAGTACTGCTGCACAGAGTACAAAAATTACCTACGAACATGGTTAGGTACAAAGGCTGTATTAGATGTGGAGACCGAACTTTGTTTTTACATCAAAGTAAGACTGACAGAGCAATTTTTTGGACAATTATTTTAGCAAATAACCATGCTACTAAACAAAGGCAAATACATATATACATATATATGTATATATATATATGCATATATATACATATATATATAAAATATATATATATACACAAACATGTTTCAACTGAAGTTATACATGTCACTTTGACAACAAAGGCTTCTTCTCTGGTGGGTTTCACCAGATATTTGCACCCCCAAATCCCCTGCCCTGATCCCACCCCCAAATGCTGACTTGATCTGAAGAAAAAAATTAGAGATGTTCTTAATTAAAGGCACATTTGGCAGCTACTGAAAGTGGCATGCATCTGGCACAGGTGCGCTCTCCCGAAAGCCACACGACTTCCATCTGTTATGCATCTTGTTTCTTTGAGTGGTAGTCCAATGTGATCCACCTTTAGCTAACTTGCTTTATAATTTTGCAGCAATTGGCTACTTAATGCACTATTTTCATTAAAGGCAAAAGGGAAATTTGCTCACAGTCGACAGAAAATGCACTTTACGGTGTCCAAAATGGAAAATAAGGCATGAAATTTACAAAACAAGTTACAAGTGCTCTCGTTGTTTAGATTTATCTTATAGATTTCATGCTTTTCTTAGAGCTCAAAAAATTTCACTGGCTCATCTATAAGGGATTATGAAATGATTTTAAGTTAGTAATGAGATGTTTCAAAAGAAAAATATTGAATAAACTAAGTCATCTCTTTCCCATATAAGTAGTTTTACTGCAGAACATTCTTTCAGCCAAACTAGTATTAACTTGTTGGTGCTTATTTTACTGGTAAAGATTAAGTGTGCAACAGAACAGGACCTAGACTTGTACAACAGTCATACAATATAGGTTAAAAGAATAAGTGAACCTATCCACAGCAGCAGAATACCAAGAAATAAATGGTTAAATTTCCCTTTCTAAATCGGAGGGGAAAAAAAAAAAGGTTTTCCTCAATATGTACAACACTAATAAGTTGGGACATCCCTCCCTCCATTTCCATTATTTGTTTTACTGAGCCACTTAAAACTCTGAGTTTAAGCTGTCATTAAGAGACAAATGATGAAGTACATGACTAAAGTGAGCTAAATTTGAGAATTGAGATCATAAAAAGATCATGATCATAGATTTTTGATGTATAAAAAATTAATTTAGAACCGTAATATAGCCTCCAGCTGAAATAGTACTTGTTCACTACACTCTTAACTATAGTATAATTAGTATGGCATGCT
The DNA here is from genome assembly GCF_054392235.1 of Sus scrofa. Taxonomy (NCBI): domain Eukaryota; kingdom Metazoa; phylum Chordata; class Mammalia; order Artiodactyla; family Suidae; genus Sus; species Sus scrofa. The sequence continues at coordinate 113,572,533 of NC_139385.1, read as the reverse complement.
CTCTGCTAAATTCAGATCCATTAACACATTCTTGAGCTGTTAGAGCACAGTAACCTACTAAACACATAATTTGATACCCAATGACATTTAGTTAAGCAAACTTTTGATGTTTGTATATTTCTTGATAATTTGTAGTCTTAAAATACATTTGGAGGTCTGGGAAGCGTAAATAACCCATCTTTCAATAAATTTAGACACACTTATCTGTTCCTGTTTTTAAAAGTACTTAGATGTGAAAAGTTTCCCTAATATATTGGTTATCAGCCCACTTAGGTAAATTCAACCGTGAAATATTTTCTTCACTTTATGATCCAAAGATAATGAAACGTCTAAGAGCACTTCCATTTCTTAAAGAAATGTTCCCTATTTAGGAATATGGTTTAGAAAAAGGCATGCTGCCTTGACTATCTTGTCCTGAATTCAAAAGCAGAATTTTATGGTGATACTTTTCTCAGCCACTTCTTGTCCCTAGATTAGGTATATTTTAGTTACTACAAAGAATAAATTTGTCAGCTTGTTAATGTTTCACATGTGAAGAAGGCAAGGATACAGTTTTCTCACCTCCATTTAAGGGCATCCAGTTGGAATTTTTCTAATCAGTTACCGCTGCAGAAAATGTTTTTATCCAAGTTTTACACTTCAGAATAAAAATATCCTCTATCCACAATGTATATAAAGCTGATGCACAGTGAAGCGGTCTCCTAGAACCACCAGAGTAGAAGAATGCTTCCCTTTGGGAGAACTTCAAATCTGAGTTTTTCTTCTTTATACAATCAGGCGGGCTGCAAAGAGGTCATTATCTTATGGAAGGCTAACACACTGGCCAGAGAGATAGTGAATGGACTCCAATGTGACTTTTCTTAGGTTCTCATTTGGAGTGAGGGTGGAGTAACTAAAAAAAAAAGAAGTGTGCATAAGACCTATAAAGGGAAATCTTAGGGACAATGAGGCTGGTCTAATAAAAAGTCATGGAAATTCTGGAATGTGTATTGATTAATTGTAGCAGCACTAGTAAGTAGGCTTAGATAAATTCGTGTTGAATGAATGGTCTTATGAACACTGCATACAAGAGTGTATTTGAAATTAATTTTGGGGGAGAATTTTAAAAGGAGAAATTTAACAAAGAGAAAAGTGGCTACCATAATAAGAATGGTACAGATATTAAAAACAGAAGATTCAACTCTTAAATAAATAAGAAAGGATATGATAGGATGGATTGCTTAATGATGATGCAACCAACATTCTGGTCTTAAAGGACTATATACTGTACTAATCTGGTGTACTTTTAATGCTCTAATAAGTATCACAGAAAGCTATTAAAGTACTAGGTTTCCACCATGACGCAGCACTTCTAAATGGCATGGTTAACAGAATTGCTGAAATGTTGCTTCATTATTCAGAGGACACATGCAGATACTGATGAACCGATGACTCTCTAAGGATAGAATACTGCACACTTCACATATGTTATAGTGGAGATTAATAACACTTTTTCTCTTTAACAAGTAGCATGCATTTCAGTCACAGTATTTGTTAGACTCAGAAGATCAGTACATAGGCTTAATGAATAATCTGTATTATGTTATTAATGATGTAGATAGATGTTCTATTATGAGCAGTTCTGATAGAGCAAAGACCTCAAGCAAGGTAGAATGTTTAATATAAAACTTTAACAAACTGTATACATGTTGCCTAGGAAATTAAAAACCTTACAAAGCTCTGCTTAAAAGATATCCATCCTATTCTAACCAAATATTTTCCTACATGCCAAATGTCATTCTTTAAGATGAATACATACATCTAGAACTAGAAACCAAGGCGTACCACAATACGTGCTTTTATGCTTAGTGTTTGTGTGTTTGAACTGAAAGAAATAAGAATCAACCATTTTATCCAGATAATAATTTAATATATGCCAGCCAAACAAAGTATTTGTATCTTTATTCAATTAAATTAAAACAGACCTGCCAGGTATATTATATAACATTCACTATATACACATGATTTAGGCAATGCAAGGTAATTCTCGATATGCTCATCACTCAACTATTAGTAAAACATGAACGGTGTCAATGATGCCCAGCAAGTGCTCCTTTCACACTGGGTGACTGCATTTCCAGAGTGGTTAGAGGGACAGCTACAAGCCATGACATGGATTACCAGTAAACTTTGTGGGAGAAGGGGGGAAAATGACAATCTAGCACAGATTAACAGTCTCCTAAGTGTAAATCATATACTCGACAGTTACATTTTTTAAAAAGTTCTTCTGTCAGTATTAATGACATAAAACTTCTCTTGTTTGAAGGCAACACCACCACGTTTTGTTTGTGTAGGGAAGGTGAGTAGGGAAATGCTCTTAAAATTGGTATAATTACTCTTAAAAAAAAAAAAAGTACCTCTTTGGTGAAGCCTCGGTACCCATTCATTTCACTGTAATTATCTGTAAACAGGACTGTAGTACAGTGCTGGGCCTTGATTCCAACAAGTCAGGTACCACAGCCTTTCCTCACAGTCCTCTGAATGATTTTTAAGAAAATATTCTAAAGTAGGACGAGTAAAAGCAAAGGAAAACAAAGGAGGGTTTGAAGATCCCTGTTTAAGATTTTTTAAAAAGTGCATAATATTTTGAATTACAAAAACTGTCATCATGTGGGCCTGTTGGACACTAGACTGTGTTTTCCATCCCTTTAATGAGAAAGATCACTTCACAAAAAGAGGACTCCTGCCTACTGGCTGGAAAAAGTCCCTTTACTTGATTTTCAGGTGCAATCAGTTGTCCACTTCCTCTAGATCAGTCTTTCCATATTCTAAACAAACACCATTTTCATTTTATAATTTTGTCTCGGTTAAGTTCATTGTCTTATACTGCATCTTGAAGTAGAGTCATTAGTGTTTGGAGCTCTCATTTTTAACTCCTCAGTGCTGGCACATTCAGTGCATCCATTGCCAGCAATGGATTTGGGGTGAAGAAAATGGACATCCCGGTACAGAGGAGTTCAGGAAGAATGGGCGTTCTCCAACAGTGGTGGTCCATCTCTGTGCATGGATGGGTGTGTGTGCTCCCTTTTGTAAGTTTTTGGAGGGAGTTTGGGGATATGTTGAGAAGTGCTTTGTCGTGGAGGAACAGGTGGCCCAGCAATGGAATGAAGGTCTACTTCCTGTGTCAATGGTGGTGATGGTAGATGCCTTCTGGTGCCGTGAGGAGAAGGTGTTTGAGGAGGAGGTGGTGTAAAGGGGGAAGGGCTATTTGGGAAGAAGGCATTACTATGGTCACTTTTTTTGCCCAAAGGGGGAGGTTGGAGATGTAGTGGTGAGCTTGAGAAAACATCAGGTGTCCTCACAGGTTCTCGTGGTGGTAGTAAGGGAGGGCTTTCAGGAGGGTCTGATATAGAGGTCCGGTCTGATATGGAATATCGTGGTGAATAGGCTTTTGATGTGGGTTGCCTAGGAGGAATTGCTGGGGGGCTGTCCAAATGCTTAGACATAATCTAACATAAATGGAAAAAAAAAAAAAGACATGCATTAAAAATTTATTTAGCACCATGAATATATTAATAATTAAGCTGGGGTTTTCAAACATGCTATTGGAAGAACTCTAGGTGTGGATCAGGGAGTTCTGCCATAGGTATTATTTATTTCATTAAATTAATTAATTAATTTAGTCTTTTTAGGGCCACACCCGTGGCATATGGAGGTTCCCAGGCTAGGGGTCTAATCGGAGCTGTGGCTGCCGGCCTACACCAGCCATAGCAAGGCCGGATCCTTAACCCATTGAGCAAGGTCAGGGATCAAACCCGCAACCTCATGGTTCCTTGTTGGATTCATTTCCTCGCGCCAGGACAGGAACTCCACCATAGGTTTTAAATTGGAGGTTGTGGCAATTCATTCATTAAAAGAAAATTTTTCCCCTCAAAGTTTTTATCTTATTTTTTGTAAAATTTTGTAGTTTGCTACTGCTTACCTATCACTCAGTAATGTATGATCACTTCTGATTTAACCTAAGTTACCTACCAATTTTTACAATTTTAAACTTACTACATTAACATTTCATGATATTCTGCAAAGAATATCTTGACTCGCCCAGGTGCTCTGACCTCTGGACACTTTGAGACCACTGCATCATGTTAACAGGTGGCAAACACAGAAATTCAAACAGGTAGAAAAAAATAGCTATTATGAGCCTTTAAGGTCTCTTCCAACCCAAAATCTTCATGAAAATCCTATTTAAAAGCATGTCAGATTCACTATTAAGGACTCAGGTAATGTTTAGCACTAAGATACAGTTTCATTCAGAATGTGTTTCATATAAAGCTTCAGACCTCTTTCCTCTCTCTCTCCTTCTTTGTCTTTTGTATGTTTTTAAAGAACTGCCTGAGACTACATTACTCTTACATTATATGTTAAATTTGCTTTTTTGCGACAGTACCCATAATTTAGATTTACAAGGGTTTTGAAAATCATCCCCAAAACTGCTTTCAGAAGAAAGGAAATAAAAATTACTGCCTGTAAATCTGTATTTAATCCTTGTTTAAACTCTGTTAAAGCCCAAATACTGTTAACCAAATCCAGTTAAAACTAGACACAAGCAATTGATTATAATGTAACTATAATGATTCTGGTTTCCAGATAACAAGATTTTCTACTTTACCTTAGATGGCGAAGATTCCGCTGGGGCAGATTCTGGTCGTCTTCGTGGAGGAACAGGAGGGGGGACAGGCACTTCATCAGTGCTCTTGGTTAAGCTTATAGATGATACTGAAGCAGATCCTGTAGGATGTTAAATTTTTTGAAAAGTTCACAGGAATTTTATTTCATCTATTAATCCTGAAAAGACTTGGAAACTGCTTATATTTATTAAAAGAAATGTACAGAAGTATCAAAAGCAGTTCAATACATCAACACCCAAATATTATTTCCTTTATTAAAGCAAAATGCTATGAAAGCATGCAGAAATCCTTAGCAGAATTTTCAAGAAAAAAAAGCTGCCTAAAATACTCTGTTACTCTGCTTCTTAAACAAAACAATGTTCCCATTGTTAATAATCTATTACTGGAATTTTTTATTTGGGTCCCAGTCTTGGACTTTTGAGAGAGACAGCAAACTATTAAACACCTTCAGAATGGCAATTTTTTAAGCATTTACGATGGGCTCCTTTTTTTCCCTTTGACTTTATTAGTACAGAATTTCCTTGCCTTTACTGGATAGTCCTTGGGAATAGTTTCTGATCTTAACCAGTGTGTCTTCCAGCAATCCTCTTCAAGAGTGCCAGGGAGAAAATCTAGTGTTTGGGGAAGGGAGTCGTTCCTCATTTTGCTTAGGGATCATCTCTCCTTGGCAGGGAAACAAAGTCAGGTACATCATACTCTAATCCAAAAACTGTAATTGTGATGGAGCTATTTAAGATGACTGAGGCAGTGCTGATAATAAAAACAGGAAATTACACTAGAATCTAGTGAACCTGGTTTAGGAGGAAGTCGATGAACTGGCGCCACTAACTGGAACCTATCTTACAGACATTTATGATGACAAGGATAGGCATATAAGTAACTGCACTTTGAAAAACATTTATGTAGGTTCTTGACTAGTTTATCAGCACAAAGATGTGAAAAAAACACTTAAATGATCATTCATAATTATATTTGGTAGGTTCTTTTTTTCCTTTAAGCATTGACAATTTTGTTAATTAAATGTTATAACAGTATAGAACTTAAAAAGAGTACTTTGTATACTGATTTTACCCAAATGAACAACATTCTGATCACCTACCTTTTTTCTTAAGAGACTATACAAGTTAATTTAGTTTTGTAAGTTAACATTTCCCATTGTCCATATTTTGAAATCATTTATATGAAGGACAGCAAAAAAAAAAAAAAAAAAAAAAATCAATTAACTTAAAATTTATGGAGTAAGTTTGGTGAGTTGTTAGTTTACTTTTAAAATTAAAAGCAAATATCTACATTGGAACTTTATTTTGCTTATCAGTGAAGAATATTTAGGTTACATACTTTAAGTAGTTACAATGATAAGACAGTTCTTCTAAAGTCAAATTACAGTCATTTGTCTGCAATCTGTGCTGTCCCCAGACTAAGTGTATTTTGTGACTTAGACACTGCATGTAGCTGCCAACATTCTCATATGCGCATGCATACTCTTGCATTTTTTTTTAAGTTGAGCATTAAAACATATTTAGAACTCCAGAGTTGGAAAGGAAAAATGGTTAAATGTGGAAGCCACTCATATAATAATGTTCTTTTAAAAGAGAAAGTAGGTTTTACAAAAAGCATGAAAAGTATATAAATTTAATAAGCAAATCATTTATGATCAAAAGATAGCACAAGTGAAGGCCTCACTTCTAAGATGCTGCAAAGCAAGGTACCAATGCTGCCAGACCCAAGAAGAACTTTAGCAGGAAAGGTTACATTTGGTTTAATTTTTAAAGCCAAAGCAAGAATTATGCGTCTTAAACCAAATATACTAACTTGGGCCATGGGGCAGTGTAACTTGGATAAAGACGGTATCGCTGCCTGTGAAAGGAAACAAGAAAAAGTAGATTTTTTTTTTCATTTATATATTCAACTCATCTGTAAAAATGTATTTATGATAAAAATGTTATTTTTGTCATTATAGTTTTAAAGAATGGTAGAACAGTTTAGCAAAAGCTCATTACTACTTACTTCTGAGAAAAATAAAGAAACTGCATTAATAGCACTGGGAATTTTGAAGATTCCTTTTAGACTTACTACTTGATATCTTAAATTAAAAACATTCATGGGAAAATACAATATCCTACATTAGCAGAAGGTTTTTAAAAATGTATAAACCCAATCTGAGCAAAGAATTCCGTTGGACAAACAGAAATATGTAATATATATATATATAGGATTATTTTGAAAACCCAAACTTGTGAAATAAGTAGAAAGTAATAAATTGATGTTTTAAAAATTGAAAAATAAAAGAGAAATTCTTACTAATATTATTGTTATATACCTTTGACAATGTTCTTGGGGCTTATGCTCTCATCACGAAATAACTACTGCTTTGGATATTACCAAACGACCTTGAAAGTGATATAGATTTTTCCTTCTATATTTCTGAACACTTAAATCCATTAACCATTTAGTGCTTAGACACATTTTATATAGGAAACTCTCTGATAAATTTAGAATGTCTAATGTCAACAATACCTTTAAGAAAAAAAAAATTTGAAAATCATAAAAGCCAAAGCCCCAAGAGCATTAAAGTAGAAAAACTGAGACAAAGGCTATATGATCTATACTGGTTGTAAACCAATGTAGTTGTTTAGGTTACACTGCCTCATATTACCAACACATTGAACAGTTAATGTCCAAGAGACTGAAACAATCCTACAGCATTAGACTGAGCTGGTTTTTAAAAATTCAGGTTTCTCTCTTGTTTTTGCACAACTGGAAATCACTCAAATAATCCGGATTACTGGTTTTTCTAGCTTCTTTGGTCAGAATGAGGATGATTTTACATCCCAGGTTTAGTTGGCAGGACTGTTAATCTGATTGCTTATATAGATACAGTGGTATTACTTCCCAGACAGTGCCAATTTCAAATAATCTATCCTGTTATCTCCTTTCCATAAGTACTGATATTTATTTGGAGGCCATGGTTACCAAGGGTAGCAATCCAGCTAATTCTAGTAAGTTATCTCTCAGAAGATTAAAATTCATCTTTATACTTCAACATTAAATGATGCTGCAAAGATTCTCTTCACTAACATAACGGGTTAAACAGGAGGAGGTCCCATTGTGGCAAAGTGGAAATGAATCCAACTAGTATCCATGAGGTTGTAGGTTCAATCCCTGGCCTCATTCAGTGGTTCGGGATCTGGTGATGCCATGAGCTGTGGTGTAGGTTGCAGACGTGGCTCAGATAGCTCATGGCTGTGGCTGCGGTGTAGGCTGGCAGCTGTAGCTCTGATTTGACCCCTAGCCTGGGAACTTCTATATGCTGTGGGTGTGGCCCTAAAAAGCAAAACAAAAGCAAAAACAAACCCCAAATAGGTGTTTACTACTTGTGTATTTTCCACTTTTCTTGGAAATAAATATGCCTCTTGAAGATAAGCCTTGAGAACATGGTTGTATACTTAGTACAATATAGGAATAAAATCAAAACACAAAGCTCATGGAGTTCCCTTCATGGCTCAGCGGTTAACAAACCTGACTAGAGTCCATGAGGATGCAGGTTCGATCCCTGGCCTCGTGCAGTGGGTTAACGATCTGGTGTTGCTGTGGGCTGAGGTGCAGGTCGCAGATGTGGCTCAGATCTGGCATTGCTGTGGCTGTAGATCCAATTTGACCCCTGGCCTGGGAACTTCCACATGCTGTGTGAGGCCCTAAAAGACAAGCAAACAAAAAAATCCCTCAAAGCTCATGATAGCCACCAACTGCAGGTTCTTAGGAAGAATGATTATACCTATGCATACACACTTGTGCACACAGATATAGATTTGGCTTTGATCATATTTAAATACAGCACAGAGAGATTTATGTGTAAACGTGGGGCACTTTCCTGATTTGTCTGGAAAATGCTATTAAAAAACTTTTTTAAAATTACACATTATATATCTCAGGAAATATATACTAGGAATTCTAGTTAGCTATGAACTGAACAAGTTTATTGATAATGACTTAGGAATGAAATCCAATGAAAAAAGTAGTATCAATTTGTTAAGCAAAAATCCCAGACAACAGGTCAGTGTGGCTACACATTAGATCCCCTCAGGGAGTTTTTAAAAAACAAGGGTGCCCACATGCCAATGCCAGTCTAATTCAAGTGTGGCCTGGGCATATATAGGTATTATTTTAAAGCTCCCCAGGGCATTACAATGTACAGTGGTTGGAACCACATTTTTTTTTTTTCTTCTTCTTAATGGCCACACCCATGGCATATGGAAGTTTCTGGGCCAGGGACTGAATCTGAGCCTCAGCTGCTACCTATGCCGTGTCTCTGAGTTCTTCCATCCACCTGTGCCAGGCCGGGGATTGAACCCATGCCTCTGCAGTGACCTAAGCCACTGCAGTCAGATTCTTAACCCACTGTGCCACAGTGACCACTGTTGAAGATAATCTCCAATTTCTAATTGAGTCATTCTTAAAACAGGAATAAGCATTTTCCTGTAGGAAAAAAAACGGTATAAATCAAGGATAACTTCTTAAGCTCACAAAAGCCTGTTAAATGCAAATGTATTTGAGATCAAAAACCAATCACCTGCAACAACAATTTTCTATAAAGAAAAGCCTTACATTCCACTTTGAAATGCTAAGAGTACATTTTTTTCTTGTCAAAGCTTTCCCTAAGAAGGGATGGGGCTAAAGCTCATCTGTAGCACATAGACCAGGCTAGACCCCTGACTCCCGTTTATCACCAGGCAACCTTCAAACAGGAAGGTACCAAGAGCACACTCCATCCTTCTCTCTCCTTGCTACAGCAGCAGATGAAAGGCTGGGCAGTCTTTCCCTCTTTCCTGGCTACTGTCATAATCACCTCAGAGGTGGATGGACCTGGCCATGCCAAGGTGTGGAGCAGGGCTCTGAATGTGAGGGTGTATGCAGCAGCACTAAGTAGATGGCCAACTTCTTTCCCTCTCTGTGTTCACCACAAAGTTCCCATGACCATCCTTGCCCAATCTGTGGTATCTGTGTGTAAACTTCTACAGCATTTATGTCTCCACCACTCATTTAGCATTTTTTTTTGCTAATAAATCAGCACTTACACATCTTCTCTAGTGAAGCTTATAATCTGAGAGATGAAAAAAAAGAGAACCATAGCATTTAACAATGGTTAAGCATTTAACTGCAGTTTTCTTTGTATTGTGTACGTCTTTTTTTTTTTTTTTTTTTTTGTCTTTTTGCTATTTCTCGGGCCGCTCCCGCAGCATATGGAGGTTCCCAGGCTAGGGGTCGAATCAGAGCTGTAGCCGCTGGCCTACGCCAGAGCCACAGCAACTTGGGATCCGAGCTGCGTCTGCAACCTACACCACAGCTCATGGCAACGCTGGATCGTTAACCCACTGAGCAAGGCCAGGGACAGAACCCACAACCTCATGGTTCCTAGTTGGATTTGTTAACCACTGTGCCACGATGGGAACTCCTGTACTGTTTACTTCTTATCTCTCAGTTTGATTGTAAGCCTTACCACAGAAGAAGTGTTAAGCGCTTAGCAAGAAAAGAGATATGTCGGGAATGCCCTGACAGTCTAGTAGTTAGGACTCAATGCTTTTTCTGCTGCAGCCTGGGCTCGATCCCTGGTCTGGAAACTGAGATACCACATCAAGCTGTTGCATGCCGTGGCCAAAAAAAAAAAAAAAAAAAAAAAAAAGATTACAAGAAATGAGATGTGCAACAGATTTGGACAGAAAAAATTTTTGTTTTAAAATTATTTTGAAAAAAAATCTAAGAAGCAATAAAGTACTATTATAACATTAAAAATTCTAGTTGATTTTGCCTTTTGAAAGACTTAAGCAATGGAGGTTTCTGGGCTTTTTATTGAGTAAAACATGTTCAGATGACTTAATGCACAGCAGCTCTTTCCTGCCAGGCCCTGAAGGAAACAAGGAAGTAGGTATTCAGTCTAGTGCAACACAATGACCACCAAGCTGGGCATGCTAGTGACCCCCACCCCCTTAACACTAGCAGATTTGTTAAGCAGAGTGGGGTCAAAAACAAATGAGGACCTCTAAGATACACAGGGCACTGATGAGTTTTAAGTACAGAATAACTGAACATACACATGGTTTTATATTATGCTGGCTTACTTAATTTCAAAATCAGCTATTTTCTATTTTTACTGAGAACAAAGGAGGAGTGATAGGGGTTTTCTTTAACACAAAGAAAGAGAAATTGAGAAAGTCCTCAGGGTTAAGATTACAAAGCCTAACTCCTGGTATGATGGTTTCTTCTCTTGTCCAGCTATCATAATGTTATTCCGATGCCACATATGACAAAAGCACTGATCTAGAGCACTGCATTCCAAAATGATTCCCTTTTCCCTGTTTAATTATTTAAAGATTTATCACTAGTAGGGAATGTAATAAGCTTTTCTCCTGTTTTTCCACCTCTTCCACTTTTAGCTACTTAAACTAAGAGAAATAGAATTTGTAATTGATGGCTTCTGGTGATTTCTATAATTCATTTATGTGAGAATCTTTATATTATAGATCACAGCCATCTGCTCTAGGAAAAAACACTGCAAACAGTTATATGGGTCAGAATAAATAATGACTTTAAGTCAGTTATACTTCAAAAAATGCTGGTTTTATTTTTTTAATATAGGATGTTGACAAGTTGGGAAAAATAGATAGGAATTTTTTTACCTATTATATTTGAACTTATAAAAAACATCCGATAGTCTACTATATGCATGACTCCATAATCCTCCTGTAGCCAAACAAAGCCAAGATACAGTAATTCTCAAAATAAATACACTTTAGATGGTAAAAAGTTAAACAGACTGCTTTGTAACTACAAATATATGTACAGCACAGGAATAAATAAATAGGATTTATATATTCCGGATCAAATCTCAAAATAACATACCTCCAAAGAATACTTTTTTTTTTGGTCTTTTTAGCTGCACCCATGGCAATATGGACATTCCCAGGCTAGGAGTCCAATCAGAGCTGAAGCTGCCAACCTATACCACAGCCACAGCAACACCAGATCTGAGCTGGGTCTGCAGCTCATAGCAATGCTGGATGCTTAACCCTGTCTGAGCGAGGCCAGGGATCAAACCTGCATTCTCATGGATACTAGCCATGACATTAATACTGAGCCATGACAGGAACTCCTCCAAAGAATACTTTTTTAAAAAGTTAGATTCTTGGGGGTTCCTGTCATGACACAGTGGAAACGAATCTGACTGGGAGCCATGAGGTTGCAGGTTCGATCCCTGGCCTCACTCAGTGGGGTAAGGATCCAGCATTACTGTGGCTGTGGTGTAGGCTGGTGGCTACAGCTCTGATTAGACCTCTAGCCTGGGAACCTCCGTATACCGTGGGTGCGGCCCTAAAAAAAAAAAGAAAAAGTTAGATTCTCTGAGTTGGAAGAAACCTTAAAAATCTAGTTTGGGAATTTCTGTTGTGGCTCAGTGAGTTAAGGACTCAAAGTTGTCTCTGTGAGGATGTAGGTTGGATCCCTCGCTCAGTGGGTTAAGGATTTGGTGTTGCCGCAACCTGTGGTGTAGGGTGCAGATGCAGCCTGGATCTGGTGTTGCCATGGCTGTGACCTAGGCAGCAGATGTAGCTCCAATTTGACCCCTGGTGTGGGAACTTCCATATGCTGCAGGTGCAGCTGTAAAAAGAAAAAAAGAAAAAAAAAGGAAAAAAAAAAAAAAGGAAAAAGGAGAGATCTAGTTTGATCTAGAGGGCACAGAAAAAGTTTTTTTATCTAAAATGAGAAAGTTCACTGGCAGACTGAGATGACAAACTAGGATTCCTAAACTCCTACATCAGTGATTTTCAAGCTCCCCTCCAATAATGACGTCATGCTGCCTCTCAGTACTGGATCTTATTATGTCAAACACTAGAGCAGAAGTTGAACTGTACACTGAGCTAGACAGACAGCCAATGGGAAGACCATGTGGAAATGGTTATGAGAGTTAACCTTCATAACCTCATAAAGACAACTGGATTCAAGTTTTGATTTAATAATGAATAAATGAAAAAAGGTTGTGTGTTCTTAGCAGAGCTTTAAAGATCCATATAAAAATGATTAAAAAAATTAATGGAAGCAGGGTGCTCTAGATACAAAAAGTAGCCTCTTCAAAGGGCTGTACAGTTTGGTAGCCGTTAGCCATATGTGGTTTTTAAGCATTTGAATGTGGCTAGTCTAAATTGAGACATGCTGTAAGTATAAAATGCATACTGGATTTTGAAAATTTAGAACAAAAAGGGAGATGTAAAATAACTCAATGAGTTTTTATATGGATTTCAGGATTTCATGTTGAAACGACAACATTTTTGCATATACTGGGTTAAATAAATATTATTAAAATTAATTTAACTGAATTCTTTTTGCTTTTTAAAATGTAGCTATAGAACATTTAAAGTTACACATGTGGCTCACATTATACTTCTATTGGACAGCACTGATCTAGAAATAGGAAAACGATGAGCAATAGTATGCAGTCTGTGAGATTTGTATGGTTGGGCTTGAAAGCATAGGAGTGTATTAGCAGGCACTATATACCATCTGCTAGATGATGTAGACTAAGAAAGAGTTAAATAGGAGTTTGAATTTGATACACTGCACAGTTAGAAACTACAGAGTTTGGTGGGAAAGGGACCACGTACTGAGTAGTATTCAAATACAATTTTGGAGGCAGCATTTAAACTATCACTGACATTTCATGTAGGTTTTAGGTGTTATCCTTGTTTCCTCTGGAAGCTGGAGATGCCTTTACAATTTATCAACTGAAAACAAATGCTCAAATGAAGTTTCAATTATCAATTTCATCACCAGGTCTATTATTAAAGTATAATACATTTAAAGAAAGCTTTTCTAACAGATTTTTAAAAAAAACTCTAAGTTGCTGAAGTTTAAAATTTGTTTTATATTTTTACAATAATTTTTGACTTATCTACAAATTTACCAAAAAAAAATGTATATACAGACTTTTTACCTCTAGTGCATTTAATACTAACAATTACTTTAAAGCACTTAAAACTTGAGCACCTACTTGAGTGAAAAGGGCTTGAATGATCAGAATCAAATACGCTGCAAACATCTGTGGTACTAGAAGCACCAGAAGCAGGAGGAGGTGTTAACGGTGTTCTTGGAGAATTTGGTGCAGATGCTGTACTTTCTGTTTCACTTTCAGGGATCCTACTATAACTAATTTTCCTTGGCTCCTGCTGCAGAGGTGTGGGATGTCTCATGGTACCTGGTCTTGGGTTTGATGGACGAACGCCAGGAGATTTTAGGGGATAGTTGTATTTTTTTGGCTGCAGACATATCAAAAGAAACACAAGTATTTACAACACCATAATGGAAAAGGTTTTTCTATTCATGCCTAGTAAAATTCAACAAATATCTAGGAAAACCACAAATCACTAATAAAGAAGTTACATAATAAATCAAATCAAAGCATCCAAATTAAAAGCATTAGCATTCCATTTTCACAAAGCCTTGGCTATCTAAATTATTAGGTAATTAATTTCTTTAAATAACTGAGTCTTAGCCCTATAAATATCAGAGTATTTGTTATTTTGATATTTTTAGATGGAAAGCTTTCTAAGATATGTTGTCTATTTCTCTGGCTTTATTTCCAATTTGCTGTTTTTAATCCACCTTTTAAAAAACTGTTTAGGCCTTGAGAAATTTTCTTGTGAGGTAATTTCATAAGCTTTAGATCACAGACATTATGAAAATTTTCTTGGTTACTTAGAAGCCATTTATGTTTAGTTCTTGATTACTGACTTTCTTATGAATAACAGAGATTCTATTCAGAACTGTGAGATGCTAATACTGTACATAAATTTGGCCAGACACTTATAAGTAATAAACAATGGAAACTTTATTTCCCTCCCCAAAGTATCTTTAGCCAAACCTGTTATTTTTACAGCTAATGATTCATGGTTAAAAGTTCTCATAAGCCATTATTTAAAAAAAAGTCTTAAGTATATATATTTATTATAAGTGAATTAATATAAATTAACCAAATTTTCTGCTCTTAAAATCTTGAACATTTTGGGGTGGGGGGTTAAAAAAAATCTTGCATGTTTGTGCAACTTCTTCATCTATTATATTAGGATTTATTCACATTAATATTAGTGTCCATTTACTTGGAACTAAGTGGAATAATCCTGAGCATTTTTATTAAGCACTTATTCACTATTTTTATCCATTACATGTGTACTTCATCTCTGAATGCTTTTACAGAAAACTATAAACCGCCAGATATACATGACAACTGCAAAAAAATACACAAATGTGAAAGAAAAATAAATATATGAATGCTTACAAATCTTGGGAGAGGTTTAGGGTTTCGTGGTTCTATTTCTAGGGATTTGTTGAAAAGATAATCTGTAAATTCTTTTTCCATGCTACTTCCCATTGGATTCAAGTTTTCAAAGAACCTCTAAAATGCAAAGAAATAAACAACTCTTAACATTAAATACTTTAAATTCAGTTTGAAACTCATGAAAACAATTTAAGATGGAATTATTTAAGTTTTGTTTTCCTTTTTCTCTTCTATGAAATAAACCTGCCTCTTATCAGGTATTTATAAACTTAATCAGAAATATGTATCCTTGGAGCTCCCATCATGGCTCAGTGGTTAGCAAACCTGACTAGCATCTATGAGGAAACGGGTTCGATCCCTGGCCTCACTCAGTAGGTTAAGGATCCGGCATTGCCGTGAGCTGTGGTGTAGGTCGCAGACTCAGCTTCGATCCAGCAATGCTGTGGCATAGGCTGGCAGCTTCGGCTCTGATTGGACCCCTAGCCCAGGCACCTCCATATGCCGCAGGTGGGGCCCTAAAAAGACAAAAGACGAAAGACAAAAAAATAAAAATAAAAATGTATCCTCAAATAATTCAACTTACTTTGATATCTGATTCTACTCGTAAACAATAAGGCTGATTTTGGTACTGCTGGATCTCGCCTGTTATTTCTGCCACTTTCCTCCTTTTGCTAAAGTTTATAAGCTCTTTTCCATGCCTTTTTAGGACCTCAGGGTTGCCTTCTTCTGTTTTCAAGATATTAGTTAGATAAATTCCTAGAAGATATAATGAAATTATTTCAAGGATAAAAAAGGAAAAGGCTAGTTTTCTTCTTTCTCAGTAATTATAGGCATATTATTACACTGTACCATCTCAATTACTATAACCAAAGAATTAAGGAACAAACAACAAGCTAAGTAAATTTTTTTAAGTATCAAAAAAATATATGTATGTATTAAATACTTCTATGACATGTTTTATAAATACCTAAGAAAAGGGGAGGCCAATTTTAACAAAATTAATAGACTTTTAGGAGGAATAATCTATTTTCCATCCTCCCTCCCCAAACCATATGTTATTTGACATAAGTCATGGTTTTGTAAAAGCACTTTAAGAATAACCCATCACTAATGACACATATTTTTGACAAAAGAAGAAAATAGTAAGTTCAGAGGATTGTATTTTCTGCTTACTCAGCTCTTGAGGCAACCTCTGCAAGAGGTTATTAGGATTTGTAATTCAGAGGCTGTACTGTTTGGATAGGCTTACTCATGAAAATGTGGAAGGATGTTGCAAGCCTATCAAACACAGGACTGCATAGAATTTACGTATATTCTGGTCTTCAGTACTTTGAAAATTATGGCAACCTGTAAGGGAGCTCCTGTTTCCCTATCATTGCAGGATGTGCACTGATGGGGAGGAGAATGAATAAAACAACAGGCACTTTAGTTCTTTACACAGCTTTCTGGTACCAGGAGCATTTTAGTTCCTTTCTGTTCTAGCATAAAGGTTCTGAAGCCGGCTCTGCTGTTTTCCACTTTTGTGATGCTGTGTAAATTGTTTAGCTTCTCTGTGCTTTGGTTTGCTCATCTGTAAAATGGAATGGCAGGGTTGCTGTGAGAAATAAATGAGTAGATTTATGTACTAGCTTAGAATAGGGCCTGACAAAAGTAGATGCTTAATTAGCTATGGTTGTGATTGCTGATGCTGTTTCTATTTGTGCCCTATTCTCTTATCTCTGCCTTTTCTTCTAAAATACTGACTGTGATGCTTTGGGGGAAAAAAGAGCGTGAATATATGAATTCATTCACTCAGTACACATGTACTGAGTCTCTGCTGTATGCTAAGTACTATAGATATAAATATGAGTAAGACACACAGTTCCTGACCTCAAGAAGTTCAAGAGCTTTGAATATGGGTTACTACTACAGCACCATCTGGTAAGTGCTATACTAATCAGTACCAATGGATAAGATGCTATGAGAGCTCTGTCTTGAGCTACTGGGAGTAGAAAAAGCATCACGGATTAAAATATGCTTAAAGTAAGTATCAAAAAATGAATATAAGTTTAATAAGTGGAATAAGATAGAGGGGCATTTTAAGTGGAGCAGCCATGTGTTTGAAGGCACTAGTCTCTGGTGAAGCTTGGAAGGCATACTCAGAAATGCTGTGTGGTATGGCTAGACCTTAGCCGTTTGGTGTAATGGTGTGTGGGATGGAGGAAAAGTGGCAGGATATGAGGATAGGCACAAGTTAAGGGATTAGTAGTTCTAATTCCTTTCCCATCATTGCAGGTTATGCACTGGATGAGAAGAATGAACAAAGAAATAGGCACTTCAGTTACAATCATAGATCAGTGGTTCTAAAATGACTTTGTGGTAAAGGCAAACTTTTAAATACTAGAATTTTTGGCCATATTCTTGGAAAGATTAAACGACTCAAAAATCAATA
Source organism: Sus scrofa (assembly GCF_054392235.1). Lineage (NCBI taxonomy): Eukaryota > Metazoa > Chordata > Mammalia > Artiodactyla > Suidae > Sus > Sus scrofa. The sequence continues at coordinate 113,555,114 of NC_139385.1, read as the reverse complement.
GTGAACAAATTAACAATAATGAAACATGATAAAATCAATGCCTATTTGGTTCTAGAGTATCCAGTTATTATTCACTTGGCTATTTCTCAGCAACTCGGCAACCTTGGCCACTCCTGATTATATATTCATGAGACAAAATGATCGTATGTTCTAGTAAGCATGGGCTCTTTTATTTTCCATATCTGCCTATCACTGGCTCATTTACTTGCAGTCAGTTATATTCTATTCTACACTAAGTTGCATAATTCACATAACCTTCAGTGTGACAAACGTCCATAATAGTACACATATTTCAAGCAGCCAAAATCAATTTTCCATATTGGATACAAACTGATGGCCCAACTGTGAAGAATTTGTGGGTAGTAGCACCTGTACTGGAACATAAAGAACCTTTTTTTAAAGAGCTTAACTTTAATCCAGTGAGAAATTAGGAGATTATTAGAATCGCTACCTTTTAGAATGATTATTCTGGCTGTACTGTGAAGCTAGATGGGATAGAAGAAGTAAAGACTACAAGCAAGAAGCACAGTTAACAGAGTAAAAGTGGTCCTAGTAAGATGACGAGGACTATCCTAGGGTCTACAGGGATAGAGTGGGGTGCATAAACACTTAAGAGGTAGACCCTACAAGAACTGACTAACTGGTTTGGGGAGAGGGTGCACAGTGGTAAGGAAAACTCTCACTTAAGAGTGTCTGAGTGACTGAAAGGGGTAGTGGTATAATGACTGACACTAGCAAGATGGGGATAATAAGTTATGGGATATTGTAGGTTAAAAAGGATACTTGAATAAAGTTGTGAAAATGCTAACAAGTAGCATCTTAGGAGAGTTCAGGATAAAGTTTGGAAATTATTTTATGACAAAGTAATGAGATCAAAAGGACAGATGATTAAAGAGATGGTGTTCAAACTTTGTTGATCATAAATTATATAGGTTAAAAAATGTTTAAGCATGCATCGTCTTTCTCTCTCCACACACACATACACACAGAATAAAAAACCAGTGCAAATATGAATACAGACCTGAATATTATATGCTATTAAAGCTAAATTTCTTCCTAAAAGATCATTTTACCTACCCTGCTCTGGAGGCAAGGAGAGGAAAAGCAGAGCATTATGACAAATAGTGAAGAGGGGTGAGGTTTCACCTCTTTGCTGATGCCTTCCCAAAGGTTTCCAGGAAGTGTGGCTGCCCAGGGTTCTAGGTTCCCATAGCACTTTGTTCAATCCCAGTTTACATGTTTCTACCATACAGTGTGATATTTACTACACCGTACTGTAATTTATTTTTTCTGCTCTTTCAAGGGAGCTTATTGAGGGTAAGACTATTTTTTATTTGTCTCTCTATTCTCAACACCTAGCCCTGGGCCTGGCACACACAGGCATTCAACCAATGTTTCTGAAAAAATTAAAGCAGGATATTATTTCAGAATAGAAAAGAAAGCATTTGCAGAATAGACCAGTACACAAAAAATATGGGAAAATACATGTTAATTGAAAAAACATGAGGACATAAAGTTTTGTGCAGTATAACTTAAAGCTATACAGAAAATATACAGAGATGAAGAAAAGGCTAAAAGAAAATACACCACATACTAAAAAGACTAAACATCAGATATGTAATTGAGGTCATTATTTTTGTAAGCACTTAGAGGAACACTCATCAGTGCATATATACAAGTAGAGAAAAGAAACCAGTGTCAAAGAAATACTGAGGATATAAAATACAGGAAATAAATTATGGAATAAGATAGAGGAACCTACAGGAAGGGAGAAGATTTAAACGATAGATGTTGGAGTCTTAAAAGGAAAAGGCCCTTCCTTCCTCTAGTGCAGAATGGAAAGAAAAAAAGGGTAGGCAAAACTTTGATGTGTGGAATGTATGTGGACCCAAAGGCACGTGCACTATAATTTTTAGCCATGTGAAACTGTTTATAAGAAGCATGAGTATAAATATGGGTAACTATGGCCATGCCTCTTCTGAAAGTGCCCAGATTACTAAAATTCAATGAAAAGATTTCTATGAATATTAACAGAAGCATTATATAATATTGAATGGCTGCCCGATATGGATATATAAATTGGAATGTACATATAAGCTTGATCTTAAAAAGTCCTAATAGAGAAAAATTCTAAGGGGATTCAGGTGATAAACATTTGTTAAAAAGTTATTTTCTGCTGGTATATTAAACATGTGTATACTCAGTCATTTAATTAAATAACTGTCCTGTTTTATCCAGAAATATGATAAAAATTTAAGAAGAAATGCTCACCAAAGAAAGGCACACATGGTGGATTAATAGACCTGAGTTTTGCCAAATATTTCTTATAGTGATCTTCACTTAGTTCATGAGCTTCTTCTAAAATTTTCTTTTGGCGACTTGGTATTTGCTACAACAAGAAAAGTAATATTTAGGAAGCATAAGCTTACAAAAGGAATCAAAGGTTTTGCCAAAAAAAAAAAAAAAAAAAAAAGCCAGGCTAAGAGTAAAACCCAAACACAACCTTATTAGTTTGATTCTAAGAATAATATTGCTTCAAAGAGACCATCCTCATAGACCCTAATACAAAAGTGTGTGTTTATTCCAGTTTATCTTGCCATTCCTCAATTATGTGAGCATTTAATCGTATGTTATATTACAAATTATGTGCTGAAATCTTTTTCTTCTTCTAACATAGGCTAGGACCTGTGAATGCATTTTAATGAGACTGCTTCATTTAAAAAGAGCAACCAATTCACTACAAAATTTAGATAATTCTATCATTTCAACTGTTACTAAAAAAAGACAGAGGAGGCACTTAAAAATTAAAGGTCACAATTCTTAAAAGTCTGATTCTTAGAACAGGGAATGGAACTTCATTTAAAAAACACCTATGCACACCTACCTCGAAGGTGTGGTCTAGTCTGTAAACAGGTGATGAGTTCATAGCACTGACAACCTCAAGTACACCATTGAAATTGTTCAGCTCTTGAAAGACTTGCAGAATCTCAATTATTCGACTCACCACAGCTACCCTTTCTTCTAAGTTTTCAGTTTCTACAATACATCTGGGAATCAAAGACAAAAAGTGAATTTAAAAATCTGGAGTTTTCACAATGAAGATACGACATAAATGATTTAGCAAATAAAATGGAGCAGAGGACAGCTATAGTGTAACTACAGAAAGTATATACTCAGAATTGTAGATAAATAATAGGTGACTGGAAGGTAATGAAATGCCTTCACAGGCAGGTGTGCTGCCCTTCACTGTTTTCTACACTGATATAATCAATCATTTTTTCCTACTATATCTGGTGGATTCTTTCTCAGCATTAGAATTCACCGATCAGTCTATCATCTTCTTGAATATATGCTAGTCTTTAGATGTGGGTGTGTTATAGAGGAATTTATTCTCAAATTCAAGAATTCTCTGCCTCTTATTCTTCATCTAATTCAAAGATCTTAGTGATTAATTTCCTTCTTTGATAAACATAAATAATTAGCTATATTTCAAAGAATAGGCTCTTTAAGTAAGCACTATTATGTTAAAAAGTGAAAGTATTTTATAACATTAAGAATAAAATCTTAAAAATTACTAAGAATAAAAAAGTCAACAAAAACAAAAGCTGTTTACATTTAAATACCAAGAATCCTTAGAAAGTATATCTATCCAATTAAATAGCTAAAAGGAAGCTGTGCTCAAAAAAATTCCTCAGTGAGCATTTAATTCTCTATTTCTAATATTTGAGAGATTTTTATTTACTAATGACTTATGAATAAAGAAAAAATATCTTAAATTTGGTTTTCAATAATGTAACATTAAATGATTTATAATCTAAGAAAAAAATGACACATAAATGAAATAAATATAAATCAATATTAAACATCAACAAAAATGTAAAGTTGCAGATTATGTTACTCTCTGGTGAGGTTGATCTAACCTTACAAAAAAAAAAAAAAAAAAAACCATTGCAAAACTTGCAAAATACATTTGCCTTATCAAATTAAATACGACATGTTTATGTTTAAAGCATTAGCTAATCTCTACAAATAACCCACTGGGCCCAGCATTGAACCTGTGCCTCCACAGCGACTTGAGCCACCACAGTCAGATTTTTAACCCACCGCACCTCAGTGAGAACGCCTACATCTGTTACTGAAATATTCTATTTATTTATTTATTTATTTATTTATTTATTTATTTATTTATTCTCTTTGTAGGGCCACACCTGAGGCATATGGAGGTTCCCAGGCTAGGGGTCTAATCAGAGCTACAGGGGCCAGTTCACGCCACAGCCACAGCATCACAGCACCACAACCACAGCCACAGCAACGTCAGATCCGAGCTGCGTCTGCAACCTACACCACAGCTCATGGCAAGGCCAGATCCTTATTGACCCACTGAGCAAGGCCAGAGATGGAACCCGCAACCTCATGGTTCCTAGTCGGATTCGTTCCCACTGAGCCATGATGGGAACTCCTGAAATATTTTAATTGATATTAACTAGGTATATAAACCAAGATCACTTGAGGAGCTTTTGTAAAAACCAGGTAGGTCTGGGGTTACTTATCCAGAAGTGACTTCATTCTAATGCACTTCTATGGCTAAGAATCAATGTCGCAAATGAATAGGAACCTCTTCCACTGAAAAGGCAGAAATTGGAACCCTTGTACAATGTTAATGGTGAGAATGCAAAAGATGTAGCCGCTATGGAAACCAGTATGGAGAGTCCTCAAAAAAATTAAAAAATAAAACTATCATATGATTAGCAATCCGACTTCTAGGTATTTATCCAAAAGTACTGGAATCAGGATCTCAAAGAGGTATTATTAGCACTCCCTTGTTCACTGCAGCACTATTCAAATGTAGAAACAACCTAAATGCCCATTTACAAACGAGAAGATAAAAGAAAATAAGAAATGTACATACAATGGAATATTATCCAGTCCTTAAAAAAAAAAAAGGGAAATCCTGTATTATGTGACAACATGGATGAACACTGAGGACATTATAAGCTAGTTGTAGAAAGACAAATGATTCTGCATATATGAGGTATCTAAAACAGTCACACTCATGGGAGCAAAGAATAGAATTATGGCCGCCAGGGGCTGAGGGAGGGGGAAACGGAGTTGCTAATCAATATGTATAAAATTTCAGTTACACAAGATGAATAAATTCTAGAGATCTGCTGTACATTATGCCTACAGATAATACAATACTGTATCTGTATACTGAAAAAAAATCTTACCACAATTACAAAAGAAAAAGGAAGAAGAACAGGAAATGGCTTTCTTCTCAGTAATCTATTAAAAATGAAAATGGTCTGCATGTCTTATGAGTTATGTTTCCTCTTTACAGACATTAGTTTTGATTGTTATGATGGAAAACAGTTTCTGCATATTGAAGTTATTTGACTTGATAAAGAAGTAATCAGGAAGCAAATTCCAAAGTTTTATTTTTTTGACGTTAAGACGTAACATAAAGAGAAGGAAGTCCCAACTTTCAGACAACTTGTTTTCTTTAGGAATTGCTTTCTGGGTCTTTATCTACAATCTAGCTCATGTTCTAGCCATTCCTATATGTCACTGATCTTTTTTTCTGATCATGTGATCTGCAGAAATGTCATATTGCCCTTACAAAATAATGGCCAACAAATCATAAAACTCCAAACTCTGGCTCCAATTATAAAATGGTATTGAGATTCTGGACTTCTGAAATGATAGTGTAAGTTCAGTTTACTTGCTCTTCACTGAAACTGGTGAAAAATTATACATATAACTACATATAAAGTGCCAGCAGTCTCTGGAAATGGCCCTAAGAGCAAATGGCAAATAAATATCTATTAAGGAAAATTTACAACAATTCAGTAAGAGAGGCAAGAGTCTGTGGTATATGAAACAAGACTTCTTCCACTCTTCTTCTTCCCAGAGAAACTTGAGGGAGGGGGGGCAATTAGCCCAAACAGCCAAGAGCACAGGGCTCCCTATGCCCCTGGCTCTGAGCTGGAGGGCTTTCTTCCCTGGAGGAACAGGACTTTGGCACTTCTCATGCTGCTGGCAGATGCGAGTTGCTAAGGCTAAGCCTGAGGTGAGTGCAGCTGATAAAATGGGGACTCCCTTCTGCCTAACTCCTGCATAGAACAGAGGCTCTACCTTGAGTATGGCATGCTAAGAACACTGGGAAAATAGCCCTTCTTGGTTCCTGGGGCAGGAGTTCCAACTCAGGAGAGGCAAGCTAAGAGGACCTCAGACTCCTGTGCGGGGAGATGCACGTACACACCCTCACCCAGCACTCAACTCCTACAACAGGAATGTCTCTCAGAGAAGCTTGCCATTGTCCACAGCTTCAGAGTCGGGGCCCACACAACTCCTTGTCTCCTGTCGTTTGCAACAACGTGTGGAGAAGTTTAAACCTAAGAAAGCTCTCAAGAACAATAAAGGTGGTGGTAAAAGGCAATTAGGAGATTCCTGGATCTAATGAAGATATAGTCTAGACTGTTGGCCATTTAGTTTGCAGGAGAGAATTGAGGAATAGACAGCTGGAAGGAGCCCTCCATGGGTCAGAATGTATCAGAGATCTCAGAATACATTCCTTCAATAATCACAATTTGATCGGCTTAGTTTGCAGAGCAATTTATGCCACAAGGGAACTGTTGAAAACAACAGGGCAGTCAGCTGGCAATTTGTGGAGTTTAAGGCCTGAGCCTGGTCAAGGAAATGGAAGAAAGTCCTACCTATACCCTGCCTTTCTAGGGTGACTGTAAGCATACCCAAATCTGTACCTCCCAGAAGAAGAAGGGGGGAGGTGGGGGAGAGCAGGATTCACTAAAATAATCTAGCTAATTGCTAAACAAATAAATAAGCAATAACAATAATAAGCCTTGCGGGGTAGGAGAGGCAGTACTTTAAAAAATAAATAAAATGTCAAGCTTCACTAGAAAAAAAAGCTGGGAATAGTAAGACAAACAAAATATGTTAGATTTAACAAAAAGAAATTTCAAAGTAGGAGTTCCTGTTGTGGCTCAGTGGTAACAAACCCAATTAGTACCCATGAGGATGCAGGTTCAATCCCTGGCCTTGCTCTGCAGCTTAAACGATCCGGTGTTTCTGTGAGCTGTGGTGAAGGTTGCAGACATTGCTCAGATCTGGTGTTGCTGTTGCTGTGGCTGTGGCGTAGGCTAGCAGCTACAGCTCCGATTTGACCTCCATCCTGGGAACTTCCCTATGCCGTGGTTGCGGCCCTAAAAGAACCTCCCCACCGCCCCACGTGAAAAAAAAAAGATTTCAAAGTAGCCATTCTGAATATGTTCCCAGAACTGAAGATTTAAAAGTAAAAAGAGGTATGATGACAATGTGTATCAACAGAGAGTATCATAAAAGACACAAGCATTCATAAAAGAAACCAAATGGAAAATCTGGATTTGAAAAGCATAATAATTAATACAAAAAACTTGCCAAAGACTCAATTGTCGATTTGAACTGGCAGAAGAATAAACTTGAAGATAGACGTATTGTTTAAAAATTGTTTTGTTTAAAATGAAGGCAAAATAATGTCTTTCACAGATTAAAAAAAATCTGAAAGAATTTGTTGCTAGCCAACCCTCTACACAAGACATACTAAACCAAGTTTTTCAGGATGAAAGCAAGTGACCCCAGATAGTAATAGGCATCTACACAAAGAGTACCAATAAAGGTAAATTATATGATTATAACACTATCAATGCTTATTTTTTCCTCTCTGCTTTTTTAACTGATTTAAGAAGCCACTGTATAAAATAATGTGTATTTAATATATTGTTGGGCCTATAACATATAGGAATGTAATACGTGTGAAATATATGTCCAATAACTATACAAATAGTAGCTGAGAGCAAAGTTGTAACAAGCTAAGGATGGAAAATGAAGAGGGTAAAGTGCTAATTGTAACAATGTAGTATTACATGTTAGTTACATGTAATAACATATTTCAGTACCACTAAAAGGGGGGAAGGAAATAGAGCTACAGAGGAGTAACATTTCTATACATCACTGGAATTCTGGTATAAATCTGAAGCTAATTTTGATAAGATGTATGTGACAATCCTAAAAGCAATCACTAAAAAAAAAAAAACCCAACTTTAAAATGCTACGTTAGAAAATTATCCACTCAATGAAAAAGAAAGGAGGAACAGAGGAACAACAAAAAGACATGACATAGAAATAGAATCACAATGAAATTCATTACATAGCTGACAATTATGAAATGTAAGACAGTCAGTAATACTTACTTCTCAAACCACAGAGTGAGATTAGTGGTATGCCGGATCATTTTCAGAAGATTAGGAGAATTAATTTCTTTGTCTTCTTTTGTCCACACACTTCCAACTAATTCTGATGGCTGCACAGCTCTAAAATCATCAAGACATAATTTTACACGATACTCTTCCCTTTAGTGTACTATTTTATTAAGTAAATGAGATAAAAGATTTACAACAAAAACATTTTAATTTTGCATTTTTTTCTACAGATTTAAAACATTTTTAAAATGCATGTACCTGTGTACCTTTTTAAATTGCTTTATAGTAGCATTTTGCTTTGGGCAAGATCAGCATTTCTTCATAATATCTTTCCCATCACTTATAAACTAACAAATTAGGGTAACAAAGCAGTTTAGGATAGTTCTTTTAAATAATGACATGTTACAATAATCGGCAGTCCAATGAGGGTACAGTAACCATTGCAATTCATAAATCTTCCTTTTTTTCCCCTTTTGAAGGAGAAAGGGAAAAAAAGGAGAGGGGAAAATCCTATCATCAAAAGGCCTTAGGTAAGAAATAAAATAGATTCTAATACTGATTTGGGGAATACTGTGATATCCCAATATCCTAATAGTGATGATCTTTGGTGGGAGGAGATCTGTAAATTTAGTTCCCTTTTGCATTTATTTAAAAAAAATAGTTTGAAATTCTAAATAGTCCAAGTTTAAAATTTGAAACAGATATTTTTTGATACAGTAGTTGTATCAATGTACCAAAACTAAAAAGTTATAAATGGCCATGACTTAAGTTCATAATGATAAAGGCAGTAGCTAACTCACTGAGCCTTTACACTGTGCTGGGCAAAGTATTAAGCACTGTAAATATATGAACTATTTTGCACTTCACAACAGCTACAGGGATAGGTACAATCATTAGCTCCATTTTACTCTTGAGGCAACTTAGAAGCAGAGGATAGAAGTTCCACAAGAAGGTTAAAGTTGTCCAGGGATACCAAGCCAGCAACCAGTAAAGCCAGGATCTGAACTTATTAGCTTTACCAACTAGGGGTGACCAGAGAAAGAGAAGATGTAAATCCAGACAGAGCAAAGGGGATCAGGGACTGAAAGAAGAGAAAACTTCCATATATCCTATGTTATTACAAGATACTTCATGTACTCATTTGTGTCTTATGACAATTCAGTATGGCAGAAATCAGCACTTTATTTTATAAATAACTCCTTTGAAATTATTTTTCAACTTGAATATCAAATTACATACCGATACAGATCTGATTCAAGTAAAGTGAGTTGTCGAGCAATTTCTATTGGGTGTAAGGTGAGCAGGTCAAAAGACTCTATGTGCCCAGGTCTGCTTATATGCCACTCAACTGTGGGAGGTGAACTCTGAAATGTAATATTATGACCTGGTCCATTGTCTCTTGCAATTTTTTTCCTTTGAATTATTTTAGTGATTGATTCAACCCATTTCTTCATTGCTTTACCTGAAATAACATTACATTAAAAATAACATTGAAATACTTTATTGAATATTTCTTTAATAAAAACAGTTTAGGGAGTTCCTTGCTGGCTAAGTGGGTTAAGGATCTTGCATTTGCCACTGCTGTCGCTTGGGTTGCTGCTGTGGTGCAGGTTCGATCTCTAACCCGGGAACTTTTGCATGCCACCAGCATGACCTAAATAAATGAATAGTTTAAAAATCATTTAAGTGATACCTGACTATATCTTTGCTACAAAAAGTTAAAATGGGAGTTCCCTTTGTGGGAACAAATCTGACTAGGAACCATGAGGCTGTGAGTTTGATCACTGGCCTCGATCAGTGGATTAAGGATCTGGTGTTGCTGTGAGCTGTGGTGCAGGTCTCAGACGCAGCTCGGATCTGATGTTGCTGTGGCTGTGGTGTAGGCCGGCGGCTATAGCTCTGATTCGACCCCTAGCCTGGGAGCCTCCATATGCCGTGGGTGCGGCCCTAAAAATACAAACAAAAAAAAAGTTCCAATGATCAAAATTTAAAAAAAAAAGTTCTCCTTTACCATTTCTCTGTTCCCTATCCCAATTTCATTTTTCTTCATGTGGGTAACCACTGTTAATAGTTTGGTATGTATTCTTCAACATCCTTTCTAAATAAAATTAGAAAGTAATTTATTTGTAGAAATTTTCACCTCTATTGTTCTAAATTTCAGTTCAAAATATTATAATCTTCCCTCCAAAAGATATATCTTACAATAAGATTTATAAGGATAGGTCATATAACATGAGCCATTAATCTGACAAACACTGCACTTTATAAACAAACAGTGCCAGAGGACTGATTCCTTCATTTTGTGTGAGTTTTTGATGTGGCTTTGTTTTGTACTGTATGTGAAAGTACTATTATTTAACACTTAATTTCCTGATCCTGATTTAGAGTGTACAATGGAAACAAGTTCGTTCAGGACATCCTTAGACCTATGCAATCATAGAGTCTTTAAAACTAGAAGGGAAACTCTGAACATCATCAAGCCTAACTTCTCATGTTACTGATAAAGCAAATTAAGTCTAAAGAATCAAAACGATTTTGGCCAGAGTCATTTATGTGATGAGTGGCAGTATTCGGCAGAGAACTCAGTTCTCAGTTCAATATACTCCACTGCCTCTCTGATGTGTTATGCACTATTCACCTAATTGTGTCCCAGTCAACCTCCATCATGGTGTTATAATGCACAATAGTTCCTAGTTGGTCATACTTTCAGCTGCATAAGGAGAGCATAAGTTGAGATTTTTTTTTTCTATCTTACCTTCCAAAATAATCAGTAAGCTGATTTACTAAATGAAAAATTCATTGTAGCAATAGGGTGATTATAGAGCAATCTGTGGGTCAAAAATGTTTGATGAAAAATTTTAATTTCTTCAGTTGATTATGCTGGTACTATTATAAATACCTCTTAACTACACTGAGCAGTATTGATAGTCACCATATTGTTAATTTTATTACATATGAAACTAAGGCACTTAAATAAAAAAGAAACATACCCCTTACTGTTCCAATAAATTCCTCCATTCGCTGCAAAAGATCTGCATCTCTTTCAAAATCATAGAAGTGGTGCTCTACCCAGTGCCGACATACATTTAATACTCTATGGCATTAACACAGAAGAATAACTGAAACATGAGAACTTAAGACATAAATTTTTATCACAATGAGTGGGATAAATGGAAACAGTAACTCTCACCAAATTAGTAATTGCTGAATAACAGGGCTTGAACTGCAGGGCTCCACTTATACTGGGAATTTTTTTCATTAAATCTATACTACAGTACTACGCCATAGGCAGGTAGCTGAATCCATGGATGTAGAACCACAGATTTGGAGGGCTGACTGTAAAATTATCACAGATTTTCTACTTTGCCAAGGGCCAGTCCCTCTAACCCTTACTTTGTTCAACCTGAATCTTACGAGCAGCTTACCACTTTCAAAATTCTGTTAATTAAGACTTACACAGTAATTCCTGGTAATTCCTCTTTACTTCACTAATTTTACAAGTTATTTCCTCCTCGCTTAGGAAAGATCCTTATTTACTTCAACTCTGAAACAAAAGTTCAACAAAAACTTATTTACTTCAGTTATTTAATGCTTACCGCAGTTGTACGGGCTGTATATATTCTTTTCTAAACCTTTTTAGTTCTGCACTCAAGGGCTGATCTCCATTTTCTATAGCTATGCGATCAGCTTCTGTTGGCTCAGGCTCTGGAATTTCAAACCTAACATAAAACAGAACAAACTAATGAAAAGATCAGTTATATCAAATCATACAAACAGAAAACTACAAACCTTTTCACTAGTTAACACAATCAAGAAGCACTGTAAAAAATCACTAAGGATATATATATACATCAGTGAAAACAAGTGAGGCTTCTGTAATGTAAAGGTTAATGATTTTAATTTTCTAAAAAAATAAATACTTGTCAATATGGATAAAGCTAATTAGAAACATAATAAAGTATGTAAAGTCTAAAAATAAATGTGATTATAAAGTTAAGGGAATGATGTTTACTTTTGGCTTGTATAATTACTCTAAATCACTGAACATAAAACATTTTAAGGGCAATTTATGAAAAGGTGATTGTTCTTTGGGTGGATGAAACACTTTTCTTGATTATAGTACCTGTTCACTCCATTTTCCTCAACATGTGGTATATTTGAAAAATTCTGTTTAGAACATCTAAATCACTAAATGATTGAATTTCCAGAGCCTAAAGTCTACATTTTTATAAAGTTCTTTAATTTGACTCTATAAATTTAAAATTTCACATCCTGAGTTTCCAAGTAAAAAAAATGCCTACTTTGTATTTAAATAATCAAAGCTAACATATCATTATAAAATAAATGGTCATCTAAGAGATTTTTTTCTTAAAGTATTCATGAACTACAATTTAAACCTCATTCGGTATATTTCTAAGAGGCATATCTTAGATAAATCTCATTTTTAAAAAGAAGAAAGAATTCAAACACTTTAAATTGACAGACCTTTCTATTATAAGACTCAGTAGTTCTTGAGGTTTACAAAAGGATCTGTATGTTGTAAGAAATGTCCGAACAAAATTGGGATCTATGAAGAAAAAGGAAAAATATCTTATTACAGTCTTTTATTCAGAATGATCATTTACATTTTCAAAAGAGATTAGCCAGTTTTAAAAGCGCCAATATTTTGACCACATAGAATGCTCTGGACTTTGTAATGAACTGCTGGCTTTAGTTGCTTCCTAAATTAGTGGAGAAACCACTGGTACTAAAATTTCACATGAGAGTTCCCTTTGTGGCTCAGCAGTAATGAACCTAACTAGTATCCATGAGGATGCAGGTTTGAACCCTGGCCTTGCTCAGTGGGTTAAAGATCCGATGTCGTGAGCAGTGGTGTAGGTCATAGACGCGGCTTGGATCTGGTGTTACTGTGGCTGTGGTGTAGGCCTGTGGGGTCGGCTGGCAGCTGCAGTTCTAATTAGAGCTCTAGCCTGGGAACTTGCATATGCCACAGGTGAGGCCCTAAAAAGCAAAACATAAAAAAGACAAAATTTTACATCAGGAGTTCCTGCTGTGGTGCAGTGGGTTAAGGATCTGACTACAGTGGTTCAGGTTGCTGTGGGAGTGCCAGTTTGATTCCCATGACCCAGCATAGTGGGCAGTGGGTTAAACGATCCGACGTTGAAGCAGCTGAGGCATAGGTCATAGCTATGACTCTGACACAATTCCTAGCCTGGAAATTTCCATATGCGGTGGGTGCAGCCATAAAAAAATTTTTTTTTTCCCACATCAACTTAATTCTTGACCTCTACACCCTCTAACTAGCTGATCTTAAACTAATCATCAGCCACAAAGAATACAAAAGGAAGAAAGGCAGAGCATAACAGCAAGCTTCTACCTGCCACCTGGATCTCCGGGCATCACCAGTTGGTTTATCTCCCTTGTAAACAGAAAAGCCACAGCAATAACCCATTACTCTTCCTGCCATCTAGACTAGTTTATCTAGGACTAGTTATCTAGATTTTTCATGTTAACAGAGCATATAACTGGAAATTGGATCTTATAATGCTATAGATAAGTTAAACATAGTTTCTAAATTGTTTTATTTGCTAGAGATCTTAATAAACTGCTAGAAGATACTTACAAATACCTGTAGTTATTAAAACTGTTAAATGTGCAAGAATATGTTGACTTGGCTCTATTCACAACTTTTAATTACTTTTATTTCAAGTAACACAATGAACATTCAATCATAAGAGCAGGAGTCTTCAACTCCTTCCATGAAAGAACCTATTTTTTGTTCACATCTCCATGTGAACCTACTGGAGAGCTTACTCCAGTCTCTCCTTGACAGTATTCTTCCCCAGGTTGGCGAGAAAGGCTGCTGTCATCAGCACAAGAGACCTGGGCTGTCATCTGCCTACAGGGGATGTGGGGTTGGTATGGGGATAATCTTCCCATAATGAGGGAAAAAACACTTCTGTTACTCAAATTTCATCAAGGTCCACATTTAGTTGTAAGAGTCTTTAAAAAGGAGGAGAGAGAGTTCATTAACTTGAGTTTTTTTTCCTATTTCACATCACTATACACTGGTAAGCTCTAATGTGATGATGAATTTATTGAAAGTAGCAAACACCTTTATTTTTGTTAGACTACACACTATGGATTCTTTATTTACAGAATGTTCCCCCTGACAATCCTGTGGCATGTGGAGTTCCCGGGGCAGAAATCAGATCTGAGCCACAGCTGGGGCAATGCTGGATCCTTTAACCCACTGTGCTGCGCCAGGGATAAACCTGAGTCCTGGCACCGCAGATCCTGTTGCACCACAGTGGGAACTCCAATAAGAAGTATAATATCTTTTAATAGCACAGGATTCAGCATGAATCAGAATTCATTTCTTTGGGAAATATCTATTTAGTCTTATTCTAAGAATCACCCTGAATTTAGCCTTAAAGTAAAATAACTATAATTAACTTCCCCCCAATCAGACTGATGGATTTATCATAAAATAGAAATCTATTTCCAATCTATTGGTATACGTGGTCAGCAAGATAATAAATTGATTTAAGTATCAGACAACCTTGAATTTAAGAACTTTTAAGTTAAGAAAAATTTACGTAATAAAAATTATTAGTTTTAAACATTCTTCTTCTCCTTTAGCTTTATACCTTCTGAGACTGGAGTGGGTTTCTGATAAAAGTAATTTAAACAGATACAATCCTTTAGTAATTTCCTCTCTGTTGGTATTTTATTGTTTGTCTTCAGTTACAGAGTTCCTCAAACGTTAAAGACTAATGTCTCAACCAGAAGAAAAGATTTTAAAACAGAAGGCTGTACAAGATTTTAAAACAGAGATTTATATCGGTTTCATCACAATCCTCCCTTTCAAGAATCTTCTTCCTGTTCTGCAAATCTATTTGTAAGGTGAGGCTACTCAAAGCATCATGTGTTTAGGAAGCAAAAGCAACGGCCACTGTAGAGAGACTGAGCTGTCTCTGCTGGAGAGGCCAGGCCCCTAGAAGAGAGTGCTCCAAATATCCCTGAGCTGTGTTCCAAATTAAGGGTGACCTCTCCCTTTTTTAAAAGAAAAGTTTACTTTAGTCTAAAAGTCTAAAATCAATATCCAGATCCATTTATTCTCAAATTCCACCTATATCAAACTAAAAAGTTGTGGGATATCAAAGACACTTTTAAGTTGAAAAACAATAAAAGCAAGTTCTAAGGGTATTTAAAGTATGTTTTAAGAAAACTGGCTATTTTAAAAGGCAAACTATTTTAAAACAGCCATTTCATCTTACACCAAAACTTCTGACTGTTTCAGTAGTTTCATAACTGATGACAATGCTGGGACAGTCATGATGTGCCTTAGTGCCACATCAGTAAAAAGGGGATCACATTGATTCCTGATGACTATTATGTAACGATTTCAAAGAGCATTCACATAATTCATTCCATATGATTTCTGTGAAGTGAGCAGGGCTGCAAATGTTTTTCCCTTTTTACATATGAAAAGTGACTAAGAGTTATCTAAAGTCACACAATAGAGTGACAGAGATGGAACCAGAGTCTAGACTGTGTGATTCTCAATTTATTTACTTTTTTTCTACCATATCACATAACCTCCCTGGATTAAAGGATCCATTAAGGTTTCCACAGCTGTGAGATCTAAATATAAAGAATGAATCCATGAGTTATATATAATGATTATAGAAATTTACATAAATGATTAATTCAGAATGTAGCTGTAAAACTGCTAATCTTGCGTTAAAGGCACTAAAGTCATTGAAAAATTAGCAGTCTAATTGTGATTCTGTAATTCTTGTTAAGCCTTCTTCCAGATTTTAGGAAGTAGCAGCTGTACCTTCCTGTACACTGTATTCAGAAGAGGAGTTTCTGAAGCTGGCGGTGAAATAAACACTCCCACAAGCATCACTGTTGTATTAACTTCTAAAGTGACTCAAGTTTGTTTGCAGCTTGATTAGAAATAAGAGCAGTCTTGCCAAAATAAAAAACCAGCAGAAGCTAAAAATAAACCAAGAAAATTTGGCATAAGTTTAATTACTTTCAAAAAACATCTTAAAAGGATGCATGTATTCCCAGGCTTGCATCAATTTAGGCTCTGTTTTTAGTCTAAAGCAGTGGAAAATTGCTAATGAATGAAAAACTTACATTAAGAGAAGACATAACATCTGTACTTGAAATTTTATACAAAATTCCATATTCCAGAAGCTATTTTTATTTCTACTGATTTCTCCATTTCAGTGATAGGAACATACATAATGTCACATTAACCACTGGAGACCTTTATATCTGGAGACCTTTATCTTACTGATGATACAAAAGACTAAGATAATTAGATATTTTGAAAGTACCCATCAATCAGGACAGGTTATATAACTTTGTGGGGAAAAAAATGTACCAAATTATATTTATCAGACAATGGTATCAGTTTAAACTGCCTCTCTTGGTTGTGTAGCAGCAGTTATCTACCTATATTATAAAATAGTATTTCAGAGACAGATGGAAGGCAAATGCATTGAAAATACAGAAGCCAGGCTGATTTGGTTTTAAAACATGAGCACAAATATTAGTGGAGAAAATGAAAATCAACTATTTCTGTATTCTTCTATTTCTGTTTATTGCTAGTGGATGTAATTCCACAAACCGTTGTCAAACATAACCCCTAATGGAGTTCAATATGAGCAATGGCAAGGAAAGTCCTCTGTAGTTTTTTTCCATCATTTTATTAGGTAACATTCTTTTCTACTCGACTCTCAAGATTATTTGCACTATGTTCACTGGCTGCTCTGCTTCCCTCTGTCTACACAACCTCTCTATATGTACAAATACCTGCCTACTCTACTATCAAGTTTCTGGTCTAAGCCCAGGTTATTTCGAATATGAGCTGTAGGTATTATTTTCTGCTGGCTTTCTAGTGGCCTGTGTCCTTCTCTCTAAAACTATTCTCTGACAATATTTTATTACCCAATTATTCATAAATCTTATGAACGCAGAATATATTTAATGTCCAGAATACGAGCATACTAGATTTGGGGTGATAAATTCAATCCTTCTTTCGAGACTTTTTTTGGGCAAGGTCAATTAAATTTATGAAATATTTACTACATAAAAGAGTTATTTATGTAAAGAATACCCTTCCCCCAATCACTATAGTGAAACACTGTTAATCAGGATGTCTGTTCATGTGATAATTCTCCTTTTAATATAGCCATTCAAAAAGCTACAAGAAACAATAAGCTCCTCAACAAGGATTTATAAACAATTACTCTTGAATTCCTTAAAAAAGGAAACAGACGCTATGCTGACGCACAAACACTTAAAAAAAAAATCAGAGAGTTTAAAAATAGAACACTGCCCTATAGATCAAAAATTGTTCAAGTTTTTTTTTTTTTTAACGTTACTACACCCAAACTGAGCTTATATAGGACACAAACTCCAACGAAATCTAGTCCAGTGTTTTTGCAAATTTTCTATATAAGGGCACAAAATAGCAGTAAATATTTTAAAGGAAAATATCAACTAGCTTAAGTTTTTTCAATACCATTTTCTTTAAAAGAGAAGTTCACCAAGCATGGGAAACACTTTTCCCACACTTGAGTATGAAAAGCTGTTATTTGCATATGTCAGCTTCCTATCTCAGTCACCTCATTTCTCTAAAAGAGACTATCAAAACCAGATATACCATCTCCAAATATTTCTTTACCCATGTTGTTTTAAAGTCTCAATAATTAATTTGTACTAAATTATTTCCTATAACTCTAACAGAAGTGAAATTCCTACTCTCATCTCATCTTTACACACACTGCTTCGTGCTTTCTTACTGCAGGTAGAAGTCTCTTCACACCCTTGCCAAATCCAAAGTGATCTAGAAACCCCTTCTTCCTCCCACCATTTAAGATGAATTCCAAAGTTCTGATGTAGTCAATGAATTACTGTATGTTCAGAAACACTGGATCTGAGACTATAAATTAGGTTCCACATAAGATCCTGTTGCAATCTTTTGACCAACACTTAAGCACTTTCTAATTCACCTAATTTTACAGAGCAAACACCACCAACAGACTGGGTTTTGTTAAAAACTAAAATATCTAACTATAGACTAAGATCTGTGGATTAAAATGGAAGTTAGCTATAATTGGGATTTATTACCTATTTCAATACCAAAAACCAACTCTGACTATAGCTTCATAGTAGATCTGTGTTTAGCCATAAGTGAACCAAGTCATTTATATTACTGGCAATCAAACCAAGCAAATAATTCTCTTTATTTTTATTATTCAATTCACATAATTAAAAATACTATATTCTAAAAATGAAAAAAAAACCACCTTGTATGAGTCAGTGTAACATGGCAGAAAGAATATACTCTATTAAGAGTCAAGAAACCTAACTTCTAGTCTTTATTATACAATTAACTGATGATATGACTTCTGGCAAATCACATAACCTTCAGGGGTCTTGGGGTTTGTTCTATATAATGAGGAAGTTATCATCTGAGACCTATAGCTCTGTTCATAAATTATGTTAAAACACTTGAGGGACCAAGTTGGCTGAAGCCAAAGTGAGGTCTGAATTAAGTAAGGTTAAATCAGTTTTCTGTTTTCTATGACAATGTCTGACCAACCCATAATCTAAAAAAAATGTCTGCAGCAGAAACACTGTAAACCAACTATACTTTAATACAAAACATAAAAATAAATTTAAAAAATGAAATGAAAAAATTTTAAATGTCTGTTAAGTAGTGCTTATTAGCTACTGGATTTTCTATGTACTGCAGCCAGTGTCTTTTATTATAATTCTATATAATGTAATAAAAATACGCAATTTAAATTTTAGCTCTTGTTTCAGTGTAAGCCACAACTTGCACTGTATGATTCCTGATATAAATACCTACCGACCAAATGAACCAAAATTAAAAAGAGCAGACCAACAGTTCTTAAAACAAATGGTCAGATGATCTATTATTATTGTAGTGAGGACTCAGAGTTCATTTGAGCCGGAAAAAACCTTAAAAATTGCTTTCATGTTTTATAAGTTCACACATGGTCTACTTAAAAACACATTCTATATTGCCCATAATAATTCTGTCACAGACCTCACAGAAGAGTCTAAATAAGCTAATAATTAATGTTTATTTGTGTATGCTATAAACCACAACTCATGAAAGCTGCTTATGGATTCCAGTTACACTAGCAGTATATTTATGACAAATTATTCAATTACACTTCAAAATAAGATAGAAAGGAAAAATGTCAAAATAAAAAACAAAAAACAAAAAAACTTGGCTACAATACTGCTAAAGCCAATACTGGCTTTTGTTCTTCAAGAAATTAATGAAAGGAATTTTTTAAAAATTCGCACATTTAAAAAAAGTAAGTAAAAGACCTTATCGAAATTTGAATGCCCTTTGCAAAAGTTCTGTAAATCTAGAATTTTAAGCGCTGTTTTTTTGGCCAAGCCTGAGGCATGCAAAAGTTCCTAGGCCAGGGACTGAACCACCACCACAGCAGTGTTTTTACTTAACTAGAAGTAAAATTATTTAAAACACCATCCTACTCAAAAGCTAAAAATTAATGTAAATAAGAGCAACTATCAAAAGTAATTTATTAATTACACCATAGAAAAAATAGTGTTGTCTACAGATCCGGCTAGCATTGTGTACATTAAGGAGAAGAGACCACCAAGACTAAAGAAAAACTATCAGCTATGCATAAGTTTTGTTTATTTTAAAGTGCCTTTATTCAAAAGATAAACAAAACGCTCAGTTCCCCAGAAAATAAATATTTAATTATAGTTCTTTATAACTGCTTAATAATCATAATTCTGTGAAATAAAGCAAGCAGTTTAAAAAAAATTTTTGAAATCTGAAAATGTTTTCCAAATCAAATACCACTGACTTGTGACAGTAAACACTAGCAGTTTTCTTTACCATTTGCCACTTATATTACTCCACAGGAAAAAAAAATAGTAGAGCTTCTGTCTCACAAATATAGGTAAAATACCAAGGGTTAATTTTACTCTAAATAGTCTAAGAACTCAAAACAAAGGTAATTAAAATAAAATGATGGACACTTTAAAATGCTTATACCAAAAAATTCTGAAAAATCTTTTAAGACACAAAAATCAGAATGTGGCAAGAACAATTTGAATTTTCATAAACTTAAAAATTTCTTAAGTAGCAAAAGAAATAACTTTTGCAACCACAAACTTAAGGTAATTTAATAAAACATTTTTGTAATTGTATTCTAGAGCTTAAAGAAGTTGATGAAGACCAACTAAATAGGTTATATTAATTACTAAAAATTGTATCTCTCAAAATCAGTAGGTCATATTCATTACTGAAAGTTGTACCTCTCAAAATCAGTTTTATATGTAAAGAAAGATGACAGAATAACCTATTTCATTTTCATGTAAAACCCTACACAGCTTATTTACATTTCCTGTACTTTGATTTATTTTTTATTTTGGGGTCAGTAAAATGAATACACTGTCCACAGAAGTTTCAAGATGAAAAATCACTAGTAAAACTGCAATCCCTAGAGTCTTCTTTAATTATATCCAGCATGTTTCGGTACTGCCTGCTACTACCAAATGGTAAATCTTAAAATAAATACTCTTACATATTTTGAATGGATATCACTTTTCTGTTGGGATCCTAAAGATCCTGAGGCTTGGCCTTACTTGACCAGCCACTGCCCAACTAAAGGTTAACAGTTCCCAGGGAAATTCCTGATTCTTGCCTCACCAAGTCTCAGGAAATGTCGGGGTTGAATGCATTTTTCAATATTTGCTTAGACTCACACATGGTACCTTTCTTGCCACAAGCTATAGCACAGATCACATATGTGGCTCAGATCCCATGTTGCTGTGGCTGCGGCATAGGCTGCAGCTCCAACTCCAATTCTACCCCTAACCTGGGAACTTCCACATGCCACAGATGTAGTCGTAAAAAGAAAAGAAAAAAATTCGGATACTCAATAATGTAGCACTCCTAACATTAATTAATAATATAAGCTACCAAACTGCTTTTAAAATTAGCCTATGGAAAACTATTATTTTACCATGGATAAGGCTAGCAAAAGAACTACCAATTAGAGGCCAAATAAAAACTAAAAACAAAAAACTGGCTTATTTACCCCAGAGACATGTGGAGATAATGAAACAGATTTGTTTTGTAGTGTTTTGATATTACTGACAAAAATATTCTAAATTTTTTGCAAGGTGGCCTTGATAACTTCTAGGCCACGTAAGTGATTCAGAATGAACATTTAATAAATTGAACAGGTTAACATTATCAAATACCATTCATCGTTGTTACAGTGGATTTGTTAATGGATATCTTTTAAAAGTTTAATCTAACTGGTGCCAGAATAGTTTCCAGAGAGAATTGAGAACCCTTTGTAGGACTTTAAAAACTGGAGGAATTTCCCAAGAAATACACATCTCTTGGAGCCAGAATATATTTAAACAAAAAGTATGGGGATAGAGGTTAACTTACATATTCAACTATTTAAGAATTGCATTTATAAGAGTTATGCTTGATTTCATATCTCTTTGTAGTTAAAGTATTCTTTGAAAATAAGTTTATATTTATAAAGAGCTTTAATGTATTTTATTTCATTTATTCTTTCCAACAATATCTAAGGTGGCTGTTGTGGTACTGATTTTTGAGATGAAAACTAAGGTTCTAAGGCCTTAACGAACTGTGATAGAATAAGGGTATGAATCTAAATTCAGTGCTCTTTCCACCGTATTTTACAACAATCAAACTTCCTACTATGTAGGGAAGTTGAACAACACTTTGTTGTTCACTTGTTACTTTAATAGAATAAAGTTACCTATAATAAATGCATCATTATATTTGTTCCTTACCTCTCAAATATTATATGCAGCCAATTTAGAAACAAACATATCTCAATCCCTCAGCCCAAGCCCCTATGTTTGTCTCTAAAATGCCCGCTAAGAAGGTGAAGTTGTTTTCTAAATAATATCACTTCTAAAAAGTAAAAAATACTGAAAACCTAAATGACTCCCAGGATTGTTAAATTTAATAAACTTTAGGAATGGAAATTAAGAAAAAGCAATGCTGTGCATATTTGTACTACCAGCACAATTTTGGTTATGGATGTATATTAAAATTTTTACTGATTTTATAATCTCAGTAATAAGAGAGATAAAAAAAAAAAAGAAACAAAGGAGAAAAAAGATTTTTAGACCCTAATGATCATGATTTACCACTACTTTTAGTCTTAATTTTGCCACTAACTGGGTAAATTTAGCTCAGTAACTTCATTTATAACTGGTTATAAAGTTTAAAAACAACATATGTAAACGTGGTAGAAAAAAATATAAAATTTCAAACTAAAACAAAGTGAAAGTATTTTAAATCAGAAGAAGATGAACTCTGATAATGCGGAGGTCTTTTGTTGTTAGTCTGATTTCTATTTTAGGCACAATGACCTGTGCAGCGAAGAAAAATCAGCCTGAACAGGAAAATAAAAGTGATAGGCAAGTTCATATTTCTTACCTGCGTACATATGGTATGTGAGCCTCTCTATAAGTTTAATAACAGTTCCTGCTTTGATAATTGGAATTCCAGCTTTGGGCTGCATGTTTTCTTCAAATATGATATTTTCTTCAGAGTCAGGCTCTGCAAATCTATAAACATCAGCACTAGGAAGCCTCATCTGCTCCTCCTTTTCTTCCTGTAGCATTGTCACATCAAGCATCCTTTCCAGTGTACTCCGGTACTGTAAAGATATCAACGCTGCCATCCAATTGTTTTTCTCTTCAGCTGACTTGGCAGAAAATATTACACTATTTTCATCTTTTAAAATTATTTCAAAAGCATGCTTGTACTCACTGGTGTCATCTTTGTCATTAATTTGTACCTTTCTCATAAAAAACTTTTCTTTAAGACGATATTCTGCATTGCTAGCACCAGGAAGTCTTGGCTGCCCATGATTTGATTTACAGCAAATCATTAAGCCATCAAAGAGAAATATGTGTCTCTCATGTTTGGCTCCTACACGTGTAAGAGTTCCTTCCATTATAAACTCATTGCAACACTGTCCAATGTCTTTTCCCTCCCAACCATCAATATTCTTCTGAATCTCGTTCATTTTCTTGATTGCTAGTTGTTTCCCCTTCATTTGTTGACTATAAAACCGACATGCAGATTCACTGGGATAAAGGAAAAAACAGTTAGTACACAGAAGACAGGGAATCTATAATTCATGTAAATAAATGGAAATGCAAAAGTATATTTAAAAACATTGCATTGAGAAGGTTTTCACTAATTCTCCAAATATGTTAGTGTTAACAGAACTGCACAATTTTGGAAACTAAATCAATACCGTAGAGACATTTTTTTTTTTTAGTGCTTTAAAAAGAACAGTTGGCTATTGACAAAATTCTCCCCTATAAATTTAGCTACAGAATGATTATTTCTACTACGGCTATTAAATACTTAGAATGACAAATATTAAAAAAGTAGCCCAATATAGTGAAAAAAAAAAAAGAGATTAAAGTAATTTAAGAGATTAAAAATTATCTAGGAATGCTTAAGTGGACAATATCTAAAAGCTAAAAAACATGCACACATAATAACTAGGAAACTGGAAGTATATTATCTGAATTAATGCCTTGAGTTACAAAGTCCCTAAAATAAAGAACACTACTAATTTTATTTTCAGAGATTGACATAAACCTACCCAATACATTGTATTTCTCCTTTAGCTTACCAGCTGATTCTCAGGAGGTCTTGTCTGGGAGTATGCAAGGAAAATGCACAAATATGAAAGGTTTTTCAAACAATAACAAATTCTCTTGGCTTTGATGTCACTTCCTTTGAAAGACCAAGCTTGTCACTAACACTATTTTCTTCATTGTTTACTTGAGTAGGGACTAGGATCCCTTAATTTATACCACAATATTCAGGGTGAAAAGGAAGATAATTTAAAAAGTGAAATTATTCACCTCAGTCTTCGTTTTGCAAGACTTTTAGAACATATTTTTTCCATACCACTCTGAACATTAAGCAAAGCTGTTATTGCTTGTTTCAAACATTCCTTGTCTTCTTGATCTTCACTCTTCTCTTCTAACTGCTGCAAAGTAAAAAATGACAAATCTGAACAAGCAGAACAGTTCTGTACAAAAAAATAAGCCTATTTTATTTAAGGATAAAGATAACATTGATTCAACTCTTTCTACTGTAATACATTTTAAACGTCATAAAATATACTACTCTTTTAAAAAGTCTTCCTATGTATTACTATCCAAATCAACATCCCACCAAGTTTTCCATGTTAAAAAAAAAAAGGAGTAGAAACAGTGTTAAAAGACATCATATCTTGTGATAGGGAGTAATGTGCAGTTTCTCAGATGCATACTACCAAAAAGAAATGAGGAGGAAAAATTATCTTTTAACTATCATAGGACGTGGCACAGAAGTAAACACACAGGTGAGTCTTTTTTGAAGTGTGTAATTTGCTCTTAGAATTCTGATTCCCACACTACTGCTGTAAGCAATGGGATGCTATGCAAGATAAATATACAGAGAATGAAGCAACATAGTGGAGAGGAACCTGAAGACACAAAACCTAAGATAAAATTCAACTCACTTTCGGTGTGATCTTTCAGGAAAATTATATGACTTCTGAGCCTCATATTTCTTATATGTCAAATGAGGCTTATAAAAAGCTTCCCCAATCTATTTTATGGCGTTGTTATTAAAAATGAAAGCATTCTGTAAATGTACAGTGTAAGTTGTTTTCTTTGCAGTTCTACTACATAATTAATGTTACTATCATGAAGAACCTTGTCAATATTCATATGTTAAGATTTTGAATAAAACTAGGATCATACATGTTAGTAAAACTCAAGCACGTTTTCAATCAGTGGCTAAATATATTACATACGCTGGACAGAAGAGTCTGTTTTTAACAAGGACTGAGTCATCAATAATGGCTAATTATCATTGCGACAAGGTGGTGGTAATTCAAAAAAGCAATTGAGTTATGAATGACAATAGGTGACAATAATTCAGTAACCTTATAAATCTGTTTGTGGCTACCAAAAAGGAAAAGTTAAGAAACTAACATATTTTTTCTGGCCATGCCTGAATGTGGAAGTTCCCAGGTCAGGGAGCGAACTCACGCCACAGTAGTGACAACACTGGATCTTTAACCTGCTGTACCACCAGGGAACTCCAAGAAGTAACATTTATTAATAAAGCTTTCATACAACATTTAAGAACAGTTACTGTCTATCATAAAGAAAAAGACTTGAGAAAATCATAAAAAATTCAAATTTACAAAGGCTTACTTTTCAATGAGCTTCATTATTCATTAGTACTTTTTGTTCTTGAGAGTTCTTTTTTTTTTTTTTTCCTGTCTTTTTAGGGCTGCACCTGCCGCATACAGAGATTCCCAGGCTAAGGGTGAAATCGGAGCTATAGCTGCAGGGCTACGCCACAGTCACAGCCACATGTGATCTGAGCCCACCTGTGACCTACACCACAGCTCATGGCAACGCCAGATCCTTAACCCAGTGAATGAGGCCAGGGATTGAACTGGGGTCCTCATGAATGTCAGTCAGGTTCGCTAATTGCTGAGCCATTACAGGAACTCCGAGAGTTATTTCTTAAAGAATAATAACACATTTCTTTTTTGCTTGAACTGATACAGATTAGTTATATATACACATACATATGATGTATATTGATGACCTATGAAAAGTAAACATATTCTTACTCAATGCTCCAAACCATTTTTACAAAAATAACTTATTTAAAAAAATGGTTTTTTTTTTTTTTTTTTTTTTTTTTGGCTTTTTAAAGCCACACCCATGGCATATGGAAGTTCCCAGGCTAGGGGCTGAGTCAGAACTACAGCTGCCAGTCTACGCCACACCTTAGCAACTCGGGATCCGAGCCTCATCTGTGACCTACATCATAGCTCATGGCAATGCTGGATCCCTGACCCACTGAGCAAGGGCAGGGATCAAACCTGCATCCTCATAGATATGAGTTGGATTCATTTCCACTGTACCTCAAGGGAACTCCTTAAAATATCCTAATACTCAAATATTCTAGAAGTAATAAATACCATATTATATCTATTTAATTCTCAGGTTTTATTATCCAAATATCTTATATCCATTATTTAAAACTCACCATGCTTTCCACTATAACAATAATCTGCACTCTTTAGAAAAATATTCAGTCTCAACTGTGTTAAGTAAAACAAAAACCCATTCACAATAATTTCCAACATAAAAGGGGGTGTGTGTATGTGAGACAGATTCCAAAGGATAAGAGACTTAAAAACAGACACATTTAAAAAAACACGTCAATATCTTTTACTCAAAATATTTTTCTTCACTATGGCCAGCTAGATTAAAGAAAGCCAAAGGCCATATTATTCATAAAGAAAGATACTAGGTTTTTACTTAATGGATACCTATCTGCCTCTCATATGGCAGAATTTCTGGAATGAAATGAAATGCTACCATTAACTTTAAAAGGTTTAGGTTTCAAAGGCAGCAGTCAATCTAACACTGATAGCAATATTAAGAAAGGGCAAAATTCTAAATGATGTAGTGAAAGCACCATTAAAGAGTGAACTATTTCACTGAATTTTTTTCAGAATTTAATCACTCAGTATTCAAGTGGATATCAAGTAATTTTTTAAGTCCTGAGTTGACACAAACAGTAGAATATTACTGAATCCTTTATATTTTGACCTTTGATATTTTTTACATTATTAATTCAGCCACACATACCTAAACTTATACGTAAACACAATTCTCTTTTTTTTTTCCTTTTGTCTTTTTAGGGCTGCACCTGCGGCATATGGAAGTTCCCAGGCTAGGGGACTAACTGGAGCTGTAACTGCCGGCCTACACCACAGCTCACAGCAATGCCAGATCCTTAACTTGCTGATGCAAGGATCGAACTTGCATCCTCATGGATACTAGCTAGGTCTGTTATCTCTGAGCCTCAACAGGAACTTCCACAGAACACAATTCTAACACACATAAAAATAACTGTGAAAGTAACAAATCCATTTAGACATGCATTTGACTTTCTATTCTAAAAATGTTTCAAGTTTCTGGGTCATTTGTCTACCATTAACTATAGAGAATTTCACATATAGAATATACTGGTATCTCAAAAATATTTTTAATGTATTTTAAAATCACATACCTAAAATCTACTTCAAAAACTGTAAAACTTTACTGTTGAGAAGATTGTTTTTAAATGTAATATTTACCTACATAGCATTAGTTAATCATCTAAGACAAACTTCAATGTAATAAATGACCTTTCATATAAACATCTTTGCTTCTTTTACTTAACACAGCTGATTTAAACTGGGTATTGATGCTGAGTGATTCAAGCTAACTATTATCAAAAAGAGTGGCTTAGGAGTTCCCGTCGTGGCGCAGTGGTTAACGAATCCGACTAGGAACCATGAGGTTGCGGGTTCGGTCCCTGCCCTTGCTCAGTGGGTTAAGGACCAGGCGTTAGCATGAGCTGTGGTGTAGGTTGCAGACACGGATCCCGCGTTGCTGCGGCTCTGGTGTAGGCCGGCAGCTACAGCTCCGATTCGACCCCTAGCCTGGGAACCTCCATATGCCGCAGGAGCGGCCAAAGAAATAGCAAAAAGACAAAAAAAAAAAAAAAAAAAAAAAAAGAGTGGCTTATTATTGTTACAGAAACAAAGCAGTGGCAATTAGTATATAAATGAAACTCCTTTTGTTACCAGTGATATTCAACACCATGCTTTTCATAGGTGCCTACTTAACGACATTATGTATTAACAACTTAATTTTACAAACCCAATTAGTTTTATTAGTTTATGAAATTATATTTAAACTCATCCAGAGTATCATATTCTAAATCACAATGGTAAGTCATATGATCTAAACAGATGATAAAATTTACACTTTCAAAAGAAAGGAGCCACTTCTACCAGATTTTTTTTGAGAGAGTCCTTTAGAAATATGTAGAAGGAGCAATAGTCAATATGGTATATTGCATGTCCAAAGAAAATTCTGAAAGATAAATAGGATTAAATTTAAGAAGCTGTGAACTGCGATCCTTTTTACAACCAGTCACAAAAGATCACAAAAGGCCAAATAAATGTATGATTCCATTTACATGAATGTCCAGAATAGGCAAATCTATAGAGAGAAAGTAAGGCAGGGGTAGTTGTTGGGAGATTTGAGGGGTGTCTCTAAGCGGTACAGGGTTTCTTTTGGGGATAATAGAAATGCTCTGAAATTGGTTGCATTGATGGTTGCACAAATCTTTGAACTTATTAAAGGCCAATGAATTGCACACATTTTAAATGAGTGAATTGTTTAGTGTGTCGATAAAGTTTTTAAATAAAGTTGTTAAACGTTTCAATAAAGTTGTTAAAGCATGTTAAAAAAAAAGAAGCTGTGAACTGGAAAAAGATAATTCACAATGGTATTCAAAAAACAAATAAAACTCAAGATTGGTTTACACATTAAAAAAATAATGTGTTGTACCTGATGCATTTTGAGTTCAACAATTTATAAACATACAATGGCTCCTCTCATTAAAAAAAACCAAAAACTTGAATTCCTATGCTTTCCTTTCTAGGAAATTAGTTTTCTCCAACATGAAATAACATAAAATGAAGGAACTGTCATTTACTTGATGATGGAGGCAGGCAGGACCAGAACCCAGAATTTTCAACTCTCAGTCTGGTTACTTTTTCAATATACTACCCAAAGAACTGAAATGACTTGAAACACCTGTTTAGAAAATAGTCACCAAATAAAACCTAGCCCATTCAAATAGATCAACTGCATGGCACAAGAATGACAAAATATACAATCAAGAAATGCACATTATGTACATGTATGTGTAACTGGGTCACCATGCTGTACATTAGAAAAAAAACTGTATTGGGGAAATAAATAAATAAATAAATAAATAAAAAGCTAATTCCCCCCAAAAAAGAAATACACATTATAATTGTCTAAGATATGGAACATAAATACCTATCTATCTTAAACTATGTATACATATATGAGTTCATCACATAATTTGAGAACACAAGCAAAGATGGGAGTCGTGAAGTAAATTTCATAGCTAGTTCCTTCCTTTCCCTTCAAAAGTTATTTTTTGAGTTAAAATGATTTCAAATATGCAGATAATTCTCCAACTCACAATATTTCTACCAGCATATATTAATGATATTAACAAAATTCAATCCTCTTTTACTTAACCAGCATAATTCCTCATTTTCCCCCAAGATAAGTGGGCAGATGATCATTACCAAGGTGGTATATATTAAATGGAATAAATAGTACAATAGTGTAAATAGTACAGTTCTTTCATAATTATAATTTAAAAGAAATCTTTATTAGTCAATAGTTGAAAATATTAAAATGAAATCTTAAAATATAAATTATAACATGACTCATAATTCACTATTTTTTTCTATTTACAGCCACACTTGTGGCATATGGAAATTCCTGGGCTAGGAGTGAAATTGGAGCTGCAGCTGCTGGCCTACACCACAGCCACAGCAACGTGGGATCCATGCCCCATCTGTGAGCTATGCCTCAGCTTGCAGCAATGCTAGATCCTTAACCCACTGATTGAGGCCAGGGATCAAACCCACATCCTCATGAACACCATGTCAGGTTCTTAACCCACTGAGCCACAATGTGAACACCAAAATTTTCAACATTTCTGAGCAAAGTCACAAGTTTTATTGACATAATTAAAATTAAACAATCTTTTGTATACTTCTGGAAACTATTTTGAATATTAGTAGTAGCTGAGTGAAAAAAAAAAAAAAACTCTAAAAGAGAAGCTCTGTAGGGGAAGCCAGTTAAGTATCAATCGAATATTAACAAATATTTAGCAGTGAAAATATGATGATGAACAAGCTAAATCTGGTGCCTGATGTTAGAACTTAGAGTGTGAAAGAAAAGGCAAATGAATGACAAAGTGCTATCTATGATGGGGAAAATAGAGGGCACTCCAGAAATACAAAGCAAGAACTCCTAACCTAATAAAGGGAGAAGATGGCAAGGAAAGCTTCCATAAGAAAATGGCTGAAGCCTTGAGGATAAGAATGTTTACGCCATGGGGAAAAAAAGGTACAAAAAATTAGGGAGAGGAAATAGCATGTGTAATTCAAAGGCTTATTTAGGACCAAGATTGAGAGACACTGGCTGAAGAGTAGAACCTGGTGGGTGGGAAGGATGGGAGTGGGGAGAGGTGATGAGTCAAAATATTGGAGAAGTCAACAAGGACCAACTCAGGACTCTAGGCCTTATTAGAAACTAGGTCATTAACCTGGGTCAATAGGGAGTTATTAAGGGTTTTAGTTAGTGACTAATGTTGATCAAATTTGCATTGTAGAAAGATGGCTTTGGTTTGGTTACCCAAACAAGAGCAAATTGTGGGGGAAGAAGGGATGGGAAAAGCAAGAGAGACTAAAGAGAGACTTGTGATAACCCAGATGAAATGATCATGGTCCTCACAGAGTACTGAGAGGAAATGAAAAGAAGATGAATCCAATGGTGACTAAGTGGATGTGATGTGGAGAACAAAAGAGTTGAGGACTTCCAGGTTTCTATTCTGAGTAACCAGATGATACCGGGACCATTTCACTGAGTGAATGAGGACAGAAGGATTAGCTCTGCTGGGAAAGATAAGAAGGAGTTTTCAAGAGAGTATATTTGAGTTGCTTACACAATGAATAAGTCGAATTGTTCAATAGACCGTTGGACAATAAATAGCCTACATTTTCCTATTTCCTTTTCCTCTTCATTAAATCTCTTTAACCTTATAAAGACCACCATAAATTCCTGATTTTCTTCATGCTGCTAAAAGCAACTTTTGGTGTGACACATTTATTACTGATGGCAAAAGAGTCACTGCTTTTTCTAGATAAACTTCATGAGTAAGTGATGGGATGAGAGTGGGAGAGAAGGATGTGATGGGGTTCAGGACACACAACCTCCCAAAGTGGAACCTTGGCATACTGACTATTTTAAGTTGAAGGAGTTTGAGAAGACAGCAGAGGGGAGGTCAGAGGTCAGAGGGAGGACCTTCCTGGTTCTGTATTCCAAGTTTAAATAGTCAATATGCCAGGGTTCTTGGGTCATGTAAAACTTATACGAAATAAATTTGAGTGTTTTTCTCCTGTTAATTAATCTCTGTCAGTTTCCTTTCCAGCTAGAAAGACTAAGAGGGTTGAAGAAAAGATTTTCCTCCCCTAAAGGTGCTTGGGAGCTGATTTAAAAAAAAAGAAAGAAAAAAGGCTTACTTTAATGGAGAACACTATGGTACGTAAATGATATCTCAAGAAAGCTATTTTAAAATAAGTAATAATTTAATACTTTTAGCTAAATATTTGCTCTTGAACTTTCTATATATCTTTCAGAGTAGAATATCTTCATTCTTAAAATGGCTTTCATGATTTTAACAGACTGATGATAAGTTCAATTTCCAATTTCCATGTCAAAGAAACCATATGACAATATTTTATGGTTTTAAAAAGTAAATGGCAACACTGAAATATTTATAGGAATACCTAATCTACTGAGAATTCAAATAATAATTTTAAAAATACATTCAACCAAGAGAAAGGAAAACAAAAAACATTAATTTTTTAAATTTGATTTTTTTCTTTTTATGGCCACACCTGCAGCGTAAGAAAGTTCCTGGGCTAGGGGTTGAATCAGAGCTGCAATTGCTGGTTTATACCACAGCCACAGGAACATCAGATCCAATCTGCATCTGTGACCTATGCCACAGCTTTGTGGCAATGCCAGATCCTTAACCCACTGAGTGAGGCAAAGGGATTGAACCCTCATCTTCATGGACACTATGTTGGGTTCTTAACCTGGTGAGCCACGGGGAATACCAAAACATTTATTTTTGATTCAGTGACTTTAATGTTTATAATTAAAAAGAATTTTAATACTAGCTAAAGTTTATAGTTGGACATTTTATTAGAGGTTTCTTAATTTTATCAAAATGGGTACTTCAGGAGCTCCTGCTGTGGAACAATGGGCTCAGCAGTGTCTTGGGAGTGCTAGGACACAGGTGTGATAACTGGCCCGGTACACTGAGTTAAGGACCACCATTGCTGCAGCTGTGGGCTTAGGTCACGACTAAGGCTTAGATCTGATCACTGGTCTGGGAATTCCACATGCTGCAGGACAGCCAAAAAAAATCAATAAAATGAAAGAAAATAGGTACTTTAAATTTTTACTTTAAAAATTTATGAAATACTTAAAAGTAAAGAGTAGAACAATCAATATCATAATGCTTCATCTACATTTGGCAGTTCCTAAGATTTTGCTAAATTGGCTTTTTATACCCCCTTTTATTTTTCTTTGCTGTTCAGGAAAATTAAAATTAATATAAACATTTAAACTTATAATAAGAATTAAAACTGCCCAGGAGTTCCCATCTCAGCAGGTTAAGAACCCGACTAGTATCCATGAGAATGCGGGTTCAATCCCTGGCCTTGCTCAGTGGGTTAAAGATCCATTGCTGGGAGTTCCCGTCGTGGCGCAGTGGTTAACGAATCCGACTAGGAACCATGAGGTTGCGGGTTCGATCCCTGGCCTTGCTCAGTGGGTTAAGGACCAGGCGTTGCCGTGAGCTGTGGTGTAGGTTGCAGATGCGGCTCGGATCCTGCGTTGCTGTGGCTCTGGCGTAGGCTGGTGGCTACAGCTCCGATTCGACCCCTAGCCTGGGAACCTCCATATGCCGCTGGAGCGGCCCAAGAAATGGCAAAAAGA
Organism: Sus scrofa; assembly: GCF_054392235.1. Lineage (NCBI taxonomy): Eukaryota > Metazoa > Chordata > Mammalia > Artiodactyla > Suidae > Sus > Sus scrofa. The sequence continues at coordinate 113,522,049 of NC_139385.1, read as the reverse complement.
CAAAAAAAAAAAAAAAAAAAAAAAAAAAGATCCATTGCTGCCACAAGCTGTGGCATAGGTCATAGATGTGGCTCTGATCTGGTGTTGCTGTGGCTGTGGCATAGGCCAGCAGCTGCTGCTCTGATTAGACCCCTAACCTAGGAACTTCCATATGCCACAGATGCGGTCTTAAAAAGGGGGGAAAAAAGTTTCTCAGTATCTCTGTTCAAAAGAATGATAGAAACAGACAACGATGAAAGTATTAATTACTTATTAATAAAATAATTACCTATTAAATATCAGCATATAAGAAGTTTTAAAAACTTTTTAAAATAAAGAGAAGAAATTAATAAAAGATCTTACACCTTAAAAAAAAACAACCCTGTAACATAATTGAAAGGCTAAAATTGTAAGTGAGTAATGTTAAAAAGCTCCTTTCATTCTTTTTTTTAATCTTTTTAGGGCTGCACCTGGGGCATAAGGAAGTTCCTAGGCTAGGGGTAGAATCAGAACTGCTGATGCTGGCCTATGCCATAGCCACAGCAATGCTGGATTCGAGCACATCTATTACCTATGCCACAGCCTGTGGCAATGCTGGATCCTTAACCCACTGAGCTAGGCCCCCATCATCATGGATACTAGTCAGGTTCTTAACCGGCTCAGTTACAATGGGAACTCCTGGAATCACTAATTTTATTTTTATCATTAGCTTTTTAAAGAAAAGGAGTTTGGTGAATTTCTGGCTAAAAAAAGGAAAAAAAAATGGATACCATAAAATTTATTTGATGAAGTCACAACACAACAGCAAAAAAAAAGAAAGAAAAAAGGGAAAGAAGTTTCTAAGTATTACTATTGTGTTTTCAGATTGAAATAATCCTGGTTAATTGTAAAAAGTTTTTAGAATTCCTGCTAATTGGATTAAATCTGTGTACTATTTTTGTATTGGGAATATTTTAAGCCCAAGCATGTCATCTAGGTGAGGAAAAAGATGAAAGACAATTTAAGAACAAGTAAGCAATTTTTAAAAAGTCAATGCAACAGATTTTTAAATATGCCCAATATTCAAACTGTATTTTAAATAGGATCCAGCTATTTCTATCTTTAAATTTATCAAGATTTTTTCCTAACATTAGCAGCTCTCTTGCCTACCTTAGAATCTAAATTGTATGTAGCCCTTCACTATTTTCCCTCCTAATGTTACAAACAGCAAAGCATAACAAATACTGAAGAAGAGCTATAAAAATGCAAGAACTTATAGTAATGGTGGTGGAGTGAAGAAGTCTTGAGAACCCTCTGAAGATAACAATTATTCAGTCTGAATAAAGTTCTAAAAATATTTATAGGCACTGGAAAACATCTAAAAGGAAGCATAAGCCAGAAGCACCATTGCTCTTGAACAACAGCAACTAAAAAGTGTTCACTTGTGAGATAAGGGCTTCCCATGCTGACAGTGAAGATGAACAAGAGGAAAAGAGTAGCTATAGGGTGGAGATGAAAGACAGCAGAGTTTTAAGAGGAAACTGAAGGGGGAAATCTGGAAGTGAATGAACTGCAGAAGGGTTGGGACACAAAATCTGAGAATAAACTCTATCCAAATAAATACCTGGCTGACTGCATCACAAGACTTGAAGGAGCCTGGCAAAAAAGTAGGCAGAGACCAAAGAAGAATCTACTCTTGAAAGAGAGTATAATGGATGAGTTCTGCTTTTCTTAAACTGACTTTATTTCCCAACTCTACACAGCTCAGACAGCAGAAAACTGAAGGATTACTGGTTTAATGTGCCAGGGGATAGAGCCTGAGGCTGGCAGAATGGCTGGAACTTAAGAGGGAATCTCTAGCTGTAAGGAAACCACAAGGACTGGGCCCCCCAAATCTGAACTCTATCTCTGCCCAGTCTGACTGTCAAGTCATACATGTGTAGGGAAGATATAGAAGGCAAGCTAAAAAGTCAACATAAGGAAGTCCTAAAAAATAAACAGATATCAGCTGCTGCACAACACAGAAGAGACAAATTTGCAGTTGAGTCCAAAAAAGTTAACTGCCTATGAGAGTAAAACCCAAAAAGCCAAAAGAAAACAAAAACAGTCTCCCCAAAAGAACCCCCCAAATCCTCAACAGAATCCAGCATTGTTAACTAGCAAAATCAAAAACAAAACAGGAAAATGTGACCCATATTCAAGGAAAAGATGGATTTAATAGAAACTGATTCCAAGTGGCCCAGATACTAGATTTAGGAAAGACTTCAAAGTAGGCTTTGTGATCATATTCAAAGAATTAAAGGAAAACATGGTCTTACTGAGTGGATAGACAGGGAATCTTTAGAAACAATAAAACCAAATCCAAATGGAAACTCTAGAGTGAGTATAATAACTAACAATTCTATTGACATAGTAATAGAAATTACCAATCTGTATAACAAAGAAAAAAAAAAGATTTAAGAAAAATGAAGTCTCAGAGATTTGTGCAACAACATAAAATAGTTCTATTTCCATATAACTGAAGTTCCAGTAAGAGAGGAAATGAGAGGAAAATGGCAGGAAACACAATAATGTAAAAGCAAGTTAAAACATGAAAGACGAAGAGTTCCCTTTGTGGCTCAGCAGTAATGAACATTACTAGTATCCATGAAGTTGTGGGTTTGATCCCTGGCTCTGCTCAGTGGGTTAAGGATCTAGTGTTGCCCTAAGCTATGATATAGAGGTTGCAGATACAATGTGGATCTCACATTGCTGTGACTGTGGTGTATGCCAGCAGATGCAGCTCTGATTGGACCCCTAGTCTGGGAACTTCCACATGCCATGGGTGCAAGCACTAAAAAAAATTAAAAAAAAAAACAAAAAAACCTGAAAGGTGAAAGGAGTTTGTTATTTTAAATAGGAAATTAACCCTAAAAATGTTAGGATAATCTCATCTATGATATAAAATACCTTTCAAAACCATCTCTCTGTTTTTATCAGAGAGAAAAATCACCAAAACTGTAAGTATCTTTCTTGGCAGTTCAGTTGATTTAAAATTTTAAAATTAGAGTAATACAATAGTTAGCTATTTTTCTATAATGGCTCCTGAGTTACACTATTCTATGTTTAACTTCAGACATTCAACATCTGTGGTCAGATACAATACTGTTTAGCTTACAGCTCTGAGCCCATGGTTTCTGGAAAAGAATTTCTAAATTTAGAAAGCTAGTTCAAAGGAATGGAAGCTAGACAGACCTCTGCTAGGTTTATTTTTAATGATTCTCAGAGAGAAGTTGTTTGCTAATCCTCTTATTGGTGGTATTAAGACATCAGCTCATAGGCAGTATAAAGAAATGGTCTGAAGCATACATACAGCAATTACATCAAATGCAGAACATGAAAAAAAGTACATAAAAAATTGTCTAGAATAGATGATGCTTGATACTGTCCAATTCCCAAACTGGAAAAGCAGCAAACCAAAGCCATTAACAAAGGCATACAAGATATTAGTTGTGGTGGTCTACAGAGTGTACTTCTTTACCAAGAGCTTCTGGTACACTATATGAAGTCCACTAATGTGTGTTTAAGGCAAATGATGTAGTGCAATCCATATTTGCCCTTTCTGATTTGTTTTACATAGCACTAAAAATCAAAAACAAACAAAAAAAAACTACTCTGAGAGAAAAAATATCTCCTATTTTTAACATTTCTCATTTCTTGATCCTTCCTTTTTCCATTCATTGCACCTTTCAGTTCTAAGTTCTATCTGTAATCCTTTCCCACAATTCCTGTACTTAAGCATTTAGGACCAAAATTTTTTTAATATTTATGATATTAAGGGGAAAAGTTAAGGACTATTTTTCAAGTCAGTTAGTACATAGACTAGGCACATTAGAAAATTTAATGTTAAATTTTAACATACTATATTAAGTGTCTAAACCATGTCAGTATTCGTTAAAGTCTTTAGTGTTTTTATTTTCTAAAGTAAAGCTTATAATCGAGGTAAACACCACAATGTTACAATGAATTAACATCAACTACAAAATTTACTATTCCATTGGCTCTTAATTTAGTCTTATCTAAAAACACAGGATTGTTGTGATGTGTTAAAATTAAACCTCAACATGTTTCTCTCACTTTCCTACTCTTGTACTTTTCAATAGCAATGAAACCTAAGAAAGGTACAGAGGTTTTAAATGTAAAAATTTTCTACTATCTTTTAAGAGAAAGCTTACATGATAACCCCAACCTCAGTTATGTACATTTAGTCTCATTAAGATGATTATTATTAATTTTATCTCTGCTTATAATCTATGTATTTGAAAAATACTACAATTCTTGGCTTTTCACTAGATTTTTGTTGGACTAAAATCAAAATTAATTAATTAATTTATTTATTTATTTATTTATATTTTTGTTTTTTAGGGCCGCTTCCCGTGGCATATGGAGGTTCCCAGGCTAGGGGTCCAATCGGAGCTGTAGCTGCTGGCCTACGCCAGAGCCACAGCAACTCAGGATCCGAGCCTCGTCTTCAACCTACACCACAGCTCACGGCAATGCCGGATCCTTAACCCACTGAGCAAGGCCAGGGATCGAACCCACAACCTCATGGTTCCTAGTTGGATTTGTTAACCACAATGAGAACTTCAAAAAAAAAAAAATACTTTTATAGGTTTAAGAAAGCTAATATATTATACACTGGAGAATCAGAAAACAAAAATGAACATAACTTTTATAGTATACCAAAAGCTAACTGTAATGGGTTGAACTGGGTTCCCCTCAAAGTCTTAATCCGTGGTACCTATGAACATGATCTTATTTGAAAACTGGGTCTTGGCAGATATATTCAAGTTGAGATGAGGTCAGACTGGATTAGGCTAGGCCCTACATCCATCAACTTGGTATTTTATGAGAAAGGAAAGAGAGATTTGGATGCAGAGGTAACAGAGAAGAATGTGAAAATGTGAAGAAAGTGATGTGAAGAGGGAAAAAAAGGCTGACGTGAAGGCAAAGATCAAAGTGAAGGTATCTATATACCAAGAATTTCTGTGATACACCAGAAGCTAAGAAAAGGCAGGAAGGATTCTTCCCTGTGTTGCCTTGCCCACATCCTAATTTCAGACTTATCTCTGGAACTGTGAAAGAATAAATTTCTGCTGCTGTTTTCAAGGGACTCAGTCTGTGGTGCTTTGTTCTAGGAGACCTAGGATATTAATATAACTAATGCACAAATAACAATACATATTTAAACCTGGTTTCTTTAATTGAAGGAGACTTATGTTTCTCTAAGGTTATATAGACTGGAAAGGGAATAAGTAATTCTTTCGGGAAGTGACTAGTTCATAATCATCCTGGATGATTTTTTTCTAACATTTGTCTGAGTATACCTTAAGGGGATAAAATACCTAAACTCAAAGAAAAAGTTTACATTTTTGTTGAATTAACAATGGTACTGATTTGCTAACTATCAAAATAATAGTCAACATATTTATTTAGCCCCAAAAAACTTGATATATTTAATAAAGCAAATTAAACTTTACACAGAAAATCACATTACTGGAACAATGAGGTTTTCAAAAGAATACAAAGGAAGTTTTTTTTGTTTGTACTTCATAAAAATGAACTTTAATATGAAAAAAGTAATCAAAAGTTCCAAAGACTTGAAAAAAAGAGTAGTTTTCCCCCAGTTTCAGTAGCATTAAATTCTTATACTTTTATTTTATTTTATTTATTTTTTTTTTTGTCTTTTTGCTACTTCTTTGGGCCGCTCCCACAGCGTATGGAGGTTCCCAGGCTAGGGGTCCAATCGGAGCTGTAGCCCCCCTGGGCTACACCACAGCCATAGCAACGTGGGATCCGAGCCGCGTCTGCAACCTACACCACAGCTCACGGCAGGGACCGAACCCGCAACCTCATGGTTCCTAGTCGGATTCGTTAACCACTGCGCCACAACGGGAACGCCTCTTATACTTTTAATAATTAACTCATTTTCTGATTTTGTAAAGTTTAAGGCATTCTGATTTTCCAAAGTATATGTAATTATATAATATTTACAGTTAAAACTATTCCTCAAATATAAGGCATGTATAGAAATTCTAAGGAAAACTTACTATATTTTTGCTATCCATTTTTTTAATTCTTTTTTTTTGGGGGGGGGCCTTTTTAGGGCCTCATCCACATAGCATATGGAGGTTCCCAGGCTAGGAGTCCATTTGGAGCTGTAGCTGCCAGCTTCCACCACACTCACAGCAATGCAGGATCTGAGTCATGTCTGTGACCTACACCTCATCTCACAGCAATGCCTGATCCTTAACCCACTGAGCGAGGCCAGGGATTGAACTTGTGTCCTCATGGATACTAGTCAGGCTCATTAACCACCAAGCCATGACGGGAACTCCAATTTTGCTATCCATTTTTAAACAAGCATTTATTAAATGTCTAAGTGCCAAACACTACTAGGCATGAGAATTCAAAGATACATGGGACTCAGTCTAGTGACAAGGTAGCATGTAGAAATGCAACAGGGTTCTATAAAGAGGCATGAGAAGAATAGAAGAGCTTAGTCAAAGGATTAGCCTAGGGAACCAAGGAAAACTTGACAGAGAACATGTGAACAAACTATTTGCCAAATAGGAATTTCTCAGATGAAAGGGGAAGGTAGAAGAGAAATTCCAGGGAAACAGAAAAAACAAAACAAAAAGATAAAGAATTCTGAACATATCTGACATATCTAGGGCTGCTAAGAAATTTTTTATGCCTAAAGCACAGTTAAGTAACATCAAATATTGAGAGACAAGGCTGGAGAGATGCTAAAGAATTCAGACTTTGTGTCCCAGTTCATAGGAAACCAACTGTACTTTTCAAACTGGGAGTTCCATGAGATACAAAGTCTATAGAGGAAACTGCTACAGTAATTTAAGCAAGATATGCTAAGGGTCTGGACAAAGGCAACGTCAGGAGAATCAGAGAAAAAACTGGATTCCAGAATCATTTCTGGAGTCAAATCATGATGCTCTGCTAATAAGAGAGAGAGAGAGAAGAATCAAAGATAGGTTGGAGGCTTCTGGCGAACGGATTTGAGCTGATCAACAAAGAAATGGAATACAGGGGGAAAAAAAGTACATATTTGGGCACGCAGGAGAAAGGGGGATGGTAGTGAAGGATAAGAGGAGTAAAATGCTAGTTTAAGAAAGCTGCAAGACAAGAAGAAAAGTCTCTAGTAATGATAATACTCAGTATTTACATTCTCTACTGTATATGAAGTACTTTTACATACATTCTCTTGGTTGACAGAATAACCAAGTGTGATAAGCATTTCCTAGAAAAGAAAACCAGAGCTCAAAAGCTGAAGTGACTTCTAGGCCACTCAGCAAGTAGACTACCAGGCTGGAATCAAAGAAGAAACTTGAGACTCCTAGCTAGTCAAGTGAACTTTCAAAAGCTGCTCCACACCAGAGATAAATTATGGCTCGTTTCCAATTGTCACTGATGTCTTAGCATTTTGCTCCTTCCCATTGCCCTGATTTTATTTAATCACAATTGAGTCCAAAATCACTAATTTCACATTGGCACCTGAAGTAATTTAGTGAGAATCATGTTGTTGGAAAAGATCTTAGACTCTTAAGAGTTAGAAGGGCTTTTGGTTCATCTGATGGATGAATTCTCTGATAGTTTCCTAAAGTAACCTTCAGAAATATATTATCTTTTTAAAGGATTCCATGGTCTAATTAATTTGGAAATTAAACTGCTTTAGTGCACAATTCCATAAAGCCTTTAATATTCTAATGTACACTGAAAACTTCTTGAAGTATAATTAAGGACACAGTGTTTCTCAAATATATTTGACCACTGAATTTTCCCCAAAACTTTTAATTAGAGTATCTCATGGGACTAGCATTCCATAGAATATACTTTGAAAATACTGCTCAATGAAACTACTTAAGCAACATACCAACACAAATTAAATACAATAAACACTAATAGTACATTAGTGCCAAGGGAATGAAAAATACAAAGAAATACTGCTAATTTTGCAATGAAATTTAGGCAGTAATATTAACTAGGAATACACATGCTTACCAGTGGAAATCTTTTAAATTTATGTTTGATACACTATAAAATAAAATTTCTAAAACCGTAACTTACAATTTAAAGAAATTTAATTGTTTATACTTGAGGTAGTAAATAATTTTTCTTATATTATTGAAATGGTTAGGTTTTACAGCCTTCTGAACCTCATCAAAGCTATCTGTTCCTTATTAGTTAATGGGTATTTCAAGGTATCATATGGTCTTTAATCCTTCAGAATTTCATTCCAGTTTCAGATTTAAAATCCCATTATACCATTATGAAGGAGTCTATATAATAAACTTTTTTTTTTTTTTTTTTTTTTTTTTGCTTTTTAGGGCTGCATTCACAGCATATGGAGGTTCCTAGGCTAGGGGTTGAATTGGAGCTGTAGCTGCCAGCCTACACCACAGCAACAGCAACTTGGGATCTAAGCGGCACCTGTGACCTACACCACAGCTCACAGAAACACCAGACCCCCAACGCACTGAACATGGGCTGCATCCTCATGGATACTAGTCAGATTTGTTTCCGTTGTGTCACAATGGGAACTTCTATATAATGAACTTGTTTGCAAATGTCCCCTTCTGAGATTATGGTCTGTCGTAATGAATTCTTTATAAAGAATGATTTTACACACAAATGCTTCCTCTTGATTATTCTCTTAAAATAATTATCCTATATTACCAAAGACCATAAATGGTATTCTGATTGCAGCCTAGAACAGAGAGCTAAGAGCTCTGCAATTCTGCCTGGTGAGTAACTTCCTTAGTCTTCCTAATTCAAACACTCCTACTTGAAAACCTAACAGAACTGCAAATTATTACAACGTAGAGAAACCTGGGAAAATGGAAGGAAAATATAAGGATGAGAGTTTCTCCAATTTACTAAATTCAGAGGTTTTCTATTCATTCACTGATTCATTATAGAGTCCATTTCACCATGTACTCTTGCAAACTATAAATCTGATTTCTAGTAATAATTTCCATAACAAACTCATGGTATTAAAGTTTTTAATAAAAATTCTTTTAAAAGCTAAAGAAATAATAGTGTTAATGCATATCTTATTTTGTCTTTATGGTGCTAGTTCATCAAAGTTAAACAGACTATCTTTATGATGTCATCCATTATTTAACATATTTGAAAAAAATTTGGTGTTTTTTAGGATACATTATCCATAATCCAAAGTAGACAGCATAAGTATACATAAGATATTTATAAGTAAATCATGTTGAGCTACACTATTGAACTATAATTTATAAAGACAAAGGTTCTTTTTTTCCTTAATTTCAGTGCATAATAGGAAAAGGGGAAAAAAGCAAAACCCTTTCTTTTTGGTAAGTGCTTTTAATTTTTTTTTTTTTTTTTTTGGTCTTTTTTCTATTTCTTGGGCTGCTCCCGCGGCATATGGAGGTTCCCAGCCTAGGGGTCGAATCAGAGCCGTAGCCACCGGCCTACGCCAGAACCACAGCAACTTGGGATCCGAGCCGCGTCTGCAACCTACACCACAGCTCACGGCAATGCCGGATCGTCAACCCACTGAGCAAGGGCAGGGACCAAACCCGCAACCTCATGGTTCCTAGTCAGATTCGTTAACCACTGCGCCACGATGGGAACTCCGCTTTTAACTTTTTAAAATTTTTTTTAAATTTTATTTTTTTTTGGCTGCTCCCATGGTATGTGGAAGTTCCCAGGCCAAGGATTAAACACATACCACAACCCTGGACCAAGCCACAGCAGTGACAATGCTGGATCCTTAACCTGCTAGGCCACCAAGTAATTCCTGGTTAGTTCTTTTTTTTTTTTTTTGGTCTTTTTAGGGCCACACCCTCGGCATATGTAGGTTTCCAGGCAAGGGGTCCAATTGGAGCTGTAGCCGCAGCCTACGCCAGAGCCACAGCAGCGCAGGATCTGAGCCACGCCTGCAACCTATACCACATCTCAACGGCAACACAGGATCCTTAACCCACTGAGCGAGGCCAGGAGACGAACCCACAACCTCATGGTTCCTAGTCAGATTCGCTCACCACTGCACCATGATGGGAACTCCATGCTTTTTTTTTTTTAGGGCTGTACCTGTGGCATATGGAAGTTCCGAGGCTAGGGCTCAAATTGGAGCTACAGCTGCTGACATACACCACAGCAACGCAGGATCCAAGGCACATCTGCGACCTATACCACAACTCACAGCAACATTGAATCCTTAACCCATTGAGCGAAACTGGGGATCAAACCTGCATTCTCATGGATACTAGTCAGGTTCATTACTGCTAAGCTACAACAGGAACTCTTGGTAAGTGCTTTTTAAATTGAGTACTTTGAACTGTATACAAATGGGAAATTTCTAAAGTAATAAAAAGCAGTTATGCAAAAAAAAAAAAAAAAAAAAAAAGGAGTTCCCGTCACGGCATAGCAGAAATGAATCCGTCTAGGAACCATGAGGTTGCAAGTTCGATCCCTGGCTTTGCTCAGTGGGTTAAGGATCTGGCATTGCTGTGAGCTGTGGTGTAGGTCACAGACGCGGCTTGGATCCTGCATTGCTGTGGCTGTGGTGTAGGCTGGCAGCTGTAGCTCTGATTTGACCCCTAACCTGGGAACCTCGATAAGCCATGAGTGTGGCCCTTAAAAAAAAAAAAAAAAAAAAAAGCAGTTATACAGAGACAGTTGCAAACCAGAGTTACAAAAATTAGGTGATTAACCTTTCCCATTACTTTGCCCTTATTCCCCACATGTGGTCCCTCTTCTAAGTCCCTGAATCCGATGAGGTCCCCAAATGGAGACTGAATGCATAAATCCAAGGTTGTTTTCAAACAGTCGATCACATAAACAAAAAGTAAGGACATAAGATAAAAAAATAACTGATGATTACTTTAAAAGTCACTACTAAAACTGGAGAAAATATGCCACTCTTTTGCAGATTCACATTTGCTTTTTAATTAAAAAAAGAAAATAGATACAGAAATATTCATGAGCACTCATAATAATTCACAAATGAACTGGTAAAAAACTTCATCACATTAAACTATTTAAGTAGCAGTGAGAGTTTTCTTACCTTCAAAAGTTCGAAGTAATGTAGACAGTGGTAAACAGGAGCTAGAAGCAGCCGGGGTAAAACATACTGAACAGCTTCTTTGAAACCTTCGCCTATTGACTAGAAAACAAAGTGATTTAATTTTTAAGTTTACTTTTCAGATATCATATATCTCCATCTAAAAATTACTATACCTGTAAATAAAGTGCCGCTCCAGGCTTTGATAACTGACTAAGGAAATGATCATGAAAACCAGGTCGTAAAATATCTCGAGCATATGATTCATATGGGTCAAATGCCAGTTCCTTAGAAAATAAAGAAGGTAAAACATAAATAATCTTTCTCCAAGGTAAAGTATTTAAATAACCTCCCATGGTAAACACAGAAAAATTAAATTATGGGCACATCTATGCCTGCACAATTATATATTTATGTAAGGTCTCTAAACAAAATAAATGGCTATTAAGTTTAATAAAAATAAACAATATTCTCAAGTGAGAGGCTAAATCAATTCTTTCTGGTGAGTAATGCGACTGTTATGTTATTACACCTCTCATGAAAGAATTTCAGTAAAGTATTATCAATTAACATGGTCATAGAATGGGGGAACCTTCTGAAAAACAAAGTTTAGCCTGAATAATAAAGAACGCAGATATCTATAACCAGGTAAAATATAAACACTTGGAATACTGGTGCCGGCCATTCATAGTCTCATGGTTATTTTTTAGTGATAGACTGAATTTCATATTCATCTAAAACTTACTCTTTCCATGAAACAAACAATTTAATGCAAACTGTCAAAAAATTTTTACCATCATCAATCATTAACAAATTTAATGGTTATAATCTACTGGTTTTCAAGATTCCTGAGGAAAAAGAGAGTAGGTGTCATGATTTTAACAAGATTTTATCAGGAGGTAGGATCTCTACTCTCTTCCATCCTTTGCCCTATTCCAGGTAATAATTAAAAAACAAAAAAACCTCAAAACTATTATGAAAATGGTGTTCGAGATTCTAACAAGAGTTCATTTCTACGAAGGGTAATTCGAGAAAGAGGAAGAGGACATCTAGTGGAGGACAGAAGAAGATGGATTTAAAAGTGAATGACGGAATTGATGTTTATTTTTAAATTACCGTTGTTGTTTCTGATTGCTTTTTTAAGGAAAGACTGAGTAACAGAAACACAAAATCGTAAATCAAAGACTTGAATTCTGTTCTTTGTAAAATGAAATATGGGATATGAAGTTACAAGTCACCCTAAATCCCTGAACCATTTCAATTCCTTCAAATGTTTTCTCAACTGAAAATTTCTATAATAATATATCAATGGAAATTGCAGTACATTGTAGATTTTACAGGGATGGATAGTAGGTTTTCAACAACAATAGGAGGGAGTCAGGAATAGAGTGGACTGGAGAGAAAAGGAGTAAAAATGTGATTAGACGCTTATATTTTAAGTCTCTTGAATTCTTAAACTTATCATACAGAGTAGATGTTTGCCTTCCTCCCTTTCCAAACTCTATTACAGAATTTTTATGACAATTATATACATAAAGTCAAGGCTACACAGTGTAACTCTAAAGCTTAACTTTAGAGTCATAGAGAACCAGGTTCCACTTCTGATGGAACTACTTATTAACTTTGTGATCTTTTACAAACTATTTAGTCTTAGCCAAGTTTCCTCACTGGAAAATGCGGATAATACCTACTTCAAGGAGATGTTTTTAGAAAATGAGCTATCATATGTAAACTTCTTATAATAGTATATACACATAGTAAACACTGAATAAATGGTATCTAGTATTATCATTCTAAAATAGCTAATTTCAAGACAGAAAAAGTGACAAGTAACTGGGAATCCAAACTTTCATAGTTTTTATTCTTGAGGATAAATTTGTAGAAGGGCAAGCATTCTAAAAACTCATGTATAAGTTAATAGGTGATAGTATGACCACCTAACTAGTTAAATGCAATACTTATAATATGCATTAAAAATTATCAATAAATCTATCACAATTGTGTATTAACAATTTAAAAATACACACTATTCTAAACATAGGAAAGTACAGAGGACAGCATATCTATATTCACCATCTAGCTCAAAAAAGCTCAACATTTTATAATACTTCAGCTTTTTTAAAAGGAATAAAACAACACAGATATTTAATCCTCCTAGGCTGCCTTTCAGAAGATAATTCTGCTCCTGCTTATCTCCAGGGGAAATCACTGTTCTGAATGTGATTTTTATAATTTCCAAGTATGTGTTTATATCATAATTATAAATGTATCAAAAGACAAAGCAATGGTCTCAAATTCGACATAAATGTCATAATGTAAACATACACCAACAGTGTATTCTTCTGCAATTTGGTTTTTACAAAGTTATTTAATACCAGCATTTTTAGCAACATGAATGGACCTAGAAATTATCATGCTAAGTGAAGTCAGCCATACAACGAGACACCAATATCAAATGCTTTCACTGACATGTGGAATCTGAAAAAAGAACATACTGAACTTCTTTGCAGAACAGATGATGACTCACAGATATTGAAAAACTTATGATCTCTGGAGGAGACAATTTGGGGGGTGGGGGGATGTACTTGGGTTATGGGATGGAAATCCTGTGAAACTGCATTGTTATGATCATTATACAACTACAGATGTGATAAATTCTGGTTTTTTTATCACATAAAAAAACAAAAAGTTATTTTAAAGATTTATCCAATTTGATTCATATAGTTCCTTACAGTTTATTTATTTCAAACTCTATGTAATATTCTACTATATAAATATATCTTTGTTTAGGCAAAAGATAATTTAGGTTCATAGGCAATTGTAAGAAGTAACATGGAAAGATTCTGTATGCACACTACCCAATTCCCCCGAGTGGTAACTTCTTGCAATAGTACAATACAGTGCAATATCACAACCCAGCCATTCACCACAAGTATCTCTCTTGTTGCCCTTTTATAGCCACAACTTCCTCCCTCCCATCACAGCCACCTCTTTAACACCCAGCAACCACTAATGTGTTCTGCATCTCAATAGTTTTTCATTTCATGAAAATCATATAAAAGGAATTATACAGTATGCAGCCTTTTGGAATTGCTAGATCATATGGTAATTCCTTAATTTTTTAAGGAACTGTCAAATTGTTTTCTACAGCAATTGTACCATTTTACATTCCCACCAGCAAAGTATGAAAGTAACAATTTCTCCACATCCTCATCAACACTTGCTATCCCCCCGTTCCCCCCATTTTTCTAAATTCTAGCCATCTTAGTGAGTGTGAAGTGTTATTTTATAATGGTTTTGATTTGCATTTCACTTATGACTAAAGATTCTAAGCATCTTTTCATGTGCTTTTGGCCATCTGGAGACTTTTTTGGAGAATTTCTATTCAAATTCTTTGCCCATTTTAAAACTGGGGTGTTTGCCTTTTTGTAAGAGTTCTTTATATACACTGAATATATCGGTGTGTATCAGATATTATTGGATAGATGACCACAAGTATTTTCTCCTGTTCTATATGCTGTCTTTTTACTTTTATGTCCTTTGAAGCACCAAAGTTTTAAATTTTAAGTCTAAATTAGTATTTTTTTCTTTTGTAACTCATGCTATTGGCGTCATATCTAAGAATCCTTTACAAAGCCAAGGTCTATGAGTTTGCTAATTTTAGCTCTTACATAAGGTCTCTGATCCATTTTGAGTTTATGTTTATATGGCATTAGGTAAGGGGTTCTTTCTTTTGTGCTTCTCATAACTTCATGGGTTTTTTTGTGAATATGTTTTAAAGTTTTAATATCTTCTTTTATGATTTACACTATGTGTTCTTTTTTTTCTGTGTTTTTTAAGAAAACCTTCTTACTTCAAGTGATACATATGTTCTGTATTTTCTTCTGAATTTCTAAAGTTTTGCTTTACATTTTTAGATTTAAGCTATTGAGAAATTTTGTGTATGGTGTGAGCTAAGTTTCCATATGGACAACCAATTTTGACCCAGCATCATTTATTAGTTTGTTCTTTCTCTATAGATTAAAATGTAATCTCTGTCACATATCACGTGTATATGCACATTTTTTTTCAGAGCACTCTATTCTGTTCCACTAATTGTCAATACTACTCTCTTATTTACTCTGGTTTTGTAATACGTCTTAAAATCTAGTAGGACAAGTGCTCTCGACTTGTTATTCCTCAAAATTGTTTTTTTTTTTTCTTTTTCCATTATGGTTTATTAAAGGATATTGAATATAGTTCTCGATGCTATTGGGCCTTGTTGTCTCAAAATTATTATTTTTATCCCTTCACTCTTCCAAGTGAATTTTAGGATCAGCTATGTACTGGATTTACAGATTATTTGAGGACAGTGGCATCAATACAATACTGAGTCTTTCCATCCATGAAAATGGAATGTATTTCCATTTAGGAATCTAATTATTTTACGATTTTCTTAACAAATGTTTTGCACATGTTTATTAGGGTTATTTCTGAATACCTTTCAGTTTTGTTTCTACAGAGAATGGAGATTTTCTCCTTTAATATTATACATTCAATGGGTTGGAACTGAGCATAGTAATGCTATCAATTGTTATTATTATTACTATCGTCTTTTGTCTTTTTAGGGCCGCACCTGCGGCATATGGAGGTTCCCAGACTAGGGGTCAAACTGGGGCTGTAGCTGCCAGCCTATGCCACAGCCACAGCAATGCAGGATCTGAGCTGTCTGCAACCTACACCACAGCTCATGGCAACGTCGGATCTTTAACCCACTGAGCAAGGCCAGGGATCAAACCCACAACCTCATGGTTCCTAGTCAGATTTGTTTCTGCTGCACCATAATGGGAACTCCCCATTATTGCTTTTTGACTCTTCCTCTGGCATGTAGAAGTTCCCAGGCCAAGGATCAAATCTGAGTCAAGAAGTAAACCCAAGCCACAGCAGTGACAACACCAAATCCTTAACCACTAAGCCACCAGGGAACTCAAAATGCCACCAATTTTTATCTGTTCCATCTTTTATCTGGCGACTATACTAAACTTGCCTAACAAGTTCCAATACTGTATAAATTTTCTTAGATTGCTATATAGACACCATGTTGACTACAAATAGGACAGTTTTGTCTCTCCTATTCTGTTTTTTGACTAGTACCTCTATTAGAGTGCTAAATTAGTAGTCCTAATGGCATTCTCCTACAGCTTAGTCATTAAGTACAGCTTTTATAGCTTTTGATAGACATCCTTTAAGAGATCAAGAAAAGTCCTATCTACTTCTACTTTGCTCAAAAAAAATTCCTGAAAGGATGTTTAACTTTATGTTTTTTATTTGTTGAGATTTTAATGTTAATGTGAAATATTACATTAACTTTCTTAAAATTTTTAACTGCTTAAGAGAAAACTTCCTAAGATATATCATACTAGTTACAGTGTTATACTGTATTATAAACTGGTGAATGAACTTTGCCATTTTTGTCAATATGTGAGGGTTGTTCATATTTTTTCTTGTATTACTCTTATCCAGTTTTGATAATATTACATAATCCTGATAAACTGAGTTCCTTTTTGTGTCCCTATTTTTAAAAAATTAGAGTTGATTTACAATGTTCTGTCAATTTCTGCTATATAGCAGTGACCCAGTCATACATACATATATATATATATCTTTTTTGCATATTATCTTCCATCACATTCTATCACAAGTAATTGGATATAGTCCCTGTGCTTAACAGTAGGACCTCATTGCTCATCCATTCTAAATGTAATAGTTTGCACTGACTAACCCAAAACTCCAATAGCTAAATGTCTAGCTCTTCTTCCCAGCCTACTTCCTCCCCCTCAGTAACCACAAATTTGTTCTCCTGTTAAGTCTGTTTCTGTTCTGTAGATAAGTTCATCTGCACCATATTTTAGATCCCACAAATAAGTGAAATCATATGGTATTTGTCTTTCTCTTTCTGACTGACTTCACTTAGTATGAGAATCTCTAGTTACATCCATGTTGCTGCAAATGGTTGTTATTTCTTTTTAAATTTTTTTTTTTTACTTTTTAGGACCACATCCGAGGCATATGGAAGTTCCCAGACTAGGGGTCAAATTGGAGCTGCAGCTACCACCCTACACCACAGACACAATGATGTGGGATCCAAGCTGCGTCTGTGACCTATACCACAGCTCACAGCAACGCCGGATCCTTAACCCACTGAGTGAGGCCAGAAATCAAATCCACTCACTCATGAATACTAGTCAGATTCCTTTCTGCTGAGCCACATATTTCTTTCTTTTTTTATGGCTGACTAGTATTCCATTGTGTATATGCACCACATCTTCTTAATACATTCATCTGCTGATGGACATTTAGGTTGGTTCCACGTCTTGACAATCGTTGACCAGTGCTGCAATGAGCATAGGGTGCATGTATCTTTTTGAATGAAAGTTTTCTCTGGATAGATGCCCAGGGATGGGATTGCTGGATCATACAGTAGTTCTATATTTAGTTTTCTGAGGTACCTCCATACTGTTTTCCATAGTGGTTGTATCAATTTACATTCCCACCAACAGTGAAGGAGGGTTCCCTTTTCTCCACACCCTCTCCAGAATTTGTTATTGGTAGACTTATTCATTGCAGCCATTTTGATCAGGGTGAGGTAGTACCTCTTTGTAGGTGTGATTGCATTTATCTAGTAATTAGTGAAACTGAGCATTTTTTCATATGCCTGTTTGCCATCCATATGTCTTCTTTGGAGAAATGTCTCTGTAGCTCTTCTGCCCATCTTTCAATTGGGTTTTTTTGTTGTTGTTAAATTCTTTGTATATTTTGGAGATTCAGCCCTTGTCAACTGCATCATTTGCAACCATTTTCTCCCATTCTTTAGATTGTCTTTTCATTTTTTTAATGGTTTTCTTTGCTGTGCAAAAGCTTGTAAAATTTGATTAGGTCTCATTGGTTTATTTTTGTTTTTATTTCTACTGCCTTGGGAGACTGACCTAAGAAAATATTTGTACAGTTGATGTCAGAGAATGTTTTGCCTATGTTCGCTTCTAGGGGTTTTATGGTGTCTTATCTTATGTTAAAGTCTTTAAGCCATTTTTGAGTTAATTTTTGTGCATGGTGTGAGGGGGTATTCTGGTTTCATTGATTTACAGGCAGCTGTCCTGTTTTTCCAGCACCACTTGCTGAAGAGACTGTCTTTTCCCCATTTTATACTAATTTCTCCTTTGCCTAAGATTAATGGACTATAGGTGTCTGGGTGTATTTCTGGGTTCTCTATTCTGTTCCATTGGTCTCATATGTCTTTGTACCAATACCACACTATCTTGATTACTGTAGCTTTGTAATATTGTTTGAAGTCTGGGGGAGTTATGCCTCCTGCTTGGTTTTTTTCCCTCAGGATTGCCTTCGCAATTCTGGGCCTTTTATGGTTCCCTAAAATTTTTTGGATTGTTTGTTCTAGTGTGTCCCTATTTTTGATCATCCTTATGAACCTATTTTATGATTTTCTTTCTTTTTCTCTTTTTCTTTTTGCTTTTTAGTGCCATGCCTGCAGTATATGGAAGTTCCCAGGCTAGAGGTCAAATAAGAGCTGCAACTGCTGGCTTACACCTCAGCCACAGAAATACAGGATCCAAACCGCATCTGCGACCTACACTGGAGTTTGCAGCAACCCTGAATCCTTAAACCAATGAGTAAGGCCAGGGGTTGAACCTGCATCCTCATGGATACTAGTCAAGTTCTTAATTTGCTGAGCCACAAGAGGAACTCCTATAGTTCTAAACTGAGTGGAGCCTTTTGCAGGGGACAATTTTTAAGAGTAAGATTAACTGTTTCTTGAAGACTGGTAAAACTCGTAGCACCAATGTATGCCTCAAGTCATTTGTTGAAACACAGAGTTGATATTTTAATGTTTAATGGTTTTTAATTTAATTAGGATATATGTTTCTTAGGTCAGTTTTCCTATTTAAAAAATTTTTTTAAAGTTAATCAGTCCATCCAAGTTCTCAAAAATTTTAAGTGCATCTTAGTATTCCTACATGATTTCAAAATTTGCCATCTGGAGCTCCCATCATGGCTCAGCAGAAATGAATCTGACTAGCATCCATGAGGATGCAGATTCTATCCCTGGACTTGCTCAGTGGGTTAAGGATCTGGCTTTGCTGTGAGCTATGGTGTAGGCTGCACACTCGGCTTGGATCCCAAGTTGCTGTGGCTAGGATGTAGGCTGCAGCTATAACTCTGATTTGATCCCTAACCTGGGAACCTTCATTTGCTGTGGGTGCAGCCCTAAAGACAAAAAAGCAAAAATAAGAATAAAAAAATAAAAATTGCAATCTGTAGTTATAACTCTTTGTTCCTAATATTTACGCTTTTCCTTTTTTCTCTTTTGATCAACATTACCAGAAGTTTTGAAATATCTACTGTATGCTATCTAGTTCATTAATTCTGTTCTTCTATTACCTCCTTTCTGTTGTTTCTATTATTATTGTCTCTCAAATTTACCTTATCTTTCCTGTTTCCTAGGTTGAAACCTTTACTCATTTATTTTTAGTTATTTCTACTTTCAAAAATACTTGTCTAAAATTGTAAGTTTCTCTTTATGCATTGCTTTAGCTTCATCTTACAAAGTTTGTTTACATAGTACTTTTTCACTTTTGTTCAGTTTTAAGTATTTTGAAATTTTCACTGTCATTGCCTCAAACTCACAAGAGAATTAGAAACTCATTTTTAAGGTTTCCAATTTTTTTTAAAAAAATATATTTACTGTGTGAGAGTTCCCATTGCGGCACAGCAGAAATGAACCTGACTAGTATCCATGAGGACACAGGTTTGATCCTTGGCCTCGCTCAGTGGGTCAGGTATCCGATGTTGCAATGAACTGTGGTATAGGTCACAGACCTGGCTCAGCTCCTGCACTGCTGTGGCTGTGGTGTAGGCCGGCAGCTGCAGCTCCAATTTGAGCCTACCTAGCCTGGGAACTTCCATATGCCACAGGTGTGGCCCTAAAAAGCCTATACGTATCACTGTGATTGTAATTTCAGTCAGAAAAGACATTTTATATGCTATTATATGAAATTTAAGACTTCCTTTTTAATCTAACACTGTAGCCCACTTTTGTAATATAATTTACATCTTGAAAAGAACCTAGAATCATCCATATATATGATCAAACTTAATCATGTTCCTATTCAAATCTTCTATAGCCTTAATCTTGTTTTGTTTCTGATAGCGATATGGTATAATTTCCTACCATAATGGTGTATTTTCCCATTTCACCTTGCAATTCTGTCACTCCTACCTCTTGTATTTTGAGGCTTTATAACCAGGCACATACACATTGTTATAGCTTCATGATACTGCCCCTTTTCCTATTTAGGTAGTGTTCCTCTCTACTCTCACTAACATTCCCCCTGCCCAAGCTTACCTTTTTTAATTATATCAATTGATATTTATATACTAGCTTCCATTTATTTGCTTTTATGTTATGATTTTTCAATCCCTTTATTTTACATATTTCTGTGGTTCTGTTCTGTGTACGTCTCTTACAAGTTACATAAAATGCACCTTTAAAAAATAAAAAATAATTATTTCCTTTAAAGAGGCAAGTTTCATCCGTTTACATATACTGCGTTAGTAGTATAGTAGTCCAATGTAGTTGGATTTCTTTGTATATTACGGTCGGCCCTCTGTATCTGTGGGTTCCTCAACTGCTGATACAGAAGGCCAAATGCACTATACAGTTTCACATGAGGTTACTTGAGCAGACACAAATTCCGACAGGGGAAGGGGATTCCTGGGAACCAATTCCCCATGGATATGTGGGGTGATGACTCTATTCTGTTTTCATTATCACTATTTTTCTTTCCTTTATTATTCTTTCCTATCATCAGTGGAAATGATAAAAAGTGTTCCTATAGTTCTTACATGTTGTAAGCTACAGGTAGTATTTCTATTCTTTTAATGATCTGCCTAAATGTTTAAAAAAATCAAATAGTTTATTACCTATAAATTTTTTTCTTAATTTTTATTTTATTGTTTTCTTTTTTAGGGCTGCACCTGTGGCATATGGAAGTTCCCAAGCTAGGGGTCAAATCAGAGCTGCAGCTGCCGGCTTACACCACAACCATAGTAATGCCAGATCCAAGCCACATCTGAGACCTACACCACAGCTTGTAGCAATGCTGGATCCTTCACCCACTGAGCAAGGCCAAGGATTGAACCCACATCCTCATAAATACTAGTTGGGTTCTTAACCTACTAAGCCAGAAGAGGAACTCTCTAAATTTTTCTTTTCTCCTTTTTTTTTTTTTTTTTTTGCTTTTTAGGGCCACACCTGTGGCGTATGGAGGTTTCCAGGCTAGAGGTCCAATCGGAGCTATGGCTGCTGGCTTACACCACAGCCACAGCAATGTGGGATCCGAACTACACCACATCTTTGAGCTACACCATAGCCCATGGCAATGCCGGATCCTTAACCCACTGAGAGGCCAGGGATCAAACCCACAACCTCATGGTTGCTGGTAGGATTCATTTCTGTTGAGCCATGATGGGAACTCCTAAATTTTTCTTAATTTTAAAGACAGTTTAAAGTTGTTCTTATCTTCTGAATACAAGCCCACTTTAAGTGCCTAGAAATTTAGTTTGTAATTTAAAAAAAATAGTTCCGTTTTTAAAATATTCAGTAGCTTATAAAATTTACCAACATATTCCTCACTGTAAGATCTTATATTCCTTGACTTTTCTCTAAGTATAACTTCCCCTCTTGTTAAAGAACACCCTTTAATACTTCTTGTAG
Organism: Sus scrofa; assembly: GCF_054392235.1. Classification (NCBI taxonomy): domain Eukaryota; kingdom Metazoa; phylum Chordata; class Mammalia; order Artiodactyla; family Suidae; genus Sus; species Sus scrofa. The sequence continues at coordinate 113,500,228 of NC_139385.1, read as the reverse complement.
TGAGGGCCTATGGGTAGTAAACGCTTTTGGTCATATATGTCTATTTTTATTTGTTTCTCACTTTTCCCTCTCATTTTTTGTTAAACTGAGGTATAAGTTATATGAAGTCCACAATTTAGTGAATTTTTACACATGCATACAATGTTTCTGTGTAATCACCACCCAGAGAGAAAAACAAAAAACCAGCATCTTGGACAAGCTTCTTCATGTTCAAGAGTCAACCACTACTATAACAACCTCTATTCCCAAAGATCTGTTTTATTTTTGAACTTCCCACAAATGAACTTATATAGTATTTTCAGTTTTCCCATTTCACTCAACAGTATCTTCCCTTTTTTTGGGCCACAACCACCTCATGTGGAAGTTCCCAGGCCAGGGAACCTGTGCCACAGCAGTGACCAAAGCCTAAGGTAAAAACACCAGATCCTTAACCTGCTGAGCCACAAGAGAACTCCATGTGGTCTTTTTAAAAAAATCAGTAGTGGAGTTCTCACTGTGGTACAACAGGATGGGCAGTGTCTCTGCAGCGAAAGGACACAGGTTCAATCCCTGACCTGGCATGGTGGGTTAACGGATCCAGCGCTGCCACTGTTGCAGCTTAGGTATCTGATCTCTGGCCTGGGAACTCCATATGTTGCAGAACAGCCAAAAAAAGGGGGAAAAATCAGTAGTTCATTCTTTTTTATTGTCAGAGAGCATCTCACTGTGAATACAACACAAATCATCTATCATAAATAAACCTGCTTTGAACATTCTTGAATATGTCTTTTGGTACATATGGGCATTCATTTTTGCTTGTTATATACCCAAGAGTGAAACTCTTAGATCACAGGGTACACTGTATCCTCGGCTTTGATAGATATGCCAGTTTTCCAGAGTGTCTGTACCAATTTACACCCCTTCCCCCAACAATGTAGAATTTCAACTGCTCTAAAGTTTTAAACTGCATTTCTTTGCTAATGATGATACTGAACATCTTTTCTTTTAGGAAGTACCTAATCAGGTCTTTAGTCTGTTATTGAAAAAAACAAAGCTGTCTTACAGCTATTTATCTGTAGGAGTTCTTTACATACCCTGGATATGATTCCTTTCGTTAGCTATATATATTACAAATATTGTCTCCCAGTCTATAGCTTGTCTTTTCATGCTTAATTTTGTCTATTGATGAACAGAAGTTCCTACACTTAACGAAGTCCAATTTATCAATCCCTTCTTTTAAAGTTAATGATTCTGTGTCCCGTTTAAGGAATCTTTGCCAATTCCAAGGTCATGAAGATCTCTAATATTTGTCTCTGTAAGGTTTATTATTTTAAATTTTGTACTATTTCTTTTTTTTTTTTTTTGTCTTTTGTCCTTTTAGGGCCATACCCGTGGCATATGGAGGTCCCCAGGCTAGCTGTCTAATGCGAGCTATTGCTGCTAGCCTACACCACAGCCACAGCAACGCAGGATCTGAGCCGTGTCTGCAACCTATACCACAGCTCATGGCAACGCCAGATCCTTAACCCTCCGAGTGAGGCCAGGGATCGAACCCGCAACCTCGTGGTTCCTAGTCGGATTTGTTTCCGCTGCGCCACGATGGGAACTCCTGTACTAACTTCTTGAATAAAAGCTTAATTGGGCAGAAAATTCTATTTGTCTTAATACTGGGAAGATTATCACTCAACTGACTGCTAGCCTCTATTGTTAAAAAAAAAAACAACAAACTTCCTATCAGTCTAACTGTAGTTCTTTTTCAGGTTACATTCTCTTTTCTTTCTCACAGCTTTTAAGACTTTCTCTTTATCGTTGATGTTCTATAGTTTTATTACAATGTTTTTGGCTATGAGTTTATTTTCATTTATCCTGTGCTATATTTGGAATTTATTTTTGATCTGAAATCCTGTGTCTTCATCTCTGGAAAATTCTCAATTTTTATCTCTTCATATATTACTCCTCCATCATTCTTTGCCTGTAACTCCTATTAGATGTATATTAAAAACCTTTTGGTTTATCATTTTTAACTGGAATTTAATATTCTTATCTTGGTCTCTCTGTGTCATAGTCTCAGTGAACTCCTCAATTACACAAACAGCTTTTATTTCAATGCCTATATATTTAATTCCCAATATCTCTAATTGTTTCTTTTGATACTTATTTCATTTCCTCTTGTTTCCTTTCCACCTGTTTTGTTTCACAATGTTTTCTTTACAAATGGATCATATTCCTTCATGTATCCCTTTGAGCATCCAAGTTTTAAACTCTTTGTATTATACAAAATTAATTTTGTGCAAATTGATTTTGTACAAAATTATAAGAAATCTATTATACAAGTTAATTTCATCTGGAATGAATTCATATTCTAATAATTGACTTTGTTAGATATCATTCTGAGCATTAATATTTGTCTTACATTTGGAATTTTGTATATATGAAACTTCTTAGAGGGAGGTTTTTAATTTTTGGTTTCCTTTTCTTCTTTCTCATCTCTTTATGAACACTTTTCCAGACAGGAACTTGCTCTTAAAACGATTTTTGGATTTTAGGCTCTGTAATCATACTGGCTTATTATCACGGAATGTTTTGTTAAATTTTGAGGTTTAATTGTTTTAAGGTAGTGTTTTTGTCTTCCAACCTCCAGTCTAAACTTTCTATAAAACCTTATAGGCAGCAGGTTGGCACATTTCCCCAGTATCCTATTATAATCAAGGTCTTAGAGCAAGAAGTCTTGCTCACTTTCACAGAGTACATTTAGTCTTCATCATCCTTAGGAGCTAAACACTCAGCTACCAGAGGTCACGACCTTGAATGTATATTCCATTTCTGATCTTGTTTCTTCTTTTTTTCCTTTCTTTTTTGGGGCTGCACGTGTGGCATATGGAAGTTCCCAGGCTAGGGGTCAAATCAGAGCTGTAGCTGCCAGCCAATACCACAGGCACAGCAACACAGATCCTTAATCCACTAAGAAAAGCCAGTGATCTCTATCTCTCTCTCTCTCTCTCTCTCTCTCTCTCTCACACACACACACACACACACACACACACACACACACACACACACACACACACACACACTGCCAAGGACTGAATCTGAGCTGTAGCTGAGACCTACACTGCAGCTGCAGCAAGGTCAGATCCTTTAACCTGCTGCACTGGCTTGGCCAAGGATCAAACCCACACCTCTGCAGCAACCTGCTTCCCTGCAGTCAAATTCTTACCCACTGCAACACAGCAGGAACTTCCCTTTTTTCTTTTTATACATTATGATTTCAATTTGTTTGAAGCAAGACTGAGGGGCTGTAGTGAAGCTTAAATTTAGCATATTATTTTCCTGAAAGTCCTAATTTTTTTGTTAGATAAACTAAATTCTGAGTTATAATAAAAGATACACATTTTAGAAACTGAATAAAAGCAAGAGCTATAAATTTCAGAATGACTATCAAGGATAACTTATTAGGACTGACTCATTTATTTCGCAGTTGAAATATTAAGGAGGAAATCACCATTTTTCTTATCCCTATATCTGAATCATCTAGGTCCTGGATTTTATTTTCCTGTTCACTTCATCCCTCCTATTCTAAATAATAATGCAGTTAACATATATTGAGTAGCTGTATGAAGGTGGTTAACTAAATACTTCAGGTATATTATTTATCACAAAAATCCTGAGTCATATTATTATCCTATTTTACAAATATAGATATGGACATTTAGAGATGTGAAGTAAATTGCTTGTGGTTACATACAACTAATAAGTAGCAGAGTTTAGAGTGCAACTCAAGTAGTCTGACCTCAGGTCCAAGTTCTGTGGCCTTTTCACTGATAGAGCATTCATCATCTTTTCTTAGCCTTGCTATACAAGATAGTGAATTAACCGTCAGCTATAAATGCTTCCCTCTGTGGGATCTGCTATTTTATAATGGACAAGGCTACTTTTTCTAAGTTTTGTAAGATTAATAGAAACAAATGTTGACAATGACCCTTTGAGAAAGGGGCAATACAGTTGTGTAACTGGCAGTTACTATCTGTTAGCTGGAAACAAGAATTAAGATCCCAATTTTAACACAAATGAACAGCCTTCCAGGTGCAGATCTTTTTTTGGTATATAATTAAAGCACTTACCTCTGCTAAGTCTTCAAAGCAGCTTCCTACTAATGGGTGGGGACTACCTTCATCTGTCATTTCTACAGTATCTTCTATATGGCCCAGTAACTTTACACTAAGTTCATGTATATCTACTATACGACTAAATATATTTTCTACATCCTGTTGAGAGGAAGAACACATTAATTCAGTTAAGCCATAAAATAAAAACAAATTTTGAGCCAATAAGTCATTTTATAATCATGAAATTTAACATGGCAGATACAATAAGAAGACTTAACTTACAAATATAAGTAAAAGGCAAACAATTCCTTTTGCAGTAAAGTAAAATTTGCAGGTACATTTCTCTAAGTCTTAAACTTTTTGGTCTCAGGACTCCCCCATACTCTTAAAAATTCTGAAAACTCCAAAGGGCTTTTGTTCGCTATATTAGGAATTATTTCCTATCAATAATTACTATATTAGAAATTAAAACCAAGACAATTATAAAACATTTAATTCATTTAAAAATAACAATAGGAGTTCCCTTATGGCATAGGAGGCTAAGAATCTGGCATTGCTATTGCAGTGACTCTGGTCACTGCTGTGGTGCTGGTTCAATCCCTGGCCCAAGAACTTTCATGTGCTGCAGATGTGGCCAATAAACAAATAAACAGTACTTGTATTAAAAGTAATTATATTTTTCTAAAATAAACTTAGTGAGAATGGCACTGTTTTACATTTTTTGCAAATCTCTGACACCTAGCTTAAGAGAAGACAGCTGGCTTCAGGTGTATTTTTGCATTCAATCTGTTGTGATACATTGTTTTAGTTAAAGTACATGAAGAAAAATATAGCTTTATAAAGATATGTACTTGGAAAAGGGAGGAATATTTTAACAGTTTATTCAAGTAATTGTGAATACATTTTTCTTTTTCTGTATACTTCTTCTACTGAGATTTAAGTCACTTATCATAAAATTCTCCCATGTATTTATTCATTTATTTTTGGCCAACATGCATAAGTTTCCAGGCTGGGGATCGAACCTGAGCCGTAGCAGTGACAATGCCAAATCCTTAACCACTAGGCCAGTAGGGAACTCCAATATTTGCCCTTTTAAAGTGCACTATTCAATGGTTTTCACATATTCACAGACTGTTCAATCATCAACATCAAACCCTAGTACATCTTCATCACCCCAGAAATAAAGGCCGTATTCCTTAGTAGCACTTCCCATTTTTCTCTGCACACCCACTCTGGTCTCTGGCAACCACTAATCACCTGCTTTCTATCTTAATGGATTTGCCTGTTATGAGCATTTCATATATATGGAGTGAATATCAATTCATGATAGTATACAAGTCAATTAATGGTAGCTTCTTAAAGGTTAGTTGCAATGTGAAATATTAAATGAATTTTGTACTGCTACATTAAAATCCACTGATCTATTTTGAATGAATGTTTTATTCAAGTGTGATTTCATAGTGGAACTGCTAGGAAGTATGACTAGCTTACAGTTCATATTATATGTATTATACGAAACTACCAAACTCTTTTTCTAAGTATTTATATACCACATTACCTTCTCAGAAGCAACATAGGGATCTTATACTCCCAAAAGCAGTTGCTCCACATTCTTTTTTAACATTTGGTATTATCAGTCTTTTCAATTTTAGCTTTTTTAATGAGTGTATAGTAGTATCTAATTATGGTCCTAATTTGCATTTTCCATATGACTACTAATGAGCATTCCTTTTTTTTTTTTTTGCTTTTTAGGGCTGCACTTGTGGCACACAGAAGCTCCCAGTTCTAGGGGTTGACAGGAGCTACAGCTGTCGGCCCATGCCACAGCCACAGCAACTCAGGATCTGAGCCGTGTCCATTGACCCACATCACAGCCCAGGGCAACACTGGATCCCCAGCACATTCTTTGATGCACTTTTTGCTCCTTGGTATATCTTCTTTTTATAGAGTGTTCAAATTTTTTGCCCACTTAAAAATATCAGGCTGCTTTTCTTTTCTTTTTTTTTTTTTTTTTTTTTTTTGTCTTTTTGCTATTTCTTGGGCCGTGGTATATGGAGGCTCCCAGGCTAGGGGTCGAATCCGAGCTGTAGCCACCAGCCTCCACCACAGCCACAGCAACTCGGGATCCGAGCCACGTCTGCAACCTACACCACAGCTCACGGCAACGCCGGATCCTTAACCCACTCAGCAAGGGCAGGGACCGAATCCGCAACCTCATGGTTCCTAGTCGGATTCGTTAACCACTGAGCAACGACGGGAACTCCGAGGCTGCTTTTCTAATTACTGAATTGCAAAAGTTCTTTATATATTCTGAATACAAGTCCTCTTTAGATATTTCAAATAGGTTCCACCAATCTGTGGCTTATATTTTAATTTTGCTAATAATGGCTTTTGAAGAGCAAAGTTTCTCATTTTAATGAAGTTTAATTCATTAATTTTTAATTTTATGGTTCTTGATTTATGTGTCCTAAGAAATCTTAGCCTATTCTTTTACCCTTTTCTGGGTTTTGCGTGTGTGTATGTGTTTTGCCTTTTAGGGCCACATCTATGGCACTTGGAGGTTCCCAGGCTAGGGGTCTAATCAGAGCTGTAGCCGCTGGCCTACACCACAGCCACGGCAATGCAGATCCGAGCCGCATCTTCGACCTATACCATAGCTCACAGCAACACCGGATTCTTAACCTACTGACTGAGGCCAGGGATCGAATCTGAAACCTCATGGTTCCTAGTCAAGACTTGTTTCCGCTGTGCTGCGACAGGAACTCCCCTTTTCTGTTTTTAAACAACTTGATTGCAGTATAATTTACATACTATACAATTCATCCATTTAAAGTGAACAATTCAATAGTTTTTACTACTTTTACAGATTTGTGCAACTCATACACTACTCTTTTATAATGCTCACTCACTGTCATAACTTGAGACCCCATCTCAGCCCCTGCAGTGAGCACCCCTTCGCCATCAACCTGTGTAGTTACAGTTCTAGAAGTTACTACAATACAATTCCCTTAGAAAATCTTAACTGTCCTCACTTAGCATTTCTCCAGGACCCAATAAGGTTGGTTTGATTACTACTGTAAAATCTGTAATCCCTTCTCTAATTTTCAGTGTTAATGGCTGCTTCCCATGTGCTCCCCAAAATACTGTTGCCATACTTCCATTATGGTAATTACCACATGGTATTGCAAGATTGGCTTTTGTCTTGACTAGACTAAAGTGAGATAGGAAACCGTTTTTTTAGTCTTTGCATCCCCACTGCCAACTATGGCACTTAATAGTTAGTGCTGATAAAGCACTGGCTCAGTGATGCAAGTGAGTCAAGTTAAACACAGAAATCTTTCACAAGAGGTTTTATTCTCTGGAGTACATGGAAGATTCTATGAATTCATTTGTACTTATACATTCGGTCCATTTAAAATTTTCTTTTAATTTCTGATGCTTTATTTATTGATACTGTTGTAGCTACTTTATGTTCATAGTCACAATGAATTAAATCCTACACTTTAAAAAAAATGGATCGTAAACAATCATGAATGATACAAATTCAAATTTGAGGGGACATAAAAAATTACCATCACATGCAAGGATATATACATTTACACAATTATACTTACATTAGCTGAAAACAATTTTGAGTTGGAGACAAAGGGTTCTCTAAAAACTTTTATAATTAAATTTAGTTCCCTTATGTATTGTCGAATTTCTGCCATAAATGCTTTTACCAAATCATAATAAGTTTGCTCTCCTGAGGTGGAAGGCTCTTCATCAGTTAAAGACAATATATTTATATCTTCTACATCTTGATGAAACATATCCATCAATACCTACATAGTCAGAGATATATTTTTTAAAGTGTAATATACTCAAATGTGAAGTTAAGCACCCTAAGTTATTTGAAAACAGTTCTTAAATAATAAATAGCAGACACACAATTACCTCTTCTTGGATATAATGCCACCACCCTCTACACAGCTTCTCTAAGATAGAATTCTACATCTGTATCACAAACTGCCTCTTCCAAGTTCTCTGTCAATACTAGTACCCGTCTAACTTGTTTCTAAATCTTGTCTAACATACTACCTCTAATTTGTTTCTAAGTCTTGTCTTGGATTTCTCTCCAACTTAGCAGACACCCCTGATATCACCACCTTATTCCAGGGCCTCACATAATTTATTATTTGGATTAATTCTCACAGTCTTCCTGTTGGCCTCTTTGCCTATATTTGCTGGAGATCAATCAAAACAAGTCCTATTTTGCTTTTTTTTCCCAAGAAGTCTAATATTACTACTCATCTTTCCTCTCCTGTAAACTTCTACATCATTATCACTACAACGCAATGAAACAGTCTTTTGTCTCATATTACTTTCTGCTTGTTTTGCAAATATAAGTACCCCTTCATCAACTCTAGAGACTTGTTTTATGCTTCTCTTGCATTTCTTCCCTATGTGAGCACATAATATGTACTCAGAAATATTTTATCAATTCATTTAAAAGTATCAATATATTTTATTTCTTGAAAAATAACTTTAACAATCAAATACTTATTCATTACAAAACATCAAAACATTTGACCTCCAGATCAGGTGATTTTTACTCTACACGTTCACATCTGAAATAACAAATGATCTACAGCCATACCACCCTGAATATGCCCAATCTCATCTGAAAGAACAAATAAATACTAAACTATATCTTAGCGCATTCAGCAATCAGAAAGAGTATTCCAAATCAATAATAGTGGGGGAAAAAAAGGAATGAAATGCCTCATCAGAAAATATTCTCTTTTCTGAAAAGTCATTTTTATAAAATAAAAATACTGACACAATAACTAAGAGCTCTACACTCAGATATAGAGTTTGAGTCTAGGCTTTAAAACTCCTCAGAAAATTCTGGACCGATTTCTCTGTGAACTTCAGTTTCCCTTTTATAAAATGCAGATAAGAACATTTACCTTAGAGGGGTATCATAACGAAAAATGAGTTAAGTCACATATATGCTTAACTTTCAATAAATGTTTGCTCTTATCATAGTACTACAATACAAGTGGTATCTAAAGAAAGCTACGCATTGAAATAAAATGCCCCAGAGTTTAGTATTTTTATATTTTCAAAAATTGTTTTCAAGTAAATCCATAACCTTCTAAGTCTTCCAATCCCGATACAAATTTAAGAAATTAGCTAATGCGATTATCACTATTACTAACCCTACATGCACCAACACATAAAAGAAAAGCTACATGACATGTTTAAACACATTTTAATACTAAACATGTAATACTTAATTTCCATAAAGTGATATCTTGAGTTCTTGCTATTAGATTACTAATGGTATGCCCTAACATATAATATACAATTTTATTCCGCACAGTAGTATGTTAGCATCCAATAAGTCAGGTACAAAAGTTGAAGAACAAAACATACAGATCAGTATCCTACCTTATCAGCACACATTGCCACTTTAATATCTTGTTTTGTAATTTCATAGTGCCGTATATTTCGCACATAATTCCCCACCAGCTTTAAAATGTCTGCAGAAATGTATTCTAATACTGCTACTATGTAAACAGAAACCTGGTGGTCAATTTTATAACCTAGGACCTCCTGAAAAATTAAAAGAAAAGCACGTTTAAAATTATTTACTATAAATTTAACACACTGATTAAAAAATTGTATACAGTTTAACTATTATTGAGGCCTGTAATTATCAAAAGCATTTAATTTTAAGTGGTTCCTCTATGAATTATATATATATATATATATATATATGTATATTGTGATTTGAAAATGTAAGCTAAGAAAAAGTAGGGCAAAATTACCTTTGAAAATGTAAAATACTTAAGAAATACAGATAACTAAATAGATAATTCCTAACCTAGGAAGGGGAGCTCAAGTTTAGGGGAGGGGAGAAATGCTCATTGTTAACTAACTCAGAATACCTGGAATTAACTAAGACAAAAGAGGTGTTTTGTTTTTTGTTTTTTTTTCCTTAATGCAGAGTAAGCGTTATTATATTATTGGTATCTGTGAATATCTACTATCCTTATACCTCTATCCTCCTATCCAAAGGAACCTGGGCCTCCCCAAACCCTAGTAGTACATTCCGGGTATCTGGGTTGTTTACATTGAAAAAAAATTCATGCCACATGCCCTGCTAAACAATGGTGGTTATTAAGAGCACATTAAACAGTCATATTATTAGACTTCAAAGAGAGTATGGGCTTTTGTGGGGCTGACCAGTTTCTACATGGAAATAAATTCTATTTTCTAAACAATCCAATTAAGGGGAAAAAAAAAAAAAAAACCCTGCAAAATAAAGCTTACTTATACATAGTATAATAACTTTAACATTGAAAATCAACTGTAATTTTTTCTAAAAAGAAGTTTACTTATAAGTTGGAACAGGTTGCATTTATTTTTAAGAATATATTAAAAACTATTGTTTATAGTGATATGGATGTATTAATAAATAGAAGTGATATCCACAATTAGACCAGAAAACTCAACATTTAGAACTGTTAATACAGCATGCACATATCCTAATGTTAACTCTCTCATAATTCAATGTATAGCTATAAAGATTATGAAAAGAGAATTATAAAGAAGTATGCAACTACTAATAGCTTAGAATTTTCTTCAGACCAGTTTGTAAGATATGGTCAGATATTTGTATTCAAACAACGAAGGACAAAACACTGCCTTTTGACAGTCTTAACCATCCAAGTGTTCAGCTTTAAATCTTGGACAAGATCAAACAGACTTGGATTGCCTAACACATCACTTAGAGCCCTTGGACTAAAAGTTACCTACTCACTTTCTGTCTCAATTACCTCATCTACAAAGTGGGGACAATAACAATTAACTTTGTTGAATAATAAAACTTAGATAAGCATTAAGCATTCTGCAAGTATTAGCATTTTGTATTACAGTATGCACAAAATTATTCTTATCAGAAATATTAAGGTTTTAATTATTATAATACCTCTATTTCTGATGTGATAGTTAAGTTTGCTCAATGTATTAAACAAAATAGAAATAGCATTATTAGAGTTTCCAGCAGTTATTTTTTTCTATTAGTTCTGGAGAGATTCAACTGACTGACAGACTAATTTAAATGATAAGTAGGACTAGACAGTTTTGATGATCTTTACGGAATTTTTGTTCAAAGATTACACATAGCCCTATTGCAGTCTCAGAGAGGTTCCTACACATCTACTGATATGAAGGATTAAGATCAGAAGGATTTATAGGGACCCTTAGGCTTAAGCAACAAAAACAGGAATTTTACAAATTCTTTGAGATTCTAGTAATACCTGAGAAGAATAAAAATCCACAATTATGACTTTTCTGAATCCTTTCAATTTGCTTTATTCTTATTGTTTGTATGGAATTACTTTAAATCATGCTGCCCAACTTATACCTTCCGATTATAACATCCCTCCCCATGACAAATTCCTGGAAAAATTTAAATGAGAGAATGTCACTCTTCAGTTGACTCTATTATCCATAAAATATATTCTTTGTGTTTGAAAATCATGGGTTTTACTTTACTTTTAAAAGACAAGAAGGTAGTATTTCAGCTTTACCTTTAACAAAGGATGAATTTTTTCTACTGGGAGAGATAAAGGGTTTCTTCGCTTCCTCTTTTCAATAGCCGACTGGGCATCAGCTATTGCCCACTTATCAATTGGATGAGGGAAACTTTTTTGAACTCGTTCCTTGGAAAATAGGAAAATAACAACCAAGCAACAAATACATTAATTAGTACTCTTTGCTTACAATTTACTTTTAAAGTCAAAGAATACCAACAAGCAGGCTTTTCACATGTGGTATAATTTATACTACAAACACACTTAAGCTAAAAGAAAACTGTAATTGCCAATGTACTAGTTTCTTAATTGGGCAATTAAGAGACTAAATGTTCCTTGTATTATCTAGGAGGAAAATCACATTTTGAATTTCAACTTCACTGTGAAAAATAAATCTAATGACAAGAGTAAGTAGAAGCTACTTAAAACATCGTCTATATAAAATTTCAAGGAACAAGAACTAAGCTCAAAAAGCAAATATCTCAATCCAATTCTCATTTGGCTTTTCTTTCAACACCAATTACAAGCAAAAATAGCACCGGCACTTGAAACTTTTAAGAATTTTTTTCTTTATCCATCATGTACTTGACTTCAAAACTATTTACAAATCATGGAAATCAAGGGTTTACATTAATAACTAATTTTAATACACTGTGGCTTATCACTAGAGTTTGAATCCTCCACGAGTCATTAGTTTTTGAAGTTTCTTTTTGCTTTTTAGGGCCATACCCACAGCATATGGAGGTTCCCAGGCTAGGGGTCAAATCGGAGCTGCAACTGCCAGCCTATACCACAACCACAGCAACGTGGGATTCAAGCCATGTCTGTGATGTACACCAAAGCCTGTGGCAACGCCAGGTCCTTAAACCACTGAGCGAGGCCAGGGATTGAACCTGCATCCTCATGGATCCTAGTCAGGTTTGTTATTGCTGAACCACGATGGGAATTCCACAGGTCATTAATTTTTAACCAAGTATTTCATACTTCCCATACTTCCCACACTTCCCACACTTATTTCATTACAATTTCCATTGAAAGTTTAAGAATTCGTGTTAATGTTAAAGCTGAATTTCCCTATTTTAATAAACTAATGTAATTCACTTGTGAAAGTTCCCAGGCCAGGGATCAAACCCAAGCCACAGCAGTGACAACCCAGGACCCTTAACCTGAAGAGCCATCAGGGAATTTCCATGCTCTGAAGATTTTAAAATCCACTTTTAGGATGTCATAATTAAAACCAGCAGAGGTCACTCTTACATAATTTTAACACATTATGAATAGCTCTATAATTAGATAGTAATATGTAAAAACTACTAGATCATTTCTGATGATAAATGAAAATTAAAAGTTGTGTCAACTGTTATTAAAATGGAAAATGAAAAAGGGATTCCTATGTGATATTCTGGGCGGGGGGGGGGGGAGGTGTGTGTGTGCGGAATGGAATGTTGATTCCTGGACATGTTAAGAACAAATTTATAAACTGACAATAGTTTAACCTATTCAAGTTTAATAAATTTTCTCATCTATGTTCAAGGCTAAGTCAGCTGCCAAATATTAGAGTGATCACTTTAATTCTAATGAAAGAAATTTAGTTAAAAATGGAGTTTACAGGAGTTCCCGTCGTGGCACAGTGGTTAGCGAATCCGACTAGGAACCATGAGGTTGTGGGTTCGATCCCTGCCCTTGCTCAGTGGGTTAAGGATCCGGCGTTGCCGTGAGCTGTGGTGTAGGTCGCAGACCTGGCTCGGATCCCACGTTGCTGTGGCTCTGGAGTAGGCTGGCAGCTACAGGTCCGATTAGACCCCTAGCCTGGGAACCTCCATATGCCGAGGGAGCGGCCCAAGAAATGGCAAAAAGACCAAAAAGAAAAAAAAAAAAAAAAATGGAGTTAACAAAATTTTTCAAGAGCTCACTTGAAAAGCTATTTGCCAGGATACTTACCCTCACACAATAAAGGCAATACAAGGCCCAAAATATTGGGGTAGTTCAGCAAATGAAAAAGGACTTTAACCAAAAAAAAGGAGGAGGAAAGGGTGGAAATGAATACTCAAAACAAGATTATTTTTTTCCTTTTTCCAAGACAATACTATAGACTTGCTAATCCAAAAATGACAATTAAGAGATTAAGGACTAACTTTATCATGAGTGCCAACTAAAAATTTCATACTGATAGATTTAACCCATGGTTAATAATTGAATAGGTATTACCATGATTACAAACCTTACAACAGTATGGCCCTATGGCTTGCTAACTTTTTTTGCTGGGGGGACTTCAATGCATAGTAAGAAATAATAAATTCCAAATCTTTTACATCATATTACATCCTTATACATCATATACATAGTAAACTGAAAAAAGTATCATAAAGCAAAACCTTTTATTACTATATGCAATGCACTGATATTTCCTACTCATTTATAAAAATGCTAGTTGGGCAATGCTCTAAAGTGACTTTATGACTTACAAATGGGTCATGACATAGTCTAAAAATCACTGGTGTAGGCTGTGGTGCAGCAAGATCAGCGGAGTCTCTGTGGTATCAGGACACAGGTTTGATCCCTGGCCTGGCATGGTGGGTTACAGGACCCTGCATTGCTGCAGCTGTAGCAAAGATGGTGGTTGTGGCTCAGATCCCATCTGTGGCCAGGGAACTCCATATGCTGCAGGGTAGCCAAAAATTAAAAAAAAATAAAATGAATAAAAAGTACTGGTGTATAATGGTGATAGAAAAGCAGCAGAATAGAACAGAAGCTGAACTAAATCTAACAATTCTAAATATACTTAACATAGATCTTTGAAAAAAATATCAGGAGAGTTTATAGAAGTAAATTGTAGGTAGGGATTGAGGTAGAAGAAAAAGAAGACAGAACGGTAATCCCTTCCCATCTCAATTTTATCCACCTAACTACATGTTTATCTACTGCTTTGAGAAAGAAGGGGAAGGAAAATCAGGCATGATTAAAATGAAGACAAGAAAGGGAAAAAAATGATGAAGAATACATTTTAAAATTACTTATTAGTGTATTACTGGAACTGCATATTTGGGAGGAAATACCAAAGGTCAGAATGTATGGGAAAAGACTGGTAGCAACAAAAAAGATGCCTTGAATGTAGAAAGGCAAAATTGAAAGGATTACTTTATGGGTTGTGGTGGCAAATTTAATTACAATCTTAGAGCAAAATAAATTTTTTTACAATTATCACATACACAATAGAGAGATATGTATATATAGCCCCAGGAGGCATGATTAATGAAAGATTAATGAATTAAAGTATGTTACTCTGCCACTTTCAAGATTAGTAATTTTGTTTGAAACTCAAAAACTCCATTTGATTAATAGTTAATTTAATATAAAAGATATAGAGCTAGGTTTGAGATTCAGCTTGGTCTCATTAGCAGAACTTTTCCTTTACATAATAAAGGTGTCTAAACAGATAATCTTATTGATTGATTCCAATAAAAATTTTCTAGGCTCTATCAAAATTCTGACAAATGCACTTCAGTACAATATTCAGACCCATAGGTACTTTTGAAGCAACTTTACTAAAGATTACAAAGATTCTTCAGGATAAGAAGGAAAAGGAAAAAAATGAATGGAAAAGGAAAGCAAACTTCATGTCTAGTCCAGCCACCACCACATGGCCACACCCTGCTTTTATAAGTATTTTACTTTAGAAATCTTATATTCTAACAACTCTGTCTCTGATGCCAATCCCTTCCTCTAATTCTCTCATTTCAGGTATTCTATTGTTATTAGTTCTCCAATTATTAATGGGAAATCCACCATTCTGTTCTCTCCATATTTTTCCAACCTACCTGTCCTCTCCTACCTGGCAGGGTAGTTTGGTGGAATGTATGCCCAGAAGCTTAGACTTTCAGGGTTAGAGTCTTGGCTTCACTACTTATCAGCTGTAATCTTAGGCAATTTACATAACCTCTCTGTGCTTTAAGTCTCACACTTAATCATTCAACATATATTTCCTGAGTGTCTTTTCAGTGCCAGACATTGTTCCAGGTGCTGGGGATTTGGTAGTGAACAAGACCTTATATTCTAGAAAGAGGAAAAAATAGCACCATCTTCATGAGGTTATTAAAAACTTTAAATGAAATATAAACACAGAAGTGCTTAGACAGGACAAGATACTACAGCAAGCACTCAAATATTAGCTGTTAATAAATTTCACTTTTATGTGAGAAAAAGAATGTGTATATATATATACATAAAATAAACTGGGTCACTTTGCTGTACAGCAGAAATTGACAGAACAATGTAAATCAACTGTAATAAAAAATTTTTAAATTAATCAAATTTTAGGAGTTCCCATTGTGTCTCAGTGGTTAACAAATCAACTAGCATCCATGAGGATGTGGATTCAATCCCTGGCCTCACTCAGGAGGTTAAGGATCCGGCGTTACCGTGAGCTGTGGTGTAGGTCACAGACAAGGCTCAGATCTGGTGTTGCTGTGGCTGTGGAGTAGGCCGGTGGCTACAGCTCCGACTGGACCTCTAGCCTGGGAACCTCCATATGCAGCAAGTGCAGCCCTAAAAAGACCAAAAAAAAAAAAAAAAAAAAAATCAAATTTTAGGTGAAAAAAATCCAGTAAATTTCACTTTCTTCCTGGAGTTCCCAATGTGGTGCAAAGAGTTAAGAATCCAGCTGCAGCAGGTCAGGTCACTATGGTGGCTTGGGTTCAGGCCTCTGCCCAGCACAGTGCGTTAAAGAATCCAGCATTGCCACAGCTGTGGTGTACATCACAGCTGTTGCTTGGATTCAGAATCTGGCCCAGGAACTTTCATATGCAGCAGTGTGGCCATTTAAAAAATAAAAAATTCACTTTTTTCCTTATTCAATTTGATTCCCCGATGCTCTTTTCAGCCAGGCTTCCTATTAGATATAACTACATATCAAGCTTCCTATTGGATATAACTATATATCAATCCTTCACCCCTCAGGGGAACAGAGCAGAAGCTGGGGTAGATAGAGATATACCTCCTCCCCAGTCACTGTGTATTGCAAAATCATTATTACATTCTACTATGCTGTGTCTTGAAAAGGGTTCCACTATTGCTATTACCAGTTTCCACAATTCTCTTGCCCTACTGTTCTGCCACTGCATATCCATGATGAAACACCATTCAATTCAATTATATTTTTTGTGACCACACTTGAGCCCTGCAAAAGAAATGTCACACAAACTCAGATTTTGTACACTCCACATTCAAGGTCATTAAAGTCAAATGCTCCTTCACCACTACCAGGACACTCTTCTTATATTTCCAATTCTCTCTCCCATTTTCTATAGTTGGTACTTCAAAACTTCTTTCTTCTCCTCTTAAACTTGACTCCTTCAGAACTCGATTTAATGGCTCTTGTTCAGAAAAAGTAACCTAAGCCCCAAAGCCTGTGTTATTAGTTTGCCCTTTTTTGGTGTGCCACACATCCTTTACTCACTGTACATCACATTAAGTTATTGCCCATAAACCTATCCGTATCTCCGCTAATCTATAAGCCTTAAAAAGACAGGAGCCGTGTCATCTTTGTAAGAGATCATAGGCTTCTCTCCTAGATTTTTAGATGTTTTCTTCCCTTCCAAATGATGGGAAGGGGTTCAATTCCTACCTAAAATACACATAACAACAGAAGATCAAAGGACAAATTAAAATGTTTTTGAAATGACAGGTGGCTTTAAAAAACAAAGAAACACTTGGAAATATTCCACTCTTAAAGGTGTATTTGCCATCCTAGCTGTAAAAGAAGTAGCACTTTAGTAGTTAACAAAAGTTCATTTTAGATTAAAAACAAAACATGGAATAGTCTGACAGCTAAAACATAGACAAGGTAGCACATACAATATAAAAGTTAAAAATTTTTAACTTCTTTGAAACTCTTCCACCCCCAGCATCACTGACATTAAAATAAACACACATATTAGATATAAGGCAAAATTTATCATACCTCTACATCTGAAGCACTTCGGGGCTGAGCTTGGCACAGCATATTTAATAATTGCAAAATTAATTCTTCAACATACTGAAGAGCATCATCACTAGACTCAAGAGTAGGATGAACTTGCCCCTGAACCTATAAACAAAAAGCATAGTAACTAAAATGTAGGTCTGTTTCATTTAATTAAACAAAATATTTTTCTTTTAAATGTGTGTTTGTACGCAAGAACATGATCTGGCTTACAAATATAGATTTCAATGTTATGACCCAAGCCTGGAATTTTTAACCTTTTTCCCAGCCATGTGCACCATACTTACTTATTAACATGCTTCTGGAGATTCAGATACTTAATTCCATCATTTCAGTACTTTTTTATTAAACCATGGTTACCCTAGGGTGTGGGAATATAGAGAGGGAGGGAGAGGCTGAGCTGGAGATAAATGTATGCAGTGTATATGGTTTTTGCCAAGAACCAGTAATGGTTAGAACATTTACTGCCTGGGCAAAACTGACCTCCTATGGGTCTGTCTCTTGTCTAACTCAATCTTTCCTACTAAATGATAAAATCCAAGAGTGATATATGCCTTGTCTTATTTATCAAAGTAACTTTAGCAGTCTATATGCAGAGCATGTAATACAAGCTTGATAAATGTCTGTTGAAAACAGTCACCCTATATCAAAGGACACAAAAAGGGCACTTTTCACAACATGGGACTATCTAGGCTTTAGGAAGATAACTTAGTGGTCATTCATAAATGCCTAATAATCTTTGGCTTATCTTCCTTGACAATTTCTTTGCAGGCATCTCAAGTCACAATCTTTGTAACTCACATTTTAATAACCAATATGTTAGTCTTTACTTGCATCCCGTTTGTCACTCACTATGGGTCAAAACTATTCCTTACTTTTAAAAATGACCAAAAAATCAGCTCCAGGAGACAAACAATACATGTTTCAAAACATGCTCAATTCTCCAAAGGATGATAGAGCACTCATCGAATGAACATACACAGAATGTACACAATGAATGAACGAGAGCATTTAGTATTGTCTGGCCTACTACACACACCTCATTACCTAAGAAGATATAACAGCTTCAGTGTATGGGAAAATTTTTATAATGTGTGTACCATATGATGAATTTTTAATATATATTAAAAGTACATAGATATGTATAAATATATATGCATACATGCATTTATAATGCTTTCTAAAGAAAAATATTTTGGAGGCAAATAATATGACAATTCAGAGCTGAGTGAGAGGATGCTACATCAAGTCATGGGGTCTAAGACAATTTAGTATTATTTCACAGATGAAGAAACTGAAGGTGGTGCAACGGGATGGGCAACATCTCTGTAGCACCAGGATGCAGGTTCAATTCATCAAAGTAACTTTGGGATAAAAGGTTGCCGCAGCTGTGGCACTGGTCACAACTGTGGCTCAGATCTGATCCCTGGCCTGGGAATTCCATATGCTGCAGGGCAGCCAAAAAAGGAAAGAAAGAAACTGGGCTGCCAAAGGCTTAAATCATTTGCCCAAGTACTTTTGGTCATCTTTGGTATAGCAACTACCAACCTGATTGTAACTGATCTGTTTATAAATCTCTCCACTCTATTAGATGACTGAATGGTTGTACAGTTAAAATAATGGATGCAGCATGGACTAGAACACAGAATTCATTTTCTCAGCTTTCTATTCACCAGGCCATCACATTCTGACTAATGTGTATAAGTAATGAACCATGTAAACTTACTGCTTCTCAACACTAAGCATGATTTAAAAACAAACAAACAAAAAACCCCCAACAAAATAAAACAAACAAAAACACAGGAGTTCCTGCTGTGGTGCAATGACTTAATGACCCAGCTTGTCTCTGAGGAAGTGCCAGTTTGATCCCTGGCCTGGTTCAGTGGGTTAAAAGAGCCAGTGATGCTGAAGCTGTGGCACAGGTCACAGATCCAGCTCAGATTCGCTCCCTGGCCCAGGGAACTTTCATATACTATGGGTACAGTCGAAAAAGAAAAAAACAAACAAACTGGAACTTGACAAAGGTTTTATTTTTATGCACTGAATTGCATGCCCTCATTGGCTTAAACTATATTCTTAAGACACCCTTTACTTTTTTGGTTGACTCATCTTCTAGCAGTGAACCCTGACACCACATGGGTAGTTCACAGTCAAGTCCTTTTCTTTTTTCTTTTATTTTGGCTGTGCCAGCAGCATGTGGAAATCCTGGGTCAGGGATCAAACCTGCTGCCGTGATAATGCCAGATCCTTAAGCCACTGCACCACAAAGGAACTCCCCCTTTTTATTTTTTAAACTCTTTTCTTAATATCAGTGACACAATCTATTCTGTTTCACTTATTTTTTTGTTCCTTTTTCCATTTGTTCCTTATAGAGTTCCATATCTTCCTCCAATCCCTCAAAAATGTGGATTCCATTCTTATCTGCTCCCTTTTTCTGTTCTTTCCCCCAACTAATCTTAATCACTTCCACAATTTTATCACCTTATGAATGACTCCAAATCAATCTTTAGTTCTGATTTTCTCGTGTTTTGTTTTGTTTTGTTTTGTTTTCCTTTTTTGCTCACCACCCTCAACACAGCATATGGAGTTTCCAGGCCAGGGATCAGATCCAAGCCACAGCAACACGAGATCCTTTTAACCCACTGTGCTGGGCCAGGGATCAAACCTGTGTCCTAGCACTGCAAAGATGCTACTGATCCGTTTGTGCCACAGCAGGAACGCCTCCTGAGTTTTACACCCACAGTCCAAATTACATGCTAGGTATCGCCACCTAGCCTACCAAAATCTCAACTATAACATGAGAGAGAAAAAGGAACTTACTGTAATAGTTGAAAAAGAAAAACTATATCTTACACATAGAACTGTATCTCACAAATGAAAAACACAAGTATAGAGAGCCCTTGGTTTGACTAAGATGTAGTCCTGGAAAGCGTAGCTATGGTTGGGGTTATATTCCTATTCAAGCCTCCAGCATCACATAAAATATAGCTACAGACTTACAAAAACCACAGAGTTTCAGAATTAAAAGGGACTTTGAAAATCATTTAACTCAGTGCCTCTATTTAGTGGGATGATAAAACGGAGACACAATTCTTGCAGATAACTGGTAATGTTTAACCTGAGCCTCCTGGTGTCTAAGCCAAAGCTCTTTCTACTAGACCCTTGGCTGTCAAACCTGGAGGAATCTGGGGAGTGTCCTATCAGCATAAACTGTATCTAGTTATATTGTGGCCTTCTGTATAAACCTTGGCTTGAAATATGTGGTCAAACTTTTAAAAAACATCAGCCTGGAGTTCCCGTCGTGGTGCAGTGGTTAACGAATCCGACTAGGAACCATGAGGTTGCGGGTTCGGTCCCTGCCCTTGCTCAGTGGGTTAAACGATCCGGCGTTGCCGTGAGCTGTGGTGTAGGTCACAGATGCGGCTCGGATCCCATGTTGCTGTGGCTCTGGCGTAGGCCGGTGGCTACAGCTCCGATTCGACCCCTAGCCTGGGAACCTCCATATGCCGTGGGAGCGGCCCAAGAAATAGCAACAACAACAACAACAACAAAAAGACAAAAACAAAAACAAAACAAACAAACAAACAAAAAAAACAAAACATCAGCCTGTCTTAAGTGCAAACACAGCACTATAAATCTTATAATCTGAAAAGGTAAAATGATCATTGCTTACATAAAGTATCCCATGTTTTCTAAAAATTATAAATATACTAAAAATCTACGTAAAGCTAAAGTGCTGAAGATAATAAATATTAAGATAAAAATATTTAACCAAGAATTCTAATTAACTTAAAAAAATATCAAATCCCTTTGAGGAAGTGGTTTAGGTACCCTGAAACACACTTTAGAAAACTTTAGGAAAATGTAAATCGATCAGAGTATATTTTTTTAAACATTCTTTGTTTTTCAAAGAAATTCATGGAAACAATAGTACTTCATTAATATAAGTCCATCTTCAGCTGTTCTTCAATTTACACTTTATGCTGAAGCAATTATATATAATTTGCAGTCTGCTGAAACATGGGGTACAGGAGTTCCTGTCGTGGCACAGAGGTTAACAATCCCGAATAGTATCCATGAGAACTCGGGTTGGATCCCTGGCCTCGCTCACAGGGTTAAGGACCTGGCATTGCCGTGAGCTGTGGTGTAGGTCACAGATGTGGCTCGGATCTGGCATTGCTGTGGCTGTGGCATAGGCCTGCAGCTACAGTTTCAATTCGACCCCTAGCCTGGTAACTTCCATATGCCGCTGCGGCCCCAAAAAGACAAAGCAGACAAACAAACATGGTGTAGTTTCACTCACACTGTTCTCCTCATCTAACATTCATTCTTTTACCCTTTCTTACCTATTTGACTTTCAAAACCCATATCTCATTTGGGAAGACTTCCTTGTTTCTCATCTCTTTCTAAAGCAGAATGAATCTCATTCATTTAACTGATTTATCGAATCTATTAAATATCAGGCCCTCTGGTAAGTGCTGGATACATAGGGATCAATCAAAAATAGTCTCTGTTCATATGGGCCTTAAACTCTGCTCTGTGTTAATACTTGTACTAGGTACCACACTTTTGTTATCAGGTTTATCCTTCTGAATTATAATTAACATATTCCCTTATCTGTTTTCTCTACTGATGCTCTGATTGGGCAAGGCCTTGTTTATCTACTTATAGAATCATTTCCCCTTTGCTTCTCACTCTAAACTCCTGACATTCAAGGAATACTCAAAAGTCTCTGTCACACAGGGGTGAATGGAATAAGCTATCTCTTTCTTGGAATTAAGGGTGGTGAAAAGGGGTAGTGGTAAGGCTACAGAGTTTGGTTGTTTTTAGAAGCATAAACCCTTAGAGCAGAAACCATTCAACATTTAAAGGCAGTCAGAATTAAAATCAATGTTTATTTTATTATGTAGAATCAAATGAACTGCATATAACAAAACGGTAAAATGCTATGGTTTAAACAAAAAAGTGATATTGCTTATAATTCATGAACATATAGTTAAATTGTTAAGTCCTACTCCTTGCATGATACATAAAATATTAGAAATTCACAGTTTTATTGACTGATAGTTACTAATAGCCAAATAAAACCTATCAGGTAAATAAATCAAATGAAGAATTAGGCTTAAATAGAAAATAATGCATAATGCAAATTGTTCATCTGAGTTTCCATACATTAACCTGTATCCTTTCTTAAACCTGTCCAATTAGGATCACAAGGTTCATTCATACAAGAGATGAAGAAATTATTTTAATTCCTTAAAAACAATACTTTGAAACCTGACAGAAAAACATGGGCAATGAGAAATGTTTAAAGACAAGCAGGGAGTTCCTGCTGCGGCACATGAAGTTAAGGATCTGGCATTGCTGAAGATGTGGCTTGGGTCACAGCTGCAGCCCAGATGTGATCCCTGGCCTGGGAACTTCCATATGCTGCAGGTGTGGCCATAAAAAATAAAATAAAGACAAGCAAAGCACCAATTTCTGAAGTACAAACTGTGCTCTTTATTCTTTCAAGGAAGATATTGTTACGAGATTTCTTTAATGAGCAGGTTTTCTTTAGTGTAGCATTACATTTCCTAAATAGACAGGATTAAAAAAAAAAAAACAAAAAAAACCACTTCTCTTTTATGAGATAGTGTTTCAGCTAAAGTGTTCCATTCCATCTAAATGGTACTCAAAGACATTTGATAGATCAAATGATGCGAATTATTCAAGCCTATACAGAATGGGTTACACTGCCAAATCTTATGAAAGGCTTCAGAAGCTATCTATGACTAAGGGTGTGTGTGAGAGCAATTATAGTATGCACTTAGAATTGGGTTTAGAGTAGATGGTGGGGAGGAGTTTTCCTTTACATGCAGTTTTCAAAACATCATTTTATACTTAGGTCTACTGACAAAGAAAACTTCATATACTTCTTTAAATGAACTTTAGGTAATTTAAGTAAAATAAATACAAAAACATCACTAAAAAATTAATGATAGCCATGAATAAGAATTTTATATAATCATGACAGTAATTCTTTTGAGGTATAATCATCATACTCAATTAAGATATAATCATCATATTCAATTAAAGATGCCACCTATTGAATTTTAAGACTTTCTTAAGGGCTGCCAGCTTCTATCTTAACAGTTCATTTTGTCTCAAGTAATTTCAAACGAATTGAGAAGCAACTTTGTTGGCTATTATTGTCAGATTTCATGGAATCTGGAAAAGCAAAGGGATTAGGTCTATATCAATTCCTAGTTGTTTGATACACCAGTCCTCTAACTGTATTCAGGAATCCCTTGGGTAAACTGCCAGAAAATACAATGTTGAATTCTGATGAATTTTTAATATTTAATAGCCTTTTCTAGCTACTGACTCTCAAGAATTAAAAAAACTTCTAAATTGTACTTTGTCACATCTTCAGCCCAGATATACTACTTTTATTTTAAAATATTAACTGGAGAATTTGAAATAAAATGGTAATCCTCAAAACCATAGCAAATAATAAAGATGTGGATTAAAAAAGCTTCTAAATTGTACTTTGTCACATCTTCAGCCCAGATATACTACTTTTATTTTAAAATATTAACTGGAGAATTTGAAATAAAATGGTAATCCTCAAAACCATAGCAAATAATAAAGATGTGGATTGTTAAATCTCTTTCTCAGTGTTACAATTATTTCGTCAAAAAACCATGTTTTGGGTGCTTATTTCTCCTCATCCTGAGGTTTATTTAAAAGGTAAAGCAAAAAATCCTTTGTTTAAAAAAAAAAAGCAGCAATAATAAATCAGAGAATGCAAGTCTTTTCCAAAAACAAAACTGACAGAAAATATTTTCTCATTTCTTAGGGCCTGTTATCAGCCTTTAGGTCCATGTATATAACAATCCCTCCCCCCACCCCCAGGCTCCTCTTATTTGCTGGTGACACTAAGATTAATGAGGACATGGCATCTGCCCTGAAAGAGTTCAGCTCACAGAGAAGCTAGACATGTAAACAAATGACTCAACAGAGGGTGATGAGGTTAAAAGGGAGTTATATTTAACACCCCCCCAATAAAAAATATCAGAAGTCTTTATAAGTAAAACACACTTGAACTGAAGTATAAAGGATGAATAAGGCACAAAAGGCAGCAGATAAGGAAGCAGGCCTTTTTACTGAAAGAGGTAGCAGATAAAAAGACACAGAGACCAAGAAAAAATTATGTGTAGGGAAACTCTAAGAGCTGGACCAAAGAGCACATATAAGAAAAACTAAGATTAGAAAGGGCAGGCTTGGGTGTCATTCTAAGAAGCTGGAAAGTGATCAGGGAAGAAAAAAAAATCACTGAAGGGTTTTAAACAGATATTGACATAATTATATCTGTTTGCTAAAGAATCTCTCTGGCGTTAGTATGAAGGATGAGTTAAAATGAAGATGAAATTGAAGAAAGCAAAGCTAGATGGAAGGATGCTATATGTTCTGTAAAAAGGCACAATGAAACAAGGCGAAACAGAGGAAGATGTTGAAGTCAGGAGGCAGATTTGGATAGGTACTTTGGTGGTAGTGGGGGCAGCAATGAGAAAATCAATAACTAGGATAGGAAATATTATAAGAGGATAATATTTTCAAAAAGATAAAAAATTCAAGTGTAACACTTAAAGTTCTTGTGCTATATCTAGGAAAACAAAGTTGAAATTGTTTTTTATAAAGTGGTTATTTTAAAATTTTTATTTAATTTTATTTTGGTTGTGGAGAATGATTTGCCCTAGTATCGTTTCAAACACTCAAGTAACAAAACAATCTAACTATTGGGTGTTTATGATACAGATAAATTTACTTATTAACCTACTAGTTGTCACAACTATAGGGAGTAAAGAGAACTTATACAATGACTATTTGCAAATAACTTAGTCAAATTTTCAAGACTGTTCTTTTTTTAGAAATATTAAAAGATCAACGGTTACAATAAATTCATTGAAATAGGTAAAATTTATTTTATGACTACTTATTACACATTTTGGTCATGTGGCAAAATATAAATAAATCAGAAATCTGAAAACCTATGCATATTATAGGTGTTTTGAACTACCACATATGGCAAAAAAAAAAGTGTATGTACAGAAATAATAAAGATAACTTAAATTTTAACTATATTTTAAAAATAAAAGTAATGAAAAATTATACAGCTAAAATACAGCAAAAAACTCATACGAACTAGAAAAAATGTAGTTACTAAAAAATTACACCTTATACTACCTAAAGATATTTTTGGAATAAATTTTTAACTATAATAGGAGATACCTGTGCACAGTAAATTTTCAAAAAGCATACCTATATATTTAACTCTTTATTCAAAAAATTGCAAATGACAAAATATGCCTGGGACATCCTATTATAACTAGAGGGCAAGGAAGCTCTCAGAGATGAATGGGTCATGAGAGTTCCTGTTGTGGCTCAGTGGAAACGAACCTGACTAGTATTCATGAGGACGGGGGTTCAACCCCTGATCCTGCTCAGAGGGTTAAGGATCAGTGCTGCTGTAGCTGTGGTGAAGGCCAGAGCTGTAACTCAGATTTGACCCCTAGCCTGGGAATTTCCATATGCCACACCTGCAGCCCTAAAAAGAAAAAAAAAAAAGTGACAACAAAAAAAATGAATAGGTCATAATAAAAAACATAGGAATAACATTGTAAGTCAAGTATACTTTAATAAAAATAAAAAAACTCCACAGGAGTATCATGAAAGAGCTTCTCATTAGCAAAAGATGTGCTAATTCAAAAACCAAATCATCTGTAACTGAATGTAATAAAATAAAAATAAAAACCAATGAAGTCAAATTTATGCTAAAAAAAAAAAAAAACACCCTCATTGAGCAACACTGAAAATAACTGGAATACCAATTCTTTATCCTGAAAGAATTAATATACATTCTTCTTTTCCTGTCTAAACTATATGCCAGGATAATCAAACTGCCCTTGATTGAGGAATTTTGATGAGGAATTCTTCCTCATAGAAGGATTCCAGATAAAAATGCAGAAGGAACACAGAGTTAGAAAACAGCCCACTGCAACCTGAATAACATAAATTTTCAGACATCAACCATTATATATTAAACTATTATATAAAGAGTTTGTGTTTATAGAGAAAGGCTCAGGCTGTCACCTCCCAAATCACCCAATCAATCTTAGCAGCACTAAAATTGTGACCAGAATGATGCAGTATAAAGCACACAGCACCAACTGTGAAGTATTCTTGTCCCCCCCAAAAAGCTGAAAATAAATCTAATGAAGCTATAAAGCCAACTTCTATTAATAGAATTTATGACAGATAATAGGAACAAGTTTGATATTACCACAAGAGAGTAAACACAAAAAAGGAAAATCAGGACAAATGACCTAATTCCTCCAACAAGTCAACTGGGGGAGGGGGAGTCTGGAAATTAAAGATATTTAAGAGCTATAACAACTACCTATAATGTGCACATCTTAAGAGGCTCTGATTCCAATAAACCAACTTCAAAAATGACACTTTTGAGACAAATGGACACTTTTGAGTTTTGATAAATATTATTTAATGGCACCAAGAAATTACTGTTAATATTGATAACTATGAAAATAGTTTCAAATAATGCAACTGACAAGGGCTTAATCTCTGAAATATACAAACAGCTTATACAACTCAACAGCAAAAAAGCCAACAACCCAATGGAAAAATGGGCAAAAGACCTGAATAGACATTTCTCCAAATTAGGTATACAGATGGCCAACAAGCACATGAAAAAATGCTCAACATCACTGATTGTTAGAGAAATGCAAATCAAAACCACCATGAGATACCACCTCACACCTATCAAAATGGCCACCGTTATTAAGTCCACAGATAACAAATGCTGGAGGGGGTGTGGAGAAAAGGGAACCCTTCTGCACTGTTGGTGGCAATGTAAAGTGGTACAACCACTGTGAAAAACAGTATGGAGATACCTTAGAAAACTATACATAGAACTACCATATGACCCAGCAATCCCACTCTTGGGCATACATCTGGACAAAACTTTCCTTGAAAAAGACACACGCACCCACATGTTCATTGCAGATTAAGTCTGATTTTTTTTCTTTTCTACTTTTATAAATGAAGTAAATTCCATACTATTTTATCAAGAATTTAACTGGTTACTTTATGGAAGTTTTTAACTTTTATGGAAACAATGAGTTAATGAATATGGGAGAAATTCTATTCTTTCATTTTCATTAAATATAAACCAATAAAATTGAGTTGTACTGGTTTTCTCATATAATATCATTTTAAAATCTGAAAGTGGACCCCAAATTTGTTCAATTTGGAGGGGAATAAAAATCTGTATTTGAACCTATGTATACATATTTAAGAACAAAAAACTCTGCAATTTTATATATAGGTTCTTTCTATTCATCATAGGAAATCCTTGATTTTTTTGAAATATTTAATCTATATTACACATTTTTTGGAGCATTTCTGATTTTTAATTCATAAATAGCATCTGACTACTCAAGAATTTCTGGATTTCAATTAAAAACATTTATTGAACACTCTTCATGAAAAATACTCTCCTAGGTTATATAAAAAGACACAGAAAATGATACCTATTTACGAGTTAACAGGAAAACTGAAGAAGTAAAACTCAAAGCATATGTAATTATAAAATCTTAAGTGCTGGAAAAGAAAGAACCAGAAGTAACTTTGTAGCCTAAATTCCCATCTAAGGTGGATGTCTTACAAAGTAGCTTGAAAATACAATACATTATATCAAAAAGCTGAGAAGGCTAAGAGTAACCATACAACTAACTACTCATTAGTAGCTTATTACATACTATTAGCTTTTTATATTTTCAGTGCAAGTTAGGGCCAATAAGCATTACAGTCAAAGTGTAATTTTGTCTGGTATAATATGTTGACAGATAACTTGCCAAAGATGAGTTTGAAATTTTTGCCCAGATGGATCCTATTTCTAATTTTAATGTTTGCTCTAGGGAGAAAAGTTAGCCTGTGTTGATTTGATTAATATCATGAACTGTTTGGTTTATTCCATTTTATTATTTATATCTAAAATGTACTAATACAAATTAAACTTGAATTAGGGACTTAAGCCTTAGCTATTATGTGGCCAAGGGACAGGATAGTTGGGTACTTAACAAAACTTGTTAAAAATCCCAATTCATATGGGAGAAGAGCAACATGCTTCAAGCTGCAGAAGGAAGAAAAATAAAAACTACGATGTATACATCAAAGTTAAGACTACAGACCATGTTTTGCCCAACAAAATGTATAGTAGCTCATCTTATCTCTCTCCTCTTAAACCTCCTTCACTCATGCAACAGATACTTGTTGAGCAGCTCACAGGCTAAGCAGGATAGAGGGCACCTACAGAAAGTAGAATAAGAAAAAGCTCTGGTTCTCATAGAATTTACATTCTTTACTCTATTAGATTTGTGTTACTGTTTTCTTTTCCCTCATTTTCCTCTACATATTTGACAAAGAAAAACCATATCCATGTCAATGACAGAATAAAGAGAAATAGAGAAAGACAAAAAAGATATCTGAAGGCATTAAATTTTACTCTAACTATTAGAGAATAGCTAGAAATCAAGCTAGATTTTAAAGCTCAAGAAAGAGGTTAAAGCCAAAAACTTGGATCTGGAATTCACTCACTCACTCACTCACAGTTCAGGGGTGGATAAAATCTCCCAGTACATGGTAGACAGAGGAGCAATCTTGGGTGGCAAATACATCCAAGCAGCAAACAGATGAAGATGAGGCCAAATAAAAAACAGTGTCCAGGAGCTTTAAATGCTGTAAAACTCAGAATATTTTTTTAATGTGCAAACAGCACATAATCAGTGACCTTTGAGGGAAGAATATAAATAGAGCAGCAGGAGCAGAAACTAAACCACAGACAATTGAGGAATACATATTAGGAGAGAGAGGGGAAAAGGGTCCCTCAAGCACCCTGATCTTGGAAGAACTTTAAAAGAAGAGAAGAAAAGATATGGCTATAGTTTGAGAAGGGATGCAGAATACAGACGGTAAAGAAACCTGGAAAATACCCAATTCTAAGTCAATAATTTATTACTCTTGATACTTCGTACATTCTGCAGCAAGGCATTTTACCTATGTTGATAAAGGTTTAAGAGAAGATTATTGGCACATCTTGCAACACACTCCTTACTCAACACTCGTATGCCAAAGCCTAGCATATTGCTTGACAAATGCTTTCATTCAGGACATGTTTCTTGAGAGCCTACTATGTCCCAGATAGGCTTTGGGAATATAATGGAAAGACAGCCTTGACTGCACTCATGTGGTTTACAACTTCAGTGAATGAGAACAATACTCAACAAACAGTAAATTATTATAAGCATATGAAGAAAATAGATGGTTTTATGAACAAAAATAATCTAAATTAAATTTGGAAATCCTCTCTGATGGAGTGATATTTAAACTGCTGTCTAAAGGACGAGCATGGGCTTCCTGCAACTGCTCCCAGAATACACTTATGTCACATCTCCATGCCTTCTCGTTCTTGCCCTCTGCCTGGAATGTCCTTTCCCTTTAACCCTGTCAGCTGAAATCTTAATGATCCTTTTAAGGTCCTGGTATTATCTATCAATTCACTCAGTCTCCCAGTTAGGATTAACTGCTGCCTTTTCCAAGTTATTAAATTTTTGTTAATAGCTGACCACTGATGTACACTACAGTACACTTATTTCCCTCAATGAACTGAAAGCTCTTGGAAAGCAGGGACTATGTATTTTTCATGAATTTTTGTCTACAATGCATTCTTACTGGGGCACAGTTTATGCCTAATGGATGTCCTGTTCCTTGCTCCTCTTTCTCTTCTCTCTTTTTCTGCCACACCCACAGCACAGAGAAATTTCCAGGCCAGAGATCAAACCTGAGCCATAGCAGTGACAACACTGAGTCCTAACCACTGGGCCACCAAGGAACTGCCCTGTTTTATTTGTAATAAAGGCTTAGTGGCTATCTAATGAGTATGTTTTCCTTCTTTCTGTTTCTAACCAAAGCAAATATTATACACATAATAAAGTGACCAGGGATAAAACTGACAAGCAGAGAATATAGGAAGTATACTGAAGTTAGACT
Source organism: Sus scrofa (assembly GCF_054392235.1). Taxonomy (NCBI): domain Eukaryota; kingdom Metazoa; phylum Chordata; class Mammalia; order Artiodactyla; family Suidae; genus Sus; species Sus scrofa. The sequence goes on along the minus strand of NC_139385.1, from coordinate 113,469,467 downwards.
TTTCCAGTTTTTCTACCCATTTCCAGCAGTTGCAACAAAAAAGGAATAGTCCCTAAGCCATGATGGAGTAACAGGCCAGAATTACCTTCTGGCTTTATTTTTATCTTTTTTTAGGGCCACACCTGCAGCATATGGAAGTTCTCATGCGAGAGGCTGAATTGGAGCTGTAGCTGCCGGCCTACACCACAGCCACGGCAATGCTAGATCCCAGCCACATCTGCAACCTACGCAACAGCTTACAGCAACCAGATCCTTAACCCACTGAGCAAGGCCAGGGATTGAATTCGCATCCTCATGGACACTAAGTCGGGTTCTTAACCAGCTTAGCCACATGGGAACTCCATCTTCCTACTTTAAACAGCTAGAAAACCAGACAAATATATGAAACAAGGATTTTCAGACAATGGGGAACAGGCAGCTCAGGGCTGTGATGTCTGAAGAGAAGAGAATTGGAGGTATGCTCTATAACTACCCACCTTCTGCCCAGAGGCAGTTTTCAGATCATTGAGCAGGGAGAGACTGGAACAAAAATTCAAATAGTGCCCAGCAATATCCTTAAATTAAGGAGACAGAAACAGGAACTATGGAGGTCAAGGTGGCTAGAATTTGTGGGGCAGGGTACTAGAATGGTAGGGACTGCACAAGACAAAGCAAGCTAAAGAGATCTGCAGAGTTCACTCAAAACTTTGAATACTGATATGCACATGTGAGAAGAAAGTCCCCAAAGCCAGTAAAGAACCATCAAAAGCAGTAAACAAAACAATTTCTGGAGTTTCCACGAGACTGGGTTTAGTTCATGTTCCTACCAGCCAAAGTTAAAAGAGCTCTTAATACATGGGACATCAGGAAAAGTTTTCAAAAAAATAATGCATTAGCAGTAAAACTAACAGTTGCTTTGGATCTGCTCTAACAAAGCTTAAAGCAAGTCTCAAAAGTATCAAAATTATCCTAAATAATTACTTGTCAGAACAAAATATAACACTGTTTTTAGAAATACAAAACCCAGCACCCAACAATGTAAAATTCACAATTTCTGACAACCAATCAAAAATTATCAGGCATGAAAAGGAGGAGGAAAATATGACCCAAAAGCAGAAGAAAAGTTAATCAATTGAAAGAGATGAACCTAGAGATGAACAGGTGATGCAATTAGAAAAGACGTTAAAATAACTAGTATAAATATGTACATAAGCTTGAAAATCTAAAGGAAAAATGTGAACATGAGGAAGAAAAAGATATAAAAATACCAAAATAAAATCTCCAGAGATAAAAATATAATATCTGAAAGATACACTGGATATGGTTAACAAGAGATTGGGTGGTGCAAAAAAATACACAGGTGAACTTGGAGATACAGAAGAGAAACTCCCCAAACAAAACAGGGACAGGAGGTGGGGTTGGCGGGGGAGAGGGAAGGTAAAAACAAAAGAGAAGACCCTCCGTGACCTGTGGGACAATATTAAGCAGTCTAACATGTAAGTAACTGGACTTGCAGCAAGGGGAGAGAGACAGAAAAAAATTTTTAGGAAAGAAGGGGGCTCCACTTTGGGGGACAGTATCTGAGCGTCATGCTCACCAACACCACTTTGGCAAATACTGCACCAAAGTAATTAACTGTCTATGTTTTATTAAGATCAAAGAAAGATGGTTTGCTATGGACCATTCATATCCCCAGTTTTTATTCCTTAACTATGATTAAAACTTTGATATCTGATGTAAAGAAGTCTTTTTCTTGTATTTATCAGTTGCGGGAGGCATTAAAAAAAGAAAATAGTTGTTTCCTCTAAACTAGGGGTCATTCAATACATTTTTATTGAAAGCCTACTGTATGTAAAATACTATTCTAAATGTCAGAGATTCAACAGAGAACAAGACATTCAAAGCCCTTGCTCTCACTGAGCTTATATCTTAATAAGAAGAGGGTTCCACCATTTGTTTTTTTTTTTTAAATAGCATCTTATTTTTGAAACTCAATCTACTGAAATGAGACATCAACTATACACAAGTCAAAGGGAAATTACAAATGCAACTCAAGTACATGTAATAGTCTTTTTTAGTATATCTAAACTTTCCTATGAATTAAGTGTTTTGTTACTCAAAGTACATGAAACACTCTACTTACACACAACTAATGAATGTTTCATATAAGCATATAACCAGTGGTTAATTCAGAAATATTATTCCTCCCCCAATAAAGCCAGGTCTCTATCCTATCTACACCATATGCTTTGCAGGGTAGGTGAGAATAACTATTCCTATTACTGGCTTTCTCGGAGAGTGAATTTCAAATCACTCTAAGCAATTTACAAACCAACTTTTGAAAATTAACTCATAAAGTGGAAATTGACAACATACTTAAATGGCAATTTAAGCTTTTCTTCTTAAAATAATACTTTACAATCTAACTGAAGCTTTAAACATATGAAATGATCAAGTTCAAGAGAATCAAGAGAAATGCAAATTGAAGAATCAAGAAGATAACATTTTACTCTAATTAGCTTAGCAAAAATTAAAATCATCAACAATATCTATTGTTGATAGGAATGCTAGGAAAAGGTTATCCTAGTACCTTGCCAGTAGTAACTGGTAACAGAGGTTTTGAAAGTAGTTAAGTAGCCAATATCAAAACCGAAAATATATTCTATGGCCCAGCAAACATACTCTAGGGAACTTATCATAAGGAAATAAAAGGATACAAAAACTAGAAGAAAGTAAACGTCCATCAGTAAGGGAATGTTTAAATAAATTATGGAATATTACTGTTACAGGTTATTTTCTGTTGTATTCCCTAAAATTTCATATGTTGAAGTCCTAATTTCTAGTACTTCAGAATGTGACTGAATTTGGAGTCAGTCTTGAAAGAGGTAATTATGCTAAAACTAGGGTAGGCCCTAATCCAATATAATTGGGGTTCTTTTTTTTTATTTTTTTTCTCACTTTTTTTTTTTTTTTTTTTGTCTTTTTGCTATTTCTTGGGCCGCTCCCACGGCATATGGAGGTTCCCAGGCTAGGGGTCTAATCGGAGCTGTAGCCACCGGCCTACGCCAGAGCCACAGCAATGCGGGATCCGAGCCGCGTCTGCAACCTACACCACAGCTCACAGCAACGCCGGATCCTTAACCCACTGAGCAAGGGCAGGGACCGAACCCGCAACCTCATGGTTCCTAGTCGGATTCGTTAACCACTGCGCCACGACGGGAACTCCGGGGTTCTTTTTTTTTAGAGCCATACCTGTGGCACGTGCAAATTCCCAGACTAGGGCTCAAATCGGAGCTGCCAGCCTACATCACAGCCACAGCAAAGTCAGATTCAAGCCACATCTGCAACCTACACTGTAGTCTGAGGCAACACTGGATCGTTAACCCACTGAGCAAGGCCTGGGATGAAACCTACATCCCCATGGATACCAGTCGAGTTCTTAACCCACCAAGTCACAATGGGAACTCCTGACTGGTGTTCTTATATGAGGAGGAAGTTTGGATACAGACATACACAGAGAAAATAACCATTGATAAACCAAGGAGAGGCTTCAGAAGAAATACCACCCAGCCAACACCAGGATCTTAGACTTCCAGCCTCCAGAGCTGTAATAAAATAAATTTCTTTTTTTTTAAGCCACCTACTATATGGTACTTCACTATGGCAGCCTTGGTCAACTAATACAACTATACAGTCATTAAAAAGAATAAATAAGAGTTTTGCCATTTAACAGATTTCTATAAGGTAAAGAACTTATTTTTGAGTAAGACGTAAGATTTTAAAGTACAGGAAATGAGCAAAACACCATATATACACACACACATACACACTTGTATGTAGATATAATGTACTATAAATTCACATTTGTATGAGAACATGACAACATGGGGATAAATATGGAATAATATAACCTAAATTACTAACATAGGTTAGAAGGACCTGGCAGGGCAGAGATGTGGATAGAAGAGGGAAAAAAAGGAATGAACAAACTACCCTCTCCCTCTCAAAAAAAAAAAAAAAAAAAAAACCTACTAAAAATAATTGTCATAGTTACACACTTTTGTTACATTTTATGTATATATGAAATAAAATTTAGATTTAATTACATTTTTTCATTTTTCATTTAAATAAAATGAAAAATAGCTTTTCCGCTATGTGTACATTAGCCACGGGAAAGACAATATTCAAAGTTCTTTCCCACAGAAAATAACTACACACATCAAATTCCAAATACATGTCAAGTGCCAAGTTCATATCATCTTTCATTTATTTTGCTTTAAAAATAATGAGTATGACCTTCCCAAACAACTTTTTTATTACTTTCTGTGATAAAAGAGTTCCCAACAACAAAACAACTGACTCAAGAAAAGAATCTCTGGTTTTTTAGTTCTTCTTCAACCATTTTCTTAATCTTCATACTCAAGAGGCTTCCAAATATGACAGAAATTCCTTATCAGTGATGTCCTGACACAGGTAAGAACTCTTTATAAAATTCCCATCTTTTCAACCAAGTGCTCCCATTCATTCTATCCTGGTTTAAGTTTTGAGGCCAATCTAAAAGGCACCTATAAAGCAGGAATCACAATTTATAATACCAACAGATGGCAGCTTATTGACACAAACACCTTTCGAATAAGATTCACCAAGACTGCCCATAACCTCTATTTTTTCTTTCTTTTTAGGGCCACACCTGAGGCATATGGAAGTTCCCAGGCTAGAGGTCAAATCGGAGCTGCAGCTGCTGGCCTGTGCCACAGCCACAGCAATGCGGATTCAAGCCACATCTGTGACCTGCACCACAGCTTGTGGCAATGCCAGATCCTTAATCTACTGAGTGAGGCAAAGGATCAAACTAGCATCCTCATGGATTCTAATAAGGTTCTTAACCCATTGAGCCACAATAGGAACTCCGCCCTCTGCCCACTTTTCAATCAGATTGGTTGAGTTTTTTGTTATTGAATTATATGAGTTCTTTACATATATGTCAGAGTCCTTATCATGCATATGATTTGCAAATATCTTCTCCCATCCAATAGGTTATCTTTTGCTAACCTTTCCTGTGTAGAATCTTTTCAGTTTAATGTATATGATTTGCAAATATCTTCTCTCATTCAATAGGTTATCTTTTGTTAACCTTTCCTGTGTAGAACCTTTTCAGTTTAATGTAGTTCCTTTTTTAAAATATTTGCTTTTGTTGCCATCATCTGTGGAATCAGATCCAAAAAAAAATCTCCAGTGTCAAGTAGCTTACTGCCTATGTTTTCTTCTAAGAGTTTTATGGTTTCTGGCCTTACATTCAAGTTTTTAATCCATTTTGAGTTAAATTTTGTATATGGTGCAAGTCAGTGGTCCAGCTGGATCCTTAATCCACTGCCCTGGGCTGGGGACTGAACCTGCACCACCACAGACGAGGCTGGATTTAACCTTCTGAGCCACAGAGGGAACTCCTAGGGCTCTCTACCTGTTCCACTGATTTATGAGTCCACTTTAATGTTAATACCACGCTGTTTTGGTTATAATAGCTTTGTAATATATTTTGAAACCAGGAAGTTGTGACGTCTCCAGCTGTGTTCATTCTGAAGATTGCTATAACTATTTGGGATATTTTATGGTTCCTTCCATTAAAATTTCAGGATTATCTGCTCTACTTCTATGAAAAAAGTCATTGGAATGATGGGGATTAAAATGAATCTACACTGGAGTTCCTGTCGTGGCACAGTGGTTAACAAATCCAACTGGGAACCATGAGGTTGCAGGTTCAATCCCTGGCCTTGCTCAGTGGGTTAAGGATCTGGTGTTGCCGTGAGCTGTGGTGTTGGAAAAAGGCAAAAAGACAAAAAACAAAACAAAACAAAACAAAAAAATGAATCTATAGATTGCTTTGGGTAACATGGACATTTTAATAAACGTTAAAATTGTTCCAATCCATAAGCACAAGATATCTTTCCATTTATAAGTGTCTTCTTCAATTTCTTGAATCAATGTCTTTTTTTTTTTTTTTTTGGTCTTTTTTAGGGCCACACCCACGACATATGGAGGTTCCCAGGCTAGGAGTCCATTCAGAGCTGTAGCTGCTGGCCTACACCACAGCCACAGCAACTCGGGATCTGAGCCGCGTCTGCGACCTACACCACAGCTCACAGCAATGCCAGATCCTTAACCCACCGAGCAAGGGCAGGGATCGAACCCGCATCCTCATGGATGCTAGTCGGATTTGTTAACCACTGAGCCACGATAGGAACTACAAATCAATGTCTTATAATTTCAGTGTACAGGTCCTTTTACCTCCTTGGTTAAATTTATTACTAGGTATTTTATTTTTTTGATGCAAGTGTAAATGGGATTGCTCTCTTAATTTCTCTGATAGTTCACTGTTAGTGTACAAAATGCAAGAGATTTTTGTATATTAATTTTGTACCTTGCAACTTTACTGAATTTGTTTATTCTAACAGTTTTTTGGTGGAGTCTTCAAGGTTTTCTATATAATCATGTCCTCTACAAATGGTGACAGTTTTACCTCTTCCTTTGGAATTTATTTATTTATTTATTTATCTGGTCTTTTTGTCTTTTCTAGGGCCACACCTGCAGCATGTGGAGGTTCCCAGGCTAGGGGTCTAATCAGAGCTGTAGTCGCCAGCCTACATCAGAGCCACAGCAACACAGGATCCGAGCTGCATCTGAGACCTACACCACAGCTCAAGGCAATGCCGGATCCTTAACCCACTGAGCAAGGCCAGGGATCAAACCCGCAACCTCATGGTTCCTAGTCAGATTCATTAACCACTGAGCCACAATGGGAAGAACTCCTTTCTTTGGAATTTAGTTGCCTTTTATTTTCTTTTTTCTTGCTCTGAACTTCTTATATTGCTCATTGCTCTAGACTTCCAATATTATGTTGAATAAAAATGGTAAAAGTGAACACCACTGTCTTGTTCCTGATCTTAAAGAAAACACTTTTAGCTTTACCCTGTTGAGTATCATGTTAGTTGTGGGTTGTCATATATGGTCTTTATTATATTGAGGTATTCTCCCTCTATACCCACTTTGTTGAGAGGTTACTTTTGTGTTTTGTTTTTGGTTTTTTTTGCCCTTTTTTGGCCACACCCACAGCACATGCAAGTTCCTGGGCCAGGGACTAAAACTGCACCACAGCAGCAACCCAAGCTGCTGCAGTGACAATGCTGGATCCTTAACCCATTACACCACAAGAGAACTCCTGCTGAGAGTTTGTTTTTTTTTTTAAATCATAAATGCATGTTGAATTTTGTCAAATATTTTTTCTCCATCTGTTGAGATGATATGATGATCTGAATGATCTGAATTTCATTACGCCTGAGATACCTTTGAGACATGAAATTAACAATCAGTTTAATATATGGGTAAACAAGTCTGGAATTTTATTTTTAATAAGTTTATCATATTGTGCTTCTATCTTATCAAAATAGCAAGTAGTAGTTAGATATTAAGTCACTGTTAAAATTAAAATGTCACAAGAAAGCAAATAAAAATTTATTTTCCTTCCTAGATATACCATACCATCCAGCAGAAATTAGAGACATTTTAAGGCTTTGAAAACTGTAGCCCACTAAATGGTTCCCTTACCCCACTAATTCCATGATGGGAGGTAGTAAGGCTATAGGAGGTATGAGTGTAAAACAAAAATGTCAGAAGTGGCTTTTTTCCCCCAGTGGCTTTTTTCCCCCTACATATGTCTACTATTCTAGAACATGGCTGGATGTCCCTAGCAAAAAAAGAATTCAAATGTGACAAATTTGAGTGACTCCTGGGCTCAAACGTGATGAATACATTTTCATGGGGAAGCTCTGAAAGAATCATGAAAAGCATCCTATGCACAAATGATTGGGTATAGAGATCATCTCAATGCAAGAGAAGAAAACTGTATCACAGAATGATAGATTTGCTTCAAATTTTCTGATAACTAGCATTAATCAGTATTTATTATCATATTTATACCTTATAAAAATGTTTCCTTATATAGAATTAGTATATCTTGGTTTCATAAATATTAAGCAACGAGAAGAACAGTAGAACTAAGTACTTAATCTCCAAAATACACAAACAACTCATATAACTCAACAGCAAAAAAACAAACAACCCAATTGAAAAATGGGCAGAAGACCTCAACAGACATTTCTCCAAAGACAACATATGGATGGCCAAGAGGCACATGAAAAAATGCTCAACATCACTAATTATGAGAGAAATGCAAATCAAAACTACAATGAGGTACCAGCTCACTCCAATCGGAATGGCCATCATTAATAAGTCCACAAATAACAAATGCTGGAGGGGGTGTGGAGAAAAGGGAACCTTCCTTCAATGTTGGTAGGAATGTAAATTGGTACAACCGCTATGGAAAACAATATGAAAGTACCTCAGAAAACTAAATATAGAACTACCATATGACCCAGAAATCTTACTCTTGGGCAATATCCAAACAAAACTTTCATTCAAAAAGATGCATGCACCACTATGGTCACTGTAGCACTATTCACAATAGCCAAGACATGGAAACAACCTAAATGTCCACTGACAGATGAACAGATTAAGATGATATGGTACGTATACACAATGGAATACTACTCAGCCATACAAAAGAATGAAATAATGCCACTGGCAGCAACATGGATGGAACTAGAGATTCTCATACAAAGTGAATTAAGTCAGAAAGATAAAAACAAATACCATATGATAGCACTTATCTGTGGAATCTAAAATATGGTACAAACGAATCTATCTACAGAACAGAAACGAACTCATGGACATAGAGAACAGACCTGTGGTTGCCAAAGGGGAGGGGAAAAGAGTGGGACGGAAAGGGAGTTTGGGGTTGGTAGATGCAAACTATTACATTTTGAGTGGATAAGCAATAGGGTCCTACTGTACAGCACAGGGAACTACATCCAAGCTTTGTATCAGAACATGATAGAAGATAATATGATAAAAATGTGTATATATATATAAAACTTGATCATTTTGCAGCAGAAATAGAACATTGTAAATCAACTATAATACAATTTTTTTAAAAGAGCAGTAAAGTTGTCAAGTGGTAAAGTATGCAAAATAAAGTACTAAGTCTTATGACTCAGTAACTTTACATTTTTCAGTTCATGAAACAAATCCATGGGATCTTTATACTAACTTAAATAAGACCTGCTATTTTATTGGAGACTGCCAAGGGGGGAAATAATAGGAGCTGCAGCCAGAAGACCTCATCTCAAGAGGCCTGATTTTACCTGTATGTATGTATATATGTATGTTTGGTCTTAGATAAGTCAAGTTTCTCACCTGAAAAAGGCAATATCATTACCCATCTCCAGAGGACACTTGATGATCAAATGAAATCATAGAACTGAAAATACTTTAAATGGTAAAATGCTAAATAATTATGAATAGTTATTAGTTACATTACCACATGCAGCAAGGTACAAATTATAGCGGCTGACCATAAAAAATAGATGAAGATTATGTGTACTTAACCTCATTAATCTGATAAATTTCTCTTTAAAGATATACCAACAAAATTCAGTTTATCTCACTTTGCATTATATAATCCCATATATCAGTGGTTCTAACCTAATGCGTAACGATTACCTGAAAAGATTCTTGCTTTTTTTTTTTTTAATTTAGCCTTCTAAGCCTCATCCCTAGAGATTTTGATTCTGATTCAGTAAGCCTTGGGTGGAGCCATGGAACATGGTATTTAGTTTGTACATTTTGGTAAAATAGACATCAAATTTACCATTTAACCATTTTTAAGTATACAATTTAATGGCATTAAGCACTTTCACTGTTGTGCAATCATTATTGCTATCCATCTCCACAACTTTTTCATCAGGCCAGACTGAAATTCTGTACCCATTAAACAATAACTCCCCATTCCTTCCTCTCCCAGCCCCTGGTAACCACTTTTTGCTTCTATGAATTTGACTACTCTAAGTACCTCATATGAGTGGAGTTATAAATTTATCCTTATGTGCCTGTGTTTTTTGCTTAGCAAAAAGTTTCCAAGGTTCATCCATGTTGAAGCATGTATCAGATTTCATTCCTTTTTTTAAACTAATTAACTCCTAATAATCAATAAGACTATTTTTGGAATTCCCGTCCTGGCTCAGCAGTGACAAACCTGACTAGCATCCATGAGGGTGTGGATTTGATCCCTGGCCTTGCTCAGTGGGTTAAGGATCCGCTCAGTGGGTTAAGGATCCGCATAGGCCAATAGCTACAGCTCTGATTCGACCCCTAGCCTGGGAATTTCCATATGCCACTGGTGAGGCCCTAAAAAGACAAACAAACAAACCACAGACTATTTCTTAGACCAGTTTTAGGTTCAGAGGAAAACAGAAAGTAAAGATTTCCCGTATACCCTCTGCCCTCATACATATAGCTTCCTCCCTTATCAACATCCCCCTGTCAGAGGGGTACATTTGTTTCGACTATATTGACACATCATTACCACCTAAAATCCTCATATTACATTAGAGTTCACTCTTGGTTCTGTACACTCAAGAGTTTTGACAAAATGTGTAATGCCATGTATATATCATTATAAACAATACCACACTGAGTAGTTTTACTGCCCTAAAAACCCTCCATGCTTGGTTGATCCCTTCCTTCCTTCCTCCCAACCCCTGACCTTTTTGCTGTCTCCATAGTTTTGCCTTTTCCACAATGTCATATAGTTGGAGTCATATGTAACATTTTCAGATGGGCTTCTTTCTAACAGGCATTTAAGGTTCCTCCATGTCTTTTCATAGCTTGATATACCATTTCTTTTTAGTGCTAAATAATATTTAATTATTTGGATGTACCAGTTATTATTATTTGGATGTATCTCTCTACTCAACTACTGAAGGAAGTCTTGGCTGCTTCCAAGTTTTCCCAAGTATAAATAAAATTGCTATAAAATCCATGTGCAGGTTTTGTGTGGACACAAGTTTTCAATTCCTTTGGGTAAACACCAAGGATTGAAACTGCAAGATATATGGTAAGAGTAAATTCAATTTTGTAAGAAATCACCTAGCTATCTTCCAAAATGGCTATACCATTTTTCATTCCCACTAGCAATAAATGAGAGTTCCTGCTGCTTGACATCCTTGCCAGTATTTGCTGTTGTCAGTGCCAGATTTTGAGCATTCTAATACGTATGTATAGTTCTCATTATTGTTTTATTTTTGCATTTCCCTGATGACATTATGTGGAGCATCTTTTTTTTAATATGCTTATATGCCATCCATGTATCATCTTTGTTATGGTGTCTGTTAAGGTCTTTGGCCCATTTTTAAACTGTATTACTGTTGAGTTTTAAGAGTTCTTTGTATGTTTTAGATAACATTCCATTATATTTTTACCAATCTATGGCTTGTCTCTATATTGACAGTGTATTTTACAGGGCAGACTCTTTTTTTTTTTTCTGGCTGCACCCATAGCATGAAGTTCTCAGGCCAGGGATCAAACCCATGCCACAGTTGTGGCCATCGCCAAATCCTTAATCCACTGCCACAAGAGAACTTCTCAGACATTTTTAATTTTGATGAAATACCAGCTTATCAGTTATTTCTTTCATTGATTATACTTTGGTGCTGTATCTAAAAGGCTTCGCCAAGATAATCTAGATTTTATCTGTCCTCTAGAGGTTTTATAGGTTTGCATTTTACATTTAGGTCTGTGATTCTTTTTTTTTTTTTTTCTTTTTTTTTAATGGATTGAATCCTAGTCACAGCTGCAACCCATGCCGCAGTTGTGGTAACACCAGATCCTTTAATCCACTGCACCAGACCAGGGATCCAACCGGCACCTCCACTGTGATCCAAGCCACTGCAGTCAAATTCTTAACCCACTGGACCATAGTGGGAACTCCTGTCATTCATTTTGAGTTAATTTTTTGAAGGGTAAAGCCTGTGTCTAGACTCATTTTTCTTTGAGGGGATGTCCAGGTGTTCTAGCATCATTTGTTGAAGAAGTTATCTTTGCTCCATTATACTGTCTTTGTTCCTTTATCAAAGATCAGGTGACTATATTTATGTGGGTCTACTTCTGGGCTCTCTATTCTGTTCCATTGATGTATCTGTCTATTCTTTCACAAACACCACACTGTCTTGATTTCTATAGCTTCACAGTAAGCCTTAAAGTTGGGTAGTGTGACTACTCCAACTTTGTTCTTTTCCTTCAGTATTGTGTTAGCCTTTTAGGATCTTCTGCCTTTCCATATAAACTTTCAAAATCAAGTCATCAATATCCATAAAATAACTTGCTGAGATTTTGATTGGGATTGCATTGAATCTATAGGTCTAGGTGGGAATAACTGACATCTTGACAATTTTGAATCTTCCTATCCATGGACATGGAATATCTTTCCATTTATTTTCTTCTCTGATTTCTTACATCAGAATTTTAGTTTTCCTCATATGGATCTTAAATAGTTAGATCTATAACTAAATACTTTGATTTGGGGGCACTAATGTAACTGTTACTATGTTTTCAACTTTCAATTCCACTTGTTCATTGTTGCCATATAAGAAATGAATTAACTTTTGTATTCTAACCTTTTATCTTGCAAGGTTGTTATGACTGCTTATTAGTTCAAAGAAGTTTTTGGTCCATTATTTCAGGTTTTTTTCTATAAACAATCATGCCATTTGCAAATAATGATGGTTTTGTTTCTTTTCTCCCAATCTGCATTCCATTTATCCCCTTTTCTTATCTAACTGCATTAGCTAGGACTTACAGTATGATGTTGAAAAGCAGGGCTGAGAGGGTACATCCTTGTCTTGTTCTTGATCTTAGTGGAAATGCTTTGAGTTTCTTAACATCATGCATGATGTTATTAGTTGTAGGATTTTTGTCCATGTTCTTTATGAAGTTAAGGAAGTTGCCCTGTAATCCTTAGTTTACTGAATTTTTATAAGAGTTGGATTTTGTCAATTGCTTTTTTTTCATCTATTGATATTACCATGTGATTTTCTTTTTTCTTCTTTAGCCTAATACTGTGAATGGTTACATTAATTGATTTTCATTCATTTCTTTTTAAGGCTGAATAACATTCCACTGTATCTAGATAACATATAGTGTATATCCATTCAGCCAGCAATGAATTTTGAGTTGTTTCTACCTTTGGCTCTTGTGAATGTTACTATGAACACTGGTGTACAAACGTCTGTTCAAGTCCCTGCTTTCAACTATCTGGGGTAAATACAGGCATACCTCATTTCATTGTGCTTAGCAGATATGGTGTTTTTTAAAAATTGAAGGCCTGTGGCAACCCTGCATGGAGCAAGACTTTTGGTACCATTTTCTCAACATCATTTTTAAATTAAGATATATACATTTGGGAGTTCCCGTCGTGGCGCAGTGGTTAACGAATCCGACTAGGAACCATGAGGTTGCGGGTTCAACCCCTGGCCTTGCTCAGTGGGTTAAGGATCCGGCGTTGCTGTGAGCTGTGGTATAGGCTGCAGACTTGGCTAGGATCCCGCGTTGCTGTGGCTCTGGCGTAGGCCGGAGGCTACAGCTCCGATTCGACCCCTAGCCTGGGAACCTCTATATGCAGCAGGAGCGGCCCTAGACCCAAAAAAGACCCCCCCCCCAAAAAAAAAAAAAGATATATACATTTGCACTCTTAAAAGACCACAGTATGATGTAAACATAACTTTTATAAGCACTAGGAAACCAAAAAAGGAAACCAAAAAATTCATGTGACTTGCTTGATTGCAATATATGCTTTATTGCAGTGATCTACAATGTCTGTGCCTACAAGTGGAATTGCTGGAATATATGGTAATTCTGTTTAGTTTTTTGACGAGCCATTATAATGTTTTTTGCAGCAGTTGTACCATCTTACACTCCCATCAGTAACACAAGAGGATTCCGATTTCTCCATATTCTGCTAAACAATGTTGTCTGATTTTTTGATAATAGCTATACTAATGGATGTGAAGTGATATTTCACTATAGTACTCAACTGCATTTCCCTAATGATTAGTGATGTTAAGTGTAATTTTTTTTTTTTTTTAAGCAAATACCACTTGTTGATTCTGATATAGGTGGCTGGTCAGAAGACCCTATTTTTCCTAAAATACTGATCCTATATTAGGCATCCCTTAAAACAGGGAAGAACCGAGCAAAACACTGAATCAAAAAGCAGTTTTCAACAGAAGCCAACTTGAAAGAGCTCCCAATAGCTAAAGCTGGAATGACTGAGAAATAAAATAAGTAAAAATAATACTGTATTGGGGGGAGGAGCAAAATGGGTAGGAAACTAAGGGTACAAACTACTAAGTATAAAATAAATAAGATACAAGGATATATCATAGAGCACAGGGAATTAGCCAATACTTTCTAACCTCAAATGAAGTATAATATATAAGAATATAGAATCACTTTATTGTTCGCTTGAAACTAATATTGTAAATTAACTATAATTTTTTTATTTTTAAGAGTCACACCATCAGCATATGGAAGTTCCCAGGCTAGGGGTTGAATTGGAGCTGTAACCACCAGCCTACGCCAGCCACAGCAACATCAGATCCGAGCTGTGTCTGCGACCTACACCACAGCTCATGACAACACCAGATCCTTAACCCACTGAGCAAGGCCAGGGGTTGAACACACATCCTCAAGGATACTAGTTGGATTTGTTTTCAATGCACCACAACAGGAACTTCAATATACTTTAATTTTTAAAAAAGTACTGAATTATAACCTAAAGAATAAAATAAATATCCAGAGTTTCCTACTACAGGCCAGTGACTGTCTTCTTTACCTTCAGGTTCCTTATGTGCCTGGCACTAGCAAATACTCAGTAACTATAACCAACTTATGTAATCTTGGCTTTCATTTCCCCTTTTTTTTCTGTGATCTGAGTTTCATTCCCTTCATTTTAACAATCTATTTACAAATATTCTTTGCATGAACACTAAATGGAGACTTCTAAACAGCAAATAACACATTTGAAAAGAGTGGTGCCTAGGACCAGTTCAACTCAAAAAACTCTATTAAGGATCTTTAAATATGCCAATCTAGGGAAATGTCTAATTTAATTTTTTCTCCATGACCATTTTCCTTCTTCTGGACAGATAAGTATAATAATTGAACAGATAATTGTATTTTGTTTATAAGAATCTATAGCTTTTATCCCATTTTACTATGTTTAGTTTGTGTACCACAACACTTCTCAAACTTCAACATCCACATGTCACCTAGATGTCTTATTAAAAATACAGATTATGATTTAGTAGTTCTAGGGTGGGAATTTGGCATCAATAATGCTGGTCCAAGGAATGTATTTTGCATGAGGGTACACATGCAACTGTTCTATTTTGCTAAAATTTTTGCTCCTTGAGGGTAAGGACCATTTTTTACCTTTATGTTGTAGTTTCAGAGAGTTGGGTAGCAGCTCAAGTATAACACTATGAATGAGTGAATAAGATTATATATACAATGCATCTAACTCTATGTTTTACCTACAATGCCAAATTAAAAATTCCAACTGTCTCATAAGTATAAATAATTCTCTTTAAGTCCCTTAGTTCCTTTCCAACCCTTTTCCACTTCAGGGAAACCTAACTTCATCCATGAACAGAAAACTGAACTTAATCACAACTAGCTCATTCCCAGCGGTATACAAAAAATGCTAAAAATTAAAAAAAGCTTTCCTTGTTCCACATGTCCCCTAGTCTCCTACTCATTTTCTTTGCCTTTCAGGGGTAGACTCCTCAATGAACTCTCCATAGTAATTTTCTCTATCCAACCCCTAGGCTCTTCTCCACCTAGATCTGTCAGAGTCACGAGGGGCTGCCATTCTGTAAAGTAGCCAGGGCTAAACCCCTGACCTCATCAGTTAGCCACTCCCACCACTTGAAACCCCTTCACTTGACTTCCAAGGCACCACTCTTTCCTAGTGGTTCATTTCAATGGACACTGTCGGTCTTCTCTGCATCTTTGGTCTTCCAAAGCTCAATCCTTGGCACTTTTCTCTTTTTTATCCACTATAACTCTAAGTGATCCAGTCCATATCATGGCTTTCCCAACTATTTACTGATAATTCCCCAACTTTTTCCCAAATCTTAACCTTTCCCCTGAACTGAGATATCTAGTCTCCTATACATCTCCACTTGAATGTCTAATAATTCCCTCAAAGTTAATAAAACCAAAACTGAAGTCTTGGGTCTCACTCCACCCTAAAATGACTTCTTTTCAAATTTTACTCATCTCAATAAATGGTACCTCCATTCAGTCAGCACAGACCAAAAATACAGCAGTCAACCTTAATTCTTCTTTTCATTCATCCATATACATTTAACCAATCTATGTGCTTTATCCAAAATATATCCCAGTTCTGACAACCTCTTACTACCTATACTGCTAGTCCACATGACCATCACCTCATGCCTCCAAGCTAATTACTTTGGTCCCTTCTCTTTTATTTTTCTTTTTAGGGCCGCACCTGCAGCATATGGAAGTTCCTGGGACCAGTGGTTGAACTGGAGCTGCAGCTGAGGCCTCTACCACAGCCACAGCAAGATCAGATCCAAGCTACACCTGCGACCTATGCCACAGCTTTCAGCAACACTGGTCCTTAACCCACTAAGCAAGGCCAGGGATCAAACCTGCATCCTCAAGGACACTATGTCAGGTTCTTAACTTGCTGAAACACAGGGGAACTCCAGATTTGGTTCATTCTTGCCCATGAACAGCCTTCTTCCACCACAGAGTGACAGGAATTACAATTTTTTAAACTAAAAACTGATTTTGTCCTTTGCTTAAAATCTAATGGTTTACTATCACCAAGTATGTAAGGCCCTACAAGACATGATCCTTTTCTCCTTCTCCCAGCTTCTCTCTTACAATTCTTCCTCACAAATGGAACACTCTAGTCATGCCAGTTATCTCGATCTTTCTTACACACACTAACCTTGTTCTCCTTCAAGATCCTTTTGCTAACTCCTCCTCTAGGATGCTCCTTCACCAGATTTTTACCTGGCTGACTCCTTTTGAATATTCCTGTCCCTTCTCAAATGTTACCTCCTTGTGAGGTCTTCCCCGACCACTATAAGTGAAAGAACACCTCCTTGTCTCTCAGACATTCTGTATCCCAATCTGCTTCATTTTGTTTATTATACTTACCCTTTTCTAAAACCACAATAGTTCTTTGTCTATTTATTTGTTTGCTTTCTCCTACTAGAATCTAAGGTTCACGAAAATAGAGACTTTGTCTCATCACTTTCCATCTCCCTCATATCTAGAATACTTCTTGCCATTTTATTGGTTGGTTGATTAATAAATAAATGATTAAGAAACAAAAAATGCTACACAGATTTATAATTAGAGAAGTCAATATAAAATTTTAAGAAATTAAAGGAAATCCAAAGTTTGACATGAATTAGACTTATTACAAAACCATTGCCAAGAATATAAACTCCTTATAAGCATCAAAAAGTTCTCTTTATACTCTGAACACAAAGCATTTACCTTATACCCTTCTATGATTAAACTGATTTTCTAAAGTACAACCAATGTTAAGTGTTTTTTTTTTTTTTTAAGTGCCGATGTGGGGCATATGGAAGTTCCCAAGCAAAGGGCTGAATCAGAGTTGCAGCTGCTTGCCCATACTACAGCCACAGCAAGGACAGATTTGAGCTATGTCCCTCAACCTATACCTCAGCTCATGGAAATGCTGGGTCTTTAATCTACTGAACGAGGCCAGGGATCAAATCCACATCCTCATGGATCCTAGTCAGGTTCATTACTGCTGAGCCACAATGGGAACTCCTAAATTATATTTTTTAAATGGCTGACTGTATAACATACAAAAAATAGATAAAAATCTCAGTAAAAATCTTACTCTTACCTTCTCTTAAACAGAGAAAAAAGAGGAAGAAAGAAAAGAACAGTTCAAGAAAATATAAAGAAAAATGAACAGTAGTTTTAGCAATATGCCCAAAACAATTGAACAATTAGATAACACAGACAATAACTTCTGATAGCATTCTAGACAATCATCCCAACTAAACCTGACTTGAATTATATTTTACTTTTTTAGAAATTAAATACCAAAATTTGTTCCAAATGATGAAACTTCTAACAAAGCAACATTTATACTAGGAATATAAAGCTATTTTTAATATACTGTTTTTAAAAGCAGAAGTTTACCTCCTTCATAATATGTTCAACTAATTTCTTGCTTTTAATTACCAGAAGCACAAAGCGAGGAGTTGCTTTCAAATTATGAGCACAGAACTGAAGCCTTCCCTATGGGGTATTCCAAGTACCACCAGGTAAAGGTGAATTGTAATTCTACTCAATGCCTCTCCCCGCCACTCCCGAAAAAACATTTTTAATCTTTCCTTCTCATCTGTCAATATAGTGAATATACTTAAATTCTGCTTCTATATTTTTAAAAGGGATAAGAGTTTCATTGTTTATTTAAATTTACTCTATTGAAGTAAAATATTGAAGTTGATTTGCAATGTTGTGTTAATTTCTGCTGTACAGCAAAGTGATTCAGTTTTACATTAACATATTCTTTCTCATATTCTTTTTGATATTAGAAATAAATTCAGAGAAGTAACACCTATCCTTCTGAAACTATTCCAAAAAATTGGAGAGGCAAGAATACTCCCAAACTCATTCTATGAGGTCACCATCACCCTGATACCAAAACCAGACAACGATACCACAAAAAAAGAAAATTACATGGGACTTCCCATTGTGGCGCAGTAGAAATGAATCCGACTAGTATCCATGAGGATGTGGGTTTGATCCCTGGCTTGCTCACTGGGTCTAGGATCTGGCATTGCCATGAGCTGTGGTACAGGTTGCAGACACAGCTTGTATCCTGAGTTACTGTGGCTGTGGCACAGGCCAGTGGTTGCAGCTCCAATTCAACCCCTAGCCTAGGGACTTCCACATGCTGTGGGTGTGGCCCTAAAAAGGTAAAAAAAAAAAAAAAAAAAAAAGGTAGAAAGAAAATCACAGCCATTATCACTGATGAACATAGATGCAAAAATCCTCAACAAAACACTAAAAAACAGAATGCAGCAATACATTAAAAGGATTGTACACCATGATCAAGTGGGATTTATACCAAGAATCCAAGGATTTTTCAGTATATGCAAATCAATCAGTGCAACACACCACATTAACAAAATGAAGAATAAAAACCATACGATCCTCTATATAGATGCAGAAAAAGCTTCTGCCAAAATCTAACACCCATTTCTGATAAAAACCCTCCAGAAACTGGGCATAGAGGGAACTGCCTCAACAAAATAAAGGCCATATATGACAAACCCAGAGCTAACATCATTCTCAATGGTAAAAAGCTAAAAGAATTCCCACTAAGATCAAGATGTCCACTCTTGCCACTACTATTCAACATAGTATTACTAGAAACTACTATTCATAGTTTTGGAAGTCCTAGCCATGGCAATCAGAGAAGAAAAAGAAATAAAAAGAATCTAAATTGGAAACGAAGAAGTAAAACTATCACTGTTCACATATAACATGATGATACTATACATGATATGAACAGAAAATCCTAAATACGCTACCAGAAAACTGTCAGAGCTCATCAATGAATTTGGCAAAATTGTAGGATACAAAATTAATACACAGAAATCAACTGCATTCCTATATGCTAACAATGAAAGATGAGAAAGAGAAATGAGGGAAACAATCCCATTCACCATCACATCAAAAAGAATAAAATACTTGGGAATAAACCTACCTGAAGAGACAAAAGACCTGAACTCTGAAAACTGCTCTGATGCTGATGAAAGGAATCAAAGATGACACAAACAGATGGAAAGACATATCATGCTCTTGGATCGGAAAAATCAATATTGTCAAAAGGACTATACTACCCAAGGCAATCTACAGAGTCAATGCAATCCCTATCAAATTACCAAGGGCATTTTTCACAGAACGAGAACAAAAATATTTTAAAGTTTCTTTGGAAGCACAAAAGACCCAGGACAGCCAAAACCATCCTGAGAAAGAAAAATGGAGCTGGAGGAATCAGGTTCCCTGACTTCAGACTACACTACAAAGCTACAGTCAGCAAAACAGCATGGTTCTGGCACAAAGACAGAAATGTAGATCTGTGCAACAGCACAGAAAAGCCCAGAATGAAACCCACGCACCCACAGTCAACTCATCTGTGACAGAGGAGCCAAGAATATGCACTGGAGAAAAGACAGTCCCTTCAACAAGGGGTGCTGGGAAAACTGGACAGCCACATGTAAAACAATGAAATTAGAACACTTCCTAACACTGCCTCACAAAAATAAACTCAAAATGAATTAAAGACCTAAATAGAAGACCGGATACTGTAAAACTCTTGGAGGAAAACAAAGGCCAAACACTCTCTGACATAAACCACAGCAATACCTTCTCAGAGCCATCTCCTAGAGTCATGACAATAAAAACACAAATAAGCAAATGGGTCCTAATTAAACTGAAAAGTTTCTGCACAGCAAAGGAAACCCTAAACAAAAAGAAAAGACAGGAGTTCCCGTCGTGGCGCAGTGGTTAACGAATCCGACTAGGAACCATGAGGTTGCGGGTTCGGTCCCTGCCCTTGCTCAGTGGGTTAACGATCCGGCGTTGCCGTGAGCTGTGGTGTAGGGTGGTGTAGGTTGCAGACGCGGCTCGGATCCCGCATTGCTGTGGCTCTGGCGTAGGCCGGTGGCTACAGCTCCGATTAGACCCCTAGCCTGGGAACCTCCATATGCCGCGGGAGCGGCCCAAGAAATAGCAACAACAACAACAACAACAACAAAAAAAAAAAAAAAAAAGAAAAGACAAAGCACAGAATGGGAGAAAATCTTTGCAAATGAAGTGACTGACAAGGGATTAATCTCCAAAATGTATAAACACCTCCTGCAGCTCAATACCAAAAAACAAACAGCCCCATCAAAAAAAGGGCAGAAGATCTAAACAATCTCCAAAGAAGACATACAGATGGCCAAAAAACACATGAAAAGGTGTTCAACATCACTCATTATTAGAGAAATGCAAATCAAAACTACCTGAGGTAGTTTTACACTTTATACCAGCCCAAAATGGCTATCAAAAAGTCTACAAATAACAAATACTGGAGAGGGCATGGAGAAAAGGGAACTCTCTTACACTGTTGGTGGGAATGTAAATTGGTGCAGCCACTGTGGAAAACAGTATGGAGAGTCCTCAGAAAACGAAAAATAGAATTACCACTTGATCCAGCAATCCCACTCCTGGGCATCTATCCAGGGAAAACCATGACTCAAAAAGATACACACACTTCAATGTCCATTGCAGCACTACATACAATAGTAGACAATGGAATAGTCTACTATTCCAATAGTCAAGACATGGAAGCAACCTAAAGGTCCACAGACAGAGGACTGGATAAAGAAGATGTGGTACATATATATACAATGGAGTATTACTCAGCCATGCATTTGCAGCAACATGGATGGACCTAGAAATTATCATGCTAAGTGAAGTTAGACAGTGAGACACCAACGTCATATGCTATCACTTATATGTGGAATCTAAATAAAGGATACAATGAGCTTCTTTTTTTTGCAGAACAGAAAGTGACTCACAGACTTTGAAAAACTTATGGTTACCAAAGGAGACAGATTGAGGGGGAAGGGGTGGGCTGGGGATTTGGGGATAGAAATATTGTAAAATTGGGTTGTGATGACTGTTGTACCACTATAAATATTTTAAAATTCACTGAGTTTAAAAATATAAATAAATAAATAAATCATAAAATGACCGAAAATACTGAAAAAAAGAAATGAAAAGCTGAGCAAACAGAAAACAGTATCTAAAATGGCAGGCTAAGCCGTAACACAATAATTATACTGCATGAAAATGCTCTAAACATACCAATTAAAAGCAAAGACTGAAGAATGGATTAAAAATATGACCTAACCATGTGTTACGTATATGACAGTCATTTCAAATATAATGATATAAGCACATTAGGACAGAGGGGTTCCCTAGTGACTTAGTGAGTTAATGATCTGATATTGTCACTGCTGTGGCATAGGTTTGATTCCTGGCCCAGAAACTTCCACAATCAAATATATATATGGACAGAAAAAGAAATATCATGCAAGCATTAATCAAAGGAAAGAAGAATAGGCAGTGTTAATATCAATAAAGTAGACTTCGAAACAAGGAAATTTACTGGACAGAGAGAGACATGCTACAATGATGAAAAGGTCGATGCATCAAGACACAGCAATCCCAAATGTGTATCCCACCAAACAACACAGCTCCAAAATATGTGAAACAAAAACTTACAGAACTACAAAGGGAATATACAAATAAATCCCCATGGTCATAGCTGGACAATTCAATACTCCTTTCTGAACCATTAATAAAACTAAAGAGAAAATCATAAAGAATTAGAAAGAACTCAACAACTCCACTGGAACTGACAGACATTTATAAAATATTCCATAGAACAGAGGAATACATATTCTTATTAACTGCCTAAGCAACATGAAACAAGATAGAATATATCCTGAACTACAAAACAAATCTGAACAAATTTAAAAGAACTGAAGTCATAAAGATCATGTTCTCTGATTACAACAGAATCAAACTAGAAATCAGTAACAAAGATAACATGAAAACTAAACCACACACTTTTATCTAAATAATCTACGAATCAAAGATGAAATCTCAAAGAAAATTTAAAAATACACATATAGGAAAGTTCCTTCATGGTGCTGCAGATTAAGGATCCAGCATTGACGCAGCTATGGCGCAGTCAGCACCTTCAGTGTGGGTTCAATCCCTGGCCTGGGAACTTCCACATGCCACAAGTGCAGCCAAAAACAAACAAACAAACAAGAAAACATGTATAACTAAAGGAAAAAGAAAATACAACATATCAAAATTTGTGAGACACAGGTAAAATAGTGCCAAGAAATTTATAGCACATTAGAAAAAAGGAAACGCCTCAAATCAACATCTTAAGCTCCCACCTCAAGAATCCCCCAAAAGAACAAACTAAATGCAAAACAAGAGAAAGGAGCAAAATAATAAAGATATGAGTAAAAATCAGTAAAATTTAAAACAGAAAAACAATAGAGAAAATCAATGAAACACCTGATTCTTTTAAGAGATCAAAAATTGACAAACATCTAGCAAAACCAACAAAGGAAAAAAAAAAGACATAAATTAACAACATAAGGAATAAATCAGGAATGAAACATAAATATCACTATAGACTCTGCAACTACAAAAAATTTAAGGCAAACTATGAATAACACAGGCATAAATTGACTATGTAAAAGAAATGGACCGATTTTTTCACAAAACTACCACAAGTTACCCAATATGAAATAAATAATTTGGATAGTCCTATATCCATTAAATAAATTGAATTTGTTATTTCAAAACATCCAGTAAAACCCTCCAGGCCCAGATGGTTTGTTTCACAGAAAATTATAGCAAACTGTTTTTTTTTTTTGTCTTTTTGTCTTTTTAGGGCCATACCCGCAGCATATGGAGGTTCCCAGGCTAGAGGTCCAATCGGAGCTGTAGCCACGGGCCTACACAAGAGCCACAGCAACTCGGGATCTGAGCCGCATCTGCGACCTACACCACAGTTCACCGCAACGCTGAGCAAGGCCAGGGATTGAACCTGCGTCCTCATGGATAGTAGTCAGGCTCGATAACCTCTAAGCCACGATGGGAACTCTGCAAACTTTTAAAGAAGAATTAAAATCAATTTCCCATAATCTCTCCTAGAAAACAGAATTGAAGGGGAGTTCCCTGGTGGTCTAGCGGTTAGGAGTCAGCACTCTCACTACAGCAAACTGGGTTCAACCCCTAGTCTGGGAGCTGAGATTCCTTATCAAGCCACTGCACATCACAGCCAAAAAGAAAAGGAAAGAAACTAGAATTGAAGGCAACATTTTCAAATTCATTTTATTAATCTAGTATTACCCGGATAGAAAAAAAGAACAGGTAAACACAGTACAAAAAAGGAAAACTACAGACCAATATCCTTCATAATTATAGATCCTTAAAATATTAGCAAACCAAATTTGACAATATACAAAAACAGTAATATATGATGACCAAGTAGTTTATTCCAGGGATGCAAGTCCAGACCAATATTCTAAAACTAACCAATGTAATCTACCACATTAAAAAGCTAAAGAGAAAAGTCACATGATTCATCTCAATTGAGGTAAAAAAAAAAAAAAGTATTTGACAAAACTCAACACCCATTTATGGGGGAGGAGCCTTTCAGAGAAAGAAGAAAGCACAGGAACTTCCTCAATTTGATAAAGAGCATCTATGACTACCTAGAGTTAACATATACTTGAGAGTAAAAGAATGAATGCTATTTTTCCCATAAAATTGGGGGAAAAGACATAATGTATACTTTCACACACTTACTGAACATAATGGTTGAAGTTCTTGCCAATGCAAACAGATTTGAAAAGAAATAATAAAACCATCCCTACTTACCAATTACATGATTACCTAGGTTAAAAATTTCCAAAAACTACAAAAAAACAACCACCCTCCTAGAATAAATGAATTCAATAAGGTTACAGGATACAAGGTAAACATGTAAAAAATCAATTGTATTTCATATAATGGCAATGAATACACAGACACTAAATAAAAATAGAAACAACCCATAAACAAAATGTTATTACGTGCAAATCTAACAAAACAAGCACAAGACTTGTATGGTGAAAATGGCACAACACTCATAAAGGAAATCAAAGATCTAAATATAAATGGAGACATTATATATTCACGGAATGGGACACTTCACACAGTAAGGATGTCAGTTCCCCTACTCCCTCAAATTAATAATAAGTTTAACACAATTGCTACCAATATCCCAAGCAAGATTTTTGTAGATATTGACAAAATTATTCTATAATTTATATAAAAAGGAAAAGAACTAGAATCACTAAAATAATTTTGGAAAAGAATAAAATGGAAGGGAACATTCTATCCAATTTCAAGACCTGTGATGTAGCCAAGATAATAAAAACTACATAATACTGGCAGGGAGAGACAGACACATGGAACAGAGAGAGAACCTAGAAAGAGACCCACAAATATGCCCAATTTTTGACAAAAGTGCAAAAGCAATTCAATGGAAGAGGGACTGTTTTCCAACAAATGGTGCTGGAGTAAATGGTGCTGCAGCATAGGCCAAAAAATGAACTTAAGTCACACACCTTATGCAAAAGTAACTCAAAATGTATCATGGACTTAAATGTAAAATGTGAAACTATAAAGCCTTTAGGAAAAAAATACAGGAGAAAAATTTCAGGATCCATGGATATGGAAAGAGTTGTTAAGACCTGACACCAATACATAAAGAGAAAATACTAATAAAATGGACTTCATCAAAATTTAAAACTTTTGGAGTTCCCATCGTGGCTCAGTGGTTAACGAATGTGACTAGCATCCACGAGGATGTGGGTTCGATCCCTGGCCTTGCTCAGCAGGTTAAAGATCTAGTGTTGCCGTGAGCTGTGGTGTAGGTTGCAGATGTGGTTCTGATCCTGTGTTGCTATGGCTCGGGCGGAGGCTGGTGGCTACAGCTCTGATTCAGCCCCTAGCCTGGAAGCCTCCATATGCTGCCAGTGTGGCCCTAAAAGTCAAAAAATTTAAAACTTTTGTTCTGAAAAGGACTCTGGCAAGTGGATAAAAAGACAGGCTATGGGAATTCCCATCATGGCACAGTGGTTAACAAATCTGACTAGGAACCATGAGGTTGCGGGTTCAACCCCTGGCCTTGCTCAGTGGGTTAAGGATCGGGCGTTGCCGTGAGCTGTGGTGTAGGTTGCAGACTTGGCTCGGATCCCGCGTTGCTGTGGCTCTGGCGTAGGCCAGTGACTACAACTCTGATTTGACCCCTAGCCTGGGAACCTCCATATGCCGCGGGTGTGGCCCTTGAAAAGGCAAAAAGACACACACACACACACACACACACACACACACACACAAGACAGGCTATGTAGGGGATAAAATATTTCCAAACCATATAGTCAACAAATGATTAGTATCCAGAATATATAAAGAACCCTAAAAACTCAACAGTAAAAGAGCAAACAATCCAACTGGAAAACGGGCAAAGACATGAA
The DNA here is from genome assembly GCF_054392235.1 of Sus scrofa. Taxonomy (NCBI): domain Eukaryota; kingdom Metazoa; phylum Chordata; class Mammalia; order Artiodactyla; family Suidae; genus Sus; species Sus scrofa. The sequence goes on along the minus strand of NC_139385.1, from coordinate 113,443,341 downwards.
GAAACATTTCGCTCCTATGTAATATGACATATATCTCAAGTTTTTGTTTCAACAGTGTTTATAATGCAAAAAGACAGAAAATGACCTCAATGTTTCTTAATGAGACTAGTTAAATAATAGCATAACCAAACAACAGAATACATCTATAGAAAAGAATAAAAGTGATAATCCTAACCACTATGCTCTCCAAAATATACTGGAAAGGAGAAAAAAAAAGCAAAAGTACTTAAAGAATATGCAAGAAAGAAAGAAAGACAGAGAAGGAGGGAGGGAAGGAAAGAGAGAAAAAGAAAACAAACAAACAAAACACACTTATAATGAAAAAAAATCTCTACACAAGAAACTTGAGGAGGAGTTCCCGTCATGGTGCAATGTAAATGAATCCTACTAGGAACCATGAGGTTGTGGGTTCAATCCCTGGCCTTGCTCAGTGGATTAAGGATCTGGCACTGCCATCAGTTGTGATGTAGGTCACAGACGCCACTCGGATCTTGCTCTGCCACAGCTGTGATGCAGGTCAGCAGCTGTAGCTCCGATTCGACCACTAGCCTGGGAACCTCCATATGCCTCAAGTGAGGTCCTAAAAAGCAAAAAAAAAAAAAAAAAAAAGGAAAAGACACCTGGGGATTTGCTATTGTGGCTCAACGGGTTAAAAACCCAACACAGTCTCCGCGAGGATGCAGGTTCGATCCCTGGCCTTGCTCAATGGGTAAAACATTCAGCATTGCCCCAAGCTGTGGCAGAGGCTGCAGATGCTGCTTAGATACAGCATTGCTGTGGATGTGGTGAAGGCTGGCAACTGCAGCTCAGATTTGACCCCTAGCCTGGGAACTTCCACTTTACAAAAAAACTTATAAATTGGTTACCCCTGGGTAGAATGCAAGAACAGTGGAGGAGAGGAATGGGGTGAAAGATTTTTACTGTATAATCTTTTGAGCTTTGAATTTTATGATTGTTCTGTCTAAAGTAATTTTTATAAAGTTATGGTTTTTAATTTAAAAAAACAGGACACTTTCTATATTTGTCAAATTCCATGTTGAAAACTATAATAACTAAATAAAAAATGTAAATATAAAGAACATTTGAGTAGTTCCTGTCATGGCTGAGTGGAAATGAATCCGACTAGCATCCATGAGGATGCAAGTTCAATCCCTGCCCTCGCTCAGTGGGTTAAGGATCCAGTGCTGCCATGAGCTGTGGTGCACTGTCGCAGACTGTGGCTCAGATTTTTCATTCTGTGGCTGTGGTGTAAGCCAGAAACTACAGCTCTGATTCTGACCCCCTATGGAAGTCTGGGAACATCTGTATGCCAAAAGTATGGCCCAAAAAAGACAAAAAAATAAAATAAAGAACATCTGAAAAAATTACCAGAGTAAGACAAAAATGAGTTTATAAATTAACTATATTTTTAAGAATTTGCTACTATGGATTATTAAGTGCTGATGAGTTTAACGGCAAACATGTAAGTATGTAATAATGTAAGGTAGCAATGAAATTAAGAAAGCAATATGAGGGATGCCCTGGTGGCCTAGCAGTTAGGGACTCAGTATTGTCACTGTTGTGGCTCAGGTCACTACTGTGCCCTGGGTACAATTACTGGCCTGGGAATTTCTGCATGCCTCAAGTATGGTCAAAACACACACACATATACACACACACACACACACACACACACACACGGAAGCAGTCGTTTTATGGAAATTTGATATTGTCAAAATGCTTAAGGTACAAAAGACTTTTTTAAAAGACTTTTTCTTTTTTTTTTTTTTTTAATGGCCACACCCACGGCATATAGAAGTTCCCAGGCCAGGGACTGAATCTAAGCCTCAGCTGCAACCCCAGCTGCTGCAGGTGGACTGTGCCACACTTTTAATGGAAGTTACCTTTTCAATATTATTTCAAATTTATAAACTGATTGCTATTCCTACAGAGTATTATTTGTTTTGACTCTGAGAACACATTTTCCCATAATGGAGATTTTAGAACCTGAAAGCAGGAAAGGGAGGGAGGAAGTGAGAAAAGAATAAGAGCATGTTATTCCTCTTTCTAATATGTAAGGTGACTTCAGTTAAAATTTTCAATTATATAAATGTCACCTTTAATACCAATGTCTCAACCTTCTCTTCCTATCCCTTTTGTCATGTTGTCCTAAAAGCCCCAATGCAACACTCCCACAAAGTCCAATCCCCTCCAAAATATACTGTATATGCTTAAATAACCCATGGTTCGCCTTGCCACCCACTAGGTCCTTCATCTCCCAGAAAAGGAGTGATTCCAGTTTACAGATGTTAAAAGAAAGACACTCTAAATACATTACAGTAAAGAACATGCAGCTTAAAATTCCCTACAGGTAGAGCTGACCATGGACAACTCGGAGGTTAATCCACATGTAATTTAAGAATTGCTCCTCCATACCCACAGTTCCTCTACATCTGCAGATTCATCTAATTACCAACGGTGCAGTACTGTAGTTATTTACTATTGAAAAATATCCATGTATAAGTAGACCCATACCACTCAAACCTGTGTTGTTCAAGGATCAACTACACTTGTGATTTTATGAAAGAATATATTTGTTAACCTAAATAAAAGTACAATTGACAGAATTTCAGATACTACTACTTCAAAAAATGAAAATCTTTAAGAAAAAATTTAGGAGGACTTCTTACCCTAGCCTTAGATCCCCAAAGTTATTTTATGTTATGGATATGTACATATCAACAGCATAGTTAATTCAAACATTTATTTAATAATGATTAAAAAGATTTACACATTTTTGTGTTTTGTGTGTTTTGTTTTGCTTTTTAGGGCCACACCCATGGCATCTGGAAGTTCCCAGGCTAGGGGGTGAATCAGAGCTGCAGCTGCCAGCCTACACCACAGCTCACAGAAACACCAGATCCTTAACCCACCAAGCAAGGCCAGGGATCAAACCCCTGTCCTCATGGATACTAGTCAGGTTCGTTGCTGCTGAGCCACAATGGGAACTCCTGTTTTGTTTGTTTGTTTGTTTTTTAGGATACTATATTCGTTCTTTGAGTATCTATTTTTGGAACCATCTTATCATTTACTATACTATAAACCACCTGGATGTAAAATCTTAGTTATCCTTTCACAACTCTATAAAGCCAATCCCAATGTTTTGCATACAGAAGCTCCTCAAATGTTTCTTGAATTCAACTGGGTTCTCCAATGGAACAGGGTAACAAGAGTTCTGAAAGTACCTTCTGCTTGGTAAGTCAAAAACTACTTTTTAACTAAGAATTTTAAAAACCAAATGCTCAGACATAATTAATTTAAACCAAATACAAATTATTTTCCTGTGAAAATTTTATTTTACATATAGCACAATGGACAAATCCCACAACGTAGATCTGAACTTTACTGTAATTATCAGTGCTATGTCCCACTGGCAATTTTCAAAGTCTTACAAGAGTGCCCCAGCACAGAGCTAATCTGTATAGACCAGAAGAGGTTTCTGTTGTTTGTCTGGTTGTTTTTTTAGCTCCCAAAGCTCTGTCAAAACACCGTGAAAACACAAACTGGGTAAAAGAGACTTCAGTTACTACAAACACTCAGGAATAGTGTTTAAAAAAAAAAAAAAAAAGTTCCCATTATGGCCCGGTAGCAACAAACCCAATAGTATCCATGTGGATGCGTGGAGCCCTGGGCTTACTCAGTGGGTTAGGGATCCAGCATTGCCATGAGCTGTGGTGTAGGTTGTAGAAGTGCCTCAGATTCTGTGTTGCTGTGGCTGTGGTGTAGGCTTCAGCTATAGTTCCAATTCGACCCCTAGCCTAGAGAACCTCCACATGCTGCAGGTGCGGCCCTAAAAAGCAGGGGGAAGAAAAAAAGAAAAACAGCTTAGCAAAGTCGTTAAACAAACACACTAATATAGCCTTCAATAATCAAAACCAAAACCAAACAAAAAACAAAAGAAGGAAGAAAAGAGCAAGCTGTAGGGAAAGAAAAGAAATCTAATTTCAAGAGTTATGAAGTCCCCTGTGGCACAGCAGGTTAAGGATCTGGCATGGTCACCGCAGTGGCTCAGGTTAACTGCTATTGCACAGGTTCAACCCCTGATGCCTAGGAATTTCCACATGCCATAGGCATGGCCAAAACAAAAACAGCAAAGTATGGTGCATTCAAAGGAACAAAATTAACTGAAAGAAACTATCCTCGAGGAAGATCAGGTATCAGAATAACCAGATGAAAACTTTAAAACAGACTTAAATATGCTTCAAATGCTTAGGAAAAAAAAAAAAAGATCAGTGCCTAAGGGATCTACAGGATAACAAAGAGGCAGGAGCATAACATTATAAAAATCCCAGGAGAAGAGAGAAAGGATCAGAAATAACATTTGAAAAAATGATGGCTGAAAACACCACAAATTTGATGAAATACATTAATCTATGAATCCAAAAAGTTCAATAAAATCTAAGTAGGATAAATTCCAAGAGACCTACACAGAGACACACCATAATCCAACAGCCCAAAGACAAAGAAATAACCTTAAAAGCAGCAAGAAAAGCAACTCTTCACAAACAAAGGGTCCTCAATAAAATAAGATCAGCAGCTTATTTCTTACCAAAAACTAGGGAGACTGAATGGAGGATGGCATATTTAAGTGTGGAAGGAAAAAAACTATCAAATAAGAATTCCACATCTGGCAAAATTGTCCTTCAAAACAAGATACAAATTAAGATGCTGCCAGATAAACAAAAGCTGAGGGAGTTCACAGCTATTAGACCTGCCCTACAAGAAATGCTAAAGATAAATCCTTCAAGTTGGAATGACAGGACACTAAAGAGCAACTCAAAGCTACATGAGGAAATAAAGGACTCTAATAAAGGTAAATACACAGGCAAATATAAGAACTAGTATTAATGTATATTTGGTTTCTAACTCTACTTTGTATTTCCTACAGGGTTTCAAAGACAAACGCATAAAAAATAATTACAAGTCCATGGGCATGATATTGGATACACAGCATATAAGGATGTAATCTGTGATGACAACAGCATAATGGATAGGACTGTACAGGAACAGAGCTTTTCTATGTTACTGAAGTTAAGTTCATATCAATTCACACTAGACTGTTACAAATTTATGACATTAAATGTAATTCCCATGGATTACCATAAAGAAAATATCTAAAAAAATATACCAAAATGAAATGAGAAAAGAAATCAACATGGTTCACTACAATAAACTAGGTAGGAGAAGGAAAGAAGGAAAGAAGGAAGGAAGGAAGATGTAATGGAGGAAATGAGAGACACAAAATAGGTATAAAATTTCACAACAAAAAAGCAAAATGATATCAGAGCTCCTTCATTATCAGTCATTACAGATAATGGAAGTTCCCAGGCCAAGGATCAAACCTGCACCACAACGCCTGGATCCTTAACCCACTGAGCCACCAGGGAACTTCTAAATTTAACTGGATTAAACTTTCCAATCAAAACCACAGATTGGCAAGATGGATTAAAAAACATGATCCAACTATATGCTGCCTACAAGGACTAACTTTATGCCTCAAACTACAAACAGATTCAAGGAGAAAGAATGGAGAAAGATGTTTCACAGAAACAGAAAGAGTGCTAGTGTGGCTATTCTAAAATCCGACAAAATAGGCATTACATCAAAAACTGTTACAAAAGACAAAGAAGGACATTATATATGGGAAAAAAAGGTCAATTCATCAAGAGGATAAAACAATTTTAAACATATATACAAAAACAACAGACCTCCAAAAGATAGGAAGCAAATGTTGATGAAATTGAAGGGAGAAATAAAAAGTTTTACAATTATAGTTGTTAGTTCAATACACCAATTCCAATAACAGAACATTCAGATAGAAGGTCAATAAAGAAGTAGAGGACTTGAACACTATAACCCATCTAGGCCTAACAGACATATATAGAACACTTCATCCAATACCAGCAGACTACACAATCTTCTCAGGTACAAATGGAACATTCTCCAGGATAAGCCGTATGTTACACCACAAAACAAAGACTCAATACATTTTAAGACTGAAATCAAAGAATCTTTTTTGACCATGACAGAATAAAGACAGAAATCAACAACAGCAGGAAAACTAGAGAACTGTTCACAAATGTTTAGAAATTAAAAGACATATTCCTAAACATCCAGTGATTCAAAGAAGCAGCCCTAAGGGAAATAAGAAAATACTTTGGGGTGTTCCCAACATGGCTATGTGGCATTGAATCAGACTAGTATCCATGAGGACGCAGGTTCAATCCTTAGCCTCACTCAGAGGGTTAAGGATCTGGCATTGCCGTGAGCTGTGGTGTAGGTTGCAGGCACAGCCTAGATCTGGTGTTGCTGTGGCTATAGTGCAGGCTGGGGGCTACAGCTCTGATTTGACCCCTAGTCTGGGAACCTCCATATGCCGCGGGTGTGGCCCTAGAAGGACACATACACACACACAAAAAAAACAAACAAAAAAACTTTGAACCAAAGCTTATAGGATACAGCAAAGGCAGTGCTTAGAGGTATAATTTATGGCTGTAAATTATATGTTAGAAAAGAAAAAAGATATCAAATCAGCAACTTAACTTTGGGGGTAGAAAAAGAAGAAATTAAACTCAAAGCTAGGAAATAATAAAAATTACAGATAAATGACACAAAGAACAGAAAAACAATAGAATCAATGAAATGAAATAGAAAGCTGCTTCTTTGAAACAATCAGCAAAAGTGACAAACCTTTAATAGACCAAGAAAAAGAGAAGACACAAATAACTAAAATCAGAAATGACAGTAGAGACAATACTACCACCCTCACATAAATAAAACAGATTAAAAGGAAATACTATGAACAATTGTACACCAACCAGATAAGGTAGACTAAATGCACAAATTCCTAGAAACACACAAATTAAGTTAAACCAACCCAAGAAGAAATTTAAAATCTTAATAAATATATAACAAGTAATGCCACTGACTCAGCAATCAAAACCTCCCACCAAGGAAAACTCCAGGACTAGACAGCAGCACAGTTGAATTTTACCCACTATCTATCTAAAGAATTAACACCAATTCTCTCAAAATGTCCCCCCCCCCGCAAAAAAAGAAACAATCCTAACTCATTCTGTGAAGCCAGCTTTACTTTAATACCAAAGGAATATAAAGACATGGCAAGAAATTACAAATGAGTACAAATGTAAATATCCTTAACAAAATACTAGCAAACTGAATCCAATAGCATAGTAAAACAGCACTGTGATCAAGTGGGAATTTTCCCGAGAATGCAAACATAGTTCAACATTTAAAAAAACAAATCTATCAATATAATTCACTACATTAATAGAATGAAGAAAAAAATATACATAAGTACTCAATTAACTCAGAAAAGGCATTTGACAAAATCCAAACATCTTTACACGATAAAAAACATTCTTAAAACTAGATATGAACTTTCTCAACATGACAAAGGGCATGCGTGAAAAACCCACAGCTAACAGTACACTTAATGGTTAAAAACTGAAAGCTTCTGCCTTAAAATCAGGCATAAGACCTGGATGCCCACTTTGCCACTGGGCAAAGAAAAGGCATTGAAATAGAAAGGAAAAATAAAACTATTTCTATAAGCAGATAACATAATGCTATATATAAACTCCCTAAGAAGTCATAAGAAAGTTACCAGAGCTAATAAATTAATTCACCAAACTTGCAGAACAAAACCACCATACAAAAAGCCCGCAATGTACAATATGAAAAGGAAATTAGGAATGTAACTCCATTTAGCAACTAGAAGAATAGCATCTAAAAGAATAAAATACCTAGGAATAGATTTAACTGAGGAAGTGAAAATATTTTACCCTGAAAACTACAATGTATTGCTGAAGAGAATTAAAGACCTAAACAAATGGAAAGACATTCTGTGTTCATGGGTAAGAAAACTTAATACTGCTAAGGTGCCAATACTAAACAAAACAATCAACAGCTTCAATGCAATCCCTATCAATAGTCCTTTTGCAGAAATGGAAATGTCAATCCTTAAATTCATATGGGATTGCAAGGAACCCTGAGTAGCCAAAACAATCAAGAAAAAGTTGTAGGATCACACTTCCTGATTTCAAAACTTGCTATGCAATGCCACAGTAATCAAAACAATGTGGTACTGCCATAAAGACAGACACAGTGATTAATGGAATAGAATTGAGAATCTAGAAATAAATCTATATATCTATTGTCAACTAAGTTTTGACAATGATGTCAAGTCTATTAAGTGAGGAAAAACAAATCTCTTCAACAAATGGTACTGGATCAACTGGATTTCCACATGCAAAAGGATGAAAGTGGACACTTAACCCACACCAAGTACAAAATTTAACCACAAATCAGTCAGTGGCCTAAGCATAAGATCTAAAACCATAAACTTCTTAGAAGAAAACTTAAAGGTAAATCTTCATAATCTTGGATTTGGTGATGCTTTCTCAGATATGACACCAGAACACAAGCAATGAAAGAAAAAAATAACATAAATGGAACTTCATCAATATTCTAAATTTTTTGGAAAGGACAATACCAAGAAACTAAAAAGACAGCTTTTTGGTTGTGTCTGAAAAGGAGAAAATATTTACAAATAATTTATCTGGTAAGGGTCTAATAACAAGAATATAAAGAGATGGAATGGAGTTCCCTTTGTGGTGCAGCAGAAATGAATCCAACTAGGAACCATGAGGTTGCGGGTCTGATCCCTGGCCTTGCTCAGTGGGTTAAGGATCTTGTGTTGCTGTGGCTGTGGTGTAGGCCGGCAGCTGTAGCTGTGATTAGCCTCCTAGCTGCGTGGAGCCTCCATATGCCGCAGGTGTGGCCCTAAAAAGCATTAAGAAAAAAAAAAAAAAAATGGGCAGAAGATCTAAACAGACAATGCTCCAAAGAAGACATACAGATGGCCAAACAAACAAACAAACCACATGAAAAGGTGTTCAACATCACTCATTATTAGAGAAATGCAAATCAAAACTACCTGAGGTAGTTTTACACTTTACACCAGCCCAGAATGGCTACCAAAAAGTCTACAAACAACAAATACTGAAAGACAAAAAAAAAAAAAAAAAAAAAGGAGTTCCCGTCGTGGCGCAGTGGTTAACGAATCCGACTAGGAACCATGAGGTTGTGGGTTCGGTCCCTGCCCTTGCTCAGTGGGTTAACGGTCCGGCGTTGCCGTGAGCTGTGGTGTAGGCTGCAGACGCGGCTCGGATCCCGCGTTGCTGTGGCTCTGGCGTAGGCCGGTGGCTACAGCTCTGATTCAACCCCTAGCCTGGGAACCTCCATATGCCGCGGAAGCGGCCCAAGAAATAGCAACAACAACAACAACAGCAACAACAAAAAGACAAACGACAAAAAAACAAAAACAAAAACAAAAAAAAAACAAATACTGGAGAGGGCATGGAGAAAAGGGAACTCTCTTACACTGTTGGTAGGAATGTAATTGGTGCAGCCACTGTGGAAAACAGTATGGAGAGTCCTCAGAAAACGAAAAATAGAATTACCACTTGATCCAGCAATCCCACTCCTGGGCATCTATCCAGGGAAAACCATGACTCAAAAAGATACACGCACTCCAATGTCCATTGCAGCGCTATATACCATAGCTAAGACAGGGAAGCAACCTAAATGTCCACGGACAGAGGACTGGATAAAGAAGATGTGGTACATATGCACAATGGAGTATTACTCAGCCATAAAAAGGAATGAAACAATGGCATTTACAGCAACATGGATGGACCTAGAAATTATCATGCTAAGTGAAGTCAGACAGTGAGACACCAACGCCATATGCTATCATTTACATGTGGAATCTAAAAAAAAAGATACAATAGCTTCTTTTTTTTTGCAGAACAGAAAGTGACTTACAGACTTTGAAAAACTTACGGTTTCCAAAGGAAACAGGTTGAGGGTGGGGGGTGGAAATGCTATAAAACTGGGTTGTGATGACTGTCATACAACTATAAATGTAATAAAATTTATTGGGTTTTTAAAAAAGAATATACAATCATCTAAAATCAAACAAAAATACAAACAACCTAGGCAATGGATTTGAACAGACATTTCTCCAATGATATACAAATGGCCAGCAAGCACATGAAAAAAATGATCAACATTATTATTAGTCATTAGGGAAATACAAACCAAAACACAATAAGGTATCACTTCACACTAATTAGGATGGCAATTAAAAAAAAAAAAAAAAAACAGTTAACAACAAACAGAAAATAACAAGTGAGGATATAGAGAAACTGCAACCTTTGTGCATAGGTAGTAGGAATGTAAAATGGTGCAACTGCTGTGGAAAGCAGTTCGGCAGCTCCTCAAAAAGTTAAAAACAGGAGTTCCCATCATGGCGCAGTGGTTAACGAATCCGACTAGGAACCATGAGGTTGCGGGTTCGGTCCCTGCCCTTGCTCAGTGGGTTAACGATCCAGCGTTGCCGTGAGCTGTGGTGTAGGTTGCAGATGCGGCTCGGATCCAGCGTTGCTGTGGCTCTGGCGTAGACTGGTGGCTGCGGCTCCGATTCGACCCCTGGCTTGGGAACCTCTATATGCCGTGGGAGCGGCCCAAGAAATAGCAAAAAGACAAAAAAAAAAAAAGTTAAAAACAGCACTGCCAGATAACCCAGCAATATCACTTCTAGGTACATACTCAAAAGAATTGAAAATAGGAACTCAAACAGTTCATTGTACACCAATGTTCATTTCAGCATTATTCACAATAACCAAACAGTGGAAACAACCCACATGCCCATGACCAAATGAATAATAAACAAAACATGGTATATGCATAAAATGGAACATTACTCAGCCTTTTTAAGGAATTAAATTCTGATACATGCTACAACATGGATGAATCTTTGTAGACATTATGCTAACTAAAATAAGTCAGAGGCAAAAGGACAAATATGTATTATCCACTTATATAAAATTTCTGGAACAAGTTAATTCATAAAAACAAAAAGTAGATTAGAAGTTACCAGGGGCTGAGGAAGGGGGAAGGGGGAAGTTATTGCTTAACGTGTATAGAGTTTGAGGTGATGAAAAATTTTGGAAATAGATAGTGGTGACGGTTGTATAACACTGTGAATGTAGTTATTAGCACTGAATTGTACATTTAAAAACAGTTAAAATAGTTAATTTCATGTTATACACATCTTTTTTACCACAATAAAAAATTAAGGGAAAAAGTTATTAAATGTAGGTAGATAAATCAGAATCCTATCAAAGTTCTTAAACAAAACAGCTATGAATGCAATTATCAGTACGGCATTCCACTACAAACTATTGGGCCATATGTAGAAATCAATTTACTTGCAAATGATTTAGATTATGAGTAAAAGAGAAAATGAGGATTGTATATTTAGTAAGGGAAATGTTTGTCTCAGGAATTATAAAAGAATAACTGGAATTTAAATTAGCTTATTACAAAAGTCTCCATTTATTTAAAACTCAACTTTTTTAAATCCAAGGTTTACTATTTTTTTAACACTGAACCAAAATTTCTGTATTGTAGGATTGACCCCATTTGCGATTGGAGTGCTTTAACACATATGGGCAGATTACAGATTTCTCTTTTTGTCACCAGATACAGGTGTCATAAAAGCAACAGTTATGTTTTGTTTTTTAATTATGTCCATAATTCTCGCCGCTTAACAAATTTGATAAATAAAACTAAACCAGCCAAAATCAGCAGAAAAGCAGCATTAGAGAAACTCTTCAAAATCTTCCCATTACAGCTTTAAAATACCTATTTTAAAAATATTATCTGAGCAATTCATCATCCTAAATTACTTTAAATTACTTCTTTTATCCAGTTTATACCCCTAGTCCCAAGTCCAAATGAGAGGTTTCCAGAATTTGACTTTATGAGTGGTTTCTTTTACTGATTTGTGTTTGTCTACCTGAGGTAGCCCAGTCTAGAAAGGAACGTCAACAAGCACTCATCCTCATAACTGGATGGTTGGATTACTCAAGGTACTGCTGTAGTACTTGAAGTACTCCTGGTTTACTAGTTCATATAGTAATAATACGGGTATCATTTGCATTTTCTTTCATCTTTACTGCTTTGTGGTTCTGTACATTAAACGTTTAATTATGAAATAAACTTGAATATGAAGTGCAAACTTTGGTAACTATTAAAGCAAACTGAGTACTACTGATATCAGTGATAATTAAGTTGTGATTTTTAGAAGGCACCTGTAAAGCAAAAGGGAAAATGCACAGAAGACTTAGACAATTCTCCAAAGAAGACACAGACGGCCAGTAGGCACATGAAAAAATGCTCAGCATCACTACTAGAGAAATGCACATCAAAACTACAATGAAGTACCACCTCACAATGATCAGAATGGCCATCATTAATAAGTCTACAAATAGCAAATGCTGGAGAGGGTATGGAGAAGACAGAACCCTCACACACTGTCAGTAGGAATGTAAACTGGTACAACCACTACGGAAAACAGTACGGAGAGTACTCAGAAAACTGCATATAAAACTATCATGTGATCCAGCAATCCTACTCTTGGGCATATATCTGAATAAAACCACAATTCAAAATGAGACATGCACCCCTATGTTCACTGCAGCACTATTCACAGTAGCCAAGACATGGAACCAGCCTAAATGCCCATGAACAGATGAATGGATTAGAAAGATGTGGTACATACACACAATGGAATAATACTTAACCATAAAAAAGAACAAAATAATGCCACTGGCAGCAACATGGATGCAACCAGGGAGTCTCATACTAAATGAAGTCAGAAAGAGAAAGACAAATAACCATACAATATCACTTATCTGTGGAATCTAACATATGGCACAAATTAACCTATCTATAAAACAGAGGAGACTCACAGACATGGAGAGCAGAATTGTGGTTGCCGAGTGGGGAGGGAGTGGGATGGACTGGGAATTTGGGGTTAGTAGATGCAAACTATTATATTTAGAATGGATAAGCAATGAGGCCCTACTGTATAGCACAGGGAGTATATCCAGTCTCTTGGGATAGACCATGATGGAAGAAATATAAGAAAAGGAATGCATATATATGTATGTCTGATCACTTTGCTGTAGAGCAGAAACTAGCACAACATTGCAAATCTAATTTTAAAAAAATTTTAACTAAACAAAGCAAAAGGGGTTTGGGGGGAACAAATTACCCACCTGAAGTGGGGGAATACTGTAATTCAATTATCCCAAACTAGGCATCTTATAGCCACAAAAACGACCCTGGTTGGCTATGAGAATGAGCCTCTAAGATAAGTGACTGAGGGCCCCAGCTTCCACACTCTGAAATCCATCACTGTACATGAAGGCCATACTTCTCACTGGCTGTTCCCAATCAAAGAGCACCACAGGTGGAATTTCTGCTCACAGAAGGTTAGGAAACCACCACTGTTTCTGAAGCGGGGTGGTTGGAGCCTCAGCCTGGCGCAGTGAATTAAGGATCCAGCATTGCCCCAGATTCGATCCCTGGCCTGGGGAATTTCCATCATGGTGTGGGAGAAGCTTCCCATCCCCCCCAAAAAAGAGCACCACAGGCATACTAAGGCAGGCCCTAGTCCTGGGTGGGAGATGAGGAATTCCTATGATAGGCAACTTTCACTTAAGGACATCCTGATGCCTTAGTGAACTTTCCCTTAAAACTGTAACACTTTCTCCCAATTTCCTTCCTTCCTTACCTCTCTCTGTCACTTGAAGTAAGACTTGCATCACAGTGTGACAACTCTCCCTGCCTCCTTCCTCATTTTCTCTCACAAGCACGTCTAATAATTTCATGCATGCTTAATCCCATCTTGGCATCTGCTTCTCCCTTGAAGCATTACACATTAAAAAAAAAAAAAAAAAAAAAAAAAAAAAAAAAACTAACCATTTTAAATGAATTATTTCTAAAATATATTAAGTGCTTCCCTATTTATTAAAATAAGGTAATACCAAACACGACAATTCCAATGCTTTTTGACTGGAAGCTCTCAACTAAGACTAACCCAACTCATTAGTAAGTATATTCTTGAAGGGACAAGCTTAGAACAACACTCAATTAAACAAATGTGTACTAAGCACCTACTACTACATGAGAAATGTGCTAAGCATTATAGAGAATACAAAAGTGAGTAGAATCCTATTTTCCTCTCAAATAATTCCCAATATAGAGGAGAAGAGAAGGCAGAGATACAAACCATAAAGGGCAGATTGTCAGAGTTCCCACCATGGCTCAACAGTAAGGAACCCAACTAATAGCCATGAGGATGAGGGTTCAATCCCTGGCCTCGCTCAGTGGGTTAAGGATCTAGTGTTGCTGTGGCTGTGGCGTAGACTGGCAACTGCAGCTCTGATTCAACCCCTAGCCTGGGAACTTCCATATACCTCGCTGTGGCCCTAAAAAGACAATAGTAATAATAATAATAATGGGCAGACTGTCATTAGGCACCAAAATTGAAGTATAAAGTACTAAAGACATTAGAAGATTAATTTTACTTAGGGGATGGAACTGTAGTAAAAGCCTTTGCAGAGGAATTAGCATTTGAAATGTACATTAAAAGACATCATCAGAGATTTCAAGCTGTACTTGCCTGAAATCAATGAGGACAGTCCAACAAAGACTCCTTCCATGCTTTCCATACTTGGCCACCCCCAAAATGTAAATCCTCCTATCACAATTCTCTCACACCCTCTCATTTTCCCAGAGTACTCAGGGTTTCTTAGTTCCTCTCTGAAAGTGCTCCTCTCCCACTGTTCCCCCACTTTCATCACTATTATCAACTAGACTCCTAAGCCAGAATCTTGAGAATCAGTTTTGACTCCCTTCTCTCTCACTACCATGTCATTTAACCACCAATCTACCTCTAAATCTAAAAATATGTCCACTCTTCTCTTTATCCCTACAGTTCCTTCCCTAGTCAAGACCACTATCATCCCTTTCATGAACTGCTGTAAAAGTCTCTCCTGATTTGCCTTCCTGCCTATAGTTCTGCTGCCGTTTAATCCGTGCTCCACAGAGCAGACAATGATCCTTCAAAATTCATACCTAATTATCAACATCCTACTTAAAACCCTTCAGTGGTTCCCCACTGCTC
The DNA here is from genome assembly GCF_054392235.1 of Sus scrofa. Lineage (NCBI taxonomy): Eukaryota > Metazoa > Chordata > Mammalia > Artiodactyla > Suidae > Sus > Sus scrofa. Next base: position 113,428,238 of record NC_139385.1, on the reverse strand, counting down.
ACATGATAAAATGCAATAATTTGGTTTACAAGCTCCAGCCCCACACTCTAGACTTGGGCCACTCAGAACTCCTAAGACGCTGAGCTCCTTTTGGACTCCAAAGACTCTATGAACCACAATCCTAGGAACACACTTCCTCCTTATCCTCACTTGGCTAACTCCCGTTTCCACTTAAAATGTCATTTCCTTGGAGTTCTCCTGTGGTGCAGTGGGTTAAGGATCTGGCATTATCACTGCAGCATCTTTGGGTTGCTGCTGTGGCACCGGTTTGATTCTTGACTCTGGAACTTACACATGCTACAGACGCAGCCAAAAAAGAAAAAGAAAAAAAAAGGAAAAAGGCACTCCCTTTACTCCCAAAAATAAACACACCAGGATACTCTCCTAGCTTCCTATTGCCATCCCAAGAGCATTATTTCTCAACAATTTCCTTTATCTGTGCTATCTTTTCATTAACTACTACCTTCAAAATTCTTACTTTTTGGAGTTCCCACTGTGGTGCAGTGTGTTAAGAATCTGACTGCAGCAGCTCAGATCACTGCAGAGGCATGGGTTCGACCTCCAGCCCAGCTAAGTGGGTTAAAGAATCCAGTGTTGCCACAGGTACAGTGTAGGACAGGATTCAATCCCTGGTCCAGAATTTCCCTATACTATAGATGCAGCCATAAAAAAAAATAAAGTAAAATAAAATTCTTACTTTTTTATGCAGCAGAACCCTTTTGTCAAATGCAATTCTACAAAGAGCCCAATAGGTAAAAGAGCTGAGCTTCGCAGCCCAATCCAAGGGGTTTCAAAGCCCTCTTCATTCAGCTTCCTTCTCTCCTAAGGCATTTCTCCACTAAAATCTAAGGTGCAAAACAATTAGAACACCACTGTTACTGCCTGCTGAAAGGAAGCAACGCAGTATAGTGCAAAGAGTTGTCTTTGAAGCTAGATGTAGGTTCAAATCTTGATTCTATGCTAGAGTTATAAAATCTTGAGCAATTTGCCTCTCTGAGGATCCATTTCCTCATCTGTAAAACTCTAAGGCTGTAAAAATTACTACCTTAAAAAGTCAATGGGTGGAACAGAGATAAGTATGCAAAGTACCAAGCATAAAAGACAATACTGGTATGAAGCAGGAACTCAATAAAATACTTTTCCCTTAAGAATGAGAACAAGGCAAGGATGACCACTCTCTACTTTGATTCAACACTGTAATGGAAGCCCTAGGCACCCCCCCCCCAAAAAAAAAGAAAGAAAGAAAGAAAGAAAGAAAGAAAGATCAGACTGTTTCTATTTGCAGATGACATAATTATGTAGAAAATTCTATAGAATCTATAAAACAACTACCAGCAAAGTCAAAGGATACAAGATCAATATACGAAAATCAGCTACTCATAGCAAACATACTCATAGCAAACAGAAAAATAAAATTTTAAAACAATAATGCTTCAGTATCGAAAAACAAAGTATTTAAAATTACGAGTTCCCATCGTGGTGCAGTGGAAATGAATCCGACTAGGAACCATGAGATCAAGGGTTTGATCCCTGGCCTTGCTCTGTAGATTAAGGATCTGGCGTTGCCGTGAGCTGTGGTGTAGGTCGCAGACGTGCCTCGGATCCTGTGTTGCTGTGGCTGTGGTGTAGACCAGTAGCAACAACAACAACAAAAAAATTAAACTTAACCAAAGGCATAGAAGACTTCCACACTGAAAAGTACAAGGTATTGCTGAGAAAAATTTTAAAGTGTAAATAAATGGAGTCATATACCACATTCATGGATCTAAAGATTTGATTTTTTTTTTTTTTTTTTTGCCTTTTTGCCATTTCTTGGGCCACTGCCGCAGCATATGGAGATTCCCAGGCTAGGGGTCAAATCAGAGCTGTAGCTGCTGGTCTACACCACAGCCACAGCAACACGGGATCCGAGCCCTGTCTGCAACCTACACCACAGCTCACGGCAACGCCGGATCGTTAACCCACTGAGCAAGGGCAGGGATCGAACCCGCAACCTCATGGTTCCCAGTCGGATTTGTTAACCACTGAGCCACAATGGGAACTCCTAAAGATGTGATATTGTTGAGATGTTAATTCTTCCTAGTGATATACTGATTCAATGCAACCATAATTTAAATCTCACCATGATTTTTTGATAGAAACTGATGTGATTGTTTAAAATTTATATTGAAACAAAAAAACCTAGAAACAATAAAATAATACTTTAAAGAACAAAATTGGAGGACTTAGCCTACCTAATTTTAAGACTTACTATAAATCTACAGTAATCAATAGTGTGGTATTGGTATAAAGATAAACAAAAGATCAATGGAGTAAAATGGAGTCCAGAAAATATATATTACCTATTCCATATTTAAATAAACATTTATATAAATATATATTAATTTGATTTTCATAAAAAAATCAATACAAGGAAAAGTTGCTTCAACAAATAGTTCTGAAATAACTAGATATGATCATAAAAAAAAGAATCTCGATTCCTATTTCATATGATACAAAATAATTTGAAATGGTCTATAGATTATGTAAAAGCTAAAACTATAAAGCCTTTAGATAATAACACCAGAAGAACATCTTCATGACCTGGTGGCAGGCAAGGGGTTCTGGGACACAGATAGCAAAAACTTTAAAAGAAAAAAAAAACCTGATAAATGTGACTACATCAATAAGCAAATATTCAATAAAACATATCAGATAAAGGGAGAGTAACCAGGATATACAAAGAACTCTTACAACTCAATACTGTAAAGAAAACCAACTCATTTTTTAAAATAGGCAACAGATTTACACACACTGTCCAAAGGAAGATATATGAATAACCAATAAGAACATGAAAAAGTGCTCAATATCATTTGTCACCAGGATAATGTAAAGTAAAACCACATGAGATACAACTACACACCCATCACAATGATTAAAATTAAAGGCTAATAACACCAAATATTAGCAAGGATATGGAACAACTGGAACTCTCATACATTGTTGGTGGGAATGTAAAACAGTCCAACCGCTTGATAAAAAGTCTGGGAGCTTCTTGTAAAACTAACAGACATTTACTCTATGAGCCATTTCTCCTAGTATTTACCCAGGAGAAATGAAAACATTTCTATGATACAACCTGTATAAGAACATTCATGGCAGCTTTATTCATAATAGCCCCAAACTGGAAACTTCCCAGGTATCCATCCACTTGATAAACAAAGTCTCACACATTCATATGATAGAAAATAGGACTGAATTCTGGATAAACACAACCTCAAAAACCTTACCAGGAGTTCCCATCATGGCGTGGCTCAGCGGAAACGAATCTGACCAGTATCCATGAGGACAGAGGTTCAATCCCTGGCCTTTGCTCAGTGGGTTACAGATCCCCAGCATTGCCATGAGTTGTGGTGTAGGTAGCAGACATGTCTTGGATCTGATGTTGCTGTGGCGTAGGCCAGCAGCTACAGCTCCAATTCAATCCTAGCCTGGGAATCTCCATATGTCGTGGATGCGGCCCTAAAAAGACAAAGAATATAAACTGTATTTTTCTATTTATATGATATCCTATAACAGATAAGATTAATCCTTGGTAGGATGAAAAGATCAGAAGAGCAGTTGCTTCTGGGAGCAATGGGCAGGAATTAACTAAGAAAGCATATGAGGGAAATTTCAGGAATAAAAGTAATATTCATTTTCTTGGCAGAAGCTTGGATTGTATTCATTTGCCAAAACTCATTAAACGGTACAGTTAAAATCTTATCTTAAAAAAAAGTCATAAACAAATACTGAGTTCTAAGTTAATGATATGTATGCTGAAGTGTTTAGGAGCAAAGTGTACTAATTCCAAATCTTACCTTGAAATCCACCAAAAAATAAGATGGATTGATGGATGGATAAAGGCATGTGATAAAGCAAACAGTAAAAATGTAAAATTACACAATCTAGTTGATGAGTATATGGGTATTCACTACGTAATTCCTTCAACTTTTCTGTATAGTTAAAATTGTTCATAATAAAATGTTGGATGCAAAGTTTGATTATAAGACAAATCTCTTCTAAAATAAAGTGCAAAGTTTCTTCCTATCTATAGCTGTAATAAAAAAAAATACATTATGCAGAGAAGCTGCCACTTTTATTATTTGGTTAGAACAACCTCAGTACTGTGATTTCCTAGACATTCCTGCCACTGCTGGGTTCATCTTCCTCTCCACTACTACAATACACACCAAAATCCTTGTGGACTTTGTCATCAACCATGTATGCAACCAATCATTCAACATACTAACTTCAGAACTCCTGTTTCATCTCCCTCATCTCTGATATATCTTAAAACACCAAAATATAATTATCATCATCTCTAATCATAATCCCTTATCTTCTCCCATTACTCCCCTCCTCTAACTCATCAAGGTTTCTAGTCCATGGAGTCCTCATTTAAACCTCCATTATCTCTCTTATAGCTTAACTTTCTATCTATCATCTGAAATATCCCTATTCTCTTCATCTCTACTGGACCCACCTGAAATCAACCATCCTTCTACTCATTTACCTGAACTGTTAAGTGCTGCTAGAGGAAAATTTCACAACCACTAGAGCAATGACTGCTATTCCAAATTTATAATCTCCACATTCAGCACTGCTCAGCAATTCCTATTTTACTGGTTGGCTCTTTCTCCAGACTCCACAGCAGCAATTCCAAAACTTGATGATGCTTCTTAAACTCCTTACTCATTTCTCTTTCTTCACTCTATGTAAAGGATCTTGCCTTTCATTTCATCTTGAAAATTGAGGCTACCCAGCATGAACACCCTACTCCCCAACCTACAAATCCACCTTTTTCTCATACCCTCCCACCCCAGAAGAAAGGATGTCACTCCTGACAGAGGTAGCACATCGTCATCAATACTGCTTTTAAAAACGCAGATTCTGTTACCCAATTACACTTTCCAAACTTTGGTTTTCTCTCGTATAAAACAAGTACAATAATAGTATCCTCTAAGAATTAGAGAATACAGAGTTCCCATTGTGGCACAGTGGAAAGGAATTCGACTAGTACCCATGAGGACCCGGGTTCAATCTCTGGCCTCGCTCAGTGGCTTAAGGATCTGGCATTTCCATGAGCTGTGGTGTAGGTCCTCATGGATCAGTATCACCATTCGGTATCTTCACAAGCATTCTCTATCACCTCTTTCCCCAAACACTACTAACATAAACAAGTTTTCATCACCTTCAAATAAAAAACAAGTGTCTTCTCCAACCTGAATCTCTTCTTTTGCCATAGAAATATTTCTTTTCCCTTCATTTCCAAGCTTTTAGGGAAAAAAAATGCAAAAAAAAAATTTCATCTGTCCATGCTATTCTTTTTCCAAGCTCTATGCCATCTTCTATTCTCACACCAAAACTGCTCAGACATAAGTGACCCCATAGCTGTCAAATCTAACACTTCTCAGGCAACTTTTTTGACTTTTGTATAGCCTGACACAGTTAATAACTCTTTTCTTAAAACTCCTTCCATTCTCAGCTTCTCAGACACTGAGGTCTCATTCTTTCTACCTGACTCTTTCATTTCCTTTCCTCACTCCTTTCCCTCTGCTCTCTTTCTCCTTTATTCTCCCAGTTCTGATGTCGAGCCTGTTTTATTTTTACTTCTAATCATTTTCAGTAGGTGGCTTCATCTACTTTTTTTTAAAACCTCCTTTGAGATACAAATGACATACAATAAATTACACATATCTGAGCTATATAATCTGATAAATTTTAATATAAGTATACTGTCCTGAAACTACTAGTACAATTAAGACAAATGAACATAAAATCCTCCCCCCAAAACAAATATGACTTGCTTTTTGTCACTGTAGATTAGACTGTATTTTCAGAACTTTATATAAGTAGAATTATACAGTACATTGGTGGTTTTTTTTTGGGGGGGGAGTCTGGCTTTTCATTCAGCTTAATTATTTTGAGATTTAGTAATGTTGTCATGTACATCAATAGTTCACTCCTTTTTACTGCGAAGTACTAATATTCCAACGCATGGCTATATCTCAATTTGTTTATTCATTCACCTATTGATGGACATTTGGGTTGTTTCCATTTTTTTTTGCTGAACAGAGCTGCCACAAACATTCATGTGTTAAGTCTTCATACGGATATACACTTCTATTCTTATGGCTCTACTTACACATCTAGAAGTCCCAAATCTGTTTCACCAGATAACAACCACCAACTGGCAGTTTCACAATGTCACCTGGATAACCCAAGGACTTTCAAATCAACAAGTCCAAAACTCATCTTACTGTGCCACTCTCTCCACTCCAATGGGTTCTCATTTTCTATCCTGACTAAGACACTCAAGCTAGAAACTTGAGAATCTTCCTGCTCTTACAACTTCCTCCAATCACTCAATGAGTTAGAGCCTGTCAATTCTGCCTTTTAAACATCTCTCAAATAAAACACATCCCCACATTTCCATCCTAATTCAAATGCACCCTTAATTCAAACACATATCATCTCTTGGCTGGACTATTAAACTAACTTTCCAACTTTTCTCCTTACCTTGGGTCTCCTTTTCCAACTCATTTTCTGTTCTATGGCCAAAGTGGATTTTCTAAAACTGGAATGTGACATTACTCCCCTATTTAAAATTCTTCAATGACAACTATACCCTCAAATAAAATTCAAACTCCTTAGATTAACATACAAAAAATTCTTTATAAACCAGTTTCCTCTCCAAACTCATTCCCTGCAATTTTCCATCATGTTTGAACTTGGTCATTACCTTTTAATCCTTAATGCTGAGGGCAAAACTTGGTTTATAGTAAGCATATTATACTTATGCAGTAGATAGGGTAGGACAGATGCAGTGAGACTTTCTGGGCATTTTCTGGAAAAATGAGAGTCCAGTCTAGTTGAAGCATAAAGAATATAAAAGATTACAAAAGGCAATCCATTCAGAAAAGCAGGATGAAGCCAGATCATTGATCACGATCAATTCTACACTAAAGAACATACAGTTCAAGTTCCCTTGTGGCACGGTGAGTTAAGGATCCAGTTTTGCCACAGCTGAGACTCGGATTCAATCCCTGGCCTGAGAACTTCCAAACAGAAAAGAATATACACTTCATTCTATGCCCCCGAAAGATATCAGTGGTTTTCTGAACAAGAGCATGACACGTTCAGAAGTGTCCTATAACTTCTGAAATTTGAAAAATAGATAAAGGAGAGGGTGAGGGGCAGTGAACTCAGTAAGGAGGCTATATCAGTAGTCTGGGAGAGGAGACTCAGGGTACTTGAAGTAGGAGGGAAGAGGTTAAAAAAGAACATGTCAAAAGGAGATGAATTCACAAGCTCTGCCTGGGCGTGGACAGTAATAAGTCAGAGATGACTCCAATGTTTTGAACCAGTCAAATAAAACTATTAAATCAAGAGGAATTTTTTGTTTTAATTCCAGGTGGAAAGGAGGGAGGTGATGATTTTGTTTGGATTTTCCCTACCCATTCATTCAAATTTAAGTGTCAACTAGGGGCCAGGCATTGCATGCATGGAGAATAAAAAGAAGATAAAATATCATCCCAGTTCTCAAGGACCATTTAATCCAGCTGGTGGGAAACTTAAATAGGAAAAAAACAGGAACTTAAAATTAATTGTTAAGAAGTTCCCATCGTGGAGCAGAGGAAATGAATCCGACTAGGAACCAAGAGGTTGTGGGTTCGGTCCCTGGCCTCACTCCGTGTTAAGGATCCGGCATTGCCATGAGCTGTGGAATAGGTCATAGATGCAGCTCAGATCCTGCATTGCTGTGGCTGTGGCATAGGCTGGCAGCTATAGCTCTGATTTGACCCTTAGCCTGGGAACCTCCACATGCCCCCGGGTGTGGCCATAAAAAGCAAAAAAATAATAATAATAATAATTAATTTTAATTGTTAAGTGCTAGACCAGGGTGTTAAAAGAATACTTAGACTAAAAGAAAGACTATCCAACTCAGGCATGAGGATTTTAGAAAAGATCCAAGGTCTACTGAGTCCATAAGGCTGGGCCAGGCAAAAGGCAATCCAGGTGAAGCAAACAGCACCTCCAAAGAGCCTCAGGTAAGACAACACAAGTTGATGCATCTGCAAATAGTGTAAGTCTAAAGGAAGAAACAGAGATATCCACATGAAAATATCTAACAAGTAGATGAAAATGCAGATTTTGAGCTACCAAGAGCACATATAGATATGAAATATACTTTCTTTTTTTTTCTTTTTGCCTTTTCTAGGGCCGGTCCCAAGGCAAATGGAGGTTCCCAGGCTAGGGGTCTCATCAGAGCTGTAGCCGCCAGACTACGCCAGAGCCACAGCAACTCAGGATCCAAGCCGCATCTGTGACCTACACCACAGCTCACGGCATCACTGGATCCTTAACCCACCGAGAAAGGCCAGGGATAGAACCCGAAACCTTACGGTTCCTACTCGGATTTGTTAACCACTAAGCCACAACGGAAACTCCGATACGAAATACATTTTCATCCTCGTCTTTGGTGACTTAGAAGCATCTTTAGCGGATATTTTAAATAAGAATTGGAAGAATCTTATATATTAGCTAGATTGTATACACTTCCACCTCCCCCATCACTTCTATTGTCATGCAAGGATATCTCTGCTTAAAGTCAAATCAGGTTTATGTAAATAAGAAAAGAGGACTGGTGGGGACTGTAATAAATCGGAGAGAAGCCTTGTCTAAAGAGGGCAGCCATTTATTCAGCTTCAGCAGTTCACTGCTTTGCTTGAATGCTAGCCCAATGTGGAGAAATCTTCCTATCCTCCAAGAAAAGCTCAAGACTCAGACTTTATGTAATATCTCCTATTTTAAAATATTGGCAACTAATTACATTAAAAATAAAACAACACTATGCCAGCCAAACAAAATGCTTCTGTGGACAGTTTTCAGCAAGGGCCATCAGTGTGGCAGAGTTAGAACTCGCCTGCCAACTCCTACAATGTTCTTTTCAGTACTTCATAGGACCCTCGACCAATAGGGTTTCATGGTGATTCCCCTGCAATAGGAGAGAGGCTTGCTTCTAAGCAAAAGAGACCCAAACTGATAGTACTTTTTGAGTTCTTTTATATATTTTCAATAATTGTTCTGTCTCTTCCCCACCTAACCCCTACTTATAGTCAGGATACCTGCTTCTAGCATCACTGAGACCTATCCTGATCTATTACAAGCTAGGATGTCAAGCTTGCAGGTAAAGCAAAAGTAAACAGAGTGAGAGCCTGACAGGATTTCTAACGAATAAAGTATGTAAGGTACACGGCATTTCTTTGGTTGTCTTAGAAAACAGTATCACAAAGAAGTTTGTGACTAGTCAGACACCTGAGCAAAAATGTCAGTAAATTATATCTTAAATATAAGAGCACATTCTGCTAACAAACTAAATAGTTTCCATTGTAAGGTACCCAAGAGGGGGAGAGGGAGAAATGGGCAAAAGGGAAAGTAAAAGTTGCTGGCCTTTGAGAAATATCAGACATCTCGTAAAACACAGTTCTTAAAAGTACAGATGTTTGGAAGAAAGGGTACACTATAACCTCAACTCTCAGTTAAGAACTAAAAATATTTTTAATGTGATAATCTGAAACACTTTTTGAGTAACAAATGGAAATTTAGAAACAGTATTAAGACACTAAAGCTATCCTTACATTTACAAGAAAAAGTAAGAGGAAAACAAAAATACTCCGGCAGTTTTTATATTCATTCAAACGTCAGTTTCTATTAAGTCACAACGGTGCTTTAGAAGCTTCGAAAATATAACATTTCCTAATTATACTAAAACATGTAAAAGTACAGGTCACGGGGTATATAACTTTAGATAAAAATGGGGCAAAGTCGAAGAAACACAGAAAGGTTAAAATTTCTAATCGAAAAATGCAATGACAGTAGAGGAAGGGAGTGAGAGGGAAAAGAAGAATTGAAGAACGAAAGGAAGGAAGGAAGAAAAGAGTGGTATGCGCACCCACCCCTGTTAATCGGACGAGTTCGGGAATTCGGGGGAATGAAGAGTGATTACAGAGGCCATGTTCCTGCTGGCAGGAGAGCTCTGCAATTACTTACAGCGAGCATTACGGCCAGAGCATTCTCGGGCCCACTAGGACGAGTCGACTGGACACCTAAAGCCGGAGACTGACAGCAGCTCCGGGAGAAGACCGAGAAGACGAAAAAGTGGCCTACTTTGACCTCCACTGAAAAGTGAGGCTCCTCCAACTCACGTCTCTGAATCGGGGGCAGGGCATTAACCTCTAAGCGGTTGGATTCTTCGGATAAACTCTCCCTGGCTCCCTGCGGCCTTCCCACACAGCGGGTGAATGTCAACACCAAGAGCCAGCGAGAGAGGGGGAACCTCTCGGCGCGCGCCGTCCTTTCTGCGAGGTGGTGAGACCGGGAAGAAAGACGGCCCCGCGCGCGCCCCGCCTCCCCAGCCCTTCTCCAGCCCCAGCGCCCTCGCAGGGGCTGCAGCCGGGAAGCGGGGTCCCCCGCGCTCCTCACCTTTTTCAGCGCAGGAACCAGCAGCCCCCGCCACTTGGGCGCGTTCTCCTCGCTGAAAAACTCGTACGGCAGCTGCTGCGCCTGCATGGTGCCCCCGGGGCGCCTCTGGGCGGGGAGAGGGGTGGCGGTGGTCGGGCCGGGGAGCCGCGAGAGGGCGAGCTCGCCCCGCGGAGCAGGGCCGCAGCCCCACCGGACGGCCCGGCCCCCTCGGGGAGCCGCGCGGCCGGGCTAGCCTCGGAGAGGGGCCTGGGGGGCGAGGCCCGCGCCCGGCCACCCACCCGATACGGGCACCAGCCGCGGAGAGCGAACGCAGCCCGGAGGCGGCGGCGGCGGCATTCCGCCCCACCGCCCCGGGGCCAGGCCCCCTACCCCTCCCCGGCCTGCCGGCGCCGCCCGGGGCTGGCCTCTGCCGCTGCCGCCGCCGCCGCCCGCCCGCCGAGGCTGCGCTCCCGGGCCCGGCCTGGCCCCGCGGCGGAGCCGGCGGCTGGGGGAGGGCGGGTGGAGGGACGCTCCGGCTGCGGCGCCCGCTCCACGCAGCGGGGACCCCCAAAACGCGAGCGACCCGGGGCGGGGCGGAGCTGGGCGCAAGGTCCAACAGGGGAGGGGAAAGGCCCGAGGTCGTGGTCGGGGAATCTGGCTGCCCTGAGGTGCCGCCGCGGCCGCCGCCGACGCTAGTGTAGCGCTCGAGCTTCCTACTAGCGAACTGAACCTGCTCGCTACTGAGCATGCGCCGCCGGGCAGGGCCGGTTCGCTCCGGGTTTTCCGGCTCCCCAGCGAAGGAGGAGGGAAGCGCGGGCGAGGGAGGGCGCCCCGCCGGGCTGTGGCGGCGCCCCCGAGGACTGCTGGGGGAGGAGCGATAGGGCCGCCAAAGGTCGAACCCTGGACCGACTGGAGCCCGCGGGGTGGGGTGCGCGCTGCAGTGAAGTGCACCCCACTGTATTGTTGGGCTGAGGGATCCCAGCGCTCTCTTGGTGTCCCCGGGCCTTTCGTTTTGGAAAGGAGTATGTGTGTACTTTGTTCCCGAAAATGAAGATAAGGACTGCCCAAAGCATGCAATGTATAGTAAACAGACTGGACAAAAGATTGGTGCCTGTCGCACGAAACCTACAGCCTGATATTTATCGGATAACGGAAGTGATGACAATGTTTGCAATTGGTCTTTCCACATCACCAAGAATAAAATACGTGTCATGTTGATTTTGTGAGCATGTGTTTAAATTCAATATGTTCATCTTTCAGACCCACTTCAAATATGAACTTCAGTAACCACTTACCTCCAGTGGAAATTGACACCTCTCCTGCAGCTCCTGGAGCCCAGAACACTTTATTCGGGTCCCTTTTAGGGCATTTAGTTTATCGTGTTTCGTATCTCTACAAGGCTCTTTCAACTAGATAAACTCCTGGAAGGCAGATCTTTTTCACGAGGGACTCTACACAGAACAGGCACTTGGTGAATGTTCATGGAATGCTAAAGGAGCATTATATATAGTGTTCCTCCATCCCAGGGATGCAGGTGTTTTTACCAGGAGGCTGGCACCTCCTGGTTTATTTTACCATTAAGCAGTTTTGAGCATAATCTCTTAATCCTCAGCAGTCCTATTGTTTTTATTTCACAGATGAGAAGACAGTTTAGAGAACCAGCCTGGGCAGAAGTTAGTGAACCCTGCTGTTCCAGTGAACAATAACCAGGATCACATAGATGAGAAATGTTTGCAGTGGTTCTCAATTGCCACAGGACCTCTTTGAGAATCTAAAAGTCTTAGGTCCTTTTTTTTAAAAAATACACACACGACTCGAATTTTAAAATTCTCCACATTTTGAAAGTCCTCTGGGTAAAGAAGAGGTAAAATAACTGTAGCTTCCAGAGGAGTTGGGGACAGAAGAAAGAGTCTGAGAAAAAAAACCACAGTCATCTTCAAATCTCTGCAGTACTTATATGATATGTGGTAGTGTTTTATGTGATTCCAAGTGACTGAATTAAGATCAAGCCTCTGCCCCAAATCATTCCTTGGCTTCCTATTGCTCTTAAAACACTTTCTTCTTTCTTCTTTCCCTCCCTCCTTCTTTCTTTCCCTCCCTCCTTTCTTTCTTTTCCATTGCACCACAAAAGAGCTCCTAGAATACTTTTCAGACTTCTTACCATGGCCCACGAAACCTGCATCTAACTCCTGTTTACATTCTCAAACTTTTCTCACCATTCTCAAAGTTGGCTCACCACATTCCAGTCACACTGGCCTTCTGTCTTTTCCTAGAAAACACGAACCTCTTTCCTGCCTCAAGGGCTTTGCTCTTCCCTCAGGCTGGAATTCACGCTGCTCCTAGCTGTTCACTTGGCTGGTTATAAATATCACCACCTCCAAGAGGCCTTCTGTGATCACACTAAGTAGTTCCCACCTATACTTTTCTCCAATAAGTTTTGGCTTATTTCCTCCCAAGCATAAATCAGTCTCTATTTTGTGTTTTGGTTTCCCACCACCCCACCCGCCCCCACCATCTGGAATATAAACTCCAAGATCAACGATGTCTTCACTCTAGCTCCTCATTGTATCCTCAAGGACTTGGCATATAGTACGTTCTCAATAAGCATTGTTGAAGCAAAGAAAATGAGGGGAAACTTCCAGTAAGACTACGAAATCGGAGTTGTCCTAAGAAATGGGCGATCTTAGGGGGTGTGCAAATAAAAAGAGTACCTTCTCCCACTTGGGACAACGGGGAGGGTGAAGAAGTTGGACTTAACCTCCAAGGTCCCCTTCGACTCCGAGTCTCTGATTTGACTGCAGAGGCAAACAAGGCCTGAAAACATGGATTACACACTGGCTGGGCAAGCTTAACGGCTAGGGTAGGTATGGGGGTGAGTTTTGGCCCCAGACTGAGAGCAAGCAGCTGGAAACTGCAGAGAGGTCTCTCAGCTGAGACACCTAAGGGGGGTGGTGTAGGGCTCGTCCCAGATAAGGTCAGGAAGCAATCGAGGCTGTCTATACGGTTTGCTTATACTTCTTGGGCCAAGTCGAAACACTTATGGGCGTGCTACGAAAGAAGACGACCGTGGCATAGTCAGAAACTTGCTAGTGAAGACGCCAAAATCCCCTGGGCCTCGCAGCATCAACCGCGACTGTTAGCTCAAAGCGCAGGCGCATACGTTCTGTTCGCGCCCCACTTTGGCTCTAAAGAGCCAGGAGCCAGAGCGGACGTGACGCACGCGGGCGAATCCAGACGAACTAGCCGAGGCCCGAGGGGGGCGTGTCCAGGCGGGCTAGCCGAGTTTTGAGCGGGTCGAGTCAGAGTTAGGGCAGCAAGGAGGGAGGCGGGTAGCAAGTTCGGGTTGGCGGCGCGCCCCCTGTAGGTGGGAGTGTAGCACTCTGCGCTTCGCCCCGCACAGCAGCGGAACGGAATCACAGGGTTCCCGGCCTGGCTGCAGCTACAGGGACCTTCCTGAAGCAAACTTCAAATCCAGTTACTCCCTGGTCAAGAGTTTCCACTGCCTTCCCAGAATAAAGTCCAAAGTCCTTAGGTTGGTATTCACGGCCTTGCACAATCGGGCCACTACTTATCTTTCCAGCTCTATCTCTCACTCAAAATGAACTAGTATTGCCTCCTATAGAAACCATCATTTCTGTCTCTCATTTCTCACATATTCATGCTCACCGTGGAACTTTTATCCACGCCGTCACCTCCACCGCATATGCCACCTACTCTCTGAAAACTTTTTCAGCCCGCATTTAAGGATTCTTTCCCTTAAACTTCAGAGTCCAGTATGCATAGGAAACAGCAGTTTCAGTCATCGATAAACTTAAGATCTCTTGCAGCAGCATATCCTCTCTTCATGCTTTCCCTGACCCTGTCTTTCTTCCCAATTACGTTTCTCCAAATAGTATGTCCCCAGAAAATCCAGCAGAGAAAGTAGTGGCTGATAAAACCACTGGATACCCATTCTTTATCACTTTTGGTTAATACTTTAGTTAATACTTTGATCCTTCCCTTCTTGCAAATATGACGGGGAGCAAAGTAAGTAAAATTAGAAGAAATGATTAAAAGCTCTTCAAGATATATGGGATTATTGATGGCACTTCTTTTTCAAGATCCCTGCAGAGTCCTTTTTCTCAAAAGTCTCTTTCTAGTTGATTCAAGTCGTAATGTCTCCTCAAACTGATTGCACCCCAATCCAATGCAACTTTCATCAAATTCCCAACAGTTTGTCATGGAATTTGATAAACTGATTCTAAAATGTATGTGGAATAGAAAAAAAAAGTTCTTCTGTAAAAAAACAGGTAGGAGAACTTGGCTTAAGAGATATGGAGACATTATATAGCTAGAGTAATGAAAACGTGGAACAAACAAATTGGAACAAACAAACCATAATAGAGGGTCAAATACATAGAAACTTGATTCATGACACAGCAAGCATTGCAGATGAGTGAGGAAAGGATATACTGTACAATAGATGAAACAGGCACATTGATAAAATACATGCAGGAAAAAAATGAAATTTACATCCCTACCTCACAACCTACACAAAACATTTCCATGTGAATGAAAGATTTAAATGCAAAAAAAAAAATTTATAAAATTGTGAGAAAAATAAAGAACATCTTTATGAGGTCAAAGTAGGAAAAAAATTCTTAAATAATATGCATAAAAACACAAACCATAAAGGAAAATATTGATAAATTTGATTTTATTAAAATTAAGATATCTGTAAATCAAAATATGCCTTTAGAAAAGTAAAAGGACAAGCCATTAGGTAGGAGAAAGTAGTTGCAACTCACAAAACCAAAAAGAACTAGTATCCAGAATAGGTGGTTTACTTTAGAGGAAGTAATGATGGTTAGATGTTCACCTCACTAGTTATCAGGGGAAAGTAAGTTAAAACCACAATGAAATATTATTTCATGCCCATTGAATTAGCAAAAACTTAAAAGCTGAAAATACTAAGCTACTAAAATTCTTACCCATTGCCATGGAAAAATAAATGAGTACAACCACTTTACTTTTTAATTTAATTTTTATTTTATATTGGAGTATAGTTGACTTACAATGTTGTGCTACCTACAGGTATATAACAAAGTGATTCAGATATACATATATGTATATCTGAATGTATATATGGTTATACATACATATATACATATACATGTATAATCATATACATGTATAACCATTCTTTTTCAGATTCTTTTCCCATATAGGGTATTACAAAATATTGAGTAGAATTCCCTGTGCTATAGAGTAGGTCCTTGTTTATTATTTATATAGTAGTGTGTATATGTTAATCTCAAACTCTTAATTTATTTCTCCCTTGAGTACAACCCACTTTATATAAACCATTTCTTCTCTTAAAATGTGAATATAGATATGTCCTATGTAAATTGACATAGATTTATTTCCATAGTGCATATATATATATATATATCCCAGAGAAATTTCCTTACTGCATAGTTTGTTATAGCATAAACAGTAGCCACAGGTATAAAAAATAATTATGAAATAACTCAGAGCAGCAAAATTGAAAGAACCACCATTTATGCTCCTCCCAAAACTCACATGTTGAATATCAGTCTGCAATGTGATCGTCTTTAGAGGTGGGGTGTTTGTCTGTTTGTTCGTTTTAGGGCCATACCTATGGAAAGTGGAAGTTTCCAAGTTAGGGATCAAATTGGAGCTGCAGCTGCCTGCCTACACCACAGCCACAGCAACACCAGATCCGAGCTGTGTCTGAGACCTACACCACGGCTCATGAAAACATCCAGATCCTTAATCCACTGAGCAGGACCAGGGATCGAACCCATGTCCTAATGGATATTAGTTGGCTTAGTTATCACTGAGCCACAGTAGGAACTCCTGAAGGCAGAGTTTTGAGGAGTAGTTAGATCATGAAGGTGGTGCCCTCATGAATGAGGTTAGTGCCAAAAGAGGCCACAGAGAGATCCCTCTCCCTTTCCACCCTGTGAGGACAAGAGAGAAGACAGTTATCTATGAACCAAAAAGGGGGCTCTCACCAGACATTAAATCTTTGGATGTCTTGATCTTGAACTTCCCAACCTCCAGAACTGTGAGAAATTTCTGTTTATGGTTTTTGTTATAATAGCCTGAAAGAGTTAAGATATATATCAACATAGGTGAATCCTTTAAAAATAACACTGGTATTACAGAAATGCACTTAAGAAATAAAATCTGCCTGCTCTTAATTATAGATCAAAGTTGGAAAAGTCTAGAAGTAACCACAAGTAGACAGCAGTTTAAAGACAAATCACATGAAACATCTATCCCGACTGCCAGTTTCCCTTTTCTCCTTCTCTCTCCAGCAACAAAAGGCTAACATGTCTAAAACTTCTCAGATAGGAAAGGCAACTGAAAAGTGAGAATAAGAGCTACATTTTGGCGTGAATTCAACTCAGTCAACTCAAGTCCTTTATTGCTCTTTGTTACCTCAAGCAAGTTACTTAAAACAACTTGTATAATTCATGTCCAGAGGAAATAACCTCATCAGTCAAGTACCCACTGTGTAAGGAGTTCAATATCTGGATACAAGGAACAATGGTACGTAATTCAAAGCTAATCAAAAGTTAATTTTTAAAAATAATTTGTCATTTAAAATTTCAAATACAGTACATTCATATGATTCATAAAGTGTTTTTCATCTGCCCATCATCTGTAGTGCTTCCCCCACCCAATTCCTTAGCAGGTAACCATTTTTTATTAATTTCTCATATATTCCTCCAGTGTTTCTCGATGCAAACATGAGCAAACACAAATATAAGATTTTGGAGTGATCCTGTGGCACAGTGTGTTGAGGATCTGGCATTGTCCCTGCAGCGGCTCTGATTGCTGCTGTGGCATGAGTTCAGTTTCTGACTGGGGAATTTCCACATGGCCAAAAAATATATATAATATTTTAACAGAAAAATTTCAAAAACACTACAAAGATTCCCATATACTTTTCATGTAAATTCTCCAGCTTTTAACATTTTGTCACATTTGCTATATCCTTTCATCTCTGTCTCTCTCTTTGTCCTTGTCTCTTCAGGCCCACATACAAACTATATATACACACATACATAGATATGCATATAATATTTCTTCAGAATTACTTGAGACCAACTAGCATACCTCATCTCCCTTTACCCCAAACAGTTCAGTGAATCAGGGTATATTTCCAAAGAACAAGAACTTTTATTTACATAACCATAGTAAAATTATTAAATTCAGGAAGCTAACATAGGTGCAATACTCTCATCTAATCTATGGGCCTTAGTCAAATTTTGTCGATTGTCCCTATAACGTTCTTTTTTTTTTTTTTTTTTTTTTTTTGTCTTTTTGCCTTTTCTGGAGCCGCTCCTGCGGCATATGGAGGTTCCCAGGTTAGGGGTCGAATCAGAGCCGTAGCCACCAGCCTATGCCAGAGCCACAGCAACACGGGATCCAAGCCACATCTGCAATCTACGTCACAGCTCACAGCAATGCCGGATCCTTAACTCACTGAGCAAGGCCAGGGACCGAACCCGCAACCTCATGGTTCCTAGTCGGATTCGTTAACCACTGAGCCACAATGGGAACTCCGGTCCCTATAATGTTCTTTATAGAGATTGTTTTTCCTGGTCTAGGACCCAATGCAGAATCATTTTCTGCATTTAGTTTTCACATCTCTCTAGTTTCCCCTAATCTGTAAGAGTTCCTCAGTCCTCCTTTGTCTTTCATGGTATTGCCACTTCTTAAGATGACAGGCCACTTTGTCTTATAATAGCCCTCAGTCTGGGTTTGTCTGATATTCTTTCATGATAAGAGGTAGGTTTCTGTATTTTGGATAAGAATAGCAAATAAGTGTGGTATTCTTCTGAGTGTATCACATCAGGAGGACATGATGACAGTTTGTCCCAATCAATAGTGATGCTAATTTTGATTACTTGGTTAATGTGGAGTCAACCAAGTTTCTCCAATATAAAGTTATTTTCTTGCTTTGTAAATAGTAACTTGTACAAATGTGTTATTTAAAAGAAACAGCTTTTTTGAAATATAATTCACATACTATCCAATTCTTCATTGAAAGTGTTTAAATAGATGTTCGTATATTCATAGAGTTACTTAACCATCACTATAATCAATTCTGGAATATCTTTATCACAGCAAGAGAAACTTCATATCCATTAGCAGTGATTCTCCATTTCTCCCCAGCCTCCCCCATGTTCAGGCAACCAATAATCTACTTTGAGCCTCCATAGATTTATTCATAGAGTTCAAATAAATGGAATCATAGGAAATGTGGTCTTTTGTGATTGGCTTCTTTCACTTAGGGTAATGTCTTCATGGTTCCTTTATGTTAGAGCATATATTAATATTTCATTTTTTATTATTGAATAATATTCCATTATATGGAATATACATTTTGTTTATCCATTCATCAGTTGATGAACATTTGGGTAATTTTTACTTTTTGGCTATACTGAATAATGCTGTTATGAATATTTGTGTACAAGTTTTTGTGCAAACATATGTTTTCTCTTCTCCAGGGTACATGTCTAGGAGTAGACTTGCTGGAATGTGTGGTAACCGTATGTTTAATCTTTTGAAGAACTGCCAGACTGTTTTCCAAAGGGATTGTATCATTTTACATTTCAACCAGTAATGGAATGAAGGTTAGAATTTCTTTATATCCTCATCAACACTTGCTATTGTCTTTTTTATTATAACCATCCTAGTAGATATGAAGTAGTATGTCATTGTTCTTTTGATTGCATTTCCCTGATAGCTAATGATGCTGAGTATCTTTTCATGTGCTTATTGGCCATTTATATATCTTTTTTAGGGAAATGTCTATTCAGATCCTCTACTCATTCTTTAATTGGGTTATTTGTCTTTTTATTACTTATATATTGTAAGTGTTCTCTATATATTCTGGATACAAGTCCCTTATGAGAGACACAGTTTGCAAATATTTTCTTCCATTTTATGTGTTGTCTTTTTACTGTATTGATGTGTTCTTTGACAAAGGGTTTTTTTTGTTTTGTTTTCTTGTTTTTTTTGTCTTTTTGTCCTTTTAGGGCCACACCAGTGGCATATGGAGGTTCCCAGGCTAGGGGTCAAATCGGAGCTGTTGCTGCCGGCCTACACCATAGCCATAGCAATGCCAGATCCTTAATCCACTGAGCGAGGCCAGGGATCAAACCAGAAACCTCATGGTTCCTAGTCGGATTCGTTTCCACTGCACCACGACGGGAACTCCCCTTTGACAAAGTTTTTAGTTTTATTAAGTCTAGTTTACCTATTTTTGTTGCGGCTACTTGTGATTTTGTTATATTTAAAAAGGCTTTGCCTAGCCCAAAGTCATGAAGATTTAGGTTTATGATCTATTTTTGAGTTAATATTTGTGTATTGTGCTAAGAAAGGGTCCAGTTTCATTCTTTTGCAGCTGGATATCTAGTTGCCCCAGCACTGTTTATTGAACTATCTTGATGTCATTTCTGAATATTAATTGACATAAATGTCAGGGTTTATTTTTGGACTCTGAATTCTATTTTATCAACCTATTTATCTAACTTTATGCCACTGCTACACTGTCTTGATTACTGTACTTTGTAGTAAGTTTTCAAGTAAGGAAGTATGAGTCCTTCAAATTTGTTCTTATTTTTCAAGATTGTTTCGGCTATTCGGGGTCCCCTACAATTTTTTTGTACTTCTGCTGTTAAATGTATTCCTAAATACTATATTCTTTTTGACCCTATTGTAAGTGGTTGTTTTCTTAATATTATTATCAGATTGTTTATTGACGATATATAGAAATAAAATTGATTTTTTATTTTATTGGATCATCATTGTTGACGGTTAATTATTTTATATTTATCTTATATCCTGCAACATTGCTAAGGTCATTTATTGTGTCTAAAAATATACACACTTACATTCTCATTTTATTAAGAAATTGTAGGAAACACTGTTTTGCACCTTTTTTCTACACTTAATGATTTATCTTAGAAGTTTCTCCAAATACATACATAAAGAACACTTTCATGTTTTCATAGTATAGAATTCTATTAAATGGATTATAATAGTTTATTTTATTGGTCTTCTTCTGAGGGACGTTTGGGTTTCTTCCTACCCTTTGATTACAAATGGTGGTGGAGGAGTTCCCGTCATGGCGCAGTGGTTAACGAATCCGACTAGGAACCATGAGGTTGCGGGTTCGGTCCCTGCCCTTGCTCAGTGGGTTAATGATCCGGCGTTGCCGTGAGCTGTGGTGTAGGTTGCAGACACGGCTTGGATCCCGCATTGCTGTGGCTCTGGCGTAGGCCTGTGGCTACAGCTCTGGTTAGACCCCTAGCCTGGGAACTTCCATATGCCGCAGGAGCGGCCCAAGAAATAGCAAAAAGACAAAAAAAAAAAAAAAAAAAAAAATGGTGGTGGAATAAGTAAAATCACTTTGCTTGTATTCAAGTATATCTGAGGATAAATTCCCTGAAGAAAGATTGCTGTGCCAATGGGCAAGTATATTTGCAATTGTGGTAAATATTGACAAACCAGAGAGCTAATTATTTGATGTTGGGGTGCTAATTAGGAATGGTATAGTAATAAGCCAAAGGAGAAAAATTTAGCTACTTAATAGTGACTATTCTTATTATGTTAGTATCTATAAAGACTATGAAACAGTGTTTTGAGTTTCTCTGATGTCATACCTCATGCCTTGAGGTGGTAATATCTTCTGAACTATATCAGACAAGTGATTTTTTAAATACTATTGTCTTATTCCATGTTCATTCTGTAAAGCATGTAGCTTAATTACAACACACGAATTTATCCCACAATAAATCTGCTGTCAATTCTTTGTATTTCAGGGCTGTTACCCTGTTGAGATCTCAGATGATCTGCCAGACTAGTGGCAGACTAAATTTTATTATATAAGCACACATGACCTACAGAATGCCTGTTTTTTCCAAAAATATATATAAAGCAAATATTAGAACAAGTCAAGCCAATTGGCCAGTTGGCATTTTTTCAAAACTGATGCTGTTTACAAGTTTTACATCCAAATCATTTTTTGGGTCCATATCATTTTTTAAAAAGTAAAAAAATTGTAAGGAAGCAGAACATAATTTGTTTTGTATGTAACACTAATGCTAACTTGTGGTAGACACAGAGATGCCCTGTAGCTCAGATGCCTCTTCAAGAAAGGACTCCTTGACCACCTGCAAGAATCGTGCAGTTAGCTGATAGCATGGAGCTCTTAATTCCTTCTAGTCTCCTTCAGTTTTTGAGCCAAGGTCATACCCTACTTGAGGTGGCCCCAATCAATGACTCAGCAAAATAGTGCAACAGGAGACTGGCAATTTCCACCCAGTGCAGAACTCTTCCAATGGGCAGTCTTTGCTCCGGAACTCCCCAGTGTCTCTGCATTGCCATCTGATGGCTTGTCTGCCCAATCCAGCTTCCTCCTTTTTCCTTTCACAGATGTTACTCCTGAATGAACCTCTTGCACTCTTCTTCTCAGTTTCTGCTACCCAGCAGACCCAACTGATACATTTGTATATGCAATTGTTTCATAGGACATCAACTGATGTTTTAATCACAATACTTCCATATAGGCTGTTGAAATTCACTGATTTTAGAAATACATTTATAATTTTCCAAACTGATTTCTTTCTTATAACATATACAGAAATTAACATAGCTCTGAATCTCTAAGAGCCTGCAGTTTACTGTAAGATAGGTTTTATTCTTTAAACAGAGTTTACTTATGATAAATACAGCTAAAGCATCCAAACTTCCTCTGATCTATTCTTCTTTGACTGCATCTGACAGAGACAATCTTTTCATTTTTGCCCAATAAACTATTAGTAACTCCAGAAAAAGAGAGAGAGAGAAAAAATAACATATCCCATCTTTCCTTGTGCAACAGCTGATTTCCCAAATCTTTGAAAATTATAACTTATACATGCATGGTTTATGAAGAGGATGCCAGGAACAGTTTCATAAGGATTATATTAAAACTTTCTCTCCCTGAGGCAAAAGTATTGCTGCTTCAGAATTCTTTTCTTCTTAACCTCCTCTGTCTAAAAATGAACAAATTTGCCTTGGTTTATGGTGTGTATAGTTTTTGTTTTCTTAACTCTAATGTATAAGTTGAAACAAAACAATAAAACCTTGAAATGAAAAACAATGACTTCAGAAGAATTAAATTTTAATTTGACCAGCTAATCAAGCAAAAATAGGTTTTGTTTGTTTGTTTTGTCTTTTTTTTTTACTATTTCTTGGGCCGTTCCCGCGGCATATGGAGGTTCCTAGGCTAGGGGTCTAAATCGGAGCCGTAGCCACCAGTCTACACCAGAGCCACAGCAACGCGGGATCTGAGCCGCATCTGCAACCTACACCACAGCTCACGGCAACGCCGGATCGTTAACCCACTGAGCAAGGGCAGGGACCGAACCTGCAACCTCATGGTTCCTAGTCAGATTCGTTAACCACTGCGCCACGACGGGAACTCCTTGTTTGTTTTGGTCATGACCATGGCATATGGAAGTTCCCAGGCCAGGGATTGACCCTGCACCAGAGCAGTGACGAAGGCTGCTGCAGTGATATAATGCCAGATCTTTAACCTGCTGCACCACATGGGAACTCCAAAAACAGGTGTTTTTATCACTGAGACATCAGGGAAAGCAGTTCTCATGAAGTAGTTTGTTATAATATTCCTTTTGGTTGTTTATTGATTTTAGTTAGGCGAATGTGGAATCTATTCTGAAGATGAAACAAAGATGAAAAGGACTGAAATGGAACCTGTGTGCCGAATCGGCCTAGCAGTTTTCGTTTCTTGTAAGTCTGTTCCTGGTTCTTATTAACTTTTATTGTCATTTGGAATGGGATTTTAAAATTACATTTCTACCTCATTATTGTTGGGTTAAAGAAAGCCCTTTTTAAAAAATATATTTGTTTTCAACCTGGCTACCTTAACTTTTCATTAGTTTCAATAGTTTAATTTTTAAAATTCGGTGTCTTGGATTCTCTAGGTTTATAATCATTTTATATGCAAGCTATGATGATTTTGTCTCTAGACTTTTCAAAAGGTGGGAGGAGAGGGACCCAGGCAACTCCTGGACCCTATAACCACTTTGCCTTGACCAAAACTGGGAATGCTGCCATCACCAATGTTGAAAGCTGCTGAATCAAGAAGTCATCTGCCAAATTAAGAAGCTGCTGCTATAGTGGCTGGCTCCAAAACCTTGTCCCCTCTGCCACAATCACCAGCAAAGCAGACACTGTGCACACTGCCTCTGCACTCAGATCCAAATCAGTCTCACATGAGTGCTTTGGTTTGATGGGACCCAAATCACATCTTGAGCCCTTGCCACATTAGAGACTAGAAATTGGACTTGTTTGGCTTCTATCTGTACATTTATTCTAGAGTGTACCAATATGCAATATCTGCCACAGATAAACTTTTGCATATCTAGAAAGTTTCCTTCTATTTCTTTTTTTTAAATTGTGATAAAATACGTATGCATAAAATTTACCATTTACCTTATTCTTCTTTTCTTTTCTTTTTTGGCCACACCCATGGCATGTGGAAGTTCCCGTGCCAGGGATTGAATCCGAGCCACAGCTATGACCTTAACTCACTGTGCCAGGCTGGAGAACAAATCCACATCTCCACAGCAACCCAAGTTGTTGCAGTTGGATTCTTAACCTACTGCTCCACAATGGGAACTCCCTCATTGAACTTTTTTTCTTAAATTTTTACCTGTTTTTGTTTTTGTTTTTTTGGGGTGGCACCTGCGGCATATGGAAGTTGCCAGGCTAGGGGTAGAGTCGGAGCTACAGCTGCCGGCCACAGCCACAGCCACAGCAACACCAGATCCCAGCCGCATCTGTGACCTACACCACAGCTCATGGTAACACCGGATCCTTAACCCACTGAGTGAGGCCAGGGATCGAACCTGAAACTTCATGGTTACTAGTCAGATTCATTTCTGCTGAGCCACAATAGGAACTCCCCATTTACCATTTTTAAGTGTACAGTTCAGTAGTGTTAAGCATATTCACATTATTGTGCAACCCCAAAACTCTCTTCATTTGGACAAAACTGAAACTCTCTACCCATTAAGTAACTAGTCCCCATTTTCCCCATTCCCCAGTCTCCAGTAACTATCAATCTACTTCCTGTTTCTATGAATTTAACTTCTCTAAGTACCTTATATAAGTGGAATCATACAGTATTTGTCTTTTGTGACTGTCTTATTTCACTTAGCATAAAAAATTCAAGAATTCAAGGTTCATCTTGTCAGAACTTTCTTCTTCTTCTTTTTTTTTTTTTGGCCACCCTGCAGAGACTACTGATCCTGTTGCACTATAGTGGCAATTCCAGAATTTCCTTTTTTTTAAAGCTGACAAATTATTCATTGTACGTATATACCACATTTTGTTTATTCATTCATCTGTCAATGGACACTTGGCTTCCTTCTACTTCTTGGTTATTGTGAATAATGCTTCCATGAACATGGATATGCAAATATCTTTCAGACCCTTCTTTCAATTACTTTGGATATATATCCATCCTTCTATTTCCTTTGATCTAAGAGCTTTAAAATAGAAGTTCCTGTTATGGCGCAATGAGTTAAGAATCTGACCATAACAGCTCAGGTCACTGTGGAGGCAAGGATTTGATCCCCAGCCAGAGCAGTGGGTTAAAGGATCTAGCTTTCCTGCAGCTGTGGCCTAGATCTAAGCTGGGGCTCAGATTCAACTCCTGGCCCAGGAACTTCCACATGCTGTGAGAATGACAATTAAAAAAAGAGAGAGAGAGAACTTTTAAAAAGGAAAGAGCTTAATCTGTGACAAAAGAAACAAGGATAGACAATGGAGAAAAGACAATCTCTTCAATAAGTGGTGCTGGGAAAATTAGACAGCTCCATGTAAAATAATGAAATTAGAACATTCTCTAATACCATATACAAAAATAAACTCAAAATGAATTAAAGACCCAAAGGTAGGACCGGATACTATAAATCTCCTAGAGGAAAACATAGACAGAACCCCCTTTGACATAAATTGCAGCAGTATCTTTTTGGCTCCCTCCCTTAGAATAATGGAAATAAAAACAAAAATAAACAAATAGGACCTAATTAAACCTAAAAGCTTTTTACACCAAAGGAAACCATAAACAAAATGAAAAGACAATCTACAGAATGGGAGAAAATATTTGCAGATGATGCCACTGACAAGATATTACTTTCCAAAGTATGCAAACAGCTCATATAGCTCAATATAAAAAAAAAACAAACAACCCAATCAAAAAGTGGGGAGAAGATCTAAGCAGACATTTCTCCAAAGAAGACATAGAGAAGGCCAATAGGCACATGCAAAAATGCTCAACAACACTAATAACTAGAGAAATGCAAATCGAAACTACAATGAAGCATCACCTCATTCTAGTCAGAATGGTTATCATCAAACAATAAATGCTGGAGAGGGTGTCTGGGAGAAAGGAACCCTCTTACACTGTTGGCAGGAATGTAAATTGGTGCAGTCACTATGGCAAACAGTATGGAAGTTCCTTAAAAAAACTTAAAGAGTTACCATATGATCCTGCAATCCTGGGCATATATCCAGAGAAAATTGTTATTCAAAAAGATGCATGCACCCCAATATTGATTGCAACACTATTTACAGTAACCAATATAGAAATGCAAATTTCCATGGACAGGAGTTCCCGTCGTGGTGCAGTGGAAACGAATCCGACTACGAACCATGAGATTGCAGGTTCCATCCCTGGCCTTGCTCAGTGGGGTAAGGATCCGGCAGTGCTGTGAGCTGTGGTGTAGGTCGCAGGCACAGCTTGGATCCTGAGTTGCTCTCGCTGTGGTGTACGCCAGCAGCTGTAGCTCCAATTTGACCCCTAGCCTGGGAAACTCCATATGCTGTGGGTGCAGCCCTAGACAAATAAATAAATAAATAAATTAATTAATTAATTTCCATGGACAAATGAGTGGATAAAGCAGATGTTACACACACACACACACACACACACACACACAGGAATATTACTCAACCATAAAAAACAATGATACAATGCCATTTGCAGCAACATGAATGGAGCTAGAAATTGTCATATTAAGTGAAGCAAGCCAGACAAAGACAAATATATATCACTTATATGTGGAGGAAAAAGATACAAATGAACTTATTTACAAAACAGAAATAGTCCCACAGAAATAGAAAACAAACTTACCAAAGGGGAAAGGAGAAGGTGATAAATTAGGAGGTTGGGATTAACAGATGCACTACTATATACCAAATAGATAACCAAGAGATAAGCAGAACCTACTGTATAGCACAAGGAAATATACTCAATATTTCATAATAAACTGTGAAGGAATAGAAATTGGTGTATGTCTATATTATATCTATACATCACTATGCTGTACATCTGAAACTAACACAACATTGTAAATTGACTGTAGTAAAATTTTTAAAAAAGAATAAAGGCAAACACTGCTGAATTTGATCAAATTTTTTTTTTTGTCTTTTTTTTTTTTTGCCTTTTCTAGGGCCGCTCCGGCAGCATATGGAGATTCCCAGGCTAGGGGTTGAATCGGAGCTGCGAGCTGCAGCTGCCAGCCTACACCAGGGCCACAGCAATGCAGGATCTGAGCTGCATCTGCAACCTACACCACAGCTCACGGCAACGCCGGATCCTTAACCCACTGAGCAAGGCCAGGGATCAAACCTGCAACCTCATGGTTCCTAGTCGGATTCATTAACCACTGAGCCACGATAGGAACTCCCTGATCAAATGATTTTACAGTAGCTCTGGCAGATTGTTTTTTATGATATCATATTATCTCCCATCCCACATGCCTTACAGTTTTTCCATTGAGTTGTAGATTTATAGCATCTCTCCTTGAACCTGGAAAGATCTTTGTGATTGCCTAGACAGATAAAGCATGGCAGAAGTTATACTATGTTGCTGTTGAGGTTTGGATTGGATCATAAATGTATCATTCTTCCAACTTCTTCTCTTAGAATGCTTAGTCTTGGAACTCATCAGCCATGGTATGAGAAAGCTCAGGTTAATTCGTGGAGAAAAGTACCTGGAGAGGCAGGTATAAATTTTCCACTTGACAGCCCAGCTGAGGTCCCAGCCAATAGCCAGCATCAAGTACCAAACAAATGAGTGATGACACCACCAGGTGATTCTGTCCCTCAGTTCTCAGTCACCCAAGCTTTGAGTCTTCTTAGCCAGTCTCTGGACATTGTGGAGCAGAGATAAATGATCCCTGCTGTGCTCTGTCCGGATTACTGACCCTCACAATCCATGAGTGTCACAAAATGGTTTTATGCCACAAAGTTTTGGGGTGGTTTGTTACGCAGCAATAGATAACCAATACCATATATAATGACATGGTCATTTGGTTATTTTTCTTTCATTTCTTGATGTAATATTTAAGTACTCATGTATTCCAAGAATAAACTTGTCTTGCTCATTGTGGTGTTATTCTGTAAATAAACTTCTGGATTTAGATAATGTGAGCAAGATAAAAAATTATTATTTTTTTAATTTTAATTTTTTTTTTGGCCATGCCCATGGCATGTGGAAGTTCCTGGGCCAGGGAATGAAACCTGCACCACACCTGTAATCAGAGCCACAGCAATAACAACACCAGATCCTTGACCTGCTGAGTCATGATGGAACTCCAAAAAATATATATATTTTTTGTCTTTTTAGGGCCACACCACAGCACATGGAGGTTCCCAGGCTATGGGTTGCATTGGAGCTGTAGCCACTGGCCTACACCACAGTCATAGCAATGCCAGACTCGAGCCGCATTTGTGACCTACATCACAGTTCATGGCAACAGTAGATCCTTAACCCACTGTGCAAGGCCAGGGATCAAACCTATGTCCTCATAGATGCCAGTCAGATTTGTTTCCACTGAGTCATGATGGAAACTCCCCCCCAAAATTATTATTTTAAAACAAAATTGGCCTTAACTGCTTCTGCCTTCTAAAGGAAAGGTAACAGAATTCATACCAAAAGCGGAATTCATGTCCATGCTTCTTCCTTGCATTTTCAGAGAAGTCCCCTACTGCCTTTTCTTTTCCTTATTTAGCTTGAATTCTATGATTACCACGATGATAACTCCCTTGAAAATACTTTGCCTTGCCTTGCCTTTCTCCCTTTACCACACTTGCCTTGGAAAAAAGTCCAGCCTCAGATAACCCCAACTATCCACTAGTTCAGAACCTGCACATGGGCACTTGAACTGTGCCAGAGAATCATACAATTGCACAGAGGGTGTCACCTTAATCTCACAATCACAAGCCTCAAAAGGGCACTTGCTATCACTGAAGTGCTTGTAATCTAAAGGGAACTTGCTATCACTGAGAAGTGTACTGAATTTCTTATAAACTCTATACATGAATTTTCAGAACACTTAATTTATATCTTTCCCTCTTTTTTTTTTCCCTCCTTTTTTGGTGGTACCAGAGGCATATGCAATTTCCTAGGTCAGGGATTGAATCTGTGCTGCAGCTGTGGTCTACGCCACAGCTTCAGCAAAGCAGGATCCTTAACCCTTTACACCACAGCGGGAACTCCTACCTCTTTTCTTATACCTTATTCTCACACCCATTTCCACCTCCCTTTTGCTCTTAATTTTTATTAAGAAAATCTGCAAGTTCCTATCGTGGTCCAGTGGAAATGAATCCCACTAGGAACCATGAGGTTGCGGGGTCAATCTCTGGCCTCACTCAGTGGGTAGGGGACACAGCATTGCCATGAGCTGTGGTGTAGGTCAAAGACTCAGCTCGAATCTGGTGTTGCTGTGGCTGTGGTGTAGGCTGGCAGCTGTAGCTCTGATTCAACCCCTAGCCTGGGAACCTCCATATGCCACAGATGTGACCCCAAAAAGCAAAAAAAAAAAAAAAAAAGAAAGAAGGAAGGAAAGAAAGAAAATCAAAACCGGAGTTCCCACAGTGGCTCAGAGGGTTAAGAGCCTAAATAATCCTGCTGCATAGCACTGGGAACTATACCTAGTCACATATGATGGAGCATGATAATGTGAGAAAAAAGAATGTGTACATGTATGTGTAACTGGGTCACCTTGCTGTTCAGTAGAAAATTGACAGAACACTGTAAACCAACTGTAATGGAAAAAATAAAAATCATTAAAAAAAAAAAAAAAAAAAAGAGCCTAAACAGAATCCAGGAGGATGCGGGTTCGATCCCTAGCCTCACTCAGTATGTTAAGGATCCAGCTGCAATCTGCAGTGTAGGTCAGGTCACAGATGAGGCTCAGATCTGGTATTGCTGTGGCTGTAGCTTAGGCCAGTAGGTACAGCTCTGATTAGACCCCTAGCCTGGGAACTTCCATATGCTGCAAGGTGTGGCCCTAAAAAAGAAAGAAAGGAGGAAAGAAAGGAAGGAAGAGAAAATCGAAACCATCAACCTCGTGCTCCCTCATCCTGCCACATCCTTCTCCTTCATTCTGAATGCACAAACCACATTCTATAACCCTGAGCTCTCAAAGAACTGGTTTGGCTACAGCCAAAGGAAACTAACACTTTTTGAGCAATTCCAACTGCCCAGGTCTCTAAATGACATTTTAGTTTACAAAGCAGGTGTCAGTATCCCCCCTTTTCTTTTTTTTTTTTTTTTGTCTTTTTTTTTTTTTGTCTTTTTTGTTGTTGTTTTTGTTGTTGTTGTTGTTGTTGTTGCTATTTCTGGGGCCGCTCCCGTGGCATATGGAGGTTCCCAGGCTAGGGGTTGAATCGGAGCTGTAGCCACCGGCCTATGCCAGAGCCACAGCAACGCGGGATCCGAGCCGCGTCTGCAACCTACACCACAGCTCACGGCAACGCCGGACCGTTAACCCACTGAGCAAGGGCAGGGACCGAACCCGCAACCTCATGGTTCCTAGTCGGATTCGTTAACCACTGCGCCACGACGGGAACTCCAGTATCCCCCCTTTTCTGAGGAGAGAATCGACGCTCAGCTAGTTTAAGCACCCTGCCCTGCATTACACAGGGCAAAGCAGTCGGCTGATCCCAAGGTCAGCACTTGTTTTGCTCCATCCCAGTTTCCTCGTGCCAAGGACTGGGTGTACGCTGCCATTCCAGATTTATCTTTTTGAAAACTGAGACTGTTCAAGAGACAAAAGTCGCAACAGCTTCATTCTGTAATCTTTCGAAGGACATCAGTGTATAAGGCTATTGGCAGGTCCAGCTGGGGTTGCTGGCAGGCTCTGACTTGAAGAGGTCCCCTTGCTCAATCCCATTCTTGTTCCTCAGCATTTTGTTTTTAGGAGGTTAATATGACCATTAGTCACGATTCAACTCCTACCTTTGAAACTCAGTACTAGAACAATAGATCCTTGGCCAAAGTTCATGAAACTAACACCACACTTCCATGTTTATGATCTATACAGGCACTACCCCCTATTTGGGCATATTATATGCCCTAAAATATGAGACCAGTGCTGAGTCTCACAAAAATGACACCTGTGCTAAGTTAATTTACCATGATTATTAACACACTCAGAAGGAGAAAAAATACTCTATATTCCACAATTTTATAAATCTTTTCAGTTGTGAAATATTAGGACATCTTCTTAAGTCAGACAAATAAATACGTATGCTTAAATGCACCTCAGAATGCCTTTCATTATGTATTTCTTTTGTAATATAATTATCATGGAATGCAGGTGAGCCAAAGACCAGACACATGTTTCCCCCTGGGCTCTCAATCTGACACATCTGACCTGGGCTTCTATCTAAAGGCAGAAGCCCAAGAGGAGTTTGTAAATTCCAAAGCCCCTTGGAGACGAGAGCTAAGGCGCCAGATACTGCTGACCAAGAATAGCGGGTGTACACTAAGGGCTTCGCTTTAGCTCTCCTTTCCTGACTCTACAACCCATGGCTTTGACAGAGGGTGACAAAAGGCTATCTTGCTGGGGTTAAAGAATGTGAAGCAGTGGGAGGTGGAGGCAGTGCTGAGTAAAGGCTGTGGTAAAAATTCATAAAAATGTTTCCCAGAACTGCATAATTTCAGCCTTATCAGCTTTGCTGAAAGTGATATTTATAATCCACTTGCAACATACGGAAAAATGGAAGCAAATCTGGTTTCTCTGGGTCATCTTCATCTTTCCCTCTAGACAGACAGGCTCTGCCTTCAACCTGCCCAGAGCTTCACTTCACCCAGGCCGCCCCTATGCTCTGTTTCCTTAGCCCTTCCCCAAGTCTCACTTCCTGAGCACCTTACCTCCCAACTCCAAACCCGCTTCCTCAGAGATTCTCATTTCACTGAACCATGTGATCTTACTTTTGCCTGTTCAGTCTCATCCTCCACTTCTTCCAGTGAGAGTTTTCCTTCAGGGAACCACCCTTCCCTCATTGCACACTCATCAAGATGACCTGCCCTTGGAGTTCCCGTTGTGCCTCAGCAGGTTAAGAACCTGACTAGTATCCATGAGGACGTGGGTTCAATCCCTGGCCTCGCTCAGTGGGTTAGGGATCCAGCGTTTCCTGAGCTGTGGCATAGGTCGAAGACATGACTCTGATCTGGTGTTGCTGTGGCTGTGGCATAGGCCGGCAGCTGCAGCTCTGATTCAACCCCTGGCCTGGGAACTTTCATGTGCCACAGGTGAGGCCCTGAAAAAAGCAAAAAGCAAAAAGCAAAAAAAAAAAAAAAAGATGACCTGCTCTTTCCTGGCTGAGAGGATATTTATTGATGGAATTCACGTAGAAAGCTAGGAGCTAGAGAGACAGTCTTCCCTCATCCCCAAATATTTACTTTTCATTGAATTTGTCAATGTTACAGAGTACTTGCACTGCCCAACCATGCCTGAGAATTCAAAGAAAGAAGTGGCACAGTGGACAGCCTCATCCACCCACTGTAGTATATTAAAACTTGATTCATGTGCATTTTGATCATTCCACAATCTTTTAAAAAATTATAACAAGGGTTGGAATTTTTCAATCTCCTGCAGGTCTTCAGATTTCTAGGACAGTATGCCATTAAATAACAATTCCACATATTCATCTCAGTTCATTCCTCAAAAACATAACCCCCAACATAATTTCACTGGAAAAAAATGCATACTTTTCAGGGGAAATATGTGACTCAAGGTCCAAGAGATTATTTGTTAAGATTTTTGGTTCCCAAATGAAGTCTTGAGTTTAACCAAGAATCTCTTGTTTCTCAGTCATCCAAACTCTCTTTGGCTGCTCATCTACTCACCCAAATGCATTAGAGTGTGGGCATCCTTCCTGCCACTTCAAATAATGCCAACATTATTGCCCAGATGTGGTTGGCAGGTCCTATCAGGTGGTATTGTAAACTTTTTAAGGAGTGCTATTCCTACATTGACACTTTCTTCAACTTTTTATTTTTATTTTGGCTGTATCCACAGCATATGGAAGTTCCCTATTCCAGGGATTGAATCCAAGCTGCAGCTATGACCTACACCACAGCTGCAACAATGCAGGATCCTTAACCTGCTATGCCCCAGTGGGAACTCCTATACTGACGCTTTTATCAAGACTGAACTCCTAGAGGAAAATGCTCCCATATCAGGATAAATTTACTCACCCATTTGCTTCCCTCTTTCCGGAAGCAGGTCTGCAACTCCTGCATTTGGCACAGGGATTTATTATAGAGAAACCCAGACTCTTCATCAGGGGATCCCATGCCACTTTGACATATTTTTATTGAACCAAAGATGCAAAACTAGGAAATTACCAGACTATCTCTTTATAGGGAAAGGCTTTTCAGTAAACCTGGGTAGCTTTCTCATGTCACATATCAGGACTAAAAATGACTGAATGGTTTAAGCTGTAATTATTAAAAATAGAAGTGCTACGTCACCTGTCTTTTGCCCCTGACTCTCCAAGTGAACAATGTAAAGACACATGGGCAGGTTGTTAAAAGAGATACACTGGCACAATTGCTGCATTTATAGAATGTCCAATACCTTAAATGCTTGGGCACAAGTGTATCTGGAATTCTTATCAAAGATCAGGCAAGATCCATGCAACTTAAGTGGGTTTTAGGTTGAGGTTCTGCTCACATTGCTTTCAATTGTAAGGACATGTCAGTGAATCCCTTGGCCTGAGCAGAAACCATACTCTTTGTACCACAGTTTACTGTACAACTTAGACCTGATTAGAGGAGGCTTTTGCAGCACTTCAAGTACAGCCCCTGAATTCACTGCCCTTTACATCAAAGGCTATTTGGTTCTACTCTAGGGATTGGCAAATTCGTTAGACACTTCACAGTTCTAATGCCTATTCCAGGTTACTTAACCAGGCAACATGCTCTGTCGAAAAACTTATTCCAAGTGTAAGGGGGGGAAAAAAAAGGCCTTGATACGGAACAGAGAAAAAGCACTACCCAAACAAAAAATTACCAAAAGGAACACAATCATTCCCTCCTTTTCTCACTTGATGGACTCAAGTCTGGTTGAATTTAATTTGTGGTTACCTCAGAACACAACTCAAATTATAGATGATAAATCACAGCCCTACGCAGATTATCTGAAACATCAGTTCCTCTGAGAGAAGCATGTTTCAGGACGTCTAACACAGCCACAGCCCACTGCAGAGTACTCCTCATGCATGGGGCACAGGACAGGTTAATAAATGTCACTTAATCTCCATCTTTTACGGCAGATCAGATCCCAGATGGCTGACGTTTTGCAGAATTTCTGATAGGAATCCAATAGAGCTGGATTCACATCCACTCTTAATAGCTATAACCTTCTTATGCAGAAGTTGTGACCCACATGAAGTCCACAAAGCGTACAGCAAATCTTACATCGTCAGCCCTAATGGAGGCTCGGTATTTCCGGTTTCCTGCATGCTGGGCAGTGGACTGCAGGGGTGGGAACTGTGTATCACTGTGTATTTCTGTTGGTCCTTGTGGTGTTTTTCCTTGTGGTCAAGAGAGATAGTCTTTGAGGACCCTTCAAATCATGCCTATTGTAGCTCCGACTCTATTCCTCAAACGGTCTCAAGACTGGGGTGGAATGTCTGAACGGAGATAAACCTGGGACCTGTCTAAACTACAATGATAATAAATGAACTGCTTTTTATAGATAGTTGGTAGCAAATGTTTCTTTCTGATCAGGTCTCCCTTAGCTACTCCATTATTGTCAATGAAAAGAATGTTGCCTGCTATATACGTAAACAAAGGATGTTGCAACCATCAAGCCATCAGAGTCCAGCTATCCCTGATGATGCTGAGCCCCGAGGAAATTCAGGGTGGGAACAGGATTCTCGCCATCAAGCAGTCAGTCACTGCAGCCACCTCTCCCCGCCTCCCATATTGCACCCTGAGGAAACGCAGGATGAGAAAGCACAGGATTTTGTGCCCAGAGAGCTGAGGTGCCTATCAAAGGAATGATTTCAAGGAGCCCAGACATTTGCATCTTCCCATACACAGACAAGCACTAAATTCAATAACTTGAGATGTCTAGTTTTCTTTGAGAGTATTCTTTTTAAAGTTTTGACTACCTGGTTCTTGTTGCAAAAATCCTTGTATATCCTGGCTCCTCCCTTACCCCTTCAGATCAGTCCCTCAGAGCTACCTGAGAGACTTTTCTGGGCTTGAAGCCCTCCGAATGTCTGCTGAATAAAACATCCTCTTTTAGTTTTTTTTTCAGTCAACATTATGACACAAAATTTCACAAGAGTGGTTTATGGTTTTACATTTAGCAAGAAAGTGGCTATTTATTTATTTACTTACTTATTTCTTTCTGCAGAGTAAGTGATCCCTAGCCCCCTATATAATGCAGAGTGGCTGCAGCAACATTGATTTTTTTTTTTTTAATTTGCCTTACAACGTTTCTTTTTTACATTCTTTTAAAATCTATATTGCGAAGATGGCAAGATAAGCATCTTTCTTACCAAAAGAAGTCCCTGATGCAGTGTTATAAAAATAATTTTCACTAGGGATGGTGTCTCTGTATTGCTATTTTCTAATTTCGGAGCTGCAGGATGCAGTCATTTCTTCCAGCCTAATTCCTTCAGGCTTTGTAACTCTCTGCCATTAGGCCCATGGAAAACATTTAGTTCAAGATTCTAATTTTATAGCAAAGAAGATAGAGCCTAAAGGAAAGTCAAGGACTTGCCCAAAGTCTAACAAGCCTGTCCAAGGTCAAACGAGCCCGTTAATAGTAGAAACAGAAATCGAATCCTTGGTCATTAAGTGCTCTTAAAATTTAGATGTGATCTCGCCTGGCATTTCAGGGAAGGTCTGCCCTCTTTAGCTCCTGAGATTCCAAGACCAGATAACAACATGAACAGTATCTGAATTTAGTAAGAAAACGTGTTGGTAACTTCTCCCACTTTGATTCACTTTCTTGTTTTTTCTTTTAAGTGTTTTCCCTTTTAAATTTCCTTTTAAGGGTTGTTTTATTTATCTGTTTATTTATTTGTCTTTTTAGGGCTGCACCTTCGGCATATGGAGGTTCCCAGACTATGGGTCTAATCAGAGCTATAGCTGCCAGCCTATGCCAGAGCCACAGCAACTCGGGATCTGAGACGGATGTGTGACCTACACCACAGCTCACGGCAACACCGGATCCTTAACCCACTGAATGAGGACAGGATCGAACCCACAACCTCATGGTTCCTAGTCAGCTGCATTTCTGCTGCGCCATGACGGGAACTCCTAAGGGTTGTTTTAAATAACCTTTGTTTGTATGAGTAAGCTGCCGCTCAATAAACCATCACCTGATTATTTACATTAGTAGTTTTTAAAGTATGATTTTGGAACCAGCATTGTATGAGAGCTTGACAGAAGAACAAATTTTGGGTCCCACCCCAGATATGACAGATTCTAGGGGTGGCATCCAGTAATCTGTGTTTTAACAAGCATCTAGGTGATTTTGCTACACACTGACATTTGAGAACTGATTTAGATAATTCCTGCTTAGATTAATTATAACATTGGGTTTGCAATATGGTAAACTTCCATCATTTATTGAACATTTATTAGCTGGCATCCTTCTTTTTTATTAAGATATAATTAACAAATAATATTGTATAAGTGTACAGTGTACAACATGTTGATTTGATACATTATATTGACAATATGATTAGACACATTTATACATTGTAATATAGTGTTAGCTAATATCTCTATCAGGTCACATAGGTCTTTTTTTTTTCTTTCTTTTTTTTTTAGGGCCACACCCATGGCATGTGGAAGTTCCCAGGCTAGGGGTAGAATTGGAGCTACAGCTGCCGGCCTACGCCAGAGCCACAGCCACGGCAGATTTGAGCCGTGTCTGCTACCTACACCACAGCTCATGGCAACGCCGGATCCTTAACCCACTGAGTGAAGCCAGGGATCGAACCTGAATCCTCATGGTTCCTAGTCGGGTGCGTTAACCACTGAGCCACAAAGGGAACTCCCACACAGGTCTTGTTTGTGGTGAGAACATCTGAGATCTAGATCTAGGCTCTTGGCAACTTTGAATTATATAATACAATTTTGCTTAGTTTTTTTTTTTTTTTGGATGCCTCACTGCATGTGGAGTTCCCAGGCCAGGGATCAAATCTGAGCCACAGCTGCGACCTATGCGACAGGGGATCCAACATGCGCCTGGCACAGCAGAGACAACGAGGATCCTATTGCGCCACAGAAGGAATTCCTATAATACAGTTTTGACAGTAATCACAATTTCTACCTGTGAGTTTACACCCTTTGACCATCTCTCCAATTCCTCCACCCACAGCCCTTCATTATCACTATTCTACTCTGTTTTTGAGTTCAGTGTTATTCTACACATAAGTGATATAGTACTTGTCTTTCTCTGACTTATATCACTTAGCACAATTCCCTCAGGTTCTTTCACAAAGAACAATATTTCCTTCTTTCTCATGTCCGAATAACATTTCATTGTTTGTACATGCCACATCTTCTTTATCCACATACATATCCACTGACAGACTCTAAGGTTGTTTTCATATCTTGGCTATTGTGAATAATGATACAATAAACATGGGAGTAAAGATACATTTTCAATATCCTATTTGCGTTTCCTTTAGATACATACCCAGAAGTGGAATTGCTGGATCATATGACAGTTCTATTTTTTTTTTTTTTTTTTTTGTCTTTTCTAAGGCCACACCCACGGCATATGGAACTTCCCAGGCTAGGGGTCTAATTGGAGCTCCAGCTGCCAGCCTACACCACAGCCACACCACCACCAGATCTGAGCCACGTCTGTGATCTACCTACACCACAGCTCACAGCAACGCCCGATTCTCAACCCACTGAGCGAGGCCAGGGATTGAACCCACAACCTCATGATTCCTAGTCGGATTCCTTAACCACTGAGCCATGATGGAAACTCCCCAGTTCTATTTTTTGAAGAACGTTCACACTGTTTGCCATAGTGGCTGTACCAATTTACATTCCCACCAACAGTGCACAAAGTTTTCCTTTTCTCCACATCCTTGCCAACCCTTGTTATTTCTTTTCTCTTTGATGATAGCCATTCTAAAAGGTGTGAAGTGGTAGCTCATTGCAGTTTTGTTTTGTGTTTCCTTGATGATTAGTGATGTTGAGCATCTTGTCTTTGTTGGTTATTTATCTCCTTCAGGAAAATGTCTGTTCAGTTACTCTGCCCATTTAAATGGGATTTCTGTTGTTGCTATTGAGTTCCTCATCTATTTTGAGTATTAGCCACGTATCTGATATATGGTCTGCAAATATTTTCTCCCATTCCTTAAGTTGCCTTTTCCTTTTGTTGATTGATTGACTGGCATTCTTCAACTGAAAAAACTTTACTCTGTCCTACATTACTCTCTTTTTTCTATCCCGCACCCCCAACACCCTGGATTCACAGACTTGGGAAATTCAGTGTGCTCAAAACATTACAGTCACCATTCTTTTTGATGCTCAAATAGTCCCTTATGTATCTGATGAATACTCTTCAAACTGTTCCTGTGTTCTTTCCATCTGGCTTCAGGAGTGGTTGAGAGCATCCTTGCTGTCTGACACAAGATATGTGTTCTCCTGTTTTTGTACTGAATCATGAGGGCAGGAACAAAGTCTGCTACACGACACTTACGGGAAAGGAACTGATACCTAAATAATGTTCTACACAATAAATGTATGTGAACCAGCTAAGTGAGTTTGGCCATTACTCTAGAAAGGGCAATGTTATATTGAAGTCCCTATGATTCTTACATGAGGATGATTCAGAGTAGGTGTAAATCAGTGTTTTGTAATGACTTTAGGTTAATTAATTTAACTCTGAGGTCTGATCCTTAATCAGATAAAAGAAATGCTTGTTGCTAATTTGCAAGGACATACTAGAGATAGTAACATGAGATATTTGGTTTCAGTCTTGAATGTGTATGGTTTTTAGGATCCATGTAACAACACATACATAGCTACTTAAAATATCTCAATGCTTAGGGTAAATGAAATATGTCT
The DNA here is from genome assembly GCF_054392235.1 of Sus scrofa. NCBI lineage: Eukaryota > Metazoa > Chordata > Mammalia > Artiodactyla > Suidae > Sus > Sus scrofa. Next base: position 113,389,306 of record NC_139385.1, on the reverse strand, counting down.
TGAATTTGCAAATTAATTTTAACTATTTAAAATAATTAATATTGGAGTTCCCGGAGTTCCCGTCGTGGCGCAGTGGTTAACGAATCCGACTAGGAACCATGAGGTTGCGGGTTCGATCCCTGCCCTTGCTCAGTGGGTCAACGATCCGGCGTTGCCGTGAGCTGTGGTGTAGGTTGCAGACGCGGCTCGGATCCCGCGTTGCTGTGGCTCTGGCGTAGGCCGGTGGCTACAGCTCCGATTCAACCCCTAGCCTGGGAACCTCCATATGCCGCGGGAGCGGCCCAAGAAATAGCAACAATAACAACAACAACAACAACAATAAAAAAAAAAAAAAAGACAAAAAAAAAAAAAACTATAAAAAAAAATATTGGAGTTCCCGTCGTGGCTCAGTGGTTAGCAAATCCAACTAGGAACCATGAGGTTGCAGGTTTGATCCCTGGCCTTGCTCTGCGGGTTAAGGATCCAGCATTGCCATGAGCTGTGGTGTAGGTCGCAGATGCGGCTCGAATCTGGCGTGGCTGTGGCTGTGGTGTAGGCTGGCGGCTACAGCTCTCATTAGACCCCTAGCCTGGGAACCTCCATATGCCGAGGGAGCGGCCCTAGAAAAGGCAAAAAGACAAAATAAATAAAATAAAATAAAATAAAATAAAACAAAATAATTAAGATTTCAATGCTTCTCAGAGTAACCTAAACATAAAAATTAATTTGCAAAGACAGTGATATTTTACTTATTAAATGATTATTATGAGCCAAGCACTATATCAGATGTTTAACATATATGAGATCACTTATTGCTTTCAAAACCCCTGTGAGTGAGGTAGATGGTTTTATTCCAGTCTTACTGATGACTAAACTGAGGCAGAGCAAGGATTAGTATTTCACCCCAGGTCACACTGCTAAGCAGTGGCAAGCAACCCAGGCTCTTCACCACCACAGTATTACACATTTCTAAATTTGTACTAGTAAATATAATGTACTAAAGAGCTGGCTCTATGATTAACTTATTATTTAGTTTCATAATATTTTCAGGAAGAGAACAGCAGCAGTGGGACACTGTGGCAAGAGCCAGGTATTTTGAATGTCAAGACCTGCATATGGGTTCCAACTAAAACTCAGGTGTGACCTTTGGCAAAACTGTTCTGAGCTTCAGTTTCTTCAACTACAAAATTAGTCTAATAACAACATCGCTCCCTAGCTCATAGGCATGAATATTGGAGAGTATAATGAAGGTGTTTCGTAAACTGGATTAGACATATAATCTGAACAGTATAAAAAACAATCTTAACTTAAAAACTTATGAGTTCACATCCTGTTTTAATACTCTTGCTCCTAAAACTGTTTCTCTTATAGTTTCCAAATGACTGAATTTTTCAAAACTGGCAGTTTTCTTTTCTTTCCTGTAATTATTTGTCTTTCTATCCTGGACTTATTAACATTTCTCTATTATTATGCAAATAAAGTATCTTTTACATGCTTCTCCCAAGGGCAAGTTTTAACTTCTTGTCTTGTTTCAGGTTTATCTGCAATATACAGGCGACATAATCTGCTGCTCTGGTGCCTCAGGCATTTGTGTTTTGCATATTTCACACAAGAAAATGGAGAAAAAAAGAGAAGTCAGCCAGATGGGATTCTCTTTCCAGGCAGAGAAGAACTAGAAAAATTTGCATGACCACGATCTCTTCTGTAGACAAAAGATGTTTGTTCTCAGGACTGGACATTGGTCACAGGGTGACAACCCATTCCCAAATTCCTGAGGCAGTGGGGTTTCCAATCTGAGGCTCTTGAATAGTTTCCAAGGTGCAATTATTTCCAAATTTAATCAACCTCCAGAAAATAGCTAATTAAAAATATCGTAAAACATCAAACCTTCTCTGCAAAATTAAACACACTTTTAAACACTTTTTTTTTTTTTTTTTTAATTGGCTGTTTAAGCAAGTCTTGCAAAAGCCCAGCCACCTGTTTGGGGGGGGTAGTTGTGGGGGGGAAGGTGAGGAGGTGCTAGCATTCCTAGGAGATGACTTTTCTTGGCAGCTACCTCCACCCAGTCCTTCCTGGAATCTGTCGTTGTCAGCCTGCTAAGATGTGACTCTGTATTTGGTGGGTGAAGATAGGCAAGGTTTTACCTCTCTTCAAATCCTTTTTCCATATTTTGTTTATAGTTTTTAAATGACACAACTACAGTAAAGCTCCTAAATGAGTGTATGGCACAGGGAAGGGGTTCAACAAATGAGATCCTCCTTCCCCCTCTCTTTCTCAACTGCTGGGCAACCCTGGCTGCCCCATTTCCCCAGGCTCAGCCTTACTACCCAGGAAGTTGGGTGTGGTTCCCAGAAGGTTTGCTTGGGATTTACATTTTAGTTTGCATTGATGACTTAATCCATCCTTTAGGCTTTTTTTTAGTAGAAAACCGAAGCAGAATCTCTTTCTGGCTAAATTTCTTTCCCTCAAAATTAAAACCCCCATTAAATAGAATGCTACAGAGTAAAACGCAGTGTATTTTTCTAAAATCTGAAAATTCTCAAGAATTCTTGGACCATAAGGGAGATGCTTGGGAAAGCAATATAATAGCAATACCATGGGAAACATGCTCCAAGACTCCCAGGGGATGTGTGAAACTGCCCTATTACCGAAACTTATAGAGACTATGTTTCTTCCTGTACATACGTACATACCTGTGTTCAAGTTTAATTTATAAATTAGGCACGGCAAGAGAGTAACAACAACCATAATAAAAGACCAATTATAATAATATACTGTAATAAAAGTTATGTGAATGTGGCCTCTCACTCAAATATTGCACAAATGTAATAATTTTCCGTCTTAACTAAGCACTTAGCACCTCTCCCCCAACCTCTGATGACCACTATTCTACTCTCTGTCTCTATTAATTTGCCTATTCTAGGCACCTCATATATTTTATTTTTTATTTTGGCTGTGTGTGCAGCAGCTTGATGTGGGATCTCAGTTCTCAGACCAGGGACTGACCCTGGGCCATAGCGGTGAGAGTGTCAGTCCTAACCACCAGACCACCAGGGAACTCCTTCTAGGTACCTCATTTAAGTGGGTAACAGTCATATAACTTTTAAAATACCTCAAACAATATAATTATACCTTTAAATAAAAACCCACATATGTGCACACCTGAAATTTTGGAAACAGAATTTTATAATGTTTAAAAATCTTACAAGGGAAGCATTTAAATAGATTTTAAACACATTTGTTAAAAATAAGAATTTGACAATGTCGCATTAACTGTATAAGAATAACTGATGGGCTTTAGGGAAAATGGAAAACTTTCCTAACCAAATTTCAACAGAAGATTTAGATAATTTTAGGATTGAAAAACAAGTATTATGATTTAGTAAATTTAGCCAATAATGTATTTCTACATATTGTTTTTATGTATTTTTTTTTAGCTTTGACAGAATTTAAAAAAATATATTGAAAAAAACTGAACATAGAACCAGATCTTTGACTGCTTCATTGGAAAGTGTGAAATCAGAAATTACAATTGTGACCTATTCAATTATATTGCTCTTATTATATTGCTATCACTAAAATATTTTTTGTAAAAGCAAAATTTTTTGTACCAATAATAACTAAAATAAATATTTCCTGTAGCATACGATTTAGCTTGGTGTTTATATATGTATTTTTAAAAATTGGTAAATATAGATATATTAGCAGTATATGGTAAAAATTTTTAAACCCAGTATACCCAAAGTATTATTTTAACACATAATGATAAAAAATTATTGATGAGATATTTTATTTTATATATATTTTTTGTCTTTTTTAAAAAAATTTAGGGCCTCCCCTGTGGCATAAGGAGGTTCCCAGCCTAGGGGTCGAATCGGAGCTGTAGCCGCTTGCATTTGCCACAGCCATGAGGGATCCGAGCCAATCTGTGACTGGCACCACAGCTCATGGCAACATCGGATCCTTAACCCACTGATCAAGGCCAGGGATTGAACCTGCGTCCTCATGGACACTAGTCAGATTCATTTCCACTGAGCCACAATGGGAACTCCTATTAATGAGATATCTTAAATTCTCTTTCTTTTATATGATCTTTGAAATCAAGTGCATACTTTACACTCAAACAGCTTTCAATTAGAAACAGCCACATCTCAAGGGCTCACATTGTGGCTCTTTTATTGGACAGCACAGTTCTAGAGAGCTTCAGTTAGCATTCAACTTCATTATTCTCAATGTCATTCCTAACTCTGGCTGTTCATTCTGGACTAGGCTGTTGAAAACAGGCAAGTGTAATATATTTTTCCAGCAATCTTTCAAAACAAACAGCAAAAATTAGGAAGATACAATCTATTGAGAATAGGGTATGCCTCATTCTGTGTGAGTTTATGGGAAAGAATGTAGTATTTTCTGACTTTTTCACCTAGAATTTCTTCTCTACTTTTTCTTTTTTTGGCTACCCTGCAGCATATGGAGTTCCTGGGCCAGGATCAGATTGGAGCCACTGTAGTCGTGACCTACACTGCTGCTGCAGCAGCAAGACACCAGATCATTTAACCCACTGGGCCAGGCCTGGCACTGCAGAGATGCCACTGATAGCATGGAACCACAGCAGGAACTCTTCTTCTCTCCTTCTTTACCAGGTAGAATCTACAGTTGGAAAATCTCAATGTACTCCTATCTCTGTAGTAACTTCTATCTCAGAGTCTCTGAAGGAAGATTTTTAGCTAATAAAGTTTTTAACCAGAATTGTGGTATTTTAGCCACCATTTCTATTCAATGTGTCTGGATTTAATCAGGTGAATGGCAGGTACTTGTTTTAACAATTCATCACCTGAACCGCATTGTGCCTGCTAAGGTGGTATACAGCATTTAATCAAGGCAGATAGAATCTAATATACTCTTATTCTCACGCTTAAGGAGAATGTAGTATATAATATCTAAGAAAGGCAATTATTAAATTAATTTCTATAAACATGACTCAGGCAAATAAAGGCCTCAGGTAAGAACTCGCCTTGAAATTAGCCAAAAGAGGTATAGACGGAGAAGCTGAGGCAAATTGGCTTGGTTGATGCAGCAAATGCAGGCTGCAGGTGAGTCACCCCTATTTGTTTATTAAGCCTGAAAGGGCAGTAGAAGATTTTGGCTTTGGTTTTACTTTTGTCTGAGATTATTTTTAAGCAACACGTACAGAAAACTGGTCATTATGTGGTTAGTCGTGCATTGTAGAGCTCTTAGAGAATATCACGGTCAACTGGACCATCTCCCACATTTTGTAGATGAAGAAACGGAGGACTGAGATGTGTGGGTTGGGGCTGATTCCTGGGTGTTTTGACCCCCCCTGCCCTGTGCGCCTCCCACTAAAGTTGTCAAAGGACAGGAATGAGCAACATTCAAAGGAGAACATATAAGTGGCACTAACATGTATCAAAAACTCATAATTGAAGGAACACAAAGTAAAAACATAAGATATCATTTTTCATTTAACAGACTGGCAAAGATACAAACTTAGAACAAGCATTTTGAAGCTTTTGGGAGATAGACACTTAAGCCCTCAATGTCTGATGCCTGAAATTTCACAGAGATCTATTCCTTTGGCTTACAGGTTTGTCTTGTTAAACATGAGAGAAATAAAATGCTACATTTTGCTAATCATTTACACCCAAGAAGAATGACTGCTTTGGCTCCTTTCCTGGGAATGGGGTTTCATTTGGGTAAAGGAGAAAACAAAATGACTCTAGGTCCCCGGTGCCTTAGGAGTGTGAGCGTGATTCTGTGCAAAAGTTCTGGAGACAGAGGCAAATAAATGGCCTTTGTCACAGTTTACTGATGGCTGGCTCTGATAACAATTTGAGCCCCTGGGGAATAGATTCAAGATGTTAGAGTGACTTGAAGAAAAATTGTTGATCTCTTTCTTTCATTCTTTACAGGTGGCATTTTGGTTTGGGATTTATTTGGGAGTCTCCTTTTTTTTGTCTGTCTTTTAATTTGCAGAGAGGTTGTGTTTCTTAGAGGTGGTCACTGGAAGCTGGAGATGAATCACTTCTAAAGTTCCTTCCTTACCTAAGACCTGCCAAAGGAAGACTCTGACAGGCTCAAGATGATGCTGCTAAATATTGGGTAACTTCTGGCCACATACCCAAGTGGCAAAAATGGGAAGTAAAAGGATTATATCTCAGTTCCTTCAGTTTTATGATCCTTGATTAATGTAGCTTTTTTAAAAAATTGAAGTATAATTAACTTACAATGTTGTGTTAGTTTCTGGTGTAGAGATAAGTGATTCGGATATATATATATATATTATACATGCTTTTTCATCTTCTTTTCCATTACGGTTTATTATAGGATATTGAATACAGCTCCCTCTGCTATACAGTAGAATTTTTTGTCTAAGTATTTTATATATGGTTGTTTGTACCTTCTAATCTCAAACTCCTAATTTATCCCTCCCTCTCTCCTTCCCCCTTTGGTAACCACATGCCTGTTCTCCATGTCTTTGTTACTTTTTCGTAGATAAGTTCATTTGTGCCATATTTTATTTTTTTGTGCGTGCTGTATTTTATATTCCACATATAGGTGATATCATATGGTATTTGCCTTTCTCTGACCTACTTCACTTAGTATGATAATCTCTAGGTCTATGATTAATGTTTTTATACAAATTTTGCCTCATTCTAAAATGAGTCTGAAGGGAAGTTCCCATTGTGGCGCAGCGGAAACAAATCCAACTGGTAACCATGAGGTTGCCAGTTTGATCTCTGGCCTCGATCGTAGGTTAAGGATCTGGCATGCTGTGAGCTGTGGTGTAGATCACAGACGCGGCTCGGATCCAGCCTTACTGTGGCTGTGGTGTAGGCTGGCAGCTGTAGCTCTGATTTGATCCATAGCCTGGGTACCTACATATGCCACGGGTGTGGCCCTAAAAGAAAAAAGAAAAAATAAAAACAATGAGTCTGAGGCAGCATGAAAACTATGAAAACTATTAACTACTAAATTCAACCCAGGATGCTCACTTGCAGAGTAGTTTGCTAAAGGTCTATGGATTTTGAGGTTTTTGTTTAGATTCTTGCATTATGTTATGTCATAGTAAGATAAATCGACTACATTTATTACCATCCTGAGCCACTTTATATTTGCATGATAACTTTTTATTTACACAAGACTTTAAAATCCTGTTTCACTTGACTTTCCCAACAATCTTGCAAGCTAGGGAGGAATGGCAGATGAGGAAACTGAGAAAGCTCTAATTTCTTTTTCTTTTTTGCTCTTTAGGGCTGCACCCATGGCATATGGACGATCCCAGGCTAGGGGATGAATTGGAGATGCAGGTGCCAGCCTACACCACAGCCACAACCACAGCAACTTGGGATCTAAGCTGAGTCTGTGACCTACATCACAGCTCATGGCAACGCCAGATCCTTAACCCAGTGAGCGAGGCCAGGGATCAAACCCCCATCCTCATGGATACTAGTGGGATTCATTTCTGCTGCTCCACAACAGGAACTGCCATGACTTCTAAACTCAATGTTGCTCAAGTGGCAGATAGAACTAAGGTTTAGCCCACCTCGTTCCTTCCACTCTGTCACACTGCCTCTCAATAAAAGCAAAGAAAAAAATTATTCTTCAATCCAATTAGGGTGATGAATCCCCACCAACATTGTTGCTTGAAATTAACCCTCTTTATTTTCCAGCTCTTACTATCTCAGGCAAGTCCCTGAATAGCTTTCTCTTGTTATCTTCCACTCTGGTCAAGTCTTCAAGGAACCACTCGCCCCTTTGGCACCAGGGCCCCCTTGCCAGTCTCACCACTCCACAGGCATCACCTGGTCTGTACTGTAACTACAGTAGCAGAGCAAGCTGGCTGCCCATCAAAATCTAAGAACCCTCTTACCACAGAGCCTCCCTTGCTCCTAGGTGTGCTGATGAAGCTCCAACCAATGGAGGGAGAGTAAGGACCATGTGAGGAAGTTCTGTCTTCCTTACTTATGAGGAAATTCCTGGCTGTGGACTTTCTTTCCTCATCCTTCCTTTTGGCTTGATTGGCGACGACTAGACTGACCTTGGCAGCTACGTATAAAAGGTGGCAGAGCCCCCCACCCCCATCAACATGGGTCCCTGAGTGTCTGTGTGGAGCAGAAATCTTGAATGAAATTTGAACCACTGGATTTTGAAGTCTCCTTATGACAGATGTTAGATTTTTACTTCAATATGGTCCCTTTGGCTGTTATCCCTTGACTGTTCTTTCCTTAGCTGCTCCATCACATCTATATGAAAGCTCTTTAATTTCTGTACATCAATACCACACTATAATTTTTAATGAGATATTACAGAAAATTGGGGGACAAAGGAAGGAAATCACTCTGAGGCAGCAGCTTTAACAGTTAAGTCTTCAGTGCCCACCCCAGCCCCACCTTGCTTTGCTTTATTGCTGGCCTGCTGTACGCTATGGCTCCACCCTATACTGAAAGCACTTTGGGCCTTTAGCTTATATAAGGATGGTCAATAGTGGAATATCAATTTCCCTTACGGGAAATCCTCTCCCCTCCACTCCCTGCCCTGCAACAGAGGGCAAAAAACCAATGGCAAATAGTGTGATGTCAGTGGATTTCTCAATGTCTGAGTTATTTAGTCATAAATTACACCACATATGAGGCACCAAGAGCCCATCTTAGCCTAAACTAAGTTCAATCTAATTCTTTTTTGGTCTCTCTCCAATAAGAGTTCAAAACATTCTGAGATCCAATTTCACATCCAGTTACCTTGTTACACTTTTTTATTTTTGTCTTTTCTATGCTGCACCCACAGCATATGGAAATTCCCAAGCTAGGGGTGGAATCGGAGCTCACACCAGATCCTTAACCTGCTGAGTGAGGCCAGGGATCGAATCCGCAACCTCACGGTTCCTAGTCAGATTTGTTAACCACTGGGCCATGACGGGAACTCCACGTTACACTTTTTTTTTTTTTTTTTTGATATTTTCCTTTTTCTGAATTCCGAAAATATTTCCATTTTGTGGATAATATAATACAACCAGAATGACTTGGAGGTAATTCTGCATAACTCTTGTGTCCTATTTTTTGGGAATCATCACACTTCTTTTGGTTCAAGCCCATTTCAAGAAATCCCTCCATTTCTCTACTCCTTGTAAGCACTTTGCACTTAAGTTTCAAATGGATAATAAATATTCAATACCATGTTAATGTGTGTTTTAAAAAATTGAAGGGTAATTCCATCAGAAATGAGTAATGATATTAATTTCTTTTCTAGATGGAGAAATCACCTCAGGAGACAACCCCCAGGGCTGTTCCACTGCTCTCTGCTAACACTGGACCCACTGACACAATCTGCCAAAGAGAAAGAATTCAGGTGTGCCGAGGATAGGCTGATCCTAGAAAGACAAGAAAGGGCCCAACCACAGGTCAGACGCTTTTCCTGTTACTGCTCTTCAGAAAGAGTGGGTGAGCCCGGTGGAAGAAAAGATGGAGGCTCACTCCTCACTGTCCCAAAAGACTGCAGATGCTACCTTATGAATCAAGGAAGGAACACAGGGAGAGGAAGAAAATGATTTATCAAATATTAGATATTTTCCCCCTTTTTGATATGGCGTTGCACTTTCTAAGCAGAGAAATGGAGAGACTTGAGGTTTCTGAGTAGCGTTAAAGAAACCTGCAATGACAAAGAGAACCAGAGGGGAAGCCAGAGCAGATGAGAGACGCCAACAGGTCTATGAAGGATGGCAAATGGATGAGGAAAGGCTAAATAATGAAATATGGAAGGATTTACAGCGTGGCGAATGGACAAAGGGATGCAGCTCTGGAGAAAGCTGATATGCCTTGAAGAACCCAGGAGAGATGGCTTGGCTATGCCAGGTACAGAGAGGAAAGTCAGAGAGGGAGCTGAGGAGACAGGTATTAACGCCCAGCTGCACATAGTCCAGCCAGTGCCCGCCCCCTGGCCCCACCGCCCACCTGGCAACACCTGGCAACACCAGGCAACAAGTGTTTATTTCTCTTACCCAACCCTGCCACAAAGTAGGGGGGGGTCCCTCTAACAAAATGGCTTTATAATCATAGAATAAAGACCTGCGTGTTGGCATTTAGGCAAGCCAGCCCCATCCTCAGCTGTTCGCCTTCAAGGGAAGCTGTCAATCAACAAGCTTTGCCCACATATGCAGATTTATGAGAAAAACATTCCTGAAACAGAAGAGACCACGATAGAAACAAATGACCTGAGAGGAAAGCGAAACAGATGGAAAATAGACCAGAAAGGTTATGAGACACAGAGGCTCAATCTAAGTGACCCAACATCTGACTCATACATGTTATGAAACCAGAGAACAGAAAAAACAGGAAAGAAAAATTTTTAAAGAAATAATATAAGCTTTTTCCAGCACTAAAAGACATGACAGAATGAGAAAGGAAGGAAGGAGGGGAGGACACAGGCCCATACCTGAATTTGGCCTTGTAAAAATTCTGAAGACTGAAGATAAAGAGAGGACTGCTAAAAACTTTGAGTGGAGAAAACGGACTCACCAACTAAAGCAAAAACAGGTAATCTATAAAGCAATAAGAATCAAGCTGACCCAGAATTTCTTGTCAGCATGCTTGGAGGCTAGAATACTCTGAAACAATGCCTTTAAAATTATGAGGGAAAGTATTTCAAATATGGAATTCTGTATACACCTAGGCTATTATTTGAATGAAAGACGTTTTTTTTTTGGCATGCGAAACTTAGGGAAAAATCTAATCTTACCGTTCTACTCAGAGGCACAGTGAACAGTACTGTACGCTCCTCCATGGAACTGCTGCCAAGATCAGCCCACCTTTCACGTCCACGCTCTCTGTGCAGGTGCAGTGGATTAACACGGCCACAATTGTTCCCTCCCCCTGCTCCTCTTTTCCTTCCCTCCTGTTTCATGTAGAAAACATTTACTGCAGGTGGCCAGCAGAGTCAGGGCTGAGGATGCAGCAGAAGAGGATTCAAAGGGCTCCTCATCTCATTCAAAGTCCTAGTGTGAGTTCTCACAGTGGTTACCAAGGCCTGCCCTGTCTGTTGTTTTTGAACTTTTAGAATTAGTCTGTAGAGAAGCATTGAAAGCAAGTGTAATTGTTGGACACTGTAAACCTTGAGGCCGCGAATTGTAGCAGACAAAAGTTAGGTAGAGAGAGGGGAGATGATAGCCCAATTTTGTCTCCCACCTTTTGAATTGAATGTAGTTGATTGATTTTTACAACTCTATTATTACTGTGCTGTTCGGCAGAAATTGACACAACACTGTAAATCAATTATATGATAATTTAAAAAAATTAAATTAAATTTTTAAAATGTGGTACACATGAACCCATCTGTAAGAATAGAAACAGACTCACAGACATGGAGAACAGACTTGTGGTTGCCAAGGGAGGTGGGGACGGAGTAGGATAAACTGGGAGTTTGGGGTTGGTAGATGCAAACTATTACATTTACAATGGATAAGCAATGAGGTCCTACCGTACAGCACAGGGAACTACATCAATTTCTTATGATAGAATGTGATGGAAGATAACATGAGAGAAAGAATGTATGTATATGTATGAGACTGGGTCACTTTGCTGTACAGCAGAAATGGACCCAACATTGTAAATCAACTATAGTTTATTTTTGTTTTTTTTAGGGCCACATGTGTGGCCTTTGGACGTTCCCAGGCTAGGAACACAGCCACAGCAACACAGGACCTGAGCCGCATCTGTGACCTACACCACAGTTCACAGCAACCCCGGATCCTTAACCCACTGAGCAAGGTCAGGAATCAAACTCGCATCCTCATGGATACTAGTCAGATGTTTCCTCTGAGCCGCGATAGGAACGCCTCAACTATACTTTAATAAAAACATTTTTTAAGATAAAAATTTAAAAAGTATATAAAAGGTATAAAGGTATCCAGCAGAGGAACTAAAATCATGCTGTATCTGTTTGGAAGAGGAGATGGAAATGAAGACTAAAAGTGATCAAAATCTTCAATCCACAAACAAAATCAAAATAATAACAAACATTTCATTCAGTATCAATGCTTTAATATTTAATAATATTTAATATTTAATAATGCCAGATGGTACCAACTTTTATTACTACTTTGTCAAGCACACTTGACAAAGGAATGACCACCATTGAGGGCTATGGTAAAGCATCGTGGTGTCTTTCTCCAAAGGTGGCCTCCCACACAGCAGGCCTCCTGCTACTCATGCTTCTGAGTGTTTTCCCTGCCACAGGGAACCTGGGCTGGCCCTGGGACTCACCTGAAACAGAGAAAAGTGGCACAAACGACAGGCTGCCTGTTCTGGGCCTAGGCTTTAGGAAAGCCTGGTAGCTTCTATTTTGCAGTATTTTGGAGCTCTGAGGAAACATGTTTTCGAAGATCTGCTGCCCTGCTGGAGGTATTTTGTGGAGAGATCCCCAGGAGAGAGAAGAGGCCCCCCTAGGCTCAGCCTAGCCAGACGTGTGAGTGGAGCCGCCTTGGATGTTCCAGCCCCACCGCTATCTGACTGCAGCAGCGTGAGACACCCCCAGGGAGAGCAGCAGAAAGCACCATCCCGCTGGGCTCCAGCTCACCCACAGGATTGGGAGAGATAATAAGATGGCTGTTGTTTTCAGCCACCAAATTTGTGGTGGTTTGTTAGACAAAGAAAGATAACTGAAGCAGGCACGTTTAATCTCCTTCTGTCAGGTCACCCACTTCCTGCACAAGTTCCAGAATATCAATCCCAAAATTCCAAGAACCAAAGAGAGGGAGGGGCTGAGGAGGAGTGATAGAAGGATGGACAGGAGAGAGAAGACAGCAAGATGTATGGTTGCTGCATGGGGTGAGGTGGGAGCAAAAAGAACCTCCCAGTAGGGGAGTCAGAGGGCTTTTACATTCGTGAACACCAAAATTAAAATACGATGAATTTTTTTGGTACCACTGCTATAAATATCCTGCCTCTGCCTTCTCATTTTCTTCCCATACTTACTAAAAACTGCTACACACAAGTTGCTTCCTTTATTTATTTATTTGCTTATTTATTCTTTTTATGCCTGCACCTGCGGCATATGGAAGGTCCTGGTCTAGGGGTCGAATCAGAACTGCAGCTGCCAGCCTAAGCCACAGCCACAGCAATGCCAGATCTGAGCTGCGTCTGTGAACTACACCACAGCTTACGGCAGCGCTGGATCCTTAACCCACTGAGTGAAGCCAGGGATCGAACCCACATCCTCACAGACACTATGTCAGGTCTTAACCCACTGAGCCACAACGGGAACTCTGCAAGTTGCTTTACATGAGTCGAATTTTTATAAAAATTAAGGAGCTGAATTTATGTCTAGAAAAAAATTCAGAATTCCTAGGAGAAGACTTATTCACCCTCTTCCCTGTGATTTGCTCAGCCCAGAGATCTGCCTTAAGCATCAGACTATGAGCAGATGGGAGGGGCACTAGATTCTACAGGCACTGCAAGTTTCCCGCAGGCGATTTGTTTCTGCATCCTCAGCAATGAGAAGGGCGTATCTCCATGAGACTGGCTCCTTTAGCTTGGATCCTTGAATGAGAAGTCACAGGAGCCTGTTCTCAATCCACTGCCTGGAGCAGAGCAGCCGCAGCCAAACTGCAGCCACGGACTGGTAAGAGGAGCAGGAAATAAATATTTGTTATAAACTACTAAAATTTTGAGGTTGTTACATGGCATAATCTAGTGAAAGCCAACTAATATGAAGACCAAGCTCCAAAAGCTCCAGAGGGGAAGAAAGAAATCTGGTAACTTAGAAAGGGTCTAAATCAGACAGTTGCAAACTTAAGACCAGCAAGGTAATGGAGCCGTTTCTTCAAAGTTGTGAGAGAAAATTACACTGACTCTAACCTATAGCTGATAAAACCTATGAAGACGTACGCATATATGCAAGGACTTGAAAGCTTACCATCCCTGTGTGCCTCGCGAAACAAAGCAAACCATATGATTATGCATATATATGTACATATGTATACGTATATATTCCATTATATTTTATCCTACCAAAGTAAAAAGAAATAAAACCTCTTTCTTGTTAGTGAGGATAAAGGGAAATAAAATATGTAAGTTCATTTCTGGAGAGTTTAGCAAAAAATGTTAAAAAATGGTGCTCCCACTGTGGCGCAATGGGGTTGGCGACCTCTTGGGAGCACTGGGACGCCAGTTCAATCCCTGGCCCAGCCGGCACAGGGGGTTAGGGACCTTGTGTTGCCACAGCTTCAGTCTAGGTAGAGGCTGCAGCTCAGATCTGATCCTTGGCCCTGGAGCTCTATATGCCACGGGGCAACCAAAAATGGAAAAACATATATATATAATATATACATATATATATAATATACACACACACATATATATATTAAAACATGTCCTTACCTTTTTTTTTTTTTTTTTTTTGTCTTTTCTAGGGCCGCACCCACGACATATGGAACTTTCCAGGCTAGGGGTCTAATCAGAGCTGTAGCCGCAGGCCTACGCCACCGCCACAGCAATGTGGGATCTGAGCCTCGACTGCAACCTAAACCACAGCTCATGGCAACACCGGATGCCAAATCTTTAACCCACTGTGTGAGGCCAGGGTTTGAACCCGCAACCTCATGGTTCCTAATCGGATTCGTTAACCACTGAGCCACGTCAGGAATGCTCTGTTCTCACCTTTTGATTCAGCAATTTCATTTGCAGTAATTCATTTGAAGGAAATTAGCATAATGTAGGCAAAAATTTAGCTACTAAGTTATAGCATGGAGCGTTCTACATAATAGTAATAACTGGAAACAGCCTAATGTACATACTAAGCAGGTATTAAGTATAATGTTGTAATTTAAAAAATGATCCCTTTAAAGTAAATAATTCATGAGTGTATTAACAATTTTTTTATAAAAATATAAAAGGGTATACAGGAAAAAATAAACCTTTTTCCATCCTTACCTTCCAGCCACTGATTTTCCTCCTTGAAGGCAGCTGATACAAGTTTCCCTTTAAATTAATCCAGGGACAGTCTTCCATATATAATAAATTATATATAATAGTATATATATATTATGCATGTAGTATATTATATATAATAATAACTGTATATACTATATATTTTACATATAATAATATTATTATAATAACATAACTATTATATATAAGAACATATAAGCATATATTTTTTCTTTTATGGTAGCTTACTATCCACAGTTATGCCCTTGGCTTTTTATACTTAATTCTCCAATATGAAGAATATGATTGTTCAATATGAGCACATGGAGAGCTACTTCATTCTTTTAAGCAACAACAGAGTATTCCTTTGATGTGTGGTTAATTTTGAAGGAATAAATTAAATTCCTTTAACTTATCTAGTCATTTTGAGAATATCACATTTGTGGAAAGTTTGTAGAACACTTACTAACATGGATAGATGCTTGTGATTTATCAAGGGAAAAAGAGAAAGCAGCAGATTACAAAGTGGTTGAGGGCTATAGTAGTCTACACATCTACAAGTACTCTATTCCAAAGGCTGAGGACACATACACACATATTCACATGAAAACTTGGCATTTGCCATTACAAATTCCTGGAATAACTCAACCACTGTGCTCTTTGTCCTAGTGGGTTGGCCTTTGTAACCAGGGAAACAGCCCTGGTTCATCTAAAGAAATATTGGGGAGATAGACCAGCTAAAGATAACAAACAGGGTTATGGTGTCCCCTGGGTACTTGGTGATCTCTCTCCCTCTCTTTCCCCCGTACCCCAGGTTTTATGACTTTGACAATCAGCAATTACTTCTGGTCCACATCATCTGTAGGGTTTTGAAAGTGGTGACAAATACATGGATGACCAGCAGACAGAGCTTGTTTGTGGAGTCTTCACCCTCGTCATTGTCCATTTCCTGGACAATCACACACAGGTACAGTGTAGGGCATTATTCCTTTGGTCCAGACAGCTTTGCTGAACCCAGTGTCAATGTGCACAGTTGGAGTTCCCACCTCTTTCCAGGAATTTTCCTAATTTCTGGGAGTGCCTGAGGGGTGCTCTTCTTGCCATGATGTACTTGTGAACGGTGATGGTATATTTATTCTCTGGTCACTACCTCACTGATGGCAGAACCACCCTTCTTCTCCCCACCTTACTTTGCTGGAGTCATTTGGCTGGGACCAGCTTAGAAAGGCTTGGTGATCTTAACAGGCTTTTCTTTTCCATGCTCACTTGTGATACCAGCCAGCACCATCATAGGAGCATCCAACCCAGCCTTCCCTGTTGCTTGAAGTCAACCCAGGAGTGGACCTTGCCACCACCTCCTTGCTTACTGATAATCGAATTAGAAATATATCTGGGGAGGGAGTTCCCATCGTGGCACAGTGGTTAACGAATCACCAGGAACCATGAGGTTGTGGGTTCAATCCCTGACCTTGCTCAGTGGGTTGAGGATCCAGTGTTGCTGTGAGCTGTGGTGTAGGTCGAAGATGTGGCTCGGATCTGCATTGCTGTGGCTGTGGTGTAGGCCAGCGGCTACAACTCCCATTAGACCCCTAGCCTGGGAACCTCCACATGCCGTGGGTGCAGCCCTGGAAAAGGCAAAAAGATCAAAAAAAAAAAAAAAAAGAAAGAAAGAAAGAAATATATCTAGGGGAGTCCCCATTGTGGGTCAGCAAGTTAAGAATCTGACTAGTATCCATGAGGATGCAGGTTCAATCCCTCACCTTGCTCAATGGGTTAAAGATTCAGTGTTTTTGCAAGATGTGGTGTAGATCACAGATGTGGCTTGGATCCAGCATTGCTGTGGCTGTAGCTGCAGCTCCAATTTGATCCCAGTCTGGGAACTTCCATATGCTGCAGGTGTAAAAAAAGAAAAAAATAAAGAAATATGTCAGAGAAATGGACTAATCAAAAACAGTGACCAGAAGCCTTTCAGTTCTGCAGAAACTAAAAAAACAACCCTAACAGGAAAACTAGTTGGGAGTCCCTGGGATCAGTCTTTAGAGATCAGCTGCCCTGCCTCATCTGTGTTTTGCCCTTTGACCTCACTCTGGCTGGACACCAGACCCTTCTCTAAGAAGCAGTAACAGAAAGAGAGGAGACTGGATCAGACCCTGATAGTTTGAAAAGCCTGCCGTAGCTGGAAGGATTTTCAAACTATTTCTGCTCTCCCCAGAGGTGTTCATATTGAAACAAGCAGGCTTTCTTAAAATTAAAAAAAAAAAAAAGTCTTTTTATTTTGGAATAATTCTCGATACAGAAAAGTTGCAAAGATATGCCTGACAGTTCCCCTAATGTTAACACTTACATTACCCTGATACATTTGTCAAAGCTCAGAAACCAACATCCGTACATTACCACAAGCGAAATTCCAGATTTTATTTGGGTTTCACTAGTTTATCCACCAATGTTCTTTTTCTGTTCCAATCTCCAATCTGGGAGCCCACCGTGCATTTTGTCGCCATGTCTCCTGGGTCTCCTCTGCTCTGTGACAGTTTCTTACTCTTTGAATTTCACCACCTTGATAATTCTGAGGAGTACAGAGGTCAGGTATTTTGAAGACTGTCCCTCAGTTTGGGTTTCTTTTTTTTTTCTTTCTCAGGATTATACTGGGGTTTTGGGTTGTGGGAAAAAAAGGGAAGGACCCATCTCTTCACACCAGATCTGAGTGTGTGGGGGGAAGGGGTAAGTGACCAATCACTGGTGATGTTAACATGGGCAGGCGTTGCCTGCCAGGTCCCTACAGTCACTGTTTTTTTCCTTTTCATGCTTTATTCTTTGGAACAGAGTCACTAAATCTAACCCACACTAACAGTAGGGCTGGGGGGGACTGAGCTCCACCTCCTGGAGGGAACAGTATCTACATATATTGTTTAGAATTCTTCTGTAATGAAGATTTGTCCCTCCCTCCCTGTTTGTTTATAGTTTATTTATTTATTTGTCTTTTTGGGGCCACACCCACAGCATATGTGGATTCCCAGACTAAGATTAGGGGTCTAACAGGAGCTACAGTTGCTGGCCTATGCCACAGCCACACCAGAGCCACAGCAATGCCAGATCCAAGCCCCGTCTTTGACCTACACCACAGCTCGCAGCAACACAGGATCTTAACCCCCTGAGCAAGGCCAGGGATGGATCTGCAACCTTATGGTTCCCAGTCAGATTTGTTTCCACTGCGCACCAGGAGGGAAACTCCAGTTTATTTATATACAAGCATCCTTTGGATTCAAAATAATAAATTCTCTCGTTTAAGGGGTTGGGTCAGTACTTAGGCTTTTAGCAAAGTTGACCGTCCCCCGTGACAGGAAATACAAAAGCTTCTAGGGGCTCCTAATGGACGAAAGAACAAAAAATCTTAAAAAAAAAAAAAGGTTTAATTTCAGCTCTGGCACATATTAGCTATAGAACCTAAGGCAAGTTTCTTAATCTCTCTACCCAGTTTCCCTTTGTAAAATACAGATATGTTAACTACTAAAAATATTATTATAGAGAAGCATGAGATTATTTTAAACATATAGCATAGAGGCTAACAAATAGTTAATGCTTAATAAATATTAGCTGCTATTTATTACATGATTTAATTTTATGAAAGTAAGAAGTAAATATTTACATATGCATATGAATATACACACATACATATCCATAAAGAATCAGTAGTTAAAAATATCCTTAGTGGAGTTCCCATCATGGTGCAGTGGTTAACGAATCCAGCTAGGAACCATGAGGTTGCAGGTTCGGTCCCTGGCCTTGCTCAGTGGGTTAAGGATCCGGCATTGCAGTGAGCTGTGGTGTAGGTTGCAGATGCGGCTTGGATCCCGTGTTGCTGTGGCTCTGGTGTAGGCTGGTGGCTACAGCTCCGATTCGACCCCTAGCCTGGGAACCTGCATATGCCACGGGAAGCGGCCCTAGAAAAGGCAAAAAGACAAAAAAAAAAAAAAAAAAAAAAAAAAACTTTAGTGAATTTTCTTTTCTTCTCTTCACTTATTTGTACATTCTAAATTTTCTATACTAAACATCATTTTTTTACTAAGAGAAAAAAATGATAAAAGTTAGTTTTCAGCTTACTAACACTGCTGAAAGTGTGGAAAATGACCACTTTCTCATGCCACTGCTGGGAAGAAAACTTGCTAAATCTTTTCTGAAGAATGTCTTGGCAATAAGTATCAGAAGCACTAAAATTTTGCAGACCATCTGACTCAGCAATTCCATTTCTAGCTATTTATCCAGATGAAAATTTTGTACAGTATATATGCACAAAGATTTATTCATACAAATGTTCAGTACATCAATTACAAAAGCAAAAACTTTAATAACTGAATCCTATATATGAATTATGGTCTTATGCAGCCAAAAGAACATTTTGTAGAAGACGTTACTGAAATTTTTAAAATGTTTACAATACGTTTGACAAAGGGCAGTTACAAAAATTATGGCCACCATAATTTTATTTTTTTAAAACACATACCCACACAAAGTTGTTTTAAAAATGTATCTAAAAGGCAACAATTATTATCTCACAGTAGTTGGATCATGAGTGCCTTCTTATTTTCTTAGTTGGGATTATCCATATTTTCCAGATTGCTTACAAGAAACCTAAATTATTTTTGGAAGCAGAAAAAGCCAATGCTATTTTTAATATGCTCATCATAGAGAATTTGGAAAATACGAAATATTATATAGAAGAAAATAAAAATAATCACAATTCTACCACTTAGAACTAACCATTATTAACAATTTGTTGTATTTCTTTCAGTCTTTTATATGAATTTGTGCAAAATCTTTGCCACTACCCCCTCCTACTCAACTGAGGATCATGCCGTATGTAATGTTTTCTATTCTGCTTTTGTTTTTATTTAACATTATATCATGAACAACTCCCTAAGTCTTGAGCACTTTTTTTTTTTAAGTCTTGAGCACTCTTTAAAACAAAATTAAGAATCAAACAAGCTAGTGAGGAAGATGTGCAGGAATTGATTTACAAAGATTCTTTCTGAAGTGGACAAAAAAGTAAGCTGCAAAGCAGTATTATGAGATGGTCAAATAAAATAGTCACCAAGCCTTTATTTTTGGTCATAAGAGGAGGAATTGTGTGGAAATGTTTGGTGATTGAAAATTTTTAAATAACATGTATATCATTATTGTCTCTGTAATCAGAAAAGTAATATAGCTTTTAAAATAAATATAAACCCCATTTTAAAGGGCCGTAGAATAGTCTACCACACCATAAACCTCTCCTATTGTGGGACATTTAGATTTGTTTCAACTCTTTCTGTTACTATAAATAATGATAATGCTAGAATGAATGTCTTTGTTTTCAAGTCTTTTTCTGAGCTCATTACATTCTATGATAAATTTGAAGGAGGATTGCTAGATCAGTTTGTGTGGACTAATCTTAAAAGATTTTGCTTGAAATGTATGCTTGCATATGAATGTTTGCTTATATATTAAAAGCAATAGATTTAACTTTCTATTTCTTAATAGAAATCAGTAGGACCCCTTAGTTTATGGCTTTTAATCTACTCAAGAGAATTTCTCTTGGGAAAAAAATGCATTCTCTTTGAGAATATATTCCAGAATCTTATTCAAAAACAATTTTCCAAGCCCAGTAGAAACTTTGAAACCTGCCCTAATATTCCACAATAGAGAACTGGAGGCAGTAGGTCAATGTTCCTGATTCACTAGGCTAATGAGACTCAGGCCAATTCACTGGTGATATTCTAATTCAGAATTGAGAAGAGAGACTGTGGATAATAAAAATAAATAAAAATTGAAAAGTCATCAATCCTTGGTTTTATCCTCTCTCCCATTAAAAAACAAACAAAATGTTGCTCTTTTTAAAAAAGTGAGTTTTATTGAAATATAATTAATATACTATATGTTATTCCTTCAAAATATATGATTTGGGAGTTCCTTAGAGGCTCAGCAGGTTGAGGATCTGGTGTTGTCACTGCTGTGGCTCAGGTTCCACCCCTGGCCCAGGAACTTCTGCATGGTGTGACCAAGACCAAAAAAAAAAAAAAAAAAAGGCCTTTCAAAAAAAGTATACAGTTTGGGATTAAGATGGTGGAGTAGAAGGACTGGTGCTAAGAAGGACTGGCACTAAGCCTCTCTCATAAAAGCAATAGAATTACAACAAATTGCTGAACGAGCTTCAACCAAATAGACTACAAACTATAAAAAAGATATCCTACTTCAGAAGACAAAGAGGAGGCCATATCAAAATGATGGGAGGGTGACTATGTGATATAAGCAAACCCATACTCATGGGGTGGGCAGCCTACAGACTTGAAAGTAACGATATCACAGAGACTCACCTATGGGAGTGAGAGTGCTGAGCCCCATGTCAGGTCCCCATGCCTGGGGATCTGGTACTGGGAGAAGGAGCCCCTGGAGCATTTGGCATTGAAGGCCAATGGGGCTTGCATGCAGGAGCTCCTTGGGACTTGGGGACACAGAGACTCCATTCTTGAAAGAGGTACACAGGCTTTCATGTGCACTGGGTCCCAGGGCAAAGCAGAGTCTCCATAGGAATCTGGGTCAGATCTGACTGCAGTTCTTGGAGGATCTCCTGGGAAAACAGGGGGTGATTGTAGCTCGTTGTAGGGGAAGGACATTGGAGGCAAAGGTCTCAGGAATAATCATCAGTGTGTGCTCCTCTAGAGGTGGCCATTTTGGAAAAATCTGGCCCCACCCATCAGGGCTGAGGAACCCCTGGCCAAATAATAATCCAGGTGGGATCACAGCCCTACCCATCAGCAAATAGGCTGCCTAAAGACCCCCCAGGAATCCAGCCTCCTCTAATTTTACCCAGAGACAAAGCCCCACCCACCAGAGGGATAAGAATCAGCTTCACCTACCAGTGGGCAGGTACAAGTCCCTCCCATCAGGAAGCCTACAGCAAGCTGCCATACCAACTTCAGCCAAAAGGGGGGCAGACTATAGAAACAAAAGAGGCTATAACTCTAGTGTCTTCAAAAAGGAGACCACACTGAAAATCCATATAAAATGAAAAGGTAGAGAATTATGACTCAGATGAGGGAGAAAGAAAAAAACCCAGAAAAACAGCTAAGTGATCTGGAGGTTATCAACCTCCATGAAAAAGACTTTAGACAGATGATAGTGAAAATGATTCAAGATTTTAGAAATAAACTGGAGGCAAAGATTGATAAGTTACAAGAAACATTGAGCAAAGAAATACAAGATTTAAAACTTAAGCAAGGAGAGATGCAAAACACGATAACAAATAAAAATTTATTAGAAGAAAATAACAACAGAATATAGGAGGCAGAAGAATGACAAATAAGCAAGGTGGAGGACAGACTCGTGGAAATCAATGATGTGGAACAGAAAAGAGAAAAAAGATTGCAAAGAAATGAAGACAGTCCAAGAGAATTCTGGGACAATGTTAAATGCACCAACATCTATATTATAGGGGTGCCAGAAGTTGAAGAGTGAGAGAAAGGACCAGTGAAAATATTTGAAGACATAATAGCCAAAAACTTCCTTAACATGAGAGAGGAATCACTCATTCAAATCCAAGAAGCACAACAAATACCATATAAAATAAATCCAAGGAGGAACACTCTGAGACACATATTAATCAAACTGACCAAAATTAAAGACGAAGAGAAAATATTGAAAGGAGCTAGGGAAAAGAAACAAATAACATGCAAGAGAACTCCAATAAGGTTATTGGGAGATTTTTCAGCAGAAATTCTGCAGGCTAGAAGGGAGTGGCACAATATACTTAAAGTGATGAAAGGAAAAAACTTCCAACCAAGATTACTCTACCCAGCAAGGCTCTCATTCAGATTTGAAGGAGAAATCAAAAGCTTTACAGACTAGCAAAAGCTAAGAGGATTTAGCACCACTAAACCAGCTTTACAAGAAATATTAAAGGAACTTCCCTAGGTGTAAAAGAAAAGGCCGCAACTAGAAACAAAAATATTACAATTAACAAGGCTCACCAGTAAAAGCATACATATAGTAAAGATAGGAAATCATCCACACACAAAGATGCTACCAAAACCAGAAATTGTGAGAAGAAGAGGGTACAAATGCAGGACACTGTAAATGCACTTGCAATTAAGAGACCAACAACTTAAAATAATCTTGTATATAAATATACAGACTCCCACACCAAAGCTTCAGGGTAACTGCAAACAAAAACCTACAATAGATACACATACAAATAAGAAAAAAGCAACTCAAATACAACGTTAAATATAGTCATCAAACCACAAGAGAAGAGAAAAAGAAGGGAAGAAAAAAAAAAAAAACCAACAAAAACAAATCCAAAACAGTTAATTAAATGGGAATTAGAACATACATATCAATAATTACCTTAAATATAAATGTACTAAATGCTGCAACCAAAAGACAGACTGGATGAATGGACACAAAAACAAGACCCATATATATGCTGTCCTTAAGAGACCCACTTCAGTTCTAGGGAGACATATAAATTGCAAATGAGAGGATGGAAAAAAAGGAGTTCCTGTCATGGAACAGCAGAAATGAATTTGACCAGGAACCACGAGGTTGCGGGTTCAATTCCTGACTTCATTCAGTGGGTTAAGGATCCAGCGTTGCTGTGAGCTGGGGCATAGTTTGCATACACAGCTCAGATATGGTGTTGCTGTGGCTGTGGTGTAGGCCAGCAGCTACAGCTCCGATTATACCCCTAGCCTGGGACCCTCCATATGCCATGGGCATGGCCCTAGAAGACAAAAAAAAAAAAAAAAAAAAAAAAAAAAAAGAGAGAGAGAGAGGATGGAGGGAAATATTCCATGCAAATGGGAGTCAAAAGAAAGCTGGAGTAGCAATACTCATATCAGACAAAATAGACCTTAAAATACCTTAAAATAAAGAATATTATAAGAAATAAAGAAGGATATTACAAAATGATCAAAGGATCAATCCCAGAAGAAGATATAACAATTGTAAATATATAAATGCACCCAACATAGGATCAATTCAATATATAAGGAAATTGCTAACAACCTTAAAAGGAGAAATTGACAATAACACAATAATTGAGGGGGCTTTAATACCCCACTTACAGCAATGAACAGATCATCCAGATAGAAAAGCAACAAGGAAACACAGGCCCTAAATGACTTGTTAGACCAGATGGACTTAATAGATATTTATAGAACATTCCATCCAAAAGCAGCAAAATACACATTCTTCTCAAGTTCACAAGAAACATTCTCTAGGACTGGTCACTTTCTGGGCCACAAATCAAGCCTTGGTAAATTTAAGAAAACTGAAATCATATCAAGCATCTTTTCTGACCACAGTGCTATATGACTAGAAATCAACAAGAAAAAAACTGCAATAAACACAAACAGGTGGAGACTAAACAACATGCTATTAAACAACCAATGGATCACTGAAGAAATCAAAGAGGAAATTTAAAAATACCTAGAAGCAAATGGCAGCAAAGACACAATAGTCCAAAACCTATGGGACCAGAGTTCACATTGTAGTGCAGTGGAAATGAATCCAACTAGGAACCATAAGGTTGTGGATTTGATCCCTGGTCTTTCTCACTGGGTTAAGGATCTGGCATTGCCATGAGCTGTGGTGGCTTTGGCATGGATCACAGATGCAGCTTGGATCTGGTGTTGCTGTGGCTATGGCATAGGCTGGCAGCTGTTGTTCCAATTCGACCCCTAGACTGGGAATCTCCATATGCCTCAGGTGCGGCCCTAAAAAAGCAAACAAAAATAAAAACAAAACCTACGGGATGCAGCAAAAGCAGTTCTAAGAGGGAAGTTTATAGCAGTACAGGCCTACCTCAGGAAACAAGAAAAGGGTCAAATAAACAACGTAACTTTACATCTAAAACAAATAGAGAAGAACAGACAAGACCTAAAGTTAGGAGAAGGAAAGAAATAATAAAATCAGAGCAGAAATAAATGAAATAGAAACAAAGAAAACCATAGAAAAGTTAAATGAAGCCAAAAGCTTGTTCTTTGAAAAGATCAACAAAATTGACAAACCGTTAAGACAGACTCATCAAGAAAAAAGAGGACTCAAATCAATGAGATTAGAGGAGTCCCACTGTGGCTCAGTGCAAACAAATTTGACTAGTATCCACGAGGATGCAGGTTTGATCCCTGGCCTCGCTCAGTGGGTTTAGGATACAGCCTTGTTGGGGGCTGTGGTGTAGGTTGTAGATGTGGCTTGGATCTGGCATTGCTGTGACTGTGGTATAGGCCAGTGGCTACAGCTCTGATTTGACTCTAGCTTTGGAACCTCCATATGTTGCAGGTACAGCCCTAAAAAGACAAAAAAAAAAAAAAAATTAAAAACTAAAAAAAGAAATGAAAAAGGAGAAGTTACAATAGACATCACAGAAACACAAAGGATCATAAGAGACTACTACAGGCAACTCTATGCCAATAAAATGGACAACCTAGAAGAAATAGACAAATTCTTAGAAAAGTACAATCTTCAAAGAGTCAACCAAGATGAAATAGAAAAAATGGATGGACCAATCATAAGTACTGAAGTTGAAATGGTGATTTAAAAATTTTCAACAAACAAAATTCCAGGACCAGATGGCTTCACAGGTGAATTCTATCAAACATTTAGACAAGAGCTAACACCTATCCTTATGAAACTATTCCAAAAAATTACAGAGGAAGGGACACTCCCAAACTCATTCTATGAGGTCACCATCACCCTGATACCAAAACCAGACAAAGATAACACAAAAAAAGAAAATCGCTGGCCAATATCATTGATGAACAAAGATGCAAAAATCCTCAACAAAATACTAGCAAACCAATCCACCAATACATTAAAAGGATTGTAGGAGTTCCTGTCATGGCTCAGTGGTCAAAGAATCTGACTAGGAACCATGAGGTTGCAGGTTTGATCCCTGACCTCGCTCAGTGGGTTAAGGATCCAGTGTTGCTGTGAGCTGCGGTGTAGGTCAGAGACACGGTTTGGATCCTGTGTTGCTGTGGCTCTGGTGTAGGCTGACAGCCACAGCTCCAATTAGACCCCTAGCCTGGGAACCTCCATATGCCACGGGAGCAGACCCTAGAAAAGGCAAAAAGCCAAAAAAAAAAAAAAGGATTGTGTATCATGATCAAGTGGGCTTTATCCCAGGGTTGCAAGGATTCTTCAATATCTGCAAATCAATCAGTGCAATACACCACATTCACAAACTGAAGAATAAAAACCATATGATCCTCTCAATAGACACAGAAAAAGCTTCTGCCAAAATCCAACACCCATTTCTGATAAAAACCCTCCAGAAAGTGGGCACACAGAGAACCTACCTCAACAAATAAAGGCCATGTATAACAAACCCACAGCTAACACCATTCTCAATGGTGAATAGCTGAAAAAAATTCCCGCTGAGATCAGGAACAAGACATGGATGTCCACTCTTGCCACTACTATTCAGCATAGTTTTGGAAGTCCTAACCATGGCAATCAGAGAAGAAAAAGAAATAACAAAAATCCAAATTTTAAAGGAAGAAGTAAAACTATCACTGTTTGCATATAACATGATACTACACCTAGAAAATCCTAAAAATGCTATCAGAAAACTGTTAGAGCTCATCAATGAATTTGGCAAAGTTGCAGGATACAAAATTAATACATAGAAATCAACTGCATTTCTTTCTTTCTTTCTTTCTTTCTTTCTTTCTTTCTTTCTTTCTTTCTTTCTTTTTTTTTTTTGTCTTTTTGCCTTTTCTAGGGCCACTTCCCATGGCATATGGAGGTTCCCAGGCTACAGGTCTAATCGGAGCTGAAGCCACAAGCCTACACCAGAGCCACAGCAACATGGGATCTGAGCTGCATCTGCAAACTACACCACAGCTCACGGCAATGCCGGATCCTTAACCCACTGAGAAAGGCCAGGGATCGAACCCACAACCTCATGGTTCCTAGTCGGATTCGTTAACCACTGCACCACGATGGGAACTCCTCAACTTCATTTCTATATGCTATCAATGAAAGATCAGAAAGAGAAATTAGGGAAACAATCCCATTCACCATCACATCAAAAAGAATAAAATACTTGGGAATAAACCTACCTGAAGAGACAAAAGACCTGAACTCTGAAAACTGATCTGATGCTGATGAAAGGAATCAAAGATGACACAAACAGATGGAAAGACATATCATGCTCTTGGATCGGAAAAATCAATATTGTCAAAAGGACTATACTACCCAAGGCAATCTACAGAGTCAGTGCAATCCCTATCAAATTACCAAGGGCATTTTTCACAGAACGAGAACAAAAATATTTTAAAGTTTCTTTGGAAGCACAAAAGACCCAGGACAGCCAAAACCATCCTGAGAAAGAAAAATGGAGCTGGAGGAATCAGGTTCCCTGACTTCAGACTACACTACAAAGCTACAGTCATCAAAACAGCATGGTTCTGGCACAAAGACAGAAATGTAGATCTGTGCAACAGCACAGAAAAGCCCAGAATGAAACCCACGCACCCACAGTCAACTCATCTGTGACAGAGGAGCCAAGAATATGCACTGGAGAAAAGACAGTCCCTTCAACAAGGGGTGCTGGGAAAACTGGACAGCCACATGTAAAACAATGAAATTAGAACACTTCCTAACACCGCCTCACAAAAATAAACTCAAAATGAATTAAAGACCTAAATAGAAGACCGGATACTGTAAAACTCTTGGAGGAAAACAAAGGCCAAACACTCTCTGACATAAACCACAGCAATACCTTCTCAGAGCCATCTCCTAGAGTCATGACAATAAAAACAAAAATAAGCAAATGGGTCCTAATTAAACTGAAAAGTTTCTGCATAGCAAAGGAAACCCTAAACAAAAAGAAAAGACAAAGCACAGAATGGGAGAAAATCCTTGCAAATGAAGTGACTGACAAGGGATTAATCTCCAAAATGTATAAACACCTCCTGCAGCTCAATACCAAAAAAAAAACAGCCCCATCAAAAAAAGGGCAGAAGGAGTTTCCGTTGTGGCACAGCAGAAATGAATCTGACTAGGAACCATGAGGTTGTGGGTTCAATCCCTGGCCTTGCTCAGTGGGTTAAGGATCAGGTGTTGCCATGAGCTGTGGTGTAGGCTGGAAGCTGTAGCTCTGATTAGCCTCCTAGCCTCAGAACCTCCATATGCTGCAAGTATGGCCCTAAAAAGCACTAAGAAAAAAAAATGGGCAGAAGATCTAAACAGACAATTCTCCAAAGAAGACATACGGATGGTCAAAAAAAAAGCCACATGAAAAGATGTTCAACATCACTCATTATTAGAGAAATGCAAATCAAAACTACTATGAGGAGTTCCCGTTGTGGCGCAGTGGTTAACGAATCCGACTAGGAACCATGAGGTTGCGGGTTTGATCCCTGGCCTTGCTCAGTGGGTTAACGATCCGGCGTTGCTGTGAGCTGTGGTGTAGGTTGCAGACGTGGCTCGGATCCCGTATTGCTGTGGCTCTGGTGTAGGCCGGTGGCTATAGCTCTGATTCAACCCCTAGCCTGGGAACCTCCATATGCCGCGGGAGCAGCCCAAGAAATAGCAAAAAGACAAAAAAAAAAAAAACCACAAAAAACCTACTATGAGGTAGTTTTACACCTTATACCAGCCAGAATGGCTATCATCAAAAAGTCTACAAACAATAAATACTGGAGAGGGCGTGCAGAAAGGGGACTCTCTTACACTGTTGGTGGGAATGTAAATTGGTGCAGCCACTGTGGAAAACAGTATGGAGAGTCCTCAGAAAACTAAAAATAGAATTACCACTTGATCCAGCAATCCCACTCCTGGGCATCTATCCAGGGAAAACCATGACTCAAAAAGATGCACGCACTCCAATGTCCATTGCAGCACTATATACAATAGCCAAGACATGGAAGCAACCTAAATGTCAGACTGGATAAAGAAGATGTGGTACATATACACAATGGAATATTACCTCGCCATTAAAAGGAATGAAATAATGGCATTTGCAGCAACAACATGGATGGACCTAGAAATTATCATGCTAAGTGAAGTTAGTCAGACAGTAAGACACCAACATCAAATGCTATCATTTACATGTGGAATCTAAAAAAGTACACAATGAACTTTGTAGTACAGAAACTAACTCATACACTGAAATATTTATGGTTTACAAAAGAGACTGGTTGGGAGGTGGAGGGATGGGCTGGGGACTTGGGGTGG
Organism: Sus scrofa; assembly: GCF_054392235.1. Classification (NCBI taxonomy): domain Eukaryota; kingdom Metazoa; phylum Chordata; class Mammalia; order Artiodactyla; family Suidae; genus Sus; species Sus scrofa. The sequence goes on along the minus strand of NC_139385.1, from coordinate 113,360,174 downwards.
AAATGTTATGAAATTGGGTTGTGATGATCATTGTACAACTATAACTGTAATAAAATTCATTCAATATATATAATTCTATGTTCTTTTAAAATATATTAACAGATTGTGCAACCATCACCACTTTCTAATTTTATTGCTTCTTTTTTTTTTTTTTTAAGGGCTATAGACGCTGCATATGGAAGGTCCCATGCTAGGGGTCAATTGGGGCTATAGTTGTCAGCCTATGCCACAGCCACAGCAATGCAGTATCTGAGCCGAGCCGCATTTGTGACCTAAACCACAGCTCACGGCAATGCTAGATCCTTAACCTACTGAGGCCAGGGATTGAACCTGTGTCCTCATGGATACTAATCAGGTTCTTTCCCCTGCGCCACAACAGGAACTCCCAACACTTTCTAATTTTAGAACATTTCATCATTCTTGCTTTGGGAAATTATCCTCCCATGTTATTTTATTATTTTTATACACAGAAACTGCCTTTACAGTGGGAAAATAAAAAAATAAAAAAAAAAGAAACTGCCTTAAAGCCACTATCAAATAAGGCAATGAAGAGACACGAGTGGTTAAATAAAACAGTTTTGACCACTTGCTTAATCTGTGTTTGACATTTCTTTGGGTCCTTTCAGGTTTTCAAGGCCCTGTGATTAGTGTGATCTCACAAAGGACTCAGTTTCAAATTCTACCTCACATAATGTAACATTCCATACTGCTCAACATTTCATGGTAATTTCAGGGCCATCCCTTTGGATAGAGCCAGGCCCTGCATATTTAGAAGAGGAATATGCAGATGCCTTTATTTACATGTGTGATGAGACCTACTGTTAAAGAGACCAAACAGCTTGCTATAGTTTGGGGCTGGCTAGTTAGCTAAGGACACAGTATTTTCACATAGTTATTTTAATTAATGATGACCTTAAAGAAATTATGAGTATCAGGATGTAAGAATTCAGCGAAAATTGAAAATGCCCCCAGACAAAGGACTTAGTTTCAAACTTTAAATGCCTGCTACCTTTAAATGCAAAAATAAGTGAAAAGTTGGGTAGAAGTTTTCTGAAATTTTTGGAGCCAGCTCCGCCACATTCTGGCTTCATCTCTGAACCTGAGATTTCCTACTTGTAAAATGCGGCTAATAATACCTACTTCCTACAGTGTTTGGGAAAGTATATTAGAAAACCTATATAAAGCATCCAGTACAATACCTGACATCTGATAAGGGCTTACTGTAATTTAATTCCCTTGGACCAGTTAATCCAAGGGAACAGAAAAGACGTAATAATACACACGTGGAAATGCATAAACTGGTGAAATTAAGGATGAATTGAAAAAGCCACAATTTACTTCCATAAGGCATCAATGATTTCTATTTCAACACACAATGGTTGATTTATATTTAGAATATTGATTTAAAATGTTTCCTTTTCACAACTCAAGGTTTGAGATGTCTATCATTATTTAATGCTTCTCTCTAGCTCTGATCCCATCAAATTTCCTAAAATAGTCAATTGCATTGGTTATTATTGCTCCCTTATGGGTTTAAAAATTCTGAAAATTAAAAAAAAAAAAAAACCAACAAAAAACACTTTGTAAATTTATGCCAGATAAGGTAACTGGTGGTTAGCAAGTTGAGATAAAAGTACTGTAAACAATGTTCTGAGATTTTACATACTGAGAGTGCCAGAAAATCTCCTGAAAGGTTGCTAGATGGAGACTTCTTGGGATCCTGGCCAAGGATTTACTTTAATCTTTGGAAATTGTGCAATTTGAAAAGTGAAGTTTCAATTTCGCTTGTACTTAATAGCTATTTTCTCAGCCATGTGTATTCTTCTTTGTCAATGTTATTGATCAAAGGGCATGTTGTGCACTTTATTGGGCAAGACAGGTATTCTTCCTTTTCAGAGTGGCGTCCAGCTCGTCTATTTATGGTCTGCCATCGTCTATGGCCTTAAGGAGTTTAAAGTGCTTACTAACGCAAAACAAAGCCAAACAGCTGCAGCAACAAAACAAAACCCAAACTGGGCAAGGCCAGTGGGAGAAAATCACATCTTTCTGGATCCCACTTTGGTACTCCCCCCCATCTTTAAGGAATGAAAACGCCTATAGGACAAGAGAGAGCTTCTCCCAGCTGCTCTGGGAGCTATTTGCTTTCCTATAATAAAGACTTTGCTTGCTTGATAAAAAAAAAAAAAAACAAGCCCAGCAATGGGCTTAAACCCTCGAACACCTCATCTATCTTAGGTTTGCTTACAAAATAAAAGCGGGGCTTTTGCAAAGAAACTGTACCCTGCAGGGTTTTGCGTTTACCACTATGGAGCCAGCTCTCTATTGCAGAGAGAATGGAGAAAGGAAACCTCAGAATAGATCCGGAAGGTGGAAGGACACAGGACGAGTTCCTTCTTGGTGAAGCCGATAGAGCAACAATCCTTTGCTGGGCCATTACTCTGTTCTCATCTCTCCATTCAATGGGTGACAGACCTGAGAAAAGGAAGATCGAGGAGGGCACAGGAACAGGACAAAAAATAGATGACAGCTCTTTGTCTATGTCACTCCACAAAAGATCTTAGCCAGAGGCATCCTTCAAAACACTGAACTTCGGAGTACCCCTTGTGGCTCAGTGTTAACGAACCCGACTAGTATCTGTGAGGATGTGGGTTTGTTCAGTGGGTTAAGAATCTGTTGGCACCTACAGCTCTGATTCGACTCTAGCCTGGGAACTCCCATATGTCTCGGGTGCAGCCCTAAAAAGACAAAAAACAAAAAAACAAACAAAAAACTCCCCCCCCCCAAAAAAAACTACACTGAACTTGGAGTTCCAGGTGGCTCAGCAGGTTAAGGATGCAGCATTGTCACTGTTGTGGCTTGGATCACTGCTGGGGTGCAAGTTTGATCCTTGGCCTTGGAACTTCTTCATATGAGCAGGTACAGAAGAAAAAAAACAACCTCAGACAAAAACAAAGCTTGACTATTTCTTATCACAGACTGAGCAGCCAGAAAGAAGGGAACATGCTCAAAACAAGGTAGTTAGTAGCAGACTTGGCTGTAGAATCCAGCCAGGGTATGTCCCCTTCTTCAGGCTTCGTTGATGCATGTTTCTTTTAAGAAACAGGGCTAAGGGTGGCACTGGTAAAGTTTCAAAGTGGACATGGTTTGTCGTAGGCATGTTTCCACCTCCATCTCTCACCCCGTGCAGTTCCCTTCACTCCCAATCCCTAAAGAAAGACCCAGTACCCTCATGAGCCCTCCAGCCACTCAACAGTCCCATCCACCTTCACCCACACCTCCACTTTCTCAACATTCTGATAACAAACCACTCTTGGATGAGCTATTTCTTTAAACAAATTCACACAAAAATTCCAACTAGTACTTTATCTCCCTGTAACTTCTCAGTGGGATTACTTTGGAACCCAGATGCGTAACTATTTATGGCAAGATGAAGAAGGGATTTTTATCTCTTCGAGGCCAGTCAGCCTGTGGCGTAGGATTAGTCATGGTCTTGCTCTGTTTCAAGTCATAAAGGGCTCAGGATGTAGGAAAAGGCAGGCTGGTGAGTAGCAGGGCAAAGGGGAAAAGGTCCTTTGTCCGAGACTGGAGGTACTACGAGCTGTCCAGGTATTAGCCCAGTAGAGCTCTCTGGAGTTTGGGGCAATGGTAGCCCTGGGATGCATTTGGAATCTGGATTTGAAAATGGGGAGTTCTTGTTGTGGTGTAGTGGGTTAAGGATCTGGCATTGCTGCAGCTGTGGCTTAGGTCACAGCTCCAGTTCAGATCCAATCCCTGGCCTGAGAACTTCCACATGCCCCAGAGGCAGCTGAAAAAGAAACTAAAGAAAGAAAGAAGGAAAGAAAATGGAGAGGGTATCCCTTGAAAACAATTCATGGCTAAGAACCCATGATTTAGAGGGAACATTTGATAGGAGTCAATGTTGGTGAGGGATTTTTTTTTTTTCTCTAAATGGGATTACATTGAATGAATAATGGAGTGTATGACATCCAAGGAGATATTGTTCTCTAAAACAAAAACAAATACATTTTAGAGATTTATTTGAATTTAATCTAAGAAATTTAGTTTTATGAGATAGTGCTGATGTTTTACAGGGGGTTCTTACATTAGACAAGATTAAATTCAGGATGGTTTTCTCTGACCTGAAAATTACGGGTAGGAGAAGATTAGCAAATGTGGGAGGAAGGAGACTACATAAAGGAAGCAGGTCTTAGAGCAGAGTGGAGTGATGGGTACTTGTAAAGGAAGAAACTGAGGACATAGGATAGGAATTCAAACCTGAGAAAAGTAGATGTATAGCCAGAGAGGAGGATGAATGAAAAAGAGAAAGGCTTTGGGAGATTGACCTGAGGAAACATTTGTATGGTTGACGTAAGAGAATGTTTTGCCTATGTTCTCTTCTAGGAGTTTTATCATGTCTTGTTTTATGTTTAAGCCTTTAAGCCATTTTGAATTTATTTTTTTGTACATGGTGTGAGGGTGTGTTCTAGTTTCATTGATTTACATGCAGCTGTCCAGTTTTCCCAGCACCACTTGCTGAAGAGACTATCTCTTCCCCATTTTATATTCTTGCCTCCTTTATTGAAGATTAATTGACTATAAGTGTATGGGTTTATTTCTGGGTTCTCTATTCTGTTCCATTGGTCTGAATGTCTATTTTTGTACCAGTGCCACACTGTCTTGATTACTATAATATTGTCTGAAGTCTAGGAGAGTTATGCCTCCTGCTTATTTTTTTTTTCCCCTTAGGTTTGCTCTGGCAAGTCTGGGTCTTCCATGGTTCCATATAAATTTTTGGATTATTTGTTCTAGTTCTGTGAAAAATATCATGGGTAATTGGATAGGGATTGCATTAAATCTGTAGATTGCTTTGGGTAGTATGGCCATTTTGACAATAGTAATTCTTCAATCCAGGAGCATGGGATATCTTTTGATTTCTTTGAATCTTCTTTAAGTCTCCCAAGGCGATAGAAACAAAACCAAAAATAAACTAATGGGATCTAATCAAACTTAGAAGCTTTTGCGCAGCAAAGTAAACCATGATAATAAAAAAAGACAACCTACAGAATGGGAGAAAATAGCTTCAAATGATGCAATGGACAAGGGCTTAATCTTCAAAACATACAAACAGCTCATACAACTCAACAGCAAAAAAACAAACAACCCAATTGAAAAATGGGCAGAAGACCTCAATAGACATTTTTCCAAAGAAGACATGTGGATGGTGAACAAGCATATGAAAAAATGTTCAATATCACTAATTAATAGATAAATGCAAATCAAAACTACAATGAGGTACCACCTTACACTGGTCAAAATGGCTACCACTAATAAGTCTACAAATAACAAATGCTGGAGAGGGTATGGAGAAAAGGGAACCCTCCTTCACTGTTGATGGGAATGTAAATTGGTACAATCACTATGGAAAATGGGATGGAGGTACCTTAGAAAACTAAATATAGAACTACCAGGAGTTCCCGTCGTGGCGCAGTGGTTAACGAATCCGACTAGGAACCATGAGGTTGCGGGTTCGGTCCCTGCGCTTGCTCAGTGGGTTAAGGATCCGGTGTTGCCGTGAGCTGTAGTGTAGGTTGCAGACGCGGCTCAGATCCTGCGTTGCTGTGGCTCTGGTGTAGGCCAGAGACTACAGCTCCGATTGGACCCCTAGCCTGGGAACCTCCATATGCCGTGGGAGCGGCCCAAGAAATAGCAAAAAGACAGGAAAAAAAAAAAAAAAAAAAAAAACTACCATATGATCCAGCAATCCCACTCCTGGGCATCTAACCAGAGAAAACTTTCATTCAAAAAGATACATGCACCTCTATGTTCATTGCAGCACTATTCACAATAGCTAAGACATGGAAACAACCTAAATGTCCATTGACAGATGAATGGGTTAAGAAGATGTGGTACATATACATAATGAAATACTACTTGGCCATAAAAAAGAACAAAATAATGCCATTTGCAGCAATATGGATGGAACTAGAGATTCTCATACTAAGTAAAGTAAGTTGGAAAGACAAAAACAAACACCATATATCACTTATGTCTAGAATCTAAAATATGGCACAAATAAACCTATCTAAAGAACAGAAACAGACTTACAGACATGGACAGCAGACTTGTGTTTGCCAAGGGGGAGGGGCAGGGAGTGCAATGGACTGGGAGTTTGGGGTTAATAAATGTAAACTATTGCATTTAGAATGGTTAGGCAATGAGGTCCTGTTGTACAGCACAGGGAACTATATTCAATCACTTGAGATAGAACATGATGGAGAATAAGATGAGAAAAAGAATATATATACATATATATATACATATATATGTATAATTGGGTCACTTTGCTGTACAGCAGAAATTGACAGAACATTGTAAATTAACTATAAGAAAAAATTTTTAAAAAAGGAAAGAGGAATGGAGGAACAGTGGGAAGGAGGTCTTTGGATGGAGTCTGTTGCTGGACGAGTGACAAATACCGATTCTTTCTCTAGCTGGCACTTTTGACAATTCCCCTCTTTTCCTTTTTTTCTCTCAGTGCAAGTATTTCTCAGAGATTAGGACTGACTTTCCTTCTCACTCATAGCACTTACTGCCTCAGGAATAAAAACTGTTCATAAGGTTTCCCACATGGGGTGGCCATCATGTTTTCTTTCTTTCTTTTTTTTTTTTTTTTTTTTTTTGTCTTTTTGCCTTTTCTAGGGCCGCTTCCACGGCATATGGAGGTTCCCAGGCTAGGGGTTGAATCAGAGCTGTAGCCACCGGCCTACACCAGAGCCACAGCAATGCGGGATCCGAGCCACGTCTGCAACCTACACCACAGCTCACGGCAATGCCAGATCCTTAACCCACTGAGAAAGGCCAGGGATCAAACCCGCAACCTCATGGTTCCTAGTCGGATTCGTTAACCACTGCGCCACGACGGGAACACCTATCCATGTTTTCTGAGATGATTTCTCCCTTGGAAATATAGCAACTTTAACTAAGATAAATGAAATCTGAAGATAGAGGCCAATGGGTAGCAGGGAAGAACAATTTTCAGATTCCCTAGAGAGTGTGTGTGTGTGTGTGTGTGTGTGTGTGTGTGTGTGTGTGTGTGTTTATTTTATTATTATTATTTTTCCCCTGGTAGTACCCATGGCATATGGAAGTTCCCGGACCAGGGATCGTTTGTGAGCTGCAGCTGTGACCTATACCACAGCTGTGGCAATGCTGGATCCACAACGTACTGCGCTGGGCCAGGGATCAAACCTGTGCTTCCATAGCTACCTGAGCTGCTATATCCTTGACCCACTGCGCCATGGTGGGAACTCTCCCTAGAGTATATTTTAAATTCTAGGTTAAATAACATCAGACCTTATGCTTTAAGTTTGCATATAATTTGAGAATGTGTTTCTCAACTGCAGTGATATACAACCTAAGAACATACTCTGAGTTATCTGCATAACAAATCCAACTGAAATGTAGTGATTTAAAACAACAATGATTTATTATTTCTCCTATTTTGTAGGTTGACTGGGCTCAGCTGGGCAGTTAATCTGTTCTACTTGATGCTGCCAAGGACATTCATTTGGCAACATTCAGCTGGTGGCTACACTGAGTTGGAAGGTTCAAGAAGGCTCGCTCACATGATCAGCCCCCTTGGTGCTCCTCCAGCCTCTTTCTCTCCACCTAATCATTTAGCTTCTTTATAGCACAGAGGCTGGCTTCCCCAGAGAGGGTGAGCAGAAGCTGTTGGGCTTTCAAGGGCTAGTTCCAGAAATGGCACAGGGGCAACTCTGCAGCATCTAAGGAAGTCATGGGTCACAAGCTGAGGAGAGGGGAGGGAGACTTCACCTCTTGATAAAAGGACTGGCCAAGTGTCCTAGTAAAACTGATGTGGGTTGAGAGAAGTTGTTGCAGTTACCTTGGGAGATAACTGACCACACACTTTTTACATAAGTGCTTTTAAAAATAGTGAAAGCAGACAGGTTAGTTCAAAAGAAAACCAAAGAACTGAAGCATATTTAAATAGTGACCTATTGGGAGTTTCCTGGTGGCACAGCAGGTTAAGGATCCAGCATTGTCACTGGTATGGCTTGGGTTGCAGGTGTGTCATGGGTTTGATCTCTGGCCCCAGGACTTCCGCATGCCACAGACACAACCACCCCTACCCCCGCCCCCAAAAGTGATCAATTGTTTTTCTCTCATTTGATCATTAGTCTAAGTTTGGTCTTGAGTCTTTTTGCCTATTTAAATCTACAACAGAAACTATTTCGATAGCTTGGACTTGGAGGTACAAGAACATTTCATATCTTATAGTTTAAGAACTATAAAGGGCCAGAGAAATATTTGAAATGCAAGAAAAAGAATCTTCCAGCCTCAAAGTAAAGTTGTAAAGATGTTCTCAGAGATAACCATTTAGCCAGTTAGACTGGAAAAGATTTTGTTAGTTTTTCCATTTGTAAAAATTCCCAGCCCAAGGCAAAGAGAAGAATAGGTTGCCATGTCAGCTGTTCAGATATTCCAAATGATAGAAAATTAAATAACAAATTCTGGTATTTACACATGAAGGCGACAGTTTAAATACAAAGTAGTAGACAATGGACTAATAGCTGAGTTGAACAGAAATTAGAAATATTTCTTTTATTAAAATAGGCTAAAGGACATAATCAGGTAAAAGTTATGTATGTGAATATAAAGTCAACAAATATTTAATTCCACACTTAGGTTTTCTAAATAAGATAAATTAAAAAGATATTATGTGTATTTAACATAATACAACTAAAACTACTTTGTAGTGAATTGTTTTTAGTGGTATAAGTTGCCATTATGCTAATTATCAAATGCTAACTGAAATACAGCTATAATATCATGTGATTTGAAATAGAACTGCTTTTATACAAATGTGTTCTAAAATCAGAAGTAGATACACCATGTCTTCAATGTGACAGAATTTAGAGATATGGTCAGTGACTACGGCTCACAACAGAAAAGAAGAATTTTAACTTTATAAATACAAGTCATTTATATGCCTATTAAAAGAGATGGCCAATTTGGAGTTCCCGTTGTGGCTCAGTGTTTAATGAATCCGACTAGGAACCATGAGGTTGCATGTTCGATCCCTGGCCTTGCTCAGTGGGTTAAGGATCTGGTGTTGCCATGAGCTGTGGTGTAGGCCGCAGATGCGGCTCGGATCCCACGTTGCTGTGGCTGTGGCGTAGGCCGGTGGCTACAGCTCCAACTGGACCTCTAGCCTGGGAACCTCCATATGCCACGGGAGCGGCCCTAGAAAAGGCAAAAAGACAGAAAAAAAAAAAAGGGTAATTCTCAGCTTGGTAAGTTTAAATTATAAATTAAACATAAAGATGAGTGAGCCTTCATCCACGTTGTTGAAATATAAAACAGATATAATTCAGATCTATTTGTAGAATTCCATTAAGTTATCATCTATTGAAACTACTAAAAGTTTTACTGAAGTTAGAAATGTACTGAATGTTCTTTGCCTTAATGGATATCTTAAATTAGTATAACATATGTCATTTCCAAGCTAATTAGAGTTAGATTACAACAGCAAAGAATGATTACCTATTACTCTGCATTTTGAAAGCACACCTGTTTGATTTACATTATTAAAAAAAAATCCAGTGATAATTAGCTTTGAAATCCACTTTTGTTTATAAAATTTAACCTCTGTTAGGTGGTTGCCTGTAAACTGCTATTGACTTGATAGAATTAGCAGGGGGTGGTTGTGTGTGTGTGTATGAAAGAAGGCAAGAGAGAGAAAGTGAGAGAGACACAGAGAGAGAGAGAGAGAGAGATCCTGAGTCCTGGCTAGATCGTAAAGAGCAAAATTTAACTTTGTATTGTTAAACAGTCTCTAGAAAGCCTCCTCTAGTGGGAGATTTGTCCAGGACACAAATACCATGTGCTATAGAGAATCACAGAGTTTAGAGCTGAAGGGGAGTCTAAGAAATCATCTAGTTTACCTATTCTTTTACATTATAAATGAGAAAATGTAGGCAAAGAAAACTCACATGTTGTCTAAGAAATCATCTAGTTTACCTATTCTTTTACATTATAAATGAGAAAATGTAGGCAAAGAAAACTCACATGTTGTGACAAGGCTACACAGAGGGTTGCAAGCCAGGCCTAGAACTTCTTGTCCCAGAGCAAATGCTATTTCTATTATTCTTTAAACTACCACTCTTTTTGTTTGTTTGTTTGTTTGTTTGTTTTGTCTTTTCTAGGGCCGTACCCATGACATATGGAGGTTCCCAGGCTAGGGGTCCCATCGGAGCTGTAGCCGCCGGCCTACTCCACAGCCACAGCAACACCAGATCTGAGCCTTGTCTGTGACCTACACCACAGCTCAAGGCAACCCTGGATCCTTAACCCACTGAGCGAGGCCAGGGATCAAACCCAAAACCTCATGGTTCCTGTTTGGAGTCATTTCTGCTGTGCCTCGACGAGAACTCCCTAGTATTCTATTAAAACAAGTTGTTGAGTTAATGAGTTTAGTAGAAGACAACTACACACACATACCCAGAATATTACTTTAACTTGTGAGTGGCATTTACTTTTATGCATTAAAGATTTGTGTCTTTGTGATTTAGCTAATACCTTATTCCCCCCAACGCAATGTTTTCATTTTACTGTCTGTAGAATTTTAAAAATACTTTTTTTAGGGGGAGAACTCTGTGCCATTCAGGTTGTTCCAAAACCAGGACAAGAAATCATTGGTGGTGACAAACGACTAAGAAAGTGCCATCTGGAGTTCCCGTCGTGGCGCAGTGGCTAACGAATCCGACTAGGAACCATGAGGTTGCCAGTTCGGTCCCTGCCCTTGCTCAGTGGGTTAACGATCCGGCGTTGCCGTGAGCTGTGGTGTAGGTTGCAGACGCGGCTCGGATCCCACGTTGCTGTGGCTCTGGCGTAGGCCGGTGGCTACAGCTCCAATTCAACCCCTAGCCTGGGAACCTCCATATGCCGAGGGAGCGGCCCAAGAAATAGCAGCAACAACAACAACAACAACAACAAAAGACAAAGAGACAAAAAAAAAAAAAGAAAAAAAAAAAAAAGAAAGTGCCATCTTTCTTGAAAAATTGTACTTCTATGGCAAGTATGCTAAAGGACCACAAAACATGTTCAGAATTAAAATTTTTTCATCTTGGAGTTCCTGTCATGGTTCAGTGGAAACGAGTCTGACTAGCATCCATGAGGACGCAGGTTCGATCCCTGGCCTCGCTCAGTGGGTTAAGGATCCAGTGTTGCCGTGAGCTGTGGTGTGGGTCGAAGACACAGCTCGGATCTGGCATTGCTGTGGCTCTGGTGCAGGCCAGCAGCTGTAGCTCTGATTCAACCCCTAGCCTGGGAACCTCCATATGCAAAGGGTACAGCCCTAAAAAGAAAAAAAAATTTTTTCATCTTACTAAAAATAAGATATTAATTTTCTTATGTCTTGTAGTTTGGGGACTCTGTGAGAGCAATCGAAGAGCTATGAGATAACTATCTTAGAACAGGGAAGAGCTGTTCTCTGCTCACCTCTTCTTTCCCTGCCCTGGGAGCTTTGTTCTTCCCTCTCTGCAATCATCTCCCTCATCCAAAGTATTCAAAAGCCTCTTCAACATAACTTTTTAATGATTTGGTCTAGTTAAAACAAACTTCAAAAAGTGACTCCCACATGGGCTTTGTGGTTGGGACAAGACGTCACAACAATTACATTGAAATGGAGACCAAAGACAGAGTCCAGGCAAAGAAGCTCAGAAGGCTGATTCAGTCGAATCAAATGTCTTTCCCTGAAGAAGCAGAAGTACCAAGAATAAGTAAGGTCTGCATTTTTAATTCTCTGTAAAGTGCTCTTTGAACGAAAGAAAGGAAGAAAAAGGAAAGAAGGAAAAGAAGAAAGAAAGAGAGAGAAAGAGGAAGAAATGAAAGAAAAAGGAAAAAGAAGGAAGGAAAGAGGAAAGAAAGAAAGAAAGAAAGAAAGAAAGAAAGAAAGAAAGAAAGAAAGAAAGAAAGAAAGAAAGAAAGAAAGAGGAGTTCCCGTTGTGGTGCAGTGGTTAACGAATCCGACTAGGAACCATGAGGTTGCGGGTTCGATCCCTGGCCTTGCTCAGTGGGTTAAGGATCCGGTGTTGCCATGCGCTGTGGTGTAGGTCGCAAACATGGCTCGGATCCCATGTTGCTGTGGCTCTGGTGTAGGCCGGTGGCTACAGCTCTGATTAGACCCCTAGCCTGGGAACCTCCATATGCCCCAGGGGCGACCCAAGAAATAGCAAGAAGACGAAAAAAAAAAAAAAGAAAGAAAGAAAGAAAGAAAGAAAGAAAGAAAGAAAGAAAGAAAGAAAGAAAGAAAGAAAAAAGAAAGAAAGAAAGAAAGAAAGAAAAAGAGAGAAAGAAAGGAAGGAAGGAAGAAAGAAAGAGAAAGAAAAGAAAGAAGGAGGAAGGATGGACTTGGAGATTCCAGGGACACCTGTGTGAAAAGTCTGAGGGACCAGGGTGCCAAAAGGTCACACAGAGGTGGACAAAGAGTATTCAGGTTTGCCACTCACTGTGACAGTGCAGAATTTGGATGGCACTGGGAAAGAGCTCTATAAATAAATGAAAAGGCCTGGAAGCTGGCACGGGTGAGGCAAGGCCCAGGTAAGCCAGAAACTGCAAGACTGTAAAAGGAAATGTATGGTTACAGAATCCTGTGAGCTTCTCTGAAGAGCCTGGGGCATCACTTTTACAAAAGTCGTTACTTAATCTGGGCACCAGTGCAGCTGTTTTCCGTGCGGCTGAGAAATGCAAGGGAATTAGTGTAGCAGGGAGGTGAGAAGGACATACTTCAAAGAGAAAAGAGTCTCACTTTGAGATGTGTGCCCCCAAGTGATACAGGCAGCTGGGGTGCTCCACAGCCTGGGTCACCCAGGGAAAGATAAGTAAATGTCATCAGAAGATTCCTTTTTTGGAGTTCCTGTCGTGACCCAGCGGGACTAGCATCCAAGAGGACACAGGTTCAATCACTGGCCTCGCTCAGTGGGTTAAGGATCTGGCGTTGCCAGGAGCTGTGGTGTAGGTTGCAGACATGACTCGGATCCCCCGTTGCTGTGGCTGTGATGAAGGCCAGCAGCTGCATCTCCTATTCGACCCCTAGCTTAAGAGCCTCCATACACCGAGAGTGTGCACCCCCCAAAAAAAAAGAAAAAAGAAAAAAAAAGATTCCTTTTCTTCAGGTAATATCATTGTTATGAGAACATTTTTCTAAGCATTAGACATGTTCCTCTCTCCTCTCTCCAGTGATACCTAAATGATGGATTTGTCTAAGGAAAAAAACTGAGAGAGAAATGCTAGTTTGAATTGATTCTTTTTTTTTTTTTTTTGTCTTTTTGTCTTTTTTGTTGTTGTTGTTGTTGCTATTTCTTGGGCCGCTCCCGCGGCATATGGAGGTTCCCAGGCTAGGGGTTGAATCGGAGCTGTAGCCACCGGCCTACGCCAGAGCCACAGCAACGCGGGATCCGAGCCGCGTCTGCAACCTACACCACAGCTCACGGCAACGCCAGATCCTTAACCCACTGAGCAAGGCCAGGGACCCAACCCGCAACCTCATGGTTCCTAGTCGGATTCGTTAACCACTGCGCCACGACGGGAACTCCTGAATTGATTCTTAAACATAAGCAAAAACTAAGAGAGGACAGTTACCCTACTAACCTCTGCCAAAAACTCCATTCTTGTTTGAAGCAATTATAAAATGGATAGTGGAGTCTTGTGTGTTGTCTTAATTTCTGCATATATGATGTGTGTGTGTGTGTGTGTGTGTGTGTGTATCTATCTTATACATATTATAAATACATTTAGGAGAGCTGGAGAAGCCTGAGTGCTTTGGCAACAGAAGGCTTAAATGACTAAAAAAAAAAAAAAAAAACACACACACAATGAAAGCTAAAAAGAAATCTTTAAGCAGAGGTGCCTTTTATCTTTTATTTCTCATTTTCCTTATACTTGTAGTGTCATCTCACTAAAAACTCAAGAAACAGTCAAATATGAAGAGGCACATTCTGGATAATAAGGTGAAAACAAAAAGATCCTAGCAGCTTATAGTCACACGAATAACTAAGAATGTTAAATATCCAAATAAGCCCACTTGAAATGTCCTTCCAGTGAGCAAGGAAGTCTTGTTTAGATGTCATGATTCCTTAATAAAGAGATGCACCCAAGTAACAGAATGAGATTCTCTGGAAGTTTCCAGAGACATGTTTATATGTGTAATAGACTTTTAGAGATGAACATAAGGTATTACTATATCTTCTTCATAACAATTTATGCTTGGTGTCTTGGTGCCAAATACAAGGAATTTCTGGAATTATGCATATTTGCGAAATTTGACAATGTTCAGGTGAGCATGCTAGACCCAGGAGCAGAACAGAGTTCATGAAATACTCTTAAAATTTATTGATAGAGACAGCACTGTTTTGTGCCTTTACGACAGATGGTGATAGACAGCCCCACGCTATTATTTTACAAGAGCTCCTTTTTACTGAACTAAAAGTACTTTCAAATATTCTGCATCATTTTTAGATGTTCAAGATAAAAGGCATTTACTATGATTCTTTAAAAATTTTTAAGTACGTATTTATATATATGCATGCATATATGCATTATGGGTATGTCTGTCAAGTTTACTTGGGAAAAGAGTGGCTCACTTACGGAGGTGTTTTGTTTGATGAGAGACAAAGTGAAGGTAACTGAGAGAGAATCTCCCTGCTCTTGGAAGTGTTTATAAACCCGACCTGACCAAGATGCACAAGGCTAGGGCTACACAAGTTTACACAGGCTATAGATGCAAGCATTTGGAAGAGGGTCTTGACAGTGAGAGATTGAGAAAATACCCCAGGAGGCTATGCTTAGGTACTGAGATGATTTAGTCAGGAGGAGAAAAGGCTAAGGAACTGTGATGCACTAAAGGACAGCAGCAGAGCCAGCAGTCAATTATCCTAGGTGTTACGTCACAAGAATGGTAATTCCTTGTAGTTCATCCATTGTTTTCTATGTAAATGTATGGACTTTTCTCTACCTAGCTTTAAAAATAGAATCATCCATGTCTCAGGAAACAGAGAAAGTAGAGTCTGCCCTGGAATTAAGGAATAAACCTAGACGACATTTCAAGGTTCCTTTCTTAAACCAAGATAAAAACACAGAATAAAACACTAGCATTATTTCACAGACTTGGTTACAATAAGAGTGAATTAAAATGCGGAAACGTAATGCTATTCCTTGCACAAACAATAGCTATCTGATATTGCTCTAAGACATTAGGTGGTCAGCTGAAGCAAGATGATATATGCAAGTCTTTTTCATAAATCAAAGGATAAGCTCACAAATTCTCAATACAAATCGCCTCAGGAGGGGCTGCTCTGATGAAATGGAAAATGTCTCCTCCATATGTGCAGTTTCAGACTTTATAACATTTAAAGAAAACGTTCTAAAATATAAAGTTGGCATGTAAAAAGCACAGGCAGAGAAATCAGTAATGATCAGAGCAAAACAATTCTAGAAAGCATCTTAATTTTCATATGGCTCATTTGCATTTGAAACACTAAGAATCCCTATCTCTCTTGTACAAAAATGTGTACGTATTAAATTACTTTACACTTGAAAGAACATTTTCCTAAATGTTTGGAAGATGATCAAATTTTAACTGGAGGACTTGTTTTCTTCCATCAGGTGTGGGGGAGATGTGGCTTCCTGGTATGAGAGGCAACAGCTGATTCTAATAGCAGAACAAGACAAAAATAAGAAAGTAAATTGAAAACAATTCCTATTCGTACAGTTCGATTTAAAGGTAGTAAAACAAAAAGGATACATATGGTGCAAGGATGTCAAAAGACATCAATTTTAAAATTAAGCAAGGTTACCTTTCCAAAAATTATGATTCTCTGACACTTGAAAATTAGCTTCTATTATTTATTCTAGGATTCTCAGAGATGCACTATAATTTATTTCAACAAACTCATTCCTGAGTATCTAGTTGGTGTTTAAAAGATAGAGGCCTAGAGTTCCTGTTGTGGCGCATCGGAAATGAACCTGACTAGTAACCATGAGGTTGCGGTTTCGATCCCTGGCCTCGCTCAGTAGGTTAAGGATCTGGCGTTGCCGTGAACTGTGGCCACCAGCTGTAGCTCCGATTCAACCCCTAGCCTGGAACTTCTATATGCCATGGGTGCAGCCCTAAAAAGCAAAAAAAAATAAATAAACAAATAAATAATAATAAAATAAAACAAAAGATAGAGGCCTACCAGCTATTACAAAGTACTTCCATGAGTCTACATTCTACTCACCTCAAATTTTTAATTTGAGATATTAATTTTAGGATATTGGCAGGACACCAAAGACTTAAAACCTCTTCACTATCAACTTTCAACAATATTTAGTCTTAAGGAAATTGTTGGTCATCCACTCGGCAACAAAAACACTAAGATCGATGTAGACATTTGAACTCACAAGGTGAAACCACGCTGCATGGAAAAGATCTTTCTGAATTTTCAGTTTATTTTCTGATATGGTAAAATGTCCAGGAAAGAGGTGCCTGCTCAGAAAGAAAACCAGAACTTGAAAGACATCCCTGTCTTTCTCTGGGCCTTGCTCTCTAGGGACGCCACTTGGTGGAGGGAGATGTTTGGGCGTGGTCTCGTGGTGGGGGCTCTAGTGGGGCTGCCACATAGAGGTGGTCAGGATTCAGATGGCTAAGGACACAGAATGCGACTTCAGCTTTGTCAATGGGCTTATCTAGGTGCATGCTGCCTTTGGTGTTTCTTTTCCTCCCGCTGTCCTGGGTCTTTGGGAAGACCTTCTGTAGAGTTTCTCATCTGTATCAGATGCGCCACCACATATCAAGGAAAGGGTAGCATAGCTGTGACCTGCAGATTTACAGGAAGGGCAGGGCAGCATCTCCACCTACCTGGAGGCAAGTGTGGAAGAAAGTGAATCAGGGACCGAGAAGCAGGATGCAGCCTCGCTGCCCTTCATCTTCCCAGGACAAAGGTGGGGGAGCTGGTGGGATGTTTTTGAGGGGACAGTGTTTTCACACAAAATTCACACTGTATTTCAAATCGCTGCCTTAGACTTCTTTGAACAAACTCTAATTTTTTGGTTATTTAAGTAAGTTGTATTGGACTTGACTCACAAACACATAACTTTAACAGTTAATGGCTTGTGTAATAAAAAGGTAGATTTTTATTTTGGATAAAGATTTTGTTCTGTTTGGTTTTTGTCTTTTTAGGGCAGCACCTGAGACATATAGAGGTTCCCAGGCTAGGGTTTGAATTGGAGCTGCAGCTGCCGGCCTACACCACAGCCACAGCAACGCCAGATCTGAGCCACATCTGTGAGCTACACCACAGCTCACGGCAATGACGGATCCTTAACCCACTGAGCGAGGCCAGGGATCAAACCTGTGTCTTCATGGATACTAGTTGGTTTCGTTACCACTGAGCATGGTGGGAACTCCCTGGATAAAGACTTTGGACGCACAGAAATTCATTCTAACCTGTCATCTTATTGATTAGCTTGATCTTTCTCTCCCAAGAAATTTCTATTTTAACTATTAAAAGAGACTACATTCTTCCTCTACAGTAAAGATGCTAATGAGAGGATAAGTGAACAAAAGTGTAGGTCAAAGGCGGGAGGATTAAGCAGTTAAAATGTGACAAAGGTCTCTGAAAAGTGGAAAATGACTGTCTTGGCTTATTAATAAGCACTGTGCACTTATTTACTTATTTGGATAATATTTATTAAGTACCTTCCATGTGACGGATATTGTTTTAGGTGCTGGAGAAGGGAAAAAAATCCAAACCCAAAGAAATCGACTTCCCTGGAGTTCACATTTTAACTTCAGGTTTTCCGAAAGCAAGTAAAGGGTAGCTGCCTAATAAGCCATGGAATCTAGGTTCATCTTGATAGTCACCATATTATTCTGCAAGACAGCACATTTTAGGACAGGATTTGGTTCTCAGATTCAGATATCTGAGTTTCATCCCTTTGTGTCTGGCCAGAGCTTGTCCTTGGCTTCCAGGAAAAGCCTAGAAAAGGCAGACTAAGGTGCCTGTCATGGGTGAAAAGATAGAAGGGTCAAGTTTCCTTTATTGTGCATCTGGAGGCTACGGAAAGGTACTGAGATTCTTCCATAATGCTGGTTGTGTTTTGGGTACATGGCCTGGCAGGGGAATATCCAATCAGTGCAACAAAAGAGTTGTACAGTAACTTGATTTAAGTGTATTTGGAATAAGATTTTGCAACAACCTGGACATTTTCATGGTTTTCACGGTTTTATTACATCAATCACCAATATTTATTGGACAAACAAATACAACTAAACCCATGCAAAGAAATGGTCTTAGTGTCTGCCTAGTCTCACTTTGAAAGGTAGAAAAGGGAAAAAAGAACCGTTTTTATGGCACTTTAACTTTTGAATGGAGGTACCTGCTGACGTCTTCTGCTTCTTCCTTCATTACGTGCCTTTCTTTTAATTTGGTCCTCTCGAAAAGAATCAAAGTAGGGACTTTCCAGGAGCTGGGCACAGGTTAACCTGTCATCTGGATTCATCTTCAGACACTCCTTTGGAAGACAAGAAGAGCAGAGAAGGTATTAAAAATGGGCCTGTTTTGTTACTATGCTCCAAGACTCTGAATAATAACTTTAATTTTCTTCAACTCAATGAACTTAATTATATTTATAGTTGTACAACAATCATCGCAACCCAGTTTTACAGCATAATTTCTGTCCCTGAATAGTAACTTGATAGAGCAGATACAAATTTAGAAAATCTTCGAGTCTGTATGTTATCCAGTACTTGGAACTTGTTAATAACTAGAATTATTCTTCTTTTGCCACTTCAAAGTCTTTTGAGGGTAGACTTGATGAACATTCAATATCTTGAAGGTGATAAATGTAGATCAGGTATGTTTCACCAAGGACATCTCTTCATCACTTGTCAAAACAGTTTGTCAGATGCCACAAAATGTGGTTCCTGGACCAGCTACATCAGCATCACCTGGGAACTGGCTAGAAATGCAAATTCTTTGGTCCATCCCCAGACCTACTGAATCAAAAGCATGGGGCTAGGATCCAGCAATCTGTGTTTAACAAGCCTTCTGGGTGAATCTAATACCTGTGAGAAGTTTGAGAAGTTTGAGAAGACAGCTGAGAATGGATTGGGCTTGCAATGCTTGATATCCTCCCCAAACCCTTGCGGGTTTTGCTAAATTGCAGGTGTATCACCAACCTGTCCAGAACAAGGTTGAAAAGTTAGACTTCCAGGACAGGGCCTACAGGGTTCTGAGTTAGGGTAGGTCAGAGCAGTGAGACAGGTAAAAGGCAGATAAGGTCCAGTGGAACAGGGTAAGGACAATTGGAGAGCTCAGAGTGTTGGGCTCTGAGTCTCAGGAGGACTCAGACTGAAGGAATCCAGCACCCTGGATAGCACCTGGGCAGTGACCAGCACTAGCACAAAGGTGGCTCTACGAAGCTGACTCTAGGTCATCCAGGTGGCTCCAGTTTCCAGATCAGAGTTTCAAACTGGGCTGCTTATCATAATCACCTATGGGGAGGTTTAAAGATACAAATTCCAAGGTCCTAGTCAGAGATTCAGCTTCTGTAAATCTGAGGTTATTTATTGGAATGTGTATTTTTAAAAAGTTGATTTTGATGAGTAGTCACTATGATGAGTGATATGGAAGCCACTGCTATGAATATAGCTTAATTGGTTGTTAAAGATAGATACCCTTACTAGTATCTCCATCTCTATCCCACTAAAGCTTTTCAGTATCCACGCTGAATGGAAGAGTCACACTTTTTGGCATAGCCTCAGTTGGTCAAGCATGAATGGCAGACTGGTCATAGATGAGTTTCTTATGCTGTTTATTAGACTTTGTTCTTTGACTGTCCCTTTTGGCCCTGGTATGGGGCTATGGTGTTTGCAAAGCTCTGATTTTGCATGATCTTTTACTGATTTTTTGTTTGTTTTTCTGATCTATTAACATTTTTTTGTTTTGTTTTTGCTTTTTAGGGCCACACCCAAGGCATATGGAGGTTCCCAGGCTAGGGGTCCAATTGGAGCTGTAGCCACCAGCCTACACCAGAGCCACAGCAACGCGGGAACCGAGCCGCGTCTGCGACCTACACCACAGCTCACATGAATGCCAGATCCTTAACCCACTGAGCAAGGCCAGGGATCGAATCCACATCCTCATGGATCCTAGTTGGGTACGTTAAGCACTGAGCCATGATGGGAACTCCTGATCTTCTACTAATTTTTTAAAAAAACATTTAAATTTAACTTAGTGGATCTAAAATGTTAGTTCAGCATGTAATATTTTGAAAATTATTAATGAAATATTTCATATTCTTTTTAAAAGCAATTTTCATAGAAGTCTGGTACATCTCAATTCTTTTTTTTTTTTTTTTTTTGGCTGCACACTCAACATATGGAGTTCCTTGGGCCAGGGATTGAATCTGAGCTTCAGCTGTAACCTACACCACAGCTGCAGCAACACCAGGTCCTTAACCTGCTGTGCCACAGCAGGGACTCCTATCTTCTATTAATTGTAATGCGACATATTAGGAAGATCAGCACTTAAACTACTACTATTTCTTTAACTGTAATTATTTCATAGTTATTTAACAGTTTTAATGACTACCTTCTACTTTGACATTATTTTCCCTACTGTCTACCCTCCCTTCCTAGAGTTACCAGCTTCAATCATTATGATTTGCAGTCAGTAATGGTTATAATTGCTTCTTCGGTACCTTCATGAAATTCAAAGCCACTGGATGAGCATCTGAGAACTTTTCTTCAAGAGTTTCCTAAAAAAAAAAAAAAGTAAAGCATTTCAATGTTACATACCAATGAAGTAATATATACTGAATATAATAGTATCAAGAACACTTTGGAGAAAGACCCCCTAGTAGGTTAGATAATTCCTTTTAAAGATTTTTTAATATTGTCTTTTTACATAATTTTGCACTATCATATAATGAGAAAGGTAAAGTTGAAGTTGTTTTCTTAATTTCACAATGTTTTACAATGGTGTTTGGTAAATGTCCATTCCAAAAGTCCCCTTTTGAAATCCTGTAAGAGCACCATAATATCTATTTACAGGGATGCCAGGTCTGCTTATAGGGATGCTTTGAACCTTAATGAAAATACACAGAACTGCACGAAGAAGAACATCACAGAAAGCAATGGAATAATGAACACAAAATTGAGAAGAAGGATGAAGGTGGGATTGAGGAGGAGCATATGGGGAGGGGGAAGCTTCGGAGATAAGGGCAATATTCTCCTTTAACTAGGCAGCAGGTGCATGTGAGTTGTTAGTTTAGCCTTTAAATTAAACATATATAAATATTCTTTTGAAAGTCAACCTCTAGCCTTGTAGCTTTCAACTTGTATTTGTTAAAAGCTTTATTTTAACAAATATAATAAAAAGAAATCCAGTATATAAATCAAGGTAGTATATGAAATAAATTTAAAATGAACAGAGTGCTTAGAGAAGTTGGGTTCATAGGTGCCATAAATCGTGACCTGGCTTTACAGACTCTTCACATCCCGGCACTGCTGTCTCTAACACAGCTGGAGCATGGCACTTGCCTCCTCTCCTTTCACTCTATAGGCAGAATCTACACCATATGGGTTTTAAAAATCAGAACCCAAACATAGGTAATCCAGATAGGAATCAATGACTACAGAGAGTAAGAGGGTTAAGCAGTCATTCTTAGATTTCCAAAGAAAGGCAAAGACCCACAGCAAGACTGCAGAGGTGATCACTGAGATTTGGAGGGTTTTTAAACATTTAAAAAAAATTTTTTAATGGCTGCACCCACAGCATATAGAAGTTCCTGGGCTAGGGAATGAATCTGGGCCTACACTGCATTAGTGGCAGAGCCAGATCCTTTAACCCACTGCACTGGTTTGAACCTGTACCTCTGCAACCACCCCAGCTGCTGCCAGCTGGATACTTAACCCACTGCGCCACAGCAGGAACTCTTTGGAGTTTTGATGTGAATATAGTGAGGATCATTTTGGGGAATAAACTTCTATGTCAAAATACATGTTGTGAAGAAATGGTTTTTACTGATTTAAGCTTGTTTCAGAAGCTGAAAAAGAGAAACAACTATGGTAAGTACTGTTTATGAGAAAATAGTTGTTTCAAGGAAAGGTACCTGAATGTTTTGACTAAATGGTCTTTTGTATTTACGAGTGAACTAAACATACTTTCACTTCAAATCAAAAATTAATCTTTGAATTGACAGGACCCATAAACTTTTAAAGCATTCTTCTGGTTCATTTTATGTAGTTTTTATATAGTTTCTTTGATCTGTGTCAGTGTGTCATAAGGAAAACAGAAGCCCAGAGCACAAATATTAAAAAAAAGCAACAACTCCCCCTTTGAAGAAAGTAGCAACACAAGTAACAAAACACCCAAACTGAACAATTTACCATGTCTTCGGGTTCAGGAATACTGATTCCATGGAAAAACTGATTACTTTTAAAGATGGACTGATGTCTTGGGATTAGTTTTCCTGTAAAGCACAAACAACATAATTTATGATAAATTTAGTAAAATTAACATAGTGCTTAAACGGCTACTTCCAAGGTTCAGATGTGAAAGAAATACCAAGCCTGATCATTCCCTCCAGATTTGGGAGGAATGGGTCACTGCAAAAACATGCCTTCTCATGGAGGGCAATGCTCCCTCGGAATGCTCTTTGCCACATATGGTTTGGTCTGCCATTCAGCCGCCACCAAAAGAGAAGGTGAGAGAGTATTGGGGAGGGCTTTACATATATGGTCTCATTCAATCTAGCAACCATCTCACAACAGTTGCTATTTTTAATTCCCACTGTCCCAGTGAGATAATGAGGCTCAGAGGTTAAATAACCTGCCTAAAGTCACATGGTCGTTAAGTGACGGACCCAGGATTCAAAATCAGGCCCGTCTAACATCTGCCTAATGTAAATTTCCACAACAACCCTTATAGGAAATCAGTTAAACAATATAAGCCTGTAAAGACACTCTCCCCCACATTTTTCATGCCGCAGAATTTGCCAGGAAAATGTATTGGAGGAGTTCCCTGTTGTGGGCTCAGAGGAAACAAATCTATTATCCATAAGGATGCAGGTTCAGTCTCTGGCCTCGCTCAGTGGGTTAAGGATCTGGTATTGCCATGAGCTGTGGTGTAGGCTGCAGACATGGCTTGGATCCTGTGTTGCTGTGGCTGTGGTGTAGGCCAGCAGCTACAGCTCTGATTTGACTGCTAGCCTGTGAACCTCCATATGCCGCAGGTTCAGCCTAAAAATATAGACAGACAGACAGAAAGAAAGAAGGAAAGAAAAAAAGAAGGAAGGAAAGAGAAAGAAAGAAAAAAAGAAAAATGTGTTGGAACCAAATAGAGAACTGCATCAGACCAGACAGCAGTAGTTCCCTCGTCCTGTAGCCATGCTGCCAGGAGAGCCTTGGGAAGGAATAGATAAATACTCATCGTGTGTGTAGATGAACCCTTGGTTTGCATTCATGCTACTGGTGTAAAGCTGCAGGCAATCTTTTGGTTTATGTTCTCTTCCAACTAGGTGGAAGTAGATAAGTGCCAAGGATGCTGATGTGATGAAAGCTCATGAAAGATACCACTGGAGTCCCATTCTTCTGCACTTAACTGATTGCATGATTTTGGATCACTCACACAAGCTCCCAGAGCCTCAGTTTCCTCATTTGTAAAAAGAGGCACAATGAAAAATGCTATAATGTCCTTAATGGGCTTTTCTTAAGACTGAAAAGTATGGTGTGTGTGAAAGTAATTTATAATTTGCAGTGACCTGAGTCGCTACAGGTGGATTCTTAACCCACCGTGCCACAGCAGGAACCCCTGTAAATTCTTAAATAAAGGAGCAGAGTTGAGGAGTTGCAACAGAGGCTGAATAGAGTGTAAAACCTAAAGTATTTACCATTTGTCTCTTTATAGAAAGAGTTTGCTGATCCTTGCTCTAGAGAAAAGGGAAAACTTTTTTACAGTGGACAGAAACTGCATTGGATTAAGTATCTTTAGAGTGAACTCTAATGCAGTTGACTCATATCCTTAGCCCTATCTTAGGATGATAAGGAAAATAAATGTAAATTGGGAGTTCCCGTCTTGGCACAGTGGAAATGAATCCAACTCGTGTCCATGAGGATGCGGGTTTGATCCCTGGTCTCGCTCAGTGGGTCGGGGATCCAGCATTGCCTTAAGCTGTGGTGTAGGTCGGCCGCTGTAGCTCCAATTTGACCCCTAGCCTGGGAACTTCAATATGCCGCAGGTGCGGCCCTAAAAAGCCAAAAAAAAAAAAAAAAAAAAGAAAAAAAAAAAAAAAGAAACGAAAAGAAATGTATAGTTTATTCCATGGCTAATTGACTCGACTTGGAAATGCATCTGAAAACTCCTTGCTGAGAGGGGTTAGGTCTGTGCACATTGAGAAAAAGGCTGGGCTTTGGCTGCAACCCAGAAACCTACTTGAATAGACCTGATGAAAGAAAGAGATAAAAGAAAGCTCTTGTCGTTCATTAAAATGACATACTATTTCTATAACGATTTAGCAACTTTCTAAGCCATAAAATGCAACTTATACCCAGTGTTCTGATTATCAGATAAAGCTGGTCCACATCTGATTTTCCAGGCCAGAGTGGCTGGCCTGTCAGGAGCTCTGCAAAAACGCAACCGGTAGCCCATATGTCGACTGAAGAACCATACTGAGTATCTCCCACAAGAAGTTCAGGAGCTCGGTACCATCTTGTAGCGACATAGTCAGTGTAGGCATCTCCTGGAACTGCAAACGCACCAATCAGATCAGGTGGGTCACATTCTCCCAACAGAGGAACTACTCCTAAGAGGACATCAGGCATTCAGATGCGCTTCAGTAATTCTCGGAAGGCACTATACTCCCAACAATTAATGCAGTGAGGCCCTAATGGAGTAAACAGTTACACTGCGCACTCAGATAGTAAATTCATCTTCCATGTTATATTTAAACTAGATAAGCAATAAGGATACAGTGTATGGCACAGTTATCTTGCATTGCCCCTTTATCTTATAATAACCTATAGTGGAGTATAATCTGTGAAAATACTGAATCACTATGCTGTACACTTGAAACTAATATAATATTATATATCAATGATAGCTTAATTAAAAAAATTAACTTCCAAAGGTACCTTAGCTAGTTAAAATCTATACAATCCCAAATAGAGAGGGGCATGGGGCAGGTAGTGAGAATTTCTATAGCGTAACTTCAAGTATAGACCAGCTTCCCAATGCATTGCCAGATCCTCTGTGTCTGGGTCCTATCAGGACACTGATTATGTGCACACCCACTTTGCAATGTGTCTTGCTGATGCATGTTTTTGCCTGCTACACAGTTCTAGATCCAGGGAGAAATCATTATTTGTCCCCCTTTCCCTTTGGTTCCTCCCTCTCCGCGATGACGACTTCTTTTTTCTCAGCACTGTCTCTGAATTCTCTCTTTAATTTTCAATTTAATCTCCTGCACACACCAGCTCCATGAAGTTTTTCCCAGCTGCTCTTGAGCACATTAATATCTCTCTTCAGGGAAACCTCTGCACTTTCATTTTATTTTTTTATTTCTTTAGTGGTGTCCGCAACATGGGGAAGTTCCCAGGTCAAGGATCAGAATCAAGCTATGGCAGCAACCTGAGCCACTGCAGTAACAACACCAGGCCCTTAGCCCACTACACCACCAGGGAACTCCTGCACCTTCACTTTAGTACTTTATTGTCAATCATCTTGTATTATTCTTTTGTTTCTTTTGCTTCAGATTATAAATGCATGAAGACCAGAAATGTATCTTGTAATTCTCTTTCTTTCCTACAGGGCAAAGCACATAAATGTGACATCCAATAAATTATAGTTGGATGGGGTTCAAATGCAAACTAGTGTACTAACTAAAAGGTTAAAGTGAAACTTTCTTTTTTGAATAATAACAACATAACAATTAGCATACATTCCATATCTAAAGTGAGAATTTATCATTTCGTAATCATCTGAATTGGATTAAGTTAGTAAAAAATTGCTACTTACTCAGAATTCGTGCAAACCCAAAGTCACAGATCTTGATTATTCCTTGCCTGGTTATTAGAATATTTTCTGGTTTTACATCTCTGTGAATACACTATAAGAAAAAACTTAATTATTTCCTTGAGTTACCAAAACAATAAAGCATAATAAACATTAACTACTAGTTTTAATGATAAACACAGCCTGTGAGATAAGCACAAACTTTTATTTTCATTTTTCCAAAAACTTACATTGGTAATTTTTTACATGTAAATCTTATTATACCAAAAGTACTAAAAGTTGCTATATTAGAGAAGAAATTGAAATTACTGGATAGGAAAACTGAATTTTTTTTTTTTTTGGAGAATGGAATATTATATAATTATTTCTTCCCATTTTTTGTTGAGCCCTATTTAAAAAGTAAGAAGAAAAACCCTGAATGAGGTTACACTCAGCATGCCTCTAATAAGAACGGCTGCCACCTAAGAATTATCATTCAGGCTGCATAAATACTGCAGATTTGAGAAACTAGAAAAACATTCAAAGGACACCAGAAATGAAATTTATCAGAGTGACCATTTTATTTATCAGGATGTGTGAAAGGGAGCTCATTAATTAACTACGCTAGGACCATAGACTGCAAATGTTCTGGGTAAGCAGGGAGGTAAGGTCACCTATGGACAAGAGGTACCCAGAGCATTCAGCCTCAGAGGACGAGTATCCTCGACAAGAAGCTAATGTGGAACCACGACCAGCTCTCTTGAGACGTAACCACATGATCCTCTTAAGAGTCGCTCCTGGGGGAGCAGGTCGGCACTGGGAGAGTCTTCTAGGCTTGAAGACTTCCCTGCATCATCCTGAGTGAGGCAGAGGCTGGCTGCTCCCTGGATGAGAGAGGGCTGAACTGCAGATGCGGCTGAAGATGAGCTGAGGGAGCCCCTGTCACTATTAATCCAGAAATGGCTACTCCACGTTGTAGATGATGTGGGAGAAAACGACTCCCACCCTAGTCTTCAGAACTTGAGGGACTTCCTGTCGTGGCTCAGCGGTTAACAAATCTGACTAGTATCCATGAGGTTGGAGGTTCGATCCTGGGCCTCACTCAGTGGGTTATGGATTGGCGTTGCTGTGAGCTGTGGTGTAGGTCGCAGACATGGCTCAGATCTGGCGTTGCTGTGGCTGTGGCATAGGCCAGTGGCTACAGCCCCAATTTGACCCCTAGCCTGGGAACCTTCATATGCCATGGGTGCGGCCTTAAAAAGCAAATAAAAAAATAAAAAATAAAAAAAAATAATTTTAAAAAAGTGATTAAACTCTCATCCTCTAGGAAAAAAAAACAACAAAAAACAAAAAAAAGAACTTGAGCTTGTGCGTCCTCCATCCAAAGAAGCCACAGGTTAAAATGAGGTCATTCTTCTCATACAGCTCAACCTGTACTTTTCAGAGCACTTTCACATGGATCAGTTCATCCTTGCAACAAGCTACAATTGCACATGGCCTCTGTCATTAAGTTTCACAGTAATCAGCTCCTTTTAAAAAATTAATTAGTTTTTAAAATGAAAGTATAGTTGATTTACAGTGTTGTGATAATCAGCTCCTTCTGCCTCACTCTTTTGGGGTGCCATCAGTCCCTTTAAATTTTCCTGTCAAACCAATGATTTTGAAATAGTTTTTTTAATAATTTATTTTTTTTCCCACTGTACAGCAAGGGGATCAAGTTATCCTTACATGCATATATTGAAATAGTTTTTTTGTTTGTTTGTTTGTTTTTGCTTCTTTATAGAAGGAGGAGAGAAGGTTGAACCCTAAATTCATTTTGGGACACAAAAATGGCACTGGTACCAGAAGCTTGTTTGTATTTAGTCTCAGTTACTGTCAACTGTTTCATAATTCGTACAACCTGCATTTAGGACAATCTTTTAAGGCCTCTTAAAAGTCCTAAGGCCTCAGACATTAATTTTTAAAAATACATTGTTATAATATAAACCAACCTAATTTTCATCCCACTTTTTAGGCAACCTATTTATGAAAACTGGATTAACACTGAGTCATACTCACCTATAACAGTGATTTAATAATAGTTTATATCTCTCAATGAGTTTGCATCAAATTTTAAAATTCCTGGTCTCTGTGTGGTATTGCCAAGTAAGCAGACTTACACTGATGCCTGTCTATTGGCCTATTTAAATATACAAATGAAATTTCCTTTGTGAAATTTATAGCTACTTATTTTCCAACCAAAACTTACAAAGGCAACTGAAGTATTGAGAAGTCCCAAAGAAACAGAAAAAAGTATAAGTGTAGGTACAGGTAAGAGAAGCTATAAATAAAGGTTAGCTGGAATATTGAAAAAAGAAAAAGAGTGAAAATCACTGGAACAGTGAGAACTAGAGTATGGAGAACAGAAGGTGGTTAGACATGCAGCATTCACTTGCTCCACTGCAAAGCTGTACTCTGTGCAAACTCTCAATGGCTCTGGCGATCAGCTTATTTTCCGCCAAAGGATAAGAAAATTGCAAGTCGGTGTCGCCGAAACATTTTAATAAACTTGGGTTTCATATGCAGCTTTTAGCAAACATTGTGTAAATTAGGTTACGGTGGCTCATGCAAAAATCTCATTTTTACAGTCTCACAGGCCAGCAAGAAGAGATATCCATGGTATTTTAAACCTGCCCCTTAATTTTAAGAATTATCTCTGGAAACTTCCCCATCAGAAGCTGCTTCTTTATAGAGACGTCTGATAAGGTTGTTCTTTGAGCCTCATGGGCGGATGCTCATATGGCAATGAGCGAGGAAAGAAACCTCTTCCTTGGCAACAGCACAATGACATCAAGAAGACAATGCGATGCGAGCCACAGCCAGACACACCCACATTTTGTAATTTCGTCATTCTGACACGAAGTTCTTTTTCTCTAATCAATACATCAAATTTACAAAAATCCATGAGTTCATAATCATGCTAAACAGTCACTCTAGTTACATATTATTAGGTAAAAAAGAACAAAATGAGTAGGTATTTACATCTAGGGCTTCTCAAAATTTAATGAGTACGTGAGTCACAAGATCTTGTTAAAATGCAGATTCTGATTCAGTAGATCTGGAATGGGCCTGGGATTCCGCCTTTCTAACGAGCTCTCAGGTGACCCCTATGAAGCACACTTTGAGTAGCAGGGTCTTAATCTCTTACTACTGCAACCTTCCTTTCTTGGTTATGCTCACTACTCTGCACATAAAAAGGCTATCAATCTTCAGTAATACCACTGGGTCAGATTGCCTTTTCTATTCTGGAAAGTATCACGAGGGTTCCTTTAAAAATCAGGAGAGTATACAAAGGTTTTAGATGTGGTATTGTAACAGCTAATATATGATTTAGATTTTCTCCATTGCATGCATTTTAGCTAATAGATCAAAAAAAAAAAATAGATACACAAAGGCTTACCATAGCATAAGAAAATGGGATAGTCAGAATTCAGAAGTCATTTCCATGTTGGAGGAAGAAAGTTTGCCTGAAAAATCATTTTTTCTTTTTTTTTTTTCTTTTTAGGGCTGTACCTGTGGCACATGGAGGTTCCCAGGCCAGGGGCTGAATTGGAGCTACAGCCGCCAGCCTATGTCGCAGCCACAGCAATACAGGATCCGAGCTGCGCCTGTGATCTATACCATAGCCCACAGCAACACCAGATCCTCAATCCACTGAGTGAGGCCAGGGATCAAACCTGCATCCTTATGGACACTAGTTGGGTTCATTACTGCTCAGCCACAACAGGAACTCCAAAATCACGCATTTTTAATAAAGGTTATAGATTCTAAATTGAAAATTTTCAACATTTTTAATTTAAGGTATAGAATGTGTTGTTCAAGCAGAGAAATGGTGGTAGTTGCACTGAGCTACAATAATGTTTGGGTCCACTGGAAATAGTAAGTCATAATAAGGTAGGTGATTTGATTGACTGATTCTTTCATTCATTCTTTTATTCATTCAGTTATTCAATAAATATTTCCTGAGCACATTTTATATAAAAAGATCCATGCCAGATATTAAAGAGATATAAAGATTAAATCAGTCACAGACATTGCATTCAAACTTATAATCCAGCACACAGGAAAGTGTCTGATTATAGGGATAATGTACAAACACAGTAAACAGAATTAAAAAAAAAAATCAGGCGTTCCCGTCGTGGCACAGTGGTTAACGAATCTGACTAGGAACCATGAGGTTGCGGGTTTGATCCCTGCCCTTGCTTAGTGGGTTAACGATCTGGCATTGCAGTGAGCTGTGGTGTAGGTCACTGATGAAGCTCGGATCCCCTGTTGCTGTGGCTCTGGTGTAGGCTGGCAGCTACAGGTCCGATTAGACCCCTAGCCTGGGAACCTCCATACGCTGTGGGAGTGGCCCAAGAAATGGCAAAAAGACCAAAAAAAAAAAAAAAATCATTTTAACTACTTATAAGCCATAGTAATCAAGACAGTGTGGTACCGGCACCAAAACATACATACATACCAATGGAGCAGAATAGAGAACCCAGAAATTAACCCAGACACCTATTGTCAATTAATCTTCACAAAGAAGACAAGAGTATAAAATGGGAAAAAGACAGTCTTTCCAACAAGTGATGCTGGGAAAACTGGACAGCTGCATGTAAATCAATGAAACTGGAATGCACCCTCATACCATGCACAAAAATGAACCCAAAATGGCTTAAAGACTTAAACATAAGACAAGACACCATCAAACTCCTAGAAGAGAACACCGACAAAACATTCTCTGACATCAACCGCACAAATGTTTTCTCAGGTCAGTCTCCCAAGGCAACAGAAATAAAAGCAAAAATAAACCAATGGGACCTAATCAAACTGACAAGATTTTGCACAGCAAAGGAAATCATTAGAAAAAAACAAAAACAAAAAGACAACCTATGTACTGATAAGGGCTTAATTTTCAAAATATACAAACAACACGTACAACTCAACAACAAAAAAACAAAAAACCCAATTGAAAAATGGGTAGAAGACCTCAATAGACATTTCTTCAAAGAAGATATCCATATGGCCAAAAAGCACATGAAACAATGCTCAACATCCCTGATTATTAAAGAAATGCAAAATCAAAGCTACTATGAGGTACCACCTCACACCTGTCAGAATGGCCATCATTAATAAGTCCACAAATAACAAATGTTGGAGAGGGTGTGGAGAAAAGGGAACTTACCTGCACCGTTGGTGGGAATGTAAGCTGGTACAACCACTATGGAGATACCTTAGAAAACTATACATAGAACTACTATATGACCCAGCAATCCCACTCTTGGGTACATATCCAGACAAAACTGTCCTTGAAAAAGACACACACCCACATGTTCACTGCAGCACTATTCACAATAGCCAAGACATGGAAACAACCCAAATGTCCATCGACAGATGAATGGATAAGGAAGATTGGATAAGGTATATACACAATGGAATGTGTATAAAATGGATAAGGTATATTATACACAATGAATTCGACTCAGCCATAAAAAAGAACAAAATAATGCCATTTGCAGCAACCTGGATGGAACTAGAGACTCTCATACAAAGTGAAGTAAGTCAGAAAGAGAAAGACAAACACCATATGATAATCACTTATATCTGGACTCTAATATATGGTACAAATGAACCTTTCCACAGAAGAGAAAATCACGGACTTGGAGAATAGACTTGTGGTTGCCAAGGGGGAGGGGGGAGAGGGAAGGAGTGGGATGGATGGGGTGCTTGGGGTTAATAGATGCAGACTATTGCCTTTGGAATGGATTAGCAATGAGATCCTGCTGTGTAGCACTGGGAACTATGTCTAGTCACTTATGATGGAACATGATAATGTGAGATAAAAGAATGTATACAGGTATGTATAACTGGATCACCATGCTGTACAGAAGAAAATTGACAGAACACTGTAAACCAGCTATAATGGAAAAAAATAAAAATCTGTGGTTGCCAAGGAGGAGGGGGAGGGAGTGGAATGGACTCGGAATCCGGGGTTAAGAGATGAAAACTATTGCATTTGGAGTGGATAAGCAATGAGATCCTGTTGTATAGCAGTGGGAACTATATCTAGTCACTTGTGGTGGAGCATGATAATGTGAGAAAAAGAATGTATAGATGCATGTGTGACTAGGTCACTTTGCTATACAGTAAAAAATTGATAGAACACTGTATACCAACTATAATGGAAAAAATAAAAATCATTAAAAAAAATTTTAGGAGTTTCTGTTGTGGTGCAGCTGAAATGAATCTGACTAGGAACCATGAGGTTGTGGGTTCCATCCCTGGCCTCACTTAGTGGGTTAAGGATCCAGCATTGCCACGACCTGTGGTGTAGGTTGCAGATGCAGCTCACATCTGGCGTTGCTGTGGCTCTGGTGTAGGTTAGCAACTGTAGCTCCAATTGGAACCCTAGCCTGGGAACCTCCATATGCTGTGAGTGCGGCCCTAAAAAAAGACAAAAGACCAAAAAAAAAAAAATATCATTTTAACTACTTATAAAACCCTAGCAGCAAACTTAGGTGAACTTGAATGATGCTCATAGCATGGTGGAAAGCAACAGAGATGTGGATTCAATTCAGCATCATCTTTAGTATTTATTTGAAAGTACCATTTGCATCATGAAAAACAGGTTTATGTATCCTGTGAACAGTATCATTCTATACACTATCAATAGAAAATAAAAGCTTCTAACTGAACAAAACAACAACAAAAAAACCTCACAGACTTTCTTAAAACTAAAGGAAGCTTTCCCTAAGTATTGATTTAATTCCATGATCTTGTACTCTTTTTCAAGATGTACTATGATAGATATTCTGCTGGCATCAAAACTGACCATCTGGTAGTCTGTATTCTTGCCTCAATGCTGCCTCTGTGTAGGCACTAACTCAAAAGGTCTAGAGTTATTTTTTATTTTTTTTTTTTGTCTTTTTGCCATTTCTTTGGGCCGTTCCCGAGGCATATGGAGGTTCTCAGGCTAGGGGTCGAATCGGAGCTGTAGCCACCGGCCTACGCCAGAGCCACAGCAATGTGGGATCCGAGCCTCGTCTGCAACCTACACCACAGCTCACGGCAACGCCGGATCGTTAACCCACTGAGCAAGGGCAGGGACCGAACCCGCAACCTCATGGTTCCCAGTCGGATTCGTTAACCACTGCGCCACGACGGGAACTCCTAGAGTTATTATTTTTTTTAAACTATCATTATAGCAAAAGCACCCAGGAGCCAACTTAAAGAAGCTCTCGTTGGCCTAAGATGGAACAGTTTGAACCTTGGAGAGAATTAGGATTGCAAAGGATTGAAACATATCAAATACATAAAATCCCTAAGTTTATAATGATGCCCTACACTTCCCCCATTGTTCACTCTTAGAGGTTGCTAAAACACCAAACAGCTCCTCACTCTGAGAACTGGCAAATAAAGGGAAGAATCATGTATTTATGTTATTGTACTTTATAGTAGCCAGAGTCCATGATGGTAAATTCTTCTCCATAAGGTTCCAATTAATAAATGTAGACAGAATAACAGAATTAGAAAAGCATCACCGTTTAACCCTAATGAAATACTGGATAGAGGTAATAATCACCTACGAATGCTAAAACCAAGTAAAAGATTGGCAGGGAAAGTGATAGTGGAGGGTGTCAAGTGAACACCTCTGAGCCCACTTATCTATATTAAGATGATTAAAAATGGGAGAGATAACCAGACATTACTTGCCTCATGATACTGACACAATAAGAAATCTACGGCACTATTTATGAAGTCTTCCTGACTAAAAAACTGAACTGAGTATGATCAAGCCTCTGATATAAATGTGAAGTTATAGTAAATGAAAGAAAAAGTTAAATAACACATAGGAAGCAATCAGCCAAAATTTCTATAAAACTGTAGTAGTCAAAGAATGGCTCTAAGATCAGCAGCTTCAATATCAACGGGGAAGATGTTACAAATGCAAATTCTCAGGCCTTATCCCAGATCTTCAGAATCAAAAACTCCGCGGATAGGTGGGCCTGGCAAAATGTGTCACCTCCAGGTGACTCTGATGCATGCGCAAGCTTGACAACCATGGCTCCACAAAACTAACGACAGGGAAAAAAGGTAGGGGAAAGGGACTGCTACAGAATAAAAGACATAAAAACAAAACAAAACAAAATCAAGTGCCCTGGCAAGCTACCCTTCTGATACCCTGAAACTTAATTTAACCCAATTTAAAAATAATCATAGGAATCATTAGTACTGTGGCAAAAGGAAACATTAAGTCTATACAAACTTTAAATTCACAAGGAATGAGTAATTTGGTTCTTATAGAAATTGGAAAAAGGCCATGAATAATGCATTACTTTTCCTCATATTCTGTAACTTTCTTCTGTTTTGCTTTTCTGGTTCTTATTTTCCCTCCGTCATTAGCTATTCAAACAGAGCCCTGGGCTGTTTAGAAGAAAAGAGTCATCAAAAGGAAATTAGCAAATACATTAGAAAATGTTACTTACATTATGCTTATGACAGAAATTAAGAGCTTGAAGTGTTTGCCATAACACACTTTTAATCACTCCATCAGCAACTCTGGAGAAAGAAAGAAAAAAGGAAATGAAAACTTCTAGGATGGGGTTTTAGGAGCAGAACTGGGAACAGAAATTAAATAGGTGTGGCTTGTCATGGTCAACAAATGCAGTGCAAAATGAGTCTTGGAAATGTTGTTTTAATGAAAATTGTGTATTACTTTTTCATTATAGTTGCATAATTTTCTTTGGCAATATGAAAATTTTACATCTGTAAAAATGATACGTGGTTATCATGAAAATTCAAACAATATAGAAAAGTAAAGGAATAAAAAGTGTTGACTCCAATTTTGCTATCCCTCCCCCCTAAAATTACTGCAACTTAAAGCGGTTGTCCCTTTAGGAATCTGTTTCTCTCCCTCTCTCTGCATTTACTTTTAAACTTTAATATTAAATAAATGCATTCATATGGTTCAAAATTTCTTCTTTTTTGTCTTTTTAGGACCGCACTCACAGCATATGGAAGTTCCCAGACTAGAGGTCGAATCAGATGTGTAGCTGACGGCCTATACCACAGTCACAGTAAGGCCGGATCCAAGCCGTGTCTGTGACCTACACCACAGCTCACAGCCATTCCAGACCCTTAACCCACTGATCGAGGCCAAGGATTGAACCCTCGTCCTCATGGATATAAGTCAGATTGTGTCTGCTGAGCCACAATGGGAACTCCTCAAAATTTTTTTCTTTTTCTTTCTTTTTTTTTTAGAGCCACACCCGAGGCATATGGAGGTTCCCAGGCTAGGGGTCCAATCAGAGCTGTAGCTGCAGGTCTAAACCAGAGCCACAGCAACGTGGGATCCGAGCCGAATCTGGGACCTACACCACAGCTCATGGCAACGCCAGATCCTTAACCCACTGAGCGAGGCCAGGGATCAAACTCACATCCTCATGGATGCTAGTCTGGTTCGTTAACCACTGAGCCATGATGAAAACTCCAAAATTTCTTAGGTTAAAACAATACCCATGAAGAATTCTCTTTCACACCTGCCTGGTCCTTCATTTCATCCTCTGCAAGTTCCCCTGCCTCTTTCAGAAGCATCCTATGCATTGAAGCACAGATACTAACATGAATACATATATTTCAGTTTCTCAGGATTTTATTTCATGGATGTATCCATCATACAGTCCCCATGGATAAGCAATTAGGTTGACCCAAGTTTCATTTCTAGAAAGAACATCAGTCCCATCTACTGGCCCATCTACTTCAGTGAATATCTAATCATCCACCTTATGCCAGCTGTGCAATTATCTTTTATGGTAAGTTCTAGAAGTGGGATTTCTGGGACCAATGGTAGGCACGTGTTACCCTTTGATCCGGCAACTATGAACTTCAGGTGGACCTGAGACCTGGTGTTGCAGGGCAGAGAGCATCCTTGAAGATTGACCTTCAGTTCATCCAATTCGTGTTGGTGGCAAACACTCAAGCATGTGCAAGAGTTGTCTTATAACATTTACTTAGGCCTGGTAAGCAGGCAGGTGCACAGCCAGGGGAGGTCAGAGAGAATAAAGGGCCTATCAGAATGGGAGGCTGGGAGCTTCTTGCCCCTGCAGAATCCTCACTCTGCCTGGAAAATATTGGGAAGTTTTTTCCTTTGGGGAATTGGGGATCTGGGAAAGTTGCATTCTGTCTGGGAGAACTTAGTCTATTTTGTGTAACCATTTTTCTACCTTTAACTCTTCTGTTGATGTCTTTCCATTAAGACGTCCTTCCACTGTCCCATGATGAGGCCCTCACAGTTAGGGATGGCCAAACCACCTTAAGGACACATGTATACACCCACCAAACATCAGTGCATTAAAGCCCTATCTCCTCACTGTCTTGCCAATATTCAGGTTTGCCAGTGTTAACGTTTGCCAATCTGAAGTTAAACTAGAAAAATATCTCATTTTAGTTTTCACTCACTTCCTTTCATTAATGACTAATGATTTTGATTTTCACATTATTGAACATTAAACTTTTTTTGTGTATTTTCTGTTCATGGCCTTGACTGCTTTTTGACCGGTCTATTTACTCCTCTTTAAATTGATTTATGAAGACTCCATGTAGATCAGAGTCTACATCAATGAGGAAAATATTTTTCTTAGTGTGTTGATTGCTTTTCAACCCTATTCATGAAAATGAGGCTGTTGTTGGCCTATTTTCAAAAGTCTGAAACACAAGACTATTCTTTTTTTTTACTAAATGTTCTATTGTAAGGGTATTTTGATTAAAAATGTAAAATTATCTAATATTCCAAACAGTTTTAATATTTTATCATATTTGGATATTTAAATCATTGTTTGGAGTTTGTGCTGTGGAACAGTGCGTTAAGAATCTGACTTCAGTGGCTAGGATTGCTGCAGAAGCACAGGTTTGATCCCCGGCCTCGCACAGTAGGTTAAAGGATCCAGCGTTTATTCAATCCCTACAGCTCAGATTCAATCTCTAGGCCAGGAACTTCCATGTGTCATGGGTGTGGCCATAAAAAAAAATGTGTTTAGAACACTTATAACACTGAACTCAGGAGTTCCCGTTGTGGCCCAGTGGTTAACAAACCCAACTAGGATCCACGAGGATACAGGTTTGATTCCTGGCCTCGCTCAGTGGGTTAAGGATCTGGTGTTGCAGTGAGCTGTAGTGTAGGTCGCAGACATGGCTTGGATCCTGTGTTGCTGTGGTTCTGGCGTGTAGGCCGGCAGCTGCAGCTCTGATTGGAAACCCTAGCTTGGGAACCTCCATATGCCACGGGTGCTGCCCTAAAAAGACAAAAAAAAAAAACAAAAAACAAAACAAAAAAAAAACCGAAAAGCAAAAAACAAAAAACACTGAACTCAACACGCAGATGTCACTGGTCTTGCAGAACAACGGGATGGCCTGTGACTCAGGTATGGCATCATATAGGCCAAGAAAAAGCGACAGCTGGGTGGAGGTACTTTCTCAGAGCTGTCTCCCTGTCTCAGACAATGGTGGCCTGCCCTTGACGTCATCGGTCTGGTCACAGCCCTTTGACTCCAGCTCGTCTCAATACTGTGAAAGCACCTAATTCTCAGTATTAAATCTCTTTCCATTTAAAATGTCTAGAGCGGTTTCTGTTTCCTACCCTGAATTCCGATATAGCTTCATCTTTCTCTCCCCTTTACCTAGCATCAAACCTGAGACAGCACTGTTCACATTTTTTTAAAGAGGCAGAAAGACAGTATAGCCACTTGTATGCTATGAGACAGAGTTCAACTCCTGGCTGTGCTGCTGCCTAGTTTTATAACCTTGGGCAAGTGATCTGTGCCTTTGGTTTTCCTTCTGTGTGAAAATGAATGACACCTTGTAAGCTCATTGAGAAGTCCCTCCCCTGAGTTTCTGGGTTTTAACATCCACGTGGGTTCAGGAGATGAAGGTCTGAGGTCAGATGAACCCAGGAGGTGGGACTGAGACCCAGTGCAAAGACAGAAAGAGCCTCAAGAGAAGAGGGCGAGGCCTGAGGTGAGAAAGCTGGGAGTGTAGCAGCCTGCGGGCCA
The DNA here is from genome assembly GCF_054392235.1 of Sus scrofa. Lineage (NCBI taxonomy): Eukaryota > Metazoa > Chordata > Mammalia > Artiodactyla > Suidae > Sus > Sus scrofa. The sequence continues at coordinate 113,322,049 of NC_139385.1, read as the reverse complement.
AAGCCTGAGTGACGGTGAGGCCGGCAGCGGCCAGAGCACTGAGGGCCGTCTCCATTCTGGGCAGGAATCTGCACTTTAATTTCAAAGAGAAGCATTGAAATGATGCAAGAAGGCACATGTAACACAGAGAATGAATTTCTGGGGGCAAAGTGAATACAGCGAGGTTAATTAGGAGGATGATTTAATAATTCAGGTGCGATTTGGTGATTTAGATTAGTGTGGGAGTGGTAAGGGAAGCGGATTTCAACCCCTGGAACAAAATGGCAAGAGTCACTATTTTTTTTTTTTTTTTTTTTGGTCTTGCCTGTGGCTTGTGGAAGCTCCTGGATCCACACCACAGTAGTGACCTGAGCCACAACCGTGACAATGCTGGATCCTGTTGAGCCACCAGGGAATTTCAACCCTGTTCTTGTAGAAACAGAATGCAGGGTGGGTCTAAGGACTTTGGGTGCAGGGGATCAAGGACTGGAACTGGGAAACCGGGTAGGTGCGAGGGTTCAGAAACTGGCAGCACCCCTAGTTGCTTGGGTTAATAACATGGAATGAGGTATGAGGTAACGCCACAGGAAACTCCCCAGTGATTGCTGAGGAAGAGGGGTGTCACCGCTCTGTGCAAAACAGAATCCTTAGTGAGCTCAGATTCCAAGAAGGCAGATTCCATTTTAAGCAAAATAACATTTATACAAAATAACAATGACAAACAAATACCACTGGTCTCACGAAGAGAAGATAGTTATCAGAGACAATAGACTCACACAGTGCCCATTCCCGAAAGATAAAGCATTGCAACATTAGTCAGGCACGGTCAGCATTTTTCAAACGTATTTTGGGATGAAATAAAACCTTCCATAGCTATCAACCGATGCTCAGCTTTTAAAGAGTATACTTGGGTAAGTGCACAAACACTGACAGGAACGGTGAGGGTCTGAAAGCGAAAACCAGACATCCTGGCTGAAGCCTGAAGGGTAAGAAGGGCAACGGAGGTGAGGGAACTCAGCCTGGGTTGCTCAGGGGCTGCTCTCTTAGCCACTCAGGACGATCCCGGCGCCAACATCAGAGCCCATTATCTCTGTTCTAGTTTGTTATAAAACTGGACATGGAAAACTCGACGTTGTTATCAGTACCCAAGATGAATTGAGTCCTTAGTAAACCGCTGTTATCCTGGAATAAAAAACCCAACCTTTATTATGACTCACCAGCCTCTGAATGATTTCACTTCTATTAACCCCCCCACCTTGATCTCCTACCACATTCGCACCCACCCACCTCCACTCCAGCCCTGTTAGCGTCTGCTGTTCCGCAATCAGGCCAGGCTTGTTTACGCCTCCAGAGCTTTGTGCTTGTTGTTCCTCCTACTCCCTTCGCTAGGCATTCTCTAATTCCTCCATGTATTTTATTCTTCAAGCTTGTAACTCTGCAAGGGCTTCACTTTGTCCATTATTGCAGCTCCAGGGCCTAGAATGGTAACCGGTCCCGAGCCGATCCTCAGCTAAGCTTCCTTCCCTAGCCCTCTCAGACATTGGAATAAACCCTTTTTGCTTAAATTAGCTAGGGTGAATTCTGCCGTTGAATCCTGACTAGTTCAGAATATGACACCAGAAGTGGGAATGGGAAACCAGGTCAGGGCCTTGGGAATGCAGGCTCTCTGATTTAGCTGGCTCTGGGGCCAGGGGGATGGTGATCAGGAGTGGCTAGAACACTGGTAAATGGGCACCCAGTGATGAAGCAATTATTTACATAATCACCTGTGGGCATCTGCTAGAAAGTGCCTATTTAATGCAAGGCTTTGCTGGACTGAATGTGATTGAACAATTTGGAAATGTACCATTAAGTAAAAAAATAAAATAATAAAAGAAAAGTGGGGGTGTTCCCATTGGGGCTCAGCAGGTTAAAAACCTGACATTCACTCTGTCCATGAAGTATTGCCAAAAGCTGTGGTGTAGGTTGCAGGTGCAGCTCAGAACTGGTGTTGCTGTGGTTGTGGTGGAGGCTGGCGGCTGCCCCTCCGATTAGACTCTTAGCCTGGGAACTTCCAACCTGTGGCTGTAAAAAGAAACAAAACAAAACAAAACAAAACAGTGGGTTGGCTGGTTCTCACTTCACTGGAAAAACTAAAGAAAAAGAAAAGGACACCTTTAGGGCTTTGATATTTTGATTCAAAGTACAGTTAGGAAATCAGAAGTTTCAATGGTTACCCTAATTTCTTGTATTTTTAAGACTCACTCCATTGACCATTGAGAGTACCCTGAGATAACTGAAAGTTGGATGCTGAGAATAATCCTGCAGGCTGCTAAACGACAACGAGGCTTGAATTTATGTGAGATTAATTAATCTCAGTTAATTAACTCAGAGTTACACTTCAAGAATTGAAAGGTGACACTTGGGAGTATGCATGTAACTGAGAGCATCCTGCCTTCCTGCCAAAGGTCCCTTCTCATGTGAAGCAGCCCCCGATTGTGTGGACGAGGCTGGTTTTGCCTGTTGAGAACCTGCAATGGAACTCACTCGAGGAGGCTGTGCTGCCCAGGGAAGCCAATTCTCCTCCGGGCTCTCTCTCCCCAACCCCCAATGTCTCCAAAGTCAGATCCCACCGTGTCCCAAGGGGTCAACTGCAAAGTCAAATAGGGGAAAAGAAGATTTACTCAACAAAAAGAACTGTAACATTTTGCTCATTTCTAATGGAGAATGAATATGGAAATGGCTTTCATTAAGGTAGGACCAGAGAGGAGGAGACACAATTTCAGACTGGGCTGACTGTAGCAACCTGGGCACACTTACTAGCGAGCCTGGTTTCAGTAAACCCCCTGGAGCAGCTAAGAGGGACTCTGCTTGACGGCTGACGTGGTTGACTGAAACCTGGCCTAAATGGTTGCCTAAGCCAAATGAAGTTGCAATGCCAGAAATTCATGAGCAAACTGAAGGGGAGGAAATCCAAAGTTTTGAGGAGACGGGAGTGATGGAGAAGATTCATCACATGCAACATGTGCACTTATTTTCACTTACTTTCACTCTGTCTCCTCCAAGTGTTTAATGGTAGCATTAATCTATGCTCGTCCCCAAATCTGCAGTATTGCGTTCAGTTTTCCATTTCGGTAAAGAGACAGCATGCCAGACACTTCTGCTAGGCTCCTCCTACCACCATAGCCCTCACTCCTCGGGACAGAGCCAACTGGCTCTTTTCCCGTTTGCTAGGGTATCTATTTCCACTATTCAGTTCAGAAACGGGGACATGACTCCAAGGATGGACTCCTGGACCTACCAGGACTCCTGCGAGATGGATTCAGGTCAAAATTCATTTGTCATCAGACTCTCATTACGCTCCCCACCTCCTCCCCCAAACAAACTGGTGAACCACAGTGGCTTTTGAAGTCACTGGTGATTGGCTTTACTTCAGAGCACTGCCCAGAAATTCCTGAACGATCATGTAGCTCTCTTTTCCCAATAGGTGACTATCCTGGCAAATGACCCCGGACCAATCTGGGGTCAGCTGAGAGGAGGAATTAAGTGCATACAGGTGATGTTACTGCAGAGCTATTTCCCAAGAATAGCTGGCTCCCCTTTACTCAGGAGGCTGTGGGTCTGTGAACTGGATACTATGGTAACGCAAGCCCGGCTCCAGTCACTACTTTACGTAGAACTCTTAGAATCTTAGTGACCTGCCCATCCATGGTTTGGATGGGGAGAATCCATGGTCAGATCAACTTCTGGAGGTGAAATACTACTTCTTGGCCTCTGTCACCCAGGGATTCCGTCATCCCCATGAAATCAGGGAGCTATTTCAAAGGAAGGATCTCTCTGCTTCATCATCTGGGACATGATGCTGGCGCTCCCCTAACTGATGTATTTCTTGATGCTCATGATTTACTGCTATCCCCTCACCAAGCCATACCAAGAGTCCTACGGGAAATTTTCTACGACCAGTTAACTGAGAAGGAAATCCAAGACTTTTACATGTCATTTAGACCTCAGTCAGTAAAGCTGACTTAAAAAAAGAAAAAGAAACTTGACTTACAGATGTACTGGGTGTGCTGTGGCCAGCCAGCAGTGGATAGGTGTAGTTTTTTTTTTTTTTTTCTTTTCTTTCTTTCTTTCTTTTTACAGCTGTACTTGTGGCATTTGTAATTGCCTCTTTGAATATCTGTCTCTCCATTCCATTTTAAGCTTCCTGAGGGCAGGATTGTGCCATTATATCTTTCTATCCTCTAGGCCAGCAGAGGTGTTTTCAATAAAATATTTCTGAAGTGAATGAAAGGAACAATGCTGCACACTAAGGAAGCTATTAAGATGAGTTAGGTATAAATCTGCACTCCAAAAACTTATTGTCTAAGAAGGGAGAAGTATGCACATAAAAACATATATGTACTGTTAACAGGGATGAAAATAAAATCCCATAGGCATTCAAAGAGGGAAGAAATTCCACCCAGGTGGAGGGACCTCAGAGGGGGTAAGAACACCTAGGATTTCACATTTTAGACATTATGACAGAGGTAGGGAAAGTGGAAAAGGTTAGAATATTCTAGATTAAAGGAAGAACATGAACTAAGTCCTACAGGCAGGAGGGTGCACAGAGAGAAGAGAAAGATATCCAGTCTTTGGCACATGGATTACTTTGTTGTTGTTGTTGTTGTTGTTGTTGTTTTTTTTGACACAGCATGCAGCAGCTTGATGTAAGATCTCAGTTCCCAGACCAGGGATTGAACCTGGGCTGCAGTGCTGAAAGTGCTGAGTCCTAACCACTAGGCCACCAGGGAACTCCCTAGTGTGGGTTTTATTTTTAGGGCCTTGAACAACATATAAAGTTAAGCATACATTTCTAACTTTATGAAAATGTATGTTCATTTGTAAAATAATTTGGAGGATGGCTGAACACATCTGTCCTCTAAGCCAACATACAAAACCCTATAGAGCTCATAATAAAGTTGAACTATGAATTAATTCATCATTTTATCTGTTTTTAAAATTAATTTTTGTTTTAAAGGTAAAATATGTGCAGTTCCTAGAATACTGGGACAATTCCAAATAAATTTTCAATTACAATGAACATTCTACATTGCAGCCTCATTTTTTTCATGTAGCATTTTATGAATACTTCCCCATAATGTTAACTATTCCACAGCTTGCTTTTTAATGCACTGAATGCATAGTGTTCCGCTGTATAGATACACCAACGTACATTTAACCAAATCTTTATTATCTGAAGATTAGAATGGTCCCATTTTTTTTTTTTGCTGGTACATAATGATGTATTAACTTTTGCAACTATATACTTTTTTTCTTGCCATAAATTTCTCTACATGGAATTTCTTAGTCAAAATATGAAAACCACTTAAATGATTTTCACACACATGGCCAAACATACTCTCTCCAGCTGTGGATGAGAGTGCTGGATTTGACTTTAACCATGTTGGATATATTGGCTTTTGAAAAATATTTGCCAATTTTGATAGGTGAGAAACGGTACCTTATTTTAAAATTCAAATTTATTTCATTAATAGGGAAATAAACGTTTTCATAAGTGTACTGGTCATTTTTCCTCTCTCTCTCTCTTTTTTTTTTGGCTTTTTAGGGCTGCACCTGCGACATAAGAAAGTTTCCAGGCTAGGGGTAGAATCAGAGCTGCTGCTACTGGCCTACACCACAGCCACAGCAATGCAGGATCCGAGTTGTGTCTGTGACCTACACTACAGCTCAGGGCAATGCCAGATTCCTAACCCGCTGAGCAAGGCCTGGGATCGAACCCACACCCTCATGGATATTAGTGGGGTTTATAACCTGCTGAGCCACAATGGATACTCCCTCCCCTCGTTTTTACGATTTGCTTTTTCGTGTTAGGCAACTTTTTTTGTATGTGTGTTCACTACCGTATACATAACCCCTATCCTGGAACAACATTAAATTTCAGTACATTCACCAAATTTTTTTTGAATGAATATATATTCTAATTGGGTGTGAATCTTTCTAGAACTCTGATTTGCAAACTCTGCTTATGTAGATAGGAAATTATGTTAATTTTTCATCTGGCAAATGATTTACCCAATTTGCCATTTCTTTTTTAGTTTTATTTATGGTATTTTTTGTCAAAGGGGGTCTAAAACTAATATGATTGACTATTTGGCAGTTGAAGTTCCCTTTTGTCTTTTTAAAAAAATTCTTGGAGTTCCCGTCGTGGCGCAGTGGTTAATGAATCCGACTAGGAACCATGAGGTTGCAGGTTCAGTCCCTGCGCTTGCTTAGTGGGTTAACGATCTGGCGTTGCCGTGAGCTGTAGTGTAGGTTGCAGACGCGGCTCGGATCCTGCGTGGCTGTGGCTCTGGCGTAGGCCAGTGGCTATAGCTCCGATTAGACCCCTAGCCTGGGAACCTCCATATGCTGTGGGAGCGGCCCAAGAAATACCAAAAAATAAAAAAATAAAAAAAATAAAATAAAATAAAAAAATTCTTGCTTTAGTCTTTTTCAAGTTAAAAAACATCCCATTGGCATTCTGATTAGATTTTTGTGCAATAAATAAATAAATAAATGAGGCAGAATACTTAATAATAATGAATATTTCCATCTACAAATATATATTCATTTAAATAAAACCCTTCATGTACCTCAGTTAAGTTTTAGAATTGTCTTTAGGCAGAGTCTGAACAATTCTTTTTTTTTTTTTTCTTTTTATGGCCGCACCCACAGCATATGGAAGTTCCTGGGCTAGAGGTCTAATCTGCAGCTAAGGCCTCGCCACAGCCACGGCAACACCAGGCAGCACTGGATCTGAGACACATCTGCAACCTATGCTGCAGCTCACGGCAACGCTGGATCCTTGACCCACTGAGCGAGGACAGGAATCAAACCTGCATCCTAATGGAGACTATGTTGGATTCTTAACCCGCTGAGCCATAATGGGAACTCTTGAACAATTCTTTTTATCATTATTCCTAAACATTTTTGTCGTTAATGTTTGAATAGGACCCTTCTCCACCAGATTTTCTAAAGTGCTGACTGATTAAAAAAGCTATTCATTTTTGTGTGTGGAATCTGGAATGCTGTAGCCACTCTACCGAATTCCATTAGTTTTGATAATTCTTTAGGCAGTTATACCAGATTTTTTTGAACAATAATATCATGCAAATAATGGCAATTTTATCTTGTTTCCCAACATTATATAACCTATTTGTTTTTCCTAGGATATTACATTGGCTAGAGCTCTCAGAACAACGTGACAGTGGTGACAACTAACATCCTGGGGATGTTTCTCACTTGAATGATGGTCTCTTCAGTTTTTTAATCACTGAATATAAAATTAGCTGTTTATCTGAAGAAGTTCTGCGTGTGTGTGTGTGTGTGTGTGTGTGTGTGTGTGTAGAAAGTATTTTAATCCTAGTTTGGTAAGGTTTTTTTTTTTTATTTAAATAATCAGGACAGGATACTCAATTTATCAACCACCTTTTCAAATTTTATCAACCAGGAGTTCCTGTTGTGGCTCAGTGGTAATGAACCCGACTAGTATCCATGAGGATGTAGGTTCAATCCTTGGCCTCACTCAGTGGGTTAAGGATCTGGCATTGCCATGAGCTGTGGTGTAGGTCGCAGATGTGACTCAGATCCTGCAGTAGGCCAGCAGCTACAGCTCCGATTCGACCACTAGCCTGGGAACTTCCATATATTCGGGTGCAGTTCTAAAAAGAAAAGAAAAGACAAAATTTTATCAACTATATACATTTTTTCTCTTTTAACCAATTAGTGAATTCTATGAATACATTTCCTAATATTGAACTGTGGTTCATTCCTTGAATCCAGACAATCTAACATATAATTTAGCCTTGAACTACACTGCGATTTATATTTGCAGTCGATTTGTCTATTAAATCCTGTATATTATTTCTGCTCTAGGTTAATACTCATTTGCCCTTTCAGCGCACCCTGACTGAGACTGGAGAGGGGAGCCTGTAGATGCATCCGAGTAGAAAGGGACTCAGATTTGAAATTTGCCACAGTTTATTTCATACATAATGAATCTAAGAACTGGCCATGCAGGACTTCACTTTCTAAGTTACTTACCCATTTGGGTTTCTTTCCAGCTCATTTAAAAGTGTATGATCACAATATTCGAAAACTAAATGCATTTTCCTTTTTCTTCTGAACACCTCAATGAGGTTCACAAGATTTGGGTGTTTTAATTGCTGTAAAGGAATTGAAACACAAAGTTCAGTGGTGTGTTTCTCATAACTGCTTCTCCCAGACCCTTACAATTTTAACAGTAGAAGGACTCGCTCAGCATTCTCTCTGCATCTCTTGCAGAGAATTTGTTATAGTTACAAGAGAAACACTCTTAGTAAGACTCATAGAATCTTAAAGTTGGAAGAAATTTAAGACTGTCTCTAATGTACCCCATAATAAAGGGTAACTAAGCTGCTTGAATCTCTCTGGAGATAGCAAATAAAGTATAGCTTAAAATATAAGCACTAAAATAAAAAAAACTTTATGCATTTAATGGAAATTCTAAATATTTTCGAGTCATAAAATGACCTGAATATAGAATGGTAATGGGATTATTGAATAAAAGACTATAAAAATCATCAATACCCATTTAGCTTACATATTGCTATGGATTTAATGGAAACGTCAGCTGGATTTGAGCCCCGTCTGGATTTTAGTGTTGGCTCTCTGAGATCCAAGGTCTCAACCTTCAAATCTGATTAAACTGCATATCCTGAGGTCCCTACAGTTAGTCAGTGTTTTAAACTTATTCATTATGTTTTAAGCTCTGTTCTTTGGTTCTCTTGTTTTCTCTTATGCTTATATGCTTTATGTATTAAATTTGATTCCCATACTGAAGTATTTCACAAGGCAGCTCTGTTTAATGTTGTAAACCAAAGGAAAAACCCTGATTTAATAATCTACCACTAAAGTAACTACATAATTTAACATTCAACCAGGGTAACTAGTATAAACCAGGACTATCTAAGGCAAATCAGCACATGTGGCTACCCCGCCTATAGCTAAGGTGACAGTACAATGTCACATACAAACTAGTAACCTGTTCCACAGCAGTGACCCGAATCACATCAGTGACAATGCTGGGTCCTTAACCCCCTGAGCCACCAGGGAACTCTCCCAAACAGTACACTTTTGAAAGAAGATGTTAACCATACAAAAAGAGATGCTAAGCATTCTGAACACTGGGATAAAAGCTATAAACCAGGACATCTAATCACTACTCTTTATAACTCATCTTTCTGTTATTTTCCCAGTATAGTAGAGAGATCAACTTTCCAACCCCTATGTACCATTTACTCAGAAAGACATATAAAGAGAGAAGGAGATAATGAGGAGTTCCCGTTGTGGCTCAGCAGGTTAAGGGCCTGACGTAGTCTCTGTGAGGATGTGGGACCAATCCCTGGCCTTTCTCAATGGGCTAAGGATCTGGTGTTGCTGCAAGCTGTGGCATAGGTCGAAGATGCAGCTCAGATCCAGAGTTGCTGTGGCTGTGGCATAGGCCAGTAGCTGCAGCTCTGATTCCACCCCTAGCCTGGGAACTTCCATATGTCACAGGTGTGGCCCAAAAAAGAAAAAAGAGAGAGAGAGGGAGAACACAACATTCTGTACATCGTAGAAGTCAAATATTTTGCAGGCCCAGTAGAGAGTCTTAAGTATGGGGACTTACACAGTATCCTCTCCTCAGTAACTGTAAGCATGGCTTAACAACAGCAACAACAACAAATCCCCTTGCAATTATGTGCCTGCTGCTCAATAGTGTGGGGAAACGGAATCCGTTATACATTAACGATATGCCCAGAGCATGCAATCAATTTGTTTTCTATATGCTGCACTGCCTAAAAGTGCAGAAAGGGCAACAGTGGAGGAAACGAGTCACACAGGGAACCCAGTTGCTTCATGCTGAGGCAAAAACTGCAGAATGGGAACAAAACAGTCTGTACTACGAGAGTCAGGGATTCCCAGATGCTGTAGCCAGAAGCAACAGCAAGGTTTTACCCGTCAAATCTCCTGTCTTTGGGTAGAACGGCAATTTATATCTTCTTTGCAAATAAAATTAACTTAGCTCAGGAAAACAGTGACTTGTCTAAAGTAAAACAGGTATTTAGGAGGGGGGAAAATCAAAGCAAATTTAAATAACAGGAGTATGTAGGAAGGTAAGGTAGATTTATCACGGAAGGGATCTGTTTGGGGTTTATGTGGGTGAAACATACCAAAGGCAGGAAAGATGGACATTCTGAGAGCCATCACTGGAGACCAGAGTGAGTTGGAATCTGGCTTCTTTTTAAAGTGCACTCTCAAGGAGTTCCCGTTGTGGCGCAGCAGAAATGAATCCAACTAGGAGCTGTGAGGTTTCGGGTTTGATTCCTGGCCTCGCTCAGTGGGTCAAGGATCTGGCATTGCCGTGAGCTGCAGTGTAGATCACAGATGCGGCTTGGACCTGGTGTTGCTGTGGCTGTATTGTAGGCTGGCAGCTACCACTCTGATTTGACCCCTAGCCTGGGAATCTCCACATGCCGCAAGTGCAGCCCTGAAAAGCAAAATAAAATAAAGTGCACCCTCAAGTTGGGCATTTGAAACCTGGGAGGTGCTACCCAAGCATTAACTTTACTTGAAGACTTGGTGGCAGGGGCTGAATAAAAAGCATCTTCCTCTTATTTTATTTTTTAAAAATTTTATTGAAGTATAGTTGCTTTACAGTATTGTGTCAATTTCTGCTGTACAGCAAAGTGATCAGTTATACATATGATTCCATTTTATTTGATCTTTTAAAATTTTTATCAAATTATTGTTGATTTATAACCCTGTGATAATTTCTGCTGTACAAAAAAAAAAAAAAAAAAAAAAAAGCACCTACTATTAGAAAACAACCCATTGCCAGGTTTAGACACACCCTGGAGCTTAGTTCTGTGACTGTCTGACTGACTGGCCAGCGCCCTCTGCTGGCTTTGAGGTAAAAGGGAACTTTTTAAAAAAATCATGAAGGATGTGCTCTGGAAAACTCTGTGTATATCAAATCATATTTTAAACAAAACGCTAAAACTTTTTAGTTGAGGAACACTGCTACAAATAATACTTGAAAAGGACAAATGATGTGATAATTATTATCTCCCTTTAAAAACTAGATTTCTGGAGTTCTTGTCGTGGCTCAGTGGTTAACGAATCCGACTAGGAACCATGAGGTTGCGGGTTCGATCCCTGCCCTTGCTCAGTGGGTTAAGGATCTGGCATTGCCGTGAGCTGTGGTGTAGGTTGCAGATGTGGCTTGGATCCCTCATTGCTGTGGCTCTGGCATAGGCTGGTGGCTATGGCTCCGATTCGACCCCTAGCCTGGGAACCTCCATATGCCGCAAGAGCGGCCCAAGAAATGGCAAAAAAAAAAAAAAAAAAAAAAAAATTAAAAAAAAACAAAACAAAACTAGATTTCTGGGGTTTTTCTGAAAACAGATGACACATGTTAAAAGTAAAGGTCGGCTGTGTGTTCCTGAGGAAATCACAGCTCTGATGGCTTCTGTACCAACAGGGAGTTTATCTGAGATGCAGAATCTCAGGCTGACTCCAGACCTCCTGCATTCAGAGTCTGCAGTTCAACAGGGTCCCCAGGAGATTCCACGTGCACTAAGGTTTGAGAAGCACTGCCCTCTCCAACAAAATAAAGGGTGCTGGGTGAGAAGCATCTTTAAGCTTTTATGGCTCTAAAACTGTCAGGTTTTTAGGGTAAGAAAAAATTTACATTGAGAACTTATGAATCTCACACATCAAATCCTATCAGAGTGAAAACAAAGCCTTTGTGTAAAATGTGTATACACAGATGGTGGCGCTATTCGATATGTCTCAGTGGAGCGCAGGCAGAGACTAACCCACAGGGATGCCTACAGGGGCCCTGGCAGGGTCCTGTGGGCCCCTCTGTGCCAGGAAATGCTCTTTTAGTTGCTGGTTTATGGGGAGAAGGATTTGGGTGTGGGTAGGGTAGGGTTGTAGGGGTGGGGTGGGGGAAGGCCAGGCTGAAGAGGAGGGTAAACACTAGAATGAGGGGACTTGGGTCAGTGAATACTTACCAACCAGAATGGAAGAACTTCAGTATTTTAACAATCTATACTCAAAATATCAGTTACATATCAGAGCGGCCAAAGCCCAAAGTGATGATCAATTTACACAGTTGCTGATACAAAGAAACTTAAGTGCAATGGAAAAAGAAATCACTTTAAAATTCTTCGTAATGTTGGCATACCTTTTGATATTACGGATGTACACAGGAAGTTAACCTACCTTCAACATGCGTATTTCTCTGAGAGCTATTTTCCTAACTACAGGGTCATCTTCGGATTCCACAAATTTTTTAATAGCTACCACTTGTCCGGAGGTTTTGTTTCTGCATTTGAATACAACCCCATAAGACCCTTCTCCAATCTTAGCCAGTTTTTCATACTTTTCCATTTGAGTTGAAGTGACAAATTATCGTATTGACTGACTTGCAGTACAGTGTTGCACCTGGAAAATAAGATGACTCAGCTTAATCACGTTACCAAGGACAGTGCTCTCACAGTTTCCTAAAGAAGACCAGTTTGCCTAGGCCCCCAAAGGTTTATTTCCATCAATTAACTTTAAATACACTTAAAAATATCTGCATGTTAGTCTGCTAATTTAGTTCAGTCCTATGCAGTTCTTTAGATTCTGCAAAGATCTCACATATTGTTTCTCATAATGGGTTTGTGTTTACTTCAGCTGAACTAAAAGAATTTACGGGAAGGAAGCTTATCCCATCTATTGTTGACATTATCCTCAAGAAAATGATTAAAACATGATACTGTAAAACCCAGGTGAAGGGACACTGCATGGTCTAGCATACGGTGTTTATCTTTTCCGAGATTAGGAAGCATGGCGAACAGGACAAAATACAAAGTGCTCTACTGCCACCTGGTGGAGAGAAGTCAGATGGCAGTTGACAAAGCTGCCGTTTAAAAATAAAAATCTTTTTTAGAGCATAATTTATTGCCCTTAAGTTTTATATGTATGAAGGAACAAATCCTTAAAGTCTTAGATCCTAGAGAAAATAATAATAAAGCACAAAAAGGGCATACTTTTCTAATTCTTCATGAATGCCTTCATATCCATAGTGAATTCTATGGAAATACTGGGTTTGATTTTTCTGTCTTGCATCACGTATTCATAAATTTTGTGGTAACTGGTTTACATGGTAAATAACAAATAAGGCCAACATAATTAAATAGACCTGTCTAGCTACTAAAAATACATAAATTCTTGGAGTTCGTCAAGGATCTGGCATTGTCTCTGCAGCAGCTTGGGTGGCTGCTAAGTGGCGGGTTGGATCCCTAGCCAGGTGCAAGGAGTTAAGGATATGGTGTTGCCACAACTGTGGCATAGGTCTCAGCTGAGGCTCAGATTCGATTACCGGGAACTTCTTTATGCTATAGGTATTGCCGAAAAGGGGAAAAAAAAAAAACCCAAAAACAAAAACACAAATTCTAGGGAGTTTCCTTGTGGTGCAGTGGGTTAAGGATCCGGGATCACCACTGCAGTGGCTGGGAACTTCCACATTCTGCAGGTGTGGCCGAAAAAAAAACCAAAAAGCCCCAGAAAAACACAAATTCTAAATAGTCTCAAAAATCACATGCCACTTTTTTCCAGCATAACCTTTTTGATATAACCTAGTAGTAATAATTGCAATTAAATACCATTGTTCTATGCAAATTACATATAATCTGCACAAATATTTTATGAAGTAGGTTTACTGGGGCTTTTTTTTGTCTTTTTATGGCTGCTCCTTCCACATATGTAAATTCCCAGGGTAGGGGTCAAAATGGAGCTACAGCTGCCAGCTTGTACCTCAGCCACAGCAACATAGGATCCAAGCCGCAATTGCAACCTACACCACAGCTCATGGCAATGCCAGATCCTTAAGCCACTGAGCAAGGCCAGGGATCAAACCCGCATCCTCATGGATACTAGTCGGGTTCCTTACTGCTGAGCCAAGATGGGAAGTCCGAAGTAGGTATCATTTTTTTCAATTATACGGTTGAGAAAATCGGCACAGTGAAGCAAGCAAGGAATGAGAACCTAGGAAGCTGGGTTCCAGAGATCACAATTTGAATCGCAACACTTTCCTGCCTTTTGGTGAATTCCAAAGAATGCACATTTGAAGAACCACTTTATCCAAGCCTTAGTATTAATGAAATGTCAAGTGAAAAAGCTGACCACTTAAAAAAAAAAAATCCTCATGTTTCACATGAGTATACTTTTTTTTAAATTCCACTATTATTGTCTTTTCCATCTACAGATTGTCTCAGTGGAAAAAGAAATCATCTACTCTCACCTGCAACCATAAAAACAGACACCTGGGAAAAGTGTTTAAGAGGTAAAGGATTACTCCTATTTTGCATATGCTCTTTCTTCGATGTTGTAGGTTCTATTCTCTCTCTTACAAAAGGAAGAAAACTTAGGCAGACACACTCCGTAATACATGGAAAGTCCATCACAGGCTATATTCTGAAAACTCTATTATATTGTATTTTAAAATAGGTATTATTGGAGTTTCTGTTGTGGCTCATTTGTAACGAACCTGACTAGTATCCATGAGGACATGGGTTTGATCCCGGGCCTTGCTCAGGGGTTAAGGATCCATCATTGCCATGAGCTTCGGTGTAGGTTGCAGATATGGCTTTAACCTGGTGTGGCTGTGGCTGTGGCTGTGGTGTAGGCCAGCAGCTACAGCTCTGATTTGATCCCTAGCCTTGGAATTTCCATATGCCACCAGTGCGGCCCTTAAAAGAAAAAAGTAAGCAAGTAAGCAAGCATAAGAAAGGAAACAATAAAGTTGAAACAAAAATTAATAAAGCAGAGAGTACAAAAAAACAGTAGATCTAATGAATAAACCCAAATCCTGGTTCCTTGAAAAAACTTAAACTGACAAATCATTAACTAATTAAGGAAGAGGAGAAACAACAATATGCGAAATAAGTAATGCCAAGAAGGAATAACCATCAAAATATAACAGTTTTTTAAAAAATTCTTGAGAATGCTTTGCAGGCATCTATGCAAATGATTTTGAAAACTTTGAAGAAATAAATAATTTCCTAGAAAAACAGATTTAGCAAAATTTGTCCAATTAGGGATTGAGAACTTAGACTGGTTTCAGTATAGGAAATAGAGTTATTTAAAAAGAAATCCCACAAAAAAGCACAAGGGGTCAGACTGACTATGATGGCATAAAGAGATTGGCAAATCCTCTTCCTAAAACACAAGTATAAGACCAAGCAAAATTGCCCAAAATAAAAACAACAATTTAAAGGATCTGGAAATCAAACCAAAGTGAAAACCAAACAGAGAAATATTTATTTATGATAAGCTGCCAGAACTCCGTTTAAGAACAGTGAGAGGGCAGAAGACCTAAACAGACATTTCTCCAAAGGCGGCACACAGATGACATGCAGGCACATGAAAAAATGCTCAGCATCACTAATTATTAGACAAATGCACATCAAAACTACAGTGAGGTACTACCTCACACCAGTCAGAATGGACGTCATTAATAAGTCAACAAACAAGAAATGAGGATGTGGAGAAAAAGAACCCTCCTTCACTGTTGGTGGGAATATAAATTGGTACAACCACTATGGAAAACAGTATGGAGGTACTTCAGAAAACCAAATGCATAATTATCATATGATCCAGCAGTCCTACTCCTGGGTATATATCCACATAAAACTTTTATTCAAAAAGATACATGCATCCCTATTTTTTTTTTTTTTTTTGGTCTTTTTGCCATTTCTTGGGCCACTCCTACGGCATATGGAGGAGGTTCCCAGGCTAGGGGTTGAATTGGAGCTATAGCTGCTAGCCTATGCCAGAGCCACAGCAGTGCAGGATCCGAGCTGCATCTGCGACCTACACCATAGCTCACGGCAACGCCGGATCGTTAACCCACTGAGTAAGGGCAGGGATCGAACCCACAACCTCATGGTTCCTAGTTGGATTTGTTAACCACTGTGCACGATGGGAACTCCGCATCCCTATGTTCACTGCAGCATTATTCACAAAAGCCAACACATGGAAACAACCTAAATGTCCATTGACAGATGAATGAATTAAGAAGATGTGGTACATATATACACAATGGAATACTATTCAGCCATAAAAAGGACAAAATAATGCCATTTGCAGCAACAGGACAGAACCAGAGATTCTCATACTAAATGAAGTAAGTAAAGAGAAAGACGAACATCATATGATATCACTTATATGTGGAGTCTAAATATGGCACAAATGATCTATTAAACAGAAACAGATTGTGGACATGGAGGGTAGACTTGTGTTTGCCAGGGGAGAGGGGGGAGAGAGGTGGACAGATGAGGAGTTTGGGGTAGGTAGATGCAGACTATTACATTTAGAACAGATGGGTGATGGGATCCTGCTGTACAGCATAGGGAACTGTGTCCAGTCTCTTGGGTTAGAACATGATGGAAAATGAACAAAAAAAATGTATGTGTGGGTGGCTGGGTCACTTTGTTGTACAGCAGAAATGGAAGGAACATTGTAAATCAACTATACTTTAATAAAAAAAATTTTAAGAAAACAATAAAATCCAATGGGTTTTGCACAACAACAACAACAAAAACAACAAAAGAACAGTGGGAGTCTGTGGCCTCTTGCAAGAGGCTGCTGCCATCCATCCTCTACTCCTGGACCCCAGCTAAGTGGGTGCAATAGTATTATCAATGTGGATTGGCCATAAGCCAGCAGTCTTACTCCCAGGGAGATATGTTTGATATGGCTTAGAGGCTGAAAACTTGTGACAACAATGTCAGTAAAATTCTTACAAATTCACTAGAAACAAATGGGAAAGAAACCAGTTTTTCAAGCCTGAAAATATGGTTCCAGTTGGGGTGAGGTATAGACTAGCCAGCACTTTATGGGAAGATCCTAAAAATGAAAGAACCATGGAAGGGCTACTTTAGCTTTCCACCCATCTCTAGCTAACTGGGAAGCTATGGACATACATGGGGAAGACCTGAGAAAGCCTTGAGAAAAGTTAAAGCTGGGCAGGTGTGAGGAACGACTGAATTTTGAATGCACCCCCCAGCACTGACCCACTAGATGAGCGTGAAAGACTTATGGCTACAGGTGTTTGAGCACCATCACTGCCCAACTTACTGGCGACCACTAAGCTATGCAGAGTTGTGACTTTTAGAAGCCAGGCTAAAAAAATTAAAAAACTGAACAGAGACATTAGTAGTCATACACTTAGGAGGAAATGGATTCTGGAATACAGGCAGTTTGTAAAAACAAAAACCAACTCATTAAAAAAAACAAACAAAACAAAACAAAACAAAAAAACAAACTTTCAGGGAAAAAATTAGAATTCAGAATTTCTGGATAATATCCAAATTGTCCAGTTTTCAATTAAGAAAATTATAAGTTGGGAGTTCCCACAATGGTGCATAGGAAATGAATCTGACTAGTATCCATAAAGATGTAGGTTTGATCCCTGGCCTTACTCAGTGGGTTGTGGATCCAGTGTTGCCATGAGCTGTGGTATAGGTCAAAGAAGTGGCTTGAATTCCACCTTACTATGGCTGTGGTGTAGACTGGCAGCTGCAGCTCCAATTCAACCCCTAGCCTGGGAACTTCCATATGCCGCAAGTGTGGCCCCCAAAAAAATAAGAAAAGAAAAGAAAAAGAAAATTATAAGTCATGCTAAGAAAAAGGAAGTGTGATCACTACTCAGGAAAAAAAAGTCAACAAAAATGGATCTAAGTGTTGGATTTTGCTGACAAAGACTACAAAAGCAACTATTAGAAATGTGTTCAAATAATCTAAGCAAATTATAATTTAAACAATTAAAGGAGGTGCAGTGGGTTAAGAATCTGACTGCAGCTGCCTGGGTTACTGCAGAAGCGTGGGCTCACTCCCCAGCCTAGTGCAGTGGGTTAAAGGATCTGGCATTGCCATAGTTGTGGCATAGGTCACAGCTATGGCTGGGATTCAGTCCATGGCATGGGAACGTTCATATGCTGCAGGTACAGCCATAAAATAAAATTTTAAAAAGAATTAAAGGAAAATATGACAACAATGACTCAATAAATGGGAAATCTTAACAGAAAAATGAAAAGTGTAAAAAAGAACAAAGTGGAAATTTTGGATTAAAAAAATACAATTGGAATGAAAAATTCAGTAGATGGACTCATAGCAGATTTAAGATGGCAGAAGACGGAGTTCCTGTTGTGGCACAGCGGACACGAACCCCACTAGTATCCCTGAGGACATGGGTTCGATCCATGGCCTTGCTCAGTGGGTCAGGGATCCAGTGTTGCTGTGAGCTGTGGTGTAGGCCGCAGACACAGCTTGGATCCCGTGGCTGTGACATAGGCTGGAAGCTATTGCTCTGATTTGACTAGCCTGGGAACTTCCATAGGCTGCGGGTACAGCCCTAAAAAGAAAAAAAAAAAAAAAAAGATGACAGATGACAGGATCAGTGAGTCTGAAAGTAGATGAATATAAAATGACCAAGACAACATTAAAAAATGTATATGTATACATATATGTGTGTGGGTATATAAATATATTATGAATATATATAAATGTACATATATGTACACACACGTGTGTGTGTGTATATATACATATAAATAAAACTGAGTTACTTTGCTGTATAGGAGAAAATGGCACAACACTGTAAATCAACTATACTTTAAAAAAATTAGAAAGGATAAACAACGAGGTCCTACTGTGTAGCATAGGGAAATATATCCAACCTCCTGGGATAGACCATGATGGAAAAGAATGTAAAAAAGAATGCATATCTATATATGTAACTGAGTCAGTTTGTTGTACAGCAGAAATTGGCACAACATTGTAATTCAACTATACTTTAACAAAAAATTTAAAAAAAACAGAAAATTACTAATATGAAAGATGAAAGACTGAAGATGAACAAAGCCTCAGAGACCAGTGGGAGAAAATCAATAGTACTAACGTATATGTAATGAGATTCTCACAAAGAGAGGAGTGAGAAAAAAACGCAGAAACAAGTGTTTGAAGAAATGATGGCCAAAACTTTCTAAATTTAGTGAGAAATATTAATGTACAGATTCAAGAAGCTTAATAAAACCCAAATAGGATAAACACAAAGAGGCCCATACCTAGATACTTCATATCAAACTGCTGAAAACCAAAGATAAAGAGAACATCTTAAAGATTGTGAGAGAAAATCCTTCACATACAATGGAATAGCAATATGTTTACTGATTCTTCATCAGATAAACAACAGCAAAAAATCAATAAAACAAAAAATTGGTTATTTAAAAAGATCAATACAGCTGACAAACCTTTATCTCAGCTAAGAAAAGAGAAAGAAATACCAAAATCAGGACTATCCTACAGAAAAAGTTAAAAGAGAAGAGTATGAACAACATTATGCAACCAAATTAGACAACTTAATTGAACAAATAAGTGCCTAAAAAGACAAAATACCAAAGCGACTCAAGGAAAAATAGAAAATCTGATTAAACTCATAAAAAAATAACAAAACTGAATTGGTAATTAAAAACCTATCCGCAAAGAAAAGCCCAGGCTCAGATGGCTATAGTTGAATTCTACAAAACATTCAAAGAATACCAACCCTTTACAAACTGTTCAAAAAAACAGAAGATGAAGGAGTATTTCCCAGTTCATTCTATAAGGCCAATATTACTCTGATACAAAGTCAGACAGAGAAATCACAAGAAAACTATAAATCATTATTCTCATAAATATAGACACAAGAACCCTCAACAAAATAATTAGCAAAATACATAAAATGGATATATGCCATGATTATGACATATTTATCTCTGGAATGCGAGGTTGGTTTAATATTTGAAAATCAATCATGTAAAACACTATATTAATAGAATAAAAGACAAAGGACATGTAGATATCTCAAATATCTCAGTAGATATTTTAAAAGTATTTGAGAAAATCCAACACCCTTTCATGATAAAAATCTTAACAAACTGTAATAGAAAGGAACTTCTTAGAGGGCATCTGTGAAAAACCTACAGTTAGCATTATGCTCAATGGTGAACGACTGAACATTTTCCCCCGAAGACTGAGAAAAAGGCATTTGCTTTCACCACTTATTTATTTATTTATTTATTTATTTATTTTTGTCTTTTTGCCATTTCTTGGGCCGCTCCAGTGGCGTATGGAGGTTCCCAGACTAGGGGTTGAATCGGAGCTGTAGCCACCGCAACCTCCTCATGGTTCCTAGTTGGATTCGTTAACCACTGCGCCACGATGGGAACTCCTCACCACGTATGTTTAACATTGTTTTGAAAGTTCTTGCCAGTGCAAAAAAAAAAAAAAAAAAAAAAAAAGAGTAAAATTAAAAGTATACAGATTGGAAATGAAAAGAAAAAACTGCCATTATCTGGAAATGGCATGCTACCATATGTAGAAAATTCTAATGAATCTGCAAAAACCTACTATAACTAATGGACAAATTTACAATGTAGTAGAATATAAGATAATATACAATAAAAAACTGTGTTTTTATGTACTGGCAACGAACAATTTGAAAATGAAATTTAAAAATTCCACTCACAATAACATCAAAAGAATAAAATATTTAGGATGAAATTTAACAAGTGAAGTGAAAGACGTACCTATTGAAAATTAAAACATTTCTGAGGGAAACCGAAGTTCCCTGGTGGCCTAGTGGTTAAGGATCTGGTGTTTGTCACTGTCATGATGTGGGGTCACTGCTGTGGCTCAGGTTTGATTCCTGGCATGGAAACTTCCACATGCTGTAAGCATGGTCCAGAAAACTTAAAAAAAAAAAACTATTTTTCTGAGAGAAATTAAATTAGATCTAAATAAAAAGAAAGAAATGCCATGGCTATGGATGGGAAAACTCAAAAAGATGTCAGTTCTCCATATATGTTCAAATATAGATTAAACTGAATCCCTACAAAAAATAAGCCTTTTTTTGGGGGGGGCTATAAATTGACAAGATGAACCTAAGATTTATGTGGGAATGCACTGGACCCAAAAGAGCCAAAACAACTTGGAATAAGAATAAACTTGGAAGGAGTTCCCATTGTGGCACAGCAGAAAGGAATCCGACTAGGAACCAGGAGGTTGCAGGTTCCATCCGTGGTCTCGCTCAGTGGGTTAAGGATCCAGCATTGCTGTGAGCTGTGGTGTATGTAGGTTGCAGACATGGCTCAGATTCCACGTTGCTGTGGTTGTGGCTAGTCTGGCAGTTGTAGCTCCGATTTGATCCCTAGCCTGGGAATCTCCATATGCTGCAGGAGCAGCCCTAAAAAGCAAAAAATAAAATAAAATAAACTTGGAAGATGTATATTACCTTCTAATTTTACTGTAAAGTTATGGTAAGTTAAGAGACTATGGTATTGGCTTAAGGATAGACATATATATCAATGGAACAAAAAAGTCAAGAATTAAATCCTTGATTAATGATCAATGATTTTGACAAAGACGGCAAGGCAATTCAAAGAGGAAAGAATATTTTTTCATCAAACAAAGCAAGGACAATTGGAATATGGAAGAAAACCAAAACCAAAAAACACCGAGATAGCTACCTCTCACAATATATCAAAATGGATCACAGACCAAAATGTAAGAGCTAAAACTATAAAACTTCTAGGAAAAAACACAGGAAAAAAAGTCTTTGTAACCTCATTAGGCAAAGATATCTAAGATAGGATATCAAAAACATGATCCATAAAATTAAAAATTGATAAAGTAGAATTAACCAAAATTAAAATTTTTTGCTTTTCAAAGAAAAACTGATCCAATAAGAAAATGAAGATAAGGCACAGAAAAATATTAGCAAATCATATATCTTATATAATATTTGTATCCAGAATACAAAAAACACTCATACAACTCAACAGAAAGTCAAACAATCCAGTTTAAATCTGGACAAAAGATTTGAACAGACACATAACAAAGAAGATACACAGATGTCTAATGAGTACATGAAAGGATGCTATCAGCCATTATGGAAATGTAAATTAAAATCATAAAAAGATACCACCACATACCTATTAGAATGGCTAAAATCCACAAGACTGGTACTATCAAGTATTGATAAGGCTCTGTAGAAACTGGAACACTTAACACATTAATGATGGGAATGCAAACAGCCCAGTCTCATTGCAAAACAATTTGGCAATGTCTTAAAAGTTAAACATAAATTTATCCTGAATGTTAAATATAAACAGCAATTCTACTGTTCAGTATCTACCTAGGAAAAATAAAAAAATACATTTGCATGAAGACACGTATGCAAGTATTTATAGTATCATTATTCATAAGAGCTCCAAACAAAAAAAGCCAAATGTCCATCAACTGATAAATTCCATGCAATGAAATTCAGCAATAGAAAGGAACCAAGTAATGATACATGCTATAATGTGATAAACATTAAAAAGAAAAACATACTGCTATGTGAGAAAAGTCAGACACACACAAAAAAACACACATTGTATGAGTCCATTTACATGAAAACAACTATAAAGACTCATAGTGAGATAACTGGTACAACCTAAATACTGACTGTGGATATCAAATTTTCTGATGTTGGTAATCTTTACTGTGGTTATGTAAGAAAATGTCCCACTTCTTAGGAAATATATACACTGAACAATTTAAGGGTAAAAGGACATGATGTCTGCAACTTACTCTCAAAAGGTTCAGAAAAATTAATAGGCATATATATATATATATATATATATATATACACACACACACAGATAGAAAGGAAATGATAAAATAATGGGATTAAAATGTAAACAATGAATGTAGATGTATAAGAATTCATTGTACTATTCTCACAGGTTTGAAATTGTTATATCAAAACAGAACCATTTAACTTATTTATTTTTGTCTTTTTAGGGCCACACCCACGACATATGGAGGTTCCCAGGCTAGGGGCCCAATCGGAGCTACAGCCACTGGCCTACACCACAGCCACAGCAATGCAGGATCTGGATCCTTAACCCACTGAGCAAGGTCAGGGATTGAACCCACATCCTGGTGGATCCTAGTGAGATTCGTTTCCCCTGCCCCATGATGGGAATTCCAAAACAGAGCCATTTTAAAAATCTATATACAGTGGGACTAAACTGTCTTAACTCACTTTTCCCCTGCATATCTATTTCAGTTACAACAAAAACATTTTTCTCAAACACCAGTATAATCAGATATTGGTCTTCCTCAAAAATGTCTATGGTTTCTACTGCCACAGAATAAAGTTCAAACTGTAGTATGATATTTGCAAGTCCTTTCCACCCTGGTCCCAATGTACCTTACCCACAGTGCTTCTCAGATTCTTCTCCAAACACTCTCAAGTTCCTAAGTCTCTGCTCATACTGACTGCTGCTTGGAAGGTTTGACCCCGAAATCCTCTTCATCTTTTGCAGTTTAACTCAAACGTCTTTTCTGCTTAGCCTTCCCCAACCCCAAAGGGAAGCTCTTTCTCTGCACACATACTGAGTTACAGCTTCCCCCACTCCTTTTTTAGATATTATTTTACACCTGACTTGCTTTGGTTACCCACTGTCTGGGTGTCTGTTGAAGTCCTATCATGATTTTATTCTTCGACTATTCCACTAAATACGTAAAACGACTTTCTCTTTTAAGCAAAGGTAATAATTACATTTTGGCTATTAATATAGTACCTGGGCAGGAAGTGGAGATTAAACAGTGAGATAGCTATTGGCAGGCAATAGATTCAAGGATTGGAAATATTTTTCATAGTCATTAATGACCTTCAATCTGAACCTATGTACCTCTTGGCTAGGATCTCCTGACTTCAGAATTTACCAAAAATTTGACTTTTAATAAAGTTCTGTGTACAAAGGCAAAAATAGGTATAGGCTTGGGCCAGTTGGTGTGTATAGGAAGACAGACAGACAGATACTTGAGAAGATCTTTAAATTCCTTGAAAATCTTCTATTTAACTTCCTTAGTCTTAAGGATTTGCAAAAGGATGCGCATAGACACAGAGAAAACCCTTGGAAGTAGATTATTTTCCATGATTGTATCACAAAGGTCATGAGGGCTCAAGCCAGCCTTTAAAGAATACACTGAGAGAAGGAAAGCAAAATTAAGAAACGGAGAGGAAATGGGGGTAAAAAACACATTAGCTTCCTTATCTAAGTTTATAGGAAACTCCTGTAAATAATGGCGGTAGGAATGAGGGGGTAAAGTAGACCTTTTCAAGACCAGGCTAGGCCAGTACGGATTCTATAGGCTAAAAGTCAGTCTGCTATGTTGTTATTATTTCCAATGCAACCAAACATGTATTTATATTTAATAAAATGGACGAAGGAAATGGGCTATAAAACCATTCTGCATCTGTCATAAATGGTTGCAGAACTTCAAAAGTACACACCCCTGTTTATAAACTTGTCTTGCTGATAGTACAACTGAACAACTTAAAGCATCCCCAGAAAACCAGAAGACCGTATCATTTACCTAACTCAAGAAAAGTAACTCTGTTTAAAAACCTCACATTTCATGTGTATACATAACACATCCGGACGTCTGGCATGATCCACATGATTTCCAAGCCTCTCAACTAGTCGACGTGTAGTGACAATCCAGCTCCTGGGCCACAGAGGGATCTCCCAAAGCGGCTCTCCCAAAGCTCAGCGGTTCTGCTCCCCAGGACCGCACCTACCTCCAGCCAACAGGGGCCGCACCCAGTGGGTTGTGCAGCCAGAGGGGGAGCCACACGCCACCTGTAGCTTCTCGCCCCTACGCTGCTTATACCTCCGAGGTCGCCGGAGGGGATGTCTGCCTCCCTCCCCTTCTCTCAGGGAACTTTCCCTAAACTGGGAGCCTCAACTTCTCTCTCCACCACTCCTGGTGTAAACCCCTCTTCACCCGGCCCCCGCCCGCCCCCGCACTTACGGCGCGGACAGGGCCACCGCAACGCAGCCTCAGGCAGCCCTGCAGCCCCGACTCCCAGCGCTGGCGGTTCTGCGCAGGCAACCACAGCTGCGGCGTCACCCGGGCAACCGGACGCTCGGGCCGCGCGGGGCGGGCGGCTTCCGGGTCCCCAGCCTCCTGGCACCCGCCGCAGGGGAAGCCCGAGGCCCCGGTTCGACAGGTCCAAGGGTCGCCTTGAGGCCAGCCTTAATCCTCAGTGTGTGGACGCAGGGGCAGTATCGCCTCTAAGAACCCTTTTAAGCTGCCCCGAGGAGGGCACTCAGGAAACGTTTTGACTGCTTTTCCATAACACTGTGATTATGCTAAGTCCCTTTATTTTCCAAGGCCTCAGGAGCACTAAAATTAAGCACGAGTAAGTGTCGAGGTTAGTCTGTTTTCCTGCCTGAGCAGAGACCTTCTGGTGGGCAGAACCTCTATTATTGGTCTTATTATTCTTCCGTTCCTCCTTCCTGTCCAATAGCTTTTCAGCAGCCTTCCGTAGGCTTTTCCGCAACAAGCAGCTTTATCTATTTGCTGTGGTTCATTGCTGCATTCTCATAATTCAGCAAGCATTGTACTAGTGTGTGGGGCTGATTCAGAGCAAGACATGTTTGCCATGCAGTGGAAGCAAGGCCAGCAAACAATGTGATGAATGCTATTTGAAGGTACAGGTATTAACACTGGAAAAGAATTTTTGCCAAAGCTTACCCTTTCTGTTCCTAAAATGAACTCAGAAATACTGTTTTGCCGATGAGCACATACACACTTTGTTTGGCATCAGTAAAATGCTCCCCATCATGCCTAGATTTAGGATGTCCGTACTTCCCTTCTTCCCTCAGAGGTTTAACTTTTCTCCCTTTTCCTCATCTATCTTCAGTTTTCCACTTCCTTCATTTGCTTAGAAATTATGCTCTAATCTCCCATCTTTATTTGAAACGAAACAAACCAAGAAAACTATCTCCTTAAGTCCAAACATGCTCCAACTAAAATCTACATAAACTCACATCAACTTATTTCTGCATTATTTTTGCCCCCATCATGCTATATAGGTGATTTTCTCAGTAAAGATACAAGAGATCACTGTAGGTACAAACCTAACAGCTCTTTTCATCTTCATGGTATTTGATCTCTGCAGTTTTGGTAACAGTTGACTAGAGCTACTTTCCTCATTAGGAAGCTCTTCACAATCAGGCCCATCCTTGTTTTCTCCTTACTCTGCTCCTCACACCCTGAGCTCAGCTGTATTTAACATCACTATTCCTTGAACAGACAGCATTTTTGCACATGCCTTAGTCTAGCCTATAGCTCTCTACCCTGATTTTTTTCTGCACTTGCTAAACTCTTCATCTATGAACAACTCAGCTTAAATGTAATTAATGTTTTACACCAAGGCCTTCCTTTTCTCAAAGCAGAATTAAGGTACAGCCTTTTGCATTGTTCTTTAAATATCTTTATTCATGCAGTGTGCTCCTGGAATATTGGGAATGATGCCTTTTCCATCTTTTCCCCAGTGCCAGTGAAGTGCCTGGATCCACTGTAAATGATCAATGTATGTTGGTTAAAGAATTATCTCGCAAGAGTAAAAAAGACTTTTGATTAGCTTATTTCATAAGCTTTAACTGTAGAATTAATTCTGTGCAAATCCTTTTATTATACAAAATACTTTGAAAAAGGAAAATCCTTTGTGATAAGGCAAAAAATTAAGAAAGTTAATTTCTCTTGCTGCAGAGAGACAGTGAAAATCAGAATTTGAAATCCAAGTCCTGGAGAAAATAAGTATAATTTCAGGGGGGAAAGGCTAAAGTGTACTTTAGAGGGTAGTAGAATATACTGCATATAGTCTTTGTGGCAGTTTAGCACAGTAGTTAAGAGTATATACTTTGAATCAAGCCAAGTGCCTAGGTTCCAGTCATAGCTCTACTTACCAGCTATATTATTGGGCAAGTTATTTCATCTTTCTGTGCCTTAGTTTTTTCATCTGTAAAATGGCATTAACAATACCTACACCTCATTGGGCTGTTCTGGGGCTTTAGTGGGAGAATTTATGTAAAGCACATAGAATAATATCTGGTACACAAACACATGTGTTAGACAAACTGTTATATTCCTTCAAGTAATAGTCTTAGTGTTTGTCCATTATTTTACACGGCACCTTTTTTTTTTTTTTTTTTGTCTTTTTCAGGGCCACTCCTGTGGCATATGGAGGTTCCCAGGCTAGGGGTCTAGGGGTCTAATCTGAGCTGTAGCTGCTGGCCTATGCCAGAGCCAAACAATGCAGGATCGGAGCCGAGTCTTCGACCTACACCACAGTACACGGCAACGCCGGATCCTTAACTCACTGAGCGAGGTCAGGGATCGAACCCGCAACGTCATGGTTCCTAGTCGGATTCATTTCCGCTGCACCGCGATGGGAACTCCAATACAGCACATTTTCATTTTTCTTCTAGTAGTGGTGAAAAGTGATACCTGTCCTTTATTTTCTGGTCTCTACTAAAATCAGTAACACACTTGGCAAGATGAACAATGCGAAAAGGCCCAGGAACAACTGATCTCATTCTACTCACAACATTTAACAAACTAGCTAACAAAATAGACAGCTTTGAACTTCAATGGAGAGGAAATGGATTGTTTCTACCATTTCAGTTGGTGGCTCTCTTTGAGTGAATCAAAATCCTCTATCAAAAGTTAGTGGGTAGAGCTGCCAAATTTGCATTTTAAGTGTCATTAAAGTTTATTCTTTCTGAGCCAAGTGATACTTGGACTACACTTATCCATGTTTAAATCCATTTAAACATGGATTTAAATTCAATGTTGGGCCAGTGTATGTTAGAATCATTTGTACTTTATAAAAACATAGGTTACTGGGCTTCACCCTCAAAGATTGATTCTGGGGTCTGTAGTTTTAAAAAGCCCATGTGTGTATAATACACAACCAGTTATATACTTTTGGGAAATATTTTGACAGTCAAATGTGACAGTTAAATTTTTTTGAAATGTGACCTTTATGTAACTTGTTAAATTATATGAAGACTTGGCAACTAGAAAAGCAGTGGCTCAGGAAAAGGATCAACAACCAAATGCCAAGAATAGAACATTGATTTGTTGAAAATCTTTTCCTTGAGCCTCTGTTTTTCAACATATAATGTTACACTGATAAAGATATATTTTTAGAAGTTACTAAGATTAGCTGCAATGTACTTGGAAAAAGTGATAAATGTAGACAAACTGCTATGATTATTAACTTCTGTGTTATTTATTTATTTACTTTTTGTCTTTTTAGGGCTGCACTGTGGCATATGGAAGTTCCTAGGCTAGGGGTTGAATTGGAGCTGCAGCTGCCAGTCAGCCACAGCAATGTGGGATCCCAGCCACGTCTTCGACCTACACCACAGCTCATGGCAACGCTGGATTCTTAATTCAGAGTGAGTCCAGGGATTGAAACTGTGTCCTCATGGATACTAGTTGGGTTCATTACCACTTTTTTTTTTTTTTTTGTCTTTTTTTTTTGCCATTTCTTGGGCCGCTCCCGCGGCATATGGAGGTTCCCAGGCTAGGGGTCTAATTGAGCTGTAGCCACCAGCCTACGCCAGAGCCACAGCCACGCAGGATCCGAGCCGCGTCTGCGACCTACACCGCAGCTCACGGCAACGCCGGATCGTCAACCCACTGAGCAAGGGCAGGGATCGAACCCGCAACCTCGTGGTTCCTAGTCGGATTCGTTAACCACTGCGCCACGATGGGAACTCCTCATTACCACTTTTAAATCATAAGTCACATTTTAATTTTTTAAAAATTTTTTGGTCTTTTTGTCTTTTTAGGGCCGCACCCACGGCATATAGAGGTTCTCAGGCTAGGGGTCGAATCAGAGCTGTAGCTGCTAGACTATGCCACAGCTATAGCAATGTGGGATCCGAGCTGCGTCTGCAACCTATACAATAGCTCATGGCAACACCGGATCCTTAACCCACTGATGGATGCCAGGGATGGAACCCGCAACCTCATGGTTCTGGATTTGTTTCCGCTGCTCCACAACAGGAACTCCGTAAGTCACTTTTTTCTTTTTAGATTAGGAAACTGTTCAGAGTCAAGTCATAGTCAAGAGCATTAACAGGAGTAGAAATGTCACCTCTTGATCCTAACCCAGTTTTTCCCACCTAATCTTCCCCTTCCTTGCCTCTGAACTGCACTTTCAACTATACTCCCTTCCTTTCTCTAACCCAAGAGTCAGCAAACTCTTTCTATAAGGGGTCGTTTTTGGCTCTGGGGGTCATATAGATTTTTTTGGGGAAAACTATATTTTTTGTAAAAGCAGCTAAAGAAAATCAATATGTGTTCCATCAAAATTTATTTATAAAAACAGGCACTGAGCAGGATTGGGTTAAGGAATGCAATTTCCTGAACCCTGCTCTAACCAAAAGATTATGAATGTTTTTATTGATTTTCCTGATCAGGAAGTTAAAGGTTCTATAAAAGATGCCCCTTTCTCAAATGAGTGAATATTACCCCTTTATGAAACTGAGATGACAGATCAAAGAAAAATATGATCTGAGGGATAAGAATGGCTACTTAAGGATTTAAGGTAATTAAAAATTTTTTCTCCTTAATATATTTAGTCTTATTAAATACAGATTAAGCCAGATGACAAGCTACTATACAACAGCATGTTAAAAAACATGTTTATTTTACACTATGTACAATCAGGAACATATTTAAAAGCATTGCCAATTAAAATAAACAAAGACTATAAATCACAATTTAGTTTGTTCTTAGTGTATATACTCACATTAAAATATAAAGAACACATACCAAAAAAGAGCCAAAAGTGTGTATTTTGCTAAAACTTGGTATATACATATTCCATTGGAAAAACGCAATCAAAAGTGACTTTAACCACAACTAAGTTCCTGTGATGTGTAGTAACCATTATATTGTATATATGAGGTAGTAACTAAATCATTTTGGCCATGTGTTAATACTCTAAATCAAAAGAAACATGAAAATGATCATAAGGCCCACAAAAAGTAAAAGTTCCACTAGAAATTTGAACCACTTCACTCTATGGAATGTTATAGTTCTTATAAGTGATTATATGAAATGTTGAGTGTGGACACTTTGATAATGCTAGTTTATACTTTGTGCATACTGTAATTCAGAAAACTGCAGTGTTACAACATGGTACCGCTATTCTGTGATTCAATTTTTTTTCAAAGGTATTGTTTTAAGCACAGACAAGCAATCTTACAGGATTCTGCTTAATTATAAAAAGACCAGTTACTACAACAAAGGGTTAATTGGTTTGTTTCACATAGAAAACAATCCAAATACATTTAAAAAAGATGTTGTGGAGCCAAATGCATATTGACAATGTCACAGCTTACTTTTGTGACTTAATACATCACATATCAATACTCTGTGCAACTATAAACACACCAGTGTACTTGCATTAAAATTAAAAACAAGATTATAAAATGATTACAGCCTCCATTACAATTTTAAAAGTTACAAGATTTATCTTCATATTACTAAATTACATATAATAAAAATACAATAGTGTTAAATGTGCTGTTTCATTGCCAGCATCCCATTTTGTAATATAGCCACACCCAAGAATATACTGAAGAATTCTTAAAATATTAATCCCAATTGCATTTTCATCAACATTTACATCTGTACAGATAAGACACTTACTTGTACATCTCATAAAAGTACATTATCTACATCAATTCTTAGTGTATGTCTTCAGCAGTATGAAGTTTCACAGAAAAATACTGCCTATATGTACAAAGATTACATAACAATGAGTTAAGCACTTGTGTGGTTCAATATGCTAGTTATATCCATACCACTTAAAACAAAAATTTTCCCATCTTGTCTCATGCCACAATAAATTACAAGTAACTGAAGCCAGGTAACTGCAGCTTTTGTACAGCTTCAAGCATCCGTTAATGTTGCAGTGGTAGTGTTCTTTCTTTCTACAGTTAACTGTCAAAGCACAACATTTCTCAGTAACTGTTTTCATGACCCGCCAGGATGTACAAATTGCTATTTGCTGTGGGGTTATCAGTTGGCCTACTTTCCAAAACCACGACCCTAAAATAATAAACAAACAAAAAACATATAACAAAACAAAGTTATTCTTGAAACCTAATGTTAGCAGAAAAATTTTCCATTCCTTCTTCATTATATGCCCCAATAAATGCTGCTTATTTGACTATGGGCAGAAATCATTTGCAAGTCACTATGATTAAAGAGTCAGTTCCAGCTCAGGAAAGTAATTTTGCTGCCCACCACTTCCCACCTCTAAGCCAGTGTTGTTCTTCTAAGAGTCAGAGGGGGCAAAACCTGTACTAGAAATAATTTAGGGGAACTTAATTCTTATTATAAATTCTAAAAGCAATCTGTCGTTTGAGAATCAGAAAGTAATAGAACCCCCCCAAATCCTAACTGGTACTAAAACCAAAAACTTCTCTGTTTGTTAGCATATTCTTGTGCTGTAAACATAATTTAGAGATCATGTTTAATGCAAAAGAAGCAATGGCAGATTCCTGTTACTTGGAAGATCAGGCACATTCTCAGAGGCTTTATAATTTTCTGATCTGTGAATTCTTACTGTGTGAAAGATATGCTATTGAATATATTACCAGAAAAATTTCAATTCTCTTGAAAAAGAAACCAGTTTCATGCCAGATTAGAACTATGTATTTAATACAACCCCCTTTCATACCTGTCAGATCCAAGCAGTCTGAAAATTCTTGTGCTATCTGAAATTTCTTGTGTTACCTGTTCAATTAAAATATCAATTTAATTTCTGAAATTAAAGGTGTAAAACTTTATATGGGCATTTAATTTAGAACTCTAGAGAAAAGAAACATAATTCTTAAGATGGAAACAGATTCCTTCATGACAATTTGTTAAGTCAGCAGAAAGGTGCATCCATTTGTTAGTCTAGGAAAAATGTGGCTAATTTTGAATTATAAAACATGGCAGTATAAAACATTTACTTGTTATGTAGGCCTCAAGGAAAAAATTTAAAAGCAAAGCACCTAGTCCATTTTATGTATCAAAAACCTCTTGAGGGAGATCCTGTCGTGGCACAGCGGAAACGAATCCGACTAGGAACCATGAGGTTGCAAGGTTTGATCCCTGGCCTTGCTCAGTGGGTAAGGATCCGGCATTGCCATGAGCTGTGGTGTAGGTCGAAGATGCGGCTTGGATCCTGCATTGCTGTGGCTGTGGCGTGGTCGGCAGCTGTAACTCCGATTAGACCCCTAGCCTGGGAACCTCCACATGCCTCGGGTGTGGCCATAAAAAGCAAAAAACAAAAACACCTCTTGAGTTATGTTAATGCCAATAGCAATCCTCTTGCAGCATTAAGCCACTTAAAGTCTGGTACTTTTTTTAAAAGGCTGCTATGTGTGGTGTGATGGGACAGACTCATGACTCAAGCTTAAATTCCAATTCTCCCACTTACTGGCTATGATGACTGCAAAAGGTATGCAATTTGTTGGAAAAAGTTTTGCCTCTTGAAAATGGGAGAGACAAGGCCTACTTCGCACAGGTATCTCGTAGGTATTATTTGGTATAAAACCTAGCTAAGAAGTGCTCAGTAGGTAATAATTCTCTGTCCCATTTTTTTCCCAGTCTCCTGAAATAGTATTTTCTGATGGCATATATCCTTAAAGAAGTCCTCAGTATAACCAATTACCAGTTAGAGAATTAAGAATGAGTCTACAGAAGAAAGAGAAACCCACTGTTTATTGCTTACTGAGAGCAAAACATCCCAATTATAATGGCAGTAGCTCCTCCCAAAATTTGGTAGGCTGAAAAACAATTTGATTTTGAAACTGAAATCATCCTTGGGCTGCGTATGTAGTTTAAAAAAGCCCCTCAGGTGGGTTTTGGGGCAAACTATTTTTTTAAACCACCCTCTTGTATCCTGCCATTCTTTCTCTTCCTGGAGCTTATTAGCTGTTGACTATTCTTATCTCCATGCTCCATTCCCTCAGGTGACTTTAAAAAAATCTTCCTGAGAAGTGAGCCCTCTTACGGGAATTTCTCCCAGAAACATACTGGCAGCCTCCTTTCTTGAATGCTTACTATAGGGCAGGCACCACCCTAGGTACATTGCATGCTTCCTTCCATGTAATCTTAGCAACCCTATGAAGGAAGTATTATGCTGTTATCCTCAATTCACAGATTAAAAAAATACGGGCAAAGAGAAGTTAAGTGATATGCATGATCACAGTTACTGAAGAGCAGAGTTGGGACTGAATCCGGGTGTCTCTTTTGGAAACCACCCTCATGATCACTCTGCTATGCTGTTCACCTGGTTAGAAGAGAAGCTGCACTTAATGAATGACAGTTTAAAACATGAAGGAGCTACTTTCTTAAGGCACCAAAGGTTTTCCTTTCTCTCCAAAGCTCAAGTAAAAGTTACACTGTTGAGGCTGGCTTGGGGGTATTGAAAGAACTTATGATGATTTTACTCGCCTAATATACTCCAGGGGGCAAGTACCAAGTCTTATTTATGTTTATAAGGCCAGCACTTTCTGACGTAAATACTGAACTGAGTTGACTGTGTCATGATTTGGAGTTAAATTATTCCTGGAGTTAAAGGCTAAGGAGATATAGTTAAGGTTAATAAAGAGGAATAGGTTAATAAAAGATTAATAAAAGGGAAAAGAAAGGGGCAAAGAATCTTATAAATGTCAAGTGAATAAGGGTAAGAGAAATAGGAGGCAAGGAGGCTTCGAGAGAAATGTAGAACCCTTTATTTACTTAGAGCCTGCGCTGGTCATTATTTCTCAAATACATAGTAGAAAAGGTGTCTCAAGACAGAGAGAGCCAGCATCAGCACTCTTGCTCCAGGTGACAGTCTGGGTAAGGTGAAAGAAAATCAGGGTGAGCTCACTTTTAGCATTTTTTAGGAAGTTCTTGTTCTGAATATAAGAGTGATTATCTGGAAGCACATAAAATATGCACTAAAGTTGTTTGGGTGATTGGAGAGAGTTGGCTATAAAGTATGTGCTATTAATTTTACTAGACTGAATATAGAAAATATTAATAAAGTTAGCAAATCAAGTATTCCTTTTATCAGTTAGGAGTTTCCAAAGTTAAAACGAGTTGTATGATGTACAATTTGATGTTTTGTGGCCATTTAATGAACATAATTTTTAAAAGATTACTTACCTCATTAGATCTAAAACTTCTACCTTGCATTCCATGTTTCCAGAAAGCTAGCACACTGTCTTGTAGGCAAACTAGCAGGCAAGAACAGCTCAGTTACTGTTAATAGTACAAAAGTTCAACCGATAAGCATCATATCATTCCTCTTTCTATCTTGCATAGCAATATTTCAATTAATAACTAATGATAGTCATTCCATATTTACAGTGGCTTCTTTACCACATAGAACTATACAGTATATAATAGTATATAGCATATATACTATACAGAATTGATTCATCTTTTTGGCAAGAAAAGGGAAAATCACTGATTTTTTTGCTATGCAATTTTTGCTTTGCTAAAATAATAGTTTAAAATATTTCACACATATAGAAAAATTTATTCACCATTCCACTCTCAAACCCTAACATTCTGCTGTATTTCCTTTTTGTTTTAAATACAAATGAATAGAGCTTGCATCCCTATATACTCCTCTATACCATTCTAGCCTTTCCTTCCTCCCTGAGATAACCACTATTATTGTTCTCATGCATGTTTTCACTATTACAACATGGGTAAGTTCACATTACCAGTGTAAACGTTATATTGAATGTTTCCAATTTTTACACACTGGATGTTCCTAAGTTGTTACTACAAACAATGCTGCAATAAACATTCTTATACTTCTTAAATACATGAGCAAAATTTTGTCTAGGGTAGATACGTATAAATAGAATTACAGGGATAGAGGCATATATGTACCTTCTAAAAATTGTAGTTTTGCTTTTTTTTTTTTTTTTTTTTGCTTTTTTAGGGCCACACTTGCAGCATATGGAAGTTTCTGGCTAGGAATCTAATTGGAGCTAAAGCTGCCGGCCTACACCACAGCTCACAGCAACGCCAGATCCTTAACCCACTGAGCAAGGCCAGGGTTTGAACCCACAACCTCATGGTTCCTAGTTAATTTGTTTCTGCTGCACCAGGATGGGAACTCCCTAGTTTTGCTTTTTGAATTTACATGTTTCATACGTATTTCTGTGTATTTGGTGAGGAAGAAATCTGATTTTGTTTCCTGCAGATAACAAATTATACTGTCATTATTTGTTCTTCAATAGTCTATCATTTCCCCACTGACATATGATACAAATTTCCATTTACCTGTAGGTCTATTTCTGACCCTCCCCTTCTGTTCCACTCTTCTACTTATCCCTGTGTTAATCTCACACTGTCTTAATCACTATGCCTTTATAGCAAGTTTCAACATCAAGTTGGGCAACTATTTGTTAAAATTTATTTTACTATTCTTAGGCTTTCCCTGTTCTATATAAATTTTAAGATGAGCTTATCAAATGGCACAAAATACTTTGTTGGGGTTTTTATTGCAAATGCACTGAATTTGTAAATTAACTTGTTAAGAACTGACATCTTTCCCATATTCAGTCTTTCTATCCATGGGCATGGTGTAGTTCATTTGTTCAAATCTTCTTTTATGCCTTTAATAATAATTTGGAATTTCCTAGATAACCGTCTTAAATATGTTTACATTTATTTCCTACATATCTTACTAGCATATCAGAAAGTTGTTCATCTGTGTTACTCATACTGAGCAACTATGAATTCACTTATTGGCTCTAAGAGTTGTATGTTCTAGTAGATAATCATAACCTTAGCAAAAAAATAAATTTCTACTTTTCTTTTTTTGGGCCATGTACAGGGCATATGGAAGTTTCTGGGCCAGGGACTGAACCTGGGCCACTGCAGTGACAACACCAAATCCTTAGCCTGCTGTGCCACAAGGGAACTCCCTACTTATTTCTTTCTAGTCTTCATAGTTCCCTTTTCTTGTCTAACAAGATGATGTTGAAATGTGATGACAGTAAATATCCGTATCTCATTCTCCAACTTAGTGGGAATTAGTTTAATCATTAAACATGATATTTTTAATAGGCCCTGCTAGATGAAGGGCATTTTCTTCTATTCTTAATTTTTTTTTTGGTCTTTTTTAGGGCTGCACTTGCGGCATATGAAGTTCCCAGGCTAGAGGTTGAAACGGAGCTGTAGCTGCCACTCTACGCCACAGCCACAGCAATGCCAGATCCAAGCTGCATCTGCAACTTACATCACAGCTCACAGCAACTCTGGATCCTTACCCAGTGAGCGAGGTCAGGGATGGAACCCGTGTCCTCATGGATACTAGTCAGATTTGTTTCCACTGAACCATGATGGGAACTCCTATTCTTAACTTCTAAAAAGTTGTTTAAAAAACCATGAATGACTTACATTAAAAATTTTTTTAATTGAAGTGTAGTTGATTTATAATGTACCAATTTTTACTGTACAGCAAAGTGACTTAGTCATATATATATATATATATATATATATATATATATATATAGAGAGAGAGAGAGAGAGAGAGAGAGAGAGAGAGAGAGAGCGCGAGAGCGAGAAAGTGAGCCAGGAATTAACCTGCATTTCCACTGAGCCACGACAGGTATTCCTGCTAGTATTTTATATAGATTTTCCAAAATCTATTTTTAAGAGATTGGGTAATTTTGTTTCCTATATAATTTAATTGATTTTACTATCAATAGTGTTAAACTCTTATTTATTCAGCATTTCTTCTTTACCATCTGAAGCAGCTTGCAAAAGACAGGGTGGATTAAAATCACCTATGAAACCACCAGGCCTTATGTGGGCAGAGTCTTAATCAGAAGGTGACTCAAATAACAGTCCTGGCTCTGGTTCTGCATCTTCTGGGGCACATCATTAGTCTTCTTTACCACTCAGGAGGGCAACAGGTCTGTTGGCTTCAGGCCTTTGAGTTTCTGTTCTTTCTTGGTCTTGTTTTTTGACCTATTTGTTTTTAAATATGAATTTCATTTTAACATCTTGAGCAGATGTTTCTCAAAAGTGACGACTTCTTGGAGTTCCTGTCATGGCTCAGGAGTAATGAATCCGACTAGTATCCATGAGGATGCGGTTTTGATCCCTGGTCTTGCTCAGTGGGTTAAGGATCTGGCGTTGCCATGAACTGTGGTATAGGCTGCAGGTGCAGCTCGGATCCTGCGTTGCTGTGGCTGTGGCATAGGCCAATAGCTGCAGCTCTGATTTGACTTCTAGCCTGGAAACTTCCACATGATGTGGGTGCGGCCCTAAAAAGACAAAAAAACAAAAACAAAAAAACTGACTTCTTGATATCATCAGAATTTGCTTGTTGGGAGAGAGGCATTCTAATTGGGGGAAAGAGTTAAAACAGGACCAGAAATAAGACAAATGAATTATCTGTCCTTGGTTCTATCTTCTGCCAATGCATACATTTACAAGAATCTTTACTGATAAAAGGATATGAGAAAAACTGTGTATAAATAAACTAATTGTCACTCATTTTCCCCAGCATTATTTCTTTTATGACCATTTGACTTTATTTCTCCTGAAGGTAAGCATTTTAGACTGATTCTGTAAGTAATCTATTTTCAGAAAAAACTCTCATCAAGCAAAATGTAAAATGGCAGGAAAGAAATTCCATACACTTATGGATCTCTGATCACTAGACACAAGAGCAAAAATACAACAGATTATATATTAAGTACTAAAATTCAAAGTACTTATTGGGAAACTCTACAGGAGTCTAAGAGAAAATGGAAATTCATAACAAAGTTATGAATAATGATATTTATTTACTTTGAAAATGCCAAATATGTAGGGACGATAACACTATTTACAGATTACATCACAGTTGTTAAACTATTTTAGAGAACATAAAAAGCAAAGACTGATACTTCATTTTCAAGATATCCTTTATTTTTAAAAATGAGTCCTCAGTAATACATTTTTATAATTTCAAATAGTTATCAGAGAAATTATTTTAAGAAGCTCATAATGCAATCAAACAAAAAACTTTGGCTTACCTATTGATTCAATTTGAAAATCAAAGGTGAGTTCCGATGATAATTTTCTGCTAGATTTTAACCTTCCTTGGAGATTTACTATTTTTATACAACCTAGAGAGAGGAAAAAAAGCCACTCAGAAACTAAGATAAAAGAAATCTTATCAAAATAAGATATTCATAAATAAAAACTTACAGTCCAAGCATACAAGGATGGTATCTCTTTCTAGCTGGGTTACATGAGTAACACTTGTCTGTGGGGTATCTGCAACACAAACAAACTTGATAAAACTTACAGAATATACTAATATTTAAAGCATGGAGATGTGAAAGAAAAATAATTCTGAACATCTATGAATTTGAAATGGATATACATTTTAAGCTATACATATATAGTTGGTGTGAGCCAGGCAGCTTGGGTTCAAACACTGATGCAAGGGCTAAACTGTGAGTGCTTAATGTAGAGTTATTGACACTACTATGGTGATGCTATTATTTTATTCATATGTGACATCAGGGGTCTAATCTCCTATATTATGGCTATGATTAATTTCTGATTTTAGATGCAGAAGGCTGTGCTCTGTACATCATTATATGCAGTGGCTAGCACATGCAATAAATATTTATTGAATGAGTGAATCTGAGAATCAAATTATGTCAAATACAAATAGGTTCAAGAAATACAGAAGTATTCTGAGAAATACAAAGTACTACAAAAATGCAAAGAGGCATTATTATTATTATTTGGCTGTCCTGCAGCATATACAATTCCTGGCCAGGAATCAGATCTGAGCTGTGGTCATGACCTAAGTCGCAGCTGCAGCAACACTAGACCCTTTAACACACTGTGCCAGTTGGGGATCGAACCTGCATCTTGGTGCTGCAGGGATGCTGACTATTCTGTTGTGTTAGAGCAGGAACTCTGAAGCATTATTTTTATAATGATTTATCAAAGTTTTCTTACAAACAAAATATTTAAATGACTTAGTTTTTAGGAAGCAAAAAACAGGCTATCCATGTTTTGTATGAACATCAAAACTGAAACTGCTGAGCTACAGGCCTTTGTTTCTGGAGAGTGGGTCTGATCTATCCTGCTTGTTTTCTACTTCCCATAGTATTCAGAATCTTAATAAATGTAAGGACTGCTGTATTTCAGACCTTCACAAATATTTTAGACCTGGTACTTCTGTAACTAACCAGGTTTGGCAGGCTATGGAATAGGCCTCCTGTAAATCAGACCAACCAGGTCTTTCTAACTCTTACACACTTGATGAAAATTAGTTCAAGTCTAGCATTACTAGATGGAAAGCCAGGAACACGAGACTCACAAATTGGTTATAATAATTAGTTTCTGAACACTGGAATCTTCTGGAGATCTACTGATGTGAAGCTGTCACCCCTAGGTATTATTTAATTGGGGATGTGTATGACCTGAGGTACCAGGAATTTTAAAAGCTTCTCAGATGGATTCTACAGCTGGCACACAGAAGCTCCCAGGCCAGGGATCAAACCAGAGCTGTAGCGGTGATGATACCGTGTGGTTATGCTGTAGGCCACCCATGGAAGTCCTCAGGTGGATTCTAGTATGCAACAGAATTTAGGAAACCACTAGCTTATAATTTCAGCTGACATAGGACCCTAAACATACTTTCTCTCTCTTAATCATCTCAAAATCACAGGGGCATTATATTCGTTACGTTTAACTTCTAATAAAAGGATTTCATTATGGTAAGAGAAGTAACCAAAGTTCCTGGGAAGGAAGGTACAAAATTCTTTCATCAGAAAATGATGCCCTTCATTTAACAATTAGTAGAAAAGGATTAAAATTAAAATGCTTGGGAGAAATAAGACAACTGAAATTCACTAAATAACATATTAATCAACTAACAATTCCTTCCTGTTATGTAGGGAGGAAGAAATTAGAAAGAAGTTCACTCTGTGTCTGAAAGGGAAGACGGGTGTTGAAAGGGAGAATATAACAGAGAATCTGTGGGAGCCAAAGAGAAGCCACATATGCTGCCAAGGGCTGGCCATGTTTTCCTTCAACAGTGTGACCTCAAGGGAAAACTATTTTAAGTTTCCTGGGCTTCAGCAAGCCATGTAATTGTCTTTAGCCTTTTGTGAATGTGTCTATATCATTTTCTTTTTTCAATGCCAAAAAACTCAGTCTCTTAATTTCTTTCCTTTAGTGAACACCCTTCCAGGTTTCCAACAAACTCAACAATTTGCCAATAAATATTGATTAAAACTGATTGATTAAATATTTATTGGCAAATTGGTTAACATTTCCTTAAGTTGCCAAAGGCTCTGACAGAGGGCCTTTGTAAGACCTTTAAAAATTACCTTCTACAATGGCCACTGTTGATTTTACAGTAAAACACTGTACGATGTCATCTTTAAAGGGAAAAAAGCAAAAGGACCTTTGCTTTACAGCACAAATGCAGTGCTTTACAAATAAAGATTAATAGGCCTTTAAGGTCATTTTTTTTTTTTTTAATCTTTTTTTCTAGGGCCGCTCCCGCGGCATATGGAGATTCCCAGGCAAGGGGTCTAATTGGAGCTGTAGCCGCCAGCCTACATCACAGCCACAGCAACGTGGGATCTGAGCCATGTCTGCAACCTACACCACACACAGCTCATGGCAACACCGGATCCTTCACCCACTGAGCGAGGCCAGGGATTGAACCCGCAACCTCTTGGTTCCTAGTCAGATTCGTTAACCACTGCGCCACAACGGGAACTCCAAGGTCATATTTTTTTTAAGTGTAAAAGTTTAATCAGATTTATTTACCATGAAACTCAAGTTCTGCCAATATTGTATGGATTGCAACAACACAATTGAAGTTTCAAACTATAACCAAATTTCTGTAAGAAGATCGTTAATCAGAAATAATATTTCCTAAGATACAAACTATGAAAGAAGGATCTGCTACACAACTGGATAACGTAGATCAAAATTTAAAGAAATAAATTATATATAATCTCTCCTCAAGCATCCTTAAATACTTCGGAAATATTTTACTGCTTATTTATAATTTGTATCCTATTTAAAAATCACTAAACTATGTATTAAAGTTACTGGGTAGCACCTGTGTATCAATTATAAAAATATATTGTAAATAAACTATACTTAATACAACTTTTCCTTTTATATAAATCAGCTTTCCTATTAGCCTATTTACTTATGTGTGTATATATGTTTGGTTTCCCAAGTGTGGTCCTTGTATTAATATTACCTGGGAACTTAACTTAGAGAATGAAAATCTCAGGCTCTACTCCAGATCCCTGAATGAAAAACTCTGGGATGGGGCCCAGCCGGTGACTCTGATGCATAGTTAAGTTTGGGAATCACCAGTAAATTTTAAATGTGTCAAATTACCTACTTCAAAGCAAGTCATCTTTTCTTTTTCCAGTTTAATAAGTGTTGTTCAAGATTGGATTTTTATACACTGTTTTTGCTTAATGAACGACATAGTAAATTTAGTACTTATAAAACCAGTCTGTATAATGGCCTTAGTAATTCAATAAAAAAAATCACAAACCTGATTCGGTAAACCATGAAGAGGTAGAATTTGGATTGACTGTTTCAAATCGAACCACCTGGTTGAAGTCTCTTCCTTTACTGACGCCAACACAAACTAAAGGGTACTCTTGTTCAGGAACCACCAGCATTTCAAACATTCTAAGTGGACACGGTATGGGAAAATCTATGTGCTAGAAAAAAACAAAATATATTAAACAAAGGAAAACAAAAGCCAAATAACTTCATGAGAACACTATAAAGAATTTTTAGTTTTATGAAAATACACAAAACAGTACTCTCTCAAGATTGGGTCATCTCACAGAAACCCAAGGTAGGCAGAAAAATCCAAATTATGAAATTATAAAAATTTTAGGTTAAACACAGTAAAACCACATACTTTTAGCATATCAGGGCTGGAAAGGAACTTACAAATCACTTGTCCAACCCTCTTTTTTCAGAGTTGGAAACTAAGCAATTGGATGGCTGGTCCAGGGTCCCCCCATCCCCCACCCTCTGTAGCAGAGTCTCCTGTCTCTCAATTCAGTGCTGCTTCAGTAATACTCTTCTGCCTTCTTTATCTAACTGAGCAAACATGGATGAGAAAACTGAAATGTTAATTAGCAAGAGACAATCCTCTTACAAGTGTGGATAGAAAAAAACCCCACAAGCAAGAGACGTTTAGCCCCATATTTCAAGTGATTCTATTCAATAAATTAACTGAGTTATAATGCCATTGATTTTAATTTTACATAGGTTTAAATTATTACACTAACTTCATTAATAATCAGGGACTAAAACCACAAAATACTATACATACCCACCAGAGGAATGACAATAACGAGGGCTACTACTAAGAGAGAGAAGTAAACTGCTAATACATCCATGGCGGGAGGATAAACTGGTACAACCACATTGGTTAATCATATTACCTATTAATGCTGAAGATATGAATCTTCAGAACCTGTAGTAACACTCCTAGTTAAATGTTCTAGAAAACATGACAGCACGTATGCACAGGTGCCATATGCAAAAATATTCACAAGCTGCACTGATCAGAACAAAAAACTGGAAGTAACCCAAGTGCCTATCAACAGGAGAATGGATAAAATGAAGATATATTCATACAATGGGAAATTAGAGCTCAGTAAAAACTAACTAGAGCTACATCCCACAATTCCACAAATATAATGGCACAAAAGAAGTCAAACCCAAATGAGTATGTAGTTTATGGTTCCACTCACATACTGCTGAAAAGTCAGGGACAAGACTAAAGTTTCAGGGTGCATATTTATATAGTAAAAATGGAAAATATGGAAGGATGATTTGTGGGGGGTACCAGGAGGAGGTCTGAGGTGCTAGCAATGTTTTCTTCACAAAAAAGGTTGTTTTTTAAAGAATATATTGGTCTTATGCATATTTTATTAAGTCTACTTTTTTTTTTTTTTTGTCTTTTGTTTTTAGAGGGACACACCCGCCCTATAAAAACCACCACACCTGGAGGTTCCTAGGCTAGGGGTCTAATCGGAGCTATAGCCTCTGGCCTACGCCAGAGCCATAGCAACGCAGGATCTGAGCCACGTCAGCAACCTACACCACAGCTCATGGCAACGCTGGATCCTTAACCCACTGAGTGAAGCCAGGGATAGAACCTGCAACCTCATGGTTCCTAGTCAGATTCGATTCCGATGTGCCACAACGGGAACTCTTAAGTCTAGTCTTAATATATTTTGTATTTTTGTTGCTCTTATAAATAGTCTATTTTTTTTCATTGTTTCCCAAATGGCTATTGCTAGTATCTTTAAAAGCTACTGAATTTTATTTATTTTTTAATCTGGCAATTCATTGTAAATTGTAAAGAAAATAAATTCTATAGAAAATAAATAGGTGAAATAAGGCTACTGTACCTACTTGTCTTAAAGTGTCAGGAGATATAGCATGGTCCTTGCGGCTGGACTGTGAAGCTGTACACACACTGTAACTTCCACATCCTTCCTTCCCTGTGACTACCTGAGGGCCTCCATCCTACATGTACAGATACTCCTTCACTAAAACTCTCCAAGCCCCCTCTCCAGGAGCATTCTGCCTGCAGATATGCTATGGATAAAATTTGTCCTATTTTGGAGTTCCC
The DNA here is from genome assembly GCF_054392235.1 of Sus scrofa. Classification (NCBI taxonomy): domain Eukaryota; kingdom Metazoa; phylum Chordata; class Mammalia; order Artiodactyla; family Suidae; genus Sus; species Sus scrofa. Next base: position 113,278,407 of record NC_139385.1, on the reverse strand, counting down.
ACTGTGGCAAGTGATTTAATAAGAATCCAACTGCAGGGCTTGGGTCGCTGCAGAGGTGTGGGTTTGATCCCTGGCCCAGTACAGTGGGTTAAAGGATCCTGTGCTGCTGCAGCTATGGCCCAGATCTAATCCCTGGCCTGGGAACCTCCATATGCCTCAGGAATGGCCATTAAAAAACAAAACAAAACAAAAAAAACCTGCCTATTTTTAATAAAATAAAAACATTTAAAATACTCTCTGAAATGTGGAAAAGGCAGTAAGGCCGAAAGAAAACAATGCTTCTGTTTAATTTTTTTCTTAGCAAATAAGAAAACCAACAGATTTTGCATACTTCTATATTTAGCTTCCAACAATGTAACTAAGCAGTATATATAAGTCATTAACAGGAGAAGATTCCCACGTAATAGTTTGCTTTTGTTTGTTTGTCTTTTTAGTGTGGCATCTGCAGCATACAGAGGCTCCCAGGCTAGGGGTCGAATTGGAGCCACAGCTGCTGGCCTATGCCACAGCCACAGCCACAGCAACATGGGAAGCAAGCTGTGTCTGCGACCTACACCAAAGATGATGGCAACTCTGGATCCTTAACCCACTGAGCAAGGCCAGGGATTGAACCTGCAACCTCATGGATACTAGTCGGATTCATTTCCGCTGAGCCATGGCAGGAACTCCTTTTTTCTTTTTTTCTTCTTTTTTTTTTTTTAATGGCCATACCTGCAGCATATAGTAAGTTCCAAGGCCAGGGGTTGAATCTGAACCTCAGCTGAGACCTATAGCACAGCTTGGCAAAGATGGATCCTTTAATCCACTGTGCGGGGCCGAGGATTGAATCCACGCTTCCCCAGGGATCTGAGCCACTATAGTTGGATTCTTAACCCACTGCAGCCACAGCAGGAACTCCTCCCATATAATAGTTTTATGTATGTATTTATTTATTTATTTGCTTTTTAGGGCAGCGCTCACGGCCCATGGAAGTTCCCAGGCGAGGGGTCGAATCAGAGCTACAGCTGCTGGCCTATGCCACAGCCATAGCAATGCGGGATCCAAGCTGTGTCTGCAACCTACACCACAGCTCACAGCAACACCAGATCCCCACCCACTGAGCAAGGCCAGGGATCAAACCCACATCCTCATGGATACTAGCTGGATTTGCTTCCGCTGAACCACAATGGCATCTCCCTATATAACAGTTTTAAATCTAGCTGCTTTTGGTGACAGTCCTTGAGGGCAGTGACTATATCTTGCTTCAATTTACAACTTTTATTTATGATGGAAATAGTCTAGTGAAGCAAAAACTTTCTCAGAAATGTCACAAAGAGGAAGAACACATAAAGCATGTTTTTGAACACATCTGATAAGAGTTGTAGTATAGAAATTTCATAAATGCTAGTTGAGATCATGTCAAATATAGAAAAAAAATATACATACAAAAGACCTGAAGCACAGAGAAGAGAAAGGAGAGTTAAGATTAAGGGAAGTAAATAAGTGCCTGTGGCTCAGGGGGTTTAAGGAAAGTGGGAAGAGCAAGAGTCTTGAAGGAGACCTGCAAACATAATTGTACTGAAAGTCTAACATCTTAGGATAACTGGCAACAGGCCTCAATGGTCAGGGCCAGGCTCCCTGGTATCATCTACTTGGAAAAGAGTAATTTTGGGTAGATAATTTTTAGGCTTCCAATGTCTTCAATGTACATATTCTCCTGTGTGCTCTGACTACATAAAACTCTTTTAATAGAAAAAAGGGTCTTTCATTGCATATTAGAATAATTGGTTTAACATATCAGGTAACACCTTAAATTCATTCATACTAAGGTTTAATCAGACTATTAGTATCCATGTACAACTGATATCACAAGACTGTTTTACATTCTGACAGAGGTTAGGAATGAGAGGGATACCTAAAATAGACTAAGGAGGCAGACAGAGGAGGAAAGGGTTGTAGAAAAATAACCACATACACTTAACCATTAACCACTTCGTCCAGGATGTGCCATGCTTTTATCAAACAGGCAAAACCAAAGAGGGTCTGAGAACAAAACTATGTGGCCAGAAATGGGCTGAGCTCAGAAGCTCTGTTTTGACAATTTATAAGGCTATCTTCCCCTTCACCTTTTGGTTTAAAAAATTTTTGTTTTGGTGAATTTGTCTATGAAAATACTACCTCAATGGGTTTTAAATTCTTTAAACTCTTTTTTCATTTCTTTAGCCCCAGCCAATTTTGAGGTCAATAAATACTGATTTAAAAATTAAAACTAAATTTCCTAGTCACTAATAAAATTGTAAATAATAGGAAGCCAATACTTTAAAATCAAATCCTAATTCTGTATTATTCAATTTAGGAAGAATTCACTCAGATTTTATTCTGATCCCAACTTCTATGAGATATCAAATGCTCATGAAATAAGACTACCTAATCTATATTAAAGCAAAGAAAATACCTTAAAAATTCATATTGTATATTTCCTTAGGGTGACTTCACACACTGCAAATAAATTTTTCCTCAAAATTTAGGTTATAGCTGAGTAATACTAGATTTTTTTTGTAAACTATAGTTAATTTACAATGTTGTGCCAATTTCTGCTGTACAATATTAGATGTTTTGAAGAATATTTGTTAAAGATTCTAGAGAAACTCAGGCACAAAAAACTATCCATGGGAAGGCCTGGGCAAATTAACAGGTAGGCAGACACCACAAAGAATTTCCCCCTCATTATGGTTATCCCTTGTCTTTTTAGGCCAAACACCAACCTCCATCACAGCAGGTTGTCTCTCCTGCGATGGAGCACATTACCTGGAAAATCTCCTGTTTCTGACATCAGACTGTGTATGTGATTCATTCCAGCTCCTACTGCTGAATCTCTGAACTATCTGTCTAGTCTTTCAAAACTTTTACCAGGGCAACTGAATTCCTTACAATTGGGCAGATTTTCACCACTCTGTCATATAATCCAAGATTATTATGTTAACTTGAGAATTAAAAGAAAAAATTTTTTTCCCTGAAAGAACAGAAAAATTGGCAAGCTTTTATACTAAAAATGACTTAGATTGACATTCGTGCTTACCTTAATTAACATAAATTTCTGCATTGGTTCAACCCATTCTAATAGAACAATGCTAGTCTGAAGTGCCCCACAAAGGTATTTATGGCCTGTGTAAGGATTTCTCACTGTCAAGGCAAAAAAGTGTATGTAAGTTCTTTCAGAACAAAAAGTCCTTATAGTAATAGTTGCATGCTCCAAGTACAAATAACAAAAGCTGGCTGCCAGTTCAATTTTTTATTTTATTTTTTTTAGGGCCACACCTGCAGCATATGGAAGTTCCCAAGCCAGTGGTGGAAACAGAGCTGCAGCTGCTGGCCTACGTCACATCCACAGCAATGACAGATCTGTGCCACGTCTTCGACCTACACCACAGCTCATGGCAATGTGGGATCCTTTACCCACTGAGCGAGACCAGGGATCAAACCTGCATCCTCATGGATACTAGTCAGATTCATTTCTGCTGAGCCATTGACAGGAACTCCTGTTTTTTTTATTTTTAATTTTTTTTTCAATTTCTTAATTAGACTGCAGAATGAAAAAGAGGTTCCAGTTCAGGTAGTAACTGGAACCTCCGTTATCACTCGCAGGATGTTTATTTGTATGCACGAATGAGGCTGCTGGTTGTTACAGGGCCTGAGGTGGGAAGGACTTTAAGTCTTGCGGTAGCAGGGAGATTAGCTGAGGCAGCAAGATCCAGAAGGAAGCGTCTCAGTAGATTTGGGGAGATGTTGTAAATTGATAGGCCCAGCACATGTGGAGGCTGGTGATTCAGGGTGTTCTTGGCAGTAATGTTTAGAGGCAGTAATGTTTTGGTCCTCAGTACATGAAAACTAATCAAATTTTAAGATACAGGTTTCCAAATAATAAAACTGAATTGCCTCTGAGTTTTTTAAAGGAGGAAAGGAAACTATTTTTTGCTTTTTTGCCAGATGCAAAGAGATTAGCTAGTTGTTATGGGGATCAGGGGAGGACTTCAGGTTAGTGGTATGTGAACAGGTAAACCTTCACATCACAAGCTTCACATATGAAGGGTATGTAAATACACGCTGAGTGAATAAATGCAATCTCTTAAGCCATTACTAAGCAGAATGGTGAATGATCAGTAAAAGGTTCCTAGGAGAACAGGGTGTGATAATGTGCTGTAATAAAGTCATCCCACTTTCTCCATTTACCCACTCAATAAATTATTTGCAGAACAGCTATATGTGCAAGGTACTACATTAGGTTTAGTTTACATGGAGATAGAATGGCCAAGACACTTATTTTACTTAAGGGGGAAACATAAATTATTACTGGCAGAATGTCCTGGAGTAGTACTGTTTTACTGATTTAAATGTGAGCATCACAGCATTTTCTTATCCACCCTGCAAAGCAGGAGAGCTACATGATTTTGGACAGTTTACTTACCAACACAACACTTCTGACACCATTTGGTTTCAGGGATTTTTGCTGATACAGCAAATTTCCTAAATAGAAATGGAAATGAATATATAATACATGTAGGCAGAGTTATTATTTCATGAGAATGGTAATGTTACAGACTAGTAGAAAAAGGATGAGTGATTCAAAAACTGGTCCTGGCATAATAGGTCATTTATTAAAAATAAGAATATATCAGATACATTTCTCAACACCCCTCCAATCAATTCCAAATGGACTAAGAATTTAAATATGAAAAACAAAACTATAAAATACTTAGATTTTAGAGGAACAAGACCTTGGGATTTCTTTTAAAAATGCAAAAGTAAATCATGCAGGAAAATACTGACAAACTTAAATTGGTCTTTTTTTCACTGATATATCCCTAACATCTCAAACTATGAGTGGCATTCAAACTGTTGAATGAATTTGTTTAATAAATTATTATCTTTAGTTTACCAAAGGATACCACTGAAAGTAAAAAGATGAGCCACAAACTGGGAAGAGAATAGATCTCTGTTCTGACAAAACAATATCAAAGAGTTAGTGCATTAAAGTTCATGTGCCTTATATTCTTCGGGGCTCTTTACTTAGCTTGGAGGTCAGTTTCCATGCCCACAGGAATTTAGGATTATCAAATTAGAAAGCTGAATAGAGACATACTATAAGTAGGTAGAAAAGCAACAGTACAACACGGCAGCTGGGAGAATAAGAGGGGGATGGTAAACTACACAAGTAGAAAGAAATTCCCTGACCAGTTATAGACGCAACACCCCTAAGTCCAACTATAGAAACTACAGTACAAGTAGAATAAATCAAGTTCATAATCACAACTAAGTCACCAAGAAAAGATCCAATTATGCTCACTGTCATCTATTTTAAGAAGACAGAAAAACTTATAGTATATTTTAAAAGATTTTCATCAAAAGGTTAAATTTTAAAAAGTTTTTGTGCACAAAGTGGTAAGTCTTAGCTATACTGTAAACTAGGCAATGAACAACAGATTTTTTAAGATATTTAAAAGCTAATATTATACATTAGTTGCTTTACAACTAGTAACGTAAAGGAAGAATGGTTACATCATAAAGTTTTCTTGAAATATAATTTATACTAAACTCAGAAAACACTAAACAAATAAAGTCCAATTAAAATAATAATCAAAATGAAGAGAGAACATAATTAAAAATCCCTGAAAATAGAAAAGCAAAACACCTCACTTTCTAAGTAGTGATTATCTTCTTTTCTTTTTTGGTCTTTTTGTATTTTTAGGGCTGCACCCACAGGATATGGAGGTTCCCAGGCTAAGAGTCCAATCAGAGCTGTAGCTGCAGGCCTACGCCACAGTCACAGCAACATGGGATCCGAGCCTCATTTGTGACCCACACCACAGCTCTCAGCAACTTGGGATCCTTAACCCTCCTCAACCCACTGAGCGAGGCCAGGGATCGAACCCGAGTCTTCATGGATGCTAGTGGGGTTCACTAACTGCTGAGCCACAAAGGGAACTCCCAGTAGTAATCGTCTTCTAACAAAAAAATCTTCATTTAATAAGTCATTTAAATTTTCTAAGTTTAGAAAACTCTTTGAGGAAAATTCATCTTATTCAAATTGACACAAATACATCAAAAGCACTACATGAGATATAAAATTATCAGCAAGTTCCAGAAAAAAATTAGTGTTAATCTTGTAGAAAACAATTAAAAATTCAGAAAAAAAATGTCTGATGTAATCGGAAAGCATAAAGTAGAAAATTTTAGAAGAATGTGATTAAACACTTGTGAAAATATATTATTTCTTAACAGTTTTTTCATTACACATGATTTCTACAATTGTAAGCTGAGTATTTTTTCAATTTCTGTAGCATAACTATCTTTTAGGATGAATTAACATGGTATCTTTAACGATGAAAACATAATTAAAAGCACAGTTACCTTGGCAGTATTCTGTCAGGGAGTTTGTGTGCTGGAATAGAAACAGGTAACTTTTGCATTTGCCTTGCATAATCAAAAAGCCCTGGTAAATTATGGGAATAAAGTTGAGAAGCTTTACCTGTAGAGAAAAATGAATATGACATAAGAACTAATAACATAAATAAAAACAATTACAAGGTACTTAAAAACTAAAAGACTTACCAGATATTGATAGTAGGCAATTGTTCATTACATACAACCATGTACACCTTCGGGGAAACAGCTGATTAAAAAAAAAGCACAAAGTTTACAGAGGATAACAGACAACAACAGTGTAAATATGCACGTATTAGCCATCTAAACTGTCATGTCAATAGGCCAGTTCTTAAAAAAGAAACTTTTTTTTGTGTGTGTGTTTTGTCCTTTCAGGGTCACACCCGTGGTATATGGAGGTTCCCAGGCTAGGAGTCTAATTGGAGCTGTTGCCACCAGCCTACACCACAGCCACAGCAACACCAGACCATTTACCTATAACTTTTTTTTGTCTTTTTTTAGGGCCCACACCCACAGCATGTGTAGGTTCCCAGGCTAGGGGTCTAATTGAAGCTCTAGCTGCCGGCCTACACCACAGCCGCAGCAACTCAGGATCCGAGCCACATCTGCGACCTACACCACAGCTCCTGGCAATGACGGATCCTTGACCCACTGAGCGAGGCCAGGGATTGAACCCAAAACCTCATGGTTCCTAGTCGGATTTGTTTCTGCTGCGCCATGACATGAATTCCTTTTTTTTTTTTTTTTTTTTTTTGTTTTTGATAAGGCATTTAAAACAAGGTGTTATACACACATTTATAAAGAATAAAAATAAATTAGCAGCATAATTTCATTATCTAAGTGATTAGCTCACTCTCCTTATGGTAAAAACTATGTAACCCTAAATTATACATAGTCATTTTCACACAATGTTATTCCTTATTTTGATTCTGGGGTTTTAAATAATTAAGACTCTCCGCCGTAATTCCAAAAATATGTTCTTATCTAGGCATATGGACATGCATGGCTTTTGAAGCAGAAGAGAGAGAAAAAAAGAGACAGTGTTTCCATATCCCGAGCAGTTTCTGTATGGAGGAAAAAAAGGCTGAGAGAGAAAACGATGAAAACACAAATCATAAAGGACACATATGAAATTGATTATTGAAATCTAGGACATAAGAAATGAGAGGTACCTTTCTGGAAGCTTTATGGTGATTAGTATTTAGGATTAAAACAAAGGGAATTTCATGGAACACAGTTATGTATACTCTGAAGGAAAAAAAACAACTGCTCTCATTAAGATATTTCATTATGTGTATCAGTGCGTCTCAAAGTGGTCCTTGCACTAGCATCATCAGCAACACCTGGGCATTGTTACAGATTTAGAAATCCAAGTCTCATCTCAGACTTTCTGAAGGTGGGTCCAGCAATATATGGTTTAACCAGCCTTCCAGGTGACTCTAACGCATACTTAAGTCTGAGAATCACCGATAATATAACTAAGCATTCTGAGTTAAACAAGCTTGGCTGCTAGGTTTGCCCTGGCAATTCCTATTAGGTTACCGCCAACGGACTGGGATGAGGGTAGGGAAAGGAGAGAGGGAAGAGACAAATGATGAAACATATCAAGGCCTCTAAGGACATTACTTTAAAAAAGACACAAAGTCACAAAGATGGCCCTGAATAATTAAAAGAGGAAAAGGGGGAGAAACAAAGCAAAATCTGTTTTTTTTTTTTTTAATTTTTTAATTTTTTACTTTTTTTTTGGCTGGGCCTGTGGCATACAGAAGTTTCTGGGCCAGGGATCAAAACCCGCTATAGTAGAGACTGGAGCCACAGCAGTGACACCCACAGATCCCTTTGCTAGGCCACCAGGTAATTCTAATAAAATCGATTTTAAATAAAACCTAGTTGTTTCATTTGTTTGCAAAATTTATCCACATAAAACACATAATTTCTGTGAACACGTAAAATATGGCACTCTGTGGTTTTTAATTTTGGAAAACTTGCTTATAACTTTATGTCTCAGACTGAAAGGACATAAACATTTCCTGCTTTATGCTCTTCATAAATATTTCACAATATAACTGAGACTTCACTGGCTATATGGAGAAAATCTGGCAGATAAAAGAAAGTGGTAATGACTTATCTCAAGCCACATACCAGTATAAGTTACTGGTTTTTATTTAATTCAGTGTTGAACTCAATTTATTTTCACAAGAATACATATTTTAAAAGTATTGCTAGAACTAAACTTACAGTAGATTGAGAATACATATTTGTAAACATAAGTAAGTTAGCTTGATACAGGCATATATAAAGTACCAGGGTAAGACACAACCCTGATATGTCAATAATATCGACACAAGGACAATGCAAAAGTATTTACGTAAGTTTTTGAAGTGTTAGAATTAACTGTGGATTTTCATTTTTAATCATGTTTAATAAAACTTTAAAGCTTTTCTAGATTTCTAATGTCTACTTCCTTTAGCAAAACAGGCTGTGGGTGAAATAATCAGTTTATAATAAAGGTACACAATGCTTAAGAGGAGTAGGTTCTGCATTTTGCCTAGATTCAGACAGCTATTTTCTCAGTGGCTCTGTGGCCTTGGGTAGATGACTTGTCTCTGTGTCTCAGTGCTATTTGTAAAATGGGGCACCTATTCTAATACTGTTGCTGTGCTGAGTGAACATGATGCTCCTTGTAGGAGTAAAATGCTTAGAATACTGGTGTACACTGAGCACTTAATAAATCTTAGCTGTAAGTAATGACAGCAGATTAAAAAATTTTAAATCAAGATCCTGTTTTGTGTCATTTTCTCATCTTTTAGCATCTTCTCCTATCTAGCAGACTCATGCCACCCAGTTTCTTTTCCTAGAGTACAGAGAAAATCAACCCAGTAATCTACTTCACATTAAGATGGAAAACTCAGGATCTCACACATATTCATTCTCAACTCTAACAGACTTCCTCTGGGAGGGAAAATATACCCTTTGATGGCCATGTTTAGCTCTGAAAATTAGTACAATTTCAAGTGCTAAAGCACTCTTAGGTGCTTTTTATCTATTTATTTATTTATTTGGTTTTTTTTTTTTTTTTTTTTTTGCCTTTTCTAGGGCCGCTCCCGCGGCATATGGAGGTTCCCAGGCTAGGGGTTGAATCGGAGCTGTAGCCGCCCGCCTATGCCAGAGCCACAGCAACGTGGGATCCGAGCCGGGTCTGCGACCTACACCATAGCCCATGGCCACGCCGGATCCTTAACCCACTGAGCAGGGCCAGGGATCGAACCTGCAACCTCATGGTTCCTAGTCAGATTCGTTAACCACTGCACCACAATGGGAACTCCACTCTTAGGTGCTTTAGCAGTTAACTCATGGCAGGGAGTTACTGCAGACTGGGGGTGGGTGGGGTTGATGGGTACTTTCACTCAACTGTCCCTTAAATATGTTGATATAAGCTTACTCCACCTACGTGTGACATTTTTACAATTAATATAATAATTAACATTGTTCCTTATAATTAACATTGTTACCAGTACTGTGATTTTAGATATCTTACTATATACATATCCAAGAATATTACTACCTTTGAATTATTTATTTACTAATTTTTATAAATAACGAGATCTTTTTCTTTTTTTCCTAGTTCATATGTATTTTTCATTCACTTCACTGTCTATCTCCTTCCAGGTTAAAAGATTTCTTTTTTCTTTTCTTTTTGGTTGTCCCTGGGGCATGTGGAAGTTCCTTGGCCAGGGATTGAACCTGTGCCACAGCAGTGACAAAGCCAGATCCTTAACTGGCTGAGCCACCAGGGAACTCCAAGGTTAAAAGATTTAGAGTATGGAGATCCCATCGTGGCTCAGTGGTTAATGAATCCAACTAGCATCCATGAGCACATGGGTTCGATCCCAGGCCTCGCTCAGTGGGTTAAGGATCCACTGCTGCCATGAGCTGTGGTGTAGGTTGCAGACGCGGCTCGGATCCCGTGTTGCTGAGGCTCTGGCGTAGGCCAGTGGCTACAGCTCTGATTAGACCCCTAACCTGGGAACCTTCATATGCCGCAGGTATGGCCCTGAAAAGACAAAAAAAAAAAAAAAAAAAAAAAAAGGATTTAGATTATGTATATCAAACAGTTTAGGATCTGGTTAGAATACGTGATTTAAAAAAAATGTTGTAAAGAGGAGTTCCCATTGTGGCGCAGGCTAGAGGCTATAGCTCTGATTTGAGCTCTAGGGTGGGAAACTCCACATGCTGTGGGTGTGGCTGTAAAAAGACAAAAAAAAAAAAAGTGTGAAGAAAGAAAAAAGGAAATGTTTGGTTATGAAGAAATCATCCTTGCTTGTGGATTTTTCTCTCCATTTTATTTGTAAATCAATTTATTGATTGAGAATGGAGAGTTAGTTACACATCCCACAGGCACCCACAACTCGACGTGACCAAACTCAATGCACCATCATTTCCTTCAAACTGACTTCCCTTCTGTACAAACCCTGCCTAGTGGACTGTCATTCACCCAGTCCCTCAAGCTGGAAATCCAGTCAACCTAGACTTCTCCATGATCTCCACACTGAACTGGTCATTCAATTTGGCCAATTCCACTTCTTTAATCTTTCTCTAAGTCCAGTGTTTCTCTCTAGAAGCATTACAGTAGGACAAGCAGGGTGGTGAAGTATTTAAGGACATGGACTTTGAAGCCAGTATGCCTGGGTCCATATCCCAGCTTAGCCACTTAACAGCTCTGGGATCTTTGAAAAGCTACTTTCTGAACCTCATACTTCTTATTTGAAACGAGATAATAATGGTACCTACTTCTAAGAGTCACTGTGAAGATTGAGTTAATGTATATAAAGCATTTAAAAATAGTACCTGACATACGGTAAAATTTATATAGGTATTAGCTATTACTATCATTATCATTTTTTTAGGCAGGTTTTTTTTTTTTTCCCTTCTTCTTAGGGCTGCACCTGTGGCCCTAAGTTCCTGGGCTAGGGGTCAAATCGGAGCTGCAGGTGCTGGCCTACGCCACAGCCAAAGCAATGCTGGATCTGCAACCTACACTGTAGCTTGCAGCAACGTGGGATCCTTAACCCACTGAATGAGGCCAGGGATTGACCCCACATCCCCAAGGACACTATGTTCTTAACCCACTGAGACACAACCAGAACTCCTATAGGCAGGTTGTTTAGCATTCCTGGCCTCTGGGTACTAAATGCCAAAAGCCTCCCCTGAGTCACTGTGACAATCAAAAATGTCCCCATATTGGAGTTCCCATCATGGCTCAGTGGTAACTAACCCAACTGGTATCCATGAGGATGCAGGTTCGATCCTTGCCCTCGCTCAGAGAGTTAAGGATCTGGCATTGCCATGAGCTGTGATGTAGGTCACAGATGCGGCTCAGATCTGGTGTTGCTGAGGCTGTGGTGTGGGCCAACAGCTACAGCGCAGGTTCGACCCCTAGCCTGGGAACCTCCGTGTGCTGTGGGTGTGTCCCTAAAAAGACCAGAAAAAAAAAAAGAATTAAAAAAAGGAAAAATATAAAATAATATACCTGTTCCATTGATGTTTCATGAAGTTCATTGAGATTTAAGGTATAAATCCCTTCTTCAGCACCAAATATCAAGTACTGATCTGAAATGAGAAAAGTACTCCACTGATTGTGACATATAAAATACTTTTTGAATGGATTCATATAATCTAAAATTAAGTATATCTACATTAACATGTGAAAAAAGAATTGGTATGGTCTGTAGGCAGTATTTTTTATTTTAATGCAAATAAGTAGTTAGAAACTCTAGCTCAGCGTATTGGATTATATGCAGATATCAGCCTCAAAGCAGTGAAGAAAACTTTTTTAAAAGAAGTTTTTTTTTGTTTTTGCTTTTTAGGGCCACACCCATGGCATATGGAAATTCCCAGGCTAGGGGTTGAATCGGAGCTACAGCTGCCGGCCTACACCACAGCTACAGCAACGCAGGATCTGGATTCTCAACCCACTGAGCGAAGCCAGAGATCGAACCCGCATCCTCATGGTTCCTAGTCAGGTTTGTTAACCACTGAGCCAGGAAGGGAACTGCTGAAAAGAGGTTCTGAAGAACGGCATGCTAGGACTCCCCGCTTATCAGGGGATGCCAAGGAATGGAAGAGAACCTGTAGCTTCTTTTCTAAATTCCCTCCTGGAGACGCTCAAATGCAACTGACATACAGAATGTAAATCAAGAACAACTGATACAGACTTAAAATATTTTTGCAGATGGACCATTATTGCAAACTAATATCAAAAATCTAGGATCTGACTATTACCTATTTAAAAAGTTAACTAAAACTTAGATACTTGCTAGGGTACTCAATACCTCCTAGAAGATATTAGAAGTTTGGCCATGGTCCTGTTTGATTGGTTTTTATGATAACATAAAATAGCAGGTGAAGAACTTCTACAGACTAAACTGAAGTATGCTGAGAACAACTGCCAAGAGCATTCCTACACTGCCCCATATTTAGGATTAGTATTGGGAGATGAAGGGCACAAGCTCTGCGGTCAGACAACACTGAACTGGGTTCAAACTGCAGCTCTAATACTGACTGACTGGCTGTGAAACAATGAACCTGAGTGTCATTTTCTTTACCTCTGAAATAAAAGTACTTATACCTTGAATTTTTAAAAGATTTAGTAAGAATGTGTGTGTGTGTGTATGTGTGTGTGTGTTGTGTGTCGGGTGGGAGAGGAGAGAGAGCAAGCAAGAGTGGGCCTATGTTTCTCTATATCTCCATGTATATCTTTATACAGATAGATGGCACAGAGTACATAGTTTCAATACATTAATATGGTGACTACACAGTGAAATTTTAATATCATGGGTCATCTCAAACACTGTTAATAACACAGAGAAACATATTTACCTGAAAAATTTTTTTAATTGTAAGAAAATATTTTTTCCAGAAGGATATGCAGAAAGTGATTAAAACTGAGTGCTTTCACAGCTTCATGAAAACACTAAACAATCAGAAAGATAAAAGACAAAAACATCTATGACTACCTCTTGTGTCTGGGTTTATCCATGATGTTGCACAGTGAATTTTCAAGGGACATCCATTAAAAACCTTTGAAAAACATGCACCCATCTGGAAAAACACAAAATAACCAAATAAATATATCGAGTCCTAGTCATTTGCCTTATAGTGCATGGAAGTTCCAGGCACAACAAGGACTGTCAGATGATACAAGCCTTTACTTAAGAGAGTCATTTTATTCTTCCTATCTTCTCAAATCAACAAAGAGTAATAGCAACCAATGCTGCACAATAATTTGCTTACATAAGTATTACTTGTATGTTCTACATGAGGAGTAATACAATATTTTCTGGTAAAAAGGAAATCATAATCTCTATAAAGGGGAAAATTTTCTTATTTGGTTTCATGAGCCTAAAAATAACATTAATCTTTCAATTTAATATTATGATATTGAAGAAGTATGTTGATTTGAAATTCTTATATGTAATTTTAAAAATGAAGACCCATAAATCAAGTATACTTTAAACAAAACATAGAGATCCACTTTTTTTAAAAAAAACTGAACAATCTGATTATTTTCCCTGAAAGGATTCAACAAAAAGCTTTATTCTTTGATGTTAATGTATTTATTTACCAAGCTCATTTACAAACCTTTCAGACAGTAAATATCATATAATGAAATATAACAATTCATTTGAAAATTTTTTGATCTTCAAAGAGTAAAATGTTAATTTTGAAATTATTGTTCTGGTTAGAATAAATAAATACAAAAAACCTTACTCATTTAATCACTTTTACTACCAAGAACATAAAGGAAAAAGAATAAAGGAATATTTGGTGCATGATTTTAGAGTAGGAATGTTTTCTTCACGAACATGGAGATAATACTGTGAGTGATTATAGTTGACTAAAGAAGATTAAAAATATTAACACAAAATAATCGAAGTAATAAAATAATAAATCTTAAGATTTCCTTTTTACTCATAGAAACCTAACAACCAGTATTTTGAAGATTTTAGTTCCCTTAAAAGAACCATAGCCTGGCAATACGATCAGGCAGTAGAACAGTAAAAAATATTTTTATGGTGTAGGGCAGAAATTATGTCACTTAACTAATCCTAATAAATATTCTTTAAGATAGGTACCAATATTCATATGTTAAGGTACTGCTAAATCCCTAAAAATCCAAATGACAAAATGATGTACAAAACAATCAAATTAGTTCCAAACTAAAGCTAATTGGTATAGTTGGTCCACAGTCATCAGCTCTTCTCTGCCAACTGTATACCTGATAAGGAGTTTTATCTCACAGCTCAATAGGAAATCTCATCCCTACTGTCTACGTGTGTATATATATCTGCTAGGTCCGAAAGTCCTTTACAATCAACAATTCTTTTTGTTAGATGAGGTATAATTATTCAGATCTTTATAATAAAAAGTAGAATTAAAAAGTAAAAATGCTAAATAAAAAGTAGAGTTGGGAGGTTCAGAACTAGAAAAACTATGGACATTGTCAAACTAGTCTATAAGGTTTCAGATTATAGATCTGTATCAGCAAAAATGTAGTTCTATCCATACTAACCTAAAATTATGCTGAATTAATATAATTTTAAGCCTAAAAAGACAGCATGGTATACTTAAATATAAAAAACCTAGTAGGACTATAACAATAGGACGTCCACGTTCTAGGTCTGGTGAGTTGGGTGGACTTTTGTGATCTTGATGACTAAGACCTTTGGGTCTCAGTTTAACTCATGGCCAAAATAAAGTTTGGGCCAGATGCTCCTTCCATGCTCCTTCTAGTTCTAAAATCGTTTTTGATAATTGAAAACAGGTTAGAAAAATGTTACATCAATATTTTGTACTTTCTACTACATACATATATGCCTTTTTCACATTTCTTCGAAAATATATGCAAAGAAAACAACGAATTTTCAAAGGAGCTTTAGAATGTGTAAATTATCATAATTTTCTCTTGAAAAGCTACTTTTCAGATGTAATCATGATATTTGAGTCAGCAGTCTCCTAGATATTTTTCAATAATAATAGAGGTTCTTTAGAATAAGCAGAAATGTCTAACGAGAGGTACACATTCAGGCAATTATCTGTCACTGAATTTAGTTTGAAAACTTAATCTACTTAATATTTATACTTACATGTACTTTAGGTGTTGGGGGTAGGCCGTTACTAATAGGTTTCTAGAAAAAGAACACATGCATGATTATACTTCTTGTTGTTTGGGATACCAACACTGTATTTCAAATATGTGTATTGGAATTCTTTGTCAAAACATTACAGGTAATACTGAAGTTCCCTATAATCCTTCCACAAGTCCACTTAGTCCTAGTACCTGTCCCCCAACACCCCAAATGGTTTACTGTGTACTCTTCCAGATCTTTTTGCATCTATTTATATACATGTCCCCATAGAAATACTGTTTTTGTGTGTTTTGGAAAACAGTTATTCACTGTTTATCAACTTGTTCTTTGCCTTAACACTGGGTCTTGGGCAACATTTTTTTTTTTTTTTTTTTTTTTTTGCATTTTTAGGGCCGCACCCATGGCACACGGAAGTTCCCAGGCTAGGGACTGAATCAGGAGCTGTAGCTGCTCGTCTACACAACACACACAGCAACACGGGATCCGAGCCGCATCTCTGATCTACACCACAGCTCATGGCAACGCCTCCAGACTGGCCCCCACAATCTTGAATTGGCTCTTTCCAATCCTGTTACTGTTTGTCCTGAAGTCAGTGGTTTTTGTAAGCTGACAAGACTCTGGTTTGTCTCAAGTCTGAAGTCAAGGGGAGATTCTGTTAGCAATCAAGGACCTCTTTCAGTCCTGAGCTTTTCTTCTCCTTGCAGGGCCTATACTTGAGTACAGAGATATAGTTATACCTCCTCTTAAATTTTGTTAGTATATTATGCTGTGTTTCACATTGCACCCTTAAAACTCTGTCCATATGTCTCTTATTTCAAGAATCTGAGCATGAGGCATGACCAACATTGTCAGTGAAATTTTAAGAGTTAATAAAATAGTGTTACACCCGTAAGAAATAAAATACTGAAATTTTACTCTGTAGATGTGTTTATGAGGACATACAGCCTAACAATAGCATTGATTTCTGATAATTTTTTCCATTTTTGCAAATAACTTCTGTACTTATTTTTACATTGATGTCCTTAAATTACTAAACTTCATCTATGCTTTTTTGGGCCAAGCCTGTGACATGCATCAGTTCTTGGGCCAGGAATGGAACACACACCACAGTAGCAACATGAGCCACAGTAGCGACAATGCCAGATCCTTAACCCACTGATCCACAAGGGAACTGCCATCTATTTCAGCAAAATGTCATTTTTTAAATTAATTTTTTTTTGCTTTTTAGGGCCGCACCCGCAGCTTAAGGAAGTTCCCAGGCTAGGGGCAGAAATGGAGCCACAGCTGCCAACCTACACCACAGCCACAGCAATGCCAGATCCACGCCACGTCTGTGACGTATACCACAGCTCGCGGCAACACTGGATCCTTAACCTACTGAGCAATGCCAGGGATTGAACCTGCATCTTCATGGATACTAGTGGGGTACATTACCATTGAGCCATGATGGGAACTCCCAAAATGTCATTTTTTTGGGGGGTCTTTTTAGGGCTGCACCCGCAGCATAAGGAAGGTTCCCAGGCTAGGGGTCAAATGGGAGCTACAGCTGCTGGCTTATGTCACAGCCATAGCAACTCGGGATCCGAGCTGTGTCTGTGACCTACATCACAGCTCAGGGCAATGCCGGATCCTTAACCCACTGAGCGAGGCCAGGGATCAAACCTGTGTTCTCATGGTAAGTGGTCAGATTGGTTTCCGCTGCACCATAACGGGAACTCCCCACAATATCATTTTTAATTAGGGAGTTCTGAATGCTATGACTGTCAGATTTAACTTAAGTACTGAAAATACTGGCTGTAAATAATTTGAAGAAGCTATACAAAGTGGAATCATGTTTCAATATACTATGGATACTCTTTACCATATGATACAGTCACGACATAGGTTATTTCAGAAATATTGAGACTTGGTTTAACTACTAGCTCCTTATCCTAGTAAAATGGGGTAACAGAAAAAAGTGAACTAAAATGCATAAATTAAAAAAGATACTCATCTCTCAAAAGTTATTACACTGTGCTGCAGAGCCATTAAGCTGCATTTTTGTACTACTACATTAGCAGGGCTACCAAAATTTACACTGATGAAAGCAAAAAGGCACTATTCAGTTGGACAGACTTCATAACCCTATTACTAAAGGACATTTCGCTTTTGTTATAAATGTCCTAAGTTTAACAAGTTACAATGGATAACCCCAAATACTTTAAGTAAATTATAAAAAATGGTATGACATAATCTACAGTAAAATCTTATAAAACAGTTGAACAGTACAAAAGCCTTTAGCAATGTTCTTACTGCACAAACCCATAACCATATGCACATAAACATATTAAATGTCCTATAGACCTCTGTAACAAATATTTGTATATACAGAAACTTATCCCCAAATATGTCTTATGATCTCATTGGCATCTGCTGAATTGGGAATTTTAAGGATTTTTTGTTTTATTTGTTTTCATGATAATGGATAAATGTCTTCTAATGATCAAGGGCAAATATTTTACAAATATCAAAAAATTTTAATCTCCCTGATAAATTCTATTTATGTTTTAGTAGTTATGTTATAGTGTTTTACCTAACATTTGTAATAAGAATAGCTGATAAGGCTAATTTCATCTTTCCTGAAGTGACATTTTATACCTACTAGAAAATAATATATACATATTTTTTTTGGTCTTTTTGCCATTTCTTGGGCCGCTCCCGTGTGGCATATGGAGGTTCCCAGGCTAGGGGTCTAATCGGAGCCATAGCCACCAGCCAACGCCAGAGCCATAGCAGCCAGGGACTGAACCCGCAACCTCATAGTTCCTAGTCAGATTCATTAACCACTGAGCCACGACGGGAACTCCCCTACTAGAAAATAATCTTAATCCTTCCTCCTTGTTAGCCATTTTCTTTCTTTTTGGCCATGTCTACGGCATGTGGAAATTCCTGGGCCAGGGAATGAACCCTGCCTCAGCAGCGACATGAGCCGCACCACCAGGTAACGCCATTATTTTCTTTAAGAGTAGTAACATCACAAATTGTGTAACAGAAATTTGTCCTGAGGTAGAAGCTATGGCTTTCCTTATCTGTCCAAGTCCTTCTTTCCATTAAGTTCTTGAGACTGTAAAAGGAAATACGAATAAGGATCAATTCTCATCGAGAATAGTAATATTTTTCCAGGAATCACAAGAATACTAAGTGTTTACTTGTATGCAGAAGGTCACATTTTATAATAGGCTATATAACAAATTGGCCTAAATAGCAGAAAAACTTCATTCAAATTTACCACAGCAAGGTCGATTTTTTAAAGATTTAAACAATCTATTGTCATTATAATTAACATACTAAAATATAAATATACTAATTATAAAATATATAACTGCTATAGTTTCACTAATTATAACTGTGAAAAAAATTTAATAGTGAAAAAGGAAACAAATACAGGTAGAGCTTATGAACATAAATACCTACTGGTACATCTTTCTTTTCTTTTCTTGAAAGGTTTGTGCCTCTATGGTCATTCTGTTGTTGATACAATGAACCATCTCGTTCACCATTTAACTGGAAGGAGCTCACTCCATTTCCTTCAAAAGGATATGTTTAAATATATTAAAAAAGGACTGATTTTAATGAGAATTTTCATTCAGAAGATTATCAAGTAGGAAACAAAAATATCTCTGAGGCAGTTTCAGCGTTCATTTGGATTACCCAATCAAAATATTTAGTACTGTAACAAGTTCTATATATATGTTCTTCTACTTTTATCTCTATTTTTCTCTTATAGGCAAATTAAAATTCAGGTTGTATCTAAGTACATAAACTTGTGATAAAAAGGAAAAAAATATTGAATACATAACTACTTTAAGGAAAGGGGCAATTCACAGTCTGTTATCCAAGAAACATTAGTTGCTCTTTTTTTAACTGCTTCTTCTACGTAACACATAAGACATTTTACGAATTAAAACAGCACCTTCTAGTATTAATTTGGAGGCAAATACCTAGCAAATACTGACAATCATTTATCTAAAAATGATTAAATGAAATAAATGAGTTAGACAAGGTATCCTCTCTTATTTCAAATTTTTTTTTGGTCTTTTTGGGGCCGCACCTGTGGCATATGGACATTCCCAGGCTAGGGGTTGAATAGGAGCTACAGCTGCTGGCCCTTGCCACAGCCACAGTAACGCGGGATCTGAGTCACATCGACCTATACCACAGCTCATGGCAATGCTGGATCCTTAACCCACTGAGTGAGGCCAGGGATTGAACCTGCAACCTCATGGTTCCTAGTCAGATTCGTTTCCACTGGGCCATGACGGGAACTCCCTCTTTTTTTTTTTTTGTCTTTTTGCTATTTCTTTGGGCCGCTCCCGCGGCATATGGAGGTTCCCAGGCTAGGGGTTGAGTTGGAGCTGTAGCCACTAGCCTACGCCAGAGCCACAGCAACGCGGGATCCGAGCCGCATCTGCAACCTACACCACAGCTCACGGCAACGCCGGATCGTTAACCCACTGAGCAAGGGCAGGGACCGAACCCACAACCTCATGGTTCCTAGTCGGATTCGTTAACCACTGCGCCACGATGGGAACTCCCCTCTTTTTTTTCTAAAACAGAAGTAGCCTAGGACTAAAACATATTTTCCTTGTTTGTTCAGCTTTTAATTTCTTTTGTTGCCACACTCTAACTAAATGACTAATTGCATGTAAACATCTGTCCAAAAGAGGAAAGGCTAAATATGAAATAAAAAACAAAGGGCAAAATATCCCCGACTGGGTCACAGTAACCCTGTCATAAAAACACTTCAAACTATGAGGCAAAAAGCAGCAAATATCTCGAGAGCCATTGCTTTCCTTCTCTTTTCAAAGGAATTTCAAGCAATTTCTTAAAAGAAGGATTCCCTCCATTTTTCCCCACACATTATGAAAACCTGACAACACTCGTACTTCACCTTCTGGTCCCCCATTACCTAAAGCAACAGGCTTCTGCGGAGGTAACCTGGGAGGTGGTGGCCTTGGTGGAACTTGGGATGGCTTTGCTGGGCTTTCTGATGTGGGACATCTCTTGATTGTTCCTTGATTATCATCCTCAGTAGAATGAGCTTCCTGTGGTATGAATATGGACTTTGGCTGTAATAATACAGAAAAGGAGACTTATGATTAAACATGAAATTATCTGTTTCATTAAACATGAAAAATACTAAATATCTTTCCGGAAGTAAACATTACACCCGAGAAACTTTCTGTGCATACAGTTAGAATAACCTCCAGTCAGCTGAAGGTTTGGGAAATTTATAAATCCTTATGATGTATCCTTTATTGGGAAGACTGCTCAGTACTTATCTCTTTGAAATTCAGATCTCTGTTATATTTCTGTTAATGTAAAACTAAACAAGCAAGAATAGTGTTATTTACCTGTATGAATTGTGATTTTCTCAAGTATAAAATGAAAACAAAATATAGTAATACACTGGATTATCTACACTGGTCAGACGCCAATTTTCATTTTTAACTCCTGATTTCAAACCTTGGAACAACTCGCTTTATATGCAGGTCATTTTATAATTAAAATTTGCTACGCATATGAACTTATACAGTAAATTTAAATTATCATACCTGTATTAATTCATTTTACTTAAAAAAATTCCATCAGTTGGGATTTAATTATTTTATGATGCCTTTTTGTTTGACAAAAGGATTTTGTTGCTAAAAATTTTTGAAAATTATTGTCCTATTTTGTATTTTCAATTTAAAAGTACATTCTGAAAATTAAATATCTATAATAAACCACTATCCTCTATCCATGCTCAGGAAATCAGTTACTAGTCAGTCATAGATTTTGAAGAAAAAAAACTTATTAAAAACATGAGTTTTCTGGGAGTTCCCGTGGTGGTGCGGTGGTTAACGAATCAAACTAGGAACCATGAGGTTGCGGGTTCGATCCCTGGCCTTGCTCAGTGGGTTAAGGATCCGGTGTTGTCGTGAGCTGTGGTGTAGGTCGCAGACGAGGCTCGGATCTGGTGTTGCTGTGGCTGTGGTGTAGATTGGCAGCTACAGCTCCGATTGGACCCCTAGCCTGGGAACCTTTATATGCCGCAGACAGCGGCCCTAGAAAAGGCAAAAAGACAAAAACAAAACAAAACAAAAACACGAGTTTTCTGGCATTCCTGCTGTGGTACAATGGGATTGGCAATGTCTTAGGAGCACTGGGGTGCAGGTTCAATCCCTGGCCGAGTACAATGGGTTGAGGATATGGCGTTGCCGCAGCTGCAACATCTGTGCCTTGAATCTGATCCCTGGCCCAGGAACTCCATGTGCTGTGGGGCAGCCAAAAAGGAAAAAAAAAAAAGAAAGAAAAAAGAAAGATATGAGTTTTCTAACCCAAGTGTAATATGAATCTATTGATTTACTCACTTTATTGCAAAAATTTCTAGAAATTATTTAGAATAAACAAATGACAAGTTGGGTAATTCGTCATTTGACAAATAAAAATAAACACAATCATCTACTTAGTTTGTAACTTCCTCATGATTTTTCTTTGTGGATCCCAAGTGAAAATAAGCTAGAGTAAGTATCCATACAGTGTCGAAGTGGAACACGCACAGACACACAGACACACGCACACAATTCAAAATGAAAAACAAATCTGCTTACCTTTGGTGGCAAAGGAGGGGGAACCTTGGCTTTCATAGTTGAACTATAAAAACATTGAAGTTTAGAATCAGAATTCTTTATTTTACAAACAAATCACTACTAAAATATGATTAATTTTTCAAAGATATTTTGAAAATAAACAAGTAAATGAAGTATTATTCAGAAGTAACTAGACATGCTTTCTTGGCTTCAAATATCTAGTAATTAAAATTGGAAAAGATAACTAAAATTCCAACTTATATAAATGGAAAGGTAATTAATTAATATAAAAACACAGGCATCACATGGTTTAAGGAAAAACAGCAAAATGATGTACATAACAGTATAAGTTTCATTTTTACTACTGTTAGTTATGAAATATCTTTCAAGAAATTCATAATGTTCTACAAAATTATAGGCATAATTTATTGACTGAAGATAAAATTCATTAAAACTCAAGACTAGAGTTTTAGAAGTATTAAAAATAAAAAATATTATTGAGCATAATAATTTCAGATGAGGAAACTGAGGCCCAAAAAGGTTAAGGGATGTGATTCAGGGCCACAGAGTGGTGAGGCAGAAAGGAAGATCAATGTCCCCAACTGTTTATCAGTGCTTTTGTCACTACCATGAAACAATATCTTTTTGTTTTTGGCCATGCCTGGGCCATATCTAAGTTCCCAGGCCAGGGATCAAACCCCCTTAGCAGTGACCTGAGCCACAGCAGTGACAATGACAGATCCTTAACCTGCTAAGCCACAGAGGAACTTCAGGAAACCAAATTTTTCTTAAAAAACAAAAACAGGAGTCTCTGCTGTGGCACAGTGGTTAAGGATCTGGTGTTGCTGCAGCTATGGCACAGGTCACAGCTGCAGCTTAGATTCAGTCCTTGGCCTGAGAACTTCCATATGTCGCAGGTACAGCCAAAAAAAGGAAAAAGAAAAAAACAAGTCTCCCACACAAAAATCTAAAACGACTAAATTTTGATACTTACCTAAGTGAAAATATTGCCCCATAAAAATACATTTATATCCAAAGTATTTTCTTTTTTGAAACATATCAGATGAAACTTAATCAACTATACAGTCAGATCCTTTGTAGTTGTATTAATAATTACAGTAGCTACCAAGCAATGACTAATTTACAACATTAAACTACAGGATATGTTTGCTGTCTCTGTAAATTTTTTTCAAAGTTCTTTGCCATCAACTAATGCTATGGACTGAAATGCGTCCACTCAAAACTCATATGCTGAAACTCTAAGCCCTCAATGCTTTTATCTGGACATGGGGTTTCCAGGAGGTAACTGATGTTAAGTGAGGTCATATGGGCAGGGAGCTGATCCAACGGGATTGGTGGCTTTATAAGAAGAAGAGAACTCTCTCTCTCTCCCCGTGCATACACACTGAGAAGAGGCCATGTGAAAAGAGAGCAAGAGGGCAGCTGTCTACAAGCCAGAAGAGGGCCCTCACTGGGAGCTGAATCTGCAGGCACCTTATCCTGGGACCTCCCAGCCTCTAGAATTGTGACATATCTCAGTTGCTCAAGCCACTCAGCCTACAATATTTTGTTACCAAGAGGTAGAGTGCCACTATAAAGCCTAAAAATGTGGAAGCAGTTTTGGAACTGGGTCATAGTTAAAGGCTGGAAGAATTCTGAAGTGCACACTAGAAATACGGACATTAAGAGTGGCAGGTCAGTGAGAAAAGAAGAGAGCTAGTGAGAAGTTTTCTTGGAGAATACATAAACAATCACTAACAGAATATTGGTAGAAATATGGACATCAAAGCCCACTCTGGAGAGGTCTTAAGATGGAAATGATGACTGTGTTACTAGAAACTGAAGGAAAGGTAATCCCTGTTACAAAGCGGCATAAACACTAAATTGTGTATATAGTCTAGTGTTTTTGTGGAAGGAAAATCTGCAAGGGATAAAGCTCATATTTAGCTGAAGAGATATCTAAGCAAAGTTTTAAGGAGCAGCTTGGTTCTTTCTTATTGCTTAAAATAAAATGAAAGAAGAGTAATGAACCAAAGAAGGATTATCTAAAGCAGAAATTGGCTCAACATTGTAAACCAACTATAGTTTAATAAAAAAACTTTTTTAACAAAATTGAAAATAAAAGAAGGAATTATTGGGAGTTCCCATTGTGGCGCAGTGTAAACAAATCTGATTAGGAACCATGAGCTTGAGGGTTCGATCCCTGGCCTCGCTCAGTGGGTTAAGGATCTGGCGTTGCCATGAGCTGTGGTGTACGTCACAGATGCGGCTCAGATCATATGTTGCTGTGGCTATGGTGTAGGCAGGCAGTTGTAGCTCCGATTAGACTCCTAGCCTAGAAACCACCATAAGCCATGGGTGTGGCCCTAAAAAGCAAAAAAATAAAAAATAAAAATAAAAGAAGGAATTATTCTGTGAAAAGGAATCAGAACTTGAAATCTAAAAAACTCTCAGCCTCTCCACATTAGCTTAGAAGTGGATGGCATCAGAAAGCATGTTCTGAAGAGAACACCAAGAGTGCTCATTGAAGGGAACACTCAGTGAAGAATTTACGAGTGGTCACAAAAGGAGAGGGAAAAAGACAAAATGAAGGAAGGCTGTGGGACTCCTTGGATTTGAAAGGACAGGATGATAGAGCTAGCCAAACATGCTCTATTCTTCAAACAGAGCAAAAAATAATCCTGAAGGTGATCCAGAGAGCATCAGATGTACAACAGGGTGATTTAGATGACTCTTTGGACTTTAGAGTTGATATTAGAATGAGTTAAGACTTTTAGGGATGTTGGGAAGGAATGGCTGTATTTAAAAAAAATTTTTTTTCTTTGCTTTTTAGGGCCACACTCGCAGCACATGGAGGTTCCCAGGCTAGGGGTCCAATTGGAGCCTACACCATAGCCACAACAACATCAGATCCGAGCTGTGTCTGTGACCTAGACCACAGCTCACGGCAATGCTGGATCCTTAACCCACACGGGGTGAGGCCAGGGATTGAACCCGCAACCTCATGGTTCCTAGTCAGATTGGTTTCTGCTGTGCCACGATGGGAATTCCAAGAATGGCTGTATTTTGCATGTGTTAAGGACATGAGTTTGCGGGGTATCTGGACTGAACTGTGACCACTCAAAATTTATATGTTAAAGTCCTGGCCTTCTCATTGTGGTTCAGCAGGTTCGACCCCTGGCCTCACTCAGTGGCTTAAGGATCCAGCTTTTTCATAAGCCATAGCATGGGTTGCAGATGCAGCTCAGATCCAGTGCTGCTGTCTGTGGTTGCGGCCTCAGCCGCAGCTTCAATTTGACCTCTGGCCTGGGAACTTCCATATGCCACAAGTGCGGCCCTAAAAAAGAAAAAAAAAAGGTTACAGTCCTAACTCCAATGTGACTGTATCTGGAAACAGTGCTTTGTAGAGGTAATTAGGGTTAACTGAGCTCGTAAGAGTGAGGTCCTAATCAGGCAGGACTGGTGGCTTAAAAAAAAAAATAAGAGGGAGAGAGATTTCTCTCTGCATGCACCCACTGCGGAAGGTCCAGGGGAGGACATGGAGAGAAGGCAGCCGCCTGCAAGTGAGCTCTTCAAAGGGACTGAATTGCCAGCAGCCCAGCCTCCAGAACTGTGAGAAATAAACTGGTGTTTAAACCACCCATCTATGGTATTTTGTTAAAGATGCCCGAATCGACTAATACAATTAGAATAGAGAAAAGGAAAGAAACTGTGGTACAACCCATGATACTGTATTACTGAAATATTAAAATTATTTTAATATAAGTTGTCAGATTTACTGAATCAGGTTAAATGACCTTCCTTTTACCAAAAGTGGAAAAAGAACTTACTGTTTAGATTCATCATCATCCCCTTCATCATCTTCTAAATGTGCTACGTGCCCTCTAAGAACAAAGAAGAATAATTTCAAGGTTACTAAATGGACTTTACCGAGACAGCTTAAGAAGAAATTTTAGAAAATGCAGGAAGGGCTAGCGCAGGACAGAATCTTACTTCTACATGTTTATAGAATTCAGAATATTAAAACAACACCAAAACAACAAAGCAATCTTAACATGAGAGAGAAGGGGGCAAACGGGCTTTACTACTCTGTGACATACAGTATTTTAAGCTTAATTAAAAATTAAAATTACCGCTGATGTAATTCTTCTTCAACAGATTTCAGAAGACTCCTTAAGAGAAAAGTAGAAATTAAAAATGTTAATAAAGCAAAGAAATACCACGTAAAATTTTCCATCATTTTAACTTTACCCACAAATTTTTAAATTACTTTTTTACTACTCACCAAAAACTTACTACAATGATCATCTCTATACCATAAAACTATAGTTATATTTATTTAATGAGATATCTCTACTCTGTTATTAATGTATTCCTCATACATGTATTTTAAATGAACAAAATAAATCCTCATGTTTACTGAAAAATACCAATTCAAGCAAAAGACAACCCACCATGAAATGTCACAATAGGACTGACAAAACAATAACTGCAGCGTCACTGTCAGGGGTTTCCAGGATTCACATTTTATCTGGAATATTTTACCTGACAACTGAAATTATATTTTCTTTTTCTTAAGAAAGGTGACACACTTTAAAAAAATCATGCTCTCAGGCAATCCTACAAAATGAAACTCAGCATGTTGGATCTCTGCAAAAGCATGCATGCATGTGATGTGAATACATGAATGTAGGAGCACTTTGCTTTCACAGAAGACACTCACTTACCTGAAGTATCTGTTCTCCAGTGGTGTACTGGCAAACACATTTACACTTTTGGGAGACTAAGCCTGTATCAGACCAGGTGCGAGGATTTTATCATTAGGAACGATTTATAAAACTTTGATATTCAGGAATGTAAGAGAGAACTAATGGCATTCCTGAAATTTCCTTATTTTCACTGCAAGTTCATGCAGTATATATTTTACTCTTCAAACATAACAACTCAATAGCCTTCTTAAAGCTAATGAGACAGACAGAAATATGGTTACTGATAGATAACTTTGGTAAAAGTGATTCAGCAGATTTACTCTCCTCAAAAGTTGTAAGGTATAGTACTGTCCAATCATTTTCGCCTTCTAACATATAGTGGAAAAAACTATCCTTAGAATTACTAAAATATAAAACCAGAGAAACTGAAAGGTATGGCTCGCTGGTATGAACAATTAATACAATAGATTTTAGCCTTCAAATATTTTAATCAGGCTAGCTTAATAACAATTTAAGTATTAAAAAATGACAAGGTTTTAAATCTGGAGTGGTAAATGACATAAGAACACCATAAACTAACTGCAAACCTTATTTTGCAGATAAAAAGTCAGGTATTTCAGTCCAATATATTACCTATTCACAAAGCTCCTCAAGGGCTAGCTCTAGGAAGGCAGGACTTCTGTCTAGAGGCAGTATAGCATAATGATGACAGGTTAGAAGCAAAGACAGCCTCTGACACTCTAAGTTATGTGGCTTCTTATAAGTTACTTTGATTTTCCTAAGCTTCAGTTTCCATATCCGTAAATGGGAATTACAACAGCACCTAGGTCAAAGTGTTTATCTGAAGATACAGTGAATTAATATAGGTAAAATGCTTTGAATAGTAATTCGGAACACAGTAAGAACTTACTGTTCTCTTTGTTATTATCAGCTAAGCAACTTTTCTTTTCCTTTTTTTTTTTTTTCCCCTTTTTTGTCCACACTCATAGCATATGGAAGTTCGGGGCCAGGGACTGAATCTGAGTCACAGCTACGACCTACAGCCACAGCTGCAGCAACACTGGATCCTTAGCCCTCTGCACTGGGCCGGGGATCAAATCTGCACCACTCAGAGATAATGCCAGATCTTTAACCTGCTGTGCCACAGACGGAACTCTTAAGCAACATTTCTTTAAACTAGCAATTCTCAAAGTGTAGACTGGGGATCCTGGAGGTCTTTTAGGCACCTTTATGGGGTCGGTAAGTTCAAAACTATTTTCATAATACTAAAGTACTTTTTTACTCTTATTCACTCTTTCATTGAGAATGAAACTCCGGAGGTTTTTGGAGATTATGAGATATATGATATCATAAGAGAGTAGTTAACAGACATGTGAATCCTGGTCTCTTCTATTAAGCCAGACATAAAGGAGATTAAAAAAAAAACAAAAACCACTTTTTATTAATATTATTTTGTTTCAGAAAAAATAGCTGTTCTTCATAAAAAACGTTATTTGTGAGCCTCAACAGAAAGTTCGTTGTATTACACTGACACATACAGGGGCGCTTCAAAGTTCTAAGTCTCATGAGAGGAACCAAATGGTGTTACAAAGAGGGGACCATTAAGAGGTGGCATTCAAATAAAATGAATTTAAAAAACATGAAACAAATAAACAAAAAGAGGTGGTATTTGATTTAATCCTTAACAATGAGGAATTTTTTAATATACACATAAGACTTTATAACGTGATGAATGCATTACTGTTTGAAACAAGTATTTTTAAATTTCTAGTACTATAAATATTGATATTTATAACCCATATAATAAAAGCTCATTGGTGCCCTCCATCATTTTTAAGACTGTAAAGGGATCCTGAGATTAAAAATTTCAGGAGTTCCCATTGTGGCACAGCGGAAACGAATCTGACCAGTATTCATGAGGATGTGGGTTTGATCCCTGGCCTTGCTCAGTGGGTTAAGGATCTGGCATTGCTGTGAGCTGTGGTGTGGGTCACAGACATAGCTTGGATCCTGCATTGCCATGGCTGTGGTATAGGCTGGCAACTGTAGTTCCAATTTGACCCCTAGCCAGGGAACCTCCATATGCCGCAGGTGCGGCCCTAAAAAAAAAAAATTCAGAAGCACTGCTTTAAACTATTTTTCCAAATTAAACATAACTGTATCTCTGAACTATACAGCTGGCTTTCACACCATCTCAGAAGATGTGAAAAAGTCCATCTCTTTTTCTAGTAGAGAATATTAGCATTTGAAAATAATTAAGAGGAAAATTTAAAATGTAGTTTATTTTCAGTTAACTGTATGTAATTGGAGTTATATGGCATTCTACTTTTTAAAACTTGGAGTATAGGTTCTATAAGAATAAGAGAACATGAAAAAGCAGCTCCCCTATTGGCTAGGGACCCATATATATTTTCCATTCATTTATTTGTAAATTTCCTACTTTCTGTTAAGATATTTTGTTACTAAAGTTATAGAACTCATGAAGTCTTTATGAAAAGGAGAAAATATGATTTGGTTTTCAGCGTTATAAAAGAGAAAATAAAATATGGCTAAATTTGCTGAAAAGTCCATTTTTATTTATTTATTTAGTCCCCTTAGGGCCACACCTGTGGCATATGGAGGTTCCCAGGCTAGGGGTCAAATTGGAGCTGCAGCCGCTGGCCTACGCCACAGCCACAGCAACACCAGATCTGAGCAATGTCTGTGACCACCTACACCACAGCTCACGGCAACGCTAGATCCTTAATCCACTGAGCAAGGCCAGGGATCAAATTCAAGTCCTCATGGATACTAGTCAGATTCGTTTCCGCTGAGCCATGACGGGAACTCCTGAAAAGTTCATTTAGTACTAAATATTGTATCTTGAGAGCACTGGAGAAAAATGATACTGATGTAATCACCAAGACTGGATGCTATATAATAAATAATGTCATTATCAATTAGTCTACTTGGATTCCTTCTATACGGAATTTTGAGCAAGTAATGAATAAAACAAAACAAAAAAGATGCCCTCACATACTGAATTACTAAATCAATCTAAAATTTGGACAAAAAGGTTAAAAATGGAATAATACACAAACACAGATTAAACTGATGAAGAAATTCATAGGGAGAAATATCAAAAATAGCTACCAAAATATTTAGCATATTTGAGTTAGCTGCTAGTTACTAGAATCTTTCAAAACTGCCTTACTGGCTCAAAACAATCTGTAAGTACTGCCCTGATTATATGTGAAAACAAACCAAAAAATCTCCCTGTTTCTTCAAAACGAAAAAGCAATTTTATTCCTCATATTCACTTTTCTCTTACCATCAATTGTTTACTGAGTAAATACTACAAACAAGGACAATCAACACATATTTACTAAACTCTAAATGTGCTAAATGCTTTACAATGATTACTTCATTTCACCCTTAGTATCCTCTAAGAGAGGTACTATTATAATCCTCATTTACTAGAGAAAATTGAGGTGACTTTCTCAAAGTTACATAGTTTATAAGAAGTCCTGACTCTGGATCTGGCATTTGCTACTACTATATTTAATTATGTCAGGAATTTCTTCTCACTATTATTTAAGTCTTTCGAAGAGAATTTATTTTCAGAACTTTTGCTTTACATTAAAAACAAAATCAGAAATAATTGAGAGTTGTGTTTTAAAAATAATACTTTGCTGGTTTTAAATAGGAAAGCTGACCTCGATAATTACAGAATTCAAAAGAAAAGAAAACAGGCCAGTAAGTCAAAATACATAGGCATTCTATTTAAAAAAAAAAAAAAAAAAACTATTGTAGATAGTTCCTGCATGGTCTCGAATAGGTGGAAACCCATAAATGGAAATCTGTCTGCCTGATCACCTATGGAGAAAGCAGGAAATCCTGTGAGTTTTAAAACACTGCCTAGTCACAAGAATAAAGCAGACAGATCGGCACAATAAGAGTGCTACATCCATGCTCATGTCACATGTATGTATATACCTGTACACGAAACACAGCCAGAGGTCAAACTTTTGGCCAACCTACCTTGCCAGTGATTCGTTATATAGAATACAGTTCCTTAAGCAGGGATCCAATTAATCAAAAAATGAAGGTTGGGCAAATTATTAACATTTTACCTAGCCAAAGTAACTATATATTATGAAAACATCTAATAATCAAAAATCAGACAATGGGAACTAAGGAATCTGGAAAAGCATTTAGTGATGGGCCATTTTTGGGGGTACTTTTACAAGTTCATAATAAAAAATATATTTAAAATAAAAAAAGGAAAAATAAAATATTTTCCCAAATTATTCAGTTTCATAAAATACATCAAAATTTGCTAATAAGATCCTTAAAACTAGTGACTTCAAATTTAGACAAAATAACATAAAAAACATTTCAAAATTTTTTACTGCTAACCTATTTTGAGACAAACTTTCCTTTGTTGTCCATTGATAACTTGGGATAAGCTATAAACAGCCAATAATTACTCTTTAGATAAAACTTCATTTTCCAATCAGGGCAATTTTGGACCTATTTTCCATTTTAGGAAACATAAGGTTAAAAACAAAACGAAATAAAAAAATCATAGTATTTAACTTAAGTTCAGCTAAATCAAAACTAACGCATTATTCTAGTCTGTCATGCAAAGCCTTTTCTAGGTCAAGAAAAGAGTATTTAAATTTAAACATTTAGTTACAATAAGGGAGAAAGACATGATTTTGCAATTTTATCTCTAAATGTGAGCTTGTCTTTTAGTCATCATTTCTCAACTGCTTAACTTAAAATATGGGTATATATATATGCCTTAATCCTCCAGTGTCACTGAAACTACATTTTGAAATTTTAAGTAGTTCTGATTATTGAAATAATACCTACATAGCTGGGAGATTTTGGCAATTTAAGTATTTCCTTATAAATTAGCTTTTATAATGGTAAGTTAACCATGAACTCAGGAAATGAGCTTCTATGGTAAAAAGCAGAGTCCCATCTCCATATCTTATTGACTTAGGCCTATGAACAACTTTAACTGTTACACCTTGAAAGCTGCCTTTTCACTACTGTGCTACCTAGACATGTGGTACTTTCTCACTATCTAGACTCTGCCTGGTGTAGAGTAGACCTTGGATAACCGTTGGATTCATTTCTTGCATAAAATAAATGATAACTAAAAACTTCGGACACATTTTAATTATTATCTACTTTTATAAAGACTATTAACAGCTAAAAAGTTAAGACAATCTGGGTGAATATTTCCAGCTGTTTTTAGAAACCAGCACATTTGGGAGCTGCACCAAAGCAAGCAAGTTATTAAGGAATAAACAGATCAATTTTGCAAATAGAAGTAATAAACTGCCAAAACATATTCATCTTCAGTTGGAATGTACCTAGTTTTCTTTAACAAGTAAGGTTGAAAAGTAGCTTGATACAAAAAATGTAATGTGATTGTCTCCATTATGACAATTACTCGCCAGATTACTAGCAAAGTCATAATTAAAAAAGTTAAAACATATTATAAAATGTATCTGCCAGACTAATACAATTTACTACCATAAATATTTAAGCTATAATATATATTTTATGGCAATTTAATTATTCTCAAATTTAAATTTAATTTTAAAAGAATTCTACTTACTTGTTTGCACCTAGAAAGTAACTACTTTGGTGTCCTTGTCCATAGTCTAGTTGTAGATCCTAACAGTACAAAGTAAAATAATTAGTAAAATAGTACTATATCACAAATCATGATACATTAATATATACTGTTTTATTGTTTTTAAAAGAGAAACCCCAGACTTAAAAATAAATCTGTATTGCTATATGTTCTTAAAAAGAAGGCATAGTAGGACTTCCAACAATAAAAGATTTCAGAAGTTTGTAGTCCTAATTTTTATATATTATTATTTAGGTCCAATATTGTTCTAGAAACTTGTTTGAACAACATAAGCAAGTTTAATTTATGGCTATTTCTCCATGACTCCACAGCATTTAACACATAGTTCTCCTCCTCTTCAGTTTTTAGAAAGAGAAAAAGCTCAAATAAGGTATTCTCAAGCTATAATGAAGCAACAAAAAGAAGAGAACAAGCAACAAAAATCTTAAGTTTGTCTCTCTATATAAAATCTGCAATTTTTAAGTATATACACACATGCACACATTTCTACTACTGCTTCATGCAGGTAATAATTTTTTAAAGATAAAAACATAGACTGCTCTTTTAAAGTAAATTATACATGTGAACTTGCAAAGGACTGTAAACAGCATTTAAGGACCTGGAGTAATGTTTTAAAGAGTTAAATAGCAAAAACTTCACATGAATATTTTTAAGGCAGTTCTTCAACTATTTAAACATTTCCACTGAATGTTGCAGGTTACAGGTTAAGGAATGAAATTTTAAGGAACTAACACTATATATGCTTGACTCAAATGCCTTCTTGAGGGGAAAAAAAAGCTTTCCAACAACCATGGAAAATCACCGTATTTCAAGCACTGTTTTAGCAATAAAGGGGGAATATTTAACACTTTAAATGAATTTTATTTTCATTAGAATATGGTATAGTTTAAGTGCTTTCTAAGGTCTGTCTGATGCACAAGACTTAATATAAAAGTTATCCCTTTGGAGCAGCCTCCCAAGACTGTCCAGGAAGATAGGTGCAACCTTCTCCATGACTCCACAGCATTTAACACATAGTTCTCCTCCAGCATTTACACTGCTTTTTAATTATTTACAAGTCTATAAAAATAGTAGCCAGGCCATGAGCTTCTCAAACAAAGGAGAATTGTTAAATCCATCTTTTTTCACTACAGCCTGGGGTCTAGCATGTACCTGGCAGACACTAATTAAGCCCTAAATAAATGCTTGTTCAAATGCCATTTGTTTATTTTCCTATAAATAGATAACTTCAGCCTTGTTAAGACACACAGTTAAGTCTAGATCACAAAAAACTTAGGCCCAGGAATATGAGACTTCTAAACAATATATCTTATTTAAATGAAGAGCACTTTAACATTTAAATACTCCAAGACCTGTCAAAAAAAAAAAAAAATCTGACAAAAAAGTCTGATTTAGACAAGGCTCAAATTTTGTCTTCTTCAGTAATAGGGTTCTTCCATGCATAATAATAATAATTACTCTTATTATTGATAGAAAAGATAATACATCACAAACAAAAAAGATTAGTGAACTCTCAGACTGATATCACATAAAATTCTAATGAAAAAGGATACCTATTCTCTTTAATTTATAATGATATATCTTAATAGGATGAAATCGCTATTATCGTAAGATTGTCACACAATTATTATGCTGCACTATTTATGTGGTCATGACTTTATACAGGAACCTTTAAGCTTTGGTATTTAGTAAAGAGAAGAACTAATCTCAATGAATATCCTTCTGAATTCAAGTTTATTTTCTTCAGCTACACATAACTGGGCCCTCCTACCAGACCAGCAACCTCTTAGTTAGTATAATCTCTTAAGCCTTTAATCAAATGACTGCTTTCAAAAGCATATATTTGTGCAGAGTGGTCACAGTTTCAGTTACATAAATACAGATGTGTCCTAAGAATAGCTAGCTCATCTGATACATGACAATTACCAGACTGATGATAATAATTAAAAAAAAATCAACTGAGATCAGTAGTGTATTTAGAAAGGTAAGAGAAAAATCTAAAATAACTAATGTAATATTTTAATAGAAAATCAAGCATATGTCTGAATACAGAACAACATTAAGGCTGGGAAGAAGCTGTCGACAGATCCAAGGCTGATGATTAAATGTGCCATGTGTTAAGCCCTACCAGGAAAGCTAAAACTGAAAGGGTCTCATTCTTTATTAATTCCTTCTCCATTAATCAAGTTATGTTTTAGCATTCATAGGAAAAAAAAAAAAACCAATATGCTAGGCATGTCATCGAGTAAAAGGATTACACTAAATCCTTCTAAATAAGTAGTTAATCTTATTTAATTCAACTATTTTTTTTAACCAAGAACTTATTATATGGCAGGAATTCAGAGAGCAAATCACATAAGAAAAATGAGAAGAAATAAAAAAGAAGAAAAGTGAAACCTGGGCAAAGTCAGTAGTCATTCATGTATCTTTAGGGCAATCTAAGAAAGAGTGATCTAAAATGCCTTCCAAAAGGACTTGGAAACTATTCTGTAATAGAAAAATGCTATCAAAATTATACTTGGAAAATCACTCAAAATAACCCTATAAAATGATGGTAAAACTTAGCTATTCTTTATTAGCTAAGTAAGAATACATGTGAACAAGCCAGGATAGACATAAAAAATTAGCAGTATAAACCAGGCATTAGCTTATTAATGAAGGACAATACACAGTATTTGACTTAAGCAACAACACTGAAAACATGCAATGGCCTAGTATGAATTCAAACTGAACACTCAGTAAGAAATTTAAGATCGTCACCCTAAGCCCAATTAAAATTCCTTTTGGGGTCAGAAAGCCTTAACTTGAGCGGTTTGTTTTAATGAAAGAGGGAGTACTTCTAAATCTAGGATAGAGCATCTAAGAAAACATGGTGCCAGCAAGAACAGAAAGCCAACAGTGGATGTGATACGGACACATCCTGGAAAAATAAAATATATGACCAAGAACATTTTATTACTGCTTTTTAAAACCCTTTTGGAGACTGCAAAATCTATACCTGATAAAAGAACAGCAGGAAGTCAAAAGAATTGCTACAGCTGGCTTCAGAAACACACACACAAATTCTTTAGCAATATATTTCAACTAAGAAAAAAAGAGTAGCGGAATTTTTTTTTTTTTTTTTTGGCTGCACCTTCGGCATGCATAAGTTCCTGGGCCAGGAACTGAACCCATGCCATAGAAGTGAGCCGAGTCACAGCAGTGTCAACACTGGATCCTTAACTAACTTGTACCACAAGGGAACTCTGAAAATCGCAGAATTTTTACCTCATCAAAAAATGAGAAAATATGGTATAAGTAAGGTGTCAGGAGATACCTTTTAATGTGGCAGATAATTTACAGAAGTAAAAAGAACTGAATCATAGATACCTGTGGCATATGGAAGTTCCCAGGCTAGGGGCTGAATCAGAGCTGCAGCTGTCGGCCTATGCACAGCCACAGCAATAACAACCTGGGATCTGAGTTACATCTGTGACCTACACCACAGCTCGTGGCAACACCAGATCATTAACCAACTGAGCGAGGCCAGGAATCGAACCTGCATTCTCATGGTAACTAGTCAGGTTCATAACCTGTTCACCACAACAGGAACGCCTCAAAAATGATTGTTTTATTTCTTAATAAGTAAATCAAGTGGGGTAAGAACACTATTTAACCAGGCAGTATTCTGACTAAGAAAAGCAGAAGACTTAAGGGGACTCAAACTGAATAAACATGACTTTGTACAGCAAGGATGGAAATGAGTACCATCAGGTTAGGTTTGTTATTCTAGAAAATGTCCTATTACTGTGCAATTATGAAATGTGTTCTCCTTAGAAACTGTCTTCATATATAATAGGTAAGAAAAGTGACCACACAACATAAAATTTCCAGTAACAGTTTAAAAGATTTAAAATGAACAAAGCTGGAGTTCCCGTCGTGGCGCAGTGGTTAACGAATCCGACTAGGAACCATGAGGTTGCAGGTTCGGTCCCTGCCCTTGCTCAGTGGGTTAACGATCCCACGTTGCCGTGAGCTGTGGTGTAGGTTGCAGACGCGGCTTGGATCCCGCGTTGCTGTGGCTCTGGCGTAGGCCGGGTGGCTACAGCTCCGAATCGACCCCTAGCCTGGGAACCTCCATATGCCGCGGGAGCGGCCCAAGAAATAGCAACAAAAACAACAACAACAACAACAACAACAACAAAAAATAAAATAAAATGGAACAAAGCTGATCAGTTTCTTTTCCAGAATAAACTTCATAACTTTATTCAATTTTGACCTAACTCAGGGGCAATCTTAAAGCACTTATGTTTACTGATAATGATAAATTGCATATTATCTTTTGGACATGTTTTTAATTATAATCCAAATATTATATTCTTACCTTTTCAAGTATACTGTAAGTTTCTTCAGAGCACTGATTATGTTACTACTTATATTCCTCCATAGCAGTTTAACAAAGTGTTTTACATATACAGTTAACCCTTGAACAATATGGGTTTAATCTGTATGGGTCCACTTACATGAGGATTTTTTTTCAATAAATACATAATACAAACCACATGATCTGCTGTTGGTTGGATCTGAAGATGAGGGATCACAGGGGGGCAGGCTATAGAATTACACTCAGATTTTTGACTGCTGGTACCCCTGACCCCTTGTTGTTCAAAGATGAACTGTAGTTACCTTTCAATACATTTTTCACTGGTATATGGGCCAAAATGTCTAGTGAAACTAGGCAAATTAGAAAAAACTAACATCAGCTGAGCAGATGCATAAGACAATCTTTTATAAAGATAGCATCTTGTAGATGGGATATACCCCTTTTTATGGTTATGGGTAAACTCTTACTATTTAATTATCAAATTATACTGAGGTTTTCCTTTTTTTTTCTTTTAAACTCAGGGATGTTTCAAAATTTAAAGACCTTTTTTATTCACTAACAGTGCTAAAAATCATGCTTTGTTCTTCTGGTTTCATTATTATGACCGCTTGATTAAAAAATTAATTGCATTGAGAACTTTGTCTAGGTACTCATGTTGCAACAGAAGAAAGGGTGGGGGGAAAAATGTAACTGTAATGTATACATGTAAGGATAACCTGACCCCCTTGCTGTACAGTGGGAAAATAAAAAAAAATTATAAAAAAAAATTAATTGTATTAATGAAAATCAAGGTGTAATATTCTAAATTCATCTATGAAATTGTAAGATGAATTCACTTAGCACTAGAAATCATTCATGACATGCAACTTTTAGACAGCAAGGTCATTAAGGGAGTAATTACCCCTTACTTTCTTTTGGGTCCCAAAAGATTTAGGGCTGTTTTGGTGCCAATTGTCTACTAAGATAACAGACATTTTGGGTCCATCAGGTTTCTAGTGGCCTGAATAAGTATTTGTTAAGAGTGCTAAGTATCTGTTCACAGTGCTAAGGTTTTAAGACTATGAAGGAAGGAGACTGAAATAACTATGGACACTTCACACCAAAAAAACAAAAACACTAATTCGAAAAAACACATGTACCCCAATATTCACAGCAGCCAAGACATGGAAACAACCCAAGCGCCCATCAACAGACAATTGGATTAAGATGTTTACATACAATGGAATGCTATTCAGCCATAAAAAGAATGAAATATTGCCGTTTTCAGCAACTTGAATGGGCCCAGAGAATATTACTCTTAGTGAAATAAGCCAAACACTATATGCCATCACTTACATGTGGAATCTAAAAAATAATACCAACGAATAACAGAAACAGACACAAAGACAGAAAACAAATTTAGGATTACCAAAAGGGGGGACGGTTATTAGGAGTATGGGATTAACAGATATAAACTACTATATATAAAATAGATAAGCAAAAAGGATTTCCTGTATGACACAGGGAATTGTACCCAATATCTTATAATAACCTACAGTGCAATGTGATCTTCATCAAAAGCTCTAAATCACTATGTTATATACCTAAGACTAGTGGAATATTATAAATGAACTATACTTCAATAACACCTCCTCTCCAGAAAATAAGTGCTGAAGAGGATGTGGAGAAACTGGAACTTTTGTGCATGTTGATGGGAATTGTAAAATGACGCAGCTGCTATGGAAAACAGTATGGCAATTCCTCCCAAAAGCAAACATAGAATTATCATATGATCTAGTAATTCCCCTTCTGGTTATACAAAGGAACTAAAAGCAGAAACTTGACAGATATTTGTACATCCATGTTCACAGCAGTATGATTCACAATGGCCGAAAGGCAGAAGCAACACCAGTGTCCACTAATGTATGAATGAATAAACAAAATGTGATCATATACACAATGAAATATTATTCAGACTTAAGAATTCTGACAAAGGCTACACCATGGATGAATCTTGATGTTAGGACATTACAGAAGTGAAGTGAGCCAGTCACTTCACTTAACATTATTTGTCACAGAAGGATAAATAACATACGATTTCACTTACTTGAGGTTCTGAGAGTACAGAAAAATTCAGAGAGAAAGAAAACAGAATGGCGACTGCTCGGGGCTGAGGAAGGGGTAATGAGAATTATTGTTTAATGGGTAAAGAGTTGCAGCACGGGGAGATGAAAACGTTCTGGAGATTGACAGTGGTGACAGTTGTACAACAATATGAATATACTTAATGCCACTGGACTGTACACTTAAAAATGGCTACAATGGTAAATTTTATGTTATGCATACATTACCACAATACAAAAGAACTACAGAACATGTATGTTGCTTAAAAAGAGAGAAAGCATGAACAAAAGACCAGTATTAGTGAGGGAAAAAAAATACTGACAACGTTAGGTAGAGGCAATAGTGGTTTAGGTTTGGATTCTCAAGCCAGGGTGCTTAGGTCAAATTCCAGCCCCACTGTGTTGAGTTGGATGGTTAAAGTCAATTTCAGCTTCTTTGCACCTCAAATCCCCTTATTTGTAAAACAAGGATTATAAATTAATATATTTAAAGTGTTTAGAACAATGCCTGGTTTATAAAAAATTCTAGATAAATGTTAGCTTTTATTATCATTAAAAGTGGGCTTTTTAAGGTTGATTTTATAAATGGTAGGATCTGACACATTTCATTCATCCCTCTTCTGCCAGAACTATCCACGGTTACTGTCCCTAAAATTCTCCTCTGTCATAAGACTCCCCTGTTAGCTGCTCCCTCTATCATAAGAAACTCCTGATTATTTAAGGAGTAGTTCTAGGGGATTATTGTGGAGTTAGTTCTAGTGGACAGAGCCATCACAACACGCTCAAGTTACTAGACTAGTTACAGGGTAGAGAGAAGAATACTTATAACTTTAAAGTAGTATATTTATGGTTTTGTTGTGTATTTTTTTTACCACCTGGAAAATATTAATAACACAGTCAATTTAAACTTTTGATTCTGTGTTCTTTTACTTCTACAACAGATTTCACTAACTGTCTCTTTTGATAATTTCAACTCTTTATATGCCATCTCTCAAAATTGTACCAATGACTGTCCCCATATTAATTCCCATGAAACCTAGGAGCCACCAGTCCATTCTCTTTGTGAAGGATCTATAATGGTTCCTACACAACAATGAAACCGGTCTTTTAGTCCCTCCCAGAAGCCAGATGAACCACATTAACCAAAAGCTTTTCTCTTTCTTTGATTTCCTTTTACCGATTATATGTTAGCCTCTCCTTATCAACAGTCACCACCCAAAAAAAATTTTGGCAATGCACAGTGTATTTTGTTGTATGGCTATGGGTTTACACATACAAGTATTTTCTGCATCAAGACTGCAACTTTCCTAAAAGAGAAATTGTGTCTAAAATCTCTTTTATGTTTTACAAATGTTATTGGGCACAGACTTAGGAATTTATATAAAGAATCATTTAAACTAATCAGATTTGAAAGCGGTATGTTATTAAGGCGGAGAGTAAGGAAAGAAAGGGCAGAAAAGTGGAATCTAAAAGTAAATATGGAGGCACCTACGGCTCTGATCAGCTATGGAAGTAGGAAAAAAACTATTCAATAGCAACTATTAAGAGTACTATTTATGAGTTCCCGTCGTGGCGTAGTGGTTAACGAATCCGACTAGGAACCATGAGGTTGTGGGTTCGGTCCCTGCCCTTGCTTAGTGGGTTAACGATCCGGTGTTGCCGTGAGCTGTGGTGTAGGTCGCAGATGCGGCTCGGATCCCGTGTTGCTGTGGCTCTGGCGTAGGCCGGTGGCTACGGCTCTGATTTGACCCCTAGCCTGGGAACCTCCATATGCCGCAGGAGCGGCCCAAGAAATAGCAGAAAGACGAAAAAAAAAAAAAGTACGATTTAATATTTACTAGGGTTAATTTCCCATCTTTTCTTATCTAATGGTAAGACAGCCTTAATATTTGTAACTTCAGGGAATCTTCATAACCCAAATTTTGGCCTGAGAAAACTGGATATTATATAATGCTACAAGTTAAAATTTCATCTGAGACTGACTTCATTTTTTCATTTTGTTTTGTTTTTTGTCTCTCTCTCTTTTTTTTTTTTTTTTCGTCTTTTTGTCTTTTTGCTATTTCTTGGGCCGCTCCTGCGGCATATGGAGGTTCCCAGGCTAGGGGTCTAATCGAGCTACAGCCACCGGCCTACGCCAGAGCCACAGCAACGCTGGATCCGAGCCGCGTCTGCGACCTACACCACAGCTCACGACAACACCGGATCGTTAACCCACTAAGCAAGGGCAGGGACCGAACCCGCAACCTCATGGTTCCTAGTCGGATTCGTTAACCACTGCGCCACGATGGGAACTCCTCCTGACTTCACTTTTTTAAAAAGATTTTAATTTTTTCCATTATGATTGATTTACAATGTTCTGTCAATTTCTGCTGTAGAGCAAAGTGACCCAATCATATATATCTGTATACATGTGTGTATATATATATATATATATTCTTTTTCTCACATTATCCTCCATCATGTTCTATCACAAGTGACTAGATATAGTTCCCTGTGCTATGCAGCAGGATTTCATTGCTTATCCACTCCAAATGCAATAGTTTGCACGTATTAACCCCAAACTCCTAGTCCATCTACTCCCTTCCCCTCAGCAACCACAAGTCTGTTCTCCAAGTCCATGAGCTTCTGTTCTGTAGAAAGGTTCATTTGTGCCATATATTAGATTCCAGATGACTTCACTATTAATTAGGGGTAAATTATTTTTAAAGTTATATATATATTATGTATGTAATATATGGATATGTACATATATAGATGGTTTCCAATTCACTAAAATAAGTCACATTATTCAAACTAAACACTTTTGTATGAAAATGTAATTTCTTTTTTTTTTTTGCCTTTTCTAGGGTCACTCCCAGGTCAAATCGGAGCTGTAGCCACTGGCCTATGCCATAGCCACAGCAACATGGGATCCAAGCCACGTCTGCGACCTACACTACAGCTCATGGCAACGCCAGATCCTTAACCCACTGAGCAAGGCCAGGGATCAAACCCACAACCTCATGGTTCCTAGTTGGATTCGTTAATCACTGCGCCACAAAGGGAACTCCTGAAAATGTAATTTCTAAAAAAAAAAAAACCCTGTATTTGAGTGAGAAAATAAAATGTTTTTACAATAAAAGAAAAAACATTTTAATTTCTTATTGCAACATTATAGTGTATTTGAGTAAATATGTTTATTTAACTTGTAGAAAAAAAACAGCTATAATCCTTAATATACGGTAGCTTGCTAAGTGGCAGGAACTTGTAAAACAATACTTCAACTGGTTCATTAAAACTGGGCAATATGTTTGATTTAAAAAAACCTAAAAACAATTAAGACTAAAACAATGCTGACAAAGAATATCAGAAGATGAGAAATACCAGATTAGATCTTGCAGTGTAGTATATTTCTTCTGAACTGTCCAAAAAATCATCACTGTCGGGCTGTTTAGCAGAGACCAAGAAACCCAAGTTATTTACACTTAGACTAAAAGCCACAAATTCACAAAGGGAAACTTTCACAAATGAAGTAAGCCCTGCTAACATAATTTTAGTATAAGGCAAATGCAAATCAGATTAAGGAGCTTTTAAAAATGCAACAGTGCAACAACTCTGCTCTATAACGTAGTTACTAAATTAGTATAGAATTTTAACACATGCAATGCTAACTTAAAAAGAGAAGCAGAAAATAACAACTGGCATTTATAAATACCATGATTACTTTTTCTTCTAAACCTTCTCCATCCTCTATATAAAGGTCAGGCTTAAGTACTGTAACATGATCATTTTAAGAATTTTTCTTTAACCTTCTTTTCCTCTATGCTGATATACTGAATTAGAGCAGCTCCTTAGGTTTAAAGCTAGACTCCCTTTGTATGCTTTTAGTTGAGTGGGTTAAAATAAGCATTGAATTTAAGAAGAAAGTTCCCACTTCAATCCTGAGCACTCATTACCAATTGCTTTTTTTAATTATTAAGTAGAAAAGGGAAAAAAAAGGAACATATAATTTGGAGTGCTGGTTAAATAATTTCATTAGGACTAATTTTGTTTAAGTATCATTTTTTATTCTTCCATAGAATATTACCATCTCAAATGTTTACATATCATTTTGCTTCTGAGACTGAATGTAATATTTTATCATATATCTGGAAAGGAATATCTAAACATTAACAAAAAAGAATCATGAAAAGAATTTTCTAGTAATATTTAAATAAATGATAATAAACTTGATCTACTATGTACACCTAGTCTCTCCTGAGTTTCAGTATTCCAAATAGATTGGACTCCCCCCTAATGTTTAGAAAAGGCTTATATTCTTAAAAAGCTGCCCAGAAATTTAGAAATTTGCCCTCTTCTCTTAATGAGAAGAGGTGCTATTACTGGTCCAACATTCTAGTTTAAAACTATGGCATTTATCCTAATAAACAGATATGCATAAAGTCCCTCAAAAACTGCAAAGCAAAAAAATGGGGGGAAAAAAAGAGCTAGCATTAAAAACATTTAATCAGAGAGTAGAAAAACTAGTAAGAGTCTCTGAAAATAATTTTGAAAATATTCAATCTCAGCAACACAGATTTATTTATTCTGAATTTTATGAATACTTACCTTTTTATTTGTATAAATGCTTTGAAAATATGAATAACTAGCTTTTGTAGTCAGTACCAACATAATACAAAAACTAATTAAAACACTTATTTTCAGTGTTAAGATTCCAAGACTACACTACTTACAAGTTCATGATGTGGTTCTGTCTCCTTCCTTAAGGGTGGATCAAATTTTACTTGGCCAACTAAAAAAGATAAAAAGTAAAACCGTGATCTGTTTCTATATTCTTAATGATACAATAATTTAAAAACACATTTTATTTTACCATTTATCATATGCTGTTCACAATCCAAAGATTTAAACAAAGAATCTGTTAGCTGGAAAATACCCAAGAAAGTACAAGCTGTTAAATCTTAAACTAATACTTCTAGGCCTTTTCCATAGTAAAAAAGATGATTAGCAAAATTATGTGCATGTTACAGCCAGGATCTAACTTGCTACCTCATTGTGACCCAGCATAAAACGGAGACAATCTTAACCCAGGATTTAGGTATATGACAGCAATTCAGGCATAGTACTTTTTTGGAAGCCAGCCTACAAAGTGGTCTCTATTGAGTCCTCCCCTCCTGGTGTTCATAAACTTGTGTGGTCCTTCCCCATATCCCCAAGGTGGTCTATGTGACCAGATGAACACATCAGAGTGATGGCCATAACTTCTGAGATAAAGTGTTCTCTACTTGATCACCTGATTTGGAGGAAGTCATGCTGTGAGCAGCCCTCAGAAGGCTACATGGCAAGGAACTGAAGCCTCAGCCTAATTGTTGCAAG
Organism: Sus scrofa; assembly: GCF_054392235.1. NCBI lineage: Eukaryota > Metazoa > Chordata > Mammalia > Artiodactyla > Suidae > Sus > Sus scrofa. Next base: position 113,234,045 of record NC_139385.1, on the reverse strand, counting down.
GAAATCCTCAACTCCAGTCAGATCTTCAGAAGACTGCAAACACAGCTGACACTCTGACTCTAACTCCATGACAGACCCTGAGCCAGAACCACCCAGCTAAGCTGTCCTGGATTCCTGAACTTATGTGAGATAGTAACTGTTTATTGCTTTAAGCTGCTAAATTTTGGGGTCATTTGTTATATAACAATGAACAAATAATATACTACTGCAGCTAAAGTGTAAACTAGTTAGAGCAGACATAAATTGACTGTACTACATTCACCTTTTCCCCTGCTATTCTAATTTAATGGATATTCACTATCTTTACCTTTCATTTCTCTATCTCATTATCATCATTATCTGATCTTATAAACTAGGTATAGCACTCAAGACCACTGAGATAAAAGAAGAGGCAAAAATATAAAACATTAAGAAGAAAAATAGTCACAAATAATATCACAGCTCAACATAACAGTATTACAAGCTCAGTAAGAGGTTCAGCCAAAATAGTAATTCTCAATCAAGGTAGGGAAATGGAGAGAGATTTCAAAGTACAATCATTTTATAACTGTTTTGATTTTAGCTTATGATTGCTATGAATGTTAATTAAAGGAGACCATGAGATTTGAATATTTAGCAACAGAGGCACAACTAAAAAAGGTTGAGAGAAATACTTCTACAAAATCTTCAGTTGTGTGTGAAGTATGTGCATTCTTTGTGGCTGTTGTGCACTAGGTATCAAATTTTGGCCCTTAGAGATAAGCAGGCTCTTCAAGAGTGGGTTCCGCATACCCATTCACATAAGATCATACATTAAATATTATAAAATAGCTTTCAGTAAAGTATTAAAGTATATATTTTCTACATACACACACATCACCTTGATAGAGGGCCTAATGAACAGCCCTTACATATACTTGTCATAAAATAGAAAAATTATATCTGTAATAAAGTTACATGAGGACAGTTTTATGCATTATCTGCCTTGTGTTTTGGCAAATGTGAACATGCCTGCCTAGCAGACTGAACAATCACTGAGCCCAGGGGTGTGGGGATGCTGTGGCAGACTAACCACAAGACAGAGCCCCGACTGTAGCAGCTATTCAATACCCTTGTACTCTGGGGGAACACATGCCAGAAAGAGAGGCCCGGACAGCAAAGTTCCCATGGAGATTTGCTCATCACACCTCACACCGGTATCACTCTTCTGTTCTCTCAAATTCCCTAAAGTTACGACAAGTTTCTGCCTCAGGACCTTTCAGCTACTGTTCCAGTAACTGCTAGGCAATCATCTCAGGTTGAAGTCTCTTTATGAAGCTCTTAGTAATGTCGAAAATTCCTACTCATCTGTAATTGTCTATTGGTTTTTTTGTTTGTTCGTTTTTTTTTTTTTTTTTTTTGCTTTTTAGGGCTGCACCTGCGGCACATTGGAGGTTCCCAGGCCAGGCCTCTAAGAGATAAGAGTTACAGCTACAGCTGCTGGCCTGTGCCACAGCCACAGCAACATCAGATTTGAGCCTCGTCTGTGACCTACACCACAGCTCATGGCAACGCCGGATCCATAACCCACTGAGTGAGGCCAGGGATCGAACCTGCAACCTCATGGTTTCTAGTCAGATTCACTTCTGCTATAAGAAATTTTTTATTTTTTATTTGTCTTTCTAGGGCGGCTCCCACGGTTTATGGAAGTTTCTAGGCTAGGGGTCAAATCAGATCTGCAGCTGCCGGCCTATCCCACAGAAACAGCCATGCCAGATCCGAGCCACATCTGTGAACTTCACCACAGCTCATGGAAACGCTGGACTGTTGAACCCCTGAGCGAGACCAGGGATCAAACCTATGTCTTCATGGATACTAGTTGGGCTTGTTAATGCTGAGCCACTATCTCTTTGAATGTATGTCAAGCCACATGACATAAATTTATATTTTAGCATCCAGATGAAAACTCTGTCTTAGCTTCTTTGAAACAGCTCCAATATGATCACTTGCTGACCCATCATTATGTATCAAAACTGATCCTACTATGCAGATAAGAAGAGTCCCATAATTATTTCTTCTTAAAGCGTCTTCGCCTATCATATTTAACTGAAGGCAGAGGGGACTTCCTAAAAGGGAAAGAGTAATAACCTTTCTGAAAATGAGTCAGTTTTTACATATGTGTTGCCTAAATACCATTTACTTTAATAAAGAGAAAACTGTGATTGTATGGAGAGACACAATGTAATTGTAAACATAAATTATTATCAAGAAGAACAAATACATACAACTAATTATTCTTTCCAAAGTCTGTCTTGATCAATAGCATGATTGATATTTTACATATCATATCTCATATAAAATCATAAAATATCCTAGGAAAGCTGATATTAGAATAATACATAAGAAAATATCAAATCCAAAAATTATTAAAAGTGGTTTTAATCCTGTTGCCACCTCAACATACTAGAGGGAATATGACACCTTTCTTGCTGGCAAACAGGGGAGTAGGGAAGATGTCCATCCTGTATCAGCTGCTGCCAACAAGAGGAGGGCATATTAGAATCTCAGAAAAACTGGGGTAAAAGGCACCTAGTTTCAAAGAGCACATACATGCATATGCAGTTAAGGAGCTGAGAATCACTGATATAAACTAGTAAAGAATGGTCCAGACAATACAATTTTTAAACAGAATTGAAAAATAAGATAGAAAGTACATTAGATTTTCAATCATACTGAACACATAGGTTTTCTAAATCAACTACAAAGGCATCTCTAATTACCTTTGTATTATTAAAGAAAAGACAAAGACATCTTATAATTACTTTTTATATATTAAAAATAAAGGAAAAATGCTCCACTAAGGTTGTCATTTTCAGAAAAATATTTTGGGTGGAAACTGGCAAATTTAAATTGTGTGGCTTCAAAGGGAGCAATAAAGGTAATTTTACATGGTCACATAACCAACTGTAGCGAAACAAAGTACAAATCCTAGTCCTGAGCTTTCTGTACAGTACATCGTACTTTCTTTCAAGAATCTCCTCCTTTAAGAACATTTCCAGGTAGCACTAGCACCAAACACTGCCAAGAACTTAACACACAATATATGGTCCAGCCAAAATTTCAAAGGAAGGGTTACAAAGGACTTCCGGTGTAAAGGCCACACAGGTGTGCTGAGGTGGCTCCTGAAATGGAGCCGTGTCTGTGAAAGACACCTGGGCTGGAAGTTGAGAGATCCAGGGCTTGCTGTTAACTAGGTGTACAGCTCCATCCCATAGGTAAATATATTCATGTCTTCATTTCCTTCTTATTTTCTATTAAATGGTGATAGTGCCTATTCCTACTTTTATTACTTAGCTTTTAAGATGAAAAACTCATTTTAATTAAAGTATGAAATACATTTTTACTAACATGACTAATGTAGCTCAAAATTGGGAACAGTCTCTTAACGGTAGTTAACTTGTGTTCCCACACTACCTAATCTCACTAATGTCATTTTGGATTTTAGGTTCTCAGGATAAGACTTTAACTTATCCCCAATGAAAATTGTCTTCATAAGCCTAATTGTTCTAAATTAGCATTCTAAGTCATAGGGAATTAATGCTTCCATGAAGAAGATAAAAAGTTAAGACCCTATTATTCCAGATTTCCCCTTTTTGAAAAAATATTTATGGCTGCACCTGTGGCACACGGAAGTTCCTGGGCCAGGGACTGAACCCAAACTGCAGCTGCAACTTATGCTGCAGCCGTGGCAATGCCAGATGCTTTACCCCACTGTGCTGGGCTGAAGACTGAATACACTCCTCTGCAGTGACCTGGGCCACTGTATTCGGATTCTTACCCACTGTACCACAGCAGGAACTCCTCCAGAGAATCCTGATGGAGTAGTTTATCTTTGATGACTTGATGGTACCAGATCCCACATAAATGGTCTGTCTCATTGGGCCTGTAACTTGGCTGTTCAAGAATTACCTGGAGAGCTATTTTACTCTATTTTTTTAAACTACGCTTATTTTATTTTATTTTATTTTTTAAATTAGGGCTGCCCATGCGGCACGTGAAGTTCCCAGGCTAGGGGTTGAATTAGAGCTGCTGGCCTACACCACAGCCACAGCCACATCGGTGACCTACAACACAGCTCCTGGCAATGCCGGATACTTAACACATTGAGCGAGGCCAGGAATTGAACCCACATCCTCATGGTTACTAGCTGGGTTTGTTACTGTTGAGCCACAATGGGAACTCCAGGAGAGCTATTTTAAAAGGTAGAGTTCTTTTTAAAGGAAGTGCTAATGAATCAGTTTCTGTGGAAAAGTGGGATCTGAGAACCCACTCTCAAAGGCTCTCAGGTTACGCAGATGCCAAGCTAGCTTCAGACCTCTACCTCTCCTGGCTACTTCAAGTGTGGCTCTTAGACCATCGCAGCATATGTCTAACTTGGGAGCCTGTTAGAAGTAAAGAACCTCAGGTCTCACTCCAGATATACTAAATCAGAAACTGTATTTTAGCAAGCCCTCTAGGTGAGTTCTACACACATGAAAGTTTAGAGAGCATTGCCTTGATTACTTCTATCCTGCCTATTCTAGGAATTTTACCCCTCTTCCCAAACAATAATGACATTAATACACCCTCTCAGCCGCCACCAAAAAGTCCCCAGGAAAAAGGAAAATTAAATTTTCACTGCTTTAATTAAACTCTGTCTTTTAAAGGGTCTGATAAGAAAAACTATTGGGAAGAAAATGAAGCAATAATAATGGCAACTAAATTACAACCTGAAATCCTATTTTATGCTGTTAAATTATAAACTGTATATAGTATACACTTACAGTTTATCTCTGAGCGTGTTTTTTCTTCTCTCACATTTCTACTTGTTGAGTGAATTCTATGTGGTACAGCAACAAGAGGCTAGGAAAGAACAAAATCAATGACAAGTCAGTCTGGCCCACAAAATTACCTGAATATGAAAGAAATATTTCATTTTATATAAAAATGGGAACAAAATACAATGACTTTGTAAAATTAATAATAATAACAAAAAAGAGACAACCCTGAACTGAAAGCTTCTTACTCCTCAAACTGGGAACTTCTTAACATTAGGGATATACTTTATCATAGCAGGTTCCCAATAAATGTTCTCTGAGTTAAATATAAATAAATATTCAAAATTGAATATTTAAACAACTCAATGGCTGTTCAAAAGCTGCAGCTAGCTTTCTCTGTTGTAGAGGAGAAAACTGTGATTTAAGAAATCTGCCTCAACTTCGTATATCAAGAAAGATGAGATAAATGAAATGAAATAATGCAAAAGGCATTAATAACTTATGGCTTTTTTACTTGGGAAACATACCCCTCCCACCTCCTTATTTTTTTTTTCTTATAGAAGCAGCACTCTATTTTCTTTCCTTTTACTTTATTATATTAAAAATCTCTCTATGTGTATTGTCAATTTCAGAGATGAATAGCCTGGAGAGCAGTAATTACTTACTATTATTTCGTAAAAGAGGTCCTGTATAAAAAGCTTCTGCAACTCCGTCCTATATACTCTAAGGTCTCACCTTAAGAGGTGATGCCACCATCTATTTCATGTACCAAATAGGTTTTTTTTTCTCTGTATGAAATACTATCTCTGAAGTTATTACCTTTGAAGGACATACACTCTTACACATATCTTTGTGGGAAATGTAATCATAAACATTTGAGCTGAAATTCTTAAGATTCTATAAGGCAAATGAAGAACAGGAGCCATGTTAACCATTCTCGGGCACCTCTCAGGAAATAAAGATTTATGAATCGAAAAGACTCAAAACTTAAAACACCAATGATAGTAAAACAGTAGCAAAAATAATTTTAAAAGTTAAGAAGTTAAACCTTACACGTACATAGTGATTTGTAGTTTACACAGTGCTATCATATACCTTAGCTCATTCTGTTCTCAAAAGAAACTTGTGAAACAACTATTAATCTTCATTTTATAGATGAAGACATTCAACTAGTTAGTGGCAGAACTGAGAAAAACTCTGGACTTTTGATGACAATGTTTGGGCAAAAACAAAAAGCAAAATTAGGTATCAGGTTAGGTTAGTTACACAGATTGCTGTTATCAGTGAACATGGATCAAATCTTTGTTCACGAGAATGTTACTTTTCTAGTTTAAATGGCATAGATATAAACTTATTAAATTCTTATAATATACACAGTAAGTGGGTTAAACACAGAGAAGGAAACATTATTAAGTAAAAATCAGAATTACAATTACTTCAACACATGGGACTTCTCTAATAGGAACTACAAGGGAATGCTAAATGAAAAGCTGACTTTTTTTTAAACAGAGAAATACATTAATTCTCACAGGTTCTAATATTTTAAATCAAAATGTACTTAATAAAATATTAGTTTTAATATTTTTTACTTCCCTATACATTTAAAACTGACATTTAAATTTTGATAAAAAATCTTTAAGGTCACAGAACACATAATTTTTCTTACTGACTATTAAGATCATCTTGCAGGATTTTAGCCCACATGGTCATTTTTACAGTCCTGTACTACCATACAAATCAAGGAATGCTTGTATATTAGAGAAGAATTTGTAAGGCAAAACAACAAAAACAAATTTCTCCTTAGTATAAAGTCAGTAATACAATAATACTTTACATTTCTTAAGTTCTTTTGTTTCTAAACACTTTTCCAGACCTTTAAACAAAAGGAAGGCAGCTTATTTAGAATTGCATAAAGATGAAAAGCTAGAACAATGGTGAATTGATAAAAAGGTTCTCTCTGACCAAAACCAATTTGAGACCATCTTTCTGACCACTGAGAGCTATCACTCCTTCCATCATCAATTAAATTTATACCATTTTAAGTGTCTTCCATAAAGCCAGTCAAGTTCAAGGCTATTCAGCTCAATTACAGGCCCAATAACAGAATTCTGACATGTCACATATGCTGAGTTTATCTTAAGTGCCACAACTATTAGCTGAGTTAGGAATGTTAAATATGCTAACCGAGGTGAAGCTTCCATTTATATCAATGTGCTCCCATCATACTAGGCTTATTTAGTTCTCAAACTATATTGGCTCATTTTAAACACTTCCATAGTAAACAATTAGGATTTTAGTCACAACCAAGTCAATGCTCTAATTTCTAATAACCACTAATAGGTCATGAAGTATCATATCAGGATTCTTTTTGAAAAGACAAGGAATAGAAAGCTTGAGTATATTCTAACATCTTGTGTAGGTGCTTCCCATTTGCATTCTCTTTCACAGCAGATAATAATATATATGGCAACTTCATCTAAAATGACTACTTTAAAATAACTACAGTAATTTTAACAAGTGAATTAGATGGTTCTGCCTTTGCCATTTTCAGAAAATAGTCTAAGTAGTTAACAGAAAAAATCCAGCACATGACTGCCCTAGGACAGGCAAAGCGAGAGTTAATTCTTCCTTCAAGAGTTTATTTAAACCAGACCCAGAACTTTAAAAAATTGATTTTGAGATGCATACATATATATATGTTAAATATACTAGTTGTTAAGAACAATTCCTACCTCAGGATCATCATCGTCAAAATCATGGTAAGTGGAATGATCTGGATTATTCACTTTATCCAACAATTCAATTGCCAAAGACCGTGTCAAAGGCTGTGTGACAAATGGGTGCTATAAAAATAAAACAATATAGTACACAACACTTAACAGAAGTCTGATTGAGTGACATTTTACCTTTAGAAAAAAAGACATATTTCAGGGAAAAAATAATACCTGTAGTAACTTTTCAGCGGTAGGTCTTTTTTTTGGATTTTTGGTAAGGGCCATTTTCACAAAATGATGAAAACTATTTGACCTAAGAAATTTTGAAAATCAGATTTTAAAATTTCTTTTTTTTTTTTTGCTTACGACTATAAAAGTAACACAAAAAATACTTACCACTTCATTTTATCCTTTAATTTAGGAGGCTGAAAATTGCTTTTTGTCATTAGAAATAACGCTCTGAAAAAAACCAACAATCATTCTACATTTTAAGATTGCATATTTTAATATATAATATTAATTCTATTACTACTATTCCCAAATAAGGGAAAGCAAGATTAAGAATATTATGTGTTCATGACATAATAAATAATACTAGGAGAGGGAGGACCTCAGTTTAAGCATAGGGTTCTTCAACTATGATGCACTGACCTCATTGGGTGTAAGTCAAACATAGGAGGCTGAAGCTCAGCAAGTTCTATGGCAGTGATTCCCACTGCCCAGAGATCACAGAGTTGATTGTACCCGCCTTTCCTCTCAACCGCTGCGACTTCTGGAGCCATCCTGAAGGAAATATTCCAGAAAAGAAAAACCTGTTCATTGTACATTACTTTCATATTCCTACCAGAGGCACAAAGAACCATCACTATCTAGGTTGAGGCCTATTTAGGCCCTGACATTTAAAAACTAAATATGTAGTACTTAAAAGGCCCAAATTTCCCAAGATCTCAATACCTCACTGACTTCTCCCTTCCAAGCCTCTAATGGTTTCTCTGTTGTTACTTTGTTAAGTGATTTACTGTAAAGGTTTATAAATATTTACAGCTGTAACAGAGCAACATGTACCAAATTTGCCCCTACTCCAATCTCTCTTGCTCATACTATACATGCAAAATTCTATAGAGAAATAACATGTTACAATAAATAATTCATAATTTTTAGCTCTATCTCCTTAAACACCAATAAACTGCAAGCTGCCCTCTGATTGTTTTCACTTGACTAAATCCATTTATTGGGGCACCAACAGCTGTTTTGTCATTTAGTACTTAACTCATATTTACTATAAAATTAATTGGATGGTGGCAAGTTCTAAAAATGAGTGTCTGCTTTTAAAAAATATATTCAGAGGAAAGTTATCTAAATTCAGTATTTTTGGGGGGGGTTTCTTTTAACCTTGCTATAGTCTTATTCTAATTTTACCTCTATAAATTTGTATTTGAATGATTAAATAATTATATTTTCAAATATAAAAAAAATTCGAATCTTAAGCAGTAGTTCTGAAAAGAACGGAGATGAACATTTCAACTCATATCAAAAGTGTAATTTAAATAGGCAGTCTTAACAAGTATGTTTGTCTTCCTGGTATGATTTCAGGAAAGTCAAGTCAGTCAGTCAAGTTATTCTCCCTCTCCACCCCAAATTCCTCTAAATTCAAAACACTTTATCTTAAAATATTTTTATTCTTAAAGTAGCTTTTATGAACATCCAAATGATCATAAGACGGTGAACTTCAAGGTATGTCAGCTGTAACTTGACTGACAGCTGGTTTCCTTCCAGCCAGCTGGTCTCCGAGATGCCCCCGAGTCTGAAGTACACACAGGTGATGGATGTATCCTTAATTAGCTCACCCAGGGAGCTGTTGCTCTCCCCTCCTCTACAAAAACACAGCGAAAGATGCCACCCCATGCACTTCTACCGCTGCCAGTTAAGTTGTACGCTTATCACAGTCACCTGAGTCATCACAGAACCTGTTCATTTGCTATATCTATTCATTATGAATACATAATTTAACTAAATATTATAAAACCATTTATTTTGAGGTAAAAAGAGTCAGTTGCTATGAAAATTAAAGTGTACGTTTTAGAAAAACTTGTTAAAGATAAGTTTCTAAAGACAAAACAAACAAAAAAACCCCTGGCAAACTAGGTTAAGAACACGACAGCTGTTAAAGACTGCATAATTCCATCTGTATGACACAGAAAGGCACACTACAGAGACAGAAATCAGATCAGGTGTTGCTAGAGGCTAGAGATGGACAAAAACAGGGGAAAAAAGAAACTTTCTTGGGTGATAGAAATGCCACTACCACAGAGTACACATTTCTCAATGTTCTTAGAACTGTATACTTAACAAGGCTAAATTTATTCTTCAATAAACCTAACTGGAAAAAAGTCACAGGCTTTATAATGTCTAGGTTCTCACTTTATTTATTTATTTATTTTTTAGCTGTGCCCGAAGCATATGGAACTTCCCAGGCCAGGGATCAAACTTGTGCCACAGAAACAACCTGACCCAGTGGATCCATAACCTGCTGTACAACAAGGGAACTCCTCTCAATGCACTTCAGAGAAGCACAAACCAGGAAATGCAGGTTGACTGACATGGGTATGGGTTACATTATTAAGACAGAACTCCAAGTTATCCACTCAAAGAAAAGGCCTTGGTCCTATATCAAAAGATTGAAGGAAAAAAAGTACACTCACATGTCTGAAACTGAAATAAAATGTTTAAGGCACACATGTAGTGTATTGGTTTTGAGATTTGCCAATTCCACAGACTTTTTTGATTAACTGAATAATCGCCAATCTTAGTCATAACACATGAGACATTCCATTCTATTCTACATCCCTAGAGTTTAGGTAGGAAAGATACGATACCAGAAAGGAAGCTGATGGAGTTCCTGTTGTGGCTCAGTGGCAATGAACCCGACTAGAATCCTTGAGGATGCAGGTTCAATCCCTGGCCTTGCTCAGTAAGTTAAGGATCCAGTGTTTCTGTGAACTGTGGTGTACACTGCAGAAACACGGCTCAGACCCTGCATTGCTGTGGCTGTGCTGTAGGCCAGCAGCTACAGCTGGTTTGACCCCTAGCCTGGGAACCTCCATACGTCGCAGTTGCAGCCCTAAAAACACACACACAAAAGGGAGCTGAGAGTTGGAATGCTCCCAAATTTTATTTTGCCTAATTCACTCTTTCACATGCTCCCAAGATACTACCTATTCTATCAACAGAAGAATGATGTTAGTTTTTAATCTCTGAAGCTGTAGTTGGAGATCAGTTATCATCAACAAACATTAATAAGGAAGTGCAGGGAATCATGTTAGACCCTGGAGAGTCACTGAGTTCCTCCAGATGTTAAAAATCAAACAGGAGACAGTGTACCTAAAAATAATAACACACAGCTCTTTAAGTTCTTACTCTTCCCAGAAATTGACCCCAGACAACAAGAACAAAAAAGAGAAATGTAAACATACCACTTCGAAAAATACAGAGAACATATTTGGACTGAAAATAAAGTAATTGTAAATGATGTGGCAAAGACAAGGAAGGATAAACCTAAGTGTGTATGGAAGAAAAGAACTCCAGAAATAAGTAAAATTTAGTGTGTATCAGTTATTACTTTACTGATGACTATATTCCAACTAGCTGACTCTTAGCCTCTAAGAATCCCAGAAAGACTGACAAATTAGGGTTCCAATCTTACAAAGTAAAGACTGGGGCAGAAAACAGGTGTATTCAAAAATATCAAGCTAAATAATGAACAGTTAGTCCCCCAGATCCCTCGTCTCATCCATCAAGGCCCACCCATTACTCCTTCCCCATTCCTACAGGATCCACACCAAGAGAAACTGAATGAGGGGCTGCAGACCCAGAGATATCAGGAACAAAGGAGAGCACGGGTTGGGAATAGCAGAAGTCTGTGTGTAGACCAATGAGTTCCTCAGCTTCCTTTACCTGCTCAGTTCAGGAACACTAAAACCAGGTTTTCCTGCTGCCTCACATGCACACACAGCTGTTAATCAGCTTTAAGTGTCCAGCTCTTCAGTGTAACCAGAAGTCAAGGATTACCAGACATTTGAGGGAAGCCTCCATTATGAAAGCATGTGTCTCAAAAGCTGAGGCAGGGAGTTCCCGTTGTGGCGCAGTGGTTAACGAATCCGACTAGGAACCATGAGGTTGCGGGTTCGGTCCCTGCCCTTGCTCAGTGGGTTAACGATCCCGCGTTGCCGTGAGCTGTGGTGTAGGTTGCAGACACGGCTCGGATCCGGAGTTGCTGTGGCTCTGGCGTAGGCCGGTGGCTACAGCTCCGATTCGACCCCTAGCCTGGGAACCTCCATATGCCGCGGGAGCGGCCCAAGAAATAGCAACAACAACAACAACAACAACAAAACAACAACAACAACAAAAAAAGACAAAAGACAAAAAAAAAAAAAAAAAAAAAGCTGAGGCAATCTTACTGAAAGTAAAACAAAAAAGATTTTTAAAAAGTGAGAGAAATTTAAGAAAATTAATGGATTAATCCAAGTGGTCCAAGGTAGAACTAAAGAATTCCAGAAAGAGAGCAAGAAAAAGTATAGTAATTATCAAATAAATAATACAAGAATATTTTCCAGAACTGAAAGACATGAATCCTGACAGAAAAGCACAAATGCCAACAACGATAAATATCAATCAAGTGTGAGGCTACACAGGCAGAGTCTCAAAAATTTTACTCCTCAAATATCTCAGGAAGTTTCAAACCTAATGACAGGGAGAAATTCATCAAAGAAGCAGCACTGGATTCCAGAAAATGAATTCCCAAGTCGAAGCTATATGAAAGACCTGGAAAATAAACAATTCAGATTGGAAGAGAAGGTAGGAGGACTCCAGGAAGAGTTTTAATAAGGAAAAAAACCAAACTGAAACTAAAAAAACCCAAAATCAAGACTGACAAATTTGATAGGCTTTATCGTGTGGAACATTATATAGAGTCAATCTGAAAGACTGCAGAATGTGGGAGGGTATGGAAGCATTTGCCAGGGATTAAAAATAAAAACTAAGCAAATAAAAGATGAAGTTATTAAAGAAAAAAGTTTTTCAAGATAGTAAATGTAATAACTATAATAACTGACTCAGCAAGTACATTGAAAGGGTACAGACTGAATGATGAAAGGAGAGAGCGAAAATCCTCACCTATCATAAACACAAAGCCTATAAATAACAACAGATAATGCTAGAGATGACAGAAGACACAACTAGGAGAATTTCAGTAAGTCTCTTTAGCACTATTTGACTTTTAAAATATATATCTGTTTGATAAAAAGATGAATCAATATAAAGATGGTACATCTCTTCAATATGAAAATCAGTCATCCAGATCAGTGCTGAGGCATACCAGGGGGACATCAGAGGAGGAATGGAGCACTTAAGATTTCCAGAGGGCTGTTAACTTCAACGTAATGATATGAACAAAAAAGCTCTATACCTGTCCACCACTATATTTACAATGCCTAACAGCATATCTAGCACATAGTAAGCGGTCAAAAACATTTCTTGAACAAGTAAATGAATGATCAAAGAATACTGAGCAGACAAACATGGCTAGAGAAGAGGTCTGTGGAGGTGACTAGTAGGACTTAAACCTAAAGAGGCAGAGAGAGGCCAGACACCACAAGTCTCCAAATGCCAAAAAATATGTTTTGACCTTGTGTGCAACCAAGATATGTCAAAAACTTTTGAGCAAGGGAATATCATCAATAATACTGGAAAATTCATCATAATATGGATGGATCTGAGAAGATACATGTAAGGTATGCAGGACCAGAGTTTGGTTTTCTAGCAAAACTGGAACTATAGCAAGATTTCTAAAAGCCTTATCAATCTTTAAAGCCTTTTCCACTGAATGAAAAACAACATGTTAGAATATTCCATGACTGTTTAATCTACCCACAGTGTACACGCCTAAATTACTTAGCTTGTTGATGACTTCATAATCTGTTTTAATTTTGACCATTAAGTCAATTTTTAATAAATGCTGCATACAGTGACAATAGAAAAAGTTAAATTATCAATTAAAATACAATTACCAATATGGTGTACCAATGAAAGACTTCCGTTTGGCAATTGTAGCTGTTATCTGAGCAGATACTCCAAAATCAGCTATTAAAAAAGAAACGAAATATTTAGAAAATAAAACTGAACGTAAAATCATTTAAAGTAACATGAGAAGAAACTTTTAATAATTATTTTCATTAAACTAATTTCACAGAAACGAGATGTTCTTGGACATCACATTAAAATGTTTAACTTTAATGGACTAGCCTTAAAATGTAACAAAACAGTGTATATGACATCCATATAGATTTCCATATATTCCCACATGAATCAAATGACAACAAAAGTCAAGATCAAGTAGTTTGGATGAAGAAGAGACAACTGAGAAAATCTAACCTGACTGACTTAATGTTTTAATTTCTAATTCTTAGGACCTGAAATTCAAGGCAAATCACTGGAGGAGACTTAAATAGGAATATAATACACTCATTTTCTGCCACACATGACAAGTGACATCAAAAAAGCCATTAAATCTACTGGTAAATCTCTACCTTGAAAAGACATTCAAATAGAATATTCCCAAAAATCTTACTTTAGCAATACATTCTAATCCCAATACCAAACACTATCGGGAAATTTATTTTTATGTCAGTTTGCTATTCTTTAAGTATGTTGAATCCTAATATTTTCCAGTTTTTTAATGATGATTTCTAAATTCTTATAAACCAAGATATATTATACATTGGATGTCTCTGAATAAGGTACATAATATTGTCACAAAATATTAAACTGTTCACTAACCATCAATAGTTAAATAATTAAATAACTGCTTTTCCCATTTTTAGAGTTGGCTTAGGAAAATTTTATTATATGTAAGTTATCATACTTTAAAATCTGCTAAAAAAATAAAAAAATAAAATCTGCTTAGTCCTATTATAGGCTATGGGTCAAGATAGTTTTAATCATATTTTTACTGATTTATTTTTAATCATAGTTTTAGAAGATAAATTTTTTAAAATATTTATCTCTTTTATAGTTTTACAGTTTAAATAACTTCCATATTTATTATTAAATATTTCATTTAATACCTAAAACACATGACTTTGTCTACATATTGTACATACTGTACATGTTTTCTGTCCTCAACTTTTTTTTTTCTTTTTCTTTTCTTTTTAGGGCCACACGCATGGCATACGGAGGTTCCTGGGCCAGGGAATCGGAGCTACAGCTGCCAGCCTACACCACAGCCACAGCAACACAGGATCCAAGCCACAGCTCACAACAACACCAGATCCTTAACCCACTAAGCGAGGCCAGGGATTGAACTGAAACCTCATGGATTGAATTCTAGTCGGATTCATTTCTGCTGAGCCATGATGGGAACTCCTCAACTTTCAAATTAAGTTATTATCTAGGTTTTGAACTGTTTTAATCATAACTTGACAACCAACAGTTCCAAAATAAAAGTTACATTTCAAATAAAGCACCATTCTGCATCTAAATTACATTCTTATATAAGCAATATGGTGTTTTATTTTAAAAGCTTATGTAAGTAAGTAGGATTTTAAGCATTATTGATTTTTATGGCTTTTGTTTATTTGCCTTATTTTTTAGTTACAATGTAATTTTGTACAGTAATTTTGTATAATGTAATTTTGTACAATGTACAATGTAATTTTCTTACTAGATGTCCCATTCCTAGGGTTAGAGGTGAAAGAATCCAAAAGTGATATTATTTCACTATATCGACAGTGAATCTATCAAGTGAAAGACAGACTTTATCCCCATTTAAGAGAAGCAGAAAGAGATATAGGGAGATGACCTATGTCCTGCAATGAGATTTCTACCTAAAAATATACAGATGCTGCTGAGGGAGGAGACACCTAGTCCTAGAGATGAAAACATACACTTACTATGTTTTGGAATAAATTTGCATCAGTGACAAAATTCAAATTTACTTACCTAATTTCACATGACCGTTATCCGTTAATAGAATATTAGCTCCCTTCAAAGTGAGAACATTTTAGTTAAAGTAGGAAACACTTTATCAGACAGCAATTTAATAAACATATATGTTTAAAATAATCACAAGTGGTGGCCTTAGACCTAGAAATACTTACAATTTAAAATATGCCCAATTAAAATATCAAATCAGATTCACAGGAAAAAGTCCACTTTTTAGACAATTTGACTATCTTAATAAAATGTTCTGCCTTGCAAAAAGCTATTAACATAATATGAATGTTATGAAAATGATACATTAGTTTTAATCTCAATGTTAGTTTTTTACCAATCAAGCACTGTCACTATCCTATAAAGTTAGGACAGCCGCATTTTTCAATTCCTTGAATTACATTTTGAACTTCATTGCCACTTCCTGCTTCAAACACCAAAACACATCTCCCTTTCTAGGAACTTAACATTAGCTAAATGAGTGCTAGTGTATAAGACTGAATCTTACTACTTAGTCTTGTGGGGCTGTCCATCTTAATGTCTTCGGCTCAGAGTTTAGGGCTATTCAGTACATAAATAACTAGCTACAAGCCCACAGAATTTAAATGTCACCTGTTCGCATGACCTGGTAGCATTTTAGTTATGTTTGCTTCTTGACCTAAGCTCAAAGAGGGTGATAATGACTACTTCATCTTCACAAAACTAAAAGCTTTTGGAGGAGGTAGAAATACCACTTTCCAAAGGTATTGTAGGCACCCCTCCTCTGGCCCCCCTCCACTTTTCAGCAACTTTTAAATGAGCAAGCAAAAGAAAGCAGCACCTACAGTTCAGGATGCAATCAATTATGTAAGTCTATGTTCAGAGGAAAAATACTAAGAAGCCCCTTTCAGCCCCTAAAAAAGGAAGAAGCAACCCAAACCTGTACCCCCTGACATTACTATAGTTTTAAGGAATAAAAGGAGAAATTATAAAAAATGGAAAAGAAGCATTCAGTATAGGGAGGAGTTCCCGTCCTGGCTCAGTGGTTAACGAATCCGACTAGGAACCATGAGGTTGAGGGTTCGATCCCTGGACTTGCTCAGTGGGTTAGGGATCCGTCGTTGCCGTGACCTGTGGTGCAGGTTGCAGACGTGGCTCGGATCCCCGTGTTGCTGTGGCTGTGGCGTAGGCCGGTGGCTACAGCTCCGATTCGACCCCTAGCCTGGGAACCTCCATATGCCGTGGGAGCAGCCCAAGAAATGGCAAAAAGACAAAAAAAAAAAAGAAAAAAAGAAATCAGTATAGGGATTTCAACATATGCCGGAGTCTTCAGTTTGGTCTTTCTCCACCTCCAGATTTATTTTTCTAAATTACAGTTTGTATCATGTCACCTGTACTTAAGATACGTCCATCCACCCATCCATTTATGCATTCATTCATCCCTCTCTCCCTGAGGGACAACTACCAAACAAGTGCTATTTCAGGGTCTGGGGTTATAGTAATATAGATGTTCCAGCTCTCATGGAATTTACATCCAAGTAGGAGAGAAAGAAAATCTAAAAATTCACACACACATACACACGCAGATGAATGAATGAACAAACCAACAAACAATTCAAAGCTAGGTAGAGATAAATATCCTTAAGATAAATAAAGCAGGAAGGGAAGCCCTCTCTAAGGCAGTGATATTTAAGCAGAGATCTAGATGAAGAGTGGGTGCAGAGTTGTGCCAAAATCTAGAAAAACATTCCAGAAAGAGGGAACAGCAAATACAAAGTCTTGGGACTAGAACGAACTTGACATATTCTAGGAACTGCAAGTTCAGTGTGGCTAGAACAGAAAGTGAAAAATGGAATGTGAGATGATGTCACATTATAGGAAAACAGGGGCCAGACCACATATAACCTTATAGGCCATGGTAAAAATACCTGGACTTTATACTGAGTATGACAGGAAGCCAACGGTGGTATATAAGCAAGAGAGTAACAAGATCTGATTTTAAAAAAATCTCTTTGATTGTGAGAACTGACTGTAGGACCACTCCAGACTGGGAGCAGAGAGACCAGTTAGAAGGCTTCTCCACAAGTCCAGGTGAGATATAATATAATGGTGGCTTAGACAGGGTAGAAACAGTGGCGATGGTTAGCATCTACCCAATTATGCCCAAACTCTGAAGTTGGGACCATAAGTTCTTGTGTAACGAGCACAAAACCACCTGGCCAATCCCATCTCCTATATCACTTTCCTATATTCTCTTCTTTTTAATAATCTGGTACAACTTTTATGCTCCCTAAAATGACCCCAAACTTTCTGATCTCCATATTTTTCCTCACATCGTTCCCTCCCACCTCCATTTCTGACAAAAATCAATCCTTCCAGATCATTAAAGTGCCAATGACAGAATCTTTTTTGATTTACTTCTTTTCTCTTTTTTCTTTGTCTTATTAGAGTTGCACCCACAACATATGGAAGTTCCCAGGCTAGGGGTCAAATCGGAGCTGTAGCTGCCAGTCTATGCCACAGCCATTTGGGGATCCAAGTTGCATCTGCGACCTACAGCACAGCTCACGGCAATGCTGGATCCTTAAGCCACTGAGCGAGGCCAGGGATCGAACCTGCATTCTCATGTATACCAGTCAGGTTTGTTACCACTGAGCCACGACAGGAACTCCCGATTTACTTATTTTCTTATGATCTCTCCTACTTTTGAATCCAAGGCTCTTTGTTTTTTAAGTGGCTTATGAAAAATACTTAAAGCAGAGGATCTTAGCAGGTATTGTGAGTGTCCACTAAAGTTTCATGCAAAATTTGAAGGCATGAGCAAAAGGGCATTTTCTGAGGAGAGAGTCCATGGCTTTCAAATTCATGGAGATGCAAAGAGCACATGTCTCCAATCTACCCTTGCCCCTGAAAAAAAGGGTTAGAACATTTATGCTAGAGAAAACTTCAGAAAACAAAAGGGGGAAACACAAAGTAAGAGAAAAGATGAATGAGGAAGAAGAAAGGAAAAGAAAAAGAAATGAATGGAGAAAACATCTAAGCTGGGGAGACGGCAGTATCTTTGGAAATAACTCCAGAGTCTTGCCACAGCAGTGGTTTATAACAGCATGCCCAATGTACCCGCTGTCCTCTGTAATCTAAGACCAGTAGAAAACATCACGGTTTAATTTACCCATTTTGATACATTATTAATGACAGTTCCTTAAGATTGCCAAAGTTTACCATAATATTCAAAGCAGGAAACTTCCTAAAGACTATAGCCTGATGGAAGCTATGGATCTAATTTGCATTTTACAAATAACTACAAATAAGCTAAAATGTGTTATATAAAACATGAATCCACAATTGTACACTTTAAAAAGGTGAATTTTATGGTATGTGAACTGTATCTCAACAGAGCTACTATTAAAAAATTAATAAAACCTTTCAAAATATCACTCAATTTTATTATAGTAACATTTTAGGGTAACGAATTCATAAAACAGAGTAGTCGAGACAATTTTGCTCAACAGTGTGATTGGAATATTTAAAAATGAAGAAAGGGTCATTAGGTTATACATATGATGTATATACCTTTATATCTCTGTGCATTTTTCCTTTACTGTGAAGATAGTATAATCCCTAGAGTTTCAAAAAAAAAAACAGAGAAATTAACAAGATTTTACTACAGAGCACACTTTGGGATTCAAAGTGATCAAATGAGTAGTATTCTCTCTTATTTATTTACTCATTACAGAAAGCACTAGTGACAATCAATTTATTTTACTGGAATATCCGAAAAGATAAAAGAATTAAGAAAATGAAAGAGGCAGAGCTCAGTTTGAACCACTCTTTTTTCTAAGAAAAAATAATTTTCACTAAACTCTGCCAACAGTTTGAAATAACTCTCTTAAATATCTAATTAGTAAGTAACAGAATGAGTTTTAACCCCACAAGAGTGTTTAATTTTCAAGACTTTCTTCGGTTTTAAGAGGAACATAAAAATAAATTAATAACAAATCCATAGTGCTTAAATTTTAGGAGGTATATTATAATGAAGCTTTAAAGTATTTATCTGCAAATATAATCTGAGTTTATTACACAAACAACATTAAAATGTACTAAAATCAAGTGTTTACTAAACTAGAATATTTAATCCTTACTCTACTTAACAGGCAGTGCACAATAATTAAACATTTTGTTTAACAAAGAACATCACTTATTAATTAGTATCAGATTTACCTGCAGTGTTTCTCTGCTAACATATGCAATTTGTAGTTCTGATAGAGGTCCCGTTACTATAAGAAGAGAAAATTAATGTTAATACAATTAGTCGAAGTATGTTTTTTCAATAAGAGACAAAGTTGTACAAGTTCCCCTAAGTAACAGACTTAATATATTTAAGTTCTACTAAAATGTAAGCTCCCATTGAGGGCAGGAATTTTTAAAAATGTGATTTGCTCAATTGTATTCTCAGTATTTAGAAGAGTCCCTAAATGGAAAGCTGCTCAGTAAGTGTTTATGGAATAAACAAAACACTGAAATAGTCACTGAGGAGTTCCTATCAGGGCTCAGTGGTAACAAACCTGACTAGTATCCATCAGGATGTGGGTTCAATCCCTGGCCTTGCTAAGTGGGTTATGGATCTGGTGTTGCCCTGGGCTGTGGTGTAGGTCACAGACACAGCTTAGATCCCCAAGTTGCTGTGGCTGTGGTGTAGGCTGGCAGCTGTGGCTCTAATTCGACCCCTAGCCTAGGAACTTCCATATGCTACATCTGAGGCCCTAAAAAAAAGACTTTTTTTTTTTTTTTAAAAAGTCACCGAAATTAATTACATTTTTCTTTTTACACCGGCTCATATTACCTCGAAGTGTTTAAAAAAAAAAGCATGGTCAAGAGGTTTAGCTAGTTTTGATTAAATCTTTTTTTTAATAAATTGACATATAACATGTATTTTGGCTAGGTTAAAAATCAATACTTTCCCCCTAAAATTATTAGCTTTATAGGTATAAGGTTAATATATGTTCACCACAAATAATTCCAACCCACAGAGATAGGTCTCTTCCTCATCCAAACTAGTGTTACTCAATAATAAATAGTATAAATAGTTTGGCCTATCATCTACCAGATGACTTTATGCACAGAGGTTTTATATATAGTCCAGGTATGCACTGCACACACACAAAAACATAAATAGAATCATACTACACATACAATTCTAAAACTTGCCTTTTTTAACTTATGGATATTTTTCCATATCTATCTATCTATATATAGTTTAACATCATGTTTGAATAGTATTTCCTCTGTGCACATCTCTCAACTATGAAAGACATTTAGATAGTTTTCTTTCTTTCTTTCTTTCTTTTTTTTTTTTGCTGTCAAATCACTTTAGAATAAAGAAGTAAGTTAGGTGAGAGAAACTATTTTAGAGACTGACCTAAATTCCAACCATGAAATCATGTGCTAGATGGTGATCTCCCATTTATACAAACTTCATAGCTTTGTAAGCATGTCTAGTTCAGAGTACTTGCATTTTACAACGGTGGAAGAGAGAAATCTATTTCCCTTAGATTCTTTTGGGGACAAGGTTAAGTTTAAATGGCTGAGGATAAGCCATATAGTAACTAATTTCTGTGGCTTATAAACCTACTCTCATCCAGTAAGACAGGCCTTCTTGAGATGTCTGTTCCCACAATATGGCAAACAAGATAACCTGAAAAGCCTGAAAACAACATCTAGAAATGACAGTAAAAATTTTTTAAATAATCCTTTAAATGTCCTAGCTAAGCTCATAAACAGTAAGAGACTCTCTCAGAAGCCAAAAACAAAAAGGAAAATGAAAAACAGAATGGTAAAAATGTCAAATATTCTAGTCGTGTTGTAGGGAAGGCCAATCTTGGTAAGCTAGGTCTTTAGTTTTATCCCCTACATGGGCACAGAATTAAAGGCCATAGGTCTGCAGAAGAAGAGTTAAAACAAACACCCACATAAAACCAGAATCCTCAAAGGGCTACATCCTCATTAAAATAGTAGACAAGTACCAGAAGATGTCTAGGGATTTGTGTGTCATGGCCTGGGATCTGGAGAGGGGAAAAAAATATCTCCTCTTAGAATTTGTCACAACCATATATACTGAAAATAATGAAGTCATTGGGGTCCCAGGAAAAAACAAAACAAAACAAAAAACACTGTCAGAAAGACACACTCTCAAAAGCCATACAGAATTCCCACTGAAGATGATCTCAAAATTACAAAATAAATGAGAAAAAAATTCATCACAAATGATAAAACAGAATGTACAAAGTTGTTAAAGGACACTGTTAAACAGGAAGAAAAATGTTCAATGAAAAATAGATATAAAAATATCACGTTGAAACAATAAAATTTTCTAATGTAAAAACAAAAGAAAAAACTCGTGAAAAAATGTAAATTCAAAATTTGCCCCACCTTCCCCATCCTTGTGGTTAAAATATGTCTGTGAATTCTTTGGTATATCTCCTTCGAAAGTGTGAGTAAGACAGAAATGACTTGCTTCTAAAAAACAAATTGTGGGGGAAGTAACAGAATGCAACTTCTGAAACTACATCATAAAAGGTTTTGTGGATTTCTCCTTGCTCTCTGGGATCATTTGCTCTGGAAGAAGCCAACTGCCATACTGTGAAGACACTCAAGCTGTCCTATGGCAAGATCTACGTGGCAAGTTACTGACATCTCCTGCCAACAGCCATGTAAGTGAATCATCTTGGAAGCAAATCCTCCAATCTCGGTCAAGCCTTCAGATAACTATAGTTCTAGCCAAGAGCTACCAGACTGTAACCTCATAAGTAACCATGAGCTATAGTCACCTGGTTAGCAGACATCTGATCCATATGACTTTTGGTCCACACCAAAAAGCCCTTGATATTTATTTATGTTTGGTTTTGCCCAAAATGTCCATAAGACATTGGTCCATGCCAAAAGGTCTTTGATAGGAGTTCCTGTCGTGGCTCAGCAGTCAACGAACCTGACTAGGAACCATGAGGTTTCGGGTTCAATCCCTGGCCTTGCTCAGTGGGTTAAGGATCCGGCGTTGCCATGAGCTGTGGTGTAGGTAGGTCACAGACGTGGCTCAGATCCAGCATTTCTGTGGCTGCAGTGTAGGCCGGTGGCTACAGCTCCAATTCAACCCCTGGCCTGGGAATCTCCACATGGTGTGGGTGCGGCCCTAAAAAGCAAAAAAAAAAAAAAAACCCAAAAAACAAAGGAAAAAAACCCCCGAAAGGTCCTTGATATTTGGCCCTGTCCAAAACCATGTGGCATGAATGGATATTTTGGATAGAACCAAATTTCAAGGACCTTCTGACATGCACCAAAGATCTGATGGATGTTTTGAGAGTCAAGTTAAATTCTTGACTCTCAGTAACTGTGAGATAATAAATGTTTTAAGATCATAATTTTTAAGATCACTGTTATAAAGCAACAGAATATAGTTCCCCCTTTTAAGAAAATTTAAATTAAAAAAATCATATGGAGTAAGTGATGGAATTAAGGATAGTAAAACAAAATAAAAAATTGGCTTAATGTTACTTTAGGAATAAGCGGAAATAATAATAAAAAAGGCTTTAATCGAAAATGTTGCATGGTGGATCAAAATATGGTTTGTATATACCTGCAAAAAAACAAACAAAATCCCCATAAACACTGTGGTTATTAGAAAAGAAGAACTTCTCTTCCACCAAATAAGGTAATCCAAGATATTACACTACTCCCCATAGATTGATAACATGATGAAAGAGAGAGAGAAGAGAGAAGCGAAGAGACACACATAGAAAGGGAGGCACATGACTTATATGGCTATGCAAGTAGATAGCACAGTAAACTGTAGCCAAGAGGATACATTTCAATGAGGAGAGTATTTGGTATAAACCTGGGTGCAATCAAAGGAATGAATACAAAGAAAGATAGGGTTTGGGGTTTTGTATAAGCATGTTAATTCCTAGCATGCATGTTTGAGAATACTGAAGGTGTTACAACATTGTCATTTTTTTCTACTGTACCAGTTGCTAATCAGTATAAACAAATCAGGATTAACAAACTCATATTACTATGTTACTTCCATCAGAGGGTTGAAATGGAGTAATAATCATGACAACCTATTTCTGAAACCAAACTGGTTTTCTTACTTCTTAATGAAGAAAGCAGAATCAGACACCTAAGACCAATCATATATATCTGATGGAATTACTAACAATCGAAGACTAAAAAATAAGTGTGCTTAAAAAAAAAAGCTAGGAGTTACCTTCATGGCTCAGTGGTTAACAAACCTGACTAGGATCTACAAGGATGCACGTTTGATCCCTGCCTGGCCTTGCTCAGTGGGTTAAGGATCTGGCATTGCCGTGAGGTGTGGTGTAGGTTGCAGACGTGGCTCGGTCCTGTATGGCTATGGCTGTGGGTAGGCTGGCAGCTGTAGCTCCAATTTGACCCCTAGCCTGGGAACCTCCATATGCCTTGAGTGTGGCCCCCCAAAAACAAACAAAAAACTAAAGATGTAAAAGAAGAAGTGAAAAATTGTAAGACAAGGAGTTCCCATTGTGATGCAGTATCCATGAGGTTTGGAGTTCGATCCCTAGCCTCACTCAGCAGGCTGGGGACTGGTATTGCAGTGAGCTGTGGTGTACGTTGCAGATGGGGCTCAGGTTCCGAGCTGCTGTGGCTGTGGCATAGGCCAGCAGCTGTAGCCCCGACCCCTAGCCTGGGAACTTTCATATGTTGAGGATGTGGCCCTAAAAAGCAAAAATAAATAAATAAACAAATAAGACAAATAAAAAAATGGTGGGAGATCTGAAATAGGACAAAATAATTTCTAGAAATGAAAGATATGGTCATCAAAAATTAAAACCTAGTGGACTGGAGTTCCCATTGTGGTGCAACGCAGTCAGTGGCATCTCTAGAGCACTGGGATGCAGGTTTGATCCCCAGATCTCTGGCCCAGCACAGTGGGTTGAGGATCTGTTGTTACTGCAAGTGTAACTGCAGCTCAGATCTGATCCCTGGCTTGGGAATTCTATATCCTGTAGGGCAGCCTAAAAAGACAAAGAAAACAAACAAGCAAAAAAAACCCACCAATGTAGTGGATGCAGTAATTACAGCTATACAATCAGTGAACTGGAAGATGGTTTTGAGTATCCTTTGTGCTTTAACTGGGGGATTAAAAAGCAGAAAATATGAAGCTGACTTTAAGAGACCTGGAGAAGATCTCATGTACATCTAACTGAAATTCTTGATGGAGGGATCAGATAAATTGAAGGAGAAAATATTTGAAGAAGATACTAGAAACACCAGAAATAAAGAGAAAAGTCCTAAAAGCAATTAGAAAGAATGATCACCTGCTAAGGATCAATAGTTAGACTGACAGAAGGTAAAAACAACTACAGAAACTAGAAATCAACAGTCCACTATCTTTAAATGCCGACAGAAAAGACCTGTCAATATTAAAAAAAATGCACTTATGCCCATTTAAACTATCATTTGAGAATGAGGGTCAAAGACTGAGAGTTTACCACTAGAACTCTTCAGGAAGAGAAGGAAATTAAATCAATAAGTGTGGAAACGAGGGAAGAGAAATTAGTCAAAATGAAGATGATAACAGGGGGAAATAGCTTTTTGAATTTGTAACAAGCTTCCAGAAATACTATCTATATATGTCCTATTCCAACTGAACTAACTATACATAATTCTTTAGAATTGGCAAATAATTCAACTGTATCTAATTTCTCAATTTATAAAGCAAAAGCTCCTTTCATCTATATATATCTTAAATTTATTTATGTATCCAAATAACACATGTTTTCCTCAAAACAATATTAATATTTAACATAGTAAATAACTACATATATTTTTTAAAAGTTTATGGTCACACTTGTGGCATATGTAAGTTTCCAGGCCAGGGACTGAATCTGAGCCACAGCAGCAACTCCGGATCCTTTAATCCACTGCGCCATGGTGGGAACTCCAGTAAATAACTATATTTTAAGAAATTCGACTTAATCTCTTTAACACATAACTTGGATCTTACCATGATAAATATCCTGTAAAGAACCACCTCCACAAAACTCCATGCAAATCCAAAGTTTATCTCGCCTATAAAAAGAAAATAAGCATGTTATCACATTTTCATGATTAAAAAATCTGAAGTAACAAGTATATTAAGGTCGTATGCCAATACCTTGAAAAACCATATAAATGCAAAGTGCTAAGAGAAAAGCTAATCTCTAAAAGGATTACTAATACAATGTGTTACTATAACTCAAGGTTTTAATCCTTAAAATATACCATCTGTAGGATATAAAGATGTCATCAGGCATATCCAAATGAGAAAAAATGTCCCCTTAGTTAAAAACTAAATTTCCCCTCCCTCAGTTTACTGCCATCTACCCTATGACTGTTTTACAATAGTTAAATGTTAATTAAAAGGTTCACACCAAAAATTATGTAGAAGGTTCATCACAGAATAGCAATACATCTCAACGTATATCACTTTGTGCTCTCATTGACAGACAAAATGTAAAATTTACCTTCATATCTAAACACAACAAAGATCTTTCCAAAATAACCTCTGTTAAAAATTTGTCACTCACCTGTCTTTAGTAGCATTTCTCTTTCACATTCACATATCATAGAGTCACAGGAGAAATAATTAGCAAAGATTTAATGGCTTGTTCCTTTGTTCATTCCTTTGTTGAATCATTCATTACTTCATCTCAAAATGTACCAGGAAATGTACTATTCTTGGGAAGCAGAGATGGAACACAAAGTCTCTGAACTCGGCAAGTTCAGACTAACGGAGAAGAAAAATTCTGCCTTAATGGTATGTTTGTCTCTCTCACCACTGCATTTACAGTGCGTAGAAGGCTATCCAGCAAATGAATATTTATTCCATGAATGAATGCATGCATGAGTGATTGAAAGAATAAATAAATCCATTAGATCCAGGGTCAGCAAACTATGGCCAGTGGGCCAAATCTAACCTGCTGCCTGATTGTGCACAGCCCAAGAACTATGAAGGTTTTTCGTATTTTTAAATGGGGGTGGGGAATGTATCACAAGAAGAATAGTATATCTTGACAAGTGACAATTAGATGAAATTCAAATTTTAGTATCCATATAAAGTTTTACTGGAACATAGTCATTCATTTACACATTATCTATGGCTGTTTCTGTACTAAAACAACTGTGGCAGAGAGAAACACACAATGTACACAAAGCCTAAAATATTTACTACATGGGCATTTACAGAAAGATTCTGCTGACCTTTGGACTGGATTATAATTTGATTAGTGCATAATCCAGGTATGTATAAGGTTTTGTGAGAATCCAGAGGTAAAGTTAATGGAAACTTTAAGGGAGGAAATAACATTTGACTTGGGTTTTGAAGTTAAAGCAGGAACTCACCACCAAGAAAAAGAGAAAGGGTAGGCGTAAAAGAATGAAAATTTGAAAGAAGATGCCACATTTGAGAAATTTAGTGTGATTTGGGTGATTTAGTATGAGTTGGACACTATCAGGCTATCTGAAGAGACAGAGGCAGGAAATGAAGCTGGAATAGGCTGAGGTCATACTGTAAAACAATGGTCAGTTTGTAGACTCCTCAGTTTAGTTACCTTCATCTAGATAATCTCTAGTTGGTCAATGTCTCTAAAAACTGGACACCAGAATCAAGTACCATTCTGAGTACTACAGAACAGTGCATTTACAGGCAGAGTTGTTATCAGGAGGGGACCACAAATGGCAGTGGGGTGTGACGAGGCAGACCTGAGAGGTGAGAGGTGAGCTGACCTGGTTGAATGCAATGGACCATGCTCCATATAACAAAGGAACACAGGCTATCAGAGTGTGAAGGTCAGCAAACCTAAGAGTACAGAGTAAAAAAGTACCATGGATTCAAGAGGCAAAGCTAAAGAAGTGAAGCCCAGAAAAAGAAATTAGGACCTAAAATTCACAGGTGGTCCACATACCAGTGAAACTGAGGCAGGACAGCTGATAGGTAAAGTGTGAACTAGCTGCCCAGTGGCCTGGTTTGAATTAACTCTCAGAATGGATGTCTGGGTCTGGCAGATGTGTGGCCTCATCGAAAATGATGAAGGCGTTTATGACTGGGGACTGTTATACAAGGAGAAATCTAAATCCCCCAGAGAACCTAACATTTATCTCCCCTTTATTTGAACACTTATATTTCTATTAACTTGGCTAAAGGCTCTCTTCAGTTTCTTAGCAATTACATTCAACTGCTGGTTTGCAGTTTGAAATTAACTAAAACCTCTGGATTTTTAAAAATGTCCCATGAGTTTCCAACTCCATTTTGCATATCTGGTTCACTGAAACTATGCATAGGACTTTGTCCTCCTTTATAAATTTCATTTCTTAAAAAAATTTTTTTTCACATGCATCTTATTAGCTCTCCAATTATTTTACTTAACATACTTCAGCACAGGCAGTGTGACATTATTTTTAATTGGAAACATACGCCCCCACCCCCACACACTCTAGAAGTGACTGGTTAGAAAGAACCCAGTCAAGAGTCTACCCTCCAGAGGTAGGTACCACAAGAGCTTTGCTTATAAACTATTTTGACCTGTACAAGTGACTTCACTAAGGTGCTTAGGAACATGAGGAATATATATATATATATATACACACACACACATATATTTTTGATTTTTAGGGCTGCACTCACAGCATATGGAGGTTTCCAGGCTACGGGTCGAATTGGAGCTACCGGCCCATGCCACAGTCATAGCAACACAGGATCTGAGCCAAGTCTGCAACCACACCACAGCTCACAGCAACGCCGGATCCCCGACCCACTGAGGGAAGCCAGGGATGGAACCCGCATCCTTACGGATACTAGTTGGATCGGTTCCCCTATGCCATGAAGGGAACTCCCCCCTCCTCATGATGAGGAATAATTCTGCCATTGATGACATGAATGGCACTCTAACTATGTAGACTGCTCAGAATGACCATCTGACACCTCTCTGTGCCTTTGCTTAAAGGGAGATGTGTGAGAGTAAGGCAAGTTCATTAACCCATATTCTTTGGAATGATGCTCAGATTCCAATTTGATATGTGTATGCAGGATTCTATAGCCTCATCTCTCGACTGAATCCTTCCTCTAGAACAATGGTTCTCAAACTGTGGTCTGAGAGAGGCCCCTGAGGGGTCAGCAAGGTCAAACCCCTTTTCCTAATAACACTAAAAATGATTTGTCCTTTTGCCCTCTCTCTTGAGAATACAGAGGCATTTTCCAAAGGCTACAGGAAGTGTGATGATGACACCATATCTCTGACAGCTACTGGCATATGTGCTTATATATTCGTTTCAAATTTTTCTATTTTAATTTCTAAATAGTATATATCACTAAATGTAACCCACATAAACAAATGTTCTTTGGGATACTCAATAATTTTTAAGAGTGTAAAAAAAGGGGCTCTAAGACCAAACGTTTTGAGAACTGCTGCTCTAAAATGTTTTCATATCTGCCACACATGAATCTTTCATGTAAAATATCTGTCCCAAGTGCTTAAGCCACAGGCAGTGGGGAGTTCTCACATCTTACAAAAACTGCCTGAATGGTGGTTTGGGGATCTGTTTAGGATAAAATGAAATAAAATATACACTTCTTAGTACAGGACCTGGAATATAAGCCAGTAAACATAAGCTGTTTTCTATTCCTTTGTTATATTTCATCTTGTGTATTTATGTGAGAAGACACCTTAAATTGCTCCTAGAACTGCAGTGAAAGTGTAAATAAACAAAACTGCCTTTTCTTCTCTTTCTCTCTCTCACAGGCACACCCACTGCATACGGAAATTCCTAGGCCACAGATTGAATCGGAACCTCAGCCGTGACCTATGCTGCAGTTGCAGCAATGCTGGATCTTCAACCCATCACACAGGGCTGGGGGTTAAACATGTGCCTCCACAGCCAACTCGAGCCACTGCAGTTGGATTCTTAACCCGCTGTGACACAGTGGAAACTCCTACCTTTTTCTTTTTCAAGAAAAAAAAAAAAGTAGAAGAGAGATGGGATTGATTGATATAACCTCTAAAGTTATGCTAATTACCACTTCCTTTTCATAAGCACTCACTAATTATCCGATTAATACTTTATCTTAAATGTTTGCTGGGGACAGACGACTGACATCACGTTTAATGGTTTATATTTTTTTTTTATTAATCATTTTTCCCTTTTCTTTGTAAATTGGTCAATGCTGATTACTAATTCTTGACACCTCTCCTATTTGTCAAAAGACACTCACTGACAGTGGATGACAAATACGTCTGCTACATTTTCAGTATAGTAATGAAATACTGAAATACAATTTATACTAACCTGAATGTTTAGATTCATTTAAAGTGTCTGGATGCTCTATAATGATCTACTCACCTATCTGCGCTTCAATTCCTTCTTTGCCTTTTTTTTTTTTTTTTTTTTTTTTTTTTTAGGGCCGCACCCGTGGCACATGGAGGTTCCCAGGCTAAGGGTCGAATCAGAGCTTCAGCTGGTGGCCTATGCCACAGCAACGCCAGATCCAAGCCACGTCTGCAACCTATACCACAGCTCACCGCAATGCTAGATCCTTAACCTACTGATTGAGGCCAGGGATCAAACCTGCAACCTCATGGTTACTAGTCAGATTTGTTTCTGCTGAGCTACTATAGGAATTCCTCAATTCTTTTTTTTTTTCTTTTTTTGTTCTTTTTCTCAATTCCTTCTTAATAATGCTTTTCCGACCCTTTCCAGATTGAAAGCAATTCTCCTTTGTAAAGATAATGGATGCAGGAAACAAGTTCTCTTTCTTACATATTTCACCATCCTCTACTTGCAGCTGTTCTACCCACTTTCCCATCTTGCTTAAAACACAATTTTCTGTTCACTCTATGTAAAATTACTTTCCAACCTACATACTGAGAAAAAAAAAATCACAATTATATACATAATAATTTACTTTTTAAGATGCCTAGAATACTTTACCTTTTTAAACATTCTATTTAGTTAAGTCTGGTATTATCAAAAAAGCTTGCAATACTCAGAGTCTATTAGAAAAATGACTTCCATCTGCTCCCTGAATGTCTCTTTCGATGGTAAATCTGCATTTGCTTTTGGTCATTCACCAAGCCATCTGCCTAACAGGAAAGGACTTGAATCAAATCAGTCCATGCTATGTAGGCCAATAAATTATGAAATCTTTGTCCTTGGGTATTTGAATTGAAATTAAACTAACCACTGAGGCAAATATTCCATGTATCATGATTAATTGCTGACACAACAAATCCTTAGAATTCTTTTTTCTTATTCTGTAAAATTATCTATCTGGTAAGGAACAGAAAAATAAGCAGAGGAGGGAAATAGTTTACTATTTTCATCTTCTAGCTTGATGTTTACTAGAGCATATATGAACTAACATTCTAATAACTATTACATTAAATTATCATTTCTAAAACACACTTTTAAATCTTCCCATACTGACTGAAAAAACTAAATATTTATATATTGTGCCCAAATATACTAGGATTTAAAAAGTACAATAAAATGGGCGCATGATTGGAAGTTCCCACGTGGTACAGAGGGTTAAGGATCTGGCATTGCTACAGCTGTGGTGCAGGTAGCAACTGTGGCACAGGTTCAATCCCTGGCCCGGCAACTTCAGAATGCTGGGGGGAGGTGGGCAAAAAAATGTGTGCATGATCAACAAGAATAAATAGCTGGAGTGTTTGCTAGAAAGTGGCATACTCAGTCATTTCCCCTGGGAGAGGATGAAGAGCCACGTTCCTCGCTGCAGTCCCCTGATCCCTATACTTGATTGTTGGTTATCTTGTTGACCAGAACACTTGCCAATGGCTTTTCCACCATATTCGGCAAAATAATTCAACTGTAACCTCAACCACCAATGTGAAAAATGAAAGTTCGATAACTGGTGGATATTTTAACTTAGGATAACTTATTTTAAATGTGAGCTGAATTTAAAATGTTTTGGTTCATTTTTAAACAGATACTAAAAAACTACTGCATTCCGAAAAGTTATACATAACCCATCCATCTGCTTTCCTTTAGCAATGAGGGATAGCTCTGTTTTCAGGGGATACAAGGTGACCTATTTCTCTATAACTATATCTAACTACCCCCAGCTCAGCATAATATTTTCCAAAGAATAGGTTATTGGACAGCAGTCCTATGTGAAGTATGCTTCCAAAAAGAAATCACTGTACAGTTAAATCAGTTTTAGAAATGTCATATCCTATAGTTAGTGTTTTCTTAGAAGGTAACAATGCTACTGGTATTTTAAGGGCTTTGAGAAATACTGCCCAGGGAACAGGGGTGGTGTCAGGGCACAGAATAGGAGGAGAAAGCGAAGGAGGAGTCGCTGGAGAGAGAGGAAAAGGTGGGTGGAAGAAGAGGAAGAGAAGAAAGAGGAGAAGAAATGGGCTGGAAAAAGTTAGAAGGGGAGAATGGGGAGGAGGAAAGAGGGGAGAAGATAACAGAGCAGAGGGGAGAGGGAAGATGAAGAAAAAAAGAAATACAACTTCTCTAATTCTGTTTGGTTCACTATTTTGCCAAACTAATTTTTTCCGTAGACTCATTTTTTCAAATCAAATGTCAGCATCCTTCAGAACAAATGTTTGGTAGAAAAAGCCCCAGGTTTTTCTGGTATCTCATAAGGCAGTTCCACCAAATTTCTCACTTAAAGCAGTGGTTCTCACCTGAGAGTGATTCTGTCCCTCAAAAAAACCAATGTCTAGAGGCATTTTAATGTCACAACTCAGGGAGATATTACTGGCAACTATCTCTTAAAGGCCAGGGACAATGCCAACCATCCTACAAGGCACCTGAAGTAACTGGTACAACTACTACTAAGATTGCACTTGAAGGAAACCAATGTGGTTTGTATCAGTGTAAACAGAAACTAAAAACAAAAGAGGACCATTAGTGAAAAGCTGGTGAAATCTGAATGAAGCATCTTAGTTTAGCTAATGGTATTGTGCCAATGTTAATTTCTTAGTTTTGACAAATGTCCCATGGTTATGTAAGATGTTAACATTAGGGAAAGCTAAGAGAACTCTTTGTACTATCTTTGCAACTTCTATATAGATTAACATATTCCAAAATTAAGTTTCTTTTTTTAAAAAAAGAGGGTTGTGGAGTTCCCATCGTGGTGCAATGGAAACGAATCTGACTAGGAACCATGAGATTGCGGGTTCAATCCCTGGCCTCGCTCAGTGGATTAAGGATCCGGTGTTGCCGTAAGCTGTGGTGTAGGTCTCAGAGGTGGCTCAGATCTGGTGTTGCTGTGGCTCTGGCGTAAGCTGGCAGCAGCAACTCTGATTAGACCCCTATCCTGTGAACCTCCATAATGCTGCGGATGTGGCTCTGAAAAGACAAAAAAAGGACCAAAAAGAAAGAAAGAAAGAAAAAAAAGAGGGTTGCTGGGTATAAATTATAGTGATTTAACTGTAATTTTCATTTTCATAGTGTGAACATTCGAAAGGGCATTTCCAGTTAAGGTTCTATGGTTTCCTTGGCAAGTCCTGTCTCTGGCTCTAGAAAAAAATGTCTTCCAGTTTCTATATACCTCGAGAGACTACCATCTCTTTCTTGGATCACTATAATAAATGTACTAACCCCCTGCCTCTATCATCTATACTCCAATTCCATCCCCCATAGAATATACTAAACTCTGTGTTAAAACCTTTCAACAAGCATGCTCAATACATATAAAAGGTTTCTTTTTTGCCTAAATCTTTCAGCGTTATCTACTGAAACTACATCTTTTCTCTCTTAAGCTCTAATACGAGATTATGAACTGTCTCTGGAACACTTCATGGTGTTTCTCATGCATGCATTTCCTTTCTCAGAAATTACAATTTTCTACACTCATACATACACCACAGTAAATGCTTACTAATCCTTTAACACCCAATATTTGGGAATCGCATCATTTATAGAGCTGGCTCTAATTCTCTTCACTTTGACAAAATCAGATATTCTACCATCTTTACCACTTTGTATCTTACATCAAAATGATTACTGCACTTAGAATATTATGTTGCAATTTATTTACTCATGTCTATTGGTTCTATTCCATAATAAGCAAGGAACTATCTTTATCTTAGTACCTCCAGAAATCAATACAGCACTCTATACATTCTAAGAAATAATGTAGAAATACTTTGTAAATAGTGGTGACTTATAGTATTAATATGAGCTAAATTATGTTATCTAAACTAGTACTCTGGATTTCAAAGGTTTAAAATATCTATTTAAAACTGTTTTGACACTATAACTCCACATATTTGATCGTCCAGTGGCTTATCTTTTGAGGATCACTTGCTGATATTCAAGCTGAGTTTTATGAGTTCGATCTATAAAGGAATGTCTCAATTTTCTTTTTTTTTTTATTTTGTCTTTTTGCCTTTTCTAGGGCCACACCTGTGGCATATGGAGGTTCCCAGGCTAGGGGTCAAATCGGAGCTATAGCCCCTGCCCTACGCCAGAGCCACAGCAATGTGAGATCCAAGCCCCATCTGCAACCTACACCACAGCTCACTGCATTGCTGGATCCTTAACCCACTGAGCAAGGCCATGGATTGAACCCACAATCTCATGGTTTCTAGTTGGATTTGTTAACCACTGAGCCATGATGGGAACTCCTCAATTTTCTTAATTTATTCTTAAAGGATATGCTGGGTTAAGAAATGCCTAGAAGGAATCCGATGTTAAAATCATTTTGCTTAAAAGAAACAATAGTTAAACTCTACTGGGAATAAAGAAAAGGTCTATGAGGATTTAAAGCTATTGTTTTATAGATATACACTCAAATACATAGATAAAAATATACACCAAACCAGGACTATTTGTTTTTTAAATTTTACACTTCCAGAGAAAAATGTTACCTATTCAGTGCTGCTTGTACAGTATATGCAATTAGGCACGTAATGAACACAGGCTTTTAATGATATTAAAGAGCAAGTAAGGAAGGCCCCTGTCGAGAATACTAGGCTTCTGTTTTACAGGAGCCAAGTCTCAATATTTCTCTGGGAAGTGAGGGTAGCTACCCTGCTATAAAATAGGTTTCTGAACTTGATTATATCCTGGTCATCTATTCAGTAAATTCATAGGGTTAGTCTCATTTCCTGGAGGGGAAACTTATTAATGGTCAAAACCACATTAGTTCAATTTCTCCAATCTTTCGTCTAAATTAGTTATATAGGCTGTAATGGCAACAAGATAGAAGGGAGAAAGTTATTAAGAACAGTATATATTTTTTGGGGGGGGTTGTATCAGGTTCAAATAAAGAAGCTCTTTCTTTGCCTTTTGTAAAATCATTCAGTAATGAGAGTTTCTGTTGTGGCGCAGTGGTTGACAAATCCAACTAGGAACCATGAGGTTTCGGGTTCGGTCCCTGGCCTTACTCAGTGGGTTAAGGATCCGGCGTTGCCGTGAGCTGTGGTGTAGGTGGCAGACTCGGCTTGGATCCCTCGTTGCTGTGGCTCTGGCATAGACTGGCAGCTACGGCTCCGATTAGACCCCTAGCCCGGGAACCTCCATATGCCGCAGAAGCGGCTCAAGAAATGGCAAAAAAAAAAAAAAGACCAAAAAATAAATAAATAAAATAAAATAAAAATAAAATAAAATCATTCAGTAATAAGAATTCAAGAAATCATGTTCTCTTTGAGACTAAATTTTCCCTTTCCGGACTAATATGTATATCAAAAAGACTGCTGGCCAGGTATCTGCAGAGTCAGGTGTAAATCTCAGTGCCAATAATGAATAGCTAGATAACCTAAAGAAGTCATTTATCCAGCACTCCCTTTTCTCATTAGTAAAAACAGTGGGCTAAGTGACAAGTCCTTTTGGTCTCTTCCAGCTCTAACACCCACAAGGCTAATAATCATTATCTCATACTCCAAATTTGGCTGAGTCTAGACTTTAATTAGGAAGAATCCCTGCAGAAGAGAAAAGCTAGAGAAAGAGAGGAGTAATTACTGTTCTATATTATACTACATCATCCTTTGCTCTTGTATGACTTTCATCAACTACACCAGTTACAGAATAAAATCATCTATTTAAACCAGTACTCCTGTATCAGATCACACAACTCCAAATGACCACAGCTTCACTGAAAAAAACAAGCAAAAAACAAAATGAAAAAAACCCCAAACCCCTAATTTTGTCTGTTCACTATGTTTTCTGGGCTATTTTGCTCTTTGTATTCTTAGAGTAAAATAAAAGTACCCTCTTTTTTTTAAAAAAAAAAAAAACCATCAATCTATACACAAAACAATTTGTAGACTTTTCTGTATGTACTCTATGCTTCAATCAAAAAAAGTTTACTTTAGAAAAAGGATACTCAAGATATAGTCAATATACATGTTTCCTGAAATCTAAAAGTGCAATCTTGTAAGGCATAATCTCAAACTGGCTTTCTTGTAGCGTGTCTCCAAGTTAAGGTTAAAGGGAGTTCCCATCATGGCGCAGTGGAAACAAATCCAACTAGGAACCATAAGATTGCGGGTTTGGTCCCTGGCCTCGCTCAGTGGGTTAAGGATCCAGCGTTGCTGTGAGCTGTGGTGTAGGTGGCAGACTTGGCTTGGATCCCACATTGCTGTGGCTGTGGCGTAGGCTGGTGGCTGTAGCTCCGACTAGACCCTTAGCCTGGGAACCTCCATTAAAAAAAAAAAAAAGTTAAGGTTAAACACTGTGTTACTATGGAGTTGTGCTATTTTGCCCCAAATCTCAGCAAAAATGGATACAAACCCCAAAGGAATTCTGCATTCTGGCAACAAGACTAAACATTTTGCTGCTTAACCTGTGTGGGAAAGCTCTTGCCTAAGTAACCCAGAAAGTCAAATTCCAGTTTAGTTTAGTGTTAGTTTTTTTGGTTTTGCTTTGTTTTGGAGGAGGGGGTGAGGTGCTAGAAGTTTATTTGGTCAGCTTTTCTGGCAAGGAAGTAGAAAAGCCAAGTCAAAAGTCATGTGACCCATGAGCATACTGTCACAGAAAGAACTAGGACTTCCTCTGTCAGTAACCTGAAATGAGACTGTGAAGTAAATATTCATTGTGAAACTCTCTTAAACACCTTATTTGTAAAATGGAAATAATACTCATTATAGAGTAATACTGCTAACAGCATTTTTTTTTCTCTTTTTAAATGGGTGCACCTGCAGCATATGGAAGTTCCAAGGCTAGGGGTTGAACTGGAGCTGCGACTGAGGTGGGCACTACAGCCATGGCAACACCGGATCTGAGCCGCATCTGCAACCTACAGAGCAGCTTGAAGCAATGCCAGCAATGCTAGATCCTTAACTCACAGAGCAAGGCCAGGGATGGAACCTGCATCCTCACAGAGACTATGCTAGGTCCTTAACCTGCTGAACTACAATGGGAACTCTGCTAACAGCATTTTGAAAAGATCGAATAAGGCACTAATCTGACAGTCTTTTAAAAAGTTATTAGTAATTACAGCAATAGAGTAGTAATAGCAGTTACCATTTATTGAGGATTTATTATGTCCCAATCACTGTTCTTTTTTTTTGGCCACCCCAATGCATATGGAATTCAGATCTGAGCAACAGTTGCGACCTAGGCAGCAACAACAGCAATGCTGGAAGCTTTAACTCACTGTGCCAGGCCTAGGATGGAACCTGCGTCCTGGCACTGCAGAGACGCTGTTGATCCCTTTGCACCACAGCAGGAACTCCTCTAATCACTGTTCTTAAAATTTTACTTGTATTTACTGATTACTCTCATAGCTATCACATAATGTACCTATTACTATTATCCTTATTTTATAGGTGAGGAAATAAAACACAGTTTTAAGTAATTTGCCATTAAGTCACAAAGTTAGTAAGTGATGGAGTCATGGCTCAAGCAACCACACTCTGACTCCAGAAATCAAGCTCTAAACCACCAACTACACTATTGTTTCTGGGGCAAAACAACCATGCTTATTTCACTACACCAAGTGTGCCATGTAAATGGATGGGACTACCCTGAAATAATAGGTTAGGCTTTGGAAGGTCCCATACTTCTAAAAGTATGATCATGTTTGAGAAAAAAATCAGTTCAGGGTCCCTGGAGAAACACAAAAACTCTTAAAAAGAAGAAGAAGAAGAAGAAGAAGAAGAAGAAGAAAAAAAGACCTCTTTGCCCCTAGGGGGCAGAAAACTTGGTAAAGCTCTTCCCAAATGAGTTTATGTAGGGTCATTTTGTTAGGACCAGAAGAGTAAATCAAACCGTTCTTGAAGTGATGATTTTAACATGTTGGCAGCAATCAATTATTTGCATCATGAGCTTAAAAGATTTTAAGAAATTTCTTTCAGCTGATAGTTACTATGCTGGGTCTGTCAATAAAATAAAAACTGATGCAGGAACTGTAGTTAGGTTGTTGTCTGAATCACTCACCATTAAAGTAGTTTTAAGTTGGCTATTAAAGAACCCATTTAAAATGTTTAACAGTCACTGACCTGGGGGTAGTGCCTGTCCCTAAGTGAACTAAAGTTTCCATTAATCCCACCCTTCGACCTCAGTGAAGGTGGGCAATCAAAGCTGTCCAAGACTGGTTAGAATCAAGAAGAGTTGGTCCGGTTGGCTTTTCACAAGCTGGAAAGAAGAGAGGGCAGAAATGCCCAGTCTTTTCCATATGCTGTGCCTGCATCAGAAGAGAAGTGTTTTGTATTTGCCTCATGCATAGAATGGGAGCTGCAGTAAGTTACATCCTTATCTATCCTACAGTATATGGGAACCAAACAGAAGAGTTTTTAAACAATATCTAAGAAATCATTCTCCAATCCTTTCCTTTTGGAAGCAACCTTGAAAACAACTAGGTCACAGTATTCAACTCATAACTACAGAGAAGTGAATGGAAATATAAGACTTGACCCTGAGGTCACCTCCTATGGAATATGATCTGGGGAACTTGACTTGGTCCTGCCAAACCAAAACAAGAAGTGTAATTCACAGTCTTTCTAAGTTCACTTCAGGACCTGGGAAAATAAGAAGTTAGGGAAATAATTATAATTCCCAGTCCTTTGGACACAATGAAGGGAAGGGATGATGCAATACCTTGAGGTTAGAAGCACAAAAGAAAAAAAGGTTCTATTAAAAATGGCAGATATACTTTCTAAATTCACCCAAGACTAGAAGAAAGGAGCAACAGAATGGTGTATGTAGATCTCTAGTCTACCACAGGAAGACTAACCATAAAAGTCAGTTTTTACTTGCCAACTTCTTCACTGAAGCTACATCCAGAATTCCAACAATAACAGTCAAATCATGGACTATGATATTGGTTAAAGAATGAACATAAAGAGGCCATAAAGAAAAATTCCATTCATATGAAAATATCCTACTTTCAAAGCATGAAGAAAACTATAAAACACGGTATTAGAGCTAACTTTATTTTGTTAAATATATTAGGTGATTAACTGCTTTTCATAAGGGAAACAAACAATGTACCTGAGATAGCTTCCAAAATAAGCAACAATATTTGGGTGTTTACAGTCTTTCATCATAATAATTTCTTGCTGCACAACTGCAAAGTCTTCTCCTAGAATATAAGAAAATAAGCATGTTGAATATTTAATAGGTAAATTTCAAAATGTTGACTTGTTTCAAAACATAATAAGTAACTTTGATATTGCTTCTAATGACAATTTCAGTTCTTGCTTGATAGAAAGAAAGTACAGTGATTAAAAGCATGAACTCTGGTCCCAGACTATGTGGATGAAAATCCCAACTCTGTCCCTTACTAAGCTGTGAGAACTTGGGCAAGTTACTTGACCTCTCTGTGCCAATTTTTTTCCTCTGTAAAATGAGGATAAAAATAATAACCTATATCATAGGGCTGTTGGAAGGGTTAAGTGGGCTAAATGTATGTAAAATGCTTAGAATAGTATCTGACACAGAGTAAGCACTAGATAAGCATTTGCTACTATTACTATTATACCTTGGATGTAATCATCGTATTTCACTAGAAAACATACATTTTCCCCCTTTATTAGCAAATAACATTTAATATAATTTTGCACAAAGAAGTAATTCTTTTTAAAGTTAGGCCAGGAACCCTTATACACTGGGAATATCAAGTCTACCTCCATAGCTCTCTCTGTAGAGCTGAGCGGTCTACACTCTAGTAGTTGTCCTACATATGCAGGCCTATCCTATATTTTAGTGCCCTGTTCCAGCTGTTTTGGGATGCAAAATGGGATTATATTTAAGCCTAGTCAAACTATTTAGCAAATAATCTCTCACCTTCTTCTCTCTCCCTGCCCAAATTCTTCAAAATAAGATCTGGCAATCTTGGAGTTCCCGTCATGGTGCAGTGGTTGGCGAATCCGACTAGGAACCATGAGGTTGCGGGTTCGGTCCCTGCCCTTGCTCAGTGGGTTAACGATCCAGCATTGCCGTGAGCTGTGGTGTGGGTTGCAGACACGGCTCGGATCCTGCGTTGCTGTGGCTCTGGCGTAGGCCGGTGGCTGCAGCTCCGATTTGACCCCTAGCCTGGGAACCTCCATGTGCCACGGGAGCAGCCCAAAGAAATAGCAAAAAGACGAAAAAAAAAAAAAAATCTGGCAATCTTATAACAGTATCAGATGCTGACTCCTGAATGAACACTTGTCATAGAGAGAAACAGAACTGCCATGAATGCAAATGTGGTAAACCAAAGACTACGCAGAAAGAAAACATGTGGAAGTACTTGCATTTAAATCAAAGTAGCTTTGTACTACTAATTCAGTTTTTAAAGCATCATATACTATGAATAGTCTGACTAAATGTATATTAGTGGCAAAGTTAAAAACAGGTTTCCCAAACTAAAGCTCAAATCATAAATATGAGGTTGTTATGGCCAAGCCCTGACATTTCCGGCCCTGGTATTTTCCTATTATAAATGTAACTGAGACTTGAAGGAGCCTAACCATGAGCCATTTGAGCCCAATATCAAAACCCACTTTACTGTCCCAGTTACAAGAGAAGAAATAGTAGAGAAGAGAGAGTATGTCAGATTCAGAATTTCTGCAATGAAATGAATACAAAATCAAAGATCTCCAAAGGGAGAATAGGACATTTTTATGCTCTCAAAATTTCAAAAGAAAATCACTGAACTAAGATTTTCTTCTGGGTTCACTTCCCACCAGTAAGAATTCCTGATTTTCAGTATATTAAGAAAAATCCAAGAAAAATAATAAAACCATAATAAAGATAATACAGCCAATTTTCAGGGTTGTACCAAACACTTCGGGGTTACATGAGATCAAAGTTGATATAGTCACAGTGAACTCTAGGATTTCAATTTAATGGTTAGAGGACAGCAACTCTCTGGGGGCAGCCCTTAAGCTGTTAGTCATCACACAACCTCCAAGGGAGCCAGCTTTAGAACAATGCTGATCTGCAGAAAACACTGAGAAGAAAAAGGAAAAGGGGGAAGGAGGAAGGCATGTGATGATGCAATTGAATTACTACA
Source organism: Sus scrofa (assembly GCF_054392235.1). Taxonomy (NCBI): domain Eukaryota; kingdom Metazoa; phylum Chordata; class Mammalia; order Artiodactyla; family Suidae; genus Sus; species Sus scrofa. The sequence goes on along the minus strand of NC_139385.1, from coordinate 113,193,108 downwards.
GGAAGCCCATCTGCCTTGGTGGTAATTTTCAGATATGCCAGTTCATGACCAATACATTCCCTGCATTGTTTAAGCCACCTTGAATTGTGTTTTTTGTTACACCTGTCAGCATCTCTGCATCAGTGTCCTCACTGGAATGTTACTTCCTCTAGGACAGAATGATACCTTTGCCATTTTTGTATCCCTAGCACCTAATGCAATCATTAAAGCTGTTGCCCGAATGAATCTATGACAGCACATAATTCCTTCTCATAATGATTCTAAATTAGGAGCAGCATCTGCTTTTGGTGTAAGTTATTAGTATGTTTTACATAATTCTTTGTTTCCTATTCCTGTGCTTTTTACTAAAACCTATGAGTTGCTTTAAGCCTTCAAACTACCTCTTTCCTAGGAAATGCTATTGATCCGAAGTGCATCCTTTTATCCTATTAAACTATCTCCATATGATAAATGCAATGGCCAAATTAAGTTCAATATTTTTGTGCAGAAAAAAATCCAAAGGGGGGGAAATTCACAACTTGATTTTTAAAGGTAACTAAAAAAGGTAGATTTGGGTAGGGAAAAACAAAACAAAACAAAACAGTCTAATGCATTAATAATCCAAAAGAGCCTAATAGATTTAAAGGATTTTCTTCAAAGTTCAAGAGAAATACATTCTAAAGAATAAATTAACAGGCACCTTCCCCCAAATCCTAGAACACCTAATTGGACAATGCAGAGCATGATGATTAGACTAGATAATCTCTCAAAATTCTTTCTAATTCTAAGACTCTAGGATTTTTTGGATAAAATTTTTAGACATTAAAGTTAAGAATACATCTTCCAGAAGATGGCAAAAAAAACCAACCAAACAAACAAAAAAACCCACAACTGACTGAGAAAAATAGGCAAGCCTACAAGTAAAGATCATGAATACATCAAGTAAACAGGCAGAAAAATACAAAACTAATACTGGCAAAATTCTCAGATAAACATGACACACATTAAGTGTTCAATAAAAGTTAACTACTTGTAGTTGGTTGAATAATGACCCCAGAGATAGTCAGGTCCTAACCTCTAAAACCTGTGAATGTTATGATATACAGCAAAAGGGGGTTTGTGGGTGTGATTAAATTAAGGATACTTTGATGGAGAGCTTATCAATTTTCTGGGTAGGTCCTAAATGTAAATCACAAGTGTTCTTATAAGAGGCGGCAGAGGGAGAGTTGATTATAAGAAGGCAATGAGCAAGAAGCTATGCTGCTGGCTTTAAAGATGAAGAGGCCAACAATGAGATAATGTAAGGAATGCAGCTCAAAAAGCTAGAAAAAAGCCAACCACCCAATGGAAAAATGGGCAAAAGACCTAAATAGACATTTCTCCAAGGAAGACATACAGATGGCCAACAAGCACATGAACAAATGCTCAACATCCCTGATTATTAGAGAAATGCAAATCAAAACCACCATGAGATACCACCTCACACCAGTCAGAATGGCCATCATTAATAAGTCCACAAATAACAAATGCTGGAGGGGTGTGGAGAAAAGGGAACCCTCCTGCACTGTTGGTGGGAATGTAAGCTGCTACAGCCACTATGGAAAACAGTATGGAGATACCTTAGAAATCTATACAGAGAACTACCACATGATCTAGCAAGCCCACTCTTGGGCATATATCTGGACAAAACTTTCCTTAAAAAAGACACATGCACCCGCATGTTCATTGCAGCTCTATTCACAATAGCCAAGATAAGGAAACAACCCAAATGTCCATCAACAGATGATTGGATTAGGAAGATGTGGTATATATACACAATGGAATACGACTTAGCCATAAAAAAGAACGAAATAATGCCATTTGCAGCAACACGGATGGAACTAGAGACTCTCATGCTGAGTGAAGTAAGTCAGAAAGAGAAAGACGAATACCATATGGTATCACTCATATCTGGTATCTAATATACAGCACAAATGAACCTTTCCACAGAAAAGAAAATCATGGACTCAGAGAATAGAATTGTGGCTGCCCGGAGGAGAGAGGGAGGGAGTGGGAGGAACTGGGAGCTTGGGGTTAACGGATGAAAACTATTGCTCTTGGAATGGATTAACAATGAGATCCTGCTGTGTTGCACTGAGAACTATGTCTAGATACTTACATTGCAACACAACAATGGGAGGAAAAATTATGTATACATGTATGTGTAACCTGGTCCCCATGCTGTACAGTGGAAAAAAAATAAAAAATAATAAAAAAATTTAAAAAGCTAGAAACGGCAAGGAGATAGACTCTTCCTTTATAGAGCATCCAGAGGAAGTACAGCCCTGCTAACACTTTGATCTTGAACTGATGAAACTCACTTTGGACTCTTAAATTCCACAACTTTAAGAGAATAAATGTGTTACTGTTTCTACAACCAGGTTTGTGGTACCTTATTACAGTACCCATAAGAAACAGATGATTACTTCAACATTATCACTGTGGCAGAGCTAGCTAGCCTTTCACAAGTAATCTGTGTTCTCCCTTCCAGTGTGGAAGTTATTAGTGGGAGGCAATTATCCAGTCAAAAGACAACATTTCCCAGTCAATGTGATGTGCCCAAGAAACTAGTTCTCTTGAGTAGAAAGTGAGCAAAAATAATGTGTTCTTTTCCTACTCTTTCTTCCCCCATCAACAGGCTACACAAGCCTGTGAGGCCCCAGAAAAATGGAAGATGTCTGGATCTTGAGTCATCAAAATAAAGAAATCACCTAGAAACATGAACATCTGTACTAAATTACTATATAAATTTGAAATAAAATTTTATTACGTTAAGCCGCTGATATGTTCTAGTTTAGTTATTACTGTAGTTAGCATTATCCTAAACTGAAGCAATTATTACCATCCATTAATGAAAAAGGTTGTCTAAACCATAACAGGTGCTTCGCAAATGCTTTATGGGATTAACAAATAAGAGACTCTGTCCTTCTTATAAACAGAGCAGAGATATAATGAACAAGGTTAAAGGCACTTTTATTTTCTTTATTTCTATACAATTTACTTTATATAAAACGCTTTCCCATAAAAAGCTACATTTAGCCAAATACGTAAGAGCAAAAGAGAAGACTTGAATGTTATGGGATGGGTCTCTTCCTAAAACTACAATAAAACACAGAATCCCTAATACTCCCTTGCCTTTCAGATACGAACTGACGATCACTGTATTTTCAACATTTCATACAATTCTTTATTTTTTTTCTTTGACAAAAATAATACATGATCTTTTTGTTTTGGGCTGCACTTACAGCATGTGGAAGTTCCTGGGCCAGGGACTGAACCTGTGCTGCAGTTGCAACCTGTGCCACAGTTGTGCCAACACCAGATCCTTAACCCGTGGTGCCACAAGGGAACTTCCAATAATACATAATTGTTAGATCAAATGGATATCCAACTGACTGCCCTTTTGGTATGCATAATTATTTTCACTAGTGTCAACTGTATTAAATATTTAAGACCTACTCTTCCTATCATTAACATAAGCACTCTGACTTAATAAAACCATCCACTTATATTTTCTTAAAAAAAAGCAGAAAATTCAATAAAGCAAATAATAATTATACAAATACTGTAGTGATAAATATGGTGAAGCTGTCAACACAGAACCATTGGCTGGGAGGCAGCATTACAATTTCGGTTTAAAAGTTATCTACGTCCAAGTAACTATATGAAGGCAGTTGATGTGTAAGAAAAACAAACAGGGAAAATATAAAGAGTATCCATATTGGGAGGTGAACCAACAGACAAGTATGCTCATGTCTTTAGAGAACTAAGTCTTGGTCTACTTATAAACTGTGTATCTTCTTTTTCCCTAGTTCTTTCTCCTATGAAGTGAATGAGCTTACAGGTCACCCTCAATTACTTTTTATTTTATTTGTTTCTTCTTTCTTTATTTTATTTATTTATTTATTTTTTTGCTTTTTAGGGCTGAACCTGCGGCATATGCAAATTCCCAGGCTAGGGGTCGAATTGCAACTGTAGCTGCTGGCCTTTGCCAGAGCCACAGCAACTCAGGATCCGAGCCGTGTCTGTGACCTACACCACAGCTCATGACAACACCAGATCCTTATCCCACTGAGCGAGGCCAGGGATCGAACCTGCATCTCCATGGATGGTAGTTGGATTCATTTCCACTGTGCTACAATGGGAACTCCCTGTTTCTTATTTCAAATCTCTCTCTCTCTCTTTTAAGGTCCCATTTGTTTATTTATGCTCTCATTTCTTTTTTTTGGTCGCACCTGCGGCACGCAGAAGTTACCAGGTCAGGGATTGAACCTGTGCCACAGCGGTGACCCACACTACACAACTCTTTTTTTTTTTTTTTAATTTTCCTTTTGTCATCTTTATTTTTCTCTTCTAAATGATTAACATGTTCATGACTCTGAGAAGCTGACGTGGTTTCCCAGAAGTGTGTTAACAAATGTCATGATAATGAAATAATTCTTTGTTGTATCAAAAGTTATTTAACATGGTAACTAACAGAGATTAGAATTTAAAATACTTTTAATTATAATTTTTAATCTGTTTAAAAGCAAGTTAAGTTGTTATATATCTGATTTCATTTAGCTTTTAAGTCTGTAAAGTGATGTGTGTGTGTAATTGTGTGCATTATTTGTGAAAATATCTAATGCTTTCATTTGGGTAGAGATAAACAGTTATTCTCAGAAAGTTCTCTGTTGAGAAGATATTCAATAACCATCATACACTCAGCAACTACTATGATATAAAAGAGAACATACTAGAGACAATGGGTAGAGTTCCAGAAATGAACAAGACTTTCCTCGACTTTAAGAGACTCACAGGAGACGTAAAATGTGTGCAATCACAACTATAATACCTTAAAGTCAAACCTTAAATAACTCCCTTATTTCTATAACATTAAATCTATACTTTGATGCTGAACTCACCATATCTAACACAAGTATCATGATTATGGATATGTATTTTGGAATCAAAATACTGAACTACGAAACTTGGTTTCACAACTTTCTGGTTGTATGATCTTGGGCAAATTCATTCATATTTCCTCTTTCTCTCAGTTCACATTCCTCATTATGAGATGGAGACAACAGTGCCTCCCTCTTCAGAATTAAAGAATATTTGTTATGTATTTAGAACAAGGCATCATACACAATCATTCAATAATAACTACCTCTATTATTATTGGCCAGTATGATTTGTTTTCCATAATCTATGCCATTTCTCCTACTATTCTTCCCTCTATTCTGCTTCAGTCACACTGGCCTCCAGGCTCCTCTGTGAATAGCATACATAGCTCCTGACTCAGAGCCTTTGCACTTTCTATCCAGCTACCTGAAGTGTTCCTTTCCTCCCAGCTAGCTTGCTTTCTCACTTCCTCTAGGGCACTGTTCAACTGTTGCCTTTAGGATGAGACCTCTGATATCCCTGCATAAAATAGCAATCCACAACCACAACCCCACGACATCCTTACTTTGCTTTATTTTCCTCCACAGCACTTATCACATCTAATATATTGTTACCTATTCACTGTGTCTCCCAATACATAAAAGCTGGTATTCAATCTGAAGTTAATGAATTACTCTAAAGGTACTAAGCGATTGACACCCACAAGTGAAAAAAATAAGGTGGCATAAACAGTAGAAATATAAGATTCTTGCTATACGATTGTGTTCCTAAAAAACAAGCGAACAAAAATCAACTGAAAAAACAAACAACTTTTTTTAGAAAAATCCTCAAGTTAACAAGTTAGAATAAATAAATCAAATTAAATTATGTACCTAAGGATAAGCTTTAAAACACGCAGACCATAAATAAAGTATTTTGGAAGTTAAAAGACCGGGGGGAGGGGGGAAGGAAAGACAATTCACTTTATAAGCAGAATTTACTATGCTAAGGATGACAATTTTTTTCATGAATCAATGTCTGAATTAATGTAATTCCAATCAAAATACTAATTGAATCTTTTTTCAAAAATAAAAAAATGATCATTTAATACCCCTGAAAAAATAAACATGAGGAAACAGTTTTGTAACAGGTACTATTTTAAAATAATGCTCTAAAATAAGTGCTCTTATTTAGGAATTGATATGCCCAGAAGACTGCTCATCGTTTTAATTCTTTTATCTCCCTGGGGTCATGGTCAATGTCCTATAGCCAGAGAGACAAGGAAAAAAATAGAAACATTCAAATCAGAAAAGAGGAAGTAAAATTATTATCTCTGCTTGCAGATGACAAGATCTTTTATGTAGAAAACTTATTCTACAAGAATAAAACTGTTAGAATAAACAAATTCAGCAAAGTTGCAGGATACAAAATCAACATACAGAAATCAGTTATGTTTACACACCCAAGCAATGAACAGTAAGGAAAGAAAATTAAGAAAACCTCAATTACAATCTCATAAAAAAGAAGAAAATAGTTAGAAATAAAGTTAAGAAGCTGAAAGACTTGTACACCTAAAGCTACAAGGTATTATTGAAATAACGAAGACATAAATGAATGGAAAGACATGCCATGTTCACAGATTAGAAGACTTAATATTGTTAAAGTTTCCATATTACCCAAAGTGATCTACAAATTCAATGGAATCCCCATAAAAAAAATGAACAAGACTTTTTCTTTGACTTTAAGAGACTTAAGGAGACATGAAATGTGCACAATCACAACTATAAAGCCTTAAAGTCAAACCTTAAATAACTCCTTTATTTTATATAGAAATAGGAAAAAAAAAAAAGAGAGAGAGAAACACCCTAAAAGTCACATGGAAACACAAAGAAGCCCGAATATCCAAAACAATCTTGAAAAAGAAGAACAAAACCAGAGGCTTCACACTCCTTGATTTCAAAGCATAGTACAAAGCTACAGTAATAAAAACCTTATGGCACTGGCATAAAGAAAGGCATAGAGACCAATGGAACATGATGGAGAGACCAGAAATAAACCCACACACATATGGTCAACAAAGATGCCAAGACTACAGAATGAAGAAAGAATAGTCTCTTTAATAATTGGTGATGGGAACACTGGATATCCACATACAGAAAAATAAAACTTGACCCTTCTCTTAAACCATGTTAAAAAATCAACTCAAAATGGATTAAAGACTTAAACTCAAGATCAGAAACTATAAAGCTCCTAAAATAAAACATAAGAGGAAAAGTTCACTAACACTGGTCTTGGCAATGACTTCTTGGACATGACATGAAAAGAATAAGTAACAAAAGCAAAAATAAACAAGTAGGTCTACATTAAACTAGAAAGCTTCTGCAGAGAAAAAAGGCAACCTAAAGAATATGAGAAAAAACTGTAAATCAACTACGATGAAAAAAATTTTTTTAAATGAAAGAGAAAAAAAGAATAAGAGAAAAAATTTGCAAACCATGCATCTGATAAAGGGTTAATATCTAAAATATATACATAACTCATAACTCAATAGCAAAAATCCCCCCCCCAAAACAAACAAAAACAAAACCCTTATTTAAAAATGGGCAAAGGGCTTGAATAGACATTTCTCCAAGGAAGACATTACAAATGCCCCAGAGGTACATGAAAAGTTGTTTAAAATCATTAATCAGAAAGGAAATGCAAATCAAAGCCACAATGAGGTATCAATTTATACTATTAGGATGGCCAATATAAAAAATTTAAAAAATAGCAAGTATAAAGATGTGAAGAAACTGAACACTTGGAGGGAACGTAAAATGATGCAGCTGCTATGGAAAACAGAATGTAGGTTCCTCAAAAAATTAAAAATAGAACCATCATACGATCTAGCAATAACACTTCTGAGTATTTATCCAAAAGAACTGAAATCAGGATTTCGAAGATATAGTTGTACTCCCATATTCAGTGCAGCATTATTCACAACAGGCAAGAGGTAGAAACAATCCTTAAGTCCATTGATGGATGATCGGACAAAGAAAACATGGGGGGTGTGTGTGTGCGTGTGTGTATATACACATAACGGAACATCATTCAATTAATACCACACAGAAATGCAAAGGAAGTTTCTAATAATCCTACTGATTTCTCAATATTTCAACTATGGAAAAATTACAATATTTATATTTCTAAGTATTGAAAATAAAAAGGACTCTTCAAATATTTCATCTGATGAAAATAACTGACAAAGAGAAAAACCACAGGCCCAAAATGGCATCACCTGTGCTAAGGCCCATGCTACCAAACCTACATTTAATACCTAACCTAAAAGCAGTTTCAATCTTCACCAGCAATGTAATCTTAAGGAACCAGTTTGGAATTTCCTGGTCAGCGTCAAGGAGGTCAAGGAGGTAATCTGCTACATGGGCCCTCTCCATCCTCTCTGATGAAGAAAAGGCAATATGTATGAAAAAAACCCTTGCCATTCCCTTTCCCCCCAAAAAGGTGTCTTGGCCTGAGAATAATCCTTCCTTTTCTTTCACTAAAGGTCCTGTGCCTCACCCTTCTTCCAATAAAAACCTTCCATTCTGTACAACCTCTAGAGTGCTGTGCCAGTTGCTAGACTGGATGCTGCCTGATTCATGAATTGTTGAAAAAAGCCAATTAGATTTTCAAATTTACCCAGGCTGCAGCAGTGACAACATCAGATCCTTAACCCACTGTGCCACAAGAGAACTCCCTGAATTTTGTTTTCTAACATAACCTGTGGCCCATTTCATTAAAGCCTTTTAGTAAGTGTTCATGATTAATGATGCTTAAGTATCACTTATATTTGCATAAATTGTTATGAATCAACTTTGAACCTGGGTTCAACAGAATCAATCAGAGATTCCCTTAATGAGGAGCTCCTGTCATGCCTCAGTGGTTAACAAACCCCATTAGTATCCATGAGGATGCGGGTTGGATCCCTGGCCTCATTGAGCAGGTTAAGGATCCGGCATTGCAGTGAGCTGTGGTGTAGGTCACAGACATGGTTCGGATCCCGCCTTGCTTGTGGCTGTGGTGTAGGCAGGCAGCTGTATCTCTGATTCGATCCCTAGCCTGGGAACCTCCATATGCCACGGCTGAGGCCTTAGAAAGCAAAAAAAAAAAAAAAGAAAGCAAAAAAAAAAAGAAAGAAAGAAAAAAAAGAAAAAGAAATTCTCTTAATGAAACTAAATGGTAAAAGATCAAAATATCCAGCTTCGTATACCCCAAACAGTTTTATCAGATGATTAGGCTTAGTTTTGATTTAAAGTAAACATGATCCCCCCTCTCAAGAGTCCTACTCTAATGCAGTGTTTATAAACCTTGTTTTCCTAATGGCCTCTCCTCATGAAAGTTTAATGCCACAGATATTCTCTAAATCTGTTTATGTACTATATGTATATTTGTGCCTCATGCATTAAGATTTTTTTTCACCCTCAAAGAACCAAATTCCACTGCCTTCTCATATTAAAGGAATATTTGAGAAAGCATCCCCAAACGGGAACAGATGGGTCTCCAGGTAGTGACGGAAGAATGGCTTAATCCTAGAGTCCAGACTAGCCTGTCAGGTCCCCTTTTCTCTTACTTGAAATCAGCTCTTCTACTGAGAGCTAGGTTTACCCGTGAAGCTCTAATGGAAGATCCAAACTAAGGCAGGTATCATAACTCAGAAGGGAATTCCCCATAGAGTCCTCTTGATTCTATCCTTTCTACTCTATTAAAAATTATGGCAGCACAATTAGAATCTCTCCATGTAGGCTCAAAAATGTTTCTGGAGTAAGAACAGAAAAGGGAAATTAATAAGCATGGCATCGATTTTAAACCAAGTGAAAAATACACAGGTAAAACCATCTTCACCAGGCTTACCAAAGAGAACCACAGTCTATTGTTGAGGGATAGTTCTAATTTTGAGATGCTTTAAGCCCTAGGGCGTTCTTGTCCTCTCAGAAGACTTGTTTTACTTACTTACTCACTTACTTACTTTTAGGGCTGCACACTTGGCATATGGAAGTTCCCAGGCCAGGGGTTGAATCGGAGCTATAGCTGCTGGCCTACACCACAGCCACAGCAATGCAAATCAAAGTGAGTCTGTGACCTACACGACAGTTCATGGCAACGCCAGACCCCTGAGCGAGGCCAGGGATCAAACACGCATCCTCTCGGATACTAGTCAGATTTGTTTCCACTGCACCACAACAGGAACTCCTCACAAGACTTGATTTTAAAATAAAGTTTTCTAGGCTCCTGATCTGTTGTTGAGGCTATGTAGGTATAAACTACAACCAAATAAAACTCATGAAGCTATCATTCCCTAAAATCAAAAGGGTGGCAAAACTATTCTCCCCATAAACTCAATTTTGACATACACCTGCCTCTAATGTTGATAGACTGGACCTCTTCCTTTTCCCTTGTCACCTGTTGGCATTTATTTATTATTTATTTTTTTATTTTTGCTTTATAGGGCTGCACCCACAGCATATGGAAGTTCTGAGGCTAGGGATTGAAGGGTAGCTACAGCTGCTGGCCTATGCCACAGCCACAGCAACTCGGGATCCGAGCCACGTCTGCAACCTACACTACAGCACACGGCAACACTGGATCCCCAACTCACTGGGTGAGGCCAGGGATCAAACTCGCATCCTCATGGATACTTGCTGGATTCATTTCTGCTGTGCCACAACGGAACTCCTTTTTTTTTCCTCCAGCATTTTAAGTCCTATTCTTTCACTCTAAAATCTTGCCTATCCCTATCTTCCATACTATTCAAGTGTGGATGGTGTAATAGGAAAAGCTCTTCTTACTACAAGGGTCTGTCTCTCTTCTCCAATTTGTCCTGTGTATACTGACTGTGTTACTAACCTCTTTTAAAAAATCCCATCATCCACAAGGTGGAGTCTATCTTTGGGCTGACATTTACGGTTCTCCATAAGCCATCGTCAATCTGCTTTTCACATCTTATTGCCTACTATGCCCTAACAAAGCATACCACTTCAGTTAAATGAAACTACTATTTCCCAAACAAGCCTACTAAGTCAACAGCGCCTTTGCTTTCACATTATCCTCATATGAAATACCCTTCATTCTCTTATACTCCCAGCAAAATCCTAGCCAGCCTGAAAGACTTGGCGTAATTGTTCCTTTCTTAATTACCCCAAGTGAAATGAACTCACAACCTTTAAGGAACCCACCAAGTGAATCAAGATATACTAGCTCCTCTGTCCCATTAAGAGTCCTTTCACAGGACATTTTGCCTTGATAGTCTCTACCCAGAGTATTTCACAAGTTAATAGTCAAAGCCAGCTATTCAAAGACCTGTGAACCGATGAAGTTTTTCTAGTCACAACCCTATCATTCCTTATTGCCACTCATATACACACACTCTGCTCAATGGGTAAATCCCTACAGTTAGGCTACTTACACAAGCATTCTGGTTAGTATACACACTGGTTAACAAGCTCCTTGAAGGCAGGAACCATGTCTTGTCACCGTCTACTCTAAGCAAATTGAGTGCTAAATAAATATTCATGAAACTAAATCACAAAAGTGGCACTGGATTGGGAGGGAGGAAGAAATTGCAGATATACTAAATAAAAGTCCTTGTATTATTACTTTGCAGTCTATAAGTATCTGATCTATCCAGTATAGTCAGCCTCACGCTGACTATGACGTGATCTGGCTCTAGCATACTAAAGAGCGGCTAGGCAATCTGTGATTAACCTTTGGAAAGTAATTATCATAAATGATGTAACAATGGCTCTCTTCATGAAGGCAATAAACACATGGTGCACTGAATAAACAACTGGTGGTAAGGGACTTACTAACACTGCTCTCAGGGAGACAGGCAGAGGAGGAGATAAGTCATTTCCCTGAAGTCCTGCCACTCTGACGCAAGGTCAAGGGGGAGAAAGCACCTCTCTTACCTCTCAAAAAAACTAATGTCAAAAGGTTTAAAGACTTAAATATAAGACAAGACACCATTAAACTCCTGGAAGAGAACATAGGCAAAACATTCTCTGACATCAACCTTATGAATATTTTCTCAGGTCAGTCTCCCAAAGCAACAGAAATAAGAACAAAAATAAACCTAATCAAACTGACAAGCTTTTGCATAACAAAGGAAACCAAAAAGAAAACAAAAAGACAACTTACAGAATGGGAGAAAATAGTTTCAAATGATGCAATGGACAAGGGCTTAATCTCTAGAATATACAAGCAAGTTATACAACTCAACAGCAAAAAAGCCAGTAACCCAATGGAAAAATGGGCAAAAGACCTAAATAGACATTTCTCCAAGGAAGACATACAGATGGCCAACAAGCACATGAACAAATGCTCAACATCCCTGATTATTAGAGAAATGCAAATCAAAACCACCATGAGATACCACCTCATACCAGTCAGAATGGCCATCATTAATAAGTCCACAAATAACAAATGCTGGAGGGGTGTGGAGAAAAGGGAACCCTCCTGCACTGTTGGTGGGAATGTAAGCTGCTACAGCCACTATGGAAAACAGTATGGAGATACCTTAGAAATCTATACAGAGAACTACCACATGATCTAGCAAGCCCACTCTTGGGCATATATCTGGACAAAACTTTCCTTAAAAAAGACACATGCACCCGCATGTTCATTGCAGCTCTATTCACAATAGCCAAGATAAGGAAACAACCCAAATGTCCATCAACAGATGATTGGATTAGGAAGATGTGGTATATATACACAATGGAATACGACTCAGCCATAAAAAAGAACAAAATAATGCCATTTGTAGCAACATGGATGGAACTAGAGACTCTCATGCTGAGTGAAGTAAGTCAGAAAGAGAAAGACGAATACCATATGGTATCACTCATATCTGGTATCTAATATACAGCACAAATGAACCTTTCCACAGAAAAGAAAATCATGGACTCAGAGAATAGAATTGTGGCTGCCCGGAGGAGAGAGGGAGGGAGTGGGAGGAACTGGGAGCTTGGGGTTAACGGATGAAAACTATTGCTCTTGGAATGGATTAACAATGAGATCCTGCTGTGTTGCACTGAGAACTATGTCTAGATACTTACAATGGAGCACAACAATGGGAGAAAAAATTATGTATACATGATATGTAACTGGGTCCCCATGCTGTACAGTAGGAAAAGAAAAAAAAAGAAAAGAAAATGTAATTTTAAAAAAAGCTGTAAGGAAAGAAGATTCATAACATTTAACTTTAGAGATCCATCAAAAAATCGTGGAATGGGTCTTACTGATATCTATTCTCAGTTTAAAAATTTTGTTCTACAATTTAATAAACACTGCTCTCATGGAGACAAAACATAATATCCTATTTTCTCATCATAAATATTCCTGGCCATCAATCACTGTATTTTTCACTGTGTTTGAAAAGGAATGAACTTCCCCATTTAGAAGAATTTCTTCCATGAGCTGCTACCTAATTCATCAGTATTATCTGTCTGCATTTGTATTTTACAGCCAAAGCTGTAAACAATACCTCAATGAGTAACTGCAAGTAATTTTAATTAAATACCTTCTTTGGTGCAGAAAAACTAAAGAACAATGTGTCAAGAGTCAGAGGAATCAGATCCACAAATAAGACATGCGACTTTGGGTAAACTACAAATGCTGTGCCTACTTTCCTGCAATAAGAGATGTAAGGCTTCTGAAATTGTTCAAGTAATACTTTCCTGCCACCAGATATTTTCTATGCCAAAAATTTGAAATTGTAAAACACTGACAACCACCTAGATAGATGACTTAAAAAGTACATATTGGCTATTAAATTCTGACTTTAAAACACAAAAAGAAAAAAAAACCAAAAAACAAACACCTTATAAGAACTTGAAAGTGAAGCTTTAACATACTTATCTGTGAGTTCTGTTCTAGCAAGCTCTACCACAAAGCTCTTATCTGGATCCTTTTAAATTTTTTTTTTTTTTTTTTTTTTTGTCTTTTCTAGGGCTGTATCCAAGGCATATGGAGGTTCTCAGGCTAGGGGTCTAATTGGAGCTGTAGCTGCCGGCCTATGCCAGAGCCACAGCAATGTCAGATCCGAGCCGCGTCTGCGACCTACACCACAGTTCATGGCAACACTGGATCCTTAACCCACCGATCAAGGCCAGGGATTGAACCTGCATCCTCATGGTTGCCAGTCGGATTCGCTAACCACTGCGACATGACAGGGACTTCTAAAATTTTCTTTTAACATAAGTTTCAAGAGTTAGCAGAGTGCTAGCCCTATTAGCCTAAAGACCACATGAACAAGCCTACGGTCTGACAAGAGCAGGTCTGCTGACCAACTGCAACAAGGAAGACTGCACACCAGGGGAATCTAGGTCCATCTCTCGCAACAAGGGAAAAGAGGGTTTTAAGATTTGGGAAAGTGGAATTTAGGTGAAATTGACATGAAGCAGTGTTTTGATAGACTTAGAGCAAAGCAGGAGTTGTGTGTAAAGGGGTCTACTTCAGGACTGGACTGCAGAGTGAGCAAAGTGAGCCCTAGGAACTACAAAGTTAAGATAGATGTGAATGCTGTGTCCAGAAACCCTTATCTGAAGCTGTGTGTCTCGGCTATAAATCAAGACTGCTCCTCACTCTGGCAAAAAGACTTAGATTCATTCTCCAGGCAAATATAAAATTTCTGTTTACATGACGGCATCTAGTACAAAGAAGGCTGAGAAATGTGGTCTTTGTTCGTGGAGGTCTGTGCCCAGCAAAAAACCAATTCTCTGTCTTAGGATATAGAAAGGAAGGAATACTGGAGAAAACAATTTGCCATTACTGACACAAGTGCATGCTCAAATGTTTCTCTAAATTTTATTTATGAGACAATAGCCATTGTTGTTCTATGAAAGCTCATATAATATATTTGCTGAAACATCACTAACACATACTTCCTGAGATTTCCCTTAATGGTGTGTTCTGTTCCCTCACCTACCAAATGGTAATCTGAAATTATGCTCAAAAGTACATTTTCACTGTCAGGTTTCAATTTATTTCCGTGAATTTTATCTTTGAAAGAAGTGAAGAGTCTTAGATATATGCTTATCGTGCTGTGTTTCAAGACAATATTATAACTTTGCAGGGATAACAGAAATATTTTATAAAATTTCACTGAATAAAGTACTTTGGTTTTTTGTTTTTTGGCTATAAAAGTTGCTCAAGTGCAAATAAACATCACTGTACCATCACAAAAAAAAAAAAAAAAAAAAAGATTCTCCAAGCAAGCGTGTAATGATTTATTCTTGATGATATAATTACAACACAAGTGAAGCTTCTGATAGTCTGATTTTCCAGCATAAAGTTTTTCAGTGAACAGGCAAGCCACAGTCACTCAAAGACAGGGTTTGTTATGACACTTTACAGTTCTATCATTCTTGGGGGAAATACTGTTTCCTGTTAAGTCTGAGGTTTTATCTGTGCCTGCTATTCCAGACTGATAAATGGCCAGACAAGATTCTGACTTTCTCCGTTGAGATTCCTGCCTCCATTTTATGTCAGAGTGTTTGCTAATTAATTTAACTGATTATATTATGCTCTTCAGAAAATAGTTTATTTACTAATTTATCTTTTGATTTATTATGCAGCAATTCTCCACAAAAGGTATCCAGTTTGGGTGGATATTACTGTCTTTTTGAAGAAACCTAACTTACTCCAGTGAAGGTTATGGACTTAATGTGCTAGCTTACTTCATTTAGCATAATTCCCTCAAGGTTTATCCATGTTGTTGCAAATGGCAGGACTGCCTTCTTTTTCTCTTGCCTGAGTAACATGTATATGTATAGATACATGCACACACATATGTATATGTATGTATGTATATATGTACACACATACACATACACACACACACACACACACACAATTCCATCTTCTTTATCCATTCATCCACAGACACATATTATTTACATACCTTGGCTACTGTGAACAATCCTATAATACACATGGGAGTGCAGAAATCTCTTTAATATTCTTTCATATCCTTTGGATATATACTCATAAGTTGAACTTCCGGATCATATGGCAGTTCTATTTTTAATTTTTAAAGGAACTCAACATTGTTTTCCATAGTGGCTGTGCCAATCTACATTCCCACCAATAGTGCACAAGGATTCCCTTTTCTCTACATCCTCACTGCTTATCTCTTGCCCTTTTTATGACAAAAACTAAAAAGCTTGTGCACAGTGAAGGGACCCATCAAGAAAATGAAAAGGCAATCAAAAGAAGACGAGAAAATATCAGAAAATCAAATCTGAGAAAGAGTTAATTCAAAAATATTAAAAACTCACAGAAGTTAACAGCGAAAAAAACCCCAGACAATATGATTTAAAAATGGGCAGAGGAGGAATTCTTGCTGTGGTGCGGTGGACTAAGAATCCAACTGCAGTGGCTCAGATCCCTATGGAGGCATGGGTTTGATCCCACGACCCGTGCAGTGAGTCAAAGGATCCAGCACTGCTGCAGCTGTGGCATAGGTCAAAGCTGCAGCTCATGTTCAATCCCTGTCTTGGGAACTTCCACATACCTTGAGTGTGTGGTCATTAAAAAAAGGGTTGAGTGGGCAGAGGAACTGAATAGACATTTTTCCGAGATACAAATGGCCAACAGGTATGAAAAGGTACTCAACAGCATTATCACCAAGGCATACAAATCAAACCACAATGAGATATCACCTCACACCTGTTGGAATGGCTATCATAAAAATTACAAGAGATAATAAGTATGGGCTATTATTTTATTGTGAAGTCCTCCAGTACTGCAATGTAATTTATAAAATATCAAGAAAATGTGAGCTTTGGAGTTCTCATGTGGCTCAGCAAAATGAATCTGAATGAGGCTGGGATCTGGTGTTGCTGTGGCTGTGGCCAGTGGCCACAGCTCCAATTCAACCCCTTGTTTGGGAACCTCCATGTGCCATGGGTGGTGAGGCCTTAAAAAAAAAGAAAAAAGAAAGAAAAGAAAGTGTGAGCTTTGTTAGAAGCAATAGTCTTAAATGGAAACTGGACTTTCTCCTATACTGGTATGAGAGCACAATAAACATTAAAATTATATTTATAAAGCAGCATTTCAAGTTAAATATCAGAAGTCACTGGCTTCTAGTACATACTGGGAATCAAGACGACTTTATGCAGGAGGATGAGATTATGAAGTGACATATCTGGGTACTGCTTTCCTCTCTTCCATAAAAGTACTTCTGTCTCTCATTAAACAACATTAGCCAGTATTTCTCAGGTTTGTTTTTCTATCCACTTTATGAGTAAGACTGAAGATAAGTTTATGAACATATGCTAGTTATCCTCTGAGACTTTTGGGGAAAAGGTAACATGGATGCAGAAATAACATAATAGGACAGGATATTCATTTATGGGCAGCTTTTAAAATAGAGACAAGCTTAGCTACCCTGGAGTAGAACCATGTCTCGTTCTCCTAACACTAATTTCCTCACAATTCTTATTTCTAGAGAAAAACAGGTGAAAATTGATGGCCTATGGTTTTTAGGTGATGTTCTAATGGCAGCTCTTGAATAGGAGCATAGATATGTCAATGGGCATAATAAAAATTGTTGATTTTAACCTCAATTAGATATATAACACTGTCCAGCAGTCCCATCACTGTTAAACAGTTGGTTTCTTCTATTTCTTAAAATGGCTAAAACAACAATAAAAAGTCATTTCCATTACTCCTCAGATATCATACCTACCCACCTGTACTTCACTCTCAGCTAAGAACCTACCTTCTTATATTTGAGAAAATAGAGACACTATTGTAAAGATCTTCTTCTTCTTCTTCTTTTTTTTTTTTTTTTTTTTGTCTTTTTAGGGCTGCACCTGCAGCATATGGAAGTTCCCAGGCTAGGGGTCAAATTGGAGCTGTAGTCGCTGGCCTGTGCCACAGCAATGCAGGATCTGAGCTGTGTCTGTGCCCTACACCCAGCCAGCTCATGGCAACGCCAGATCCTTACCCCACTGATTGAGACCAGGGATTGAACCTGTGTCCTCACAGATACTAGTCAGATTCGTTTCCGCTGAGCCATGATGGGAACTCCTGTAAAGATCTTCTTTCACTACCTTCTCCTCAACCTTAAAGCTAACCTTTATTTGTGCCCAGTGCTGACCCTTTACGAAGCTGTGATCCCGAGAGAGGTACTTTTCTTTTCAAGAGAGGTCCCACCTGATTCTATCTTCTTTCAAGCCCTCTCAGAACCTTGCTCCATCATTTATATGCTCTCTTCAATATCTTTATTCTCTCCATCACCACTCATGTTTTCCTTTCAGCCTACAAACATGCTCAAACTTACTTCAAAGTGAAGACCTTCCCTTAACCTTGCTTGTCTCATATTAAACCAGTTCCTCTTTTCACGGCCAAATTTCTTTAAAAAAGTCAGAGTTGTTTCATTTTCATGACTTCCACTTATTCCTCAGCTCACTACAATCTATTTTTCACCCCATGACTCTGCTGAAATTACTCTTGCAAAGGCCCATGTGATTCTAAGAGCCAAATCAAAGGCCTCATAAATTCTCATTCTACTTGATATTACAGCAGCATCTCATACTCGTGACTTCTTTCTTTTTGAAATTCTCTAACTACAACTACTACCAAACACCAATGATTTCCAAATCCATGCCTCCAGCCAAGACTTCTCTCCTGAGCTCCAGACCTATAGATCAAATTTACAACTATACTTTAAACACATCATAATCAACATGTCTCAAATGAATGGAAATACATTCCAGTAAGTCTACCTTCTAAATACCTCTCAATTCCACCCCTACTATAACTACCCTGGTTCAAATCCTCATAATAACACTCAAATTGCCTCTTAGGGGTAGACGATTATTTGTGCCTCTAACAGCCATTCTTCTTCTTGGATACATGGCTGCCTAGCTAAAGACCACATTTCCCAGCCTCTCTTGTATTTGTGTGGTCAAAAGTTAAATTCTAGCAACCAAAAGTGAGTAGAACTGGTATGTGACTTCCAACCACATTTCCTTTAAAGAAAACCTGCTTGCCTTAAAATACCTGTATCTCGGGAGTTCCTGTCGTGGCTCATTGGTTAATGAATCCAACTAGGAACCATGGGGTTGCGGGTTCAAACCCTGGCCTCACTCAGTGGGTTAAGGATCCGGCGTTGCTGTGGCTCTGATGTAGGCCAGCAGCTACAGCTCGGATTAGACCCTTTGCCTGGGAATCTCCATGTGCTGCAGTGCGGCCCTATAAAGACAAAAAAACAAAAACAAAAACAAAAAACCAAACCCAAAAAATCTGTATCTTTTCCACTAAAGAGGAACATACTAGTAACCTAAACTCACTTAAGCAGATGAATGAGTGCTCTACTGGGTGACGGCATAAAATGGAAAGAACATGCACCCCTGAATGACCTCATGGAACAGAACTAAACTACTAACTTGTGCTCATGTCAGAACTGCTACATGAGAGAGAAATAAATGTCTATCTTGTTTATTTATTTATTCTATTATTTTTTTTGTCTTTTGTCCTTTTGGGGCCACACCCGTGGCATGTGGAGGTTCCCAGGCTAGGGGTCTAATCAGAGCTGTAGCCGCTGGCCTATGCCAGAGCCACAGTAACGTGGGATCCAAGCTGCGTGTGCGACCTACACCACAGCTCATGGCAACACTGAATCCTTAACCCACTGAGCAAGGCCAGGGATCGATCGAACCCACAACCTCATGGTACCTAGTTGGATTTGTTTCCGCTGTGCCACAACGGAACTCCTACCTTGTTTATTTAGATCACTTTATTTGCGGGTTTCTTTGTTACAGCAGTAAATCCGAACCCTAATAACCTTTTCAATATACCTCTCAACTAGTCTCCCCATTTCCAGTATTAACTTACATTTCAGTACATTTGTCACAGACTGCTGGTTATATTTAAAACACAGACTAAATATTAGTCTTCTCCCTAATAACTTTCTAAGACCCACAGCTCTAGATGTCTTGACATGGAATAGAAGGTATCACATTATCGTTCTAGCTTCTATCCTTTGTAACCCACTCCCATCCTGGACCACGCCCCCCATTTTCCCACATGGATACTTTAGCTCTAGCCTCATTAGACTTCAACTCTCTACAGTGTAACAGAAAAACAATACATAACTCTGCAAAGTGAAAGATGGAGGAAGTAAAAAAATATTAAATCTGATGGGGCAATCAAAAAAAGGTATGAATTAGACAAGGTGTACTTTACCCACACTGTCGTTAAAATGGTAAACTTCAGGGTGTGTTCTTTGTGGGAAGCATTTGAAGATGCATTGACTAACCAGGGGCTGAAATGTCAAGAGCATCAAAACCAACCAGAAAAATAAATTAAGAGGCTGATTTAATTACATGGAAAATACATGATTTTTATTGAGGTGAATCCATATTACAAAGTGTACAATTCAGTGGCATTTAGTACATTCACAATGTTTGTCACCATCACCTCTATATAATTCCAAAACATTTTTATCACCCCCAAAGGAAACCATATACACACTATACAGTCACTTCCCATTCCCCTTTCTCCTCAGCCCCTGGCAACAGCAAATCTGCTTTCTGTCCCTAAAGGTTTACTTATGCTGTATACTTCATATGTGAAAATATACAATATATGACCTATTCTGTTTGGTTTCTTTTATTTAGCATAATGTTTCCGTGGTTCATTTCTGTTAAAGCATTTATCAATAGGGGTGACATAAATTTTAAATGCAGCATTATTTATAAATGAAAAGTATTAGAACCAACCTCAAGGCTCACACATAGTACAGTCACTGAATTAACTATGGTATATCCATATGATGGCATACTATGCAGAATGAGAAAGATCTTTAATCTGCTGTGACTTTTATTATTAGTGTTGTTGTTATGCGAATACATGAATTTAAGAAAGATAATTCTACTATCTGGAAAAACACTAATAAGAAAGTGAATTTCTACTAATCCAAGTTCTGCACATTCTCTACTGATTTCTAGGCCTGTTTGAATCACGCTTACAAATTCTTCTCCCTTGAACTTCTTCCGACACAGAAAACAAACTCATGATAGCTGTGTCTTTCTTGGTTGTAAATTTTAAAAGGACCTGTCAGTACTTCAGAACCTATTGTTATTTATCTAGATGACACCTATAGACTTTTCATTTTAAGACTATATATATATATATACACATATATATATATCAAAGATCCAAACTAAACACATAAAAAGGGTTAATTTGTTTATCTGGAGATTGATTTTATTTTACCTTACAAATAACAAATGTTTTTCCCCCATTTTCTCCAGCAAGTAGAATGAGTATCCTACAAAAGGCTAGAAAGTTTCTTTGTTCCACAAAGTGTAAGAACTCCAGCAACCGAACTCACAAATTGTAGGATTTTTTGAACATTAAAAAACCCTTTTCAAGAGTTCTTGGGTGGTCTAGTAGGTAAAGGATCTTGTGTTGTCACTGCTATGGTGTAGGCGTGATCCCTGACCTAAGAACTTCCACATGCCATGGGCATGGTAAAAAAAGAAAAAAAAAGGGGGACAAAGACTTCTTCAGGGAGGATTTTATAGTCTACTCTAGACATAATATTAATTTAAGTTCCAAAAGGGCAATTCCTGGGAATTCCCACTGTGGCTCAGCGGTAACTGAACTTGACTAGTACCCATGAGGATGTGAGTTTGATCCCTGGCCTTGCTCAGAGGGTTAAGGATCTGGTTGCTGTAAGCTGTAGCATAGGTTGCAGATGTGGCTCGGATCTAGCATTGCCGTGGCTGTGATGTAAGCTGGCAGCTATAGCTCTGATTCAACCCCTAGCCAGGGAACCTTCATATGCTGCAGGTGTGGCCCTAAAAACACAAAAAGTCCAAAACAAAAAACAAAAAACCACCAAAAACCTAGGATGCCTGTACAGAAACACACACACACACAAATCTGGAAAAAAAATCACAAGTCTACAGTGTTTATACAGGTAGTAGAATGATGAATGTTTAGTTTCCTCTTTTTATTTTTTTCTTTTTTACTTTTATTATAACAATCAAACACCATCTTTGCAGTTTAAGGTAAAAAGTTATAGACTGATGCTTAATTAAAGGACAAATTAAAGCCACACGTGTAAGATTAGAGGCCCCGATGAGATATTAAAACCAACTGCACATTTAAGAAAAAAATTTTGTCCAAGGAAGTTTTCATCTAGCTTCAGGTTCAAATTGGATATCAGTTGTAAAGACAAAGGGGAAAAAAAAAAAAAAAACCTTTGGATGCAAATTCTTAAAATCCTTTCCATTTCACTTGACTATTTCAGATTTGGCTTTTGTTTTTCAAAAAGTTGAAAACTGGCCATCAGAGTTCTAATTTAGAAAAATCTGACTATACCCAATGAAGG
Organism: Sus scrofa; assembly: GCF_054392235.1. Taxonomy (NCBI): domain Eukaryota; kingdom Metazoa; phylum Chordata; class Mammalia; order Artiodactyla; family Suidae; genus Sus; species Sus scrofa. The sequence continues at coordinate 113,170,844 of NC_139385.1, read as the reverse complement.
TTTCCTCACTCACAACATTCCAAATACAACCTGAATCATATCAGTCTCCTAGGGTTAACTACCAACTCACAGAAGAATGCACTAAATGTTCCTTCAGGGAGGCAACAGGCAAAAGCTAGCCTGAGGGGAAAATTCTACAGGACAAGTGGCTAAGTTTCTTCAAAAGAAAAAAAAAAAAAAAAAGGAAGGAAAAAGATAAATGAGATGAACCTATAGATATAAAAGAAATTTGAGACATCAACTAATTGCAATGTGTGAAACTCATTTGCTATTATTATTACTGTTAAAAGATGACAGTGGTATTGTGGGATTTTTAATGACTGTATTAAGGCATATTTAAAAATCACATAATTCATCCATAAAGTGCATAATTCAATTTTTTTTTAGTAAATTCACCAAGTTGCAGAACCACCACTACAAATCAGTTTAGAATATTTCTATTACCCCAGTAAGATCCCTCACCTCCATTAACTATTAATTCCTCCCCACCCTCCTCTACACCAGCCCACTTTCTGACTCTACAGTTTTGCCTTTTCAGACCACATCATGTTAATGCAATCATACACTAAGCAGTCTCTTCCGTTTAGCTCTTTTCACTTTACCCATTCTTAAGGTTCATTTATGTCATAGCATGTATGAACAGTTTCTTTTTATTGCTGAAAAGTATTCCATTGTATGGACATAATTTTGTGTATTCATTTACCAGACAATAGGCAGGTAGGTTGTTTTCAACTTCCATTATGAATAATACTGTTGTGAACACTGGCGTGTGAATGCTGCTGTATGTGTGGATCTATACAAGTGAAACTGCTAGGTCATTATGGCAAATTAATATTTAACTTTTAAAGAAACTTTTAAAGTGCTTTGGCTATCAGCTTATTTAATCTCTACCTTAAGAGGAAGCTACTATTATCCCCATTTTAGGGATGAGGAAACAGAAAATCCTCCAGAAAGCTTAAGCAATGTGGTCAGGCCAGACTAGAATCCAATAGCCTGGCTTTTACATTCTGTGCACTTAACCACTGGGTCATATACTTTAAGCTCACCAACAAGTTAAACATTTCTTACAGCATATAAACAAGTTAAAACGAAGATATTAAATATAAAAATTCAGGTGACTTCTATGTACATATAAGAAGGGAATACATGTTAACTAAATTTCTGTGTATATCTAATAACATATATATGGTAATAACCCTTGTTATCTCTGAGTGGCAGAACATGACTAAATTTTTTTCTTTTTATTTAATTGTGTTTTCTTTAATTACAATGATCTATATACACAAGGCAATGTTCAAGATTAACAACATAAGACAATAAATGATTTGATGAATAGTAAGATTTTAAGTCCCTAATTTTTTAAAGGAAATTTTAAGATGTCTTAAGTAAGTACAGTGCACTGACCCTAAGTTGAGTGCTATGAACATAAAATTGATTAAAACTTAGGAACAAAGAAAGGCAACTCTAGAATGACAATATAGCTGTGCTAAGTGCTATAACAGAGCTATTCCTGCAGAGGAGTCATCTTAGTCAGACCAGAGACGAGAGGAGGAAGGCTTGCTGAAAGAGAAGATGCTGAACTCATCTGAGGGAATGATGTACATGTGCACTACTTCTAATTAGAGACTGCTTTATTAATAACAGAGCCACTGCTTAATTATTAAAAATGGAGACCATGCTTCAAATGCCAAATCTTTAATTTTTTTAAACCTCAGATTTTGTCAATTTCAAATATCCAATAAAGAATAGTAGATTCAAACCTGGAAGAAATATACAAATTCTTAGAAAAGTACAATCTTTCTAGACTAAACCAAGATGAAATAGAAAAGATGAATGGACCAATCATAAGCACTGAAATTGAAACTGTGATTAAAAAACTTCCAACAAACAAAAGTCCAGGACCAGATGGCTTCACAGGTGAATTCTATCAAACATTCAGATAAGAGCTAACACCTATCCTTCTGAAAGCATTCCAAAAAATCACAGAGAAAGGGACACTCCAAAACTCATTCTATGAGGCCACTATCACCCTGATACCAAAAACAAAGATATCACAAAAAAAGAAAATTACAGGCCAATTTCATTGATGAACATCGATGCAAAAATCCTCAACAAAATACTAGCAAACTGAATCCAACAATACATTAAAAGGATAGTACATCATGATCGAGTGGGATTTACCCCAGGGATGCAAGGGTTCTTCAATACCTGCAAATCAATCAGTGTGATACATTACATTAACAAACTGAAGAATAAAAACCACATGATACTCTCAATAGAAACGGAAAAAGCCTTTGACAAAATCCTACACCCATTTCTGATAAAAACCCTTCAGAAAGTGGGCATAGAGGGAACCTACCTCAACATAATAAAGGCCATATATAACAAACACACAGGTAACATCATTCTCAATGGTGAGAAGCTGAAAGAATTCCCACTGATATCAGGAACAAGACAAGAATGTCTGCTCTTGCCACTACTATTCAACATCGTTTTGGAAGTCCTAGCCACAGCAAACAGAGAAGTAAAAGAGATAAAAGGAATCCACATTGGAAAGGAAGAAGTAAAACTATCACTATTTGCAGATGACATGATAGTATACCTAGAGAATCCTAAAGACTCTACCAGAAAACTGTCAGAGCTCATCCATGAATTTGGCAAAGTCCTAGAATACAAAATTAATTTGCAGAAATCGACTGCACTTTTATGTACTATCAATGAAAGATCAGAAAGAGAAATTAGGGAAGCAATCCCGTTTACCATTGCATCCAAAAGAATAAAATACCTAGGAGTAAACCTACCTAAAGAGACAAAAGACCTGTACTCTGAAAACAATAAGACACTGATGAAAGAAATCAAAGATGACACAAATAGATGGAAAGACCACGCTCTTGAATTAAAAGTCAATATTATCGAAATGACTATACCACCCAAGGCAATCTACAGATTCAATGTAATCCCTAGCAAATTACCAAGGACATTTTTCACAGAACTTGAACAAAATATTTTAAAGTTTGTTTGGAAGCACAAAAGACCCAGAATAGCCAAAGATATCCTGGAAAAGAAAAATGGAGCTGGAGAAATCAGGCTCCCTGACTTCAGACTATACTACAAAGCAACAACCATCAAAACTTTATGTTACTGGCACAAAGACAGACATATAGATCAATGGAACAGGACAGAAAGTCCAGAATTAAACCCACGCACCTACAGCCAACTAGTCTATGACAAGGGAGGCAAAAACATACAATGGAGAAAAGACAGCTTGTTCAATAAGTGGTGCTGGGAAAATTGGACAGCCACATGGGAAAAGAATGAAATTAGAACACTCCCTAACACCATACACAAAAATCAACTCCAAATGGACACAAGACCTAGATATAAAACCAGATACTATAAAACTCTTAGAGGAAAACATAGGCCAAACACTCTCTGACATAAACGACAGCAACATCTTCTCAGATCCACCTCTTAGAGTCATGACAGTAAAAACAAAAATAAACAAATGGGACCTACTCAAACTTCAAAGTTTCTGCACAGCAAAGGAAACCCTGAACAAAATGCAAAGACAACCCACAGAATGGGAGAAAATCTTTGCAAGTGAATCGACTGACAAGGGATTCATCTCCAAAACCTACAAACACCTTCTGCAGCTCCATACCAAAAATACAAACAACCCCATCCAAAAATGGGCAGAAGATCTCAACAGACAGTTCTCCAAAGAAGACATACAGATGGCCAAAAAACACATGAAAAGATGTTCAACATCACTCATTATTAGAGAAATGTACATCAAAACCACGATGAGGTACCACCTTACACCAGCCAGAATGGCCATCATCAAAAAGTCTACAAACAAGAAGTGCTAGAGAGGGTGTGGAGAAAAAGGAACCCTAGGTACATTGTTGGTGGGACTGTAAATTGGTGCAACCACTGTGGAAAGCAGTAGGGAGATTCCTCAGAAAACTCAAAATAGAACTACCATTTGATCCAGCGATCCCACTTCTGGGAATTTATCCAGAAAAAAACGACGACTCGCAAAGACACAGGTACTCCCATGTTCATTGCAGCACTATTTGCAGTAGCCAAGACATGGAAACAACCTAAATGTCCATCGACAGAGGAGTGGATCAAGAAGATGTGGTACATATACACAATGGAATATTACCCAGCCATTAAAAAGAATGAAATACCAGCATTTTCAGCAACATGGATGGACCTAGAAACTATCATGCTAAGTGAAGTCAGACATACAATGACACAACAACACCAAATGCTTTCACTGACATGTGGAATCTGAAAAAAGGGCACAGTGAACTTGTTTGCAGAACAGATACTGACTCACAGACTTTGAAAAACTTATGGTTTCCAAAGAAGACAGTTTGGAGGGTGGGGGGATGCTTGGGGGATGGTATGGAAATCCTATAAAATTGGACTGTGATGAATCATTGTACAACTATAAATGTAATAAATTCATTGAGTAATAAAGAAAATTTTAAAAATAAAATTAAAAAGATTAGTTCCCATTGTCAATACATCCTTCATCTTAATGTTAATGGCACTTCTAAAAAGTCTACTGATGATCTAAGTCAGGGTGGGCAAACTTCTGCTGCAGGTGGCCTGGTTTGCTAAGAACAGTTTTTTTTGCAAGGAACAGTTTTTACATTTTAGGAGTGAGAAAGGAGAGAGAGAGGGAGAGAGAGGACTATATACAGAGACTGACCACATGTGTTCAAAAAACCCTAAAATATTTTCCATCTTGACTTACATAGAGAAAGTGGCCAGGAGTTGCCATTGTGGCACAGTGGAAAATGAATCTGACTAGTAACCATGAGGATGCGGGTTTGATCCCTGGCTTTGCTCAGTGGGTTAAGGATACAGCCATGAGCTGTGGTGTAGATCTCAGATGAGGCTCAGTTGCTGTGGCTGTGACATAGGCGAGCAGCTGCAGCTCTGATTCGACCCCTAGCCTGGGAATTTACTTATAGCACTGGTGAGCCCTAAAAAGCAAAAGAAAAATCTGTCTATCCTTAAAAAAAATTTATGGAATGGACTGGTGCCTATACCTAAAGGCACCACCAAAAAGGCACTATCATCACCATAGAACTCAGTCTAGACACTAGGACACTTATGGTGGGAGGGAAAAAGAGAGGGAAAGGGTTTTTAAGAGTATGTAGTTAGTTCAGAAAAGATATTAGTTTTACAGGGGGTTAGGGGAACTCAGGGACAGAGCATAGTTGAAGCAGAAAAAAAAAAAGAAAAAATATTTATTGTGTAGTCTTAGGAGTTTTATAAGCTACTCGAGGTGGAAGGCAAAAAAACAATGATTACAGTATTAAGGATCCATAAAATGTGAGAGCTTGGTTTATACAGGAAACAGACTCAGAAGTGTAGTTACTTGCACAAGTTCAGAGAGTAAGAGAGTGGGATGCAAAGAACTGGACCACAACCACTAAATCTCAGTTCTTTCCACTGCACTGCTCCCCCCACCCCCACGCCCAACAGTGTTAATCTAGAAATACACCACTATCAATCTGTGACAAGTTAGCAAAATTGAGTCCAGAAAGAACTAAGTGTCCTTAGGAGCTCCCTTCCATCCCGCAATTATTTGTTATTTTTTAGGGAAGAATTGGGCAAGGTGTCTACCTGTCTCAAAAGAGGTGGAGGAAAGAGTAGACAGGGGTCCTATTTGCCAGATGTTGGAAACCATGAGAAAATGTCGACCAAACATTAAAACAAGCCTGAAAGATAACCAGTGGCTGACGGCAGTAAGAAACATCAAATTTCAATTGACTTACCTGGCTCCAATTTTATTACTTTAATTGCTGCCAATTCACCGGTGTTAACATTCCGTGCCTAAAAAAGAAGGAAAGAAATTGTGAAAAAAGGTTCCAGAAAATCTTTATAAAATGTCACTTCAGCTTACTATTTATTTTCAATTATCGAGAAGAATTTTTTCTTTTTAGGGCCACATCTTTGGCATATGGAAGTTTCCAGGCTAGGGAACGAATGGGGCTAGTGCTGTCAGCCTACACCACAGCCAGCAACTAGAGATCAGAGCCGAGTCTGCGACCTACATCACAGTTCATGGCAACGCTGGAACCTTAACCCAGTGAGCTAGCCAGGGATAGAACCCACATCCTCATGGATACTAGTTGGATTTGTTTCCACTGCACTAGAATGGGAAGTCCCAGAAATGTATTTTTTTTGTCTTTTTTCTTTTTAGGGCCACACCTGCAGCATACAGAGATTCCCAGGCTAGGGTCCAATTAGAGCTATAGCTGCTGGCCTACACCACAGCTACAGCAATGCCAGATCCCAGCCACGTCTTCGACCTACACACCACAGCTCATGGCAACGCTGGATTGTTAACCCACTGAGTGAGGCCAGGGATCGAACTTATGTCCTCATGGATACTAGTCAGATTCATTTTCGCTGACCCATGACAGGAACTCCCAGGAATGTTTTTTAAAGAACTTCAAAAATGATTTATATTTACAAAACAAACAATATATTCTTCACAATGATTTCAACTTTGATCCATGTAAAAATTTAATAATGGTGATAATAATATCTAATTCATACACAGACCTTATTATGTGCCAGGCACTATTCTAAGTCTTCTTATATTAATTCATTTAATCCCAACAACATTATGAGGTAGGTACTAATATTACTCCCATGTTCAGGAGAGGAATCTGAAGCACAGAGAAGTGAAGTTGCAGAACATGTCAAGGCCACACTGCTAGCTAATAAGTGACAGTGCTGTGATTCTAATCCAAACAGTTCGACTCCAAGTCTAAGCTTTTAAAATGAGTATTACCTCTATTACCATTCAATCAAAAGCTGGTAAAATTCTGAATTGGTTAACTAGCTTAATTTTATTTTTTTGTCTTTTTAGGGCTGCACCTGCAGCATATGGATGTTCCCAGGCTAGGGGTCTAATCAAAGCAGTAGCCACCGGCCTGCACCACAGCCACAGCAATGCCAGATCCGAGCCATGTCTGCAACCTATACCACAGCTCTTGGCAACGCCAGATGCTTAACCTACTGAGTGAGGCCAGGAATCGAACCCATGTCCTCATGGATACTAGTTGGGTTCATTAACTCCTGAGACACAATGGAAACTCTTAAATTTTAAAACATTAGAATATGGAAAGCAAAGAGCATTATATAACTATAAAAACAACTCCCTTTCGTCTGTTTTAACACATCTTATAGTACAATGAAGTGCAGTTCAATACAAAACAAATATGTTTTTACACCCATATATTTAAAAATAAAAATAAGAGTTCTCTTGTGACACAGTGTGTTAAAGATCTGGCTTTGTCACCGCAGTGGCTTCGTTGGTTTGAACCCTGACCCGGGAACTTCCACATGTTGTGAGCATGAGCAGAAAAAAAAAAAAAAAAAAGAAGAAAATCATTTAAAAAATTAATCCAGAGAGTTCCCACTGTGGTGCAGTGGGTTAGGTTTGATTGCATGCCTTGGGTAGCTACAGAGGTGTGATTCGATCCTTGGCCCAGTGCAATGGGTTAAAGGTTCTGGCATTGCAAGTCGCAGTTGTGGATCAGATTCAATCCCTAGCCTGGGAACTTCCATATGCTATGGGTGTGGACATAAAAAGAAAATAAATAAATATCCATAATATTAGACTGCTGGTAATATAAATAGGCGGAAACTGTCTTTTCAATTTGTATAAAATGGCAGTAATTCTTTGTTGATTTAAGATTTTTTTATACTTAGATTTCAAAATAATATTTTAAACTATTTACTAAAATTAATAAATTGATTTTCATATCAATAGATGAAAACCAATATATTCCCTGATCACAGAAAGATTCATCCAGGTGACCAGAATTAATCTTAGTTGTAATGCTAAGATCAGTGAATCGGAGTTTCCATGGCTCAGATTCGTCTCCAGTGGAAACGAATCTGACTAGTATCCATGAGGACGAAGGTTTTGATCCCTGGCCTTGCTCAGTGGGTTAAGGATCCGGCATTGCCATGAGCTGTGTGTGGTGTAGGTTGCAGATGCGGCTTGGATCTGACATTGCTGTGGCTGTGGCATAGGCGGGCAGTTAAAGCTCAAATTTGACCTCTAGCCTGGGGAACCTCCATGTGCCACGGGTGCAGCCCTAAAAAGCAAAAAGATCAATCACCTACAAGGGAAGACAAGTGCATCAAGAGTGGAATCCTTCTAAGAATACTGGGGCATTAAAAAAATCAGTTCCAAAGAAGACATATATATGAGATACAGCCACTCCTGAAATATAAATTTTAACCCTTAAACTCAAAGAACAAAGGCATTAAAACATGTAAGAAAAAATTAAAATAAAACTTTTGGGGAAAATTGATTCCTTTTGGAAAAAATTCTTTAATAAACACTAACGATGCCAACCTATTATAGGCAGTTCAATAGAATTGAATATTTATTTCAAACTAAACTTAATTTCCATTACATGAAAGACATTACAAATAGTGCCAGATAAGTTATTTTTTCCCTTCCCTAGGATGAGAAGATATATAGATGTAAAATTAGAGTATCATTCTGGGAGCATTTTGTAAAGAAGATGGAGCAGAGTGTACTTGTGAAATATTCAAGTACATCACATTAACATTAGCCATAAATCTTCTCAAACACTATCAGAACTACTTGCCTTTCCTCACACTGCATTTATCTTTTCTGTTAGGTTCCTCCTTGATCCTTTGTCCTTTAATCCACATCTTTTTTAGCACTTCTCTAAATAAAATAATACATTACTCTAATTCTCAATTCTCCATTTTTAAAACTTTGCTATGGTCTTATTTTCTGTTTATTGAAAAGAAACTCAGAGTATGGATAATTCCACTATGGACAAGCAAAAAAAAAAAAAAAAAAAAAAAAAAGAATTCCAAGAAAGCTAGGATGACTATTTTTATAGTTGAAATTTTTGTTCCCAACTGACCACAAGGGGGCACACTCTCTACTGACAAGTTAAACTGTCCAAAATGGCTGCAGTACTCAATGCATTCTTCTAAAAATAGATTTAACACCAGCACATATTTAACAGAAAAACTATGACAATAAACTACTGATAATTAGCTTACTGAAGTCAATTATTTACTGTAGGCCTGACTTATGGATACAATTTTTCAAAATTTAAACCAGGCCAAAAATTTCTAAAGGATAACAATTGGTTCTTTAGTGTCAATAAAAAAAACAAGACAGCTAAAATGATTATTGCTCTTTTTGGCTTCTAAAATATTTTCCAACATGTAACTTATTTGACAGAATTAAGGTAATTCACAAAAAAGGGAAGAAAAATAACATTAAAAAACCCTAAGGAAACTTGAATTTCTGAGCCTTTCCTTATCAAAATCCTTATGTTTATTAATGAAAGGTGTTTAAAGCATTGTAATTCAAGAATCTTGGATTTCTAGCTAAAATAAATCATATTTTGCTGTCTCTAAATTCATAGGAATCAAGGTTAAACACAGGTAAATGATCTGGTAATACCTTGTACCTGCTATTCTATTTTCAATCACCAAGAGAAATTGACAAGAAAAAAGAGAACAAGATAAATATCATAAAATATCATGTATAAAGTTAGAAATTTCTAAATAGGTATCAGTAATGTAAATTTTACAGATTTGTCCAGCGCAGAAAATTGAGGATAAATATTCTCAGCTTCCAGACCTAGGCTTCTGCCACATCACTGACTTGACCACCTTTCTCACACGCTCCGACAGTGATGTTCAGATATGCTCTTGAGTTTAAAACTTTTCAGGAGTACACACCCTTGCTTTAAAGACACAAACTCAAACCCCCATCAGACAATTTTGTATATTCACTAATTATGTAGCCATCATTCCTATCTAATTCTGAAACATTTTTATCACCCAAGAAACCCCCCAGACCCATTAGCAGTTACTCCCTATTCCTTCTACCCTCCCCTCCAAGTCCCTGACAACTGGTACTGGTCCATTTGCTGTCTCTACGGCTATTTCATAGATACGTGGTCCTTTGTGACTAGCTTCTTTCGCTGAGCATGTTTTCAGGTTCATCCATGTTGCAGCATTTATCAGTACTTTATTCCTTCTGCTGCTAAATAACAGGTCACTGTAGGGAAAAACCACATTGTTTTATCCTTTTATCAGTTGAAGGATGTTTGGGTTGTTTCCATTTTGGGCTCTTATGAATAATGCTTCTTTGAATACTGTGTGGACCTATGTTTTCAATTCTCTTGGGTATAGACCGCAAAGTGGAATGGCTGAATCACATGGTAACTCTATGTTTAGCTTTTTGAAGAACTGACAAACTTTGTTCAAAGTGGCTGCACCATTTAATGTATCACCGGCAACATATGAAGGTTCCAATTTCTCCACATTGGTGCCAATATTTATTATTACCTAGTTTTTTTAACTTTAGCTTTCCTAGTGGGTGTGAAGTGCTATCTCTTCATGGTTTGACTTACAACTCACTAATGATGAATCATACCGAGCATCTTTTCATATGCTTGTCATCTGAACATCTTCATTGGAAAAATGTCTACCCAAGTCTTCATCCATTTTTAATTGTATCATATTTTTATTGCTGACTTTTAAACATTTTTTATAGATCATGCTCTAAGTCTCTTCTTGGTTACATGACTTGTAAATATTTAATTCCACTCTCAGTTTTCTTAATTTTCTTAATGGTGTTCTTTTGAAGCTCAAAATTTTTAAATTTTGATGAAATCCAACTTACCTATTTTTAGTTGCTCATGCTTTGGGTATTACAGCTAAGAAACTATTGCCTAGAACCCAAGGTGACAGAGATTTTTTCCTATGTTTTCTTCTAAGAATTTCATAGTTTTAGCTCTTGCATTTGGATTTAGGAGCCACCATTTTGAATGAATTTTTATACGGTGTCAGGCAAGGCTCATATTTTACTCTTTTGCAGATGGATAGTTGTGAAACGGCATTTTAACTATAAGACTGTTTACTACCTGGCCTATGTATTTCCAGTCACTCCTTAATCTGCACTTTATGCTCTAGCCAAATGAAACAATTTGCCATTCCCCAATGCTATCCATGCTTTTGCCCTTTGGCACTTACTGCCTAGACACCTTCCCTAACTCCCTTCCCCAGCCTAACTCCTAAACATCTTTTAAAGCTCAGCTTAGCAGTTCCCGTCATGTGCAGCAGAAATGAATCCAACTAGGAACCATGAGGTTGCAGGTTCGATCCCTGGCCTCAGTGGGTTAAGGATCTGGCGTTGCTGTGAGCTGTGGTGTAGGTCACAGATGCGGCTCGGATCTGGCATTGCTGTGGCTGTGGTGTAGGCCAGCGGCTACAGATCTGATTAGGCCCCTAGCCTGGGAAACTCCATATACTGTGGGTGCAGCCCTAAAAAAGACAAAAAAAATAAAAAATTAAAAAAAATAAAGCTCAGCTTGGATTATTATCACTTCCCACAAGCCTTTCTTGAGCCCCATTCAAGTTTAGACATCCCCCCTACACACTCCATAGACCCTGGGTAATAACCTTTCTCAAATGAGGGTGGGCATGGTGAGGAAGATCCTGCAGATTTTCCTGCTGATCTCATTTTAAAGGAGCTCTTGGAAACTATTATGTTTCAAACTGTCCCAAAAATCAGTTTGGTTCACTCAACTTTTTAGAAGATATTCATATTAACACAAGTTTGGGAAAGGGTTTTTCTGAGATGATTTCATGCTGATTGCTGAGTTATCACCAACTATCAGCAAAGTGTTCCCTGAGTGTGAGAACGGGAGTAAACAACAATCAAAAAGCAAGCATTATGCAGTAAAAACTGTGTTACCTACTACATAAAGTGAGTTAGATAACTGCCAATAAAAGATCTGATCATCTGCTTTGTACCAAGCATCTCCTGGCAGTCAAAGGATACTATTCAGAAAGGTTCTGAAAGGGGAATGAAAAAATGCAAAGTTTAGGGCTGGCTCTGCCAGTAACAAGCAAGGGCATTTGAACAAGTAATTTCCCTTGTGTTTTCTCCTTCTAGTTTAAAAATAAAGTGAAAAAAACCTATTTCTGGAGTTCCCATCATGGCGCAGTGGTTAATGAATCCGACTAGGAACCATGAAGTTGCGAGTTCAATCCCTGACCTTGCTCAGTGGGTTAAGGATCCGGCATCGCTGTGAACTATGGTGTAGGTTTCAGACACGGCTTGGACCCTGCGTTGCTGTGGCTCTGGCGTAGGCCAGCAGCTACAGCTCCGATTCGACCCCTAGCCTGGGAATCCCCATATGTCACAGGAGTGACCCAAGAAACGGCAAAAAGACAAAAACAAAAACAAAAACAAAAAAAAACTATTTCCAAGTTTCTTTCTAATTCTATTTTTTTTTTTTTTTTTTTTTTTTTTTTTTTTTTTGTCTTTTTGCTATTTCTTGGGCCGCTCCTGTGGTATATGGAGGTTCCCAAGCTAGGGGTCAAATCGGAGCTGTAGCTGCCAGCCTACGCCAGAGCCACAGCAACACGGGATCCGAGCCGCGTCTGCGACCTACACCACAGCTCACGGCAACGCCGGAACCTTGACCCACTGAGCAAGGGCAGGGATGGAACCCGCAACCTCATGGTTCCTAGTTGGATTCGTTAACCACTGCGCCACGACGGGAACTCCCCTTCTAATTCTAAAAGTCAATGTTTACCTAAAATAATGTACGTCTAAATTAACAGACTCCAAATACTGAGCCAGCTGGCTAGTTATACAAGAATCATATGAAGAGTTTAAAAACAAAACAAACAAAAAAACCACCACCACTGATTATTAATCAAAGGACTTAGGGTGGGACACAGGAATCTGTATTTAAAGCTACTGAGGTGTTTCTGATGCTCAGCTAAGTTCAGGGACCTGGTCTAAGGCACTGTGCCATGTGAGTTTTCTAAAATATAAATACCTACTTCTAAGTCTAAAAAGGGTGTTACAGGGATAGCTTTTATGAAGAAAATACCATTTAAGCAGAGGTTTGAGAGATGGGGTAGATTATAACAAACATAAGAGGGATGGGAAAGAGGGCAGAGAAAGAAAAGCGTGAGTAAAGGTACAGGGACAGAAAACAGACTATTTTGATGTATGGGGCAGGCCAAACCTTAGGGTGTCTCCCATATAAATACTCTCAGAGGGGAACAGCTAACCCAGAGTCCCTGATGAAGGAAGTTTTGTTTGCTCTTCCAACTTACTTGGACTAAGTATGAGGCTACTACCAGGGCAAGCAGTTCACAGGAAGACTGATGGCCAAGTGATGTACATGTCTGGTTTGCCCAGGACACTCCCAGGTTATGCTAATTGTCCTAGCAGAATTATTAGCAGTGCCCATTTTCACTCTCAAGTTTATAATTAAACGTTTATTTAACTTTGGATGATAAATCATAAGATCACTCTACTTATAAACCCTGAGATGACATGAAAAAGGAAAAGGCCAATTGGATTCTCTAAAATAAGGGTCAGCAAACATGCCTGTTTTTTATAAATGAGGCTTTACTGGAGAAGAACCATGTTTATTTTATTTTACTTATTTTTTAATGATTTTAATTTTTTCCATTATAGCTGGTTGCCATGTTCATTCAAGTACTGTTTATGGCTGCTTTCACAATACAACAGTAAAGCTGAGCAGCTTAAATGAAGACCACACGGACCACAAAACCTAAAGCATTTATTTACTATCTTGTCCTTTTACAGAAAAAAGTGGTTGACCCCCACTCTAAAACAGCACTGCTCACTAGAATCTTCTGCATTAATGGAAATGTTCTAGTCCTGTACTGTTCATGACTGCAGCCTCATGCTACATGTAGCTAGTAATCAAATGAAATGTAGTTGGACTGTATTTAATTATTTGCACATGCAATTCGATATTTAAATGTGAAGGGCTTTATAATGTTTCAGATGTTTAAATATTTTAAAATTTTATTGAGATGTAATTGACATACAACATTGTATTAGTTTTAGATGACCCAAGGAGAGGCCTCAGGAGAACCCAGTCCTAATGACACCTCACTCCTGGACTGTGAGAAAATAAAATTCCAATTGTTTGAACCACCCAGTCTGTGGTATTTTTTCATGGCAGCCCTAGCAAACAAACACACTGAGCAACAGTTTTTAACTTGTAATGACGTCCAATTTATCAACTTTTATTTTATGCTTCTGGTGTCATGTCCAAGACTTTATTCAACCTTAAGTCATAAAGATTTTCTTCTATGTTTTCTTCTAAAAGAACAAGTTTTACATTTATATTTGTGATACACTGAGTTAATGTATGTTTTAGTTTTGTTTTGTGAAGTTTAGGCCAACATTCCTTTTTTTTTGTTTGTTTTCTGCATGCGTATGTCCAACAATCCCAATACTATTTGTTGAAAAGATGGTCTTTCTTTCATTGAACTGCCTTTCACCTTTGTCAAAATCAAGCTGCTATATTTGTGTGGGTCTATTTGTGGATTCTACATTGATCCATTGATCTTGTGTCTATTCCTTACCCACAGGACACACAATCTTGATTACTATAGCTTTACAGTTAAGTCAGATATTGTGATTCCTCCAACTTAACTTTTCTTTTTAGAAGTTCCTTTAGCTATTCTAGGTCCTTTGCCTTTTCATGGAAATTTTAGAATCTCTGTCTCTATATTTATTTTTAAAAACCCTGCTGAGATTCTGTAGATTAGAATTATAGTTCAATTTGTAGAAAACTGACATCTTTACTATGCAGAATCTTTCAATTCATGAACACTACTCTCTATTTCTTTGATATCTTTCATGATTGTTTTATAGTTAGCAGCATACAGATCTTACACATTATTTAAATTTTGATTTTAACAGCCATGTGTACATTGACAATTGTATTAGACATGACAGCTCTAAGAAGTTTGAACCACCATGCAACATAACCCAGTGTGAAAAAGATACCATAAAGTTGTGACAGTGTCTTACCAAGTAGGACCTGGGGCAAACTAAAGATTTAAAGAAACAGAAAAGACACAATGAGGAGACAATTTAAAAACAGCAGAACAGAACAAAGGCACAGAAAAAATAAGAGACTATGAGAAAAAAACATATCTCCAAAGCTGCCTTGAGTTCCTAACAACTTCCCAGTTCCATATCACATGCATCTTTACAATAGCTTCTCTTTTCTTAAATTAACTTGAATGGCTCTTTGTTTCTTGAAACCAGAGGATGTTGAAAATCTGAATTTTTAGAGCTGTACGATGCTAATTTCAAAAAAAAAAAATTGAGACTACCATACTAGTTTTCTTTTTAATGCATTTAACAGCTAATGATTGTATATAGACATGGAAAATAATCTATAACTGATTAAAAAAACCACAGTAATAAGTTATAATTCAAAGTTTAATTTTTAAGTTGTTTGGAATTCAAAATAGACTTGTTCCATTTTTTTTCTTTTTTTTTTTTACTTGTTCCATATTAATAACACTTTTCAGTGGTAACTGGCAGACTACAAATGTCAAATGAATTAATAATATAGATAAAACTGAATAGTGGCATTAAGTTTGGGAAACCACAAGGGGCCAAATAACCACATTCCCACTTCCCTCTATAGAAGCTATAGCAGCAGCATTTCTAGCCTAAAGGTGCTCAAACACCAGTGTGTATAAAAAAAAAATCCCCTGAAGTTTTGCTTCCAGAAACACATAAGACTAGGTATGAAAACTCTTCCTATTACAAACCTAGATACAGCAGATATGATACAACAAACACTCTTTTTTGGGGGGCGGGGGTGCAGAGCAGGCGGCATGTGGAAGTTCCTGGGTCAGGGACTGAACCCGTGCCACAGGTGCAACCTGCACCACAGTTATGGCAATGCCAAATCTTTAACCTGTTACATCACAAGGGAACGTCCAACAGGTACTCTTTTTTTTTTAATTTTCTGTCCTTTTAGGGCTGCACTAGCAGCATATGGAAGTTCCCAGGCTAGGGGTCGAATTGGAGCTGCAGCTGCTGGCCTATGCCACAGCCACAGCAACACGGGATCCGAGTTGGGCTTCATCTGCGACCTACACCACAGCAAACAGCAATGCTGGATCCTTAACCCACCAAACAAGGCTAGGGATCGAACCCACGTCCTCATGGATACCAGTCCAGTTTGTCACTGCTAAGCCACGACAGGAACTCCAACAGTTACTCTTTTAAATGCACTGCTGAACTCAAAAGGAAACCCACAGGAGGTGAAAACAAGAGAAAATAGTAATTATCTCAAAAATAGCTGTTCAATGCATTTACCAAATGAAATCAGAGTGGTGAACAAGAGCTAAAGCCATGATCTCAGATTAACCTTGGAATCTAGAGACTTGAATATTTATTTTTATTGGACTTGGTGAAAGTTGAAATTGAGACAAATGCACAAACCCAGCAATGCACTTAAAAGGTCACTCAGTGAATAGAGGGGAGAGAAGGGGGTGTCTTGTCCACTAACAAAAAGACCAAACTAAAAACAGTGTTTGGGTTCCTGTTGTGGCACAGTGGAAACGAATCCGACTAGGAACCGTGAGGTTGCGGGTTCGGTCCCTGGCTTTGCTCAGTGGGTTAAGGATCTGGCGTTGCCAAGAGCTGTGGTGTAGGTCGCAGATGCGGCTCAGACCTGCTGTTGCTGTGGCTCTGGCGTAGGTCGGCAGCAACAGCTCCAATTGGACCTCTAGCCTGGGAACCTCCATATGCCACAGGTACGACCCTAAAAAGACAAAAAGACAAAACAAACAAAACCAAGTGTTTGAATCAGACATTCACTGGAATGGGGTTCCCTGAAAATTCAAATTCATAATTGTAGTCTGTTCTCAGGTGAGTATAAATTTACACTTCTCTCAAGGACCAGGAGCTTCAGGCCAAGAAATGAATTCAAGCTGTTTCTGTGTTAGTGGTAACACAAGGCACCAGTCAAAAAAAGAAGCAAATTTTCTGCAGTTTCAACCCATGCCCCCAAGGAGATTCCTAAATATTAGTATTAGCCAATTATGAAATTAAAACAAAATTATCAAACAAAAAGGAAACAAAACTACTAGAGCCACAAAAGTTATAAACAACAGAATTAAATTTGCAAGAAGTTCAACTTTTGGAATTAACAGATACATACTATAAAATTACAACTAAGTATGCTTTAAAAGTTTACAGGACTGAAAAAGGTATTAAATACATGAGCCAGAAACAAGAGGCTAACAAAAATGATTTGGCAGACAGGAATAAAGAACGTAATAGAATTTCTGGAAACAAAAAATATAAATCTTGAAATTAAAAACCGAATTTGAGCGGATACAGACAGAATTAGTAAACCAAATGACATATTTGAAACAGCGCAGAAAGAGATAGAAGAGATGAGCGATTAAGAGATATTTTTAAATCATCTTATCTCATAAAAGAAACTAACACATATCTAATTAAAGTTTCAGAAGGAAAAGAAAAGAAAAAAGTAGAGAGAAGCAATATTTCAAGAGATGGTGGCTGAAAAATTTCCAGAATGGATGGAAGACAGAAGACCTCAGATTTGGGAGACAAGAGTCACAAGGAGGATAAACAAAAAAGAAATACACACACATCCGGATACATCATATGAAGTTGCAAAACACCAAAGACAAAGAGGTGCTATTTAAAACCAATGGAGAAGAGGGGTCAAATTATCCACAAAAGAACAACACATCAGACTTCTCAGAGAAGCAAGAGAAGTCAGAATAACACTGTACAAAGAGAAAGTAAATCAATCTAGAATAACATTCTCGGGTAAAAACATCATTCAAGAAATAAGACCAGGAGCTCCCGTTGTGGTGCAGTGAAAATGAATCCGACTAGGAACCATGAACATAATAACAATTCAGGTGACTGTGATGCAACTGTCCATCAGTCACACTTCTGAGAAACACTACAGCCAAATGAGAGTAAAGTGGTAGACAAATGGAGTTTCAGAGATTCCCATTACAGGGAAAGGTTGTGGAGCAAGAGATACCCAGTGCTGAAAAGAAATCTAGCAACAGGGAACAGGTGGTAGCAGAAAGTCACATGCACATACAATTAGATGTCCCCAAATGAGAAACTGCAGAGTAGAAGGGAAAAGTATTTTTCTAAAATTAATAACAATATAAGTAGAACAGTGCTTTCTCATTACATAAGATGCTTTTTCATTTAAATATTGGAAATGAAAATATGATAGAATGGTTTAGGACACCATCAGTAAAATAATTCAATCCACAACCTATGAATGGACCACCTATAAAACCGATGGTGGAAAGGTCTGCCTTCTGAAGTCTTGGCTACACTCTGGCCTACACCCCTGAGTAAATGCCCTTCATACACTAATTACTAATATCTGGGATGTGACTGCCATGGAGCAACAGAAGAGTATTTCTCAAAGATGTTAAATATGTTCTGCAAGAAAAAAAAAAAAAAAAGAAAGAAAGAAAGAAAAGAAAAAAAAAAAGAAAAGGAAGAGAAAGAAAGAAAGAAAAAGTTTCTTGGAAATAATACATACTCTAGTCTCCTCCTAGAGAGTAATATTACATAGTAGCACATTAAAAGATTCTGAAGATTCTCCAGTAAGGATATCTATTTTTTGTTCATTTGACTCCACGTTTTGCTCCATGATCTGACTGGGGGGCTCCCAATATTTCCATTAGTCTTTATTAGGAAATTTAAGATTTAGAAATCTGTATTTACTTAAGCAAATGCTTTTTTCCCCCCTTTTTTGGCTGCCCTGTGGCATATGGAGTTCCCAGGCCAGGGATCAGATCTGACCGCTGCAATCAAAGCCACTGAAGCCACAGCTGTGGCAACGCCAATCCTCAACCCACTGTGCCAGGCTAGGGATCAAACCTGCATCCCAGTGCTTCCAAGATGCCACCAATCCTGTGGCGCCACAGCAGGAACTCCAAGCAAATACTTTTTATTCACTGTTTTATCTTTGGTGCCTAGGAAAAGTGTGTGGACCACAATAGGCACTCAAAAAAAAAAATTTTTTTTTTTCCTGAATGAGTAATTAAATACCATGTGCTAAGTATTTAAAAACTAGCTTTGGAGTTCCGTCGTGGCTCAGTGGTTAACAAATCCGACTAGGAAGCATGAAGTTGTGGGTCCGATCTCTGGCCTTGTTCAGTGGGTTAACGATCCGGCATTGCCACGAGCTGTGGTGTAGGTCGCAGATGCGGCTCGGATCCCGAGTTGCTGTGGCTCTGGTGCAGGCTGGCAGCTACAGCTCCAATTAGACCCCTAGCCTGTGAATCTCCATATGCTGTGGGTGCGGCCATAGAAGACAAAAATAAATAAATAAATAAATACATAAATAAAAATAAAAACTAGTTTGGAGGATAAGGGCAGAGCAAGCCTTGACTGGTAGTACTTATTTCAGCACTGTAAACATTTCCACCAGGATGATTACAAGGTACCAATTTGACATCTCTGAACACTGGCTTACAAAGAGATGCTCATAATCTCACTCACACAAAAAAGACTCTGGGACATCTATTATTAAAATGCTAAAACAGCTTATTTTATGCAAATGCAAAATACCACCACACTAACCAGTATCCCTGAGGAATATCAGGTTTTCCAGATAATGAGAAAGTGGAAAATGTTTTTTTTTTTTTTTTTTTGGTCTTTTTTAGGGTGGCACCCATGGTATATAGAGGTTCCCAGGGTAGGGGTCGAATCAGAGCTCTAGCTGCCAGCCTACACCATAGCCATAGATAGCAACGTGGGATCTGAGCCACATCTGTGACCTACACCACAGCTCAAGGCAACACCAGATCCTTAATCCACCGAATGAGGCCAGGGATCGAACCTGTGTCCTCATGGATGCTAGTCGGGTTCGCTAACCCCTGAGCCATGACAGGAAGTCTGGAAAATATATATTTTTTTTAATTCGAAGAAGAAATATTGTATACTAATTGTGCGGTACAAATTTTAACATTTTTCTGCAAACTTAGTGTCAGTTATCTATGAACTGTCATAAGTTGATGCTCTTAAAGGCTACTGAGGTACATAAAGCTATTTACCCCTTTACTAAATCATGGATTCTTAACCTGAGGCCCAAGGATGGGTTTTAGGAAACCCAAGAACCCTCTAACACTAAATGTAAACAGATATATGTTTGTAAATCTTTCTGGGAAGAAAGTCCACAGCTTCCATAAGATATACCAAAGGTATCCACAATCTAAGGGTTAGATGCACTTCTCCAAATAAATACGACTGCTCAGCTAGTTGAATTTGATGGGTTTTGGTTTCTCCCTCTCTTGTCAGGTGGTCTGTGGTAGTACTTCTCACTGTCAGTGTACTTAGGGCATGCCTACCTCCTAATGTGCTCTGGGTTAGAAAAGCTGGTAAGTGAGCTTGTTAGGAAATGTATTTTAATTAAAGCACTGTGGAATTCACCTATGAATAAAGCAAATACAAAAATAAAACATGAAAAATGACTGGTGGCAAATACCATGTTAAATAAATAGAATATTTATTCATATAACTGGTGGTACAGATTAATTATAAAAACACATAAAAATCTATCTAATAAGATCTTTATCTTACTAGACGCCTTCTGTTTATTTTTAAATATGTTTAAGATAATTTTTATCTGGAGTTCCCATCGTGGCTCAGTGGTTAATGAATCCGACTAGGAACCATGAGGTTGTGGGTTCGATCCCTGGCCTCGCTCAGTGGGTTAAGGATCTGGTGTTGCCGTGAGCTGTGGTGTAGGTGGCAGACGTGGCTTGGATTCCACGTTGCTGTGGCTCTGGCGTAGGCCGGCAGCTAGGGCTCCGATTCGACCCCTAGCCTGGGAACCTCCATATGCCGCAGGAGCGGCCCAAGAAATGGCAAAAAGGAGTTCCCGTTGTGGCGCAGTGGTTGACAAATCCGACTAGGAACCATGAGGTTGCGGGTTCGGTCCCTGCCCTTGCTCAGCGGGTTAACGATCCGGCGTTGCCGTGAGCTGTGGTGTAGGTTGCAGACGCGGCTCGGATCCTGCGTTGCCGTGGCTCTGGCATAGGCTGGAAGCTACAGCTCCGATTCAACCCCTGGCCTGGGAACCTCCATATGCCGCGGGAGCGGCCCAAAGAAATAGCAAAAAGACCAAAAAAAAAAAAAAAAAGAAATGGCAAAAAGACCAAAAAAAAAAAAAAGATAATTTCTATTTTACAAAAAAGAATATACCCTTTAAATACATCAATCATGAAAACTAGCACCTATTCATTTGAGAATCCCATTTTTGCCTGTAAAAATCAGAATCTACCCAT
Organism: Sus scrofa; assembly: GCF_054392235.1. Lineage (NCBI taxonomy): Eukaryota > Metazoa > Chordata > Mammalia > Artiodactyla > Suidae > Sus > Sus scrofa. The sequence goes on along the minus strand of NC_139385.1, from coordinate 113,149,628 downwards.
CATAAAAAAAAAAGGCAATGTAACAGCCAACTTTATCTTCATCTTTTAAATTTAAAAATCTGTTTAGATCTAGAATGAGTGAACAAATTACTGGAATATGTGCCCACATTTGAGTGCTGGATGTATATCTCTCACCCCAATCAGTGATATTAGGACATACGTATGCTTTTCTGACACAAAATTCCAAACTCAGATATATTTATAAGACAAACCAATTCAGTTTCATGAAATCTATGAGTGTTACCTTCACAAAGTACTCCAAGCAATGATTTAAGAAACATTTGTCCAATTATATAAAATTTTTCTATTTTTCCTTCTTTCACTAAAAATTCATTATTATAGGATAAAGAATATGAATATCATTTTTTCCACATTTCTCCTGTTTCCAAAACCCTTTAATCACATCTCATTTGCTTCTGTTATTACTGGGCTTTTGTTTCAATTACACTTTGGTGATATCAGAGGATAAACTGAAAAGAGGGGCCAACAGAAGGCAGGTCAGCCTCTAAGGACATACTGTTTAGAGAAGGCCTGAAACAGTGACTGTATGAACTACAGAAACTTAGTGGGAATGGACGTAAATGGTTAAAATTCTACTTTAATCCACGTTTTCCAGTTTGTGGTTGTCCAGAGCCAAAATTAACAAGACCTACATTGCATTTGCTGAGCAATTATTTCCAGGGATAAATAGCTATGTTTTCTGTTGCACTGTCACTCCAGAGGTGTCTAGAACAGTCCTCAAGAAAGGACCACAATGCAGCAAGGCCATCCTCTCCAACAGAGCTGGACCTGAGCTCACGCAGGCTGCCAAATATCAAGACAGCATCTCCTCAAATAAGTTATGTAATAGCTTGGCTGGGAAAAAGAAACATTAGAGCAGACTATGGAAAAAAGAATAAGAGAATAAGATGGGGAATGTGGTTATGAGGCCAAAGACAAGACCAAACAGAGACAGGTCTGGCAGCAGCTGGAAACCCAGATCATTGACAATAACTGAAAGTGATCTCACCAGTACTGATGAGTATTATTTTCAGGTACCCATTCTGGTGGGACAGCTTGTGGTTTCCCGTGATAATCTCACACAGGTTTTTAAGGACTGAAGTAAGGAAACTGGACAATGAATTTCTGTCTCCCTTGGTCGGTGTAATATCCTCCTCCCAGTCTCTTAAATCTGGCCTGGAAAGGGACCTTCCTTTGAGTCAGATGGAATTTGAATCCATTAAGCTGCAAACAAATACATACAAAGATAATATAGCATAGTGGTTATGGGTATGTTCTGTGAGGTTGAATTCCAGCTCTGTCATTTATTAGGAATACACACAATACATTCAGTAGCCTATATGATACTGGGCAGTTCTTTAACTTCCATGTGCCAGTTTCCTCATCTGTAAAATAGAGATAATAAATGAGGTAGACTACCTCACTGTAGTTGTGAGGATTAAATTAGTGCTTTTGTTTTCCACTATCTTAATTCAGTGAAGGGACTATGAAAATATGGGTAATATGGGAAAATACTGAGAAATCTACATGAATCTACTTTAAATGGACTATACCAGGTGAATTTAGGAAAAACAGCAAGAAAGCACTTAAAATCAAGTAGGAGTGTGCATCACATGTAAACATCTAGTTAGATGACATTTATGTAAAGCAAATAATTATTAATGTAAAATCAAATTTTAAAAATTATCCATGTTGGAAATACAAATTTCCATGAAGATGTTATCCAACAGTAGGGACTGTGCAGTTAATTGTACCAATAATTTCAAACTTGGTCTGATTACATTGGCCTGGTACAACATTTAAGGACTTAGCTGAAAGGTTAGGGCAAGGATAGCAAAACCACTAAGTATGTTACCTCAAATTGTGCATGACAGAAACACACAATCATAATGACTATCCAATGATATCTCAGTTATAAGATATCAGTTATAAGAAAAGACTTACTACAAATCTCAGCAAATGAAAAAGCTCCAAAAGAATGATTTTTTTAAAAAAAGGTTTGGCATTTGTGAAGTACACTCTTAGTAGCCAACAATAATGAAAGGGCTGAGAAATAAGAAACTTAAGTTAATAACCTGATGGGAGGTTAGAAGCTCCATGAAAAAGATGAAAAGCAGAGGCAAAGCAGACAATCAAGCAGGTGTGTTGGTAAGAAGCTAAAAGAGAACAGAATGGCAAACAGAAAAGGGAAGAGGCAGTAACAGCCAGTGATTATAGATGCAGGAAATAAGTCAGAGGGTAAAATATGATCAAAGCCTTTCTGTTTAAGTGCAAAATACCTGAGTCTAAAAGCCTTGTATTCACAAAGAGCCTAAATAAAAGAGATAAGGGCATGACATCCCAATACACAAATGCTAAATACACCTGAAGTGAAAATGTATGATTAACCAAGAAAAAATTTTCAGATTAATGAAGAGGATAAACTGCTGTACCAAGTATTAAATTATACTAAAAAGATACAGTAATTAGAAAAGTGAAGTTCCCACTGTGGCTCAGTGAAAACAAATCTGACTAGTATCCACGACTCAGGTTGGATCCCTGGCCTCACTCAGTGGGTTAAGGATCTGGCATTGCCGTGAGCTGTGATATAGGTTGTAGATGTGGCTTGGATCTGATGTTGCTGTGGCTTTTGGGTAGGCCGGCAGCTGCAGCTCTGATTCGACCCCTAGCCTAGGAACTTACATATGCCGCAGGTAGGCCCTTAAAAAAAGATAAAAAAGAAAAAGAAAAAGCAAGATAGCAATTTAAATCAGTGATTTCTAGAAAAACTGTAATTCAACTGAGGAAAAAAGTTAAACTCCCATCTCTTGCTATACTCAAAAATAAATTCATATATAGTTTTTTTTTTTTTTGGTCTTTTTCTAGGGCCGCACTCACGGCATATGTAGATTCCCAGTCTAGGGGTCTAACTGGAGCTGTAGGCTGCCAGCCTACGCCAGAGCCACAGCAACGTCAGATCTGAGACACGTCTGCAACCTACACCACAGTTCACAGCAACGCCAGATCCTTAATCCACTGAGCGAGGCCAGGTATCAAACCCGCCACCTCATGGTTCCTAGTCAGATTCGTTAGCCACTGAGCCATAACCAGAACACCTACGGAGAAGAGTATGGAGGTACCTTAGAAATCTATACAGAGAACTACCACATGATCCAGCAAGCCCACTCTTGGGCATATATCTGGACAAAACTTTCCTTAAAAAAGACAAATGCACCCGTATATTCACTGCGGCTCTATTCACAATAGCCAAGACCAAATGTCCATCAACAGGAAGATGTGGTATATATACACAATGGAACACTACTCAGTCACAAAAAAGAACGAAATAATGCCATTTGCAGCAACATGGATGGAACTAGAGACTCTCATACTGAGTGAAGTAAGTCAGAAAGAAAAAGACGAATACCATATGATATCACTCACATCTGGTATACAGCACAAATGAACCTTTCCACAGAAAAGAAAATCATGGACTTGGAGAATAGACTTGTGGTTGCCCGGGAGGAGGGGGAGGGAGTGGGAGGGATTGGGAGCTTGGGGTTAACGGATGCAAACTATTGCTTTTGGAATGGATTTACAATGAGATCCTGCTGTGTAGCACTGAGAACTATGTCTAGATACTTACAACGGAGCACAACAATGGGAGAAAAAATTATGTATACATGTATGTGTAACTGGCTCCCCATGCTGTACAGTGGGGAAAAATTGTGTTGGAGGAAATAACAATAAAAAAACAATAAAAAATTTAAAAAAATAAACTCAGATGTTTTAAGACTTAAATGTAAAAAGCAAAATTATTGAAATACTAGAAAAAAAACTTAGTCCATTTTGATAATCACGAAGTGAGGGCCTCTCAAACATAACATGAACCTAGAAGTCATAGAGTAAAATAGCAACATATTTGACCACATACAAATTAAGAATTGTCTTGGCCCCAAGGGGGATTTTTTTCTATAACCTCCTTGGGATTTTTTTTTTTTTTTTTAAGCTTATAGTAAGAATACATTCAAGCTTGGTTACAAAAATAAAACATGCATCATTTTTCATTGCCAACCAAGCACAAAGTTATTTTATACTGACTGTATATTTTAAAGTATACTCTCAGATATGGCCTCTTACAGTATTTAAGATATAGCAAGGACATGGCTGATTTTGTTTTTTTATAAAAAATTGGCACTAATAAGCAGGTTTATTGGTCTTTTCTAATTGTATAATTTAATTTAGTACAAAGTTTGTAAAATATCAGAGGATATATATATATTGTTTCTACGACATGGTATTGCATTTATATCTTTTTACTACAGTGATCTGTGACAGCAGCAGCTTCATGTTGTATTTTTTTTACTGAAATTGTAAAATATCCATCTTAAAGACATCAACTATTCTAAAAATTGTGTACAGGATATTCCTTTAGTGGTGGAATTAAAATGTACGAATATTTGCTTTTTCAAAAAAAAATGTATTTTCTGTTAAAAGTTTAAAGATTTTTGCTATATATTATGGAAGAAAATGTAATTGTAAATATTAATTTTGTACCTATATTGTGCAATACTTGAAAAAACGGTATAAAAGTATTTTGAGTCAGTGTCTTACATGTAAAGAGGGACTGAAATAGTTTATATTAAGTTTGTATTAAAATTCTTTAAAATTAAAAAAAAACAAATTAAGAATTGTATATGGCAAAATAATTAAGTAGAAACTAGAAAAAAGAAGATACTAAATAGCAATCTATGGAATAAATCTAAACAATAAATATTAGAAAAAAATCAACCTCAGTAAAAATCAAAGAATGTAAATGAACACTTTTAATACATATCAGTTTGGCAAAACTCAAACGAATGAATGACATGAGTAGACGGAAAAATATGAGGAAAATGGAGATTCCCATATATTCAGGACTGGGGTATATATTGGAACAACAATTTAAGGAACAAGTTTTAATCATTTAAAAACATATACCCTTTAACCTAATAATTTTACTTCTAACAATCTGTTCCACAAATATTCTAAAAAATGTACAGAGATGTGGGTATATAAATGTTTGCTGGAGTTCCCATTGTGGCTCAGCAGAAATCAACCTGACTAGTATCCCATGAGGATGCAGGTTTGACCCTTAGCCTCGCTCAGTGGGTTAAGGATCTGGCATTGCCACGAGCTGTGGTGTAGGTCACAGATGCAGCTTGGATCTGGCATGGCTGTGGTGTAGGCCAGGAGCTACAGCTCCAATTTGACCTCTAGCCTGGGAACCTCCATATGCCACGGGTGCAGCCCTAAAAAATAAATAAATAAATGTATGTTTGCTGCAATAATATTTCTAATAAAACTTAAACCTAAATTTCCATTATTAAGAAAGTGATCAGGGAGTTCCCGTCGTGGCGCAGTGGTTAACGAATCCGACTAGGAACCATGAGGTTGCGGGTTCGGTCCCTGCCCTTGCTCAGTGGGTTAACGATCCGGGGTTGCCGTGAGCTGTGGTGTAGGTTGCAGACGCGGCTCGGATCCTGCGTTGCTGTGGCTCTGGCGTAGGCCGGTGGCTACAGCTCCGATTCGACCCCTAGCCTGGGAACCTCCATATGCCGAGGGAGCGGCCCAAGAAATAGCAACAACAACAACAACAACAAAAAAAAAAAAAAAAGAAGAAAGTGATCAAATAAAATCATGGTAAATTCATACAATGAAATACCACAAGCAGTAGAGCCTTATGTACTGCCATAATGAGATTTCCATAACATGGTACTGAATTAGAAGAGTAAGTTGAATGATGTTATAATATTAAAAATAAAACATTTTATTTGTGTAGCATACACACACCCAGACATATACACACGGTGTCCAAACATATAGAAAAGCTCTAGGAATGTATATACATCAGTAACCAGTGGTCGCATATGGGTAACAGGAAGAAAGAGGCTAAAGGAAGGGATTCTCGCTTTTCTGTTTTTTAATTTTTTAAAAAAGCATGCATTATTAAGAACAAAAAAAGGAGTTCCCACTGTGGCAGTGTGGATTACACTGTCTCTATGACATTGCTGGTTCAATCCCTGGCCCAGTGAAGTGGGTTAAGGATGTTGCCACAGCGGTGGCACAGGTCACAGATGCCTCTTAGTTTTGAACCCTTGCTGGAGAACTTCCATATGCTGCTGGCATGGCCAAAAAAGGAAAAACAAAACAAAACAAAAAAAGAAAAGCGTAAGTGTAAAGAAAATTGTGCTAACAACTGTTAAAGGCACCACAAAAATCTATATTAAACATAGAGAATTGCATACAAGAAACCAAGGATGAGACTCATACACAATTTAAGCTAAATTATTCAATGTACTGGCAGATTCTCCATCTCTGAAGGCTTTCAGCGGTACCATGTCACACACAGAACCAAATAAAACCTAAGGTTTTATGCTTTTCCATGAAAACATAAAAGAATGTCCCTAAGGCTTCTTTCTAATTGAAAAGGCACAGATTTATATGAAGAAATGCAACTTTGCTAAACCACATGTATTTTCCAGTTAGTAAACTTGGCATTTCAAAATAAGCAAATTTAAAGATTAAATACTATAAGGTAAACAATAACTCATGAGACTGACAGAACGATTATGTTATGGTACTTTTGTCAAAGCACTCATTTCAGCTCCTGGTCTATATTTTCAACAGTTTTGCAAATACTGATACTAGGTCCTTTCAGTGATTTCTGCCAGCTTCTACTCTAACAATTTCAAGTGTGAAGCAGATAAAAATAGTAACCTCTTTTATGTGTTAATAATATCAGAGGGGCTCAAAAAGTATAACCAATCTTTGATGATCACAAAATACCCCACAACCTTCAAAAAGTGTATTTGCTAATTACTTAAATAGCTAATAATGCTTGATCTGCTTGAAAGGATTTTTTGCTATTGTTGATCCTAAAAGTTTTTCAGATATCTTTAATAAATTAACTCATACCAGTAATATATTTTGAGCATTCTAATTACAGATGCTGTAATTCATTTTTTATAATTTTACATCTTTCCTACTTGGAAATGTTTTGTTCTTGATTCAACACACAAATGATGGTACTGCTCAGAATATGACAATAAACATGACCACACCAGCAATAAAAACTAAAGAACTGCTTCTTACCAAGCACCTACTATGTGCCAGGCACTGTGCCAGAGCTATGTGTAAAGCTCATTTATTTCACAATGACCCTATGAGGTAGGCATTATTAAATCTATTTTAGGAGTTCCTGTCGTGGCGCAGTGGTTAACGAATCCGACTAGGAACCATGAGGTTGCGGGTTCGGTCCCCGCCCTTGCTCAGTGGGTTAACGATCCGGTGTTGCTGTGAGCTGTGGTGTAGGTTGCAGACGCGGCTCGGATCCCACGTTGCTGTGGCTTTGGTGTAGGCCGGTGGCTACAGCTCCGATTGGACCCCTAGCCTGGGAATCTCCACATGGCGGGAGCGGACCAAGAAATAGCAAAAAAAAAAAAAAAAATTTGTTTTTGGTTAACAAATTTGAACCCAGGCTGTACTGATTCCAAAAAGCTATGCTCTCAATCACGAAATTACCCATAACTAGGAACTTTACTCAAAATAAGATTCCTTGAAAATGAATATTCATTATGCAAACATCATATACACTTTTAATTGCCTTATATAAAAATAAATATTCGGAGTTCTCGCTGTGGCGCAGTGGTTAACGAATCCGACTAGGAACCATGAGGTTGCGGGTTCGGTCCCCGCCCTTGCTCAGTGGGTTAACGATCCGGTGTTGCTGTGAGCTGTGGTGTAGGTTGCAGACGCGGCTCGGATCCCACGTTGCTGTGGCTTTGGTGTAGGCCGGTGGCTACAGCTCCGATTGGACCCCTAGCCTGGGAATCTCCACATGGCGGGAGCGGACCAAGAAATAGCAAAAAAAAAAAAAAAAATTTGTTTTTGGTTAACAAATTTGAACCCAGGCTGTACTGATTCCAAAAAGCTATGCTCTCAATCACGAAATTACCCATAACTAGGAACTTTACTCAAAATAAGATTCCTTGAAAATGAATATTCATTATGCAAACATCATATACACTTTTAATTGCCTTATATAAAAATAAATATTCGGAGTTCTCGCTGTGGCGCAGTGGTTAACGAATCCGACTAGGAACCATGAGGTGCGGGTTCGGTCCCCGCCCTTGCTCAGTGGGTTAAGGATCTGGTGTTGCCATGAGCTGTGGTGTAGGTCGCAGACACGGCTCAGATCCCACGTTGCTGTGGCTGTGGTGTAGGCCGGTGGCTACAGCTCCGATTCGACCCCTAGCCTGGGAACCTCCATGTGCCGTGGGAGTGGCCCTAGAAAAGACAAAAAAAAAAAAAAAAAAATTAAAAAAATAAATATTCAATTGTGAACATCACTCGAGCCTCAATTTCATTTTTGAGGAAAACATTAGAGAACACTTAAAAATGAACTGATTGCTTCACTTAACAAATATTGAATGCCAGGCTCTGTGCAAGATGTTCTTTATAAAACGAGCTGTTAGAGGAAGATAGTCTAACACGGAAGAAAAACAAATATAGGGCTGGAAATTATGATGCACATTCTAAGAAAAAATGGGAGAATCCTCTTTCGATAATAAGGAAGTCATGGAGGGATTCTCTGATGATACAATTATGATCTGCTATTACATGCAAAATGTGTTTTTGACCAAGATTTTGTACCTTTAAAGTACAAACACATAAAAATAAACTTTTTAATTCCCAGTTCTCAACAATCTGAAGCAAAAAACAAAGGATGATTCCACTGTGACAGCAACCAGAATCTATCATTTGAGTTAGTGTTAAGAGCAGATATGAAACTAGTAGTTTAGCCATACACTGATGAAATTAACCAACTTTCTAGCATTCTAATACCCAGTTTAAAAAAAAAATAAATAGAAAAGCTGATGCCATTGTTTCCATTCAAGAGGTAATACCAACTCATAATGAGGCACTAGTATCATAATGTGCAATAAACCCATCCCGCAGGACTCTCAATGTGTGAAAAGTACCACAGAAATTAAGAGTGGAAAGTAAACATTTTCTGTTGACAAATCTAAAACAAGTATGGAAGAAGTGGATTTTACCAAAAAACACCCTCCAAACACAAAAACACACATTCGTAACTTATAATGGCTTTAATCAGGATATATATAGCAAGTAGCTTTTCCATTACCTGATGATACCGGCTTTAGTTTACACTGTCAATCAATACACACAGTCAACCATCAGGTTCTCACTAATTACATTATATCTAAAAAGGAAAATGGGATGGATGGCCCTGAGATTATTCTCTTATACAACAGAGGAATCACATACTTTGACTTGCCTAGGCTACATTATCAGTTTCCTTTCTCACTATTAGTGCTATTCAATTTGTCTTTAATAGTTTACAGACTTTGCTTTTTGAAGATGAATGTCATTTTCCAAATATAAGGACATTTATGTTACCATATTTGTCAATTTTCATTTATTACTGTGACATAACAAGACTCTGTTTACTAAAATCTACTGTGACACTCTACACTTACTCCAATTTCCAATTTTCTTACTTTTCTCACACTCATCATATAAAGAATCAGAAGCCCAAACATAACACAGGGCTCTGGAAAACATTTTAGCAAATAATTCTTCCCATTTGTTTAGTTTAAAAAAAGGGTGGGGGAGGGACTGAGACCTCATTTTAAATGACAAAAAAATAAAATATTTGTACATTTTCTCTTAACTAGAGTGTGCAGCTAATGAAGGAAATTATATTTATTTATTTTCACTTATTTTCATGGCCACATCTGTGGTATATATAAGTTCTAGAGCCAGGGGACAAATCCAAGCTGCAGCTGCAACCTATGCCTTTTAATACTGGGTCCTTTTAACCCACTGTGCCAGGCCAGGGATCAAACCCAAACCTCCACAGCAACCCAAGCTGTGGCAGTAAGATTCTTAACCCACTGCTACAGCAGGAACTCCTGAAGAAAACTTAAAACAAAACAAAACAAAAAAACCTTTAAAAATGAAAATAGAATTGAATGAAGAGGAGTTCCCGTCGTGGCGCAGTGGTTAACGAATCCGACTAGGAACCATGAGGTTGCGGGTTCGATCCCTGCCCTTGCTCAGTGGGTTAACGATCCGGCGTTGCCGTGAGCTGTGGTGTAGGTTGCAGACGCGGCTCGGATCCCGCGTTGCTGTGGCTCTGGCGTAGGCTGGCGGCTGCAGCTCCGATTCGACCCCTAGCCTTGGGAACCTCCATATGCCGAGGGAGCGGCCCAAGAAATAGCAACAACAACAACAACAACAACAACAAAAAAAGAAAAAAAAAAAAGAATTGAATGAAGAGAAAACTATAATCATATTCTTGGAGAGAGAGACTAAGTAAACATCATAAAGGTATCAATTCTTCTTACAGTAATTTATAATTTACACAAACTCAGTGAAAATACCAACTTGTTTTCCTTCCAGGAACTAGAGAGGCTGCTTATAAAGATCTTACTGAAAAACGAATAAGCAATAATTACCAAGAAAACTCTGAAAAAAATGAGCAAACAACTCTAATAGATATCAAAGCATATTTTATAAACCCTCAAGAGTTAAAACAGTGTAGAAGTGGCAAATGAATGGACAGACCAACAGAATAAAACAGAAAAGTTCAGAAATAGAGCCACATAGTTTCCAAACAAGAGAGATAGTCCGATAGAAAAATGAAGAAATTACATAAAAAACAAATACAAATAAGATAACAAACATAAAATCCTTAGCCTAACTCATGGAAACACAAGTGAGAAGCATTTATCAGAAGCGAAATATGATCTAAGGCCAACCACTCTTCCAAGCTGTGAAGAAACAAGTGTTCCAAGGATCCTCGTACACCGCTGGTGGAAATGCAAAATGTACAGCCCTTATATGAGGGGAATACAGTAACACCTATCAAAATTACAGATGCATTTACCCTTCAACCTATAAACACATTTCTAGGACTCTAAACAAGACACCTATACACACACAAAATAATACATGAACAAGGTTATTCACTACAAAAACTGTTTATAACAACAAAAAATCGAACACATTCAAGTGCTTGGCAACAGACGATTAGTTGAATAAAATATGGCACATACACACAACTGAGTACTACACAGTCAAAAAAAGGGAAGATCTTTATGTACAGATATGGAGAGATCTCCAAGTTACAAAAATGAAAAACAAAACAACAAAGCAAAAAATATTAGTATGTTACCTTTTGAATAAAAGGAGAAAAAATAAGAATATATATTTGAATTAGCTATTTGCATAAAGAAAGTCTGAAAGAATAAGTAGAAAGTTGTAAAGATAGTTACATGTAATTGGTTAGAGAGGAAGAATCCATGGAGGTAGGTAGGAGCAAGACTTCTCGGGGGGTATAAATTCTGTAAAATAGCATTTTTATTTTGAACCATGTGGACAAATATATTTATTTCCTATTCAAATGATCATAAGTTAACAAATATGAAATAGAAAGAAAAAACTGGTTAATGTTTGGTCAAAAAATTTTATTGGACTATGGTATAAGCCTTTCCTCGAGTGATATTTAAAGGACTAACTAAAATTACAATTCTAATCACTGTGTGAAACATCAGATCACACTTGTCTATATTCTCATACTAAATTTCAAAGTAATTTATTAAAACCAGAGGACCTCTTGAACTTTGAAAATTCACACTGCACTATTTGGCAAAAAGTATACCACCATTCGCATACCATTCTTTGCCTAGTTGGAGACACAGTTGCATTTTACTTGTCAATATGTAAGTCAGCAGGAGGAGCGAACACTTATGACAGGCAGTAAATGCTTCTGACAATATAGATAAAGGTTTTAGTAACAGTCAGCTCAGCGCAGGTCAGGCTGGGATTATTCTAAAACTGGCAGGATGGAGTTGGTAAGCAGTAGCTTTCAATCCAGTCAAGGAATGAAAGCAGAGGAGGGAAGCTCACTTCGAATAGCTGCCAGTCTCTTCTTCCAAAGGAACAAAAAAATGACAGGACAAAAGGACATCTTGCTTCCAACTTTGGGGGGTGCTGGGAGTTTTGCTTAGGACCAGAAGGAGGGGAAAGGAAAGTCCACATTTAGCACCTAACTAACATAAAGCAGCTCATTTAAAAAGTATTTTAGAGACTAATTAGTGAAACGAAAAGTAAGATGAAAGGGCTACAGTCTAGCAAAGGCTGCCCCAGACACCCAGGATCAGGGTCAGATAAGCCTGGCAAATGACTTTTAGAGAATCAGAATCTAAGTTACACCCACATCACTCAGAGAAATCTGAGTAGTTACAGAAAACTGTGCCAAAAATTTAAGGGCTCCTCTTACAAGCATACATTTCAGTGTTTATTAGAAGAAACTGCTCTAAGTAAGATCTTTGTTCTTGATACCTAAGATCTAGCTGGGTAAATAATATTTATATGGGGGAGGGTTTAATCTGATAAAAATAGGTATTTTATATATCTGGGAATGTTTTAAAGGCAGATTCACAAAAACAAGCTGGTGAGTTTAGAAACAAGAACCCAATCCTGTGGCAATTTACACAGACTCCTCTTCAAAGTTCAAGACCCATATATCAATAAGACAATGCCACTTGTCCCCCCACATACCTCAAATTCACCTCCACAAATACTGCTATTCCTGGGATGTAATGCTACTGTACAATACCATCCAATACCCCACACCCAACCCTTCTCTGACACTCCCCACCTCTCCATTCCCAGGATTACAAATGTCTGCTCAGTCTTTTCATTGCTGTTTCCACTCCTAGTGCCGTAGGATTCTAGCCACCATCATCTTTTCTCTGGGTTACTGCAATGGTCTCCAGTCCGGACTCTGTCTTGACTTTTATCATCCATGCATCTAGCAGGTTTTCACTTTTTATTAGCATAAATTGCTCATAATATTCCCTTAAGAGTTTTAAAATATCTGCTCTATTGGTAACTATGCCCTCTTTTTTTCCAAATAATAGTCAACAAATAAATACTATTTATGCCCTCTTTTTTCCTTCTTAGGTGATTCAGTCAGAAACCTGTCTTTTTTCCCTTTCTTTTCAAATATCCAACTTCAGGTTTTACTAATCAGTCATTCCTCTCTCTCTTTTTTCTATACAAGTCCTACCCCTTCTTTTTGTTTCTGTGTCTTCCAGTGCCTATGAATTTACTCTGCTTTTTATTTTAGGTTCCGAAAGTATGCTAACCTGGAGAAGATAGGGCAGCCTATGAACAGTTTTACCCTTCCCTCTGAAAAAACTAAAAAAATAAAATATTAAACAGTTAAAAGGTTTGACACTGAACTAAGACAGTAAACTACAGTGATTCCTGAAAACAGAAAAACAAAACCCTACTGAGCTCTACAACTGTCCCTGCTTATAGCCTAGAGATAATTCTCAGGCTTCAGGGCGGGGAGGGAGAATCCAGATGGTCTGATCATCTCCCGGAGTTGAGGCAATGAAGCTAGGAACATGGGAAAACCAAGGCAGCCAGAATTTGCAGGACACAGTACCCAAAAGAGAACTCCACAGAGAGACAGCCTCAGAGATTAGCAGAGAGTCCATCTCCACCTCAGGTTTTCAGCTCAGTACCATTAGGCCAGTGCATTAGGCCTAAGACAGAACTACTAGGAAAGAGGAGACAGCATAACTCCTCAAGCTCATTAAGGGCCAGGAATAATTCATATTCTCACTAGCTAGAGAAGAAAACCTCATAACTTAAGAGGCAATGAGTAAAAGTATTCAGAAAGATATTACCTCAGTATTGGGAAAAATTAGCCCGAAGCTACAGGATGCTCAGTTCCCACCTAACTCAACTTTAAAACAAACTTCTAAAGGATCTGTTTCCAAAGCAACTTACCTGCACAAAGGTCCACAGAACAAAACTCAAGAACACAGAAACATCCAACACATTTTCACAATGTCTAGAATCCAATAAAAATTGCTGAGCATGAAAAAAAAAAAAAGTAGTTCCCATCGTGGCTCAGCAGAAACCAACCTGACTAGTATCCATGAGGATGTGGGTTTGATCCCTGGCCTTGCGCAGTAGGTTAAGGATCCAGCATTGCCATGAGCTGTGGCGTAGGTGGCAGTTGTGGTGCGGATCCTGTGTTGCTGTGGCATAGGCCAGCCACTATAGCTCCAATTATACCCCTAGCTTGAAAACTTCCCTATGCCATGGGTGTGGCTCTAAAAAGCAAAAAAAAAAAAAAAAAAAAAAAAAAAAAAAAAATTACTGAACATGTACAGAAGTAGGAAAATACAACTCATCAACTCATAAAATGAGAAGGAAAACCTATCAAGAACAGAGTCAAAAAAATAATTACTAGACACTAAAATTTTGGTGTTCCTGCTACAGCTTAGTGGGTTAAGAACCCATCTGGTGTCCATGAGGATATAAATTCAATCCCTGGCCTCGCTCAGTGGGTTAAGGGATCCAACACTGCTGTAGCTCAGGTTTAACCCCTAGCCCTGGACTTCCATATGACAAAAGTGAACTCCTAAAAAGAAAAAAAAATTATAACAATGAAAATTTTATTAAGATAATAAAGGACAAAAATAATAAAATAGTATAACTATATTCCCTTTGTTAAAGAAAGCAAAGACTAAGTTAACTACAAACATGTAATTTAAAAAAAAATTCAAATCATACTAATAGGCGAAAACTAAAATAAATGAGGTGAAATATATACTGGATAGAACAACAGCAGATTAGACATCACAGATGAAAAGGTTAATGAACTTGAAAAAACGATAAATATAAACTATGCAAAATGAAAAGACTGGAATAAAGTTATCAGAGTATCAGATAGTTGTGGGACAACTTCAAGCAGACTGATAAGCAGGCAACCAGAAAAAAAAATTATTTAAAAAAATTTTTTTCTCTTTTTAGGGCTGCACCCACAGCATACGGAGGTTCTCAGGCCAGGGGTCGAATCAGAGCTGCAGCTGCTGGCCTATGCCACAGCCACAGCAATGCCAGATCTGAGCCACATCTGTGACCTACACCACAGCTCACAGCAACACCAGATCCTTAACCCACTGAGCGAGGCCAGAGATTGGACTTGCACCCTCATGGATGCTAGTCAGATTCATTTCCACTGAGCCATGATGGGAACTCCCAGAAAAAAAAATTTTAATAATGGTCAAATTTTTCCCAAATTTCATGAAAACTGTAAATCCACAGATCCAAGAAAACTTAAATCCTAGCACAAGAAATATGCAGAAAAGCAGTAAAGCACATCATAATCAGACTGAGCTGAGATAAAGAAACCTTTAGCAGTGAGGGAAGTCCTCTAAATCACACAGTAGAGACAGCTGCACGATTGTATACATTTACTAGAAATCAGACTGTAATACAGTCCTGAGTAATTGTTATGGTTTGTAAGCTATACTTCAACAAAGCTAAAAAACTATTTTAAAAAATACATCAGGAAGAAATCTTAAGAGATAATCTTAGTGACCTTGAGTTCAGCAAATACTTCTTAAATAAAAAGAGCATGAAAAAGAATCCTGAATAGATAAGTTGTCTTATATTCCTACAATAAAACACTTGGCAATAAAAAGGAATACTGACACACTCAACAACACGAATAAATGCCACAATAATTAAGCAAGTAAAGAAACTATACTCCGATAAAATATTTTTAAGTCAAAAAAAGATTAAAGAAGCTGGACAAGACAGTACATACTCTTTGATTCCATGTGTATAAAATTCTAGGAACTGAAAACTAATCTAAATTGACAGAAAACAGATCAGTGGTCTCCTGGGGACCAGTTAGGGGCAAGAAAGATTATATGGTGTCACAAAAAAACTTTTGAGGATTATGAATACGTTTATTATTTTGATTGCTGTGATGGTTTGAGGGTTTGTGATATGTATATCAAAACTTACCAAATCATAAATTTAAATATGTGCAGTTTACTGTATGTCAATTACATCTCCATAAAGCATTTTTTAAAAAGGGGGAAAAAAGACCTTAAAGACCATTTCCACGTTGTCACTTTTCTTGGCATCCTCAACAAGAATCTGTATTCATACCACATCATGGAATCTAAAATATACGTCTAAAATGAAATCACACTGTTATTACGCTTATTTTCCTTCTTTCTTTCTTTTTGCTTTTTTAGGGCCTCACCCGAGGCATATGGAAGTTTCCAGGCTAGGGCTCCAATCGGAGCCACAACTGCTGGCCTACACCACAGCCACAGCAACATGGGATCTGAGCCACATCTGTGACCTATACCACAGCTCATGGCAAAGCCGGATCCTTAACCCACTGAGCAAGGCCAGGGATCGAACCCGAAACCTCATGGTTCCTAGTCAGATTTGTTTCCGCTGTGCCACGATGGGAACTTCTATGCTTATTTTCTATTTAGACTGTGAGCTCCTGGACTGTTTTATTTATATTTTTATATCCAGAACCTAGTACAGTAGTGCTTGTATATAAAATAAGTGTACAAAATAGATGTACAATTAGTTGAATTTCTGTTTAATTTTGAAAAAATCAAATGCAGAATCTTGAATAAAAATAATTGGAAGGTATGAAAGTAGGTACTGCACAGGAATCTCAACAAAAATCCACTTGAAGTTAGATGCTTCAGTAAAAACATCCAGTTTATAAACTTCTCCAGAAAGATTTAGAATTCAGAGAACAGAAATGAGTAGAAAAAATAAAATATAGTAGGTACTGAGATAAAATCAGAGTTAAAAACTAAAGAAGACACAGTAATTTAACACTATGGACAGAAAGAGATTGAAAAACACTATCCATATTCTACATGCAGTCACTGTTTATGCTAGAGTCTGTATAAATAAATGCCTATTTACCTAGTACTACAATAAAAGTAAAGACATACCTCTAATTCACAGGCACTAAGGTAAGGATGGTATGGTTAAGGGAAGAAATAGCTTTAAGAGGGTCAACAGTGCTTAAGTAGATAGTTTCAAAGTACTAATTCCAACAATGCACTAAAAACAGCAGAAAGGGATTCCAATTGTTACAGGTACTTTGAAAAACTTCTCTCCACAAAATGCTGTTTATATCCATATTTGTTCCTTTTCCTGATTACATCAGAGAAATAACTTTGGTTGATCTCTTTTTGGTTTCTATTATACCTAGGTCTAGGTGGGAGGCCAGTAACTTAGAATATTGGAGGAAGGACTGCTCATCTGCCTTTTAACAAGGGACAGGCCACTGCATTTAAGTAAAAGAAGGGCCCTTGCTAGATCGGCAGGATATATCACAAATAGCTGGAATCAAGAATTCTGAGTTCTCTGGGAGTTCCCGTCGTGGCGCAGTGGTTAACGAATCCAACTAGGAACCATGAGGTTGCGGGTTCGGTCCCCGCCTTTGCTCAGTGGGTTAACGATCCGGCGTTGCCGTGAGCTGTGGTGTAGGTCACAGACTCGGCTCGGATCCATGGTGGCTAACAGAAGGTTTAAGTACTTGACAACAATGAAATGCCTTAAGGCACTTTAAAATTCACAAAGCACTTTCTCATTATTTCATTTTAATTTTCCTGACCTTATAATCTTACACAGGAAGGAACTGAGAGAGGGTAAACCGGGCTTTTTAGCACTAGGATAGCCCTTGCATTTCCCAAAATGTGTTCTGTGGAACTGGGAAATTATAGTTATGAGGTAAAAACATTTTTAAAAAGTGTTTACATTTATGATCAATTTATTTAGGAAAATAACTGATCAACATCTAAAAGTACCTCTATTATAGGTCTTTAATATATTAATATATAATGTGAATCTCCATGTGGAAGAAGGAATAGCAGCATTTCCCAAACTCATTTGATCGCAGAATCTTTAATCCTTTAATTAAGGATCGATCACTTTAAGAATCAAATGCTCCAAAAAAACAAATTTTGGGAAATGATACTATGTACCAAACAAGTTAAGAAGAATCATGTCAGAGGAGAACATACTTCCGGGGACAAAATCAACAGTCAGAAAGTCAGGGAACTGGAAAAAAGAGGACAAAATAGCTTGAGAGGAGGGCGAAATGTCTACAACTCCCAGCTGCAAAGTCACTGCCATGTCCCCTCAGCTATACCCTAAACAGTTAACTGGAGCAATTAAGGTCTGCCTCCAAAATATTTACTGAGCTTCTATGTGCTCCAGGGATTACACAAGAAGTCGAAGATTTAACAACGAACAGGGCAGAAAAGGTCCCAGATCCCGCAAAGTTTATATTTTAGTTGTGGGAAACACACACACACACAAAATATCAGACTGATTAATGCTATGAAGGAGGAAAAACAAACAAAACCTGGATGCGAGATTATGATTGATACAGGCTGATACTAAAATAAAAACAAACAAAAAGCCCTGGAAATATTTAGAAGGGCTTTCCTAGACAGAGCCATGAATACAGGATCAGATTTACATAATAAATAACAGGAACAAATACTGTTAAGATAATAGTTAACATTTATGGAATGCTTAGTAAGTGTAGGGTAATGTACTAAGATTTAAATGTTTTATTTAAACTTCACAACAGTATTCTGAGGTAAGTACTATTTTTATTTTCATCTCACAAATGAAACCAAGGCATGGAACAGATAAATTGTGTCCAAGGTCACAAAGCAAAAAAAAAAAAAAATCAGTAGCGCTTATTTTCAAATTCAACTTTCCAGTTCAAGAGGCTTACTTCCTATTTGGTCATGTGACCAAGCAAGCATCTCCTTGGCTAATATTAAACTATTTCAGCAATTTTTAAGATTTCTTGGAGTTCCCATCGTGGCTCAGCAGAAATGAATCTGACTAGTATCCATGAGGACTCAGGTTTGAACCCTGGCCTTGCTTAGTGGGTTAAAGATATGGTGTTGCTGTGAGCTGTGGTGTAGGTCACAGACGGGGCTCAGATCTGGCGATGCTGTGGCTGTGACATAGGCCAGCAGCTGCTGCTCCAATTCAACCCCTAGCTTGGGAACCTCCACATGCCATGAGTGAGGCCTTGAAAAAAAAAAAAAAAAAAAAAAAAAAAAAAAAAAAAAAAGATTGCATCTTTTCACTGTCATTACTTGTAATATAACTCCTGTCTACCTCTCTGGAGTTACCATCAGAGATCCAACAAAAGATTACATTATATTATTTTTTCTCAGCAAAAGTAGAAACTGCATCCTGATGTTCAGTTTTACTCAGAATATAAAGAAATTAATCAAAGAGCACACAGTGGCAGTGAAAGAGCCAAGCTAAAGTCCTTGGACCAAAAGATAATGAATACAGGAATAACCAAATTCCAATACAAACAAAAGAGAACTTACCAGGAGATAAAAAGACAAGAGCCCTGAGTTAGTAACTGAACCACAATCATATTTCTAAGTAATGAAGGGGCTAGGAGCAGAATCAAGGTTCTCTTCAATGTCTCTCCACCATTATCCTCATGCCTGGAGGATGGGACCCAGATTAGAGCAGAAATCTGAAAACTCCAGTGTACCTGGAGTACAGAGTGAGTGGTCAGATACTGTTATTGGTGAGAAAAGTAAGTACAACCACAAAATATCTGAAACCAAAGACTAATCGCCAAAACCATGTCATAGCCAGTCACTACAAAGACTGAGATTAACTTTGAGAATCCACTTGCTGCACATGGAACAGCAAACATAGTACAAGTGCAGGTTCTAGGAACAGGAACTACATGGAAGAGAATACAATCAGCACGCAGTCATTCCCATTACACTTTCCCAAGATGACCCTGAAAGAGGAGGAGCTCAAGGAGAATCTGCTGGCCAAACAATGAGATCATCATGGATGGCATTAAAACATTCTGTCACAGATAAATATGATGTTCCCTCTGCCCTGATAATTTTACAACAAGCAACATGCTCCTAATCTTTATAGAAGTAATTCAGTCTGGAAATCAGAAACATACCCACCAAACTTTCCATTAAAAGCCAAAAACAAGAAGCAAAGAGGCACCAATCTTCTCTGAAGATCTGTGATATCCAGATGCTGGGGAAAAAATCCTGCTCGGAACGTGAATATCTTACTGTCAAATCCTAGCGTCTGGGAATTTTAGAATTTTACATTAAAATGTTCTATTAAATAGTTTTTAGATATCATTCTGGTAGATGTGAGAGGCAAGCAGCAATACAAAACTGCTACTTACAACAATATTAGGCAAACTTTTCAGAAGACTGTTTTAAGAAAATGTGCCAGTACTGTTTTTGAGAAATTGCCCCCATATCCCACCTCCACTGCCACCTGCTTACACAGCTCTATTTTCTACCCTGTGTCTCAATTCTTTTAGGAGTATGTACCACCAATATAATACTTTGCATGTTGTATGAACACCAAATATTATGTAAATGGTAATTCATCTATTCAAAATGAACTACTCTCATCAACAATTTTTGGAAGAACTATGAAGTTTAAGAGGCTAAAAGCAATTCTATGATAAGCCAGGTATAATGGCCTCCAACTTGGGTGTGGTTCACAACCAGGTATGCTTTTCTGCGAAATGACAGCCTACATCTGTAAAGTCCAAACTCCTTCTAGGAAGTGAGGTGCTTTAAAAAAAAAAAAAAAAAATACAGTTCTCAAACAGTTCCAAATGTATGGTCATCATTTTAAAAGCACATTGCCCAACTAAATAAGCATAAGAATTAATGATTGAAGTTTCCTTCATGGGAATTCCTTTTGTGGTTCAGTGGTAACAAACCTGACTAGTATGTATGAGGATGTGGGTTCAATCCCTGGCCTTGCTCAGGGGATTAAGGATCCAGTGTTGCTGTAATGTAAGCCACCGACATGGCTCAGATCTGGCATTCTACGGCTGTGGGTGCAGGCCGGCAGTACAGCTCTGCTTTAACCCCTAGCACAGGAACTTCCATATGCCACACATGTGGCCCCAAAAAGGAAAAAAAAGTTTCCTTCAAATTTTCTATGCTAGATGATCTGACTCTGCATAAGCAACAGAGGAAACTGAACCTGTTCCATACTAAAGAAATGGGAATTACAAAAAAGATCTCCTCCCTTCGCATCTACTAGTAGACAAGTAATAAACAGAATCTAGCTTCAGCTTAATTATGACTTAGCTGAAACAGGTTTAAGGGATTGGATGCCATTTAAAACTGAGTGGGAGAAAAGAAGTCAGTAAAGCAAAGAAAGGAAAATGGAATTATGGTGAAAACAAGGCAATATGCATTATTCCAAAGTGGACTAAACAAATTAAGTCATACTTTGATAGTTTCTAATGGTTTTTACGTCTCTCCAATCCCTATAAGTTAATAAAGTTAGGCAATAATAGTCACCTTTGGTGTCCATTAATAGCAGCTAATATAAAAACAGAATTACAAATTATATAAAATATATACATCAGAAGAATAAATTCCACCTATCGTATCTTCTCTCTGATCTTAAGACTCAAACTTAAGTCAGAGGGTTGTACAACTCACATAATTGTACCCTCTAGTGAGTGAATGGTATTGTATGTGAACTTTTATCTCAATAAAGCTGCTAAAAAATTTTAGTCACATGCTGGGGTGGGTGGGGAGAAGGGGAAGACTATAGTGTCTGAAAACAAAGCTCCAGAATAATCAAGCTTTTCTGTATAAGCTGGCCAGTGAAACCAGACATAGATTTGATAGTTCTGGCCTGTGAAATCCCTTCAACTGACTGGGTTCTTGACTTGATCAGCGGCCATATAAATGCCTTTGTTAACTACAGTTCTGACCCACTCCTTTCCCCTCCGTGTAAGGGACATATTTGAAGAGGGTGAGAACCACATGCTTCTACCAGCAGGAAAAAATAATATTCTGGCAATAGTGGTGGAGGATTTGGAGCAGAAAGGAGGGAGCTGTCCATATTTTATGCCAGAACATTTTCAAAAGCATAAACTCCTTTCCTCACAAGCTCAATCTCAACTAACACAGAAGAAAACAAGTTTTTCTCCTTTACTATACAGTTTCACTGCATGGCTGACTTTTTAAGAAAATTTATTATTTTCTAACCAATGTCCCCTCTCATGTCCAGGGAAATACTTTGGGGATTTTTCTGTTATCACTGAATCACTTCCAATTCTCCTTCCTTTGCCAAAAAATATTAAACAAATTTAGAAACCAACACAACTCTGTGTTGTATTGCATAGCTCTGCATTTTCACACACCTAATTCTGGCAGTGCAGCTGCACGGCCTCCACAGGCTGCCTGTGGTTCAACTGCTGCCCTTCCACTTACTAGCTGGGAGTTCCAAGGCAAATCACAAAGCTCTCTGTGCCCCTCTATTCTCATCTACACAACAGGGATAATTAAAGACCCTACATCAAGTATGGATTAAGACTAAAATGGTTATTACAGGTAAAAGGTGCTAGAAAAATGCTTAGCACATGATCTACGGTCATAATTATTATTTCAAAGAGTAAATGGGCAACTTGAACTATGAAAACAGTTTGGTTTGAAACCCTGTAAAACAGAGTTGTGACAACTTCTAAAAAGCTGTACAGATATACCGAAATTGAACAAAGACATAAATGGATGGCAGATGCTGGGAGCCAGGTTTCTTACCATTAGAGAAGAAGGCAATAGGAGGAGGCTAGAATAAGCAATAGGAGGAGGCTAGAATGAACCATGTGGGACTGGACTGGATTCAGAGACATCAATATAAATTCATGTTTAACTTAAAATGAATAGATAGATACAGAAATAATTACAGATATGTATGAATGAGTTAGAAATATATGTATATATATGTGTGTTAAGTATTTACTATATAATATATAAGATTATTACATATATAATGTATAAAGTATTTATCATATATATGTATTTCCTAGAGCCATCTACTGAGAAGGCCTAGAAGTGATGACTCACTGGTAAGAATGAGCACATGCAGCCCAAATCTTGGTTTCTTTCTTCCTTTTCTTTTTTTTTTTTTTTGTTTTTTTTTGTTTTTTTAGGGCTGCACCTGTAGCATATGAAAGTTCCCAGGCTAGGGGCTGAAACGGAGCTGCAACTGCCGGCCTACACCACAGCCACAGCAATGCGAGATCCGAACCAATTCTGCAACCTACACCACAGCTCATGGCAATGCTGGCTCCTCAACCCACTAAGCGAGGCCAGGGATCGAACCTCCATCTTCATGGACACTAGTCAGGTTTGTAACCCGCTGAGCCACAACAGGAACTCCTCAAATCTTGGTTTCTTATACTGCTCTCCAATAAAAGGAACCTGGAATCCTTGGAGAATGGTTGATCCTAAGGCTGTGCAGAGAATATACTTGATGAGCCTGAGACATTTTATATTGCCAGAGCAAGCAAGAATTAAAATGATGGGGACATATCAAAGGGACACAGGTGACAACCTGAAAGAGCTTCTAACGGCTAAACTGGAACAATTTGAGCAATTTGAGTACTGGATTATAATGCAGAATATAAAGTAAATACCAATAGATGCATAGTGGTATAAAATAACTGAAGGGCAAGGATACAAATCTCCATATAGAAAAGCTCTGGTCATTTATGTAGCTACTCCCTCCCTCAAAAATGATGGAGCTTGTCACCCCCAAAATGTACGGGTTTAATGATTTCCAGGGAGCATAACATGGAAAGATGGGAAAAAGTAATTTTATAGTGGAGAAACCTAGAAAACATCCCCACAGCCAGGTGATCAAGGTTAACATCAGCAGGAATAAGTCCTTTTAATAGACTGGATACTTCGTCCTCCCCTAAATCCATACCCCAGCCTAACCATGAGGAAAACATCAGACAAACCTTAATGGAAAAAGACACACTACAAAATACCTGATCAGCATTCCTCAAAACTGTTAAGGTCATCACAAAGTTTGTGAAACTGCTAAAGAGAGGAAAATTCTGCTTAAAGAGACATGATGGGGAGTTCCCGTCGTGGCACAGTGTAAATGAATCCAACTAGGAACCATGAGGTTGTGGGTTTGACCCCTGGCCTTGCTCAGTGGGTTAAGGACCCGGCGTTGCTGTGAGCTCTGGTGTAGGTTGCATTGCTGTGGCTCTGGCATAGGCCGGCAGCAACAGCTCCAATTAGACGCCTAGCCTGGGAACCTCCATAGGCTGCAAGTGCGGCCTTAAAAAAGACGAAAAGACCAAAAAAAAAAAAAAGAGAGAGAGACATGATGACAAAAATGTTAACATGGTATCCTGAATGGGATCCCGGGAGAGAAGAGATGTTGGAGAAAAAACAGTGAAATTCAAATAAATGGCATTCAGTTAATGAGGTACCAAAGTTGGTTCCTCAGTGCAGACAAATGTACCATGGAGAGGAGAGACGTTAACAAAAGGGGAAACTGTGAGGAGTTTATAGAAACTATCTACAATCTTTCTGAATTTTTATAAATCTAAAAATTGTTTAAAATGTTTTTCGAAAAATCTCAATTAATTCAAAGAATTAAAGATTCAACTAAATTTTTATTATTTATTTTTAAATTTTATTTTTAGTCACACCTGTGGCATATGGAAGTTCCTGAGCTAGGGGTTGAATCAGAGCTACAGCTGCCAGCCTACGCCACAGCCATGGCAACATCGGATCTCTAGCCCACTGAGTGAGGCCAGGGATCGAATCCACATCCTCAGAGGAACACCCCTGGGTTTCTAACCTACTGAGCCACAATGGGAACTCCGTAAACTAAATTTTTTTAATGGTATGAGCTTAAAAAGGTGAGTTTAAATGTCGGCCAGATAAACAAAAAAGTATTTGCCTTCCAAAACAGCTGAACATTATCAAGTAAATAATTTCTTCAAACAATGTTGCTAAAAAAAAAAAAAAAACTAGATCCCTTTACTGCCACATAAAATAAGGTTAGTTTCCAGGCTTTTCTAAAACCCATGAGAATAAGTTAAATTATATTTTACAAATACCTTGGCTAAAATTTTATAAAACATAGATTTAACTTTCACATCTTTTATAGGATCACTTCTTATAAAACACAGGTTATGCTATAGAAATATTCCTTAAATTTTATTTCAAATACTGTCTTATAACATGATACAGACAGCTAAGGAACTCTCAACACAAACAATACAAAACTACTGTAAAAATAGCCACTTTGCCCAGTAATTAGGAGTAACCTTCAATTTTGGTTCTTGAAAGCCTCATATAACCAAGCCTCATACAACCCCAGTTTACTGAAGAAAAAAAAAATCTCAACATTCCAAATCAAAACATCTTATTTGATTAGCAGACTTCGGCAGGGTTAGCCAATGAACATCACAGCACTAATTAGAAACATGAGATCCCAAAGAAAAATGTCAACGTGATGGTTGTGAAATAAAATGACAATGACTGTTAACAAAGTAAACATAAGTGTGTGTGGCCTGCTTCTGCAAAAAAAAACTTTTACAGTCTCTACTCAACCCTCTGTAAAAGTCTGAGGATTGAATTTTCATTAAAGGCAGAAAGGGTGGAGGAGCAGGAGTAGGGACAGATGCAGCAGAAGCAACGGGAAAGATGAATAAGTTTTAGTAATGACATTGTCCATCTGGGATTCTATCACTTGGCACCTTCGATGTTCTCTTCTTTCCACTAACTCTGTCATCTCCTAAGAATGATGTGGAGGGAGAGGAGTGTGAACCCTCAGGTAGAGGGACAGTGGGAGACGTAAGTCACCTATTCCTGAGGCACTGAAAGGAATACAGGAATCCAAAGGATTTAAAGAGGCACAGGTGTTGAAAGAAAACTCTGATAACAATAGTGGGTAATCTCTATCTCTACTCCATTATTCTTACCTGCTACAACTAGAAAATATTCAGTAACTTGTAATACCAAACTTATTCCTAAAGACCGTAACTTTCACATACATGTGTACTTAAAGCATAGGCCTTTTATGGCGTATTTCACCCATTCACTCATATATGACACTTCAAAAGAAAGATTAAAATCATGAATCTTGCGGAGTTCCTTGGTGGCTCAGTGGATTAAGGATCTGTCATTGTTATCACTCTGGCTCAGGTCACTGCTATGGCTTGGGTTTTAGTACCTGACCTGGGAACTTCCACATGCTGCCCCCTCCCCCACAAAAAACAGAACAACAAAAAAACCCATGAATTTGAATTATTTGAATCTCGAATTATTTGAATCTCTTGGATATTAAAAGTGAAGAGGAAGTTAGATGAGAGCTCTTCTTTATCTGTAAACTTGGGGCACAAGATGTCCCTTCTTTTGCTTTCCATCACAATAGAATTCTTGCTGTCTCACGTGTAATTTCGTTAGTTTCTCCCCCCTGGTCCCTTCAAATCAGCTGGTCTACCACTGCAGGGGTTGAGAGGTGGGGGAATGTGATGACACTTTTCTACATGAATATATTATCTCAAGCAACCTGTCTACAATCTAACTCCACAGCTTGTCTTACTCAAGTTTCCCATCTTTCCACGTTATCTATGCCCCAAACTTCCCTGTTATTAATTAATCTAATTCACGTCTTTACCATTCAGTCTTGGATTGGTACACCACGTTCCAGATAATCTGAAATATCAGATTGAGGATTCACTGTCCACATGATATCTCACACATCCATCCCACACTGGACTAAGAAGTGGTCCCTGTCATCACACAGCTCACTATCTACACTTCCGTTCTAACATCTTCAATGGTTCCCTTTTGTCTATTATACTTAATTTATATGCTAAAGATGGTTTCTCAAGACATATTTTGGTCTCACCCACCTCTCTATAGCAAAACATAGTTACTAAAAAGTGTAGCTTTTGAAGTTAGGACTGCCTGAATGAAATCCTGGTTTCACCACGTACTAGATGTATGACTTTGGGCCTATTCTTGATCCTTCTTTTCGTGCCTTGCTTTCCACATCTGTAAAATGGAACTAACAATGCCTACCTCATAAAGCTGTGAGGATTAAAATGAGAATACCTGAAAAGTATTTACACAGAACCATGCCTAGTACATAATAAGTACTCCATAACTGTTATTTGTTATTATTATTGTTGTTGTTATTAATAGCCAATGTTTCCCATTATTCTCAATACAAATCATTTAATGCAGTCTGACCTACTTCCTGCATGATCCCTTCTTGCTTATTCCTCTCCCTATCAGGTCTTCATTTTCCAATAGTCACCTCAATTACAATGCCTTTACACTTCACCTATTTAAATTTTTTATTGTATTGTATTATATTTCATTTATTTTTTATGGCCACAGCATATGGAAGTTCCTGGGCCAGGGATTGAATTCCAGCTGCAGTTGCAACCTATGCTGCAGCTGTAGCAACACCAGATCCTTTAACCCACTGTGCTAGGCTGGGGATCCAATCTGCACCTCCACAGGGACCCGAAACACTAAAGTTTGATTCTTAACCCACTATGCCACAGTGGGAACTCCAAATCACATTTTAAATCCCAACTTTCATTCTGTTTCTCCTTAAAAGGCTTTCCTGGAGTTCCCGTTGTGGCGCAGTGGTTAACGAATCCGACTAGGAACCATGAGGTTGCGGGTTCGATCCCTGCCCTTGCTCAGTGGGTTAAGGATCCGGTATTGCCGTGAGCTGTGGTGTAGGTTGCAGACGCGGCTCGGATCCTGTGTTGCTGTGGCTCTGGCGTAGGCCGGCAGCTACAACTCCAATTCGACCCCTAGCCTGGGAACTTCCATATGCCGCGGGAGTGGCCCAAGAAATGGCAAAAAGACAAAAAAAAAAAGGCTTTCCTATTTGGCCACGGACTATAATTATTTTCTGATCTTTTGAACTTCTATCAAGAATCACATAATTCAATACATAATCAAAAATGTTCCATGTTTATGCTGATTTAAATTATTAAGTGTTATACCCATACTCAGTCTGTCACTTCCTTGAGAAGAAGGATCACATTCTCAGCATCAGCTATGGTACAAAGCACAGCACAGATGCTCAGTAAGTACTCCCTGGGCAGGAGTTCCCTTGTGGCACAGCAGCTTGGGTTGCTGTGGTGGCAAAGGTTTGATCCCTGGCCCGGGAACTTCCACAAGCGGTGGGCATGACCAAAAAAAAAAGTACGCCTGGGAACACACTAAGAGAAGGATATGAAAGATATGGAACTAGGAAGAAGTAACAGGATGAAACGCCTCAGCAAGACACTACAGAAGATGTCGCCATCTCCTTTTACCTTCTGAATCACTTGTAAACAGGATAGACTCCCAACCATTCTAACGACTCCAGAAAACAACTCTATAGACAGAAAGTACACCCTCCTAACTAGACTCAATGGATTCCCAGTCCTTACTTTCCCTAGTTCTATGCTATAACTGACTCCAAATTGCTACTCTTTAATAACCTCAAACTATCTGTGTTTGAACACAGGCAATTACAGAGGGAAGACCACGTAAAGACAGCAGAAGACAGTCATTTATGAGAGAAAGAGAAAGACCAATGAAGAAACTAACTTTACTAACACCTTAATCTCAGACCTCTAGCCTTCAGAACTAGAAAATAAGGTCCCGCTGTTTAAGCCATCCAGTTGGTGATACTTTGTTTTGGCAGCCCCAGAAAACTAATACAAAAAACCCAGAAATAGACCCATACAAATATAGTCAGGTGATCTCTGATAAAGGAACAAAGGCAATTTGATGGAAAAGGTTGATCTTTTCAACAAATGGTACTGAACAACTGGATAACCACATGCAAAAAAAAAAAAAAAAAAAAGAATCTAAATGCAGCCCTTACACTGCTCACAAACTCCGACTTAAATATAAAATGCAAAACTATAAAAGTTCTATAAAAGAAAACCTAAGTG
Organism: Sus scrofa; assembly: GCF_054392235.1. Lineage (NCBI taxonomy): Eukaryota > Metazoa > Chordata > Mammalia > Artiodactyla > Suidae > Sus > Sus scrofa. The sequence continues at coordinate 113,120,938 of NC_139385.1, read as the reverse complement.
ACCTTGGTTTGGGTTTGTAATGGGTTTTTAAACATAACACTAAAGGTATGATCAATGACAGAAATAACTGATAAGCTGGACTTCACTAAATTAAAAACTTCTTCTTTGCTAAAAGATACTGTTAGAGAATGAAAAGACAGGCCAGAGATGGGAGAAAACAGCTGCAAAACATATCTGATAAAAGGCTTGTGTCTAAAATATACAAAGAACTCTTAAAATTCAACTGTAAGATAACAATTCAATTTTTAAAAAGGACAAAAGACCTGTAGAGACACCTCACCAAATGAGATATACAGGTGGCAAATAAACATATGAAAAGATGATCAACATCAATGTCACTAAGAACTGCAAATTAAAACAAGATTTTGTTTTACACGTCTATTAGGATAGCCAAAATCTAAAATACAGACAACAACAAATGTTGAACAAGGTTGTGGAACAACAGGAACAGGATTCACTGCTGGTGAGACTGCATAATGGTACAGCCACGCTGGAACAAAATTTGGTATTTTCTTACAAAACTAAACAGACTCTTACCACAACCCAGCAACTGCACTCCTTGGTATTTATCTGAAAGAGTTGAAAAGTTACGTTGACATAAAAACCTCTGTATGAAGATATTTATTACAAGGAGGAAAGAAAAAAGCCCCTTAAGAAGTTAAAACTAAGGAGTTCCTGTTTGGCTTAGTGGTTAGCATCCATGAGGATACAGGTTCAATCCCTGGTCTTGCTCAGTGGGTTAAGGATCTGGCATTGCCATGAGCTGTGGTGTAGGTTGCAGATGTGGCTTAGATCCTGTGTTGCTGTGGCTCTGGCGTAGGCCAGCGGCCACAGTTCCAATTGGACCCCTAGCCTGGGAACCTCCATATGCCATGGGTGCAGCCTCAAAAAGACAAAAAAAAAAAAATCAAAACCAGGAGTTTCTTGCTCATTTGAGTCTGGGATTCAAAACTGCACTTCCTGTAAGGTGTCGGAAATTCCAAACTGAGCAATCAACATAAAGATTAGTCCTAGGAGTTCCCGTCGTGGCGCAGTGGTTAACGAATCTGACTAGGAACCATGAGGTCGCGGGTTAGGTCCCTGCCCTTGCTCAGTGGGTTAACGATCCGGCGTTGCCGTGAGCTGTGGTGTAGGTTGCAGACGCGGCTCGGATCCCGCGTTGCTGTGGCTCTGGCGTAGGCCGGTGGCTACAGCTCCGATTCAGCCCCTAGCCTGGGAACCTCCATATGCCGCGGAAGCGGCCCAAGAGATAGCAACAACAACAACAATAAAAAAGACAAAAGACAAAATAAATAAATAAATAAATAAATAAATAAATATATTAAAAAAAAAAAAAATTAGTCCTAGAATCTAATGGGTTCTGGTTCCTGATGGGTCTAAAAGCATAACTTGAGTCACAAAAGATTCTTACAGAAATTTCAGATGAATTCAAAATTAAAATAGGAGTTCCTTTTTGGTGCAGCAGGTTAAGGATCTGGCATTGTCACTATAGCGCCTTCGGTTCAGTCCCTGGCCAGGGAACTCCTACATGCCTTGGGTATGGCCAAAAAAAAAAAAAAAAAAAGTACCACAAGTGAGAATCAGCAAACACAACAAACCAACACACAGCAAGATTAACCCCTCTCTGAATCTGAAAATACAGAATAGTAATTTGAAAGAGAGTGTTAATAAGTATGTTAAAGTTATAAAAAGGGGTCAAAACCTTAAGAACAAGAAACTGTGCAAAAAATTACACAAATTTGAAAAAGAGTAAAACAGAACTTCTAGAAATGTAATTATTAAAATTTAAAAAGCAACTGAGTCTGCTGTGGACTGCACTGTGTCTCCCTCTCCCCAGTTCATATGTTGAAACCCAATCCCCAATGTGATGTGTTTGGAGATAGGGCCTTTGGGAGATAATTAGGTTTAGATGAGATCATGAGAGTAGGGGTACTCATATGGCATCAGTGTCCTTAGAAGAGGACGCACAAGAGAGCTTCATTTCCTCTCTGCCATGTGAGCACACAATAAGAAGGTAGATGAGGGCCATCTACAAACCATGAAGAGAGCCCTCACCAGAAACCAACAGTGCTGGCATACCTTAATCCTAGCCTTCTAGTCTCCAAAACTGTCAGAATAAAAATTTCTGTTGTTTAAGCCATCAGTCTATGGTATTTTGTTTTGGCAGCCCGAGCTAAGACAGAATCCAGCTATCCAAATCTTAAATAGTCTGACCATTAAAATAAGTGATAGTGATTAAATAGACTCAATGAATAAAATAAGAATCCTTAAGTCCACGAGTTCCTGTGGTGGCTCAGCGGTAACAAACCTGACTAGTATCCATGAGGATGAGGGCTCAATCCCTGGCCTCGCTCAGTAGGTTAAGGATCCGGCATTGCTGTGGCTGAGGTGTAAGCTAGTAGCCACAGCTACTAGCTATGGTGTAGGTTGAAGACGTGGCTCGGATTCCATGTTGCTGTGGCTGAGGTGTAAGCTAGTAGCCACAGCTCCAGTTCAGTCCCTAGCCTGGGAACTTCCATATGCCGCAGGTGTAGCCCTAAAAAGACGAAAAAAAAAAAAAAAAAGAATCCTTAAGTCCAAAAATAAATAAAATGAAAAGTAAAAGCTCTTCATCACAACAGAATGTCAACCAATAAATGTAGAAGAAATTAATGGAGTTGGAAAACCACTACATTGCAATCATTAGAGTAATAATTCAACTAAGAGCTAGCAATGGATGCTAAAACTAATGGGTGTAAATTGGATGAGGAAGGAGATATTATACAGTCTCAGAATATATGTCCCCACAAATTCCTAATTAATTACTAAAGGAAAAAAAAGTAACTTCACAATAAAGAAACCTGTTAACCAAGTGATCAAAACTAACATTAATAATGGGACAAATCAACATCATGTGTCTCCTGATAGGATTCACTGAGTACACATCATCACTTACATACTTTTCTGTCCAAAACTGTAACCTGAATTTAAAAGGAAACACCAGACACTCTGAAAATGAAGGACATTCTACAAAATAAATGACACATACTCTTCAGAAATGTCAGTGTCTAGAAAAACAAAGAAAGGCTGAAAAACTATTCTAGATTTAAAAAGACTCCAGTCTTAGAAACTGAAAGGAATGTATGATCCTGGATTCGTTTCTGAACTAGGGAGGAAAATGCTACTAAGGACATTATGAAGGCCACTGGTAGAAATTTGAATAAGGTCTTAGATCAGATAACAGTACTACATTTACATTAAAAGTTTCTGATTTTGATAACTGTACTGTGGTTTTATTTAAGTGAAAATATTTACTTCGAGCAATATACATTGAGTTGTGTATGGGTAAAGGATGATGATGTCTGTAATTTACCCTCAAATGGTTGAGAAATAATTATGAGGGGAGAGAGAGAGGAAAAAATGATAAAGTATATTGTGGTAAAGTGTCAACCACTGGTGAAACTGGGCAAAGGTATATGAGAGTTCTTTGTATTATTCCCTTCATTTTTCCTATGAGTTTAAATTCGATCCCTGGCCTTGCTCAGTGGGTTAAGGATCTGGCATTGCCGTGAGCTGTGGTGTAGGTTGCAGACGCGGCTGGGATCCCGCATTGCCTGTGGCTCTGGTGTAGGCCAGCGGCTACAGCTCCGATTAGACCCCTAGCCTGGGAACCTCCATATGCCGCGGAAGTGGCCCTAGAAAAGGCAAAAAGACAAAAAAAAAAAAAAAAGTTTTTGTTTTAAAAAGCAAAAGAAATTTTGCATAGCAGATTAGACACAGACACAATTGAAAATACTGAAGATAACCAGAATGCAAGACAGAATAAAGAGCTGAAAAAAAATCATGATGTTATGGGACATGAAAAAAATACAAGAATAAAATATACAATAGGAGTTCCAAGGGGAGGATGTGTACATAACAATCAAAGATAATACCAGCTAAGAATTTTCTAGGACTGATGAAATAATTTAGTTTTTAAAGAAAAAAACAAACAAATATTTTTACTTAAATCCACATCTAGCAACATCAATTTGAAACCACAGGATACCAGAATCAAAGAAAAAAATCTTAAAAGTCAGAAAGAAAACACTGATTAATTACAAGGAACAACAATTAAAATTGACAAGACTTCTTAGCATCAACAACAGAATATCTTCAAAGTTCTGAGAGAAAATAACTGTCAACCTAAAATTCTAAATCATAACCACACTAAACTATGATTTAAAAACTAGGACAAAATAGAGACGTTAAAAAAAAAGAGAGAGAGACTGAGTTTACCTTACATAGTCAAAGGAAGAGGTGGAGGAGAACCCTACCAAATAATGCTCACCAGGAAGAAGAAAACTAAAGCCAAAATGACAGAGTAAGATGGCAAAAACCAAGAGTAAGCAAAGAAATTGGAAACATGTATGGGTAAACATAAAAGAGCACTATCTGTATAAAACATGATCATAAACACTCAAATGGGAGACAAAAACAAAATTAAAACACAAAAGCACAAAATAGGAAGGTGGTAACTGAATCATTCTGAAGTCCATGTACTGATCAGAAAGAGAAAAGAAAGATATTAACTTTATTATGCACATTGAAAATTTAAGGTAACCATCAAAAGATTAAAAATGTTTAACTTCTATGCCAAAAGAGGGGAAAAGGGTGAAATCAAACTCACTGATACCATCAGAACAGTAACCCAAGAAGGTTAGAAAGACAAGACTGGCTCTAATGAATCTGGAAAATATTTTACAGTAAATCAAATGAGGTGCACATTCTCCAAGCATTCAGTTCTCTGTATCTTGGATATCTGAAACATTATCTATCACATCTTGAAATACGGACCTTTGCTTTAGTCAGAATGTCTCATTACCTCTTTGCTCAGTTTAGTCACAAAGTTGTATTTTTATTCATATCTACTCTTTTGGAATGGTTTCCCTCACAAACAAAAGGTTCTCTACAAATGAAAACCTAAATATTTGCCTCCTAGGCCAAGATTTGCTATTCCTGAAAGGAAGTCTTTTTACCAAACTAACCCCAACTCACCTTTTCCTGAAACTGAATTTCTATAGCATTTATAACATGCCATTGCTCTTTTAATTGTTAAAATACTGCCTCAGAAATGTTCTTTAAATGCTCCATTTCAGTGTATTTTGCTTCCCAAATCAAATCATAATAAGCTCCTCAAGATTAAAAAGAAGTTACTTAGGATCTCCTAAACAATCAAATACACTGTTGTTTATTTTTCACTTAAGGACAAAGTAAACTTTAAGTTATTTTCCTTAAATAAGCACAAAAACATTAATTTTGCAAAGCATGTGCAAGTAAACACACATACATATAAATAAATATAAACACACATACATATAAAATATCCTTTGTTTGTTTTAGAGAAGCAAAGGCTAAGAGAATTCAGAGCCACCAAACCAGCTTTACAACAAATATTAAAGGAACTTCTCTAGGCAGAAAGAAAAGGCCACAACTAGAAAGAGGAAAATTACAAATGAGGAGGCTCACCAGTAAGCATTAGTAAAGGTAGGAAATCATCCACACATAAATATGCCGCCAAAAGCAGCAATTGTGAGAAGAAGGTACAAATGCAGGATCCTGGAAATGCATTTGCAATTAAGAGACCAGCAACTTAAAGCAATCTTGTGTGTATATACAGACTCCTACATCAAAACCTCATGGTTACCACAAACCAAAAATCTACAATAGATGCAATTCAAACTCAACACTAAAGATAGTCATCAAACCACAAGAGAACAAAAGGGAAGAAAAAAGGCCAAGAGATAAAGGGCCAGAGAAAATCAACAAAAACAAATCCAAAACAATTAACAAAAGGCAATAAGAACACATATATCAGTAATTACCTTAAATGTAAATGGACTAAATGCTCCAACCAAAAGACATAGACTGGCTGAATGGATAAAAAAACAAGACCCATATATATGCTGTATAAAGAAGATGTGGTATGTGTACACACACGTACACACACACACACACACACACACACACACTGGAATATTACTCAGCCATAAAAAGAAATAAAATAATACCATTTGCAGCAACATAGATGGGACCTAGAGATACTAACTTAAGTTAGACAGTGAAAAACATCACATGATATCACTTACATGTGGAATCTAAAAGATACATATAAACTTATTGCAGAACAGAAACAGACTCATAGATTTTGTAAACAAATTTATGGTTACCAAAGGCGACAGGTGGGGTCGGGGAAGGGATGAACTGGGGATTTGAGATTGGCACATGCACACTGTATTTTGAATGCCTGGCCAATGGGGACCTGCTGTACAGCACAGGGAACTCTATGCAATCAATATTCTGTGATAATCTATATGGGAAAAGAATCTGAAAAAAAACAGATGTGTGTATACGTGTAACTGAATCACTTTGTTGTACAGCAGAAATGATCACAACTGGTAAATCAACTCTACTTCAATAAAATTTTTTAATATAGGAAAAAAATACCCTCTGTTTTAATCTTTAGATAATATAGTTGACGTGGATAGCCTTTTAATTTCCCCGTTTTCATTTGCCAATTAAAAAAAAAAAAAAAAGTCCAGGAGTTCCTGTTGTGGCTCAGTGGTTAACGAATCCAACTAGGAACCATGAGGTTGTGGGTTCTATCCCTGGCCTTGCTCAGTGGGTTAAGGATCTGGTGTTGTCGTGAGCTGTGGTGTAGGCTGCAGACATGGCTCAGATCTTGGCGTTGCTGTGGCTGTGGCATAGGCCAGCAGCTACAGCTCCGATTGGACCCTTGGCCTGGGAACCTCCATATGCCAAGGGTGTGGCCAAAAAGAGACCAAAAAAAAGAAAAAAAAAAAGAAGTCCAGGGAGTTCCCATCATGGCGCAGCAGAAACGAATCCAACTAGGAATCATGAGGTTGGGGGTTTGATCCCTGGCCTCACTCAGTGGGTTAAGGATCCGGAGCTGCAGTGAGCTGTGGTGTAGGTCGCAGATGTGGCTTGGATTTTGAATGCCTGGCCAATGGGGACCTGCTGTACAGCACAGGGAACTCTATGCAATCAATATTCTGGCGTTGCTGTGGCCAGCGGCTACAGCTCTGTTTCAACCCCTAGCCTGGGAACCTCTGGCCCAAGAAAGACAAAAAAAAAGTCCATATGTTCAAGGCTAAAAATATTCAAGGTTAAATCAAAGGAAATCAGGTGTCACTAGTACAGTGAAGATTCTAATAAAAACTGAAAATCCATCTCACATTACAATTACTGAACCACTTTTAAGCAGTATTACCTAATAGATATCTTTTACTACACAACATTAGTAGAAAAGGCTAAGGATGAAATTTCTAAATTAAAAAAAAAAATCACTGATAAGTTAAAGGAGAGGTAAGTTAAGTGGAGAGAAATAAAATATTCACAGATCAGAGGACTCAATGCTGTTAAGATCTCAATTTTCGGAGTTCCTGTCATGGCTCAGTGGAAACAAATCTGACTAACAATCATGAGGACACAGGTTCGATCCCTGGCCTCACTAAGTGGGCTAAGGATCCGGCGTTGCCATGAGCTGTGTTTTTGTGGTATAGGTCAAAGACGAAGCTTGGATCTGGCGTTGCTGTGACTCTGATATTCAACCCCTAGCCTGGGAACTTCCATATGCTCCTGGTGCGGCCCTAAAAAAGACAAAAAAAATTTCAATTTTCCACAAACTGAGCTGCAGATCCCATAATAATCCCAATAACATCCCAGTAGGTTAGATATGTGATAAAATGTCACAAAATTATGCGCAAAGACATGAAACAAATGAGTGCATACAAAAAGTGGTGAACTCTTAAGTTCTAGTTAACTGCATTGTGTCAGTCGATCTCCTGGTTTTGATAATGCACTGTAGTTAGGTAAAGATGTCACCACTGGGGAAAGCTGGGAGTTGGGTCCAACAGACCTCTTTGCACTCTTTCTGCAACTTGCTGAGTTTATAATTACTTCAAAATAAAAATTCAACATCTTAGAAAGCTCTTTTATATGATTGAAAAGTTGATTCTAAAATTTGTATGGTGAAAGTAAAGGACCTAGGATAGATAAAATAATTTTGAAAAAGTAAAAAAGTTGGAGGACCCACTACCTGATTTCAAGGCTTTCTATAAAGCTACAGTAAGCAAGACAGTGAGGTATTACTGAAAATAAAGCCAAATGCTCAACAGGACAAAACAGAGTGCAGAATATACTAACACATGTACTGCCAACTGATTTTTATCAAAGGTGCCAAGGCAATTTATTTGTGATTCATGTATATCAAATTCTAGAAGAGTTTTATAGTGACAGAATCAGAACAGTGACTGCAATGGCGGAGAGGGGGATGTCATACTGGGAAGGGACAGAAGAGAACTTTCTGAGGTTAAGAAAAGGCTAATAAAGGCATGAGTTGCACAGTATATATGTCAAAACTCATCTGAGAATTTCTGATTAAATTTTGAAAATATGCAACAGAATACAAGTTTTGTAAAATATCTGTTAACCAATAAAAAAAAATCAAGATACTAATAGTATTTATCTCTTGGGAGTAAGATTATTGATCTTTTTTTTTTTTTTTTTTTTTTCCCTACAGTTTTCTTGTCTGTTTTTTCTTTTTTCTTTTTTTTTCTTTTTAGGGCCGCACCTATGGCACATGGAGGTTCCCAGGCTAGGGGTCGAACCAGGAACTGCAGCCCCTGGCCTATATCACAGCCACAGCAATGCCAGATCCGAGCCACGTATGCAACCTACACCACAGCTCACAGCAGATTCTTTAACCCACTGAGTGAGGCCAGGGATCGAATCTGCGTCCTCATGGATGCTAGTCAGATTCATTTCTGCTGAGCCACGAAGGGAACTTCTGGTTTTTCTTTTAAAATGTATATCTTATAACCAGAATAAACAAAAAACGTTTTAAAGTTATTCCAGAATAAGAATATCTAGCCATATTCTACTGTCTTATTCACTAATTCCTTATAAAAATTACCTTCCAAATCTGTAGCATGTTTCTTCAACAGGAGGACATATCTTTGTACATCTTCCCGCTAATCTCTCAATAAGAGGTGGGAAACAGGTTTTGACCCTTATCAGTTTCTATCAGTCCCTGAAGACACTGCTAAAGAATTGTTATTCTCCACAAAACATAAGTCATTACTATTGCTGTTTCTTTAGAATAATGACAGCAAAAAAAATGAAATCTCACAAGCATCTTTTCTCCAATAAAACATTCAAACTACTTCATAGCTCCCCTTTCTCAACGTTACTGTCTTTTGTAACTGATGCCATTCTCCCACTATTAATTTAAACAAATATTTATAAAGCACCTATTGTGTGCTCCCCAATCAGGCTTAAAATTATGAACACCTCTTTCAATTCATCTCTCTCCAAGCTTGTTATTTCCCCACAAAGTCCTGTCAAATTTCTCTCCAAGATGCTTTTCATCTATCTGTTCCTTCCTTTCTGTTCTTCACTACTATATGCCTTCTCTGATCCATCATCACTTAACTTCACCCTTACCTTACTTCATACAATCTTCTAGCACAGTACTGTGATTCCTTGGAGGTCCCTTGGATTCCTTTCTGATGGTCTGAAAGGTCAAAACTATTTTCATAATGATACTGACATGTTATTGGCCCCCTTTCACTGCGTTGACACTTGCACTAATAGTGTAAAAGTAATGGTGATAAAACTGAAGGGGCCTTAGCACAAATCAAGACAGAGGCCCCATAATGTATAGCAGTCACTGTATTCTTCACTACCATGCGCTCACTGGGGGAAAAAAGCCAGTTTCATTTAAGAATGTCCTTGTTGAAGCCTAAACATTACTGATTTTACTATATCTTGACCCTTAAATACTATCATCTGACTATTCTATTCGATGAAATGCATAAAGCACCTCTGCATACCAAGTACAATGACTATCTCAAAGAACAGCACCTGTGATTGTGAGCTACAAACTGAGCTAGCCACTTTTTGCACAGAACACCATTTTTACTTGAGAGAACTGACAAACTGTGATTCTTCATGCTGCGGTATGTGACATTTTCTTGAAAATGAACTAAATGAATCTGTCAGTTCAGTGAAAAAAACCAACACTATTTGTTGCAAGTGATGCATTTAGTACTTTTAAAAGAGAAATTTGAATCTTGGAAAATTTGTATCTACCATCAACTTTAAGATGTTCTGAAGAGATGACTGATGATTTTTGATACCATGTACTGAAATGGGGCAACTCTGGGAAGGTCTGCATAATGCTACAAATTCCTATTTTCCCAATGACCAATGTGAGATGTTTAAAAAAATCATAGACAGGTAAAAACGATCCATAGACTAATAAATAGCATTTTAACAGTAGGTCTTGGATTCAACATTTGCAATTAATTTTTAAGGAGCTATTAATTGCTGCAGTTCCCAGGTGGCCTAGTGGTTAAAGACTCGGCATTGTCATTGCTGTGGCTCAGGTTACTGCTGTAGCTTGGGTTTGATCCCTGGCCCAGGAACAACTTCTCCATGCCATGGATGCAGCCAAATAAAGAAGGAGGAGAAAAAAAGAAGCAGCAGCTACTAACTGCGAAGTTGCAGAGAAGTATCAAACATACAATCACTTGAAAAAATTATTAAAATATTCTCCTTTTCCAAATACATACCTGTTTTGAGACCAGATTTTCTTCACATGCCAACCAAAACAAAATATATCAATAGACTGAATGAAAAAGCAGAACTTAGAATCTGCTGTTTTTCTATTTAACCAAATATTAGAGATTTGCAAAATGTACAACAATGCTAACCCCCTCAATAAATTTTTTGTTTGGAAAATAGTTATTTTGCATAAAATGTCATTTATAATTAACATGTAATAGGTTTTTTTAAAAACGTACTTTTTTGTTTTGTTTATTAGGGCCACACCCCTAGTTCCCAGGCTAGGGGTCGAATCAGAGCTGCACCTGGAGCCTAAGCCACAGCCGTACGGGATCCGAGCCTCATCTTTGACCTCTACCACAGCTCATAGCAATGCTGGATCCTTAACCCACTGAACACAGCCAGAGATTGAACCTGCATCCTCATGGATACTAGCTGGCTTTGTAATCTGTTGAGCCACAGTGGGAACTCTAGGCTTATTTTTAATAAATTGATATTTGAAAAAAATTCTCAGGCATAATTGTTAACACAGTCAACAGCAATATAGTTAACATAAATAACTTTGGCAATCTCAGTAACTTTTAAGAACATTAAGGTATTCTGAAGCAAACTGTATTTAGCAGTTATTTTTGTCCTTCTGATTCTCTGATCCATTCTCATTATGACTGCCAGAATAACCCTGGGCACTTTCAACATTATTACCTCTTGTACAAAAGCCTTCAGTGCTCCTAACACCCTGCCGCTTCCTAATTTTACCTGGCTCTCAAGAAGTTTATAAATTGGCCCTGCCTCTTCTAGCAAGTTGTATTTCTCCATGCTCCCCCAAACAAGTTTTCCATGTTAGTTAATACTCCCTTTTAGTCTCTAAACCTTTACTCATATAGTTACACTCACCTAGAATACACCTCCCAACCCCCTTCTCTCCTTTGCTTTCCTCCTCTCTCCCTGCCTCCTCCAATCAAAACTTTCTCATCCTAAGGGGCCAAAGGGCAAAAAGGACAATGCCCTTAATCTATGAAAGGAGTATAATCTTTGAAAATTATGAATCACTATATTATACATCTATTACATATATTATTGTACAGCAACTATACTCCAACTTAAATAATGTGTACTTTAGTCTATAAGCAATGAAGAGAAGATTCTTTCAGCAGGAAAATGTGAATGATTTATACAGCAAGAACTTTCTTCCCACCTCAAGTTTCATAAGAACAGTTTAAACAAACTAAAGGTCTTTTTTGGACATACCTAAATTTATGGAAAGATCTAAAATTTTTCCAATAGATTTTAAGGAATAAGGACAATTTCTAACTGCACATTAGGAATCCAAACCTATAATCTCAGGTCAAGGCAGCTGGAACTATGAAACATGGAATTTTCCAGAACAAAAAAGACTGTAAAAGACAAAGCTAAAGCAGAAAACAACATGACTTCATCTCTCAAATCTAAGGCTCTTTGGTATTGGTAAACAAAGTTCTCTTCCCGCTTAGCAGTCAAATTTAATCATATTTTCAAAAAAACCCAGTATGTAATGGCTATGTATATTCACTAGTCACTAAAGATCTTTAGTTTAAAATGACAGAGCATCCTTATCTGCATATAAGTTATGAACACTGCTTAGTATGCAGAAGATATATTAAGCCTACTGATTTAGTTTAGGCCTAATAATAATCCACAATTCATTCTGTACTCACTGAAGCCAAAGCTCTAGATGAAACCCAATGTCATCTCCATTTTAAAACCTGCTGTGATCTCTCCGAATGAGAAAAAATTATCTCCTTTCTCTGAATTTAGGTAGTAGCACATGGTTTGTTCTTCTCATACCAGTTCATTCACTCATTCCACAAATTTTTTACTTCTTGTTTTTTTGGGCCACACTCCCAGCATTTGGAGGTTCCCAGGCCAGGGGTCTAACTGGAACTACAGCTGCTGGCCTACACCACAGCCATAGCAACGCAGGATCCAAGCCACGTCTGCGACTTACACCACAGCTCATGGCAACACCAGATCCTTTACCCACTGAGTGAGGCCAGGGATCGAACCCGAAACCTCATGGTTCCTAGTTGGATTCATTTCCACTGCACCACAATGGGAACTACCACAAATATTTATTGAATCTAACAAGCATCAGACATTTTTCTAGGCTCTGGGGATGCAGTCATGAAGAAAACCACCAGCTTCCTGGACTTACACTCTAGTGGGGAGAGAGAGGCAATAAAAAAATAAATATAAGGTGACAGACACTATAAGGAAAATTAGGAACAGTAAGGGGCAGAGTTGAATTTTTTTTTAAGCTAATAAAACAAAGTTTAGGCCTCTTCACTTGGATGGCCCTCTATGAGTGTTGAGAGTTACTGGGATATGCAGAATGTTGTAGGTGGAGAAGAAAAGCCAGGTGGCTATCAGGAAGTACTTCATGAAAGCAGTTTTGATTAAACGCCTGAAAAAAAGGGACCTGACTCTAAGGTTATGGCATTTTACCAGGACATCTTTTTTTCATTCTAAATAAATATTCACTTTCACACCAAACTTTTAATTCTAATTTATTTATTTTCCTAAGGACTCCTAAATTACTGTATGAAGTTCAGGCCCTACAAAATCTGGACCCATCCTTGGTAAAGACAGAAAAGGAGAGCTGTCTTTTACAGGATGATAAGGAACAGATGCATTAAAAGGTGATATTTGAGCTGAGACCTGAGGGAAATGAAGAAGCAAACCACTGGACGAGGAGAATTTTCAAGCACAGATAGAAAGTGCAAAAACACTGAGGGAGCTGCATGAGGAGCAGAGTAGGTGAGGAGATAAGTAGTGGGAGAAATATGCAATAATAAGGAATACTATTACACACATACAAAAGAAAAAGCAATCTAAACAACCATAAAGACAGTCACCAAAATACAAGAGAATAAAAGAAGGAAGGAAGAAAAAAGACATACAAAAAGAAATCCAAAACAATTAACAAAATGGCAATAAGAACATACATACTGATAACTACCTTAAATGTAAAGGGTTTAAATGCTCCAACCAAAAGACAAAGACTGGCTGAATGGATACAAAAACAAGACCCATACATATGCTGTCTACAAGAGACCTACTTCAAATCTAGGGACACACTCAGACCGAAAGTGAAGCTATGGAAAAAGGTATTCTATGCAAATGGAAATCAAAACAAAGCTGGAAGAGCAATACTCATAGCAGACATTTGACTTTAAAATAAAGACTGTTATGAGAGACAAAGAAGAACACTATCTAATGATCAAGGGATCAACCCAAGAAGAAGGTATAATAACTGTAAATAGATATGCACCCAACATAGATATACCTTAATATATAAGGCAAAAACTAACAGCCATAAAAGGAGAAATTGATAGTAACACAATAACGGTGGGGGACTTTCAACACCTCACTTATATCAATGGACAGATCATCCAGAGAGAAAATCAACAAAGAAACACAGGCCCTAAATGACACACTAGATCAGATGGACTTAACTGATATTTATAAAACATCCCATCCAAAACGAGCATATACATTCTTCTAAAGTACACATGGAACATTCTCCAGGATAGATCACATGCTGGGCCACAAAGCAAGCCTCAGTAAATAAAACTGAAATCATATCAAACATCTTTTCTGACCATTAACACTATGAGATTAGAAATCAACTATAAGGAAAAAAATGTAAAAAACACAAACACATGGAGGTTAAACAATATTTACTAAACAACCAATGGATCACTTTAGAAATCAAAGAGAAAATAAAAGAATACCTAGAGACAAAAGAAAATGAAAACACAATGATCCAAAACCTATGGGATGCAGCAAAAGCTGTTCTAAGAGAGTAGTTTCTAGTAATACGGTCTTACCTCAGGAAACAAGAAAAATCTCAAACAATCTAAACCTACACCTAAAGCAACTAGAGAAAGAAAAACAAACAAAATCCAAAGTTAGTAGAAGGAAAGACATCATAAATATCAGAGCAGAAATAAATGAAGTAGAGACAAAGAAAACAATATAAAAGATCAATGAAACTGAAAGTTGGTTCTTTGAAAAGATTAAAAAAAACCAAAACTGATAAACCTTTAGCCAGACTCATCAAGAAAAAAAGGGAAAGGGCTGAAATCAATAAAATTAGAAATGAAAAGGCAGAAGTTACAACTGACACCACAGAAACACAAAGGATCATAAAAGACTACTACAAGCAACTAAATGCCAATAAATGGACAACCTTAGAAAGGTACAATCTTCCAAGACTGAACCAGGAACAAAGAGAAAACATGAACAATTGCAAGTACTCAAATTGAAACTGTGATTTAAAAGCTTCCAAAAACAAAGGTCCAGGACTAGATGCCTTCATAGGCAAATTCCATCAAACATTTAGAGAAGAGTTAACATCTATCCTACTGAAACTATTCCAAAAACCTGCAGAGGAGGAAACACTCCCAAACTTATTCTATGAGCCACCTGATACCAAGACCAAATGAAGACACCTCAAAGTAAGAAAATTATAGGCCAATATCACCAAAGAATATAGATGCAAAAATCCTCAACAAAATACTAGCAAACCAAATCCAACAATAAATTAAAAGGATCATACACCATGATCAAGTGGGATTTATCACAGATGTAAGGATTCTTCAATATCTGCAAATCAATCAGTGTGATACACCACATTAACAACTGAAGAATAAAAACCATGTGGTCATCTCAACAGATGCAGAAAAAGCTTTTGACAAAATTCAATATCCATTTATGATTAAAAATTCTCCAGAAAGTGGGCACAAAGGGCACTTACCTCCACTAAACAAAGGCCACATACGACATAGCTAACATGACACTCAATGGTGAAAAGCTGAAAGAAAGCATTTCCGCTAAGATCAGGAACGAAACAAGGATGTCCACTCTTGCCATTTTTATTCAACACAGTTTCTGAAGTCCCATCCAAATCAATCAGAGAAGAAAAAGAAACAAAAGGAATCCAAATTGGAAGAGAAGACATAAAACTGCCACTGTTTGCAGATGACATGATACAATAGAAAATCTTAAAAATGCTATCAGAAAACTACTAGAGTTCATCAATGAATTTGGTAAAGTTGCAGGATATGAAACTTAATACACAAAAATCTCTTGCATTTCTATATACCAACAATGAAAGATCAGAAAGAAATTAAGGATACAATCCCATTTACCACTGCATCAAAAAGAATAGAATACCTAGGAATAAACCTGCTTAAGAAGTCAGAAGACCAGTACTCTGAAAACTATGACACTGCTGAAAGAAATGGAAAACAGAGATGGAAAGACATATACCATGTTCTTGGATTAGAAGAATCAATATTATCAAAATAACTACACTACCCCAGGCAATCTATAGATTCAATGCAATCCCTATCAAATTACCAATGGCATTTTTCACAGAACTAGGACAAAAAATTTTTAAATTTGTATGAAAATACAAAACCCTCAAAGAGCCAAAACAATTCTTGGGGGGGGGGGAGGATGGGGCTGAAGAAATCAGGCCCCCTGACTTCCGATTATACTACAAAGCTACAATAATTGCAACAGTATGGTACTGGTACAAAAAGAGAAATACAGATCAATGAAACAGGATAGAAAGCCCAGATAAAACCCATGCACCTATGGTCAACTAATGTATGACAAAAGAAGCAAGAATATACATAGAGAAAGGACAGTTTCTTCAATAAGTGGTGCTGGGTAAACTGGAGGGCTATATTTTAAAAAATGAGATTAGAATATTTTCTAACATCATACCCAAAAATAAACTCAAAATAGATTAAAGACCTAAATGTAAGGCTAGATACTATAAAACTCCTAGAGGAAAACAGGCAAAACACTCTTTGACATAAATCACAGCAATATCTTATTTGATTCACCTCCTAGAATAATGACAATAAAAACTAAAATAAACCAATGGGACCTAACTAAACTTAAAAGCTTTTGCACAGCAAAGAAAACCACAAACGAAATAAAAAGACAACCCACAGAATGGGAGAAAACATTTGCAAATGAAGCAACTGACAAGGGATTAATCTCCTAAATATACAAACAGCTCATGCAGGTCAGTATCAAATAAACAACACGATCAAAAACTGAAAATTTAAATAGACGTTTCTCCAAAGAAGACATACAAATGACTAAAAAGCAAATAAAAAAATGCTCAACACTGCTAATTATTAGATAAATGCAAATCAAAACTACAATGAGGTCAAGATGGCCATCAAAGTCTACAAATAATAAATGCTGGAGAGGGTGTCAAGAAAGGGAACCTTCTTAACACTGTTAGTGGGAATGTAAACTGGTATAACCACTGTTTTTACAGTATGAAATTTCCTTAAAAAACTAAAAATCCCAATCCCACTCCTGGGCATGTATTTGGAGAAAAGCATAATTCCAAAAAATACATGAACCCCAATGTACACTGAAGTACTATTAACAATAGCCAAGACATGGAAGCAACCTAAATGCCCACTGACAGAGGAATGGATAAAGAACATGTGGTACAGAAGTTGCTGTTGTGGCTCAGCAAAAACAAATCTGACTAGCATCCATGAGGACCCAGGTTCGATCCCTGGCCTAGCTCAGTGGGTTAAGGATCCGGTGTTGTGCTGAGCTGTGGTGTAGGTCACAGACATGGCTTGGATCCTGTGTTACTGTGGCTGTGGTGTAGGCTGGCAGCTGCATCTCCAATTCAATCCCTAGACTGGGAATCTCCATATGACATGAGGTGTGGCCCTAAAAAGACAAAAAAAAAAAAAAAAAAAAAAAAAAAAAGATGTGGCACATATACACAAAGGAATATTACTTGGTCATAGAAAAGAAACAATGCCATTTACAGCAAAATGGATGGATCAAGAGATTATCACACTAAGTGAAGTTAGAAAGAAAGAAAAATATCATATGATATCACTCACATGTGCAACCTTAAAAAATGATACAAATGAACTTATTTACAAAACAGAAAAACAGACTTACAGACTTTCAAAAACAAATTTATGGTTACCAAAAAGGAAAGGTGGGGGGGGCAATAAATTAGGAGTTTGGTATTGACATATACACACTACTATATATATCAACAAGGACCTACTGTATACCACAAAGAACTGTACTCAATATTCTGTAATAATCTATATGGAAAA
This sequence comes from Sus scrofa, assembly GCF_054392235.1. Taxonomy (NCBI): domain Eukaryota; kingdom Metazoa; phylum Chordata; class Mammalia; order Artiodactyla; family Suidae; genus Sus; species Sus scrofa. The sequence goes on along the minus strand of NC_139385.1, from coordinate 113,103,176 downwards.
AGAATCCGAAAAAGAATGGATATTTGTATATGCATAACTGAATCACTTTGCTGTACAAGTGAAGTATACTTCATTACAAAATAAAAAATTAAATTGAAAAATAAATCATACTATTGACAGGAATTAACAATTACTGAGTTATTAGGTGACAGGCACTGTCCTAAGCACTTTTCTAAGGATCTCTGTTTTACAACTGAGGAAACTGAGGCACAGAGAGAAGGATTATGTAATCGGCTAGTGGGTAGTGAAACTAGGCAGTCTGACTCCAGAATCCACCTATTAAATCACTATACTGTGCTACAGAGAGGTAGGTTGTCCAGATTATGTAGTGTCAAAACAATCCCTCAGCCAGGAAGAGATTTAATGTGCTAGAAAAGAGAAAATCAACAAGGTTTTGATCTCAAACTATGATAGCTAGGAGTTACCACTGTGGCTCAGCAGTAATGAACCCAACTAGTATTCATGAGGACGCGGGTTAGATTCCCAGCCTCACTCAGTGGGTTAAGGATCTGGCACTGCCGTGAGTTGCAGTGTAGGTCACAGATGCGGCTCAGATCCAGCGTTGCTGTGGAGTAGGCCTGCAGCTGCAGCTCTGAATCCACCCCTAGCCTGGGAACCTCTATTATGTTGAGGGTATGGCCCTAAAATTAAAAAATAATAATAATAATCAAACTGTGAAAGCTAAAAGTAGGGTTCATGTTTCATTTCCCTGTAAATAAAGCACCAAGTTCTTGTCATTTTTGCTACTCCATGCACAGTCCTTAGACCCTTTCCTTTTATATTCCAGCTATTCAGTGTAGGATGGATGTGCAATGGACTCTCATGAGAGAATTATTAACTATTTATTCTCAGTACAAAATAATTAAATGTTCCTTCACAAGTAACTATATATACAAATTCCAAATCTTGAAGGTAAAGTACCTACTTTAGGGAATCAGATCCACATCAAAGTCAGATAACCTGTTTGTTTTAAAGCTCTCTTGAGAAATTATTCCACAAGCTGTTCTACTGTCACTTTTCATCTCAAATAACTACTGGTGCTAGAAAACTCTAATTTACCTTAAATACTCAAAATCTTTTTGAAGTTTAGGACCAATTCCTCCGGTCCTAGACTTTGTCCTCCATGAAAATAAAAAGGAACATACCCCAGACAGCCACATTCTATTTTCTTTCAGCTGTTCTTTTCTAAATGCTTAAGGTCTTCACATTCCCCATAAGAGGCAAGGTATTAGAACTGAGTTTTCCAGAAAAGTTCTTGTTTTTTTGTTTTTTTGGTTTTTTTTTTTGGCTTTTGCCTCACCCTCAGCATATGGAGGTTCCTAGGCTAGGGTCGAATTGGAGCTGCTGGCCCAAGCCACAGACACAGCAATGGGGATCCGAGCCACGTCTGCAACCTACACCACAGCTCATGGCAACACCAGATCCTTAAACCACTGAGCAAGGCTAGGGATCCAACCCGCGTCCTCATGGATACTACTTGGGTTCGTTAACCACTGAGCCATGATGGGAACTCCTCCAAAAAAGTTCTTATAAATCCTGACTATAATGAAAAAAATGTGTTTGATAATATCAGAACCTCCCTGAAAGATGCAGTTACAAATAAGCCAACCTATAATTCAGTAAATTCTTGAACATACAAATTAATGTTTTGTTTTGTTTGCTTTTTAGGGCTGCACCCTCAGCACATGGAAGTTCCCAGGCTAGGGGTGGAACTGGAGATACAGCCGCTGGCCTACACCACAGCCACAGCGACAGGGGATCTGAGCCGCGTCTGCAACCTATACCACATAGCTCACGGCAATGCCAGATCCTTAACACACTGAGCTAGGCCAGGGTTCAAACTTGAGTCCTCAAAGATACCAGCCAGGTTTGTTACCACTGAGCCACAACGCAAACTCCATGAATTAATGTCTTGATTTCACTGTTAAATTCTTCAATTTTTCTTCTGTCAGCCTTCATAGAGACTCCAGTCTGTTTACAGACTACCATGAGAATGCTACCTTGGAGTTTAGCCACATTACAGCCTCTGCTTCAGAGGGAATGGCTCCCAAACACATGTAGATAAAATCAATATCAACATTTCCAAAGCATGTTCTACAAGACACCCATTCTAAGGACAAGGAATCAGTATTACAGAGAAAAAGAATGCCTCGGTCAAGTAAGTTTGGAGTTTCCTGGGTTAAGCAAAGGTCACCGGTTTCTTTTACAATAGGACTCCTCAGTCTCTGATACACTCATAGTACTGCTTTTCCGTGAGTGCCCTAGTGACACTTTGGAAAATGCTGACAAAGTTCAGTCCAGAAGTAAATGATCCCAAGGCTTTAAGCCTTAGCAAACTGTCATTACTGGGACATTTGACAAAAGTAGACTATGAGAAAAGTTACACCTTTGGAGGAAAATGTAGTCTGTGAAGAGGTCACCTGGAGACAATGGGCCAGAACTCAGGAGAGAACACAAGCTGGAGACATCTGGGAGTCGTTCACAGGGACCAGGCTAAAGCCCGGAGACCAGATGAGATATTCCCTTAGAAACACATTAAGACCGGTCCTTCAAAACAACCTTGCCTTACATCTACTGCTTTAGTATCTTCTCTTGAGCAATAAATCTAGAAAGACATCAGGACCTAAAGACTCTAAGGGTAGGAATAAAACAAATTAAATTGGAAAACTGCCTAAGAAAAAATAGCACAACAGAGTTCCCGTTGTAGCTCAGTGGGTTAAGAATCCAACTATCATCCATGAGGTTGTGGATGTGATCCCTGGTCTCGATCAGTCCATTAAGGATTCCCGTGTGGCTGTGGCTGTGGCTGTGGCTGTGGTGTAGGCAGGCAGCTGCAGCTCCAGTTCAACCCCAGTCTTGGAACTGCCATATGGCACAAGTGCGGCCCTAAAAAAAAAAAAAAGTAGTAACACAGGTGAAAAGTATATTAGTGTTGATAAATGCTGATAACATGATAAGGTATACCAACTAATCTATGATAAAGGAGGCAAGAATATATAATGGAGAAAAGACAGCTTGTTCAATAAGTGGTGCTGGGAAAATTGGACAGCCACATGGGAAAAGAATGAAATTAGAACACTCCCTAACACCATACACAAAAATCAACTCCAAATGGACACAAGACCTAGATATAAAACCAGATACTATAAAACTCTTAGAGGAAAACATAGGCCAAACACTCTCTGACATAAACGACAGCAACATCTTCTCAGATCCACCTCTTAGAGTCATGACAGTAAAAACAAAAATAAACAAATGGGACCTACTCAAACTTCAAAGTTTCTGCACAGCAAAGGAAACCCTGAACAAAATGCAAAGACAACCCACAGAATGGGAGAAAATCTTTGCAAGTGAATCGACTGACAAGGGATTCATCTCCAAAACCTACAAACACCTTCTGCAGCTCCATACCAAAAATACAAACAACCCCATCCAAAAATGGGCAGAAGATCTCAACAGACAGTTCTCCAAAGAAGACATACAGATGGCCAAAAAACACATGAAAAGATGTTCAACATCACTCATTATTAGAGAAATGCACATCAAAACCACGATGAGGTACCACCTTACACCAGCCAGAATGGCCATCATCAAAAAGTCTACAAACAAGAAGTGCTGGAGAGGGTGTGGAGAAAAAGGAACCCTAGGTACATTGTTGGTGGGATTGTAAATTGGTGCAACCACTGTGGAAAGCAGTAGCGAGATTCCTCAGAAAACTCAAAATAGAACTACCATTTGATCCAGCAATCCCACTTCTGGGCATTTATCCAGAAAAAAACGACGACTCGCAAAGACACAGGTACTCCCATGTTCATTGCAGCACTATTTGCAGTAGCCAAGACATGGAAACAACCTAAATGTCCATCGACAGAGGAGTGGATCAAGAAGATGTGGTACATATACACAATGGAATATTACCCAGCCATTAAAAAGAATGAAATACCAGCATTTTCAGCAACATGGATGGACCTAGAAACTATCATGCTAAGTGAAGTCGGCCATACAATGAGACACCAACGCCAAATGCTTTCACTGACATGTGGAATCTGAAAAAAGGGCACAGTGAACTTCTTTGCAGAACAGATGCTGACTCACAGACATTGAAAAACTTACAGTCTCCAGAGGAGACATTTTGGGGGGTGGGGGGATGTGCTTGGGTTATGGGACGGAAATCCTGTGAAATTGGATTGTTATGATCATTATACAACTACAGATGTGATAAATTCATTTGTAATAAAAATAAAGCAAAAAAAACATGATATGGTATAGAACTACCTAACTTATCCAAAAAATCTTTTTCAAAAGACAAATCAATAGATCATTCTTTTCAGGGAACATGGGCTTCTCTGAAAACATAATGAATAACATAAGCCATCTCTCCAGAAAAAATACACCCATACAACATTAAGCCTATTAATTTAAGAGGGTTTTGTAGGCCTCCTGAGGCCTAAGCACAGAGCTCTTTCTAGCTCTAACTCCCAGGTCCCTAGGTCACTTCCATCTACCAGATAAAGCCCAGAGTTACAGGACATTTGAAAGTATGTATGACCTTTTAACCTATGTTTTCATGTATTTTTAATACAGTGCAGAGGAAACGTATTTTTGCATTTTGGGGCCTCAAAAAAATGAAAACTTATTTATTGAGTGAAACTCAAGTCATTTAACACCATAAATAGAAGGGCATATGATGGTAATACTTTCACAAAACAGCTCTGACAGGCTAAATGAATTTACAAGGCCACAAAGCTAACACATACCAGATCTTCCACATCCTAACTCAGTACTTCTTAACTAAATCAAGCCACCTTAAATATAATAAGCATATTATTAAATTGGGTAGGACATAGTATTCAAAATAAAAGTCCCTTAAAACACCAACCTTCTAAGAATGACTATAAATAATCAGGTCTCTAACTTATTTACTTAACCAGATCATTCCATTTTTAGCACCTAAACACTAACAAATTAAGGAGCAAATTATATATACTGGCTTTTTAAAAAACTTTTAATGCACACCTCTCTACTTACCACCATTTCTAAAATTAATGAAAACTCAAAACAGCAAAACAAATGCAAAAAAACCTATTATCGGAGTTCCCATTGTGGCTCAGAGGTTAACGAACCCAACTAGTATCCATGAGGACTCAGGTTCGATCCCTGACCTCGCTCAGTGGGTTAAGGATCCAGCGTTGCCGTGAGCTTAGCTGTGGTGTAGGTCGAAAATGTAGCTCGGATACCATGTTGCTATGGCTGTGGTGCAGGCCAGCAGCCACAACTACAATTTGACCCCTAGCCTGGGAAACTCCATATGCCTCGGATGCAGCCTTAAAAATAAAGACAAAAAAAAAAAAACCTATTATCTTTACAGCATAAACATGATTATGTTCAGACAAAAATACAAATAGTTTAAGCCTTTGGTTATTTAGCAAGCAGAGGATATGATGCCAAAAACCACACGGCGTTTCTCTGCTTTGGGCCCCTGGTATTAAGAGTCTGGCAGGCAGGGATCAAGCATTTATTATCTGATGTCCCCTTGGCAGACTCTACAAAAACAGTGAGGCCTGGCTGCACAGCAGGAGTTAGGTATTCCAACTACTACTTAAAGATCCACTTTAACTCAAAGTGTGGTTGCAAATGAAATACTGAACCAAGTGTGTGCCTCTGTTTCTCCACTGGAAATTCGATAATATATTATCTGTCTATATCCCGTCTTCAGACAAAAGCAGTACTGCCTAAGGGTTAAGAATGCAGTGGCTAAAGGAACTGGTTCACATTTTGGCTTTGCCACCTACCAACTTTGGCAAGTTACCATAACCTCCCTGTGCCTCAGTTTCTTCCATTGCAAAATGGACTTAATAACAGGGTCTATTTCAGGGATTGTTGTAAGAATTAAGTAAGTTAATACATGGAGAAGTCTTAAGAGCTGTGCCTGGTAAGGAATAAGCACTCTACAAATGTTAGCTTATATTATCATTATTTTAAACAGACGACAACAATAATCAACTTATGCCTGTACTGTACTTAGATGTCCTTAGGAAATCACAGGCCCTAATTTTTTTTTTTTTTTTTTTACTTTTTAATCATGTGGCTTAACTACCAGCTGTTTTTTTCTAAATATAGTAAATAATGGCCAATTATTTTTGCAAAGAACTGAAAAAGAATTTACTGTCCACAATGCCACCTAAGTCTGACACATCAGCAAAGTTTCAGTTAACTTTGTATCTGGATACAACCAGACTCCCTTAAACCACCTCTAAGCTACCTGGATCCACTCACTTCGACTTTCACAATCCCTACAAATTCCAAACACAATACCATAATGGTCATTCTCACAGTGACCTCCTAGCTGCTCTTTACCCCTGGCCCTCCATCTCCATCCCCCACACGACAGAAGGCAAACCTGATAAAAATCCAAATCTAAGTTCACTCTCCTACTTAAAACCCTTGCAATGGCTCCCTTTTGTGCTAAAGAGAGGTCCCATCTCTTTATAAGACCTAAGAGGCCTGCATGATTCTGAAACCATAATCCCCCTCTGGCTGCTCAGGCCATACATGCCTTCTTTAAATCCTTACCCTGTTCCTTGGGGCCTCCAAGCCTTCACAGATCATGCTCCCTCTAACTGGCATATCCCCCTCTTCACTGCCTCGGACTCCTCAGAGGAGATGAGGTCCCTCTGTTATATGCTCTCATAACCCTAATCCTAATCCTCTCTTCTCCTCTGCAGCACAAAATAAAACTGCAATAAAATTATTTCAATGGTTATTTAATATTGTTCCTCTCCAAAAAATAAAGACAAGTAAGACTTGGGAAGATGTCTCTTTTACTACTATAACCCAAGTGCTTCGAAAGATGCACAGTACCTTATATGCAAGGCACCCGTGTTGTTTTATGTAGAAAAGTGGTGAAATAAGTGATGATGGAAAGCAAATCATCCACAAAACAAGACTAATGCAGATTACTGGCTGCACTGTACTAAATACCTACCTTACCGTCTGTGTTACAGTGAAGCAAAAGCAAAAATCTACCGCTTCAATCTGGACAAAAGAAAGTTAAGACTAAACTTTCCAAAGTAAAATTAGTTCCCTTGCACAGCTTCAGGTGTTATGTGAAACAGGAGGAGTTCCACTTCAGTTACAAGTAAGAAGATACTGGACCAAATCAAGACTGCTGCCACATTTGGCACTAGCCTCCTCTTCTTGGCAGTCTCTGCGGGGCCAAGAGTTGAGCTGGCCAGGGAAGCATGATTTATCTCCCACATTTAGAAGTGGTCCCTCTACAACAGGAATGCTGTACTACTAATGGACTTTGAATCCTCACCTTGTCACACCAGTACCTTTCCTAAGTATTTGCTAAATAAAAAAAAAAGCTGATTCCTATGTACCACTAGCAAAAACAAGTTTAATAAAGCACCATATTCCGATTTGAGCTGGAGAAAACAAAGTTGCTCTTTCGTCAGAGAGAGAAAGTTATACTAACTAGATCTCTCTTTCTTTACAAAACAAAGTCATTACTTGGAAAATTAAAAGAAACTAGCCTGCGGACGCTAAGAGGCTAAAAGCTGAGGGGTGGTCGATGTCGGCTGCCCAGTGCAATCACCACCAGGTCTGGAGGACAGCAGTTGCCAACGCATCGCGGACAACCCCAGGTCCGCATGAAGCACGCAGGTTTGACAGACGCCAAACCCCTGCGGTCCGGCTGGCCGCCCGGATCCTGCCAATGCAACAAACGCGATGACCCTCTCTGCGCGCGGATGAGCAGCGTAGCCGCCGCCGGTCAGCCCTCCCCGGGAAATGTGCGTCCGGGGCAAGATCAGGTAAAGACTCGGAGGTCCCCGGGTTAATCGTCTGGCCCTTTGTTCGCTGCATGGCCGCGGAGCCCTGGGCGCCCGCTGCTCCTCCTCCCCCACGGCTCCCGGGCGCCAGCGTCTCTCGCCGAGAGGCAGCGGCTCGCCGGCGCCCCGGGCCCTCCCCGCGGCGGGTCAGCGCCCCCGAGGCCTCGGCGGCGCGCGGCCCCTCACCCTCACCTTGTAGACGTCGCCGTAGGTGCCGCTGCCGATGCGCTGAATCAGCTCGAAGTCTTCCTGCGGGTTCCGGCGGGACAGATCGAAACCGGGGTTCATGGCGGGCCCCGGGTGCCCCCCGCCTCCCTCCCGAGCAGGGGAGGGGGGGCGCTCAGGGGGCCACACGGAGAGTGGGAGCCGCAGCCGGCCCCCTGCTCCCCCGGCGGTCACAATCGCCCGGCCCCACGCTGCGGCCGCCGCCGCGGACGACGACGACCGGCCTAACCGTCCCCGCCCCCCGCAGCCCGCCGCGGCGCCGAACCCGGGTCACACCCACACGGAGCGAAGAACGCTCGCAGCCCCTCGCTCCGGGTGAAACTCCAACATGGCTTCCGCTTTCGCCGCTCCTCCCCCTCCCCTTACTCCGGCTCCTCCACCCTCCTCCCTCTTTTCCCGGCTCTGGCGCGACTGCGCAGCCGCGATCCCGGAGGGAGCGCTCTCCGACCCCGCGCGCGGCCCGCCCGGTGCGCGCTCCGCTTCGCGCGCCTCTCGAGCTAGGGCAGACTGCCTGCACTACCCGGCCCGAGCGGACCGTGGACCCGCGCGCGACGGCTGCCGTGAGGTGCCAGAAAAGGTTCGCGTGCCCCTGGGACCACCGGCCGGGGGGAAGGACTGGGGGAGGGGGGCAAGCAGAAAAGAGCCCTTGGTGGCCTCTCATTCCCCCAACGCCTCATCAGGTCCACATCCTAAGCAGGTAGCATAGTTTTAATCTGCAAGACGACCAGTGTCCCAAACTATTCTTTTTTTCAGAAACAGCTACATATAGAACACAGCCCACTACCACAGACTTTCAGGGGTCGTCCTGAGGAAAGCCCTTGGGAAAGTGAGCTGTGCGTGGTCCACTCAGGCCCTTGGACTTGACCTGCCAGTGTGCAAAAGAAGATAGGCCAGGAGGGCGGCTGGGAGGAGTCGGTGGGCGTGGGAAAACACGAGAGAAAATGCGCCAAACGGCCTCCAGCTAGCCTCCATGAAGGGCGTGGGAGCAGACAGAGCCCAGCACTAAAGCTTGACCTTGACCAGAGACGTCTGGATATCAAAGACCCGGGCGGGGACTGTGTAAGCTGTCAAGCAACCTTCTGGAGGAGAGGTGAGGGTTGGGGTGAAGTGTGGACAAGATCCCTTCCCACAGCTGAAATGTCAACACGTGATGATATGGAAGCTCTATAGTTTACCTACCCTAAGCCCCACCCTGCATAAGACCCAGATTGCAAGCACTGCGTGCCATCTCTGTGAACACTAGCACCAGCTCTTACTATCTGTCCAAGAAAGCATGTGGGTATGGAGGATTAATTTTTGTTCTCGATAAATTGACCACTAGGCATTCTCAAAAGCTTTGATCAAGTAGGTAGGTGATGGCCACTTTGGCAATACCACTTTGGAGCTTTGCTTCAGAAACGCTTTCCTAATACTCTTAGGCTCCACATCTTCTGAACATTAATGTTCTCAAATGCCTTATGGCTCCCTGAGAAACTAGGTCTTATCAAACCAGTTGAGGATAAAATAAGTATAATCAAATAATCGTCAAGTGAAATACTTAGAGTTAACTGCCTCATACTTTTTTTGTCTTTTCAATCCTTTGGCTTATGGCAAGATTGCATGTTTACTAAATTCTCAAGTTGTTTGCTCTGGGCATCTATTGACTGAAAGATGTTGGGAAATGACCATCTCTTGACCTGTACAAGCCGACTTTCAGTTGTCTAGTTTTTAATTATTTTAAAGTATCAGTACTATGAACATCATCACTTAAATTGCTACCTGATGAGTACTTATCTTTGGGTTTCTTCTTCATCTTATTTTTTTTTTTTTATTGGCTGCACCCATGGCATGTGGAAGTTCCCATGCCAGGAATTGTATCTGAGCTGCAGGTGCAATCTTCAGTTGTGGCAACACCAGATTCTAACCCACTGCACAGGGCTGGGGATTGAACCTATGCCTCTGCAGCAACCCTAGGCACTACAGTTGGATTCTTAACCCACTGCATCACAATGGGAACTCCAGGTTCTTCTAAGTGGATCTGCCTTAAAGCTCTGGTATCTTGAAAACTGACTATAAATGTTATTCCGTGGCTAAGGACCCTGTTTTTGCCTGTTTAAGGCACTTGCCCAGAATGTAGGCCTTCCTTCAGCCTGTCCACTTTTGGAGAATTGCTTGGCCTCTTTAAGCCAAACATGAGGATAATTAGCCCAGGGTTCAGATAAGCAGACCTAATAAAGCATCCCAAATAGGAGCCAGTTCTTCTTTCTTTCTCTGCCTTTTTAATACCAGAAAGCCAAATTCTCAGGATTGAATCCTGCGTAAGAATGTTCTAATGGTTTCACTGTTTTGTTTGCTTGGATTGTCATCTGTGCAGATAACTTTGCATTTGCATCACTAATAGACTTCTTTCAAAGGGAAAAGACATTTCAGTAGGGCTGAATCTTTAAAGTTGTGTCTGTTCCATTTTGGCAGGGCCAAGCTAGGCCTTTAGAAAAGACATGGATTTGCATGTAAGGGCCTGATTTGCCATATGGATTACAACATAAATAAAAGGGCTTTTGCAATCAAGAATAAAATATTTGTCCTTTGTAGTATATACATAGAGCCAAAGCCGAAGTCTTTTTTTTTTTTCTAACATTCCTCAATTTCACTAGAAGTAACACTAATAATCACACTTTCTTTGAATCAGAGAAATAGCATCCCTCTTCTACGATTAGAAGCATTCTTAGAAGTCATAAACTGCTTCTACAGCATCTCTCATGAATTTACTGCTGCTGGAATACCTTCAGTAAAGTAGAACTCACTGTTCTAAAACACCCTGCTTCATTATGAGATGGTGGTAGTGAATAGTCATAAAATAATAGAAAAAATATATGTTAACATTCCCACGTGCTTAAAGAGTGCCAGGAACTGAGCCAAGTCCTTTCCATGTATTATCTCACTTAATTCTCACAACTTGATTACAACTTGATGGCATTATTAGCTCCAATTTTTTTTTTTTTTGAGGCACAGATTAAGCTGCTCAAGGCAACACAGCTGAAATTTGAGCAGAGGTAGTATGACACAAGGGCCAGACTGTTAGCTAGTAGCCTGTAGTTAAAGTATACTTTAAAATTTTTCTCTCATGCTAAGCCAAAATCTCCCTCCCTGTAACCATTTGAGTCAGTGATGATTAGATTCCAGTGGTGCAAAGTACAAAGAAGAAAAACCACTGTGCCTGCCCTCAAGAAATTTGCAGTCTCACAAAGCAGAGGAGGGGCATAAATGTAGACGGGAAGGTATAGGAATGATGCTAAAGCTAAATCTTGAAGATTATTTTGGAGTTTGCCAGACGGACATAGAGGAGGTGGCCACTTAGCCCAAGCCCTTAAAGTACTCACCCATATTAAGCATCAAACGCAGTAGGAAGTACATAAAGGCTAAGATGGGCAGTGGCGGTTGTCACCATATCCAGACCATCTTTCTGTTAGCACATCCCCCACGGGTCTGTGGCTTAGAAATTCCTTGGTCTCCACACCAGCTTTCAGTTTCATCCTCAGGACATCTTGTCTAATAACCCACTGGATCCCCTTTGGCTCATTGGCCTTATATCCACCACTCACATTTTCAATATACCAGCAGCTTTGGGAAAGGAATCCTGAGCCAACCTGAGCTCAAAAAGGACTCACTGAAGTAAAGCCATCCACTACAGAAGGAGAATAAGACCCCTGCATGTCTGTGAAACAATATGAGAAACTTTGAGGAGGTTATATAGCCTGGCCTAGCTATCACAGCTCTGAGCCTGGCTACCTGGGTTCAAATTTCATTTCTGTCTTCAGTAAGAAGGCAGTAATAAGGGGAAGTTATTTCAAACTGGAGCTATTAAAAGAGTCAAAAGGAGAATACGTGGGGGTTCCTGCTGTAGCACTGCTGGATTGGCAGTGTCTTGGGAGTACTGAGACACAGGTTTGATTGCCCAGCATGGTGGGTTAAGGGTCCAGCGTCGCCAAAGCTGTGGCTTGGGTCACAATTTTGGCTCAGATCTGATCCCTGGCCTGAGAACTCCATGTCCCTTGTAGTAGTACTGGCACCACAGTAATCATGCAAAGTATTAATTAGTGTTATTTTTGAGTACATTTTAGAATGTTTTAGATGGTAACAGTCATGAGGATAGGGATGGAGATATAATTGAGGAAGCAAATGCAATAACACATGTAAGAGACCGTGAATTAAGGCCAGGGATGGCTAGGTTGGAGAGGAGGGAGAGAAACCAAGAAATAATTAGAAGATGGAATTGCCAGTTTCTGGGAGGTAAGGGAGCAGGAGACATGAATGATAAGTAGGTTTCTGTCTTAAACAATTGAGAAGATCCCAAAAAGATGATAGCATTTGCTATAATAAGAGGAACTGGGGATATTTGGGGGAGGATTTTTTATTTTTTATTTTCTTTTTTGTCTTTTTATGGCCTTACCCACAACATATGGAGGTTCCCAGGCTAGGGGTCTAATTGAAGCTACAGCTGCCAGCCTACACCACAGCAACCCCAGATCTGAGCCACATCTGCGACCTACACCACAGCTTATGGCAACGCCCAGGGATCAAACCCGCAATCTCATGGTTCCAGGTTGTCTTTGTTTCTGCTGCACCACAGCAGGAACTCCTGGGCGAGGATTTTAACGCTGGATCAAAGCAGATGATTCTGTTTTGTATCTGTTAAGTTTGAGGTGCTCAAATAAAAAATGTAAAATAATTGATACATTTTATACTTAGCACTAATGAAAATTAGAGTTGAAACTTAGAAAAGAGGTCAGGGATAATTTTTAAATTTGAAGAATTAGAGTTCAGAAATATTTATTGAGCATCTATTGTACGCCAAACATATATTGGGTTTTGGCAATGCAATGGTCCCTGAACTCAAGTTAGGGATATAGACAAGTTCTCAGATAATTTCTTGACAGTGAGATAAGTACTAGGGGGCAGACAAGCAGAACAAGAAGGAGGTGTTTGATGTCACTTGGCCTAACAATTTGGTTCTTTTTCAGTGACTATAAATATTTTTAATATATTTAAAAGGAAAATTTTAAAAGCATGTATTCAACATTTATTTACTGATGAGGTGGAGTGCTGCATGGGGAGTGGGTGCAGGTGGAAGTCCTCAGGTACCAGCTCTCAGCTTCCACTCTGTTATTCTGAGCAATTCAGCTCTGCTCCCAAATTTGCTTACCTCCCAGCACAGTGTGTCTCAATGAAGGTTTCATTAGCATTTAGGGTAGGACAGCTCTTCCTTGTGTGGGACTGTCCCCAAGGATCATAACATCTCTGCCACCCATTAATACTGCTCTGAGTTATGCTGACATCATTGGAGAACTATCACCCACACCAGACTATCATAGAATTCCTGTTTTATATAGTATATTCCCTGAGAGAAGTTCTGATATGTGAAATATTGTCCCTCATTACATTTCCAGTATTAAGATCTGAGTCATGTTTCACTGCCCTCTGTATATGCATGACAAAGATTCTACCTGCCCTTTATTATATAGTTCTTGGTCACATAAGGGGACACTGAATCTAGTCTTTGCAGACTATGGACACCTTCACAGAGGAAGGGACCTCTAAGCTGAGACTTGAAAGACGAGTAGAGAATTAGCCAGGTAAGAAGGTATACTCCATATTGAGAGTAGAAAGTTTACACTCAAAGTAGCTCTTTGGGGTGAATAACAGATGAGGCCAGAGTAATAAACAAGGACCATTCCTTCGAGGGATATGCAAATTGTTTTAAGTAATTTGGATTTTTTTGTTAAAAACACGTGGGAGCTATTGCTGGGTTTTCAGCACGGGAGTGGTATAATCTTATTTGTGCCTTAGAAATATCCCACTAGCTACAGGTGGTAAATGAATTGAAGGCAGGTGGCAAGACTGGAGATGAGATGGAGGTTAGGAGACCCTTGTAGCAGGTGAGAGAAAATGATGACCTGAGTTAGCATATGGTATGAGTGTCAACATTCAGTGATGGTAGTGTTTGAAATTGTAGGTTGAGATGAATTCTCATAGGGAAGATGTATGGAATAGGCAGAAAATGGGATCCTAGAGAACCCCAACATTCAGAGTGTGAGCAAAAGAAGAAAACTCAGCAAAGGAGGCCAGGAAGGTGGCACCTGGTATGTCATGTAGAAATGGAGTTTTGTGTAGCAGCCATAGAAATGCAGCACTCTGGACTCCCTTCAAAGAAGCACCTGCTGTAAGGAGTGTGCCTGACAGCCTCCAGCCACCATGTCTTCTGGATCCATCATAACGTTGATGCAGAGGTCTGGCCCTCCCCAGATGCTCCCAGCCAATGACTGAGCTTTGTTGACCATTCTTCATCGACCTCACTAAGCCTTTCTCAGAGCTGCTCTGCAGTCTAAGACTCTTCCCTCTTACTCCTGCTCCCAGTTCGCTTTATTCTTCACAGCTGTTTCCACACAAAAGTCTCTTGCATTTCTAATTCTACTCTACCATCTTTGGAACTAGTTCAGTTAGTATCCATGAAACAAAGAAGGAGGGAATTTTAAGGGAGAATGATCATCTGCGTTAAATGCCAAAGAGAGTCTAAGTAGGAAGGAGGTAAAAAGTATCATTAGATTTGTCATCATGGGGGTCAGTGCTGACCTAACTATTGACGTTCATAGTTTCACTTTTCCTATTGTGTCTCCTCTTATATTCTTCCAGATCCCCTTCAGCCTTTCTTAGACATCATAGTCTTCATATATTTCATCTGAACCTCCCTCATATAGACACATTTAATGTATTAATATCTTTCTAAACTCTGGTACAAGCACAGTATTCCACATGCAGTCTGGGCAGTGTTGATTACAGGAGGACTATAACTACCTATTATCTCAACACTATATTGTAGCCTAAACTATGAATCAGTTTTTTATAGTTGCAACAAACTCAGGGCCACTGTGCTGCCAAACTCCAGGAGATCAGATTATAAATCTATAATTATACAATTTTCAGGTCCAGTCTGGCCCCTGGGTCCCCATCAAGAAACATCTCCAAAAAGCATATTTACTCCCCTGTGAGTTAGATCATCAGATGTGTTCTTGATCCCCATTGTCATAAAGTGCCAGGGACGAGAAGCCTGGTGTCATAGATTCTACAATGAAGTTCCCGCCCCGCCTGCAGTTTATCAGATTGCAAATCATCCTCTCATCACCAAGGAGAGATACCAACAAAGCAGAACACAAAATATCTCTACCCAGTGTTGCTACCAGGTGAGATCTTGTAGACAAGAACCTCCTATCTTTTTGAAAAGCCAAGATTTCAAGGGGGGTGCTTTTGGGCCTGCACTTTAGGTAATTGATATCTTCTTAGACACAATTAATTCTTGAGGGGTACAGGCTCTCTAAAAAACTGACAACAGGAGTTCCCGTCGTGGCGCAGTGGTTAACGAATCCGACTAGGAACCATGAGGTTGTGGGTTCGATCCCTGCCCTTGCTCAGTGGGTTAACGATCCGGCGTTGCCGTGAGCTGTGGTGTAGGTTGCAGACGCGGCTCGGATCCCGCGTTGCTGTGGCTCTGGCGTAGGCCGGTGGCTACAGCTCCGATTCAACCCCTAGCCTGGGAACCTCCATATGCCGCGGGAGCGGCCCAAGAAATAGCAACAATAACAACAACAACAACAAAAAGACAAAAGACAAAAAAAAAAAAAAAAAAACTGACAACAAAGTATTGAAGTACTTTTAATACTTATAAATACAAAGTAAGGAAGGGCAGGCTGAATATAGGCTGGATACAAGATATATGCCAAGATAATCTTACTGACGAAACTCCTAATTATATTCACCTTTTATCCCTTGATGGGTTAGAGCACAGTGTTTCCCTGGTTCCCTTTCCTATAACATCTAGCCTAAAATTGCCCTTGGTTAAAGGGTATTGCCCAGTTCCCTAGTTCTCAAGTACAGAGTAAGGCCACTGTTGGGCCAAACTGAGTTGACCCAGAGCAAATGTGGTTACATGCAGTGAGGTTCCAGGGTAGATTACGGCCCAGCATGTTACCCTGCTGGTCTTGTCTTTAGAAGCTTTATTCTAGTTATAATTATACCCTTAGGAGGACTCCAACCCCCGCTCCCAGCAAAACCTGTAGTAAAGCAATCCACTCATCGATCTAGAAAGTTCGCCTCTTTAGGAAAA
Organism: Sus scrofa; assembly: GCF_054392235.1. Classification (NCBI taxonomy): domain Eukaryota; kingdom Metazoa; phylum Chordata; class Mammalia; order Artiodactyla; family Suidae; genus Sus; species Sus scrofa. The sequence goes on along the minus strand of NC_139385.1, from coordinate 113,086,982 downwards.
AAAAAAATCCACTAATTTGGTTTAAACATAGATTGGATTTTTTTTCCTGATCAAAACAGACCCCCCCCCCAAAAAAAAGAGGAAGAAGAAGAAGAAATAAAAAGCCCCAGTTAAGATAGTGTACCAGGAGTTTTTCATTATTCCTTACCCCCTGCTCATAGCCCATGACAGATGTGAAGGTAACCCACTTCTCAAGCTGACCCAGATCTCTGCCCCAGGAAACAAATCTGTTTGCTGGGCCTGAGCTCATGGCAAAGCCCAGCTAGATCAAGGCCACTTCTCAGCATTAGAGCCAAAACTTCAGACTGGAATCTGACCATCTGGGTTACTTAAACACACTGTTTTTTAAAAATTATGTTTAAATTAAGACTCGTCTGGTAGTATGAACGTTCCCAGCTGAGCATCTGATCCCATCAGAAATATTTTAAACATGTGTTGATGGAATAATTGTTCTCATTGTAAAAGGAATGGAAGGAAGGAAACTCATGAAAATTTCCCCACTGCTTTGTATTTCATTTACAAATGGCTAAGCTCATATGAAATTTGTGAATCATCCTTCTCAGCATAAGTGTGGAGCTGTGTACAGGCATTCTCTCTGTCTCAACATCAACACCATTAACTGGGCATCGATATCTGAAAATGTTTGTATGAACTTTTAATACCTAATATTATAACACTCTTACATTGCTGATGCCAATATTCAGGACTTACCTCTCACCTAAAGAGAGTCCTCTTTGGCCCTTCCAAATAAGTCCAAACACCATGTCTGCAAATCTGAGCAAAGTCTGTTTTTTTTTTTTTGCCATGGGGTACAAGCCTTTTAATTAGTCTCTCTGGCCCCATTCTCTTCTGATAATACCACACCTGGCCAAGAAATATGCTTCTTAAAATGCCAACAATGGAAATATGGAAGTCCTGGGGGAAGCTAAATTTGGAATGAGTGTGAACTCACTTTTAAGCATACTCGGTTTGAGAAGATGAAAGGGCATTAAGGAGAAGCCATTGCAAAGATAGTGACAGATTTAGAAAGTGCAACAGGAAATTAGACCATGACATGTAAATTTGAGTCATACAAAGAATGATGGTGGAATCATGAGATTTCTAAGTGAGAGTCAGAGTGTAGAGCAATGGTGAGCAAATTTTTTTTTTTTTTTTTTAATGAAGGCCACTTGAGAAGAGTAGAAAATGTTTCTGGATCTTGTTTTTTAAACATTTAAAGGGAAAATAATGTTACTGACCTCCATAAAAAAAATTTATGCTGTGGGATGATTTATTAAGATATGACTATGTATCCATTCTCCCCCAGGCAGTGTTTTCCAGCTTGCTTTTGCTTCGTGTATTTGTGATATGGAATTTAAGCAAAGGATAGTGGAGACGTGATAGTGGGGAAATGAGAAGAGAAGGGAGATAATTTATCCAGAAAGGACCTAAATCTACCTTAAAGGCATTAGAAGAAAGCGAGAAGGGAGAAAATAACCAAGAGCCCAATAAATTGGGTCCTAGAGAAAGAGTATGTAGGTTTATATTTGGGGACTAGAGAGAATAGAATGGAACTCAAGATTATGGTGTATCTTTATATGTGATCCTGAACAGAGTCTGAAGTAGGTGGGATCCTGGGATTAATTAGGTTTGCAATAAGAATGCCAATGAGAAATTTGTCAGTACTTCTGAACCACTTAAATATTATCTGGTCATATCTGAGAAGTCACAACACAGAAGTAGCTTTCAAACCTTTTATGACAATTTGTATCGCCTTTTAGCATTTAGAAATGTTTTCATAATTATATCTCATTTTATCTTTGGAATGGGTCTTTTATTATCATCCCTAGTTTACTAGTGGGGAAATCGAAGATTAGAGGAGTGAAAACCAGAAGCAAGTCAGGGTTTATAATTAGTTCCAGTCAATTTAACATCTAAACTGAGCTTTGATTACTGAGTTTCAGGTTGTATTAGATATTGGAGCTGCAAAAATTAATAAAATATGCACCCAACCCTCAACCACTAAACCAGTCCTTTCTTTGCTCTTCTCCAGTTCTCTCCTAGAGGTTTGATATCTCCTCTTAACTCAGGCTGGACTGGTTCATGGTTGGATCTAAAGCTGAGCATCACCTACACAGTGAGCTAATTTACAGGAAGAACTGACTCTGGGGTACTCTGGCTGTTTTGTGCCTATGATGTAGTCATCAGAGTTGCAAAAGTAAGGAAGAAATGGGAAATATCATACACTATGGGGAGGAGAATAAATTGGTACAACCACGTCAGAAGGCAATTTTTCATTATTTATTAAAGCTAAGGATGGCCTTAGAATCTTACAGCCTAACAATTTCACTTCTTTGTACATACAAGAAAGTCTCCCTCAAATGCAGGAGACAAATAGACACCGAAGCATTGTCTATAACAGGAAAATAATTGGAAACAACCTAAATGTTCATCAACCTGAGAATGCATAAGTAAATTGTTGTATGATGACATAGTGGAATACAATATTATAGTTAAATGAACTAGAACTAGAACTAGAATATGCATAAATCTCAACTAATAGAATATTGAGTGAAAAAAAGAAAGTGGTAGAGGATTCATTAAGTATGCCATTGTGTATTAACTTTTTTTTTGGCCATGCCTGTGGTGTGTGGAATTTCCCGGGCCAGGGATCCAGCTTTCGCCTTAGCCAGATCCTTAATCCATTGAACCACAAGAGTACTCCTGCATTAAATGTAAATACATGAAACAGTACTACATATTTCCATTTACCATAAACATTTAAAAATGTTCGTGATAGGAGTTCCTGTTTTGGCTCAGTGGTTAACGAATCCAACTAGGAACCATGAGGTTGAGGGTTCGATCCCTAGCCTTGCTCAGTGGGTTAAGGATCCAGCGTTGCCATGAGCTGTGATGTAGGTTGCAGACATGGCTCTGATCCTGTGTTGCTGTGGCTCTGGCATAGACCAGCAGCTACAGCTCCGATTGGCCCCCTGGCCTGGGAACCTCCATATGCTGTGGGAAGCGGCCCTAGAAAAGGCAAAAAGACAAAAAATTAAAAAAAATAAAAATATGTGTGATAATGGTGAATTCCAAATTTAAGATAGTTCCTACCTTCACTGAGAAAGTAGGGAAATGATAGAGTACATAGAAGCCTTTAGCCAGATTTTTTGTTGTTGTTTTTTAACGGGTGGATTTGAGGCAAATATAGCAAACAGTAAATATGTGACAAAGTGGATAGGAAAGATAAAAGAACTTGTTATATAATTTTCTATATTCTGTATTCTTGGAATATTTCGTTTAAAAGTATCTGTGGAAGTTCCCATTGTGGCTCAGTGGATTAAGATCCTGACTAGTATCCATTAGGATGTGGGTTTGATCCCTGGCCTTACTCCGTAGGTTAAGGATCTGGCATTGCTGTGAGCCGTGGTGTAGGTCACAGACATGTCTCAGATCCTCTGTTGCTGTAGCTGTGGTGTAGGCCGGTAGCTGCAGCTTGGATTCAACCCCTAGCCTGGGAACTTCCATATGCCATGGGTATGGCCCTAAAAAGACGAAACAAAAAAAAGCAACTGTACATCTCACACCCTGGAATTCTGGGATTTTGTGTTTTTTAGTTGGTGCAGAATTTTCTTTTTTCCCCCTTTTCCCAAGCTGAAATTCCATCCATTCTTTGATGTGTACCTCATCTCACTACCTTATTGAGAATTTCTGTGACAATCTTCTCAGATCATACTATGCTCTTGCTTTTCTAAACCATCGTGGGTCCATAAAGTTCATGTTATGTATGTATGACCAGATTCTTTCATACTGTTATTTAAATACATATTGTCTTGTTTTAATATTTAACTTTATTGTGCATAAGCCTTGTTTCTCCATTTATACTGTAAGAGCCATAAGAGCAGGGACAATGTCTTAAATGTCTTTAATTCTTCCCCAGTGCCCAGTGGAGCCTAACCAGATACTGATTAAAGAGCAGTGATATATAAACCGATAATTACAACCCGTCCTATACAACCTTTACATAGAAAGTTGAAAACACTAGTTTGAGCTACATTTGCTTTTATTTTCCAAGAGAGAGAATACTAATGAGCTGTGAAATGACCAAAAATTATGCAGCAGAAGGGAAAAGAAGAAATAACGGGTTTGTATATTACACATTCTGGATAATCAGCTCTTGAATGATTAAGTGTGGATGATCTCTTATGGGGAAAAGCAGATTCAAAAAATTCATGTTATGACTGTTGAATGGTTTTATAGGTTGTATCTAGTTTTCAGATAATCGTAGGTCAAACTTACAAATTACTTTGGGAGCACCCGCTATGGCACAATGGGGTTGGCAACATCTTGGGAGCGCTGGGATATGGGTTGGATCCTGGCCCAGCACAGTGAATTAAGGATCCAGCATTGCTGCAACCTTGGCTTCGTACTGAGGCTGTGGCTCAGATCTGATCCATGGCCTGGGAGTTCCATATACCGCAGGAAGTCCAAAAAAAAAAAGGAAAAACAAAGTATTTTGGAAAAACACTCCTCTTATGATGCATAATTATAACCAAATATACCTTGTTATTATTCTGCCTTCATTCCAGCGTTTGTTGGACTAAACATGGGAATGGTAATCCAGGGAAAAAAACTAAAAAACAAAAGATGTACCACTTATGGAATCAGGAAAGGATTTTTGGAAAAAAAATTTTCTTTGAGTTCAATTTAACCTTAGTCCATCTTGTAAAAAGTGCTTGGTACTTAAGGTAACCACCTTACCTGACACCGCAGAGTAAAAGATTAGTCTATAGCAACCCATGATGAAAGCTAAAGAACATAATAAATGTTATGAAGTCCAGAGGTCTGGACTTCATTATATCTTCTCAAAATGAAAAGTCAGTTAGCATAGGATGAGATAATTTAGGAATCAGTAAAGTTACTTTTAACGAAAGCAGCAGGTGCTATGATCTATTTCAAAACTACTACCATTTTGTCCCTGGAGTGTTTTCCTAATGGACCTTTGTGATGTTTTATTAATCCAGGCCACTATCTCATGGTTCTTTGGTCCAAGTGCTACAATCCCAAAATACAGTTCCTTAAATTAAACCTTACCTACATCTGTATTTATGTCTGCCTTTAAAAACATTTTTATTGTGGTTGATTTACAGTGTTGTGTTAATTTCTGCTGTACAGCAAAGTGATTCAGTTATACATATATATATATTCTTTTTAATATCCGTTTCCATTATGGCTTTATCACAGGATATTGAATATAGTTCCTTGTGCTATGCAGTAGGACCTGTTGTTTATCCATTTTATATATAATAGTTTGCATCTGTTAATCCCAAATTCCCAATCCATCCCCCTCCCACTCCCCCTTGGCAACCACAAGTCTGTTCTCTATGTCTGTGAGTCTGTTTCTGTTTTGTAGATAAGTTCATTTGTGTCATATTTTAGATTCTGCATATAAGCGATACCATATGGTTTTTGCCTTTCTTTTTCTGATTTACTTCACTTAGTGTAATAATCTCTAGGTACATCCATGTTGCTGCAAATGGCATTATTTCATTCTTTTTTATGTCTGAGTAGTATTCTATTGTGTGTCTGTGTGTATGTATGTATGTATATATGTATATATGACATCTTTATCCATTCATTTTGATGGACATTTGAGTTCTTTCCATGTCTTGTCTCTTGTGAATACCGCTGCAGTGAACATTGGGGTACATGTATGTTTGAATTATAGTTTTGTATGGATATATGCATAGGAGTGGGATTCCTGGATTATATGGCATCTCTCTATTTTTTTTTTTTTTTTTGAGGAACCTACCTACTGTTTTCCATAGTGGCTACACCTGTTTACATTCCCACCCACTGTGTAGGAGGGTTTTCTTCACACTCCAGCATTTGTTATTTGTAGACTTATTAATGATGGCATTCTGATTGGTATGACGTGGTACTTCATCATAGTTTGGATTTGCATTTCCCTAATAATTAGCATTGAGCATTTTTCATGTGTTTTTTGGCCATCTATATGTCTTCTTTGGAGAAATGCCTATTTAGGTCTTCTGTCCATTTTTTGATTGGGTTTTTTTTTGTTGTTGTTGTTATTGAGCTGTATGATATTCCCAATATTTTGGAAATTAAGCCCTTGTGGTCACATCCTTTGCAAATATTTCCTCTCAGTCTGTAGGTTGTCTTTTTCATTTTGTTTATGGTTTCCTTTGCTGTACAAGAGCTTATAAGTTTGATTAGGTCTTATTTATTTATTTTGGCTTTTATTTCAATTGCCTTGGAAGACTGACCTAAGAAAATATTGGTACAATTTGTATATGACTGCATTCTTAGTTCTACAGTGTGCTTCAGGGAGGTTATATCTTTGAAATTATTACCCCTCTCTATCTCTGTCATTTGTGTCCTGACAAAGAAAACTAAAGATACAAAATTATTTTGCAGTTTGATAAGAGATCATATATTCCTTCATGTTCAGCTCATTTGTAGGCATTAATGTTCAAGCAAAGCCTTAAAGTGGTGGACAGAATATTTTTATAGTAATAATGAACCTTACCATTGAGCTCTACCATTTTCCCTTAAATAAAGAGAAGCAAGAGAAATACTGTTATACAGATAATATGGCCAATGAATACACTGGGTTCTCAAAGTTCCCTAAAGGATAAGTGTGTATAACTTGGAACTGATTTTCCATGGAACTAGTGTGATTAATTATGGTTACATTCTAAGTCCTGGCCACAAAACCCAAGTAAAATTAGTAGATCTGGCAGTTGATTAAGAAATAACCTCTGTTTTCTTGTCATGGGCTGTCATGGAAAAATAAGTATTTGTCCCTTCTCTTCTCTAGAGGGAAGGTTAAAATGTGGTGATTTTCTAAAATCTTAGAGAGGCAGAAGAGTCAATTATCTGGAAGGAGAAGTGTTCCTAGAAAGTGGGAATGGCTTGACTTCAGGAGAATTTGGATCTCTTGAGTATAGAGGAGGAGAGACCAGACAAGGGTCAGTTTCCATAAATGGGGAAGACTCATGTCCACTCCCAAATAACAGATCAAAATGGTGCAGACCTCTCATGGGGATGCCAGCAAGGATATGTTGTCTCAGAAGTAGTAAAAGTATTAATTTATACTAAGCTGAAACAAATCAAGGGTACCTGTTGTAAACTCCATGGTTGCTATTAAGAGAATAGTAAAAGTAGGAGTTCCCATTGTGGTGCAGTGGAAACAAATCCAACTGGTAATCATGAGATTTCTGGTTTGATCCCTGACCTCACTCAGTGGGTTAAGGATCCAGAGTTGCCATAAGCTATGGTGTAGGTTGCAGCCATGCCTCGGATCCTGTGTTGCTGTGGCTGAGGTGTATGTTGGCAGCTGTAGCTCTGATTCGATCCCTAGGCTGGGAACCTCCACATGCTGCAGGTGCGGCCCTAAAAAGCAAAAAAAAAGAAAGAAAGAAAGAAAGAAAGAAAGAAAGAAAGAAAGAAAGAAAGAAAGAAAGAAAGAAAGAAAGAAAAGGAAAAGGAATAGTAAAAGTATATATAAATAATAAAAATATAGAAAACAATAATACAAAGAAAACATTCAATTAAGCCAAAGGAAGGCAAGAAAGACAATAGGGAGGAATGAGTAACAAGTGGAATAAATAGAAGCTAAGAGAATTCCCATTGTGGTGCAGTGGAAACCAATCCATTTAGGAACCATGGGGTTGTGAGTTCAATCCCCTGGCTTCGCTCAGTGGGTTAAGGATCCAGCATTGCTGTGAGCTGTGGTGTAGGTCACAGAGGCGACTTGGGTCTGGTGTTGCTGTCGCTCTGGCGTAGGCCGGCAGCAACAGCTCTGATTAAACCCCTAGCCTGGGAACCTCCATATGCCGCAGGAGCGGCCCTAGAAAAGGCAAGAAGGCAAAAAAAAAAAAAGAAGAAAAACTAAAATAGTAGAATGTTAGCTATCAACCCCAATATATCATTAATTACCATAAATATAAATGGCATAATGATCTATTAAAAAATGAAGATTTCACACTAATTTTGTTTATCTTTATTTATTTATTTACTTATTTATTTATTTTGATGTGGAATCTCAGTTCCCAGACACTGGTCACAGTGGTGAAAGTGCCAAGTCCTAACCACTAGGCCACCAGGGATTTTCATGCTGGTTTTAAAAATATATGTGCTTTTTACAAAAGCTGCAAGAGTAATAATCTAAAATTATAGCACAGAATAGTTGTAAATCAACTATAATTCTAAAAATAAAAAAACAGAATAGTTTAAAATAAAAGAATAAAAAGACATTGTATGCAGTCACCGACACAAAGAAAGCTTGTATAGCTATAAATAACATAAAGTAGACTTTAAGGAAAGAAGCATTATTAGAAACGAATTTTACAGTAATAAAATATTAAGCCATCAGGAAGGTATAACACTTCTAATTTTGCACATAACTAGCAATATACTACAAAATACAAGAAGCAGCAAAAAAAAAAAAAATGCCAATACTTGAGGGAGAAATAAACAAATCTACTATAGCAGTAGGAGCTTTTAACACATCTCTCAAAAACTGAGAGAATAGGAGACAAAAATTCATAAGGATACACAACATTTAAACAACATGACTAAAAAAATTGACACAATTGATATATATGGAATATTGCACCAGACAACTGCAATATTCTCTAACACATAGAAATTAAGCAATATATTTCTTTTTATTTTACAAAGTTTTATTGAAGTATAGTTGATTTACAGTGTTCTGAAGCAATGTGTCTCTAAATAATTAAAGAAAAAATCACAATGAAAATTAGAAAATGTTTTGAATTAAATTATGATGAAAATATGACATCAAAAATTGTAAGATGCAGTTAAAACTATGTTTAGTGGGAAACATAAAAGCTAAAATGTATGGCTTTAAATAAGAATTACCTAAGTATCCATTTTGAGGACCTAGGAAAAACCAGTTAAACCTGAAGAAAATATTTTTTAAAAAGGAATAGTAAAGTGAAGAGAAAGAAATTAATGGAAAAAATGTACAGTAAAATTGACAAATCCCTTGTTAGGACTGATCACACATACGAAACAGAAACAAACAAAAAACCCAAATAGGGTACATATTACCTCTATCGGACTTGAATAGGGGGATATAACTACGAATCCTATAGACACTACAAAGTTGAAGTAAAACTATTTTGGATAATTTAATGTTAATACCTTTGAAAATTCAGATGAAATGGGATATTTCTAGACAACCCAAATTATAAAGTAACACTAAAAAAAAAAAAAAAACCTGAATAGTTCTATATCTACTAAAGAAACTGAATGTGATTAAAAGTCTTCACACAGTAAATCTCCAGATTCTTACGCCTTCACCATTAAAGTCTTCCTTAAAAGTTTAAGGAAGAAATAACAACAATCTTATACTAACTCTTTCAGAGAATATAAAAATACCAACTCATTTTATGAGGTCAATAAAATGTTGATCCTCAAACCTGAGGTCATTACAAAAAAGGAAAATTATATAGATCAGTTTCCCTTTTATCAGAGATAAAAAATTCTAAATTAAATAGCAAAACAAATCCAATAATTAAACATGTGTTTAGGAGTTCCCCTTGTGACGCAGCAGAAACGAATCCAACTGGGAACCATGAGGTGGCAGGTTCCATCCCTGGCCTCACCAGAGTGGGTTAAGGATCCAGCGTTTCCGTGAACTGTGGTGTAGGTTGCAGACACAGCTCAGATCCTGCGTTGCTGTGGCTGTGGTGTAGGCCAGCAGCTGTAGCTCTGATTAGACCCCTAGCCAGGGTATGGCCCTAAAAAGCAAAAAACAAAACAAAACAAACCACAAAATGTGTGTTTATTTCAAGCATTCAAGGTTGGTTTAACATTAATAGTCTTATTATTTACCCAATTAATAAAATAAAATGTATATGATCATCCTTATAGGAACAGAAAAGAAATTTGATAAAATTCTATATCCATTCATGATTTAAAACTCTTAGCAAACTAGTAACTTTTTTTTTTTTTTTTTTTTTTTTTTTTTTTTGTCGTTTTAGGCCTGCACCTGTGGCACGTGGAGATTCCCAGGTTAGGGGTCGAATCAGAGCTGTAGCCACTGGCCTATACCACAGCCACAGCAGTGCAGGATCTGAGCCATGTCTGTGACCTATACCACAGCTCATGGCAACACCAGATCTTTAACCCAGGGAGCAAGGCCAGAGATTGAACCTGCATCCTCATGTATCCATTCAGCCAGTCTATGTCTTTTGACTGGGGCGTTTAGTCCATTAACATTTAAGGTAATTATTGGTATGAATGTTCTTAGTGCCATTTTATTAATTGCTTTGGATTTGTTTTTGTTGCGCTTTTTTCTTCCCTTCTTCTCTTGTTCTCTCCTCTTCTGGTTTGATGACTATCTTTAGTGTTGTATTTGAGTTGATTTTTCTTATTTGTTTATGTATCAATTGTAGATTTTTGGTTTGCAGTTATTCTGAAGTTTTGATATAAAAGTATATATATATATATATATATATATATCGTTTTAAGTTGTTGGTTTCTTAATTGCAAGTGCATCTCCAGTGTCCTGTTTATACCCTCCTCTTTTCACGATTTCTGATTTGGGTGGCATAATTGTGCGTGGATGATTTCGCATCTTTACTGTATATATATCTTTACTGGTGAGCCCTGTCATTTGTTGTATTTTTGTTTCTGGTTGTGGCCTTTTCTTTTCTGCCTAGAGAAGTTCCTTTAGTATTTGTTGTGAGGCTGGTTTAGTGTTGCTGAATTCTCTTAGCTTTTGCTTATCTGTGAAGCTTTTGATTTCTCCTTCAAATCTGAATGAGAGCCTTGCTGGGCAAACTAATCTTGGTTGGAGGTTTTTTTCTTTCATCACCTTAAGTATATCATGCCACTCCCTTCTGGCCTGCAGAGTTTCTGCTGAAAAATCTGCCAATAACCTTATCAGGGTTCCCTTGTATGTTGTTTGTTTCTTTTCCCTAGCTGCTTTTAAGATTTTCTCTTTGTCTTTAACTTTGATCAGTTTGATTAATATGTGTCTCGGGGTATTCCTCCTTGGGTTTATCTTATATGGTACTTGTTGTACTTCCTGGATTTTAGTGAGGGGTTCCTTTCCCATCTTAGGGAAGTTTTTGGCTATTATCTCTTGGAATATTTTTTCTGTCCCCTTCTCTCTTTTCTCCTTCTGGCACCCCTATAATAGGGATGTTGGTGTGATTAATGTTGTCCTAGAGTTCTCTGAGACTCTCTTCATTTGTTTTCAATCTATTCTATTTTCTGTTCCGAATTCATAATTTCCACTAATCTGTCTTCCACATTGCTTATTCATTCTTCTGCTTCCTGTATTCTGCTATTGGCTGCTTCTAATGAATTTTTTATTTTGGTTATTATATTTTGCTTTTTTAAATTTTTTGTCTTTTTGCCTTTTTTAGAGCCACTCCTGCGGCACATGGAGGTTCCCAGGCTAGGGGTCGAACTGGACCTGTAGCTGCTGTCCTACACCAGAGCCACAGCAACGCCAGACCCAAGTCGCCTCTGTGACCTACACCACAGCTCATGGCAACGCTTGATCCTTAATCCACTGAGCAAGGCCACAGATCGAACCTGCAACCCCATGGTTCCCAGTCGGGTTTGTTTCTGCTGTGCCATGATAGGAACTGTCTTTTAAACTTTTTAAAAAGCATTTTTTTCTGGTCCAGGATCCAATCCAGGACCACACATTGCATTAGCTGTCATGTCTTTTTTTAAATACAGTATAGCTCATTATCTTTCCTTTTATTTTATAACTAGAAAAATTTGTAGAGTACAAGCTTGTTATTTTGTAGAAATACCTTTATTAATGTTTCCTCATGAATAGATTCAGATAATGCATTTTTGGTAGGAATACCACAGAACTGATACTGTATCTGTGTCAGTATATTCCATCAGGGTGCCCATGGTGCTGGTTTGTCCCATTGCTGGTAATGTTGACTTTAATCAACTAGTTCAGGTGATGTCTGTCAGTTCCTCTATTGTAAAATTACTATTTTCCCTATGTAATTAAAAGTATCCTGTGTGGAAATATTTAAGAACTGTGTCAATATCTTACTTTTCATTAAGCTTTCATCTACTCATTTTAAACATCTTCGATGATTTTTTCTGAATGAATAATTACTATGATGATTGCAAAATGATGATTTTCTAGTCCGATAATTTCTTCCATATTTATTAGTTAGAATTCTAGTATAAAAGAGAGTTTTTCTCCCACTTTTTTTTTCTTTTGCTTTTTAGGGCCAGACCCTCTGCATATGGAAGTTCCCAGGCTAGGGGTCAACAGCTGCCAACCTATGCCACAGCCACAGCAACAAAAGACCCGAGTAGCATCTGGAACCTACACCACAGGTCACAGCAACGTTGGATCCCTGACCAACTGGCCAAGGCCATGGATCGAACCTGCATCCTCATGGATACTAGTTGCATTCCTTTCCACTGCACCACAAGGGGAACTCCTCTCCCACTCTATCTGTCTATCTATCTATCTATCTATCTATCCATCCATCTACAAGTTTGGAGTTCCCATTGTGGCTCAGAGGGTTAAGGACCTGACATTATCTCTGTGTAGCATAGGTCGAAGATGCAACTAGGATACTTGTTGCTGTGGCTGTAGTGTAAGGCCTGCAACTGCAGCTCCAATTTGACCCCTAGCCTGGGAACTTCTCTATGCCACACCTGTGACCCTAAAAATCCAAAAAAAAAAAAAAAAAAGAGAGAGAGAGAGGGGATATCTAAGTGCCCAAGAAATGTGAAAAAACACAAGTCAAAATCGGAAGATGTGAAACAGCTGGAACTCTCTTACACAGCTGGTGAGGATGTAAATTGGCAGTATGTACAGAATATATATACTGTTTGGCAGTTTATACAGAAGCTGAGTGTATGTAACCTGTGACCTAAAAAATTTAGTCCTATTTGTAGTAATTAAAATTTGCAAACAATCAAAATGTTCACTCAACGGTAGAATAGATAAATAAATGGTATGTATCTGCACAATGCAATATTACACAGAATGAAAATGAATGAACTGCTGCTACACATGGATGATGCTTATAAACATAATGTTGAGTGAAAGAAACCATACAAGAGGCTACATTTATTTAAAACTCAAAAAGAGAAGAGGTTAAATTATGGTAATAGAAGTCAGGATTGTAGTTATCTGACAGAAAGTTATAACTGGGTAGAAGCATAAGTGGGCTTCTAGAAGGCTAGTAGTCCCCTTTGATCTTTTTTTCTTGCCCCACTTATAGCATGTGAAAATTCCCAGGACAGGAAGCAAACCTATGCCAAAACAGCGACCTGGGCCACTACAGTGACAGTGCTGGATTCTTAACCCACAGCACCACAAGGGAATGCCTAGTCCTGTTTGATCTTCATACTGGTTAATGGGTGTATTCACTTAGTGAAAATTCATTGAGATCTACCCTTATGATTTGTGCCATTTTATTTATGTATGTTATATTCAATAAAAAGTTTATTTAAGGAGTTCCCGTCGTGGCTCAGTGGTTAATGAATCCAACTAGGAACCATGAGGTTGCGGGTTTGATCCCTGGCCTTGCTTAGTGGGTTAAGGATCCGGCTTTGCCATGAACTGTGGTGTAGATTGCAGATGAGGGCTCAGATCCCACGTTGCTGTGGCTCTGGCGTAGGACGGTGGCTACAGCTCCGATTCAACCCCTAGGCTGGGAACCTCCATATGCCATGGGAACGGCCCAATAAATCGCAAAAAGACAAAAAAAAAAAAAGTTTATATAAATAGTTGTAATAAATCGCAAAAAGACAAAAAAAAAAGTTTATATAAATAGTTATATTAAAAAAAGTTTATATAAATAGTTGTAATCGTGAATAATATTATAATGTCATAATACAGAGCATAATTTGTAACTAAGTAAATTCTGTTCCTTTGAATTTCCTCGGGAGTTCCTGTTGTGGCTGAGTGGTAATTAACCTAACTAGTGTCCATGAGGACTTGGGTTCAATCCCTGGCCTTGCTCAGTGAGTTAAGGATCTAGCATTGCTGTGAGCTGTGGTATAGTTCGCAGACCTGTCTCGGATCCAGCATTGCTCTGGCTGTGGTGTAGGCTGGCAGCTGTAGCACCGATTCGACCCCTAGCCTGGGAACTTCCATATGCTGCAGCTGTGGCTCTAAGCAAACAAACAAAAAGTATGAATTTGCCCAAACTAGGAATCTTATAAATGGAAATCCAAACACACAAAACAGAATATTACTTCTAGCATGAAAACACCTTTCACTTTACAAAGCAACACATCAAAAGCATGAAAGGAATAAGATAATACCATAGCTGAGCCATTTTTCAATTTTGTAAATTTATCCTAAGGAAAGAAATAATTCAACAGACGCACAAGCTTTGCTGTGAAAATATTCATATTAAACATTATGTCTGCTAGCTAAAATTCACCCAAATATCCAACCAGTGGATCAAGATTTAATAAATTATGATATACCAGTACAAGATAACAACATACATTTAAAATGATGAATAGACTTTTTAAAAACACTAAAAAATTTTGCAGGTTCAATGCCAGTTAGAAAAATCAAAATATAAAATGATATGTACATCATGATTCTAACTATGTAAAAATGAACCAGTAGGTAATAGGAAAAAAAACTTTTGTGTTGGAGTGATAGATTTATGGATTTTTTTGAGGGGGTAAACCTTACCCTATACCCTCAAATTTTTTTCTAGTATTAGGATCAGTTAGAGTTCTTTTGTTGCAAACAACAGAAATTAACTTAAATAAAAAAAGAGATTTATGAAGTCATACAGGAGTAACTTACAGAATCAAAGGAATTACTGAATGCCCAAGAGGAAAGAAGAGGAACTAGAAAAGTTATAGAGAATTTAGAAAAAAGGTTCCCCAACAAACTGTCTAGGATTCTGCCTCCTGATGACTAGTTTTAAATGACTATGTGCCTCTACTCAAGATTCAAATTGTTGGAAGAGAAAATCTGGTCATTCTGGCCTAAGTATTCACCTCACCCTTTGATTGGCAGCCACATCAGAACAGCCTGAAACTGGAAAAAGACACTTCCCTAAGGAAGAGGGGTAGTGTTGTTACCAGAAGAACAGGGTATAGAAAAATACTGGGTGGGCCAAAATAGGTTCCATGAAATCACACATCATCTTTTCAATAAATTGGAATATTACGACTTTTTTCCTTACATTAAATGAAGATACACTTATAGTAGAAAATTTGCAAAATTCAGTGAAATATGAAGTAAAAGAGTGATTAAAAAGCAAGCATCCCTTTCCAAAGGAGACAGGTTGGGGGTGGGAGGATGTGCTGGGGGTTTGGGATGAAATTGCTGTGATGATCATTGTACAACTATAAATGTAATAAATTCATTGAGTAATAAAAAAAATACTTTGCAGAGAAATAAACCAAAACAATAAAACATACATTTTTGCATTAAAAACTTACCATTTGCTTTGAAAATGAAAAAAAAAAAAAACCAACCACAAGCATCCTTTATCCCATTACCCATAGCCTTATAGTAATCCTCTATTGCTGCATAAGAAATCATCCTCAAAACTAGGATGACTAGAGACAGAAAGTACATTAGTTGATTACCCAGGGCTGGAGGGAGTGGGTGGACTAGGGGATGACTAAAGCTAAAGAGTACAGGATTTCTTTTGGGGCTTTTTTCAGGATTTCTTTATAAGGTTCTTAAATTGAATTAAGGTGATGGTTGCACAACTCTGAATATATACTAAAACCATTTAACTTTTAATAGGCAATTGTTATGGTATGTGCATTATATTTGAATAACGCTGTGTTTAAAAATACTAGTGTAGGGAGTTCCTGTTGTGGCTCAGCAGTTAACGAACCCAACTAGCATCCATGAGGACACAGGTTCAATCCCTGGCCTCCCTGAGTGTGTTAAGGATCCAGTGTTGCCGTGAGCTGTGGTGTAGGTTGCAGATGTGGCTCAGATCCCACGTTGCTGTGGCTGTGGCTGTAGTGCCAATCCAACCCCTAGCTGGGAACCTCTGTATGCCATGGGTGCAGCCCTGAAAAGACAAAAAGGCAAAAAAGGCAAAAAAAAAATATATATATATATACTAGTGTAACCAGCTATCCCAGTTTGCTCAGGACTTCCCTAGTTTTAGCACTGAAAGTCATATATCCCAGGAAACCCCTCAGTCCTGGTAAAACCGGACAGTTGATCACCATACTCAAAATTTAGCAGCTTAAAACAATAAGCATTTGAAGTTCCTGTTGTGGCTCTGCAGTCAACGAACCTGACTAGCATCCATGAGGACACAGGTTCAATCTCTGGCCTCACCCAGTGGGTTAAGGATCTGGCATTGCCATGAGCTGTAGTGTAGGTTGCAGATGAGGCTCGGATCCTGTGTTGCTGTGGCTGTGGTGCAGGCTGGCAGCTACAGCTCTGATTGGACCCCTAGCCTGGGAACCTCCATATGCCATGTGTGCAGCCCCAAAAAGACAACAAAACAAACAAACAAAAAAAAGCTTTTGTTTTCTAATGGTTTCCTTAAAGTAAGAATCCAGAAAGAGGGGTTCCTGTCATGGCTCAATGGTAATGAACTCAACTAGTATCCATGAGGATGCGGTTCAATCCCTGGCCTCGATCAGTGGGTTAAGGATCTGGCGTTGCTGTGGCTGTGGCATAGGCTGACAGTTGCAGCTCCGATTTGATCTCCTAGCCTGGGATCTTCCAAATGCCATCAGTGTGGCCCTAAAAAGACACAAAGACAAAAAAAAAGAATCCAAGAGGAGCTTAACCATTTGGTTCTGGATCAGGGTCTCTCATGAGGTTGCAGTCAAGATTGCAGCTAGGGAGTTCCCACTGCGGTACAATGGCTTAAGACTCCAACTGCAGTGGCTCAGGCCACTGTGGAGGTGCAGGTTTGAGCATTGCCACAGCTGTGGTGTAGGTTGCAACTGCAGCTCAGATTCAGTCCCTGGCCTGGGAACTTCCACATGCCATGGATGCAGCCATTAAAAAAAGAAAGTTGCAGTTCCCATTGTGGATTAGTGGTTAACAAACCATACTAGTATCCATGAGGATGTGGGTTCAATAACTGGCCTTGCTCAGTGGGTTAAAGATCCAACGTTAATGTGAGCTGTGTTGTAGGTTGCAGACACAGCTTGGATCTGGCATTGCTGTGCCTGTGGTGTAGGCCAGCAGCTACTGCTCTGATTTGACCCCTAGCCTGGGAACTTCCATATGCCGCAGGTATGCCCCTAAAAAGAAACACACACACACACACACACACACATACACACACACACACACACACAAAGATGTGAGCTGGGGCTGCAGTCATCTGAAGGCTTGACTGGGGCTGGAGGATCTACTCGCAAGCTTACTCTTGTGGTTTTGTCAAGTGCCCTTAATGTCTTGCTATGTGGGTTTCTCCATAGACTGCCCTCATAACATAGCAGCTGGCTTTCCCCAAGAGCTTGTTATCCGAGAGAAAGGCTAACTTGGATACTGTAGAGTCTTACGTAACCTTATCTTGACAGTTGCATGTCAGAGTTCCCATTGTGGTGCAGCGGAAATGAATCCAACTATGATCTATGAGGATGTGGGTTCCATCCCTGGCCTTGATCAGTGGGTTGAGGATTGCCGGAGCTGTGGTGTATGTTGCAGATAAGGCTTGGATCTGGCATTGCTGTGGCTGTGGTGTTGGCCAGCAGCTGTAGCTCCAATTCATCCCCTAGCCTGGGAACTTCCATATGCCACAGGTGCAGCCCTGGAAAAAAAAAAAAAAGAAAAAAGGAAAAAAAAGAAAGTTATGTCATTACTTCTGCTATATTCTATTGGCCACACAGATCAACTCTGGAACAATGTGAGAGGGAACTCCCCAAGAGTCTGAATACCAGGAACTGAGAATCATTGGGCTAGCCTAGAGACTGGTTCCCAACTCTTTATGAGCATTTTATTAACATTTTGCTCATTTTTAAATTATAACAGAGCCAATTTAGAACATATGGACAATTTAAAGGTACAGATATAATGGAGAAACATATAATGATGAATATCTTTACTTCAATCTCTGGTTATATAGGATAGTATATAAGTGTGCAATTATTAAGGACAATGGTTTGTGCATCTCAAGACTTGTCATATATTGCCAAATGCTTCTCTGATATTCACAGTATATCAGAGTACCCATTTCACCATAACCTTGCTAGGCTCAAATATTGTTGTTAGTAACTCTGCCAATTTCTAAGTGAAAAATTGTACCTCCTTGTTTCAGAGTGCCTTTTTAATAGTAAGGTTGAGTATTTTTCCATGTTCAGTAGCCCTTGCTAATAAAGAACCATGCAGCAGGCCATAAATCCTTTCCAGAATATTCATGCTTTCATTTAATATTTATTGAGTGCCTAGTGTAAGAACAGGGAAATGTCTCTCTGCTCCTAAGATGCTCATATTCAAGTGAGATAGATGGACAGGGAAGCAGTTCAATACTTTCTAATCTAAAGAAATATTTTAAAAGCGCCGAGTCAAAAAACCAGTGGTCATTAATGGAGACTGCAAGTGCTTTACTCTTGCAGGAGCAGCAAGTACAGTGCTGAGGGATAAGGGAGTGTTAAGAGAATCAGACTAGACAAGGAAGCTCAAATCAAATCTTGTAGGCTTCTCAGCCTTGTTAAGAAGGTTAGACCTTATCTGTGAGGGCAAAGGAAAAGCAGGGATTGAGCTGGTCAGATATGTGCTTTTGGAATCTCCCTTAGGCTAAAATGTGGAGGAAAAAAAAAAAAACTGGCGAGGTTGATAATGGAGATAGAACGGCCAGATAAGAAACAGCTGTATTCTAGGAAGGAGTTGAGGATGCCCTCTTCCTAGCCAGCAGCAGCAAGGACATGACAAGTGTCTTAGGCTTTTTTTGGGGGCCTCACCCGGGCACGTGAAAGTTCCCAGGCAAGGGGTTGAGTTGGAGCTGCAGCTGCCAGCCTACACCACAGCCACAGCAATGCCAGATCTGAGTTGCATCTGTGACCTACACCAAAGCTCGTGGCAACGCCGGATCCTTAACCGACTGAGCAAAGCCAGGGATTGAACCCACATCTTCATGGATGGGTTCATTACTGCTAAGCCACAATGGGAACTCCCAGAAGTATCTTAGGTTTAAATAGCATCCCTGGTTTCAGCCTAGGTCTCAGAAAAATGAGGCAATAAAACTAAGGATGGGCAGATAGACTCTAAAACGTCATTTATTGCTGAAAAAAAGCTGCAGTGGAGGTCATAGCTTAGTGTGAGAGCTGAAGGAGATGCTAAGTAAACCCCTTGATGAGGGCAGGCCACTCTGAGGCCAACATTGAGGTGTGTCACCTGGACCCCTCCTCAGAAATGAAGGACTTATTCCCCTGGCTGCTGGGAGTGCTGTTCCTACCACCAGCTAGCAGCCCTCTTGAGGGAGGGCCTTAGCTAAAAAGAACCATTAGCTCAAAGTTATGTCTCCTTGAGGTGGCTGGCATCCAATGATTGCTCAGTGAGGGCTATAAAGCTTTGGTCCCTTAGCCCCAGTTTGAGACCACTTTGAAAGGTCATCCCAGCTTTGGAGCTCCCCCAAGGTCAGCTGAGACCTCTATACTAGGAATTAATATACTAGATATAGGTAAGGAAAAATAGAGCCAGTCAAGAATTACTCCTAGGTTTCTTACTCAGGTAATTGAGTGTAGTGCCATTTAGTGAGAGCAAAGAAAAAACAAGTCTGGAGTTCTAGTCGTGGCACAGACTAATCCAACTAGGAACCATGACATTTCGGGTTCAATCCCTGGCCTTGCTCAGTGGGTTAAGGATCTGGCATTGCAGTGAGTTGTGGTATAGGTCACAGACTTGGCTCCAATGTGGCGTTGCTGCGGTTGTGGCATAGGCCAGGCAGCTACAGCTCCGATTAGACCCCTAGCCTGGGAACCTCCATATGCTGTGGGTGCAGCCCTAAAAAGACTAAAGACAAAAAAAAAAAAAAAAAAAAAAAAAGAAAGAAAAAGAAAAAAAGAAAAGAAAAGAAAGGAAAAAACAAGTCTGGAAGAAAATATGAGTTCAGTTTGAGGTGCCCTTAGAATGTTAGAGTTGTTCATTAGGCAATTAAAGATAAATTTCTGGATTTCAGAAATGTGACCTAGAGCAGCAATAGAATGTCTGTTTTGTTGGTATATGTCTATTAAAGATGAGGAGACCACAAGGCTGACAGAGGTAACTTAAAGAAAGAAATAAATTTATTAAAAAAAAAAAAATCCCAACTGCCTCTAATTAGCATTTTCAGAAACTTGAGAGGATATCACCTACCTAAAACAAGAGCAAGGATGCTATGAAAAGAATGATCAGACGTATGAGGAAGTCTTGGTGAAGAAAAGGATGATTGGCAAAATAAAAATTTCTTTGGAAGGGGAGTTCCTGTTGTGGCTCAGCAGAAACAAACCCGACTAGGATCCATGAGGATGTGAGTTCAATCTCTGGCCTCCTTCAGTGAGTTAAGGATCCAGCATTGCTTCGAGCTGCAGTGTAGCTCGCAGACTTGGCTTAAGTCTGACGTTGCTGTGGCTGTGGCATAGCGTGGCAGCTGCAGCTCCAATTCAACCCCTAGCTTGGGAATTTCCATATGCTTCAGGTTCAGCCCTAAAAAAGCAAAAAAAAAAAAAAAAAAAATTCACTGGAAGTATTAGAAGTTGATAAAAATACCCCAGAAAGTAGAATATGAGAGACAAGGAAAGACATGAGGGATAATTTCAAAAGATCCAAAGTCGATTAAGAGTATCTTTATGTAGATCCTGTCCTGGTTCTTTTTATTGTTAATATGCACCTTTGGTTGTTTTTGGACCTGCTCTAGCAGGTAGTTCACACAAGGAAAGGCCAGGGTTTTTTTGTTAGGCTGAAGGAAGGGATCTGGCCAGAGGGGGAGAAGTGGAAGGGGAGGTGAAGAAGAGATAACTGGTGGAGTGTTCTCCCTGAGAAGGTTAAATGTGGTGACTCTGGTGACAGGATGCCCTTTCTTTGTGCAGGGGTGGAAAACATGTGCGGGTGCAGGTAACCTCATGGTGTCTCTCTCAGTCCTTTCAGGCTGCTGTAACAGAATACTATAGACTGGGTGAATTATACAAACAACAGAAGTTTATTTCTTACAGTTCTGAAAGTTAGGAAGTCCAAGATCAAGGTGCCAGCACATTCAGTGTCTGATGAAAGCCTACTTCCTTGTTCTCACTGTGTCCTCACACAGGAAATTGGGCAGGAGACCTCTCTGGAACCTCTTTTATTTTATTTTATTTTATTTTTTCATTTTCTAAAGTTTTATTGAAATATAGTTGGTTTACAATGTTGTGATAATTTCTGCTGTACGACAAAGTGATTTGGTTACACATGTATGCACATTCATTCTTTTTCCCACATAGACCATCACAGAATATTGAGTAGAGAGGGGCCTCTTATAGAAGGGCACCAATCCTAGTCATGACAGCCCTACCCTCATGACCTGATCACCCTGGAAGACCTCACCTCCAGATGCCATCACATTGGCGATCAGAGCAGAACATGCAAATTAGGGGGCAGGGGACACAAACATTTAGCTATAGCAGGTGACTGGAAATGGAAGGAGTTCTTTTCTTTCTTTCTTTCTTTTTTCTTTTTTTTTTTTTTTTGTCTTTTTTGCCTTTTCTAGGGCCACACCCGCGGCATATGGAGGTTCCCAGGCTAGGGTTCTAATCAGAGCTGTAGACACCGGCCTATACCAGAGCCATAGCAACACGGGATCAGAGCCGTGTCTGCAGCCTACACCACAGCTCACGGCAACGCCGGATCGTTAACCCACTGAGCAAGGCCAGGGATTGAACCCACAACCTCATGGTTCCTAGTCGGATTCATTAACCACTGAGCCACGATGGGAACTCCATGGCATTCTTTTGGTTTCCATGTTCTCTGTCATCTGTTGAGTCTTACTGGGTGAGTGTGAAGGTTGGGATTGGGTTATGGGTAAAGAACTCTGAGGGGCATGGAGATTTCTTGGGCATAGTCTAAATGAAGGATAAAAAACAAACCACAAAAAAGACTGCATAGGGAAACAAGAAATGATTGCCAGGCTACTCTGAGGGGCTAGGCAAGTCGTAGGTGGCTTGTAACACCAGTGGAAGGTTGAGAGTAGATTTCAACAAGCAGAGCTAAAATGAGGAATCTCTGAAAAAGAGGAGGCAAGTTAGTCTCATAATGAAAAAATTCTCCAGAGAAGAGGGTGGTATAAAAGAAAAAGAGAAAAACATCCTCCTATGAGTCACAGGCCTTATTTTCATCAGCTCCCTTGTCCTGCTTTGATGTTTACAAAGGGACATGTGATTATAAAGGGGAAAGGTGAAGGGAATAATAAACCAAGGACACAGGAGAAGGAAGAGCCCAAAGAGGGGGGGACCAGCATGCACCCAGCTGAGAGGAAGCAGGAAAGGGCTTCCCGGTGCTCTCTTCATAGATCGGCCCCCATGCTCACCCTCACAGACACTCCCCGCAGGGATCAGACACATGGTTGTCTTTGCTGCTCTACCCTTAGCATCTAGAACAGAGGCTGGCACAGGATAAACATGTGGTGAATGAATGAAGTCCATGGTGCAGTCACAGGCTTTTTGAATGGCTGAGCACACCAAAGTCTGCTTTTTTGCCTTTTCCTCCCCTCCTTTACAAAAAGTTTTCAAACAGCCTTTGGAGCTGCTGGGGACTTTTCAAAAGACAAATAGTCCTCCTGCTGCTCCAGAGGCCCCAACGCCCACTTCCCAGCCAGAACTGCCTCTCTCTGTTCTTGTTGGAAAAGGAGGCACAGCTTGCTTTGCAAGAAAGTTGCATAGGAAATGGTGCAATCTGGGCTGTTTTTTCATCTTTTTCAACCTCATTTCCTAAAGGGAAGAAAGAGAAATGTAAGGAATCTTAGGAATATGAAACTTCTCTGGAATGATCTTTATTGAGCAGTGCTTGGAACCAGCCAAAATCCTGAAGGGCTGTCAAGGCAGCCAAGAAGAAAGGAAAATGACAAATAACTTCAACAAACTCTGAAAAACGTATCTAGAGCAGCTGCTATTTTTTTTCCTTCCCAGCGTGGTTTGTCTTTCCCCTAGTTTAGTAATTGTTAGAAGATTGTTTTAGATTATGTTGGGGGTAGAAGTAGAGAAAGGAGAAGGGAATCCAATGTTTAGGAAGTAGCATGATGTTGTCAGTTGTACCCTGGAAGCTGTGTAATTTACACAGTCGTTTTACACATGATGACTTCCTCTCCTTTTAGGACGTCCTGATGTTAAGTAAGGTTTTTTTTTTTTTTTTTTTAAGGCATTCTCCTAAAGAGATTGTTCACAGCATTTGGGTCCTCCTTCCCAGTTCCATCTGTCTTTACAGTCTGTAATTCAACTCAGCAAGGGCTTCATTCATGGTGCAGGGCCATTTTGTCTGCCCTACAATTGCCAAAAAGAGTGCAAGAAAATCTATGTACGTAATCTGCCACATAGGCAAGAAACACTTGACGGCAGTAAAAAATTTCCAGCCATGGTATTCTCAGCTTGCCCTTTTGCTGTGAGCTGTGCACAAAGTCCACAAGCATTTGCCTTGAAGTCTCCACCTCCTCACTGCCATGGCGGGTTTGGCTGGTTACCAGAAGCACTGAGAGGAAGGGAGGAGGTGGCCTCTAGGGTGGCAATTTGCTTGCACCCTTGTTCTCACTCCATCAGGAGGTAACTGCTTCCAGACTGAGCTGGTGGTGAGAAAGGAACTGAAACTGACTTGCCCATGGTCTGTCTGAGCGAATGTTGACCCAGGACTGAGGCACAGAATGACTCCCCCCCCTCCCCCCCGCCTGGCCTGAGGGCACACTGGGCTGAGTCACTGCTTCACCAGGAATGCAGCTAGTCTGGAATGCATCGCATGGGGCGCAGATGCCTGATTTGGAGCAGGCTTTTAGAAAGGGAAGGGTCTTTTCCTAAAAAGATTGAAGACCTACATTCATAAAGCTACAAGGGATCTTAAAAAAAAAAAAAAATCACACACTACGGGTATGTCAAATATTTTCCTTTCTATTCCTCCTCCCACCTCTATTTCAGTTTCCAACTTTAGGCCAACACAGATTTCACTTTGGACTGTATCTTTTCATCTTTTCAAATATTTAAATATCTGTATTATTTATGTGTATCTTACATATTTATATAGATATGTACACACACTTACAGAGAATTAGAGAGAGAGGGAATTTTGCATTGACCTGAGCTGAGTGGTATCATATAGTATGGATTGTTGTCCAACTTGCTTGTTTTTATTTGTTTGTTTTTGTTTTTTAAATGTAGCCATGTCTCTTGGAGATTTTTCTATGTCAGTGTGTTCTAATTCTTTTCAACTGCTGCGTACCTTTATATAACACACATGCATCACTGTTGATTTAACTGTTCATTTTTTGATGATTATTTAAGTTGCTCTAGGTTTTTACTACTACAGAGAGTGCTTCAATGAACAGCCCTGTAGCACTTCCTTTTTGCACACATGCAAGTATTCTTCTATGGTAGATACCAAGCTATGAAATAGTGGAGTCAAAGGATAGATGCATCTAAAGTTGGAAGGGCTGGCGTTCTTATTGTGGCTCAGTGGTCAGTGGACCTGACTAGTATCCAGGAGGACTCGGGTTCAATCCCTGGCTTTGCTCAGTGGTTAAAGACACGACGTTGCTGTGAGCTGTAGTCTGGGTTGCAGATGCGGCTCGGATCTGGCATTGCTGTTGCTGTGGTGTAGGCTGGCAGCTACAGCTCTGATTCAACCCCTAGCCTGGGAACCTCCATGTGCCATGGGTGCGGCCCAAAAAAAAAAAAAGAACAACAACGAAAAAAAAGGAATAAAATTGGAAGGACTACTGCCCAATTTGTTCTCTAAAAGGGTTTGCCTAGTTTATATTCCCAGAAGTGGTTTAAGAGAGCATCTGTTTTCCAACATACTTGTCAATGCTTGACATCAATCTTTTTTACTTATTGCTAATTAAATATGAAAAATGATATTCCCATGTTTTTATTTGCATTTTCCCCTAAAATGGTGAGACAGAGCATCTTTTCAAATGTCTGCTATTCATGCTTCCTCTTTTGTGAATTGCCTGTTCATATTTTTTGTCCGTTTTTCTTTCCCTTTCTTCCTTTCTTTTTCTTTTTCTTTTTCTCTCTCTCTTTCACTCTCTCTCTCTCTTTCTTTTTTGCTTTTCAGGGCTGCACTGCAGGATATGGAAGTTCCCATGCTAGGGAGCGAACCAGACCTGCAGCTGTCAGCCAGCCACAGCAACACAGGATCCGAGCCACATCTGCGACCTACACCACAGCTCACGGCAACGCCGAATCTTTAACCCACTGAATGAGGCCAGTGATTGAACCAGAACCCGCATGGATACTAGTTGGATTTGTAACCTGCTGAGCCACAAAGGGAACTCCCTGTCCATTTTTCTGTTTTGTTTGTCTTTTTTTTTTTTTTTGGAGGCTATATAAGAGCAAGTCCTTTGCTTTGTATGTTACAAAGTTCTCACCCAGTCTCACTGGCATTTTAATCTCATTTATAGTTTCTTTTGTTGAACAGATTTAAAGTTTTAATAAAGTGAGATTTCTTAATCTTTTCCAATCTTTTTTTTTTTTTTTTGCTTTCGCTTTTTGGGGCTGCACCCTCAGCATGTGGAAGGTCCCACACTAGGGGGCCAATCAGAGCTACAGCTGCCAGCTTATGCCACAGCCACAGCAACGCAGGATCCAAGCCACGTCTGCGATCTACACCACAGCTCATGGCAACACTGGATCCTTAACCCACTGAAACCCACTGAGCCAGCCCAGGGATTAAACCTGCAACCTCAGGGTTCCTAGTCAGATTCATTTCCACGGCACCGTGATTGGAACTCCCCAATCCTTTTCTTTATGGCTTTTGCATTTTGAATATTTCAGGAGATCTTTCCTACCCTCATGATCAGAAACGTAGTCTTTTGTATATTTTATTTTAATAGTTTTCTTTTAATAGTTTGATAATATTTTTGTTTTTTCACCCAAATCTATCTAGAGTTTATTTTAATAAGTAATGTGAAGTTAAAAAAAGTAACTTAATTTTTCTAATACTAGCCAATTGTTTTTTTATTTCATTTAATTTTATTTTATATTGGAGTATACTTGATTGACAGTGTTGCATTAGTTTCAGGTATGTAGCAAAGTGACTCAGTTATACACATACATATATCCATTCTTTTGAGATTCTTTCCCCATTTAGATGATTATAGAATATTGAGTAGTTCCCTGTGCTATACGGTAGGTTCTTGATTTTGATTTTCTATTTTATATATGGTAGTATGTATACGTTAATCCCAAACTCCTAATTTATCCCTCCCCCCTAGCTTTTCCTCTTAAGGTAACCATAAATTTGTTTTCTAAATCTGAGACTGTATTTTGTAAGTAAATTCATTTGTATCATTTTTTTAGATTCCACATAGAAGTGATATCTTATGATATTTTTCTTTCTGACTTATTTCACTTAATATGATAATCTCTGGGTCCATACATATTGCTGAAAATAGCATTATTTCATTCTTTTTTATGGCTGAATAATATTCCATTGTTTATATGTACCACATTCTCTCTATCCATTCTTTTGTTGATGGATATTTAAGTTGCTTCAATGTCTTGGAATAGCCATTTGTTTTAACATCATTTATTAAACAGTCCATTCTTTCCCTTACTGTTTTGAAACACTACCTTAATTTTATTTATTTATTTATTTTTTGTCTTTTCAGGGCCACACCTGCAGCATGTGGAGCTTCCCAGGCTGGGAGTCTGATCAGAGCTATAGCTGCTGGCTTAAGCCAGAGCTACAACAATGCCAGATCCGAGCCTCATCTGTGACCTACACCACAGCTCACGGCAATGCCGAATCTTTAACCCACTGAATGAGGCCGGGGATCAAACCCACAATCTCATGGTTCCTAGTCAGATTCATTTCCACTGTGCCACAACAGGAACTCCAACACTACCTTTGTAATGTACTAAATTCCTATAAACATGGGCTCATT
Organism: Sus scrofa; assembly: GCF_054392235.1. Lineage (NCBI taxonomy): Eukaryota > Metazoa > Chordata > Mammalia > Artiodactyla > Suidae > Sus > Sus scrofa. Next base: position 113,059,950 of record NC_139385.1, on the reverse strand, counting down.
TCTGAGCTCTTTTTTTCCCCGAGCTATTGATCAATTTTTGTTCTATTGGAAATGTATCAAATTTATGGATGCTTTGGGGACAGTTGTTATCTTGACAACATTAAGCCCTCCCATTCAGGTCTTTGTCTAGGTTTCCAACTTTTTCTTATAATTCTGGCACATATCTTCTTATGCGCTGTTTTTGATGGCTGTCTTGTTGTTTTTGTTGCTATTGTAAATGGAACCTATTTTTTTCTTCTTATCACACTTTCTATTTTTAAAATAATTGTTTTTGTTTTTTTTTTTTTTACTTTTTGTATGTTTATTTTGCATCATTGCTTCTAATTGTTTTTCAGTTGTCCAACTAGATTTTCTCTTTCTTTCTTTCTTTTTTGGCTTTTTAGGGCTGCACCTGAAGCATATGAAAGTTCCCAGGCTAGGGGTCGAATCTGAGCTACACCTGCTGGCCTGTGCCACAGCCACAGCAACACAGGATCTGAGCCATGTCTGTGACCTATACCACAGCTCACAGCAATGCCAGATCTGCGACCCACTGAGCAAGGCCAGGGATTGTATCTGAATCTTCATGGATACCAGTCAGATTTTTTTCCTCTTTGCCACAACGGGAACTCCCTCTTGGATTTTCTAGATAACTGATCTTGTTAAATGGAAATAGAAACGGTGTCTCTTCTGTTTTCTCAGGACTCTTTCAGATAAGAATAACAGAAGCCTCATTGGAATCAACTTAACCAAAAAAGGGAAAGTTATGGGCTCACTTAACTAGAAGAAGCCAATATGTCTGGATCCAGGATATCATACATTACCATTAGATCTTGGTCTTGCTTTCTCAATTCCTCCAGTGTCCTTCCCTCTGTCTTAGTTCCATTTCTAGGCAGGGTCTCCCTGTGTGGTAACAAGATGTGGGAAGCCTAAGGCTTATATGACATTCTCTCAGCAATACCCAAAACTTCCTTTTTAGTGTTAGCTGTCGCTACCTGAAAAAATTCTAGGATGGTTTTGATTGGTTGATTCAGTCACATGTTTATCTCTGAACCAATCATTTTAGTCAGTGGGTTAGAGTATGCATATTGAAGAAGACATGGAGCTCCTGTTGTGGTGCAGCAGAAACCAGTCCGAATAGGAACCATGAAGTTGTGGGTTCTGGCTTCACTCAGTGGGCTAAGGGTCTGGCATTGCTGTGAGCTGTAGTGTAGGTCACAGCTGCAGCTTGGATCTGACGTGGATGTGGCATAGGCTGGCGGCTTCAGCTCTGATTCGACCTCTAGCCTGGGAACCTCCGTATGCCACAGGTGCAGCCCTAAAGAGACAAAATAACTACAAAAAAAAAAAAAAAAAAGAAAGAAAAAAAAAAAAAAGAAAGAAGGGGACAGGGTTGCTGGGTAGAGAAAAAACAAGACCTGTCCACTCTACCATATTTAAATTTCTTTCAATATTTTCCATATTTAAATCTGATTTCTTTTCTTTGGTCTTAGAAATTTCCCTTCCATTTTTTTTTTTTTTTCCCTGTCTGTTGTGAATTCTCCATGTTATTGCTCCTGCTTTTGGCTCTCTTGCTTAGCATTAGTTTCCTTCCTTCCTCCCTGCTGGCCTTCCTTTCTTTCTATTTCCCTCCAAACTCAACCTTCCCTGTTTAGTAGTTTTGTGATTTCTCCATCTCGTTCCTGGGACTCCCAGGCCAGATCCTTGTAGTGGTGGTATAGATGCAATCTCTTCTCCAGAGTCAAATTCTGGCTGTGAATCTGTGTCTGATTCTTCCATCCTCCTTGGGTATGTCTATTTGTACAAACCTGTAGCCTTAGGCAACTCCTTTCAACAGGGCAGCCCTATCTGGCCCTTGATTTCAGGTGAGGGTTAGCCCCTAATACCAGGTCCTAAATGCCTTCGTTTGCTTTTGGCCAAATCTGGCAGGTGTACAGTTCTCAGCCACTTACTGTATTATGTCCATTCCATTTCTGGGCAACAGAGGTGTTTTTGAGCATGAACATGCCTGATGTTGCTCCCACTTTATATTTCATCTGTTATCACTATCATTTTGGATTAGGATGTTCCTCAAAATGCCATCTTGGCTATAAGTCAACTCCCATTTGCTCTCTACTGTTTGCGATCTAGCTTCCTGACCTCCCACCTTTCTCTGGGAAACTGCTCTATTTGAGGTCACCACTGTCATTTTGCAATCACCAAATTCAATGGCTTTTTCCTTCAGTCCTCATCTTTCTTCACTCCTCTGCAGCAACCAGCATTGTTGACCTTGCTTGCTTCCTTTTACCCACCTCTGCCTTTGGCTAATGTGATGCTCCCCTGTCCTGGTTCACTACCTCTTCTGACTTTTCCTTTTTTAAAAACTGCTTTCATTTCCCCCTCTCATTTGGTACTGTAGCTGTCCCAAGGCCTTTGCCCTCTGGTTTCACTCCCTCTTCCCTTTATGCATTCCCATGTCTTAAGTAATCTCTAAAATGAGTCCCTATGTTTATCCCATAATCGTTGTTCCACTTCATGTCCTTCGTTTTCATCAAATCTCCTCCCCTTTTGAACCTTCCAAAGTCCATCACAGATGCTATCCTTCTCCTAGTTTCAAAGTGTCAAAATCATACCCATCCTATTTTCTCCAGAGCCAGTTGATTACACATTCTTTTGATCTTCTTTCCTTGAATGTCCTCTTTCTTGCCACTGCACTGTTCACATACCTGTTGTGATCCCTTCTCTTTCCTCTGTTAGACCATTTCAGTGTCTTCCTAGTAGCAGCATAGTTAAATGTGGCAGTATTTTGATATGTTTGTGTCAAAATTTATAAATTTGGACACCCTCCTCCAAAAAAGACTTAACATTTATAACAACTTTTTTATATAATTTATATAATTTAATAGTTATTATTTGTAATAACTTAACTTATTTATATCTTATAAATATTCACAGTTTTCTTCCTTTTCCCCTACCCCCAATAAGGAGAAATAATCCTTTATTGTACAGACAAAACATCAAGAATGAAGTGTTGTGCTGATCACACACTGTGGGGTCAGCTCAGAAAGGCTAAATTGTTCTGTTAGAAAGAGCAGGACATGGAGTTCCCCTTGTGGCACAGCGGAAACAAATCTGACTAGGAACCATGAGGTTGCAGGTTCGATCCCTGGCCTTGCTCCATGGGTTAATGATCCAGTGTTGCCGTGAGCTTTGGTATAAGTCGAAGATGTGGCTTGGATCTGGTGTTGGTGTGGCTGGGGCGTAGGTTGGCAACTACAGCTCTGATTGGACCCCTAGCCTGGGAACCTCCATATGCTCTAAAAAGACAAAAGACAAAAAAAAAAAAAAAAAAAAAAAAAAAAAAAAAAAAAGAAGAGCAGGACACTGTCAAAATAAAAAATTCATTTGAGCTGAGACTTAAAGGTTGAGTAGGAAGTATTTTGACAACCCAAGGAAGAGAGTTTGTTTTCCAAATAGAAGAGGAAGCACAAGCAAACAGAAACAAAATACAACATGGTGCCTTTGAGTGAGTGAGCATTTGTGTATGTGTGTGTTTTGGGGTCTTGTAAGGCCAGGGAGAGGGGAGATCGATGAGACTGAGGGTTCCCTGGTGGCTCAGCAGGTTAAAGATCCATCATTGTCACTGGCCTGGGAACTTCTGCATGCTGCAGGCCCAGCCTAAATAAAGAAATGAAGCTGGACAGAAAAGTTTTGTACACTAAGTTAAGGACTCTCTCCTGGGGCAGCATGGATGCGTTGGAAGTAGGGGTGGGGTCGCATGGCCACACTTCTGGCCAGATCTGCAGCTTTGGATTCTATCTTTCCACATGCAGGACTCAAGGGATGGAAGGGACAGGTATGTGTAAGAGTTCTGATGAGCTTGTGATTGCTGCTCTGCACTCCTTCTTTAGGGCTGTTCGTGACGCTCTGAGTCTCTGTGGGGAAGGAGTGTAGGAGCAGCCCTCAGAAAGGGGGCTCCTGGGATAGTCAGAATGTGTTTGCCAGATGGGGGACCAGATCAAGGTTTATACCAGAGGAGCTCGCATCCTGCCTAGGAAGATGACTGCATGCATTATCATGCCTAAAAGGGGTTTCATAGATGAAAATGAGAGCCTGAGTTAAGTGGAGATCTCAGCCCCTTCGTTTCCTGGCTCCCTTATTTATGTTGGTCCTCCAGGGCCCATCTGAAATGCCAGGTGCGCTCTGAAGTTTTTCCTTTAGCTCCCGGCTGGAAGGTATCTCTTCTCTTTATAAACCCTATAACTGTGGCTTGCAAGTATTTTATAGCTTTGTATTCTCCCATGGGTAAAATCTCTGAAGAGTGCCTTGCTTATCTTTACATCTCTTCCATCACCTGAGTCTCTGCTCTGTATACAATCTCTACTGAAGTGAATAATAATTGAATTGAATCTGCACTTTCACAGGAAAAGTACATCCTACACACTTTAATAAGTATGGACCTTAAATAATGAAATATTTCAAGGAATTTGAATATTTCAAAGCTCCATCCATACAAGGCCTGAATAATTCATGCAAATATTTGAAGGAAAGAACAAAAACTTGTCTAATAATTCAATACACTCTTCTTTATTTTGGTCCATAAAAGGAGATCTCATGCTTAGTTTTGGTGGAAAGCTCAGCTCTAGAAGCTTTGAAATGCAGATTAGATCAATTACATCACAATTATATTTGAAAATTGAAAAGAAGCATTTTCCAAAAGGCAGATTCCAGATCTATGCCATTTCAAAGGAAGTATCATTTGGAAAGAAACTGAATCACACCATGAAGTATGTGGCATTTCTTTCGGTTTCTTCTTTCTTCTATACTAGTGGTAGGTTCACGTGATATGTAGAAATGTGCTTAATCAAATTTAGCTTGACTTCTCAAGTTAAGAAAATATATATGAAGATTTTCTGAGAGAAGAGGCACATGCTTTTTTTAGCAGACATACCTCCTATGTGGCTGCATTTGTCTTCTTCCCTTATTTGAAAATGTAGCTCTGTTTATAAAATCTACACATTCCTATTCATTTAGAGCAGAGCTGGAATAGCCTGGAAACCTATGGAGCTGAATGGTATTTTAACGTGGATTCTCATTTTCTCCTCAACAAAGAACCCGACTCTGTTACTTGTGTTTATCTTGTAGTACACACACTCAGGATTAGTCACCTGGGAGCAAGACCTGAGTTCTGGACCTGAGTTCTATTTACTGAGCTAAATGATGCAAGTCACTTAACCTCTGAAGTAAAATGAGAGGGCTGTTGCCTATAACTCCATAATTCTGTGGTTTAGACATAATCAATTCAAATGTTCAAAGATCCCTTTAAAAATTAAAAAAAGAATTTCTAGTGGCCATAATAAATGTGTAATACTGAACCCTGAGTTGTAATTTTGAAATAAAGAAGGACGAAAGAGTGGGTTGGGAAGTCCCTTCCTGTATATGAATTGTATATGGGATGTGTCAGCTGGAGGTAGCACATGCCAAGTGTTCAGGTTCAAGAGATACTGCTAGAATTAGAGGAGATGGAGCTAAAGATAATGACATTTTCTTTATTTTTTGTTTTTGCTTTTTAGGGCCACACCCACGGCACATGGAGTTTCCCAGGCTAGGAGTCTAATCAAAGCTACAGCTACCAGTCTATGCCACAGCCACAGCCACGCCAGATCCGAGCTGTGTCTGCGACCTACACCGCAGCTCCTGGCCATACAAGATCCTTAATCCACTGAGTGAGGCCAGGGATCCAACCCACAACCTCATGGTTCCTAGTCAGATTCGTTTCCGCTGCGCCTTGATGGGAACTCCGATAATGGCACTTTCTTAATTTGAAAAAAACAATAAAGCAAAACAGAAATGAGTTTCTAATTTTATTGCAAATAACTTGCAGGACTGAAAATGATTAAAGTTGTTACACATTTCTGCATTGATAAGCACTATGCAAAAGGATCACTTACAACACAGTAACTGACTGAGATTAAAAAGAGTATCGTTTTTAAGAGCTCATTTTAAGGATTGTAGATTTTTAAATCATTTTGTTTGGTTTCTTAGTTTGTCTTTTGTTCTGGAAAGCTGCGTCTCAGGTTTATGCAGGAAATAGATGCCATCACCTTTATGATGTGTTAAAATTAGAAGAAAATTTAAATCTGTTGTTTTTTTTCCCCATAAGCTGTTGTTCCGGCAATACTATAAAAAACAAAATACAATCTTGTGGTTCTCACTGAACTTGGCTAACTTTCAGAACTGTAAATGATAAACCAAGAAGGGCCTAGATTGATGATTCTCCTCCCCAAAAGTTTAAGGGTCTCTAAGGTTTCTAAACAGATTGGCTTCACAAGTATTCTAGAGATTTTTTTGCTTTTGTTTGACTCATTTCCTTCTTGATAAGATTCTATTTCCTTTTTCTCCCTCTTCACTCTGTTACTTAACATAGCCCCCAAATGTGGTGTAGCCTTCCTGAAACACTGCTTTCAGCAAATATACTCATCATGAGATAACAGAAAATTTGGGGGCATATGTGTTACATATGTTCCTGTTGATTCTTTGCTTCTCCGTCCCACTTCTGATATAATAAACTTTCGCATTTGGCACCAGATTTTCTTGCTACCATCCTGACATTAAAACATCAGCCTGTGTCATTCTCTTTCAACTAAGATTAAGCTACAATGCAGTCTTAAAACAATAACTGGTTTTGACCTTTGGATAGTAATGAGGAGCTTAGGAAGAAGATAGGCCTCTTTTACCCTTTCAAGTATATTGCAATAGATTGAATGTTGGTGTACCCTCAAATTCACATGTTGAAACCTAATCCCCATTGTGGTGGTACTTGGGGGTGGGAGCTTTGGGGGTGATTATGTCGTGAAAGTGGAGCCATCATGACTGGAATTAATGCCCTTATAAAAGAGACCTCAGGAGTTCCCACTGTGGCTCAGCAGAAATGAATCTGACTAGCATCTCTGAGGATGCAGGTTCAATTCCTGGCCTTGCTCAGTGAGTTAAGGATCCAGGGTTGCTGTGAGCTATAGTGTAGGTTTCAGACGTGGCTTGGATCCTGCATTGCTGTTGCTGTGGTGTAGGCCAGCAGCTACAGCTCTGATTCCACCCCTAGCCTGGGAACCTCCATATGCCATGGATGCGGCCCTAAAAAGACAAAAAAAAAAAAAAAAGAGAGAGAGAGAGAGACCCCAGAGAGCTCTCTTGCCCCTCCCCCCAAGTGAGGACACAATGAGAAGACTGCCATCTATGGATAGGGAGCTTGGGTTGGCATGTGCACACTATTGTATATGGAATGGATGGTCAAGGGGGCCCTGCAGTGTAGCTCGGGGAAGTCTACTCAATATTGTTTTTTTTTTTTTTTCTTTTTTGGGGGGGCGCTACACCTGTGACATATGGAAGTTCCCAGATTAGGGGTCGAATCAGAGCTGCAGCTGCTGGCTTACCGGCTTCCGCCATAGCCACAGCAACATAGGATCCTAGCAGCATCAGCAACCTATGCCCACAGTTGGTGGCGACTCCAGATCCTTAACCCACTGAATGAGGCCAGAGATCCAACCCTCATCCTCATGGACACTATGGTAGGTTCTTAACCTGCTGAGCCACAGGGGGAATTCCCATCTACTTAATATTCCGTGGTAACCTTTATGGGAATGGACATATGTTTATTTATAAGTGAATCACTCTGCTGTACAGTGGAAATTAACACAACATTGTAAATCAACTATACCTCAATAAAATTTTTTTTAAAAAGGAAGAAGAAAAAGAAGACTGTCATCTATGAACCAGGAAGTGGGCTCTCACAAGACACTGAATGTACTAGAACCTTGGTCTTGGACTCCCCAACCTCCAGAACTGTGAGAAATACATTTCTGTTGTTTATAATCCATACAGAGACCTTGTTTGGGCCTCTTTAGGGTGTAGTAAATCAGGTCAATTTGGATTCTCTTCTTTTTCCTACTCCCTTTCCCATTCCCTCACTTGGCAGGAGGGATCTTTGCAGCTTGGATGCCATATACCAAACGGATGCCAACTGATTCCATATCTCGTCCCATCTCCCCATTCCCTTCACACCCTGAAGTCTGTATGTGACCTCTTCTTCCTCACTCTCTCAAGTTCTGTGTTAGACCATCTATATTAGAATGCTGCTTATTAGCAGGTATAAAAAAGGTTGATTTGCCTGTGAACCTTGATGGATTTAGAATCTTTCCCAAATATTCAATCAGGCTTCACTGACCACTTTCATTTTCTTCATTTTTCAAATGAAGCAGGTAGTTGATAAATTCCTTATGTGGGACAACCTGGGAAGCTGTGACACTGCCAAAGTGAAACCAGGGATCTCTCTGCCAGGAAATTCAACAGAAAAGAATTTCTGCCCAGATATGTCTATGATGCCTATGTCTGTCGATTTTATTTGCTTTGCTAGCTATTGTCTTCCACCTTTATTTCATATACGGAAATCGAAGTCCTAATAAATGTTAAGTGACTAAGAGCAGGACTCAGAAAATTAGAGGAGCAACAAGGGTTCTCAATTTTTATCTGTTTGTACTTTTTCCTAACAATCCCCACCTGATGCCTTCCGTGTAAATACCTGGTTAACGCAGGAGGAAAAAGACTGTGACAGATTCTGGTCTTTTAGTGCCATGTACTTTCTTTGTATTAATGCTATTAATCATCTGATTACTGTTAAGTCATTTTAAGTTCTGGTGAGATCAGCATCTCCTGAATTGCAGTGCATTTTTGAGCACTGACTGCATCAATACAGTGTATTAGGTTCTATTTGGGGGAAACTGAAAGAAAAAGATATGGCCCCCGAAATATAGTATCTTATACTCTAGTTAGGAAACCAAATGCACAGAAATGATATTAAAAAACTGTATATGGGAGTTCCCATTGTGGCTCAACAGGTTAAGAACCCAACATAGTGTCTGTGAGGATGAGGGTTCAATCCCCAGCCTTGCTCAGTCGGTTAGGGAGCTGGCATTGCTGCAAGCTTCGGCATAGTTTGCAGATTGGGCTCAGATCTGGTGTTGCTGTGGCTGTGGCATAGGCTTAAGCTGCAGCTCCGATTCATCCCTAGCCCAGGACTTCCATATGCCACAGGTGCGGCCTTGACAAGGGAAAAAAAAAAAATTGTATTATACCATATTTCCTTTAAAAAAGGTGAAACTTTTTTCCTTTTTAATGGTCTTGCCTTTCCACAGCATTTACATTTCAGCCAAACTTCTCTTAATATGATGTTTCAAAGTTAGTTATTCTGGAGTTCCTGTAGTGGCTCAGCAGAAACGAATCTGACTAGTATCTATGAGAACACAGGTGTGATCCCTGGCTTTGCTCAGTGGGTTAAGTCTCTAGCGTTGCCATGAACTGTGGTGTAGGTCACAGATGTGGCTTGGATCTGGCATTGCTGAGGTTGCGGTGTTTGCCAACGGTTACAGCTCCAATTCGACCCCTATCCTGGGAACCTCCATATGCCATGGGTGCAGCCCTAAAAAAATGACCAAAAAAAAAAAAAAAATTGCCTATTCTGCTTTCAAAGTAGAACCAAATAAGAATCCATTCCTCCCATATTTCCTTGACATCTTTGCTGTCCATTTACCAAGCTTTCTATGTTTCTCTTACATGTCACAGTGCTTCACGAGGAGGAACCTGGGTGTCCACTAGTAGACATCACGGGCCATTTTGAGCCAGACCTGACGATATGCTTGTCTGGATTCCCCTGGGTGAGTCTCATGGTGGGAACTCAAACATACCCTTTCGTCTGGCCTCTTCAATATGAGGGCCCCCAGGCAGCTTGAGGTTCTTTTCTCTTCCCTTGGCTGCTTCCTTCTCCTCCTCCCAAGTGGATGAGGCAGGTCCGGAATAGGGACATACCACTTGGCTGCAGTACAGGGCACAGTTAGCTGGTCAAGCTGGGATTTTGCCTTTGGGGAAGTTCTTCCTTTCAGGAGCCAGAGAGGTAAGAGGAGTCAGGAGCCTGGCCTGCTCCCCTCACCATTGTCCCTCAGCCCACTTTTGATTCTTTGATGTTGCTCTCTGGTAGGTGAAGAGAGAGAACCTTGTTGGCTGCTTTTGTCTGGGGTTCCTTTAGCCTAGGACTATCTGGGACAGCAGCCCAGGTGGTGCTGCACTTGGTAGGGGACACACTCTCCAAGCTTGTTGCTGCTTCTCTCTGACTGGTGTGTCTTTCTCTTTTAAAGTATTATGCAAGAAGACGGGGGCGGGGGGGCAGCGGGCAGGGAGACAGAACTGGAGATGGGGGAGAATAAAGAAGAATGAAAAAATTAATTTGTTTTTTTACATCGACTTGGCATCTTACTCTGTCTCTCCCCACTTATTTCCTGCTGTGTCCTTTTTAGTTCAGTAGGTCAAGGGTGGGGCCTGAGATTCTGTATTTCTAACAAGCTCTCAGATGAAGCCTATTCTGTTGGGCCTTAGACCATATTCTAAATACCAAGGGTCTTGAGGAGTAGTGAATCAAATACAGTTTTATAACATTCTTCGTATAATAATATCTGACAGTCACATAGCACTTCGTATGTGTCTAATGTTATTTTAAGTGCCTTGCCTGCATCAACTCATTTAACCCTCATAATTCTATGAGATGGGCACTGCTATTAGCCCCACTTCACAGTTGGGAAAACCAAGACCCAAGGTTAATTAATGACCAAATATTACATAGTAAGTACTAGAGCCAGGATTCAAACTCAGCCTCGCCCCAGAGTCTGTATGTTTAGCCCCATTCCTATTCCAGTAGTTTTACAAACTTATCATGCTCTCCTAGACATACTTTAACTTTTCAGTCTCTTCCTCCTAAAGTATGGAACCCAGCTTGAGAACAACTTTCCAGAGATGTGATAGACCAATCTGTGAAGGTCATTGTGGTGTTGATTTACCATTGTATTAGCCACACTGTCAACTTTGTGCCTTCTGTAAATTTGATAATTAGAGCCAGTTCTCAAGGATTAGCTGTAGGATCCCAAGGCAGCTATGGTTTTGGCTGTTTTGTTTTTGTTTTTTGACAAGTGAAGGCAGCAAAGAGCAACTGAGGTTAACAGCTCTGGCTGATCACTGAGGCAGCAAGAGAAACAGCTCCAAGACAAACACATTGCTCGTTGTGTAGCCTGAGGGACAAGGTCAAGACTGCAAGGGCTAAACAGGCAGGGGTGAGGGGTGAAATAGGATACTGTGTCGGGGAGAAGGTTGGTCACAACAAAAAGCAAAGTGGAGAGGCTGAGGCAAAATGGAGTCTTATAAGTGAGTCTTGTCTGAATCAAGGAAGCCAGAGAGTCATTCATTCATTCACTCATTCATTCAATAAATATTAATCAACAACCTACTATGTTCCAAGCACCATGCTACATGCTGGTGATACAGTGATGAATAAAGCAGAATGAGTTCCTGCCCTCAGGGAATTCTAATACTTTTTTTCTTTTTTCTTTTTAGGGCTGCATGCGTGGCATATGGAGATTCCCAGGCTAGGGGTCTAACTGGGGCTACAGCTGCTGGCCTATGCCATAGCCACAGCAATGCAGGATCCAAGCTACATCTGCGACCTACACCACAGCTCATGGCAATGCCAGATCCTTAATCTACTGAGCAAGGCCAGGGATTGAACCAGCAACCTCATGGTTCCTAGTTGGATTCGTTTCCACTGCACCACGACGGGAGCTCCAGGGAATTCTAATTCTTGTGATGAGACTGACAAGACAAAACCAAACCAAACCAAACCAAACCAAATAAGAAATCAGGCAAATAAATTAGTGCAGGCTGGAATGAGTGTCCTGAATGAAGGAAAACAAGGATGAGAGATAGTGAAACCTAGGGGTACCCTATTTTAGGTAGGATGGTCAGGGAAGGCCTTCAGCTGAGAGCTAAGAGCATAGAGGTTAGGCAATTGGGAAGGGTACCTTTAGTCAAGAAACAGCTGTGCAAAAGCCCAAGGGTGGGAAAGAATGTGGTGTGGAAGAGAGAGCCTGGCAGAATCTTGGGAATCCATAGCTGTCCATTGGGAATGGGTACAAACTGACATAAGAATTAATGCTGAGAGTTTGCGTCGTGATGCAGTGGAAACGAATCTGCTTGGAGCCATGAGTTTGTGGGTTCGATCCCTGGCCTTGCTCAGTGGGTTGAGGATCCGGTGTTGCCATGGGCTGTGGTATAGGTTGCAGACATGGCTTGGAACCTGCGTTGCTGTGGCTGTGGTGTAGGTCGGCAGCTGTAGCTCCGATTAGACCCCTAGCCTGGGAACCTCCATATGCCATGGGTGCAGTCCTGAAAAAACAAAAAGAAAAAAAAAGAAAAAAAAAGAAAAAAAAAAAAGAATTAAAGCTGAGAATAACTGGTATGAAACAAATCAGTTGGCTTTGAGGGGCCGGTCATTTCTCATCTGGAATATTATGTTGAATTCTTGACATAGATGAGATCAGGGCACATTCAGAGTGGTGTGTGTCAAGGCTCATGGGTAATTTGGCTGCCATAACCTCTGAAATGGGAAACTATTTTTAGGCATGGCCCAGTACCTTTCATTTGAACTTTTGGGGGACTTAAAGGCCCATCTCTGAGTTGTGAGGGTCTCACTGAGGTCCTAACATTTCTTACAATGAATTCCTCATTGAGGTTATTGTGATGTAGGGCAAAGCCAAAAACAAAGCAGGGGTTGGTGCTAGTGCCCACACTCCACGATGAAACAGAGCCACCAAAGCAGAGAAGTCAAGGCACACATCCATCACCTCCTTCTCTGATCTCTCACTTTGGCAGCTCCATCGCAAGGGAAGGAGTTTGGTTTGGGTAAACCATGTGTGGTTCATTAGTGGTTCCTAGTGATCAACCATTCAACACGTTTTCCAAAGCTTCCCAATGACCCTTCAGGTGATTTTTGCAGGGTTTTCTAAAGAGAAAAATGTAGTTCAGCAATATATGCTTTCCAGGATCTATCCTTTTCTGCCCTTTGGAGAATCAAAACACTTGTATTAGCAAAGGCCCTCATCAGTTGTTACCTGAATTAGTGTATTGGTATCTTATACCTGGTCTCCTTGATTCTAGTCTCTCATGTTCTCAATCTGTCAGCCGCAGAGCTTTCTGAAAGATTTAGCTAAAATTCACTTTATCTGATCTCTATTCTTGGCTTAGAGTGGTTCCTCATTACTCTTGGCATTCAATAACTTTTATGATCTGACCTTTCCCTAAATCACTCTTTCTCCTGCCCTATTCTCCTACTCTGAATTACATCCACACCACACTACTTGCTCTTTACTGAAATAACCCGTGTTCTCATTTTACTTCTCTACGTTTTCATATGGAGTTCCTACTTGCTTCTTCCCTTAGCTATTTCCTGTGTATCCTTTAGAATTTAATTTAAGCTTTTCTTCCTCCAGGAAGCCTTTCTTGATTTCCCTAGTTAGGATTAAGTGCTTTTATCTGATCTTGTAACACATTGTATATGCCTCTAGTACAATAGTTACATCCAGATCTTTGTCTGTCTTTCCTTCAAAACCTTGAGCTTTTTGAGGGTTGGGACTGAATTCCTTCAGTGCTTTACCTCATTTATCAGACTTGTGAAAATCTCTAATGAAAATATCTTAAATACTCATGATTTAATCTAAGTGCTCATATGTTGCTATGATTTAGAACACAAATTACAGGCTTTTAGACCTAGAAAGAACTTTAAAATTATCAGATACAATTATAGGACAAGGACATGAAGGTTTAGAGGGGTTAAGGAAATCCTCTAAAACCACCCTACTAGGAGTAGCATTTAGCCCCAGGGGCTAAGTCTCCATCCTCCCAGCTCTGGGCTCTTTTCCCTAAAAATAGCACTCTTTAGATCTTCATCCTATTTTGATGTCAGAGACCTGACATGGATTTGACCTTGGTTCTTTGATTTGCCATATTGATGCTTTAATTCTGCCTCTGGAACTAATAATTTAGTTATCAGCAAAAAAATTAACATTAAGCATCTCCATTTGGGGGCCTGCTGAACTATGAACTTAAAAATTCTGAGGGTACTTGAAAAGGAAAAAAAAGTGGAAGAAGTGTTGAGCAAATTGTCAATCCTTCATTGGTCTCCGAGGAGCTCTTTCATTTGATCACAAATTGCTTCATAGCAGAGTAGTTCATTAACACCAATACTTGCCTTTGTAATACCAAGACACCCACTTAGTCTTCCTTAAGGATGCTCTGGAAGGGGAATGGGAAAGTTACACTGCACATATTATCTTCCCTAGGAGCAAATACATTTCTTTACTAGTAGAACTAGAAAATTATGTGTGCAGTTTGCTAATTTTTTACTTTGAAATTTTTGTTTGACGATTAGATTTAGTTAATAACACTGGAGATTAATATTATAAAAATTAGCACATCATTAATTTTACTAGAGAATATTTAAAATACACGGAGAAGTATAGAGAATAATATAACAAAAAATCATGTATCTCCCATCCAGCTCAGGCATATAATAAAATTCTGCCATGTTTATCTAGATCTCATTCTTCATTCCCTCTCTCTTCCCTCTCTCCCTTTCTACTTTCTTTTCTTTTCCTTCCTTCCAAATTAAAATCTTACACATGCAGTTAAAGCCCCTGTAACCAACCTGTCCCATGCCTCTCCTGCCATCTGTAGAGCTAACACCTATCCTAAAGTTCCAGTTCTAATTTTTGTGTTTTTTTAAATTCTTATACATACATCCATAAACAATACATAGTGTTGAGTTGTCTGTTTTCCATCTTTATTAAATAAGATATTCTTTCTTCTCAAGTTCTCACTCAACATGGATTAATATATATCTTCTATTCATTTAAACTGCTATATGGCATTCCGTTGTATAAAAAGAACATATTTTACCCATTGTCTTGGTTATGGACTTTTCAATTGTTTCCATTATTTTTCTCTTACACACAAGGCAGAAATAAACATTCTAGTACATGTCTTCTTGTGAGAGTTATATACCTAGGTGTGGCATCACTGGGTTGCATTGTTAAGTATTTTACAAAGGATTTTCATGTTGATAGTAAAACACTCTGATTAGTTACTTAAAAGAAAATAACAAAGTCAAGATAAGTGCTAGAAGAAACAGAAATATCAGGAATAGGATGTAAAATAGTATAGACTAGTGGGTGACTTAGATATAGAATCCTATGCTTTTTTTAGAAATTAATTCATCTTTTGACCAAAAAGCAGATTGAACCTGCAAGTAAACTGAACAACCACTGAGAGCCACAGATTTTCATTTACATTTAAGAGACTACTTTTTGTATCATTGCTTCCATGGAGCCTTCTAGAATCTTCTTTTTTTTTTTTTTCTTTCTGTGAAAATTGACTACTTCCTCCTTTGCCTCCATTCTGTCTACCTCTAGTGTGTGATATATTGCACGTTGTATTTGCCATGGTTGTTTACATGTCTCTGAATGTTGTTTGAGGACAGAGTTCATGCCCTATTTATATCCCCAGAGCTTGGAGCACAGGAGGTAATGAAAAGTGCAAATCATGGAAGATCTTTTAGACTTAGCAGTAGGTTTCTGATGACAGTATACTTTAGTGAAAATTAGCTGAAAGTATAAAAAAGGAAGTTTTATGTTTTGGTCTTCAATTGGACCTGCAAAAAGGAAGTTTCATATAAAAGCTGATTAAAAATGACTAACAAGAGTACCCATTGTGGCTCAGCAGTAGCAAACCTGACTAGGGACCATGAGGATTCGGGTTCGATTCCTGGCCTTGTTCCGTAGGTTAAGTATCCAGTGTTGCCGTGAACCGTGGTGTAGGTCACAGATTCGGCTCGGATCTGGAGTTGCTGTGGCTGTGGCCTAGGCTGGCAGCTGTAGCTCGAATTCGATCCCTAGCCTGAGAACTTCTATATGCTGCATATGTGGCCCCCCCAAAAAAAAGACTAACAAAGCAGAGAAATCACTTAGAATTTGGCTATAGACATGGGTGATATATGATTAGTATATATCAGTATAGAGTTAATTTTAGGAAAATGTTAATTTTACAGATCACCAAGAAATCACCTGGAAAAGACCTTCTGTTCTCATTTATGAACTTAATTCTTTGTTAATCACTAGGATTTTAAAAACTCTTTATTCTTATAATTTGAGATTACACTGGGATTCTGTCATGTTGGGATTGCTAGTTAAATGAAATAATTCTTCTAAAGTGTTTGGCAAATAGTAAGGACTGAATAAACATTAGCTTTACTACAATTAGCTGATTCCATACTTGGATTCCCCTCATTTATACTACATTCTTGGAGTTCCTGCGTGGCTCAGTGGAAACAAATCAGACTAGTATCTACACTACATTTTCTTGGAATATATTATTTGGTCTCCCCTCTGTATGTTTGTAGTAGTGTATTACTAAAACTGCCAGCTCAGAAAAAAGAAGGCATCTAAAAATTCAAACTTTAAAATTAAGCACATAATGGAAAATTCTTAAATACTTTGTAAATTAGGTATGAAATTAGGTATGAATTAGGTATGAAAAATATAAATAAGTTACATATATATTTATATAAAAATTATATATAAATAAAATTATATTTATATATAAAATTATATATATATTCAAGTTAAAATATAGTTGACTTTTAGATTCAGATGAAGGAGTCTATATAAGTATATTCTGCATAATTTAAAAAAGTCATTAGAATATTATAAGTAAGCTAACTCCTCTCATAAGAATTGCTTATTATGAATAACGTATCACATGCATGACAAAAAAGGTTGTGGCTAGTTTCATTTCCCTAAAACACCTTTTCAATGGTAAGTTTGAGGCAGCTGTGGTTTACCAAAGATAAACTAGTGAGGGCCACTATAACTAGCATGTGTTTACATTTTGACTCATGGTTCCTGTCAGGCTTTAATCACAGGGGAACAAGTAATATTACTCAGACTTCATTGTTTAATCTTCCATTCATTTATTTTCCAACTTTGTTTCAGTCTGTAGAAAGGTTCCTTTTTGATTACAACATGTAGTCCTGATTTCTGCAATTTATCTTCATTTGCCATTTTTGAGATAGCTATGAAAATCCTATAATAAGCTTCTTATTTCCCAAATCTATGTATATAACCCTCAGTGAGTTGGAGTCATCCTAAATACATTTTGAAATCACATCAGCACTTTCAGATCAGCAAGTTACTTCTTCTTTTTTTTTTTTTTTTGGTCTTTTCACCTTTTCTAGGGCCTCTCCCCAGGCATATGGAGGTTCCCAGGCTAGGGGTCTAATCAGAGCTGTAGCCGCTGGCCTACGCCAGAGCCACAGCAACGTAGGATCCGAGCTGAGTTTTCGACCCACACCACAGCTCTCGGCTACGCCGGATCCCTAACCCATTAAGCAAGGCCAGGGATCGAACCCGAAACCTCATGGTCAGATTCGTTAACAACTGTGCCATGATGGGAACTCAAGCAAGTTACTTCTTAATAAATGACTGTCTTAATGTTAGATGCTATTTTAAATACATGAAAGAGAGCAGTTCCCAAATGTGTGTAACTACTTCCAGGGAATAGTAAACGGAGAATTTAATTAAATGAAGAGCCTAAATTTTTGTTATGCTGTTGCTGGATATTTGAATAACTAGTTGTAAATGAGTTCCATTTGTATAAAAGTGATTTTTAAATCCAATTGTCTGTATTTTGAAATATAGTTCCAATTCCTTGGTAAAACTGGAAGTGGCATGACCATATCCCCACAGCTAAAACAAATTAGAGGGTTGTAGCAATAAATTGAACCCATAGACAGGAAAAAACCTTTGAACCCTGTTTTTGTTTTTTTTTTCTCCCCCCCCCCGGCACTGATTGGATAATTTATTTAACTAATTCTGTTTAGTCATTAGAAAGTCAGTTTTCCATTCTATAATTTCTTCCACTCAAGTAAACAATATTGATGCGTATAATTTGGATGAAAAAAATCCCCTTTAAGAAATATCTGGATGTATGCCTTGAATAAGCTTCCTCATTTAGGTCACAGAAATTCACTTGAAGAGAAACCAATCAGGAGTTCCCGTCGTGGCGCAGTGGTTAACAAAATCCGACTAGGAACCATGAGGTTTCGGGTTCGGTCCCTGCCCTTGCTCCTTGCTCAGTGGTTTAAGGATCCAACGTTGCCGTGAGCTGTGGTGTAGGTTGCAGACTCGGCTCGGATCCAGCGTTGCTGTGGCTCTGGCATAGGCTGGCAGCTACAGCTCCGATTCAACCCCTAGCCTGGGAACCTCCACATGCCGCGGGAGCGGCTCAAGAAACAGCAAAAAGACAAAAAAAAAAAAAAAAAAAGAAAGAAAGAAAAGAAACCAATCAAACATAATAATAACATTGACTTTAACTACCACTTATTTTATTTTATTTTTGGCCACAGTGTGCAGCAGCTTGATGTGGGATCTTAGTTCCCAGATCAGGGATTGAACCCAGGCCACAGTGGTGAAAGCGCCAAGTCCTAACCACTAGACTACCAGGGAACTCTCGAACTACCATTTTTTGAGTGTCTTCTATATGACAAAACTTAAACACACTTTAATCCTTACAGCAAATTTACTGGATGAGTGATAATATTTGAATTTTAGATATCAGGAAATTTCTACTCATATTGGTTAAGTAACACACCTAGGTTTGCACAGCTGATGAGTATGAAGGCTATTATTAAAATCCCAGCCCATGGAGTTCCAATCGTGGCTCAGTGGTTAATGAACCCGACTAGTATCCATGAGGACGCTGGTTGGATCCCTGTCCTCCCTCAGTGGGGTTACAACAACTCCCTCCGGTGTTGTAAGCTGTGGTGTAGGTTGCAGACATGGCTCAGATCCTGCATTGCTGTGGCTGTGGTGTAGGCTGGCGGCTACAGCTCCGATTGGACCCCTAGCCTGGGAACCTCCATATGCTGTGGGTGCAGCCCTGAAAAGACAAAAGACAAAAAAAAAAAATTCCAGCCCATCTGTTGTAATGCCTGAGAACCTTTGTTCTTTCCTCTACAAAACACAATTGACACAGAGTAGAATTACTTTATGATCCCTTTGATAGTCTTGATTTTCAGAAAAGCTACATGGATTAAATGGTGGTAAAAGTATATCCAATAAAATGCAATTGCATCTCCCTTAATAATTCCTTTTTCTGTCACTTTGTTTTCTTTCTCCACTTGCGATATTTGCATAATTACACTATTAACCTCTAACTTTCCTTCTCTCCTCACTCCTCTCCTGCTCCCACGTACAATGAACAGAAAATAATTTCCTTGCAAGTTATGTGTCTAAGTTTATAACTCACATAGTTAATTATCACATAGAAAAATGTACTCTTTTAAGTGACAGCCACAGTTTTTGGCAGGATTCACCAGTTCTGAAGTTAGTCGCCCATAAAACTGATCTCTCAATGGTTTGGTGAGGTCAAGTGTCAAATTACCCAGGCAATGAATAACACTTACTGCAGGTCCTGCTGACCAGCCTGCCCAGTTGTTCACTCATATTTCCAGTGGCTTGGGAGAATTCAGCCAGAATGGCCCCCAGAAATCTGCATTGTGACTTTATCTATTGATGAGCCAGACTACAAATGCTGTGAACATATCCAAGAGAAGTTCAGGTGGCAACCCAAACAGGAATTCATAAAGTCTCAGATATACTGTAGCTAAATAGAGTACACAACTACCACATATGAAGAGGTTTCTAAGTGCCAGACATTGTGCTAAGAGCATTTATTTCATTTGGTTTTCTTAGGCCGGGTTGCATAGTAGTCCACAATATGGACACAGAGCCAAACAAATGTGGCTCTGGGTCCTTGGGTAAGTAGTAGAAACTGTTTCAGCTTCTGCTCCTGTAGAAGCGGATACTAACACTTCACAGAGTTGAGTGAGAAATGAGTTCTAGTCCTTAGAATGATACTCATGTGGAGACAGCACTCAGTATATGTTGGCCATTAATTCTCCTAATGACCCTATGAGATAAATGCTATTGTGAACATCATTTACTGTTTAGAAGATGGAGGCTTAGGAGTTCATGTTGTGGTGCAGCAGAAATAACTCTGACTAGGAACCATGAGGTTGCAGGTTTGATCCCTGGCTTTGCTCAGTGGGTTAAGGATCTGGCGTTGCCGTGAGCTGTGGTGTAGGTCGCAGACGAGGCTTGGATCTGACATTGCTGTGGCTATGGTGTAGGCCAGCAGCTATAACTCCAATTCAACCCCTAGCCTGGGAACCTCCATATGCTGTACATGCTTCGCTAAAAAGGCAAAAAAAAAGAAGAAGAAGATTGAGGCTTAGAGCTGGCATATGGCAGAAGTAGGCTTTGAAAATGGGTCTGTTTGGGAGTTCCCTGGTGGCCTAGTGGGTTAAGGATTTGGCGTTGTCACTACTGTGGCTCAGGTTGCTGCTGTGGTGTGGGTTTGATCCCTGGCCCTCTTGGCCTTCCATACGCCATGGGCATGGCCAAGAAAGAAAGTAAATAGGTCTATTTGGCATCAAAACCTGCCCTCCTCATCGCTGTGCTGTTCTGCCTCTTAGTACAAGATACATAGAAGTTCCCTTGTGGTTCAGTATGTTAAGGATCCTGCATGTCACTGAAGCAGCTCGGGTTGCTGCTGTGGTGCAGGTTCAGTCCCTGACCCAGGAACTTCCACATGCCCTAGGAGCAGACAAAACAACAGTAACAACAACCAAAAACAAGATATATAGAATGCGCAAAGAACTAACAGTGTCAGCTACAAGGCCTCTTACCACCATATGATACCTGCCCCTCAGACGACTTCCTGGAGGTGGGCAGTGGGTGACTCTATGCTGAAAGGCAGGGCAGAAATGTCCAGGCTTCCTCTCTCCAGATGGGAATGTGAATGATGCAAACCATTTCAGTGAAGCCTTAACCACAGCCAGGTGACTCCTCTGGTGGTGACAGAAGTGTATAAATGAACTATCGGAGCGGGGGAGCCTTCACACACCTCCAGCCCTTCCTGCCTCTCCAAATAGTTATATCTCTTGGCACAAATCAACTACAGAAATCCGTATCCACTTCCTCACAGCCTCAAAGAAAACTGCACAGCAGGCGTTCCTATCTGTTGGGTGAAGATTAAAGTGATTGAGCTTCTACTGTACATTTTCTCAAAAACCTTATGAAATAGGTGTAATTATCTTACTTAAGGAATGAGGAAATTGGAGTTCCCTTTGTGGCTCAGTGATTAACGAACCCAAATAGGAACCATGAGGATGCAGGTGTAGGCTAGCAGGTATAGCTCCGATTCGACCCCTAGCCTGGGAACCTCCACATGCTGTGGGTGCGGCCCTAAAAAAAAAAAAAAAAAAAAAGAGGAAATTAAGGTTCAGAGGAATTAGGTGAATTGCCCAAGGTTATTACACAGTTTGTAAATGGACAACCAGGATTCAAACATAGGTCTATATCTTAATCCAACATCGTGTTCCTCTCACTCTTCAGGGATTTTTCCTTTGGTTTAGGAATACTATAAAATCATGATTCTCCTGATTGCTTTTGCTGTTATCCTTTGACCGTCTCATTTTTTGTTACAGATTTTATCCAAGAGTAAGAACATGCTATGAAATTCTTGGAGTAGCTGTTGAGATGTTCTAATTTAAGAGATTAGTGGATTATCTGTGGATTATTTCTCGTACTCTCTTTCTTTGTTCTCCTACCTCATTATATTTGACATCTGATTATTAGAATCTTGTGTGGGATTATTTGAATCCCACATACTCACTTGTCGTGGAAAAGTGCGAGTTAAAATTGTTTTAGACAGGAGTTCCCGTTGTGGCACAGCAGAAATGAATCCGACTAGGAACCATGAGGTTGTAGGTTCGATCCCTGTCCTTGCTCAGTAGGTTAAGGATCCGGCATTGTTGTGAGCTGTGGTGTAGGTCACAGATGCGGCTTGGATCTGGCTGCAACAGCTCTGATTAGACCCCTAGCTGGGGGAACTGCCATATGCCGCAGGTGTGGCCCTAAAAAAGACAAAAAATAAAAAAAAATAATAAAATAAAGTTGTTATAGACAGAAATTTGTGTCCTTTAAAAAAATTTTTTATTACTCAATGAATTTATTACATTTATAGTTGTACAATGATCATCACAATCCAGTTTTCTAGGATTTCCATCCCACACCCCCAGTGCATCCCCCCACCCCCAAACTGTCTCCTTTGGAAACCATAAGTTTTTCAAAGTCTGTGAGTCAGTATCTGTTCTGCAAAGAAGTTCATTGCGTCCTTTTTTAGATTCCTCATGTCAGTGATAGCATTTGATGTTGGTGTCTCATTGTCTGACTGACTTCACTTAGCATGATAATTTCTAGGTCTAGCCATGTTGCTAAAAATGCCATTATTTCATTCCTTTTAACAGCTGAGTAATATTCCATTGTGTATATGTACCACATCTTCTTGATCCACTCCTCTGTCGATGGACATTTGGGTTGTTTCCATGTCTTGGCTATTGCAAATAGTGCTGCAATGAACATGGGAGTACCTGTGTCTTTTCGAGTCATGGTTTTCTCTGGATAGATGCTCAGGAGTGGGATTGCTGGATCAAATGGTGGTAGTTCTGTTTTTAGTTTTCTGAGCAATCTCCAGAAATTTGTGTTTTTATAGCCTTGTATTAGAAGGAAGGAAGTCACCAACAGGGCCTATACATATGTACGCTGCAAAGATTTTCTTAAAATTCTCTGCAAGGTCTACGTAATTTTACAAGCAAAATAATTAGTCAATCCAGTAGCAAAATTCAGACTCTTATTAGTTTTGTTATTTTAAACACACAGCAGATTATCTCCTTTTGTACCACAAAGCCTGTGGCACAAAGGGTTTGAACTGGCTCCCTGTCATTCTTCATTCTTAGGACTGAAGCTTCCTAAGTCTACTCCTTCAGCCTCCTAGCTCTGACCTTCCCCTTCCTATAGGGAATGAACATGTTGTCTGCAGTTGGTGTTTGTCAAACATTTTAATACCATCTCATCATTATGATGATCAACAAATGTGTTCTGAAAATCTTTTATAAATAAAGTACACCTTGAAGTTCAGCATCAGACAGCCTGTGGTTTAGGTCCTGGTCCTTGTATATATGGGAACATAAACAGCACACACTACAACTGTATTGAAACGGAAGTGGTAACCTCGTCCTTTACTATTGAAATGGTTTTATTGTCCTCTACTAGCAAGGATAACTGTCTTGCTTTTATTTCCATAAATATATACTTACATGTGTATGTAAATACACATACATATTTTATGTATATACAATATACATTTACATGTATATATACATATTTTATATATTGTAGATATGCTATATATAACACATTTTGAAATTTGAGAGCATTGATTTCCATAACCAATCTAATTTATGAATAGATAACATAACCACCAATCTGTCAATCCTTTCTCCAGTGATCACCCCCACTTCCAATTTCATGTGAATAGCAAATACTCTGGAATGTCTTATCTGCAGGAAACACTTTTGAGTTGCAGGAGTAGTAACCATATTTGCTTATTTTTTCACTCAAGAAATGTTCGCAGCCGCCGCCGCGCCGCCGTCGCTCGCCAACGCCAGCGCCGCCTCTAGCTCGCCGAGCTCCAGCCAAAGGAGAAGCGGGGTAAGTAAGGAGGTCTTTATACCATGGCTCGTACAAAGCAGACCGCCCACAAATCGACTGGTGGTAAAGCACGGAGGAAGCAACTGGCTACAAAAGCCGCTCGCAAGGGTGCGCCCTCTACTGGAGGGGTGAAGAAACCTCATCGTTACAGGCCTGGTACCGTGGCACTCCGTGAAATTAGACGTTATCAGAAGTCCACTGAACTTCTGATTCGCAAGCTTCCCTTCCAGCGTCTTGGTGCGGGAAATTGCTCAGGACTTCAAAACAGATATGCGCTTCCAGAGTGCAGCTATTGGTGCTTTGCAGGAGGCAAGTGAGGCCTATCTGGTTGGCCTTTTTGAAGACACCAACCTGTGTGCTATCCATGCCAAACATGTAACAATTATGCCAAAAGACCTCCAGCTAGCACGCCGCATACGTGGAGAACGTGCTTAAGAATCCACTATGATGGGAAACATTTCATTCTTTAAAAAAAAAAATTCTCTTCTTCCTGTTATTGGTAGTTCTGAACGTTAGATATTTTTTTTCCATGGGGTCAAAAGGTATCTAAGTATATGATTACAAGTGGAAAAATAGGGGACAAATCAGGTATTGGCAGTTTTTCCATTTTCATTTGTGTGTGAATTTTTAATATAAATGCGGGGACATAAAGCATTAATGCAAGTCAAAATGTTTCAGTGAACAAGTTTCAGCAGTTCAACTTTATAACAATTATAAATAAACCTGTTAAATTTTTCTGGAAAAAAAAAAGAAATTTTCAAATGTTTTTCTCTGAAAACATGAAGAAAAAAATCTGGAGGAATTTACCTCTGTCATGACATCATCTGTAAAAAGTGATTTTTAGGATGGAGACTTCTCCTTGAGAAATAAAGGCTGCTGGTTTCAGCCTTGCAGCTCTCATTTTCATTAAAAACAGGGTTGTCGTTTTAGACCCAAGCTTTCCCTAGAGATACTGCTTCCACCAGGGGAAGCAATATGTGAAGTTATTGCAAGGAAGTTTTTATGTGAAATTGTAACTTTTGCCAGAGATGTCTGTATGTTTTAGTTAATTTCCTTCCCAGGAACTAGGAAAATTTCCCAAGCCCCAGATATGCACAACTGGAATGCTAGTCAGAAGTCAGCAGCATGGGGCTGAAGAGAGAGAGACTGAATTTTACACACACACATCATTTTTTTCTGGAGATAAAGTCTCTATTCTATTTTCCTGAAGGTGAAAGTCCAATTCACTTTGAAAATTGTAAAGCCTTATTCCATTGGAAGAAAATGATTATGATTTCTGTCACTGCTGTTACTATTTATACTGTAATAAATTTACCTAAGGGAGTAGATAGCCCCTGCTGGATTCCTTGCAGAGCTCCGTAAGGAATAAAACCAGACACTGACAACCGACAGGACGTTCTGTTCTGCCTTTTCCTTCTCAACCTTTCAGGGTTTAAGCTCTCCACCCCAATGCTGTTGATTAGTAACTCTGCACATACACAGTGCAACAGTAATTAATGTTCCCCATGTTGACTCTCAGGAACTACGATACCATGAAGTACCCTTCAGGATTATCAAGGAGAAATTAAATTATGCTCAATACAGTTTGAAGGCAACTTTGCCAGTGGTTTAGAGCACCTCTACTTGGGAGGTGCTGAAGTCGGCTCCTACCAGCTTGTGAGAGCTGATTGTTAAGTATTAAAGAAATGTGCAAACCAGATGTTAAGCTTCTGGCATAGGGCCGTAGTGGAGGTATTTATCACGCAGGAATTGGCATCTGCTAAAAATCAGGGCTTCTTCTCTCCCCCTCCCTACCAGAGTCCTGATTGATCAGCACACCATTAATTCAATTAATACCCATTACCTAGGACTCATGCTGGACAACAGTTTACTGAGCGGTTTTGCTAGGTTGACAAGCTAGGTAATGCCTGTATTAGTTTTCTTTGGCTACTGTACCACAAATATGATGGCTTAAAACAATCAAAATTTATTATCTCACAGTTCTGGAGGCCAGAAGTCCAAACTCAGTATCAAGGGGCTAAATTCAAGGTGCTGGCAGGACTTGTGGTACAGTAGCCAGAGGCTCCAGGAGAGACTCTATTCCTAGTATTTTCTAGCTTCCAGTGGCTGCTAGCATTCTTTGGTTTGTAGCTTCATTATGCCCATCTTTAAGGCCACTTCAAGACCAACATCTTTAAATTTTTCTCTTCTCTATCTTCACATTGCCTGTGTGTGTGTGTGTGTGTGTGTGTGTGTGTGTGTGTAAATTCTCTCTCTCTCATAAGGACACTTGGGATTGCATCTAGGGCCCCCACAGGTACTCCAAAATAATCTCCTCCAGCTCAAGATCTTTAACTTAATCTCACCTGCAAAGACTGATTTTTCAAATAATGCAAAATTTGTAGGTTCCAGGGATTAGGACTTGGTATCTTTGGGGGGGCCATTTTAAGCCTACCCTGTGCCCGCCTTAGGAGACCCTTATGTACAAAAATGTGTTGTGTGTTAAATAACATCCTTAACTAGTCTTAATGATAAGGAGCACATTTTAAATGGTAATAATAGTGGCAGCTCTTTTTTATTGAGTACTTCCCGGGTACTGGGCAGGGTGCTCAGCACATAGTAATCTATTCATCTCATTATTATTCCTTCCCAAATCAAGAAGTGTGTGTTCAAATATCATAAATTTCCTTTTTGGACATCAGAATCTAAGTAGACATGCCATGATAGACATGTCCTGCTTCCCTCTGACCCTTCGCGTCAAAGTCATCCCCTGGGAGTGTTCGTACAACTGTTTCAAGGGTTCCCATTTTATGTAGCTTACTCTTCCTATCCTAGTTCCGTAGTTTCCAGTTCTATCCTTTAGTGACTCTTAATGAGCTTCTCTCCAACATCAATACAAGGCTTGATTAAAGGGACTATGAAGAGTATGTCTGTTGGCTAGGAATCACCTCTCAGGTGTGCAATGACCCTGGCCAAGTGAATGGAAGGCTCTGGGCCAAGGTCAGTTCCTGGTGAAACCATAACTGGCAATGGCATCATGGTTTGGAGAAAACTGTGGGTCATGCCTGTGGGTGATCAGCCTGTAACTCTCTATCCTGTTGTCTTTGGATAGCCTCCTTTCAGCTATTTTCTCCTGATCTGCCTGCACAGTTCATGGTTTCATTTCTACAACTTGTACCAGAGGAAGAGAAAGAGACAACGGTGTGATAGGCTCTGTGATGAGAGTCTTATGTATGAGGCTAAGGATGGTATAAATACAAGAACATTTTCTTGTGTTATTTTTTGTAGCTACAACTGATAACCTGGTAGAAGTGCTTTAGAGATGTGCTATAATAAATCATTTGGGTTTGGGTAAATTTCATGAAGAAATTTAGGTCAGATTTGCTATATATAGCATATATACCTATATTTATACCACATATACCACATCTTTTATATTCATTCATTTGATTTTCTTTCTTTCTTTTTTTTTCTTTTGCTTTTTAGGGCTGCACCTGCAGCATGTGGAAGTTCCCAGTCTAGGGGTCTAATCGGAGTTGCAGCCACTGACCTATGCCACAGCCATAGCAATGCCAGATCTGAGCCCTGTCTGAGACCTACACCACAGCTCATGGCAATGCTGGATCTTTTTTTTTTTTTTTTTTTTTTTGTCTTTTGTCTTTTGTCCTAATTTTTTAGGGCCGCACTCGCAGCATATGGAGGTTCCCAGGCTAGGGGTCTGATCGGAGCTGTAGCCGCCAGCCTATGCCAGAGCCACAGCAATGCCAAATCCGAGCCATGTCTGTGACCTACACTGCAGCTCATGGCAACACTGGATCCTTAACCCACTGAGTGAGGCCAGGGATCAAACCCGAAACCTCATGTTTCCTAGTCGGATTCATTTCCACTGAGCTACGACAGGAATTCCAATGCTGGATCTTTAACCCACTGAGCAAGGCTAGGGATAGAACCTGCATCCTCATGGATACTAGTTGGGTTCATTACCGCTGAGCCACAATGTGAACTCCTATTCATTCATTTGTTGATGGACATTTAGGTTGTTTCCATGTCTTGGCTATTGTAAACAGTGCTTCTATGACCATTAGGGTGCATGTACATTTTCAAATTAGAGTTTTCTCCTGATAAATGTCCAGGAATGGGATTGCTAGATCGTATGGTAGTTCTATTTTTAGTATTTTAAGGAACCTCCATGCTGTTTTCCATAGTGGCTGCACCAATTTACATTCGCACCAACAGTATAGGAGGGATCCCTTTTCTGCACATCCTCTCCAGTATTTATTATTTGTAGACTTTTTAATGATGGCCATTCTGACTGCCATGAGGTGATACTTCATTGTATTTTGAATTACATTTCTCTAATAATTAGCAAAGTTAAGCATCTTTTCATGTGCCTACTGGCCATCTGTATATCTTCTTTGGAGAAATATCTATTTAGTTCTTCTGCCCATTTTTTGATTCGGTTGCTCATTTTTTTTGGTTATTTGATTGCTCATTTTTTTTGGTTATATGAACTGTTGTATATTTTGGCAATTAAGACCTTGTTGGTCGCATCACAAACAACTTGTTTTAGTCACTTAAAAAATGCAAGTCAGAATTTCCTGTTGTGGCTCAGTGGAAACGAATCCAACTAGAATCTACGAGGATACATGTTCAATCCCTGGCCTTGCTCAGTGGGTTAAGGATCTGGCGTTGCCGTGAGCTGTAGTGTAGGTCGCAGAAACGTCTGGGATCTGGCGTTGCTGTGGCTGTGGTGCAGGCTGACAGTTGCAGCTCCCATTCGACCCCTAGCCCAGGGACCTCCATATGCCATGGGTGTGGCCCTGAAAAGACAAAAAAAAAAAAAAAAAAAAAAAAGAAAGGAAGAAAAATGCAAGTCATGCCTTCCATTCTTCCCTTTCCATTTTCGCAGGACAATAGCAATACCAATATTACCCTTTTCTACTCTGGAAGGATTTTCTGACCTTGCCAGGTCCCTACCCTTTCTCTCCTGCAGAGCCTGTGGACTTCACCTCCGTTAGAGTAACCGTCACTCAAAATAACCTTTGCTTTGTTTACATGCTTATCTCTGTATCTCAAGACCTTCAGCTGTTTGAGAGCAAGGATATCTTATTTTTAAATCTTTACTCCCTAACATAATTCCTGGAACATGAAAGAAGCATTAAACATCTTCATTGAATTGAATTTAAAAAAAGTTTCAACTTTTTGAAAGGGAAACAAAAAAAGAACAGACTGAATATTTACTCTAATCCAATCTTCTCTTATGGGAAAGGCCATTGATGCCATTGCTCTGCTTTTTACATTCCTTCCTAAACTTTGTTTACTTTGGCTTTGGTTTGGCTCTTGGGACACAGGCAATGTTCAACCTTTGTGACTTTGGACTCCTCTGAAAGACTAATTATTGACATACTGAATTTTGGGTTTTAATTTCATCATTTTGTGGCTCAGAGAAGGGGGAATTTTAGTTACTTTGATGGGGAGTGACTTTAACTATCAACACTACAAGCTGACATTTGAGGGGTCGAGCTAAATCTTTACATGCATAAGTTTATTTAATCCTTTCCATAATTCCATGAAGTAGGTATTATTATGTATATTTTACAGCTAAAGAAACTGAAGCACAGAGAATAACTAGACCAGGTTCATGATAGGTTTTACCCTGGGTCTACAAGACTAACTTTTTTTCCATTTTTCTGGCTGCCCCTTGGCACATAAAGTTCCTGGTCCAGGGATCAAATCTAAGCTGCAGCTGTGACCCAAGCCGCAGATGCAGCAATGCCAGATCCTTAAGCCACTGTCCTAGGCCAGGGATAGAACCTGTGCCTCAGTGCTCCCAAGATGCTGCTTGCTGATCCTCTTGCACCACAGCAGGAACCCCTAAAGTCTAACTTCTGGTTACCACACTATACTGCTTCTAGATTCAATTTTTTTTTTTTTTTTTTTGTCTTTTTGTCTTTCCTTGGGCTGCTCCCTCGGCATATGGAGGGTCCCAGGCTAGGGGTCGAATCAGAGCTGTAGCTGCTGGCCTACGCCAGAGCCACAGCAACGTGGGATCCAAGCCACGTCCGCAACCTACACCACAGCTCACGGCAATGCCAGATCTTTAACTTACTGAGCAAGGCCAGGGATCGAACCCGCAATCTCATGGTTCCTAGTCGGATTCGTTAACCCCTGCGCCATGACGGGAACTCCTAGGTTCAACTGTTTTTTAAAGCTGTTTTAGAGAAATGATTCTGAAAGAGAAAGTAATCTAGCCTTTCACTAAATGCTAATTGAGCACTATGTGTGCTCAGGCTGATAGCAGAATACCATCACTGGGTGGCTGAAACAACAGACATTTATTTCTCTTAATTCTGGAGACTGGGAAGTCCAAGATCAAAGCAGATTCACTTCCTGGCAAGGACCCATTTCCTGGCCTCTCTGTGTGCTATCATGGTCTTTCCTTGGGTGAGTGTATGTGGAAAGAGAGAGCCTGAGCTCTCCTTGTTTTTCTCTTCTTATAAGGGCACTAATCCCCAAATGAGGGCCCCACCCTCATGATCTCATCTAAACCTAATTACCTCCCAAAGATCTCATCTCCAAATACCATTGCATTGTAGGTTAGGGCTTCAAAATGTGTATGTGCAGGGGAGAAACAAACATTCAGCCCATAGCAAGTACTAACTAGAATTCTCTGGAATATGTTAGACTAAATTCTGAAGAAAAAAAAAAAAAAGAGAAAGAAAAAGAAAAAAAGAGCACAGCAGGGCCTGGATTAGGGAGAGACAAACACATGACCTAAGCCCAGCATTCTGGGAGGCATCCACCCTCCAGTGCCCACCCTGCACGTGAATAACCCTGTAAGGCCATGAACCTATGTGTCTGGCTTGCCTGGCTTCAGTCCCAGCCCCGCAGCACTTCCTTTGCTCTCAGCAAACTCAGAGTCTGTTGAGGGCCTGGTATCAGGATGGGTCAGATCAGGAGAGAGAAACCATGCCGTGATTCCAACAGGGGAAGTTTAATATAAAGAATTATTAACTAGTAGTCTATTGTTCAGAAACCTGTGAGGACATGGAGAAAATACAACCAGTGAAGACGAGGAGTTTTGACCTTCAGGCTGAGTGAAGACTGTTTTTACCTCCAGGCTGTGCCTAAGTGAGCATGACTTGCCCTATTTATTAGGCAACACTAGACTCGGCAGCATTTCTTTTCAGAGCACCTCAGGCATTTAGGCTATTTAAAAAATCTAAATGACATCTCAGTCAAGCTAGCATTCCAAGAGAAAAATGTTTTAATCTTTCTTTTCCCAGAACAGTGTTTAAGTCTGGGAGGAATACAGACAGGCTGGGTGATGGTCAGTTTATTTGGAAATGTATGGGAACCCATACAAATTTTGGCAAAGGTACATATAAGTCTCAAAGAAGAATTAAAAATAATTTGATAACCATACAAACACTACTGAAGAATTTGAATGCAGGTCAAATCGCAGCAGCTGTTTGTTATCTCTCATTTAAACTCCAAGAACAGAATTGCTTAAACAAATTCCCTTCCTTTCTCGAACTTTCAAAGTATTTAATATTTGCATAATGATTAATCTCCAGTTCCAGAGGAAAGTCCCAAAGGGAGAGACAATACAGCAGCCCTTCAAACTTCAACCATGTGGAAGAGAGAAATGAGGGAGCAAGTTATGTCTTCAGTTTTGGAGCCCACATACTCAAGAAGAATTCTAAATATTGGTAGTCATTCTGTTGAATGTTCAGCTGAGGATAGGATGGCTGAGAGAACCCAGTTCCAACCGCTTGGACAGTGTATCCTAACTAGGCCAAAGATAAAGCTCCAATTGAAGTTGTGATACCAGACCCCACACCTACAGACCTTGACTCTTTCAAGGACTTTTTATTCTTTGCTTTGCAAGGGCTAAATCCTTACTCACAGAACCCTGGAGTACATCTCACCTGCCCATCCAACGAAAGCTCCAAGTGTTTTATTTTTTATAGGGGGGCTTTAAGCAGCTGTTTATTTACTGGGATTTCCAGGGCCCCAGGAAGCTTCTGGCTGAGGAAAGGGCAGCATGTTTGTAGGACACCCCAGGCCTCGATATTTGACTTGTAAAATTAAGGCATTGGGCTTGATCAAAGGTTCTCAGCCTGGCTGCATTTTAGAATTACCTGGGGGAGCTTTCTTTTTCTTTCTTTCTTTCTTTCTTTCTTTCTTTCTTTCTTTCTTTCTTTCTTTCTTTCTTTCTTTCTTTCTTTCTTTCTTTCTTTCTTCCTTTCTTTCTTTCTTTCTTTCCTTCTTTCTTTCTTTCTTTCTTTCTTTCTTTCTTTCTTTCTTTCTTTCTTTCCTTCTTTCTTTCTCTTGCTTTCTTGCTTTCTTGCTTTCTTTCTTTCTTTCTTTCTCTTGCTTTCTTGCTTTCTTGCTTTCTTTCTTTTTCTTTTTTTCAGGACCGCACCTGCAACATATGAAAGTTCCCAGGCTAGGGGCTGAATCAGAGCTGCAGCTGCCAGCCACAGCCACACCAGAGTTGGATCTTTATAATACTCACTCCTTGATCCCACCTCAGGCTAATTAAATCAAAATGTTTGGCAGGTGGGTCTGGCACATTAGAAAACCTCCCCAAGTGGTGCCCATGTGCAGCAGGCTTTGAGAGCCACTTACAGCTATTATACACAATGCTATTGATTCCTCTGTGATGAACATCTTTTGGATCAACCTTTGGACACATTTTAAAAATTGTTCCTATTAGGATAAACTGTCACTAAGAGTCAACCATATGTGAACATGTGTATGCATTTGGACGACGACTAAATGGGAATACACCAAAATGAACACAAAAAGCCAAATGTACTAGGGTACAGGGATAAAGGGGATTTTTCTTTAAAATTTCTAAAATACTATATTGTCATTACAAAAAAAATCCACTATTTACCAAATACTCCCTCCTTACTTACCCTTTTTGAACTTTTTTTTTGGCCCTGCCCATGGCATGAAGAAGTTCCCAGGCCAGGGACTAAACCCATGCATAGCTGTAACCAGAACCACCGCAGTAACAACGCCTGATTCTTAACCCATTGAGCTACAAGGGAACTTCCCTTTTTGCATTTTTGGGGCTGTTTTCAGAAGGCTGTTGATGCCTGCTCTCTGAACAATATAAAAGCATCTGTGTTATTTGGTTAGAGCTGGGTTTCTCAAGTAACTTTCTGTCTCTCTGCCCTGAAAACGTATTGCACGAAAGTTCTATGTGGGTCGAGGGCCTAATACAAAATGGTCATTCAGTGCATACAGACTAACTGTATCTTATGACTTTGTTCTGAAATCCAGTACTCAATGCATAGTTCATGGCTCAAATTCATCAACCATGATCCTCATAAATATTCATCAAATGTCTGTCTTCATTAGGCAATTATTAACATGTCAAGGATATCTATGGAGAAAATGAAAGTGATAAATTCTATCTATATTTACTCTTATTTGAAAGGCTAATTTTATTTTTAGAGCTCTTTGATAAAATCCTTTAATAAAAGGAAATTTCCTTTAGAAATAGTGTTCTGTTTTCAGGCTAATCATTTGACACACAGAAAGTTTATTAGTTTTGCTGGCTGAATGGATATTAGCCAAATGATGGTCTATGTAACTACTCCAATTCAGAGAAGGATAATATAAAGTACTGTTCTTAAAAGGTTAAACCGATGCCTTCTCTGCTAATAGTACCTTGGAAGTGTTTTTCTAATGGAGAGAACTGGCAGTGACTCATTTCCACCCTTACCTGGTCCCCTTGGTGATCAGTAACCCTAAGACTGTTGCATGGGGTTGATATACAGCTGCAGATAGACAGAGGGAAAGGACTGGCAAACTTTTTCTTTAAAGGACCAAATAGTAAATATTTTAGGCTTTGCTGTTCAACTCTACTGTTGTTGCTCTAAGGCAGTCTTAGACAATATGTAATGAACAGAAGTGGCTGGGCTCCCCAAAATTTTATTTTAAAAAAGGGGGAGGAGCAGATTGTATTCGGATTATTAGGCCATAATTTGCCCACTACTGGAAAAGAGAAAACCCATCAGGATGTCAGACTGGTTTTCAGCTTACAATGGGAGAGTGCAGGCTAGGACTGGACATTTTAGCTAAGCCCAAAGAAGCCAATGAATGTTGGGGTTCTATATAAGCAAGTAGGTCCACTAGGATAGGAAAAGTCATGAGAAGGCATTAATAAAAGAGTGATGATACCAATGGCTAATGTTCGCAGAGGACTTGCTATGAAACTTGTGTTAGATGCTTTACATGTAATCTTTACAATCTCATGTAATCTTTATACTAACTTTGTAATCTCAAGAAATTGCTGTAATAACCTAACCCTGAGGTAGGTGTTATTATAATCCCATTTTATAGATGAGATTGAAAGATGGAGAGGCTAAATAAATTTCTCAATGACATACAGCAAGTAAGTGATATAGTTGAGATGTGAACCCAGATAGTGTGACTTCAGAGATTGTTCTTCAGTGAACAGGGGGTTCTTCAACCTCTCACCAGGGGACAAAGCCAAGTCCAAAGTCTTCTAGGTACTTTAGTCTCGGTTCAGGTTCTAGGGGTTCACTGTGCTTAGGATGAACCAAGAATAGTGCCCTGGGGTTTGCACTGTGGGGAGACAATTTTCATGGGTCTTTCATGTTTCTGCCTGTGTTCAAGCAAAGGAAATGGCAGCCTTTTGTTGAAGACTGTCTTTTTAGGGTGTTTGTCTATTGAACAGCCTTGGCAGGTAGAGACATTATCTCCCTCTAGAGCAGAAGGGAGTTTTGTTTACTTTATCATAAAGATAATGTTTCCCTGTGGGGCAAAGTTGGGTATGTTTACTTGCAGCCCTTTATAAAGATTGGAGATCTTTAGCTCTGTTGGAAACCCACAGTGTGTGTAGTATCCACCTGGCCTATCCTGTCACCCCCGTGGTAACTGGGGGTCAAGGGGGAAATGACATGAACATAAATCTTATGTCACTTGCTGTGTGGAGTGAAATGAAGTCCTTTAGCTTTGGCCCAGGAGTCTGATGGCTTCTGCCAGCCTCCATGAATCTGTGGTAGGCTGACTTGTTGTATAAACAGGGTAAAATCTTAGCTCTTTCACAATTCTCAACATACACAGGTGGTACAGTGGGTTATGAAGGCTGATCTGAGGGTGAAGGCTGTCCACTCTTGGCTTGGCTTTGTGTCTTTTAAAATTATGGATGGATGAATGCAGGCCATACTGAGATCTGAATGTTTCTATCCCCGAAATTCATATGTTGAAATCTCACCCCCCAAGGTGATGGTATTAGAAGGTGGAGGTTTTTGAAAGTGATTAGATCATGAGGGCAAAATCCTCATGAATGAGATTAGTGACTTTGTAAAAGAGGCCTCAGTGAAAAGATGTCTGTATAGGAGGCAGACTCTGGTAACAGACGCTGAATCAGCTGGTGCCTTGATCTTCGACTTCCCAGCCTCCAGAACTGTGAGAAATAAATTTCCTTTGTTTATAAGCTCCTCGGTCTTGGTATTTGTGTTATAGCAGGCACAACAGACTAAGGCCAGAAGGCTGTACTGAATCCAGAGAGAGGCCAGCTTCTGCAAGCATCTGTAGATCTTGAGTCCATAACTAGCTCTTGATTTCCTAACTAGCAGCGTGCTGTGATCTTCTGAGAAGTTCTGAAACTGGCCACGAGGAGTTAAAGATGTAGAGTTGCTTCATTGGAATGATCTTCAATGAACCATAGCTGTAACATAAATATTACATTCCAGTAATCTAATACAGTGGTTCTGGAACCTAGCTGCTCATCAGAATCCCATGATGTTAAAACAACTGATTCCTGAGCACCACCTCAGAACACAATTTATCAGAAAATCTGAGGGTAAGGCTCAGAAATCAGTATTTGACAA
Organism: Sus scrofa; assembly: GCF_054392235.1. Lineage (NCBI taxonomy): Eukaryota > Metazoa > Chordata > Mammalia > Artiodactyla > Suidae > Sus > Sus scrofa. The sequence continues at coordinate 113,024,594 of NC_139385.1, read as the reverse complement.
CGGTTTCCCAGATTATGTAGATGCATTCAGTCCCTGACCTAGTCCAATGATAAGGACTGAATTATAAGACAAATCCTATTGCTTCTCTGTATCTAATTTTCTTTATTTGTTACAAAATAGAGTTGTGTTGGCCAATATGGTGGCAGTTGGCTATTTAAAATAAAATGTGGCTATTTAAAATAAAATCAATCAACATTAAAGTTTAAAATTCAATTCCTCAGTTTTATTAGCTACATTTCAAGTAGTTAATAGCTACCTGTAGCTAGTGGCTACAGTATCATGGACTGCAAATACAAAACATTACCATCATCACAGAAAGGTCTATTGGATATCTTATCACACCAGAAAAGAAGGAAGCCATGAAAGACTCCTGGGGTTGTACTAGGAAAACTCAGGGACCAAAAGGAATAAACTTCTATTGACCAAAGATGTGGTAAGTTGAGTACTGATTAGAATAATAACTGCAGTGGATTGAAGTGTCTTAAATATATTTAAATCCATGAGTTCATAATCCTATTAAAAAAAAATGTATTGCTGACTAACCATGCTAGGGAAATAAGTCATTATTTGAAAACTGAAAAATAAAGGCTTACCAAGTATTTAATCGGTAATTTTTTTTTTTTTTTTTTTTTTCTATTTAGGGCTGCACCTATGGCATATGGATGTTCCCAGGCTAGGGGTGGAACCTGAGCTGCAGCTGCCGGCCTACACCACAGTTACAGCAACACCAGATCCAAGCCGAGTCTGCTACTTATACCACAGCTCTCAGTGACGGTGACGCTGGATCCATAACCCATTGAGTGAGGCCAGGGAGTGATCCTGAGTCCTCATGGATACTAGTTGGGTTTGGAACCCACAACGGGAACTCTCTAATCAATAATTTCATAAAGGAAAGGCTGTATAGATGCTTGAAATAGTACTGAGATCCATAGCATAAGGCCCATTAGAAGGTCCTGTGGGATTGAGCACCTGCTGCCTTTTGCTGGAATCACTTCAAGAACAAACATATCCTAGTATTGCTTTTTCTTCCTTTTTCTCTTTCACTCCCCATTTCTTGCATTTTTTTTCTCTGGGATTCCCATATAAATTGCCGTGTTCAAACTTCTGTCTCAGGCTCTGCTTTTTGCGGTGTGTGTATGTGTGGCGCAGCGGGGCAGGTGCCCGGGCTAGGACAGAATTCTAGTTCAAATTCTTTTCTCTTTTCTTTTCTTTCTTTCTTTCTTTTTTTTTTTTTTTTTGTGTGTGTGTGTGTGTGTGTGTTTTGTCTTTTTCGGGCCGCACCCACCCGCAGCATATGGAAGTTCCCAGGCTAGGGGTCGTATCCCAGCTGTAGCCACTAGCCTATGACACAGCCACAGTAATTCGGGATCTGAGCCGCATCTGTGAACTTTACCACAGTTCATGGCAATGCCAGATGCTTAACCCACTGAGCGAGGCCAGGGATTGTACCCGTGTCCTCATGGATACTAGTTAGGTCATTACCACTGAGCCACGACGAGAACTCTTCTAGTTAAAATTCTTAAAAGAGAATCTAAACCACCTGGGATGTAGATTTGGTTGCTGGATTATGATCCTGCTCCTGCTCCAATCTCCTGTGAGGGGCTGTCTCTTCCAAAGATGTAAGTGGAACTTCTTAAAGTAGAAGAGGTAGAAGGGAGGGATGATTCTTGGACGCAAAACTAATTATGTTTTCAGGCTATAGCTCTGCTGCTTAGAGAATGATCTGTTGACCACCACCACCAGTAGCTTCTGGGAGCTTTTTAGAAATGAAGAATTCCCAGCTGCACCTGCTGAATGCAAATCTGTTTTTTTTTTTTTGGTCACCCAAGGCATATGGACTTCCCGGGCCAGGAATTGGATCTGAGCCACAGTCTTGATCCAAGCCACAACTGTGGCAACATCAGATCCTTAACCCACTGTGCCAGGCCAGGGATTGAACCTGTGTCCCGGGGCTCCCAAGATGTTGTTGATCCTGTTGCACCACAGTGGGAACTCTGCAAATGTGCTTTTTAACATGATTCCCCAGGTGATTCACATGTATGATAAAAAAAGAAAAACCTGCTGTAGAGGGAGTAATAGTTATCCAGCTCAGAGATAGTTTTATAAGAGGTGAGATGTTGCATCCAAAGGTCAATGGGAATCACAAGTAGGGGAAGGAGAGCTCATACTGTTATATGGGGCGGGGGGAGGGGGGAGGAGGTTAGAAGAGGAAAAGTGGATTGAATCTACATGAAAATACCTTAAGTCCATAATAGGAAAAACGCTCTGTACCTAGGTTATTATATCCTATATCATAAACCTCAAAAAAATGTTCAATGGGAAGATAAAACACCTCCCCACTCCAGTCAACAGAAAATAACATCTGCCTGTGTGTAGACACACAGCAGGTTCTTCTTGAACTACTGATAAATATTGAATCCAAGGCTTGTGTTAGGGAGTGTGTTTGTGAGGAAGACAACCCATCCTGGCAATCTACTCCTTCCTTCTTTCTGACCTTCATCATCCCTCCCTACCTGCTGACATCATTCCCCACCTCAGTTCACTGCCCCCTCTCTCCTGTAAGAACTTTCAGTTACAGGCATGGTGTACTTGTAAATGTTTAACAAGTGGCTCTCCAGAAACAAATACAAAGCTCTGATTTGTAGCGCTGACCAATTTCCATAGTGTAAGTACTCCCTCCATGGCTGATTGGGAGCTGAACACAGAGTTGGGAGGTGGTACAAACTGGCTCCAACACATCCCAGGAAATAAAAAGTCGGAAGGACCAAGTGAAAGTTTACAGCCTTCCCAGAAGTGAGGGAAAGAAAATTAAGTTTTTGAGGGCCTGGACTGCTTGCTTTACCTTCCATTACTATGATTTTGAAACATAACTATCTCCTTCAAGTCAAAGGGGCTTGTCTTATCGCCTGGCTGCAGATCTGGCCATCTCATCCAGTCTGTGGCTATCTCTTGGCTTCAACTTTATTGAGAATATCCTTTAGTTTAGTTGTAGCTCTAAAAGAACCAGAAACTCAGCTGGAGAAAAGGTTTTAGGACAGCCAGAGTGACTTATAGTCAGTATTTACTAAAGCTTCTTCTGTAAACATTCTCCAGGCTCTGGAATGCTCATACCCACCCTTCTTGGACATGACACACCCCATCCTCCTCTGCCTGAGTGGAGTCCCAATGACTCCCAGTGACTCCGGCCAACTCCCTTGGGTGTCACACACCCTGCCTTTCTGGCCAGAGTTCAAGCCATCACCTGGTTCCTTGGATGCCATCTAAGGAATACCTGTGTTTCCGGGGAGACCTCAAGTGGGCACATAACTCCCTACCCTTGGGGGGGATACAAGCAGATAATGCATATCTATCTAACTTGCTGTAGGCGTAGCAGGCAGCTTAGACCTCTCCCCCTTCCTACAAGCACCGCCTTGTAGGAGTGCCTGATCCACCAGCCCTATCTCGTCTGGGCACCTCCCAAGCTCCATAACCACTGATTTCTGTTTGGTGCAGTTCTGGGCCAGCTGAACCACCCTCTCCTCATCTTTACTAAGTACACACCTGAATTTCTCATAACTGCTCTGGTTGCACACCTTTCTTTTCTTGGAAAGCATCCCTTGCTAGGAGTCCAGCTCTCTACAGACAGCCCAAGTTACTGCTTCCTTACCTGTATGAAAATCATTTTTTGGAGTTCCCGTTGTGGCTCAGCGGCAACAAACCCAACTAGTATCCATGAAGACGCAGTTTCAATCTCTGGCCTCGCTCATTGGGTTAAGGATCTGATGTTGCCATGAGCTGTGGTGTAGCAGACAAGGCTCAGATCCCACATTGCTGTGGCTGTGGTGTAGGCTGGCTGGTGCAGCTCTGATTCAGCCCCTAGCCTGGCAACTTCCATATGTCGCAGGCCCTAAAAAGGAAAAAAATATATTTTTGGGTAACCTTTTCTTTTGTGTTGGTGTCTAACCTAATTGATGATGATTTTCAGGAAAGAAATGCTTCTACTGGCAAGTTAAAAAGTCTCCATTTTTAGGAGTTCCCATTGTGGCGCAGCGGAAACGAATCCAACTAGGAACCATGAGGTTGCAGTTTCGATCCCTGGCCTTGCTCAGTGGGTTATAGATCCCATATTGCCGTGAGCTGTGGTATTTCCATGAGCTGTGTTGTACAATTGTAGACGCAGCCCAGATCTGGTGTTGCTGTGGCTCTGGCGTAGGCTGGCAGCTATAGCTTCAATTAGATCCCTAGCCTGGGAACCTCCATATGCCGCGGATGCAGCCCGAAAAAGACAAAAAAAAAAAAAAAGTCTCCATTTTTGGAGTTCCTGTTGTAGCTCAGCAGTAAGAAACCTGACTAGCATCCATGAGAATGAGGGTTCCATCTCTGACTTTGCTCAGTGGGTTAAGGATCTGGCATTGCTGTGAGCTGCAGTGAGTGTCACAGATGCAATCTGGATCCTGCATTGCTGTGGCTGTGGTCTAGGCTGGCAGCTACAGCTCTGATTCGACCCCTAGCCTGGGAGCTTCCATATGCCAGTGTGCGGCCCTCAAAAAAAAGCAGCCCTAATATCTGTTTGGAATGTAACAGCTTGTTTGGTCCTCTTGCCAGATAAATGCACCTTTATCTTTAGATTTATGATTTGTTTTTTATTTCTTCTAAAATAGAGACATAAGTAGTGGAAGTTCCCATAGCTCTAACTGTCAGAACTGGGGCCTCTTCTCTAAGGAGTATTTCTTTTCCAGCCACCCAAAGCTGCCACTAGTTTGGGTTTATTCCTTTTTTTTTTTTTTTTTTTTTTTTTTTTTGTCTTTTTGTCCCTTTAGGCCTGTGCCCGTGGCACACGGAGGTTCCCAGGCTAGGGGTCCTATCGCAGCTATAGCCGCTGGATATATGCCAGAGCCACAGCAACGCCAGATCCGAGCCACATCTGTAACCAGCACCACAGCCCATGGCAACGCCGGATCCTCAACCCATGAATCGAGGCCAGGGATTGACCCCGAAACCTCATGTTTCCTAGTTGGATTCGTTTCCGCTGCGCCATGACGGGAACTCCAGGGTTTATTCCTTTTAATTCTCATTCTCTGTCCATTATGTTTTCTCCTCTGAGGACATAAACACATCAGCACCTTTTCTTCCAAAGTCAAAGCCAGCTTAAGTGATGAAGAACAGTTTAACCTGAAAGAAGCACTAACGATGACTCAGCTAACATACCACAGTTTCTGTGTCTTTCCAAGGTTGGAGGAAGCACTAGGGCTAGAGGTCAGTGTGTCTTTCCTGCCAGCTGAGACCCTTACTTCACCCTTTGAGTGTTCCAACCAGAGTGAAGTTCCCAGGTCTCCAGAATAAAAAATGTCTTTAATTCAAAGCCCAAGTTATGCAGGAAGGAGCCCCAGCTTCTGCTGTCAGGCCCAAAAGGCTGACCATGACACATCCTTGACCCTTCCCTGTCTCCCAGTTGTCCAGGGAGCTGGTGTCCGATATGTCCTTTAACCCTCCACAGAGTTTCCTTCTGTGAGGCTTTGGCTGAGTTTGGAAGGCTGCCAATCAAGACACAAAAATGGAAGTGCTTGAGGGGAGGGATTCTTCCAGAGTTCTTGGTTTTCGGAGAGATGACCAGCATCAAATGGCTCTGACAGAAAAGATGAAAGGAATCAACATTATAAGCAGTTAGGAGATTAGACTGTCTAAGCGATGTGGTTCAAGATGAGGCAGGAGCCATAGCAGAGGAATTTCTGCCCTGGAGTTGCTAGGATTCTGAGCAAGATTTCGGGGAACTTATCAGAAAATATTAACTTGAATGGGCACTCAAATCCAGCAACAAGAAAGACCACAGCAACCAAAGTCATAAGGAGGTGAGATTCTATGTAATTATAATATCCCCTAGGGACAGGCATTGCGCTGCAGGCTGAGATTGGGTGACCCCTGCCCAGTGAGCAAATGATCAGATATTCAGCTATAATATGGACTGTGGATATACCCAGAAGAATTCTTAGTGCATGCACTTGAATAAATTTAGCTTGCTCTTTCTCTCTCATTAAAGCCCTTCTTTGAACAAAGGACTGTACAAAATGTGAGCAGATCTTTGAAATGCATAAGATAAGGTCCATCTGAGCTTTGTATATAGTAGGTACTTAGAAAATGGTGTATTGATTACAATCTTATAGAGCTCATCTCCTGCAGGCTGGCTGTGGCCATGGTCTTTAAAGAGCGATAGTAACAAGTATTCAGAATGTCCCACAATGAGACTGTCCCTCTGTTAGGACAGGGCTTCATCTGTTTATTCCAAAATGTGTCAAGCTGAGTATTCCCTTGGCCTTAGAAGAGGTAAGACATAGTCCAGGGCGTTGATATAAGTCTTGAAATTGGGCTGAGGCGGTCAGATGTGTGCATTAACAAATATCTTGAAATCAGGAAAGTAGCCTTTCCCTCTTCCTCCTCACTTCCAAAAATATCTTTCCAAGATATTCTCTATTGTTTTTCCAGTGCAGTTAGGTCGTGGTTTGCCTTATAAGGGACTGCAGGGTTTTAAGAGCTCTCACCAAAGGAAGTTTTTCCTGCTGTTCTGCTGGAGTTGCCGTCTGCTTAATTTTAGTTCATTATGTCGGTAAAAACAGGGAGGGCTTTATGGGGCAAAAGGCCCAGTCATCGTGGGAAGAATGAATCATTCTGAGAGCAGCGTGATGGGCTGGAAGGCAAAGGCAGTGGAGGGGCAGGAAGCTGGGGGTGGGTGGTTTATTGAGAACAGCATCAAAAGCCTGTCTTCTCTCTCCCTTACTCCCACTAGGGGGTGCCCAGCTTCCCAGAATAATCACTATGACTAAGAAGTTGAGGTTTGAGGGGGCATCTCCTAAGAGAAGGGTACTGACTTGATCCAGGTTTCCTGCACCTCTGCCCTGATGTGAGAAGATACCTGGGGATGGGGGCTAAGGAGTGCAAGGATGGGGTGAGGGGAGGGGTCTCAAATCAGTGAGTCCACTAATGCCTCTTAAGCACTTGAGGATTCTTTTGTTTGTTTGTTTGTTTTAGGGCCACGCCCGATGCATATGGAAGTTCCCAGGCTAGGGGTTGAATCAGAGCTGCAGCTGCTGGCCTATGTCGCAGCCACAGCAACAGCAACGTCAGATCCTTAACTGAACAAGGCCAGGGATTGAACCTGAATACTCGTAGATACCAGTCGGATTCATTACCACTGAGCCACAACAGGAAATTGAAGATTCCTAATCCATAGAAACCTCTGGGAATATGCTGCGTTCTTTAGGACCCATGGGTCTTAACATCAGTGGCTAGAGTAATTATGGACCAGAAAATCCTCCTGGGCATAGGAGGTGATGGTATTTCACCCCGGGGTGAAAGAATTGGTGGTTGTAATAAATGAGCAGGACCGAGGGTTTGGTTACAGGCCAGGGATGGAATAAAAATCAAAACTGAGGTGAGATTCTGAAATAAAGCGGGTAACAGGGGTAATAGGTATAACAGGTATGGATGAAGGTCAGGAAGAGGTGAGAGTATTTGGAGGGTCTTAAAACATCTAGGCCCTCATAATGGCAAGAGCATAATTTTCAGTTATGAATGGTTTTGTAGAATGTAGAATTTGAACCTTAGTAGACATGAGTTCAAATTTCAGTTCAAGCATTTGATAACCATATATAACCTTAGAGATTTACGAAAGTTTTCCAACATCTTTAACTCCCAGTCCTTTCATCTTTAAAATGGGACTATTGATACTAGGGTTATCTGAGAATTTAAAAGGTAAGGCAGGAGTTCCCATTGTGGCTCAGCAGTAATGAACCCGACTAGTATCTGTGAGGATGTGGGTTTGATTCCTGACTCCACTCAGTAGGATGTGGCATTACCCTGAGCTGTGGTGTAGGTCACAGATGCAGCTCGGATCTGGCGACCCCTAGCCTGAGAACTTCCATATGCCCTGAGTATGGCCCTAAAATAAATAAATAAATAAATAAAATAAAAGGTAAAGCATAAGTTCCCGCTGTGAATCAATGGGATCAGCAGCGTGACTACAGCGCCAGCGTATAGGTTTGATCCCTGGCCCAGTACAGTGGGTTAAAGGATCTGGAGTAGGTCACAACTGTGGCTCAGATCTGATCCCTGGACTCAGGGAACTTCCATATGCTGCAGGACAGCAAAAAAAGAATTAAAAAAAAAAGAGGTAAAAATTTGAAAAAAAAAAAAAAATGTTAAGGCATGCCTGCAGCATATGGATATTCCCAAGCTAGGGGTTGAATAGGAGCTGTAGCTCCCTGCCTACACTACAGCCACACCACAGCAACTCAGGATCCGAGTTGTGTTTGGGACCCACACCACAATTCACGGCAATGCCAGACCCTTAACCCACTGAGCAAGGCCAGGGATGGAACCTGTGTCCTCATGGATGCTAGTCGGGTTCGTTAACTGCTGAGCCACGACAGGAACTCCTCCAACTAAATTTTTAGAGGTCACCATCTGGTCCTGAGGACTTCAGTCTTGGAGAATTAAACTCTCTTGCCCATGGCGGCACAGAGTGCCAAAGCCTGGCTTGGAATCCAAGTGCAATGCTCTCCTGTATTACCAGTTAATCCATGTTAACAAGAAAATGATTCCCAGTTCTTTCAGATGGTTTCCCAAAGTATGAGCCATAGACCACCTGTACGAGCATCAGCAGATGGGCTTGATAAAAATGCAGCTCCCTGGCCTCCTGCCAGACCTGTGCAATCAGACTCTCTGAAGTTTAAGAGCAAAGGCTTAGAAAGTTAGCCAGTCCCAGGTTGTACTTTTATGTGGAAACATAATACCTTAATCTACCTGAGTGCTCTTTTGTGGAGGAAAATCGCGGCCCTTCGGCAGGCTTCTCACTGCTTTGAAAATCATACCTCAGAGGTGTTTCTGACCTTGCTTATTTATGGAGCCAACTCTGTCCCTAGCTACTTCCTTCCTTCCCCCAGAACTTCCTAAATGTTGGAAACATCGCTGTGAAGATCACAGACCCTTTCTGTGGACACCCAGTGAAATGGTAGGATTCGGGAAGGTCACTTTGATTTCACTCCTGAGCCACAGTGTTAACCTGGCCTCTTGTCAAGGCAGTGGGTGAGGGGAGGGAGTTTGGGTTCTTATTTCTGGGGATGGAGTAGGGGACCACCAGGGTAAAGGCTGATCACCAGCTGCTGCTTCCTCTGCGTTGACAAAGCACTTGCTGCCAGCTTGGCTGTGCTTAGACTGTGGGTGGGGGCAAAAATGGCCCCTTCCTCTAAAGCTGTGAGCATTGATCTCAGTCTGGAGAGAGATGGGCTCTGGACATGTGAACAGACTCCTCAAGCTTCCTCCTGACAGCAAGGACTGCATGAGCTGGCTTTTCAGAAAGGAACTTGTGACTGTGCATCACTCTCCAAACAGACAGACCATTTCAGACTCAGAGAAACACCAGTGGCAACAGCCTCTGCTTTAAGTTCTGACCAGTTCTTGCAGCCCTTGACCTCTGGGGCGTGCCTGCACTGCAGAAATACAGGAGCTGTTCAAGGCATACTGGGGGCTGCAGAGAAATTGTGCAAAAAGGATTCATGTCAGCTTCAAAGTGCCTGAAACAAGCATAAAAATGCTGCCAGGAAGACAGTTGTTGCTACCTTAAATCTTTCAGAGGACAAAGTGGGAACTAAATACCACTAAAAACAAATCAGATCACAATTGTGTAGCAAATGTCACTTTCGTCAGTACGTAACTGGAGGTTAGGGGAAGGGCCGTGTGGAGCTGATTTTAGCTGCTTCTTTGTCTTTTTTAGGGCCGCATCGCAGCATATGGAAGTTCCCGGCTATGGTTCGAATTGGAGCTGTAGCTGCTGGCCTATACCACAGCAATACCTACTACACCAGATCAGAGCTTTGTCTGTGACCTACACTACAGCTCATGGCAACGCCAGATCCTTAACCCACTGAGCGAGGCCAGGGATCAAATCCACGTCCTCATAGATCTTAGTCGGGTTCGTTACCACTGGGTCACGACGGAAACTCTCTGGTTTTAGTTTCTTACCAAGAGGGACCATGTCCCTGAAGGGAGTACTGTTAAGTAAAAAGTTCTCCTCCAAAAAACATCATTTGTACCCTTCCCAATCTATTCTTTCCCTTTTTGTTTTCTAGGAACCAGAGGATTCACCTGACTTAACTGGAGATGGCTCCCTTCCCTAATTTATATTTCCACTCCTGAAGCTTCCCTAATATCACGCTCAGGCTTGGTGTAAGCAGACAGGAGTAGTGAAGAGGCAGCCACCTCAGAGGCACAAGTTCACAGATGCAGAGCTGCCCTTCTGCTGGGCCCGAGGCAAAGAAAAATCCCAACCTCTTTCTTGTATTCATCGGGTTTTGTGGAACCTGGAAAGGAAATAAATTCCAAAAGCAGGAAATGACCCAGAGACCATAACAATATGTGAAAAGCCGGGCCAGTGCTTCCGTCACTTTGTTTCCAACTATTCTAATCTGTGTCCCAGGAAGCCTGACCCATTACCAGATGGAGATCTGTTTTCAGACGCCTCTTGGCATCTGCCACCCCCGGCTGGTGACATTTGCACATTTCAAGAAGGCGAACCTGTCCCCATATCTTCAAACTTCCGGAGAGGGGCAGCCCCAGGAAAGTCCTCGGGTCTCTGGCCGACAGCACCAGCCATCTGATGCGCTTCATCTGTAGCTGAACCGTGGCTGGCCTCCAGCCTAGAACACTAGCACACCGAGTCTGTTCTTGAAGACTTGCAGAATCTAAAATCAAAAAGCCCCGTGTTGCCAGAAAAGGCTGGCTCGCTTGCCTGCTTCCTAATCCCTTCTCACCAGGCTTTCCTAAAGAAACTCAGATGAGTCAGGAAGGAAAAAAAAAAAAGAGTGTCTGAGGGAGATTTGGGGTTGAGCTGATCTCTCATTGCTTCTGAAAATGTCCTCCTGTTTTACAATGCGGCTAATGTTTGAGAATTCGGTTGTACTTTTTCTGTTTCCTCCTCTATCAGCTCTCCCTTTGAGGAACACTTCATTTACCACTCAAGACATCAGCTCAGGAAAAGCAGGAGGCCGTCTGATGAGGAATTAATCACTGTTGCCAAGAAGTGTGGACTTCGCTTTTATCCCCAGGAGCAGGGCAAGAAAAACCTCCCACCTCTACTTTCAAATGGAACCATCACTTCAGTTGCTTTGTTCTGGCCCGGGGGCCTGTACTTTTCCCAGGCTTTTAATTTTTACTGAACACTATCCATCAGCCTTCCTACTGCAGGCTGTGTGCCAGTTGGAGTCTAAACACAGTGAGGTGGCTTCTGGGCTACCTTGCCTCAAACAGGTATCCTGCTAATCCCCTCCCCAGGTTATCAGAAAGTAGCTGCAGTTGAATGAATAACATGCCTAATTCTTTCAACACTTTTGAAATATTGAACAGATTAAAGTATAAAGAATCCAATAGATCTGTTGACATCTGGTTTATAGAAAATCTCCAACAAGAAAGAAAGGGTAAGTTCAACATCAGGCTGGGGGAAATGAGTGCAGCAGTGAAGGGCACTGCTCTCCTGCCTTCTGGCATCAGCTACCTGTCCTGGTGTCCTGGTGGCTCTGTGCCACTATCTAAAATTGTGTGCTGTTTTGTATGAAAGAGGTTTTAAAAATTGTGTTCTGATAAGCTTGGATTTATCCTTGGAGAGGGAATGTAGTTTCCATTATGACAGTAGCTTAATATCAAAGGTAGGTTGTACCAACTATAGGAAGGTGGTAATAAGCAGTAGATAAGAGAACATAAGGTATCTTATAAAAAGGAGGGGAGACAGTAAGAAACGCACACACAGAGAAAGCCTTTTTATTGTTGCCAGGAAGAGACAATCTGATACCTAGGACATAGGAGTTGCTCTCTTTCTCTCTCTTCCTCCGCCTGTGGCAAATGAGCCAGGAAAAAGCTAGAAACAAGAGACAGAGAGAAGCTATCTCTCCAACTGTTGGTCCCAGCCAAATAGGATAAATAGTTCATATGATGATGATAATGATGACAAGCGTAATGACGAAGAGATGTTATTGGCCCAGACGAAAAAAACAAAGATTTCAAACTATGCTTAAATCCCAAAGTATTGCTGCTAGAGCCACTTACATGATCCCGGGGACTATAATGAAAGGTATTTAGGATGAGTGAAATAAATACAATTGGATAGAAAAATCAGGATTAGATTAATATGTGATTGAGAAAGGTACTAAATTCCCTTTGTCAAGTACCTATTTTTGTACTGCTTTCAGTCTTGAGTCTTCAGCCTTCAGTCTTGAGCTAATTGTCTGTTAAAAGATAACACGACGAGTTTAAAACTGTATTCTTTTTAAATGTTTTATTACTTTTAATGAATTTTATTACATTTATAGCTGTACAACAATCATCACAACTCAATTTTATAGCATTTCCACATTGAGGTTTAATTGACATATAACATATTGTTTGCCGGTATACAGCCGAATGGTTTGATATTTGTATATATTGCAAAGTGAATACCATGATAAGTGTAGTTAAATCCATCACTATAAATGGTTACAAAAAAAATTTTTTTTTCTTGTGTTGAAAGCTTTTAAGAGCTACTCCCTTGGCAGCTTTCAAACATGCAAAACAGTATTATCAACTATAGTTACCATGCTGTACATTACATATCTATGGCTTATTTATTTTATAACGGGAAGTTTGTACCTTTTGACTGCCCTCATCCATTTTGTCTCCCCTGCTCCCTACTCCTCCAGAAACCACCCATCTATTCTCTTTATCTATATATGAGCTTGGTGAAAAACTGTATTTTTGTTTAAATATATGAGAGAGCAAAAGATTGTTATGTTCTCTGAGACACATATTTGGGATGCCTGGCCACTGGGGGCCTGCTAGGCCTCTACAGCCTTCACCAGAAACAAAGAACAGAGGAGGAAAAACACAGCTTCTTGAGTGCTAGCCATGAAAGGTCAGAGTTATAACATGACAGTAAATCTTACATTCTGCTTAACCCCAGATTTCATAGAGATCATTGCTAGACACTTAAAATGGATGCTTAGATTTTGCAAATGGGAGAACAGAATCAAAAATGGAAAAAAGAATAGAGCCAAGAATCCCAAACTGGCGCCAGATGCCCAGGACAGCTCAGCAAACTCACAGAGGCTCTGTGGCATATGTTAAATGTCACGGGAGACATGGTGATACTTGACGTCTCTTGGCCACAGGTGAACTACTCAGTCAAGACAGTTCACAGTTTCAACATTAGATTGTGCTGCATTCCTTTCAAAGATGTCTTATCTCTGTGAAGCTGGGTTTTCAGCAGCTGTTATAAAATGCAATTATGAAGTGAAAATCAATTGGAACACGAGGTGAATTTGAAGGTTTGAGAAGGTTTGAGGTGAAGGTTTGAGAAGACACTCAGTGCCCAAGTGGCATAGACATCCTTTTATAAATAACTGTGCTTGAGAATAAAATTAAGAGTTCCTGCTGTGGTGCAACAGGATTGGCGGCGTCTCTGCAGCGCCAGGACACAGGTTCCATCCCCAGCCCAGAACAGTGGGTTAAAGGATCTGGCATTGCTGCGGTGTAGGTTGCAGCTGTGGCTTGGATCTGATCCCTCCTGGTCTGGGAACTCCATATACCATGGAGTGGCCAAACAGAAAAAGAAAAAAAAAAAAAAAAAAGGAAATATTTTTTCTTTCAATTTATGTGTATTATTTTTTTCAAACAACTAAATTGTTGGGACCTATCTAACTGGATTAATGAGATTTATGTTAGTTTTTTTTTTTCTTTGACTAGGTGCTCTGTGAAAAAATTACTGAGATACTAAGATGCTGTGAGTTGAGAAAGTTTGAGAACCTCAGAATTAGAACAATACAAACTGTATCAGTGAGCAAAGGTGAATTTTAATGGCTTAAGCTCAAGGGTGAGTAAGGAAAAGTGATTCTATTTTTTTCCCTAGACCATCCAAGGAACTGCTCACAGTATTTGCCCTGTTCCCACATACAAGCAGCAATCTTTGAATGTTTTTATTAATGGAACTATTTGGTTAATAACTGTTAAGGTTATCTTGTACAGTGCTTCCCAAGCTACCTTCCACTATCTCATGGACTAAGTGATAACTTGTGTTGACTTGGCTGGGCCATGGTGCCCAGATATTTAGTCAAACATTATTTTGGATGCTTCTGTGCTTTTTTGGATGAGAATAACAACTAAATCAGTAGATTTTGAGTAAAGCAGATTGCCTCTATAATGTGCGTGGGCCTTATCCAATCATTTGAAGGTCTTAACAGAACAAAGACTGAACTCCCCTGAACAAGGAGGAATTCTGTATATGTAAATACACACACACACACACACACACACACACACACACACACACACACACACATTTTGTTTGTTCTGTTTCTCTGGAGAATTTTAATACAGATTGATACTTTTTAAAGGTACAGTAGAAATAAATTTCTAGGAAAATAATCATATGCTTAAATATTGTGGAAATGTTAAACTATTATAAAAGCTTCTAGGAATTCCTGTCATGGCTCAGTGGGTAAACGAATCTGACTAGGAACCATGAGGTTGCGGGTTCAATCCCTGGCCACACTCAGTGGGTTAAGGATCCGGTGTTGCCATGAGCTGTGGTGCAGGTCGCAGATGCAGCTCGGATCCCGCATTGCTGTGGCTCTGGCGTAGGCTGGTGGCTACAGCTCTGATTAGACCCCTAGCCTAGGAACCTCCATATGCTGTGGGAAGTGGCCCTAGAAAAGGCAAAAAGACAAAAAAAAAAAAAAAAAAAAAAGCTTCTAAATGCTTTCTTTCAGTTTCCATATTTAGTTTGATTAGTAACAAAGAGTTTGCAAGTCTATGTTTTGTAAATAAGTTCTTTTGTGTAATTTTTTTAGAGTGCACGTATAAGTAATATATGGTATTTGTCTTACTCTGACTTCACTTAGTATCATAATCTCTAGGTCCATCCATATTGCTGCAAATGGCATCATTTCATTCTTTTTTATGGCTGAGTAATATTTCATTGTGTTTATTATCACACATCTTCTTCATTCATTTGCCAGTAGACATTTAGGTTGCTTTCATGTTTTGGCTATTATAAACAGTGATGCTATGAACATTGGGATACATGTATCTTATCAAATTAGAGCTTTCATCTTTTCTGGATGTATGCCCAGGGGTGGGGTTGCTGGATCATATGGTAGTTTTATTTTCAGTTTTTCCAAAGTGGTTTTACTAATTTACATTCCCACCAACAGTGTAGGAGGGTTCCCTTTTCTCCACACCCTCTCCAGCACTTATTATTTGTAGACTTTTTGATCATGGCCATCCTGACTGGTGTTAGGTGATACCTCATTGTAGTTTTGGTTTGCATTTCTCTAATAATTAGTGATGTTGAGTGTCTTTTCATGAACCTATTAGCCATCTGTATATCTTCTTCAGAGAAATGTCTATTTAGGTCTTCTGCCCATTTTTTGATTAGGTTGTTTGTACTTTCTATATTGAGGATGGGTGGGGATGTATAAATTAGGAGTTTGGGATTAACAGATACACACTACTATATATAAAATAAACAACAAGGTCCTACTGTATAGCACAGGGAACTGTATTCAATATCTTGTAATAATCTATAATGGAAAAGAATCGGAACAGTAATATATATGTATATAGATACAAAGCATATAATTATATATAAAACTGAATCACTTTGCTGAACACCTGAAACTAACACAACATTGTAAATCAATTATACTTCAGGTTTAAAAAAATGTTTTTCAAGAGTAGGACAAAGTACTTTATTCCTATGGAAAAGATAGCATGTATAGAAAGAGAATAAAGAAACCCCAAAACTTTACCTTAACATTCAGCAATTATAAACTGTACCCTCATCGCATACCCTCCTTTAGGTAACAGTTCATTTTTCACTTTACTTTGGCTAGGTCCATCCATGATGCTGCAAATAGCATTATTTCATATTTTAAAATATTTTTATTAGGAGTTCCCTTTGTGGCTCAACGGAAACGAACCTGACTAGCATTCATGAGGACTTAGGTTCAATCCCTGGCCTTGCTGAGTCGGTTAAAGATCTGGTGTTGCCATGAGCTGTGCTGTAGGTTGAAGAGACGGCTCGGATCCAGCATTGCTGTGGCTATGGTGTAGGCTGGCAGCTACAGCTCCGATTCAGCCCCTAGCCTGAGAACCTCCAAATGCCCGTGGGATTTTTTTTTTAAATAAACTGAAAAAAAAAAAAAAAAAGAAGGATATTAACAGCTGCACTTCTATTTTTTTTTTTTGTCTTTTTTGCCATTTCTTGGGCCGCTCCTCCGGCTATGGATGTTCCCAGGCTAGGGGTCAAATCGGACCCATAGCTGCTGGCCTATGCCAGAGCCACAGCAATACAGGATCTGAATTGTGTCTGCGACCTACACCACAGTGGATCCTTAATCCACTGAGCAAGGCCAGGGATCACACCCACAACCTCATGGTTCCTAGTGGGATTCGTTCACCACTGAGCCACAACGGGAGCTCCACACAGCTGCACTTCTAAATAAGATCTTAGAGGTATAAAATAAACTACTGTGGAATAAACCCCATGGATGGGGGACTCAAAGCCCCTCCCCCCAAAAGAGTTTCTGGGACATACTTTGTGTAGCATTGATCTCAAAAGACATGTAAATATATCTGTTCATGCACACATATATTTGCCCTTTTTTATTTTATTTATTTATTTTTTTGCCACCACACCTGTGGCATGTGGAATCTCCCAGGCTAGGGGTCGAATTAGACCTGCAGCTGCTGGCCTACACCACACCACAATGCAGGATCCAAGCTGCATCTGTGACCTAGGCTGCAGCTTGCAACAATGCCAGGTCCTTAACCCACTGAGTGAGGCCAGTGATAGAACCTCACAGAGACTATGTTGGGTTCTTTTTTTTTTTTTTTTTTTTTGTCTTTTTAGGGCCGCACCTGTGGCATATGGAGGTTCCCAGGCTAGGGGTCGAATCGGAGCTGCAGCTGCTGGCCTATACCACAGCCATAGCAACACTGGATCCGAGACGTGTCTGTGACCTATACCACAGCCCACAGCAATGCTGGACCCTTAACCCACTGAGCGAGGCCAGGGATCAAACCCGAAACCTCATGGTTCCTAGTCGGATTCGTTTCTGCTGCGCCACGAGGGGAACTCCCCTAGTTTCCCGATTTTAACATCTATGTGACCATAGTACAATTTTCCAAATGAAGATATTAACATCAGTACAAAACTATTAACTATGAACTTATTCAGATTTCACCAAATATATATATTTTATTTTTTTTTAAATTTTATTTATTTATCTATTTATTTTTGTCTTTTTGCCTTTTCTAGGGCCGCTTCCCGCGGCATATGGAGGTTCCCAGGCTAAGGGTCTAATCCGAACTGTAGACGCCAGCCTACGCCAGAGCCACAGCAATGCGGGATCCGAGCCACGTCTGCGACCTACACCACAGCTCACAGCAATGGCAACGCCAGATCCTTAACCCACTGAGCAAGTCCAGGGATCGAACCTGAAACCTCATGGTTCTTAGTCGGATTCGTTAACCTCTGAGCCAGGACGGGAACTCCTCACCAAATATATTTTATTTTATTTTATTTTTTTTGCTATTTCTTTGGGCCACTCTGGTGGCATATGGAGGTTCCCAGGCTAGGGGTCTAATCGGAGCTGTAGTCTCCAGCCTACGCCAGAGCCACAGCAATGCAGGATCCAAGCCGCGTCTGCAACCTACACCACAGCTCACGGCAACGCTGGATCGTTAACCCACTGAACAAGGGCAGGGACCGAACCCGCAACCTCATGGTTCCCAGTCGGATTCGTTAACCACTGTGCCACGACGGGAACTCCACCAAATATATTTTAAATAGTGAAGTCACAACTCTAGGAAGTCACAACTTTAGTAGATACTGGGGTAGAAAAGATTTTTCCAGAATGTATTGAAACTGTTGCTTTATTTTGTGTGTAGATCAGCCAACTGAGAATTAGAAAAGTTTGACGGCAATGGTGGCTTGTTCTGTAGAATAGTATACAAACCACAAACCTCAATTAAAAACATCTCACACGGAGTTTCCCGTTATGGCTCAGTGGTCAGGAACCCGACTAGTATCCATGAGGATGCTGGTTTCTATCCCTGGCCTCGCTCAGTGGGTTAAGCATCCAGTGTTGCCGTGAGCTGTGGTGTAGGTCGCAGATGTGGTTCGGATCTGGTGTTGCTGTGACTGTGATGTAACCCGGCAGCTGCAGCTTCGATTCAGCCCCTACCATGGGAACTTCCATATGCCATGGTGTGGCCAAAAAAAAAAAAAAAAAAAAAAAAAAAAAAGCCCATCTCACAGGAGATCCATTGTGGCTCAGTGGTTTAATAACCCAACATAATGTCTGTGAGGTGTAAGCTTACGGTGTAGGTCACAGATATGACTCAGATCTGGCATGGCTGTGGCATGGGGCTGCAGCTGCGGTCTGATTCAACCCCTTAGCCTGGAAACTTCTATATGCTGCATGTGGGGCCTTAAAAATAAAAAAGTCACATATCGATTGAGCCAGTACCTCAGTTCCTAAGTTTGACTGCCAGAAATAACAAATTCTTTTGTATTTAGAGAAATTAGTTACTTAATGACAGAACTTATAGAAACATGTTTGAATGCAAATCTGAAATGTCACACATTTTTGGTCAAGTGATTGTTTTCCATCTTTTCTGTAAAGTCTTTCATGACCTTTC
Source organism: Sus scrofa (assembly GCF_054392235.1). Taxonomy (NCBI): domain Eukaryota; kingdom Metazoa; phylum Chordata; class Mammalia; order Artiodactyla; family Suidae; genus Sus; species Sus scrofa. Next base: position 113,005,895 of record NC_139385.1, on the reverse strand, counting down.
TCAGGTATAACCCAATGTGATGGGTTTTTGGGCCTCTACTGTAATGACTTCACAGATGTGTGTCAGGGCACTTGTTAACACTTGCTGTAATTTGGGTAGGTGCCTGCTAAACTGTGAGCTACTTGTGGGCACGGCTGTATCTTGCTCACCCTGGTAGCTCAGTGCCTAATGCCTGAAGCATGGCAGGCCTGTAACACAAGCTTACTAAGGAATGAATTAATCAATCACTTACCAAAAAATGTTCATATCAACATTTTTTTTTTCTATCTGACCTTTTTGGGAAAAGAGCTCATAACTTGAAATTATTCTAGTGAAAAAAATAATGTTGCATGTTTATTAAAAAAGAAAAGCTTTCAAAGTAACTTGTGTTTGAGAAATAGGCTTTGAATGCCAGGTGTGACATAAAAGCTGAAAAAAGAATTTCACTGTTACAAATAGCACAAGTGTCTGGCTGCTGACTTGCTTTATTCAGTAGATGCATTTTACTCCGCAGGTAATTTTATCCCCCTTTGTAAAACCTGCTTTCTACCTAGGCTGATGTGTTGTTATTAGATATCATTATGATTCAGCATTTCTACAATGTGTGTTTTCAAAGAGTCATGTTTCTCATTTCTAATGAGCTATGCAGACATAGGTAATGAAAGGTAATCTAGTCTTACATGTAGCTGGTATTCAATACATTTTTATTGACTGATTCATCACTGAACTCAATGGGGGACAGGTTGGTGCAAACTTACTGGAAGTGTGGGGAGTGTTGGGGGCCGGGGCGGGTGGAGGCAGGCAGACAAAGGCGGGAGAGAGAAGAAAGTAGGAATTCCTCTCAGATGGGAGTGGAGAGGCCTTCTGAATCCCTGATCCACTTCAGCAGTCCTCAGGGGACTGGGGTTATAGGCACATTGTGTTTATTTGCCCTGCGAAGGAGTATCCTTTGGGGTAGGAGCTGCTGTTTCCTAGGAACAAACTGTTCAGGGATTTTATAAGTCTGGGATCGATTTTCAGCATTCTACTTAGGCTTGTATCACCTGATTATAAAACTGGGAAAAATAAGATACCAAGAAAAATTTATAAAAATTCAAAACATAAAGCTGAATATTGAGGTATTTTCATAGGTGGTCTTGTAATTATAGTAGGGTGACTAGGATCAAAGAGAGTGTTGGTCCCAAGTGTCCCCGGTGGCAAGGACGGACTGAATATGTTGTTGGAGAAATGGAGAGGAGAAGAGACTTGTCTCCTGTTTCTTAGAAACCTCACTTCCTTTTAAAAAATTTTATTTAATTTTATTTAGTTATTTATAGGGCTGTACCCAAGGCACGTGGAGGTTCCCAGGCTAGGGATCCAGTCAGAGCTACAGCTGCTGGCCTACACCAGAGCCACAGCAACACAGGATCCGAGCTGCATCTGCAAACCTATAGCACAGCTCATGGCAACGCTGGATCTTTAACCCACTGTGCAAAGCTAGGGATCGAACCTACATCTTCTTGGATGCTAGTCAGTCACTTCTGCATGATGGGAACTCCCCTCACTTCCTTTTAGAAGCCCTGCTCAGTGGCTTGCTCTGGTTCTGTCAGTTGAGAGATGAAAAGGGTTTTGATAATAGGTTGCATTGTTTTGATAAAAGGTTGCATTGTTGGCTTAAAAAATTAATAATGTATTAAGTTGGAGTTCCCATTGTGACACAGCAGAAACAAATCCGACTAGGAACCATAAGGTTGCGGGTTCAATTCCTGGACTTGCTGGGTTAAGGATCCAGCATTGCCGTGAGCTGTGGTGTTGATTGCAGACGTGGCTCAGATCTCGTGTTACTGTGGCTGTTGTGTAGGTTGGCAGCTGTAGCTCCTATTTGACCCCTAGCCTAGGAACCTCCATATGCCTTGGGTGTGGCCCTAAAAAGCAAAATAAATAAGTAAATAAATAATAAAATAAATAATGTATCAGGTCTCTGGTAAGTACTCAGAAAAATCCTTCCTCCTACCTATTTTTTTTTTTTTTTTTTGTCTTTTTGCTATTTCTTTGGGCCGCTCCCGCGGCATATGGAGGTTCCCAGGCTAGGGGTCTCATCGGAGCTGTGGCCACTGGCCTACGCCAGAGCCACAGCAACGCTGGATCCGAGGCGCGTCTGCAACCTACACCACAGCTCACGGCAACGCCGGATCATTAACCCACTGAGCAAGGGCAGGGATCGAACCCGCAACCTCATGGTTCCTAGTTGGATTCGTTAACCACTGCGCCACGACAGGAACTCCCCCTCCTACCTTTTATTTTAAGCACATGGCATTTCTGTACTTTGGTTTCAGTGGGCAATGGTCACAAATGTTCTTCTGGAATGGAAGAAAGGAAAGTTAAGATAAGACTTAAGACCATTCCTGGCAGTTGGGTTGGCTGGGAGAAGTATGGAAAAGCTCAGGGAAACATACTGCCATATATTAAAAAATCTACTTTATCATGGGCCTGGCAGGCCAGGTTAGCCCAGGGCCGTACATGAAGGCCACTAGGAAAGTAAAAGAACCAGCCTGGAGCTCTCAGAAAGGCAGCAAAGCAGATTTCTCTTATCTTGGGTAGAAGCTCAGATCCAGAAGTCATGGATTATTATGAGGACTAATTGAGATAATGTCTGCCAAGGTGACCGACACAGAGCCTAGCACCTAGCAGATGCTCAAGACAGACTGGGTTTCCTTCCCTGCAGTGACTTCATAAGGCCTGAGAGTGGCTGTCTGAAGACACTGTGTCTCAGATGATGGCTTCATGCCATGCTGGTATTCTGCACTTTAGAGAACACTGGAAAGTTGTACTCATGCAAACTCCAAATTCTTACGTTTTGGTTGAGATGAACCATCACTAAGGATGCAGCTCAGTTTGTTCATTTGCAAAATATTATGGTTTTGGGAAATGATCTTGTGACCTGAGTGAGGAAACATATCTGATATCATTTCCTCAGAAAATAATTGGCCTGGATTTCAACTCAGAAGAGAAAGAGGAGTTCCCGTCGTGGAGCAGTGGTTAACGAATCCGACTAGGAACCATGAGGTTGCGGGTTCGATCCCTGCCCTTGCTCAGTGGGTTAACGATCCGGCGTTGCCGTGAGCTGTGGTGTAGGTTGCAGACGTGGCTCGGATCCAGCGTTGCTGTGGCTCTGGTGTAGGCCAGCGGCTTCAGCTCCGATTCAACCCCTAGCCTGGGAACCTCCATATGCCGCGGGAGCGGCCCAAGAAATGGCAAATAGACAAAAACAAACAAAAAAAAACAAAAAAAAAAAAAGAAGAGAAAGAAATAAGAATTCCCCATGGTCGACTGCTGTTTCTATAAGGGGAAAGGACCCAATTTTGATACTTGAGCTAAGATTCCTTGGTAGTACCATACCAACTTCTCACAATCACAGATATTTTGCTTGGAAGCCTAAACCAGGGAGCAACATGGAGCTTTGCTCCAACTGCTTCTCTCTCCATCAGCATTTTTTTTTTTTTTTTGGTCTTTTTAGGGCTGCACCTGCAGCACATGGAGGTTCCCAGGGTAGGGGTCTAATTGGAGCTATAGCTGCCGGCCTACACCGTAGCCACAGCAACACTGGATTGATCCTTAACCTATTGGGTGAGGCCAGGGATCAAACCTGCAGCGTCGTTGGGAACTCCTCCACCAGCATTGTTATAACATCAATGGATTCCTGCCATTTGTGACCAGTCTGTCACTAGGCAGTTCTGTTTGCCTCATCTCCCTGGTCAAAGCCAAGTCCCCAGCCATGAATCCTTTTTAGTCCCTTATCCCGACACTGTGCTGCTTGCTTTCTCAGCATGCTTTCATTATCAGTTTCAATTGGATTCCTCTTGTTGGCTTTACAGCATAATGAGGACTTCCACTGGGAGTGGAGTAAACTCTATGCCAATCCTACATTCTCCTCAACCTTCACATTCTCTTCTCCTTTTTACAGAGACTTATAGAAAGAATATTTATAGTTGTGGACTTTATCTGTTCACTTCTCACTTACTCCTTAAGTTGCCCATCAGCCCAACCAAACAGCTTGTGCTAAGATCATTCCTCGTCCTTGCCCTTGTAGCTGGAGTCTACACTGTTTACCACCCCTCCTCCTGGAACCATTGTCTTTTCTTGGCTTCGTTGACGCAAGACTTTTCTGGTTTCCTCTGTTTTCTCTGACAGCTAATTTACTATCTCTTTTGCAGCCTTAATCTATTCTTCTCTAGTCAGTAAATATTAAAATACTCAAGGCTTACCCCAAGGCATTCTTCTCTTCTTATTCTGTATTTTGTTTATGCCAAAAAATGTTTCTGAACCTAGATCTCTTCTCTGAGCTCTAGACCCACATATCCAATCCTGCTTAAGATTTCTACTTGGACATCTCACCAGCTAAAATATAACACATCCAAAACCCAAAACTCCTGATCTTACACCCCAGACCTCTTGGGTGCTCCTTATCTCACTGAAGGGTTAAGCAGGTGAGGACTTGGAGTCTCCAGGACCCTTGCCTCTGCTTTACCCTTCACATTCAATTTTGCCTTCTAAACCTCTCCTGAATCCACACTCTTCTCCCTTCTTTCTTTCCCACTATCCTAAACTACTATCATCTCTTACCTAGAATACTGTAAAAGCCTCCTTATTAGTCTATCCGTTGTCATTTTGACCTACCCCTTTCCCAGTGTATCCAGAGTGATTTCTTCGTCTGATCTTCATGTCCACCCCCACCCAGCCTGAGAATGTTTAAAATACTTGAACGCCTTTCCATTACTATAGAATACATTTTTTTTCTTTTTTTTTTTTTTTGGCTTTTTAGGGCCGCACCCTCGGCGTATGGAGGTTCCCAGGCTAGGGGTTGAATCAGAGCCACAGCTGCTGGCCTACGCCACAGTCACAGCAACGCCAGATCTGAGCCGCGTCTTTGATCTACACCACCGCTCACAACACTGGATCCTTAACCCACTGAGTGAGTCCAGGAATCAAACCTGCAACCCCATGGTTCCTAGTCAGAGTGGTTTCCGCTCTGCCACAACGGGAATGCCTAGGATACTATATCTTAACCCGACCTGCACCTATCTAGCTGTATCAAACCATGCTGCACCACAGTTCCTGCACACTAGCCATTCCGGCCTTATTTCACTTCCTTTTACTTGCTATGCCTCCCCCTCTCCAATTGCTTTTTGCCCAGAAGGCTCTTCCCCCTCTTCATCTTGTAACTTCCCCACTTTCTTCAAATCCCAGCTCAGCCATGGCTTCCTCAGGGCTGTCTTCCCTGACTTCTATGACCAAGGCAAATCTCTACCATATAACCCTGGGTACTTCTCCTTCATCTGCTGATCATGGCTGTAATTTTATATTTATTGGTGTGACTATTTAGTTCAAATAAATTTCCCACTAACCATAGACTCCATTAGGGCAGGGACTGTTCCTGGTTTTCTGTCTCTAGAACCAGCACAGTGCTTATTATATACATAGTATTGCTTAGTAAATATATTTATTGAATAGATGAATGGATGAATAAATGAATGAATTTTGTTTTTTGTAATTCTTTTGGCTCCCTCTTCTTCTGGCTATTTCACCCATACCAGAACCTTTGTCTAGTCATTGGAACCTCAATCATGAATTTGGTTTATCTGTCTGGTACCACTGCTGGGCCTCCTTCCTCTTATTGGTAATGAAACTCACGAGATACTACGTAACCTTTGGACATTGTCCTCCTGTGGACACTTCCTCTCCTGAAATAATTTTCAGATCAGGATTCTGTTCAGAACTTCAGGCTTAGGTAATAAGAGAGTATTTTATGAGGAGGAGTTATGGCCCAAACTAGAACAATAAGATTATAGAATTGGAGGGAACCCTTGGTAATCATTTAGTTTAATTTCTCAAGCAAAGCAGACATCTTTCTCATGCCACTCCTGACTGATAAAATAGTTGTTTATTGAGCATAGGCCGGTTACTGTCTTAAGACCATTGATGTGGATGAACCATTGAATCCTTTGCAAATGTATGGGTAAGCATGTTACCATCATCCATCTTTTACAGATGGAGAAAGAGTGGAATGTTTATCTAAGTCATATGAATAAAGTGACACAGTCAAGGTTTGAACCCAGGCAGCTTGGTCTTTAGCCACTGTGCTATGCTGTGCTACCTTTCTACTTAGCCAGTGTTTATGTGGATACTTTCAGGGATAGGAACGCACTCCACTATGAACTGGATGCTAGCTGTTTTTCCTAGTTCCAGCCTCTAAAAGTATACAGAATAGCCTGCTTCAACTTCCATAGACAGTCATTCAAATATTTTCAAATACTAAGAGTAATTTTTTCTGTTTATAAAAATAACAGGAGCTCCTGTTGTGGCTCAGCGGAAATGAATCTGACTAGCATCCATGAGGACGTGTTTTCAATCCCTGGCCTTGCTCAGTGGGTTAAGGATCCTGAGTTGCTGTGGCTGTGGTATAGGCCAGCGGCTACAGCTCCAAATCGACCCCTGCCTGTGAACTTCTATATGCCTCTGGTGCAGCCCTAGAAAGATAAAACAAAACAAAACAAAACAAACATATGCTCATTGTAGAAAACTGGGAAAAGTTCAGAAGAGTATAAAGAAAAGAAGAATCCTTGATAAACAAGGAGAAACTAATTATTAACTGCCAAGAATTCATTAGCTTTTTGTTGTTTATATTAACATCTATATTTTGTTTAGAGTCCCTAACAGCCTGTGGCCAGCTAAGACACCTAGTTCTCTATCACATGATCTTCCATCAAGTCAGATTTTTTCCTTTATATACTATCCTAGATGTAAAAAAAAAATTTTTTTTTTTCTATTTAGAGCTGCACTTGTGGCACATGGAGGTTCCCTGGCTAGGGGTTGAATAGGAGTTGCAGCTGCCAGCCTACCCACAGCCACAGTGACACCAGATCTGAGTTGCGTCTGTGACCTACACCACAGCTCATGGCAATGCTAGATCCTTAACCCACTGAGCGAGGCCAGAGATCAAACTCGGATCTTCATGGATACTAGTCAGGGTCATTACCACTGAGCTACAATGTGAATTCCCCTAAATGCAAAATTTTGCATTTATCCCTTATCACCTATATTTTGTTTGCATCTATTTCTTTCTTCCATACTATTGAAACTCTCTAAATCTAAATTCTGCTCCCTAATATGTTAGCCTCCCAGCTTTGTGTACTACATGATTTTGATAACAGGGCTTTTCAAATCCTTGCTTCAGACATTGACAAAATGTTGAGCAGGAAAGAACCTGTGATATACTGTTAGGCACCCCCCTCCAGCTTCACATGAGTCTTTCCATCAATCATTTAGTATGACTGCTCAAGAAAATACAAGTTAGTGATCACTTCATCATTTCTAAGTGCTCACAAATCATCACTTAAATAGTCCATTCTAGAACTTTCCTGGAAACCCCCGCATGGCAGTCTGTTACTTCAGACGTTTCCCTGCAGTGGAAGGGGCTATATGTAGACAAGCCAGTCCTGACTAATATTTAATGGGGCTGAAGAAATGATCCCATGGGTATACATTGTCTTATTCTTTCTACTTCAGGAGATCAGCTTTCTGTCAACATGCAGGAAACTGGAAACCTGCAGTCTAATAATATAGCCACTGACAGGAAGATTGTTGTTTAGATTGCTCTTCCAGGTTTCTCAATTGAATAATCTGGGTGAAGAATGACTGCTTCATATTTTTTTTATGACTTGGATCAACGACAAGGCTACCTGACTTTACATAGTAGATGTCCTGATTCAGTGTTGCATATAAATTCTTTTTTTTTTTTTTTTTTTGGACATCGAATTCTACCTAAAATGTACTACCATGGGAGTTTATTTTTTTTAATTTTTATTTCTTTTGTCTTTTTGCTATTTCTTGGGCCGCTCCCGCGGCATATGGAGGTTCCCAGGCTAGGGGTCCAATCGGAGCTGTAGCCACTGGCCTACGCCAGAGCCACAGCAACACGGGATCCGAGCCGTATCTGCAACCTACACCACAGCTCACGGCAACGCCGGATCGTTAACCCACTGAGCAAGGGCAACCTCATTGTTCCTAGTTGGATTCGTTAACCACTGCGCCACTCTGGGAGTTTATTTTTTAAGGCCATGTTGTGGTTAAGGCATTTTATGAAGTCAAGGATTGTTCAGTGATTTATCTGTTTGGATCTTGCAAATCAGTGTTGTTTTCCAAGCAAAGCAAAATGATGCTGCATGTTCCTTTACTTTTGGAAAAGTTGGGCAGCGTTATTGTTTGTGACTTGGTCTAAGTAAATAGGACTGGGAAGATCTTGGGACTGCTGGGCAGCCAGCTAATGAGTAAAACTGGGGCCTCTACCTGATGTCACATCCTCACCTCACCATTCCCTGGAGCAATGATGGAATATTCCTTCTTTTGATTCTTCTGATTGATAACTTTTCTCATTTTTTCACTGTCTCCAACACCAACTCAAAGAGAATCCTATTGACTCATCTTCTCTGAAAGCCCTCCTTTCACTCAGCTGGCAAGTGGCGGGGCTGGTGGTCATGGGGAGGTGCTCTGGGTTCCTCACTCACTTGGGTTGGAGCTGTGTGGAAGCCAGAATCTCAGCTGGTTCACCTCTGAGACTCCATAGGACTAGTCAGAGCCTCCCAGGAAATGGGGTCACTGCACTTTCATTGACTCGATGGTGACTCCCAAACTGGAACAGGAACCAACCACAAGGGATACCATGGGGTCCACTCTACTGTCACCAAAGCCCCCATGATGATTTAGACTGGCTTCCTGCTTTCTGAGATTGCCCTCCCCTGAACTCCTACAATATTCTGAGGCTCAGTGGCCCCTAAACAAACTTTCTTTTTTTCTATTGTGTGCATATGTGTTTGCAAGCGTGTGTATATTATCTATCCACAGAATAATCTGCCTTGGTTGCTATGTATAATATGTCTCCAGGTCAGGTACTGTGCCTTAATCCCATCCCCAACCCCTATCCCTAATCCTAAACCCTAACTTTAATCCTGACTTTTATCCTAACACTAAATCTGAAACCCGAGTCTAACAAAGATCCCAACTCATATTTGGTCTTTAATATGTGTTTGGGACGTAATGGCTCAGAGGAAACGAATCTGAGTAGTATCCATGAGGATGCAGGTTTGATCCCTGGCCTCACTCAATGGATTAAAGGATGTTGCACTGTCGTGAGCTGTGGTGTAGGTTGAAGACTCGGCTTGGATCCCATGTTGCTGTGGCTGGTGTAGGCCGGCAACCACAGCTCCAATTCAACCCCTAGACTGGGGGAGGTGTGCCCTAAAGAGACAAAAAAATAAAATTAATATGTGTTTTCTTTTTGTTAGGACTAGTACTGTGGACATTGCTAAAATCACTGGAAACTAAAACAGCTGTATACTTTCTATGTTGTGTTGTTCAATGTGAATTTTTACTGCAGAACGAGCATCTCCTGACATTGAAAGAGCTGGGAGATTAAAACACCTTCATTATATGTTTTCATGTTTATTATGTGACTCAGCGTCTCATCAAGATAATCTATATGGAGGAGATCAGCTAACCTTATCGGTTAATTGGAGTAGCATATTGATCAAGACCACACTATTTGTTAATAAAGCATGTTTAAAGTGTGGTCCCTTTCTAAAAGTTTTCATCCTCTCATCACCCTGATTTCATAGAATAATTTTACAGACAGCTTAAAACAAAATAATATAAATGAATCAATTAATTTAACCAGAACCTCTTAATATTTCACTTTCAGTTTCATGACTGGCTCCATAATTTGTGGGACCCAGTAAAAGTTGAAAATGTGGGTCCCTTGTTATTAAGAAATTCAAGATGGTGATAGCAGAGCACTAAGCCCAGCGCATATGCCCATGCCCTGCATATTTTACAGATGGGAGAACCCAGGTCTAGAAGGCATAAAAGATGCTGCCAAGACCCAGCTGATGGGTGCTGGAGAGAGGGTCAGAACCTGGTCACTGGACATTTGGTAATGGCGCCCATCACTTGGTTTCCTGTTCTTGGGTATCTCCCACTACTCGGCATCATCAAGATGTGGCAGCTGGGGTATTTCCCTGGTGCTGTCAGCTGGACGTTCTTCTCTTAGCATTTTCTTTAATTGTCCCAACCCTTAGCCTGATTGCTTTCCTAACTCCACACCTGAGCTAATTTGCCTAGTTTCCCTTCATTGTCAGCATGGCTTCTTCCACTGGTTTTCTTATAAACTTGGAAGGGATTTGTGAGATGTTGGTGGAAAGAAAGCAGATGAGAGACATTTTACTGATTGGATTGCTCTCCTTGGCGCTCAGAAGCAAAAGGGACACATTTCTTCACAAATCCCAAATCCCAACTCACACTCATTCCTAAGTGCAAGCCTAAACGTCTTGGCTAAAACAGACTCAGGAAGGCTCCAGAATACATTGGATACTAATAAAGAGAGGGTAAGAAATTCCATTTTCAAAATGTTTCAAAGAGAAAATATCTTACGTCAATCCCTGGGAAATCAATTCCCTATCTCTGGCTCTATCTTAATTCAGCCCCATCTTGAATTAAACATGTCTCTGTTGTTTGCCAGAATTCCACGGACTTGAGAATGTGATAAAGAATTTCATTTCCTTCTTTCTCCCCAGAAGGAGTGGCTCCCCAGTCAGTGGCTGTAGGAATTCAGACCCCTTTCTTGTGCCAAACTTCCCCAAGCTGCAGACATTGCATTAACTTCGGAATGTGGCCAAGCCAGTTCCTTTGAGAAGGAAGCACTGCTGCCCTGAGCTGGCATCCAGGCTGACATAGCCTTGCATCTAGCCCACAGGCTGGGTTTTGAGTTTCTTAGCAAAATGAAAGCAGGCCTGAAGAAACCCTCAATTCAATAAAAAACAAGAATAGCCAGTTTACAGAAAATCGGGGTTGGGGGGAGGAATGGGAATTTCACATTATCTCTACATAACAGATAATGAAAGAAGTTCAGGGAGGTCTTAAGTGAATCTCATTAAAATTATTTATATAATCTCACATTTTTCTCCCTCCAAACTTTTAGACGGGACTCAAAGCCCAAGCCCAAGCCACCAGTTGGAGGCTGGCTCTACACAGTTGATAGGCAACATTCCTGAGAGTCCTTCTTTCTGATGGGTGAGCATACTGGGGAAATATCCAACAAATGGAAGACACAGTGGTGTCCTTAAAGACTTTGCTATAAGGGGGTAGATAAAGATACGAAGACAGAGAAACACCTTAATAATGATATAAAACAGGCTATTACGGGCCAAATGCAGAACACAGATATGTTTCTTGTGGCAGAGAAGCAAAATGAGGGCATTCCCTTATGGCTCATTAAGTTAAGGATCTGGTGTTGCTGCTGTGGCTCTGGTTGCAGCTGTGGCAAGAGAACTTCTACATGGTGCGTGTGTTACTAGAAAAAAAAAAAAAAAAAAAAAAAAAAAAGGAGCAAAATGAAAGGGTCAGGTCAGTTAACCAGGGAGGACTTTCTGGAGGAGGTACCATTCAAAGCAGGTGTGTTTTTTTGGTTTGTTTGTTCGTTTCTTTTGTTTTTTTGCTGCACCCTCAGCATATGGAAGTTTCAGGGCCAGAGGTCAAATCCCAGGTGCAGCTACAACAGCTGTGGCAATGCCATATCCTTAACCTGCTGCACCACAGTGGGAAGTCCCAAAGCAGAGTTTTGAAGGTGGTCTGGATGAAGCGAAGTGCCAAGGGAAAAGGAGGGAGGGCAATCCCTTTGGGAACTGAGATGAAGCTTTGAATTATCTAGATGACAAATCTTTTTCCGTTAATGATTGTATTTTATCTAGCACATGTGTTTTTGCTCTGGTCTAAATGATTCAGACTGCTCTGTCTGCATAGATGTGATCTCCAAGGTATTCTTGATTGCTTTTGCAGGTATTTGTGTTACATTATAAGTGCCATATAGAGTGGGAATGTATAATGTGAAACCTTAATTCTGGATAAAAATGCCAAGATGTGAACTATGCTGCCTCCTTTTAGTAATTGCTCATTTCTCACAAAAAGCAGGAGACTTAATTCACCTCTAGGGCAATTTAAAAACACCCTGGCTAGTTAATTCATTCCCAACCCTGCTCCCCAAATAGTTTTTTTGCTTTCTTGTTTGAGTCCTCATTTTAAAAGCTGTATATCTCTTTCCGATTCATGATTATGCAAGCATTTAGTTAGTTAATCTGGATAAAATTAACACTTTCCTCTAAGGCAAATGTATTTTGTTCTCTCTGGGAATATCATACATAGAAAAGAGCTATAGATGACTTGTTATAAATCCTGGCAAATTACACGTGCATTCCGTGCATGTCTTGATCCGTACCTTCCCCTAGGTGAGCAAAAGACTCTCTGCATCAATTGACACAGGCATCAGTTAAAGCAGGAATTTAGATCCTCATTCACAGGATTATAAATCATTAAGCTTCACAGATCTGATCAACAAAAGGGGCTGGAGGAGACCTCCTCTTGCTTCATAGAATCTGATTGCTCCTGTTTCATATCCTCTTTCTAAGAGGATTTAAAATTTGGTTTCTAACATCTGTCAGAATGATTCCCCCCCTTTCTGAAGGCATTCATTAGGAAATAAAATCAGATATAATTAACAAACAAACAAACCTATCTGCCTGCTGTTCTGACTTGTTATAATAAGTGTTATTTCTACTTACAAACAGTTTCCTGTCAGCATCCTGCTGTTTCTTTAATAAGACTTCTGCATTGGGAAAGAAAAAAAGCTCTGCATTAAAATTAAGCCTTGACTTGTCTCGTCGTCGTCACTTCTCTTCCTGTTCATCTGAGTTTAGATCCAATTTGCTTGAGGTTGAAAGGAACTCAAATGTCAAAACCATCGCTAAGAGAGAGGAGGGACCTCTCTGCTTCTAGAATTGGCTGAAGGATGTGGCTGCCTTTGGACTCACAATAAACACCCTCTTCCCTCACTGCTGGGCTCCAGTGGCTCCTGCGGCTACCAGATGCAGGAAAATCTATTCAGGTTCCCAGGGCTGTTTTCCCAGCTGGGTGATAATGCTCTGGTACCTCTGAGCAAGTTTCAGGGGCAAACGTCAGTGGGAGATTTGGAGAGAACTTTGATCCCAAAGCCAGTTTCTGGGTTTGGTAAGAATGGGAGGCTGCATGAATATAATTGGGGGGTTGCTGAGGTGGTGAGTATAGCAGCAGAGTTACTGCTATGTGATCAAAATGTAGGGGATTGAGGTTTTTCTTCTTTGGATCTTTTTTTTTTTTGCTGGGCCAGGGATTGAATCTGTGCCACAGCAGCAACCTGAGCCATAGCAGTGACAATGCCAGGTCCTTAACCCACTGAGCCACAAGGAAACCCCCTCCTTGGAATCTTTTAAATTAATTGTTTTTAATTATGGAAAATTTCAAACATATCAAAGACAGTTAAAATAAAATAATCTCCCATATACCCATCACCCATTTTCATGCTTTTGACACCTTCACCAACTTCCCCTTCCTGTGTTATTTTTGAAGCAAATTTAAGACATTGTATTATTTCATCTACAAATAGTGTGGATTGTGTCTCTTAAAAAAATAAAGACTGCTTTAAAAAAGCTATAAGCATAATCCCATTAGCACACCTAAAAGTAATTAATAATTCTTTCATATAATCAAATATCCAGTGTTTAAATTTCCAGTTGTCTCATAAACAAATTTTTAAAAATAATTTCTTGGATCAAGATTCAAATAAAGTCCCACAATTTGATTGGTTGGTAAGTTTATGAAGTCTTTTTTTCTTTCTTTTTAAAATAAACTATTGGAATGCCCGTCGTGGCGCAGCAGAAACAAATATGACTAGGAACCATGAGGTTGTGTGTTCGATCCCTGGCCTTGCTCAGTGGGTTAAGGATCTGGCGTTGCCATGAGCTGTGGTGTAGGTCACAGACACCGCTTGGATCCTGCAGTGCTGTCGCTGTGGCATAGGCCAGCAGCTGCAGCTCCAATTGGACCCCTAGTCTGGAAACCTCCATATGCCATGAGTGCAGCCCTAAAAGGCAAAAAATAAAAAAATAAAATAAAATAAACCATTGACTTTGGTATAATTGTAGACTTAGAGAAAAGTTGCAAACATAATACAGAGTTCCTGTGCATCCTTCACTCAATTTCCCCTAATGGTAACGTCTTACATATTGATGGTGTATTTGTCAAACCTAAGAGATTAACCTTGGGACATTTCTATTAACTACCTGTAGGCTTTATTTGGATTTCACCAGTTTTCCCCTTCCAGGATCCAGTTCTGGACACCACAGTACACTTGGTCATCATGACCTCTTCGGCTTCTCTGATTTGTGACAGTTTCTTAGTCTTGTTTGTCTTGATGTGATCAGGTATTTTGTAGAAAGTCCCTTAGTTTGGATTTGCCTGATGTTTTCTCATGACCAGACTGGGGCTATGGGTTTGGGAAGAATGTCACAGAGGGTAAGGCGTCCCTCTCAGGGGAATTACATCAGGGGGTACATATCAATGTATGACCTTCAGTCTATTTTATTTTATTTTATTTTATTTATTTTAGCTGTGCCTGTGGCGTGCAGAAATTCCTGGGCCAGGCATCAAACCTGCACCACAGCAATGACCTGAGCTGCTGCAGTGATATACTGGATCCTTAACCTGCTAGGTCCATCAGGGAACTCCCATGTCTCTTTTCAATTTTTTTAATCCACTCCCCTCTCTCTCTTTTCTATTGAAATTACTTGTGGAAAAATCTGTAGACTTTTTTTTTTTTTATTCGTTTTATTTTTTAATGTATGGAGGCCATGGCCATTTTCAAGCTGAGTAACAGAGGTCTCTGTTGCACCTCCAGGCTGCTTTCCAAACAGTTGCCATCTCAACACTTCCTTTTCATTTGTGTCCCTTAACATCGCAAGATAGGGTTAAATAAAAGCTCAGGCTATACACAGGCTGCAGAGCAGCCTTTGATTTAAGTAGACGCTGGAGAGAAGGTCTGAGAAAAAGATGTCCTTAACAGGAAACACATTTAAAAAATCCCTTGAAGGCTGGTTCCTGTGTCACTGAAATGTTTAGATAAGAACACACGCACGCACGCACGCATGCACGCACACACACACACACACCCCATGAAGACATATGCAAATGTATTATTGTTATTGGAAAGTGAAGAAATACACCAAGGCTTCAGAGAATATTAACAGACAGCTCCTAGGCTGCAGTGGTGATGATTAAAATCTGGTTGACATTGGCTCTGGCTGACCAGGGTCTTTTAAGTTTTCACATGGCAGGGATGCTAGCACAAGTGAACAAGGAAATACCAGACATCTCCCTCTTGAACACAGTGCATTGCATTTTACCTTGTGTCTTTGTCTGTGTTTCCTAACGTCATCGTTGAAATATTTGAAGTTAAAGTGTGAAGTATTGCTTTTCCCTGGCTAAGGAAACTGAGAAGGCTGAGTGAGATCCTGTGACTTGGTCAGATGACTAGTTACGGATGGAAATGAGATTAGAAAGCAGGTGTTTTTCCCTGTGTGCTGTTGTCAGAGAGATTCAGGCTGATGGCATCCAGGATCAACCTTTGAGGACTTCTTGCTTTGGTATCAAACATCTCAGGATGAATGATTCGTTAGAATTTAAAGTTATAGCCCCAAGTTTCTCATAGTAAACAGTCCAAATGTTGGTTTGGAGCACCAGATTTGTGTTCTAAATCCCATTTAGTGTCCCTGTATTGATAGATATGTTCAATAGGAAGCCTGGGTGGGCAGGGGAATGCACTAATGAAGTTCATGCAGCAGCTCTGATCCTTACAGCTCAGGGTCATGGTCAGGAAGACCAACAGCTGACAATGTTATTGGAGGTGATCCTAGCTTCTGAGCTACCTGAGGGTAGGGTTACACTTGGAACCCACAGAGCTCAGCTTCATGGGAACAGAATGATACTTCTGAATCCAGCCCTTGGTAGTTCCCATTGGGCTCCCATCCTACCGAGAAAGGAGTAATTGCAAAACCTAGATTGCAAGGGGCTGGTGAGATAGAGGATTGATCACCAACACCCTCCTAAAAAAGCCAGCACCTAAACACATCTTAACATTTCAGATATAATTTCTCCCTCTGGAACTTATGATGCTGAGACCAGAGTGGTACTGGAATGGGGTCTCCTCCATTAACAGAGGAGCGACTGTAAAGTGGGTGAAAAGCTCAGGCTAATGAAAATGTCTTTGAATTTCCCTTTAGTTTCACAAGTAAGATTCTGTAGCTCTCTTGTCTTGTTTGGTTCATGGGCAGTGAGTTTAATGGCACTTCACACTGAGTGTGCCTCAGTCATGGTGAGGTATTTCAAGAAAACTCTAGTTGGGCTTCTGGATTCTTGGAACATTAATAATTTTAACAGTGACAGTCAAAGCTGGAGGAACTCCAGTTTCAGCAAGTGTTTTCAAGAGGCCGTTTAATAATGAGGCATGCAGAACCCTGGGTGGGAGGGCTCCAAGCTTTTGCTGGCTGCAGGCTCTTGCAGGATCTTGCTGTCTTCCTGGCTGGCTCTGTGTCCTTGATCTTGCCATGGAACCTCACTTTCTGGGTTCCAGCGGAATGTGCAGACAAAACTCTCCCTGACCTGCCTAATAGGTATGTTTTGAGAAACAAGTGATCGGACGTACAAAAGGTGGGAGAAGTCTAAAAGGAAAAGAGGGGAAAATTACATTTTGGAAACAGAAATTGTGTAATAACAAGCAGTGACAGAGTGCCTGCACATTGGAGTTTTGTACTCAGAGCGAAGATTTATTTGGCACTTTGGATTTGTTTTTTCAGTGAGCAGAGGCTATTTGGGGGAGAGAAAGGAGAAGAGGGAAAGAAATTTCAAATGCCAAGAATAATCTGTGTCTATAATCTACCAGAAATTCTACTGATTTACAACTCTACTTAGATCAAAAAGATCTTTTGATGATGATTCACACCAAGTCTGTTTTCCACATTGTTTCATAGTTTGAGTTTCCTCCTCCCACCCCATGCCCCTAGCCATTGTCTAAAGCTCAAAAAGCAAAATCGTTTAGAAAGGGGGCCCTCTGAGGCCTTAGAACAATGAGTGACCTAATTTTTTCCACCAGTCCTGTTACTGAGCTTGGGTGTCTCACCTTTTTAGCCTTCCAAACACTGGCTTATCTTGGGGACCTTATGAAACACTGTGCCTAAGAATAACCTGGTGGTTTAAAAACAAATGGACTAAGCCCTGTGTGAGCCTCCCATGAAGGGCATTTCTAAGTCCCTCTTAAAAGCTTGAGCTTGGATCAGAGTGGGTAGTATTATTTGGGGGTTAACTGCTGAGTGTAGTTTCCTCTCCTCCCCCTTTTGTCAAGGTCTTGTTTCCTCTGAGCTTTCTCCCAGTTCCAGAGGATACGTGGTCATGGGGCAGTGTGGACACTGGTGAGTCTGGCCGGAGGATGTGTCTCTCCCTTCAGATCCAGGTACTGAAGGCTCCTGGCTGAATGGGGAGAATGCTTAACATCTTGGCCACAGGTGGGGTCAAAGTTGGTCCTTCCTCTCATAGACCAAACCCAGATCTTGCTGAACTCAGGGGTTACTGCGTTAGCAGTGGCTTAACCACTGCTCCCTCATGTTCCATGTCCCATTGCTCTGACTAGCCCTGGCTTGTCCCACTGAGGGGGACAGTATGAGGACTGGAGAAACTTTACTTGGTCATAATTCTGTCACTAGATAAGAGCGCATATCTGCTCCTATCCATCACCTTAGCAGCTGTTATGTTCCTATTCCTCTGTAGGGCTCATGCCCACTCATAGGGCACTTTCCCTGGGTTGTTCACCTTTCTAGAAAATTCAGTGGTGCCATTTTATTCCAATCTTGAGCACGTCTTAACAAATTCCCTCTCAGTTATTCACTTGCTAAGGGAGTGGCCTGGAGCGAGAGGAGATCCCTGGACTAAGGGTCAGGAGACAGGAGTGCTGGGCCCAGCTCTGCCACCTGCTTCATGACCTAGGGAATGCTCTTTATGTTCTAAGGATATTATTTCTCTTGCTAGTAAGTTCAGGCAATTAGACTAAGCTCATCTCTAAAGGCCAATGCCATAATAAATATAAAATAGATTTGATATAAAAGATTTATAACCTGTAGCATTCTGGTCATAGCTATGTATATAAGTGCCAGTAGATCAGAGAGAAAAAGAAATTAGTGAAAGAAAGTTCTTACCTAACTATTCTCACCTCTATTAAAGCATGAAAATCAATTATTTTTAATGGAGTTTTGCCTATTCAGTATAACATAAGGAAAGAAAACTCTTCCTGTATTGGGTTCAGGCTTCTGAAGTCTACCAGTGGCTATTTTATTACCTGAAAGTGATATCAAGAGTAAAACTTATATGTTTTAACCGTGGTAATTTGTAAGCTATTGGCTAATATTAAATAATAGTGGTGATTTACCAAAATCCTTTTTTTCTGAAAATTAATTATGCGAAACTGTTATTTATTTACAAGTTTAAGATAGAAAAAGAGATGGAAATACTGCCTTAAACCAGACGAAGTGTGGGCAGATGCTGGCCAAGCTTTCCTTCCATTTGTGGTTCCTTGCAGGCTAAGCATTCAGCCTCTGGGGCAAAGGCAGACAATTGTGTTAAATCATGCAAAGCACAGTGGCAATTTGGTGAGGCACACAAAATGGATTGAAAGCAGAGAACTAGTTAATTTTTCAGTATTGATCCTGGACCTGAAGGCTGCAGAGATAAAGAATAAGGATTAACACTTATAATATGCTACCTGCTTGAAAAAAGAAACTTTTTGCAAAAAGCACAACACATACATTTCAGCTTTTTACAATTTTCCAATTAAGTATTAACTCTTTAACTCATGAAAGAGTTTGGGATTTTCAGCCCAACAATCATGCAGTTGCATGAGGATCTTTATAAATGTCCTGTAACCTCACCAAAATGTCCCAAATTACCCGCCTCTTTGCTTTAATTAGAAAAAAGTTTATGGAGTTCCCGTCGTGGTATAGTGGTTAACGAATCTGACTAGGAACCATGACGTTGCAGGTACAATCCCTGGCCTTGCTGTGGTCTAGGTTGCAGATATGGCTCGGATCCCAAGTTGCTGTGGCTTTGGCATAGGCTAGTGGCTACAGCTCCGATTAGACCCTTAGCCTGGGAACCTCCATATGCCATGGGAGCGGCCCTAGCAAAGACAAAAAGACCAAAAAAAAAAAAAAAAAAAAAAAGGAGAAAACAGGATTACAAATCAGAACAAGGATATAAAATTGACTTTGTCTTTCTTACTAATTTTGTCATCTGGAACAAGCCACAGTAGTCCATTTTGACCTTAGTTTCAGTAACACCACTGTTATAAACTTACATCTGTAAAAATGCCCATGCTGGAGTTCCCGTTGTGGCTCAGTGGTTAATGAACCCGACTAATATCCATGAGGACTCGGGTTTGATCCCTGGCCTTGCTCTGTGGGTTAAGGATCCAGCGTTGCTGTGAGCTGTGGTGTAGGCCGACAGCTGCAGCTCTGATTCAACCCCTAGCCTGGGAACTTCCATATATCACTGGTGCAGCCCTAAAAAGAATAATTAAAAGAAAGTCCATGCCATATCAGTAAGTGGGAAAAGCAGATAATAAATTATTTATTTATGCATTAATCAGCTTTGCTGCAGAAACAATGACCCCCAAATCTCAGTGACTTGTAATAATAATTTATTACTCTTTCATTTTGTTAATGGCTGCCGTTAGCTGCGTTTTAGCTTCTGTGTCTTCTTATTCTGGGACCCACATTGGAAGCAGTCTCCTACCCACAGTGGAGGGAAAGAGCAGGACAGCTCACAGAAACATACAGTGGCTCTAAAACTTCTCAGACTTGCAGTGTATTATATCCATTCGTGGACCATTGGCCAAGGCAAGCATCATGTTGGCATGGTGATAACGTGGTACCGATAGATATTCTTCCCTGGGGAGGCAGTGCAAGTCATTTGGCAGCTGATTCATTGCCTCCAGGAATTCTTTCTCCTATAGGAAAATGGGAGTAAATAGTTGGGGACAATAATGTATCACAATATATTTATCCATAAATATAGATGTGCATAGAAAAATGTCTGAAATTCATTATTCATTAAAATATTCTTAGGCCAGGGGGATTGAAAACATACCTTGTACATGAATGTTCATAGAAGCATTATTCATAATAGCCCTAAAGTGGAAACAACCCAAATATTCATCAATGAATGATGAATGGTTAAAAAATGTATATTCATACAACAGAATTTTGTTTAGGCATAAAAAAGAGTAAAGTACTGTTACCTGCTACAAAATGGATGGACCTCAAAAACATTATGTTAAGTGAAAGAATACTGTCAGAAAGGATCACGTATTATATGACATCATTTTAAAGACCTTTATTGGACTATAGTTGACTTCCAACGTTGTGTTAGTTTCAGGGGTACAGCAGAATAAATCAGCTATACATATGCATATAGTCATTCCTTTTCTCTTTTCCCATAGAGGTTATTACACAGTATGGAGGAGACTTCCCTGTGCTATACAGTAGGTCCTTGTTACTTACCTATTTTATGTATAGTATATATTAATCCTAACCTCCTAATTTATCCCTCTCCTCAATGTTTCACCTTTGATAACCAGAAGTTTGGTCTCAAAATCTTTGAGTCTGCTTCTGTTTTGTGAATAAGTTCTTTAGTGTCATTTTTATTAGATCTCACATATTAGTGACGTATGAGCTCATTTAAATGCAATGTCCAGAATAGGAGAGTTCATAAAGACAGAAAGTAGGTTAGTGGTTGCAAGGGACTTGGGGGACAAGGGGTGGGAAATAACTGCTAATAGGTACAGGGGTTTCTTTGGCTGAAGAAGTTCTGGAGCTAGATAGTGGTGATGATTGCCCAATCTTGTGAATATACTAAAAACCTCTTTATTGTTCACTTTTTTTGTGTGTTTTTAGGGCCACATTCGCTGCATATGGAGGTTCCCAGGCTAGGGGTTCAATTGGAGCTGTAGCCGCCGGCCTACGCTACAGCCACAGCAACATGGGATCTGAGCCACGTCTGCAATCTACACCACAGCTCATGGTAACACCAAACAAGGCCAAGGACTGAACCTGTGTTCTCATGGATACTAGTCAGGTTCATTAACCACTGAACCATGATGGGAACTCCCATTGTTCCACTTTATGGTGTGTGAACTATGACTCAGTTTAAAAAATTCATAGAAGTTATTGGATGGTGAGATTGTAGATAATTTTCACTTCTTTATGTATACGTCCCTATACTGCCCGAATTTTGTAAGAATGAGCAAGTATTTTTATATTCAGAGAAAAAGAATGGAGATATTCTAATGGGGGAAAAACACAAATATATCAGTTGCACAAAATAAAGTTACCTTGAACTTTCCTTAAGATGCAATTCATGCATCCTAATCTCAAGTACTTGCAAGTTGAATATTTGAACCACTCTTGAGTTAAGTACTTAAGAAAAAAACTCATCATCTTTCTCTATAATTAACCTGGGGAGGTGCAACAGAAAAGATGGAGCTATCTAAAATCAGGTAAAAGGAATTCCTGTCATGGCTCAGCAGTTAATGAACCCAGTTAGCATCCATGAGGATGTGGGTTCGATCCCTGGCCTTGCTCAGTGGGTTAGGATCCAGCGTTGCCGTGAGCTGTGGTGTAGGTCATAGACACAGCTCGGATCCCGAGTTGCTATGACTGTGGTATAGGCTAGTGGCTACAGCTCTGATTGGACCCCTAGCCTGGGAACCTCTATATGCCAGGGGTTGCAGCCCTAAAAAGGCAAAAATAAATAAATAAATAAATAAAATCAGGGGAAAAAAAAAGAATTTTAAAAATTAAAAAAAAATCAGGGATAAGTGAAAATGGGATTAATAAGGGGTATTCATAGTCAGTGCTACTCTATCTCAGGGGGAGAAATGACTTCCAAGAGTCTGTCAGGAGCGCAGAGATCACCGCATCCTTGTTTCTACACTTGGGGAAAAAGCAAAACCACAACCTCAGCCCTTGGTTCTACCACCAGAAAAATTACAAGCTTAATTAAATCTTTCAGCTTAAATCCTTTTACTTTTGAGTGAATCTGAGAGCTAATATCTTAGTCAGGAAACAGTTTTTCAGGAGAGAGGTCTGGGAATAAGGGGGTTCTAGAGACATGAGGTGGAGACCCAGTCCAGGGTGTTCAAGCTGACGTCAGAGTGGGGATGTCTTTCAACAGGAAAGGGGCTGGCGTGTCTAAGAGAGTGAGCCACATTCAGAGTGGAGATCTATTTATTTACTTCTTTGGCACCTCCTGTGGCATGCAGAAGTTCCTGGGCCAAGGATTGAGCCTGTGCCACAGCAGTGACATGAGCCACAGCAGTGACATCGCTGGATCCTTTAACCGCTAGGCTACCTGGGAACTCCGAGGGAGATATAGACCAAGCATCCTCCCTACCTCCTCAGCAGGAATTTTCCCAGGATCCAGCAAGTGCCGCTGGACCCTCTGCATTCAAGGTTGACTAGGGAATCAGTAGCTAGAGTCTCTTCCGTAGTCTGAACTTCTCAATGTTAAAGGAGGTGGGTGAACAATAGTCAAAGAGCTGCAAAAGTCGAGCAGCCAAGCAGGCAAGAAATATAGCCTATTGAACAGGGAAGGCCTCTGCCTATGAGAGATTTATAGTAAAGTACAGCAGGTAAGTGAGGCACACATGTAATCAGCAGAAAACTAGCGCTTGGAAGGGTTGTACTTAGGCGTAGGTGTATATAAACGCCAATTTCTAGAATGGTCACAGTTTAGGTTCTTTACAAATAGCACACCATAAATGGAATTGGCCCAAATATTACTGTTAGTCACAGTTTTTGATCTAAAAGGTCAAAGGGAACTTAAAAAAAACCCAACAACACAAAAAATTGTGACTTACCAGAATTTTGTTAAATGTTCTTTGGCCAGGAGCAGTCGTACATGATGCAGTGATGTAGCTCATTACTCATAATTTATTCTTTGAAAAATAAAAAGGCAGAGAAGTTGTTCTCCCTTGCAACTCTGGCAGGAAAATACAAGGTCTTGCTATGCCCTTCTTAAAGCAAGTTCCTGAAGAACAAAACCAAAACCACAAACAACAAGGCAGCTCAGACCATTTTTGCCTGGCATTACTGATAATATTATGCTAATTCTAATCTGCAACACAGATTACATTAGCAAGGTGTAACAAGAAGCAATCAGTGTTTATAAAGTATGTTTTCTCCTTGGTCTGCCTGACGCTGTGCTCCTGAGCTGCCATGACCCTCTGGGTCTAACATCTAGAGGTGGGGACTTAATATGATGTCTGGTTGCTAAAGTTCTGCTTACAACACTGACACTAATCTGTATAGAATTTGTATGTTGTACATAAGGTATAGGTATTTGTAGTTTTATACTAGGCTGAAAAAGCGTGGCTCCCACAGCTGAGAGAGTGTATGCAGATTTTATTGAAATATATTGAACTGTGTCTGCACATAATACGCTGTCCATAAATATATGCTTTGAGCGATGAATGAATGTATGAAATACTACTAGTGCACACTGTATGAGTTCTTCAGAGAAACAGAACCAATAAGATGCATGTATATGTGTGTATGTATACATATATGCATTCATACATATATAAACATATATAAGGCATACATATGTATATATAGAAGTTGGCTCTCACAATTGTGGATGCTGAGTCCAGACCCACGGAAGCCAATGATATAGTCCCCTCCAAGTCTGAAGGCCCAGAGGAGCAGAATTGCTGATGGTGTAGGTTCCAGTTCCAGTTCGAGTCTGAAGGCTGAATATCAAAGTCCCCATTCAAAGATAGGCAGAGAGAGAAAATTTGTTCTTACTCAACTTTTTTTTTTTTGGTCTTTTTATGGCTGCACCTGAGGCTTATGGAAGTTCCCAGGTTAGGGGTCAAATAGCAGCTGTAGCTGCTAGCCTATGCCACAGCCACAGCAACGGCAAGATCTGAGCTGCGTCTATAACCTATACCACAGCTTACAGCAACATTGGATCCTCAGCTCACCGATCAAGGCCAGGGATCGAACCTTCTTCCTCATGGATCCTAGTTGGGTTCATTACCACCAAGCCATGATAGGAACTCCTTACTCAGCTTTTTATTCTATTTAGGCCTTCAGTGGATTAGAGGGGGCCCACCTACACTGGGGAGGGCACTTTGCTTTACTCTGTTTACAGATTAATCTGTAGTTAATCTCGTCTGGAGATATACTCATAGGCATACCCAGAAATAATGTTTCAACAAATATCTGGGCACCGTGTGGTCCAGGCAAGTTGGCCTACATGTATTATCGAAATCCCTTGCCCCCTCCAACTCCCCCATGCCCAGTAGTAGGACAAGTTGCACAAACAAGCACTTTTTCTGTAACTTTTGTAAGGAATGAATGCATTTGTGAGGCTAAAGTAAACTGTGTGGTTTGTGGTCACAGATGAAAATTTTCTAGGCATGAAGCTGATTGGCACAAAAGGAGTAGAGCAGTGATTTCTGACAGCATTCGGTGCCTGCAGATACACTTGATTAGTAGGAACTGTGCTCCCTTAGTCATCAGCTGCACTTTAATACTTGGATAATCAAACTGATGTCAGAGTGTGGGATGCACAGAGGACAGGAAAAGGGCAGAGGCTGAACAGGTGGGTTAAAGAAGAAAGCAGAGTGGCAGGCGCAGCAGAAGGCTGCAGTGAACGGGGAAACATCTCAGCTATGAGTTTTCAATTGGAATCATCTGAGAGGCTTTAAAAACTACCCATGCCTGAGCTTTCCTCAAGAACAATTAAATTAGAATCTCTGAGGAGGTGGGAAATGGTGGAACCAAGGTGCAGGTACCTTAAAATGCTCCTCAGATGCTTTTAAATTATAGCCTGGATTGAGAGCCCCTGTTCTGGGCTGTGCAATCAGGTCTTTACTAGAAGAGAATGAATTGGATTCTCCATGAAAATCAGTTCAGTGGAGAATAGTGGTTCCCAAACATGACTGCACATTGGAATGACATGGGGAGCTTCAGAATGCCCTATGCCTGGGATCTATACCCACAGGTTGTGATTGAATGGGTCTAGGGTATAGAGCAGGCTTTGGAACTTTAAAGAGATCCCCCCAAAATGCATAATCTCTAGCCCCACTCCAGATCTCAGAATAAGAATTTGCATATACATTTTTTAAAAATAGTGGTAAAAATACAGTCATCCCTCAGTATCTGAGAGGGATTGGTTCCAGGAGCCATGCTGATACCAAAATCTACAGATGCCCAAGTCCCTTACATAAAATGGCATAGTATTTGCATATAACCTATAAACATCCTCCAGTATACTTGAAATCATCTCTAAATGATTTATAATACCTAATACAATGTAAGGGATATGAAAATGGTTGCTGGTAAGTGGCATATTTTAGTTTTGCCTTTTGGAAATTTTTGTTTCCAAATATTTTCAACCCATGGTTGGTTGAATCTGTGGATATGGAACCCATGGATACAAAGGGTCTTCTGCAAACATAAGATAAAATTTACTGTCTTAATCGTTTTGAACTATATAGTTCCATACTGTTAAGTATATTCACCTTATTGTGCAGTCAAAACTGAAACGCTACCCCCATTAAACAACAACTTCCCACTCCTTCTCTCCCCAGGCCCTGGGGAATTTCACTGTTGGGTTTCACCCCACAGGCCTGCAAGCTTTGCAGTTGCCCAGCCTTGAGACTAAAGAAAGAGCCTGGAGACAGGGACAGAGACATGAATGATTTATTGGATAGGGGATCTTACACATCCAAAACAAAGGGTCCTGGAGCAACACCCCAAGCAAAACATAGCAGCAACCCATTACTTGGGTGGCAGGCTACCATTTATAGGGAGAATTGATGTCAGGTTGGCTCATCAGTTACCAGGGAAACCAGCAGGTGGGGCACGTCCCCCACAGCCGTGAGGTTAATGACCATCACAAGGGCATATATTTCCCTTTAATAAACTAGTAGGTGGAGCCATTCTGGCCTAAGAGGTAGGGGGCAAGCATGTTTTGTATGAGTAGGGTATAGGTGAAGCAGGGACTGGTTGAGCAGGGGATTACAAAGAATAAGAGAACAACTGTATTGAGTGGCCTGATCATACACCACCATTCTATTCTTCTCGATGAATTCAGCTATTCCAGGTACCTCATATAAATGAAATTATAGTATTTGAGTGTATGTGACTGGCTTAGTTCACTTAGCATAATGCCTCAGGGTTCATCCATATTGTAATGTGTGAGAACTTCCTTTTTAAGGCTGAATGATGTTCCATTGTATGTGCAGACCACAGCTTATTTGTTTATTCATCTGTTGGTGGGCACTGGAGTTGTTTCTACTTCTTTGTCATTGTGCATAGTGCTACTATGAACATGTGTACAGATATCTCCTCGAGACCCCGCTTTTGGTTCTTTGGGGCATATCCAGAAGTGGAATTGCTAGATTATAGAGTACTTTCATTTTTAGTTTTTTCAGGTCCCACCATGCTGTTTTCCACAGAAACGGCAGGCACCATTTTACATTCCCATCAACAGTGTTCAACTTCTCTCTCTTCTTGCTAACATTATTTTATGGTTTGGTTTTTGATAGAAGCGATCCTAATGGGTGTGAGGTGCAGAATCTACATGTTAACCAGGTCCTCGGGTGATTGTATTTGGTTACAATTTGAGAAGCTGCTCTACCGCCCAGACTGGTTCTCCGGCTGGCATGTTGCCTCTTAAATGTTCATTCTCCCATATTCTGTAGCACTGACTCTGGTGTGGTGTCCTCAATGTTTATCTGATTTTCCAGTTTTCATAATGACTATATGTCTTGAGCCTCTCTAACCTCTGCTCTTCACACTATTGTTCGTTGGAGAAACTTTGGTGAAAAGTGCCCTCTGGTATAGAGGGTTTTTATCCAGGGGGATGCTGAGTACTACTCCTGAAGTCCCATGTGGTCTAGTCTCTGCAAGGACACAATAAAAAGAAACAGCTTAAGCAGACCAAAGCAATGAAGAGGAACTCCAATCTTTACCTTACAGTTGCCAAGCTATATAAAAAGGAATGAAGACCGGGACACATCCATCAGTGTTTCTTGAAACTCCTTTCATCTTTCTTCTCCAATCTTACCCACTTCCACAGCTCTCTGGAGCCCTTCCTACGCCTCCTTCTCCATCTCTCTCCTCTCCCTCCCCTCCCCTTCTCTTGCCTCTTCTTATTGGTATATCTGTCTGGTCTCACTTCATAAGCAGAGCCCCTCCTTCAGTCTTTATATTTTCTTCCTCCAAGATTGCATTGGAACTGTCTGGGAAAGCTTCATACTTCTCCAATGGCCAGGAAGGGACCAGTGGGCCGAGAAAGACGGCATTTTCTATGTGGGTATATGTGTGTAAGGTGAGGGGTGGGTGGAGATGGAAAACTCTTCTATGTTAATGGCTGGCTTGCATGTTTGTCTTCTCTACTGGATTATGAGTTCGCTGAAGACTCCTTGTCTTACCCTGTGTGTATCTTCCATCATAGTCCAATTTCTGATCCATGGTGAATGTTCAGCTACATGTGACAGCTGACTTCCTGATGACCTAATCTAGGTATAGACGAGGAACAAAATTCTTTCTCTTTCTACCCTCTTAGGTTCTCCATCTGGGGCTCTGCAAATCAGACTGACAAAAGACAGATTGAGAGTGAAAACAAATAGAAGTTTATTAACATGGACCTTGTATGTTCACATGTGACCCCTCAAAGATGAGTTAACTCAAAGAGATGGTTAGAACTTGGGCTTATATTCTTCTTAACAAAAGAACAACGTGTTTTTAAAGAAAAGACAAGACAAAGGAAAGAGACTTTGTTTCTAGGGGGCCAAACTGGGGAAGGTAAATATATAAGGGGATTGGGAGAAGATAAGGGTTAGTTAGTCAAGTTTTTTATGCAGATTCCTCTGATGCCATCTTTAGGCTGATAAGGCTCTGGGGTTGTCTCTGATGGTTGACTTCTGCCTTTCCTGGAATAGAGGAGAGAGGAGAACTTTTACAAATTTATATTCTGCTTTTAGGCAAATAGGGGCGGGGCAGAATACTGTTTTGGCGTCTGCTGCTTCTCAGTTGTCTTTAGCTCAAAATAATCAATGTGTCAAAGTGCTATATTTCTGGGTGGCATATTCTGCTACTCTTCATGAATAACCTAGAGTCTATATGTTCATTATGCTACCAGATCTGAAAAGGGTCCCATGATAATCACTTTACAGCATCACCTAGAATTCACTCCCTTCTTCCCCAGTGTCACAGAAATAAAGCTTCTCAAGGGCCTCAGTGGCTTTAGCATCCTCTATCTGACATTCTCCACAAGACTTCTTGGTAGAGATGATATTTTGAAAATTGAGAAACCATCAGATCCCTTTGGAAGTGATATTTTACCGCTGCCTTCTCATCTATTAAATCAAGGCTTGTTTCTGACCCAGAGCTGGGTACAGATCTTTTTTCTTATTCATAGACAGTATATTCTCTAAATTGATTCACCACTCTACACCCCTGCTCCGAATGACAAATGGTAGCTTTTTCTCATCTTTCCTGCTTTTGAACATGGACATTAATCTGTGGACTAAACATTATGGAAAGTATACTCCAGGCACATGTGTGACCTTCTCCTGGGGTCCTCAGGAAGCTGGACTTAGGAAAGAACTTTAATATGCACCAACTAAGCTGTAAATATCCCACTGTTTGCTTAACTTGTAACATTAATCTTTCTGGGGCTCTGGATGTAAAATAATAAGGGAAGCACCACAATGTACTACAGAAAGTCAATGGGCCAATAAGATGGATGCTGTTATGTTTCAAAATTGTGCCAAGTTTTGTTGATAAGTGACTTTCTTGTGGGAATCTAAAAAATAGCGCCTGTCGTTCTAATCCCATGTGACTCCGACTTTGTTTTAGATTTACATAAAACAGGAAATTGGCCCAATGTTGCCTCATTCATCTTCATAACTCCTCTACTGATGGAATTTATAGTGAATGTAGTGTTATTATTCTTTGACTACTGAGGTCTAGAGAGACTAAGCTTTCAGTCAAACTAGCAAATTCTGTATTGGTTCCAGAACCAATGAAAAGGAGTATGTGTGGCTGTGTCTGCATTAAAAAACCCCAGACTTTAAAGATTGCTATTATATGGTGGAAATGAGGACATTTTGTTAATCAAGAGCAGGTGAGTCTCACAGACTGAATCTATTCAGGGCTTGGTTAGACTTGACTCATCAATTCTATGGAACTGGTCAATTCACCCTAACCACCACTTTGATGGATTAAAAGCCCCCCCAAAACTTAGGATGTTTGATTGATCTCCCACCTAAATTGACTGCATGTGAACCAGAAGCATGTGGACTGTTATAGTCAAGATGGTCTTTCGGATTGCTTCCGAGAAAAATAATCTGACTCTGAAGTCACATTCTTGGGCATTTATTAAATAGGAAAAGCCCAAATGTCTCCAAATCTTTTCCATATCCATTGACTACGGTGTGAATTTCAACATGGTCCATACGTCTGTTAGGAGCTTTGTTTAGCCATTAGTACAGGAGACTAATAATAACACTTATACAAGACAGAAGTCCTTTTTCTCACACGTAGTAGAAGCAAAGAGGATTGGTGTAGCTTAGAGGCAGGACATGAAGGTGTTGTGCCTGTGCATGAAAGCAAGTTGCTTCTGGTATTTTAGGCTTATTACAATAAAGAAAAAAAGCATTTGTAGACTTCATAACTGCATACTAGATGGCCAGAGTACTGTCAAGTTGCTCCAGCACAGACAACTCCAGGAAGAGCAGCAGCAACAGAAGTTACTGATTAAGCTTTTGATAAGCTACTATCATGCTCCACCATCCATCTAGTCACTGCACGTGTTAAGCAGGTGAGTTAAATGAGGATGTAATAGAAATCAGCATTCCTTTAGTTTTCTTTGATGATGACTCTTGTTTCCAGAATCCTCTCAAAAATAAGCATTGCTTTTGGTTTACTCTTTTGTTAGAAGGGGATGGTCCCAGTTGTACTTACTTTGGGTCAGGAAGTCAATTTGAAGATTCTGCTATATACTTGATTTATTCATTCAGACTGTAGTTTGGGAACTGGAGCAAATAACCAGAGGTTGGATTAACAGAAACTTTGCTCCCACCATGAGATAGACTTGAACTCAAACTCCATTTATCGCAGGATCCCCATATATAAGGCTCTGCTCTGAGTGTGTGTGTGGGGAAAAGAGTGACATGCTGGTTCCCTAGGGGTTAGCATAAATCCAAAGCCATGTTGATAGTTTGTGAAAAGTCTAGGTAGTTCCCTTTATCTAGTACACAGTTTTCTTGGTAAATGTATGCAGGTGAAGGAGTAGAAGATCTTCCTAGGTTCTTACAATGTTCTTACCAGGTCCTTCCTCAAGGTTTTTCCTTTTCATTCAGTGAACTGAGAGTCTGGATGTTGAAAGACAGGCCATGATTCTCCAATGATGATTTAAGTCAGGAATGATGATTTAAGTCTAGGTTCATCAGGCTTAGAATTTTTTCAGTTTTACAGGTCAAGTATATCCTTCAGAGGCTGCCCATCTAGTTCAGTTTATAGAAACATAGTGATCAATTAGCCACCATCAAAAGATCCCTGTAAGTCAAGTCATTCTGCTATTACAATAATCACATCTATTCTGTTTCTAGCAGTTAAATCCTGCTATTTAGTGTCTGCCCCTTTACATCCATCAGCCTTGCTGAAATCAGGGAACTAACTTATTTATTTATTTATTTATTTATTTATTTAGCCTTTTTGCCTTTTCTAGGGCCGCTTCCCACGGCATATGGAGGTTCCCAGGCTAGGGGTTGAATTGGAGCTGAAACTGCTGGCCTATGCCACAGTGTCAGCACTGCAGGATCCAAGCAGTGTCTGTGACCTACACCACAGCTCACGGCAACACCAGATCCTTAACCCACTGAGCAAGGCCAGGGATCAAACCCGAAACCTCATGGTTCCTAGTCGGATTCGTTAACCACTGCGCCACAACGGGAACTCCAGGGAACTAACTTTAACAGCAATATCTCCACCTTCATCCCCAGAGTATAGTAGAAACTCAACAAAGCACTCTTGAAGGGGTTTGGTTTTCTCTTCATCAATGTTTTCTCAATGCCTTAGAAAAGGGAGTGTTCGCTAGGCTTAGCTCCGGCATTTGCTAGATGTTGTGTATGATAAGTCCATCCCACCATTCTTATCTCCCTAAGTCTCTGGAATCATAGTGTTTCAGCTTCCTTCAGTGATAGGCCACGGTGGAATCCACGTTTCAGTCAAACAACTGAGTTAACAATTGGCTCAAGCTAAGGAGAATGAATCCAGACTCTCGGGTTAGTGGACCCATGCTAATAATTTGGTGCATAAAATTATGTTTCTGGTAGAATACCCCATATATTCCCTAGGCTTTGCCAATATTTTAGCAAAATCTTCTAATTCTTTTGACCTGTGAATCTTTGCCTTCAATGTTCCACTTTCTAAATTGGCCCCTAAGGGCATGCTAGATCTGGAATCAGTTACAAGTCTGCAGGAAATGAAGAGTCACAGGCGTAAGGTGTGAGAACTGGAATTCCTGTATGAGATAACTATCTCAGATGAGGTCTCTATGAGGCCAGACAAGCATCTTCAGATAGGGGAGGACAAACTACTTCTTTTGGTAAGAGAGGTGCAACAGAATTTGAGGGTTCTCAGAATCATCTAGATCCTCTCAAATGCCTTCATTCCAATTCTTGTGGCCCTCTCTTTCCCGAATAATGACCTAATTTTCACCCAAGATATCTAGTGAGGACATAAATTCAACCTACATTGAAATTTAGTACCTTGCCAGATCTGACTCTCCATTTGCTTTGCATTTGGCCATGATGAACTTGTGACTATAAGACAGAAGAAATTCTTTTAGAGTAGTTCTAGAAGCTACCTATTCTCTAACAGTACCTTGATATGAGATTTAAATTCTTTAGCCTATCTCTATTTATTGATTTATTTATTTTTGGCTGCATCCATAGCATGCACAAGTTCCCAGGCCAGGAATTGAAGCTGAGCCGTAGCCATGACTTGAGCTGCAGCAGTCATGCTGGATCCTTAACCCACTAAGCCACCAGGGAATTCCAAGCCTTTATTTTTGAAAGCTCATGGATACTTATAGAGGCAGCCATCCCAACCCCCATTTCTTGTATTCCTCAGCCCCACATAGTGGTGTAAGTGGGAAAGCAATCAAATGGGAAACCAAAACTTTGGCTTCAGTAGACACTTTATTCCAAATGACAAAAGATAATCATTTATGTTGCTGTTTTACTACCTCACATACCATGGATAACTAGTGTTCCATCATTTAATGATACCCAAATACTTAATTCAAACCCAAATAGGTCACATAGTCAATCAAATGTTCTATGTCCTTGAATCTGTTGTTTGCGATCATGTGTAGTCCAATTTTTGTATTGGTCAGAGTTCTTTAGTTGTAGTCAATGCATTTTCTCTGGTTAATTAAACAGAAAGGAATTTATTTGGGGATAAAGTGCTTAAAGAATCATTATAGAGGTAGGAGAAACAGACTGCTGGTAAGCTTCCAGGAAGAACCCCAGAGTGCGTTTCCACATTCCAAAATGTCCTTCCGAAGGAGTTACGGCATCTGCTATGATCAGGAAGCCACCACACTGCTGGTTCCGATCCATGCTAGAAATATGCCTCATGCCCTGCCTCTTTGCTGTATAACGTAGTTTTGAATCAGTCTAATTATAGGTACATCTGATGGGTGGAATATCCGTTACCCTAGGCATCCTGCATAAGAACTGGGAAATACAACTTTTTAATTTGTTTATTTGTTGTTGAATAGGCAGAATCTACAGAGTGAGGAACTATCAAAATGTTAAGAAGGTGTTAAAATATTTTTGGATATCTGATAAGGAGGCTGGAGAATGGAAACGGGAAGAACAATAGCAATTTACTTCTTGAACTGGGTGGTAGGTCAACAAGGATTCATTATTTTCTAATACTTTATAATGAATACATATGTGTATTAGCCTGGGTTCTTCAGAGAAACAGACCAATAGGATCCATCTCTCTGTCTGTCTGTCTATCTATCTATCTTCTAGAGATTTACTGTAAGGAATTAGCTTAAATGAATTTGGAAGCTGAAAGGTCCCAAGATCTATAGTCAGTAGTAACCTAGAATCCCAGAATAGTCCATGATAAAGTTCTAGTCTGAGTCTGATGGCTGAAGACCAATGTCCCAGCTCAAACACCATCAGGCAGTGAGTAAGAATTTTTTCTCACTTAGCCTTTTATTCTACTTAGGTTTTCACCCACATGGGGGAGGACAGTTAGCTTTACTGAGTCTCAAATGCTAATCTCATCCCAGAGCACCCTCATAGACACACTCAGAAATAATGTTTAAACCAAATATCTGGACATCCCATGACCCAGTCAAATGGACACGTAAAACTGACCATCACAATTTTTACCTACTTTTTATGCATATATCGAAGAATACTATTTTTGGTATGAGAATCAAAAAAAGGATTTGGGGGCAACTGCAAATGACTGATGTCCACTACAAAATGTAGTCCTGGGAGGGTGGTTGGCAACGGCCGGTACCGACAGGCGAGGGCTCCATCCCCCAAAAGTGGAGTCCTAGGACTGGTCAAGTGTCAAGGAAAGTGAGGCCTGCTCTGAGGACTGCCGGCTCAACTGAGTGGATGGAGGTATCCCAGACCCTTCCAGGAATTGTGGGAAGATGCCAAGTGAGGACTGAGGGAACCACCCAACCCAGGTGGGCAGGCAGAGGTGGCTGGAAACTCCATTACAAGATCTGGGATGAGCCGAGTTGTGTGTGTGTGGGGGAGATGAGCTGAGTTGGGGTAGGGGGTGGCTTCCCCTGGCTTTTGCCTTGGAAACCTAAGAATGGTGAGTATCTTGGGCTGAAAGAGGAGGCCTAATTTCAGCAGAGAGAGGAGTCCTAGGCCCTGCAGATGTCAAAGAGGTAAGGCCTGTTCTGAGGACTACTGCCCCAGGTGAGCAGAGGAGGGAATCCCAGACCCTGCCAGGAGTCAAGGAATCTGAGGAAGGTGAAGGCCTTGGTGTGAGGGTTGCAGCGTCCTGTCAGCCAAAGGAGGACTTCCAGCCTCTTTAAGTTGAGGGGGAGGCGTTCTCTGAGGACTGCTGCCTCAGGTGAGTGGAGGGAGGAGTCTCAGACCCTGCCAGGAGTCAAGGTTGTGGTCCTCTGTTACACACCTTCCTGCTCACATTCCCACCTGCTACCACTGACCAGAGTGAGAATGTCTCAGAGTTGGGAGATTCCACATTGCCGGCAGGAACAACACCATGCCCAGGGCCTGGGGGCTGCACATGCCTCCGAGAATCCAGGGGAGGCTTCTCCCTCCTCCTCCAATTCTCTAACGCCTGGCAACCTGGAGGAGGCTTTGGCTGCTGGGGCACCTAGTGCTTGCCAGGGTCCTTGGAGTGCCTGCTTAGCTTATGCTGTCACCACAGCCTTCTTATCAAGCAAATCAGGTGAGCACTCCAGCAGCCAAGAAAAGGAGGGTGGTTCAGTTTCTTCAGAGTCCTCTTCAGAACTTGTCCACAGACCCTCTTGATGAGAAGGTGAATTTGTTGGTGCGGTTCCTGCTGCAAAAGTATCAAAAGAGAGCCAATCACAAAGGCAGACAGATTAGTGATGTTATCAGAGAGCACAAGGATGACTTCCTTGAGATCCTCGGAGAGCCCTCTGCACACCTAGAGCTGGTCTTCGGGGTAGATGTGAAGGAAGTCGATCCCACTAGCCATGGCTATGCTCTCGTCAACAAACTAGGCCTCACCTATGATGCCAGGCTCAGTGGTAATGAGGGCAGGCCCGAGACTAGCCTCCTGATAATTATCCTGGGCATGATTTTCATGAAGGGCAATCATGCCACTGAGGAGGAGATCTCGGAAGTCCTGAATACAATGGACTTACATTCTGGGAGGAAGCGTTTCATCTTCAGGGATCCCAGAAAGTTCATTACCAAGGATTTAGTGAGGAAGGGGTACCAAGAGTACCACCAGGTGCGCAACAGTGATCTTCCACATGATGAGTTCCTATGGGGCCCAAGAGTCCTTGCTGAAGCCAGCAAAATGAAATTGCTTGAATTTTTGACCAAGATCCAGGAGTCTGACCCCACTTCCTTCCCATCTCAGTGTGAGGAGACTTTGAAAGATGAAGCTGAGAGAGCCTGAGCTAGAGTTGCCACCCGTATTAGCACAAGCGTCAAGGCCAGGGCATGTTCCAGTCCCAGGTCCAGCAGCTCCTCCCACCCATAGTGAGATGTGAAGCAGATTCTTCACTTTGCCATTAAAAGCAGCAGTCAACTTTCTACGTAGTGGAGGGCTGGAGTGCGGCTCTAGGGAACACAGTGTATCCTGTTTTGTGTCCCTCTTCTATATGTTAACATAGGTTTATCTTCTTTGGGGCTGTTTTCAAATGTTGTTCCTTTTAATGTAACATTTCATTAGTTTCAGAATCTAAGTTTATGAATGACATTGGTCATACCATTATTGCTGTATATGGAATTTAAGAATACAAGTTTTGTTCGTAAAACATTGTAAAATTGACCATCTTCTTTTGGGATCTGGAAAAGATAACATGGCATTTGAATAGGCATTTTCTTGGAAGTGTCAAAAAACTCAGCAGTAAGATAGTTGGGTTCAAGAAAAAAAAAAGATTGTCAATTCTTGGCTTCTCCTATCTTTTTAAATCTGCTGTTGTGTAAAATTAGATGACATATATATGCATTTGCTTATGTTATTGGAGAATGTAAGAGAAATAAATCTTAATAAATTAGACCCTCCAGAAAAATCCCAAAATGTAGTCCCTGTAATTAAGATTTTGACTGAGTTTATATATAAATGCCTAATTTAAAAAGGAGTCGTTTTTAAAGTTGGTGTTAGTCATTTGTACCTTGGTTTGAAGGTGAATGAGTGGGTTGTTGAATGGAGTTTGGTGGGAGAGAGAATTTAAATCTAGGTTTTTGAGGGGTAGAAAAGTGGGGAGTGCCATGAGAAGAATAAAAGAGGAGAGAATGGGAGTTTGAGGGCTCAAAGACAGATTTCTGCTACTTCACATTTTGGTTTGAACTGCTCTAACTCCTAGCGCCTGCTTAAGATCTTTTTTGTTTTTATTTTTTTTTTCACCTTAAGGGATATTGGAATTTTCAGGTGCCAATGGATTATTTCCAGTTTGTTATGTATCTATCAATACGCCCAGTTTTCATTTTTTAATACACATGGCAGAACTCTGAATTAAAACCTGCTCTTCCAACCTGTCTGGTTCTCTGGGTATTAGTTTACACAATTAGAAAGTGCAGGTGGGGTTACGTACTTCATGATCTGCTGCTACTTGTTTCAGTCTTGGGTTGGAGGAGCCAATGAGCAGAAATTGCACAAGGGAACTTTCTTCAAACCTAAAGTTTATGAATAATGCATAACTTGCTGTGACTCATCAAAAGCAATGGTAAACAAAACCCAAACAGTTGGCCACCTCCTCAGCAATCCACAGACCGTGGTCCCACCCCTTACAAAGTGTGAACGGCAATATTTGAAGGTAGCAATGGAAGTTGGTGGTGCTGATTTATCTTTAGCATCGTCCATATGCTTATTGGCACACAGTTAAGTCAGAAAAGTGACTGAGCACAAGCAAAGAGAGAAAAGGTATCCCAACTACTAAGGTATCTGGAATTGGAGGAAATGAAAGTTGTTCTCTACCCAACCCCACATAAGTGCTCCTGCCCTGGTCTTTTTCCAGTTATAAATGGGAAGCAACACCAGTTTTATAGTCAGACAATCCTGGCTTCAAATTCTGCCTCTGCTACTTATGAACTTTATGCCCTTGGGAGAGTTACTTTCCTTTTAGTTTAGTTTTTTTTTCAAATCATTTTTCAATTTTGGTCTTCATTCAGGGAGAAGAGATAGTAGCAATACTTATCTCTAAACACTCAGAGCTCTTAATTAATAGCAACAGCAGCTGACTCATGCTGATTAAGTAGAAAAGATATTGGGTAGCTCACAGAGTAGTTGGCAGGCATAGAGAGTCAGGCATGAGGCTAAGCTTTTGGGGTCAAGGCCTGAAACTATGCTGCAGAAGTGGTCCAATAAGGAAGCTACTGACCCTACTTCCCCCCAGAGCACAGAATGGCTGCCAGAAATGTACACTCTGCTGCAACTCTGCCAGCACTGATTCTTCTGGGCCAGGAACTGATCTTGCAACAACTGATACCCCAGAATACTGGATGCCTCTGCCACTGCCCTTGTCAGAAAATGGGTTCCAGGCATCCCCTCCTTCCTCTGGCTCATCTTTTCTGCTTAAATTGTTGCCTAGGAGCGTCTTAGTGGCAGATCCTAGGCTTTATGCCTGTATTCTAGCTGCCAAGGTCTCTGGGGAAGCAAATTTTCTGACTTGACTTTAGAGAGGCAAGACTTATAAGGCAGGGAACTCCCCAAACATAGCAAAATGCACAAAAGGTGAGAAGCAACCAGAAAATATGCTGTACTTTCTCTCAAAGAGCTGTGAAAACCAAGCGAGTATGCCATGTTTGGTGGGCTTCTGGGGTTCGTTATTTTTTGTTTCCTTTTCCTCTTCATTAGAAATATCCATTTGCTCATTGATTCACCCCTAGGCTGTTTTCTATGTAGGCAGAATTTGTAAATAAAGTGGAATGGAACCTTTGTCCCAAGGTGAGGCCCACTTGGAAAGGTCTCTGCTTCCTGGAGTCATTCCTTGGATGGACTTGACCTCTTGGCTCCTGACTTTGTCTGCTGTGACCCATGGACCTACTCACTCCTTCCTCTTATACTTGATCTTTTGATTCCCGCATCTTTTGCTTGCTCATGACCACAGCAACCCACTGACACTGTATATCCCACCTGCCATTTTATCCTAAGCTCTTGGTCTCTTGACTTTTAGTTTATAATGAATCCTAATACCAATTGGATTCCCTCTTAGCAGCTCTGACTTCTAAGTTTATGCAGCATTTTCATATTTTACATAATCATTGAAGGAGACTTTCTAAGAGATATTTGTATCTTAAATTCTTTTAGATTTATAAATCTCTTTCCTATCTCTAATGAAAGAAAAGTGAAGAAAATTTAAAGTGGAGGTAGAAAAAGGCAAAAGTTACAGAATGGTTTCTCTACCACTCACCCCAGGCTTTGACTTCTTTTCCCAAGTAATTCATTAGATCTTTGTATACATAAGGGAAAAGAAAACCAAAACAACTTGCTCCAAGAAATATACTAGCATTTCTTACGGATAAAACTTCCCTAGACTCTCTTAAGACAAATTATGCTTTCTGTTTCATGCAACTGCACTTGCTAAATTGTCAGACCTTCTTCTCAACAAAAATAAAAGGGCAGCATTCTCTACATTATCAGTCTGGTATCTAGCTGTTGGGACTTATAGAATGCCTTAAAGAGCTGGGGAGAATGCAGAATGATCCTCTTCTACCATCATGGCTTATGGAGCCAGGAATTATTTGACTATAATTATTTATTCAGATTGTTCTGATATCTCTCTACTTCATTTGACAGTCTGGGAAATGTTCTGCTCAGTTGACTGGAAATGTTCTCAGAAGTCCTTAGGGTTGTTTGTATCTTGGGTGGTGATCTAGAGAAGTATATGCAACCAGATGTGGAAGATAGTTCTTGTTCACAGTATAGGAATTGACCCTCTGGATAAAGGCAATTGAAGCAATGTTCTATTTTATATTTGACATCATGGATCTCCTATAGAGAGCAGAGAGTTCTCCTGGAGAATATTGCCAAGAGTTACCAGATTTTACTTGCTCAGTTGCGCACCTCAAAATAAGGCATTAGTAGAGAAAGACTGAGGATCTCAGATCAAAAACAGCTAGCACATCTTAAGAAAAAATATCTTTGGAGCTCCCACTGTGGTACAACAGGATCAGCGGTGTCTTAGGAGTGCCAGAATGCAGGTTCAATCCCAGGCCCCACACAAAGAGTTAAAGACCGGTGTTGCCGAAGCTTTGGCTTATGTTGTGACTGTGGCTAGGATCTGATCCCTGGCCCAGGAGCTCCAGATGCCTCAGAGCAGCCAAAAATGAAAACAAACAAGAAAGAAAAGGAGTTCCCATTGTGGCTCAGTGGTTAACAAATCCGACTAGGAACCATGAGGTTGAGGGTTCGAACCCTGGCCTTACTCAGTGGGTTAAGGATCTAGTGTTGCTGTGAGCTGTGGTGTAGGTTGCTGGGATCTGATGTTGCTGTGGCTGTGGCATAGGCCGGTGGCTTCAGCTCCGATTAGACCCCTAGCCTGGGAACCTCCATATGCTGCAGATGCGGCCCTAGAAAAAGACAAAAAAGAAAGAAAGAAAAAAATGTCTTTGAGTGCAGCTCCATCTATTTGCTGTGGTGGGAAAACTGGACCTAGAGCCAGACCACTTTGAATCCCAGCTCTGCTATTTTCAGAAGAGCACTTTGGGTAAGACATTGGTTCCACTATTATATAACTTTCCTGATTTAACAAAAGTGAAGGACTTAGGAGTTTCCGTCATGGCTCAGTGGTTAACTAATCTGACTAGGAACCATGAGGTTTCTCAGTGGGTTAAGGATCTGGTGTTGCCTTGAGCTGTGGTGTAGGTTGCAAACTCGGTTCGGATCCTTTGTTGCTGTGGCTGTAGCATAGGCTGGCAGCTGTAGCTCCAATTAGACCCATAGCCTGGGAACCTCCATATGCCCTGGGTGCAGCCCTAGAAAAGATAAAAGGAAAAAAAAAAAAAAAGAGGGACTTAAGGTGCAAATACACCAGAATCCCTCACTAGCGTTTAAATTAACTAAGATTCATTAGCTTGGTGGCTGTAAAGGCCCTGAAAATAATAGGACAGAGAGAGGTAACTCCAAAGAATTGGAACGTGGTTTTGGAAAGGGCTAGAGCTAATACCATGGAAGTGGCAATTCTAGCTGGGGTGCCCAGGTTGTAGTGTCCTATTGACCTTCAGGCAGCAGGAGGAGGTACAGACATGGCCAAAATCATGCTCAGAGAGAAAGAGAGGGGATCTTTCAGACAGACTCCATCTCTATTAAATTTTATCTACACTTTACCCTGCTTAGTACAGTTAGTTAAGCATCAGGAAAAGCAGTAGTGGCAGATCAGAAAAAGCCTACTATTGATGAGAGTGGGAAACGAACAACAGGTATAGTCCTAGTGAGTTGATTTTAGGCTGAAAGCATCCATACCCACAGCCCTGCTGGGGAAGGAAATCCCAGACTGGCTGCCAATTTTCATCATGGGACATATGGACTTTATTCTTTCTGGTTCAGTGATCTTGGTCCAGCTGCAAGAATAACTTGTTCGTGAATTGGCAACAGAAACAAGTAAAGTTATTGGATGGAGACCAGGTGGATGGTCTGGCCATTTATTTATTTATTTATTTATTTTGTTTTTCTTTTTAGGGCTGTATCCAAGGCATATGGAGGTTCCCAGGCTAGGGGTTGAATCG
This sequence comes from Sus scrofa, assembly GCF_054392235.1. Classification (NCBI taxonomy): domain Eukaryota; kingdom Metazoa; phylum Chordata; class Mammalia; order Artiodactyla; family Suidae; genus Sus; species Sus scrofa. Next base: position 112,965,463 of record NC_139385.1, on the reverse strand, counting down.
GAGCTGTAGCTGATGGCCTACACCACAGCCACCACAGCATGGGATCCGAGCCGTGTCTGCGACCTACACCACAGCTCATGGCAATGCCGGATCCTTAACCCACTGAGCGAGGCCAGGGATTGAACCTGCATCCTCATGGTTCCTAGTCAGATTCGTTAACCACTGAGCTACAACAGGAACTCCAAGTCCTGCCCTTTATACATGTCTGGTGTTTGGAGGGTTGGTCTGGTTAATTCTGGCAAATCTCTGCTGGGCTCCTAAATCTAGCTTCTAGGAGGTCGAGGCATCTGTCCCATTCATCTTTTCCTGGGTCTGTTATAGATCTAAGTTCTAAGAACAGTCTGAGACTAGTCGGAGCCTCAATGCTGTGTTGAGAGTATAGGCAAAATATTTCCATTATTCCATTGTCATAGAATAGAATGGGAAAACAGGAAGAAGCTCTTTAAATCGAGGACAAGGCTCAGGTCCAGAGGAGGGCTGTGATTTGCCTAGGATCATCTGAAAGAGTGTTCGGTAGAAGTGGAAACTTTCCAAAAAGAAATTAAAAATTATCAGTGGGCATGATTATTACCTCTCACCATCAGGTAGAGTTTGGGTAGTAAACTATTATAAATAAAAAGGGAATAAATAACTTCTATGTGTTTCAGGGTTTAACCCACAGACTGAACAAAAACCATATTGCTAATATACAATTTATATAAATTGCGGCGGGAAGACACTTATTTTACCAGTTTAATGCCGCACTAGATTTCAGGGAAACACCATTTTGTTTTGGAAGGACAGTGATGGGTGTTTATGCACAGCAAAATCTTGGGCCCTGAAATATTGCTTTGTACTTCCTGACCGTCTCTCTACACTGCCTGTGACTCATAGTATAAGAATCCTTTAATTATTCTGAAAGCAGTTGGCTGGCTGTATTTTTCCTTCTCTCCTTCCATTTCTATCTCTCAGACAGTGTTAGTTCTCCAGGTTTGAAGCTTTTTCTCCTAGTTTTAGCTGTGCCGTGCAGCCCTTGGAGGTGCAGACACGGGGTGTCCCTGCTCTGGAACAGAGCAGATGTCCCTGTCCACATTTAGAGAGAGCCCCAGCCTCATTCCCAGACCTCAGCTAAGAAGGGGGCTTCAAGAAAAAATGAGCCAGGGCCTGTCAGCCCCTGGCTGTGGCTGTGTTTTATTGGCTAATCTTCTGTCTTTTTCCTTTAGACAGAGTCCATCATGGTTCATCTTTACTTTTCAGTTTTTCTTTTCTCACAAGGGATCCATTTTTGAGAGACCAAGAAGATACAGTTTTCTGGACAACCAGACTTCTCATTGTTGACCCAAGGGGCCAGACTCCCCTCCCCTTTCTCTTTTTCATGCATGTCTCCCTGTCCCAGCATAAGCCAGCACCTTCATACAGAAAACTAAAGTGGTACTTAGGAGACATACATTCCCCTGTTCCATAAATAGTTATCAAGGGTCTGCCTTAAGTGAGGTGACCAACTGCCCGGTTTACCTGCCACTGTCCTGGTTTTAGAACTCAAAGTGCTATGTCCCTGGAACCCCCTCAGTTTTGAGAAAACTCAGCTGGACATCCTAACCCTAAGCTCAACACTGTCTACTGCACTCCTATATATAGGAGCTGAGTGTATAACTGACCTGAGCCTCTCAGGTACTCAGTGACCTTCTGTGGTTTTCAGTTCTTCTCTTACAGTGCAAAGCATAACACTGTGGAAAGGGCACTTAACTAGAATCAGTAACTCTGGGCTCTGGGTCCTGTTTGATCACTAAAGAGGCAGGAATTCAAGGGTAGATCACTGAACTTCAGTTTCCTTTTCTGAAGGAAAAGTTGGATTTAGTGTTCTTTGACTTTTTTTTTTTTTTTTTGCTTTTGCTTTTTAGGGCCGCACCCATGGCATATGGAAGTTCCCAGGCTAGAGGTCAAATTGGAGCTACACTGCCAGCCCATGCCATAGCCACAGGCGGGATCCGAGCCATGTCTGCAACCTACACCCCAGCTCTCAGCAACTCGGGATCCTCAACCCACTGAATGAGGCCAGGGATCAAACCAAATCCTCATGGATTCATTCCCCGCTGTGCCACGATGGGAACTCCCTCTACAGTTCTATTTCTAAAGCAACTTGATAAACCAATTCACACTAATTAGTATTACTAGATAACAAGTAGTAGGTAATTAGGTCTTGTTGACACTTGTTGCTGATGTCGCTAATATTTACGAGGTCCTTATTTGGTGCCAGACACACCCATTATGTTACTTCAACCTCACAAACTTTTGGAGCGACTCAAGGCCTAGAGAGGGTAAGTGGTTTGCCCCCAAAGCACACAGAAAGTTGTGGATTAAAGATCAGAACCTGGGAGGTCTGACTTTCCAGTCCAGACTTGAACTGTTGCTCTCACTGGATGGAGATAAGTCAGCAGTTAAAATGAACAGGCTGATTATTTCCCCTCAAAGGACTGGAAAAAGGAAGCTGGCTATTTGGAATGAGATCTTTGTACTCTGGGCTGTTAAAGACTGGGGTCCTGAAAAACAGAGCATGGTATTTAAGGAAATTAGGGTTTTCAGTTCATAGCAAGGCCCCTCCCTGCTCTTTAAGATTAGCCGAAGGGTGGCAGAACCCATTGAGAATTAGAGCATCCTTCCTCCCCCACTGCTTTTTTCCTGGTTTTGGAAGCTTTGGGATATTTCCACTCCCTGCAGGATCCATGAAGCACTTTAGGTGCTGTTAGCAAGGCTCAGAGGGTCACTGCCAACTACTCCCTTTGCCTCTTACTGTTGATCTGAAAAAACGATTTCATTTAGGTCTAGTTTGCCTAAGAGTGTGCATGTGCATATGTGTGTGTGTGTGTGTGTGTGTGCGCGCGTGTGTGTGTGTGTGTGTGTGTGTGTATGTGCGCGCACGCACGCAGGGGGGTGTGTATGGGGAGAGAGGAGTGTAGGAAGATTCTTACTAGGCTCGTTTCTCTTTCTTTAGAAAGGATGATTGGAATAGAAACAAAATAAGACTGGGTCACATTCACAGCAGCTGGCAGAGTTTCACTTAATTAAACTACTGTGATTGCTTTATTCATACATTTCCCTTGCCATTCCCTTCCTTTCCAGCTCCTTATAAATGCAATACTGTTTCATGGGGAAGGGGGAAGAAATTAAATGCTGTTAGTCTTTAAGACCAACACTAATTAACAACATTTATTTTACTGTGATTGCCTACGTGAAAGTATGCAAAGTAAATTTATGTTCTGAGAATTCGACTGCTTTGGACTGACGTGTTAAAGGGAATTAACAGTTCCTGGGAACTCATCCTCATTTGCTCTAAATTCCTCAGAGTACAGTGAAACACCAGTGCCAGGGTGGGAAATTGAAGCCAAAGCCAAAAATGATGGTCAGTTGAGCTGTTGGCCGCCAGCATGATCGTTCTAAAACCCAGGTCTGATCCACTTTCTCTCCTGCTGCAAAACCCAAGACAGGTCTCCCACCTGCTGGATCAAGGGGAAGTGCCTTAGCCTGGCATAGAAAATATTTCACAACCTGGCTCTATTTCACTCCAGCCCATCTCTCCCCAACCCCCTCACCACTACCTGCCCAAGGCTCCAATCATAGGACCCCTACCCATCTGCCCCATCACCATCCTTTTCCCATTTCCATGACTTTTTCACAAATGATTACCATTTATTTATTTATTTTTTTAGGGCTGCACCTGTGGCATACTGAAGTTCCCAGGATAGGGGTCAAACTGGAGCTGTAGCTACCAGCCTACACCACAGCCTCAGCAACATGGGATCCAAGACTGTGACCTAAACCATAGCTCACAGCAATGCCACATTCCCCACTGAGTGGGGCCAGGTATTGAACTCGCGTCCTCATGGATACTAGTTGGGTCCGTTGCCGCTGACCCACAAGAGGAACTCCTCTTTTTCTCTCTTAATACAATCCCTGAGCCACGACAGGAACTCCCTCTTTCCTTTTACTGCCATTCACACCCACCACCCCCCTGTCACTTGGTGGATTCCTCTCTTTTTTTCAGTTGAAGTTTGGAGCTTGCATTTTCTGTAAAGTCTGTCTGGACTCCCCCTACTGGAATCAGTCTCTCTTTTGTACTTTCATGTTATTTTGGATATTTTTATCAGGGCATTTATCACAGTGTGTTGTAATTGTGTGTGTGTGTGTGTGTGTGTGTGTGTGTGTGTGTGTGTGTGTGTGTCTCCTTCATTAGACCATGTCTTACTTGTCCTTATTATTCTCTTCTAATTTCAGAATCTGGCACAAGCCAGGGAGTACTTAGTATAAGGGCAGTACTTAATGCTCTTTGACTGAGTACATTATGGCTGCTGTGATCTGTCAATTATTATTTACTGTATGTTTACTATGTGCAAAGCATCATGAGGGGCTGTATTGAGAGCGCGAGAGAGAGGAGTTCCTGTTGTGACTCAGTGGCAACAAACCCAACTACTATCTGTGAGGATGCGGGTTAGATCCCTGACCTTGCTCAGTGAGTTAAGGATCTGGCATTGCCATGAGCTGTGATGTAGGTTGCAGATGTAGCTCGGATCCTGTGTTGCCGTGGCTGTGTCATAGGCTGGCAGCTGTAGCTCCAGTTCGACCCCTAGGCTGGGAACTTCCATATGCTGTGGGTGCAGCCCTAAAAAGAAAAAAAAAAGAGAGAGAGGGAAAAATCAGAATGACATAGGTGAAAGTCCTTCAAGAAACATAAAATTCTGCGTGAGATGAAGAATTAAAAAGCAAAATAGAAAAAAAACATTGTGCAGTGATACAAGTACATTGCTATGAGAACTTAGGGAAGGGAGATTTGGACTGGGGTTAGGGTGGGAAGAAGGTATCACAGAGTAGGTGCATATGAAAGGATTTTGACAGATATAGAAATAATGGAAGAATGGGGGCATCCAGGCTGGGGAAACAGTATGAACAAAGGCATAGAGATAAGGACATAGTCATTTCCCTGGAACAAAAGGGTCTGAGAGTTCTAGTCTCACCATAACTAGGGAGACTGAACACTTACAAAAAAATCTGAAATAAATCCCATTAATATCAATAAATGCATTTTCCCTAGTTGCTTATATTTGCATCCTCTAAGCAGGAGTGGTGATTAATCATCTCCAAATTGCTCAAGGATATGAAGCAGGGTGTTCATAAGTCTTTAGCAGCAGGAAATGCTTGTTGCAAATACACTATTTACAATTTACTTTGTAAGCATCATTTCTGTTGGGACTGTGCAGGAGATAATGATAATAGTAGGTGTTAGCCCAGTCTTAGAAACACAAAGAAAATGTTCACAAGTGGCAACCATTCCCCATTGCAAAGTTTAAATGGGCTTGGCTACAGCTCTCAATCTTTCAAAATATAGCCAGATAACACAAAGTTGGTTAATACTTTACAGGACAGTTGTGTTTTGAAAATAAAAAGAATACAAGCCAAAAATGTATTTGTCCCCTAGCAATCCTTCATGAAAAAAAACCCCAAAACTTTAAAATCAGTTACAAATGCTATATACAAACCAACCAGAAAGTGTACATGGTGAGTAAGGCTTTTTGGAGTTCCCTTTGTGGCTCAGTGGGTTAAGAACCCTGGCATTGCAGGGTGCAGTTTTGATCCCTGGCCCCACTCATGAGTTAAGATCTGGTGCTGCCACAAGCTGCGGCATAGGTTCCAGATGCAGCTCTGATCTGGTGTTGCTGTGACTGTAGCATAGGCTGGCAGCTGCAGCTCTGATTCTACCCCTAGCCTGGGAAATTCCATATACCACGTGTTTGGCTGTAAAAAGAAAAAAAAAAAAGACTGGAAATCTTTTAATTTGCCAAGTTTATATAATATGTGGCAGCAATGAACAATTTACAGATAGAAATTTATTCAGGGATCCACCATTATCAATGATATTTATGAAGTTCCTTGTTGTTACAATATGAGGCTGATTAAAGCAGTATTATGTAGACATACTTCCTGCTTTCTAGGCGTTAACCATGTTAGACTGTTGGGTTCATGCATTCAAGGACATGTAGATGCCAGAGTTAAGATAACCAGCCAGGGAGTTCCCGTTGTGGCTCAGTGATTAACGAATCCAACCAGGAACCATGAGGTTGCGGGTTCGATCCCTGGCCTTGCTCATTGGGTTAAGGATCTGGCGTTGCTGTGAGCTGTGGTGTAGCTCGAAGATGCGGCTTGGATCCCTCGTTGCTGTGGCTCTGGCGTAGGCGGGCGGCTACAGCTCCAATTCGACCCCTAGCCTGGGAACCTCCATATGCTGCAGGAGTGGCCCTAGAAAAGGCAAAAGGACAAAAAAAATAAAAAATAAAAAAATAACCAGCCGGCCGTACATAGTCTTTTGCGTTTCCTCCTTACTCTTTACGAGTCAACATATCTTCACATTCATTTTTTCAGTTTTTCATAACCTGGTGAAGTAAATAGAGCAAGAAAAATGATTTGGACTTTATAGATGAGGAAACTGAAAGGCAGACATCATCAACAAATTGCTCACACACAACACATTATCTCCACAGACAGAACCAGAACTCTTGCCTTTAGACTTCTTGTCCATTGCTGCATGGTGGTGCTCATGAATAAAGTTATCTCATGTAGAGTGTTGTAGAGGTGGGGAGCAAGAGTAAATATCTGATTGCCATGGAGATCTTTATCTATTTATTTATTTTTTGCCATGGAGGTCAATATAAGGGAGGATGACAATTCCATCATGGATGGGAATGACTCAAAGGGAGATTTTTTTTTCGTATTTTTTTTTTTTTTTTTTTTTTTGCCTTTTCTGGGGCCACTCCCACGACATATGGAGGTTCCCAGGCTAGAGGTTTAATTGGAGCTATAGCCGCCAGCCTATGCCAGAGCCACAGCAATGCGGAATCTGAGCTGCATCTGCGAGCTACACCACAGCTCACGGCAACGCCAGATCCTTAACCCACTGAGCGAGGTCAGGGATCGAACCCACAACCTCATGGTCCCTGGTCGGATTTGTTAACCTCTGAGCCATGACAGGAACTCCTCAAAGGGAGATTTTTATCAAACCTCTAAGCTTAGAGGCCCACTAAAATGGATATATCTGATGCTTAGGTAACACATATTCCCACAAAAATTTGGATTTAAAATCCACAAGTCCTTCATAGGAAACCAAACAGCATTGTATAGGCAAAGCAGTGGACAATAACAGCAATAATCACAATGGACATCTACAGGGTGCTTGATCTACATCAGGTACTGTGTTAAGGGCTTCTTACCCACCATGTTCTTTAAGAACAATCCTTTGAGAAGGTACTGTTACTGTTGTGTTACAGATGAGGAAATTGAAGTGTAGGTTGTTTATCAAGATCTTATAACTGATAAACCACAGAGGGGAGAACTGAACCCATGCAGCCTGCCTCCAAAGCCAGAGTGTTTCCTCTCTGTTATTCCAACTCCTTTGTACCAATTGTATAGTCTGTGGGCTGAGGGAAAGGAAAATATACAGGAACAGGGGTTGTGGCTAACCCCGAAGATTGAGTTCAGGTGTTAGCGAACATCAGCGAAGGCAGAGCCCACAGGGAAAGCCCTCAGTAACAGGAACCCAGAAGGAGCCCCCAGGGCTGTGTCTCAACCAACAGATCTGTTAGCAGGTAAGCAAAGAGCATCAGAAAGTCAAGGACCAAACTGATTCTAATGTTTCCCCACCTCTGTTCCCTTTTTGTTTTTCAGAACTTTCTGGGGTTGGTTGTTTGATTTTGGTCCCTTCTCAGGAGTAATTTTCTAGATCTTTTATTATTATTATTTAATGAATTTTATTACATTTATAGTTGTACAATGATCATCACAACCAAATTTTATAGCATTTCTATCCCAAACCCCCAGTGCGTCCCCCCATCCCCCAAACTGTCTCCTTTGGAAACCATAAGTTTTTCAAAGTCTGTGAGTCAGTTTCTATTCCACAAAGAAGTTCATTGTGTCCTTTTTTTAGATTCCACATGTCAGTGATAGCATATGATGTTGGTGTCTCACTGTCTGACTGACTTCACTTGGCATGATAATTTCTAGGTCCATCCATGTTGCTGAAAATGCCATTATTTCTTTCCTTTTAATGGCTGAGTAATATTCCATTGTGTATATGTACCACATCTTCTTGATCCACTCCTCTGTCGATGGACATTTAGGTTGTTTCCATGTCTTGGCTATTGCAAATAGTGCTGCAGTGAACATGGGAGTACCTGTGTCTTTTCGAGTCATGGTTTTTTCTGGATAGATGCCCAGGAGTGGGATTGCTGGATCAAATGGTAATTCTATTTTTAGTTTTCTGTGGAATCTCCATACTGTTTTCCACAGTGGTTGCACCAATTTACATTCCCACCAATAGTGTATGAGGGTTCCCTTTTCTCCACACCCTCTCCAGCACTTATTGTTTGTAGACCTTTTTTTTTTATAGGGTCACACCTGCAGCATAGGGAGGTTCTCAGGCTAGGGGTCAAATTGGAGCTGTAGCCACTGGCCTACACCATAGCCACAGCAACATAGGATCTGAGCCACGTCTGTGACCTACACCACAGCTCATGGCAACACCGGATCCTTTAACCCACTGAGTGAGGCCAGGGATCAAACCTACATCCTCATGGATCCTAGATGGGTTCCTTAACTGCTGAGCCACAACAGGAACTCCCTGTTTGTAGACTTTTTGATGATGGCCATTCTCACTGGTGTAAGGTGGTACCTCATAATGGTTTTGATTTGCGTTTCTCTAATAATTAGTGATGTTGAACATCTTTTCATGTGTTTTTTGGCCATCTGTATGTCTTCTTGGGAGAATTGTCTGTTTAGATCTCCTGCCCATTTTTTGATGGGGTTGTTTGTTTTTCTGGTATTGAGCTGAAGGTATTTATAAATTTGGGAGATTAATCCCTTGTCAGTTGCTTCATTTGCAAAGATTTTATCCCATTCTGTGGGTTGTCTTTTTGTTTTGTTTAGGGTTCCCTTTGCTGTGCATAAACGTTTACATCCCATTTGTTTATTTTTGTTTTTATTGTCATTAGGTGGATCTGAGATGATATTGCTATGGTTTATGTCAGAGAGTGTTTGGCCTATGTTTTCCTCTAAGAGTTTTATAGTGTCTGGTCTTATACCTAGGTCTTTAATCCATTTTGAGTTTATTTTTGTGTATGGTGTTAGGAAGTGTTATAATTTCATTCTTTTCCATGTGGCTGTCCAGTTTTCCCAGCACCACTTATTGAACAAGCTGTCTTTTCTCCACTGTATATTGTTGCCTCCTTTGTCATAGATTAGTTGACTGTAGGTGTGTGGGTTTAATTCTGGGCTTTCTATCCTGTTCCACTCATCTATATTTCTGTCTTTATGCCAGTACCATATGGTTTTGATGACTGTAGCTTTTCTTGGATTGGAAGAATCAATATTATCAAAATAACTATATTACTCAAGGCAATCTACAGATTCAATGCAATCCCTATCAAATTACCGAGGACATTTTTCACAGAATTAGAACAAAATATTTTAAAGTTTGTTTGGAAGCACAAAAGACCCAGAATAGCCAAAGCCATCCTGAGAAAGAAAAACGGAGCTGGAGGAATCAGGCTCTCTGACTTCAGACTATACAACAAATTTTCTAGATTTTGATGTGGCTGCCAGTAGAATTAGGTTTTTGTCCTCAAGAATCTTTAGTATGTTTTCTTTTAGAAGACTCACTGTTTCTGAGACAAAGAAGGTATCCCTTCAACATGGGTGCAGTGGACTGAATGTGCCCTTCCAAGATTTATGTGTTGAAACTGTAATCGCAATATGATGGTATTGTTTTGTTTTTATCTTTTTAGGGCCATACCCCTTGGCATGTGGAGGTTCCCAGGCTACGGTCAAATTGGAGCTGCAGCTGCTGGCCTACACCACAACCACAGCAACGCCAGATCTGAGCCATATCCGCAACCTACACCACAGTTCATGGCAACACTGAGTCCTTAACCCACTGAACAAGGCCACGGATCAAACCTGTGTCCTCATGGATGCTAGTCAGGTATGTTTCCACTGAGCCACGATGGGAACGCCAGTGTGATGGTGTTTGAAATAGGGATTTTGGGAGGTAATTTTGTCATGATGGTGGAGCCCTCGTGAATGGGATTAATGCCCTTATAAGATGAGGCTAGAGAGCCAGCTATCTCTCTTTTCTGCCAAGTGAGGATATAAAGAGAAGTCCGCTATCTGCAGCTTGGAAGAGGGCCCTTACCATGACCCTGACCTCAGACCCTGCCAGCCTCCAGAACTGTGAGAAATAAATTTCTGTTGTTGAGCCATTCAATCTACAGTGTTTTGTTGTAACAGCCTGAACTAAGACAAAGGGATATGTAGGGCCTTCCCTTTTAGTGGAGTGTGCTTTCTGTTCACCCCACATCCTGCCTCTGTTCCCAAAGCTTAGGTGGGACGCAAAGCCAAGCGGTCCTCCTGAGAACCCATCATTTACTCTCTATAGACCTGACCCCTTCATAGTGAGTCTCAAAAGAAATGCTATGCAGCAGCCTTTTGAAATGAAATGCTTTTCTATTGAACCAGAAAATAATCACATCCTCCCATTTACTCTTTAGGGTACAAATTGATCTGACTTAATTTGTCAGAGAGCCAGAACTGCAGGCAAATAGACGTGGGAGAAATCAACCAATCTTTTAAGCCAGCAGTAATTGTTACTCCTGTTGGCTGGCTAAATGACTTGTATCTGGAGGAGATGCTCAGAATGAATCAGAATGCCTGAGGTGACAGAAACACAGAGCCTTCCAAAGTGGGCTCTAACAGAGCAAGTGTTTCTTTCTGTCTTACAAGGGTATAGTTTCATGTTTCCTCCCTCTTCTCCTCTCCTGGGGCTAGTGTCCTCTGCAGAAACCAAAGGCAATGCATGTATATAATATGGAGAAAATACAGCTTGTGTGGGAATGAGAAGAGATGAGTATCATTAGCATTTAATCCAAGGATGTGCTTACTTGTGCCTTGGTCATTAATAAACCCAGGAAGTGAAAAGGCACTTCAGCAGAGGGGGTGAAGTCCTTTTGCTGGTGAGCAGTCTGTTTTAAAATTTAAATAGAAATATAGTTTAAATATACAAGAAAACTGTGAAAAAAAAATGTAATTGACACTCATGTATTAACTACCAGGTTGAAGAGTTGCCATTTTGCCATATTAGCATAGACTCTCTCCTTACCTCTTTCCTTCCTCCCTTCTTTCCTCAGAAGCAATAGAGCTACATTTCCATATTTCCACTCACTGTTCTATTCTTTTTCTCTTTCTCTCTAGAGAAAAGTGCAATTACAGCATTATAATTTATCTTTCTTGATTAAAATTACTTTTATTAGTTAGCTTTTTATGCAGAAAGAATATGTAGTCCCCTTTGAAGGTAGACTTTCACTGTTAATCCTTGGGATATATTCTGTATATAACCTTTAACAACTTTTTACCTCTGATATGATGTTGCAGTTTACCCATCTTGATACCAATTGATCTAGTTCAGTGATTTTAACTGCCGCATTGCTTTGTATGAGTAATTCTAAATTTATTTCACTCCACCCTATTGATAAACTTGTTTTCCCTACTGTAAACAGTGCTGTAGTACAGCTTGCTGAAGTCTCCTCAGGCCCATGCATGAAGTTTTCTCTTCAGGGTCTATAGCTAAGAGTGGAATTGTTGGGTTACAAGGTTTCTTCAGTTTTACTAGCTATTACCAAATTGTTAAACTGTATACACTTAAAAATAGTTCGTATAGGAAGTTCCCTTGTGGCACAGTGGGTTAAGGATCCAGTGTTGCCAAAGGCACAGGCTGCAACTGCAGCTTGGGTTTGATCCCTAGCTCAGGAACTTCTGTATGCCCTGAGGGCAAAAAATAAATAAGCAAACACAAAAAATTGTTCATATAGCATTCCTATAATGATTAGACTACTAGAGGAATAAGCTATAGGAAACTAATAGTAACAAGACATAACAAAAAACTAGTTGAGTCAGGCAAATTGTGTTTATTTCTGGTAACCTGGTCCATAATACTTATGCCTGTATTTCCCTTGTTGAAATAAGGTTTGTATCCTCCTTGAGGTAAAATGCCTGCACTAGCATCTCTGTTATTCTACCATAAATAAACAAAAGGGGAGTAGCTGGAGGAGAGAATCTAAGTTCTTCCTCTGAGCTCCAAACTTTGATTCCATAGCTTTATCTTCAACTTAGTTAAAATATATATCCAGGTTGGGAAATTAGCTTCATTTTTTTTTTTATATAACCTCAAACACCTATAGAAAAATAGCTCTTGGAGTTCCCACTATGGCGCAGTGGGTTAAGTATCTGCAGTGGCTCAGCTTGCTGCAGAGGCCCGGGTGTGATCCCGGGCCTGGTGCCTTGGGTTAAAGGATCTGGTGTTGCTGCACCTATGGCATATGTCACACGGCTGTGGCTCAGATTCAGTCCCTGGCCCAGGGATGTCCATATGTCCTGGGTGCAGCCATAAAAGAAAAAAGAAAGAGATGTCTTGAAAATGGAAGAATGTACAGAGCACCAGGAGGACAGCAGAACGTCTGATCCAGGGTCATGGAGAGCTTGACCATCAGAATAGAAACTCAAATAGGTCTTCATTTCATGTGTAACCAGCCTGTGTGTACATTTGGACACATTCACATCAGTGTGCCTGATAGATTTCTATCTGCCCTCTACCACCCTTTCTCCAGAGGCTCCTCTAGTTATTTTAAGAGGGTCCCTGGGGTGTTGCTAGATCACAAGGGATCAGAAATGAATTTGCACATATGCTTTGACTTCTTTGTGGGGGAGGGGGGCCCTGACCCCATGTTGGATGACAACCCTTAGTGAGAATTCAACCCCATCAGACACATCCATGGTCTTCCCTTCTTAGGAAACCCAAGGTGCTTTGTATGTGTGGCAGAGTTGGGGCAGGTGAAGAAAGGAAGAGAGACCCTGTTTCCACCCATGTCTCCAGGGCTCTAAAACAGCACGTCTACCTAGATTTTCAACTCCTGACATAATTCTGGTTTTTTTTGGGGGGGGGGTTGTCTATGCCTGCCTCAGGGAAGTTCTAGAGCCAGGAACTGAACCTATGCCACAGCTGTGACCCGAGCCACAGCAGTGACAACACCAGATCCTTAACCTGCTGAGCCAGCAGGAAACTCCTAATTCCTTTTTTTTCTTCTTCTTCTTCTTTTTTTTTTTTTTTTTTTGTCTTTTTGCTATTTCTTAAGCCGCTCCCACGGCATATGGAGATTCCCAGGCCAGGGGTCTAATCGGAGCCGTAGCCACCGGCCTACGCCAGAGCCACAGCAACGCTGGATCCGAGCCGCGGCTGCAACCTACACCACAGCTCACGGCAACGCCGGATCCTTAACCCACTGAGCAAGGGCAGGGACCAAACCCGCAACCTCATGGTTCCTAGTCAGATTTGTTAACCACTGCGCCACGACGGGAACTCCTTCTTCTTCTTTTTGATCACTGCACCTGTTTCCTATGGAAGTTCCCAGGCTAATTGGAGGTCAATTAGGAAGTTAAATTGGAGCTGCAGCTGCTGGCCTATACCACAGCCACAGCAACTGGGGATCCAAGCTGAGTCTAAACCTTGGATCGTGGCAACACCAGATCCTTAACCCGTTTACTGAGGCCAGGGATTGAACCTGCATCCTCACAGAGACTATATCGGGTCCTTAGCCTTCTGAGCCACAGTGGGAACTCCTTAATTCCTCTTTCCTTCCCTTTTTCTTCCTTCCTTCCTCTCTCTTTCCATCTGCCTGTTTTTAATGGCTGCACATGCAGCATCTGGAAGTTCCCAGGCCAGCGAGGCTAGGGATTAAACCGGCATCTTCATTGATACTAGTCGGGTTCTTAGCCCAGTGAGCCAAAATGGGAATGCCCCTCTTTTCTTAAAGATTCAAAATTCATGCTATGCAATGAGCTCAAAGTCAGGGGAAGGAGGACTATTACTCCATCCTCACCATTGCCATCCTGCTCTTCCTTTTCTCCCACTCGGCAGCCCACATCAGCCCTCTGCCAGGTTTGTTCAGTCTAAGTCCAAGTGCCCGCAGGCTTTGCACTTACTGGCATGGAGGAGATGTGATCTAACACCCGTCCCTTAAAAGATGTCTAAAGCCTGCTGCAGTTCAAGCAAGACACCCCGTTACAATAGTGTCACTAAAGATGTGAAGAGGCCCTTTGGGGACATTCATTATTTTCTTCACATGGCAGATCAGCAACAAGCACATGTGGAAACCAGCTTGTTGAGGATGGAGAAAAGACCTGTAGATAGAAGAAACAGCTTGACTGAGCCTTAATCACCACCCCACCCACTTCCCGAACATTTCTTAAAACGCAGAATCATGTCTGAAGAGTCTTTAGGTATTATCTAATTCATCATCCCAGCTGTTTTATTTATCTACATTGTATATAGCAAACCACCTCAAGATATAGTGGCTTAAAACAACAGTGATGTATTATTTCTCACAGTTCTGGGGGTTGGTTGAGTAGTGATTCCTCTGTTGTTTACACTTGGACTCACTAAGTGTCTGTATTGAACTGGGGGGTCCAAGGTGGCTTCATTCACTGGTATGCCCTTCAAATGGTCCTGGCTGTTGACTGGGGTGCCTCATTCTCCTCTATCAGCCTCTCATCCTAGTTGCCTAGACTGGGTTCTTTATATGGCATTCTCAGTGTAGTGTTTCAAGAGGGAGGAAGCTGCCAGGCCATGAGGACTAGGCTCTGTAACTCATACAGTGGCACTTCTGCCACATTCGATTGGTGAAAACAAGTTATAGGGTCAGCCCAGATTCAAGGCAGAGAAACAGACTCTACTCCTTGATGGGAGTCATAAAATATCATTATATTTTTCAGTCCACTACAGTGTAGTAGCACCTGTGAAACTATTCAAATTGAATAAGGCTGATGAAGGGGTCCGTAGTCTTTCTTGAGGCAACTGCATCATGGAGACCACGGGCAGTGTAGTCTACATGAGGAGGTCCCAAGTTGACAGGGTCCCATCCTTTCTTATCCAGTACTGGAGAAGCGAAATCATTAGTGGGGTGAGCAAGGGAAATTTTACATTGATGACACACAGATGGACTAACTTATTTTGCCTAAGTTCTGTTTGAGTTAGGTGTGCCTTTCACAGAAGGCAACCTCATTCTGAAGAGCTAAATTGGGCCAGTGGGGGGCTGAGGGGAAATAAAACTAATGACTGATTGGGTCTGTATCTGGCTTAGGCTTAAAGGGAGAAGGATAAAGGGGACTCTTGAGGTTTCCAAGCAGTTCGGCTTAGTTCACTAGAGCAGGAGAGCAGATAAGTTAGTTGAGAAGAAAGCTGTATTCAGGAAGAAAGTACCCAGAGCTATACATCTCAGGAAATTAAGTAGCTGGATGGCATGGAGATTCGGGGGAGGCGAAAGGTGCTCAACATAGTACCATAGTTTTGGTCTAGTGCCTTGTTTTTCATAATGTGTTCATTGGACCGCCAGGAGAGTCTTGGGTCCACCCAGAACATCGAAGCAGAATCTGCTTTTTAACAAGATCGTCAAGTGCCTTATACGCTTGTTCAAGTTTGAGAAGCACTGGCCTAGAGAGCTTTCTACCCTTAATTCATACCCCATGGCAGGCCCCCCATAAAGGTGGCCTTACTTCCAATAAAGAACTGTGCTTGGTACCACCAAGGCCTTCTGGGAGTAGAGAGAGCTCAGCCTCATTGTCTATAGCACTTTTCTCTAAGCAAGCGTTCTTAGCCGTTGACCTACTCTGCCAGGACGAGGATCCAATCTGCATCTACACAGTGACCAGAACCACTGCAGTTGGATTCTTAACCCACTGTGCCACAGTGGGAAAGCCTTAGTCATTTTATTTTATTAAAAAAATTTTGGGGGGCCTTTTTGGGGCCATACCTGCAGCATATGGAGGTTCCCAGGCTAGGGGTCCAATCAGAGCTGCAGCTGCTGGTCTAAACCACAGCCACAGCAACAACAGATCGAGCCAAGTCTGTGACCTATACCACCGTTCACGGCAATGCTGGATCCTTAACCCATTGCGCAAGGCCAAGGATCCAACAGACATCTTCATGGATACTAGTTGAATTTGTTTCCACTGAGCCACAATGGGAACTCCTCCTTAGTCATTTTAAAGAAGTTTTATTGAGATACAACTCACCTACCATACAATCCATCCATTTAAAGTGTACGATTCACACTTCTCTGTACAGCAGAAATTGATAGAACATTGTCTTTTAAAACTTTTTTTATTATAGTTGATTTACAATATTCTGTTAATTTATGCCATAAAGCAAAGTGACCCAGTCATACACACACACACACATATATATATATTCTTTTTCTCACATTATCCTCCATCATGTTCCACCACAAGTGACCAGATATAGTTCCCTGTGCTATATAGCAGCATCTCATTGCTTATCCACTCCAAATCATTGCTTATCCACTCTAAATACATTGTAAATCAACTATAGTAAAAAATTAAGAATATACAATAAAGTGGCATGATCTAAAAAAAAGAAGTGTTGGAGTTCCCATTGTGAGTCAGTGGTTAATGAATCCGACTAGGAACCATGAGGTTTCGGGTTCAATCTCTGGCCTTCCTCAGTGGGTTAAGGATCCTGCATTGCCATGAGCTGTGGTGTAGGTCACAGACGTGGCTCGGATCCCGTGTTGCTGTGGCTCTGGCATAGGCCGGTGGCTACAGCTCGGATTCAACCCCTAGCCTGGGAACCTCCATATGCCACAGAAGTGGCCCAAGAAAATGGCAAAAAGGCAAAAAAAATGAAAAAAGTAAAAAAAGTGTAAAATTCAGTGGGTTTTGGAATATTCACAGGTATGTGCGAGCACTGTTGTCAATTTTAGAACATTTCATCACCTCAATAAGAAATTTTGTATCCCTTAGTGATAACCCCTCATCCTTCTTTGCATACTCCGCTTCCACCCCTGCCTTAGGGAACAACTAATCTACTTTCTATCTCTATAAATTTACCCATTCTGGACTTTCATGTGAATGAAATTGTGGAACATGTGGTTCTTAACAATTTTTTGGATCATGGAGACCCATCGAAACTTTAATGGCATGAACACTCTCCTCAGAAATTACATATGCAAGTATATTCACCCAGAACTTCAGAAAATTTCATGCATCCAGAACTTCTTTTGTAATCTTGGTCTAGGGAACCAAGATTAAGAATCATGCTCTGTGGCCAGTCAAAATGGGTAGTTGTGGCAAGCAGGTCCTAATATGGTTTGAGTACCACTGACAGAAAGGATGGGACCATGCAGGGAAAGGTCACACAGGGTTATCACCACCCCAAGGTGGAGAGTGACTAAAGCAACAAGCAAAGGACAGGCACCAAGTGTTTACAGAGCTGAAGAAGCTGTGTTTATAACACGTAGTTTGCCAAGGAGGGGGCGATGGTGAACAGATGTGTCATTTGCAATTATTCCTAAAGATGTTAATTATGCAAATGGAATCTCTGATTAGGGTTCTAAAAAAAGAACCCCGTATATTATGGGGTGTTGGATGTGCACAATCAAGCAGGCTTGCTGACTTCCTGCAGGTGATCACTGTTGGTACCAGATTCCTCACCTGGGGCTCTGGTTTTCAATATGCCACCTTGAGAGCCAGGGAGGGGTTCTGTGGGGCACTTTCAAACAGCAGAACACTAAGGCTGGAAGGGATCTTTGAGATCAGGGAGTACAGTCTATCCTTGGACAGAGGCAGAAACCGAGGCTCAGAGAAATTATGTGACTTGTTACTAGCAGAGTGAGGATAAGAGCTCAGATCTCTCATACCACAGATTCAGTTTCCCTTGCCTTGTTACATCAAAGAGGACACAAATCAATGATCAATTTTCTAGTCAGGATCTACTTTAAATCTGTGTGGAGTGAGTGCCAGGGAAATGATGTAGACAAAATATCTCCCTAACCCCCTCAGGGTGTGCTTGGGTGTCTGTGTGTGGGGAAGGAGAAAGCAAGTAAGTAGAATAACACAGGAGTTATGTTCTAAGCCGTGTCATTCAGTAGAGCTACCACTAGCCTTCTGCAGATATTTAAAGTAAACTGAAATACATTTTAATATATAGTTGCAGGAGTTCCCATCATGGCTCAGAGGTTAACGAATCCGACTAAGAACCATGAGGTTGCAGGTTAGATCCCTGGACTTGCTCAGTGGGTTAAGGATCCGGCATTGCCGTGAGCTGCAGTGTAGGTTGCAGACGAAGATCAGATCCCGCATTGCTGTGGCTCTGGTGTAGGCCGGTAGCTACAGCTCTGATTAGACCCCTAGCCTGGGAACCTCCTAATGCCGCAGGAGCGGCCCTAGAAAAAACAAAAAATAAATAAAATGTAGTTGCAGAAGTCACATTTCAAATGCTCAGTAGCTACTTGTGGCCAGTGGCTACCATATTGGACAACACAGAACTTTTCCACTACTGCAGGATATCCTCTTGGACAGGGCTTTCTAGCATCTAGAGTCAGATTTTCTGAATTCCAATCTCAGTTCTGTCATTTAGAGTAAAAGCTCGAGTGTATTATTCAATGTTTCTAAACCTCGATTTCCTCAGCTGTAAAATGGACATAAGCACTGCGTCTTCCATTGGTTTTGCTGTGACAATTAGGAATGTAAATGAGATAATGTGCATTGAGAGCTTTGCAAAAGGAGCTTACACTTATTAAGCACTAAATAAATATTATTATCATCTTTAAGCAACTTGGTATCTTACTTAAGACTTTTTTTTGGTCTTTTTTTAGGGCCACACCTGTGGAACATGAGGTTCCCAGGCTAGGGGTTGAATCAGAGCTGTAGCCGCTGGCCTCCACCACAGCTATAGCAATGCCAGATCTGAACCCTGTCTGCAACCTACACCATAGCTCATGGCAATGCAGGATCCTTAACCCATTGATCAAGGCCAGAGATCGAACCTGCATCCTCATGGATACTAGTCGGATTCATTTCTGCTGAGCCCCAATGGGAACTTGAGACTGTGCAGCCTCCTCTAATTGAAATGATGCACTTTGTTCCCTGGAGGTGGGGGTGGGGGGTAAGGAATTGCTTGCCGGGGGCATTGGGACCCCAAGAAGCCAAGTCTTGATTAGGGTACAGTGGAAGGAGGTCAGGAACAGGGAGAGGGAGGCTAGGAGAGACTGGGGTAGGGGGCAGATGACCAGGTCCTGGGAACAGGGAGAAGACAGTGGCATGGGTTAGGAGAAGTGACAGAGGGCAATGAAGATCACCCCACTTCATCACTTTGTCAAGGGCTGGCGGACAGGTGATGTACTTGGCAGAGACATGGATCTATTGTTCTATGCGTGTGTTTAAGGGCTCCTCACCTCCTCACGTCCATTGTTCTTAACTACTTGCCTGCTTGTCCACAAGAGGGAGGCAAGGGAAAGGAGAGAAAGAAATCCTACAAGTCCAGCTGGCTCTGTGCTGGCAGCTCTGATCAAAGGTTTGCTGTGAAAGAAGCTGAAATTTCTGATTAAAATACGACTGCGTTTCACAGAAGCCTCGCAGGTCTCAGCTGTGTTTTCCTCGAACCCATTACCTCGGTAGAGAAGATCCTTCCCAAAGGCTGCGTGTTATTCAGAAAGTCATATTTCATGGCCCCTCAGGAGGGCTGGGACAATTTTCACACCTGGCTAGAGGCCGTGCCAACCTCCCAGCAGCCCCGCAAACGGGTTCACAAGCTTAGGACACAGAAGGGGTGAGTGAAGTGGAGAGAGGTGGCAGTCGTCCAGGTAATTTAGCCACACGGCCTGCCACTCCATAATATCGATTGCGCTGCCAGGGCTCATAAAGCATTGTGTTAGGCATTGGGAGAAGGTATTAAAAAATAATTCTCTTTGCCCTTAGGGAATTTTCATGTAATTCCAGAGCTAGTGAGCCAAGGGACCAAGGGGCTCAGGGTGACAGAGGGGAAAGAACATGGCAATAGGATCTAGAGATGTATTTTATGCCCTGGTCTGCCATTAATTAGAAGTGTGACTTTGGGCCAAGCTACTGCGGTTTTTTTGGGTTTCCTTGCTCTCATCATGGATACATTTAAGCTGATGGACTTGGTAATTTTCAAGTTCTCTATTTCTAAAACCTTCAGATTCTAATTCAGATGTGTGGATGTAAAGGTCTGTGCCGTGAGGATTCTTCCACTAGGGCTGTCAGATTTACCAAAGTGTGAGATGCCCAGTTTCATTGGGATTTCAGATAAATGATGAATAAATTTTTTTAAAGCACATCCCATGCAATATTTGGGATATACTTGTATTCTGAGATTACTTGTTTATCTGGGCATTTACTGGGCCTTCTATTTTCTATTTGGTGACCTCTTTCACCAAACACATCTGCCCCTCTCACCACATGGAGAAGGTGTTTCTGTCTCTCTTCATCCTCTTATTAGGACCTCCTGGTTAATCTTATTGGTCAGAATCTGCAAAATTCCTTGGCCACATTTGATTGACAAGGATAACTGTATCTAAGGGAAGGCCTTTGGCATCCACTGGCTGGACACAGGAACCAAGGGATCTCATCTTCTCCCTCTCTCTTGAAAGAGCCCCCTGAGCAGGTAACTCTCCCTTTGTCCCTTTGTCCTGCTGCCCACCACAGACCTCATCCATCCCCGTGGCTAAGTGGCTAACTTGCAGTCTATTCTGAGGGCCCCTTTATCATAGACATGCTCAAGGGTTTGGGCTCCAAGGTGTTGATTTAGGATGGGAGCAGAGGCCCTGTTTGTCCTCAAATTTAATCTTTTGTCTCCAGTTTGGCTTTTACCAGTGAACTTTGCATTTGGGGGATTATTGAGTGCTTGCTCGTCCAGTGATAATCTGATATATTCACTGCCGCTGGGCCAGTGTATTTCTGTGTTTTCCTGTTTGACCTAGAAGGGAGCGGCTTTGAGACTCAGGTCCCAAGCCTCGTACATGATTATTGTCTCTACAAATCAGACTCACTGGTCAGTCTAGATCCAGCCCCCCCCCCCCGCCCCCCGCCAGTGACTGCAAAAAAAAAAAAAAAAAAAAAAATGCCATCATCAGGCTAGAACAGGAGAAAGTGGTCAGATACTGGTTATCCTGGGACACTTCTTATTTACGTGTAGAAATGATTGTGAACTTTATGTTGGAAATAACTCCTTGCTGTATGAAAGAAGACAAGGAGAGCTCCAATCTGGTTTTCCAGCCCTGACAATCTAGTTATCTACTTTTACAATGAGATGGTTATCAGAAGATATCTCTTGAGATCTTTTGCCAGTGTATGCTGCCATCCTAGGCATTGGGATTTTCCTAGCTCAAGCTCTTTTATTTCTTGCCTGGACCTTTTGCCACACCTCTCCCCTGTACTTGGTTTTCCTAAACACACATCCAAACATGTCACCACGCTGCCTGGAAGCTTACCCTTTCCTGAAGAAGCAAGTCTAAACTCCTTAGCTTGATCCATTGAGCCTTCCCAGGTAGGTAAGATACTCTTGGCATTTCGGCTTTTCCCCTGCCACCATTCTCCCTGCCCCCCAGGCGTCTAGGTTGCAGCCTACATAAATGTTTAGCTGGCTTCTGAACATTCTCCTTCACATCCCCAAACCTTTGAACAGTTTGGCCCTTCTGTTTCTAATGCCCTTGCTCCTCTCTCTATGGTGACCATTTTCTTTTGAGAATGAACTCCAGAGTCAGTTCTTCACGGCCTTCTTGAATCTCCCTGTACCGGCCAAATGATGGTTCCTTTCCTCTCTGCCCTCAGATTCTACCATACTGCAGAGCAATGTCTGTCCCCGTCCCCCTTGTCTAGAGGCTCCACGAGGGCAAACACCCTGTGTCTTTCATCTTTATAGTCCCTCTTCGATGTGAGATACCTCTCTTATTTCCCTTATGACAGTGTGCAGCACAGCAGGGGCATCCAGTAAATGATTGTTGCATGCATGAGGACAATAGAACATGGCCAGAGAGCTGATATTTAAGTTAATTGTGTGGTGTGTGTGAATTGTCAGACCAAATAAATCTTCAGGGTGGAAATGACTGCTTCGAAATGTTAGTATAGGAACATTTATGCCGCAGCCCATAAAAACCCAATGGATACTGTAATTTAAGTGGGGGATATTAAATCTTTATCTCAAGGCATAAATCATAATAGAGCCACAGCATGAGGCCTTTGTAATAGGCAAACATTACCATTAGTATTATTATTACCTAGTCCTTCCTTCTTTGGGGTAGAGAATGCCCACTTTGGTATCAAACCACATCTCATTAGCACATGTGTTGTGAGTTATGACTTATGGAAGGGATTTTTTCTTTGCTATGTAAGATTCAATGGATCAGCAAAGTGTCTCTTTTGGCGAGGACCTTGTGAGAGGCCATGAGACTGGTCACAGGGTAAAGGGTTTCTTTTTGGTAATGTGCCTTGAGAAAATCTGGAGTGACACCTCTTCTCATGCTTTATTTCCTTCCATACACGTTGGGCATACGTTTAGCTCACTACATCTAAAGGTCTCAAGGGGAATACCCTACAAGCCTAGAAGCACTCTAGAGAAAGAGCAGTGGACTTAGAGTCAAGATTTCTGTCCCAGCTCTGTTACTAACCCAATGGGTAATCCTGGGGAAGTCTCACAACTTCCAAGGGCTTCCATTTCCCCATCTTTATATCAAGGGGGCTTGACTAGGGATCTCTGAAGATATTTCTCTGCTTTATCATTTTGATCCCATGTGCTCTTCTGCAGGGGTAGATTGTGAACTTAACAAAGCTTAGGCTTTGTTTGCACAGTTCTTTTCAGAAGCCCCGGGAGGGGCCCCATCGACATCTTTTACATGGTGGTATATTCTTGAAAAGTTTCAAAAGTAAGCTGTTTTAACCGAAATTGGTTTCTACTCCCCCTCTCCCTTCATGACAATTCCCCAGGTGTGGGGTGGCCTTGAAGTGGCTGCAGGCATTTTGGGGATTCAGACAGAGGGCACTTGGGTTGAGGATATGCTGATTTGAAGTTTAATGATATATTTCTATGTGCTTTATAGTTACTTTTGTGTATAGTTATGCCATCACTAGTTATTCTAGTATAGGTTATGGCTTCTAGGAATATTTCTGCCATCCACGTGTTGGCTCACTCACCAGTGTGGCATGAAGGTGCAAGGCCACACGTGGTGCCATGGGGTGAGCTTATCCTACAACACTTGGCACTGGAAGCATGTGGGGATTGGGAGAGAGACAAGATTTGAAAGGTACAGAGCCAGAAGCTACTCTCTTGAAAATTCTTCCCATCATCAGACACATAAAGTTATAAATGGAGGATTTAGTTCTCAATGATGCTCAAACAAAATTGAAATGTTCTTCCATCAGGAATATACTCAATACTGCAGCATATACAATTATAAACACAGGGTTTTCTCTCTTCTGATTGTATGCGCTCAAAATGAATTTTCCAAAACGCCCATGATTGTAGGGGCAGAGACCTTTAAGCAGTACTATAAGCCGAAAGTCTATGATGTTGCAGCTTTTATGCATCTCAAAAATAAGTCTTAGCATATCTGACACATCTTGTTGAAATAATTCTGCTGGTGTCAGATGAAAGAGCATGCAATACTGACATAATGCATTAAAAAGTCCTGAAGAAACAAGGGTTCTAGTGACAGAAATCCTTTATGCATCAGTGAGGTGATTTGATTATACTATTATGGAGCTCAATACATTGTAGACACAGTTTAGAAATGTATTTGGCTTGCTCTTGTGCATGCCTTATTTTCAGATTAATTTTGTATCTGTTTTCACAATGGGTGATACATTAAAACTCAAAGAGGAAAGGAAGGATATATCCTACTAGAAAGCGATGACCTAAACTAAAAGGAAGAAGACTAGCAGAAATTTCAAAACGTTGAAAACTCTCTTATCACAACAGAAGCTAAAAACTGGTGGTCAAAATCATAAAGACAGAGGAGTTCCCATTGTGGCTCTGTGGGTTAAGGACCCAACATTATCTCTGTGAGGATGTAGATTTGATCCCTGGCTTTGTTCAGTGGGTTAAGGGTTCATGGTTGCCACAACTTCCATATGCTGCAGGTACAGCAGTAAACAGAAAAAAGATCATAAAGAAACAGGATCACAACAGCAAAATAAACATGCATAAAACAATAACAGAAGAGAAAGAAAAGTTATGTGATTGGGGACACTCCAGGACAAGGAACAAAGGAGCAGAAGGAGGTTGAAAGTAATGATCTGCATAAGGACATAAACCACAGAAAAGGTAATGTGTGTCATTGGGTCAAAGGGTATTTAAAAATAGCCATTGTGCAAGAAGTCTGAAATGTCGTGACGCTGTTAGCTCATGGGTAAAGGAAACTGGATAGGGCCTAGTCCAAATTTGACAAAATTCTAAGAATGTTGTATGACATCGTAATGAGTTGGAAGTTGGAAAAAACCTTTTTTTTTTCTTTTTTTCTTTTTGCCTTTGAGGGCTGCACCCATGGTGTATGGAAGTTTGCAGGCTAGGGGTTGGGTTGGAGCTACAGCTGCTGGCCTATGCCATAGCCATAGCAACATGGGATCCTTAACCCACTGAGCAAGGTCAGGGATCAAACCTGCATCCTTATGGATAATGGTTGGGTTTGTTACTGCTGAGCCACGATGAGAACTCCTGGAAAAAAACAAATCTCTAGTATAAGAATTATCTTTCTCATCTCCTTATAGAAAGATTATAGAAAAATTTGTCATATAAAGAGATAACAATTTCTAAATTATCAATAATGAAAAAGCAAATTTCTAGTAAACTGAATTATCTTTCTCATCTCTTTATAGAAAGATTATAGGAAAATTTGTCATATAAAGAGAAGACTAAAAATCTAGAAAAAATTATGTATTTTAGGCAGCTCACTAGGAAGCATGTTTTATCATTTTTTTCTCCCTGAATTTTGTGATGTTTGTGGAGTTTTTCAGTTTTAGAAATTAGTATTTTATTATGATTTCTTTATTGTAAATAAATATTAAATTTGTTCTCTATTTTTGTTATTTGGTATTCTCTTTCAGTAAGAGTCCCCAACTCATCTAAGCTTTAGGTCCCCAAAACTGGATCTGCTGTTGCTCATCGGCCAGCATCCTTTATAGAGTGTTTCTCAAGCCTTAATTGCGTTTGGATCCTCTGGGGATCTTGTTAAGATGCAGCTTCTGAGATTCTGTATTTCTAACAAACTCCCAGGCGGGGCTCACACTGCTGGTCTAAGGACACACTTGGAACATCAAAGATCTAGAACAGTGGTTCTTATCTGGCTGTGCATTGGAATCACTTGTGATGCTCTTAGAAACACAGATGCCTGGGCTGCACCCCTATAGATCCTTACTTAAAAGGCCTCGATTGGGGCCCTAGAGCTATGCATTTTTTTCTTTTTTAAAAAACTCACTAAGAGACCCTTTATACACTCTTGTGGGAATTCAAACTGATTCAGCCATTTTGGAGGTGGATTTGGCAATATCTTCCTGGAAGCCAGCTGGTAAGGCAGTCTGGGAAAGGCAGTTTACAGATTCCTACCCCAGGGTGGGAAAAAAAAAGTGTGGGAGGATGGGGTTTGGCTGAGAGACGAGAGATATATAATTGGTACAGGGTACATCCTCTGTGACCCAGAACTTCCACTTCTAGGAATTTACCCTAGGAATATCAAGATGTATGTATAAGATTATTCAGTCCCACATTATTTGTATTTGGGAAAAACTAACAGTAACCTATATATGCCTGTCAATAAATTACACAAATTATGAAACATCTTTATAGTGAAAGAACAATAGCTAATCTTAAACAATTACTATGTGCCAGACATCGTTCTAAGGTATTTATAAATGTTAACTAATTTGTATTCACAATTATGTTTCCATTTTACCAATGATGTAATTTATATGTATTGACACGGAAGGCTGTCTGGGGATATAATAGGCAGAAAGCAATTAGCTGAACATTATGTATAATATAGTGTGCATTACTGTTATACTAGCAAAAATAATATATTCAAATCTGAGGCACACTCCCTGGTAGATAACTACTGATATAGAATAGGGATGAAAGGACATTCAGTTATATCCAAACAAGCTGTTTTCTTGCAAACTGGTAACTGGTTAACTGGTAACTCTTTCAGGAGAAGAGAAAGTAAAAATGATTAGGTTGATTTTGTGGTTTAGAGGATACTGTCTGTGGGGGTCAAATGGATGCTCTGTTCTGACTGATCTCAGCATAACAGATGATGGGAAGAACTGACCCATAGATGTCCCTGTATTTCATTTCTTTTAGGACACACACTAGGGAGAAATATTCCAGGGCAATTTCTCTGGGCTTCTCAGTTGGTTCAACTCTTTGCATTATGCTATTTTTCCTTCGGAACTTCATTCTGCTCTACTTTTAGTCTACAGCAAGGTTTAAAATTTTTTTCCAACACTTTATTCTGGGAATTTTTAAACATACAGAACAGATAAATCTGCAGGGAAAATATGTATTAATCATCTGGATTGTACAGTAAACATTTTACTATACTTGCTTCATCACAAATCTACTTCTCGGAAGTTCCCATTGTGGCTCAGTGGTGATGAACCCAACTCGTATCCATGAGGATTTGGGTTTGATCCCTGGCCTCGTTCAGTGGGTTAAGGTTCCGGCATTGATCTGACTTCTAGCCTGGGAACTTCCATATGTTGCAGGTGCTGCCCTAAAAAGCAAAACAAACAAACAAACAAAAACCAAACCTACTTCTCTCTCTTCATCCACTGATCCATGTCATTTGGGGGGATGCATTTCAAAGTAGTTTGAAGACATCAATCAGTACACTTTCCCCTAAATGCTTTAGTGTACATATCAACAACTGTAGTCAGATATTTCTTTATAGTTCATTTTCTTTCCTTCTGAGGTAAAATTTACCCACAGGAAATGCACAAATCTTAGGTGCATCTGTTTGTTGACTTTTACCTAATGTGTACATCTGCATAACTCAAACTTCTACCCAGAGAGAACTTTACCAGACCTGAGAGTTCCCTCATGCCCCTTCCCTGGGGTCCTTACTAAGCTGCCTATCACCATTTCCCCACCAGACTCCTACTGCTCTGATTTTTCTCCCACCATAGATATCTGTTCCAGAACTTCATATAGATGTCCTTTGTGTAACAATCCTTTCACTCAGCATAACGATGTTGCCATTCATCCATGTTATTGCACATCCCCATTGCTGATTAAGCATTTCCTTATTTTCTGGCTTAAGATGATGTTTTCGGTTCAACTTGTACGTTCCCTATCGCAGCCCTGGGATCAGCCATTTTTCTAAGGATCTCTGGTGTCTTTTAATCAAGGGTATATTTAGAAACCAAGATTTGGGCACTGATTATGTTAGTTGCTACTGAGGTATCATTGCTTTTAGTCTCATTCACTCCATGGACAGACAAAGGAGGTATATATTATATACACACATATATGATATATGTATGCTATATCTGTGTTTATACATATACACGTATACATCTATAACTATATCTATTTGTATATATGAACATATTTATATACAGAAACATACATAATAATAAAAGCTAAGTTTATACTGATACTGTGGTTCCAATCCAACCCCTCAGGGTTCTTTCTAGACTTCCCCATTTCCATGTTTATAAATACCTTCCCTGGCAATGAGAATTTTGGCTCCTATTATCCTAATATATTTACTTATTGGCTCAATCTCCCAACCATGCCAGCTGTCTCTTCTACTTACCACCTCCACATCCCACCTTCTCTTGGCCCTGTGTCTCACCTCCTCCTCCCCTGTATTCATGCCTCTGCACGACTTCCTCAACCCTCTCACCTCCCTGTGATCTCAGTTGATGTGCTGAGTTCTCCATGCCGGGAAGGGAAGCAGAGGGTGCAGGTAACACATTTTGGTGGGAAAAAGTCCAAATGAATAAAACCAACCTTCTGCTCCACTTAGTGTTGCCTTACTTCTTTGCGCCTGTTCCTGAATTTTTACAAAGAAAGCCCTCAGTCTTTTTTTCTTTTTTCTTCAGTCTTTTTGTCTTTTTAGGGTCACATCCGTGGCATGTGGAGGTTCCCAGGCTAGGGGCCTAATCAGAGCTGTAGCTGCCGGCCTACGCCAGAGTCACAGCAACTCAGGGTCCATGCAGCATCTGCCACCTACACCACAGGTCACGTCAATGCCTGGTCCTTAACCCACTGAGCAAAGCCAGGGATCGAATCCACATCCTCATGGATCCTAGGTGGATTTGTTTCCGCTGAGCCACAAAGGGAACTCCAGCCCTCGGTCTTAAAAGAAAGAAAGGAAGGAAGAAAGAGAAAGAAAGATTGATGGAGCAAACTACAATTTTATTTAAAGTCCCAAGCAGAAGACTTTTTAACAGGCTATTAGAACATGTGCCTGCTGTGGAATCAGCTCAAAGCTTTCCCAGTGTTGCCCAGAAGGGTCTAATGCTGCTTTGTAACAGGTGAGCACACTTATGGCCTTAAAAGGCGTTAATCAGTCATAAGGAGTATTAGCAGAGGCTTCCACCATGAGAGTGTTCTCTGTCCGTGGGCAGGCGCAGTGGGCAAGGGTCCCAGCCATGTGCACCAGTCCTACGGCCTTGGCATTTTTGAGGTCCCAGCTGTGACAAGCCTGTAGGCACCAAGGTCTGGCTTTCACCCACTGACTTGAGCTTTCTGGGGTGTTTCTCTTCAGGGCCTTTGTCTCTCACCTTAGGGGAGAAACCCTGCCATAGTTACTTCCACATTTCTTAAGTCCGAGAAACAATCTGGCTTTGGGACTTAATCCTTTCTGGGAGTTGTGGGAGGTGGGGACCCCCTGAGTGCACCAAGTCCCGTGCAGTGCTGGCTCTTTCATGTCTTCTTGCTGTTGACTCCTCCCAGCTGCATTCCCCGCCCTCACCAGAAAGCATAGATTCTTAGCTTAGTTTGCCTATCAGATTGCATAAGGCTGGCTCTCAGGGTCTGCCTTTATCTTTGGCCACACACTCCCTACTAACCAGGGAACCCACTTAATCATTTCTGAAATATATCTCATTCGTAGGTTTAAGACAGCCCTGACCTAAAATAAGGATGGCAGATTTGTTTCAAGCCATGCGGTCTACTTGTTAGAGTAGGCCTGAGAGAGAGTTGTCTGTTGAAGGGCTTTGCAGCCTCATCAGGGCTCAGTAGGAAAGAATACTGTTAAGTGATTAGTCATGTCTGCCGTGAGCCTGGCTGGGGGACATTGGGGTAAAGGGACACCATATTTGCCATCCCTATCCTGGGATTTACCCTCATGTTCCAGTACAATATAGGTAAGACAGTTTTGCCTAGTAATTATCTTAATTTCAAAGCTGCCTGATTGGTAATATCTCATGTCTGTTGTCCTTATTTATTTTGTTAATATGTTGACACCAGTGTGCTCCCTAATGACAAGAGAAAAATGAATATTCTTTAAACATCTCTTAATTGTCAGTTACTTGTTTTAGGAGATGTATTAAATATCTATATACTCAAAACAATCCTGTAAAATCAGAATATTATTTCCCTTCTTTAAGTAATAAATTAGGCCTCAGAGAAGAAAATATTTGCCTAAACCGGAATAGAAAATTTCAAGTCCAAGGGTGATACTCATTTGGATATACTTGGGCAGTGGTTCCCACTCTTGAGAACAGATTAGAATCTTCTGAAGAGAATTTTAAAACATTCGAAAATTTTGATGACTATATCTTGTCCTAGATCAATTACACCAGAGTCTCTGGCTCAGGAGAGGCTTAGGTATAGGAATGCATTAAAAAAAACTTCCCCAGGTGATTCTAATCTGCAGTCACTGGGCCGAGGGAATAGGGAACAGGATAATTTTTATTTGCAGCCAAACTTCCCCACCATATTCTATCTAATTTAATTCTCACATAATTTCTCAAAGAAAAAACTATTCGCCTCATTTTACCTATGAGGAAAATGGGGGCTCAGAAAACAAAGTGCTGAAGATCTTGAAGTGGAACTGGAATTTGTTTTTTTTTTTTTTTTTTTTTTTTTGTCTTTTGTTGTTGTTGTTGTTGTTGCTATTTCTTGGGCCGCTCCCGCAGCATATGGAGGTTCCCAGGCCAGGGGTTGAATCGGAGCTGTAGCCACCGGCCTACACCAGAGCCACAGCAACACAGGATCCGAGCCGCGTCTGCAACCTACACCACAGCTCACGGCAACGCCGGATCGTTAACCCACTGAGCAAGGGCAGGGACCGAACCCGCAACCTCATGGTTCTTAGTCGGATTCGTTAACCACTGCACCACGACGGGAACTCCGGAACTGGAATTTGAATGCAAATCTGTTTGCTTCTAAAGTACTTGCTCTTTCCCCAGCACTATGCTTTTTTTGTTGTTATTGTATTTCTTAAACTCCACCCTTAACCTTAGTGTTGAGAAAATCTGGATTCCACCTACTTTCCAAATCTGTCCCCAGCCTATCATTCTCTTCCTTGACTTGGTTCTAGCTCCAGCTGGAGGCACCATTTGTAGTCTGAACTTTTGGTTTCATGGTAGAGACATGCAAAAGGAATTCCCTAAAGATACCACCTTCTATCCTGTGGGCTTTAGGCAGCTCAGAATATGGCTGTTTTCAGAGCCGGAGGCTCTGTCTGCACAGTGACTTCGACTCTGAAGGATCTTTATGTCTAGGCCAGATAAGTGTGGAGTTCCCTCTTGTGATGCCAGGGGGTTCAAAGAGGTACAAAAGAGTTGTGGCCTGACTTCCTAATCCTTTGAATTGTGGGCACCTGTGTTCCTGCTTGGCTGCTGTGATCTCACCCTGACTTCAGCTTCTTTGGTCAGAATCAGGAGTCTCAGTGAGATAGCTGAATAAACCAGAAGTCCCTTAGAGCTGGAATGGACTTCCAGTTTGGTCTAGTTCCATGTCTGCCTAAGGCAGAAAAGCCCTGTCTGGCACCATTGTCAGAAACGAATCTGACTCTTTACATGCTTCCTGGGGAGGGAATGTCACAGTCTCCCACATTAATTGGTACCATTAAGCAGCTCTGGCAGCTCAGAAACTCTTTTATTTGGCTTTTTTTTTTTTTTTTTTTTTTTAGGGCCGCACCCATGGCATATGGAAGTTCCCAGGCTAGGGGCCAAAATGGAGCTACAGCTGCCAGCCTACGCCATAGCCACAACAATGCGGGTTCCGAGCCACATCTGCGACCTACACCACAGCTCACGGCAGCGCTGGGATCCTTAACCCACTGAGTGAAGCAAGGGATAGAACCTGAATCCTCATGGATGCTAGTTGGGTTTGTTAACAACTGAGTCACAAAGGGAACTCCTCAGAAACTTTTAAAATTAAGCTTCTAGGGAGTTCCCATCGTGGTGCAGCGGAAACGAATCCGACTAAGAACCAGGAGGTTGCAAGTTCCATCCCTGGCCTTGATCAGTGGGTTAAGGATCTGGCGTTGCCGTGAGCTGTGGTGTAGGTCGAAGACGTGGCTCGGATCCTGTGTGCTGTGGCCGTGGCGTAGGCTGGCAGCTACGGCTCCAATTAGACCCCTAGCCTGGGAACCTCCATATGCCATGGGTATGCCCCTAAAAAGACAAAAGACCAAAAAAATTAAGCTTATATATATATTGCTCTATAATTTTCAAGTTCCTCAGCTGATTGATTTTCCTCAATCTTATCAAAGCTGATTTCTCTAAAGTTGATCCATCAGCCAAGTAGTTTGTATTAGGTTGGACAAAGCAAGGCTAGTTCCAGGCAAAATTAAATGAATAAGGTTCATTTACTTTCATTGTCCTTGATCATTTGGCCTTCCTTTAGGGACAGTCCCTTCTCAGTCTCTCAGTCTAACATTACTTACCCCATCAGAATTCCTGCCATCAGAGAAAGTTTGGAAGCTTAGCCACTATCAGGGTTAAGTGACTGATAAAACATGGTTGTCTCCTCCTAAGAGCATTTACACTTTTTAAAAAAGGGTGAGGCCTTGAGGTTTGGCATACAGGAACAAACTCAAAATGAATCTTAGTCATCAGGAAGTTTGAGGGATGGTGGCATAAGGAAGCATAGCTTCCCAGTGCTTCTGATACTTGACACATCAGGTAAAACATTGGTTGGTTTAAACTAGATTTGCCTCCTTAAATGGAGGGTTGATTAATCAAACTGAAACAGCACCAGCTTAAACCAGCTTTGTCTCCATAAATAGGTTGATTAATCAAACCTTGAGTTACTTTACAGAGACAGCACCGAACATGAGCAACACAGGAACCCATGTCTCCAGGATGACCCCAGAACCAAGAATCTTCAATGTGCAAACCTAAAGAATAGAAATGTTGCCACCACAGCCCTTTATGAAGCGAAAAGTCCTTCAATAAGGAAAATCTGGCTTCCAGCAGCAGGAGTAGCTTACATGGACTAATTCAAGACCAGCCAATCAACTTCTGAATTTGAAATTCCACTAACCCTTTAAATTTCTCCCTGAAGCCCGGATAGAGGAGACAGAGTTGAGAGTCTTGCTTCTGGTCTCCTTGCCAGTTGACCTCACCATGAAGCTCTTTTCTCAAAAGCTGATGCCGTAGTATTGGCTTCTGGTCACCTTGGGCAGCCAGCTCTTGTTCAGTCACAGTGTTGCATCCTGTGGGACACCTGAGTCACCAGGTGAGCCTGGCCCTGCATCTCCATCCTGTGCTGCTGCCTGGTCTGATGATGCTCTCTGCTCTGTGAATACTGGTGGTCTCATGGGAAGGTGGTATGAAGCATCAGGGGAAAGGGGGGGGGGTGGCTAGGGACCTGTGCTATTTGAGGTCTAAGTGCAATAGAGAGTGGCTCCTTGGCTAAAAGTGAAGCCTAGTGGATCTGAATAGCCACCCTGGGGTCTGACTGATGATCTGTTTTAATTCCCTTCTCAAGATGGCACCTCCCACTGTGCAGTCACCACTCATCCCCCCTCTCCCTCCCACTTCCAAAACAAGAGTCAGCAATCATTTGGAGGGAAGTTTTCATCAGAACAAACGGCCGTGTCTCTTGATGCAGGGCATAGACATTCCTTGAAAGGCTTTCTGTTGAAACAGATGAGGTCCCAGCCCACCTTCCTTTCAGAGAGATGAAAATATCACAGCCTGCGGTGGTTGAAGGCGCCGTGGAAACTAAACTCCTTTGCCCTGAGGTGCAGGGATGGGCTTGTGTGTTTTATTTATTATTTACTGAGAAGCCTGTCCAAACACTGCATTTTAGGAACTGGTAAGAAATACCGAGGAAAATCTGAGCACCTGAGGCATGAAAGAGCCTTTGAAACTAGGACAGACATTCATTAGAGCCTACCTGGAGTCTGTGGGCGAGGTAGTTTGTATGCGCTACCCTCTTATCCTCACAAATCAATTTTTAAACTTGGTTTAGGCTCGAGGAAGCAGTAGAATTGGGGATTTCAAATGAGCCTCTCAGTCCAGATGTGTCCATAATAGAAACCACTGGGCAGTAGGGTGTAATTAATAATCTCTCCTTCACTGAGACCACAGAATGGCATTAATTTCACCAACTGGGCTTGACGTGAATTGGCTGGAATGTCTGAGTAGATTTCCAGCTGCTGCTCATGTAGCTCTGGCTTCCAGCAGTATTTGCATTCCAAATAAAATGAGGCCTGAAATAGATGTGCGATACATGTTTGAAGCTATTTTTAATCAGTGATCACTTGATTTGCTGTGAAAGATTATCAGCAGGTCACAATCCATTTCAGATTTTGCTGTGTCCTGCAGAACTGATCTAAACATGCAGTGACTTCAGCTTCCCCTGCTGTCCTTGTGCTTCATCAGCTCTGTAGATGAAGGGGAGGAGAGGACTGGAGTGAAACAGACATGTTTACAGTTGCAAGTACCAGAGCTGGAGGCCATTTACTTGAACTGAGACCCTGTTGGAGTTTGTCCTGCCCCCATAGAGAAACTTTGTGGAGCAATCATAAGCTGAAAGATTCTGTCCTCTTAACTTCTAGCCTGAAACTCACCATGTTACTGTCCAGCAAGCCAATCAATTTCAATTCAAGGGAGAAGTCAGAAATGTTTATTTCTCCTTGGCTAAGCCCCTTCTGGCTGTGGGGATGCTGTGAGCAGTGCACAGTTCTTTGTAGATAGTATCTTCCTGGAAGCTTGAGATTTCTGTAGGGACTGCTGCCAATATTATCCACTAGTTATTATTGTCGTTTTAAATAATAGCACCTTACATTTATTTAGCATGCTTACTGTTTGCAAGCAAATCTATAATCTCATTTGCAAAAGGCATTTACATAGTATGAATGCTTAAATACTTACAATTGCCTATTAATTTTGTTTAACAGAATATGCTAATATTACTTTCCCCTCCCATTTCCCTCTTCTCTTTTTCTAGAATGTGTTTTCCTTGTTGATCCAGCTCTTCTGACATTTTTTTTTGTTTGTTTTTTTAAAACATGTATTGGCAATTGTATTTCAGTTGATCCCCGGGACCATTAGTTTTAGTGCTTTATCTCACTACTTAAAAGAGAAAAAAGGCCCTTTGTTTTTTACCCATAATATTCATTTTGCCCTCATTTGCCATTCCCCTGAAATCTAATGTGTAGTTTCCAAAAATGTTTTGCTGTGATTAATTTAGTGTTTAGATGTGGCTTTGTCTTTTTTCAAATCCTTTTATGTATGGTTCCTTCCTATTCTTGAATTCTATAAGGATTGAACTCTGAAGAATATATGATTGTCCTGTGCATGGAGGAAGGGAGTAAGGGCCCAGAGGTGAACCTGTATTTCGCATATGCTTAAAAAAACCCATAGGTATGGTGCCCAACTGTCTCAGTTGCCTGGGACTGTCCTAGTTTTAGCACTGAATATCCTACATCTTGGGAAAAGCTTCAGTGATGTTTGATCACTCTAGCTCCTGGAGTAACCTCTGTAAGAAAAGGAGAAGGCAGAGATGCGACCGTGTCTCTGCTTCCTTGCTTGTATCCTAAGGGGATTAAAAAGCATCCACCCCCTCCTTGCGGTACCTAGGGGCTGTTTTGTCATCAACTCTTCCTTTATTTTTCCTAATCTCCTGTATCCTTTTATCTTCTCCATCACTTATCCCCATTATTTAGTAATTCTGCCCCTGCATTTTGACCATAGCAGCCAGGGCAGATCCCTGGATGTAAACAAAGGAGAATTGAGTAAAACATTTCAATTCAGGGGATGGGGAAGAGAGGAGGGAGAATTAGGGGAGGGGGCAGGTACCATGCCTGCACCGAATACATGAAACCTCAGATACAAGTTTATTTTAATATTTTATGTGACACATTCTATCTCCTTAGAAACTTCTAAAAAGCTTGAAAAAATATCTTCAGTGATAAATCCACCACCGATTTCTGTTTTGAATGGAAACAGATTTTACTCATGACTTTGTATATACTTGGCTGGTTTTCCCTTTTGAGATTACCAATCTTTATTCTCCACTCTGCAGTTGTATTCTGGGAGGTGTTTTTATATTTGCCCCCTTTTACCTAAAAAACAAAGGAAATTTTAAAGCAGATTTACACTTCTGGTCAGTCTTTTAATAGAGGCAGGTAGAATTTGATGTTTGCTTTTCCATGGGTATTATTTTCTGCCTTTTCAATACCAAGGCATTGAACCAAAATGGACTCTTTACTTGCCTCATTCATTTAGATCTGATGTACTGTTGGAGACTTAGGACCTTTTCTAAGTTTTTCCCTATGGTCCATGTGGTACCTGGCCTCCCAGCTGGCCCTGAGGAGCTCTACCTCCTGTAGTTCATGCCCTCGCGTGCCCTTTCCCACATGAGATAGGGCTGATACTAGGATATTGCAGCAGTGATGGTGTGTGACTTCTGACACTAGATCATAAAAGACACTATGGCGTCTGTCTTGTTCTCTCTGTTGAAAAGTCAAAAGCCAGCCACCATGTTGTGATAACTGAAGAGAGGAGAGGCCTCCGTGGGAAGAATCAAGGCTTTCTGCCCCAAAATAAACAGTTTCTGCGTGAACCATCTTGGAAAGAGAGCCTGCAGCCCCAGTCAGGCCTTGAATGACTACAGCCTCAGCTGTCGTCTCAACTGTAACCACCAGAATCAGAACCATCCAACTAAGCTGCTCCTAGATTCTTGACACACAGAAACTGTGCAAGATAATGTTTATTTATTTATTTATTTCTTTTCTAGGGCTGCTTCCCATAGCATATAGAGGTTCCCAGGCTAGGGGTCTAATCAGAGGTGTAGACACAGGCCTACGCCAGAGCCACAGCAACGTGAGATCTGAGCCACTTCTGCGACCCACACCACAGCTCATGGCAACGCCAGATCCTTAACCCACTGAGCAAGGCCAGGGATCGAACCCGCAACCTCTTGGTTCCTAGTCAGATTCATTAACCACTGCGCCATGACGGGAACTCCTGTTTATTGTTGTTTTAAAACACTTAAGTTATGCAGCAGTACCTTAGGACTGCAGTCCATAAATCTTAAGAATTTTTCTTACACCAGAGGAACTTGGCTTCACATTCATGGGATGAAAATGCAATTGATGGAAAATGTATTTAATGCCATAAATTACACAATTAACTTTATCTGTATCCTAATGATAACTTTGAATCCTTCCATGTTTACTTTTTTTCATTTTTAAAATTTTCTATTTTAGTCAAGAGATAGATTTATTAAGATAGGACACTTGTGAGAGATGCAAGTGAGCAGAAAAGGAAACTCTGCCTCTTCTTTATATGCCAATTTTTTTCTGCCTTTTATGCCCTGCATAATATATGAGATCATTTTTTTATCATCATTCTACATCTTTAAAAAAAATTTTTTTTTTGGCCATGCCTGCAGCACATGGAATTGTTGGACCAGGGATCGAACCCATACCACAGCAGTAACCTGAGCTGCTGCAGTGACAATGCTGGACCCTTAACCCTTTGCACCACAAGGAAACTCCCTACTTTTATGTCTCTGATACTATTGTACTGTACTTATGTTTTCAGTTTAAGCTTTATGTTTATTGTATTGACTTTGACTTTGTTTCTTCTGTTAAAATGAGACATGCTTACCGTAGATATTTGGATAGTACAGAAAAAGTAGAAGAAAAATTGTCTTCCATGTTCCTTCTGCAAATAACAATTAGTTCCATCATTTAAGAAATAATTGTTGAGTTCCCATCATGGCTCAGCAGAAACAAATCTGACTAGCATCCATGTGGACTCAGATTCAATCCCTGGTTTTGCTCAGTGGGTTAAGGATCCGGCATTGCCATAGGCTGTGGTGTAGGTTGAAGATGCGGCTCAGATCACATGTTGCTGTGGCTGTGGTTTAGGCTAACAGCTGTAGCTCCGATTCGACCCCTAGTCTGGGAACCTCCATATGCTGTGAGTGTGGCCCTAAGAAAAAATTGTTGAATATCTACAATGTGGCCATGATAACAAGATAACCTATTCTCAAGGCAGCTAATGGCCTAGATAGAGATGTAGACAAGTAAGCAAAAACCTAAGATACGGTGTTATCAGTAAAATAAATGAAAGTTTTTGGGAATGTACAGAAAGGCTCAGTTTCTGGGGGTGGAGGTTGTCCCTTGAAGGCATCTTAGAGTAGGTGATCTTTAGACTCACCTTGACCAAGGAAACAAAAGCATCATAAGAGACACCTTCATCTTCCCTCACCAAATCTATACACCTATCAGTAGTGTCCTCTTCCTGCCATCCTGTTAGAGTGAAGAAGTGTCCCCATGCTATCAAAGGACTTCAATTCTGCAGTCTCACTTTCTGATGGATCTTTCAGATCAGCATGCTTCAGAATATCTTAAAAGAACCCTCCTTGGGTACCACTCTTGTAGCTAATGTGACATTTCTCTGCTCTACTTCACAGTGAACTGCGTGAAAGAGTTGCCTTCACTTGCTTTTCCATTTCCTCTCCTTTGAGACTCTCTTCAATTCATTTCACCATTTCACTGAAGCTCTTCTTATCAAGATCACTGATGAAAGGTAAGGGTTGACTTTTCTAGTACTGTTCCCATACAAGCTGGTTGGATAAGGAAAGGAAAGGAGTTGGACTCCATCAAAACCAACCATGGCCAACTGCTTAAGTAGTCACCCACCAGAGCTGGACTTCCGCCTCCTACTGTCCAGGAGAAAGGCCACGTCCACCTTAAATAGTAAATACTGAGCTGGAAGAATAGGACTGGA
Source organism: Sus scrofa (assembly GCF_054392235.1). NCBI lineage: Eukaryota > Metazoa > Chordata > Mammalia > Artiodactyla > Suidae > Sus > Sus scrofa. The sequence goes on along the minus strand of NC_139385.1, from coordinate 112,927,384 downwards.
GCCAAATTTACATGAAGTATATCACTTTTGTATCCCCAGTTCTGCAGGATAAAAACCATTCAGGCCAATGGTGTGGCCCCTCTCCTGGAATCTGATGTCCAGTCCTACTAGGTCTCTGTGCATTATAACAGAGCATCCCCACACCTACTACTGCTCCTGTGTTTTTGTTTCCCTCCATGAATGCTGTTCGGGTCAGCCTGAAGCACGTACTGCTATCTGCTTGTTAGCATGGCAACCAACAAAGCCCCTCTTGCCAAACTGACCATTTCTTTGTCTTCTTGTCACTCAGGTTCTAAGCAGCATTCAACACATTTGTCTTACTTTTTGCAGAGATACTGTTTTTCTCTCTTGGCTTCTGTGACATCGGCCTCTGCAGGTTTTCCTCCCATCTTATCAGCAGCTGCTTCTTAAGACTCCAAGGCTGCTCCCTCATGCTGTATTAGACCTTTAAATGTTAGAGAGTGTACAGACTGGCTGTCTTCTCTGGTTATGCTCACTCCCTAGGAAATCCCATCTTGCCTCTTGGCTTTTCATGCCAACTATTTTCCATATCCATAGTATAATGTTTTGGGGATGATATGCTCCCTACTTGAAAAATGTAGATGTTAAACAGCAATAATAATTATGTGAATTCTTTTTTTTTTTTTTTGCCATATCTAGGGCCACTCCCATGGCATATGGAGGTTCCCAGGCTAGGGGTCTAATCAGAGCTGTAGCCACCAGTCTACGCCCAAGCCACAGCAACGCGGGATCCAAGCCGCATCTGAAACCTACACCACCGCTCACGGCAACGCTGGATCCTTAACGCACTGAGCAAGGCCAGGGGTCAAACCCGCAACCTCATGGTTCCTAGTTGGATTCATTAACCACTGCACCATGACGGGAACTCCTAATTAAGTGAATTTTTAAATTAATACTGTTACATATACACATGATGACCCTCAAATTTTGATCTTTTGCCCTGAAGTTGTTGAACTCTGGACTGTAGATTTAATTGTCTTCTTGGCATTTCTACTTGAATGTCTGATAGGGATGTTAAAAGGAAGATAGCATTGATTCTTTCATTCCTACATCCCACCAGTTATTTTCCCAAGATCTTTCTCAGGAAATTCTCTTCATCTTCCCTCCTTCTAATCTATCACCAGCTCCCATCAATTCTTTCCCATAATGTCCTCAGAATCTGCCCATTTTCTCATTCTCTATTGCTAGCCTGGTTCAAGATCTCATCATCTCTTGTCTGAATAACTGCAGTAGTTTTCTAACTGGTCTCTGGGTCTTTTCCCCTCCCCAGCCCATCCCTGAGTCAATTTTTTTTTTCTGCCCAGTATTCATAACAATCTTCTGAAAACATAACTCTTATAACTTCACTTTCCTGCTTAATACCTTCTGATTGTTTTCTTTTTTTTTTCTTTTTTGTCTTTTTGCCTTTTCTAGGGCCGCTCCCGCGGCATATGGAGGTTCCCAGGCTAGGGGTCCAATTGGAGGTGTAGCTGATGGCCTACACCACAGCCATAGCAACTCGGGATCCGAGCCGCATCTTTGACCTACACCACAGCTCACGGCAATGCCGGATCCTTAACCCACTGAGCAAGGCCAAGGATTGAACCCGCAACCTCATGGTTCCTAGTCAGATTCATTAACCACTGTGCCACGACAGGAACTCCATTCTGATTGTTTTCATTCCTGGCTCTTGTCTTCCCAGCTTAATTTCACAACGTGCTTCCTAGACTCCAGTCTCAGAAGCTGATTTGGTGTCCTCGTATAAGCCAGGGTTGCCTTCAGGCCTCTGTGTCTGCTTTTCCCTCAGCCCAGAGTCACTCTTTGTAGGACTGGCTCATTCTGGTGAGAGGTCCCAGGTCCCAGCTTAAGCCACTTCCTTAGAAAGGTCTTCTAAGATCATCTAGCAAATAAAGAAATACCCTTCCTAACACCACCCCAACCCTGCTTCTACTCCTTGCAACTTTATCACTCTCTATCCCCTTATCCCAATTTATTTTTGTTTTTGCAAGCCCGTATCACTATTGCAAAGTAGCTGTCTTGGAAGGCTGGGAAGCCAGACTTCTTGGCCTTGAAACCAATTCCTCCACATATAAATGCTACACAAAGTTTCTAACCTCTTTGTCTCTCAGTTTCCTCATCTGTTTGAGTTCATTAGCTGTTGTGAGGAGTGAGTTATAATATGTAAAGTGCTTAGAATGCTCCTGGCACATAGTCAGGGTTCACTGAACGATTGCTCTCATTTTGTCTCCCCCAACCCTGAATATACGCTTTGTGAGAGTAAGCTTTGTGCTGAACGGCTTCCATTTGTCCCTCCAGATCCATGGCCCCCCTTCTCCACCCTGCATGTTGACCCAGTAGATGAGTCTACGTGGACTGCATCTATGGTCCTTACCTCTGGCTCCAGATTGGGTTTTACTCCTGTGGAGCACTGGCAGGAGATTGGAGGGAGCAGGGAGAGTGGGTCTGGGGATTTGTTCTTCTGGCTCCCTCCCTGGGGCAGTCATCTCAGGATGGCTGTGTCCTTGACCGAAAGTCCCAGGTCCTGTTGGGTGGGCCCTGCCCAGACTCTTTCTAGGCTTCACTGACTCCTTCCTCCCTTTGCCTCCTCAAGCCCAGTGGCGGCCACGGTGACCATCCATTACGATTCCCCTAAACTACCCCTGTGGAAAGTCCCCTCAGATCTCCCAGCATGAGCATGCCAGCTATTTTCTGCCGGGCCCTGGTCTGCCTTGTTCACGTCTTCTTCCTCGGGGTCCTGGCCTACAGTAGCAGCCCAGTAAGGCTCTTTGGCATGGATGAGTGATGAATGAGTACACAGACATGCGCTCGGAGATCTGAAGGATGGAAAGATGTCAACCTTGGCAGTGTGGTGGAGAAACGCGTACTGAGAAAGGAACAGAATAGAAAGGCTTGGCGGAGAGAAAATGACATTTTGAGTACCTGAAGGAAGGTAATGGTAGCTAGATTGTGATGTTGTGAGAGAAGCCAGGCTGAAGAGGAAAGAAGAGCAGGTTCTGGCAGTCCTTTCCTGAGGCAAGGAGGAGATAGGAATGGAGGAAGTTGTAGGAATACATATGTGTATGGCTTTTTTTAAAACAAAAATTACAAACATATGAATCTTTTCTAAGAGCCCACTGTTTTTATAATACAAGCATTAAAGCAATTTTGAAAAGTACAGAAAAATAAAAGACGACAATATAAGTCACCTGGAGTTCCAAAACCAAGCAAGACCTTCTATGTGGTTTATATGATTGCAGCCATTACAGCAGCTAATGTCAATTTGCTGCCTACAAAGGGTCAGGCACTATTCTAAGTGCTTTGTATTGAATAACCTATTAGTCCTCATGGAGAGCCTGTGAGAGAGGTAGAATGATCCCTATTTTAGAGATGAAGAAACTGGGGCATGGAAAGGATGAGTTTCTTCTCCAAAGCACATGACCACTAAGGGTTGAACAGTGATTCCAGGCAACCAAGTACCACCTCCCGTATCTTGGAATAATATGCTATTAGATCAGGCTTTAAAAACCTAGTTAAGGGGCCACATTTTCTGTATTGATATTTGGCACTAGAACATAGGTCTAAATGGAAGATGACTTGCGAAGTATTAGGGCCATTCAGTATTTAACTTTTATTTTTATTTTAAAAATTTATTTTAGGGCTACACCCACAGCATATGGAAGTTTCAAGGCTAGGGGTCAAATGGGAGCTACAGCTGCAAGCCCGCTCCACAGCCACAGCAACACAGGATTTGGGATGCATCTGCAACCTACACCACAGCTCTCAGCAACACTGGATCCTTAACCCACTGAGCAAGGCCAGGGTTGAACCTGGGTCCTCATGGATACTAGTTGGATTTGTTTCCACTGTGCCACAAAGGGAGTTCCCAGTATTAACTTTTAAAACACAGAAATTCTTTTTTTCAGTTTTCTTATCAGTGAAAATGATTATATAACATTATATATGACTCTGTCATTGGGGAAATTAAAAACATTTATTTATTGGAGTTCCCATCATGGCTCAGTGGTTAATGAACCCAACGAGTATCCATGAAGACGTGGGTTCGATCCCTGGCCTTGCTCAGTGGGTTAAGGATCAGGGGTTGCCGTGAGCTGGTTCGGATCCCACATTGCTGTGGCTGTGGAATAGGCCAGCAGCTACAGCTCCAATTCAACCCCTAGCCTGGGAACCTCCATATGCCGTGGGTGACGTCCTAAAGAAAAAAAAAAATCTTAAAACACAAAACATTTATTTATTAATTTTCCCAGACCCCCTGGACCGTTTAGATGGCTAACAAATGTCAGCACAGAAAATACTAATTATTGTTTTTAACTTTTTATTTTGAAATAATCTTTAACGAAAAGAGTATAGAGACTTTCCATATACCTTCACCTCACTTCCTAATGCTGACATCTTACATGACCATGATATAATGATCAAAACGAAGAAATTGATGTTGATACAAAGCTATTAATAGGAATTCCCATGGTGACTCAGGAAACGAATCTGACATGAGAATGTGGGTTCGCTCCCTGGCCTTGCTCAGTGGGTTAAGGATCTGGCGTTGCTGTGGCTCTGGCATAGGCTGGTGGCTACAGCTCTGATTCGACCCATAGCCTGGCAACCTCCATATGCTGCAGGTGTGGCCCTAAAAAGACAAAACAAAAACAAAAACAACCTCTTAACAAAACTGCAGACTTTATTCAGATTTCATTCATTTCCCTGCTAATGTTCCTTTTCTGGTCCAGGAGCCAGCCACCATCTCCTTGCATTTAATCTTCTCCGATGGGTGACTGTTCCTTAGCCTTTTTTTGTCTTCTGTTACTTTGATATTTTTGAAGCGTCTGATCAGATAGCTTGTAAAATGTTGCTCAGCTTGGATTTGCCTGATGTGTTTTTCATGGTTAGATTTCAGTTACACATTTGGGAAGGATTCAGGGGTTATGTACCCTTGGTGCATTTTGGTGGATACATGATTCAATATATTTTATTTTATTTTTTCTCTTTTTTTATTACTCAAATAAATTTATCACATCTGTAGTTGTATAATGATCATAACAATCCAATTTTATAGGATTTCCATCCCCCAACCCAAGCACATCCCCCCACCCCCCAAACTGTCTCCTCCGGAGACCATAAATTTTTCAATGTCTGTGAGTCAGCATCTGTTCTGCAAAGAAGTTCAGTCTGACCTTTTTTCAGATTCCACATGTCAGTGAAAGCATTTGATGTTGGTGTCTCATTGTATGGCTGACTTCACTTAGCATGATAATTTCTAGGTCCATCCATGTTGCTGAAAATGCTGGTATTTCATTCTTTTTAATGGCTGAATAATATTCCATTGTGTATATGTACCACACCTTCTTGAGCCACTCCTCTGTCGATGGACATTTAGGTTGTTTCCACATCTTGGCTATTGTAAATAGCGCTGCAGTGAACATTGGAGTACATGTGTCTTTGCGAGTCGTGGTTTTCTCTGTATAGATGCCCAGGAGTGGGGATTCAATATATTTTATTACTAGTGATATTAACTTTAAGGTGTCTGCCTTACTTTATTGTATAGTTCCTATTTTCTTTTTTCTTTTTTTTTTCTTTTTTTTTTTTTTTTTTTTGCATTTTAGGGCTACAGATGTGGCATATGGAAGTTCCCAGGCTAGGGGCCAATCAGAGCTACAGCCGCTGGCCTATACCACAGTCATAGCAATGCAAGACTGAAGCTGTGTCTACAACCTACACCACAGCTCATGGCAACGCTGGATCCTTAATCCACTGACTGAGGCCAGGGATTGAACCCACATTCTCACAGATGCTAGTCAGATTCGTTACCACTGTGCCAGAACAGGAACTCCCAGTTCTATTTTCTCATTGTAATGAATAAATAATTTTTGGACAATATTTTGAGACTATACATATATCCTGTTTCTTTTCAGGCTATCACCCACTAATTTGAGCACTCATCAGGTAAATCTTGACTGCAGCTATTATTATGGTAGTGTTCTAATGGTGTTTTTCTTTTTCTTTTTTTTTTTTTTTGTCTTTTGTCTTTTTGTTGTTGTTGTTGTTGCTATTTCTTGGGCCGCTCCCGCAGCATATGGAGGTTCCCAGGCTAGGGGTTGAATCGGAGCTGTAGCCACTGGCCTACGCCAGAGCCACAGCAACGCGGGATCCGAGCCGCGTCTGCAACCTACACCACAGCTCACGGCAACGCCGGATCGTTAACCCACTGAGCAAGGGCAGGGACCGAACCTGCAACCTCATGGTTCCTAGTCGGATTCGTTAACCACTGCGCCACGACGGAAACTCCCTAATGGTGTTTTTCTATTTCTCTTATTCCTTCTATAGTTCTTAATTGGAATTCCTCTGCAAGGAAGATTTGTATCTTATTTATGTCAATATGGACTTATGGGTATTTATTTTATTCTCTGGATTATATATAACCCTACTATTTATTTCGTTATATAAGTTGATCCAGCTTTGGCTACTGGGAGCTCTTTCAGATTGGATCTTGTGTCCTTTTGACATGCCCACATTTTGTTTTTGAGCACTTCCTTATTTTTGTCACCAGAAGACACTTTCACCAATTATGTTTTCTCTTCTTTTTCTTTTTTTAAATAAGTGGACTTTATTTATTATTATTATTATTATTATTATTTTGGTTGTGCCCCTGGCATGGGACCAGGGATCAAACCTACGCAGCAGCGACCCAAGCCACTGCAATGACAGCACTGGATCCTTAACCTGCTGTGCCCCAGGAGAACTCCTGGCCTTTACTTTTTTAGAGCAGTTTTAGGTTCACCAAAAAAGTGAGCAAAAAGGACAGAGAGTTCCCATATACCCTTCCTCACTTTCCTCCATTATTAATATCTTGCATTGATAGGGTGTATTCGTTATAATTGATGAACCAACATCAATATAGTCTTATTAACTGAAGTCCATAGTTTGTTTATTTATTTATTTATTTATTTATTTATTTTGCCTTTTCTAGGGCCGCTCCTGCGGCATATGGAGGTTCCCAGGCTAGGGGTCTAATCGGAGCTGTAGTCACCAGCCTATGTCAGAGCCACAGCAACGCGGGATCCAAGCCTCGTCTGCAACCTACACTACAGCTCATGGCAAAGCCGAATCCTTAACCCACTGAGCAAGGCCAGGGATTGAACCCCCAACCTCATGGTTCCTAGTCGGATGCATTAACCACTGCGCCACGACGGGAACTCCATGAAGTCCATAGTTTAAATTAGGGTTCACTCTTTGTGTTGCATGGTTCTATGGATTTTGACAAATGCATAATGTCATGGGTCCACAATTACAGTAGCGTACAGAAGAGTTTCACTGCCCTAAAATTCCCCTGTTCTCCACCTACTCATCTCCCCTCCTCCCAGCCCAAACTGCTGGCTACCACTGATCTTTGTACTGTCTCCATAGATTTGCCTTTTCCAGAATGTCCTGTAGTTGGAATCATAGAGTAGGATACATCTTCTTTCACTTAGCAATAGGCATTTAAGTTTCTTCAATATCTCTTTCATGGCTTTATAGCTCATTTTTTTGTTATTGCTATATAATATTTTATGTATGGATGTACCACAGTTTATTTATCCATTCACCTACTGAGGGACATTTTGGGTGCTTCCACGTTTTGGCAATTATGAATAAAGCTGCTATAAACATTTATGTGCAGGTTTTTGTAGGACATACGTTTTCAACTCATTTGGGTAAATACCTAGGAGTGTGATTGTTGGATCATATGGTGAGACTATGTTTAACTTTGTAAGAAACTGCCAAATTGTCTCCCAAAGTAGCTGTACCATTTTGCATTCTTACCAGCAGTGAATTCTTGTTGTTCGCATCCTTCAGCATTTGGTGTTGTCAGTATTTTGGATTTTATCCATCCTAGTAGTTATGTACCAACTATGTTGTTTAACTGGTCAGATCCAAGAAGAGGTTCTATCTGAAACATTTGATAAAGGATGTGACTTCAGAATCAGTTTTTTTGGAATTGGGAAAGGAACCAAAACTGAAGCTAAGTTGAAAACCAAAAAAAGAGGAACCAAGTCTCACCCCAGGATGGCAAAGTCTACCCAAAAGCACAAATAAAACTAATTCTCAAGTCTAGGGTACATTGGTATTTTTTAGCATCTGAACATCTCCTATTTTAGGATCTTAATTTTGGTTAGATGGAATTCTTCAAATACATTTTTCAGAAAAGATAAATGGATAATATATTTTCTGATTCTGTGGACATTGGGAATGTCTTCAGGCATAGAAAACAAGTATGTTGGAATATAGGAATATCTGTTGTGCTTTTCTGCTAAGCTTTTCCTGTTGTTGTTTTCTGAGGAAAATTTACTCCTTCAACCCATATGTTTTTGGTGCAGTTATTACTTCAGAGTAGGTATGTACCTAGAGCTGGTTAATTGTGATAACTTGTCCTTAATAACTTATATGATCCAAATAGGACTGGCCAACTGGGGCCCTTGAATTAAATTGTATGTAGTGATTGTGAGCTATATGGATGTAAGAGTTGGGCTGCCAGGGGCCATCTTCCCTGTCATGTGAACAAAGTTCATATGTGAAAAGAGGATGAGACAAACATAAACAGAATGAAACAAACAGAAATAAGCAGATCTTGGTAGCCCCTGTAGTGGCTCAGCAGGTTAAGAACCCAGTATAGTGTCCATGAGGATGTGGGTTCAATCTCTGGCCTCACTCAGTGGGCTAAGGATTTGACATTGACACAGATGTAGCTCGTATCACACGTTACTGTGGCTGTGGCATAAACCTGCAGCTGCAGCTCTGATTTGACTCCTAGCCCTGGGAACTTCCATATGCCGCAGGTATGGCCATAAAACAACAACAAAAAAAAACACAAGCAGATCTTAAAGATGGAGAGAGAGCAAGGGAGCACTGGGAGGGAGGAGAATGAAAAAGTGAGGGTGGATTCAGGGGAATTGTTTTAAATCTTGAATCAGCTGTGCTAGAAATCTTACTCTTGGACCTTCTAGTCAAACAAGACAATACCTTTCCTTTGTTTTCCTTAAGATAGTTTGGGTTGGTTTTCTGTCCTTTACAACTGAAAAGTAAATCTGCAATTGCTTTTAGGAATAGGCCATTGCTAGAAGCAAACTCTAGAGTGAAGATTTAGTGGAGGTGAAGTGTAGCACAGGATGGAGAGGACACCCATACCAAGGGCAGGAAAATTGACTATCTTTGTTATGCGATTCCGAAACATGGTTAAAGGGTCATCTGTTCCTTCTTTAGACTCAGACCATGTGCTTGCTGAGACTGGAGATTTAAAAGAATCATCAAGATTTCAGGATGTTGTCTGCTTCTTGCATATCTTTCAAGAAAAGAAAAGGCTTTGGTATAAACTGGTCCCTATGAAAGCAGGAAGGAAATAGTATGTAACTTTGCTGAGAGGCTTTTCCTCCATTTGGATGTGGACAGTAGTCCAAGATGGCTGTGCATCAGATAATCATGCGGTTCGTGGGACTACAAAGGCCCAAAGCCCTTCACCAAACCAAAGTTTGTGTTAGCAGAGGTTGGGAGGTGGGAGATGGAGTAGGGGATGTGATGGGGACTCAGGAGAACTTAGAGAAATCTGGAAGCTTAATTCTTTATGCCCCTCTCCCAACTAACCTGCTGAGCACTGGCTGGTGGCGAAGGTACAATTAATTCCTAGTAAACAGCCAACAAATGGGTTCAGCCTGGGCACAGCACTGATTAGTTCTGCCTCAATACTTCAGTCTGAGGGCTAAGATTTGCTGTTAAGGGGCAGATATGCAAAATAATCTGGTTTATATTCAAGGACAGACTGGATTTCTGATTTTTATCTATAGAAGTAGGCTCAATCAGTAGATGACTAGGGTTTTAAAACTATTGAATTGCCAGAGATATGACAGCCCTAAAGAACTTGGATTGTTAAGTTTCTAAGGCAATCTCCAGGTCCTTGTGATAACCCTAACTGTAAGAGGGATGCTAAGGGGCAGGACCTCCAGGAGGATTTTTCCTTACATTTATTTTAGGCACAGCCTTGAAGAATAATGAATTTGAGAGATCTTTGCACAGGGATAAGCCTCACGTTGTCAGATTGGTTTCACTGTGAAGACATAAATTCTTGCTGTGCTATTCTGTAGGATCTGGTACATGCTGTGGCATATGTCACGTCACCTTTCTGAATGGAGTTTTAATTGAAGATATCCTGTTTTCCCTCTACTGTGTAATAGAAGTGTAGGGGATCCTTACATCGATCATTTCAACTATCTTTTTAAAAATTATAACTAATTATTGTGCCTTTACTGTGAAAAATTTCAAATAACCACAATGAATAGAATAATGAACCCTGATGTATCTAGCCTCAACAATTGTCAATTTATAGTCAGTCTGGTTGTACGAATATTTCCACTCACCAGGTTATTTTGAAGCAAATTCTACACATCATATCATTACATTTGTTAATAAGTCATGAGTGATTTTAAAAACACCACAATATCATTATACCTAAAAATTAACAATGATTCATTATTATTATTAAATATCCAGTGCTCAAATTTCCAGTTTCATGAATATTATTTTTAAAATATAAAGTACAGGTTATTGAATCAAGAGGAACCATATCTGGATGTCAGAGATGTGTACATCACCCGGAAATCTTGGATAGGAAGATGGGTTGCTAATTGGATGTGGTTCTGTGTTGTCCCTCTTTGGAGTAATTGTAATTTTAGTTAGCATTAGTTGGACAAATAGTAGGTGGAAGGATTTTTGAAATTGTATGAGCTTGTGTTAACATGAGAGAAATAGAGTTGGTATTTGTTCTTATTGTTTGCCCACTTTTTTTTTTTTCTTTCTGTGAAAGAACTGCCTCTATCCCATCTTACTATGTTCCTATGAGACTGTTTAATCACAGTGTATCCCCTAGCTGCAGGAATAGTGAGTGAGCCAGGAGTGACCGATAATGGGCCAACCTCTCATCCATGGTAATTAGACATGGTCTGAATACAAGCAACGAAAGTATTTTTTTTTAATGAGATTTTAAATCTCATGGATACATGGAGTCTGTCTTCCATTTGAATCATGAGCTAAAACAATATGGGCATGGGATTGTTTCCTTGGCCATGTTTCCTGGGATAGGGAGAAGGTGTATTTAACAGTGGGAGATAATGAAGCCAATATAGAAAGAAAAGCAGAGCCAGGATAAAGCAGGAGGTAATGGGGTTAATGGTGTGGAGAAAGATTGAGAGGGATGACAATGACGATATTTGAGCCCCTGGGTTTAGCTGTACTTGAAGTTAACTTAGAAGTTTTTTGAGCCAATATATTCATTTATTTCCTCTTTTTTTTTTGTTGTTTTTTTGTTTTTTGTTTTTTGTTTTTTGGCTGCCCCGAGGCATATGGAGTTCTTAGGTCAGGGATCAGATCTGAACTGCAGTAAGCCACAGCTGTGGCAATGCCAGATCCTTAACCCACCATGCTGGGCCAGGGATTGAACCTGCATCCCAAAAGCTTCCAAGACACCATTGGTCCTATTGTGCCACAGCAGGAGTTTCCATTTATTTCCTCCTAAGCTAGTTTGAACTGAGTTTCCTCTCAGTTGCATCTAAGAGTCATAAAAGCTGGATATAAAACCTTGAATAACAAGTTTTGCCCCTCAAAATTCTGCACACTTTGCTTAATTTCCTTCTAACATAATACAAAGAAGTTCGTGATCAGCCTGACTTCTCCCCTTTATTATACAACTTGATTTTTCTGTTTGGATGCTTGAAAATATTTTTATTTGTACATATCTTTTCCCCCACTGAAACGCTGTGGGCTCCTTACATCTGCGTAATTGAGGCTTCTTCCCATTTTTGATTTTTTTCGATTGTATAATTGATTATAAATTCCATTCTACTTGCTTTGGTTTCTTTTACCTATAGTTCATAGGTTGGATGTTTATAAGTTGGAGAAGGTGGGAAATAACAGTATTCTGACAGACTCCAAAAGCAGAAGCTAGTCAATAAAGGCCATTGCTCCATTTCCTGGGTTGGGACAGGTCTTGCATTATTATTCCAGTGAGCCAGACAGTTGGGAGAAATGAATGGTCTTTGTACCCACCCCCCACCAACCCTGGATGGGCAGTCTTTCTACTCATGCAGCATAACACAACAGTTCACTCTTCGGTACAGTTCCATCAGAATGGTAGTCAATGAAAACATCAGTTTTTAATCCGTCCTTCCCTTCGGATTCATACATATTTCAATGAAAATTTTAGAGAGATTGGGTCAGATGCCATTTGAAGTTGGAAGTCTTTTCTGCTGACTTAAGAGCCAGCTTCTATCATGTAATTTGTATTTTTAATATTCACTTAATTCATTAAATCAATTCTCAAACCAGCATTATCGAGCAACTTTTATATGTCAGACCCTGTCGTTGGCTAGGCCATAAAGTTGAATAAGATGCTATTCTAATTCTTAAGGATCTAGCATTCTGGCGATGTATAAAGCAACCAACTACAAATGACTGGTAAGCCTATAATATACGCAGTACCCTTTGGGGAAGGCTTCACAGGGGAGGTGACAGACATTTATATCAAGCTTTGTAGAATCAGTTGGAACTTACCAAATGAGAAGAGGCATTGCTGTGTTATTCTATTATCACAGACATGTGTCCTTTTAATGAGGCTATGATGGGGTCTCTGCCTGCCTACTGATATTTCTTTCAAAATTTTACTCCACTGCTTTTAAATTTCACAAATGCTTTCTTATTACTGACAGATTTGCATGCCACACACAGTATAAGGGGTAAGATGGGCAGCTTTGCCTCTCTCCTTGTCAGTTTAATTTCTCTTCCGCTCTAACCACTAAGTATGGGGATACTGGGTTCGTACATATTTTAATGGCTTATCTATTACAAAATACATTTATGTAATTTTGAAGAAAAGCAATGATTTATATTAGCAGAAAATGAGTTTAAAGGGGCAATCTAGTCTAACTTACTCATCTCCAGTTCCACTTTCTAGTTGTGAAAGTCATACAGCTAAGTAGGACTGGGGCAGGAATAATAATGATGATGATGAAGATTGAATTGTTGTGGCAATTTTCACAAATATCATTGTATTTAATGTTCATAAAGATCCTCTGAGCCTCATATTATTCCCTGTTTACCAGTGAGGAAATTAAATTTAGCAATAGATATGTTTGTTTTAAAATGTTATATTAAAATTAATTATATAATTTATTATATAAATTTATAATAATTTATTAAATTGAAATGTTATATTGAATCTCTGGACTTTTAGTCCAGTACTGTCCCTGTGACTCAATGAATGCTTACTGGTTTTTGTTTAATGGAATTCTAATTAAAAATGCTTTTCAAACTTGGCTCTAGGGTTATCTTTCTTTTAAAAAAAAATGCATGATAAAATGCAAAGATAGTATCTAGCCCCAATATCTGATTTCTTATACTTAGAGTCTGTATCGCAAGTAGTATTTCCCATGCCCCTTGATAGTACACTGCTTTGTATTATTGTCTAGTTTGTTTTTATATGATTTGTGTTGTCTGGGGAAAAAGCCTTTTCCTTGCTCAAAATCTAGTAAATTTCTTTTGTACCCCCTCTTTGTGACTTAAGTTCACCAACTGTCAGCTCTTTCCCCGCCCTCTCCATGGTAGACTGCCAGATTGCATAAATCATGCCTTTGGCTATTCTTCTGTCAGCCATTGCAGCAGAACTTTTGCAAAAATCTCATAAACAGTGTGTTGCAGTATCAGTGGCCTCTGCTACTAATGCCTTCCTTCTCCCTCTTTTATCTATTTATTGTTCTTTTTTTTTTTTTTTTTTTTTTTTTTTTTTTGGTCTTTTTGCCTTTTTCTAGGGCCGTTCCTGGGGCACATGGAGGTCCTAAGGCTAGGGGTCTAATCAGCTTACGCCAGAGCCACAGCAATGTGGGATCTGAACCACATCCGCGAACTACACCACAGCTCACGGCAACGCTGGATCTTTAACCCACTGAGCGAGGACAGGGAACGAAACCCGCGACCGCATCGTTCCTAGTCGGATTCGTTAACCACCAAGCCACAAGGGGAACTCCTCTTCTCTCTCTTTTAAAATGATGCTCACATCCCTTGTTTTATGGGGTAGACCATGTCACCTTTCTTCCACGGGCAGCTAGACTTTTCTCATGAATTTCACAAAGGCACTTCTCTTACTCCCCAACCCCCTTGCTTCTTTATTTCCATTAGGGTCCCTAATTGGAGCATTGTTATGCTGAGCACCTATCATGCCAGAGTTCTGTTTTCAAATCCTGACTCTGCGACTCTTTGGTTGGATCTTCTGGGGCAAACTTCAATCTCATCTAATAAATGGGATCACACTGCACATACCTACTAGCAGACTGAGAAGGTGGAATTAGATGAGAAAGTCAAGTGCCTAGAATAGTGCCAGATACATAATGTTCACTAAAAATGTGTTGATTTCCACTTTTATTATTCCTGTAAATAATTTTTTTTTTGAAATTTCTCTTTGTTGTCAAGCTAACCATTTAGTCATATGTCACAAACTCACCAGTGCCTTCTCTCTTTTGGGACCTTCTAATTCAGCTGTTTTGATCTTGCCTAAACTTTTATTTCTTGAGCATCTTGATCCAACTCTCTTTTTAACCATTTTGCTTCATTCTTTTCCTAAGAGTTTTTTGTGCCTACTACTCTCTGGCATCTTGAGATTGGAGCAAATGGTCCCTTCGGGTCCTTCCTCAGACGTTTTTAGCCACTTCATATTCTCTCAGTAGTTTGCTAACTTCACATTTAATCTGATAAACCAGTTCCCAAAAAATCAATTTTAAGGTAGTGGAAAAATTGGTATCTATCACTTTACAAAGTATGTTCTGGTAGCTCTGTTGGCTCCTTTCCCACTTTCCACCCAAACTGTTAGAAAATGCATTCATATAAATATTCTTCAATTCTGTATTATTCATATTAATTTCATAGACCGTGATTATTTCCAGTTCTACCCCTTTTAGTTGAAGGGCAGTCAAGATCCTCTTCGAATTCTAATGCTTCTTTTTATATTCAGGAATTTCACCATTTAACACATATAAAATCATTCCTGGATACAGGGACTCAAAAAATAAAAAAGATTGTCCACTCTTCAAGTTGTCCCTTCCTTATTTCTTTAAAGGATATTCATCTTTTAAATATGAAGTTATCCCTTCCTTTTTTATTTCTTTAAAAGATATTCACATCCTTTAATTTTTATAATCATTAAACTTGGCTTCTTACATAAATAAGTATGTAGTACTACATCCTTGGAATAACTCTCACTGTCAGGATTATCCTAAGGCTTATATTAAGCAGAAAAAAATTAGATGGTTCCCAAAAGAAGTGGTTTGGGTATAATTTGCTTAGTATTTGCATATGCCTATTTAAAAAACACTTCTTGTTTCAAGTTAAAACACTAAGGCTATTAATGAGAGTAGACAAGGTGCTTCATGTTTGGCTGTCATAGTTGATATATATTGCCTATTCCAGAAACATACCACCAGAAGTAAGCAGATGAACGGAACAAGGAAGAGAAAAAAAATCTCAAGAAATCCTCTAAGACAGTAATAGCCCCCATCTGGAATTTTCCTCTCTTCTGCAAGAGCTTTTGCAGTTAGAGTGCCATGTGACCAGAGAGAGCACTGGTTTGCATGACGCAAATTAAAATTTATTCCAAGTCTGCCCCTTGCTCCGCTGTTGTCCTTATTGGCCTTTGAGTTGGAGCATGGAAGACCCCCATGTCAAAATAGAAATGTTTAGGCACAGAATTGTGTTGCTGCAAGGAATCTTACAGATCATTATACCACAGAGGTTACCAAGCCTTTTCAAGTGTGAGACCCCATTTCAACCTCAACATTTCTTGGATTCCCATTCAGTAGGACTTAAACTTATTGTATCCATGGATTGAGATGGTACCTAATGATAATATGCCACTATGGCTTCAATAATCTGGCATGAATTTAAACTTTATGAATGAGAACAACAATTACATGTATTTGAAACAAAGAGCTATACCTATATGAGTAGAGACATATCATTTATCTATAGCCTACTAGGTGTACACATGGATTTAGAGATTCCATTACTTTGGAGGCCCCCAGGAACCTGCACCTTGGAAACCATTGATCTAATCTAGTCTTTTATTTTAATGGATGAAGATAAATGTGGTTTGTGGATATTGAATGACTTTCCAAAAGATATAACTAGCTAGTGGCAGAGTCCATTTCATTGGCACCTTTCCCACTGTGCCTCAGCTGTCTTAAACTTTTCTGAAATTATTCATCCAGATCAACAGAGAGAAGTATCATAAATGAACTTGCTTAGAGGAAACAGATTCTGTACCACACACAGGAAAATGTGTCCCTATATTTAATAACAAAACATTTGCAGTTAGATTGTATAGAGAATTCTTGCATAACCTCCCCCACTTGACAAGTAAATATTTCTTGAGGGTTGCAAGGAAGTAGAATCTTGTTAGGTACTTTATAAACTATAGAATAAATTTGGAAAATATTGTATTTCTGGTCACAAGGAAACCCCCCCCCTTAAAAAATGCAGAGAAAAAATTTTAAACCTTAAATATTATGGGTTTTTGGCAATGAACAGGCACAAAAGTCAGCAAGAATGGACATCCTCAACTTCTGCCAAGTCAGGGGAAGCAGTTCTGGCTGCTGAGTTGAGATGAGAAATGAGAAAAATCACCAGCCAAATAATACATTATAATATTGGCAGACACAGGAGGAGGAGTGTGTCAAAGATATTAAAAAGGCTTTCAGTGTTAGAATGACTCGATTCAGCTGGGGAAAGATGAAAAGAGCAATTGATATTTCTTGGATATTTGTTAATGTTTAGATTCAAGAGGGTGTAGAGAGAGTAGCCAAATCTTTCATCCAAGGTTTCTGAGTGATTGATGTGAGGTGAAAGATGCTGAACTGAGTGCTGTTCAA
This sequence comes from Sus scrofa, assembly GCF_054392235.1. NCBI lineage: Eukaryota > Metazoa > Chordata > Mammalia > Artiodactyla > Suidae > Sus > Sus scrofa. The sequence goes on along the minus strand of NC_139385.1, from coordinate 112,910,435 downwards.
ATCTGGGCTCTCCCTGGATGACCCATTTCTGCCAGTACTGCATTGGCTTAGAAAACTTCAGGGGTTTACAAGATGAGCTTTAGGTCTCTTTTGATCCGGATGACCTTTGGGAGGGTAGTTGATTTGGATTCCTGTGAACATTCGGGTCATTTGGGAGTAGATCTCGCATGGTACAACCATATCTTTTGTGTGGATGTAGTAATAACGAAGGTTCATTCAGTCAGATCCAAGTGTCTCAAGACAGTCAAGGCTACTTACCTCCATGTGATTATGTTTATGTATTTGCTATAGATAGAAGATCTGTTTTATGAGCAAAGTTTGCCATCTTCATTCCAAGGCAATGATTTAAAACTTGCATTTCCCAAGGAACCTTGAGAAGATAGGGCTGAACACGAGCAACTCTATCCTCACCACCGGCAGCAGGTAGCTGTAACTCAACCTGCATTGTCTTTGGAGGACAGCACACCTGAGTCCTAGAGAAGCAAAGAGTAGATACAATTGGTGTTGACAGAAAAGTTGTACAAACAGATCGTGATTAATTCTGTAGCCCCTATAGCTGAATGTAATAAAGTTGGGAGTGCAGGGAATGGGGCTCTGCCTCCGTGTCCTCTACCTTTTCACTCCCAGGACTCTAGGTGTCAGAAGCAAGGAATAGTGTTTGCCAAGGAGCAGAATCCTTTTTCTTCCTGATAACTCTCCTGTTAGAGCTGCAGTGCTGGCAGCGGTCCTGAGAAGGGATCTGAAAAGTGGGCTGGTTAGCAGGAGCGTTTTCATTGCAGGCAGATTTGGTTGCCTTGGTGAAGCCCCCACGCATCTGAAGACTGGCTCATCTGTTTCCGGCTGGGGATCACTTGTGCTCACCCAGGCACCCACGAGAAACCTGGGAGACTGTAGAGCTGGTGCCAGCTGAACCAGGAACCTTTAAGAAGCAGCAAATAAAATAGACAATTTTACTCACCATAATTCCAGGAGGACTGATTCTTGGAGGAAAAGCAGTCAGAGGAGCATTTTCAGTGTCAGGGGCCTAGGACAGGAATGGCAAGTTGGGGAGGAGGACAGAGCTGTGGGGGGTGGGGTGAACTGCGTGAGAGAGTCTTAGCAGTTGCCTTGGGTGGCGAGAGTTGTTGAAGATTTTAAGGATACAGCCTTTATGATATGCTTGTAAAACCCCTCACCCTGCTCCTTTACCGAAATCACAATAAACGTCTGCGGTCTGCTCTGTCTACTGCGGGAGTCAGGACCCCCCTTCGGCTGCTGAGCCGTTGAAGTGTGGCTGATCCAAATTGAGATGCACGCACAATAAGTCTAACATATACACTGGATTTTGACAACTCAGTGTAGAAAATAGAATGTAAAATCTCTATCTCACTGATACATTTTTTATGTTGAATACTTGTTGAAATGATAGCATTGTTAATATATTGAGTTAACGTATATCATTAAAATTAATTTTACTTCTTTTTACTTTAGAAATGTATCTCTAGGGAGTTCCCTTGGTGGCTCAGTGGTTAACGAACCCGACTAGGACCCATGAGGATGCAGGCTCAATCCCCGGCCTCACTCAGTGGGTTAAGGATTTGGTGTTGCCTTGAGTTGTGGTGTAGGTTGCAGATGAGGCTCGGATCGGGTGTTGCTGTGGCTGTGGTGTAGGCTGGCAGCTGTAGCTCCGATTCCACCCCTAGCCTAGGAACTTCCGTATATCGCAGGTTCGGCCCTAGAAAAGAAAAAAAAAAAAAAAAACAAACCAACAGAATAAAGTATCTTTAGAACATTTAAAATACAACGTGGCTCATATATCTCTATGGTGTGATATTAATCTACATGACACTTCAAAGCTTCTGCAGTTAGCTTCGTGTTTATTTGGGGCTGGTATAGGTGGTGTCACAAGGAAACACATCCGTGTCCACTGATGGCCCAAATGGCAGGGAGGTCAGACTTGATCTCCCTCAGGCTCCAAAAGGAGCATTTCTCAGCAGTCTCTGGTAAGTACATCTGTGTGCTGAGACCTGCAGGCATTTGGAAAGATTCAGAGTCAGGGGGATATTTGGGAGAAATGGAGCCTGACTTAAGTATATCAAAAGGAGACCAAGTTTTCCTACAAGAATACAACTGGTATTAACAGAGAAACCTCTGGGGGCAAGGAGGGGAGACGAGGGTGTGGCCTTCTCCGTGAGGGTGACCGCCACTGTCAAGCCTCAGTAAAAATGCCTGGGAGGGAGGAAAAGAAGAAAGGAAGGAGGGAGATGGAGGAGAAGGAAGGAAATAGAACTGAATTGAGAAAAATAGCCAGGCGAGGCTAGACATGGCTCATGTGGTTCCTAATAGATCCTGTGAATTTGAAACAGCTTGAGAAACAACCACTCCATGGAGCAGAAACCCTCTGTAAAACCACCACAAGCTAAAGAGAAACCCAGCTTTCCTAAACGTTCAGTAGCAGCAGTCTTATGTGTATTTATTTGAGAAACGGCTTGGAAGCTGCCCTGGTTCTGGGTTAAGACAAGACGGTGGCGAAAGGAGAATCTGCATAAGCGATGAGGTCAAAGGGCTGCTGGGGTCCCCAAGGTCTTGAAGACTTTCCTTTAGGATCCTGCAAAGAAAGACAGGGAGACCCTGGCCGTGTCCCTGGCACGGTGTTATTCTGTTGCAGGGTAGCACCACCTGGAGCACAATTGGACCCTTCAAGTATCCAGAAGAGCATCCTTCATTTCACTTTATGGCCAGAAAAGACACTCCTTCTAGAGAGTTAGTAGAAACACATAAAACCATTCAACGAGTTCAGCCTATGCTCTGGGTCTGAACAAATTCAGTTCAATTTCTTACCCCATAACTCTTGTGTCTATGGAGCCAGGCAATGAAAATGAATGTTCTAAATAATGACCTGAGGCGCTGCAAGGGTGTGAAGTGCTCAGAAATCATCAAAGAAAGATTAAATTATGTCCTGAACTTACCAGAGCCAAAAAGTGAACTAATAATATATTTTAGACACAGTTGCTCCAGGAGCTGAAACTGAAAACATGGAGGTATTTAGCCCCAATTTAGCGAGAACATCTAAAGTAATTAAAAAGCCTCATTCTTAAAGCTTTCCAGCTAATTGAGGGTGCTTTTGCATATTGGAAACAGGTAGGAAAAACGTGTGTGTTCAGGTTTCTCTGAGGCAGAATTGGTAACATCGCCATCCTGGTGGACCAGCTGCGTTGGTTTATACAGAACTAGTTAGAAAAGCAAATCCTCAGCCCCCCCACCTCTCCCGGACCTGCTGAATGGGATCTGCATGTTAGCAATATCTTTAGGGGATTCTTAGGCACTGAGAATCCACTGGCCTAGGGAACCAGTCTGTTTCTTAGAAAGCAAGGAACACCCTTTCCTTGAATAGGGCCACAGAGGACCACAATTAATGCTTATTTTATGTTCTAGGTACTATGCTAGAACTTTACATGCCTTATTTTAATCCTTCAACAATCCTAAGGAGGCAGGATAAAAATTAATCCCATTCTACAGACAAGAAAACTGAGATGTAAAAGCATTAAGCAATTTGCCCAAACCCACAGGCCCTAAGTAGTAGAATGAGGATTCACATCTAGACTGCCACTCACTGACTTTCTAAATACAGGACATGATTCAGTCTGTCTTATTTAGGTTTTGAGCCATCTTCAAGGAGGGCAGATAGGAAGTTCTGTGGGTCCTTCTCTCATGGGTTTTCTTTATCCTCCCCAGAAAGCCTGGGATTTCCTCCTTGAAAGTCCCACAGAATCTAGATGGTGGAAGGTCTTCCTCTAGTCATGCCAAGTGAAATGCACTTTCTTTTTTGGCTTGCAGTAGCTTGATTTATTTTCAATAATTTGCATTTCACCAAGACACTCTAATACTAAAAAAATTCATCTGCATGTAACTAAAACCTTTATATTGAACATCAATTGAAGTTAATGAGTCTTCTATTTTAAAAATGCAAATTATTCTGGAAAGATTAGGGCCATCCAAAATTCATAATTTAAGTTACTTAAACCAGATCATTGCAAACTCTGGGAACAAGAGTGTTATTTGCAGGGAGGAGGAGGGGGCGTGGGCAATGAAGATGATGTTGGGAGAGGCAAACTCAGTGAAGAGTCACAACATTTATTTTAGAGACCAACAAGGAAGCATGGAGGCTGGATATGGTCGTTTCTATGTGGTGTTTACACACATGCGCCTTGGGATAGAGTGTGCAGGTATTTCCAGTTTAGGTTGATCTATCTGCTGGTTGCAGATGTCAGGTGGCATTTAGGGTCTGTCAGTTTCAGTTTTTGTTGCTGTAAATAATACGTGGTCAGGCTCTTGAACTGAAGCTTAAAAACACGAGTGGGTTATTTGAAGACAACTCTGTGTGCTCAGTAGAGTTGAATTAGTGTTCGTTCAACTAGTCAACTCACTGCACAACTAATTATGTTCAGCCTTGCGCATCACACAAGAACAAGACCAGTTGTTCCTCCCTAACTCTCAGGGCTGGGTGCATATCTTTTGGGTGTCTTGATCTATTGTTCTCTTTTGTTCATGATAAAAAGCAAAGTGATACAGTTATACATATATATTCCTTTTCAGATTCTTTTCCATTATAGGTTATTACAAGATATTGAATATAGCTCTCTGTGCTCTGCAGTAGAACCTTGTTATTTGTTTATTTTATATACAATAGTGTGTATCTGTTAATCCCAAGCTCCTAATTCATCTCTTCTCTTGCTTTCCCCTTTGGTAAACATAAGTTTGTTTTCTATGTGTGTGACTCTGTTTCTGGTTTTGTAAATAAGTTCATTTGTATCATTTTATGTTTTATCTATAAATTTTTTTTTTTCTTTTTAGGGCTGCACTTGCAGCATATGGAGGTTCCCAGGCTAGGGGTCAAATCAGAGCTGTAGCCACTGGCCTACGCCACAGCCACTCAATGCCAGATCCAAGCCACATCTGAAACCTATACCACAGCTCATGGCAACGTCGGATCCTTAACCCACTGAGCAAGGCCAGAGATTGAACCTGCGTCCTCATGGATACTAGTCAGATTTATTTCTGCTGAGCCATGACTGGAGCTCCTGTATCATTTTTTAGATCTCACATATAAGTGGTACCATATGAGATTCATCTTGACTTTTTTTTTTTTTTTTTTTGTCTTTTCTAGGGCCGCACCCATGGCATATGGAGGTTCCCAGGCTAGGGCTCTAATCGGAGCTGTAGCTGCCGGCCTATGCCAGAGCCACAGCAACGCAGGGTCCGAGCCGCGTCTGCCACCTACACTACAGCTCACGGCAACGCTGGATCCTTAACCCTCTGAGCGAGGCCAGGGATTAAACCCGCAACCTCATGATTCCTAGTGGGATTCGTTAACCACTGAACCACAATGGAACTCCCCGTCTTGATATCTTCTTAATAGGGGCTGTAACAATATGGAGATTTGTGTGTGTAATAAAATCCTTTTTATTAACTCTTATGTGGGTTTTCAGTATACTTTGCAAATGTGAACTCCCAACTCACTGCATCTGGGCACTAGTTTTCTCAGGTATGGCTGGACACACAGAAGCTTAGAGAGAAGCAATGGCTGGTCTGAGGTCACCAAATTAGTGAAGTAGGCAGAGCTGATAGACTGATTATCCCTTTCTGCACCCTTTGCCTAGCCAGTCCACCCACACCCTTAGCTTTCCTGACAGCTGCCTTTCACAGCTCCTTAGGAAAAGGGAAGTTCAAAAGCAGATGAAGGAAAAGGAAATTGTCCCAATCTGGTGGTATTTTAACATTTAATCTAAACCTACACTGCTGGACTAGTGGCCTCCATGTGATTTAATATAGTCATGATTAGACTAAATCTAAAGAGAAAAGTACATGTACAGTAAACTGACACTACAGCATTTGGGGGAGAAAATGCTAACTCAAGCAAAATATACATTTATTTCAACCGCATGCATTCTAGTGACTGCTATTTGTTTCTTTCTGTTCGCTCAGGGATTAAATTGAGTGTAAGCAGCCTGGAACCATTTGAAGCCTCATCCTTTCATTCGTGGAAGGTGCCAGGTGTCTTGCCTCTAGACTCTGACATCCTGCTGGTGAGGATAACCATCCATAAATGAGAACCTTTGGCTCTTTGTAGGGCCATCTACGGACTGATTGAGTTGGCAGTGACCTGACAAATAAATCAGAATGATGCAGAACTAAGAGCATGAGCTTTGGTGGCAAATGGTCTTAGGTGTGAATTCTGCCACTTAGTGATGGTGTGATTGGGAATTCCATAAGTGTTTTCTTTCAGGTGGTGATTAAGCAGCATATGATAAATGGTTAATAATAATGGTAGTGGAAATAATCGTTGTTGTTAAAGCAGCTACCACTAAATGACTGCTTACTGCACACCAGCCACTGTGCTAGGAGATCTCAATCTCTACAGCAGTAGTAAGAAAAGGCTATTGCCAATAAATGTGTACCTAATCATTGTCTGCGGCTTTTTTCCTCGACTGCATAGGTACTTACTGAGCACTACACACAGGCAGACGCTGTATTAGGTGATTCAACATTCAGTGGGTTGTGACCTCATTTCTCAAGGAGTTCTTGTATTCCTGGGGAAATGGGGAAGAAGACAAAGGAAATAGGATATGAAAAAGGACTATCAGGGGGAGATGGGAGCAAATGGAGGGGAGAATATGAAACAAACCGGGAGTTAGAGAAGGCTGAATCCTTAAGGCTCTGTGGCCCAAGAGGTTGCTGGACTGCTAGAGGTCATGGACTTCTGAGTTCAAGTCCAATGCACTCTACTAATCCCTGCTTCCTAGGTGAGCATCGTCACTAAGACAAGACTCTGGGAAGCTTCTTCCCAAAGAAAAGATTACTTTAAGAGAAAAAAAAAAAAAAGACCTTTTATTGTGAAAGTTTTCAAATTCCCAAAAATGGAAAAGAATACTAGGCCCTTTTACCCATTCCCCATATTCAACGTTTTGCCATGCAAGCTATATGCAAAGGACACTATTGGCAGGGGGCTCTACTGGTGAATTCAAAGAGACTATATAAATCCCATGTCCATTTCCCCTTGTCTTTTATCCATAAACTGGATCCTTTCTCTTCCCCCCCTCCGTTGTGAAGACACCCCTTGATTCTAACAGGAGAGTGAGTGCGGGGCCTGTGATCCAACCTCCATCACTGCTGGAGTAAAACAGCCCCTCATACATGCTGGGATAGCATCTCCTTTTAAACTAAAGAAAGTAGTCAGGTTTGCATTTTGCATATATGCACCTTTTTTTTTTTTTCTTTTTTTTTTCTTTTTGCTATTTCTTGGGCCGCTCCTACGGCATATGGAGGTTCCCAGGCTAGGGGTCTAATCGGAGCTGTAGCCACAGGCCTACGCCAGAGCCACAGCAATGCGGGATCCGAGCTGCGTCTGCAACCCACACCACAGCTCACGGCAACGCTGGATCGTTAACCCACTGAGCAAGGGCAAGGACCGAACCCGCAACCTCATGGTTCCTAGTCGGATTCGTTAACCACTGCGCCACAACGGGAACTCCTATGCACCTTTTTTAACATCAGTCATAAAGCCTGGTTTGGTGAACAATGCCTTCATCATCACGTGGTTGGTATAGTATGGGCATCTTAAATAAATAGATCGGACACAATGGACGTCTTAGTTAAGATGCTAGACCTCATCAGGTAACTGTTGTCATCCTCATCTCTTACTTGGCAATCATCCGGTGAATGCGAGATCTGATTGTGAAAATAGATTTGCACCTTGTCTTTTTTCTCCTTTTTCTCCATCAGTCCCAATCCCTGGGAAGGCATCTGTGTCAGGCACCATGCTCTGAGTGGTGATTTTGAAGGTAGAGGGGGGAAAAAAAAAGGAAAAAAACCAAATGAGTGCTTAGACTACTAACCCATGGAATTTATTTCGTGGTGCATATTTTGGATTACAAAAGAATTGATTGAGCTTTTGAAATAAGAGTAAGACATTTCTGTAAGGGAATTTCTAACATTCAGTAAAGAGATTGATTGGGTTTACCAAAGTGAGACCAGGGCTGCTTTTGATAAAAAGGAAGTGATTAGGTACAAGAGAAAATGTTTTGGATTGTCAGAACTGAGTAGTCCTTGGCTCTGCTTTGATGAATCAAGTGATATTTGGCAGGACATCTCATACCTCTGGTCCCTGTTTCCCTACCTGTAAAATATGCAAGATCCTCTTAGCCTCTGATATTTTGTGACTTTAAGAAGCTTTAATGCAATACAGTAGTTAAAAGTAGGATCTTTAGGAATTGCATAAAGCTGGGTTTCAGGCCTATGTCAGCTGCTTGTTAGCTGTGTGATTTTGAAAAACTCAGCCTTTTCTCTATTTTCACAGTCTGGATAACTAGTACAATTGTAATAGCTTAGCCTAGAATTCCTATAAGATCAAATGTACTGTGTTTAACACAGTGCCTGACACATTTAAATTCTCGATAAATGGGAGTTCTTATTATGTGCTCTTGTTTACCTAAATAATCAGAGACCCAAGAAGAAAAACAAAACCCTCAGCAAAATTTTCCTGAAAAATGAAGCCCAATCCTTGTCCCCAACTAGCATTATTTTCACAAGTACTTTGCTACAGGGGTACCTTCATGAAGAATGAATTATGAGCTCAGTGCCATGTCTGTGGCTCATTTCTAATTTCATTCATTTAAACAACCAACCAGCATTCACCAGATACTCACTGGATGCCTTCTAGGTTCTTGAAATTTTAACTGGCCTCGCGGATAAAGAGGCAAATATGTCATCGTTCTTGCTATCATGGGGCTCACAGCGGAGAAGGCAGAGGTAGATTTGAGCAATATCGTTACATTATCCTGTTCATTAGCTCTTTCTTTCCTTGTGTTTTCTGGAAATTTTTTTCAGATTCAGAAGCTGGTGCCAGGCTTGTTTGTTTTCGTTTTTTTTCCTTTTCCTTTTTACAGCCTCGCCTCTGTGGCATGTGGAGTTCTCCCGCTAGGGGTTGAATTGGAGCTCCAGCTGCCCACCTACACCACAGCCACATCGGATCCAAGCCGCATCTGTGATCTATGCCACAGCTTGTGGCAATGCTAGTTCTTTAACCCACTGAGCGAGGCCAGGGAAGGAACCCACATCCTCACAGATACTAGTTGGGGACTTTTTTTTTTTTCTTCCCCCAGGGGCAACATATTCACAGCCAAACTTATCCCCACGTCCCAGGGCAGGGGACCCAGGGCTTGCCGTAGCAGTCATCTGGGCCAGCCTCTGCTACGAACTAGTTGGGTTCTTAACCCACTGAAGGACAGTGGGAACTCTGTGGTGCCAGTTTTAAGGATGCTCCAAAGTCAGATTTCTCTGTGGCTGAGGTTTGATGAGGTATCTTCTCACCGAATGTCACTGCAGACTCTGTGTTGCATTCTATACTTGGTTCACTTCTTCTCTTTCTAAAAAGAGTTCATTAGAAGACTATTTGAAACAAACTGGGAAAATGTGCAGATGTTGGTATATAGCTATTTGAAACAAACAAGCAAGAAAACAAACAGAAGAAGAATGAGTAGCCTGACTTCACTTTAAAAAATAATAAACTTAGTTAACTTTTGCTGAGTCCTCTCTATAAGCCAGGCAGTGCTTGAAGCAATTTGTATGTAATTGTTTATTAATCTTCACAACAGCCGCGGTAAGTAGATTCGGGGATAATTCCTGTTTTGCTGGTGAGAAAAACTGAGGGACAGACAGGTTGAGTAATTTGCTAGTCAGGCAACTAGTACGTGGATAAAATGGGATTTAATCTTTTACAGTCTGACCCCAGAACCAGGCTCATATCCAGCAGTTTCCGAATAGCACAAGATTCTTGTCATAATTTTCTATTGTTTTATTAAATATTGAACGCAAGAAAATTAAATCACAGCAGATGGCAAATATAATTCAGACTTTTATTAAATGTCAGAATATCAGATCCTTCAATGCATTTTACTTCTGGGCAATTATCCAGGTTTGAAGCATATGTTTAAGTCTTTGCTGCCGTGATTACTGCATTGACTTAGAGCAGCAAATCAGATTACATGTTGAGGATTAAATGACGGACACATGCTTTGGGGTGGACATCTTTTGATCTTGGTGTGGGAGTTCAGATGTTCCCTTCGAACCAGCAGGCCTTCTCCTGGCCTGACTATTTCCTTTGAACCACCTGCTCTATTGAGAGAGTTGTCATTTAACTTGGAACTCGTGAGTTCTGAAAGGGACATTTATTCCTTTTCCTTCAGCGAGGCACATGCCTGCCAGAAATAAATGCTCTTGGCTTGTAAGTTTATAGCTACTATCATAACCATTTTCTGTTTAGTTTGAAAAACCCCAAATTGCTACCTACTCCGTCTTTTTTTTTTTTTTTCTCCTTCCTTAGAAGTTCTCTCAAACATAATTCTTTTAGTGGAAATAAAAGGCGTTTTCTGTCTTAATATACTATAGCCATGTTTTAAGTCTGCATCTCCTCCAAGAAGCACCCACATCACTTGCTTCTCATACCATCTGTAGTCTTCTGACTTCGCCCTCCCTAACTCCTTAAAGGCTGGATTTTAAACCAGTCCCAATTGCAACCTCATGTCCACCTCAGTTCCAAAATCAGTCCTGGCAGGAAATGTATCAGCCTTGCCTTTGGGACTAGGCAAGTCAGCCTTGATGACCAGTGATATGGCCACCAATACTGGGCCCCACGATTTTCCTCATCACCCAGCCCTGACCACAGCCTCTTCCTGACCTAAGCCTGCTCTAAGAATCTCTGCCTACTGTCTTCCTCCCTTTGGGCTGAAACTCTGCGTATCCAAAAACTCTGCACCAACCCTGTCGTCACTACGCCCTTGGCTGATTATGTCTCGAGACTGAGTCTGATTCTTTCTGCCCAGAGCTAAGGGCAAAACATAAGCTGGGCACTTGGGGCTGGATGTTCTGGTTGCCTATGGGGGCACTTACAGAAGTGAGTGCTGAAGACAGTCTTGAAGGGCTGTGACACTTGTGATTCTAGAAAAGCAGTTAAGCATCTCTAAACAAGGAAGGAGAAGAAATGCCATGAGCTTAGAGGGGAAGGGGTACATTACTATACAAAAGAACAGGTGGCCAGGGGTACACACATGGAAACTGGGGCAGAAATGAATGGTGGCCTAGCACAGAGGCCAGGCAGGGATCTAGGTGAGGGCTGGTGATAGCAGGGGTGAACACTGTGGGCCTTGTGACACTTTATATGCTGGGGAGTGTGCACCTGTCAGCCTGGACTCGGGACCTTCAATTTTGCAGCTGGTCTGCCTTGTACTCTGGTTCATGAAGCCCATTCCTGCCTGTCCTTTGTTGCCAAGGCCTCAGTGAGCCTCCTGCCTGCCTGAGCCTGGGCTCTGTCCCATTTTCCATTTAATAGAATTGATGTTACTCAGCACTCCCAGGACACATGGCGTCTCTCTGTTTCACTCTGGCCCTGATTTCAACAGAAGGGGGAAAGAAAAGAGACCTGCCAACAGGGCCTTCAACTCGAAGTCCTATCATGCCCCTTGCTTCTTAGGGACAAACCTGAAGGATTCTGAGAAGCATTTTTCAATTCAAGCATTTTATTTTGTTTGTCTATCATAGAACATAAATAGTAGAGGGAAAAAATCATCTCTAATTAAAGTCAGCAAATGTATCAATGTCTAGTATTTATCGGTTTTACTTATATCCCTAACCTTGTTATAAAAGGCACAAAGGCAAAAATAATATAAAATGTGGTTCCAGACTTCAAGGCTGTACCTAGAAATCATCATGATTTAAAGTCATCTAATGCGTATAGAAATGTAACAAATTTCACAGTATGGTTCATGGATTTGGGTATACCATAACTGAAAGTATGTTGACTTAAAGCACACAGAGAAACTTTGTTATAATCTTACTTTCCAGCACTAGTCTTTAAGAGAATTCTAACTTTAAGCCCTAAAGTTATGTGAGTCCTTTTGTTATAGTAATGTAGTCCTTTTGTTATAGTGTATGTGTATACACACGCACACACACGTCTATCTTGCAATATGACTAGCAAGTTGGATCAGCCATAAAACTGGCCCATGAATAGCTACTGGCTGGCTGGCTGATCAGCCTGTACATTGTTTGGCAAATCGTCTCAAGCCACAGAAAATGAGCTTCAGATAAAGTGAATGATTTAGCATAATTTACTTTCTCATAGTGAGAGAAGCTCTATTTAATTTTCACACCCCTGTGTCCAATATCTTTCCATGAAATACAGTGGTCTACTTTTCAAAATTTCCCCGCTGGTGGAAAGCATGCATTTATTTTTAATACATGCCTAATTTCTCATCTATAGGAATAAACCATGCCTCTGGGAGAGAAATGCATTGCATGGATACACTTTGTAAAGGTAAACACAGAGGCATTCTGCTTTCTGTTAATTAATGATAGCGATGCCAAGATTTTATAAGAAACAAATTTTGCTTTTGAACACCAGGGAGATTTTCGAGCATATGAAATGTTTCAATTTAGGAAAAATATAGCACAGCCAAAAGTCCACATGTAGCAGGTGAATTACAGTTGGTGTAGAAAATTGGATGCATCCAGAATTTGGTCCATGAATGTTCAGTAAATACAACTGGAGTCCTGAAAATATTTTCTCAAAGCTGAAGACAACTTCAAAAGATGGGGTTTATTCCAGTATTTTCCCAGGAGTTGGAGTTCAGATGCATGGGTTGGGACTGTGGGAGCTGAGAGAGGCTGTAGTTGTGAGCAGCCCACTGGATAAAACTGTGCCTTGGGTGAGCCAGGGCTTGCCTGGCTAATGAAAGATGGATTTTCCCTGTCTCCAAATGGAGATCAAGTCTGACCTTTTTGCAAGATAGGAGTTTCAGCTTCCTCTTGTTTTTATTCATTAGGAAGTTATTTATGAATGCTCACTAACTGTGACATGACCTCCTTGGTGTGTTTAAAGCAACCCTAGGCTGGTGTTGTCAAAAGTCTCATTGTACACATAGATGCCGAGAGTCAGCAGGAATGCCAGGTTTGACAGGGTGAGTAGCAAATGATGCGAGGGCTGAGTCACTCTGCAGAGCACAGCATAAAACCCCTCTTACACAACAAGTTCTGTTCTCCTGCCCTTATCCACCGACTCTGCACCAGCTAGACTGCATCTGCCTTTCGGCTTGGGCACCATTGTTGCCTAGAGGCATAGTTGGTGATACAGAACAGTGAAAGTCAAGACAGAGTGAAAATACCAACATCTAGGTCCTCTGAGCCTTCCCAAAGTTGTCTGCTCTTTGACTTCCAGGAATCAATTCTGCAGAAATATTCAAGCAAGTGTCCACAAAATATCCCCAGTGAAGTTAACTACAGCATCACGTATAAGAATGACGAACTGGGGAGTTCCCGTCGTGGCGCAGTGGTTAAGGAATCCGACTAGGAACCATGAGGTTGCGGGTTCGATCCCTGCCCTTGCTCAGTGGGTCAAGGTTCCGGCGTTGCCGTGAGCTGTGGTGTAGGTCGGCTCGGATCCTGCGTTGCTGTGGCTCTGGCGTAGGCTGGCAGCTACAGCTCCAATTCGACCCCTAGCCCGGGAACCTCCATATGCCGCAGGAGCGGCCCAAGAAATGGCAAAAAAAGACAAAAAAAAAAAAAAAAAAAAAAAAAAAAGAATGACGAACTGGGGTGGGGGAAAAAATGTAATTGTAATGTATACATGTAAGGATAACCTGACCCCCTTGCTGTACAGTGGGAAAATTAAAAAAAATATATTAAAAAAAAAAGAATGACAAACTGGAAACAACCTAAGTGGGAGGGGGGCCATAAATTATGCTATATTTATGCATCGGAGTATTATATATAGCTGTGAAAAAAACCAGCCAGACAGCCTTTATCTGAATAAAAATGACCCTCGTAGATTGCTGAGGGGAAAACATCAATACGTATAAAATATGATCCCACTTCTGGATTTAAAATTTTGTGTGTGCTGCCTTTGTGCTTGGGAAGGTGTGGGAAGGATGATCACTACTCTGGCTTCCTACAGTGTTTGCTTTTTTTTTTTTTTTTTAAGGGCCGCACGTGCTGCATATGGAAGTTCCCAGGCTAGAGGTCGAATCGGAGCTACAGCTGCCAGCCTACGCCACAGCCACAGCAACGCCAGAACTGAGCTGCATCTGCGACCTACACCACAGCTTGTGGCAACACTGGATCCTTAACCCACTGAGCGAGGCCAGGGATCGAACCCACAACCTCATGGTTCCTAGTCAGATTCATTTCCACTGTGCCACGATGGGAACTCCTGGCTTCCTGAAGTTCTGTTTTGCTGATGAGTTTGCAGTTAACATGTTTTACTTCTGTAACTAAATATATATTTGCAAAAGGAGATTAAATAATTTAAAAGCTTTTCAGTCAAGATTCCCAGAGTAATCCTGGGATTAAACAGTAGCCAAAAAGAGTAAATTCATAATTACAAACAAAGGTTCCACCGTCACTTTGGGCTCTTAGATGAAGCATATCACCTGAGTGTATTTCTAGGATGTGTGTGTTCTGCCTTCTGAGAGAAGGTGGGACTATAAGTCCACGTTGTTTATCAACCTGGGCCTTTGTTCTATCAGCTTAATGATACTATTAATAACATACATTATTCATTTCCTATTTTATGGTTCACAGAGTACTTTTCATCTCTTGAATAATACAGCAAAGCTGTGAAGGGGTACTATTATCCTCGTTTCCAGAAAAAGCAATTGAGGTTTAGGGAAGTTCATAGACATGCTCTAAATCACACAACTAGTTAGGGCAGAACTGCGGTGGGAGTCAGATAGGGATCCCAATCCCAAGTTAGCCATTAATTCTAGAAAAATCACTGTTTTTCTAGGTCTTGGGTTCCTCTGCTATAAACCTGGGAGGGTGAAGTTTTCTAAGTATGAAAGTCTATAATTGTTTAGACAGAATTTACCTACCCCCCACCCCACCCCAATTAACTTTGGGACAATCCCATGGATATGTTTAAAGATACTGAACATTGTAAAGATATGGAAACCATCCTTTCTGTTAGTGTGTATAGGTGTAAGGTAAAGGGCTGGATATTTGTGAAGCGATTTAAAGGACTAATTATTGCAATTTGGTTGGAAGGAACCCAAGGTGGCATGGTCACGTCATCCCCACCATGCGTGATCCTCTTTTCCAGGTGGCACAGGTGGGAACTCGGGAAGCCTCTGGACATCGTGCATCTGTACTAACTCAGGTGGTTATGGCCCATCAGAGTCGAACTGTGATTCTTTTTTCCTGGCCTTGGTAATTCCAGCTGCTTACCTAAGCATTCCACTGGGATTAGAGAGGTGGTTCTATACAGCTCTAGTGGGTACAATGATAGTGCTAAATAAATATTTGCTAATAACTGGATCTGCAGTGTGCATATTAGGCAATTGGTCCATAAAGAAATGGACTTTTCTTATGACTGAATTAATGGTCTTATTAGTACCATCTCCCAAACAATGGAATCCTAATCACTTCATTAATCAACACAGTTTTCATGAACCTACCCCCTAAGGGCTGTGTTTTAAGACATAGCTTTTTTTTTATTCAGGAACGGTGAGAACAATAAATGACTGCCTTTGAAACAATAGTTATTCACAGGTCCCACGAGTGGTGGGGGGCACACCATGCCTTGAGGGGAGGGGAAAGTCAGGCGGGAAGCAGCAGGATCTGTCAGGAGGCAGAATGAGCACAGGAAAATGAGGGCAAGAGCCCATCTGCGGTTTCCAGGGGAAGAAACAGGTGAGGCAGGGTAAACAAGTTTAGGATTGCTAATTTGAATCATTCCAGTGGGTTCTGGGATATAGGGGCTGTCTCTGGCTTTTGGTACCCTGGCGCTGGGGTGATTCGGATGGGCCAGGGGACAGTGGCTCAGCATGAGAAAGCCCAGTTTATTGGGAGATGGTAAGGGCATGGCTTTGTTGGTTTGCATATGAAAGATGTGCTCCAGGGCTCCTTAACTGAGGAGTCTGCCTACTCAGGGAGAGGCAGTCTCTCCAGGGTCAACAAGGACCCAGGTGTCAAAGCTTCAGAGTGAAAAGGTATTCTACAGGCTGATCTAAATTAGGTTAGCCTTCAAAGGAAGCAAGGAATTGTCAAGCAGGGTGCTAATAAAAACTGGATATATTACCCATCACTCTGTAGAATATTATGTGTACTGACAGAGTACACCTTCATTGTGGATCACTGGTTTGGCATTCGTAAGTTTGGGAAAGGCAGGTATGTGTTTGCTTCCAAGACCACTAGATTACTTTGTCATATGAGAGAGGTTATTTCTTCAGTTCTTCTGCAGTGGAGTTATACAATTACCAGGTGGCAATGGGTTCTTGGTGTGGGATTTGTGTAGCCCCTTTCTCCTCCCCCCATATACGTACATTCATTATTAGCTTATTTGTCAAATTGAGAGGTAGAATATTTGCAAATGTGTGTGAGTGTAGGCAAGTCGATATATGCACATACCTTTTATCAAGGTGCAGGAAAACAAAACGTAAACCTTAACATAAGCATGGAATTTCAACAACAGTGCCTGTTAAAGTTGAAAAAGATTTATCACACTATTGCATCTCCACCCTCAACACCTGCCCCTTCCCTTGTCTAGTGAAAGATCTCTGAGAAATAAACAATTAAGTGCACATCTTCCTTTTCTTTTTTTTTTTTTTTTTTCAGGAATGACTTATGTAAAGACAGCATCAGGATCAATAGATTTGTTTGCTATAATGTATGGTACCCTCAAGCAAGTCTACTTAAAAACTTAGCCCATATGTATTATTGAACATTGGTCTTGTTTTTATGGTGAGTCATTAGCGCCACTGACTTTATCCTCTTGTACACACCCGTGAGGAATTTTCTCCCACTCTCCCACATAGACCTGGCAAGACAAAGCTTATATAGAATATGTTTTATACCCATTTGCTGGTTTAGCCAGAGAAGCAATGGGGAGGGGGATCTATGAGCCAGAAATTTCTCAGCTGGAAGAATCCAATTTAACCCTTTGGGAGGTAACTAATTTCTTTCATGACCTCATTCATGGCCACACAACCACCTTCCTCTAAACCCCTACTCAAATCGCCTCTCAAAATGGGGCTTATGGAATCCAGTTTCTAATAACTAACTTAAAGGACTTTTTTTTCTCATCATAACATCATTAACAAGAGAAATAAGGCCCACTATCAACCAAAAATGACTGGGGCAGACCTTGTGCATTTTATGCCTACACCCCAACTGTGTTCTTGACACCATTCACTTTTATCACTTTTATGGTGCTAAGAATATAAGCATTCTTCAGTTTCTCCATAAAGTGTTCATGACCAGCCTGCATTCCCTAGATTTATTATCTCCTTTTATATCTACTAGTTAACCTTGATGTCCTTCCTTCCTCCTGTACAATAAATTCTTCTTCTGGATCAAAACTGCTCATTCAATACACACCTGCCTTATAAGTAACTCTCAGGACACATGGGTCCTTTTTCAGAATTCATATTTGGAGCCCAAAGGCAGCCTTTAGGGCTTTGATAACTTGGGTTCAGATAATTAGGGCCATAGCTACATATGCTCCATTCTGTTAAATAAGGGGTGGAGATCCATATTTGAATGAAAGTGAAATTGAATTAAAAAAGCCCACAACTTCCCAGCTGTTTGATGTAGGAAACAGCTCATGGTTCTGCACAAATCAGAACTCATCAAATACATCTTTCCTGTGATTGTAGCGGACACAATCATTGGTGCTCAGGCTTCTCTGTTGCTTTCTGGAGCAAGCACTGCAAACCTTAGGAAGTCTTTCCTCTCCCTGGATGGCAGACAGGGTGGTACCTTGGGCGAGGGAATGAGTGCTCAGCTGAAATAAATGCCCGGAGTTCAGGGGGATTGGTTCAGACATTCACTCTCCAGCTGCCAGGAATTTTAATTATCAGGTCTGCTGGAATTCAGCAGACCCTTGGAGTGGGAGTGAAGGGGAAACAGAATCAGGGAGGAGGGGAAGGAGTGGTGACCTGTGGGCTACCTGGCTGAAAAAGAAAGCAGTTTAACTAAAGTATTAGTTTCTGATTGCTGCTATAACAAACTGCCACCACCATAAAGACTTAAGACAATTTATTACCTCAGCTCTGTAGGTCAGAAGTCCAAAGGTAGTGGACATCATGGGGCTGCATCCCTTTCTAAAAGCTCTAGGGGAGAATCTGTTTCCTTGCCCTTTCCAGCTTGAGAGGTTTCCTGCATTCCTTGGCTTGGGACCTACTTCTTCTATCTTCAAAGCCAGAAACAATACATCTCTCTAACCCCTTTTCCATCGTACACTTCTGGCTATAGCCAGGGAATTTTCTCTGGTTTTAAGAATGCATGTGATAAGATTGGACCCACGGGGATAATTCTGAATAATCTCCCCATTTTGAGATCCTTATTGCACCCAGGAAGTCCCTTTTGCCATGTAAGGTAGCATATTCATAGGTTCTTGGGGTGGGGGTGGGGGCAGATTATTTGATCCTAGCACAACCACACAGTCAGTAACCTCAATGAGACAGAAAAAGGAAGAAATTTCTACCTTATTTTTTTTCAAGCTAGTACCTGTGGCATATGGAAGTTCCCAGGTATTGGAGCTGCCAGCCTATGCCACAGCCACAGTAACACCAGATCCAAGCCATGTCTTTGAACTACACCACAGCTTGTGGCAACACTGCACCATTAACACACTGAGCAAGGCCAGGGATTGAACATAGATCCACATGGATACTAGTCAAGTTTGTTACCACTGAGCCCCAAAGGAAACTCCTAGAAGCTTCTACCCTTCTGTCTCCCTCAGATCTAATGGGATATTCATAGATGTTCAACAATTCTCTATTTGACATCAAATCAGTCTGTAAGTGACATTTTATTAGTAAGCAATATTATATCATAATTTTTCTTTATTCAAATTATTTATTTAAAAAAATTTTTATTTTATTTTTTTAAAAGAATCCTTTTATTTTGTTTTTGTTTTTGTTTTTGTCTTTTTAGGGCCTCACCTCCAGCATATGGAAGTTCCCAGGCAAGGGGTCTAATCAGAGCTGTAGCCGCTGGCCTATGCCAGAGCCACAGCACCTCAAGATCTGAGCCATGTCTGCGACATACACCACAGCTCACGGCAATGCCAGATCCTTAACCCACTGAGCAAGGCCAGGGATCGAACCCACAACCTCGTGGTTTCTAGTTGGATTCGTTAACCACTGCAAGGCCAGGGATCGAACCTACATCCTCATGGGTGCTAGATTCTTTTCCACTGAGCCATGAGAGGAACTCCAGAGGTAACATTCATTTCTCCTTCTCCATGTCTCGCCTTCAAATATCTATGAGCTTTCTCTGTCTTCAAAAACCTTTAAACTAGCTGACCTCTCTTAGCTGTAGAAAGATTCCCTCCCTCCTTTGACTCCCAATGTTCCCTGAAAATTAATCAACATGTTATCATTTTTGTTCCCTCACCTCTATTCATCCTTAAGACACCAGAAGTTTGACTCCTGCCTTGACTCCTTCATTGACCATGACCTGCTGAGGCCCCAGGTAATATGTTACTGAGACCCTTTCTCACTCTTCTATCGGCTGCTGGATATTCCCATGGCTTTCAATACCACTGACCAGACCCTTCTTGAAACTCCCCATCCCTGGCTTGTGTGGTTCTCCTGATTCACTCATAGCAAACTCCCAGATTCGGGTTCCTCATCCTTTTCCTCATGTTTGCCACTAGGTAGATACCTGCTGAATCTACTTTTCTATCCGGTGGATATTTCAATTCAGATATCCTTCCTTCCTCTCAGACCCATAAGGCAGAGCTTATGCCTCCAAATCTGTCCTCCCTCCTGACTTGCTTACCTACTTGCTTATATAAAGTTTGTTTAGAAGTTCCCGTTCTGGTGCTGCGGAAACTAATCCAACTAGTAACCATGAGGTTGTGGGTTTGATCCCGGGCCTCATTCAGTGGGTTAAGGATCTGGCATTACCATGATGTGTGGTATAGGTCACAGATGTGGCTCAGATTCTGCGTTGCTATGGTTGTTGTGTAGGCTGGCAGCTGTAGCTCCAATTTGACCTCTAGCTTGGGAACCTCCATATGATGTGGGTGGGGCCCTAGAAAGCAAAAAAAAAAAAAAAAAAAAAAAAGTTTTATTTATTTTAGTCAACAGATCTATCATGGCCCTAGCCATCTTGGCTTGAATCTCTAGCATTTGTGTCTGACTCTTTTTATCCCCTTAAGTTGACTTATTCACTATCTTTATTCATAATGTTTCTGGCATCTCTTTCTTTGCTTCCAAGGCTGCGCTCATGATTCTTGTCACCCAGGCCTGAGCAATCTGAAGTCCTTCCCAGTGCTCACTTCATGACCACTGCCAGATTACTTCCTAACCTCTCTGCTTCCATCATGTCATTCTTCTTTTCTTCGGTAGTTAAGATCTTAGTGTTGGTTAAACCCTCTACTGTCTGAATCTAATGACTATTTCCAAATTTATCATAAACTTTTCATCACAAACACTCCAAAACACTCCATTCTAGCCAGACCAAGGTGGACACTATCCCACAGACATACTTTGTTCATAACTATCTTTGGGTTCGCCTGGTTTTCCATTCCTGAAATATTATCTCCCTCTCCACCAATTTACTCTCATAGACCTTTCAAAGCTCAAGTCCCATTTTCCCCATCAATACTTCTTTGGCCATCTCCATTTTTAAGTTTTCTCCTTCCTCTGAACACATTCACATTTGCAGAGCATGTTGTAAATCAGCAGAGAACTTCCATAAGTTCCAATCATCCACCTACCCATCTTCCCATGACTGTCACCATGTCCTGAATTCTTTCCACTGGTACTATGGGTGAACTCTCCTCTTAGCTACCAGATCTCTTCCCTCTTGCCCATTCGCTGACTTCACTCCAACATTTCTGCTTCTTTTCTGCATCCGTTTCCCCATCACCCCCAGATCATTTCCATCTGTATATAAGCATGCTGTTATCTTTTCATCTTCAAGAAAACAAACCCTCTTTTAATCCAACTGCCACTTCTAAATATTACTCATTTTTTCTCCTTCTCTTTACAGCAAAATTCCTTGAAAAGTGATCTCCACTGCTCTAACTTCTCTCTTCCTATTCTGTCTTGAATGCATTCCAGTCAAGCTTACATCCCCAACACTCTGCTGAAAATGCTCTTATTAAGGTCGCCAAAGATTTCCACTTGGCTAACTCCAATGCTCAAGTCTCATCTTTCATCGTGCTTGACCTATCAGAAACGTTGAGACCTTAATGACTCTCTCCTATTTGAAACACTTTCTTCTCTTGGCTTCTCAGACTCTACCCTCTCCTCTCTCTCTGGTCACACCCTTCCATTCTCTTTTGCTGGTTCCTACGCATCCCCCAGATCTCAAATTACAGCAGTTTCCCATGTCTTAGTCCTTGGCCCTCTTTTCTTTCTGTCAACACTCACTCCCTGGATGATGTCATCTAATCTCATGGTTAAGGTACTATCTTTATGTGGATCCTGTGGCTCCCAAATTTATATCTTTAGCCTGAAATCCTTCCCTGAACCCTAGATGTGTATATCTAGTTGCTCACTCAGCATCTTAGATACCTAACAGGCATTCCAACTTAGTGCATCCCAAACCTATCTCCTGAGAGTGTTACTGTTCTAACTTACCCTTTCCATAGCTGCCTCATGTTCATCGATGACAATTCCACATAGTCCCTTCCTCTCTCTCTCAGCACACATTGTGTGCACTAGCAAATCCTGCTGACACTATCTTCAATACCCATCTGGAATCCATCCACTTACTGCCACTCCACTGTCATCACCTGGTCTAAAACACTTTCATTTCTCTATAACGATAGAAATAACAGCTAAGAGTGCAGTCATTGCATGCAGGCTTCAATCCTGGCTCTGCCATTTACTAAGAATATGACTTTGGGCAAGTTACTTACCCTTTCTGTGCTCCAGTTTTCTCATTTGCAAAATAAGAATATTGATGGTGATGATGATGATAAATGATTATTACAAGGATTAAATGAAAAAACATATAAAGTGCTTAGAACAATGCCTGGTAAATAGTATGCGATCAAGGAATGTCAGTTATGTACTATCGTTCTATAAATCCATAAACCTCCATGACTAAGAGGTGGCAAACAGTAGGCAAGAAGACCAGGGAAACCATGGAAATGGCCGTTCTTCTAAGCATAAGCCATTCAAACCATTAAATACCTAAACCTACACTGAACCAGCCTGGGAAATAATTGTTCCAGCCCATTCTGACCTGTGCTTACTGCTTATCTTGGGCAGTTTTTACCTACAAATTTATAGAATAATAGCACGTAGCTAACATCTCTTGACCATGCACTCTTCGTTATTGTCATCTCTTTTTCTTTTGTCTTGAGAACACTTTCTGTAGCTTCTCTTCTCCAAATCTCTTTTCAGATCCCAGGAACCCCAGACAACCTCAGTCCCGATCCTGGCTCTATTTTGGGTTGCCCTTCCCAGTCAGGATTCTATATCTAGTTTGCTGTCACTGCTATCCAAATATAACCTTTAAAAAGGTGTTCTATAAACCCAGTTAACAATACTGCTGTGAGAGCCATTTTCAATTCTCATTTTATTGACACAAAGCACCTGGGCTTCTTTGCAAAGTGATTGGTAGGGAAAAGGGTAGATTGCTGAGTGAGCATGGAAAAAGCTCACTAATTAAAACTACACACACAATGTTCAGGGCAAAAAGAGCCAGGCAGATTTCAGGGGGAAAAAATTGAGAAATGAAAGAATTTCCCTAAATATTTAGAAAGTCCTGAAGTTGGGATTCAACTTCAAGGTCTACAACTTCAAGGATCTCTTTTGGCTAACCTCCAGGATTCTTTGGAGAAAATCCTTCTCTGTTGTGTTTTTGTTTCCACGGGTCTCATAAGGGCACATGGTGGCCTGGCTGGAAAACACTAAGCAACATCTCCCCTACTGTCAGCCCCCTTCCTGACTTGCCACTCACATTGTCCAAGGCTCTCGATCACATGCTGACTACAGACACGGAATAAATTAGGCAGATGGAACTCATACATCAAAGCCACCTACTTGGACTCCTTTTTGGCCATTGGTGCATTTGCTCTCTCTCTTTTTAAATCAGCCTCATAAATCTGACCCTGACAAGGTCCTACCTCTTCATCCCAATAGTGAGATGGTAATTTGTCCTCAATCTTTCATCTGCTTCTCCACTTGAGTGACCATCAGTGCCACGTGGCACCCATTCAGTACAGGGGCTCAGGTGCGACTGTGGGGAGTTGTGGGCCAAGTCTTGCCAAACTGGTTACTCCTTCCAAAAGAACTGGATGGATCTCCAAGCACTGTGTATGTGGATGACAGCCCTCCACAGTGCCTGATGAAATGCCGGCATGCTGAGAGCTGCAAGGAACATGACACATTGTTACGCATCCTTTTCTTCTTCTTCTTCTTTTTTTTTTTTTTTTGGTCTTTTTGTCTTTTTAGGGCCGCATTGTGGCATATGGAGGTTCCCAGGCTAGGGGTCGAATTGGAGCTGTAGCTGCCGGCCTACACCACA
Source organism: Sus scrofa (assembly GCF_054392235.1). NCBI lineage: Eukaryota > Metazoa > Chordata > Mammalia > Artiodactyla > Suidae > Sus > Sus scrofa. The sequence continues at coordinate 112,886,915 of NC_139385.1, read as the reverse complement.
GCCACAGCAACGCCAGACCCAAGCCATGTCTGTGACCTACAGTACAGCTCATGGCAACACTTGATCCTTAACCCATTGAGCGAGGCCAGGCATTGAACCTCCGTCCTGGATACTAGTCAGATTGTCTCTGCTGAGCCACTATGGGAGCTTCTGTTATATATTCTTAGGTATTCTTCCAAGTATCTGATTCATGGTAGCTCTTCACATACTGGCTAATGATTACCCAAATTCAAATAATTTTTCAAGAGGCTTATCCAAGTCAAGAATTGAAGGAAGGAGTTTCCATTGTGGCTCAGTGGGTTAAGAACCTGACATAGCATAGCCTCTGTAAGGATTCAAGTTCCATCCCTGGCCTGGCTCAGTGGATTAAGGATCTGGCATTGCCACAAGCTGTGGTGTAGATTGCAGATGCAGCTTGGATCCAGGGTTGCTGCGAGTGTGGCACAGGCAGGCAGCTGCATCTATGATTTGACCCTTAGCCCGGAAACTTCCATATGCAGCAGATGCAGCTCTTAAAAAAAAAAAAGAAAAAGAAAAAAGAAAAAAAAGAATTGAAGGAAGAAGAAAGCGTTGTCTAGGGTGGTGCCATTGCTCTCTCAGGTGGGGGCAGGGGCAGATGCCTCCAGACCTGCATTGAAGTCATCATTTTCAGGGACACGACTCAGTCTTTATCTCCTGGTCTTGAGGATGTACATCAGGAAGGTCGACTTAGGTTATGTGGGCAAAGTTTGGATTTCCCATCCTTTATGGAGAGCTGCCTTCTGGCTTCCAGGGGCCGCATCTTGGCTGGGTCTTGAGTCCTTCCTGTGTCTTTGCCTTTTTCTCTCCGCCCTTCTTAGAAGAGGCTGTCTCTTTTTCTTCTCTCATCCAGATGCTGTTTACTGCTGGCTTAATGGCCCCCTGTCCTCTCTGGCTTCCCCAGCCCCTTGCATGGGGAGGGAACCTCCAGGTTCTCCCTCTATTTCCCTCATATGATTTGAATCCATAAAAACAGGCAGTCATTTTCTACAGAGGCCTTTCTGTCTAGTCCATTTAGAGACCTTGAGAAATGGAGATACCTTATCGGACTCTGGCAGCTTATTTTGGCTATTCACAAAACACCCTTTATGGGCTCGTAATAAAATAGCCAATCGCAAGCACATAATGTTTTCTTGTACTTTTGAACGCCCATCATTCCACCAATACTACAGACGATTTATGTTTGTGGGAGCCTTAAGGTAAACCTCCAGGCTTTTCAATGGGGCACAGTTCTTAGGAGGATGTTCTGTAATGCACAGGATCATGGCCAGCAGATGTGAGCTGCCAACGGATATTATTGTTGGGGGTGGTAAGTAATAACAATCACAACAGCTGCTGTACACAGGGACACTTGTTACATGTCAGCCTTGACATTCACTGTGCTGCTAATGCTTTATTTCTTCATGTGTTCCATTCTCATAGCAGCTATAAGATGGATATTATTACTTTGATCCTCATTTTACAGATGAGGAAACTGAGGCTTGGAGAGGCTAAGTAAATCCTGCTCCCCACAAGAAAAGGGAACCCTCCTGCACTGCTGCTGGCAATGTAAATTGGTACAATCACTGTGGAAAACAGTATGGAGATACCTTAGAAAACTATACATAGAACTACCATATGACCCAGTAACACCACTCTTGGTCATATATTCAGACAAAACTTTCTTTGAAAATGACACATGCACCCTCATGTTCATTGCAGCACTATTCACAATAACCAAGACATGGAAACAACCTAAATGTCCTTCGACAGATGATTGGATTAAGAAGATGTGGTATATATACACAATGGAATACTACTCAGTTATAAAAAAGAACAAAATAATGCCACTTGCAGTAACATGGATGGAACTAGAGACTCATACTAAATGAAGTAAGTCAGAAAGAGAAAGACAAATACCATATGATATCACATATCTGGAATCTAATATATGGCACAAATGAAACTTTCCACAGAAAAGAAACTCATGGACATGGAGAACAGACTTGCAGTTGCCAAGGGGGAGGGGGAGGGAGTGGGAGGGACTGGGAATTTGGGGTTAATAGATGCAAACTATTGCCTTTGGAATGGATAAATAATGGGATCCTGCTGTATAGCACTGGGAAGTACGTCTGGTCACTTGCGATGGAGCATGATAATGTGAGAAGAAAGAATGTATACATGTATGTGTGACTGGGTCACCTCACTGCGCAGTAGAAAATTGACAGTACACTTGGAGTTCCCATCGTGGCTCAGTGGTTAACAACTCCAACTAGGAACCATGAGGTCTTGGGTTCGATCCCTGGCCTCGCTCAGTGGGTTAAGGATCCAGCATTGCTGTGAGTTCTGGTGTAGGTCACAGGAAGATCTTGGATCCCGAGTTTCTGTGGCTCTGGCATAGGCCGGCAGCAACAGCTCTGATTAGACCCCTAGCCTGGTAACCTCCATATGCTACAGGTGCGGCCCTAGAAAAGACAAAAACACCAAAAAATAAAAAAAAATAAATAAAAAAATTAAAAAAATCCTGCTTCCCACAAGATAATCCCATAGAATTTGAATCCAAGTCCCTCTGACCCCACAGCCCGAACTCTATATTGTCTTGTTGCTGTGTCATCAAAGCATATAATTAGACTCTCCTATTTTGGCTTTGGGGACATGCATTTTCTCAATTTCCTTTCTATCTTCCTTCCTGGTCCTCTCTGTGGCTCTTCCTCCCCTCATGGAACTTTTAAAGTCTCCAACATCTTAGAGCCTGTCTTGGCCTGAACCTCCTAGTTTTTCTAGCTACATTCTCCCCTAAGCAATCTCATCTACTCCTGTGAATTTAAATATAAACATGCATTTAACACCTATCTGCTGACATCTCTAAGATCTAAATCTTCCTTCCAGACTGCTGCCTTTACTCTCAGATTCATACCTCTGATTGAGATTTCTAAATGGCATCTCCAACTTAACCTGCCCCAAACAATTTTTTACTTCCTTCCCAAGAATGTTCCACACCTAAGTACATGATACCCCACCATTCAAACACTCAAACCAGAAATGTGGGCCTGCTTCCTGATTTCTCCTTTTCCTCATCTGGACTCACAGATATTCCATGAGTTCAACCTTGAACCACTTCTCTTTCTCCACTGCTATCTCTTTAGTCTAAGCTACTAATAGCCCTTGTCTAAACTATTGCCATAGTCTCCTGACTCGTTTCTCTGCTTTCATATTTGCCATCCCTAGTCCCAATTCATTTTTCACTTATTCGTCTGTGGCATTGACAATATGAATCAACTCATGCCCCCTCCTCCTTAAAACTCTCCAAAGTTTTTCTTTGACCGAAGTCCAGACTCCCCAGAATGCCCTTCAAGGCCACACATGAATGGGCTGTAGACTGACTTTGCTATTGAATCTCCAGCTACAGTGGTATCTCTCCAGTTCCTCAGTGATAAAAAGCTCTTTCATGCATCAGGACCTTTGCACTGGCAGTTCCCTCTGCCTAGGATGCCCTCTCCTTGGCTTATAGGTGCTCAGTAGATGTTAACTGAACGAATGAGGGTGGTAGATTGCCTCTCCTACTTGAATAAGATGTATAAGTAATATGAAAAAATCATGCCATTAAGAACTTCTTTAGCTATTTGTATTTATGGCATTTAAATGATGTGGGCTTACTACAATTAGATTATGGGTTTTCTTTCTTTTTTTTCTTTCTTTCTTTTTCTTTTTTTTTTTTTTTTTTTTTTTTTTTTTTTTTTTGGCTTTTTAGGGCTGCACCTGTGGCATATGGAGGTTCCCAGGCTAGGGGTCTAATCGGAGCTGTAGCCGCTGGCCTACGCCAGAGCCACAGCAACACCAGATCTGAGCCATGTCTGCGACCTACACCACAGCCCACGGCAACACTGGATCCTTAGCACACTGATCGAGGCCAGGGATCGAACGTGCAGCCTCATGGTTCCCAGTCAGATTCGTTTCTGCTGCACCACAAGGGGGAACCCCTAGATGACGGGTTTTCTGAAGCACGTTTCTGTGTTTACATGGATGGAGTAAACATAACATGGATGGTGGGAGGAAACATAATTAGTATGCAGTAATTAGGACTCATTAATCCTAAGAGGTAGATATTGATATCCCTGTTTTTCAGAACTTGTGATTCAGAGAGGTTGTGTGACTGGTAAGGATGAGCAGGTAAGGAGCAGTGGGCTGGAATTTACAGGTGATCTGACTCCAGTGCCCTGTGTTATCCTGGTGCCTTTACATAGACAGACACAACTGAGAGAGAGCTTTGAAAGTAAGAAAAAGGAGAGAGATGCCTGGAAACACTGGCTTTTTTGTTCACCTAGGCAGTTTCACAGGCTGCTGTGAATCAGAGAAACTGGATATCTTCGTTATGTCCAGCTGCCTTGGTTGTCAGACATGGCCCGGATGAGTTGAATTAGCCCTCAACTTAGAAACCTACAGATAAGGCAGGGAATCCAGTTAGGTATGGCAATTAATGAGCTTCCATCTGCTAAAACATCACACTGTGAGTGGGACTTAACATGGTTATGGGTTTTCTTTGAACGTGGGTTTTTTTTTTTTTTTTCCCACCATATGTGCTTAAAGGCTCCAAAAAGGAAACAGCTTAATCCAGAAATGTGAAAAAGAATGGTGACATTCCATGGTGTGTCAGTGAAATGAGAAACTTATCAGGCACTGTCTATTTTGGGTCTTTGTGGTATTTTCTGGTTCCAGGCTTCTACTTAGTGACAGAATGGTCAGATGAATTACCACATGCGTGGGGTAGAGAGAAGCCCCATGGTAGGTGCTGCTTCTAAAATTTACTTTTGGCTTTGCCCTGGACTAAATTGACACATATACAGAAAATACCCTGCTTCTTCCCAGGCCTCGCTCACATAGCATCTAGTCTCCTTGGCTTTACCACATTCTTGGAAATCGGCCTCTCTGTACCATGTTTCCCTGTTGAATTTTGTCTGCATCTCTGTGATGGCACTCAGCCCAGGCATCCCTCTTTACAACCCCTTGCATCTCCCTCTCTCCTTCCTCTCCTAACCCAAGACTCCCTGAGGGCACAGGCCACGGTTTTTCTCATCTTCGCTTAACCCAGTGGGACCCAGCACAAGAACTTCACATTGGAAGTGCTCAATAAATGCTGTCAAACTAAAATAAAATTGTTGTAGGGGAACAGTTTAGAATATGACGTTAATATGAGGTACCTCAATGATTTGCATAAATAACATATTGTAGATCGACATCATTGACTCCATCCTCATGTTCAAGACTGGAAAAATGTTAGCGAGTACCAAGAATAAACCCCTGCTCTTTATGAAATCCGGTGTGTGGTTTTGGTTGAACTGCATAATCTAAATCCTGTGGAATCTAAATGTTTGAAATGAGGAAAGATACTGCTTTTAGTGGCAGCACTGGGGCAAAATGGTGAATGCCTTTTAGGGTATTCGTGGTTAGCATGGTTAGCTTAGGACAGGTATGTCAATAAATCATTGCCAAAGCTCTGTGATAATTGGAGACCTCTCTCTCTCTCTCTCTGTGTGTATACTTTTTTTGTAAGAAAATATTTACTTAAGAAATTTCTGACCGTAGAGAGAAATACAATGAATGTCACAAAGCACCTAGATATTGTGATAAGTGTATTTGGAGAAGGCAAAAGTGTTTTGTTTTCTAAATATTTAAACATAGCCAACACATCAGATGGGATGTTTAAATGCTAGGGGAATACTCAGAGTAACACAGAAGGGCTGTAGAGTAATATGGAGGAGAATTTGCTGTAACCTAGGGAGGAGAGTTATGCTGAAGCAGAGCATCATGAAAACAATGTTTGAGGAAGATGCATGTGGCAGCAGTGTCCAGGATAACTTCAGGAAGAGCTGCCCATGAATCCAGCTATCCTGAAATCATTCAGGCCAAGGAGGGCACTGGGAATAATAATCCAGATGTGAGGTGACAGAGGCACAGTGACAGCAATGGTTGAAACACAGAGGAAAGTTAGGTTACAAAGAGTTCCAGGAGGAATCCCTACCACTTTGTGAATGCAATAGATAATTCTAAAATATTGAGTCTGAGTCACTTGATTGATGAGTCCATGCAAGAAAGAGAGAGAAGAGAGGAGGGCTGTGGGGCCATAGGGAAATATAAGAGTGGACCTTTGGACACACTGAATTTTACAATACAGTGAGACATCCGGGTGGAAATTCTCTCACTCCATCCCTATCATTTTAGCACAGTGTTATTCTGCAAGGGAGATACTGGTGATATCAAATCTGGAGATGGCAAAGAGAAATTGAGGACAAGTGAACAAGCTAAGTTTGAAAACGTGGAGGGCAGAGTACCACCACAGCTGATACATGCCTCAGTGTTCTGACTGGATTTGATCCCCTGTCATCTTGACTCCCTGCCAGGTGGAATGCCCTTGTACAGTGACTGTATTCTGCCTTAGACTTTTGTTTTGTTTTGTTTTGTCTTTTTAGGGACACTCCTGCCGCATATGGAGGTAGTCAGGCTAGGGGTCAAATCAGAATGGTAGCTCCTGGCCTACACCACAGCTACTGCAATGCCAGATCTTCAATGCTGGATCCTAACCACCCCCACCTCCTTTATTTTTATTTTTTTAATGATTTTTGTTTTTTTCCATTATAGTTGGTTTACAGCTTTCTGTGAATTTCTACCTACAGCAAAGTGACCCAGTCTCTCTCTCTCTCTCACACACACACACATATGTATATGTACATTCTTTTTCTCACATTATCCTCCATCATGTTCCATCACAAGTGACTAGATACAGTTCCCTGTGCAATCCAGCAGGATCTCATTGTTTATCCACTCCACATGCAATTGGTTGCACCTATTAACCCCAGATTCCCGGTCTATTCCACTCCCACCTCCCTCCCTTGGCAACCACAAGTCTGTTTTCCAAGTCCCAAGTCCATGAGTTTCTTTTCTGTGGAAAGGTTCATTTGTGCCATATATTAGATTTCAGATATTAGTGATATCATATGGTATTTGTCCTTATCTTTCTGACTTACTTCACTTAGTATGAGAGTCTCTAGTTCCATCAAAGTGGCCACAAATGGCTTAGACTTCTGCTTCTCCTCTGCAAGTATTTAGCTTGTGGTCAGGGGTTAGAACATGTCAACCTTATGCTTTCAAAATGTAGGGAAGCATTCTTCTTTGACAGTGGCCTCAAATATGGAAGCCTCCAAATCTGTCAGGTAGCTACATAAATCAGAGTTATATTCTGATCATAATGCCGGTGTTTCTGATCTATTCCTCTGGGTAAAGTTGAACTCATCTTTGGAGAGCTAACTCACTAGTTACTGTCTCTAAGTGGCCTTCCCAACTCCCCAGGCAGTTAGTCTTTTCATTGTCTATGTTCTCACACACTTTGTTCCAATTTCTACCAGAGTGCATAGAAAAATCTATGCGTCTGTCTCTTGCCACTCGACTGAGAGCATCCTGAAGATGGGAGCCATGTATTCCTCTTTGTATTTCCTACTCCCCTACCAGAGAGGGGCTAGTGGGTGATATTTCACTGTTGGAACTATCCAAAACAGAAATTTTACAAACATGGATGAAGCAATACACAGTTGCTGTAGCAAAACCTGTGCACACATCATATGTCACATGGCTGCTGATGCCGTTAATGCTGCACCAGCAGAGGCAGAGCTCTCATTACATGCTGCTGGCCCATATTTGTAATGTGTGACATTTTTTATGAAACACTGTCAAGGGTAATCCATCATATAGTAACCTTTAGATTATATGCTGAGACTGGTCTTAAACATAGTCATAAATGAACTTCAAGGATAATGCTACTTTTCTGAGATGGGTATGATCAAAGGGTTCTGGCTAGGAAAATGGAGCAGAACATTTTTTTCTTCTAAGTTAAACAGATGTGCCTGGAAAAGAGCTTTCCTTTTGTTGGCTCCAGTTGAGGACATGGTTGTGGTATGAATATGATCAGGTGACTCTGAAATCTGGCGGAATGTTTATTGCTTGTAGTACATCAGTGTTTGAAAAGAGGGTGAAGAGTTGCTAAAGGTTTGACCACCCTTGGGACTTGCAAGTTCTGTAATCTCAAGAGGCATTTTTAAAAATGGAGGGACACGTAGCAACTTAAGCGAATTTCATCTGTCAACTGTGGGCTCAACAGTTAAAGATATTCTCTCTGTGTATCCATAAAGCTTTAGGATTTTACACATATTATAGAGTATAAATAAAAGAAAGCTTCTAAGTCTCATCATTTTTGTGTAAATCTAGATAAGACTCCTTTGATGAGCTTAGCGTTTCCTGTTAAGGAAAAGCTTATAGGTGAGAGGAACACTAAAATTATAATTATTTGTCTTCCTTAATTAGACTGGAGCTCACCATAGATCTTGCTGAAGCTGTGAGAAAATCCAAGTAATAATTCACATTGTCGGGTCAGCAGAAATGCACATGGGGTTCCACGATGACTGTAAGATTTGCTTAAGTGATCTATCTGAACTGAGAAGCTCAGAAAGGTACTCTCTGAAGGTGCTGAGTACAAACAGCAATGAAAATAAATCCCAGCAAGATTCTTATACCACCTTTACAGACGTCACTTCAGAGGAAATATATGTCACATTAATATCAGTTGATGGGGGCACTAATTAATAAGTCCCATTAAATCGTGGAGTAATGACATTTAGCATCTAATGAATGCCTTATAATCTTTAGATCATTAATATTTCATCGTATAAGAACACAAGCATTGGCATCCTGGGCTTTCACAGCACGGTTCTCTGTCTGTGATGTGGCCCCTAGGGCGTTAAGTGGCACAAGGGTATTGGTCCTCTGTGGTGAGACGCCACAACACAAGCGATTAACTCTTTCAGGACCCTGCGTCCTCACGTTTCCTCATTTTAGAAAATGTGAATCCGCCTCCCATTCTCAGAATTAACATCTGTGACCGCCTGAGTACCATGGAAAACAGAAGCAAGCTGAGATGTTGACTTTGTTGTGCAGTATTGCGTCGTCGCTGTCGACCCTGCCAGCCCAGGCAAGAAACTCGCATTGGAGGGGAAAAAAAAAATCATTCCTTTGATTTATTACTAAGGATTTTCTTTATTCAAGGGCAACGATCACCTCACAGAGCAGGTGCCATTGCAAGGGCTTATTGATCCTATGCATTTCTAGAAATTCCAGGAGGTGGTCAACGAAGAAGTCCACCTCCCAGCAGGCTGAAGTGAAGTAGGAGAAAAATCTCTGGCCATTGGTCTTTCGCTCCAGTGACACTCGCTTGCTTTTCTTTCAGAAGAGGGGCTGGAGCGGAGAGAGCGCTGAGAGCTTGCCGTGGGCGAGTAAGAGGGAAAGGGGGGGATCGCAGCCAGAGAGTGGCCAAGGGGTCGCAGAGGCTGCATCCTTTAGGAGGCGGAGAAAGGGTATTCAGCTCCAGATGGGAGATTCCTGAGAGTTAAATTGATCACTACGCAGCCCGACCTGGATGGGATTTGCTTCTGGGTACAAAACGGGACACTGATCAAAATCAACTTGGACAAGTGACAAGACTGAGTCTGATGCTGTTGATGTCTTTTCACGTCGTTGGAGGGGAGAGGAAGGCAGGCATTGCGCTCAGGGGTAACTGGAGAGAATCCTCGAGCCGAGGACAGGGATAGGAAGGGACAGGAGCGGGGGCAAAAGAGGGACAAAAAGAGTGGGGAAAAAGAGTTGAAGAAAAGTAAGGGGGAAGTAGGGACAGGGTTAAGGGGAGAGGAGGAGAGAAAAGTGAGGGCGACGAGGAGGGATTCGAAAGGGAAGGAGGGTCGCAGGAGAGCGGGGTGGACCGCTGGACGGCTAGGTGGGGAGGGGCGAAGCCGTAGAGCGGGGGTGGGGGGTGCCAGGAAGGAGGCAGGGGGCTGCGGGAGCGGAGGGAGCAAGGAAGTGCTCGAGGCGCGGCGAGGCGCGGAGCGGCGGCCCGGGGAGGGGGCGGGCGCGCGGTCGGAAGGGAGCCGGGGAGGGAGCGCGCCGGGCCGGGAGCAGGGCGGGGAGGCCGCGGGCTGGCAGGCGGGCAGGAGGTGGGGGGCAGGTGGGGGAGCGCGGGAGGGAGCGCGGAGCGAGCCGAGGCCAAGTGCATTGTGTCTGGCGGCGGCGCGCGAGCCCACCGGCGGCCGCGGCGGGGCGGGCAGCCATGGAGCCGCGGGCGCTCGTCACCGCGCTCAGCCTCGGCCTCAGCCTCTGCTCCCTGGGGCTGCTGGTCACGGCCATCTTCACCGACCACTGGTACGAGACCGACCCCCGGCGCCACAAGGAGAGCTGCGAGCGCAGCCGCGCCGGCGCCGACCCCCCGGACCAGAAGAACCGCCTGATGCCGCTGTCGCACCTGCCGCTGCGGGACTCGCCCCCCCTGGGGCGCAGGCTGCTCCCGGGCGGCCCGGGGCGCGCTGACCCCGAGTCCTGGCGCTCGCTGCTGGGGCTCGGCGGGCTAGACGCCGAGTGCGGCCGGCCGCTCTTCGCCACCTACTCCGGCCTCTGGAGGAAGTGTTACTTCCTGGGCATCGACCGGGACATCGACACCCTCATCCTGAAAGGTGAGTGGCGGACGCACCCTGCGTCCTGAGCACCAGCGCGTGGAGCGCAGCTCCCCAGGGGCGCCCCGGTCCCCACGGCCGCTTCTCTGCCGCGTCCCTGGCACCTTCTTTCATCTTCCCCACCGTTTCCTTTATCACTCTTTCGTTCCCGGTCCTCCTTTCTTCTCTCTTGCTCTGCTTTCTTTCCACGACACTCTTTTTTCCCTCTCATCCTCCTCTTCCTTTTCCCTCAAATCTGTACTCCAGAGCCCTGCCTCTGTCTCCTTGCCTTCCTCTCTTCCTGGTTTCTCGTCCTTCGTTGTCTTTGTACACCTGCCTGACTTGGAATGCATGTGTCAGTTTTCTGGACGCTGCACCCCAGGAGGATAACAATGAAAAAAAAAAACCCCGACCTTTCGCAGGCGGGCTCCTTGTTTCAAGTTGTGCTTCCCTTTTAGAAACACCTTTGGAAGAAAAGTGGTGCAAACCTCCGAAGAGGAGGAAAAGGGCTTTTTCTAGTATTGTGCTGATGTTGGTAGCCTACAGAACTGATGTGGTCATGCCAGTCTGACAGGCTGATGGGGAGCTAAGGAGGCCAGGGGAGGAACCTTCCTCCAAACCCTCCAAGTGCAGGGTTCCTTTAGTTTAGACCTTAGATAACATTAATGCATCAGTGAAGGCAGCTGAATGCAGATAGAATATATAGTTTTTCCCAACCTTCCTTATGACTAGGCACACCATTCCCCGTGTCCAGTCACACCAGGTCGAGGAGAGTGGAAAACCCGTCCAAGCCTTTTAAAGTAGAGCTTTCCGGATTTCGCATGGAGTCTCTCCATCTTTTACTTGTGAGACCTTGCAAGGCTTTTGTTGTTGTTGTTGTTTTGTTATTTGAAGCTGAGTTGTAGAGCATCAATTTGCTCTTCTGAAGTCTGTGGAACACCTGGCTCCCTTGTGTGTAATCAGACCCTTTGAATTTTTTTTTTTTTTGTAATCTCATTCATGTAAAAATATTCAGTGTGACAATCCTATTGCTGAAGCTTCCTTCTAACTTTCAGAGCTTGACCCTTAGTATAATTCTTTTTCTCTGAGATGAAAAATCCCACCTTCTTTCCCTTGTACTCATTATTGCCAAAAAAGAAAAAGTCTAAAATCAGTACATTTTAATATTTAGTAGCCATTCAAGAAGGCAGAGAAACAGATTTGTGTCGAATTCCAGTTTGTAGTGGAATTGCATAGAGAGGACGGGGTTAATAACATGTTGGCCTCAGAGTCCTGTTAGTTGGCGCATTCTTCATTTCTCAAACATGTCAACTTCCTCCTTCCCATTGCTAGCTCAGCTGGGGACTGCCATCTGAAATCTGAAATCTGTCTGTGTGTGGAAGGACTCCCTGTGCTTGGGGTAGGGGCGGGGGTGGGGGGAGAAATCAGATACAGTAATCTTCCTTCCTTCACTTTATTCTTTCCTTTCCTAACTCTCCTCCAAATCTGATTTCTTCTTGTGAAGATACTGCATAATTAATTCTGATAGTAGCGGAGTACATGAACAAACTGTAAAAGCTGAATTCAGAGGCTCAGTTATGGAATGCTCATTTAGGCAAGGCAATTTTGAAAGCTAAGCAGTGTAGTCTGTCTTTGGAAATGACAGAGCTGCATTTCCTTACTCTCTCCATGTGCCTGGAGTATTTGCTTGCATGTAAATTGGATATAGAATGATGTGTGAAAGAGGAGGGTAGAGTTCATTGACCCCAAGGGCAGGAGAGAGAGCCTCCTAGGATACTGCTCATTCCCCACCTCTGCATGTGCCCTGGCTGGCTGAGGTGCCCAGCTCCCTGGTAGTCCAGAATTGAATAATCCTAGAGGTAAAAGGGACTCTAGAGGTCATTGAACCCAACCTCCCACCCATCGTTCCATTCCGTCTTCTACAATCTTTCTGACAAATGGATGTCCAGCCTAGCACTTCCATAAGCCATACAACTTGTGCACTAGTTAAAACAATTATAGTTTTCTAGCCATAAATGTATGTTTATATTAAACCAATCTCAGATTTATAATATTGATGGTGTTGAGCTAATCCTTGGTATAGAGCACGAAAGAGTTCTAGGTTATAATCAGTAGACCTGGGCTCCGTTGCTGGCTTTACCCCTCAATGGTAGTGTTTCCTTGACTAACATGTGTCCGGGCCTCCTTGGCCTTCAATTATTTTGTCCATAGTAGGAAGGCTCGCTATTGTTAGGGGATTTTCTAGTTCTAAAATCTGTCATGGTGGTAATAATGACAATGTAAATTTAGCTTCCTGGGAAGTTAATGAGCTGACATTATTAAGACATGAGGAGTTTGGAGAAACTGACAAACCTTCGGTAGGTTATGGGCTCATAATTTATCGTCTGGGCCATGGCCAAAAGAACCTCAAGGACTGTCAGCATTGCTAGGAGTCTATCTTGGGCGACTTACGTAACTCTTCTGGATCTCGGTTTCATCATCTGTGAAATGAATGGGTGAAATGAACAGCTTTAGAATTTTATAATTCTAAACCTCAAGATGATTTGGACACCCATATTAAGTAAACATTTTTACCTTTGTTTTGGCATCTGACATTAGTGTCTGTGGTATGAATTTCTTAAATGAGCTCCATATAACTAGAAATTGACATCACATTTAATTAAAAATTTGAGCAATCGAGGTCCCATGTTTCATTCTTACTTTCTTCTCTAAATTATCTTATGAGTCCTAACGTTTTGAAGAAAAGTAGACCCAGATGGGAGAATGGGGAGAGGTGGAAAAGGCCATAAGATGTGTCTGGCATATTTGTGAGCTGTTGAGTGAGAAAAAGGTCAGCCTTTCTTTGTGTGGACTTAGAGCACAAAGCCAGGAGGTAGGTGAAAGTTGCGGAGGGGAAAATGTAGAGTTGCTAACACGGAACATCTCTCACAATTGGAATTGGATGCACTTCCTGTTATTGGAGGCGGGGCAAGTATTTTTGAGAGATGTAGAGGAAAAAGGAACATTCAATGTGGACAATGAGAGACTGGCTTAGAAATGCAATGTGTAGGCTCCGTAATGTTAATCTACTTAAGAGAAATCACTTGAGCCAGAAAAGCAACCGTCGCATTGGGACAAGTATTTGGGAAAATTGTGAAATATTCTCTGATTGTCACCCGTTCATTGTGATTCTAGTTTACTTCTAGCCCAGAGTGACCTTAGGAGGTCTAGACTGGATTTCCAACTAGGACCTTCAATAAGAATGGAGATAAACTTATTGATAAACCCTTTAAGAACCAAGACTGGGACTCTGTGCTCCTCTACCAGGCTGACAAAGGACCATTCACCAGAATGGTTTGAGTTAAATTGTTTTTCCAGCAGCAAGTTCTCTTACTAGCACAGTATTGACCAGGCCACATTTCACTATCTTGCCCTCTTGGATAACATGGGAACTTACAAATGCTTTAGAGATATTAGATTCACATTATGGTTTACTAGCCAGTGCAATAAATGCCCACTGAATGCCTATTATGTGTAAGGTGGTACTAGGAAGACTTTGTATTTGAGTTGGTCAATTGACTAAATTATTCTTCCCTGGGGGCCCTTCTTGCAGCTAACTTTTGGTGCTAAGCAAGTTTTGCTGGTCAAAGTAAAGACTATCTCTGGTAATTATTCAGATGAAATTGTCCTCTGACTAGCACTTGGAAGCTAGAATAGTCACAGAGCCTTGTGGTAGGAACTTGAGAGAATGGGTTTAGAGGGTAGGGCCCTAGGTCCCCTGTGCCACTGGGGGTGTGACATTAGAAAGAAGACATTATGTGTAAAAATCACAGAAAGCAAGTAAGGCACGTGGGGTACATGGAGCCCAGGAAATGAGAGGAGGTGACTGAAAGAGAGGTTCTTTAGGAGTTCCTGTTGTGGCTCAATGGGTTAAGAGCCTGCCATAGTGTCCATAAGGATACGAGTTCGATCCCTGGCCTTGCTCAGTGGGTTAAGGTTCCCAGCAGATGTGGCTCAGATCCTGAGCTGCCAAGGCTATGGCGTAGACCAGCAGCTGCAGCCTGATTTGACCCCTAACCTGGGAACTTCCGTATGCCACAGACGTGGCCCTAAAAAAGGGGGGGGATTCCTGTCGTGGCTCAGTGCTTAACGAACCCCACAAGTATCCATGAAGACTCAGGTTTGATCCCTGGCCTCGATCAGTGGGTTAAGGATCTGGTGTTGCCATGAGCTGTGGTGTAGGCCACAGACATGGCTCAGATCTTGCTCTGCTGTGGGCTGTAGCATAGACTGGCAGCTATAGCTCCAATTCGACCCCTAGCCTGGGAACCTCCATATGCCGGGGGTGCAGCCCTAAAAAGACAAAAATAAAAGGGGGGGGATAGGTTCTTTATTCCTTCATTCATCCAATTTGTTCACTCAGTAAATATATATATATATATTGTGGGTCAGATACTGTTCCAGAAGATATAAGAGTGAACAAGGTGGGTAAAAATACTGCCGTGATAGAACTTACGTAAGTGGTAGAGTTACTTTCTAGTGGATTGCTCAGTAACTAATCTTGGTGGGCTGCGGGAGGGACACTTTGGGAAGGCTGCTGGTACTGGTAGGTGAATGACAGAAAATGCGGTGCAAAGTGATGGGGAGAGTCTGCCCTTTGGGGGATGCCCGGCTGGTCTTTTCCAAGCGTAATTCTTATGTTTAAACAACGGGATGAACAGTAAAATAGGAGGACAGATGGAAAGAGACTGAGTTGGAAACACTATATAATGCTTCTATCAGTTACTGAAAACACTGACTTTAATAAATAAACATTAATGAGTTTTGCAAATACATTCTGTGGAACTTTGGAGAAATTAATTTTGAATAAGATTTAGTCATTGAAATGATATCAAAAGTGCCAACTGTTCTTACTAGCCTTAACTTTAATTGAAAAAAATTTTTCATTAAGAACAATCAGTGTTACTTTTCAAATGCACCTTGTTCACGTCAACCAAATCCTAATGTTATATATTGGCTGAAATAAGGAAAATGAATGTTGTGGTGTTTTGTTTTTTATGAAATTAAAAGTGATAGAATTTCAGAAATGTGGAGATTAAAATTCTGTAGGCATACTGTTAACTTGTGTAAATCATTTGGGATTGAATTCTTGAAACTTGAAATAGAACATGTCCTTGTGGTTTCAGAAGCATTTTTCCTTTAATGAGATAAACAGAGATATCAAAGACAGTAGGACATAAATACTTTGTCATTTTGCTCTCTGCAAGAAAAAGAAAGTAGGAGAATTGGTAGGAATTTATTGCGTCTCTTCTTCACTCCACTAATGATTTATCTGTTTCCCCTGTTGGCTTATTTTCCATGAAATTAATAGTCTGTACAGGACCCACCAAGTTCTACCTGACACAGAAAGAGATTGATGATTTTCTTCAGCTCATTTGTAGACCAGAGTATCATTTGGTTAGAATAATTATCTCCCAAGAGCAGATGTATCTGGGAAATCTGAGAGGCAAGCACTGTTTCTCCTTGCTGACCCATTAGTTCACATACTGTTCTCAGACCTTCTCTTGGACCAGAAGATGCTACTGGCAGAGGGATTCCTCTCATTTGGGGGTGCTGGGGATATCATTAAGATTTCCTTTTTCTCGGAGTTCCTGTTGTGGCTCAGCAGAAATGAATCCGACTAGCATCCATGAGAATGCAGGTTCGATCCCTGGCCTCCACCAGTGGGTCGGGGATCCGGCGTTGCTGTGGCAGTGGCCTAGGCTGGCAGCTGTAGCTCCAGTTCAACCCCTAGCCTGGGAACTTTCATATGCTGTGGGTGTGTCCCTAAAAAGCAAAAAAAAAAAAAAAAAAAAAGATTTCCTTTTTTTCTTTACTTCTCAAGGCAAATGATAACCAAAACTGTCTTTTTTTTTTTTTTTTTTTTTGTCTTTCCTAGGGCCCCTCCAGTGGCATAGGAGGTTCCCAAGCTAGGGGTCTAATCTGAGCTGTAGCCACTGGCCTATGCCAGAGCCACAGCATCTCGGGATCCGAGCTGCGTCTGCGACCTACACCACAGCTCATGACAAAGCCGGATCCTCAACCCACTGAGCAAGGCCAGGGATCGAACCCGAACCCTCATGGTTCCTAGTCAGATTCGTTAACCACTGAGCCATGACGGGAGCTCCACCAAAACTGTCTTAAGCATCATTCTATGCTATTTATATTTTCTCACTTTAAAATTGGGTGCGTGGACTGAACTAACATATACATCATGAAACACAGATGAAAGCAAACTCTGATGGGATAGAGTAATAAATAGAAAAAGAAGTTCAACTATTTTCACCCCATATTCCAATTGGATGCTTGTTTACCCCCTGGCACATATACACTCTTCTTGGAGGACTGCTTTTCTTTCCTTTTTGTTTTTACGACTGCACCTGTAACATATGGATGTTCCCAAGCTAGGGGTGGAATCAGAGCTATACCACAGCCATGGCAAGACTGGATCTGAGCTGCATCTGTGAGCTACGCCACAGCTTGTGGCAGCAGCTGAATCCTTAACCCACCAAGTGTGGCCAGGGATTGAACCCTCATCCTCACGGAGACTGCATTGGGTTCTAAACTTGCTGAGCCATAACGGGAACTCAGGAAGACTGCCTTTCTCATTGCCCATCAGCAAAGCTGAGTTTCTCATCTGGGCAGAAGGATCATTTTTTTACCCCCATCATGGTTGAACTCTGTGGTGGGTCTCCCTATATGTGCACTGTAGTATCGCATATATTCATCTTGCACAGGGGAGAAAAGTAGATACATTTTATTTCTGTATCATTTCTTTTTTCTTTTTTTTTCTTTTTTTGCTTTTCAGGGCCTCACCCATGGCATATGGAGGTTCCCAGGCTAGGGGTCAAATTGGAGCTACAGCTGCTCACCTACACCACAGCTACAGCAACACAGGATCCGAGCTGCGTCTGCAACCTACACCACAGCTCACAGCAATGCCAGATCCTTAACCCACTGAGCGAGGTCAGGGATTGAACCCATAACCTCATGGTTTCTAGTAGGATTCGTTTCCGCTGCGCCACAACGGGAACTCCTGTATCATTTCTGGCATTAGACACAGTATAACCTGTGCCTTTCTGATTAAACAGTTGCCAGTTCATACTATATAACTCTTAATGACTAGATTTGCGGTTTTGTCCTGTGGTGTCTTGAGGCTGAACATACCCAAGTGTGACACCCTATGTTTCAACACACCCTCTTGCTAACACTCCTGAAGGTTGTCGTGCATGGAAATCAAATTCTTACTCACCACTCTGCTATCTAAAAAGATACTTGCTAGGAAAAAAAAAAAAGTAAAAAGATTCTTGCTTCCATTCTTTCCATCCCCACAGGGAAGTCATGTTTTTAAAATGATGTATAAACACAGAAGTGATGGTGCTTTAAGTGGTTTGTCATCAGAATGGCCAGAGTCAATGACATTTGTATCCACCATGTCTTATGGATAACATTTAGCAATGGCCTTGAGGGGAAAACCAGATGAGTTTTTTGCTATGCCATAGAAAGTTCACATCCAATTATACCCAAGTCTCCATGATTTTTTTCCTTCTCTCCTGATTTTTCTTGTTCAGAGCTCAAAAAGGGCCCTTAAACCCCATCAGGCAGACTGCTCAAAATTGCAAGTGTTCCTGATTGCCATAGAAGATAGGCTTTTGTTGGGGGAGCATCTGGAAGTTACGTGCCATTGAGGGGGTAATGGAGACTCTCAGTGTCAGTGCTACGTGGGAGGCCATGAGGAGTGGTGACGTTGAAGGAATTTAGGCAGGTCCTAGGGTTTTCCCAACAGTTACCAAGAATGAGCTCTCCTTTCATCTTTGAGTGCACCGCAGTGCAGTGTACACCAAGGTTCCTGATCTGTGTCCTCTGCCAAGCAAGCTGTGACTTTGGGTTGGCTGTGTCTTTGTTCCTTGAGCTCCTCTTTCTTGTGTCCACCTTATCTTTCAGAGAGATTCCACTGTACTTTGATACGCAATTGTATGACCATCTGAAGCCCATTTTCCTGTCTTACTTGCTGGTTAAAAGAATAAAAATAATGAGATTTGGTCATTTCCTTCACTTCCCTCCCCTTTGCAAAAGCAACTGGTGAAATGGAAGGAAAAAAGCTGAAAGCAACCAGACTGGACCTTTGGCAAATAATACAGATGGCAAATATATCTCCTTTGGAGTAAAACATTAGTCTGATAATTTTTGGCAGTTCAGATAAGATCATTTTAACCCTGGAGATTTGCTTTAGGTTCAACAAGTTAGTTTTTTCTACAAATTAACATTTTTGGGGCGTTTCCACTGTGGCATGGTGGGTTAAAGACCAGGTGTTGCCTCTGTGGTGCTGCTTGTTAGATCCCTGGCCCAGCACAGTGGGTTAAAGATCTGGTGTCTGTCTATAGCTGCAGCTCGGATTCGATCCCTAGCCTGGGAACTTCCATATACTAGCAGGTGTGACCATTGCTATTGTCTAAAGCATTGTACAACTGGTTGTAAAGATTTTGATCAAAGTAAAAGCGTTTGTCAATAGAAAAGGGACTTTATCTTCAAAACCTGGTAAAATTTATGATGGTTTTTCGCTTCCCTACAATGTTTTCCTGTGGTTAAAAGTAATTGCAGTGATTAATCTGTTTTATTGCAAGTTTTAACTAAAAGGATATAACTGAACTTCCTGGAGCATGAGAGAGTCTGCATCCATCCCCAGTCATGAGGCTGACAGTCTTTGTTTGCTACAGAGTAACAAACGGAAACTACAGGCTCACTCCATCTTTCTTGTAACTCAGCCAGATAAGCTGACTGCAGACCAAACAATAATGTCATGGGGACACCCATCAGGGAATGCATTAGCAAGTGAAAAAAGGGAACAATACAAACCATATTTCACTTTCCTTTATCTTGACTTACTGAGGACACACTGAATTATTTTCTGTAACTTGCTGGATGTCCCCCAGTGTTCAGACTTTAAGTATTTTGTTCATAGATGAAAATCAATCAACTCATTTCTTCTCTAAGGACCAAAGGATGTAATATATTCTCTTTTAGTTTCTCCAAGTTATTCAGCACCATACAGGTAGACCGGGAAGGGATTCCAGAAGTATTAGTGGGAAATTCTGGATGTATAGATAATTCCAGAACACTTCCTTGTCCCTTTAAGATAGGTCTCTCAAATGTAAGCAGATGCTTCCGTCTGCCTGCCGTGCCAGTCAGCGCCTGACCTGCATACTTAGGGTCTGCCACAAGCAAGGTTAGGAGAGTGGGGATGGGGTAAGAGTGAGAGGTGGAATGTGACTTGGATCTCTTTTGTCTACATTTTAGGGGATTTTTATTTGGTGTTGGAGATGTGAGCATTTGCTTCACTCAAAAACCTGCCAGCAAATGGTACTGAGCCTTGAAATGAGTTTGAAAATAAGAGGCTGCTTAGTAAAAAACATGGATGCTATGTCCTCCTTGTCCCGTGAGGTTTTGCTCTAGGTTCACCCAGAATAGTGAGGAGGAGGGTCGAAGGGGGTGGGAGGAGCTGTTGGTTAATTTGAGTTTGAATGCCATTTCTTATGTTCTCACAGTTTTGAAAACTGCTTATAGTAATATTTACACTTGTCATTTTAAGCATGTGAAGCCTGTTAAATGGCATTCAAGGAAGTTATCCTGAAAAACAACAGAACTGATCACGTTTCATGTGGTTGAAATATTATGGAACTGATCATCAGAGCCACAATTTGACATAGCAGAAGATAAGCTGTAGGGGGGAAGAAACCAAAAATATAATGGCCATTGGGAATAATTGAGTCTGGGCCAATTGAAGCTCAATATTTGTTTTTTATCATTGATACTTAATCACTTATTCCAGGTTATTTAATCCTTAGCATCTAATGTATTTTAGGAAAACTTTGGTGTTCAGACAATGGAAATATTGGTTGAAAGAAGCTAAAACTAACAAATACTAGAAAAATAAAGAGCTGGGCTGAACTAAAGTGGCAGAAGAAATGACAGTGACTGCTAACATGAACATTTCTGAAAAATACTGTCTTTTCGTTCAGATATTTGAAACAAAACAAAAAAGGCACAAGGAAACCGTTTACTATTCACCAGTAAAAGATAAATCTAGCCCGAAGATGTCTACTGAAGAAGCATCAAAGTCATGCATTTCTCCCTTTTTTTTTTTTTTTTCTCAAGGGTTACCTTTTGTTTTTGAAACAAACCCAAATTGGTTGGAGAAAAATGGATAAGCACATGTAGAATCAAAGATTCATAGAATTGAAAGGAACTTTGAGCCGTGATCCTCACCCAGTTTTTTTTACTCTGGTACTGGGATAGTGGATTTTTACATTCGCTACAAATGTCTGTCAATTACATGTAATTCCTAGCATCCAGCTCTAACTCCCTCCTTTTCTCTCTGAAAGCGTGTTTTCAGAATGCCTTTGAAGGAGGGGATGTTGTTATCCATGTAATCTTGAATCAATTTTAATTTAGAAAACAAAGTCTGTCACTTGGATAGAGGCAGCCCTTTGATCTTATATAGAAGAGGCTTAAAACTATTGCCTTTGGAATGGATAAGCAATGAGATCCTGCTGTATAGCACTGGGAACTATATCTTGTAATGAAGCATGATGGAGGATAATGTGAAAAAAAGAATGTGTGTGTGTGTGTGTGTTTGTGACTGGGTCACTTTGCTGTACAGTAGAAAACTGACAGAACACTGTAAACCAACTGTAATAGAAAAAATAAAAATCATTTTTTAAAAAAAGGAGAGGCTTTGTCTGATTGGCTCTGGGAGTGGGGGGCTTTATCCAGTTTGTGTATTTCTTGGGGGTGAGGCTGGTATAGGGAGCTGATGGATACAGTGAGCCTGTGTACTTCAGTCTCCCCAGACGCAACCACTGATTTGGAAATTGGGAGCTGTATTAATAACTCATTACCTGTTAGTCTTCTGAGCCAGTTCCAACACACCTGATTTCAGAAAGTTAAACAAACAAACAAAACAACAGGAGAAATCTTAAAAGGTCAGTTTGGTTTGCCCTCCAAATGTGACAGAGTTATTAAATATATCTGTCTGCAAGTCCTTGAGAGGCATTAAACAGAGTAGTTCACTAGTCGGTAAACTTCGCATACAGATGCTTCTGCAGTCATATTTGATTATGCCATGAGGGAAAGTGAGTGCTTCTTACTAGTATGCCCCAGATTTTCATTTTGTAGATTTGTGGCATGGGTGTTTTTTACAGCATGTTTTTATTTCTAAATTCTCACACAGTTCTTGTTTTAGCACTCTTCCGGTTCTATTTGCAGGTTAAAATGGCAGACCTATTTTTTCCCCCCCTGGGCAAGTGTTCTCCCCTGTATGTAGCTTTCTGGAGTTGTTTTTATACCCGAAAATGTCAGGTAAGAAACATTATAATTTGGGTCGTGAGTCTAATTTTTTAAAAATGCTATTAATAAAGTGCTTGGTAAACATTTATCCCCTCATGTAGGTGGGTTTATCAGTTAAGGATCTTTTAGTGCCAAATAACCGAAAACCCAAAGAGAAATGGCTTAACCTACAAGGAAAATGTAATATCTCTCATAACAAGAATCTGCAGGAAGCCTGTACCTAGGCTGGTTAATTAAAGATTGAATTCTGTTGGGCTTTAGTTATTGCAACATAGGTGATTTTGCCGTCAGGCTTGTCACTGGCAGGGCTGTCAGTCACTTCCTCACACAGCAATAGTTCAAAGGCTGAAGCAGGAGAGAGGCCATGCCCCAATTTTCTTTCTTTTTATTTATTTAGTGTCTTTTTTTTAGGGTCACACAGGAGGAGGGGATGTTGTTATCCATGTAATCTTGAATCAATTTTAATTTAGAAAACAGCATATGGGGGTTCCCAGGTCAGGGGTTGAATAGGAGCTGAAGCTGCTATACCACAGCCACAGCAATGCAGGATCCTTAACCCACTGAGTGAGGCCAAGGATCGAACCCACGTCATGCTCATGGATACTAGTCAGATTCATTTCGGCTAAGCCATGATGGAAACTCACCCATTTTTCTAAACCATTCTTAATGTGAAAGTCATTGCTCAGAAGTTTCCCTGCAGATTTCCCACGGGTCTCATTGGTTAGAAGTATGTCACATGACCATTCCTAAACCAATCCCTGGCAAGTAGAATGAGATTATCATGATTCCCTTAGACCACTGATAAAGGTTAAGGGTTCAGTCTCCCCAGGAAGCACTTGCCTGCTTGACACCTGGACAAAGTCCGGCTAATGTTAGCTAAGGAAGCCTGGCTCTTGTGTACACAGCCATATGGAAGTCCTGTCTTAACTGCGATCATTCCATAGGTAGAACAGGACTGAGAGGAGAACACAGATTTCTCGATAGCTCTTCCAGATTTACTATGTTCTCTCCACATCCTGCCCTGATAGGAATAGGGAAGGAAAAAAACATAATTTTCCTCTATATTCCTAAATTCTCAGGTTAGGTCCCTATAAATTGACTGATAAAGGATAGATAAACAAGGGAAAAACAGAAGTTATTAACATGGGTGTCATGCATATGGAGCCCTCAGAGATGGGTCACTCAAAATGATGGTTTGAACTTGGGTTTATATGGCATCTTAGAGAGTGACAAGGCAAAGGAAAAGGACTTTGAGTTTCTAGGGCTGACATGGTGTGCAAAGGCAAACATAAGGAGAAACTTATGATAGGTAAGGGCTAGTATTAGTAAGGCTTGTTATGCAGATCCCACTGGTACTTTCTCTGGCTGAGAAGGGTCTAGAGTTATCTCTGGTGATTAACTTCTCTTCTTCCTGATAGAGAGAAAAAGAGGAGGGGCACCTTTACAAATTTATTTTTTGTTTTTAGGCCCGTAAGAGAAGGGCAGAGAATTCCTTATATCTGCTTCTTCTCAGTTGCCTCCAGCTCAAAATAATTCTTAAGCCAAAGTGGCACATTTTGGGGTGGTATATTTTGCTATTCTTTTTTTTCTTTTTGTCTTTTTGCTTTTCCTAGGGCTGCTCTCGTGGCATATGGAGGTTCCCAGGCTAGGGATCAAATGGGAGCTGTAGCCACCGGCCACAGTCACAGCCACAGCAACGCGGGATCCAAGCCGTGTCTGCAACCTACACCACAGCTCACGGCAACGCAGGATCCTTAACCCACTGAGCAAGGCCAGGGATCAAATATTTTGCTATTCTTCACGGGTATATGGAAGCACCCTGAAAACCCTGTGCTTTGCTTTTGGAAGAGCTGTTTGTGACTCTTTAACCTCTAGTAACCCAGACTTTGCATGGTTGTTTTTAAGGAGCCTTACTCATTATTGCAGTTAAAAAAAAAAAATGGAATGTAAAATGTTCAAAATTGCATGTTTTAGGGGATTTCGATGCACTCTGTGGTCCGATAGTGCAATTATCATAAATTTAATACACATCGGATTAATGAGGTTGGTGCTGTCACAAACCCAGAAGGCCACCTGAGGAAGTGGTTGTTTGGCAACATATGTTTCTGAATTTGAGGAGTGGGATGGAGGGAGGGTATGCTGAGATGAAGCCCAGGCATCTGGGCGGGAATGTTCAAGTCAGACCACACCTGGGCACTTTACTTTTCCTGATGGAATTGCTATGCTCCCCTTGGACCTCTCATTTGAAACGGAGAAGCCTATTTATTAAAGCTTGATACACCTCTTAGAGAAGGAATTACAAAGCAAGAAAACAATCTGAACTATTACAGATGGGCTGAGCTAGCAGGATTTTAGCACAGAAGCCTTAAAAGATGCTGTTGAGCCACAAGGTATGTGGGAGGACATATATTTGGACTACCAGATTGCATGCCAATTTGTAGGTTCAAAAAGAAAAAAAGTAAATGAGGAGGCAGGAAAGAGAGGAGAGCAGAAAGGAGCAAATGAACAATTATTTGGTGGATCTCTGGGGGAACCATCTCTCTGGGATCTTATTTCTTGAATTATCTATGAGGTTCATTTATCTTTTTAAAATACATATCACATCTTTCCTTTGATTAAAAATCACTGTCTGATGGATTCCCCAATAAGTTAAAAATAGACTGACCAAATGCTCCAGCAATTCCACTCCTAGGAATATACCCTAGAATGGAAAACAGGGACTCAAACAAAAACTCATACATGAACATTCATAGCAGCACTGTTCACAGTAGCCAAAAGGTGGATGCAACCCCAGTATGCATAAGGTGAGCTGCTCATGAACAGATAATAAATGGTCTGTATCTATATAATAGAATTATTGCCCACATCCATTAAAAGGAATGAAGTATTGATACATGCTACAACATGGATGAACTGTGAAAACATTATGCTAGGGGAAAGAAGCCAGACACAGACAGGAAAGAATGGTGTGATTCCATTTATGTGAAATCCAGAATAAGCCAATCCATTGAGACAGAACTCAAGGAGGAAGGAATGCGGAGGGACCATTTCATGGATATAGGGTTGTCTTGTGGGTTGATAGAAATGTTCAGGAGTTAGGTCATGGGAATGGTTGTGCCGTGTATAAATGAAAAAGAATTGCACACTTTCAGACGAGATCAGGCACGTTGGGGGTGGTATGGCCGTAGACGGAATTGCACACTGTCAAATAGTTAATGTGCTCAAAATGAAACGAAACCCAAACAAAAATCTCTGATGGTTTTGTGTTGCCCACATCTACAAGTCCAGACTTCTTAGGAGGTCGTAATAAAGCCTTTATGCTATGGCTCCAACTCCCTTTCTGGTTATGAAATATAGAATCAGGCTCTACCAGACCATTTGTTCTTCCCTCAGCATGTGTACCCTTCGCTCTGTGTCCTTTAGGAGCTTCTTTCCTCTGCCTGAAATACCACTGCCTCTCATCCATCTGAGCACTCTTCCTTGAAAGCCTCCTAGTGCCGTTGTTATTTCCTCTCTAGATGTCCTTGACTCTCCCCTTAGCCTCTCATTACCTGTGGAATTAATTGCTTTATTAGTTAGGACCCCAGTGTGCTTTGTACATAGCTCTATTATAGTACTTTCTACATGGTACTGTGGTTTGTTTCCTTGCCCATGTTACCCTCTACCTTAAGGTCAGGGACAGATGCCACCCAGATCAGTATCTGGCACATGGCGATCTTCCCATAGAATAGCTGTTGACAAAATTGCACTGGATTGATTCAAATTACCATTGTATCTGGTCCATTCTTTTTTGCTCATTCCAGTGTTTCTCATTCAATTCAGGGGCAAGGAGAAGAGAGAATTATTCTAAGCTTTCAAAGACCAGGACGCTAATACGTCAAAGAAGACAAGGTATTTGGCATTTTTAAAAAAGCAGTAATAGTATATGTTTATTAAAAAGAAGCATTTATGGGTGCTTTTATTTTCCAAGTATTCAAAAAGTCAGTGTAAAATTAACAGGATGCTTCTTTATGGAGGATTTTCCTCATAAAATGTTCTTAATCCTTAACAAAAGGATTACATTATTACTGCCATTTTCTTGTCATTGTGCTTATATCCCACAGGGAGTCCCTACCTTCAAGGAACTGTTCCTTTGTCTCTCTTCTCACGCAGGACTTAGTTGGGTGGTTTTTCAAATAGGAACTCAGTAGATGGGTAGTGTTTTCCCAAGTTTATTCTAAGTTTTTTCTTGTACAGTTTTGTAATTTTTTTTTCCATTTTTATGGCTGCACTTGTGGCACATGGACGTTTCCAGGCCAGGGATTGAATCTGAGCTATAGCTGCCACCTAGACCAGATCCTTAGCCCACTGCGCTGGGCCAGGGATCAAACCTGCACCTCCACAGTGGCCCAAGCCACTGAGTCAAATTCTTAACCCATTGCACCACAGCAGGAACTCCTCCTTGTACAGGTTTGGCTTATTACATATTCTGTTTTTCAGTAAAACTCTTGCAAGTCCAATGACACAGTTCCTTTTAGCAGAAAGCTGGAATGAGTCACGGAAAGCTCTTGGTGGCAGCCCTTCATCAGGCTCTTCACTGAGCTGTTCTGATGCTGTGTCATCCGTCCTGTGTGCTGAAAAAAGCCTGGAGGACCGTGTGGGGTTCGAGAGTGCTTTTTCGGCCTCTCCAAGCTGTGATAGCTCTCCAAGAGACCGGTGGCTTTTCTGGTGTGCTGAAATGATCTCCCTCTCAGCAAGCTTATTTCCCAGTTTATTGAGGTGACAGGAGTCAGGTGACTTGGGGCACCTTCTTCCCTCTGCTGTTAACTAGATATGTGACCTTGGACAAGTCACCTCACCTCAGCAGATCTTCATTTTCTCATTTGTAAATATAGAGGTTGGATTGGTGTAACCTGCTGGGTCTCTTGTAGCCTTAACTGGCTGTAATTATAGGATGCCCAGAAAACAGCAGCTTAATTAACTCAGCAAAGTGTAAGGCTGGAAAAAGGTCAGTTCTCTCTAGAAACAGGTAAGCATTAGGACCTGCTTACCTTTTTCTCTTTTCAGTGGTTCACCACATGTCTCTCCTTTGCTCTTTTGAATGTGACATGCTTTCTTATTGCTAATTTTCTTTTTCATTTCCTGAGGGTTTCATAGGAGGAAGCGGGACTTTCTATATTATTCCAGGAATTCGCTTCTGTGGGAGCAGTGTTTGCCATTTGGTTGGAAGGACTTAACTGTATAATTTTTTTCTTCTTAGGTAATTTCACAAGGAATTGGTAATAGTAAGTTATATCTGATTTTAGGAACTGAAGTTAGAGTTTATAATAGAGAGCGAAAAAGGAGTCCTCTTTAGAAAATTGCACGGGATAATTTAAATTTTGCCTTACTTGCTCATTTTAAATTTCTCTGAAGAAGTTTTGCAAGAATTTGATGAAAGAAAAAAATCACATACTGTTTTTTTCTTCACAGGAAAAAAACTCCTCCTTTTATTCCTTTTTTTGCTTCACGAGAGTATTTAATACTCATAATCCATGTGAAGGCAAAGAAAAATCTACAGTTATCTATTATGATTCATTTTGTTCAAAAGTTTTAGAGATGCGTTTTCTGAATTTAATAATGCACTGTGTTAAATGCCTGGAAGTTATTTTTGATCACTTTAATTCACATTGTGAATCTTGATTATTCAGTTGTTTTTTTCCCCCACATGATATTTTAGGTGGCTTAACACATATTATAATTGGCATAATAGTTCATTTCACTGAAAGCCCTATTCAAAACATTCGAGCATGATATGACTTTCCTTGACCCCGAATTTTCTCCTTTATGTAGATGAAAGGATGTGCCCAGGTAGACCTCTTTAGCTGTCCATGGCGGTGATTATAATGGCAGATCTGCTGCGCAACTTTGGATGCTTGATTGGACCAGTTGTTTTTCCTGAAATCCTTCCACACAGCACAGAGATGAGGTAGAGGAGCCCAAACATGTGCTTCATTCCCAGGCTGGTTCCTCTGAGAGACAATGTGAGTTCCAGAAGTCAGCATGGATATGGTCTTAGCTGCGGAGTGTACCACCTGACCTTTGCCCCATCCTAAGCATCCTGGTCATTTGGAAGACTCAGACGGTTATCTAAGAGAGAGAGAAACAAACAAACAAACAAACAAAAACCCGTTCAAAACAAGTAAGCAAAACTGCACTGAATGGTGATGGGGAAGATGGGGAGAGGCCATTCCATGAAGAGTGAAAGTCATCACAGCAACGGTCTCAATGTTAGTCTCTTGATTTGGGAATATATTTCTTAGAATGTTCCTTCATTCTTTTGGAATTTTGTTTGTTTGTTTCCCCTTACAAACAGTCCCACTAGGAAGAGTCTTATAAAATCCATGGGAGATTATGAACTAGGAAACTGAAATTACTCTGTTGAAGCCATATGATATTCATGGAATTCGTAAGAAAAGGCATCTTAATTTAACACAGCAAATTCCTTCCACGTAACTCAAAGCAGTTTTAACATAGAGAAAAAGGAGACACGTTTTCTGACTAAGCGTATGTGATTGAGGGGAATAACACTGGGCCTGCTGCTCATACCATTTGTTTATAAGGAGGGCAAGGTGTCCAGGTGGAGGGTGGGGGTGATGAGCAGCCCTGGGAACTGGGAGTGACAGGCCTGGTCCTGGCTTTTCTGCCGCCTGGGGGACCTCTGCAAGTCATTTAAGCCTCTCTAGATCTCAGTTTTGCATTTTAAATGTTGGACTCCACGATTTCAAAGAGTTTTCCAAATTATTACATTTTAGGATTTGTTTAGAGGATCAGGAAGGAAAGAGGGAGTTTTCTAGATAGCTAAAAACCTACCTTTCTGTGCCTCAAAAGCTTGTTCTTATCCAATTGGATGGATTATACTTATTCAATCATTATGCACATCTCTGCCTTCAGAAAGAGTGCTAAATTTCACTTTTGCTGAATGACTCAAGGTTGTCGTTATGAACTGTGATGTAATACCCAGGTGCCCTTGAGGAATAGAGAGAGGTGTGTGGAACTATGTGCCTCAGAGCTGAACAACGCAGTATATTATCCTTTTCACAAAAATGATTGTGCCAGTTCTGATTTTTTTTATGCTTGCTGCTTTCCTAAATATCATTTTCTCCTCTTTCTGTTGTCTGTTCCCTTTTGTATTGCTGCTTCTAATGGGTTAGGAACAGGGGGTCGTGGATGAAGCAAATTGGAATTAGGTCAGAAGTTAGGGCAAGTAATCTCTAGGTGATGTTTCAGGAGGCGCCCCTGAGAATGAAGATTTGGGGACTTCTTCAGGTAGTGACCTCCCTGAGGTCTTTGGGGTGTTCTGTGTGGCTATAAGCGACCCTTGGAAAAGTTCAGTACCAAGGTGTCTGGCACTTCCTATTTATGGGATGATGTTAGCTTTGCAGCCATCCTCCTTCGAGGAGAGAATAGAATGAGAGCTGAGAAGGAATGACCTGGCCCAAGGGACACCAAGAGGGCCCAGAAATAGAAAAGGATCACCTTAGGGGAAGATGTGCAGGTGATTGACAGGCAGGGCCAGGTCTCATTTGCAGGGCATCCCACTCAATCATCCTGTTCACAGCCTTGGCTTGCCAGCCATTCTCCACCATGACGGCCTATCGCTGCCTTCTTTAGATAAAGCAGATACAGGGGATTGGCAGTGGCAAGGCTGAGTTAGGACCCGTGCATGCTGACCTTCCAGTTAATTGTTCTTCTGTCCATCCTCAAGATCATTTGCGGGTAGATCAAGAAAATGTAAATTTGTTATTCACTTCCTGTGTGATTATGGTAACTGCTGCTCTATTAGCTCGAAAAATACAGAGTCCTCCAGCACAGCATAAACTTGGCCGCTGACTCATTTGCACTTTAATCTGCAAGTTTAGCAATTTGGGGAAGCCTCCTACCTCCTCCATCCTCCCTCTCCATGGTCTCACCTCTCCCATGCAACAAAGCCAAGAGAATTCTTTTAGGCTCTTGGATCCATATTAAAAAATACCACTGGGTTTCTCTAAGGTTTTCTGAGATAGATACATAGATAGATACAAAGAAGGAAAGAAATAGGCATCACATGGACAGGTCTCCCAAGGGGCTCTCTTCACTGTGTTTTCTGGGGGCTTGTGGAAGAAAGGCAGTCAAGCCTGGTTCTATCTTGGGACCACAGCTCCCTGCCCAGGAGGGGGGTGGGAGCTCATCCTAAGCAGCGGGGAGCCAGGAAGGTCTGATATCTGTAGCTGTGGCTTCATCCACAGTTGTGTTTATGGAACTCCTGGGGGTGCAGGAGGTACGAGGAACAGCCATGAGATGATCATTTATTAGAGAAAGGAACTGTAAGTGCCACCCCTCTGGGCATGGGGGTTAAATGTGCCACCATTGCATGTCACTAGTGTCAGCCTTTTCCTGTCTTTTAACACCATTGGGAAGGATGAAGATGGGCACAGTGTGGGAGCCACTTCTGCTTTCTTTCCTGCGGAGGCTGGCCCCTCCTCATATCTAGAAAAATACTGTCATAATCATACTCAAGTGTCAGGAACTACAGTCTCTGTGTCAGGAACTACAGTCTTTGTAGCAGTGTAGCCTGCAGCCTTATTTATCCACAGCTTTGGATTGACTGCTTTATTGACGTGGGCTGATAATCATGCAGTCTGTTGGGCTGGTTCTAATTATTTTGGCTATCTTAATTATTGGATTGTGCATGATCTGTTCTGTTCAAATCATTTCTCAGCAAGAAGAATCGACCCGGCTCAAGAGTACACACATCTACCTAGTTCCTATCTGCTTCGGCCTCCCAGCCCTTTGTGTCATGTTAAATGAATCATTTTGCTTCCCTGTTTTTCATTTTCCTCTCTGTGAACACAGAATGATATTTATCTTGTGGCTTAAGATTTAGGGTCACTAAATGTCAGGCACTTGTGAAATGTAAATTGTTGCTATCCGCTTGCCAGGACCCTTCATGCTGACTCCATGTCATTGACATCTTTATTTCTTTCTAATCATGAGCTTTCATAAACACACGCTCATTATAGAAAATGCAAAAAACTGCAAAGAAGAAAACAAAGATCAACTGTTATCCTGCGACTTTGTTATCTAATCCTGTTAAACGTTTGATTTCTTTCATCCAGTCTTTGTGCAAATATATATCCAAAGACATATTTGAGATAATATGATACACACTGCCTTGTATTCGGCATGAAGCCATAAGGATTTTCCAACTTTAATTGTTTTTAATATCTGCAGAGTATTTTAATGTGTGCATGCATAGCCTTCTAGGTAACTAATCTGCCTGTCTCTCCCCACATCCCTTTTTCTGTCCTCCTGATGCCATCATCTACCAGAAATAAAACTCGATCCTATCACTTGTCTGCTTAAACCCGTCTGTGGCTCCTGATAACTTGCTGGATGAGGACTTACAGTGGGGGAAGGAGGTCTTCCTGCCTGGTCTCTGCCAGCCTCCCTCTTAGCTCTTTATTTCTCATCACGCTCCATCTCACTCTTTACGCTCCAACTTCCTGTCCTGTCTGTCCCTGGAAACACTCCTTACCTCCATTTCTTCTCTTTTGCTATTCTTCTGTCTGGAATGCTCATTCCCATCTCTAAGGCCACCACCCTTGTGACCTGGCAGACTCTGGCTCCATTTTATTTTATTTGATTTTTTTTTCGTTTTAGGGCCATACTCGTGGCATATGGTTCCCAGGCTAGGGCTCTAATTGGAGCTACAGCTGCCAGCCTACACCATAGCCACAGCAACGCAGGATCTGAGCCGAGTCTGTGACCTACACCACAGCTCATGGCAATGCTGGATCCCATCCCACTGAGCGAGGCCAGGGATGGAACCTGCAACCTCATGGTTCCTAGGTAGATTTGTTTCTGCTGCGCCACGACAGGAAGTCCATGGCTCTGTTTTAAAATTCACTCCGGAAGCTCTTCTCTGCCTTTTCCGCGTTGGGAACCTATTTCCCTGGGCAGTTCTGTAGTGACCTGCTTGTATCTGTGTCACTTAGATGACTCTGGGCCCTCTCCAGTCCATTTTCCATGCTAGGATAAGAGAGGCAAGTGTTTTCTGGCTGATTTGTTTTCAAACTAATTCTGATCATTGATTCTCATCATTTGCCGTCTGTGATGGCTACCACTGAGGCCAAGCTTTGATCCACCTTCAGGCTCTCTGTGATCTAGCCCCCACCCTCCTTTCTAGCATCTTCCTCCCTGACACCTCCTCAGCCTCTGCACCCCAGTCTGAGATGCCTTCTTCTACCCAAGCGCTGGTACACGCCTTTCCTTCTGCTCCACGAAGATAATCCTGCTCATTGGACTCTTGGACCCTCAGCCTTCCTGGACTCCTCACATTTCCGTCAGCACTCAGGTACCCTCTCCTATGGTCTTGGCACTGTGTGCTTCTCCTATAGGTCAGACTTGTAATTTTGCATCTATGTGTGCTATTATTAGACTTTAAGCTCTTGGAGGGTAGACTTGTGTTTGTTTTCAGTTTATAAGTAGGATTGGACTGGGGGGAGATCACAAGGTCCGATAGCTGAGGTTAGAAAAGCCCTCAGCAGGAGTTCCTGTTGTGGCTCAGCAGTAATGCAGGCATAGGCTGGCAGGCAGTTCCAACTTGACCCCTAGCCTGGCAATTTCCATTTGTCACAGGTTCAGCCCTAAAAAGACCAAAAAAAAAAAAAAAAAAAAAAAAACCAAACAAAAGGAAGGAAGAAGGAGAGGAGGGAGGGAGGAAATAAAGGAAGGAAAGGAGAAAGAAAGGAAGAAAGAGAAGCCCTCAACAAATCGAGCTGGAGAAGACCAAGTTAGTTCAATGTCACCAAGTGGGGCAATGCAGGAGGCATGGATTAGAGGTGATCCTGCATTGAAAGTACCCATTCTCCCTGGAAGAGCCTATGAAATTGACATTATCAGCCTCATTTTAACTAAGACTCAGAGATTTTCACAAAGGTTACAGGAGTGGGGCCATAATTTAATGTTAAGCCAACCTTGGGGAGAGGGGGCCGTGCGGAATGAAGAACATGCTGGTCCAGGCTGTCCAGTGGGAGGTGATGGGCCTCCTGGTGTGCGGTGATGGAGCTCCACATGTTTGCTTGTGTCTCAGGATGCATTTGGGCAGCTGACTGGCTCATTGTAAGATTTTAAACCAAGCCAGGAAGTGAAGCGTTGCAGCCAGAAGCAGGCAGCATGGTGGGGACTGATTTTCTCTCAGCACATCCGTGTTCCTGAGAACTCCTGGTGTTCTCTGAGGCCTTTTGCCCGTTAAAAGTAAGGGCGGCTGCTGACCAGGGTGTCAGGGTCCTCAGAAGGCACTGTGCTAAATTGTGACCAAGAAGTCACCAGGTGCTTGGACCTGAGAAGATTCACATTCTTATGAGCCCTGCAGGGCAACCGATGTGGCCTCTCTGTCTCTAGTCCAGGGCCTTTTTTTTTTTTTTTTTGGCTTTTTTGGCTTTTTCGGTTTTTAGGGCTGCAGATGTGGCATATGGAAGTTCCCAAGATAGGGGTCAAATCAGAGATATAGCTGCTGGCCTATGCCACAGCCACAGCAACAGGATCCAAGCTGCATCAGTGACTACACCACAGCTCACAGCAGTACCAGATCCTTAACCCACTGAGCAAGGCCAGGGATCGAACCTGCATCCTCACGGATAGTAGTCAGGTTCGTTACCTCTGAGCCACAATGGGAACTCCAAGTCCAGGTCTTTTAAAGTTACCCTCAGAGGAGGCTGGGGATGGTGGATGCCCTGGAGCACTGGCTATCTATCCCCAGGCTTTGAAAACTAAAGACAAAAGGGAAGTCTCTGTGAAAGAGAATAATCCATAAAAGATGTTGCCAGAGAGTTTTAAAAACATTTCTTCCGAAATTTCTTAAATTAGGTTTTTCTTTTAATTACCTAGTTATCCTTCAGAAACTTGGAACAGTCCCACTCCTTATCAACATATTCCTTGTCAATTATGCACAGGCTCAGGCTTATGGTGCCGAGGGTGATGCTTAAGTCCGAGGCAGCTGGAAGTTTTTCCCCTTGGGTGGCGGGGAGTGATAGGAATGCTAATGGACTGTAGCTCTGGGCGAGCTGGCAGCTAAAGGAGAGGCCTCACTGAGCACAGGGCTGGGGGGGGGGGGGGGTGCGGGGGGCTGGGTGGAGAGCCGATGAGAGGCTTCTTGCCTGCCTGCTGACCCACCTAGATGAATGGGGGCTTGGGGTTAGCCTTTAATTTTTGTGATTCTGATAAACGCTGCCTACTTCCCTGGATTCTTAGCGCCGTATCCTCAAATAGCTGATTGAAATGATGCTTAGCAAAACTGCCTAATGGCACTCCCCGCCACCCCCCCCACCCCAGCCCGGTTGTCTATGCCATTCTGCTGCTTGATGTAAAATTAGGGCTGGAAATATTTTGTGGGTAAAGTGTGGGCTGAAATGTGGCGGTGTGTGTGTGTTTGCGTGAACTCAATAGGTGCAATGAGAACAATAGTAAATAAGGTACAGCCTGTGGACTATATGCACCTTACCTCATCCTGTCCTTGTCCTCAGACAAGGACTTGTGAGGACTAGACGTGATAAGCACAGGTGGAAAACAGAGAATTGCCACCCTCCTTCCTGCCGTCATTGGAACTGGACCAGAAGTGCATTTGTGTTGCAGGCTTAAGCAGCTGACTGTTGTTTCAACTGCTTGAACTTTGTGGGTAGGAGGGTAGTTCTGGTAGGAAGAAGGATGGGGGCTTTAGTTTAGACTGTGTGACTGGGGAGTGGACCCCATTTCCCCCCACATACAGGTTCCTGTAGGAGGAGACAGTTCCACTTGGCCAAGGGGGCACTTTAGGTATGAATCTCCCATACCCCCCGCATCTGGGAACTGTGGGTGAGTCTGGGGCCCTGGGGTGGAGCCTCTGCCCCAGATGACCCTCCCGTCCTTCCCACACTTTCCACTCTCTCCCTAGCTACTCCTGTGCCACCTCTGTTTTCCCTCTGCCTTGGTCAGGGGTTTAGGCACCTGAAAACCTGCTCTGCAAGCAGGGAAAGAAATCTTTGTCTGCAGCGCTTGGACAGTGGTTTCCTCCAGTCTTTGTTTCTGCTTGCCTGTGGGTAGAGGGCAGTGTGACAGCAAAGGGGATGGAAATATACAAATTAATTTTAAGATAAAAGCAATGCCGCGTGTCCATCCATGCCTGCCTGCTCTGTCCTTGTCCACGTAAAAGAACTAATTAGGCATAATCCAATGTCGTCATAGTGACTCTCATCTGACAGTCTGGTTAGATACGTAAGAGCTTGTTTTGGAAGCAGATGCACATTCAGTGCCAGCTCTGTCCCTTGTTAGCTGTGGGACTTCAGGCAGGTTATTTAACCTCTCTGAGCCTCAGTTTCCTCTCCTGTAAAACAGAATTTATCTCATGGGGAAAATGTAGGTAAAGCTTTTGGCATAGAGCCTGGCACATAGCAAGCCCTTGGTAAATTATCACTGCTAGTTACGTGGCTGAAGGCAGGTCCCTTAAGTGTTCTTTGTCTTATTTGCAAAGGGGGCAGGATATCTGTCTTATGTAACTTACAAGGGTGCATGACAAGGCTCTTTGAATACAGCATCACAGGCTATATAATAAATAAAAGCATGATTATCATTTTCCTATACCTACAATAAAGCAATTCTGGTTAGTCTCAAAAGTGTGCTTCTCTGGCTACAGATTTATGTCGTGATTTAGAGATGCCCACGGAGCTGTCGGAGGAGCCAGAACACATGGGGAATGGTGGTAAAGGCTGCTGAAGACAGAGGGCCCTGCCCTGATTTTCATCTTCCCACCACTGCTGCAAGTGGCTTTGAGCTTTGGCTTCTTCTGTCACAAGGTTCTTGCCACTGGAAGGTGGTAAATGCCATCCTCAGCTCTTACTGGGTGAATCCTTGATAATTCAGCCAATTTGGAGATTTATTGCTCCTTTGCTTCTTGTCCCTGCTACCTACCAGGCCACCTAACTAGGAGAGGGTGGGCTGAGGAAGTAAAAGCAAGTGAAGTTCAAACTTGTTAGTTTTGCATAATCATTGCTTAGCCTTTTTTTTTTTTTTCCTATTTTTTTGGCCACCCCATGGCATATAGAGTTCCTGGGCCAGGGATCAGCTCCTAGCCACAGTTGCGACCTTTGCCACAACTGCTGCAATGCCAGATCCTTTAACCTACTGTGCTGGGCTGGGTTTCCAACCTGCGTCCTGGTGCTGCAGAGTCCCTGCCAATCCCATTGCGCCACAGTGGGAACTCCAATCATTGCTTAGCCTTGATCATTACTTAGGAAATGTTGAAAATATTATTTAGGAGTTCCCGTCGTGGCGCAGTGGTTAATGAATCCGACTAGGAACCACGAGGTTTCGGGTTTGATCCCTGCTCTTGCTCAGTGGGTTAACGATCTGTTGTTGCTGTGAGCTGTGGTGTAGGTCACAGTCGCGGCTCGGATCCAGCGTTGCTGTGCTGTGGTGTAGGCCGGCGGCTATAGCTCCGTTTAGACCCCTAGCCTGGGAACCTCCATATGCCGTGGGAGTGGCCCAAGAAATGGCAAAAAGACAAAAAGACAAAAAAAAAAATTATTATTTAAAAGCAGTTTATGTTGTTTTTTGAAATTGATTGCAATCATCTATTAAAGCCCAGGAATACAACTCTATCAATGCTAAGCCAATGAGAGGACAGCTTTCTCCTTCAGATCCCAAAGGCGGGCTTTAAAGGAACTCCTAGTTTCCATCTATCTTGATGTGTATCTGTGACACATCCCATCATAAATCCAGCAGCCCATCTGGTGAAGGGGACACGAGAACATTGTTCACGGGAGCAAATGTGTTTAGACTTTTTCACAGTCTGAGCAGAGCCATTGCCCTTGTCTTCATTTTCATAAATCAGCTATCCCAAACATTGCTGTCCTCTTTGCCATGTGCGGTGGCCATTAGTCAATTCAGTTTGATCCAAGGCTTATTTGCATGAAGGAAACAAACTTCTGAAAGGGTAGCTCAATATGAAGGGTTCTATCAAGGCACCTGGAAGGGGCCCATAGTGCATTGTTTTTAAGGAGAATTTGCCCTGGCACACCCCCAGCCAACTCTAAAAGAGGCAGCCTTTCTCCAGCAAGTTGCTCTTTTCTGAGTGGTTGGGAAAATTGCTAAAGTCGTCAATATTTATAGGTCATCATGTGGCAGACGGGAGGTCGCTCCCTCTCTCTGTCTCTCCCTCCCTTCCCCCATTTCAGAGTTGTGGCTTAGTTTCACTGTATTAGTTTTCAGTTTTTGTGGAACCATATTCTAGATTCAGAAAGTCAGTCCTCCATCTAAAAGGCACTTGCTAAAATAAATGTTTGGTGAACAAAGGAGTAAAATGAGTAAAATAAATGATAACATGACTGACTTTTGATGGCAAAAGGTAGTGGCCACTAATTTTTTCCAAAATGCTGGAGAGGAAGATGAACTCACTGTAGTCCCTCAGGTCTGGCCTCACACTTTACTGGTCCCTGCTTATGAAGGGGACAGGAGGAGAGGGGGAGGATGGACACTGGCCTTTATTAAGCATCAACTATGGACTAAACCTGTTAGGACGCTTTATATATATGATCTCATTCGATCCTCATGAGGATTCTGTGATACTGTATTAACTCTATTTTATAAATGACAAAGTGGAGGCTCAGAGTGGTCCAGTTTATTGTTCTAATTCACGTAGCTGGTTGCCAAGCCAATATTCTAGTTTGTATTCTGTTTAAAATTTTTATTTCTTTTTATTTTAAAAATTATTATTATTATTATTATTATTATTATTATTGCCTTTTAGGACCACACCTGCAGTATATAGAGCTGTGCTGCAGGCCTGTGCCACAGTCACAGCAATGCCAAATCCAAGCTGCCTCTGTGACCTACACCGCAGCTTGTGACATTGCAGGATCCTTAACCCACTGAGCAAGGCCAGGGATCAAACTGTATCCTCATGGATATTAGTCGCGTTCTTAACCCGTTGAACCACAACAGGAACTCCCTAGTTTGTCCTCTTGCATGCTGCTTCTTATGTGCCCATCTTAAATGCACAAAAAACCTAATATTCCCAAGTTTCTCTCAATATTTAGAGTACACAGTTTTGATTTTTTGATTAAAAAAATTATATTCATTGATGTTCACATGAATGGCAAAGCCATGAGGACTGGAGAAGGAAGAAAGCTTTTAGGTCTGCTTCCCACACTGACTGTTTGGATGCCTTCCTGAGTCCAGGGGATTTTAATGTCAAGTGTGAATTAACAGCAGCTTGAAACCCATGTACTAGTAAGATGGTTTTTGTCCAGACTGTACTGATCTCTCTGAGGTCAGCATGTTGGGACCAGAGCAAGTGTAACTAGAAG
This sequence comes from Sus scrofa, assembly GCF_054392235.1. Lineage (NCBI taxonomy): Eukaryota > Metazoa > Chordata > Mammalia > Artiodactyla > Suidae > Sus > Sus scrofa. Next base: position 112,848,691 of record NC_139385.1, on the reverse strand, counting down.
TGACTGTTGGCCTGTCCCCATAACACAGTATCCCCTGTGGAAGGGGAAACAGCAGGTTATGTGGTGGTCCTGTGTCCCCAGAGTTGGTGGCTGTATTTGGTTTCACATGAGATGGGGCTGAGGGAACAAGGCATGGGATGGGGTATTGGTTGATGTGTCTGCCCTCTCTCCAGTGGCAAAATCATTTCCCCCTTTCCCACATTGGCAACTTGGAGATGGAGAAAAGAGAATAGGACCTGCCTTCACATTTTGGTTCTCCTGTCTCCTGCTGGAAAGGGGAGGTGCAGGGAAGAAGAGAACAGGGAAGGAGAGAGAGGTGGAGTTGTGCCCAGCTGGGCTGAGATCCCCTGTAAACCAAGTAAAGCCACATCCTCTCTCCAGCCTCTAATCATCAGTCCCTACCCCACCAGCTACATCACTGACTGGGCACCATGATGGTTCTAAGAACCTGAGAATCCTTGGTTTGAAAACTTTAAATATTTTATTACTTTTTGTTGTAGACACGGAAACATAACTAAATTAAAGGGAATTTAAATTTTAATTCAGTCAACTAGTCATCATCCACTAACCTAACCTGATGACAGTTTCTACCTTTGCATAGGATCAAGCCTGTTTGAACAGTATTATTTTTGGATTTTTCCACCGTCAGTTTTTTTTTCCAATTTCTTGTGCTGATATTCACTATTCTGCGATAGGTTGAATCCATCAGACATGCCATTGAACCCTCCTTCTTTGGCCCCCAGAAACCATGTGTTTACAGTTCAACGAAGTCACCTGAGTCTTGCCTATAAGGAATAGTCTGGTTGTCTGGGTTTGTTCAGGTAAATAAAGAAGTAGAAATAGTATAACAATAATAATAATGATAATAATAATTACACTAATAGTATTATATAAGTATTATATATTGAATCCTCCTGTGAGATAGATGGACTATTACTGTCTATACATTACAGCTGAAGAAACTGATGCCCAGAGAGGTTAAGTAACTGGCCAAGAGCACACAGTTAATCAGACTCTGCTGAAGCCAGAATGCAAATCCAGACTGTCTTGCTCCAAAGAGAATATAGAGTGAATACAGCTATAACTTTATGCTTCTAAGAAGTTGATTCTTCATTAATAATACAAAGTAATTATAGTAGAACAAACTCGTATGTTGTAGAGAGAGAATGTAAGCAAAGAATAACATTCATACCTTTTAGGCACTTGCTCTTAGTTGCTTTTGTTTTCACTGGAGTCTTACTCATTTTCATCTGGAACTCTCCTCTCTCCTGTACAGAAGCCACCAACCACATGAGACTACTGAGCTTGAAATGAGACTCATCTGAAAAGAGAGATGCCGTAAGGGGAAAACACACCAGGTTTCAAAGACTTGGTGTGAAAAAAAAGCTTGTGAAATACCTCATTAATAAATTTCAGAATCTTAATTTCATGTTAAATTAAAAATCTGAAAATTAATGCCACTTGTTTATTTCTGTAGTATGACTATTAGAAAATTTAAAATTATGTCACTTGCTTTCTGTTTCCACTGGACAGTGCCACTCTTGATTTACTGATTTTCTATCTCTCTCCTTTCAATTCTGGAGACTTCATGATGGCTTTGCCCTTCAGGACTGGTTTTGGTCATTTCGGGGTTCAAAGTCAGCTACTTTTTATAGTAAAGCTCCTAAGCTTACTGTACTTATTTTTTTATGTATATATATAAGCGAGGGCTTTTCAGACTCATTCAAGGAAGTGATGAGGAAAACCTTTTCTTTTGTCTACTCCCTCTGAAATTAAACCTCTCAGACAAGAACCACCCTGCCCTGAGACCCCACAATTGGTCTTTCTTTTTAAACTGGGATGTGTGCAGGCAGAGCTGATGGGGAAAGAGGTCTTCATATTTCTACCATGGGCCAGTTGTGGAACTCCAAGGTGCCTTTGAAATGTTCTAGGAAATAGTGCAGACTATTCACTGACCCTTTTGTCTGCCGGAAGACCTGAAGCATCAGTTAGACTCTGGTTGTCCGCACCTGTGGCTGATGTACCTCTTAAATGTCATGGACTCAGAATGAAGTCACAGCCTTGGCTCTTAAGGAACTTGGGATGTTCGGGGGGAGGCAGACTTGCTGATCTATTAGGAAACAATAAAGGCTGAGTAATTAGAGCCAGATTGTGTGGCTCATTTCTAACATCAGAATAAAATGAGAGAAGAGAGTGAGCTGCATGGCTTTTTGAATGAAGCCTGTGGGCCTGGAGGGCTTGTTAAGTTTTGGATTGTTTTAAGGTGAAGGCTGTAGGTGTAGGAAGAAATGGGCATGACACTGCCAGGGACACATCTGGGAGGGGTAGCCCCTAGGGACCCGTCACAGGTAAATATAAGTGAGCTGGGGGCCAGGGATAGATGATAGTGGCCCAGAGCCTGGGTTTTATTCAGGGGGAAGCTGCTGGCATGTTCTCAAAAGGGGCGAGCAGAGCTGGATGGTATAAACCCCAGGCTGACTGCTCTCAGGGAACACTAGAGATTTTCTCATCTTCTGTTTGCCCAAGTGTGGAAGTTGATACCTTGGAACAGCAGGAAAGCTATTTGATAAACAATTATGTAGCACCTACTTTATGCCAGGCACCTTGTTATTTTAAATAAATACGTAATTCTAAAATAAATACTTTGGGGGAGTTCCTGTAGTGGCTCAGCAGTTAATGAACCCTACTAGTATCCATGAGGACGTGGGTTCAATCCCTGGCCTTGATCAGTGGGTTAAGGATCCGGCATTGCGTGAGCTGTGGTGTAAGTCGAAGACGTGGCTTGGATCCCGTGTTGCTGTGGCTGAGGTGTACGCCGGCAGCTGCAGCTCCAATTGGACCCCTAGACTGGGAACCTTTATATGCCATGGGTATGTCCCTTAAAAAAATAAATAAAATTAAAAAAAAAAATACATCAGAGGTCCTGTTGTGGCTAAGAACTGACTAGTGTCCTTGAGGATGTGGGTTGGATCCCTGGCCTTGGTCAATGGGTTAAGGATCCAGCATTACTGCAAGCTGCGGTACAGGTCTCATATGTGGCTTGGATCCCACTTTGCTGTGGTTGTGGCTAGGCCTGAAGCTGCAGCTCTGTTTTGACCCCAGCCAGGGAACTTCCCTAGGCCACAACTGACACCCTAAAAAGAAAAAGAAAAAAAAAGTGCAGTGTTCCATGATGTCAGGTAAAGGGGTGTCCCGCTTCCAGTTACCAATTTAAAGAAATGTACTAAGTTCATGATTCTGTAAAAGGCGGGTAAATACAGCCCAAATCTTAAAGGTGCTCATATTCTGCATTGCAGATGGGCAACTGAGGCTCCAGAGGCCCCAGATCGTCACACTGCAGATTTATCTAAGAGCAGGGTGGGGGTGGGGTGGATGGTGGAAAAAGAGAGGCAAGGAGGCCAGATGGCCAGCTGTTTAGGAGTGAAGTGAAGACTCTTTAGTAGGAGTCTTGAGGGGTAGTGAGAATGGAGAGGAAACATGAGGGCCACTGTTCAGACCGTTGTTCAGGCAGTTTCATGTGTCTGTTTTATCTTCGGGGATCTTCGATGCCTATTTAGGGTTCAGACTCCTAGCCTGTAGCAATGGTTCTGTTGGTGAATGTGGGCAGTTGCCGAGAGATAACTCATAATCCAGTGCTGCCATGTATTGAGTGCTCAGAGCGGGCCACATCCTGTGCTACATCTCTTTCTTTCCTCACAATAACCCCCTAAGGTATCTGCCATTATTCCCTCCTCTTGTATAGATTAGGGAACTGAGGCTCAGAGAGGTTAAGTAACTTGCCAAAAGTCACGCATCTGGGCTTCCAATCCAAGCCTGGCTGACTGCAAGGCCTTTAGCCATGGCATAGACTCATCGTTGATGGATTCTAACAACTCTTTACAGCCTCTTCTGCTCTTTCTCACTTTTCTCCCTCATTTAACCTTGAGTGTGGGTTTCTGTAACTTAGCATTTGATTCATTTCTCTAAGCAACAGAAACAACAGAAGTTCGCCAGTCCAGGCACCCCATTTTTAACCCCTGTGCAAGCCATCTTTATATATCTTATTCTGTGGTTTATATCATCGTTAAAGTGACTTTCCTTGGCCCTTTAAGAAGCTAATTAATCACTAAATATAGACCACAAGTTGTCCCCCTCCACCCCCCGCGTGTCTCTTCCCCCCATTGCGTGATGCCATCTGGTGCTGTGAGCTCATGCCTTTTGTGTTCCTTTTCTGAGAGCCAGACTCGCTCAACCCCGGAAAGCCAGTTCATTTCCAAGTTCACAGGCATGGCTTTGGAAAGATTTGAATCTCATGCCTCCTTGTGGATTCTCACAGCATCACTCCCAAACAGAACCTCGCATGGAACTTCTGTTACATACATTACTGCCGTCTGTATATATACGTATTCTTGTCTTTTGACCAAAAGGACTTCATTTGTCTCGGGCAAGCCATCCAGGGACTACAAGTCTTTTCCTGTGTGATTTTTGTCAAGCTTTCCTTTGTCAGTTTTATGTGCGTACTGTAGGAAGCCAACACTTAATAATAGACTTTTCGAATCTGTTTGACTTTCTGCTGTGGCAGTGGAACAAGTGCTTAAGAATAAGGAAATGAAACAGCTAACGGCAGGACTCTGACACTACTGCTGATCTGTCCTTTACACCATCTTTCTCTTCTAATTCTGCCTGAAGGCTCTAATCACTTTGCAAGGGAGTGGAGCTCCAGGGCTGTAAAGCAATTTTCTTCTTTTTTTTCCCCCACAAACTCAAGGGAGATGCCGTGGGTTCACCACCAGATTCCCAGTCTTTGGGATTTGGGGGTCAATGCTTGTTACCTTCCAGTCCAGACCTTGGCATTCTCCCCACCTCTTTTTTCTTCTCATTTCAGAGTTCTTGGCCATTTAAATTTAGCCTGGGAGCCTAGTGCGGAAGGAAAGGTAATTGGGTGATGTGTGCACAGCTTACCTCATTCCTGGCACATGTGGGGCTCTCCTGGGGGAGCAGGAGAGCACTGGGCTGGCTGCCTGCCTCCTTTCTGCTACTCTTCTCTGCCCACTGGGATCAGGGCTGTTCCCAGCAAGGGGCAGAGGAGGAGATGGGCTCTGAGAATATTAGCAATAATGTAAAAGGGACCACACATTTCCCTAGCACAGGAGTTGGTCTGCGTCCGAGAGAAGAATTTCTCCCCAGTCCATACCCCATCTCAGCCCATCTGAGATGCAGGTAGGACAAAGCCACTGAGTCAGCCATGAACCAGTCCAGTATTTAACATGTACTGAAGAACATGGATAATTACAGGCAGAAACCTCAATTAGGTATCAGCTTTGTTTCCAAAAGAGCATATGTTTGTACTAAACTGAAAAAATTTGTTTTTCACTTCAAACTGACAGTTCATTTTATAACTGCTGTTCTCACTACCCACAGAATAAAATGCAGTTCTGAAAGATTAAGGATCTCTAAATTTCCTGAGTGAGCATTATGTAAAGTTTGGGTAATAGCATATGTGTTGAAGTTTGGTTATTACTTTGCACTGTGGGCTTGGGCTAGTTACTTAGCCTCTCTGAACTTCAGATTTTTTCTACCTACCTAATTCCATTAGCTAATAAGACCTATTTTTATATCCAGCTCATAGGGGATTTTGGTGAGAATCAAAAGGATTTGTCAAATGCTTTTTTAATGCATCTGTGAGATGATTTTGTGGTTTTTGTGCTTTAGTCTATCAATAAGGTATATTATATTAATTCATCTTCATATCTTGAATCAGCCTTACATTCCTGGCATAATTCTCATTTGGTCATGATGTACAATACTTTACATATGTTCCTGAATTCAGATTGCTAGTACTTTTTTGAGGACTTCTGAATACATATTCATAAAAAATATTTTCTAATATTCTTTTCTTATGATGCCTTTGTGTTTTTTTGGATCAGAACATTACTGGCCTCATATAGTGACTTGGGAATTGTTTTATCCTCTTCTATTTTTTTTTTTTTGAAAAGTTTTTGAAACATTGTTAATTTAAAATTCACCAGTGAAGCCATCTGGTCCTGGACTTTTCTTTATGGAAAATTTTTTTACAAGTTAATTGCTAACTCAGGCTCTTTAAGGGATATAGCTCTAGTCACCTGTTCTATTTCTTCTTGAGTCAGTTTTGGTAGTTTGTATCTTTCCAGGAAGTTCTCATTTAACCCATATTATCTATTGTTGGCATATAATTTTTTCATACTCTTCTTATTCAATTTTTTATTTCTATAAGATTGTTAATAATGTCTTCTGTTTCATTCCTGATTTTAATAACTTGAGTCTTTTTTTATCTTAAATGGTCTAGATAAAGATTTGCCAATTTTATTAATATTTTCAAAGAACCAATTTTTGGTTTTGTTTATTTTTTTTTATTTTTCTAGTCTCTACTTCATTTATTTCCACTTTAATTATGTAATCTCCTTCTACTTTGGGCTTAGTTTGTTCCTTTTTTTTGTATTTGGGTGGAAAGTCAGGCTAGATTTGATTTAAAAATTTCTCTTTTAGGAGTTCCCGTCGTGGTGCAGTGGTTAACGAATCTGACTAGGAACCATGAGGTTGCAGGTTCGGTCCCTGCCCTTGCTCAGTGGGTTAACGATCCGGCGTTGCCGTGAGCTGTGGTGTAGGTTGCAGACTCGGATCCCGTGTTGCTGTGGCTCTGGCGTAGGCCGGTGGCTATGGCTCCAATTCGACCCCTAGCCTGGGAACCTCCATATGCCGCAGGGGCAGCCCAAGAAATAGCAAAAAGACAAAAAAAAAAAAATTTCTCTTTTAGTGTAAACTTACAGCATTTACAGTCATCAATTTCCCTCTAATCACTGCTTTAGCTGTATCCCATAAATTTTGATATACTGTGATTTTGTTTTCATTAATCTCAAAGTGTTTTTAAATTTTCCTTGTGATTTCTTTTTTTTTTGACTCATTGGTTGTTTAGAAGCATACTTTGGGAGTTACCTAATTTCCACAAATTTCTGAATTCCATATTTCCTTCAGTTATTATTTCTAATTTCATTATATGTGGTCAAAGAACATACTTTGTATGACTTTATTTTAAATGTACTGAGATTTGTTTTATTGCCTAACATGTGGGATCTTGGAGAGTGTTCTACATGCACTTGGAAAGAGTGTGTATTCTGTTATTTAGTGGAGTCCTCTATAGGTGTCTGTTTTGTTTCGTTGATTTGTGGTGGTGTTCAAGTCTTCTGTTTCCTTGCTGACCTTCTGTCTAGTTGTTCTGGCATTAACGAAAGTGAAGTACTGACGTCTCCATATATTGCTGTTAAATGGTCTCTTTCTCTTTTCAGATCTGTCAGTTTTTGCTTCTTGTATTTTGGGGGCTCTTTTGGTAAGTGGGTATATGTTTTTAGCTGTTACATCTTTTTAGTGGATTGACCCTTTTATCATTATAAAATGTCTTTATTTGCCTCTCGTAACAATTTTCAATTTTATCTTAAAGTCTATTTTGTTTCATAATAGTATAGCCATTTCATCTCTCTTTTATGCCTGTTTGCATGGTATGTATCTTGTTCCATCCTTTTATTTCCAACCTACTTGTATCTTTGAATCTGAAGTATGTCGGACATCATATAGTTGCATCGTGCTGTTTTTTTCAGTCATAGTCTGCTTTCAATTGGAGTGTTTTGTCTATTTACATTTAATGTAATTCCATTTAAATGTTTATCTATGTTGTAACATTACAAATCTCCTTTGTTTCTTCATGTGGATTCAGTTACTGCCCTTTTGTTTCAGAAGGAGTCCCTTTATAATTTCTTGTAGATCTGGTCTGCTGGTGACAAAGTCTCTCAGTTTTTGTTTAACTAGAAATGTCTTATTTTTTTTTTCCTTCATTTCTGAAGCATAACTTTGCTGCATATAGAATTCTTGGTTAATAATCCTTCTTTTCAGTGCTTTGAATATGTCATTCCACTTCCTCTGGCCTCCATATTTTCTTTTTCTTTCTCTCCAGGGCCACACCTGTGGCATATGGAAGTTCCCGGCTAGGGGTCCAACTGGAGCTGCAGCTACAGGCGTATTCCACAGCTCTGGTAACCCACTGAGTGAGGTCAGGGATCAGACCTACATCCCCACGAATAGTATGTCAGGTTCTTATCCTCCTGAGCCACAAAGGGAACTCCACGGCCTCCATGTTTCCTGATGAGAAATCAGCTTCTAATCTTTTGAGGAGCCCTTATACATGACTCATTGCTTTTTTTCTTGCTGTTTTATTTTTTGTCTTTTTTCTTTTGTTTTTCTTTTTTAGGGCCACACCTGTGGCATATGGAGGTTCCCAGGCTAGGGGTCAAATTGGAGCTGCAGCCACTGGCCTATGCCACAGCCATAGCAATGCCAGATCTGAGCTGCATCTATGACCTACACCACAGCCCATGGCAACACTGGATCCTTAACCCACTGAGCCAGGCCAGGGATCAAACCTTCGTCCTCATGGTTACTAGTCAGGTTTGTTCCCACTGAGCCATGATGGGAACTCCATTCTTGCTCTTTTCAAGATTCTCTATCTTTGGCTTTCAACAGTTTGATGATGATGTGTCTGGATATGGATTTCTTTGTGTTTAACCTATTTTTAGTTCATCAAACTACTTAGATATGTAGATTCATGTTTTTCATCAAATTTGTGTAGATTCAAGTTTTTGACAATTATTTCTTAAATATTCTTTTTGTCACCTTTTCTCTATCCTTCCTGTGATTCCAATTACACTTATGTTGGTGTGGTTGATGGTGTCTTACTGCTATCTGAGGCTCTATTCATTTTATTCTTTTTCCTTTTTTTTCCCCTCAGACTGGATGATCTCAGTTGATCTGTTTTCAAGTTTGCTGGTTCTTTCTTCTGCCTGCTCAAAATTCTCTTGAGCCCCTCTAATAAATTTTAAAATTTCAGTCATTATAGTTTTCTACTTCGTAACTTCTATATATTTTTTTCTTTTTTCCTTTCACACTTTCTATCACTTTATTGGTATTCTGTATTTGGTGAGACATCATTGTCATACTTGCCTTTAGTTCCTTGGACATGGTTTCTTTTAGCTCTTTGAACATATTTCAAACAGCTGATTTAAAATCTTTGTTCCGTGAGTTCAGTGTCTCAGCTTCATCCGTGATAATTTCTATTGACTGGCATTTCCCCCATCATATTTGAACCACATGTTCTTTTTTTTTTTCTGTGTATGTTTTGTATTTTTTAATTGAAAATTAGGCATTTGAAAAAAAAAATCAAAACTACCACGAGGTACCACCTCACACCAGTCAGAATAGCCATCACTAATAAATCCACAATAACAAATGCTGGAGAGGGTGTAGAGAAAAGGGAACCCTCCTGCACTGTTGATAGGAATGTAAATTGGTACAACTACTATGGAAAACAGTAAGGAGGTACCTCAGAAAACTATACATAGAACTACCATATGACCCAGCAATCCCAGTCTTGGGCATATATCTGGACAAAACTTTCCTTGAAAAAGACACACCCACCCACATGTTCATTGCAGCACTATTCACAATAGCCAAGACATGGAAACAACCTAAATGTCCATCAACAGATGATTGGATTAAGAATATGGATATATATACACAATGGGATACAACTCAGCCGTAAAAAAGAACATTTGCAGTAACATGGATGGAGCTAGAGACTCTCATACTAAGTGAAGTAAGTCAGAAAGACAAATACCATATGATATCACATATCTGGAATCTAATATACACACAAATGAACCTTTTGACAAAAAAGAAAATCATGGCCATGGAGAACAGACTTGCGGTTGCCAAGGGGGAAGGGGAGGGAGTGGGATGAATTAGGAATTTTGGGGAAAAAAATTAGGCATCCGAAATAATATAATGTAGCAACTGTAAAAATTAGATTCTCTCCTCTTCAGTGTTTGTTAATGTTTTTGTGTTGTTGCTGTTTATTTCTTTAGTGACTCTCCTGAGCTAATTCTGTAAAGTCTGTATCCTTTGTTGTATGTAGCCCTTGAAGTCTCTGCTTGGATAGCTTCATGGGAAGCTAATTATTGGACAGAAGTGTCCTTAAATGCCTGAAACCAGGAAGTCCTCCAGTCTTTGCCAAAGGGCCCTGTGTGTGTGCATTGCGGCATGCATTCAACTCTGCTTTAGCCTTCACTTCCTGCTTACACAGAGCTTCAAGGTTAGCCTGAGGATGAGGATGAGTATCAAGTGGAACGGTAGTTTTTAAAAATACAAATGCGAGCTATTAATACATTTGCAGTCTGTTATGTGTTATTATTCTCATAGCAGATCATTTGCTCTTTGTAAGTACAAGCATTTTCTGACTTATGAACACATAACTCATATGTAAACACTGAACTTATATGCCTTAGACTTCACAACCACGGCCAAGGGCCTATGTTGAAAAAACAAAGAGAAAAATAAAGAGCCTGGAGCTTTTAGAGACTCTGTGGTTTCATGAGAAAAAAAAAAAAAGCTCCAAAAAGCAGAGATAGAATTGGGTAGTGTTTCTCAGCTGCCTGCATCAGAATTACTTGGGCTGTTTATTAAAATTTAGATTCCTAGCTCTATCCCAAGTCTTTTGAATCTAAATATCTTGGGTGGGGTCCAGGAAGCTACTTTTTAAAAAATGTATTTTATTGAAGCATAGTTCATTTACAATGTTGTGTTAATTTCACTGTACAGAAAGATGATTAACTTATACACATATATGCTTTTTCATACTCCTGTCCATTATGGTTTATCACGGGATATTTTTTTCTGAATTTTATGACATTTATAGGTATACAACGGGCATCACAACCAAATTTTATAGCTTTCAGGAAGCTAGTTTCAACTAGCCTCCCAGGGATTCTTATGCACAGTAATGACTGAGAAACTGTTTAGGGAAGATGATCCTAAGCCGCCTTCACATCAGGGACTAACTATCTCAGGATGTAAACTGTGCTGAAATACTAATCTCCCCCATTTCGATGCCTGATTTTTTTTTTAAAAGTCACTTTATTTTTACATTTACTCAAATTCTACCAACTAGAGATTTATTTGCATCTATGAGGATTTGTTTTAACAGCTGCCAGAGTTAAAGGATTAACTTCACTCACAGCTCTTTAAAATTAATCTAATCAGATCGCATTTATCCAAACAACTGACCAAAATGAATTGCAGGGAAAGAAGGAAGTTTTGTTTTGTTTTAATTTGAAGGGAGGATAGCTACCTTCATGGTATTCAGAAGACTTTGGGGGAAAGTAGGCCTGTGTTAATTTTTGCAATGAAAGCATGGGTTGGGAGGGAGGCTAGACGGTACTAGATAAAGCAGTGGGTCCATCTGGCTATTTCAAAATATTGTGCCTACGACCAGAAAAGGGAGGCAAAACTTGTTTCCCTCCTTTCTACTTTTATTATTACTCTTTCGCTCAGGACCTAGAATTCAGCTCAGTACAATTTGTATTAAGAATTACATCAGCTGCTCTAGGGTTAGTTAGACTCTTGTGGGTTGTCTGGAGACCTAATCACCACTGGAACCAACACGTAGAAGTTTCTTTATGGAAAAATGTCTTCTAGTTTCCCAGTAACACACTTCCTAACATACTCTTTGATTCAGCCCATTTGAGAGTTTGAGGCTGGCTCATATTTGGACTCGTGAAGTTTATCTGTGTTAATTTAAAATTCCAAGCTGATTTCTCCCAACTGTCTGTATACTTTTAGGCCCTTTCTCCTTGAGGAGTTTTGTGTTTAGTTAATACAGATTCAGTGTTGAAAGAACAATTAGGGGAGTCTAGATCCTTACCAAATTTAATATATTCAAAAACGAAAGTTGATTTTAAAAATTATTTCCTGTTTGGGGTTTTTACTGCTCTGACTTGCCTCTGTTAATGAGAGTAATCATGAGATTCTTATGCCCTCCCTCTTCAGCCCAGTGTAGGGCACATTATCCATCCTGCCTTCAATTTGAGAATTCTATTACAAATGCACAGGCAAGTAAATCGCATTTCTTATTTCCTTTAAGGGATTGCGCAGCGATGTACAGCTATCAAGTACCACTTTTCTCAGCCGATCCGCTTACGAAACATTCCTTTCAATTTGACCAAGACAATACAGCAAGATGAATGGCACCTGCTTCGTGAGTATTTCTGGGGAAGGGTCAGTGAGCAAACGGTGTCTTTCTGAACAAAAAAGAGTTCCCACCAGCCCTCTCAGGCTTGGCCTGAAAGATGCCATGCTGATCTCTGGGGCCCTTGGGACCCCAACCAACAGGGTCAGAGATGCAGAGGGTCATCTCACTGTGCCCTGGTCACAACTTGTTTACAGATCGAGGGTGTGAGAGTCAGGTGCGGGGCTTTGTGGGACAGTGCAGTAAATGTGTTTGTCCCCGCTGGATATGTACACAAGCCACCTCCAGAGTGATTCCTCCACCACGTCATGCGGTGTGAGGCCTTGATCTGACAATTGTTTTAGTAAACCAAGGAGATTATACCTTAGGTGCTCCTATTTTTGTTTTGTTTATCCAATATTCATTTTAGTTACTGTATCTATCTCAGACCTTGGTATTTCTGCTCAAATATCTTTATGAGTGGATGTGGCAGTTTTCTCAGAGGGTGTCTGTTACTTTGATGGCAGAAACTGTCTCTGTTGCTGCCAGGAAAAATGTGAAACTCTAGAAAGGATCATGCAGTGCGACCCCAAAGAGGGCTGATATTTACCTGAAAACTGTCGATTCATGCTACCTAGGGATCGATAATTCAGGAAAGCAAAAAACGAGGCCTCATTCTTTTTCGTGTTTACCCTAATCAGAGGTTGACATTGTCATTTTCCAGTGACATAAGCAGCAAGGACTTCTGTGAGTTTGTTTGGTGACCAAAGTCACTACAGAAAACCAAACAGAATTTCATTTTGTAAGAGAAATCTCTTTGCAGATCAAAGGGCTCTATTTTGAATCTCAGACACGTGAATGGAAACTCTTAAGATATTGCCCACAGCACTGGTGTAATATTATAAATCTTATGACTGACAAATTTAGGACTTGGAAAGTCATTGGCTAAGATGTGCTTTATTTCCTTTCTTTCTTTCTTTCTTTCTTTCTTTCTTTCCTTTCTTGTCTTTTTAGGGCCACACCGGCAGCATGTGGAGGTTCCCAGGCTAGGGGTTGCATCAGAGCTGTAACCGCTGGTCTATGCCACAGCCATAGCAACACCAGATCCGAGCCACATCTGTGACCTACAACACAGCTCATGGCAACGCCCGAGCAAGGCCAGGGATCGAACCTGCGTCCTCATGGATGCTAGTCAGATTCATTTTCACTGAGCCACAACGGGACCTCCATGAAATGTGCTTTATTTCTTAATAGTATGACTTCCTGAAACTTCTTTCTTGCTGGCTGATCTTAATGACCACTTCTCTGTAGAACTTAGAGCCTCATCTAAGTGTTCTTATATCTTAATTCTTTATGAACATATTTGGAGTTCTTTGCCCTAATCGTCTATCCAGAAAGCCACATAGTTACTGGTTCTAGTCAGGTGAGAAAAGATCATCACAGAATCCTGAAAGAGAACCTTCTCTCTCTCTTTTTAAAATTTTTTTGAAGGGTAGTTTATTTACAATGTTGCGTTAATTTCTGCTGTACAGCAGTGATTCAATTACATATGTATTTTTTCATATGTATGTTCTTTTTCATATTCTTTTTCATTATGGTTTATCACAGGATATAGAATATAGTTCCCTGCGCTTTGTTTATCCATTCATATATATAATGAAGCCTTATCTCTTTAAGAGTTTGTACCCTGTTACTGCTCAGCAAGGCATTATTGAGCATTCTCCTCTTAAGCCTCTTTGGGGAGTGCATGGAAAGATGCTTTCGGCAGTCTCACGCATGGCTCTTTGCAGGAAAATCTCACTTGGTGATCTGCACCATGTTTACCAGATAAACTTAACATGTCTGGTACTAAGGCAAATCCCACGTGGGTTATAGCCAAACCTTGTGCTTTTTAATGGCCAGAGAAAAATAAAACTCGAACCACAGGGAATTTAGGAGGGTGTGAGATAATGGTGGCTGAACTATTATTACACTGCATGTCTCAGAACGACTTACACCTTAACATTAAACAGACCCTTTAAGTGATCGGTGCCTCTGACCCCTAGCTCTGTGGTATCAATGCTTCCTCTTCTAGGCTGCGATGCCCTGCTTCAATTTAGATGCTCTGAGCTGGAAATGAGAAATCCCTTTAAAAGAAACGGATGGTCCATGTGTGACAAGGGCCCGACTGGAAGCTGCTGGATTGCACCCTCTATACATCACCTCTGAGTCACAGGGGGGCGGGGGAAACAGGAACACACAAGGAGGTGGCGGCTGCCCGAGCACATTCGCAGCAGCCCACACTCCTGCAGAGGGGTGTGCCTCTCTTCTTGGCTCTTTGTGTGCACAGGTGCGCATTGTCCACCTTGCCCAGACCTGTTGACTGGCCTCAGGGGCAGACTTAGGTTTGGAATCTGTTGCTTTAAGAAGGATCATAGAAATTTAGGGCACAATTTTAAAAATTGGCCTTGTTTTAAAAAATAAGAGAGGGAGGAAATGGAAAAAAAGCAAGACAGCAGGGGTGGGGTGGGGTTCATGCAAAGTGGAAGTGTACCCAGGTGTGTATAGTCAGCCCATCTCTTGGTTTGGTGCAGACGGTGGGGGAGGGGCTGGGTTCCTGGCCCAGTGATTACAGTTGTGCCTTTGTGATGGACCCCATTGGACAACTGTGTATACAGTGGGGCTTGACCCATGGGAACAGTCCTTCCTTCACCTGAGTACTTGGGTGCTTGGGTCATAAGGCTTATGTTTAAGAGGAGAGAGCGTTTGTGAGCAGCTCTCTTGCATATACATATGGTCCCTATTTCAGTAACAATTGCCTTCACTTTCTCAGATCCTTTTTGAAAATAGGCAGGAGTAAATATAACTAAAAAATAAAACAAATGGCATCCTTGGTGCATAGGTAGAACCATATTTCGCTGTAGCTCACTTTTTAGGCTCTTTCTCCAAAGTCAGATTAATTATAGCCACTACCAGGGTGTAATTAACCACTACATTTCTATCATTCTTTTAAGGATAATAAAAATATTTCGCAAACCTTCCTCACTCTTCATTGTACTAAGTAGCTTTGCTATCTATTACCCAAGTTTACCCTGGTGTCCTCTGGTCTGCTTTCTACTTGATGTCGACTTCTCCATGGACTCAGACAAGGTAGATGCTGACACTTCAGTTGGTTACACCTCATCTGGCCTCTTACGAAATGCCTGGGGAAGAGAATGTCCTAAATCAGCTTGGCCCTGTGGACCCTACACCTGCCCGCGTACCTCATTAACTTTCACCATGTCTGCAAAGCTCTTCATTCTCTAATTTTCCGTGACTCTTCTTCTTCTGCTTATTATTTTGAATGTTTGTGTTTTGAGATTAGATTTAAGAAGAATCACTGCTGGCTTCCTGGGCATGGCTGTGGCCGTCCTGCTCTGTGGCTGCATCGTAGCCACGGTCAGCTTCTTCTGGGAGGAAAGCCTGACTCAGCACGTGGCCGGACT
Source organism: Sus scrofa (assembly GCF_054392235.1). Taxonomy (NCBI): domain Eukaryota; kingdom Metazoa; phylum Chordata; class Mammalia; order Artiodactyla; family Suidae; genus Sus; species Sus scrofa. Next base: position 112,833,163 of record NC_139385.1, on the reverse strand, counting down.
CCTCTTCCTCATGACAGGTACGGGGAACATCTCTGACACTTCTGGCAATGGGGAAGGCTGCCCTGCCTGCAGCTTTCACTTTGTTCTCTGTCAGTTTTCTCTTCACTTGTGAGAAAAACAAAAGTTGTTGGAATTTGGTAGGTAATATAGAATTTAAAGGAAACAAGTGTTAGAAAGTGCAGGAGTTCCCATTATGGCTTAGCGGTAATGAACCCAACTAATATCGAAGATATGGGTTTGATCCCTGGCTTTGCTCAGTGCGTTAGGATCCAGTGTTGCTGTGGCTGTGGCATAGGCTGGCAGCTGCAGCTCTAATTTGACCCTCAGCCTGGGAACTTCCATATGCTGCAGGTGTGGCCCTAAAAAAAGTGCAGCCCGGATTTCCCTATGTTGGCCTGTTACAAGGACGGATGGAGCTAGGCTCTGTGGTGCATGCCTGTAGTCCCAGCTACTCGGGAGGCTGAGGGTGGAGGATCTCTTGAGCCCAGGAGTTCTGGACTGCAGTGCACTAAGCCAATCCAGTGTCTGCACTAAGTTCAGCATCAGTACGTTGACCTCCCCAGAAATGAGGACCACCAGGTTGCCTAAGGAGGGGTGAACTGGCCCGGGTCGGAAACAGAGGTTAAAGCTCCCGTGCTGATCAGTAGTGGGATCAGTCTGTGAATAGCCACTGCACACCAGCCTGGGCAGCATCTCTTCTGTTTGTCCCTCCCTAATTTAATAAATGGGACTTCTGTATCTTCTAAATCCGTGTATTCCCTTAAAAAATAATAAAAGTTTGCCTTAAAAAAAAAAGTTAGATGGAAATGTCTTGGGTGTCATCTGCACATGAGCCAGGTCTGATTTTTCTGTCCCATTCTTTCATTCCCTGCCCCTAACCCTGGCCTGCACTCTGGGCAAACGTGGGCCTTTGCCTCCCAGAAGCTGGTGAGCTGAAAGAGGGTGAGAAGTGAGCACGGCCCATGCCCCCTGGGCTGAACGTTAACTCTAAGTCTGTCTCTTAGTGATGGTGTCATTGGTGTCAGTTTTACACACGTAGCATTCATTCATATCACTCCACAGGTATTTTTTGAGGACTTACTATGGACCAGGCACTGTTGTAGGTGCTAGGGACACACAGTGATTGAGGCAGGCAAAATCCTCCTCCATTTCCATTGTGGGGAGACACAAATAATAATATGTGATGGTGATAAAACTACGAGGAGGAAAAATGAGTTGCAATAGGGGACCCTGTTCCCCGAAGGGAGTGTCCTACAGGCAGAGGAAACCGCAGTACTGAGCCTGAAGGCGGAGATGGGTTGATGCAGGTGCCATGAGCCACAGAAGAAGAGGTGTGTGGCTGAAGAGCAAGGAAGGAAAGGACAGCATCACAGGAGGGGAGAAGCAAGTAGTAGCTTAGGTTTTAATTCAAGGGCGATGGAAGCCGCCAAGAGGGTTTAAGCCCAGGAGTGACTTCATCTTAAATCAGGAGATTGGAAGGGGGTGTGCGGAGACGACTGAGGTCTTTTTGATTAGCAGGTGAAGGATGTTTTTGTCTAAGAAGGAGTCAGGAGCTGAGTTGATGGCTGAAATTGACTGAAGGTGGCTGCCAGGAAAGAAATCTTCCTTCCTGCTCCTTCACAGAAAATGCGTACGTGAGTGATGAGTGAATGCCAGGTTAACGGGTTCACAGAGTACACGCGGTATTGGAAGTAGTATTACTCTAAATGTGTGGCCATTTTGAATAAGCATTTTCTGCTTCCCTGAAATTCTGTTAGTCAAGTAACCACGACTGGGTCATTCACTCAAGCCCCTGTTAAGGGGAGGCAGTGGCGCCCCTCGGTGGCCGGTACCATTTTCATAGCTTCAGGAGCTGGCAGGTAGGTGGCGCTTGCCTTCGGGTGGGTCCACCAGTTAGCTTCGGTAACCCACCTCACGGACAGACCCTTCCTTGAGATGGCGCTGTCACTGGCAGCGACGTGGGATGTGGATGATTGTTGTAAGCGCCAGACACACCTGCAGAAGTCACTGGCTCCTGAATAAATCTGCAGAGAAGCACCCTGAGTTTTCCAGATTTGAGTGAATATACAGAGGCTGCAGGACTGTAGCCCAAGGAGGCTAAAATTCTAGTTCCTCGGGTTTTGAAGGAGGATTTGAACCCACAAGACCAGCCATGGGGTGGGTGCTTGCCTAGGGGATTCATTTAAAATCCAAATTATAGACAGAGCAGGTGAGGGCAGCAGAGTTGAAGAGGCCTGTGCTGCCCAGGGGATTTCATTAAAAACTCTCCCCTGTTTTCTTCTCTCCCTTTATTAGTTGAGCCCCCATTTTTCTAACTCTTGTCCTCATATACATCAAAGACATGCAGATTCACTCCCCCAGCCCTGGAAAGGCCCTGCATGGCATCCTTAGGAACATGAAAGGAAAGCCTCAGTAGTAGTAGTTTTTAAAAGACACTTTTTGTATGGGTAATACATGAATAATTTAGGATTCTCTTAGATATAAAACAATTGTTGGCATTAAAATAAATCACAGGACCAGGCTTGGCGAGCACTCCCTGGGAGGCGGAGGGGCTGGTTTGGTTTTAAAGGAAAGAAGGAAGGGTGGGAGCTTGGTTCTGGGTTGGCTCAGAGGAGAGCTAGGAGCCTGCCTGACTAGGTCAGTCCTGGCTTCCCCTGCTCAGTCCTCACTCCTGATCCTTCTGTGCATTGTAACTCCAGGCCAGACTGGCTCAGGGCTCGGTGGAATTTATCACCACAAGCACCTGTACAATTGTTAGAGAAAAATAAAACCAGCAGAACAGTAGCCACAGAAGCAAAAACCCATAGGAACCCCCCCTACCCCCACAAAAAAAAAAACAGAAAACCAAAAAACTCACCACAAACATATAAACTTAAAGTTCGATAGTTTGATGATTGTTTCCGAAGGATTGACAGGCAACATAACACTGATTGGCTTTTTTTTTTGATTGCCCAAACAACATTTTTTTTTTTTTTTTTTTTGCAATAAAGGGAAAATCCACTTTGAGATCCCACCACCTGAAAAATTAGGTTGTTAAAATACTTTCCTAATTGTGGCCCAAATCTCATCCAAGTCTTTGTCTCATTAAAAACAGCAACTGCAGGGAGGGAAGTAGCTATGGCTCTGAAAGGGTAGCTCAGGGCATCACTTTGATGGGAATACTCTGTATCTGGACTGTGATGCTGTCACATAATCTGCACATGTGGTAACATTGCACAGAACTAAATTCACACACACCCAAGTGAGTGTGTGTAAAAATGGTGAAGTCTGGATAAGGTGATGGATCATGTCATTGTTGGCTGTGCTATTACACTCTAGCTGTGTATGATGTTACTATTGGGAGAAATCGGGCAATGGGTATATGGCTCTCTCTGTGTTACTTCTTTCAGCTGCGTGTGACTCTATATTTATTTCAGAATAAAAATTTAGAAGAAAAAATGTTTGTGTCCATCATCACGTGGAAAGTATTTCGTTTTCTGGGCCTCCATGTGACATTAATACCATAAGCATTCTCCATGTCCCTATATTGTTCTGTATTTGGTTTTTAATAGCTTTTGATAGCTGTATGTTCTTCTACAGAGTAGAGTTGCTGTGTTGTGCTCTCTTACTGTGGGATTTAGGGAGGATTATTTCATTTTTGCTACTACAAATAATACTTTTCCATTTCCTTTGTGAACATGGAGAGAACTATGCAACTTTGTTGCATGAGATAAATTAGCTGTAGGACCTTCGCCTGTAGCAGCAGGAGATGACCCAAGTAAGGGTTAAAAGAATTGATTTTAATTAAGCAGAAATGTCTTCAGCAGCCCTAGTCAGCGTCACTCCCACAGAGTTTTGATGCTAAACTTAGCCTCTTCTAATGTGCTGGCGTCTTCAGTCTCTACCTGAATTGATTAGGCCAGCCTTCAATGAAGATCATCACTGATGTGACAGTTTGAGATGTTAAAATGGAAACTTGAAAACAATCTCTGTGCTTCTGCCTTATTGCATACAGACAGCTCCTGATTACCCACGTTTGGAACAGCAGGGCTGCTGGCTGTCACTTCTCTCTTGTTTCTTGGGGCCTCTCAAGGGGTCTTCCAGCAGGGCCAGGGGCAGGCCCCACATCCCCCAAGAGCCCCAAATGTAGCCTTTGGACTTCGTGTCCTCTCAAGTTCCACACATGCCACAGGCACAGGCAGGGGAGTAAGGGAATAAAACATCATCCATCCAGTGGTAAGAGGCTGCAGGTTAGCGGACCCCACTGCCTTCAGGCACTGCGAGTGAGCAGTCCCATCAACTTTGTGTTTGTTTTTGGTTTTTATTTTGGCTGCCCCTCAGCATGTGGAGTTCCTGGGCCAGGGATCAGATCTGAGCTGCCACTGCAGCTGTGGCAAAGCCGGATCCTTTAACCCACTGTACTGGGCCGGGATCGAACCTGCATCTGGATGCTGCACAGACACCGCTGATCTCACTGTGCCACAGTGGGAACTCCTCCCATCAACTTTAAACGATACATTCTATTAGGTTGCCATTGTGATAGAATGATGATTATCACTCGATGTCAATATAGATATTTTAAAGTGTTAGTTTATTCACAGCAGATTATATTTTAAGTATAATTTTTTATGTCTCTGTTGTAGGGTTTTCATGATCTTTTCATTTACTAGGGGTCTCAAAAATTGGATAAAGCTTGGTCCTGCCTTGATGGGCGCCTCCATTCCACTCCACAGGCTGTGCCCTGAGTGGCTCCTGTGGACGAGGCTGGGCCTTTGGGACAGCAGAGAGAGGAGACAGCTCAGACTGCCCCAGCAAAGCTTAGGAAGGGGTAACGCTCATGTTAGGTGACCCCCTGATTTGCTTCAATACATTCCCAAAAGGGGCTCCTCTGTAGACGTATTGAATTATCCAGGTTATCCATTGATTGTGACCTAAAACTATTGGTCTGTAATGCCTTATCTGAAGTCCTTGGAGCCAGGGTACATTTTGGATTTCAATATTTTTAAGTTTTATTTTAGAAAGGTAATATTATGTATATATCCTATATTAGCTAACATTCTAGCAGAGTCTGAAATCAAATGCATTAACATTTCTGCAGCAAAACATGAATATTCACACTAGGTGGGATCAATAAGGACTATAAATAGCCTTATGTGACATCGAGCCAGGGTTTGCAGGTCAATGAGATTGCTGCGGTCTTTTGGAAAAAGATGGGATGTGTTTTGGATTTAACAATTGCAGATTGTGGATCTTTATTTGATTTTTTTTTTTTTTTTTGACGTTTTGTCTGTCTCCATTAGTCCTGCCCAGTCATTTGGTTAAGGCAACTTAGCAATGGCTTTTTGAGCAGTCGGTGTGAAAAGGAGTGTGAGGCGTTTTTTCTGGAATTGCAAAGAGACCAGGATGATGAGCAGGCCATCTTTTGAAGGAGTGGAAAAAAAAAAAATCAATGTTTACGCCTTTGGGTGTTGCGGCTATGTTATTTTTTTTTTGTTGTTGTTGTTGTTGTTGCTATTTCTTGGGCCGCTCCCGCGGCATATGGAGGTTCCCAGGCTAGGGGTTGAATCGGAGCTGTAGCCACCGGCCTACGCCAGAGCCACAGCAACGCAGGATCCGAGCCGAGTCTGCAACCTACACCACAGCTCACGGCAACGCTGGATCGTTAACCCACTGAGCAAGGGCAGGGACCGAACCCGCAACCTCATGGTTCCTAGTCGGATTCGTTAACCACTGCGCCACGACGGGAACTCCGCGGCTATGTTATTTATCAAGCAGGCTAACCAGGGTGAAGCAGCTTCCATTCCTTTCCACCTTTCAAGCACATCAAAGGAGGACAGTCAAGAGAGTGGGCCCAGTTACCAATTTTCATCGTACCAGCTGGCCATGGGCACCGTGAAGAGTTTAGGGAAGGAAATTAGGTTGATGATCTGGGATGGCAGTATAAATTTACTTCTGTCCTGATCTGAAAATATCCCTTCTGGTCTTGTAATTCTGTGATATCACTGTATCTTCTAATTAAGAATATTGGCAGAAAACCTTTTAATATTTTAGAGGAAAAGTAGCTGCATACAGGGCTTTTCAGAAACAGTAATTATCCCCCCTTTTGAGGATACTACCAGCAGTAGCTGGTACTGAGCTTGGGGCTTGTGAAGCGCTTCCCCCTGGCACCACCAGCCGGGGCTGAAGACTGTCAGTGGAACAGTCATAGCAATGTGGGATCTGAGGTGATCACAGCTCACGGCAACGCTAGATCCTTAACCCACTGAGCAAGGCCAGGGATTGAACCCACAACCTCATGGTTCCTAGTCAGATTCGTTAACCACTGAGCCACGACGGGAACTCCAAATAATTCTTTTTTTTTGTTTTTTTTTTTTTTTGTTTTTGTCTTTTTGCTATTTCTTTGGGCTGCTCCCACGGCATATGGAGATTCCCAGGCTAGGGGTCGAATCAGAGCTGTAGCCACCGGCCTACGCCAGAGCCACAGCAACGCGGGATCTGAGCCGCGTCTGCAACCTACACCACAGCTCACGGCAACGCCGGATCGTTAACCCACTGAGCAAGGGCAGGGACCGAACCCGCAACCTCATGGTTCCTAGTCGGATTCGTTAACCACTGCGCCATGATGGGAACTCCCAAATAATTCTTGAATAACATTAAATAACACTTTAATTGTAAAATCTTGCTTGGGCCTGTAAAAGGGGTAGAAATATACTTCATACACTGACCACACACACAGACAATGTTATTGGCTGAATTGCATGCCCCCCACCTCACATGTTGAAGTTCTAACCCCTAATACTTAGGGATGTGACTGTATTTGAAGACAGGGTCTTTAAAGAGGTGATTAAGTCTAAACGAAGCCATTAAGGTGGGTCCTAACTTAATAGGACTGGTGTCCTTATAAAGAAGAGGAAATCTGTACACAGACAGTGAGAGAGCAGACTGTGAAGGCTCAGGGGGAGACCGTCACCATCTTTAAGCCAAGGAGAAAGGCCTGGCAAGAAAGCAGCCCTGCCAGGACCTCCATCTCAGATGACTAGCCTCCAGAACTGTGAGAAAATAAATTTCAGTTGTGGCAGCCTCCTGGTCCGTGTGACTTTGTTGATATGACAGCCTGAGAGAACCAAGACATGAGGAGCTGTAAAACATGCATATGGAACTAAAGTAGAATTCTACAGGATCCAAATGGACCTAAAACTGCTCATCCAGTGACCACAAAGATGTTTTCATCCTTTAAACAACACTTTTTCTTTTCCCCCTTTAAAAAAATATCCTGAGGAGTTCCCGTCATGGCGCAGCAGAAATGAATCCAACTAGGAACCATGAGGTTGCGGGTTCAATCCCTCGCCTCACTCAGTGGGTTAAGGATCCAGTGTTGCCATGAGCTGTGGTGTAGGTCACAGATGAGGCTCGAATCCTGCGTGGCTGTGGCTGTGGCGTAGGCTGGCAGCTGCAGCTCAGATTGGACCCCTAACCTGGGAACCTCCATGTGCCACAGGTTGTGGCCCTAAAAAAGCCAAAAAAAAAAAAATTATATATATATATCTTGAATGGGTTAGGCCTCTTTTACCAAAAGCTTGTTGTCAACACTGGAAACAATGCTTTGTCTCCTCTCTGAATATTTTTTTGTAATAATCAGAAACATCCCTGCCCATCCTACCAATAACAGCTGTGATAGCTATCTATTTGCCAGCTTCCTTAGAGATGTGAATGTCTGGAAGGGGGAAGCTCTTTAGATAAGCTCTTTTGTTCACCTTTGCTTTTCTCTCACTCAGAACCACTTCAAGAGCATCTTGGAGGAAGAAAAAGGTCACTCGAAGATGAGCTTTGGGGCCATTTGTGGGAAGGGGGAAGGGCAGACAGGGGGCATGTTTGCGGGATCATGTGACCTCTCTCAGCTGAATGAGTAAAAAGCAGCAGGAAATACAGCAGATTTTCATCAAGGTTTGATGATGTTCTTTTCTACAAAGATCTTGTGTCACAGAGATGTATGTACTATTTCAGGATAAAATAAACACTAATAAGGAATAAAAATAAGACAAGCAATCAGGTTCGCAAGGCAAGATAGACCCAAGGGTGAGATTAGCAGCCAAAAAACCTGCCATGAAGTCCCCGATTTCTGCTCCTGGTGGGCCACTAATTTAGTTTGGGGGACATTTCAGGTCTCTGGCAAACTCGGTTAAATAAAGCCATTTTCTTAGTGACATCATTCACAGTGTCCATGAGGTAAGTACAAACCAAGTGTCCTGGGGAAGCACAGTGCTCATGACACTCAGGGCAGAGAAAGTCATCCTGAGGTTAAGCCCTCAGGGTAGGTTGTCCCTTATAATCTTTTTCTATTTGGTATGAATTGGAGGTAGTTATGCTGAAATTCATTTCACCAAAAGCAATTTTATGGAGTTGGCAGGGGAGAGGTGCTAATAAAATCAACATTGAGCATAAAATCCAAAGGAAAACATGCAGAAAGAAAAATCCATGACATTCAATTTTTTATTTAGCTGCCTAACACTGAGTACTAGATTGGCTAGGAAATCTTGGGAAATGCTTATGTTCTGTGTCCAATTTTAGAGTCACAGCAATTTGACACTGCAAGGGACTTCAGGAACCAAGTCCCCCATTTTTTTCCTCTAGAGGAAGCTCAAGAGAGGTTAGATCATGTCACACTCACATAGTGATTAGTAGCAGAGCTAGGGACCAGAATATGCATTCCCTGCATCCCAGCCCAGTGCGTTGGGACATCAAAGGATGATTAAAAGTCTTAGTTTGAACTCAAGCTTTCAGAGGTCATTAAAACTATGTACTTGTAGGGAGTTCCTGTTGTGGCTCAGTGGAAACGAATCTGACTAGTATCCATGAGGATCAAATCAGGGTTCAATCCCTGGCCTTGCTTGGTGGGTTAAGGATCTGGCATTGCGTGAGCTGTGGTGTAGGTCTCAAACCCGGCTTGAATCCCACATTGCTTTGGCTGTGGCGTAGGCCGGCAGCTGTAGCTCCAATTTGACCTCTAGCCTGGGAATGTCCATATGCCACAGGTGTGGCCCTAGAAAGCAAACAAAACAAAACAAAAAAAGCCCCCAAAACAAACAAAAAAACCCAACTATGTACTTGTAAAAAGCCTCTTAGATATTCAGCTGTGTGCAGTCGGTTAAATGCAAAATAGAGCTGTTTCTCCGGTAAAGTAGTCATTGTTCTATTATTCTAGTTTACCTGTTGATACTCCAGAGATCAAATTTTTCTAACTGCCTCACTGTTCTATTACCAGCATTCATTAAAAGGACCTTGCTAGGAGTTCCCGTCGTGGCGCAGTGGTTAACGAATCCGACTAGGAACCATGAGGTCGCGGGTTCGGTCCCTGCCCTTGCTCAGTGGGTTAAGGATCCGGCGTTGCCGTGAGCTGTGGTGTAGGTTGCAGACGCGGCTTGGATCCCGCGTTGCTGTGGTTCTGGCGTAGGCCGGTGGCTACAGCTCCAATTCAACCCCTAGCCTGGGAACCTCCATATGCCGCGGGAGCGGCCCAAGAAATAGCAACAACAAAAAAGACAAAAGACCAAAAAAAAAAAAAAAGGACCTTGCTGTATACAAACGCTGTCTTTGTTTAGATGCCTGTGAAAACATTCATGGAGATGTAAGAACATTTGCTCTTCACAAGGTTTGAAAAAAGCAGAGGAGTATTCAGTTTTTGAGTGGACCATTCCTTTGTGAAGGAATTATTTCCATCATGCTTTTTCTTTGGAGAATTCAAAAAGTGATATGTTTACCGTAGTAATCTGGAGCCAGAAGTCAGAAGACAAGATTTCATCCTTTTTAGAAAAACAGAATCGCTTTAGAGTCTGAAATAGACTTGGGCAAAGAATAGGAGGTATCGAATCACCTCAGATCAAGCATCCTTTTAATTTAAAACATTTCTTTTCTAAATGCACATTTGGAAAAGGATTTAGGCACTGTGCCTTTATGTATTTGAGTGCAGGCAGAATTCTAGCACTTGAAAATGGCCATTTCTGTCTGCTCTGAGTTTGTTTTTCTGCTAGTGTTCTGATCTCCGAAGCTCTATTAAAAAGAAGTGGCGGTGGCAGGTGGGGGAGGTCCTGTTACTTTTAAGCCTCTCAGTCCCCAAATCAGTGTCTGTTTTCCTGCGAAGGTGCTGCATAGAACCTTAAGGTTGCCAAAGCAATTTTCCAGGAGTTTCCATCGTGGCGCAGCGGAAATGAATCTGACTAGGAACCGTGAGGTTTCGGGTTCAATCCCTGGCCTCACTCAGGGGGTCAAGGATCTGGTATTGCTGTGAGCTGTGGTGTAGGTCGCAGATGAGGCTCGAATCCTGAGTGGCTGTGGCTGTGGCGTAGGCTGGCAGCTACAGATCTGATTAGCCCCCTAGCCTGGGAACCTCCATGTGCAGGGGTGAGTCACTAAAAAGAAAAAAGACAAAAAAAAAAAAAACCACGCCAAAGCAATTTTCCAGCAAATGTATGTAACCTCCATTACAACAGGGATAAACCAAAGTATGAAAAAGAAACGTGGAGGACTTGGAACAGAACTGAACATTCTGAAACTTGAGTGGATACTTGACTGGGGCCAGTTTTTGCATTCATCGCCCCCTTCAACTCAGCAACTGCCTCATTGGGATCCCATGCTACCAGATACTAGATACCCTAGTATCTACATCCTAGGGTACTAAAAATCCTGTGTTTGGGGCTTTTGAAGCGTTTTCATCAGAATCCTGATTTTAGTATCCTGAAAGAACAATTACACGTAACATGTGTTGTTAAAAAAAAAAAAAAAAAAGATAAAATTCTGGGTCTGTCCATTGTCCTTATGCCACCCAAATTACCTGCATTCTGAGTGGTTGAATTATATGAACTCCTTGAAATATATGATGTCAGCTATTTTACCTGAAGTCCAACTTCCTGGATTTAATTTATGTTAAAGTCTTATATTCATTCATAAAAAAAAAAAAAACAAGATTTTTGAGGCCCTAGAATGTGCCAGGCTCTGTGCCTTAAAAACCTTGTGAAAGTTCATTTTAGATCTTATTCACAGGCAACGTGATAAACACAGTGATAATGGTAATCAGAAAATGAAGACTTAGTATAATGATTGCAACAGTCTGAAAATGTGTCAACTCAGATATGGATCAAAGGGAAATGAAAACCATCTCTATTAGGTTTGAGTGATTACGAGATTTTTTTCCCTTCAATTAAAATTTTTTACTAAGTTTTTAAGGATAAAAAACTGAATTCAAATTTACATAGCCTTTAAATGAGGTAATTCTAAATAATTCAAGTTATCAGATTTACCCCCCCCCTTTTTTTTTTCCACTCCACTATCTCCAGAACCTACCATATAGTCTGGCACATAAAGGTTTTGCCAATGTTTGTTGAATGAAGTAGCTCAAGTGAAAGAATTGTGGGTCCTTTATTAATTTGGACTGATCATCTCATCTGTTGATTTGCTTTTCACAAAGGCCTGTCTGGCATTTGCCTTGTAGCAGGCAAAACTGTAACCGATGGCTCTGCTCTCTTTGTATTATTTATAGGAATATTTTGCACCATTTCCCTCTGCACTTACGCTGCCAGCATCTCCTATGATTTGAACCGGCTCCCGAAGCTAATTTATAGCCTGCCTGATGATGTGGAACATGGCTACAGCTGGTCTATCTTTTGTGCCTGGTGCAGTTTAGGCTTTATTGTGACAGCTGGAGGTCTCTGCATCGCTTACCCATTGATTAGCCGGACCAAGATTGCACATCTAAAGTCTGGCAGGGACTCCACAGTATGACTGTCCACGCTCAAGTTCACTGCTCGGTGGCCCGTCCACGGTGCGGACCACTCTCGAAGGGGACGGAGCAGAGTTCGAGTCAGCATCCTAAGCACAAAACCGGTCTTTTTTGTCATAGACCAAAAACGGTCATTCCAGCCTGTTGCCTGCCAGCCCCTTCTGGATGACTGATAGCAAATCCTGCTAAACCTCCATACCTTTCCAAGGACGAAACTACAGCGGATTCAAGTGCTTTAATGACTATTTATGCTTTGACTGTGAGGTGTGGGGAGCAGTGCCATGGAGCATTTGAATTTGGAACAAGAGGGGACCTCGATGGAAAAATTTGTATGATGGCCATTTATTTCAGAAAGTTTGTATATAACAATTACCCGAGAGTCATTTCTATTTGCAAAGGGATTCATAACAAAGCGAGTATCATTTTCTTGTCATTGGACCGTGCTTGTTAAATTTTAATGCGGCACCTTCAGAACTTGTCCTAATGGTGTCTTGTTGTGTCAGCACCAAGTATTTGTGCATTATTTGTGGATGTTCCTTGTGACAGGAAGGTTCTTCTGTTGCCTTATTTATTTTTAATTGAAGTCTTTTCTTCGTCTTTATGCTGGTATCAAAAATCATAAGAGAAACAGATCAACCGTGGAAGAACTAATCTGTAATACTATGCAGTATTTGAAGTCCTGTCTATCGTTCAACCTGTCTCTTTATGTTAACTGGATTTCTGCATTAAACAACTGCCCCCTTGTTAACCTGGGTGTGTCTTCCTGTCTTTCAGCCGTGGCAATAGGGAGATAGCCATTCGGACAGGTGGAAACGCTGCTGTTTTAATAGTTCTCATCAGGCCTTCTGTTGGTCTTTTTTAATTGATCCTTTGTAGCAGCCACACGCTTGCTGTTGACAAAATACGTCTTTTTCCAAACTTATTTTCAAACTTTTCCATAGTCCTTTGAGTTTTCTTCTCTCACTCTTCCTCTCTGTTCTGCCTGGAGACAGCCAACCATAAGGATTCACAGTCTCTGGCCTTATCCTTGGACCTGGGTTTTGACCTTGGCTGCACATTAGAATCACCTGATTAATTCTTCAACTGTACCTAAACTGGGTCCCACCCCAGACCAGTTGGCTCCAAACGTCTGCAGCTGGGCCTGAGCTTGAGTCTTTTTGAAAAAAAATCTCAGATAATTCTGATGTGCAGCTGGGATTGTCCTGGGCCAGAGCTGCAGTGATCTCCTTAGTAGCTGACACTTAGCACTCAATAACCGGGCTATGTTTGTTCCAGGTATAATTTCATTTAATCCTCTCAAAAGCTCTATGAGGTACTGTTGGGCTGCACTCCACAGGCCTGCAAGCCTTGTAGTTAGTTGTCCAGCCTCCAGACTGAAGAAAGAGCCAGGATACAGCAACAGAGACAGCCACGGTTTATTGAACAGGAGATCTCACACAACAGAAGCAAAAGGTCCTGGAGCAGCACCCCACCATGGATGGCTGAACTTGGCAGCAGCTTCCCTACCTGGGGGAGAAGGAGGCTACCACTTTTAGGGGGAATTGACATCAGGTTGCTTCATCAGTTACCAGGGAAGTCAGCAACGTGGGCACATCCCTCACAGCCCCAGAGGTCAACAACCATCATGAGGGCAGATGCTTCCCCTCAATAAATCAACAGGTGTGGAGCCATTCAGACTTAAGGGTTAGAGCCATCACTGGCTGGGGCAGAAGGCAAGCACATCGGTGTGAGCAGGGTGTAGGGGAAACAGTCTGGTGGCTCAAGGGATGTACAAAGCACAAGAGAACCGCCGTCTTGAGTGGCCTGACCGTACAGGTAGGTACTCTTATTCCATTTTGCTGATGAAGAAGCTGAAGGGCAGAGTCGGAGCTTTTGCCTCACGTTTTTCTCTGTTTGGTATAGGATGGAATCACAAACCCTTCCATGGTGTTTTCTTACCTTTCCCTGGAAGGCTGGGCACGAGCGAACGTCTAAGCTTTTCCTTTTAACGCCAGCATTATCCTATGTGCTGCACACAACGTGTGAGAAATTTGCTCTGTAAAATAGGGAAGGCGCCAGAAGTACAGCCGTGTTTCAGATTTAATTTCACAAAAGACGCTTTTCTTCCTCCTTCATCATAAAACCTGACTTGGTACTTGTAAAAGAATAAGGGTCATCTGCCTACCCCCACCCCCCAAATCAAGCCTGCTTTCCAAGTGATAGTGTCCATATATTGTCATATGAGCCTTTCCGAAGAGGTTAGGTGCTCTCGCCAAGGCCTGGGGTTATATTCCCTGGCAATCTCTCAGGCCTGTTTAATAAACCCGTCCCCCTGGATGAGATCAGAGACACAGAGAAAGGGGCATTTATTTTCAATTTATTACGTACGTGGGAACATTTCAAAGCAGGGGAGTTATTTCTTTGAAGTTTTCTTTAGAGAGCCCCACAGAAGATGTCAAGACTCTTGAACATTTATATTCCAACCACTGGAGCAGCGTCTGAGTGAGTGACTTTTGAAGTTTCTGAGAAGCTTCCTAGGGGTTGGAGGTGTGAATGGAAGAAAGCCTCGGCATGACAGAAGGTTGAAGGGTTCACACACCAGAAAGATTTTCCCAGAAGCCAGGGGAATTCACTTCGAATGCAAACATGTGTTGGCAAGAACAGAGCTTCCTTGCCTTTCAGCCCAAGTGAGCTCGGAGCAAGATTCCTGGCCTTCTGTTTACTGTCATGGAGTGTGAGCAAATGTTGCCAAAGCCGGGCATCTGGGCCGCCCCCCTCCCCATCCTTAGGCTTCTCTTAGGGGTGTTTTCTTAGTTGGCTTGCAAATGGAGAGTGGTTAAAGTGGCCACATGGTACTGCACGGGCAGAAGAATTGAGTCCATTGGTTTATTCTTTCTAGGTTGTCTCTGTCCCACTTCTAGCTGCATTCCTGTAGCCACACTGTTGTGGGTTTTTTTTGCCTGGGGGCAGGGGGAGGACTTTTTTTTTTTTTTTGGGCAGGGCAGAAACAGAGGTAGCTAAGCTCCTTGAAGTGAGGATGCAGTGGGTCCAAAAAGGAGGGCAGACCAGAGATCTGAGTTTGTGGGCTGGAATTGCTCAAGGGCATCCCAGAGACTGGCAGAGAAAAAGACAGCAGTCCCAGGATTCGCTGGGTCCATGCTCACCCTGAGGTGGTAAGGGCCTTGGGGAGGATGGTGCTATGTGGTATCCAGGGATACTGGGCCCTTGCTCCTGTGGCTTTCCTACCCCAGTCATGGATTCAGAGCAGCAGAATCAATGGACTGGGAGAGACCAGGCCTTGGAATCATGGACTTCTCATTGGTAGCCAGTCTGATCCTTGGAAGGTCTGGGGACATTGGCACATTGGGGTGTGTGTGTCCCCAGTAATGATTGAGGGCAAATTCCCCTTAGTCCTGCATGAAGGGACTTTGAATAGAAAGTGGACTTATAGGGAGTTCCCGTCGTGGCTCAGCAGTAACGAACCCAACTAGTATCCATGAGGACTCCGGTTTGATCCCTGGCCTTGCTCAGTGATTTGGGGATCCAGCATTGCCACGAGCTGTGGTATAGGTCGCAGACACACTCAGATCCCAAGTTGCTGTGGCTATGGTGTAGGCTGGTGGCTGCAGCTGTGATTCAGCCCTTGGCCTGGGAACTTCCGTATGCTGTGTGTGCGGCGCTAAAAAGAAAAAAAAAATGGTGAGCTTTACCCCAAACCTTGACGAGATAACCATGGGCCCTGCATACCCCTCCTTTAAACAATGTTCTCGGTTTATTTGAAATGTTAGAACTATTGCAGCCACTCCAAGGGAACCCTACTCCCTCCTTCTTTGCAGCACCATGGATCCTTAGGAGTCCAGGAGGTAGGAGACTTACATAGGATGTAATTTCTCCATAAAAGTCATTATATCTTTCAACAAATATTTATTGCATTCCTACTACGTGCTTAGTAGGATTCTAGGCACTTGGGAAACATGAATGAAGCAAAACAGACCAAGGTTCTTGCCCCGTGAAGCTTATTCTAGTAAAATGCTGTAAAGTACAAGTAAAAAAATCGAAGTCACCCTTTTGAGCCCCACATGATTTCAAAAATCCAGGATTAAGGTAATTCAACACAGTTATTAAATTAAGTTTTGTTTGAACTACATTTTCATTGGCTGTGCATTCCACTTCATATAATTCTCATTTGAATCTATCCTCAGTGACATCAAAAGTACATTATTAACTTTTGTGTGGGGGAGGGATGAGTTTGCCTCTGGAAGCTCTCCCATTTGAACCTTAAATCTGACAAAGGTGCACATTCAAGTAAGCCTTGGTCGCCTGAGCTAAGGAACCTGATTCTGAAGGTTACCTGAGCTAAGGTCGAGAAGGGACCTGGGATCCTGGAGACTCAGGAAGTCACAAGGTCGAGGTAACCCACCCAGTGGAGGCCAGTACGTCTTGGCTGCTGATACTGTTTCCTCTGTGTTAGGGACACCCACTTGTGCTCTTCCTGGCTCACGCTGGCTTTTCCTTTTGTCTCAGCTTCAACATAACCCTCCTAGAAGCCGATGATCATGAGGACACCACACTGCTTTAACCCCTTTCCCGCCCAGTTACACTCCGAGTGGTAATCACCTGCTCCCCCCTCATTGGATTGTAGACTGTTGCAAGGTGTGTAAACTGTGTCTTGATCAAGTTTTGTCTCCAGTGTGTAGCCCTGGAGCCCAGCAGGTGCTTATAAATCTTTGGGGAATAAATGCATGAATTCTGAGTCACAAAGACAAACTCTCCTCTTCCCTGGACAGCACTGACTCCCTTAGCATCAATTCTAGGGAACCCATAAAAAACAGACAGTCATCTAATAGGCTAAATGGAATGAGAATATAGCTTGGCAAGCAAGGAAGTCTCATTAGAATAATTAAAAGGACTATTAACCCAAACTAACCCAGATACAAGTTGAAATGTGTTATGAACTAAATACCATGGAACATTTGATGGTTCAGACAATATTAAGTTAGTAACCTCAATGCGGTTCTACACCTCAATTTAAAGCTTTACCATTTATGTGCTAATAATGTTTCAAATCTCTAATTGGAGTTGTGAAAGGAATGCTTCAAAAATGATTTCCTTTGAATGCAAATAGCTATGCTGACCAAGAACCCTTTTAAATTGGATTATATGAATTTCCCTAGGGCCCTGTCCTTGGACCAGAATTTCTCCTTGCTGCAGGACAACCGCAGATGCTTGAGGATGCTCAGGGCACCCCCACTGCATCCTGGAAACACAGCTATCCACTATATTTCTTTTTTATATACAATCTATATTTTGCCAACCTTTAAAGCAAAGCTTTTAATTGTTTTAAAACTTAATATGTGTTCTTAAAGCACTCATAAGAGAAAGACAAACTGGTTGGCTAAAAAATAAGATACTTTTCTGTCTTTGTCTCCTATTTTTTCTCTCTGTCAGCATATTTTATAAATTACTGCCTGCTTTGTATAAGGCCTTGAGCTACCCATGGACTTTTGTGAGGCCTCTCTGCAGACAGGAACTGAGAGAAGGCCATGGGTAGAGGGGTGAGAGCAAGGGGGCAGTGTAATATGTGAGATTTCCAAGATAGGCTGAGTTTTGCTGGCCACCATAAGGGTTTTATTCTGGCAGTGGAAAGCAATGACAGTCTTTAAAGGACAACAATGGGATCGGATTTCTACTTTAACTATGGACATCAGTGTTACTACCATGTGGAGAATGGATTGGAAGAAGGCAAGACTGGAGGAGGTGAAACCTGTTGAAGTCAGTGGCGGTTGGGGGGCGGGGTGCTACTGGAAGCCAGGAGACACAGTGGTGGCTGTGAATATGGTGATGAAGATGGAGAGAAGTGGGCAGATACATTTTAGAGATGGAGTTGACCAGGCATGCTAGTAAATTAGATGGAGAGGAGAAAAGAAGAGACATGATCAAGGTTAACAACTGCATCATTTTAGGGTTAGGTTATTTACTAATGAAACTATGGATCTTGTATCAAAAATGGGATGCCATAGTTTGAAAAAAGGAAATAATAGAAAGTTTTATGGCAAACCCACTGTAGCCTAGGGTGGCACCTCGGTTAGGATAAATCCTTAAGTGAATGGAGCCCAGGATTGAAAAGCTATAGTTGAAATTCTGGTCCAGTGGCCCCCGATGCACCTTCTCTCTAATTGATCCAATGGCCAGCTTTGTCCTTTTTGGTTTCTAAGTTGTTCTCCAGAAGCTGCCTCTAGCAGAGTTGGAAAATAGGATTTAGTCTGAATGTGAACTTGACCAATTCGTGGTGACTGGGAAGATTTCAGTCCAGCCACAGAGGAACAGATGTATCGATTGCCCATGAATGGGAAAGGCAGATGTCAACACTGGCCGCCCTCAGATTAACTCTCCCCTGATAGGCTATTGGCCTGCTTTTGTTAAGTTTCCATCCTGTATCAGGGCTGGCATGGCTGACATTCACAAAATGCACAGACCACTGCCCCATTACCTCCTCATTCTGGATGGGCAAGACCCAGGCAATGTCATCATCTTGAGCATGGGTTGTGAAGATGGACGAATGGTACCCTCAGGCTCTTTAGGAAATATTCTAAGTTTATACAGGACCATAGAGATAATTCCCTCAATACTGCATAGATGTGGAGGACATCCTCTGGGGATTCTGGAAAAATGCATGGAAGCCTTGATGGAGCAGAGATTTATGGAGGCTCCATTGGGTCCTGGCAAGAAGGGCTTGGGACCCCACTGACAGTTCCCACATAACACAATAGTTCTCTCATAATCGCAGACGTCACACTCAGGATGTTTAGTTTTTGAATCATAAAACTCCTTTTATTTTTACCCCTATGGCTTTGCCTGTCTGGTTGACCGTGAGGAGCACCTAAATACTTGCTTTAGAAATCTGGTCATGCCTGAACCCAACTTCACTGGGCTGTGGCATCAGTGGGCTTGAAATTCATTCTCTGGGAGTTCCCATCGTGGTGCAGCAGAAACGAATCTGACTAGGAACCATGAGGTTGTGTGTTTGATCCCTGGGCTCGCTCAGTGGGTTAAGGATCCGGTGTTGCCATGAGCTGTGGTGTAGTTCGAAGACGTGGCTCAGATCTGGCGTGGCTGTGGCTGTGGCGTAGGCCAGCAGCAACAGCTCTAATTAGACCCCCTAGGCTGGGAACCCCCGTATGCCATGGGTGCAGCCCTAAAAAGACAAAAAAAAAAAAAAAAAGAAAAGAAAAATTCATTCCCCACACAGGAAACACATCACACATCACGGCCCATCACATCAGGTGAAGTTGTTAAGCCCAGGAGCCAAAAGGGACCCAGACACCTGCATAATTGGTGGTTTCCTAATCTCTCCCTAGGCCCCAGTTTCTACTTGTTCTGGCTTCTACTAGTTGCTCAAAAAAAACCCCAAAACCACTTCCCACTTTCAAACCAACTGATTCTAAGAGGATGGTGCTGGAGGCCTGTTTCTGTCATTCCTGGGTTTCCTTTGTTCCTGTAAATGTTAGCTATAAATAAGAAGCAGATAAGAAAGTTGTGATTCTCAAGCTTTCTCCCATTCTCTTGACTTTGATGAGATGCCAAAGGGACTGTCTGAGTTTCCTCAGGGACTATTCCAGTCCATGCTCTTTCCAAATCTTCTCTTGACCTTATAGCCCCTACTTTATAGGTGGAGAAAGTAAGCCTCCCTAAGGTATCAAGTGGCAGAGCTAATGTCTGGATTCTGGCCTGTTGCTCCCAGCACAAATGCTAGTCGTGTACTTTTAACCTCGAATACACTATCTGAGCTTATTTTTCAAAAGTACAAACATCTCTGTAGGTTCACAGCTCCCCTGCCTCCCTCCCTGCCCCTGCAATGGTTCCCCTTGGAAGTTATTCCTCTGCAGTTTTTAATCAAGATGCTGCCCTTCTAAATCAGAGCAGTCACTGCCCTTTGTAATTCTGTAAAGAATGCCAGACCTATTTTTGTAAGCCCGGAACCTCTCCGTACATGAATGACCTTCAGCAGACCCTGGACTTTGCAGTAGCCTAAAGGTATGACAGCAATTTTAATTACTTTCTTGGTACTCCCCTCACAGGACACTTTGAGAAATTCCCACGTTTCCAGGGAAGCTGAAAGATTAATATCTAAGTGGGGAGGTCCTCTTTCCTAGGTATTATGAAAGCATTTCCGATGGCTTTTTAAAAATTATTAAGTGAAAGCCATTATTCACGAAGGAGGCTATATGGTTTGAGATGGTACAGGAACTCAGAGACTTTTGAATTTTCGTCCTTGTTTTGTAACTGTCTTGATGTGTGGTCCTGAGAGTCGGTCATCTCTTCTGACCCTCTGGCCATATCCACAAGCTGATGTGCTTTCCAGGGATCTTGGCAAATAACCACACTTTAAAGAAGCCCAGGAAATACTCTATCTCTATACACTTTTATTTATTCAAGTTGAATGTGAACTAATTTTGAAAATGGAGCATGTACATTACACAAACAGTAAAATAAAGCCATCTGATGTTGAGTCAAAGAAGATCTTCCAAGTTTTTTATTAGGAATTGAGGAGAGTACTTCATTTGATATTTTCTCTTGGTGAGGTTGATCACTGTGCGCTGACTTCAAAATTCTGACTTCAAAACCAAACCGAATGCCCCGAAGCAGCCTTGAGAGGAATATGAAGGTCCTGGTTGTTATCCCTGTTGATAATAGAGGCAACCAAGACTCTGAGCATTAACTCAAATTTCTCAGCCAGTCTCTGGCGAGGCATCTAGCCCCACCACCCCCAGCAGATGAGCTAACTAGGTTTTGAGGTTGACAAAGTGAGTATCTGTATTCCTACAACGCTGTCGATGGGGCATCAGCCTTTGCTTTCTATGCCTCTGCTGTGAAGAGTAAATCACTATCGTGCCAACATGTTCCTCAAATAAAGTGGACTCGGGAATTGAAACTAAACCAAGTGTGAAAGGTATTCTGGGGGAGATAACACCAGTGATTAATGCAGTATTGATTCAAAGGATGAGCCAGTTCTTAGAGTTTTCCAAATAAAGTAACAGTTTAAAGAGTGTTCGCAGGAGTGGGGAATGGTTTTCCCAGCGACTTGAAGTGAGGGTGAGGGAAGAATCAAGGGGAGCTGGAGTGAGGTGGGCCGAGGGGCTCAGAGTCATGTGAAGCCATGTGGGGTGGGACACACAGATGCCCTCTTCTCACATCCTTGTCAAAAAAAAAAAAAAAAAAAAGGAAAAAAAGCCAGTTACCATGGGGAGCCTGATGAGTGAAGAATGCAATGGGTTAAGGTGAAGTATTGTACAATTTCATTATTTTTAAAAGCAACCCGCCTTCGGGTCTGTGATACGCCTACATAATCAAGAAGGGTGTCACAGAAAATGTCAAGCTTTTACCTTGTAAAGATTGAGCAGCTTGTTCTGTGCTGCATGAGTCCGTACATTCTAATGTCATAAAGGAAAAAAAAGGGGGCAGGATTTTTCCTTCAGGATTAAAAGTTGAATTTTTTTAATCTTTTTTCCTCTGTGCCATTAGAGTTTGTGGATTTGGTCAGGGTGAGGGGAGGCTTGGTCTAGCCTCCGGGGCCTTTCTGGCTTTGTTCATCCAGTTAGCAGAGGACTTTGAAAAGGAAGCTTCATGTGGTCTTTCATTTACCAAATCTCTATCGAGTGCCTGATATGTGCCCGAGACTGACTTCAGTACAGAGGATAAATGGAGAGCCGAACAACGAGGCCCCTGCCTCTAAGGAGCTGCCACTGTAATGGTGGGAAACGGCCAGCAAGCAAACATGTTGGGTATGTGAAGAGAACTGGAAAAACACCCAGGAGACTAGACTGTGAAGGGCGAGGTGGTGGCTCATTCAGGTAGGGAGGCCAGGGGTGGCCTGGCTCATGAGGGGACACACTTGAGCAGAGGGTCAGAGCAGTGCAGGTATATGTGGCAATGTCCAGGGAGGGGGACCAGCAAGTCCAAAGGCCTCTGCACATTCCAGGGTCAGCAAGGGGCCAGAATGAAAGGAAGCGTGTTAGAGATGGTGCTAGACGGGCACCGGGGCTGGAGCAGGTACTGGGTTTTATTCTGAGGACCGTAGAAAATCACTGGAGGGTTTTGAGCAAGAGGGGAGTATCAGCTGATGTCCAAAATGCAAAACCAAAACCCCTCTGGCCCAGTGAATTCATTTTCTTTGCTTCTCATGTTGATATCCAGAGACCAGAGCGGGCCTTTGGGCCCCCCGGCAGAACCCATGGTTAATACGCCCACTGTCTCAAGGTGAACTCAGTCTCAAATAGTGTAGACATAGCAAGGGCAGGGACCACAAAAGGGCAGTGAGAAGGATGACCGACCGCTCAATGGCAGAGAAAATGCAAGAGCAGGGAGCAGACGGGTGTAATTGCTCTCCTCTGTTACACACTGGAGAAGGCAGTGCACACTGAAAGACCTTGATGAAAACTGACAATATTGATTATGGCATTCAGATGGCAAAATTATACTTCAAATTCTTGATTCTCTTGATCATAAATTCATAGACTGTCACTAAAAGATGGAACTAACCTCATCTACACATGTAATTAGTTTTTTCAAACTCCCCAGAAATCCATTACTTTTCACTCCCAGATATTTTCCTGGACTCTGTTCATCTCTCTCTGTGGAGCTTTTTCAGAGAGTGGTTTTATCCCTCTATTGCCAGGGGTCGGGGATAATCATATCTGTTGTACCTGTAGGCTCTGGCTGGCATCCTCCTGCTCCCTGCCCACCTCTACTTCTAGAGGGCTGTCACAGCAGCATTTCAGGCAATACCGGTTTACCAAGGACAAACCCAGAGCCTGACATACAATAGGCACTCAGAAATGCTTGGAGGCTGAATGAATGAAGGAGCAAATGAATGAGCAAAAGAATATGAGAACTGAAAAGGCTATAAACACGATGGGAAAATATGTAGTGTTTGCATAATATGCATGAAGAGACTCACATAAGATTTCTTTATTACCAGGATTTCTCAGTGAAGACCTCATGTCACACCTAATTTTTGTCCAAAAGCACAGCTCCTTGAATACTTATATTTACCTAACATCCAAACGAGTGGTTCCTCTTGAAAAATCAATCTATGTTGAATCCCTGGGAAGCTTAGTTTTCTAGGTTATGTAGAAAGTAGGTGTCTCCCTGAGAGCTGTGTCTCTCACATGGCTGCCTGGGGGTCCCTTTGATTCCCTGTCCTCCATAGGCATCCATTTGTTCTGTTTTAACAAGAGCCAGTTTAATTGAAGAAATATTAACTGTTCTGGAGGCCACACCCTGTGCCAAAGGGGGAAAACACCATAGAATCCTCCAACTAGACGACAGCCTCAAATTTTGGAAAATTCTCAAAACAGCTTTATCATCTGTGCATTTGATATTAAGTTATTTTAGCGGACACTGAAACCACGATTTAATTCTGCCAAGTACGCTAAGGTCGTTAGAACCACTGCCTTTTATAATGTCCACCACTGTCATTCAACTCCACGAAGAAACACATTTTCTATCTGCCATTTGCTGCATCTTGGTTATGTGCACAAAGATGTCCACTTTCTCACATTTCTCTTTTTTTCCTCCTCAGGATTCAAGTAAGACTTAGGCCCAGAATGAAAAGACTGTATTATCCAACATCTTTGAGAGGTCAAAACACTAAAAGTAATTTTGGGTGGGGGGGTGGCAAAAAATATAAAATTGAGACCTGGAGAATATGGCAAAAGGATACATGCGCAACAGATGAGAGCATCCCACCAAGAACGAGAGGATAGCTCCTGGGGAGCAGGAGTGGGACAGGGCTCCCAGCGGCAAGCAATGGAACCTGCTTTAGGTAGTTTAACAGAAAAGGAATTCATTTAAGGTGGGAGTTCCTCTTGTGGCTCATTTGGGTTAAGAACCTGATACAGTGTCCATGAAGATGTGAGTTTGATCCCTGGCCCAGCTCAGTGGGTTAGGGATCCGGCATGGCTGCGGCCGTGGTGTAGGCCAGCAGCTACATCTCAGATTCGACCCCTAGTCCGGGAACTTCCATATGCCGCAGGTGTGCCCTCCCCCCCCCCAAAAAAGCATAGGTATATATACATATGTGTGTGTGTGTGTGTGTGTGTGTGTGTATATATATATATATGAAGGTGTTCAAGATTAGTCTGGGAGGCTATACAACAAGGAACACCATCAACCTATGTGACAGGACTTCCACATGATACCAGTTTGCACCATTGCTTTTTTTTTTTTCATTTTATAATGATTTTTATTTTTTCCATTATAGCTGGTTTACAGCATTCTGTCAATTTTCTACTGCACAGCAAGGTGACCCAGTCACACACACATATATACATTCTTTTTTCTCACATTATCATGCTCCATCATAAGTGACGAGACATGGTTCCCAGTGGTACACAGCAGGATTCCATTGTGTACCACTCCAAAGGCAATAGTTTGCATCTATTAACCCCAAATTCCCAGTCCATCCCACTCCCTCCCCCTCCCCCTTGGCAACCACAAGTCTGTTCTCCACATCCATGATTTTCTTTTCTGTGGAAAGGGTCATTTGTGCCATATATTAGATGCACCATTGCTTTTTGAGCCCCGAATTCTGCCCTCTGTCCCCGCTGACTCTTGAGGCCAGGTACTTCTGTTGCTTCCATCAAGGTGCCTGCTTAATCAGATGGGATATGGTAACAGGCCTCTTTCCCACTTTCACCCCTTGGTCCCTCTATTCTGACTTGGGGAGGAAGAGCACCATCTACTGGCCATTGGTTCATAGCACACCCAGCATCCTGCAGGGAGGCATCTCAGCCTACACAGTACTTGAGCGTTGAGTAGACTGCTCTACCCTGCCATCAGGCCCTCTGTTTCAGGCGACGGCATAGATGGTAAGGTTAGACCTCCTGTGAGCCTCAGTCTGTTGTCTCACTCACACCACTGTAACTGAACTCTGGTAAGAAGAGTTGTTGCAGGGAAACAAATGAGGGTGAACAGGCAACTAAGTCCATGAAAAGTGTGGCTGGTCTGGAGAATCCAAGTCCAGAGTGAGCAGATATTCCAATGAGGATGAATTATTGCCCTCTCTACAAGGGAAGGGTCTCAACTCTAATTCCCCTCCTGGATGTGTTTATATGAAGTTGAAAGTTAATCAGCAGTGGAAGTAGGCATATCAGTCTTGGGGAGAAGTCCTTGTTGGGGCCAATGCATCATCTCTGTTTCTGAAACCATGGACACTTTGTCCATGAGGCCATTGGGTGAGGCTGGACAGGGAAGGCACGGGGCAGGCAATCTGCCACTAGCATACTTAAACCTTGTACATGGTGGAAACTCTTGACCCTTCCAGTGGTCAAGACGCAGATATTCTCTCATGGGGGGGGGGTGTTCTGAGAAGTCCATCCACATTTCTCCCCCCAGACTCCTTCCATGTTGCTCACCATCCTTTTGAACTGGTAGCCACTGTCCATGACATATGCATCTGCATCTCAGCCCATCTCTCCCTCTAGATATAAGTATACAATGTGGACCACTCCAAGTTCTGCTCCCTGGGAATTTCCTTCCTCCACTGTCCCCAGGCTTCAAGTGTGGCTAAAATAAATGCCCCAGGAGTTAAAATGCCAGCAGGTGATAGCTAAACTGGCAGAGCCATCTGCAAATCAGATTTGACTTTTCTCCTCTGTGGCAAACTGCTCGTTGGAATTCCTCGTGGGACCATGGTTGTGAGGTAGGGGAGCAGTGGGCAGAAGGCACATGGCTGCACGAGGTCTCCAGGGCTCCTGAGGCCTGTCAGCCACGGGCACTCAGTGCTGATGTACACCACTCCCACCTGATGGCGGGGGTGCTGCCAGGCTGGGCCCACTTTCTCCTGGTGGATCAAACCACAAGACGGGCAGTTTAGGTCACACGGTCACCTAGGATTTCTGAAAGCACAAGAGAGTTTAGTTCTGCTCTAAAAGCTAAGAGGCTGCAGCTGCACTTTCCCTGTTGGGAAAGCATCCACACAGCATCCAGGTGGGTCACAGACGCTCTGAGCATCATTAGATTCCCTGGATCATAAGGGCAAAGTGCAGAGCTGCTTACGGTGGGCCTGGACCAGCTGGAGTGCCCTCTCCTGCCCAGGCCTCCATTAAACACAAATGAGTCAAAGCAGCAGACCCCCAAGCTGACACAGGCTGCCTTCCCATGCTGAAGAACTCTGTAGAGCATCTGTGCCCCCTTCTTCTTAGTGGCTCTAATAGCTGCAGTTCCTACAAAGATACAGTATTGCTTTTGTTTGGCCATTTTGGTAGGAAGGGGAAGCCTAGGGAGGATGTGACCTTAGCTCTCCAATAACAGGTGCTCTGAACCCACGGCTTGGAAGCCATTGTGGGGGTTAACTGCTGAGGGGAGCTGTTCCAACTACAGCTCCAGGAACTGGGGGAATTACCACATGCTTTGTCACCGAGAAAACTGAAGCAGTTGGAAGAGAACTTCCAGTCTTCCACCAGCACATCCTCCCACCTTCCAGGATCTGCTCCCACATACAGTCTGTTCTCCTTCCCCGCGTGTTTCTGTAATGGGCATTCACTCAAATATTAGCACTAAGCAGGGTGATGATACCACTGAAAGGTGGAAATTGGGTTGGATCACAAGTGACTTTTTTACCCAGCACATTAATATTTTGCTCCACCAGGTAAGAGCAGCTGAAGGTGAAGGATTCTCCCCCCACTCCCTAGGAGGAGCTGGATGGACAAACTGAAGAATAAGGTACTTAACATAAAACCCGTGTATGGCACCTTCCTTGTCTTGGTGCAGTTTGGCCAAAAGTTCTGTCTTGGAAGTGCTTGTTGTATAATTCAGCAGCTTCTACCCTTCCTTCTACCAAATTGTAGTGAGCTGTCTTTGCCCTTTCCTTGGAAAAGTAGAACCCTTTATTTACTGATGCACTTATTTATTAGGAATATTAGGTTTAAAAAACTGTGTTTATTGGCTTTTTCGTTCATTTGCAGTTTGCAAGGTTGGATTGCCTTGGAATGGTCTGCCCCACCACTATTTTTCCCCATAAATTCTGTTATTTTTAGTGCATGAATTTGGGAATGAAAAAATGTTCAGGAGTACTTTTATCATGTTATTGCAGAAATGCCTGTATGCTTCTTCCCGTTTGTAACCATGGAGAAATTATTCATGCTCTTATTGAAAGCCAATTCCTCCAAGCATGGACTGCATTCCATTGCCTTATTCAAGGACCTGGCTCCAGTATTTATCCTTTTTCCTAGCTTATCAGTTTTTCGTCTTTCCTGGAACATTCTCTTCAACATTAAAAAAAAAAAAAATGCTGCTACTTCTCCTGTCTTAAAAAAGAAAATCCTCTTGACTTCACATCCTCTATCTACTACCTCCAATCTTTGCTCCCTTTTCAGCAAAACTAGTTGGAAGAGTTGCATACAGTGGCTACCTCTGGCTCTTTTCCTCTTTTCTATGAACCCAATCCAGTCTGATTTTACTCCTTCTCTACTCCACCAAATCTCCCACTGTCAAGGTCATTAATGACCTCCTCTTTGCTAAATCCAATGGTCAATTTCCAGTCTTTCTCTTACTAGGCTGGTGAGCAGAGTTTAATAGTTGGTCACTCCTTGCACCATATTTCTGTTCATTTGCCTTCCAGGCAACCGTTGTTTTCCTCCAGCCTCACTGGAGGAAAACAAGTTCCTTCTCAGGCTCCCTTGCAGATTCCTTTTCTCTTGACCTCTTAGTGTCGGAGGAACCCAGGGCTCAGCTCTTCTTCTTTTCCTTTCTTTCCTTCACTCAATCCTTTGGTGATCTCATCCAGTTTCATGGCACCTTTATGCTGCAAATTCCCCAATGCATATCTTCAGAACAGACCTTTGGCTTACCCTGCAGACTGTATATTCAATTGCCTACTCAGCACCTCCACTTGGATGTTGAATGGGCATGCCAAAATGAGCAAGTCAGCTTCTGATGTCTCCCACCAAGCCTGCCCCTCTGGTAGTCTTTCCCCCACCCATTGACTGGCAACTCCACTGTTCCAGGTGCTTGGCCAAAACTTGTAGTCATTCTTGCCTGTTCTCCATCTATCATACCACACATCAGCAGATCCTGCTGGTTCTACTTGCTAAATATATCCAGAATCCAGCAGCCTCTTGCCACCACTACTGCTATCGCCCTGGGGAAAGCTACCATTTTCTTTTGCCTGGATTATTGCAAAAAACTCTCAACTGGCTTCTCTACTTCCACCCCTGCCTCCCTACAACTGGTTCACAGTAGAGTGGTCACGGTGATCCTGTAAAATGTGTATTCGATTGCTGTCAGGTCAAAACGCTACAGTGGCTTTGAGTCAAAGTCGGTCTTCAAGGCCCTGTGGTCTAACCTGCCCCGGTCCCCTGACCTGCTGCTCACACTTCCTTTAACCTCTCAACCTCCCCCTCTAACTCCACTCCACACACACTTGCTTCTCTGCAGTCTTTATAACTGGCCCTTCCATATGCCTGGGACACTTTTCCATGTCCTTACATATCTGCTCAAATCTCCCATTCTCAATGAAGCCAGAGCTATTTGAGAAGAATGCAAAGCTCTTCTGTTCCCCTCCTCCTGGCCCTCCACTTGTCATCTTTTAACCTATCAAATAGATTACTCCCACTAGAGTCTTATGAGGGCAGGGATATGTTTGGTTCACTGATAAGCTCCAAGCCTTGGCAGGGAGTAGGTATGCAATAAACACTTACCATATGAACACATGATAGGCTATAGTCCACTGGGCCTACTGGGAGCTGTGTGCAGGTAAAAACTCCACTCACCCCACACTGACCACAGGGCCCTGACACTGGGCCTAAGTCATGTGCCACACCCTAGCTGGAAAACAAGTTTGAGAATTTTCCCCAACATGGGAAGGTTGTTCAGATAGTACTACAGCAGCCACAAAGCTAAGTCACTACATTAGGCTAATGAAAAAAAAAGAACTCATATTTTTTTATCAACTTCCTATTTCTTCAAGTACTGAACATAATGCATTTAAGTAATAGGTGTCAATTTATTAATACTTTTAGAAAAAAAGTAAAGTTTTGTTTTCTGTCATGTTGGGGGATACTGGCTTATTAACTCACAGGGTTATTATTCCCACTGATGTTTTATAAAATAGGGGACACAGCAAATGTACTGCAAATTAAGTTATTTTCATTCCAGTGGAGAACAAAATGACAGCTTCAAAAAATCAAGTTTAATATCAAAAGAAGTTGATACCAAAACAAAACATAAAAGTTTCTATGTTTCAGAAATTCTGATAGTGTACATATTCCCAAACTTGTGAGGATCGAGGTCTGTTTACTTGCAACCCTCTGGCACTGTCAAGATCCCAGAGACCACCCTCTTCTAGGCTGTACCGCTGACAAATGAGGACTTGAACCCGGCAGACCTGCTATTGCCCAGGGGAGTGCGACTTCTTATATTTGTATATGAATGCATCTGGTTTTCCCAGGCTAACTTTGTAGCATTCCACTGGCACTAAAGAGCCAAAGGGTGGCATTCTGTCCAAGTGTTCCTGGTTACTGGCTTCAAGTGAAGACCATGCTGGCTCTGGTACGGCAGCTTTCTCTTCAGGATTCAAGCATTCTTCACTTCCAGGTTCATCTGTGCGGCTGCCCTTGGGACACAAGGAGACGCTGCTCTCTTCACAACCTTTAAGGCGCCTGAGGTGGTCTCCACTAAGCAGCAACACGATGGTCCCGCCAACATGAAGCACTCTGTGACAAAAGATGATAATTGTTTGGGGACTTCCTCCTTTGTAGACAACAAACAATCTCACTTTGTTTAAAATATCTGGTGTTTTTAATTTGAAATTTAATTTTATCTATTTAAATACGAGGATTTTGATAATTAGGTAGTATCTCCCAGAATGCATATTCATTATGGTAATTATGGAAACACTAGTACAAATCTGCTTTAATTATCTATTTTTGCTCTATTTAAAAGGCAAACCTCAAAGTAATTTGTAGTCACAGTCTAATAAATGATTGTACAAAGGAAAAGCCAAAATGAAAGAATCCTAAGGAATCAGCATATGTGAAAGGCAGCTGGCTGATGGCAGAAGAAAGTCACCAGGAAGGAGTGAGGACATGAACAAAGAAAGGGCAAAAGGGAAGATCAGAAAAAGAAGGGAAGACCTGGAAATGTCAGCTCGTGGAAAATCCATGCTCTTAATTCTATGACCAGGGTCTGTATGGAACTTATGTAGAGAAAGTGATGTCAGGCATACTGTCCCCTGAATTGCTGAAGAGATGACTACTCAGGGGGAGAGAGAGGCAAGTAAAGAGTTAAAGAGTGTGGCAAGGCCACCATCAAGGTGAGTGTGAGGTGCGGTGGGAACAGCTCGGTTAGGGAGGACCCAAAGCCAGGCACTGAGAGTGGGGAAAATGCCCAGAGGATGAGATCCCCTATACTGGGTGTTAAGGACAAGCAGGAGTGAGCCAGGCTGAGGGACTGGAGTAAGGGGGTGCTGGATGCAGAGGAAGTCACCATGTCAGGAAGAAGCGGAGCAGGGGAGGCGCTCAATGTAGCTCAGCTGAGGGTGAATCAGTGGGGGTAGGAGGAGGTGGGAGGACAAGATCTCGGTTTGGCATGTGTTGAGGGTGGGGCCAACAGACAGCTGGACACACAGCCTGGAGGTGATGCGAAAGAAAGACCAGGGCTGGAGGTGGAGAATTCACTGTTTCCAAGACGAAATGGCAGATAAAGCCATGATGGTGGATGACAGCAAAGTGGCAGTACAGGGAGAAGAGGAAAGGGCCAAGGAACAAACTTCACATGCAAGGAGGGCAGAGGAGGAAGGGCCCACGAAGCAGAGAGCCTGAGAGAAAGTCTGGACAATGCTGATGTCATGGAAGCCAAGAGAGTACAGATTCAAGAAAGGAAAGAATGATCTCAACAGTGTCAAGTGCTGCTGGACGAACACGAAATGAGGATCATGAGAAGTTGTTAGTAACCCTGGGGCAGCAATCTCAGTCCAGGGCAGGAGCCGGGGCTGGTCTGCTGGAGTCAAGGGGGGACTGGACGGTGAGCAAGCAGAGATGGCAAGTGTAGACTCTTCTCTGGAGAAGTTTGGAGGTAAAGGCAAGGAGAAAGGGTGACAGCTAGAGGACCAAGACTTAAAGGGGACCCACACCACCCACCACGCCCAGCAAAGATGTCAGGAGCTTAGCTTTCCCTCATCTAAACAGCCAGCTCATCCAGGAGTCTGTCGCCAAACGACATCACAGATCCACCCGCTTCACTCTACGCTCGTACTCCGGCTGCACCATCGCAGCCGTCTCGGGACGGGCCTTGTTTCCATTCTTGTCACAATTCCCCCACCTCTTCTTCCAGGTTTCCACACAGAGGACAACTGTAAATCCCTGCAAATTCTCTCTGCCACTACACTTCACATCCATTCTGGGCTGCCACATGACTTAGCCTTCGCCCAGCTTTCCCACTCAGTGTCTGCTTGCTTCCCTTTGCTCACTATGCTCTCACACACTGCCCTTCCTCCTTCTGGCCTCAGGACATCCGGCCCTGCTGTTCACGTGGCACTGACACTGGTTCCCTTGTGTGCTTTCTCATCATTCAGGCCCCAGAATTCAAACATTATCTCCTTGAAGAGGCCTTTCCTGAGCATCTATCCCAGGCAGCCACTGCCTTTGTCTTAGTCACTCTCTTAGTCCTCTTTAATTTCCTTCATTGTCTCATTCATGATCTGAAATTATCCTGTTTATTATTCATGATATCTTCCCATGCTGGAGTGCCAGCCCCATGTGGGCAGAGACTCTATCCTGTTCACAGCCACATGCCTAGTTCAGTGTGTTGATATGCAAGGCTGCAAAAGGGCCCAGGGAAGGAATGGCTGGATTTGGAGAGATGAGATGAACGAACAGGTTGCGGATAAGAATGAGAAGTGGGCAGAGAACAATCTGTGAGGAGGCAGGAACCAAGGGGATAAACCCTGGTTACAGGAGAAGAGAGGGCGAGATGGAACAGGGCTGTACCAGGGGACAGAAACAAAAAACATGCAAGTATCTCTAAACACTTTTTACCTACAATGTTAACAAAAATAAAAAGACTACCGTACTCCGGATGGCAAGATTAGGGGAGAATTAGTACTCTCGAAGACAAAAACTGGTTTAACTTTTTTGGACAGTAGTTTTAGCAATAATGTATAAAAATATGAAGTATACTAACCTTTGACCCAACAACCTTACTTCTAGGAAATTATTCCAAGATGTAACAGTAGAAGCAGTAGCAGCAATAGAATTAATAGTGACGACAATGGCAGTGACAGCTATTATTTGCTCGGTGCTTATTATGTGCTAGGCACTGTTTTATATGCTTTGTACTATATACCATTTAATCTAGAGAATTCAAGTATATTCTGTTAGCATTGCCATTTTGCAGATGAAGAAGCTGAGGCACTGTGGTTTTAAGTAACCTAGTCAAATAGTAAGTCTCAAAATTGAAGGATATTCAGAGCATTGTTCTTTATTAAAATGAAAAAGTGGGAATTACCTAAATGCTCATCCATAAGTACTGGCTACATAATGGTATATACCTATAATGCAATACTATGGATACCACTGAAAGCTATGTACATTATAACAGCTAGTTAGACAGGAGATTCATGACATATTTTTGAGTGAAAAAAGAAAAGGTTATACAGTGCAGTAAACTAAGGATGATCCTATTTACGTAAAATTGAGAACATGAATCTATGTGTATACGTACATGGAACGATGTCCATTAGAATTACTTCACCATTTATGGTAAAATTTTCAAATAATAGAGGAAATAAGAAAGTAAAAAAATCGCCCAAAATCCTGCTACTCAGAGATAATATTTTTGATAAATATCCTTCTAGGCATCTTTCCATGTTCATATAAACATAATTTACTAAGAAAGCTATTCAGAAATTATAAAGCAACATTTCCTAAAACTGTATTCCTCTGAACACTAGTGTAGTATGATTGTTTCCTGTGGGGGAAAAAAAAAACACAACAACTCAACAAGAATTATGTGGTTAATAAGTTGGGGAAATTCTATTAAACAAGATAAAAGAGGTTTCTCTTTTGCATGTGGACCCACAAGACCAAGAGTAGATGATACAAACACCCAAATTATTTGAACTTGAGCATGAAGCCTTAACCTTCTAACACTAATTTCTGTTCCGAGCAGTCTGGTATACTCTGTTTTTTGAACACACTTTTTGCTTCATTACTTACTCAAGAAATACCTGCTGAATATGTCTATGTATAGAACATGGTGTGGGCTCCTTTTTTATTCTTTGCAAATTTCTGAATTTCACTGAAATCATGCTTCTTCCATGAATCCAACTCATGTCTTTTGGAGATACAGTGACTTCCTCCATCCAGATGAGCAAGCTGAATTTCTAACTTTGCTTATCTGTTTTACATGGTTATAGCTGAGAGGAAAGCTCAAATATGAGACTTAATTCTTCACAGTGCTTTGCATACAGGAAATTGTTATTCCCCAAATAAATTAAGGAAGAAATAACTGAGCTGAGAGTGCATAGCTCACACCACCAGAGCTATCGATCATCTGTCCGACAATTCTAAATTCCGACTGCATGTTCTTTCTTGAAGAATACAGTGCTATATTGCTACCTTCAGGACCCAGTTATTTCCACTGCTTATTATAAACAGGTTTATTTGGTATTTTTTATTTTTACTAACACAAGTCCCCCTCCATTCCCTTCTACTTTCTATCTACAGCCTCAAACTACTGGTAAACTACTGGGAAAAAAAGTTATGTGCACTTAGAGATATATTTATCTATATCCCCACCTACTTCCCCAAAGCACTGGAGTGGTTTATACTAAAACATCAGGTACGAGCTAACAGTTTCTGGGTGCCTTCTAAGTGTCCAGCACTGTCCTAAGACCTTGAAGACCACTGACTCCTCAAAATAATGCTATTAAGTAGGTACTGAATAAAGATGAGGCACAGAGTGGTTTAGCAGCCTGCCTATGACAGAAAAACTATTAAGTAACAGAGCCAAGATTAGAGCCCAGATATTCTGGCTCCAAAGCCTGTACTCTTCATCACTACATCATGCTACACTTCCCATGTAAAACCTCAAACCAGAAAAAGTCAAAGTCAAACCATAAAGGCTGACGGCAGGTGGCAAGGAAGCTTGGTCACAGGAGAAGGAGACGTTCCTTATGTTCAAATACATAAACTTTGAACTGACTCTATGGGCGCACTTGAATCATGTGGGAAATTCTGAATATTTTCCTAATTCTAAGGTAAATATTTAAACTTACTGAAACAATGTGAGGGCGGTCATATCTACTATTGTCTCATTTTCAGTTACTTAGAATAAAACCCAAAAACTGGCCTAGAGAAAGCCAGTATAATTTTACTGGCTCTGAAAGGCGTGTCTACGCCAAACACTGCCCTCCACTGACTTATGGAGATGTTTGAAATATGCAGCACTAGGTCATCAGGCAGGCGAAGCCACCATCTCTGTGAAGTTCCACAGTAAGTGTAAAGTTCCACACTAAGTGTAATGTGCTCACACATATTATCTCACCATGCGCTGGTTTAATAGTAGAGCTGGTGAGTAACCTTGCCAGGCTCAAAGGCTGTGGTTATTAACTCTGGCAGTACTGCAGAATCACCTCGAGAGTGATTAAGAAATACCAATGGCCAGGTTCCACCCCGGACCAATTTAATCAGAGCCTCAGTGGGGAGGAGTAGAGAACCGGCACCAGTGTTTTTCCAAAAGTTTCTGAAATCTCAGGAACGTGCTACCAGGCAGGAGCTCAGGAAATGTCTGAATTACAGGTGCTGCGCAGAGAGAGAGCCCAGTGATGTCCCAAGTTAGGTAACTGCGGAACAGGGTTATGTAAGGCTCTTGACTGGACATTGACTGTACATGTTGTCCCGCGCCATCAAGTGCTGATTAAGACGATTTAATTCGAACTGACCCCTTATCCATATCCTTTCATTCCTCTGTGTGTTCTAGGTTCTCTCCTATTATCGACTTAAATATCCAGAAAGTATACATTCAAGCCTCACTATTTGAACCTCTCAAAGAAATACTTTCACTGAATTATATTCCCTGGGCTTGACCTTAAAACACAACATGACTAGCACCTCTGCATTTTCATTTCAAATCAACAATAAAGCTGTCCATTCTGTGACTGAATGTTCTGTATGTAAATTCTGTTCTGTGGTTCAGTAGCCTCTGTGATCTTGAGAAAGAGAGTCTTTCTGGGTCTGTTTCTCTCCTATAAAGTGTAGGGGATTAACACACAGTGGGCAGGGTACGGGGAGAATTAGAACTAAATACGTAACTAGCTTAGTGACTGAAATACAGGCCACTATTTTAGATATCCAAATTTCAGCCAATAATGAAAAATTAATTTATTTCCTAAACAAAACTTATACAATGACACGGGATAACTATTTCAATTAAAAACTTCTGATGTGAAACCTTAGAAAATTAAGCTATAAAAAGTCTGGGAAATTACTAAAATGCAATCAAATCTTAACTGAACAGCTATGATAATGTTTTGGTTAAATGTCCAATCACTCCGAGTTCCTGTCGTGGCACAGCGGAAACAAATCTGGCTAGGAGCCATGAGGTTGAGGGTTCGACCCCTGGCCTTGCTCAGTGGGTTAAGGATCCGGCATTGCCGTGGGCTGTGGCGTAGGTCGCACACACAGCTCAGTTCTGGTGTGGCTGTGGCTGGCAGCAGTAACTCTGATTAGACCCCTAGCCCCGGAACCTCCATGTGCGTGGGTGCGGACCTAATAAGACAAAAAGATAAAAACAAAAACAAAAGTGCCACAGTTCAAAAATTATGGAAATAAATTCAACAACTTACCTTTCCATTTCTTGCAGAATGCTTTTGATATCTTTTCCTAACTTAAACTTTTTCCCAAATGGAATGTCAGAAATAATAATATCAACACTTTCTGAAGGTAATGGCAATTCTGAAATACAAAAATGAGAATATCCTATTACAGCAAGTTCAAAAATATACAACCCAAACATGAAAAAAAAGGATTGTTTTTGCATATTAAATAAAATTTAGGATTGCTAATATTGTTTCTAAGGAACATCAAGATCCTGAAAGGCTTTCAGAATCATTGAAGATAGATGGTATGGTTTTTGTATTCTGTTCTTTGAAAAGTGGTTTTTTAGGTAATAATAAAATATGACATAAGTTAGCAGAATTGTAAATTAACCAGAAAATTCAACTCTTTAAACACATTACATGGATAAAGAGTTGCTAGAAGTAAGAAGAAACATATTAGGCTGTCTAGAAAAACCTTTTACAAAATTACATCCTGTAATTTTCATTTCCCTTCTCATGGTTATATATAAAATTTTGCATGTGTAGATCTATTAGGTTTTTTTGGTCATTAGATAAAGGTTATTTGAATTTTCTTTAAAATTTTTTTCATCTCCATGAGCTATTAATTAGTGGGATAAATGTGGATTTGTTCATTGTATTTGGATTTTTATCAGATTTGGCTTTTTTTTTTTTTTAAAGATTTTACTGGGGGTATAGTTGACTTACGTGTTAGTTTCAGGTGTAGAGCAAAGTGAATCAGTCATACATATACAAATATCCATTCCTTTTCAGATTCCTTTCCCATATAGGTCACTACAGAGTATTGAGTAAATTTCCCTGTGCTTAGAGTAGGTCCTTGTTACTCATTCATTCCATCAACTTTCCAATTCATCCCTCCACCCTATGCTTCCCCTTTGGTAACCATTAAGTTTGATTTTGAAATCTTTGGGTCTATTTCTGTTCTGTGAATAAGTTCTTTTAATAAATTTTTATTAGATTCTACATATCTCATATGATATTTGTCTTTCTCCAACTTACTTCATTTAGTATGTAATTTCTAGGTCCATCCACGTTGCTGCAAATGGCATTATTTCATTTTTTTATGGCCGAGTAATATTCCATTGCATTTATGTACATCTTCTTTATCCATTCCTCTGTCCGTGGACATTGAGGCTGCTTCCATGTCTTGGTTATTGTAAGTAGTGCTGCAATGAACATTGGGGTGCACGTATCTTTTCAAATTATGTTTTTCTCTAGATATATGTCCAGGAGTGATATTGATGGATCATAAGGTAGTGCTATATTTAGTTTTTTAAGCAATCTCCATACTCTTCTCCATAGTGGCTGCACCAATTTACCTTCCTACCAACACTGTTAGGAGGGCTCCCCTTCCTCCATACCCTCTCCAGCATTTATTGTCTGTAGGCTTTTTGATGATGGCCATTCTGATGGGCGTGAGGTGATACTTCAATGTAGTTTTGATTTGCATTCTTCTAATAAATAGTAATGCTGAGCATCTTTTCATGTGCTTTTTGGCCACCTGTCTGTAGATGTATTAGTTTTTAAGAGAGATGCCCATAGGTCTCATTTTAAGGAGACCCAAAAGGTTAAGAATATCTATTTAAGTCCTAAGACTAGAGAAAAGGCTAAACAATCAATAATCAATAAACTGAATACCATCACTAAATAAAATGAGTGTTTAATTACTGAATCTAAATTTGTCAACTTTACATTTTATTCTTGTAAATAAGATTACCATAAGGTAATACATCCATTTAAAAAATTTTTTTTAAGGCTTACAGGTGAGGCATATGGAAGTTCCCAGGCTGGGGGTCTAACTGGAGCTATAGCTGTGGGCCTACACCACAGCCACAACAATGCCAGATCCTTAACCCACTGAGCAAGGCCAGGGATCGAACCTGCATCCTCATGGATACTAGTTGGGTTTGTTTTCACTGAGCCACACAGGAACTCAATACATCCAATCTTAACTTACACATTTTCTGAGTATACTTTTCACTTTCTACTTATTTTTCTTCCAATATCACCTACATTAAGTTAGATAATCATTTTCATTTCGGAGATCATCTAATTCTAAAGAAATGCAATATAACTTAAATAATCTTTATTCTGAATACAATACAAATTTTTGTAGGCAGGAAATTTAATCACAAAACAAAAAAATCCTGTTATTTAGGAAAGTCTAATAAACACTTGTTAATCTTTCCTAGTTATCTGAGATCAGCAGAAGAAAGTGGGTGGTTAGAAAACAAGGACCAGGATGATATTCTTTTAGGGCTAGGCAGGAAATCTTTTTTCCAAGTCATGTTTTAACTTCATGCACTTGATTTTAGGGTGCTGATATCAGACGCATTAATTTGAAAACCATATACTTTCTACCAAATTACTGAAGATGATGGACAATCAAAGCAACCATGTATAACAGCTTATGAAGAACAGGCAGTCATTTACTCTTGCGATTGAGCCCAAGTCTTCTGTCTACACACATACATTAGTTGCCCATGTTCAGGTCTGGTAACATTTCCTCCCCTTTTGGTCAGCCTCTATCTATCTTATAGTTTGCTGAACTGTTTTAAATCATTTTAGAAGTTGAAGGAAAACTTCACCTAGATAGAAGAGAGTAATTTTTTACAAACTGCTTATAACAGACAAAACTGACAAAAGTGGTGTCATTTTACAATAGAATATCATATCGTCTAAGCTTTTGTTGATATGGCTTTTCTTGTGCAGGCTCTCTTGTCAGACAGTTTGCATTTGGCTCTGCCACCTTCTAGCCATGGGACTTTGGGACATTATTGCTATTTTCTCATCTGTCAAATGGGATGAGTACTTATCTCAGGAGTTACCAAGTGAGGAATTTATTCAAAGTATTTAGAAGAGTGCCTGGGGCACACAGCAGGCACTCGGTAGCCATCAGCTATGGCTGTAGTTATTATTTACAATGTCCTCTCTGATGTGTACAGGGAGATGACAGCCGGGTGGAGACCAGTGGGTTGGGAATCCTTCCAAGGAGCTCTGTGGAACTCTGCAATTCCTTCTCACAGCGTTCAAAGGCCTAGGTGGGACAACCACTTCCCTTTAGCAGTGGCTCTCAAAGTATGGTCCCCAGACAAGCAACGTCAGTATCGCCTGAGAACTATAAACGCAAATTCTCAGGTCTCCAGTCAAACCTATTTAGTGTGATCAGAATCATCTGAAGGGCCTGGTAGACCACAAACTGTTGGCCCGACCTCCAGGGTTTCTGATGCAGAAAATCCTAACATCATGAGCATCTGACCCATAAGATTCAACACACAGTAAAATCGCTCAAATTATCAAATGCCTAACCTGTCTGTGAACAAAGAGTCTGTAACCAGAGAGATACAATTCTGAAATACATAGCTGAAAACAAGAATAATCTTTTAAAAATCTCTTCAGGATGAAAAAAAATTAAAGTAACGGTGTGTCTTGAGCAAAAGAATTGTCCTATTTCTTTCCTTCTGGGAGAAAATGAGTAAGAACTGCTTAAAGCCAGGATTATAGTCCTAAGACGTTTTCTTCTTCTTTTTTGTTTTTTTTGCTTTTGGGGGCCGAACCCAAAGCACACGGAAGTTCCTAGGCTAGGGGTCGAATTGGAGCTACAGCTGGCCGTGTACACCATGGTCACAGCAACATGGGATCGGAGCTGTGCCTGTGACCTCCAACACGGCTCACAGCAACGCCGGATCCTTAGCCCACTGAGCAAGGCTAGGGATTGAACCTGTGTCCTCATGGATGCTAGTTGAGTTCGTTTCCACTGAGCCACAACAGGAACTCCAAGATGTTTTCTTCCAAAAGGCTTTAAAAGCCTCCAGAGTGTCTATGTGTATACTTAGACAAAAGAAAGCTTGAGAAGTTTTATGTGGGCACACCCTTTTATTATTTTCTTTCATTGTACTTTCTGCTGTGTTATTCTTTCCTTAGTCCAGGCTTTTAACAATGGCATTCTTAAATTCTCAGTTGTTCAAAATTAGTTGTATGTTGATTCAATACTCATGATCAATCACATTACGTTAGCTTCTCTAGTCCTCAGTTGATTCACTTCTTAAAGGGCTGGATTTTTTTATTAATTTTTCCCTCTTCAAAAGTTCTTCTTAGTGAAGTATTACCTGAACTTTTTTATATTTGAAAATATCTCTGTAGTAAAATGACATCTCAGTTGGCTGTATTTGTTCATTTTTTTCCTTGGGGTTTTTAGGGATAGATTTCAATGTCTTGTTGCCAGTTTTGTTTTATTACCAATAACTGCACTTAATCAAAAATTTCTAAAACATAAGTTTTTCAGCACTTTGTTGAATTCTTTGATTATTAATTTGGAATGAGTTTTGAAAACGCAACCACAACTAGATAACTTGTTAAATTATAAAGTTTATATATAGCACAATTGTAAGATACTCTGGCTGATTTACAAAATAATTCTTCAAGGTGTAAACATTTTAAAGCCCAGCTACCAACACACAAGCAAATAAAGCATGTACTGTTATGCTGAATTACTTTTTTTTTTTGCATTCAACCATCTTTATCACAGACAGACTGCAGTTCAGTTACACTGTGTATATTTAAAAAAATTTTTTTAGAAGTCTATTATTTTGATAACTCAAGTTTCTTTTTCAATTCAGAACGTCACAGCTTATTTGGGTACCACATCAAATTCCATGTACCTTTCTGCTTCATAGGTTTATTTAATAAAAATATTAATTTTCAGCATGATGCTGTGGTCCACCAAATAATGTATAAACAGATACATGTGCAGCGCTGAGCTGAATTTACAGTAGCACTCACTATAATGAAAAATGTCTCATCTCTGACAGAAAAAACTTTCTAAATTTTCAAGAAGGGGGGGAAGCTAGACTGCTACTGGAATTGATTTAGCTGATTTTCTTTTTGGAGCATCAGATAACACTGATAGAAAGCGGGCAATATTTAACTTTCTGTGGAGGTCTTCTGCTAACGGAGCCAACATATTAATAGCTATAATTTCATTTTGTTTACGTAACTCAGAAAACTTGGAATTGAAAATGAGCAAAATTCATTTAGAAGAGTGCTCATTTGATGTAAATGAAAAGTCATGCTTCCCAGAGTGATATTTAAATGCATTTCCTTCAGCTGTGATATTACCATAGCTCTCACAGTGGATGACAGATGTCAATAAACATTTTACTCAAGTTGTGTTCATCAACAGCTTTGTTGAGAAATGGTACCTCAGTATTAACTTTTTCACTAAATATGCACTTTTAAAACTTTACTGCTGCTGAAAGAGTCTGTTACAGAATAGCAGTGTTACCAAACAAAAAAGGGATTTATATTATATGATAAATGATAAAGCCATTGCAGCAAAAACACTCAAACTCTCTATGGTGAATTTCTTATCCTGCACATATTTCATGTATACCTAACCTATCACCTCCTACACTTCCTTCCAATTCCCCAAATGCCAGGGCAGCCTGGCAGCTTCATGAATCTTGCGGAATGTGGTATGGGCCAAAATAGATGCCTGGCTGGAACACCAGGGGCCAGGCCAAGGGGCAGGAATAGCATTACAGGAAAACCCACACTAATATGAAAGAAAAGGCAACCACCACATTACGGAGAGCTTACAGGTGTGTTTAAAAAAAGCATGCCGTGCATCTACAAGGGTAGAGATGTGCCTGAGACCAAATTGTAGTTGTTATCAATAATCTTATTATATATACTCCTTCAATGAATGTGACAGGCTATAGAATGTCTAAAACTGGAAGGACTGAAAATATTCCCCTTTTCACCTGCCTATAATTTTGTCATTTTAGCTAATCATATGTGTGTTTCTTTTACTCAAATCTGCATATATATATCATACTAAGAATGTAAATATATCTGCAGATTTTTAAAATAATCCCAATGACTAATTATTTCCTAAGATAGCCTGCAACATAATATTCATTTGCTTCCCAATTTTCATGATGATGAAAACCTGAGAACACATGCAATTTCTGCATGTTAAAGAATCATCTAATTTTATATTAGTAGAGGGTCATAAGATAGAGTATTACTAAAAAAGTAGAAAAAAATAAAGCCATTAAAGCACACAAAGAGGATGAAGACATCAATTATGCAGTAGTGTAAATTACGGTAGGAGTTTTACTAACATCCTAGATATATCCATGCTTAGAGAAGTCTTTAATTCTTGCTGTAAAAAGGTGTGAGATCCTTGTGTGGAAATACAATTCTAAATTGTATTTACGATGAGAGCTTTTAAAAGTAACACCAAGTTAAGGAAGAAAATCAACACTTGTATCTAGCTGGAATGTCTACCTCTAAAGTAGAGGTATGCATTAAAGGGCTACTGATTAAATAGTTAATATTGGCTCCTATGTACACAAGATATGTAATTCCCCCAGACTTCCAATCTTAAAAGGCTGCAGTGTTGAAACAAATTTAAACAGTGTTTCTTTCCTCCAGAAGGTTATCTTGAAAATAAGCAATTAATTCATAAAAGAAAAATCTACAAATGATATAATGTGAAAAAAGTTTTGCCTTACTAGTAATTAAAGAAAGGTAAATTTTATAAATTTTTATCAAATTGGCAAAGAGTTTAAAAAATTGTAATGAAATGATAATATCCAGTCTAAACAAAGGTTTAGGGAATGTGCACTAATGGCCATACCTGTTCTGGTGTGACCTGTTACCACTTCCATCCTCATGTGCTCAGCCTTCCCTGACACTGGGAGTGCCCGCCCCACACCTGTGAGCTGCGTGCCATGCTTTCTTGGGGACGGTGGGAGTATTGGATGAGCAGTTTTCTCTCTCCTACAGTGTCAAGTAGTTTCCCCTGTTAATCTGGTCATTCTCTTTAGCATATAGGAATGTTGTACTTTAAAAAAAAATGAATTCTAATTTTTTAAGGGCTGCATCTGTGGTATATAGAAGTTCCCAGGCTAGGGGTCCAGTTGGAGCTGTAGCTGCTGGCCTACCTATACCACAGCTCACAGCAACGCTGGATCCTTAACCCACTGAACAAGGCCAGGGATCAAACCTTCATCCTCATGGATATTAATCAGGTTCATAATCCCATGAGCTACAATGGGAACTCC
This sequence comes from Sus scrofa, assembly GCF_054392235.1. NCBI lineage: Eukaryota > Metazoa > Chordata > Mammalia > Artiodactyla > Suidae > Sus > Sus scrofa. Next base: position 112,790,505 of record NC_139385.1, on the reverse strand, counting down.
TGAATTCTAATTTCTATCTTCAAAAAATCCAGGCTTGATCCCTAATCTTCCCTGTTTCTCTGCTCACTTTACCAGCCAAACTGCTCAAGAGGATGATCAGCACTAGCCATCGTGAAGTTACCTTCTCCCATTCTCTCCACCACTCAGGCAGGCAGGACTTTGTTCCTGCTGCTCCATGGAAATGGCCAGGCCTTATTTTGCTTTACCAACTGGCAATATCTGACATAGCTGATCATTCTTCCTCAGATTCTCTTATTATATTGCTGGTTGTTCCTTTACTAGATTCTCACCCTCCAGACCTCTAAGCATCTCATCCTCAGAGGAAGCCTTTCTTCTTTACTTCTACTCATTCCCTAGGTGATCTCATGCATTTAAATGTCATCTACACCAGTGATGGCAACCCTCTCCCCTAAATGCCAGATGTGTATATCAAACTAATACCTCGACATCTCCTGCGCGTGGTGTCTAATTATCATGTGGAACCAAATGGGCCCCAAACTCTAATCTGTTCCCCCTGCAGTTTTCCTCAACTCAATAAAAGGAGGCCACCTTCTAGCTGCCCAAGGCGGAGAGCTCAGGGTCATTCTTAGTCTTTTTCTCACATTCAATCCACCAACAGATTGTGTTGGCTCTACCTTCAAAATATGTATATATCTGACCTCTTTTCAACACCTCCGACAATACCACTTTGTGTCAACCCATCATCATTTCTTACCTGGATTATTGCAATGATCTTGTAACTAGTTTCTTTGCTTCCATCTGTGCCCTACTCGTCTGTTTTTAACATGGTAGTTAGAGCGACCTTTTTAAAAAAATGAGGATTTATTTGGCTATCTGGTATCACAGAGAACTTAAAAAAAAAAACTTAAAAAAATCCAAGTGAGCACTTAGGCTTGTTTTTAAAAGTAAAATCTTATGGGAAATGCCCAAAACATAAAAACCGACAAAAGTGGAGTTGGTAGTACAGCCAAGTTCTAATGGCCAAATCAGTACTTCTTCCTCATGCTGCCAAGGCACTCTTGAGACTGTAAAGATTTTGAAAAACCACTGCTCAGGAATGATTTATAGAGCTATTCCATCTTTCCTGAAGTTCTCACCCCCCCAAAAAAAAAACTTTTCTCAAGAAATGAGGGTATATGAAAACTTGCTTTCAGTGTAATCACCCCCGACTTCCTCTAGAAACTTGTCTCTTATGCATAGAGTCTTTATTAAAAACCTGGACTGAAAGTCTGAAAGGACAGTCATTGGCACCAAACAACTATGACATCTCAATCAATAATACCATTTCTTCTTTGAGGCTGCGTTGTTACACATTTATACAAAAGTTATCCTAACATTCTTTTTTTTCTTTTTTTTTTAGGGCCTCACCCACGGCATATGGAGGTTTCCAGGCTAGGGGTCGAATCGGAGCTACAGCTGCCGGCCTACACCACAGCCACAGCACACAGGATCCGAGCCACATCTTCAACCTAGACCACAGCTCATGGCAATGCCAGATCCTGAACCCACTGAGCAAGGGAACTCCCAACATTTTCTTCCTGAGAGTAACTCATCTCTACCAGTTTCCCACTACAATAAAAAACATTTTTTAAAATGATAGTTTGTTCCTCTACATGACAGCTTCAGTATTGGGACTTAGCTATCACCCAGTCTCACTGTGTCAAAAGAATACAGTTGTCTTGGCTGAAATTAAAGGTGGTCACTTTTAAGGGAGAAAGGGTACACTAAGGGAAAGAAAGATGGAATGTGAGGCTTTTCTGAAACAGTCTAAACACCATGGGCCTTAGGAAAATAATATTTCAGACTTCACAGACTTGACTCCTTGTTATGTTTCTCACTGCTGATTTTCCCCTCAGTAAAATGGGAGTGATATTTTCCTTCTGCCTCCCAGGGTGACCAACTGTCCTGGTTTCCCCAGAATCTCCCAGTTTTAACACTCAAGTAGTACTGGTTTACTTTTAAACTGGGATGGGTGGTTACCTTATTCCCTATATCACAGGAATACTGTTTAACTGAGGCAAGGAGAAGGTAAGATAATTCAATATATTTCATATAGTTCATCTGAAAGAAATCTGAAGAGCTATTATTATTATTCTATTCTCTTTATGCCTATAATAAGTGATCCCTGGTTATGAGAAATGGTTCAGATGCAACAAACACATCTTAAAAAGGCATGGTTTTATTTAAATGCTTAGGCAAACTACATAAATAATGTTCTAGAGCATGAATCTCTTGAAAAATAAAAGTTACAATAACGGAAGTAAACTGAGTATTGGCCCCACAGGTCTATTACAAGGTACAAACAATTCAACTTTTATATAGGAAAAGGGAATCTTGCTTATTGACCCTAAATACATACATATTTACAGATTTACAAATATGACCCTACATATTTACAGATGTTCATTTTCCCGAATGTTTGCACTTTTCATATCTTACCTATAACAGAGCCTTTAAGTAACTCGATTTTATCCTTAAGGCCTGCAGCTTTCAGATTGTCAGACGCACCTAGTAACTGTGAGTCACTGACATCAGCACCCACATAATACACATCCTATGAGAAAAAAAGTCATAAGTATAAATAAAACCATCATAAGTTTATGCAGTAAAAACCTACTTGTATTTTTCCAAATGATGAAAATAAAATTAATCTAATTTGGTTAAAACAAATTTTAAAGGCTACACCTGTGGCATATGGAGGTCCCCAGGCTAGGGGTCGAATTGGAGCTACAGCTTCTGGTCTACACCACAGCCACAGCTACATAGGATCCCAGCTGCGTCTGTGACCTCACCACAGCTAATGGCAACGCCGGATCCTTAACCCACTGAGCAAGGCCAGGGATTGAACCCTCAACCTCATGGCTCCTAGTCGGACTCTCTTCCGCTGCACCATGACAGGAACTCCTAGGAGCATTTCTTTAAAATGGCATTCAACAGCAAAAACTTAAAAACTTTTTGTTAAAAATTTAAAATCTGTTAATATTTTACAGTTACAAATGACTAAAATATTTAGGGAATTATACCATTTAAGTCATGACTAATTATTGGAATTCTGCTGTATTTTCCTAAATTTATCATAGTACTTAAATAACACAGCAATTTAATTAACCCTTCACTGTCTATTTTGACTACAGTAAATAGCAACTCATATAATTAAAAAATAATAATCCCTAAAGAGATAATCTACCTGTAAATAATTAGTAAGTGAGCGCACACGCGCGCGCACACACACACACACACACGCACAGAGAGATTAAAGTAAAACACTGCCTGGTTTACCAAACTTTAGAACTTACTGGCCATTCTTTTGCAGCCTCCAAAAGTATTGTTCCAAGTCCACACATTGGATCTAAAACAAATGCACCAGCCTAGAGAGAGAAATATTGACTTGACATCATTAAATCTCTTCTAAAAGGCATTATAAAAGAAACCTAAAACTTGAAGAATCAACATTTCAGGGTAAAGACTCTTTCTATTCTTTATTAGGAATTTTAGGTAGTCAACACCCTAGGGCAGGAGTATATTTGGCACGTTTAAAGATTAGGAAGGAGACCAGTGTGGTCAAAGCACAGTGAGTGAGAGGAAGAAAGTAGTGATTACTTCGGAGAGGTGGCCAGGCAGCTCCATTCAGATGGGCTGCACTGTGCTGCATGGAATAATAACCCCCACGATCTACAGGTTTAAACACCATGGAGCTCAGGCTATATGTCCAGAGTATGACATCTGGGGCTTCTGCTTCTCACTTGGGAAGCCAGAAGTGACGTGGTCCCCACCTGGAACTCTGCTGTCACTGTGGTAGAGGGGAAAGCATGACAAATTATATATACACTGGCTTTTAAAGGTGCCATCCAGAAGTGAGATACATCACTTCCACCAACAGTTAACTGGTGAGAGCATGTCAGTCACATGACACATACAATTTTAAGGGTCCAGGAACCTGTCACCTTGTCTGTACTTGGAAGAACAGGAAATCTGGGGAAAAAACTACTAGCTCTCCCATCTAGGGGAACACATCACATAAGATCTTGTAGGTGTTATAAGGATTCTGATTCTGTTCTGAAGGATGGGAAACTATTGGAGGGTTTTGAACAGAGGAGAGTAACATGACATTACAATTTCAAAGGGATCATTCCGGCTGTTCTGCTGAAAACGGACCACAAAAGGATAGGAGTATTAACAGGGAAGTTAGTCAGGGAATCCAGCCTGAGAAAAAGGTGTTTTGAATAAAGAATGACATTGGTGGAAGTGGTGAGAAGTAGTTGGGTTCTGGGTATATTTTAAAGGTGAAACCAACAGGATGGATTGGATGTGGAATGTTAAAGAATGACAACAGTCTGAAGTGACTGAAGTTCCTGACCTTAGCATCAGGAACACCAGCTACCTGTTACTGAGTTGGGAAGCACTGTGGAGGAAAAGCTACAGAGGAGATATTCTGAGGCACCTCTTAGGCCAAGCATGTCAGGTGAGTCACTGGACTCAAGCGTTCAGAGGAGAGGTTTAGGCTACAGATATAAATTTGGGAACAGTGGTTGTTAATCAGTTTATAAATGGTATTTAAAGCATCCTAACTAGATGAACCATCTAGAAAGAGAAGTTAGAAAAGTCTGGGGGCTGGATGCCAGTGACTTCCTAGGTACAGATGTTGGAAGGTGAATTCAGTGGTGCACACTGACAGCAGCACATCCTGACACAGGCAGAACCTAGAGTGGTCCTGAAACAAAGCGGAGACATCCATTCCTAGAAGGAGTGATGATGCTGCCCACGTTCTGGTAGGTTAAGTAAGATGAGCAGTTCAGTGGTATTGGTGATGACAATCTGATGGAAGTGGGCACGAGAGAGTGGGAAGAGAAGCAGACACCAAATACGGACAGCTAATTTTAAGTTTTGGTGTAAAGGGAAGCAGAGGGGGTAGAAGCTGATGGAGCATGTGGGTTCGGGGGAAAAAATTTTTTTTTAAGTTGCAGGATATTACACATGTACATGCAGATGGGAATGACCCAGTAGAGAAAAAAGTCCTTAAGTAGGCAAGAGGGAGTGAAATCCAGTACATACGTAATGGAGTGGAACAAGGACAGCTCACTTATTACCATGATGACAAGTCAAAGTACGTGGGCGTAGATTGCAATGTGTCAGAAGACTTGGTGAGGAGAGCATGTTCAAGTTCTCTTCTCATTCCAAAATTAAAATCGAATAAGAAACAGGAGAATTAAATGTATAGCGAAGGAAGTATCTGTAATGAAGGTCTCGCAGGGAGGAGTAAAGGTAGGACAGGAGAAGAAAAAAAGGACCCTAGAGGTTTCATTTCACGATAGGGAAGAGGGGCCAGAGGGGAAAGGTCAGAGTGTCTTGGTGTAAAAACAGTATCTTGGCAAAGAAAAGAGTTGATGTCTTGATTGAAGGTAACGATAGAGTCCCATGTGTTAAACTGAGAGAGCCGGGGGAGGGAACCATTCATGGAATAGAACATAAAATCCAGCCTCAGGGAGAACAATGGAATGATTAACTTGAGATCACACTAGCAAAAATAAAAAGAGTAAACTGTAAGAAGTTATAATCAGAGTAAAAGAAGAGGAATACAATCGGGTATACCACGAAAAAAACAAAACAAAACAAAACAAAGCAACACACACTAAAAAATGAAAACAAAGTTGAGTTCCCCAGGAGCTCAGCAGGTTAAGGATCTGGTATTGTCACTGCTATGGCTTGAGTCTGATCCCTGGCCTGGGAACTTGTGCAAGCCGCAGGTGTGGCCAAAAAACAAAAACATACCTGCAAAGCTAAAAATAAAGCAGTGTGAAAGATTCACTATAAAGAAAAATGCAAAGAAAAAGATGAAAATATTAACACATTGTGAAATTTAAGTTGAATTCACAAATCAAGATAATGAAAACTTTATGCAGCAATAAAGATGCACAGTTCACAATGTAGCAGTCATAAGTGCATATATATTAAACTACATGGCAGCTGAATGAGGTAACAGCTGATAGAAATGCAAAATCTTAAAAAAAAGTAGTAACATAATAAATTTCAAAATACCTTTCAGAACTGAGCATGTAGTAAAACAGTAAGTAGAGATAATTTCTTGACTAGAAAATAAGATTTTCTTCTGTCCATGGAAGATTCACAAAAATTGATTAAGATCTTGGATGTACAGCCTACATGACTGTGACAAAAAATCAGAAATAATAAAACATAGCTATCTTTTTTTATATGGCTGCACCCATGGCATATGGAAGTTCCCAGGCCAAGAGTTCTTGTTGTAGTTCAGTGGGTTAAGACACAGACGTAGTCGGAGTTCCCGTCATGGCGCAGTGGTTAACAAATCCGACTAGGAACCATGAGATTGTGGGTTCGATCCCTGACCTTTCTCAGTGGGTTAAGGATCCAGCATTACTGCAAGCTGTGGCATAGGTCGCAGATGCAGCTCAGATCCGCTATGGCTGTGCCTGAGGTGGAAGCCTGCAGCTGCAGCTCTGATTCAACCCGCAGCCTGGGAACTTCCACATGCAGGGGGTGAGTCCGTAAAAAAAGAAAGAAAAAAAAAAAGAAAAGAAAGTTCCAGGCCCAAGGACTGAAACTGAGCCACAGCTGTGCCAATGCTGGATCTTTTAACCTACTACATCAGGCGGGAGATTGAACCTGAACCTCTGTAGTGACCCAAGCCGCTGCAGTCAGGTTCTTAACCCACTGTGCCACAGTGGAAATGCCAAAATGTAGCTATCTTTTGACAGAGCTTTTTTGTAGCCAAAATGCTCTCAGAAGTTCAATAATATATAAAGACCTATCACTGCAGTTCATAAGTATAACGCCAAGAAGAAAAATGAAAAAGCAAACAAGATGCCTGTCAGTAAGAGAATGAATAAGTTAATTACAGAAAGGACCTTGCTATTATATTAACAGGAATGAAAACATTTTCCTTTCCTTAATTTCTGCAAGAGACGCCATTGCCCATGCTATGGTGGATCTCAGTCCAGCTGTCTTGATGTAAGCTCTGCTGGCTAAAGGAACCCTACAAAGAAAAGAATACCCAGTATTACTGTATATTAAAGAACATGATATAAACAAACAAACAAAAAAAACCCCATTGCTATCTCTATATCAGTTTAACATGTTCATACAATATGCACTAAGACATTCCCTAAGTTAGAGAGTATTTAACCTTGTTGCAAAACTACCTTCTCAAATTGGCATGCTGTCAACCAGCCAGCATGGTATTTCAGAAAGGTAAATTTTTTAGACAGCTGAAATTTAAACCCTTATATATTTAACTTACAATAATGTAATTACATGAGGGAAATCTTTCTAAAGTGTTTATATACCTCCCTGACTTTCCATACGGAATAGACTTTTTCTTGCTGATCTGAAGTCATCAAGAGGAGCACACTTTTGTGATATAGCACAGGAAGCAGGGTTTAATGTACACTGACCCCTGAAATATGTTTTCTATAAAAGGTTCCCTTTGTAAATTTGCTCTTTGCTCATTTGCAAATTTCTCAAAGGACGGAATGAAGCACGACACTGCATTGTCGAAGACAATTTATTGAATGAAAGGCTGAAAGAGACACCTCCCAGTGAGTTCATTGGTCTCCATCATGTACCACTTTACACTTTTACCTCATCATTGCTACTATCAGGGTTTCTAGATTTGATACAAATTTTCAAAATGTTGTCTTCTGTTTCTCGCAATGAACATGCATTTCCTTGGAAATTTCAATGCACTTTGCTATTTTATTTATGCAATTTGTTGGAAAGATATGACAGTATGATCTCAAGAATCAGTGTGTAATAGTTTTAAGGGTAGGCTTGTTTCAAAGCCACATATGAGGGTTGTTTTACTTTTTTAAAGGTTTTTCAGGAAATAAAATTTCACATTGTAAATAGTACTGTATCCATTGATTTGGAATCTGGGATATAAATTTTGCAGACAGCAAGACTTATAAAATATTTGGATCAATGGCTTTTGCTTCTGCAGGCTAAGCGTAACAATTACTTTGCTACAAAACATTAGTTAAAACCAAAATTGAGAGATTATTTTCATACTAGACACACACAAAAAGAGAGAACTGTTATGGAAAACCGTCTGTGTCTAAGCACTTTTCTAAGTGTCAGAGATTTTATGTAGACCCTTTGAAATTTTTGATCATTACGTGGATATTTTTACTAACAGAGGTTTTATTTTATGGGAACCAATTCTATGAATACACAGCAAAGTGGATGTGTTCTCATTGTGCTTAAACCTGGGCAAAAATAATCTGCTATTACTTCAATGAAAGGGCCCTATTACATCAGTGTAATAACATTATTTCAGAGGAAATGTTCAGAAACGAACTCCTTGAAAATAAGTAATTCTCTGCTTTCACAGAATCTGGCTGATGTGTTTAACCAGAGTTTAGATGGCTTTTCCCCCTAATACAAAAGTAAATGTGGTTCTTGATCCTCTTTTCTACACATACGCATTTCTTCTTTATTCTCTTACATAATGTCTATCACCAAGTTCAAGTCATTCTCACCTACATCTCTAGCTTCGATTCGTCTCCTAAATCCCAGATTTTTATCTTTAAATGTGTTTAGACATCTTTCCCGGGAGGTTAAGTACTGCAAAATTGTATAGATATGAACTAGGCAGACCCTCCTTTCCCTGTATTTCACATCTTGAAACACTTCTTCATATTCTTAGGCTACTTACTATCTATATATTCGGTATCCTAATCTACATACCAGCTCTAGACTTGTCACCTGAACTCCAGAGCTATAACTTTTAACATTCGAGTTCTCTGATGGCCTAGGAATGAAAGGATTCAGTACTGTCACTGCGGGAGCTTGGGTTGGATCCCTGGCCTGGGACCTTCTGCATGCTGTGGGTGCAGCTGAAAAAAAAAATCTACTTGGACATTTTTCACTGAACACACACACTACCTCTTTCTCCCCAGTTTATACTTCAGAGACTGACACAGTATCTCTTATGTGCCAAAATCAGATATCTGGAAGTTATTCTAGACTCCTTAACTTCTTCTTGAATCTAGGGCCTCCTTTTTATTACCCCCAATTTCCTTTAGTTCAATGCTTCATCATTCACTGCCTGAACTATTAAAAGAGTTTAACCCCCTTTTTCTTTTGATTTCTCTTTCATGTTAAAATACAATTTCTTTGGTAATTTTTCAAAATCGCAAGTCTGATCACACCACTCTTCTGCTTCAAATTCTTACTGCTTCCAGAATAAATTCAGAGTTGTTTAACATGGCTTACAAGACACTTCATGACTCATTCCTAATCATTCAATCTCATTTTCTGCCATTGTCTCTGTGCATTTTGTCCCATCTACACCAAAACAGTCTGCTCTCTCCCATATAGCTCAAGCTCCTCCCACCTCCAAGCCTCTGCCAATGCAATTCTTTGCTCACTTAGATTTCTTCTCTCACTTGTCCCCTTGAGATCCTCTTATTATTCTCCATTTAAGTGGTGCATTAAGTGGTACTCCTCCACGGTTTTTTGCTCACCTGTCCTCCATCAGTAAGGTCTTCTTTTCTATCTCTAGCATTGATCACATATCTGTTCTGCCACAAGACTGAATTCCTCGTGCTTAATAGCCATCTCACTCATCTTTGAACCTTGGATATCTAGCACAATGCTTAGCACAGAGTAAGTACTCAAGAGCTAATTTCAACTGAAATTAATTGAATTAATTTTATTAATTTTATTCTGATCAATGCTACTCCCCCACCCCCAGAGTTGTTGATGTTAAAAAAATAAAAGTTGGGGAGTTCCTGTTGTGGCTCAGTGGTAACAAACCCAACTAGTATCCATGAGGACATGGGTTCAATCCCTGGCCTCGCTCAGTGGGTTAAGGATCCGGCGTTGTCATGAGCTGTGGTGTAGGTCGCAGATGTGGCTCAGAACCTGTGTTGCTGTGGCTGTGGTGTAGGCCGGCTGCTGCAGCTCCAATTGGATCCCTAGCCTGGGAACTTCCATAGGTGGCAGGTGCGGCCCTGACAAGCAAAAAAAAAAAAAAAAAGAAAAAAAAGAAAAGAAGCTGAATTTATTCAACACTCACTTATCCTAAAAACAATCTCATTTTTACGTGTGTTAACTGATTTAATCCCAACCACAAAGCTCTGAGGTAGATATTGTTCTTTTCCTGATTTTATAGCAGAGGAATGTGATTACATGCCCAAACTTGGTTGTTTTGTGGAGAGGGTGGAAGTGAAGTCCACGGTTCTTATCCACTATGCTGTACTGTACTAGGTGATGTGCAGAGCTGGATGCAGTGAATGCCTATGGAGCTACTGATATCAAGCGGCTCTTTACTGCAAAGAAAGAAGAGCTCTGTTATGTACAATGTCTTTAGGAACGACTGAGGTATACATTTTTAACCTAATAGCTCCTCTAGCCTCTGTTCCATTATTCTGATTTTCTTCTCTTGCCAGGGTCACCAGGGGGCAGTTTCTGACCTCTACCACCACTTTTCTTGCCCACTGCTATCTGCTGTTCAATTCCCCCTTTTCCTCACACACCGGTGAATTGTTCTTTTTAGGCAACACATCCTTTGCTGAGATAGCCAAAGTGACTAATCAATCACAGAGCATCTAATGCAACTTATCTTCAACCACTGTTCATTCAGTGTTTGAACCTTAATTTTCAGATATATACCTTTCATGTGTCAACTTTTAGGTAAAGTACCAGGTATTATTTGAGATGCCATAAACATTACTTCTTAAGTGTTCTAGCAAGCCTTAAATAAAACTGTGCATCTTTTAAAAACATTAATATAAAACATATATATATATATAAATAATAAAAAGCATGAAATTTAGCATTTTTACATATAATTACAAATTAAAAGTGAGTTTTTGGTGCCCCAAAAATCTAAATACATTTGGCCTGTGTCAGTCAGCACTGCTGGGGAAGAAATGTTCTTCATAAATCAATATTCTAGACACTTCAGCTCAGCTTTTTAGGGACCAAAGTGTTAAAAAATGTTCAGCTGCTTTATGAATCCTTCTAAAAATTTCGTATTTTACTGCTTTACTAGTCTTTCTTACCCTTGTCCTGGTGACTATCAATAATTATACCAGGTTAAAATATGGACATCTTTCAGTTTCCCTCACCTTTTCTGTCAATGAAATTAAAAAACCCAGGTAGGCAAAATAGTTTTTAAAAAGTCAAACAGTTTTACAAATATTCTGCAGGGGTGAGGGCCTGGGACTGACTTCAAAAGTCACTGAAGAAGGGGAGCCTGGACATGCTTTAGGTGTAGGGTGTAAAGGAGTGGGTTGGTTTGGTCTGGGAGTTTGTCGGATATGGATACTGGAGTAGGCGAGGCCAAGGGAAATCAACAATACATTGAGGCATGTGATCACCTCGTGTGTTAAGGTTACAAGAAATATTACTTAGCTCATGATTTTTATAATGTGGAGGCCAGTGGGGCTACCATGTCACTAGCACATAGTAAGAACTCAACCATTCAACAGTTCTTGAACATCTACAATGTCCTTGGCACTGTGCCAGTTCTACTGCTATAGCTCATCATTTGAGAAAAGCTATTACAACAAATTTAAATATTCTCTTTTACATCCTGATGCAGGCTTACACATGCACAAATGTGAGGTATTCCCAGAGGACTTTTATAATTGTAAAAACATTCCATGCCCAGAATCACTTAGGAAAAGGGTACTGAAATCACTCTATACTATGTAAACAGAGCCATGCATATAAAATGTTTTGAAGATGCCAATAATATTAACATGCTCCCAAGAAACTAAAAATCCATCCAACAAGCTCTCTTTACCCAACGTATCTAGAAAAGTTTCTGTTGTATGATAAGCATTCAATAAGTATAGCTGAATAAGAATGAATCATTTACTTTTATTTGTTATGTAGTACCCATCATAACTAGGGAGAAAACCTGAGGAAGACTTGAAAAACTGGAATTACACTCCACAAAATAATTGCCATAAAATCTGGAGAATGTTCAAGGTGAATTTTAAGAACTGTGCTATATTTTCTTTTTTAATCAACTAGTCAGATCAAATCACATCCACTAAGCTCCAAGAAAACACATTACTGGCTCAAGCAAAGAACACAAATGCTTTGCCTTTGGCCTCCTCCAATACAATAATGTTTCATACTATAAAAGCATAACATTCTTAATTTTACAAATTCTCCTAAGGGACAAACCTGAAGCTTAGAAACAATACCTGAAAACAGGAATTCCCACCACAGAGTAAATGTCACTTAAATGTATAAAGATCTGAAAGAACAAATATAGAAGTTAAAATGGAACAAGATATGCATTACCAAATGATTGACAATTTGAAAACTTCCATTTTAAACCTATACAACCTATACATATATATATTTTTTGTTTTTTTAGTGTAGCACCTGCAGCATATGGAAGCTCCTAGGCTAGGGATCTAATTGGAGCTGTAGCTCCTGGCCTACACCATAGCCACAGCAATGCAGGATCCAAGCCATGTCTTTGACCTAGACCATAGCTCGAGGCAATGCCAGATCCTTAACCCACTGAGTGAGGCGCGGGATCAAACCCGCGTCCTCATGGATACTAGTCGGGTTCATTACTGCTGAGCCACGGCATGAACTCCATAACCTATATTTTAACAAGAAATTCCAAAGCCTATTTATCATGTCTGGAAAAATGTTCTGTAATTTTTTTTCCTGAGCAGAGGCAAAGTAAATTTTAAATACATCTCAGAAAATTCTGAGGTTAATTTGGTATACTAGTTATATTGAAAATCAGATGAAGAATTCAAGATGAACTTTCTTCCCAGAGATTCTCTGAATTAGCCTAACTAAATTAGATTTTTCAGCATTTTAGGTTAGAGACAACTGCCTAAATCTACCCTAATAATAATCTCAAATAAGACTTGATGCCACAGTTAACAGAAAGCTTTCTTTAGATGAAATATAGCAAGTGTGACCTTTTTTTTTTTTTTTTTGTCTTTTTTTGCTATGTCTTGGGCTGATCCCGTGGCATATGGAGGTTCCCAGGCTAGGGGTCTAATAGGAGCTGTAGCTGCTGACTTACCCCAGAGCCACAGCAACGCTGGATCCAAGCCGCGTCTGCAACCTACACCACAGCTCACGGCAACGCCAGATCGTTAACCCACTGAGCAAGGGCAGGGACTGAACCCACAACCTCATGGTTCCTAGTTGGATTCGTTAACCACTGCACCACGACGGGAACTCCTATTATAGCAAGTGTGACCTTTTCCTTCTTACTGTCTATAGGGAAGCTTTTTCCTTTCTATTACCTTTCTTCTGTTATTTCCCCCCCAGTTTTATTGAGAACTAAGTGGCATACATCACTATGTAAGTTTAAACTGTACAGCATGAAGGTGTGATTCGCATATACATATATTGTGAAAAAACTGCCACAATAGGCTCAACTAACACCTGTCTTCTCATATAGATACAATAAAAAGAAAAGAGAAAAAGGAAAAATTTTTTCCTTGTGATGAGGACTCTTAGGATTTATTCTCTTTTAACAACTTTCCTATAAATGATACAGTATTATTAGTTATAGTCACCATGATAGGCCATAATGAGGATTTAAATGTCTCAAGTTGTAATTAATAGCCCATATAAATTTCAAAGGAATCTTACTTCTGTAGCCTGATGATGTTTATGGAATATTCAAACTCTGCTGTTTGATCTCAAGAACATTTGATTCCTGACACTTTCACCACCAAAGTTATTTTAATTTAATCAAAATTATTTCAATATTGATAAATTTTTAATAAGAAAAGAATAACCTGGAATGATCTCCATTTAGTAAGTTTAATTCCTTGATCACTGAAGCTAAATGTTCCAATTTTTTATATCGTTCATTTCAGTAAAACTATTGACTGGGATTCTCTTCTATTTAAAATTTATATTAAAGATATGACATGCTGATATATATACACATACACACACAAACATATATATATATATAAAATGTTAAAGAGTAGCTTTTCCCACCATAAAGTTTTTTCTATTAATTGCATAACAAAAATTGTTAAGCTTTGATTCTTCCTGTCAATTTTGGTCACACAGGACCAAAACTGGAGGTCCCAAAACTTCATAGGAGTTCCCTTGTGGCTCAGTGGGTTACGGATCTGGCATTATCATTGTAGTGGCCTGAGTTGCTGCTATGGCGCAGGTTCGACCCCTGGCCTGGGAACTTCCACATGCTGCCCGTGCAGTTAAAAAAAAAAACAACACATTTTTTGTTTGTTTGTTTTTTTGGTCATATAAATTTTATTATGTGTGGTTCTACTGTTGTCACCTTTGCCTTGTGTTGATTATTTCTACCAATAACTATTATTCATTGCATTATATGGGTAATAGAAATTCAATTAGATATGTTTATTTATGAGCTAAACTATGAGAAAACTGTAATTCTGAGAAAGTGAGATAGAGTCAGGGAGAGACAGCGAGGAGGAAGCCAGGAGAGTGGAAGATAAGAGAATTGGAAAGGGAGACGTGAAGGAAGACACCCTTATGCCAAAACACCCTTGGGGATAAAATATTTTGTATTAAAGCAATAAAGGATATATGCCAGGCACTACTTTTTAAAAGCAAAAAATATCAAATGACAAAATTGAAAAAACAACACAAATCTTCTGATTTAAGCTGTATAACAATAAACTACTAGTTAATGAACCATGAAAATGACTCTGTCAAATTTATGAGATGGTTTTCAAAATACAGTGACTATTTTTTTATAGCTAAAATTTGTTTCCCATGTGTTTACCTTGTTCCAGTTAAAAAGTATGTAACCTCACCTTTTTTTTTTTTTTTTTTTTTTTTTTTTTTTTTTTTTTTGGTTTCTTTGTCTTTTTAGGGCTGCGCCTGTAGCACATGGAGGTTCCCTGGCGAGGAGTCAAATGGGAGCTGTAGCCACTGGCCTACACCAGAGCCATAGCAACGTGGGATCCAAGCCTTGTCTGGGACTACACCACAGCTCACAGCAACGCTGGATCCTTAACCCACTGAGTGAGGCCAGGGATCGAACCTGTGTCCTCATGGATACTAGTCAGGTTCACTAACCACTGAGCCACAACGGGAACTTCTGTAACCTCATTAAATCACTTTTAAAAATAAAAAAAAGAAAAGAAAAATAATCCCGCAACCCTAAGAAAGCCACTATTAACATGCTGTTGAACTTTGTGCACACTTAAAATTTTTTTTTCCTTGTAAACCATTAGCTAGAATTTATTAGAGACTTGTTATGTATTATAGCGATTACAGAGAGCATCTCTGCAACCCTGTAAAAATGATTTTTAGTTCCACTGTTACTGCACAATTCCATTCCAAACGTCCTATTATTATGAAACATTTTCAGAGTAAAAACTACTAGGAAATTATCTGCAATGTTGCACTGCTAAAGAGAAAACAGACTGCTGGATCCATATAGACATGATTTTCAAAACTCTAAAGCAAAATTGAAAAGCACAGTAAGAATAGCTGACATTGCAATAATACTGTAATAACTCTGTACAGGAACAGATGGTTATTAGACTTATCAAGGTGATCATTTTTGTAAAGTATATAAATGTTGCATCACTATGTAGTTCACCTGAAACATATTTTATGTAAACCATATTCCAATTTAAAAAATAATAGTTGGCATTGTCTTCAAAGAATTAGATTATAAGCATATAAAATAAAATGAACATTTAGTACCTCTAAATTTGGATTCCTCAAATCTACTTTCCATCCAAACTGTTTCTTAAGAGCAATTCCAATTACTCTTCCTATCTCCTGGAAAAACAGTAAGTTACAGAAAAGATAAAAATATTAAAAGAGAAAATTTTAACTTTAAATTGGGCAAAAACTAACAGAGCCTGCAGAAAAATCAGGTCAGGCTACCTGATGGTAATTTAAGGTTATGACATTAAAAAGTTACACTATAGCATTTTCTCTTCAAGGTAATTAGGTTGCATTTTACATCTTCCACCATCAGTGCATCCTATGGCATTAAGGTTTATGCATGTGTAAGAGATTTAATTATATGAGATTAGGTCTAGGTATTTGTCTCAAGGCCTGCTTATAAATTCTATGAAAGGTTTTCATCTCAATTTAGATCTAAGAAGGAAGTAATTCTTTTAGAAAATGGGAATCTACTCTGGGAGGTAAGTGTACCTGTGTCGTGAAGGTCTTTGCAATGGCTCCACTGCAGCGACAAGAAACTCTGAAAGTCAAGTGCTTCCCTTTAGTAGGAGTATCGACCGCTTCCACTGCATCATTCTGAAGTTCTTCTTCTTGAAGTTCTTCTCTTTGAGTGATACAGTTTCCTTGCTCCAGTGTTTCTTCTGTTTGTTTTTCTCGCTGGCATTCCTTATTCTCGTGTATCTCCTGCACTTGTTCTGTTTTTACTTTCTTAGCAATGGTATTATCATCTTCTCCCACTTTTCTTTTTAGTGAGTTAACATCTTTTTGAGAAAGTTCTTCCTCTTTTGCATCAAATTCAAGAAGATTTTTCCAGATTGAAAGAGTATTCAACCAATTTTCAGGATCATCGTTTATAAGTTTTTCCATTTCATTAAATATTTGTCCTAAAGAAATAAAATCTCGGTTTGTCCTATATTGAAGCTATTCATCACCCCCAAATTCCATTACCTTTATTTCTTTAAAATAAGTTTTATTAAACTGCTATGTAAATAGTGACTTCTCTTTCATCTGGAATTTATGTAATTAAGGGAATATTGTGCAGAATAAAGTTCATTCTTATATCCCATACTTAACCTCAAAACAGTTTTAAAATTCCTACAAAGTTATCATATACTTTTTCTATTTTTTTAGTCACCCTGTGGCATATGGAGTTCCCAGGCCAGAGATCAAATCTGAGCCACAGTCACGACCTAAGCAGCATCTGCAGCAACACTGGAGCCATTAACCCACTGTGCCAGGCCAGGGACTCCCAAGCACTCCCAAGACGTCACCAATCCCATTGCACCACAGTGGGATCTCCAGTTATCATATACATTAGCAAGAACGTTTGTCCTGTGGTAATATATTAATCTCTTCAATATACACATAGACTTAGAGTGTGCTGATCTTTGAAATAATGCTAATCTTGCCTATAAAAATTAAGTTGAAAAAAATAATAAATTTCAAAACACAGGGCTCAAAAAAAAAGAGCGAATGAATCTTGGGACGATTTTAGACCATACAGTATCAGTACCGATCATAAAATAAGTTTCTGTAAAGTAACACTCAGATGCACAAACCACTCATACCCTAGGGACTGCCAGCCATGCTTGATAAAATGAATTTTTTTTCTTGATGAATGAGGGCCATCAAGATGCCCCAAGAGTAATTACCGTAGTTCTTTAAAGATGAAAGTGTGTGCAATATTGGGATGAAATAATGCTGACCGCACAGTATAATTAATACCTTAGGATTTACTTTAAAACCATTTTCTTGCCCTATCTCGATTTTTTGCTATTTCTATCTTTCTTGACATGGTTTATTATGGACTGTATGACGACATGATCTCTTGTGCACAAGTGGCAATCAAAATGAGGTTTAAGGCAATGTTTAATCCAGCTGTACCTTATTATTTTTCTCTTGGTTTTATCAAGATTTTTTTAAAAATTTGTTTATTATAGTTGATTTACAGAATTGTGTCAATTTCTGCTGTACAGCAAAGTGATTCAGTCATATATATATATGTTCTTTTTCTCATCTAATCATTCATCATGTTCTATGAAAAGTGAATGGATATAGTTCCTTGTGCTATACAGCAGGAGCTCATTGCCTATTCACTCCACATACAATAGTTTGCATCCACTAACCCCAAACTCCCAGTCCATCCCACTCCCCCTCTCTCCCCTTTGGCAACCATGTTCTCCCCATGTCTGTGAGTCTGTTTCTGTTCTGTAAATAGGTTCATCCGTGCCATATTTAATTAAATTTTGTCTTTTGTCTTTTGTCCTTTTAGGGCTGCACCTGTGGCATATGAAGGTTCCCACGCTAGGGGTCTAATCGGAGCTGTAGCTGCCGGCCTATGCCAGAGACACAGCAATGTGGGATCCGAGCCACATCTGCAACCCACACCACAGCTCACGGCAATGCCAGATCCTCAACCCACTGAGCAAGGCCAGGGATTGAACCCACAACCTCATGGTTCCTAGTCGGATTCGTTAACCACTGAGCCACGACGGGAACTCCTGTGCCATATTTTAGATTCCACATATAAGTGATATTATATGGTATCCGTCTTTCTCTCTCTGAAAAAGTAAAGACTAAATGTCTTTACTTCACTTAGTATGAGAATTTCTAGTTGCATCCATGTTGCAAATGGCATTATTTTGTTCCTTTTTTGTGGCTGAGAAGATCTTTATTTCAGCAGCATCTTTATAAAATTAGGGAGTGGATAGGAAATATCTTAAGCTCTCTCTAACTCTAATGCTTTAGAACTGGGTAAAAGTTTATTTAAAACATTTAAAGTCCCCCAAACAGGACATTTTACTATGTAATATTTTTCTAATTATATCACTCAGCAGTTAAAATTTTCATCGTGACAGTTTTGATCAATTTACTTGTCTTTTTTTTTTTTTTTTTTTTTTTTTTTTTTTTGGTCTTTTTAGGGCTGTACCTTAGACATATGGAGGTTCCCAGGCTAGGGGTTGAATTGGAGCTGCAGCTTCCAGCCTACACCACAACCACAGCAATGTGTATGTGACCTACACCACAGCTCACAGCAATGCTAGAACCTTAACCCACTGAGTGAGGCCAGAGATGGAACCTGTGTCCCCACAGATGCTAGTCAGATTTGTTTCCACTGAGCCATGTCAGGAACTCTGATCAATTTATTAAATCAATGCACTTTGGGTTATGACATGCTTTTAAATCTAAATTAATGCACTGACCATTCATATTTCTAGAGGTGTCTGATCATAATTCTCAAAGAAGAAATGAGACTTAGGACACCAAAATCTGAGAACAAAGGCAGCAGATTGCAAAGAGAAGAGACACAATTGGGTGATAATATTCAGGAAATACAGAAAATACCTAATTAACGATCCCACAGGTATGAACGAATTTTAAAAATGGAAAATGGCTACATATTAATTACCAAGCAGAGAACTCTGGAGTACAATCCATCATGTGGGTAAAAGCAATATGTATACACCATACCTTTACTTACAGAAGAAACATTAAATGGAAACTGCTTTTTAATCAGCAAAAATAATCTTTCAGCAGATTTTAATCTTTTCAGCATATTCAAGTCACAACAGGTGGTGAAAAAAACTTTTCCTGAAATATATTCAACCTAGAGATAGGAAAAATAGGTATTAATGTAGTCCTGTGTCAGAGTAAGAATCATTTCCCTCCCCGCTTAGCGAATTAAAACATAGCATCTAGACCAACAGTAATAAAAATGACCATTTCTAAAGTATCTACTATTTGCCAGACACTCACAAAAACGCACCCAGTGTATTTTACCTCTCATTCTTATAACAACTCTCTAAGGTAGATTTTATAATCTGTTTTACAGTTTAAGAAACTGGAGGTTTAGTTTAAATAATTTGTATGAAATCACACAGTCAGTGAGCAGGATAACCTTTCCATTTTACGTTACCTTTTCTATATATAAGCACACACGTACTACTAGAAAAATAGAAAACAAAATACTCAGTAATCACATTACCAAATCTCACACACTGTTTAAAAGTGGGCAAGGGAAAGGAATAATGGATAGGAGAAATTAGATGTCTAGCCCAAAGGTAGCATTATCAGCAGGCATTCACTGAACACCTATCTTGTGATAGACAAGGAAGCACTCAGTATATATCCTAAAGATGAATAAGAATGTAATAGGCATACACTGACATACACATTAAAATGTACGATTTATAAGACAATAACTTGTCTTAAACCCAGAATAAAACTAAAAAATTCATAAATACACTGATAAGTTGGAGTATTAGCATTAACTATGTAAGCCGTTGTTAGTAAAAGTCTAGGGTGGGGGGAAATCCTATAAAATCTGGGACAAAGAAGAAAAGCTAAGAACACAGAGGCGGGAGTGACAACCGGGCTGAAGTAAACTGTAAGTCAGCACAGCAACACTTGCTATGTTATGCTGACTGACAGTGTCAGGTGGTGGATGGCGCAGCCCAGGCCAGCTTGATGAATGGTCATGAAATCTGGAGTCCAGAGTTCCCACGGTGGTGCAATCTGGCTGCAGTAGCTCTGGTCACTGCGGAGGCGTGGTTTCCATCCCTAACTTGGTGCAGCAGCAGCAGCAGCAGCTGGAGCAGCAGGTTAAAGGATCTGGTGTTGCCACAGCTCCAGCATAGGTCTGGGAACTT
This sequence comes from Sus scrofa, assembly GCF_054392235.1. NCBI lineage: Eukaryota > Metazoa > Chordata > Mammalia > Artiodactyla > Suidae > Sus > Sus scrofa. The sequence goes on along the minus strand of NC_139385.1, from coordinate 112,770,184 downwards.
CCATGTGCCACATGTGTGGCCATAAAATTTTAAAAATTAAAAAAGGAATAACTGGAGTACCACAGATGGTAATGGTCAACCATTATAGACTTTTGATGAAAACTGCGACAGCACTATAGCTGGCAAAAAAAAAAAAAAAAAAAAAAAAAAAAAAATCACTTTGATGGAGTTCCCTTGTGGCACAATGGGTTAAGGATCTAGCACCGTCACTTCAGCAGCTCAGGTTGCTGCCATGGTACCTGTTTGATCCCTGGTCCAGGAACTTCCACATGCTGTGGGCATGGCCAAAAAATTACTTTGAGGTGTAAAGGACTGAGTGTTGAATGTAATGCTGGAGGGAGAAGTAGATTATTGAGGAAGAAATAATAAGCCACTTGGCTGTTGGAAAGGGAAAATGGTTAGAAGCAAGAAGTATGCACTGAACAGAAAGAGGCCTTGGAAATAGGATGGCTATGTAATAAAAGCCAGGGAAGAAAGGCTTAGTCAAATGAGATAGGGCAAATGGTGCTCAAACCTAAGGCTTTCCGGTAAACCCTAACCCTTCAGGTCAGGATGGATGTGCATGGTCCTAGCATGCTCCTTTTAGCAGTGGCCATGGGATGACTAACATTCTAAGTCATCTCCTAGAACCAAGGCAGCCAGAGAATTTGGGTTAGGCCATGTGTGTAGGCAGCTCCCATTCAATGGGATCTTGAACTCCAGTGTTGTATTTCTGATCTGACCTGGTCTAAAATTAAGCTTTGGGGATGGTAATTTCTGAATTACCACTCTAGTGTGATGAAGAAGAATCTTTGCTGGGGAGGCCTTAGGTTGATAAAAATTAAAACCCCTAGACTTCCAGTTATAAGATTAACAAGTTCTGGGGCTCTGAAGTACAGCATGGTGCTTAAAGCTAATAATACTGTATTATATAGTTGAAAGCTGCTAAAACAGTAGGTCTTAAATGTTCTCACCACAAAAAAGTAATAGTAATTAAATGAAAGGATGGAGATTTTTGTTAATGCTACAATGCTTATCATCTGGCAATACATAAATCTATTAAATCACCTTAAACTTACATAATGTTATATGAAACAACTATATTCCAATAGAGCTGGAAAAACAAATAGACAAAAAAATAACACCCAAAACAGCTTAGGTACTAGCAATACAGCTGACCAAGAAAGATGGAGAAGTAGGGAATGAGAAGAAAGTTTAGGAATCAATATTTAAGGGGATAACGAGGTAACCAAAACAAGTACTTCTGATTTCTACAGTTTACTTCTTTCTCATTATAAAGGTGACATGTCTCCACAAAAGTCAAGACTAAATATATACCACGAGTTCCTGTCGTGGCTCAGCGGAAATGAATCTGACTAGTGTCCATGAGGATGCAGGGTTCGATCCCTGGCCTCGCTCAGGGGGTTAAGGATCCAGCGTTGCCTTGAGCTGTGGTGTAGGTGGCAGACGCGGCCTGGATCTGGCATTTCTGTGGCTATGGTGTAGACTGGCAGCTGCAGCTCTGATTTGACCCCTAGCTTGGGAACATCCATGTGCTGCAGGTGTGGCCCGAAAGAGCAAACAAAACAAAACAAAACCCTAAATATATACCTCAAAATGTTTAGTACTTGGAAACATATTTTTAAAAAGTAAATTTTTAAAAGTTTTGATTTTACATTACTTTGACCTAAAAATATAGTCAATATTAAGCCATCACAAAAGTTAACAGATGTGAAATACCTTGTCTTATGAAGATTCTGGGGAACTGAAAAAAAATATTTTACCAGAAATGTATGGCTTTAAGATTCACACTTACAAACAGATAAAGTGATGTGAACATGTAGACCTGTGATAAGCAGTCAGTGATGTAGACATTAAGTTGATTGTACACAGATTGTATCTTTTCTCACTTACTTGAATATCAAAAGAAACAGTTTATAAAATGAACTTCCTCTAAAAATATCTTTATGAGGGGGGTTTAGAAAACAAAAAACTTGACTGAGAATCAAGTTTATTAAGAGGAGCTAAAAAGATCCTTTAATTTGTGTGGGTCATTCCATCAGTAGAGAAAATCTTCAAAAAACAAAACCAAAAACCTTCACCCTTGTGCAATCATTGCTTTAAAAGAAATAACTATGAAATAACTTGACAATCTGCTTAGCTGTATCCCACTACCCTCTATCATCATGACTGCACTAAAAAAGTAAAAACTGGCTTGCTCATTCAGGACTTGGGTTAATAGTCTTTGCTAGGTGGGTTTATAAAGGCCAAATAATCAACCGACAGGGTCTTCTGGCTAGCTGGCATTAGGGACACCTCTACTATATTGAATTTTATCTTAAAAATTACTGTTCTTACCTTTATTGTTATAACAAATAACAGTGTTTAATAATTAAACATTATTACAAAATAAAACTCAATTTTACCCACTATATTTCTTTAAGTACTCTATACACTATAGTACATAGGATACTTATATGCTGCAAATTAAATATTTAAAAATATCCAGGAACCTCTAAATAGGCTTACCCCAACACTAGGAGGAAAAAAGTCAAACCTAAATATGACCAAGCACTAGATTAAACCTACAGGACTCCAACACACAGGAAATACAGAGGATAGAGGAACATATGAAACTATACCATGGAGATGCAACTGGCAAAGACTGAGAAAAAGAAGAGAGCATCTTTCTTTCTTCTAATAATGCAGCGTAATCAAATTGGGTCAAACCTTCTATTCTTCATACCAAGAACTCTAACATTTAAAAAATAACCAGTGTAGCATGATGTCATGGCCACACAATGGTCAAGGAACTGATCCCAGGTGTCAGTTTGCCTGGGCTCGATATGATAACACATTTGTGCCTGATTTCACAGAAAGTTGGGTTTGAACACCAGCTATGCCATTTTCTGGTTCCATGACTTGAATAACTTACTGAATTTACCCATGCTTCATTTTCCATTTTTGTTAAATGTGGAGCCTACCTCACAACATACGGTTGTTATGAAAACTCCATACACGTTAATTGCTTAATCCATACCAGTAATTGTTATAGCATTGCTATTTTAGATTAACTATATTTAACACTCCCTGAAATTCTCTGACCAAAACCACAAGTGGCAGGTAGTCTAATAAGACTGATGCCATTCTTTATTCTATCCTCCTCTCCCCACCCTCTCATCACAGAAACTCCTTTGTGGGCTTTCAATACTGCAGGGGTCCTGGGAGTGGAGTGGTCAATTTCTTTGAATAAACTTTCACTTCCCCAAAACATATCATTCACACCGTCATATATACTCCATCTAGTTACTGGAGACTTTTTCTATTTTTTTCCTCTGTTTTCGAGAAACCGGCTCAGCATGTCCTAGAACCTAAATTTACAACTTTCATCTCGTTGAAATTAACAGCATATAAATACCTGCAAATGTTGACTTCCCCAGAAGTTGGTCTCTCACGGCTCTAAGAATTAAATTATTTTTCTAGCTACTCTTTACTGCCTAAGGTGTACTTTACATATCCTGTTTCATTTGCTCCTCCCAACAATCCTATGAAATAAATAGGAAACTGACAAAAGTGGCTGAACCTTAAGATTATATTTGCATTTAAAGGATGGAGAAGAGTCTCTTGACAGGTCTAATTCTAATTACAGGCATTATCGAACGTTTTCTTTTAAACAGTGTAGGACATAACTTGCGTCAACCACCCCTCCCCTGTTTTGGCCCCGCCCACGGCAGGAGGAAGTTTCCAGGCCATTGATGGAACCCGCACCATAGCCGGGACAATGCCGGGTCCTTAACCGCCAGGCCACCAAGGAACTCAAACCCGGCCTTTTAAAAAAAACTTCAGCTGAAACAGATGTTTAGGAAAAATGACTGGCGGTTCTTTCCAACAGTAATTAAAGGACATGCCAGCAGAACTGCGAAAGCGCGGGTTTTCGCGTCACCTTCCGGGGTCTGCGACCGCCCCTGGCGGGAGGGGCCACGGCCAAGGGCGGGGACAGGGCCACCCCACTTCTTGCCTAGCACGCGGCAACGCCGACTCACCTGCGTGGCCCTCAGCCGCGCCCGCACCTCCTGCAGCAGGAAGGGCTCTAGGCCGCGGCTCGCGGTGCAGAAGAAGCGGGCGCCCACTGCAGGCCCGAAGCGGGGATCTCCCGTCGCTACCGCCATGGCTTTCAGGGTCACGTGGCCTCGGGCGCGCGCGGCGCGTCCCCGCAAGTGGCGGGCAGGGGCTGGCAGGCAGCTGGTTGCCGAAGGAGACCCGGGTGGGAAGGGTAGAATTACCTGGAAGGAGGGGCCCCTGTGGGTCTTTGACTAAAGTCAAAACTACTTCAAGATGTTTAGAACTTGGGAACACTTCTAAAGAGTAAATTTTTAAAAGTTTAGATTTTATATTACTTGACCTAAAAATAGAGCTGATGTCAAGCTATCACAAAACAAGTTAACATACATGAAATACCTTGTCTTGTCAAGATTGTGGGGGAACCGAAATATTTCACTGGAAATGTATGGTTTTAAGGTTCAAGTCTTACAAACAAACTGATGCGAACATGTAGACCAGTGATAAGTAGTCAGTGAGCTAGACATTACATTAGCTATTTGTACAAAGATCTTTTCTCACTTGAATATCAAAGGAAAGTTTATAAAATGAACTTCCTCTAAAAATATCATTATGGAGGGTAGAAAACAAAACAACTGAAAAGTCAAGTTAATTAAGAGGACCTAAAAGGTCCTTTATTTGGGGTGCCCAAACATTAGAATAATATGGGTTGGGGCATTAAACTGCCAAATACACTCTCAAAATCAAAAGCATCATTATTCTCTTTATTAAAAAAAATTATCATTAGGCCTACATTCCTTTTACAAGTGAAGAGCATGTAATCAAAAGTAGTTTACAAAATTGTAGAAAGCCACTGTGAAAATCATATACAAGAACACACTTTAAAGATTAACCCTTTGTGAAGATAAAGTATCATGTCTTGAAGTAGTAGAAAGAAATGCATTTTGGTATTTATAATTTCAAACACTGCTGAAGCTACTGATACTGTTTTTCTTCACTTTATTGCTTTTAACTGATGCATATTCAATTACAACACTTGGGGAGAACTGTGGCATTTTAGAATATTTCATCCTAGAATTTATTACTTGAAAATTTATTTATATATACAATATGCTTTTTCCATTTGGAATTAAACCATAACAAAGTGTCTAAAGCCAGCTGATTTTATGTCTAACACTTCAGAAGATAAAATAACAGCCTTTATTAAAGTAAAAACAGCTTTATTATCCGCTAACATGTCTAAGCAGTTAGCATTTTGCCTTTCTTTTAAAGTTCAGGTATTCAAGTGTAACACAAAGATGAAAAGCTTAAGCCCAGGCAAAATCGTAATGTATAGTAACATAAGGAGATACCGAATTTTTCCTTATTCTACGGATGCCATTTAATTTCGGAATTAATTTTAAAGTGCTAAGTGAAGGGTTGAGGTGGTGTGTGAGCTTTTTTGGTTCATTTTAGGAGAATTAAAAAATATATTTTAATTCTTAAAAAGGTATCCAGTCTACGAGGAGCAGAGAATCTTCAAAAAACAAAACAAAAAAACCCCCAATAAACTCTTATGCAGTCATCCCATTAAATAACTAAGAACGTGACTATCTTCCTAGCTGAACCCCACTACCCTCTATCATCATGACCCACTAAAAAGTAAAAATTGGGTGGCTTATCAGGACTTGAGTTAATGTTATCTTTTCTAGATGGGTTGATAAAGGTCAACTAATCAGACAGGGCCTCTGTCCAGCTGGCATTAGGGACACCTCTAGTATGTTGAATTGTATCTTAAAAATTACTGTTCCTACCTTTATTATAATAAGTAGCAGTGTTTAGTATATTAAACATTATTACAAAATAAAGCTTAATTTTACCCAATATATTTGCTTAAAGTACGCTACACACTATATACTACAGCACATTGGATATTTATACGCCAGTAGAACTCCGAGGGCTGGGACGTCGCCTCGGTGGGTTCGGAAGCCGAGCGCGCGGTTCTTCGCGTCATTTTCCGGGATCTGAGACGGACCCGGCGGGGAGGTGCCTTGCTTCCTGCCCGGGCACGCGTCGATGCCGACTCACCTGCGTGGCCCTCAGCCGCGTCCGCACCTCCCGCAGCAGGAAGGGCTCCAGGCCGCGGCTCGCGGTGCAGAAGAAGCGGGTGCCCGCTGCGGGCTCGAAGGGGAGATCTTCGGTCACTGCCGCCATGGCTTTGGAAGAGGGGGGAGGTCACGTGGCCTCGGGAGCGCGCGGCGCGTCCCCGAGGCCCCGGAAGTGCCGGCAGGGGCCGGAAGGTCAGATGTCGTCTAAAAAGACCCGGGAAAGGTCCCGGGAGGGTCAGATTGGCTGGGAGGGGCGTCTTTGGATCTCCTTGGTTAACTGCGTGAAACTTCCTTGATTAGGCATCTGGAATGATTTAGAATCAGAGGTGAAAGGGAAATGATTGAGATATATAATTGTGTTATATAAAAAGGATGTATTCACAGAGGGTGGCTGAATTCACTTTAGAATGAATAAAACCTGCCATTGATTGTTAGGTACTTGGCAAATGGTATCATGACATAACTTTGCCTCAGATGCTCAGGGCCTCACAGTGTTAAGAAAATGAATGATGTCAGTAGGGAAGCAACATAGATTATGGAATACCGCAAAGACTGATGCATTACTTAAAATATCCAATAGGTTTCACCCTAATTCCCTTCCTGTAGTGAGTAGGAGATAAGATGATTCGTGCTAAGAGCAAGATGTATGAATAAGAAATCCTATTCCAACTGATTAATTGTTGGCAAATGAAAAGAATAACCTGTTAAAAAAATGTTTTCAAATTAACATCTGTAACTGCTACGCTTAAAAGGAGTATAACAAAATCAAGATACCTGAGTAATAGGCCCTTTTCTTGTACCTCAGAGAAGACAGTTCATCAGAAGTCAGAACTTGAATAATATGGCATCATAACATGTGCTCTCATTTCTACCCTTTGACTACAATAATGATAAAAACAAGCAATAGAAATCAAGCATGCTATGCATAAGCATAGCTTTAAAACACATTATATCTCTGATATCATTTAAAAATATATAGTCATGAAAGATTTTTTTAAAGGGTGTATAATATCATCTCATTCATCTGTCTTGTTTTTCAGATTGAGGAAATTGATACCTAGAGAAGGCAAGGGACCATGGGTTAGTGGCACAGCTGACACTGGAGCCTAGCCATCTTTATATCTAATATACTGAGCTTTATTTCCTTCTTCCCAACTCCCTCCATTCTACTCCTTCACCATTTCCCCTACTCTTCTCACATTTGAAGCCCTGCTCTGTCCTCACCAAGCATTACACCCAAACTGGGAATCCTCAGGCAAAAGAGCAGAAATTCCTGCTCTCCAACGAAATGTGTTTATGTTCACAGGTCACATTTCATGCACTAAATTAACCATCAGGGTAATGAATGTACATTCAGTCTGGGCCACCTAATTTGATTAACTCTCTTTACAGTATTTAAAGGGATTCTTTAAAACTCTGAATTTTAAATTGACAATGAATATGTTACTTGGGGAGAACAGAATTCTTATAAATATTATAAAATGAACAGCATTGAATTAACTCTGTAGTTGTATGAATCAGATATATAGACACTATCAAATGTATGTCTCTGGCAAGTGAGTGAAATGACTTATTGGGGATGGTAGGGGTGGCGGTGTAGTAGTGGTGTAGTGTTTTAGGTAGATGGAGCAGCAGGTGCAAATGTGAGCGTGTGTGTGTGTGTGTGTGTGTGTGTGTGTGTGTGTGTGACAGAAAGGCTATAATAGCAGTTAGGTATTATTAGACCATAAATTAGATGAGGTCATGAGAGATAAAGGTAGAGAGGTGGGTAGGAGCAGATTAAGGCAGTGCTGCTCAAGGCAGATTCAGAAATAACTTCTCCAGCCTTGGGCTGGCCACCAATTCCTGGACAGAACTAAGGCTGAGTTGAGACTGCAGTCCTCTAGAGCCAATATTCCTCTTACCTCTCCTCACTTTTCCCTTCTTCTGTTGTCTTGGTCCCCCTAGGAGCCTTGGGTCAGCAAGGTGAGGGGCTACTTTTGTTCCAGTGGGGAGTCAAGTGCATTTACTCACCTTTGGACCCTGCTGTAGCACTGGCCTTCCAACTATGCTTTTCACACCACGCTTGAGATGAAATAGGTGGAGTGTTGCCTCCTTAAGGAGAAAATGACTGGTTTTCTGAGAGAACGTTTGCCTGGAATTCTCCTCCTATTATGCAAATACCCTTTCCTCCATCATTTCTGCTTCTCATTAAAAAAATGTCTCAGAGACCCCACTGTGGCTCAGTGGGTTAAGAACCCCACTAGTGTCCATGAGGATATGGGTTCCATCTCTGGCCTCATTCAGTGGGTTAAGTATCTGGCATTGTCACAGGCTATGGAATAGGTTGCAAATGGGGCTCAGATCCAGCATTGCTGTTGCTGTGGCATAGGCTGGCAGCTGCAGCTCCAGTTTGAACCATAGCCTGGAACTTCCAATTGCAGAGGATACAAAACAAAAACAAAACAAAACAAAACAAAACAACAAAAAACAGTCTCTCTTTTTTAGAAGGAAAAAAAGGGTCTCTACTGAAAAAGAACTGCAGGAGTTCTCATCATGGCTCAGCGGAAAACGAACCCGACTAGAAACCATGAAGTTGCAGGTTTGATCTCTGGCCTCGCTCAGTGGGTTGAGGATCTGACGTTGCTGTGGCTGTGGTGTAGGCCGGTGGCTACAGCTCCAATTAGACCCCTAGCCTAGGAACCTCCATATGCCAGGGGTGTGGCCCTAAAAAGACAAAAAGACAAAAAAAAAAAATCAAAAAAATTCAAAAAATAAAAAGAACTGCAGATCCCTATAGTTGTATAAGTATCCAGTTGAGTTTTGGTATTTGAATGTTGCCCATTCAACATATAAGAAGTTGAAAGTTGGCAGGAGCAATTTTAGAGGACAGATACACTTTTAATTGGGGTGTTTTAGAAATTTAGGGCAAGATTTTCTGCTTCAAGATCTCTCTCTATTTTGGTGCTGTTGGCAATTCCTTTAGTTCTTAAAAGCATTTGATGTATGTACTTAGATATTAATGCAAATGCTTTAGATTATGAGATCCTTGAAAACGGGATGACATCATTCATCTGGGCATCCACAGTGAGCCCACTGGCTTGTGTGTGGTGGCTCGCAGTCAATGGTTGCTGAATTGGATGGAATTGTGACTAAGTGGGAGGCCCCCTCAGCTAGGAAGGATTGCTATAACCACCATATCAGGAGGGGTCTTTGTGAGTGAGACACCAGGGTAAGGGTAGATTACTGATGCCAGTGAAAGGAATTAAGGGGACAGGAGGACCCAAAGATAAACTTCTTCGCAACTTTGCCTGTTACTTCTTCCTTCCTTCTTCATCCTCTCTGTCCTCCACACACACTTTAAAAATAATGTTTATTAACCAGGAACATGCCTCAGACTGACTTGGGGAGTCTTTTCAATATGTTGGGCTTGCGATCCCCTTTCTCCCATAGTCCGGTACAGGTGGGTGGGGTCGGTGGCGAGCCAGGGCCCCTCTCTCCAGAAAGGAACCATTACTGTACACCAGCCAGTGCAACTGCTAACTTCTCCAAAATGCTCACTCTTTCCCCCTGTCCCAGGCCTTTGCTTGTACTGTTCCTTTTGTCTAGAACCCTCTTCTCTTCCATTTCTTTTCTTTAAGGTTAAGCCAGAATGGCACTTCTTCCATGATGCTCTTCTTTCTGCCTTTTCTACATAACATTTTCTCCCTTTATCATTTATTTATTCATTCATAAACATTAATTGAGTCCCTGGCAATGTGTCAGTTGATAGGACAAGGTCCCAGCCTTTGAGAATCTTTCAGGTTAATGGGAGATAATGTGATGGCACTGAACTGCCAAGAGACATATAAAGAATGACAATACAATGTGATATATAGGAAGGAAAGGAAATCAACTGGGCCTGGCCTATTGTAGGCACTTAAAAAATAAGGTTGAACAGATGAACTTGTTCTGAAGTTGAATGAGCATTTGTGACTCCTTAGCTCCTTTTGAGCATCTTTGCCAAGTTGGGATATTCTCTGCCTTTGGAAGCTCATCTTCTCAAGATAGATAGGGAGCTGCTAAGCACCGTGGAGGTATGATGAACTCCTGTTTACACAGCCCAGCACAATAACTTACAAGGAGTAGGATTTTAAAAATTTTTTAAGAATTGATTTGAATTTCGGCATTGTGGTAAAATGTCAGATACAGATGCAGAAGTCTATTGGACACACACATTCCAACCAAGTCAGTGCAGGTTGTGAAAGAATCAACCTATTTTGTATGTCTGCAACTGCAAAAGCAATTTGGGAAAGAGCTACTGGTCACATACTGATCATCTGAACCACTTGCATGCACACAGTAATCATTTTGAATGGTGCTTTTTTGAATGTACAGTCAAAAAAAGAAATTTAGCAGAAAATTGTTGCATTGTATATGTAAATACTGCCTTTAAAACATTATTTATTCATTAAAGTTTATATCACTGCAGTTTAAATGTAGCATCAAAATTCAAAAGATGCAACCAAAGATAATTTGATCTAGAGAGACAATTCTTTTATAGGCATTACCTTCCTTTAGTTAAGCAGTGCATGAAATTATTATTTTGATATATAAATAAACCTAGAGCATCCAGTGCTTTTTCAGAAAAGCTTGCCGTGTATTTAATGGATATTCCAAAACACTAGGGTATTTGATGTGATTTTATTTGTTTAAATGTTTTTTGAGCCCATAAACCCATATTTATATCTGATAGACCCTTATAATGCCCCAGTTTGAAGAGAACATGGAAATTATTTCTTCTGTATATTTGCTGACTGAATGAATGACTGAATCTATAATTGCCTTCAATTTATTTGAATAAACTGTGTTATCCAAATAAAATAAAGGCATTTTCTATTGGCAGTTAAGTTCACCTCACTCTGATTGCTGGTTTAATATTCCTTTTCTTGTATTGCATTTATGGGTATGTTTACTATGAATTATTTTCCTTCAGAGATTTGCTATTTCCTATCTTTCATAGTCCAAAGAAAGCTTCAGAATTGCCTAAAACTAGCTAGGATGCCCATATTTTGATATTTCCTCCTTTCATTTTCCTGTAAGTCTTCCTGCTTTTTCGTAGATAGGCTTTTATTTTTGCCTGCTTTATCAGTGGTAATTTAAAAATTCACCTTAAAACTCAAGCAGATGTGATCTGCAAATAACAAAAACAACCAAGGGACAGATTTTATTTCCTCCAAAAATAGACTCATCCTGTTTTAATGTGGATGGTATTTGGCAGAATAGAATCTGGAGACTTTATTAAAATGTAGGCTTAATTCAGTCAATTTTTTTCCCATCGTTGGTGTGAACAGTTGAAAGTGGACTGTAGAACAAGCAAACTTTACTATGTATTTGTGTCTTTCTATTTTTCTTTTTGTTGAAGTGTGGTAATTCTTTGCTGCCCATGGCCATTTTTATGCTGTTTGGAAAAACACATTTTTTAGCACTTTGGAAAGTTCTTTCTGGTATATATATGCACATATTATCGGGCATGCCTTCCAATAATTTTCTTTAAAAAACTTTAAAATTTAATAATTAAGAATATTCTATTTACATTTAATGCTATAATTTTTAATAATGGTGTTAATTACTTGACTTAACAGAAAAAACAATATAGATACAATATAAAACATGCAATCTGTAGCACCAGCTTGGGCAATCATTTGTTTCTTTCACAAAATACCTTCAGAATAGGATGTAATGCCAGAAATTACTTGGAGGAGCTTCTAGATTCTGTACAGACAATAATATTTGTATCTTTAATCACTACACATAGATTGCTTTATTGCCATGTCCCTCTGATCAACTTGGATGACACAGATCTTCTGCCTCACAAACTTCAAAAGCTACATGTAGCCAGGTTGGGAAAAATACTCTTAAAAGCTGGCTTCAGCATTCATCCTAGGTACATAACAGTCTGTTTAAGAAGATACCTTGATGGAGTTCAGTGAGGCTTCATGTCATTGACCAGAGAAATATAGGGATAAATTAAACTGTTCTGCTTAAGAAGTCAAAGGGAGGTGGCGACTATGGTGAGGGGGAAAGATCAGATAAGAGAAGGGGATTGTGGAATAGCAGTGGGGAAGCCGAGGCCAGTGGGGAGAAGCAGCCCGTGAGAGATCGCCTATGGTGGGTAGCTGAAGGACTTTTAAGAAGGATGTTCAGGAGTTCCCGTCGTGGCGCAGTGGTTCTGGCGTAGGCCGGTGGCTACAGCTCCGATTAGACCCCTAGCCTGGGAACCTCCATATGCTTTGGGAGCGGCCCAAGAAATGGCAAAAAGACAAAAAAAAAAAAAAAAAAAAAAAAAAAGAAAAAGGATGTTCAATACTCAACTTAAATTTGTTTCTAGTGCTGTGTTAAACCCTCTCCAGTGGCCCAAACTTTCTGTAAAACAAATAGACAAAAACAGCTTTTTGCCTCAGGTATTTTAGGATTCAAAGTTATCAGGGTGTTTTGATGTGGAAAAGGGGCGGCGCCCTTAACATGGATTGTGGAAATCTCTTAATTGAGTAAAGTCAGCAGGAGCAAGAACTCAGAGCAGAGCCCATAAAGGAAGCCAGAGTGTCTGAATTTATCCCTCACCTGCAACAATAGATTTTACATAAACCAAATATCTAATACTTAAGTGCTTATTTCTTATTATTGACAGGTGCAGACATTGCAGTCTTGGGGTGACCCAGGGCAGATTAACTAATGGGGATTATAATAAAAAGTTGGGCCCAATAGTCTCAATTATATATATATAAATATACATATATTTTTAGGGCCGCACCCATGGCATATGAAGTTCCCAGGCTAGGGGTCAAATCGGAGCTACTGCTGTCAGCCTACACCACAGCCACAGCAATGCCAGATCTGAGCTGTGTTCATAACCTATACCACAGCTCATGGTACTCATGGATAATATTTGGATCCATTACCACTGAGCCATGACAGACACTCCCTCAATTTTGTATTTTTGAATGATCATTTTCTTCTAGTTGTTTTTTTTTTTAAATTTAAAATAGTGCTAGCTTTGCACTAGCACATGGATTAATCATGTTAATCAGACTTGCTCAGATTTGTTATCTGGACATCACATGTGTTTTTTAGTGGATGTTTGTATTAGCTGTTTACATTGGATGTAGATTGTAATGCAGATTTTCCAGACTTTTTGGACTTCTGTGGTACACATACTCTTTAAATTGGAAGCATTCTTCTTAACTGTGAGCTTGGATTTTTTTTTTAAAAAAAGGTTCTTAAAGTTGTATGAGTGTGAGGGTGTGTGTGCTGGGGGAGGGTAGAAATGCTGTTATGAACCCTGAGACTCTTTGTGGGCTCAGAATAGCAGCCATAGTTTGGGAGAGATGGATTTCCTGGGATACTGAGTATGAGTGAGAGGAGTTGGAAGACAGAGAGAGCTACAATGAATATCAAAAACCATTGTTAATCCAAACAATTCTAGATAAACTTGACACCCATATGTTTTAAATGTATGGCCTAGGTGTGTAAGTAATGGCATTTGCTATTTTAAAATGGATATAGACAGAATTAAAAACATTTATATACATACCTTGTTGAAAACAGTGTTATGTGATAATTTGATTTGGAAATTCTTGGCTTTTCTTCAAATTATAGTTGTCTCTCTACCCAGACACTGACAGAGATGTTCAAAAACTTGAGAAAAAAACTCAGTAGTAAGATAAATCTGATGGAGGCAAATGCAAGGAAAAAATGGGGAACAATTGGCTAGACACAAGTTTAATCCAAATGTAGCTGTGATAAGCCTAAATCCTAAAAGTGGACCCCCAAACTGACCACAAACTGTGTACTTATTTATTTTTTTCATTGTTAATATGACAATTTTATGTTTCCAACAACAACCAATGGACTTCCCCACACACACATGTAGTACATTTGGCATCTATTCAATTATATTCTAAATTCTCCTAATGAGGTCTATGTGTCCTTAAGTTTTGCTCGTAATCTCTGTTGTATCAATATTGAGAAAGTGACATTGACACATGCCATAGTGTCACTTGAGTTTCCATTTCTTTCTTTCTTTCTTTTTAATTTTACTGGAGTATAGCAGACTTACAATGTTGTGTTAGTTTCAGAGGTACAGCAAAGGAATCAGTTATACATATATCCATTCCTTTTCAGATTCTTTTCCCATATAGATTATTACTCAGTATTGAGTAGCTTTCCCTATGCTATACAGTAGGTTCTTATTACTTATCTATTTTATATATGGTAGTGTGTATATGTTAATCCCAACTGCCTAATTTATCCCTCCTCTCAATTTCCCCTTTGGTAACCATAAACAAACTGTGAATTCATTAACACTTATTTAATGTAGCATTTCTGGCATTTGTTAGAATAACTTTATTTTTGACATGGATATGAAGAGAAGTTTTGGAAAAAATAATAGAGGAAAATCTTACATGGAAGGTTATAAGGAGTTGAAGTTGTTTTGTTTGCTGAAATGAAGGAAGCTTAAGAAAAGCCTTAAGTATCTTCAAATGTATGAATGGGATTGTTAGGGGGATACTGGTGTGTTTATAAAAAGGAATGAAAAAAACACATGGACTCAGCTCTTTAAAGCCCTTTGAGACTTCAAGTGGCATAGACTGATGTTCTGGCTTTCTAACCTACTGATGCCTTTCCCATTAAGGTGTCTTCTAGATGGTCCAAAGTCTAGCCTTTGCAGTTTACTATTTTTTGATCACATTCTAAACAAGGTAAGTGTCCCAAGATCAGGTTATAAAGGGTGAAATTAACGAGTAGAGAGATGGTTACTGAAAAGAATAGTTGGGTAATTATTCACTTCCGAAGATTTTGATAAGTGAAAAAAAATCCTTTGTTCTCCCACAAGCTCTTTAGCCTTATCCCTCTATTAGGATTGTTTCATTTAGTCTTTGTTTTTTTATTTTTATTAAAAAGCTATTTTTAATTTTTTAATTTTTTTGCTGAATCCATGGCACTCTTGGACCAGAGATCAAACTCATGCCCCAGCAGCAACCCGAGCCGCAGAAGCGACAACACCAGATCCTTAACTCACTGAGCTAGCAGGGAACAACCTGTTTTTGTTTTTAAAATTGTGATTAAAAACCACAATAAATAAAATTTAGGCATCTTAACCTAAGATTAAATTAAAAAAATTTTTGGTGGCCCTATGGCATGTGGAGGATCCGAGCTGCAGTTGTGACCTACTCTGCAGCTGTCACAACACCAGGTCCTTTAACCCACTGTGCTGGGCTGGGGATTGAACTTGTGTCTTGGCACTGCATAGATGCCACTGATTCTGTTGCACCACAGTGGGAACTCCTTAACCATTTTTAAGTGACAGTTCAGTAGTAATTATATTTATGTTGTTGAGCAACAGATCTCTAGAATTTTTCATCTTGTAAAACTGAACAACTCCCTATTTCTCCCTCTTGCCAGCTCTGGGAACACTGGATTGGATTGATTTTATTTTTCTCTTACGCGTTTATCTTCCTCATTCATCTCTAAGTGAAGAATTTATTTATATTTTGTCCCTCGTGCCTTCAGTTTAGAGGGAACTTAATAAATGTCTTCTCAATGAAAGCAAGAATGAACAGTAGAGTAAGTCTTTTCAAGTAGAATTGTGGTAATAACATTAAGTTAATGGATGTGGCTGACACTTCTTGCTTTCCTAACCGATCCTCTTTACTTCGTCCCTTTCGAACAAAAGCCAGTTTTCATTCCTGATCACAACGTGGCTGATTCTAGCAATGACTCTAGAATGGTCCAGGCTGTCATACTCATTTCTGCATGCACATGACAATCACTTACACTGCTTTTAAAAATAAGGATTCCTGTTCCCCTCTCCATGATTCTGATTTAATGAGTTTGTGGTGGGGCCTAGGCATAAGCATTAAAAAAAAATCTCTTACTAGGGTAGAGAACCATTGTCAGGCAATGCTGTTTTTTGCCAGATCTTTGCTTTTCTTGGCTTTTTAATCTCTGGCGTTGGCCATGTGACCTAGTTCCAGCCAATGCATTTCTACTGTGTCTTCTGGAATTCTTTTTGCTTTCCTGATAAAAAGGAAGGTTACTGGAGAAGTCAGTGGTATGGCATCTTCCTCTTTTCTCTTTTGGATCTACCTTGTGCTATGGTAGTCATCTTACAACCACAACACCAAACCAAACCAACCAACCAAACAAAGCCCCCCAAAACAAAAAATTGAGAATGGGGAAGTAGAAAGTTGGAAAGAACTTGGGTCTTTAATAACATTATTGAACTCTGGAATTCTACTCTTTCTTGTTTAGTAAACAATAAATATCATTATAATTTAATCTCCCTAAACAGTGACTCTTCTGTCATTACCTGATTACAAAAGCATTCTCAGTTGCAACAAAGGGTACCTTAGATGAAAGACTAACTGGATACAGATAAATCCCTAGGATAAAATGCTTTTCAGAAAACCTGTGTAAAACTATTTGGAGTTCCCTAGTGCCTACTGGTTAAGGATTCAGGGTCATCACTGCTGTGACATGGGTTCAATCCCTGGCCCAGGAACTTCCACATGCTGTAGGCGCAAACAAAACAACAATCATTCTAAAAGTATTAGCCTGAATTTACAGCTACTATTACCAAAAAGTTGGTGATATTTCCCATAAAACATCCCCTGGTGTGACTATTAAAAACAAACCAAAGTTGGGTATACTTTAATTCTTACTCAGTTTTCAATTTATGTTTTTTTATTTCCAGTTATTGATGTCAGCATGGTATAATGGCATCTTTAATTAAAAAAACACCTTTACTCATTAAACAAATATTTATTGAGCATCGACCCTATGCCAGGCATGTTTTTAGCTAAGCATATTGGAAACATTAGTGGACAAAACAAAGAACTGTCTTGAACAATACACCTGTGACATTTATATTCTCATCGGGGATTGAGAGAGGCAAGGAAAGAAACCATCATCATAATAAATAAGATATGTGGAATGTCAGAAAGTGAGAAGTGCTATAAAAAAATAAAACAGGCTAAGGTGGGTTAGAAGTGTGGAAAGAGCAAGACTTCAGTGAAGAAAGCAGACCCCTCATTGACTTTACTTTTGACACAACATATCTTTTTTTTTTTTCTTTCTTTTTTTTCTTTTTACTATACCACCTGTGGCATATGGAAGTTCCTGGGCTAGGGGTTGAATCAGAGCTGCAACTGCTGGCCTACGCCACAGCCACAGCAACACAGGATCTGAGCCATGTCTACACCGTGTCTAAGCCACAGCTTGCTGGCAACGCTGGATCCTTAACTCACGGAATGAGGCCAGGGATCGAACCTGCATCCTGGCGGACACTGTGTTGGGTTCCTAACCTGCTGAGGCCCACCAGAAATGCCAAGATGATATATCTTTAAATACTCAGATAAAAGCATCATTACAGAGAATGAAATACAACCTTAAGTATGAGATTTGTTTTCTGAATATGTACTGTAACCAATGTGTACTCTGCAAAGGGCTGGTGATGTTTATATCTGGTGGCCACAGATCAGGGGAAAGGGGTAGATCCTTGATTTTGTGGAGATTGTACATCCTCCTGTCCATCTTCTCATCAAATGTCTTATGGTGTATAATCTTTGGAACACAAAAGTTGGCATTACTTTCTGTAGTTTGAATTTACAGAATTAAAAACGATGGTTCTGAAACATCATAATTACGTCTATTCTTGGGGCTGGGAATATGGCCATGAACCAACCTGAAAAGGCCTGTGCTTACGGACTTCACCTCCTAAAATAGGAAGGAAGTTCATTTGTCAGTTAATAAGCATATGGGATTTCCCTATGCTTTTTGGGTTCAGTTTATTTTAGGAATATTAGACCTAGCAGGATGTTATGATGGCAGCACATTGCTCTATTTGGGAATGGGGAAAGGATGCAACCAGTTGTGGGCATTCCTTTCCAACCCATGGCAGGTGCCACTTTTTTCAACTCTCTGCTCTCCAGTTTGTTTTGGTCGATTTAGTAGCAATTTAGTTAATTCCCGGAGAAACCCCACCAACCAGGAACACAAAGAGGGGGAAAGAAACAGATATAGGAATTAATCTCTCCTATGAGTCTTCCTTAGATTTTACCTCAATTAACAGTTAGAGATATTTATAAAAATCAGATACAGAAATTATTAATTTTTATGTAAAGAGTTTAGAAAGCTTTTTAAAAAATTACTTCTGAGACGATGATGGAAAACTAGTTATTTAAAGAAATACCTAAGAGTTCCCACTGTGGTGCAACAGAATCTGTGGCAACTTGGGAACCCTGGGACACAGGTTTGATTCCCAACCTGGCACAGTGGGTTAAAGGTCTGGCTTTGCTGCAGCTGTGGCTTAGGTTGCAACTGTGGCTCAGATCTGATCCCTGGTCTGGGAACTTCATATGCTGTGGGGTGGCCAAAAAAAAAAAAAAAAAAAAAAAAGAAAAGGAAAAATGCTATCAAGATCTGTATAGAGTAGGGCTTGAATATTATTGGTATTTAATTCTTATGAACTAAATATAAGGGTCCTTACAGGGATCCCAGTGGGGAAAATTCTTTGCTAGCTACCTCTTGGCTTGTTTTTCTAAAGAAAAGCCTTTTTCAATGTACTTGGGGCAGAGCATGTGTGTGGGGGCGGGCAGGGGCAGTGGCTAGGGAATAGAGAAATTACTGAAATGAAAAGCAAGGAGAAGGCTGTCTTTTGCAAAAATATCCATGGAAAGGGACACAGTTTCACCTTTAGCCAAATTGCAGCAATGTATGGGGATTCTCATGGTCTCTTTTAAGTTACCTGATAATCATAAGATTTTGCTTATTAAAAAATTTTTGCAGAGCAAGCAGATCCAGAGTTGGTTGATGTTTTATAGCCGTGTGGTTTTAGCCCAGTTTGGTTTTATGAAGTGAGAGAAGAAAAAAAAAATGTTCTGTTTGGAGTGCTCTGTTTTATTTACCTTCCTGAGTTATTGTGATGGCCTTCTATGCTGAAGTTTTATGGCATCAAATGAAAACTCTTTATTTTACCCAGGCTTCAATATCCAACAGAGGCAAATCATCCAATCTTACACCTTGGATTAAGTGTAAACAGAAGTGTGATAAGATACAACCTGAGGAAAACATTTTAAAAATAGTAATCATCACTTAGAAGCAGTTTTTATAAGCTTTTTCTGTTTATCTCACAAGATTGAATTAATACCAGTATTGCCTACAGAAATGAGATCTTTTGATGTGTGTGACATTATTATTTCCTTTTTTTTTAAAAAACTGTTCTGATTGAAAACAAATATTTCAGTAAATGTCAGAAGAAAATCTGTATCAAATTTTAAGTTGCTTGGTGGTGTTTCTATGATTTGAAAATCAACATGGCTATATATTTTGT
The DNA here is from genome assembly GCF_054392235.1 of Sus scrofa. Lineage (NCBI taxonomy): Eukaryota > Metazoa > Chordata > Mammalia > Artiodactyla > Suidae > Sus > Sus scrofa. Next base: position 112,750,708 of record NC_139385.1, on the reverse strand, counting down.
GTGTGGTTAAGCCTAATTAAATGAAAATATTTGAAAACCAAAGAAAATCTTGTTCTCATATATCCTAGGAAGAGGAGGATCTGTAGGCGGATTGTTAATGAATTTATTTTAATTATTTTTTCTTTGTGATTGATAATATAATTTTTTTAAATATAAGTTTTAATTCAGCCACTCCAACATTTGAAAAGAACAACGTGATACAACTCAAGCTATTAATTTTTCAGAATTTTAGTTTGGGTTTATTTCTAAATAATGTCTAGATGAAAATGACCAATTGTGTTAATTACTGGTGAGGCATGAAATGATAATAGGGTAAGTTACTGCACTAAAAGGATTTATACGGGCTCAAGAGGAAACAAGTCTTTAGAAAAAAGATTGGTTTAAAGTTTTCCAGTTATCACTTAAAAGATTCCTGCATTTTATATACAGGATCTCAGATCACATCAGGTACATGCTACCCAATATCAGCTGTTAGTCCAACAGTCCTATTTATATAAATGATAATATTCCCAATTAGAGATTTCCCACAAAAGAGACTCATGATCTTGTAGGAAACTTCACCTAAAATGGTGAATGTACTCTAGTCTTCCTCTCTAGGCTTATTTTGTTACAGAGGTTATGGTTATGCTTTGAATTGTCAATGTTAATAATAGAATAGCCAGTTATTTTTCCAGCAAAAGTGAGTTTACTTTCAGAAATAGCCAAAGGAATTACAGTCTAGGATATGTGAACTATGGTGGACCATAGGCCATTTGGAGAACACGGAAGGCAAACTTACTTTTATAGGAAAAAGGGAGGAGTTAGGGAGTGGTTGTAATAACTGAAGAGACCATTGGAAGAAACTGCAAACTGAGCTGCTACAGTCTTTGGCTGGACTGTTGGTGGGCTGAATGAAGTTTTCTTTTTCCTGTTGGACAGCAAAATAGGCAACACCTTCCTGTCCAGATATAGGCATAAGTCTCTTCCTCTTTGGAGTAATTGATGATACATGGTGGTGCATGAGCGCTCTGCCTACAGGCTGTACCCACTCCAATTTCAGCTGAGGTTTTTTAAATTCTACAAAATGAATATTCAAAATGTTTATCTAATATGCAAAGTTAAAATTTTCCACAAAGCATCATTAATGATATGTTCTAGTCCAAATTCTGCTATGAAACCAGATCTTTGAGTCATGAGCTTTGCTGGTTTCTCTGGCTCTGTCTTTATTTCTGATGACTGTATAATAAGCAATTAATCCCCCTAAGTTTTGGTGAACTTTCATTTCTCTTGAAGTCTGATACCACTGCCTTCTATATCTTTTTAGCCCTAATCAGAATGAGATATATAGTTTTTTGACCTACAGCATCATGGTTATAGTTAGACCTAAGAGAAAATATCCTTTGGATTTCCGTCCTTTTTTTTTGTTTGTTTGTTTGTCTTTTTGCCTTTTCTAGGGCTGCTCCCCCAGCATATGGAGGTTCCCAGGCTAGGGGTCTAATTGGCGCTATTGCTGCTGGCCTGCTGGCCTACACCAGAGCCACAGCAGCAGGGGATCCGAGCCGCATCTGCGACCTACACACAGTTCATGGCAATGCTGGATCCTTAACCCACTGATCAAGGCCAGGGATTGAACCCACAACCTTGTGGTTTCTAGTGGGATTTGCCAACCACTGAGCCACGACGGGAACTCCTGGATTTCTATTCTTAAATATTGGTTTTTCTATCAGAGAGGAACTTGGCGCTAACCTCTTGCTTTCTAGGGTACCGATAATTAAAAAAAAAATCTCTGGCTTGACCATTGTTCATGACATTTATTATTAGGAAATATTCACAGAACTAAATACAACATAGTCTTCTAAACGTGGATTTCCTTACATATTTAATCTATTCTTCCTTTAGTACATATATCAGAGTCTTCCCCTGCCCATCCTCCCCAATGTTCTTATTTCTAAACTTGGATATTCTTAGTGAATGAAAGCAGATGATAGCAGCAACCTCTATTCTCAAAATATGACTAGTCCAACAGATGATACAACAGGAAAAAAAATGTTTTAAACTTAATTTTGTAGTACATTGTTTATGGAGTCATGGCAGTTTTCCAGTTACTAATTGAGTGATATCCCAATTACCAATAGATTGAAAACTTCCTATGTGCTAGGGACTATGCTAAATCCTTTTCATTTACATCATTTCACTTACTACTTCCAATAACTCTATGCTTAGGTGGATACTGTTACTTCTTACACATCAGGAAATTCAGCCCAGAGTGGTTGCGTGACTTTCCCAAAGACTCACAGTGCTCAGGGGAAGAGCTGACAATGGAATTAGTGCTGCTTGGACTCAATGCCCAGGCTCTTACCTTCTATCCTCACTCTTTCTCCTTCAAGGGATGTGTAGTTGATGATTCAAGTAACTGTACAATAATGCTTATTTTCAATTTATTGGCTAATACTATTGCATTGAGAAATTTGACTAATCTATTCCTCTACACTCATTTAAATTAGCACTAAAGTTCTGTGCATTTGATTGTTAAATTCAGATGCCTTTTCTTTTCTTTAAGGGCCACACCCACTGCATATAGAGGTTCCCAGGCCAGGGGTCTAATTGGAGCTGTAGCCACTGGCCTATGCCCCAGCCACAGCAATGCTAGATCAGAGCGGCATCTGTGATCTATACCACAGCTCACTGCAATGCTGGATACTTAACCCACTGAGCAAGGCCAGGGATTGAAACTGCATCCTCGTGGGTACTAGTCAGATTCGTTTCTGCTGAGCCACAATGGGAACTCCCAAATGCTTTTAAGGTGTTGATTTTCATCTTATTTACCTGGTCTTTATGTTTGTTTTATTCTCTAATATTGTAATTGGGGTTATATTTTGAATATCTGTGTTTTTGTGCAAGGAGGGTGGAATCAGAGCTTTAAGGTAATGAATTTGATACATTGTTTGGGAGATGTGTAGAGTCTCTTCTCCGGGTATACAATGTTCTGTATATCACTGTTTGAACTAGTTAATTTTGTTGTTTATATCTTCTATGGCAGGTGCTGATAAACTTTCCTTAAAGGGCAGATAGTAGGAGTTCCCATTGTGGCTCAGCAGAAGCAAATCTGACTAGTACGCATGAATATGCAGGTTCGATCCCTGGCCTTGCTCAGTGGGTCTGGGATCTGGTGTTGCAGTGAGCTGTGGTGCAGGTGGCAGATGAGCCTTGGATCCTGCATTGCTCTGGCTATGGTGTAGGCTGGCAGCTATAGCTCTGATTTGACAGCTAGCTTGGAAACTGCCCTATGCTGTCAGTGTGGCCCTAAAAAGACCAAAAAAAAAAAAAAGGACAGATAGTAAATACTTTGGGCATTGCAGACCGTATAGTCTCTGCCATAACTACTCAGTTCTGCTGTTGTAATTCAAAAGCAGCCATAGAATTTATGTAAATGAATGAGTATAACGGTTTTCCAATAAAATTTTATTTACAAAAATAGGCTGCCAGCCTGCAAACCATAATTTGTTGATCCATGTTCTATGACTTTGTTATTGACCCAATCTATCAATTTCTGTAGGGTTTGTTAAAATTTCCAAATAAGTTCATGATATTCTTGATTTATTTCCTTAAAAATCTGTCAGTTGTTACTTTGTAATTTAAAATATTAGCAAAAAATAGAGGTTGAGAATGTAAACTCAGAGTCAGTTTGAGCTTGTCCTTGTGTAAAACTCTTAAACCTCTGTGTCTCAGTTCTTTCCTCTGTAAAATAAATAATAACATTTATTCTATAGGGTTGTGGAGGATTGAATGTGTTAATCCATGTAAAGATCTTAGAATATTGCTTGGAATATGATGAGCACTAAATGTAGATAAACTGTTGTTTGAGATGTTAAGTACATTTAAGAAAATAATCATTTTATCTTTTGAGTTATATCTTTTAATATGTATGTAATATTCATATTTTCCCTGTTATATTGGCCTGGTATTCACTTTCAGCTGACATTAAAATTGCTTGTCTGGCTTTCCTTTGGCTCACACTTGACTATTACATCTTTTTCTTTCATTTTCAACTTTTCTGTATCTGCGTCTTCTGTAGACAACTTATTTTTGCATCTAATTTTTTGTTGTTAAGCCAATCTGATATCCTATTTCTTTTGGGTTGTGGTTAGTTTAATGATTTACATTTATTTTAGTTATTATCATGTTTAGAGTTATTGAGACCATCTAATTCATCTTATCTCTTTGTCATACTTTTGTTTGGTCAATTAATTTTTCCTTTCCTTCCTTTCAATCAGGAAATCAAATCTTCTTATGCTGCTTAGAGAGTTATATATTTTTAACTTTAATTCATCTGGTGGTTACCTAAAATTTAAGACCAGCTTTTACTTTTTTCCCCTTTCATAAATCTTGATTTAATCAGTATCTATATCTTCCCCTTGAAGACTGAAATGAACCATACTGCCTGTATTGAATCTGGCTTTGTGTCCTTGTACAAGTTTCCTTAACCTCTCTGTGCCCCAGTTTTCTTGTCTGTAAAATGATGTCTAACTTCTGATGTCAACATCTACTTTTCTACTTGTTTCTTTTCTGAAGAAAGGCCACTTAGTATCATTCTCTTTTAACTCTGGATTATTATGTGTGTTAATTTTTTAGTATTTTGCTTTTTTGGGCAAAATAAAACTTGTAAATTATTTACTGACCCTAAATTCCTTTATATCAGACTTTGTATTTTTTCTTTCTGTTAGGATGTATCACAGCAGATCTGTGTGGTAAACCTGCTGAAGCTTTGCATACCAAGAATATTGATTGCTTTCTTATATTTAAATGAGCAACTACTGGATATAAAATTTTAACTTCATGTTCTTTTTAAAAATTTACATATTTATTTATTTTTTGCCTTTTGAGAGCTGCATGTGGGCATATGGAAGTTTCCAAGCTAAGGGTCCAATCAGAGCTGCAGCTGCCAGCCTTCGTCACAATCACAGCAAGAACAGGATCCGAGTTGCATCTGTGACCTACACCACAGTTCACAGCAACGCTGGATCCTTAACCCACTGAGAGAGGTCACGGATCTAATCTGCGTCTTCATGGATAGTAGTCAGGTTCATTACCACTGAGCCACAACAGGAACTCCATTAACTTCATATTCTTCTCTTGAAATACTTTAAAAATATTTTTTTCATTGTCTCTAGTACAGCTGTTGAAAAGACTAATCATCTGAATCATATTCTTTGTAGTTGAATTGCTCTTTCTTTCTGGAAGCTTTCAAAATTTTCTCTTGGACTTTGAAGGCCTTTAGTTTTCCTTCATTGATGCCTAGCTTTTGGATTTTCTTTTCCTTCTCCCTCTTCGATTGGCTCTTGGTACTCTCTGTTCCTTCTTAATGTGAGGGCTTTCATCTTTAATTCTGGGAAATTGTCAGTCATTAATTCTGCAAATCTTTACTTCCTTTTGTTTATTCTCTCTTTCCAGTAGACTCTTGAACAACATGGGTTTGAACTGCATGGATCCATTCACATGTGGGTTTTTAAAAAAATAAATATGTGCTACATTACTACATGATCTGTGGTTGGTTGAATCTGCAGGTGCGGAACTGCAGATGTGGAGAGAAGGCTAAGGTTATATGCAGATTTTCGACTATGTGGAGGGTAAGTGCCCCTAACCTCTTCGTTAAGTGTCAACTGTATACTGTTGTACCGATGGTAACACTTTATTTTTGATATCTTTTAACTATATTCATAATATCCCACATATATGCCATCTGTTAATTCATCCCTGAATTCTGGGATGGTTCTTTGCCTTGATCTTCCAGCGAAGTTAGTTTTTCACTGTATCCAAATTGCCTTTCATGGTTCTTCACGGGTTCTTTAAAATTCTTCATTCTGTGTCATGTCACCAATACTTGATATTATGCTTATTTTAAATTCTTAATCGGTTTCTTCCATTACTTCAGCTTTGTTTGCTGTATGTTACTATTTACTGTCTTTTGTTTTACAGCACTTAGGTTCTTCAAATGCCATTTTTCCTTCTAAACTTATATTCCTCTTTGAGTATCTGCTACCTTGACTTTTAATGAGTACCCAAGGAGAGGCATCTGAAGCCCAGGCCCTGGTTTGTAGATCTCCTTAGGAGACTGCCTTTTCCTCCCCACTTGAGGTCATAACCACCTTATAGATCTTCAGGAGACTCTTACAGGTTTTATGTTAGCTTTAAAAATGCATGTGATTCCCTCCTGGTTTTTGGTTTGTTTTGCTTGTTTTTGCTTTCTTTTGATTTTTGCTTCTTTAGGATTGGGTTCAGGAGTGGGAGATAGTTCATTTTTATGCCACAAGTGTACATACTTTGTAATATTACCAGTTCTCAAGTTGTATAACTGTATTTAAAAAGGACATTGTATACCACTGCTTCTTCCCAAATTCAGTAATTTTAATAATCATTGTGTATTACTGTATAATTGACTTGGCCATATCCATCACTGTCTCTGGGTATGAGATTGCTGACATGAGTAGAATGATGTGTTGGTAGTACACAGATTTGGCTCAGCTTTTCTTGATGAGGCGGAAAGGGCCAATGCTCTACTTTCAAGGGTATAATTTATGTACTTGAATGATGATTCTTGGTTCTACCACTAGTAATTTTTACCAGTCTTGATGATTTACTACAACAGCAAAGTCACATCTTAAAATTTATGATATTTTAATAAAAAGTTTAAATTGAATTTTACTTTCATTGATTTCCACAAAGTCAAGCAATTCACTTCAGCATTATAAATTCTGCACATACACCACCTCTGTCAAGCAGTGATAAAGAAGACTGATGCTTTTTCTGTTCTTTTCATTTTTATGCAACTTCCTACTTTTGTAAGGCTTCTTATGGGGAGGTTTGCTTAAGAGTTCAACAGAGCATCTTACCACTAGCCTTATGGAGCTTATACAATATTTTCCTGGAGGAAAAAATTAGATTTAATTTGTAGATTAAATTAATTTATTTTTTTAAAAAATATATTCCTATTAATGTCCTGAATGATAGTTAATTTAATTGATAAAAAGTTTGAATTAAGTGTTGAAATTAATTACTGAGATGGCACATAAAATCTTTCTCTGGAGGTCTTTAAATATAGGGCACATTTTTATCTTTCCAGGGTGCCTAGATTAAGGGTATTTTTAAAGACAGAAGGAATGAGATAATATCTTTTCTATCTGAGCCCTTTGACTGAAACTGCTCTCCAATTTTAGTTAAAAAATTCACCCTTTAAGAAGTGCTTTTATACAACTGATATTCTTTACGGTAAAGCCTTGAAGAAATTATATTTTATCTGAAATTTTGTATTAACTGATTCTTTTCCCCTATCTCTTCCAATCATTTATATCCGCTCCTATTACTCTTTACTTTTGTCCTAAGAATTCTGGACATTCTTTTTACCCATACTCCTCCTTAACCCTGTTATAGATTTTATAGCTTTCTTTCTTTCTTTCTTTATTTTTTTGGTCTTTTTTGAGGGCTGCACCTGTGGCATATGGAGATTCCCAGACTAGGAGGCTAATCGGAGGTGTTGCTGCCGGCCTACACCACAGCTCCTGGCAATGCCAGATCCTTGACCCGCTGAGTGAGGCCAGGGATCAAACCTGCAACCTCATGGTTCCTAGTCAGATTTGTTTCTGCTGAGCCATGTGGGGAACTCCAGATTTTATAGCTTTCTTAAGATTTGCCTTATATGTACACCAACTTCCCCTCTCTCTCACTTCTCTTTCTTACACCCCTCAAACAAATATACTTCAGTGGCCTAGACTAGAACAATAAATATTACTAAGAGGGTGGTCTGAATTTTCCCTAATTGTATCGATCATTGTAATATTCTTGACCTCTCTGTGCTCCCTTACACATTTCTTTCAGGGGAAAAGTGAATTATTTGCCTGGTAAACTTAGGAACAAGAAATGGGCATGCAGCATCCAGAACCTTCTCCTCCTCTTTTTTCATGGGATCCACTTGCCCCAAGGAAGAGTGCATTTTGTTCTGCTTTTCCATGCTTCAAAATTTATGGATCTACTTGCCTCTGTCTGTGTCTGGGGGAGGCCTGTGATTGTTCCAGAACTTCCTGTGGCTAGGTGAGGAAGACTTTCTAATTCTGAGATTCTGTTTACTAACTAAAATTACTGAGTGTCTAGACTCAAACTTACCAACATATTTTGTCATCTATGTATTCTACTCATATTTTTCTTTTATTGACCTCCTTTGGACTTAGTTATGATTCCATCTTTTAAAAATCTATTCATTTTGAAATTACACATTTTATTTTATTCTTTCAGGGATTAACTTCAAAACTAAAAGTTGCATTTATAATTACCAAAACTATTCATTAGCAATTTGTGATAGTCTAAGTTAATCAAGATTTTCACCTAGATAATACAAGAAATTTGAAATACTTCATTCATTACCCTCATAGTTAATATGTTGTTGTTTCCAGGTAATTTTGTTTTTAACATTTTAAATATCATGACATTATTTTTAATCTTATTCAGTTAATAGTATTTCATATTTACACATATTCTTGCCTTGCCACTTTATTCATCCTTTATTCTTTGGTGCATTTCAGAGCTTCCATCTCAAATAATTTTTCTTTTGCATGAAGTGTGTTCTTTAGAATTTCCTTTAACATGGGTCTTCCGGGGATAACTAAATACTTTTTCCAAATTGAAAATGTTAATATTTTGTCTTTGTTTGGAAAGATATTTTCACTGGATATGGAGTTCTAGAGTGGTTTTCTCTCCATTACTTCTCTCTCTTCTCAACACCCTTACACATAGAAGGTATTTTAATGTTTCCTGGCTTTCACTGTTACTATCATGAAGTAATCTGTAATTCTACTTTTTGATCTTTTGAAGATTTTGTTATTCTGGCTGCTTTTAATATTTCCTCTTAGTCTTTTTTCACCATTTAAAAATTTTATTTATTTATTTTTCCGCTGTGCAGCATGGGGGCCAAGATACACTTACATGTATACATTTTTTTCCCACCCTTTGTTCTGTTGCAATATGAGTATCTAGACATAGTTCTAAATGCTACTCAGCAGGATCTCATTGTAAATCCATTCCAAGTTGTATCTGATAACCCCAAGCTCCCGATCCCTCCCACTATCTCCCTCTCTCCCTGGGTGCACAAGTCTATTCTCCAGGTCCATGATTTTCTTTTCTGTGGAAATGCTCATTTGTGCTGTATATTAGATTCCAGTTATAAGTGAAATCATATGGTATTTGTCTTTCTCCTTCTGACTTATTTCACTCAGTATGAGATTCTCTAGTTCCATCCATGTTGCTGCAAATGGCATTATGTCATTCTTTTTTATGGCTGAGTAGTATTCCATTGTGTATATATATACCACATCTTCCAAATCCAATCATTTGTCGATGGACATTTGGGTTGTTTCCATGTCCTGGCTATTGTGAATAGTGCTGCAATGAACATGCGGGTGCATGTGTCCCTTTTAAGTAGAGTTTTGTCCGGATAGATGCCCAAGAGTGGGATTGCGGGGTCATATGGAAGTTCTATGTATAGATTTCTAAGGTATCTCCAAACTGTTCTCCATAGTGGCTGTACCAGTTAACATTCCCACCAACAGTGCAGGAGGGTTCCCTTTTCTCCACAACCCCTCCAGCACTTGTTATTTGTGGACTTATTAATGATGGCCATTCTGATTGGTGTGAGGTGGTATCTTATGGTAGTTTTGATTTGCATTTCTCTTATAATCAGTGATGTTGAGCATTTTTTTCATGTGTTTGCTGGCCATCTGTATATCTTCTTTGGAGAACCGTCTATTCAGGTCTTTTGCCCATTTTTCCATTGGGTGGGTGGCTTTTTTGCTGTTGAGTTCTATAAGTTGCTTCTATATTCCAGAAATTAAGCCCTTGTCCATTGCATTGTTTGAAACTGTTTTCTCCCATTCTGTAAGTTGTCTTTTTGTTTTCTTTTTGGTTTCCTTTGCTGTGCAAAAGCTTTTCAGTTTGATGAGGTCCCATGGGTTTATTTTTGCTCTAATTTCTATTGCTTTGGGAGACTGACCTGAGAAAATGTTCATGAGGTTGATGTCAGAGAGTGTTTTGCCTATGTTCCCTTCTAGGAGTTTGATGGTGTCCTGTCTTATATTCAAGTCTTTCAGCCATTTTGAGTTTATTTTTGTGCATGGTGTGAGGGTATGTTCTAGTTTCATTGCTTTGCATGCAGCTGTCCAGGTTTCCCAGCAATGCTTGCTGAACAGACTTTCTTTTTCCCATTTTATGTTCTTGCCTCCCTTGCCAAAGATGAATTGACCATTGGTGTCAGGGTATATTTCTGGGTTCTCTATTCTGTTCCATTGGTCTGTCTGTCTGTTTTGGTACCAGTACCACACTCTCTTAATGACTGTGGCTTTGTAATATCACTTGAAGTCTGGGAAAGTTATGCCTCCTGCTTGGTTTTTGTTTCTCAGGCTTGCTTTGGCGATTCTGGGTCTTCTGTGGTTCCATATAAATTTTTGGATTGTTTGTTCTAGTTCTGTGAAAAATGTCATGGGTAATTTGATAGGGATTGCATTGAATCTGTAGATTTCTTTGGGTAGTATGGCCATTTTTACCAAATTGATTTTTCCAATCCACGAACATGGAATATCTTTCCATTTCTTTACATCTTCTTTAACTTCTTAGATTAAAGTTTTATAGTTCTCGGCATATAAGTCCTTTACCTCCTTGGTCAGGTGTATTCCGAGGTATTTGATTTTGTGAGGTGCAATTTTAAAAGGTATTGTATTTTCGTATTCCTTTTCTAATCTTTCATTGTTGGTATGTAGAAATGCGACTGATTTCTGAATGTTAATCTTATATCCTGCTACTTTGCTGAATTTATTAATCAGTTCAAGTAGTTTTGGGGTTGAGTCCTTAGGGTTTTCTATGTATAGTATCATGTCATCTGCATGCAGTGACAGTTTTATCTCTTCTCTTCCTATATGGATGCCTTTTATTTCTTTTGTTTGTCTAATCTCTGTGGCTAGGACTTCCAAAACTATGTTGAATAGCAGTGGTGAGAGTGGGCATCCCTGTCTTGTTCCAGATTTGAGGGAGAAGGCTTTTATTTTTTCTCTGTTGTGTATTATATTTGCTGTGGGTTTGTCATAAATGGCTTTGATTATGTTCAGAAATGTTCCCTCTATACCCACTTTGGCGAGGGTCTTGATCATGAATGGCTGTTGGACTTTGTCAAATGCCTTTTCTGCATCTATTGAGATGATCATATGGTTTTTGACTTTTCTTTTGTTAATGTAGTGTATGACATTGATTGATTTGCATATGTTGAACCATCCTTGTGAACCTGGGATGAACCCTACCTGGTCATGGTGTATGATCTTTTTGATATGTTGTTGGATTCGGTTAGCTAAAATTTTGTTGAGAATTTTTGTGTCTATATTCATCAAAGATATTGGCCAATAGTTTTCTTTTTTGGTGGTATCTTTGTCTGGTTTTGGAATTAGGGTGATGGTGGCATCATAGAATGTCTTTGGGAGTATTCCTTCTTATTCAACCTTTTGAAAAAGTTTAAGGAGGAGGGGCACCAGATCCTCTTTATATGTTTGATAGAATTCGCCTGTGAAGCCATCTGGTCCTGGACTTTTATTTGTAGGGAGTGTTTTTATGACTTCTTCAATTTAATTTCTAGTGATGGGTCTGTTCAGTTGGTCTGTTTCTTCTTGATTCAGTTTTGGCAGGCTGTAAGATTCTAGAAAACTGTCCATTTCTTCCAGATTGTCAAATTTGTTGGCATATAGTTGTTCATAGTATTCTCTTATGGTATTTTTTGTTTCTGCAGTATCCGTTGTGATTTCTCCTTTTTCATTTATAATTTTGTTTATTTTTATTCTTTCCTCTTCTTAGTGAGTCTAGCCAGGGGTTTGTCAATTTTGTTTATCTTTTCAAAGAACCGACTCTTGGTTTTATTAATTTTCTCTATTGTTTTTTGAATCTCTATTTTATTGATTTCTTTTTTGATCTTTATAATTTCCTTCCTTCTGCTGACGTTACGTCTTTTTTGTTCTTCTTTTTCTAATTCGTTTAGGTGGTGGGTTAAGTTGTCAATTTGAGATCATTCTTCTTTTTTGAGAAAGGCCTGTATCACTATAACTTTCCCTATAAGGACTGCTTTTGCAGTGTCCCATAGAGTTTGAGAGGTTGTGTCTTCATTATCATTTGTCTCTAGGTATTTTTTAATTTCCTTCTTGATTTCCTCATTGACCCATTGGTTTTTTAGTAGCATGCTGTTTAGTCTCCATGTATTAGATTTTTTCTCAATTTTTTTTCCTGCAGTTGATTTCTAGTTTCACGCCATTGTGGTCAGAGAAGATACTTGAAATAACTTCTATGCTCCTAAATTTGTTGAGGTTACTTTGTGTCCCAATATGTGGTCGATTCTTGAGAATGTTCCATGTGCACTTGAGAAGAATGTGTATTCTGATTTTTTTGGATATAGTGTCCTGAAGATGTCAATTAAGTCTAACTTTTTTATTGTTTCCTGTAGGATCTCTGTTGCCTTATTGGTTTTCTGTCTATAGGATCTGTCCATTGGTGTGAGGGGGGTATTAAAGTCTCCTACTATGATTGTATTCCCATAAATTTCTCCCTTTATGTCTGTTAATATTTGTTGTATGTATCTGGGTGCTCCTGTATTTGGGGCATATATGTTGACAATAGTAATATCCTCTCCTTGGATGGATCCCTTAATCATTAAGTAGTGTCCTTCTTTGTCTTTCTTTATGTCTTTTGTTTTAAAGTTTATTTTGTCTGATATGAGTATTGCAACTCCTGCTTTGCTGTCATGTCACATTGGCATGAAATATTTCCCCCCCTTCACTTTCAATCTATATGTATCCTTTGTCCTTAGGTGAGTTTCTTGTAGGCAGCAGATTGAAGGTTTTTGCCTTTTTATCCACTCAGCCACTCTGTGTCTTTTGATTAGAGCATTCAGTCCATTGACATTTAAGGTGATAATTGATAGATGATTATTTATTTCCATTTTAAACCTCGTGTTCCAGTTGATTCTATGATTCTCCATTCTTCCTTTCTTTTTTTGGTTGGATGGTCTCCAATTATTTTCTGCTTGAGTGTATTTCTTTTCATTTTTTGCAAATGCAATGTTTGGTTTTGATTTGTGGTTGCCCTGTTTTTAAATTATGCTAACCCCTTCCTATAATTATGTGTTTTAGCCTGATGGTCCTGTAGGTTCAAACACTTCATTACTATACTAAAATTAATAAGAGAAACAGATGAAAAAAAAAAGAAATAAAAGAAAAAAATTAAAAAAAGAGAATTTATTTCCTACAATCCCTTGCCCACATTTTATGATTTTGATGACTTTTTTTTCTTTTTAATTTTATTTTGTTTTAAACATGTTCATGATTAAATCTGTTTTCTGGCTTATCTGAGTAACTGCTCCCTGATTGTAGCCTCCTCAATCCTTTCTTTTTGGTTTAGAGAAGCCCTTTCTATATTTCTTTTAGAATGGATTTTGTATTGCTGTATTCTTTTAGCTTTTGCTTGCTGGAAAAAAATTTTATTTCCCCTTCTATTTTAAATGATATTCTTGCTGGGTAGAGTATTCTAGGTTGCATATTTTTTCCTTTTAGAACTTTAAATATCTCTTGCCATTTCATCCTGGCCTGTAGTTTCTGTAGAGAAATCAGCTGATAACCTTATGGGGGTTCCCTTATAGGTAACATTTTGCTTTTCTCTTGCTGCATTTAGGATCCTCTCTTTATCATTAACTTTTGCCATTTTTATTATAATGTGTCTTGGTGTGGGTCTATTTGGGTTCAACTTGTTTGGGGCCCTCTGTGCTTCCTGTATCTTGAACTCAGTATCCTTTAAGACTTGAGAAGTTTCCAGTGATAATTTCTTCAAATATAATTTCCATTCCCTTGTCTTTCTCTACCCCTTCTGGAATTCCTGTTATGTGTAGATTGGCCCGCTTTATATTATCCCATAGGTCTCTTATATTGCTTTCATGTTTTTTCATTTGGTTTTCTGTCTGCTGACCTGATTGGGTGATTTCCATTATTCTATCTTCCACATCACTAATTCGTTCTTCTGCATTATTCATTCTGGTTTTTACTGCCCTGAGCTCAGTTTGTATCTCTGCAAACGAACTTTCTAGTTTTTCTTGGCTCCTCCTTATATTTTCTAGTTCCTTTCTGAGGGCATCTGCACTGCTGTTCATATCTTCTCTTAATTCCTTCAGTATTTTCACTATTTCCCTTTTGAACTCCAAGTCTGTCAGACTGCAGAAGTCTGTTTCATTGTTGACTGCTTTAGGTGAGATCTCCTGTTGGTTTAACTGGGAGTGGTTTCTCAGCTTCTTCATCTTGCTTGTTGTTTTCTTTTTCTTGGTGGAGTTGTACTCCCCGTGTCAGGGCAGGGTTTGCCTTGTCACTGCTGTGGAATGTTTTCCGGGGGCTGGCTTTGTTGGTTGTCTTCTTTGAGGCAGCGTGGGTTTTCTTGGGGGTGGGCGGGGCTGACAGGGTCTCTCTGAAGCAAAGGAGGACTTCCTGAGAGCATACAGGAATGGGAGGTCTGCACTGCGATGGAAGCAGATTTCACACAGCTGGGCAGAGCTTGCTCTGGTGTTACTGGGCTGTGGGGCTCTTCTTGGGGGCTGGTGGTGCTGGTCAGCTGTTCCACAGGAGCGCAGAACCCCCCAAGGGCGGGAGCAGCCAGCTGGGCCACTGAGAACCCAAGGGGCTCTTCCCCAGGGCAGCAGGGATTGGCAGGATCACACGCAACAGAGGCAGATTTGCATGGCCAGGCCAAGCTTGTACTAGCTTTTCTGGGCTGCAGGCCTTTTCCTGGGGGCTGGCCCTGCTGGGTGCTGCTCTGCGGGGATGTAGCCCCTCCAGAAGGCAGGCATGCCAGGGCAGGGAAAACCCCTGCAGTGGTTGGCTTCCTGAAAATGGTGAGGCCAGCCCTCTGGGATGACAGGCTGCCTCAGGTCCAGGGGTGTGTGCACAGGTTAGGGGAAGGGAGGATGCACTGGGAAGCACAGCTTTCTGATAGCTTGTGGGCAAGTGAGGTCACTGTGGTGTGGGGAGTATTCTATGGTGGCCCACCCCTCCTCCTCTCCCCTGCCCAACACTGACGCCTTGTCTCTCCTGCAGATCCAGCTTTTCTCCCAGATTCCCTCTGATGTGGCTTTCCAACCCCCAGCCCTTAGTGTATTGCTTCCTGCACCCTTAACGCTCAGCTTCCTAGTCTCCCAGGCAGTCTCTTTCCTGAGAACCAGACAGACCAGTTCCTGGTCCCCCAAGTAGTCTCAGCACTGCCCACCCCAGTCCGTTCCTGGGAACTAACCTCTAGAGCCAAGGTCTCAGTGCCCAGCCCCCACCCAAACGTCTCAGTTTTTGGTGACTGTGCCAGTAGTTCAGATGATCGGCTCAGTTCTCACTCTGCTCTTCGGAACTCAGACTTACGGCTTTGCTCACTCTTCTCTGCATCTGGAGATCCCTCTGATTTGTTTGATCTTTCTGTTGAGTAGGTGACTTTACAGGGTGTGGGATCCCTTTCTCCTCCACAGTTCCCTTTCAGGAGTGCCTGTCCAGCCCTGATTCCCCTTCTCTCACTCTCCTCATTTCTCTTGTTTTACCCAGTAATGTCACAAGATTCTTGCCGTTATTGGAGTTTAGGTTCTGCCAGTAATTAATTGCTGTTCTGTGTGAGTTGTTTAACCTGCAGATGTGTTTTTCTTGCTGTGTTTGTGGGAGAGGGCAAGCGTGTCCCCCTACTCCTCCGCCATCTTGCCTTTTCAGTGTCTTTTTTCACCATTTTGATATGATGTGACCAGGTGTGGATTTCTTTTTATGTATCCTTATTAGAATTTGTTTGTTTTCTTGAATCTGTGGGTTGATGTCTTTCATCAGTCTTCATTTATTCTCAGGTACTCTCTTATTTAGATATTGCCTCCAGCACATTCTCTCTTCTTCTGAAACTCTGATAAAGCATTCATTATAGTTTCTCAACATATCCTTTAAATATCTTTCCTTCTTTTCTGAATTTTCTGCACTATAATCTGGATAGTTTCTTTTGATCTGTTTTTCAGTTAACTATTTTTTTTTTCTATCTGTGTCTCATATATTATTCAAAGCATCCACTGAATCCTTAATTTTAGGAATGATATAGTTTAGTTATAGACTTTTACTTATTTTTCTTTGTCTTCTTTATTTATTAATTTTTATAGTTTTCAGTTTCCTGCCTAAACTTTGAATCTCAGTCTTTTTTTTTTAAACACGATAAATACTTTTCTTGGTTATTTTGGTTTTCTTAGTCTTTGATAATTTTAATACATCATATATTTGTGAGTCATTTCTGTTACTTATTGTTTATATTTTTTTCCCTTAGAGTACTTTGTTTCTCTGTGTGTTTGATTAATTTCAAGTCTGTACTTTGTATTTAAAAGACATTTAGAGAAGTATCTCGATGCCTAGGGTTATTGTGTATTTTTCCAGAGAGGACTTTCATTTTGTTCTGTTAGGTGTTTATGAGAAACACTTTAATCTTGGTTCAAAGTTTGAGATTCCTGGATATCCAGCTGATTGGAGGTTAGATTAAAAATCCTTGCTTTTGGGAGTTTCTGTCGTGGCTCGGTGGCTAACGAATCTGACTAGGAACCATGAGGTTGTGTGTTTGATCCCCAGCCTCATTCAGTGGGTTAAGGATCCAGCATTGCTGTGAGCTGTGGTGTGGGTCCCAGATGCGGCTTGGATCCTGCATTGCTGTGGCCATGGCATAGTCTGGCAGCTACAGCTCCAATTAGACCCCTAGCCTGGGAACCTCCATGTGTGTGGGTGAAAAAGGCAAAAAGACAAAAAAAAATTCAAAAAAAATTTAAAAAAAATCCTTGCTATTGATGATTTATTTTCAGTTCACATCTATCCTGAGGGTATGGTCTGTAATTTTAGCTAAATGTAGGAATTAATTTATCAGAATCCCATCCTTTGGCAGTGTTCAAATTTTGATTTCTGTCTCCTTAGACTCAAGAGGTCTCCAAAATACCTTCATAATTTCTTTTCTTTCTTTTTCTTCACTTTTAAAAATTTTTATTGAAGTATAGTTGATTTACAATGTGTTAATTTCTGCTGTAGGGTAAAGTGATTCAGTCACGCATGTACACACATCCATTCTTTTTCAGATTCCTTTTCCATATAGGTTATTATTATAGAATATTGAGTAGAGTTCCATGTGCTATATGGAACTCATTGACCATCCATTCCATATACAATAACGTGCTTATGCCATACTATTGCAGTTTTGAGTGCCTTGGCTTACATTTCTCATTTCTTGTCTTCTAATCTTGGCTAGCAACACTGTATTATTTTGTGAGGGTTTTATTATTTTATTTTATTTTATTTTTTATTTTTTTGTCTTTTTGCCATTTCTTGGGCCACTCCCATGGCATATGGAGGTTCCCAGGCTAGGGGTCAAATCGGAGCTGTAGCTGCCCGCCTACGCCAGAGCCACAGCAACTCAGGATCCAAGCCGTGTCTGCAACCCACACCACAGCTCATGGCAACACTGGGTCCTTAACCCACTGAGCGAGGCCAGGGATCAAACCCGCAATATCATGGTTCCTTGTTGGATTCGCTAACCACTGCACCACGACGGGAACTCCTTTGCGAGGCTTTTAGTTTGTTTTTGTTTTTGTATTTTTGTTTTTCCAGCTTTCTTATTTGTCCTCAGTGAGAGGGTTAGTTTAATTTTCCTAGTCCGCTCTTCCTTTTTTTTTTTCCGTGAGAACTCCCTGCCTACAGAGATCAGGAAATTTTGTTTTCTCCCAGCCAAGACTTCAACTGGGGAGTTAAGGTGCTGGTGAGGCTATTACTTCTGCCTCAAGCTTCTTATATTTTATTTGTCAATTGATTGCCTGAGTAAATAAGATTTTTTTTTGTACTTCTCCATGATGCAGCCTAATCTATTTTCCTGTTGGCATTTCTTTCTGAAGTGAAAAAAATTTACAAATTAGGTAAGTCCTTGTATTCCATGCTTTTGGCATGGATTTTTACAATAAAGTCAATGGAAATTCATTGAAAGATTTGAGAAGCCAAAGAAGGAGAAACATAGATCAAGCAAGATATGGTAAAATGTTAAATAAATTTGGCAGGCAGGAGAGCATTGTCTTCTTGGGCAAGTGTCATTATTGTTGAGGTGGCAAGTAAAATGAATGGGAGTTGAGGGAGCACCAAGAGCATACTTAGCATGTTTTGTTCAAAGGTTGTAAAGGTAAGAATAGAGGTAGGGCAATATTTCTATGTTGAGAAAAAAGAACTAGTGTGAAAGGAGAGGATGAAGATATAAGAGAGACTTTGAAAAATTTATGGTTACTAGAGGGTACAGGTGTTGGGGGAGATAGGGATGGAAATGTTCTAAAATTAGGTTGTGATGATGGTTGTACAACTATAAATATAATAAAATTAATTGAATTAAAAATAAATAGGCATTCCCATTTGGCTCAGTGGGTTATGAACCCAACTAGTATCCCAAAGGATGCAGGTTCAATCCCTGGCTTTGCTCAGTGGTTTAAGGATCCAGTGTTGCCGCAAGCTGTGATGTATGTGGCAGATGAGGCTTGGATCTCACATTGCTATGGCTGCGGTGTAGGCTGATAGCTGCAGCTTTGATTTGGCCCCTAGCCTGGGAATTTCCATATGCTGCAAGTGTGGCCCTAAAAAGAAAAAAAAATAAAAAAGAGAGACAATTGATAGAATTATCAAGCTAATTAATTTTCAGATGGTGATGGGCATAAGAGCAGGAATCCTCTATCTGATTTTGAGCACATCTTGCAATGAGTTTATTTGCTTTAGGGTTAAGAGCTGTAGGATTCAGTCTGAGTGTCAGCTGTTAGTGTAAGTCATCTTACATACCCCTAAAATAACCTAGACACACTCCTGGGGTTCTATTGCTTTGTGTGCCTTTCCCATTGAGTCCTATCTTAGGCTTATGTATTTTTTTTTTTTAAGGGCAGCATGTATGGCATATGGAAGTTCCCAGGCTAGGGGTCAAATTGGAGCTGTAGCTGCCTGCCTACACCATAGCCACAGCAACGTGGGATCTGAGCCGCATCTGTGACCTGCACCACAGCTCACAGCAATGCTGGATCTTTAACCCAATGAATGAGGCCAGGAATCGAACCTGCATCCTTATGGATACTAGTCCAGTTCGTATCCACTGAGCCGTGATGGGAACTCCCAGGTTTATGTATCCTTTACCCTCACCAGAACTTTTTTCAAGGCTTTTTTTTTCTGGTCCCAGGCTAATAGCCACTCAGTAATTTATGGAGTGATTGACTATCATCTCTTTTGAATTTGTACACATGGCTCAAAAACATGGACTGGGAATGGCATTTTTCAATTTCCCTGTGGTTCAAAGCTTTTAAATGTCTTTTTGGATTCAACTAGTAAGGCCATAAATGCCACTCCAGGCATACTAGTCAGCTTGATTTGTACTTTCATTAAGATTTTACTTGTGGTAATGAATCCTTGGGGGTCTTTTTGCTCTTGAAATAACTGTATGCATAATGCAGTGAATTTAGCTACTTCTGCAAACCTATTTTATCTAGCATTGAAAACTTGCTTTAATTTGTGATAAAAATAAAATGACATCTCACTTCCAATTTTATTTTTAAAACAGCAAAATCAAACCTATAAATTTTAAAATATAGCAGTTTTTTGAATTAATAATATATTCACATTGTTTAAAATTCAAGAGACATAAAGTCTACACGATGAAATTCTCCTTCATACTCCATCTTCAGAAGCCCAGGACCCAGCCCCGAGACAAGAGTTTGCATATGTGTGCAGGTGTGTGTTCTTCTAGAGACATTTTATGCATCCATAATCAAATATATGTATTCTTTATCCCCATTTTAAGCAAATGATGGCTTACTTTACACATTGTTTTGCATCTTTCTCTTTTCACTTAATAATAAGAGACATTTTAAAAATATTTTAGTACCTTCTATTTATATGAGGCTCATATTCAATGATGTCTTACAACCATTATCAATAAGCACAAATTATGGTGCAGAATCATCACTGTGTGAATGCCTGGACTAGATACCTGCCACGCCTTGATGTTTCAATCAATAGACCATTGGGAAAGATCACTTTGGAAGAGCTATGACTATATCCAAAAACTTTCCAATTCTTTCTTCTAATACAAATGTAAAAATTTCAGCACCATGGACTTGGAGAATAGACTTGTGGTTGCCAGGTGGGAGGGGGAAGGAGTGGGATGGACTGGGAATCTGGAGTTAAGAGATACAAACTATTGCATTTGGAATGGATAGGCAATGAGATCCTGTATAGCACTGGGAATTATATCTAGTCGCTTGTGATGGAGCATGGTGGAGGATAATTGAGAAAAAGAATGTGTATATATATGTGTGACTGAGTCACTTTTCAGTACAGAAGAAAATTGATAGAACATTGTAAACCGCTATAATGGAAAAAATAAAAATCATTAAAAAAGTTTCAGCATCTAAACTAATAGAATGTGTGTCAACATTTTCAAAGATGATCTTGAAGATAACAGTGGAGCTTATGTTATGGATAGCTATAATTCTGAGCCTAAAGTGAATTAGAGGAGTTGAACTCTGAATGTGGAAAAGTTCTAGGAATCCCTAAATTGATTTCACTGACATTTTCCTTTTTTGGTATGCACAAGAGTGATAAATAATAGTATTCTATAAATAAGTTTGAAAGAAAGCTCTTAGCTTAAAATGAAAATTGTAACTGATAAGAAAACATGTCACAGTTTGAGAGCTTCGTAATATTTTGTTTTAAATCACTAGCATAGTATATCACTGGATAATTATGCAATAATTTATTCAGCTATTCTATTGATGATCACTTAGGTTGTTTGCAATCTTTTGCTTTTACAAACAACGCTACAGTGAATGACCTTGAACATGGGGTTAGCAGGTTTTTTGGTAGAATAGATTCCTAGAAATAGGATGTGTGTGTGTGTGTGTGTGTGTGTGTGTGTATTTATAAAATTTGATTGATCTTCCTATTTGGCTTCCAAAGATGTGGTTGGTGGTTTTCAGGTGCTGTTATTGGTTTGTCTCAGGTTTGTAGATTAACGTGAAGAAGAATTGCCATCATTTACTGATAATGACTTTTTGTGTTTTCAACCTACCTTCGGTAATTTTAGGAGTAATCTTTTTTTTTTTTTCTTTTTTTCTTTTCATTTTTCTTTTCTGGCCGCACCACTGCATATGGAATTCTTGGGCCAGGGACCAGATCCAGAGCCTCAGTTGCGACCTAAACCACAGCTGTGGCAATGTTGGATCCTTACCCCACTGTACTGGGCCGGGGATCGAACTGAGTCCCAGCACTCCCCAGATGCAGCAGATCCTGTTGTGCCACAGCAGGAACTCCAGGAATAGTCTTTTCCCTAATATATATATTGTATATATATATATTTTTGTCTTTTTGCCATTTCTTGGGCCGCTCCCGTGGCATATGGAGGTTCCCAGGCTAGGGGTCTAATCAGAGCTGTAGCCACTGGCCTATGCCAGAGCCACAGCAATGCAGGATCTGAGCCACGTCTGCAACCTACACCACAGCTGGATCCTTAACCCCCTGAGCAAGGCCAGGGATCGAACCTTCAACCTCACGGTTCCTAGTCAGATTCGTTAACCACTGAGACACAACGGGAACTCTGATATTGCATATTATTTTGATCTTTTTGTTACTATTGAAAGCGGAGTCTTCTAGTATAACTTCTAACTGATTGAAGTTAGTAAACACAATTCTTAATTCAAAGGAGTCTCTTTTAAACTTTATTGGAAAAAATGATACATTATGTTCACTTAAAATTTGTCCAAGATTATAAAATCCCCTAAGGGGAAAAAGGTTATTTAACACTGGAGGAACTTCTTTCAGATTTCTTAGAGGAAAACAATTTCTTTTGGAGTCGTGAGAAACATGTAAGATAGTAAGATAATAGTACATCCCTTTGGGTTTCCTCCTGGCTAGTGAACAATGAACAGGATGTCTAGTGCTGATCCTGCACCTGAATTCATGTTTAAGGATGTACCTGAGTGTAACGCTCATAACACTCCTTCTAGGGAATGATTGACCATACCTGTAGACCATCCTAACTACCTGGACACTGGGTATCATTCAGTCACTTATTTAGTAACATTCGTACTTCACATCTAAAAGTCTTTGGCAAGTAAAATGGATTTGGTTTCATTAAATGGATTTACAAAGAAATCTTAATCTATATCCCTCTAAGCTTCTCCTTTATATTATGATTAGGAAAGGGTGTTTTTCAGCTCCGGTGTAAACCCATTTGAAAGGCCACATGCTGTCATATTGGAGATACACTACCTATATCTCGTTATTTCATTTGGCTAGAGCTGCATGCTTTTTGTGAGGAGAAGCTACTTTTCTTCTCCATGAAGATTGCATACTCTACAATCGAATCCTATAATGTGCTTCATTAACAATGGCAAACATAAACTGAAAATTTCAATTATGAAAGCATCTGTGATTCATCCCATCAATGGACTTAATTTTATGTCTTGGTTAAAATTGTATTTATTAGTTTTTTTACTGCAAAAGTATAAAGAACAGAGCCTACAATCTAATCATTCTGGTAACTCTAATTGTTTTTTTAAAAAAACTGAAGTTATACATGTGTGGTTAGAATATTTAAGCAATCCAAAGAAGAAAAATAAAAAGTAAATAGTTTTCTTTCTACCTGAGACCTCTTTCCTAACTTAAATTATTGTGACCATATTCCTAGGTGTCATTTCCCACAGAATAGTTTTGCTGACATACATACTTACAGTTTTGCATGTGTGCACATGCACACACACACACATTTCCTTTTAAAAAGGAAACTGCACAAGATAAATTACATTATATGTATTATTTTGTCCCTTACATATTTCACTTATGTCTTTAGGTCTCTTCATGTGAATACATGCAAGATCTAGTTCTTATGCCAAGCATATGGGCATATGGACAGCTTTTAGTGGATATTTAGATTAAGGGCACATTTTTTTCCACTTTAAACCATGCTACAATAAACATTCTTATTAGGATTATTAGGATTTGGCACACTTTTGAAGTACATCTCCAAAGCAGGCTGTGTGGCATAATGACTAATGGTGTGGTTTCTAGTGCCAGATTGCCTGGGGTTTGAATTCATTATTTGCTCCCTACTGGCTCTAAGAATTTGGACAAATTATTTGACCTCTCCATGCTTTTCTTTCTTAAGGATAGTACATACCTGAGTTGCTATTAAGATCAATGTATATACAGAGCTTGGAGTGATGCTTGGCATATAGTAAGCAATCAATAAATGCTAGTAATAATTGTTATTGTGGTAAAATTTGAGATATATACATCATAAAAGCCTTCATTCTGGGAGAAAGAAAGGAAGAGTTGGAAATGAAGGGAAAGAAGGGAGAAGGAGGAAGAAGAGAAAAATATGAAGAATAGAAAGAGAAAAAAGAAGAGGGAGATGAAGGAGAGGTTAGAAAAGAGATAGTGGAAGAGGAGGAGGAGAGGGAAAGGTGGAGGGGAAGGATTGGCTAGATGAGGGCAATGCAAAGGAGGACAATAGATGATGATGTCAGGTGCATAGAATAATTGAAAGCTCACACTGATGGGTTGGGGACATCCTTGATTACTAAGATCATTACTTTAGAGCCTGGTACAGAGGGTTGGGTTAACCTCACCACTCAGTTCATTGCACATTGTTTTTGCAGGGTCTGTTTCTCATTCGTTTGCTTCTTTATGACTCATTCATGCTCTTTTATCTTCAATCCTAACTCCGTTCCCCTCCTCACTCCATAGGCAACCATTGTAAAATGTAGCTGTTCTTTATTCTAGCAAGTTGTGCCTTGTTTTGTTTCCAAGTGTTTTAATTTACATAGATGTTTTCGTATTCTGTAACTCACTCAGGTTTTTGTTTATTTGTTTTCCACAATATGGCTCTAACCCATCTTTCCATTTATGACTCTCATTAATCTCTGACTTATTCCTATGCTTTGGCTCACCTGATAAAGTCCCCTGATCTTTCCTTTATGTTGGACTCCTTCCATGACCCTCACCTTTCTTTTTTCTCTTTTGCATTCTCAACTCTTTGTACATTTCATAGGTGGCCTTTGCTTACAATTGTATACTTTTCTTATCTCTGCCTTGGGACTTTTAAGTCTTTGGCTGCTGAATTTATGTCTTACTCACTATTGAATCCCTGTAGCATCTGAATGGTGTGTTATCTACGGGCATATTTGTGAAATTGCATCTTTTCATATCATGTACATCAGTTATGACACTTCACTGTAAGAGAAAAATGTCACAAGCCATCAATGTATTATTTACATTATTTGCTTTATAATTGGTACCCTGTTTTCTCTCCTTTGTTTGTAGTTATCATTTACCAGCACATTTCATTTAAGAGAGCTACATCTGTTGCTTCTTGTTTACTCTTAAGTTATTAGACCAATGGATTTTATTTATCTGTGGTTCTAAGTTCTGCCATGGCCTAAAGGGGACTTCTCTTAAATAGTAAAATACAGGAGATTTTCTGGTAGTTATTTCACTTACTTTCTCAGTTTCTATCTGTGTTGTGGCTAATTGAAGTTGCCAGAAGTTAAGCTGGTTTTTAAACTTCCATAATAAATGCTTGTGCAAATGTATTGAATAATGACCGTGACATTTTTCTTTACAGCTCAATAGGCTTTGATTAAATTCCACAAATGTTAATTGGACGCCTACTACACACAAGCCACTGTGGGTGATACAAAAATGAATAACACACAGTCCCTGCCAAATGAGAACTTTCATTCTATGCAACCACTTGGAGAAGCTCCTATAACTCTTCACTTTTAATTTTCCTCACGTAGGGGTGAAAGGTAGAGAGTAACAGATGGAACTTCTCATTTTATTCAGCTCGCAGTTTTGATAATCACCAAATGTGATAATTCTCTTTTATATTTTAAATTGTTTCACTGTGTCCAAGTCTTATTGAACTATGATTGACTCATTTCACACAGGTGGTAGTACTTTGTAATAGACCACCATATTAAAATGCAAATTTGGCTAAAAGATTATAATTACATATGGCATTCATTTTCTTTAATGTTGAAAAAAAATTTTTTAAGCCAGGCGGTTAAAGTTACTGAACCCTTTAAAAAAATGTATTGATCTAATCCCAAGGCATGAGATAGTGGGTTAAAGTAAATGCTTTTTTCAATAGTTGTAAATGCACCGTAGAAGTCAACTATACATCTTAGATTTAACATGATCAAAAGTCACTTCTTGATTGCTACATGTTCCAACCTCTTCCTCCAATCACCTTTCCAATCTCAGGAAATACTGTCTCCAATCTTCCCTTTCCACAGGTTAGAAACACTAGTGTCATTTTTTCTCTTGAATCCCTTATTCAACCCAGCTGCATATACTATTTGACACTAACTTCAGAATATATCCAGAATCTGTCAGTTTTTACCACTTGCATCAAAGATGGTAATCTTGACCTAAGTCTTATGACTCTCTTGCCTGGCCAATATATCTACATATCTCTTAGAAAACAAACAAATAATTTCACGTTATAAGACGTGTGGAGGTATTACAGTTTACTTATCTATTCTGTTTTTTTGTAGGTTATTTCCAGTTTTCGATATTAAATATAAATTTTATCGAAATGATCCAATCACAAAAGGTAAATACAGTGTAATTCCATTTATGTGAGGTTCCCAGCATCATCAAATTCATAGAGGAAGAAAGTAGAATGACCGTTGATGGGGTCTGTGGTCAAAGGGAATCAGAAGTTGTTGCTTAATGGATACAGGGTTTCAGTTGTGCAAGATGGAATGATTTTGAAGACTGGATGCACAGCATTGTGAATGTACTTAACATTACCGAACTACGTACTTTGAAATGGTTAGGATAGTAAATTTTATGTCACCACAACTTTAAAAAAGGTAGAAAAATTAAATAGCATTAGCAAAAATTTCTAAAACTCAGAAGGTATTAGCGAGAAGGTGCATGAGTTTAATCACATTAAAAATTGAAAACCGGAGTTCCCGTCGTGGCGCAGTGGTTAACGAATCCGACTAGGAACCATGAGGTTGCGGGTTCGGTCCCTGCCCTTGCTCAGTGGGTTAACGATCCGGCGTTGCTGTGAGCTGTGGTGTAGGTTGCAGACGTGGCTCGGATCCCACATTGCTGTGGCTCTGGCATAGGCCAGTGGCTACAGCTCTGATTCGACCCCTAGCCTGGGAACCTCCATATGCCGCGGGAGCGGCCCAAGAAATGGCAAAAAGACAAAAAAAAAAAAAAAAAAAAAAAAAAAATTGAAAACCTCTGTAGTAACTAGTTAAATGCCAATTGCTTAACTGATATACCATCTAATTTCCCATTGTTAGGAAAAGTTGACAATAAAACTAGTGTTGGCAAGAGAACAGGAACATAGCCACTCTCAAATCCTGTCGGTGAGAGTGCACATTACTAAGACCATATGGTGGTAATTAGGGCACTGATATAAAAATTTAAATTACATATGCTTCAATTCAGCAAATTCACTTTTATTCTATAGGAATATGTGCTTACTTATGCAAAACAATAATTTTACAAAGGCATTAGTTGAAGTTCTACCAGTAAAACTAAAAAGTTGAAAAATAATGCTGAAAAAATTTTCTTTATCATCTTCATACATAGGTGTAAATATTTTTCTAGGAGACACACCTGTGGATTTCTGAGACAAAGAGTTCATTGCACATTTAAAACATGAATAGGTACTGCCAAATTGCCTCCCTAAAGGGCTGTGTCAATTTACAGTCATGAGGGTTTATTTTTTGCCAGTTTTCTTAACTTTGGATATTATCAAGTTACTGATTTTGGCAATTTTGTAAATCAAAATCTTATGCCTAATTAGTCTTTGTAGTTCACTGACTACTAAGGAGTCTGAAATTTTTTCACTTGTATATTCACCATTTGTATATTTTTTCTGTGACTTTTTTTCATATACTTCACACATCTGTCTTTTTAGCTTTCTAGGTATTTAAAATTATCTATAATCTAGATTTGACCTCTTATTCATTTATTCTCTCTCTCTATTGTCTATCAGATATGAGTCTATGACCCCAATCAGGCATGTAAGAACTGCTGCATTACCTTATATTCTTTAAATGCAATTATGAGCATCTTGACTATCACTTTGCCACTGATGAGGAACTCAAGATCAGTCATCATGGGAATTCTTCTTCTAAACCTTCTTGGATGTGGGAAGTTTCTCTTATGTGGAACAGCATATTTGGCCAGGCCCTTGGGCTCTACAATCCACATGGATATGCTTCATATGCCTGCCATTTAAGCCCTCAGTGTCTCTGCTTCTCTACTGGGCTTTGTGTAAAATTTGTTTTGATGAGACTAATAGTCTTTTTTCCTTTTCATTCCTTTTCCTAAGTCATTATTTTATTACTTATTTATTTCACTTATTATGTATTTTATCTTTAAATCTTGAACTCATTTGCAATTTGTGCATGCCTGTGTGAATGTTTGAGATCTATGGTAAAAAAATCCATTTTATATCCTTTTAGACATCCAATGGTTTGATCACTGTTTATTGAATAATCAGTCCTTTCTCTTCAGACATGAAATACAGTCTCCAAAATATACAGTCAACACATACAGCTCAATGTCTAAAAAAAAACCAAACCCAATCAAAAATGAGTAGAAGAGGTAAGAAGACATTTCTCCAAAGAAAACATACAGATGGCCAAAAAAACAAATGAAAAGATGTTTGGAGTTCCCATCGTGGCGCAGTGGTTAACGAATCCGACTACGAACCATGAGGTTGCGGGTTCGGTCCCTGCCCTTGCTCAGTGGGTTAAGGATCTGGCGTTGCCGTGAGCTGTGGTGTAGGTTGCAGACGTGGCTCGGATCCCGCGTTGCTGTGACTCTGGCGTAGGCCAGTGGCTACAGCTCCGATTCGACCCCTAGCCTGGGAACCTCCATATGCCGCAGAAGCGGCCCAAAGAAAGAGCAAAAAGACAAAAACAAAAACAAAACAAAACAACAAAACAAACAAACAAAAACACATGAAAAGATGTTCAACATGGCTAATTATTAGAGAAATGAAAATCAAACCTATAATGAGGTATCCCTTCACATTGGTCAGAATGCTGCCATTAAAAAGTCTACAAAAACAAATTCTGGAGAGGGTGTGGAGAAAAGGGAACCCTTTTACACTGTTGGTGGGAATGAAAGTTGGTCCAGCCACTATGGAGAACAGTATGGAAGTTTCTCAGAAAATTAAAAGTAGGGTTGCCATATGACCTAGCTATCCCGTTCTTGGGCATATATCTGGACAAAACCATAATTCAAAAAGATGCATGCACCTCCATGTTCATAGCAGCACTATTCACAATAGCCAAGACATGGAAACAATGTAAATGTCCATCAACAGATGAATGGATACAGAAGATGTGAAAAAAATTGTATTGGGGAAATAACAATAAAAAAAATTAAAAAAAGAAGATGTGCTGCATATACACCATGGATTACTACTTAGCCTTAAAAAAGAAAGAAATAACATCATTTGCAGTAACATGGATGAAACTAGAGATTCTCATACTAAATGAAGTAAGCCTGAAAGAGAAAGCCCAATACCATGATATCATTTATTTGTGGAATCTAAAATACGACACAAAGGAACCTATCTACAAAACAGAAACAACTCACAGGCATAGAGAATAAACTTGTGTTTGCCAAGGGGTAGGGAGGAAGGGATGATGGGGATAGTTTGGGAGTTTTGGGTTAGTTGATGCAGATTATTACACATGGAAGGGATAAACAACAAGGTCCTACTGTATAGCACAGGGAGCTCTATTCAATATCCTGAGAGAAATTACAATGGAAAAGAATATAAAAAGAATGTGTATGTATAACCGAGTCACTTTGCCATATAGCATAAGTCAACACAACATTGTAAATCAACTATACCTCAATTAATTGTGGCATGCACAATTGCACCAATGATATTTTTATAAAAGAGAGTAGAGAGAAATTAGAAATTTCTAGCACAAGTAATCATAGTTTCAAACATCTTGGTAAGCCTTTGGTGCTTCTTCAAAAGCAGTTGGTTGTGACACTAGCTACAGAAGAATTGAATTGATGGATGGCCCTGCTATGTACATGTTTGTCTGCCCAGCCTGGTGGCTTGATTTCAGCGTGAGGAGAAAACACATTCAGAGCTCAGTCTTCGGTGCCACTGAGAAGTGAAAGAGGACATCCCTCCCTGCAGGTCAAATCTGCGAAGCCAAAGTTTACAATTAAAGTTAACTCCCATAGAAGTCATTATCATGTCAGAGTTCTTGCCTTTGTTCGGAATGAAATAAATGGTTGTGGAACATTTTTGATTCTTTCCCTTATGGTCCCAACTGTGCCTGGCTTTCCTCCTTCTCCTCACTGTGATTAAAACTTTTAACACTGAATTATTCTAAACCTACAGCCACTATTCTTTTTACCCCAGAAATAGGCTAAGTGTTTTTAGAAGCAAAGTGCCAGAGACTGTAATTATAAGAAGGGTTAATCACTTAGGCTAAAGAAGCAAGGAAGGAAAAAACTCTCAGGAAATCTGAAAATCAGATACTCCCCCTCACCCCCCCCCCATGGGATAGGGTGGTAGAGGGGTGAGTGCAGCTGTTCGAGAAGCATCTTGTTTTAGTGGTTTGCCTGCCAGATTGTGTTTAATAAACCAAGCACATTTCACC
This sequence comes from Sus scrofa, assembly GCF_054392235.1. NCBI lineage: Eukaryota > Metazoa > Chordata > Mammalia > Artiodactyla > Suidae > Sus > Sus scrofa. The sequence continues at coordinate 112,720,953 of NC_139385.1, read as the reverse complement.
CACAGCCCTCAGTCTCCTGATAACTGTAGCCATCAAAGGATAGGAGAGGGGCTCGTCCCCGAGGGAAAAGAAATTTTAAAATATGAGTAGTTGCTTAGAACTAGATGCCATTTCCCAAACTGTTTTGCCCACAGGGAAAGTAAGCTTATTGAAGCAAGTTGTGTTTGTACCACAAGATGCCACCCTTCCCTTGAAAAGAAGAGACTAAGGTAACTAAATAAATTGCCAGCGTTTTATGTGTTCATCTCATTCACTTTTGTATCAATGAGCTTCATCTTGGATGAAAGAAAAGCTGTTGTATTTTGTTCTGTAACATTTGGCATGAGGAAAGAAACCAGTTTCTTGTTAGCAATTTCTTAAAACTCTTTTAAATTGCTATGGAAACATTACTTTCCTATCTCATCTGACAATGGATTACAATTTTGCGTGCAAGCTTTATTACTTTGAGTGCTTGTTAACCCAACTTTTGATGTACAGTCAGGGTGTTACAAAAGGCCACCAAATAACATATTGTCATTCGCCACAATTTTAAGCTAATGATTTCTTCAGGAGAGATGTATAGATCTATTGTCTGTGGGAGCAAAAATTGAACATGGGATTTGTTTTTAATTATTTGCTAGATGGGTCACTTCTACAAATGCCCACGATGTTCTCTGCATCCAAGCATATAGTCATCTGAATGCATGGGTGAAGGTTGCCATGACGAAAAATGATTGAGTTGTGAAATGGAAATCAATATATTTCATAATCAGGTTTTCTTTGTGATCTTAGTGGAAATAAATACATATTTATCAGTCATAATTCTCGAATCCATCTTTGAGTTATGCTGAAAGAAGAATGTCAGGAATTACCTATGTTGCCCTAGTCTTTCGCTTCTTGCTTACTCAAACCTCGTAGTCTTAGTAAATCAGTCTGCTGCTATCAATGGTCGGTCCTTAATTAACTTTCTGCATTGGTGAGAAAAATGCAAAATTTCCCCTTATTCTTCCTAAAGGGAAATCATGGCGCAGGTGTGACCTTGAACAGCTTATGTAACCTGTTGGCACCTCCATTTTTATTTGTAAAACGAAGCATTTAACTGACTACTCTGTAAGTTGTTTTCCAGATTTGGGGGAGATCTTTATGATACTCCCTCATTTAAAATTCAGATAGACTCTGGTGTGGGTGATAAAGGAAAATATGGGGAATTTGAAAGGCTGCTAATATTTGAATTAAATTCAGACATGATTCCTGTAATTCTCTTTCCAAAAATCATTCTGTGTACTCCTAGCAACATGCTAATAGCATCACTTTAAAAAGCTTGTTTGCATATAGATATACTAATTTTCAAAGTTGACGTGATGGAGGCATTTTGTATTTTATTATCTCCATTTGAACTTTTGTTATGGAGAGGAGTCCAGAAAGCCTAAGTACCTATTACTTCTCATCAGAGAAAAGCACTTGGAATTTTAACTTCTGCATGAAATTTCTGTGGTTTGTGCCATATTTGTAGAAATGATTTGTCATTTCTGGCCATGCTAAGGATCAAGGTTTAATTGATCCTTAAAGGCGTCCTGGGATGAGCTGGTCACTGGAGAATTTTTGTGTGAAACTCTACCCCATGTGGGAAACTCCACAATGATAGTGACAAACCAAGCCCAACATATCTTTTCGCTATTGGACATACATGAGAAAAGATGGCTCAGTAGAGTTTAAGTGAGATTTTCCTCTCAAACACTAACCCCTTTTCCCAGTTCTCCATTTGACTTGGCATCTTGAAAGAAATCAGAGTAGGGTTGCCTGATAAAATACAGGACATCCAGTTAAATTTGAATTTTCAGATCAAAAAAATTAGGGAAGTAAAATATGTCCCTAAATTGCATAAATACTGTATTAAAAATAAGCTATTATATTAAATTATGTTTTATACTGATTATACTAAGATTAGTGGTCTTTAGATATGAAATTTAATTGGTCTACTCTATTTTTATCTGCTAAATGCAACCTTAACTAGGACACAAAGGAAATGAGAGGCTGATGAGATGGTTTCTGATGCAAATTTTAATAAGGTAAAAATTACCCAGTGTATTGATTTGCTTTTCTCAGCATATCCATGTATGTTTCTTCCAGCGTTTAAGATTTATGTACTTTGTCTTTTCATTTAATTTATATAGTAGTTCTATACCTACATTTAAAAACTGTTTTGGGAATTCCCTTGTGGCTCAGTGGGTTGAGGATCTGGCATCGTCACTGCTGCATCCCAGGTCACAGCAAGTCAGGTTCCTGGCCTGAGAATTTCTGCATGCCATGGATATGGCCAAAAGAGAAATAAAAAAAAAAAAACTGCTATGAAATTTTATGTCGTAGATAAATTATTGAACATTTCCCTATTAGTAAATTCTTAGGTTATGTCTTTTTTTTCTGCTGTGAATGTTGCAACAACTTTTTGATGTGCATAGTAATTTTTTTTTTCGTTGAACTGTTTTGCTCGAATAAATTCCTACAAGTAAGATGAGTGGGACATCAGGAATGGAGTGGTCAAATTTTGCCTGAATAATCACATTTAGCTTTCCCTTTCCATCCCATATTAAAGGGATACAGTCTGGGAAAGGGGAAGTGAGGAGAAATGCATTATGTGGATGCAGTTTTATAGCTTATAACTTCTGCAAGTAGACATTCCCTTTCTAAGAATATTTCAAGTTTCTGAAAGTAAGCCATTTCTAGTTTTAATACCAGTAGTAAAACAATAGGCTTGAAAAATTTAGCGGAACGCAAAATATTTTAATGACCTATAACTTTTTTCTGTCATCTATTTCTTATTAGTGTACCACCAGGCTTCTCTGATCATCACGAGTGGCCCCCTAAGTGCCTCTGGACTGATGGGATTGCTTCTTAAATGTGTCTTCTATGGTCACATTCTCGGAGGAAACTGCAGCTTGCAGCTGTTTGCAGGCTAATCACGCACGTCTTCCGCAACATGTTAGAGATGAGAAACAGGTTTGAAAATGTTACATCTACAACAGGCTGGTCCAAGTGATAAACCAATACCCAACTGATGTAATAATTTTACCTAGAGAGTGAAAGGAATTATATAGCAAGCCAAGTAGGGCTATTTTCTTTTAAGGCAAAAAAAGACAGGGGAGAGGATGGGGAGAGAGGCAAGGGAAGGGCCAGGGGCAGGGGTAGAACTGTAATTTTCTCTCCTTTTTTGTGACCTTGAGCATCATTTAAACTGATTTAAAACCAAACATCCCAGATAAAATGAAGTAGAAATACAGAGAGATATATGAAGACTCCAAACTAGGTTTTTCTCCAGTTGCTGTGACTGTTTAATATCAGCTTCATCCAGTTAGAAATAAACCACCATCAAAAAATGTGTTACTAGTCACAGCTCGGCAGGCGAGCTCTTAGACAGATAGCTTAGGCTTTGATGGGACTGCTGTACTGTAAGAAACTTAGCTTTCATGGGAATTCTGTTTCCATTGACAGTGCAACGCTATTTCAACAGGGAGCAATCCTAAGTGGAAGACAGTTCAATTAGACATTAAACATCTTTAGTGCCGTATATAGTTGGGAGTTCTGTCAGCATTTACCGAATTGTTTTCAGAGGGAACATTGGTTGTTCATTGAGACGCTAACAGCTGACCTCCAAATTTGAGGTGAAATGACCTTGGGAAAGTTACTTGCTGTACACCTTCCCTCTCAGATTCACAGAAGACCCTGTTAGAATAGTGAAGGCTCTGAGAAACTCACAGTAGAAAAACCTTCTTTACTTCTAATTTCCCATACTTAAAACTAAGGAAGTCATTTTTCTACAACTCAAATATTTCAAGGACGACCCATGTTCTAAAGAGCAATTTTTGCAAAACTCTGAGTTAAATATGTCTGAGTGATGAAAAAAGAGATATAGAAAGAGTTGGTTGGAGACCCTATCGGATGAATTTTTTTTTTTTTTTTTTTTAGGGCTGTTCCCGCAGCATACGGAAGTTCCTAGGCTAGGGCTCTAATCGGAGGTGTAGCTGCTGGCCTACACCACAGCCACAGCAACACAGGATCCGTGTCTTAGACCTACACCACAGCTCACAGCAATGCTGGATCCTTAACCCATTGAGCGAGGTCAGGGTTTGAAGCTGCAACCTCATGGTTCCTAGTCAGATTTTTTTCCGCTGTGCCACGACAGGAACTCCCTATCAGATGAATTCTTAATGCATATTGTAGCCTTATAGTTTGTCCTACCCACCCCAAATCTCTGTATCTGCTGAGTCACCCAGAGGAGTCACATATAATTTTCTTCAGAGATTTGGGTCTCTGCACAGGAAAATAAAGGAGAAACTGGCAAGGTTGCTCAGGTTTTATATTCATTTATGCTTCTGGCTACACACTATGGATTTAGACTAGAAAGGAGTGTGGGGAAGTAAGGTGGTTGGCTATTAATGTAGTTTAGCAGAGAAAGATTTATTTCCTAACACATGACTTCTGAACCAAAGGACAAGACAAAAAACAAGACAAAATACATCTCATGAACACTGAGAAGGATGCGGTTGGAAGGAGGAATGTTTAATTGGTTAAGAGGGTTCCAAACTGAATTGGCCGATGGGAGCAAGAGCCTGGGACAGAAGGAAAAAGCTAGGTTCTTTGAGGGATGGTGTATGGTGGAGAGAGAAGCAGCCTAGTGGAGGTGGTGGTGAATTATTTTCTAGTGAAATTGCAGTGAAATGAGCTGCAAATAATACCTGTCATTTCAGATGCCTGACATTAATGTTCAGACTTGGAGTAAAAAAAGAACGTTTCATGTCTTCTAACAATGGATAAACTTTTTATTCAATTCTATGAATAAATATGATTACTTATCTTATGTAGCATAGAAAAAAGGATTTTTTTTTTCTTTTTCAGGGCACACCTGCGGTATATGGAAGTTTGCAGGCTAGGGATTGAATCGGAGCTACAGCCACCTGCCTACACTGCAGCCACAGCAATGTGGGATCCAAGCCAAGTCTGTGACCTACACCACAGCTCCCGACAACGCCGGAGTGGAGGCCAGGCATCGAACTTTCATCCTCATGGATACTAGTTGGGCTCTTAATCTGCTGAGCCATAAAGGGAACTGTGTGAAAAGGAATTTTAGAATATAAAGGTCAAATCTTTCTTTTAAGAAAGGAATATTATAAATACTGTAGTCAGAATATAAAATAAGTACATACAAATAACTTCTATAAGGCAGAATACTATGTAATTAATAGTGTGATTAGGATTGTTTTGTAATATTAATCTAAGAGTAATATCCAGAATGGGTTGGAATACAGAGAGTAGAAGTAAGGAGACCAGAGAATCGATAAAAGTCTTGATTTTCAAAATGGAAATTAAATCAGGGGTCAGCAAACTTTTTGTGTAAAAGGTCAGATAGTAAATATTTTTGGCTTTATGTGCCATGTAGTCTCTGTAGTGTTACAAGCAGCCGCAGGTGATATGTAAATGGGTGTGGCTGTTGTTTTCCAATAAAACTTTATCTAGATAAATAGGTGACAGGTCTGGCTTGGTCCATGGTCTGTAGTTCTCCAACCCTTGAATTAAATAAAGAAAGCATACCATGTTTACGCTGTGGCACAGTTGTTTAAGAATCTGACCCAAGTGGTTGGGGTAGCTGTGGAGGTGAGGGTTTGATCCCTGGCCAAGCACAGTGGGTTAAAGGATCCAGCATTGCTGCACCTCAAGCTGCAGTGTAGGGCACAGCTGAGGCTTGGATTCAGTTCCTAGCCTGGGAACTTCCATATGCTGCAGGTGTGGCCATAAAAATAAAAATAAAATAAAATAGAGTTATTTGGATTTCCATATCCAACAATGACAGACTAGCTGGTTACTAACCAACTCTTCCACTGGGGGGAAAAAACCCAGAAAAGTGGACTCTGTGTGTGTGTGTGTGTGTGTGTGTGTGTGTGTGTGTGAGAGAGAGAGAGAGAGAGAGAGAGAGAGAGAGAGAGAGAGAGAGAGAGAGAGAGAGAGAGAATGCATGCACATCAGTAAGGATTTGTGGGGTTTAAAATATAGAGAGAATTGAAATACAGGACAACAGTAGCACAAAAGACAGGAGTGGTAAATAGCAGTATGTTCAAACATCCTTGCATTGTTCAGCAACTGATAAAACCATACATTTAAATTCGATTTTAATAAAACAAAAGTGCATTTGTAATTTCTATGTTTACAATTACTGGATAGTAAAGGAATGTATTGTCTAGCTGGGAAGCTAATAGACGGGAAAATAGAGTAATAAAATACTGCTTAATGTAGACTCTTAAAGCGAGAAGATGAGACAAAAAGAAATACAGAACAAAAAACCCTGTAGCAGTAATTGGTAGATTTAACCCAAATATGTTAGTAATTACAGCCAAGGTAAATGGATTACATATACTAGAAGATAATGGTCTGACTGGATTAAAAAGCAAAATTCCCCTAGATGTATACTATTTAATAGAGCTACACCTTGAATATGAGACTCCAGAAACCTTCAGAGCAAAGAGCTGTAACAGGAGTTCCCATTTTGGCTCAGTGGAAACAAATATGACGAGTATCCATGAGGACTCAGGTTTGATCCCTGGCCTGGCTCAGTGGGTTAAGGGTCTGGCATTGCTGTGAACTATGGTGTAGGTCAATGACATAGCTCAGATCTGGCATTTCTGTGGCTGTGGCATAGGGTGGCAACTCCAATTTGACCCCTAGCTGGGGAACTTCCATATGTCGTGATTGTGGCCCTAAAATAATAATAATAAAAAAACCCCCCAAAGCCATAACAAATATATTTTAGACAGAGAATAGCTTGGGGGTTTCCAGGGGTGGGGATTAAGTAGGGAGGAAGGGTGAATGTGGACAAAGAGTACAAACTTCCAGTTACTAGATAAGTAAGTTCTGGTATGTAATGTACAGTGTAGTGACTATAGTTTCATAAAGTCACACAAAACTGAGAAGTGCCATTTTTGGTGACTCTCCCAAACTGTAAAAAGTAGGTCCCTTAAATAGTCATAATCCAAGTATTTAAAACCACCTATAACGACAAGATCAAATCAATTGAAACTTTTGAGTAGATCTAGTAGAAATCTATCCAGGCTTTTGAATAAATATGGCCTGGAAATATTGGCAGCCTCTTCAAGCTCTTTATCTTCTTTTAATATTTTTCGTTAGTATTTCTATAAAAAAAGGGGAGCGCAGCATCCACTTTTTTTTTTTTGAAGGCCATTTAGTTTCTTAACAACTTGATTCTTTTTCTACAGTAGAAAAGAATTATATGCTCAGAGGCTACTTTAGCTGTTAAGCACATGGTAACTATTAGAGTTTTTGAGGACTTTGGAAAAGTTAGAGTAGAAACATGGAGGGTGAGGTACTGAAAGTTTCTCTAGTTTGGCTGAACCATCATTTAATATGCTCCCTGATGTCACTGTTTGCTATTAGGAGAAAAAATAAAACTGTGCAATGATTTACCTCTTATATCTGGATGTAGGCTTAAGGAATTATAGTTGTGTGAATTGTATCCTAAACTGGGTGTGGGGTTGGTTACATATCATTTATGTAGTCAAAAGGTATACAAGTAGGATTGTAAGAGAAACAATCAGTGTATTATTTCCATGTTTTGGGAAAATTTTTCACAGAGTTTAGAATATTTTAGGATGGTTTTTGAGGATATGAAAAGATAAATCATAGGAATGATGCCTTGCTTCTAGCATTATATTGGGATATTTTTAATTTTTATTTTGAAAAATTTTATTAGAGTATAGTTGACTTACAATGTTGCGTTAGCTTCAGGTGTACAGCAGAGTGATTCAGTTATATATATATCTCCATTCTTTTTCTTTTATTTATTTTTTTAAATTTAATGATTTTTATTTTTTCCATTATAGCTGGTTTACAGTGTACTGTCAATTTTCTACTGTACAGCAGGGTGACCCAGGCACACATACACATATACATTCCTTTTTCTCACATTATCCTGCTCCATCATGTGACTAGATATAGTTCCCAGTGCTATACAGCAGGATCTCATTGCTTATCCATTCCAAAGACAATAGTTCTTTTTCCATTTCTTTTCCCATGTAGCCCACCACAAGTATTGAGTAGATTTCCTTGTACTATACAGTAGGTCTTTTTACTTATCTATTTTATATATAGTAGTGTATATATGCCAATCCCAACCTTCCAATTTATCCTTCCCCACAATGTTTCCCCTCTGGTGACCATAAATTTGGTTTCAAAATCTTTGAGTCTGTTCCTGTATGGTGACTAAGTCCCTTTGTATCACTTTAATTAGATTCCACATGTTAGTTATTTCATAAGATATTTATTTTTCTCTAACTTACATCACTTAGTATGATAATCTCTAGGTTCATCCATATTGCTGCAAATGGCGTTATTTCATTCTTTTTCATGGTCGAATAATGTTCCATTGTATATATGCATCATATCTTTATCCATTCCTCTGTTCATGGACATTTAGGTTGTTTCCATGTCTTGGCTATTGTGAATAGTGTTGCAGTGAAAAATTGGGTACAGGTATCTTTTCGAATTATGTTTTTTTCTCTGGATAAATGCCCAGGAGTGGAATTGCAGGATCATATGGTAGCTCTATTTTTAGTTTTTAAAGGAACTTCCCTATTATCCTCCATAGTGGCTGCACCAAATTACATTCCCACTAAGAGTGTAGGAGGGCTCTCTTTTCTCCACACGCTCTCCAGCATTTATTGTTTGTAGACTTTTTGATGATGGCCATTCTGGCTGGTATGAGGCAACATCCCCCTGCCTCTCTTCCTTTTGTTGTCTTCTCATTGTCCAGCTCATTCTTTCATGAACTCCAAACAGCTTCTCCTCTCAGTGTAAACTAGGACTGGATGTAAAATTTGGATTAATAACCAAGCTTAGAATTTACTGAATATTTGCTAAGTATCTTTGGTTTATTTAGTATGGTTAATGTTCCATTATTTTGTAATTGGGTTTTTTATTAGGCCATTTTCACAGTTGTCTTAAACCTAACATATATATTATTTTCAACACTGGAAAGGTTTGATGAGGCACTTAAAAAAAGAGGCAATTCTGTATTGTGAAGATCCACTTTAAATCCATATTTTCTTGATTTTTCCCAGGGATGAAATTTAGTCAGGTACTAAAGACTAAACACAACTCCTTGCCAGATATTCATCTGGGTACCAAATTTATATTTTTCTTATTTCTCTGCTCAAACAGTTTTTTTCCTGAAATAATATTTCCTTCATGCTATGTGGATGGAGAGGCATGCTTTTCATCTTAAATCTATGATTCCTTGAAAAAAATAATGGAGGAGTTCCCATGGTGGCTCAGTGGTAATGAACCAGACTACTATCCATGAGGATACAGTTTTGATACCTGGTCTCACTCAGTGGGTTAAAGATCTGGTGTTGCTGTGGCTGTGGTGTAGGCTGGCAGCTGCAACTCCAATTTGATCCCTAGCCTGGGAACTTCCATATGCTGCATGTGTGGCCCTAAAGAGACCAAAAAAAAAAAAAAAAAGAAAATAATGACCTCTCCTCTACATTTTTGGAGATTACCTTAAATGTCATATTAGGAAACTCAGGGTTTTTCTTAATGCTAATTCTCTCTCTCTTTTTTTTTTTTTTGCCTTTTTATTTTTTTAAAATTACTCAATGAATTTTCTTACATTTGTAGGTGTATGTCAATCATCATAAACATATTTTATAGCATTACCATCATAAACCCTCAGTGCATTCACCCCATCCCCCAACCTCTCTCCTTTGGGAACCATAAGTTTTTCAAAGTCTGTGAGTCAGTGTTTGTTCTGCAAAGTTCATTGGGTCCTTTTTCTAGATTCCATATGTAATTGACAACATTTGATATTGGTGTCTCATTGTCTGACTGACTTCATGTAGCATGATAATTTCTAGGTCCATCCATGTTGCTAAAAATGCTGTTATTTTGTCCCTTTTAATGGCCAAGTGATATTCCATTGTGTATATATACCACATCTTCTTGATCAACTCCTCTGTCAATGGACATTTAGGTTGTTTCCATGTCTTGGCTATTGTATAAGGTGCTGCAATGAACATTGGAGTACGTGTGTCTTTTTGAGTCATGGTTTTCTCTGGGTATATCCCCAGGAGTGGGATTGCTAGGTCAAATAATAATTCTATTTTTAGTTTTCTGAGGAATCTCCATACTGCTTTCCACAGTGGTTGCACCAATTTACAATCCCACCAAACAGTGTACTAGTGTTCCTTTTTCTCCACACCCTCTCCAGCACTTATTGTTTGTAGAATTTTTTGATGGTGGCCATTCTCACTGGTGTAAAGTGGTACCTCATAATGGTTTTGATTTGCATTTCTCTAATAATGAGTGATGTTGAACATCTTTTCATATGTTTTTTGGCCATCTGTATGTCTTCTTTGGAGAATAGTCTGTTTAGATCTTCTGCCCATTTTTGATGGGGTGTTAAGTTTTTTTTTTTTTTTTGGTTTTGAGCTGCAGAAGGTGTTTATAAGTTTTTGAGATTAATCCCTTGTCAGTCGATTCATTTGCAAAGATTTTTCTCCCCATTCTGTGGGTTGTCTTTGGTTTCCTTTGCTGTGCAGAAATTTTAAGTTTGATTAGGTCCCATTTGTTTATTTTTGCTTTTACTACCATTATTCTAAGAGGTGGATCTGAGAAGATGTTGCTATCATTTATGTGGGGGAGTGTTTGGCCTATGTTTTCCTCTAAGAGTTTTATAGTATCTGGTCTTATATCTAGGTCTTGAATCCATTTTGAGTTTATTTTTGTATATGGTGTTAGGAAATGTTCTAATTTCGTTCTTTTCCATGTGGCTGTCCAGTTTTCCCAGCACCACTTATTGAATAGGCTGTCTTTTCTCCATTGTATATTCTTGCTTCCTTTGTCATAGATTAGTTGACTGTAGGTGTGTGGGTTTAATTCTGGGCTTTCTATCCTATTCCACTGATCTATATGTCTGTCTTTGTGCCAGTACCACACAGTTTTGAGGACTGTAGCTTTGTAGTATAGTCTGAAGTCCAGTAGCCTGCTTCCTCCAGCTCAAATTTTCTTTTTCAGGATGTCTTTGGCTATTCTGGGACTTTTGTGCTTCTAAAAAATTTTAAAAATATTTTTTCCGAGTTCTGTGAAAAGCATCCTTGGTAATTTGTAGGGATTGCATTGACTCTGTAGATTGCCTTGGGTAGTATAGTCATTTTGATAATATTGACTCTTCCAATCCAAGAGCATGGCATGCCTTTCCATCTGTTTGTATTGTCTTTGATTTCTTTCACTGATCCTAATTCTCAGATGCATCCTAATGTCTTATTAGAAGAACATACAGGAGATCTTGTGGGAAAACAGGGAGTAACTGTGGCTTGTTGTGGGGGAAAGGCATTGGAAGCAAAGCTCTTGGGAATATTTATCAGTGTATGTTTCTCTGGAGGTGGCCATATTGGGAAAATCTGAGCTCATCCATGAGTGCTGAAAAGCCCCAGGACAAACAACAATCCAGGTGGGATCACAGCCCTGCCCATCATCAAATAGGCTGCCTAAAGACCCCTCAGGCACACAGCTGCCCCTAATCTCATCTGGAGACAAAGCCCCAACCACCAGAGGGATGGGAATCAGCTCCACCTACCAGTGGGCAGGCATCAGTCCCTCCTATCAGGAAGCCTACAGCAAGCCCCCAAACAAACTTCAGCCACAAAGGGTCAGACACCAGAAGTAAGAGAGACTACAACTCAATAATATTATCTATAAAAAGGTCACCATGCCAAAAACCTATAAAAATGAAAAGACAGAGAACTATAACTCAGATGAGGGAGAAAGAAAAAACCCTAGAAAAACAGCTAAGTGATCAGGAGATTTTCAGCCTCCAGGAAAAAGACCTTAGACTGTTGATGCTGAAGATGATGCAAATCATTGGAAATAAACTGGAGGTAAAGATGGATAACTTACAGGAAACACTGAGCAAATAAATACAAGATATAAAACTTAAGTAAGAAGAGATGCAAAATACAATAACTGAGATAAAAAATTCATTAGAAGCAGCCAACAGCAGAATACAGGAGGCAGAAGAACGAATAGCGAGGTGGAGGACAGATTAGTGGAAATCATGGATGCAGAACAGAAAAGAGAAGAAAGATTGAAAACAAATGAAGAGAGTCTCAGAGAACTCTGGGACAATGTTAAACACATCAACATCCTTATTATGGTTGCCAGAAGGAGAAGAAAGAGAGAGGGGGACAGAAAAAATATTCGAAGAGATAATAGCCAAAAACTTTCCTAACTTGGGAAAGGAACCCCTCACTCAAATCCAGGAAGCACAATGAGTACCATATAAAATAAACCTAAAGAGGAATACCCCAAGACACATATTAATCAAACTGACCAAAGTTAAAGACAAAGAGAAAATCTTGAAAGCAGCTAGGGAAAAGAAACAAATAACATACAAGGGAACCCTGATAAGATTATTGGCTATCATTTATAGCAATACAAGCCTACCTCAGCAGATTTTTCAGCAGAAACTTTGCAGGCCAGAAGGGAGTGGCATGATATACTTAACATGATGAAAAGAAAAAACCTCCAACCAAGATTACTTTACCCAGCGAGGCTCTCATTCAGATTTGAAGGAGAAATCAAAACCTTCACAGATAAGCAAAAGATAAGAGAATTCAGCAACACTAAACCAGCCTCACAACAAATACTAAAGGAACTTCTCTAGGCAGAAAAGAAAAGGCCACAACCAGAAACAAAAATACCGCAAACGGCAAGGCTCACCAGTAAAGATATATATGCAGTAAAGATGAGAAATCATCCATGCACAATTATGCCACCCAAATCAGAAATCATGAGAAGAGGAGCATACAAATGCAGGATACTGGAGATGCACTTGCATTTAAGACACCAACAACTTAAAACAATCTCATGTTTATATTAGACTCATATCAAAATTTCAGAGTAACTGCAAACCAAAAATCTACAATTGTTCTACAAACAAATAAGAAAAATCAACTCAAATACAACACTAAAAATAGTCAGCAAAATGCAAGAGGAGAGGACAAGAGAAGGGAAGAAAAAAGAGCAGCAAAAACAAATCCAAAGCAGTTAATAAAATGGCAATAAGAACATAAACATCAATAATTACCTTAAATGTTAATGGACTAAACGCCCCAACCAAAAGACATAGACTGGCTGAATGGATACAAAAACAAGTCCCATATATATGCTGTCTTCAAGAGACCCACTTCACTTCTACAGACACATACAAATTGAAAGTGAGAGAATGGAAGAAAATATTCCATGCAAATGGGAATCAAAAGAAAGCTGGAGTAGCAATACTCATATCAGAGAAAATAGACTTTAAAATGAATAATATTTTAAGGGACAAGGAAAGTCACTACCTAATGATCAAAGGATCAATCCAAGAAGAAGATATAAAAATTTTAAATATCTACACACACAGCATAGGTTCACCACAATATATAAGGCAACTGCTAACAACCTTAAAAGGAGAAATTAACAATAACACAATCATAGTGGGGGATTTAACACCCCACTTACAGCAATGGACAGATCATCCAAATGGAAAGTCAATAAGGAAACACAAGCCCTGAAGGAAGCATTAGACCAGATGGACTTAATAGATATTTATAAGACATTCCATCCAAAAGCAACAGAATACACATTCTTCTCAAGTACACATGGAACATTCTCTAAGATTGATCACATCCTGGCTACAAATCCAACCTTGGTAACTTTAAGAAAATTGAAATCATATCAAGCATCTTTCCCAACCACAATGCTATATGACTGAAAATCAACCACAAGAAGAAAACTGCAAAAAACACAAACACGTGGAGACTCAACAACATGCTACTAAACAACCAATGGATCACTGAAGAAATCAAAGAGGAAATTTAAAAATACCTAGAAGAAAATGACAACAAAAATATGACACTCCAAAACCTATAGGATGCAGCAAAAGCAGTTCTAAGAGGGAAATTTATAGCAATACAAGCCTACTTCAGGAAACAAGAAAAAGCCCAAATAAACAACCTAACTTTACAGCTAAAATAGCTATAGAGAGAAGAATAGACATGACCTAAAGTTAGTAGAAGGAAAGAAATCATAAAGATCAGAGCAGAAATCAATGAAATAGAAATGAAGTAAACCATAGAAATGATCAATGTATCTAAAACTGGTTCTTTGAAAAGATCAACAAAATTGATAAACCCTTAGCCAGACTTATCAAGAAAAAAAGAGGACTCAAATCAACAAAATTATAAATGAAAAAGGAGAGGTAACAGTGGACATCACAGAAATACAAAGGGTCATGAGAAACTACCATATGCAGCTATATGCCAACCCAGAAGAAATCGACAAATTTTTAGGTAAGTACAATCTTCCAAGACAAACCAAGATGAAATAGAAAAGATGAATGGACCAATAATAAGCATTGAATTTGAAACTGATTAAAAAACTTCCAACAAACAAAAGTCCAGGACCAGATGGCTTCACAGGCAAGTTCTATCAAACATTTAGACAATAGCTAATACCTATCCTTCTGAAACTATTTCAAAAAATCGCAGAGGAAGAGACACTCCCAAACTCATTCTATGAGGCCACCATCACCCTGATACCATGAAAAAAGAAAACTACAGGCCAATTTCACTGATGTACATCGATGCAAAAATCCTCAACAAAATACTAGCAAACCACATCCAACAATACATTAAAAGATTGTACATTATGATCAAGTGAGATTCATCCCAGGGATGCAAGGGTTCTTCAATATCTGCAAATCAATCAGTGTGATACACCACATTAACACACTGAAGAATAAAAACTATATGATCCTCTCAATAGATGCAGAAAAAGCCTTTGACAACATCCAACACCCATTTCTGATAAAAACCCTTCAGAAAGTGGGCATAGCGGGAACCTACCTCCACATAATAAAGGACATGTATGACAAACCCACAGCTAACATCATTATCAATGGTGAGAAGCTGAAAGAATTCCTGCTGAGATCAGGAACAAGACAAGGATGTCTGCTCTTGCCACTACTATTCAGCATCGTTTTGGAAGTCCTAGCCACAGAAATCAGAGAAGTAAAAGAAATAAAAGGAATCCAAATTGGAAAGGAAGAAGTCAAACTATCATTTTTTGCAGATGACATGATACTATACCTAGAGAATCCTAAAGACTCTACCAGAAAACTGTTAGAGCTCATCCATGAATTTGGCAAAGTCGTGGGATACAAAATTAATACTCAAAATTGATGGCATTTCTATATACTAACAATGAAAAATCAAAAAGTGAAATTAGGGAAGCAATCCCATTTACCATCACATCCAAAAGAATAAAATACCTAGGAGTAAACCTACCTAAAGAGACAAAAGACCTGCACTCTGAAAACTATAAGCCACTGATGAAAGAAATCAAAGATGACACAAATAGATGGAAAGACATACCATGATCTTGGATTGGAAGAGTCAACATTATCAATATGACTATACCACCCAAGGCAATCTACAGATTCAATGCAATGATGCTGGGGGTTTGGGATGGAAATGTTGTAAAATTGGGTTGTGATGATCATTGTACAACAATAAATGTAATAAATTCATTGAGTAATATAAAAACACATATAGGAGAGATTTGGGAATAAGCTTCCCAAAATACCCAAGTTTGAATTTGCCAGGGGAGAATTATGGGTTCTTTTCTGAACTGCCCTGGAGAGGCTCCACTGATTTGGAAACAACCTGGAGTTGAGGGAAATTTCGCACACCTGTGTCTTCCCTCAAGCCCTGCAGTCTTGAAGGGTGTGAACTGGTGGTGTTCCAGAGACTAGAGACCAAATTCCCTTCAAGAGTTGTGTCTCGGAGGACCTAGTTGTTAAGAAAGGACTCAGTAGAATCCTCCTGGGGCTCTGAAACACCTGTACTGTGGGATCCCACCTCTCAGCAAGAGGCCAGGAGCCATGAAGGCTGGAGGACTCAGCAACAAAATACGGACTCAAGACTGCTGTGAGGTCTACCTGCTGGGGGTGGTGGGGAGCTCCCTTGAGAAAGGGCTGGGTCCCAACTGTCAGTTTAACAGCTTAGGACTTGTGGGAAGGCCACAAATTCAGGGGCTTATTGTACCAGTTACAAGGAGGGGGGATAACAATTATCCCCTAAAATATTTGGGGGATCAGAGATGTAAAAACTTGAGTAGGGTCCTGAGCCAATAACAGTGGCTCTTAGATTTTTGACTGTGTGCATGCAGTGCTGGGAAAGAGGGTTCTCTACAAAAGGTGTTTATTCCTATAGAAGGCGACATGTGTTTCTTTTTGTTAAGTGAAAAAAAGCTTAAGAGGCCCGTGTGTGTGTGTGTGTGTGTGTGTGTGTGTGTGTGTGTGTGTGTGTGTGTGTGTGTGTGTGTGTTAGACTCTCTCAGGAGCTTCTGATGCACCTCTGATGCAGCCTTTTCTCAGAATCTGTTCATGGTGCCTGCAGCGAGGGTTTTAATGCAGGTAATCAAGAAACTATTTACAGCCAGAATCAAACTGTTTTGCCACAAGGACAGCCAACCAAATAGCACGCTGTTGGCAGGAGATAATCATTGCTCTAATATCTTTTAGGCTGCCAAAGATGAAAACACTGAAGTAAAACTGCTGTCTCAAGCATAAAAATTCAACTTTTAGACTTGCACTATTTTATGGAGCACCTGCTCCAACAGATTCTGTGTGAGGTGAGGTTTTTCATGGTGATGCATGACTCAGCTCTATTATTTCATAATTTCCTGGCTCTTTTTCTCCTTCTGTGGGATAATTCCTGATACTCCATACTGTATTCCCTTTGCCCCTTCCCCCTCATATATATATTTTTTAAATTAATTAATTAATTAATTAATTAATTTTTTGTCTTTTGTCTTTTGTTGTTGTTGTTGTTGCTATTTCTTGGGCCGCTCCCCCGGCATATGGAGGTTCCCAGGCTAGGGGCCGAACGGAGCTGTAGCCACCGGCCTACGCCAGAGCCACAGCAACGCGGGATCCGAGCCGCGTCTGCAACCTACACCACAGCTCACGGCAACGCCGGATCGTTAACCCACTGAGCAAGGGCAGGGACCGAACCCGCAACCTCATGGTTCCTAGTCGGATTCGTTAACCACTGCGCCACGACGGGAACTCCCCCCTCATATATTTTTTATCTAGGCTGCTCTGTTTGTTGGCATTTTTCTGGACCAGGCTTTCTTCCCTGTTTTCGACTTTTCCATCAAAATGCTCCCTTCCTATATACCTTTCCTATAGTATCTTGATAGATGGTTTACTTTTCTATTAAGCATTTAGACATATAGGAATTTTCTTCAAGATCCATTTATTTATGCTAGCAGTGAAATTAGGACAACTTTGGACTTCTACAGCTTTCCTTTATTTTAATGCAGCTAGTGATGGCCCCAAGAAGTTAAATAATAGATGTAGGATTTCAGTGGCCAGAGATTTATTAATTTATTTATATTCATTGATGCACTCAATTTTTCAACAACTATTTATTGTGCATTTGCTATGTGAGAAAAGTGAGATTTGGTTTCTGCCTTTATAGAGCATTTAGTTTAATGAAAAGTTGGCAATATTTAAATAATCACAAAACAGATGAAAGATTAGGCTATGATAATAGTATGAGCATATATTATAAGGAGAATTGACATAATGTGGAGGTGAGAAAAGCTACTCTCTGAGTAAGAATTGAGATGATGTCTGATAGAAGACTGCATGTTGCCTGGAGGAAAGGCAGTATGGAAGGCAGGGGAATAGTATGTGCAAAGACCCTATGGTGTGGGGGGCAAGCCACTGAGAGAAGGACTATGTGATGAGTTTAGAGAACATTGCTGGATTTTCAAGGAGCTAGACTAAGTCACTGAAATATTTCAAGTGGAGGGGTGACATGATCAAATTTGCATTTCAAAAATAATACTGATTAGATGGACAAATGATTAGAAGAACAAGAGTAGATGGAGGTAGACCAGTGAGAAATCTCTCACAGTAGCCCTGATGAGAGTGAGGCTGGCTTGAAGGGGATGGTACCGCAGTGGAGATGGAGAAAGGCGAGTGGAAATGAAGGGTACAAATTTGACAAAACTTGGTAATAGATTGGACATCAGAGGGGAGGGTAATGCCAGGCATGGTTCTCAGATTTCTGGCTGGCTCAGATGAATAGATGAGGAATGATGGAAGAGAACCTAGTTCATAGTAGAAGATCGCAAGTTAATTTCTTGTTAGATTGCGATGCTTTGGGATTGTCAAGGTGGAGATGTCAGAAAGACAATTGGATTTACATATCTGGAACTCCAGA
This sequence comes from Sus scrofa, assembly GCF_054392235.1. NCBI lineage: Eukaryota > Metazoa > Chordata > Mammalia > Artiodactyla > Suidae > Sus > Sus scrofa. The sequence continues at coordinate 112,702,636 of NC_139385.1, read as the reverse complement.
AAGAGTCTTGGATAGAGTTATAAATGAGGGAATTAAAGCTCCAAAATATTCTTACTCAAAGCCACAAAGCTATTTGCATCTTTTTTTGCTTCTTGACCAAGCATGTCCTTTATGTCCTAATGCAGTAAGGTAGGCATACTCCCTTTCTGTTGCCTCAGTGATTCTACTGCTGATGAAAATGCAAATCTAAAGTATTAGAAGACTATAGCTATTCATGTTTCTTTTTAATTTTCCTTGCACTGTGATTTGAGAGTCACGTTTGCATTTTGATTTCATATTCCCTTTATGTCTATATATTAACTCACTAACAGATTAGATATGATTGCCTGAGGACCAAAGGTATAACTCAGTGAAGTAATGTAAAAAGATTGCAATTGATTGCTATGTCTCGTCATGTTTTTAAAAGAGAAAAAATTGTGGGTATCTCTGAAAGATTCCATATTTAAGTTTTGCTGGGGTCTTTGTTTTAGAAGACAAAGAAGGAAACAGTATAAGATGAAAACCAAGGGAAGGCCACAATTACCATTGAGATGGTATAGGGGTAATTGGAAAAAGCCTATTGTTTGTCATAATAATGGGTCATAGTGACAAAGGGCCGATGTACCTCTTCTTCAATTGGTGTGTTTTCTCTGAGAGCGGGGTGTATAACAGAATTGAGCTGTTCAATACAAGAGTTTCACGTTATTATAATTTTCTAGTGCATGTGCTCAGAACAGCATTTTTAAATGTTAATGACACTATTACTTCCCAAACTCTATTTTCAAATTTAAAATCACCTGTTCTTCTGCAAGGTTGAAACTTGACTTTCCATTATGTGGCATAAAAACGTCTCAACTCTTTGATTTGTTTTGCAGGGGAAAGATGATTTAAATGTTCTCCAGTGTCCTTTCTCTTGTCTCAAAGATGCTCACGGGGTTTTAAATCCAAAAATTTCCATTTCAGTTATGTCTGAAGCTGCATATCCAAGATGGCTGGCAAATTCTCCCTCTCCTCATCCTTTACTTCACTCCTCACTTCTACACCCCCTGCTCCAAATGTCTGTGGGACCCCTGGGGCAAAGTCATGTGTGATAGCCCCATGGAGTGTCTTTTTCTGTACCCACTTTTTTCTGTGTCCTTATTGTTTTGCTAATGTTTCATTGGCCCACCAGTTGTTTGAAGGTAATGTTTAAGTGAAAAGACTGTAATGTCATTTGGTGGATACCAATACAATATATATATATATATATATATGTATATATATATATATATATATATTTTTAGGCCTGCACCTGAAACATATGAAGTTCCCAGGGTAGGGGTTGAATCCGAGCTGCAGCTGCCAGCCTATGCCACAGCCACAGCAACACTAGATCTGGGCCATATCTGCAACCCACAGCAGCACTGGATCCTTAACCCACTGAGCGAGGCCGGGGATGGAATTCACATCCTCATGGATACTTGTCAGGTTTGTTTCCACTGAGCCACAATGGGAACTCCTAATACAGCATATTTTGAGGGCCATAAGAAACAATTTTTATTTTGGCCAGGGATTGAAGCTGTACCACTGCAGCAGCCCTGTTGCAGTGACAATGCTGGATATTTAACCTGCTGTGCCATAAGGAAACTCCAGAAACACCTTTAATCACTACCCCAAGATAGCCTCCACCTGGGTTCTAGCATGGTGCTCCACACTCCCACCTTAATTACTGAGTCAAAGCATCGAAGTGTGGACCTAAGATGTTACCGTCTTCCAGGGAGGACTCAGATGTAGGAAAAGCTAAGTGAAGTGGAGAAAGAAACCATGAATACATGATAAATAAAATGAAATTACATGAATTCATGTAACATTGAACAATTATCTAATTAATGCCTATTATGATACTTACTCTCACTCTTCAAGGCCCTGGGGATAAAACCAAATAACATAAATGAGATCCTTTTCTTTACAGAGTTCACTTAAAAATTTTATTTTATTCAAGTTGATTTACAATGTTATTTTAATTTCTCCTGTACAGCAAAGTGATTCAGTTATATATATATATATATATATTTTATATAATATGTATTATTTTTCATGTTCCTTTCCATTATGGTTTATTACAGAATATTGAATATAGTTCCGAGTTACATAGTAGAAACATGTTGTTTATCTGTTCTATATGTAATGGTTTGCATGTAGAGTTTACTTTTAAGTGAATTAATATAGCAACTCAAGACAATCTTCATTTTGGCCAGTACTGCTTTGTCAGATGACTAGTGTCAGTCTGTGGACAATACATCTTAGAGGCTAAGAATGATATAGGATGAGTAATTTTGTATGTGTACCAAGCACTGTCAGCAAACTGAATGAATAAATCAGATTATAATTTTTGTGTTGGAGTCTGCATCCTGCTTTAATTCTATATAGATGTTACTTGGATAGTTGAAGGACATTGTTAAAGATAGAAGGAACTATACATTCATCAAAGACCAGCTTCTATATAATAACGGCCCTTGGCTTGGGGGTTAGAACTAGCAGTTGCTTTATTTTTGCTCCAGGGTTATGTAGGAAAAAAATGCATCGACTTTGATTTCATGCTTCATTGGCACGGCAGACTACACAGGTCTTACTTCTTCTCTGTTAGAATCACAGGCCTAATAGTGCTTTATTGCAACTGGCCCCAGAACTCATTTCTTTTTAAGCAATTGCAACGTCATCTTGAAGGAGAGAAAATGATCTAGAGTCAGCCCTTCTTTACCCCAAAGCAGAATGCTGGGGGCTCTGCTTTAAATACCCACCAGGATGCAGACTCCTGATTAAGGCTCCTAGGATGGCTTAGGAGAAAGGAAGGATGATGTAAGATGTTGGCATTTTAATGGGGAGATTGGCAGTGATGATATGACAGTCACTCTGACACTGGGTTCAGGCAGACATGCTCTACACTTATGCCAGTACTAACAGCTGCAGAGCAGGTCTTAACTAGCAGTGGAATCAGGGGCACAGTCTACTGGTTACTGTCCAGCTTTCATTCTATACCTACTCTAGTTCAAGAAGTCTTTGTCAGTGGCTCTGCTTTTGTCGTATGTTAGCATTTATTTTGGGAAGGCTCGTGTACCAAGTGTGGCCTCATAAGTCCTGTCCTTAGTGAATCGTGACTGCTCTGCTGTCAAAGAGTAGTATTTATGGAGCACGTGACATGTACCTAGGTACAGCGTAGATGCCAAGAGGGACTTGTGTGTGTTAGGGAGCACTTATTCTCAAAAATGGGTTGCACAGTCAAGGTTAAGGCAGGGACAGATGGCAGAGTTTACAATTTGGTGTAGAGCCACATGATAATATATGGTAGAGGGTAAATGCAGCAGGAGTTCAAAGAAGGAAGACATTAATTAGTAGGGTAAGAGATTCAGGGTTTGTGAAAGAAGTAGAATTGAAAAACAACTTCACCATAGTGTCTGTTTCCTTTTCTACTATTTGAGTCAATGAATCCCCATTTCTTTTTTTTTAATTAGTATATAGTTGATTTACAGTATTGTGTCAATTTCTGCTGTACAACAGAGTGACCCAGTCATACATGTATATACCTAGTTTTTTCTCATACTGTCTTCCATCATGTTCTGTCTCAAAAGATTGGATATAGTTCCATGTGTGGTACAGTAGGACCTCATTGCTTATCTATTCTAAATGTAATAGTTTGCATCTACCAACCCCAAACTCCCCATCCATCCCACTTCCTCCCCTCTCCCCCTTGGCAAGCATAAGTCTGTTCTCTATGTGCATAAGCCTGTTTCTGTTTTGCAGTTAGGTTCATTTGTCCATGTTTTATTTATTTTTTTATTTTAATTTTTTTTTGTCTTTTTGCTATTTCTTGGGCTGCTCCCACGGCATATGGAGGTTCCCAGGCTAGGGGTCGAATCGGAGCTGTAGCCACCGGCCTAAGCCAGAGCCACAGCAACGCGGGATCCAAGCCGCGTCTGCAACGTACATACACCACAGCTCATGGCCAACGCTGGATCATTAACCCACTGAGCAAGCGCAGGGACCAAACCTGCAACCTCATGGTTCCTAGTCGGATTCGTTAACCACTGCGCCACGACGGGAACTCCCATGTTTTAGATTCCATATATAAGTGATATCATATATTATTCATCTTTCTGTTAATGAATCTCCATTTCTCATAGCTGCACATTTTTTTGTAGCTGGAGAAGGCCATGAAAACATGCTTATATTGGTATTGGCAAGAGTCAGCTCGTTTTCGTGGTCAAGATTCTGCTCTACTGTTCAGGATATTTTAGGACCGAAAGATCAGAAAAATGCTCAATCGCTTCTGATGGTTCCCCTTGACTGTCAAAGGACACTGTCAGTCCAATGACTGGGCATGAAGGTACTTCAATAATAAAACCTCAGTTACTGCTAAGTTACTTTTATGAAGAGATTGGAGAATATCTCTTGGTGTTACACAGAAAGTCACGGTTCAACGCAAACGTAGGATCCATTTGTAGCTCCGTTACTACAGAAGGCACTGCTGCCACTGCTCCTCCAATGGCTCAGTGCTCAGAGGTAGAGGAATCACAGTGAAGCTGCCATGCAGACAGGATGTTCCAGGCATGAAGGCAGAGATGGAGAACAGCAGCGTTTTGTAGGATCCCAGGGAAAATGATAGACGCCTGCAAATCATCTGTGAGAGCCGGAAGGGTTCAGATTTAAGGCTATCCAGGGAAAGAACAATGATGGAGAGCCCCACAGAGGCTGGATAAAGACCACCGCAAGTGTTCCCTTAGCCAGCTGTCAGTTTATTACCAGTTGCTAAACTCTATGTATTGTTACATACAAATAGCAACTGTTTATAAAAATACTTTTCATAGCAAATGTAAATTCAGTCATCCTGACAATTCCTTTTGTTTTCATAAAGGCCCTGAAGTTAAAGACAACTCTGTCTTGGCATTATTATATATAAATACATGGGGACTTTGAAAACAGGCAAGACCCTGGTCCACAGTGAAGTAAAAAACCAGATGGTCAGCACCCCTACATATTTCTCTTTGGTTGTGTTACATATTTCACATCTTTAGCCAGGAAGATTTGATTCCAAAGTTCTTGCTCAGCTGACAATAAAAAAATTTGCAATAAGAGGCAACACAAGATTTTAAAAGTTTATTCTATTATAGTGTTTTCAGAAGTTATCTCAGAAAGAAAATAATGAAGAGACGTTTTGTGATTCATTTAATAAAACAATAGAGATGATGGAAATAGCCCTAAAATGATAGTGTCTTCAGGATGTGCAGCTCCAAAGATAGGACACTGCAGCCCAAGTGTTGAATGACATTGAATTACCAGTATCAGCAAAGGACTGCAGACTGATTTGAAGCACTGCTATCATTTTCAGAAATCCCATTGGTTGATGATGGAAACGGCTAATATGAGCCTGAACATTCTGGCTAATGAATACTACATAAGGGATGGGGGGAATATTGCAAAAAAGCTGTTAGAACAAAAGAAATTAGGCATTATTGAGTCCCTTGGCTAAGATTGCTGTGCCTGGAGAAAAAAAATATTATCCCAGGCTGAAAAGAATGCCATTGTTGTTAACAGGCACTGACTTGTTTTATTTTTTTTCATACTGGGGTAGACTTTAAGCAGGTTTATGTGGACTGTAAAGTAAAACAAACAAACAGAAGCAACACATTCCATCTTTGACTAGGCTCACCAGGTACTCTTTATATTATTTCGTAATTGTCAGCATTAATTCCAGCATGCCATTATTAGAACATGCATAGGAATGAGTCATACTAGTCTCAGGATTGTGATCACCTCTGGGGAGGAAGAAAGGAAATGGGATTGGAAAGGTGTTAATAGAAGACTCCCACACTTTTTGCAATATTTTATTTCTGAAAACAAAACAAAAGAAAGGAAGAAAACGCAGTATTTGAAACACACTTGGTAGTATGTCAACATTTGTTCATATTGGTTCACGTGTGCTCATTATAGACTTCAACATTGCTAGAAAATAATAAAAACACAGTCTCTGAATTCTCATGTTAGCTGTGGAATGAAGTTGGATGGGCATCTGTTTTCTAGGATACGGCATGATAATTTTCCAGGGACTGTCATGAATCTATTATCTTTTTTAATGAAAAAGAATCAGCTCAGGCCACATATTGCCAAATTACCCAGAGATATCAGGACATAGTCCCCGTTACCCTACCACCTCTGTAATACAAATAAAAGTGACTCTCAATTGTATTTGTGGCCCCCAAATGAGTATATCACACAGCTTGAAGTTGTGTGTGTGTGTGTGTGTGTGTGTGTGTGTGTGTTAGTGTGTGAGTGCTTTTACCCTTGGTACTTCATGACTATTCAGATACTTTTTTTCTATGAGCAGCCATCCTGCCTCAAGTTATATGCATTGTCTTAATTTCTTTATCACTTTCTAATAACATTTCGTGTTTTATTATATACTAAGGATATAATTTTTGCCATTTGGGGGAAATATTTGCTAAAATATATTGCTTATGATTGATATTAATTTTTCCACAAATATTCCTAGATTTATGTATAGAAAGAGTATTCCAAACATTTTTAGAAGCCTGCTTTTCTCATATTCTAAGAGTGCAAATTTGTTAAAAGTATTTTTTTTTTTGTAAGTTCCCATTGTGGTGCAGTGGAAATGAATCTGACCAGTATTCATGAGGATGCAGGTTTGATCCCTGGCCTTGCTCATTAGGTCAGGATCTGGCATTGCTGTGAGCTGTGGTGTAGGTTGCAGAGGCATCTCCGATCCTGCCTTGCTGTAGCTGTGGCACAGGCCTGCAGCTGCAGCTCTGATTCCACCCCTATCCTGGGAATGGAACTTCCATATGCCAGGAGTGTGGCCCTAAAAAAGCAAAAAAAAAATTTTTTTTCCTTTAAATATTTGAAAGAAGGCATCAATAAATTATTTTTACATTTTAGTAGATAAATAAAATCATCCTTCTCATTTTAATATACTTTTATGTGTAATGTACATTTTAGAAGGTAGTATAAGATTTGGTCTCAGAAACTTGGAGAAACGGTTACCACCTTGTTTGTAGAGGCTTGGTGTGCATGTGCTTCCCAACCCACTAGGTGGTGCTGTGGAGAGTCAGCGCTTGCTAGGCTCTTGCTGAATGGGGCTACATGCAGTAACATGACAATTACATCTTTGCACCATAAATAGTATTGGGAGGTAAATATCCAAAAAAGAAACTAAAGAGATAAAAGAAATTTATATTAATATTTCACAGAAGAAAATGTAGGAACTTAAGGTTTGATCTTCATCAAAAAGCATTATATACTTGGTCAAGTGGGTTAGATATGTTTTTCTTCCTTCTGGAACACCAGAGATCTATAACCCTTATTTTTTTTTTTGAATAAAAATTTAACGTTATTACGGGATAACTTGATGTTTTCCCTGATGTGTAGTCAATTCAGGGAGGCTGACATATTGAATGTAATGTAATAATTACAATGCCTATTTAGAACTTTCATATACTTCATCTCACGTGATTTTTACCATAAGCCTGTGATGTAGGTAAACTCATAATTTTCAAGATGAGCGAATTAGGTTCAAAAAGAGCCAGTTGTTTAATGTTGCTTAACTAGTGTGTAGAGGAACTGGGTTCAGATCCAGGATTTTTAACCCCCAAACATGTTCTCTTTGTTTCACTAGGCCGTATTTCCTGGGTCCATTGTAAAAACAAAACAAAACAAAACAAAACAAAATGAAAGTCTCCATTCTCCAGAAATTTCTGTCCATAGGTTTCTGAGACAAGTCTCTTTCAGAGTATTATGCACACCTCTACCTAAGGGAGAAGGCAACTGCTTTTAATCTGAGTATTGGTTTATCCAAGCTGTAGGGTCCAATTTAGTTACAGATGTCTTATTATCTAAAAAGGAATCTTTATGTTCTTTTGTACAGTCTTTCAATTTATAAAGCACTTTGCATAGCATATAATTTATAATTCATCTTCACAATTTTTAAAGTATGTAGAATATCACGAGAATATAAATAGAGAAGCTAACTCTCAAGAGATCCAAACTTGAATTTTGATATCTTATTCTAAGGTGATCGTATTTATAAATTTCATGATTCTGTACATTGTTTAGAAATTACCTCAATTTTCTTTTCAATTGTTTTTCTTTGGTTGGTGTTATTTTCATCCTTTAAGGCACAATAGCAGTGGTGAGGGAAATGTATCATCATAACCTGTGGAAAAGTTGGGATGCATGTACAGTTTGAAAGAATAAATATGATCCTACGATAATTCTATATTTGAAAATGAAATATAATGACTCATATTTGGGAAATGAAAAGGGTGCCTATTATTTTTGTCATATAAGCTACTAAAAGGAATGCTCGGCAAAATTTTGGGCATGGGACATGACTCAAAAAGGCTGATAAATACCCACGTAACAGGTACCGCAGGACTGTGGAATCAGAGATTTAGGTCCAAACACCAGCTCCACAGCATAGCACTTACATCCCTGAAGGAAATTACTTAATTTCTCAGTTTCCCCAGTGGAAAATGAAGAGGGTGAGAGTTCTTTGATAGATATGGTGTGAAGATTTAGGAAGTAAAATAGAGACTGCCTAGGACAGTGTCTGGTCCATGGAAAGTGTTCAAAAATATACTTTTCTTTCCTTTTCTTTTTTTTTTTTTAAGTCACACTTGCATTCAAATAACTGGTTGCTTTGACTTGTCACATCTGGTTTACAGTCCATCTCACATGGAGTCAGGCAAATTCAGGCTGATTAAAATAAGGGTATTTTGGAAGAAGGGAATCGTGGCAATCCTCTTTATTTTTTGGTCTAAGGCCTGGGAGAGGGAAGTGTTTCATTTTGCCTGGGTTGGACTGGAATGGCTTCTCTCTCTGCCAAGTCCTCTGTGTGCCAGATGGAAATGCCAAGGGTTGGGCAGGATCCAAGTGGTGAGAGGCCAGCAAATGACAGCTCCGGGGAAGTGCTTTGCCTCTCACAGCCCGCCGAGGGGCAAGTTAGCACCGTCAGTCCTCTCTCAGTGTTGGGAAAGATGTTCCCGGAGTTGGCAACTGGGAGGCCAGCCCACCATCCTCGACTCTGGTCAGAACTTTCATGGGTAGCAATCTTTGCAGGTCCTCCTTCTTGCCAGTGAAATATTTAAAAGTTCCTAGGACAAACTTCTTTAGCACAAAGAGTTGGTTTTACCTTTGGACCGAACAGGTGTTTTCCTTTATGCATTGTGTCCTGGATGACTGAGGGGTTCCGTTACTTGAATACACACACTTTCAAAAATCCTTTTACAGACTCACTTCTTTGCTGTTAAAAAGGATAGGGTGGGAACTGTGTCTCTCAACACCTGTTTCAATCTTTCTTGTGTGCATTTTTGTATTGCGGCTGGAAAACTATCAACTTTCTTTTCCAGTCTTCCTCACGGTCGGGATTTGGGGTGTGATTTGGGTTCCATTAATTGGGTACACTTAAGAGAGACTTAAATTCAGAACTCAGCTCTGAAGGGAAGATGGTGGTGTTGTAGGAGGCCCCTGTTTTGTTCATGGGAGCCCAGCAGATGTGGCATTGCTCTGGGAAAGGGGCTTTCTGATGCCCAGATCACGGTTGGCATGGTATGACCTGGGAACCAGCAACTGGAACAGCATCATCTTAATTCCAGATTCCTGACTGTGGCAGGGGTAGAAGTTCCAGGGCCAGGTCAGTTCTTCAGGCATGTTTTGGAGATCAGGCCCCGCCTAGACTCCAGGCCTTCAGTAATTTTATAAGCATCCAAATCATCTGTATTATACTTCTTAATCGCCAACTTGGTCCCAATGATTTTTATTATTTGCAACTAAATCCAGCAATTATCTTTCCAAAATCTTAAAATCTTTTGGCTCACTAGATTTTATCTTTCACAGTTTCTGTGATCTCTGCGTGGAAATGGTAGGAATTTTTACGGGATGAAAAGAGAGAAGCAGGATGATGTGATGGATGATGAGATTGTGAGTTTTGGAGCCAGAAAACTGGCTTTTCACTCCTGCTTGGCCATTTCCCAGTTGTGCGTCCTTGAGCAAATTTCTTTCTCTCTGTGTTTTAGTTTCTTCTTACAAAATGCGAACAATGCTAAATACCTTTCAGGGATGCTCTAAGAATTAAATAATATAGAAATATAGGAAAAGCACCTTCTATATAGCAGGCACTCTATAAACGTCAGATATAATTATAAATAAGTACACATAATGTGTGTGTGGATGTATAAAGTAAAGATCTGGAAGACTGACAAAATGAGCCTGTGTGTGTAAGTGTGTGTGTGAGTGAGGGTAGAGGTGAGAATGACAAGGGAGGTCATGGACATGGAGAAGGCATTGGGAAAGGAATAAAACATTTTGAAGGGGCTGGAGAGAGGCCATTGCAGCCCAATTTTATTGTCTTACAGACATTATCATACACCATTTTCCTATGATGTACAATGGTATATCACATGCCATTTTCATACTTCTCTCACACAGAATCCTCCCTAATACCTTAGACATGACTGTTTAGCTTTCACATGGCTATGAGGATGGACTCTATTCAAATCATGGTTCTGATCCTTACTTGCTCAATGACTGTAGGCCGGTTACTACAACTTCCTTTGCTGTAGTTTGTTCACGTAAAATGGGATACAAATAAGATCTCATTGAATTTTTTGAGGTTTAAATGAATTAATACATGTGAATCATTTAGAAGGATCCCTGGCACATAAAAAGTACTCCACAAAGTTACTATTGTTCTCATGGATTAATTATAATTTATCACAGAGTCAGTGTGTCTATATATGTACAGAGGCATAATTTTGTATATACATGGATATATATGTGCTTATGGTACATACATGTGTATGTATGTGTATACATGCTTATTGTGAATGTATGTGTTTGAAAATATGTGTGTGTGGACATGTGTGGATGCACATACACTTTTACACATGTGAATGTATGGTAGATGTGTGTGTTGTTCATGTGCTGAATGATGAATTTTCCTGTATGCATTAGTGTTTATATACGGGTATGTTGATAGTATGTGCTGTGTCTGTATGTCCTTGGGTATTTCTGTATTTGCTTAGTGTACATGTATGGATATGTGTAAGTGTATAAGTTGGCTATATACATATATGTTCACATGTGTAAGGACAAGAGGTGCTATGTAGGGTTGTTTGGGATGGCAGATATATAAGCTTGAGGGGTGTGTGTGTGTGTACATATACACACACACATTTATATACATATATATATCTTTATATAGATATATCCCTATAGAAATAGAAGACACTGTAAAAGCACCATTAGAGGGAGCAATTTCCCCCCATTCAGGTGGAAATACAAGCACTCTAGATGTTTTTCCCTCTCCTTCCCTACTCTGCTGGAAAGAAAGAAAAAAAATAAGGTAACACTATTTTGTGTAATACACATTTGCCTTAACGACTTTATGCCTGATTTGGTTTAATGGATTTTTGGTTTGTTGTTTGTCACCGTTTGAATCCAGCACAGCTGGTTTGTCAGGGTGAGGAGCATTACTGCTTTAGAAAGACCATGCCAGCTCTAAAGCAGCCTTGGGCTAGGCCATTACAGAGATCTTGGCAAGACCACTTCCTGGTAGTTCAGGGAAGTTATGGGCCTTCAGGATGTAGGACCAGATATCACCTAGAATTTTACTTCTCATTTGCCAAATTCAGTTTCCATGAAACCACAGGATTTTAGACCTGGCTGCCACACTTTGGGCAGAGATTTAAGGCTTGTCAGTCCTTGATCTGCGGCCACACTCATCATGTGTGTGGAATGTAGCAGTAGCATCTCTTCTGCATGATACTGCTCATTGAGAACAGCAAATTTTTAAATGAATTAAAAGGCTTAGAGTCAAGGCATTTCCCCAAAGTCCTATAGCCAGATAGGAACAGAGCTAGACCCAGAGTCTAGAGATTTTAGCTCAAACTTGAACCTTTGCATTTATATCTGTTTTATTTTGGGTTTGATTACCAATTAGCTTTCAGGCATAGAGCCTGGTCTGGTGTTCCATCCTCTCAAGGGCAGGCAGGTCAAATGCTAGAGGGTGAGAGTCTACATTCTCATGTTAGTTTCAGATAATGAGTATGTAGATCCAGGAGGAGTGAACTGCTTCTTTCCAGCCTGTGTATTTCCTATTTTGTTCTCTTCTTAGCTTTGGAGTTAATTCTTGTAATTGAGTCCTGACACTGAAGAGAAGCAGCCTTTATTAAAAAAAAAAAAAAAAAAAAAAGCTTGTTTTGAGTGGGTCTTATGTGGTCCCTACATAACCCCTTTCAACTTCTGAATAAAATACCTTGGAAAAAAAGTGAGGAATAAGACTTTCAGCCCATTGCCCAAACTTGAGAGGAATTTCTACCAACTACATGGCTGAAGAACTGGGTTGAAAAACACAACCAGCAGCCCACCTGTGATTAGAAATGAATTAAAATGGCCTTCCTAAGAATTAATCTGAACACCCTTTGTATTCACTCTACTGGGCTACCCACATGGGAAATGCAAGATTGGTATCAACCAGAAAACTATGCATCCATCTCCATTACAGCATGGCAGATATGTTAATAATTTAATGTTGCCACAATCAAATCTCCTCTCTCGCTTTCATTGTAACACTTCTATTCAGAGACTGGGATCTCCGTGGACAGGAAGTGATGGTGGTGGGAGAACTCCTGGGTTCATGACGTTCTCCTTGGTGCTGACCCCATAAGTGATGGGCTGAAGGCAGGTACTGAGAGAGGCTTTTATTTACTCCATCTGTTCAACACAATAGGGAAGTAGCAAGAGTTGGGAAAGATGCCAGAGAAGCCTGGCAGGGCTGCTCTTGAGGAAAGTCCATTCAAGACTGGAAATTGGTCTGAGTTACCCACTATATTCTATGGTCTTGAGAAGGGATTTTCGATAACTTCTAGATGGAACAGAGAGTTGGGTCAAGGACATTTCAAACTCCTTGTCTCTTGGCAAATGTAGGCCTGGATAGATAGCTATTCATTTGAGTTTTAATAAAAATGAAACAAAAACCAACAAGAATATGTTTCCTATGAGCCAGAACTTTCTAAAAAATAAGAGATATGGCCTTCTTTCCATCATCCTGAAAATTCAGAGGAGGAGGAGACTTATGACAAGTATTTACTATAGGGGCCACAAGGGAAAATTTAATAATTATTTAGCTGCCTTAATAAAAAGCTAGAAGACATGGTATCTACAAAGCAAATGCAGCAAACTGTAAGGAGAGAACAGCCAGAGATGTAATTAGGGCAAAAGATGTAATTGGAAACGATGGGGAAAAAAATGAAGTAGAATTAAAATTCTTATTAGTGGCAGGAATGTGAAGAATGGACAACAGGACATTAGATCAATGCTGTAGAAGGCAAACAGTGGCTCAGAATTCAGAGGAAAAGGACAAAGAGGTAATAAAGATGGAAGATAAGATGTTATCCTGTACTTATTATATCAGATGATATATACTTGTACATTCATATATATGTGTATAAGTGTGCATATATGTTTATATGTACACATATAGGATAAATACACATACATATGAGAATAGAGAGCCACCTTAATCATTTTATATGATCCCAAGGATGTATCAGAACATCCCAAGTAGAAGCATTAACTAACAATATATTTAAACTCAAAGAAAACTTTCCTGAGTCAAAAAAAAAAAAAGATTCAAATAGGCTGACTGAAAATAATCTATATTTTCAGCAAAACCACTGAAAAGTGACCTGCTCAGAGTCAAATTTTGAATTGCAAAGAAATAGGAATAAAGCTTACACATGTCTGAAAAGTGAAAAGAGAGACTGCATAGAGCAGAATGAATCAGCATGGCCTCTGACTTCTCTGCAATAAGAAATGTCAGAAAACAATGAAAACCAAGGGTTCAAAATCCTGACACAAGGCTGCCCTCAGTCACTCTGTGATTCCTTCCTTCTCCTTGATCGGGAGGTGGTCCTCACACCCCACCTTGTTCTTGAGGTCTCTGCCTGCAGCTACCTCTCCTAGAGCAGAGTCTGAGCCTGCCATCACTGAAGTGGTGCCCAGCATAGAACTTTACACAGTGGGCTCTCTAGAGAGGTTTGGGAGGATAGAAAGCGGAGAGGATAATGGCCTGTGTCAAGTGCAGAGTCCTCAGAGTTAGACAGCTGGCTGTTGGCTTCCCGCTGCCGCTGTGGATGTTCAGTTCAGTTTGAAATATTTCCTAGTGGGAACATGATACCATTGTCCACAGCAGTGCTTTTCAATTATGGATACTTTTCAGAATCCTTCTCCTGCTTAAAACATAGTAGCAACATCCATTGCTCTTAGCAGAAAGAGCGCAGACTTCGGAGAAGTCATTGTGCACAGACCCTGCACGGTTTAGCTCCCACCTACCCCCGAAACTATCCATGCCCTTGCTTTCTGCCTGTTGGTATGCTAGCCTTTTCAGAGTTTCTAGAATGCACAGCCTGGCTCTATGTCAGTTCTCCTATTATTGCCACTGTTTCTCTTACTACAGCTGTAAAGAAAGCTATGTTTATTTCTGTTATTAGTTGATTAGCACTTGTCCCCTTAATTAGCTCCAAGGTCCCTAAGGACAGCCTGTGTGGGTTTTTCTCATCATTTTATCCCCAGCACCTGGCACAAGTCTGGCCCAGAGTATGTCCTCATCATTAGTTGCTGAATATATAGACATATGACCAAGTGTAGAGGCCTGATTCTACCTGTGGAGTCTTGAGGTCCTTTCTTTGCCTCCATGAGACTCATTCTCTTTACCAGTCAAGTGGGAACTAAGTCACAGAATTGTTCTGCAAACAGATCCAGTCATTGTGAGGAAGGTATTCTGTAGACTTCAACACATTGTAAAGAGTAAATGGCTATTTTTGATTTTGTCATTTTATTATTATCATTCTAGAGCAGATGTGATCAGGGCTACAAAAAAAAAAAAAAAAAAAAGAGATAAAATTCATGGTTGCTCAATAGGGAGACTTTTGCTCCTTTTCTATTCTCTGTCTTCATTTAGTGAGTCTCTTTTTATCATTCTGCTGTCAAAGCCTGTATTTGGATCTGACATAAACCATTTATATCTAATGTCAATTTAAACACTGAGGGTATTTGCTTTTTAAACATGATTTCAGATCGAAGAACAAAAGGTTTTATCCATTTTTAAATGAATGACAAGCATCCGTGAGGAGACAGGGACTGAGCCTCTGCCAGTGGGTCACAGGAGATGACAGCAGGGAAGCAGACCCCACCATCTCTGCGCCCTGCCCCTGATCCCCACCATTCACATTGCTTTCCCTCAGTCACTGAGGAGGCTTCTTCCTGGTCAATGATTCCCCTTTCTTCTGGAATTTCACCATCTTTACTCATTTCAGTTCAGAATTTCCCTTTGCTGCATCCAGCGCTGCAGGGCAGCAGGAGATCCTGAAAGAGGAATGGTGCAGTTTAACAGGATACACAAGACCCTTTTGGAGTTAGAAAGTGGGGGACCAGGAAGCACTCTGTTCCATAGAACAAAGGCACCTAGGCTTTAGCCCACATAGCTTTTATTAGAGAAGATGACGTATTTAGGTTAGTGGGCAGAAACAGGCACAGGCAATTTCAAGGTTACCTCCCAGTGAGATTACAGAAAGCTACTAGCAACAAAGTCACTAGTGCATTTATCTAGGACACAATGCAGTTGCTTGCAGGACAGCAAAGTGATTGTATTAGTCCCTAATTTTATCTTAGCAGGAGACCCTGAACTTTAGAACCTTCATCAGCATGTATGCCTATCTGACCTTTGCCACCATAAGCATTCCTTGGCTTATTGTGCCTTTGCACGTACCAAGTCTGCCTTCTGCAGGGCTCAGCAGTTCAGTGGTCTCCAACACCCCTACAGTGTTTTGTTGATTTTGAGAATTTTGGAGAATGTTTGTGAAAAAATTGGAAGCAGTTTGGAATTTTGGAAAAAAAAGTACCACCTAATGGGATATTTTAGCCATACCCTCCTTCCTCCTCCCACCCTCTCCTGGTCCAGCAATCTCCAGAGTTTTTGGAAAACTAGAGTAGAGCATAGATTTTTCCAGGGGGTTGTGTCCTGGGATGTAGAGAAGTAGGAAGCAGGATACAGTGATAAGGACAAAGGGTAAAGGAAAGACAAACTCTCACTGCTCTTTCAGGCTCCACTGCAAGAAAAGAGATTTTGAAGTGGTTGTTCCTGTTGAAAGATTGGTTGCTACTCATCAGTTCTAAGTGCCTGTGATAATTTTCTTAGGATAAATGCCATGATGGGAGGCATTGCATGGCACGCATAGAGGTATTCTTTGTCACCTCTGACCTTAGGTGGTTTATAATTTAGTGGTAGAGATGAGACATGTACTCAAGAAGTTAAAGGATAACACAAGTAGAAGCCACCAAGTTTTGGGAGGGACAGTGAGGGTGCCAGGAAACTCAGGAAAGGAGAACCCATTGTGGCCTGCGGGTTGGGTGGTTAGAGAGTGCTTAGTGGTTGGCTAAGGGGGAGCCCCACAATGTGACTTGGAGGGATGACAAAGGGTAAATAGTACTCAAGTGGTGGAGAAGGAGGGGATGGTGGGATGAGGCCATTTCAAGAAGCAAAACAAGGCCTGCATATGTTTCTAAATGCTGACATAATTAATGCCCCATTAACTTATGAGTTGCCCCTAAAGGCTGAAGGTGGTAGTGAAGTATGGGAGGAGTTCCTAAGTGGTAAGAGTTGCTGACTCAGCCTAGGAGCCCACATGTGAGAGAGATGAGGACAGTGGCTGTTCCTACCTGCTGACAGGTGAGGACACTGAGGAGTCAGTGGAGAAGGAGAAGCCAAGGCCTTGGTGGCACCCATCTTCACATGCTTCCCACCCATCTTCTCTCCCAGACCTGAGTTGCTTCTTCCTTTCCTTTCAGCATCTGCCAAAACTAGAGGAAATGAAAAGGCAGTGGATCAAGTGGTAACCCGGAGGAAGGAGAAACTCAGATTCCCTCCAGCCCATTTGAGCTGGATAATGGTCCCAGCTGGACATGCTGGGCATCTAGGGACCAGAGAGGTGAGCTTTATTGTGATTCATTTCCTCCCCCAGCCGGTGCATTGGAACGGGCTCTGCAGCTTTCAGCCAAATGACTGCAGCGCTGGAACCGGACACCTGGTTGTAACTGTACCAGGGTGTGGATTTCCCCTTTTGTGGGCCTGGAGCTAATAATCCCAGTACTCTAAGGTTATGAAGTGCCTGTCGGTCTTCCCTTATGAACTGGCTCCTTGGAAGGCTGAGGTCTGCCTCCTCTAAGGCTAAGTGCCCAGGAACAATGTTCCTTCCAGAATGGCCTAGCTTCCACAGGATGCTTTGATTAAAGATTCATTCAGTCCCAGGTGAAAGGGAAGAAAAGGGCCACTGAAGGAGTCCAGTTATCTGTGTCAACGAAAAATCAATCAGTTGATCTAAGAAAGAAATGGATAACTTTATTCAAGCCAAATTTGAGGATTATAACCCAGGAAAGGCATCTCAAAGGTAGCTCTGAGACTGTTCCAACCATTAGAAGTCAAGGTACAGTTATATAAGTTTTTTGTGACAGATGGGTGTTCGTCAAATGATGTGTTACTGACACTTTACACAATACCAATCTAAGTGTCATCATGGTGGGTCATTTGACCCCTTATAAGGCCAAGGAGGAATGTTACCTTTTAAGGAGTTGCCTGGTCGATGCTCAGAGAATGTTGTTCTTTCTGGTTGAGCAGATTGGGTTGATGCATAATGTAGATACACGATATATGGTGTAGGGGAGAGAGCAGGCCAAGGTTTTCTTGTCTTGCTGTAAAATATGAATTTTATTTCACACCGGAAAGAAGCTGAACTTCAGTGAGCAAAGAGTGTCAGGAACTTGGGGGAAAATTCTCCTTTGTTCTTTAGCTGACAGGTCTAAGCTTTCTGCCAAACTGTAGGAGGCAGTATTGAGCCTAGGAAGCATGTGGGTAATCACCATTCATGCTGGATCTTCAGGCCTTCTCTGGAAAGAAAACTTATATCTTGGTTTTAAGATCTCAATTCTCTCTCTCCCTCCCTCTCTCTCTTTCATTGATTTCTGTTGCTTTGATTAATTGTGAAGTTGAGAGTCTCTATTTTTATTTTTTATGCTTAACATGCAATCTACCCACTTAGCAAAATTTTAAGTCACAATACAGTGTTATTAACTGTGGGAACCTTGTTGTACAGCAGATCTCTAGAACTTACTCATCTTTAACTGAAGCTTTGCACCCCCTGAACGGCAGCTCCCCATTTCTCCACGCCCCTGGCCCTTGGCAACCACCATTATACTCTCTGCTTCTGAGTTTGATTCTTTTAGATATAGGTTTTATGTTTGAGTACACAGAACATCCGAACCCAGCAGGCACTACTTCGCCATGAAGCTGAGAGCACTCTTTTCTTTCCCTTTTTTCCTGTGGTAAAAAAACACAACATAAAATTTCCATCTTGACCATTTTCAAGTGTCCAGGTCATTAGCGTTAAGTGTACTCACATTGTTGTGAAACAGATTGCCCAAATTTTTGATCTTGCAAAATAGAAACTCTGTACCCTTTAAATAACTGCTCTTTCTCCCTCCCTGAAAGTCCTGGCACCCACCATTCTACTGTTTCTACAAATTTGACTACTTTAGATACCTCCTGAGTGGAATCATACTGTATTTGTCTTTTTGTGACTGGCTTTTTTTCGCTTAGCATCATGCTCCCCAGTTTCATTCATGCTGTAGCACGTGATAGGATTTTCTTTTTAAGGCTTAATCATATTCCATTCCATGTATATTCCACATCTCACCAATCCATTCATCTGTCAATGGACATTTGAGCTCCTTCTACCTCTTGGCTTCTATGAATAATGCTGCTATGAACATAAGTGTGCAAATATCTCTTTGAGACCCTGCTTTTAATCCTTTTGTGAATATAGTCAGAGGGAGATTGGTGGATAACAAGTACTAGTGAAGAGGTAGAGAAATTGGAACCCCTGTGCATTGTTGGTGGGACTATAAAGTAGTGCAATTGCTGTGAAAACTGTATAGAGGTTCTTAAAAAATTAAACAGAACTATCATAGGATCTTGATTCTCTTTAACATGGAAGCTTGCAGACGAATCCTTGTGTTTTCTTACTGGTTCTTTGTTGAGCAAGATCCTTCAGCGATAAAGATAAAGCCTAACATATTTAATTGAGCAAGCATAAATAGGTAAGACAGGAAGATTCCAAAATGTAGAGATTAGTGCTTGCTACCTGAAAAAAATAGAGGTATAACACTGCAAATAATGAATAAACCTTATTTTTAACTTCTCTGCTTAGACTACAACCACAAAAGAATAACTCAAAAAGATAACTGTAAGTCGTTTATTGTGATATTCATAAGGGTTCCAGACTGTAAAGATCCAAAGTATCAAGCGATATAAGATCTTTTGAATTATGGTAAATTCACAAAAAGGACTACTGTGCTGATATTGAGACTAAATTAGTGGTTACCAGGGGGCAGAGGGAAGAAGAGAGAGGTAAAATGAGGTAGAGGATTAAGAGGTACAAACTATTATGTATAAAATAAGCTACAAGGATATATTGTCCAATATGGGTAATATATCCAATATTTTATAATAAATACAAATGGGGAGTTCCCATCATAGCTCAGTGGTTAACAAATCCAACTAGGAACCATGAGGTTGCCGGTTCAATCCTGGCTTCGTTCAGGTTAAGAATCTGTTGTTGCTGTGAGCTGTGGTGTAGTTCGCAGATGCGGCTCGGATCACCTGTTGCTGTGGCTTTGGCGTAGGCCAGTGGTTATAGCTCCAATTAGACCATTAGCCTGGGAACCTCCATATGCCTCAGGTGTGGCCCTAGAAAAGACCAAAAAAAAAAACAAACAAACCCAAAAAACCCAAAAACTATAAATGGAGTATAACCTTTAAAAATTGTGAATCACTCTATTGTGCACTTGTAACACATAATATTGTAATCAGCTATACTTCAATTAAGAAATAGCCTAGATCCATAAAAGGACCACTTGCTGATTGATTAGAAACATTAAAGACAGTATTTGTAATCATATGAAAAAAAGCAGTTTCTGGAGTTCCTGTTGTGGCTCAGTGGTAATGAGACTGACTAGTATCCATGAGGATGTGGGTTTGATCCCTGAGTAGGGTGGAACAAACTTGCCTCCCATTGAGAACCAGTTATCTAAAAGGTGCTTTAAGATTCCTTGGAGTTCCCATTGTGGCTCAGTGGGTTAAGAACCTGGCATAGTGTCCCTGAGGATTTGGGTTCATTCCCTGGCCTCACTCAGTGGGTTCAGGATCTGGTGTTGCTCTGGCTGTGGTATAGGCTGGCAGCTGCAGCTCTTATTTGACCACTGGTCCAGGAACTTCCACATGCCACAGGTGAGACCCTAAAAAGCAACAAAAAAAGAAAAAACAGCTGTTCTAAAATGGTATGTGCAGAGTTCCCACTGTAGCTCAGCTGTAATGAACCTGACTAGTAACCATGAGGACTCGGGTTTGATTCTTGGCCTTGCTCAGTGGGTTAAGGATCTGGCATTGCCGTGAGATGTGGTGTAGATTGCAGACATGGCTTAGATGCTGTGGTGTAGGCTGGCAGCTGCAGTTCTGATTTGACCCCTAGCCTGGGAACTTCTATATGCCTCAGGTGTGGCCCTAAAAAGACCCCCCCCCCAAAAAAAAAGGTATGTGCTGTCAATTTAATTTGGAGCATATATGTATTTGGAAGTTATTCATAAAAATATAAAAATATGAATTACTGTCAAGACTGCTGTGTTAGGTAACTCAGGTTGTATTGTGTGTGACATACAGCCCAGTCATGAAATGCAGTCGTTTTAAGTGGTTATTTCTGGGCTGTGGGATCACACACAGGTGTGTTCTATTTGCCCTGTATCACTTTCATTCCACCCCTCCCAGATACATTGTTACCAAACCAGGTTGTTTTGCGCAATGCTCAGTAAATCAAACCCCTGAGACACTGAGGTTTGCAGCAAAGACAACAGGACTTATTCACAAAGCAGCCAGGTGTGGAGAGAGAACCAATTCAGATCCTCTGGGAAGCCACAGGCTGGGGCACTTAGGAACGAAGAATAAAGAAGCAGGGTGGTTTGGGGCGTGGAGGGGTGGGGAAGGTGATTGGAAAAAGGTGCAGGAATCTACCTTCTGCTGAGGTGTAACTAAACCACAGGCCTCTGGCCATAAAAAAAAGGAGGCACTTAACATGATCTGAGGGTGGAGTTTTCTGATCTCTGACACCAAAACGCCACCCAGCAGGTGTGCTTGCCCAGTTGGAGGGTGGGTGGTCCTATCCACTCTTCACCAGCTCAGCTTGAACTAGACACAGCTGATTCTAGTTCCTAGACGAGAACTCAGGCAATATCATCTTACGGATTAGGCTATGTGCAGCTTGGAGGCCAGGCAAGTCACAATTAGTGACCTTGATTAGTGAAGGCAGGTGAAATGGATTTGAGTAATGGTTACCCATGGTTTCAGCATGACTTAAATCTTTCCTTATGATAAAAATGATAAACAGTGGCAAATAAGAGGAGTTTGCACTGAACCCTGTACCACTTTAGGCACTAGGAACAGCATCTTTAAACCAGAGATGGCATGCTTTCTCCACTCTACCACGAAGTAAGCAGAAGTGCTCAAACTTCACCATGCATCAGATGCACCTGGAGGGCTTCTTAAACCCTTGCTGGGCCCCACCCCCAGAGTTTCTTATTTAGCTCTCTGGCATGGGTCGGGAGAACAGCACAGTTTTAAGAAGGCTCTGCTACCTCTGCTTCTGGCCCCAAGGCTACATTTCCAGTGCCACTGAAGATGAGTGTGATTTGATGGAAAAGAGTCCAGGTCCACTGACTGGTCTGAGTTTTAGCTCTGGTCTTAGCTCTGTTTTGGAATGCTTGTGGTGGCAATGACTTTGAAGCCTCAATTCTGAACTCCAGCAAGTCATCAAGTCTTTCCTCACCACTCCAGGCCATGGAGACCCTTTCACCCCACAAGGTAAATACACGTAGGGTAGAAACTTAACTTTCAACTTCCTTCCTAGGCCCAGGCCTAGAGGAACATTATAGGCACTTAAGATTTCTTTTTGACTGATTTATTTGTTGTGTACCTCTGCCTCCTTCTCTGTAAAGTGGTGGAAATACAGTAATTCTCTGGTGCATGCCCAACTGGAGAAATAGAATGTATGTGAGACATTACGTTATAAGATTTGTTTGGAAAAATGCTGCAAGTTTCTTTTCTGTTTGAAAGACAAAAAAACTGCACCTTTGTTATATAGCCGGTTCTAGTGAGTTAACGTAAATTGGTTGCTTGATGCCTGTAAGAGCTCAGATGAGGCATTAGACAAGTGGGGTGCTGTTGTACTTTAATTACCTAAGATTTGTCTTAGAGAGATTTGCCAAAATTATGCATTTTGGTATTTGTTAAACATATTACCATTCACCTGTAGAGTCACTTTTGGGACGAAGGTACTCATGAAGATTTCGGGATATATTACAAAAGTGGGAATTGTTCTCTTCTGGAGATGCAAACTAAAGGGTACATGGCAATTGTGTTGGAGTTGAAAGCCTTAATGATGGCAGTTAATATTTGTTTATTGCTTGGCTCTTCTAAAACATTCCTTTTTTAAAGTGCTTGCAAATTGCCTTGTTTTCTCAGTCAAATGATGTAGGCTGGGTTGTGTGCCATTCTGCCTACTTTTATAGATCAAGAAACTGAGACTTGATGTGGTTAAGTGACTTGCCTAAGACCACACTTGCCTTACGTGGTGAGCTGGGATTTCTACCTGGGTGTTTCCCCTCCCGCGTTTTTCTTCCCAACACGTATTGCTTCTTGTTAACCTCCTGGTCACCTATTTTGAGTCTCAAGAGGAGTAGAGAAGACAAAGCTTTAGCTCCCAAAGCTTTAGGACCAGGCTGGTAGCACTACATACGGAGCATTTCCTGTGGTTGTCATAATTTTTAAGAAAAGAATAAATATGGATTGTGTCACTTTCTTCTTGTTGCTTGAAAAACAAAGTTGGCAACATCATAGAATTGAGTAATAGGACATAATTGTGTAATTATTTATAGAAACAACTATCAAATGAAAGCATTTTAAGCATTAGACTGGAAATGGCCTAATGCTTTCTAATTCAGGTGGAAAAGGACTTTACATTTAGAAAAAAAATCTTCTAATCTCATTCTTTGGCACTTTCCTCTCGACATAAAATCAGCATCTTGGGAGCCTGGGTGATTTACTGGCAAGAGTTCTGCAAAGCCAAGGCCAAGTGTTCAGCTGGGAGATGCAGGGGTGTGGAGGCAGCCTACCACTGTTTAGATTCTGCTTAGTCATAGTTTATATAAAGTGTGCATCTCAACCTTGAGTGGAGAAAAAGCCAAGGGAGGCAGCTCCTCGGAGGAAAATAGTCAGTTTTCAAGATCACATTGACAGGAGGGCCCCTGACAGTTCTGAGAAACGTTTCTGGAGGATGCTCGCAAGTATGCGGGTGCATCTCTGGAGGGAAATATTTCAAGGCAGACACTTCTACTTTCTTTTGAGTTTTGAGGGAAAAAAAAAAAACTGGGAGAAAATGTCAAGCCTTTTTATCTTAAGGTCCCCGTAGGGCTGATGTTCAAATGCCAGGAATTGAATCCTGAAGCTAAGATGGGAAAGGTCCACAGTGAGTGCAGACAAACACATAGCAGCCTGGGAGGGCACCCCAAGCCTGGCCAAAGGGTCAAACTCTCAAGCTGGTTTGCTGCATACACAAAAGGGCACAAGATAGTGTTGCAATTCTTTTCTCTTCCTGCAGAGAAGCCTCTGTGAAGTTTGAGGCTCAGTCAGTGGCTGAGGACTTGGTCAAGTTAAAATAAATCTGGACTTGAAGCAACTTCATTCAAAAAGATGGTTGCTATAGGGTGTGTGCTCAGATCTCAGGATCTACAGGCATCTCAAAATCAAACAGAAAAAGGCTTTTCTTTTATAGGGAGAGGGAGGAGGAAGCAGAACTTGGAGGGGAATTTGGGTAAGGTGCAGACAGCCAGCAGGACGGGGTGGTGAGACAGGAAATGTTTCTTGCTGTAGTCAGCCTGTTTCCAGGAGGAGCAGTTAAGGGCGCCATGTTGAGCATTTTAGTTCTTGCTCACACTTGAGGCCGAAGTTCAGGGGACTGTGGGAGGGACAGAAGCCTGACCGAAGCTTGGTGAGGGCAAGTCAGTGGGTAACTAGTGGGCAGTTGTGAACACTTGGTCAGCTTTAAGCTCTTTGGAGAGCTGTGGTGGAGTGTCTGCTCACAGTGGTTCCTGAATGTGGGCCTCAAGACTGGCTGCACCTGGGGCCTTGTCAGAAATGTAGATCCCATGTTCCATCCTCAGGAAGCTGTGTGTTAACAAGCTTCCATGATTCTGAGGCACATCCCGGTTTGGGAACAGATTGTGTCATGAACAACAGATTTAGGCCTGTCTCAGAACAGTGGAGCTGCTTCTCATTAGCTGGATAAATCAAGGACACTTAGGTTCTGTCTCCCCATCTATAAGATGGGAATACTACTCCCTACTTCAAAGAGTCACTGTGAGGATTATGTAGCACTGGTGTGAAGGGTCCAACAAGAGAAAGGGGAGGAAATTTTAAGCACTAGGTTATTACCATATGGTAATAACCAGACCAGGTGCTGATTTTGTTGATTGGGTTTTTGTTTGCTCCTGTTTATAAAGGGAAAAAAAGAGATTCCCATCCCTCTCAGGCAGCAGGCTCATACTCATTGCCTTCGCTGTGAGCAGCTAGCCACTTAACCCAACACACTGTAGGAAAATAATTTTTATGTATACTGCAATGGGGAAAAGACTGCTGAAATTTTATGATTCTAGAGTTGCTCAAGGATCAGAATCCATCTTCTGGGACCTGGAAATTCTGTACTTTGTGTGTGTGTGTGTAGGATCATAAATCCAGGGCTTACCTGGCTAGAAGAACAGTGTACCGACAGCCATAATTTCTCCTGGACACAAAGTGTGGTTTGGGCAGTACAGCCTTTGTGGTGGGATAATGGAATTGATGCCTTTTAGGAAATACTTTTTTGCTGCTCCTCTTGTTCTTAGTTTTCATATTAGCTTGTTTTTAGATAGTGAAATTGTTTCAGAACAGACATGAGAAGAAGGCCTGATGTTATGGCAGGAACTTTGCTAACTGGGGATCTGACCACAGCATTTTCCACCACTGATTTTTACCTGCAGTCTGGACTTTCTACAAAGCTTCCCTGACTCGTGTCCCCATTGCATGTAAAAGGGGCAGAGTCTCAGGAAGGAACAAATATTCTCCTGACTGTGACAGGATAAGTCTGTCTGGTGTGTGTCCTTCATTTCTCCTCCCCATCCCTGTCCTTCTAGACCCACTAAACCTTCTTTTGGTGCCAGCTCTGTGCTAGAGAGACACTATATCAGATGCTAGATGAAAGAGAAAACTCAATCCCAGTGTTGTAGGAAGTTGGTCACAGTTTTGAATGGTTTGGAGCATGAATTTGCATGCCATCATCTGCCCAAGCAAAATGGGTGCACATGAAAATAAGGTAGTGTCAAGGACCAGAAGTCTTCATGTGTGAGGTACAGAGCTTTCAACTAAGAGTCAAAGGACCTGGGTCCTAACATTTAGTAGAGTGGGTGACTTGGAATTATACCTTTGAAATCTACCTTGTGTGTCTGAGAAATAATCCTGAGAGTTAAGTAGGGAGGATCTTATCAGAGGGTCAAAATAGATATTATATGCAAGTTGCCCAGGACTGTAAAGTGCTTTATAGGAATAAAGATTTATATTAATGAAGGACCCAGCTCATAGCAGCAGCATTCATGAGAGCCAAAAGGTAGAACCAATCTAGAAATCCATCAACTGATGGAGACATAAAATGTGATCTATGCATACAATGAATATGACTCAGCTGTGAAAAAAACGAAGTACTAATATGTACTTAACATGCATGTATCTCAAAAATCTTACACTAAGTAGAAGCAGCCAGGGACCAAAGAGTGAATATTTATATGAAATACCCAGAATAGATAAATCATTGATAAAGCAGGCTAGTGGTTGCCAGGGGCTGGGGGAAGTGAGGATGGGAAGTGACTGTTTACTGAGTATAGGGTTTCCTCCTAGAGTGATCAAAGTGTGTTGCAACTAGATGATGATTGCACAACATTGTGAATGTTCTGAATGCCACTGGATTGTACCTTTAAAAATAGTTAATGATTCATTGTGTTTTATTTGAATTTTACCTCAATTTTTTAAAAAAAATGGAGAAAAATGAGGGCAGTATTCATTTTCTTCCCCCCTAGGGACATACCTGCGGCATATGGACGTTCCCAGGCTAGGGGTTGAATCGGAGCTGTAACTGCCAGCCTACACCACAGCTCACAGATCACCAGATCCTTAACTCACTGAGTGAGGCCAGGGACTGAACCTGCAAGCTCGTGATTATTAGTTGGATTTGTTTCTGCTGCGCCATAATGGGAATGCCTATTCTTTAGGATCCTGAATGTCTCATGACAGCATATAACTTACCATTGCCCTTAGGAAAGGTCTGGGTAAAAGTTATGGGAATGCCTCATCTGCTTGAGAATCCAGTTTCCTTGGAGAGGTTTGTATTCTTGTCCAAGAAAGAAAATGTTCCCTTTGCCTTGGACTCCTGCACCCAACTTCTATTTCAGGGAATTTCTTCCTTAAGAGTCTAGTTTTTTTTTTTTTTTTTTTTTTTTGTTAGCAATGTTTAATCTTCTTTTCAGCAGCTTGGGAGTTAACTAGACACCAAGATTTTTACTTCTTGAGATTTTAGCGCCCCCCACCCCCCGCCCCGGATTGTTTACTAGGTGAATTATTCCCTGCTAAGGTGAAAATAACCTCCTTAATTTCATCTCTTGATATGATGTGAGTATTGCTATTTCATTATTCTGCCTCATAGATCAGGAAGTCAGTCTCCAAAGAGCAAATGTAATTTAATGGATTTTCAACCCGAGACTTTGCTAAGGTGAAAAATTGGCATAACGGTCTACTAAATGATGACTAATTACTCTGAATACATATGCTCCCAGAGTCCTCTAAGGTCTCACATGTTCACCTGGAATCCAGATAACTGTTAGGGAAACCTACCTCCCTGCTGGGTCCCCATAATTGAACCTCTTTTTTAACACTTTGGAACCAACGCATGTAGTCACTATATATATGGTTTATTTTCTGCTCCCCAGGGAGCTATTTATGTTTTGCTCGAATTTTCCTTTTCTCCTGAAGTAGTTTTTTAAAACTCTAATGTCTAATTTCCAGTTTTTTTTTAAAGGTTTCTTTTGACTAAAAAATGATCCAGTGTCTACTGGAGTTATAGTTAGTGCTGGAATTGATGGGTAGGATGAATCATGTAAGAGAGGCTTCTTGTTATTTCCAAAGGAGTGGAAATAGTGGTAAGGCACTGATTTGTTTTCTATGTAACTTAAGTAAATCCTGGAGTCTCAGGTGGCTCCGTATATGTGGATAACAGCCATCTAACCCCAAAAGACTTGAACCTCTTTGTTGTTGTTAAAGCTATACATTTCTTGAGAAGGCTAGTCTAGGTATCTTATGGAGACTTCCACATACAAGGCTTCCTAAAAATTTGGCAATCTTCATTTCTTCGTGGTTTCCAATTCATGGGAGCTGCCAAAAATTGCTCCCCTCTCTGTGTGGCCATTTTCACTGCTGTGATGTCCCTGGTCCTGCCGTTCAGGTTCTCCTGTGCTGTGACCTCCCTTGCATCAGTGTCCTCTTCTTTAAAGCCTGTCTGTCCTGTAAGGACCCTCTCCCCGAGTGCTGCTTCTGGAAAGTGGACAAGGGTACGCCTTGACCTGTCTTCCATCCTGTAGTGCAGGCCTGTTCCCTGTGCCCAGGTTGCCCCCTTCCCCCGCCCCCCAGGCAGGTAGAACTGGCTACTCCTCTGTCTGACCCACAAAATGTACATTTACATCTGCTGCTGGCAAGTAGGGCTGGAGAAGCAGAGCTCCTTGTTTCTATTGGTACCCACTTATATACACAGCAGCTACAGATTGTTTAGAATAGTAGGAAGGCAAAAAAAGAACTGCACTGGAAGACTAGGGCTCTGGAAAGTGGTGCAGCAGAAGGATCACAAGTAGAGATTCTGGCTCGGGTAGATTTGGTTTGGATTCTTCATTTATTAGCTGTGTTTCCTTTGCAAAGTTCACTTCCTGAAGCGCCAGAGTTCCCTTCAAAGTGTGCCTAATCGAGGATGTATCCCAGAGGGGTGGCTCAGATCTCATAGAGCAGAGGGCCTTGTCTTCTGACCCCATCTGACTTTCTTGCTCCTATGTCTTCATGGACTTCTGCCCTCAGAGAAAATGCTCCAAGGGTTCCTTTCTTTGGGAGTTAGGGCCCTGGAAAATTTGGGAATCATCTGGTTCTATGAGCTGCAGAAAGGCTGATTACCCAAGAAAGTTCTGTTCTTTTCTACTTCACAGTTCAGGCCTGATCGGGATGGATGTTTTTCTTCCACCCCAGTAATAAAACAGGTGGGCTGGAGTATAAGTGGTCTGCCACTTGATGTAGTAGCCTCATAACATCTCCGTGTTTATTACGTTTGTTTCTCAGTGATTCTAAAACCATCAAATGAAAAAATAATCTCATTGGCATTGGCTAAGAAGCAGGGAGCCAGTACATTAAGCATCACTCAGCCAATTTTCTTTTGGGGGGAGGTGTGCAAACCCAAGGAATAAAGAAGTCAGTGGTGGCACCAAAGAGGAAAGGGGTGCATGCGGAGTTGTTGGAACTCGACTCAGGAAAGGGAGCTCTGGGTGCTTCTGGAGCTGTGGGCCTGAGAGGGAGAAGGACAAGTGTCTGGTGGCCAAGACTAGCTATGTGACTGGTGAGACCATGAGCAATATGAATGCAGGATCCTCTATTTATTTTTGGGGGCCGTACCCATGGCATATGGAAGTTCCTAGGCTAAGGGTTGAATCTGAGCTACAGCTGCCGGCGTATGCCACAGCAACACCAGATCCAAGCTGCGTCTGTGACCTACACCACAGCTCATGGCAACAACGGAGCCTTAACCCACTGAACGAGGCCAGGGATCGAACCCACATTCTCATGGTTACTAGTCAGGCTCATTAACCCCTGAGCCATGACAGCAACTCCCAGGATCCTATTTTTAAAAATGAGGAATGAGGAATGCTAATACCAAAACAATAGCATGAAACCAAGATTGGGGACCCTCAGAGCTTGGGGCCCTGTGTCACATACCCACAAAGCCTGTCCTGAGGGTGGCTAAGGTGATGTCCCATGATCTGTCACCAGGACACTTAACATATTATATCTCAAATCTTTTTTTTAATTAAAATATAGTTGATTCACAATGTTTTTGCCAACTTCTGCTATAGAGAAAAGTGACTCTGTCATATATATATATATATATATATATATATACACATATATATGTATTTTTTTTCTTTCAAAAATTATTTGCCAGCATGGTCCTTGGGGATTGGATTTAGTTCCCTCTGGTATACAGCAGGACTTCACTGCTTATCCATTCTAAATCTCATAATACTAACCCCAAACTCCCCATACTTCCCACTGCCACCCCTCTCCTCCTTGGCAACCTCAAGTCTGTTCTCCATGTTTGTGAGTCTGTTCCTGTTTTGTAAAGAGATTTATTTGTGCCATATTTTAGACTCCTCTTATAAGTGATATCATATGATATTTTTCTTTCTCTTTGTGATTTGCTTCACTTAGTATGGTTATCTGTAGTTGGATCCATGTTGCTGCAAATGGTGTAATTTTGTTCTTATTTATGGTTGTATAGTATTCCTTTGTATATATGTACCACATCTTCTTAATCCATTCATCTGTCAATGGACATATAGGTTTTTTTCCATGTCTTGGTTTTTGTGAATAGTGCTGCTGTGAACATTGTGGTACATGTGTCTTTTTGAATTGTAATTTTGTCCAGATATCTGTCAAGGAGTGGGATTGCTGGATCATATGGTGGTTCTACATTTAGTTTTCTGAGGAACTTCCATAGTGTTTCCCACAGTGGCGGTACCAATTTACATACCTACCAACAGTGTAGGAGGGCTCTCTTTTCTCCACACCCTCTTAGCATTTCTTATTTGTAGACTTATTAATGACGGCCATTCTGACTGATGTGAGGTGGAACCGTGTTGCAGTTTTGACTTGCATTTCTCTAATAATTAGTGATGATGAGCATCTTTTCATGTGCCTACTGGCCATCTGTATGTCTTCTTGAGAGAAATGTCAATTTAGGTTTTTCTGCTCATTTTTTGATTGCATTGTCTAATATACTGCGTTTTGATGGCAGCAATTGTCTGTAAGCTCCATGAAGATGGAGCAGGCGAGAATGTACTTGTAAGAAAGCTAGCACATGGTATGGCGGGAGGGAGTGAGTCTTGTGTGGTTACTGACCTTCCCACCATCCTTCCTCCTCTCCTGAAACTCTAACAGGTAGTTTGGGAGTATGTCCTCTGATGCAGGGTAAAGACTTGTTTAATATCCTAGGACCCTGGTTTCCCTTTAAATTCCAGCAAGCATTGCAATAAGCTCTATAAAAAGAGAGTGACTATAAGGCTGAAAGGAAGATGATATAAAATCCCAAGAAATCAAAATGTGTCTCTGTCTTTTGAAAGCAGAGAGGTAAAATTGGAGTGGGAGAAATAAAAGCAGGATTCATAAATAGGATTTGATTTTTAAACAGAACATTTCTTAATATCTCAAAAGCAGATGTCTTCCAGGGAAACAAGCTGTTGTTGAAGGATGGGGGTGTTAGTGTTGTCAGATTGACTGGTTAGCAAGATTTAACTTGAGAAATTTCATTTTTCATGATGATCACTGAAGAAAATGCTCTCTTCTGGCCTCCTTATTCTAGGAGATTGTAGTCTGGAAGTTTTTCTTCTAGAAGTTTTATTTATGTCGAAGAGAAGAACCTATCAAAACCTTATATTTTTATAATCCTTGCACAGATAGGTTTAATTAGGTTTAACAAACTGAATATTTCATGCAAATATTCTTTCTTTTCTTTTTGGTCATGCTGGCAACATGCAGAAGTCCTCAGGCCAGGGATCAAACTAGCACCATAGGAGTGACAATGCCTGGTTCTTAACTTGTTGAGCCACCAGGGAACTCAAAAGGATTCTTACAGTTTACTAGGAAAGAATAACGTCTTCTAGGTTTAGCCACCTCATGACAACATGTAATGAGCTTTCATTAGAGTCTCACTGGTGTTTTCATTTTTCTGTTTTGAACTTCAGCCTGTGGGGCTCTCATACCTCTTGAGCATGCCAATGAAGAAAAAGTATCTTGAATGCTATTATGGAATCATACAATCTTAAGTTTGCTTCTGAGTCTATGAACTTCGGAATACAAAATTCACCTTGCCATGTAACATTTCCTAAAGTAAATCTGAAGGGTATGATAAACGCTATTTGAGTGCCCCAATAGTTACCAATCTACCTACTTGTAGAAGATGTTAGAATACAAGACGTTAAAACACGTCCAAGGAAAAATGTGTTAAATCCTTTCATGAAAATTTAAATACAAAAATATGTGCTAAGAATATTTCGTATTATGAACCAAATCATGAAACTGAGTTTCTCTCTGAGGTGAAGGATCTCGTAGTGTGACAAGAGTGACCATAATCAGCTATTACTTATTTTAAAGTACAATAAAATTGGATGAGGACAGGCTGAATTATGGACAGTGCCAAGAGGCCTTCTGAGGATTTGTTAGTGATAGTGAAAGGCAAAGAAAGGACAAAGAGAAAGCATTAGAAATATGGACCCAATAAAATGTGCAGAGAAATATTGCCTTCCATCTAATGGCGCGAACAAGTCCTTCCCGGTGTCATTGAGAGCCTGAAGTTAAGGCAGCATGTTCAAGGGAAAACAGAAATGAAGTCTCCATATTCAATATGGAAGCTCCATTTTCCTCCACCCGGGGAAGGTGCTGAGAGACTGAGAGAATGTGCCCATTTCTGTTGATGAATCGGCTTCATTAAGCCCTACCAACAAGGGGTGATAGAAGTGTTTCTATTGCCCAAGGGAAGGGATTTTTTTTTTTTGTAGAGAATGCCAAAATTTATAGATGCAGAGAGTGTGACACAGAGGCAAAGTGTATCTTTTTAATGGGGCTTTTTAGTGTTTGGCCAGCTTTCTAAAGGAATTTGGTGTTTGTTTTCTTTTTACATCAGTGGAGTTCTGACTTTCTAAAAGATAGAACTAGTTAATCTTGAATCTTGCGGGATAGAGGAATAATCTTTTTGCTTTAACATGTATTAAGATGTCAAAAGTCTTAAGGCTATTTAGATCTTAACCCCGTAGAAGTGAAGTGAGAGATCAAGGAAAGGTAGGACATGTGGGTTAGGATGGCAATAGAACCTTCTTCAGGCTAACTGCCCCAATGAGTGTGCTGAACCTGGTGGGATAGAGAACTAGGTTAGTGACTAAGTCCTATTGGCAGTAGTGCAACTCTGAATACCATCTCGATTTTCATCATCATTATAGCTATCTTTTTTAGTCATTGGGTTAAGACATTTACACCATTGAAGTCTTCCTTTCCCCTAATTCTGTGGGAAAAAACCCGTCACTGTATAATACATAAAAAATTGAGGGCCAGTGAGGTTAAAGAACTGACTTTAGATCACATGGAAAATACAAATTAAAGCCAGATATTAATGCATGTTTGTCTGTTTCCAAATTTATACCACCTCTGACATTTTGAAGGCATCTGAAAATGCAGAATCAAAAGCGTATTCTTGACCAACTAGGACAAAAGCCACACTTGGCCTTAGTTGGAAAATGAATTGTATAGGAATTGTTTTTGCCTCTAGCATCTACTTTTCTTCTTTTGAAAAGGAGACTCTGATAATTCATTGGGGGAATCCTCTATCTTTCCACTCTTAGTCTATGTGTTTCAAGAGAAGTTGAGTCCATGCTTGATTTTTAACAATGCAGAATAGACCTAGGGACAGGTAGGTCAAAGCAGTTAGGTTAGAGATGGATATATGATCCAGGTTTGGCCAGTTGGAGTTAATAAGACTCCATTTGGGGACATGGGTTTATGCCACCACTGAAGCACCCTTTTCTGTGAAACTTGAAGTTGGAAGGATGTGAGCTAGAAATGCTTCAATCTCTTATGACAGGGTGAAAAGCCTATTTGAAGGTAGAACCAAGGCAGAAAAAGACAGAAATGGAAGAAGAGAAATAGTGTCCTCATCCCATCATTTGAGCCCTCCTCATAACTGTACTTAAAACTGGTGTGCTTGACTTTGTAGTTGCCTTGGATTTGGGTTTCCTTAACTTGAAAGAATAGTTCTAAGTCAGGGTAGGGACTGATCTATCCCTAGCTCTCCCACTTCCATCCTCATTTTGCTGTGGATACTGGTCCTGTACTCCTGACTCTTTTCTGACACATCCCAACTCCACTCATCATTACTTGGTCTTCTTTTGGTATCTGATCCAAAGCATTAATATGTCTGTGTCTACTGTTCCTAATGAGAGTCTGTTATTTCCTTTCTTGCCCTCATTTTTTTCCCCACTGGATTAAGCAGATTTCATATGAAACCCTATTTGTTCTTAGAAATTTATCCCACCTACCTCTCTTGTTCATGGTTGTATTCATCTTTGTGTTGGATACCATTTTAACAAAGCAAAACTAAAAGCAAAAGTTGCAGGAAAGTTGTTCTTATTATAAGAGGATCCAGAATTCCTGGAGGTCTATAGACTTGCTAACAAAGAGAAGGGTGAACTTCTTCATTAAACAAATAATTAATCACACATCTACACTGAGTCAGGTGCTACTCTAGGCTTCCCTCAGGGAGCTTCTATCCTAGTGGGGGAGATGTGAAGAGATGAGTACTGGTGGGAGGAGAAAGAAGGAACAGCAGTTGTAAATCTCTCCTTGTCTATAATATCTTTGAAGATTTTGAAGGCCAAGTTAATGTGGTAACTGAAAGCAGTATGTTGTGGAAAGATGTATAAGAGGCAGTAGATGGTTTTTCATCAGGCTGTGAAGTAATTCTTTTTTTTTTTTAATAATTTTTTTATATTCCCACTGTACAGCAAGGGGGTCAGGTTATCCTTACATGTATACATTACAATTACATTTTCCCCCCACCCTTTCTTCTGTTGCAACATGAGTATCTAGATAAAGTTCTCAAAGCTATTCAGCAGGATCTCCTTGTAAATCTATTCTAAGTTGTGTCTGATAAGCCCAAGCTCCCGATCCCTCCCACTCCCTCCCCCTCCCATCAGGCAGCCACAAGTCTCTTCTCCAAGTCCATGATTTTCTTTTCTGAGGAGATGTTCATTTGTGCTGGATATTAGATTCCAGTTATAAGTGATATAATATGGTATTTGTCTTTGTCTTTCTGGCTCATTTCACTCAGTATGAGATTCTCTAGTTCCATCCATGTTGCTGCAAATGGCATTATGTCATTCTTTTTTATGGCTGAGTAGTATTCCATTGTGTGTATTTCTTAATTGAGCCTACTAGTTTATTAAAAATAAAGCGGACCAAAGGAGGCAGCATATTGTGTTTAAGGAGCAGTTGAAAAGATTCAGGAAGTCCTGGATGTAGGCCCAGTTAGGCCATTAATGTAAGGTAGGCTTCATTTCATAGATTATAAAACTGATGCCATATTCATTGGATACAATAATACACTCTGCTGACCTTTACAGTTGTTCTGAGTATCCAAATGAGACTGAGACTTCGACATGTATATGGGAGGTATTGCTGCCATCTGAATGTTGGTGTGTGTGTGTGTAATATAAATATCAAAAGACACAAGAGATGAGGTGGGAAGTGGGAAGGGAAGAGACGGGGGAGGGAGGGAGGGAGGGAGAGATGGAGAAACAGATTACTTCTTGGTTCCCAATCATCTTCTGTTCCTGCTTCTTGGTTCCCAATCATCTTCTGTTCCTGCTTCTTGGTTCCCAATCATCTTCTGTTCCTGCTTCCCATCCTTTCTATGACTCAACTGCTCCTGTTGCCTTTTGAGTTCTATGAGACACCCTTAGGTCCTCCTAGTAAAACTTCCTCTTTGTTAAGCTGGTTTGAGTAGTTTTCAGTTCCTGGTAAGCAAATGAAAATGATTCTCGGAGTTCCCATCATGGCTCAGCAGAAACAAATCTGACTAGTAACCATGAGGTTGCTGGTTCGATCCCCTGCCTCGCTCAGTGGGTTAAGAATCCAGCCTTGCTGTGAGCTGTGGTGTAGGTCACAGATGGGACTCGGATCCCGTGTTGCTGTGCCTCTGGCTTAGGCTGGTGCCTACACCTCTGATTAGACCCCCTAGCCTGGGAACCTTCATACGCCACGGGGGCGGCCCTAAAAGGACAAAAGACAAAAGACAAAAAAAAGACTCTCAGGAGAGGAAAGAATCCTAGGATGGAGATATAAGGGTTGTATTAAATCCTAGATTGCCCACCAGATTGAAGAATCCCTCTTATGGCCTCTTTAACATATGATTGTTTGGCTTCTGATTGAATACTTCTGGTAGTAGAAAGTGTAACCTGAGGTCTGTTCTATTGTGAAATGGTTATATTCATTCTTATTCATGCAAAGTTACCCCCCTATATTTTCAACCTACTTCCTATGGTCTGACATCATAGGAATAATGTCTTTTTTTTTTTTTTTTTCCCTCTCCAGGATGGTTCTTCAACTCATGGTGCAAGTTACTGTGTTTCTCATTTCTCTTATACGGGGCTGGGGGTGGCAGTTTGCAAAATATGTATTTAATATATATATAATATTTCAGAATGGGGCACCAGAATGGGGCTACCAGATTGGTAAGGAATATGGATTTTTCTTTCTATTGTTCTTTGGCTTTATATTCAGATTCTTTATGAACTTGGCTGCCCTACTCCAGACAAGTCTGGTGCATTAACCAATGTCCTTCCAAAATATGGTTCTTAGAGTTTAGCACAATGTTCCTGATGGGTAGGAACCAGTAGAACTGTTGAGGTTCATAATTTGAGCAATATTTCTATCATTTAGCCATTATAAGATAATTGAATCAAGCCTTGTGATAGTCATCCATGGTCGGTGGTTTTCACTGAGCAATGTTTTTACTGGAGTGGTAGAACCCACCAGAGAAGGACTCATTTTCAATACTGATGGGCATGCAGAAAACAAAGTAATTGGCAGCTATTATCATATGGGTGATCTTTTTTAGTAAGTGAGTCAGAACTGATATTATGTCCTTCTTAGTAAACATAGCTTTGGATAGGTGAGGAAATTGAACTTTGGGAGAACTACTGGATCCCTCGTCTTTGGCCTTGGTCCATCCAACTCTTGGCTCTTTCTGATGTTTTATTACTAAATTAATCTTATTAAAAATATTGTTTTGATTATGCCATTGGTGTCAGGATTGGGTCATCAAGGAGGGTTTTCTTTTTTCCTCCCTCTCTCCCTTCTTTTAGCCAACTGAGAAGCTAAAAGGTTCTTTACAACATTTTTTCTTTTTTCAGTCTTCCTTCTAGTGGCTTACCTTCACCCTCTGGTCTAGCCAAATTGTTCAACTCTTGATTTTTTTTCCCCCTCAATTTGGCATTTTGTTTGGCACAGTGAAATACCTTCCCTTTTCCTGTCTTGATCCTATTCATCTTGGGCAAAATTCAGATCTTTCTCTCTGATGCCTTCCCTGGTCTTTCCCATTCACAGTATTGCCTCTGACTTTGTACTCTCATAGCCCTTATTAAATGTATACAGACTAGGTAATTGTATTCTGTTGTATAAAATCTCTTGTGGCGGTATACTGAACACATTACTCTCCTGGATGGTCATATTTTCCTCAATAAAGCTGGAAACTTGAGCATTTCAATGAGAAAGTGAGGTCAGGAACCATGTGAGATCTGACGTGACTTAGCCCTCAACAAAGTGCTTTGTCCTTGGATGCCTGAGAAGAACCCAGCAGCAGCTGATCTTTTCTTATGGCTCCAAATCCAGGGGTCATTTAAGGAAAAAGAAATAAATGGCATTTCAATAAAGTTAGAATTTAGTGGGGTTTTTTTTCCCCTGAAAGGGAAACACATTTACCAGAGCTGATAGTAATGAACTACAATCACTAACATTTTGTTTCCTATGATTTGAAAAATAATGCCATCCTGATGCCTTATAATTCATGGCCACACTTATTAGGAAAACTTAACTCTGAACATGACATGTGTTTATGATTTATACTTTGTTCTTTCCCATGTTAGACCCTTTAAGATTTGTATCCACATGTATCTTAATCCTTATTTTAACATCTGTTTTAGGAGCCTAACTATAGAGATTTTACTCTGTATCATTTAATGATTGGAGATTATTGATGCAAAATGACCGAATAATACTAATGCTAAACATTGGAGAAAAATCTTTAGACTTGTAGGTATACTTCACTTAGCTTTGGGGGCATGACACTAAATGTCCTAAATTTTAAGGATTCAAATGAATTAAACATGATTTAAACTTTCGGGTATATCTATACTCCCCTCCTTCCAATCAAGTAAATTTATGATTTGTGAAGACAGCTCTAGAAAATGTCTTTTTCTCCAAGGATTGCATAACAAGGACAAAGAAATACTTAGGGCTAATTTTGTGCTGCAGTTTTCATCAGCTGAAAAAGAATTGATCACCTTATATGTTTTGATACCAACCTCTTTTCTGGACTACTTTGCCCGTTTCCATGAGTTTGGGCTGTGCCTGGACTCATCATTCATCTTTCAGTTTTAGGATTTGAGATCAACATGCTTTGGTAGAATGTCTTGGATAGATTTTGAGTCCATAAATAATATTTCTGTATTGAAGAATCTTCCACTGGAATGGAGGCAAATTTGGCTTTCTTTGTTGTCCCTGCTGGGAAGTCAGCCATGGGATAGGCTAGTTGGTCACTGTCTTTGGGTCTGATGAAGGCCAATGGTGGAGGAACAAGTTACCCTTCCTTAGTAGCTCTCCCAGGTGTCTCCTAGATACTTCCTAAGGGATTAATTTGTTCTAGAACAGTCTTGGGGTAGACTGGGGATCCTAGGTAAAACTGGTCTTCTTCTTAGAGTTGTATTTGAAGCTGTGTTCTTGGCCTGGCCCATTGGGGCTCCCCCTGTGTGAGGTTCATTGGCTGCCTGAAAGTACTCATAACTCTAACTTCTATGCCTTCTTAAATATGCTTTAATACTAACAAAATATTTATATAGATACTCAGTTTATCAAATACTTTATTAGCATATTGGGTTTTCACAACACTTACAAGCTATATAGAGAAGAAGTTCCATACATCACATCACTGTTAAGGCAAGTCACTTGGTTGGGGTCAAGGTCACATAAATGCAAGTGTCAGAGCCTGATTTGGAATGGATTTCTCTACTTCAGGACCACTGACATTTTGGGGTGGAGAATGTATATACATTCTTTTCATATGTATTATTTTCTATCATGGTCTATCCCAGGAGACTGGATATAGTTCTCTGTGCTATGCAATAGGACTTTTGTTGTTTACCCATTCTAAGTGTAATAGTTTGCATCTATTAACCCAAAACTCACAGTCCATCCCATTCCCTCCTCCCTCCCCTTTGGCAACCATAAGTCTTTTCTTCATATCTGTGAGTCTGTTTGTTTTGTACACAGGTTCATTTGTGCCATATAATCTTTTTTTTATTAGAGTATAGTTGATCTACAGTATCGAGTCAGTTTCTACTGTCATACATATATTTTTATATTCTTTTCCTCATATTATCTTCTGTCATGGTCTATTGCAAGAGACTGGATATAGTTCCCTGTGCTATGCAGTAGGACCTCATTGCCTGTCCATTCTAAATGTAATAGTTTGTATCTACTAACACCAAACTCCCCATCCATCACACTCCTCCCTCCTTTCCCTTGGTAATCACAAGTCTGTTCTCTATGTCCATGAGTCTGTTTCTGTTTTGTATATAGGTTCATTTGTGCTGTATTTTGGATTCGACATATAAGTGATATCATACAGCCCTTGTCTTTTGCTTTCTGGCCTAACTTAGTATGGTCATCTCTAGTTGCATCTGTGTTGTTGCAAATGGAGTTATTTCATTCTCTTTCATGGTTGAGTAGTAGTCCATTGTATATATGTACCACATCTTCTTAGTCCATTCATCTATCAGTGGACATTTAGGTTGTTTCCATGTCTTGGCTATTGTGAATAATGCTGCTATGGACATGGGGGTGCATGTATCTTTTCGAATTATGGTTTTCTCCAGATAGAGGCTCAGGAGAGGGATTGGTGGATCATGTGGTAGCTCTATATTTAATTTTCAGAGGAACCTCTATACTGTTTTCCACAGTGGTTGTAAAGTGGTGGTACCAATCTGCATTTTCACCAACAGTGCAGGAAATTTCCATTTTCTGCACATCCTCTCCAGCATTTGCTATTTGTAGACTTATTAATGATGGCCATTTTAACTGATGTGAGATAGCACTTCATCGTAGTTTTGATTTGCACTTCTCTAATAATTAGTGATGTTGAGCATTTTTTCATGTGCCTGTTGGCCATCCATATGTCTTCTTTGTAGAAATGTCTATTCAGGTCTTCTGTCCATTTTTCAATTAAGTTTTTTTTTTCTGTTAAGTGTTTTTTTTTTGTGTATTTTAGAGATTAAGCCCTTGTTGATATCATTGTTGGTAACTATTTTCTCCCATTCCTTAGGTTGTCTTTTCATTTTTTTTAATGGTTTCCTTCACTGCAAAAGTTTATAAGTTTGATTAGGTCCCATTTGTTTATTTTTGTTGTTATTTCTATTGCCTTGGAGCTTAGCCTAATAAAACATTTGTATGGTTTATGTCAGAGTGTTTTGCTCATGTTCTCTTCTAGGACTTTTATGGTGTCATGTCTTTTGTCTAAGTCTTTAAGCCATTGTGAGTTTATTTTTGTACATTTTTGTGAGGGTATGTTCTAGTTTCACTGATTTACAAGCAGCTGTCCGGTTTTTCCAGCACAACTTGCTGAAGAGATTGTCTTTGCCCCATTTTATATTCTTGCCTCCTTTGTTGGAGATTAATTGACCGTAGGTGTCTGGGTTTAGAGAAATGACATTTTTTACACTCTAATAAATCCTTCCTTGATCTCTCTGCTGCAAGAATTAACATCAGCTACTTGTTTTCCATAAGAGTGGTGAAGTAGGACCCCCAGCTGCTTTCTCCAGCCCACAAATTGTTCATTACATGGAAAGTTCAACTTAATTCCCACTTAATTGCATATGCAAGGGATGTTTTTATTGCACAGCGTGTTCTCCTATATAAAGTGCCATGCTTGCCTTAAAGAAGTTAACAATCCACCAACTCAATAAAATAACCAAGGATATAAAGTCTGGCCTTAAATAACTTGGTGTTGGTCTGGGCTCTACTTGACATTCAGGAGAGTAATAAGATGATTCAACTGATTTTAAATACTTACCAAGCCTCCATTATGTGCAAGATCCTGAACAAGGAACCAGTGAATTATGTGACATATGCCTTCCAGGGTCTAGAATCCTTTCTAGGCATCAATGAGATACCATTAAATTGCATTATTGTAAGGATGGTAGGATGAGCTAGAAGCATGAGAGTATGAGAGGGATTTGGTAAATAGTTAAAAAAAAAAGTACTCAGGGATTTCAAAGTAATATAAAATATGAAAGGTAAATCATAATCTATTACAAGTAAGAAAATGAATTTTCTTATGTTGGGACAATATAATTCAAAACATTTGCTCCTAACTATTGGGTCACATGTGTTATTTTTTCCCCTAGCTTTGAGATAAAATTGACAGATGAGTTTAAGGTGTACTGCACATTAATTTGATAAATTTATACATTGCAATCTGATTACCATCAGAGCATTGGCTGACCCCTACACTGCATCACATAGTTAGCATTTCTTTGTCACATGTATTATTTCTAAAGTTGCATCTTTGTTTATCAAGTGTGGCAAGTCATAAACATAATGCCTTAAACTGTAATAAGATTTACAGCCTGCCTGTGGAGGTTTGTTTTTCCATTGTCATTCTCCTTTAGAGTGTTTTGGGAAGAAATCTACAACAGCCAGCTCTTTTGGGACAGAGAAAGGCTAGCCAGGACTAAACTCTTAATAAAGTCAGTGATGTTTATGAGGTATGAAGACTTTCTGGGAGCTGTGCCCACAGGGAAGATGGAAGGAAAGAAATTATATTTGAAAGCATATTATCAAGTACATTGTGTTTTCTTACATATGAGGTTGGTATAGAAAAAGGAATGACCCAAAGGGAATAGATTGGCTAAGGGTAGGTTTTTATTCAAAACTTTTTTTTCAGTGAGTTATAAATTGCAGAAAAATTGCAAAAGAGAATCCTACTCCATGACGAGGTTATATGTTTGGACTGAACTTATTTTTCTGGGTTGTGAGTTCATCTCAAAAAACTGGGAGATAGAAGGGAGTCATGGGGCTGAGGTGTGGGGGGGAATTAGCATTTCTGAAGCATTTGCTCTGTCCTAGGTATTTAATGTAAAGTAATCCAGTTTCATAATGACCTTCTGAATCAGGTGGTGTTAGTTCCATTTTTACGGGAGAGAACTCAGAAAAGCTCAGAGAAGCCACATAATTTGTGACTGAAATTGTCCCTTGGTCTGTCTCCTAAGCTGCTTCTAGTTTCTGTAATGGTTGAGTCATTAACTTCAGCTTTATATGTCCTGATGATTAACTTTACTCTATAAATGTTATAACAGTTGATGTCTAGGAGATGCCCACTTAGTTAAAATTGATCCTTTCTGTCCTTCCTTTCTTCCTTCTTCCATAAGGGTCGGGTCTACAGTGGACCGGTCACAGGATCGGGGTGTGCGCAAGAGGGACAGCAGGAAATTTGGGATCAGA
Source organism: Sus scrofa (assembly GCF_054392235.1). NCBI lineage: Eukaryota > Metazoa > Chordata > Mammalia > Artiodactyla > Suidae > Sus > Sus scrofa. The sequence goes on along the minus strand of NC_139385.1, from coordinate 112,660,797 downwards.
CAGACTTGTAGACTTGTTTTCTTTCTCAACAAAAATACTTTTTAGATTTAAGTATAGTTGAGTTACAATGTGTCAATTTCTGCTGTACAGCAAAGTGACCCAGTCATACATATATATATACATTCTTTTTCTCATACTATTTCCCATCATGTTCTATCCCAAGACATTGGATATAGTTCCTTGTGCTCTACAGTAGGATCTCATTGCTTATCCATTCCAAATGTAATGGTTTGCATTTACCACCCCCAAACTCCCCGCTCATCCCACTCCCTCCCCACTCCCCCTTGGCAACCACAAGTTTGTTCTCCATGATTAGACTTGTTTTTATGTCAGCTCTGCCACTTGGTAGCTCTGTAATCTTGGACACGTTTCCTGACTACTCCCAGCTTCAGTTTCTTTAACTGTAAAATCTAAGTAGTAATATTTTCCAGGGTCCTTGTGTGGATTATCTGGGGTATGTAAAGCATGTGGCCTCAGTGTCCAGCGTCTCTGAAGTGTCCCATCAGTGGGAGTTACTAATATTAACAGATGCTGAGGGGAAGGGTCATTCTGGCTCCCCATCCCTCCCTGGAGATAGGTTCACACCAGCTTTTTCCATCTTGATTTTCTATCTTATCTGTAAGATGTGGCTCTGGAATAATCTGTTTGACCATCTCTGAATTCTTACCTGCTGGCAAATCTAATTACCTTTGGTGTCATTCAAAGTCTCGACACATACCTTAAAGAAGACTATGAGAAGAAAACTAAAATCTTCTGTGGAGGACAGATTAATGTGGCTCCTAGTGGGCAGGAGAGGAGAGGCCATTACCCTGGGCAATTAACGTGGTTTATAGCGAGCTAGTTTCTGAAGTGTCAAGGCCATCATGACCAATGTGTCCCCAGTGGATCATGAGAACCCAATAAATATCACAGAACTCCAGATGTTTTTTCCCTAAGGGTTTCAGTGCTTCCCTAAGATAAATATAAACATTAATAAGCCCAGGCCTTGGTCATCCTGTGAAGAAAGTATCACCATTCCCCGTCTGGGAGGAAAAAGTCAAGATTAAATAAATCTTCAAAGGGGACTCAATTTTAGTGCCAGCCTGTCATCCTTGCAGCCCTCCTGAGAGGTTTGACCCATTCCCAAGGAGCAGCTCCATAAGCCTGCAATGTCGAGGCAGCGCCAAGACGACAGCAGCAGGTCTATTGTCCCCTAAAGGCAACGTGATGTTAAATTTAACCCTGGGGGGGGGGTTCCCGTTGTCAGGTTCTTAATTCACTGAGCTGCTAGTATTCATGAGGATGCAGGTTCAATCCCTGGCCTTGCCCAATAGGTTAAGGATACAGCATTGCCATAAACTACAGTGTAGGTTGCAGACGAAGCTTGAATCTGGCATGGCTGTGGCATAGGCAGGCAGCTGCAGTTCCAATTGGACCCCTAGTCTGGGAACTTCCATGTGCCATAGGTACATCCTAAAATGCAAAAAAAAAAAAAAAAATTTAACCCCTTGGGCCTTCCCAGGGTTGAGATGTGAAGGAGGCTCTTGTCTGTCAGGTAAAGACAGACCACAGGGGAGGGGATATTCACTAGCCCAGAAAGTTTTCTCTAGTTTCAATCAGAATATCTAATTTGAAAAATCTATTCCCTCAATCTTATTCCAAAAGAGGAAGAAGTGAAGATTTCCAGGGGAATATGTAGAGGAGAGCATGGGCTGGGGGCCGACCTGCCTGGATTCAAGTCTGGGCCCTGCCACCTGCATGCTGAGGGCCCTGGGACAAGTGAGTTCAGCTCTCTCTGGCTCTGTTTCCTCACCTGGAAAATGAAGCTATCCCTCTACCCACACCTGTCTCCCCTCTCAAAGTCTTGGCCATTCTTTAAAGTTCAGTTCAGATGCTACCCACCTCCTCCCCCACCTATGAAGCCTTTTCCTGTGTTTCTCTCCCTGGTACTCTGCGCATGCTCCAGCTGCCACCTCTCTCTCCCACATCATGGTTGTAAACGTATCTTTGTTCAGCAAAAGGGAGAAAGTATGAGAACAAGAGAAGGAGTCTTACACTCTTTTGCCTCTTTACTTCTCTCTGCCCACATGTCTTAAGGAGAATGCCTTCAAAAGTTTTTCATTGGTTATATGAAAGCACAAACAAAAGATGAGCGGCTACCATGTACCAGGCCGCAGGTAAAATGTTCTATATGGATCATCTCATTTAATCCTCATCAAACTCCGAAGGGGATGCATGGTTTTCCACGTTTTTAGAAGAGTAAACCTCATTTTATGGAGATTAGATCATGTTGTTATTAAGTAGTAAGATTCAAACCAAACCAGTCTTAACCAATCTGGTGATTATTAGGAAGTGAGGGTAAATATTGAGATAAAAGACTTTTTTTTTTTTTTTAAATGGAAGTTCCTGGGCTAGGGGTCAAATTGCAGCTGCCAGCCTACACCACAGCCATGAAAATGTCAGATCCGAGCCGTGTTTACAACTTACACCAACAACTCAGCTCACGGTGATGCTGGATACTTAACCCACTGAGTGGGGCCAGGGATTGAACCTGCACCCTCATAGATACTAGTTGTTTTCAGAACCTACTGAGCCATAACAGGAACTCTGATACAGAACTTCTTAGATACCAACCAGTAGTCTAGGCATTTATGTGTATCGACTCATTATTTTTTTTTTTTAAATTTCATTTTCATTAGATTATAATTGATTTACAGTGTTGTGGCAATTTCTGCTCTACAGCATAGTGACCCAGTTATTTATGTATATGTGTGTGTGTGTGTGTGTGTGTGTGCGTATATATGTGTGTTTATGTGTACACACATACACACATTCCCTTTCTTACATTACCTTCCATCATGTTCTATCCCAAGAGATTGGATATAGTTCTCTGTGCTGTATAGTAGGACCATGTTGCTTATCCATTCTAAATGTAATAGTTTGCATCTACCAACCCTAAACTCCCTGTCCATCTCAACTTCCTCCTGCCTCCCCCTTGGCACTCCAAGTATTGACTCATTTTAATCCTCACAATATCACAAGGTAGATGGTAATATTATATTTATCTCATGGATAAAAAAATGAAGGTACAAGGAGCTTAAGTAAAACTTTCTTAGCTCGCATAAGCATGTAGGAAAGCTGGTTTTAGAGTTACCCCCGCCCCCGTGCTCCCCAATCCCCACCCCACCACCTTGATAACTGACCCTGGATGATTTCCTGTCTGATGTGATGGACAAGACCATAACTAGAATATGGAGTTGAAGTCAAGTATTTGCATTTATGACAATAGAATTGTCCTTGAGAGAAATGCTATGAAGAATTTGTGGCATTAGGAGAACATAAAACACGGCCGTTTGGCCTAGTAAGGGAAGTAAAGGGAGACCAGATATTTTTAATCTATTTCATCTTCCTTGGTCTCTACTTCTCTCTGCCTTTCCTCCTTGAATGAATATTCTGTTTGGATTCTATTTTCTGGATAGTGCCTCTCAAGTCATCTGCCTTATTTCATTCCATTGATTAAAGCTTATAGCCTCTATTCTCTGCTCCCAGCTCAGACCCCTAAGCACTTCAGGAAGAAAGCTCCAGTTGCTGCTTCTCAGGGAAGAGAAAATGGAACTCCCTTCTTCCTACAGGATTTTTACGATAGTATTTGGCAGAGTTCCTTTCCAAGAGATGCTATTATTAACCTGTTTATGCTCAATACTGTATGATGCATACAAACACCTTCACATGTCTGAGACCTCACCTACATGGAGGTTTTGGTTAATCCAGTGCAGAAACTAGCTTGAGCTATTCATTTTACATTGATTCAATGAGATGTTTTATTGAGTGGATTGGATGGGCAGGTTTTATGCCTGAGTACACAGAACATTAGAACTCGGCAGGTCATACCTAGGCATGAAGCTGAGTGCACTTTTTTTCTTACTGTGATTAAAAAAAATTTACCATCTTAATCACAAAGTGTATTCACATTGTTGTGAAACAGATCCATCCTGCAAAGCTGGAACTCTGTACTGGTTATACAACTCCTTTTCCCACTCCTGCTAGCCCTTGGCAACCACTGTTCTATTTGTTCTTTCTTAACTTTGATAACTTTAGATCCCTCATAATTGGAATTACAATCTTTCTGTGACTTTTTTTTTCACATAATGGCCTTGAGGTTCATACATATTATAGCATGTAACAGGACTTCCTTCCTTTTTAAGACTGAATACTAATATATAATAATAATATACTACTAGTACTACTAATACTCCATTCTATGTATGTGGCACATCATGTTAATCAGTTCATCTGCTGATGGATGTCTGGGTTGCTTCTACCTCTTGTCTGTTAATAGTGCTGCTACAAACATGGCTGGGCTTATGTCTCTTTGAGACCCTGCTTTCAGTTCTTTTGGAGATATACTCAGAGTGGGATTGCTGGATAATATGGTATTTCTATTAGAAATTTCTTGTGGGAGTTCCTTGGTGGCTCAGCGGCTTGAGGACCCGGCATTGTCACTGCTGTGGCTTGGGTCACTGTTGTGGGACTGGTTTGATCCCTGGCCCGAGGAACTTCTCCATGCTTCAGGCCAGAAAAAAAGTTTAACGAGGTTATTTAACAAAATTCTTGGGAGTTCCTGTTGTGGCACAGCAGAAATGAATCTGACTAGTATCCATGAGGATGTGGGCTTGGTCCCTGGCCTTAACTCAGTGGGCTGGGGATCTGGCGTTGCTGTGAGCTGTGGTGTAGGTCCCAAATGCAGCTTGGGTCCTGTGTGGCTGTGGCTGGCAGCTGTAGCTCCAATTCGACTCCTAGCCTGGGAACTTCCATATGTTGCAGGTGCAGCCCTAAAAAGCAAAAACCAAAACCAAACCACTTTCAGAGTGGTTGCACCATTTTACACTCCGACTAATTGGCCACAAGTGTCTCCTTTTCTCTATATCCTCACTAATACTTGCTTTTTTCTTGAGTTTTTGTTTTTGGTAGTAGCCAGTCTGAGAGGCATGAGGGTGGTCTCTCTCCATCCCCTGTCCTCCCCCCCGCTTTTGTCTTAAAATTTCGCAACTGTGGCTTTATTCTTATCTTAATTCTTAAGCATTAATAATCTATTTTGGGTGAAAAGCAACATATTAGAGACAAGATCTCTTCCTACCCTCTAGGGGCCTCTAATCTAGTAAAAGAACCATCCAAACATCCTCGCTACCTCCATATGATACAAAAATTCATATGGATATGATAATAAACATTCTATGAATAAATGGAAACCCTAGAATTTGCATATCTGGGCAGAGTGACTTCAAGAAGAATCATTGCTTTTGCAATAGTTCAGGGTGAAAAAATAGGGATTGTTGATAGTGTTTTGAAAGGCATAGTAAAAAGCCTAGTGAATTGGGGGCATGGGGCCAAGGGATGGGTGACTGAGCACCCAGGGTGGGGCAGTTCCAGGGTGGGCTGTGTCCCAGAGAACCTTGGAGACAAGAGTGATGAGCATATAGTCAGAGGAGAGAAAATTTTCTTTGGAAGATGCAGAAGAGCTGGCTTGAGGAGCTAAACGAAATAAAGGAAATAAAGGAGTTCCTTTCGTGGCTCGGTGGTTAACGAATCTGACTAGTATCCGTGAGGATGCAGGTTCAATCCCTGGCCTTGCTCAGTGGGTTAAGGATCTGGCGTTGTTGTGAGCTGTGGTGTAGGTCGCAGATGCGGCTCGGATCCTGAGTTGCTGTGGTATAGGCCAGCAGCTACAGGCCCGATTAGACCCCTAGTCTGGGAACCTCCATATGCAGTGGGTGCAGCCCTAAAAAAAAAAAAAAAAAAGGAAATAAAGATTCAAGTACTGAGGCATAAAGGGCTTTGGGAATCCATTACCCTGTCCGTATCTCCAATTCAGTGGGCGGCTGAGAGAGACCTCAAGGCATTGGTGGAAGAAGAGAAATCTCCCTTGACCCAAATGTTGTGGTCTGAAGGAGTCACAGGTAGTTCATTGACTGTGTGGTTCACAGGCAGGACATAGTCAAGGAGAGGAAGGGAGAGGAAGTGTAGGGTGATGGCTTCAGGTTCTGTCTTGTCTCCTTTTGAGCTTAACAATGCCCTTGACCTTGGCTCTTTCATAGTTTGTCCTGTTACATGCAGGGTTTCTGTCCCAAGAAAGAGAGTAATTGTTCCAGAACATCAGCATCTGTGCTGCCCCTTTTCTATGCGAATAATAATGTTTCACCTTTTAATCCCTCCTGTTCTGGTGTTAACAGTATTAATACCTATGGCTTGCCTTGTGATTTTTTTTTTTTTGAGCCTTGTTCTGTATAATGTTTTGATGGCTATGTGTGCCTATTCTTTCTCACAAATGATCTCTTTCACTCTCTTAGACTTAGGAGGAAGAACAGAAATCTGGTTTCAGTTTAATGACACTGAATTCCTCCAAGAAATGGTTAGACAGCCAGGAAATTTTTTTCCCCATGGTGTCTTTGCCTGTAGTCCTATCAATTTTATCTCTCATGTAACAGTGCAGTTTCATTTCGTTTCTTTCCACTTCCCATGGAAGGCTGACAGTGATCCTTAACCAGAGTCAATGGCCCATTTTATCCCTATCATTGTTTAAGAGGTTAGAATTGAACCCAAGCTGTACTTCAGGAAAATTGCTAATATTCTGCATATAAGAATCTCCTGACACTTATTGGGGTTTTAGGAAGAATTGATCTCTCATACTTTTTCTATTTAAAACTTATTAAAAATGATATAGGAATTTTTAAAAATGAAAGTAAAATGTTTTCTTATTGACAAAATTGATTCTAGGATGTCTTGACCTGGCACCTGGTAGCCAACTGTGTTTTTAAATTTATTTCCTCTTCTTCCAGTTCAAATTTACCTGACCGCTCACAGGCTACCTTTCTTTCTCTTTTGCCATTTCTCCCCTCCCAGCAAGGACTTTCTCTTTCCCCTTCTTGACTGACAGGAACTGGCCCCTGCATTTCTTTCTGCCTCCTCTTCTCTAGGGCAAAAATGGAAGAACTGCAGGGCAAGAACAATTATCAAGAAGGACGAATATGTTAAGGCGTACTTTAAAAATATTCCAAATGGCGTTTGGTCATTACTCTGTCCCTCTTCCATGCTTTCCATCCCTTTAAGCCCAGGCTTGCTTTCCCAGAACAGCCAGTGCCTATTTTTCACAAGTTACCTCTTTCTATCTCTTTGGCTCGGCCTTTGCTTGGGAGGAGGAAGTGAAGGCATCAGCCCATGAGATCTTCAGAGGGTCTGTGGCAGCATTACACCTGCAGTCACAGGCTAAACGTCTAGGGTAATCAGAGGCTTGCCGAGAACATAGATGTTTCTGCAAGCAGGATGAATCACTGCAATGATGAAGCTAGACGTGCAGGTTTTTGATGAGGTCTAATGATAAGATTTGATAAGTTCTGTAACTCCACCCAGAGACAGAAAACTAACCCACTTCGTGAGAAAAACAGGAAAATTCCATTTTTATTTCAAGCACAGCTTGTTCACACCCTTCTAATAGTAATCAGCTTTGGTGATGTTTGTTTTCTCTCTTCTGGGAAGATAAAATGGAGAAACTATGGCTAAACAGCAAGTGTCTATAAGATCTCTGTGCTCCTCTCCAGAAAGAGGAAATTCATGGTTGGTAACCACTGGAAAAAGTCACTTGAGGAATTCATGCAAGAATCTTTCCCCACGTTGTGCTAGCCACTGTCGAGTGCTGCTACTGGGGTCCTGAGCCTGGTCTGTCTCAGGACAGGTGGTAGAGTCAGGATAAACTGAGGCATAAGGATCCCTCTGAAGCAGTTACTCCCTAGTAGGCAAAACACTTCAGATGATACACATTCTATGTCTTGCTCTCTCTGACACTCCATTGGGTCCACAGGCAAAGTGTCGACATCCTGACCACAACCTGGTGTTGGGGGTGGGGGCGGTGAAGCAGGGAGAGTGGAAAGGGAATTCTAGAAGTGGGATTGAGTATCTACTCTCTATGGTGTCAGGCATAAATAGGTAATCAAATATCTGAAAATGCACCAATAATGCAAGATGGTGTTAAAAGGCAGGCACCACAGTGGGGAAACAGAAGGGAGTGGTAGGGAGTGTGGTGAACAGGAGAATAGAGTTCTGTCTAAGGAGATATCCTCTGTTCAGCTCAGGCAGAATGCTGGCTCAAGTGCTACTGAGATCTCTGAAATCTAAATCTAAATCTTAGAGGGTGGAAAATAATTGAAATATTTGATTTTTTTTCTTTTCTTTCCTCCCTCCACTCCTCCCTTTGTTTTTTTTTGGGGGGGGGTGTACTTGTGGCAAATGGAGTTCCCAAGCTAGGGGGTTGAATTGGAGCTGCAGCTGCTGGCCTTCACCACAGTCACAGCAAAGTGGGATCCGAGACTCATCTGCAGTTTACACCACAGCTCACAGCACCGCTGGATCCACAACCCACTGAGTAAGGCCAGGGATTGAACCTGCATCCTCTTGGATACTAGTCAGGTTTGTTACCGCTATGCCACAATAGGAACTCCAATTCAAAGATTTAAAAGCAGTAGATAGGCAAAAGGAAATATGTCTGCAGGCAAATTGACTGATTTGGATTATTATAAAAAGACCTGATGTTGTGAAACAAGGGAGGGCTTCAGTGTGTGCAGGACTATAACACACGAGGAGCCCAGGTTGTCTCTTCGTATTTATCTTCTCTCTGCATATTCTCATCTACCAATGCATGGTTTTCTCTAACAGGCTACCCTTTATTAAGATCATGACAAGATAGAGAAGGAATGAGTGTCTTGCCCCCCCCCCCTTTTTTTTAAGGAGAAAGATTTGAAACTTTGGACATTTATATCTTCATGCCATCTCACTGACTCCCCCCGCCACAGAGAACCCTTTCAAAGGTCACAGACCTTTGTTCTGTGTCAGGGCCCCAGGCATATATATGCACGCACTAAGGAGAAATGTCATTCGTACATCATCATCTTGTATGAAATAGAAACCAATTCCGCTTCTTCAGGAGATGGTATGAGTTGTTGACATACCCCAGAGGCTGCAAGAGGTATCCTGCTGACCTGAGATGCAACTGATGTCTTGTCACTCAGGCTTAGGTTAAGGTGTTACATTTGAATGTGTGTAGGCAGGTAGGCCTCCCTGGGTTTGCACAGCCCCCCAGTCCTCTGGCTTCACACAGTGGTCTTCCTGCATGAGCTCTGTTGCCATTTGGATTTATGATTCCTGACTTCATTGTAGTTTCTCAAGATCAATCATCATAGAAATAGATTCTCCATTGTATAATCTCATACCCTCTCCACCATCAATTTAGGCAAAAATAAGGTTTGCTCTAAAGATTCACTGCAGTTTAACAGGAAGTCAAATGTGAAATGTAGCAAGTTACAAACTCCTCACCTCATGTTTTTGAGATGCTTTTTTACTTGCAATGCTTCTAACCCCTTCTCTACTCCAAGGAAGCCAATCGTTTAGGATTATTTTAATTGTATGGAAAGCTCAAAGATGCACAATTGGGGTTACGGGCTCTATCTGGCCCTAAATGTTTTGGGGGTGTTGGGGAAGTCATTAAAAAAGTTTCTACTCTGTCATTCCCTGGAAGCCCCATCCATCCTCTAATGTCCTACAGTCAATTGCTTCGTACATGTGTGCTCTCAGCCTGCTGCCCTTGAACATCTGGGTTTGGGGCCTCTGGTTCCTACAAATAGGGAGGTTCAGGCTGGCCCCCATCAACACTGCTTGCCCACCATTACCCCCCAGTGGGAGTGTTTGGGATATTGGCCATAGATTGACATTGGGACTGAGCCCCGAGACTTGGAACTTCTCTAGGCTATGTCTTTCAGGATCCCCAAATGCTAGGGAATACCTTCTCCTAAGAGCTCAAGAAGCCTCAGGAAGTCAGGACGGAGGTCTGCATCAAACGGCATTCCTCATCCTCCCATGAGAACATGGTATCGCACCACAGTGCATGTACCTGTCGGTCACAGGGGTGATAGCTTTAAAATGTATTAGTTCTCTTTCTGCTTTTCCCTTTCTGGGTACAAGCTTCCTAGTTCAGCCTCCCCAGGCAGCCATCTGTGGAGGGAAGGGCCGGGCAACAGCATATCTTAGAAAAAGAATGCTGAGAACGAGCAGGACCTACTCCGATTTTGATATTTTAAAAAAGGTTGTGAGCCAGGGAAGGGTACAGTCTTAAGAAATGTTTCCATTCCCTCCCTGTCCATTGATCTTGACACACAAGACTGAAAGGATCAGAGTCCTCCCTGGTGCGAGGGAGATGGCCTGTCTGTTCGTGCCAGCAGGGAGAGAGGACAGGATGCAGGAGAATTAAGAGAATGTCTCCTCTGTTGGCTGTCTTGTAAGAGGGTGCAGAGAATAGAGAGAAGAAGGGAGGAGGGAGATGGTAAGACGGGTGCTGCGCATTTTTTCCTTCACCAGGTTTAGGCTTGAAGAGAAACAGTGTGATGCCAGACAGAAGGAGCTCCGTATTCCCCGTTTCTCTGGAGTCATGGGGAAGCCGACTGAGCGCTCAGCATAGAGCAGTGGAGCCTTCCCGAGCTGCTGCAATGCCTCTGTCAGGAAATGGCTGAATTGAGAGCCGGGGGGCCTGTTAAGGGGGCTGATAGAGCAGTGTGTGGTGACTCTTGACAGAGGACGTGGTAAGTAGCTCATGACCTGCAGCCTGTAGAAGCCAAACTAGGGTGGGTCAGCACACGAGCGCCATCTGGGTCAGAAGAATAAGCTTGAATTATGCCAACTTGAGCAGAGAAGGTGAGCAGGGCCCAGGGGCACCCTGGGGCCGACTAGGACTATCATTCTAGAAGCAAGGCCAACCAGTGCCCACAGAAACCTAGTATGTATAAGATCAAGGGCACCCCCAAATGTTCCCAGGGACTCAAATACTTGACTCCCCCATACACCCTGATGCCAAGTTAGGGAGAGAGGTAGAGGCAACCTGAGAACCTAAGTAGCTTCTTAGAGAAAGTGAACACTATTTTAAGGAACCATTTATTTATTTATTTAGTCTTTTTGCCATTTCTTGGGCCGCTCCCGTGGCATATGGAGGTTCCCAGGCTAGGGGTCTAATTGGAGCTGTAGCTGCCAGCCTACGGTGGAGCCACAACAACGCAGGATCTGAGCCGTGTCTGCGACCTACACCACAGCTCACAGCAACACCGGATCGTTTAACCCACTGAGCAAGGGCAGGGATCGAACCCTCAACCTCATGGTTCCTAGTCAGATTCGTTAACCACTGCGCCATGACGGGAACTCCAGGAACCATTTATATTACTGGATCAGATTATGTCTAAAGAGGATTGAGAAGAAGGTAAGGTTTTGGAATGAAAGATTACATTAATTATTTGTCTACCTTGCACATCTGAGTTGTAAGAGTTAAATTTTTTGACCCTGTTATATGTACAGGCAGGTGGAAAAAAAATCTGGTCCTTCCTCTAAGAAGTCAGCAAAATTTTTAGCTAGGGGAATAATAGGAACTTTTCAAGTCAGGAGACTGTCATTTAGAAAATTATCTCTTCTACCTAAATCTAGCAAAGTTACAAGCCCTCCCTGAACCACTGCAACTTCTTTTAAGGCCAGCCAACAATTCCTTTCTTACTTAGTAATACACTTACATAATTCTTGAGTTTGTAAGATACTTTCATAAGCGACACCTCATTTTATCCCTTTTCAGGTCCCTGTGAGCTAGATGGGAATCTTTAGGGTTCTGCCTTACTTTTTCTCTATAAAATAAATTCACTAGTCCAAGGTGCCAAATTTGTTTGCTGTCACCCACTTCCAGTCCAGCAGCACACCTGGAAGTAGACGAGTGTCAGTGCAACATGAGAAGGATCTTTATAGTGGAAATTGAAGGGTTGATGTGTGTGTGGGATCGTGTGAAGGGCTTGAACCAATGAAGGGCAGATGACCAAAGCATGCTCTGAGGCTTTCTGACAGGTCCTGTAAAAATGGATTCTGTCATCTTGAAAAATACCACCCATTTCTTATTTTTTTTTTGTCTTTTGTCTTTTTGTTGTTGTTATTGTTGCTATCTCTTGGTTCTTGGGCCGCTCCCACGGCATATGGAGGTTCCCAGGCTAGGGGTTGAATTGGAGCTGTAGCCACCGGCCTACGCCAGAGCCACAGCAACTCGGGATCCGAGCCGCGTCTGCAACCTACACCACAGCTCACGGCAACGCTGGATCGTTAACCCACTGAGCAAGGGCAGGGACCGACCCCGCAACCTCATGGTTCCTAGTCGGATTCGTTAACCACTGCGCCACGACGGGAACTCCCCATTTCTTATACATTAATCATTTTAAAAAATCACTTTTTTTTTTTTTTTTTTTTTTAGGGCTGCACCTGTAGCATATGAAAATCACCTTTTTAGAATCCTCGGGTTGCTGAGGTCTGATAAGTACTCTTCCGTCTTGAGATCAGTGTGGCTCCATAGAATAGGGGAGACCAGGGGTGCTGTGGCCAGAATATGTATTCCGTGCTTGAGTAGGGAGACTGTGAGAATGTGTCAAGTGTGAGACCAGGAGGTATGTCAATGGAAAATATGGAATTTGTGGGAGGTGACTCTCTCCAGTGAACAAGATCCCTGTGGAAGTCCCTTAGAAGGTGGATCAAGAAACCCTTCAGGGGAGAGGTGCCCAGGCTAAGGCATAAAAGGCAAGTGGGGATTGTGCAGAGAGTGTAGGTGGGTGATGATAGGCAGGAGAGAGAACATGCGCAAAGGACCAGAAGCGAGAGGAGAAGGAGTTCCCGTTGTGGCTCAGTCAGCGGTAATGAAACTGACTAGTATCCATGAGGATGTGGGTTCAGTCCCTGGCCCTCCTCAGTGGGTTAAGGATCTGGCATTACTATGAGCTATGGTGTAGGTTGCAGATGTGGCTCAGATCTGGCACTGCTGTGGCTGTGGTGTAGGTCAGTAGCTGCAGCTCTGATTCAGCCCTTAGTCTGGGAACTTCCATATGTCTCGGGTGGGTCTCTAAAAAGGCTACCAAAAAAAAAAAAAAAAAAAAAAAAGAGTGAGTGAAAGGGGAAAAAGGTAATGTTCATATGACTGCAAGTAGGCTAGCTTGGCTAGACCATAGATGGTGGAAGGTGATCTATCTGGAGATACAAATGGGCTAGACTGAAAAAAAGCCTTGAAGCCTTGTTAACCATTAAAGATATTGAAATGGCAATAATCCATCCCTTGACACAATGTGCTAGGCACAAAGGGTTTTATATGTTGAGAACACGAGTTGATACAGCTGTATCTGAGTATTTCCAGGACATATTTAAAAAAAAAAGCTTATTGAATTACTGTACAAAGATAGATTAACTTTGGTATGAAAGACAGACAAGAACCCCCCAAAATAAAATTATAGGGCCATTTCATTTATGATCATAGATACAAAAATCTTAAATATAGTGCATAGGCAAATCTAATAGCTTTTTAATGCATCATGATTAAATATAGTTTTTCAAGAGGGATTCATCAGAAAACTTATGATGTAGCTTAGCACACAGACTGAAAGACAAAAATATCAGAATTAGTTCAGTGCTTCCTGTTTGCTATGCTTTTTTTGGATAGGCTTAGAAGTTGCGCTTTAATTTTCCTTCTGCTGGTTACTCCTAAATTATTGAAAGCCATATTTATAGCTATTTACCCTTTCAATTTGGAAAGAGTGTCAGTGCTTACCCCCCTCTTTTATCCAACATAAGGGGAGAACTGTAGAACACCTATATCTTCCTTCCTATCATTTCTTCCTGCCCCACCTTCATTTCCTAATTCTTTTTTAAAATATACATTCTCTTAAAAAATATTATTTTCTGTCATGGTCTGCCCTAGGAGATTGGAGGACCTCATTGTTTATCCATTTTAAATGTGTAATAGTTTTCATCTACTAACCCCAAACTCCCAGTCCATCCCACTCCCTCCTCCATCCCCCTTGGCAACCACAAGTCTGTTCTCCATGTCCATGAGTTTGTTTCTTTTTTGTAGGTAGGTTCATTTGTGCCATATATTAGATTCCAGATAGAAATGATATCATATGGTATTTGTTCATCTCATTCTGAGTTAAGTTCACTTAGTATGAGAACCTCTAGTTGCATCCGTGTTCCTGTGAATGACATTATTTTGGTCTTTCTTACAGCTGAGGAGTATTCTGTATATATATGTACCATATCTTAATCGTTTCTTAATTCTTTTGTGTTTTAATGTTTTCCTCTCCAAGATTGTCATGAATATATATTTTTTTCTTTTCCTCTTCCCTTCCTTGTCCTCCTCTGCATCCCTGTCTCCACCTCCCTCTCACTTTCCATCTTCTTTCATCTTCCTTCTGCTCCAACTCTTTATTTAAATTACACAATTTATAAATTGCCTTTCACTCACTTCCTGAATCTCTTTGCTTCCTTCTGTATTTTTCCTTTTCCCATGGAACTGCTCCAGTGTTGGTATTTTCTCCTGACATTTCACGAGTCTAAAAAATGTTCTTATTGTGCTTTGTTTTTAAATGCTAGCCTAGTAGGATATAATGTTCTAGGGTTAATGATCTTTCTTTTCAGCAGTTTGAAGATAGTAGCACTTTATATTCATGTATCCAGTGAGGCTGAAAAATCTGACATCAATTTCAGGGGTTTTTTTTGGAAGGAGATCTGCTTCCCTCATCCCCTTCAGAAGCCCTTGTCTTAAATTTTATTATTTTTTAAATCATAATTAGTCTCAGGAATAACTCTGTCTTTGCAGACTTCCTTGCAGTCTAAATTCTTCCCATCTGTGACCTCAGGTTTGCGGTTAGTTCTGGAAAAGTCTCATCAGTCATCTCTTCAAATCATTTCTTCTTTCTTCTGTGGACACTTCTTCTGTTGACATTTTTTATCTTTACATTTTATCTTTACGTTTTCTCTTTCTATAGCTCTATCTCTATTCCTCCCGATGTTTCCTGGGAGAGTTCCTCAACCCAGTCTTCCAGCTCACAAATTTGATATTTAACTTTGTCCATTCTGCTGTTACCTCTTTCTACTGAGTTTTCATTTCAAGATAATGGCTTCTATGTCCAATTTTAAAACATTTTAACATTATTGAATTTACCCCTGTTTAGCATTTGTTTGGCTTATTTTATGTTCTGTCAGTTCTAGGTATTTGTTATACTTGCTTAAAATTCCTGTTCTGTTAGTTGATTCTGTCTGTTGTGCTTGTGCTTCACAGATGGTCCAGATTGGCCTGACCATCTTGACTCCCCTTCAGCACTCATGACTACAGACCCATGAGCTGAGCAGAGCAGAGCAGAGCATCTCAGCTCCCACACACTAAATACAAGATAATTAAGCATGTTATAAACAATGTTGGTGTTTCTCCACAAATTCATGGATTGAAGCTTTAATCCCCAATGTGATGGTATTTGGAGGTAGAGCCTTTGGGAGGTAATTAGATTTACATTACAGGAGGTCATGAGCCTAGAACTACAGTGATGGGATTCGTGTTTTTAAAAGAGGAGGAGGAAGAGAAGGAGACTGGAGCTGCTGGATTCCTGCCCTGTGAGGACACAGGGAACAGGCAGCCATCTGCAAGCTGTGAAGAAAGCTCTCAGCAGAGCCTGACTGTACTGGCACCCTGATCTTAAATGTGCAGCCTCCAGAACTGTGAGAAATGTCTGTTTAAGCCACCTAACCTATGGTGTTTTGTTATGGCAGCCAAAGCTAAGATGGGCGCTAAGAAACTCCAAAGGAGTCTTTGTGTTCTTGGTGAATATTCCCTTGAAAAGACACTTGTTAGAGACGTGGTCTGGCAGGAATGATGAGGGTATGGATAATTTAGTGTGTATGAAGCTCTTTTGCTTTAGAGGATTTTTTAAAAAATTGCTTTAATTCCCATGAAGGAGTTATTTGTAGGGTAGAACACACTGTGTTAGTGCAATTAAGGAAAATAAATATATAAAACCAAAATTTAAGCCAAAGCTGATATTTTAAAAAAAGTGGGGAAAAAAAGAAAGGACTACTGAAACTGTTTGAAGCATAAAGAAATATTTATGGATGTTAAAACATAAATTCATGAAAATCTATGTCTCCAGCTCTCTATCCAATAGCTTGAGGGGGAAAAAAGCCATCATTTTAAATTCTGTCACTACTTTCACTGCATAGCTTGTCCATCTCATCAACCAAACTGAAACAAATTCTCTTGAAAACCATTAGGAACCCAAATTCAACATTCAGGGCCATTACCCTCTCTGTCATCCTCTGCTAATTGAGTCAGATACATTTTCAAATAAGCCATGGATTATCATTTTAGTGCACACTCCCCTCATTTGCACCTAAGAGGAAAGCTGGAAAAAAGTCAGCCTGTGGGTTTTCTATAGTCATCCATCAATAATTTTATCAGCCCCTTTCAAGTTTAATGTCACCCTTGCCTTTTATTTCCCTAAAAATTTCCTTATTTTCGAATTTGTGCTTTATTTGTAGTTAATAGCTCACATGCTTTCCCTATAGGTTCCTTTTGTAATACCCCATATGCTGTGTGTCTGCTTTGCATTAATTTCAGTAAGCATTATTTAGAATATTGGTGTGTTTAGGTGAATAAAGAGATAGAATAGGATAAATGGTTTTTATACTAAGTAACACGGTACAGTAGGGTTAATCCCTGTGCTACTAAAAAAAAAAAGCTAGTAATAGTAGGAATTAGATGTTCAATGGATATCTACATTAAAATTTAGAAAGGCCAGAATTGCATATATAATTATAAAAAATCTGTAATTTGAACTTGAGGGGTAGTTTTTAAAATGTTGACTTGTTTGCATATTCTTCTTCCCTAATAGAAAGTGAATAGCATGGGATCAGAACCTTGTCTGATACATCTTCATATCAGAATCTTAAGATTTTTGACCCCTTAGTAGAGGTTCAGTAACATTTTAAAAATGAATTAATGGATAAAGACATGAATCTAGCTGTGTTTCCTAGGTTAACTATGATCTTCCATAGACTATCCTTGTAACATTATTGTATATGCTAAGAAATGGGAGATGTCAGTTGCCCTGGAGCTTAAATCTTGAGATTTCAATTTTGTAGATTATTATTTGTCAAACTTCTGCAAACAAATGACCCCAAAGCTTAGTGGCTTAAAGCAATATTATTCCTCAGTTTCTATATATCAGGAATCCTGGTACAGCTTCATTGGACCTTCACCAGCTGGAATCAAGGTGTTGGCCTGAGTTTGGTCATCTCCAGACTCAACTGAGGGTAGATCAGCTTCTAAGCTCACTTACCTGGTTGTTGGTAGGATTCAGTCCCTTGTGGCCTGTTAACTTGAGGGGCTCAGATTACTTCTAGCTCTTGGCTAGATGCCACCCTCAGTCCCATGCCATGTGGGCCTCTCCATCGGGCAGCTCACAGCATGCATCTGGCCTCAAGGCAGCAAGCAAGCCAGATGAACTAGAGAATGCCACTAAGTCAAGTCTGTCTTTTGTAACTGAACCTCAGAAATGACATCCTATCACTTTTGCTGTCTTCTATTTGTTAGCAGTCAGCCACTAATAAATATGAATACCTAGAAGGCAGGAATCATTGGGGCCAGTTCAGAAGGCTGCCCACCACAAGAGACATGTGACCTTGGTACTGACACTGCTGTGCTCAATTTCTTGATTTAACAAACAGGACTCCTAGTGGAACTTACCTGCTGAGGCTGTTGTGATAAAATTATGAGACTGTGTCTATCAGTGGTTGAGGAATGTGCTTGACCTAGAGCAAAAGTCAGTGTGTGCTAATGATTACTGTTACTTCTTAGTTATGTAATTCCTTTTGCATATAGATTCCTCATTGTAAAGTAAGTATTAGATGATCTCTGAGCCCCTTTGTAAGCCCTAGGAAGCTATTAATTCTTTAGCCCCTGGAGTCTATAGGTTTATTCATTTTCAGCATTCTTAAGATTTTTTTTTTTTTTCTGTCTTTTTTCCTTTTCTAGGCCGCTCCTGTGGCATATGGAGATTTCCAGGCTAGGGGTTTAATCAGAGCTGTAGCCACTTGCCTACGCCAGAGCCACAGGAATGGAACGAGGGATCTGAGATGCATCTGCAACCTATACTACAGCTCACAGCAATGCTGGATCCTTAACCCCCTGAGCAAGGCCAGGGATTGAACCCGCAACCTCATGGTTCCTAGCCAGATTCGTTAACCACCGCGCCATAACATGAACTCCAGTCTTAAGATTTTTTTGGATTCAACATTAGTGCTTTTTGTCATCCTCACTACGATCATGTTTTTAAAATCTCTGCTCCCTGAAGGAATTATCTTATGATTAATTTTTGGAGCAATGCAAACGTTGATGTGGGGCCTGCCCTAAGAGTCAGAAGTTGGCACTTTAAGAGTTTTAGTCCCCATTCTGCCAGTTGAGAGACTGCAGACCGATCGATCCTTCAACACTTTTCAACCTCAGTTATCTCATGGATGTGGGGAGGTTAGTTGGACTAGGTGATCTCTAGTATCCTTTCTAGTTATAAGAATCTTTGGATCCAATTTCCATTTGCTGCCTATGTTGGTTTTTGATTTTGATTTTTTTTTTTCCCATGTATGTAGTACTTAGGGCCAGGTTTCTGAGATTAATTCTAGGCATTTAGAACATCCTCAATTTCATAAAAAGTGTAGGATTGATAGGAATATAGTTGAATAATTTAGGAGGAGCTATTAAGATATAAAGATACTATTGTGAGAATTAGTAAACCTCTAGGATATCCTTATAGAGGCCATTTCTATAAAATCAAAGAACAACGAAGCCAGGTGATTTCATCTGTGTGATCAGGAGAAAAATTACTCCCAGTTGAAGAAAAAGATTTTGGGGCCTTTTGATTGAGTAGAATCCAAAGTGAAAATAAAATTGGATTTTTTTTTTAACCGATCCTAATCATTGGACATTTCCTGAGGTCTCACTTGTGCCATCTTAGAAATAGCTCTAGACATATATAAGGTGCTGCAATAAAATGAAGCAACTTGAATTAAAAACAAACAAGCCAGACCTTGTCCATCCGAAGAGCTTCAATCTCTTTCAATCATTTTGGTAGGATGCTATTACGGCTTCATTAATTTGGAAATGCCTTCTCTGAAACTGCCTGCAGAATCTGAGGCAAGTCCATTTGAACATGCTCATTGATTGAAAATTCTATTGTCTGTTTTCTGAGATCAACTCCATATTCAAATATTTCAAAGCAAGCAGGGTGGATTGAGTGATTAAACTGGCTAACACTTCCGACCATATCAAATAAAGAACAACAGGAGAGTAGTTTTATCTGGTGTTTAAAAAATCAAAAGACGGTTCAAAAGATAACTTCAAGTGGTTTAGGAGTCTACATTGAAGAAAAACTCTTACCTACCTTTGACGTGTTTTGGGGAAAAAAAAAATTACCACTCTCGGTTTGTATGAAGTGTTACTTGATCCTAACCTGAGCCATCTTGAGGATTCGATTCAAATTCTGATCCTGCCCCCGAGGAACTGTATGAAATTAGGAAAGATACTCATATCCCTGAACTTCATCTTCACTTTATAGTATAGAATAATATGTCACAGAGATGTGACGAGTATTAAAGGAGGTGATAAGTGAATATATCTCAAAACTCCAATGGGTAATCACCAGAATGGTTATCAGCATTAATAGTGATACTTTATGCATAATTTCATATCTTGATTTAATGTACTCACTAACCTATTACATAATATTACCTATTATGTAATATTTCAAAGATGACGATAGGAATAATAATAGCGACTTTCCTGGGATGCTTACTTCTTGTTGGAACCATGCCAAGCTATCACAGAATCACAAATAGCTGAGGTTCCCTTTCACAGGTGAGAAAACTAAGGTTTAGAGAGGTTAATTTTGCCCAAATTATAAAACCAGCAAGTAACAGAGTTGAGATTCAGGTCCAGGTCCAAATGACCCCAAACTGATTTTTTTATGCTAAGCCGCTCCCGTTTCCCACCCAGTATAAAGAGGAAAGGAATGCAGGAGTGGTTATATTTTATCAGTAATCCACAAGCGCATGGGGATTACGGGGAAGTTTTAGAAATAAATCCTAACATCCAGGACAGACTAAAAATCTATTTTTTTTTTTTTTTTGTCTTTTTTTGTTGTTGTTGTTGTTGCTATTTCTTGGGCCGCTCCCGCGGCATATGGAGGTTCCCAGGCTAGGGGTTGAATCGGAGCTGTAGCCACCGGCCTACGCCAGAGCCACAGCAATGCAGGATCCGAGCCGCGTCTGCAACCTACACCACAGCTCACGGCAACGCCGGATCGTTAACCCACTGAGCAAGGGCAGGGACCGAACCTGCAACCTCATGGTTCACTAGTCGGATTCGTTAACCACTGCGCCACAACGGGAACTCCCTAAAAATCTATTTAATCAAATTGCCTAAGGGTTGAATCCAGATACTGGCATTAAAAACCCCCAACTCTTCAGGTGATTTGAACTGCCAGCCAAATTGAGACACTGTATTAAACACTCATCCCCTGAGGTAGCCCAGTAGAGTAAGGAAGACTTTGGGTTTGGGAGTAAGACGATTCTTCTTCCACTTTTGGCTGTTTTACAAGTTGTGCAATCAAGGACAGTTTACTTTCCTTCTCTGAACTTTGAAAATAACTAACAGCATATATTTGTGATGAAAATCAACCCATAAAAAATTTCCATCACACTGCCTGGATCATAGGTCATGTCCAGAGGGGCAGTAGTTTATATCTTATGTTCATGTCCAGCACAGATTTTTGTTGCTTTGTGAAACCTTTATGCATACATTTTTTGCTCCCTGGGTGGAAGTTAGAGGCTGCTATTGGCCCCTAAAGTCTCCTCAAAGTGTTGATTTTATGGCGTTTTTAAAAAGAGCAGCATGAGGTTTGTCTTTTATGTAATAAGAGATTGACAATATTTAGCCACAGAAGCAATAAACTGCTTTTTCTGGGAGTAACCCAGGCCACTTACTGATAAAAGTTATTTGATGGCTTGATTAGTTAATATTGGTGTTCTGGAAATGACCATTTACATGCTTTTACAGACAGCTTTTTTTTTTTTTTTTTTTTTTAAATGTAGCTGTTGCCCTTCCCGTTAACTTGTTTACTTTCCTCACACAGGTGTAGGCAGCAGGGTCGTTGGAATTAGTCTTAAATGAGTGTTTAATGGAGATGAGTAATTGCTTGCAGCTGCATGTATCTGTAGGGATTTGTTTTTCTTTTAGTAGGGGACAAGATAATTTGCCAGGCAACTTTGGAAAGTGTAGTCTTGGTTGTCCCCACACGCGTGAGGGTGACTTTGCCTCTTGAAAAGTCACTGAAGCGTCCCGCCTCCACCATAAGATTTCATGGTGGCTGGGGGATAGGCAGCCAATTCTATCTCTAGAGGGTTTTCTTCCCCTCCAATAAAAAAGGCAATCGGTATGGTTTCATCTGTAGTGAAGACTCAATAGGTTTTCTCCAGGATGAATAGCAATTTCAAGGGACTGGAGCCTTTCAGCATAACATCTAAAATATCTTTCGAAGACGAGGTATTAGGATGTGATAGATCTTGGAAATATTTGATAGAGGCCTAAGGAACACTGGGATAGGATGAGCCACTAGAGGTGTGATGCAATGATTGGGAGAAGAGCCTCCCCATAATCTTCAGATTTTACTGGACGTTCTGAAAATGCTAATGTACAAAATCAATTCCATTGTCTGCTGATGGTCAGGCAGAATGTGGTGTCTCCCAAAACACAGCAGTGCCATTACTGATCCTGAAAGCTGGCCGTTGAAGATTTGTTTCAATTGTGTTGATGGATTTAAAGATAGATGTGAAAATTGACAGCTACCTGGCAATCCCTGTCCTAAACTCTTTGTGGCCTGGAGGAGCCATCGCTGACTTGAGAACAGGAAAAGCCAACAGTGGCTCCTTAGGAATGTGGTACTCGGGCCTGAACAACCTCCAATTTGTTTCCATTTTCCCTCCTAAAAAGGCTGACTTTTGACTTGCTGGCACTGTTGAAAGTACGCTTCCAGATCTTCTATCTAGAAAACACATTTATTTTATTTATTTATTTATTTATTTTAAAGAGGCATTACTTACAGAGACCTTGTAAGGGAAAGAAACTGAACTGGCAGCGAAGCATGGGGTTTCAGGGTCAGAGCTTTGGTGTTTTTTCCTGCTTATGTGATCTTGGATGAGACATTTAACCGTCTCTGCCTTGTATGGCCAACATGCGGGCTAACATTTTTCTGTGTCAGCACTATTGGGAGGATAAAGAGTCTTTAGGAGTTGGAAGGAACCACACACCATAACGTGCTGGACAAATGTGATCATTTTGCTTGTTCATTTTTCTGGTTTATGCCTGGCAAGCAAATAAAATGAGCGGGTAGGAAGATTTTTAAATTAGGAATGTGCATTTTGATTCTTGGGTGGGTGCTCGCTTCTCTATGCTCTGAAGCTGGTCAGCCTGATCTGAAGTCTCTCGCTCGCTTTCTCTCTCTCTCTCTTTTTTTTTTTTTTTTTTTGTCATTTTAGGGTAACACACATGGCATATGGAAGTTCCCAGACCAAGCGGTTGAATAGGAGCTGTATCCACTGGCTAATGCCACAGCCACAGCAATGCCAGGTCTGAGCCACATCTGTGATCTACACCACAACTCACAGCAACGCCAGATACTTAACTCAATGAGCAAGGCCAGGGATCAAACCTGCATCCTCATGGGTACTAGTCGGATTCGTTTCCACTGAGCCACAGTGGGAACTCCTGATCTTAAGTCTTGTCAAGAGTAAGCCATCAGTGATAGTGGTAGATGTTCCATGCTTGGGCTTGCCTCAGGGAGGAGAGACCCCAGAGGGGAAGGGTGCTGCTGGAGTTAAGTGTCTGGGTTCAAGTGCCCACTGGGCCACATATGAACTGGCTGACCTTAACCTTTCTTTTATTTTCTTATAGGTTATTTGTAGGATTATAAAAGATATTTCATGTAAAGTATTGTAAAGAGTGGTTAGCATACAGTCAATGCTATTATTTCAAAAAATTACTCAAAGGACATTTGGAGATAGGGTCTTATGAACTGATCTTGGTCTTTAAATTAGAAAGGAGATTATTTGTTATAATTTCCTTCCTAATGACATTTCCTGTATAGTATGAGTTTCTATAGTGTGTAAATTGGGTACACATTTATATGTAGTAACATAACTAATTTATTAAGAGACTACCATGTGCTAAAGAATTGTAAAATTTCCCCCACCTTGTGAGTCAGGCATTATTATTATTATTTATGGCCATACCCGCAGCATACAGAAGTTCCTGGGCCAGGGATTGAATCTGAGCTGCAGCTGTGGCAACACAGGATCCTTTAACCTACTGTGCCAGGCCAGGGATCAAACCTAAGCCTCTGCTGCAACCTGAGCTACTGCAGTCATTTTTAACTCACAGTGGAAACTCCCCGGTATTATTTTATTCCCATTTTTTATAGAAGGGACAACCAAGGCATTATAAAATCAAGTGACTTGACCAAGATCCTTAACTAGTGGCAGGATGGATCTAAGCTTGTATCTGAGATTCTCCAAAACCTGTGTCCTTTACTCCACACAATTTCCTAAACATCGCAGACCTCTGAGGAGGCAGAAACATCCTTTTTTCTTTAAACAGCAATGGGAACCTATGTACTCATCCCATAGGTATATTCCTACAGATGCAGGCAAATATTTTTGTAAATCAATATTGCAAATTTATAAGCAATATTAATATTTAAACAGAATGCTCTCTTAAGTCTTTGGGGAATAAATTTAGATACTATTGACTGAAGCCGAAGTATAGTAAAAATAGCTAACCTACTTTTTAATATTCTAACGTGCTTGTTCATGATACCACAGGGTGAATTAGATTTTAGTTAAAAGAAATAAAATTATTTTGTGAAGCTGCTTTGGTTGAGGAGAGCTGACCAAACACGCAAGTTCAGCTCCGTCCCGCTAGCTACCCGTTCCAACCACTAGAGGGTAGTATTGGCATTGGAATTGACGCATAAAATTCTTCAAATTGAGAAAGCTGTGTGTGAAATGCAGACTATTGCTACATTTACAATATATAAAATGACTTGATGAAACAATTTGATGTGACAGGAGATACCACACGATCAAAATTGGATTCTGCTGCGTTATTGGCAACGTGCCTCCTGAAGGGAATTCTAAAGGTTTTGTGCCTGTGGATGGTGGGGATGGTTTCCTTAGGCCACATGTCCTTTGGGTCTAAAACTTTTACCCCTTACCTTTCTATCTCGATTCCTGCTTAACTTTTTCCACTTGCAAATTGTAGACATGTGGGAAATTCCCGGTGTGAATTACCTTTCATATCTTTCAAATTGCGATCATGACCACCACAGAGGTTGATTCTTCATTTAATAAGTCTCTAGAGAAATTCGCTTCTCGCCGCGATGTCATCCTTCTTGTCTTCGCTAGGGTTGTGAGGTAGGTGGGGACTGGTGTCGTCATGCTCTTTTACTTAAATAGGAAGATAAAAATCCTTGAAATTTTCAGTCTTCCTCTTGTTTGGCTGCGGAGCAGAATTTGGATTGGGTGTGTGTGTGGCGCGGGGGCATTTTGTGGAACTAAGATTTGATAGCTTTCCAGTGCTTAGCAGTGACTTCTTGGTGTGTGGCCTTCTTTAGTAGCCCTTTACCCCCTGTGCTGCCCCTAACAGCACTGTAGAACTGCCGGGCTGGAGGACTGGATGAGTATCCAGAACAAGATGTTTAAGAGTTTAAAAGAATATATTTGCTTGGTCAAAATTTTATTCATGTTATTTCATGTAGCATGCCACCTTCTTGTTTTCCCCAAAAAAGTATTTATTCTTCTAATCCTCCCATTCAAGGGATCTGTAACACTCCCCCCAAGTAACTGGTGCCAGAGAATGGGAACTAGCCAGACTTTTTGAAGACTATTTTTATTTAATTAATTAATTAATTTAGTCTTTTTAGGGCTGCATGCCGGCATATGGCCAGGCTAGGGGTCTAATCGGAGCTGTTGCTACGGGCCAACGCCAGATCTTTGCAGCGTCTATGATATACACCACAGGCTAGGGGTCTACTCAGAGGTGTAGCCACTGGCCTACACTGATCCTCAACCCACTGAGCGAGGCCAGGGATTGAAACTGCAACCTCATTGTTCTTAGTGGGATTTGTTTCCGCTGTGCCACAATGGGAACTCCTGAAGAATATTTTTAATATTTCTTCATGCTCTTATATTTAAAAAAATTTGAAAGTGAAGTGTAATTAACTTACAATGTTGCATTAGTTTCAAGTGTACGGTAAAACTCTGTCTCAAAACTCTTCCTTTATCTCCTCTCCTCACACCTGCTTTCCCCTTTAGTAACTGTAACTTTGTTTTCTATGCCTGAGTCTGTTTCTGTTTTGTAAGTTAATTTGTATCATTTCAAGATTCCACAAATAAGTGATATCATATGGTATTTGTCTTTCTCTTTCTGACTTCACTTAGTATGATCATCTTTAGTTCCATCCATGTTGCTGAGAAGGGCATTATTTCATTCTTTTTTATGGCTGAATGATACTCCATTATGTGTGTATACCACATCCTCTTCATCCACTCCTCTGCTGATGGACATTGGGGTTGCTTCCATGCCCTATTGTAAATAGTGCTACTGGAGTTCCCATTGTGGTTCAGCAGGTTAAAGACCCAGTGTCTCTTTGAGGATGAGGTTTCAATCCCTGGTCTCACAGGGGTTTAAGGATCTGGAATTGCTGAAAGCTGCTGTGGAGGTCATAGGTGTGGCTTGGATCCAATGTTGCCATGGCTGTGGCATAGGCCTGCCTCAGCCTCAGCCCTGTTTTGACCTCTAGCCTGGGGAACTTCCATATGCCATAGGTGTGGCCATTAAAAAAAAAATAGTGCTGCTGTGAACATTGGGGTACATGTATCTTCTGGAGTTAGAGGTTTTCTCCTGATAAGCCCGGGAGTAGGATAGCTAGATCATATGGTAACTCTATTTTTAGTTATTTAAGGAGTTTCCATACTGTTCTTCATAGTGGCTGTACTATTTTACATTCCCACCAACAGTGTAGGAGAGTTCCTTTTTCTCCACATCCTCTTTTTCTTTAGTTAAAATTTTTAATGTTGGGAGGATCTCAACAGCAAAGCATTTCATGTGATTATAAGATATAATTCAGAGAGATCCCATGTACAATTTACCCAGTTGACCCCTCTGGTCATCTTGAAAAAATACAGCACAAAATCACAACCAAAATACTGACATTGATACAGCCAAGATATAGTACTTACCATCACCACAAGGATGCTTCATGTTGCCCTTTTATAGCCACACCCACTTCCTTCCCACTTCTGCCCCCCTGCTTAACTCTGGGCCACTACTGAACTGTTCAACAGTTCTATGATCTTGTCATTTCAACAATGAATTTCAGCACTATTTTTTTTTTAATGGCCACACCTATGGCATATGAATTAGACAATATGTGACCTTTTGGGACTAGCTCTTGGTACTCAGCAGATTTCTCTGATATTTATCTAAGTTGTTTCAATAGTTTATTCCTTGTTATTGCTGAATAGTTTTCTATGGTATAGATGCACCACAGTTTAAACATTTACTTGTTGAAAGACATCTGAGTTATTTCTACTCTAGGCTATTACAAATAAAGCTGCTATGAACATTCATGCCCTATGTGTGCATATGTCTGAATTTCTATGGGATAAATGTCCAGGGGGCAATTACTGGGTTTAAGGTAATTTCATATTTAGATTTTAAAGAAACTGCCAAATTTTTTAGAGAGTGGCTGCACCATTTTACATCATTCCCAACAATGAGTGATCTCATTTTTCTGAAGTCTCACCAATATTTAGTGTTGTTACTATCTTTTACTTAGTCTGATAAGTATGTAGTTATATCTGTTAAGATCTGTGATTTCTTTCATCAGCATTGTGCGGTATTACACACATAAGGCTTGTCATATTAGGGTTAGATTTACACATTTACTGTTTTTTTTTTTTCCTTGAACAACAATAGAAGCTGTTGCAATGAACACTTGAGACACAGAGTTCAAATACCAGTATATAGAAGTACAGTTTTGTATGTTTGTCTTCTATTCTGTGACTTTGCATTCTTAAGTTTAGAAAGTTTTTGTTTTATAGATATCTTAGGATTTTTCACATAGACAATTGTGTTATCTTTAGTCAGGGACAATTTATTTCTTCCTTTTCAATCTGTGTGTATTTCATTTATTTTGCTTTATTGCATTGGCTAGAACTATCAGTACAGTTAGACATAAAATGTGGTGGGGGCAAACATCCTTGCCTTGTTCCTGAATTTAAGGAGAAAGCAGTCGTTCAGCATAAGTATGATGTTAGCTGTGGGTTTCTGTAGATTGTGTTGATCAATTTGAGAAAGTTCTCCTACTGAGAGGTTTTGCTTGTTTTGATTTTTTTAAAATAATGAATGAGTGTTGAATTTTGTTGAATCATTTTCTACATCAATTGATAGCATCAAGGGATTTTTTATCTTAGACTGTTACTATAATGGCTTATATTGTTTGACTATCAAATATTGAACCAGGCTTAATTCCCTAGAATAAAACCTACCTGGCCATGGTGTATAACTTCTTTCCCCATAAAGTATTTTATTTTTTTAATTAAAACTTATTATAGTTGATTTACAATGTTCTGTCAATTTCTTCTGTATAGAAAAGTAACTCAGCTATACACATATATATATACACTCTTTTACTCCTAATATCTTCCATCATGCCCCATCACAAGTGATTGTTATATAGTACCCTGTGCTATTTAGCCGGTCTTCATTGCCTATCCACTCCAAATGCAATAGTTTGCATCTACTCACCCCAAACTCCCAGTCCATTCCACTTCCACTTGTCAATCACAAATCTGTTCTCTATGTCCATGAGTTTGTTTCTGTTCTTCAGATAGGTTCATTTGTGCCATATTTTAGATTCCAGATATAAATGATATCATATGATATTTGTCTTTGTCTTTTTGATTTACTTCATATGAGAATCTCTAATTTCATCCATGTTGCTGCAAATAGCATTATTTCATTCTTTTTGTATGACTGAGTAGTATTCCATTGTATATATATACCACATCTTCTTAATCCATTCATCTGTCAATGCACATTTAGGTTCTTTCCATATCTTGGCTCTTGGGAATAGTGCCGCAATAACATAGCGGTGCACATGTATCTTTTTGAATGACAGTTTTGTCTGGATAGACGCCCAGGAGTGGATTGCTGTGTCATATGGTAGTTCTATATTGAGTTTTCTGAGGTATCTCCATACTGTTTTCTATAGTATTTGTACCAACTTACATTCCTACCAACAGTGTAGGAGGATTCCCTTTTCTCCACACCCTCTCCAGCATTTGCTACTTGTAGACTTACTAATGGTGGCCGTTCTGACCTGGGTGAGGTGGTACCTCATTGTAGTTTTGATTTACATTTCTGTAATAATTAGTGATGTTGAACATTTTTTTCATGCACCTACTGGCCATCTGTATGTCTTCTTTGGAGAAATATCTTTTTAGGCCTTCTGCCTACTTTTCAATTGGATTGTTTTTTTTTGTTGTTGTTGTTGAGTTGTATGAGTTGTTTGTATATTTTGGAGATTAAGCCCTTGTAGGTTGCATCATTTGCAACTATGTTCTCCCTTTCCATAGGTTGTATTTTTGTTCTTTTTTTATGGTTCCCTTTGCTGTGTAAAAACCTTTAAGTTTGATTAGGCCTCATTGGCTTATTTATTTATTTTTATTTGTACTGCCTTGAGAGACTGACCTAAGAAAACGTTTGTACAGTTGATTGTCAGAGAATATTTTGCCTATGTTCTCTTCTAGGAGTTTTATGGTGTCTTGTGTTATGTTTAAGTCTTTAAGCCATTGTGAGTTTATTTTTGTACATTGTATGAAGGTGTGTTCTAATTTCATTGATTTACATGCAGCTGACCAGTTTACCCAGCACCACTTGCTGAAGACTGTCTTTTTCCCATTTTATATTCTTGCTTCCTTTGTTGAAGATTAATTGACCATGGGTGTCTGGGTTTATTTCTGGGTTCTCTATTCTGTTCCTTCGGTCTATATATCTGTTTTGGTACCAGTACCACGCTGTTTTGATTACTGTAGCTTTTATAATATTGTCTGAAGTCTGGGA
The DNA here is from genome assembly GCF_054392235.1 of Sus scrofa. NCBI lineage: Eukaryota > Metazoa > Chordata > Mammalia > Artiodactyla > Suidae > Sus > Sus scrofa. The sequence goes on along the minus strand of NC_139385.1, from coordinate 112,631,714 downwards.
GAGTTATGCCTCCTAGTTGGCTTTTTTTCCCCCTCAGGATTGCTTTGGAAATTCTGGGTCATTTATGGTTCCATATAAATTTTTGGATTATTTGTTCTAGTTATGTAAAAAATGTCATGGGTAATTTGATAGGGAGTGCACTGAATCTGCAGATTGCTTTGGGTAATATGCCCATTTTAGCAATATTAATTCTTCCAATTCAGGAGCATGGAATAGCCTTCCATCTCTTTGAATCCTCTTTAATTTCCTTGATTAATGTTGTATAGTTCTCAGCATATAAGTCTTTCACCTCCTTGGTCAGGTTTATTCCTAGGTATTTAATTTTTTTGTGGTGTGATTTAAAAAAGGTATTTTTTAATATTCCTTTTCTAATATTTCAGTGTTAGTATACAGACATGCAACTGATTTCTGAATGTAAATATTGTATCTGCTACTTTGTTGAATTCATTGATCAGTTTGAGTTGTTTTTGTGTGGAGTGTTTAGGGTTTTCTATATATAGTATTATGTCACCTGTATAAAGTGACAATTTTGCCTCTTCTCTTCCAATTTGGATACTTTCATTTCTTTTGTTTGTCTGATTGCTGTGGCTAGGACTTCCAATACTATGTTGCATAAAAGTGGTGAAAGTGGGTATCCTTGTCTAAGCCAGATTTTGGAGGGAAGGCATTTAGCTTTCTCTGCTGAGTATTACATTGGCTGTGGGTTTTTCATAAATGGCTTTTATTACATAATGTTTTCTCTTTACCTACCTTGGTAAGCATTTTTATAATGAATGGATGTTGGATTTTGTCAAATGCTTTTTCTGCGTCTATTGAAATGATCATGTGTTTTTTTGACTTTTGTTAATGTGTGTATGACATTGATTGATTTTGCATATGTTGGACCATCCTTGTGAACCTGGGGTGAATCCCACTTGGTCATGGTGTATGACCTTTTTAATAAGATGTTGGACTTGGTTGGCTAAAATTTTGTTGAGCATTTTTGTGTCTATATTCATCAAAGATATTGGCCTATAATTTTCTTTTTTGGTAGTATCTTTGTCTGGTTTTGGTATTAGGGTGATGGTGGCTTCATAGAATGTCTTTGGGAGTGTTCCTTCTTCAACTGTAGGGAAAATTTTAAGGAGGGTGATTTTAAGTTCTTCATCTGTTTAGTAGAATTCACCTGTGAAGCAATCTGATCCTGGACTTTTGTTTGTAGGGAGTGTTTTTATTATATATGCAACTTCAGTCTGTTCAAATGATCTATTTCTTCTTGATTCAGTTTTGGCAGGCTGTATGTTTTTAGAAAGTTTCCCATTTCTTCTAGGTTGTCAGATTTGTTGGCATGTAATTGTTCATAGTATTCTCTCTTTTTTTTTTTTTTTCATTTCTGAAGTATCCATTATGACTTCTCCTTTTTCATTTCTTATTGTGTTTGAATTCTTTCTCTCTTTTTCTTGGTGAGTCTGGCCAGAGGTTTATCAATTTTGTTTGCCCTTTCAAAGAATCATCTCTTAGTTTTATTGATTTTTTTTTTTTAATTTATTTTTTAGTTTTATTGATGTTTTATGATTTTTTGATTCTGTTTTATTGATTTCCTTTCTGAGCTTCATAATTTCTTTCCTTCTGCTAACTTTAGGTCTTGTTTGTTCTTTTTCTAATTATTTTAGGTGGTAGGTTAAGTTGTCGATTTGAGATTTTTCTTTTTTTTTGTTGTTGTTGTTTTAAATAGCACGCTGTTGAGTCTCCATATGGTCAGCTTTTTTCTCATTTCTTTTCCTGTGGTTGATTTCTAGTTTCATGCCATTTGGTCAGTGAAGATGCTTGAAATAATTTCTATATTCTTAAATTTGTTGAGGTTAGTCTTATGCCCTAGAGAATCCTTGAGAATGTTCCATGTGCACCTGAGAAGAATGTATATTCCGTTTGGTTTTTTTTTTTTTTTTTTGGATGTAATGTGCTGAAAATATCAATTAGGTCTGTTTTATTGTGTAATTTAGGATTTCCATTACCTTACTGATTTTCTGTCAGGAGGATCCGTCCATTGATGTGAGTGGGGTGTTAAAATTTCCTACTATTATTGTATTCCCATCAGTTTCTTCTTTTATGTCAGTTAGTATTTGTTGTATGTATTTGGGTAGTATTTGTTGTATGTATTTGGGTCCTCCTATATTAAAGATATATATGACAAGTGTAATATCCTCTTCTTGAATGGATCCCTTTATCATTAAATAGTGTCCTTCCCTGTCTGTCTTTATGGCCTTTATTTTAAAGTCTATTTTGTCTGATATGAGTATTTCAACTCTTGCTTTCCTGTTTTCTCCATTTGCATGAAGTATCTTTTTCCATCCTCTCACTTTCAATTTATATGTGTCCTTTGCCCTAAGGTGAGTCTCTTGTAGGCAGCATATTGTAGGCTCTTGTTTTTTATCCAGTCTGCCACTCTATGTCTTTTAATTGGAGCATTCAGTCCACTGCCATTTAAGGTAATTATTGATAAATGTGTATTTATTGCCGTTTTATACCTTGTTTTCCAGTTGATTCTATGTTTCTCCTTGTTCTTTTCTCTCTCTTTTTTTTTTGGTTAGATGATTTCCTTTTATTTTATGCTTATATCCTCCTCTTTTTAGTTTTTGTGAATGTATTACTTTGTTTTTATTTGTAGTTGCCCTGTTTTTCAAGTATGTTAACCCCTTTCTATATCTGCTTGCTTTAGCCTGATAGTCATATAATCTCAAACATGTTCTAAAAAAAGTCTAGATCTTCTTAAATTGCTTCCCCATATTCCCATATTTTATGATTTTGATGTCTTTTTTTTTTTTTTGTATTTTTGCTTTTTTCTAGGGCTGCTCCTGTGGCATATGGAGGTTCCCAGGCTAGGGGTCGAATCGGAGCTGTAGCCGCTGGCCTACACCAGAGCAACAGCAATGTGGGATCCAAGCCATGTCTGTGACCTACACCATGGCTCATGGCAATGCTGGATCCTTAACCCACTGAGCGAGGCCAGGGATTGAACCTGCAACCTCATGGTTCCTAGTCGGCTTCTTTAATCACTGCATCACGACGGGAACTCCTTGATGTCCTTTTTTAATATCTTCATGTTTATCCTTTTGCTTTTCCTAGTGTTTATTGTCACTTTTACAAACAAGGTTTTTTTTTTTTTTTCCATTTTAGATCTGTATATTGGTGTATTTAAGTGATTACTTTGCAATTGTGATTTCCTCCATCCTATATCTTCTTACTTTCCTCTTTAGAGGAGACTTTCAGTATTTCTTTTAAAATGAGTTTAGTATTGCTGTGTTTTTTTAGTTTTTATTTGATAAATTAGTTATTTCTTCTTCTATTTGAAATGATATTCTTAATGGGTTTAGGCTGCAAATTTTTTTTCCCTTTTAGAACTTTGAGTATATCTTGCCACTCTCTTCTGGCTTATATTGTTTCTATAGAAAAATCAGCTGATAACCTTATAGGGATTCCCTTGTAATTAACTCTTTGTTTTTCTCTTACACTCTTTAGAATCCTCTCCTTAATTTTTGCCATTTTTATTATCACATGACTTGGTGGGGGTCTGTTTGGGTTCAACTTGTTTGGGGCCCTCTGTGCTTCCTATATCTTGATGTCTGTTTCCTTTAGATTTGGAAAGCTTTCAGCCATAATTTCTTCAAACATGTTTTCAGTCCCCTTGTCGTCATCTTCTCCTTTTGGAATCCCCATTGTGCATAGATTGGCCTATTTTGTAACATCCCATAGATCTCTTATATTGCTCTCAAATTTTTTCATTTGGTTTTCTGTCTGCTGTCCTGATTGGGTGATTTACATTATTGTATCTTCCAAGTCACTTATTTGCTTCTCTGCATTATCATTCTGCTCTTTAATGCCTTTAACTCAGCTTGCATCTTTGCAAATGAATTTTCTAATTTTTCTTGGCTCCTCCTTATATTTTCTAGTTCCTTTCAAAGCAATTTGCTTTAATGTTCCTATTGGCTCTTAATTCCTTCATATCTGGTCTTAATTCCTTTAGTATTTTCACTGTCACTGTCTTGTAGATTGCAGAGGTCTGTTTCATTGTTTTCTCCTTCAGGGGAGTTCTCCTGTTTTCTTTTAACTGGGAATGGTTCATGAGCTTCATTTTGCTTATATTTTTTTTATTCTGTGAGTTTAAGGAAAACAACAACTGTAGTCTTGAAGGCCTATTTATATGCCAGAGTGCTCCTCGTGCGCGCGCACACACACACACACACACACACACACACACACACACACACACACACACATATAATTTGTTGATTTACTTGGGCATGAGGGCTCCTTTTGCCTTGGTGCTTGCTCTCTCTTTCCTCAGTGTGTTCAGACTGTTATCCCCTTGATAGGGCATGTGCCAGTATTCAGTACTTCCCAGGAGATGGAGGCAATGGGCAGGGCCTGTAGCCAGTGCTTGGTTGCTGGGCCCTTTATGGTGGCGAGGACCCATGGGGAGGTGGTGCAGGCTGTTCCTGGTTGCAGAGCCCTGGGAAGTGGCAGTGACCCAAAGGAAGTACACAGAGCCTTTGGCAGTGGCAACAGTAGGGTGTGTGCATTCCCAGGGGAGTGAGAGCAACAATGGGTGTTGCTCAGTTGCAGTGCCCTCCTCTGTGGGATCCCCTGAGGTGACTGGGGCCACAGGACGTGCCAGTTCATGGATCCCTCATGATGCAGGGCCATGCCCACCTCTAGGATCTGAGATGGCTGTGGAAGTTTGCTCCTGCTGCCTGTAGTCCACACAAGAGGCACCTTGCCACCTGCAGCCTGTGTAAGAGGTGCCCTGCCACCTGAGGGCCCATGTGTGCACAGAGAAATATACTCCTATGGCAGTTCCACCCTTTCTCCTCTCACCATCCCCAACAATGGCACCTTGTTTCTTCTGTAGACCCGGGCTTGCTCCCTTGGCTGTGGTGCTCTGCTCCTCAGCCCCCTCAGGCTGTCTCCACACAGCTACCTCTAGTCCTCTCCCTGAAACTGACGTCTGGAGCCTGAATCTTAGCACCCAGCCCCTGCCAGAACATCTCAGGCTGTGGTGTCTGGGGGCAGTTATACCAATGGTCTGTGTGCGTCTCTCTTTGCTTTGCCCTCAGTCCAGTCACTATGCCTTTTTTTGGGGGGGCTTTGAGGTTCCCTCTCCAACTTGACTGATCTCCCCATTAATTAGGTGGCCTCCCAAGGTGCTGATTCCTTTTCTCTTTCACAATTCCTCTCAGGAGTGCTGGTTCTATCCTGGTTCATTTTTTTTCCTCTCTTCTTTTTCCTTTTGTTCTGCCCAGTTATGTGGAGGGTTTCTTGTCGTTTTTGGAGGTTTAAGGTTCTCTGCATGTGTTTAGTAGATGTTCTGTGTGAATTGTTCTACATGGAAATGGGTTTTTTTTGATGTGTTTATGGAAGAAGCTGCACCCCATGTCTTACTGCTCTGCCATCTTGATCATGCTCATATAATTCCTTTTTAAAATAAAAATCTTAAGAATTGAGGTAAAATCAACATATAATTCTTAATTGTTTTTGCAATTTTGTTAAGGATTTTTGTGTCTATATTCATGAGAATATTTGCATTTAAAAATATTGCTTTGTTTTGGTATCAGAGCATAAAATGAATAGGGAAGTGTGTTCTTTCCTATTCTATTTTCTGGAATAGATAATGTAGAATCAATATTAGCCCTTCTTTAAATGTTGGGTAGAATTGTACAGAGAAACTATCTTGGCCTGGGAAGTTCTCTTTTGGGAGTTTTAAAATAATAACTAAATATCTTGAATAGTTATGAGGTTATTCAAGTTTGTATTTCACATTGGATGAATTGTGATTACTTTTGAGGAAGTGGTCCAACTCATCTAAAGTTGTTAATTTCATGCTTGCAGAGAAGTTACTAGCATGTCCTTATATCCTTTTGAATTTTTCAGTGCCTATAGTAATACCACATGTTTCATTCCTAATATTGGTAATTAGTCTCCTCTTTCTTTGCCAGTCTTCCTTGAGTTTTGACAGTTGCATTGATCTTTTTCAAAGAACCAGCTTTCCCCCACTGATTTCATGATTATTTTTCTACTTTCAATTTCATTGATTTTTGTTTATTTCCTTACCTCTGCCTGCTTTGAGTTTATCTTGGTCTTTTTTATGTTCTTGAGGCAAGAACTTAGATTACTGATTTGAGACTTTGCTAACGTATTCATTTAGTGCTATAGATTTCCCTCTTAATATTGCTTTAGTTGTGTCCCATAAAATCTTATATGTTGTATTTTCATTTTCATTCATTTCAATGTATTTTGAATTTTCTTTGAGACTTCCTCTGTGACTCATGGATTACTTAAAAATGTTTTATTTTCCAGCGTTGAGATTTTCATGTTATCTGTTGATTTTTCAGTTGGATTTCATGGTAGGTATTGACTCAGTAGGGTTTCAACTATTTTAAATTTGTTGAGCTTTGTTTTATGGCCCAGAGTATGGTCTATCTTGATAGATGTTCTGTCAGTACTTGAAAAGAATGTGTATGCTGCTGTTTTGGGTAGAGTGACCTGTAAATGTTTATTAGGTCCTGTTGGTTAATGTGTTATTAATTTATTCTATATACTTGCTGATTTTCTGAGTAGTTCTATTAAGAGAGGAATGTTGAAGTAACCTTCACACATTCTAAAAATCTTTGAGACTTATCTCATTGTCTTCCTCTTCCAGAAATGAACTTTTGAAACTTTATATTCCTATAACTCTTGTTATTGATGATAATCTCATAGCTCATACATACAACACTTACATTGTTCTGTCCTGTCTTAAGTGTCTAACTATATTTCAAGCTCCCTGGAGAGTACAGGCCATTCTTTCTATGTACCAAAGCCTTGAAAGGGACTTTAAAAATGACTTAGAAAGGAGATTTAAGTTGGTTATCACAGATTTTTTTTTTAAAGAGATTGATTCTTGGGCCCAATCTTACATACAATGAATCAAATTTTGTGGGTGTATGTGTGGAAGTGTTTGGTGAGGGCAGGGTGTGTTGGGGGATGTGAGAGGAAGCTGTGTTTTTTTGTTGTTGTTGTCATTCTGCAGTGTTTACTGTCGACAAAATATGGAGCCTCCTGACATATTGCTTGGCACTTATGATGTACAGCTTACTTTCTGGTTTTTCATTTGACGTAAGACTCTGAAGGTTCTATCACTTTTCCATGACCCTGACCCAAATTCAGAAAAGAGGGATGATTCCGAGAATGGATCTCAAGCTCAGTTCAACATCATGTCTTTCTCCTACAGAGCTCTCCTACTTACACTCTTGAAATTGTACTATGATGGTTGTAGAGTAGCTTGATCTGTATGTCATGGACTGGAGAACTGGAACTCTGAGTTCTAATATGTCGTTTCTATATAGAAGTTTAGGAGGACTACAATAGGCCTGAAGACTCAGTATAACATATATCCAATGTGTACTTTTGCTAAATAAATCTAATAAAATATAGTTAGAAAAGATAATGTCCAACTAAAAATGTTTAGCTGGAGAAATTTTTTTTTTTCTGTGCTGAAAGCTAAGCCATGCTTTTAGCATTTGGTGTCCAGAGTTTCTCAGAAAATAGAAGTCAAGCTTTCATAAAGAAGATTTTATTCCTTTGTAAATCTAGTGGAAAATTAATCATATAAAATATGATGGTGCCAAGAAAGCATTTGCAAGAGCACAGATGCATGAATATGAAACATTACATTTTCCAGGCAGTGTGTTTCCTTATCGGAGCAGACTCCTTCATGACTGAAGTGATCATTACTCAACAGTGATGGGTGACAAAGGCTCACATTTTCCTATGTTTTAATCATTTCTTTGGGAATGACTGTGGGAGCAGGAAATGAAAGGGGAAAATGTCCCCTTGCTTTGCAGTGCATGTTACACAGTAAGTGGGACATTTCTGAGGGTTTTTCCCACCTCCCTCCTTCAGGGAGGTGTCTGTACAGACCGAACTGAATATTGAGGTATTCAGCATTCTGTTTTCTGTCAGTCTGATGAAGTAAATGGTCCCGTTTATTAGAATGCTTTGGCTCCCTGTGAGAAGAGGGACAAAAGCTGGAAATTCTCTCTGCTTCAGGCCATTTAGGAGGGACTTGATTTATATGGCACCCTGGAAGCTCAGTTTTGGAGTGGGGCCAGATGTGGCACAGCTCCAGTGGGAGCAGCTTGTGGGGCCTCGTTCCAGTGGCTTATACCCCAAAACTACTGCTGCCACTTGTCTCCCTGGGAGGTTAGTACAACTGTTATCTTCTGAAGTGTTGAATTTTGATATATATTGTGTTTCTAATGAGCATAAACTATCTCTTTTTCCATCCTGTTCCATTTTAGTTTTAAAGCACCTCATATTTTTCTTCTAAAAATATTTTTGCTTTCTGAAGTCTTTCTTGGGAATAGGTTCACAATTTAGTGCTCTACATTTTTTTTCCTTTCTATGGCCTCACCTGTGGCATATGAAAGTTCTTGGGCCAGTGACTGAATTGGAGCTGCAACCGTAGGGCTATGCCACAGCCATAGCAATGCTGGATCTGAGCTATATCTGTGATTTATGCAGCAGGTTGTGGCAATGCTGGATCCTTAACCCACTGAGCAAGGCCAGGGCTTGAACCTACATCCTCATGGAGACTCTGTTGGGTTCTTAACCTACTGAGCCATGGTGGGAACTCTGGCACTCTACATTTTTAATTGCACATTAATATTTACTGGATCATAGCTTTTGTCACTGTGATTTTTTTCCAGCTTTATTGAGATACAATTGATACAAAATTGATTTAACTGATATAAAAATACAATTTATATTGTGCACTTTGATTTTTTTTTTTTGTCTTTTTGACTTTTCTAGGGCCGCTCCCATGGCACATGGAGGTTCCCAGGCTAGGGGTCTAATCGGAGCTGTAGCCACTGGCCTACGCCACAGCCACAGCAACGCAGGATCCGAGACGTGTCTGCAACCTATACCACAGCTCACAGCAATGCCGGATCCTTAACCCACTGAGAAAGGCCAGGATTTGAATCCTCAACCTCATGGTTCCTAGTCGGATTTGTCAACCACTGAGCCATGATGGGAACTCCTAGATTTGACACTTACATATTGCAAAGTGATTACCACCATAGCATTAGCTAATACCTCCATCACATCACATAATTACCATTTTCTTTTTGTGGAGAGAACATTTAAGATCTACTGCCTTAGCAACTTTCAAGTATATAATACAGTATTGCTAACTACAATCACCATGGTGTACATTAGATCACCAGAACTTAATCATCTTACAGCCAGAAGTTTATTGTCTTTGACCAACAGTTTCCCCATGTTTTTTTTTTTTTTTTTTTTTTTGCCACCTAGACCCTGGTAACTATCACTCTATTTCCATGAGTTTGGCATTTTTAGATTCCATGTATCAGTGAGATTACACAGTACTTGGGGTTTTGTTTTTTTTTGTTTTTTGCTTTTTTTGGGGCCACACCTGGAGCATATGGAAGTTCCTAGGCTAGGGATCAAATCAGAGTTACAGCTGCTGGCCATAGCAACATGGGATCCAAGCCACATCTGCGACTTACACCACAGCTCATGGCAAATGCTGGATCCCCAACCCACTGAACAAGGCCAGGAATCAAACCCGCATCCTTATGGATGCTAGTCTGGTTCATTTCCTCTCTGCCACAATAGGAACTCCCCTTTCATCTACTGATGGACACTTAGGTTGTTTCCATATTTTGGTTTCTGTGGATAATACTGCATTAAACATGGAGTGCAGATATCTCTTCAAGACCTTGTTTTCATTTCCTTTGGATATATGCTCAATTGTGAGATTGCTGGATCATATGGTAGCTTTATTTTCAATTTTTTGAAGAAAACTTATACTGTTTTCTGTAATGGCTCTAAAATTTATATTCCCACCAATATTTTCTTCACATCCTCATTAATATTTGTTATCTCTTGTCTTTCATATGATAGCCATCTTGTGTGAGGTGATATCTCATTGTGGTTTTGATTTGTATTTCCTTGATCATTAGTTACATTGAGCACCTTTTCATGTGTATACCTGCTTCTGTTGTATGTCTTCTTTGGTAAACTATTCAATTCTACTGCCCATTTTATAATCAAATTGTGTTTGTGCTCTTTATAAGAGTGCTTCACATATTTTGGGTATTAACACATTATCAGATGTGATTGGCAAATGTTTACTCCCATTATATAGGTTGCCTTTTCATTTTATAGATTGTTTTGCTGTGCAAAACTTTTTAGTTTGATGTAAACCCACTTATTATTTTTTCCTCTGTTGCTTATGCGTTTGGTGTCATATCCAAAAAATCATTGCCAATGTCAGAGAGTGGTTTCCCTATGTTTTCAAGTCTTTAGCCCATTTCATTTTAATTTTTTAGAGTTATATAAATAGTCCAACTGCATTCTTCACCTAATTATCCAGTTTTCCTAACATCATTTATTTTATTTTTTTAAATTTAATTTTATTGGAGTATAGTTTTACTTAGTGTTACATTAGTTTCAGATATACAGTAAAGTAAATCAGTCATACATATAAATGTATCTTTTTTTCCCATATAGGTTATTACAACTATTGAGTAGATTTTCCTGTGCTATACAGGAGGTTCTCATTAATCATTTATTTTATAGAGTAGTGTGTATATGTTATTCCCACCCTCCCAATTTTTCCCTCCCCCAATGGTTTCAACTATGGTTTTGACTGTGGTAACCATAAGATTGGTTTTGAAATCTGTGAGTTTCTGTTTTATAAGTTCTTTTGTTTCATTTTTATTATATCCCACATATAAGTGATATTATATGATATTTGTCTTTCTCTGACTTACTTCACTCAGTATGATAATCTCTAGGTCCATCTATGCTGCTGCAAACAGCATTATTTCATTCTTTTTTATGGCTGAATAATATTCCATTGCATATATATAACACATCTTCTTTATTCATTCCTCTGTTGATGGACATTTATGTTGCTTTCATGTCTTGGCTATTGTAAATCATGCTGCAGTGAATATTGGGGTGCCAACACAACTTATTGAAGAGACTGTCTTTTTGCCACTGAATATTCTGTACCCCCTTATCAAATATTAGTTGACTGTACATGTTAGAGTTCTGATTGCATTGATCTGTGTATCTATTTTTATGCCTGTGTCATACTCTTTTTACTATAGCTTTATAGTATAGTTTGAAATCAGAAATTGTGATGCTGCCAGCTTTATTCTTCCTTATGATTCCTTTGGGTATTCAGAATTTCTTTTTTGTTTGTTTCCATACAAACTTTAGGGTTTTTTTCTCTATTTCATTGGAAATTTGATAGGAATTGATAGGAATTTTGGTAGGAATTGCATGGACTCTATAGATGACTTTGGGTAGTATGGACATACTAATAATAATTCTTCTGATTCATGAACACAAGATATTTTTCCATTTGTCTGTGTCTTCAATTTCTTTCATCACAATTTTGTAATTTTCTGTTTATAGATCTTTCACTGCAATGATTAAATCCATTCCTAAGTAGTTTTTGCTTTGATGCTATTGTGAATGGAGTTGTTTTATTTCTTTTTCAGATTTTTTTTAGTATATAGAAATGCAACTGATTTCTGCATGTTAATTTTGTATCCTGCAACTTCACTGAATTTTTGATTAGTTCTAACAGTTATTTTTGTGGAGTCTTTAGAATTTTCTATATAAAAGATGTCATTTGCAGACAAAGACAATTTCATTTCTTCATTTTTGATTTGGGTGCCTTTTATTTCTTTTCATTGCCCGATTGCTGTGACTAGAACTTCCAGGCATCCCTCAGTACCCATGAGGGGTATTGGTTTTAGGAGCCCTGCAGACACCAAAATCTATGGATGTTCAACTACTTTATATAAAATGGTATAATTGCTTATATCTTTTTTGTACATTGTCCCATATATTTTAAATCATCCCTAGATTACTCATATTACCTAATACAATGTATATGCTATGTAAAACAATGTAAATGCTCTAAATATTTTCCAGTGTACTGTAAATAAAAGATTTGCTTTTTTGAACTTTCTGGAATTTTTTTTCCTTTTTTTTTTTGTCTTTTTGGCTTTTCTAGGGCTGCTCCCACAGCATATGGAGGTTCCCAGGCTAGAGGTCTAATGGGAGCTGTAGCTGCAGGCCTATACCAGAGCCACAGCAACGTGGGATCTGAGTTGCATCTGCAACCTACACCACAGCTTATGGCAACGCTGGATCTTTAACCCACTAAGCAAGGCCAGGGATCAAACCCACGACCTCATGGTTCCAGGTCAGATATGTTAACCACTGAGCCATGACAGGAACTCCCCAAATATTTTCGATCTATGGTTGGTTCAGTCTGTGGATGTGAAACCCACAGATATGAAGGGCTGACTATACTGTGTTGAATGACAGTGACAAGAGTTGGGTATATTTTTCTTATTCTTGATTTTAGAGAAAAAGTTTTCAACCTTGAGTATAATGTTAGCTGTAGGTTTGTCATATATGGCCTTGATTGTGTTCAGATATAATTCCTTCTATGCCAATATCACATTTATTGATATGTAAATGTTGAACCATCCTTGAATCTCAGGGATAAATCTTCCATGATCATGATGTATGATTCTGTTAATGTACTGCTGAACTTGGTTTGATAACATTTCGAGAATTTTTTGCATCTGTATTCACCAGGGATCTAAGTCTGTAGGTTTTTTGTTTTTTTTTTCCCTGTAATATCCTTATCTGGTTTTGTTATCACGGTAATAGTGGCCTCATAAATTGAAATTGAGTATATACTCTGCTTCAGTTCTTAGGAAGAATTTGAAAGGGATTGATGTTAATTCTTCAAATATTTGGTAGAATTTCACCAGTTAAACCATCTGGTCCTGGACTTCTATTTGTTAGGAAGTTTTAAATCCTGATTCACTTTCCTTACTCATTATTGGTATGTTCAAGTTTTCTATTTCTTTATGATTCAGTATTGGTAGACTGTATGTTTCTAGAAATTTATCTATTTCTTCTGTTATCCAATTTGTTGGAATATAATTTTTAATACTAGTCTTTTGTGACCCTTTGTATGGTATCAGTGGCAAAGTCTCCTCTTTCATTTCTGATTTTACTGATTTGGTCTTTCTTTTTTCCCCCTAGTTTAACTAAAGATTGTTCAATTTTGTATCTTTTCAAGAAAGAAGGTTGTAGTTTTATGGATCTTTTCTACTGTTTTTCTGGTGTTTATTTATTTCTGCTCTGTTCTTTATTTGCTTCCTTTTGCTAATGTTGGTCTTTGCTCTTGATTTTCCTGTTCTTCGAGGTACGAAGTTAGGTTGTTTTGAGTTCTTTTTTTCTCAATGTAGGTAATTATCACTACAAACTCTTAGAACTACCTTTGTTGCATTTCATAGGTTTTGGTATGTTGTATTTCCATTTTTTATTTATTTCAAGCTATTTTTGATAAGCATTTCTTCTTTGACCCATGGGTTGTTCAGGAATATGAACAACCATATATTTGTGAATTTTCCAGTTTTATTCCTGCTAATAATACCTAGTTTTATGTCACTGTGGTGGGAAAAGATAATACTTCATATGATTTCCATCTTCTTAAATTTGCTAAGACTTGTTCATCCTATCCTTGTTATATGAACTATCCTGGAGAAGGATCTGTGTGTGCTTAGGTAGAATGTATAGTCTTGATATTGAATAGAATATTCTATATATGTCTATTAGGTCCATTTGGCCTAAAGAATGGCTCAAGACCAAATTTTTTTAATGAATGCTCAATTTATCCATTGTTTAAAGTGGGGAATTCAATTCCCTATTGTTTTTTTTGTCTATTTCACTTTTCAAATCTTTTAGTATTGGGAGTGTGGTGAACTACCTCAGCTTTTGTTTGTCCTAGACAGCCTTTGTCTCTTCAGTTATGAAAGAAGGCTTTGCTGGGTAAAGTATTCTTGGTTGGCAGTTATTTCTTTTAGCATTTGAATATATACCATCCCATTCTCCTCTGACCTGTAAGTTTTTTGCTGAGAAATCTTTTTCTAGCCTTACTGGAGATTTCCTTATAAATTACATGCTTTTAAGTTTCATTTTGGTTTTGATTTTTGGCCTTTTATTGTAAGGTTTCTTGGAGAGTGTCTCTTTAGGTTGATTGTTATTTGGTGATCTATCAGCTTAACTTGGATGTTCAAAGCTTTCTCCAGATTTGGGAAGTTCTCTGACATTATTAGGGCCACACCTGCAGCATATGGAGGTTCCCAGGTTAGGGGTTGAATTGAGCTATAGCTGCTGGCCTAAGCCAGAGCCACAGCAACAGCAATGGCAACATGGGATCCAAGTTGTGTCTATGATCTACACCACAGCTTTTGGCAATGCTGGACCCTCAACCCACTGAGCGAGGCCAGTGACTGAATCCGCATCCTTGTGGATACTAGTTGGGTTCATCACCACTGAGCCATGATGAGAACTCCTGACATTATTTCTTTAAATAGGCTTTCTGTTTCTTCCTCCCTCCTTGGGAACTGAAATAATTCAAATGTAATAACTTTAGATGGTAAACCATAGATCACATAGGCTTCCTTCACTCTTATCATTCTTTTATTTTTGTTCACCTCTGACTGGATGATTTCAAAGTTCCTGTCTTTTATCTCACAGATTATTTTTTTTGGCTTGATCCATTCTTCTGTTGATGCCCCCTATTATATTTATTCCATCATTGTATTCTTAGCTCTAGAATTTCTGTTTAGTTCTTCTTATATAATGTCTCTTGTTTTGCTTACATATTACTTTCCTGATTTTGTTAAATTATCTCTGTTTTTTTGTGGCTCATTGAGTTTTTTTTTGTTTTTGTTTTTTGCTTTTTCCCAGGCTAAGGGTTGGGTCAGAGCTACAGCTGCTGCTCTGTGCCACAGCAACACAGGAGCTGAGCTATGTCTGCAACCTACACCACAGCTCATGGCAATGCCAGATTCTTAACCCACGAAGTGGGGCCAGGGATCAAACCTGCAACCTCATGGTTCCTAGTTGGATTCATTTCTGTTGGCACCATGATGGAAATGCCCGAGTTTTTTTTTAAACGGCTTTTTTTTTTTTTTTTAATTCTTAATGATTAAGTCACAGATCTCTATGTCTTTAGGTCACCAGAAAATCATCATGATCCTTTGGTGTCCTGTTTCCTCTATTTTTTTTTCATGTTCTTTGAAGTTTTCCGTTACTGCTTGAACTTGATGTAGTAGTAACCTCATCTAGTCCTTGAAGCTGCTTTCTCGAGAGAAATGATTACATTTCCACAGTCTTGTTGGAGATTCTGAAGTTATCTGACCCTTTATGGGTTAAACTGCTCCATGTTTTCTATTTTTGCATAATTCTTAAGCTTTTATGATTTATCCAGATTCTGCAACATACCAGGCAGGGTGAATGGCATATCTTTTTTGTTTTACCAAAGGAGGCACTGAAGTTCAAATCTGTGGTCTTTCTGTATCTGATAGATACAGACTGGTTTTTTGTGCATGCTCACCAGCTGTTTGCCAAAGGTTGTTCTTGCTGCTACTGTTGTGAGCATGCATAGGAAGCCAGCCACAGGATGGGAGGTTGTGTGAGTGAGACATGCAAATTTCCGTGGGATGCCCATCGGCCAGATGGGGACATCTGTGGGTGAGAAATTCCCAGTGGCTCATGGGTAGAATTCTTGTTGGATTTCCTGATGGAGTTAGTTCCTTGAATGCTCTTCAAGAGACACATCTTCCATTTTGCCAGTCTCTTCTGGCCCCTCTTACGTCCCAGTCATATAGCTCATAATTATTATTCCATATGGGATAAGAGAAATTAACCTCTTTGTCAGCATCCTGCATGGCTGGGGAACCCTGTTGCTTGCTCACACAACTCTCCCTTTCCCTTGCTGGAGCAATCACAGGCAGCAGAAACTCTCTCTTGGCCCTAAGCTGTGCCACCTTGGAGAAGGGGTGATGCAAATAGAGTCAAGCTGTACTTCTGACCCACTTCAATGCATCCAAATTCTTATTTTTTTTTCCTCAGTGGCGTGCTGGAACTTCTCTGAAAACTTGGACTTCTACAAAGAATCTCTTATCCATGGGTGTGTGTTTAAGACAGTGTTTTCAAGGGGTTCTTGGACAACAGTTGAGAAGGTGTGAAACTGCGTCATGGGCTACTGCAAGGTCCACAGTAATACTGAGGTCCATCTACCTGTTACCTGATTTGTGAGTAGGTGAGTTTTCCTGGGTCTCTTGGCTTATGGTGCTGGGCCCCACAGATTCCTCAAAGGTACTTTTGTCAGTGGATGAATACTGAATTTTGGGGGGGTGTATTTGGAAGGGGACAAAAATGAGGGATTTTTTTTTTTACAAGCATGATGCCAGTGTCACCTCAAGGCACCTTATTTTTGTAATGTTTCCAAAAATCTTATCTTGGAGCATGGTAGTTAATAGTTATTTTCAAATAGTCTCTTCTTTGCATTATCTCCGACTCTTCCTTGTATCTTTTCTTTTTGTTTTGGAACCTGTCTTCATTTTAGAAGTATTTATTAAATATCTGGTGATCTTTGGCTTTGCATTTGGGGAGTGGGACATTGAAACGCTCTTTAGAAAGTCTCACGTAATTATGGGACTTATTCACTTTTGTGGATCAAGTGTGATTAGCTATTTCCTTGTGGAATGATGGATGCAAAACATCAATGTATTTAGATCTTTCCCTTAAGTTGAAAATTTTTCTAGGGATAATTCTCCAATGTCCTGGCTGAGGAACATATGCCTGGCTGCTTTGTCTTCTGGGAGTTAAACTGGGAAAAGTACTAGAGATTTCATATTTAGCATGTGGATTTTCACTGAATTCTCATGACCTCAGGGGCACTTGGTACCTCCCAAGAGTTCCTGAGCCTATGGAATTTTCCCTGCCTTTTGAAATGAATTCACTGACTTTAGTGAAATTGGTAAGAAGTGAAAATAAATGTATATTCAAGTTAAATTTAATTGGATGCCCAAGGTTGATACACAAATTTATGGAAAATTCACATATACAATTTCTGTAATAGGAATTTAGATATAGGGAGCCTATGCAGTTTGAGTAACAACCGATCCATTAGTGACTTTCTGGCACCAAAGAACTTTAAAGTAGTTAAGGGTTAGAGACTCAGAGAGATGAAAACTAACTTGGGTGGTTACCAGTAGGGAGGAAGAAGATAGGAGTATGGGACTAAGAGATACACACTACTCTGTATAAAATAGATGAACAGCAAGGATGTATTGTATAACACAGGGAACTGCAAAAAAAAAAAAAAAAAAAAAAAAAAAAAAGAGTGAACATCCAGACTTTAGAAACTGCACCAGCTCTTGTGTATTTATGGGCTCATTCTAAGAAAGGCCACAGAGCAGGACCTTACCTTGGAAGTTTTCTTTTGAAAGGGGAGGCAGGTCTAAAGTCAGGAATGAATACTGGGGAGTGAGGAATTAAACTCCTTTGACTCTGTGGGCCTTAGGAACCAGAGAGGTACTGGGATTAGGAACTTGTTTTATTAAAAATGAGCATATGGGAGTTACCGTTGTGTTTCAGTGGTAATGAACCTGACTAATATCCATGAGGATGTGGGTTTGATCCCTAGTTTTGCTCATTGGGTTAAGGATCCAGTGTTGCCAGTGAGCTGGGGTGTATAGATCACAGATGTGGTTTGGCTCTCACGTGGCTGTGGCATAGGCTGGAAGATGCAGCTCTGATTTGGGAACTTCCATATAACACAAGTGCGGCCCTAAAAAGCAAAAATAAATAAATAAATAATAAAGGCATATGTTTAAGGACATTGCACTAGAGTCTATGTGTGGTTCATAATCAGGTTTCTAAAACATGGTCTAGAAGGGAGAGGTAAACTTAGGGATCTCTTGAAATTAGTACTGGGCCTTGGTTTCTAGGTTTTGCAGGCACTGTATGTAAAAGGGGTTTCAATCTTACTGCCTTACTTCCTTTTCTTCAGTCTCTCCATTATCCCCCAAACAGTGAGAACATATGGTTTATTTGACCTGTGTAAACTGGGACTTGAGGAAGCATCTTACCAGGCTTTAGACAAAGCAACCTAAAGGAGAGGAGTGGCCTGATGGGGACCTCCAATGACAGGCAGGGTCATACATGCTAGAGCAAGTGATGGTTCACAGGAGCCTGGAGCCAGGGGACAATCAAGAGAGACTTGAAGAGCACACAGGCATTTCTCAGGGAGTCCAGAATGCCTGGCATGACTTATCCAGTCAAATGGAATAAGGATCTCAGATACTGTAATTTGAGGAATGAAGATACATGAGAGAGATGGACCATCCTGGTTACATTTAAAAAACAGATAGTTTATAGTTTTCACCTTCACTTTTTAATACAAGATATCCTTTATTCTTTTGCTATGTTCTTCTAAACCTTTATGGAGCAACAGATGTGAATTATAATTCTTAATGACTTCTTTCCCATCTCTTTTTAATGAGATGGCATCCTATATGTTTTGCTCCCTTTTCTGTCTAGTCTGCTCCCACTCATGTACATTCCCACCAACCCTAAATCCTTCACACAGGCTTCTGAATTCTCTAGCACCTTTGAAGCAGATGCTGCTGCTCCTTCCTTCTCACCTCTGCCCCCATCTCGTGGACAGTTACTGCGCCTTCCCTCCCTTTCCCTCGAACTTTACTGCTGGCCTTAAACGAAACGAAAAATTATTTAAAAATTTCCATGTGCGATCTACATTCTCTAATTCTCAATTTTTGAAGATTCTTCAGGAAGTCCCCACAGTCTCTGCTCACACTGAGACTTTAGCCAGTATATCAGGACCTGCTGCTGTGCTCAGGTGTACCTGCTACATCTCTGGGCCATGGCCTTTTCCATCCTCTGCTTGTCAGTGTGTCCACTTTGCTCAGGGCTTTACTGTTAGCATTTTATCTCTAGGCTTAGAAAAATGAGAAATCAGTTCATCTTTTACAAAATGACTGGAGAACCCCAGCCTAAAGCACTCCATTTCTTTTCTTATGGGTACAAACCTTCTTTGTCATGGTTTTTCACCTTTCATTTCCCTGGTTTTCCTTTTGTTGCTTCTGATCTGTTTTTTTTTTTTTTCTTTGTTGAATCTCTAGCTCCTAGAGCAGTGCCTAGTATACGGGTGCTCAAGAAATTCTTGTAGAATGAATGAGTGAAGGAAGGAACTTGAACCAGAACTTCGTCCCTCTTCTAAATTCTCAAGAAAGGAGGTGGGCCTAACTCTGGATGAAACTTCAGAGTAGGTCAGAGTTCTCTGGTATCCTCCTTTCTAAATTTTATTCTGCAGCCTCCAACCCTTGAGAATTCCATGCTGTCTCTAAAGTGTTGATAATATTGTCCTTTAAAGCCTTCCTCTTTCATGAGAGCAGTGAAGCATTACAGAGCAGTCACCCTGTCAGGCATGGTGTGTTGCTTTATAGGGACTCTGTGACCCAATGCCTACAATAGACTTAGGAGTTAATTGATACCATTTCCATTGGCTAAATGAGGAAGCTGAGGTACAGAAATACTAGAACCTTGGACAATGTTCCACATCTGGGAAGCTTGTTAGGATCTGGGATTTTGAATATTGGTAGAACAAAAGCCAGAACTCATGTCCTTCACAGTTATGCCGTCTCTCCACACCTCAGGTTCCAGAACGCTCTGTCCACCTATTCCCCTTAGTGTTTGCATAAATCTGATAGGTTTTTTTTTTTTTAATGCTATAAGGAAACACTCATGAAATAATTTATGGTTTTGTTTTTAATATTTAGGGTGCAATATTGGCATCCTAAACATGTGTTCTGTGACTATGACCTAATGATAGTTGATGATTTTATAGTGTACACTTAGAAAATATTTATAAACACAGTAATAATTCTAGCAGTCTCTAAAACTCATTTTTTTATTGGTTAGTCATCTCTTCTGCCCTTGCCAAACCCCCTCACCCGTGCATTTATCACACCCCTCCTAAGAGTGAGGCACTGTACTAGATACTGGGATGATAGAGATTCTTAAACTCTTACGTACAGATTCCTCCCTCGGTTAAATCTCCCTGGTGTCTTGCCATTTTCTTAGGGTAAATGGCCAACACCTAAGCCTGACTTGTAGGACCCTGCAGGATCTGGCCTCTGTCCCCCTCCCATCACTGTCATCTCATTCTCATTCTCTCATCCCTACCTACCCCTTGCCCCCCAGTGAATGAACTCTCCTGAACTTCTTTCGGTCAGCTTACCCTCTCCAGGTTTAACATGTGTCATCTCTCTGCCTGGAACACTATTCTCCACATTATCTAAACTTGTTTTTTTTTGTTTGCAGCTGAGATAGCGCTCTCTGAAGGAAGTTTTTCTAACCCCCAGAATCTGGCTTAGCCCTTCTCACAGCTTTCTGCATACCCTGGGCTTTCCTGATTATAGACAGGTGAGGTCCTCACCGTTTTATGCCCTCAGCTAGCACAGCGCCATCCTGGGTAGAGACATAGTAGTGTGGTGGTGAGAGGCATGCAAGGGGATTGGGTGTCTGGGTAAGTGCAAAGATTTTGACTTTTAGAATATTACTTGCTTTTTTTTTTTTTTTCCCCCCCCCATGCTGGTGGCATATGGGAGTTCCTGCGCCAGGGACTGAACCCATACTGCAGCAGCAACAATGCTGGATCCTTAACCTACTGAGCCACAAGAGAACTTCTGCTTTGCTTTTTTTTCTTTTTTTTTTTAACCAGACCAAAGCATCACATTTCCTTCCAAATAACTATTAGTAGTATCTTCATTTATCTTGCTGTAGTTTTGCTGTCTTTTCTGGAAGGCTCCCAGTTCAGCCTTTAGTCCTCTTCCTTCTTCGAGCTCAAAGTATGCTAAAATCTTCTAGAAAGCCAAAAAAGAATTGGTGACATGACACCCCTTATTTTGGCCAAAGTGCTGTGTTACACATCTTGGGAGTTTCTTGCCAACTTCAAAATCCCTTTGCCTAATGTTGTGTGTTCTCTAAAAGATACAAGGAGCTGCCCTGGAATCACTTAGATTAATCACAGGGCATCTGCCGCTGAAGTTGTCATATGTGCCTGAATGGAGGTTCCAGCTGTTCCAGAAGCCACCAGCTGACCACTGTCTTGGCAGTGATTATTAGAGGGGTGGGAAGTCTAAATTCCAGACAAAGGGTAGGGGTCCTTGGGGTCGTGATTAACTCCTCCCAGCATTGCTTCTCTGGTGGGAGCAGATAAAGGGAACCATGTGTTTTTTTTTCCCCCCATCTTTCAACTGACCCAGAAGTATTTGATTCAATGTTATGAAAAATGCAACAATAGCAAATCGTTCCTTTGAAGCACTATCTACATGCTTAATTCTTAGGCATTGTAAGAATGCTGTCTATGTATGTCTTGGAAGGTATGAAATTAACTTTGTCAGAAGTTTTATTTAATTACAAAACTAAATTTCACATATGCTCAGCTTTTGAAGTTTGATGTTTACGTTAACTTTGTTCTTTCTTGGTTTTTTATTTTTTTATTTCTCAGTCTGTCACTTCTCATGACTCAGCTGTTGGAATGCTGGGCAGAGTGATAAATCCAAATGGTGTGCAGGGGATATTATTGTGGTAACGAGAAGAGGAAATACTATCTTGTGACTGTCAAATGTCATCTGCTTCACATTCGATCTAGTTCATACTTACATTAGGACTAAGGCAGAAACAGGAAAAAAAGTGCCAAAAAAGAGCACAATCTTTCTCACTGACTTCTTTCTAGGATGATCCCTAGGACTCCAGCGTTGATTTCTGCCTGACTTTTCCTTACAACCTCCACCAAATCAGGAGGGGGTTGTGGGGGAGGTGCATCTCTTCTCTTGGCTGTGGTTATTAGCTCTGCTCCCAGTGCTCCCCTTCTTGGAGTGGCCTCATCACAACTCCCTCTCCTGCTCCCTGCCTGCTGGAACCACCAGTTCCTACAGTTACCATGGTCACACTGAGCCTAAAGGTCATGGCTGCTCTGCCCAATAGTGAAGCCAAGAGAAAAAAAAGCAGAGCTTAGTGCTGAAAATAGAGATAGTCATGGTTACAGTATTTGGATCCTCCAGA
Source organism: Sus scrofa (assembly GCF_054392235.1). Lineage (NCBI taxonomy): Eukaryota > Metazoa > Chordata > Mammalia > Artiodactyla > Suidae > Sus > Sus scrofa. The sequence continues at coordinate 112,609,688 of NC_139385.1, read as the reverse complement.
TCCAGTAATGTGTGAAGTCAGCCCTACCTTTTGGCCTATTATGCTTAAACTAGCTTTAATGGTATTTTGACATGCTTCAAATCTTGGCTTATAATGGCCCAATACATTGCTCCAATGCTGTGATAATAAAAATCCCGTTTTCTTTCCTAGAAGCTCATGTGTGCTGATTTCTAGATGGTCCTTCCTGGGCCCATGGCAGTTGTGTCAGCTAATGAATGTCTTTTTTTGCAGCTCTAAATTCTGGTTTTGTTTATTTTATTTTTTATCGGCTGCCGTATTGGACAGATTCTGTGTGGCATCAATAGAAGACCACTAGAAACTCAAGACTGATATCCTGCCAGCTTCAGTGCCCCAGCAAAAAGAAAGCATTTTTTCTTTCATTTCTTTCTTCCTTCCATTTCTTTTTTTCTTTTCTTTTCTTTCTTTCTTTCTTCACACCTGCAGCATATGAAGGTTCCCAGGCTAGGGGTCTAATCGGAGCTATTGCTGCTGGTCTGTGCCAGAGCCACAGCAAAGCCAGATCTGAGCTGCGTCTGTGACATACACCACAGCTCAAGGCAATGCTGAATTCTTAACCCACTGAGCAAAGCCAGGGATCGCACCTGAAACCTCATGGTTCCTAGTTGGATTTGTTTCCACTGTGCCAGGATGGGAACTCCATCTTTCTTTCTTTTTTTCTTTTTAGGCCACAGCCAGAGCATTTGGAGGTTCCCAGGCTAGGGGTTGAATTTGAGATGTAGCTGCCAGCCACAGCCACAGCCACCCCAGATCTGAGCCATGTCTGCGACTTACACCATGGCTCACGGCAATGCTGGATCCTTAAGCCACTGAGCGAGACCAGGGATCGGACCCAGATTCTAGTGGACCATGTTCATGACCACTGAGCCACAGCAGGATCTCCAAAAGCATTTTTTCTTATAGAACTACTAGAAAGATCTCAGAGATGATTCTGACTGGCTTGGGTCCAGTCAGAGACTAATTCCTGAAACAATCAAAAGGGAACTTTTGATGGGCCAGGCTTGATCTCATGACCATCCTTGGGCCTGACAGTGGGGTCAGCACCATCAAAACAGGAAAGATATGTCCTAAGGCTGAAGAAAGGGATTATGGGAATATCTATTTGTTTACCACAGGGCTACTCTTTGCCTTAATCTTGGCCTTTAAGCAGGGTCCTGGGTTGTTCATGAAGACTCCCATGTTCTGGGAAGAGTGGGCTGTGACCTTCCACATCTAGAAGCCTTTCTACTACTGCACAGTTTTCTCTCCCCTGGTGTTAATACTATGCCTGTGCCTGTTGACTATTTTCTATCTTATCCTGATTTCCTTAGGAATCAAAGCCTGAGGCAGAGGCTCCTGTGCTACTTCTTTATTAGGGAGCACAATCCCAGGGAATATGAGGGGAAGGAAAGTGAAAATGAGTCAGGAAAGGGAGGAAAGCCAATACAAAGATGCATCACCACTTGGTGTCTAGAGCAACTGAGAGCTCAGACTTGTGGGATGATCTTCTCAGAGATTGTGTAAATGACTGGTCTGCAAGGTATGTCTAAGGGAGGAAGTTATAATAATTCATCCACTGGCTCCTGTCTGCCCTTGATCAAAAGTTAACCACATGGGTGTTAATTCCTCTGAATACCTGGGATGTGTATATGTGGGCTCTGCGGCACATCCCATCTCAGTATTAGCAGTGAACCCTGGGAAGGAGGCAAGAAGTACATGATAAAATTATGAGGAGAGACATTGTCTGGGCTCCTACGTTATGAAATGGTGCCCTCGGGATGAGGAGGCACAAGGCCAGTCAGAGGATCTTCCAAGGCAATGGCCAGCTCAACTGAAAAGATTTGGACAAAAAGGTTTATGACGCAAACTACAGTTGCTAATTGATACTTATCATTTCCCTCCTCGATCTCTTCTAGAATTCATCTACCTGTGGCCAATATTTCAATAGGTCTGGTGTGCTTACCCAGTAAGGTGACTCAAACCTTTCATCCTTAAGGTTTTCTATGCTTTGCTTATGTCAGGCTGCGGTTGCTACAGTTGTCTGTTCACGGTTAATTACTGACACAAGAAGCATCAAGGGATGTTCCAGGGAATCCTCTGCTTCTAGACTTAATCCTTCCTTCATCCTTTGGTTGTCAGTTACCCCAGCTCCTCATGGTTGTTGAGATCCATCACTCTTACCAATGGATGACTCTTTGTCCAGTAGCATGAGGAAGCTAGTGACCTTTAGTATTATAGTTGATAAATTCATTGGAATTAGTTTGTGTTCAATAAGGGAAAAACCTTATTCCTCACATTTCTCATTTTTTCTCTATCCCCATCTCAAATTAGGAAGTAGGATGAGAAAGTAGGTCACCAGGAGTGATGAGGAAAGGGGCCAGTTCTGCTTTTATTCCTTGGTTCCCAGGATCCTATATTCTATGTATTGGGAACAAAGCATTATTGGTCAAATACAAATGCCACATTTTGGACAAGAAAGCCTCAACTCCATAGGGCTGTCCACAACCTGGCACTTTAGCTGTGAACCTTTAACAGCCTATTGACTGCTTTGTTAAGTTGGCTGCTTTTGGGTGATGAGCAGTTGGTCATATGTTCATGTACCTATTGTTGAGTTCTTGATGAGAAATTGCTCCCTTGGTCCAAGGCAAAGTTGTGGGATGTCGTTATAAAAAAGACACTCTAGAAGTCCTTGGATGATACTGGCCGGGAAGGAAAATCCATATCCAGAGTAGAGACATATTCTGGTTGGAATAAATTGCTATCCACTCTAGGATGAAATGGATGTTATAGAACTAACGTGCCATCCAACAGTTGGACAGTCTTCTCTAGGATGGTGCCATATGAGGGCTCAGCATTATTCTTTCCTGCTGGCTGCTCATGCATGGGACAGCATAGCTAGATGAGTCTTGCTGAGAGGGAGTTCATAGTGAGGAAGCCTTGTGCAGCCTCCATTCCTGCCACCATGATCACTCTGTTCATGGACTCATTGTGCCAGCTTGAGGCAGTGAAGTAGACAGTCTGGCTCATACCCACATGACAAATCATTCCTATCCATTTGGTCTTTGAGAGTCTTCTCCATGGGGAAAGGTCTTTGCAGGGAGTGAGACATAATATTTGCATATTTGGTGCCAAATGTCCTTCATTATATCCCTTTCAAAGACCTCTTTTCCTCAATCTTCTAATCCATTCCTTTGGGCCCCTGATCACCCAGTCAATCCATTGCCCAGGATTCCTTGTATATCTGTATTCGAAGCAATCTCTCCATACAAGGTGAATGATAAAATAGATGGCTCACAGCTCTGCCCACTCGGATTTCATTAACCATCCTTTAGGGTCCTTCCTGAAGAGGCCTGAAATCCTAGGAAACAGGAATGAGGGCAAGGGGGAAGTGAAGCAAGCAAGGTGGAAAATCTAACATGCTGATGCCTTGCTCAAGTGATATTGGACCTCTAAATGACTATTTGTCAAGATGGTCTGTTCGGTGGAGAAAGGAAAAAGACTTTGTTCCCTGGTCAGAGTTTTGCCCCAAGTGTTCATTCTTATACACTTTTGGGTTGCATATATTTGAGTTCCAACTGAGTCCTATAGAGTCTCACTCTTCCATGATACAGGTATGTGATGAGATGCTACTGGGCTGAAATTGGACAGATTTCCCACAGAGTTGGTAGCTTCTGCAGCCACCGAGCTTAGAAAAAACAGCCAAATTCCCTGGGCATAGATGAATATGAGGATATGACATGATGCATAAGATGTGTCTGATTTCATTTTCCTTCCTTATGGAAACCTTCCTTGCAGAGTGATGGTACACTTACCGTATATTCCATACAACCTCCGTAGCTCCCCAAACATCTTTGTGAAGTAGGCAGGTATGCTACTGGGGAACATAAAGGCAAATCTGAGGACATAAAGTTGAATCAGACTTGGTCAGTTGTTTTCTCTCAAGAATTTTGAAGTCAGTTACATCCTCATTTGACAGATGAGAAAATGAAAGGAAGGAAATGGTGATTTTCTTCAAGTTGTTCAACCAGAACATGGCAAAGCTGGACCTATTGACAATATTTTATGACTTCCATTCCAAATAAACTGTGCTGCCTATCCCCGTTACTGGAGTATTAAAACAGAAAGTGACTGACAAGCATGGGTTCATGACTCATTGCACAGGTTCAAGTTTAAACCTTGCCTCACAGTACATGAGATTTGTAAGTTCTTCTGTGATAATAGCATATCAGTAGATTCAGGTTGTTTTTTTTTAATGCTACATTTGCAGTAGGTAGGACTGACAAATTTATTGTTGAAGGGCATCTCTCTATCTAATTGCAAAAATAAAAACATCAATTGTAATACCTTTAGAAAATGCTTACAAATAAAAATTGGAAATAAAGCAAATAACACTGTATCTAATCTTGTTGATTTTAACATGTTGTGACTATCTTTCCATATCTTTTAATAGTTGACTATATCTTCATTTTAATAACTTTATAGTTTCCATTATGTTTATATCATCATGTGTTTAATTATTTATTGTTGGATGTCAATTTTCTCAGTTTGTCCATATTAAAAACTACTTCATTGAATAGCCAGAGAGGTATATCTTTGTGACATTGATAATTTAAAATAAAAACTTCTTCATTATGAAGTTTCTGATACAAAAAGCCTGCACTCTGATGATACATATAGATACTTGTGTGTCCCTTATCTTACTACCTTGCCAACTTTGGGTATGATAATTTTAACATATTCATGTGATAGAAAAATATAAAATAGAAAATCTTTAATGACTACAGGGAAAATATTTTGCTAAAAAGGTAACAGGAATTCTAATCCAAATAAGGATAGAGTTAACATGTTAATCTGACACTTGCATATGTTCCTTGTGGTAAAGTTTTTCAAAAGTGATCCCGATTATTTCCTTCCCCGTGTCTGGCTTTGGCAATGCGATTTGCAGTATCTCCCATCAAAGGCTGGAGTCCACTTCCTCACTCCCTGGATCTGGGGTGGACCTGTTTTTGTTTGGCAAACTGGCCCAAAACACAGAGGGCACGGAGAGATGGCAGAAAGAGGCAGAACTTCCAGATTGGTAGCTGGCAGGTGTAATGAGCTAGGGAAATTACATATGATACTTGGCCTTGAGTGGCTGCATGAGGAGTAGATGTCCTCATCCAACCTCCAGAATCTTAAAAGGTCACGTAGAGGCCTTAGCTGGTGTCAGTTGTGTGTTCTGTCTGCATGGTCTCCACCACACCTTACTTTCCCAAGGGTGCTCCCTTGTCCTTGAAGTGGCTGCTAGTGAGGGAACAGTAGGTAGGACCTCTCTTCCAAGAACAGAGGAGGGCATGAGGAGCCCTCCAGGTCAACCAGCAGTCACATCCTTTGGATGACCACCTCTAACAACTTGTGACTTGCTTTGGCCCATAGACCATAGCAAAAGTGGTTTGCTGTTTCTGAGCCTAGGGCCCTCAGAGGCTTTTTACAGTTTCATTTGCTCTCGTGGAATCACCATGTGAATAAGCCCAGGTTGCCTATTGGATGATGAGAGATATGTGGCCTGGGCACTCCATCACCCCACTAGCCAAACAACTCCCAGAAGCAGGGCTGGGTAGCTGATCTGTAGTGGAAAACAAATATGTGAATGGTCCAGCTGAGATCAGAGTCGCTCAGGTAAACACAGTTGAAACTGCTGACTCTTAGGTTCCTGAGAAAAAGAAAGAATTAGTGCCCTACATTATCACATTTCCAGATAGTTTGTTACCCAACAAAATTAACTGAAAAAAAAAAGTTCATCATATTTTGGTGGAGAAGGTAACATTGCTACTTGATGAAAAATTTTAGTTGAAAAATAGGAAAAATATTGTTTCCAAAACAAAAAGATCAAATCATCTGATTGTTATAAGCACAGTATTATAAAGTTATAAAAGTGAAAATAGGAAGTTGTATGCCCTGGCAGTTATTAAATGTTTATGAATTCATTTCCCCGTAGGTATCCTTGGGAACTGTTTTAGGTAGGCAATTCTGCGAGACTGGTTAAGAGAAAGGATCTCTTGGCTGAGAATAACATTATGCAGGGTTTAGTCCTAATTCTAAAACTAGAAAGCCATGTGAATTGAGAACCGGGTGTTTTTATCTCTGTGGGCCTCATTTTTTACCACTGCAGAATAAAGGGCTTTTAATAACAGCAACAACAATAGCCAAGATTTATTGGCTGCTTATTCAATGTGACAGGCTCTGTTCTGTGGACTTTCATGTATTATCTGATTTCTTACAGTTGTGGCTCAAATATCTCATCTGTAAAAGTTAAAATATTATCTTTTCTGTTGTGAAGATTAAATGAAATGAACCGAAATCATCCCTGGGGTATGAGGGTGCTAATAGTCTGACGCTGATCACTATTTTCTTTATAAGACGATGAAATTAACCATAGTACTTTTCATCTTTATTTACCAAATTGATTGTTAAATACTTATGAGGTAGGTGTTTTTTTTAAAACAGAACTTTGCTTCATTCACTGGGGATCCTTTGGGACTGGACTTCTCAAGCCAATGTCAATAAATGCTAGGTCAGCAGTTTGTCAATAACTCAAAGGTCTAGGCAGCATTTGGCTGAGCTTGGAGAAAAATCAAAAATTTCAAGGAAAACCTGAGAAATTTTGCCATTTGTATGGCTTTAAAGATTGACTATTTCAAGCGACTTTCATATCAACAGATGCCAAGGTGGGGACGGCGTGCATCCATCAGACTGACACTTGGCAGGGATTCTTCCCCCCCCCCCCCCCCCGCTGTACAGCAAGGGGATCAAGTTATCCTTACATGTATACATTTTTCCCCCACCCTTTGTTCTGTTGCAATATGAGTATCTAGACATAGCTCAATGCTACTCAGCAGGATCTCCTTGTAAATCTATTCTAAGTTGTGTCTGATAACCCCAAGCTCCCGATCTCTCCCACTCCCTCCCTCTCCTGTTGGACAGCCACAAGTCTATTCTCCAAGTCCATGATTTTCTTTTCTGAAGAGATGTTCATTTGTGCTGGATATTAGATTCCAGTTATAAGTGATATCATATGGTATTTATCTTTGTCTTTCTGGCTCATTTCACTCAGTATGAGAATCTCTAGTTCCATCCATGTTGCTGCAATTGACATTATGTCATTCTTTTTTATGGCTGAGTAGTATTCCATTGTGTATATATATACCACATCTTCCTAATCCAATCATCTGTCGATGGACATTTGGGTTGTTTCCATGTCTTGGCTGTTGTGAATAGTGCTGCAATGAAATGCGGGTGCATGTGTCTCTTTTAAGTAGAGTTTTGTCCGGATAGATGCCCAAGAGTGGGATTGCAGGGTCATATGGAAGTTCTATGTATAGATTTCTAAGGAATCTCAAAACTGTTCTCAATAGTGGCTGTACCAGTTTACATTCCCACCAGCAGGGCAGGAGGGTTCCCTTTTCTTCACAGCCCCTCCAGCACTTGCCATTTGTGGATTTATTAATGATGGCCATTCTGACTGGTGTGAGGTGGTATCTCATGGTTGTTTTGATTTGCATTTCTCTTATAATCAGTGATGTTGAGCATTTTTTCATGTGTTTGCTGGCCATCTGTATGTCTTCCTTGGAGAACAGTTTATTCAGGTCTTTTGCCCATTTTTCCATTGGTTGATTGGCTTTTTTGTTGTTGAGTTATATAAGTTGCTTATATATTCTAGAGATGAAGCCCTTGTCAGTTGCATCATTTGAAACTATTTTCTCCCATTCTGTAAGTTGTCTTTTTGTTTTCTTTTTGGTTTGCTGTGCAAAAAGCTTGTCAGTTTGATTAGGTCCCATGGGTTTATTTTTGCTCTAATTTCTATTGCTTTGGGAGACTGACCTGAAAAAATATTCATGAGGTTGATGTCAGAGAGTGTTTTGCCTATGTTCTCTTCTAGGAGTTTGATGGTGTCCTGTCATATATTTAAGTCTTTCAGCCATTTGGAGTTGATTTTTGTGCATGGTGTGAGGGTGTGTTCTAATTTCATTGCTTTGCATGCAGCTGTTCAGGTTTCCCAGCAATGCTTGCTGAATAGACTTTCCTTTTCCCATTTTATGTTCTTGCCTCCCTTGTCGAAGATTAATTGACCATAGGTGTCAGGGTATATTTCTGGGTTCTCTATTCTGTTCCATTGGTCTGTCTGTCTGTTTTGATATCAGTACCACACTGTTTTGATGACTGTGGCTTTATAATAATTTTTTGTAATAATTTGTAGTAATTTCTTGTAATAATTGTAATAATTGCGGCTTTGTAATAATTTTTTGAAGTCTGGGAAAGTTATGCCTCCTGCTTGGTTTTTGTTTCTCAGGATTGCTTTGGCAATTCTGGGTCTTTTGTGGTTCCATATAAATTTTTGGATTGTTTGTTCTAGTTCTGTGAAAATTCCATGGGTTATTTGATAGGGATTGCATTGAATCTGTAGATTGCTTTGGGTAGTATGGCCATTTTTACAATATTGATTTTTCCAATCCACGAACATGCAATATCTTTCCATTTCTTTACATCTTCTTTAACTTCTTAGATTAAAGTTTTATAGTTCTCAGCATATAGGTCCTTTACCTCCTTGGTCAGGTGTATTCTGAGGTATTTGATTTTTTTGAGGTGCAATTTTAAAAGGTATTGTATTTTCGTATTCCTTTTCTAATCTTTCATTGTTGTTATATAGAAATGCGACTGATTTCTGAATGTTAATCTTGTATCCTGCTACTTTGCTGAATTTATTAATCAGTTCAAGGAGTTTTTGGGTTGAGTCCTTAGGGTTTTCTATGTATAGTATCATGTCATCTGCATGCAGTGACAGTTTTATCTCTTCTCTTCCTATTTGGATGCCTTTTATTTCTTTTGTTTGTCTAATCTCTGTGGCTAGGACTTCCAAAACTATGTTGAATAGCAGTGGTGAGAGTGGGCATCCCTGTCTTGTTCCAGATTTGAGGGAGAAGGCTTTTATTTTTTCTCCATTGTGTATTATATTTGCTGTGGTTTTGTCATAAATGTCTTTGTTTATGTTCAGGAATGTTCCCTCTATACCCACTTTGGCGAGGGTCTTGATCATGAATGGATGTTGGACTTTGTCAAAAGCTTTTTCTGCATCTATTGAGATGATCATATGGTTTTTGACCTTTTTTTTGTTAATGTTGTGTATGATGTTGATTGATTTGCATATGTTGAACCATCCTTGTGAACCTGGGATGAACCCTATCTGGTCATGGTGTATGATCTTTTTGATATGTCATGGGATTCGGTCGGCTAAAATTTTGTTGAGAATTTTTGTGTCTATATTCATCAGATATTGGCCAATAGTTTTCTTTTTTGGTGGTATCTTTGTCTGGTTTTGGAATTAGGGTGATGGTGGCATCACACAATGTCTTTGGGGGTGTTCCTCTTCTTCAACCTTTTGAAAAAATTTGAGGAGGGGCACCAGATCCTCTTTATATGTTTGATAGAATTTGCCTGTGAAGCCATCTGGTCCTGGACTTTTATTTGTAGGGAGTGTTTTTATGACATCTTCAATTTCATTTCTAGTGATGGGTCTGTTCAGTTGGTCTGTTTCTTCTTGACTCAGTTTTGGCAGGCTATAAGATTCTAGAAAACTGTCCATTTCTTCCAGATCATCACATTTGTTGGCATATAGTTGTTCATAGTATTCTCTTATGGTATTTTGTCTTTCTGCAGTATCCGTTGTGATTTCTCCTTTTTCATTTGTAATTTTGTTTATTTGAATTCTTTCTCTCCTCTTTTTAGTGAGTCTGGCCAGGGGTTTGTCAATTTTTTTTTTTTTACCTTTTCAAAGAACCAACTCTTAGTTTTATTAATTTTCTCTATTGTTTTTTGAATCTCTATTTTATTGATTTCTTCTTTAATCTTTACAATTTCCTTACTTCTGCTGACGTTACGTCTTTTTTGTTCTTCTTTTCTGATTCATTTAGATGGAGGGTTAAGTTGTCAATTTGGGATCCTTCTTTTTTGAGAAAGGCCTGTATCGCTATGAATTTCCCTCGGAGCACTGCTTTCGCAGCATCCCATAGATTTTGAGAAGTTGTGTCTTCATTATCATTTGTCTCAAGGTATTTTTTAATTTCCTTCTTGATTTCCTCATTGACCCATTGATTTTTTAGTAGCATGTTGTTTAGTCTCCATGTAGTAGGTTTTTTCTCATTTCTTTTCCCATGGTTGATTTCTAGTTTCATGACATTGTGGTCAGAGAAGAAACTTGAAATAATTTCTATGCTCCTAAATTTGTTGAGGTTAGCTTTGTGTCCCAATATGTGGTCGATTCTTGAGAATGTTCCATGTGCACTTGAGAAGAATGTGTATTCTGATTTTTTTGGATGTAGTGTCCTGAAGATATGAATTAAGTCTAACTTTTCTATTGTTTCCTTTAGGATCTCTGTTGCTTTATTGGTTTTCTGTCTATAGGATCTGTCCATTGGTGTGAGTGGGGTATTAAAGTCTCCTACTATGATTGTATTCCTATCAATTTCTCCCTTTATGTCTGTTAGCATTTGTTGTATGTATCTGGGTGCTCCTATATTTGGGGCATATATGTTGATGATGGTAACATCCTCTCCTTGGATGGATCCCTTAATCATTAAGTAGTGTCCTTCTTTGTCTTTCTTTATGTCTTTTGTTTTAAAGTTTATTTTGTCTGATATGAGTGTTGCAACTCCTGCTTTCCTGTCATGTCTATTGGTGTGAAATATTTTTCCTCACCCTTTCACTTTCAATCTATATGTATCCTTTGTCCTAAGGTGAGTTTCTTGTAGGCAGCAGATTGAAGGTTTTTGCCTTTTTATCCACTCAGCCACTCTGTGACTTTTGATTAGAGCATTCAGTCCATTGACATTTAAGGTGATAATTGATAGATGATTATTTATTGCCATTTTGAACCTCATGTTCCACTTGATTCTATGGTTCTCTATTCTTCCTTTCTTTTTTTTTGTTGGATGGCCTCCAATTATTTTCTGCTTGAGTGTATTTCTTTCCATTTTTTGCGAATGCAATATTTAGTTTTGGCTTGTGGTTGCCATGTTTTTTAAGTATGCTAACCCCTTCCTATAATTGTGTGTTTTAGTCTGATGGTCCTGTAGGTTCGAACACTTCATTACTATATTAAAATTAAGAGAAACAAACAAACCAAAAAAGGGTCTATTTATTTCCTAAAATCCCTTGCCCACACTTTATGATTTTGATGACTCTTTTTTTTTCTTTTTAATTTTATTTTGTTGGAAAAATATTCATGATTAAATCTGTATGCTGGGTTATTTGAGTGACTGCTCTCTGATTGTGTTTTCCTCAATCCTAGTTCTTCCTCTTCTTTTTTTTTTTCTTGTTCCTCCCTTTCTTTCCTTCCTTTCTTTTTGGTTTAGAGAAGCCCTTTTAATATTTCTTTTAGCCTGGGTTTTGTATCGTGGTATTCTTTTAGCTTTTGTTTGCTGGAAAAAATTTTTATTTCCCCTTCTATTTTAAATGATATTCTTTATGGGTTGAGTATTCTAGGTTGCATATTTTTTTCTTTTAGCACTTTAAATATCTCTTGCCATTCCCTCCTGGTCTGTAGTGTTTCTGTAGAGAAATCAGCTGATAACCTTATGGGGGTTCCCTTATAGGTAACATTTTGCTTTTCTCTTGCTGCCTTTAGGATCTTCTCTTTATCACTAACTTTCACCATTTTTATTATAATGTGTCTTGGTGTGGGTCTATTTGGGTCCAACTTGTTTGGGGCCCTCTGTGCTTCCTGTATCCTGAACTCAGTATCCTTTAGATTTGGGAAGTTTCCAGTGATAATTTCTTCAAATATTTTTTCCTTCCCCTATCTTTTTCTACTCCTTCTGGAATTACTATTATGCGTAGATTGGCCTGCTTTATTTTATCCCATAGGTCTCTTATATTGCTTTCATGTTTTTTCATTTGGTTTTCTGTCTGCTGACCTGATTGGGTGATTTCCATTATTCTATCTTCCACATCACTGATTCGTTCTTCTGCATTATTCATTCTGGTTTTTACTGCCCTGAGCTCAGTTTGTATCTCTGCAAATGAATTTTCTAGTTTTTCTTGGCTCCTCCTTATATTTTCTAGTTCTTTTCTGAGGGTATCTGCATTACTGTTCATATCTTCTCTTAATTCCTTCAGTATTTTCACTATTTCTCTTTTGAACTCCAGGTCTGTCAGACTGCAGAGATCTGTTTCATTGTTGTCTTCTTTAGGTGAGTTCTCCTGTTGGTTTGACTAGGGGTGGTTTCTCAGCTTCTTCATCTTGCCTGTTGTTTTCTTTTTCCTGGTGGAGTTGTACTCTCTGTAGCTGGGCAGGGCTTGCCTTGGCACTGCTGTGGAATGTTTCCTGAGGGCTGGCATTGTTGGTCAGTCTTCTTTGAGGCAGTGCAGCTTTTCTGGAGGGTGGGTGGGGCTAACAGGGTCTCTCTGAAACAAAGGAGGACTTCCTGAGGGCAGACAGGACTGGGAGTTTTGCACCGTGATGGAAGCACATTTCACTTGGCCGGGCAGAGCTTGCTCTGGTGTTTTTGGGCTGTGGGGGCTCTTGCAGGGGGATGGCAGTGCTGAGTGGCTGTTCTGCAGGAGTGCAGCACCCCCTGAGGGCTTGAGCAGCTAGCTGGGCCGCTGCGAACACAATAGGCTCTTCCCCAGGGTAGCCTGATGTGGAAGGACTGTCTGAAAATGTACGCAGGTCTTTTCATGGCCCAGCCAAGCTTGTTCTCACTTTTCTGGGATGCAGGCCTTTCCTGGGGAGCTGGTTGTGGTTTGTGCTGCTCTGTGGAAGTGTAGCCCCTCCAAAGGGCAAGCAGGCCAGGGCAGGGACAGCCCCTGCAGTGGTAGGCTTCTGGCAGTTGTTGAGGCCAGCCCTCCCAGATGTCAGGCAGCCCCAGGTCTGGCATAAGGGATGTGGGGGGGATGCATTGGGAAGCACAGCTTTCTGATAGTTGGTGGGCTGGTAAGCTGACTGTGGCATGGGGAGTATTCTGTGGGGGCCCACCCCTTCTTCTCTCCCCTCCCCAGCACTGGCACAGACCCAGCTCTTCTCCCAGGTTCCCTCTGATGTGGCTTTCCACTTCCCCACCCTTAGTGTATTACTCCCTCCCTCTGTCCTGTCAAACTTGACAGACCAGTTCCTAGACCTCCCAAGCAGTCTCCACTCTACCCACCCCAGCCCTTTCCCAGGGACTAACCTCTGGAGTCAAGGTCTCGGTGCCCAGCCCCCACCCAAGTGTCTCAATTTTTGGTGACTGTACCAGTAGTTCAGATGATCTGTTCGGTTGTCACTCTGCTTTTCAGAACTCTGACTTACTGCTACATTCTTCTCTGCATCTGGAGATTCCTCCTGTTTGGTTGATCTTTCTGTTTAGTAGGTGACTTTCCAGGGTGTGGGATACCTTTCTCCTCTGCAGTTCCCTTTCGGGAGTGCCCATCGAGTTCAGATTCACCTTCTCTCACTCTCCTCTTTTCTCTTGTTTTACCTTGTAATGTCATGAGATTCTTGCCGTTATTGGAGTTTAGGTTCTTCTGCTAGCAATTGGTTGCTGTTCTGTGTGAGTCATTTAACCTGTAGATGTGTAGTGTGTGTGTGTGTGTGTGTGTGTGTGTGTGTGTGTGGGAGAGGGCAAGCATGTCCCCCTACTCTTCTGCCATCTTGCCTCCTCCCTGGCTGGGATTCTTGAACCTGCATGAAGCACAAATGATAAGGGAAAATTTTGATTTCTAGAAGCTATTAGATTTAGTGTCTGTTGGTAAAGGAACACTGCTATCTAGAGAGGGATAAGGCAAACTGCAGAGTGGGAGATAGTATTTGCACTACCTACAAACACAAATATTCTTATCCCATGTGGCAATAAGAAAAAAGTGTGTGAATAGAAAAATGGGCAAAATACTTGAATAGGTACTTGCAAATATCCAACAATGCTAATATCATAAGAAAAAGTGCGTGAAATCATCAGTCAAGGGGGAATTACATTAAATCACAATAACTGGGATGGCTAAAATGTAAAAGATAATACCAAATCTTTGCAAAGATGTAGAGTAACTCTAGTTCTCAAACACTGTTAATGGGAGTATAAATTGGTACCACAGCTTTGGAAAACTGTCATCTCTACTGAAAGCAAAAGCTTGTACATCCTCCCAACCAGTTATTTTACTCTTGGTTATATGTTCAACAGGAAACGTGTACATCATGTTTACCTGTACATGTACAAGGATGTTTTTAAAATGCTACTTGTAATAGAACAAATCTGGAAATAAGCACATGTCTGTCAACAGTAGTAAATGTGGTATATTCATAAACTGTAATACTTTATTTTTCATGTCCACACCTGTGGTGTATGGAAGTTCCCGGGCTAGGGGGTCGAATCAGAGCTGCAGCTACAGGTCTACACCACAGCAACATGGGATCCAAGCCGCATCTGCAACCTATGCTGCAGCTGCAGCAATGCCAGATCCTTAACCCCCTGAGCGAGGCCAGGGAGCAAACCCTCATCTTCATGGACACTGTGGGTTCTTAACCCACTGAGCTGTAGTAGGAACTCCTGTAATGCTTTGCAATAACATGGATGAATCTTATAGAAACGTTTAGTAGATAAAGATGGGCACAAAAGAGTATATGTGCCATGACTCCAGATACAAAGCTGAAAAGCAGGCAAACCAACCCATAGTGTTGGGGCTGGTTATTTGGTGGATGATGACTAGGAGGAGCAAATGTTTACCTTAGGGATTTTAATGACCGAGATAAGGGCATTTAGGGGCTTCTGAGATGCTGGACATGTTCTATTTCTTGATCTGAATGAAATGATACAGGTGCTCACTGAATATTTGTTGAGCTGTTTATGACTTGTGTGCTTATCTGTATGCTTATTAGACTTCAGTGGGTAAGTTCATCTTTTTAAGTCAGTGGACTTATGGGAGCTGTTAGTGTCCCACAGAATAGCCATGGGGTTGTAGAAAGCAATGGCACTCAGATGTGGCACGAGCAGAGTGTGCCCTTTCATGGGAGGGACCCGATTTTTGGTACTCGGTACTAGCTCTTTTTTTGGGAGGGGGGATGTCTCTTTTGGTGTTTCCATAGCATATGGAATTTCCAGGCCGGGGATCAGATCTGAGGCACAGTTGTGACCTAAGCCGTAGCTGCCAGGATCCTTCTCCCACTGTGCTAGGTTAGGGATTGAATTTGTGTCCCTAGTGCTCCCAAGATACTGCCAAAAGGCCTCACAGCAGGAACTCCAGTACCAGCTCTTGAGTGGCCCCGGGATCCAGTAACTCAGAAAGGACCAGGCCCAGGCACTTTAGTTCTGGTTGATGATGATGCATATAAGCAAAGATCACAAAGTCTGGGGGTGCCTGGTAGAATGTAGGTGAATCCTGTGGATTCAGAGAACAACAATAAGGTCAGAGGAGAATTAGTAAAAGCTGAAGGGAGCAGGAGAGTTAGGACTGACATCCAAATACCCAGAGCAAATAGAAGGTTACAGATAGGAAGGCAGATTTACAAGGTACTTTAGCTTGCCTGCTGATCCAAGGGCAACAACTGTTTACTCTGGTGATGGGAAGTTTTCTTCTTGGTGAGGACAAGGCTGTTTTTTGCTCCTCAAAGTAAGGCAAGACTTGCTAGGTTCCTGGTGGTTGAAGCACAGAACAAGAGTGAGAATCTCCTGGTGGGGGAGAATTCAGTTCTAATGGTTTTGATGATTCAGGGAGGAAGGGTAGTTACTTCCATCAGTGGCAAGGGAAAACTCACTGCTGTGTGGGCGCTGTGCAAAATAATTAGGACCAAAACCCATTTAATTGGAAGATTTCCTACCTTAGCTGCTCTGGCTTCTAGCAGAAGAACAAACAACAGTTGGTCCTCAAATGCTAATCGTGATACGGCGTGACTCCATCCCGCTAAGCATGAACCAAGCGTGTGTTGGGAAATGCAAGTGAAATACTAATGCTTGCATAATACCTCATCTTATACAGCACTTTATCCTTTCAGAGCACTTTTCCAAATGTGATCCCATCTGCAACTCCAAACATCCCTCGAAGGGAGGGAGGGCCAGCCTGTATTCCTATCCATTTAAACAGATGACTTAGCTGGGTCCCAAAGAGGAAGGCGTGACCGACCAAAGGGCTTAGAACTCCAGAGCGCTGGCATTACTTCCCTCCTGAGATGCTTTCTTGGCTAAACTGTGATGCATGGTGCTGGAACGCTCACTAAAGGCAACATGGGACATGGAGCAAAGATTTCTTTTTAGATTTAGGAGGTTGCACATGTTGCTAATGCTGATACAGGATTTAGAAATGGAAGCCTGAGAGGTGAGGTCTTTTTTTTTTTTAATTTTAAAGGTCTTATTTCTAGGAACGAGCAACACCTGGGTTTCCTAGAGTCCAAAGACTGGCTTATTTTTCCATTGATAAGACCTAAGAGCCCTTTGCTGGAAACTCATCATGCAGGATCATACTTCTCTGACTTCCAAGAGCATAAGAATCACCTGGGTGGTGGTGGTAGAAAAATACACATTATGATTCACGAGTTCTGGCTGCACACACGGGAATAAGGACACAACATGCTCTGTGGTCACTGGAGATAGAGGGCTGTGGAGCCTTAGGAAGTAAGACTTACAGAAATTGGCATCTTTACTAAGAAAGAAGCTCAGATTCCCCTATGAAGCCACATTAGGCATCTTTCTGTGTTTTGAATCTGCTGGGGGAAAATGTTTAGCAATTTCAATTTTACTTTATTTGCCCTTGTTTTACAGGAAACAATTTATAAGTCAGTTGGTTAATTCACTCACTCATGGATGCCTACTATGTGGTAGCCACAATTCCGTACCCTGGGAAGAGAGTAGAAAACAAAAGATGTCCCTGCCCTCAGTTTTAGCGGAGGTGGAGAGAAGGGGCAGGTTGATAAAAAGTGGATTGTGGTGTGTGGGGTGGTTGTAAGAGTTATAGAAAAAGTGGTTTTTTTTTGTTTTTAAAGCAAAGATGGAAAATATGGTAGAGGGTGTGGGGTTGGAACTTTAAGTAGAAAGGCTTCAGTGAGAAAGGGCGTTGGAGCTAAGACAGAGTGAGAGAACAAGCTTGTAGGGGGATCTGGGGAGAACATTCCAGGCAGAAGGAACCACAAACATAGAAACTTTGAGATGGAGTGAGCCCGGCATGTTTACAGAATAGTTAAAAGGGCTGGTATCATTAGAGCTGGGGGCAGGGGACAGGTGGGATGAAGATAGAGGGAAAAGGCAGCTTAGATGGAGGCTCAGGGGGCACTGCATGGGCTTTGGCTTTTCTCTGAGTAATGTGTGATGTTGTTGGATTGTTTTGAGCAAAGGAGTGAGTGACAGGATCTGACTTGTGCTTTAAGAAAGCCATCGTGGCACCTGTGCTAAAATCTGTAGAGGATAAAGGTGGAAGCCATGAGACCAGGTAGGGAGGTATTAGTCACTCAAGTGATAGCTGAGGGTGGCCTGGGTCCTGGTGGTTGCTGGTGGTGAGAGGTAGTCAGATATATTTAGACAGATATGCCTTTCTTGTGTTTCCCTGGGTCAGTGGGGAACTGGGATTTGTTCATCTGGGTACTTGACTCATAAAGCTCCTGGCAGCTGGTTGACAATTATAAGGGTGGTTTTTGGTTTTGGCTTTGGAAAGTATACCACTTCATCTCATCTCTGCTGCTGGAGGATGGCTTCTGTTATTAAAAAAAAAAAAATAGGGAATTTTGGAAGCAATGGTATTCGAGGTTAACCTTTTCCCATACAGACTTCAGAACAATTTTGCAGCTTGTATTCCATTTTTTTAATATCACAGATGGGTATCTTTTCATTAAAAAATTGGGTGTGGCAGCAATTGTCAATGTTATTTTTCTTATTACAACTCTAACTTGAGTATTAAAGATAAAAATTCTCTGGAGAATTCACTATTCTGGGGATGGCAAATAATGTAGCAAATTGTGTCCCTCTACCACTTTCTCACCAAGGGCAGGCATTGCTAAGTGAGCACAGCATTCTTTTTCACTTTGTCCTGATGGAGCGTTGGAATCTTTATCAGAACAACCACAAATAGATTAGAGCTGGCATAAGTTAAAACCTACTTGCTATGCCTGTGTATAATCACTCTTCCTGACAGCTTAATAGGGTTGAACAGGAAGCTGTGTTTCATGGGGGTGCAGCTGGAGCTAGGCTTCATCTTTGTCCTGTCAAATCTTGTCTTAATCACTTGCCGGCTCTTTGACATTGGGCCAGTGACTTCACATGTCTAAACCTCAGTTTTCTCCACTGTAAAATGGGAGAAATAATTCTTCTAGCTACCTACCTCTGAGATAGGTATTAAATAGTACAAACTAAATGCTTAATCTAGGCCCTTACTCAGTTCATCGAAGCATTTATCTCCAATATTATCATCTGAATTAGTTTAAGTAATAAACTGACTTCTTGAGGACAAATTTATGGGTGTGCCCTGGCTTTGACACCTTGTCTAAGCATGCCCAAATCTTCTCCAGGAAGGGGAACCATCTTTGCACACATTCCCAAGCTCACACGGGTAGTATTGGAGCCCTTCATTCTGCTCCAGTCTCCTCTGCATTTGGGATCTGGTGGGGTTCAGTGTCCTGTGTCAGAAGAGCTGGTAGACCCAATGCAAAATGGGAAAGCCGAGGATGTTGGTCTTGCAGTCCTGGATCTTCCATTTTACAGTGGTTCTCTACATGGGTATTTTCTTAGGGCCAAGACACATGGTGAGGTTGTACCCAGTGATGTGTTCCATTGTTCCCTATGGGAAATGCAGTTTTGTCTGTTATGTTGGTTTGTACGTTCATCTGTTTGTTATTTGTGTGGGAAAATAAACCCCAGATTCCAAGAAGTTTTATGTACTCTAGTATCTTAGTAATAAAACTTACATTCTTTTTTTGGTTAAAGTATAGTTTATTTACAATGCTTCTTCTATTTCTGTTGTATAGCAAAAAAGTGGCCAAGTCATACATATATGTACATTATTTTTTTTTTTCCCAAACTGTCTTCCATCATGTTTCAACCCAAGAGAAACCCACATTCTTGATTTGGAGTTGGCCTTTATAAAACCAATTATAATTACACTGTGTACTTATATGCCAGGCCATTGTCAGGGAAGGTGGAGTTAATTGGAGCCAGTCTGGTTTTGGTTTCCTCGGTTCGTCTTTAGTTTTCATACCATAGGGATCAACTACCTTCTACCATGTTGAAGGAGGCATGTTTGGTGCCAAGTATGGGGGCTTTAAGCTTGTTGGTGAAGACCCCTTCAGCAGTATTATCATCAGAATTGCCATTCCATTTACGAAATACAATTTTTTTTTCCCTCAAGACATGTAGGGACTTTATTCTGAGTTTCTGGCTACAGAAGGGTATTTTCTGCCATGGGACAGTAATATTTCATTATAGTCTTCATCTTGGATGACAAACACACATAAGGCTCTACTTGCCTTCCTTCTACCAATGACAGACAGCAATCATTGATTAAAGATTTTTTTTCTTGCTGAGATGGAATGGATTTAAAAATCCTTCCAGAGAGACATAACTGAATGATGGAAGAGAGCATACAAAATTAAACCTTTGTCGTCTTTGGCCTAAGTCAACTCTTATTTTTGAATTCATTCCACCAAGATTTTATTCTGGCTTCTATTCTTGAACAGAAGCTTGCAGTTAGTCTAATTGTTTTTGCTTTTTAAGGTAGTCTAACCTTTTTTTCTTGAAGACTCTCAAATTTTTCTTTCTCATTTGCTTTGTTTTTCTGCCATTTCACTATATAGTGTCTAAGTGTGGGTTCAGTGTTATTTATCCTTCTTGGAACTCATGATATAATTCTAATTCTATATAATTCTGTAGCCTAAATCTTAGAATTCATTTTTTCCCCGAGTCTGTGGTCTGCTATTCCTTGAAATTGCCTCTTACCATCTATTTTCCTCTTCTGGAAATCCTTCTAGGTATAAATTAGAGCTACTCATTTCTCTCCCATTATCCTCAGCTTTATATTTTTCAACCCTATTTCTCTGTGTTTTATTCTGGAGATTTCCTCAGATCTATCTTACAGTTCATTAAGTCTCTCTTAAAATCAGATTAATTTGATGTTAATCTATTTTTGGAGGGCAGAATTGGTTTACAATATTATATGTCTCAGATGTACAACATAGTGATTCACAAATTTTTAAAGATTAAATTCCATCTATAGTTATTATAAAAATGTTGGCTATATTTCCTGTGCCGTACAATATATTCTTGTAGTTTATTTATTTTACACATAACAGTTTGTAGCTCTTAATCCTCTACCCCTATCTTGCCCTTCGCTCTTCCCTCTCCCCAGTAGGAAGTTTGTTTTCTATATTTATAAGTCTGTTTCCTTTTTATTATATTCACTACTTTTTTTTTTTTCGGATTCTACATGTAAGTGATATCATACACTATTAGTCTTTTTCTGACTTATTTCCTGTAGCATAATACCTTCCAGGTCAGTCCACATTGTAGCAAATGACAAAATGCCATTCTTTGTATGGCTGAATAGTATTCCGTTGTGTATGTATAGCACATCTTCTTCATCCATTCATCTGTTGATGGACACTTACGTCATTGCTTCCATACCTTGGCAATTGTAAAGAGTGCTACTGTGAATGTTGGCTTGCATGTATCTTTTTGAATTACCATTTTCAGTTTCTCCAGATATATTCCTAGGACTGGAATTGCTGGCTCATGCAGTAGTTCTATTTTTAGTATTTGAGAAACCCCTACACTCTTTTTTCGTATTGGCTATATTGATATTTACATTACCACCAACAGTGTAAGTGGGTTCCCCTTTCTCCAGATGCTCACCAATGTTTCTTATTGTCTTTTTGATGACAGCCATTCTGACAAGTGTGAGGTGATATTTTATTGTGGTTTTGTTTTGCGTTTCTCTAATTAGCTATGTTGAACATCTTTTCATGTGCATGTTGGCCATCTGTATCTTTTCTTTGGGAAAGTATCTGTTCAGTTCTTATACTATTCTTTTGATCAGGTTTTTTTTTTTTTGATGTTGGGTTGTATGGACTCTTTATAAATTTTGGATATCACTGTCTTATCAGTCATATCATTTGCAAATATTTTCTCCCATTCAGTAGGTGGTCTTTTCATTTTTTCAGTGGTTCCCTTTGATGTACAAATCTTTTAAGTTTAATTAGGCCCCGTTTGTTTGTTCTTGCTTTTATTTCCTTTGCCTTAGGAGACAGATCCAAAAAATACTGCTATGATTTATGTCATAGCAGTTCTGCCTATTTTTTTCTTCTAGCAGTTTTATGGTTTTTGGTCTTACACATTTTGAGTTCATTTTTGTATATGATATTAGAAATGTTCTAATTTCATTCTTTTGCATGTACCTGTCCAGTTGTCTGAGCATCACTTATTGAAGAGACTGTCTCATATTCATTATATATTCTTGTCTCTTTTGTCATAGATTAATTCACCATAACTTTGAGTTTATTTCTGGGCTCTCTATTCTGTCCCATTAATCTATAAAACTATTTTGTGCCAGTACCATACCATTGGATTACTATAGCTTTGTAGTATAGTCTGAAATCAGGGAGCATGATACCTCCAGGTCTGTTCTTTATTCAGATCATTCCTAGCTATTTGGAGTCCTTTGTGTTTCCATACAAAATTTTAAATTATTTTTTATAATTCTGTGAAAAGTACTATAGGTATTATGATGAGGGTGATCTATTTAAAAAAATTTCAATACCTACATATTTGTTATGAGACTTCATATTGGTGATTTGTTTAATTTTTCCCTCATTTTTTTACGTAATATCTCCTTCTCAGGCTTCTTTCCTTTTTATTTCTTTGTTAACATATTTTAAGATAGTGTAATATTAGTTGAAGTTCTGCTGCTGAATTTAATTGGAGCCCTACTCCATTTATTATCCATTATTCTTTCCTCAAGACTTTGACTATTCCATTAGTGTATTTAATACTTTAAAATATACTTAAAATATTTTCTTTCAGGTTGTCATTCTAGCAGTGAAGTTTTTGGTGTATTTATGCTATCTATAGTTCATAGTGGATTTTTTCCTTAAGTATTAGGTTATTTTAGATCCTGGTATGGTTTTATAGGTAGACAGCTATAGCTCAGATTAAAGCCAGCACCCTCCGTAACAATTGTTGTCTTTGTGTTTTTGCATGGATTTTTTTTTTTGTGGGGCCACACCCACAACATATGGATGTTCCCAGGCTAGGGGTCCAAGTGGATCTACAGCTACTGGCCTATACCACAGCCACAGTAACACAGTATCCGAGCCACATTTGCAACCTATACCACAGTTCATGGCAACACCGGATCCTTAACCCACTGAATGAGGCCAGGGATTGAACATGCAACCTCATGGTTCCTAGTGAGATTCATTTTCACTATGGAAGTTCCTGCATGGATTTTTGATGAGCATTATATGGATATCCTGAGTCTGAATTTAACTTCTGTTACTTTGTTGACTGGGAAATTCCAGGCCAATACAAATTTGAATTACAAACCCAAAGTAAGTGCCAGCCGGGGTTTTAAACTCTTACAGAGAATTTTGTTTGTTTTTATCCAGAGTATGAGAGAGAGAATTTTCCTGTCATCTCCTAGAATGTGGGCAGGAATGTCTTTTCTGGTGAAATCTTTCAATATAATTGTAATGCTTCAAGGCTCCTAACTCAATCCCACCTCTTCCCTGCACATTGGCCAAGGCCTCATGTTCCTATTTCTGCATGGACACTAGACCTCATCTTCTAGCTTTCCAACACTGCTACCCTCCACCTCTTGCCAAACTCTCTAGCATTAGCAGAACAGACTTGTGTGGTTTTCAGTGCTGCCTTCATTTCTAACATTTGGGCATTTCCCTTCTTGTCTGTCAGCTCAGCTGTGCTTATGAAATAATGTTTCTAATGTTTCTTCTCCATTTGTAGGTGTTCATAGTAGGAGGGCTTTCAGATCATCTTATTCTGCTATTGTTTCAAAATCAGAAGCTCTTCCATACCATGCATTTATTGATAGGAGTTAATACCAGGCACTGAATAGGACTGGGAATACAAAGGCAAATAAGACGTAGACACTGCCCACAAGAGAGTGGTCAAGTGGGGTAAATAGTCATGTAACTTTTGGAGAATATAGTGTCATTGGTCCAAAAATGATACATTTATTATCCTTTTGAAATAAAATAGGACCAGGACCAACAAAGCTATGGATGAAGTCAGGTCAGAGAAGGCTTCCTGGAAGAACAGATACCTAATTTGATCCTAAAGGGTGAATAGGAAGAGGATGAGGAAGGGGAGGAAAGAAAGTGCATGATGAACTTGAGAGATGGGCAAGCATGTCAGAACTATTGGAGAATAGAGTTCAAGGAAACAACCACATCTCATTGCTAGACTTAACAGATTTCTGACTACTGCTTGAGCTCTTCTGATAACCTTGATAACAAGACAAGGGCAATGTCATGTAGATATAACATTCTAGTTATGGGAAAGTGATGGGTACTCAGGTCCCCCAGGAAGAAGATGCCAGGAAAGAATTAGAAATAAAAGACTTATTGGGAGTGATGTCTACAAGAAACAAAGGGGAGAGAAAAAGGGGAAGGCAGGGGTAGACTTGAGTCTGCTATGCAGGTCTCACCCTTGTGAAGGGAGGTGGGAGGAATAGGAAGATTGGGTAGGAAGAGTCTTAAACTATGGTGCAAGGCTGTGGAAATATTTGCCAAATTAGGAGAGAATTGGGAGGGTGGGAATAACACATACACACTTACTGTATAAAATAGATGATTAATGAGACCCTACTGTATAGCATGGGAAAATCTACTCAGTAGTTTGTAATAACCTATATGGGAAAAAAAGAATGGATATATTTATATGCATGACTGATTGACTTTGCTCTACCTTAGACTAATACAGTATTGTAAATCAACCATAGTTCAATAAAATTATATTTAAGAAAAATGAAGGAAGCTTTAGTACATTGCCCATAAAAGAGTCTGCACTGGGTGGAAATAGGCCATTATATCCCTTCCTAGTGCTGTGCTCAGTAATTGACAGGGGTTGCCTGATAAGAGTGTAGTCTTGGCTCAAATGCTTCACAGTTCCCAAAGGTCTAACCATTTCCTTGTCGCAGGGTCTCTCTTGAACCTCCATGGCTACCACACCCCCACTGGGAATTTCAGAAATGAACCATCTGGTTTATATATGAGTCTAGGTTTGAATTTAATTGTTGCGAACCTGTCAGTAAGAATATGTTCATGTCTGAGTCTGCGGTGCTTAGGCCTATAAGGTTGATAAGAACCATGTCATGGCAGGTTCTTTAGATGTAATGTCCAGGGCTGCTTGGTATCTTTTCATCTTGCCTCTTTGGGACAAAAACCTCTGTTGTCTTGTATATCATATGCCTGCCTGTTTTGTCATAAATTCAGTCCTTTCCACTATATTGTGCCTCTTTCTCCAGTGAGTCAGGCATCCTTTTCACTTTAGGTGTACTTATTGGCCTCTCTTGAGCTAGATGAAGAAGGCTAAAAGTCATACTACTCAAAAACTTTGAAAATATTTATCCACAAAGATATTTGAGCTATTTTAGAAAATGGTACATCAATATCAAAAATATATCAGATTATCATGCCCTGACTCCTAGGAAATTTTTAACTGCTGAGGGATTTCTTAACACATGTCATGGAAAAATTGGTGCCATCATTTGAACCTTTGAAATTACATGCTGTTTTAAAATTTTTTTTTAAAGAGGGAATGAGAGTGAATCATTGAGAATGAGTCATTTATATTCCCTTGGTGCACTCACCACCTCACCAAGAGTTAAGTTCACACACATCTGTCCTTGAAATTCTTGAGGTATAAAGGTAAAGGGATGTGTTCTACCTTCAAAGTTGTATTTCTTTATTTTAAGGCACATAGAGGGAATGTGATTAACAATGAACCTCCCCTGGGTCACACACGTCTGGGTTTCTGATGCCTCTGTACAGATCATGTTCTAAATGTTCTGTCCCCGAGACTATTCATCTAGTCCCTTTCATTGCAGAACAACCTTCTATAGTGGCCAGATGTTTTTTGTTTCTCCCAAAGAGAATTTTAGATCTATCAAACTGCATGAAATATCCCCTGCCCTCACTTGGACTCAAGTGGTTATATTCTTAAGAAACGTGATCTTTTAAAGCAAGTGATTTAGGCACCCATGAATCAAAACCACATCTTCCTTGAGAGCTGAGTCAAGCTGTCAAGTATCTAAGTGAGTGGGTTCAAGGAAGATATATTTATAGTTGCTGTGTGAGAGGGTGGTGAGTAGGACAAGGGAGGATGTGCAACACTACTGAGAAAATAAGGTCAGAGAAATTGCTCCTTCTTAAAGATTGCCCTTCAGGCTAACGAAATGGACCCAGAACTGCAAAAAGGTCTTCTATAATTACCTGACATTTTCACTGACGGTGAAATGCTGAGGGTTTTCCTGATGAGCTCATGTGCATGTTAAAGGGCCAATTAGGAATTTAATCTTAGACCTTGTGCCTACCATGGGCACAAAAGGTCCAACTCCACATACACGTCCCTGTGTATTTCTTCAATGTTGATGTCCCAGTGTCCTATAATTGTACTCCACCCATGTTCCCAAGACTCTTGGGCATCTCTGAGTTGGAATTAGGTATCAATGCTCACATATGCATATATACTAAGTGAGGAGACCATTCTATGGCATCTAATTAAAGAAAATGAATGAACAAATACACAGAAATCAAAGAACAACATAATGAAACAGATAGTAAACGCCACCAGTGCCTGCCCCTCAGCATATATGCATATGAAGATTAGCTCTCTAACCCTACTAAATGTTAGCTTCTCTTGCTTTATAATTGTTCTGCTCCAAGTGTTTATATAATTACTCCATTCTTTTTCTTAGGATGTTTTGGTTAGATGACTCAACTAAATGTTAAGACAGCAAATGAATAAATAGAACTTCAACTGACTGGGGATGATGCCAGCACTGAAAATCATTATTAAGGTTATACGTTTTAGCAAAGATTGAATTAAGTGCTGGTTATATCTCAATATTCCAGTGGGAATGTTATTAAAAGCTCTTCAGAAAGACTTTTTTTTAACATATGTTTTTCTTGCTTTTAATGACAGTGTTTCCAAATGAGTTACTCAATGTGAAAAATCTACCACCATGGACTTAAGATTTTTTTTTTTTTTTTCTGGTGGTGGAAGTTGATGGGGAGGAAAGAGTTGGTATTTCACCACTCACTTAGTTTCATTTTGTTTTAAGAAACGAAAACAGCAACAACATAGTTTTAGAACATTTATATAGCAAAATAAATTGATGTATTTATTATTGGATTACATTGTCAGTTACAGAGGATAAACTTCATCCCACCATGAAAGGACTGAGAAAATTTCAGCCACCAAGGATTTTGCTGAAAATCTTAAACCTCAGGTGAAATTTTCAATATGTAAATGTAGATAAAAGAATAAAAAATGGCAGAGATGAGAGTGGAAATCTAAAGTACAAACCTTATATATTGTGACAAAGTAAAAATAAAGTGACTGAAAAGTGGGAGGAAAATGGAGAGTGACAAATAGGAATGAATAGAAGCAGGTTATTGATGTATAAGCAGTAGGTAGAAATTAAAGTATGGTTAACAAAACTGATAAACCTGATAGTCAAAGCAGAACCCAACCAGCCTAGCAACCAACCAACTAACCAATTTCAGGAGGTTAGAAGTTTTACCAAAGCATAAACACAATTGTAATTACCAGTACAAAAATACAAACATTTCTAAATAACCAAAAATTCCTTTCAATTAAAGAGCAAAGAATCATAGAAAAAGAAACACAGCAAATATAACAAAATACATACAATTATAAACTTTTGCCATGGTTGAGACCAAACATATAAGTTATATTCATAAATATGAATAGGTTTAACTTATGTACTAAAAGAAAAAGACATTCAATTTGGCTCAAAAAACATGAACCAATTGTATATATACTGTATATAGGAGATATGCTTAAAACTAAGTAATTCTGAAAGGCTAAAAATAAGTGGATGAACAAAGGCACAGCAGGCAAATGGAAGAATAAGGAAGGTAGGGAGAGTAATCTTGATATTTGACAAAATAGAACTCAAGCCAAAAAGCATAAACACGTCAGAGAAAAACCCTTTCCCCCTTGACTTCTTTTATTGTGGGGAAGTACACAGAACATAAAATCCACCATCTTATCCAAATTTAAGGGTACACGTCAGTGGTATTAAGTACACTGATTTTGTTGGGCAACCATCACTACCTTCTATCTCCAGAACTTCTTTGTGTAGTGTGACTGAAACTCTTTTTCCATTAAACCTGCATTTCCCTGCCCTTCCTAGCCTCTTGCAACCACCATACCACTTTCTGCCTCTGAATTTGACTACCCTAGGTATCTCGTACAAGTGGAACCATACAGTACTTGTTTTGCGTCTGGCTTATTTCACTTAGCTTAATATTCTCAATGTTTATGTTACAGCATAAGTCAGAATTTCCTTTCTTTTTAAGACTGAATAAATTCCACTATATGTATATACCACATTTTGTGAATCCATTCTTCTTTTGGGTTGCATGAGTTGTTTCCACCTTTTAGCTATGGTGAATAATGATACTATAAACATCAGTGTTTGAGTTATCTCTTTAAGACCTGAGAATGGTATTTTCTAATGGGAAAGTCACAGTTCACAATGTAAATATATCCTGATGCATAAGTATTCATCAAAAAACATAACCACCATTAAATTTTTTTATTATTTTTTTTTTAGGTTTGCACCTGCAGCATATGGAAGTTCCAGACTAGCAGTTGAATTGGAGCTATAGCTGTTGACATATGCCACAGCCACGGAACACAGGATCCTAGCTGTGTCTGCAACATACACCACACCTCACAGCAAAGCCAAATCCTTTAACCCACTGAGAGGGGCCAGGGACTGAACCCATATCCTCATGGATGCTAGTTGAGTTCATTACTGCTGATACTACTTGAGTTCATTACTGCTGAGCCAAAATGGGAACTCCTATAAAAAGAAACTATCGGAAATGCAAGACAGAGAGAACCACACTATAATAAAAGACATTCACACAGCACTGTTAATGCACAAAAGACAAAGTAAGGATATGAAATCCCTAAAAACACAATTGATGCAGAAGACCTTATGAACAGGTATCACTCTATGTTCTGACAATAGAGAATACATTTTCTTCTTGAGTTCATGAAACAGTCACACAATTTGATTGTATAGTACTACATACATACACACACACACACACACACACACACACACACACACACACACAGGGTAAATTCAGTAGTATGAAGGTAAATATTTAACAAGCAGCTCTCTAGGAGAGAAAAGCTGTGTTGTAGCATTTTCTAATTTTTCTGATGTAATCCTCCTATAGCCAACTTTAAGTTACCAGTGTAATGCCACTGAACCAGAAATTGGGAAGAGATAAAGACAATTGGATTTTATAAGCCAGTACAGGTCAGTCAGCTCTAATACATCACTATGTTCTCTAAAGTAGAAATATGACAAATGAAACTCTCTGATAACAAAGTAATAAAACTAGAAATTACTAACAAATATAGAAATGCTTTTCTTTGAAATTTAAAAGCTTTATTAAACAACTCAGTGAAAGGGAAAATGAAAAATGAAATTATAGAATTCAAAATAAAGACAAAACTCTATATTAGCATCTGGAGAATACATTTTAAGATGTTGTCAAAAGAAAATTCATAGCACTAAACACTTTTACCAGTAAAAGTGAAATTCTGAAAAAAGTCTTGCATTCAAAAAGCTAGCAAAAGAACAACAAAGTAAATAAAACACAGGAAGGAATCATAAAAATAAAGCAGAAGTCAATGAGGTAAAGAAGAACAAATAAGTAGACCTAATCAATAAATCCAAAACTGTTTTTAGAAGTCAACAAAACTAGCTAACTTGATCAAGAATAAAGGGAAAAAAAACACATAAATACAAAACAAGAATTGGCAAGGGGAAATAACCATAGACACAGAAGAAAATTGTAAACTACTATATAGACAACTGAACTCTGTGCAAATAACTTTGAAAATTTAGATGAACTGGTTACATTTTTAGGAAAATAAAGATTACCAAATTAAACAAATTTGAGTTAGAAAGTGAAAACAGGCCAATTTCTGTAGTAGAAAATAATGAGAAGCAAGGAAGTATCCAATAAAAAAAGGACCAGGTGTGGATGTTTTCATGGAGGAATCCTAGTAAATCTGATAAATCTTCAAAAACAGTCTTTTTTTTTTTTTTTTTATCTTTTTAGGAGGCTCCCAGGCTAGGGTCTAGATTCTTAATGCTCTATAATCATTTCAGAGCTTTGAAAACAAAAATGAAAAATTCCCTAATTTCTTTTTATGCAGCATATATAATATCAATACTTAATTCTGGTAAATATACTGCAAACTTGCAATCACAGAACCATATCATTTATGAATATTGATGCAAAAATAAGTGCAAACAGAATTCAACAGCACATTAAGAAAAAAACACGTATGACCAAGTGATATTTACTCTGTGGTTGGTTTGATATTAGCAAATTCATTACTATCACATACCATATTCATAACTCTAAGGAGAAAAATCATGGTGATTATCTCCATAGGTACTGATAAAAAGCCATTGATGAAATTCAAAATTAATTCATGATAAAAGTATTTAAGAAAAGATGTATCAAAGTGTTCTTTCTTAACATGATTAAATATATATTAGTTAGTCCCAAAGCCAGTATCTTAATGGGGAAACACTAGTGGAATTTCTAAGATCAGGAATGAATGGCATTGAATGCCAGCCAGTGTATTGACTAAATTTCAACATTTTGCCGGAGGGACTAGTCATGTCTTATATGAAAGAAATCAAGGCATAAGATAAAGAAGCAAAATTATCTGCACATGGCATATCACATTTGACAAACTGAAGAGAAAGAAAAAGCAGCTCAAACGTATCATTATAAAAATGTCTTTTCCTGTTAATTTCAAAGTTTATCATAATACTGATCAAATACAAATAAGCTTTTTATGGAATTTTAAAATTGCTGCTAAAATTTTTATAGAAAACCAAATGTGGAAGAATAACAGGGAAACATTGAAATGATGAGCATGAACTAACTCTATCAGATATTAACATACTCTTCAGTCTCTGTAATTAAAACAAGGAGGTACTAGAGCATAAATAGATGAATATACTAGTGGTATAGAAGAGAAACACAGCAATAGACTAAGGTTCACATGGACATTCAGTATATGATAAAAGACAAGGACCGACTTTTTTTTTTTAATGATTTTATTTTATTTATTTATTTTTTTGTCTTTTTGCCTTTTCTTGAGCCGCTCCCGCGGCATATGGAGGTTCCAAGGCTAGGCGTCCAATCGGAGCTGTAGCCACTGGCCTAGGCCACAGCCACAGCAACGCGGGATCCCAGCTGCATCTGTGACCCACACCGCAGCTCAGGGCAATGCCGGATCCTTAACCCACTGAGCAAGGGCAGGGATCGAACCCTCAACCTCATGGTTCCTAGTCGGATTTTTTAACCACTGTGCCACGATGGGAACTCTGAGACCGACTTTTTAAATAAAGGAAGCTTGAATAAACTGGTTACTGCTTGGACAAATGAAAAAAGAGATGTATACTTCACAATATATACAAAAATAAACTATACAAAAACATGTATGAATTCCTCTTGGTGTAGAAAAAGTCTAAGTCTCAAAATCTATAGGCAATAAAAGAATGAGAACTATATAGAATAAAACATCTTTACATGTTAGAAAAACACCATAACTGAAAAACTGGGAGAAAATAGTTGCAGCATATACTACAGACTAAGGCCAAATAATTCCTTTATGTATAAATAAACCTTAACCATTGAGGAACAAAGGGCCAAAATCCAATAGAAAAGTGGGAACGAGATGTGATCAGATAATTCACAAATTAATATGTAAAATGGCCCTTAAACATATGAAAAAGTTTACATTCATAGTCAAAGAAATGCAAATAAATAAAAGCACTGTGATGCCATTTTTCACCTGTGAGATGGATGAAAATTTAAAAGTATTTACAACATATTCTATTGGTGACTCTGTGGGGAACAGTTACTCTCACACCTTCCACTTGCAGTGCAAACTGGTACAACCCTTCTTAAGCGTTATTTGGCAATACCTACAAAACTGTGCTTGCCCTTTGACCCTGCACTCTCATTTCCTGGACTTCTGAAGAGACATCCTCAACAATATGAAAATTATAAATGCACAGGCTTATCATGTGTCATTGGAAAATATTGGGAAAAATCTAAATGTCCATGCAGAGTAGACTGATTGAGTCACCTGTAGGACCTCTGCCCAGTGGAGGCCTGTGCAGTTGTCAGAAGCATGAGGAAGGTCTCTGAGAACTAATGTGGGATGATTTTTCCTGGATATACTGGTTAAGTGAGAAAGGGCAGACAGTGTTTATAATATAGTGCCCTTCATAGATGCACTGTGAAGAAGGAAATAGGAAATGTATCTGCTCATTTGTGTAAATAAATACAGGAAGATTAATTCAGAAGCTAGCAACAGGCTCAATGGTGGTATCCTAAACTCTGACTGAGACTTTTTTTGGTGGAAAGTATAGTCGACTACAATATTATATTAATTTCAAGTGTACAACAAGGAACTCAACATCTAACTTTATGAACTAGTCAAATGATAAGCCTAGTAATTGTCACTATATGGAATTATTATAGTATTATTGGCCATATTTCTTATGCTGTATATTACATACCCAAGACTTATTTTATAACTGGGAGTTTGTAACTCTTAATCTTCGCTTATTTCGCACAATCCCCTCAACCTCCCTTCACTCTAGCAACTACCAGTTAAATTTATTTTCTCCCTTCCCCCACACTCCCACAATATAAATTCTCCCTCCCTGCCCACTCCCTCCCTAGCAGGAAGAACACCTAACATAAGATCCACTCTCCTAAAAAAGGTGTAAGTTCACAATATTGTATTATTATCTGTAGCTACTTTGTTGCAGAGCAGATCTCTAGAACTTATAGTTTATACCTGTTGAACAGCAACTTCCCACTTCTCCTTCCTCCCAGCCCCTGGAACCACCCTTCTATTTTATTTTTATGACTTTGATATTGTTGTATTTGGCTAAGTATGGGTTTAGTTTTTAATCTGACACTAAGGAAAGTCTCAATGGTGGGGGTTGAAATAATTCATTCAAGTGCTTTTTTTCATTTAAAAAAATTTTATTAAAGGACGGTTGACTTACAATATTGTGATAATTTCTGATGTCCAACAAAGTGATTCAGATATATGTGAACACATATCCATTCTCTTTCAGATTCTTTCCCCACAT
The DNA here is from genome assembly GCF_054392235.1 of Sus scrofa. NCBI lineage: Eukaryota > Metazoa > Chordata > Mammalia > Artiodactyla > Suidae > Sus > Sus scrofa. Next base: position 112,577,291 of record NC_139385.1, on the reverse strand, counting down.
AGATTATTACAGAATATTGGGTAGAGTTCTCTGCGCTATGCAGTAGGTTCCTATTGGCCAATCATTCCAGATAACTCAGTGTGCATGTGCCAGTCCGCAACCCTCAGTCCATCCCCTACCCCACCTCTCCTTTGGTAACCATAAGCTTGGTTTAAAAGTCTATTTTTGTCCTGCAAATAAGCTCATTTGTGTCCTTTTTTTGGATTCCACATAAAAGTGATATCATATATTTGTCTTTCACTATCTAATTTCACTTAATATGAGAGTCTCTAGGTCCATCCATGTTGCTGCAAATGGCATTATTTCATTATTTTTTATGGCTGAGTAATATTCCATTGTATACATGTATCACATCTTAATCCCTTCCTCTCATTCAACTGCCTTTTAAGGTGCTAGTTCTATTTACTATTCTGTTAAACATTTGATAGGCAGGTCTTCCAACCCTTACAATCAGTGCAAGCGAGGAAAAAGAGATTCTAGACTGATTTAAAACTCTGATGACTCCCCTTCTGGACCAGTGAAGTGTGTAACTTGAGTAACCTATAAATAAGATTTCCTGTCCCTTTTGGAGCCCAAGATCCCTGCTGTTTCCATATTAGAACTTGAAAATTGCTTGTCCTGAGATGGCTATGGTTAAAGTTAGCAGCTCTGACAGTTCCTTAATAGAAAGGAGGATCTCCAACGTCTAGTGGATTATGATTAAGTGTTTGTAGAAAAGCAAATAAGGTCAGTCTCATTATTACAATTTGGGGCATATGTTACCTGGGGATGCAGCAAGACAAAGGCAGAAATAATAAGACATGAGATATGGGAATTCTAATACCTTGCAGCTGTCTCTGTGTTTATGTCTCCTATCAACTGGAATAAGAAAAAAATATAACATTTTAGACAGGCAGTCGTGTACAGGGAAAGAAGAGGAGATTGGTATCAGAGAGATTCAAATTTAAATCCCAAATCTGGGAGTTCCCATCATGGCTCCGTGGAAATGAATCTGACTAGTAACCATGAGGACCCAGGTTTGATCCCTGGCCTCATTTAAGGATCTAGTGAGCTATGGTATAGGTTGCAGACATGGCTTGGATCTGATGTTGCTGTGGCATAGGCTGGCTCCTATGCTGGGAGCCTCCATATGCTGTGCGTGTGGCCCTAAAAAGCTAAATCAATCAATCAATCCATCCCCAAGTCTGGTACTTATCAGACATAATCTTTTCTAACTGCTTAACTTCTCTGAGCTTCAGTTTACATATCTGGAAGATAGAAATCACTCTTCTGTTGAGCTGTTTTGAGAACTGGCTAAGGCATTGTACATATCCAGTGTATGTATTAGGTTTAAAATCAGTTCTGGGTTTTTCCCTCTAATTCTTATCTAGTAATTTTATATCTTTTCATTCATTTCTGTACATCTTCCTCTTTTATTTCCATTCCCATTCACATTCTTAGCTGCCTCATTATGGGGATAACTCATGGTTGACTCTGCCTTTCTTCTTTTGTGTTCTGTGGAGGTCTTCCCTCTATCCTTGGTTTTAATTATGATTTTTCTTTCCCCAAGAAGAAAAAATACCAGTATAAGAGTTCCTGTATTGATTCATAACAGAGAAAAATACTACAAAACCGCATTGATTTCCAACTTATGGATCATTGAATTTCATTACCAGTTAAAGACCTCCTATATATTAGGTGTGGAAATCAAGTCATAAATTAAATCCAGACTTTTGAAGAATCTGCTTGTAAACTGATAAGAAACAAGCAAAATAATAACATAAAATTAATTTTTAAATGAAATTTAAGTAATTTTAGACTAAAAAATAAATTTTAAAGAATAAAAGAATGCTACAGGTGGAAGAGAGATGCATAGACTCTGCTATGGGGTATTAGAAGTTACTGATTATGACCAGGGAAATCTTTACCAAGATGATGTACTTGGAGGGTGGGTCTTGAAGGAGGAGGATTTCAAGAGGAAAATCGTTTGAAAAATGGATCATTTGGTGATTGAACTTAATTTTATTCAAAGCATATGAAAGGGGAAGACAGAGATCATAGAGATCTATCTAAGCAAGTAAACTAAATAATGTTTTATTTTAATTTTTCTGTTGGGCAGAAAATTGTTACAGGGCAAAGAGCTGTGATAAAAGCATTTCCCCCCCCACCCCCGACTGAGTCATTTATGAGAAGTCGTAAAAAGAGCCAATATCAGGAAATTACCTCTTCTCTTATTGAGACTAGCTAAGGACTTGGTTTAATAGAACTACTCATTAGAGAGATAAGGGTAATAATCTCAATTATGATGCTCTCCCATCTTGTTATGTGGAAACAGCAGAGCATTGATGCCTGGCTGCAGCTTGAAGACAGATGCTTAGAACCTTGATGTGGCACTCATGGGAATGGTACATCAACCTGGGGACACTGTTGGAGGGAAACACAAGTCCACCTTGTATTGTGCTTTAGGGGAAGCACGTGATTGCCATATGGAGCAGGAGTTGATTTGAGTAAGAATAAAATTTTTGTCTGCAGTTTATTCATTTGTATGGTGCTTTGAACAAAATAGTGATGTGGGTTTACTTGTAAAGAGCGTGCCCTCTAGACTCACTCACAGGTGTGTGACTTAGGAACCTCAGTGTCTTCATGAATCCAAATTGACCAACATGAATTCTTACCAGGGCTGGTGAGATCAAAGGCCCCAGTCCAGATGATTAAAACTATTAAAAACTTTCATTCATGTCAGTTATTGTTCAAGGGCACAATGTTAAATCAACCACTAAATTACCAGACACATGGCATAGTTTACCTTGTCCCAGGAAAGCAGGGATTGTTCTCATTCTGCAGAGAAAGCTGAAAGGTCATTATTGAGTTCTTAACTTGGATGGTTTAGATCATAGCTATAAATAATGACTATTTCCTCCAAAATAGTGTCTTTCAAACTAAAGGTTAATGATATTATTGGGCTATGGATTCAATTTAGAGTTGTCATCAGAATTTTTTTTTCTTTAGTGAACCAGAAAAAGTAGAATAGAATGCAATAGAAAATACCCAACTGTATCATGGTATCAGGACACAGACTTTTAAGTGAATAATTTGTTTTATGGCCGTACACATACATGTATATACACACACATTTCAGTAAATTCTGGTGAGAAATGTCAAATGTACTTCCTAAAATGGCTTGCAGTCAACATTTGACAAACTTTGCTCTAGAGTGTTTAGAGTGTCAATAATGAATGACACTCTTAAATCATTTTTCTCCTCTTACGTTGCTCATAGGCCTTACTTTCTACATTCTTAACTGCCTACAGGCCATTTTCTCTAGGTTACTGAGGTTTTATCTCAAATGAATATGCATAAAACTGGGCTCTGTACCTTCAAAAATCATTTTATTCTACTAAATTTCCATTTCTATTTATTCGCTATGCTCTCAGTTACTCTTGGTCAAGCCCCTTGTAATTTTCAACTCTTGACTTTCTTTTCTCTCTCTTCCTCATCTTTAATCATGAGGGTGCAGAGGATGTGGAGCTAATGTTAATTAAGTATGTGACATTTATCAGGTCCCTTGCCAAATGTTTTATACATTGTTTCAGTTAATTCTCACAATACCCCTACAATGCAAGGAGGCTCAAAGAGGTTGAAGAAACAGCCCAAGGTCACAAAAATTGTGTTTAGGTAGAGCAGTTCTTTTACTTCTGTTGGCCTAGGGGTTGGACTCCAAAATACTCATGCTTTCTGTTATGCTCTGCCACCTTCCCAAGTGTGCTCTCTTGAAAATTATTTCTACAGGTGCTCAGAGTGATGTTAGGGCAGTTACAATCTAGAAGAATAATTTCTGCAAGATCTTGGGTTCCCATTAGGGCTCATATTGCTGGAAAGGACTTCAAAGCTCTAACTTGTTAGATAAAAGACATAATTAAGACACAGAAAGGTTAAGTGACCTGACTGAAGCCAAAGGCTGATTTGTGACAGATCCTTGGCCAGAATTCAGGTCTTCATTTTCGTATAATGTTCTTTTCATCTCTCTTACTAGTCTAAGGAAATGGAAGAAAGAGTGAAAAGGCAAAAAACAGGATATCTATGGGACAAAGAGCTCTTGAACACCCCCCCCACCAGGTGTCAGAGTTTTTAAAGCAAACAGACTTCTTATCAAATCCTTAGGATCAGAAATCCTTTGAGATTTTCTTCTGAATCATCATAGGTCAATATACTTCAAAAAGCCCTTTTTTTTTATTTTTTGGCTAATGCTGTGTGTCCTTTTTAAATGGAATTCCTTCAAGAAAAGAGAATAAAGCTGTTGAGAGGGAGGCAGAAATCCTATAAATGGGCCCTCTAATGAGTTAAATAAGTCTAAGTATTAGAAAAATAAACCCACTGAGTCTTTTGTCTTCCCTTTGGGGCTAAGGCTAACCAGGCAAGGGTGGGGTGTAAGTCAAGATAAAGGTTGTAGAAGTGCAGTAAATGGGTTTTATATGCCTGCTCTTCATCCTTCCATTTCCCAACCTTGGTCCCCTGATTCACTTACTCATTTTGACCTTCAGTGGATCCAGTGTGATTTTTTTATTTTGTTTTAAATTTGACTCAGGTCAAGTTAAAGTTTCCTTCATCTCCATTTCTCTCCCATCCCCAATAAAACCACTTTTATATTCCAAAAAAATGTGCTTTTTATTTACTTTCTTCACTGGGAATTAGGAATTTCTTAGTTCAGATTTCTGGCAGCTTTGAGGCAACACTTGGTAAGGATGGCACAGTTTTTGACACTAAGCTTCAAGTGTTCTTGAAATAGGCGGAAGTAGTGTATCAAAAGTAGAACCTTTATTTGAACACATTCTCTTTATGAGAGAAATGACTTTAAAATACAAAAGTTTCTAATTATTGATGGCACTTAGTGCTTAAAGGCATATACTGACAAGAGATTCTTTTAGTAAACTGGCTAACATGCAGATCAGCTTAAGGTAAAAGTATAGCCCTTTCATTCATTGTAGTTTAAAATCATTGATCACTTCAGAAGACTAGACCACTAGTTGTGAGACCATGAATAACTTTTATTTATCAAGTGAGAGGCCTCATTAATATCATGAATTGCATGCTCATTTTTATGTAGAAGGAAAACAACCTTCCAGAATAAATGGAAAAGCTAAAATGTCTTGCCCTATCATATGTGCCAGAGTCTTTCCTACCTTTGTGCTTTAACTTGTGCCCATCCCTTCCATCCCCCCATCTGGAATTCCTATCCAGATTTCTCTTCTTCTGTAAATTCTACTCGGTTAAACAAATGTCTTAAGCTGCCAGAGTCCTTGTCAAATCCTTAGGACCAGTAGTCCTAGATGCTTTTCTAAATTGTCCTGCATTAATATGCCTCTAACAGCCCTTCTTTATTGGCCAAATGCTCTGGGAGTTATTTGAATGTAATTCCACCAAGAAAAAGGAATAAAATTGTTAAAATTCCCAGATGCACCATGAAAATTAATTTTACCGCACTAGCCCACACATACAGCCCAGCATTCTCAGAGCTGTTACCCTCAAGCCCACAAAATTAGTATGTAATTTTCTCTAATTGTTTTCCAAGTTTTTGTTTGTTTGTTTGTTTCCATATCTAGGTAAAAAAATCTATATACATTTATTAAGTGGCCACTATGTGAGGCACTGGGCAAGATTTTTTTTTAAAGGAAAAATTGTCATTGACCTTAAATTATTGATCTATCATTCCTCAGGCACCCGTTTATTGAACATTTTCTGTGGGATAGGTCCTGTATTAGGTTCTGGGCTTGTGACATTCAATAGAAAATCACTTGGCTGTAAGCAACAGGAAACACAACAAATAGGTGCTTAAACCAGGGGTCAACAAACTTTCTGTGAAGGGCAGAGAGTAAACATTTAAGGATTTTCCACGTGGTCTTTTTTTTTTTTTTTTAATAATTTTTTTTTATTTTCCCACTGTACAGCAAGGGGGTCAGGTTATCCTTACCATGTGGTCTTTATTGCAACTACTCAATTCAGTCACTGTAGGAGCAGCCATAGACAGTATGCAAGTGAATGGGCATGGCTTTGTTCCAATAAACCTTTATTTACAAAACCAAGAAGTAGACCAGATTTGGCCCTGGTCCGTAGCTTGCTGGTTTGAACAGATAGGCAGGTTTAGATGCCTCATTATCCTCAGGTACTAAGATGCCTATAAGTAGCTTCTGTTGGATTTATAGGCTCAGTCATGGTCATGCCACTGTCTCTGAAGTTTTCTTGGTTTTTTCCTTATGCTTACTGTATGACCACTGTCCTCCAGCTATTATGATGTCACTCAAGGTAGGAAGAAGAGGGAAAGGAAAAGGGCTAGTACACAGAAGAATATTCTTTAAAAAAAGATCCTCACAGCAAACTTTCATGTCTCCTAGAGCGTAACACCTTTCTGCTAGGAAAAGCTGGCAACACAAGCATTTGCCTTTCTTTTTTTCATATTTTTAAAATTAAAATATAATTGATTTACAATGTTGTACCAATTTCCACTGTAAAGAAAAGTGACCCAGTCATACATATATATATGTACACATTCCCTTTCTTATGTTATCTTCCATCATGGTCTATCCCAAGAGCCTGGATATAGTTCCCTGCTCTGTAGAGTAGGACCTCATTGCTTATCCATTCCAAATGTAATAATTTGCATCTACTAGCCCCAAACTCCCAGTCCATCCCACTCCTTCCTGCCCTCAGCCACCATAAGTCTGTTCTCCATGTCTGAGTCTGTGAGTCTAAGATAGGTTCATTTGTGCCATATTTTAGATTCCACATGTAAGTGATATAATATGGTATTTGTCTTTTTCTTTCTGACTGCTCTTAGAATGAGAATCTCTAGTTGCATGCATGTTGCTACCAATGGCATTATTTTGGTTTTTTTAATAGCTGAGTAGTATTCCACTGTGTATACATACCATACCTTCTTAATCCATTCCTCTGTCAATGGATATTTATGTTGTTTTAGTTCTGCTATAAACATATGGGTGCATGTGTCTTTTGGAATGATAGTTTTTTCTGGAAAGAGGCCCAGGAGTGGACTTGCTGGATCATATGGTAATTCTTGATTTAGTCTTATGAGGAACCTCTATACTGTTTTCCACAGTGGTTGTATGCATTTGACTTTTTAATCTTTATTGTGACCTGTGGCAAAGAAAGAAGATGCAAACAGTTTGGGAGGAAGCCAGTGTCTACTACAGATACAGCGATGAAGACAGTTCCTGTTGTGAGGGAGCTGAGAAGTTTTGTGGGGCTCATTGTTCACCTGAACAATCAACAGATAATCCTACAAATGTAATGTGCAATCAGAGGGGTCAGGATGGAGTTCCATCGGAGCTGGCAGAAAGGACACAGCATAGTTCCATGTGGGGTTAAGTGTGGGGTGTCAGGGAAGCAACATGAAAGATTTAGCTTGTGATTAAAGTATTAAGTGTTATGATAATGGTGGAAATAAGGAGCTATAAGCATTCAGAGGAAAAGGGCTCAGAGTAGGGCATCTCTTGGATAATTTTGTCATTTTACTTGAAAAGTGACCAGGCTATCAGTGGGTGAGGATGATAGAGAAAGGGTATTTTTAGGCAGAGAGACTAGAGTGAGCCGAGGTCTAGAAGGGGAAAGGGAAGTATGGGCAAATAGGCCCTGTTCTTTCTGGTATGCCAAGTGTCAGATCTCCATTTGGAGAGCATGGCCAGTGATTGCTAAGGGGGAGGGGAGGGTGAGTGCCTGGTTATTATTTGACATACCCTTTCAGCCACCACAGCCCTGATTTGGCCCCAGGCAGGGGAGGTCTTTTCACAAAACACAGCCATGTTACTATATATTTGAGACTTTGAGGTCAATAAATACAAAGAGTGAATTACACAGTCAGGTAGCATGCAAGGCAGAAGTCCAAGCAAGCTTAAAACTAAGAGCAGGTACAGTACTAGGACACCCATTACAGGCCAGGCTAAGGACAGATTCCAAGCTGCTCTAATCCAGGGTCCAGGATTGGCCAATAGACCACATATAAAACAAATACTTATTTGGGGCTGCTTCCCAATTTATTAAATCCAACATTTATCTCAAAGTAAATATGCCCATTATAGGATGTTAGGGAAATACTAAAAGAAAGCAAAAAATAAAAACCAATGATAATTTGTCGTTACAAAGATCTATTACATCTTTTTTACATAGTTGTATGAAGATTTTGTTCATAATAATATAAGCATTTTTCTTGATATTTGAAACTCTTTTTGACCTATCTTTGAAACTCTTTATAAACATGATTTTTAATGATTTAATCCAACTGGTTAAATATATCATAACTTATTTAACTATCCCCCTAATGTTAACTATTCATATTTTTACTAGTTAGCATGTATAAGACCCTAGAAAATATCTTACAACATATATTTGTATTAATATTTCTGTTGCTGTTTTAAAACATAGCCCCTGAATTCTTTGATAATTCTTCGATCTGGAGGTGGGGTTTAGGGCCCTCTGTTTAAATCTTGCGTAGGACACCAAGATGGTTCCTGGGTCTAAGCCTTAAGAAACTGGCAGAAGGGGAGAGAGGATTAAGATGGCAGAATAGAAGGACTGAAGCTCAACTTCTCTCCTAAAAACAACAAAATTCACAACTAAAAGCTGAGCAATCTCTACCCAAATGGACTGGAAACCTTAAAAAAGATACCCTACTCCAGAAGAAAAAGAGGAGGCCACATCAAGAGGTAGGAGGGGTGATTATGCAATATAAGCAACCCCATACCTCCCGGGTAGGAAGCTCCACAGACTGGAAAGTAACTGGTTCACAGAGACTCACCTACAGGAGGGAGAGTTCTGAGCCCCACATCACACCCTCACATGCTGGGATCTGGCACTGGGAGAAAGAGCCCCTGGAGCATCTGGCATTGAAGGCCAGTGGAGCTTGTGTGCAGGAGCTCCACAGGACTGGGGGAAACGGAGACCCCATTCTTAAAAGGCGCACATGGACTTTCACGTGCACTGAGTCCCAGGGCAAAGCAAGGTCTCCATGGGAATCTGGGTCAAACCTGACTGCAGTTCTTGGAGGACATCATGGGAAAACAGGGGTGAATGTGGCTTGTGAGGGAGGGACATTGAAGGCAAAGCTCTCAGGAATATTCAGCAGCTGCCTTTCTCTGGAAGTGGCCATTTTGGGAAAATCTGGCCCCACCTGTCAGTCAGTGCTGAGAAGCCCCAGGGCAAACAACAGTCCAGGTGGGATCACTGCCCTGCCCCTCAGTAAACAGTCTACCTAAAGACTCTCCAGGCACACAGCTGCCTCTAATCACATCCAGAGACTGAGCCCCACCCACAAGAGGGATTAGAATCAGCTCCACCTGCCAGTGGGCAGGCATCACCCCTCCCATCAGGAAGCCTACAGCAAGCCCCCATAGGGACTTTAGCCACAAGGGGGGCAGGTGCCAGAAGTAATAGAAGCTACAACTCTATTATCTGTAAAAAGGTCACCACACCAAAAACCTATAAAAATGAAGACAGAGAACTGTAACTCAGATGAGGGAGAAAGAAAAAACCCCAGAAAATCAGCTAAGTGATGAGGAGATTCTTAGCCTCCAGGAAAAAGACTTTAGACTGTTGATGCTGAAGATGATGCAAGATATTGGAAATAAACTGGAGGCAAAGATGGATAACTTACAGGAAACACTGAGCAAAGAGATACAATATATAAAACTTAAACAAGAAGAGATGCAAAGTACAATAATTGAAATAAAAAATTCACTAGAAGCAGCCAACAGCAGAATACAGGAGGCAGAATAACGAATAAGCAAGGTGGAGGACAGATTTGTGGAAATGACGGATGCAGAACAGAAAAGAGAAAAAAGATTGAAAACAAATGAAGAGAGTCTCAGAGAACTCTGGGACAACATTAAGCGCACCGACATCCATTTTATAGGGGTGCCAGAAGGAGAAGAGAGAGAGAAGGGGACAGAAAAAATATTCCAAGAGATAATAGCCAAAAACTTCCCTAACATGGGAAAGGAATCACTCACTCAAATCCAGGAAGCACAACAAGTACCATATCAAATAAACCCAAGGAGGAATACACCAAGACATATATTAATCAAACTAACCAAAATTAAAGACAAAGAGAAAATCTTGAAAGCAGCTAGGGAAAAGAAACATACAAGGGAACCCCGATAAGGTTATCAGCAGATTTTTCAGCAGAAACTCTGCAGACCAGAAGGGAGTGGCATGATATACTTAAGGTGATAAAAGGAAAAAACCTCCAACCAAGATTACTTTACCCAGCAAAGCTCTCATTCAGATTTGAAGGAGAAATCAAAACCTTCACAGATAAGCAAAAGCTGAGAGAATTCAGCAATACTAAACCAGCCTTACAACAAATCCTAAAGGAACTTCTCTAGGCAGAAAAGACAGCAACAGGAAATAAAAATCCCACAAATGACAAGGCTTACCATATACAGTAAAGGTATATATTCAGTAAAGATATGAGATCATCCATGAACAATTATACCACCAAAATCAGAAATCATGAGAAGAGGTGGGTACAAATGCAGAACACTGGAGATGAACTTGCAATTCAGAGAACAACCTAAGACAATCTCATATACATATAGACTCATATCAAACCAAAAATTTATTGATAAGCAAGGAATCTCTGGAGAAGAAATATATCTCATAGTAAATAAGTACATAATCCACCATGAAGCAGGTCATTTGACATCATTCTTGGAATGCTAAAGTCTTCTTAGATCTGATTCTGATTTCCTCTCCATCAAAGAATTTATGATAATTATAATTAAATAATGCAACTGTAAAATTAAATAATACAGTTCTCCAATTGTATTATTAATAACCATTTCTCTCCATGGTACAATGTAAGGTCTATAATGTCTTGTTTATCACATCACCTAGAATGGTGTAATGCCTTTATTGAAGAATCAATAAGATGTAACAAATTGTGAGGACATATTTATACAGTTACACTGTTTTTTAACCAATTTATGTATTTTATATTTTAATTATTTTCAGAGGGTGTGTTATTTTTGTTATTCTTACCAGTTAAGTTATTCTTTTTATTCTGCTATATAAAATATTTAATGGTATATAAGGCCTTCTTCTTTATAAATTTTAGTTGCATAATATACACAATTTTAATGCAATGCTAATTTTTAAAGAAAAATTGAAATGTAATAATACTAAATAGTAAAGATGAAAGCCATACAAAATGGGACAAAGCATAGAATAAATTTCCTATTTGTCTCAGCATATTTTCCATTCCACTTCTCCAGAGGGAGATACTTAATCTGTTTCTTAAGATCCATGATGTAACAATCTGTTTGAATGTAATTGTGTTTAAATATATGCATTTTATTCTGTAAAAAAATATTCTGTGATAATCTATGTGGGAAAAGAATGGGCAAGAGAATGGATGTGTGTACATGTACAACTGAATCTCTGTTGTACAGCAGAAATTATCACAGTCTTGTAAATCAACTATACTTCAATAAATTTTTTTTTAAATGAAAAAAAAAGTAATTAAAAAAAGAAAAGAAATTGGCAGAAGGCACTTCCCATCACTTGGGACTCTCAATTTTGGAGTCCAGCCTCCATGCTGTGAGGAAGCCCAAGCAGTCTGGAGTGTGGCGTATGTGGAGAAACCCACACAGAGAGAACTGAGGACCTCAGGCTATCAGAGCTCCCAGCTGGCCCCAATTTATCAGCCTTAGCAGAGGCTTTTCTTGCCATACCTGCTCTGGCTGATGTTCCATGGAACAGAAATGAGTCTTTCTTTCAGACCTCTGCACAGTTCATACATTTGTGAGCTAAACATGGGTCGCTAATTTTTTAAGCAACTAAATTTTGGAAAATTTATTACATAGATGTAAATAACCAGAAAAATTTCTGACCCTATTCTTAGGATAGATTCCTAGAAAAAGAAAGACTGTGTAAGTGTATAAATATTTTAAAGACTCTTGATACATCTTACCTCGTAGACTAGAAGGGTTGTGTCAATTTCTATTCCTCTCATCAGTGTATGAGAGTGTCTGTATTACTGTACACTTGCCAGCATTGACAATTATGCTAAAAATGACATTTTAAATTTTCGAATGTTAACTTTTGACTTATTTAATGTATTTCTATTAGCTATTTACTTTTGTGCAGCTATTTTTCTTTTTGATTGTCTTTTAGAAAAGAATACTCTCATATTTCTGCATAAGCCTCCCAGCTTATTTGCTTTTAAAATTTTGTCTTTTTAATTTTGCTTACAGTTTTTATGTAAAGGGATTTAGTATTATGTAAACAAGTTTCTTATTTCTCTCCATGAGAGTGCAAAGAGGATAACCCCTACAGGACAGCCATAATCACAAATCAGAGCAATCTGTAGATATTACAGGTACAGGCCTAGGCACTGTACACTGTTTTTCTGAAGCAACTGCTTGTGGCTGTGATGGCAAAACCAAGGAAGGGCAGTTCTTTTGGGAATTATCAACAAATAAAACTCTTCTGAAAACACAGATGAAAGAGCACGAGGAGTTCTCATTATGGGTCAGTGGGTTAAGAACCCATATGTCCAGGAGGATGAGGGTTTGATCCCTGGCCTCACTCAATGGGTTAAGGTTCTGGTGTTGCTGCAAGCTGGGATCCCATGTTGCTATGATTGTGGCCTGCAGTTGCAGCTCTGATTCAACCCCTAGCCTGGGAACTTCCATATGCTGCAGGTATGGCTGTAAAAAGAAAAAAATCTGGAACAAGACAAGAAAGCCCATTCTCAACACTGTTTTTTCAAGTCAGTGTCCTAGCCATAGCAATCAGACAAACAACAGAAATTAAAGGCATCCAAATAGGAAGAGAAGAGGTAAAACTTCTGTATGCAGAAGATATGATACTATATATAGAAAACCCTAAGGACTCAACCCAAAAACTACTTGAACTGATCAACAAATTCAGCAAAGTAGCAGGATATAAGATTAACATGCAGAAATCAGTTGCATTTCTGTATACCAGCAATAAAATATTAGAAAAGAAACACAGAAATACAATACCTTTTAAAATTTCACCCCAAAAATCAAATACCTGGGAATGTACCTGACCAAGGAGGTAAAGGACTTATATGCTGAGAACTATAAAACATTAATCAAGGAAATAAGATGTAAAGAAATGGAAAGATATTCCATGCTCCTGGGGTTGGAAAAATTAATATTATATAAATGGCCATCCTACCCAAAGCAATCTACAGATTCAATGCAATCTCTATCAAATAATCCATGGCATTTTCACAAAACTAGAACAAACAATCCAAAAATTTATATGGAACCAGAAAGGACCCAGAATTGCCAAGGCAATTCTGAAGAACAAAAACCTAGCAGGAGGCATCTGTCTCCCAGATTTCAGGCAATACTACAAAGCCACAGTCATCAAGACAGTGTGGTACTGGTACCAAAACAGACAGACAGACCAATGGAACAGAATAGAGAACCCAGAGATAAACCCAGACACCTATGGTCAACTAATCTTTGACAAAGGAGGCAAGAATATAAAATGGGAAAAAGACAGTCTTTTCAGCAAGCATTGCTGGGAAACCTGGACAGCTGCATGTAAATCAATGAAACTAGAACACACCCTCACACCATGCACAAAAATAAACTCAAAATGGCTGAAATACCTAAACATAAGACAAGACACCATCCAACTCCTGGAAGAGAACATAGGAAAAACATTCTCTGACATCAGCCTTACAAATGTTTTCTCAGGTCAGTCTCACAAAGCAACAGAAATAAAAGCAAAAATAAACCAATGGGGCCTAATCAAGCTGACAAGCTTCTGCACAGCAAAGGGAACCAAAAAGAAAACAAAAAGACAACTTACAGAATGGATGAATTTGCTTCAAATGATGCAACTGACAAGGGTGTAATCTCTAAAATATACCAACAACTTATACAACTCAACAGCAAAAAAGCCAACAACCCATTTGAAAGATGGGCAAAGGACCTGAATAGACGTTTCTCCAAAGAAGATATACAGATGGCTAACAAGCACTTGAAACAATGCTCAACATCCTTGATTATTAGAGAAATATAAATCAAAACTACTACAAGATACCACCTCACACCAGTCAGAATGGCCATCATCAATAAGTCCACAAATAAATGCTGGAGGGGGTGTGGGGAAAAGGGAACCCTCCTGCACTGTCGGTGAGAATGTAAGCTGGTACAACCACTATGGAGAACAGTATGGAGGTATCTTAGAAAACTATACATAGAACTACCATATGACTCAGCAATCCCACTCTTGGGCATATATCTGGACAAAACTCTACTTAAAAAAGACACATGCATCTGCATGTTCATGGCAGTACTAGTCACAATAGCCAAGACATGGAATCAACCCAAATGTCCACTGATAGATGATTGGATCAGGAAGATGTGGTATATATACACAATGGACTACTACTTGCCATAAACAAGAATGACATAACACCATTTGCAGCAACATGGATGGAAGTAGAGACTCTCATCCTGAGTGAAGTAAGTCAGAAAGAGAAAGACAAATTCCATATGATATCACTCATATCTGGAATCTAATATAAGGCACAAAGGAACCTTTCCACAGAAATGAAAATCATGGACTTGGAGAATAGACTTGTGGTTGCCAAGGGGGAAGGGGAGGGATTGGGAGGGAAGGGGAGCTTGGGGTGAATAGATGTAGAATGTTGCTTTTGGGATGGATTAGCAATGGGATCCTGCTGTGTAGCACTGGGTACTCTGTCTAGTCAATTATGATGGAGCATGATAATGTGAGAATAAAGAATGTATACATGTATGTGTAACTGTGTCACCATGCTGTACAGTAGAAAAATATAAATAAATGATTAAAATAAAAGAAAAAAAATGAAAGAGCACATTGCCCGTCTATGAATTGATTATACCTATAATAACAAATTATCACTTCTATAATAGACTTCCTATATAACAAGGTACCTCTAAGAAGCAAATACTATCATCATATTTAGGAATCTGCATTTTAATGGACTTGTATGATAATACAGAGAATGAGACTTAAGACTCAAGGTTTTATTTTTATGTATTTCGTAAAAGTTAAGAACATATAGAGTATAAGGTTAAAAATTATCAAAAGAAAATTTTTCATTTCCATCACCCAGACTAATGGCTATTAACATTTTAGTAAATGTCTTTTTTATAAGCAGTTTAAACATTTGAATTGTTTCCGTGGGAACAACTATGTAGCCTGCACTTCTCACTTAATAGTAAATCACTTTGCTTCCTTTACTCAAAACTATTCATAAACATTTTAATAGCTGCACCGTATAAAGTGTACTCAGTTATTCTTTTTTTGGTAGCATATTTAGCTTTTTTCCATTTGCATCACCGTTATAGGTAATTCTATGGTGAACGTCTTTTCCCACATTTATTATTATTCCTTAGATTCTATCCAAGAGGTTAATTATTGAGTCAAAGCCTATGAACTTTAAAGTCTCACAATACATATGGACACACATGAATAGTCTTCAGAAAGAAAACTTTGCTGTGTTCATGTGTTTAGTCTTGCCTAGTTGATTCAGGCTTAAGGCCTTTAGGCTGTTGTGTTATTGCTGGCCCCAGACCTGATTAGAAGGAAGGTGGGAAGAGGGGTAAGCATGAAAGTGCCCAGAGGATGGTTTCAGATGAGTAGTTAAGTGTATAGAAGTGGAGGTTGTGAGACAGAGATTCAGTTGTGCTCCAAATATTTTGCTGCTTGGGGATATGGAGCTGGGAGTTTATTTAATGACCTCCCAAAGTTTCCTTATTCAAGGCAGTGATTTAGCTGGATTGTACTATTGACATATGGACTCTTTAGAAGCAACAAAGATTCTGTGGAAGAAAGGCACAAATGAGCCCATGGACTGGCACAATGAATCAGTGTTGGAAGCCCCATGTCCCTCTTGGGCATCTGTGGGTGGACATACAGGATGGATGGCCAGCTGCAGAAAATGCAGCCATGCTCACAGAGGAAAGTCCCCTTACAGGAGCCACTGACAGGACTAGAGAAAATTTCTTTTAGGCAAGAATTTATTTTGTCAATTACATTGAACATGGTAGGATTAGTAGCAGAAATTGAAAATTCTCTTTTTTGAGTTCCTACTTTGTTTGGCAGCCCTTTTTTCTCCTTTATTCTCATGCACAGAGCAATTCTCAAGCTACACTGTGACCCAGAATCACCCAGAAGCTTTACTCCTAAAGACTGTGATTCAGTAGGTAGGATTTGGGCGCCAAGGAAGCTGCCCCCCCTTTTTTTTAAATCCTGATTCAGGTGCTTTTTTGGCTTCAGGTAGGGGAAGAACTGACCTGGGGGCTGTGAGGAGTGGCCAGGTGCTCCACCAAATTCCCCTTCTGGAAGGATTGTTGCCTCAGCTGCTGGCAGGGATATCAGCCCCTTCATGGTTTGCTTTAGTTGAAGAAAGTCCCCTTACCCCCTCCCACAAATGGTGATGGCTGATCTAGGCAGGAGTACAAAGTCCTGGCCAACTCCACTCTTACATGTCAGTCTGATGGCCAAGGTTTCTTCAAAGCCCCTCATGGGACTGACTGAGGCTGTAGGTCTTGCTTCACTGCTCACCTTCTCCCTTACCCCAATCCTGCTTTCTCTGGCCACCTTCCACCAGAGTGGATCCAGAGAACACTTTCTAATGAATTTCCTGCACATTAAATTCCATCTCAGAGCTGGCTTCTCCCAGAACCAGACTGTAAGTGGGGTTTCACCCAGGTTCTGCTGTTGTGTAAATCAAAGGAGGACGGGCAAGAAGAGGGCTAATGGAGATGGCCTCCACTGCATTGGTAACCCCATCTCCCCATATGCCCCCATCCCAGCCACTATCAGCTTGCTTTCTGTCAAGTTCAGTACATCTTCTCCATTACCTTCTGCAAGTTTCTCACCTTTGCATTACCCAAGATTTATCTTTGGTTCATTTAGTTGTTCAATAAACTTTTGCCATATAGTTTTGAATCAGATTTTCCCCAATTGAAAATATTATGATCTGGGAGAAATCTAGAGTACACAGTGAGATTTGTTCCAAGAATCTCTGCTCTCTAGAGAGATCATGGTTGACAAGTCTCCCTCTTATGGTATGTGAGGTTTTTTTTTTTTTTTTTTTCTATTACTCAAATGAATTTATCACATCTGTAGTTGTATAATGCTCATAACAATCTGATTTCACAGGATTTCCATACCACAGCCCAAGCACATCCCCCCACCCCCCAAACTGTCTCCTCCAGAGACCATAAGTTTTTCAATGTCTGTGAGTCAGCATCTGTTCTGCAACGAAGTTCAGTCTGTCCTTTTTTCAGTTTCTACATGTCAGTGAAAGCATTTGATGTTGGTGTCTCATAGTATGGCTGACTTCACTTAGCATGATAATTTCTAGGTCCATTCATGTTTCTAAAAATGTTGGTATTTCGTTCTTTTTAATGGCTGAGTACTATTCCATTGTGTATATGTACCACATCTTCTTGATCCACTCCTCTGTTGATGGACATTTAGATTGTTTCCATGTTTTGGCTGTTGTAAATGGTGCTGCAATGAACATTGGAGTACATGTTTCTTTGTTAGTCGTGGTTTTCTCTGGGTAGATGCCCAGGAGTGGGATTGCTGGATCAAATGGTAGTTCTATGTTTAGTTTTCTGAGGAATCTCCATACTGCTTTCCACAGTGGTTGCACCAATTTACAGTCCCACCAATAGTGTACTAGGGTTCCTTTTTCTCTACCCCCTCTCCAGCACTTATTGATTGTAGACTTTTTGATGATGGCCATTCTGGCTGGTGTAAGGTGGTACCTCATCGTGGTTTTGATTTGCATTTCTCTAATAATGAGTGATGTTGAACATCTTTTCATGTGTTTTTTGGCCATCCGTATGTCTTCTTTGGAGGACTGTCTGTTTAGATCTTCTGCCCATTTTTTGATGGGGTTGTTTGTTTTTTTGGTATGGAGGTGTAGAAGGTGTTTGTAAATTTTGGAGATTAATTCCTTGTCAGTTGATTCATTTGCAAAGATTTCCTCCCATTCTGTGGGTTGTCTTTTCGTTTTCTTTAGGGTTTCCTTTGCTGTGCAGAAACTTTGAAGTTTGATTAGGTCAATACTCTAAGAGTGGATCTGAGAAGATATTGCTGTCGTTTATGTCAGAGAGTGTTTGGCCTATGTTTTCCTCGAAGAGTTTTATAGTGTCTGGTCTTATATCTAGATCTTTAGTCCATTTGGAGTTGATTTTCGTGTATGGTGTTAGGGAGTGTTCTAATTTCATTCTTTTCCATGTGGCTGTCCAGTTTTCCCAGCACCACTTATTGAACAAGCTGTCCTTTCTCCACTGTATATTGTTGCCTCCTTTGTCATAGATTAGTTGGCTGTAGGTGCGTGGGTTTAGCTTTCCTGTGCTCTATCTTCCATCTAGCCACCTTCCCCATCCACCCTACCTACCATCCACCATCCAGGAGGCAAGATAGAATAGTGATTAAGACTAGAGCCTTCATTGTAAAACTAACTTG
Source organism: Sus scrofa (assembly GCF_054392235.1). Lineage (NCBI taxonomy): Eukaryota > Metazoa > Chordata > Mammalia > Artiodactyla > Suidae > Sus > Sus scrofa. The sequence goes on along the minus strand of NC_139385.1, from coordinate 112,558,787 downwards.
AGGTTCACAGTAAGAACCCCATAATAACTGAGCTAATATTTATAGAGCCTTATTCTATACTATGACTGCTTATTGAATTCTTACCCTGTTCTGTGAGGTAGATACTGATAATGTCATACTACAGGTGAGTAAACTAAGGTAAAGAGAGATTAAATAACTTACAGGTCACATAGCTAGTAAGTGGCAGAGTTGAGATTCAAGCTCAACTGTCTATAATTATAAGCTATCAAATAAGATATCAATAATGATAATTGTTAATATTATTATGGAATCACCATCATTATTTTTTAATACCTGGAAAGCAGTTACTTTTTCCTCTGATCCAATATTTCCCAGTAGTGTTCTCAAAGACATTCTTAATTTGTAAAGTCAGTGACTGAGGTCCAGTATATTGCTATCCACTTGTCATTGAACAAAGCACTCAGCCTATTTTTAGGGTTATTAGATGTGGGGTTATGCTTAAACAGTCTTTATTCACATTACTCAAAGTATTAATGTTGTCATCCTGAGACACATATACAATCAGTGTTTTTTTTTTTAAGTGGAACTGTTTCTCCAAAAACTCCATCCTTTCAGACACAGGTTGCTTTCTGCAGACTATCTGTCATTGGTCTCCCATCCAACACTTACACATTCCTGGGATATTGGTGATGGATTGGAGTCCCAGCAATGCTTATAAGGGAAACAGATTTCGAACTCCTCAGATGGCCATCCTTGGTTTATGTTTTCATTCTCAGCTTATGTCCTTATTTACACCAGGCCTGGAAAAAATGGGGGAAAGCCAAGTTCTGAAGCAAAACTTTGGAAATAAGATAGATTCCAGCTGTTTCAGCAAAAGGAAGCAGCTGTATTCAAGCAAAGCAAATGATAAAAACTGGATTACCCTCTCCTGCTGGAGACCAAAAGAGCCTCAAGATGTTTGGGACAAAAACGGAATTATTTCTTTGAGTTTAATTTCAGTTTAGTGTTAGGCATCCTCTGAAATGCAGATATTTTAACTTTAATTATCCTGCCACTGAACCAGGATGAAATGGTCTTTTAAGAAAGTGACCTTTAAAGGTATATATATAGAGAGGATAAAGGAAGGTGCTGGACAATTTCATCAGAAGCGAAAAAAATGTTTTATGTACCTCATCCCTAAGTGCTGGCATCATCATTGTCATCTTTACAATTACTAATTACTGAGGTTGACTGTGTTTCAGTCATTGGGGTACACAGATGATGTCTCTTTCTACAACCATGACTCTGTATAGATCAACACCTCTAACATCTACCCAACGTAGTTCACTATGATTCTTTGCTCTCCTTCTATGGAATCTGTCATGGCCACCAGTTAACTTTCAATTAATCAGTTCATTCATGCATTGATTTCTTCATTTATTAAAGAGTTGTTGAACATTGAACACAAAGTAGACACTGTGAGGTGTGAGGTGCTTATAGCTCATTAGGAGAAATGGACTTATTCACAAAAAAATCAGTGCAGTGAGATGCACACTTTAATGTGGGTGCTCTTGGAAAGGAGAAAGCAGTCGTTGCTGCTTAGGAAAAGATTTCATGTGGGCCAAGGATGCCTCACGGGAGAGGAGAAGGAGGGGGAGGAGGTAGGAGAGGAAGTGGAGGAGATGCTGAGTGGGTCTTGAAGGAGAAGAAATTTTCTAGCTTTTGCTTGGTGTTCGGTTCTGCTATTGTGTTCCATGGACTTTGAGCCCCGTTCAGATGCATTTTGGGGTATTTCTCCAGCGCATGCCCACAATGGTAGGTGATATTGTATGGCATGGATCTATATTCTTCCCGCATTTGACTGGACTAAGGGTGAATCTCTGAAGTTAGTGGACCACTAAGATTTTCTTTTTTAAGTTCTTAATAGACATAGAGGCTATAACTGGTCAGTAGAAGACACTGGAGCCAAAAGATCAGGTCTAAAACTTCAGATCAACTTTCCTCTCTGCTTGCATAAGTTGTTAAAATGATCCCCACGATGTTATAGCTGGATACCAATAAATCAACAAATGAATTGACCACAGGGTGCTAAGATAATGAATATGGGATTTGGCATGGGAAGTGGAGGAAATTGGGAGCCACTTTTGACAGTATGGTTAGTAATATTTCAGTTGGGATCTGAAAGATGAGAGGGGATCTGTAGACATTTGGTATTTTATTCTTGATACAGAATAAAACCAATAGCCATTGAGTTTTTAAGCAGAGCATTGACACTGACTGATTAAAGTACAGCCATTCCCCCCATAAATGGGGGATTATTTCCACAATCTCTGTGAATAGCAAAATCCAAGGATGCTCAAGTACTTACATAAAATAGCACAGTACAATCAGCCCTTCATATCTGTGGATATAGAGCCTATGGATATGGAGGGCCAGCTGTGGCATTAATTCATTCCAAGTTCTCAGTGAATGACCTAGCAGTAAATATTTCTAACACATAGTGTAGGCTGCTACAATCGAGTTGTCCAGCATGTGTCTGTGGACCTCATATGGCCCAATATGACCCTTTTTTGAGCCCAATCTGTTACCTAGATATTTAGAATTCAATGGCATAAGAACTTAGTGATAATCATGACAGCAATATTTATAGACCCAGATGTAAATACTTTTAATATAACTATATTTAATTCTAATACAGTTTAAAATATAATAATTATAAATTTATATATTTATAAAATTTAAATCCAAATATTTAGGGCAACTAAATATTAATGAAAAATTAGGGATGATTATTATTATCCTAAAGTAAACAGAAGTTACATAATTGATCCAAGCATGTAGATAGTAAATGGTGGAGCTGGGATTCAAGTTGAGGTTGTCCTGTCTACAGCAAGAAGATTTAACCACTCTTTTGCTTGTTGTTCTGTTAGAGCTGATTGGGATTTCTGAGCCGAATTAAGTCCTACCCTCTCATTTTAAAGGCGTGTCAGTCATGACCAAATGTTAAATGGTCTGGGCAAGATCCTGCAGCAGCTAGTAGGTAGCATAGCCTTGTTCAAGACTAGACTTAGTAGTTCTCATAGGTTTGAACTGCATGCACTCTGGTATTCCACGTACTGGTGCTAGTACCTCCATTTTCTCTTGAAGAATCTGGTTTTGCGACCCTTACAAGCAAGACAGCACATTTTTGCATTAATGACAAAATGAGATTACTTCCCTGAAGAATTAAGAAGGAAAAACGACCATCTATGAGGAGGTCACATAACATGCCATGCAAAGGTAGCTCAAAATCATGTGGTCCTTTTCATGTCCAGAGCAATAGCCCCCAAATGAAAGGCTTCCTATGGTGAAAAACATCTAAGTGTTTTGGGTTAATCTGCATCTTATTCCACAGGGAAAAATTAAACCCCATCCTCCCACTTGCCATTCACCTGTGAACCCCAATATGGGGTGATTTTATTTTTAAGGCTATATAGCTCCCTAGGCTTCATCTTCCTATGACAGAGGAGACGTTAATTACCAATGTCAGAACGATGCCTGGGCGGGAGGGGAATGACGTTGGGTCAGTTGTTCCCAAAGTGTGTTCCCGGTCAGTAATATACTAATCAGCATTATGTGGGGGAAAAAGGGGGGGGGGGAGTTCCCTTCGTGGCTCAATGGAAATGAATCTGACTAGTATCCAGGAGGATGCAGGTTCGATCCCTGGCCTTGCTCAGTGGGTGAAGGATCCAGCATTGCTGTGAGCTGTGGTGTAGGCCTGTGTCTACAGCTCAGGTTTAACCCTTAACCTGGGAACCGACATATGCCACAAGTGCAGCCCTAAAAAGACCCCCCCAAAAGGGGAGGGGGTTTCTAAGGCCAAATGGGTTTGGACCAGGCTGAGTTTACTGAATTAGATATTTTTTTTTCCCTGTAAGAATCCTCACGGTCTTTAATATGTATTGTGACTATCAAAGACAGGGGTATTGAATATGGCATTTCCCAAGTACATTTGACCATGGAAAACTTCTCTGAGGGTTTCCACTAAAACTCACAAAACTGTAAGTGCTGGCCAATTCTCTGACCTAATTCTCAGGCACTTAATCTGTGACAGCCAGGCTCGCTCTGTATAAATAAAGTCTGCTCCAAGTACAACAGCGAGATCCCCCATTCCTAGTACTCTTAATTGGTTTCTTAGCCTTTCTTTATCTCCCAGCCTTTTTCTTCTCATTTTTTTTCCATTTTAGTATCAGCACATGGCAAAACATTTTTAAAATTTCAAAGTGCAAGTTGATGTACACGTGAAGAAATATATAGCCTGTGTCGTATAATTTCAGAGGCACGGAAAAAATACCTTTGCTCAAAAGTATCTGTATTTCTCTTCAGCCTGTTACATGATAAGAATTGATATACTTAGCGACTCATTTATATACATTTATTAATGTTGCCTTAGAAAGTATCTTCTAGTTATTGATAGCATCTGGTGAAGTAGATACTCTAGTTCTCTAATTGTTTTCCCTTGAAGGGTTGTAGGGAGCAGGCTTTGAGAGGGTAGGAATTTCAATGAGGACTATTAAAGGCTGCTGCAGTTTGGGGCTAGAATTCTTTAGCCCAGTTCCCTATTGCCAGCCCTATCTTTCTTTGATTGCTGTACTCCTGATTTCCCAATCCACATTACTTTGATTCTGGAAAATCCCATAGTGTATAGGAAAGGTCTGCACAGTTGGGACTTGATGGAAGTTCCTGGGCTAGGGGTCAAATCAGAGCTGCAGCTTCCGGCCTACACCGCAGCCATGGCAACACCAGATGCGAGCCACATCTGCAACCTACACTGAAGCTCATGGCAACACCGGATGCTTAACCCACTGAGCGAGGCCAGGTATTGAATCCACATCCTTATGGATACTATTTGGGTTCTTAACCCGCTGAGCCACAACAGGAAATCTATATTTGGGTCTTTTAGATCAGATGTAATAGTAAATATTGAAGAAGTAATACCATTTACTAAAAAGTAAAACCAGTTTATTTTGATACCACTCGATTTTACATTATACTTAAAAGTGGCTGGAATCACGATATAAAAGATGCATTTGAACCTTATGCCTCCTTCTGACTGTCTTAGGGATGTGGTTGGGCAGCTAACGCCTACTTAGACTATAGATGGACATCTGACTCAGCATGAGCTTCATGGCTTCTGACTTATTATACCCAAATAAGGAGGAGGAGGGAAGGGAAGAGGGGGAAAAAGGGAGCAACTAAATGGTCAGTGGGGTCAGAAATTGAGCAATTCACTGTCCTGTCTCAACACATCTTGTAACTGGAAGGGACATTTCCATTGAATTTAATTGCTTTCTTTTAGAGATGAATTGAACAGACCAGAGGGGGTAAATGACTTGCTTACAGACAACATTAGAGCTTGGGCCAGAGCTCAAGCCTAGTGTTCTGTTTAGACCAAGCTGCCACCTATAGGCTGGGTGACATCAACAGGGTCACTATTCTGTACAGCAGAAATTGACACAACACTGTAAATAAACTATACTTTAATAAAGATAAAATGATAATTTTTAAAAAGGGTGATGGAGCCAGGAGATAATGTGGGCAGAGCAGCCTCTCCTCTCTGCCACATCCATCTGCCCAGTGCTCCCCTTCTTTCATGGTTTTTCTTCCTTTTTTTCCCATTTGTTGTAAACCACCCCATGTCTTCTCTTAGCTACTCCTTTTGCTTCTCCTCTTTGTTCCTGATTTTGTCATTCTTTTTTTTTTTTTTAACAGTCCTTTCTCTTCCCAGAATTTTAGCTGCTAACTTGTTTCTTTCCTATGCCTTAAGTGTTTCTCCCGCAGGTGTCAGTTCCTACAACTCCAACTGATTTGCTCCTTGGTTACATCCAGTGTGACAGCAAATTGCCATGCATCTGGGTGCTCCACAACTCTAGGGGTCCTAAAACTTCAGTTTGACCAGTGCTGTTTTCTGGTCCCATCTCCAACCCTAGAACTTGATTTGTGTGCAAGAAAATGGAAAAAAAAATTATGAACTTCACTAGCTATGACAACTGCTCTCTAAGGAGGGTAGAGCTTTGTATGGTCCTGCTGAAGAGTTTGTTGGGTTTGGTGAAGGAAGGTAAGCTAAGACAGAGTTTTGCATTCTCCTCTTGGGAGAGTTGAGTAGCTTTGCATAACCGAGGGAGAGGAATTTGGAGTTCCATGAAGAAGAGAGATGAAATAGGTTGGACAGGCAAAAATAAAGATGAGGTGAAGCTGGCCTTGTGAGCAGCCAGTGAAAATTCCCTGAGGTGATTTAAAGACATTGTAGGAACAGAGATGCATAAAAGTTGCGATGCAACAGCCTCTTCTCTCTCCCCACCAGTTCCTAAGTTCACTGAATTGCACTCATACATGCTTTGGGGTTATGTTTGATTGATTGGTTTAGAAATTGCTTCCAAGGCTAAATTTGACATTTGAGGAAATTCACTGCTGAGTGGCAAAAACAAGCCTATGGAGGAGTAGGATCTCGGAGCATGGGTGACCACGAGCATGAAGCAGCCCAGGAATCTGAAAGAAATTTTGGAGGGAGGGCAGATGTTTTGGATGAGCACTGGGCATGGAACAAGGATTGGAGCTGATTTTATCTACATTTTGAGGGGCCAGGATTCCTTGGCCAACATCTGGTTTACACATATATGATTAGAACACTGTTGGGTTTCCCTGGGCCCAAATTTTAACCACATAGCATCTGCTTTTCATAAGCTGCTAAGAGAAAAGGTCAAAAGAGGCTCTTATCCAAGGACAATGGCATGTTTACTTTTCATTTAGAAAGAAGATTTTGGAAAAAATCAAATGGATAAACTTGTTAATACAGCAAATGTGAAAAACCTGAGAGGAGTCTCTTAAGTGCTCATTGCCAGCTGGCACATAGTAATTGCATAGACTTAGAGAAGGGGGGCCTGGGCAGATGATTTGAAACCATTTTCACTCACTGCTAAGCAGGAATGCCAGGTAGGGAATGTGTTGACTTCCACAATGGGAAGACACTTTTCCTAATGAAATAGGATTTTCTTTCTTTCTTTTCTTTTTCCTTTTCTTTTTTCTTTTTTTGGAATTGACTCAAATACTATCGACCCTAAACCATCATCACCTCTCTCTGGTTAAAATAAAACAAGAATGTAAAGCTGACTTGGGCTAGAGTGCTGGTGAGCAGGACTCAGTGGGTCTGTTTCTTCCAATTCAGAGCCATGAGAGGTTTCTAGCGAAGAGTGTATCTTTAAATAAAAATGCTTGCCAGTAGGAAGCATTGATGTACCAGGCACTGTGCTAAGGATGCATCACTTAATTAAATGTAATTCTCACCACAGATATTATTTGTGGCCAATGGAAGAACTGTGGTTGCCCACTTGAGCAAATATTGACTTTTTGGGCCTTTAGAAATATCTGAAACCAATCTGTCACCATCACTGTTGATTGATTAAATACCAATTAATTTTTACTGTCATGTCTCAGCTCAGAGAACAAATAAAGTACAGCAGCTTGTATAGCCAGTGAGCTGCAAGGCCTTTTTTTTTTTTTTTTTTTTTTTTTTTTTTTTTAATATGGGCTATGCTATTGATTACTCCTGAAGTTTTTGAGAAATCTGCAGAAGTAGGAAAAAGAAAATCCAATATGGGGCAAAGCCAGGAAAATTGGGCTATAACCTTGGCTAAATTGATAATATTTCCCAGTTTCAGATTTCTTATCAGTAAATTACAGGATTTGAAATGAAAATTCTTTACTGGTCCCTCCAGCTAAAAAAATCTGCTTTTATGTTTTGAAATTCTGAAGTTTTTACTGTCTCTTCTATCCTGATTTGCCTGATTGCCTGGCCTTGTCACTTGTAAATAAGAGATCAAGTGTGAATTGAATCATTCAACCGAGGACCAGGACACCTGATGTCCCTGAAACCAGCCCAGCAGTTGTTTCTTTCTGTTCCTCTCTCCTCTAAATTGGAAATGGAAACTGCCCCCACTTTTTTCTAAGTAACAGTGTAATAGGATACAGTTAATCCCATCAAGTTCCATAGAACAGAGTCTATGTAAACAGGACATCAAAGCTAACATGGATAGAAATCTAAACATGTTGCAGAAATGCAATTACAGAATATGTACAGTGTAACACCATTTGTGTGACACATACCAGCTTTACCTATGTGGATGTATGTGTGTCTATGCCAATAAATGCATAAAAATAATTAGGGGTACTGGTTAAAGTAAATTTAAGGCTTTTATGTAATATTTTTAAAAAGAGCAAGGCATTGTTTCCACTGGAATAATTCAAAGCAATAAAACTACACTGCAGTTTTTGTTGGCAGTATAATGATTTGCTATCTTTAGATGAAAACTACATTATTAAGTTGCCAAGACTGGACTAAAAGAAGTCAGTCACCTACGTGAAGAGATCTGGTCACTGTTTACATGGTGGGAAGGGGAGCTGGTGTTGGAATCATGATGTAAGGTAGACAGTGTGCTATAGGCGAATGGTACAGGTATGTATTACTGTATTGTGGAGACGAGTACTAGCCTCTAATTTTGTTTCTTTGTTTTGGTACTGCTTTGAGGACAGAGGCCAAGAATATGCTTTTCTTGAGAGAAAGGGAAGACGATGTGGTGTCTGTGGAATTGAGGACAGGTGTGTGTGTGTGTATTGGATGTTGGAAGAATACTGCACCCATCATTACAGCTTATCTAGGTTTTATAGCAATTAATGGCCAAACACTTTTCAAAAACTTTCTGTATTCATTAATTCGTTTTATCCTTACCCAACATTAAGGAGAGGAATCTAGAGCTCAGAGTAATGAAATGATTTGCCAACGGATATGCCATACCTAGACTTCCATCCCAACTTACCCCATCACTAGCCTACTGACACCCAGCTCTGCTGTGGGCAGAAGGCTCAGAGGGCAGGATTTCATGACACAATCACCTGCATGGGGTTGTGATGGTTAAAGAAGCAGGATACAAAGAGCACTCAATTTCCTGCTGGCCATGTGACTAGTCTACAAGCAATGCCACATATTGTTATTGTGTGTTCTTCCAATTATTTGAATTTCCATAAATGAAGGACAAGCCTCCTTTCTTGGATAGGTTTCTCTGACACGGTTCTCAACATCTCCCCCTCCTTGGCACCACCTCCTCCACACCTCCTTCCCTTTGCTCTTAGTGTAGTGTGTTTCGTGAGCATATTTCCACCTGAAGCCTGGTTGCTACCACCAGAGACCCATCACTGAGTTGCCCAAACAGTCTGGAGTCCCTGACAAAGATCAAAGGCTTTGGCTGGAGCAATTCTAGGAGTCGGTGCTGCACGTCTGAATAAACTTGGCTTAACCATGGTTGGCGCAGTTTATCAGTGACATGACATCAAATAAATAAATGACTCCTGGAAAACAGTTCATTCTAAAGCCAGTTGCTTTTACTGGTGAGCTCTCATTTCACTGTGATTAATGAGAATGTGCTTCTTCATCTTTGGTGATCAGAGGAACAGCTTCTCAGAGCCCTTCCTCTCCTAGCACTGTCTTAATATTTAATCTGTGAGACTAGAGATGGTTGCATTTCACGAATACTCCTTGACACAGAAACAAATGTCCCGCACAAATGAAAAGGGCATTTATAATCATTGTGCCATCATTAAGACTCAGTCTCCTACTGAGAAAATATAGTACACTGTGGTATATGGAAAGACTGGCCAGCAAGGACCTGCTGTATATAGCACAGGGAACTCTAGTCTGTGTGGTCTATGTGGGAAAAGAATCTGAAAAAGAATGGATGTGTCTATGTGTATAATGGAATCATTTTGTTGTACAGCAGAAATTATCACAACATTGTAAATCAACTATACTTCATAAGTTCCCCTCAGTAATGACTCATACTTTAGCACTTCAGAGGCGCCTTTAAAGGCATTCACTGGTACTGAAAAGGGGAGGCATTTGCCTCAAGAAAGGTTCTAGCATTTCTATATATCTGAGGCCTAGGCTCTATGTTCTTTGAGGTTGGCCCTTAAGTGTTACTCTTGGCTTGGTTCCATTGTTTTCTCTTTATTATGACTCAGGTAAAACATTCTCAAAGATTCAGCAATACAGAAGCATGTAGAACAAAACATGGGACTTTTTTCTTCCTCCTTTTCATTTCTTACTCTGGAAGAGGTGGCCACAGTCAGCAGTCTGTCTGTACCTTCTGGGCTTTAATTAGCACATTGACATATGTGTATAAATACATACAAAATCTTCCTGTTCATTTTAAAGGAATGTGTGATACTCAGCAATATGCTCAATAATACTCAGATTAAAAAAATTGTGAAAGTATAGATATAATAAAAAGTATACAGAGAGTATAGATGATAATAAAATAGCCACTTAGCCATTACCTGTGCCTTGTGAATGGTTACATTTTTCTTAATTGCTTCATATATTTTAGCGAAGTTACACATTAGAAACACTTGTTGATTCTCCCTCAACATTTTTCCTTTATCCTATCCCTCCTTCTAAAGTACTCTTGAGTCTAAATGTGCTGCTTGTTTATCCCTAATATGTTTTATTCTTTTATTAAATATGTTTGTTGATGTATAACATTAGTTTCAGGTGTACAACATAATGATTTGACATTTGCATATATTGTGAAATCACAGTAACTACATCACTGTACACAGTCACAATTTTTTTCTTGTGATGACAACTTTTAAGATCTACTTTTAGCATTTTCCAAATGTGCAATATTGTGCATTAACTGTAGTAACCATGACTTATTTATTTTATAACTGGAAGTTTGTATCTTTTGACCTCTTTCACCCATTTTGCCTACCCCCTTACCCCACATCTCTAGCAACCTCCAATCTGTTGTTTGTATCTATGAGCTTGTTTTGTTTGTTTTGGTTTTATTGTTGTTGTCCTGTTGTTCTATTGTTTGTTTTTAAATTCCACACATAATTGAGATAATATGAATTTATCTTTCTGACTTATTTCACTTAACATAAAGTCCTTAAAATCCATTCAGTTTGTCTCAGATGGCAAGTTTTGTTCTTTTTTTAATGGCCGAATACTCTCCCGTGTGTTCGTATGTGTGTGTGTGCTTGTTGTGTTTATTACATTGTGTGTTTTACATTTGTTTATCCATTTGTCCATCAGTGAACACTTAAGTTGTTTCTGTATCTTAGCTAATATAAGTAATGATGAAATAAATATGGGGGTGCATATGTCTTTTTGAGTTAGTGTTTTCATTTTCTTCAGATAAATGCCCAGAAGTGGAATTGCTGGATCATATGATAGTTTTTTTTATTAGTTGTTTGAGAAACCCCCATAGTGCTTTCCATAGTGGTTACACTGATTTCTAGTCTACAAACAATGCATAAGAATCCTCACCAAAACTTATCTTTTTGATAATAGCCATCTAACAAACGTGAGGTGATACTGTGGTTTTGATTTTTATTTCCCTGGAAACTAGTGAGTTTGAACATCTTTTCATGTACCTAAAGGCCATCTGTATGCCTTCTTTGGAAAAATGTCTATTCAGATTTGCTGCCTATTTTTTAATTGAATTGAGATTTTTTTGCTACTGAGGTGTATGATTTTTTAAAAATATATTTTGCATATTAACCTCTTGTCAGATAAATGATTTACAAATATTTTCTCACACTCAGTAGGTTGCCTTTTCATTTCGTTGATCGTTTCTTTTGCTGTGTAGAAGCTTTTTAGTTTTATATACTCCCACTTGTTTAATTTTGCTTTTGTTCCCATTGTTTTCAGTGTTAGGTTCAAAAAATCATCACCGAGAGTGATGTCAAGGAGCTTACCATTTATGTTTTCTTCCAGGAAATCTTACATTCAACTCTTACATTCAAATCTTACATTCAAGTCTCTAATCCATTTTGAGTTATTTTTTTATATGGTATAATATAGAGCTCCAGTTTCATTCTTTTGCATGTAGCTGTCTGGTTTTCCCAACATCATTTATTGAAGAGACTGTCTCCATTTGTATATTCTTGACTCCTTTCTTGCAAATTAATTGACCATCTATGCATATGTTTGTTTCTGGGTTCTGTATTCTGCTCCATTCATCTATATGTCAGTTTTTATACCAAAATCACACTGTTTGGATTGCTTTTGCTTTGTATTATAGTTTCATATCAGGGAGTATGATGCCTCCAGTTTTCTTCCTCCTCAGAGTGCTTTGGCTATTTGGGCACTTCTGCGGTTCCATACAACTTTTTGGATTATTTCATTTCTGTGAAAATGCCATTGGAATTTTGATAGGGACTGCTTTGGGTAGCATGGACATTTTATTAATATGTTTTGAATCCATGAGCATGGAATATCTTTCCATTTATTTGTAGCTTGCTTCATCACTTTCTTTTGTTAATGTCTTATAGTTTTAAGTGTACAGATATTTTAATTCTTTGGCTAAATTTATTCCTGAGTATTGTATTCTCTTTGATGCAGTTAGAAATGGGATTGTTTCTTAATTTCTGTTTCTACTAGTGCATTATTAGTGTTGGGAAATGCAATGGATTTTCATATATTGATTTTGTGTCCTGTCACTTTACTGAATGTATTATTTCTAATAGTTCTCAGGTAGGGTATTTAGGGTTTTCTTATATATCGTGCTATTTGAAAATAATGACATTTTTGCTTCTTTTCCAATTTAGATGTCTTTTATTTTTCTCACCTAAATGTTCTGGCTTCCAAAACTATGTTGAATAAAAGTAGTAAGAGTGGGAGTTCCCTTTGTGGCTCAATGGAAACAAACCTGACTAGTATCCATGAGGATGCATGTTCAATCCCTGGTCTTGCTCAGTAGGTTAATGATCTGGTGTTGCTGTGAGCTGTGCTGTAGGTCACAGACATGAATCGGATCCCTCATTGCTGTGGCTGTGGAGTAGGCCAGCAGCTGTAGCTCTGATTTGTTCCCTAGCCAGGGAATTTACATATGCTATGGGTGTGGCCCTAAAATTAAAAAAAAAAAAAGTAGCAAGAGTGGACATTCTTGTCTTGTTCCTGATATTAGAGGAAAACTTTTTAGGTACGCAACATTGAGTATGATGTTAGCTCAATGTTTCCTGTAAGTTATTCATCTTTGCCTCCAGTTTATTTCCAATATCTTGCATCATCTTCAGCATCAACAGTCTAAAGTCTTTTTCCTAGAGGCTGAGAATCTCCTCATGGGTTAGCTGATTTTCTGGGGTTTTTCCTTTCTCCCTCATCTGAGTTATAGTTCTCTGTCTTCATTTTTATAGGTTTTTGGTGTGGTGACCTTTTTACAGATATAGAGTTGTAGCCTCTCTTATTTCTGGTGGCTGCACTCCTTGTGGCTAACGTCCCTATGGGGGCTTGCTCTAGGCTTCCAGATGGGAGGGACTGATGCCTGCCCACTGGTAGGTGGAGCTGATTCCTATCCCTCTGGGTGGGGTTTTTTCTCTGAGTGAGATTAGGGGAGGCTGTGTGCCTGGGGGGCCTTTAGGCAGCCTATTTGCTGATCGGTGGGGACTGTGAGCCCACCTGGATTGTTGTTTGCCCTGGGGCTTCTCAGTGCTGGTGTGTGGGGACAGATTTTTCCCAAAATGGCCACTTCCAGAGAAAGGCAGCTGCTGAATATTCCTGAGAGCTTTGCCTTCAATGTCCCTCCCTCACAAGCCACATTCACCCCTGTTTTCCCATGATGTCCTCCAAGAACTGCAGTCAGGTTTGACCCAGATTCCCATGGAGACCTTGCTTTGCCCTGGGACTCAGTGCACGTGAAAGTCCATGTGCGCCTTTTAAGAATGGGGTCTCCGTTTCCCCCAGTCCTGTGGAGCTCCTGCACACAAGCCCCACTGGCCTTCAATGCCAGATGCTCCAGGGGCTCTTTCTCCCAGTGCCAGATCCCAGCATGTGAGGGTGTGATGTGGGGCTCAGAACTCTCCCTCCTGTAGGTGAGTCTCTGTGAACCAGTTACTTTCCAGTCTGTGGAGCTTCCTACCCAGGAGGTATGGGGTTGCTTATATTGCATAATCACCCCTCCTACCTCTTGATGTGGCCTCCTCTTTTTCTTCTGGAGTAGGGTATCTTTTTTAAGGTTTCCAGTCCATTTGGGTAGAGATTGCTCAGCATTTAGTTGTGAATTTTGTTGTTTTTAGGAGAGAAGTTGAGCTTCAGTCCTTCTATTCTACCATCTTATGGTGTTTTCTGATCGAGTATGATGTTAGCTATGAGTTTGTTGTCTATGGCTTTTATTAAATTAAGGTGCAGTCCCTCTCATTTTGTAGAAAGTTTTTATCATAAATGGATGCTGAATTTTGTCAAATGCTTTTCCTATATCTATTGAGATAATCATATAATTTTATACATGATGTATATATAAATATGTTTCTATAATAGAAAATTAGCGTTATTTTGAATATAGTTAAAATTATATAAATGGTAGCTATATGTATCATACTACAACTTTTTTTTTAACCTCTCCATTAGGTTTATATATGTGACTAAACACAACTTTAGTTCATTTATTTTCTTATAATATTATATGTTCTATTATATAAATAAATTATTTTGTCATTCTATTTGGGGACACTGATATGGTCTCTAATATTTTCCCTAAAAATTGTAACGATTTTTAAAATTTTTATTGAAGTAGACTTTATTTACAATATTATGTTAGTCTCAGTTAACAGTGTAGTGATTTAGTATTTTCGCAGATTATACCCTGTTTAAAGTTATTATAGAACAATGGTTATAATTCCTTGTGCTATACAATACACTTTGTTGCTTATCTATTTTATACATAGCAGTTTGTTATCTCTTATATGCCTAATTTGCCCCTTCCTGCTTTCCTCTCTCCACTGGTATCCACCAGTTTGTTTCCTGTATTGGTGAGTCTCTTTTGTTATATATATTCATTTGCTTTATTTTTAAAAATTCCACATATAAGTGATAACATGCTATATTTGTCTTTGTATGGCTTATTTCTCTAAGCATAATACTTGTTAGATCTGTCCACATTGTTGCAAATGGAAGAATTTCATTCTTTTCTATGGCAGAGGAATATTCCATTGTGTGTGTGTGTGTGTGTATCACATGCTCTTTATCCATTCCTCTGTTGATGGCAATGTGGATTATTTCCATATCCTGACTATTTTATATATAGTGTTGTTAGGAACATTGGGATGTATGTTTCTTTTCAAATTAGTGTTCCATTTTTTGTACATATACCCAGAAGTGAACTTGCTGGATAATATGGTAGTGGTATTTTTAGTATTTCGAGGAACTTCTGTACTGCTTTCCGGTGACTACACCTGTTTATTATCCCATTAGTAGTGAACAGGGGTTCCATTTCCTCCACATCCTTATCAGCATTTATCATTTATATACTTTTTGATGATGGCCATTCTGACCACTGAGAGGTGATACCTCATTATGGTTTTGATTTTCATTTCTCTAGTAATTAGCACTTTGGAGCATCTTTTCATGTTCCTTTTGGCCATCTGTATATCTTCTTTGGAGAAATATGTGTTTTGGTCTTCTTCCCATTTTTGATTGTGTTGTTTGGTGTTTTAGTACTGAGCTGTATGGACTGTTTGTATATTTTGGAAATTACACTTGTTGGTCAGTCATTTGCAACTATTTTCTCCCATTCTGTAGATTGTCTTGTCATTTTGTTTATGGTTTCCTTTGCTGTGCAAAAGTTTATAAGTTTGATTAGGTCCCATTTGTTTATTTTTGCTTTTATTTCTTTTGCCTTGGGAGACTGACCTAAGAAAATATTGCTGCAATTTATTTCATAGAATACTTTGCCTATATTCTTTTAGGAGTTTCATGGTATTGTGTCTTATATTTTAGTCTCCAAGCTATTTTGAGTTTATGTGTATAGTGTGAGGTAATGTTCCAACTTGATCAATTTCCATGCACTTTTCAACTTTCCAATACCACTTGTATTTCTCTAGTTGCAGTGAGGTTGACAAAAGTTTCCATATGTGTATTGGACATCAAGGTTTCTAAGTGAATTGTCAGGTTATGTATTTTGCTAATTTAGTATTTCCTTAATAATATCTAACACTTATAAAGGACTTATTACATGTCAGGCAAATCTTTTTTTAAAATATATAATCTTTAATTTAATTTAAATTTAATCTTTTAAAAAAATATATACTATATAGTCTATATTAAAATTGCTCCAGTTACGTCCAAAAATTTTTTTACAGCCATGTCTTTAGCTGCCATGTCTCTTTTTAAAAAAAATTTTTATTTTTTCTGTTATAGTTGATTTACCGTGTTCTGTCAATTTCTACTATACATCAAAGGGATCCAGTCATATATATATATGTATATATATTCTTTTTCTCACATTATTCTCCATCATGTTCCATCACAAGTGACTAGATATAATTCCCTATGCTATACAGCAGAATCTCATTGCTTATCCACTCCAAATGCAATAATGTGCATCTATTAACCCCAGACACCTGGTCCATATCACTCCCTCCCCCTCCCCCTTGGCAACCACAAGTCTGTTCTCCAAGTCCATGAATTTTTTTTCTGTGGAAAGTTTCATTCATGCCATATATTAGATTCCAGATATGTAATATCATATGGTATTTGTCTTTATCTTTCTGACTTACTTCATTCAGGATAAGAGTCTCTAGTTCCACCCATGTTGCTGCAAATGGCATTATTTTGTTATTTTTATGGCTGAGTAGTATTCCATTGTGTATATATACCACATCTTCTTAATCCATTCATCTGTCAATGGACATTTAGGCTGTTTCCATGTCTTGGCTATTGTGACTAGTGCTGCTATTGACATTGTGTTACATGTATCTTTTTGAATTTAGTTTTGTCCAGATATATGCCCAAGAATGGGATTTCTGGATCATATGGTAGTTACAGGTTTGGTTTTCTAAGGTACCTCCATACTGTTTTCCATAGTGGTTGTACCAATTTACATTCCCACCAACAGTATAGGAGGCTTCCCTTTTCTACACACCCTCTCCAGCAGTGGAATACAATAGAGAACCCAGAAATAAACCCAGACACCTACTGTCAATTAATATTTGACAAAGGAGGCAACAATACAAAATGGGGAAAAGACAGTCTCTTCAGCAAGTGGTACTGGGAAAATTGGACAGACGCATGTAAATCAGTGAAAGTGAAATATACCCTCATACCAGGCACAAAAATAAACTCAAAATGGCTTAAAGACTTAAATGTAAGACAAGATGTTATAAAACTCCTAGAAGAGAACATAGGCAAAACATTCTCTGACGTCAACTATACAGATGTTTTCTTAGGTCAGTCTCCCATAGCAACAGAAATAAAAGCAAAAATAAACCAATGGGACCTAATCAAACCAACAGGCTTATGCAGAGCAAAAGAAACCATTAAAAAAAGGACAACCTACAGAATGGGAGAAAATAGTTTCAAATGATGCAACTGACAAGGGCTTAATTTCCAATATATACAAACAACTTATACAACTCAATAGCAAAAAAACCCAACAACCCAATTGAAAAATGTGCAAAATACCTGAAGAGATATTTCTCCAAAGAAGATATAAGATGGCCAACAGGCACATGAAAAAATGCTCAACATCGCTAATTATTAGAAAAATGTGAATCAAAACTGCAGTGAAGTACCTCCTCACACCAGTCAGAATGGCCAGCATTAACAAGTCAGCAAATGACAAATGATGTCATTTAATCTTAAAAAGAGTCATCTGAAAAAATGCAACCACACTCACATAGGCCCTAAGTTGTAAGAGACAGAGATTTAAATTCATGGAGTCTGGCTCCAGAGTTTGCACAATTAGCCACTATGCTGTAAGTATCTACCCACCCACCCCCATTTGCAATTTTACATTCTAAAGTTTTAGTTACCCAGTCAACCATGATCTGAAAATATCAAATGGAAAATTCCAGATTTAAATAATTTATAAGTCATGGCTTGATGATCATCCTTGTGACTTATTATCAGAAGGTCAGTGGTAGCCTAATGCTATGTCACAATGCCTAGTTCATTGACCTCACTTTATCTTATCACACAGGCATTGTATCATTTATATCACCACAAGAAAAAGGGTGGTACAGTACAATAAGATATTTTGAGAGACAACATTCACATTGCTTTTATTATAGCATATTAATCTGCTGTTAATCTGTTACTGTGCCTAATTTATAAATAAACTCATAGATACACAAAAAAAACAAAACCCATATGTATTGTTTGGCGCTATCCATAGTTTCAGGCATCCACTAGGGGTCTTGGAACATATGCCCCCATGGATAAGGGAGGATTGCTGTAGTATCTAGTCAGAGAGCAATCCTACCTTGTTCTTGTTCATATTCAGCTTTATATTTCTTATGCCTATTCTGGGCTCTTTGCTTTTCCATATGTATTTCAGGATTACATGCTTGGCAGATTCCTCCAAATCCTGTTGAAATTTCTATTTAATTTTTTTATTAAATTTTTTAAAATTATAGTTGATTTACAATGTCCTATCAATTTTCTGCTGTACAGCAAAGTTACAGTTATACATATATGTGTGTGTATATATGTATTCTTTTTCTCATATTATCTTTCATCATGTTATGTCAGAAATGTTTGCATATGGTTCCCTGTGCTATACAGCAGGCTGGAATTTTTATTTTAATTACATGGAAATTATGGTTTAATTTGGGAAGACTTAACACTTTCACACTTGTTTTTTTCTCATGAGCAAATGTGTTATATCTTTCCACATATTTATCTCCTCTATTTGTCTCCTTTAATGACTTTTAATGGTTTTAAAATAATTTTTTTCCATGAAGGGGTGGGATTTCTCTCATTCTCTCTTTAGATTTATTCTCCAAAAATGTATTTTTTTGCTGCTGTCCTAAATAGCATCTTTTTACAAATTTATTTTTAATTAAAATTTCCATATAATTATTTTGTTTAGTTTTTATCTAGAAAATTTCCTATTTTTGTTACTAGTTTTAATAATTTGCATATAAATGTTTTTAATTTTCTAAAATCTACAATTATGGTTTCAGTGAAGTTTTCTAAGTCTTAACACATTTTGTTTAATTTTCTTATGATTTCTTATTGTTATAGTCCTTCCTTGATTTCCTTGGAATATAGGATTTACTGGCCTTCTTAAAAGAGAATATTTTTCCCCACCCTTTTTATCTGGAACACTTTGCATTAACATTGGGTTTATCTATTCCTTGAATATCTGGTAGAACTTGTTTTTAAAATCTTCTGGACCTTTATTTCCACCCCTGTAGGTAGACCTACATTTCATTTCTTAAACAGGTGGGGGTCTATTCTTTTAAATTGCTATCTCCATCCAAGTACTAACAAGTTTCTGATATCAGACAGTTCAGGGTGTGTGGATTCTAAAAATAGAAGTATCATGTGATCCAGCAGTCCCCCTCTTGGGCATATATCCAGAGAAAACCATAATTTGGGCTGCATGTATCTTTTCAACGTGCATTGAAATACTATTTACAATAGCTGAGACATAGAATCAACCTAAATGTCCACAGTTAGAGGAATGGATAAAGAAGATGTGGTACATACATTCAATGGAATATTACTCAGACATAAAAAGAATGAAATAATGCCATCTGCAGCAACATGGATGGGCCTAGAGACTATCATACAAAGGTGAAGTAAGTTGAACAGAGACAAGCATCATATGTCACCTATATGTAGAATCCAAAAAAAAAAATGTGATACAAATGAACTTATTTACAAAACAGAAACAGACTTACACATTTCATAAATAAACTTACAGTTACCAAAGGGGACAGATGGATTGGGGGATGAACCGGGGGTCTGAGACAGGCATGTGCACTCTATTGTGCATAGAATTGAATGGTCAAAGAGGACCTGCTGGATATCACAGGGAACTATACCCAGTATTCCATGATAAGCTGTTTTGGAAAAGAATCTAAAAAAGAGTGTACGTATATAACTGAAAAAAATCTAAAAAAGATGTATGTATATAACTGAATCACTTTGTTATACAGCAGAAATTATCACATTTTAAATCAACTATACTTCAATAAAACTTTAAAAAATGGAAAGAAAATTGCTATATCATTTTGAAAATTTCTTGCTCTTTAGAAAATTACTCATTCATTCTAGGTTCATATTAAAAATTATTAAACAATTCTTGTATTACAGAATCATATAAAATCTCCAAGTTAGACAGGTTTTACATGTTTGTTCTCTTTGCTTCACATCTCTCTCTCCATCTCTCTTCTTTTCTCTGTCTCAAAGACAGTGACGGGAAAGATGGAGAAAGAAAGGAAAGAAGAAAATATTATAGATAAAATTAATCACACTCCTTCACATTTCATCTCAGTCTTCTCTCTTGAGAGAACCATTAACATGAAGCAATTGTACATTACATTTCTGTTTATTCTCTTATTTTCATTGTATATTTTAAAAATGTACTCTTGTTTTGTGTGGTAAACCTGATTTACATATGTAAGAGCTAGAGGCAGGGTGCAGTTCAAGGATTTCCTGGGAAGCAAATTAATCCCCCCTTTTTTTTTTCTAAAAAAAGTTTTTATCACATGTGAATGTACCCCTAACAATATACTCTTGTTTTTCTTACAATTGAGCCTTGGTATTATGCTGTGTACTGCAGTCTTCTGCAAATTACTTTACTCACTGAAATTATATTTCTAAGAACCACATATGTTTTTTGAACATAGTTGCCTTCATTTTTTTAATACTAAATAGTAGTTCTTGGTGTCATACCACAATTTGTCCACTTATCTGTTGACAGATATTTTTTCCAGCTTTTCGTTACCATGGACAGTACTACCTTAAAGAGACTTGCTTCCTTTTCTTTAATAAAACAGCTTAATAAATACTAATATGCCAGGCACAACTCTAAAAACTGGTGTCATAGCAGTGGACAAATCAATCAAAGATCTGTGTCGTGGCAGCTTTGATTCTAGAGGGCAAAACAGCTAATAAACAAGACAAGTCAAATCCATAGACTTACACTGTAATAAAAAAATATCAGAGAAGGGAGAAAGGACATCTTGGTAGCAAAGATAATTTTTGGAAGGATTCCAAGGAAGCATGTGCTGAGAAGGTGCTTTTTGAGCAGAGACCCAAAGGAGTGAGAGAACAAGCCTTGCAGGTGTCTAGGAAAGGAGAGCTCCAGGCAGAAGGAGGAGTATGTTCAAAGGTCCTGAGGCAGGAGTGTTCCTGGTGTGCTTGAGAACTTTCAGGGAGGCCAGTGTGACTATCACAGAGTTCAAGTGGGAGGGTGACCAGAGATAAGTGTGGGAACAGGGCACAGATCCTGAAGCACATTACAAGATGCATAAGGGCATCTGCCTTGTACTGTGAGTGAGATAGCAAGTGCTTTCACTTCTGTTTCTCTAAGAATCCCTTTAGCTTCTATGCTGAGAAAAGTCAGTAGGGGTTGGGATAGAAGAAGAGAAACCATATAGGAGGCTGTTTCAGGAATCCATGTATGATATTAGCCAAGCTCTAGCCTTGATTCACTTATTTTCTTTCTTTCTTTTTTGTCTTTTATCCTTTTAGGGCTGCACCCGTGGCATATGGAGGTTCCCAGGCTGGGGGTCTACTGGGAGCTACAGCTGCTGGCCTATGCCAAAGTCACAGCAATGCCAGATCTGAGCCATGTCTGTGACCTACACCACAGCTCACTGCAACTCCAGATTTAACCCACTGAGCAAGGCCAGGGATCAAACCCAAAACCTCATGGTTCCTAGTTGGATTTGTTTCCGCTGAGCCATGATGGGAACTCCGATCCACTTATTTTCCCAATAGCCCTCTTAGGTGAATATCCTTATGCCTATTTATCAGTGAGGAGTTGAGGCTCAGAGCCAGTGGGTCATCCTGCCTGTTCATGGCTGAACAGGACTTGGACCCGATTCTGGCCTTAACTACTTCCCTATATTCCCAGAAGTAGTTCACACTTAGAACAAAACCATTCGGCCTAATGTAAAACACCCAATACTGACAAGGGATCTTACAAGGGACTGAATGATTTGATTTGAACCTGGATTTTTGCAAAGAATGTGAGCTGCAGTGTTTCAGCTCTCAGATATTCATATCTACATAAGGAAGAGGTATTATTAAAAGGAAAACTTAGCCCAAAGCACACGAAGGACACCATTGGAATTGTGAGATTGTCTGCAATCCCAGCCCCCAAAGATCACCCTATAATAATTACATGACTATAATAAGATTCATTGAGGAGTATATGGCTTGTTGTTGACATTATTTTCTGTTGACTACACTCAAAATTTGGAGAAGGACCATGAGCGTATGTTGCCCTCCAGGTTCAATGTTGATAAGTGTTTATTGAAGGTAATTGCTAGCATAGTATTTAGCCAATGGATTATAAACAAGATTTTGTGCTTTAGTATTTCAAAGGTTTCTAATCCTTGGGAAATGTTGTGTTGTGCAGGGCAATATGGTCTTTGTAGAATTCACTTGCTGTCATAATATTTAAAGCAAGAAAGAATCTCAAAATTACTTAGGGTACAACCTTTCTTTTATGAGGAAAAGAACTGTGATGAAGAGAGGTTGTTTGAAGTTAGCCTTTGATCCAGACAGTAGCAAGAATGTTCTGAGAAGGGCTCCAGTGTATTTCAAGGAAAAGTCTTTAGACATCAGATGGCCCATCACTCCGGCTGTCTGGCTAAGGAATGTTACTTAGTCCTAATGTCTCTGTTTCTCCATTAGTAAAAGCTGAAAAACAATCATCTAGCAGAGTCCTTAGGAGAATTTCAAATGAGTCAAAAGCTCCCAGGTAGTGTCTGACACAAGGCAAATACCAGTTATCATTTTGTACACTTTTTTTTTTTTCAGTTCAGCAGTCTTTTCAAGCCTGCTTTCTAAATTACTGGCCTCTGTGTCTAAGTACAAGCCAAATTTTAAGCCTCAACTCTACAGACAAATAAAGCAGCTTCAACCCATCTAGCTACTTATTCGTTCAGAGATGTTTTAGATACATTGTCAGGAAATGTGGCATTTTATGAAGGGCCTAGGGCTGCAAGGAAAGGGAAAATAGTGGCTAGTACCGATGATACTTTAGAGCATCCCAGTAAAGTATAAAGTGATAATGACTCTTTTTCTGTAAAGAATTTACTTGATTTCCCATTTCCAAGGGCCTGCTGTCTCCCACGTGTACCAGCCCCAGTGCTGCCCGTGTTTGGAGTATCTTGTTCTTTCTAAATGGGTTTTTAATGTGCTGGAGGGCATTCGACTGCAATAAGGGAGACAACACATTTCCTTTGGGTGCTAGAATGAGAAGTTATCAAATTCACAAGTTTGAATTACACATCAAGACTTCACAATAAAAATCACTCCTTGTGGCTCTAACATCCGCCTGAACTACCATTCACCAAAACAAAACACCATCGCGACAGTAGGGGACACACTTGAATCATCTGTTGAGAGCACACAGTCCATTGAAGGAAGACTGAAGAGTCCACAGGCAGGGGGAACGTTATGTCTTTTCTGCTTAGAAAAACAGATGCTGCAGGAGTTCCAGCTGTGGTGCATTGGGTTAAGAATCTGACTGCAGTGGTTCAGGTCACTGCAGAGGTATATGTTTGACCCCTGGCACAGTGCACTGTGTTAAATGATCTAGCATTGCTACAGCTGTGGCGTAGGTCACAGCTGCAGCTAAAATTCAATCCCCAATATGGGGAACTTCCATATGCCTCGAGAGTGGCCATTTAAAAAAAAAAAAAAAAGGAGTTCCTGTCTTGGTGAAGCAGAAATGAATCTGACTAGGAACCATGAGGTTGTGGGTTCGATCCCTGGCCTCGCTCAGTGGGTTAAGGATCTGGCACTGCTGTGAGCTGTGGTGTAGATGTGGCCCTAAAAAGACAAAAGACAAAAAGAAAAAGATTCTGCTGAATGAAGTTGGTGTTTTCTCAGTTAAAGCTGCACAAGACTCACTAGATAGACCTTGATGTAGATTCTACAGTTTAAGGGCGAGAGACAGCTTTCTGGATTCAGTTTTCCCAGAGTTCCTGGCACTCTTAGGTATGAACATACCCTGAACCTTCAACACATGCATGATAAACCAGAAAGCTGATAGAGCTACTTACAGTGGAGTGACTGTCTTTCCAGGGACCAGGGAACTGTGTTCAGTATCAAGGGCATCTTCTTGAGATCATGGTATTTGGCACACCAAATACATGCTTATAAAGTTGCTTTGAAATCACGGAGTCAGAACAAAGACAAGCTGCATGGTCCTTAAAAATATTATATCTAAATTTTGGAGTCGCTTAATGAATGATAAAGCCTGTTCGACAGTAGATAAAACATTGCTATTGACTGAAAACTATTTCTCAAAGGGAGACACTCAAAAACCCTTTGTGAAGACCATTCAACTTCTTTAACACAATCTTTATTCCGAGGGGTTACAAGACAAAGGATTCCTTTAAAAAGTTCTTTAATTACTGGCAGGCTATGCTGATCTTGACAGTTGCCCAGTTCTCTATCAGGAGGATGTTTGTAAATCATTTCTGAATCATGTATTGAATTTTAATAGTTTCCTTCTCCAGGGATGACTTGATCTTTGGGGAACCAGTATTGATGTATTTACTACAGACTGGCACACTACCTGCTTGGTCTTAAGTTTGTAAGTCCTACATTTGGATATCATCACAGTAGGGCTTTCAAGTTACACGCTTAGAGATATAAACACCCAAGTGATAAAAAAGAAAGGAGGGAGTGAGGACAAAGGGGCTTTAGTGAAATAAATGGAAGGAACTATTATTTTATTGACTACTAGCCATGTTTAAAACCAAAAAATATTCAGCATATCTTTCCTTTGAAGACTGCAGTCTCAAGCGGTCTTCAAAGATCAGTTAAGGGGATGGAGTTCCCGTCGTGGCCCAGTGGAAACGAATCCGACTAGGAACTGTGAGGTTGCGGGTTGGATCCCTGGCCTTGCTCAGTAGGTTAAAGATCCAGTGTTGCCGTGAGATGTGGTGTAGGTCGCAGATGCGACTCGGATCTGGCGTTGCTGTGGCTGTGGTGTAGGCCGGCAGCAACAGCTCTGATTAGACCCCTAGCCTGGGAACCTCTATGTGCCTCAGGTGTGGCCCCAAAAAGACAAAAGACAAAAAAAAAAAAAGTCAGTGAAGGGGAGTCCAATGAGAGTTATGCAAAGAATAGCAAAATTTATCTCTGAATCTTTCTAACTGATAAACCCCAGTTGTGAAGGGTATTTACCACCCTTTCATCTAAAATAAAGTTATGACCGAATTAGAGAGCAAAATCCTCTTGTGGACTTGACATGCCATGTTTTATCACAAAACAAAATAATAATTTGTCCTTTATTTAAAATATCCTGCAAAGAATCCAACCTGAGGGATATTTGCTCAAGAGCTGCTTTACTGGCACCACCTAGACCTCATTCCAGGATGGTCTGACTGTTGTAAATTGCTTCTGTTGCCTAGTATCACAGGTTTTGACTCATCTTTCCACAGTGAGGAGTAGAGAAGGTAATACGATGCAGTGAGGAAGCCCTCCTGGTCCATATGTGGGAACCTTTCATTTTTCCCGCCAGGAGATTATACAGTAACTCTGTTGGCTGATGTCAGTGACACCTGGCAGTGGGTATTCAGGTGTTTAAATAGGAGTTGTTCCACCACTGGATGAACGTCACCTTTTTCTTTTCCTGAGAATTAGTCTTTATGTCAGTCTATTCCCTTCCCTCTTCTCATTTGTCTTTTTCTTGGGATGTGAATTCAGAAATGGAAGGGGGAGGAGGAGAAAGAGACAAACCTTGAACTCTATGACCCCTAGTACTTGGGGATCCTGCTGCTGGTTCTTAGGATCAATAGCACCCAAGGTGTGTACTTTTAGGCTTATATAAACACTGGGGCAGCCTTGGTGTTGAGGGAAGTATGATCATTTTAGTCTCCATCTCTTCCCAGCTCAAACGCTAAATTATATACTGTTGTAAACATTTGTTGCATTTAATTTTTGATGCCAAATGTATTTTCTCAAGTATGGCTAAATCTGCTTGAAGAATTGTGTTTTATTAAAGAATGGTAATTTAATAAAAGATTTTGGCTGCTCAATTCTGCAAAAAGACCAGAAACAAGTACTTAAACCATTAGCAACCAAGCAATTTGAAGACCAAATAAGTGGACTTTTGGGTTCACTCCCATCTTTTTGTTCTTGTGAGCATTTGCCTTACATAGGCTTGAAAGGGATTTGTACTTTAATGTGGTTTTAATGTTTTGAGTCCTGTTGAAAATGAGGAAGGAAGTGTCATTTTTCTCTCAGAAATCTGTTCTGTATACGCATTGGAGGCATATGTGTTGCTGAAGACCATTTGAAAGCTGATGTACAGGAGTAAATTCTACATCTTTTACCCTTTGGAAGAAGTCACTCAAACCCTAGGAATATATTTTCTCATGCTGCAAGAATGTTTTTGCCTCAGAAATCATGGTTTCATGTAAACTATGGCTAAACAGCAGCTCTCTGTAACAGTCCACACTGTCAAATAAAGAAGACACAGCTTTGGAGTTCCCATTGTGGCACAGTGGGTTACGGATCCAGCCTTGCTGCAGCTGTGGTATAGGTCGCAGCTGTGGCTTGGATGCAATCAGGTGTGGCATAAAAAAAAAAAAAAAAAAAAAAGACAACTTTGCTGTGGCTTCACATAGCAATAGCCATGATTAAGGCAGAAGCTGGGGCTGCAGAGGCAGAAAGTTTGTTTTATAGTTTCTCATGCATCCATTTCCTTTTACTGTTCTGTTTGTTCTCAGTGATGATCACTGGCCTGTTTCTCATTGCCCTTCTCTCTACATTCCTTTACTCATTGTTTCCATCATATTCAAGCTAGGTCTCTGTGTTGCTCACCTATCTTGGAGTTTGTTCACTCATCCTGTTTGGGACTCAAGTGTCTCTGCTAGGAAGGCACACCCTATGCTTCTATTGCTGAGTAGATTTCCCAATGTTGCAAGAAATCCTTCTATTTTATCCATTGACAGAGAAGTCAGGAGAAGTTGGAAGCCCTTTTAAAACAAATTTTTAATGTAATTTTTAGATTTTATTGGAGTATAATTGAGTTGTGTTCATTTCAGATACACAGAAAAGGCAATCAATTCTATGTCTACATATATCCCTTCCCTTTTAGATTCTTTTCCCATATAGGTTATTAAACAATCTTGAGTAGAAGCCTTTTTAATGTCAGGTGTTCTGAGTCTTTGGAAGCTGAGGTCACCACGTTTCTCCCCAGTCTATGGTGAGTGAGCTTCAATTTTCTGGTTGATAAAGAGTTCCTGTAACCAGGAAGCTGCACCTCGGTAAGGGAGAGGAGGTGAAGAATCTACATTGTTAAAGCTGGGGTGGGGCCTCATGTGAGGTTCCTTTGTGAGATGGAACTGGTAAGACCTTTCCACTGTGTTCTGGAAAGTGGGGATCCTAGTGTGATGTGTACAAAGGAAATCCTTGATTTCTTCGATACACTGTCTGGTTAGCTGTGGTTTGGCAAGACTGATTTGCACAGTGGTAAATTCCCTCTAAGGGATTTCTCCGGAACCATGCATGGTATTCTCTGGACTAGGAGGGCTGATTGTCTTGGTGCTTAAAGTCCTGCAGACTGATGGAACTTCGTGTCCCCTCTCCATTGGGTTGCTGCTATTCAGGGCTAGAATGGACAGCATCTTTGTTACCCTCGTTTCCTTAAACTAGAAGGCAACAGAACAGTGAACACTACTACAGAATTTGTATATGTTCATTATATTCCCTCAGTGTAGTCAAAGCAGTTCTCTTTAGATGCCTTCCACAGCAGTCATCCCACCTTTAAACTAACTATAATGATGGCATGTTTTTCCAAGGAATCTCTCTAATTGTACTGGTCACAGAACCCACCTGTGGCCCCAGTGCCCAGGGAAGCAGGGAAGCATCTATATGAAGGTTTCATTAGAACTGCTCCACCACCGCCATCCCCATGAGTTCCCCTTTTCCTCCCCTAAAACTGTTTTCATGTGTTTATTAGCTTTCTTCCCCAAGGAACTGCCTATCCTGGCTTTTGTGTGTGTATGTGTGTGTGTGGGGGGGGTGCTGCAGGTACTGCATATGGAAATTTCCAGGCTAGGGGTCAAATCAGAGCTACAGCTGCTGGCCTACACCACAGCCACAGCAACACTGGATCCAAGCTGCATCTGCGATCTACACTACAGCTCACAGCAATGCCAGCTCCTTAACCCATTGAGGGAGGCCAGGGATTGAACCTGGGCCCTCATGGATAGTAGTTAGATTCATTTCTGCTGATCTATGATGGGGACTCCCCCATCCTGGTTTTAAAAACTATTTCTTTCTTACTTTTCTTAATCTATTCCTTCTCCTCACAAGCCATGAATTCCCTTTCTGTCTGTCAAGGCATCTCCATATCTCTCTCCCTTCCTTCTGCACCTTGTTTGTCAGTTGGTCCTACAGCCTTCCCTGAGCAATCAACCAGCATAAGGCTAATGATGATAAAAATAACAGTAGCAATAGCAATAACCACGACTCTATCCTTACTGTGTACCTCCAAGTGGTGGTCACTGCCCCTGCAAAACTCATTGTAAGGACATCTTTTAAAGAGCAAAGTGGAGGAGTTCCCATTGTGGCTCAGTGGGTTAAGAACCCAACGTAGTATCCATGAGGATGCAGGTTTGATCCCTGGCCTCTCTCAGTGGGTTAAGGATCCAGTATGGTCTCACGCTGTGGTGTAGGTCACAGACATGGCCTGGACCCCATGTTGCTGTGGCTATGGTATTGGCTGGCAGCTGAAGTTCTCATTCTACCCCTAGCCTAGGAACTTCCACATGCCACAGGTGCAGCTGTAAAAAGAAAAAAAAAAAAAAAAAGAGGCAAGGTGGTTGTATAATTATTTCCATTTTACAGATGGGGAAAATAAAGCCTAGAGAGGTTAACTACTGTTCCTGAGTAACACAGTATTGGTTGGTGGACTTGAAATTCAAGCCTGTAACTCTGTGACCCTGAACCTGTATAAAGACCAGGTCGTGTGGATATTAAAGTTGTTTGGTTTAGTCGTCCTGGGATAGCATCCGTTTTTAGACCGAGGGATGGGACGGCTCATGAGTTGCCCAAACATACCATTAATAGGTCTACTCCTAGCTGCAGCAGGAAAATCAGCTCAATTCGGTTTACACCCTTGATTACCCTCAGCAACCTTCCACTGTACTATGCTTTCTGATGACAAGGACCATGTATAGTCACATGAAATAATATAGCTCATTTTAATCTCATCTTTTCTTGAGATCTTGGTCATAATCCTGTTAGGAAGAAACTGGCTCAGAGAGGTTTATAAACAGAAGGCTTTTATGTGGCAGAAAATTCGGGATGGAAAATTCTGCCTCCTGTTCACACAGCATAGGGAAAACGTTGGTGCCCTTAGGTGATGCTGCGAAGATCTAGGTGGGGATGGTTCAGTTGCTGGTTTATACTTAGATGCTAACTAGATAAACGTTATTAGATGTAATACTAAAAGTTTGTTCCCTATATTGTAATATGTAGTATTTTTCCTGCTGGCTTGATTCAATAGACATCAATTTAGCTCTTCTATTCCCTCCTTTATACCCACTGGACAGGCAGGGCCAATGTTTGAAGCTACTTTGATTTTCTCCTCCTCACCCCACCGCAGCCCTGGTAGTGGCCTGGCTCAGCACTGGGGCATGGGGACAGCCACTGGACCCTTTCCTTTCAGGCCAATGCATGAGCTCATATTTTGGCCTTGAAGTTAGAAGAGGGAGATCCTCCAATGGTAAAATCATGCATTTTTTCCTAGGACACAGATCCATCTTAACTCTTTGGATTTTGTGTCAAATAATTTTGCTTTATTTGCTCAGGTTTTATTAAATTCATGTGGGAATTACTGGATGATAGATCTTTTGCATCAGCCCAAACTTACAATTGCTCTAACTCCTTTGCTAAGAATTTCTTTGGCATTTCCCAAATTATCGGAAATGACTTTAAAATCAATAGATGATAGGCCTGCTAATTATTTGACTGGGTCCCAGTTCTCTTTTATGGATTTTGAGGTTAAATAAAATCCATAAATAGTTAATGACTAGGCATCATGGGAAATATCTTATGCTGGTTTTGCTGGGGAGGGGCTGGAGTATACTTGGCCTCCAAATGATAGTTTCAGTATTTTTGCTCTTCATAGAAATTTTGACTGTATCAATGCTGGTTTTTAAATAATTGTTTCAGACATTCTAATGTCTGTTTAGTTTGGTTATTTTGGCTAAAGTTAATTAAAGCTCCATTGTGAGATTTGTCCTAAAAGAACATCATATAATTTTTTTTCAACTTATACATTCTGATATACTGTTAGCAAAAATGTCATAGAGGATTAATGCCATTTGAGTGTGTTTTTTTTTTTTTAGTATGTCCATTGTTTATCTATTTCCTTGTCTATATCATCATCAATTCAGATTATGAGTTAATATACCATTTTATTATTGTTATTTTGGGCCATACCCACAGCATTCAGAAGTTCCTGAGCCAGGGGTAAAACATGTGCCACAGCAGTGACCCAAGTCACAGCAGTGACAACGCCAGATCCTTAACCTACTAGGCCACCAGGGAACACCTCATATGTCATTTTTAGAACTGAGAGCTTTGCTGGTGAACTACGGTATAACAACTTTCTTACAAAGATGCTCCTCTTTTATGAGGTAGTAATATTTTGATTAAACTTTAAATGCATATAAGTTCAGATTGGATTGAGTAGATCCAGTTCTGAGTATTTGCATATAGAAAGAGCCCCCTTGGGTTTTATGGTACTAAGCTCAATTCTTCTATGCACATTGCTCAGTACCCTTACGACGAGATTGATTTTGGGAACCAGGGCTTAATCAGGTCAGTTTTTAAGAACAGGGACTCTAGAAAGACAAACAGGACTTAAAGGGGACTGAAAGCAGAAATTCACACTTCTACGTAGAAGCCCACCAGGTGTAGACCTCTGAGAAACGTAAGCTTGATCAAGGTCAAGCAGGACATTTCCTGTGGCTGAGAAAGACAGGGACCCTTGCAACTCTGCAAAGAGGCACATACACAGGTGACCCTCTGGAAAACAAATGTCATCAGCAAGCCTCCAGAACTGTGTGAAAAGAGGAAGCCCAGGCTTCGACAACTGGCACAGTCTGTTCTCTGTGGTAGTTGTATTTCTTATAGTAAATAATATATTGGCTCTCTGACATACAAGTTCATTTTTCCTGCCATGGTCTGGAGGAAATGGGGTGATGATTCCTTGAAGACCTTGATTTGTAGCTGTGACAGAGTACCCCCTGGGAACCAGCTGGCCCTCCTGTCAGCACACTGGTGCAGGCCTCTAACTGATAAGGTTAAAGCTCATTGATGATACATTTAGCCTCAGGTATGAAAAGGTCAAGATAATTAGTATTCAAAGGTGGTGAGTTTTCCCTTTTTACTAATGAGACTGAAAGAACACTAAAAAAGGACACTTGTAAGGCAAACATTAGAAAGAGTTAGGAGACTATACATAAAAATGCAACAGGTTAGTCATCTTGATCATTTAAACCCTGACATTTTGTTACTGTTGAATTTTTTGGGTCCCAGTCATCTTCACCATTGTCAGATTCTTTAGGAAATGTTGGTTGTGCACTGGCTTTGTGCTGAGCATATTCTGGACACTGGGATTTAGAGAAGTAGCAACATACTCCTACCTTCATGGGGCTTATGCTTCAGGGGGACAGTGACCTATGAGCTGGGACTGCTTTTTGAATGGCTTGGGGACTCAGTTTCTTTTATACCCATCTTATCATAATTCTTCAAAGTTGACTTCCATTTTTCTAGCATCAAGCATGATGAATCCATCTTATCCACTTGATTCCTGCCATAAGATGATTTGGTGTCTATATATTTCTCTCTTTTAGAGGGGTGGTGGCATTAGAAAGAGTAAAAGGGTGTGGGATGGTGGGGTAGTATTTATGAAAGGAGAAATGATGTACAAAATATCTAAAGAAAGATAAACTTTTTTTTTCAATTGTTTGAAAACTGTTAATACTAGCTCATTATATGTGAAACCAATAGCAGTCTTAATGGAGTCTTGGAGTGATTTACAATCCTCTTTTGGTATCTGTGGAGGCACTGGTTCCACGACTCCCATGGGTACCAAAACCTGTGGATGCTCAAGGCCCTATTATAAAATGGTGTGGAATTTTCATGAAACCTATGCCCATGCTCCCACATACTTTAAATTAACTCTAGGTTACATGTAATACCAAAAACGATGTCATTGCTAGTATATGGCAAATTCAAGTTTTCCATTCAGGGCCACAGGTGTGGCATATGGAAGTTTCCAGGCTAGGGGTCAAATTGGAACTATAGCCTCTGGCCTATGCCACAGCCACAGTGAAGCTGAACCTGAGCCACATCTGCCACCTACACTGCTGCTCACAGCAACGTTGGATCCTTAACCTACTGTGCAGGGCCAGGGATCGAATCTGCATCCTCATGGATGCTTGTCAGATTTGTTTCCCCTGCACCACAACAGGAACTCCCCAAGTTTTCCTTTTTAGAACTCTATGGAATTTTTTTTTTCAAATATTTTTAAGCCATGCTTGGTTGAATCTGTGGTTGTAGAAACTGTTGGTATGAAGAGCTATTTGTTTACCTGATTGTTCCCAAGACCACCATGGGCTAAGTAAAAATAAGAGGAAAAATCTTGCCATTCCTCTGCTCAAAAAAATGTTTAAATCTGGAAAACATAATGTCAAGTGTGGTAAAATAAAAGTTACACAAGTGGTATTCACAGTACGGTGCTATTTATATAATTTTAAAAACCATTAACGTACTATATATTGTTTATGGATGACAGATATGCAGTAACAAATGTCATGCGTGAGAGTGATAAACAGAAAATCCAGGAAATATTTAGCTGGCAGAGGGGGAGGGTCATGCAAATGAGAAAGGCTTCAAATGTGTTTATATTATTTTATTTCTCAAGTTACTTGGTGAGTGCACAGATGGCCCATTATATTATTCTCCTAATTTGAGAGGGGTAAAGTTTTCATTTTTGAAAGTTTCATTTCTAAAGGAGGGTGGGAATTAGAGAACGTGCTATTTGAATGCAGGTATTAAATCTTAGCTTAAGTCAGTGTTATTTCTCCTCTTCATCTCTACTAGAGGTTCACGTGAGAGAAAACCAGAAGGAGCTTGTGTGACTCAGAACTCTTGGCTCTGAAGAGTCTGGCCTGTTAGCTTCCTGTCAGCCTCTGACCAAGAATGGTTGGCCATGCAAGTAATACTTCCAAACATTTTCTGGACAGCAGCTCCCTGTGTACACGTCGACTAACTGCTCCCTTCAGTATTGATTTTGCACCTGCCCTCCCAGGAGGATCTACTTTGGCTGGGAAACTTCAGTGGGGCTCAAACGCATTTTCCCTCACTAGAAATTTGAGCTTGCTAAGCTCTTCCCTGGGCTCAGCTCTTTCCTTTGATGGTGGATAGAATGTTGAGGAGGCCCTGAGCTGGTGCTCCATCAGTGGAAGAATGCAACTGACATCTTTTCAGCTGAGCCTTTTCAGCTTGAGCAGTTTCTGAGTATTATTACTCATGGAGATGAAACTGACCGAGGTGTTTAAGACTCTGAGATCTTTAATTGGACTTTTCCCGCATTTAGCCTAAAGCAAAATTCAAGTCATTCCTACTCTCTCTAGGCTTTTGCTAGATAGGAGATACAAGTAAAATCTTGAAGAAACTCTTTCTACATTACAGTAAATAATTTACAGTAAATAAAAATTATAGTAATAATACTATATATAATAATTATATCACAGTAACTTATAATAATTTATTATTATAGTAATAATAATTAACAAGTAGATAAGTAGTCTCTGGATGGTATAGTTGGATGTACAAGGGAAAATCCTTTAAAAAAAGAGTTAGGGAGTGTTGAAGCAAAGGTCATAGGCCATCACATGTCATGTGGTGCACAGGTCAGGTGACTCCATCACAGTTTTCTGCCTCTGTCAAATGATGGTAAATCACTCCAAGACCCCAAGGTTGTTACTAGGTTCACCTATAATGAGCTAATATCAACATTTTTCAAACAATTGAAAAAAAGCTTATTTCTCTTTTTTTAGATATTTTGTACATCATTTCTCCTTTCATAAATACCATCCCACCATCCCACACCCCTCTATTGTTTCTAATGCCACCACCTCTCTAGGACAGAGAAATATGTAGACACCAAAACACATTATGGTTGGAAGCAAGTGGATAAGGTGGTTTCATAATACCTGATGCTAGAAAAATGGGAATCATCTTTGAAGAGTTGAGATAGGATGGGTATAAAAGAAACTGAGTTCCCGAGCCATTCACAAAGCAGTCCCAGTATATTACAGTCTCAGCTCATAGGTTACTGTCCCCCTGAAGCATAAGCCCCATGAAGGAAGGGGGTATGTTTTTATCTCTCTATATCCCAGTGTTTAGCATGTAAAAAACATGATAGATAGATATAAAGATACGGCAACACACACACGTATACATGTATACACGTGAACGTATATATTGTGTGATAAGGAAACCAAACTTTTCAGTAAAAATTTATTTGTTGGAGGTTGGGGTCTAAAGAAATACTCATGGAAAAATTTTCATACAGGTATGCTCATTACATTGTTTGTACTGGCAAATAATTGGATTTAACTCTAAGGTTCATCGTTACGTAGTTAAATAAATTGTAGAACATCCATGAAATATAATACCACTGAGCCAATGTAAAGAATAAGGTTGGAAAAAATACATATGTATATGTGCACACACACATATATACATTATTTGGAAATAAATATATATTTATAAGTGTAGAAAGGTACACTGTATACACTGATAAGTGGGAGTTGAAAAAATAGACATAGAACACATTTTACAATTGTTTACAAAATTATCTCTATGTAAATGT
Organism: Sus scrofa; assembly: GCF_054392235.1. NCBI lineage: Eukaryota > Metazoa > Chordata > Mammalia > Artiodactyla > Suidae > Sus > Sus scrofa. The sequence goes on along the minus strand of NC_139385.1, from coordinate 112,523,940 downwards.
GAATAGAAATATTGAGGCTTCTACATTATTGTTAATATTTGAGGGGGCTGGTTTTCTCCTTTACATTCCATGTTTCTATAGTGCTCAAAATGTTAATTTTTAAAGCAGACAATGAGCAAGGTATATCTTTAAAAGGAATACACCTTTTCTTTCATTCTGGACTGAGATGGATAAAGTGATTTCATCTAGGCCATTATTGTCATCTGGAAGCAGTTTCCCCACCACCACCACCCCAGGGGGACACTAGGCAATGTCTAGAGGCATTTTTAGCTGCCACAACCACAGGGAGGGGCCTCTGCTGGTATCCAGTGGGCAGGAGTCAAGGATCCTGATAAGCACTCTCCAGAGGCCAGGCCCCCACAAAAAAGAAGTATGGGGCCCAAAGGTCAGTAAGCTGAGGATCCCTTCCCTCAGCCATTGGATCATGGACAGCTGATTGAAATGTACGGACTGCAATGAAGTGCTTATTTGAAGAAATTGCCTTTAAAACTTTCAGGGAGGGTTAGAGTGGAGCCTGATTGATGTATTCATCAGAAGGCATGCTCCTCCCCCTCTTTCCCTTTGTTTGAAATGTCAAAGGACATTATAAAAAAACAGGGCACTCAGTTTACCAAAAAGTTTTTTTCTCTCATATGATTTTTTTTTAAACTTTTATTCTTTATATCCTCTCTTGGAAACCATGGCTGCAATGAATTACACTTCCAGCCCCACTGGCTTCATGAGGTCATCAAAGTGTGATGTTTTTCCCATCTCTAGAGTCTGCCCATTCTCCAAGTTGACTTCATCCTCAGCCTTGTGGCCAGATGGCTACTGCAGCTCTAGGTGCTGTTATTACACACAGAAACATCTGAAGGGAGACGAGAGAGCACATCTTTCTGTGGCTTTGTCTTAGGAGCTGCCTAGACTTGCTCTCACATCTCAAGGACCAGAACTGGGCCATGTGCCTACCACTGCTTTAATTACTGGCTAGGAAAGAGGACTAATTTGGGTCAACCACACCTAACCCTGGAGCTGTGGAGGAGGGACGGCTGATCAGCTTCCACCTTCCTGACAAGGGGTGGGAAGGATAAATACAAGAACAAAATTGGGGAGTTCCCGTCGTGGCACAGGGGTTAACGAACCCGACTAGGAACCATGAGGTTGCGGGTTCGATCCCTGCCCTTGCTCATTGGGTTAACGATCCGGCATTGCCGTGAGCTGCAGTGTAGGTTGCAGACGCGGCTCGGATCCCGCGTTGCTGTGGCTCTGGCATAGGCCGGTGGCTACAGCTCCGATTGGACCCCTAGCCTGGGAACCTCCATATGCCGCAGGAGCGGCCCAAGAAATAGCAAAAAAAAAAAAAAAAAAAAAAGAACAAAATTGGGGTTCTGTGAAGAAAAAGAGAAGGAACACTGGTTGTTGGGCAGGTAATTTGCAGTGCCCACATCACAAGAGTCTTCCTCTCTGCTCAGTGCCCTTCCATTCAAGGGCAACCCCATCCTAATTAACTCCACAGTAAGCTGAGTTAGTTTTGGATCAATCATAAACTTGAGAAGAGGGATAGAGGTTTGTTCATAGATTTATTAATTAATTATGCCTTGTCTTCTTTCAAAAAGGACTTGAAATGACTTACAATAAACATGTCTACAATAAAACTCTTAAAACCATGGTTACATGACTAGAATCATGTTATAAAAGGGTAGAATTAAGATTCTTTACCTTTCATTCCACCTACCTTAGTGCTTTGCACATAAAAACAAAAGAAAAACAAAAAAAAACCTTAAAAATACATAAATAAATGGCCATCCCCACCATTGGCTGGGAGCATAAATGTTATGAAATACCAAGAGAATCATTTCATAATTAGCAGCCCGGCCAGTGCTTCCCTGAGGAAAGGCACCAGAGTTGCTTATCAGGCTAAGGTTGAGCAGATTTTTCCTGCTAAGAGCAAACAGTACAAATGATGATTGACCTTGCTCTTGGCAGCCACAGATGGATGGATTATTGTCCTTACACTGATCTTTTCAGTGAGGCACTTGAGCAGCAAAGAACCATCTAAAGAGCATCTGTAAAACTCCAGGATCAAAAATATGTGTGAGTAGATTAGTGTGCATATCAGTTTATCCCTATTATCTGTATGTCTAAGACTCCCTGGAAATCCTTCCCAACAGCTAAACTATAACTTTAGGCACCTAACATTTCCTTCTGTGTTCTTTACCCCCACCACCTAGGAAATAATAAACATACTTATTCCCTTGAAAATGTAAATGAGTGAAGAGACTTAATGGGCTCGTCTTTGGCATTTAGATTTTAAGCAGAAGCAAAGCCAAAGGTAGCTTTCCAATGGTTAGCTTCTAGGCCCTGGGAATGGTGACTAGATCATTCAGGCCCACCTTCCCACTGGGAATAATGGAAAAGCTGGATCAAATATGAAGAACATCAGTTCTAAGGCTTAAGAAAGTAGCAAGACAGGAACAATTTATGGATCAAAGATCTGGGACAAGAAACCTAAAAGATGAGACTGACCTTTGGGGAGGAGATTCAAAGGCTGAGATGATTAAGCAGAGCTTTGACAGGCTTACAGGGCTGGGGAGACAAATACCAGAGTTAAGATTCACTGAGGAGGAAGCTCTGCCCAACCCTGTAGGTTTTTGTGTTGGGATCCCAAAAGCACTCCCTAGGAGTGAGAATAAATTGGAAATAGGCTTTAAATCATATCAAGTGATCTGAAATTATGAGTGCCCCTAGTCTAGATCTCAAAGCAAATTTAAAACTCCTTAGAAGAAAGGGACCATTATTGTAGAGTCTCAAATTTATCTACATTTTTCATTCGAGGAAGTGCAAATTTGTCATCACAAAAGAAATGAGACAAGGGAACCAGACCCATAGGGGATCCTGATGATGGAGTTAATTAGGCCTGACCTTTAAAATAACTATGCTTAATATTGTCAAGAAAATAAAAGATGAGACTGAGAGAGAATACGACACAAAATTTCAAGATATAGTAGTATGGAATTTTCCAGAGGAGACAAAAAAAAAATCTTCAAGCCAGAGGTATATGCCATAATCAGGGCTAGGACCAAGAAAACAAGATAATCGAGGGGAAAATAGATTAAAAATAATACTTTCAATAAATCTGAATAAAGCCAAGGTAAAGGAAGGAAAGAGAAACACAGAACAGATGGGACCAATAGCAAGTTAATGGTAATACGGTAGTTCAAACTCAAACACATGAGTCATTACATTTGAAATAACAACATGATAAAATATTCCAATTTAAAGGTAAAAATTGTCAGACTGAATTAAAAAAAAATAAAACCAAAACCCAAATACATGCTGCTTAATAGAAATACATCTTAAACACAGGGGTCTAGAATTTCAGATACTAGAGAGCTGAGTAGGACAGGGTTTCGAATAGGACGTGTTCTTCCATGTGCCTGAAGTAACTGCAGTGCAGAGCTGCCTTGTTGGGTGGGGTCTGCAGCTAGAAGGTGATTTGTTAGGACACTGAGTAACTGCTGACTTACCTATTGGGCGTTTTTACCCACAACTATTTTATGAGGTTTTAGCAGAGAGTATAGATAAAGGATTCCTAATCTTTTCACAATGAGATACAATTTTTTGCTTTCTCTGAGGTCTGATATCATTGGATGATATAGAAAAATGGAAATGGTAGAGGGAAGGTAGCAGGGTGGATTTTACTCTTCCCTTCTTGAGATCTCTTAGAGCAGTGGGATAAGCCTTGAGCTGTTGGGCAGACATGGAATTAGCCAAGGGAGTTGGCTATGTTTTTTTTTTAGGTTGCAAGAAACAGTGACATGCTTGGGCATCTTTTGGCAATCAGTATTTATTGGAAGGGTAGATGAGGTGTGAGAATGCATAAGGAATCACCTCAATAGCCAGGTAGCAGGGATAAATTGACTGATAATCAGCACTACTTGGGGTACAAAAGGAGTCACCTCATCTTCTTGGAAGTTTTTCATGTCTTGTTCATCCCTGCCATTGAGAGAAATGCCTAGTTATCTAAGGATCGGGGAAGCAATTTCAACTGTATAATGATTCATAATTAAAACTACTCTCTAAGATTTAGTTCAGTACTCATTACTGTGATAGCATCAGCAAGGTAGTTTGATATAATGAATGCTTTCCAATCATTATAATAATGATTCAGGGTATTAGTATTAGCATGGCTATTTTCATCCAAATAGGGCACTGACATCCCTGCTGTACTCTACAACTCGTCCTGTGTGCTCGGGGGTAGAGGGCAAGAAAGGAAAGACAGCTTTGGTTCTAATGGCACTTCCTCTCTCTTTACTTCCAGCTCATCTGTGCTTCAGTTTTAATTAAGTTCTGCTTTCACATCAGTGAATGCTCCATCTAGTTTATTAAAAAAATAAGCTTAATTCGTTTGGGGATTCTTTTCAATTGCGGTTACTGGCCTTGGGATCCAAAACCATTTGGAGCAGAGGGAAAGCATGCATTTTTATGTCCCTGGGGGATGAAGCAACTCACTGGTTCTGTACTATCTTCCCATACCTCCAGGATTTACCAGATCCAAGCTCTCCTTGTAAACTTGACTTGAATCCAAAGGTTGCATATCTGAAAGAAGGAGCTTTGAGACAGTGTATTAATTTCATCCATGCCATTAAATCCTATCCCATATTATTAATGCACCATTTCAAATAAGCCTTCAGAGAATCTTGCGAAATAGGACAGATTATTTTAGTAACTTAAATAAACCCTCCACTCCTTCCTCCAAGCCATAATTTACATACAGATTTTTGAATTGAAATCTTAGAATTTCATAAGTTGAATTTCCCTAAAGTGAGGAGCACTTTTAACTTGAAATGTTGCCCAAGAGATGATCTTCTCCAGGTCATTAATTTATTATATCTATCAATATTTTGGCAAAGGACCAAACATTTGGAAGTTGCATGGAAAAATGGAAGTTGTATAACTACATTTTTTTTTAACATGCCAGATACTGTGATCCAATAAAGAGAAGAGAAAATTATTCTTGACAATCAGTGAGAATAAAGTGGTTGACACAGGCTATTTGCATTGAACCTAAGATGATTTCTCAACTTTTCTGTCCTAGCCACCCTTGTGAACCTGAAATCCCATGTATACGTGGGTCACTAAAAAAATATCATCTAATTTCCCAGATGCAGTTGTGAATGGGAAAAGAAAAACCACACTAAATTTAATTCTATTCTCTCTAAGCCTGCATTGATGGTCTTTCAGGCCTGGCGTTGTAGATCAGTGTCCACTAAGGGGCCATGGCATGACTAAGTAGAGCCATCCATTTTTGTGTAATTCCACTCATTTCAACCAGTTACCTGCCTCAAATCTGATTAGGTCTAATTTCCTGGTGGCCTAGCAGGTTAAAGATCTGGCGTTGTCACTGTTGTGGCATAGGTTTGATCCTTGGCCTGGGAACTTCTGCACTCTGTGGGTATGGCCAAAAATAATAGTAAAATAAAATTTTAAAAACTTAAAAATCAAAAAGTGACTACAAAAAATACAAGGCAAAAAAAAAATCTGATTAGGGCTATTCTTTAAGTCTTCATTGTTATCTTCAAACTGAGGTCATCCTTTCTCCCAAGAACAGATGATCTATTAAAAAACCAGTTAGATTCACTAAACATTTATGAGGTTTCCAGTATGCAAATAATTTTGCCTAGAGATGGGAAAGAACAGCATAAACATAGTTAAGACTTGGCACATACCTTTACTGAACCACTGAACTTTCCACACATGAAAACAAAAAATAAAAAAAGAATTCCAGTTTTTAAAAGCTAATTTAGCAAAAGGATTTTTTTCTTTCATACTCTACGGCCTTCCAGGGAGAGAAGAGTGATACTCTCAAGCTGGTCTGTCCTGCAAGACAAAGAAGGAATGATTTCGGTCTTCTACCATAGCATTTTCTTCCCAGGGCTGTCATAGTTACTCTTTGGCCAGAGCAGCCAGAGCTGTCAGAACAGGGCTCTATAAGAAGCTATTATATCACAGAAAGAAAACATTTTCTTTGAACAAACATGCTGAATCTGATGGCCACCTGTTTGATACTACCGGTGGAGAGGCAAAACTGCTGAAAAATCAAAAGATGGTGAATTTTGGAGAAGACATCTGCTGGAAAAAAGAGATTATGATTCCTCAGCCAGTCTTTGGGGGAGAAGGTGCGATTTACTTGGAATGGGATTGAGTTCAATTTCTGGCTCTACTACTTAAGAATTTGGGAGCTTAGGAGTTCCCCTTGTGGCTCAGCAGCAATGAACTCAGCTAGTATCCTTGAGGATGCTGGTTCAATCCCTGGCCTCACTCTGTGTTAAGGATACAGCATTTCCACAAGCTTGGGCGTAAGTCGCAGATGCAACTCGCAACCAGCACTGCTGTGACTGTGGTGTAGGTCGGCAGCTATAGCTCCGATTTGACCCCTAGCCTGGGAACTTCCAAATGCCACAGGTGTGGCCATAAAAAGGAAAACAAATAAACAAACTCAGGGAGCCTTAATTTTTTTGATTTATAAAATGGGAATAATCACATCTAAGTGGGTTATTGGTGGTTAAGAACAATATACATAAAGTGCCTAGCACAGAAATAGTGCCAAATAGTAATGATAATGACGACCACCATGACTATTGATAATATCAGCCTGAAAATTGCTGAAGAAGCACATCTGGTTCCCATGGATCTGTGCTGCCCTTCCCTCCTTCCCTGGAATTTGAATTGGACTCTCCTGCAGGGAAAGTTCACTACTTATAAATAATCTCATTCTGCTTCCCTTCCCATAGTTCCTTGTAAGTCATTCACACCAGCTTTGTCCATTATAACATTGTGTTTGGAATGTAACCAAGTCCACAGTCTTAAAGGTTGAAATTTCATTCAATTAACAATAATTTATTGAGGCCCTACTAGGTGCTAGATACTGGCAATTCAGTAATTAATATAAATGTGGCTTGGTCTCTGCTCTCATAGCACTTATATCTTGGTGGAGGGAAAAGAGACCAATAATCAGTCAAGTCTATATATATATAAAAAATCTAGGAGTTCCTGCTGTGGCGCAAAGGGAACATCAGAATCATCAGCATCTCTGCGGTGATGGGTTAAAGGGTCAAAGGATCCAAGGTTGATGCAGCTGCAGTATAGGTCACAACTGTGGCTGGAATCTGATCCCTGGCCCTGAGAATCCATATGATGTGGGATGGCTAAGAAAAAAAAAGTGAAAATATAATCTAAGAATAATAGCTGCTATAAAGGGAGCTATATATTGCTATGAAAGAATACAGTCTGGAATTCCCACTGTGTCTCAGTGGAAATGAACATGACTTGTATCCATGAAGATATGTGTTTGATCCCTGGTCTCCCTCCATGGGTTAAGGATCTGGCATTGCTGTGAGCTGTGGTATAGTTCACAGATTTGACTTGAATATGGCATTGCTGTGGTTGTGATGTAGGCTGGCAGCTACAACTCTGATTTGACCCCTAGCCTGGGAACTGCCTTATGCCACACCTGTGGCCCTAAAAAGAAAAAAAGAAAAAGAAAAATAGAGAATACAGTCTGGAGGTGGGAGCTAGAGAAGGGGGGAATTATAAATTACTGGGCATTTTCAAATTATTTGGTTATGGTAGAATTTCTGGCATCAGTTACTATTTTGCGTGGTAACAAACAGGAGGAAAGGTAACTCATGTTCTCTAAATACCATTCTCTTGACAATTGCTTGTAAGACCATCTGATCTTTCAATTCCTAAGCAGTCTTTTCTGTGTTAAGCATCTAGATATTAAGAATTAAACTACTGTCCACATGTGTCTTTCTCCTCAGTTCCATGGAGAATCAGAGGACAGACTTGTATTACCCTGGTTTCTAGGTTCTAATATAAAGTGCCTGACCTGTGGACCAGGGCTGCTGCCTTCGTCAAGGTAAGTGCTAATAGTTGTACCACATCGACACCATGATGCTCACTGGCTTTAAAGTGAGTTAGCTTAGGAAAAGTGCTAAATTAACCTTTATCGTCTTTGGCTTTAGTAACCCAAGAACTAATGCTTAGCATTGGAAATTGTTTCAGATAACTTCGCTCTCTGATTCCTTCACTTCATATTGTCAGCACATTTTCTGGTTTTGATGGGCTTGCTTTTGTGTGCCTTCTAATTTATGAAAGCTCTTTTTCCCACCTCTCTACATGTTTCCTTCCTTAGTTCTTCTAATGTTTTTTTTTACTCATGAGGTAGCCTCTTTCAAGAGCCTCCTGCTAAAAAAAATCAGCAAAAGAGAGGTCAGAGTCCTTTGGCTTCTTTTAAACCCATGACATTTTCAGACCCACAGGACAAGAAGAGAAAAGCAAAGTTGGTCAAATGCTAGCAGGCAGCCCACTTCAGCTCTCTACCGGCTATAGATTTTTGTGTTTGGTTCAGCATTAGATCACAGCATCTCAAAGAGAGCCCATTACATAGTTGGCACTCAGTATATATTTGGATGCAATTATTTGAATAAACTCCAAATCTAATTACATCATATGCTCACTGGCAGCTTTCACTTCTTCCCTTTGGGACTGTGACTATAGCTCTAAAAATAGAACACAACATAGAAAATTGTTTTTCTCTGTCTTGGCTGCTTCTGTTTCTTCTACTCACTGTCTTCATTGATCTTTATGTGTGAACCATGTCAGACTTTCCATCGTCTTTGGTTGTTTTACCAACTCACTCCCTATTTCCTCATTAACCTCTAATTTCTCAAATTGAGCTGAAGCTAGACAGCATTTCAGCCTGGCTTAACTGGGAAGCTAGAGGGTATTGGCTTATAAAAACCACATTGGGAGTAAGGGTGAATGAGGCAGGAAGGTGTGTAATCAAGTTGCCACTGGTTAGAGAAAACGAGTCAGTCAGTGCCTTTGAAAACATCTCTGCTAAGGTTCAAGAGTGGCCACTGCTTTAGTGTAATTACTATCAATGAAAGTGGCAACACCATGGTGAATTAGGCCGTGTTTCCAAGAATATCTGAGATTCTAATTGATAACACACAGAGAAAACAAGGAAATTGTGTGTTGGGGGGAGAAGGCTATTAATTTTAAGTAGAAACTACATTTAATGAAAATGTAGGTAAGGGAAAATGGGTTTTAACAGAAAGAAGCTGACTCTGTGCTCAGAGTCAGCTTCTTTGGGGTCACTTATTATGTTTTAGGATTGTTCTAAGTGTTTTACATGCAATATCTCATGTAATCCATTACCAATGCTACGGCACAGGATAATTGTTTATCCTTTTAATTGATAAAGAAATGAAAACTTAGAAAATTAAGTAGTGGATAATGGAACCCGCAACTAAAAACCTCCCAATTCTAGCCACTCTGTCATTCTGGGCATATTTGTTCCTCTGTATTTATCAGGCATTGGTTCCAGAACCCACTCTGGACACTAAAACCTGTGGATGTTCAAGTCCCACTGTCTACGCTCTGGTTAGCTCCACAGATGTGGAACAATGGTAACAATCTTGCCTTTGTAGCACCATATACATTTATTGAAAAAAAAATTGTTTATAGGTGCCATTCAAGCCTGTGTTGTTCAAGGGTCAATTGCACTTTTCTGTCAACCATTTCTTGTTGATCATTGAGGATGATGTCCTTGCAAACATTTGGGATTCTCTTGAATTAAGAGTCATCTTTGGGTTTGACCTAAAACTGGTACTTGGGCAAAAGAAGTACAAGGGCATATTTTACTAGTTAACCTTGACCACCTTCCTCATAATAATTTTAGATAGAGAGATTAACACTAAATTTAGAGGAAGGAGAACTGGATTATAATGTAAATTGGTGTCTTAGGTTTTATGTATGAGAATAACTTAAGTGGTGCCTGGTGCATAATAAACAGGTTCATCCTTAAATATAAATGCAAAACAGAAAATGCCTCAAATCCTTTTCTTCCACATTTATCTCCTGGAAGGAGTAGATATGAGGAAGTAAGACTAGGAGAAGATGGAGGAATAACAGGAGCTAAAAGAGAGCAGTTACCAGGAGAACATGGGTCCAAAGATGCATGATTTCCAGCAGCTAAGAGCCCACCAACTTTCTCTGTCATCCCTAACCTACTGCCCTCCCCAAATCTTATCTCCAGTTCAGACATAAACATGAATGAAACATGAATCTTTGTCTTCATCTAAAAGGACTCACAACAAGATTTAATTTTGAATTAAACCCCAGAGGAGGAAGGGGTCTGGGGTATCAAGTCCCATGTTTATACTTTCTTCCTTGATAGGGTCCTGAACATTCAAGAAGAAGACTGCAAGGAGGGCTGAGGGGCAAAACTGAGGGAACAAGCTGAAAAGGGAAACTTTGCTGATTTTTCCTTTGGCAAGATCAGTCTTAGGTTAATCCTGTGCTTCAGATGCAGCGAGGGATGAAGAACATTTTCTAGAAGTTTTAAATTCCGCCAAGTACCTGAGACTCTTTCCTGGGTATTTTAAGAGGCCATGGAAATCACACTCACCTTTATTGGTCAAATATCTATTAGGTCATAATGAGCTAGTTTAAATGTGAAAACAAAGACTACAGACTTGTACAGAAGTCCAAACTATTATGGACCCCTATCTTATCTGCTTAGCCTCCATCCTTGCCTCCAAGATGCCAGGGTAAAAGGTAAAAGACTTGAGCTACACCCCTGTCATGGGTGAAGGGACAGGATCAGCCACAGTGCCAGGCTTGGTAGTCAGTGCCTATGGTGGTATAGATGATGAATTCCTGTGTACATCTTCTCTCTCAGCATTGGGAGTCTTGCTATTGATAAAATGTTCTGGTTACCTGAGAGGTACTAGTTGTCTTTCTGACTCCCCCTTTTTGAAGAGTAATACAATTCAACAAACTTAATCTAATTTTTCTTTGATGACAGCACTTGTGGATCATGCAATTAGTGCTGCAGTGTTATCATCGTGAATGTAAAATCTCATCATACCAGAAAATTGGAGAGCTCACGCTGAGAGGATGTCAATAAGCATTTACTCTCTGAGGGTAACTAACTATTGTGGAAATACTGCTGGTGGCAATGATGTGACTGTTCTAGAGGGGATAGATAGAGGAAGTGACTCTTGTTTTTTCTTTTACTTTTGATTAAAAATTTTTTTTAAAGTATAGTTGATTTACAATGTTCCTTCAATTTCTGTTGTACAGCAAAGTGACCCAGTCACACATATAGGTATATTCCTTTTTTTCATACTATTTTCCATGTGTTCTCACCTAAGAGATTGGACATGTTCCCTGTGCTGTATAGTAGGACCTCATTGCCTATATGTTCCAAATGTAACAGTTTGAATCTAACCCCACCAGTCCATCCCACTCCTATATGTTCTGAATGTAACAGTTTGCATCTAACCCCACCAGTCCATCCCACTCCCTCCCACTCCCTCTTGGCAACCATAAGTCTGTTTTCCATGTCCATGAGTTTGTTTCTTTTCTGTATATAGGTTAATTTGTGCCATATATTAGATTCTAGATGTAAGTGATTTAATATAGTATTTGTTGTTCTCTTTCTGACTTCAATTAGTTTGAGAATCTCTAGTTCCATCCATGTTTCCGAAAATGACATAATTTTATCCTTTTTATAATTGAGTAGTATTCCATTGTATATACGCACCTCAACTTCCTAATCCATTCATCTGTTGATGGACATTTAGGTTGTTTCTATGTTTAGGCTATTGTGAATAGTGTTGCGATGTACATAGGGTTGCATGTATCTTTTTGAATGAAAGCTTTGTCTGGATATATGTCCAGGAGTGGGATTGTTGGATCATATGGTAGTTCTATATTTAGTTTTCTGAGGAAACTCCATACTGTTTTCCATAGTGCTTGTACCAATTTACATTCCCACCAACAGTGTGGGAGGGTAGGAGGGTTCCCTTTTCTCACACCCTCTCCAGCATTTGTTATTTGTAGACTTACTAATGATGGCAGTTCTGACAGAGAAATGTCTGTTTAGGTTTTCTGCCCATTTTTTTCAATTTTTTTTTGGCTGTTGAGTTGTATGAGTTGTTTGTATATTTTGGAGATTAATCCCTTATCAGTTGAACCATTTGCAACTATTTTCTCCCATTCTGTACAATTTCTTTTCTTTTTTTTTTTTTATGGTTTCCTTTGCTGTGAAAAGCTTGTAGTTTATATAGGTCCCATTGGTTTATTTTTGTTTTTATTTCTGTTGCCTTGGGAGACTGACCTAAGAAAACATTTGTATGGTTGATGTCAGAGAATGTTTTACCTATGTTATCTTCTAGGAACTTTATGGTGTCTTGTCTTATGTTTAAGTCTTTAAGCCATTTTGAGTTTATTTTTGTGCATGGTGTGTGTGTTCTAGTTTCACTGACTTACATGCAGCTGTCCAATTTTATCAGCACCACTTGTTGAAGAGACTGTCTTTTCCCCATTTTATATTCTTGCATCCACTGTTGGAGGTTAATTGACTATAGGTGTCTGGGCTTATAACTGGGTTCTCTATTCTATTTCATTGATCTATATGTCTATTTTTGTGCCAGGACCACACTGGAGATTGCTCTTGATTTGTTGTAGCAGTTGCATGTATTTACCACAGAAAGTTTGGAAAACAGAGAAAATAAAATTCTTTAATCTCACTTCTCAGAGATACTATCATCATTTTGGTGTATTTCCCACCAAAAAAAAAGAGGTTTTTTTTCATTGTATGTGTGTGTTTTCTATGCATGTATATAGGTAGGGTTTTGCGTTGTTTTGAAATTTTACTTTGTTTTTATTCACCATTCAATGCAGCTCTATCCTTAAGTATTTACTTAGTATTTATGTGTTTCGGGGAGTTTTGAAGAACTGAAAGTAGATAGTAAATGACGTTGTGCATCTTCCTGTCTTTTGTAAGAATGCTACAGAGATTATTCTGGGTGTTCTGAGGGACAGGGGAAATCAGGGAGCCCCAGTGGCTTAGTCAGTTTGGGCTGCTGTAGCAGAATACCAAAGACTGAGTGTCTTATAAACTACAGCAAATTATTTATCATAGTTCTAGAGCCTGGAAGTACAAGTTCAGGGTGCCAGCATGGTTGGGGTCTCTTTTCTGGGTTGCAGAATGCTAACATCTTGTATTCTCACATTGCAGAGGGCAGAGAGCTCTCTTGGACTCTTTTGTTGGTGGCTATACTCACCACTACACCACCAATGCTGCACAAAATAAGGGCACTAATCCCATTCATGAGGGCTCCATCCTCATGACCTATTCACCTCCCAAAGGCCCCTCCTCCTATTGCCATCACATTAGGGTTTAACAGAGGAATTTTGAGGAGACACAAACATTTGGTCCATAGCACTCTGACAGTGGCAAGAGAGAAGAAAGAGATTCAACCTAATATTGGAGGGTTCCTAGAAAAGTAACTCTTTGGTACCCCAGAAAGACTGGACCTTAGGCACAAGGACTTTAAGGCCTGCCCTGCTTCCAGAACCCCACATGAGGCATAGAAGAAACAGATTCACCCTTCAGAAGGCCTCAAGCCTGCTGGGGCAGTGGCATCTGGGGATGGAGTGACTCACCAGTGTGGATGAACAGTGATTACCAGTGACCTAAGGGAGCTCCCTGCCGCTTGGCTTTGCACAATGTTCTGGAACTTTTCCAAAACCACAAGGAGGCTGGGATCCCCAGAAAATGACTGGATTATACCATCATTCCTGTGGATGTGGGCTCATGATGTGAGAAAAAGTATATATATAATTAAAAAAAAATAGTGAAAGTGGCACCCTGCCTCAGGACCAACCAAAAGTTGCAGTGTGTTGGGTAATCCTAAAACTTGGAAAATGATTTAGGAATTAAAGTTAATGTGATTTAGAGGTTCACCCAACAACAAGAGAAACTTACTCTTCTGTGTGGTCATTAAAGCTCTTTCATTTGCAAAAGACAAAAAAAAAAAAAATAAGTAAAGCAAAATGAGGATTCAAATTCTAGATTCAGTTGATTGCCAGGGGGTTACTTCCCTGTGGCCTCCTTGACTTCTAGGTCCTGAGTCGAATCTACTGCTTCTGATGCAGCTCACATCAACCCACGTGTGCTCCTTTGCTCTTTCAACATTTTCCACAAACAATAAAAATCACTTATTTCATCTGGTCAATTTTACTAAAGACTGGGATCTTGGGGAGAAATCACATTAGCCTTTGGCCTCATGCTTACACTATCTTTCCTTTTCTTATATCTCGCCTTTCCTCTTACAGCAAAAATAGGCTCCATCAGCTGCACTGGCTCTTCAGGCTGGTGTTTACTCTGATTCAGTGTTAAATATATTCTCTGTTCTTGATCATCCTTCTAAGAAGAAAAACAAATTTCTCTGCTTTTTATTTCATTACGAGTTGCTAATAACATTTTGGAACTCGCTCAGGCCCTTGGCTATCTTATGTTCTCTCTCAATTTCCTCAAGGAAATAGTTCTTCTAGATACAGATAGTGCCCTTCCAAAAAGGCATTCTGTTGAGTAAAGTTACGTATTGTATAAAAAACTGCCTCTTCAAGAATTTTCAAGCTGATGGTCCAGAGCATTATGTCAGACACCCCAAATCCTATTTCATTTCTCTCCAGCACTCTGGAAGATGTTCTCTGGCTTCCCTTGTAGCTAGGTTGTGGCTGTGTGTTTAGTCTGAGTGAGGAGCTGTGAGCAAAAATGACATCCAAGCCGGCGTGCAGCTCTCTAGCTCTCTCTCTGCCACAGTGCCTGCAGAAGCTACATAGCTTCAGATGACAGAGCTGCAAAGATGGAAGCAACCTGGACCACAGGGGTCACTTTCTGTAGCAATTGCCCTGGAGAATTGCTTTGTCAAATTGGGCTCTGTTATCTAAGATTTGGGGGTTATTTTTTAACTAGAGGATATTCTAAATTAATGGATAAGCCATAATGTAATTATAATGCCCAATTCTAGTATCAGGTTTACTAGGTTCCATTCCATGCACTGCTACTCCCCAGATGTTTGACCTTAAAAAAAAAGCCTAATCTTTTAAGTTTCAGTTTTTTTCTTATCTATAATAGTACCATACTCACAGAGTTGCAAGGAGACAACCAATGGGAAGTACTCAGAATACTGTCTGGTACATAATAAATGTTCAAAAAACAATAGCTTTTAATTTTTTTTGGCTACACCTACAGCATGCAAAAGTTCCCAGGCCAACAATTGCACCCACACCACAGTAGCAATCCAAGCTGCTGCAGTGACAATGCTGGATCCTTAAACTGCTGGGCTGCAAACAAACCCCAAGCAATAGCTTTTTGATGACAAGTTTGCCTAGTGATGTTTAAACCTAACAGAAAATTAATATAAGCATAGAAGTACTCCCAAGTAATTTCAACGTCCACGTTCTTTGTTTATATTCAGAGTCAGTTAGTCATCTAAATATCGGGGAAGTTATTTGTTGGGTCAAGTAAATAAAATATTGAGAAAGTTATTTGTTAAATCAATATATGTTTATTTAATGAGAGCAGTAATCAAATGTATGAGGCTTAAATTTCCCATATTGTTGCCATGAAGTTGCACGTAGCACTATTTTATGAATATTTTAATTGTTTCAACCATGATTATGTCTGTTATTTCTAAGGCAGCCAATTTTTTTGCTCCTTTTTTCTCTCTACATCTGATTTCTTTTCCCACCAATTTGTCTATCGGCAGAGGCCTGTTTTATGTCTTTCATGTGTGTACATCCTTGATTCTGTCTATCTCCCTTTGTACTGGTTGCCAGGGTGATGGGGAGGGTAGGTGAGAAGTTGAAGAGGGATGAGACAGACTCCTTCCACAGTTTAATGCCTGGGTGGCTGGCAGTTTGGTGGAGACCAGAGTAAAGTGGAGACAGAGAGCTAGTTTTGTGTACATTCTGGAGAATGGGATTTCATGCCAGTCAGCACAGAGCAGTTTTGTCATGTGTAAGTTTGTGATACCAGAAGAATGTTATGGTGGAAACACCCTGTGGCCTTTGGGAAAGGCAGAACTCAAATTTTGGCAAGAGTTCACTCCTGTCTTTAGGAATTACTTACTGGACAGGAGAAATTAAAGGCGAAGTGATTGAGAACAGGACAAAATATTTCCTCAACTTCAGGTAGGGCAGAAGGAATAGGGACCAATTAAGAGAACAGAGAGGAGGACCATCATAAGAGGACATTGCTCTGGAAGCTAAGGAGATTGTCTGGCATGTAGACACAAAATAATTATTAGAATAAGTGGAGGGAAGTGCATTCAACTGTGGTAAATGGCACAGGCTGTTTTAAGGAGAACGCTGTCAAATCAGCCTTACTCCTTGCTCTATGTTCCATCCTTTTGTATTCATTTTTAATTTTCCCTCGGTTTTGTTAGCTTGGTGTTTTTCCAACACTTTAGTTCTAATTTATTTTACCTTGCTGCCTTAACTCATTTTGCAACAAAGGAAGATACTTATAAATAAAAGCATTTTTCCTAAGCCAGTCTAGATTAGCAGGGTTTGAGACAAATCAAGAAAATATTTACTCTTCAACGTCACCCGGAGATGTCTACCCAAAAGAACACTGTTATAAAACTGAATAAGCATGCTGTCGTAAGGACTGAACCTCAGATGCATTTGGATAATAGTCATCATTAAAAAAATAAAAGGTTTCATTATAAAATATCTCTATGTAATTTCTATTCCAATGAATAATATAATACAATTACATGAGGGTCTGTACTTAAAGCCATGTTAAGGTGAGTGTAGCTAACAACTGATAATAGTGGTGACTTCTATATATTTATATATCTCCATATAGAGCATTTCTGGGGGAATCAAGATGTGACTACTTACCACAAGATGCTGAAGAAGTTAGGATTTTGGTTTTAGTGGCTGCTAGTCTCAAATATTTCCTAACTCTTCACTCAAAAAGCCACTTCTCCTGCCTTTCTTTGAATTAAAATCAAGGACTGAACTTGCCTCCAGTCAAGGCTGTGAGCTCGGCCATTTCCATCCACTGGGGCACATAGGTGGCATCTCTGGCAAGGATGCAGCTGAAGGCTACAGCTCATGCAGCTCTACTGCTGAAGGCTGTCAGCCGTCTATCTCCAGCCAGGGACACTGTACATTTTGCTGCCTGAATCCAGTGTCTCTTTCTCTCTCTCTCTCTTTTTTTTTTTCTGAAAAAAAAATATATAGCTGATCTAGAATGTTGTGTTAATATCTGTTGTACAGAAAAGTGACTTCATTGTACACATATATACATTCTTTTTAAAAAAAATATTTATTACTCAGGAGATTGGATATAGTTCCCTGTGCTATACAGTAGGACCTTATTGTCTATCCATTCTAAATGTAGTAGTTTGCATCTACTACCCCCAGATTTCCAGTCCATTCCTCTCCCTCTCCCCACAGGAACAATAAAAGCCCAAAATTATTCTGAAGGGGAAAAAAAAATAGGAGGCATACTTCCCCAGATTCAGACAATATTTCAAAGCTACAGTAATCAAAATAGTGTGGTATTAGTGCAAAAACAGACATGCAGATTAATGGAACAGAACAGAGAGCCCAGAAATAAACCCAGACATCTACAGTCAATTAGTCTTTGACAAAGGAGGCAAGAATATGCAATGGGAAAAAGACAGTCTCTTTAGCAAGTAGTGTTGGGAAAGTTGGACAGCTCCATGTTAATCAGTAGAGTTAGAATACACCCTTTCACCAGACACAAAAATAAACTCAAAATGGCTTAAAGACTTAAACATAAGACATGACACCATAAAACTGCTATAAGAAAGCTTAGGGAAAACATTCTCTGACATAAATTGTACCAATGTTTTCTCAGGTCAGTCTTCCAAGGTAATAGACATTAAAACAAAAATAAACAAGTTCCATTGTGGCACAGCAAAAAAGAATCTGACTAGGAACCATGAGATTTTGTGTTTGATCCCTGGCCTCACTCAGTGGGTTAAGGATCCAGCATTGCCCTGAGCTGTGGTGTAGTTTGCAGACACATCTTGGATCTGGCATTGCTGTGGCTCTGGCATAGGCTGGAGGCTACAGCTCCAATTAGACCCCTAGCCTGGGAACCTCCATATGCTGTGGGTGTGACCCTAAAAAGACAAAAGATAAAAAATTTTTAAAAATAAACAAATGGAACCTAATGGATTTCTCTTTCTGAAGGCTCTCTGCTCCTTTGTCAGCAAGACCCAGACACAGAGTTAATTGGTAGTGCACATGGGATTGGGGAGGAGGGAACAGGGCTCTTTGGGGAGCCTCAGCTACAGAATATCTAAGAAGGAGGCTAATTGTCATTGACGTGGCTGTTTCCATTGATCTCTGACATAAACAGCATTTGGAAGGGCTGGTGAGATCAAACTTCGTGGTGCATTTTCCTTTGACACTAGGTCCTACATCTTCATTCTGTTTCATGTTTCTAGAGTATTGTTGACAGATAGCAGCTTAAATAGATTAATGTTTCTAATTCAACATATAAGTCAATTTTAATGTGAACAGACATGGCTGAGCAGGTGCAGGAAGTAGAGTGGAATTAAATGTCTTTTACAAGTTCTCAAGATATATTTCATTTTCCCCCATTTTTGGGGTGGGGGTGAGGTAAAAAAAGGTAGCATCTAGGAAAAACACTCAAAATGAAAGAAACTTGCTTGAATTAACTGCTAGTGCCAAATTTTCCCAATGTCATAAACTTGGATTCCTTAGGCCTTGCTTTTTAGGATATTCCTGTGTTTCAGATTCTTTTCATAGAAGACATTTGATGTACCACTCATATAATTCCATTAACATTTACCACTAGATAAAGAATTTTCTTTTTAAAACCCCAAATACGAGTGAATACAATATAACTAAGTGATTCAAGCTCTAAGTTCCCATAATTCTTTAGGAATGGGGCTCTGAATGTGGTGACTGAGCAGTCTCTATTAGTATTTAATTTACAAAAATTCCTTAGTGTTGGCAGGCATTTACATGTTCATTTCATCTTTCTGCATTTAGGAAAGAGCTATTTACCTTTCATATGGTACTTTTGGAACTAATAAACCAATGTCATTATCTTGATGGATGTGCCATTTCACTTCTAATCTATGTTGTTGGTTGCAGTGTCTTAAAAGAAAACCTATAATCACCATGTTATTTAATTTGGCAAATGGCTCTCAAATGGCTCTTCTAAGAAGAGTGTCTTCTCTAGAACATTTCAACTGAGTTGGGTTTCTGATCTCTTCTCTGTGGACCTTTTGTTGGCTGATATTACACCTGTCACTTTATGTTTGGTCTACCTTTTTTCCACACTTTTAGAGTACTCTTCTTTACATAAAAGGCATTAAATAAATTTAGCATTTTATGAGTTGGCACAGCCCAACTTATCAGTGTGAAAGAAGAAGAGACAGATTTACTGGGATCTTCTATGGAGCCTAGGATGGCCTTAGAATTCCAA
This sequence comes from Sus scrofa, assembly GCF_054392235.1. Taxonomy (NCBI): domain Eukaryota; kingdom Metazoa; phylum Chordata; class Mammalia; order Artiodactyla; family Suidae; genus Sus; species Sus scrofa. The sequence continues at coordinate 112,504,595 of NC_139385.1, read as the reverse complement.
AGAATTCAAATTTAAATATTAGTTCCTTTAGCTGGTCTCTTCTAGGTTTTTTGGATTTCTTTCCCATTGAAATTTTTTTTCAGGTATCTGCACCCCTGTTAATCCTTAGGAATTCTGATAACAAATGGTTGGTTGCTTATGGTTATCTGAAATAATCTAAATGATTACTATTATAGAAAGAATGTATTTTGCATTGGAATACAATTTTGTGATTAAATTTAGAGATTTCTAGGTCTGGAGTCCTGAGAATTCTCAATATTTCTGCACAAATAATGATGTCACCAACATAGAACAATGTTAGGAAGCAGCCTGGTTCTCCTGTCTCACTATTCCTCCTCAATACAGCCATTTGTTTGCATCTGTTCTGGGTGTAGATCATATTATTCACAGAATTAATGCATAGAACCAATCCAAGTTCTAAGTGTTCTGTACTCATCTTCTTTCTGTCCCTATCCCCATGCTTGGTACCCAAGGGTGGCAATTTGACAGGAAACCACAGAAGTCCTAGAGGCAGGGCAGCCAGATACCCAGCTAGAGTCATGCTATAATGCCACTTTGGTCCAAATGCTACTAAACTTCCACAACTCCTAATATAGTTGACTTTTCAGTTTCCTTCTGCCTTGGTTCCAGTTACTCAAATTTCTGAGTCTCAGTAGCAGGCATCTGATGGACAGGCCATAGGTCTCATGAACTTCCAAAGGAGGAGCCTGCTGGGGAAGGTGGGTGTTAGAAGTCACCCTTCCCCAAGGCTCCACAGAATGGGTGATTCTTCCCCAAGGAAAAATGGAATGCTGGATAGAAGGGCTAGAGATAGGGTCTTAGCCATGCATAATTAAATAATTATCTGATAAGTAACTCCTGAATCAACTAAGAATAATGACAGGATTATCTTCAGAAGCAAAAGTCTAGAAAATAGTACTTGAGAGCAAAAATCCAAACTGTGTGCTCAGAGTCTTGCAGACAGAGCCCAGCAAAGAGATGCCACCTTTAGCACTGACCCCAACTCAGGGCTGGGCCTCAACTGCAGTCAAGGAAACCAGAGAGGAATCTTAACTCCCTACATATGCGGGGGTATCAAGTTTTGTGCATGTGCCTTTGGATCAAGCACCAGCTGCTGCTTTATTAAACCTAGGACAAAGGAGTCCCTTGCTCCATTTCAAAGCCCCAGGTTCTCCACAGATAACCACAGGTGGATTCTGTGAGATCTGGCTCCCTACCCTCCCAGCCGCCTTTTCTTCATGTCACTGTTTATCTCAAGCATTCTCCAGAAGACAGTCCTTTCTAGACTTCTGTGCTTTCCACACATCAGAAGGGGCAGGTCAAGATTCTTAGAAATGTTAGAAATGTGGGGCGAGTTACCTCAGATTTCCTTATAGGAAAGGTAAACCTGCCCCACGTTAAGCTAGGGTCCTGATAATAATGTCTTCCGTGAAAAACATGAAAAGAAATAGCTACTTACATTTCTACCAGTCTCTGTGCCTAGACATGACCTCCATCTACCTTAGGATCAGCCAGCTGGCACCTTGTGTCTCTGTTGGCTAGAAAAAATGAACAAGGCATGGCATTGTTCCATGTACTGAAAATGAGTGATTTATTATTTAAAATTCAAATAATTTAATATGCTTTCCAAGAACTTACATAGCTTAGAAAGTCACAAAGGAAAACTGAAGGAGGAGGAGCCAGGAGAGGGAGAAGGAAAAGGGAAAACCCTGGATAAAATAGGAAACTTTTCTGAAGTGAAAGGAGGATGAAAGTTGTACTTTTTTGAGCAAGTCTTTCCAACGATGATGGAGAAACCAAACGGCTCTTGATCTCATTGTTCAGGGCACAACCTCCCAGTTGTAGCAGAAACCTGGGTCCCACCTAAGGATACTCCTTCCCCTGGAGCCCATCCTGTTACATTTGGCTGCTGATCCCAGACTCAGATTTCCTGGTATGATTTTCATTCCCTAAGGCTGCCTGACCATGACCCTGCTGCCATCTTGCTTCTTGGAGGCTCATGAGTGTTGGTCTATCACCCTCTCATGTCTCTTTCTTGCTATTATCTCCTGACCACCCAGTGACTGCCCTTTGCTGAGTGGTCATTCTCAGTGGTGCTTTACCTCTGCTTCCAAAGTCCAGTCATTATCCAGGGGGATTTTCATGCTCTATAAGTAACTCATCCTGTCTGTTGGCCTCTCAGCTTTTTTCTCTCAAAGGACCTCTTCTTCCATTCAGTTTTACTCTTGCATAGCCTGTCATCAGCCAAAACTGTTCACAAATCATAATTCAGACTCATTGCTTGGAGCTGGCTGACCTGATTATTCTCATGACCCTCTTATTCCACACATGGGGACTTTTCATTCATTGATTCCTCTACCTCCTGCCTTTCTCTCACTTTTATCCAGCTTTATCCAATATTCTAACATCTCAAACTTCTCTAATAATCTAACCTCTTATGTTCCTTACACCCACCTGGAAAAAGTCCAAACCCTGGATGAATCCAACCACCCACTTTCTTATGTGCCTGTGTCTGATTTATTGGGTGTTTCTTGACATTATCTTAAATTTGTGGTCATCATTCTTATCTGAGCGCAGGATACTACCCAGCAATCTCTCAGTTTACTCTCCCATTTCAAACTGTCCCACTTTCCTGAAACTTCCAAACCAAATACATCTTCCTTCAATTAAGCCGATAGATCTGGCTCCTCTTTTACATGGAAAATAGACATAATCAGATAGGAACTTGCTCAACTTAGTGCTACCAAATTCACGAATCTAGCTTTTTAAATCATATTTTCCTCCTTATCTGTGGCTGTAATTTAAGCCTCTCTTATAAAAGTCTGATTGCCTACACTCTATTTAAAATTCCACACCTTCCTCATTTTCCAGGAGCTTATCTTTTTGTTACATCTCTCCTCATTCCAAGAGCTTTAATTTCTCCAAATCTACTGACTCATTCCAATCAGCTTTTAAACATTCTTAAAAACAAAAAGCCAGTAAGTGGAGAAGAGATGAGAGAAGGAAGCCAGTACAATTTACCACATCTTTGGGGAAGAGGGTGATGAGCTTTGGGAGGGTGTCTGAGTACAGCCTTCACTGGGCATCTTTCATAGTGCCGTTGTTAGCTGGCCTTCCTCTCTAGGAGAAAAGCCCCCAGGTTTTTTGTTTTTGTTTTTGTTTTTTTCACCTGGACCAAATAATATCTTGGTTTCCTGTTTTACCTCATGTCCCTTTCCAGCTGCTTCATAAAGAAATTGTTCTCACTAACTATTTCTATTTTCTAATCTTATACTCATTTCTCCACTGGTTATAATGTGGTTTTGCCTCCTCTACTGCTCTTTAACTGCTTTCATCAAGGTTGCCAATGACCTTCATATTGTTAAATATAACAGACAATTTCAAGTCCTTATTTGACCTCATGGAAACATTTGTCATCATTAATCACTCTGCCTCCTCAAAACTCCACTTATTACGGCTTCTTTGACTATTCCTTTTCAGATTCCTCTTCTAAGTTACCTGAAAATGTTGGAATTCCTTAGGACTCTATTTTTCCTTTGCTATACTCTTCCCAGTCCATCTCATCTACTTCCATGGCTTTGCTGACTAACTATATCCATCTCTGATTCTAGCCAAGCCCCACCTATTTGCATAAATCTTTTTACTTGATCTCTCCACTTGGATGTTTCAACATACTTTAAGATCTTTTGGAAACGTGTCCAAGACTGAATTTATTGACATCTTCCACAAACTTGCTTATCCTTTAGGGTTTTGTTTTGTTTTTTTTAATCAAATTTCTATAAATATCTCAAGACAGAGACTTGGCTCTCATCCATGATGCCTCTTTATCCCTGCTCATCTCTAGTGCTGCATTATCACTTAATCATAGGGAAGGTCTCTTGTAAATCTTACAGTCAGCTCCTAATCCATGCACCCTTACTTCTCAATTGGACTATCATATTAATCTCCTTTCTGATGTCCCTTCTGTTTATCTTTTTTTCGTTCTCTTTCTTTCTTTCTTTTTTTTTTTTTTTTTTGCTGCTGTCTCCTTAGTGCCTAGGCAAGTATTGTCATCCATAGTTGTACACTATATATTTAGTGAATGAATTAAATATTCTTTGAAATTGTAAGTTTCACTTATACTACTCCTTCTATTGTTATAGCTTAAATGCCTTCACTGTCATATATTTGCCCCTAAAATTAAATCCAAAACTTGCTTTAGCAGCTCTTTGCCTCTGCTTACCTTTCCAACCCTATTGCACCCTGCTTCCCTTAGTCTCTTGGCTGCCTACTGTGCATCTTTCATTTCCTCTCTCTCCAGATGTGTAAACATGTTCTATTCTATAACACACTTCACCACACTCTTCTCCATTGCTAACTCCTGTTAATTTTTCATGTTTGGAATTAGCTGTTCCTTCACACAAGCTTAATCTGACCTCTAGATAATTTTTCCCATTATATGCCTCTGAAGCTCTCTCTGTTGTGCTTTTCATAGCACTTTTCTCACCTTTAAAAATATCCATAGTGTCTGTACCCCATACTAGCATCAAAGGTGAGACTCTCATTTATCTTGATTTCCCCAGGACATATAGTAGAAATCTTTGCTGAATGAAAAAAAAAGAATGTAACAAAAATTCATCGGTATGAATAATTCACACCCTCCACCCCGTTAATGTATGTCATAGGACTGTATACTCCTTTTGTTGTCTCTTCCTCTCTATATTTGATTTCTGAATTCTCATTTTACCACTGGATAGAGTATGAGCTAAGCTGAGATGGACACAGGAGTTGGAGATATGATGCCTGTTTCATGTTTGTAACCAAGACTCTTTGATTCCTTGTAAGTCCTCTGCTGGTACTGACAATTCTGACCTTGAACATAATCAGATCTGGAAGAACCTTGAGTTTGTACAGTCATTCCTAACATAAAGCGTCTTTCATTCCTTTGTAGGTGGTTGGCAAACGTTAGTGTTTGAAAAGTATACTTGTAAAGTCTATCCATTTTGAAAGTGGTTTAGATTAAATCATTTCCCAAGGATTTCATTTTTACTGTTGCTTTCGTTGGCAGTTGGCAAATCTGTCCTTTTGTTAAACTATGTAAAAACAGCTCTAAAGGAATTGGCTGCAAAGGTCATTTTAATATTTTTCTTATGGGAGGAAATTATTGGCCACATTTAACAAATCAACGTTTCTACTTAATGTACACCTCCACTGTTACTTTTGGAGCATTTTAAAGAATAAAGACTAGAAAAATGTCTCGAGTATGATATATAGAGTTCCTTTTAGCCTCTTGGAAGTGATGGGGTTGGGTGCGGAAAGAGGGAGGGAGATTGGGAAGATAGAAATAGGAAAAAAAAAAGTGGGGGACAATAAGATAAGATTATTTTTCTTTATATTTTTATCAGTTTGCCAAATATCAACCTGACTGACATTCTCTTTCGTAATATCATGGAACTTTATTACCTCTAGACCTTTTGGCTAAGATCAAGTGCATAATATCATGGAACTTTACCAGCAGATGGGTTTTCAGAAAAATATGAGTATCAGAGGCAGTGGAGGAACTTTTATAAATCTTTCCTTGAGGCTTCAGGCTAAACTTAGGGGCTATTGCCATGGGTAGGGTCAATGATGAGATGGGACTTCAGGGAAATCATCTATGAGCAGATTTCCCCCAAAAAAGCTCCATCATGAACCTATCATGATGCTAGGACTTTTGCGGTTAGTTATTCATTTCTCAAGGTTTAAGGGATTGTGTACTTTGGAATCTTCCACGAAAATGCATTTTTTTTTTCCCCTGAGGTTTCAGGCACACACACATAGCTGTACCACTGACCAGTTATGAACACAAAATCAAATGTCTATCCTTAAGATGAGAAAAAATGAAGAAGGTCATTCTGATGGGTGAGACCAGCATATGATGTGTTCTTTGGATGTAATACAAATAAAGTTATCTTTACTAATAATAACCTATTGGAGGGACACTGGTGGTGCCCAGTCTCAGAGGAAGAGGCAACCAATCAGGCCTTAAGACAGACAGTGACCAGGGCAGGTCTGAGAGCTTAGACAAGATACTCACTGCCGCATGCCTTAGCTTCCTCGTGGGGAGACTTAGAGATAAACACGGTACTGACTTCATGAAGGTGTTTTGAGGATCAAATGAATTAATACTCTTGAAATGCTTAGAACAGTGGCTAGCACTTCATAAGAGCTCAATAAAATTTACCTCTTGGGAGTTACCACTATAGCTCAGTGGGTTAATGATCCAGTTTGTCTCCATGGCACTGACCATTTGATCCCTGGCTCTCTGCAGTGGATCAAGGATTCATCATTGTTGCAGGTGTGGCATAGCTCACAGATGTGTCTCCTATAGAACTTCCATATGCTGTGGGTGGAGTTGAAAAGGGAGGAGAAATGTTATCTCTTAGCCTAGATGCACAGAAAGCTCAGGGACTGCCAATGGAAAGACTGTGGTTTGTAGAGAGATCGTGTTGGCTCAAGCCAGGGACATAGTGGTGGAGGTGATGAGAAATTATCATACTCTGGGCTTATATAGAAGATAGAATGCCAACTGTATTCGGTAATGCATTATATGTGACATGTGAGAGAAACAGAGGAATAAAGAAAGATGTCATGGTTTTGGATCAGAGCAAATGGAAAGCTCTGAGTTGCCATTTATTGAGATGGAGCAATTGGGACAGATGAAGAGCCTCTTTTTAGACATGTTAAGATTCCTGTAAGACTTCTAGGGTAGATGTCAAGGTCAGCTGAATAAAAGAGTTTGTGTTAACTGGAGAAGGCCCAGTCTTGAGTGGTAAATATAAAACAGCAAGAAGAATACATACAGAAACTAAAATAGTTATTTCCTGAATATTCAACAAGGTGTAGATGATCTTAATGAATTTCCTCTGATGTAACTCATTCCATATTCTCTTTGCCTCTTGCCCAAGCTTCAACTGATTTGGTTTCTTTGTCTAATGGAGTGCTCTAAGCCTTTATTCCAGAGGTTCCTGGGCCTTTGGTAGACCCGTCCATACATTTGCTGAAGTCCTCCATGAACACTTCCTGTTGGATATGCTAGATCAAAGTGGTACTCAGAGGATCCTCCTGGTTGGACATGCCTTGTGCAATTTTCCAATGGGGAGCTTGGCAAAAGTGGGGCCAGCTGAAAATATTGTGAGGGAAGAAGGGCCAGCAAAACCACACACCTTCTTGAGTGGGACTCAAATCCATGGGCTGGAACTCGAATCCACTTTCTTTTCATTGAAACTGCTCACCTGGTGTGAAGACTTACTGAAGCACAGGTCTTTTTGTCTTGGTGCAGAAGGAATTCAGCGAGAGGCAAAGTGGCAGACAAGGAGTGAATTTATTAACATAAGATTCTTGTGAGAGAGGCAAGTGGGCAAGCGAGAAAGCTCTGCCTGGAAGACTAAGAGGACTTCATTTTTACAAACAAAAGAAAAGTAGGGAGAGGAGAAGACCACTTTCTTCCTCATTCTTGTGGAGATGTCAAGATTTACATCATTAGTTCCTCTTTTGACCCTATATGGTTTAGTCAGGAATGTCATGGAGCTATTTAAATCACATGTATATTAGCAAAAGGGTGGTAACATATAGTAAAATATCATAATTCATCTCAGATATAATGTCCCCTTTTACCTAGTTTCTTCCCCTTTCACCTATATTTCTATCTTGACCACATGAAGAAATGCTAATCTTCAAGGACTATTAACTCCCTGACTTCATGTAATAAGATTCAGGCCCCAGGTCTATTGTCTTGTGTTCTGATTATCTGGGTTCGTGGTTTGAGTGTGATTGGCACTTAGATGCACCCAGTCTTCCTTCAAGGTACTGTAGATTGTTGCTCTGTTACCAGATTCTTCTCCTGAGTGGGCATTAGCTTACAACAGTCGCCTGAACTCTCTTAAAAGTCCCTGTCTTCAATCCCCTAGTGGGATTTTTAAGCTATTTAATTACCTTACTCTCTCTCTACCACCAGGAGGGGGAAATGGGTGAAGAAAATGAGAAGGGAATGTTCTAATGACAGGTCTGTGTGCTCTGCTGCTGATTACTCAGTGTCTTTCTCCAGGGAACGGAAAGTTTCAGATCCCACCAGCCTCGTTTCCTCACCTCAGCCCTCAAACAGAAGACGCACTGAGGGAATGTCAGGTAGACCCACCTCAGCCTCCTCCACTGCAGCACACAAGGTCAAACAGGTGGTGCTCAGGTTCTTCCGCTATTAATTTTCATTACACAACCAGTCATTGAATGAGACTCAGCCCAGGTTTTTTTTTGCCCCTGTTCAGTTTTTATTGCCACCACCTGACTGATTATTAAAAAGCAAGCAAGCATCAATTAGCTCCAGACACATATATGACAATTATACCGGGGAGACACGGCAGGGTTGAACAACACATCCCCCTGGAGTGTGTGATGATCTGGCAGAGTCCAGAGCTCTCTGGATAAGCAACCAATGTGTCTAATTGACTTCCTGGGAAATGAGGTCCTTGTGTCAAAACATCTGGGTACAATTTTCTGGGCATTTAAACAACTCTCTGGCTCTGGGCTTCATCTCAGCTGGATTTAAACAGCCCCCTTGGACTTTATCCTTACCCTCCTCCTATCCTAATCACATATGCCCTTATCTTTAGCTCTTGGACAAACCTAGCTGTTACGGTTTTGAAGTGATGGGCTTTTCTCCTTACATCTCATCACTCAGTCCTCTACTACATTGAACATCTGGCCATTCCCTGAATAGTCCAGGAAGGTCAGATGAGGTACTTTGTGCATATTCTTTGCCCCTGGTTTTGCTGAAAATGTGTACTTTTCAGCTGCCAGCCTAAATGTCACAGACCTAATGCAGCATTTACTGAGTGCCCTCCAGCTGTTAGCTCCATTCTTTTACCCTCCATTCTCCTACTTCCTATCTTGGGAATAGTACTCAGCAGATTCACACTCTCATTTAATTGCTCACACATGCTGTCTTTTCAACTAGCATGTGAGCTGCTTGAGTTTGGATCATGTGTGATTCTTTTCTTTCCCCTCATATTTTATGTATTTTTATTAAAGTATAGTTGATTTACAATGTTGTGTCAGTTTCTACTGTACAGCATAGTGACCTAGTCATATAGTATATACATTCTTCTTTTTTTCATGCTACCTTCCATCATGTTCTACCCCAAGAGTTTAGGTATAGTTCCCTGTGCTGTACAGTAGGACCTCATTGCTTATCCATTCTAAATATATTAGTTTGCATCTACCAACCCCAAACACCCCGTCCATCCTCATGTGTGCTTCTGATTGTCTAGTCTAAGATCCCCATTCACAAGCCATATGGTGAAAATTTGTAGCATTTGTGCATTGAGTTTTGCTTGACCAACTAAAATAAAGTTAGAAAATAAGACTGAAATAGATTTCTAGTCAACAGTTGGTATTGTTTTCCTGTAGTTAGTTGCCCACTAAGAAGAAGGCTTTACATTCTTCCCAGGCTTGGGGGAAACTGTGATAGAGTTGTGGTTCTCTGTATGGTCAGAGGATTATCACAGTCACCTGGAGAGCTTGATGAGGATACAGATTTCTGAGCCCTTCTTTTGACCACAGAATCAGAACTTTAGAAAGGAGCATCTGGGAGTCTGAATGTTCAAAAAATTCTCTCAGTTAGTCTTATAGACTCAAAAATTTGAAAGCCACTGTAGTAGGGAGAAAAAAAAATGTTCCTTCATAAATGCAGCCAGACTGCATTATGGTATAAAATAAAACTAGAGACTGGAAAATATTGCAAGAGGTGAAACTATACTCTATCCTGTGATAGAAAAAAGATGCCCTTTTATCTTGATCCTCTCTTATGTGCATTCTTAACTTCCCTTCAATGCTTTTATGCTGCCCATGTCCACAGGACTATGTGTGTCATAAAGTTTTCATGAGTGCTCCTAATAGAAGAAAGTGAAGTTATATTTATGGGACTCTGGGAGAATAATCTAAAGCAGCCTCCTGGAGAATACAACATTCCTTTAAAGTCTAACTTAATCTTCCATATTCATGTTGACGATGAATTCTACGCCATAATACACAAGTTACAAATACACATATATATTTGTTACATACAAATATATGTAACATATTTATTTTAAAATAAAAGTGATGTTTTAAAACACTTATTGTTGAATAAAATTTAAGCCCCAGGAAATTTAACCTGTTCATCCTCTGTCAGAACTTCAGAACTATGCTGTTTTCCATTTAAGAACATATCATTTTAAAATATCAGTGGATAAGGATTCTGGAAGGAGGAAAAAGAGAATGATAATACTAGTGTAGCTATAGGAAAAAAAAAAAAGGAGGAGTTCCCACTGTGGTGCAACGGGATTGGGGCATCTCTGCAGTGCCATGATACAGGTTCGATCCCAGGCCTGGCACAGTGGGTTAAAAGATCTGGCGTTGCCATATCTGTGGCTTAGGTAGCAACTGCAGCATGGATCCTATCCCTGGCCCCTGAGCTCCATATGCCATGGGGTGGCCAAAAGAGGAAAAATAAGGGGGGAGTTCCCATCATGGCTCAGTGGTTAATGAATCCGACTAAGAACCATGAGGTTGTGGGTTCAATCCCTAGCCTTGCTCAGTGGGTTAAGGATGTGGCATTGCCGTGATCTGTGGTGTAGGTCACAGACACAGCTCAGATCCCACATTGCCGTGGCTCTGGTATAGGCCGGCAGCTACAGCTCTGATTAGACCTCTAGCCTGGAAACCTCCATATACCACAGATGCGGCCCTAGAAAAGGCAAAAAAGCAAAAAAAAAAAATAATAATCTATAAATTGCTTCAAATTATGGAATCAGAACTGATTTATTGGCTATTTAGTCTTAGGCAAATGATATTACCTCTTAGAACCTCTGATCTTTTGTCCATAAAATGGAAATAAAGTATGAACATTTCAGCAGTGACTGTAAAGAATAGAGATAATACATGTGAAACCAGTGGTCTATAATAGGATCTCAAAACCTGCAGCCTTTTAAATCAGCTTTTGATCTTTTGGCCATGACAATAACTGGTACCTGATTAGCCTTCTCACTGTAAGAAAAAAAAAACCTAAAAACAGCTATTCCCAAACATTTAACAACAGGCAGCAGAGGACTGTGGATCTGGAGAAGAGAAAAACAAGGTGAGAAATATGATCATCCCAGCTTCTTACCTGGAGGCAATATCTGGACTCTGCACAGACAGAAGGAACCGAAGCAGAGAAAAGTGGTCTTACTGAGCTGAGCAGGCTCAGAGATCAGAGTTTGAAGGGAGAGTTTGAAGGGAGTAGCTACAATTTGTGGCATAGAATACTAGAATGGAAAAAGCTGTCAGAGAAAATGCATATTAATTTACATAGGGATTTCCTCAATTCCTTGGATCAATAAGAATCTGCACATGTTTCAGTGAAATTTGACAAGTCCACACAAAGAACACCTGCTGGGAAAATAATGAATTACCAAGGAACCATATGCTGAATAATTCCCAGACAGAGCCTACTTATAGCAAAGAGCCATTCTAACAAAGTTTTATGAGAAGCTTCAAAAGGATTTGATGATCCATGGGCAAACTAAGAGTAGCACTCTTTTAAGAAAGATAATAAAATCTAGGCAGTGACAATGTAACATTTACTATGTCCAGCATCAAATCATAGCTTATTAGGTGAAGAAACAGGAAAATGTGATCCATAACCAAGCGAGAAACCCATCAATAGAAACAGACATAAAAATAATGACATTAACAAACAAGGTTTTAAGAGAGCTCTTGTAAATGTGAACACAATGTCAGTGACCCGTGGAATTATTCCCAGCAGTCAAACACACATAGAATTGGAGTTTTCGGAAAGGGGGACACAAAACTACTTGAAGCAATTGTGGCTGAAAAAAATTCCAGGTATGATGAAAAGTATCAACACAAATCATGCCAGAATGGGGAGGGGAGGGCAATTGCATTAAAACAAGCAAAAAAGAAATGCTAGGCAGATAGTCTTACTGGTGACCAAAATAATGATGTCTTAGTTACTGTTGATAGTAATGTCATCAGTGGATGAGCATTTTTTATGTGGAAGCAGAATTTAGTCTGGAATGCTTTAACTTACATCAAACAAATGAAGGTAATTTTATACTCATTTTTGGGATATTTCATCCAGCTCACAGAATAGGTAAAGAGATAATTTAGGGACAGAATCTGTCTAGTTCCAACATGCACACAAGCTTGTTTGGAATTTCCTTGGTGGAAAAAAAAAGGGGGGGGGAAGCAGGTGGACAAAGTGAGAAATACAAGAGTATTTTAATGAAAATTGAAGATTATCTTTCTAATTCTTATCTGCTGTTGTAGGTCAGGAGGAGCTACATTGTAATAGAAAACAATAGCTACTAAGCTCAATTGAAACATACGATGATGTCACTGTTATGAGTTGAAAACTGAGCTGGAAAATTAGGTCTTTTTATTTTGAGTTGTTCATTATACTTTTACCCTGGGCTACTGGTCATAAATGAGTGTTATGGTTACAAGAAGAACAGGTAATGCGTGTGCCTACTCCAACAAAATTCATGAAATATAAAGGACAAGGCATACTGATGTTTGCTTGAAAACAAAAACTACGTCAAAAAAACAGAGAAAGCCAATACTTAGAGAGAATCAGGCTTGCTAAAATACAGTTGAGGAGTTCCCACTGTTGTACAGTGGGTTAATGATCCAGCATTGCCACTGTGGTGTCCTGGATTTGATCTCCAGCATGGTGCAATGGGTTAAGGATCCAGCTTTATCACAGCTCTGGCATAGGTTGTAACTGTAGCTCAGATATGATCCCTGGCCCAGGAACTTCTATATCCCATGAGTATAGCGAAAAAAAAAATTACAGTTGACCTTTGAACATGCAGAAGTTGGGAGTGCTGATGCTCTGCCCAGTTGAAAATTTACATATAATTTATAGTCGGCCATTTGTATCTGTGTTTCCACATCTGCAGATTCAATCAACAATAGGTTGTACAGTACTGTGGTGTTTACTATTGGAAAAAACACATGTATAAGTAGACCCTTGCATTTCAAACCTGTCCTGTTCAGTGGTCAACTGTATACTATTCACAATAGCTAAGAGATGGAAATAAACCAAATATCCATCAGTAGATGAATGGATAACTAAATGTGTTTTATACATATCAACCGTAAAAAGGAAGGAAATCCTATCACTTGCTATGATATAATGACCTTAAGGTCATTATTCAAAGTGAGAGTTTGTCACGAAATATTATATACTGAATGATTCAAAACTACTTATATAATGTAACTAGTCACATCCAAGGAAACACAAGGAACACCTCCCCAGTGAGGAGAAGGAGTTGTTTTTGTGCAGACATAGTTTCAGTTTTGCAAGATAAAATTCTGGAGATCTGTTTCACAGTAATGTGAGTATACCTAACACTACTGAACTATACACTCAAAATGGCTAAGGTGGTAAATTTTATTTTACCACCATAAAAAAAGTGTGTATAATATTCACTTAAAACTTATAGCAACCCTGTGAAGGTAGACATAAAACCATTTTAAAGATGTGGAAATTAGGTTCAGAGAAATAAAGTGATTTGTCTGAAAGCATCCAGCTATGTTTGTGGTGCCATGAAGACTTAAAACTCCGTCATCTGACTTCAAAGCCAATGCTCCTCCCATCTATCTTGCTCTGTGAGAGTGGACAAGCTCAGCACTCCTGGGTGTTTGGGCTGCTTGGAGGTCTCTCCACCATGAAGAAGTGCTTCTTCCTTGAGTTCCTTTGTATTTTTCCACTTATCTGCCTCTCCTTCGAAGACATCCTCTTTGTTTCCCCCATTTGGGAGTGATTTTTCAGGCTTAAAGATTTTCAGACTAGACATTACCTTCAGGTGTGTAGTCCAGAGTTTTCTGCCTCAGTTTTGTTTGATTAGGATAACATGATAAATGGGAGATCCACTCTGTCTCCTAGAAAAGCTCTGTTTTGATCTATTTAGTATACTGGAATTCTGTGGTAAGATTTTATTTACAAAAAATAAAAAGGGTGCTTATGCTAGGAAATTGATCTATTCCAACCTTTGAGGAGACAAAGTTTCAGAGTGACGTGCCAGGAGGGAGACAGCTAGTGAATGGTGAAGCCAAGGCAATAATTTGGATCTCTCTCATAATTTCTACTTTGTTTCTGGACTGTGCTTGCTGAAGTCCTGTAGCTCCCTCCCACCATTTTTGGCTACAAATTGATACTCATTCTTTTCATCCTCGTGTGTGTGTTGGGGGAGTGAGTTGTATTTTTCTTTTATCAAAGTGTAGTTGATTTACAATGTTCTGCCAATTTCTGCTGTACAGCAAAGTGACCCAGTCATACACATACCTTCATTTTCTTGTATTATCTTCCATCATGGTCTATCTCAAGAGATTGGATAGAGTTTCTTGTGCTATACAGAAAGACCTCATTGCTTATCCATTCTAAATGTAATAGTTTGCATCTACTAACCTCAAACTCCCAGTTGTGTGTATGTTTTATTTCCCTTTCTAAAGTATAATGTCTTAGAGTGTTATCACTCATCTTAAGTTAGGATACAATGCTTGCATATTCATTAATTCATTCATTCCACATTGCAATCTCTTGGTATATACCTGAAAATCACATGACTAAATACAGTGACAGTATGTTTCAAACCCATACAATTCTTAACCTTGATTTTCTGTTACTGTGTTTTTCAGGGGCAAAAATTACAAGCAAGACTTGAAGGCCAGTTTCAAAGTCAGAGAATTTTTAGAGCAGTTGCATTGTTAGAAGAATACTAATAATTGGAATATGTTCTTAGGACAAAAAAATGAAAATTTACTCCTAGTCTGTATGGCTCTTTCTGAAAGCAGGAGATGAGTGGAAGGTGGGACCTCTGGGAAACCAGTGACAGAGGGCCAGGGGTCTAGAGAGTGGCAACTGCATTTGGGGGGTGTTCCACCTAGCAAATACATTTTTAAGTGTTTCAGGTTCAGTAAATTCAGAATGTATTGCCTTTTCCATTTGCCTCCTAACACCCTATGTATTTAGTGGCAATTTAATCCTTTGGATTCATATTCATTTACACTTATATAAGTTTTATTTGGAGGGAAAGTTGAGAATTTTGGCTTTAGTTAATGTAGATTGATTTTCAATTCCAGAAAAGAGAAGAATAAACAAAGAAATACCAGAATTGTTTAGTCTAATGATAAATAATAGGAGCCCTCTCTTCTAGCCATAGGCACATTGCACAATATTGTGGCACCAGTATCTAACCTTCGGTGTCATTTACTGCCAAGACCAGCTCAGCAGGATGTGGCTGAAGAACGGGTGCTATGGAACTTAAGGAAAGAAAGTTAACATAAAATAAGACACAGAGACATCTATCTTAAGTAAAGGTGGGACTCAAGGTCTCAGGGACCAAGAGCCCTGCCTCAAGAAACCACACTGCTTTTACTGTGCTCTTGAGGATTACTCAAGCGAAAAGGGGGTTGTAGGTGCAGGATATAGGGTTTTTTTTATTATTTTAAAAGTCACTTAGCTGGTAAATGGTTAAATTTTTACTCTAAACTATAGGCATTTAAGAATCATTAGCATTTGAGTTAGCTATCTATGCATAGCATTTCAGAGAATCCTCACTGGGCATGCCTATTTGAGGCAACCTAGAGTGCCTAGGTTTGCACCTTGGTTCTCTTTTCTAATGCATATTCTGTTAACGACCACTCCTAAACCACTTGGTCATGAGGTTCCTCTTTCTCTTATTCTTTAGAGGACATATCATGCTTGTGCAAATGGTGTGCCAATCTGCACAGGTCTGGCATGCCTAGACCATTGTATTTTGTCCTCATTCAGCTGACCCTGCGAATAACCCATGCCCTTAGGTCTTTGTTCTTAAGCTTAAGTCATTTACCATCACCATGACTGTTTCTCAAGCAGGAAGATGGGACAAAGTAAGGAAGGATAAGATGGAGTCTTCAGCAAAGAGGCTAAGAAAATATTATAAAAACATGTCTCGCAACAGTTTACCTTCTTTTGGTGTCCTCCTCCTATTTGCTCCTCATGTGCCTTGTTCTCCTAAAGAAGTACTCTAATGTCGCCACCCCACTAATATGGTTTTCCATATTTTTATGACTCCCGCTTTATTCATTGGCAGATGATCTATCTGATAAAGGAATTCATAATATGATGTGAATGGAAAATAATGGGATGAAACTAGCAATAACCAAACATTATTGAAAGTTGACTAATGCCAGCTACTGAATGAGTCTATTATGCTCTCCTAACCACCCTGGAAAGAGATGGTACTATTATTATTCTCATTTGGAAGATGGAAAGGTTGAGTGCCTTGCCCTTGGTCATATTGCTTACACATTGCAGAGTGGAAATTGAAACGCAGGATATCTGACTCCATGGCGTGCACACTTAACCTCCATGCTCACTGCCTCTTAGGGACTTGCTGCCTTCTCAACATGTTTGCATTTAACAGCCGCTTCCTAGAATACCTAACTCTAAAAGAATGACTCTGATGGATGGAAGAGAAATAGGCTTAAGGAACTATAAAATAACCCCTGAGGACTCTTGAGCCATGAAGATTGTAAGAGAATTATACCACTTTCATCTGAGGTTGACTCAGAAGATGCAACATATTTCTCCTGTCAGGGGCCAGTTGTAAATCTACTTATTTCAAGACTCTGTTGTAGTACCTTTAATGTAGACAAAAAGCCTTAATTTAAAATATGTACTGGGTTTCCCTACCAGTTCAAGGCTCTGTAGCCTGAATTTGCCTTCCAACCAACCTCCTCAGGACTAACCTCTCATTCCCCCTCCCCAACCCCCATGGCACAATTATCTCAGTGTTGTGATTCTTATAGAATAGTCTCCAGACCAGCAATACCTAGGAACTTGTTAAAAAGGAAAATTCTTGGGCCCTGCCCCAGACTTACTAAGAAGGGTGGCCAGGTTTGGCTCAAAGCGTGTTGGCAACATATATACTTTGAAATGCATATCATCAGATATAAGGAGTCTAGAAGGAGTTATTGGGAAAAAGAAGAAAAATGCAGAGCAGAAAAAGCTTCAATAGCAGTGAAATACAATGGACTGAAAACTCTGTACAGTCCATATGGAACACAACAAGTCTGATAACTGATGCCAGTTACCCAAGATTGGGGTGGATGGGGGCGCCCAAGAGAAGGTAGAGTATGGCAGGAAAAGGTACCTAGGCAGACATAACAATGTATGGCAAACTGGATGGCTTAAAGAACAAAATTTATTGCCTTTCATTCTGGAGGTCTAAAGTCTAGGTATCATCTGGCCATGTTCCCTCTGATGGCTCGAGGGCAGGAATTATTCTATGCCTTTCTTCTAGCCTCTGGTAACCTCAGGTGTTCTTTGGCTCCTAGATGCATCACTCCAATCCTTTGTTTTTGCATGATGTTCTCTCTGAGTATTTTCATATCATCTTGCTTCTGTGATTGTCTCTGTGTCTCAATTTCCCCTTTTTATAAGGACATCATTTATATTGGATTAGGACCCCCTCTAAGGACCTTATTTTAGCTCAATTTCCTCTGTAAAAACCTTATTTCCAAATAAGGTCACATTTAGAGATAGTGGGTTTAGGATTTAAACATTTCATTTGGGAGGGGGGGGTCTCAATTCAACCCATAATAGTGCCCCTAGGAGGAAAATGGAATAAAAATAGGAGAAGGGGAGGGGCAGGATAGAGTGTGGTTCTTTGGTGGATATAGTGCAAAAACAAGAGCAAGTAGTTCTCAAAAGAGTACACCTTTGGAACTTTAGTTGATCCTTTATTTGTATGTGTGTGTGTGTTTGTGTTTTCCTGCCACAATTTAGACACTACATATTGTAGATCAGACCTACTCCAGGCACCAGATTCCTCTTTCCCACAGTTGGCAGTGCAGTGGCTTGGAGGGCATACCACATTAGGGAAAATCTTCTGAGTCTGTTTTCTCATCTGTAGAAAGAGAATAATAATTCCTACCTTACCTCTTGAGACGTAGAGATGATCTGTTGAATTGTGAATTTTGCCAGCCTGTGGTGAATTCTAAACTCTGTAAGGAGCTCAATTACATGAATATGTCAGAGGGATAACAGCATCATGATCTCCTTCCCCTTTCTCAGTCCACAGGGAATTTTGAAGAGATGCTGAGATTCTATACTAATACATGCTCTGTGGATGAGGGCTGCTGCTTTAGCCTGAAAAATTTTCCAGCTGCTTCTAGAATTCTTGAGAGGCCATGGAGTAGTACCCAAATTGTAGAGTGGGTTGCTAGCAGAATCACATTTGCTGCATCACCAATGTTTCCTTACCCCTGGAGGCCCCTGTGTTCCTGGTTGTTGGTGGCGCAGCAATCAGATCAGACTTTCTATCCCAGAAAGCGTCAACAATTACTCAAGAATAAAGGGTGAATCATCAACTGTGACAGACTCAGAGAAAATAACAATCCTATTCTGTTCTCCTTTTTCCTCCAGGAATTTCTCTAAATTTCACTCTGTCTCTTATGGGGAGACAATCAGCTCTCATGATGAACTGCCTTTTTTCTCATTTCTTCTTCCTTTCTTTTTTTTTTTTTTTTATTTTTTGGCTTCATCCACCCGAGGCATGTAGAAATTCCTGGATCAGGGATCAAACCTGCACCAGAGTAGCAACAGGAAATGCTACAATGGTAATGCCAGATCCGTAACCTGTTTGCCACAGGGAACTCCAAATTGCCTCTTCTTTTATAGGCCAAACCTCCTTAGTGCCTTTCTTTTTGTGAGATTTAGCTATTTCCTCCAGAATCTTAGATCTTACTCCAAAAAGCTTCAAGTACTACACTGCTCCCCAAATTCCAGGCTCAGTTAATCAAGGCAGTCATTTCTTATGCCAGCCAGCCATCCTGAGGCCACACACAGAATTCAGGGAGGCCAATTCTTGTCCCCTCCAGCATCTATTTATTCCTTACTGGTGCTCCCTGCACCATGTGCCACCCCATCTTATTTTCAGCCAGCTTCAGCCTATAAGGTGGAACTGATACTGTCTGCAGGTTCTGTATGGAAAGGGTGAGGCACAGCGGGGGCAGTGGCATTGACTTTGGAGTCCTAAGTATGAAGCTGAACTCTGCTATTTGATAGCTGTGTGATTTGGGGAAAGTTACTCAGCCTCTCTGATCTGTAATGCCTAATCCATAAAGTAAATAGTATCTACTTCATGGAGTTATTGTGATGGTTAAGAGAGAGAATGTACCGGTAAAACCACTCATACTAATTTGGTGATATCTATTTGAAGCCAGCCTTGGCCATAGCTGATATAGGCATCTCAGTTGTTGGAAGTATGATCTTGACCTTATTTATCACAGCACTGATTATCATTATCATTAGCCCATATCTTAGACCTCAGGTGCTGAAAAGACTCTTATCCATGGCTCCGGGCCAACTAAAACAAAGGCTTGGGCTGCTGTTTTACTCAACTTTCAACTCCAGTCAGTTTCTTTGTGAGGGTCTTCAAACAACCCATTCCTAGAGGCTGTCCCTGGGCCACATAATCATTGACCAGTACTAGTTGCTGACTCCAGGTTTACAACCCCACTCTAGGAGAGCTCAGATCCCCAGGATGAAGAAAAGAGGCCACAGCAGGCAAACACCTGCATTTCCCCAGTCCTGATTTCTAGCAAGGAAGTGGTCATAGGCTGCATGAAGCCAGCCAGGATGTAGGAACATGACTTATTATTACCATGACTTCTGCCAAATACAGAAGAAACCATGGGTTTCTGTACTGAGGGTCTGTCTCTCTTCTAGAGAGCAAGTCAACCCCTTTATATAATCTTGGTTTTTGTTGCATATTTCTCCAAGAACTGTTTCCCCAGAAGAGTCTCCAAGATGGAAAATATGACACTTCACCGCCTCATTATTGTTTCTTTTATTTTGCATGCAATTTTTCTCATTTAAATCCAATCCACCTAGGGAAATGTGTGACAGCTAGGGCAGAGTATGCCCAGAGCAGCCTTAACTGGGTCTTACCCTTCCACTGTCTGATGCATTCAGTGTTCTTTGTTATCTTCACTATTGTGGTTAATCTGGTTAATAATTCTGACTTTCTTTCTTCTCTGTGCAGAGAAGATCTTCTGTGCAGTTTCTTTTGCCTTTACTAAGTAACTCAATTTGTGCTAGCCAAATTTGCTCTCTTCCTCCTCCTTTGTGTCATAGATTACCCTTCAGTCTTTCCCCTGATACTGGTGTGTAACACAATTTCTCCATTAACCTCCAGCTAGAATACAAGCAGTCCATTTCACTTTCAGGTAGCAGAGACAGCCTGGAGCTAGCTGGCACAGTCTTACCATGCATCACAAGGGGACAAGGAGATAGCAGGGAGTTAAAACCACCTGTGCCAACCAAGGAATTGGAAGGCAGGCAAACTGTTTTATCTTTCTCTAGAAAACCTCCCCATTATCTCCTGAAGGCTAAAAATCCCAGGACCTTCTTCTAATTATGGAGGGATATTTATTACTACACAAGGCAAGATATGATATCTGAAGAATTCCAAAGGAAAAATATAGAGTGTTTATGTGTGTATGTGTGTGTGTACATGTATGCAATGGGGGTTGACCACTAAGGGATGATGGCAAGAATTTGAAACCAACCTTATACTTTACTTCACTCATATGGAATGGCTTTCACAGGGTCATGCTGCCGTATGCTATCTTAATGTGCCTACCCACCTCACAGTGCTAACATAGCTGAACCCACACTTTAACTGTGAATAACCAGCCATCTCCAGAGGATATCATTGCTGCTACCTTCCTCTTCTTCCTTTTGGTCATCCATTTGGCCTTTTGATAAAATTACAGCTGATGTTCTTCTTCCAGGAGCTGTTCATCTCAGACAAGTAGTTCTGTCATTAAATTACCAGAAGAGTTTGGATAGTTGTCCCCAAAACTGTACATTATAGCTCAGAAGAATCAACCTGCACTTAGAAGGTCAAATGCAGCTCTCTGATTCCCTGCTCTTCTTCCCTCTCGATCTCAACATATCCCCTCCTTCACAACAGACCTCCGGCAAAGGAGTGTCAACAATTACTCAAGAACAAACTGTGAATCATCAGCTGTGACAGATCCACACCCAGGCGAGAAAAACCAATTCTTCTCTCTGGGCTCCTGTTTTCTCTAGGGATTTCTCTGAATGAAAGGTTCTGGTCAAATCTGATAAGAGTCACAGCTGAGGACTTTAATTCTAGCTCTTTCACATACCATGTGACATGGTGACATGCAAGAGGAAAGTAACTTTGTTACAGAATGCATGTTTGTGTGCCTGATGCTCAGTGAGGCCAAACTGAAATGTTGGCATTTGGAGCAGAGAAAGTTTTATTGCAGTGCCATGCAGAGAGATGGGTGGCTTCTGCCCCAAATAAACCAAACCCCCTGAAGGGTTTCAGCAAAGCATTTTTAAAGGCAAGTTGAGAGAGGGGTGTGGTTAGTCATTCCATCTTGGTGTAGGAATCCTTAGTTCTTGCAGCTATCCATGTAGGTCAGGTCACGATGTTCCTGAAACCTTCAACAAGACAAACATTCTCTGTTTTGCAAATTTTTCTCTCTATATGAATGGAAAAGTGTTCTACCCTTAAAGGTCAGAGCCTTGAGAATGGGCTATCCTGTATATTTCAGGCTATAGGCAACATTCTTTTACAAAAGGTATAGAACCAGGATGACTAAGCACAGGCAACAGAACACAAAGGTTAAAGTAAAAGAAACAGATCGATTCTGGAGTCAGATTTTTTTTCTTCCCTTTTACAACTTTTCTGAGACATGTTTTATTTGTAGAAAAAAAGTCATACTGACAGATTATATGGTTATAATGATGAAGTAAGATAGTGAACATAAATACCAAGCAGAGTCTCTGGGCTCTTAGAGGGAGCTCAAAATACTGGTTTTCTTCTTATTTCCCTTAGGTGGGAGCCACTGAGTGTTCAGGAGCACCTGATATCTGAATGATGACCTGGAGACGAGGTGTCCTAAAACATGGGGAACTCTCATCCTTCTTACTCTGTTCACAGTGCCCTAGTCATGATTGCCTTTGTAGAGTTGATTTCAGGGCTAAGGAATCATGTTTAAAAGCTAAAGATAATGATTGGATGTCATTCAAGGGGCTGAGGTATTAGAGGTTAACTCAAATGAAGCCATTCATGTTAGGAAACATGATCTGTGACAAAGCAAAACCCTGGCACACAGACAGGGCAGGGACCACAGCAGAGGGATGCAGAGCCTCATCTGTTACTGACTCCAGTTCTGGGTCAGAGTTACACTTCTTAGGTTGTATATAATTCATCTACCAATTCCAGGAAGGGCCGTTAGAAATCAGGTCCCTAAAGGAATTTGTCGTTAAGAAGGAGCAAATGCCACACACCAGATAAATGGATTTAATCATCTTCCCACAGGGAGATCTTTTATACTAAAGAGTCCCTTCTTGGGAGAATGTCTTTTCAGGTTTCTAAGATTCCCAGGAGTGAACAAGGCCCATGACCTTCTTTCACCTTTACTCTGGGATTTCTCTGTGGCTGAAAGGAAGAGGAATCAAATTTAAAAATATCTGAAAGGAGCTCCAGATCCAGGCTATTATTAGATGCCAGACAAGCCGAGGTTGTATCAGCTGTGAGGTACTATCAGTTTTACTTGGATTTAGGAGAGGCTCTTCAATAAGAGAATGGCCCTAAGTCCATGAAAGAAGGAGGATAATCAGTTGTCCAATATTCCACTCCTCAGAAGCTAAGATGTTATAGGTGACTTCTATATATCAAGGTTTATTTCATCCAATAAGAGAAATAAAAATGTATTTTCAGGAAATGATAGGATACTAGGAAGAAAATAAAGGTAATTGTGTTGGGGAAATATCTTAAAATTTCAAGTGGTGATGTGAAAGGGGAAAATAAAACAATGAATATAAAATAATGGAGTTGGGAAGTTCTGTGGTTTAGGAGCCCACCACAGTTCACTGCTATTCAAATGTCTCTTCCAGGCATTTAAAATATTTCATCCAAACTTTGGCTTTACCTCTCCAACCTTGCTGGAGCATAGTGATCTCCTTCCAATTTCTTCCCTTGACAGATATAAAAACTGATAACCCAAGATTTTAAGAGGTGGCTCACTCTTACACAGCTGGTTAGTGTTAGAATCGACAATTGAAGTGAAGTCTCCTATGAAAATATATTTGCTATATATTGTTAGCAAAAAAAACCCTTTTATTTAACAGTGTTTTTCTACATATAACTGAGTGTATGTGTATGTGTGTTCATTCCTGGGTAAAGACTGTGGTTGATTTCTATTTTCTTTTGATTATATATGTTTTCCTCAAGATACTTGTAAGACTGTTGATTGATTTAAATAAAAAGGGAAATTTAGTGGCTTATATGACTGTGAAGTCTAGGGACACTGTTTCAGCAACAACCATAACTGGGAGCTCAAAGCGGAGTGTTATCCTTCATTAGATTTCCTGACCTTGATTCTTTCTGAGTGTCGGCCTCATTCCCACCCACTGAAGACAAGCTTCCTCCACATGGCCAGGAGATCTGGCTAATGGTAACACTAGTCTTTGTTATTTATACTCTGTAATCCCAGGAGAGTCTTTCCAGAGGATTCTCACTGGCCCAGTTACCATGTCCAAGCCTATACTGCTCACCACATGGCCAGCCAATAAATTGAGAGATGAGTTGTAGTGGAGAGGAATAGTGACTTTATTTGTAAAGCTAGCAAATGGAGAAGATGGTTGGACTAGTGTCCCAAAGAACCATTTTGCTTGGTTTTGTATGCTCCTTTCTTTTATAGAACAAAGAAGGGGGAGGTGAGGACACAAAGTAAAAAAAGGCAATAAGCTGGTACAAAATTTCCTGGTTCTGGCTAGATTCTGGTGGAGATGGTTTCATTTCTTCTTTCTTATGGTCATTCACTGATGGGCTTGGTAAGGATGGTTCCTGTGAGCTAAACAAAAGTAATGTAGCTTAAAACATGCATGGGAGGAAGTGTTCCCAGAGATCAGCCATTGTGTCTACTTTAAGCTATAGGCAAGATCCTTTTAGGGAACCCTCCTGCACTGTTGGTGGGAATGTAAACTGGTACAGCCACTATGGAGAACAGTTTGGAGATACCTTAGAAATCTATACATAGAACTTCCATATGACCCCGCAATCCCACTCTTGGGCATCTATCCGGACAAAACTCTACTTAAAAGAGACACATGCACCCGCATTTTCATTGCAGCACTATTCACAATAGCCAAGACATGGAAACAACCCAAATGTCCATCGAGAGATGATTGGATTCGGAAGATGTGGTATATATACACAATGGAATACTACTCAGCCATAAAAAAGAATGACATAATGCCATTTGCAGCAACATAGATGGAACTAGAGAATCTCATACTGAGTGAAATGAGCCAGAAAGACAAAGACAAATACCATAAGATATCACTTCTAACTGGAATCTAATATCCAGCACAAATGAACATCTCCTCAGAAAAGAAAATCATGGACTTGGAGAAGAGACTTGTGGCTGCCTGATGGGAGGGGGAGGGAGTGGGAGGGATCGGGAGCTTGGGCTTATCAGACACAACTTAGAATAGATTTACAAGGAGATCCTGCTGAATAGCATTGAGAACTTTGTCTAGATACTCATGTTGCAACAGAGGAAAGGGTGGGGGAAAAATGTAATTGTAATGTATACATGTAAGGATAACCTGACCCCCCTTGCTGTACAGTGGGAAAATTAAAAAAAAAAAAAAATAAAAGGAAAAAAAAAGAAAAAAAAAAAAAGAAAAAGATCCTTTTAGTGATTAACTTGTAGCAAAAGCAGCAGAACACAGTTTAAAGAAACAGATCCAATATGGAGTCAGACTTGCTCTTCCCTTTTACAGCCCCCCTTGGATCATGTGACCCAGGAAGATTCATAACTGGGTTCAGGAGGGGGAGACTCTCTCATGGATCTAAGCAAGCCTTGTTTCTCTCCTGTCACTGAGGGCACAGTGCTGTGGTAGACACCCCTGGCAATACTTTATGGAGTAAATGGCAATACTTTATACAGCCACAGATGAAAGGAAATCAAAGTACATGTTTACTGTAACATGTACTATTCTTTCAGTTAAAAAAAATGCTGTGTGTATGTGTGTGTATATATATATATATATATATATATATGTTATTTTAGGGGAAAAAAAAAATATATATATATGTTATTTTAGGGGAAAAAAGTCTTCTGACTTTTCTAGTCCCTTGTCATCATCTTATAGAGCCTCACTACTTTCTTCTCCCATCATTCTTGGTCCTATCTCTGTGATGCTGCTGGGATTTCCCTCTCTGGCTGAAATGAGCATGGGACCTACATAGAGACCTGGGTTCTAGTCTAACTTCTGCATTTAACCACTGTGTGTGGTTCTTGACTGTAACACCATCTCCCTGGACCTGAGTTTTCTTAACTGAATACCTGAATACCTGAGCTGGGGAAGATTCAAATGGCTAATACACAAGCTCAGTTCAAGAAGACTCCAAATAATGGGTCTTCCATTTTCCCAGTGGGAAGTATTGCAGGCACACAAAACAATTTAAGTTGTAATAATTAAGCTTTTCAGCATGCAAAGGCATTATATTTATTTATAATTTCTTTAGTTATACAGACATGTTAAAATAGCATATTTTATAAAGCATTAGTCATACTGTATTTTCAACCCTCATGTTCCATAATTTTATTTAAACACATAAAATATACAGCATTAGCATCACCCTCAATAGAGCCACTTTTGAATCATCTGACAGTTTTCCAGGGTATGCCATCCTCATTTCTAAGTTTTTTAAGAACTAGAAATGAAGTCCCTTTTGAATCTGTTTAGGAGGCTTTCACTGGCATTGATTATCCTGCATCACAAATATTTTTTTCAAAAAACAGTGCCCTTGATTTTCATTTCATTTCTGAGTGTGTGTGTGTGTATGTGTGTGTGTGTGTTACCCACAATATATCATTATGGTGAGCTTTCAGGTGATCTTTAAAAGACTTGTTCCCAATGGTATTCGGCACTCACAATCAGGAGCTCATACCCCAGGAATAATTCCTACAACTTTATTAGACCTCTTATGTCCTTATTGTCCATAACCCAATTCATCATGCCACCTCTACATACATCAAACTAACATTGATTGTGGGAATTTTATGTGAACATGTTTCATCCAAAATATACTTCACTATTCCAAGTTATATAGGTATACTTTTTTTTTTTTTTGAGACTTTATTCACATTAAACCTGTCTTTACTGAGGAGTAATTTTGGAAGAAACACCATAATATTTGTGATGGCAAGGGAGGCAAAGGCAAGAGGACCAGTTGAATGAAAGTCAGCTTTTGAAACTGTGTGCATCAGAGAGGAGATACTGGGATGATGTCTTATGAGGATTCAGAGAATGAACCTGGGGCAATCTACCAGTGGCCCTGTACAAAGGCAGAGATGGGCTGTGTAGAGCCAGAAAAAGCCTAGGAGGGATCACTTGCACCTGATCACTTGGTGTGAGAAAAAGGAAAAAGAGGAGAGGGTAGGTTTTGGAAGGATCTCTCTTCCTGGAGTGAGAGCAGGAAGAGAAACAAGTCATTTTTTGCACCTCCATTTACTTCAATATTAACATGTCACTTTTCTAGGGTTTGCTATTCACAAAAGATCACAATTCAAATCTGAAACAGTCTGAAAGCTGTTGATAATTATCCCTGGGAAAAATCTGAGAGGCAGATGAATAGAGATGACAAGGAATAGGATGAATAACCTGTCACTTTTTGAGAGACACTGGGTGTGAGGGGTGAGGCATGGTCATCCTCAAAGACCTACTCTGTCTGAAAGTTAAGAATGTTACAACTCATGTCGTATTTAACAGAAGAGAAGAATGAGCTGTACTTTTCCTGGTTTATTTGTATAAGCAAGGAAAGCACTTCAGTGACACAGATAATATATTAGTTGTACAAGTAAGCTCATCTTTTTGAAAACTAGTTCAGAGATAAATGAAAAAAATATATGATAATATTGGTTAATGAAGCATTTTCCTGAACATGGTTTCATTTGATTACCCAAACCTGTGAAGTAGGCCAACATTATTAAAATTCTTACTTTATAGATGAATACAAGGCAGAGGAATTGGAGTGGTTAATTGCCCAAATCTGCCTCAGGGAGGTGAATCCAAAGAATATTGGACTTGTCTAGTGATATTCCCTCTCATGCTGAGAGTCCTGAAACCATTTTATAGCATGATGCAGAACACAAGGCTGCAGAGACATTTCCCCCATGTCCTTTGTTGAGCAGAGTCAGGCAATCCAGCTGCTGGGAAAAACCCCTCTTCTGCTGGAGGGAAAAATGCCCAGATGAAAGATTCATACAGATTCAAAGACAAAAGTGTTATTTTGTTACAGGATTTCTCTTTTTGGCTGCCATTAGCTTAGTAAGACATCGATGTGGCAACTTTCAAACAGTACAAAAGGTTACAGTGAAACATATTTTTGTGTTATGTGCTCCTGACCCTTAATATTCCAGTTCTGATCCCAGGAGGTAACTCTCAAACCCCTGTCTTGTGAATGCTTCCGGAGAAGTTCTTTGTATATATGAGCACAGTGTTGTTTATTCCTTCTGTCAATATATTTTTTTTAATACAAATAGTAACATCGAATTCTGTACCTTCTAATATACCTTGGAGCCTGTTTCTGATCATTACACAAAAATCAACCTTATTCTTTGTAGGAGCTACTTAGGATTCCATTGAGTAGGTATGACATGATTTCTTTATGGACATTTAGATTCCATAAACAATGCTGAACCAAGTATATTTTATAAGTTTATGTATATATACAAACATATCCTCCCATAAAAATATCTAGAAGTGCAAATGCTGGATCAAAAAGCATATGCATTTAAAATTTGCAAGACTTTGCCAAATTGCCATTCAAAATTAAGTAAACTAAGTTGTACTCTTATTGGTTATGAATGAGAGTAACTGTTTCCCTCATTAATGCCGTATTTATTCAAACTCTTGATAATGACCAATTTACTGGTAAAAACTTAGTTTTTGCATTTCATATATAGAGTCAGCATATCTGAAGATTTGTATATGTGAATATATTTTAAACTACTGAACTGTACAATTGAAAATGGTTAAGATGTTAAAAAGTATAAATCATATATTTTTAGAATCCTATGTGCATTGTTTGTTCCAGTTTCTGTCCATTTTTTTTTCTATTGGTTTGATGCTGTTTTCCTTATTTTTAAGAGCTCTTTTTATATTGAGAACAATAGTCATTTACCATCCATTGTAAATTTTCTTCCCAAGTTTTAATTTTTATTAAACTTAGAGTATTTTTTCCACATAAATTAAAAAATTTTCATGTGTAATTCAAAATACCAATTTATTACTCAAATTTGATGTTCCTTAGAAAATATTTCTTTTGTGATTATTTACAAGTCTTTTTTAAGGCTTTAATTTTATTTTCATTTAAATTCTTAGTCATCTGAAATATATTTTGTTGTGGTGACTGAGGCAAGGATCTTACCTTTTTCTGAAATGAACGTACAGTTATTTTAATATGTTCTATTTAATAATCTAGTTTTTCTCCACTGAGTTAAAATGCCACCAAAGTTCAATTTCTGTACTCTCAATTTTGTTCAGTTTATCAGTCTCTCTCTATATTCATTTATAAGTCCCAAACTGTTCATATTACTGTGGTTTTATGATACATCTAGTATACTTAGAAATTTAACATTTATTTTTATATTTTACTATTAAGATGTTAAATGTTCCGTGTTC
Organism: Sus scrofa; assembly: GCF_054392235.1. Taxonomy (NCBI): domain Eukaryota; kingdom Metazoa; phylum Chordata; class Mammalia; order Artiodactyla; family Suidae; genus Sus; species Sus scrofa. The sequence goes on along the minus strand of NC_139385.1, from coordinate 112,475,809 downwards.
TTGTTGTGGTTCAGTGGAAACGAATCTGACTAGTATCCAAGAGGATACCGGTTTACTCCCTGGCCTCGCTCAGTGGGTCAGGGATCTGGCGTTGCCATGAGCTGTAGTGTGGTTTGAAGATGCAGCTTGGATTGCACGTTGCTGTGGCTGTGGTGTAGGTCAGTGGCTGCAGCTCTGATTCGACCCCTAGCCTGGGAACCTCCACATGCCACAGGTGTGGCCCTAAAAAGCAAAAAAAGGAAAAAAAAGAAAAAAGATGTTAAATTTTCTACTAATTAAAAAGCAAATAAACTAAAAAACCTAAAAATGGAGGCTGTAATTTGGGTATACTCCTATGCCAACCACCCATAGCTTTCTAACTGAAACTTAAATTGCCCAGATTTCCTGGAAATGATGACTCTGGACCTTAAACAAAACTTAAGTTTTCCTTTGCAACTTCCTAGCCAATCAGCTATAAGCAAGTAACATTGCTACTGCCCTAAAGGGAACGTAAGTTGCTAGTAACCAATCACAACAGAAAACAATGTTTTATTTATGTATTTATTCATGTTTTATAAACTGAGCTGTAACTTTCAGAGCTTCTTAACACTGAGTTTAGAGTCTCCCTGTTCACCAACCATTTGCTTCTGAACAAATAATTATATCAAGTGATGCTTTCTACATTTTCTTTTGACACTATTAACTGGAAAGAGCTATCATCTCATCATTATTTTTAACATTTAAAATATCCTGAACTACTGTATTCTACACCTTTCATGTGAATTTAATGTTATCTACTAACCCTCCACTTAGCCTAAAAAAAACTGTTGGTGTTTTATTGGGATTATATTATAGTTATGGATTGAGAACAGTTGACATTGTTATTGAATTTTCCTATACAGGAATAGGGCATTTATATTTACACAAATCTTTAGATCCCTTAATAAGTCTTTGATTTTTAAAACTTTTGTAAAATAAATAAAACATAGAAAAAAGTAAAATGATCATAAAATTATCACAAAGTTAATATTCCCACATAACTCCCCCCAGGTCAGTAACCTTAACAGTACCTGGAATTCCCTTGCAGCACAGTGGGTTAAGGATCTGGCTTTGTCACTGCGGTGGCTCAGGTTGCTGCCATGGCATGGCTTTGATCCCTGGCCCAGGGACTTCCACATGCTGCAGGCATAGCCAAAAAACAAAACAAAACAACTTTTAACCTCCCAAGATAATACTTTTGTGTTGCTAAATGCAAGATAATACATTTGTGTTGTTTAAAAAATAAATTGAACAGTACCAGCATTCTAAATGTTAGCATCATACCTCCTCCCAATTGCCACTCTTAATCTTCCTCCAAAATAATCACTCTCCTGACTTCCAGCATTAAAATTATTTTGTTTGTCCTTGGACATTATACAAATGAAATCAAATATACTGTGCTTTTTAAAAAGTATCTTCATTCTTAAATTCAACCTTATGTTTGCAAAATTTGTCAAATGACCATGAATAGCTGTCATTGGTTCGTCTCATTTCTTCCTTTTTTAAAAAAATTATAGTTGATTTACAAGTTTGTGTCAATTTCTGCTTTACAAGATAGTGACCCAGTCACATATACATTCTTTTTCTCATCCTATCTTCCATCATGTTCTATTTCAAGAGATTGCATATAATTCCCTGTGCTGTATAGTAGGACCTCATTGCTTATCCATTAGAAACATAATAGTTTGCATCTACTAACCCCAAACTCCTCATCCATCCTACTCCCTCCTCTCTCCTTGGCAACCACAAGTCTGTTTACTATGTGAGTCTGTTTCTGTTTTGTAGATAGGTTCATTTGTGTCATATTCCACATATAAGTGATATCATATTGTATTTATCTTTCTTTTTATGATTTACTTAGTATGAGGATCTCTAGTTACATCCATGTTGCTACAAATTTCTCTGTTGCATCCATTGCATACATATAGTACAAGTTAAGGAAACTTTCTACTGTTGAACATTTGAGTTTTTACAGTTTGGGTTTTAATGTACATGCACGTGAGTTTTGGTGCATATTGCACACTCTTTGAGTATTAAGGAGTAGAATTGCTGGACTATATGATATGCATATTTATACATTTCATAGGGGACACTGAATGATTTTCAAAAATGACTGAACCAACAGCGCATGAGTTCCAGTTACTCATGTTATTTCCAACACTTGACATTCTCTTTTTAATTTCAGTCATTTTGGTGTGTATGTATTATTATTATGGTATAATTTTAATATGCATCTTTTTCTGGTTCCCAAAAATATCCATTTTTCTATTAATGTATCTTTTTTCATGTATCTATATAGAAGTTTTTGAAGTATTAAAAGATATCATACATATTTCTTATTACAATTATTCCTATACGGTTGACCCTTGAACAACATAGGAGGTTGGGGCACTGACCCTCCACATAGTTGAAAATCTGCGTGTAACTTATAGTCCCCCTTTTGTTTTCCTAGTTACTCTGTATCCATGGATTCAGCCAACCATGGATCTTGTAGTACTGTGGTATTTAATAATGAAAAAAAAATCCTAGTATTAGTGGACCTATGCAGTTCAAACCTGTGTTGTTCAAGGGTGAACTGTATTTTAAAACTGGTATTCAAAATGAGATATATTCCACTGTTACATTTTCCATTTTTTTTTTTCTTCTCCAGACTACCTTTGGATTTTTCTAAGGGGGAGCAAGAATCCTAATTTTTTTTTTTTCCTTTTGTAGTCCCATTAATGTCAAAATCTACTTTCATTTTTTCATCTTCAGTTCACAAAAGGAAAAATCTTACAGTGTCATTTATCTTGCTCAAGGCTTATCTTCTTAACACTTCTCATCTGGCTGTTGCTTTGACATGAATATTGGCCAATAGAGACACTTCTAAGAGTTGTTGATGTGATGCTGGATTCTTTGCTGATTCTGCCATAAGGAAATGTCCAGCCCTCAAGCCAAAAGGCCTCCAATCACTGAAATAAGGTCACTTCAGAACTCGCTAAGATTACACACTCCAGGCTCTGAGACGAATTCATTCTTTAGCAGGGAAAACACCAGGTCTCCTGGATCCATGATTTGGTGCCACAGTGGAGGATCTTATTTTCTGCGAATTCTGTTCTCACCGTCTTTGCTTCTACAACAGTGTTTTGACCATGAAAAGCCCATAGTATATTGTACTAAACAGTTGGGTCCTTGTCTTGTTCACATAAACTTAATTTGTTTCCACCTAGGCTTCTTATCTGATGCCCTAGTTTCTTTGAAACCGAGGATTTACTTTGAACCTTTAGTCTTTCCAGAGAGAGCACTGCTTCTGTGTCCCTGCTCCTGGTTGCCAAATGCTAGATGTCTTGGACATCCTACTTTGCTGCTATTATCCTTTCTTGTTGTCATGCCCCACACACTTAACTTACAGAACTCACTTGTTCTCAATACTGTACATTAGAACTAAGGTTACCATATATAATAGAATGCCTAAATTTAAATTTCAGAAAAACGATAAATAAAATTTTGTTGTAAGTATATCCCAAATGTTGCCTGGGATATACTTAAATTAAAAAATTACTTGTTTTTTTAAATCTAAAATTCACCTTGAACTGGGCATCCTATCTTTTTGTTTGTAGATCCTGATATCTCTATTGCTTCTTGGCCTTTTGGCTAAGATCAAGTGTAGAACCTGACAACTCTACCTAGTAAAGTATTGAAAAATACCTGTATTATCACTACTATTTAACTCACATGTGAAGATTTTGATTTAATTGGCCTATGGGAGGTCCTGAGCCAAGTGTTTATCTTAAATGTTTTCCTGGTGCTAGTTAATGCATGATCAGGGTTAAAACCACTAATCTAACTGCTTAGAACTGAAATCTTCTCCAATATCCTGATTTACCATAGTGGTCCCATTCAGTCTTTAGACTCTGACTATTCCTGGTCTTTCCATTCTTTCATCTATCCATCCATCCATGAACGTCAACTCCAGGCCAAACATAAGGCTATTGAGGCTTTGGGTTAATTTCCTGAACCTCTTCTGTGTGAATAAATACAGCAATTTAGTAGAGTCAACCCCCAGAAGAAGTCAAGAAAGATTTCTCCACTCTGGCACATAAAGGGGAAAAAGTCAGTTAGGTCTTCTATGGGTTCTAAAACCTTCTAACTCATCTTTAATTCCATTTAATCATATAAAGACAATGGCTTATTAAATGCTTCTAATTGTAAGTAGATCAAAAGGAAATGCCCTACCCTAGTCATAGTAGATTTAGTCTTAAATTCTTATAGGCAGACTTTAATGCAAAGTAATTACCCTTAAAGCACTTTGCCAATTAAACACATTATCCCTAAGAGATTCTTATATGTAAGTGATTGTTTGTCATCTTGCCAGTGGGAGGAAATTAATCTCAACTTTGAACAATAACTTGCTGTTTCTTTCCTACCATGTGTATAGTGCCACAGTGTCATTTCAATAGAACAAAGAGGTCGGTGCACAAGTTTCCTTGGATGCTTGGTGGCTCTACATCTTTCTCAAGGGCTCCTCAAAGATTTCTGTAAAAATCTCTCCCAAGACATACTTGGTGAATGATTATTTTATGATCACAATAAACAGGTTCTTCCACATTCTGACTTGTTTCTGTGAAAATATTGAAGAAACTGAAATAATTCATAAGTACACTGTGATGCAACATCAATTTCACAACTTTCTGCAATTAAATAATTAGTTTCCCTGTGAAAATATTTGTATGCATTTTAGAAAACGATGCAGGGAGTTCCCTTTGTGGCTCAGCAGTTAATGAACCTGCCTATGATCTGTGAGGATGCAGGTTCGATCCCTGGCCTTGCTCAATGGGTTAAGGATCCAGCGTTGCTATGAGCTGTGGTCTAGGTCACAGACTAGGCTCAGTTCTGGTGTGGCTATGGCTGTGGTATAAGCCAGCAGCTTTTGTTCTGATTCGACCCCTCGGCTGGGACCTTCCATATGCTGCAGGTTAGGCCCTAAAAAGCAAAAAAGAAAACGTGATGCATTTCAGCTTAGAAAACTTGATGCAGTTCAGTCTTCTGGAATGCAATAGTTTATCAAGCATAGGTATTTGTGGTTATGAGCCCAGTCTCCCTGTTTTCTACATTTTCCCCATGTGGGAAATTTAGGCTTGATTTTTAATATTTTGATGTGTGAGACTTAAAAAAAAAAAAGACCCATCATGTAAGAATTACTTTTATTTTGCCCATAGCAGAGACCTGATTCTGCAATATGCATACATACAATAACAACGATATGAATCTATAGATTCACTAAGACTATGAAGAAGAACGAGGTTATTGTTACTGGTGAAGTTGTACAATATAAAACTGTCAATCTAGCAAAAAATCCACAAGGAGAAAGAACAGAGGAGAAAATTTCGGGACTAGATTTCTTTGTATCTGTTACCAGTTCCATCCACTTGGATTTTTCTAGAACTGAACCAAATCCTGACATGTGTGTGGAAGTGAGTGCAGCCCATTGGGTATGTGCAATCTGGAGTTAGACTGGTCCTCATGCCGGGTCTACATTAATTAGCCATGTAAGCCTCACACATTAGGGACCTCTTCAGTTCTCAAGTTTTTATTTGAAATATGGTGACAATAATACCTGACTATGTGTGTGTGTGTTGAATGAGATAATGTATGCTAAGTGCCTACCAGTGGCTGCTACTTTATAAAAGTGAACTACTGATATTATTTTTTATAAAGCATTCATAAAGCAGAAGTTTTAAAGTACAGTTAACCCTTGAAATATATGAGTTTGAACTGCATGGGTCCACTAAATTGGGATTTTTTTTTTAGCAGTAAACACTGCAGTAGTACACGATCTGCAGTTGTTTGAATCAGTGGATGCGGAGGCTGCAAATACGGAGGACTGACTATCCATTATAACTGGATTTTTGATGGCAAGTAAGGTGGGCGCCCTTGACCCCTGCATTGTTCAAGGGTTGACTGTACTTTAGCAGACATCACTAAGTGTATCAGTACTTGAACCCATCAATCTTCCTTCCTCATAATATCCTCCTTTTCTTATTCCACATTAAAATGCATCCTTTCAATGTCCATTTGCATGTCATCACTTTCTTTGACTTTTGTATTTTTCCTTTAGTCTCTTCCCCATTGTGTCTCAGTTGATTCTGTTATTTTTTTTTTCCTATCCCTTTTTTAAAATATAGAGTTGAGTTGAGTCATTCTTCAGTATGGGTAGATAGCAAACAACCATTCACATCCCTCTATCTATGGGCTACAGACAGGGTGTAATATTTACATCAACCTCATTATGTGCCAAGCACTGTCTGAGGGCTCTGTATATATTAACTCATTTCATCTTTGCAATAACTCCACGAGGTAAGTGCTATTATTCTCCCTTTTTTACTTAGGAGGAAACTGAGGCATAAAGTAAATAATTTGCCCGTGATGACCTAGCTTAGCAGAGTCTGGATTTGAACACAACTAGTCCAGGTCCAGAATTTGTGCTCTTAACCATGAGGCTTTAGTGCCTCTCTGCAGGACAATTAGGAGTTAGGCAACTGAAACACAGTGACACTTAGACTTGTAAGATTCACCCTACATAGTGAATAGAGGTACAGCAGTTTTTCAAAAGTCACAGCAGGTCTCAAGCACTAGTGCTTTCCATAACTAAAAAACATGATATTCCTTCTCAAGCTTCTTCTGACTCAAAGAAAAATGAAGTGCCCTGGTTCACTGAGCTGAAAGGGTCTGGTATTTGCCTGTGATTTTTTCTATTTCATCCTTCATCAGTTCTAAGAGGCTCTAATATTGTATTTGTTCTTCTCATAGCTATTGTGTGTGTGTGCCTGTGTGCACAAATGCTCTTGCATGTTTTCATCCATTTTTCACAACTGGATGTTTTATGACATTTGGACTTTGCTTCATATTATCTTTGTCAGACATAGGAACTTTGGTAATTTATTGCTATTGAATTGAAAAGCCTTTGGGGGAGGATATTTGAAAAAAAAAATCTCTATGTTCTTATCTATCAGCAGAAGGAGATTAGATAGGAATTTGAGTTCATCTTGCCCTTGGAATTTATGGAACTGTGGCTTAGTAGAAATCTTTAGTATTGTGTGAGGGATGAGACAACTCGGCACTTTTAGCCATGAAAATACAGATTTTCCGTAATCAATAATAGAACCATGATTTTTGCTTCTTTTCTTACTGTACTATGCCCAAACATGAGTGCCTCAGATTGATCAAGGACAAGACTTTCTCATTCACAGCTTTAGGTCCTAGCTTCTTTAGGGCTGGGACTTACACATGCTTGAAATTTGCTGGCTAGAATTTCGAGACAGATGGCCATGCTTTTTTTCCCTTTAGGAAACTTGCTTGGTTGTTTGTCCTCTAGTTCTCATGGTAACCAAAGAAGGTTGTTAACATTTTTTTTTTCACAAAGTAAAATCAGGAGAACTGTCAGAATAGGTGCAGCTGTTTGATGAGGTCTTGACCTTTTGTCGAATTTTCTAGTTTGTGTTACTGAATTCTTATTATACTTGTACCTTATTTTTAGTGACATATGGTAAGAACAAGAACCCAGAAGGAACCCTTTGTTGTATGTGCATTTAATAGTTTTTCATTGCTATAAAAATTTTTTAAAAGTCTTTGCAATATCAGATCTTTGGTAACAAAGGCCTGTGTTATTGCTCACATGACATGATTTCCTTTAAATAGGTAGGATATGCCTGGGACTGTCATAGAGAACCTCCACATGTTACAGATTTATCATTGTAGAATTTCTGAAAATATCTCATGGCATTCCATTTTCAGCCAATCAATGAGATATGGAAGCAGAGGTACTTAAAAAGGATCTGGCTAAGGTGTGAACCTAAGGATTGAATGTGACCTTCACTAATTGTATACTTGCAGTGTATCCATTATTAGTCCTTGCAGTGGGGTGATGTTTCATCTGCCACTGAATGGGTGAGCACAGATCCCAGGATGAACTACTAATCGTTCTGCCTTTGTAAGCACCTAAATTGTAGGGTCTTGGGAATCTGTACTTAAATGTGTTTAATTATTGGGTCTAAATGAAAAGAAAAATCAAGAGTTTACTGGCAAATCCCTGGATTTGATTATACTGTCTTTCTCTGTCTGTGGCTACAGGCTATGCAGCCAATAAATACAGAGACTAGGCCCAACTGGAGAATGACTGCTGTTCACAGGTGATGAAAATAATGCTGCAGTGTAGCTAGTGTCATGGACAACCTTAGAACAAAATGGTCATTTGCAATAAGAGAGGATTCCTGGTATACCTCAGCACATTTTTTGGACTGTATTTTTCTTATTCATGGGTTATCTACCACATATGTGGTTTTGTTTTTTTTTTTGTCATTCAAGATCATCTTATAACTTGCTTTGTTAAAAGAATTGTGTTGTGAGTTTGTGAGTGAAGTCAGGTTTATTTTTATTCTCAAATTGGACGTGTACAGATAGGGCAGGCCAAGACAGCAAGAAAGAAATATGTCTGTTCTCCATGGTTGTCTAAAATGTGAAAGGTGATGTTGGATGAGCTGTTTCCAAGGTGACTTTGATGAGGCATGAAAAACTTACTTCGTGTACTTTTCTTGCATCTGGGGAATATTAGCTAAGGCCTCTTTAGTGATATGACATTCTATATCCTCTCTTGTCACAAATTATTAGATCTATGATAATAATGCTGTTGGATTGTTACCATGCAATTGTACATCAAATCTGGATGAAATTTTTTGTCTCATCTGGTGATCATGGTGATTGCACAGGTTGTATGTATTGATAGACAATTATGTCATCTTGGGAGTTTGGATATTTTCAAGATTGTGTTACTCTGCCTGTCTTTATCAATGATCATAAACTTAAGCTTTGGAGACAGACTTAAATTCAAATTGTGATTCTGCCACTTAGTAGGTATGTGATTTGGGGCAAGGATTTCTCTAAGATTCAAGTTCTCACGTGTGAAAGGGGACAGAAATTATACTCCTTTCAGAAGGTTTTTGTGAAGATTTGGGATGTAATCCAAGTAAAGTGCTTAGTATATTACCTGGTTGATAGCAAGCCCTTGATACATGTTGGCTAAAGCTACTGCAATGAAGTAAGTCAGAATTGAGTTCATTTGGTCTTTCCATCTTTCAGCAAGGAAGATATTGCTGATGGTGAAGAAAAATTTATTCAGACATTTGTTAAAGATGGTCAGGAAGACTTTATTCAAAGAGGGAACTACTATAAATAGAAGAAAGAGACTGAGCTCAACTCTGAATAGAAAGAAGACCAATGGGGATTAGTAGCCAAGGAGCAGGTATGGGTCAGTGGGTAGAAAATTACTAAGAGAAAACATCATGTGCTAGTCTGACTGAATAGCAGTCTTGCCAAAGGCAGCCCAGGGTGATAAGATCTCAAGGATGGGGGATGACAAACTTGATCAAATATCAAGGGTTGGGGGGATTTTCATAATGCTGACCTGACCCAGCAGGGTTTTTGCCAAAACTCTTCTAAGCGAGCCAGGAACAGAGCCCAAGGTCAAGGCCTGGTCAAGAAGAGGTCTCCAAGGAGCCTTACTCAAGTTCGGTCACTGGTATAAGGGGCCTAAGTATTATGTAGAACAGAAAGACAACAACCATTTATTAAATGCCTTATGAGTTTCCAGCACTAAACAAATGTTACTGTTTCATTTACCCTTCCTGACAACCTTAATAGCAGATGCTATTAGTCTCATTTTGCTCAGAAATAAATTGAGGTTCAGAGTGATGATAAGATTGTTTTTTTATGAGATTAGCCAGGGAAACTGACAAAGCTGGAATCTAAATCCAGAGTTTTCTGACTCCACAAAGCAGCACTGGTGGGCGCTGTTCTATACGTGTGACAGTATAGAAAGATGGAATCTCCCCTCCATTGCTTAGCAAATATTTACAGTGAGTGAAAGAATGAATATCTGTGCAAATGGCAAGTTACAGTTGTTTTCAACAGTTCAAAGGAATTACAAATGTTGCAGAAAAACAATTGGTGATACCAAAGTCAAGGTATAAAGTACTAACTCTAAACATTACTCTAAACACCATGATGGCAGGAACCACAAACTTTTATGGAGGCATCTCCTTGAATAAGAAAAGTGAGAACATGGTAGGAGATGTGAATCTGGCTGTCAGTGTGTGTGCATGTGCAAACACTTTTTAAAAAGTGGGAAATCATCTGACCCATGTAAGGAAAACCATCACTGAGAAAACATCCTGGATGTACTTCCTCTGTGGTGGTCTGTGGATGAATATTTATCCTTTCATCAGATATTTTCTTCCTCTTTTACAAAGTTCCTTGATTTCCCCCTTAGGGGTACAATTTTAGGAAATGTGACCTGATGCTGCATTTTTTGTGTAGCAAAGAATCTCAAGGATAATATTTTAAAACAGAAATAATACGCAAATTTCAAGAGGGAATCTTTTAAGTGTTTCTTCTAGAGTTAGAGTCAAATCTCTTTCATTGAATTTTATTTTTAAGTTTGAGTTTAAGACAATACTTATGTGAGTGATGGTTGCATTTTTCCAGGGCCAAATGTACTGTGTTTTAATCTAAGACTCTTCTGTGGACAGTTTCTATCTTTGTTTTATCACAGAAACAAAACAATTTCTTAGTTCCATGAAAGTCAGTGAAGAATTGTTTAGGGAGAGTTTAGAAATCCTCACTGGGGAGCTGTGGGTTTGTGATTACTTTAGTTGACAAGAATTCTCCCAATATTTGATTTTGAGATACCACAGTAGATATTCAGGAAATATCTGTTGGATGAAAGAATCCATTTTTGCTGTAGCGAAAAATGTCCTTGGCCTGGACCAAACTACGACGGGGAAAGGTTTGATTCTCCTTTGTTTGGATTAATTAATGGAGTCACACTGAAAACACCCAAAAGTCGATAAAAAAATGGCTAATTTACAAACATTTATATTTAAGTGTTACGAAATATGTTATGATTAGGAAACAGTTAAGACAATGAATTGTATGGAGTTGAGTTCAGGCAATGAACACTTGACAGATTACAGTTTAGCAAGTTAAATGTCACATATAACAAACATACATGTATGACAGATACTGCTTCTGATTTTGATATTAACATATTATCAGTTATACACATGAGAAATATTGCCAGTTCATTTTGGGGTTGTGAAATATATAATTTGTTGAATAAGACATTTCAAATTACAATGTATCTCAGGCGGCATGCAGGAAAAGTCATTTATTATACATTTGTTAGGACGCATCTTGAAACAAGCTTCTGGTTTTTGGTAGTTAGATCAAGAATATAGAAACCATTGAAATCATAGTACGGTTGAAATCAGCAGTTGTATTTACTGACTGAGAGAGAGCATTTCTGGTAAAAATAAAACTCTCTGAATTCATTCATTAGGAAAATGCACAGTGATCATAAACTCAATTCTTTAAAAACTGTTTTCACAATTAATTCTCATTTATTGGTGATACAGCAGCTGCAGGAAATCTGAATTCTGAGAGCTGGTTGTACATAACAGCAGAATAAATTCTTCTGTGGGCTGACATGATTACAACAAAGATGCTTACCATTGGAAATCACGTGCTATAACAATGGTGCTATACAAACATCACAAATATTTGGTGTTTAAGAGTCTTAACAAATATTATGCTGTGGTTATTTCACAAAGAGACTGGATTAACAGGCAGTGTTAATCACATATATCTTAAGATTTTAAAAATACATTTTATACAATAGGTTTCTAATTTCTTCACTAGCATTTAATTTTGGTGGGTTTTTTTTGTTTGTTTTGTTTCGTTTTATGTCTCATACTTAGAGTCCTTAAAGAATCTATGAAGATCTGGCTCATGCCAAGAAAGTCAGTAAGATTGATGTTTTCCCACAGGAATATGGCTGAGTGTACATTGAATTACAGAGTCCATAAAGCAACATCTAACTTAGATTATTTTTAAAATTCAAATAATATCTAATTATTTTAAAAGACAGCAGTTTGAACAAAACTATAGGAATCGAAAATTTTATGTACAAAACATTTGAATATATTTTTTTAATGGCTAGTTCTTGCTAACTGCACAAATCTCATAGTCTGCGTAGTCTCATAACCTTCTATGTGACACTGTTAGACCTCCAGGTTAATTTACATGAGATGGTGAGGTGGGGAAATTAGACGGTAATTTCCACTCACTTAAGGTGCTTGAACGAGAATGTTTTAATACCTCTCCATGTTAGATGGGATCTATTGTTAATGTTGGTGCCTTTAATTTGAAAAGAGCAGCTGAAATCCCCAAATGTAATTTAGTGCACTATAAGGATTATAGGAAAGAGTGCTAAATTTGCCATCAGATGTTGGAATGCTAACCTGCCCTTATGTAGTTGACCCAAGTCATTGCATGTCTCCTTTCCAAGGTGCCTGTGTGTTACATTGGCTTAAAAAACATCTTCCTTGGCCCTTAGAAATACAAAATATGAATTTTCAAAAGACAGAAGATGACAGGGTGAGTGAGCATTTCTTATAATCATGGAAGAAAGTTAATCTAGATTATGAAACAATGGTGTTTGGCAGAAGCCTATAATAACTTCCTCCACTTTTAACATTTTGTGTAGGCCATTTTCCTTTTTGATGATTATCACTCACTTGCTCACTACTACAGGTTAATAGGAAAACACCACAGATAGAAAAAAATAGCACATATTTTTTTTGAAAGTCAAATTCAAGGAATATGGATTCATTGATATTTTACACAGACATTTTTAACAGTGTTGCTTAAGATCATAAATTCAACAAGATGGTCAACAAAGAGAAGGTATGAATACCTTTATTTCCCACAAAATATTATCACTGAAATACATTGAAAGAATCCACTAGAATCTTTTTGGTTATAATACATTGTGTTTCCCACAAAATGAATAATCTGTAATGCATTTACCTTTGTGTGTGTGTCTGTGTGTGTCTACGTGTGTGTGTGTGGTGGTGTGTATGTACTCAAAATGGCAAGTCTTAGAGATTACACTCATCGGCATGGAAGAATAGAACCTGGAAAAAGTCAGTTAAGCATTCAAATGTAAAACTGACATATCACTACTCAGAAATTTCAAAATGCAGTGATTTAAAAAATAGCTTTAGACATGTGAACACCTTCGGGGTCAACTAGAGGAACGTTAGGATTGCTGTCTGCGTTTTTGCCCCTCGTCTTTCCATCCTCCCCCTTTCTGTCTGGGGAGTTTGTGGTGGGTCCTTTACACTGAGCATACAGAATGTGAATAGGTGCGTCTTTTTTTTTTTTTTTTTTCTTCTGTCTCTTACAGGGAATTAATTGTCACCTCTCAGGAAGAGGCACCTTTGACACAATGTCCTGCCTCCCTTTTTTTTTTTTAAGGATTGCCTGTTGTGCTAGCTAGAAGGAGTTAAGTTCACTATCAAAGTATCCACCAAGCTTATTCAGTGGGAATGAATTGCGATCAAAGACAAAGGAGATGTTCTAAATGTTTCCTCCTTGAATTCTCCCATCTCACCTGCCCCTCACAGGGCACTCCCAGGGCATGAAGCTATGTTTTGTGCAGATATACAGTCTGTACAAGGTCCTGGTTCCTTCTGTTGCCCTCATCTAGGAAGCTCAAAATGTCTCTTCAGTGTGAGCTTCCTACTGTCTACGCAAATTAATAGATGAAATCCAGGGAAGTCCCCATTGTAATAACAGTTGTGCCAACAACTATTATTATGGCTTATTAGAAGGGTTAAATTGCACCACTGGCCTGTGAAAATCACTGTGAATGGCACTGAAAGGCAAAAGCTGCCAGGAGATTATCTGTTACCTTCTAATGTCAAGGCCTTTTTAAGGTACCATATAGGTTAAAAGGGCCTTAGAAGATGTAACTTATTTTCCTAAGCTTTCTGAGAGTATTTTCTTTTTTGGCCACCCCATGGCTTATGGATTTCCCGGGCCAGGGATCAGATCTGAGCTGAAGCTGCAACCTACACTTAACACTGAACCCTCTAACCTGCTATGCCCAGCTGGAGATCAAACCTGTGTCCTGGTGCTGCAAAGATGCTGCCGATCCCTTTGCGCCCCAGTGGGAACTCCTTTCTGAGAGAAAATTTTGATCCAGGTTTGTTTCAAGATTTCAAGACTTGAGTTAATCACAAAAACCAAGGATTGTGGACAAAGGCTAGCCACCGCTATAAGTTGGCCTTGTGGACTGCAAAGTTTTGGAAGAGAGGTCAAGTTGCTGGACCTGAGTGAGTCCCAGTCAGTGTGATCCAGCCCCTCCCCTACAAAAGTGCATGTCCCCTCAATAAGCATCTTGACATTTGGTGATTATTCTAAGAAGTATCTTCTCAGTGAGCCTTTAACTTTGAATGAAAGACAATATGTAGATGGAGATGGGCATGGGGGTGGGGACAGAGGATGGAGAGACTGTGCTTTAGCTGGGGCTATGTGATGGTCAGGTCACATCAGGGAAGAGCCAGTGAGAAAAAGCTGTCAGAGGCAGAACATGGGATGGGACACCCAAATGCTCAAACTTTGACCAGGTCGACAGATTTTAGAGAAGCAAGTAGAACATTATGATATATCAATTATCTTTTTCAGTAATTCCTGAAAAATAGCAGTCATGTGAAGGTATCTGACCAGTCTGACTCCTTCTAAGGGAGACCTGGAAAGATAGTTTAACATTTTTCTTCAAAATATTACTGTTGAGATTCTATTTGAGGCCTCTTTTTTGCCAACTTTGAATTTACTTTTCTGGATCAACAGGAGGGGCCACAATACATATGGATGTTTGAAGTAGCTGTTAATGTGTTATTTTCAGGTTTGATTTAAGGAAGCATACACACATATGCACACACACGTAACCTACTATCTTAAACTCCCTTACTTAAGCCATTTTTAGAAGCAAAATCACTTGCTGGCTCTCCAGTCTGGTTCTGCACCAATTCAAATAAGCCTAGGAAAAAGCTCCCAGGGGTCTTGAGATTGATGTCTACTCTGTCTGTGGTTTCCAGCTTTTATGAGCTATGTGAGCCTTTGAAACTATCTCCTAAAACCAAAGCTCACTTGGAATCAGTAGTCATTTTAGTTCTGTCCATACCGTCTCTTCAAACTAGTAGACCTTGTCATTAACTATAACTCGGTTCTGTTAAATGTCGGTTTAGCATTAAGGCAAATGGGCCAGAGCTAATCAAGAAACAGGTGTCCAAGGTCATTCTCTAGACCCTGGGCAGTCAGGCAAAGCAGATTAGCTGTTGGTTTTAAAAAAGAACTAGAAAAGAAAAGAACTAGAAAAGCTGAAATCTCTTTGATTGGAGATCCTGCCTGAAGCTCAGTTACACAAGTAAGGAGTGTTTGTTAGGATCAATTTTCCTTTAAATTGTATTTTACATTGGATTGGTGGATATTTCTGTCCATATATCAGAATGGGCTGGGCCTAGGTGGAACTGATCATTTAAGCTTTAAAGCTTCTTCCTATGAGGAGACAGAGTTAAACTGTGCGTGACATGAATTTTTCTTGACCATGCAAACTTGAACATAACTTTAGAACCATCCCAAGGGCTTGTTAAAACCCACAGTGCGGGGCTCACTCCCAGAATTTCTGATTCGTAGGTCTGAGTTAGGGCCTCAGGTGGCACCAGAGAATTTAGACACCTATCAAATTTCAAAGTTGCTGCTTCTGCTTTCTTGTTGGGGACCAGGTGTTAAGAACCCCTGTAGCAGCTTATTTTAAAACACACCAGTTATTTGTGCTCCCAGGACAAAGCTTTTCCATTTAGAATGTGAAGATCAGTATTGGATTTTTCCCAAGTCATTCTTATAATGTAGTCAAGGGACAGATTCCACTGGTGCCAGTTTAATTTTTGAGAAACAGAGATTCCAAAGTTTAAGTCCTATATTTGCATATGCAGCAAATCCATGTAAAATGTGACACAAACTCATGCTCTAACCTATGACCTTCCTCTGAAGGGAATGTGCCTTTTATACAGTATTAGATTTGAGTCCCAAAAAAACTATTTCAGGAAGACTCTATGGCCTTTCTTCAGAGAATATTATTTTAGGAATAGTATTAAATGGCTCCTCTTGCCACACAGGTGAAATTCTTGTCCCTATTATCTCAGAGTGATTATAATAGCTAAGGTTGTTCACAGTTTCTTCCCCGAACACAAAATTATGTTGGGTTTTTCTAGTAAAATACTTTTTAAAGTCCATCTAATGCAAGGACCTATATAAAGGAGTAAAGAGGAAGCAAGAACACTAAAGGCACTCCGTGAAATTCCATCGATGCGAAATTCAGTTGGACAAGCTGTCAACACGTGTAATTAGAAGTTGCGGTTCTTTTGACTGACAGGTGGACCTGGGTCAGTTCAAGAGGCTGGGCTGGCACAAGGGGTTGAGGAAGAAGAGACATGAGTTTGTGTGAAGAGGCAGCTCCTGGTGCAGAAGGAAATTTCAGTCCATTTACAGGTTCGCGCCTTAATCCACGCACCTGTCACTGATTGACAGGGCTATCAGGATGGCTTAAGGCAGTCATCTCTAGAAAATGCTTATGGTGCAGATTTGTTTTTTAAAAAGGCAGAAAAATCTATGTTTCCAGTTTAGGATTTTCTAATCAAATGTGAAATGGGGGTCAAATTAAATGAGAGGTACTTAACAAAATATAAAAATAGGATGCCTACTGCTGTGGAATATCAGCTCTATATAAAAACTTATAATGGGAGAAGTAAGAGTAATTTTGTCCCTAGGTGGAAGTCAGAGACATTACTAGACATTACTATAGTTATGACAAAAATACTACCTTTTAAATTTCTCTCTCAACAACTGCTCTTGAAAGGTGGCTTTATCAGTTGCAGTGTTGGGAATTTTTGTTTACCTTTCCCCCTGACAAATGTGGCTTTGTGCCTCAGTGCTAATAAAATTGGCATATATTACTGCTGTGATGTTGAAATGGGTTTGCTATTTCTGATGGTATTCTAACTGGGATTCCTTCAGGAGAAAGCTTACATGTATTCCACTAAGACATTCCTTGTTTACATAAGCAGAGTTAGTCACAGTTGCTTTTTTTCCTTTTTTCTTTTTCTTTTCCCCATGGCAGTGTCTATATCCTCTTGCTATATTTTCTCCAACCGTGTGCAATTTCAGATTGCTAATGAGACATTTGGGCTGTGGCAAACCAGATGATTGCTAGGGATGGGATTGAAATCTTTTTGTAAAATGTTTTTCAGGATTCATTTTCTCCATAACAAGAGAGGTGTTTAAACGACATTTGAATCCATAGCAAATGCAATCCTTTTTTCATCTTCCTTTAGAATACTCTATCTTTTAACATCTTTCTCCTGGTCAATGTGCATCCTGTTTGTATGTACACACTTTAGTATGAAATCACTGCTGTCAGTCAGTTGTAATTAAGTACAAAAAAATGAAAAAGTAGAATTACTGTGGGAAACTGTGTGAAGTCACAGTTTACATTTAGAAGAACCACAGATTCAACCTTAGGAAAGTCACTGATGTGGAATGCACTCCCAACTCTTTAAATGTTCTGTTGTTGGCATACTGCAAAGGGAGACATTTTTTACTCTCCTTAGGGAAGGGAAATTTTTTCAGTAGTGCGTAAATGCCTATCAGACTTAATATGATTTTCTTGGCTTGACATTTACACTGGTAATCAAGTACCACAAGGCATTTTATGAGGACCAACTGGTTCACAACCTAAAGCACCTTCAACCCATACCCACTGGGTTGATAACAGGAACCATGGATCATATAGGGCTTGGTATGTTCTGGAAAACCAAGTGAAAGATGAAGTCCTCCATTTAATGATGAGGAAATTCAAGTCTTAGAGAGCTCAAGATTCATAATCCTCAAACAAATTCTAATTTTCAAAAGAGGAAAGCCTTTGGGGCCTCCTCCCTGGGGACTGTTTGATGTTGGAATGAAGAGGACATTGTGTCCTCAGACATAGGGACTAAGGTCTTCTCTACTTGGCTGTTAAAAGGTGACAGCTGGAGTTGGGACTCCCTGAGATACAGCCAGATACCTCAAAGTCAAAAGAGCAGCAGACAAAGAAAATCCAGTGATGAATTAATATCAACACGTGGTAGGAAAAAAAAAATGCAGTAACGAGGAGGCCAATGATCTTCAGAACAAGTTTTTCCCCAACTTGAAATGTTGAAATAAGACTGGATGTCACTCTCCTATAGACTTTGGTGCATGGCAGACATTGGATATGTCTAAATTCATTTATCTCATTGGTGAAAGACAGAATGTGAAGTTAGGAAAATGAATGGTTCTATTTCTATTTAAGGAAGATTCCTTGATATGTTTCAGCCTGACCCCATTAAGCAGTCTCAAATTGACAAAATATCTCTAGACCAAAAATGGAAGGTTAATTTAATTAAAGTGTCACAACTGGACTCTTCCTGACTAAATTCAGGGCTAGTGTTAATTTTCTTGAAATTACCTTGTCTTGAATTCTTCATATTATCTTTGGGTGCCTATAATACTCTGCCCAAAATAAATGCTTAAAGTTTATGGGATTGTATGATTTAAAAAATGTGATAGACTGACATTCGATTTAAACATGACTCCATTGCCTTGGTTATATATATATGTTTTTTAAAAAGTTTTAACTGAACATAAAATAAGTCAATGATCTTGGAGGACAGATTTGTTAAACTGTGGCCCTTTTGGGTTTAACTTCTTTCTGATTCTTTTTCCTCAGGTAATTTGCCAGTTGATATTTATTTAGCTCCAGTACCCAGATCTGAATTCTAATTCATGAGTACTGTCCAAACACTTTCTGCATTGCTCAATCCCTATTGATTTGCGAGGACTAAGCAGGAAGATGAAGCAACTTTAAGATCCTGTCATCAAAGTAATTTCTGACTTTTGATTAAGGGTTAGAAATAGCTCCTCAAATCTTTTTCCTAGGTGGGTTGCAGTCACTTTAAAAAAGCCATTTAGTAATAGTAATATGGAGACAATTAGAATAGTAATATGGAGACAATTAGTAATATGGAACAAAATTTCTGGATCAACCAATGAGGCTCCTGTTATTTTTCCCCCCGTTTTTCTTTTATATTACAACCTCTGGAATGGCTGTTTCTCCTGGGAGAATTAGAAAATGAAAGGCAGATTCTGGAGCCATGTCAGTCTCCTACTGAAGGAGTGTGGGGAAATATTCCACTGGGAACCATGACAGATAAAATCTTCCATGGAGGAGCAAAACTTTTAGAGCCTGTCAGAAGCCTTGCCCACCTCTATAACCTAGCAGCCTGTGCTGAACCTTCCTCATTATTTTCAAATGTTGTTAAATATCTCGTGTATTGCTCTAAAGAGACCCAAACCAGTTCTGGTTTCTTCACAAAACAAACCCCAGCTTTGGGTAAAATCATATGTTACCCATGGATCTCATTTTTAGTTAGTGGAAGCTTCAAACTCTGAAGAGATTATCAATTAATTTTAAACAATAACAATGCAATTACTATTTTCATTTTACTAATGAAATAATGATTTTTTTTTTTTTTTGAGTTGAAGAGTCAGTGCATTGGCTGGAAAGAAAAAAAAAAAATACAAGTTTAGACTAGTTATCACTGGATCCTCCTCATCACTTAGCTATGTTGCTTTCTCAGTGTTTTTAAAAACTGGTTCCATGGCAACCAGTTTGCAAAGAGGATTAATTCTCCAAGCAGGCAACAAGTATGTGATGGAGTTGCATGACTCTGTTTGGAAATGTTTGAGTCAAACGCAATATGCAGCTCAGAGCAGAAAAGAATCTCTGGAGGTAATATTCACATCAAGTGAAAAATGTATTTCTGGCATTGTTCTCATGCTCATAGACCATAGCCATCATGCAGGTGAGCAAGGTGATGAGGATTAGAATTGATCCCATCTATTTTGCCTACTTCCTGACCCCATCTAGCATTTGATGGTGACGTGATTATGAAACTAATAGTGATCTGTCTCTCCTGACTGACTTCTTGTTCACTTGTTGATACTCTATGATGGCATGGGGGAGAGCAGTGATTCGGCACTGATGTTGGTAAATCCCATGTCTCTATCATTAACAAATTTTCCTGGTAGTTTTGCAAAAATGCAATATCTGCTTCAGATCTGGCATTTAAAAGCGTCTCTCTTGGGTTTGTCCTTAAAATAAAAAATTTGAAACAGTCATTTTTAAAAGTAAAAAGTCAATTTAGTCTTTTGAAAGGGAATACAGCCCTTCCATTTGGCTTTCTCTCACCATCTGCAGTTGTTCCTGAAAGATGTGCACAGGGATTAAGGGTCAGAAATCAGAAAAGTGGACACTGAAGCAGAGCCACTGATGCAATCTAAAACTCATAGGTTTTTTGGATGCTTACTGGGAAAATTCCGAAACCATTTTGATGAGAAATAGACTCATTTGTTTTAAGAAAGTAAATCTATGCAGAATCTGGGAGAATAACCTGAGAACTATCAAGATTATTTTAAGCCTCATGTATACATTCACCATAGCATCATCTGTCTCAAAGAAGATTCAGCCTGTCAAATTTCCTATAGGATTAGTGATGGCAGCAAAACACTGTTCTTATTTTAGACTGAAATTCTTCCAAGTTGTAGCAACAGTGTAGCTAATAAAAATAACTTTAATTTTTTTGCATGATGCTATCCTTTGCTTAGATCCAGTACCACAAAAGTTTAGTTGATGAAATACCAATAAAGTCCTTCTAGTATTTTCAATAGAATTGTCCCAAATGGAGTCCAATATGTAGTAAAACAGTTGGTTAAATAGGTTCCAGTGACTTGGCATGAAAGTTACATCCCACTTTCTACCCGCTCCTCATCCTTCCCCTTGGAGATATCTCATGCACCAACTGGTTGAAAGGGCTAGTTTGCAAAACTAGGGATAAGACAACCAGTATACATGAGAGTTGAGGCTTGGTTAAGTTGAGAATATCTAAGCTAAACTACAGCTAATGGAGAATCTACATGGTGGTAGATGATTAGGTATTAGGGGCAGAATTAGGTGGGCATCCCATTCTTTTTATCCCAACGTGCCAAAACACACTTCTAGAAAATAATGATGAATGTATGAGGGCTTGTTGGCTCACTGCTATGTTTCCAGGGAAAAATACAAAATTTCAACCTTTTAATACCACAATATTTGACCTAGAGAAGGGTTATTTTTCAAGAGCTGTTTTCAATGTGCCCACTCCCCACCCTCCGCCGCCCCCATGGCCCAAAACAGAGGGTAATTCAGAAAGTCAGAAAGGAGCCCTAATTGATCCAAGAAATTTCTATTAGAAACGCTTGCCGACTGAGGGAAGAAAAATGAATTTCTGTCTTCTTAAAATCTACTTATTTTTTTGAAGAATAGATTTAATTAACAGTATTCTAAGCAGGTTTTACACAACTTTGAATTTGCATCTTTAGCTAAAAAGGAAAAAAAAAAATCTGGAATCTGCTTCCTTCCACATCTCTCTCCCATTTTTCCACGTATGAAAGAGATCTGATAAAAAGGAACACTAACCTGACATGGGCTTTTAGGGTAATCCTAGACATCTGAAAATGCAATTTGAGTTCTTTGGCATACATCATCTATTTTTGTATTTATGTATATTTAAGCTCTAGGAAGAGATGGAATAGAGGAGATTTTCTGCTGAAACCATGTCTGATTCTCACAGAAATAATCTTCAAACTAGCATTTCAAATCTTTTTGTTTTTGCATTGGTTGAAATGGCAACTTTTGATGAAAAAGAAGATTGAAAACAACGTTTTTATTTGCTGTGCATGAAAAGGCCAGTATTTCAGAAGCCTTTTAGCTACTGATAGGTCTGTCTGGACTTGTTTACTTAGGCTAGACTCAAGCTCAATATCCCATCTGAAGTATTAATTATTTTAAATATTCAAATTAATTATGAAGTGTGAATAACATCAAAGTGAAATGAGCCTTTTATAAATGAAGTTATCAAGTTACTATGTTGTGAAATTTAGAAAGTTCACAACAATAAAAAATGAGGAAATTATCAAAAGCATTTTTATAGGATATTTGTACAAGTCCAGTGTATACAGCAAAAGAATAGAATAATACAGAAAAATGTTCCAGAAGCATATTTTTTGGTTGCCAAAGCCAAAATTTGTGTATTCCCAGCTTTGATTCTCATATAAAAACTGAGAATACAAGTTTTAATTTTACTGTTTTTTTCTGAAAACTGGGAATCTATCTTCCTTAAGGATAATGACTTTCAAATATCTTGGACAAGGGTAGTTTCGGGTGAAATCTTAACACATTTTCTTTTGGCTCATTCTCTCATTTTAAAATATGTTCTTGCCAACCACATAGATAATTCTCACCCAGGTCATTATTTTAGCCATATTCTTCAATTATATGAGCATCATAAAAATGGCAAATCCTTCAAGATTTCTTCCTTGGAGTATTTTTCAAATTTTAATGTCAAGTATAAGAAGGTAAGATAATTATTTTTCTCAAAACTGGACATGTGGGCCGTAACAGCTTTATCTTAAATATTTATATAATTTAGTCTATTTTGGGGGTGAAATATTTTGAAAAGTGGTTACATATTTGGTTATTGAATAGAATTGTTCCTTCCACTTGGAAAGAAAGGGACCTTCATATTGGAGGATGGTTCATTGCAAATATAGGATCAGAGTTTAAGGAAAGATCTCTTTGGAGAATTTATCTATTGCCCAACCGTGTGGCTTCAAGAGGTCCAATAAAAAATTCTGCAAATTAAATGTAGGTTATTTCAACTTGAGAATGTAGGAGAATGTCTTCGAAAAATCTCTGAGCCAGATCCTTCTAAGCAAATAAAGAGTTTCCAGTAAGAGAGCTGTATAATCATTCTAGCACATGAATTCCCCTCTACACTCTCGGATTTGGCTAGGTAGATCTGTCTTTGCAATCAGAAAATCAGTAGGGTTGGCTGTGCTTTAATTGTCAAAATTGACTCAATAACATTGAATAACACTGAAGTTAGCTAATTTCTCTCCTGGTGTGTTTGGTTACAATGTGAATTTTACTACTATTTGCATATCATGAATATAAATGACCTCAGAGAAGCATTTGATCCACTCATATTTCTTGGAGGCATGGAAACTATACATGATATTTTTCTATGTTTATATATGTCACCTTTGAAGAAGTATGTGGGAGTCTTTATCCTTGTCCATACCTATATATATTGATAGAATAAAAGGCTAGGTAGATTGCTACTGACATATGAAAAACTTATGATCCAGAGAGGAATAAAATGAACAATGCTGCTGTAGTGTGTAGCTGTAGGATATAACCTTGTCCTAAACATTTATAGAGATACCACCCTATGATCTAGTAACTGTTTTCTAGGTGGAACATCATTATATTTGATTTTCCAATGACAAATTCACTTTCAGAAAACACATGCCCAGAGGATTTTTAGCATGAGCCTTTTCCTTACTGCTGAGAGGCATAGTGAACACTGATGAGGTAATGAATGTGGTGGGAATGGCCATGGAAGAAGTACAAAAGTTAGAAATTGGGAAAAGAAAAAAGGTTGCATATTCTCAAGTGGATACCTCTCTGAGTCTTTGAAAAAGATCATGGGAAAGTCAAGCGTCTATGAAATACTGCATTGATGACCAGGCACTTCCAGGCAAGCAAGTCTTCCTGTAAAGACATGGGTCATAAATCTAACTACAAAGTTACGTTTCTTTTTTAAAGTTAAAATGGCTACAAATCAATCAATCCATTAAAACAGTTTATACAATGACCGCTAATTTAAAAGTCCCATAGGAAACTTGATTGGAGGACCTTTGACAAAATTGAAATTGGGAGAACCTCTGAATGTATCTTTTTGGATATCTTGGCGGGAAGGGAAAAAGCCATAGACAGATAGATACTCACCCATTTCTGTTGGCTGGAAAGCTGAAGCACTCTCTCCTTTGGGAGTCCTACCACTTGGTGGTCACTCCTACAGGTAAAGACATTTTCTGCTTTGGGAGATGATTAACCCTGGCTTGATGGGACTTCAAAAATGAAATCTCTCTTACAATAGTTTCTCCTTCCCACCTTTGCAGGTGGAGTACCAGTACAATCAGAGCTGACCAAAACTTCACATACGTTGGGTGGAAGACAATGTATGTGGCTAAGAAGTGGTAAGAACACAATCGTTGAAAAGAAGAGCAGAAATGGAATCCCTTACCAAAACCTATAGGTAGATCTGAGCGAAAGCTAATGAATCCACTCATAGTAACATTTTTGTTTCTCTGTAGAAGTATGATTTTGTATATCTCTTCTATGTAATACAATTAATAAATTTCTATTTATCAATTGAAATCCCCACTTTACTAACAGCTAGAATGTCTTGGCCAAGTGCAGTGATTATGGCAACAAAAGTCAAGTGCCCTTTGTAGGTCATGTAAGATCCAGGGTTGTACATGGTTGATAATGAGATGGCCAAATATTCTTGAAGTTAGGAAACTATTCAAGACTTGCTCTGGATGTAACTGCCCAAGATCAGACGCAGAAAACGATGATGAAAAGTGGGACTTCACATCTTGAGCCAGGAAACATTGAAAAAGGACCTAGTTTACATCCTTGAGAAAGTGGTTTTTTCACACTTAGGGAATGGAGGGCTTTATCATCTATCAGAGGAAATGTGTGATTTTTTCTGATTGCTTCCACAGAGTTCTTAAGATGTTTTCAGAGCAAACTGGTGATTCTCACTTTGACAGGTTAGGATCAGGGGACCTGGGCTGTGGAAGCAACAATGAATCAAGTTCCCTGTGGACCATACCATGTGTAAGGTGAGCTTTTATTAAAAGTGAGACCACTGGGGGAAAAGTACCACATTAGGAATTTTCATGGTAGATAAAAGCCACCTAGCAGAATATCTGCAGGTTGTTGAAGACATCATGTTTTCAGAAAATAAAATAAAATAACAAAAAACCCCACCATTTTTTTAAGAAGAAAAAATATCTTAGGGTGTTTATGCTCTGAACCACAAAAGCCAAGCTCTATAAAATCTTCACTGGTGGAAGGCTTGAATCAGAATCTTTGAAAGAATAAAATTACAAGAGTTTAGAATTGTTGAGCCACAGCATTTGCTGAAGAGTTGCTAAACAGGGCTACCCCTTTTGCTGTTAAAGAAGTAAATGTTGGCTGCTCATTTTTGTGTTAAACCAAATATTGGGTCCCAGAAGATATATTAACTGTTGAGCCAAGACAATTACCTTTATAAATGAAAGCATTCCACACATGACCATGTATGGGTATAATCAGGAATTCCAAAGAAAATTTTAAGGACAATCAGATGAATGAAATATTACATGTACACAGTGGACGATTCTATTTTAGTAAGAACTAAATCTATTAATAGTAACATATACTTTTAAGTGGATACACAAACTAGAGATCACTTTTTTTCTCTACAAATGCTGATTTCATTTCCGGTGTCACCTCTTCCTATACTGTTTTGATTATGACATATGAAGTAAACAACATAATTAGACACACATTATTAATGATTCAGGAGGAATACAGTATGCAATAGTAAAAGAGCAATTTACTTAAGTATCTCTTGGGGAAGCACCTAGTTACACCCTTCTTTTTATTAGAATTGATTTGATATAGTAAATACTCCACATGCTAAACAGTGGTTTGATGTGGAACTGTTCATGAGTTCATGTTCATGAATGCAGAAAGAATGTAGGTAAGTGGTACCAAAAGATGGAAAGAAAACAATTAGTGAAATGTGAGAAATGTCCAACATTGATCTTAACAGTGTCAGAGAATGTACTGACACTATGCTCTCTTGAGACATTAAAAGGAAACAAGGCATGACCGAAGGGTTGACATTTGCAAGGTAAATACTGAGTATCTATTTTCTTTCTCTTGGATGAGGAGACCAGTTGCACAATAATACCGTTTTGGTCTTTATTTCTTCAAAACATGAAAACAAAGGATGAAGTAGATGACAATGAGAAGAGAGAAAACATTCCATACAGAATATGCTGTATCACTAGTGATTAAGTCAGAAACAATTAGAAACTTTATTTGTCTGTGTCAATAATGTGTACCATTTATAAGGAACAGCACAATTAGTGCACTCCCCCCCTAAAGCTGTGCACAATACACACAAAATAAAATAATCAAACAAAATGAAATTTTTACACAACTATAATGACTAATACAACCCTGAACAACCAGAATCATATTTTCCCTATAACATGAAAATTTCAAAAGCAAACAAACCAAAAAGCTTTGAACTTGAAATTGACCAATGGCAAGGATTTCTTAAAGTCCTCTGTGAAAATTTGCTATGGGATGGTTAACATTCCAAATATGGCTAGAAAGGAGTGCAAAGTCCTTCTGATGTTTAAACAACTCGTATCCTGTGATTATTTACTTGATGTTTCTAAGCTAGCTTTCTATTTAATAAATCTTCCCCCAAATGGGTTAGAGTGTGCCACCAGTGTGTTGGGCCATGAGTGGTCCAGGGTGATGCTGCAGGATAGAGGAGAAGTTGTAGAGCTCTAGAAGGCATAGAAAAGTACTGTTGTCCAACAGAGAGAAAAACTGAGATTAACCGGGCCTTCTCTTGATCTGAATCACCAATATCATATTGTCTCACCTGGTTTAAATTGAAAAGATGTTCATATCTGTAAGATTGGCTAAGGATACCCAGAATGCTTAGGAAAACCTGTACCTTATACTCTCCTAGTTAAAGAAAAATCATAGATATTTAGACAAGAGAGTTTCATACTTGCCTTTTTCTTGCAAGGTCAAACTGTTTCCCTTTGGCTGGGTTAGCTCTTGCTTATAGAAATGGCCATCACCTTAACAGGGAACCCCCTCAGGACAGGGATCTGGGCTGTCTTATCCGTGGTTCAGTTCCTAAGAGAGAGCACCTCTTGCAGGACCTGGCATGTTGAATGGGTACCAGCATTTCATTATTCATTCAGGAACCCAGTGTTTATTAAATGATGAATGATTGTGATTACTAAGTGACAGAAGAGAAAATAAGAAATGAAAATTGTTAAGTATACCTTTAAATCAATACAGAGGGCCTGAGGGGTGGCTCTGGCCTTGGATTCTTTAGAGAAGTATCTGAGAGGGGACCTGTGTCATTCCATTTCTCCTCATTCATGGACTCCTGACGATGGAATGTTGGGTTTATCCACGCTCTTTGATATTGTGAAAATGAAAGAACCGTTCCTTTTCCAGGGTTAATCCCTCCCCACCCCCCAGGGCAATCCTCCTGGGAGGTACACATTAGCTCATATAATTGCTTCCTCCTTTGTCCTAAGTAGAGAAGACACACTTGCAAAGGCCTATTGCTCACCGTGGCTTCTTTCCTCCTCAGGAACTGCAGATATAATCGGAGGGATCCAGACGGCGAAAGAAACAGGGCTCCAAATAGCCTTTTACATAAAAAAATAAAATAACAAACCAGCACTATCTACCATCTGTGCCAGACAGAGCAGATGTGAAATAAATACTCTGGGGGCAGGAGTGTCATGGGAGTGGAGGCTTCTAAAGCCCGGCACATCTAATACCTTCCCTTCTCTACAGCACCTTCACCTTTGCCTTCCTGAATCAATGGAGTTTTGCAGAGGTTTCCCAGGTGTACCACATGGCTAGCTACTTCTCCACGAAGATACTCTATGGTTGGCCTGCTGTCCTCTCAACATCTTTAACCTCCCATGGGGCAGTTACAGTGCTTCTTAGACATGAAGGTTGCAGGTCCAAACCATTTCCTCCTTTTATCGCTCATACAACTCAATTACAACACAAAGGTGACAACTCAGGTGAAAGGAAAACTCACTGATGTCTTCAATGTCCAATCAATGTCGCTGAAT
Organism: Sus scrofa; assembly: GCF_054392235.1. NCBI lineage: Eukaryota > Metazoa > Chordata > Mammalia > Artiodactyla > Suidae > Sus > Sus scrofa. The sequence goes on along the minus strand of NC_139385.1, from coordinate 112,447,993 downwards.
GGGAGAACGGTATATGCTCTACTCTACTATATACAGCTACGCTTTGTTTTGTTGTATTTATTTTTCATCCATGCACTGTGTAACAGGTATCACAACAACATTCCCAAACAGGCACATGAAGGAGGAGCAAATGTTCAGTCATGACTGGGACACAGCTATGCAGGCCATGGATGCTTTCGAAAACAAAACCGATGGACGATCCCAGGCAACACCAGTGTGGGACTGAGACTCGAACTGATGTGCATGGAAAAGGATGATGTGCTTTTAGAATGGGGTTATTCTTCCTGTTTGTAGGAGGGTTGGTGGGCAGGAGGAAGAGGCTTGGGAGCGGAACCGGTGCGGGGGAGGGGGCTAGTTGGGCTGGAACACCAGAATAAGGGCCTTGCCAATCACAGTCCAGTGCTAAAGAGATAGGAAAGGGTTTTCATGTTCCTGGGAATCTAGGCATGTGATTCCTATACCTGTTGAACAAGAGTGCCAGGTATCATATCTTTAAATATCAGACTGACTCTTTCCTTGGCTACATTCCAGCTCCCATATTTCTTCTTGGAGGCAGTGTCACCTCTGCTCTCGTGCCAGAGGTGAGCATGAAATTTAGTAACAGGGTGAACACATGCTTCTTTCTTCTTCCATGCCCATTTCCTTTCTCACTCCAGAATAATTTTTAAAGTGTGTTGGGGAAAGAGTAATCTTAATGATTTTCATTTCTACCAGAAACCCATTTGCATTTAGATTGGTCATCACTCTCCATAAGAGAAGCAAAAACCCTGATTCTCCCCACCTCAAATCAATAAAACAAAACAAAAACAAAAGCTTAACATCAGCAACCTCCTTGTCCCCTGCCCCAGACAAGCAAAAACAGAAAACAAATCAAAGACTTAACAATTTATGAACCCGGGGAGAACACAGCCCTTCTAGGCTGAGCTGCAAAGATGGCCCTGCCTCCATGCCTTGTTCAACGTGACGATGCCCCTGGGAACGGGAGGTGATGCGTTCTCGCTCCAGCCCTAGTACAGAGTATGCTCTTGAAGCTGGATTCCATCAGCAGGTAAGTGGACATGACAAATGTCAGTTTCCTCTGTTTGTTATACATAATTTTTATGTATATATATATGTATATATATATAAATTTACTATATCTGATTGTTCCTTTAGAAGCCTTTTATGTGGCAGTAGGCCTCCAGGGAGGAGAAGAAAATGTACAAGAGCCACAGGAGCACAAAGAGGCAGGATGTGAGGAGCTTGGCAGTCCGGGGCCCACCCAGCTCACCTCCGATTTCTGGCCTTCGCCGATACAGCAGCACCCCCACATTGATGAAAGCAAAAATGGTGAAGAGTGTGACAGAGAAAGCTAGCGTGCCAGGGGACACTTTGAACTGTTCCCCGTTGGCCGCATGGTAGATGGCAGCGATGGACCAGGCCACGCCGATTCCCAGGAAGACATTCACCGCGTTGCTGCCCGTGACGTTACCTATGGATGCGTCTGCGTACTGGTCCTGGGTAGCAGCCACTTTGCTTGCAAATGTGTCTGTGGAGGAAGGAGAAAAAGGCAATGACATTTCATTAGCCACTTAAGGACGTCTGTGGGGTGCTAGAAGCCATGGCCATGTCCTCTGGAATTGAACTCTTGATGGAAACCCTGCAACCAGGAGAGCGTTTCAATGAGTCCCGGGGTGGTCAGAACAACAGGATCCAGGTACCAGCGCTTGAGAAGTCAGTGTTGGTGAGTTATAGGTGACCTTGATCAAGTTCTTTACTCACAGATACCACAAATCTCTGTAATACTGAGCTTTCAGGGCGGCCTTTTTTCAGAGCATTATCATGGCCCATCTACATCAGAATCGGATGTGGCCCTTTTTAAGGGTGACTATTGCAAGACTTCACCCAGCTGTGCAGGACCATAACTGCCAGGGCTCAGGAACAGATTTTTAACAACATGCCCAAAGATTCTAGGTCACTACGGTTTGAAAACGGCTGCTAAAGCATGCTACCAAAGGATGCTACAGCCTCAGCTCTGGTTTATAGGTAAGAAGGTTTAGTGATTAGGAAATATTTCCAAAGATTCAAGAGCAAGGCAGCAGTGGAACTGAAACAAATTGACCATGACCATAATAACAATCATTGGCATTTGCCTAGAGCTTACAAATAGGAAAGCAGATCTACCTGTGTTACTGCATTGATGATGATGACAATTCTATGAGGGGAGGAAACCTTATAGGCGAGGATACTGGGTTCAGGGAGGGTAGGTAATGGATGCAATATCACACAACGAGGAGGAAGCCATGTCAAGTCTTGAGCTCGGGCCTCCTGCCTTTAGGCAAATATTTGTTTATCAAGCTATCTCACCTTTTAGTGCACCTGGCATATAATGGCCATCCTCTGAGCTCTTTGTTCACCAACAACCCTGAATGCATCTTTTCCCTGAAGCTAGGAAAGTCATACATTTCCTTTATCTACATGGAGCAGGATAAGATTGACTTAGACTTCTTGAGGAGGAGAAACACAGGGGTTTAGAGCACACTTGAGCCAGAGGGTTTCAAATCCTGCCTTCACAACTGAGTGTGGGACCCCAGGCACTTTGCTTCATTTCTCTGAGTCTCAATTTCCTAATCTGTGAAATGGGGATAGTACTGTTGTTGAGATATTATACGTAAAATGTTTAAGTTTCTTGGTACAAAATAAGAGTAGCTTTTTTGTGTAAGCTTCCCATTAGCTTTGAGAAGACAGTGTGAATGGAGCTGCCTAGGTCAGTTTATTAAAAAGTTGAGGCTGGGTCTGAAATAGTTTCCTTTATTAAGAATGTAAACAGAACATGAAAGATACTCAATTATTTTCTACATGATCACCTAGTTACTGATATCAAAGTCCTTTCAGTTACCTCTGCAAAATATGTTGCACAGTAGGTTTAGAGTACATATTAGTAACTGCCAAATCGCACTTGAATTTGCAAAGCCAGTAAGGGCAGGTACGCTATTACCACAAGGCTCATGCTCTGAGCATGCAGGCAGTTGTATGATATCTGCATTGCTTTCTCCCTTCTGTTGGTATTCTGTTGCCATTCTGTTACCACCTCTAATGGGAACCATATAGTATGGACATCTACACCAGTCTGTTGATTCTTCTTCTTTACCATGGATAGGTGAGGTTATTTAGGCTGCTCAAAGGCTACTGCATCTGTGGTCTCAAATTCTCAAAGGGAATTGGTTAACCTTGAGGGCCTACCACATAGATTCTGACCTCCCTCTGTTATGGAAGGCAGGTTTTAGTTACTGCTTTTGTTTTGTTTTGTTTTGTTTGTTTTTTAGGGCCTCATATGCAGCATATGGAGGTTCCCAGGCTCGGGGTCAAATGGAGCTGCAGCTGTGCTCTATCCCACAGCCAGAGCGACACTGGATCCAAGTCTCCTCTGTGCACCATGCCACAGCTTGTGGCAACACTGGATCCTTACCTCACTGAGGAATCCTTGAGGCCAGGGATCAAATTTGCATCCTCATAGAGACAATGTTAGGTCCTTAATCTACTGGGTCACAATGGGAGCTCCTATTTACTGTTTTATAAAGAGACAAACACTGCTTACTCTATGCTACATGGATAATTTCATTTAACCCTCTTAACAGCCTTTTAGTTATTATTCCACTTTTACAATTTGGAAAAAAAATGATGTTATGATACTGTGCCTCTTGGACCAGGTGTCCATCAAGAGAACAAGGATTTTTAAACCAATCTCTTTGATTTCAGTCCATACTACTCTGCCCCTCCCAGACTGCCTATCAGTCTGTTTAAGGTTGCCCTAGTGCTCCTAGTCAGAAACTCTGAAACGGCTTTCCACGGGATGCTTCTTGTGATAGTGTGAGTGAAGACTGGAGAAGGCGTTGGCAGTTTGCTAACCTGTCCTCTGGATTTGTGCTGCTTTTTGCAATCATGATCACACACTGCAGCTGGATCAGGATGATCACAGAGGCTGGTGAGTGAAAGCCAAGCGGGACAAATCTTAATGGTTTCTTGCACTTCATTATTAAGGGTTATGAGGAGCTGCTGCAGCAGCAGCAGCCTCAAAAAAAAGGAAGTCATTTTGCTTTTAATTTTCAGGGACAGGACAGCTGAGCAAGGAAAGTGACAGAACAGAGTCCAAGACAGGAGAAAACTGCTTATATCTCAGCTGCCAACAAGGAACACCTGAGATGTTATTCTGTGCTGCCAGGGCTGCTGGCAGTGATTGGGGGTAGGGAGGGGAGGTGCAGGGGTGGGGACCTGGTGTGTTCCACAGCACATACCTGCTTACCTCCCTTGGCCCACAGTATGGGGCACACTGGACTTCCTGGGTGCCCCACCTCTACTCAGAAACCATGGACTCTCTGGATGACATCTCTATTGCTGCATCAGAAGGGGATGAGGCACAAAAATCAAAGATTTCTGGGCCAACCTGGGTCTGCAGGGATTTCCTATCCCTCAGGCCACTTTGCAATAGCCTATTCATGTGACTATTGAGAGAATTATTGTAATAATAGGTTTCCATTTACAAATGCCTTTCTTTGGATTCTCTGAAAACTAGTGGCCCAAGTGATTAGCTCATCACACAAATGAAACATGTTTGGGTCTCTGAGTGGGGTAGGTGTTTTATTGTTTTTTTTTTTTTAAACGTGGGTTACATATCAGACCTTTGTTTTTCAGTTCAAAAGCTGTATAAAAAAATGCAGAAACACATGTAAATTCAAACCATTGGCATAACTCCAACAGAGACAACTCTGTTTTCCACATGCAGTGTGGTGAGATCTCCCCAAATTACCTTCTGTCACTGTGCTTTGCACACAGATCAACTCATCAGACTGTGAGGCACTGCCAAGCCTGACCCTGAACACCAAGCCTATAACCTGCTTTTGGCTGAACAAGGTAAAAGCCTGCCCTTCAAATGCCACTCCCCAATGTGAAATCCAAGCAAGAACTACTGCCATGGTGTAAGCATATTCAGAACTTGGCCCAGTAAATACAGACATATATCAGATTTCCAATGTGACTGGTACAAGCTAAGTATGTCTCTGTGTGTGTGTGTGTGTGTGTGTGTGTGTGTGTGTGTGTGTGTGTGCGTGCGTGCGTGCCAACATTTCTACGTAAGGCTATGATCCTTATAGGAATTTTTGTTTCTAGCTCCCACCTTGAATTTTATTTTTTAGGTTTTTACTTTTTCTGTCATCTTTGATTTACATTGTTCTGTCAATTTCTGCTGTACATTAAAGTGACCCAGTCTTTTACACACACACACACACACACACATACATTCTTTTTCTTACATTGTCCTCTATTATGTTCCATCATGAGTGACTAGATATAGTTCTCTGTGCTATACAGCAGGATCTCATTGTTTATCCACTCCAAATACAATAGTTTGCATCTACTAATCCCAAACTCCCAGTCCATCCCATTCCCTTCCCCTTGGCAACCAGTCCATCCCATTCCCTTCCCCTTGGCAACCACAAGTCTGTTCTCCAAGTCCATGAGATTGTTTCTTTTCTATAGAAAGGTTCACTTGGGTTGTATATTAGATTCCAGATATAAGTGATATCATATGATATTTGTCTTTCTCTTTCTGACTGACTTCACTCAGTATGCGTCTCTAGGTGCATCTGTGTTGCTGCAGAGGGCATTGGTTTGTTCAGCCGTAGTCTTAGACTTTTGGCCCTGCCTCCTTGGTACCTATGACTGTAATTCATGAACAGGGAAGATTTGTCTAGGAGGCAGTGTGGCTGGAATTAAGCTACACATTACAGAATCAGGACTTAATTGTTTTCTGCATCTAACTTTGGCCAAGTCATCTGGTCAATAGGCAGAAATACGTCAACACACTTCCCTTTCCTCCAGAAATTATTTAACTGAATTTCTCAAACTTTATAGCAACATATAGATGAAGACAAACATCTCTTCTGTGAAAAGGATAGTTCATGGAGGGTTTTTGAATTATGAATTATCTAGAGTTTCACCCCAGATGATTTATCTTAGTCTTGACTCTTAGCATATGCTGGGGGCCAGCTGTTCAACTCTCAAGTGGTGTGTGCTCAGGAACCAACACTGATTTTGATTGGTGTCCAGCCTGCTGAAGGAGAAATGGTTGCTGCCTCTGAGCACCTGTGAATTACTGACAAGGGAAGAGACAGACCAGAGGGTTCAGAGCTCATGGTGTAGCAGTGGGAGAAGCCTCAAAGGGACACTCTGGGCTCTTCCATGTGTGTGTTCTTGGGTAAGGTACTTCACTCTTTTGGGTTTCCTACCTACTTTTTGGGTGGTATACAGAATACATCAAAATACTAAATTCATACATATGGTTTTGGTGGGATTTTTCCTTTTTGTGGGAGTATGTACATGACCACCCATCTTAAAATTGACTAGCAATAACATCTTCTTATGTTAAAGAATAGATGACCTAATTGAAATATTCAAAGTCATCTCTAGACCTGAAGATATGGCTGTTTATGAAATTGTGGTTATATTTGTGAAGTTAAACCACATGTCACAGAGTCATTTACCTCTTAAAAATAGATAAGACATGTTGACAATATCGTTTACTTCAAATCACGTGACCATTTGTATATGTGAAGCCATGGGATAAATAGTAGCAGCAATGACTGTGTTTCAGGTACCGTATGTAATAGCAAGTTTGTATTATCATTGGCATTGGGAATACTGGGAGAGCCTAGTTAAAAAAAATGAAGATTTGGTGAAAAATGGGTAGAAGACCTAAATAGACATTTCTCCAAAGAATACATACAGATGGTCAACAGGCACATGAAAAAATACTCAACACCACTAATTATTAGAGAAATGCAAATCAAAACTACTATGAGGTACTACCTTACACCACCCAGAGTGGACAGCATTGAAAAGTCTATAAATAACAAATGCCAGAGATGGTGTGGAGGAAAGGAAACCCTCTTGCACTGTTGGTAGGAATGTAAATTGGTACAGCCACTATGGAGAAAACAGAATGGAGGTTCCTAAAAAAACTAAAAATAGAACTACCCTATGATCCTGCAATACCACTCCTTGACATATATCTGGAGAGAACCATGATTCAAAAAGATACATGCACCCCAATGTTCACTGCAGCACTATTCACAATAGCCAAGACATGGAAACAACCTAAAAGACCACTGAAGGAGAATGCATAAAGAAGATGTGATTACATATACAATGGAATAGTACCCAGCCGTAAAAAAGAATGAAATAATGCCATTTGTAGCAACATGGATGGACTTTGAGATTATCATACTAAGTCAGAAAAGACAAATACCCTATGATATCACTTATATGTGGAATCTAAAATACAACACAAATGAACATAGGTATGAAAAATAAAAAAAAACAGACATAGAGAAAACTTGTGTTTGCCTTGGGGGAGAGAAGGATTGAGAGTTTGGAATTATCATATGCAAACATATATAGGATGGATAAACAATAGGATCCGACTGTATAGCACAGGGAAAAGTATATGAAAAAGAATATATATAATTGAATCACTTTGCTGTACAGAAATTGACACAACATCGTAAATGAGCTAAACTTCAATAAACTCCCCCCCCCAAAAGGGCCACATCTGCAACATATGGAAGTTCCCAGGCTAGGGACTGAAGCAGAGCTGTAACTGCCGGCCTATACCACAGCCATAGAAAGAGCACCTCAGTATCTGAGCTGCACCCTTGACCTACACCACAGCTCACAGCAATGCTGGATCCTTAACCCACTGAATGAGGCCAGGGGTCAAACCCGCATCCTCATGGATTCTAGTTGGGTTCATAACTCACTGAGCCACAGTGGGAACTCCCTCAATAAACTTTTTGAAAAAGGAAGAGTTAGGGTTCCACCCTCTACCCACTTAATCAGAAGGTGAAAAAAAATCACAGGAATATGCATTTTAATAAGGGCCCAAGGTGGTTATTTTTCACACACAGATTCAAGAACCACAGGTGTCAATCATGGAAATAGAGGCTGCAGCTCTAAGTGCCCACGAGGCTGCCCCTCTAAGTGCCCACAACTTTGGCCTTTCTGGGAAGAAGACATGGTCCAGTTTCAGGGAAGCAGCTAATTAAGGAGAAGGAAGGAACAGTTGATTTCTCTTAGGGATGGTGAGGCCTTCTGATAGAGTGTACACTTGCTCATCAAACAGCTTGGGTAGGCTTGTGGGGGGGTTGGGGGAGGTACTGCTTTACCATGAAGTGTCCCCCCTACCTCCCCTCAAGTTCCACTATGCTCTTAATTTTTTTTTTAACCCTGTTCGAGCATGGCTACTATGAAAGGCCAAGGAAGGAGGGAAATTAAATGAATTAAATTCTGGCTCTTTATGGTCTTGAAGGAAATGAGTTAACATGAAAAACACGTAAAATAGAGCCTGGCACTTAAGGAGTGCTCAATATTGGTAATTATTTTTATAATGCAACAGAGCCAGATCCCAAGAAAATCTGTAAGTGGTACAGAATTCAGAGTTACTGTACTGATTCTGAACTTCTGGGGAGTTAGAACACCATTTAAAGACATATTTAAAAACATGGCAGAACATAAAATTATTCTTAAAATCAAAGGGGTTTTTATTTTTAAAATTCCATATAACTAAGCCATAACAAAATTAAAGATCCGATTTAAGGCTCCAATTTTACTAGTGACTGAAAGGCAGGCATCTTTGCTTCAACAATGCATATATTCCTCTTTTCTATGCACTTTTTGTTTTGCTCTTTGAGAAGTCAAATGGAAATTTTACTTGTGTAGTAATTCATCTGTCATTAAGGAACTATAACAGGCTTTTGTCTTTGGGGGTGATATTTACTTTAGTAAAATATGAAACACAGAAACCCACATTCACTCATATATACACGCTTCACTGGCTCATGTGAAAAGAATCCTTGTTTGTCATCCCAGTGAAGTTTAAGAGATGAGGGAATTACTAATGTTTGATTGCTTAATGACCAGTTAGTAGTAGAGTTCTAAAAACTGAAAAAGGGAAAATCATTTAAAATTTCTGCCCATAAAAACTGTCCCTGAAAAAGAAATGGAGCAGTGATGACTTATTTTTAGAAAAGAAGAAAAGACAGGGCAACTTTTGAAAAATACCAACTCGTTAGCTCCACCCTGAGTTTTTGCTTCGTTGGTCTGGGATGTGGCTTGAGCAATGGCATTTTTTTGCAGCTCCCCAATGAGACTGTGGTCCACTAACCAACCACTCACAGCCTCACTTCACTGTCTGTTTAAGGACAATGGCACCTTTCCTGGATGAACAGCAATAATTCATAGAAGAACTCTGACACGTAGGTCAACAAAATCAACCTTTTTTTGTTATCAAATCAATTATTTTTCATTTCTATTTGTTAACTTGAATGTTTGCACTTTGCAGGGTTATCCCTGGAACTTAGTTTTCCTATTATGTATCAGAAATCCTGGTCTATTTTAAGTTTAAAGAAAAAAATAATTCTAATTTTCTAATTAAAATAGAAAAATAACATTCATTTTTCAGGAAATACAAGGCAGAGAAGAGAATGAGCAACAACCAGCAGTGCTATATGACTTGCCTTCCAAATTGTAATTTGATACATGTTCTCAAAATAAAATGGTTAATATTCCACTTTTCAACATAGCCAGAGTATATAATTCTATAATGGAGTTATTTTTCAGAACAATGTTCATGAATGTCCAAGAGCGGATCCAAGGTTCCCCTTCCTTGTTCAAGCTCCTAGCTTTGTGGTGTTTGCCAAAATTTTCTAAATTTTTTGGTTCTGTTTTTACACTATTGGTGGGAATGTAAATTGATACAGCCACTATGAAGAACATTATGGAAATTCCTCAAAAAACTAAAAGTAGAACTATCATATGATCTAACAATCCTACTCCTGGGCATCTATCTAGAGAAAACAATAATTTAGAAAGATACATGCACCCCAATGCTCATTGTATCACTATTCACAATAGCCAAGACATGGAACAACTCAAATGTCCATTGACGGAGGAATGCATAAAGAAGATGTGCATATATATATGGAATAAAACTCAACTGTAAAAAAGAAATAATGCCATTTGTATCAACATGGAGGGACCTAGAAACTATCATACTGAGTGAAATTAGTGAAAAAAAATCATATGATATCATTTATATGTGGAATCTAAAAAAAGATACAAATGAACTTCCTTGCAGAAGAGAAACAGACAAACTTTAAAGAATTTGTGGTTGCCAACAGGGACAGGTGGGGTTGGGTGGGAGGGATGGACTGAGGGTTTGGGATTGGCATATACACACTGAGTGAGGTATATGGAATGTTTGGCCAACAAGGATCTGCTGTATATCACAGAGAACTCTACCCACTATACTGTGATAATCTATGTGAGAAAAGAATCAGAATGGATATGTGTACATGTATGACTGGGTCACTTTGTTGTACAGCAGAAATTACCACAGCCTTGTAAATTAACTAAAAATAGTACAGCTGCTGTGAAGAACAGTATGGAAGTTCTTCAGAAAACTAAAAACAGAACTACCATATGATTCAGCAATCCTACTCCTGGGCATCCATCCAGAGAAAACCATATTTGAATAGGTACATGCACCCCAATGTTCACTGCAGTGCTATTTACAGTAGTCAAGACATGGAAGCAACCTAAATGTCCATCGACAGATGAATGGATAAAAAGATGTGGTACATATATACAATGGAATACAACTCAGCCATAAAAAAGAATGGAATAATGCCATTTGCAGCAGCATGAATGGACCTAGAGATTATCATACTGAGTGAAGTAAGTCAGAAAAAGACTAACATCGTGATATCACTTATATGTGAAATCTAAAATCTACTTTCTTATTTACAAAGTAGAAACAGACTCACAGACACTGAAAACAAACTCTTGGTTACCAAAGGGGAAGAGGGGGAGGGATAAATTAGGAATTTGGGAGTAACATATACACACTGCTATATATAAAACAAACAGTAAGGACCTGCTGTATAGCACAGGGAACTATACTCAATATTTTATAATAACCTGTATGGGAAAATAATCTGAAAAAGAAAGGATGTATAACTCTGTGTGTGTGTGTGATATATATAATCTGAATCACTTTGCTATACACCTAAAACTAATACAACATTGTAAGGCAACTAAAATAAAAAATAAAAAAAAGTCCCTGGTTCTAGTTCTTTAATAAAAAACATTTTGGGCCTTTCAAAGAACTCTGATGGTTTATCTGAGATGGGGCCTGTCAATTTCTCAGTCACTTGTTCCCCCTCCCCCTCTTGATCCTGAAAAGAATGCTAAACCAACTAGCTGGGTGTAGAGTAAAGAAGCTGGGTTCTGACCTGCTTGTCTCTTGAGACGTGGATTAACATAGTCCTGGAGTGGATCTGATTATGTATGCATGATACCTTGGGAGTCCTACTTGTGTACTTCCCAAAATGAAAAGGCTGATGCAGATTACAATGGTGGATGTTCCAATGGTGCCTGATCAGGTAAGGGGTACAAGTTTGACTTAAAAGATGTCTCCTTGCTCTGGTCAACAAGCAGCTTGATGATGACCATAGCATCTGGCAGTCTCCAGTTGGTCCATGTGAATTAATGGTTCTGCTTGGCATGGAGATATTTAGTAAGCTGAGGCCACTATGAGTGGCTAATTTGGTCACCTAAGGCTGTTTTACTGTGAATAACCACTATTACTGAAAAATGCCAGTCCTAATAACTGTGGCCGTCATAACATATCTAGTTACAGTAGTAAGGAACCTAAGCTTTAGTAATACCCATCCAATTCCCATATGCCATGCACACTGGCTGTGTGACCTCAGGATAACCTCTCCTAGGCCTCTGATACCTCATCTGTAAAAGAGAGAAAATACAAGTCCTTACTTATATAGTTGTTAAGATGATTAAAAGAAGTGATGTAAAAAAAGGCTTAGCATGGTGCCTGGAAATTAGTAGGTGCACAACTAATGCTACCTATTATTACATCTCAAAAATCTTTGTTCTGGTGATAACAAAGGAAATGATATTATAATCTTTTTTTTTTTTTTTCCCTAGGGCCACTTCCTGCAGCATATGGAGGTTCCCAGGCTAGGGGTCAAATCGGAGCTGTAGCCACCAGCCTACGCCACAGCCACAGCCACTCCAGATCTGAGCTGTGTCTGCGACTTACACCACAGCTCATGGCAACGCCAGATCCTTAACCTACTGAGCAAAGCCAGGGATCGAACCCGCAACCTTATGTTCCTAGTCAGATTCGTTAGCCACTGCACCACAAAGGGAACTCCTAAAATCTTTGATGATAGTTTCCTTCAGCCTGGTGATTTAGGGGTAATGGACTTTATGCAGGATTATGGGAAAATGTGGTTCTGTCCTTGATGTTCAGAAATGATAGGGATGGTAAGGACAACAATAGTTAACATTTATGTGGCTTCCTAGGTGAGGCATTATACATAGTCTCATTTAATCTATACAACAACCCTTTAATGTGGGTACTATTATTATCCCCATTTAATAGACGAGAAAACTGAAGCCCAGAGTATAAGAAATTTGACCCAAGGTACATAGCCAGTAAGAGGAATTCAGGATTCAAACCAAGAGAGTGTAACCCTAGCTGAAGGGTTTGTTCTCAACCACAAGTCCATGGAGTGCTAATAAGAACTAGATAACCAACAAATTTTAAACTTGGAAATGGACAAAAGGTTCAAAGAAAATGTATAGAAATGTCACCGTGTTTAATCATGATTGTAACTACACAATGTTAAAATAGCTGATCATTTTGAGAGATCACTTACATAATTTTTTTTTGACTGCTTAAATTCCTGGCTTCTTCCAGCATTACATTTACACTGTCTTTAAAAGTGCATGAAAATGGGCTTGCACGAATCTACATTTTTAAAGTTTTTTTGTATTTTGAATTTTGAACTATACTATTACTCTTATGATGAAACTTTATTTTAATAACACCATGTCCATGAGGGTAAAAAATTGGTACAATTTAGTCAATCGACATTTTGAAAAGAAAAAAGGAAAAAAGGACGGGTAGGTCTGGGGCTAAAACAAATAGCCAAACTAATTGTCACTTTCCAAGCCAGCTGGTTCATTATATACAACTGAAACTTTCTTCTTGCCTCAAAAACAGTCCCGAGCTATCCTGCACAAAACTGTGTGACCCAGTTTGCTTCTCCCTCCTTCCTAATAATCCCTTTCTTTTAACCCTCCTTGCATTTGAAGCATGGATCTTTCTTCTGTGCTTTGTTCTATTTTGGGAACATCCAACTCTCATCTGAATCTTCTCAAATCCTCTTCCTCCTCTTCTAAAGTTCGGCTTTAGAGATGATAAAACTAAAGGTGCCCCAAGTCTCACGAAAGTTAGATATAGTGAGGAGGATGTGAAAGAAAAACCTGGGGAAAAATTAAAACAGCAACCTTCTCTCTCACCTCCAGGTAGCCTTAATGAGTCACAAAGGAAATTCTCTGTCTGGAGGTTATAATTGTGTGATTCTAAGTCTGTGGATCAAGACAGTATACTGAAGACACTCCACCCTGGGGTATCTACCTAGCTCTTTTTTCCTCACAGAAATTTTCTTTTTGAAGAGGTTGCTTCATGAATTATATACTCAGAAGGATATGAAAACTATTAAAAGTAGGTAACTTAATAAATAGACAAGTTCAGTCTATACAACTTCAACCCAGCACTGGAGGCAGCAGGAAAGACTTGAGGGGGTTCTGATAATTGTCACATTTCTGATTCCACCCTGCTTTGACTTGGTGTGACATTTCCTTCATTAACTCATTCCTATGAATTAATTATATAGTGCAGAAAGGCACTTGTGTCTATCAAAATTTACAAAATTCACAAAATCTTTGGTCAAGCAATTCTACTTCTGGGAATTTAGAAGTAATTCTACAAGTGTGAAAGTTTGTGAATGTAGATGGCCAGGGCAGAGTTTTTATGCTAGAGAAGAAAAATTAGAAGCAATTGAATTATCCATAACCTTTGGTAAAATAAACCGCAACTTTGTAGAACATAATATTGCACAATTGTTAAAATTGTGACATCATGGTATACTAACTAGCAAAGAAAAATTTTCATGACACAGTGCTAAGAGAAAAAACAGGTTATGTAACTATAGTGTAAATCCATTAAAAAGTATGGGTTAAATATTTGACATGTCTTTATATACACTATATACACATTTTTGTGCAATTTAAGTGTCCTAGGATTTTAAAATTTGAAAGATGGGAGATTAAGATGGAGTAAATGGAACTCATACCCCTGCCCCCCACCAATGAGTAATTCTGAGAACTGGAAACTAGCAGAATGACTCCTGTACAACCAAGGCTGTAAGAAAGACATGTATAATCAGGTAGGAAGGGAAGAAAGTGATTGGTTCAGGACCTGGGCCCCTAGAAGGGACTCAGAGGAGAAAGAAGATTATAAGAGTGGAACTTGGGAGTGAGCAGATCAAGCCATAGATGGGCATCCCAGTTCTGGGATCCTACATGGAGGAGATGATAAGCCTCCATGCCTGGCTGGAGGAACATTGGGTCAGATGGAAAGGCTGGAGAAGCCTGGACACTGCTCATGTGGAGTGTGCATGTGCTAACTCCTGAGGCAGGGTAGAGAATCTGCCTGAGTGGCTGCCAGGTTGCCAGTGACAGCTTTGTTTCACTTCCCAGCCTGACCTTAGAGAATGATCTGGCCCCACTTACTCCCTACCACACTGCAGTACTGGTTCTGGGGCAACCAGGACCACAGAAAAGAAGAGACCATGAGAGACAGAGGTGACCCATCCCAGGGAGGAGCCCAGGTGGTCAGCGGCAGCCACTGTTGGCACTTACTCAGGCAACATAATAGGAGCCCCCCACATCACTGATAGCAGGCCCTCTACCACAGCTAATATGCTAGTACATGCTGAGAGTCCACACAGGTCCCTGTCAGACATGCAGGAGTAGTTCTACACCAGGGCAGTGGTGGTAGAGGCAGGGAGAATGATTGGCTGTGAGAGACAAAGGGGGCTCACACCCAAGGCTGCATATGAATGGAGTAGCAGACACCTATACTCTCTGCATCAGATCTCTGTCTATATATAGGTCCCACAAGCTTCAGCACACCCCTCTGGAATGTAAATCCCTGTGTAGGGAGAGGGAAAAACATGCTTAGAACAGAGTCAGCTTGAACCCAACCCTTGGGGCGTCTGCTCCCACAACTTAGACCTTTACCCTGAAAAGGCAGTGATGGCTACTGAGCAGTGAGGAAGTCTCTTCACACCTGGCATCAGCTCTATCCCCTCCATCTCCAGCCCTACCCCCTAACAAGGTGATAGCTGCCAGCACACCCTGAGGAAAGACGTGACTGGTATCAATGTCAAATCCACCTCTCTCACGCAAGGCACTGGACACATGCAGAGTGTGTAGGGGACGCTGCCACATAAGAACACTTCTTCAGTACCATAATGAGTAACTGTTTCATCTAAATTCATAGGAGCAGAGGAACTACTCAAACTTGAGAAAGAGCAAGAGAAAACCCCTGAAAAAATAATGACACAGAAATAATCTATTAGATAAAGAATTCAAAACATTGGAAATAAAAATGTTAATTAAGGGAAATAATTGATCAAAACATTAAAAATTTTAGCAAGGAACTATAAAATATGAAAAAGACCCAATCAGAAATGAGTAATTTGATAGGAGAAATAAAAAACACACTAGAAGGCATGAATAGCAGACTAAGTGATACAGAAGAACACATAAGTGATTTGGAAGATGGAGTAATGGAAATCACACAATGGGGACAGGAGAAGGAAAAACAAATTTTAAAAATAAAAGCAATTTGAGGTATCTGGCATAATATGAAACATTTCAACATTCACATTATCGGAGTTCCAGAAGGAGAAGAGAGAAGCAGACTGAAAATGTATTTGAGGAAATTATGACTAAAAACCTCCAAAACCTGAAGATGGAAACAGATATAGGCATGGGAAGCACCGAGGGCCTCAAGTAGGATGAACCCAAACAGACCCACACCAAGACATGACATATAATTAAAATGGCAAAAGTTTAAAGAGAGATTTCTAAAGGCACCAAGAGAAGAACAGAGTCATATACATAGAAGGGATTCCCCATAAGGGTGTCAGCTGACTTTTCTGCACAAATACTGCAGGCCAGAAAAGTGGCATGATATATTCAAAGTGCTGAAAGGAAAAAACTAATCTAGGATGCTCTATCCAGCAAGATTATCATTTAGAATATGAGAGATAAAGAACTTCTCAGAAAAGCAAAAACTAAGAGTTCATCGATAGTAACCTTACCCTAAAAGAAGTGCTGAAGGATATTCTTTAAATTGAATAGAAGTACAAATCTACAGGAAAGGGAAAAATACCACTAGGAAAGGCAAATATATAGTAAGGGCTGAGAATCAACCACAAATAAACTAGAACCTAGATTAAAAGACAAAAACATTTGTAAAAGCAATGATAAAAAGACAGTTAAAGGATAAGCATGAAGATTTAAAAGATGCATCAAAAATGTAAAAAATGTAGATCTCTTAGAATGCATTTGAACTTAAATGACTATATAGATATAATTATAGGTCAACACATATGAATCTCTTGGTAACCACAAATCAAGAACCTACAACAGATCAGAGGAGGCAAGACGGCAGAAGAGTAGGGGGATACACTCGCCCTCTCCCACAAACACAAGAAAAAACACATCTACATGTTAAATGACTTGCACAGAACAGCAACTAAATGCTGGCAGAACTTAAACTTCCAATAATGGTAAGAATCTCATGACATAACTGGGTAAAACAGAGAAAAAAGGAGAGTGAGAGAAGGGGAATCGGGACCAGAGTGGCGCTCCCAAAAGGGAACTGTGGCAGGGAACCCATGCCCTGGAAAGTCACCTAATCAACAGAAAGATCAACTGAGTTGGAGGGATCTCCAGACACTGAGAAGAGCGTAGCAGTAGGTCTGAGATCTGAAAAGCAGAGTGAGGGCCGAACAGATCATCTGAACTACTGGCACAGTCATCAAAAACTGAGACATTCAGGTGGAGGCTGGGCACCGAGACCTCGGCTCTGGAGGTTAGTCCCCAGGAGTGGGCTGGGGTTGGTGGTGTGGAGACAGCCTGAGGGATTAGGAAGTGGTGCATTGTGGGTGAAGGGAGCAATTCGGTAAGGGCTGGGGAGTAGAAAGCCACAACAGAGGGAGCCATAGGAGAGACAAGGAGCCAGTGTTGGGGAGGAGGAGGGGCAGGCCACCATAGAATACTCCTTGTGCCCTAGCACGCATGCTTGCTTGCCAGCTAGCAGAGAGCAGTGCTATCCAGTGCACCCCCCCCCTTGCCTATGCCACCCGCGCCTGACCTGAGGCCACCTGCCATCCCAGAGGGCTGGCCTCACCACTTGCAGGAAGCTGACCACCTCAGGGGCTTTTCCTGCCCTGGCCTTCCCACTCTCTGGAGGGGCTACACTTCCATGGAGCAGCGCCCAGCACCGCCCACCCCCTGGAAGAGCTCTGCAGCCCAGAAACACCAGAGTGAGCTCTTTCCAGCCATGGGAAGTCGGTCTCCATTGCAGGGCAGTCCTGCCAGTTCTGGTTGCCCTGGGGAAGCGCTCCCTTGTTTCTCAGCAGCCTGGCTAGCTCCTCCCACCCTTGGGAGGCACTGCACTCCTGTAGAGCAGCTGCCCAGAATCGCCCACCCCAGAAGAGCTCCACAGCCCAGAAATGCCAGAGCAAGCTCTTCCTGGCCATGGGAAGTCTGCCTCGATTGCAGTGCAGACCGGCCAGTCCTGCCTGCCTGGGGGAAGTCCTCCTTTGCTTCAGAGAGACCCTGTCAGCCCCGTCCATCCTTGGAAAATGCCCTGCTGCCTCAAAGAAGACCGGCCAACACCACCAGCCCTTAGGAAACACTCCACAGCAGTGCTAGGGCAAACCCTGCCCAGCCATGGAGAGTGCACCTCCACCAAGAAAAAGAAAACAACAAGCAAGATGAAGAAGCTCAGAAACCATTCTCAGTTAAACCAACAGGAGAACTCACCTAAAGCAGTCAACAATGAAACAGACCTCTGCAGTCTGACAGACTTGGAGTTCAAAAGAGAAATAGTGAAAATACTGAAGGAATTAAGAGAAGATATGAACAATAATGCAAACACCCTCAGAAAGGAACTAGAAAATATGAGGAGCCAAGAACAACTAGAAAATTCATTTGCAGAGATACAAACTGAGCTAAGGGCAGTAAAAACCAGAATGAATAATGTAGAAGAATGAATTAGTGATGTGGAAGAGAGAATAATGGAATTCACCCAAACAGGACAGAAAACCCAATGAAAAAAACATGAAAGCAATATAAGAGAATTATGGGATAATATAAAGCAGGCCAATCTACACATAACAGGAATTCCAGAAGGAGAAGAAAAAGATAAGGGAATGGAAAATATATCTGAAGAAATTATCACTGGAAACTTCCCAAATCTGAAGGATACTGATATCAAGATACAGGAAGCACAGAGGGCCCCAAACAAGTTGGACCCAAATAGACCCACACCAAGACACATTATAATAAAAATGGCAAACATTAATGATAAAGAGAGGATCTTAAAGGCAGCAAGAGAAAAACAAAATGTTACCTAGAAGGGAACCCCCATAAGGCTATCAGCTGATTTCTCTACAGAAGCTCTACAGGCCAGGCGGGAATGGCAAGAGATAAAGTGCTAAAAGGAAAAAATATGCAACCTAGAATACTCTATCCAGCAAGAATATCATTTAAAATAGAAGGGGAAAAAATTTTTTTTCCAACAAACAAAAGCTAAAAGAATACCACGATACAAAACCCAGGCTAAAAGAAATACTAAAAGGGCTTCTCTAAACCAAAAAGAAAGGAAAGAAAAAAAGAAAAAGAAGAAGAACTAGGATTGAGGAAACCATAATCAGAGAGCAGTCACTCAAATAAGCCAGCACACAGATCTAATTATGAAGATGTTTAAAACAAAATAAAATTAAAAAGAAAAAAAGAGACATCAAAATCATAAATTGTGGGCAAGGGAAGTAGGGAAATAAATAGATTCTTTTTTTAATTTTCTAATTTTCTTTTTTTTAATTTTAGTATGGTAATGGAGTGTTTGAACCTACAGGACTATCAGGTTAAAATACACAATTATAGGAATGGGTTAACATACTTAAAAAACAGGGCAACCGCAAATCAAAACCAAACGTTACATTCACAAAAAATGAAAAGAAAAACACTCAAGCAGAAAATAATTGAGACCATCTAACCAAAAAAAGAAAGAAAGGATGGAGAATCATAGAATCAACTGGAAAATGAGGTTTAAAATGGCAATAAATAATCATCTATCAATTACCACCTTAAATGTCAATGGAATGAATGCTACAATCAAAAGACACAGAGTGGCTGATTGGATAAACAAGCAAAAACCTTCAATCTGCTGCCTATGAAAAACTCACCTTAGGACAAAGGACACATATAGATTGAAAGTGAGGGGGTGGGAAAAAATATTTCATGCCAAAGGACATGACAGGAAACAGGAGTTGCAATACTCATATCAGACAAAATAGACTTTAAAACAAAAGTCATAAAGAAAGACAAAGAAGGACACTATTTAATGATTTAAGGATCCATTCAAGAAGAGGATATTACTATCATCAACATATATTCCCCAAATATAGGAGCACCCAGATACATACAACAAATACTAACAGACATAAAGGGAGAAATTAATGGGAATACAATCAGAGTAGGAGACTTTAATACCCCACTCACATCAATGGACAGATCCTCTAGACAGAAAACCAATAAAGCAACAGAGATCCTAAAGAAAACAATAGAAAATCTGGATTTACTTGACATCTTCGGGACACTATATCCAAAAAAAATCAGAATACACATTCTTCTCAAGTGCACATGGAACAGTCTCAAAAATTGATCACATATTGGGGCACAAAGCTAACCTCAACAAATTTAGGAGCATAGAAATTACTTCAAGTATCTTCTCTGACCACAATGGCATGAAACTAGAAATCAACCACAGGAAAAGAAGTGAGAAAAAACGTACTACATGGAGACTAAACAACATGCTACTAAAAAACCAATGGGTCAATGAAGAAATCAAGAAGGAATTACAAAATACCTCAAGACAAATGATAATGAAGGCACAACTGCTCAAAATTTATGGGACACCTCAAAAGCAGTGTTTAGAGGGAAATTCATAGCAATGCAGGCCTTCCTCAAAAGAGAAGAAAGATCTCAAATTGACAACTTAACCCACCACTTAAATGAATTAGAAAAAGAAGAACAAAAAAGACCTAAAGTCAGCAGAAGGAAGGAAATCATAAAGATCAAAGATGAAATCGATAAAATAGAGATTTAAAAAACAATAGAGAAAATTAATAAATCCAAGAGCTGGTTCTTTGAAAAGGTAAACAAAATTGACAAACCCTTCACTAGACTCACTAAGAAGAGGAGAGAAATAAACAAAGAAACCCAAATAAACAAAATTAGAAATGAAAAAGAAGAAATCACAACGGATTCTGCAGAAAGACAAAATACCATAAGAGAATACTACGAACAACTATATGCCAACAAATTTGACAATCTGGAAGAAATGGACAACTTTCTATAATCTTACAGCCTGCCAAAACTGAATCAAGTAGAAACAGACCAACTGAACAGACCAATCACTAGAAATGAAATTGAATACTTCATAAAAATGCTCCCTACAAATAAAAACCCAGGGCCAGATGGCTTCACAGGCAAATTCTATCAAACATATAAAGAGGATCTGGTGCCCATCCTCCTTAAACTTTTTCAAAAGAAAGAAAAAGGAAACTCCCAAAGACATTCTATGACACCACCATCACCCTAATTCCAAAACCAGACAAAGATACCCAAAAAAGAAAACTATCGGCCATATCTTTGATGAATACAGATGCAAAAATTCTCAACAAAATTTTAGTCAACCGAATCCAACAACATATCAAAAAGACCATATACCATGACTAGGTGGGGTTCAATCCAGGTACACAAGGATGGTTCAACATACACAAATCAATCAACATCATACACAACATTAACAAAAGAAAAGCCAAAAACTGTATGATCATCTCAATAGAAGCAGAAATAGAATTTGACAAAGTCCAACATCCAATTATGATAAAAACTCTCACCAAAGTGGGCATAGAGGGAACATTCCTGAACATAATCAAAGCCATTTATGACAAACCTACAGCAAATATAATACTCAATGGATAAAAACTGAAAGCCTTCTTACTCAAATCTGGAACAAGACAGGGATGCACACTCTCACCACTGCTATTCAACATAGTTTTGGAAGTACTAACCATAGCAATTAGACAAACAAAAGAAACAAAAGGCATCCAAATAGGAAAAGAAGAGGTAAAACTGTCATTGTACGCAGACAACATGATACTATACATAGAAAACGCTAAGGACTCAACCCCAAAACTACTTGAACTGATTAATAAATTCAGCAAAGTAGCAGGATATAAGATTAACATTCAGAAATCAGTTGCATTTCTGTATACCAGCAATGAAAGATTAGTAAAGGAATACAAAAATACAATACCTTTTAAAATTGCACCTCAAAAAATCAAATACCTGGAAATACACCTGGTCAAGAGGTAAAGGACTTATATGCCGTGAACTATGATCAAAGAAATCAAAGAAGATGTAAAGAAATGGAAAGATATTCCATGTTCATGGATTGGAAACATTAATATTGTAAAAATGGCCATACTACCCAAAGCAATCTACAGATTCAATGCAATCTACAGATTCAATGCAAATGACCCATGACATTTTTCACAGAACTAGAATAAACAATCCAAAAATTTACATGGAACCACAGAAGACCCAGAATTGCCAAAGCAATCCTGAGAAACAAAAACCAAGCAGGGGGCATAACTCTCCCAGACTTCAAGCAATATTACAAAGCCACAGACATTAAGACAGTGTGGTACTGGTACCAAAACAGACAGACAGACCAATGGAACAGAATAGAGAACCCAGAAATAAACCCTGACACCTATGTCAGTTAATCTTTGACAAAGGAGGCAAGAATATAAAATGGGAAAAAGAGAGTCTTTTCAGTAAGAATTTCTGGGAAACCTGGAAAGCTGTATGCAAAGCAATGATTTTAGAACACACCCTCACACCATGCACAAAAATAAACTCCAAATGGCTGAAAGACTTAAATATAAGACAGGACACCATCAAATGCCTGGAAGAGAACATAGGCAAAACATTCTCTGACATCAACATCATGAATATTTTCTCAGGTCAGTCTCCCAAAGCAATAGAAATAAGAGCAAAAATAAACCCATGGGACCTAATCAAACCGACAAGCTTTTGCACAGCAAAGGAAACCAAAAAGAAAACAAAAAGACAACTTACAGAATGGGAGAAAATCATTTCAAATGATGCAATGGACAAGGGCTTAATCTCTAGAATATATAAACAACTTATAGAACTCAACAGCAAAAAAGCCAACAACCCAATGGAAAAATGGGCAAAAGACCTGAATAGACCATTCTCCAAGAAAGATATACAGATGGCCAAGAATCACATGAAAAAATGATCAATATCCCTGATTATTAGAGAAATGCAAATCAAAACTACCACAAGATAGCACCTCACACCTGTCAGAATGGCTGTCATTAATAAGTCCACAAATAACAAATGCTGGAGGAGCTGTGGAGAAAAGGGAACCCTCCTGCACTGTTGGTGGGAATGTAAGCTGGTACAGCCACTATGGAGAACAGTATGGAGGTACCTTAGAGATCTATACATAGAACCACCTTATGACCCAGCAATCCCACTCTTGGGCATATATCTCTACAAAACTTTCCTTAAAAAAGACACATGCACCTGCATGTTCATAGCAGCTCTGTTCACAATAGCCAAAAGCTGGAAACAACCCAAATATCCATTGACAAACGATTGGATTAGGAAGATGTGGTATATATACACAATGGAATACTACTCAGCCATAAAAAAACGAAATAATGTCATTTGCCTCAACATGGATGGAACTAGAGACTCTCATCCAGAGTGAAGTAAGTCAGAAAGAGAAAGACAAATACTATATGATATCACTCATATCTGGAACCTAATATACAGCACAAATGAACATTTCCACAGAAAAGAAAATCACAGACTTGGAGAATAGACTTGTGGCTGCCCAGGGGGAGAGGCAGGGAGTGGGAGGCATTGGGAGCTTTGGGTTAACAGATGCAAACTATTGCTCTTGGAATGGATTTACAATGAGATCCTGCTGTGTAGCATTGAGAACTATGTCTAGATACTTACATTGCAACACAACAATGGGAGGAAAAAGTACGTACATATGTATATGTAACTTGGTCCCCATGCTGTGCAGTGGAAAAAAAAATCAGCAAATGAAAAAAAAAAAAAAAAAACCTACAACATATAAAACAAAATCCAAAAAGAAAGGAACACAAACATATTAAAGAAAATCAACCACAAGAAAACAAAAAGAAAAAAAAATGAACAGAGAACTATCAAAGCAACCAAAAAACAAATAAAAAAGGAATAATAAATATATACCTAAAAATAATTACTTTAAAGTCAATAGACTGAATGCTTCAATCAAAAGATATAGGGTGGCTAGCTGGATATAAAAACAAGACCCTTCAATATCCTTCCTACAAGAGACTCACTTCCAAGTTAAAGGCACACAGACCAAAAGTGAGAGGATAGAAAAAGATATTTCATACAAATGAAAACAAGAAAGTAGGGGTAGCAGTACTATTATCAGACAAAATAGGTTTTAACGAAAAGTTAAACAAAGAAGGAAATTATATAATGATAAAAGGATCAATACAAAAAAGAATTTTATATTCATTATCAAATATGTACCAAGTAGAGGAGCATCTAAATACATAATGCAAATACTAATAGACATAAAGGGGAGACATTGATAACAGTACAATAAAAATAGGGGATTTTAATCCTCCACATACATCAATGGACAGATCACCCAGATCAAAAAATCAGTAAGGCAGAAGTGGTCTTAAGTGACACAATAGACTAGTTGGACTTAAAAGATATATACAATGCACCACATCCAAACCCAGCAGAATATACATTCTTTTCAAGTGCATGGGGATTTTTCTCCAAGATAGATCACATGCTAGGCCTCAACAAATTTAAGAGAATAGAGATTACCTCACTCTTTTTTCCCTGACCTCAATGGTATGAAACTACAAATCAACTAAAGAAAATAAAAATGGGAAAAGTAAAAACACATGGAGACTAAACAACACACTGATAAAAACCAATGGATCAATGAAAAAAATCAAAGAGGAAATGGGAGAATACCTTGAGACACATGAAAAGGGAAACACAACACTCCATAATCAATGGAAAAGCAGTCCGAAGAGAGCAGTTTATAGTGATACAGGCCTTACTTAAGAAACAAGAAAAATCTCAACCTAATATACTACCTAAAGGAATTATAAAAAGAAGAAGAAAAGCCCAAAGTCATCAGAAGGAGGAAAATAATAAAGATCAGAGAGGAAATAGAGATAAAAAATAGAAAAGATCAACTAAACCAGGAGGTATTTTGAAAAGATAAACAAAACTGATAAAATATAAGCTAGGCTTACCAAGAAGAGAGAGGAAAAATAAAATAAAAAGGAATGTGGAGATGCAAAATATCATAAAAGAATACTATGAAAAGTTAAATGACAACAAACTGAACAACCTAGATGAAATGGACAAATTTCTAGACATGTACAATTTGCCAAGACAGAATCAAGAAGAAACACATAGTTTGAACAGATTGATTACTGGCAGTGAAACTGAATTTTTAATAAAGAAAACTCCCAGCAATCAAAGATCCAGGACCGCAGCAGAATTCTGCCAAACATATAGAAAAGAACTCATAAGTATCCTTCTCAAACTATTCCAAAAATTTGAAGAGGAAAAAATACTCGCAAAAATTACCCTCATACCAAAACAAAGACACTATAAAAAGTAGGTCACAGTCCAATATCTTTGATGAATATGAATGCAAAAAATCCTCAACAAAATATCAGCAAACTGAATCCAATAACACAAAAAGAATCATACATCATGATCATGTTGGATTTATTGCAGTAAACACAGATAGTTCACTGTTTACAAACCTGATATACCCCATGAACAAAAAGGAAGGATAAGAATTACATGATCATCTCAATAGATGCTAAAAAAAAATGGACAAAATGTAATACTCATTTACGATTAAAAAAAAAAAAAAACTCCCATCAAAGTTGGTATAGAGAACATCTCTCAACATAATAAGGGCCATTTATGACAAAGCCAGACCTAACATCATATTCAACAGTGAAACCTAAAAACCTTTCCTCTAAATTTGGGAACAGGACAAGGATGCCAACTCTTATCACTTCTATTTAACACAGTATTCAAAGTCCTAGAAACAACAATCAGACAAAAAGAAGTAAAAGGCATCCAAATTGGAAAGAAAGAAGCAAAGTGGTCACTATTTACAGATGATGTGATTCTTTATACAAAAAACCCTAAAGTCTCCACCCAAAACTTGTTATATTTATTGAAAGATTTCAGCAAAGTTGCATGATTCAAGATTAATATACAGAAATGTTGCTTTTTATACAGTAATAATGAGCTATCAGAAAGAGAAGGTAAAAAAAAAAACTTTTTAAAATGACATCAGTAAGAATAAAGTACCTACGAATAAACCTCACTGAGGAGGTAAAACACCTATGCTCTGAAAACCACAAAACACTGATGAAGGAAACTGAAGTGATACAAAGGAATGGAAAAATGTCCTGTGTAATTGGATCAGAAGGATTAATATTGTTGAAATGGCCATACTACCCAAAGCAATCTACAAATTTAATGCAATCCCTATCAAAATACCCATGACATTTTTCACAGAACTAGAATAATCCTAAAATTCATATGGATTCAATAAAGATCCCAATCTGCCAAATCAATCTTGAGGAAAAAGAACAAAGCTGGATATATTATGCTCCTAGACCTCAGACTGTATAATAAAGCTAGAGTAATCAAAAAAGTATGGTACTGACACCAAAACAGACACAAAGATCAATGGAATAGAATAGAGAGCCCAGAAATAAACTCATGCACCCATGGACAATTAATCTATGAAAAAGAAGGCAAGAATACACAATGGAAAAAAGTCTCTTCAACATGTAGCGCTGGGTAAACTGGACAGCTATATGTAGAACGAGATTTTCTTACACTGGAAACCATTTCATACACCATAAATAAACTCTACTGGATTAAAGACCTAAATGTAAGACCTGAAACCTTAAAACTCCTAGAAGAGAACATAAGCAGAACACTTTTTGATGTAAATTGTCGAAACATTTTTTTTGGGGGGCTCTGTCACTCAAGGCAAAAGAAATAAAAGCAAAAATAGATAAACGAGACCTAATCACACTTAAATGCTTTTATACAGCATGGGAAACCATCAACAAAACAAAAAGATAACCTATGGAATTGGGGGAAATATTTGCCAATGATATGACCAACAATGGGTTAATATACAAAATAAACAGACAGTTTATATAATATTTAAAAAATGAAGAGGAGTTCTTACTGTGGCACAGTGGGAAGGAGCCAGTGTTGCTGCAGCGGTGGCATAGGTTGCAGATGGAGCTTGGATTCAATCCCTGGCCTGGGATCCTCCATATGCTATGGGTGTGGCCAAAAAAATCCCTAAAAAACAAATCAATCAAAAAATGGGCAGAAGAACTGAATAGAAATTTTTCCGAAGGAGACAAAGATGGTTAACAGCCACATGAAAAGATGCTCAGTATCACTCATTAATAGAGAAAGGCAAATCAAAACTACAATGAGGTATCAGTAAACAAAAAATCTACAAATAACAAATGTTAGAGAAGATACGGATAGAAGGGAAAACTTGTACATTGTTGATGGGAATGTAAATTGGTTTAGCCACTATAGAAAATGGTATGGAGGCTTTTCAAATAGCTAAAAATATAACTACCATATGATACAGCAATTTTACTCCTGGGTATACATTCAAAGAAAACAAATTCAAAAAGATATATGCACTCCAATGTTCATAGCAACACTATTAAGCAGCCTAGACATGAAAGCCATATAGGTTCCCATCAACAAATGATTGGACTAAGGAAATGTGATACATGCACACACACACACACACACAACCATTAAAAGGAAAGAAATTCTTCCATATGCAGCAATGTGGATAGACCTTGAGAATATTATACTTAGTGAAGGAAGTCAGAGAAAGACAAATACCGTATGACATCACTTACAAGTGGAATTAAAAAAATAATACATATAAATATATATGCAAAACAGAAATAGACTCACAGATATAGAAAACCAGGCAGTGGTTACCAGTGGAGAGAGGGAAGGGGGAGGGGCAAATTAGGGCTACAGGATTAAGTGATACAAACTATTATGTATAAAATACCTAATAAAAATGATACAAAAGAATGTATTCACAAAACAGAGACACACTCTAAAATTTAGATACCAAATTTATGGTTACCAGATGGTAAATGTTGCAGGGGCAGAGGTAAATTAGGAATTTGGGATTAACATATACATATTATAGATAAGTAAAAAGGACCTATGGTATAGCACATATGGAAATCTATTCAATACTCTGCAATAACTTATAGGGGAAAAGAGTCTAAAAAAGGATGGATATACATATAACTGATTCACTTTGCTGTACACCGGAAACAAACACAACATTTTAAGTCAACTACACTCCAATAAAAAAAAAAACTATGTATAAAATAGATATAGCACAGAGGATTATAGCCATTATCTGGGAATAACTTTTAATGGAATATAATTTGTAAAATACTGAATCACTGTGCTGCACACCTAAAATTAACATAATATTGTAAATCATTTATACTTAAAAATTAAACAATTGGAGAAGAAAAAAAATTGAAATAAGATTACTAAAAACATTGGAAACAAACTTACATACATTTTCCTAATATTATCTTTCACGAACTATGTTCTAAATATACCAAACTATTTAGTAGTGCCTTTCATTCCACACTCTCTGCTTCAATAATTTATATTCCATTCTCTCTCTCAACCCAATCTCACATGTCCAAGTTCTACTCATCCTTTAGGGCCTAAGTCAAAGTCCAGCTCTCAAAATATCTTCACAGACACCCAATATAGCTCATATCCTCTTCTCCATCATTTCCTACTGTGCGGTACACTATTTACCTCTCCAAACTGCAAGCTCATTAGAGCAGAGGCTGCTTTTACTCTATTTACGTCTGGTACTTGGTATGATATCTGCTGGCACGTGGTGGATTGTTCACAAATGACTGGTTGAAAAAATGATTACCGGGTAAAAAGGCCTGAAGCATGAAATCTTTTAATCAGTAAATACTATAACCCTTAACACAACACTATGTCTATGGCATCCTGTCAAATATTTGTGAAGAGATGTTGATCCGAATCACTGCCATATGGCGTCCTAGAGACAATGGTTCAAACCAGCTCTGGGGACCTTCTAACATGCTCAACACATGGTATTTCTTTTTTGTTAATTTTTTATTTAATTTTTTAATTTGTTATTATTATTATTATTTTTTAAATTTTATTTTCCCACTGTACAGCAAGGGGGTCAGGTTATCCTTACATGTATACATTGCAATTACAGTTTTTTCCCCCACCCTTTCTTCTGTTGCAACATGAGTATCTAGACATAGTTCTCAATGTTATTCAGCAGGATCTCCTTGTAAATCTATTCTAGGTTGTGTCTGATAAGCCCAAGCTCCCGATCCCTCCCACTCCCTCCCCCTCCCATCAGGCAACCACAAGTCTCTTCTCCAAGTCCATGATTTTCTTTTCTGAGGAGATGTTCATTTGTGCTGGATATTAGATTCCAGTTATAAGTGATATCATATTTCCCCAATATAATTTTTTTCTACTGTACAGCATGGTGACCCATGTACATGCATGTACACATTCTATTTTTGCACATTATCATGCTCCTTCATAAGTGACTAGACATAGTTCTTAGTGCTACACAGCAGGATCTCATTGCTAATCCACTCCAAAGGCAATAGTTTGTATCTATTAACCCGAAGCTCCCCAACCTCTCCACTCCCTCCCTCTCCCCCTTGCCAACCTCAAGTCCATTCTGCAAGTCCATGATTTTCTTTTCTGACGACACATATTTCAATTAAATATATCAATTATGCCTATATAGATTATAAGAGCTACTCAATACAAGAAATTAAATGATATAAAATATGTTATCATAAGAAAAAATATAAAACAATGTAAAGTTAGGTGCGTACAGTTAATAAATATAAATAAATATTCATCAAAACATTAACAGTGTTTAACTCTAGGTGGCAAGGTTACAGATGGTTTACGTTTTCTTCCATTTGCTGTCATTACCAAATTTGGTCAACATGCACCCAGTTTTGTGATATAAAGGAAAAAAAATGAGATGGCCTTGAAAGGAAGTTTCTGACCCTTGTGAGATCAATTTCATTCAATACAGTTATTTAACTGAGAAAGGAACAGAGAACCGTCAGTCAATATGGCCTGTTGTCCTGCCTTTACCACACACAGCCCTTACCCCTTGAAGCGGGCATGGTATGTAAGATAAAATAATTTCCCTGTAGACAGAAATCTAAGTTTAGATCCTTTGGTTGTTCGGATACTCTAAAACAACCAATGAAAGTAAATGTAACATACTCATTAGCATAAATAATCAAATTTGAAAGATAGATCCAAGAATGCAAATAGGTGTTGAGGATATATTTCTTTTTTATTCCTTGCTTGTTAATATTTCCTATTTATAAAATAATGTGTTTATTACTCATGTTACTAAAAGGCTTTTAAATATGCATTAAATATATATTCACGTCTCAATAGTAAGGTCTGTCTAGGGAGAGATGGAGGGTTGATTTGCAGCCTTTTCTGGTTCTTTTGGTAGTAATAGATATAGCAGTCAAATCCTATGGAAGGCATCATACATAGTACATACAAAGCAGGTATCTTGCAAAGGGTGAGGAGGGGGAGTGGAAGAGATGAAGAGGAAATTGTTGGCCATCAGGGACTGGCTTAGAGTTCAGGGTCAGGAAGGTGCTCAGGACAGGCCATAAAGTAGAACATTAATACTTTTTTTTTTCTTTTTAGGGCTGCACCTGCAGCATATGGAAATTCCCAGGCTAGGGGTTGAATCTGAGCTGCTGCTGTTGTCCTATGCTATGGCCACAGCAACACCAGATCCGAGCCACATGTGCAGACTATGCTGTAGCTTGTGGCAATGCCAGACCTTAACCCACTGAGTGAGGCCAGGGATTGAACTTGCATCCTCACGGACACTATGTCAGGTTCTTAACCTGCTGAGTACTCCCAAGAATTCTGAAAAAAAAATCACCCACTACAAAAGTTTTCCCAGGACTAGCTGTGAAAGGAAGAGATGTATCTATTTTGGTTTCCTTCCAACCTCTCCTGTCAAGCAATGAGGGACTATAGAGCAAGGCCAAAACCCTCTTTTAATTTTGTATTTTGTGTTACAGCAACATGTTTTATTTACTAACTGTAGATTTTACGGACTTTAACCCACAACATGGCTTTGCATGTTCACTTGAGCTGACAAATGCTTTATACAAGTTTGATAAGAGATTCATGCCCTTGAGATGTCTGGGAAGGGATGTTCTGCCCAAGTCTTTCATCACTTGTATTTGGGCTCTTACTAGAGATGTAATTTGTAATGCAAAGACCAGAGGATAAGGAGTAGAGCTCTCTCCAGGCTGCTAAGAATATATGATGAGGCTGAGCCCTCAGGTCAGGTTTTGTCCTTGTCTTTCTCCCAGCTTAGTACTTAATGTCTTTTGATAAACAGCTCTTAGTTTCATAACAACTTACAATTTTTAGAGCAGGTGTTATACTAACAATTATGAGATGGGGGGGGTCTGGGAACAGTACCATCAGCTCCATTTTTTCAGAGGAGGACACAGAAGCTCCCTGGGGTGGATGGGATGTGGGTATAGGAAGCAGACTTTGAACCCACATTCTGTGATGCCTGGTACCCTGGTCATTATGCTGCAGGCACATCTTTAGGATCCTTGATCAAATCCAAGTCTTGCCACATATTATTCTATGCTCTGAACCTAATACATCCAGATTGCCTAACTCCTCAGGCTGCTGTGGATCTCAAAAAGATAATTACACAGATGTATTTTCTGAACCATAAAACTATGCAAATGTAGTTACTGTTTTGTGTTCCATGCAAACAAATGCTCTGTTTCCATGAAATCATGATTAATCATTGATGCCTTGGTGTGGATCATTTACTGTATATTCCAAAATCATAACTAATCCAGAATACTTAGGAGAAGAAACAGTGTTGGGGAGAAATGCAAAGGGCACCGAGGTCCTATCTGGCCAGAACAGATGGCATAGGGGTGGCATGAGAGCACTAGCTGCCAGACAGATGGGAAACACCAGGTCATTCAAAGGCATTATTTGAAGGAGGAGTACCAGAAAAAGCAGTACTTTTTCAGAATTAAGACTTGAACTGCTCGGTAAGTCTACAAGGGGAGAACCAGAAGCTTAAGTGACTAGGTGATTTGCCTGTCATCAGTGGTACAGGGGTCAGATCACCCTGTTAAAATACCATCCACATCCACTGAGTTCCATGTTTCCAGGATCCTGACTCATTTTCTTCTCAATTTTCATCCTCCCTGCTCTCCACATTTATCCTATTTTAGTTAAGTATCTGGCCTCATGGGATTCAAGATGACCTCTGTCTTTTTTTGACTCCTCAAACTCTAGCATGTAGAACAAGGCACTTAGTGGGCGCTCACTAAAGATTGCTAGAATAAACGGATGAAAATGGATACAGAATGGCTCCAAAGCCTGTGTCTTGCCACCATGTCATATCGCTCCCTTTGTTTTAATTTTTTTTAAAATGGTATGAATCTCCTTTTTCATGCCTAGTGAGTGGTGAAGAGGAAAGACTCCTTGAATAGATGAGGATCAGGAAGACCTCATTGCCTCAGAACTCTGCTTGGGGTTCCCAGTTGGCTGTTGATATCATCTGTCAGAACAGAGCCTTTTATTTTGAATGTGCCTTTAATCTAATATCCCTGTGTAGAACTGGCTCAGGTGTAGAAGCTGTAGAAGGTGGGGCTTAATTCTTCCTCTCAGGACAAGCATACTTGGAACAGCAGAAGTTGCTGATGTTAGGTTCTTGTATGTGATTTGCCCCTTTCCTCCCTCATGTGGAACTCCAGAAGCTCGGATGAAAAGGCTGCAGTGCCTGGAGCCTCTTCTGAGGTAGCCTCACACTGAGTGCCCCCGCCCCAGGCAGTCTGAGCCCCCAGCCTCTTGTTTGACAGGTGGGTTAGTTTAGGAGGGTTTGGTTTTGCTGTATTTCAATCAGCTGAAGTAACACCATTCCTAGAATCCTTCAGAAAAGGACATTTTCACAACCCTTGTGCCCATTTCTGGTTATTTTTCTTTTGCAACTCTAATTCAGGACTGAAAAGGTATAATTAGTCCTCTGCCCATTTGTGGACCCCAGTGGGGACCAGTTTCGTTTGGAATGACAGCAAGTGCTGCTTGTCATCTCAAGCCATGAGTTTTTACAGGGAAAACCTAATAATAGCTTGAAATTTATGGAGGACCATGCCAAAAAGCCCCCTGGGCTCCAGAGGGCAGGGGAGGGCAGGAGTGGGGGCAGAAAACACAATTCCCTGATTGTAAATAATTGAACCAAATTAAGCTCTTTCCCCCTTGTGCACAAAACATTGGATTTATAGGCGCTGAGCTAAACAAAGGTTATCAAATACAGTCACCAAGAGATTTGGCAAATCTGAATCACGTGCCAGAAAGGCAGCTGAACAATATAAAGCATGTTATAGATTATACTCTGCTGTATTCCAGAAAAAGACTTAAAACAGTACTGCAGAGCTTATATTTCCTTCCTGGGGAGAGGCAGGATGTGAGGTCTGTGTGCTGCGGAGCGAGGATGGCGTTCCAGCTGGCATCGTGTATAAATGCCGAGACCAGGATTTCATAGCCAGGATACGCGCTATCCCCAACAGATATTCCACTTCTTTTAGAGTCACATGTTAAGATTTGCCTTTTAAATTGAGTTAGCATTTCATTTGCCTTTTCTAAAAATACCAAGGGGCCTTGAAGTCCTTTTGCTGCTCATGGGGTACCCATGACACAGCAGTTAGGTTATGCTTCTTTTTCATTGCCCACCCTTTTTCCTTAAGTTTAGTAACAATGTGTCATTTGATGTGCAGGGAGGTCCTGCACATGCCTCTGTTCTCTAGGCCTCGGTCTCTGTTCCTAACCGTCTCCATGGGTTTGTACTGAACCAAGGGGCCAAGGAGGCGACACGTTGGGGCCATGGATGAGAAGAGGCAGCAAAGGTTTCCCCCTTAGTACTGTGTTCTGATCAACTGACTGAAGGAATTTTATAATTGCTTTTATTTTTTATTATTAAATGAGGGTTACCCCGAGGTTCACAGTGCTAACTCTAAGGACATGGTAGGCTATTTTCTCCCAGCAATTTCTATGATAAGAGTCAAGGTTACTGCTGGCAGGAGGGTAGTGGGATTGTTTTAAAAGGCACACAAATCCATATATGTACAAAGCAATGAAGACAAAAAACATCTCACACACGTAGCTTGTAAATGTCTGCAGAGACTTTGTGATACATGAAAATGTTTAAATCTCATAGTCTGTGGTAAATCCCTAATGTTATATAGAACTAAAGTATAGTTACTATCATGCAGAGAATCCATGACATCTTTACATTCAAACTGGTCCTTGTTCAATATTGAGAAATGACAAACCTGTTGAGTCAGCAAGTATGTTAGTGGTGATCTGGGACCGGAGGTGGAAAAGGATGGAGATGCCCACAAGGGATCTCACTGGAGTCATGAAACATTCCAAACTTGGGTCAGGGTGAGGGTTGCACAATACAATTGATTAAAAAAAAAATCACTGTATTATATATTTCAAGTGGGTATATTTTGTGGTATGAAAATTATGCCTCAGTAAAGTTGCTTAAATATGCAGGCTGAGGCATGAATTAAAAACAAAACAAAACAAACAAAACTTCACAACAGTGGCCCTTGAAAATTCTCATTTTCATTATCTTATTTTCAAATATGCAAAGGGAGAGATGAAATTTATCACCCGTATATCATTCACTGGTCACTTGTTAGAGACACACACTTCTGTTAATCCCCACGGAGTTAAAAAAAAAAAAAAAAGCTTCCCCTATACTTGTTGTTTGTCCCCTTTGGAATACACCTTGAGAAAGAAAAGAGGAAGTTCACATTCACTTGCAACCCACATCCATAATGCCAACTTGCCAAATACAAACCATACAAACACATACACACGCGTGCACACACGCACACCCTCGAAGAGCATGAAGTTTCTGCCAACTGTGCTTGCTTCGGCTGACTGAGAGTCTATGAGAAAGCCTAGATAAGATTAGGATGAAATATTTTCCACTCCCCTTTTCTTTCACTGTCACTTTTGCAGGGTGAGTGCAAGTGGCTGGTGTGGGACTGGGGCACTAATCCTAAAACTGCAAAGTTTCAGATTAGGCCTGAACCACACTGAGTAACCGTGTTCCCCAGATCACCTCCTGCTAGACGACATCTTTGTTGTCCCCCTGGCCCCTCCCTAGCCTTGGGCTCAAGGCCAGGTGCCCATGCGGTGCTGCCCTTTGAGAAAAATACATGGATTATAATTGCCAACAACAACAAAACTTAAAAGGACTGAATGCAAACTCTTCTTTTGAGAGGAAAGAATAAAGGTTGCAAACGGACCTTTCCCAGGTTTTTACAAAATGCTTTGGGGCCTGCTGCATACAGTCTATTCCTCAGTGTTTTTCAGTTGAGGATAATAGGCAATTCTTGTGCCATTTATGGAGGAAACCTTGTGAAATCTGGTGTCTGGCTTTCCTTGGTTTCATTCTGTCCTTGTAAACTTTTGCTTTTGTAGGCTGCTCTCAACACTGATGACATCACCCGTTCGTGGGAAAGTGCACTGGAAAGTAGAGTGCTTCACCCCCACACAGCTCCTTACTGGCGTGAGGTTAAGATAAGGTCCTACAGAAAGACATTTGAGTGATTAGGGCTGCCCAGGGCTGCTCCTCTGGCCCTATCCCTGGGTGGCTGTGCCTCTTGGCCCAACTACAGATGCAGCCCATTTTCAGCAGTCCTGACCTTTCCTGGTGGCAAAGAAACTGACTGCTTATTAGAGTATTTGAAAACAAAATACACCTGCCCTGTAGGATTCTCTTGGGAGAGCTGACACCACAGCCATTGGGAAATCCTGGCTCAGAGTAAAGCCATTCTGTTTTCATTACCATTTAAGCTGATGTGAAATGTTAATTATCCAATTGAAAATGCACGCACACTCTAACTATGGCACCTCCTTTTGAACCTGTGCTGGGCTGAATGCTAAGGTTTGGAGGGTAAAGCTCAGGAAGTCAATGAAATTGCGGGAAATAGGAACACACTTGGGGATGTCCACCTCACCAGAATTCTTAACATAAGCTCATAATGAAAATAGCTGAGAATTTTCTTGACTTTCTATTTTTTCAATTGCTGTTATAGAGCAGATCTAGAAATACCTTGGGAAGCCTAAAAACCATTTATCAAGACATTAAAGAAGAAGGATAAAGAGATCTAAACTTTTTTTTCTTTTTATGGCTGCACCTGTGGTATAGGGAAGTTCCTGGGCTAGGGGGTCAAATTGGAGCTTCAGCTGAGGCCTATGCCACAGCAACACTGGATCCGAGCTGCACCCGAGACCTACACCATGGCTTGCAGCAACACCAGATACCTAACCCTCTGAGCAAGGCTAGGGATTGAACCCACATCCTCAATGGATACTAGGTCACGTTCTTAACCCACTAAGCCATAATGGGAACTCTGAGATCTAAAATTTTTTATTGTACCAAATATATGCATGGTCCTGAACTGGGTACTTCATAAAGGCCTTCTCATGTAATCCTCAACTTGAAAGGAGATTTTCACATCCCTATTATGGAG
Source organism: Sus scrofa (assembly GCF_054392235.1). Classification (NCBI taxonomy): domain Eukaryota; kingdom Metazoa; phylum Chordata; class Mammalia; order Artiodactyla; family Suidae; genus Sus; species Sus scrofa. The sequence goes on along the minus strand of NC_139385.1, from coordinate 112,411,880 downwards.
GTTAAGAAACTAAGGCTGAGAGTCAGACATAGAAAACAAACTTATGGTTGCCAAAGGGGAAAGGGGGGAGTGGTAAATTAGGAGCTTGGCATTAACTTATAGACACTATTATGTATAAAATAGATAACCAACAAAGACTTGCTGTATAGCACAGGGAACTATCCTTAATATCTTATAATAATCTATAAGGGAAAAGAATCTGAAAAAGAATAGATATATATCTGTATGACTGAATCACTTTTCTGTACACCTGAAACTATCAACACTGTAAATCAACTATACGTCAATAAAAAAAATTAAAAAAGAAACTAAGAATGAGGGAAATTAAGCACTTTACCTCTAGTAAGTGGGAGTGGGTGAATTTGAATTCAGGTCTATCCAAATCTAAAGTTCATGTTCTTTAATACTCTGCTGTGCATATTCATTAATACAGCACTTGGATTTTGCATAATTTTCTAATACTGACACATTGTTAACCAGCTAATCTGTGAGCTCAGCAATGAGAACACCAAATCTGTTTGAAGTAGGATGGAGAGGAAATACTGATCAACACTATTCCCGCTATCTCCAAGATAGCTAAGAGGACAGGGGGACTCAGAATGACTGGGTACAGTTTGCCCTGAGAAGAGTTTTGTTTTGGGTGGGATGCTGCTATATTGCCTTCTGACCCCATCTTTTTGGGGTAGATCCGGGCAGACTGTGTTTGTGTATAGATACATGCCTTGGACTGTGACCTCCAGTGAACCTGCTCCTGGGACTCCTACTTATGCTACAAGACTAGAACTTGATTTCCAAATTTTCCTCTAAGTCTTTGCAGAAGGTGACGGATGAGAGCATGTCCCCAATACACCCTTCCTGGGCTCCACTGAGCCCTGTGCCTGGGCAGCTGTATATCACATGCAGCTTTGGTCCAGGCCCAAAACGACCTCACCTCCCCTGAGGTCACTTCCATTAGTGGCAGAGGGCTGTGCTGATGAAGATTATCTTGAAGATTATGCTATTTTTCACCAGCTAGGTCAGAGCTGAACATGTTTAAAAGAGTTTCCAGTTAACATAGCATTTCAGTTCTTACATGTAGGAAATGCTAAGAATCTACAGGTATAGAGTTAAGTCTATTCATTTCTAAAATTTCCTAAGCATGGACTCTACTAGGTGTTTGATGCCAAAGGGGAATAAGGGTAGTGTCTGAACTCAAGGAGCTTGAATATAATCCACTGTTGCATGCTTTAAAAATGGAAAAGACTAAAATTAAGACAAAAGAGAAATGAATAATTTCCCCTCAATTGTAAGCTATATGGGAAAGAGTTATTACTTTGTGAATAAATCCAAGGTGGAAGGATAGTGATTAAATGCCAGATTATAAAAGTGAGATAATATTGATTCTGTGATTTACCATTGATATTGACTACACATGGCCAGTTATTTCTCTATAAACCTTAATTTTATCATGTAACAGGATACTGATGCTCACTCTCCTATATTCCATAAAGTTGCCTTTAGACAGGGCCATCACTATAAACAGGTCATGGATGTGGTACCCTGTATGTCTTCAGGGTGTCATTTAGATGATGCTGACCCCTCCAGATTGCAGCATACAGCCTGTGCAACTATCTAAATTACTTTAGGATCCACTGAGAGATGAAGAAGCATCTAACTTAATAAATTGTAAGGAGTTTTTACTTCATTATACTATGGAATATCTTAGCTTTCAGAGGTGTTAGAAGCCAGGAAGTTAAAAACTGAAAAAAAGAAAGAAATCAATAGCTTATTTTTGTTACAAAACCAGATGTTTCATAGCATAGTGCCAAACAGAAAAATCTCATTTTCAGGAGGTGAGTCTAAGGGACAAAAAAGTTTTGGGAGGAGGTAAAAGCAATCACTTCATATAACTTAATGATGTAACCTAAACAGGATCACAGATAATATATAAACAGTGTTATGCCCAGCACACATTGGAGCTACATGATAAAATTTAAAAATTTTCACTGTTATGATCATAAAACTTCATTTTCTGATGGTTTCCATTCCTTTTGACTTGGAGAGTTGATCTCAGTGTTAGTGGTGATAATTATTTCATGCAGTTTATACCAGTTTTTAGTTGACAAAGTGCTCTGAAACCTGTATTACTTAATCCTCTCATCAGTTCTTCAAATTGCCATGGATTATTGTGCCTGTTTTACAGGTAAGAAAACAGAGGCTGAGTCAAGCTAATTCCAGAGATACAGTGAATGATGGCTAGAAGTTCTGTTTCCTGAATTAGGTTTGAAAGCCCTTGTTCCTACACTTCCATGGTGCATATTAACCCTGCACCCAGAGGGCAAAGTGAACAGCTAGTATAGCTAGTTTTATATCAAATGTTTCCTGCGGTATTTAGAAATCCGGGAGTGATATAACTTAAAAATGCCATATGATTTTCTAAAACAAGATTAAAAAAAAAATATTCCATACACAAAATAGGGAAAAAAAAAATCCTAAAATTGTCTACTTCCTTCCCCTTCATACCTTAAAGAGCTCTCAGGTGAAATAATTCCTACTTGACAGAAATTGAAGGATATTCAAAACACAGGAAGCCAACAAAAATATGACAATCCCAGTGGTTAAGGGACAGTCTACAACACAAAATTTTTAAACTGTCCTGTTCCCAAGTGTAAACAAACAGTAAAGGGAAGATAAAGTGGGCGGCAGGCAAGCTTCAGGCATAAGCCCAACCACATTGTATGGAGAAAGACCAAGGCAAGACTAAGGTCAAGCTATTTCTAACTCATTAATGTCTAAGAGTTTTCTCTATAATTAAAGAAGAATGCTTACCTTTATATGACTTGATTGAAAATGAGCAAGAGATTAAAGAAAAAAATCCATATTTGGAATCTAATATAAGCTTGTCTTAACTTAATATACCCAAATTTTACTCAAGCAAGTGATTGTAAGCTAAAAGAATGTCAATTACAAGTGGTCCCTAGTATGAAAAAGGCTGGGTTCCAAATGTTCCTTTTTATGCTTTTTTCTCTTGAATTTTGAGCCTGTTTGTATCACATTGCTTCTTCAGGGAAGCAATGTGATAAAACATGGTAATGAACCTATACTAGGCTGCTGCAAAATGCCTATTTAGCACTCCACAGAGTATACCTTAAGTTTTTAACAGCACTGGCCTGAGTTCTGGGTCTCAGAAGCAGAGATCACAGGAGAGAAAAAAGAGATAAAATAATCTTGCTTCTCAAAGTTCCCACCATTGCCACAATTTGAATGATGAAAAAAATGTTTCTGTTCTGAGAGCTTTAGTGCCTAATGCTAAACCCTGAAGTTTATTTTTGCTCCTTCTTACTACAGTAAGAGTAACCTACTCTTATATATTCTATTCCTCAAAAATAAGCTCCACTAGGAGTTCCCACTATGGTACAATGGGTTAAGAATCTGACTGCAGCGGCTCAAGTTGCTGCAGGGGCATGAGTTTGATCTCTGGCCTGGTGCAATGGATTAAAGGATCAAGTGTTGCTGCAGCTGCAGTGTAGGTCACAACTGAACTGTGGCTCAGATTCAATCCCTGGCCAGGGAATTTCCATATGCAGCAGTGTGGCCATTAAAATAAACAAACAAACAAAAAGCTACACTATAGGAATATCTGTTCATCTTCCTTGATTCTAATTTTAATTCTCAGCTCTCTCTAGAAGGTGTTAGGAATAAAACAATCTGACATATCAATTCATACTAATGTGTAAATGATTGTACATTAATTTATATATACAACACATACATACATAAACACATGTGCAACGTAACTGCATTACTTATGTGTTAGCTAGGCATCATTCTAGGAACCAGGGATATACAAGAGAAAAAGGGCAAGGTTTCTGCTGCCATGAAGCTTACATTTCAATAGGGAGAGTTTGCCAATAATAATATTCAAAAACAAGCCAAAAAATCCAGAAACTAATAAGTACTCTATAGAAAATAGGGTGATATGCTCAACATCACTGATTATTAGAGAAATGCAAATCAAAACTACCACGAGATACCACCTCACACCAGTCAGAATGGCCATCATTAGTAAGTCCACAAATAACAAATGCTGGAGGGGGTATGGAGAAAAGGCAACCCTCTTGTCCTGTTGGTAGGAATGTAAGCTCGTACAACTACTATGGAGAACAGTATGGAGGTACCTTAGAAATCTATACATAGAACTACCATATGACCCAGCAATCTCACTCTTGGGCATATATCCAGACAAAACTTTCCTTAAAAAAGACACATGTACCTGAATGATCATTGCAGCACTATTCACAATAGCCAAGACATGGAAACAACCCAAATGTCCATTGACAGACAATTGGATTAAGAAGGTGTGGTATATATAAACAATGGAATACCACTCAGCCATAAAAAAGAACGACATAATGTCATTTGCAGCAACATGGATGGAACTAGAGACTCTCATCCAGAGTGAAGTAAGTCAGAAAGAGAAAGATAAATACCATATGATATCACTTATATCTGGAATTTAATATAAGGCACAAATGAACCTGTCCAAGAAAAGAAAATCATGGACTTGCAGAATAGACTTGTGGTTTCCAAGGGGGAGGGGGAGGGACTGGGATGGATTGGGAGCTTGGGGTTAATAGATGCAGACTATTGCCTTTGGAATGGATTAGCAATGACATCCTGCTGTGTAGCACTGGGAACCATGTCTAGTCATTTATGATGGGGCATGATAATGTGAGAAGAAAGAATGTATGCATGTATGTGTAACTGGGTCACCATGCTGTACAGTAGAAAAATAATGATAATAATGATGTAATGGGGAAATAAAAAAAATAAAAAGAAAAAAGAATGACTTAAAAAAAAAAAAGAAAAAGAAGAAGAAAATAGGTTGATATAATACTGGAAAAGTGACCACTTCATGTTATGTGGTTAGAAAAGGTCTCTTGGAAGATGTGACATTTACTATGAGATATATTGAAGACAAAGAGCCAGTCTTATGCAAAGGAAAGGGCAAAGCATTTCAGACAGCTAGCACAACTCTGAGAAAGGAATGAACTTGGTGTATGGAGCACAACAAGAAGGCCAGTGGGGCTGAAGAACAGTGGCAGGGAGGTAAACAGAATGGAAAGATAGGCAAGGCCCAAGTCACATACATTGGCCTCTGTACACCAGAGTGATGCTTTTGAAGTTTAGCCTAAGTGAAAGAGGAAGACTTGGAAGATTGTAAGGAGAAATTCTATCTGATTTATATCTTAAAACCACCTCTAGCAGAAGCGTGGAGACAAATAGGAAGCTACTACAAAGTTCAGAATGACAGAGAATGGCTGCCTAGACTAGGATGGTTGTGGTGGAGACAACTAAGTAGGTCTGATCAACACATCCTGTAGAGGAAAGATCTGCAGGAGTTATGAATGGATTCACTGGGGATGAGGGAAAAGTAATCAGGAACACCTGGGCAGAGGACGGCATTTTCCTGAGAGATACAGGGTCTGGAAAGAATTGGTTTGGTTACAGGATAAGGCAGTTGAACAATAGAAATCAACAGTTTTATTCTGGATGTGGTAATTTTGAGCTGCAAATTGCACATGCAGCACTGATACTGGAAAGCAGTTGAGTCTAGAACTGTGGGAGAAGTTTAGGATAGGGATATACATTTGGAAATTATTGGTGTGTCGATGGCATTTAAGCCTTGGAGACTAGGATGGTGAGCATGGACCAAGAAGAGGGCTGGAGACTAGGATCTGCCTCATTCCAACATTTGTAGGTGGGGAGGGATGTCCAGGAAGCCCACTCTCCTCCAGATAGGTGCCTCTGTAGGAGGGTGATTCAGGAAAAGAGGGTCTTTCTCTATTAACAGGTAGCAATAGCAGACACACCTGAGGGCTGTCACAAGTCCTTCTATGCCAGTAGCTTATGAAGAACATTTCACTACCAGTTGGTATGGAGCTCTGTCTCATCTGAAAAGTCATAAGCTCTTTCCCCCAAGATTTTCAGTATGGTAAAATATTTTTTTTCATGCTTTTTAGGGCTGCACCCGAAGCAGATGGAAGTTCTCAGGCTAGAGGTTGAATTGGAGCTGTAGCTGCCGGCCTATACCACAGCAACCAATGCCAGATCTGAGTGGTGTCTGCAACTCACACTGCAGCTCACAGCAATGCCAGATCCTTAACCCACTGAGCAGCGCCAGGGATTGAATCCACAGCCTCATGGATATTAGTCAGGTTTGTTACTGCTGAGTCACAATGGGAACTCCTGTAAAAATACTTTTAATGAGATACATAGACACTTAATGTGCCTTGAGGCAGGAGGACTAGTAGGGCAGGTTTTCAATGACCATAAGGCCATCACAATGTAACAATCTAAGCCTCACCTAGGAAGAGGAAACAGTGTATCAATCACTAACCAGGAGCCCTTCTACTTTAGGAAAGTGTCAAGGCATCAGCCTAGAGAAAGAGCTGGGTCGGCAGGACCAATGCTGATGAATGGTAGGCTGGAAGTGAAGAGAATTCTTCCTCTTTATTCGTCTGCCTATAGCAATTGGGCTTTGTCATTCAGGAACAGAAGCATCCTTTTTCCCCCCCGCTTTCAGGAGTCAGGAGATATAATAAAGCACTGCTCTGAGTCATCAGGGTTGAAGGATAAAGTCAGAAACATTGAATAAGATGCTGAAGGAACAATTCACTATTTTTTTGAGGGGGTATCTGTTTATACAGATATGATTATCAGAGATTACCTGTGAATATACTGGGGAGTATTCTGCACAGTTAATATTGGAGCAAATTGTAGGAATTCTCCCAATCATAGAGCAAATATGGGAAGAATTCCCAATGGGAAGAAATTATGGCAGTGTAGGGAAACCATTTTGACAACTAATAATTCTGTTGTATTCTCCAACAGGTTTTCTTCCCTCTTGATACCCCCACCTGGATTCTGAGCTGATTTTAAGTGGCAGAAAAAAATGACTCCAAGCACTAAGGTTTACTGTTCTCCATGTTTCATGTTAAAGAAAAGAATTTAATCATATGACTGCCATACTGTTGAAAGGAATTTATTAATATGTGAAATATAGAGCCATTTTGGAAGATTGGTATATAGAAAAAGGAGCCAGTGTTGAGATGTTGATATGAAGAGTTGGGGAAAAAAAAACACCCCAAAACATTTTCAAGGCCAAAGATATGAAAGGCATTTTTTTTTTTTAAATCTCTTTTAAAGCAAGAGATGCGTTTGGTAGGACTAACTGCTGACTTTTTCAGAAAGGCAGGCTAATTGGGAATGACTGTCAGGAGACCTAATTTTGCCTTCATGACCATAATTTGCACACACTCTCCTTCAGGGCTAATTTCAAGGCCAAGAGTGGGTACTAACTTGGGCACCTTCTGATACAGTGACTTAGGCCTTAAGGAAAGCAGATCTTCAAAACATTTTCCTATAGTAACCAGTGATAGAGCCACAGCTAGCTATGATGCTTAGTTCCTGCGGTTGTATATATGTTCTCTAAAGAAAGCAACTTACTCTTTCATGTTTTTCCTCCTGCTTGCTACATTTCTGGCCGTTTTCAGGAAAAAATCAAAATGAAGGCCACACAGCACTGCTGGAACACAGCTGGAGTTGAGAGGGAGCCTGCTCTCTCCTCTGAGGATCAGCCATCAACAGGAAGGCTTTGCACAGCCCTGCTCACCAACGTGGGAGGAAAAACTCTCTCTCAATCCCTCGGCTTCTCCATTAACTCTGCTGGACCATAAAACCTTGCTGGGCCCAGCAAGCCCAGGACTCCTTAGGAGTTGATCAGTTGTGTAAATACCACATGCCATGGCTGACTGCTATAAATATAGACATTCCATCCATCCTTCCTTTCGCAAGGATGAGGGGTCCAGATTTATACCGGTCAGATCATACTCAGCTGTTCAATATCATGATCACAAAAGACACCATTTTACTGAATTTCTTCTATGTCCCAGACGCTTTACTAGCTGTATAACTTACCAGTGTTTTCTCCAATCCTTACCACAATTCTGCAAATTAAGCATGGTTATTCCTATTTTGTCAATGAAGAAATGGAGGCTCAGGGAAGTAATTTATCCATTGTCACTGAGATAATAAATATTCACTAGCTGTGAATTTCAGTCAAGAGATCTTGTGGTTTAAATGGCACTTTTTTCCAGTCTCAAAAAGCAAAATCCAGATTGCTAACTATGGCCAGTGTTAGTAGAAATCACAGCATTTTTGTCAAGGCTGTGGCAAACATGGAAAGGGGAAGGGGTATGGCAACTTCAGCAGGACTATATGTTTCCCCTAAGGCCCTGCCTTTTCCCAGGTCCACTGCAACCTTTGCCATTGACCTTCTGTTGGGAGAGATGTGAGTCTTGCTGACCAGTGCTGGGGAGCAGGTGCAGAACTTCTCACAATAAGCTCTGCTGGCCACCAGAATCACCTATGATCTGAACACACACATTTCTGGGACCTTTTTTGGATCTTCTGATTCCATGGTGGTGGGGGTCTCAGGCATTTGCATTTTTAAACAAGCTCCCAGGTAATTGTGGTATGCACCGAAGTTTGAAAATTACTGCTGTCAACGTTTTATGTTTTGGAGGAGAATATCTTACCCAGAAGAGCAAGTAGTCATAATGAGCTACCGTTGTTGGCTGAAAGAAAAATTCAGCTTACAGGAGTGCAAGAAGAGAGGTCCACTGGGCCTGCTCGCTTAGGCCAGGATTCCTGTTTCTCTGTTCTGATCCATGTCTAGTTTTTACTTACTCCCATGAACAGTGGGGTTAAGAGACTATCATGTCAGGTCTCAAGGATTTATCTCAGTTACCAAAAAATACAGGGTTTTATGGAAATCATCCAAACTTGACAAAATACAAAGAAGACATAACTTTTGCTCTTGAGAAGGATTCTATAGTTGTGTTCTTGAAAATTCTAATTGTAATGGGAAGCTGGCCTGTCAATCTATCCATCAAATCAATCTGCTCTCTCTATGCAGGCAGGCAGTCCCTCCGGGAATGCTTTCCTGTCATCATGATGATACTGACCAGCTTTCGAACGTTGGGAGATGCCATGGCAATGATCTGGCAGTGACATCACTAACAGCTCTGGGCTTTTGTCTTTTATAGGCCAAGTTTCTTATCACAGCCCTTGAGATAGTAGGAACAAAAAGGGGTCAAGTGGGCAAATGGGCTTCTACTCCTGGGGGACTCACATGTGAAAGTATCCTTTACCTGGCACGGAAGTTCCAAGCGCCACAAACACCACTGCAGTCACAGAATCCTTCAGGCCGATGGTGCAGCCGAAGTGGGAAGCCAGGTCTCCGATGAAAGCTGTCAGGATGCCAATCATGAGGATGGAGACAATAAAACATGCCCAGCCATTCCAGTATTCTGTGGGGGGGACGAAGGCGAAGAGGACCTTCCAGAACACAGTCAGAAAGTGCATCACATAATCGAAGCAGGAGGGCAGTTTCTCCTCCCCACATTCATCATCATCATCATCTTCCCCTGGAGAGAAAAGAATGAAGAATATTTCATCAAAACCTGTGCTATCAGGGTCTCCCTTTCTCCCACTTCCACCTTCCTAGACCTGCCAGCCCTCCCCTGAGAGGTGAGTGAAGCTTAGGTTTTCCAAGTGTCAATCATAACTGATTATTTAGGTATTGACAGGCCCCGTGGCAGTGGTTCACGGCTCAAGAGCAAAAATTTAGGCCTCCACCAATTCTGATTCTGTGCAATCAATGCACGCTTTCTACTCCATTTCACTTCCATTGAGACCTGTCATTTCAGAGACACGAAAAGGGTTTCTCCCCAAAGGCAGGAAAATTGTATGCCTGGCTTAGAGAGAGGCCCCTTTTGATGAAAGATAACTGACAATTCTTCTACCGGGATTCTTCAGCTTGGAGTCTGGCTCTGGGGATTCATGATTCTAAGATCCCATGTAGGCTCAAGTTCAGACAGGGTTCTCAATCATAGCCCTGGGCCCTGCCTATTTCTCCAGCTTCATCTCCTGCAACTACTTCAAACTCAAACATCATCCTAGGCAAATGGAATTATTTGGATTTTTCAAAAAAAATTGTGTGTACTTTCTCCTACTTTTGTCCCTTAGGACTAAATGTACTTGGCATGTCCTAATCATTCCTTCTTTATCCTTTAAAAATCACTGCCTCTGTGAAGCTTTCTCTGACCATCCCCGCCTGTACTCCAGCTGTACTGGGGATTTCTAGGATCTTCCATAACCCCCAACACTTGTAACACTGGATTGGTGGTTTTCAAAGTGTGGTGCCTGAGCAACAGCAGCAGCACTAGGGAACTTGCTAGATATGCAAATTCTTGGCCCCACTGAAATCAGAAGCTAGCGGGTTGGGGGGTGGGGTGGGAGGTGGCCAAATCTGGTGCTTGAACAAGCCCTCCAGGTGATTCTTATATGTATGCTCCCTCTGAGAACCACTCTCTAGATTGTGCCTGTTCACTTTTCTTTCTTTTCAACTTGACTAAGAGCCTGTCAAGGGCAGGAATTTGTTCATTTGCATGTACTTACTGTTTGGTCTTATCTCCACCATGTGCAATAGCTGGCTAAATTAAATGAAGGCATGCATGATTTTCCACTGACTTTCTATAACTACTTAATTACATAACATATCACAATGTTGCTAATTATGTCATACCATCAAAGCACAAAGAAGTTCACAAAGCTTACTATCTAAAGGAGCCAGGATAGTAATAACAATACTCTAAAATGGAGACTTCATTTACAATGTGATATAACCCCCATTCACATATTTTCAAGTTAGGGTACCCAAAGTCAACTCTTCTTGAAGTGGTGGCTAAATATATTTATGGGTTTTGTAGACATTTTGTAAAGAAACTCTCTTTTTGTTTCACCACCACCATCTCCCAAACCTTCTCACCAGGGATCCACGTCCTTCAACTAATGCAGCTGGGAGCAGATAAGGCTGTCCCATTTCCCAGGTGACCAAGTGATCTGAGATTGCCAGCATGGGGCAAACGTGTGTTCTCTTCATGAGATACTCCATGGTGAAGCCATCTGGTGCAGCTCATAATTGGGAAAAGCCTCTGAAAGCAGGAGAGCTTTGAGGGAGAAGTCCCTTTCCCAGAACACCAGGAGTGTCTGGATTTGTCATCTATTATCTTTTAGGATGGCAGAAGAGGTAATGGCTCACTCTTCAATGAGGACCTGGTCAGTATTACCATACAGATAAAACTCTGGGAATCTGCAGAGGAAGCAGCTTCATCTTTGAGACTTTGGAAGGTCTGCAAGGAGCTTTTGGGAGGGAGTTCCCAGCAGATGGATGGAGTCACCTTTGGAAAAGAATGTGGGAGAGGACTTGACCCAGGTCAGCAGATGGAAAAGTGTGTGACTCATGGGAGTGAAAAAGCATGGCTGACTATGTTCAAGTAATTGAACAAGGGGGTCATTAGACTGAGGTGGCTCTAATGCCTTAGTAACCACTGTAAGCAAAACAAAACCTAAGCCAGAGTCAATTCCTCTAATACTTTTGTATCTGAGAAAATGAAATTGAGGAACCAATGATCACAAACAGCTACCTTTCACCTTTGCCTGAAAGCGCATGTTATGGGCTGAGTTGAATCTCCTCCAAATTCATATGTTGAAGCCCTGACCCCCAGTTCCCAAGAACACATCTGTATTTGGAGACAGGACCTTTAAAGAGATGCTTAAGTTAAAATGAGCCTGTTAGGGTGCCCTTAATCTGATCTGACTGATGGAACTTGGGACAAACAGAAAACTATCAGGGATGTGTGCACACAGAGGAGATACCATGTAAGGACACAGCAAGGAGGCAGCCCTTCCTTCTCCCAAGCCAAGGAAAGAGGCCTCAAGAGGAAGCCAAACCTGCCAAAACCATAATCTTGGATCACAACGCTCCAGAACTGAGAAAATACATTCCTATTGTGTAAGCTACCCAGTCTGTGGTATTTCATGAAGGCAGCCGTAGCAAACTAGTACAGCCCCTTAGGAAGCATCCGATGTCATAGCACTGACATGTTTCTATTACCTACTCCTTTCTTGTTTCCTTCTCCATTTCTTTTTTCCTTCTGTTACCAAACCAGGTTCATTCGGCCCCAAGCACAGCAAGCCAAAACGTTGAGATGCTGGGGTTTGCAGCAAAGAGAAGGCTTATTTACAAGGTAGCCAAGTGAGCAGATAAGAGAACAAATCGCAAACCTCCTGAAAGCACAGAGCTTGGGGTATTTATGGGTTAAGGACTAAACAAGCAGGACGGTCCAGGGCGTTGGGAGTGTGAAGAAAGGTGATTGAAAAAAGATGCAGGAATCTTGGTTCTGCGCAGGTGTAACTGAGCTGCAGGCCTCTGCACATTCACTGAGATCAGGCATTCACACATGCCCAGTTGGAGGGTCAGGCTTAGCCAGCTCAGCTCCAACTCGACACAGCTGACTCCAAGTTCCCAAAACAAACAGCTTATTGTTTAAGCAGCTTGGAGGACATGCACGTCTTAAAACAACCTTGATTAGTGAAGGCGGGTGAAATGGATTTGACCCACAGTTTCATATCTTTCACCTTTCTTCCCATTTCCCTTTTACCCTCCACTTGAGCTCCAAGTGGAACTCACTGTGAGAAATGCATTGAGGGGTTTGAGGGTTTATTTGAGGAGGCGGGGAGGGGAGTAGAAAGAAGAGGACCCTGTTTTTATCTTCCATTCTCTCTACTCCCCATTCCAATGGGGGTATGAATTATCCCAGGATAGTTCAGGAAAAGCACTAGGCTTTCTAGTTACATTTATTTCATATCTGATCCTTCAAAATTTAAATATTTGTAAACATTTTATAATTGCCGTGGAGGGTATGATTAAAACAGTTTGGAAAACACTGAATTTTAATCAATTATTCATAGAAACACAGATTATTCTGCCCCTAACTCTTCAAAATTACTTAATTTAGGGTGTCTAAGTCTCCTATTGTGAAGATGAACAAGGAAACATATAATGAAGCTTCTCAGAAGAAATGACACTTGTAAATTGAGAGTAGATATTATATTTTCTTTCAAGATGGAAATAATAATACCTTTCCCATGAGGGATGCACAGGGAATAATTAGATCATCTCTGCAAAGTGTTTGAGGATATTTCAAGGTAATGATTATCATGGTAGTTATCATTATTTTCCTCCACCTGGGATTGTTACTGCATTTCCCCATCATTATTTAATTACTTAGTCAAGATGCTGGATCCTAAGGTGACATTCTAGGCTTTTAAAAACAAAATCTAATATTGCCCTCTGGAATGAACTTTATGATCTATAGGTGTGCAATGCAAAAAAACATGTGAGAAAGAGAGAAGGAGGAAGGGAGGGAGGAGGAGAGAGGTAGAGAGAGAGAGGGAAAGGAGGAAGGAGGGGAGAGAGAGAGAAAGAGATTGATTTCCTCTGTAGGCTTCCAACATTGTAAGGAATCTTAGCTATTTTAATGCTCAAGTAGGGACTGCGAGTCCCATCTGTTTTATTGCATTTGAAAGTAGAAGTGGCTTCCCACCCGTTTCCCTGGTATCTCACTGCTCTTTATAAATTTTAATCTCCGACTAAGATGTCATTTAAATATTAAAAATGATCCCTGACTGCCATGTATGATGCATACTTACTCTGTTTTGGAGAAGGACAAAGAAATATTATGTTCCTCCTTCACCATCTGGACAATTCTTAAAAGTGTGCTTCTTGCAAAGAGTGGTGGATTTTTTTTTTTTTTTTAAACCCAGAAACGCCTGGAGCATCTTTTATGTGACGGCAAAGATGATAGCAATTTGCTGGTTCTGTCTGTTTGCCAGCTCGGGGTTACTGGACACCACAATTCTTTTGAGTCCCTCTTTTGCATTAGCAAAGAAACAGGCCAGTTGGTGAGCTTCCTTTTATAGGATCTCAAGCAAAGTATCCTCTTAGAATCCTTCTTTTCAGCTTTATGGATTTCACTAATGGGAAGATAATAAACAAGCTGTATTTGATTAAGCTTTCCCATGGCCTTTTAAATGGCTTCCTTGATATATGTTGGACTTCCTAAATATAACTACAAGAATAAGCAAATCATTAAAACCACAGATAGTGGAGAGAGCATTACCTCAATGATTGATATAATGGTGCTTGCATTGACCCTGTTCTAGAGTACGTGAACAAGCGCATCATCAATACAATTAATTGATTGTGAAAGGCAACCCCTGGGCTTGGCACCTGCAGATCTAAAGTAAACCAGGTTTGCCTCAGGGAGAACTTTGAAAACTGGAAACAGAGGCTGCTGGGGTGTAGTTGACACTTGGCTCAGAAGACTTAACTCAATTTCTGGTTTTGAGAGCTTGTTTGGGGGCAAGGCACTTGACATCCTTGGGCCTCAATTCCTCATCTGTCAGATGAGTTTCCTAACTCCCACACCAGGAGAGGAAATGCCCAAGTCCTTCGGAAAACTGCAAACCCCTTTACAGACAGACTGGCCATAGTCCATCATTGCTACTTGTCAGAAGGAAGGCAGTAAGTCAATATGATCTCAGTATCCTGATTTCACAGAATCTATATTCTGTTTGAATGAGCCATTATTACTACAGCTTCCCCCAGCTGCTTGGTTTAAAAAAAATAAAAAGGACAAAAAGATCAGAGGAAGAGAACGTGATGGGGATTCTACTAAATGTCAGACACTGAGCTAAATTTTTCACATGCCAGCTCTTACTTAATCCCTACAATAACCCTGTGAGGTGGGCATCATTTATCCCATCATACAGATGAAAAACCTGAAGTTCAGAGACTTTAAGTGACTTTCTAAAATAATGACACAGTCAGTAAGTGGCTGAGTTGGGATTTGATCTCACAGCCCCAGGATTATTTTTCTTCCCATGAAGTCTTGCTGCAGCAATCTGGGGAGGTTAGCATCGATCATCACATACTGCTTCAACGTTTGACTCTGAGAATTCTTCTAAGCCTCCCGCTATACAAATATAAGGTTGCCTTTTTGTAGGAATGTAAAAATGAATGATGTAAGGATGTGCATCATACTTAATGCTTGTGTTCTATTTTTTAGACACGGTTTATTTTATAGATATGATTTTTTTGGACAGAGTCAGCCATATGCTCTTTCTGGAGACCAACTAAACCCAGAAGACAAGACGATAAAGTAAGGGAGGGCACCATGGTGATGGTTGCTTCTGAACCTCTAGAGTGTGGCAAGTTCTTATTTCTAAATCCAATATCCTGGTTTGCCTCTAGCTCTTTACTCTAGAATTTGGGAAACTGGCCTAAAAGATCACAACTCTGTAATGGAAGGCAGTTTGGAGAACCTCTGCTGATCTTAACTTGAGAAGTGTCTGACTTTCAGTTCCTTCTAGGTATTCATTTCTTTATAACGAGTCCATTTTTATTTTGCAAGACTATCCTCCAACTATGGGAATAAAGAGATGATTTAGAATGCTTTCTGGGATTAGGACAGGATGGATATAGGAGGACTCTTGGGGCCAACCACACTGCCATCCATGTGATCTTCTGCACCCATTCAGCAGCCCTGTGTAATATATAAATCAATAACTGCGAAGGAAGAAGACTGCAGTGGGTTTCTACATCCTACCGATTTTGTTTCAGGCAGAATTTCTTTTTGAAATGTTATTCCTTTTTTTCCCCAGTGTGGTTGACTTGATTTTGCGTTGCTGTAGTTTCTGAGCACAAAGATTTGTTGTCCTCAAATTAACAAGGGAATTTGTTATTGAAGAGACGTTCTCTTCCTTAGCTATCACTTTACTTTTGCAACCTGATACACAGTAATTATAAATGGGGCTCTACTCTTGTGTTGTATATTTCTATTTCTCTTGTCCAAAACTTCTTACAGAATTACTAAATATTTAGGGCAAAAGAAACCTTAGCCATCAGTTAATTCACTGCTTCTAAATTTAAGAAAACAAACCGAGAATTCTGATTCAATTGATGGATTTTTTTTTTGGTCTTATTTCCTAGTATCTCTGTGTGTGTGTGTGTGTGTGTGTGTGTTTGTGTGTGTGTGCACGACATATAAGAACTTGAGTTAAACCCAGTGGCTTTTACTGTCTTTCTCATTCAATGATCTTAAAAACTTCTTTTTTCTCTTTCCCATTTTGTATGTTTGTATCTTATTTCTAGTGAGGAAGCATATCTCCATCTCTTCCTACCCTTAATGATTTCAATATGCCCCTAAATTCAGTAACGTAAAGATTCATTCCCAAACAAGGGTTTACCTCTTGTTCTGGATTTTAGAGATGTACTATAAACAGTTCCCTATGACCTAGTGGCCAGGAAGGACTTGTTTACATATTCTCTGATGCAAAGTAGAAGATGTCAGTAATTTTTCTTCCCAAGTAGATTGCAAGATAATTCCTAACAAGAAAGATCTTAAAACACAATACACTCACATTTCTAATCTATGAGTTTCCAAAGCACAGGGAAGGAATACAGACATTTCCTGCTATCAAATGAAACATATAGGTATTAGAAAAATACCTGAACTTAAAGCATTGGTGGGGGTGTCCGAGCTTGCCAAGTTTAACTCTCTGTTCAATGTGAATTCCTTTAAAAATCTCTCTGGCAGTCACCCATGCCACACTTGAGAGTACTAGCTATTAGGGAATCCATGGTCTCACAATGCACATTTTAATAGCTCTGGATGTCAGTTTGGGCTAGCAGGTCCATTCGTTTGTCTGAGTCCCATCCCTTAAGCCTTATGGCATAAGCCTAGTCCTGTTCCATGTGATATTCCTTCAGGCACGTGAATCTGGCTACTCTCATTTCACCCTTAGTTCTTGCTCCAAGTTGAGGCCAGCCAGGCTCTTTGGAGCCTTCTCTCAGTCATATTCTTCTTTTTTAAAATACGGCACATGGAGCTGAATGCAACTCCAAGGGGGCACGTGGATGGTCTTTCACCATCCTCATTCTGGGTACTTTCATCAATGACCACGTTGGGCTGTTGGTAACCATAACACCTATTGTCATACATAGAGTAAATCAACACCAACAACCCACTGTACCAATCTGTTCCAATTTCTCGGTCATGTCTTCCATTTCCACATAGTATATTTGATTTTGGGGGACACAACTGTACCATCATCTGTCTATCCTTAATAGGCTCTTTAGTGATTACTGTCTTTTTCAGTCCATGTAAAACTTTGTCATGGGAAAACTCATACTTGGACATCATACTAGGTCTTTCTAAGAACAGTCATTCTTTTTTTTTTTTTTTTTTGGTTTTTTAGGGCCACACCTGTGGCATATGGAAGTTTCCAGGCTAGGGGCTGAATTGGAGCTTTGCTGCTGGCCACAGCCACAGCCATAGCAACACCAGATCTGATCCAGTCTGTGTCTGTGACCTACACCACAGCTCTTGGCAACACCAGATCCTTAACCCACTGAGCGGGGCCAGGGATTAAATCCATGTCTTCATGGATACTATTTGGGTTCATTAATTGCTGAGCCATGACAGGAAATCCTCCAAAACTGTCATTCTTGAAGCCTTCTTGAAACTATATTTGGATTATGACAAAGTCCCTTGGTGTGGCTAGTTATCCTTGGGGAAGATGTAAGCCCTGCTGTTGGTCTCTAGTCTTACTGCCCTCATCCCCTGCAGCCAAAAGCCTGCTAGCAAGCCTGCTGGTATTATTGAAGGGCCCTTCTTCACTAGCTCCTGGGGATCAGAATTAGTGTGGAGATCCCAGACTAGAATCCTAGAATCCATTGTGCCTGGGGGCCCACAGCTGGAATTATATCTTTTACACTGGCTGATCTTTTGTTTTCTTTCTATTTCCCTGGATAGATGCACTGGTTATCAACACTATATAGCATGAAATATGAGTTCAAGATGATTGCAGCTTTGCGACTTGAACCGCTGGCGTGTTTGTAGAAGGAGAGGACATCTCTCTAGGCCCTGTTAATTATCCCCACCATCTATTGCCAAGCCAGAAATAATGATGGGCCATTCTGCCCCATAGGACCAGTGCTCATTTCAGCCCATATCTGGGGGGCTAGGGACAGGTGATGGGTGACAGTACTCAAAGGGATCCTCCCAGGTGACCGACCCTCTGTGAGTAACTTTCAACCATTTCAGAGACAAAGGAACACCTGGGTGAAATTTTCCACAAGGAACGGAATGCTTAGGGGTTTAGGCCATTATGGACCTGGTTAGGATGATGAACATAGCACAAGAAATAACTAGGGTGACAGAAATATTTCTCAGCCAAGGTAGCCACTGTCAAAAATGAAAAACGGATCCACTAAGGAGTTCTAGCTCCGTGCAAGTTGGATTATTAGCGCAATGAATCAGTTTAAAGCTGAAAATCAACCCCTGGGCCTCTTTCTCTGTTAAGAATTCCTCTCTGAGAACAGAGTGCTCGGAAATGATTGTAGGCTGACATAATGAGTTGTAGGCTGACATAATGAGTTGCATGTGGTTTTGCGCCAAGCTTTATTTTTGCAAAATAACTCCAAGTCAGGATGAGAACCTTGAAATTCAGAGTATCCTCTTACCCCTCATTGATTGTAGGATTAACAGAATTCCAGGCTCTTGCATAGAGAAGCACATTGCCTGCAGACTTGAGCACCTAAGAAATAAATCTTCAGCGAATAGAAGTGATGCTCAGCAACTGTAGATGCCTCCTGCTAGTTTAGATGGTTTAGTTAAAGTGGGTAGGAAGTGGGCACACCAGATTCTGACTGGCCTGAGGGCTCTGCTAGCACTTAGTAAACATGGGCAGCTGTGTGTGAATTAGCCTCCTGCCGTGTGGGAAGCAGAGCCTTGGAGGAGCTCTTTGGGCAGCAATAACCCTGTTATTGTCAACAACACAAATCAATATTATGTCCCAGGAAAATGCAGAAATGTATAGAAAAGGTAGATGTGTATCAAAGGCTGCCTCACAAGCAGAGGAGCATAAAGATGGTCTAGATTCTCTCAAGATGTTGCCGTGATTAAATTATAAATTCAGATTCATCTACTAAGCACCTCCCTTCATGCATATGGGCCAATACATGCATTCCACTTAATCTCCCGGCAACCTGGTAAAGTAGGTATTATTATTTTCTCCATTATAAAGATGAAGAAACCAAGGCCTAGAGTTTAAGTGATTTTCTTTTCTGGGATTCTCTTAAATTTTATTGGAGTATTTTTTATTGACAATGCTGTGTTAATTTGAGTACAGCAAAGTGAATCACTTATACATACACATATATCCATTCTTTTTCAGTTTCTTTTCCCATATAGGTTATTGCCGAATATTGAGTAGATTTCCTTGTTCTATACAGTAAGTTCTTGGTAGTTATCTATTTTATATATAGTAGCGTGTATATATTAATCTCAACATCCCAATTTATCCTTCCCCCTATGTTTCTTCTTTGGTAACCGTAAGTTTGGTTTTGAAATCTTTAAGGGCCTTTTTTTTTTTCAGCTTTAAAACATGTTTTAAGTTGACTTTCTTATGAAATTTAAACTCTTTCCACTGCTTTATTGCAATGACTTGACTCACTGTTCCCAGAGAGAAAAATCTCTGTGGTTTGTCCAGCAAAAATCCATTCTGATAAAAATTGAAGCTCTTTAGCATTACTTTAGGAAATAATTGTAATTGGGAAATAACGCCCAGTATATGATATCATGTATAAAATATTGAATGTTCTTTCAAGGAAAGAATGGATGGCTTTACTTCCTCTCTTTTTCCTAAAGAGTCTGGTTTTCTTTCAACCTTTGGGAAAATCTTCCACTATTGGTTTATATCAGCCCTGTTCTGGAAATGGGGTTCTCTCCATATGGTGGCAAACATCTATCTCTCTGTGTAGCAAATAGGACAGACTCCAGGGAGCTCTTCAGTAATGACGGCTTCCCTCCTCTGTGACTGCTTGCCTGGTCTCAGGATCACTGGAAGGGATTCTCTTCTGATCATGGCTGGGTGAGTTGCTCTGCCAGCAAAGTGGTGATGAAAGTTGAGTAGTTAAGAATCTCATCTAGGCCTTGGTTGGTATGATACAAATGCAATCACTCAGGGTGCCCCTCATCTCCTTGTCTCTGCTCCCTTCTCTCTGCTGTGATTTTCAGTGAGATCTCAGTAAACAGACCCTGCCTGACATCAAAGAGACTTAGGCGATTTCCATGTTCTTGGCACCTCACAGATTCTCCACGTGTTTCACTTCCCTCCAGAAACAGAGGCCAGCCACAGTTGACTTTCTCCTTGGCATTGTTGCAAAGATAAATTAGACTTTTTAAGAGCAGTGAGCATCTTATAGGCAGTAAAACCAGTATTGAACCCAAGGAGCTCATTAGTAGAACGTGCATTGGACATTCCATGCTCTGACTGCATGTGAACACTGTTTTTGGAGGGTAGCCTGGCTAAGGTGGATGTTGACACTTGGAATCGTCTGTCCACCAGTGGCTTTTTCATCTCTCTTCCATAATACCCCTGGAATGGAGCTGTTGTGATGCTTTTCTTCAATAGAAACCATCTTTAAAAGATCCCTTTCCTTCTCATTATTAATATCTGTGGCCCATTTTCCTTAGTTGGTTAAGGCATAGAGCAAATGCTTTTATGTTTATAGGTCTGAACTCTAAGAGCATTTTGGGGAGTTCCCGCTGTGGTGCAACTGGGGATCAGTGGTGATGGGAATAGAGTGGGCACAGGCAGTTTTAGAAGTCCCAGTAAAGGATCATTGATAACAAGGGAAACTTAGGGGACATTGGGAGATCACTGTAAGTTAATAACTGCTCAAGAATGCCATCAGCACAAGGCAGGCTTGCTTGACTAGGGGAGGCGTGAGAAATGGGATGAGGCCTGCATTCATATTCAGACCTAGGGCAGGAGTTTGAGGACCACCCTTCTGCTGATTTGAAAACACACCTTACCGGATATCAAGGAGGAGCTACTACTCTCAGAAAGGAAGTGGCGGTCTTTTGCAAGCCCCATTTCCCCATGAATAATAAAACTGTAGCCCACTGGATCCTCGGGGCAGAGCTTCTGTGCCTGCCCACTTGCACCTCTTATAAGCATCCTATCTTAATAAATCTACTCCTTGCCTATCACTTTGTCTTTTGCTGAATTCCTTCTGTGTGAAGACATGAAGAACCTGAACCTCAGTGAGTCCAGACACAGTGTGAGTGATTCTAATTTAAAACTGTGGGTTTCTGGCTTTGGGCTGGGTTCAAGTCCCAGGACATGGGTTCAAATCCCAACCTGGGTTTTGGCTGGGTTCAAGTTCCGGTATGTGGGTTCAAGTACCTGTCTATGTTCTGGCTAGGTTCAGGCCGTTAGTGCTGTCAGTTGCAGCAGTGTCTCTGCAGCACCAGGACAAAGGTTTGATTCCTGGCTGACACAGTGTGTAAAGGATCTACCATTGCTGCAGCTGCGTTATAGGTTGCAACCGTGGCTTGGATCTGACCCCTAGCCCAGGAACTCCATATGCCATGGGGTAGCCAAAAAAAAAAAAAATTTATTTCAGATAACTGTTTAGCACCACAAACCTAGGATAAACCCCTAATCTGAACCACTATCTTTGGTAAATCTTCAAAGGGAATGCAGTGGTTGAAAGGGGGACTTTATTTTTACCCATTGCATCTCCATTGAATATTTATTCATCATTTACATGTCAGGGACAGTTCTAGGCACTGAAAATGGAGACAAATAAGAGCTCCTAAAACATCCATTCTGACAAGGAGAGGTGGATAGCAATCAAGTAAAAGAGATGAAGAAACACGATCATTTCAGATGTTTATCTGGGCTGTGAAGGCATTGAAGTCAGATAATATAGTAAACGGTGACTGGGCTGTAAGGGAACTTCTCTAGGTGGTGACATGTGAGCTGAAACCTTAATGCTGAGAACATCTAGATGTGGAGGGAAAGCCTTCCATGCAGAGGAAACAGCTTATGCACAGGCCCCCGAGGCAAGAGGAGAGTATGAGGAAGAGAAATAAGCTCATGGCCTATGGGCATTAAATTCCAAGATGTACAAGTGTGACAAGATGGAAAGAGGATGACCTTGGAATCAGAACCTATGGGTCCAAGTGTGAATCTCAACTTCTGTTTCCCCAGCTCCCAAACAGGTTCACGAGTACCTACTGCACAGGGTTATTGTGATGCTGGTGTGAATACAAAACAACTATTCACCCAGGGCAGGGCCATTCACTTCATTGAATCCTGTTAAATTGTCGGCCCAAGAAAGTTTCGGTCTTTACTTCTTAATCCTAGAGCATCACATCATCAAGAAGCCCAGAGGTTCTTAGGTGACATCAGGGTACAGGCAGGGAATAAGGGTGAAGACGCTGGTTCTGTAAATGTCAACTTGGGAAGAAGAATGAGTTCAGTGCTGTGTGGTGTAGCAAGCACTTGGGATTCTAAAACAGGCTCTACATGACCTTGGAGAAAATTCTTTCCCTCTCTGGTCTCAGCTTCTTATTCATTAAAAAAAGCAGAAGTTATTTGCAGCAACATGGATGGAACTAGACACTCTCATACTAAGTGAAGTAAGTTTGAATGAGAAAGACAAATACCATACAATATCAGTTACATCTGGAATCTAACCATTCCACAGAAAAGAAAATCATGGACATGGAGAACAGACTTGTGGTTACCAAGGGGGAGAGGGAGGGGGAGGGAGTGGGATGGACTGGGAATTTGGGGTTGATAGATGCAAACTATTGTCTTTGGAATGGATAAGCAATGACATCCTGCTGTGTAGCACTGGGAACTATATCTAGTCACTTATGATGGAGCACGATAATGTGAGAAAAAGGAATGTACATGTGTATGTGTGACTGGGTCATCTTGCTGTACAGCAGGAAATTGAACACTGTAAACCAGCTATAGTAGAAAAAAAATCATTAAAAGTGGAAAAAAAATCATTAAAAGTGGAAAAAAAAAAAGGAGGGGTTGGACTAACTGATCAGTAAGCTCCTTTTCCGGTTTGCACCAGGATACTGGTCTAAGATGCTCTCTCGGGACAGAAGACACAACACCCAGCCAGATGTGAGGCGAGCAGACACAGGCAAGGCGGGAGAGATGCACGGACTGGGGGGTTGTTTCAAAGCCTGTGGGTTCAGGCAGGTGGCTTTTGATTTCAGGAATCAGAATGACAAGGTCTTTATCAAGAGAGCAAGGTCTTTATGAGGCTCTTCTGCCTTTGGGTATGTATATGCGTATGTGTTGAGGGGAGGGTTGGCTTTGTTTTCTCCTCCTTCCACCTTCTCTGATTACACTGAATTGTTTTCCCCACTGAAAGCGGTGTATAAAGCCTCCTGTCTGGGGATCACCCCCCTCCCATGCCTTGTGCATTGATTTGTAAGCAACAACTAAAACTGTATTCACATCGCAGCAGCTGATGCCAACAAAAGAGCTACTGGATCCAGTGATGGCATATTGTTTGCAGAGCTGAGCTGCTGCTTCTCCAGACAAAAGCCACATTAGAGACGTGACTTCAGGCTTCCAAATAAGAGCACTGAATCATCCCAGAGCTCTTCGGTATGGTGTTTTCCTCAAGATTTTGTAATAAGCAATTTAAAAGAAAAACAGCCCAATAAGCCAATATTCTTTTCAGAAATATGAGCTAAAGCATATCCAGGAGCCAGAAAATAATTGCTTCTTTCTCCTGCCTTGTTGAACTCCCACCCCTGGGTGGCTGGCCTACCTCTTTCTGAAACAGGGAGCTGAAGTTACCTGATTCAACATTTTATCCTGACATTTTTAAGTTGATAGATATCCTAGATTTGCTTAGCCTACCTCCCAGTATGGCCCGAGAATATCTCCCATAAACAGTCTCTTAAACTTACTGTCATCCCCTTTGTGACTCATGCCCTCCACTTTTCCTCTTTCTCAATTAGGATCATGATTACTAGCCAAAAACCACTAAAATTCTACCAAAAAAAAATTGACAAAAAGTGTCACTTTAAATATGGGTTTGCATATCCAATTTGCATATACAAGATAAATATATTTTATGTTTACAAATATATGCATATGTATATATGGATGTCCTGTGTGTATGTATATATTATATATGAATTAAATATGTCTAAACTCTTTGAAACTTGGTATATGTGTGTGTGAAGGTATGTAGATGTTTACATAAATTTTTTCCTAGATCAGACAGGCAATATGGTATTATAGCAAAAACAGCTTTTAATCCAGCTACATGGTGTTTGCAAAACAATGATTCCCACCTAAATTCACTCATTCTTTATTCAACAAATACTTATCATTGCCAAATTCTGTCCTAGACACTAGAGAAATAGTGGTAAGTAGGACAGATTTGCTGTTAAAAAACAGTATTTTAATTTAGACTCCTTCTACTTCTAAGAGGACTTGAACAGATTTGTACCTATTAATAAAGATAAAATACGTCAAGATAGGAGTTCCTCTATGACTCAATAGGTTAAGGACCTAGCTGTTGTCTCTGCTGTGACCGGAGTTGCTACTGTGGCTCGGGTTTTATCTCTGGCCTAGGGAGCTTCCACATGCTGTGGTCATGGCCAAAAAGAAAAAAATAAATAAATAAAGGATACTTTCAGACATGTGAGTTGAGTAAATTTTGAACACTTGGACAAAAAAAAATCAACTAAACTTTCTGATGGTCAAAGCAAATAAAACATAAAACCTTGAATTAAAAATTAACTTGCTGAAAAAAACTCCAAACTTCTTTTCTTTAAACTAAAGCAGGAACTTATCATGTTTTCTATAAACTTAGTAAGAGATATCATCAATAATAACTCTAACTCTAAGGAAAGATAAAAATACTTTTCAAGTACTATACTTTAAAGGTAAAAATTTAAATTATAATTAATTTTATAATCCAGTGTAGGCAGTTTTAATAGGTGGCCAAAGTTAAAGAAGCTTTACTTTTCTGATATCTAATTCAAAGCAAGAAAGAGCAGCTACTGAATTTAGTTCATGTGACCACCAGACAGCGTATCTTCAGCATTAGATATCTTAAATGAGCCAAATTGGTGAAATTACCCGATTTATCTAACATGTACTCTAAGGCAGGTATTCCATTTGGTGAAAGCCAGGGCCTTAAATTTCAAAGAGCAGTACCATGGACACCAAGTTGATATTTCTTGTTGAAAGTGAAGGGTCCTTCAGAGGACCCTTTAGTACTCCCATGTTCCAAAAACAGAGGACAGCCATCCCTATGCCCTAATTTCACAGGTGAGATCAGAGGGCTTGTCCAGAGCTACAAAACTGGTTGGTGGCTCTTTGACCATGTGAATTTGATGATCATTGTGCAACTATAAATGTAATAAATTCATTGAGTAATAAAAAAATAAAAAAGGAAAGAAAAAAAATAAATCTCCAGAGAAGCCAAAGATGCTGACATAAAACTTTTTTTTACAATTAAATGCTGTATTTGTCATCCATGTCATAGACACTATCTCACAGAATGTGACTGTTTTATCTGTATATTGGAAAAGGAATGAGAGCTAAGTTGGATGACAGCAGTGTTCTTCACATCTCCTGTTAGAGTTTAAAATCACTGCTATTCCTGGTAGTTTGAGCGTGCCAATGATTCTAAGCATGAAAAACCTACCTGAAGAACTAGTCAGACCACAGGGAAACATTAGCACAGAGAAAAAGATGGGCATTGATTCTGCTTTGTTTCAGAAGACCTGCTGTAATTTCTAGCAGTGGATATAAATACAATTTCCTAAGCACACAAAGAATTTGGAAGTCTCTCTGGGTTCCTCATGATGGGAGTAACCTGAGACTTGGTGCGGTGACTGAGTCTGTCCACTTTACGCAGTTGGCATTCTTTCTGGTCCTTCTACACCTCTGTCCAGTGCTTACACACTCACTTCCAAACACTTAATTTACCATGTGTAGCTGAGAGCCCAAGAGGCGTCAACTTCGCTCCTTCTGTCTTACATCAACTCACCTGAAATCTGGCCCCTTAAGACCTGACTTACAGTTGTAGGAGGGCTACCTGGAGCCATGCTAAATGCTTACCAGCTCTGGACTCACAGAGATGGGATTTCATATTCCATGTGGCCCTTTGCTAGTTGTGTGACTCTAACTAAACATGTTCTACAATCACTCTGGGCTTCATGACTCTCCACTGTAAACTTAGGACAAAAAATATTGACCTTGGTGTATAGCTTCGGGGAAGAGAAATGCATAGAAAGCACTGGCCATGTGGTTGATAAAAGAAATGTTCACATACTGAGGTATGGGGAAGTCATTCTGGCTTATACATGAGTTATCTTGAATTGGATGCTAACTAGACCAACCTGTTTGTGGCCCATCAGACCTACAATGTACATCTGCTTTAATTACAAAAAGAAAAGGGCACGTTGACCAGAAGGAAAGAATATCGATGTTAAAAATAAAGATTAAATGCCTCTCTTCTGGAGATGCCTATGCTGGTTCTCCTTTGATGATAAGACTCCTTTCCCAGGTGCTAAGGCCATACTGACTTATTGTGGATGTGCTGGTCTGTTTTGTTTTGTTTTGTTTTTTAACTTGAAGAAATATATTCCTGACTTGCTAAATATGCTTTGTTCTGACAAGATATAAACTGGTGCTGAAAACCATGCTTCCCCTGAGCAGTTTCTCAGAGAAGTCTGGGAAGCTGTCTTACGGGTTATTGTCTTCAGTTTGGCTCAAATAAAACTCTTTGTTATTCTTATTATAGATTATTATTTTCATTGACTAGTAAACAGGCAATTATGGTAACATTATTTAGGCAGAAAATGGGCCAACATTTCATATACAGGTTTTTAACTAACTTCCTTAAAACTGGTTGTACCTACTATTTCTCATGAAACTGCGTCTTTTTTTCATGAAACTCCATCAGCTTATATTTTTGGACAAGGGATAATTAAGAATGCTTTCTAACACATCGATGTAAATCAACTACACTTCAATAAAATAAATTTTAAAAAGAATATTTATAGTCAAACAAACAAACAAAAAATAGGGCAAAATGAAAATTCCTAATCCCCAACACCCTCTCTCCTCTTTTCCCCATTGTCTCACAGTCACACTGAGGCTGTGTCAAACCTGACTGAGCAGGATTTTTTTCCCCAACGGCTTAAATGTGATTTACATCTGACCCAGGGTTAACGCATTAAGTAATGGAGTGTCTCCACAGTAAATGATGTTCAATAATAGAGGAGATGCTAGAAAGATTCCTGCTTAGACCAGATGGCATGGCGATCCTTTGAAATTCATTTAAGGCACCATTTTTATTATTTATCATTTAGGACTTAGGGAGTGGATCAGTCTTCAGGTTGACAGGATTGTCAAGTGCATTACTGTCCAGAGGCACCATTGAGGTGACAGTTTTTGCTATTAAATAATTCAGTTTAACTGAGAGCACTTATTATTCCACATAGCATGCATGGATAAAGAAGAGATGACAGATGCATCCCCCAACATAAGCCAGTCTCTGTACTGGACTGGGAGGCTCGGGAGACCACACCCCCACCATCTCCTTTAGCTGAAGGCAGGTCTCTATAATCTACTGTAAAGTGTAGCAGGTATGGACAGGCTCAGAGCCCATGCCTAAGAGCCTGGCCTCCTGCTGAATGTCTGCCCTTCTACTGCAGAGGAATCCACAGGCATTTCTCAGCTTCAGTCAGCAAGCAGGAAGAAAATTAGGGATATTCAAGTCACCAGCTCACTTAATCTCTTTTTTCACGATGGAAGACCCTCTTCTCCTCCTTTTCCTTCCAGGAGTATAGCTGTGAGTTGTGTGCTGCTATTGTGCCGAGTATTTAACATAAGCAAGCCAGGCAGGTGGGCAGTGTCCTCTTTCATTTCCCTAAAACATGTGGCCCACGAAGCATGATGCTACTGGGGATGCTACAGCACTAGAGCAGACATTCACAGGCTCCCACATGTCTATACTGGCTGGTACCCTGGAACTCACCTTGTCCAATCCTTTCATTCTACTGATGGCAAAACCCCAATTCACAAAGATTAAATATGTTGTCAAGGTTATACAGTTGATAAGAGATAGAATCAACACTACAAAAAGTCTTCTTTTTTGGGGGAGGGTGGCTCTCTTTTGAATGTTTCTTCATTATGAGAATGCTTAGAGATGCCATGTTAGATTTGCAAAATTAATGTCAAAAGTGAAAGAATTTGAGACAAAGCCTTAGTTCTGAATACTTGAAATGATCAGGTAAAAGAAAGGGGAGTATGTTGACTTCCCTGAAAGGATGTCATAAATTACTAGGTAGGAGAAGGCCATAGATGCACCTAGGAAGACAAGCACTTCCCTCTGTTCTTTAGGGAACTGACCAGCACCTTCCTTTAAAGAAATGTGAGCTGGGCTCTTTAAGAGACTTAACAAATATTAAGGAATAATCAACTCTTCATAGTTCCATCTGCAGTTCAATTATCCAAATGAATAAAGACACAAGCCATATAAGGTGCCTGTCTCTGTATGCCTTTGTTTTATATAAATGTGTGTATGCACACATATGATGTGTATCTATGCATGCATACATCCTTTTATGCATGTATGCATATGCTCTTATGTATGTATGTCTCTGTTCATGTAGTTTGCAAACACACACACATGCATATCTGTGTGCATCTGTGTATGTATGTGGGTATATAGGTATTCTATCTATACGTTCACACGTGTGCATGTGTATGCACATGTGTACTCAGGCCCCAGGCACAGCAAGTGAGTGCCCCCTCAAACAGCATAGAATCCCAGGCTGATTTGTATCCCAGCACTATCATTTGACTTTGACTAACTAACTTTGACTTCTTGAACAAGTTACACTGTTTTCCTGAATCTCAGCTTTCTTTTCTCTAAAATGGCATGTGTAACCTTAAAAAACCAAAAGATCGAACAGTGTTTTTAGTCACAGAGCCTTTATAGTAATTAAACTGAATTGACTGCATTTCCACCAAATTTGGTTATATTTTACTGCGAAATATTCGAGGTGATTTGTCCCCCCAAACAACCAACCATGGTATCCAAAAGCATAGACAATTCTTTTGAAAATACATATGTTGCCTCAATTAATCCTTACAGCAACTCCATGAGTAAGGAGCAGTTTTCTCCACTTGACACCCAAGGGAACTA
This sequence comes from Sus scrofa, assembly GCF_054392235.1. NCBI lineage: Eukaryota > Metazoa > Chordata > Mammalia > Artiodactyla > Suidae > Sus > Sus scrofa. The sequence continues at coordinate 112,382,866 of NC_139385.1, read as the reverse complement.
AGATTCAGAGGAGATGTAATCTGTCTAGAGTCACCCAGGGAATTTTGGAGGTCTGGGACACAGGCCCACATCTGACTTCAAAGCCAGGCTTGCCATCCCTCTGTTCTTCACCTCACCACAGCCCATGGCTGCTGGGAAGAAGAACACGATGGTGGCTGTGGAACTGACACGAGCATCCTGGTTCTCTTTATCCAGCTAACATTTGCCCTCTTCCCTGACACACCTGTTTCTCCCTCATGGCCCAGCTGGTACACGATCTCGCAAAGCCAACCCTCCATTCTGTCCCTATGGAGATACCAGGAAGAAGGTGGCCCTGGGGGTAATCCACACTGGAGGTACAGTGAATGCTGGCTTCCCTTAGGAGTGGAGTGAATCTGTGGAAGTTCCTGGGCCAGGGATCAAACTCGTGCCATGGCCAAAACCAGAATCACAGCAGTGACAACGCTGGATCCTTAACCTGCTGATCCAAGAGGGAACTCCTGCTGGCACATCTTACAACATCTAATGGTACTAGTCTTGCCTTGCAAGCTCTGACAGGCACTTAACAACTGTTGGCCGCCACTCCTGGTATTCCACCCAGGGAAAGACAGAAAGGGAACTGCTGGGACATGACTGTTTAAACCCTTTCTAATCCCCAGAGTCTCATGAGTCCTTTAACTCTTCAAATATTGAACTATAAGAACTTAGTTTATAGAAATATTATGGTCCCAGGAGGCCCAGGGTCTGAGCTATGAAATTCAGAGAAGACAGGGGAACAAAAAGACTGCCAGCAGGTTACCCTGAAACTGCTTAAACAGAAGCAGTAGGAAACAGAAGCAAACTCCTATTTATAAAATTACGATTTTTGCTTAGCAAGATGTATTGACTCAATTTTGCGAAGAAAATTGCATAGAAGAAAATCTCTCTGTGGTGCAGTTTAGGAGCAATTTAACATTTTTAATAAGGCTCTTTCTGATTTTCAACTAGCCATGAACTCTTAAAATCCAATGAAAGTCTGTTTTCAAGAAATGCTGCTTTACAAATTTTACTATCTACTTAACAATCTAAGAATATTAACATTCTTTAAAGACTTAAATTTAATCACAAAGACAAATATTGAGCTTTCTAACTGCCCTTCATGTAATTTAATGGCTATAAAGTAGGGGTTTGCTTTTTTTTTTTTTCTTCTCCTGATACTTCATTTCAAAATTGCAAATAAGGTCAATTTACCCAGCAGCCTACAAATTTCTAAAGAGTTTTGTCACATTCCCAAGCAACCATTTAGAAACATAAAATACAATATGTTGCATGATAAATAAGAATCCTTGGAGGTTTTGCATTTCATTCATTAACAGTTCTTCCAGGGATCTGAGTTAGAGTTAGTCCTATCACCTAAGTGCTGAAACCATGGCACCGGAGAGGTGAAAAGGCCAGTGTCACTCAGTGAGCTAGAGGTGAGGAACAATTTTCCTCACTTTGAAATTTCTCTCTCTAAGGGCAGTGGACAGCCCATTGGACCAGCATGTGGTGGACCAGGGCTCTGGGCTACATTCCAAAGCCAAGGTGATTTGCCAAGGCTTAGATTCTTCCTCTACAAGATCAGGACAATCCAAGACCTACCTCATGAGATTTTGAGAGGATTTAATTTAACATGAGAAAATGTTGGCAAACCAAAACTTTCCCTTTAAAGTCAGAAAGTCTCAGCACCTCTAGTGCTTTTTCTTGGTATCCCTATTCTGACTGGGAGAAAATACACAACAACTCTGTTGGCATTATAACTGCTCTCATTATTTCAAACCACCCTTTTCCACTGCCATAGACTGGCCATAAAACGTTTACCTTGGTCCCTGAAAGTCACAAAAATGTGTGATGAACAAACACAAAACCACTCCACTGCTAGAAAAGTAAATTCAGCATTGACGCATCTATGGATGGCATCTTCTTGGCCACTGTCTAATGCAGCCCCCACCTCCCCCCCAACTTCCTGTTTCTCTCTATGGCTTTGTTGTTCTGATGATAAACTCACCATTGCATATGCACTTTATCTGACTTCTTTGTTTATTTTACTTATTTGTGGTCTCCTGCATTAGAAGATAAGCTTTACGCAGGCAGAAGTATTTGTCTGTTTCATTCACTGTCATATCCTTTGCACCAAGAACAATGATCGACATATAGAAAAAGGAGTGAATGATGTCTTGCCCGTGACCATCATACAAATGCTCATACATTTTTAGCCAAAGGAAACCTGGAAACTATTAGAAATGGCCTGTTAAGGCTTATGTCGCTTTTTATGTTTCAATTCTAATAAGTCAAACCCATTAAAATAATTTGGCTATTTTTTAATGTTGGCTTTGCCAACAGTTTTTCTTACTCACGTTATCTTTGTCTCTTTAGTTTTTTTCCTCAGTGATGAGGGAATATAGCTCATGCCTCATATATTAAACTTAGGTTTCTAGAAAAACATAAACCATATGAGGGAGTGCTATGGGCTCAAGGTTTGTGTCCTTCCCAAAGTCCTAAGTTAAAACCTAATTCCCAAAATGATGGTATATGGAGGTGGGCCCATTGGAAGACGATTAGATCCAAAGGAGGATTAATGCCCTTGTTAAAGAGACCGAGAGAGCACCCTCATCCCTCACCCTATGTGAGGACAGAACAAGAAGACAGCTGTCTATGAACCAGGAAGTTGCCTCTTACCGGGCATGAAATCTGCCAGGGCCTTGATCTTGGACTTCCAGCTTCTAGAACTGTGAGAAATAAGTTTCTGTAGTTTACAAGCCACCCAGGCTATGGTATTTTGTCACAGCAGTCTGAATGGACTAAGACAGGGTGCTCCCCCTCCCCCTATTGGAACTGATGTGTAAATTTCAAAGCTGCTCTTCTAAGCTATTACTCATCATTTCATGTTCAAAAATTTCCACGTATACTCAACTGCAAGAAACCAAAGTGTGATTATAAACAGTACTAATAATAAACAGGCACCAACATTTTTAGCACCCTCTGTTCCTCTAGCACTTGGGGATCTGTCAAATGCTTCTGTGGCAGATTGGAAAGAGGAGGTTGTGTTAGCAGTCATGACCCAACCGCTAGTGACGCTGTTTCCATATTTTACAGTCTGGGAATCACTATTTAGAAAATGCTAGTTTTGTTCATTAGCTGCAACAGTAGAAGATGAGCCTGCAGGGATCTTTAAAGAGAAAGAACCAGTGGAAATGAAGCAGAAGAACTGAAACAAAAAAAAAAAAAAAAAGAAAAAAATCCCATGATAGTGTTGCTTTCCTGAATCTTTGAAAGGGACTTTCCTTTACATTTATATAATCACATAGAGAGTGGACAAAGTGTGACAAAGCAGAGAAGGGCCACTTCTTTCTGAATTTAATTCCTTCAGGTGTCTGACTTCTTGAGATTGAAACATACTTCTTTTGTAGGATTTTCCTAAATAAAACTCTGCACTTTGCTTGAACAGGAGGAAACAGAATGTGATTCTATTTTCACTCTCAGAGCCAGTGAAGACACTCGTTAGGTGTTGCTGAAGAGAGTGTAAAATGACGCAGATGGAGGTGGTGAAGGGTCTTAATATTACCCCATCCTATCTACAATTTTGCTTGCTTCCTTTGTGACCTACACTTGGCCACTTTTCTGCTTTCAGGGAATTTTCCAGACAAAGCCCTGGGATTGGCTATCCATGAGTAAGAGACACAGAAGGCTTTAAATTTATCTTGTCTATTTCCAGAGAGAAAGATGCAATGGAGATAGAGAAGGAGGTCCTGTTTGAAGACATTTGCTTCATCTAGAAAATCTAAATTCGTCTCCCAAATGTGCATGAACGCTACAAATACATTGATTGTTCTTTTAATTTTATTGTGGAGATTTGGTGTTTTGACATAGACCAAGTGGTTATGGTAAGCTTGGGACATTATAATGTATACTACACAGAGAAAGGCACTCACCAGCACTGACAGTAATCGCCTCGATAAACTGCTCCCTCCAGCTGTTAGTCCCAACTACAAGGGCTAGGTTTGTCTTCTTTATAAGTTTGTCCACGGTACTCTGGAAAGGGGGAAAAGAATCAGACAATAACTGCTGGGTTGGTTAAGGCCTGGGGAAATTGCAGACCTCATGGGTTCTGAAACCCCAGAGTTATATAAAGGGTAGCAGATGTTAGGCTGAGAACAACAGTATTGACATCGAACACCGTTATGATTATGCAAACAAGCACAGGGCTCACTTGGAAACATTCTGAAATGGAAACTTCATAGCAAAGACAAACTTCCTTCACTGCCTAATGGGCAAGGAAGAATGGCCTCAGTGGTTAGAATAGGAGATGGTGCAGAAGTCCATCCCTTCCCCTTGAATGCTTCATGAACCTGCTTCTCTTCTGGCTTCAACTCTAGTGTGCTGTCTGCCCCTAAATTAATCTATGCCATGCTCAGCATTACCTGTTTGTGAATAACCAGATGTGGCAGAGAGATGAAACTAAAAGCTGTTCTTATTATACTTTTACTGACCAATGAAATGTAACCAGACAGCAGAGCCTCACATGGGCTGCTCTATAAACATCAATAAATGGATTTTTCTTTGGTTACTGATTTTGTCCAGCCTGGTGGCTGGTAGAGAATTCATCTCACCTTACTCCTGTTGCAAACAAGAGAAGACAAGACATGGAAAGGTCAGTGTGTATGGTTTAGGGCATGCTGCAATGACCTTGCACTGAATTTCCCCCTACTTTACTGGCACTGAGGCTCTTATTTTTATGTTTCCTTAGACCTTTTTTAGGCACTTGATTCTGTATAATTAGTACTCTTAGCTTTCTAAATAAATGTCAGTTAATAGAAGAACAGGAGCAGCCAAGCGTTCACAAGAAAACTAAGTAAGCAGATGCACCCAAAAGCACTACAACAAATCAAAGCAACTACAGGGAGAAGGGATACTTCCGGGACTTGAGGCTTTTTTTCCCGGAGAAACTACCACATTGGCTAGTCTACCACATGGGCACACTTACTGTCAGAGCATCCTCGAATTCCCACTCATTGCAAAGAGGCAGAAAACACGTATTATTTGTCTGAGATCAAAATCGATACATGTTTAATGCAGTGTACCTGAGTTGACTAAGGTTTGAGAGAGAGAGAGGGCATGTTATCAGCTAAATGGGAGGAAGGAAAATGCCATCCAAGGGGCTTGTTCGGAAAGCCAAAGCTACGTCAGCTTGTCAAGTGAGTTAGTTCCACAGCCATTTGAACTGACTTGCAACACTGAGAAAATAACCCTGAAAGGGCTCTTCTCCAACTGGCCCACTCTCTATTTTCAACATCACACTTTGATAGATTGTTTGTCCTTAGGCTGGTGACATTTCAGCCTCAAGCTTTGTGTCTAGAACTGCTAGTGCCCCCTGATAATAGTTGTAACCGTCAGGACTCTCGGCCACCAGAACTAAAAGCACGTGACAAGCATCTGTCTTTTCTCTCCATTCAGCCACATCTCATCAGGCACCCTGAGTGTTGGCTGATGCCAGTTTAAAGCTCTGTGCAGGATGGAACAAGAAATGACCTTGACTTTTCCTAAATATGATGGAAACCTGGGGCAGGTCTCTCCAAAGGAGACCTCTTTATTCTGAAGCCAAGCAGAGAAGCTCATCACCTGGAGAGTAAACTGTTAAAGAAAGAAAATGTTCTAACAGTTAAACACAGACTTGCCTCAAAAAATATCTCTAGAGAACAAAGTTCTATGATAAATTAAACTTAAAATTGTGTGTGTGTGTGTGTGTGTGTGTGTGTGTGTGTGTGTGCTAAAACCTAGGGTAGACTATAAACTGTAGTTTATGCTAGACTTGGAGGGACCATGAGATAACCTGGGTTCTTCTTAGGACTTAATTTGCATATATGTCCTCTCTTGACCTGTAACAGGAGAGGAGTAAATATGATGAATTTGAAAGTTAGATCCTTGAACATTTGCCATTGACACCACCTGGAGGTTTCCTAAACATTAGTCAATAAGCTCTTCACTGTGTGAGTCTGTAAGCAATTGTTACGACCTCACCTCAGCAATGGGTGTTTGAAAAGCCCAGCCCTTAGTCACAACATAGTAAACGAGAGCCCTGTGGGCAAAGCAGAGGAGAGGCATTGCGAGGTGTCACCCAGATTTGGGCCTTTAATGCCCTTCTGAGAGTTTTGAACAAGTTCTTTAAAACAGCTAGAAAAAAATTTCTTGAAAGAATAATATGATGCATCAAAACTGATACTTTCTGAGGGTGCTTCAGAAACATGCCCCCTGCTCCCCACAGGTGTCCTTTGGGGTTGACAGTGAGTGTCCTGAGGAAATTTGAGGAGATGGTGGAAATAATGTATGGAAGCTATTCCAGGGAGATCAGTACCCCAAACAACTGGACTTATGTGAGAGACCTGGATGACTCTCAAACACTCGGATCACTGGAATGGTTACCAGAGAGGGCTTTGGGTGCTCTGCTGCCCAAAAGACTGTGCCCTGCCATACCCAACTCAATGCTTCCTACAGGAAGTTACCACGATTGCTCTTCCTGATTGTGAGTGCATGGAATGGGAAGGTTTGGGTTGTCCCATAAGGGAGAGAGCACACAATTCCCCATGAGAGTCCTGGGTGGGGTGGGGAGTGAGCATTTACAGAAATGCCCGACTGTTGAATTTCTCTTGCTGCAAGTGGTGCCAGGCCCTCTGATTTCAGGGGAAAAGAGGAAAAGTGAGGATGGACCCATCAGAACAGACTGGTCCACAGCAATGGACAGTCTGAGGTATCTGTGCCTCGAGAATCACAGGGAACCTGTGTCCATACCAGTCGTGTGTATGCAGTGAGCCAGGTTATGGATCAAACAACAGCTGGGCTCTGGTGGTTGGGGTCTGCCTGGAAAGCCCTGGGCTCAGTGTTTACCTGGATCTTTCTTTTTAAGACAATGAATGAAAGCATGAGTTAACAGATGCATTCACAGTGGCCTGAGGGGCAAAGTTTAATAGTGTTTTTGTATTTCAAATGCCACTATAATTTGCAAAGACATTTTTCTTTCTATCTGTTGCTATCAGGCACCTTCATTTGAGAACTAAATTAAACAATTAATGAATGAGCCCAGTAAAAGGCAAGGAAGCCATGACTATGAAACTTCAGATACAATCCTAAGGCTTCTAGGTCAGAGGCTTGATTCTGACCTTTGGAATCTTCATTCTGGTTTTCCAAACAGGAGCAGAAGATGCATTTAAAGAAATAAATGGGGAGAATACTGCTGTGGTCTGGTATGTAATTCTGGAAAGCCAGAGGGAGGCCACTCCTTTTCCTGTTCCGCAACAGAACAAAGGTATGGCTGAACTGGGGGCTTCAAGGTGTCAGGATGGTGGAACGAGACGGGATGGGTGTTGGGACAAGGGCTTGGGCAGCAGCTAAGAATGGATGGAAAGTTCCACTTCAAAGTCCTCAGTTCACCTTAAGGCCTATTTGGTTAACTTCTGAAAAATGATGTTCGTCATCTAAGAGACCTGGAAATGGAATTTTATCAGCTCAGTTATAAGCTCTCTGGTTACAGGCACTATTCCTTCAGTATGCGGTCTGTGCTCAAGCATCTTGGATCTAGAGAAGATGACTACATATACATGAGAGCTTGTCAATGGAATGCTGCAGGCTAACTAGCCTCATTCCAAAACAAAAAGCAAATTTTTAGCAATGTATATGCTTTGCTTCTCATAGATTTATGAGCTTTTTTAAGTGCGGTTTCTTCCACACCTACAGTCTCTTGGAATCTACCTTTGCCATTTCCTTGCTATCTACTCAAGCAGATCCCTCCCTTTTGGGTACCTCTGCCCCTGTAAAGTGATGGATGTCATCCACAGGCCTTGGATCTGGTGCTGTTTAGTTTGCAGGACCTCTTGGTTCCTATAATTCTCTAATTTCATTTCTGCTCTGAAGGCCCCTTAATGAGCCAGTTTCTTGTAGTTACATCTGCTCGTCTTTCCAGATAGATCATACAACATAGACTGAATCTATGGACTGTCTTGGTCCTGAGATGTTCCTCCCCCCAACCCCCATGCCCTTGCAGCGGCAGTGCTGGTGAGCTTACCTTGAACTCATAGGATTCTTCAATGATCACCTCCAGCTTGGTGTGCTCTCCTAGGATGGGGCGCCCCATCTCTGCAATGCGCCTCTCCTCTTCCTCTTTGCTGGTTAGTGGCTGCTTGTCATCATATTCCTCTGTGAAAAGGAAGGGCGAGAAAGTGAGCATGGACTCAGTTTTATTTGGAAACCCCTGTATCCTGCTACAAGAAAACCAGGAAGGAAGGAAGCCCTAAGGACCTAGAAAGCCCCCTGGGTGATGGTATAAGGCTAGAAGGGAGAACTGGACAGACGCCTGCTGTGTCAGCCAGCATACCCCTGTGGTAGCAGGTGATAGCAACATCCCCCAACCTAAGCACATGGCAAAGAGCAGCTCAGGAAAAGCAACATATAAGGACATGATACTGGGAAGAACTGCCCACACAACATCTATGTTGAGGGGATCACTTAGCTCTCCCGTGGGACACTGGCTCACCTGGTTGTTTGTACACATTCTTTTAGCACATGACCAAAAGGAAACATAATTAAAAGTGCTAGAGTGACCCAAGGGATGGAAGAATCTGGCCTCCTCCTTTCCACTTCCTAGAGGCAACAGAAAGTGCCCCAGGGCCAAAGAGATGGGAGGTGGGAAATTCTAATCTTAGTTTCTCCCTTGCCAAGAGCCCCTACTGCAAGTTAAGAAGCTAAACATCCATCCCTTTCAGGTTTCAGTAAGATGCCTGTACCCCAGGGCTGCCTCTCTCTGGTGTAAAGAGCTGAGATGAGTTGGAAAGATCTTGACCATGTTAATCTTAAAGTAAAAGAGGAGGAGAGGCTGAGACCTTTGGAGAGTTAATACCACTCACCCTGTGAGCATGATTACTTCCAGAACCACCATGTAGCTTACGCTCCAGGAGAGGCCAGTGGGTACTGAGAAAATGTTAACAGACTTGAGAGTCCATTAATGAGGGGAAGCTCACAGTTGGCTCCTCTCTGTGTGAAGGTCATTAGGCTAAATCCAGACTGAGAAGGCCAAGCATATGTGAAGGACAAATACTATTCCTGTAATCAATTAGCCCCCTATCCTTTAGGCTCAGGATGCGGGAACAAGACAGGCCACTTCCCCTCAGAGCCAAGCTGAATGGACCTCATCTCCAAGGAGGTAGGATCAGCGGTATAGAAAGACCTCAGCCCTGATGCCTGTGTTTCTAGAACCTTCCAGGCACACTGCCTGCCATAGGAGTCTGTTGGCCGAGGAGAGGTCAGAAAGGAAGGGACTTCTAGCTCAGACTTTTTGCTTTTTCAATTAAGCATCAGCTGCTGGAGGAGTCCACACCTTCCATTCCCTCTAATGACACAGGGCTTCCCTCTGCTGAAGGACCCTGCCAGCAAGGAGCCTGAAGGTGGCTCCACTTGATGCTCCAGCAAATGTTACAGAGGACTGGGAGGGGAGGCTTGGACAGAGAGCAGATGGGCTAGAGGCACTTCTAGCATTTTTATATAACAAGTGTCAAAACCAACCAAAGGCAAAGGCAGAATGTAGGCTATCAATGAATTCTTTAGTGTGTATTCAACAGTGTCTTCCTAAAAGGATATTTCAGATTCTGCTTTCCTATTCCCAGTAATTACAAGGCCCTGAAGAAATTAGATGAAGACTAAAAATAAGCCTTGTTGGACAGGCCAAAAACTGCTAAATGTTAGCAGATGCAAAAGAGGGGTACAATTAGATTAATTTTAACTGTAAAACTTGTAATCTTTTTTTATAGTAGGCTTGGGAAGTTAGGACCCAAGAGAAGGCAAAGGTTTTCAGTTGGTGTAAAAATGATTTGTCCTTGACTTTATATCTGTGTGTAGTCATGGAGGTGGGCTGAGATGTGTGAAGTCCCATTTATTTGGTGCTCAAATCAATTTTTTTCTTTCTTTTTTTTTTTAAGGGTCACACCAGCGGCATATGGAGTTACCAAGATAGGGGTCGAATTGGAACTGTAGCTGCCGGCCTATGCAGCCACAGAAACTTGGGATGTGAGCTGCATCTGTGACCTACACCACAGCTCATGGCGATGCCAGATCCTTAACCCACAGAGTGAGGCTAGGGATCAAACCCACATCCTCATGGATACAGTTGGATTTGTTACCACTGAGCCACAACAGGAACTCCATAAATGAATCATATTTTTATTTTATTTTTTTTTTATTTTTTTTTTTGTCTTTTTGCTATTTCTTGGGCCGCTCCGGCGGCATATGGAGGTTCCCAGGCCAGGGGTCTTATCGGAGCTGTGGCCGCCAGCCTACACCAGAGCCACAGCAACGCAGGATCCGAGCCGCATCTGCGACCTACACCACAGCTCACGGCAACGCCGGATCGTCAACCCACTGAGCAAGGGCAGGGACCGAACCCGCAACCTCATGGTTCCTAGTCGGATTCGTTAACCACTGCGCCACGATGGGAACTCCCATGAATCATATTTTTGATTTCCACTTATTTCTGACTCCTGAACCTGGGATAACATTCTTAGTTTTCATAGGAGCAGGTTATATTACTGTCTTTGTTCATAAATTCAGCTGCACATGGATATCTTGGAGACAATCAAATAGGAATTATTTTTCCAGAAGAACTATTACAACTTGGATTTTTATTTGAATTACCAAGCCACTTGGGGGAGAGTATTTATTATGTCCCGCTTTTAATAGTTTACTTATAAATGGTGATTTGCTTTTAATGGGGTTTGAGTCAATTTAGGCAGAAAAAACCAAAGAAGTTCCAAAAGAAGGGTGAGTTGGTGGCATTCTTAAAGCCACATTTCACAATATGAAATGATTTGGAATGTGACATCAAAGAAGTAGACATGATAGTAAATGAAATCAAATTATGCACTGAGTGAAAAGGTTATTCCCTTTTTAATCATCCTTCAGTCCTTTCACCTTAGTCTGGTGCTGTTATATCTGTACCTAATTCTTGACATTAGGGTTTCTACCAGGAAAGAAAACACAGTTCTCAGGCATAGAGCATTTGACTGCATCGAGCTAGCAGTTCAGAACTTTTTTCCATTCTAAATTTTTTTACCTTGTTTTCTATTTATGATAAACACTAGTTTTCCATTTGTTACCTCCTTATAGTTTTCCTCTAAAAATAAATCTAGTGAAGTAAAAACATGAGGTAAAAACTGTATTAAGTAACTAATAGTATAGATGGTATTCTGCCCAAGTAAATATTCTAAAAGAGGTATGAGAATGACCAAAATTTAGGAGTTAATGTCTTAACAGATTTCACACTAACTAAAGAAAATCAGGACACTGTTTCTATTATCTTCTATACTCTTGCTCCAAACTTGACTTGAATTTAATGCCACACTTTATTCTATTGTTTTCCCATCTGGAAAACCTTTCCCATTTTCATCTAACTAAATCCTACATATCTTTTAAAACCCCACCTCTTGCATGAAATATCCCCCAATTGACCTACTTAGGAATGACCACTCTAAATCCAAATGAATTCTTTAATATTTCTGTGTGTACATATTAAACATGGATAGTTCTATTATGCTAATGTTTAATATTTATATTTACCTTTACATACAAAATCCAGCCAATACATTTAGATAGAACAGTATGTCTCCTTGCCCACTGAACTGTCCTCACATCCCCCAGAGCCTATTAAAATGCAATGGAATGCAGTAGGTGTTCAATAAGGATTTGTTGTGTGACTGTCCACCTCACTGTCAGAAAAGCCTATTATTTGCTCTGTGAATATAAAGACCATTGGTTCATTTCACATGTCACGTGTATTCCGACTACATGTCAGCACACCTAGGAACCCCTCACCCCACCCCTTTTCTAGGAATTCATGGTCTAGTGGGAAGTAGGCATGTGGAAGTAGACAAATTCTAGTACAAGATAAAGGCTGAAGGTCCAGAGTTGGTGAGCAGCTCTCTCTGCCTGAGGGAGTTACTGAAGGCTTCAGGAAAGAGGAGCTATTTGAGATTGGCTTTGAAGCATGTATAGAAGCTTGCCAGGTGAAAGTGGGGGTAAGGATGGCTAGAAGGTAATACAGTAAGGAGGGGCACTCCAGGCAGAGAGAAGTCAAAGCACAAAGGCACAGTGTCAGGGCAGGTCTAGGCTATGTTCACTTAATAAATGACTTGAAGATTTAGGAGAGAATTATATGTACCTGAGAGAAGGCAGCTGGATAAATTCTTTCATTGCTCCATAATAATATTGATAAATTAGTGTTTATGATCCAGATTTTTTTTGAAACTGACAAAGAGGAAATCCAAGTCCTTTTTTTTTTTTTTTTTTTTCCGCTTTTTAGGGCTGCACCTGTAGCATATGGAAGTTCCCAGGCTAGGGGTCGAACTGGAGCTATAGTCTACACCACAGCCACAGCACTGTGGGATCCAATCTTTGTCTGTGACCTACACCACAGCTCATGGTGAAGCCAGATCCTTAACCCACTGAGTGAAACCATGGATTAAACCTACATCCTCATGGATACCAGTTGGGCTCATTACCACTGAGCCACAGTGGGAACTCCCGGCTTTTTTTTTTTAAGTGTCCTCTCTTTAGATACCTTTTATTGAATAGGGAAATAGTTTAACAGCCTATATTAAAAATCATCTATTATTTTTTTTTCACTTTGTGTGCTGGATTAAATGCAGTTTGTTTTACAATGGTCAAGTCAGTTTCATTTCCTTATTTATGCACATGCTGTGCTTTTAATTTTGCTTCTCAGAGCAAAGTCTCTTTAATTTTCACCTTCTTGCTCTCTATATATGCACATACATATGTACCTATTTTTATTTATTTATTTATTTATTTATTTAATGGCCATACCCACAGCATATGGAAGTTCCTGGGCCAGGGACTGAATCTGAGCCACAACTGCGACCTACACTGCAGCTGCAGCAGTGCCAGATTCTTAACCCACCGTGCTGGGCTAGGGATCGAACCCTTGCCTCCTTAGAAACCCGAGCTGCAGCAGTCAGATTCATAACCCACTGCATCACAGCAGGAACTCCCTGATGTGCCTATTTTTAAACTCACCATATTTTATTGAGAAGTTTATAATAAATTATACAACATCATGGTCTTAACAAAGCAACACAGCTTAAAGATCAAATGCAAAATCAGTATTGACAGGACAGAAAACAATCCTGTTACAGGGGGCCTCCCTTCTCCTGAGTACTGATTTTGCAAATGACACATCACAAAAGCAAATAGGTACCTGGAATCTGGGAAGAATGGAATTATGGAAAAGCTCTGGTTAATGCTTTTGGGCTCAGGCTGCATTCTGAAGCAGAGTCACTGTAAAATGCTCTCTGTCTGAGGCTGTAACTATAAGACAATAAATGGCTGAAAGCAGGAATCTCTATTAGAAAACAATACAACTCACTTGGAGAACAGCCTCCGGGAGACACTGTGGATATTCTTTAATGAATTTGCAATTTTCAGTCTTAACAAACAATGCAAAATTTGGAAAGAGGTAAAGGCCAGTGATGGGACAATTTGCTTAAGGTTATTTTAATCCTTCATGCAGATCTGTGCTGACAAGTCTCAGAGCTGAGATCTCTTGACAGTTTTCAGCAATGGGCTGCCTTCTCTGATGAGAACCTAAAGAGGCTGGTCCTTTTACTTCCATGAAGAATATTCTGGAACAACTCTGCAGTAAAGGCTGCATGATTATTCAAAAGGGGTATGGGGTGAGAGGCTGAGAATAGTCTCCTGAGACAGGCAGAAGCGTTTCTGTTGCCGTCATGGCCAGAGATAAGCAATGGTGTCACCTGTCCTTAGCCAGAGCCTTGTGGCTTGGTGCAAGGAGCTCATGCCCGGGCTCTGACCCTACAGTCCATCTGGGATAGTTCTGTCATTCTTTAGTCATCCTGTCAATGTTGCCCTCTGGAAACACCCCACAGATGCACTGTCACCTGTGTATATCTGGCTAACATCATACTGCCTGGTGGCAGGAAAGGCAGATCCTGGGAAGCAAAACAGCTTGCTTTTAAAGAAACTTCATTAGGTTTAGGATCAAATGCCCATGTTTGAGAAGCAAGATTTGCAAGAAATCTGGAACATACTGAAACTTGAGGGGCTCCTGCGCTCAACCTTCTCTGTAGGTCCATGCTGTTCCCTCTACCTTGCTTCCTGTTCTGGGCTGATGTGCCTGAGTTTGGTTGCCAAAACACCATACCCCCAATAGCTGAGAAGCCGTGGCTTTATTTAGCAATGTTTTAGAGGGAACAGGGGCTGACCTATGGCACTTTAATATCTAAAGACCTAAGGAGGAGTTCCCATTGTGGTTCAGTGGGTTTAGGACATGACACAGTCTCCGTGAGGATGTGGGTTCAATCCCTGGCCTCAATTAGGTGTTAAGGATCTGGTATTGTTGCAAGATGGGGTATAGGTCACAGATTTGGCTCAGATCTGGCATTGCTGTGGTTATGGTGAACGTCTGCATCTTCAGCTCTGATGTGACCCCTAGCCTGGAAACTTCCATATACAGCAGTTAAAAAAAGGGCCTAAAGAACACCTGAAGGCAGATGACCTTAAGTTAACTGGGGTTTTCAAGGACTGTGATGAAATGAGTACCTGCAATGGTGATTATAGTAGAGGGGATCGGATGTTCTCTAGCATGAACTTTCCTGAAGACAGGTTGGCCTAGCAAAAGGACAGGCAGAAAATCAGCAGAATGGATTGCACAGGTTTGCCAGCAGAGCTGTGTGGAGTTAGTAAGCTAAATGTCACACCCAGATGCACACAGCACAGGCAATGTTAGTCCAAACTAACATTGGTTGAGTGGTCATAGGCCACTGTTATGTAGGTCGCAGACGTGAGCAGGCAAAGGGGGCCGGACTGTGTGAATGAATCCCACACCCCACACTACGGTTGTAGCTTTCCTCGATGGAGTATCCATGTCCTTCAACTCACTGCTTCCAGAGGCATCATGAAACAACTGAAAGCCCTTGGTAGGATGAAAGATACATGCTTGTGATGCCTGCTGGTGCCAACAACATGGCCTGTAGCAGTGTTCTTTTGTGTAAAATGGAGATAATAGTACCTGCTCTGTCCATAGCACAGATTTGATTGGGGTTCAAGGAACATAACATCTTGGAACATGCTTATTTATTTCCTGGGCAGTCTGAATGGGGGAACATACCCCTGGAATGCTTTGCAGGGGTAAACCACTACCCTAGGGACTGGCTGAATTACCTAGGCTTTGGGTTTTCATTAAACTCCTGGTTCAATTGACTTCTAGATCCACCTGCTGTTGGTTTCCACCAAGAGCTCCTGGAACTGTCCTGGTAATCATCAGATTGGGACTCCATGTAAGTGTTGGCATATGCTGGCTGTATAAACTTGGGTAAGGCATTTCTTTCCTCTGGAATTCAGTTTTTTCAATTATAAAATGAAGTTGAACTTGAAGGGGATTTTTTTCCCCCTAACCTATGTACTGCAGCAACTAAAGTGTTTTTAATTGTCAGAATGTTCATAGCTTGGCATCTTTAAAAAGCCACGTACCTTATGAAGTCTGTCAATGTGATAAGCATAGTATACTTGGAAGAGTAATTTTAAAAGAGGTATAGAGACTGTTACATACTTTGAATTAATTAGGGAGATTTTTAGATGACTGTTTTGGGAATCAAACATGCCTCTTTCTGCAAAGTGAGCCTGAATATTTAATTTTATTAAAAATATCCAAATTAATGTACTCTAGTTTTCCTTCTTGGTGTCTCTCTCATTTTTCATTTGACTGGAATTCATTTGAGGGCATTTAAGAGATACAGTGAGGCTTTGGATTGAAAAGGTCATCACATGGCCTTGGATTTAAAGTTAGAGGCCAGGCTCTGAGTCCTGGATGGGTGGTTGGAGTAGACTGATTAATTCTTTGAACCTTTGCTTCCACCCCTCTAAGTGAGAACAATAAAATCTTATTCCATAAGCTTGAGGATTAAATGATTCAGTGAACAAGAAATGCTTTACAAACTCTAACGAGCTATCATATATAGGGGCTTATCATGTTATGTGCCTGGAAGGTACATGACACAGGACCCTACAAGGGCCTTTTGGGGAAGCAAAGTCTAGGAGCAACAGGTAAGGATTTGCAAATTCCAAAATCATCTCCAGCATTTAATGTCCAACACTAATGAGATCTCTGAAATATAGGTATTGGGTGGTGGACCGAATGACATTTTCAATTTCCATATACCCTGCTTCACATTAAGATTTTCACACTCAGCTGCACAAGACTATGTAAAAGCTGCAGGCAAAGTCCGAGAGCTAGATTAATTCTTCTCCACTGCCCCTGGATCTCAACGCCTTGACTTCAAAGCCTCCAACTGACTTCAAAGAAAAACTCTTTAGGGCTTATAACTGCTGTTCACTGTGTAGACCCCAATTTTAGAACTTTCCCCAGAGGCATCTATAGAAAGTGGAGCCTATGAATTCTGGCCTGGTTCAAGAGGAGAAGGATCATACAGGCCAATATACAGATCACCAGGCCAATGTAGAGATTACCAGAGTGCTGCCACATTCTCTTGCTTTTAACTGCATCAGTTTTAACATTTGGGAAGTGTTGGTAATAACAGAACAATTGCTACTAGAGATGAAAGTTTGGGGCCATTAGAAAGAGCATAGTGAAATACATGAAATAATAGAAAACCTTTGAAAGAAGTGATTCCATCCTCTAGAATGCATGATGTGTCCAAGACAGAAAATGTTGGACGTTACTGAACAGGTGTTCTTGAACTTGATATGAACAGTTTCTGAGAAGAGAAAACTGGGATCCCATTACTGAGTTACTGAAAGGGAAGATGCTTCAAGTGATGTGTAAGGAAGGCCCTAAAAGAAAAATTCCTGACATATTCCATGATAAAATCTGAAGATATCTAAAGATATCAATGCATTTTAACAAGGCATTTTACAGCCAAAGATTATTAGTTAATGTCTTATTATCAAGTTGCTTAGGACTGAGGGAGTGTCACTAGATACTATACTATTTCCTACAATGGTTGATTTATTCATTTTTTTTAAAAAATTACTTCAAGGAAGCCATGAAGGCTAGCTTGCCAAATTTCTACCTTCCTCAAACTCACAAGGATAATGAACTTACTGGGTGATAGACTCAGAATCTTTCCATTAAAATGATGAGATCAAAAAAGAAGATAAAAGTTTTAGAAAAAAATGTAAATTCCTGCACTCAGATTCAAAAATAGCATCTTTGACAGTGCAAAATTGAGGAGACTTAACCTGGAAGAGTTTCAGATGAATCAGGTTTAAGAAATCCCCTACGAGAACCTGTCCTGTTTAACATTTTCATCCTTTTCAGTTTCTATGTTCCCAATAGTCTGAGAATCATTTTGTCATTAAATACTGTGTCTGGAGAGAAGCAGTGGCAAGCAATAGCTCACGTGGAACTGTACATATTCAGAAAGTTCCACTTGGGACAGAATCATGTTGAAACTACTGGATTATGAGTTTACACTAACGGTGGTTTAAGTTAACCCCAAGCCCCACCATTACATTTTCAAAATTACAATTTTTGAAAGCATGTCCTTACTAAATATTTTTGTTCAGCACTCTGGTTTTAAAAAAAATAATTAGAATATTGAGATCTGTAAAATTATACTGGAAAGTGCCATGGCCATTAGGATGGCCTTTCAAGACATCGTCAACTGCAGCTTCAGACAAATCAGACCTACAATTTGATATGTACCTCCCTAAGTCTACGTAGATGTTTCAGAAAAGGGAGAGAAAATATTTAGGGTCAAATAAGAGGATGCTGTGAAGACACATCTTCCTTCTGGACACAAGGAAATAGCTTTAGAATTGTGCTAAAAAATGCAAAGAGCCATGGCTGAGTCCTTTTGAACTTAAGGGTTTTAAACTTTGTGCCTGGGATTCGGGTTTTTACAGAGCACTTTGTATTGCACTTCAATTCAGATTGGTGTGGTGGCAGGACAAAGGCTTGCTTTGCACTCTCCCAATAGGGCATTATCTATCATTAGGATTCTGAGCTTGGGCCATGGAGAAGGCATGGATGTGTGCTTCTCTGTTTCCTTGAGATCATCAATTATCCTGATACTCTCTGGATCATCTAGCAGGGTACACTGCCCATCATCAGTGCTATGTGTACATCTTTAAATGGATCATTGTCAAAATGTAACCAATTACTGGGTCTCCATACAAATTTGCTTATAAATAAACATAACAAACACACTGTTAATGTGTAAAATGTTAAATGTGTAAAATCAACCAGAGCATACCATGTGCCACGGCTAAATGTTAATACAGGTTACATGAGGTGTGGGTTTTGTTTGCTATTTAAGGGTATTGGGGGTGGGGGATGAAGATCATTAAAAAAATTGTCTTACCATACAGGTATTTTCCTTCATTGAAAGGAAATAAAAATGAGAAATAATTTTAAAAAATGTAAACAGCACATGGTAAGAACAGACAGTAAAAAAATCAAATTTGATTCATTAGACTTAAAAAAGTCATACCTGTTATTGTGAAGCCACCTACAAAAGAAAAAAAATAAATGTTACAATTTATTTAATTTACAACCTAGATAACAAATACCAGTGACATCAGACTGCCTGACAACCCATCCAAGGTACAAAAATTTGCTAAATGATTCTTCCAAGTAAGAAAATTATGAAAACATCCATTCATGTCTTAATCACTAATCATTCTTTTAAGACTAAGAAATTTAGTGCACATATTTAATTCTTGTGCGTACCTAAGAAATCTCTGATTTTTAAAAAAGGTTATATTAAACTAAAAGTAAACTATCTGACCTTAAAAATTATGAGGCCAAGGGCTCAAAACAACCATCTTGCTAATAAATCAGTAGAAATAAAAGTCAGAAAGCTATTGTAGCACCTGAGAGAAATGGAAAATAGTCTAGAAAAATGGAAGAAATGCAAGAAATGAAATGCTTACCAAGCTCATTCAATAACAGGGCTGTGAAGGAAACAGACAAAGACAAACACAGAATAAGAGACCAGATGAATAATGAAAGTAAGAGGAATATCAGCAGAAAGAAATCCAGGCAGATCTGATTACAGTGGTAGGGAGCTGTTGCTAAAAAATTGGTGCTTGTCAAGTAAATGTGGCATTAGGAGTATTTTCAAATAATTCCAGCATTAATTTCTGCAAATGTGATATATATATAGATATATCTATATCTCTATATATCCATATATATATATCACTTTATATGTTATTTCTGGGCTGTTAAGAAAACATTTCTACTATATGTTTACACTCTGTATACATCTAGTTTGCCAAATAGAGTAGAGACAATTTATGAAGTTAATCCTAAACTTTATTGGAGTGAGTCTTCTGCATGAAATATTGCAGTGAATTAAACATACGAAGTCTTTAATCATTCAGAATCTCCAGAAATGTACCTTTCATTCAATGAAAACAGAGAAAACATCTTAGGAAATTCCATTTTGGCTTCCTGCCCATAAGGAGATTTTGGCCCAAGGTGAAGTTCTCTCACTGGAGGGTCTATTTACATGATGTTTTAGTCATCAAGGAATATTTATGTTTTTTAAAGTCCTTAAAACTTGAGTCCCAGGAATTAGGGCTTACTTGTGCATCCTTATCTCTGACTTCTACGCATTATAATTGGACAACCAGATGGCTTTCTGTGACGTAATTCTGTGAAAACTGACAAGGCGGGGAGGGGGGTCCTTGGCAAGGGCAGAGGTGACAAACATAATTTGTCTTTCAGGTGATGTGCTTGAAACCCAGACTATAACTGGAGCACTTGATTTTGCTGAAAGCTACTTGCCTACAAGTAGTAAATGTAAATAAACAAATAACTTCCAGAGTTGTCAATGGGAACGTTTACAGTGAGGAGTTCTGCCCAATTTCTGGGCTGCTAATGGGAGTAGCATTAGAAGATACTTTGTGAAACAAGTCCACAATTTTATTGACAGTGACAAGGATCCACTTGGCTGGTGAAAAAGAGATAGTGCTATCAAGGAATTGTAATTCGCTTTTGTAGGAAGGCATATTTTAGTAAGATGACAAATGAAAGAGCTGTATCCAAGAAGCTCTTCCTGGAGATAAAAGGCAGTTCTTTGGAGGAATACATTTAGAAGTTAAGTGCTTTTTCCTGTATGTTAATGAAGCATTTTTGATCCCATCTTTGTAAGAAGTCAGCATAATTTTCTCACGTGTCTTTTTCTTCTACCTGCTGTCTATGGAACATATTAAATAGGCTGCATTAGAACAGGTCCCCAGTGCTCCTCTCTCCATTATTCCAAAGGTTCCTGTTACCATCTTAAACATAATTAAGTCAGGAACTACTTTGTTTTTGTTTGTCTGTTTGTTTTTGTTTTCTGATGGGCTCTGAGGCCAGTGAATTCTTATAAAAGGGGGATCAGTTAAATTTCCCCAAATGTTGGCTCCATATAGGAATTAGTCCTTTGTATTTGATTGTTTTATTTACATGTAAAAAGGTACTTTTCAGGCAAAGGGATCTGATATCATCTATCATCAACTGCTCCCATCAATTGCTTGTCCACAATTAACAAGCACTATTAATAGGGACTATGCTCATTATATATATATATGTAAAATTAAATATATATAATATTCCTTTTAAAATGGCCACTATTAGAGGATAATTATGGGAGACTCTCATAAGAATACAGTATAAAAAACTATTTTTAAAGCTAATATGAAATTCCTGTCCTTCCTTCTCAAATACAGGTCATATAAAATGGCCATATAAAATGGCTCTGATTGCTTTCTTCGAATATTTGGCTGCTTTACTCCATTATTTTCTAAAAATATAAATACAAATCAACCAAAAATCTGATAAGGATACTGCTGTTCATTTTTTATCTCTAGGAAAAGACTTTCATATGTTAGAAATTTGTTCATTTTAAAAGAATCAAAAGATTTTAAAGCATAAAGCTGGATAGGCCTCAAGTAAGGGCTAAGTTCTTACTGAACTATCAAATCTTTCCTACTAAAGAAAATTGATGTGAGTATGGTTTCATACACATGGTCCCTTTTAAATGTCATATCTGATGATATGAAAAATATATGCCAAATGAACACTAGGACATCAATAACACTGAGGATTTGTTCTTTTTTTTTTTTTCTTTTTTTTTTTTTTTTTGCTTTTTAGTTCTGCCCCTGTGGCATATGGAGGTTCCCAGGATAGGGATCCAATTAAAGCTACGCCACAGCCACAGCAATGCAGGATCCAAGCCGTGTCTGCAATCTACACCACAGCTCACGGCAATACCAGACCCTTAACCTACTGAGTGAGGCCAGGGATCAAACCCACAACCTCATGGTTAGTCAGATATGTCTCTGCTGTGCCACAACGGAAGCTCCTGAGGATCTTCGTTCTTATTAAGAATTGTTTTTTGGAAAACTGGCTTCAGTAAAGAAGCCTAATCATTGAATTTTTCTGAAACTTCCTATTATTTGCCATTGGACTCGTCAACCATGAACAATAGGTATGTAGTAGTCTCTACCACTAATCTTTTAGGGGATATTTAATGTTTGGAACCAAATTTTAGCACGATTCCTGAGGAGGGACAAACTGAAGACTTAACTCATTCTTCTATGTTATCACTTCTGAATTTTAGAAATTTGGCATCAATCAGGCGAGTGGGCACTTCTTGAAGAAGAAGGGTATTGCTTGGTGCACTTGGGAATTAGGGGAGGGACATGAAATTTGCTAAAGCTTCAAAGGAGATGAAGGATAGTACTTGGAAGCCGAGGAAGAGGAGAGAGTTAAGTGTGAGAGTAGGAGACACGGTGAGAGAAGAGTACAATTTCTCGCTGGTATGTCTTTGTATACTCTCACACCTTTCATTCCTCTTCTTATCCATTTTGGTTCCTCAAGCACAAGGGAGAAACTGCACTCTTTCTCATATTCCTCACGGTCAAATATTCTAATGGAAATGATCTTCCTGTGGGAACACAAGACAAAGGCAAAACAAATGGTTGGAGTCACACGCTCATGCCAGGTGTTCACCAAGCAGCAGGTTACTGTGATGTTATGGAGGGAGACTTGGCAACACATGGACCTCCAGGAGTATGTAAAAGGGCACCTAGGTGCTCGCAGCTGGCCCCCCACTAAGTATTCTCTGCCAATCCATCACTTTCATAAATTCTCCCTGCTTCAATCAGAAATCAGAGGGTACCCCGATTAGGAAATCAGAAAGTTGGCTTTATTTGGGTGGAGAAAGCATCGGCACCAACTTTCTGCAACGAGGCTTGACTGCACTGACAATGAATGTCTCAGGCTGTCATGTGCAGAGTGGCCAAACCTGGCTGATGGAGCTCCAGGCCAGGCCCACCGTGGTCCCAAAGGAGACCTGTGCCCTGTTACATAAATGGAGGGATGTGTGCATGGTAAGTCACGTTCTGAAGAGTGCAGGCATCCAGGGGTGGCATAGGCCAGCAGAAGCTGTTGGGCTCAGCCCTGCAGCAGCTCCCCCACCTTTCTTCTCACTCATCTCCACCAGGCGGGGCTCTCCAATCTCAAGGAAGAAGGTCTTGTTTTTCTCATACTCCTCATCATCAATTACCTTGACTGATATAGTTTTGCTGAAACAGAGAAGAATAGAAATTGACGAACAAGGGGAAGAGGAAAGAGAAGAGAAGGAACACAGGAGAAAAGCAAGATTAATGAGCTGCACTTCCAGACAAATGGCAACTGAGAAGCTTCTGGACTGTGAGACTGTTCTTCCAGAATGGGTGTGGGATAAGGCTGAGAGATTACAGAGGTCACCCCAGGCACAGCTCCCCTTCCCAGGACCACAGAATTATTGCAGCCAGAATAGAGCACTCATACCAATAGGTTTATCATCACCATGAGAAGCAGAAAAACAGAGATTGCAATAGTAAGAAAAGAAACATATTTATTTAGTAAGTGCCTTAAGCATAGGATTGTCTGAGCTGTGCTCTGGAATTCACTCCTTTGAAATAAATCAATAAATCAAATCAAAATACAAACACATGTTTTCTCTGAGTGATAGGCATCTAGGTCGTATTTTTTGGCCTTCATTCAGATTTACTTTATTTCCAAACATAATATTTTATCATAATTTTTTAAATAAATGTATAAGAGTATTGCAAAATAAAAGCCTTTTATTTCTCTGCCCCATGTCCTAGAATCAAACTCATCTTCAGGTGAGTCAGATTTTCCATGTTGATCACAAGGGGAAGTTTTTCATGTTTTGTCTGTCTTTCTAAAGATGGAAGTGGAGGCCTCCCAAGGTGGGGGGTGGGAGTCATGATGTTCTAGTTATTTTCTTCCCAAAGAAAGTTGAGTTTCAACTTTGACAAAATACACCCTTTACACTTCTTTCAAACTCCACCGATACACCTAGGCATTTCTTTCCTGCCATCCATCCTTTAGCGCTTCTTGCCTTATCATCTTCTGGTTGTGACTGACAGGCAGGTAGGGCAAATGCAAATATGATGCAAATCTCAACTCCCCATAAGCCTTGATGACTCTGAAAAGAAATTTAATGTTACCTTCTAATTAATAAGGGCTTAATCACTTTATGTATTACAACTCACAGCCCCCAAACACGTGTTTGTCCTTAAAAAAATTTTTTTTTCAGTAACACTGGCCAAGAACATTTCTGACTAAAAATTCTGAAACAATGATTTTTATATAGACACATAGTTTTAATGTCATAGGCATTATTTAATTCAGGTGGAATGTCCTAGGTCTTCTGGAAGGAAATTAGTCTATAATCTTTTCTTTTTTTCAATTGTTGATCAAAGCCATTATGTTTCATTTAGATCTATGCATGCTAAAGAGCATCAGTCTTTTCTCCTGTAAAGGAGAATAAAGGCAGAAATTGTGTTTCATTCTTTGAATTTCCCAAAGCCTAATGCTAAATGAGATCAAATGATGGCTTCTGGTCCTTGGGAGCCTCATAACCTCCGCCCTGTTCCTCAGATAAGGAGCATCCCTCCACAATCCTCAAATCCCAATCTCTCACTACTAAGGAGTTGAAGCACAAGACAGTGCCTTTGCTCTCTTATCTCGGTCCTCAAAGACTGAAATACTAAAGCTAGATGAGCAGCTGTCAATGACTAAAGCAGTACTCATTTTTTAAGAGCAGTTAGATATTTACAAACCTACCAAAAGTGTGACCAAGTCCAACCACATGTATATAATGAATAGTTCCTGTCTAACTTCTAAGACTATTTCCCGGAACTCACTTCCTTAATTTATAGATAAACCAGCCTACTTGGACTACACTGGGGCTATCTAATCATCCTTTTATATACAGAAAATACAAAATATTAGGGAAAGCACAAGAAGATATAAGAAATGATGATGTGTATGCTTTAAATTTTAGAACTGAATTTGACGTTATAAGTGAGATCAAATTTACTTTTTAAAAACCTGCCAAATGTCTATCCTCTTTGTCATCTGATTTATGCATTTTAGGTATTAATTTCCATCTGACTGCCTTGCAATCATAAACTATATTTGTACATCTCCACTAAAGCAATCAGCATCACTATAACCATGTGTGGGAAAATGCTGATGGAATTAGAAGGGCCATGCTACTGACTTCTGGACATAATGGCCCCAAATACATTATCAAGGCACTTCATCATGGTAGGATACATTAGACTGGATGTCATGTTGTGATGCTTTGCTTGTATTATTTAAAAACATCTGACATATCTTTCTCCATCTTGCACCCCAACCCACCCCACATGTATTTTATTATATTGCAGAAATAAAGAAATATAACACATGTTATATTTCTTTATTTCTGCAATATATTTTATATATTTATTATATATATTATTAGATTTTATAATACATTTTATTAGACTGCAGAAATAAAGAAAGCACGGTGTAGATGGCTGGAGTCATCTTGCAAAAAGGGCAAGCACTTGTTTAGGAAAGACTCCCAGTTTCATTCCCAAAGGGCAACAGGACCACTTACTCACAAATACACAGACAAAAAACAAGTAATATATTGTTTCTTATCCTTGGTGAATTTAATCCTCTGTTGCTGTGATAGCTTTATTTTCTTTACTCTGAGTAGTTGATGAGTGTGAGAAATATAGGGTCCCACCCAATTTGTTTGTATGATAAAATAAACACTTAAAATTTATCAGTAGAGTATCATTATTTACATTATTACTTATCATAATCCTTAGAAAACATTTTAGCATTTGAAAACTGTGACCTGACCCTGGAAAATCAACTGTGAAGAAATGGAAAACAGAACTCCTGTAGGCGCCTGACAAAGACACCTAAAATAGATGGGATTTGCATAGTGGCATATTATTTCAAAATCATTATAATACAATCAATAGGGCCACAGACAGGAAGAGCCACTAAATTATATATTGATTTTGCTTCTCTTGAGCCATAAAGCTCTTAATAGGAAACCTGATTATTAACAGATAACTCAGTCAATTTAAGAGGCAAGATAAAGTGGATCATTAGAAATTATCTCTCTGAATCAAGAGAGACAAAAGTCAGAAGGGATTGGTAATGTTCACCTTTTGCTTGGGAACAGAACTATTGCTCCCCCTAGCAAAGGTAGAGAAGGTGAAATGAACCTAAGTTGTTCTTAAAGGATCATCTCCTTGGGATGTCTTTTGTTCACTTTCCAGAGCCTAATGCATGAAAGAGACTGTCACCATTTCTTCCATCACTGGGGATATTACATGAGATAGGTTGATCTGGTGAAGACTCCAGTTCCACTAGCCTGATGATCAGCAGAAGCATACCTTTCTCTGTGTCTCAGAGTTCTGCAGTGGAAATCAAAAATCTCAAAGATTGAAGGGACTTAAAGATCCTCCAGTTTGCCCTCACTGCCACCCCATCCCACAGGGGTTTAGCACTTTTACAAGGACTCTTTCTCCCTGAGAACACAGATTAATGTTGGCTGTACTTTGATTCTATTTACCAATGGGAAGCAGTCAGACAGCTGTTGTTACTTCCTTCTTTTTTTTTTTTTTCTATTGTAGTGTGGTTAATTTACAATGTTGTATTAGTTGCGAATATATATAGCAAAGCCTACCTGTATCTGAAAGTTCTTTTTCAGATTCTTTTCCATTTTAGATCATTACAAGGTATTGAGCATAGTTCCCTGTGCTATACAGTAGTGTTGCTATTTCTTAAATTGAGAGGTTAACCAAAACAAGATTGGGATAGTCAGGTAGACCCAAGCTTTCATCCAACAACAACTCCTGCGCTATTATTGCACTGATAAGGAACAAATAGGAAAACTGCATCATGTGATTTTTTTCAACTACCATAATTATTATTTTTTACATCACTCTAAAATTCAAGAGTGTACTATAAAAATTATGTTTTCTGGAAACTCACAAAGCAGTTATATGTCTTATGATAACATTAAAACATTTAATAATTTCTCAGGATGCCCAAATATTTTATGGAAATATATTTTGGTTCTATTTCTAGGGGGGATGGTAGAAAGCATTTGGACAAGAAATATCAGTTTATTCAGTGGAGAAATATAGGTCATTCCTTCAGATTTTTGCAATGCCTCTCCTTTGATGATATTAACCCCACATCTATACTTTATTTCCCAGTCTCTCTTATCTGATGGGTCTCAATAGACCCAAACACCTTCAAACATTTTAATAAGCAGTTCTGATATCAGGTGGTGACTCAGGTAGACTGTGAAAGAGAAAAGAAAGAGATGGTTGTATTGGTGGAAGTTAAAAAAGAAAATCTCTTCAAAATATATTCTAATCTCCCATTACTAAGCCAGAGTAGTATCCGTTTCTTTTCAGATTCCAGCCTCGATTTGATCTTCTGTGGTTTCTTTTCCCTGAAACAGCTCTTGATGTTGGGAGACATGAGAAAAAGACAAGTTGGAGGATTAGAAAGAAGAGACTCTTTCTGAGTCCTTATAAAATAAAGATTTCAGTGAGGATTTCACACATGTAGATACTGCAATGCTTCTTTTACATTTTATTTTTAAAGATTTTACCTCTCTTTAGGCATACTCAGAAAGAAGTCAATGGACTGCTGAGCATTTTGCATTTATTCAATAATCAATCTCCTTAGCAGCCTGGAAGTAACTTCTATTACTTCCACTTTACAGAGGCAATAATGATTCAGAGAAGTTCACTTCCAAGGTCACAAAATGAGACTCCTGTGACTGGCTCCAAAGACCAGTATCTTTCAATTATGTGACCCACGAGGTCCTGATTCATTCAGTCGTGCAGTACTTTTATGATGACTTTGAAAGGTCTGAATAATTCTTTTGAATTAATATAGAGGTTTTTTTGTCTTATCTTTATGTTAACAAAGACTGCCTAGATGAGCAATGACAGATTTTCAATTCTGTTTGTAAAAGGCATAGAGCACATATTGTATTCAATGATGACTGCTTTAAAAACTTAAATCCTTGAGGAGATAAAGGTCCTGTTAGGATTAACTGAAAAGTGCCAGGAGCACAAGTGGGCTTCCCAACTCTGAGGAATGTGAGCTGCCAACCAGCAGACTTGGCCTCATCTGGGGGCCTGGCAGAAATGCAGAATCTCAGGCCCACTCTAGGTCCATCAAATCAGATTGGCATTTTATCAAGACCCCCCATATGACACTAATGCAAGTAAAAGTTAGAAGCACTGATCTAGATAGGACAAAGGGCTCTTTCATTAAGTCAGATGATAAGTTAAGAGGCCAGTAATAGTTGGCCTTGTGTTTTGGAACTGTCTGCATGGTGGAATCATGGGTGAACCTTTGCAAACTAAATGTCTGGGCTGGTCTCACTCCAGATTAGTGAGGTGGAATTCTCTAGCCGTGGGGCCTCAGCATGGATATAGTTTTAAAAAGCTTTTCAGGGGATTTTAAGATTGTAGCCAGGCCAGGACAGGCTAATGGAGAACCACCCTGTCTGACCTGATGTGTTAAATAAGGAGGAGGTATCCTTGTGAGGAAGTCAGGGTCAAAGCTGAAATTTAGATCTCATTAGCAGTCTAGGTTGAAGCATGGGAGAAACGTTTTACTTTGTCCTTCACCAGGATTTTTTTTCTGGATTATACAGAACATGTAAAGTTGTTTTCTCCTCTCAGGAAATGCTGGCCTCCACAGGCAATCTTAACAGTAATAGATGAGAAAACATTTTAACCTCTGGGCAGCAAAGTTTACACTCCTGAAGGGTGATTTCCTCCTCAAGAAATAAGAACTCTAGGCTTTTAGATAACAGATGTTCTATTTGGAAAACAGAAAAACTAAGGGTTTCAATTGGCACAGAAGATAGTAATGCTCCTATCCCTTCTCTCAGAGAGCCTCTGAGCCACACCAGTGAGAGGCCAGGTCCTGGAACTGGAAACTTTCCATAGGGAAGCTGCCACACTCAGACTCAAGAAAGAAGTGACCCAGGGCCAACCACATCTGAAGGGAAAAGATCTGGAAATTTCTCTGACCACAGAGTGATATCATAGGTAAAGCAAGTTTGAAAATTAATCCCCAGTACACGTGGTGTTAAAAGCTTCAGTATAAACCCCTATGACTCAAAAAGACAAATAGACCAACTTGAAATGGGCAAAGGATCTGAATAGACATTTCTCCAAAGAAGGTAAACCAATGGCCAATAAATAAATAAGGAGATGCTCAACAGCATTTGTCATTAGGAAAATGGGAATCAAGGCCACAATGAGATACCACTTCCCTCCCACTAAGACAGCAATCATCAAAAAAACAGATAATAAATAATAAATGTGGTGGAGAATGGAGAGTAACTGGAACTCTCTTACACTGCTGGTGGTGATGTAAAATGGTACAGAGGCTCTGGAAAAGTCTAGTGGTTCCTCAAAAGTTTAAAAATAGGGTTAGGGTTATTGGAGTTCCTGTTGTGGCACAGCAGAAACGAACCCAACTAGTATCCATGAGGACATAGGTTTGATCCCTGGCCTCACTCAGTGGGTTAAAGATCCGGCATTGTTGTGAGCTGTGGTATAGATCGTAGACGTGGCTCGACTCCACATTGCTGTGGCTGTGGTGCAGGCCAGCAGCTGCAGCTCCAGTTCAACCTCTAGCCCAGAACTTCTATATGCTACAGGTGCAGCCCTAAAAAAAAGCAAAAAAAAAAAAAAGTAAGGTTACCATATAACCTAGCAATTCCACTTCTAGATGGAACTCAAGTGATTTAAACACATATGTCAGCACAAAAACTTACACGTGAATGCTCATAGCAGCACCATTCATAATAGCCAAAAGTTGGAAACAACTTTAATATCCATCAGCCGATAAACAAAATGTGATATAGCCATACAATGGAGTATTATTCAGCAATAAAAAAGGAATGGATTTCTGGTACATGCTACTAAAGGGTAGTGTAATATGCTTCCCAAAACATACTGCTTTGTTATACTGATTGTTTTGAGCTGAGGGCCATTAAAAAAATTACAAGCTCAGGGGGAGGCTCTCTCTGAACTCCTCCTATCTGTGAAAAAGATAGATGCTTAAAAAGGAAGTCATCATAAAAAAAAGGAAGTCAATTCTCATAAATTCCCTTACTGAGAATTTCATCATCCAGTGAACGTGATTATTGTCACAGGTGAGAAGACTAGAAGTGGACACGAAAAAAATCTTTGCCACAAACTGTCATACTGCCCATCTTTTCTTCTAAGGGCACATTCATCTTTCCTCAAAGTCATGTACAAAGCCTACCTCCCCTCTCCCCTTTCCCTATTAAGATGGTATTTAGGCTTACGTTTAAGCCACCTCAGAGAATGACTCATTTTTCCCTGAGTATCTCCCATGTAGATATGTTAATAAACTTTTGTTTTTCTCTAGTTAATTTGGATTACATGGCCTCAGCCAAGAACTCCAAAGGGTAGAGGGAAAATTATTTTTCCTCCACTACACTTTGACATGGACAACCTCAAAAACATTACGCTAAGTGAGAGAAGCCAGACACAAAAGACATTGTATGAGTCCATTTATATGAAAAGTTCAGAATAGGCAAATCCATGGAGACAGAAAGTAGATTAGTGGTGGTAGAGGGCTAGGGGTTGCAAAATAATGGGGGTGCCTTCTAATGGTTGTGGGATTTCATTTAAGAATAATGAAAATATTCTAAAATTGCTTATAGCCACAGTTGTACAATTCTGAGAATATACTAAAATCCATTGAATTGCATATTTTAAATGAATTAAATTCTCTAGTGTGTGAATTACGTCTCAACAAAGCTGCTATTACAAAACACAACAACAACAACAAAAACAAGCTTCAGGACAAATCATAGTCTAGAAAAGGCTGTTTCTTTGGGTAAGAAAAGGTTGTGAAAGAATGTGTGGGGTGAATTTTCATTTAGAAGTTTCAAATTGCTAGTACTGCTAAAACTTGGTGTGCCTCACGGCCATGAGACGGTGAAAACCATTTGCTTCAAAGCTAAGTGCCATTGCTGTGTCTGCCAGCTCTATCAGCCCTCAAGCCATCCCTCTCCCCAGGCAGAGTGCTTGCTGCTTCCTCCAGGGTTAAGGATTATTGATGTCCTGCTTTGACAGGCTAAACATTTCTGATGGATGTTACTTCAGGCCTGGCCCCCTTGGATAGTTTCTTTCTTTTCCAAAAGTATAAAGTCTTTTGAAAAAATCAGGAGCAGTGTTTCCTTCATGGGATTCATTTAAAAGGAAAGGCAAGGACTCAAAACGTGCTGCCCTTGCAAAGCCAACAGCTCTGGTCACATCACCCAGGGCATTATCCAGTGTCCTTGCTGGCACTGATTTCTCTCTACCATCAAGGAAAGACATGCTGGCTATGGGTTGCTTTTGTATCACTTGACTTAAATTGCTGGTGCATTGTAAGCCATTTTTTCCCCTTCAAAATTTAACTTGGTGAGTTGCCTGGTGATTTGAAGTTAGGGAGAGAAAGAAGCATTTGGAGAAGACCCACACATATATTCTCATCATTTTCCCATAATTGATCCAAGTCAACTTCCCCTCCAACTCACA
The DNA here is from genome assembly GCF_054392235.1 of Sus scrofa. Lineage (NCBI taxonomy): Eukaryota > Metazoa > Chordata > Mammalia > Artiodactyla > Suidae > Sus > Sus scrofa. The sequence continues at coordinate 112,351,885 of NC_139385.1, read as the reverse complement.
TTCCAAATAGGGTAAGAATAGACTGCTTTTCATATTATTTCTAATAATATTTTTACATCTTTTCCAGATTATTGGTGAGGAACTCTGGCATGAATCCACTTGGGAGTTTGCTCAAGGTCCCATTCTAAGTGGTCATAGAAGAGGGACAAAAGTGTAACTTGAATCCCTTGTTTCCTTTGTTGAATGCCAAGGGCACAAAACTGGAATTCAGATTACCTTGGATTTGTATCTTGACTCTGCCACTTTCTAGCTGAGATATGTGGGCTAGCTAGCATTTTTCTAAACGATGTTATCATCCATCATTTGGGGATAATAAAACACTTAACAGAAACTGTAATAGTCCCAGTGTGGCAAATATTTGGAGAGAAGTCTAATTTGAAAAGATACATGTACCCCAATGTTCAATAGCAGGACCATTTATAATAGCCAATAACCTAAATGTCCATCGACAGAGGAATAGATAAAGAAGATGTGGTATACAAACATACAATGGAATAATACTCAGCCATAAAAACGACATAATGCCATTTACTGCAACATGGATGGACCTAGAAATTATCAGGTTAAGTGAAGTAAGTCAGACAAAGACAAATATCATATGATATCACTTATATGTAGAATCTAAAATACGACACAAATGAACCTATCTGCAAAACAGAAACAGACTCACAGACCTAGAGAACAAACTTATGGTTACCAAAGAGGAAAGTGGGGGAGGGGAATACATTAGGGGTTTGGGATAAGCAGATACAAAAAATGCCATATATAAAATAGATAAAGAACAAGGTCCTACTGTATATAGCACTACATTCAAATATATTTGAATAATGTATTATAGAAAAGAAGCTGAAGAAGAATATCTATCTATATCTATATCTGAATCACTTTTCTGTACACCTGAAACTAACCCAACACTGTAAGTCAACTACACTTCAAAAAAAAAAAAAAAAATACTAGCTAGCTTCCTAGTCCCAGCCTCAACAGGGTCACCCTTACCAGGTTAGCTGGATGGATACTTAGTGGGGACTGAAGTTGTACTTTTCCTGGAGCTCCTGCTATGAAGCAGAACATGACAAACCAGGATGGTGCTATTCTGTAATTTAAATAGCCTCCAAAGATGAAAGTTGCTGAAGTAGCTCAAGCAAAGTAATTCTCCAGGAGGCATTATCATCTGATCTCTTTGCATTATCAGATGGTAACTGGAAGGCTGCTTCATGCAGAGCAAGGGGCAGGGGCATTTAAAATCCTGCTGTTCCCTGAAGGATACCAAGGGAGTTTTACAGAGCCCTGGAGTGGGGGTTTTCTGGTAGAAAACCTAGCTCTATTCTATTTTCCTCTCTTACTTTTGAATCTGAATGGCAACTCATTCATTCGTTCAAATGCAAGATAGGAACAAGTGTAATTCTTTGGGGGTTCTCTCTTAGCAATCAATTGTGAACTTTAGTCTCAAAGGATAAACTTCATAGCTACCTTCTGGTCCCTAGAAGACACATTAGTTGACCACTTGAAAGAGATAAGGATCCTAGAATTAGTGCTCAAATAAATAGTACCCTGGGAATGCTAGATCCCTCCTCAAAGTTCTATCCTATGATCACAGGCTAATGTGACAATCACAAGAGTAAATTTGCTAAGAGAAGATTATATATATATATATCCTAATTTTGTGATATGTAAAATTTATACCTTGCCCTTGCTTCACTCCCCTGCAGCGAACACACTTCAGTCTTTAGGAGGGTAAAGTAATAAGGGTTTGTTATCTAAATGTGCACTGAGACAGTTTGTAAATTTAGTGAAAAACAAAGAGGATCCAACACTGGGCACCATGTTGAAATACATCAAAATAGATCTTAGTCTAGATTTATTTTTATCGTTTAATAATACGGACATTGTGCAAATTCCATGAGAGGAACTTTTATCAAAATGTTGGAGGATTCTCATCAACTTTAAAATGATTCCTTAATTTGTGAGTGCTGTTTGTAACCTGAGATCTTCACTGTAATCCTTAAAGTGAATGAAAAAGGTAAAATTCTCTAGAAAAAGTTGTTTTAACAAATTCCTCAAAGTTGAGGATATTGTTATGTGTACTTTGAGACCCTGAGCATCTTCTTCTCTACAAACCAAACACATATAGAAATGTATGTTAAATCCTCAATTTGTCACTGCCCTTTAAAAGAATTTGGAATTAAATGAAATTGCTGCTGTTGAATTTGAAAGCAATGGTTGGCTTCCCAACCTTTTCAAAAATTATGAGCATTTTCAACATTTTTGAGTTGTCATTAGATATGAGACTCTCTCTAGAGATTATTTACACCTTCAGACGCTCCTCCTTTGTCAAGGTTCTTTGTTCATAGTAAAGAGTTTCCCTCGAAAGCAATGGAAAGATTTCACTCTTAGTACATTCTAGGACAGCAGCTACTCAGTGCCGAGAAAGCATCTGTATTCAAAAGAGGCCAGCTTTAAAAGTAGAACAGCAAGAAATAAAGCTGGGCTTTCTTAAGATTTTTATTCATATCCTCTCTCTCTTTTCCTTCCTTCCCTCCCTTTCTCCATAGCCACAAAATAATCAATGACAAATCAATCTCTCTCTGCATGAATTCATATAAAACATTCTAAAAGGAAGGATGCCAAAAAGTTTTTTCGAACATAGCTAAAATAAATCAATAAATAATGAATTGATACTGATTTTGACATCTCACATTTCTATTCCATGTCTTATCTTACTGCTATTTTATATTAGATTAAGCAATCAATCTTTACGACCTCACATTGTTGCAGGTGTTAGAATGAGCTCCCTTACTGTCGCCTTGAGGATTATTTTGAGCTAAATGCAGTCAAGACCCCGGGGGTTCATGTGAAGCTACTGTCCCCCCATTAACTACCTAGATGAATTTAAATTGGAGATTTTCCCCAGAAAAAGAGTTATTACCAGAGATAAATTTTATCCAAGTGGCCCCACCTACATGGCAGGGCAAAAATCTAATTCCCAAGCATCTGTTCTTCCCCTTACCATCCTGTGAATGATGCTCCTGACCTTGGAAGTCCTAGGCCTCTATCCCATTCCTTAGCTCAGGATGGCATTTATCTCTTATTTAACCTCTTTGTCTCCGACCCTCTTAGGCATGTTGGGTTCCTATATGTATGAAATTACATTTGAATTTTCTCCTATTCATCTGTCTCAAGTCAATTTGATTCTTAGACCAGCCAGAAGAACCTAGAAGGGTAGAGGGAATTTTTCTTTCTCCCCTGACATTATATATTCTACAAATACATTTGGATTTTAGTTTTGTATTTCACAATGGAGGCCTATGGTTTACAGAAAAAAATAAATAATAAATAATAATATTTACTGACCACTTACTCAGTGGGTATAAGGTTGAAAAGGTAGGTTTGGTTCAGGTTTCTTTAACCTGAAGGTGTCATGAAGGAAGATCCCCAGGGAGTCTATTAAGTTATTTCAATGTTAATTTATTTCCACAGTAACATAATTATTAAGACTAATCAGGTTCCTGCTACCGTGGCCATGGCTCCGAGTAGTTCTACAGCACTGGCGGGGGGTGGGGGTGGGGTGGGGAGGACATGACCTCCTAAAATGCTGATTTAGGAAAGGGATTCAGATGGTCAAGTTCTCATTTTGCTGTTTACTATCTGCACCTTTGTGGGCTATTTATTCTTCCTAAGGCTCCTGCTCCCTAAAGTGGTTATGAAAATAGTTTTTATCTCATCTGATGGCTGCAAATAAACCATGATAACACATATAAAAGGCTTAACACAGAGCCTGGCATATATTACATACTAAATGAATATTAGCCATGAATATGACCACAGGCAATATTGTGTCAAGAACTGGGACTCTTGGAATTGAACTGCCTGTAACTCATGTGAATGCCTTAGGTTCCTCACCCGTAAAGATGGAATAATTATATCTATATCATGAGGTTTTTCAAGGAAGAATAGGGGAAAACAGAACAGGACAATGTACATAGAAAGGGAAAGGGACTAGGAACTGAAACATTTCAATAAAGCTAATTTACTGATATCACAAGGTAGGTTAGTAGAAATCACTAAAACCGATTTTTTTTTTAAAGCAAGGTTTCAGTGTATTTATTAGCATTTGTTTTCCCTGCTAACCTAGGCAAACCTCATTCTGAACAGACTTCTGTCCCTATTTACATGAAACATCATAAGTTGGCAGAATGTACAAGTTTGTGTTAGCAAGTTTGTACTTCATGGGCTCTTTTTCACTAAATACAATTAAAATAATATCAGTTGCTTTCAGATAAAACACTTCTTAAAGTGTTTTTTCCTGCTGATTAATCTCATACTTGCTCATTGTTGAGAATCTGACAAATGTAGAAATAAAGGAAAAGAAATAAAAATCACGCACAAGCCTACCACTAGAGATCAGCATTGAACATATAAAAGTGTTTTGTTTTTAACTTTTAAAACATGCAGCTGCATAATTTGGACCACATTTTGTGTGTATATATGTGTGGGTGTGTATAAATAAAAAATTCGGTGTCATGATTTTTCACTTCATGTTATATTTTGGACATTTCCCATGGCATAAAAAAAACTTAAAAACTCTCCTTTAAAATGGCACAAGATGTTCCATGAAATGTCTTTACAATTATGTAATTAACTATATCTTTACATTTACATGTAATAATGAATTAAAATAACAATAATAATGGATTGTGGGCCATTTTTTCCTCTCTACTGTTCCTATTTAAATAGACTGATCTATATTTTATAGGGTGAGAAAGAACTAAAACAAGCCAAAAATATTATGAACTTATGGTGCTTTCTTATGGTTGAACTACAAGGGATTATTTCCCTTAGAGGTGAATTGTTACTTCCCTAACATCCTCTTTGCATGCTTGGGCCCCATCCTGGACTCCTAACCTAGATGGTAAGCTTCTTCTTCTACTGGTCTTTATTGAAGTTCTTGTCTGAACTGTGCCTGTTGGAAAATTTGTACATCCCCCCATTTTTTTCTTTTTTTTTTAGCCTTTTTAGGGCCATACCCATGACATATGGAAGTTCCCAGGGTAGGGGTCAAATCAGAGCTACAGCTGCTGGCCTATGCCACAGCCACAGCAATGCCAGATCCAAGCCAAGTCTGTGACCTAAACCACAGCTCACGGCAACATCGGATCCTTAACTCACTGACTAAGGCCAGGGATCGAAACCACATCCTCATGGATGCTAATCAGATTCATTACAACTGAGCCAAAATGGGAATTCCTCTACATTCCTTTTTAAAAGAAGAAATTCTCTCCCTGGTCATTGCTAACTTTTGGCTAGTTTTGCTGAAAATTTTTTCAAGAATCATCCACCAGTGTTGTTTCCCTAGAAGGCCATTCTGGCTATGTTGCTAAGTTTCTATTGATTCTCTAACAAATAGTTCCTTATGCTAAGTTACTCACAAAAACCAATGACTAATGTCCTTCTACTAACCATCTATTCCCAAGCTTACCATCAAAAAGGCATTAGTCATTTTCCACTTAAATTCAGACCTCATCTTCCCACCCTACTTTCCAGTCTAGAACAGTCCTCGATCCTTGGTCATAGAAACCTCTTGGTTCATCTGTCTTTATACATCTGGTCAAACTGAGACTCACTGAAATTAGTCAACACCCCAAAGCCGATGGATGCCAGAATCAGGATTAAAACTCATCTCCCAATTCTTAAATCCACATCTGGGATTCATTTACTCTGCAGTTATCCTACTTTTTTCTTCTCGGTGCTGCTGACATCAAAACCACCATTCTCTGTAGAAAACCTCCTCCCTCCCCCTTTTCTTGGCTGCACTTGCAGCATGTGGAAGTTCCCGGGCCAAGGACAGAACTCCCACCACAGCAGTGACCTATGCCGCTGTAGTGACAATGCTCAATACTTAATCTGCTGTGCCACAAGAGAACGCCCTCCTCTCTCTATTTAATGAAGTAAACACTGATGCTGATAACAGGAGATGCATGATTTTCTTCATTAACTCACTGCCTTGTCATCATTGTCTGTTCTGCTGATGAATGTTTTCTAAATTAAATGGCCCATACAATGGAAACATGGACTTCCTTTAGTGAGGATAGCTGAACAGAATCAGACCTGGTGAGACTTTGACATGAAAAGAATCTACAACATCCACAGAAACACTAAATAAAGAGTAAATAAACAGTAAACCATAGTCTTATTCATATCCCAAGGCTTCTGGGCAACACATTTAGCAGTTGTCTATCTTTTCATTTTTCTCTTCTTATTTCCTTCTTCAACCAGTTTTGGTGTGCCACCTAATAAGGAAACTGATGGTCTATTTTCCTGAGATGAGAATGGTCAATAATTGTGTGTATTTTTTCATTTAAAATATACTTCAAATTTTAAAGAGATCCCATTTGCTTAATTTAAAGGGAGTAGTTATCGAAGGAATTAGCTCTGCAGCCAGGTGGCAAGCCTATAATTGCTCTGAATAGTGGGTCTCCAAGTGATGAAATACTTCCTGAGTATCTAATCACCAACAGTTAAAAGTTAAAACTGATATAAACTGCAAGTCACAAGTTATTACCACCAAAACATCAAGGGCCTCAGTATGCTCCCTACCCTCTGTAGAGGCTTTCCACTGTTTACGGGACCAGGACACAATTCACTAACTATGGATTCACACTGAACTCTTCAGGATAGCATTTACTTGGATATTTAAATCTTTCCCAGGTACTCTATTTAGCTAAAAACCACACCAGTTATATTCAGAGTTTGTTATTTGTAACAGAAGGGACCCAAGGCCCTTTATAGGCAATTGTTACAGAAAAAATCAGTAAGAAGACAATTAAGCTTCTTATTGATTCCAACTTAAAATCAAAATTTGAACTGAAAATGTGTTTTGCTTTTTTATTTTTTTTCTTTTATGTTTCTTGTTTATAATGGAAGTTTTCCCCAGTCAGACTTTACAGAACCAGAGCATGTTTACAGAATGCAAATAATGACATTGTTTAACAAAACTGAACCACTAGACCAAACACAGTGACAAAGTACTTAGTGAGCAATTCTGGGATTAATTATAGGGACCCTGATGAGCTGCATTTAAAGTGCATATTGATTGAAGGGGAAAATCTGTAAGGAGGCTTTACAAATTTTTTAAATTTTATTATGGATTGTATGTAGTTCACAGTTAGTGCTCAAAAAGCAAATCCTCACCATTATATCAGCTTTTGATGTAGATATAATCTTCTTATAGGGAAAGGTTATTGTTTCCGGATTTGTGCTATTTTATAAATTCTCTAGAAAGTTTGCACTTTTGTTTGGAGAATCTTACAGGTAGCAGGGACATGAGAAACTAGATTTTCATTTGCAATAGAGATTTATAGATTTTGGCTATAAATAGTTATAAATATATATAAATGTATATTTATATATTTTTATAAACATACAAATATTTATATATAAACATTTTTATTCTTATATAACATATACATATTTATATATGTTATAGCAGCATGACTTTTCTCTCTACAAATTTCAATTTCATCAAATGTAAAATGGGAGTTGACACGAAAAACAAATGAAATAATGTACATGAAAAAAATCATTTAACATATTAAGCATTTTCAAATGTAAGGTGTTAACCTTCTCTTTTGCAGCTTAGGTCTCTTGGCTGTAACAATCGTTCCATTATTGCTTCTTCAGTTTCACTCTGAAATATGTATGCAATATGTATAGTGTATTAATATTCTAATAGTCACTTTTGAAAAATAGGAGTTTATTATATAAACAGAAAGGCAGTAGTATCTGATATCTATCCATGGATCTCCCTTCAGAGTTACATTTTATGTTTACCTAACTAAAACTTACAATTTATAGTAGCATATACAACTGACTGCTAAAACATGAGATAATAATTCATTAAATATTTATTAAGTTATTCTTCAATTGGATTTTAGCATTTATGTTAACTTTAGGTAGAAATAGATTTAACATATTAATTATAATATATGTTTCATTTAATAAAATGAAAACATGAGGGAAATAGAGTACATCTTAAGGACAGGTCTATGTATCCTGAATAAATCCTACAAATTCAGGTTTGTTTGTTTTTTTTTTTTACTATTTAGACCTTAAAATATTATTTATCAATTTTCCCCTCTCTATTAACTTGCTGTCATGGTGTTTTGGTGTATCATTTATAAGACCTGAATTCTAAATGAGTTATCTCTAAGTTTCTGGAATAATCAAAATTCTCTTTATTGTTTTAACTAAATGTTTTTCATGAAGTAAGACTTCCTGATATACATATTCAAAGGTTAGTGAGACTGGTAGTGGAACTGAAGAGAATCTATATAAACACATTTCTGGGTCTTCAGAGCCCCTGATAACATAAAATCTTCTGGCAAAGCCATCTACACTCAATAGCAACCATGTCGCCAAGGGCCAAGACACCCTGGGTACTCCATGTGCATTCCCCACGGCAACAAACACAGTGCCAGGACATGATGTCTGCTTACCTGACATCTGTAATTGACATAGCTATTCCCATTGTACAAATATGTACTTGAGTTTGTGCCGGTCCATCAAAGTCTCTTAGATTTTTCAGTAAAAAATAGCCCACATGTGTTTTAGATGAAAAGATAGGCTTCTTAGCATAGATTTTTTCTGTGAAAGTGAGTAAAACGACTATCATGTACATGATTCAAGCTCAAGGGTCAAGTGAACTTACCAGGCATGTTGTTTTGTCCAGCCCAGCCATTCCACAAATTTTACCCAGTATCTAATCAAATGTCAGACCCATGTTAGGCATCAGGGATAAAAAGAAGAATAAGCTCACAGCTTAGAGGGGTGACGGGCATGTTAACCAAAGATTAGCTATGTGCTCTGTATGTGTTAACTATAAGCATGAGCTCTGTGCTGTGGGAGCTCAAAGGGCGGGCAGCTTCACAAATGGCATGAGTAATTGGACTGAGTTTTTTTTTTTTTTTCCCTATATTAGACATTTCTTCATTTTACTTCTTTAATTTTAGTCGTTACTTTTACCAACCAATCTTCACATCATCTTAAGAAGCAGTAGATTTTAGTCAGGTGGAAATGCAGCAAAAGCTCAAAGATAAAAAAAGAAAAAAAACAAACGACGTAAATAACAGAGAAACAAAAAGGCACGTCACATTTAAGAAGGGGGAGGTGCTGCCTGGCTCCCCGTTTCCCAGGCACGTGTACATGGAGGAGGGCTAATGGGAGGTGTATCAAGAGAGAGAGATTGGGGTCAGTAGAAATATTAAGTCATCCAGGCACAACTTGGTAATAAAGAGTCAACGGGCCTTTTAGATTACGGACACTGCCATGATCAATTGTGACCTTTAGGATAACCAAGGTAACTAGGGGATGAAGTTTGCGTTTTTTTAGAAAAACTAGATAAAAGTGAAGGAGAGGGCTAGGGAAGCAGCCATGGAGAAAATGCTCTCCCTTGGATCAGCACTGCCTAAAGTCCCTACCAGAATAGTCAGCTCAGGCACTCTCCAGCAGCATGTTTTGAAAAAGGGCATGGCTCGCAGCCTCTAGTCCAGCTCTGTCAAAGTAGAAGAAATAGGGAGAAATTGTTTTAATTTCTCTTCTTCAACTTCACCTTCCTTAAACCTTGTCTGTAGTTTAGAGAAAACAAATCGAATTCCATGAAATGGTCTCTCTGAGCTCCTTCTTTGGCCTGCAACCATCGACTTCTTATAGCAAGACAGAGGTAGTAAAATACAAATTCTGTGGGAGAAAGCATCACCAGATTGGGAAACTGACCTGGTTTTCATGAATCATTATCTACCACTAATTCAAGTTTGAGCATATATTTCATTTCATTTTTATCAACTGTGAGTGGTTTGGGCAAACTTTATGACAAAGTGATATCTAGATGTATATGTTACCTTTTTCAATGAAAATGTCAAAAACTGAAGTCTCAGGTTAATGAATTACATGGAAAATTGCAATCACATTACACTATCTTACACAGTATTGGCAGGAGGATTGGTGAGAGAATGTAACCAAAATGATGTCATGAAATGGAAATTTACAGGTTGGGGTATGGAAAAGGGTAGAAAGAATATCATTCTCCTGAGAGGTCACTGAGGAAAGTGATTCTTTGGTTACTGAGCAGGCTGTGTGTATGTGTGCATGTGCGTGTGTGTGTGTGTGTGTGTGTGAGTGTGTGTGTGTGTAGAATAAAAGAAAGAGAGAAAATGGAAAGAACAGAGTGTCTTGAGGTCTAGGATGAGAAATAGTAATTTACTATGGGAGGCAAACGAGATTGAAAAAAATGACTGAAGGCGTGAATAAAATGACATCTGTTCCTTGCACTTCTCTGTGTTAGGTAGATCAGAATAATGAGCAGTTGAAAGCAAAAGATATATAACAAGGGTTCAGCTGCAACAGTTGGCGTTATGTCCGATGGCCAGGCCTGATTCAGCACAGTGGGATGAAACAGACTGCAAAGAGGACGAGACTGAAATTCAATCTGCCCACTGGACTAGAGCAGGGGGCTGAGAATGAGAAAGGCTGTAAAAAACCACCAAATGGAAATACATAATAGATGAAAATCAGGTAAGCCATTGGGTAAGATGGGCAAGAAAGCATGCAACTGAATGAGGTGGACTTGAGGATAAAGCAACACAGGAGTTCCAAGGTCAAAGGGTTGCATATAGCATCATGTATGAGAACCCTATCCTCACCTGGGAGAGGCACAGATCCTCCATGCGAACGGATTACAGGAAGGGCAGGCCTTCATTTAGGATAAACTGATATCATGAAATCAAGATAGGAAGGAGGAAACTGGACAGGAAATAAAATCTGACTTTCAGATCAATTTCAGAAATCTAACAGTTTACTGTATCTGTCCTGAGTGCCTGGAAAAATACATGGGATGCATAGCAATTCCACAGTATATGGTAAATGGGAGCATGGACTATTGGAACTGGAGGATGAGTCAGACTCTGATGGTCAACAAGCTTACTGTGATGCTGAGGCCCAGAGGGCTGGGCTAGTGCTTCTGGAATCCTTCCTGCTGAAGATCAGGGAGGAATTGGGATGAGAAAGTTGATTGGGATCAGTCTGGGTTTGTGGAGAATTGGAGGAAAAGGATAAGGCTGAGAAATGAGAAAGTACTTGGAGAAAAATTACAGCCACCATAATCTCTTTACCTTGAACTTGGACACTTTCTACCTGCTTCTCCCCACAGATCTTTTGTAGGGTTATATCCTTCTTTATTATGATCTATAACTATTAGATATTTAAGTAAATGGTATTTCCAGGTCCAATCATGGGAAACACCCAACATCACGATACAGAACATTAAGGAGTTTTTTTTTGTGGGGAGAAGATAAACTTTGGATTAGATATTTAGAATGTATGGACTGTGGGTCTTCAATGAAGATGAAGTGTTTAGATGAGAAGTCTCTATATTTTTGTCATGTATATTGAGATGGAAATTAAAACCATTCCTTTGAGCTGACAGACTTTCTCCAAAGCAGTGACTTTAGAAGAAAAAGGCAAGAATGTAGAACCCAATACTGAAGCATCTCTAGTAACAGAGTAAAAAAGGGGAGTATGAAAATGAGAGAGTGAGGGAGACACACAGCAGATAAATTTCCCGTCAAGTCTATTCCCAGTGGGCTCTAACATATCAAAATCAGAGGACTCACAATTACAGAGAAAAAAGATTCACAGTGCAGACCAAAGAATACTATTGGAAATAAAGCCAGAGGGCTGATTTATGTAGTAATGTGAAGGAGATAAGGGAAGATTTTGAGGTAGTAATGGTGGTGCTGGTGATACTCAAAGAGAAAATGAACGAGATGGCATGTGGCAGAGGCAGTTGTAACAAATGGAGACTTTCCTGGGAAGCGACCTGAGAAAACTTATGTGTGGATTAAAACTTAAAAACAAATGTATTTCTAGTGAAAATAAGACTCAGGGCATCATGCAAAAGCAGATTCTGAACGTGTGAGCCCTGAGGTTTATGGAAGGAACATAATATTAGACCAGTGGTTCCTCTGATCAAGCTGACATCCGAATTTCCTGCAGGGCTTTAAAAACAAACATATAGATTCTTTTACCTCACAGTAGAATCAGAACCTTGGCTGTGTAGGTGAAAGGTGAATGGGGGAATCTATAGCGTAAAAAAGCTCCCCTAATCATTCTAAGGCAATGATCCATCAACAGGCATCAGGGAGACATCTTATTAGTCCAAACAGCAAATAGCATTAAAAATAGGGCTTTATTTAAAAAAACAAAAAACAAAAAACAACTGTCTTCTCTGTCTCACTTTCCATATTTAAATAGTTTATGAAATGTATCCTTTTCCATAACATTGCCCTAAACCGAACAGATGTCACCTCGTCTATTATTCAGGGTAAAAGCAAAAGGTGGTTCTTTGTGGCCCGTGTAGGTTCTGCTCACTGTAATGTAGCAGATAAATTTCCCATCAAGTCTATTCCCAGTGCATTGATTAGTGGTAAAAATTCATAAATTAGTTCTTAGACTTCCTAAGTCTGTGAAGCATTGTGCAGAGGGGGTATTCTTTGTGTAGATTGATTTGTTCTGTAGCCTATATAATTGTCCATTAGAATATATCATGGAAATCCTCCCGTACATATCACATATATCAGAGACTGCACAGAAAATGAAGTCTGGCATTAATTACCATGGAATTGGATCAGGTTTGTCTGGCACTACTCCATGCAAACTCATTTGCCCCAGTTCCTATTTGGGGGCCAGATAAAATAATTGTCAGGGTGTTTCAATAGTGACATCCTTCCTGATAAATTTAGAATTTACTGAGGGATCCACTTTCCATGCATGTGGGTAATTGTGCTATTTTCTCTGTGCCCAGAGATTATTGGCAGAAGTGACAGCTGGTGCCTCAGGATGGAGCTATAATTTTATGGTGCAGAGTTGAAGGCTGGAAATGGAACTAGTAAACCACAAATGCCAAATACGTCATAAAGAAAAATGTTCCTTGGGAAGTACTTGCCAATTTCTGAGCAATACATTATTCCCTAACCTACACACTGACTTTTATAAATAAAACAGCTCGGGAAATGCATTTTTTAATTAAGCAGGCAGTTATGATAAAATGAAGGGCTTTCCTTTGTTAGCAAGAGACCTCTTTCCTACCCTCCACTGGCATGTTCTCTGGTGAACATGTTCTTGGGTTCACTTCCATTTTCTGAATTCTTTTATAAACAAGGTCTGTCAAGGAAAATTAAGTGTTCTTAGGATGAGAGAGACCTGAGTATTCAGAGTGAAAGTGATTGCCTCCAACTCTTCCCTGTTTGGTAATGTTCTCTTCTTGCTATAGTTTTTACCCTTAACTCCAGGGAACCAAAAGAGCCGGTGTTATCTCTGAGATTCAAGATAGGATCTATAGTTGAAGTTCCAGGAGAGAAGGTTTGCCCAAGAATGCTCCTTGAGGATGGCTTTTGTGGGTGAAAAGCAGTGCCTCTCTCCTGCAGTTTTAGTTCTCTCAGTTGCCTCTAGTGCCAAATTGAGCATAGGTCAGAAGGACCCCCATGGATGCCTGTCAAAATTGGCCAGATGGGGAGAAGCAGAGGACCATACGGTTTAGGTCAGCTCCAGACTTCTAGAAAGACTTGTCAACTCTGGACAGGTCTTTGGGCAGAAGGAAATATTGGGTATCTCTGAGTCTATTTCTCTGTGAAAATATAAGATGAAACTATCAATTGAAATCTATTTCTACCTTAATTTTAGAAAATTGAGTCTATGTTAATATAAATACATTTGTTATAGCTTAAATGAAAGATATAAATACAAAGGAATTATGTAAACAGAAGTAACACACAGGAGTTAGAAATAAAGGAGGAATTATGGTATGGAAGATAATCACAGCAAAAAACCTCTTCACTTGGGAAAACAACTGTGTTTGAAATGAAGCATTAGTCAGGTCCATGCCAGCTTAATGGACTGGACATTCTTTCCTGGAATGCTATGAATCAGAGTTCTTATTTGCATTTTCCTAGTCTAGAAAGATGACATACAAATATCAACATGAGATATTTATGTAGTATGATGTCTGAAAGGCCACAAACATTTGGTGTCATATCTCGCCAATTCATCGAAGTTCCATAAAATATTTCAAATGTTACGAATTTCATTTGCTATGAGAATATTATTGATTTTCTTAAAAGACTGCATTAGGAGTTTCCGAAGTGGCACAGTGGGTTAAGAATCCAACTGCAGTGGCTTGGGTTGCAGCTGCGGCTTGGATTCAGTTCCTGGCCCAGGAACTAACAAAACAAAACTGTATTTAGAAAATCTGACCCGGAGTGTAAATTCAGAATGTAACCCACAGTGGAAAAAAAAAATTCCATAGTGATATGAAAAATGAGAATAAAATCAAAGTCAGAGACTTAAACTCTCCAGTTGTAAGGAAATAATGTTTGGAAGTGTGTTAATGAGGACACAGCTAGGGTCCTGGGGAGGTTCCCTCTTTCAAGCACTAACTACTCTGAAGAGTGACTCTGAAATGTAGTTCCCAGGCCTTCACTATGGTGATAAAATTCACATCAACTCAATTGTCAGTCCTTTTTACTATGGAGATGAAGTTGAAAGGATTTCTCTGAGCTCCATTCTTTGAGCTTCCACAGGAACTGCAATTTTATGGAAAGCCAATTGAAGGAGAAAAAAAAAAAAATCAAAGGAGTTGAGCTAGGATCTGCTCTAGGGCGCATATCATGATTCTAAATTGTAAGTTTCTTGATGGAAGGCCTTATATTTTAAAATTCTTTGGTAAGGCACTTAAGCAAAACGTCATGGAAAGTTGTTCATTTTTAAAACTCTAAACATTAATATGATGCCATTTCAAAGCGGAACTAAAAATATTTCCCTATTTATAGTCATCAGATTTAGGGTATGGGATTGGGCCTGCACTGAATCCTAGAAAATAGAGGAATTAAATAATATAATTTGCATTATACAGCTCTACTGAAGAAGTGGAAAAGGAAACTACTACTCACTTTGGGCACCTTGACGGAATTACCACTGGATCACTGGCTTGCTTAGGAAAGAGGTCGGAATGCAGGCATTTGTGTCCTAAAGTAGCACTTCTCTAGAATAACATGTGATACTCTTTTTTAAAAATTAAATTTTAATTCATATAAGTGTATTAATATGCATATTAAAGTGACACAAAAATGAGTAAAATGCTTCCCCCTAATGACAAAGCAAAACATTATCATAACTCAATTTAATACTGATCAACTGAAATGTTACCAGTAGGCTGGATAAAAATATGTAACTATATAGTTCTTTTAATGATGGCAATAATAATTGCTAACTCACAAGGATTCTGACATGATCTTTACCAGCTCTTTTTTCTAGCCTTCCAAACCTGGCTGTGACCAGTTGTGTTTTCCAAAAGTGGCTGGATACATATTCCATTCTCCACGTGCTTTTTGAATTGAGACACTCCTCTCACCAGGAGGTGGAGGGTGTGGTCTCTCCTCTTGAATGTTTTTTCAAGGGGGCTAATGACTGTCACTTGGACTGGTGTGCAGAGGAAGTGATGCTGCGTGGCATCCGAGGCTAGTTCATAAAGAGG
The DNA here is from genome assembly GCF_054392235.1 of Sus scrofa. Classification (NCBI taxonomy): domain Eukaryota; kingdom Metazoa; phylum Chordata; class Mammalia; order Artiodactyla; family Suidae; genus Sus; species Sus scrofa. The sequence continues at coordinate 112,336,305 of NC_139385.1, read as the reverse complement.
ATGTAGCTTGTGCATAACTTTCTCTTGGGATATGTACCTTAGAAGGCTCAAGCAGTCATGTAAGACATCCAGCTACTCTAAAGCCATCATACTAGAGAATATCCCTATGTGGATAGACCAAAGAGAGACAGAGAAAAATATCAGAGGATCCCCAGATGTTTCAGTCATCCCAGGCTGGGTACCAGATATGTGAGTGAATGAGCACCTTCTGCCTGCAACCACCATACATGATATTCTTAGTCAATTATGGTCAGACTACAGAGAATAGACCTCCACAAGGATCATGAGTATAGTCTCTCTGTATGATATCACAGGTGATCAAAACTCTGGCAGCCAATAGGATTTTTTAAGGGATTTCTACTACTCCACAATAATGATTAGACAACAAAGGAAGGCTTTAATGATTATGCAAAATTGTTCTAGGTACCAATCCTTCTTTGCATATCCCAGACCACATGAATTGGGATTCTGGAAATAAGCACGGCAAATTCTCCTACACTACTTGCCAGGAAACTACATCATCAAAATTCCTGTCCTCATTTAGAAAAACACAACTGCAAAAATTCAGCCCCCAAGTGTGAGAATTTTGACACATGCTGCCGATCATACATGGTAACTGACCACCTGGAAATCTACAGAATTTATATGAGGTTCTTGTTCTTAAACTCCAATCTTCACGGGGGAAGCAGGAGAGGAATAAAGCATTACTCATCAGTGACCGTATTTGGCAAAGGCAAACCTCTCTCCCCCACTATTATCACTCATTCTGATAGAGCTGTGGCATGGACCAGATGTCATTCCAATGTTAAAATTACATTGTTTTCATAACAAAGTCAGCTTACATCACTTTTAAATAGATCACACTAATGTTCCTCTGTATATTGTCATGGAGAAGATGAGCTAGATCTTTCCAGAGGACTTGCCAAGCACAAACTATAGGAGGAGTTAAGATTTTCTCAGAATATTCCATAGCTGGCTCCCAGCCTACATATCTCCACATCTCTCTGCAACCCATTTTAAGTCACTGCAATATAAAACACTCTTTCTAGTGATTTCTTTGGTTCCTGGAGGAAATTAGAGGTACTTGTTCTTGAGGTAGGTAGAAGACAAAAGATTTCACTGGCTGGAACTCTTTTCTTGCTTGTTTTCTTTGCTCTTCCTTTTTGGGCCCCAGTGGCCTTGAATTAATGTATGGTCTAATGCTTAAGAGTACCAAATGCACGATCTGTCTCATTTAATATTTGAAACTTGGAAGATAACAATTCCAAATCCAGGGTCAGAATCCAAATGGACTCAGCACATGTAAAAAAACGTTTTGGAAGCTTCTCCCTTATCTCCCCTGCAGTCCTGCTTGCTTTACAACCTCTGTGGCTCTGATAATAGGATTGGGCCAAGAATTGCAGGTACTAACTAAAGTCATCCTCAGGTAAGTCATCCTCATGGTAAAATGCAAATGAGGAAGTCCCTGTTGACTGAGTCACTAAAACTCTTCAAACTGTTTCAATGAGTCAAAAGAAAGGAAAAACTTTTTTTCTTTAGTTTTAGAGATTTTTCCCTTAATTGACCTCATGCTTCTAATTGTCTAAAATATGATTTTAAAATTAAAGATTCATATTGGAAAAAAAAACTCACTTAGGTATTTATCTGTTATAACACCAAGTATTACAAAGAAGATTAGTAAAACAAGCTAATATGTTTCGTTTACAAGGAATATAGCATTTTTCTCACAATACTCCCTCTGTTGTCTTATGCTCTTTTTTTTTTTGCCTTTTAAGCAAAAAATAAAGACTCAAAGTCGGGTACAGATAATAAAATCAAAACAATCAGAATTAATACTCCATTCTTTAACAGAGACCCCATTTCCTTAAAAAAAAAGGCACACACACAAAAATCCATAAACAGTATACTTTTCCTTCAAGATTGCTAGGACATGTAAGATAAAAGCCACCCAAGGAGTGTTGCTCATGAGTCTCATTTTCAGTTTCTTGTGACCTAGTCGAGGTATGGTAAGTCTGGATATAGCCAATGTTTCCTACTCATTCAATGCTCTTTGGGTCTATAACCCAAACAGAACTGAATTTACAGACTCATTTTTTTGTTTGTGGTAAATTTGAGATTATCTAGTCCTCTGAACCAGAAATTTTAATGCAGGTATTTTATTTGGGGAAGATATGAGAATACAAATTAATCTAGATGAGCAGTGCCAGAGAAATCATTTCCAGTTGAGAACCACAGAACCAGATTGAAAGTACAGTCATGTTTCCACTTTCCCTGAATGACTGCATGCTATTTTACTGAGTTTTGGTGCAGAGAGTTCAAACTTAGAGTTTCCTCAATATTCTGGTTTGCAGAAACTTATGCTGATATGGATCATGTAAAGCAAAGAGTGATATAATCTGGAACATGGGAAAGAGTTTGGCCATAGGAAGTACTGAACATTTATGTGTAAGTGTGTGTATATGTATGTGTGTGTGTGCGCATGCACGTGTGTATGCATGCATGTGCAGGCTCCAGACCTTTTTCTGCTGTATTATCCTTGGAGGATGGGTTTTTAGAGATTATATCAGCACAATGTAAAGAGCGAGGGATAGACATGAGTTCAGTGTTGTTCTACTCAGTGTAGTCAGGAAAACAAGGCAAAATGTTCTCATTGGGATCTGACTGTATTCATATTTTGATGCTATTCTCCCCACTCCAAATGTCCTTTATTGTCTTTCATAAAGACATCCCATAGGCACTCAGTCCTTCTAGTTGCAGCTATAAGGCCACCTCCTCCACAAAGCCATCTATGATTCAACATTCAGAATTATTTTCTTTTCTGAATTTACCATCACACTTTTTTGGTAAATTCACATGGCATATACCCCTTTGCATGGTGATTTTGTTTCTGCTTGATCACCAGTACTGGGCTATAAATGCTTTCAGAACAAAACTTCTGTCTGCTCTAACTGCATTTCTAAAGAGAAGGGAAAGCAATCAAGAAACACTTATTGAATCAGAATATATAACGATGGCTCTATAAATATATATATATGTATATATATATATATTTACACACACACACATATATATTCCTTTTTTTTTCCTTCTGGGTCAATACCTTTCCCTCATTCAGGAAGCACTGAAACTGACAACCTAGTACTCACAAGGTTTAGAAGTACATTGGAGCTAAACTGGACACCCATGTGAGCAGGGAGAAGCTCATCTCATGGAGTCAAAGGAATTGTGGCTCTGGACAGTCACCATGTCACTTCATTTAAAAGTCACTGTTCATAAATTGCAATTACCCTTTGGTTTGAAAGCATGTGCTCATGACTAAGAAACTGTCTCCAGGCCCAGAAAGTGTACCTTGCTAGTCCTAGAGGAAGCCGATGCCAACAATAATGGCATCTATGTAAGCAACTTTAGGCATGCTTTAAAACCATGAGGAGCCATGAGGACTGATGTGCTGTGTCAAAGAACTCGGTGACACTATAGCCATGCTATGCTTGGAGCCAACTCAGACAATCAGTCCCAGGGGATTGTTGCCTTTATGTCAACTGCTCACATTCCCTAAAACAAAGGGCTAACTCTGGGTCACCTTCCCTCACCCTCACTAATTGGCTGCTGTTAGTACAACTTTGCTCAGGATCCCTTAAGCATGTATACTTGCAATTCCTTCCAAATGTCGCTTATTAGAAACTCTGCTTTCCTGATCCTGGAGGTAATAAACCTGGAGACATGACTTTCATTAGCAAATGGAAGGAGTCTCAAAGTATATCCAGAGATAAACAAATTAAAGGGCATAAAAGATTAGAGTCACTTATAGCTAAAGAACTTCACCGTGATGTATTCAGAAATCAGGCATTCTGTTCCCACATGACATTACAATGCCATTGGCTCTTCCCATTTACCCGGTTTGATTGCTAGCAAAACCCGAAGAGAAAATGTTCCACATCCATGAACTATTCCCAAATCACTGGACTGAAATAATGCCGTTAGTAGTATGCCTACTACTAAAGTTTCCATTAGTTGCCCAAGAGAACAGCAAGAGAAGCTCAGAGGAGTCTTAGCCAAAAATACATAATTACAACATATGGAGAAAACCAAGAGAATAATAAATGGAAAAAGATGAACATATTCAGTGCTGCTAATGGGGAAGTTTCCTTTCATCTAAGTTCTTACATTCTAACATAGTGAGGGTTAAAAACAATTTTACAAACCAAGTTTAAGAGAGGAAAGGAAAAAAATGCAGAAAGATCTGTGTGTTCTTTAGATGACATTTGAAACACGCTTGCACGCTTTTAAAAACCATTTGTTGCTGTTGCTATTCAGGCAGTAGGCTTGAGGTCTGTTCAGAAAAATGTCTTAAACTTGGGATACATTGTTCTCTTTTACGATTGGTTTAGCTTGCTGCTTACTTAATAAGAATGGTGGAATTATTCCAGATGTGACACTGATAGAATATTCCAAGGTCTGAAAATTCCTAAAAGCCTATAAGGGCATTTTAAATTTATAGTTTTTTCCCCCATGAACCCCTATGAAAATCAAGTACAGGTTTTCAGATTATTTTTCCATCCCAATTAAGAGTAACTACAATAACAACTACAGACCTCCGTTTTCAGCAGAAGTGACTACACATTTTTGCCCTTAACTGAAGGGAAAACAACCATATGGACCTTGTTCTTAGCCAGCGCTCCATTAAACTAATTAAATTTGCAAAGCCCAACCAGTGACAGACCATGGATTAGCCCCGTTTTAATGACTCCATACCTTTGGCAGAGCCCACTGCAGAAGAGATAAGTTGCCTCATTTTGAATAGGTTAGACAAGATTCGTGCAATACAAACACAATGTAAGCCACATATATGAATTTTTAAAAAGGTAAAATGAAAAGGAAAAATTAATTTTAATAACATATTTTGTATATCCAATATATCTGAAATATCATCTTAACAGAATCAATCTATTTAATACAACAAGGTAAAATTTGTTGAGGTATTTTTAATTCTTTGCTCTTACTAAACCTTTGAAATCTCAGCTGTACTTTATACACACATGACATTTCTTAATGTGGATTAGCACATACGGCTTATAGCTGGCATATTGGACAGTTCAGGATTGAGCGGTGGAATCTGCTTCCCCACTTACTTTCCATTGTTCACACTCACAATCTTTTTTAAGAGTTTAGGGCTTCACTTTTCACATCTGGGCATTAGCTGAATATACAGCCATCGGTACTGGTGAATTAGCCTAAAGATAAAAAGAATAACAGCCAGCCTGCTCCCTATTAAGGAAAACCATTCCTATTGAAAAACATAATTTTTTTAGGTCTAAAAAGTGCTAGGGGCAGAACAAGGTCCAAATGTTTAGCCTGTTGACCCATTTTGAGATAAGTGATTGCAGAATGCTTCAAGCACCTTTAGGCATGATGTGAAAGTTTTGAATTTGAATACATCTTCTCCAGAATTTTGTCAACTTTCTGCTTCAGTTGTGCTGTTTATAACTGACTCATGGGTACAGTGATAACCTTTCCCTCCCTAGAACTAGGAAAACATGACCTGGCAAAGGAATGGATTGCACTTGTATGATCTGCTGATAGAAACATTCTCACTGAGACATGGAAATTAAGTAGAATTAATGAAAAGATTTCAATGAAGAAAATAAGATTATAGAAAATCAGGTTGTTTTCGGAGACTACACCAAATGTAGGGAGAATAAATCATTATGATTCTCCTTTGCAATGATAAAGGGACCGACAAAAGCATTGAGGTTATGAAAAACCAACAAAGAACCGCTTAGACTGTGTCCTCACCTGGTTTCTGGAACAACAATGTAAATTGGCCTGTGTTTTTACAAATCCCAGATTTGTGAAAAATTACCGAATTTTAGTCTGAAAATCAGGGTATCTGCCACTTTCCTCAACATCTATCTACTTCTAGAATCAAAAGATGTCACTTCATCACCTTGAGGCATTTATTTTAATCTGTCCTGAATGTAATTATTCGATCAAGCTATTGTCACAAAATCCTATTAGCTCAAGCAGTGATTGCATTATTCACTTCTTACTCATGCCTTGATTTCAATGCTTATTAAATGCAGGTTTCAGTCAGCCAAAATGAAAGACAAATCTTAAGGATTCTTACATCTTTTTGATTTTAGGGATTATTTCCTACTTGATCTCATGAATAGTGGTCTCAAAGGAAGACTATGTTGGAGTTCCTTATAATGATGTATATGTAGGCATAAGAAATTCAGAGGTGGCTTGAAGGTTTTAACAAAAATTAAGAATAAAACTCATCAAATGACTCAAATGCTTCCTGTGATTATCCTAAAAGGCAATCATCAAAAGCATGAGTGTCAGAAACAGTGAATTAAGTATGAGGGCTTAGAATAAAATGTCAGAGGCAAAAGGGTAGAGCACCCTTTTCACCGCTAGAAACCAAACGGTTGAGGGAAATTTAAAGGAAGAGGAAAATCAGGCATATTCCTGAAGCAGAGCTCCTCACAAGGAAGTGAGCATTATGTAACATGACTGTGGTCTTCTTAAGAGCCCAGTGTTCATGGTTATTAGGTTGTCATTGTTGTTGTTGTTTTAGGGCCACATCTATGCATATGGAAGTTCCTAGGCTAGAGGCTGAATCAGAGCTACAGCTGCTGGCCTACACCACAGCCACAGCAATATTCATTTGCAACTTACACCACAGCCTGCAGCAACACCAGATCATTAACCCACTGCAACCTCATGGGTACTAGTCAGATTCTTAACCTGCTGAGCCACAGTGGGAACTGCCCCATTGTTAGTTTTTTCATGGATTCCTTTAGGAGGCACTACATCACTGAAGCTCATGATGGCACACAATGTGGATTCAGGTAGAAAAAACATGAGCCTTAAAGATTCTGAACTACAAAGTGGTGCAGAGTTGCTGAGCTGTGAAAGGAGGAAGTTTGAACATAGCCATTTTTTTCCAAGTGTATTTCCCTTATTATGTGTGAAAAAGAGTAAGGAAAAATCTAATTAAGACTAACAGTCTCTCGGAGTTCCCTTTTTGGCGCAGTGGCTAAGGAATCTGACTAGTACCCATGAGGTTGCAGGTTCGACCCCTGGCCTTGCTCAGTGGGTTAAGGATCTGCCGTTGCTGTGAGCTGTGGTGTAGGTCGCAGACGCAGCTTGGATCCCATGTTGCTGTGGCTTTGGAGTAGGCCGGCGGCTGCAGCTCCGTTTAGACCCCTAGCCTGGAAACCTCCATATGCCACGGGAGTGGCCGTAGAAAAAGGCAAAAAGACAAAAAAAAAAAAAAAAAAAAAAAAAAAGACTAACAGTCTCTCTCTCTAAGTATAAAATAACACTTTTAGGTGATGAGAAAGCACTGTGTCATAGTTACTTGTGGGCATTGTTTATTTGTTCCTGGTACATAAAATAATGACATGTACAACTAATGATGTCTGAAGTTCATTTAAAGATGATATTGACTCCTACCACCCCCTTAATTTCCTAGGACTTTTTTCCCACCAAGAGATATGTTCCATCCAATGGAAGCCGTCTTCAGATGGCCAACCACTTTCTAATTATTCCTCAGGGTGTGGGATATCACCTATCTATGCAAAGAATGCTCTTGGAGAGAGTGTTGGGGGGAGGGAGAGGAATGTTAGCTCCCTGTATGACAAGACATTGGATGATTTTTGTCTACAACTTTCTCACTTTTCCTACACAAATGACAATATTCTACATGAATAAGCTCTACAGAAATCATGATTACAGTTTCTTAAGCTCCAAAAGTGATCTGCGTTAAGACACACAATCTCTTTTTCTGGGTTTTCCAACTTGCTTACTTGAAATGACTTTAAATGCTACACAAAATAAATTATATTTATATACTTAAGAAATCCACTTTACTAAAAAGATGGAAAGAACATAAAATGATTTCTTGAGAAAATATGAGGCATGAAGTCCCCAAGTTTCTAAATTAGAATGTGGGAATCATGCCTTCTGGAATGTTTGGTTTAATCATCTATAGGGCCAGACCTAGAAAAATGTGTTAAGGTGGTAAAACATAACCTTTCCTCCCCCCATCCTTTTTAAAGCATACTTAGGGTGCTGCTCATCTGAGTTCCCACTAGTTGCAAATTATTTTATTTGGTGGGTTTCCTAAAACATGGCCCTAGAACACATGCTAGGTCTCTTCTCAAAGGATGCTGCAGCTTTTTGAAACTCGCCAGATGGAAGTAACCTTAAAGTTGATGAACCAGACCTCCTTCATAGCCAACATCACTGGAGGGACTGCCTTTCTCCCTTTAATCCAAGTTATCCAAGAGAACTGTTATAAATGTGTGTCTCTACCTCCAGTACCCACAGGGATGAGATGGCAGCTCGAAGGAAGAAAGAAGGAGCAGAAGTGAGAAAGTACTAGTATCTGTCTTATAGAAAGAACCCAAGTTACGCCTCAAGACAGTGAATATTGAAGCAATTCATAAAATTGTCTTCTGGGTCTCTCACTTTCTAGTTATATACCTCTTTTCTTAGTCAAGGTTTCAAAGGCTCACCTCTTCTCTTCTTTTTGGCAAGCATAGATCATTTACAATCTCTTCTAGGAATCACTTGGTACTTATATGCCAATCGGAGTAAACTTGAAGTCAACTGAATATTCCTTGGATGTTAATCTTTCAGGTACCACTGGGCAGGAAAGGGAGGGGACAGAGAGAGATCCTGGCAAGACTGGTAGCTTGCCTGGGAATGCAACAGAAACCCTCCTTTTTTCTGGGTATCCCTGGGATTTTGGTTACTATTTTTATGGAAGTGAAATTATATAGAGGACAGCAGTTTTCTCTTTGGCACATCACTCAATCAGCTCTGTTTTGAAGGTCCTATAAATGTGGACAAATTTAGGTGTGAGAAGAATCCTTGGGGCCTTCAGCCTCTTCTTCCCTGGTGGAAAGCAAACAAGAGTTGAGATGAAAAAGCAGAGGGCAATGAAAGCCTTTTACCCTGTCCTATATCCAGGCTTAAATGTTCCTTAAAGAATTCAGAACTCTGAGCACTAAATGCATGCTCACTTTTGAGGGGAAAAAAATCAGGGGATGTCAAATTTGGGATGCCTTTGAGACTGTTCATTCCAGAGGTGAATGCTTCCCTGCTTCCCTCCCACACCCATGCCAGATACTATTCATTTATTCATTCATTTACCAATTATTTACACATACCAATTATGTGTTAGACTGTTCTTGGGACTGGATTTTGATCAATGAAACAAGAGCAGAAAAAAAAATGCTTGCCCTCTTCTTGAGGTGAGACCGATGTATACCATGTATATACATAATTTAAATATGTAATATGCTAGAGATACTTTGGGAAAAATAAAGGAGAGTTAGGGAGATGAGGAGTGCTAGAGAGAGAGTGGCAGTTGTCATTTAAATAAGATGGTCAAGGTAGGCCTAATTGAGAATGTGGCATTTAAGAAAAAGCTTCACAAAATGAGCCATCCATATTTTTTGGGGGGAGGGAGGCAGAGGTGAAGACAGTCAAGTCAGTGCATATGGGTCCTAAGGCAGCAGCATCCCAGTCTTGCTTATGGTTTAAGGAAGCTACTCTGGCTGGAGATAGTGATCCAGGAAGAAAGGGAGGGTAGAAAGAAGAGTGGAGGGAAAAGGGTGGTTTAAGTGGGCCATGGTGACTCTCTAAAGGACTTTGGTTCAGAGCAAAATGGGGAGAAATGTTCTGAGCGGAGAAGAGATATAACTTGACTTAAGCTTTCGAGGATAACTCTGGCTACTCTGTTGAGTATAGACTGTAGAGTAGAGATAAGCATGGAACCAGGAGACTACTGCAGTTCCAGGCAAAAGATGATAGTGTCTCAGAACAGAATAGTAACGTTTAGGAAAGGCACAGTGTAGAGCTGTAGATGCTGGTAGTGGGATCGTATATCTGAAAGGAGAAAAGGCTTCATCAAAATAGCTTAGGATAGTAGGAGGGGTAATGACTAGGGAAATACAGATTGCCTGGTGGCTTCATCTAGCATTTACTACTCACTGTTGTTGTCTTTCCCCTAGGTTTCAAAATCTCCTTCTACCCAGAGCTCCAGGTAGTTTTACTGATTGATCCAGGTTAGCAGCTGGGAAAACGTGTACTTGCCAGTTCTGATTTGATCTAACCTACTCCTTTGGTAAACTGAGGTCCAGAACATTCACATTTCTTTCTTTTTCTTCCTTTTTTTTATGGCCATAACCACAGCATATGGAAGTTCCTAGGCTGGGGGTTGAATCAGAGCTGTAGTAGAGGCCTACGCCACAGCTACTGCAACACTGGATTCTTAACACACTGAGCAAGGCCAGGGATTGAATCAGCATCATTACAGAGAAAATGTTGGGTCCTTAACCCTCAAAGCCACAGTAGGAACTCCCTAGGATATCTCTTTTTACATTCCCATCTTTGAGGAGAGTTCAAATTGCCAATTACTGACTAGCTAGTGCTCTAGTAAGGAAAACAACTAGGATGCCTATCTAAATATCATGCACCAAGAGGACATGATGACTAAGGCTCTGGGGAATTCACACTATAGGATAAAGGCACGAAGCTGCAGCTGAGTGTCTGAAACATGAGCTCTGTTAATGCAGCAGGAAGAAGATACCTACTCATTTCATTTCCACTTAACTTTTAGTTCTTTGTGTTCCAGCTCAAGGTTATATCTTTTTCACCTACCAACTTCATTTTTCAAAAAATTCCAGGGAGATCAACAGGGTTTTTCTTTTGAATAGACTGGCATGACTTTTCAACTGAACCCAAGAGTATCACAACTAATTTCAAGAAATTGAGGAGACAATTAAGAATGTTAGTCACTGCTGAATGTGGGGTGTATGCTTGCTTCTGCAATTTAAAGAAAAAGGTCCTTTAAGTCATCTTAAAAAAACTCTTGCTGTAAAACGAAAGTTGGAGGAGATATAAATCTGAAAATGCAAATGACTTCCACGTTTCACCAACAATTTAGTATAATGAATGTTGAGTAATCGAAACATTTATTGTCACTTCTGCACCCACACTGGGAATTGGTTTCTGACCTTTAGACACCCCACTCTTCTGAACTGCTTCTCTTGTGCTCCCTTCTTACTCTCCTTCCCACTCAGTTTCCTTCTTGGAAGGCTTGTTGACCTTTACCATCCTTCCTCTCTCTTACCTGATCATAGTCAGCTCATCATTCCATCCTTTATGTCAATTACAGCTTCTTAGAATGTACAAGTTTAGAAGGACCATTAAGGCCATGAGGTCACACAATTATAAACTGATGACTGGGGTTAGCTGCCATATGACAGGTCCTTGTTAGATTTTATCAAGAACTTCATTTTCAAGTGGTTTATCTACTTTGGAAAAATTAGGCCATTCTTAACTGGATTGTTTCATTGTCTTTCTGGTCTACAAATAATTATTATATCAAGTGAAAGAATAAAATAAATACCCTTGACTGAGGACCTACTCTGAAGCACGGAGCTAGTGGGAGTCTCTCTAATCATCTCACAACAACCATCCTAGCCTTGTCACATTTCACTTTTTTAATTGTAGATATACATTAGATCTTCAATTCATGTAAACTGGCAACTCTAAAATATAGTAGTTTGTCCTACTACTGAAACCTACGGTTGGGCCTTTCCAATAGATGGCTAATAATGTGGATCTGAGGTTTACCACAAATGTTGGGGCCAAAGAGATAGATGGGAAAATAATCAATGCTGAGATGAGAGTTGTAGGTTTTGCAAAAGAAGAAAAAAGAGATCCTTGAGCACCTTTTCATGTTTTTTTTTTTTTTGGCCATCTGTATGTTTTCTTTAGAGAAATGTCTATAATTCTTAGAGAAATGCATATCAAAACTGTTACTAGTACCACTTTATACCAGCCAGAATGGCCATCATCAAAAAGTCTATAAACAATAAATGCTGGAGAGGATGTGGAGAAAAGGGAATCCTGTCGCACTGGTGGGAATGTAAATTAGTACAACCACTGTGAAGAACAGTATAGATATCCCTCAAAAAACTAAAAACAGAACTACCATGTTATCTTGCAATCCCACTCCTGGGCATCTATCCAGAGAAAACCATAATTTGAAAAGATACATGCACCCAAATGTTTATTGAAGCACTATTTACAATAGCCCAGACATGGAAACAACCTAAATGTCCATCCACAGAAGAATGGATAAAGAAGGTGTGGTAACTATATACAATGAAATATTACTCAGCCATATAAAAGAATGAAATAATGCCATTTGCAGCAACATGGGTGGATCTAGAAACTATCATACTAAGTGAAGTTAGTGAAAAACAAACATCATATGATATCATTAATATGTGGAATCTAAAAATAGGATACAAATGAACTTACTTGTAGAACAGAAACAGACTCACAGATTGGGGGTTTGGGACTGGCATATGCACACGGAGGTATATGGAATGATTGGCCAATGGAGACCTACTACATAGCACAGAGAACTCTCCCCAGTATTCTGTGATAATCTATGGCGGAAAAGAATCTGAAAGAGAATGGATATGTGTATATATATGACTGAATCACTTTGTTGTAGAGCAGAAATTATCACAACCTTGTAAATCAACTATACTTCAATAAAACTTTACAAAAGAGATCATTAAAGGCACAAGCAGTGCCTGACAGCAGCAACTTTGGAGATTTTCATATTTAGGTAGTGGAAAGAGAAAGACAAGTCATCAAAAGATCCACGAGGGGCAATGGGAAGAGCTAAGAGCAGACTTCTGAAAGTGGCATGGGAGTCAAAGGAAGCCCTCTTCCAGGTATTTCAAATGGTCATGGCTATACAGATTGAAAAAGAACTGCAGAGCTAGAACTTAGAAAAAATATCAGTCATTTTCTCAAGAAAGTGGAGTCAGCAAAGCTATAGGTGAAAAATCCAGGTTTCAAGGGAAGGATGATCCTCTTATTTCATGGGAGAAGATAGAATCTTGGAGATGAGGAGGAGCATTAGTCTTAGATAGGGTAATTTTTTTTTTCCTGAAAGAGTGAAGGATGGAGTGATACAGGAGTAAAACATGAAAACAAGAAAAAGTATACCTGAATGCAATAGGGAATAGGGTACCATGATTCTATCCTTAGTCAAAATTTGATAAACAAAGTGTAAAGCAGAAAGAAAAGAAATTTTGAATGAATTCATCATGTATTGTTCCCTATACTGCACTGTCTTCATTTAAAACATTTATAAGTATTTTCTATAATTTAAATAAGGAATGAAGAAGAAGAGGAGGAGGAGCAAAGATCATGTGAACATGGCCTAAAGAGAGGGTACAGGACAGGACATAATTATGGGGAAACCTGAGGGAAGACCCCCAAAGTGATAGTTGTCCCTTTTTCTGGGGTCTGTCTTATACCTACTGCCAAGTGCTAATCAGAAGAGATGCAGCATCTTGAAGGTATTGTGAGCACCTCAAAGAAGCAAGGAGAGAGCACTAAAGAGTGAAGAGTTTCTGACTCCTTCCTTTCCTCCAGAGAACATTATTTTCAAATTCTTGGGCAGAGTGGCTTGGATGCAGAGCTCCTCTTTATGCAACAATGCTGTCTTCTTGCAGCATCGACATGGAGAACTTAGTTGGAGAGACCGATGGATGGATCCACATATTGGGGACCACAAAGCATATGTGCAGAGGTGGGAATGGGGGTGGGCAAGAGGGGTAAGGCTAAGTCAGGAATAAGCAGCTGACTACAGGCTATCAAATAGAAAACTCAGGTCTGCTTTGCGGGAGCAACATCACCAGGAAATGCAGATCCATACCGGTCAGAATTGAAGAACTCAACTGTGGTGTGCCAGTTTTAAATCTTTAAAATCTAAAGTAGATGAAAGTAGAATGTATACATGTATGTGTAACTGGGTCATCAAGCTGTACAGTAGAAAAAAAATGTATGGGGAAATAACTATTAAAAATCATTAAAATAAAAAAAAAATAAAGTAGAAGACTAAGTTCACTCTTCCCTGTAGGATACCCCTTTGGAATACTAAAGTTTGGCACATTTTTATTGCAGATTGTTATTCTCAAATTCCAGTTCCTGATTATATCAGCAACGATGGGATAATTTGCTGGGAAGATCATGAAGTGATGCAGGAATAAAACCTAAAGGCCAAAGGTGTCTACTTAGGACTGCATTCCTGACTTCCTATCCCACCTCAACACCTACACACACATAGTCCACAGCCCAGGAAAATAGCCCTTTCTGGACAAAATGTATTTGAACAGTAGGTGGAGTTAGTGTTTCCCAGAACCTTGTACCTGCTAGTTAACACTGCAGTCTTTCAAAAAGGGACAAAGCTATCCCCAACAACTTCATAGTGAGCTTCGTGTGCAACTGCAGCTAGTGAGCACAATGAATGACCTCGATGGCTCTTTCTTGCCTGAAGTGTTTTGTAAGAGAAGATGCAGTTATTCACAGATACAGGAATAACTGAGCAGGGGCATGTGCAGTATGGAAGCAGTGGGGTGCAGAGGAATTGGGGCACTCAAAGTCCCCTCATCTTTTCACCATTTTGCTTAACTCCAGCCCAGCTTCTGGGAAACAATCCCATGTGCAATTGCTTCCCTCCGCCCTCCACCATCTTAAAGGTTTTTTCAAAAGTGAGCCTTTTACTCTGTGATTTAGGGGGAAGGTGGGCTGGGGGAAAGTCCACTTTGCAGCTGGTACCACAGAGGAGAGAGCTGTGTCAACTCTCGCAGGCTGCCAAGCCTTTTGTTTGGCAGAAGCATTGGGGATATTATACCAGGGATAATTTATCACGCTTGCTTTGGGTGTTCCAAATTTGCAAGCTGTGGCTAATTTCCAGAGACGGCAGGGCAATAAACTCCACTTTCCTAAAAGAAAAACAGTAACTGCATCACCTTTCAATTAAATGGGCCGTGGAAAATGAACAGGCACAGATGATCATGGATATTCAGAAATCCCCAGAAAGCCAGAGTGTGGCCACCAGTGGTAGGAATAATGTGGTGTGGCTGTGAAACCTGGTTAAGGGGTCTTAGGAATCAGCCTGTGCATCTGCCCCTCTCTGTGCATTTTCATGGATGAATATGCACACACATGCACAGGTAAATTCTCACATGTTCACGACCAAAACAGACCAGTGTTGGATGCTGATAGAGGCACTGCAGTCCCTTTCCCTATGAATTTGGTAAAGTCTTCCTCACAGTATCTGCAGTCTACTTTTCCCAACTCCATACTCACTGTCCAGGTGCCCTCATGGTACCTACTCCATCATCCAAGGCCCAGAGGAGCCAGAACCAAACGGCACCTCCCTCCAGATAAGTGAGCCATGGTGGGAGTTGTCCTCACCCCCTCAACTCTCCCTAAATACATCTGCTGTCTTTTATTCTTTCCAGGAGAGGGCTCCAGCAGCTACAGCAGATCATCTATTTGTATGTTGTGTTAACTCATATAACAGATTGGTATTTTATAGGGGATTTCTAGGCCAACAGTCAAAAGAATAATGGATGGTGGGCATTCCAGGCAGGCAATTAGTGGGTAAAAGGAGGGATATGTGGGGGTTGAAAAACTCATCCCAAGTAGGACGCCACCTTCAGATGCTCCCACTGCTTTGGTGGTCCAGGGTCACACCATCTGCTTCTACAGACATCCCAAGTATCTGTTCATTACAGAACCCAGACCACGACCACACAGTGTGCCTCTAGCTTCAAAGTAAGAGCCCTGGTGATGTGAGGTCCGTAGGACAGGGGAACTTGGAGGTCAGCTAGCAGTTCATTGTTTCTCTTTCTTCTCTGGGTAACACAGGGCAGGCTGCTGGCTTAGGTTTGGTCTCCTGATTTTTGTTCCTATGGATTTGTTCATGATTTGGCAGGATCAATCTGTGGAGCAGAAGACCAGCTTGGGCCAGGTTCTGCTCTCAAATTTAGGAATGTTGTAAAGTGAGACCTGTTCTAATGAGTTTTTTAATGCACTAGAAATATTTTCCTAAGTTTTTTTTTTGGGGGGGTGCTAATCCATATGAATACTTCGATAGCTGCCCTCTCTTGCCCTGCTAAAGTGTTTATAAGGCCATGGTGCACAGAACGACCTCAATGTATGTTAACTCTAATTTTTATCCTTAAAACCTATTCCAGTCTTATTCTATAGATCCCAGTTCCAAACACAAATGGAATCCTCTCTTGTTTTTCATGATTCCACCAAACACCTTTGCTCTGGTCTGACACCTGACAAAGTAACCTGCATTTAGGTATTAATGGGTAACCGTGGGTTGTCATGCCAGCCTTTCTAGTGCATGTTATTTCTGATCTTAACCCCTCCTTTGAGCATCAGCTTCTCTTAGGCTTCTTCTCTGCCCTGTAAGACCTTTCAGAAACTTCTGTTCCCTGCTCTCAAGTTCTTTCTTGTTTAGGTAATGGGAGGTCATCTTTTGGGACAGCACCTAATGCTGCTCTTGGTGTTCTTCTGCGCTCAAAGGATTCCCCCTTTAGAGTAAACTGGGATCCCAACCTCTATACTACATGCAGGAGCCAATTAAATAGAACAACAAGGTAGGCTCGGTGAAAATGATTTTGTTGGTCTGCGAAACCACTAGTTTAAAGACTATAATCAGAATATTGAAAAACACAGTGCTAATCTCCTAGAGTTACATAATTTAATGAATAAGCCCATCTAAGTTATGCCTGCATGGCAACAGAAACTGGAGTTAAAAAGTGAATAATACTAAGTAACCAGATACTTAATTTATATTTTATCTAACAGCAAACAATGCTGTATTTGGAAATGAATAACTATGTGGTGAAGTGTTGCATGAAAGTCTATCTTTACATCCAGGCCCACAGGCCCAATATTAAGAGGATGGGACCAACTGATTTGTCTCAGTAGTGTAGTACAGCCTTCGAGATGCCATGGAGGATTGCATTTCAACTATTTACAGTTAACTTGAAAATCTAGTTAACTCTGACATTGTTGTCAATGAAAATTTCAATTAATAACCACTTTGGTCTAAATTTCGCATTATCGGTATTTCTCTCCTCCACTACCTATTAGTACGCCTGCACTATTAGGCTTACATTTAAAAATGCCCTACTTCTCATTGCTAGCTGTGTTTTGCTTTGATAAACTCATTTCAAATTGTGTGTAATTACTGCATTGTGAAAAAGGGAATGGCAATAAATTAGGCAGAACAGTTTTGAATAAAATATCAGCGGCTAGAAAGACTGTCTCTGAATGACAACAAATTTGGTATGACCAAGGAGGTTGAAATTACCACGATACACTTTTATTGATTGAATTTTATGTAGATGGAGCAGAAAGGGGAAAAGAGAAAGCATGCTTGAGGCCTCAGCCTGTGTGCTTTTCTGATTTTACGGATGATTGCATTTATCTAGGGCCTGGGATGCTTTGTAAAAGATGAACACATTCTTCTGGGAGGAAAAGCCAATTAACTTCCTTGCATGCAGAGACTGGTAACCTTGTTTCTTCTATCTTAGATTTCAGCGGGACACCCTCATCTTTGGATGAAAAATGCTGACCGGTGTGTTCTGGGAATCTTGGCTCACCCCAAGGCTAGGAGCACAGTGTCCTGGCTGCATGCCCAGCTTTTGTGGCAGGGAGTTACCCCCAAGTGCTTTTTTTAACTTACCCTTAGTTTTGACTTAGAAAGAAAGATCTGCCAGTGCCTCAGAGGGAACTGGGCTTTCCTTTTACAATGATCAGAATCAAGTCTTATTTCCACCTGTAACTCTTAACTGGCCTCCTTGATCTGATATAATCGCCATGTTCATGAAAATCTTTGTGAGAGAAGTTCAAGAGAGTAAAACGCATGTAGGACTCCCCTAGTTTGGAGGAGCGCAATCCATATGCCCCTGCCAATGGGGATGCAGGAGAGAGGCTGGCAGTGGAGGTGAGTCCTGAGGTGCGTGTACACAGAGGAGCAATGGCAGAGAACCAGGAGAAAGGGAAAGTGAAGGGCACTTGTCATTTGACCTTGTAGGTTTCTTGCTTGGGATTAAATTTCAGAAACTGGCTGAGGCTTCCAAGGAGGGATCATGGCAACTGCCTCACCCCTACTGTCAGCACATGGCAAAGTTTGCTGTGGCTAGACTAGCAGGGAATTCTTCCTAAATATTGCAAAATATTGGTAATGCTTTCTTCAATTTCTCATCAACCCATAAGGGATCATGGGAGACAGAGAACTTCTCTGTCCAGGTCAACGTTAGTAAAGTATTCCAAAGCAGAAGAAATAGAAGTGGAATTGAAATAATACACCCAGTAGCCTCCTTCAATAGTGCTTTCAGATATATAACAAAGCCCATCAATGTTTTTACACAGGCTTCAAACACCACAATTACAAAGTATTTCCCCCCCCTTCATCCTTTCATACTAATAAGCTGTTAGCCTATCTAACAAGTAAAGGTCTTCTGAAGTCACTTCAGCTTATGGCAGTAATGCTTTTCATTTTTTTTAAAGAAATAGTTGTAAAGGAGTTAAATCAGTATCTTAATTGGCATTATAATGCCCATATGAGAGATGTGATTATAATTCATTTTCCTGTCCATGAGATAGTTCGAAAATTGTGATTCGGCCCCTGTTGAGCTTTCCTCCAATAGGATGATTTTTAAAAATCAGCATGTCTTTCTGTCAGTATTTGGTTAAGCAGAATTTGACTGAAATTACACTTAGTAAATAAGATTATTTTTATCTTGTTTGAGAGATGTGGATCATTACTTCTTACCTTTGTCCTTCCTTCCTTCCTATCCTTTCTTTCTGTCTGTCTGTCTTTCATTCTGTATTTTTTTTTTTTTCCATCTCAGGCAAATGAAACCAGCCTTGCTTGGCTCTTCTTATATCTCTGAACCTGCAGCCTTGCAACTGGGCTGGAGATGATTCTGAGAAAGAAGTTGAAAAACAGTGGATGGAAAAAGATGGAAAGGAAAGGGAGGTAAGAGAGATGAAGTTTGGAAAGGAGGTAAAGTAGAATTTAAGTCGTCAGAGCTTCCACGGTAGTGCCGACGCTGGTGGCCAAGACACCCCTAAGCTGGCTGCTTCACCCCCTATGTGAGGGAAGGACAGCACTGTTTCTAAAGAAGACCATTTCAGTGTGATGCATGACCATCATCACTTGGGTGCTTGTTGGAAGGTCCTAAGGTGGGCAGCCTATTGGTGCAGTTGGTTTGCCACATGCTGGCCAGCTGATCTGGAGACTGGTTTCAGCTCACAGCTCCTCTGTTTTCCTTTCGTGACAAGGCAGGACTTCCATTAAGAAAAAGGCATTCAGCTGTTAATTTCTGCTAACTCTGAACCTGGCCAATGAAATATAAGCATGTGCAATTTCACGTCTATTTTAGGGCATGGATGTGGGGGCGGTGAAAACTCTCTACTTGGCTTAGAGCTCTCTGCATTCATCTCACTCTTCCCAGCTCTGTCTTCTTTGTTCATCCGTTTCCTGACAGGCTGCCTGATGGTTACAAGGACTGCACAGGATTGTAACAGGCTCAGGCTGGAAGAAGGGAAAGAGTTTGGGAATAGCCTCCTTTCTTCTTAATAATTTAAAAAAATAACATTTTCTTAAGAGAATGTCTGAGTGATCTTAAGTACCTGTCATTGTTATTTAACTGCTTTATTTTTTGGGGGGGAGAGTTAAAACCCTATAGGCTATATACCTCTATCCCTATATCATTTCTCTCTCTCCCTAGGTTTTTGAAATTGCTGGAGAAAAAAGGGCCCATTTGCCTTCAGTCTCTGGTGCTTTCCTGATCACTGGATCACAATATTAATGTACTATATGTTGGTCCAGGAATGTAAGCAGCAAGCAATGGGTTATAGATACAAATGATTACCTGTTTGATTCATTTCAATAGCGTGAGTTTTTTTTTTTTTTATCACAAGAACAACTTTGTTCTTAACCTGTTGGATTGTCAGTGTGTTAGAATTGAGCATATTTTAGTTTATAACAGGAGAAGCGGGGAAGGATGAACAAGAGATTTGCCCCAACTCTGTAACCATCAGAGATAAAGCAAGAATGAGCCTCCATGAATCAGAGTGGGTCCTGCCAGAAATCATACAGGTAACCATCAGAGTGGTGTGGGTCCGGCATAGCTGGGCCACAACCACATCCACCACAAAGTTATTAAAGCACCTGGAATTCCTGCTTTGTAGGGACCTGGATATGATATGATTTGGTAGGGAAGTGATAAATCTCTGTCTAGTAAGAGGAAGTCACCCTTTGCTGGTCAGTTAGAAGAATAAAGGTGCTAAGTTGATCACATAGCATCTTTATTCTTCTAACTGACCAGCAAAGGTATCAGCTTAGAAGGAGATGAGGCTGTCTTCTAGAGGTTGGTTGGGGGCTGGTTGCGTCCTGGGGGAGATTTGACAGGATTGAGTCTGTTAATGAAAACTCTTTAAGAAATAGAGTCAGAGCAGCCAAAGGGTTACATTGACTCTCTTACTTGTCTCTCTCAAATTGGCTAGGAATCAGGTCTTCCTAAGAGACCTAAATGACTTCACTGTGTAGAATGGGAGGATACCAGCAGCAACAGTCTTATTGCTTTATGAGAAAGGAAGCGGAATCTCATGCAGGTGACAAAGAAGTCACAGCTGGAGAATAAGAATATTTTTTGGCTGTGCTTCGCATTGTGTTAGGTTCACATAACTCATCCAACCCAATGATTACTAGCCGTGGCCATGTGGGTGATGGATCACCCACAGAAGTGAAAGAATATACAGCTTGCCTACATGTTCCAGCCCACCCACACACTAGATAATATGACTGCTTAGTCTTTGGGCTAGCACTAGTCAAATGTAGTTTTTTTTGTTTTGTTTCATTTTGTTTGTTTTTTAAGCTACATAAATTACTCTACATCACTGCAGGGTTAATAACTATTTAATTCTCATGATTCTGTGAGACAAGGGCCTTATTTCATATTTTCCAGAAGATGAAAGTAAAGTTCATATTTGACCACGTTAGGGGATGAGAACTTGGGTCTATAATTTCTGGTTCCTTAGTTTTTCCATCCAGTGTATAACAGCCCACCTGAAGGGTGAAGTCTCAGGTTTTGAGGAGATGACCAAAGGATTTCCACTATATTTTCAGTGATTATTCCAAGAGAAATCAAGGAATATATTTGTTGGCTATAGGGTATACAGAAAAGAGCACAGAAATTGCCATTAAGATGGTTTAATTGTAGCTATTTGGTTTACTATAGGCATACTGCCATGTTGAGCCTGCATCCTTATTTGTATAGCGTGAATGATAAACAGTATCTTAAATTGCATTTGAATAGTAAATTAGAGAAAAATATATAAAGGAGTTAAAATACTGCCCGGTACATAGTAGGCACTTAAAAAGTGGTAGTTCTTTTTCCCTTTTTTTAAAAAATAGGTTCTAGTAGTCTCCTCTTAGATGGACTAGTGGTATTTGTCCCAATCCTATCTTCTTTCCCTTTTTCTTTGAACACAAGAATGAGGTGATGGGGTAGAAGGCACTAGACATGGGATACAGTCAAAAATTATAATGAATCATGAAGTATATATCTTAAACCAAGTGGAAGATATATAATTTCTATACAAGGGATTCAATGTGGGAGTCAGGTTGGAACAGGGAATTTATGGCTGAGCTGTATAGGCCGTGGGCTATCAAATCCTTTATTTTTTTCCTAGAAGGTGTTTTGGTGGGGGTGGGGGTGGCTGATGGAGATGGGAGGTGAAAGCCCCTCCCAAAGATACCTCTTGGTGACACTACACCCTAAGCATCACACTTTACCTTGGCTTCATTTGGATAAACAAATTCTTCTGGTATAAATCTTATGAGCTGCTAGACATAGACAAGTACGTTTCCCACTTGAATGGCGAGCTTCGGTGTTAGAGCTGGTCTATTTATACTTTGCCCCGAAGGCAATCCTAATGCTTTTACATAATGGGTGAGCTCCACTCACTCAGCAAACAACTTGACAAGATGATAAACAATATTCTCTTTTCCACCTAGGTTTATGATGTATTCGGAGGCCAGCTTCACTTCCAATTATTCTGGCTAACTTACCTGTTTTAAATTACATGATATGACAGTTGCTTTTATAGTCCTCCCTCTAAAAGTCAGGCCTTTATATGACAGTTATTTTACAAGCACATGAGAGTCTGCTGGTTGATAGGCAGGGCAAGGGATGGCAAATTGGTCTGGTTCAACATAATTGCTCAGATTCTGTAGTTACACAATGCTCGAAGGCTCCAGAGAGGATGGAGGTTTGGAAGCATTATATACCATCTCTATTCTCTGTACTGCAAATATCTGTGATTTCAAGGGTCATTTTTGTGGTTCATGAGAAATTGAAATGCAGGTTTGTGAAATAACAGATTGCAGGCAAGAACCACACACCTGCTTAGGCACAGGGAAGGCCTAGAATGCCAAGGCACTTGAAAATAATCTGATTTTTGTATATAGATCTTGCCTCTGGATCCTTCCTCTAAAGAGGGGTCAGTTATAGACATTTAAGTTTGTAGAAAGGACCTGGATTCCCCTACCTGACCCCCTCTGCTCTGAGGGCAAAGAAACAACACTGTAGGCATTAGACTGACTTTTGTTTCCTTCTGAGATGAAGTGGAAGCATCCTTGACTACTGTGTCCACACTTGAATGTCCATAAGAGTAACAAATGCAGGCATCCAACTGTTAATGAATGATCTAAAAGATTAGTCGGTAGCTTTTAGTATAATCCTGAAATTAGT
This sequence comes from Sus scrofa, assembly GCF_054392235.1. NCBI lineage: Eukaryota > Metazoa > Chordata > Mammalia > Artiodactyla > Suidae > Sus > Sus scrofa. The sequence goes on along the minus strand of NC_139385.1, from coordinate 112,313,626 downwards.
TAATGGAAGTAATGAGCATCTATTAATACTGAGTGTCTATTAATAGAGGCAACTGAAGTAACCCTTCTAATGTAATGGCCAAGAGGTATAATAAAACAGTGGACAAAACAAACATAATACTGTTGGGTATCAACGTAGCTCTCATGAAAAATTTAGGGCTAGGAAATGATCCCAGCTAAGGCATTTTAATAACGGGGGCTTATTTGGTGGGGCTCACCAATGAGTTTCAAATGGGGTGGTGGACAGTGGAACTTTTAAACCCTCTTTTCAATAGGACATTTCTTGATTATTTTTACTGGTTGTCCAAGCTTTGGCTGTTTCTCTGAATTCTTACTACATAACGAGGAGCCCATGCTTTCTACATCAACATTCACTTTTGCATTTCTTTATAGTTCTTTGTTTTATGGGTAACAGTATAGTCTTCACAGTAAAATTATTAGCAACAGAAAACAGGGACCCTCTTTATAATGGGATGTCTTCCCTAACCCTCTTCCTTCTCTCCAGCTCTAGCTCAGGGCTGAGTGAGTCCCATATTCTGTGACCTTATAGTGTTTTATTGACACTGTTTTACACCCTAATCATACCATACGCAAGTAATAACTCCTTGATGAGGTTTTTTGGAATCAGTTCCTATGTCTTTTATCTCATATTTCCTACATCCAGCACCAGGATCTGTACAATGCTTGGGCAGCACTGAGTATTGTGACCAATGAGATAGTTGTGTGGTTTAGGTTTAATTTGTTCCTGTGTCTTATGAAACTCAGAAAACAATGAGCTGTTCCCTGTCTTCTAAGTACTTAGGGTCTAGAAATAGTTATTACTCACATCTTTATATATACAGAATTCAGGTCATGTTGGTGAATAAATACCCCCAAGAGGAAATGCAATCAGCATATGTGCTTAAAATTACTTTTCTCTTTCCACATGTAATAATTCATTTCATTTTTAAAACCAATTTGCTGGCTGGAGAGGATTTAAGATGGTGGCCTAGGAATACCCTGAACTCACCTCCTCCCACAAACACCATGAATTTACAACTACATATGGAGTAATTGCCTTGGAAAAAGACCTGAAAACTGGATGAACAGGGCCTCCACACCAAAGGCTTAAAGGACAGCACTGAGATGGGTCGGAGAGGCAGAGAGACTGTCTCACCAAGGGAAAAGCCACAACCAGTCTCAGCGATCCACAGTTGGGAGGAATCACAAAGATATGGATCTTTTCCCTGAGGGGTGGGAGATTCAAGCTCCACATCAGACACCCTAGCCCCTACATCTTGCATAAGAGAGATTAGTCCCTAAAACAGCTGGTTTTGAGAACCAGTAGAATACGTACAGGAAAACCTTGGAACAGCTGGAAATAGAAAATCCATGCTTAGAAGGCTTATATGCAGATTCATTCAACCTGAATATCATCACAAAAATTCCAGGTTGAAACACACATGAACCACAGGTGAGGACCCATTTGTTACTCTTAAAGTATCTGCCAGAGAGGGAAGAACCACTTAGAATGCTCTGTGGGGTTGAGAAACTGATGGGATCCATTTTTGTGACTTCAAGCTACCTTGCTAAATACTGAGGTGCTGTTTGAAATTCTCTTTCTAACCTATTAGCACCAGTGGCCTTGTCCCACTAAGAGTCTTGCCAACCATAAGTCTCAGCTGGGCCTCACAGCTAGTAGAACAATAGCCCCTCCCACCAGTACCCTGCAGCACCCCTGATCACAAGTGTGCCACAGCAGCAGCTATGGCCCAGCTTCAACAAGCGGGTGCATGCAGCCCACACAGGAGATACTCCTTGAGCATCTGGGCTCTGATACCAGGAAGGATTGTGCCTCTGAGCTTCACAGGGCATCTCTCTCTCTCTCTCTCAAATAAGGCCACTCTTTAAGACTGGAAGAGTTAGCTAACTTACCCAATATACACAAAACAAACACAGAGAATTAATCAAAATGAGGAATAGAGGGATATGTTCTGATAAAAAGAACATGATAAAACCTTAGGGGAAAAAAAGGACATAAGCAATCTACCCAATAAAGTGTTAAAAGTAATAGTAATAAAGACGCTTGCTGAACTCAGGCCAAAATGAATGAACATAGTAAGAACTTCAACAAGGAAATGAGAAATATAAGAAAGTACCAAATATAAGTTTTAACTGAATTGAAGAACACACTTGAGAGGTTCAACAGCAGAGTGAGTGAGGTACAAAAACGAACTAGGGAGTAGTAAGATAAAAAAAATGGAACTCAGGGTAATAAGATGAAAAAAAAAGAATTAAAAAAATTAATACATTTTATGGGACCTCCGGGACAACATTAAGTAGAATAAAATTCACATTATAGGGGTCCTAGAGAGAGGAGAGAAAGAGAAAGGGCCAGAAAATTGTTCAAAGAAATAGTGGCTGAGAACTTCCCTAATCTGAGGAAGGAAACAGACATCCAGATACAGGAAGCTCAGGAAGTTCCAAATAAGATGAACCCAAAGAGACACATAACAAGACATATTATAATTAAAATGGCAAAAGTTAAGGATAAAGAGAGGATCCTAAAATCATCAAGAAAAAATAACTTGTGTACAAGCGAAATCTCCTAAGAGCACCAGGAAATTTTTCAGCTGAAATTTTACAGGTCAGAAGGGAGTGCAAAAACATATTTAATTCTCTACCCGGCAAGGTGATTATTCCGAATTGAAGGAGCGATCTAAATTGCTGACAAAAGGTAAAGGAATTCATTACCATTAAACCATCCCTAAAAGAAATGTTAAAGGGGCTTCTTTATGCTGAGAAGATATGGCAGTAATTAACAATAAGAAAACATACAAAAGAAAAAAAATTACAATAATTAGTTAAAGGATACATTAAATAAAGAGATGTGTCACTGAAAGTATAAAGTGTGTGTGTATGGGAGTAAAATGATAATATGATACAAAACTTTGCAATGTATTCAAATTTAAATTGCTGCTAACTTAAAAAGGTTACTCTTTACATAGGATGTCATATGTGAACCTCACAGAAACCTCAAGTCAAAAGTTTCTAGAAAATGAAAATGGAATCTAACATAACACTAAAGAAAACCACCAAAACACAAGGGAAGAGAGAATAAGAAAGGAACAGAGAGGAACTACATAAAAAGCCAGAAAACAATTAACTATGGAAATAAGTGCATATTTATCAATAATTACTTTAAATGTAAGTGGATTTAACTCCACCAATCAAAAGACAGTACATGAATGGATTAAAAAACAAGCCCCATCTATATGCTGCCTAGAAGAGACTCACTTCAGAAGAAAGAAGAACACATAGGCTGAAATTGAGGGAATAAAAAAATATAAATGTCAGTGCAAAATCAAAGAAAGCTGGAGTATTTCCTCTCATTCTGTGGGTTGTCTTTTTGTTTTGTTTGGGGTTTCCTTTGCTGTGCAGAAATTTTTAAGTTTAATTAAGTCCCTTTTGTTTATTTTTGTTTTTATTGCTGTTACTCTAAGAGGTGTATCTGAGAAGATGTTGCTGTTGTTTATGTCAGAGAGTGTTTGGCCTATGTTTTCCTCTAAGAGTTTTATAGTGTCTGGTCTTATATCTAGGTCTTTAATCCTTTTTGAATTTATTTTTGTGTGTGGTGTTAGAAAGTAATTTCATTCTTTTCCATGTGGCTGTCCAGTTTTCCCAGCACCACGTATTGAACAGGCTGTCTTTTCTCCACTGTATATTGTTGCCTCCTTTGTCATAAATTAGTTGACTGTAGGTGTGTGGGTTTAATTCTGGGCTTTCTATCCTGTTCCACTGATCTATATTTCGGTCTTTGTGCCAGTATCATATATGGTTTTGATAACAGTAGCTTTGTAGTATAGACTGAAGTCTGGGAGCCTGATTCCTCCAGCTCCATTTTTCTTTTTCAGGATGTCTTTGAATGGGAGAAAAGTTTTGCAAATGACTCGACTGACAAGGGATTAATCTCCAAAATTTATAAACACCTTCTACAGCTCAATACCAAAAAAAATTAACAATCCCACCAAAAAAATGGGCAGAAGATCTAAACAGACAATTCTCCAAAGAAGACATACAGATGGCCAAAAAACACATGAAAAGATGTTCAATATCACTAATTATTAGAGAAATCAAATCAAAACCACTATGATGTACCTACCACCTTACACCCGCCAGAATGGCCATCATCAAAAAGTCTACAAACAGTAAGTGCTGGAGAGAGAGTGGGAACCCTATTACACTGTTGGTGGGAATGTAAACTGGCACAACCACTGCAGAAAACAGTATGGAGATTCCTCAGAAAACTAAAAATAGAACTACCATTGGATCCAGAAATCCCACTCTTGGGCATCTATCCAGAGAAAACCATGACTTGAAAAGATACATTTACTCCAATGTTCATTGCAGCACTATATACAATAGCAAAGACATGGAAACAACCTACATATCCATCAAGAGAGGAGTGGATAAAGCAGATGTGGTACATATACACAATGGAATATTACTCAGCCATTAAAAGGAAAGAAGTAATGGCATTTGTAGCCACATGGATAGACCTCGAATTTATCATGCTAAGTGAAATCAGTCAGACAATGAGACAACAACATCAAATGCTGTCACTTACATGTGGAATCTAAAGAAAGGACACAATGAACTTCTTTGCAGTACATATACTGACCCACAGACTTTGAAAAACTTATGGTTTCCAAATGATATGGATTGGGCGGTGGGGGATGCACTGAGGGTTTGGGATGGAAATGCTGTAAAATTCAGTTGTGATGATTGTTGTACACCTATAAATGTAACAAAATTCTTTAAGTAATAAAAAAAAGAAAGCTGGAATAGTTATGCTCATATCAGAACAGACTTCAAAAAAAAAAGACTGCTACAAAAGATAAAGAAGGGTGGTACATAATAATGAAGGGGTCAATCAGCAAGACAATATAATCTTTATAAATGTATATGCACCCAACAGAAAAGCACCAAGATATATAAAATATAAAGCACTGGAAGTTCAGGGTTAATAGATACAAATTGTTACATTTAGAATGCATATACAATGAGGTCCTGCCCAGGGAACTATGTCCAATCACCTGTGATAGAACATGATTAAAGATAATTTGATAAAGAGAATGTCTATAGATGCATGACTGGGTAAATTTACTGTAAATCAACTATAATAAAAAAATAGGAAAAAGAAAGAGAAGAGAGATTCACATGCAATGGAAAAAATATAAAGCAAATATTAAAAAACTTGGAGAAACTGACATCAATACAGGATTTTAACATCCTACTTACATTAATGTATAGTTTATCCAGGCAGAAAATCAATAAGGAAACATTAGCCTTAAACGACACATTATATTAGATGAACTTAGTAGAGATAAATACATAAAAAAACACTCCATCCAAAGGCAGCAGAATATACATTCTGCTCAAGTGCACTGGAAACATTTTTCAGGATAGATCACAAGTTAGATCACAAAATAAGTTTCAATAAATGTAAGATCGAGATCATATTAAGCATCTTCTCTGACCACAATGATAATGAAACTAGAAATCAATCACGAGAAAAAATGGAAACTCACAAAAAAGTGGAGATTAAATGACATGCTACTAAACAACCAATGGGTCATTGAATAAATAAAAGGAGGTCTTCCCATCGTGGCACAGTGGAAACAAATCCAACTAAGAACCATGAGGTTGTGGGTTCAATCTCTGGCCTCACTCAGTGGATTAAGGATCTGGCGTTGCTGTGAGCTGTGGTGTAGGAAGCTCCATATGCCATGGGTGTGGCCCTAAAAGGACAAAAAAGACAAAATAAATAAATAAAGTGTTGAGAGGAAAAAAACTGAAAAAAAAAAAGGCAAATAAAAGGAAAAATAAAAGCATATCTAGAGACAATTTAAAACAGAAATGTGACAAACCAAATCTATGGGATACAGCAAAAGTATTCTCTAAGAGAGAAGTTCATGGCAATATAGGCCTACCTCAAGAAACAAGAACAATCTCAAATTATGTAACTTTACATCTAAAGGAACTGAAAAAGAAGAACAAATGAAGCCCAGAATTAGTAGAAGGAGCTAATAATAAATATCAGAGCAGAAGTAAATAAAATAGATACTAAAAACAATAGAAAAGATCAGTGAAACTAAGAGCTGATTCTTTGAAATGAAAACCAAATGGATGAAGCTTTAGCTACATTAACCAAGAAAAAAAGAAGACTAAAATAAACAAAATCAGAAATGAAAGAGAAGTCACAACAGATATCATAGAAATACAAAGGATCATAAGAGATGACTACAAAAAACTGTAATCTCATAGGTTGAACAACCTAGAAGAAATGGATAAATTCCTATAAACATACAATCTTCTAAGACTGAATCATGAAGAAAAAGAAAATCTAAATAGACCAGTTAAGTATAAAGAGATGGAAACAATAATGAACAATCTCCCAACAACCCAAAGTCAAGGACTAGAAGGCTTTACTGGTAAATTCTACAAACTATTTAAAAGAGATTTAATACCTATCCTACTTAAACTTTTCCAAAAATAGAACAGGAGGCAAACCTTCCCAACACATTTTATGAAGCCAACATTGTAAAAGCCTAATACCAAAACAGGATAAGGACAACACAAGAAAATTACAGGCCAATATCCTTAAAGGCATAAATGCAAAAATCCTCAACAAAGTGTTAGCAAACCAAATCCAACAATGTTAAAAGGATTATGAAGAAAAAAAAAGCATCTGACAAAATTCAATGTCCATTTATGATAAAAACACTCAACAGAATGGGTACAGAGGAAACATAAATGAACATAATAAAGGCCATATATAACAAACACACTGCTGACATCATACTCAACTATGAAAAGCTGAAAGCTCTTCCTCTGAGATCAGAAACTAGACAAAGAACTCTCATAATTTTTATTCAACATAGTACTGGAAGTCTTAGCCACAGCAATTAGGCTCATAAAATAAAAGTCATCCAAATTGGAAAGGAAGAAGTAAAACTGTCACTATTTGCAAGATGGCAGGTGTTATACATAGAAAAACCCAAAGACTCCACCAATAAAACTATTAGAATTAATAAATGAATTTATTAAAGTTGCTAAGATACAAAATTAATATGCAGAAATCTGTTGTACTTCTTTACAATAATAATGAACTATCAGAAAGAGAAATTAAGAAATCAATCCCACTTACATTACCTACATTTACAATTACAAAATACTTAGGAATAAATTTAACCAAGGAAGTGAAAGATCTGTACACTTAAAGTTATAAGACACTGATGAAAGAAAATTTAAAATGATGCAAATAAATGGATAGATATAGTGTTCATGGAACTGAACAATTAATATTGTTAAAACTGCCATATTATCCAAGGCAATCTACAAATTAAATGTAGTCCCTACCAAAATAACAATTGCATTTTTCACAGAACTAGAACAAATAATTCTAAAATTTGTGTGGAAACACAAAAGACCCAGAACAGCCTAAACAATCTTGAGAAAGAAGAACAAAGTTGGAGGTATCATGCTCTCTGATTTCAAACTCTACTGCAAAGCTACAGTAATCAAAACAGTTTGTTACTAACATAAAAACAGACACAGAGATCAATAAAACATAACTGAGAGTCCAGAAGTAAACCTATCCATATATGGACAATTAACTTATGACAAAGAAGGAATGGAGAACGGAGGTCTCTTTAATAAATTACATTGGGAAAACAGGACAGCCACATGCAAAAGAATGAAACTAGACCATTAACTTACACCATACCAAAAATTAGCTCAAAATGGATTAAAAACTGGAATGTAATACCTGAAACCATAAAATTCCTAGGAGAAAACCTAGGCCCTAACTTCACTGATGTTGGTCTTGGTGATGTTTCTGTGTATCTGACTCCAAAGGCAAGGAAAAGAAAAGCAAAAATAAACAAATAGGCCTACATCAAACTAAAAATCTGCACAGTGAAGGAAACCACCATCAAAACAAAAAGGCAGCCTACTGAATGGGAGAACATATTTGCAAATGATATGTCTAATAAGGGGTTAATATCTAAAATATCCAAAATCTCATACAACTCAACAACAAAAACCCAAACAACCCAATTAAAAAATGGGCTGAGGATCTGAATAGGTACTTTACAAAGAAGACATACAGATGGCCAATAGGCGCATGAAAAGATGTTCAACATTGCATATTATTAGGGAAATTCAAATCAAAACCACAATGAGGTATCATCTCACATATTTTAGGATGACTATTCTCGAAAAGATAACAAATACCACATTTTAGAGAGGTTGTGAAGCAAAGGGAACTCTTCTACACTGTTGGTGGGTCTATAAATTGGCATAGCCACTATGCAAAACAGTATGGAAATCCCCCCCCCCTAAAAAGAATAGAATTCCCATAGTCTTCTTCTGAGTCTTTATTCAAAGAACATAAAAACACTAATTTGAAAAGGTACATGAACCCCTACATTCATTGTAGCATTATTTACAATAGCCAAGATATGGAAACAACCTAAATATCCATCCATAGATAAATGGATAAAGAGGATGTGGCATGTAGACAATACAATACTACCCAGCCATAAAGAAGAATGAAATCCCGTCATTTGTGACAACATGGATGGACCTCGAAGATACTATGCTAAGTGAAATAGTGAGATGAAGAAAGACAAATACCATATGTTTTCACCATAAGAAAACAGAACAAATGAACAAACAAAAGAAAATGAAAATAAACTCATGGATACACAGATTAGCTGTTACCAGAGTGGAAGAGAAGTCAGGGGTGGGCAACATTTGTTAAGTAGGGGGTCAACCATACGGTGATGGGTAGTAACTAGACTTATGTTGGTAACACTTTGTAATGTACACAGATGTTAAATTATAATGCTGTATACCTGAAACTTATATAATTACAAAGAATAAAAAGAAAACAGAAACATACAATTTGCTTTGATTACTGCCCTTAATAAACAAAACTGTTGACAAAGCCTTGTTCCAGTCTGTGGAATATAGAAGCTCTTCACATAACTGTTGTCCTTCACATTGTTTCTTAGTGTAAGGGATACCCAAGCACTGGCCTCATATAGGTAGTATCTCTTTTCCTTCCTACAGTAGCTATTGGCTTTAACTAGGCCTCTGCACAGACTGCATACATACCAAACAAGAAGCAAATATTCCTATATGAGAATTCACACCCATAAAGCAGCAAGGTGGAGTTAGTTCTAGCTTTTAACAATACATGATGATGTGGAAAAGGCTGTAGAAAACGCTGCCATCTACACGAGAATGACACTGGAATGACAGCCAACTGGAGGCAGCTGTGGCTGCCTGGAACACAAAGCTGAGGAATCTGATACCAGAAGCAAAAGGTTGCAGCTGAAGTCCCTGGGTGTCAAAAGCCCTGCTGTGGGGCCTGGCACTGGCAATGGTGGGTTGACATCACTGAACTTTGCTTAATGAAAAGACCCCTAGGTCTTCCTCGTGGCCCAACTCCATCACCACCATATTCAGGTCCTCATTAAAGGTTTGTACAGGGGGAGCTTCTCACATACAGAATATCTGCTGCCATCTATATGGAAGGTAGAAATGGTGGTGGTGGTTTAGAAGCGCTTTTTTTTTTTTAATTTTTAAAATTAAAAAAAAAATTAAAAAAAGTTTTAAAAATTTTATTATTAGACTATAGTTGGTCTATTTTTAATGTTTTTATTATAGTTGATTTAGAATGTTCTGTCAATTTCTGCTGTAAAGTGTCCCAGTTTTATATATATATATATATATATATATATATATACATATTTTTTTCTCACATTATCCTCTATCATTTTGCATTACAAGTGATTAGATACAGTTCCCTGTGCTATACAGCAGGATCTCATTGCTTATGTACTCCAAAGACTATAGTCGATTTATAGGGTAGGAGTGGTTTAAAAGAAACCTGTTTTGAGGCACAAACAGTCAAATACCTAGACTTTATCTCCAAACCATTGGGGGAGGGAGGTGTGAAATCATTTATGGTTACAGACTATTCATTAAATGTTTTGATTTATGTGAAAGGTGCTCACTTTCAGTTCTTCTCAGGAAAGATATATTTCCCTAAATTGTTTCCCCTTTATTAACCACAAGGAAGGGAAGGATGGGAAAACAATTGCTCTCTTCACTTAGTTAAGCCATCATTTATTGAAAGGCTACTGTGTGCTAGTCATGGTTAATTTCATAATGGTTATGTGCTAAAATGTTCACATGCTAATAAACTGAATTTATTTTTACATAACTTAATAGCCACAGCCATAAAGCTGAACTTTATTACTACCTTTCTTTTTGACTATGTTCCCAAAAGCTATTTACTTGGCTGTTGTTCACAAATAAACTGGATTTGTTCCATGTGCAATTAACGGGGCTAAAACTCGAGTAGAAAAGGTGCCACTTAGAGATAGCAAATGGCCTCTGACCCCATCACATTGCATGAATATCTTTTTCATAATTATAAAAAATAGAAAAATAAAAACACCACTTCAATAGAAACCTGTTTTGTCATTCATAAGGAAATTTATATTTAAGAAGACAAATCATACAACTTGGGAATTAATTTAACAGAAAACCCTTCAAAAAATTGATTGTCAGAGAAACCCCTTAATTCCTTTCAAAGCTGAAAGAATGTGTCCTTGCATTAATCTCTCTTGTTTTGTCCATGCAGCTGCAAAACTTCATTCGTTTAGTTAATCAAGAGTGGAGATTATCTGCAAGACTTTCTACTGACAAATATTTAGAGTTCTCCTTATTTGCACAGCACCACCCACTGTCTTTAATGTGCTTTATCCCTAAGGCCTTTCCTGGAAAGCGTCACTATGATCCTCTGACTATAACCTGATGACGATATTTTTCTAAAATGCTCTGGAAACAGCCTGGCAAGATCTGTGTTGTGTGCCATACACATTATCTTTTGTTCTTCTGGATTCTGTATTTTGGGCCTTTTTTTCAAGGAGCAGTTATTCATGTGCCAAAGAAAGAGTATTAGGAAAAAGTACGTAGGTTGAAGCTATAAATAATGTACATCTAAGAGAGTCTAGAAACCAATGACATCAGTCCCCAAAGCTAGAACGTTCCTGTCTTATTTGATGGACTTGGTGTTGTTCTAGCTGTTGTTGATCTGGAAAAGATATTTAGAGATCAACTAAGCCAAAACTCTTATTATTTAGATTTGGAACTGAAGTTTAGAAAGATGAATTGATACAAGTTCCAAGCTGACACGAGGGCTGCAGCTACAATACATCTTTAGAGCCCCAGTTTGGAGCTTTTCCCTGGACTCTCAGCTCAAAGACAAGCCTTCTCAGCATATTAGGAGAAGAGTACTGGCTTCTCGTGAGTGCCAGCCAATCCAGAAACATCATGGGTTTCTTTAAAGACTCAGCTTTTTCCAGGTTGGCTCTATCCCCTCCTGTTCTTCTACATATAAGTCCTCAGATCCAAATGAACCCTGGACTCTTCTGCCTTCTTGCTGTTCTGACTTTGTGCCTCCCCCATTGCATAGAGTGCTCTGACCTCATCGCTTCATCCTAATGCCTTTAGTGCACGCTGCAGAGGATGGCTTCTATCCTAGAGCTCACATATCGCATCTTCAAGAAGCACTGCTTAGAGCCACAATGTAAAATGAAAGAAACACTTGCATCCACCTGTTTCACAATCTTAGTTCAACAAAAGAGACTTTTGTAACTTTCTGTTTAAACTTTTATTTGATCACTAAAAGGATGTATGTGATAGGCAGGGACACATTATGAATGGCTCAGAAATGGAAAATGTTTTTGTGTTGCTCAATTTTCCTTTTGAATACTATTTCGAATGAATGCTCACACAGAGGTACCTAATATGAAATTACTGAAAATTTTGTATGTAAATCATGTTCAGCTCTTTAGCATAGTTGCTGTACTTTCATAAACAAATGAAAAGGATGGTTCTGTTTGCTCTCTGTTTAGAAGAGCCTCTTTGTCTCTTTTTGAGAGCTTACTTTCCCATGGGAGAGAGTTTTCCATAGGCAGGTATCTGTTGCCATTTTTGTGGGAAGCAGAAATAGTGAGTGTGCCTGGAAGCAGAAATAGTGAGTGTGCCTAGAAGCAGTTTAAAACAAATCTGTTTTAGAGTTTCCTTCATGGCTCAGTGATTAATAAACCTGACTAGGATCCATGAAGACATGGGTTCGATCCCTGGCCTCGCTCAGTGGGTTAAGAATCCAGCGTTGCCATGAGCTGTGGTGCAGGTCGCAGACGTAGCTCAGATCCTGTGTTGTTGTGGCTGTGGCATAGGCTGGAGGCCACAGCTCTGATTTGACGACCCCTAGCCTGGGAACCTCCACATGTCACAGGTGTGGCCCTAAAATAGCAAAAATAAAGAAACAAACAAAAAAACCCCCCAAAGCCAAAAAACAAATCGTTTAGATGCATAAGTAGTCAAATGCTCAAACTATATCACCAAAATTAAGGGGGTGTATGGAAATCAAGCTTGAACACCTCTCCCAAGTCTTGCTTGATTCTCTCAACTGGACCCATTGCTTCTCTGAATGGAATTCACTGCTGCCTTCTAGAATCTGCCTGGCCTGCTTTGTTTTAGTACACAGTATAAGAAATACTCAATTCAAGAACTCATGTTCTTGGCACAGTTATTTCCTGAACTGTAAAAGGTGGCATGAAAAATATAAAGCTAAACTGGAATTACGTTTTGAAGAGTCTAATAAAGTACATATATATGGAATGGAAAATAGTCATTACCCCTTTGCCATTAACACATCAGTTGGGGAAATGTACCTGACACACATCTATAGATCCTTATAGTTGCTCAGGATTCCAAAACTTCCCATTTTATCTCCAGAGGTGACATTTTGGAAGGATGCTGGTCTATTTCCTTGAAAATGGCTGGATCAGCCCTCTATTTTCACTTCCTCTTTTTCTCCTTAATTCAAGGTCAAAGTGCTCATTCTTTTCTTTCAGGACTCACTTCAAGGGTTTTTTTCCCCACCCATTGCAAATCTGGGGCTCTCACTTTTCTTTGAAAATTAATTCTTCTCCAGAGCTCCTTCCATGGACCTCCTGCCCTGAGCTTTGGGCAAGTGTATGCTCTCATTTCTTTCATATAACTCTCACTTGGAAGACAACCCCTTCAGGCTAAGCTGCTGTGGCGTGTGTGCATTTTTCATTGAGAGCCAACAACACCTACACCAACAGCATCCACCTTCACTGCCACCTGTGAAAGCAACTGACTTTGGGAAACAATTTCCTTTGTTTAGCCTTCCTGTCAAATGTGAACCTGGTCCAGGACAGGGCCACCAGAGCCAGGCCTGGCTGTCCCCGGGCTCTGGTCTGGGATACTTGGGGGAAGTGGGACTGGAATGGTGGACAAGGAGTAAGGAAAAGTTTCTGAGATGAGGAAATTTACCATCTAATAGAATAAGGCTGTGTCCTAAGACAGGGCAGGCTAGGGAGGAGTTCACAAGCAATGGGTCCAGTTCAAAAAGGAAAGCCAAGTTCAAGAGAGGAGGTAGACCATTAAAGGTCAAGGTAGACACAGGGTCAGAATCTAGTTAGGTGTTTGTGGAAGAAGAAACCAACCCTGAGGAGACCTTGGCCATGACCCAAATGATTATTATCACACTTATCTTCTTTTGAATCCTTAATTCTGTTTAGGTACCTAGGTAACAGGAATGTAACAGAAGGCAAAGGAAATTAGGGGCGTCTGGGAAGGTGTGCCCTCTTTTAGTAGGCACACAGATGCTCTGGTTACAGACAGAGTATGCTATTTTAATTTGTATGCTCCATCCAGAGGTGAAGCACATAAATGCAGCATAGCTTATTATTTTTTGGGTATCCAACTTTTTTCAAGGAATGATAAGGGTTATACATTCAGGATAATGCGCCATTTAGATGGCATCTATCCATGCAAAGAGATTGGAGATTAGGAGGGGAGGATTACAAAAAGGAGATTTAATCCAGCTCCTCAAATCAAATGGCTTTTGTAGAAGCCATCCTCATAACTTCTAGTTACTGTCCAAATTTCTCTTTTTCTTACTGGAAATATCCTCCAAGTACAAGCTATGCAGTAAGTCATCTAAATTCCTCAAGTCTGTATATTCTATTAAGTATGAGATTCTATTATATAAAATAACTCAGGTATTGTTCACAGATTGTCTTTTATGAATAGGTTTTTTATGAAAATGTTTTTCTTCTAGAGGAAATGAATGTATATCATTATGTATAGAAGCCATTCTCTCCTAAGAGTAACAACATAGCTACTTAGATGCTACTGGCAATGAAATTTACCTTTATAGTGATAACTACAGCAACCTTTTAAATGAACATACGCATACACCAGAACTTGCACCTGTCACTGCTGCCATGGAAACGGTTCCAAAACATAAGATATGATTCTATTATTGAGACCGTATAGTTTCCCAAATGAATTTTAATGAAACTGTGGCAGGAAAAAAAAGAAGAATTTTATGGAGGTGCCTAAATTATTTAGTGAAGTTTGCAACTAAAATCTGACTAAAACCACACAGTGGTAAACTTCATCTAAAAAGGAAACAACAGTAAATGCCAAACACAGAAAAAGGAATATAAATGAGCCTTATTTAAAGATAAGCCAAGCATTCATTGCTAGCTCTTTAAGGTTTATCTCGAACATTGCCCATTTTCAATCACTATTGCTATTGTTGGTTGACGTATATTTGGGCATTAGCTGTATTGATGCTGCCTCTTGAAATCGGTGAGTTACCTGAAAATTTTTCCTAGTTCCAGTCATCTTTAGGCTTTCTTTGTTGTTGTTGTTGTTGTTTTGCTACACTTGCAGTATGTGAAGTTCCCCAGCCAGGGATCAAACCAGAGGCACAGTAGTAACCCGAATCACAGCTGTGAAAATACTGAGTCCTTCACCACTAGGCCGCCAGGGACCTCCCATCTTTGAGCTTTCTATTGGTGTGGGGTAAACAGATGCAGAGCAACAGTGTTTTCAGAGCTGGCCTCTGGACATCCGTCTCTTAAGGACATCTAATTCCAGCCACTGACTTTACAGACAAGGGAACTGAGGCCTAAAATAAGGTTAGTGACTTGTCCAAGGTACTAAGAGTTCATGGGGCTGGACTAGAACTCAGGTCCCTAACTTTTTTGCCTACATATAATGACTGTGCTGCTCTGTGAATTACAGCCTACTTCACTGCCAGTTAACACTGGTGCATTCTTTCATGGAGGAAGTCAAGTTTGGAATTTGAATATCTGGACTTTTATTGCCCACTTACATCTTCAAAGGAGTTAGTCCAGTTTGCTAAATGGAATACATTTTTAACCTCTCCCTTAAATATGTGTCTCCTCACCACATCTATTGATTGCCTGGAGATTACTATTTCATGCCTTGAAAGTCAAACTAATAACTTCAGATAATAAAGGAAGGGAACGTTTTCTTGATTTGTAATCATTGCTGCACCTCTCCTGTACCCTGAAGTCGTGTGAATCAAATGTCCCAGGCTTATAATAAAGCCGACTGTGAAACTGCTGCTCACCTCCAAGTCAAAAGCCTGGGAAACTCATTGATGGGGCTTAATTTAAAGCTCTCTAATGATGGTTGAGGTTCCAACACATTATTTGTAGCACAAAGTTATGGCAGCATATTAGGGGAAAGAAAGCCCTCATGGTCATAAATTATGATTGGGAAATGGGTACTCCCAGAGACAGGGGAGTACTTATTATGTAACTCTTGTTAGTTGCTGGTGTGGCAGGCTCTCAGCCGAGTCTCTAGTGGGGCCAAGGACTCCCCAGGCTCTAGGAGGCCCCTGAGACAGTGTGTCATACAGTGATGATGGGTGGAAAATACTTCACTGTTCAAGATGTGATTGTTTTGGCTTCCTCTGCGTTAAGCTTTTGGCACTTGAAAGGGACCCAATGTAACACCACAGCTGGGAAATGACATTATTTGGATTGGTTAAAGGAGTTTTTGAATTGAACTTCCCTGTAGTATTTGAGAAGGAAAAAATTCCTGCCATGTTCAACAAGTTTCAGAGGAGCTATCTCTCTGTCATTTATCTGTTTGTAAATGAATGTGTAATATAAATACTTTTTATATTAATACATAGATATATTTGATATGCAAAGTTTTATAGATCTATATTACTAGAATAATTATTTCCATAAATACTTACTGAGCACTTGCTAAGTACCAGGCATACTGTTCCAGTATGTATACAGATGTACATGTCACTTTTAAAATAGAGATAGTGAATTCCTTCCTTACAGGTATTAAAGAACAAATCATGAGAAAAACACATGGGCTATAGTAGGCTGTCATAAATATTAGCTCCCCTTGCATCTCTTCCCTACTATCTGCCAGCTTTGAGATATGAATAACTTTTCTGTCCTTCCAAATTCTGCAAAACACCCTCAACATGGTAGAGGAGGAAGGGTGAAAAAGTGGTCCATTGAGGCCCAATTCAGAGACTATAATGCCCATGCTGAACCCCCTGTACTTCTAAAGACTCTGAAAACAACTTGTCACTTTTCATATCCAGTAGAGACTGCGAGCTTTTTCATCATAAACATCTGCAAACTTGTTCAGATCTAGTGAGACTAGACAGACTTAGGTATTTTTATGATTATAAAATTAATATACGTACTGAATATTAAATCTTTGGGATAAAACATATAAAAATAAAATGGAAAAGATAATATTTATATATAAGATAACAAT
Organism: Sus scrofa; assembly: GCF_054392235.1. Taxonomy (NCBI): domain Eukaryota; kingdom Metazoa; phylum Chordata; class Mammalia; order Artiodactyla; family Suidae; genus Sus; species Sus scrofa. The sequence continues at coordinate 112,296,902 of NC_139385.1, read as the reverse complement.
TATATATAATAATTATACATAAGATAATAACTATATATAATTCTACAGTTTAAGTGATATTGACTCAATAGAATATGGTCTGTTTTCTATAGCCTGCTATTGATTTTGGGGGCAGAATCTCAAGAAATGAACATAATAGTACTGCATTATCTCCATTTTGACTACATACATTGTTATACAAGGGCTTCCCTAAGCAGGGAGAAAGATATGTAGTGTGTGTGTGTGTGTGTGTGTGTGTGTGTGTGTGTGTGTGTGTGTGCATATGTGTTTGTAAGAGAGTGTGTGTGAGAGAGAGCGAGAGAGAGGATATATATGAGACTATTTAGGAGAAACGAATCCACTAGAATTTCATTGTAAGCCAGAACTGAAAACATCAAAGATGTTTAAGTAGGCCTGTCTAGTTCTTTGTAAATACCATTTTAGAAAACAAACTAAAACATAAGGGTAAATAGCCTACATTTCACTTGGCATTTGCAAATAAAGCTTATTTCATCAATGGTGAAATTGCTTTGCATAATTTGTAATCTCATTATCATCCTGGACCCCCTTGACATGCTGCCTATGTTTATGTAGCTTCCCCCTGTGGCATGAGCTCTGAGCAGAAAAGGGTATAATTATAAATCTCCATCCACTAACAAGAACAATGGTTGCATCCAGCAGCTTGACTCTCCCTTTGTGAAGCTCTGCAGAGGAAGCAGAATGGTGTACATAGTATTTTGAATGTGGAAGGCCTAAAAATATTAGGAAAACAGCTGCCACTGGTTCACTTCACAGGTACCTCTTTTAACATTTACTCATGGTATCAATTTATCCATCCTGTCAGGAGCCAAGCAAGGATGAGAGATTTTAAGATACTATGCTACTATGATACTAATAATAGGATACTATTATTCAATAATATCAGGAGACAGAGAAATACAACAATAACTTGTCTTTGAAGACTTTCTAGGCTTGCTTAGAAAAAAAGAGACTAAATGGTGCCATTGAGCAACTAGAAAGAGAAACTTGAAATGTAGAGTAAATTTTGTGCCATCCCTATCTTATTTTTTTAAAAGCAAAGCTAAGGAGGCTCTGTTCCATTTTTTAAAAAACATTAAAAAAATTGAAGTATAGTTAATTTACAATATTGTGTTAGTGTGTTGTGTTAGTTACAGGTTGCAGCAAAGTGATTCAGGTGTGTATATATATATATATATATATATATATATATATACACACACACACATGAATATATATATATAAAAGAATATATACATACTCTTTTTCAGATTTTTTATTTTTTGCTTATTTTTTAAATTAAAATATAGTTGATTTAAGGGGAGGGAGTGGGATGGACTGGGAGTTTGGGGTTAACAGATGCAAACTTTGCCTTTGGAATGGATAAGCAATGAGATCCTGCTCTACAGCATTGGGAACTATGTCTAGTCACTTATGATGGAGCATGATAATATGAGAAAAAAGAATGGATACACGCATGTGTAACTGGGTCACCTTGCTGTACAGTAGAAAATTGAAATAATATGTAAACCATCTATAATGGAAATTAAAAATCATTAAAATATATATATACATAGTTTACAAAGTTGTGCTAATTTCTGTTGTACAGCAAAGTGACCCAGTCATACATATATGTATACATACACACACATACACATATACATTCTTTTTCTTATATTATCTTCCATCATATTCTATCCCAAGAGATTGGATATTGTTTCCTGTGCTGTACTGTAGGACCTCATTGCTTATCTATTGTAGGTTATTATAAGATATTAAACATAGCTCCCTGTGCTATCTAGTGGGTCCTTGTTGTTTATCTAGAGGCTCTGCTTTTTATTTCATGATTATTAAGAATATTTTTCTAAGTCTAATATTTTCAAGGAGATAAATAATATAATTATGACAAATCACTCATTTATTTTTTTCAACAGGAATGGACACAAGCGCCTACCGAATGTCAGTAGGAGTTGGACTAGTAACATCAGAGACTCATTTCACAGCCCTTACCTTCTACATAAAGTAGCTGGCATGCTTTAGATACTAAGGAAGGCCCTACATTTTTAGATGAAGCTAATTCATTCCTTACTGGAATCATTGTCAACTCATGAAAAGAAAGCAGGAAATTTCTCAAGTCTAAATTCAATATTAAAAAAGTAGTGATATCATGGCTTTAGGGTTGGTTTAGCTGTTAAGAAATCCATTCAGATGGAGCCTGTAGCCTATAATCTCATGCTAGGAAAATGAACGAAGGAAAGTAACATTATAATAGCACCATACATTTTCTGAAAGATATTGCATATCTCCTTTGTGATGGATTGGTCCATGTACTTGAAAATATATTCACCGTGGAAAGCACCAATTATTTTTTTTATTTTTATTTATTTATTTTTTTGTCTTTTTGCTATTTCTTGGGCCGCTCCCGTGGCATATGGAGGTTCCCAGGCTAGGGGTCTAATTGGAGCCGTAGCCACTGGCTTACGCCAGAACCACAGCAACGCGGGATCCGAGGCGCGTCTGCAACCTACACCACAGCTCAGGGCAACGCCGGATCGGTAACCCACTGAGCAAGGGCAGGGATCGAACCCGCAACCTCATGGTTTCTAGTCGGATTCGTTAACCACTGCGCCACGATGGGAACTCCGGAAAGCACCAATTCTATTGCACATTTATAGTAGAATCTATTTTATTCTCCTTATAGATAAAAAAGATCCAAGTGGGAGAAGAATTCTATGTGAATACTCTAGTGCCTTCCTCTAATGGGTCTAAGTGCTGGATAAACAAACTTCATTTCTCAAACTTCAAGGGGAGCGCATGAATCAGGAGCAATGGAAGAAGAAAGCAGCTAGGATGGGAGAGCTTGCCGGCAGATGATTGCAACATTTCTGAGTAATGACTGAGTGTGGCAGGTTCTTGAGTTGGAGGGCCAACTCTCCATCAGCAGCCCCCTTTCTCTGATACGAAAAATGAACATTTGAGTAATTTAATAGAAAGCTGTGCAAGCGCAGCTGCAAGCATTACATTCCAACTAGACTGCTTCCTTTAAGCTTTCCTCTGTAGAAATCTTGAAGTCTTCCAGACTCCTCACCAGGGGGCTAGAAAGTAAGTAGAAGCTCTAGGCTCTTGGATTTAGCCAGGGAAGTGGACCAGGAATGAGGCCATGGAAATGAAGGGGGCTATGGGCTAACCACTGTCATTTATTGAGCACCTACTATGTGAGAGTCTTATTCTGAGCATTTCTGTCTGTTATCGCCTTAAATTTCCCAACAACGCTAAGGTAATGGCAGCCTTTCCTGCCAATCTTTGAAGCCCAGGCTGGGAGTTGTCCAATAACTTTTCCTGTATAATCTTGCCCTAAGGGAAGACGTTACTCTGATTTTTCCACCTCATGTTTTTCCCTGGCAATTGCTGCGAGGGAGTGTTGTTTTTGGAGCTGAGGAGGCAAGCATTGTGTATGATATGAAAAACCAAAAAAAAAAAAAAAAAAAAAAAAAAAAATTCTGATACAAAGCACTAGTCAATTCGAGTCTATCTATGAATGATCCAGGTCTTTTCCTATTCTTGGATACTTTTAAAAGAACAGATTCCTCAAAACCTCCATTTTCAGCTGGTTTTTGCTCTTTGTGGAGTGACAGCCCAGCCAGCCTGTGGACCAATCGGTAAAGAGGTCAGTTACAGTGTGCAGGAGCCACAGGGGGGCACTCCTGAATCCAGAGGTTTCTCCCCACCAAGGAAAGAGTTCCTGGAGTCCCAGCAAAGCTGGTGGGTTTGTTTAATAAAGGAGGAATGTCTCAAAAATAAGATTCACTGTCCTCACCCTCTGGAAAATGTCTGCTGTATATATTTGCCAAGTGATAAGGAATCTAGTAAATCCAAGACCATCTGACAAAGTATAGTGTTTCAAGGTAGCTTCCTGGCTCTTGAAAGAGTTCTATAAATGGCCATGTTAAAAATAGGCAACCAATAAAATGAGCAAGCTGAAAAGGGCTATGACAGTATGTTATAGCCCTGATAGAATCAAAGGAGAAATTCAGTATAAATTGACAATCACTTCCACTCAGATTGACACAGTCTTATGGAAGGACACATAGAAGAGGGTCAGAATTCTTCCCTTTGTGCTGTTCTGTGTACAGAGCTCTTTCCCCAGTATGATACCCTTCTCTTTAGTTTGGCAGGTCTATACCTGATCTTTTGCCTGTCCAACTCCCAACCTGCACTAGGTAGTTACACTAAGTGTCTGTAAACTAAGAAATATGTTCAAACTGGTTTTTTTTTTTTTTTTTCTTGTGACAACGTTTACAGCAAAAGGCTAAATGTCCACCTGGAATAACAATGTGCAAATCTAAAATGACTTAGTAGAATTTTCTCAGGGCAGAGTGTAGGAGGCAAATTCAGCAAGCATGGAAGCTGACAAGGTAAGATTTTTGCACACTCTGATTTTATGTGCTATGTGCCTGTTAGCTTCTGCCTGAAAAACAACCATTAATGTACAGAAGCCTCTTGAACAACCTAAGTTAGCAGAAGAAACCAAATTAAACCAGACAAGTCCTTGCCTTATTATTTTTATTGGGTTTCATCTTACTTATAAAGTTGACTCTTTTTTTAAATCACTCTTTTCTTGCACTATTTGCTGTTCTCTAGAGATGCATACTGTGATAAATGTAAACAAATGTTTTAAAATCATGCCAAATATCCCCAATTAGACACCATGTTCCATTTCTAAGCTACAATGACATCTTATATATTATTATGTAATATAATTATATATTGTTTCAGAGAGATGCTGAATGCTTTATATAGTACCTTATTTTAATCTACAAAATCTATTTTATGGAGGAGGATACTGACATTTACAGGGGTCAAATAACTTGTCCAATGTTACACAATTACTAAGTTGCTGAGATAGGATCTACAGCTCTGTCTCAGTAGACCTATAGATTTTAATTATTATGCTGTATGGCCTATCTTGGACTATTTTATAAAATAGCTATTCAATTAACCTCTTTTTTTGAAGAGTTTTTGCAGATTTTTAAGTGCTTCTTTTCCTGGTTCAGCAATAACTAATTTTTAATCAATACACATACAAGTTCAAATGAAGTTAAAAAAAAAAACCCCAAAGGCATGCTCCAAATCAAGATTTTATAGTTTGCACTTCTTGGTTATGAGTGGTTACACCCACACTACAAGCATGTGACACACATCCATCCAAACCTTACTGTAGAAACACATTCTGAAGAGGGGAAGCTTGAAGTATGCAGACTGTGGTCCTGATTCCACCTACGAATGCCTACTTTTATTGGGTTTACCCTGTAAGCATTCAACTTTGACCAGAGTCAAATAGGGCAACAGTTTTTCTCCTTGGGTTTTATCCAGTATGGTTCATTGTAAATGCTTTCAACCAGTCTCCAAGACAGACTTGTTCACTGCAGTTTTTTCCTGGGTTTCATTCAGCAGAACCTCATGTAACAGCAGTGTAGGCCAGACACTGGGCTGATCAATCAGCTCAGGAGTCCATCCCTCTGCATATCCCACCTCGAGATCTGCTCATTGAGTGTGTTGTATTCCAACACTGCGCTCTAAGTTGAACTTTTATTTAAAATGTTGCTGCTACCAGGGCTGTGCAAACACAGTCAAGCTCCCAGTACCTGGCAAAACTTTCATTCTAACAGTTTTCTGCTTAAACAAACAAACAAAATAAGCATTTTCCATTACTGCCTCAGATTCTTCCATTTTCCTCACATTTCCTGAAATGTAATACCTGAAGCATGGGAATTAGTCATTTTTTTGTATGAAAATATGTTGGGGTGGAAAGGCCAGACACACTTTCTATAGATAGTGCTAGAGAAAAACTGGGCCATCTTCCTGGACAGAAGTGGGAGTTGGAACCTTAGAATGAACTAGAACTAAAGCGCTGAGCCTTGGTCAAATTTCCAAGCATAGTGCATTATCTTTCTGTCTTTTTTTTTTTTGCTATTTCTTTGGGCCGCTCCCGCAGCATATGGAGGTTCCCAGGCTAGGGGTCGAATCGGAGCTGTAGCCACTGGCCTACACCAGAGCCACAGCAACGCAGGATCCGAGCTGCGTCTGCACCCTACACCACAGCTCATGGCAATGCCGGATTGTTAACCCACTGAGCAAGGGCAGGGACCAAACCCGCAACCTCATGGTTCCTAGTCGGATTCGTTAACCACTGCGCCACGATGGGAACTCCCGTGCATTGTCTTTCTGTAGCCTGAGATGGATAGGCCACCGCCCCCCAGAGTATGGCAGGTGTGGGTGAGATACAGGGCCAAGCTGAGCCCAGGATGGTCCTAACCAGACTCCAGGTTAGAACAAATCCAGAGAAGCCTAGTTTCACTTTACCTGTCAAGTGATTGGAAATGCTTAATTTCAGAATATGGAAGAAGCCTGACTGACCAAAAGAGATTCAGAACATATCGTGTGTGTGTGTGTGTGTGTGTGTGTCAAGATGGGTCTGAGGCATGGATTTTTCTAATGAGATTATTTAAATAAACTCTCCCATATGCTGGAGCACCAGATGGTGCTACAAAAATGAGGCAAAAAAGGCTCAGGGCATATATGTCACATTAACTGTATTGGCCTGCATTCAAATGATAAACATTTTAATCGCTCCAGTTTATAGCTCTGCTTAAACTTTTTTTGTTAACATGTTAATAGAAAATGCAAATTTATACATGGGGCTATAATAAAAATGCATAAATAATTGGATTTTACAAGAGAAATGGACTTTAGGGAAAATCTCTTCCAGCCTTCATTTTAAAGGTGAGATCAAGAATTAAACCAACATGTAGAGAAGTTGAGTGACTTGCTAAAGGTCTTATGGGAAATTAATGGTAGAACTGTGATTAGAATATGATTTCTCTGAATCTATGTTCAATATTATTTTCACTGTCACAGATTTAACAGCAAAAATAAACTTATGTCATGTATGTTCAAGTCTCAACACAACTTCGCAACAATATTTTAAAAGTTTGTTCCCTGATCTCAAACTTGATGCAAGGTAGTAATTCTGAGTCCATTAAAACAGACTGCTTGGTTTAAAAAAAAAAACAAAACTTGGTTCTCTATCACACCATAAATATTCATAGAATTTTTAGAAAATCACATTCCGAAGGACAGATAAACAAAAATTTCAGTTTTTGAGGACATTAAGGTATGATAAGAGAACTCAATGTTCCAGACTGTGCATTAAAAATAAAGTACTAACTATACAGTGCATTCGCACAGGGTTATTTGAAATGTATTTTAAGGTTTTCCTCCCGAGGTCTTGTTGGAGGTGATAATAAAATATGTCATTTTTTTCTAGGTTTAATAAATCTTTAATAGGTTTTCTAGGTTTAATAAATCTAATTTTCTAGGTTTAAGAAATATATCATATGTCCTGGGCATAAATGGATTGGTGTTTATAACCAAGTTATGATGATGACAGTCAGGAAGAATACTGCAGGTGGGACTATTGGCTCTTGAGAGAGAAGAACCCATTCTAATCTTTAGAACTTTAAGTCATTTCTGGTTTTGAAGGGTTTGCATTATCTGTCTTTTCATTGTAAAGTAAGCTTTTGGTCATAAGTGATTTCTAAACAAACAAAAAATCTACACCCAATGAGGTCTTTTACTTTGATTCCATATCATCAAGGACAAAATAGATTTTGACTTCTGGGGCCTTTCAGGGAGAACTGGTTGACTAGCAGATCTGAAGATGTCAGCATCCTGTCAAGGGCCCTAGATCATGTCCTTGGGCCCTTTGTGACAAATCTTCTAGGAAGCAAACATGAATACCAACTTCCACAAAACTCCACTGCCCTAGAGGTGGAATTAACTGCTCTTTCCAATTTTCTTCAGGATGTTATAAGCTGCCTCAATTTTTTTTCTTTTTTTTTTTTTTTGGAGGGGGCACATGATGAATTTTTTTTTCTTTAATATAGTAATGACTGTTGAAGGAGACCAAGCTAAGAGCTGCCCTACCATGCTAAAGACATAAGCATGTCAACAATTTCCTCTTAGACCTCACAGAGCTGTCATGAGCTCATTGGACTTGTCTCCTTTATGATATCTATCAAGTGGAAAATAAGCTTGTTGATCTAATAAATGTCTGTTCATTTTGAGAGTAGATCCTCAAATCTTTTCAAATAAGTAAAACACCGGTTGCAAAAATTGGGGGTAGCTTTTTATTTGGGATAAATGCTAAAATACAAAACAATGTGTCTTATAACTTCAGTGGTTTTCAAAATTCAGTCTATTCATTTGCATTATTCACCATGTTCCATAATATTTTCATAATCCCTTGTGTTTTTCAAATGGGTGGAGAGGCTTGGGCCTTACCCCACCATAGTCTCCAACAGGTGGTGAGAAAGTAAGGAGGTGATTCTCTTCCCCCCATTCCTACTCTGTTCAGAAGCACTATTCTAGGTGGTTTCTTCGAGCTTTTAAAAACTCGGCTTTAAAAATTTTTTTTTAAACTTAAAATCAGTGTAAATATGGCCATTGTTTTGAATAACAGTAATGTGTTCCTCATGTTGTAGGTAATAAAAATTGCCAGAGAATCATTGAAATACTGAAAGTATTGACAAAGTATAATGCATTAGGTGGCTCAAAATACTTCCTGGTCTGATTATCTATTCAGACCTTATTGGAGACAAGGAAGGGTGGAGACTTCACTGGAAATGACTCATTGATGTTCAATTTGTAGATATTAGTTGAAAAAAAATGTATTTTGATAAGTAGCAATAGTTGTTTCAAAGGAAGGTGTGGAGGGTATATTACAAAATAAATATCCAAATCTACTGTATGTGTGTGTGAGTGATATTTTTAAAGAAGTGCAAACCAAGCCATTGTTCCATACCCTGACTTAACAACCTAAAAAACAACTCCTTAACTGGAGTTCTTAAAGGAAGATTGTGATAGACATTAAAAAAAATGTCAACAAAATAAAAACCGTCTGGAAATAGTGAATTGCTCCTTAAGTATTATTTTATTATTTAGGGGGAAGACGTTTAAAAACATGTGAGGAGATTGGGATTTTGGAATTAGGCTGAGTTAAAAATTTTGCTTTATCACTGACATTAGATAATTTACTTAACATCCTTGAGGTTCGGTTTCTTTTTCTTTCTTTTTTTCTTTTCTTTTCTTTCTTTTTTTTTTTTTTTTTTTTTGCTTTTTAGGGCACATGGAAGTTCCCAGGCTAGGGGTTGAATTGGAGCTCCAGCTGCTGGCCACAGCTGCAGCCACAGCAGCTCAGAATCTGAGCTGCATCTGTGACCTACACCATAGCTCATGGCAATGCTGGATACTTGACCCGCTGAGCGAGGCTAGGGATAGAACCTGTATCCTCATGGATGCTAGTCAGGTTTGTTACCACTGAGCCACAGTGGGAACTCCAAGGTTCAGTCTCTTAATCTAGAAAATGGGAATAGTATATGCATTACAAAGAGATGGTAAATACCAACTGCAGTAAACATCCTAAGGCTTTGGTAAATAATAGGTGCTCAGTATTACCAATGCCATTAAAATCAGTGATTATTAATTGGCACTTGTCTGGACAAATTTTCAACATACACATGTCCTGGTCCCAAGACAGAGTGGTACTTGTGTGTTTGGAGGAAACCCTCCAGATAATTCTGATGCACACCTCTGGTTAAGAATGACTTGTATAGTTGGAGTTCCCATTACAGTAAAGCTGAAATGAATCCAACTAGTATCTATGAGGATGTGGGTTCAATCCTTGGTCTCTCTCAGTGGGTCAAAGGTCTGGTATTGCTGTGAGCTGTGATGTAGACTGCAGACGTGGCTTGGATCCAGCATTGCTGTGGCTGTGGTGTAGGCTGGCAGCTGTAGCTCCAATTTGACCCCTAGCCTGGTAACCTCCATATGCCGCACCTCCGGCCCTAAAAGAAAGCAAAAAAGAAAAAAAAAAGTAATTTAATCTTTTTATAGGTTGTACTTATGGAAGATGACTGGATTATCACTGCAGTCATCCGCTAGTAAAGAAACTTTCTCCCAGTCAAGAGCCTCCCCAAGGCCCACCTTTAATTGAGGGTTGGGGGAAAAAAATGGGGTGTTTCCTATCATTGTTGCTTCAGCACAGTAGAGCTCAAATAAGTATGTTTTTATGAAAAGAGGTGCCTATGGCTATTCACTAGTTCTACTGATTGGATCCTTGAACTAAGGGATTAAAAGTTTGATGTCCACTCAGGCTTTTCAGTTTTCTTTGCTTCATGGTCCCTGGCCCCGCAAACCATCATCCTATGATGGCATCAGGTGTGTTCATAATCTACAGAGCCTTCTGAAATGACTGGGAAGAGTTAAATATTAGCAAGAAGTCATTTTATTCAGTATTCACTTGAAGGTGTTTTTTTTAAAAAGAACCCCTTAAAATAGTGGATATCTGAATGGGATAGTCCTAAAACACTAGGTTATGAAAATGACTCTCTTTTTAAAATTAAACAAAACAAAACGAAACAAAAAACAAAACCCTTAGTAGAAAACACTCAGTGTGTGAGGTGGAGGATAAGCTTCAGACAAAGGGAAAACCAAACCTGCTAGTCAGAGATACAAAAAATAACTACTTCTACCTCATGTTGCCAAGGAGACTGTGTAAACAGACTCAAACAAAGAGAAGTGGCTGGCTGGCAAGAAGGCTAATGTGGAAAACCTCTTCATTGTTGTGTGGCATGCTTCTTTTCATAAGAGCAGGAAGAAGTGGCAGGCAGAGGAGAAAAACAAGAATCACAAGAATCGAAGGGTTTTTCTTCCTAAGAGGCCATCAGAGTCCCTGAGGGATGAGCCCAGCTGACTCAGGTCCCATCGTAGTAAATCATTCACAAATCAAGCTTGGAAGCCTTGTGCGTTGTCTCATGATTCCCTTTATACCTTACCCCATGCCCTTTGATAAGCTGGGGGAGGAGGTGGACTCGGGATCTTTTCATTCAGACTTTCAGCCTGTGTTTACCTTGTGCTTCCTAGGCAGGAAGGAATGCCTGAAGTTCACACAGAGGGTGACCAACTCTGTCTGCCTGAGAGGCGTCACCATTTCATAATGAAATACACACACGGTAAGCCTCTTACAACTCACACCTCTTTACCCTTTTAGAAGGAGACCTCATCCACCCATATGCCCAAATGCAATCGTTTTCCCTTCATTAGCTTCATTCACTCAACACGTACAGGGCGCTACAGATGAATGCAGTGTAGTTACAGGTAATCCATCCCTCAAAACGTTTACAGTGCACGGCATAGACAAATGCTCTCATGATGAGTTTTAGTGGGAATTTTTTTCTGCTTGTACACCACTATCCATGCAGTATGATTACAGGTCTGTAAAACTCTTTAAAAACAAGTAAATAGTTAATCGTCAACAATAGTGGAGGTGAAAAAACTCTGGAATTGTTTCTCCCTTCTTTTTTCCTTCCCATTTTTTCCATGGTGTGCCAGAATGCCTTTATTCATACAAAGATAATTCATAGTTTATGAATGGGAATCTGGTTTCAGTTGTTCACTTTGCCCTTTATTCTTTTACAGAATTTGAGATGAGCATGGGATATGTGTGATAAAACCAAGATGTAAAAAAGATCTTTCTCCATCTATAAGTTTGTTGGCTAGATTTCTCAGAAAAGAAAATGTCTTTTTTCATTTGTTTCTTCAAACCTGTCATTAGAAACCACTTGTTTTGAAGGGAGATAAAGTCAGATTGCAAACTAGCCCTTATTTCATTGGAAAGTTTCCGCTCAATTGGAAGGTATTGATAGTTACACATTAAAAGAAAAAAAATTCTTTCCAATTGCTAAATCAGCAATGGATTAAAAATAGAAACAAGATTGGGATTTTAAGTCATTTCCTTACATTGTACGGGTCACCACAAAAGGACACTATGTAAAGAAGCAGCCCACAGTAAGTGCTCAGAGTTGGCATACTGAACTAATAACTTTTTTTCTATCAAACTGCTCCTAACTTGAGTTGTTAAATATGTTTTTTCTTTTCAGGACTTTGCAGTGCTGTATTACAAAGCCTCTGCAGAAAGGTCACCAGAAAACATGAAACGGAGCAAGAGTTACCGTCTTGAACTCTCAAAAATAAAATTTATCATTTTCTTTATAGAAATGCATTAAACATCTATTCGTTTTTTATTTCAAATTTCCCTCCAGAACGTCATGAGTGTTAACCTGGAAGATACACAATTCAAGGTAATGCTACTCTAATGAGGTCTAGCTGGTCATTACAGTGGGTAGCTTTACCAGATCAACCAAATTCTCGGGAGACTGGGAACTTCTGCCAGCATATCTGTTTCTGTTTATTTTCACAAGATTGACAGGCTCATTACATTAATATTGACATCTCCACTTGAGAGCTCATACTGTGCAATTGTAATTTTGCATATGTTAATGAGGATATAATTATATCAAAGAGTGAACATTTGGAGTGATGTGCAAGGCACCATTTAATTATAAGAACAGTGGGCGATGGAGCCCTGTCACTGATTTCTTCCATTCCTTCCATTTTTTTTCTCTTTCCAAGTTCCATTTCTTCCTCGATTTCCCTTCGTCTCCTCTTTCCTTCATTCCCTCCCTCTCAATAAATGACAGATGTTTTTTAATGCCACCTCTCTATGGCTGCACTTGAAACAAGAGTTCTTTCCTCCTAGCTGTTGGTTAACATCTGCAAATGTGAGAGAATCTGAACATGACAAATAACAAGGAATCTGAAATAAACTGAAATGGAACAGTGTCTCTTCTCCCCCCACATCTATGGTGGAAATGATAACATCCTCAGCATCTGCACCCTTGCTGGCGGGGAGTGGGCAGAAAACCAGCTGGAGATGCGGCACGGGGCAGGGATCCAGATCCTCAGCTTCTGGGAGGTCCGAGAAGCTCACAACGCCACCCAGCTATTGGTCTATCTTGCCAGGTACATTCAAAGGAAACGATGTCAAATATTTTTCCAAGCTATTGTGTGTAGAGAGGCTCTCCACTACAAAGGGAAGCTGACATGGAGTAGGAAGTAGTATCCTGGACCTGGTGTCAGGGGAGCTCAGTCTTTGGGGTCCTCCTTTTACATCTGTGAAATACTGGGACTGTTGCTTTACCTCTCAGGGGTTTGGCTTTCTCATTTCTAAAGTGAGAGCTTTCAGTATGAAGTTCCATGATTCTGTTAGAAGATATGTACAGAAATAAGAGAGGAATGAAAGTAGTCTGAGGATGCCTCCTTTACTTTGGTTGACAATCTATGTTAAAAGCGGAGCATCACTGTACTCCCAAAACATGTCTATATGAGACCAGAAGAGTAAACAAAACACCATACACTTCACACCAGTGGAGGGAATGTGATCGCTCTGAACCTGAGAAACTTCTAGTAAAAAGATGAAGGCGGTCATTCCATTCGGTGCTCTCACTGGTACTACCCTATGTCTGTCTCTGTGTTAATCAGAACTTAAATTAATTAGGGCCATGGTACAGTCATCTCAGCTTGCAAACTGGAAAAGTTGAGCTAACTGGGCTTGGGAGCTGTTCTGGTGTCATGCTGCAACTCTGAAACCCAACAGAAGCCACAGGATGGGTAGCCACATGGCAATATCCATATAAAAGGTCATTTTATGGCCTTGAGAGAAACTTCTAAAACCATAAGATACACAATATTTTATTTGATTCCTAAAGTGAAGATCCAAGGATATGGATTCCTCCTCCCTCTAACAAATGTCATGTCATAACTGTTTAAAGGACACCTCAAAATCCTATGGAAGAAGATGGAGAGGTATGGAATATAAAAGCACTTTTGCAGGCAGCTGTTTGGACTCTAACAAGGTTACCCTAATACATTTTAAAACTAAGTCTCATTCTGAATTTGAGCATGTATATTATTTATGATATAGCCTTATATATGTGTATGTGTGTATTTATATTTATATGATAAACATGCCAAAATGAATGGAAAAGACAATCCCCTTTTTCAAATACTTCATAATGGACGTAATTCTGTCTTTACCGTCTAAAGCGTTCTACTAGATATATTTAGCATGCTTGTTTCCTCTCTATTAAGTTCTATGTTCCATTTGGGGCACATTTTTCCTTTATAAATGGGTTTGGAAGGTTTTTTGATTGTTTTTTTCTGTTGTTGACATTATTCAACACTTTGGGGTGCTGAGGCCAGGAAGTCTGGGGAAATCAACTAGTTTGCAGGGAGGCTGTAAGGCTTATCCTCAGTTCTAAGCTGAGCTTTCCCCAGATTACACCCCAGGCTGATTGGATGCCCTTCCTGCATCCATAGGTTGGGCATACTAGGTCTGTTTCTCCAACCTGCCAACTGGGATGGAATGGCTTGTCACACCACACTGCACTGCCTTTCCCTCTCCGCGTCTGGGGGTAACTGATGGGAAGGGGGGGAAGGGATGCTTCGGCCATTTCGAACAGCATAGAAGCCCATCCCAAATCCAGCCCAGAATATATGGGACTGAGTTCATAAAAAATTGGATATGCTATATATATATCCTATATATGTGTATATATTACATATAGATAAATACATGTATATATTCATAATTCTGAGCCTGAATCTTATGTTTGCTATATATATGTATTAAAACTATATATGCGTGTGTATATATTACATCTATAAACTATATGTGTATTTATTATATGTATGTATATATAAAATACACATGTATATATATTACATATGTACATATGAGTATATATGTATTCATAATTCTCAGCCTGAATCTTATAGTTTGCTGTGTCTATATATATAAACAAACTCCAATATGTATATGTATTTTACATATATGTGTATATACAAGCTATATATGTGTATATATATGTATTTAAATACATGCATATACTCATAATTCTCAACTTGAATCTTATAATTTGGTGTATGTATGTACATATATAAAACCTATCTATGTGTATATACTACACATACATACATATAAATACATGTATATATTCATAATTCTCAGCCTGAATTTTATAATTTGCTATAATCTTTTTAGCTATGTTTTAGTCAACAGCATTGGGAAAATTACTTGCAGATTTCATTTCATTTTAAATGCAGCCCAGTGTACTTTGGAGGCTTTCTAAGACACCAGCACACCTCCATATATTTCAGGAAACCCTCGGGGAATATATTTTACACAAATCTCAACATGCAGCTCCTAAACAGATGATGACATTTGACTCACTATGTCCCTTATGGTCACTTTCTATCAGCTACTGATGGAGGATTAGATCCGTCCAGATCAGAGGAAACATTAAGATAAATAACGAAATTCCTGCGAAAAAGCAATGACAATTGTGAAAATGAGCTCTTTACTCTCCTTTCTCCTTTTCTTCTTTTTTTGACCCTCTTTTCAGACAGCCTAATTATGGCAGGAACATCATTAGTGAGGTCTCAGAGAAAGGGAACTGATTATAGAGATAGCCACTTATTCCAAGAGCATATCAGATCATGGCCAAGTGCATTATGCCAACACTCCCCCTGTGACAATCTAGTCTTTACTGGAGTTAATTAAAGCAATTAATTCCCTTCCCTTTCAAAGCAGAATGATTACACAAATAGATAATTTTCCAATCCATACCCGTAAGGCAAGTGATTTCGCTGCACTTTCCTCAGTATGTCAAAGAACCTAAGCGAACTAAAATATTCTTGTTCTTTATAAGACCTTTCAGAAATTCTCCATCAACTTCTTCATTCTTTGTTTTCCTATCTGGTCAGACATAAGAACCATATCTCTGCATGGATGCAGGACTCAAAGGTTAACTAAGCCTTTCACACAGCAAGGATGGGTGATGTCCCAGCTGTAACCACAGTGACAGGGGGCCAGAGGATGCCAGGAGAATGGTGGGTGCACACCCTGACAGTCACTGCAGAACTTTCCTCAACGACAATTTACCCATGTGGGCAATGCTGACAATAATTAGGCAAACAGAATGCCAAACAATTGTGAGAAAAGCTGTCAAACAATTTGTGTTATTATCCCCTGCATAGGGCTGTGATTTATCACCACAGAAAAAGCACATTAAAAAAAAAAATCTTGAAACAGTGACATTTTGTTCAAATTACAAGCCCCAGCTTCCCTGACTGCCTGGGGACTACACCTCTGATGTCAGATGTAATGCTTGGCAGTTTGTTCCTATCAATTGGGTAGGTCTCTGGGATGGGTTCTAGTCACTGTCAGGAAGTGCTGATGTGCCAACAGCAAGAGCAAGGGACCTCTCAATGCGTGGAAAACCAACTGCCTTCCAACATCAAAATGGAATAAAATAACCAACATTCATATTTCCTTCCTAGGTTCATAGGGTCACTTTGGTCCAAAAACTTGAAACATGATCTTTTGCACCAGGGCTCCTACCCATCATCTCTTTGCTCCTCTTCATCCAGGACTCTGTTTGGGGTCCTGGACTTGGTCAAAGTGCCTTTTGAGTGTTCTGATCTTTTCAATAGAAAATATTTTCTGGTTTAATGGCTATCATTAAACCAGAAATAAAAAGAAATGGAAAGTTTTCATTCTTTTCTAATCCATTTTCTTTTGAGTTTGGCACAGTTTAACGGATAAATTCTTATACACTGAGAGAAGTTCTGCACGGAGACATCCTTTCAGAGGTGCTGAGCCAATGAAACAGATGGAAGATGCTAGTATTATTATTTTGTAGGAAGTCTACGGGCAGTCTTTAAATTAGATATCTGGGTTCCTAAGTGTTGAAATGGACCCTGGAGAGCATTTAATCTACCTTTTCAGCTAATGAGGGGAATTCTGTCTATTCTCTATGATATTCCTGTCTGATGTTTTAAGCTGGAATGCTTCCAAGGACGGGGATGGGATCCCTTCCATTACAAACCCCTGGCTGCTTAAAGACCTAAGATTTGGATTTCCACTGTTTTCCACAGCATCCTTCCACAACATTAAGATCCACTGAACAGGGGGAGCCTCTACCGTCTAAATATTGTCTTGTTTGAATAGTGATTTATTTCTATCCTGCTGTAAGAATTCCTTTCTGCTCCTTTTTTTTTTTCCCACCTTCTTTTCAATCTTTATATCCACAAGAGTACTTTTTCTTCTCATGATCATCTTTGGTTACTGTTTGGACAGTCGTTGAGTGTTATCTGCATCTTCATTATATTTAGGTGGACTTTGATTTTTAGAAACAGCCAATAGACATTTTGCTCAAAACATGGCAAATCATGTAGGTTAGCACACGAGAATAAATGAGCTCTAATTTCCCCTTGCATCCCCATCAATCTCTTCTATTAATTTTTTCACAAGCCATTCAGTACCTCCATGATGGTTGCTGGCTGCCTAGGGACCCTCTTATTAGATTACTCCCAACTGGATGGCACTTAGGACTTTTTCCAATCCTGTTTCCTATCAACGTGTACATTTCTTATGTCTTATACCTAAGAAATATGATAGCGTATTCAATGGACTAATTTAAACTAGGGTGTTCACAGCTTATATCTGAACACTTTAATTTACTTTAACCCAACAAACATTTACATATCCACAGTAACTCATTTCCTTATCCCAAGAAAATGAACAGAGTTTTGATTCTATCTCTCCCATCCCTCTTGAAATACAAATGTGAATTATCCCCTATAACCTGCTCATCGAACTCAAAGCTATTTCTCAAAGGCAAACCATAAAGGAGTACCAGGGAAGGGATGACAGAGCTCACTGAAAACCCATCTCAGATACAGAATGAACAACTCAACAGTCTATAGCCTACAGTGTCAGAGTCTACAGTGTCAACCTTGAAAATAACCTCAACAAATCAGTTTTTAACACTTCTCTCCCATAAGCTTCTAACCCATTCTGATTGATCTAGTCTGATTAAAACAAAAAGAGTTAGCCATAAAGACCAAAGTAAATGAACTCCCTTTTAGAATTCTTCTCTCTTTCCAAAGTTGACAACTAAGTACATTCAGGGACAGTTAAATTCATATAAGTTATACCCATGGTCACTGGAGGAAAGGTAATATGAATCCATGCTTTCAATAAAGCAGATATTGAAATGATAACACTGGGTTCCTTTGAACCCAGTTGTGACATGACCTACTGAGACATGATCTTTCCTTTCTAAGCTAATTTTTTAAAAAATATTTCCCACATGTAACCACAATGTCTGAAACACTGTGGCTCATTTTACATATCTGGATCCTTTCAGGCAAGAAAGCTAGGCATACGGTTTTCTCTCCCTCATAATCAGACCCGAGAGTATGTGGTAAACATTTCGAAAATCAAAGTTTTTTCAAGAACTTTTCATATTATTTCCATCCACAAAATCAAAAGCGAGGTATATATCAATGTAGCCATAGCTGGGAATACAGTTTATTGAAGAGAGAGGAAGGAAAAGGAATGGAGACCCCCTATACATTTTTCTTTACAATTTAAATATGTTGAGCATATAATGATTACAACACATCCAGGTCAAAACGGCTCTTGCTGTACTTTGGGAAATCTTTGCTGTGAGGCTCTTCTTCAGTAGAAAGGTGGGTTTTTCTATCACACTAAACTGGAAGGCCAGTCTGGGGTGTGCTCTCTGGGTGTGTCAAGATCAATTACCCAGAAGTCCCTATGGAGCTTCTCTTTCATAGGAAACAGGGGAAGCACAGGCCATTAGCATTCTGCACACATACCAGCAGCTTGTGCTTGTGAGGCAATCATTTCTCAGTTCCTTTGAGATTCCATTTATTGGTTATTTTCCCCTTTGGCTGAAAGGATTTCTCCTTGGTACTAAGCAGGGGCACCAATATAACAGAATATATTAGAGGTGCTCAAATAAAAAGCGATGAAAGTTTCAGGGCGTTTTGGGTGACTTCAATCCCAGGGTCTCACTTGGCTGACTTGGTTTCCTGCTCTCAGAGATGTTGGCAATGCAAGCAGCTTTTTCATCAGCTGTTTGAGGAGGATCCCATGCTATCCTGGATGTCAAGATACTATGCCTTCATTTCTGTGCAGGTGTGAATGAATTAAAGAGGAAAATGTGAGAGCGAGTACTGCATAACAATGCAGCTCAGTCTTTGAACTGGGATTTTTCAACACGTAAGGACATTTTCCTTTCATGTCTTTCTACTTAAGACAAAGAGAAAATGATGATGGGGCAGATATCAAGGGAGGTTTGGGGATGGGTAAGAGATTATTTCTTTATTACTCTTCTCAAAGTTTGTAATTTTGTATTCCTTTGCATAGTGTTTGTTTAGTGCTTTATTGACAAATAAATTGTAAGCTCCATGAAGAGAGAGAATGTAGCTGTTCTGTTCATTACTATATTGCCAATACCCTGGCACACATTGAGAAATGACAAATAAATACTTTGTTTCCTTTAAACGAATGGTCCCAATTATTCTTCAAGTGAGAAGGTGGCATGGATTTTCTTGAGGCTTGATGATGAACAAAGCCAGTGGTAGAACAGAAATTAGCTAGTAAACATAATCTTTGATATATTGGAAATGCCAGTAATATCTGATTGGATAGCAAATGAGTATAATTATATCATGTCCTACACCATTTTGGAATAACTGATTTGTAAACCATTTTAGCATGTGAAATGGAAAAAAAAGTCTTCTTTTAAAAGCAAAATATAATAGCATCCATTTGTTCATTCAAGAAATATTTTCTGAACCCCTACACTGCCAGGAACTATTCTAGACTCATGGTGAATGTGGCAGTTGGGCTGCTCATGGAACTTTCACTGTAATAAAGAATCTGTGATTGGAACTGGTGGGCATGGAGGTCAAAATAAAAGTTTTAGGCCAAATGATGTGAGATTTGAGAGACTAGCTAAATTTTTGTTCATATTTAGTTCTCCTGCCACCTTGCTCACCAACTAAAGCTGGGGGAGGTGAATCTGGAAGCACAGGATGAAGTGGGGAAAGAGGTACCCAGGGTTCATGCAGTAACACTGTTCTTGGCAAATGGTCCTCCTATAATTCCCAAGAAAATAAGATATGTCAACATTGAAATGATTTCATGATATGGCGATGCCAACTCCAAAGTGGTTCTAAAATGAGAATATCCCTCCAATGAATGAGCTAAAGTTTGAACAACCTACAGAGCAAGGTCAAAGCATAAGTTGGGGAGTCAGTTGACAAGGATGATTTAAGTCACAGGTTTACCTATTTGCTAGTTGATTCATGAGAAAGTTCCTTAACCTTTCTAAGCATCAGTTTCATCTGGAGAGTGGTGATAACACTGCCTAGGTTATAAGCTTGTTGCAAATACAAAATAAAAATAATACAGTGCATTGTTAGCATGGTAAGTGACACAGATAGCAGCTGAATTAGTGTTGTTATTATTCAATAGTGATAGAAAGCACATTTTGTTAATGGTTATTAAACACAACACTCAGAGGACAGCAGTATATATAATTTGCAGGTAAGAAAATTGAGGCTGAAAGGGGTAGTGGCTTACATTTCACCTTCCCCTTAAAATTCGATATGGCCACGTGACTTGCTTTGGCTAATGAAACATGAGAGAAGCATCTGTTGCTTTTGGGTGGAAGCCTTTAAAAGCTGTCTTTCCTTCCCTGTGTTGGAAGAAGGTTTGTCCAATATCTTGTGTCCTGAAGTGAGAACAAGATAGAGTAAAACCCTCTGCTAATGATGATGAATATGTGGCATAAACAAGAAAGAGATCTTTGTTGTTTTAAGCCCCTGAGATTTTTTTGGAGTTGTCTGTATTACAGCAAAACCTAGCTGATCCTATCTTGCCCAAGATTAAAAACTATTCAGATCCAGGATTCAAACTCAGGTCTTATGATATTAAGGCCAGTTCTTACTATACTACCTTACAGATATTCTCACTGCTTATTAGAAATAAAACACCTAGAGGATGTAACTTCTTCAGGAGAAAACTGTCTTTTCCATTGCTCTTATCTTTGACTTGAACAAAATTATTATTTCTTCCCATGGACATAGAAAATTCTCTGCGCTAAGGCTAATGGAAGGTAACTAAAAAGTTGGCAAGAGGTGGGCAGATAATAAAATTGGTTGAAAAGATTCATTAGTTTTGCAGAACTCTTTTATTTCCTGTAGGTTCATGACCTGAAGATTACATAGGATGAAGGGAGGCCCTTATCAAAAGCCTGCAACTTGGTAGCTACAAAGTCAATTTTTAAATGATTTATGTGATGTTCTTTAGGACCAAACGCAATAATTCATTCCCCATGTGGCACTCAGGCTGCTGCTTAGATGTTGAAAAATGACTAATTTTTATTTACAGCATGCCTCCCCTCATACATTACTGGAAGTAAGGTTTGAGAGCATAACATTTCTATAGCATGAAATTATTTACTGAGGGAAGTCCCAGGCAAAGAGGGAAAAAAAATATACTAAAACCCAAGGATCTCAATGTGCACTGAAATAACCATTTTGAAACAAGGCCAAATCTTCTCATCTATTTGGTTTAAGCCATTTAACATAAACAGGCCGATTAACTCCCAAAGAAGAGTCATTGGTATCATTGATATTGATATCATTGATATCATAATCAATGATATCAAATCATATCACCAGTAACTTTAATGATGAGAGGATAGGGAATTTAGAATTCCTATGGTTTTTTACCTCTGGAAAAGTGAATTCAAAAAGTTTATAGAATTTGTTACCTGGAGCTTATTTCAACTTCATTTGAAATAAATGTGCCTTAAAAAAACAAAAAAAACTGCATATGTATTTCTCTAAAGAAGACAAACAGATGTCCTGTAGGCACATGAAAAGATGCTCGACGTAGTGATTTATTAGAAAAATACAAATCAAACCACAGGCAGGTATCACCTCACCTGGTCAGAACAGTCATCATTAAAAGGTCTACAAATAACAAATGTTGGAGAGGGTGTGGAGAAGAGGGAACTGCTGGTAGAAATGTAAATTGGTGTAGCTACTATGGAAAATTGTATGGAGGTTCCTTAAAAAACTAAAAATAGACTTGCTGTATGATCCAGCAATCCCCATTCCTCAGCATATATCTGGCCAAAACTATAATTTCGAAAGATACATGCACCCCTATGTTCAATGCAGCACTATTCACAATAACCAAGACATAGAAACAACCCAAACTACCCAAATGTTCACTGACAGATGAATGGATAAAGATGTGAGACATATACATACATATACATATGTATGTGTGCAATGGAATACTCCTTAGCCATAGGAAAGAATGAAATAATGCCATTTGCAAACACATGGATGGATCTAAAGATTATTGAACTAAGTGAAGTAAGTCAAACAGAGAGAAATAAATGTCATATAACATCACTTACATGTAGAATCTCAAATATGACATAAATGAATCTACCTACAAAAAAGAAATGGATTAAAAGACAGAGAGAACAGACTTGTGGTTTCCAAGGCAGAGGGAGGGCTAGGGAGTATTTGGAGTTTGGGATTAGCAGATAAAAGCTATTATAAGTAGAATGGATAAACAACAAGGTCCTACTGTATAGTGCAGGGAACTATATTCAATATCCTATGATAAACCATAATGGAAAAGAATATGAAGCAGAATATATATATATATATATATATATATATTCTTCAAAAAATTTTTAAAAATTACTACAAGGATGTCTCTTCTAGGCCACCATATTCAGATATTTCTTTCTTTAAAAACTGCATAATAACTCCATTTACAGGTTTCTTGCTCTTTAACTTACCAGCCTGAATCTGAATTGTCTATTACTACCTAAGAACCAGTTCTACCTTGGACCAAGTAAAGACCCTGAATAGCAAGGAGAGAGATTAGGAACTACTCTGAAAACACTAGAAAGAAGTCTGCCCACTGTTTCTAGACCCTAAAAAGTTAGGTGGCTGTGGAGAATGGTGCATGCCATTTTGTCTTCTCCCATTTTCTAGGACACAGTTTCCCAAGGGAACAGTTAGGAGCACACGGCTTGGTGAATTACAAGCTCCATCTTGAAGACCATTCACAGATTTGTGTATAGTTTGTACCACATCCTTCTCAGATCAGTGCACCCTTTCTCCTCATTGGGCTAATGATATTTTTAGGCTGCAGGTTGATGTCTATGGATGCACTATTTCCTGCATCATTAAGCATGGCCATATCCCTCCAGTGGGTTGTGAATGAAATTAGTACTCTGCTTCTCTCTCACGAACTTGATGGTTTAAAAGGCATGCTAGCTCATCAGCAAATGGTTTGAACTAGTTTGACTAAGGATAAAATTTTCTGTCAATACAGGTTATTTGCTAAGTCTTCTTAAAGTAAAAGATGTACAACCCAAGGGCAGAGGCCGAGGGCTTTCCTTTCTGTCTGTGGTTTGTTCTGGGTATGGGGTTCATCACTTAGCAGCAAACTTTGGGAAGCCCAGTTCATTAGGTTCGCTGGGCAAAAATGTGGACCAAATTGTTTAAAATAGAGTGAAAAAGTGAAGATTCTTCTGCTACCTTCAAAGGTTGAAACACTTTCATTTATTAGCCGTAATATAAAACAAGAAAATAAAAGAGTAAGGGTTTTGCTGATGTGTTAAAAAGATCCTGGATCTTCCCCTTGAAGGAGAAAGACTACATCGGCTTGAGTCACATAGATGAATCTTCTGTCTCCAGATAACTTCAGCCATAACCCTTGTCACTTGTACAGGAATGGATGCAGGAAGACTATATGGACAGCTATTCTAGAAACTTAAAAACATTTATTGAGGAAGTAACACAAACAAATGACCACTTTTTCTCATGAACATTTTCCTGTCATCCCACTATCCTGTGTACAACGTTTTTCTTCTTGAGTCTCACAGGTGCCTCTAAGAAATCCAAATCCAGAGAAAGACATGAAGTTCTTAACATGTGGTATTGTAATTGCCTGCTTGGCCCCTCTTAGTTATAAGTGCTGTACAAGCAGGAAACATGCACTTGACTGTCTATTTCAGCAGCCATTGTGGCATCTGGTGTTCAGAAGGTATTCAGCAACTATTTACTGAATGAATGACTGAATGAAAAAAAATGATAGGATCTGTCATTTATTAAACACCTACCATGGGGCAGGGTATGCTAGGTATTTCATTAATATTTTAAATTCTCATAACTCTATAAGCAGATATTTTTTTTTCTCATCTTACAGGAGAAGACACAGCTTCAGTGAATTTCAGGCCTGTGTCCAGCACATGGGGGACTGTTTGACAGGGATTCCATCCTTTGTGACAATCAGGGCCCTTCCCGCATAATTTCCTCTCTTGGGTCTAGTCAGCAGGATGGCAGGAGGGAGACCGAATAATGGCTGACCTTTCCCACTGAGTACTTACCTCTTGGACAATGGGATGTGAGGGAGAAGGAAAAGGAAATTATGGAATTGTGATGGGTGTTTCACATATTTAATTACATTGAATGCTACAAATGAACTCATCATGCAGACATGAGCTGTCTTACAATCAAATGAGTAACCGAAAGTTAGAAGAGGAGAAACAACTTTTTCCAAACTCCAGTCTGTGGTACAGATGCTATCAGAGCTCAAGACGAAGGTTCCTAGGCTCTGCTGTGGACTGACTAAGGTGGAATTCCTGGAAAACTTGCCCAGGAATCTCCTTTAGCAACTCAATAAATAGTCAACATAAACTAAAGTTTGAGAAGTGCCGTCCTATGTCCAACTGCTTTTAAATGCACATTCTTGGGGAAAGACATTTTTCATGCACTTGCACAATACTAGCAGGCAGATGGTCTATAAACAGAAGAACAATCCCGTCAGCTAGCATTAGGGTGGCATTTACAGCTGAGAATATGGGGAATGCCTTGGTGCCCCCCATTAATGTTAATGGGAATCATGTGGCTGTTTCTCTCTATTCCATGCAGAAAAGTGTTCCCTTTAGAACCAGGAGAGGTTATATTTAATCAAACCATCTGGATGCCTATGTACATGTATAAGGGCAGAAAATAGGTCACAGTTGGTAAGCTGCTTTCTGGAAACTATTTCATTGTATCAACAAACTCCAAAGTTTTGAAAGGGCTCCTGCTCTCCTGCCTCCCAGAGTAAGTGGCAGCCCCAGAGCTAAGCAGGGTCAGAGAGAGTCCAAACTTTAAGGAAAATGAGTTTCCCTAGCAAGAAAACACATGAAGAAAATCATCCCCCAAAGATAAAAGTATAGAAAAAACTTGTTAAAAACTATTACACTCCCCCACCCCGTAACTTATTTCTACTCCAAATAACCACATTTGCTGCTTAGAGAGCAGCATGAGATTAAGAAGCATAATTTGGAGAGCATATGAACTCAAAATATGAATTCAGGAGGTTCACATGGCTTACACTCAAGTTCCCAAGAAAGCCATGAGGATGATGGGTCTATGAACAAAGAGAGTGAGGGAACCTGACACAAAAAGAACAGTGAGCCTTCACAAGGCTTTGAGAACTCACCTCTATTATTGGCTATTTCTTTCACAGGAGAGATGTTGCAGAACTGCGTGGAGGATTTGAAAGCAAGAAGAGGATTTATTGAGCTCAGCCTGGATATGAACTTGGGCTCTGTCATGTTTTCGAGAAGGAGTCTACTGATTACAAGGGAGTGTGAAGGCCAGTCGGTCTTGGACTCTGACGGTTTTACAGGTTGGAAGTCCCAGACCAGTCTCCCACCAAAATCATGGGGTCAGCAGTGCTGTATTCCTTACTGAAGCTCTAGAGGAGAATCTGTTCCTTTGACTTTTCCACTTTCTAGAGTCCACCCACATTCCTTAGCTTATGGCCCCTTCCTCCATCTTCAAAGCCAGCAACATTGCACCTCTGACTCTTCTTCCATAGTCACATCTGCCTCTGACACCAGACATCAAAGGTTTCTGCTTTTAAGGAGACATATGATTAGACAGGACCCACTGGAAAATCTAGGATTAGTTTCCCATTTCAAGGTCTTTAACTTAATCATATCTTCCAAGTCCACTTTGCCAAGTCAGGAAATACCTTCAGAGGTACTAAGAACTGGGACTTGGATGTGTGTGTGGGGGGGGGGGGCATTGTTCCCCCCATGCAGGGTAAGAGGTGGTGAGATGGAAGGTTCACGGAGGCCCAAAGGAGCCCAGCTAGGAAGCTAGGAGGAGGCTATCTTCATGGGGCTTCAGGTTAGTACTTTCTTTCTAGGACTCTTTAAATGGTCCAAGCTGGTTGTCTAAAGACTCCATTTTTTATTACCTTCACTGCTACCACCATCACTCTGGCCCATCCCCTCTCACCCAGATTATACACTCATTCTTCCTAACTAGTCCCCTATATCCAAACCCGCCCTGTCCCAGGATAACTCTCCACATAGCAGACAGAGTCATTTTTAAAAACACAGTCATACTGTATCACTCCCACATTCAAAACCCTTTTATGCCTTTCTCTCACACTGAGAACAGGCCTCCCAAGCCCTTCAACATGGCCAACAGAGCCCCGCCTGGCTGCCCAGGCCTCCTCTCTGATCTGCTCTTGCCCCCCTCCTCCTGGTCACTGGGCTCCAACAGCACTGCCTCTCAGCTGTTCCTTAAGCTTCCCAGTCCAGCTCTGTCTTTGGCCTCAGCTGCACCCTTTGACTGGAAAGTTGAACCCCAGATCTTTGCCTGGTTTGTTCCCTCCCTTCTTTCCAGACCCAGATGAAATGTCATCTCCTCAGAGAACTTCTCTGACCAAACCCACTAAAATACAAAGCCCTGTCTTCACTCTCTATCACCCTCACTAATGTACATATTTATTTTTGAAATTCCTTATTTTGACAGTGCATTTGTTTGCTTTCCTTGTTGGTTATTTGACTCTGCCACTAGATGTAGGGCATGGAATTCCCAGTGAGCCAAGACTAGTGCCCTGAACATTAAATATCTGTGTATTAATTTTTTTTTCTTTTTATGGATGCAGCTGCAACATACGGAAGTTCCCAGGCTAGATGTTGAATGGGACCTGCAGCTGAGGCCTACACTGCAGACACTCCGAACTGCATCTGAGGCAACACTGGATCCTTAACCCATTAAGCACGAGGCCAACAATTGAACCTGCATCCTCACGGAAACTACATTGGGTCCTCAACCCACTGGGCCATAATGGGAACTCCTAAATGAAGATTTAATTCAACACATATTTGTTGAGCACCAGTATGTAAATGACACTGTAATACAGCAGTGAAACAGTCTACCCTTTTCTCTCAAGTGTCCCACTGATTGACTGGTTTTCCTACCCAGAGTCAACTTTTACTCTGGGTAGGAAAAATTTATTTAATTCCCATTTCCATCTCATGGCACTCCATTGTTCTCATTCAATCAACACGTATTTATTGAGCAACTAACTTAGATCCATAACAAGTCACTGTCCCTAAAATAAGCAGAGCTTCCGTTTGGGAGGTTTCTTTTGCTGGTGGTCATGAAAAAAACAAAAACAAAAACAAAAACAAAAACAGATAAGAAGTAGAAAGGTTCTACACAGATCCCCATCTCTAATCCTACACACCCTCTTTTTTCAAAATTCATTTGCAAATATAAAAGCATCTTCATGTAATAACAGAAGCTCCCTAAATAATCAAAGTATTTCAGTAATGAAGGAGTCAGGAGACATGGTCTCAGCTCCAACAATGCAGAGATTTCTCTGTATGGACTGGGTGAGGTCACTGCACCTCTGCACACCCTGCCATGTGGGTCTGGAGGCCACACTAGCTGACACTTGGCCAAGTTAGAATAGGCATGCAATCCTAATTGCCAGCCCAGCCCAGGTGGAAGTCCACTGAGGCAATGCCATTTTAATATTTTCCACTCTATGTTTAACACTGTGCTTGCAAATCTATGTTTCACTTAGAGAGCATATGCTAAATAAATGTTCCTAAATTAGCCTGAGCTAATTTCACCCTTGAGCTCACTCTGCTGCCACAGCCTATGGCAAATCAGATAGAACACTGACACATGCCCTGTATGTACTACAAGATATGTTATGCAGAGTTAGTCCGGCTTTATGTGGGAAGACACACACCTTCCAAATACTCTAAGTAATTAAGAAACATAAGCAGATATTTCCTATGAACGGATAATCCAAGAAGTTTCTACAAGGCACCCAAATCCTGGTCCTGTTCACTGATTTGCCAGGGTAGAGGGAAGCCTAATGTCCAAAACTTTATTTAAGGAATAAGCAATATGGAAAGTCCCAAAGTACTTTACAGGGTATCCAAAATTAGTTAGTCTTTATTAGTTCTAATAAGGGCTAAGCATAACTCTATAGTGAGACTCAGTAGTCAGTAATTCACTAAATAAGGTTGTTAATGACATCACAGCATTTCGAGGTCACTCTGAACTTTTCTCCTTTTGGTTTAATACCTCAGGATGGGAAGAAATTCTGGATAAGTGATTCACTACAGGGTACTGGCCCAGCAAAGAGGAGGGAAAAGAAGACATAGTTAATATGCCATATTCCTCTTTTCATTTTAGCTCTGTTGGGCTCTGAGTCACCTGTCTCAGCCAGAGCCCAAAGAGGTGGTCCTACTGTGGGCTTCAGGACTCCCAGGACTGCTAGGTGTTGTACCCAGACAAGGGGTGTGCACCTCTGTGATGGCTCCACACTTCAGTCTCTCTGCCCCCTTATAAAGCATCACCATTGCTGCTTTCAGATCATTTAGTCAGAGATGCTCATTTCCTTTACTGAACAGCTGGGGGTCAGAGGACCACAGAAGATGTGGAGCAGTTCTTCTGAGTGAAATACTCTGGGTGCCACACCTTTCCCAGTTGTCTGCCTTCTGTGATGACATTCATGTAACTGTCTTCAACAGAGGAAACCTGGGGCACCACACCTTACCATCTTGTTAGTCCCACCTCTCTGTTATGGTCTATCCACATTTGCTTATTGGACAAATAAGCACGTAATTTCTAGCATTTAAAAATAAACCAGTTAACAGTAAAGCTTGGCTGTCCAGCCCCATACCAAAAGACAGTGGAAATTGTGTCCCCAGATTTTCCAACCAGAGCCTCAGCAAAAGACATGGAGTGGGGCAGTCCTGAAAATAAGACTGTTTAACTCCATGGGCGGCATGGGAATAAGAGATGGGAGACTTTCTTGATCATTTGACACAAATGCTTTAAATGCTTGTGAACAGAAGCTTTGTGAAAGATGAGGTAATGATATGTACTTACTAATGGTTTCTACTTGTACTGTAGGAAATCCAGATACAGAAATTTTTGCAATTTTCATCAGAAAATGAATTTCACTCCTGACAGTAAATAAAAAAGCTATAGGGCCACCTAAATAATTATAAATAACTAAATTTATATATCCTCATAGAAAAGAACAAACACTTATCAAATCAAAAGTGCTTGTACTTAGAATCTGATTGTTACAAATGGAGACTGGCTCTCAGAAGGTTCTGTACGTGGGCAAGGGTTGAAACTGTGTTGGGTGTCACTCCCTTGGTTATTCCCTTATATTAAATTGAGGCTATATAGAAATATGAAATTATAATGGCACAAAGTGGCTATTTTCCACAAGCAGTAGGTAGACCACACATATATGAATTCATTCCTCTCTACTGCAAAAGTGTATCAAAGTGTTTTATATTAAATAAAAGTGTTTTTATTTAATATAAGACTTTAAGTAAATGAGTATCAAAATATTTTATGAATGGTTAAATTTTCCAATTCTCTCTTATTTTAAATGGATGGAACAAGTAGTATATACTTGTGTTTTATGCTTAGAACACTTTGAGTTGAAACTTGTATTATAGGTTTCTGGCTTTTGTTTGTTTTGTTTTAGCAACAGTGGTATAGAGAGGAGATTGGAGAATCTGTGCATAGCATTTCAGTTAAATCACTAATTCTGACCATGAGGAACCTACAAGAACTCAAAACACTATTATCTGAACAAAGAAAAAAATGTTTTCTGTGAAAGATCCACAGAGTTAGCATGGACACAGATGACACTCAAACCTTGAATAGATGTGCTGGTTTTAGCAAATGAACCACTCTACCTATGGAAAAAATGCTGATCTGCAAAAACAACACATTCTATGTGGCTTGCGGTGGGGTTTGCTTTCACCCACACTAGCAGGTTGCCTGGAAGGAGAACTGGACTTAAAGGCAGAGGGCCTAGGCTTGAGGCCTTTCTCTTTTGCTTGGCCTTCATGTAAGCTGGAGTTGCCGATAGTCCTCTGTCACGTGGTTTCCTGGTTTTAAAATGAAGGTAGGGACTTTAGTCCTGTCCACCTTGACGGGCTTTCGGGAGGATCATGTGGGATAATTATGTGCAAGGTGTTCTGTAAACTTAGAAATACTCTAGTAAGGCAGGACCTTGGCACCACCCATTTGTCTGACTGCTCTGCTGGGAAGTCCGTCTAGGAGGTGGTGGGGGCAGGCAGAGTGCAGGGTGGGACTCACTTCCTGAATGGTTACTTCATTTAAGGTGTGGGGGCTGAGCCCCCCCCCCCGCCCCCGCCCCCAGCCCTAGTGGATCGCTATACCTACTACAGTGTAAGTGGACTCTTTGAAAGTTTCATTTGCCACAGCTCTTGGTATCTGTCATGAGAGCCAATTAAGCCCCAAGGATATTTATATATATTGTAACTTGTGAACAGATCTCTATATGGCTAGTTGTAAAAATCCAACACATGAAATATTGTGGTCTAAGTATTGCCAGTTTGATGACTTTTAAAAATGTTCATTTGTATCATTTTTATTAGATTCCACATATAAGCGATATCATATGATATTTGTCTTTCTCAGTCTGACTTACTTTACTCAGTGTAATAATCTTTAGGTCCACCCATGTTGCTGCAAATGGCATGATTGTGTGTTTTTTTTTTTTTTTTTAATGGCTGAGAAAAATGCACCCCAATGTTCAAAGCAGCATTATTTTCAATAGCCAAGGCAGGGAAACAACCTAAATGTCCATCAGCAGATGAATGGATAAAGAAGATGTGGTATAAATAGACATGGAATATTATTCAGTCAGTTGGATGACTTTTTACTGGCAAATTCGGCAACTCTTTGGTGAGTTTGAGTTTGGGAGCTAAGGAATAGCTGCCTTCCCTTCCCTTTCTGTCCTCCACCTGTTATAAGGCCAGAGCAAGCTGAGAAAGCAGAAGACAATCAGACTCCCTGCCTGTCTTTGTGACTGTATGTTCCTAACATAGGACATCCTTGTGAAAAAAGGTCTGTTAAATTGTTTCAGCTTATGTCCAAGACTGAGGAAAACAAGCCCTGAGATTATGTTTCCACTGGAATCTCTAAGGCTTAATGAGAACAATGGGTGAAAACAAAAGAGCCTTAAACAGATTTGATGCATTTTCCTCATTTCAGAGAATGTCTATTCCTTATGCATTACTCTCCAGCCAACAAGAGAAAGATGCCCAGCTCATTCTTTCTTCATGGACACGATAGTTTTAAAGGACAGAGACTCTCAGCTATCAAAGCAATCTAGTGATTTCTAATCATATCAAGGCCAGCAAAGTGGATGCTATAAAACATTCAGGGAGGGGTGTGGTGAAGGACAGTACTTTTCCTCCTTTGTTTTATTCAGTGTGTTGTTAGGTCCAGCAAACTACTACTGCTTTAATCTTTCAAAATGCGTTTTAAAGAGGTGATTGTTTTTACTGAACAAAGTTATTCCCGATTGGAAGAAATTTTTCATTCTCCCGCTTTGTTTATACCTATCCTAGGCATTTCCTATGGCTAAAATGTTTCACGTCAGAGGGCTTATTCTGGATATTGACAAGGGCCAATTTACACTGGGGATTATGGGGAAAACAACTTTTTATGGTGGTTCAGTTTAGAAAGGCTACTTTCAGTTAAATGGCCTATGTTAGAAAAATATAAATAGGACCAATGAGCTTCTACCTAGTATCTAAAATTATTCAACTAAAAATAATTTCACATGTAAGTTAAAACCCAATGGCCAAATCCTACTACATGAGCATCATGGTATAAGGGCCAGGATAGAGGAAGAGGAATTTAATATAATAAAAAATATGGTTAATGCAGATAATAACAATAACACATACTGGCATATTCTGGTTCTACCATTCACCAGCATTTTACTCTGACAAGTTACTTAGACTGTTTATGCCTCAGTTTTCTTATTTTGAAAATAAGGATAGTAATAATAGTTACCTCAGAAGGTTGTCACAAAGATTAAATGAAATAATCACTGCAAATTATTTAGCACAGTGTCTGAAATACTGTAAACATTCAACAAACATTAGCTGTAATAAAATCAAAAACACTTATTATTTGACGGCATGAATAAATTTAAAAAACTAAATATATATATATAGTATACATATATATATATATTTGCTTTCTTTGTGCTGGGCATTGTCATAAATACATATCATCATTATACACATTAAAGTTTAGTTCTTTTTAAAAGTTTTATTTTATTTTTTTAATTTCCCTAATACATTATTTTTTTTCCTACTGTACAGCATGATGACCCTGTTACACATACATGTATGCATTCTTTTTTCTCATATTATCATGCTCCATCATAAGTGACTAGACAAAGTTCCCAGTGCTACACAGCAGGATCTCAATGCTAATCCATTCCAAGGCAATAGTCTGCATCTATTAACCCCAAGCTCCAAATCCATCCCACTCCCTCCCCCTCCCCCTTGGCAATCACTGCCAACTTCATAAGGTTGCTCTGTTATCCCCATTGCACAGACAAGGAAACTGAGGTACAGAAAGGTTAAAGTAACTTACCTGTCCATAGGATGGAGCTAGAATTTGGCTGGGCAATTGGCAGGTATCTCAGTGCTTGCTGAGGTGATTTAACAAAATTTTGTTTTTTTTTTACTATCTTGTTATGACACCACTGGTTTCTGTCTTTTTAAAATACACAGTGGTTATTTTATAACATCCATTAACTCTATAATTTATTCACTTGGATCCCTGAAAATAAAGGCATTACAAAGTGATGATGTGGGGAAATTAGAGTTACTTTGTGTATTATTCATTCATACATGCCAAAAAAAAAAAAAGTCTAATGCCAAATGTGGGTAAAGCAATGTACCTTTTCAGTGTTAGAGAATGAGACCTGCACATTAAGGTCATTTTGATCTCTCTCTCTTTTTCTTAGAAGGCACACTGATGGGTTGTCTAGACTTATGACAAGGTGGCCCTTTATCTCTCTTTCTTTCTTCATCTCCAGCTCTTCTTCTCTAACTAATGCCTGTACAAGAAAACAGAAGACCTCACTTGGCATCTGAGCTCTTAAAAATCTGGTACAACTTAATCAATATTCATTTTTTACAGCTTTTTCTCCTGATTCTTATTTTGTAATGATTTCCTTTACATTCTTTTGACATTCTTCAAAGCCCAGATGCTTAAATATTGGTTGCTCTGGGTCTTAATGGTTACTCCAGAGCCATGGAATTTTAAATTTGATCACAGACTTTTAAGATGTGACAGCTTGATTATTTTACAAGGCCCAAACCATGAAGCTGGTCTGTAATTTTAAGATCCAAAACTGTTTTCCCATTGATGCAGACATTTTGAAATGTGTGGTCCCCAGCTATTTACGAGCGGTTTACAGCTGTTGTCTTTTCGTGCCCAAGATCATGGAGAGTCCAAGAGTTGACCCTCTAGGGACTGCTATTAATTTCACTCTCATCTTAGACAGCATTTCCTTCAACTAGTGATTTTCTGGCTTTCTTCTACTATACTGCAGCCTCATGGCCTTCAAGCATTCACGGGGCACTTGGACAATGTAGCAATGATCTAAAATCCAGGTTTTTAAGGCAAGTGAATTTTTCAAATGCTGGTGAAACAGAAAATGACTCGAATAAAAAAGCAAGTGCCAGAAGCTGAGAAAAAATTGCTTGAACTAAGATCAGGGATAGGTAACTTCTTTACTATAACAAGAAAGGATTAATAATAATATCAATTCTGTGCATTGTGACATCTGAAACTCAATGGAACAATTGCTAATGTTGTGAGGAACCAAGTAGTACTCTTTAGGGCAAACTAACCAACTTTTATTGCACATGAACATGATTTTGGAAGTGCTGTATCTGATTCCATGTTTGATAGGGTCTGACACGTCTCTTCCCAAGTGTGCACTGGAAATCCTATTGTAGTTCTTTTAAGAGAGAAGTCATTATAGAAGCCTTGAAAAATGGGATAAACCTAAAGTTTAGGTTTATCCTAAACTGGCACATGAAGTAAAATCTATTACTAGGTACAAAATTAAAACATTCTGTTTCTCAGCTCTATCATGCCACCATTGAGCAGACATCACTAAAAATCTCTAGCTTTTGTCCTCTTTTGTTTGCTCTTGTTACTTATTCTTCGACCCTCCTGTATCAACATTTTATTCCTTGGTTTCCTTATCTATATAAGATAGGGGTGATAACAATATCACAGGGTTTGTTTTAAATATTAAGCTCATTCATATTTGTGAAATGTTAGGATTATGTCAGGCAAAGAGAAAGAACTATATAAGCGTTTGATAAAAAAAAAAAAAATTGTTCTAGACATGTGGTTGCCAAGGGGGTGGGGATGGGTGGGGAAGGGAAGGACTGGGAGTTTGGGATTAGCCGATGCAAACTATTATACATAGGATGGATAAACAATAAGGCCCTATTGTATAGCACAGGGAACTATATTTGGTGTCCTATGATTAACCATAATGGAAAATAATATGAAAATGAATATATACACACACATATATACATGCACACACACACACACACAACTGATTCACTTTACTGTACACCAGAAACACACCGTAAATCAACTAAACTTCCATAAAATAAAAAAAAGGTTCCCTGCCTCTCTCCTGTTCTGATAGAATAAATTCTTTCTTAATACACAAATGCATCCATATGTGACAGACCATATGGTATTTAAAGTCACAGGATCAACTTTTTTTTTTTTTAAGAATTAAGCATTCTGGAATTGCAAGATATAAAAAGCACTGAATACCACATTGAAACATTAGATAAGGACAGCAAAGAATTGAAAATCCTAGCCTTTAAGATACTGGTTGCAGATTTTTAGAATTATCTTTAGCCCATGTAAATTGCCGAAGCAGACATGAACACCGACAGTGCAAATCCAACTGAAATATGACTTAAAATATAAACGACTGCTATTATAAAAGAATCTAATGATGATAAAACCTGAGGAAATAAACATTAGAAAATAGCAGGTTATCTTCTCTTCCTTAAAAGTCCTGAAATTTAATTTCACCATTCATAGTCACAGGATAAAACATCTGTTCTAATGGAAAAATAACAAAAATCCATTTCTGAAGCGCCACAGAAATTTTTTCACATGAGTAGATGGAAAATGTATTCCATTTTTAGATAACTACTCTTTCTTGATGTAAAAAACCCAGTGGTCAAAAAACATAAACACCACATCTGCCTTCGATCCTGAAACTCTGATAAGTACACAAGTTGCAACACCATCATGCTTAATGAACTTGACATTCACTTATGAGTTCTCTCTTTTTTGAAAACGGAGGGATATCCAGGTGCTGGGAATACTGAAATGAAAAAATTCATTGCCGTCTTCAATAGCTTATCTTTAGCTAGGGGGTGAAATACCAAACCATTAGAATATGATGTGGCTAGCTTTATGATAGGGATAAACACAGGAGCAAGTTGAGGAGAAACAAGGAATCAGATCAGCAGTGTCAGCAAAGGCTCCTCAGAGGAGGTGGCATCTGAATGATATCTTTAAAGCCCATAAGGCTAGCCAGGGAAGGGTTCTCTAGCCAGGAAACATGATTTGTGCAAAAGCAGAGATGGGTAAAAAAGCAACTGTAATTTCTCAGACAGAATTAATCTCACATACAGCATCTTATCATGTTGTCTATCTTTCTGTTAGCATGAACATTATGCTTTTTTATTGTTCTACATGGATTTCTTTGTGGACAGTAACCCCCTAAAAGCCGCTGATTCATCTTTGTACCACCCTTTTTGTCTTGCACTTATAACTTGCCCATATAGGTTTGACCGAATGAATTAATCAAGTACACTGAGATTTCATGAGAGTCACCTGTGAAATATACTCTTCACTAAGATGCTCACTGAACTCCTCGATCACAAGGGGAGCCCTTAAGTTTCTGCAAACATGGGCCGGTTCTCAGGGATAGGGCGGGGGGGTGGGTGGGTGGAAATCTTCTAGTCTTTTCAGAGAATCTGATCCCCAAGACATTTTTGTGGTCATGTGGAAAAGGGTCTGGGAAATGTGCTCTCAGATGGCATGGCTGGAATGAGGAATGAGAACTGTTTGGCCTTCTAGACAGTTTCTGCAAAAGGCAGTGAGAACAAAAAAAGCATCCGTGGGGGTCAGCATTCTCGGTGCAGGAGTTGAAAGGTGCTATAAACAGAGAAACATCT
This sequence comes from Sus scrofa, assembly GCF_054392235.1. Lineage (NCBI taxonomy): Eukaryota > Metazoa > Chordata > Mammalia > Artiodactyla > Suidae > Sus > Sus scrofa. The sequence continues at coordinate 112,260,624 of NC_139385.1, read as the reverse complement.
CATGGCCATTTCTACGCAGAACCTTGCTGAGAACAGCTGTGAGTGGCAAGTCAAATGAGTCAGGGCTGTGGAGTCCCAACCAGCATTTGTGAAAGTTGCTCTGAAAACAGAGACCCCCTTCCCTGGCTTAGCCCGGGCCCTGGCCAGATCCAATAGGCAAAGAGGTTCATTTCAGAGCCCAAGTGGGGCTCTGCGCCCTCTCAGGAGCTTGCAAAGGAAAGTTTTAAGTTTATGGAACTGGGTAGTTCTGGAAAGCAGAAGGCCTAGCTTCTAAAATGGATTTCTTTTTTAAAGAAGTAGAGCAGAGAATGGCAATTATTTTACCACTGGTTCTCAGGAGAACGTCTGTCAGCCGGAATCAGCTAATGATGGTTATTAAAGGTAAATGTTCCTTGACCTTGAGGAAGTGACTCTTCATCCTGCTGCTTCTGAGGCTTTGTCTTCACTTGAATCTTGGGTAGAATAAAGCCATCCTGGATTTATCCTAATCTAATACTCAAAACTGGTGATTCACAGGAGTCTGCTTATTCTTCTAAATAAGTATGATAACAGTGGATTAGCTCCTGGCTTCTCATTCCTCTGTTCAGGTCCACCAATAGAAGAGTACAGCTTTATGCCAAGAGCTGCCACACATCACCCACAGCCTTTTCTTCTCCTTTTAATAGCAAAATCATAAAATGCAGGAAAATGCTACTTTTCTTTTTTTTTTTTTTTATGGCCATACCCATGGCATATGAAGTTCCTGGGCCGGGGACAGAATCTAAGCTGCAGCTGCAACCCATGCCAGAGCTGTGGCAATGCTGGATCCTTTAACCCACTGTATTGGACTAAGGATTGAATCTGTGCCTCCACAGCAACCTGAGCCACTTCAGTCAGATTCTTAACCCACTGCACCCCTTTGGCACTCATTCTTGTTACCTAAATCAAAGATGAGCTTAGAAACTTAACTAAATCTGAGAGGAAAATGTTCTGGAAATACTTAAGATTGGAGTTGTAGTAGGAAGTAATTTCTGGGATAAGCTATCCTAATTAGCTTTCTCACCCCTGATGCAAAACACAGTAAAACTAACCAACATTTGGGAGGAAAAAAAAATGGCTCTTACAGTTACCCAGTGAAGTCCCTTTTCACCCAGTAGAGGGTAAAGATTTCTCTATCTTTACAATAGCTGTGACACTGTGTACTATATTGAGAGCAAGCATAATGCTGACTGAAGTGCAAAGGCTGTCTAGTTTTTTTTTTTTTTTTTGTCTTTTTGCCATTTCTTGGGCTGCTTCCGCGGCATATGGAGGTTCCCAGGCTAAGGGTAGAATCGGAGCTGTAGCCACTGCTCTACACCAGAGCCACAGCAACGCAGGATCTGAGCCACACCTGTAGCCTACACCACAGCTCACGGCAAAGCCAGATCCTTAACCCACTGAGCAAGGCCAGGGATCGAACCTGCAATCCCATGGTTCCTAGTCAGATTCGTTAACCACTGAGCCATGACGGGAACTCCAAAGGCTGTCTAGTTTTGGAGTTTACTTATGTGGATTCGTGATTGCACTCAGGTGCATACAGAATGTTGGCTTATTATTATTATCCAAGATTAAAAATATAAATGGGAGCTAAAAGACTTTGTTCTCAAGAGCCCTTCTTACCTCCAATTGCAATGCCAGGTGAGATGCACCTGCTTCTTTGTTGTACACTTTGTTCAGTGTGGTCTAGTTTCAAAAGGAAAACATGTCACAGCTTTTAGGGGAAGAGGGAGACCCTGTTCTTGCTGGAAATTTTTTTAAAAATGTGGTATGTATATATAATGGAATATTATTCAATCATAAAAAAGAATGAAATAATGTCATTTTCAGCAACATGGATGGACCTAGAGATTATCATACTGAGTGAAGTCAGACATAGAAAGATAGAGTTCCCATCCTGGTGCAGCGGAAACGAATCTGACTAGGACTAGGAACCATGAGGTTGTGAGTTTGATCCCTGGCCTCTCTCAGCAGGTTAAGGACCCGGCATTGCCGTGAGCTGTGGTGTAGGTTGCAGATGTGGCTTGGATTTGGCATTGCTGTGACTCTGGCACGGGCTGGCAGCTACAGCTCTGATTAGACCCCTAGCCTGGGAATCTGCATATGCCGCAGGTGTGGCCCTAAAAAGACACACACACACAAAAAAAGATTAAAAAAAAGAAAGATAAGTATAATATGATATCACTAAAATGTGGAATCTAATAAAAATGATGCAGGGTAGCTTGTTTGTAGAACAGAAACAGACTTGCAGATTTCAAAAGCAATCTTATGGTTACTATAGGGGAAACTGTGTGTTGGGGGGAGGATTGGAGTAACAAATACTCAGTACTGTATAGAATAAATGAGTAATTGGAACCTAACAGAGGAAAATCTACTCAATAGTTTGTAATAACCTATATGGGAAAAAATAATGGATCTATCTACATATCTATGTCTGTCTGTCTGCCTGTCTATCTATCTATACATAAATAAAACACTGGTTCACTTTGCTGTATACCTGAAACTAATTCAACTACCGAAAGCCAACTATACTCCAATACATTTTTTTTTTAAAGATCATCATCCCTATTTCCATTCCTGCCCAGTAATAGAGAATAGCTATTAAAAGTGTCCAAATGCTGGCTGCAAGGAGATCTTAACCTGTGATCCAGTGTAGTTCCAGCAGATTCAGACACTCTTTCCATTGGCCCGTTCACACCCCTGGCACCCCTCCCAACCACCACCATGAATCTTGAAAATCCTAGAATGAATGCAAGGATGACCTATGCTTATACTCAATTGGTCCTGATTCTTAAAGGTTCTTCCTGGAAGGATCTGATTTATATTAGTTTTCTCTCTCATTCACTTATGCTTCCAAAAATCTTGATTCTTTATCAAGCCATTAGTTTTACTTTATCAAGTTGACTATTCTACCAGATCTCAACACAATCCAGGACCTGCTGAGTTTGCAACATGATGTCAGAACAACTAGCCTATTGTATAGTAGAAATTGACAGAACACTATAAACCAACTATAATGGAAAAAAATTTTAAATCTGCAAAAAAAATGTAAGATACAAAAATCCAAATACTTTAAACTTGTTTTCCTTTTTTCTCCTCAATGGGAGGAGCAGGATTTGAAAACGAATATATAATAAAGTTTATATTTAAAATGTATACTCTACTTTTTTTCATGTCTTCTCATCCAGTGATACTGGAGTCATAGTTAGAGAGGAATGCTACTATTATCTTTGATTTTTCAATAAACCTGAAACACAAGTTAAACAAATAGGAAAACATGTAGATCTCTGACAGGCAATGACTTATAAAAGAAAGTTACAAATAGTTATTGAATAGAAATAATGAAAAGAATATCAAATAGTTACTTGGAGAGTGTTAAGTTATCCAGAGACTATTATATTTTTCATCAGGGACCATTTTAAAGGTATTTGTTCAGAGCTTCTCTCAGAGACACTATGCAAGAGCTGTCAGCTGCCAGTGATTCAGAGGATTTACATCTTTCCAACATACACCTTTGTAGCAGTCCTATCTAAAATCATGATCTAAAACAAACACAAAGGCAAAGAGCCAAGAGTGAAAATGGATGTTGCTTCACTTTCTCTTGCCCCCAGTCCTTGAAAACATCAAGGCACAGCTCTTTATGTGGGCTTCACCTGAGCTGTTCTTTTTACCACATGCAGAACAAACCCACCTCTAGAAGAAACAGGATGCTCCAGTATATCCTATATTGTTGGGCCTTCCAACAATAAGCCCTGAAGATGGGACAGAGGTAGACTTTCACTGAGAAGAAAGGCTTTGAAAACAGAGATCTGCGATCAGGCAGAAAGAAAATTATAGGAAAAGTCAGTGGTTTGCCCTATTTATCCCACTCCCCCCACTTTTTTTTTTTTTTACTGAAAATAAAAGCCGTATGATTATTCGCCCAGGGATTTGGGGGAGAGTAGAGGAAAATCAGGCTGTTATTGTTGGTGTAATTCTAGTGGTTTAAGAGACGTGGTGATCTTGGCCACAATACAGAATATCTGCGAATATGTAGTCTGGACCCTTACAAGTTGGAAAACACAGTTATCATCTACATAAAGTAAGTCCTCACATGAATCTTATTTCCATTTTTTGAAAAGATTTCAATGAAAAACATATATTTATTACATATGTATTTTTGGCTAAAAGTATATTTTCCTACCTTTTAGGGAACTGTTGCTTAGTCTTCTACTGAATGTTTAAGTGAGGTTTGCTATCTAATCTCCTTTCCTTGAAGTTTGGCTAGTGCGCATGTGAGCCCTGCAAACCACTTCTCACCAATGACCCATGCTGCTCTAGAGAGCTGGCAGCAGAAGATGCTACCTGCACTGTTTCAGGCTAGAAGGGGCAGATCCCTGTACCCCTGGAAAGGAACATGCTTCATGTACATATGGATGGTTACATGGGCCTGACTCAGTTCTCACTTCCATGCCTGTTGATAATCTAGTTTTCTAACCAGAGAATGTCACAGGTGGAAATATGATTATAAGCCTTCTAAGCCATGGAGGACAATCTCCCACAAAATCATCTTTGCAGAATGATCAACCGGACTGCAGGAACAGAGAGATGGTAGAATTTTTCCTTCAAGAGACATTTATTAAGACCTAACAGCAATACTGCAAATTGGGTCTTATTACCTTGATTTTACACATGAGGAAATGGAAACTCAAGATGTTCACAACTGGTAAGAGAAAATGAGATCTTGAACCCAAGTCTGGTTCCAAAGCCTGTATTTTTGAACCACTATAATATCCATCTGATGGTTATTATCTTTAACTTTTCCACAAGTATAGGAAGAAGGTTTTATATAATGACAGGCCTGTGTTTTCTATAACACTGTGTAAGAGAATAGCATCATAGGCATAAACCTGGGTTCTGGAAGCCAGTTGTTCATTTGTTTTTTGCAGTTTTTTTTTTCCTTTCCTTTTTAGGGCCATACCATAGTTCCCAGGCTATGCGTCAAATTGGAGCTGCAGATGCTGACCCACACTACAGCTCACTGCAACTCCAGATCCTTAACCCTCTGAGTGGGGCCAGGGATTGAACCTGCATTCTCATGGATCCTAGTTGGGTTGCTACTGCTGAGCCACAACAGGAATGCCTGTGTTTTTTGTTTTTGTATTTTTAAAGGTCCCCCCATCCAGTCTTTCATATCCTCTCTCAAATAAAATATAATAACAATTGTTCTATGAAGCTTTGTTTTATGTCACTCCACCAATGTCCAAAGCTAAGCAATGACAACAGAAGAGAAGCCCAGTGTCACAGACAGAAAGAGGGCAGTCACAGTGTTTGCACATGAGATAATTTTGCTTCTGAGGCTTGTATGCCAACTGAAATATTCATTCCAAGTTAAATTAAATAAAATTATTTTGCTCAAGGTAAGAGCTCTTTTAGTGCTTTTGATTTTGTTCATTTCTCTTCACTAGATAGTCACAATGTAGTTTTCCCAACAAAATTAATTCAATTAATTGAGATAGAGGTGAAAATAAGTCCCATTGGTCCTCAGGCATCTAAAAGAGATGGAATTTTTTTTCACTTTTCATTTGGCTTTAATACATGGTTTTAATAATGGAATATTTTGCCTGAAGTCTCTTATGTGATCTTCTTATTGGAGATTAAGGGCCAAAACAATGTTTGAGACACTAGCAATACTGCAGAAAATTCATGCCTAAGAGAAAAATGTGAGAACCAGAAGAATTTCTCTCTCAGAGCCAGAGTCTGGGCTGGTTCTTTTTGCTGTTCACTGCTTAACACCAGTGCCTAGAACAGTGTCTGGTACATAGTAGACAATGGTAGCTAATAGACATCTCTTCAATGAATGAGTAGAATCCTTTACTATGGTGCCTTCTGCAGCTTCTAGAGGAGGATTCTTTCATTCCAATTTTTAAAAATTCTTTCACTCCAATTTTTATCTTCAAAGAGAAGAGACTTCATTATAGAGATAACCCCAGGTTTCCAGAAGGGCATCTTCTTTCTTTGTTTTTGAGCTAAGCTCCTACATGGTCACCTAAACAGCAAACTCAGAGCAGGACAAGAAAGACAGGTGGCACCTCCTGCAGTTTGTTTTGAGCGTTTATTTTGAGAGGTAACCATGCTAGAAACATGCTTATGTTAAAACTATTACATATGCTTTCTTTAAAATGCAATCGTTGATTGCAGAAGAGGGTTTTGTGACCAAGAAACTCCTTAGGGATCAGCCTTTGGTGGCCAAAGAGGAAAGACCTGGCTACCCCTTAATGACCAGTCCATAAAATGGGAAGTTTACATTCTAAGACAGCTGGGCTAATAAGGTGCCTAACAATCATTATATTAGGCAACTTATACTGATGTCGCCATTTCCCTGATGACTTGCTGCATAGTCCTGATCTAAGGTGGGTCATTATATTCACATGCAGTCCTTTCAGAACCATTCTTAACATAACTTATAGTCAAAACCAAACAACCATGGACCTACCAAGTAGAACTTGGAGCAGCTGACGAGTCCATGACTTATAGATCATGTTATCTTCTAAGCTACATGTGTTTCATTGGTCTGACCGAAGTTATGAATGAATTATCTCTGTACATGCATTCTTCCTGGCACTTGCAACTTAGACTCAGTGAAGGGGAAGGTGGATGTGACAGTGTGCAGGAGGGAAGCATACCATCAAGCCATTAGGGAGTCATACTTTTAAAAACGTGACCTCCTAGGGTCCTTAAATGATGTTTACCCTATTCCAGAGGAACAGTACATCATCAACAACACATTCTCCAACACACACCCCATATACATCTCAAACAATTTAGAGCTCAATAAGTGATGTTATACTGAGCATCCAAATAAGCCAGTCTGTCTATAGATATCCATTCAATAATACCACCTCAAGACAAAAGTAAAGTATAACATGCAGTATTGTGGTGTGTAGTTGACCAGAAAAGACAAACACAAATGTAATAATTATAGAGAAATACAATTCCAAATATGCAGAATTAAGTGATTAGTTGAGATGTCAATGAGTTGAGTACATACCACAGCTGTGTTCCCAAAACATGTCTGTAAGTTGGAAGCAGTCAATATGTGTTCCCAGAAAATAATGGGAGTAAGGCATGCACAGAAGCTTACATTATCCCTCATGCCACTGAATCAGAATTTCAGGGATACGAACTTAGGATGCTCTAATGTTCCAAAAGGAACAATATTCTGGATGTTGGGGATACACCTGCCCAGAAGCTCCCTCAAAAGGGTAATCCTATTCCTAAGGCTCTCAGCCAAGCAGGCAGGGAAAGGTTGTGTATGTACAGGTATGTGTGCATATGGGCAAGGACAGGGGGTTCCTAACTCACTATACCAAGACGACGGGAGGCTGGAGGGAGGTACAGGGGAGGATGAGGGATGGAGACTTGAAGGCAGGGGAAGCTGAATGAGGGTTCTGCACGGCCTGATAGTGAAGAGCCACCCTGGCAGGCACATGGGAGGGTATGCGCTTGGCTCCTCTCCTCCCATTTGCTCTTCATTAACTCACTATGGCCTAGCCAGGAACTTTCTTCCTGTCCATCAACACAGAAGGGTGTAGTAAAGAGGAAACCACTGTTGTCTTCCTTCACTCCTGGCAGAGAGGAAGGATGGAAACAGAATGGACACCTGCTCATCACGGATACCACTGTATCTCTCCAAGTCCCTGATCTGATCATGATTCCTTCAGGGATTCTAGAAAGAGGAGCAGCACATGATAGTGATGAAACTTTCATGGGCACTGGCCTGAAGCAACAAGGAAAAGAAAAAGAAGTGTGTTTTAGTGTGAAAGCAGCTCCTGGTCCTTTGGCTTAGAAATCACTTCTGCTTTTCCCTTCCGCTGTCCTCATCTGCACTGTTCCCTGCAGGCTCTCTGCAAACCATATGCAGTGCTTAAGGCAAGGTGGCCTGATCTGGAAATAAACCTGCCACGGGGCCTGGACTCATGACAGTGTTTTCATGAATTTTCATCTGAAAAACAAATACATATGCCCGTGGAGAATGGTTCCTAGGGCTTCACACATGAAATAAACGCATCTGCTTTGTTTTTATTTAACGGAATCACATTTTAGGAAAGATAATCATTTGTTGTTTAAAAATCTGACACAGAGATAAGGATTTTTTTTTTTTAAAACAGGTTTCAAAGAGAACATTCTGCTGAAGACAAAGAGAAACTGCAGACATCCCACCAGGGAAGTGCTGGCTTTGGTAAGGCTCAGAAAAATGAGATAAGTTGGTCTTGGTCTTCCTGGCCATGACTGGGCCAAAATTCCCCCCCACCTTCTGCCCCCTGGCCTTCACTTCTACCTCAGCTGAAATACTTGAATTAAGGAAAACTTCAAAGTGAGCACAAGCATATCGTTGTTTCAACGCTTTCATTTTACTATGCTTTGCAGATATTGTGTTTTTTATAAATTAAATATTTGTAACAATCCTGTGATGAGCAAGTTCTTTGGTGCCATTTTTCCAACATCATCTATTCACTTCCTGTCTTTGTGTCACATTTTGATAATTCCCACAATATTTCAAACTTTTTCATTATCAATATATTTCTTACGGTGACCCATGATCAATGATCTTTGATGTTACTATTGCAACTGTTTTGGGGTGCCATGAACTGCACCCTTATAATATAACAAACTTAACAAATGTGTGTTTTGACTATTCAAGTGACTGGCCATGCCCCCATATCTTTCCCTCTCCTTGGGCCTCCCTATGCCTTGAGCCACAATAATATTAAAGTTAGACCAATTAATAACCCTGCAATGGCCTCTAAGTGTTCAAATTAAAGGAAGAGTCAATCAATGAGGCAAACTTCATTGTTGCCTATGGGCTAAGGATCTGGCATTGCCATGAGCTGTGGTGTAGGTCGCAGACATGGCTCAGATCCCACTTTGCTATGTCTGTAGTGTAGGCCAGTGGCTACAGCTCTGATTAGACCCGAGTCTGGGAACCTCCATATGCCACGGGTGCGGCCCTAAAATAGCAAACAAAAGAAAAAAAACCTGTACATCCAACAGAGATCTAATATTACTTTGACTTGTAACACAACATCAGCTGTACAATTATTTTATTTTTAGTCTTTACATGTACATGGTGAGTTAAATATAAATGATATAAAGTGTCTTTATATGTGATACAGAGGAAAGAAAGCAAGAAAAGGAGAAGGGAAAAAACTAAGCCATAAGATCAACATACAGGTTTTTCTCTTTCTAGGATGTTCATGTTCTCAATGGAGAAATGACAATAGAAAATAATTTTTATTTTTAGGACTTTCCTACCTCAGATGCTAACACATACCATGGGAGCCTTCAAATGCTTACTGCTGACAAGTCAGACTATGTATCTCTTTCTCTCACTTTTATTTCCCCCCAGTCATAATGTGATAGATTTTTTTTTTTTGGTCATTTTAGGGCTGAACCCCTGGCATATGGGGGCATATTTGACCCTGGGCTAGTGGTCAAGTTGGAACTCTAGCTGCAGGCCTTCACCACAGCCACAGCAATGCCAGATCCGAACTGCATCTGTAACCTACACTGCAGCTTATGGCAATACCGAATTCTTAACCCACTGAATGGGGCCAGGGATTGAACCCTCATCCTCATAGATACTAATTGGGTTCGTTACCACTGAGCCACAATAGGAACTCCCATAACGTGATAGCCTTTTGTAGGGTTTGGCAATAAAACTGCCCAACAAAACCAGGGGCTCTCTTATGAGGCTTTGGGTTTTTTCGCCAGTGTCTGAGCTGGATTTTGAGCCGGTTGTTTCCAGAAATATCCTCTTGAGACACACCTGGTCACTTGCCACAATTTACATGATTAGCCATCATAGGGATAAGCCTATCCCAGGAAAGCTCATTTCAGAATATAATATAGTGTGGATTCAAGAACTAATGGAGAGAAGTACACCCAGAGGAGTGATTGTGATCTTTTAAATCAATAAAATCTTGGAAGCCCTTCTGTAAATTGACTTCAGAAAATAACCATCCCCTTCTCAACACACCAGTGTACTTTTTGATTTGTCTTTTGTTAAGTCATTCTGAGGAATGGGCTGAACCTGGGGATTTTAGACCTTGAACAGTGCCAACAGGGGATAAAAGAAGGTTCTATTATCCTGATTATTATCTTACCAAACTCCGTAATAAGAGCAGCTATTCTGCTATCCTTCATTGAGTGAACTTTCAGGAAGGGCAGAGAGAATAGGCATTTAGAAATTCCTCCTCAGCTGACTCTGAAAGGCCATAGATCATGTTAAAAGGAGGGCCTGTGTGCTTGTTCACCTTCATTCTGGGTTACTTCTCCCTGTGGTTTGTTCCAGTGGCCTCATCTCCTTTCTCTGCACATCTATTCCCAGCACAAAATCTCTGCACATGCTGTTTCTTCTATCTTGAATTCCTTTTCCTAAGCTTTACTTGTACTTCAGGTTTCTATCCAAATGCTACTCCCTTCTCAAATAATTTGCCTGACTACCTAAACTAAATCAGGTTCCCTGTTTGTTATCGAACTTTTTCATTTTTTAAAAATTGTAAAATTATAGTTGATTTACAATGTTGTGTCAATTTCTGTTGTATAGCGAAGTGACACACTCACATATATATACACACACACAGTCATATATATATATGTACACACACGCTCATATATACATATATATATATATATATATACACACACACATTCTTTTTCTCATACTGTCTTCCATCATGTTCTATTCCAAGAGATTGGATATTGTTCCCTCTGCTGTACAGAAGGACCTCATTGCTTATCCATTCTAAATGTAGTAATTTACATCTATTAACCCCAAACTCCCAGTCCATCCTACTTCCTCCTCCTCCCTTGAAACCATTCATTTTTGCAGTATTTTTTCATGATTTGCATTTATACCTTGGTCTGTCTCCTTTCTGATTTGTCTGATTCCTACTGGCATGAAAGTTTCACAAAGGCAGAGAACATATATGTAACATGCAGTAGGAATTAAATAAATATTTCCTGTATCAAGGAATTTTTTAAAAAAGTGAATGAATGTAGTTTCTGAAAAAAAAAGCTTGACAGCCATATCGAATTTTAAATAAAATAGTACTAACGTTATTGTGTTCAATTAAATAAATTTGAAATTTGCAATTTTAGTTTTACACAAATCGGTGAAAGTTTCAATAATTTATATTTCAAAATCACATTTTTCTCAATAGAGACATGTCTTCCAGGTGAAATTTAAACACTCTGGCTTCCCATAACGTCAGGATCTTTTTAATATCTAGTATTATAGAGCTTTGTAAGTTCAAGAAAATTCACTGTACTGATGCTAAGTGTAGAGAAAGCAATTCTATTAAGCTTTTGACCTAGTTTCTCTCTAGTTTCTTCAAGGCAATGAAAAGTTCTCACTTGTACAATTTGTGGTTAGCTATTCCACTGCTATCCACAGATATATAGATGGATATGTTCTATAGACTTATTTAGGGTATATTCATTTATATAATTATTTTGTCATAAAAGTGGTCAAAATCTTGACGTTATTTAATTAAGTTATAAAATAAGGTATCCAGATGTTACTTTAGAAACAGTATTGATTGGTACAGAGTTCAAGGTGTTTTCAGTTATTATATGAAGGTTTATATGCAGGTTTAGTAAGTTTTGTGTATATCAAATGTTGGGGGGTCAGTAGAATTCAGGACAATCCATGTAATATTTCAATTTAAGGGCTGAATAGTAAGAGGGAAATCAATTAGAATTTGCTGCTCGCACTTCAAAGTGCAATGAGATACCTTTATGGTCAAAATCAACAAGGAGACTATTTATGCAAGAAGATTATGCATACCCTCTAATCCAGCTATTCTATTTCAAAGGTTTATTTTTCAGCTATTTTTGTTAAGCACATAAAAATTCTTAATGCAGCATTTTTTCTTAAAAAAATTTTGAAATAAATTAAATGTCCTTTAATATGGGATTTTTTTTCCCCCTGACATACCTTGTTTGTTATCGCCTAGAAATTCTTCTAAGCATTTTCACACAGTTACTCAGCTTATTTTCATAACAATAGCAATCTTCAATCGACTTTAAAGATAAAGTAACCTAACCTGTGGGAGGTCACAAGAGATATTAAATGGGCAAGCTAGGGTTTGAATCCAAGCAAGAATTTTTAAAAATGAGGTAGACCTAAATTTACTGATAAAATAGCCAGGACATATTTTTAGGTTAAGAAAAGAAGCAAGCTGCATAATAGCAAATATAGTTCTACTTAAATAGCATTATTTATGTACATCTACATGTGAATATAAATGCTTAGAAAAGGTCTACAAGTTTTCATTCACACCAACTAACAATTAACATCTTATTTGTAAGGAGAGGTATAAAGTAGACTTCATTTTTCATTTTTTACTTTTTTAAAACTTCTAAATGATTTGAATTTTACAGTTTTAAATGGTAAAGCAAAGATATATTTCTTGGGTTGTTAAATTAAATTAAATGTAAGCCCCATTCCTACCCCTGCCCTAAAAGCAACAACTGAAAAAGCATAACAGTTACTGGTCATTATTTTGTTTCCTAATAATGAAAAGATGTAACTGAAAAATCTAATTTTATATAGCCTAAATTCACAAGTACATATACTCTGTATACAGCAAACATACTGTTCTGAAGAGAGGACTCTTACGGAGGAAAATAAAAGAACAGAAGGAAACTTGGACTGTGAAGTCTAGATGTTCCCCAAGAAAAACTGTGATTGCTGTGGATTCATAAAGGTAACAAAATGACTCAACAAACAATGGATTTAAAAGGAATATACCAAATATAAAAATCATAATAGAAGTTTGATGATTTGGTGTCTAATGCAGTCACTCTAAAAGGATTCATGTTTTTTTTTTTAATATCTATCTATAAACATGACTAAAGGAATTAGAAAATTCATTGTCCTGATAATCATTGTATTTATTTATGGCTACAAAATTCTTCTATATGATGAATGATAAAGGCAGGGTTAGAGTCCATTAGAATTTGATCACAAGAAGGAAATGTGGTACAAGAAAGACCTGTGAGCCATGATGTTACTGATACTGAATTTTGATAAATCCTCTAGAGTGATAATGTGATCAAATATTATTAATCCTATAAATTAACCCAAGTTAATAAGCTCCTTTAACACAAGCCCTTTCCTTTTAGTGTACCCATAAATAATCTGCTTTTATAACACGCTACATCTAGAGACACAGGTGTCATTAAGGCTTTAAGGCAACATTCTGGTTTCCTGCTACATCTCTAACAGCTCACTCTTGAGAGCCGGAGAGGGGAGAAGGAAGAGGGAGGTTGTGCCTGAGGTAAGGGGGTTGCAGGTGTTGGAGACAGGAAGACATACATAGCATCCAAGTGTGATATTGAGAATTTGAGAATCACCCCTTCTGCTAGAAAACTCCTTACTGCTGGTAGGCTTTGGCTAGGTAACCTAATTTCCTCAGTTTTGCAAAGAAATAAGGAATGGGCCTCAATCCACTTTCCTTAATTCGTTTAGTCAGATATGATTTGCATTGTACATTAATACTCTCTCTGTAGCAACTGAAGAATATTAAAAGTGATTCTCATGCTAGAAAGTGCTTCAGGTATTTTTGTCTTAACTAGAAGAGCCCAAGGGCAGAAAGACTAGGTCCCCAAATTTCTAGGAATGACATCTCCTTGTTTAGAGCATCCTAAAACATGCAGATGCTGCAGCCCACCTCCTAAGAAGAACTTTTAGTTGTTTAATGAGAGTAAAGATACCAGCCAAGCAATAGCAGTAAACGGATTCCTTTTTCATAAGTCTGTTATGCCTCATTTAGGAGATCTATTAAACCTCAAGTTAAAACGAGATTTTGTGACCCTTTATGGCTTTTAGAAACATTTTTCTTATTTTTCACTATTCACTGAATGGGTGGGAAAAAGTAGCTGGTGATCTTTTCAAACTCTCCATTAACTAAGGGCCTTTTGGTAAGTGGACACTTAAAATTGCAACTGAATGCCAAATTACATGTTTTCTACATATGAAGGCAGGCTAACAAGTGGGAATTCTAGGAGCAGTTACTATGTACTTGCAACAGCCCTTATTTCTCCTGAAAATGTGTTGAAACAAAATACTTAATATAAAAGTTTTGTTATTTAATGTACAAAATTCAAACTACTGCTTTAAGTCAAGCAAATTAATAAAAACTTCCGACTCTATAAAATATTTTTAAGGAATAAGGTACGTCATGGAGAGCTGAGCAAACTGAAGAAATAAAGATCATTGTTTTCATTTTTCATTTGTAGTAAACCCATCCCTTCATATGCCTTCATAGTACAATTTCCTAAATTCTACTTCTGATTCCTTTTCATTCCTTTTACCAAAGAAAACAAAATTAAAGACAAAACTTTGCTAAAATATTCAATGGAAATGAAACAACTAAGTTATTTTAATTAATTGTGTTTGTTGTCAAGCTAGACAGTATATTTATTTCTGTTCATCTTCCTTATTTCATTTTTGATTCATTTTATATTCTTTGAGAACTGTTTTGTGATACTGAAACTGTCACCTAGTGTCTTTGCTCTATTGCCTTCATTTATATCATCATCAGGTTCACTAATTATCCTGTATTTTCACCCAAATAGTTGATGAAGCATAGGACCTCCCTAAGGACTATTCTTGCCACTCCACTAGTCTCCTTTTGACCAAGCTGACATCAAGCACCACTCTTTGGTGTTTGTCACTTAATAGTTGTGTAATCCAGTCTTCTTTGATCTCACATTTCTCTGTCTTGTTAACATGACTATAATAAAAGTTTTTCTTAAATGTCTTGTGAAAATGAAGACATGAAAATCATGGTATTTTTCTGGTCTCATCACTAGGAACTATGTCAAAAGACATAGAAACATAATGTGAATTCCTTAAGGGAAGGCAATGTATCCTATCCATCCCTAAGTTTTCAGTTTCAGAACCAGTAACTGAATGATATGTAAATATATACTCAATAATTGTTTATTGGGACAGTCTAAGAATTTTGAAGAAGTTGCTTATCAGACCTAGAGATACCACTTTCTTACTGTCTGACTCAGTCTCTAAGAATCTGGGTTTTAAATTTGACACAAAACAGTGCTAAAAATTCTAATATCTCTTTCAGTTATAAAATTCTGCCAAGAGTGGCCATTCCTTACCTTGTGACAAAGTGGGATGATGACCCATTTCCCATAACTCTATGTAGTTTTCTGGAAGAAGTTTAATATATATATATATATATATATATATATAAATATATATATTTATATATATACACATTTTGTTTTTTTAGTATGTCAGTACATTCTGAGATAAAAGCAGTATATTGTCTCTACATTGTGTAAAGCAAATGTTTAATCATATTTAATTAAATATAAGAGTAAATTAATCATATTTAATTTAATATTGACTCTAAAGGCTCACTATGATGCTGATCATTTGAAAGCTTGAAAAAAAATCACACAGGCTGGATTTTTCATCCAGCTTGTAAATATGAACTCAGAAACTATACAACACTTTATTGGAAGGGTGGTAATTTTAGCATTAGTCAATGGACAATTCTGGGGAATGAGTGAACCTTTAATGACTCATCTTTACTCAGTCCTTCCAAGAAGTGGGGGCACTATTGTAATATGGTAAGCTGAAGAATTCCGTGTACAATGAAGGGAAAGATGTAGGCTTAAGTCTGAGTTTTATACAGACTAAGAGAATTATGAAATACAGATTTTCCAATACCCTAGTGTCTCTGTTTACTGTGGCTAATTAGCATGTGGATGATAGAAATGGGGCACACACATCAAACACAAATTGGCGACTCTGTCCTGCAAATTGCTTCCACCTGCCTCCCACTGGGAGTGATACTGACTTCTTAGCCATTTTCTTCTTATGTGTGGATGGAGGAAAACGGGATACTGTAGTTTTAGCAGCTTTAGTTTCATGGGTTTTATGAATGAAATGTACTGTCTTTATTAAAAAGAGCAATTTACTAAGGGATTTTTTTTTGGGGGGGATGGTGAGACATATAGGAAATGGATGTAGGTGTTAATTTCAGGGGAAAAACACAGACAATATTCACCAACCCATGAGGTTCCTCAGGGTGATAACTTAGTTTAATCTTTTTAGATCAGTCCTACACACTGACTCCATTTTGAGAGAATTTTAAAGACAAGGGTTGCAACATTGTGGTCAAAATTTAACTCATAAAACAGTAATAACTTAATCTCTAGAATATATAAGCAACTTATACAACCCAACAGCAAAAAAGCCAATCAATCAATGGAAAAATGGGCAAAAGACCTGAATAGACTGTTCTCTAAGGAAGATATACAGATGGCCAGCAAACACATGAAAAAATGCTCACCATTGCTGATTATAAGAGAAATGCAAATCAAAACAACCATGAGATACCACCTCACACCAGTCAGAATGGCCATCATTAATAAGTCCACAAATAACAAGTGCTGGAGAGGAATGTGGAGAAAAGGGAACCCTCCTGCACTGTTGGTGGGAATGTAAACTGGTACAGCCACTATGGAGAACAGTTTGGAGATACCTTAGAAATCTATACATAGAACTTCCATATGACCCTGCAATCCCACTCTTGGGCATCTATCCGGACAAAACTCTACTTAAAAGAGACACATGCACCCGCATGTTCATTGCAGCACTATTCACAATAGCCAAGAGCTGGAAACAACCCAAATGTCCATCAACAGATGATTGGATTCAGAAGATGTGGTATATATACACAATGGAATACTATTCAGCCAAAGAAAAGGATGACATAATGCCATTTGCAGCAACATGGATGGAACTAGAGACTCTCATACTGAGTGAAATGAGCCAGAAAGACAAAGACAAATACCATATGATATCACTTATAACTGGAATCTAATATCCAGCACAAGTGAACATCTCCACAGAAAAGAAAATCATTGACTTGGAGAATAGACTTGTGGCTGCCTGATGGGAGAGGGAGGGAGTGGGAGGGATCAGGAGCTTGGGATTATCAGACACAACTTAGAATAGATTTACAAGGACATCCTGCTGAATAGCATTGAGAACTATGTCTAGATACTCATGTTGCAACAGAACAAAGGGTGGGAAAAAAAAGTAATGTATACATGTAAGGATAACCTGACCCCCTTGCTGTACAGTGGGAAAATAAAATTTTTAAAAAATGAAAAAAAAACAAACAGTAATAACTTACATGCACTGGAGCACTACTATAAGGGTGATGTGGGAGAGGGCAGAGGGAAGCTTGATGAAAACCATAAATGCTTATATGAATGTTAAATATAATTGGAGAGTCCTAGTATTGATGGCGAAATAGATGATTGTTTAGTTAGAAAAGTTTCTCAAGTACGCGCAGAATAAATGCTTTAGATGTTTATGGCAACTATTCAATTAGTTCAACTATTCATATGCTGGGCTTCAACCCTTCTGCACTCCAGCCCTTCCCCATGTGTAGGGAATAAGGACAGTGGCAATGTACCTGGAACTACTGGAGGAAGAGATATAGGCTACTCAAGGGTAAGAAAATACAAAGATCCAAACTCTTAATTCTCCAGCAAGGTAGTTATTCAAGGCATCTCTCCCCATGTGACCTAGATTCGGAACTGGCAGGCATTGCCTAGCCCACCTCTCTGGGATCACTGCACTGCCCCCACCAACTAGTGTTTCTGTGGCTCTATGTCACAAACCACTTATTTCTACATCTTCTGCCATCAGGATCCTGGGAAAGATGTTCATGATCACCATCTCTGAAAGGAACTGATTGCCTACGTGATTGGCCAGTTCTCCACAGAGTGGGGAAAACCTTATTAAAGACACTTTTAGCTACATGATTGCACCGTCAGCAGTAAGGCTCTCCTCCTTTCTTCCCTCTTTCTTTCTCCACATTCTCTAATAGAAGTCGTACATAAACTCATTCCCTTCTTGGGTTGCTCATCTTGAATTCAAGAGCCCTAGAACCACCTGTCAAGTCTCTTCTGAACCTGGATGTGACATGAAGAAAGGAAGGGAGACAAGAAAGTTACAAAGTACTGGCTCACTTCTCAGAAAGGGTACAATGGTGGTTTGGAAACATTTGGACTTGCAAGGGTGAGGTGATCCAAGGAACCGGGGAACTGGCTTCTTAACTGCATCCTCCCTCACCTTCCACTCCATTGCTCTACATTGCACCTGCAGGAGCTTCCCATCTGCCTCTGCCCTTCTCCAATATCCTTCCAAGTGTAAATGATGTGGAGTGGAAGAGGCTCTTAGCATGGTAATCTCTGGGCCATATTCTATGCTCATGAGCAAAATAAACTGAGCAATCTGCCAAGGAGTAGTTTCTTTTTTCATGCTCATCAGTTTAGGGCAGTGGTAACAAAGTAGTGGCAAAATTTTCTGAAGACTCTCCTTGTGAGTATCTCTGAACCTCCTGAACTCCTGCGCCCCATGCTTGTATAGAAATCTCCATCACAATCCTGGCTCCTGGGAAAGGAAGTGAGAGCATGATGCCAATACTTCCAAAGGGAAAAGGCTTGACATCTACCACTTGCTTTGGTGACAAACATGGAAAACATGCATGGTTTTTAATTCCCCATGTGCCAATTAGCCTCTCAATAAGATGTAGGACACTTAAGTTCCTCTAGTATATACCAGGCATATATTAAGTACTACCTCATTTATCCTCTGAGCAATCCTATAAAGTCACTGCTGGTATCACACCTATTTTACACATGAGAAAACAGGCTGGGAGAGATCACATAACTAACAGAAGGTCATGCAGCTAGTAAACTGTGGGGCCAGGATCTCCATCCAGTTCTGGATGATTCCAAAGCCTTTACGTTCTACTGCTTTAGCAAGTGGGATATGTGGAATCTAGAATGTTCTAGCCCACAGAGAAGACGTTTTACATTTCCTATTTATTTTCTTGGCTGAGTCATGATAAAGCATTGTTTCAGTTCCTTAGAATAAAACTAGAACAAGATGTACACAATAGATCAGAATCCTCCTGAGTCCCACTGTGCCCCAGAAGCTGAGGAATTCTCTGCATTTCAAGCCTCAGACAAAGCTCTGAGCTTAAGCCCCTTGAGCTATGAACATTGTCAGAGCTAAATATGTAGACCCAAGAACTGGAAGGGGTGATCAACACACGTCTCACACTGGTAGGTTAAGGCAACTCAGTTCCTATTCAGGAAGAATCAATATTTAATAATCCTTTTTGAGGATAGGAATTTTTCAAGGGAAGAGAAGCAGGAAAATGTGATTGCGACCTACGATTTCATAGGAACATAGAGGGAAAAAAGGTCAAAGAAGTTCATCTAGCAGGGAGTCAGGTGACCCAGCTGTGGGCCCTGCCTCTTGTACCAACAAGCTCCATGACCTTGGACAATCACAACAACCTTTGTTCATTGTACTCCATGTGTTGAGAATTTACTAAGTACTTTGTATGTATTATTTCATTTAGGATTTAGAACACCCTTCTAAACTAGGTATTATAAAGCTTCTTCTTAGAGATAAAGAAACTAAGGCTGGAGGAGCTGACATCACTTGGCCAAGACTACAAAGCTAGTTAGTGGCCAAGCTAGCAGTAGAACATAAATATGAATCCATCACTCAAACTTAAGACCTTTAGGCTACTCTGTCCTTCAAAGTGTATTTCTTTATCCATAAAGTTCTGATTGTGGGCCACGGGATCTGAAAAGTGCTTGACTGCCCAACTTCTGGGAGTCCCTGAAGATCTCACCATTTAAAAGAGGCAATGCGAATCAGGCATTTTCAAATTCTTCCTTTCTTGTGGACTGTGAACACTAGTAAAATGAACTGAATTTGTGTACTATGATGACACCCCGCTAGAATCTGATTTATTTTGAAGAAGTGGCTATTTCCAGATGTAGAATTTTCAGATGACACTACCATACTATGGTCCTTCAGTTTAAAAACTACACCATTCCAGGTTCTCCCATCCTGCCCATAGCAGCAAAGACTCTTTCCCAAAGTGGAGGAAATTCTACCTCAAGTATCACTACCTGCTTAGCGGCCAACAGACTCATCACACTGAGAGTGTAATTCATGGCCATAGTTCCTAGGGGGCCAATACTTGTGGTGAGAGTGAAAGGAGGAGATACTGTTCAGGTACCACTGGTACCTTTGCTATAACATGGATACATGGGCAGAGTACACAAGAGTTCTGGCTCGTGTAGCCCACATCAAGGACAAAAAGCTACACTAACCCAACTTTGCCCTTCACAGACCATCTCAAGTTGGGGGTACCTCTAGGTGTTCCAGTTGCCTACGTCTCTACCTGCTGCTAAAGGTGTTGGAGAAAGAGAAAAGCATATATGGCAATGACTTGATGTGCAAGACCGAGTCATAACATCTGAAATGAAGTCAGGGACCCAATTCAGAAGTATCAACTGCTACAAAAACACACCCAGAGGAATTCATTGGTGAGTTCCCAGAAGATTAAGTGGCTTGTCTTTTTTACAATAGGAGGGGATTCTCTTTTTCCAGATCTCCTGTTGTTCAAGCCTGAGATAAGTCTGAGATGCAGACGATCGCTGAAGCTCATTCAGGGAAGGGAGAGGAAGACCAGTTGCTCTCTTTAAGGACATGGCTCTTCATCCAACCACAGTATGGGCAGGGGACAACTCACCCTCACCTTCCAGAGCAAGGGAAATGTCCCAAGCCATGGTGAGGCTGTCACAGGAACCCTGAACTATAAGATGTACTTTACCCAGATAGCTTGGTTCAGTCATCAGCTCTTTACACAGGGCTCCAGTGGATTCTGAACACTGAACAAACACACGAACCAGCCTCATAACCTTTAATAATGCCACAGCGTTCAAATGCAATGACAGTAATTTGAGCACAGGCAAACACAGAAGGGCTGCTGGGAAACCTGAAAAATGCTATCAGAAATGAATCCTTCAGAGATTTCCTTCCTCTGGTTCATATTTGCCCTTTTGCTCCAATCTTTAGTCCACTTGATGCTTCGTGAAGGGAATAAAGGGGATGTTGGAATAGCAATTTTCAATATCCAAATTCCAGACAGATTCGCCAGCTACAGACAGAATTCAAATCCAAGGCATTCCTGGAATCCCCATGTTAATTACCACATTATCAAGTCCTGGAAGGACTGTGAGCTATTGTATAAGGATTCTGAGTAACTCAATTCCCCTAATGAACTCAAGCCACCCAGACAATGGAATGAACATCCCGTAGCCAGTCTGGGCTGCTGCTTCTCACCCCCGCAGTCTCAGGGCCCTGGCCTCTCCCAGTTTGGCACGTGGCCTGGCCTTTCCCACTGTCAGCCTCCTTGGTGCAGCTTGGCAGCCTTCCTTGTCCACAGGAACCACCCACCCAGAGTCTTGTCCCACCCCTTCCATTGACCCAGCCTCTGCCACCCATGCTACAGTGTCTGCTGGCTCATTGCCATCATTGCCTTCTGTTCTGTGTGTTCTGCATTGTTCACCTGGGTTATTGGCTGTGGCTCTGGAGTTCCCAACTCCAGCTGTTTTCTGGGCAACACCTATGCTTACCTAGTTTGTGTGCTCCAGGGATGAGCCCATGTGGTGCTGCTGTGCTTGCTGCTGCCAGGTGAACCTGGACCATCGCTTTGGAGCATCTTCAGCCTACCCCTCTACCCACTGACCCCTAAAATGCTTTGGGTCAGTGCTTCTCAACTTTAATGTGAATCACCTGAAGTTTTTGTTAAAATGCTGATTCTGCTTCAAGAGATCTGGAGTAGGGCTTGAGATTCTGCATTTCTAACAACTTTCCAGGTGACAGCAATTCTGCTCGGCCAGGAGCAAAAGTGAGTAGCAAAGCTCTAGGAAAGAGGCTTTGTCTTCTTCATCTTTGCATTTCTGAAGTGTCAACCTTATCATCACTGCTGCAGCCCTTCTCCATTTGCCATAGTGGACGTAGAAAGATGCTTATGACACAATCCCTGCCCTCAACACACATAGTCTGGGGCAGGGTTTCTTAACGCTTTCTTATTCACATTTGGGGATGATCATTCCTTGTCATAGTAATTATAACCATTTCCTGTTCTGGCCTCATTTAGGGGAAATGATACTTGCACATTTCAAAGATAAACATCTAACTACTTCATGGACATAATGAATTTCCATGGATATATTTCCTGTGCATTATGAGGGAAAAAAGAAATCTTATCTTTAAGAATAATTCAGATGGAGTATAGGTATTTATAAGAAAATGAGACACAATAAAAAATAACAGTTTTATTTAAGGATGTTTGTACTGCTTTTTTGGCATTATATGAACCCTCATATTAGAAAATGACAGAAAAGAGTATGTGCACATATAACTCTGGAAATGAATTCAAGCAGAATGGTTCATTTTGTAGTGGGGTTCACCTTAACACATGCTCTCAAGCACCTACATCTTTCCTCTACAGGCTTTGTAAGGATGAAAGCATTTCCAAGGTCCTGTCTATTCTTAGATGCTCTGCTTCTACACAAATGCATCTGACATCTGACGATGCATAAACAGGATGATGAGCCAGCAAGCAGATAAGCCTGGGGAACCTGAGTAAGAAGGAAGCTGGGGAGAGTTCACATTTATGGGATGGAAGAGACAAGGGCCAGAGCTTGCAATCTTGCGTCCAAAGGTACAGTTGAGATAATATTGTCAGTATCTGGGCTCATGTATCGGGGTCACAAGTTGAAAGAGTTTAGATCATATGCTGATACGGAGGTGGGAAGAGGATGAGTGTAAAGATAAACAATAAGTCTGTGACTAGAGAATCCAGAGGTGCAAGGGCGTTTGAGGACATGTACAAAGAGGAATGGAGGACAAGGGGGTGCAGAGCATGGAACATTTCCATGCAAACTTTTTAGACACAGACTTGGTTATTATCCCTTAACATTTTACAAATGGAAGCCAAAAATAGGCCCACAGGGAAAGTTCTTGGAAATCTACACCGATTGGACTGGAATACCCAGAGTTGCCAAAGGAAAGAGTGACACTTGGTTCCACTGCCAAAGACTGTAAGCCTTTGCACAAATAATGGCAAACCTTTCCTTTCAGAACATGGTTTCTTAATTTAAGCTCTAATGTCAGTTCCTGCACAGAAGTGGAAATCAGCAGATCTGAAGTTGAGGCAGGGCTCCATGGCTAGTTGGCCATGTGAAACAACATTTTGGCTCCAAGTTTCCTATTCAGAGAATGGGGAAGCTAATACTTTCCACTAATCTATGCTGAAAAATATTGGGATGAGTCAGAAGACAAATCTCTGATTTTTTTTGTTTGTTTAATAAAGAGTGTTCCCCCATTGACTGTAATAAAGGCTTGTTTTGTCCATAAATTGAATTCATCATGATACATAATTCATCCAAAGGAAACCAAAAACCCTTTTATAATACTGCCTGTTGGATTTAATATTATAATTTATCTGGAGGGGTACAGTCTATGCTTAGATTTCTTAGCACGGGCAGCCAAGGATCCTGGTTGCCAAAAGTGTTTGGTTAGTAACACACTTTGATCACATAATGTAAACAAACCCACAATTGTCAACTTTGAGTATCATCTTATGTTCTATTGAGTTTGTGACTTTCAGTGGCATGGGAATGACAGCAAAGGCTCTGGAACCATCCAGAAGGGAAAATGAATAGTACTGCAGCTTAGGTTGGGATAATGCAACACACTAAGCAGTCAACTCTAAGACTGTTGTCAATCCTGGGTCATTAAGAGCCAAAATAGACTAACAAAAAATAAATAAATAAACAAACACTAAAAGATTCAGAAAAAAGAAATAATAAAATGAAATAAAATAATATACATCCAAACAAACACAGAGAGTTTCTTTTCTCAAGTCTAAGAGACCCACTTGGGTTCAATATATGAACTAATAGAGCATAGAATTGTTCTCCTCTTGTGGGCACCTGCCTTTTGCTAGTTTCTGAATAGAAATGGTTTCATGATTTGCTGCCAAGACAATAATTCTGAATAATTATTAATTACTAATAACTCTTCCTATGGTGAAAAGAGAAAGAATCTAACTGGAATGAAAGGAATCTAACAGAATGGCAGCATGGCCATTGCATGGAATCACCCAATTAGAGCCTCAATATCTGGATTCTCAATCAATCACTACCTTCCTGGATCACACTGGACAAGGATATACCTCATCTTGTTTCTTCTCCAAAGTGATAAGACTAAGCTAGACATCTGTAAGATCTGTCATGAAGAGATAGAGAGAGTCAGGTAGAAGAGTCACAGGATATATTTGATGCAACATGGGATGGAAAGTAACCAGTGACCACTTAGTTTGAGGGAACCTGGATCATTTCTGATCTGAGCTCCCAGGACTTTCAGAAGTCATGGCTAATATGCTAGTGCTAAACTTTACTCAGGAAGCAGAAGAAATTTCTCTGTTGGGAAGAAACAAAAACAGAAACAGAATGAAAATTAACCCCCAAAGATGTGCTGCGCTCACAATTATTTCCGATGGTGGTTCAGTCCTGAGGGGGAGGAGGGAGCCAGGTAGATGCCATAGAGATCAGACACCTGGCTGATTAGCTCCACTGGGAATGCTGCACAGGGTAAAGCTTTGTCATCCTACCTCTTTGAAGACACATTTTCTCTGGAGGTCTTTAAAAATAGGACTGGCTCTCAGCAGGTAAGATGACAGTATAAACCTGCCCCAAGAGAAGGGGATAGGGAAATACATTCCCCCAAATATTTGGGGCATTGGGTCCTGTGGACAGTTGGGCTCTAAAGCTAACTGGAGATATTTGGATGATGTTTATTCAACCTAAAACTCCGACTAAACATGATAAAATTCTAGTTGAATTGACTGTTTTGCAGAAAAGAAAAAAAACTATGCTTGTGAAATCCAACTTCTTTTTGTTATTGTTAATGTTTCACTTTTTGAAAACTGAATTTAGCTTTTGTGGGAACAGGGACCAAAGTGGCAGTGCTTCAGGCAAAAATCTCACTTTGTCTCTATTTACCTTCTTAGCCACTGTGTGTTTTTAATGTGTTTTAATGACAAGAACTACATTTTCAACACAGGAATCAAGTTCACAGAGATTTGCAGCTCCTGCTGTTCTTTGCAGTGATCAAGGGAAACTCCTCCCTAGGGAGGGCTTCCGGCTCTGGGAGCCACACAGATAAAAAACACCAGAGTTTTGGGCTGTACCCACGTGGTCCTATCTTCCTAAAATTGGTTATTGAAATATTCTCAAATATCTAAGCAATTCATATTAAATAAATCAAGGATGACATGAATATTTTACTTAGTAAACAAATATTTTTTGAGATGTAATTGACATAACATAAAACCTACCCTCTAGAAGTGTATATAATTCAGTGGCTTTTTAGCATATTCACAAAGTTGTACAACCATCGTCACTCTCTAATTCCAGAATATTCTAATCACCTAAAGAAGAAACCTGTGTCAATTACTAGTCACTCCTATTTTTCACCTTCTTCCAGCCCCCACCACTCACTAACCTACCTTGTCTTTATGTAGTGGTCTATTTTGAATATTTTGTATCCATGGAATCATACTTTATGTGGCTGTTTGTGGACAGCTTCTTTCTCTTAGCATAATGTTATCGAGTTCATATCACAGCATATGTCAGTACTAATATTCTTTAAGTAATTATGAGACAGCTAGGTATGAAAGCTCTTCTCTACTTTCAGATGTAGGGAGTTGGAGCAGTCTCAGCTCCTCTTCATGACCAACTTTAGATGTCATGGTCCCAAGCAGCATGTCTACAGTGCAGACCAAGGGTTACCAGGACCAAATATAGTTGGACTAACCCACTGGGACAGGCCAGATTTCATAGAACACAAGAACAAGGAAGGACATAGTTGGGAAATGAGGAAATAAAGTACAAGATAAAAGAGGCTAAGGGGCACAGTTAAGATCTGAGTACACAGTGAGAGGCCAACTAAGAGAGAAAGAGCAGTGGGTGAGATGAGGTCAGTGGCCAGGGAGGTCAGCCAAGCAGCCAGGTCTAGGTCTGGAGCTGGCTTAGGGTATGGGCTCAGGAGTTCTCCATCATCAAACCACAGAATATTTGCACTGGAGGAAAACTTAGAGTAGTCTTACCCAACTCCATCATTTGAAAAATGAACAGCCTGGAATCCCAAAGAGGCTAAGAGCCTTCCCCAAGCTCACAAACCTTGAAGATTATCTCCTGAGTCTCCTTCCTCTCAGTAAAACACATTTTCTACAATAGTCACTGTCACAGTCCCAACAGTTGGATTTGGTCATATGCTGGTGTCAAAATGCAGCTTAGCAGGCAAATATTCACATATCTTCACGCTATGTGAGAGCCCGTTGAAGGTCTCAATTTGTTTTGTTTTTTTTAGGACTGCATCTGCAGCATATGGAAGTCCCCAGGCTAGGGGAGGAAGCAGAGCTACAGCTTCCAGCCTACGCCACAGCTATAGCAACTCAGGATCCGAGCCATGTCTGTGACCTACCCCACAGCTCACAGAAAGGCCGGATCCCTGACCTGCTGAGCGAGGCCAGGGATCAAACCCATATCCTCATGGATTGTAGTTGGGTTCATTACTGCTGGGCCAAGATGGGAACTCCCTCAAAATCTTGCACATTAGCTTAGGAAAAGTTTGGTGTCTTCTGACCTATATCCTTATTGAGTATTATCTAAATATACGTGGTTCCTTTATATTTTAAATAAATTTCACAAATTTGTATCAATCCATAGTTTTAGAAACTGAAAGAAATGAATGAGGGTCCCTTGAAGATCAACCAGTAGAAAGACCTACTTCTGCACTATGATGAGAAGAGTGACGCTCAGAATATGCACATAAATATCATGTAAGGACCACTAAAAAGTGCTCAGTGTTCAACAGCCTTGTAAAATTAACAGTTCAAAAGGCATGACTCCAAGAGTGCTTTTCCATTTAAAATCCAGAACTAGAGCTTTTTAATCAATTTTGCTAGAATCATGCTATAGAGGCAGTTTTTAGTCATTCAGAAAAATTTAAAAAGGAAATTAAAAATAAACAGATCTTAAGGACTGAGGATTGGTTAAAATTATTTTGGTGCATTCACAGAATGAAACAATTAAAGGAAATAAGATGGTAGTATAGATGTATATTTATTGACACGGAGAGTTGGATAACTTGTTGAAAGACAAAAGCTTTCAGGAGAACATTTAAAGTTTGATCCTATATATCATACACATACACATATTCAAAGACAACATCTGGAGGATAGTCGTAAAGTATTGAGAATTACATCCCCAGTGGAAATGTGAGAGGGATTAAGTTTTTGTGTTACTTTGTCTTTGTTCTCTTATCTTTATCTTTTTTTCTAAAAATGAACATTAATTACTTATAAAATTAAAAGATGTTAAAAATAGACATCATTTTGAATATTGTGATTGCAAAACAGGTTCATTATTATTTGTTCCTACAAAAAATATCTTTTAGAATCTATAACAAAAATAAAAACCAAGGTGCCTTTATCATCTTCAGAAACTCAGAAAGCACTCAAATCTTCTACATCAAATATTAATCCATACAAAGAGAAGCCTGTGAAAGGAAACAAATGCACAGGGCTGTAATTTATCTTTCCTTTTGCTTCTATTGCCCTTCTGTCTCAAAGAGGTATAGCTCATTTTCACTTCTTTTTATTTCTTAAATCAAGATCTTTTGTCTAGGCTAAGCACAGAATTTATAGTTTGGGATTTTTCTTCAAGCTTTAGGCCATCTACTTGATATCTGAAACATGCAAAGTCACCTCTGCCTTGTTGCAAAGTTTACAAAGCATGACTTCAAGGGGCAAATGTACTGAGTTTCTACTCATCTTGATCTCATAGGAAAATCCTATTAATAGGGCACTTTGAATCACCCCATTTGCTTACTCATGAGGTTGAAAGCTACAAGAGTAGATCATGTTTATGTTACAAGGCATCAAACTACTAGAGTTCTCATAATGAACAATGGTGACAAGCACCACTTTCACCAACGAGAAAGATTCTCCTTATGGCTCCTGTAAATTACACAAGCATTTTAAAGAATGGACTCCTATATATACACAATGGAATACTACTCAGCCATAAAAGAGAACAAAATAATGCCATTTGCAGCAACATGGATGGAACTAGAGACTCTCATACTGAGTGAAGTCAGAAAGAGAAAGACAAATACCATACAATACCACTTATATCTGGTATCTAATACACAGCACGAATGAATCTTTCCACAGAAAAGAAAATCATGGACTTGGAGAATAGACTTGTGGTTGCCTGGGGGGAGGGGGGGAGGGAGATGGATTGGGAGCTTGGGGTTAATAGATGTAAACTATTGCTTTTGTAATGGATTACCAATGAGATCCTGTTGTGTATCACTGAGAACTATGTCTAGTCACTTATGATGGAGCACGATAATGGGAGAAGAAACAATGTATGCAGGTATGTCTAACTGGGTCACCATGCTGTACAGTAGAAAAAAAAATTGTGTTGGGGAAATAACAATAATAATAATAATAAAAAAAAAAGAATGGACTTCTAGTTCCAAAACCAAGGGACCAAATTCAAACACGAGATAGTATTGGATAGCAAGTGGATCGCATAAACAGAATCAGCAGCTCTTATTTTTAGATTTGGAATCATGGCCTGATTGATATAGTGTTAGAGATTATCACTTGCAGCAAATATAGGTTAGTTTTACATCTCATAATTTTTCACAATTCTCATATTCTCAAGGTCTATTGTTTCAGTTTTTTTTAACAGATTTATTGATATACCATTAACATACAATAAACTGAACCTAAAGTGTTCAGTTTCACAAATCTGATAAGTTTTGGAAGACATAGCTGTGAAACTACTGCCACAATCAAGATAATGAACAATCCATCACTCCCTAAATTTCCTGGTACGCCTACACTGTTTCCTTCCAGGGGAACCAAGGAACTTACTTTCACTAGAGAGAATTTTGAATTTCCAATAGTTTTACAAAAATGGAATGACCCATTATGTACTCTTTTTGGTAAGGGTGAGTCTGGCTTCTTTCACTCAACATAATTATTTTCAGAGTCATCCATGTTGTTGCATGTATAGTCTATTCTTTTTTATTCTTAAATAGTGTTTAGGAATAGTGTTCATTCTTAAATAGTGTTTAAGAATAGTGTTTGAGAATAGTGTTGTAGTATATGGATGCACCACAACTTGTTTACTCATTTACTTGTTAATAAGAGTATCAGACACTCCTGCCTCATTCCTGATCTTAAGGAAAAAGCATTCAGTCATTTACTAATAAATAGGATGTTAGTTTTAAGTTTTTCATGTATGTCCTTTATTAGGTGAAGGACATATTATTCCTTCCTTTTCCTTCTATTGCTAGTTTTTCTGAGAGTTTTCATTAGGAATGAATATTGGATTTAGTCATTGCTTTTTTTACACCCTATTTTGATGATTATGTAATTTTTTCCTTGTTGAATTTGTTAATATGATGCACATCAGCTTAATAGTATAATCAACACTTTCATTTTTTTAAACTACTGTTAAACTTCAAAACAAACCAATTTGTGAATAAGCAGAAGGCTGGTCAAGGTTGCTGCCTTCATGCCATTGGACTTGACTGAGTGGGATAAAAAAAAAATAACTATTTTCTTTCCTAAGTATACTCTTTTGATTTTCAATTGTCTAAATATGTTTCAACTGCCTTTCAGTTTACATTTGCTAGGTGCAATTGTGTTAGTTTTGAACTAGTATTAGAAAAGGAAAACAAAGCTCACTGGATTTTAATGTTGATATATAGCTTTAGATGTGGCACCAATTCATGACCTCTGACTGAAGAATTGTTAAAAATAAAGAAAAATAAAAATGGATCGTGCCTCTTTAATGGTACTCTCACATTCAAAATAAACCTTCTGGAATATTTATCTAAAATATTTTCGTGAAGCTAGAATATCAGTCATATTAGAAAACTATTTTACAGTAACAGGGTCCCAGAGATATGTATTTATCTAAACTTTACCTTAGTTTTATGTAGCCTTTGGCATATGGTTATACTTTGTTAAGACACAAAAAATGGGGGAATACTCAAAAGCTTCTTGCAATGAGAACATTTGTCACTAGGCTGTATCAAGAAATGAACCTGGGCATGCAACCAAAACAAGTAATTGCACTGGTCTTGGGCCAAGTTAAATTATATTCTATAAATTCTCTGAAGAAAAAAGTTCATAGGTTTTGTATTCAAAAGTTACATGAAAAAAATATCATATGGAAGTCTTTTGTTCTCCAAGCAGGATCTGAGTTTCCGTTGTGAAGACAACCTCTCTGGGTATCTAGAACTGCTTGACATGGTCTGCATTGTGATAAGGGAAGTGTTGGTTTGTGCTAATCATGGTCAATAAAAACATTTTTGGTCTCTGAGTGGGATCCATTCAGAACAGCATGATTCTGAATGAAACTGGTCTTTTTTCGCAGTTGAAGGGCAGAAGGAGACTGAGAAGCAGACTTACCACTTGGGTATTGGGGAAAGAAAGTAATTTACTAAAAGGAACGCTACTTGAATAAGTTTAGATACCTCTGCAAAGTGTTGGGCTTACCTCATTGGAAAAAAGCTAGAGACATTCAAAGAGCTTAAGAGATTAGAAGGATTTTTTCTTATTAATTTCTGCATTGTGTATGAACATAGAATTGGGTTAAAGAGTAATAAAAAAGTCTCATGTTGAAAGTCTGTTGAGTTCATTATATAGATATTAAAATTAAAATTAAGAGTATATTCTTGTTGTTTAAGCATGGGATAAAAATTTAGCTGAGATCATGACACTTTCATAACAAAACAATGTTTTCCATTCTCAAAGCCCCGTTTCCCTTTTAAAATAGCTAGAAGCATGAATTCAAGAACACCAGCTTGTAAAAAAAATGTCTCCACCATTTTTAATGACTAAATAATATTTCTAAGTCATTCTATAACAAAAAGTCTGCATTGTTACATATGTCATATCAATTACAAATAATAATAGTAATATCCTCAACACTCAATATAAACTAAAAGTTCCAGGACTGCATATATTCATTTAAATGTTAATTGCAACTGCTTAATAAAAATGAAATGTCTATTGATCTCACATTGTACTTTTATAGAATTATAGAGGCCAACAGTTTACCCAAGTTTATTATTAATTCAGAAAAAAAATTCTTTTTGATAAAATTACCATAAACAAACTGTTATTGGTGATGGACAGGCCAAGGCTAAGTGATTACGTGGATGTCAATGAAATACACTGGAATCAAGACTGTTAATAATGAAATCATTATGATCATTATCATGCCAAAATAATGATTCTGAAATCAACATACAACTACACATTAACATGAAGAGGAGATGTAGTTCATTAAGGCAATTTGTTTCACTCATTTTTTGGGTGATGGAAAATAGCCTTCCTTTGAATTTGGCAAGGAAACTCTGTAACCTGAATACTTCCATACACCATTCCTAAACCACTTGTGAATTTCAATGCGTTTAGTCAATCTGAACGAAAACACAGAGGCAGGGAAAATGTGGACGATACATACTTTTATATATGAAGATAAAATAACTTTAGAAAATAAAAAAAACTAGACTACCTTGTCAGAAATATTTATTATAGAGGATAAACTTGGTTGATGGGGTCAGTATGGCCTTCTAGGGACTGGATTATATTTTTCTCAGAATCTGCACCCAGCATCTTCAAATATATTTATGAACGAAATGCACTGGGTTGAGCGGATTCACTTGTAATTCCAAGGCTAGTGACACTTGAGGGCCTCAGGGACTTCCATTTAACAGATGAGGTTTAAAAAATTTATCAAATTTGGAGTTCCCATCATGGCTTAGTGGTTAATGAACCTGACTAGTATCCATGAGGACATGGGTTTGATCCCTGGCTTCGTTCAGTGGGTTAGAGATCCTGCATTGCTGTAAGCTGTGGTGTAGGTCACAGATGAGGCTCAGATCCCAAGTTGCTATGGCAGAGGTGGTAGCTACAGCTCCGATTGGACCCCTAGCCTGGGAACCTCCATATGCCATGGGTGCAGCCCTAAAAAGACAAAAAAAAATGATCAAATTTGAGATTATTGATTTCTGATACCACCCTGCCCCACCTACCAGTCATGATTTGAGTATTTGAATGAAGTCTTGGGATGTTCTGTAATAATATATGTATTTGTTGGTTTCTATACCTTATTTCAATGAAAAACCTGGATAACTCTGCCTAAGATAGTGCAGTGAAAAACTAAACATAAAGATAACCAGTGTGTAGAAAGGTAATATAGCTGGAGTGTGAAAAAGGGATGCTGTAATCCCAGAGGCAACAACAAATTCTCACAACACCATTTGCTGGCATTTTGGAAAGCCTTTCACAAAGTGCTGATGATATTCTCTGTTGGATGGTTCCATCTGCTGCACACACAAGGCCTGCGTGTCAAATCATGTTCTGACAGATTGTTTGCACCTTAAAATGTAACCCTCAGTGAGGTGTACTGATGCAAAGATGTGGCAATAGGAAAGAGTGGAATATGTGCCAGAAATAGACAAGTAAATAAGGCAATCCCTGTGCTTCAAGATCTCCCATTTTATTGGTCAGAGACACATAATGGGTGCATGGGTGTGAAGTGGGAGAGTCAGGAGAAGACTTCGCAGAGAGAATAGCACTGAAGAGATTCTTGGAAAAATGAAAAGGAGGTTACAAGCAGATAATTTAGAAATCATTGAGATTTGACTTTAAGATGTGTTTGTACTACCTTTGAATAATGGTGGATCTTAAATTAGAATTTTTTCATTTTGTTTTGTTTATATAATGATTTTTATTTATTTTTTTCATTATAGCTGGTTTACAGTGTTGTGTCCATTTTCTACAGTACAGCAGGGTGATCCAGTTACACATACATGCATAGATATTTTTTTCTCACATTATCATCCTCCATCATGAGTGACTAGATATAGTTCCCAGTGCTACACAGCAGGGTCTCATTGCTTATTCATTTCAAAGGCAATAGTCTGCATGTATCAACCCCATGTTCCCAATCCATCCCACTCCTTCCCCCTCCCCCCGGAAACCACGAGTCTATTCTCCAAGTCCATGATTTTCTTTTCTGTGGAAAGGTTCATTTGTGCTGTATATTAGATTTCAGATATAAGTGATATCACGTTCATTGCCACACCATTCACAATAGTCAAGACATGGAAACAACCTAAATGTCCACCAACCTATGATTGGATTAGTAGTATTTCATATACACAATGAAATACTACTCAGCTATATAAAAGAACGACATAATGCCATTTGTAGCAACATGGATGGAACTAGAGACTCTCATACTAAGTGAAGTAAGTCAGAAAGAGAAAGACAAATACCACATGATATCACATAAATTAGAATTTGATGTCCACTGATAGATAAATGGATAAAGACGGCATACTCATATACAGTGGACTACTACTCATCCATAAGAATGAATAACGTCCTTTGCAGCAACATGGATGGAAGCAAATATCATCATACTAAGTGAAGTAAATCACAAAGAAACAGTGAAATATGATATCACTTATATGTGGCATCTAAAATATGACACAAGTAAACTTATCTATGTAACAGAGATAAACTTAGGGACGTAGAGAACAGACTTGTGGTTGCCAAAGGGGGGCAGGGAAGGGGGTGATGGATAGATTGTGAGTTTGGGATTAGAAAATGCAAATTATTATAGATAGATAGAAAGAAAGAAGATGGATCTGAATCACTTTGCTGTATGCCAGAAACTAACACATTATACAATTGTATTATAATTTTTTTTTTAAAAAGACAGACTTCTCTGCCCCATCAGATCAGAGATCCTACAGACAACTTCAAGAGCTCTTCTACCTTATGAGGGGCTCTTGGGAGCTGGTCAGCAGCTACTGAATGAAATCATTCCTAGAGAAGGAACAGGAAGACAGAATCAAATTCCTTCACAGGGTAGGAGCTTCTTCAAAAACAAGGCTCCATAATGACCTGGTGGTCCTATTAGACACAGGTTGCAGGGCCCCAGTTCCTGAATCAATAGATCTGGGATGGGGTCTAGAATTTGTCTTTCTAACAAGTTCCCCTGATAAGAAGATAATTCACCAGAGGAAGCTACTAAAAATGTACACAATAAAACATTATACAAAAAAGGGGAAGAATCATATTTTTTGACATGAAAAATTATACAAAATTCAAACTTTATATACATAAATAAAGTTTTATTAGAATATTAGCCATACATATTTGTTTATGTACTATCTATGGCTGCTTTCATGCTACAATGACAGAGTTAAATAGTTGCAGCAGGAACTGTATGGCCTATAAAGCCTAAGAATATATACTAAATAAATGTGTTTATTTTGAATGCCAAAAAAAATATATATATTAGGATGATGTCACTTTCCTTCCTGCGGATTTTTCCTGAAAGAACTCTTAGGCAACTCTCCTCATCTCTGCTTCTTCTCACATCTTCCCTGAGCATATTTTCAAAAAGGAATCTTGTTTTATGCACAGTGGGCCCTACAGTGATGCCATCCAAAACACTTCTCAGCCTTATTTTATGTTCTCTCTTCATGTATTACCAAGTAGTAGTCCAGTGTCTCAGAGTGACTGACATCTAATTTCAGTCTCATCAGGATAAGGAAAACAATCAGGTTTCAGGGCACTTACTATCCCTAAAACTCTCTATATCTCTCTTACCCTGCCTTATGCTGGCACTCTCTGACTGAGGGATTGATTGATTGATTGATTGATTGATATACACTTCCTCCTACTAAAATACAAGCTCCCCAAGGGCAGAGAATTTGTTTATTTTGCATGTGGCTTGCAATAAGTGTTCAAATATTTTTCTTAAACTGATAATGCTTATTTTAGTAATATCAGTAATATTGAACATAAATTCTCCTGGAATTAAGTTTGTCAGTTATTTAAAAGTTCAGCTTCTCTAAAGATAGCTTTGGCAGAGACAAGGTTAATTCTCCCTGACTCCAGCAAAGATACCATTTTCTACCTTCTCAAGTTCAATTTCTCTCCAGTATTTACTCCAGGCTGGAGACAGACAGCATCCATCACTTCTCACATTGATCAAAGGCAGTGGCAACAAAATCAGCTACCCACATCACGTGACTGTATTGGCTTTATGAGTCATATTTTTTCTTAGAGAAAATAGCGGTTTTGGTTTAGGCTGGAGTAGAATTGTGGCTCATGTCAACTAATCACTGACAAAACAGACGCTGATAGAAATTAAAAAAAAAACTGCAAGCAACTTTTACTAGTGAAAACCTACGACAACTCTATACAACTACTGGTTAATTATGGGTTGATTTGATATCCTTCAAAACAAAAGTACACATGGGTTTATGTCAACAACTAAAAAATGGAATAATAATTAGAAAGATAGGGATATTTATTGAAAATGTTATTCTGCATTATGCTTTTTTTTAAAAAAGATAGAACCTATTGAAAAAATGAACCATTCTCAATCTGTAATCTGAATATAGACTTCCTCAAACCCCATAAAACTATTAATTTAGTTTTGATTTAAGAGAATGATTTTTAATCTGAAAATCAGGGCAGCATGCAAATAAGCCCGTTATGTTGTGATATGCCCTCAATTTTTTAAAATTGTGTTTTATTTTCATTACGCTGGGTAATCAGCACTGGGCATCTGCTTCACTCCTTACCCTGGTAACTGAAGTTCTTTGCTGTCATAGCTCTGAATATTCAGGGTGTACTGGCAGCTCAGATTTCCTGGTGGGGTTGGCTGAGAAAAGTGATGAGAGCACCTAGGGGCCAGATGAGGGTTTGGTTGCGAAGGAGGGGCTAAATATGTGTCCGTGGTAACAACATGGAAAACCTAATTATTATTATTTTTCTCTCTTTCATCTGAAGCAGGCCAGGAAAACTTGCTGGAACCAGGCTAAGTTTGAAAGGAGAAAAAAGTCAAAACCATCAACAAGTGCTTTTCAAATTCTGGTGCACCTCAGAATTTCCTAGAGAAATAATTCAAAATATGATTATCTGAGCCTCATCACCAAAATACCTAATTAAAAACTCTTGTGGAGAGGTCCGGACATCTGTATTTTTAAAAACCCATTCCATCTGATTCTGAGACTCAGCACAATTTGAGAGCTGTTGGCTTAGACTTCATACTTGCTATGACCAAGGATTGCACTAAACCATTCCCATGCACTATCTTAGCTAATTTAATCATCTTCACTAAAATTACACAAGGCATGTATTATTATCTTCATTTTGCAGAGAAGGAAGCCAAGACTTGGTAACTTTCCCAAGATCACATGACCCATAAATGAAGTAGGAATTATCCGGCTCCAAATTTCACACCCTTAACCACTATACAAACTGCCTCCAACCATATGGAGTATAATGCCCTTTATGAATGTAGACCACTGCTAAGTAGAACCTAAAGATATTTATGAGTCTATCCAAAAATAGTAGATATTTTTATCTACTGAGTGTAATCAATGATGAAAAAATACATATATTTTAAAATCCAGACACGAACCTAACTGTTGATCAAGTCCCTTCCATGTTTCACACTTAGGAAGGTATTTTTTGGAAGTTGTTCCTTTTTCTCCTCAACCTTTTATTATTGAGATGTTTGAATGAAAAACTGGTGCCTGGGTAAAGAATTTCTATGGATGCTACAGTTACTAGAATTTGAACAATGAATTGATGCATTTGTGACTGTTATAAAAATACCTACTGGAAAGCTTTCAGCTTCCAGGACACTAGATTTGGAAGGTAAAACCCGAATGCTGAGCTGAACAGGTAATACAGGTAGGCACAATGGAGAAGGCCTTACATTCCTGGCATACACCTGTGTATAGGAGTATGGGAATGGTTTTATTTCACAACAGAGAGAAATCAAAGTGACAAATTATTTTACAAGATGTATGCAATTACAACGAGACTTTCCTGTTTCCTAAGCGGAACAATTAGCAGGTGTTCATGATGCCTCCGGCAGGATTGTACCGTTTAAAATGAGACACAAATTGCTCAGTGTTAACTCTATTTTGCTTTACTTTGCTCTTCTTGGAAGCAGCTGGATAAAGGCATGCACTGTGCTTCACTTCATGTCATCAGGCTTTTTTATTCTTTTCTTTGGTTCTGTGCAGCATGGACATTTCTAGTTGCTATTCAATTAATTCTCAGAGCTTCCTTTGTTACCTGGTTGAGCCAATGTTGGCAGTATCGATCACTTTCTAGGCCATCTGCTCTTTATAGGAGAGGTTCAATCCATGTTTCCTGAGCAAACGATTAAATGAATGAAAGAAGGCAGGCCTCACTAAGCAGTCTGTGCCATAGTCCCACATGTGAGCTGTTCTTCCTGCTATAAAGCTCCCCATGTTAGGCAGACGTCTTCACTCAACCTTCCTCCAATAGCCATCATTCTGCCTTTCTTAATTCCTCTACATTCTTGTCAATTGTTAGTTTTATAACAGAACCTCTAGATATTTTGACAATTTTGATAACTCTGTTAATCACCTTTAGTACATTGATGTTTGTGATTTTTGGTCAAATAGGAAGTATTCAATGTTTTCCTATATAAGTGGAAGATTTCTCCATCTATTACATGAGTATTATGATACCTCACTTGCAGAGCTCTTGTAAGGAGGCAGGATGCAGATGAACTGCCAAGTAGAGAATATGCATAGAGCTGGCGCTTCCTATACATAGTATTTGTTGTCACTGTCACCATCACCATCATCTTCATATTTTTGAAGTCCCAGCCTGTACAGTTGCAGGTGTTTATTTTTAACTTAAATGTCACAGCATACATTTCTACCTATATACTTATATATACTCAGTTTTTTTCCAGAAAAAAAATTTTGAAAAATTATTCTTTTATTCAATGCAATCTTCATCAAAATACTAATTCAAACGTTGGCCAGATGAAAATGGGTCAGTCTTATCCTCCAACATTACATGATTCCCCAAACCATTACATCCCACAGCCCTTCTGTAGTTAGATGCCTCATCTAACCTACCTGGGATTAGCTGATAGTCTGCTTTATCGGCATTTCACATTCATCACAAGCTATGGATAACCTTAAACAAATACACATCGAACTACAGCTGGACGTTGAAAATGAAAAAGAATGGGATCTGCCCAAGCTCAGAAACTTATTAAATTAAGAAAATCAATTTCAGCTGGCAATGTTAGGTCTCTTTAAACTGTTAGCATTTCCTTTTCAAATCACTCTGATATGTGTCTCATTAAAAGAGTGAGGAATAGTTTGATCTTAACTGGATGATATAACATAGGAGATCATTCTTAAAAGGGACATTGTTCTCCACTTTTAACATTTAAAAAACTCGATCTTTAAGGTGTCTCCTCAAAAGAGAATTTGATGGAATGAAAATGTATGAAAAATCAAATATGACTGATCCCTTCTCTGCCTGTGCCCTCAGAATTCTTTCAGTCACCGCTCAGAACAAAGTTAGCCAGTTTGGCCGGTAATCATCCACAGCTTTTATTCTTTCACCCTAAGACCCCATCCCCCTGGATTTCCCATTCTAATCATGTGGGTGCAAGGATTGGGAGTGAGAAAGAGGCAGGCAACCCAAGGGTGAATGGCTGTAAAAGCCCTGGTTTGACAGTTGGAAACCTTGTGTTTGTCTCCATTTGCTTTTCAAGGTCGTACATCTGCTTATGGTTGCACTGTCTCAATTTCCTCATCTACAAATTAAAGGGAATAAAAAATTTATTTTTTCCCCAAAGTCCTGCTATATGCCCCTTGCCGTCATAGAATTCCAATGGCTTGATTTTTCCCTTCCAAATAATTACTTTAACATTGGATTGTTTCATTCTTTTTTATGGCTGTGTGGTATTCCATTGTGTATATATACCACACCTTCCTAATCCAATCATCTGTCGATAGACATTTGGGTTTTTTCCATGTCTGGGCTATTGTGAATAGAGCTGCAATGAACATGTGGGTGCATGTGTCTTTTTTAAGGAAAGTTTTGTCTGGATATATGCCCAAGAGTGGGATTGCTGGGTCATATGGTAGTTCTATGTATAGATTTCTAAGGTACCTCCATACTGATCTCCATAGTGGTTGTAGCATCTTACATTCCCACCAACAGTGCAGGAGGGTTCCCTTTTCTCCACACCCCCTCCAGCATTTGTTATTTGTGGACTTACTAATGATGGCCATTCTGACTGGTGTGAGGTGGTATCTCGTGGTAGTTTTGATTTGCATTTCTCTAATAATCAGGGATGTTGAGCATTTTTTCATGTGCTTGTTGGCCATCTGTACATATTCCTTGGAAAAATGTCTATTCAGGTCTTTTGCCCATTTTTCCATTGGGTTGTTGGCTTTTTTGCTGTTGAGTTGTATAAGTCGTTTGTATATCTTGGAGATTAAGCCCTTGTCCGTTGCATCATTTGAAACTATTTTCCTCCCATTCTGTAAGTTGTCTTTTTGTTTTCTTTTGGGTTTCCTTTGCTGTGCAAAAGCTTGTCAGTTTGATTAGGTCCCGTTGATTTATTTTTGCTCTTATTTCTGTTGCTTTGGGAGACTGACCTGAGAAAATATTCATGAGGTTGATGTCAGAGAATGTTTTGCCTATGTTCTCTTCCAGGAGTTTGATGCTGTCCTGTCATATATTTAAGTCTTTCAGCCATTTTGAGTTTATTTTGGTGCATGGTGTTCTAGTTTCATTGATTTGCACGCAGCTATCCACGTTTCCCAGTGATACTTGCTGAAAAGACTGTCTTTTTCCCCTTTTATGTTCTGGCCTCCTCTGTCAAAGATTAATTGACCACAGGTGTTTGGGTTTATTTCTGGGCTCTCTATTCTGTTCCATTGGTCTATATGTCTGTTATGGTACCAGTACAACACTGTCCTCATGACTGTGGCTTTGTAAGATTGCCTGAAGTCTGGGAGAGGTATGCCTCCTGCTTGGCTTTTGTTCCTCAGGATTGCTTTGGCAATTCTAGGTCTTTTGTGGTTCCATATACATTTTTGGATTGTTTGTTCTAGTTCTGTGAAAAATGTCATGGGTAATTTGGTAGGGATTGCATTGAATCTGTAGACTGCTTTGGGTAGTATAGCCATTTTTATGACATTAATTTTTCCAACCCAGGAGCATGGAATACTACTCAGCCATAAAAAGAATAAAATAATGCCATTTGCAGCAACATGGACGGAACTAGAGACTCTCATACTGAGTGAAGTAAGTCAGAAAGAGAAAGACAAATACCATATGATATCACATATCTGGAATCTAACATAAGGCACAAATGAACCTTTCCACAGAAAAGAAAATCATGTACTTTCAGAACAGACTTGTGGTTGTCAAGGGGGAGGGGGAGGGAGTGGCGTGAATGGGGAGTTTGGGGTTAACAGATACAAACTATTGCCTTTGGAATGGATTATCAATGAGATCCTGCTGTGTAGCACTGAGAATTATGTCTAGTCACTTATGATGCAGCATGATAATGTGCAAAAATAGAATGTGTACATGTATGTGTAACTAGGTCACCATGCTGTTCAGTGGGGAAAAAAAAAAACTGTATTGGGTAAATAACTATTAAAAAATAATAATAATAAAAAAGAAAAGTAACATTGCATAGAAAACATCTGCTAAGGAATGTAATAGTTTTTTCTGCAATTCTGGTGCATGATTTGCACAAGTCAGTTGTCTAAGACATTCATGACCATTTACATTAATTCTACCTGGGATTCTGTTCATCAGAAAAGAAAATGAGCCTGAAGGTCAACATACTCAGGCAGGCAGTGGTCTGAAAACAGACCAGAAGGCGCTTATTAAGGTGTAAGGTCTATGAGTTGTTACCTTCCAAGTTATGAATCACCTGAGACACTGGTATGTAGAGTATTTCCTACTCATTTCGTTGATTCACAAGCATTTATTAAGCTTCTACTGTCAGCTGCAGCTGAGTAATCTTGTCACTCATTTGTCACCTTAGGATCTGCTGCTAAATCACTATAAAAATGGAAAGGTTCATGCATGATGTCTGCTACTAGAGATGGTATAACATTTATTCATAGAATTCATATATTCTTAAGCAGCAAATCAATTTCTTTGACTCTTTTTTTCTCCTGTTACACTTCGCTTATGAGCATAGGAAAAGATTGCATTAGCAATGATTTCAGAAGGCTGTTCTGTGGCTTTGCATACTATAATATTTTCAAGGTAGCCCTTTGTTTATTAGCTAAGCCTCTTGAATGGGAGAACTTTTTTATTTGCTTATTTTTTTTAATGAAACTATCTCGTAGCAGGTATAAACAATTTGTAAATGTTTGTTGGAGGAAAAGGAAGCCATAATTTTCACACATTTAATGCCTTCACAAGTTGCAATTAAGCCAAGTTTAACAATATTGATTTACTCAATTTAGGATAATCTATAACAGTGATGATTGTACAAATACCACTCACACACTGCCTTCCATGTACCTATCATGCATTGGGTAATATATACATATCTAATTACTGTATTAAATAATTAAACATACATAGACACTCATATATAGTTATTATATGTACACATATATAATTACTGTATTAAATAAATATGTTATATAAATATACATAATGATTTAGTTGTTAGAACACTTTTGCCAATATAGTAGTTCCTATAATTCGTATTTAAAGATTAAAAATTAAGACATTTAGCATTGTTCAAAAAGGAAGAGTTACATTGCATTTTGTTGCTACTAAAATTTTAGTCGAAGAACATTTATTGTTTAAAAATCTTTGGATTAAGTAAGTTAAAAGTAACT
Source organism: Sus scrofa (assembly GCF_054392235.1). Taxonomy (NCBI): domain Eukaryota; kingdom Metazoa; phylum Chordata; class Mammalia; order Artiodactyla; family Suidae; genus Sus; species Sus scrofa. The sequence goes on along the minus strand of NC_139385.1, from coordinate 112,218,839 downwards.
AGTGATAGATTCAAATGTTATTGATATAAGAGAAAAATATTTACAGAAATAGTCTTAATTCTTTTTAAAGCAATATCACATAGACAACTAGAATGCTTTCTTTTCCAAGAGTTTCTAGTGTCTTTATCATAGATAATTACAAAGCTGATGATCTTTTTTTTTTTTCTTGAAAAGCCATAAAGATTGACCTCCATAGCATAGTATGATAATTAATCATCCTGATTTTTATCAATATTTCTTTTTCAGGAGTTGAAATACAAACAGGAGAAACTTAAGAATTTAATAGACTCACATAAGAAATCACTGCTCTCAAAGAGCTCAAAGATCTTGCAAATAGAATTATCATTTATTTCTTTGGTTATTTGAGTCTCAAATTATATCTTCACCTGTTGTTTTTCTTTCTTTTTTTAAAAGGTCAATTTCCTTGACTAAAAGTAATTCTGAGTGATTAATCTATTCAATAAAAACCAAATCTGGGTTTCTGACTTACTTGCCTATCATAATCCTCTTTTTAAAATCCTCAATTTAGGGAGTTCCCATTGTGGCTCAGAGGTAACGATTCTGACTAGTATCCATGAGGATGTGAGTTAGATCCCTGGCCTCACTCAGTGGGTTAAGGATCCGGCATTGCTCTGAACTGTGGTGTGGTTCACAGATGCAGCTCATATCTGGTGCTGCTATGGCTGTGGGGTAGGCTGGCAGCTACAGCTCTGTTTTGACCCCTGGCCTGGGAACTTCCATATGCCATGGGGTGCAGCCCTAAAAAGACAAACAAAATAAAATCCTTAATTTAAAACTATATTAACACTCATTCCACAAATATTTATAAGGCAAAATTCAAGTTCCAAGAAGCAGCATAAAGTAAAATTAAAAGTGACATTATAAGGAACCATATTACTAAGACATCTGCGACTTGAGGATAATTTCTCCCCTTGCCCAGTTTTTAGAGGGGAAAATACAATAAAGACAAACTCTTCTACCCAAGCAACTTCCAGGAGTGTTTAACTAAACTTTAAATGTATTGCAGGGATTTTGAAATATTCCAAAATGTTGAAGTGATCTGAAATGATATTAGAAAGTTAGATGTTTCTTTTTTTTTTGCTTACGTTTATTTTTTTTAATTTTATTCATTGTTTCTATTATTATTTTTAATAGTTATTTTCCTAATACAATTTTTTTTTCTACTGTACAGAATGGTGACCCAGTTACATGTACATGTACACATTCTATTTTCTCACATTATCATGCTCCATCATAAGTGACTAGACATAGTTACGAGTGCTACACAGCAGGATCTCATTGCTAATCCATGTTTCATCAAGGTGTTTATTTTCATTTTGAATGGGTATGAGAAAATCAAGAGAGGCGATTCTAGTTTCATGAGTTTAATTTTTTTGAAAGATTTATTGGAATAAAAAAGTGTATAATAATATTTTGCTCATTTCTATGCAAACTTAAGTAGAGTTATCATACAATTTATATTCCAAATTCGGACACATGGCGAGTAGATGGGGCACTATTAATAATTACAAAATAGGTAAACCAAGTCTGTCTTATGAAAAGTGGGACATATAGCCATTCTATTATAAATAAACATACAAAAAAGAGACGGAGATATCCTAAATAGAAACCCACAGAATTGAAATACGATGTGCTTAAAAGAATCCGGAAAGAGCACTTAACTTTTACACAGATTCTCAACTGAAAGTAAAGAGGTGGTATGAATCGGTAGAAGCAAAGGCTTATCACATTTTAAAGAGGGAGAAATGTTCAGAAAAATCAAGGAATGAGAATTGCACCTGGTTTTGAATAGACAATAATAAAATGAGGTTGAAGTTAAGATCAGAGGCTCTTCCTAAATCTACACAGCTGGATTGTTTAGATGTGCTGTTTATAGATTGATAGATAGATAGATAGATAGATAGATAGATAGATAGATAGATAGATAGATAGACAGATGAATCTTCTAATTCTGGATAAGCATTCTTTCTCTTGGTTGTCCCTGTAACGTCATACATTCCTGTTCTAAAAATGATTCAAAGTGAAGTAGCTCATTCACTGATTAAGAATATAAGGTTTTAGTCTCCACAAAGTAGCCATTCTGCTCACCCACTGCAGAGAATTAGTTGTTAGTCTCTCTCCCTCCCTGCCTTCTTCCTTCTTTCCTCCCTCCCTTCCTCCTCCCTCTCTCCTTCTTTCTTTCCCCCCTCCCCCAAGCCCCACTCTTTCTTTTAAACAGAAACAACATCTCAAGTCTGAATTTTATTGAGAACACACTACTTTGGATAACTCACAAAGGCAACATGGTGCCAAGTTCTTGGTCTAACTGGAAATGTCACAGTAGTGTCTTGTTAGAAAAGCACATTCACAGCATCTTCTAAGGATGCAGTTATTTTCAGGTAACACTGTGGATGCTCCCTAATCTCCTGCTGGGTGAAGACAGGATGGTTACATGGGGAAGATGGGGCTGATAATCTGTGTCACAATTGAGTTCCTGCAGATCCTGCTGTGCTCAGCACACTCGCCTGCTCTCCTGCAACACACTTTATTCCCGGGAAATCCCAGCCACATCCCTTCCCACTCTTTCCTTAATAAATCATGACCCAATTTATTTATTTAAAGGCCCATTTTCTTATTCTAGACTGCAGAGAATAACTGCAGTTAATTCTTTTATAGAGAAAATAACTTACATTTTCGGTTTTATGGCTAGAAAAAAAGCAGGCAGTTGTATTTGTGAGGCTTTAGGCGGACACTAAGAGATTTAAGGAAAATGCAACTCTTCCCCCTCTGCTAAGTGCGATGAAAAAACTTGACCTTTGAGGTAGGTCTGCCAAATTTTTTTTTGAGAGGATTATCAAGCACCTGGAGCCAAGGAGGAGTCCTAGTCTAGCCCAGCCCAGGGATGCTGCTGTTCCCCTTCAAACCAGTCATGCAGACCAATAATCTGGCTAATGGTATGCCTGAAAAAGGCATTTTTCTCTAGAAACCCACTGATCAATTTATGGGTAACTCAAGCATATAAGAAGGTTGCACCTATTTAATAGTTCATTATTATATGCTATAACAAATATTTTAGACTCTAAGAGTGCTATTTTAAGAAATCTTGGCTCTATGTCTTTCAGATCCAAGCTTGACAGCTAAATCAAGAGATTTCTGAATTGTTGTCATAAAAGATAAGCACCTCTTTGAGGAGCTGCTCTAAGTTTCACTGCCCTTTATGGATGATTTTGAAGGAGTGAAAAGGTAAAAAGTATATGAATGTCTGGGCTAACATATCCTACTGGGCCTGCCTAATGTCAGGAAACACAGGTCGCCTTTTCCAAGGGCCCAGTGGCGAAAATCTGCAACTCTGAGCTATCCAGAGCCAATTCATAAGCAGATATAATGTGCATTTTGGAAGCAGCTGTAGTGTCAGGATCAAGGACTGTTTGGTCCGGAATTTTTAAGCAGGTCTAGGTGGCAGAGGGATAGAACTAGTTCATCTGCACCAGCTTTTTCAAACTCAGAGCTAAATGGTGCCTGGAGAAGGCATCCTCTAGTTTCCTCACTTTCCCTTCTACTATCGGGATTCTGTTTACCCCATTGTTTTGTACTTGTCTTTGCCTGTGATGCTGAACCTCCCACTTCTGATGTAGTACACTCTGCGATTCAAGAGAGTAGGTCTCTTTCCTGCCAAGACCACCTCAGCATATTGATTAGAGGAAAGATCAAAAATAGTCATGGCTTTTGAAAATATAGTGCTTCTCTTTGAAAGGCTCCACTGAACAGCAGGGAAGAGATTAAAAAAAAGAAAGAAAAAAGGTGAAGCAAAAGAACATCAGAGAGAGGCAGACACACAGCTGAAAATCTTTCTTCTCTGTTCTTGGTCTTTTTGTGTCTGTTCTTATTTCTTTTACAGCCCACACATTTGCTGCCTCCCCTTGTCTTGAATTTTCACACTCTCAACTCTTCACTCACTTTTTCTTCCTCTTTTAACCTTAGACTACCAACAGTTAAAGGACAAGAGGGCCCCCCCGTCCACAATGACCAGCTGAAACAAACTGGTGGTAATGATCAATGGTGACAGTCTCTACCAAGAGCTACACTAATGGACTCTGACAGCGTGGTAATAACTTGTGTATTTAAAGAGGACACCTTCCAAGTTCACTACACAGCATTAAGTCCTTCATAGGAATCAAAATATTGCTTTTATGGAGGATAATTTATAACAAAAATACAACATTATAGAAAATTTTAAAAAGGAAAGAAACCATTTGCAATTCTCTCGTTCTGTCTTAAAACTTATCACTTCAATCTATTCTCTTCTAAATTTTCCATATATACATTTTGTGCATTTTAAATCACAGTGCATGCATAATTTTGTACCAATTAAAATTATTATTAAAATAATAACTGCAAATTTCTAAGTTGGTAAATAGTCTTCATAGTTTCTAAAAATTGATTGATTCCAGAGTTCCCATCGTGGCTCAGTGATTAACGAATTCGACTAGGAACCATGAGGTTGAGGGTTCGATCCCTGGCCTTACTCAGTGGGTTGAGGATCCAGCGTTGCCGTGAGCTGTGGTATAGGTCACAGACACGGCTCGGATCCCGAGTTGCTGTGGTGTAGGCTGGCAGCTACAGCTCCGATTAGACCCCCTAGCCTGGGACCTCCATATGCCATGGGAGTGGCCCTAGAAAAGACAAAAAAATTTAAAAAATTACAAAAATTAAAATTGTATGATTCCATTGAATGAAATATTTACACAGTTCACATGAACATTCTGTTCCAATACTAAATCTTTCAACCGTTTGAATAGAACTCTGGCAAGTATATTCATGCATCTAACACTTTCACATTTCAGATTATTTTTATAGATTATCATCCCAGAAGAGGTATTAATGTGTCAAAGGAGGTAACCACTTTATGACACCTAACACATATTATCAAATTTCACATCATGGCTTTCCCTAAAAAAAAAGTTTCCAGTACCTTCCTCATGCAAAGCGTTTTGTTAGCTTTTGAGGAAGAAATGAGTAAGTTGGGAGAAAAAAGAATGTATACATGTATATGTAACTGGGTCGCCATGCTGTACTGTACAGTAGAAAAAAAAATTGTATTGGGGAAATAAGAATAAAAAAGTTTAAAAAAAAATACACTCTTTGCCCTGAAAATCATGTAGTCCATTTGGGGAAATAAGACATATGCCTGTGAAGAGAGAACTAATTATCAACTACACAGATTCAGAGAAGAAAGACCAAGATCAAATTTCGGCAGCAGTGGCTCAAGAGTTAGATCTTTAATTGAGTCTGAGGACAGTCCTCAGGTTGGGTGAGTTGAACTGGGAGGATATCCAGCTGGTAAATAGTGTGACAAGGAAGGAAATTAAGCAATCTAAGGAATTCCCTGTGACTCAAAAGCACCATGTGAATAAATTTAATTTATTAGCCAGATACACATGGATTACAATCTCCCCAAAGGTAGTTCTGTTACCAGTAATAGGGTTACTCATCCTTATCCTTGAAACTTTTTCTTCTCTTATTACATCTGATGTGATGATATAGAGGTTTCCCTTCTCTGCCTCTAACCAGTCCTCTTCTCTCTTTTAAGTTCCTCTAACAATCCTTTTAAATAAGGCATTTCTCAAAGTCCTCCTCTAGTCCTTTTCTTCCTGTAGGTAATGTCACTTGATCTGCTGTCTCCAGCCATTACTTCTTGTTGCTAACTCCTCAATCTCTATTTCAGGCTCTCAATTCTCCTTTTTAGTCTGATACATTTCCACCTGCCACTGACAGCATTTGAAATCCAACAAGTCCAAAACTGAACTCTTTCTGTGTGCTCCCAATCATGTGAAAGAAGCTACACAGTTCAGAAGCAACATCATCTTTGATATTTGTTTCATCCTCACAGTTCACATTCAATCAAGTTTCCAAATTTGGTCCCAGCCTCACAGTGGATCCCAGTTTCTTCTTACTGTAGGCCATAAAAATCTCTCACCTAGAATACTGTGAGGATTCCTTTCTGATCTGATTGCCTCCAGCCTCATCCCCTTCGATCTGTGCTCTACCCCATTACCAGGTACCTTCCTAAAGCACATAACCGATTGTGTCACTTGTCTATGTAAGGACTTCCAATAGGTGCAGTCACCTGGCAGAGTGAATTCCAGATACATTAACTTATCTCCTCTGGTCCTTTATGACTTGGGCCCACTCTACTTCTCTAATTCCATCTCCCCACACTACACCTGTCTACACACACCTACCCACCCACACACACACTGCACTTTGGACCATTTAAAATTCACTGAAAACAAACATGGACTTTAACCCAGATGAACATTTTCTTCTGCAGTTTCCTTTGAGTTGAACACTCTCACACACTCTGGTCTACTGAAACTTGATATGTCCATTAGGTCCAACCAAATATTACCACTTCCAAAAAGCCTTCCTAGACCTTGACAGAGGTCTCCTCAACTACAACTCCTATGTCCTAACTTCCTATATTCTACAGTACAGAATAGTTCATTGTCATGCTTGTGTGCATAACTAGAATGCTCCCTTTCTGAAGGCCAAGTTAAGAAATCTAATAAATTCAAGTGTATTTAAATTTTTTTAATCTCTCTGGCAAAAGGCCGAGCTTCCTCCTGCTACTCGATAAATGGCAATGTGAGGTTTGCCAGCTAAAGGGAAAGACCTTCAAGAATCCTTATCCCAAAGGTATGGAGAGGAGGAGGTGAAGAAAGAAGAAAAGGCTCTAAGAAATTACCAAAGATTTTTCTCTCTGATCTTTAATGATATATGGCATATCTAGAACTCTAGCTTGTTGTGATATAGCACTGCAAATTCAGGTTCTTGTGCTAGGTTCTTTTGTCCCCAATTCAAGGCCCTTGCTTAGGCTTAAAGTGAAAGCTTTAAGTTCAGAAGGCTGCCAGGTTCTAATACTCCCCAACCCCTTGCCATTCCATGCAATGTTCACTGGGGTCCTAGCACACTGTGGGATGCCCTGATCCCCAAATAAATCTGAGATAGGACAGAGCAGAGAGAGAGGAAGGGAATTTGCAACCAACACTCCAGCTTTATTTATCACTTAGCCTGGGAAAGTACTGAGCTAACAAAAAAAGGAAAAAAAGAAAGCCAAGTTATTTAAAGAGCAAGAGCTAAAACATCAGAAACATAAACTGTTTCTAAATAAAAAAAATAAAATAAAAAGGGTGTGGAGCATGAGACTTTTTTCAAAAGTAGATTTCATATCTTAAGAAAACTGGATTTTAAATGATATTTTTGAATGGACCATGCAGCCCTGTTTATTAAGACTTGGGGTTGTTCCCAAGACCTATGTCTGACTTCCTGGGTTCATGACATTAGGTGGCCCTCTAGTTTTTCCATTTGCGTAGCAGACACAGGTTAATGATAGTATCTGCTTTTGCCTGAAGTGAGGCTGGTAAAAGAAACACATAAAAATGATAAGGATAAATGGTCGTGTCTCATCAAGTCTCGTTCTCCATCATTCTTCAGGCAATATTCCTTGGAATTTAGGTTTCCTTATTTAAAAACTACATGCGGTATTGGATTAAATGTATGAAAAGAATAAAACAACCAGTGAACAGTAAAGGTAATCTCTGACTACATTGGCTAAACTAAAATGAAATAGAAATATAGAAGACATATTAAGAATGGCACTGTATGCTTTCTCTGATTAACAAATTGGCCAGTTATTCTGGCTTGGTGTATGCACACCAATAGTATAATCCCAGAGAGAGAAGACTGTCTGTACACAGAATTCCTCATATTCTTAGTCTTAGACATATTCTTAGTCTTGATTCTATCTGCAAAGGTAAATGCAGAAATAGTTATCATTTCATCAATTACTTGCTCAGGAAAGAAATAAAATGAAAACATATTCCCTTTTTTCCTGCATTGACTGCTAAATAATTGACTGACTATGATTCAATAAACTAAGGCATTTTAGACAAACAGCAGAATTCATTAATTTGGAAGCTACTGGATACATGTGCTAAGTAACTATAGGACTATAACTACAGACAAATTTCTGATCTAATACTATAAATGTATCTGCAAATAAGAGTCAACTACAGAAGGGAATGAATAAACCTGTCTCAAGATAATCATAAATCATTTATTTTCCTGAATGTAATAAAGTGCTTATTACATAGTTTGTAGTGGTACATGTACAGGGTAGGAGTCCTGACTTTGTAGATCCACAGACAAGGGTTCAAACCCTGGCTCTGCCAAAGCATTTAGCAGCTCTGTAATTTTAGGACATCTACCTAGTCGCTTCCCGTCTGTTTCCTTTCTCAGAAAATGATGGTATCTATGTTACGGGACTGTTGTAAGAACTAATTGAGGAGATGCTATGTATCATGCTAAACTTAGTGTCTGACACAAGTTACTTCTCAATAAATGTGCCTTCTATTATTATGATTATTAATGAGGATAAAAAGTTGGACAGTCAAGATAATGCTTCTAACTGCATATTCTATAGGAAATTCATAGAATAATCTAGCTCAAACACATACACAAAACGAAAATACTTCCCCTATGCCCAACTGCGCTAGCATTTCTGACTTGCTTCCATGGCCCATTTTGATGCCTATACAACTTTAATGCAAAGATTTCCTATATATTCTTGGAATTTTGTGAGTATTAACTCTACTGAATGGAATGGGCTTTGTATAGAATCTTATCAATTATTTTCCTTGATGATGGTTTTTCTAGTGGAGGTCTACCAAAGAATGTCTGCAGTGACTCGGCAATACCCTAAGCATTTGATTTCTCAATCTTCTTATGCCTTTCTGAGGGTCATGGGCTGGGTCTATGTAATACTCTCTGCAGCACTGCATGCAATAGGAAAATGCTTTTTGAGATGGTGGAGAGCTCTGTTTTTCATTAAGTGGCTTTGAACTTTGGCACGGCAAGTCCTGACGCTGAATGTACCCTTCACATCACCACATAATTCAATTCAAACAGCTAAGTGATTATCTTTTCTCTCCAAGACATGTGTGGGAGGGTGATGGTGTTTCCCCTTGAGCCTTCTTGTGTGTCTTTATTACCCCAGGCCATTCTAACGAAAGGATTCCACTATTTCCTAAATTCCTTCTGATTCTTCTCTTCACTTGATGTTTCAGCCCTGTGTGGTGATGCTAGGGGGAAAAAATCCAGCAAGTCAAAAATGGGTTGGGAACATAATTCTCTACCATGCTGCATAAAAGAAGGATGGAATTGGCTTAAGTCCAAAGGTCAAATATATACAGGCTTTCTTATGGGAAAGGAATGTCAAACCTGTTTAAAAGTCTTTTGAAGTGAGTTTACAACCCCAGACATCCAAAATTAACCATCCAGCTGAATCATTCTGAAATTTCCGTGAGCAAAGTTAAACTGATTAGCTTTTCCAGGGTTATCTGTTATCAGATAAACAAAGCAATATATTTTACGTGAATACCTTTGACCTAAATGGCATGGGGGGAGCACAAGAAGCTGAAAAGGTGCCCTCTGGGACAGCCCAAGGTTTTTCATAGATGGAAAAAGCAATTTAATCCTGTGAATGTAATTGTCAACATACTATGCAAGCTAGAACAAATGTACAGCCTCCTTTCCTCACTCTTCTTCTTCTTTTTTTTTTTTTTTTTGTCTTTTGTCTTTTTTTTTAGGGCCGCACCCGCAGCATGTGGAGGTTCCCAGGCTAGGGGTCTAATCACAGCTGTAGCTGTCGGCCACAGCCACAGCCACAGCCACAGCCACAGCAATGCCAGATCTGAGCCGTGTCTGCAACCTACACCACAGCTCACGGCAACACCAGATCCTTAACCCACTGAGCAAGGCCAGGGATCGAACCTGCAACCTCATGGTTCCTAGTCTGATTCGTTTCTGCTGTGCCACGACAGGAACGCCTCACTCTTCTTTTTTAACGCTTCTAAATTAGGTTAGAATTTTAGGGTTCTCAAGTGGATTAAAGGTTGGCTGAGTAAAATGATAAACTGTGAGAAAAAAAGAAAAACCTCAGCATAATGCTTGTTTACCCAGTAAAAAGTCTTTCATTGCAGAATTACATTTGTCACAACCGGTAAGGCAACAAGTGTTAATGAGAAGAATCTCAAGTCTATTTATTTTATTCAAGACCCAGGATTCCCACTAAGTTTCTTCTGCTCTGTGATGGAAAACACATATTTTTCTATTACCCTTATTTTCTCGACAGTGAAACGGTTGAGAAATAATGAAACAGTAAAGAAGAACGAATAAAACAATTTTGGTTCTTCGGGCTTCCTAAACTTAATGTTATATGAATATATAAACAGTTGTCTCCTATCAGCTTGGAGTCAACTGGCATCACATTATAAATATATCAATATGCATAATAACAAGGAAACGCAGACTGTTAGAATTCTTTAAAAGAAGCCTTAGAGTTTATCCAGCTGCCTTCTTTCAGAAGTTAATAAAATGAGGTTTAGTGAGGTTAGTCACCCTCTCCCCCACAAGATCTTTTATCTGATCTTCCTCACTCCCACTCCAAATTTGAGTCCAGTGTGATCCTGTAGGTAAAGTAAAACTACCATGTACTGAATATTGTATGAGGCTTCCATATCTCTTAACCCATTCAAACACACTTAACAATTTAATACCATACATCTTCATTTTACATACGGATATCTTAAATGTAGTGTAAGGTCACATATCTGGACAATGACCATATTTTTTACAGTCATTGTACATATTTTTGAAATAACACTAGAAGATAACATTTATGAATGCATTTAGGTTATATTAAATAGTACATATACGTTAACATTCTTAAAGGTTGGTTTTATAAGTACCAGTAACAAAAGTATGTGATTCTACCACAGAGAAAAATGGGCAACTCCTGCAATGCGCTCAAAGGGCAAGAATCACTCTAAGACGGACGCCCTTAAACTGTCCCCCAAAACATTTTTATTCAGCCATAAATATGAATAGCCGAAGTTGAGTGTTGTAAGGACAAAATTCTTGAACCATGGATCAAGTGATGTCCTATTTTCAGGCTTATGATACCATAATAGCAAAGAGGAATGGCATCTAATTTGTGTCTGGGAGATTTCAAAGGAATATAAGAACGAATTGCTGAAACCATCCTTCAGGCCTATAGATGTCTTGCTATGATCCTAAAACCAATCCTTCAACCAGCCAGGGTGGGGGTAGGAGGTGGAGAGATACTTCCTGTCATGATGTGCTATCCTTTTCTGTTCTGAACTCTACCAGGGCCTTCAGTAAAAACTGTTCATACATCCTATGGACAAAAAGCCCCAAACTCTATTTATATCAGCTCATGGATCTCACCTGCCTTGGGGGGCACCAGTGCTCTAATTTTATAAACAGCCATATTCTGAATCTCAAATGAGTTTCCAGCTAAGATAGAGAATAGATAGCGATTAATATAGATATATACATTATCTATATATTCCTTTTCCTGCAGGTGGCTTTTATTCCTATTATCTTAGACATTTAAATGTTACAAAGACAAAATAAACAACATACGCTCAGAAAATTTAGCAACATGTTCATATATTTTTCAAATTTCTTAAAATATCAAAGCATAAATAACCACTGAAAAAACTACTTATCTTCGATTTCTCTCAAATTCAGATATGGCTTCATCTGGAAAACACACTCCCTGTGATTAAGTGAAAGTGGTTGGTCTATAACTGTAATTAGATATACACCATGTTGTCAAGTTAAATCTGTGAAGAATACTGTATATGAACAGGAAGATAAGATGGGAATGACTGACACTAGCTTCTTTTAAGAAATATGATAAGTATAGCTTCCTTTCCCTTACTTATATATTTTTTTAAATCATGTGAGTCATACAAAAGTATCTTTTCTCCAAATGTAGAACTGCGACATCCCTAAAAGAAGAACGGGAATGGCTATTTTCCATGGACCCCAGGACCAGACCAGGAATAGCCCTTCAGTACAAACCACATGGCTCACAGAATTTCAAGGAATTTGAAATAAGGTGACCCTCTTCTCAACAGTAAACAAATGTGTTTTGAGGCTTTGTCTTTTTCATGATTAACTGGCTCTTTATGAATCTAGCTCTTTGGGAATCAGATCATATTAGTGTAAGTGGAATGGGCCTACGGCAAAAAAAAAAAAAAAAAAAAAAAGTCAAGAAAAGAGATAAATGAACAAAGTCTGGAAAATACTACTAGTTGGTCTATCAACCAAGGGCTTGAGAATGAGTGAGAAAGGTTCCACAGAGAGGGTGATGTTAGGGCTACATCTTGAAAAAAACTGGAATTTACAAGTCAGAAAAGATAGGGCAGTGTATTTCCCTTACAATGTTGTGCCATGGTTACAAATTTCTACCTATGATGAAGGGCCAGTGGCTGGTCTCTAAGATTCCACACTTCACGCCAATAACAAGGCTGGCTTTGGCTTTCTTAGGATCACTGTGTGGAATATCAATGACATGTGAGCATCTCCAGAACAGCAAGGATCCTGCTGCACCGTAATTATGTTTGTTTGTTTCCTCCACCTGAAGGCCAGGAACATATTTATATCACACTGTACCTGTGCCTGACAAATTTATACACTCCAACAACTAGACAAATCAATGAATGAACAAGGATTTAACTATGGCAGCAAAGGCCTTGCAGAGGCCGCTCTTGTCCCCTGCAGTTTGCAATGATGGTCACTAAAAAAAGCTCAGAATACCCCATGCTATATAGAGTATCTGTTTTGGATAAACTAGTCCAGAGGGCTCATCAGAGTTCCAGATAAATCTCGGAGGTCTAAACTAGTCCAGAGGGCTCATCAGAATTCCAGATATATCTTGTTTAACCAAACTTCTCTGAAAAATAACTTCACATCCCTTAGGGAGGTTATCTAAACTGACCCTTTTCACTGAGGCTCCTCCAGCTACTGGTTCAGGCTCCATTTCTGGAGATGCTGTCATAGATATGAGTTGTGAGGTTCATTCTGATTCACCATCAAAACAGGCACAAACCTCTGTGTCCTGCCAGCACTTTCCATTTTAGGATACCTTAGTAGTTTTATTCCTGTTTCCTTTTTAAAGGAAAAATGAAAAAAAAAAAAAAAAAGAAGAATATGAAATCCATAGAAAGATCATGGATGTTGGCGTCAGAGCTCTGAGTTTGAATCTCGGCTTTGCCACTTTCTGTTGGACCCTGGGTGAGTTAACTCCCTGAGTCCCAGTTTCATTACCTGAAAAAAAAAGTAAGTAATGGTACTTACTTCATAGGAGGTAGTGAGCATCAAGTATGACATACATGAGACATAGTATCAAATGGGTATTCAGTCCATAGTGGCTTTAAAGAAGCCTAAGAAAATACGAACCTTTTTGTAATACACAAGACAGCCAATTTTTCTTAAAATAGCTGGAAACATAACAAGCCTTATATTTAAACATAAACATGGTCATTGTGTTAGCTACTTAATTAATGTACTGGGCACATTTTCCAGCTGCTGTGTACAGTTAAAAAGCTAAAATAAATTGCTTTTACTTTAAGAATGGGGGGAAAGGAAATAAGTTCACTGTCATGGAATGGTATTTTATGTTTTATTCGTGAATTGCAATGTTTTGTCAGGAATGATTTTCCAGGAAAAGTTGCATCCTCATAAATAGTTATGTTGTTTTGTAAATATTGTAAAGCTGTCCTGGGCAGCTGATTCATATAGAATACTTTTTTTTTTTTTAAGCAAAGTTGATTTTCAATGTTGCAGCTGTACAGGAAAGTGATTCAATTATAGATATATATACATATGTATACACATACACAATATATATACACATATATGCATATATAAACATATAAACATACTTTTTTCCATTCCATTCTTTTCCATTATAGGTTATCACAAAATATTGGATATAGTTTCTTGTGCTATATAATAGGCCCTTATTGTTTATTTATTTTATATATAGTAGTGTTTATCTGTTAATCCAAAACTCCTAATTTATCCCTTCCCCAGCATTTCCCCTTTGGTAACCATAAGTTTGTTTTCAGTGACTGTCAATCCATTTCTATTTTGTATATAAGTTCATTTGTATCATTTTTTCAGATTCTACTTGTAAGTTTTATAATATTTTCCCTTCTCTAATTTACTTCACGTAGTATGATGATCTCTAGGTCCATTCTAATTTCTTGTCTTGTGTCCCTGAATTTTCTAAGCTTTTAAAAATTGCCTAACTCAAAAGAGAGCCTATCAAGGAAGTTGGGTTTAAAAAAAGCAAGAAATACAACAAACTATTCATCTCCATCCAGCCCTTCCCTCTATAACCCAACAGTAGTTATTCAATCCAAGTGATGGGCACTGAGTGATATTCAGTCTGGACCGATCTCTTATTGTCTCTCTCCCTGGATACTGCTCTCACGGTCTCTTACACTTTCCCCCCTTGGTTTCCACTCAAACTATTTTTCTTGTCAGTTATATTCCTGTGTTCCTATTTGTGCCTCTAGGAAAATATAAAAATTAATCTATTTGTGGAGAAATACACCACCCTGATGACTCTGGAAAGTCTCCCTATTTCAATTATTATAAGTTTTCCAAGCACTGCATAAACATTAAGTTCCATGATTCCTTTTTACCTGTTAATAATCTTACATCACCTACATTAGATGTCTTACTGGTCTTTGGCTCAAAAAGTCACATTTCATTATGAGTTATAGCTGTAAAGGAACGGCCTCACTCTGAGGCTCTGAGATAGACGGAAAGTGATTTAGACAACATTACTCAGCTCATCTGGACTTAGGAAACACAGAGGTCCAGAAGCTATACTCAGCTTTCTCCCTCTCTCTCATTCTCTATTCTCTTTCTCTCTCTCTCTTATTCTTCAATGAGGTTAACATCCAGCAAAGGATAATCTTAGTGAGGAAGCATCTGATAATTTTCCTAGAGGACAAGAGGTGTGAGAATTTCCAATAGAGAAGCATGGACATCCTGCCGTAAGGCAAACCTTGACACACAAACAATAACCATGGAACAAACTAACCTGTAAAAACAACCAACCAACCAACCAACCAAACGTGAGTGTGTGTGAAAGTCAGTTTTCTACAAACTGGATTATATGGAAAGAACACGAGCTGTTCTGAGAACATTGAGCCTGTTGATTGAAGGTTACCCTGGGATGGGATACAATATAAGGCAGGCCTCTTGGTCCACCAAACATGGCCCTTGATTCTATTACTCCTCTGTAAATGTCCTCGTTTGGCATCAGATCCTATTGAAAGCACCCAATAAATATATGTGAATGATTATTGGTAACTGTAACTAATAAGACTGCAAGCATATTCTCAGCAATGAGTCACAATAAAACAAGTTTCTATCAAAAAAACTAGTCATGATTCTTACTTTGAAATTCGATGGTGAATGTCTTCAGTAATTGGATTTTCTGCTTCTTAAAATTTCCTAATAGGTATTAAAATTGTACCATAAATACTACAGGAATCCAATAAAATGCTAGATTGACTACACATAGCTGTGACTTGAAGTATTTGAAAACAATATGCTATACATTATAAATATAAGGAAACTGAAATATAAGAATAATTGAAATGATAAACAGGAATTAAAACATTACCTATTAACACATGAACTTCTGATAGAACTACCAGTAAGGCAGGGATGTCAAACTTCCCTGGGAAGCAAACTTTGGGCCTCAGATAATTGGCTGCTCTTGCATACCCAAGGCCAAGAAAATTAAATATCCTCAACACAGATCACACAGCCCCAGAATCTGTCTGAATTTCCAGAAAAAAAAAAAATAATCCCACTAATTGCCTCCAGCATCTTTTTTCAGGTTCCTTTGTTTAGTTCTTAGTAAGATGCAAATAATAGATTCCCCATTCCCAAGATGTCATTATCTGCAGCAACCGCAGTCTTGCAGGCTGTCAAGCTGATGTCAGATCCCAGTATCCTGTTAAAGATGGTTACTGATTAGATAAAGGTAACTGCATTGGCATTCTCTTGTTACATTTTATCCAGGAAGAGGCAACTGTGCTTTGAGTTTCTGTCAAGAGCAGCGGCAGTCCAGCTACAGAGAAGTTGAGAGTCTTCTAAAGCTAGAGCCAAAATTCACTCCATTATTTTCATATACATTTGGTTTTAGAACTTGTTTTAGAAACATGTCCTTTACCCTTTTCACACTACTAGATGAAAAAAGAAAATAAGTATGAGGTAAACAAAATATGTACAGGTGTGAAAAACTGTCCAGCATTTCCTCTTAAATGAATAACACAGCTTACAAACTAGAATGCAATCTATGATCCTGTTTTGCCATTTTCATATAACCAATGAATGTTTGGCACATGCATGGAAAAATTTTGAAAGTATTTGGTTATTAGCAATGAAGGGGATAAGGAAGCATAAATTTGGTATTATGGGATACTTTAAATTTCCAAGATACATTCAAATAGATAGCTGGATAGATAGACATTTAAATGTCACTGTGTAATTATAAAAATCATGAACATATACTATCATGCAAAAATAATCAAAATAACAAAGTTGTATAATTGTATTGTATACCTACTCTGCATACCTTCACAAATTCAGTTGAAAATAGTGAGTCGATAAATGGGATATATTTCATCACTGTACGACTTTTTGGGTTTTTAATGTTCACTGTGTATATCTATTGAGAATAGTCATACGAAGCAGAATAAAAATGTTCATATATAGAGAGGAGAAGTTCCCAGTGCTCACTTTAGCCTGTACCCCTGGCAGATTTTGGCCAATTTGTTTTAAAGTCAAGATATGTTAGGTACTCTCTGGATATCAGAAATGGTGGTCTGTGATTTTGATCAACATATAGCTCTCATAGCCATGAGAACAATGTCCACTTCAAATGCCTGTCCTCATTCTGTGAACTGATTGGTCAAATTGGTCAAATAGGGAGACTTGGCTTGTCAAGCACAGCTCCCCATTTCTTCCCAGAGAACCCTGGGTTTGGGGTTAGGATTCTTGCTATGGAATCCTCTACTCAGCAGAAGGGCCCCACAGTCCTCAAGGTTTCCAGAAGCTTAACCCCTATGCCTGAGCTTGGGCTACTCCATTTCTTGTGAAATTGTAAGCTCAGTGTGAGGGTAAGGAAAATCCAGCTTCATCACAGGAGTCAGCCTTGTAGGTCTGGAGAGCAGGAAGATGTCTGAGGAGTGACTTCATAGACAATCAGAGGGCACTTGCCCTCTCCCTCCCCAACACACACCAGAGAGCTGTGCTCCAGTTTTTGTCCTTTATGTTTAAGGCTTTGATTCCTGCATAAACTCTCCTGAGGAAGTTCACCTTTGGGGTTACAATCAGCCATTTTACAACCAACTACGGATTGCTTTTTGTGATTATTTGAGAGAAAGCCCTTAAAGAAGCTGATTCCCAAGGGCACAAAGGTGTGGAGCTTATGGGAAGGGAAGGTCCTTTGTGACGATTTTTTTTTTCATATATGAAAAAATGAGATCAATAATTCACTGGCTTCTCCCAATACAAGTTAATTCATCTTAAGGAAGAAGCTCAAAGAACACCAGCAAGCACTCGTCCCTGGGTGAGATTTTCTTTCTTTCTTTTTGTTTCTTTTTTTTTCTAAATAAAATTCACCTTTTCATTTTTTTTAATTTAAAAACTTTTATTTTTTGGCCATATCTGCAGCATGCCAAAGTTCTTGGGCTAGAGATTGAACCCATGCCACAGCAGTGACTCAAGCTGCTGCAGTGACAATGCTGGATCCTTAACCCACTGTGCCACAAGAGAACTCCTAGCTTGATTTTCAAATGCATGTCAAAATTTGGATGGATAAATAAATAAATAAAACAAGAAAATGGTGGAGGGTGAACAGCTGCCTTCTTACCCATCCATGAATATCCTTATGATTAGAACCATAACAGCACAAAGGCACATTTAGATTAATTACTCTGGAGTCTAAATCGAGTAACTGAGATGGAAACTCTGGGCATTTGTGCAGGATACTTTATAAAGTGGAGAGTTCTTCTGATTTGGCAAAAGTCCTTCTTTAGCTTACCTCCTATTAATAAATATTTTTTAATAAGAAAAATGTTGTAGTGTTTTCAAAATACAGAACAAATCAAACTATTGTGGCTTTGAGTTCTTATGAAAATCCAGCAAATACCAACATGCCGTTAACATATCATGTTTTTGGACCTGGATTTCTAGGTTTTGGCACAAATTAACATCGTGTCTTTGAGAAAATTTCCTAACTTCTCTGAGCCTCTCTTTTTTAATTGTAAAATATGATTACCATTGGCTAGTTTTCAAGGTTGCTTTTTTAGACTATAGAAGTATGTGTGATTGTACTCTTTTAAATCATAAGGTTATTTTTTAATTTTTTTTAAGATTTTAAGTTTTTCTATTATAGTTGAAAAATATTATTAGTAGTACTGGTTTTATGCCTGACTTCTATTCCTACCATCCTCAGGGTAATAATGATGATGGGCCAAACCCCACTGTAAAGACCACCAAGTAAGAGCATAATTCTCATCCTTGAGGAAGAGTTACCTTTAAGTGAATCCTTCTAAGATTAAGTACCCTATCTGCCTAGTATATGGACACTGTTTTCGGTGTTCAGGAAACATATTTATAACTTTAGAAAAAGGCAAAAAGATGGGTAGCAAGTCCTTTATATATCATGTGAGGGCACAGACCTGACCAAGAGTTATTTGTTTAGAGAAAGTGCATTTAATTTGACTCACTTTGTTTATTATTGATTACAGGTCCAAGATTTAGTGAAGTTTCATGTTCACATGGAGAATTTTGTCTGGAAGAGATACAAATAATTTTTGTCTGGTAGAAAAGGTAAGCCCAAATTTTGTAATTCATTGCTCTGTAGATACATATTAACTTCTGTATCTAACACAGCAATCTTAGCCTAACGTTTATTAAATGGCCTATACCTACTCAGCCTTAACATCTTCCTGAGTCACTAACTAATATAAGTTGAATAAATTTTTTGACACATGTTCTTTATTTTTATTTTTTTACCTTTCTAAATTATATTTTAACTTTGATAAAGAAATTTTGTTGTTGTGGATAGGAAGAGAGATGGATTGATAGCTAGATGGGAACAAAGAGTTTCTGGAAAACTTAAAATACTGTATGACATCATTTATATATAGAATCTAAAAAAATATTAACCCACACACCTACAGTTGTATAATCTCTGACAAAGGAGGCAAGAATATGATGTGTAGAAAAGACAGTCCCTTCAATAAGTGCTGCTGGGAAAACTGGACAGCCACGTGTAAAAGAATGAAATTAGAACAGTTCCTAACACCATATACAAAAGTAAACTCAAAATGGATTAAAGACAAAAATATAAGACCAAATACTATAAAACTCTTAGAGGAAAACATAGGCCAAACACTCTCCGACATAAATCACAGCAATATCTTCTCAGATCCACCTCCTAGAGTAATGACAATAAAAACAAAAATAAACAAATGGGACTTAAAAGTTTCCGCACAGGGAAGGAAACCCTAAGTGAAAAAAAAAAAAAAAGATAGCCCACAAAATGGGAGAAAATATTTGCAAATGAAGAGACAGACAAGGGATTAATCTCCAAAATTTATAAACACCTTCTACAGCTCAGTACAAAAAAAAATAACAACCCCATCAAAAAAAATGGGCAGAAGATCTAAACAGACAATTCTCCAAAGAAGACATACAGATGGCCAAAAAACACATGAAAAGATGTTCAGCATCACTCATTATTAGAGAAATGCACATCAAAACCACTCTGAGGTACCACCTTACACCAGCCAGAATGGCCATCATCGAAAAGTCTACAAACAATAAATGCTGGAAAGCGTATGGAGAAAAGGAAACCCTATTACACTGTTGGTGGGATTGTAAATTGGTGCAACCATTGTGGAAAACAGTATGGTGATTCCTCAGAAAACTAAAAATAAAATTACCATTGGATCCAGCAATCCCACTCTTGGGCATTTATCCAGAGAATACCATGACTTGCAAAGATACATGTACTCCAATGTTCATTGCAGCACTATTTACAATAGCCAAGACATGGAAACAACCTACATGTCCATCAACAGAGAAGTGGATAAAGCAGATGTGGTACATATATACAATGGAATATTACTCAGCCATTAAAAGGAAAGAAGTAATGGCATTTGCAGCCACACGGATGGACCTAGAATTTATCATGCTAAGTGAAGTTAGTCAGACAGTGAGATACCAACATCATATGCTATCACTTAGATCTAGAATAAAAAAAAAGGACACAATGAACTTCTTTGCAGAACAGATACTGACTCACAGACTTTGAAAAACTTATGGTTTCCAAAGAAGGAAGACAGGTTGGTGGTGGAGGGATGGGCTGGGGATTTGGGATGGAATTGCTTTAAAATTGGTTGTGATGATCATTGTATAGCTATAAATGTAATAAAATTCATTTTTTAAAAAAGAGAAAAGAATAATGAATGTATATGCAGGGCAGAAATAGATTCACAGGTAACAAAAACAAACCTGGGATCACCAATGGGAGAGGGAAAGAGGGGACAAATTAGGGGTAGGAGATTAACAGATACAAACCACTATATGTAAAATAGATAAGCAACAAGGATATAGTGTATAGCACAGAGAATTCTGAACATTATCTTGTAATAACCTATAATGGAGTATAATCTGAAAAAATACTCAATATGCTATATATCTGAAACTAACCCTAGAAAGTAAGTCAACTACATTTCAATTTTTTAAAAAAATTAGGAATTCCCATCACGGCTCAGTGGTTAAAAAACCTGACTAGCAACCACAAGGACTTGGGTGCTATCCCTGGCTTTGCTCAGTGGTTTAAGGATCCAGCGTTGTCGTGAGCTGTGGTGTTAGGTCACAGACATGGCTTGGATCCCACATTGCTGTGGCTGTGATGTAGATTGGCAGCTACAACTCTGATTTGATCCCTAGCCTGGGAACCTCCATGTGCGACAGATGTGCCCCTGAAAAGACAAAAGATAAAAAAAAAAAAAAATTATGGACTTGGAGAAGAGACTTGTGGCTGCCTGATGGGAGGGGGAGGGAGTGGGAGGGATTGGGAGCTTGGGCTTATCAGACACAACTTAGAATAGATTTACAAGGAGATCCTGCTGAATAGCATTGAGAACTTTGTCTAGATACTCATGTTGCAACAGAAGAAAGGGTGGGGGAAAATGTAATTATAATGTATACATGTAAGGATAACCTGACCCCCTTGCTGTACAGTGGGAAAATAAAAAAAAATTATTAAAAAAAAATTAAGTTTGCTTACTCTTGTATCTGTCATGGGGGTCATCATGCTATTACATGGTTTATGGTAACAAGTAAGTTGGGGAACTTACTTAAAAAGTGTTTCCTTCTAATAGCTGGAATGTACATTCTTAGAATTGTACCTGATGATTCTAAATTTTCGGAATAAACTTCAATGTTCATTACCATGCACTTATGCTTTCTATCACAGCTGATGAAGACCCAGAGAGTTTAGGGGGTAACTAAAAAGATCAGTCACTGAAAATATGAACAGTATTCAGCATTGCTGACACTGTGCTAAATGTACTGAACACTTTAAGATTCATACCTGGATGAAACATGTCCACACCGGGTCCTTACCACATAACGTTAAGAGATGGCAAACCCAATTCTAGTTGTATCCTGAAATTTCCTCATAAGACTGGACTTTCAGGACCAAAGCTTTCAATACATCATCTAATTATGAGGATATTGTTCTAAATCAAGATTCTCTTTCCCTGTGAAATGTTCAATACAAGAAAAGGAAGGCAAAGGATGTATGATTCAATGTAAAAGTTGGAAAATACCTACTTAAAAAGAGAGTCAGAGTCATATATAACAGACCCTCTAAAGAGTTCAGCTGGAAATAAAGCTTTTAAATTCTGTTCAATTATGCATTTCCTCAATTTCTTTGGGAATGGATAAATCCCTTTTGCCCCACCGTTTCCTGTCCATCACCTGTGAATATGCTTGTAAAACAGCAACTATGAACTTAGAATTCAAGTTTTAAGTAACAGTGTAGGAAATTCTGGAATAATCATGTCTGAGGTCACTTGCAATTCTAACTAGTATAACAACTTTCTTAAAATTTATAAAGCACTTATTACTCTGCAGGAACTATTCTATTCACTTAAGAAATATTAACCCATTCATGGGAGTTCCCAGGTAGCCTAGCAGTTAAGGATCCCAGTATAGTCACTGCTATGGCATGGCTTGGATCCCGGTATAGTCACTGCTATGACATGGATTGGATCCCAGTATAGTCACTGCTATGACATGGATTGGATCCCAGTATAGTCACTGCTATGGCATGGATTGGATCTCTGACCCAAGAACATCCACATACTGCAGGCATGGTGAGAAAAAGAAAGAAAGAAAATACTAACTCATTCAAATCAGGTGAAAATAGTGGTGCCTATAATCATCAACCTGGTATGTACTAGGGCCCAGAGGATTACATACCTACATATGCAAAATTATTCAGCTAATTATGCAGGGGTGGCTAGACTTTAAAACAAAGGTATAGATTTCTATCAACAAAACATAAACATACCGTAAGTTCTGTAGTTGTGCTTATTACTGATTAGGGGTAAAGATGGTGACAACAGATTGAAGAAATCTAGGAATGGATACTGTAGTTTGAAAACTGCTTTGGGAGTTTCTAGACCAATCTATATGATTATCTGGGATCAAAGAAAAACCCTAAGCTTCATCTAATGATTGGATAAACCTCAGAAATATTCCTTTCCATTTATATTATGGAAATATTGGTGACTAAAACATGAAAAACCATTCAATAATCAATTAAGGGTCAACTACATGCTAGTACCTGGGTAAGGTACAGGGATAGAGGTCCCAGAAAGTTCATAGTCTAATGAGGAAGACAGTGTATGTACACTGTCAGTCTAGTGAATCAGGGACATGGCAGCAAGAACAGGGCAGAAAAGGTCAAGGACAACTTTCAGGGAAACTAACTGACCTAAGCCTTGGAGAAGTCATTTTGCAAGGAAGATGGCATCAGTGAGGGTGTGATGTGAAAAACATACTCTGCTAGAGTTATTAAAAATACTGAGTTGTTAGCAACAGAGGATCAAAATCAAAGACAAAGGCTCTGCTCCTTCCATAAGATATGTAGGATGTTTTACATTCTTATTCTCCTTCTTCTTTTTTCTTTTCTTTTCTTTTCTTTTTTTTTTTTTTTGGCTGTACACATGGCTTACAGAAGTTCCAGGGCCAGGGATTGAGCCCATGTCACAGCAGTGACAAATCTTTAAGGACGCTCAATCCTTAACCACTAAGCCACCAGGGTACTCCTGGAATATTCTTTTATGGTATCAAGGACTGGGTTGAAGCCAACATAGGTGAAGGAAGCTGCACTAGACAGAGATTTAGTACACACTTGTAACGAATTTCTATCCAACCCTCTCCCTGTCCCTGATGACACAAGAGGAAAGGACAAGAAAGCAAATCACCCCAGGTGTGTGCTACAAACATGTATTCGTGGTTTTGGCTCTGAGGAAGTTCACCCTTGAGTAGAGACCCAAAGCCACTATTTACTTTAAGATAAACTATTACGGAGAACAACTGTGAGAACCACATTCAAAAAGGAACTGTTGATCATAAACCATCTTTTGAAGCAATATTTAAATTATTTTGAAAAAAATTACAAAACTTTAAGTATCTTAATGGCCTTTGTCTTGGCCAACCTAGCCCAATGGGCATAAATTCAAAATTTTGAGGTTGTGCCTGCTGAGAAGCTCTGGTTCTGAATTGGCCTCAGGCTGTGCATCTAACAGGACCTAGCTTCCCAGACTGATGCCAGGATTTCTTGAACATGAAACTCAAAACTGAGCACTGAACATGGTAATAAGCATGTAGATCCAGAAGCACATATATTTGCTTCCCCAACCAATTTGCTCTGACACCCACCTAATGAACCAATCAGCACTGGTTAGGATGAGTAAACTGTTGAAAACTCTGAGGGTCACCTCCAGTGTTTTGTGTGTCTGTTTGTTTTCAAAAGGGGGGCAAGATGGTATAATCCCTGGAGTTTCAAATTCAGTGACTGGTTCAATTTGAGTAGTCCAAAATTGGAATGCAAAGCTTTTCTAATCTTATTTGCTCCTCCAGGGTCAAGACACTTGCTTTATTGTGTCATGGATGCTTATGTTTTATGGTGATGAGAGAGAAAAGTATATGTTTTAACCCTCCATCTCCTTTGGTCAGTATCAAAACAGAGCAAAAAGCCTTCACTTTGCATCTTGCTATTCCTCACAGATCCCTCACTTCTTACCACGTGTTTCCAAAAGAATTGCCACACCCCTGTCTCATCAAAACAACATATGCATTTAAAAATAAACATGTTTAAAAACTGCTAGAGGTGCTTCATGACTCTATTTCCATTTATTCACAAAGATAACTGGAGTGTGATGTGGAAGAAAACATAGTCATATCTTAGCTATGTAGGACAGCATCTGGAAGATCCCTATGAGCCCAAGGAGAATATCAGAGAAAGAAATCCATACTTAAGAACACGAAAGATGGCAGTCTTGCTGTTGTGGCTCAGCGGGTCACAAACCCAACTAGCATCCATGAGGATGTGGGTTTGATCCCTGGCCTTACCCAGTGGGTTAAGTATCCAGCACAGCTGTGAGCTATGATGTAGGCTGCAAATGTGGCTCAGATCCTGTATTTCTCTGGCTGTGGTGTAGGCTGGCAGCTACAGCTTCGATTTGACCCCTAGTCTGGGAAATTCCATATGCCACAGGTGTGGCCCTAAAAAGCAAAAAAAAAAAAAAAAAAAAAATTTAAAAGGGCACAACAGATGATACCTTTCAACTCTTAAGATGGATGTGGCCATCAATTTATTCCTAGAGTCACTGGTCACTGAATAAAACAAAGAAAGCAAAGATGTGTCTGAGTAAGTAAGCCCAACTCAGAGCCATTATACTCTACAATGACCAGAAAAATCTGCAACTTGAAAGCCTCTCATTTTCCTATAAGCTTTCAAATGTACCCTTCAGAACTCACAAGAGCTGGCTTTAAGACTCATGAAGCCTCGCTATGCCTCTTTACATTTGGAGCTGTTTTAGTTCTCCTGTTTTGCAAAAAAGCTGTAGTGGATGGCATGAGCAACAAAATAGTGGAGGCTTCATTCTTTTGCTAGAGTTGTAATGGGGCAGTTTCTGTCCATATCACTGTACTCCATGTTCAAGTGGATGGGCATCTCTAGGAATTTGTTAGAAATATAAGTTCAAGGGCTCTGCCCTAGATGCCTTAGAATATCTGGAGGTGAAGTCCAGTACTCAGTGCTGCAATAAGTTCTTCTTTGCAATCATAGCCTCATTCCTCCCAGGGCCACTGCCTGTCATCCAAGCAATTGGGACCCTTTCCGGGAAAAAGAAGAAACTTGAGTCAATATTTTAATTTCTTCCACCAGAGCTCTTGCTCTAAAGGAATTTACAAGTCTGGCCTTTCAAGTACAGCTCCCCAAATGGAATGCAGGACACAGGAAGGCAGAGAGGGAAAAAAAGTCTGAGTGCCTAACAGAGAAAAATGACCTATGGGGCTAAGTTGTTTTGTCTGCATCCTGTCTAAAGGCACCAAAATTTACAGAAAATAAACTCAGGGAAGAAAAAAAAATATTGGAGCTCCATGATGGTTCAAGTTTGGAGTAACTGTATATTGAGCAATAATCTGTGCATATTTTCAAGCAGCATCTGTGTTCCACTAAGTTTCAGTCTGGCTTTTATTCCCCAGAGTAATCAGCCCACATATACAAGCAGGTTAAGAGATGGAAAAATCTCTTATTTCATTTTCTATTTCCCACATCTCTTTTTGTGTGTGCGCGCGCGCGTGTGTGTGTGTGTGTGTGTGTGTAATTATACATATATATATGTATGTAATTACAGCATATGACAGGAACACTTCTTCAGAATAAAGGCAGCAAACTGCATATTAGATAGAATTGGGGTAGTTTTCTGTGCTTGAGTTCCAATTCTGGCTCTGCCATTCACAGGCTATTTAAAATGTGGCAACTAGCTTATCCTCTGTAGGACCAATTCCTCCACGGACTAATCCATTCAACAATTGATGTTTTGAGTATGTTATGGACCAAAATTATGATAAACACTGCTTAAACAGTGAGCAAGAATGATACTCTTATCTCATAGACAGATTTTCCAGATGATGATTAAAAAAAACAATCAAATAATAAATACATACATAAAATAATGTCAATCTTGTGAAGCAAAATAAAGCAGAGTAGTAGGAATAGGAAATTGGTAAAGATGCTATTTTAAACAGAATAGGTAGTAAAGATCTTTTCAATAGTTGAGCAGAGAGCTGAGTAAAATGAAAATGAGAGGCTATCTGGAGAAAGAACTTTCCGGGGGAACAGGAAGTGCAAAAGTCCTGAGGTAGAAATGAGTGTAGAGTGGTTGGAACACCAAGAAGCCAGTGTGCCCAAGAGGCAGAAAGGGGGAAGAAGAGGGCAGAGCTAGATCACATGTGGTCTGCAGCCAAGAGAATGGATTTGTGTATGACATGAACCCTTAATGAAAACTTTTAAGTTCACAATATAGCACTGCAAACTATAGGCACCATGCTGCACAGTAGATAACCAGAACTTAGTCATCTTGTAAAATTGAAACTTAGTAACCTTTTACTAATAACTCCTCTTTTCCTCTTCCTCCCCAACCCCTGGCAACCACTGTTCTCCTTTCTGCTTCTATTAGTTTGAGTGTTTTGGATTCCTCATATATGTGGTATCATGTGGTATTTGTCTTGTGTCTGGCTTATTTTTTTTTAAGTGTGATAGGAACACATTGAGGTGGTTAAGCAGGAGAATGCTAGGATCTAGTATCAGGCTTAGACTTGAAAGAATCCTCCCAGCTGAAGCATAAGAATTACTG
Organism: Sus scrofa; assembly: GCF_054392235.1. NCBI lineage: Eukaryota > Metazoa > Chordata > Mammalia > Artiodactyla > Suidae > Sus > Sus scrofa. Next base: position 112,191,924 of record NC_139385.1, on the reverse strand, counting down.
TGGACCTGAGAGGAGAGAGTGGTTCATGGGCAAGAAAGGAATCTGGTATCTGAACAGAGGTGTGGGTGGTGTGGACAAGGTGATGAGAGATGGATAGACATAGTGTTTTTTGGAAGGTGGAGATAATCAATTACTAATGAAAAGAATCAAGGATGACTACTAGGTGTCTGTTCTGAGCAACTGCCTAAACGATAATGTTTTTAAGTAAAATCAGGAACCCAGAGAGAGGAGTGGGCTTGGGTAAGCAAAGGAGTGTAAATCAAGTGTTGCTTGGGATGAGTTAAATTTGAGTTATCTATTTCTAATCTTTAAATTTGTAGTAGAGAGCTCATAGGGTGGGTGGATAGGGCATTAAATAGATAAAATGAATGTGAAGCACTTAGCACAGAGGAAGGCATTTAAGAAATGCACAGTAAATCAACAATTGGATAGACAATGATCTCAGTCCTGCAGGGGAAACTGAGTGTTCTTATTTTCTCAGGCTGGAATATGATGACTTAAGAATGATGTGGCTATGTGTTGAGTTTGCAGTAAACTAAACCTGGCGCTACCTCAGCATTTCTTAGAATATAAAAAGCTATACTTAGCTCACCTGTAAATTTAACCACATGAAAGGCAGAAGCTTTCTGAGAATTCCATATGACACACTTCCTCCCACCACAGGGCCTTTGCATGTACCATCAAATAGTCAGCATGGAACAATGAGGAGAGCCCAAGGTTCTGAGCCAGACAACTGGAGTTCAATGCCTAGCATCACCTCTTACCATATATGTGACATCAAAGAAGTTATATAGTTAAACTCTCTGACCCTTAGTTTCCTTATCTATAAGTGGGAAGAACACATCACAGAACTCTCGGGACGATTCAATGAGATAATAATATAAATATAATTTTCCTTGAGTGATACCATGATTTTAACTGTATATAACATCAATTGGCTTTCATGAAACACTATTCATTGGATTTTTTTAAAAAAAAGTACTCCTGAAGTATAGTTGATTTACAATATTGTGTTAATTTCTGCCATATAGCAAAGTGACTCAAATATATATATAAATATTCTTTTTCATATTCTTTTCTTTTTTTCCTTTTTTTTCCTTTTTGGTCTTCTTGCCTTTTCTAGGACTGCTCCCTTGGCATATGTAGGTTTCCAGGCTAGGGGTCTAATCGGAGCTGTAGATGCCGGCCTACGCCAGAGCCACAGAAACGTGCCAGATCTGATCCATGTCTGCAACCTACACCACAGCTCATGGCAATGCCGGATCCTTAACCCACTGAGCAATGCCAGGGACCAAACCCTCAACCTCATGATTCCTAGTCGGATTCGTTAACCACTGTGCCATGATGGGAACTCCCACATTCTTTGCCATTACGCCTTATCACAAGATACTGAATATGGTTCCCTGTGCTATACAGTGGGATCTTGTCATTAATCCATTCTACATGTAATAGTTTGCATCTACTAACCCCAAACTCCCAGTCCATTCCTTTCCCAACCCACTCCCCTTTGACAACCTCAAGTCTATTCTCTACATCTGTACATCTGCTTCTGTTTCGTAGATATGTTCATTTGTGTCGTACTTTGTATTCCACATGTAAGTGATATGTAGTATTTGTCTTGCTGACTCACTTTGCTTAAATACTAATGATTTTTAAGTCAAGGAAACAAAATACTTTCAAAATGTCATACATTGCTTTAACTTCTAACTCCAGAAGAAAAAAAAAAAAGGTCAAACTTTATTGGCCCAAAACAGGGATCATTATTTAGTCACCATTTACTTATTTACTTGGCTATTTCATTCTTTATCTTAAAAGATATAATGGGATAAATGCAGCAATCCATTGCCTATGATGTCCTTTAGATTTCAGCCAAGCACCTAGCCTACTTTAAAAGAAAATGTCAGGAGTGAAATCTGAGATAAGAAAACATGTTTTGTGTTAGTGACAAAGAGAAAGATTCAAGAGTGAGTAAGGTAAGATCCTAAAAGGAAAAAAAGTGCAATTATGGCATTTTGTCATTTTAAAATCCCATTTTAGGGATTTGTTAGTAAAGAGATTTTAGTACCTCCCTTTCCCATTGTACTTAGGGAACTAAAAGTTGGTAAGTATCTTTTATAAAGCAGAGTGCTAGGCTCTTGATACATCGTCTTCCTTATTCCTCACAGCACAACTGACTTGTATTATCTCCATTATACAGATTTGAAAACACAGGGAACTCTACCCAATGCACTTTGATAATCTTTATAGGAAAAGAATTTGGAGGAGAATGGATGTGTATGTGTATTAACGAATCACTCTGTTGTACAACAGAAACTATTACAACCTTGTAAATCAACTCTATTTCACTAAAACTTAAAAAAAGAAAACAAGTTTAGAATTATCAAATATGAATCCTAACCAGACCTAAGAATTCAATCCTGAATTTAAACCATGATTTTTCTAATTTTAAAGCCCATATATTTTCTATATTTCCACCTTCAGATCAACCACATCATGAATAATAAAGTTATGGAAATGAAATAAAGCAATGGCTCACAGCTCATATATTGTTTTTTGGTTTGTCTGTCTGTTTCTTTTTGACCTAGGAATCCACATTCAAATTTACCAGTAACATGAATTAGAATTTTTAAAATGTAATCTAAGGTTTTAAAAAAAAATATGTTCTATTTGCTCAGCATTTACGTATTTACTAAAATAAGGTGGTCAGTAATTTGGGAGTTACAGAGAAGTTGAGAAGATGTTTTCCTCTTAATTTTCACACAGGACCACAATGTTTTCAAGGGTTGGAAGATGGCATGAAGTATAGAAAAGATACTGTACATACATGAGATTCTAGTTCAAACTGCAGTTTCCATCAACTAGAATCTCAGGAAGAAGTCATTTAATGTCTCTGAAGGCAGGCATACCATCTCCTCTAAGAAATGAAGGCTAGCTTAGCTAGTTGTGCAGTCTCCTTCCAGTTCTGTATTTTGATGGTCCTGAGAATTGTCAGGGATGGTCCACCACTGTGACCGTAAAAGGAAAATATCAGATCTTCCATCCTGTCAAAGAACCAATCTACTTTTTCAGACATTTTAAATATCAAATCAGTGTATCTAATAAAAATATTTTCCAGTTGTAAAAATCAAATGTCAAGGAAAAAAATGAATCTGCCCAAGAAACACATCACACAGATAGAAGGCATTTTATCAGTATATGCTCCATTCCCTGTGGACACTTTTCCTGGAGGCTTAGCTGAGCATGGGCTAAGCCATAGCGAGGGTTGTTCTCAGAGCTATGAGGATGACTCTTTTAGATGCTGCGGCCTTTGGGGGTCTCAGAATCAGCCACTGCTGAAATGTGACTAGAAAGAAAGGGCATGGACAGTGCCATATTCTATCCTGAGTTACTCTTGGTGGAACTGGGAATTATGTCTAGTCACTTATGATGGAGCATGAAAAAAGAATGTATACATGTATGTGTAACCGGGTCACCTTGCTTACAGTAGAAAATTGACAGAACACTGTAAACCAGCTATAATGGAAAAAAGAAAAATCATATAAGTGAAAAAAAAAGGCAAAGGAGAGTGGTATCCCGCCTATATGAGGAATTAGGTTCAGTCTTTCCAACACTGAATTCATTACACCACTGTGTGCTTTTATCCATCAAGAATAGGCTTCATGGTGTTTTTACTCATTCACTTAATAGAGACCAAAATGACTCTGAGTGAACAAATCCCCACTTAAGAGGTGACTTCTTAAGTTTATGGGACCATGGACTTTTTTTGAGAAAGCTATGGATCTTTTTCCTCATAGAATGCATAAAAGCAAAAAAAAAAAAAATGCATACAATCTCAAGTGCTTACCTACTCTAGCTCTTTGCAGACTATCAGGATAAGAACCCACCAACTAAATGAAGGGATTTTAAGTGGTTATGACAATGGACATAACTCAGGCAAAACGCAAATGTTTACACACCTGTTTCACTATCAAACAGGTCACATCTAAAAGACTGAGGCCATGTCATCATTGTAATTACAGTCCCAGCATTGTGTCCTGTCTATTGAGTTGACGGGGGTGGGGATGAGTATGAATGAATGGATAAATGAATGATTTGAGAATTTCTGTTGAGGATGCTATTTTTAAAAACAACAAGAAGAGGAGGAGAATAGGATTTTTGCACTTACAAAGTGAAGCCAGAGAGACAGAAACATGAGTCCTGTTCCTTCCCTATACCAGCTAACTGACCTCCTTAAGTTCCTCTTTGTACCTCAGCTGTCTTCTCTGTGAAAGGAGATAATGAGGGTGCCCAGCTCCACAGGCTTACTGTCAAGATTAAGGGGCTCATGGATGAAAAGCACATGGCACAGTGCCTGGCATGGAAGAAGTAATCACTAAGCAAGGTACGTTATCAACAACAAAAAGACATGGCCTACTTTAAGGTGGCAATTTCTGCAAATGTGGCAGCCTTCAAAAATAATTTGGAAAACAAATTAGAAAAGAAAAACCTATTATCTTTTTAGCATTAGACTTATATATGATAATTCCAGAAAATGAGATACATGGAGAAGTCAAAAAAAAGCTAGAAGCAAAGCAGAATAAGAAATACAGCATTTTCCCAATAACACACAGTTGTTTCTACTTCCTCAAGAGGGGACTATTAATTGTAATATTAATATTAAAACTGAGATTCAAAGCAATGAGAATGACTTGCTTCCAAAGACCATTAAACATCAGACACTAAAAGTCTGTACTTTATTTCTAGACCCTGCTCTTTCCAAAATTCACAGCTTAGCCTCCTTTTTCTACTAGTTAATTTCACATCTTTTCCTCACTAGAATGTTTGTGCTTATATATTACTTATATTTGCATGGGTGTTTGAAATCCATTTCATCCAAGCAAGCCAAAATTGGTTTAAAGCTACATTATCAATAATACTATATATCTGTTCTCCGTAACTATTTTTATGTTTATAATTGTTCCCACCAAGCATTACTTTCCTGCCCAAACAAAACGCATTTCTGTGTATGGCTGAGTTATTACTCTATATTTAAATCTGGAATACCATCAATTTTATATAGATGATATCATTTTAACCAGAATGTATCTTATTGTACAAAACCAAAAGATGTTATAAAGGCACAAAAACTAATTTTTAGATAACATATACAAACTACCATTTTTTTTTGAGTACCTGTAAATGAGCCAGACATTCTGATAGGAACTTGGGAGAAATTATCTCTAATCTCAAAATATTCTTGTAAAGAAGATATTATTACTGCTGCCATTTTATAGATGATATAACTAGGGCTTCATGGGCATGTGACAGAGCTGAAAGGCAAATGCAGGTATATCCAAACCTCACAGCTATGTCCTCATCCTACCGCCTGTAATGCAAAGGATGGAATATTCTTCTAAGTAACAGTTATTACACTAAGAAAATTTGGACAATCTCAGGTAAAGAAAAGTTGGTTTTGTCTAAGAATGGGATCTCCCACTATTTTTTTTAATCATATTTTATAACATGTCTATGTTAGTCGTTTATATCAGGGGCCACAACTTACTTTTTTTAATTAATTAATTAATTAATTTATTTATTTTCCCACTGTACAGCAAGGGGGTCAGGTTATCCTTACATGTATACATTGCAATTACAGTTTTTCCCCCACCCTTTCTTCTGTTGCAACATGAGTATCTAGACAACTTACCTTTTATAAGGCAGAGACTGAGTCTGAATTTTATTTCCATACAGAGTAAACATCCAAACTGTCACTGAGTGAATGAGGTTGGGAACATGCCACGAACATGATGTAGAGACGAGGCATTGCCCCCCCCCACCCTCTCATCTCTCTGGCTTCTCACCCACATTCCCCTCTGCCTGGTTAAGGGTGGTGCAAGGGAAGGAAAATATGAAGACAATGGTTGCAATAAGTTTTAAAGGCAAGAAGAATGTACCCATCAGAGGCTTCTTCACAGCACTTCCCTTTCCACCGTGATTCCTGAACTGCCCATGACTTATCTTCTGAGATGCCTTCAGTGCTCTTTTCTCCAATTCTAGCATCTGTTCCTCGTGCTGTATTCAATCTGAGTAGATTGGTCTACTGAATATTGCATTCGGCCAAGCACTCACAAACAACTTCCTGCATACACTAAAATCTCTCCCTTTCTAATTAGATCAAAGAAACAGGGAGCAGGGTGGGGGGAAAGCTTTGATGGAAACAGTGAGGGGTTTTGTCACTACAGTTAATGGGTTAGCTTGCCTGGGTGTTCGAGGTTGTGGACATTATCTGAACAAAAGATTCAAACTGACAAGTCCAAAGGACCCTCCCCTAGGATCCTAAGGTAACAGGAAGCAAAGACAAATTGAGGGGTTTTTAGAGCAGATACCTCTCACACCATGCAAAACAGGTATATCTGTGTTCATGAGGCATTCAAGGAAGCAAAATGCCCACCTAAGGAAAACAGTTTATGTCCATCTAACCGATAACTATACCTATTGTGACAAGTTACTTCTTTAGCAATAAAGAGATATGTGGTTTGTATTTACCTGGCTTACTTTTTTTTTTTTAATTTATTCTTAAAAATTCAGGGAAGACTCTTGCACTTGCATTGGAGTTTGGAGCCAAGGTGTCCTATGAACAATTCAATGGAAGAGCACATTCAATGAGGGAATTAAAGTAGTCCAGAAAATTATTATTTCTTTTTTTATATAATTTTTTTTATTTTCCCACTGTACAGCAAGGGGGTCAGGTTATCCTTACATGTATACATTACAATTTCATTTTTTCCCCACCCTTTGTTCTGTTGCAACATGAGTATCTAGACAAAGTTCTCAATGCTGTTCAGCAGGATCTCCTTGTAAATCTATTCTAAGCTGTGTCTGATAAGCCCAAGCTCCCGATCCCTCCCACTCCCTCCCCCTCCCATCAGGCAGCCACAAGTCTCTTCTCCAAGTCCATGATTTTCTTTTCTGAGGAGATGTTCATTTGTGCTGGATATTAGATTCCAGCTATAAGTGATATCATATGGTATTTGTCTTTGTCTTTCTGGCTCATTTCACTCAGGATGAGATTCTCTAGCTCCATCCATGTTGCTGCAAATGGCATTATGTCATTCTTTTTTATGGCTGAGTAGTATTCCATTGTGTATATATACCACATCTTCCAAATCCAATCATCTGTCGATGGACATTTGGGTTGTCAGAAAATTATTACTTCTGAAATAACATTCTCTCAAGCTAAGAATAAGCCATCATGTTTATTGTGGAGTATAAGATTTCAGTGAATACCTCAAATGGCTAACATATACTTTCCCATGCTGTTCCTTACTTTGGGGAATGGATATTTATATTCTTACCCAAAGGCTGGTGAGTTCTCCTTCTGTAATCTTTGGGAATTCAAAGAAGCTCGTGAGTCATCAGAACTCATTATCAAAGATGGGTGTGGAATTTAATATGATGTTGAAGACTATTAACATACAACTTTGTTCTCTAAAAATCTGAATGCAATGCAGTTTTGACTATGTGCAAAGAGTGGTTTCAGTGACCCTTTAGGGTGACTTGTGTGTTTACATAGGATTTAAGTTTCCAAGATTTGACCTACTCAGGTCCCTTTGAAAATATTAATGATATGGTCACATTTGAGTCCAAAAAATTTTTTCTTTCATACAATTTGACTGCTTTAAGAAGTAGAGTGTTGTTAGGATCTCCCATCATGGGGCAGTGGAAATGAATCTGACTAGGAACCATGAGGTTGTCAGTTCAATCACTGGCCCCACTCAGTGGGTTAAGGATCCAGCATTGCTGTGAGTTGTGGTGTAGGTCACAGACGCGGCTCGGATCCCACGTTGCTGTGGCTGTGGCATAGGCCAGCAACTACAGCTACAATTGGACCCCTATCCTGGGAACCTCCACATGCCATGGGGTACAGCCCTAAAAGGACACAAGACCAAAAAAAAAAAAAAAGAGGACATTCTATCTGTTCAAGTCCCCCCTTCCTCAAATACATACTTGCTGCCATATAGCTGTGTCTCTATGTGTCATTGGGGGTCAGACTTTGACAGCTAAAAAAATAAATGGAACAAAGAAAGTAATGCTTTTCCTAGTGGCCCCATCCTTCTCCTGGTTACTCAACCATGAAAACCTGACATCATCTGTGACCCACCCCTATTCTTCATAGGCTGTCCAACGCCTGTTGATTTTTCATTAAGGAAAATGGTCCTAACCTATTATGAAACAACTTCTACACTAAGCTCTCTCCTTTCATTTCCCATTCTACATCACTAACACAAGGTGTCTAACATTCCCAATATCATGAATTAAAAAACACATACACAATAGAATATTACTCAGTTGTAAAAAAGAATAAAATAATTCCATTTGCAGCAACATGGATGGAACTAGAGATTATTCTACTAAGTGAAGTAAGACAGACAGAGAAAAACAAACATCATATGACATCACTTATATGTGGAATTTTCAAAAAAGTTATAAATGAACTTATTTACAAAGCAGAAACAGACTCACAGACTTTGAAAACTAACTTCTGGTTACCAAAGTGGACAGGTAGGGGAGAGGGAGGGACTGGGGGTTTGGGATTGGCATATGCACACTGTGGTATATGGAATGACTGGCCAATGGGGACCTGCTGTATAGCATAGGGAACTCCACCCAATATTTTGTGATAATCTATAAAGAATCTGAAATAAATATGGATATGTGTATTTGTATAGCTGAATCACTTTTTTTTTTGTGCAGCAGAAATTGCAAATCGACCATACTTCAATAAAATTTTAAAAAATGAAACAAACAAAGCGTTTTGCGTTGCTAAGAAGAGTGAGAAGCATCCCTAACTGCTGTAAACTTTGGGCATGTGATCATTCCAGGCCTGAGAACTAAGAGAGAACTGAAGGAGTGTAGCCCGCAGGCGCACCTCTCTCCCTCATAGCTGCCCTCTACTTCCTCCTGCAAAGTCCCCTACGAGGTCTCCCCTTGGTAACTTTTGTCCACTGTTCACTTCCTTCATTGGTCCTTTATGGTGTAATCGGCACTATCACAGATGCCATTTTGCTGCCTGTACACCCTTCAATACGGAGAAAGCCCTTTGAAGGGAGCGAGACATTGAATAAGAAGCTACGCTACTTCCTCATGGCCCTAGACCCTCTCTCTAACAGGGAGATGGGAAAGTGAACCAGATGTTTAATAATCACATCATTTTACCAGCACAGTACACAGGGTGAGTGATCAAACTGTAACAAAATGAGGACAAACTGAAAAATGCATACATAAGACATTTCATTCTTGTGCAGATGTTTTCATAGGACAATGTCCCAGAAATGGGGTTGCTAGGTCAAGACAAATGCATCTCTAAGTTTGTTAATTATTTCTGGATCTCTTTTCATAAGGGTTACACCACTTCGCACTCCCTCTGGAAATGTATGAGAATGGATGCTTGTTTTCTCCCAGCTTTGCAACCGAATGCCATGTCAAACTATTGAATTTTTGCTTGTCTTATGAATGAGAAATAGTTTTTCAGTGCAGTTTGAATTGACATTATTATAAGTGAGATTATCTATGTTTCCAGGCCCTTGGTATTCTTCCTTAATTTTCTGTATTTCACAGAAGGCATTCTGTATTCCAAAGCACCGTTTCTTCTTCTTCAAGTCACACCCCAAGGGCAGTGAAGTTCACCCATCCTACACATTCTAGAACTGAGTGAGAATGGATGTGATGTGTCTGTCAAAGGAGCCAAGGGATCTAGAATAATTCCTGCTTCTCCTAGTCAGTCTTCAGTTACTGGTTTGGCAGAAGCCGAATGAAGTATGTGAAGGTGACTCTCCAGAGCAGTAAGGAAGGATTACTTATTCCAGAAATTTACATTCTGTGCTATTTTGGGATCTTGTCTGAATGGTTAGTCTTCTCCTTTTTCTGAAACACAGTATTCAAACTTCTGTATGCTGTATGGATTTTAAGAAAGAGAAAGGAAGGAAGGAAGGTAGGAGTTGAGGGAGGGAGGGAGGACATGTTAAGAAAAACTTCTCACATCTGATTAACAGTGTGGCTTCTAGAACTCCATTTCTAGACACATCTCATTACATCAAAGTGTTACTGTTGCCTATTTTTGATGCATATGTGAAACATTAAGGGCCTGATAGCACACACCCTTCCCCTTCAGACTGCCTCCAGAAACATCCCTGGAAAACCTTAAGATTAAGAAATCATAGCGTAGAGAAGTGCTTTAAAGAGTGTTATACATAACAACATCTCAATTAACCATTAATAAGGACTTCATGGAAAAAAGTGTTCTGTTGTCAAATACATATAGGAAGTCTGGATTAAAAAAAAAAAAAAAAAAAAGAGAGGACAGACTTGTGGTTGCCAAGGGGGAGGGGAGAAGAAGTGGGATGGACTGGGAGTTTAGGGTTGGTAGATGAAAACTATTACATTTAGAATGGATAAGCATAGGGAACTACGTCCAACCTCTTGGGATAGAACCTGATAAAAGATAAAATGAGAAAAAGAAAGTATGAGTATGTATGACTAGGTCACTGTGCTCGATAGCAGAAATTGACTCAACACTATAAATCAACTATACCCTAATAAAAATAAATTAGAAAAAGAATATGTAACAATTTTTATTGCAACATCTCTCACAGCCTTTAACATTGGAAGGTCTTAAAATAATCAGTGTTTCCCATTCTAGTTTGGCTGCAGAATCCAATTCCCAGGGTTTAGTATTTGTGGTAATGCTGTCATGTGGCGGTGTAGAGAGGAAAAGCATCTACCTGGGGGATCCAGGTAAGTCTGAGTTCTGACAATGTTCTGTATGTTACCCATGTCTGAGGTGGGGTACTCTACAAAGTCAAATTCAGTTCTTATCTTCCTTTGACTTATTAGGTGGAGGTGCCCCAGAAGGCATCTTGGTGGCTGCAAGGGCCTCCCTTGGTCCATGTTACAGGCACAGTGTGAGAAGTTTGTGAGAGTCATTCCTTGTATTGAGAGAGTCTATTCCACAAGAAATAGCCTAAGAAAGATGAGGGCTTTTCTTTTAGAGACCTTGACAGTAATCACCATTCTTTCCCACATGAAGAGATGCTCTATTCCCATCGATTGTCCTGGACTTACACATCTAGATAGCGGTTTATCCTGAGGTCAGGTCACTAAATCCATCAGATTCCAGCTTCACTTTAATTTGTGGTGCATACACACAGAACACAGGGCTGTCCCTGATCCAGCTCAGTATTTAAATGTGAGTATCAACTCACTAGTGGTCCCAATCATTCTGTTTCTTTGCCATTTGCCTTTCCCAGTATTTTATGCCGTTTGATTACAACAGAGATCCTGAGCTGTCAATGTTGCTAAAATGACTAAAATTTCATTGGGTTCCCTGAAGTGGGATTTGTTGGAGAAACGTGAGCTCTGCTTGGCCACTTCAGTAAATAAACATGAGCTGAGTCTGCAATATGCCAGGTTCTGCCAAGGGCTGGACAAAGTCATTCATAGTTGTACACATGCTGTTTTTTATTTGTTTGTTTGTTTTTTATGACTGCTCTGCCACACTTCCCACAGATGCAGCTCAGATGCCTCCTCCTCCAGGAAACCTTACTGAGCTTCACCTCGGCCTGGATTATGTGCGCCACCACCATCCCAACCACCAGTTCCCAGAAAGCCCATTTTGCTATAATATACAGTATTACACCTAGACTACTGCCTTCCTTCTCCCATGATCTCAAGTCCCGCAGCATCCTTGACTGCCACACTGGAAGCACTCAGATATGACTGACTGAGAGATTGAATCAAGGGATGAAGAAACAATTCTTTTTTTTTTTTTTCCTTTTTCTTTTTCTTTTTCGGGCCATACCTGTGGTATATGGAAGTTCCAGACTAGGAGTCATATCAGAGCTGCAGCTGCCTGCCTATACCACAGTCACAGCAACACCAGACCTGAGCCACATCTACAGCCTACAGTGCAGCTTGTGCTTAACCCACTGAACGAGGCCAGGGATTCAACCTGCATCCTCACGGATATTATGTCAGGTGCTTAGCCTGATGCACCAAAATGGTAACTGCAGGAAACAATTCTTATTTTCGAGGATTTTGTAAAATCTAGTTGGGCTTTTCTAAGTTATTGATAAAGCCCAGTAGCACATTTATGACGTCAAATACAAATTGTACAAATATCTCCTAAATATACATAAACTTTTGAATTATGAAATGTTGTCCAAAGTATCTTTTAGAGGTGATCTGGATAGTATTAGAATAATCTGAGGTTGGTCTCAAGCTCAGTCATGGTCCTGTACACAGAGGGTTTAAGCCAGACTAAACCACAACCATCATACTTCCCTGTTTGAATCTGCTGCTTTTTCAGTTTGTCAACTCTCCTTGCTCTCTGCCTTCTGCGTACCTTGTTAATGTGGCGACAAACCAACGTGAGACAACAGCAGTCATGTTTCTAGTTTAATTACAGAAACACACACCTTCTGTCTCCTTAAGCCTCAATTATTAAAAAACATGACAAGAGGTACATGCCATGTCTTCTCTGCTTCTTGTCATCAAGCCTGTCCTACTGTAAATAAGGACAGGCCACAAGGATTCAGAGTTTAATTACAACACACCAGTCAGTCTGCCAGTCACATCTGCAGAACGATGTTATGAAAACTGTACAGATGCAGGAATGTTGGGGTAGGTGGCTCATATAAGAGAGTGTCTGCTTTATCCCAGCAAAAAACCTGGAGAGTGTACTTTTATGGTAATGGCCTACTCTTGAAATGACATTCTAAAAGACATTTATTTGTTTGTTTGTATATTTATTTTGGTCACCCGACAGCATGCAGAGCTTCCCAGGCCACGGACTGAACCTGCGCATAGCAGTAATCTGAGCCACCACAGTGACAATGCCAGATGCTTAACCCACTAGGCCACCAGGGAACTCCTAAAAGATATTTAAAGACACAAAGTGAACAGTAATAGTTTTGTGCTCAGGGCAGAAGCAACCTCCTCATATTGACAACCAGCATATAAAATGACAACTACGTCATGTACTAATCAAATAGATTCAAGCCTGCTGCTGCCTTATGTGACAGTCCTTTGGCATGTATCATTCTTGTTTTGTTTTTTTTTTTTAACTGGAGTATAGTTGATTTACCATGTTGGGTTAGTTTCAAGTGACTCAGTTTATATATAGATTTTTGTATTTTTTCAGATTCTTTTCCCTTATAGGTTGTTATAAGATACTGAGTATAATTTCCGGTGCCATACAGTAGGTTCTTGTGGTTATCTACTTTATACATTGCAATGTGTATATGTTAATCCCAAACTCCTAATTTACCTCCCCCTGTTTTCCCCTTGGTAATCACAAGTGTTTTTCTATGGCTATGGGTCGATTTCTGCATCGTTAGTCTTGGGGAAAGTACAGTGGATGCCTTTTCTCTCTCTCCTTTCCCTCTCCCCTTGGTCCCCTGGCTTTAAGGAGACACAAGACACTAGGAAGACAAATCTTTCGTTTTGAGTTGCATGGTTTTTCCATACTGCCAGATATTTTATCCTGATGTGTTTATGTAAACAGGAGTAAAAGGGAATCCATCACAAAATTATTTTTGCTCAGTGAAAGTTAAAAAATACATGCAACTGAAGTAAAATAGTTGGGGGTGGGTGTTTCTGGTAATGATCTAGCCTTCAACCCTATTATGAATGAAGAAATGGGAGGGAGGCTAAGGAAAGCATTCATCCATTCACTCACCACCCCCCAACTCATTCGTTATTCATTCAGGCAAAATGCAGTAACAAGCTGAGGTTTTTACATCATTCCTCAAATGCTTATCCATCTAAAAATTAATTATCAAAGGGTAAAAAAACCTACCACGTGGTGCCTATATTTAACTATGTCCTAAAAAATTTGGTTGCAGAAATACCCGTCGTCCTCATAAAACATATTTCCATAGCTATCCCTATAGCTAACGAACAGAGGTACAGTTTCAGGTACTTGGGAGCATCAAAGGCAATGCATATAACACATTTCCCTGAATTTGGTTTTCATCTTCATTGCAGCATCAAGGGATGTGGAGTAAGTACATCCTGACTCTGAGAACTAGCCCTGTTTCATCCTACTTATTCTCCTTACTTGATTGGGCTGGCCTGAGGAACAAATAAATTAATTTATGCAATGACTATGTGGTTCCTGCCTTTATGCACATAATCATTAATTCCTTCAACACCCCCTACAATGATCCAAGTACTGTCCTGAGTGCAGCAGAATTACAAGGGTGAGAAAAACAGACAAGGTCCTTATTCTCATGGGGTTCATAGTGTATTAGGCAGCCAGATGCTGACAAAATAACCACACTAATGAATCTGTAATGACAAACTAGTGTGTGTGTTCCAATGAAGGGATATTCTTCTGCCAGTGGATAAAGGGCTCAACAGTTATAGGGACACTGGGGGCAAAATTCACTGAGGGAGATGCTTTGGAGCTGAGAGGTAAATGAGAGGGTATGGACAGAGTGGGGATGGATGGGGGTGGAATAGAATGTGTAAAAGTCTCAGATCAGGAGAGAGCACAGTGGTGAAGAGGAACCTAAAGAAGTGAATGTGGCTAAGAGCTGGGAATGTTCAGGAAAGAGGTGAGAGTGTAGCTTATATAGGGAAAATGTCTAGCTCATGCATAGCTCATTCAGAATGAAATGCGCTATAAATGTGAAGTTCGCACTAGATTTTGAAGACTTAGCATGAAAAAAAATCAAAATATCTGAATTTTTTTATTAACGCAGTTAGTTCACATCATTGTGCCAATTTCTGCTGTACAGCACAGTGACCGAGTCATATATATATATGTATGTGTGTGTGTGTGTGTGTGTGTGTGTGTCTTTTTCTTATACTATCTTTCATCATGTTCTATCCCAAGATATTGGATATACTTTTAGATATACTTTCCTGTGCTGTCCAGTAGGTAATATATAACCAACTGTATGCAGGTTACTTGTTGAAATGACAAGATTTGGATATATTGGGTTAAATAAAGTATATTATTAAAATTAATTTCATCTGTATTTATTTATTTACTTTTTTACGATAATTACTAGAGAAGTTAAAGTTTAATACATAGCCCATTGTTACTGGTGATGCTGCTGGTACTTGCAGAGGCTTTTAGGTCTAGAGAAGGGTTTTTAATCCCAAACACAATGAGAAGCCTCGGAAGGCTTTAAGGAGAGGAACGACATGGGTCATTACAGCTTCTGGGTGGAGAACAGATCAAAAGAGCAGATGTAGGATATCAGCTGTGTTTGGCAACAGACCAGGCAAGACTATCCTTAACAGCCTGGTTTGGGGTCAAGAAGTACAGAGATGAGAATGGACAGGTGGTGTGAGGGGTATGGCGCCGGTAGTGAATTGGATATGATATTGAGAACCTCGCAGGGTAGAAATCCAGCTGGGAGTACAAGATTTACATGGAAATATATGCTGTAACATCCTAAGTCCTACTCTAGAGGTATAAATTCAGTGTAGTGGGGGCACACAGTGAAACACAAGATGTATTTGATGTAGCATACAACACTGCTGCTGCTTTTGTTTTATGATGGGCTTCATTAAAAATCAGATTCCAACATCAAGCCAAGAAATTGCATTCTGGTAAAGCATTAAAATCTTTTACTCAGAGCTGAACTTAAATCAGCAGATACATAATGAGTATTGACCATGTGCAAGAAACTGTGAAGGACTGTCTCTTGAGGAGAACTACCATTTATTTAGTGCTCACTACCATGTTCCAGGAGCTTTATATGTGTAACTCATTCAATCCTTTTGAGAACATTATAAAATAATATTATTACCCCATTTTAGAGATAAGTAAAATGGGGTACAAAGAGGTTAAAAAACTGATTGAGACTCCATGAAGACTTGGGCCATCTATATTTTTCTCCACACTATATCCATTCAGTCTGTCATCCTTCCTAGAATATACTATAATGCTCAATAAACATAGGAAGAATGAAAGAATAATGGTTATACAGTTCATATAAGGGAGAACCAAGTCTCAGCCCTGCTGTATCTTGACCCAAGCCCATGTACCAAAGTTGGAGCTTCAAAAAAATGGAATTAGAGATAGCTTACATATTTATATGTGGTTAACAGGTTATTAATGTAAGAGTTTTTATCCATGATAAATGGTCATCTTGCATGTCTTGAATAAGAATAGTTAATATTTCCTGAAAACACTGTATGCCAGATACTGTTCCAAGCATTTTACTTGAATTATTTTACCAATGCCTCATTCTTAGCATAAAGAACTCTGGGGGTAGGTACCATTATTTTTCTCATTTGAAAGACTAAGAAACTGAGGCACAAGGAGATTCAGTAACTTGCCCCAAGTCACACTGTTATAAAAGGCACTAACCCTAAGGATCCTAAGTCAAGACTCCATGGCTTCTTCTGAACCACTCTGAGTTTGAGTCTCCTGGGACCCTGGTTCTTATAAAGATCTCCCCAGGATTAGGGCAAGGTCTGCCTTCCCACTCTTGGTCCAGCACCCTCTCCTGGGGCCATACAAGGTGAGAGTTTATTAGGGCATCCAATTGTGAATCTAGGAAATCATTCAAGGATAAGTGGTGAGTCAGACAATTGGAGAGATGGAGCAAAATGAGTACAAAAAAAGAGCCTGTGGATCTCATTCAGTGTAAAGAACATATTTATCCTGAGTCTAGAAATGTCCACTGGCAGGAAGTCATCATTTGTCTCTGATGACACTGGATAGAGCAGGGAAATGAGGTGAAACAAGGGGCTTAGTAAGAAGAGGATTTCCCAACAGTAGAGACCATCTCAGTAGGGTGTTAACAGGGAATTCAAGAGACCCTTGTTCACCAATGGGGCTTAAGAGTTAAGATATTTTCCAAGCACATTGGGCATGAAGGGCCTGCTAGCAGTTCAGATAATGAACTGGAGGGTTATGACCAGCCTCCAGGCATTTTATATGTGCCATTTACTTCAAGTGTCAAATTAAAAATTGATTCTATGATGTCTAAGAGGGCTTAGTGCTCTGATTTGGAAAATCTGTTGGGCAAATATGGCTGCATGTGAACATTTCACTTCTTTCAATACTTTAAAATTGTCAGGAACAT
Organism: Sus scrofa; assembly: GCF_054392235.1. Taxonomy (NCBI): domain Eukaryota; kingdom Metazoa; phylum Chordata; class Mammalia; order Artiodactyla; family Suidae; genus Sus; species Sus scrofa. Next base: position 112,174,840 of record NC_139385.1, on the reverse strand, counting down.
TAGTAGAATCCCTAAAGCAATCACATTTTTTAAAAGGAATTGTCTTATTATTAGCATTAAAAAAATTAGAAAAATATATTCAGTACCTGGCAGTTTGACATAAAGGGATGCCATCTGGTATCCACCAAGATGGGACAACCAGTCTGAAGTAGAAACAAGACCTTCTTATAAGGTGGTCTGGCCTATAAAGTGCCTCGCTGCCTACACATGGGGAGCAGTGTGACACTTCTCTACGCACTGGTGTCATCTGCAGTCGCTGGGATCAGGAAAGTCAACCAAATGCCCTGTGTGCTAAGCGGCCAAACATAATAGGTAGGGAGGATGGCCCTGCCCACTTGGCAATCATGGGAAGTAACTCTGCCAAGATTCCCAACACTTCTCTGTCAAAGAACTTATCACACCCTATTGTAACGGTTTATCTAATTGTTTATCTCCTCTGCTAAACCTCTAACTCTGCGAAGGCAAATCCTGCCCTCTTTTTTATATTTATTTTATTTTATTTTACTTTATTTCCATTCTTTATTACTGCATCCCTAGCATCTAATATAATGTCATGCATAAAGTAGGCATTTACCACATAGTACATGAATGAATAGAACCCTTTGGTGTGTCACATGAAAAAAATGTCAGTAAATTAACTGTTTTAGAAGATGTTATGAGAACAGTATTCTAGAAGAGTATTCTAGAACAGTATTCTAGAAGAGTATTCTTCAAAGTGTTCTCTTTGCCTTTATTACCATTCAGACAAAAATTCTTAAGACCAGAAACTGAAGGCTGGTAATAAGGACTGGGGTGACAGATGGTGGAGTCAGTAGAAAATAAAGGGGGTAACTGAAAGTATTTGAAAAGGTAAGAAATGAAGAAATAAAAAAGGCATTCAATAGTATGCAGTCTGATATATTTCTTTTGGAGAGAAAAGATTAGGAATTGATACACTGAGGGTTGGGGAGAGTTATTTTTTTTGTTTTTTGGTTTTTTTTTTACACAAAGCAAAGATGAAACGCACATTTTTCTACCTTGAAATCCACCTAAGAAAAGATTCTTTGAAACATATAGCTTTTTTCCTGGAAAATTGCTTTCTTAAACACTCTATCAGGTTTTTTTTTTTATGTTAGCAAAAATATTCAGCTTGATTTCATCCAGATTTAATGCAATGGTAACTTCAATCAGCTCTTTAAGGGTGACTGGTATGGACTATACCAGAACTGCTTCTGTAAGATGGAAGGAGGCTCAGATGATGGCTGATAGAACCATAGCTCACTCTCACAGAAGCAAAACCAGTGAGTGGGGCAGACTTGTTCAAGTGGGAGATTTTAAAGAAAGTAAAAAATAATAGTTATTCCTGTAGTTTGTGTTTCTTACAGGTCCTGTCTCATAGAAGACCAAATTATTGGAAGCCTGAAATAAGTTCACACTATAGGTAATTTGCTTTATGTTACATTTATGCCTTATGAGGCATCTCTACCCTCTATCTTCCAACCTTTCAACTAATACAGGAGTAGTTAACACCTCTATTTGGATGTCCCACAGGTATTCTTCTAGGTCTTCCTTCTGCTCCCTTCATTCACCATATCCTATTAGACACCAGGTTTTATCGATTTTCTTTTCCACATATCCTTTAAATCCATGTCTACATTTCCATTCTATTACCACTCTGTGTAAAATTTAAATGATTTTCTAAACTGGTTTCTTTTTTCCCAGCTGGCGCCCCCCCTCCAAAAAGGCCTTCCCATTATGTCATAATTATCATCATAAAATAAACGCCTGATCATGTCACTTCCTTGTGTAATAAACGTCTGTAGCTCTCAGTTGCTGAAGTGAGTCACAACTGCATAGAACAGCAGTGCCCCAAGCTCTTCCCAGCCTAGGCTCACCCACCTTTCCAGGTACCTCTCCTCTCCATCTTGCAATTTACCTTGAACAGGGGTCTCTCCAGACCACATAAGTTTGTAAGTAAAAACAGGTCCACATCATCAGCCATATTTCGATGGCTCCATTTTTATCTAATCTGAAGGAAGAGCAACCCCCTTCTAATTCTTCATGGCCAGGTCTTGGAGATGCTCGAGGGAAAACATTTTCTCCCCAAATGAACTATAATCCAATCTGATAATCTTTTTATCACATTCAACACCAGTTACCATTACTACGTCATTGAAATTATTACCTACAGAAAAAAATAATGATGAGTGAATGTTTAAAGGACTGGCTCTACATTAGCAGCAATTCTATAGTTTAGAATGCTATCTATCTGAATGGGCTCAATAGACTCATGTAGCTGGTGGCTATCACATTGGACAACATAAATCTGAACAAATTTGTGGCTTCATTCTGCTCTGCCTAACAATTTTGATCAATACATTTTCTTAATAGAAATAAAGGAAAAAGTTTATCTAAAAAAATAGAATGGTAGCTATCAATCCTATCAGATCCAATTCCTCTTTATTGCAATTTTTTTTTGGTTGTTCCCATGGCATGTGGAATTTTCCAGACCAGGGACTGAACCTGTGTCATGTGCCACAGCAGTGACAACACCAGATCCTTAACAGCGAGGCCATAAGGAACTCTAAGCATTTTAGTTTTTATAACCCTTTTTATAATACTTTTGTTCATTATCCAGAAATGAAATCCTTAGATAAACTCATATACATCCTTAAATTAAAGGCAAATACATATATATACAATACAGATTATAATATAAATTTAACCTAAGATATTAATTTACAATAGAATGCTATCTATTTAAAGATGTAATTGTTCAATAATAATTACACTAGGTTCTGCCCTCTAAAAATGAATAAGTTTGGATAGAAAAGAAAAGATCAGAAGCAATTCCTATCTAAAGGATAGAGCAAAATAAAAAATAGATATACAGTGTAAAGGTGGGTGCCAGAAAAAGAAAAGGGAAAACAAAACCAGTATTAGGATAAGATGTAAATAATCTTAATTTAAAGTAGGAATAATATGTCCAAGAAAATTACCAACCATCAAAGTGAATAAAGAGAGAAAAGATTTATTACTGTGCTGGTAATTTTTTTTCTTTTATGTCACACCTGCAACATATGGAAGTTTCCAGGATAGGGGTCGAATCAGAGCTACTGCTGCCAGTCTATGCCACAGCCACAGCCACACTGGATCTGAGCTGCATCTGCACCTTACGGCAATGCCAGATCCTTAACCCATTATGGATGTGGTGTCTTGATGACTCAAATAAGACAACTAGTGTTGTCTTGGGATGTGTTTTTCTAAAATTATGAACAATTCTTGGTGAAGTTCTAATCCAGGTAAAGTACAGTCTTCTGCTGATTTACATCATAGTTATATCACTCAAACATTCAGTATAAATTAAGACATTGGCAAATTTACCTTGTCTGTTGTAGAAGTTAGGTTCTATGATAGACAATTATAAACTGAATTTTCATATATGTGGATTTCTGGGAGACATTCAGAGTGACACGGAACTCAAGGAAATCTTTTGTCATTTTAGACTATGCCACTCGATGCAGTTTATCCAGCACCCTCTTCCCCCATGTTTGCTAAATTCTCATTCTGCCGCTTCCCAGGTCACTAGAACAATGATAACAGTCTCTGCAGTATCCCAGATCATCCCCAGAACCTCTACCCCTAGGAGGTACTGCTTAGGGCTTTCCCATATCAATTTGTACTCCTGATCTAAGGGTACCAGAGAGTTTTCACTGGTGAAGGTTATTAGATGAGTGTTACACTCATTCTGCATGGAAAAAAAAAAAATCCTCAAAAGACACAAAACCTACTTTTGGTCAATGAGATAAGCCTTGCATTCAACATATGTTCTTTTTTGAATTTCAAGTTAAAGCTTATTGACAAAAGGATAATAAACAATGGATAATAAACACCACTGTCTCCTTGCCCTTTTCCTGCCCAACTTTTAGACCCACTAAAATAATTATGAAGATGATGATGATGAAAGTAGCACTTAACATTTACTTAAACATTTATTTTGTGCCACCACTAAACTGAGTGCTTTCAAAGCACTTAAGCTACACAACAGCCCTGTGAGTTCATACATGAGGACCTCGTGAAGATTAGAGATGATCCATAAGAAATAACCTGGCAATCACCTAACATGTGGTAAATGATTACAGAACAAAAGCTATTATCATTAAATCCAAAACCACCCTGAGGCCATTACTTAAAAAAGTATGTCTTACTGCCATGTCAGTTGTTCAGTAGTTATTTATTTATACCATGAACAATACATTCCTTAAATACACATGGAAAAAAGCCCATCAGATCAAGAGGCTTCCTTTAGATCTGCACCTCTTTGGCAGGTAATAAATACACATGCTCAGTTTCCATTATTCATAACCAGTTGGCTTGAAGTTTGTGCCTAGTACAGCAAATATAGCTTTATGTTTGGGCCCTGAGTTGTAACATGCATTTCTTTAAGGTTGATTTATTCTAAACCTTAAATTGCATAGTTGTGTGATTGTGTGGTTGACAGTCACACTATTTGCCTGTTCAATAGAACAAGAAATTTTCCTAGGGAGATTTTCTTGGTAGCATTTATATTTGTGCCAGTGAGTTTGAGGTGGGGGGGATGTGAGCACAATATAAATGGTTTAAAAAATGACTAATTATGACACCTATGGTCAATTAATCTTTGACAAAGGAGGCAAGAACATAAAATGGGAAAAAGATAGTCTATTCAGCAAGCATTGCTGGGAAACCAGGATAGCTGCGTGCAAATCAATGAAACTAGAACACACCCTCACACCACGCACAAAAATAAACTCAAAATGGCTGAAAGTCTTAAATATAAGACAAGACACCATCAAACGCCTGGAAGAGAACACAGGCAAAACATTCTCTGACATCAACCTCATGAATATTTTCTCAGGTCAGTCTCCCAAAGCAATAGAAATAAGAGCAAAAATAAATCAATGGGACCTCATCAAATTGACAAGCTTTTGCACAGCAAAGGAAACCAAAAAGAAAACAAAAAGACAACTTACAGAATGGGAGAAAATTGTTTCAAACAATGCAACAGACAAGGGCTTAATCTCTAGGATATATAAGCAACTTATACAACTCAATAGCAAAAAAGCCAACAACCCAATGGAAAAATGGGCTAAAGACCTGAATAGACATTTTTCCAAGGAAGATATACAGATGGCCAACAAGCACATGAAAAAATGCTCAACATCCATGATTATTAGAGAAATGCAAATCAATACTACCACGAGATACCACTTCACACCAGTCAGAACGGCCATCATTATATAAGTCCACAAATAACAAATGCTGGAGGGGGTGTGGAGACAAGGGAACCCTCCTGCCCTGTTGGTGGGAACATAAGCTCATATAACCACTATGGAGAACAGTATGGGGCTACCTTAGAAAACTTTACATAGACCTACCATATGACCCAGCAATCCAACTCTTGGGCATATATCCAGACAAAACTTTCCTTAAAAAAGACACATGCACCCACATGTGCATTGCAGCTCTATTCACAATAGCCCAGGCATGGAAACAACCCAAATGTCCATTAACAGATGACTGGATTAGGAAGATGTGGTATGTATGCACAATGGAATGCTACTCAACCATAAAAAAGAATGAAAAAAAATGCCATTTGCAGCAACATGGATGGAACTAGAGACTCTCATCCAGAGTGAAGTAAGTCAGAAAGAGAAATACAAATACCATATGATAAAACTTATATCTGGAATCTAAAATAAGGCACAAATGAACCTTTCCACAGAAAAGAAAATCATGGACTTGGTGAATAGACTTGTGGTTGCCAAGGCGGAGGGGAAGGGAGTGGGGTAGTTGGAGAACTTGGGGATAATAGATATAAAATATTACCTTTGGAATAGATTAGCAATGAGATCTGCTGTGTAGCACTGGGAACTATGAATAGTCACTTATGATGGAGCATGATAATGTACGAAAATAGAATGTGTACATGTATGTGTAACTGGGTCACCATGTTGCACAGTAGAAAAAAATTGTATTAGGGAAATAACTCTTAAAAAATAACAATAATAAAAAAGAAAGACTAATTAAAATGATCCTGGGATTTCTCATCTTGTGTTACCTTTGCATCCATAAGCACTAAAGATAGTTTTATAAAAGCAGCTTTTATTTCTCTCTTAATAAGACAGTATAAATATACAACTGTCAGATGATAATATAGTTTGTTCTTAGCATAGTATACTTTTCAGATTTTTTTAAAGAAATAAGTTAACAAAACCAATTAAAGCATATCACTTGGTATATTTATTACTCAATAATCAATGGTGAAATGATGGGAACATGGAGAAAGAAAAGATTTAGAAAAAGATAAGCTCAAAAAGCATGAGGTCTTAAACATAATCACATTTTCTGGATTTTGTTTGTTTTATGGTTTTTTTGGTTTTACCTGTGGCATGAGGAAGTTCCTGGGACAAGGACTGAACCCACACAGCAACAGCAACAAAGGTGCTACAGTGACAACACTGGATCCTTAACCCACTCTGCCACAAGAGAACTCCTCAAATTTTAAACTCATTGGACCAGTGCAATTACGGAGATTTTTTTAGGGTAATATGTTTTATAGATTCATTAAAAACATAAATAAAATAAGCTGGAGAACTTAGTAAGCAGAACTAAAAAAATTAAAGGTTTTCCTTCTCAAAAGCTCAAAATCTAATAAATTGAATAACTTTTTTTCAGTCTCACCCTAAACAATTATTTTGCTCCACCCACATCTATGTCCACAAAATATTTTTAATTTATTTTTCTATCTATGAGTAATTAGATTACTTTTGTTTCTCAGATAACAAATGTAGTAGCTGCTCTTACTACTGCCCCATTCATTTACAGATATACAATAGAAAAATAAATTAAAAACTAAAAAATTGGAGTTCCCATTGTGGCTCAGCAGTTAATGAGCCCGTGAGGACTCAGGTTCGATCCCTAGTTTTGCTCAGTGTGTTAAGGATCTGGTGTTGCCATGAGATGTGGTGTAGGTCGCAGACATGGCCTGGATCCCACATTGCTGTGGCTGTGGCTATGACCAGCAGCTGCAGCTCTGATTCAACACCTAGCCTGGGAACTTCCATATGCTGTTGGTGCGGCTCTAAAAAGACAAGAAAAAAAAAAAAAAGAAAACCTTCAAAAATCCAGCCCTATCCTCTAGCCGTTAAAGAGACCTCTGCCCTCCAAGAAATGTCCTGCATGCCATCCTGTTTCTTAGATTCTTTTTTTTAATTACATAATTTTATTTTATTATTTTATTATTATTTTTTTTATTTTCCCACTGTACAGCAAGGGGGTCAGGTTATCCTTACATGTATACATTACAATTACATTTTTTTCCCCACCCTTTGTTCTGTTGCAACATGAGTATCTAGACAAAGTTCTCAATGCTGTTCAGCAGGATCTCCTTGTAAATCTATTCTAAGTTGTGTCTGATAAGCCCAAGCTCCCGATCCCTCCCACTCCCTCCCCCTCCCATCTAATAGAGAAAATTAGAAGGAAAGAATGAGGAGATGAGGAGATAGAGGGACAGTGGGTGGAATTCTTATCCTTTAAAAATTTTTTTTTAATTGTAAGAAGGGAGCAGCTTCAAGGTATGTACAGATAGCATATGGAAGAAGAAAAGGGAGATCTTACGTTTATTGCCAGAGTATGTCTCTTTCATCAAGATATCAAGTAAGGGACTTGAGTTATTTATTGTACTCATAGCATGCGTTCTTTCAGCCCTAAACCACACTGGGACTGACCCACAGGAGCCATGCTCTCAGTGAGTTATTTATGGTACTTTACCATTTTTTTAGTATATTTAAATCTTTACCTTATTTGAACCTCAGAAAACCATAGGGGAGGCAGGGAAAGTATTATAGTCACACTTTACACATGACTAAACTAAGAATATGAAAATGCGACAAGAATTCAGACTTTCTACCACTCAAGTTGATGGTCCTTTATTCTTCAATGTATTGATATATATTTTGATACTTAGTTTAATACTGATTTGCTTCAGAGTTATACTGCTATAAATTCAAACATCTAAATAATCTGTAGAAAATAAAATCAATAATTTATGTGTTTACAGTTACCTGAGGATACAGTATTCACACATGATTAACTGCCCACTTCACTTTTCACCTAGATATGCATGGCCACAAAAATATTTCTTCACTCTTGGACTTAATCACACCATTTCAAGAATCCCGCAGTTCCCGTCGTGGCTCAGTGGAAACAATCTGACTAGTATCCATGAGAACACAGGGTTCCATCCTGGTGTCGCTTAGCAGGTTAAGGATCCAGCTTTGCCACATGACCTGAGGTCACAGACAAGGGTCACATCTGACTTTGCTATGACTAGGGTATAGGCCTGTGGCTACAGCTCAGATTAGACCCTAAGCCTGAGAAACTCCATAGGCCAAGGGTGTAGCCCTAAAAAGCCAAAAAAAAAAAAAAAAAAAAAGAAAAAAAAAAAGAATGCCTTCAGTGGGGAAGATCTCTTTGGGAATGATCCTTTTTACGTAGATAGTGTTTAAGTTTGTTTTTCCATTTATCTAATGACCTGTCCATCCCTACATTTACATCATAAACATGTCACTCATTTGCCTTGCATTTGAGAGTCTAAAAATTGCTTTATGATATTTAAAAAAAAATAGATTTTGGAGCCAGGGAACCAGAGATTCATTCTTTCCCAGTACATTACAAGCTCCATAAAAACGGGTAATGGATATGCCTCTTTTACAGTTTATATTTCCTTTTTGTCAAATGAAGGTAAAAGAGCACCTGTCCCATATGAGCACTGTTAAATGGACTAATACACATATATACTTAGAGCAACTTATGGGAAGCACCCAATAAATGCTAGCTTTCAGTTTCATTATTATTACAGTTGCCAGTGCTTCTTCAAATAGTTTTGGCACATACGAGTCATAAAATAAATGTTTATGTGGTGCAAGTTAAATGAGTCCCAGTTTTGCCAATATGGGATCTGGGGGGAAGTTACTTCGTCAGAAAAATAAATATAAAACCCACAATAATGAAAATGGTCTCACAAAGCTGTTATGAAGATCAAACGGAATAATAAACGTCAGAAAGGCTTTATAAATTATAAAGTGTGGAATAAATGTTAATTGTCATGTTTATTCCCTAGTTTTATCCTCACCAGATACACTCTTGTGCAGATGTGATGATCTTCATTATATAGATGAGACAACAGGTTTACCGAGGATTATGCAACTTGCTCAAGGTCATTTGGATGGGATGTAGGACTACTAGAACCAAAAAATTAGGTCTTTTTTTTGTCCCTGAATTCCAGTATCTTTTTCATTATTCATAAGTGCTTCATACAGAACTATGATCTCTCCAGAACATTATTTCCGTGTATTGTTAGGCTTGTTTTTAAAAAATAAATGGCATTGATAATGTTGATTAAAATGTAGTTTTCATTTTAGGCATATTTTGTCATTGCCAAGGAATTAAAAAAAAAAAGAGCGTGGAGGAAATCCAATGACAGTAATTAACAAGTTTAATCAATCTAAAGTCCTCTTAAAAGGACTTCATCTGTCAGTTTGAGGTTACACACATTAAAATCAAACGTCTTGCGATTCCACCAGAATTAACCTTTGGGATCCGATTTTCAAGGGTTTGAAGGTGGTCAAAGAAGACAGATGAATTACCATGATTCTAGGTGATTTCATAGGGATTTTTCAGAAAACCAAACTGGTAGAATGGTAAGGCTTTACTGCAGAGCCAAGCCCTCTGCTATCGTGCTGGCCCCCAGACACAAGCTTTCATAGGGTAAAAGCACATACCAATTCTCACTTAACCAAGCAGATGATACCACATAAGATCAACAGTCCCAGCTCTCTCACCTGGTTTGGCTTCTGAGATGCTACTTCTGGCATACTTGGTTCCTCCTCCTAGTCTCTGCCTCCATTTACTTCCTGGGACATCAAATGTTGAGTCTATAGCTCAGTCTCCTGTCTGTGTCTTCCAGACAACCTTGAGTTTCCTGTCTTTGACCCTGGCTTACCTTCTCTGACATTACACTGTTAACAACTCTAACATCCAGCTCTAACCTTGGCTTTTCCCTTTGCATTCATGCTACCCACATGTCCCCTCTTCCTTTACTGACTTTTGGTTTTTTTTTTTTTTTTTTTTTTTTGGCTACACCTGTAGCATGTGGAAGTTCCTGGGCAAGGGATCAAATCCATACCACAGCAGTGTCCTAAGCCACAGTAGTCACAACACCAGATCCTCAACCTATTGTGTCACCAGGGAACTCTTACGGTTTCTTGACATAGCAGTCCAGCCCCATTTCTGTCCCTGCTCTATTGATTTCTGATCAGTATTGGTAATGGCTTCTTCCAATGGAAATGCAATTTACCGAATTGCTCAGTAAGTCTTTCCCTTATCCTGTTGGAAACCACCCACCCACTCTCAATTAAGGCAAATGGATGTATGCTATCAGTCTGTGCCACTCTGCCATAATTGTTCACCATCTCATCTAGACACCTCTAGATTATCTATGACATCTAAACATGCAGGTCCAAACTGGAATTGAATACTCAAGTTGTGATACACTTAATACTAAGAGTAGGGAGATGAGGACATCTAAAGATCTGGATACATTACTTCTGCTAAGATGCAGTCTATGGTTACACCAGCTTTGTTCACAGACACATTACACCACTGACTCACATGAAGCTTGGAGGCAACAAAAACCCCATATCCTGTTTACAGGAACTGGTGTCAAGCCAGGTTCCCCACTTCCTTATTAGGCACTTGGAGATTTTTCAAGACCCAAAATTCAGATCCTTATATTGGTCCCAACTTCGTCCTAAAATCTATGTAATATTACTTAAACATTACTTATTAATACACTAGTTGTTATAGGAATATAACCTAATTAATGTTAATATTCTGACACTGAATTTTGTTGGGAAGAAGTAGGATGTGCCAGTTCCAGGATAATCCTCTTCCTTTTTTATTAAACTTGAGAAACATTTTCTATTATTACTGTTCTTACCACCCTCACATTGTCATCATGGAAGATGGTTGTTACAGCTGTGTCTGCCACCTCCACCTCAGGGAGAGAACAACTACGTGACAACCATTAGCTGAGGACATAAAGCATTAAGCTGGGAACAGAAGGATCAGCACATAATCTCTTAATTATTAATGTGCATGAGCTTCAAGAGCTTCATTTTAAGAAAAAACAGATCGTCTTGGCAATGCTATATCTTAGGGCTTTGACTTATTTTCCAGCCATCAGTTCTCTTGGGATATTTCACTCTACTCCCATCAAATCTCACTTGATTAAGTAATGCTTATTGGGTCATGGCTTAGCCAGCCTCACAGCCTCTGTTCTTCTATCTCTGGCTTATCAATATGTGTCAACACCAATACCATGGAATAGGCCGGAAACAAAATCCTGGCCAGTCCATTTGAATTCTCTTTAGCAGCTCTTATAAATGTCTTTCCAGCTAAATTGTAGAGCCATTGACTGGAGCCAATCTGGGGAGTCAGCTGTGGGTTAAGCTTGGCAGCATATTTTGTGAGCTGAATACCATGAGAAGGAATTTTTCTTTATTTGCTGATGGGGTAGAAAAGGAATGAGGCAAACCACTGGTTAGAAACATGAAAGAAATAGTTTGAAATTTTCCCTTTGGTTTGTATCTTTGTGATATATGTTTAAGGATAAAGCTCTATGAAATAAAGACCACAAAGAGGTAAAAAAGTTGAGATAACCATTAAACTTTATGGGATGCCTGGCAGTCTTAGAAAATATGTCATGGAGAGATATGGTATTCTAACAGCTGCACATTTATAAATTCTGGATGTTAAGTCTGGGCAACAGACTCAACAGCAATATAATACATATTAAAATTAAGAAAAAAGGCTTCTTTCCTCTGTGCTTATCACTGAGTCACTGCATGGGCAGGAATGATAAATCTTTCAGAGTTAGTTCTAGAACCAGAGCATAGGTGGGTGAGTTCTTGAGGTTCAGACATGTTCCCACAGGTTAAACAGAGGACAGGACACCGGATCCATAAGAAATCAATTTGCATTTCCAGCTTTCCTTCCAGCACACCCTCCCTGCTAACAACTTCTCTCCAAGAGGCTCTCAAATGTCTCTTTTCTCTTTTCCCCTTCATTTCACCTCAAACTCCTGAGAAGGCTTCACTGGCCTCCTGTTGTTTTTGAAGTGACTTTGCTTTTTCCTATATAATTAACAGCCTAAACTATTTCTGAGTCAAACACAATCTCCGGGTGAAAACTGTATGCCTTAGGTATCTTATCAGACTAACTCGAGCTTCTTGCTAAAGTGTGTTGAACTCTGATAGAGTAACAAAATATGTTCAATTTACAAAGTACCCTGATCCTATAAATATGTTCCAATGGAAGCAAAGAAAGCCTGCATTCTATTCTTGGTCAGTATTTCAAGAAATTAATTCGAACTTCGGTGTTTTACAATTTACAAAACACTTGCACACTTGTCTTCTTTATTTAATTACGACAACTTCGCTACTAACAACATTATTAAGGCTGTCCTACAATTATCATTTCCACTTTACAAGTTAAAGAAATGGAGAGTCAGAGAAGTTAAACTTGATAGATTAAGGAATTTAATCCCAATACTTAAATGATACAAAATTCAGGGCATTTTACCTAGTCTTTTCGCTTAACACACTAGGAGTCATTTGCAATCACTCCTGAGAGTTCCACCTAAATATCATTTTCTGACTTGGGAGAAGTAAAACTCTCTGTCCTTCCTCTGCTCCAAGTTTCAGATAAATTTGTTGCAAGGGGGTAACAGTTGGAAAAGATCTCTCTTTGGCCAAATTGTGCCCAAGGTTCAAGGATTTCTAAGTATGATACTAGTGGTCCCTCAGCTCCACTTCTGAAATGGGTCCAGTTTACTTCATTTCAGGCTCTTTGCCCAAGCATTTGGAGCTCAAGCATAGACTTGTATTTTCTTTTCTTCTTTTTTTTTTTTTAAATTATAGTTTATTTACAACGTTAAGCCACTTTCTGTGGTACAGCAAAGTGACCTAGTCTCACACACACACACACACACACACACACACACACACACACACACACATACACTCTTTTTCTCATGTTATCTCCCATCATGCTCTATCTCAAGGATTGGATACAGTTCCCTGTGCTGTACAGCAGGACCTCATTGTTCATCCACTCTAAATGGAATAGTTTGCATCTACTAACCCCAAACTCCCAGTCTATCCCACTCCCTCGCCCTCCCCCTTGGCAACCACAAGTCTGTTCTCTACATAGACTTAAAATTTCCTTCCAATCTAGAGATCAGCTTTTAAAAAAATGGAAAAAAACTTCTCAAAATAAATTGCTACATATTAGCATCATAACTTCAGAAATAGGGAGGGATTAGGGGTGAAAAAATAAGAGGGAAAAGAGAAAAAGCTCAGGACTGCCCTGTCAGCTATCATGGACCTGACCAGTCATACATAGTTTTCAGTAACTCTGAACATGGGTTTGGAGCCTGGCAAAGGCTGACTTCAATTTGATCAAGCCCCAGTTTCCCAAGTCCTAAAAGAAAACATGAAAATAATATTTTTTACCTCCTATGATTTTTGTGAGAACTGAATGAGATCATGAAAGTAAAGAACTTGCACATAGTAAATGCTCAATAAATCCTAGCTCTTTTTATTATTATGAGATGTTATCTGATTCTGGAGATGGAACAAACAGAGACAAATGTATTTCAAGAAGGACTGTGAAAGAATGAAAGGATAAATTATATTTTTTTTTGTGATGGGGTGTGTAAAACTGTCTCCATGCAGAGTTGACCCTATTCTGTGGAAACACCGTCTCTGGCAAGCAGTTTCTGAGCATGTGACATCGCTGGTTCCTCTGTTGCCATAGCAGCAGCCCTGCAGCCAGACAACACAGTTTTACAACAGAACAAGGGCCAGAGTCGGTCTCTCAGGCAGTCACGGAGAACCAAAAGCAGGGCTATATTCGTACATGAAATCAGGAGGCAATGTCTTAGCCATTCCTTAATTTATAAGCATTGTTTATTCTCTTTGGAGCAAATTCAATGCTTTTTCAAGGCATGTATGGCTGCAAAAGCCAAGTAATTTTTTAAAAAGAAGAAAATTACAATAAGCCCCTCTTAATGCAGGAAGGATTAGAAAGATTGCTACTAGTAATCAAGAAATGTTTATAATAATCACATTTACCCCAGACTTTCATCTATGAATCTAAACAGAAAGCTTTAATCCTACAGACTGTAGGCTGATGCCATGGCTATATATGGTCACAGAACTCCTAAAGGGAAGAAAAAGGAAAAGAAGGAGGAAAAAACCTCAGATGCTATGTCTTTTATAATTTGTATATATGTTCTATCACAGGGATTTGTTAACCTTGGCCAAATTTACAAGTAAGATTCATTAATCAGCTTTATCCAAGTACATGTAACACTTTCCAATTTAAGAAGCCACAAAGTCCCCTCCCTTTGGGAAATCACACTGTTTATCATGCTGTATTTTCTTCACAGATAAAACTGCTAGGGCAAACATCAAAAGACAGCTGAATTCCATATTCTGTGGGCTTGACGGCCCCAGAGAGGGCAAGGCATATTAATTTCTCATGTAGCCAACTTTGAAGAACACTCTCTCACTTTTAAAATTTTTCTTCCTTTCTCTCTACCTCTTCTGACCTTCAGGTTCGAAAGGATACTTCTTGGAAGTGTTCAAATATTCTCGGAAATGGCAGATTTTCCCACATTCCTTCTGGGATGAAGGCACTTCCACAAAAAGACTGGGTTCTAGGGATTCCTGCTGAAGACACTTCCTCCTTTGCAGTGAGAGCCATTGTTTATAGGATGTTTTGTTGTTTTGTTCATTTCCCCAGTGTAACAATGGAAAGTCATTATCTCCGGCTTTTGATCATAACATAGGAAGGGATAGCAAACTGCCTCACCTACTAGTGAATGGAAGAGAAATCCCAGGTGGCTTATGGGGAGCGGTGTCCAAGGAATACAAAGGAGAAAGGATATTAAAGGGAGAAATGGAATTCTTATAAAGTACCAACATCAGCCTGAATTGTTTCCATTAAAACTCACCCAACCTGCTTGGAAAAAAAAAGTTTGTCATCAACTTTAAACTAAAGAAGGAAGCCCAGAAATGTCAGTATGCTTATAATCATGAACATAATTATTACTTTTTTTTTTTTTGCTTTGAAGGATATCTCTTTAAAAAGCTGTGGTGATTAGATTTTGTGTTTTTACAACACCGAGTTTTTAAAAAGTGTGAATGTCAATTGAAAAATTAAAGCATATGCAACCCTACCTTTACTAACACACAAAGTTGTCTTGAACAATTTATACCCCCTTTCCACCCACAGGTCCTCTATTTGGGTCAATCTCACCAAAAGCCTGACTCTTCAAAAATACATAATCACAGTTGTGATGAAATCTCCCATGCTCAAACTTTACAGCCTACAGTTCAATGTCAATTTGAATAATAACCTGAATAACCAATACTAAACTTATAATCAGCTTTCTTTCCTCTCAGTAAAATGAATGACATGAGACCGATTTACAGTTTGAGAAGACTAAATTCTCTAGAGTATCTATTTTTTAGCTGGCCCTTTGGCAAGTTGTTTTACACACACTACACTATTTAGCTGGCCCTACAACTCACTGGAAAAGTCAGTAATACATCTGATTTATAGAAAATGAATGCTCAGAGAATTTCAGTCACAACCAAAACTGCACAGTAAGATCTGGAGCCCAGAATCTTATTTCTTCTGCTTACAAACAAACAAACAAGCAAACAAACAAACAAAAACAAACAAACCAGCAGATAAACCAGACAGGGAAGGATCAATGGGAAGTGGCATGCAGTGGTGGATTTCTTTGTATGCATTGCCAACTTCCAGTTCCCCATTCTTTGCCATCTGTACCTCTAAAGCAGTGGGTTTAGGGATTCTTCATATATCTTCAATGAATATGGACCAGATGAACAGGAAGGTAGCTTGATGAAGTAACTAAATTCATGTCATCTTCCCAAGAAATCTGAGACAGAGGTATTGGTCTATTTACAGGTACACTCCTTGCCTCACTCAGGGTAAAACACCACGTGCAAGGAAGTAAAGGTCTGGACTTCTCTACCCCTAGGCACCCACAGATTTACAGAGGATTCAAAGGAAACATCCAGAAATAATACTAAATTACAGAAAGGGCTCTTCTAAATGTTCCAAAACATACAGACAATGAGGAGAAAGAACTTTGTGCTCAGTTGAATAAGAAAACACTAAAGAACAGAATGAATGAATGTAGACACCTGAGATATGGAAAAGGTTTAAGGCTCGTGGTGTGTGTGTTGGGGGTGTATGTGAATAATTCATAATTATAAATTGTAAACTTTGCACAAAGGAGACTAGATCACAGCCAGGGAGATTATTTTGACTGTGAACAGGCTTGTAGAAGAAGGGAGAACTGGGCAAAGAAATCATTTGGAAAGTTTTTACCCAAATCCAGCCTTGCTGATGATAAGTTATGCCAATGTGGTAGTAAAAAGAACAAGGACAGTCAGCTTCCCCGCCTGACTCACACGCAGCATCCTACCAGATACCCACTACTTCACATTGTGATAATAAAGTAGTACCAACTGCTTTAGGAATCACCAAAGATGATACACATTTAAAGAAGTACTTTGTAGGAGTTTCCCGGTGGTCTAGCAGGTTATGGATCTGTGATGTCACTGCAGTGGTTCAGATTCGATCTCTGGCCTGGAAAATTCTGCCCGCTGTGGCCACAGCCAAATCATTAAATAAATAAAAATAAAGGGGTACTTTGTTTTTAGAGTTGAGGCACTGAAAACATAAGACTAGCCATTTTAAAAAAGAACCATCGTTATCTTTTAAAAAGGAGCTCCTTCACAGGGAACTACATCCAGTCTCCTGGGACAGACATAATGGAAGATAATATGAGAAAAAGAATATATAAATATATATATATACGTATATATGTTATGTACAGCAAAAATTGACTCAACACTGTAAATCGATTATACCCTAATAAAAAATAAATTTAATATAAAAAAGGAGCCCCTTGCATTTTCATCTTTCTTATTTACCAGATCTAGCTTCATCAGTACAAGGGAGAACGGTAATCCAGAGTAATAAATCTTCCAGGGAAAGCACTCTACCTCTGGCTGTTTGATAATGAATTTAATCATTCGGGAGAACAGCCCTGTCATTACAGATTAATCACCAAACATTCTGTTTTGGTAAGTTAATTGATGATATGTTTGCAGCTGATGGTGGTCACAAGACACACTTGATGTTTTAAAGAGATTTAGAGATCGAAGGAATGCTCAATCAGCTAATTAACAACCATAAAACACGGCAAACAAACAGAAAAGAAGGGCTAAGGGAGTTACAGAACAGCACATATCCAGATTTCAGGACTTTTGGTTGTGATGAATTCAAGACAGAAGTGACTCAAAATATCGGTAATATTTCTTTTCTGTTGGTCTGTTTGGTTTCTTTTTCAACTCAACAAGGGAATTTTAAGACAATGCAATCTAGAGCAAGGAGGGATTTTCCTAACAAACTTCCAACATATCCATTTTGCAGAATGCTGCTTATTTTTAAAAGAGATATCTTAACTGGAGAGCTTGAGAAGAATTTTTATATGTTCTATTTTCAACATGGCATGAAATACTACAACATCCTCATTAGACTCCCGTGTATAACATGTGACTCCAGGATTGTTACCACAGATAGGATGAAACAAAACTGGTTAAGAGTTTCCTAGTCAATTATTCTTTTAAAAGGTATAGAGATTTTAGATAAGGAGAGAGCCATCCTTCAAGAAACGCAAGCAACTGAAATATTCAGTAACTCTACGGAGCCAGGCGTTAAGGTTTGTAGGCTAACTCCTTCAGCAAGATATTTAGAGTTCTGAATAAAGGAGTAGAATTTTCCAACTTAAAATGTCCCCAGGGTACATTTTTTCTGACATCATTAGCATGCTATTTTTAAGTTTCACTAATTGCTACACAAATTTGTGATTTAACTGTTAACCAAGCCTTCTAGTATTTCTTAGCCACCTCGAACATGTGACAATGTACAATGTTGGAACTCTGATTTATTTTTTTTAATTTCTATTTTATATTGGCGTATAGCTGATTTACCATCCTTATGTTAGTTTCAGGTGCACAGCAAAGTGATTTGGTTATACATATATCCATTCTTTTTCATAGTCTTTTCCCATGTAGGTTATTACAGACTATTGAGTAGAGTTCTCTGTCTACATAGTAGGTTCTTGTTGATTATCTATTTTACATATAGTAGTATATAAAATATACACAATTTTTATTTTTGTATATAAAATTTATATTTTATTTAATTTTATTTCAATATAGTTCCCTGTGCTACATAGTTATGTCCTTTTTTATTATCTATTTTACATATAATAATGTACATATGTTAATCCCAAACTCCTAATTTATCCCTCCCCATCAACTTTCCCCTTTGGTAACCACAGGTTTGTTTTAGAAGTCTATGAGTCTGTTTCTGTTATGTAAATAAATTCACTGGATTTCTTCCTTATGTAAACTGACCTGAGCCAACTTCCTTCTCAGTCTTTTGGTAAATATCCATGGTCCCCTGGAATTATAGGTAGATGGTAGCTATGGTCTCTTCTACAATTTCACTACCCCATGGTCTTTTCCCTGAAAGCAAATCTAAGACTAAACTCCACTAAACCTTACACATTTATTTAAAGCTAACACAAAAATAAGCACTGTAAACCCAGAGAGAGACACCCCACTCTGTTGACACTCCGACATGTGCCTTATAAGAAATGCTACTGCTGAGGCAGATGAAACTGACAGCAGGACCAGGCAACCATTCAGTCAAACTGGCAACAGAGCCCCCATGAAATGACTGATATGGGACCAGTGATGCTTGGACAGTGAGTACTAACTGCTTCAAAAGTATGTGGCAGCTGCCTAGTAGGTTCTATACACCCTTAATACAGGTGCAGTGGGGCTCATAAAATCTCTAAAGGCAATCAAAAATCTGAACTCTACTCATTTCCAAATGGAAAGTTGTCTCTTATAGCTCATAATTACCAGAGAGCCCATTATGGTATGACTGTTGGAATTTTAAGATGACCCCCAAAGATCCATGATATCTATAATCCCCTTATCTTGAGCATAAGAAGTACATGCAACTTGCTTCTAACCACAATGGCAAAGGTGATAGGATACCACTCCCAAGATGAGACAGTATTATAATGGCAAAAGCGAAGAGATTTTGCAAATGTATTAAAATCCCTAATCATTTGACTCTGAATTAATCAAAAGAGAGTTTTTCCTGAGTGAGCTTCATCTAATTAGTCAGAATTCTAGAAGAGGGTCCAGGCCTTCTCTGAAAGAAGATACCCAAAGAGATTCTTCTACTGGGCTTAAATAAGCTAGCCATCATGAAGTCGACACACACAAGGATATGATCTCTGCCAATAATCATGTGAACTTTGACAAGGACCCCAAACATCAGAAAAGATACTGGGCTGGCCTTGACCATCACCTTGCTTGCAGACTTGTGAGACTCAGAGCAAAGGGCCCAGTTAAACGTGCATGGCTTCTAACCTGTGAAAACTGAGAGGTATTAAATGTATGCTATTTGAAGCCACTACGTTTCTGGTAATTTGTTCTGCAGTAATAGAAAACTAATACATATGGATCACGATAAAGATATTTGAAGTCATTAAATACCACTTCTGGAATGAGTGTTTCAGATGCTAACTCATCACCCTGGTGCACAGCTCAAAATGAATCAACACATGCATGCACCATATTGTTTACACTTAGGTATATTTAAATACATTTCCATGCAGAGGATA
Source organism: Sus scrofa (assembly GCF_054392235.1). Lineage (NCBI taxonomy): Eukaryota > Metazoa > Chordata > Mammalia > Artiodactyla > Suidae > Sus > Sus scrofa. The sequence goes on along the minus strand of NC_139385.1, from coordinate 112,154,946 downwards.
AAACACTCTGTTCCATACATTTGGTCTTTGGGCTACATGTACTGCATTACAGAGTAAGAGCTGGAAGCATCCACAGACATCCTTAGCCTTCTTCCTACCTCCTTAAACCTCTCTACTTCTCCTGTTCTCTCCTTATTATAGAAAACAAAGTAGAGCCCCAGAAAGTTTCATCCACTTTCTCAAGGCTGTTCACTTGAGGCCTTAAGACTTGAAAGTCTTGCAGCTAAGTGAAACCTTTTTCACCTGACCCAACTATAACCCTTTTTACTGACTTATAATTCATACCCTAAGTTCAACTTCAAATCAAAGGCTTCATAGAAAATTCTCATGTACCCCTTGGCATCATGTATTCATTCATCAAATATTTATGAAGCACTTCCTCTGTGCCAGGTATTGTTCCAGGAGCTGGTGATAAAGGAATGAAGAGAACAGATAAAAGTCCCTGTCCTCCTCATGCCTAAATTTTGGTGAAAGGACAACAGAAAAATAAGCAAAATAATCAAATATATACTATATTATATTTGATGTTGGAAAGTACGGGGGAGGGGAGTAGCAGAGAGAAAGACAAGGGAGCTGGAATTTTCTATAGAGTCTTCATGGAGACCTCTTGGAGAAAGTGACATGTGAGTAATGGCCTGAAGGAGAGAAGGAAGCCAGCCAAGAGGATATCTAGAAGAAGAACGCTCCAGGCAGAATGCAGAATAAATGCAAAGGCTCAACCGGAACAGAGACTTTGAAAGAGAAGACCTCAAAATACTGAAGGAGGCCTAGGTGTTGGAAGTGGGGTACATGATGGGGAGAATGGGTCTAAGAGCCAACAGGAGATCAAGGTTGGGGGAGTTTTACTCCAAACCAGGTAGGAAGCCAGGACAGGGTTTTAAGCACAGAGGACTGTCAGGGACTTTTAAATTGGAACCAAGTCCAAATGTTCATACACATGAGAGTGGTCTCTGTCCGTCCTGTGGAAGGAGTGGCAGAGTCTAGTTTGCAGAAAAAGAGTGACTCAAATATGTGAAGGAAAGCAGAGGTTGGGATAAGAAAGAACTCAGCCTAGGGTCCCATCCATGCTCCTGCTCTTGTTAACTCTTCTTCTGGCCCAGTTCACTCCCTGCCCTCTTTAAAATATCCTTGCCTCTCACTTCGCTGAGGGAAGCTCTAATGTTACCTCCTTGGAGAGGCCTTCCCTGACCAAGCTTCCTCAAAGAGCAGCCTTCCACGCTCTATCCCATATCCTTCACCGGCTTCGTAGCATCTGTCACCGCTTTATATCATCTACCTATTGGTTTAGTTGGCCCTCCAGAGCAGAAGGCACTCTCCATGAGGGCAGGCTCACTGTTCATCTTTTTTGCCTTCCTATCTCTACTCACTTCTAGAATGCCATCTGCTTCAGAACAGATGCTGTTTTAACACTTCTTTGAGTGGGTAAATGAAGAAATGCAAAACCTTGGGAGTCACCTTGTGGCATAGCAGGTTAAGGATCTGGCGCTGTCTCTGCTATAGCTCGAGGCACTGCTGAGGCATGGGTTCGACCCCCTGCCCAGTTGGTGGATTAAGGACCTGGCTCAGATTTGAACCCTGGCCCAAATGCTGCAGGTGTAACCAAAATAAATAAATAAATAAATAAATAAAAAGAAGAAATGCAAAAGCTTAAATTCCCCTTTGTTATTTACTCCAGTATCAGTGGTTACCAGTTTTTTGTTTTTTGTTTTTTTTTTTTTTTTTTTTTGGGGGGGGGTGGCTTGTTAAAACATGGACACTCTCTCCAGAATTTCTGACTCAGGATCAAGTCCCAGAACAGAGGTCACCGTTCTATATCTAGTTAGCTTCTGTGACTAGCAAAAAGCTTTGGCTTGGAGAGAAGACTTGAATTCTATTTTTAAAAGTCTATTGATGTTCCCGGGCTAAATTTAATGTAAAACACATACCCACCTTAAAAACAGAACAGCTCACTTAAATATTGTGCCAATGTGGAACTACTGAGAAAGAGCTCTAGTATGTCCAGTACTGCTGGAGATGGGCACGTTAATAAAGCACTTCCTATCTGGTTTATGTGACTTGATACCTCACACCAGCACTTTACAAAACTAATGTTATCATCATGTCCTTAGTGAGTGTTGTGCAATATTGCACATTAATACTTTTAACTAGATTAGTGCTTTGCAGTTTACAAAGCACTGTTGTTTCATCTCAATAGCAATACTAAGAGATAAACTGGGCAAAGAGGCTTGTACCTATTTTCCATAAAACAGAGCTGAGGCTTGGAGAGGGCAAGGGCCCCCAGGCCATGTGAGAGGCAGCGGGATTCAACTCAATTATATGTCAAAGATGCCAGGTCCTTGCCTCCACAGTCTAGTGACAAAACAGCCTTTATAAAGAATAAATCAATCATAGAAATTGCTATGAAATGCCCTGAGTGTGGGCCTTATTCAATTTCTTCATGACACCCTATAATCTTCCCAAAGAGTGTTCACAAGGAAAAAAAAAAAAAACTTATCTGTGTCATCCCACTTTTTTTTTCTTTTTTAAACCAAGGTTATAAGACAGATGTTTAGACAATTCTTTGATTTGTTGGTCGAAGTTGGACTGAAATCACTAATTCTTCTGCACAGGTGGGTTCCCCAGCTGCACTCAAAGCATACTTCATTGTCCTAATAAAGCAAAAGAAAGTAACTCTTGGTAGGTGATGGATGCTTTAATTATGTTATCACTACAGTTTTTAGCAGCCCAATGGTTATACTTAATGGAATTACCCGAGTTACTGAGTAATGAGGGTCCATACTGAATCTGAGTAGGTTTTTCACAACTTCAGGAAATCAGAAATTACTGACTACTCTGGCTATGGCCAAATTTGGCCTTTCTACTAAAATAAGGGTTACCAGGTGTCCTACTTCTTTAGGGAATGTGCTACTTTTCAACAAATCACTATGCATATCTGACCCAAAGTAGGGCAGTAAAAAATGTCTCTTTTTCCGTGACATGCCAGATTCTTTTCCTCCCTCAGCTTTGACTCACTGAGTTTCCACACCTTTCAGTGGCTGAGTTTGAAGTTCTTCGCAGGATGAAGAAACCCAGAATCTCTGGGTCCCATATCCTCTCTGCTTCCTATAAGAGAATGTGACCACAGAGAAAAAATTCTACATCAAGTAGGCTAGCCAAGTCCTCTAGGTTGTACACCCTGAACAACCTCTCTGGTTGCCCCACACATCAGAATCAGGGCTTGGCTGTGCTCTACATTATCACCAGCCCTGCCTGAAATGGTTTATTGTATGATGAATGCTCAAATGTCATCTCCTCTAGGGAGCCCTTCCCAATCTTCCACCCACCACCCACATACACACGCACCTGGCTACAACTCACCTTTCCATGTCTCCATCCTTTCATAACACTCCTCTTATAATTCTCTTCAAGTGATTCTATCAGGCTGCCTAGTATCTTAGAGGCTCCAGTGGGACAAATTTCATGGCTGCTTCTCATAACTTCATGAGTTTTTGAACCCACAACCCATGTTTCTAGGATAGATTTCTCCCTCTTCACTTGGTCACATTTCAATATATTTTGCAACATTCAGGTCAAATATCCTCTACTGTGCTCCACTCTTACTGTCGCCATACCTTGCTTCCCAATCTCAGACACTTAACCATTCCTCTATGTAACCCTACACTGTAATTATTTATTTACTATCTGTCTTCTTCACTAGACTGAATTCATCAAGATAGGCTAACCCCAATGGCCTTCCGCAGAGCCTAGCTCATCACAGGTCCTCAGTAAGATTTGACAGGAGACGCTCTCCTAACCAATCTCGATCTAATAATCAATTTATGATGAACTTGATGGCGAATTTATTGCTCTCCATGGCACATGAAGTACCTGCCCCAGTAGATTGTTTTCAGGGATACATGGACAATGGAATTGCACAGTTACCAAGGTTCAGTTTTTTTGTTTTGTTTTGTTTATTTTGTTTTAGGGCTACACTTGTAGCATATGGAAGTTCCTGGGCTAGGGGTTGAATTGGAGCTGCACCTGAGGCCTACCCATAGCTACAACAACACTAGATCCAAGCCATACCTGCCACCTATGCCACAGCTTGAAGCAACATTGGGTCTTTAACCCACTGAGCAAGGCCAGGGATCACACCCACATCCTCATGGACACTATGCTGGGTTCTTAACCTACGAACCACAATAGGAACTCCAGGTCATTTTGTTTATTCCTAAATCTGTTTGTGCCATTTTTGTTAATGTAATTACATACTTTGATTAAATACTATATGAACTAATGAAATATGGCTATTTTAAAAGACAGTTATTCCTATGAAAGTAAAATGTCTGCAAATATAAGACTAGGTTGTTATTGTTTTTAATTATTTAATGATTATGTCCACAGCAAGTAGAAGCTCCTGGGCCAAGGACTGAATCTGAGCAACAGCAGTGACCCAAGCCACAGCAGTGACAATGCCAGATCCGTAACTGCTAGGCCACCAGGAAACTCCTTATTGTCTAATTTTAGGTGAGTAAGACACTTGTAAAAGATTGGGAAAAAATCTGGATGAATTCTGCAATCAGATCGCCTTGCAACTATTAACTGAAGCTGAAAACTGTACATTATGGGTATGGTTTAAGTAAATAAGAAAACACAGAATAGCAACCAGTGGATTTTTACTTAAAAACTTTATTCAGTTAATGTACTAGTGAGTCAAAATACACTTGAAAGTTTTAATTACCATTAAAAAAATCTATTTATTTTAAATGCACTTATAATTCCTGCTTTAATTGACATTTTGATTAACTAACAGTAGTTAGTAGTAACTAGGCACAGAATTAGAGGGATTCTACTATAATCATTTTATGTCTTTCTTGATTGACTGATTCATTTGTTCCTCTGACTACTTGATAAATACTATACTTTATTTGCTTTTAAATTATCTAACACACAATCTGTCTGTCTTACAGCCATAAGCTTGTTGAAATATGAGTGTGGGATACAGACCTTGGCAAATTAGAGGTACCAGTAATTGCACAGTTAATATAGATCTTTTACTCCTCACTTAGATTTTGTTTTTTAAGACATGTCCTCTTTTGACACTTTCATTTAAAAAAATAGAGTTGATAAATTGCATAGGAATAAAAGCAGGAAGAGAGGAGTTTTCCATATACCAGCTGGTGTTCAATTTCAATTTTTTTTCCTACATTTTTGCAAAGCTAATTGAAGCCAGACCCATAACTCTTCAGCTAATCTACCTAAGAGAGGTTGATTGCTCCTCTTTGGTTATATCTAACTGTTGCTGCTATTTATCTGCAGAAAGGGGCACTGCAGAAGGTAGGGCTGTTTTCATGGTACAACTGGCTGTGCTGATAATGCTGAACTCAACTATACCAGCAGGAGGTTGCCTGAGGGTACTTGAGAATGAGTTGAGACCAATGGACCTCTAACTTGGGGAGTCTCTCAGAGTAATTAATCAGTTCAGCCACACTGATCTACGGCTAGAGAGAAAGCACAATCCTGGGAAGTATCTCAGACTGACATGGTTACATTGTGACTGAAAACTACATGACCCCTTTTCAAAGAAAATTACTATGAAAAAGTGTTTCCTCTTAGACCAGATAAATAAACGTTTATGGTATTGATGAGTTGAGCCACTTGGAAATCATAACTTGCTTTAGGGATTGCTATCATGGACAATGAGTAGAACATTACATTTGAGAGTGTAATTAAATTTATAAAAGTGCTTAAACTTAAATTGCTATAAAATAGAGAAGTCATTTGGAGATGTTTCATGTACCATATTAATATATATACATGTCCCCAGTAAACATTTTATATATATATATATATATATATATATATATATATATGCGTGTGTGTGTGTGTGTATATATATATATATACATATATATATATATATAATATATATTACATAATGTGTTCTGGCTGCACATTTCAAAGATGATGTTTGTCTCAGCCGTGCCTTAAGCCTCACTCCATAGTACCACAAAGAAAAGATTATTATAGAGAAAATACTGAAAAAATCTCTTTCAATACTGACTTCAAGTTTCTAGACATTAAGATGGGTCTACTTACAACTTTTAGGCTCGCTTAATGATGAGAGTGGGCAAGACAAAACATCTTGTATATCTAACAGCACTGTTTAGTATTAGCAGCTCATGCCACCTTGGTAAATATTTTTGTTAAACCCACTGCTGACAGTTTTTGGCTGAACATTTTCCGTCTTTAAATATCTTGTTTTATTCAGAAGCTAGGGCCAAATCCTGTCCTCTTCATTGGCATTCTTTAAAAGGAAGATTCTGTTCGGCTTGCAACTATCTCTGGGCTTAGAATCGTATTATTATTCACTACTTTTTTTTAAGTTTTCAATTGTGAACAAGGTGTTATCTTAAATGGAGCTGATTCACCTCAGCTCCAAAACTAATGGCAATTTCTCACAACTTCCTGCTAATTATTCTAAATAATTATAGGAGCATAATTATGATCCCAGTGTTTTTCCAAGTATGGTCTCTGAACCAGCAATCTCAGAGCTACCTGAGAGCTTTCCAAAATGCACCATTCCACATTTACTAAATTATAAATCCTGGGGATTAGACTCAGCAATTTGTGTTTGAATAAACCTCCAGGTGATTTTTTGTTGTTGTTGCTTTTTTTGCTTTTTAGGGCCACACCTGCGGCATGTGGAAATTCCCAGGTTAGGGATTGAATCAGAACTACAGCTGCAGGCCTGCACCACAGCCACAGCAACTTGGGATCCGAAATGCATCTGCAACCACCACCACAGCTTACAGCCACGCCAGATCCTTAACCAACTAAGCAAGGCCAGGGATCGAACTTGTGTCCTCTTGGATACTAGTTGGGTTCATTCACTAGCTGAGCCACAATGGGAACTCTCCTCTAGGTGATCTTAACGCCCACTCAAACATGATCCTATAAAACATGCTGGTGAGGTAAGCCATTTCATGTAAGCATAAACCCACCCAGGCATCCACAAACTTTTTGAAAAACCATCCGTGCACACCATCCATCCCAGCAACATTTTAATATCACTTATCTGCATCTATCTTAATACAAACACTTTGGTGTGATCACTCCAAAAGAGCCTCATTAGAAAATGTGAAGTAAATTTCATCAAAAATCACTCACCAGTTTGGTGGAGGTTTTACCTTACCCTAGCACTTCTATTCTCAGGTAGAAAACAGCCTGAAGTAATACGGAAGTAAATGCGGAAACCAACGAATGGCTCTTTGTTGATTTATCCTGAGGCAGCTCTAGCCTGCGTGGAGCTGTTTCTAGACAGATCATTGACAAGACATCATTTTATGGAAGCTGTTTTTTTATTTCCTTTTGATTTTCTCCAGCTTGAAAAATGTGACTCCTCCACTAATCCTTCCTGCCAAGTGTTCTACTCTCTTCAAAAATATATGTACATGTGTTATATATTTTAATATATAATCCACATATAACATAATATATTTAAATCACTCCATTTTAGGGGAATGACTGCTTTGAGAAGAAGCAGTTTATTATTCAGAATAGGAAGGAAATGCTGGTGTGACTTCAAGGGATTTGAATAAATAGGAAGATACATCCTTTTGAAAAAGCAGAGTATAGAACCAGAAATATTTTCTGGAAGGGCTGACCTCCTATTTTAAGAAAATCCAATTGTTCTGCCTAATGGTAAACCAGAGGCTTACAGCTTAATTTCTCTCTCCCCAGTCCGTAGTACAGGATAGTCAGAGAGACACAAGGGATTTGACACTCCCCATCTAAGCTTTTTCTGTAAATCTCCCAAGATTTATGAGAGTATTAGGTCTTTCATGTTTTTTTTTTTTTTTTTTTTTTTTTTTTTTTCTCAGAGCCCTTACTGCAAAGTCTTCTGGGATCAGAAGAGCCCTTATCAATCATTCAGCCTCCACACTGTAGAACTCTTAGTCTCAGATCCCAGAATTACTGAACCTTCTAGGAAACATAGCAGACAGCCAAATCAAATGCCCTCATTTTTCAGCTGATACACTGCAGTCATGTAGACAAAAAGGCTGATCCCATCACAACAGTGACAGAGATCCCGGAGTCCACTTTTTTCCCAGGCAGAGCCCTCAGCCTTAGGTCACCAGCCTCCATCACCACCAATATCATTCTAGTGACTAAATGTACTTTATCACTGGGATGTTCTTACACAGAGCTAAACTAAGTTATCTAGGATCAAGTTCAATGTCATTTCTTCTCATTCAATCCTCAAGTGGAGAGAGCAAAATGCTGGCTGCCTTCTCTTAAAAAAATCTATATACCAAATGATGTTTTTTTCATAGGACTTCAGATAAGAAGAAATCTCAAGAGATTATCTTATCTACCTTGCAACTGGGCATTACTAAACAGAGAACAAAACAGCTAGAAACCTCCTCCATAACTACGGATTTCCAAGAAAGGCAATGTTTTGGCAAATTTAGGACACAGAAGTGTTTGAGCTCATTTACCAATAAATGTAGGCAAAATATAATCTCCCTATGCAAGTAAGAAATACTATGGGGAGTTCCCATCGTGGCGCAGTGGTTAATGAATCCGACTAGGAACCATGAGGTTGCAGGTTCAGTCCCTGCCCTTGCTCAGTGGGTTAATGATCTGGCGTTGCCGTGAGCTGTGGTGTAGGTTGCAGATGCGGCTCAGATCCTGCGTTGCTGTGGCTCTGGCGTAGGCCGGTGGCTACAGCTCTGATTCGACCCCTAGCCTGGGAACCTCCATATGCCACGGGAGCGGCCCAAGAAATAGCAAAAAGACAAAAAAAAAAAAAAAAAAAAAAAAAAAAAAAGAAACACTATGGGGTATTATGGGTACCTTGATATAAAAAGCTGGCATCAACAGTTGTGGATGATAATTGCTGAAAAGTTACTAAATTTGCTTGGTGCATCTGTTAAAACATCTTTAAAACTTCTAAAATTTACCAAGAATTTGTCTACCCCATTGACCCTGTCTGCCTACATCACATGCCCTTTTATTTGTTGGTAATGAAATGCTGATGATCAAAGTGTTAGAGGGGAAAGATAAGAAAATGAACAAGAGGACAAGGGAAAAAATCATGGTTATAATTTATGGATCAAAGGATGGCTTCTGACATCAATATTTACAAATATTGGGGCTGATTACACTATTTGCCTCTGGGTTCACTTATTCTTACCCTACATGGAGTGAAATATTTATTGCTTATGCCTTGTGAGAACCACAAAGATTACAGTGTGCTGGTAAATGCATACACTTGTGGTGGCATACATCAGTAGATAAAACAAGGGTAGAACTACATTGTCAGATCAGTGCCAGTACTATCTGAATTTTATTGGTCTTTCATCTTTAAGCCCAGATACATAAACTCACTGAGATTTTAAGAAATGTAAACTGTCCAGTCATTACAACATTTGATGACTCTTTTACAGAATTATAAAATGTCAAGAACAAAGTCACAATATCCAAACCACAAAAGTTAGTATTGTTTCTAGTATTTTTGAAATTCAAAGAGTGAGATAATTAGAATACACTTCCCACCTCTGCGTTATTTAGTGAGGGAAAAACCCCACCGACCATCCAAATCTATTCTATTTTGCTTTGGGAGCCATTTCTCAAAGTGTGAACATGAAGAAACTTACCAATCTTTGTTTGTGGTCACTTAATCTGGCAGTAAATATAAAAAAAAATTTCCACAAATAAAATTTATGAGATGACATCTGCAAGATCAAAGGAAGGATTTCCATGCTCTAAATGTTTATCTGTCCTCTTTTAGCTCAGGAGTTTTTCAGCTCCTAAAAATAATTTAGGAGTTCCCTAGTGGCCCAGCTGTTAAGGATCCAGCATTGTCACTGCTGTGCTCCAGTTGCTGCTGTGGCACAGATTCGATACCTGGCCCAGGAACTTCTGTGTGCTACAGGCACTGCCAAATATAATAATAATTTGCACTTCCATTTGCTGTAAAATATTATTACATTATTTTCTTATTTTCATTGTGAGATCTTCATTCTGGTGTATATACTCTAGTCTATGTAAACTCTTTCTAGTTCCACATAAACCTCTATGAAGATGCTCCCAGCAAAACAACAAGGGGGATAACTGTGTGACGTAAAGGGATAAAAGTTTGGAATATTATTCTGGTACTCCACATCAAAATTCATCTTGTAACATAATTGGATAACACAGCTGGAAGAATCAGTGATTTTACTTATATAAGAGTCTCTGTCACCAAAGAACTAATGTGGCCCCAAAGGGCTAAATCACCTAATCAACCAAAAAATTGAAAAGGTCAGCATTCAGATTTATGAATATTACCTTTGGCATGGGACTGGGTTACTCAGTTATCATAAGCCCTGAGAACATAACCAGGTGACTTTAAACTAGGGGTTCTAAACCAGTGGTTATTTGCCCTCTAGATGACACGTGGTTGTGTCTAGAGACATTTTTAGTTGTTGAACTGTGGTTGGGGAGGGGATGCTATTGGTATCGATTGAGAAGGGTCCAGAAATGCTGCTAAATATCCTAGAATTCAGAGGATAGCCCTCACAACAAAGAATTACCTGGACCAAAATGTTAACAGTGCTCAGTTGAAAAACCCTGCCCTAAAAGTTAAGAACTAGACACCGAATATGGTAGCAATGTCACCCAAATCCCTACATTCTAAGGGACTGGGTGGGGATGTGGAAGGAACTCATTCTAAGAAGAGAAATTTGTTTCAGTTTAGGTACTTATGCCCACGAAACTAATAAGATGTGCCTTCTCTAATGTGGATTTAACAGGGAAGTAAAATTTAACTATTACATTTATTTATTTATTTATTTTTAATTAATTAATTTTTTTTTTTTTTTTGTCTTTTCTAGGGCTACACTTGCGGCATATGGAGGTTCCCAGGCTAGGGGTCTAATCAGAGCTGTTGCTGCCGGCCTACGCCAGAGCCACAGCAACTGGGGATCCAAGCTGCATCTGCAACCTATACCACAGCTCACAGCAACGCCAGATCCTTAACCCACTGAGCGAGGCCAGGAATTGAACCCACAACCTCATGGTTCCTAGTTGGATTTGTTAACCTCTGAGCCACAATAGGCACTCCAACTATTACATTTAAAATATGGTGTTTACTTTTTGCGGGATTTTGTGTGTGTGTGATTTTTCCACAAAAGAGATCATTGTAACAAAGCAGATGACAGATTTAATTTTATCATCAACTTTCTGCTATATTCTTTGATAAGATTATCCAGAACATATGAAGACTGTCCAATATGTATTTGTTCATTCATGAAAAAAAAGTTTGTGAACTGATTTCTGCTCTCTTCCTCTCCAGAGAACTGATTGCATTTTTCCTCTTTCTCTAACATGTATAGAGTACCTGTTGCCATGGCAATCACTGATTTAGCACAACATGTTTTTTCCTCCTTCTTTTAAAAAATTAGTTTCCATTCCTGCCAAGAAGGAACATATTAATCTACCCATTATGCTAGCTTAGGGAAGTTGAAAGCCATACAAGTTGTCATTTACACAGATTCCCAGAAAGTCGGTTGTTAGTATCTTTTGTGCCAAGAACTCTCCCCTTGTCCCAGAGAGGAAATGGGACACTGAAATGAAAGAGTCTGTAGCTAAGGAGGTAGCATCTCTCTTCTTTTCCACAAAGTTTCCCTGCAGGGTACGGAACCTCAAACTCCCAAACATCTTGTCTGCCTAAACTCTCTTACTGGATAAAGCTTTAACAGACCACTGCTGTCCAGAAAACAGGGATTAAATAGACAACACTTTTTAAGACAAAAATGTACTTTAGTCTACTTACTTCGGCAATAAAGCCAAAATAATAACAACAATGAAAACAATTAAAAAACAATAAAAAAAATCCTTTGAGGTGACTAATATAAGAAGTAGGAAACCCTTGTTGAAGAAACCAAAATCAACTGTTCCATTCTTGATGAAACAACAAGTCCTGCCTGAGTCTCCTGATGGACTAAATTCTTTCTAGTATTAGGTAACTCAGATATTAAATCTGATCTAGCCTTGCTATTCAGACCTCAAAATGCCTATAAACATACCTCTCGAGAACTATGTCCAGGCTTGTCTTAGGACAATGGTCTGCGCTAGCTTGGATTTTTATAACTGACATTCCAATCTGGGAAGGCTAGATTCTTCCCAGTTTCTCAAGTCAAATCCACTGGCTTTCCTGGCTGTGGGGCTCCATAAATCTGCCTACCCGCTAATGGGAAAGGCCACATACTTGGGTCAGAGCACTGAAGTCAGGAACAGAGGTTGACTTTCTGACCTATTTACTGCTCCCCAAAATTTCTGACCTATTTACTGCTCTCAGGGAAGAAAGACAGTGTCAGGAAGAGACACAAAAGGGGAACTGAAGGCTTTTCCATTTTCAGAAATGTCTGCTTATTATCAGAGTAATGAAAGCTCAAAATTAAGACATGGGAAAGGAGAGATTAGAGATGGGAAGTTAAAGCCATTCCTTATCCAAAGCTTTACAGAACTGGATCACGGCTACCTAAAAGCCTCAAAGCATTAACGGCCTGCTGTAAAGGAGAGAAGGTGAGAGAGAGAATCATTCGTTTTCACTAATAGCTTGCATGAAGAATGAACACACACTTTTAAACAGACCCTTAAAACGGTCCTTGAAACTGACTCTTAAATACTTTTAAAATTCAGCATATTTACTATTATTTTCCACTAGGAGAAAAAAAAAAAAAAAAGACCTGGCCATGCATTTCCTTTTAACATCATGGAAGTGGGTAAGGGCTTAAACAGAAGAAAGATATTACTTCCTGAAACCTTGGATGTTCTGCTGAAAACACCCTTAAAGGAATGCATCTGCTAAAAAGCAAAAACATCTGATAAAATGCTTTTAAAGAAATTGGTTCCTAAAGAATAATGTGAGAAATATGTCACTGGGAGTGTTCAATTGCACCAAGACCATTCTTCTGCTTTAGATCCTCAGCTCACAGACAGAAAGTATTGATTAATTAGCAGCAATTTGAAAGGCATCACCTTTTCCGTAGATGTCAGTTGTTCACTCAACTGTGGATCTCAAAGGTGACATGAATCCATGGATGGTTTACAAACCACTTACAGCCCAGATTTTAATTCTGCTGCCAATAATAATGATAATAAAAGTAAAAATACCACCATTCTATTCTAATACTTAATACAAATGTAAGATCATTAGAAAACCATGATAGAAATTTGAAAGTAATGTATCCCAAAATAAGACTGCAACAAAAGATAACAGACAATACAACAGCTTTTTCAATTAACTACACAGCCAGGAAAAAATAATTGAAAATGAAAAAGTATGATCAGAGATACCTGATTAACTCATTAATATTTTCTGGAATCTAATGCTCCATTAAAAAGAGGGGAAAAAAATGTTACTGCTGTAAAAGGCTATTCTCAGAGTTCCCGCCATGGCTCAGTGGAAACAAATCTGACTGGCATCCATGAGGACACAGGTTTGATCCAGGGCCTCACTCAGTGGGTTAAGGATCGACTGTTGCCATGAGCTGTGGTGTAGATCGCAAACTCGGCTCGGATCCCACATTGCTGTGGCTCTGGCATAGGCCAGCAGCTACAGCTCCCATTTGACTCCTAGCCTGGGAACTTCCATATGCCATGGGTGTAGCCCTAAAAAGACAAAAAAAAAAAAAAAAAAAAAAAAAAAAAGCTTTTCTCTCTGTTTGGCAGTGTCTTTTAGCCACCATCATCTCTAGAAACTAGGTAGCACATAAGAAGAGAAATAGAAGAATCAAGCCATAGAAACAGCAGGTTGTGTTGAGGATGACTAATTCAGTGATGATGTCTTAACTTTCTAGGTCGGTCCTCTAGCTACTGCATAGAGACTTACCTCTCAGCATGGTGCAGGGAAGATGTACTTTCTCAGTCTGAATAAGATGTGACAGGTTCTAAGCAGGAAGAATGGAGTTTGAATTTTTCAAATTGCTAGAGTGCTGGGAAAGTAATGTCTTGCAATTGCTTCTTTAACTGAAAAATGGTGATGAGCATCTCCCATGTATGGACTGGTCTAGTGAATTTTATTAAGCAGAAGAAAACTGAACTATTGTTTTATGGATTAAATAAATAAGTAAGTAGAGCTTAAAGCAAATCCTGGTACAGAGGAGGCATCCAGTAAGGTGTCTGACATTTTCCCTTTGTCTCCTTCAGAAATAAACTCCCATGTTTAGTCTTTGTGGTATAAACAGATTATAAGCAAATAGTCTGGTTTATGACTGTCAGGCCAGTTCTCTCAGTTGATAAAAATGGTTATTATGGACAATAAAGTTCAGGGTCACTTCCAACAATTAATTGGCTTGTCTTATTCCATCATCAAAGGGTACCTCAACCAAGTTTTCCATTATGTTCAATGAGGACAAGGAAAGAGAACTAGTTACAAGTCTGCTCCCATGGGTGGAAAATCAATGCAAAGAGTATCATCCACAGATAGTGGGCATGAGCACCCTGAGCACATGGAAGTTTCCATATTGTCCTTATTATATATCTGGATGCATTTGCAGAGCCTGGCTATTCCAGATGAGGTGTCTCTACATTGGCTGACCATCAGAATCATATGTGCAGCTTCATAAATATGTCAGTGCTTGGCTCCAGGAAGACCACCCTGTCAAGTGACAGCAATCGAGATCACGGGTCAAAGGAAAATATTCTCTTTCTCCCTTGGGAATCATCAGCATTTGCATGGATCTCTATGGCTGCCTACAGGACCCAGAGCATTTTATTAAAGTGGGACACAATGTGTTCTGCATCCAGACCTAACACGGAATTTATTCTGGTTGGGTGGCTGCTGCCTTATGGAGAATGGCCCAGGGGACACTGAACTTAACACATTAAACAGCTGAGCCAACGGATACTTCAACTGCCAGGGAACTAACAGAATGGGGAGACCCTCTGTTAATCTGACATGAGTGCCAGCTTGGCAAAATGACATCTTTCCCCCTCTGTAATCATTGGAAGAAAATAATCTAACACCCATAGCCTGATAGCTCTTAAAATATGGAGCCGCTTTCTATTTACCAGCCTATTTTATTTTCTTTCCTTTTCCTTTTTTTTTTTTTTTTTTTTTTTTTGCTTCCTAGGGCCACACTCGAGGCACATGGAAACTCCCAGGCTAGGGGTCAGATCGGAGCTGCAGCTGCCAGCCTTCGCCACAGCGATAGCAACATGGGATCCGAGCTATGTCTGTGACCTTCACTACAGCTCACAGCAATCCTGGATCCTTAATCCACTGAGCAAGGCCAAGGATCAAACCCGCATCCTCTGGATACTAGCGGGCTCCTTACAACTGAGCCACAAAGGGAACTTCCTACCAGCCTATTTTCAATACAAGCCAGATTCAGGCTCAGGGAAAACACAAAGCATACCTCCTTCCATTCTTTTTTTTTTTTTTTTTTTTTTTTTTTTTTTTTTGTATTTTTGCCTTTTTGCCATTTCTTGGGCCGCTCCCGTGGCATATGGAGGTTCCCAGGCTAGAGGTCAAATCAGAGCTATAGCCACTGGCCTACACCAGAGCCACAGCAACACGGGATCTGAGCCGCGTCTGCAACCTACACCACAGCTCATGGCAAAGCCGGATCCTTAACCCACTGAGCAAGGCCAGGGATCAAAACCGCAACCTCATGGTTCCTAGTCGGATTCGTTAACCACTGCGCCACGATGGGAACTCCGCCTCCTTCTACTCTTGCTCTTTCAGTTCCTCTGACTGATCTGGACTCCACGTTGCTGGCTTTCCAGATAAGTCCATTGGCACCATCAATACAGAGTGGCCTTCTGAGCTATGCTGCTAACAAATGCATCCCAACTAGATCCTTCCCACTATATGTCATGTTACTGTCTTGCTTCCAGTTACTGGTGCTATATTTGTTTTTCTACTGTACGTTTTAAAATAACTTGGAAAATTATAGTAGCAATACAAGTTCATTACAAAATATTCAAATGAACAGAAGGAAGAAAATATTCATTATAATACCTGAAAGGTTCATAACTGTTTCCAAACACTTTTCCTACTTACACTGTTTTTACAAAAATGTAATTATAGGATCTACAACATTGGATAATCTTCTGTTTTCATGAAGGAAACTAAATGAATATCTTTTTGTCAATAATTATTCACTTAGAATATTATTTTCAATGGTTGCCTAATAGCCATCTCCATATTGATAAATGTTTAGTTGTTTTGAATATTCTGCTATTATAAACTATGTTACAATGATACTTGTAGCTCTTCAATGGCTACTGTGTTATCATGATTGACTGATGACTTACCTTCCTAGACCTAGAAGAAGCAATGGATTCTGATGTTTACAAAGCCTGTCACTGCAGCTTACCAGGATGTAGGCCAAGATATATTACTTTCATATCCAAATGCTTTGAAAGAAACACTGCTGTCCACTGATATTATATATGTATATGTGTGTGTATACGTATATATATGTATATGTGTGTGTGTGTGTGTATATATATATACGGATATACACACATATTTGTTGCTATTTGCTCACTATTTGGGGGTGGGAATGGGGTGGAAGAAACCCAGTCTTATGTTCTTCACCTGTTACTATTTAAAATTGACATTTCGTTTTTTCAAGTTACTGCCAGTTCCTGATCACCTATTAGTTTATTCTTTTCTTCCAAAATATTGTCACATTTACTTATTCAGGGCATGGGACTGGGGTGGGGCAGAAATGCGTTCAAGTGGGTCCTGTTTTTGCTGTGGTGGGAACATATGATGCAGGCCTGGAACCTGCAGGTCCCTTTTTACTGTGATGTTGAAGCAGGACAACAATAATGCCCACTAGAAGTGTGAATATATGTAGGTGTTCATATACATATATGTGTGTGTATATGCACATACACATATATATTCACATACATACATATGGAAAATATACTACATACAAAAATACTATGTATATATTTGGCAAAAGATTTTAAAAACTGACTTTTGAAAACGAAATGTGGCATGTGGAGGTACGAACAGCTAAAAGCCCCAGTGACAGAGCATCTCTCAGAATCATCAGTTGGGATCAGCTACTACTAAGGAAGTCCACCTCTCTTTGCTGAAGAGTCCATAGGTGTAAAAGAAGAAGGAACAGGCAAGGCAGCAGAAGCATAACTTCATTCCCTTTTATTGGGCTTGGCCAGAGGGGCAGATTCCCTAACAGCCTCAGCTCCCAATAGGGGAAGGCAAACTGTAGCCAGCAAGACACCCTGAGGAAACCAAGGGTGCAACTGACTGACATGGCTTCTGGGAGGCCCTGCCTGCCTCCCCTTCTTCACATCCCACACCCTGGGATCAAGGTCAGGGAACAATAGGTGCAGCACTTGCCAGACAGGTTGTGTCCCCTAGGACCCTGCCCCAGGTCAAGGCCACTCTAGAATGAGTTCTGAGAACCCCTGGAGGAGAAGTTGGCTGAAGGAATTTTACTCAGGTCTGAAATGGCCCAGTCTCTAGAGGTCTGGATCCAAAAAATAAAAAAACTCCAACTATTTGTTTCTCACCAGAATGAAAAACCATTTAAATGCTCCCTAGGGGCCATAAATTATTATGTTTCCAAAAATGCTATGCTGTGGGAAACACTAATATTAAATAAATAGCCCCTCTCTCTTTTACCAAGGACATGTGAAAAACAAAACTACCGATAAAGAATTGAGATACTGTTTTAAGTGGGTAAAACTGACAAAATGAAACCACCATTTTTTTCTAAGTTCCGTAGCCAGTTACCAACCTTTGTCACTTAGTCTTGCATTTAATAAACACGTGCCTTACTTTAAAGGAGAACATGGTCAGAGGCTGAAGGCAGATCCTAGACCTGACCTATGAGGGTGGATTATCGAGGAATGGACTCATCCAGCCAAGATGAAGAAAAGCAATCAGACAGGCCTATCTGAGAATTCACCGAGGAAGTTAGAAGCCAGTCACAACGTCCCTGGCAAGACAGCAAATTCACTGAAAATCGAACCACACATTCACTGGATTCTTCTTTCTCCATCATTGGTTTTCTCTTGGCCTCTGAAAACTTTCATGGGTCAGATGGGGAGGAGCAGGGAGAAGGAGAGGCAGGCAGGGAGGGAGGAAATGAGAGGGTTTTCCTGCTGGAGATCTCAGTGGGTGTCTGAACTGCCTCCTCCAGGGTGAGAATGGAGTGGGAGGGCCAGGGCGGCCTGAGAGAAGAGGTGCCAGTTTCTTGTAAGAAGCAGGGAGAGAGGAGGGCTCTTCTCAGCAAACCGGGAGAGATTTTGGTAGTGATGTCAGAAACAGAGCATCTGCCTTCTTAGGACTTTGCCAACTGGCAGAGGGGATGTGGTTCAGAGTGCCAATTCTCTCTGTAAGGAGAGGCAGGAAATGGGCAGGGAACACTCAACTCAGTGGGAATGGCCACCTTTGAATGACAGGAGAGAGCACAGAGCGGGGCAGAACACAGTATCTTGTTCCCCTTTGTGAGGAAGACATCCATATTTCATATCTGCATGGTGTTTCAGTTTACACAATACAGAGAGCATCACACTGAAGCCTCACTGTGATTTGTGACATGGGCTCAACCATTGTTACTTCCAGGTGAGGAAATTAACACCGAGAAATAAATGATCCACTTGATTGCAGGTCTTCTAATGTTCTTTCTGCAAGATTTGAGCAGCTTCTCTGGGACATGTCCACACAAAATGAGTACAGTTAGAAGGGCCTTTTAAACAGTCATGTATTCATAAGATGCTATTACTACTATTAGCATTGGTACTGGGTCAGTTCATACCTAGAAGAAGCCTTCTTTCTGAGGGTAGAAGGAAAGAAGACAAACTGAGCTTAGAAAGAAAAGTAAGGTATTTCCCTGGATACCACAACATCAAAGCCCTAACTCATCCACTGGCCACCAGGAGGGCCCCCTTTAACCTCTAAACCGCAGTTCTCCCAAGAGCTAGATCTCAACCTGTCTTAGCTTCTAAATCATCTTGATTTGCTGTCTCCCCAAATTCGACCTCCATGTATAGTAGGCCCTCTTTATGAAGGCCGTAGGTAAGTGCCAATTCTGCAGCAGCATCAAATAAATGGGGTACACTATCAAATCTGAGCTTCTCAAAAGAATCCAAATATAGTATTGATTTTGGCAGGTGTTGGAATATCTGTTTCAATAAATAAATATTTATTTGGTTTGGGGGTCCTCCTTTAACTTCATACTGCCCCAGAAAATACTGCATTTGCTGTTTAATCAGGCCCTGATTGGGCTTCTGGGTTCAGGCAGTTTTTGCCACACTGTAGAGACTGCAGACAATATGACATCACCTATAGGTTGCTGGACAAGAAGGACAAGTGTGATTCAGTCTCTAACCCCTGGTGGCATGCTAGGAAACCCTACTTGCGGTTATCCTTGAGCACCTTTTATCTGCTTTATGATTTATGTATAGTATCATTAACCCTCACAATAATGGGTATGGTGGGGACAGATGAGAAATGAAAGCCTGCTAACTTGCTTTCTTTCCCTACAAGGTGAACACACCGCACAGTCTTAAAGGTTCAATTCCATGTGCAACTCTGCAATCTGAAATGAGGGCCCACATTTCCCACTGCTGAAGGGTCACACTGTTAACAGATTCCTTATTGCTCCTAAAACCAAAAGCACAGCTTAAAGCTACCCTACTATAAACTATGTATAGTCACTGACTAATAATTATACTTATCCCCAGTCTATATTTGTTAATGAAATTTAGCAATTTCATTTAATAAGAAAATCCTGTTCTTAGTTGTATTCAGTGAACACAGTTGTATTTAATGCAGAATTTCGGGTTAAAAATTCCTACAAATTTGAATGGAATCACAGCATTTGATGCTTAATTTTGGTATTTTCTGGTTTTCAATGTATGTTTCAAATTGTGGAGTCAACAACCTTCTGGTAGCCTGACTTTGAGTTGGCTTTCCATCCATTCCAGGAGCCTTCCCTCTAGTCTGTTCTATTGCATGCACAAACATCCTTCAGGAACTGCTTTAAATTCAAAATCCTGCTTTCTAACCTCAGTCTCCTTTCTGACTGTTCTTATCTATCTTTTTTATTGACTTCCGATCAGTTGCCCAGCTCTAGAGATTCTTAGTAAACCAAGTCTCCCAGGCATATTTCTTCTTTCCATTCTGCCTTCCTTCAATGTTCAAGTTCTTGCCCGATTCAATTAACAAACCTATGCTGAAGATGCATCAGACTAACGTTCACAGAACGTGAATATAATTTTAAACTCCTGCTCAAAGAGCTCAACCACTTGCCCTCTGAATATTAAAAATCTACTTAACCTCATATTCGAGGCTTTTGAAAAGTTTAAGCCAATTATCTTTCGCAAGTATTATCTTCTAAACACCACCTATTTTCAGGATCCTATGCCTTAGATAAAGTGTATCAGCACCATGCTGCAAGTTTCCCTGCTTCTATGTCTTTGATCATGCTATTTCTGATTCCTGAATAGCTCTGCTCAACCTGAATTGTTAGAATTTCACCCACACCTTTCAGGGTTTAAATCTCCACATTATGTTTTTCCTCTGTGATATTTTCATCATAATTCTTCGTATCAAAGATATTCATATACTTTTCTCCCCCCATACTAAATTTAACATTGTATTCATTTTAATGTCTAGTAAAACTCCTTCATAGTATAAAAACTCAGTTTTGAATGAATGGGCTAGTTAAAAAAGTTGAATTCTTAATATCTATATCCTTAAACATTAAATGAAAAATATTCCCTGAAGCCAAAGCAGATTCTACTTACAATTAGCGTAAGTTTTCACCAACTGACTTCTATATTCTATATTTATGAAAAACTACCTTATCTATTTCTATATATTGATAAAATACTTTGTGTATGTGGTCATTGTGCTGTTTAATTCATTACAATTTTTGTGTGAAATTTTTGAATCTTTGTTGAGTTTATGAGTCACTCTTAAATACTAGTCAGTGGTCATTAAAAAATTATATGCAGTTAGATATTAAAACATATATGCAGTGGCTCCACATCTGAATTTCTACGTGTACAATTCTAGACTTTAATTGATTAAAACATAGGTGCTAAACAGAACTTCAAATTTCACTTTGACTTTCATCATGACCCAAACTAGTATTCATTTTGCCTTATTATGGCCACGCCGTTTCTTGTGCTAAAGAAAAGCTATCTTCACATCACCCTGCAGAACTTTCGTCCTATCTTTTCTACCATAGGAAAGTGGCGGGGCGGACTTTCAAGTATTGTTCTGGAGTCATTGTTCAGCCAGTCACCTTGACTATACCATCATTATTTGTTCCTTTAACTTTGTGCTCAAGTAAATTGCCTCTCTCAGATTAAAGCCTTTGCTGTTAGCTACTGACACAACTGCACCACTTGATTTTTATTTGTCATCCATTGCTCCAGCTCTGAGTCACTGTTAACAAAATTAAAGCCATGAATTTCTCTTCTAATAGGGCATTTGTGCCTTTCATAAACGGCCCTCAAATGTAAGAGATATAGGTTCTAGCCACAATAAACATCCACATGAAATCACTTTGGAACATAAATTTAGATTTAAATTGGTAGTTAAAGTTAATCCTCACTGAATAGGAACTATTAAAAATAAGGAAGCTTGAAAAATACCAAGCAATTTGGCATTATTTAGTATGGCATGCTAATTCTCTTTCTTCAAAAGCCAACATTCTGCAAAGCAAAAAATTCTCCTACTAGAGTCGAGCATTAAGAAAAAAGTAGATTCAGAGTTCCCATTGTGGCTCAGCAGGTTAAGAACCTGACATAGGGTCCCTGAAGATGCAGGTTCGATCCCTGGCCTCACTCAGTGAGTTAAGGATCCAGCATTGCTGTAAGCTGTGGCCTAGGTTTCAGATGTGGCTCAGATCTCTCATTGCTGTGGCTGTGGGTGTAGGCTAGCAGCTGCAGCTCCTATTCAGCACCAGCCCAGTAATTTCCATATACTGCAGGTGTGGCCATAAAAAGAAAAATAAAGAAAAAAGTGGATTCTTGGGAGTTCACTTATGTCAACAGTGGGTTAAGGATCCAGCTTTGTCACTGCAGTGGCTTGAGTCACTGCTGTGATGCAGTTTCAGTCCCTGGCCTGGGAACTTCCATATGCCATGGGCATGACCAAAAAAAGAGGAAAAAATAGATTCTTAATTACGCAAGGAGGAAAAGCATTTGCTCCAGGATTAGCAAGTGAGCAGTGTGAACAGCCCAGAGAGCTTTCTCAGTGGCTCCCCTTCCAAAGAGTCCCAGCAGCTTCCATACCTCATTCCCCCAGCCACAGAGGCCAACACCTGTGTCTCTTAGCTACCATTTTCCATCTTGAGAAAGACATTATTGCCAGTGGTTTTGTCCTTACTTTCCCTACAGGAGGAAATTCAGTAGAACCCTTTAATTGCTCTGCAACAGCCAAGGCCTTGCCCATCTCTGATTCCTAGGTAGTCCAGGCAATCTTCTCAGTAATTTGGAACACTTTTTTGCTATAATTTCCTCTCTCTGCTATTCCTCTCTTCAGTTAGCTTGCAATCCAGCATTAGCTTCAGACTAGTAAGAGAACATTTACTGCGTGAGACTCAAAAAGTACAGAACCTATTCATAGAAAGCACTCTGGCATCCAAACAAGTGTGTGTAACTAATAATGAATAATAATAGCATTGTCTCTGAAGGCAAGTGCACTAAAACATATCTATGAAGTAAAACTAAACTCCTGACGGGGCCATTTGTGCCCGAAAGGAAATAAATAGAAAGTGTGAGTTGCTTCTGATTACTAGGTGTCACTATTTCTTCTCATTTTTTTTAAAATGTAACTTTTCATAAATTTAAGATTATCATGGATAATCAGATCCATGGGTATCCAATAGAGGATGTTAACCTGAGACAAAGAAAATCCATGAATTTTCACATATTTTTCTGCAACCCTCTCACCTGTCATTCATTAGTAGAAGAAAGGCTTCTCTCTGTACATATCTGATAAAAATCTTTTTTTCTCTGCTGGTTGTTTTTATGTGTGTATGCCTATGTTCACCAAACTCTGAACTATTTTTTTGTCCTTCGCAAACACCAAGATCACTTCTACATTCCATCCATAAAGTAAAC
Source organism: Sus scrofa (assembly GCF_054392235.1). Lineage (NCBI taxonomy): Eukaryota > Metazoa > Chordata > Mammalia > Artiodactyla > Suidae > Sus > Sus scrofa. The sequence continues at coordinate 112,131,849 of NC_139385.1, read as the reverse complement.
CTGTCAGGGCAGAATTAGTGGCTTACATTCCATCTGTAAAGTACTGCTTTTGCTGATGTCTTCAGGAATATGTTTTAAGAAGCTATACTAAAATATTTAATTTTATGCAACAGCTATCAAATTTGTAAAATTCAACATTCCAGGATATTATGCACATTGAGGAAATAAATCAATAAATTAATACTTAATCAAATAAATTAATACTAAACAGAATTAATGAATCATTATTTCTTCACTGGACAACAATGACCCTGATCCATTAAAAGATAAATAGAACATGGACTCTAAGGACCACTGGTCTGACTTAGAGTGACATTTGCATGTTTATGATCAGAAAGCAGAACTCATGTTCAAGTTGGCATGGGTACACTGCTTCCTAGTTTGAAATGCATAATTAACTAGAAAGCTAGTTGTTGAACAGCTAAACAGATTGTCCAAAAATTACCCTATTGCTGTTCAAATGAATGCTTTAAAGTAGAATGCCATGGTGACTTTTTGTTTTATAGACAAGTTACATCCAAGCAATTGACAAAAGACTGATTTTTTTTTTCTTTTCTGCAAAGTCAGGGAAAGCTCATGGGTAACAGCAATTATCTCTGTTTGTCAAAGACTTGTATCCAGAAGCGAATTTATAATCCCTTGAAAGTTCTGTAATTTACTGGGCCACTGAGCAAGGCCATGATACTCCCCACCCCAGTCCCACTGGATGTAACACATTTCAATGGAGAATTGGAATCAATGATGTAAAGGAGGTAGTCCTCAGAGGTAGAAGGGTGGGGGATGGATGCTAGGAAAGCATACTACCCAATTTCCATAAAGAAATGCCCTTCTTCCTTAAATAAACAAGTACCAATTATTGGGCACAATAGCTACATTTCAGAGCACAAATGTATCCCTTTTTTTTTGCTGAGTGAAGATGTCAGGGCAGAATTAGTGGCTTAGAATTAGGATGGGCTGTATACCTACATTTGCTAAAGCAATTACTGCAAGAAAAAATAAATAAGAGAAACATCATGGATCAAAGCCAAGGAATGTCTTAAATATAAATTGTTTAAGAAAAGTACATAGATGTTTCCATATCTTGGAAATAAGAGTTTTCAAGAGGTTGTCTGTAAAATCAAATGGACAGGGACACCTGGGCCCTTTTCCAGCATATCCTACAAAGGAGAATTCTTGGGAGATGTGCCCCAATTCATCTTCCAATTTCCAACAAAGAGAAGGTATTTCACAGTCTAACATGTGCACTGCAGTGTTTGCATGATGGTGTGTGGTTGATCTAGACACGTTTCAATTTCGAAAATGTTAAAGTAGGAAGGATGAAATAATTATCCAACCCTTGATCTTTGACAATTTTAATGAAATACAGTGATAATACTTGTACTAACAGGTGCTTTTCTTTTCCTTGTGCATTCTATTTTTTTTTCTCCTCTGGTCCATCCATGTAACACACTGGCTGTAAATTATTTTGATGGCATTAATAAGCACTGACCTGAAATCTAATTTAAATTTCCATAAATTCACTTTGTTCCTTGAAAATGATTAGATGATTTGAAAAATCTGTTAGCTGAATCTTCAACGACAACAACAACCTTGATAAAATCATTTCACACAGTATGTCGTGCGTCACTATATGTTACATGCATACTATCCTCTTTCCAGAGCACAGAGCTTCTCAATATTTTCCTCTAATGGGAAAATGCAATTAATATTGGATCCATTTGTCATTAGCCATCTCAACAAAATATGCACATGCACAAATACACATATACACAAAAGCTCACTTTTAAATTCTGCATTTCTTAAAAATGTTTATACAAATAAGTCAAAGAGCATGGTAAATATGATCTCAAAATATTTAGAGCACGTTCCTTTGATACTCAATGTGAAAATATTAGAAGATATCATTATTTGGAGCTTTGTGCATTCCTGGACTTTCTAATTCTTCATGAATGCAGTTATTTTGGCAAGATGTCAGAAGGTTCCCCAAGTAATTTTTAACATAACAGTCAATATATAAATGCCAATCAGGGAATTTTCAACATTCGAAATGGGTTGTGGAGCTATTGATATCTATAGCTTTTCACTTCCAGACGGGTGGGGTGGGAAAGGATGTCAATGCCTGAGCTGTGATGAGGGCTAAGTGTGGCGGGGATAGTGGTGGAGCTACAGGAAAGCCGAGGACCTCTGCTGCTGAGTGTGCTGTGTGCAGGGCCTGGCCCTAAAGATGGAGCTGGCATGGTTCTGCATTTCCATCAAGCCTACAATCTAACCACTGTCATATTAGCCTGTTAGTTCCAAGCCAAAGCATTTTTGGAGCCACTTCTCTAGAGTGCAGAGACATCTGCAGAAGAACCTAATACCCTACACTCGCCACTTGGGGCTTAAACTTAGGTTAAGTTACCATATGCTATGCACACCCCTTATCTACATCACATGCCCACTGCACAGACAAGAACAGGAACTTTTCCCACTTCTCCCCACAGTTTCCTTACCTCCCAATGGCAGTGTCAACAGCAGACTGAGACTGAGGTTAAGTGGACTCTAGGCCCAGTAAGTCATTCACTAGATTGTTCTCAGACTGTTTCCTTGTATGTGCAAGGAGATGTTTAACTCAATGCTCACTATGGATCCTTCACTACTAAATTTCAATGGGTTCTTCTTTCTTGGTGGTTTGTGCTCTCCGTGTCTTTGGCCTCTGTCCATTCCTCCAATTCCATGTCCCAAGGTTTTCACCCTTCACTCTGGTGAAGTTCCTCTTCCCACCCTCATAGGTCCCTTGCTGGGAAAATGATCTCGGTCTGGAAATGGAGCCCCCACAGCTCTCAGCACCGAATGTTCAACTGGTCTGCCTGCATAAACCATCAGCCTCTGTCAACAAAGACCTTCTTCAACTTATTTACCCTGTGTTCCCAATTTTGTGACACTTAGCATGAGTTCAGTAAATCTTTTGAATACCTGACTTTCCTAATCTTGGAGAATGGTCAGGGGAGTGGCTCTTGGCTTTTCTGGCCAACTCTCTTCACTAAGAGCCACCCTGATGTTCTGTCTCTTCTGAGGTGACTTTTCTGAGCTGTGGGTCTGCACTGGTATTATAATCACAGCCCATTTGCACTTCTTCACTCACAAATACAGACAGATAACTGTGTCAGGCACCAAGGAATATATTCTGTAAGTAACAAAGTCACAAATACATTCTCTTCTTAACAATCTAATAATCTTCTATCACATTAGACTATGAGTCTGGCCATAGAAAGGGACATATTTTATCCCTCTAAACTTCCTTCTTGATCTCCTTCCTCTCCTCCATCCAGTTCCTGACATAGCTGGAGGCATCAAACATCCTTTAGTACATTTTGACTGAAAGTTTGGGGTTGAACCAGATCCTGTCCAGTCTACACTCATCCCCTCAAATCTTCATTTTTATGTTGTTCCCTATAAGATAGGCAAACATTCAGATACTCTCTCACAGACTTAATTTGTCAATATTTCTTTTATACCATGGATATCTTCAATGCTGCAGCATAGCTCTGTAGATTCACACAAAGGCCCATTTGGAAATACAAAGTGGACAAACTATTTCTTGTTTTATTTTCTGTGTGTTCCCCCTATGTGCCTGGATTTTTGGCACTTGGACATTCTCTCTACACAAAGAACACAACAGAACATAATTCCACCACCTGAATCTGGGCTAAAAGAGCACTTCAGATAGTGTGGGGAAATAAGGGCGGTACAGGTGGGTGGCCCAACTGGGGACCAGAAAGTGCAGTGACAGAGCTGCTGATTAACAAACCACTGCACACTGAAACATGCTTTTCTGCTCACAAAAGTGGTAAGACCAGCACCGAAGGCCCATACTTTGCAGAGGCTCTAAAATTCATGAGCTTGATTAGGGTTTAGCAACATAAATTACTTGTCCCTTGGGCTTGACCAATTCTGCTATGCTGAAAGACACAGCATCAGAGCAAATTTTAAGTGCAGTATTGAGTTAAAAGGAAATAATTTATAGCCTTAAGAAGCTTTTAAAAAGCAAATTTTCCTTGGTCACTTAACTGCAATTCACAGGAATGAAAATGTTATATAACATGCTCTAAATCAGAGTAAGTGACTCTACTTAAACATAATTTTTGATCTGACTGTAAAGTACCAATTCAAGAAAGGCCTGCAAAATTCTTCCTATTTTTGAAATCATGAGCCAAGAATGCAAGGTACTTTCCTCAGAGAGAACAAATCTTCCTGAAATAGTTACACTACTGAGCTTCTAGTTGAGCTTATAGTCCTTATTTGAAATTGCTATGAGTTGAATGAAATACCACCTATAAGTGCTCAATCATATTTTCTTTACAGAAGCATATTCTGATTTTTTTTTCTGTCAGGAAAATAATTGTGCAGATTCAGGATTCATAAATACACTTGGAGTCAACAGAGAAATCAAATGTTTTGCTCTGCTTCATAGCCAAAAGATAATGGAGTCTTAGGCTCTTTGTCAAGAATGGCCGCTTCGAAATTGTCCAAAGCAAGCTGCTGGCCATAAATAAATGTGAACCCCTGCAAAGAGTTTTAAAATTCACAAAACCTGAGAAATACACACACAATGGCATATCAGAGCTTCATATTCTCCAGAGTGGCTATGTGGGCATCAATTTAGAACATGCCAATTCTTAACAGCCCAACTTCCAACCGTGACCTTGCTTGCTGAGTAGAAAAGAGTTTGAGGTGGTGGCAAATAGCAGAGTACAAAGAAATAAAAGCGGGGGGGGAAAAAGGCTCCAGGAACCCAAACTGTAGGTTTACTTTCATTTTTTTTCACTCACTTATTAATTTGTTTTTGACAAAAGTATTTTTTAAGACTAATAAAAACAAAGCATATTTTTAAAAAAAGAAAAAATAAGAGAAATAAAATACTCAGATTTTTGGAAGTAATTACAATATAATCAGCTTGCTCAGAATACAGTGGGAATGATGCCTCTGGTGTCATATTGTCCAGAGGTGGCCATTATCAATTCAAAGGGTAGTGAGAAAGTGGTCTTGGGCATATGGACCCCTTGTTCCTACTTTGTCTATCAACAACCAATGAAGCTGCCCATGTATTAATTAACTGCTAGGCTCTATCTCCCATCCCTTTACCTCCAAAAACGGAGTGCTGTGAGCTGCGTAAAATTAGCACAGTGAATACAAGCAACCATGGACCAAGATTGAGAAGAATAAAATGGAGGGCAAAGAAAGAAAAAAAGAAGAAAGGAGGTGACTTCCAGAAGCAAATACTGGAGGAAATCTATGAGATAAAACTTTCTGGGTTAACTTTTCAACACATCATGGGTCTTTCACAAGCATGGTTCTTTTCATTAAAGCTTTTGGCAGTAAATCTCAGCGATGGTTTGTTAGGTTATTACAGTGCCCCTCTGAGGACAATAAAATGATGTAATGAAAAATCAGAACATCAGGACACTAAATTATCCCAATTTTCAGAAATTTCAGCAACATCTTTCAATTTGACTTGTTACTGGCCAAATAAGTATGAAATCAACACAGCACACTAGGGATCACAGTGAAAGTAATTTTACTTGGTTTGCATTAAAAGCTTTCTAGATGGTGATTAATAAAAGAAGACTATATATCCTATCAATAGTTTAACGTTTATGAGCATTACAGGAAAGAATAAAACTTGGCAGATTCCTATTTGCAGAAATAGAGGTACAAAAATAGAATTGTGAGATTTTCCTACTATACACAGTCATCATCATAATTCTAACATGTCATTTTAAAATATCTTCCCACTCTTTGAATACACCTATAAATTATCTTTAATATTTGATAATAATATTATCAATAACATTTTCTTATTAACAAAGCTTTTTCGCGTATCTTATGATACTGATCACAGCATTTTGAGTAAAAAGTATTTTCACAATTTTTAAGAAAAAGAAACTGAATCTTTAGAACATATAACTAAATAAGCTATGCCCATAAAGCCAGCAAAAGAAATTCAAACTGAGATTTTTGACACCAGAAATGGTGGTCATTCTGTAATACTGCAATACAACTGCAAGCTTGACAAATTATGTTGACAAATACTAATTTTTTTAGACTGGTTTTGATTTTGAAACCAGACTAAAGTTATTTGCATTAAGACTTTTAAAAAATATATGGCGGAATTCCCGTCGTGGCTCAGTGGTTAACGAATCTGACTAGGAACCATGAGGTTGCCAGTTGATCCCTGGCCTTGCTCAGTGGGTTAAGGATCCGGCATTGCCATGAGCTGTGGTGTAGGCTGCAGATGTGGCTCGGATCTGGCATTGCTGTGGCTCTGGCGTAGGCCCGCAACTACAGCTCCGATTCAACCCCTAGCCTGGGAACCTCCATGTGCCGTGGAAGCGGCCCAAAAAATGGCAAAAAGGCAAAAAAAAAAAAAATATATATATATATATATATATGGCAAGATAATGCCATATAAAATTTTTAAAAATAGATGTTATCTATGGCTCTGAAGATAATTTCAAAAAAGGCTTAATAATAATAGTGTATTGAAATTCAGGAACATTTCAAAGGTAACAGATTTCATGTGTGAAAATGGCTGGCACAATATTTTGCACATAGTAGATAGTAAGTAGCAGCAAAATTTTTTTAAAAGGAAACACTTCTACACATAAGCACAGATAAGGTTTTCTAACAAATAACCTCATCAGAAATTATGCATAGATATTAGAAATGTAAATTGGTGCATAGTCTCTTAAAAATAACTTGGTAAAAGTTACTAAGAGCCTTAACGTCTATATATTTTGTCTATTTATTCCAAATTAAGGATTTAACTTAAAGAAATAAGTATCCAAAAAGATTTTTTTTCCAAAACATTCACTACGGCATTCATTACTTATGTGTAAATATTTGTAAAAAGAAAAAAACAGTATCAAAACAAAATCCAATAATCGTAGTCTCGCTAAGTAAAGCATGTTTATATAATAGAATTTAATTCAACTATTAAGAATTTACTTTATTTATTTATTATCTTTTTTTTTAAGGCACCATCTGCAGCACATGGAGTTTCCCAGGCTAGGGGCTGAATCCCCTAGAGCTGTAGCTGCTGGCCTATGCCGCAGCCACAGCAACTTAGGATCCAAGCCATGTCTGCAACCTACACCACAACACATGGCAACTCCATATCCTTAACCTCACTGAACGAGGCCAGGGATCAAACCTGTGTCCTCATGGATGCTAGTCAGATTCATTTCCACTGAGCCACAACAGGAACTTCAAGAATATACTTTAAATAATTTTACCTATATATGGAATATTTTAAACACATATCTACAAAGCAGAAGAAAGATCCCATGACATTTTTCACAGAACTAGAACAAATAATCCAAAAATTTATATGGAACCACAAAAGACCCAGAATTGCCAAAGCAATCCTGGGGAACAAAAACCAAGCAGGAGGCATAACTCTTCCATACTACAAACAATATTACAAAGCTACAGTCATCAAAAATGTATGGTACTGGTACCAAAACAGACATATAGACCAATGGAACAGAAGAGAGAACCCAGAAATAAATCCTGACACCTGTGGTCAATTAATCTTTGACAAAGGAGGCAACAGCATAAAATGGGAAAAAGACAGTCTATTCAACAAGAACTGCTGTGAAAATGGACAGCTACATGCAAATCAATGAAACTATAACACATCCTCACACCATGCACCAAAATAAACTCAAAATGGCTGAAAGACTTAAATATAAGACAAGACACCATCAAACTCCTGGAAGAGAGCACAGGCAAAACATTCTCTGACACCAACCTCATGAGTATTTTCTCAGGTCATTCCCCCAAGGCAACAGAAATAAGAGCAAAAATAAACCAATGGGACCTAATCAAACTGACAAGCTTTTGCACAGCAAAGGAAACCAAAAAGAAAACAAAAAGACAACTTACAGAATGGGAGAATACAGTTGTAAATGATGCAACAGACAAGGGCTTAATCTCTAGAATATACAACTCAACAGCAAAAAAGCCAAAAACCCAATGGAAAAATGGGCTAAAGACCTGAATACACTTTTCTCCAAGGAATATATACAGATGGCCAACAAGCACTTGAAAAAATGCTCAACATCTCTGATTATTAGAGAAATGCATATCAAAGCTACCATGAGACACCACCTCACACCAGTTAGAATGGCCGTCATTAATAAGTTCACAAATAACAAGTGCTGGAGGGGGTGTGGAGAAAAGGGAACCCTCCTGCACTGTTGGTAGGAATGTAAGCTGCTACAACCACTATGGAGAACAGTATGGAGGTACCTTAGAAATCTATATGTAGAACTACCATATGACCCAGCAATTCCACTCTTGGGCATATATCTGGACAAAACTTTCCTTAAAAAAGACACATGCACCCGCATGTTCATTGCAGCACTATTCACAATAGCCAAGACATGGAAACAACTCAAATGTCCATCAACAGATGATTGGATTAGGAAGGTGTGGTATATATACACAATGGAATACTACTCAGCCATAAAAAAGAACAACATAATGCCAACTGCAGCAGCATGGATGGAACTAGAGACTCTCATACTGAGTGAAATAAGTCAGAAAGAGAAAGACAAATACCATATGATATCATTTATATCTGGAATTTAATATAAGGCACAAATGAACCTTTCCACAGAAAAGAAAATCATAGACTTGGAGAATAGACTTGTGGCTGCCCAGGGGGAGAGGGAGGGAGTGGGAGGGATTGGGAGCTTGGGGTTAAGGGATGCAATCTATTCCTCTTGGAATGGATTTACAGTGATATCCTGCTGTGTAGCATTGAGAACTATGTCTAGATACTTACATTGCAACACAACAATGGGAGGAAAAAGTATTTATACATGTATGTGTAACTTGGTCCCCATGCTGTATAGCAGAAAAAAATAAGTTTATATATGTGTGTATATATATACACTAAAAAGTAAAATAATCATTTCTGATTTATTTACAATTTTCTCCTTATCCTTTGAACATATTTTATGTTGGATACATGAGTTTTTTTTACAGTCACCTAAATTATTTTAAAGTCAATATCTTAACAGTGGTTGACAGGGATTGAGTTTTTACCATATGTCATGAATGGTTGTCACCTTTTACATATATTATCTCATTTACTTCCCATAAAAATCTTTGATGTAGAGCTAGTTACCCTGTTATGCAAAAAATAAGAAAACCTGGGCAGAAAGACATTAAATAACCAGCCCACATCATCTTCCAATTAAATATTTTAGCTCAGGTTTGAACCAAATCATCTGACTCCAGGCTTGTACTCTTCAGGACCACACTATGCTATTCAGACTATACAGGCAACTTAGTGATGTGTCAGAATATATTAATGTTATGGAGAAAAGCAATCTCCTACAACTGTGACTCTTGGCTATGAAACTGAATAACCTAGTGGGTGAGCTAGCTTGGGATTGTGATGGCATAGGAAGGGTATTTACATATAATTTTCACAAATGTGTTACTTCTTAATCCTGAGAATACAAAGGCTGTTTCATAGAGGGGTGGTACATAATTTACATCCACTTTGTGATCATCTAATTACATTCATGTACAGTGTATCAGGCACTGGACTAGAGTCTGAGAATAATTGTCTAGTATCACGCTCACTGCAGTAAATTTAACACTGCCTTAACACTACCTTGGAGGGGGTATGTGCTCTTTTATTATTTTTTTTATTAAAGTATAGTTGGTTTACAATGTTGTGCCAATTTCTGCTGTACTGCAAGGTGAATGAGTCACACACACACATATACACACATACATATACACACACATACATATTCTTTTTCTCATATTATCTTCCATCATATTCTATCTCAAGAGACTGGATATAGTTCCCGGTGCTGGACAGTAGGAAGTCACTGTTTATCCTTTCTATATGTAACAGTTTGCTTCTACTAACTCCAAACTCCCAGTCTATCCCACCACCACCTCCCAACTGAAGCTATTTCTTGACCACAGGAAGGGAGAACTACTTTAAGAGCAAGGATATTTAGATTGTTTCTCTGGTAAAAATATGCTTCTTAGGCACAACTGTCATAGATCAAAGACAATATGGGTAATTTAATTGATTTCCTGCTAAATTCATTAGCAAATGCAATGTTCACAAAACCATGGCTGCTAAACTTGAAAAAGTATTAAGCTTGTCACAATAACAAAAAAGTACAGAGTTTTATTATGATAGTAGCAACTAAAAAGAGGCAAATACAATTTTACTATGGATGAAAAAACTATCTATGGACACTTCTGTTGTTATTGATTCCATTTAAGTGCCCTCTGAAAAGTTAGAGTCTAATTTAGATAGGGTTGTTTTTTTTTTTCCTGGTTATTTTTATTTTTTTTTAATTATCTGCTTTAAGAATCTTTACAATAAAATCCACTTTTTTCTTTATTTTTATTCAATTATAGTTGATTTACAGTGTTGTGGCAATTTCTGCTGTACAGCACGACTGTCATTCATATATATATATATATATATATATATATATGCACATATATATAGTTTTTCTCATTATCTTCCATCATGTTCTATCCCAAGAGATTGGATATAGTTCCCTATGCTGTACAGTAGGACCTCACTGCTTATCCATTGTAAATGTAATAGTTTGCATCTACCAACCCCAAACTCCCTGTCCATCCAAGTCTGGAAGAATTCAGATGTTCCTAGCACTGATTATACACCTTATATTTTGATATTTATATATTGAATATACACCTTAAATTTCTTTCTTCTCTCTAAATACTATGTGAGTTTCATTTCATATGAAAACACTCCTGTCTTATAGCTTTTTTGAGGCTTTATTACATATAATATCATTGCACAACATGATCTATATCAACTTCTTTTAAGTAGGAACTCAAAGACACATGAAGTTGTAATGTGTGTTAAGAAGTTTGATTCTAATTTTGTTTATAAGGCAGATATTAATCTTCACTAATTCCTGGAAAAATAAGTAGGAGTGTAATAGACTTAAGTAAAAGAAGATGCCTTGTGTTCTCATGGACAATGAGCTGATACACTGCAAGCACATGGTGACATGTTTCACTAGCTACTGCCTGAATTATATAGATTGATTTACCACTTAACAACAGCAAAGAAAATTCTCTTAAGTATACCAATTGAAAAGGATGTTTATAAGAAGTATGCAAGAGAACTAGCCTAATGTTTAAACAGCACCTTAATTGTATGAACAATTTAGAGACAGAAAACTAACACCTTGATTTCCCTAATGTAAAAATTGTGTTGATGCCCTTGAAGTATTTTATAAAATGAAACACAAATCAAGGTAATTACAGAATTGCTAATGACTGAAAGTGCATTCTTTGCTGTCTTTTATTTTAGGTGTAGATTTTGTTGGAAAACAATGTCCAATACAGAGACCAAAACTCTGGGAACTGTTGAGGTTCTTATTACTAAGACATGTGGACTGTGAAGAAGCAAATATCTGTACATGCCTGTATCTATATATAAGGTTTTACATGACATGTGGCAATAAGGTGTGATGGTGTGACTGGTGTGTGCCCAGTATACTGGAACCATTCAAAAATGTTACCTGGACATTCTGCTGAGTAACATTAAGCAAGTGGTCAATTAAAACTCTCAAATTTATTTTTGACTAAAGTATATGTCTAGCTCTAATGAGTCTGCACTTGCCTGATTGATTTTTCCTTGTGCTAAATTCTCCATTGTTCTCATCTTGACTGATCTATAATTACCATTACTTCGTTAATTTAAATATTGAATTCCTCCAATATTTTTCTGCCTCATCCACCCTTATGCTTAAATGAGGACTCATTTCAGTCTCTTGGAAGTTTATTAACTACTCACATAATTTTGCAATACCTTCTCCCTTTTTCATAGATCAGCAAATAAGCTTCATCTGTTATAAGTTATGATGAGCCGATACAAGTACTATAGAAAACATGGAAGTTAACTTGATTGGAATGAATTTGCCGGTGCCTAAAGATCAATATACTGTTCTTTCTACTCCTACACAGTCATCCTAAAAATATACTATAGATTAAAAGACAATGAGGTATATTTATAATAAGACAGTAAGTATCAATACAAGAAAGCCCTTTGCAGATGGCAATATTGGGGAAGAAGGACACAGATGGATTTGTGTCATCTAGATACTAAAGAGCACAGACCATATGGCTGAAAGAGCTGTTGTAGGAGGGAATGGAAGAGTATTTAAGGACAGGGCCCAGAGAAGTGTCCACGGAGTGCCTGAAGAAGACTGATGGGGACAGCCGAGAATAGCATGTCAGTTTAGAAGCTCACCAAGCATATTTCTAGGCTTGGACAACCAAGTCGAAGGACAAATAAGGTAAGATAAACTCACAGGGTCTCAAGAGGGTGTAATGATGCTGAATAATTAGGATTTAAAGCTAGAAAGGACTTCAGAGATTCCTTTTTTTTTTTCTTAAAGACATAATTGGTAACTTTTTGAGTGCTGCAGACCAATCCTATACTCCCAATCCCAGAGATCTCCTTCAATAATTTCCCTGAAGATGGAAAAGAAAAATCAATTGTTTAATCCATACGAAAAATAAAACCTAAAAAGGAAACCTGCCAACGTAGTTTGACTAGCAAACCATTGGAGTTGTGGTTTAGGCATAATGGATTCTCTCTTCCATTGCCTCTAATCTAATTAATCCCTCATTATCTGTCTCCATTTCAGCAGATGTGTTTACCAGCTAAGTTGCATTAAGATGATTTTTTAATAGCTTCATCTAAAAAAGAAAAATAGATAGGATGTGGGTAAGTGAAGCAAACAGACAGAAACATCAAATACAAAGTCTTTCATTTCTGATGACTGTCACTCTCTTATTACAAGTGTCTTTAGCAGAAACACAACCTCTACCTTTCTGAAAGAGCAGCACATGGAGAGTGGTTAAAATCAGGGTGCTTAAGCCACACTTCCTAGTTATTACACCTCTATAATTATTAATAATGTCCCCCTTACCTCAAAAAAGTACTCCAATTTGAACAACAAATTATACACTTATCCTAATACACATTGACAGGAATGCTGATTTACATAATGCATTGAAACAAATTTTATATGGCCATTTTAACAGATTAATTCAGTGGATGTTTATAATTTCTCAGTTTTAGAACTAACCAAGACTCCCTAAGAAAGGATTTAAGCTTCACTTATTTGGCGTTTATATTATTTGTTGTCTTTCAACACATTTCTTTTTTGTAAATACGCCAAGAAAATCAAGGTAGAGTTATTTCAAAACAAAAAGAAATACAGTTAAATTTCCTCATACTTGATTATAAATCTTATTCAGTGTTACAAGAGTTTTAAAAAATGTTTTCTTTCAAAAGGAGGGCAACCAACTTTTTTTTTTTTTTTTTTTTTTTTTGAGATGGAAGAAAACATATAGATCATTTACCTCAAGTCTTGATTTACTGGAAGAGTGAGTTTATAGAAAACTGAAGCTCAGAAAAATGAAATGACTTATCCAAAGCTGCTTGTCTCATCAGTGTGAGAGCTGGGTCTAAGGACCTGGAATCAAACATGTGCTTCCTTCTGCATTCAGTTCTGCCTCCTGCATTTTACTCTTTATTTATTTTGTTACTTACAATCCTCCTAGTGGAGAGAAAAGTCATCAAAATCTAGCTTTCCAGGAGTTCCCATCATGGATCAGCAGAAATGAATCTGACGAGTATCCATGAGGATGCGGATTCTATCCCTGGCCTTGTTCAGTGGGTTGGGGATCTGGTGCTGCCATGAGCTGTGGTGTAGGTTGCACATGCGGCTTGGATCAGGCATTGCTTTGGCTGTGTTAAAGGCCAGCAGGTGCAGCCCTGATTGGACCCCTAGCCTGGGAACTTCCATATGCCCCAGGTGTGGCCCTAAAAAAAAAAACAAAAAAAAAAAAAAAAAACAAAGTCTGGCTTTCCATAAGCATTTTTCCAATAGCGAAAGGTAGAATGAAAAAGTGAAGGACCCAAAATGCATTTTTTAAAAAAATTTTATGGCCACATCCATGGCATATGGAAGTTCCCATGGCCAGGGATTGAATCATCTGAGTACAGCTATGGCAACACCAGATTCTTAACCCACTACACTAGGCTGGGGATCAAACCCGCACACCACAGTGACCTGAGCCAGTGCAGTCAGATTCCTAATCCACTGCACCACAGTGGGAACACCCCAAAATACAAATTTTATTTTAACAACTTTTCTTTCTGGGGCAAAGTAAGGTAGTGTCCAAAAATCAGCCTTTCAAAATGTCTTAGGATATTGATATTTGACTCTTTCTTGAAATAATGCAAAGAAGATTCTCCCAGTTCTGCCATCTTGACACAGACTCAATGAACAGACTTTACCAGAAGAGAAGAATGGGAACTTTGCGAGGACTGTCCCAGGCAACATCTTTGGGATCAGGAGCTAAACTAAGAAAATTGTAATCAAGATTTACTTTTTTTTTTCTTTTTAAGGCCACATCGTGGCATACACAAGTTCCCAGACTAGGGATCACATCTGAGCTGCAGTTGCCGGCCTATGCCACAGCCACAGCAATAGAAACACCAGATCCAAGCTGCATCTGTGAACTACACCAAAGCTTGTGGCAATGCCAGATCCTTAACCCACTGAGTGAGGCCAGAGAATGAACCCACATCCTCGTGAATACCAGTCAGGTTCTTAACCCTCTGAGCCACGGTGAGAACTCCAAGATTTACTTCTTAATATTCCGTCTGACACAAAGTTTAATTAACTTTAAAAGCAAATTTTAGGATTAGTTTTGCCAAAAAATTTAAAAAGTTTTTAAAAAGACAAATGTGTTTAAAGCAATGTACTTGTTAAAACAAAAATAGTGAAAAAACCCATCCTTAAGGTGCTTTTATTCCCTTCCTGACACAAATTTAAATATTGTGTTAGACACTGAGTCAAACTAGAATGTGCATTTCAATTCAGGGAAATATGTTTATTTACTGAATTTATCATATCATTTCAATAAATTCACAGAGAAGCAGTTACACTAACAGGATTTTTACAACTCTGAGATTTCTTTCATAAAGATTTAATATATATTTGATGTCCCCATCTGTCTAAAAGATACACAAATTTAGATGAATCATGCTTATTTAAAGATTATTTTCCATCATGGATTCAGTCAATATGCTGTGAATATCCAGTATGGTCATAATTGTGAAAAATTTGATTATCATTTTCAGATCATTTAGATGTGATTTTGACATATTTTTCACAATTACCGATAGGATTTAGCTCTTTGTAACAAATATGTTTGGGAATCATTATTTAAAAAGAAGCAAAGGAAGAAGAAAAATTAAACTAGTATATTTACAGACCAAGCATTACTGAACTCCCATGGCACTTTGTATATTTCTCTATCATGATCACATCACTGTGTTATAATTATTTTTCTTTTTTCCACTAAATCCTAAGCTTGGAAATAAGGGACTCAATCTTCTTCAAGTCCCTAAATTAAGCACAAAACAAGCCATGATTAAGAAGGTAATAGGTTTCTGCTGAATTAATCTGTTGATTAATACATGGATGGTGTATGTATAAAGAGTTGATAAAGAAAAAAGATAAGACAGTCTTGATAAAAGCAGCATGTCAGGTGCAATGAGGATTCTTGGGTAAACTGCTAATGTAACCAGCTCCTTTTTAAGGCAGCATTAACACTGATACAAAAGGAATCACTCAAGGCCAGGATCTGCATATTTGGGGTTAAGACTCAAATATGATCCTGGCATTGTCTCATGAGGAATTTCAGTTCTTAACATTCATAATAGAAGTGGACATTCCACGACTTCGATAGAGTGTATCATTATCACTATTATTTCAGCCATAACCCGTCACCCAACTCTCTCAGGAACTGGATGGATCTTGCAAAAACTCTTTGGCATATTCGCATCATCAACATAGCTATCCCTTGGAGTCAAAGAGATGCAGAACAAAACTCATCAACATGCAACACTTTTTCCTTCCTTGGCCAAACAATTTAATCTAGAATCTTGTTAAAACACCCTTCAAAAGGATAATAAAAGAACTGCCATGAAAGCTTTGTGAGAGTGAGAGTGGGTTTCCAGCCAGGCAGCCTCTCCTGAGTCTGACTTGCTGATAGCATATGAAAGAGATGTAAGGTAATTACTAGACCCAACAACCATCTAGTGGGTGGAGGGTCAAGACCACTGGATGAGGTGTCAATATACTTCTTGGTCTCTAGTTTTGGCCCCACCATTTATCACAGCTCATCTCATTCTCTGAACTTGCATGTTTCTCATGTGTAAAAATCTCTATGTTCCTCTTTCTTTCTTCTATCTATTCAAAATTGATTTGTTGAGCTCCTGCTATGTATCTATCATTCCCTCTGCCCTGAAATATACATACTCATGCCTCAAAGGGTTGGTGCGAAAATGAAATAAAGACATAAGAAACTTGTAAATAGCAGAGCATTATGTAAAAGGAAGAAGTCTGATCGCTGACCTTCCCGTATTTCTGACTAGCCTTAATCCCTGGTCTCCACATTTTATCTTGCTCCCCTCCCACCCTCCACCAAAATGATGATTCACCAAAGGGGGACACTCCAGACAGCATCTTATACTTTGGATCATTTTCTGTAGCTATCGTTTTTACTAGGCTAGTGGAGACACTAACTGCCCCTCCCCTCAACACAAGCACATGTGCAGATACATACAAGTTCATATATGTGCACCATACACACAGTCACAAAACTCGGTAAGTAGTGTGTGTGTGTGTTTTAAAAAAAGGAAGATAAAAAATTCCTTTGCTTATTTCCCAGTAAGCCTATATTAGACTTCTATAAGCAACCAGCTGGAGAATAATTAAAGGCAAAGAGAATAGCACCTAACATGTGCTGCATCCTTACTATTAAATCCATTCAGCCAATCCTTTGAAATAAGTTCCATCATCCTCATTCTATAGAAGATGAAAACAGAAACAGAGACAGGTTGATTACTTATGAATCCATGCAGTTTATGAGTGATAGAGCAAGGATTTAAACCCTGGCTAGTCTGGCTCACAATCACTACTCTCGATCTGTGCTCTCAATCATTACATTACCTCAGATATTGCCTCTGGGTGGCTGCGACAACCGTCACAAAGACCATCCACTAAGGAAAGGGCTCAGAACTTGACTTCCGAAGGCTGTCATTTGCGTCCATAATGAATACCCAACAGTCACTTTTCTGCTATGTGCAAGTTAGGGAAGCAACAGATTTTAAATGAGCATAGCAAATGAAGCACACAGATAGCCTAACTCTAAAAAGAAAAAAACCTATATAAATGGTAAATGCAAGGACTTAAAATTCTTAAAGATGGGAAATCTTGACTCTAAGACCAAAGACCCAAATGTACCTCAAAATATCCTAAATATTTGCTATTGTAAGAAATGATCATTAAATTAACAACCAAATGAAAACACATTAAGAGAACATAGTGTATAAAGGCTATGGAAGCAATGGGTTATTAGGAAAGATGTTCCTGTCCTAAAAGAATTCAAACCTATAGAATATGCTTCAGTTATTCAAATGACTAATCCGTGAAGGATATTTTAGCCCTAGATATTGTCAGATAAATGAGGACTTGATATTCTTTATATTATTATTTTATTACATTTACTTTTATATCTACACTCACATTTATATGTATTGTACTATTGTTACATTACATTAACATTCTTAATATTCTACCATTCCATTAGACCATATATAGGTCAAAGGAACTACTTCCTATAACACACTAACTTAAACCATCCCAGAACTCACCCATATAGAGTTCTTTTTCCACATTAACAACTCAAAAAGGACCCCGTGGCTTGCTTTCTTTCCTTGGCAATTTGTCTATCCTCCTTCAACACCATGAGATGCTGAGCTACCTGAGTCTGGGACCCCAAAGGCACAGAGATCCAGCTGATTGAATTCCAATGTCTACATCTGCTTTGTTGTTTATGCTCAATAAAATCATATCACTTAGTGGAATAGGAAGCAAAGTAGAAGACATGCAGCAGCTCAGGTTCAAAGCCAATGTTGCCACTGTTCCTTCCTTCACATCCCTCTGAGTTCACCACAGCTAGGAACAATGAGTCAGATTTGAATTGTTCCCAATTTCTACACTTTTTGGTCTCGCATAGAGAGGGCAGCCAAATGGTGATGGGAGCCATGTAGGGATGGGGGAATGGGGAGGAAGAAGGAGCAGTGTGCTTCTGTTCCTGAGAAGAGCAGGCACATGGTATGGCTGCTCCTGCCAGCAGCCACACTGACAGCTCAGCATCTTTCCTTCTCAGCCCAAACACCCCTGGCAAGAGCCCCATCAGGAGGCTTTGAGAGAATGGTGCCAAGGAAGGTCGGAAGGCACAGAGAAGCTTCAGGGTTGCTGAAGCATCCACATCAGGGCAGGACTGAATTTTTTATGACTGCCTTAAGTACAGTGTGAAGTTCTCCGTGGTTCCACTGTTGCCTCAGCGTCTCACAAGGGATTTGACACAGGGCAGGTCCTCATAAAATATCTGCTGAAAGTAGGCATCAATGGAGGGGATACCAGCCCTCCAGGATTCAGTCAATTTCTCTGGCTCCTCAAGCATATTCAGGCAATTGTAGGTACCTTTGATTCCAAGGACACAGTGGCTGTCTATTTTCAATAAAACAGCAGCTTGAGTCTGCTTCCCTACATCTACCTTCTTTCTCTTGGACTGTCTTTTGTTTGCTTGAGCAAGAATCTGAACTCATTCCAGGCTTCGTTTTATTTTAAGAGAAAATCAGAAATCTAATCAGAGCTGTATATTCTTTGCCTCTGTCTCAGTCATCTGCCTGTCTTCCTCCTTCCCTCTTTCTCTGCCTACACCCTCCCTTTTCTTACTCTCCCTGCCTTCACCTCCCTTCAACCCTCCTCCCTCCTTCTCTCTCTATAAATTAAATGCAATAGCTCATTTTAAATATGATGTCAAGTTAAGATCATAATGTTTTGTATGTGAAAATGAAATCTGTCCTTTGGGAACTCTTTTTGCTTTATTGTGCCTTAAAAAATTAAACTCTGTGTCAAGAGGACTTAATTTTGCTTTCCAACTTTTACCTTTGTAAATAATAAGTGTGTGTGTGTGTGTGTGTGTGTGTGTGTGAGAGGGAGAGAGAGAGAGAGGGAGAAAGAGAGAGAGAGACAGAGACAGAGAAAGAGAGAGAGAGAGATGGAGAAGTTCTCTGTAGAAAGGGAATATTTGGGAGCTTCTGTTAAATGTTCTAATTAATTGTAATTATATTTTTAATATATCGGCAATGAATTTACTCCAAACAGACCAATAATTCAGCAGCAAAACTTTAAAAAATAAAACTTTCCTTAAAAGCAAATTAGTTACAGACACATCTGAATACTGTACAGACGGTATATAAAATGTATACAAGTTGTCTTTGGAGTGTCATCTGATTTTAGTTCAAAGGTTTTTCTGTTGTCCCTGTGCCTTACAGAGAATGTAGTTTAAAAGCAAGAGTAACTTGGTATTGGACTTTTTAAAGCACAGCTAAAAATTCCACTTGCTGGGGTAGGTTTATATGAGTTGAACGGCCACGCAAGTCGCTTATTCTAGGAACACTTCCTAACCAAGAATTCTGACCGTTAATGACCTCCAGGGGTAGAGATGATAACTTTTCAAACTCGGTGGTAGTACGGACACAGGTAACAAGCATCCTCTGGTACTGTCTGTCCTCACTATGCGGTCTTGTAATATAGAAAAAAGAAAGACAGACCAAGAAACTGCTATTTTAAGTATGGAGAAAAGCTACATTCACTGTTCAGCCATATAAGGAAGTTAAACATTACAGAGCCAGTTTAGGCAGTGACAGAAAGCTGTTAATAAAGGTTCTTTACTATTTAGGAACAAGGGGAAATAAATAGTGTGAGAAAGAAGAGAAGAGACAGTAATTGGGCAGGTCAGGTACATGGAGGGATTATAGCATTTAGAATTTTTCTTGCTTCTCAAACTCAGTTAACCACCGCCCTTAATGGAATGGGGGAGGGGGCGTTGTGGTGCACACATGTTCAAGAATTCCAGAAAAGATACATGACTGCCCTAGTTTCTCCCCTGTGAAGCTGCATGACCACGTGTAGTTAGGGTTACAGCACCAGAAGCCTCCTACATGCCTGTCCTCACCTCACCTACGAAATCTACTGAAGAACAGCCCCAAGGAAGCACTGTATCCCTTACAGTCAAGTGGCCCTACTGCTGAATTCTAGATCCTCCCTCATTAGCTGTGTGACTCAAAGAAAGTTCCTTTCAAAGCCTCAATTTCTTCATCTGTGAGCACATATACTAGCTTCTAATACAGCTGTTGTGAGGAATAAGTCAAATATCATACGTAAAACAGCATGAAACCTGGCTGTCAAGACATCCTAGTGTCACCTCAGCCACCATTGTCAACTCCCACATCACCGTCATATCCAAAACAACCACCTCCAAAATCACCAGCATCACCACTATCACCAACACCATCACTATCATATCCAAACCACCACCTCCAATACCACCAGCATTACCACTATCATCCTCACTAGCACAATTACCAACATCATCACCACCTTGACCACCAGCATCCTCATGTTACAGGTGAGGAGGCTGATGTAAAGCTGAAGTAACTTGCTGAGAGTTACAAAGCTAGTAGGAGACAAAGATAGAGCTCAGACTTGGTGTGGAACCCCAGCCCAGACCTCCTCTGAAGCCCACCTTTGATCACAGAAGGTCTAACATGAAAAAGTGGGGGTGGTTTTGGTTTCAAGAGTCACTACAGGGCTTCAAGGGTACCCAGCACTCAGGACCCTCTCATCCCTAAGCCTAAAAATTGTATCTAGAAATACAATAACCCAGGTTATGTCCTTTGATATCTGAATTAAGAGACATGGTAAATTTCTCCTGGTTTCTGCTTTTGGTTGTTTTTGCCCCTTCCCTCCACATCTTCAACCCTCACAAAAAAACACCATGCCTATTTTCCTATCTGACCCTGCGGAGACATTATAAGAAGGAAAGAAAATGTCATGTAGAGCACGAGTCCTGGGGAGAAAGGCAGGAAATGAAAAGGCATTGTTTATTTCGCCTGGCTCTACAGTGAGACAGCTGTATAGGCCTGTGAAAAGAATGAGCCCTGGCTGGCTCAACCTTTGGCAACCAGATCTGGTATTACGTAGGCGGTATGGCGAGCCAGGAGAGGAAGCAAAGGAGGAGATTTCCTTTAATTCTGCCCATATTGTTGACCACTTGTTTTCCCTTCCAGGACCTTCTGGATTTCCCCACTACCAGGACAGAAAGTGCAAGGCGTGTGGGAAGCCAGCAACCAAACTCCACGGGCTGCCACAGCTGCTGGCCTGCTCCATCAACCCCTTCCATAGGGCTCCCCTCTGCCGCCTCACCCAAGGCAGTTACAAAGATCATCTCTAGAGCCACTGACCCATCTTACATTTGGCTGCCTTCTCTGCCTTTCCTGCCACCTGGCCCAGAGCCACTTCTGTTTTACCGTTGCAAGTATAACACTCAAGAATGGCATGGCATTAACGGTGTACCGGGGCCTGACAGTTTTCTCATCTTGAAGAATGAATCTCCAGTGAGCAGATTTCAGTCACCGTGACAGAACATCATGGAGATGGGTTGTAGGAAAAACCTCTCTGGTTCTCAACAGCGTGTAACCCACAGGCAATATTCCACACCTCAGCTAAGAAGGACAGAGCATCATAACAACAAACAAAACCCTATTATAGGCGTGATACCCTCCAGGTTGCTCCATTCAAAGGAATTAAGCATGTTTAAATCTCCTTCCATGGGTTACAAGGTCCTTGGGGAAGAGAACCAAAGAAAATGTCTCCCCACTTCACAATGTGATGGGACATCTGCTCGGCTTCTACCAAGATGATGGCTGAAGCTGCACACTGATGACTCTGAGAAAACGAAGTGAGAGGGGAGGCAAAATGGGTTAAAGGCTGCTGACTAAAGGATTAAAGGAGGTCAAAACCATTTGGAGAGACCAAGGACAAACCCATAAAGTGCAAAATAAAACACTGATAACATTTTACCAGAGATCTTGTACATTTTCTTTAGAAACTATAAGAGGCAATGAGATAGAGAGGAGCAAGCTCATATATATATATATATTTTTAAAGTAGACCAGGTTTTCTTATTTAAAATTTTTCAAATTTTTATTTCACTGTAGTCAAAAAACACTTGACAAGATCTAGCCTCTTGATAGATTTTTAAGTGCCAGGCACAATATTGCTATCTATAGAGACAATGTCATAAAGCAGACTTTTAGAACTTACTCGTTTTGCATTACTGAAACTTAATACCTGTTGATTAACAACTTCCCATTTCCCTTTCCCTGTCCCTGGCCACCACGATTCTTCTCTTTGCTTCTATGAGTGATGTCCCCATTTTTTTTTTTTTTTTTTTTTGGTCTTTTCAGGGCCACACCTGTGGCCCATGGAAGTTCCCAGGCTATGGGGTCAAATTGGAGCTTCAGCTGCTACCCTACACCACAGCCACAGCAATGTGGATACGAGCAGCATCTCAGCTTAGGACAACTTTGGATCCTTAACCCACTGAGCAAGGCCAGGGACCAAACCTGCATCCTCATGGATACTAGTTGGGTTCCTTACTAGTGAGCAATGATGGGAACTCCCCCCTTTCCCCCCTTTTTTTCTTTTTTCCTTTTTTTTTCTTTCCCTGTTTTAGATATCTCATATAGGTAGAATCATGCGGGATTTGTTATTTCAGGACTGGCTTAAAGGGATATATATTCAGATTAATTTAAACACCCTCATAATGATTTAAAATCCCATTAAAGAAAAGGAATGTTCACTAAGACTTTCATTAATATTGATAAACATCCTATTTATTGAAAATGTCCATACACTCAGGTTCACCAAGTTGTAATTTCATCTTAAAATGCACATCACATTTTTCTCTCCAATTATGTCTTCTGGGGTTGCAAATATTGTGCCCCAGATCAAGGCTTCTTCTCCCTACAGCTTATACCATATATTTGTGATGATTTCTGTACTTAACAAAATATGTTATCTCATAATCTCCCATTTTAGAGCATTTGGAAGATATGTTCTTTGTTTCCTTCATAATGATTAGCTTAGCTTCATACTTAATAAATACGTGCAGATTGATTGATATATAAATTCTTCTCTTACTCTGAACCAGTGAGGCAGTCAGCCCCCTGTGTGACGGTCTTGAATGATGACTCAGAAAAGAGTCCATAATTTAAATACTTCACTGTGTCTAAACTATGAAATCTCCTCATTTGCTAAGATAAAAATTTATTTACATAGCTACATTAGAACCCCAAACTCTAATTAGCAGTGGGAAAATGAGATTATTACGGCAAACATGGTAAACTAGCCTTCTGAACAGTTTAGGCCCCGGGCAGCAATGAATTAGAAGTTGGAAGTTGTTTTTTGACTTTTGCCCTGTCTTATTTTTATAATAGCTATGCTTTCATGAAAACATATGCATTTATACAAACATTTCTTGTTAAATTTACATTTACAGATGATACTGCATGTGGTTCGCTTCTAGGAAGAGATAAATATTCCAGCCTAAAAAGATAATCCACCAAAACAGAAATCTATTAAAATCCTAAAATTATTCCATGTAAATGGTTTTCATTACTGAAGAAAATTTTATGTCAATGAAATTATCATGCTTCCATCATTTTAATAGGCTAAATGCTGCAGATAAAATTCTGCCAAAAGTAAATCTTGAATATGTTGGACTAGCCTTTCTATATGCGAATAGCCTTTCTTGTCTAACATTATTTTTCCTAGTATTTTTTTATCATTTCTGATTCCTCCAAACACATACCATTATTATTCTTGTTCTGATCATTTCATATTTTCTTAATATTCCTTTCATTTTTTAAAATAACTGGCTGACTTCCTAAAGAATATGGGTAATGTAAATAGCAAAAACAAAGTGTTTATTTTCTCTGGAACATAATAATGATGATTCCATAAACCTAGATAATACTAAAATTTTATTTTTCTTTTTATTTTTCAAAAAAAGTGATGTAAATATGAATTCAAGAGCTGTATCTGTTGAGATGTCTTGCATGTTGTATTTGCTAGAGTTAATGAAGTTACAATCCTACTTGAAAATGTAACAGTTTTGAAGGCAAAATTAATTTTGGACAGAGCCTTTGCTTAACAAATTATAGCTAGAAACTCCCAGTAAGCTGATTTGCTAAGCAAGATATTATGTAAATTTTCCAACCTACGTACTTTGTTTTCCAACTTTGCATTTTAAATATATAACAGTCAATGCTCATGATCTTTTGAGTAATCTTCCAAAAATGATATTATTGCTGGGCTATAACTAAGTAATTAAATTTAATTTGTATCTACATTAGTTTAATTAACCTTAACATTTTCCAGAACAGTCAAGCTAATGCTAGACCTTGGAAAACCAAACAACATTTTGTACTAATTACTATCCCTAAACTAGCATCATTAACAAACATCGAGAATGAACATTAGTAGCACTTCAAATTTGTGGATATCACCTATCAAACCACAAATCAAAATAGCATTCTTCATTTATTTTTTTATTATCTGTTAACATTAAACAGAATTCCCTGTTGAAAGTCAAAATTATCTGGCATGGGTTTAGTATATGTCATTAATCGAGTTCATACAAAAGCATGTGCTAACTGTTAATTATGTCTATTTAATGAGTTTTTGCATTGTAATTTTAAAACGTTTTGCCAAGAATATGTTTTATTACAGACTATAAACACAGACTATAAGCACCACTTACCTTTTATTGATATTTCCCTCAAATACAGATTTTTGATCTTAAAAAAGTCATTGAAATAATTGAACTCGTTTTTATAAAAATATGAACGAATAGGTACAGATTATGCTTCTATTATGAATTTAAATGACTTCCTCTACACTAAAAATGAGGTCAAAGATTAGGAATCTATCTTACTCTTGAGAAAAATGAATCAATAAAGCTGGCTGGCTCTTGATCTCCAATCCTTATCTGATTGAACCCTATACCTACCTTGGTTAATGGCTTAAAATTAGATATACTTTAAATTCAGCCTTTTCCAGGAATCTCTTTATGGCACTCTGGAAAGACTCATAAATTCTGGCTTTGTAAGCAGCATTAAACAAATCAAAAAAAAAAAAAAAAGTTTTTTTTTAAGTATCTAATAAAGCCCAGTGGAGCCCCAGCTACATATTGCAGGTTTTTGAGAAAGCCCTCTCTCAAGATTCACTGTGTAACTGGATGAAACATAAACTCATTTTTAAGGATAAACTGAGTTGAGCCTACACAGTTCAACTTCATTGCATGATGACGAACCCTCACTTGGATCTGACTGTGCAGATCTGGCATTGGGAACAACTACCAGAGGAAAAATGATCCATCAAAAAAAATTAAAAGAATAAGAGATCTTTGATCATATTATGCTTTTCTAGAAGCATTATGTTTAAATCCTTGGTGCTTCGCTGAAGGCTAAGTCCAGTCACCATTGTAATAAACGTCTTCAAGTAACAGGCCTCTTAACCCTCTTTGAACCTCATCAGTAGGAAAACTCTTTAACATTCATATGAAAATGTAGGAAGAAAAAAAAAGTAGGACTGTAATTTCATTTCACTTATAAATAAATAAAATGTTTTGCCACTTCTAACATTTCATATTTCAACGAAGCAAAATAAAATGCAAGAAGAATCTTAAAAAACTAGGAATTGGGAAGTGATCTAAAATCCTCCTAAGATCACAAATCCAGAGAGGGCTCGCTGAAAATTCCACCAATTGTGACCAGTGTTCACAAGACACCTAAATTTTTAAGGTGAAAATTGGCAATATTCCTTTCTTAGCAAGAATTAAATCAATTTAATGGCATGCAGTGCATATTTTAAATGGAGCTTGGCAGAATAATTATACCACCAAATCACTTCTCTTTTTTCCCTTTCTGCTTTTTCTTCTTCTATTATACTGTACCCAAAAGAAAGTGATTTATTTGTGGTTTGGTCAAAGTCCCAGACAGCAAACTAGATAGGGAAAGCCTGTCTCAAACAAGCACAGAGCCATTATTCTCAAGAGGAAGCAAGATCAAATTTTCTTGAGAAAACATCCTAAGGAAAATGGGTAAACAAAATAAAATACCAATTTGGTCATATTTAAGAACTACCCTTGTGAGTTCATTTAATAACTTCAGGAATATGCAATACACTTTTACATGGATTACAAGTGCTATCTAATACAAGAGGGGTCAATAACTGAAATGACTGGAAAAGGTAATGAGAAAACTCCTAGCAAAGAAACCAAGTTTACATGCTAATATGAGCAGGGTCATATTCAATGAAGGCCTTGGGGAAAATCCTTTCTTGCGTATATAGAATACTCACATGCTACTGACTGTATTCCTATATTTCAGTAAAATATGTGTCCCATCAAAACACATCTCACTAAGTGGAACCCTGACAGCATAAGAACCAACGTAAAATAGATATTCAGCAAATGCTATCCCACATACACACCCGAAACTGGCAATTATCATATCTCTTTCCTTGGTTTCATTGTGATATCACCCTAATTATCCACCTCTATAATACAGTGTCAAAGAAGTGAAAGGCACTGGACAGCTCTTTCTGGAAAAATCTGTTCCCAGTGACCCCCCCCCACTTTGTGTCTATCTTCCCTACACTTATTGTAGGAGAAATTTCATCTTAGAGAGAATGTACTTGCCATTTGATATATCACATACCATTTACACAAGGGTTAACCATTTTAAGAACAAACTGTATTTTATATTTTTTTCTGAAAGTGTTACATTGCCAATGATTTCACCAACATATTCATTCAACATCCTTTTATTATATGGCAGATATTATAGTTTCCTTCCTTCCTTCCTTCCAGTTTGGATATTGCTCATTGGGTCTCATTTTGGGGTTTGTTTTTGGTGAGTGCCCCCTCCACCCCTAGGCAAGAAGCTGTTAGCTGTCAATAGAAAAAAATTATTGCACAATCACACATTCTGTTTTAAAGTGTTGGCAAGTGTCACCATAAAGTGCCAATAGGAAGAGTAAATTGCTCCCCACTTCTTTTCTCTGATCTGCTCCCGTCCACTAGGATTCTTGGATAGAATCTCCTTTTTCTTCCCATCCTTACACCAGTAGGGAAAAAGGATTTGTTTAATCATGTAAGTAAAATCAGACTGGGACTTAAATAGGAGCTATATGACATTTTTCCCCACTGGTATAAAACTGAAAAGGCAAGATTAGCCAATAAGTCATATTTAGCATTAGCATTTAAGCAGAAACATCATCATATATTATCACAAAGACAGCGTCAGATAAAAGTAGCAGAAATTGTTTCAGCCAGCCCTGGTAGCCAGGAAATTCTTTTCAGAGATGCTTCCTTTTTGGGCTTTCCCAATTTGTACTCAGTAACGAAGTTAGGACATAATGTTATGTTTTAAATATCCCCTTTCTGTGTGTATATTATGTGATCAAGCTAGAATACAAAATTTTCACCCCATCATATGGAACTGGATAAACTGTCAGAAGACTCATTCTATCATGATCTATAAATTTACTTAAAAACTGTAAAAGTACAAAAGTAAAAATAAAATCAAATGAAGACCTCTGTATATACAGTATATTGATAAGTAGCACACAAGCTAGAAGCTAGGATATTTTGATATCTTGAAAGTGGTCTTGTGTAGTAACGATTCCATTCTTTCTTGGCCATTTAGTCTTTCAAAACACGCACATGCTTATACATCTGCAAATGCACTCAACCATACGCACAGGGATTAAAAAAAAAAGAACTTACACAATTTCATCGTTCTGGAACTCGAGCTCACCACAGGTGTCCTCAAAGTCCTCCCCTCCGCCTCTGGCAGTGCCTTCAATGGTTTTATAGGGAACAATAACATTTCCTCGTGCTCCAGATGTTCTCAATACTTTCACCTCCATGATGCCAATGCTCTCACTCACATGAGTCACAGGTTCTTCAAAAGTAAAGATGCCTGCGTGGTCATCATCAAAAATAGTCACGGTGGCAGTGGAGGGAGATCCCAGGCAAGCAAGGGTAGAGACATGATTGGCTTCCAGGATGCCATCTTCTGAAGCTTCTGAAGACACTTTGACATTGCTGAGATGCACAAGGAAATTCTCATCCTCCTCAAAGATATCATCATCAATGATGCCAACTCTTATTTCCTTCTGGGTCTCACCGGGCTTAAAAACCACAGTTCCTTCAGTAAATTCATAATCAGACCCCGCGTTGGCTGTGCCATCCTCCGTTCTAAAGTCAACAAACACCGTGTTGGTCAAATCACCACCTCTGCGGATAATAGTCAGGGCTACGGTACCACAGTTCTCCAGACACTGATAGGTCCCTTGTTCAAAGAAAATCTTACTCACTGGGTCATTTTCAGCCACTTCCGTGTTGACCTCGTGCATGCTGACAGCCTTCCTTGCTTGGTCAGCTGCATGCCTCTTTAAAATGTTGCCTGCTCCAGTCATCAGGCGGGTAGCTTGAATGCGGTAAAATGCTCGACTTTTTTGTTGCTGACTTAAGACTTGGTAGTTGGCTAATTCTATTAATTGCTCTATTTCTTTCTCTGGATGCTTCTGCTTGAGTTCCTTCAGAATCCGAGCCATTTCTCGCCTGGCCTCCTCATCATCTTGGTCTCTCTCATCAACCTCCAGAACCAGAGCACCATCTAAGAAATTGTCAACGTGAGAATTGACCACTTTCCCATCCATTTCAATTTCAGTCTTGGAAGATGGTCTATCTCCTTCATGTTCAATAATCATTCCTCTCTGCTTGCCAGCTCGGTACCTTTTATAGACATACTTATAAAACAGAAGCCTCCTATCTGCCACCCAAGCAAACACAACACAGATAGGAAAGAAGAAGAATGTAAGCAAACCTTCCCAGACCTCCACGACTCCAGGAGAGATGACAGACAGGATAATGTAAAGCCAGGTATAGGCAAAGATGCTCCAGGCTGCCGTCACAAAAAACACACGCAAATGCTTAATCTTCCTTGTCTCCCCATCTGGGACCACGTAAACACAAAGTGCTATGATGATGAACATATTGAATGCAGCACTTCCCACAATGGTGCTAGGACCAAGGTCTCCGGCTGTGAAGTTATGGCCACACACTTCAATGACTGAAAGGAGAATCTCTGGAGCTGAAGATCCCAGGGCCATCAAGGTTAGGTTAGAGACCGTCTCATTCCAGATCCTCACAGTTGTCTTGGTGGTCTCTCCATTGGGCTTCTTTATGGTTATTTCTTTTTCTTGAGATGTGATGACTTCTATAGAGGACATGAACCGGTCGGCAATGATAGAGACACCAAGGAACATGTAGACCATGGCCACGAAATACACAGTAGCTCTAGCAATTTTGTCCCCGAAGGAAGGGTCCTGGGGCTCCCAAATGGGTAAAATCACCCCTTTCTTACAGTAATAGGAACCAGTACACTCGCTGGTCTCATTGCCTTCTTCCATTTCAGTCTCAGCACTTATATGGTCCACGTGAGAAAACAAGAGGGCCACCATGGCCAACAGATGAAATCCCATTGAAAAGGTGGGTGAGAGATGTAATTGCAGCATGTTGTAGGATGGCAGCATTGCAAATGTCCCCACCTACTGGGAAAAATAAGATGGGAGGAGGATGGGAAAAAAAATCACATCATTAGATCCAAATCCAAAGCATACCTAATTACTTTTTTTTTATTACTTTTAGCAATGATTTGTTTATATTTTGACTATCACAACATCTACAGTGAATCCTGATTTTAAGACTCCATCTGCGATTAAGCAATATTTGTAAAGTTTACAACTCAGTTTCTCTACTTGTAGATTTTCTACATGTTGTCCCCATTCACTGAGCAATGTACCCATTTATTGGAAGGAAAATTTCAGTTATAACTTAGCTTTGTTGAATACACATGTATGCATACTAATAGCCAATAAGAAAAGGCAAACACTTTTGCAACATTAAATAGTTTTGCCTTTGTTGCCAAAGCAGATTTTATTTTAAATTTAACAGTACCCTGTTAAGAATATGTTATGAAGTTTAGACTTGAACAACTCTTCCAACACAAGGCCTGGTGATGATCTTAAATTCTGGAGCACGGCTGACACCATGTTTCATTAAATCACATCCTATGGTTCTTGGAAACACAGAAAAATCTTCAAGCTTGCCTGCATTCAAGGTTAACGGTATTTGTACTTGGGGAAAAAAAAAAGCTGCAATAAAGCAATATTTCCACACATGAAATACAGTTTTTCAAAGCATGTTTTGATGAGAGCACATTTCCTCCTCATTTTCCACCAGCCTAGGTCTCCTGATGCATTAGAAGCTGGGCATCTGTTTTTTCAAGTACAGCTCTGCACATCTGTGTACAAACTTGCTCCAGAATCCACAGGAGATTCTGGAGAGGGAGACAACCAGGCGTAAGTCTGGGCCTGTGTAAGACTCCTGCCTAGCAGGCTGTGAAATCAGCATTACCACTCATAAAATGTTCCTTCTCAGTGTCGATGTCATACTTTCCATGGTCATTCTAAAATACATATTAGTTCTATAGATGATTTAAGTGACCCAATAAATCCATCTAAATTAGCTCATGTGGCAAAATGACAGTGACCACAAAGCGCACACATGATAAAGGGCTGGAGGCAATTAGGGATGAGGCAATCAGGGATAAAGCATGGCATCACTGGTGGGGGAATTTAGGTCTATGGTGGCTCTGTCTACCATCTTCTTCGCTTATTTACCAAAGCAAAGTTTTACTTGTGCTTTGTGTCTCTCAGTGACCTTATGTCACCACTGCTTCCCCAGCTTTGATGGGGGGGGGGGCAGTACTAAGGCAGAGAAGGGTCTAAAATATGGCACAAATGATCCTATCTAAAAAATGGAAACAGATCATGGACATGGAGAGCAGACCCATGGTTGCCAGTGGGGAGTGGGAAGGAAGTGGGATAGACAGAGAATTTGGGGTTGGTAGATGCAACCTATTACATTCAGAATGGATAAGCATAGGGAGTTCCCACTGTGGTGCAATGGGAACAAATCCAATTAGTATCCGGGAAGATGCAGGTTAGATCCCTGGCCTTGCTCAGTGGGTTGGGGATCCAACGATGTGAGTTGTGGTGTAGGTCACAGACATTGCTCAGATCCTGCACGGCTGTGGCTGTGGCTGCAACTGTGGCTGGCAGCCGCAGCTCCATTCAGCCCCTAGCCTGGGAACTTCCATATGCCCCAAGTGCAGCCCTTAAAAAAAGAGAAAAGAATGGATAAGCATGAGGTCCTACTGTACAGCCCAGGGAACTATATCCAATCTCTTGGGGTAAAACATGATGGAAGACAGTATGAGAAAAAGAATGTATATACATGTATATACATATATATATATATATATGTATATATATATATATATATATGTCACTATGCTACGCAGAAGAAGTTGACACAACACTGTAAATCAATCATACTCCAAAAAAAAAAAAAAAATGAGTGAGCTCAAGTCAGGGCACCTCCAGCTTGGGAGACCAGTTGTGACATCAGATAATGGAGGGAGAGGAAGGGTCCTGAGTCAGAGCAGAGCAATGTGGCCTGATACAAAGTTAAAAGTGGAGCTGGCTTAGAAGCTTTCATAGCCTCAGACTATCTTTAGAGTCACTCCCACATTCACCTACATTCTCTGGCCTTTGTTTGCTACTGATGGCTTATACTGAACATTGATTCACCGCCCAGGAGAAGCCCCTCACTGTGCCCAGCACATTCTGACACACCTTCAGTGAGCCCTCCATCGCCAAAAGCCCTTTTTTTTGATCATCATTATTGGGAGATAAGCTTTGACATTTTCCCCATATTAAAAAGGGCACAGCAGAGAGCTGTGGTGGTAGAATTCTATTCTAAGTAAAAGGTTGAAAAATAGAAGAAGCCTTATTTTCAAAATATGCAAAAGTTCATGGTCAGTGTATCTACTTGCTCAGTCATTACAAAGCTTGGGTAGGTGTAACGAGTTTTGAAACAGTCTGTAAGAGCAATAGAAGACCTAGTTCTAGTTCCCTTATGCAGCCATTTATTTCACAAATACTCATGAAGGCCACCTAGACAAATTTTAGAATGACATGATAGGTTCTCTTTTAGTTCCTGAGAATCATCAATAAATTAAAAAGTCTCCAATTTTGAAGACCTTATATTCTAATGGGGAGAAAACACACAAGTAGAAATATCAGATGGTAAAAAGTGTTGTAGCTGGGGGGGGGGGAGAAATGGAAGTATGACAGGAAGTCTGTGTTTGTGTGTGTGTGTGTGTGTGTTTTTGTGTGTGTCAGTGTGTGCACACACGTGGCACTATGATTTTATACTGCATGGTTTAAAGAACACCTCTCTGATGAAGTGACATTCAGTGAAGTCCTGAAGGAAGCAA
This sequence comes from Sus scrofa, assembly GCF_054392235.1. Lineage (NCBI taxonomy): Eukaryota > Metazoa > Chordata > Mammalia > Artiodactyla > Suidae > Sus > Sus scrofa. The sequence goes on along the minus strand of NC_139385.1, from coordinate 112,099,364 downwards.
GGTACCAAGCTCTGGAGGTGTTTGTAGGAAGGGAATTCCAAGTTCTTTGCGTAGGTTGGGAACCACAGAGAAACCAGTGTGCCAAGACAGTGAGGAATGGGGCGAGCAGGGCTTAGGAGCTGGGCACACAGTAGGGATGGACTATAAGAAGCTGGCTTGGACCATGAGGGAGATGGGGACCAGAAGGAGATTCTTATCAAAAGGGTGACATAAGCTTATTTTCCTTATAAAATGACTTGTCTACTAGCTCAGTGAAGAACAGACTGGCAGGGCAAGTGTAGAAATAATGAGGCCCATCCTTGCCTATCATAAAAACAAAACAAAACACGGTTCCAATTCCTGGCAAGTATATACAATGATACGGTAAAGATCTAATGTTTAAAAAGGAAAAAGAAACATTTACAGTGACCTGTTAGATTTGCAACTTAAAACATCTTGGTAACCCATAAGGAACAGAAAGGTTAAGCATTTGCTTAGAGAGTAGTACAGAACACAGATGGCCAACACTGAACAGAGATTCAAAGCTGTGCCTGCTCCAGGCTGACAGAATTAACCACTCCCTTCAAATGACTGCCAAATCTCATCATTCTATTCTTCACAAGCCAAAATGAACTTCCTAAAATGCATATCAGACTTTCACTCCCCTTAAAATTTGTCATTGATTGCCTACTGCCCTGAAAACAAACCCAAACCCCCTCACCAGGCTGTTTAGACCTTTTTAGGATCTGGCCTTTAAGTTTCAGAATATGGAAATTCTCTCTATTCCCTGAACAGGACAACATTTTCTTACCTCCAAGTCACTGCAGATTGTGTTTTCTGTGCCCTAAATTATTTTACTTTTTAGAAGCAAGTTTTAAAATGGCACAACAGCAAATAATGGTTGATTATCTGGGAGAGAAATACTAGGTTCCATTCTTAAACACTTTCTGGAATACCATACTAAATTCTTTACAGGGATCATTGTCTCTAATACCTCCAAGAAGCAGCATTGTCCTATTACACACCTCTTAGGGTTGCCATTTCCAGTAGTTTTGTGAATAGCTCCCCCTGGAGTTGTACAGTGTACAGTGCCCTAGCAAAAACCCTATGTAATAGATACTATTAGCCCATTGTGCAGATGGGGTGACTGAGGCTCAGACAGGTTAAGAACTTGCTGCAAGTCAAATAGATAAGTAAACTCCTGACCCTAAGATTCAAATCCTGGTGTGTCTCTGACACTGACAGAATTCTCTTCTCCATTCTTTCATCCCTGATGGTATGTAAAGTAATCTTTGAGAATGACTGTATTTGGGTTTGGACTAGCCCACTGGAAAACCTCTTGGATTCCATGTGGGTTAGGAGGACCTGGAAACCAAAAGTCTCATGGAAGGTTTCCAACAAGCCTGGTTTTATCCTATGGATCATAGACTCAAACAGACAAGCATCAGTAGCTGTAAAGTAACTGTGGGCTGCGCTGTTCCAAGAGAAAACGCCCCCCCCCCTGCCTTTTGGCAATTACCTGGCAACCTCTTCTGCAGTTACTCTCAGGGCAATTTTTAGGTCTGCCAAGAAGAAGCCTTGCCCAACCCATATCTCCCAATATGTCATCTGCCACAAGGGTACTGATGTCTATAGGTGGCTGAAGCAGTAAAAAATCCACTCACTGTCAGTGAAAAAGGAAGGGGGCCTCTGATGTTAATTAAAGAATGTCACAATTATGTTCAAACCCAATAGCAGTCTGATTTGTAAAAATCTGTGAACAAAAACCACTGCTATAGCTTATTGGCCATGAATCAACTGGAAAGAACTCTCTGCACTTCAGTTTCTTTCCTTATTAATACCAAATCCAAATGTTTGTGAGGATGTGGGGTAGTAAGTGTCATGTCAATGGCAGTTCCTCCTTTATTTGTTGTCTCCATTCTTTCAGGGTCTTTTCCGTGTCATCAGATTCAAACAGATCTACCTGACTCTCCCCACTGTCTCCTCAAATATATACTTCCATGAAAATTAAGCAGGAAATGGAGGCTCTTGGTATGCTGGCCTGCTGCCTGACCCTCTTACCTCCTGCCCTGATCTACTGAACTCCATAACAAGGGGTAGGCTGATCTTCATGGTGGTTTCAGCTCAACTCTTCCATCCTTTGCCAGCTGTTACTGAAGAATATCCATCACATCATCTAAATGAGCCTTCAGTACAGTACCAAGAAAACCCACAATATCTTTTGCTCACTGTTTATTTTAAAACAAACTGAGCAATCTCGGCACCTCCAGACCACAGATTACAACCTGAATGGCACTGACAAAGGGTGGTGAACAGATATCAAACTATGTGAGCCCAGCCACTTTGCTGAAAGGAGAAGCCATAAAAATGGAAACAGGCACTTGCAAGACCGATCAAACTGCCTCCATAGAGAGCAAGGGAGAGCCTGCCACAGTAGAGGTCCAAAGAATAGTTAGGCAGAAGGGAGACTTGGAGCTGGAGCCCGTTTTGACTACATGAGAAGTCGACTCAGGGAAAAGGAATACCTTGGGCATCCCCACGAGTCCCCTGCTCCAGGCGGCCTAATCTCATTCTGCTGATTGGCAGCTGGGGTTATTCCAAGGAACTCCTTGACTCTCCGTCAGGACCTGGAATCCCCTTCTAGGTGATTCTTGCTGATGGAAAGCCTCAAAGCTAAGCAATTAATCTGTTTCTAAGGCAACATTAAAACAACCATAAATCCATACCCACTACAGAGGCAGCCACTTCCAAACGCTTCCAGACAAAGAGGCGATGCCAGAGGATGACTGTCCTTATCTGAGCATCCATCAAGGGTGCCAATTACTGTTCTGCCCCCAACCTCGGCCATCAGACTGTGACCGCACTTCTAAAAGGAGCTTGCTCGGGCTCCAAGTGACTCTCTGCTATTGCTTGTTATTTTTTTTTTCCTTCAAAGAGAGAGTTTCGTTTTTGCTGCCTGATAAATGAAGACAGGTCCTCCAGGAGACAAGCGGTGAGACATCACGTAAGGGGCTTGAGCCCTCTGGCCTAAAGTTACAAGACTAGAGTCAGGATCTTGTCTCATGTCAGAAAACACCCACCTCATTCATCAAAGGAAGCAACTCGGGTAATGGTCAGGCAATGTAACCAGAAAAGAAAGATGGGTTGAGGATTTAGGATAATGAAAATGCTGTTAAAGAATCATGAGACACTTTCCCCTACTTTGTTCTACATAGAACTTAATAATTTTTACACGCTATCTAATTTCTTTAATGGTTCTACTTATTGTCTCAATCTCTCTAATGGATGTCAGCTCTGTAGGGATAGGGATTTCTGTCTCTTTTGTTCACTGAGCTATCCCAGTTCCTAGAGCAGAGTCTAGCATGTGGAAAATGCATAGCACCTGCTTTTACTAAATGAATAAAATACTTCTTATCGGGTCATGTGCTGATTCACCAAATCTCTAATAATGACTCAGAGTTTAGGTGGTGGACCTAGGCACATGCATTTAGAAATGGTCCCTATGTGAAAGAGATGCCCCTAAAATGAAGCAAAGGCTAGTATTAGCCTTAAAATTCAATGTCAATGTTGGGTGAAGAACAATCATGATTCAGGCTCATGCAGAGAGAACCCCAGGCTAGAAAACCAGGATCTCCAGCATCAAGAAAGGGGCTAGGACACTGACATTTTCCCCCAGCACCTGGGTGTGGGTCCTCATATACCAGCCTGGCTGGCTGATTTCTTCTGGAATGCCAAGATCATCTGCTCAGTGGAGAACATCTGCATATTTTAAACATCCTTAAAGGAGCATATTTTCTTCTTTTTTAAGGGCAATAAAAATATATCTAGTCAAACACGAACCAACAAATCACCTCTATTACAGAGACTCCTAAAACGGAAAGATCATTAAGAATTTAAATATATTGCCTCAGCATACTGACACAGAAATATGAGTAGAAGGAAGAAAGCTGGAGAATAAAGAGAATCTTCTAATAGTAAATAAGTAAGGAAGAATTTGAAGGGAAGACACTCTCGTAACCCTGGGCTCCAGGTAGAATGAGGCTGGAGTGACCTCAGATTGGTCCTGCCAGGACCAAGGGCAGCAGAAGGGCCTCACTCAGGGGCCTTTATGACCATTACAACTGCCACCACTGACCAAGCACTTGCTCTGTCTCAGATGCTCCATTGATTCCTCTGCATTCACTATCCTTGACCTTTCTGACAATATTCCAAGGAGGTATTATCGTTCCCTTTCTGCAAATGAGAAAAACAAATGGTTCCTAAAAGTGAACTGGCTGAAATCACACAAACATAAGTGGACAGCTAGGATTTTAATCTAGGTGCTTTGTGTGATAATCATAATGCTTTCCAAAATGGCAGCACCTTTTCTCTTGTTTTCCCCACAGAGGTTAACAATACTGTTCTGTCTTAGCAAAGAGCTCCTTATTTAGGTACTTCTGCAGAATAACCATCCATGCCACCCCTCCTTCCCATCTGAATGAATGTGTGTAGTTATATCATCTCATCAAGAGCCTTTCATGCTTCCCTCTCCAGTCTCATGCCTCCCCAGCCCCCAAGGAAGGATTTTGTAAGCACTCCAATTTATCATGCAGCAAGTGAAAGATGATCCATCTAGGGGATCATCAGCTAAAATCTGGGGCCTGAAATCCCTCCAAGGTCATGTAATAATCTCAAGGTTTTTCCCTCCATTGAGGAGAAAAGAAAATCGAGAATGAAATCCTAGCAGTGAGGGGGGGAAAAAAAAACTAACTAAAAACTGAAATAAAAGAGGGCAATGCATAAAGCTGGAGAGAATTACACTGAATTTTAGCATGACAAGTAAATTAATACTTGGCTCTGATAACAATAAACCAATATTTGTTCAAGAATCTCAGTGCAGCCCACAAATCTACTGTCTTGGGGTCAACATATTTAAAAAAAAATTGTTTTAACTGGTAAGTCATCCAAAGGAATGGAAAAACAACACATTCATTCATGGCTTTGTCTGCCAAGCTTTTCTTAACTACTCATATGGGCCAGATACTGTGTTACAAAGACGAATAAGATAATATCCCCAAAGAAGTTCACATTCCAGTGGGACATTATATGAGTCAAGGAGGGAGTCCTCTTTCTGGAAGACAGAACTCTTCCATTACTGGGGAATCACGAACGAAAAGAGACTTTACATGCATTTGGGCAGTGAGACCTGAGTATACCTGGATGTTCTCAATGTGGTCCCCTCTTTCCCAGGTTAACATACCTGAGGCCTTGGGGTCATACAAGTAGGTTTCTAGAAACCTCAACCTGCTCAGCCTATAGTCCTGCAACCAAAAGATTTCAAATGTAGAGAACTCCCTGGAGGAGGGGTTTGGATCATCTCTTCTGTCCTCTGAATCTTTGCGGGGGGCCTCGTGTTGGACAATAACAACTATTTAAGGTAAAAATGTGTTCACCATCCACCCTGAAAAGAAAGAGCAGTCTTTGATGTTCGACCTTATACACTGAAAAAAAAATGAGGTTATGTGAATTCATGTATTTCTGGGTCACCAAAAATGATGTCCTACCTAAAAATATTTTCCACACTAGTTTGTTGACATTTCGCCTTCAGACACTTGTTTAAGAACAGCCCTCCCTGTATTTCTACTTCTAGAGAGTGGACCATTCCTTTATTCCTCAGGCACTTATAGAGTGGCTTCTATGTGCAAAGCACCAAGTCACACACTGTGGGGATGACAAAGATGGTTGATTTATGGCCCCCGTATCTGATGAGTTTATGGTCTTCAGGTGATAGTCACTCAAATGGCCATGAACAGGAGAAAGAATATGAAAAACTGCATAAGAGGAAGGGACTGGAAAGATGACAGAAGCCAGAGAGAGCGAGGACATTCCAGAAGGAAGAAATAACATGACTAAAGGCATAGAACAATGTCTCTTCAAATTCACTTCACCAGAGCATCATCCGGGAAACTCATTCAAGTGCAGATAACCAGAACCTATCATCACATATGCAGTAGTACCAAAGAGGAACCCCCACATTTGAATTTTAACAAGCACCTCGGATGATTTGGATGGAGGTGATCTTGGCATGAAGGTTAGGAAGGCAAAAAGGCAGAACTGGACAAGAGGGCAGAACTGGCATAAAGGGCATGAGGCATGTTTAAAGCAGAAGGCAAAAAAGGTCCTTGATGGAAGGTAGTACCTAAAAATTAGATGTCAGCATTTATTGTAATATCACTAAGAGGTTGATGAGAAATAACATATCAGATGGGCTCATTTTCACAGATTTTTATGCTTCAGACAGCACCAAAATACAAAGCCCCTTGGTGAGTGTGTGGAGAGGTAAGAGAGAAGAGGGCAGAGAAAAGTGGACCCTAGTAGGAGATCAACAGAGGCCCCCCAAAGGGGAGATTACATCACTGAGAGTCATTTATGTGTACTTCATGATTTTGCCAAGGGTTTATTCTACTTCCCTTAAGTAGAAACAGCTAAGGATGCTAGGACACTAGAGAGACACATAACAAAGAACCAGATACATGGGAGTCTTCAGAGACTTCTAACCAGGTTCCATCCACAAGTTCTGAGCAGAGGTCGACAAGATGCAGAAACATAAACCCCAAACTGGAAGCCTTAGGTGGTGGGAAGCTTTACTTTTTCAATTAGAGTATTTTTTTTTTTTTTTTTATGGAGCTTCACCCACCCCACTTGTTCCCTTCAACTCAAGAGTAAATCTTTGCAGTCACTCTTTTTACTTTCTAGTCAGCCTCTTGGGACAGGGGATGTTTGATACAGAATCCATTTCCAAGCTATGTGATAGGAACATGCAGAATGCCTTTACAAAAAAAAAAAAAATCTTTTTTAACAAGGAAAATGCTGGTTATGTGAGCAGAGGCAGATGAATTTCATCAGTTTTTTCCCTGAGTCATTAAGCTTCATATTCAGGTAGATTGCTTTTTGGGGGAATGGAAACCTATCAGCTTGAAGTTCTTTAAGTCTTTTAAATTTCCCTGCATCATCAGAAAGCACAATCCTTCAAAGGATAAGATGCTCTTGAACAGAACAGAAGTAGGAAATCAAATTTTTTTTTTCAAAACTCAAATTGATAGATGCTCACATACTGGTGATCTTTCATCAATATTCTATGTTACAATTTTCTAAAGCTCCAGACAATTTACACAGCGACAGGTACCAAGTGCGTATGTATACAGAAAAAATCCATTTTTAAAATGGAAGCAGCTTAGAAAAGAACTAATCAAATTTTTTGTTTAGAGAAATAAATTGAGTAGCTTTGGGTAAAGGAAAATTTTTTGTTTAGAGAAATAAATTGAGTAGCTTTGGGTAAAGGAAAATATGGAATTTTTTTTTTTTTTTTTTGTCTTTTTGCTATTTCTTGGACCGCTCCTGCGGCATATGGAGATTCCCAGGCTAGGGGTCCAATTGGAGCTGTAGCCACCGGCCTACACCAGAGCCACAGCAACGTGGGATCCGAGCCACATCTGCAACCTACACCACAGCTCACGGCAACGCCGGATCGTTAACCCACTGAGCAAGGGCAGGGACCGAACCCGCAACCTTATGGTTCCTAGTCGAATTCGTTAACCACTGCGCCACGACGGGAACTCTGGAAAATATGGAATTTTATAGAGATCTCTGAGTTCAGTTTATGAAACATACAGCTAGCTTCTCTACCAGGTAAGGCAAACACTAAATGTCTATTATGTATCTGGCAAAGTGCAAGGTACTGGGGCTAGAACCATGAACTAAACAGACATGATCTCTCTCTCCCTGAAATTTATTATCTAGCTGGGAAGACAGATGACAGATGTGAATTTAAATTGTTACAAAAAGAAATGTTTCTTCAAACTGTGACAGAAAGAAGCATTTATTAACTGAGAGATGCTATGAAGGCAAAGCACAGTCCTGTAAGAGTAAGTAATAGAGGACCTAACCTCCTAGGGTATTAGGGAAGGGTTTGCTGACGAAATAACATCTGAGCTGAAATTTTTTAAAAGACACTCAGCAGGAAGCCAGGCCAAAGACTGCTGGAGTGCAAGGCCTTAGGTTGACTCTTTTGCAATCGCCCTTCTCTATAATGGGATTACTCACAGATCTATCTTCTTAGATATGTTGGGGTATGAAATCATGTTTGGAAAATACTAAAAACAGCTTCTGTAATTTATGAGAATCATCCCCTGTGAGGTCAGTCATACAAGTGAAGTTAACTGCATTCTACCATGCTGCTTGGAGCAATGCGGTACCCAGAAGGGTTGTTGGTCCAAGGATCAAAAGAAATGAGTGTTGGTCTCGGGTTCCACTAGCCAGTCATGTGGCCTTGGACAAGTCTTTTCCCCTTTCTCACCTCGATCTGTAAAATTGAGGAATTCTGCTGACAATCTCAATCTATGATATTCTAATCCCTCACTTTGCCATTCAAGGTCATCATGCCTAATACATCACCTGTCTACCTTTCCAGGTTTACTATTCCTAGTAGACAACTAAATTATTCAATAAAAATTACCTGACTATACACCCTGTTCTCTTTTCTCACGCTTTTAATGCTCAGAAGGTCTCTAAAAGTCATCTAACTTTGCCTTTTTCCCACATGAAAACTCAGGCCATGATAACTTAAAAAATTTTTCCAAAGCCACACATCCCAGAAGTGATAGAGCTTGGCTCTAAAACAAGGTCTCTGAGTTTCTAGGCCAGCTCTCTTCCCAGGATACCAACTCCAATTGCCAGGGTTCCTGCAGCCCCCCTATGATGGCCTATGTATCTAACTGTCTGTGTCTTAGAGGGGCAAACACATGGCTAAGAGGTCAAAGAGCCCACCACTGTTTTTACAATGCCTATTTAATCTTTAATACATTTAAAATAATTGAAAAAATTTCAAAAAGAGTATGTCACCACATGTGAAAATTAAATATTCAAATTTCAGTGTCAGTAAATAATGTTTGATGGACCACAGCATGTTCATTCATTTAAGGATTGTCAAGGGCGGCTTTCATGCTCCAACTGCAGTGTTGAGTAATTGTGACAGACCTGTGGTCCCTAAAGCCCCAAATCTTTACTATGCGGTCCTTTAAAAAACAGTTTTGTGACCTTTGGTATATGTCATTATGCATGTCCTTATCTTCCAGCTCTCCATGGTGATCTGCCAGTGAGCATGTCCATAGGCAGAAATGGCACTCTCTCACTGGCCATCTCTCAAGCAGTAAGGGCCAGACCTTATTGAGCACTCAATAAAGTTCCAAGTGTTTTACCAATATTAATGTACTATTCTTCAATAACCTCATAAGGCTCTTTACTATTACTTTCCCCATTTAATAGATGAAGAAAAGAAGGCACGGAGAAGCTAAGGTTCTCGCACAATGTTAAATATACCATTTGTTGGACTCTAACAAATATCTATCATCACTAACATGACATGCTTGCTGACTTTAGAGAATTCTAATCTGAGTATAGTAGGGGCCTTCATTGTATTCCTCAACATCCTCAATCTAGAAGCAAAAGTCATAATTCTCTTTCCGCCTTAGGAAATCATTGCTAGACATCCAGCGACTCATGTGGCCAGAAAACACAGGCACATTTCAAGAGGATTTCTATATTATCAAAGGAAAAAGGGTGAGGTAACTTTTGCTGAAATGACTTCAAAGTAATAGACCTGGATTCAACAATGTCCCACTTCACTAGTATAAAGTCATTTAATTTCATATTGCCTCCATGTGCTAATTTGCTTAAAAAAAAAAAAACTAGATGATCTCTGATATGTTTTCCAGAGATAGCTAGGGTTCTAAGCAGAAAGAGCACAGCTAAGAAGTTCTGAAAAGGGGCCATGGACAGCTGCACAGCCAGGAGAAGAAAGACAGTGAGGAGACAGCAGAACAGAGGCATTAACTGTGCCCAACACCAAGTCACAAATTTCAGCTCTAGGGGGCTCACATCCCCCAACATTTGAAAGGTAGATGTTTTTAAAAGAGTGACCTGCAACTGCTGAGGGGCATCTGACAGATGACTGAGCATCTCTCCAAACTCTATCCTTTAGCCCCTGGCTGATGCCACTCACTTTGGGAGCTGTACTATGGTGCACAGAGGAAGCTGGGGTTGGCACGCAGAGTAAGCAGACCGATTCTCTAGACCTGATGCTAGGACTGGATGCTATATATGGATCAGAGCAGAGCTAAAGGAGGCTCTGGGTCCTATGATTGAGGGGGAAGCAGAAGTGAGGAACTGGAGAAGCTCAAAGGAGAAAGCATGAGAGCCATTCGATGATACAGAATGAAAGAAAAACCGCCTGTGTTGGTATAGAAGACATAACCATCAAATTTAAGGCAGGAATGGGTGGGCAGATGGTCTACTCTTTGCCTCACCTTCCCGACTGATACAGCTTCTCTCCTTCAAGGTGTGCTGGAACTTCATCATCTTTTTGCTTTCCTGTGTGAAACACACATGCACAATGGCTTATGCTATCATGTTCCAGATCCACAGTTCCAGTGGCATGATCCTGACTGGGACCCACAGCTGGTCTGAAGGAAATGGCCCTAACCTTGCTCCAGGATGGTCCTTAGTTGGTTACAATAAATAGGGAGGCTTCATTTATTTTCAAAGTGCTTTTCACTCTTTGAGAACAAACTAAAATGCTGTCTTCTCCATGAACCCTTTTCCAGTGTTCTCTTCTCCTTTTCAACTCCACAGCATTGGGCTCAGTTGCAGCCACCCCACTCAGCCCAGTATTTTAGTGTTCTAGACCATGGCCTCCCTAAGAACCAGGAACACAGTGCCAAGAGCATAGCTTTGGAATAGCCTCAAAAACTGGTGCCATCACCTATTCCCTCTTAAACAAGTTATTTAAGCCCTAGACTTCATCTTTAAACTGGGACCAAGATGCTTCCTTGCAAGGGCACTTCTGAGCATCAAAAGAGACAACATGTGCAGAGTACTTCAATTGATGTCTGGAACATAATGGGTGTTAAATAAATGTCAAGAAACTCCTCTTCATCATCTGCATTCTCTGAAAAGCCCAAGTAACTTGCTGAATCACCCTCTTGTCTTCTTGACTTCATTTCACACGGGATTCAACCAGGAAATTTCTAATTAGTCTGACTTCACATGAAATGACATTGCCAGAGTGATAACTTTTTCTCTTTTCTGAAAAATTAAGGTGGAGTTGAATATTTACATTGATGTTTCTATGTTGATTACACAGGCAAAAAAAAAAAAAAAAAAAAAAAAAAAAAAAAAAAAAAAAAACATTTGTCTGAATGAGCATCACACTAGCTGGAAAGTGTGAATATTTACTGGTTAATGGTAAGACTATTCCAAAATGATACAGGAGAAGCCATTCAAGATTTGAAGGATATCATTTCACAGTAGGGGGCATAATTCACCCATTTCTCAGAAGATTTAAATAGGCTAAATTTTCAAGAAAGATCAAACTTGTGTTAACTTTGCTGCCCCAGAAGTAAAATGTCAGGGTGGCAGTTTACCTTGACCTCTGTCTGGCTGCACTCTACCCAGACAGAGTAGAGTGAGACTGCTTCAAGTAGCCTAGTTCCCAGGCACTTCCCCACCAGAAGGGCCCCTCTGGGGACACAAACTGGACAGTAACCCAGTTTCAAACTTCTTTCACTTCCTCTGCATCTTCCTGTGTTCCAGGCCCTTGGGGCTTTTCTATCTGCCAGTTGATCTGATAAACCAATTCAAGTTAAAAAATGAACAGATGCTAATGGTTTGTGAGAATGAATGGTAGCAATTTCCTAGGCAGCATCATTGCCTTCTATTAAGGATCTACTAGATAGAATCACTTTATACAAAATGAGTATCTCTAATGGTGAGAATTTCTGATCCTATATTGGCCATGGATAAACACCTGGAGTCCAGGGATGTTTTGTGCTTCTCAAATCACTTTCTAGACAGCTGCCTATAACATACTTGCCCTTGATCACCAGCACGTTTCGCTCACTACAGCAGACAGTTAGGACTTTCTCCTCCTCTTCCTCCTGACATTGGCTAGAAAGTTGCAGGTAAAGAGCAAATGGGATTCTTGTGAACCTTGGTCTGTCTGTTACTATTGCCTCTTGGGTGTTCAGATCAAAGGACAATCACAGATGGAGACATCAGACACTTAGGGTTCAATACTGAATTGCCAGCAAAGACAGCCTACAAAAAACACTTGAGGCAGCAAGAACTGTAAGCAGTTGTCTTCCACATCGAGTCAACACACTAGAAAAAGGCGCCTGATCTCATTTGTATTCTCAACTGATGAAAACATGCCAGTAAGAGTAGTTTACCCTAGGAGTCTCCAGTTCAGAAAATAAGCTGCTTGACTTACAAACTCTACTGAGAACCTAAACATTAATTAGTTGAAGTCTTTAAATATATTGTATAAAATATCCTCTGTGATGTGCGTATGTTGTGGGGGGGTGGTGCAGGAGAGGCTGAGGAGGAAGGGAGGCAAGAACAGAAAGCACCACAGAGAAATAAAGACACATTTATATACACAGAGGTATCTTCTGGAAGAGAAAGACATAAAACCGAAAATAAGCCCCCTGCACTTCATGATGTACCACTGGACTAGCCCCGAGTTCAAATCAAAATCTCAGAGGCAAGACCCTGAAAGCTCACCTTCCCAGAACCTAGTCCATCTTGCTGGATCTGAGAACATCTGACATTGACTTCCACTAAATCTCAAGGGCATCTCCAAGGGATAGACATTCCTTTGTTCAGAGAGAAAATTGGAAACTGCTGGTTTAGCAACCTACTGGCGTCATTAGCCCCAGTTACCAATGAAAATTAGAACCTAAGGGATAGGCAGCTGAGTGAGGCCGGTTCTGGAATCTAAAGTCAAGAATATTTGCCACAAGAGGGAGCAGGAGAATTTAATCAGATGGGAGATTATTTAGTAGAGGTTCTGATGAGGGGGTCTGACCATGAGGTATGGACGATATTGGAAGACATTCTGACAAGGTACGTTTATCCCTTAGAGGACGAAAAGAGGATGGAAGGATCAGGAAGAAGAGAGATTGAGTCCCAAGTTCTCAGCAAATGTAAAGAAATGATTTAATTTTTTAGTGAAAAGCAACATACATACACATTGCAAAAATATCAAACATGCAAGATACGTGCTCTACCGTGTTCATTTAATTGTGCATTTCTTTTTCCAGATTTAATTTCTATTTCAGTTTGGATCTTGTTTATTCCTATGCTGATGGGGAAGACCGGAGACTGCTTGCTTCTTACCTACATGCGTTTCTCCCTCTACCTGAAGGCATCATGGAGAAAGGGCTTCTGTTACTGAATTACAACATGAAAATCAGATGGTACAGTCCTAAAATGCCTTTACTTTGGGAGAAACCCATCCATAAGCTAAATGCACGCTTTATACTTGCTTTAAAGGGGGAATGCAACTTCATTGGATCTACAGAGCATTTATTTTGTCGAAGAAACAGATTAAGTACTGAGAAGGAACCATGCGTTTTACTTTGCAAGATAAATAAGTCTATTTTTGTGTGATTAAAAAAACATGTTAAATATAGCTTGCTAACAAAATGCTGAAGCCCTCTTGGATTTTTTTTCCCCCAAAACATAGTAAGTTTGAAAGAGCAATTAATGTAATTCCTGCAAAACAGTCTTGCAGGTGTTACTGATGACACTTCACCTTCCTTTTGTCATTTCATTTGGAGTTAGAGCACTACCAGGGCTATACACTTTTCTTCCTTTTCATGGAAAGTCAACAAAAGGGTTATTATCTAGTTCTTAATCTTAATCTGAAATGATACTGTTAGAAACCATCACATATCAAAGATAAAGTAAACAGAAAGATAGATGGTAGATAGGTAGACAGATACAAAGACAGAAATAAGGCACAGTCTGCATATTCTTTTAATTCATTACCTTCCTCTTCCGGCCCTGCTAAGCTTTCAGGCAGAGTAAAGCAAGTCTGACTGTCCTGGACACTTACATCCTTTACTGTCCCTGCACATCTAAACAGTAAATAATATTTTACCTCTGTCCAGTTTTTTTTTCTTTTTCCATTGGAATTAATCATTCCATACTTAATAAAAGAGCCATTTTAGGGAGGGAAATCAGGGCTACTTTTTTTAATAGGTTGGAAAAATCTTAGCTAAAGAGCCCTTAGATCCAAATGGCATCCTTCAAGCAGGCAGTCCCTAAAATGAAAACCGTTTGAGAAAACACATCTTGCTTCTGACGAAATAAGTGGGTCTCCCCCCACCTCCTCACCCACTAAGATGGAGCTCTCTTCCTTCCTCCCTTCTTTTTTTTTTTTTTTTCACACCAACCTAACCTCTTGCAATCAGGCAAGTTTAGCAAACCCACACAGCCAAATCCAAGTAAGACAATTTGAAAGAGGAACCTAAAAGCAATCATTTCTATTCCAGCTTTGTTTTCTTTTCTGAAATGAATGAAACATCTAAGTACATTTTCCTACCAGCTTTCCTGAATGGCTGCAGGAGTAGCTCTGAGAAAGAAAGGAAAAATTGTGTGTGTGTGTGTGTGTGTGTGTGTGTGTGTGTGTTTTGGAGGTAGTGGGTGGGAGGAACACTTTCAGAATCCCTTTCCTGGCTGCTTCTCATTTCCCTTAGGAAATCCTCACAGAGATGATGGGTCGTGGACTTCAAGTGCTCCCATTTGGAGATACTCAATCTATGCCTTTAACCAGATCTGATCAGACTCTCCACCTACTCCACCAGCTCCTCCATGATAGCGATGCCTGTAGTTCTTTACCACATCTGTCAGGTTTACAAAAGCTTCTTCCACTACACCTCCTACTGAGATTCCTTATTTCTCTTTTTAGTCTTTACACCTCCAGCAGGATAAAGTTTGTATTGTTATATTCACAACCACTAGTGGCTGACTAGCAGTAGGAGATAGCGCCAGCAAGGGAGCCAGGCAAAGGGGGGGTTAAACAAATACCTAGTGCAAAGCATGACTTTCTTTCCAAGGACTGCGGACACCATGCATATTGCTTTTTCAAAAAAATTCTTTGTTCCATTGGACCACTATGCTCTCAATCCAACCGTTGCCACTTTGTCTGGAGAGGGAAATACAAACTGCCAGCCCAAGCCATTCATCAAACAGGCAACAGAATCCATGAGGGTTGGGAGATTTTAAAAATCAAGGATGCACACATACCGTATTTTTTAAAAGCATTGCCTGGGTGGATTCGGATTCTGTAGCCGACTGTCCACCCTTAAGACCTCCCTCTTCTTCATTAAAGGAGGAGCCAAGAAGGATATCCTCACATCCCAGAACACAGACCATTTCCCCAAGAGCCAGCAAAGCTCCAGAAGCAGATAATGCAGCGGCAAAGTTCCCTTCTAATCTCCTAGGGAAAGATGCCTGTGCGTGCAGAATCCCCAACGCATACCTCGCCAGAGTGCCCAGAGACTGGGACCCTTCAGCCCACTCCCCCGCTGCATCTCTCCCTTGCCTGTCCCCCCGCCCCGGCCACACCTCCCTCCTCTCCGCAGTCCCTGCTGAAGGAGCACCCAAGGCTGGTCAGAAAAGAGGAGACTCACGCGCGTGGCCTTGGGGGAGACCCCAGGGATTACCAGGAGGAAGGATGACCGCGGAGCGGAGCCCAGTGGGTGGGGACGCCTGGATCCCCAGCAGCGCTGCTTTCCGGGTGAACTTAGCTCTTCGCGCCCTGAATCCTCAAGCCCCAGAGCGGTGCAGGGTGCAGCATCTCTCCTTAGCAGCCCTTTCTTCCTCCAGCAGCCGGCACTGGCAGGCGGGCACACTCAAAGCCCAGACGCACCAGCCCGAGCAATTTCACTCCCAAAGAAGCGCGGATACCCCAGAAAATGGATAGGGACACACACACACACACACTCATAATTTAGGAGCCGGTCCTTTGCCAAAGCCGAGGAAAGTGTAGTCTTCTGAACGACAAATGGAAAATAGTTGGCGGTATCTGGCCAAATCCCTTCTGCTGCCCGTCAGAAGATCCTACCTGGTCTGGGGGAGTGTGGCTGGATCCTTCCCCGGTTCCTTCACGCTAGTACGAAATACCGCGCACTCTCTCCTTTTAAATAGCTCTCGAGCGGGGAGAGGTCGCTCCCATCTTCGGAGGGAAGCACAAAGCAGGCGGCGGCGGGCAGGCTCGCGTGCAGCGCCGGCGCGAGCAGGAGCGGCGGCGGCGGCGGGCAGCCGGTGCGCGCGGGCGTGAGGCAAAGCGGAGGCCGGGAGGCTGGGAGGGCCGGGGCCCGGGCGGCGCGCGCGCTCCCCTCCCTCCCTCCCTCCCGCGCACACCCGCCCGCCCGCCCGCAGCCTCGAACTCGCTCTCACGCGCGCTCGGCCCCGCCACCCTCTCCCCGGCCCCCTGCACGCCCCCACCCCGGCGCCCTTGACCACCGCGGGCCAGCGGAGCCAGCGCGTTTTTGGAGTTCGCGGCGAGCGGGGAGCGATTCCAGCCTCTCAGCCTCTGCCTCGGAGATTTTTCGCTGTCCTCCTGGCCCTCGGCCCCGCAGTGCGTTCCGGCCGCGCGCTAGCGCTCTCTCCGGCGCCGGGCCCATGGATTACACGCGCAGACCCGCGCTGCAACTTTTCTTTGCAACCTTCATCGCCTCACCCCACAGCCAGAACCCCAACCCCGGCTCGCCTACCCGTTTCTCACCTCTGAAATTGTTCATCCAGATATATCTTTCTTCCTTCACTTTCTATCTCTCTGCTAAAGGAAGCTTTTTTTTTTTTTTTTTTTTTTTTAGCAGAGGGAACCGGGGTGTATCAATGATTTTCTCTGGAATCCTCACTCCGTGTTTTTCCTACATATCAGACCTGCACAGCAACACGCTGGCTAGTAGCTGCTGACACATGCAGATACGGATGGGGAGGGGGGTGACCCCCCCCCCCAGCCAAGAACTCTGAAAGATTCTCCCTGTTGGTATTTCCCTCAAAGATTGCAGCTCACCAGGGAATAAAGACCAAGAGGCTGTTTAATGTGAAAACCCTGCAGCTTTTAAAACTACAGAGAGGAGTAAAAGCTGAGCATTAAGGTTAAGTTGGGAAAGACCTAATGCAGCAATCGACGAACCATTCATTGCCCTTTCCAAGAGAAGCATTATCATTGCCAATACATCACTTCCCCATAATTAATAAAGGAGCACTGCACCAGGCCCTTGCTCTCTTGACAGCTCATTCATCCTTACAAATCCTTAATGACTTGGCAGGATGAAAGGCTGGACCCACTGTGGAGTTCACAAACCTGGCTGCACATCAGACACACCTGGGAAGATAGTTAAAAATGCAGATTTGAGTGTCCCATCTTGAGACTCTGATGTACCTCTCAAGCCTGACCCCAAGTTGGTATTTTTAAAGCATGAGTTGATGTTTGCCACTGGTGTGCTTGGCTAAAGTTAGGTTCCTTAGTAGAATTTCCCCCCATACTTACAGTGCAGCTCTGGGGCAGCCAGGACACAGAAGAGAGATTCTAACTCCAGGAATCCCACCTTTGACTGTGAGGCAAGGGTCGAGGTGGAGATTAGCCCTCCTCTGCCTCTTTGACAGTGGCTCTCAACTCTCACTGCACCTCAGAATCTCCTGGGGAGCTTTTAAAAACCCCAGTGCTTATGCCACACCCCAGACTGAGTATCTTAGAATCGCTGGGGGTGGGACCCAGGCATCAACAATTATTTTTAAGTTTCCTTGTTGACGCCTATGTGTAATGGAGGTTGAGAACCATGTTCTACACCAGTGCTCCTCAAACATGAATGTGCATATGAATCACCTGGAAACTGAAGTTTCTTTTGCAGTTGATCTGATGCAGGCCTGGGATCTGCATTTCTAGCAAACTCACAAGTGATAGGGATGCTGCCTGAATGAGGAACACTCTTTAATTAGCAGGGGTCTGCACATCTATCTAGTGGTTGTAAACATTCAGCTTGAAGGAAACTCTAAGCTTCTTCTCTTGTATATTCCCAGGAATCATTCTTCCCTCAATAAAAGAAAGTTTCACTCACTGAGGGAAGAATGACTCCTGGGAAGATACAATGAGTGAAACTTTCTTGAAACCCACCCTGCACACAAACTTTTTGTTGGACTGCACTGACTAGTGGATGAGAACAGAATGACATATTCGGGGTAGCAGAAGGTCACCATCTCTCTGTTAGCGAGCATCCTCAGTCAAAAATTACTTAGGGTCCTGACTTCAAGAGAGTGTGAGAGGCAGACATTTGGCTCACACTCAAGGAAAGGGGCCTGGAGGGAAAAGTGGCTGCTTTGTAAATGGCATGGAGAAAAGCATATAACCAAAGACTCCGCCCATAGCAATAGGATGGAGCTAACTGAAGGGACTGAATGGCAATACTAAGTGGATATGCAAGTGGACTCATCTCATGAAGATAGATTTTGAAGAAAAGGTGTGGCCGGAGTTCCCGTTGTGGCGCAGTGGTTAACGAATCCGACTAGGAACCATGAGGTTGCGGGTTCGGTCCCTGCCCTTGCTCAGTGGGTTAACGATCCGGCGTTGCCGTGAGCTGTGGTGTAGGTTGCAGATGTGGCTCGGATCCCACGTTGCTGTGGCTCTGGTGCAGGTCGGTGGCTACAGCTCGGATTGGACCCCTAGCCTGGGAACCTCCATATGCCGCGGGAGCGGCCCAAGAAATAGCAAAAAGACAAAAAAAAAAAAAAAGAAAAGAAAAGAAAAGGTGTGGCTATTATTGATATTAGGGACTTAGTGAAAGCTCAGATTTTCTTCAAGGTGTAAGCATCCCTGTGACATGGGGTGATAAAAGCCTTGTTCTTAAACATTTATAGTCCAGTGGGGCCAAAGTCCCTCTTGTTAGCAACTGGGAAGGCATTGAGACAACATCTTGGTTCTGTTTATTCCTCCATTTTTTTCCTTCCAATTTACATCAATATTTAGGTTAATTTGGCTATTTGGGGGGAAAAATCTATGTTAAGTAGTCTTTTCCACTACCTAGAACCATTAAAAGGCAGCCTAGTACCTAGTGATTTGGCACCACCTTTGATTTGGCTCAGTTTCTGAGCCCCTATTTTTTTTCCCTTTCATTTCTCTTTAAAGTCATTTTTATAAGGGTTCCAGGGCCCAAAGGCAAATCAAACCTTTTGCTCCCTCCTGAATGTCATACATGACTGGATTTTTATTGCAAGAATTATCAAAGGCTACATCACTGGCACAAAGCTCTAGGTAAGGAGATAGGCTGCTACAGGCTGTGGCTTTGGAAAGGAGAAATATTGTATATGGGAGGGTGGTGATTTACATTCCAATAGCAATGCTGTTTCCTAATTGTAATCTCGCATACTGATTGCCATTCTTTCCTCTGGACTCAAGAATCAGTTTTGGGATATTCAAAGCAGTTCAGCATTAATGTTTTGGGGACACCATAGGGACACCACTAAGATTTGATATACTGTAAAGATGGTTCTGATTTTCATGAATGCTTTCCCCATAAACTTTCAGGGGATCTTTTAGCAAACGCATTTTCAAAGCAAATGAAAATGTTGTGAATCAGGCCCTCTTTTTCTAGCCAGTCCACATAAAAGTTAGACACATGATCAGAGGGACTCCAAATTTTATTTTTAGTATTTAATATTTGGCAAAACAGCCAAGACTTTTTAATCATAGGGGAAACAAGTATTTCTTGCAATTCCTTTCACTTTTACTTTGAATTACTTAGGTCAGAGGTACCATCCTTGTGGTGTGGTTTGGTTTGGTTTTGTTTTTTCCATGCTTGGGGCTTCTTCAATGTGTTACTATAGCTCTAGTTACTCCCCATCTCATTTCTTTCTCTGCCTGTCTGTCTTCACTGCTCACCTATCTGCTCATTCATGGGTTCAGTCTGATACTGATTTCTACATAAGAGAAAAGCATTGTAGTGTCCACAGCCTAGACAAGGAGAGGGAGTGGAGCTTTGCATTAACCGTGTTCTTACAGTAAGAAACTCCAGATGAACCACTGGACCAGGTTTTCTTTGCTGTTGATTTGATTCCCTGTCACTTCTAGGGTAACCATGGGAATTCTTGGTGACTTCCAAGTGCTGTGGTTCCTCCTCCCTGAGGTCTTGTTCCTGCAATTAAAGTTTTACTTCTCTGTTTTGTTTTGAGCAGTTGAATACCACCCCTGAACCCATGCAGGCAGTGGCCCCTGCCACTGGGCGGAAGCAGCCTTCCCAGGAGACTCAAAGTTATAATCCATCCTTCCTCAGGGCTCCATCGTTGTAAAGTCACCCACTTCCTTTTAATTTGTCAGTCTTTGGACATCAGAGGCCTGCATTTCTACATTTGAGCAACTTACAGTTAAGGGCTGGGCTTGTGCAAAATCCTGACACTTTCATTTTCCATTTCTGCCCTTTAATATCTTAAGGACATTATCTTGTTTATATCTCAGAACTGACCCATGGGAAGGTTACCAGTGAGTAACTTAATGGCAGAAGCATTATCTAGATCGACTAGTGGGTAAGGAAAGAATAGAGACTGGTTAAGAATTAAGGCTTTGGAGTCAGAATATCTGGGTATGAATCTTACTGTTGGCTGTATTACCTTGGGAAGTGTTTTTAACCTCTGTGAGTCACAATATCTTTGGAAAACCTAGATCATAAATTTTCAAGTAGTTATGAAAAGGATAAAATGTATTTAATGTGCTAGACATCATTCTCGATCATAGTAATTACTCAATAAATGGTGTTTTTTTCATAAATTTCCATAAAAGTAATATCCAAAAAGAAAAAAAGCTTCTAATTAATTAGGTTGAACCTAATCAGGTCGTCTCATTACTGATGATGGTTATGCTGTGGTTTTTGCTATGAAGAATTCTATACAATGAATACTCCCAGGAAGCAGACACCCCTAAGGTCTGAGAATACTTTCAGTCTGTAATGAAAGATGCTGCTTTTGCACATACTGATTTTTTTTTTTTTTGTCTTTTTAGGGCTGCACCTGCAGCATATGGAGGTTCCCAGGCAATGGGCCTAATTGGAGCTACAGCTGCCAGCCTATGCCACAGCAATGCCAGATCTGAGCCACATCCGCAGCCTACACCATAGCTCATGGCAACGCCAGATCCTTAACCCACTGAGCAAGGCCAGGGATCGAACCCGCAACCTCATGGTTCCTAGTCGGATTCGTTTCCACTGCACCACGACGGGAACTCCCTGCACATCCTGATTTTGTAGAGTGTGGTTATGTGGTCAATAAAAGGGGCACCGCATTCTTGCTGTATGACGATATTTCGTATATGTCTTGGTTCAACTTGATCCCATTTCTATTATAATCTGAGGGTTTAATTTCCAGTAAAGCCATTTTTGGGGGGGCATGGGCAGGTGTGGTATATGGAAGTCTAGGCACTAGGGGTCTAATCAGAGCTACAGCTGCTGGCCCACACCGCAGACACAGCAACACAGGATCAGAGCCAAGTCTGAGACCTACACCACAGCTCATGGCAATGCTGGATCCTTAACGCACTGAGCAGGGCCAGGGATCATACCTGCACCTTCATGGGTACTAGTCGGGTTTGTTTCCATTGACCTATAAGAGAAACTCCTGAAATAGAGCCATTTTAAAATCCAAGGAAGCTTTTGCTTGTCACATTAATTTTACAAACAGGGAACTTTATCTGGAGGGCTTCAACTTTTTCACTAAGTTTGCACAAACCTCTCTCAACATTGATTCAAAGACTCCATCAATAGGGACTCAAGATGAAATCCCAGGGGTCCTCCGTACTGGGCAGTTGTTCCTGGCAATCCAGTTCCAGAGTAGTATCCCTGAGAAACTGAACTTCAGCTTTTTCAATAAATCTCTTTTCTCAGGCATTGCCTATGATACATAGTTCCCTCACTGCATCTTCAATTGCTGGCCCAGGATTGGAATCTTCTGAGAACTGCCAATGTTTTAGTGGTTACCACAGTGCCCAGACAGTAGCCCTTGAAAATGGTCATAACAAAGATACCAGTGGAGGAAATGGACTGAATTTATGGATGTCTCAGTACATGGTTTTAATGATGCTGATTCTGCTACTGCTGGAAGTGTCTGGGAATAAATGATATGCTCTTGTCTCTTTAAAAATTTAGAATCTTACATAGCATGGCCTAAAGAGACCTTAGCAATTCCGAGTAACAAAAGTTCAGAGACTACTTCCTAATTTTCCTTTCTTTAAAAACATATCCTTGTCAACACAAAAGTCTTAGCCATCTTTGGTTTTGTATAAGGAGTTCTGATGGTATAGACCAAAATAAATGTCATTTGGGTAGATATTAAAATTGTTTAACATCTACAATCTAATTTTTAGATAAGAAATCCTTGTGAACTAATGAGAGAATTATGATTAATCTCCTTTTACAAGTTGAGAAAGTACAAAGAGATTTGCCCAAATGTGGCTGCACATAGCATCTCCTGCGTTGTTTCAAAATAATGCTGAAGCCCAGGCCCACTCTTGGAGATCCTGTTCCCAGTGGTCTCAAGTGGAATATGGGCACTCGTATTTTTTTAAGCTCCCTGGTTGGTGCTAAGTTCAGGCACAGCTAAAAACCACTGGCCTAAGATCAAATAATGGGAAAGACAAGGGAAAATTCCCCTTGCATCTTCCACAAGGCTGTTTCTATTCTGCTCCTCCATAAAACATTGTTAGTTAAAAGAAATTTAAGGGGGGACTCTTCTTGGAAATTTGAAATAATTTACAAAAATTTGAGGTCCTCTTTGAGTCTCTAAGAAACACAGGTGGGTGGTGTAATTAACCTGACAAAGATAGAGGATCAAGAAAGTTGAGTCTGAGACTGCAGGGCCTCTGCCTGTCTACCAGTCAGACCCCAGCCTCTAGGGGAGTTGGTTCGTGGTAAATGAATTAATAAAGCATATACAGTCCCCAGTAGGGGGATTGGCGTTTATGGACAGAAGATGGATTTTGGTAATAGGGTAAAGTAAACTTGTTGGCCCCTGTCCAGTACAAAGTGCAACCATATAGCAATCATCTCCTTGTAGCTACAGCGAAGGCTCTGGTTAGCAACTGATATAGTCACCATATCCATAACCACAGTCCTGCCTGGCCACCTGCTCTGTGATGACAGACAGATTGTCTGTGACATTGCAGGAGGCCAGACCACACAGAGATGGCAATCTGACCAAGCCTCAGGCTGGCACCTGTAAGCTGACCCCTTGTCATTTATCTCACCAATTACTTATAAGCTCGAGTTTGGCCCAGTTTGAGAGCATGTTGGAGAATCTCTTATTTCCTGTTAAGAGGGGTCCTGTAGGCATGTATCATTGGATATTGGGCTTAATATTTTCATTTATTGTTTCAAGGAACCAGTGAACTTCCTGAGAGGTTCAACATCAGTCATTTAGCAATTCTAATTAAAAGCAAAAAATCAGGGAGAGCAGAAACAAATATGCAATTGAGAAGTCATAGTCCTTCATTTGTTCATTCATTCCTTCATGCACTCATTCAAAATATATTTATGAGCACCCACTCTGGGTTAGGCACTGTCCCAGATGCTTGAGATACAATAGTGAAAAGGTCAGTAAAAGTTCCCACCCTCCTAGGACTTAACATTCCATTAGAAAAACAGGCAGTAAGGAAAATGAATTAATACATAGGGTATAAGATAGAGAACCTGCGATGAAAGAACTGGAGCAGGGAAGAAAAGACAGAGACTTCGGGGAGAAAGTACTAGTTTAGGTGGTCAGCTTTGCAGAGAACTGTTAAGATTCCACATTGACAGTGTGATCCCTTTTTTGAGAGACCCAAACAGATGAAATGATAAAGCACAGGACTTTGGACATTTTTCCCACCCTGAGTTGAGGTTCCTTTAGGAATTCCCAACTTAGAGCCCCTGGACTTCATCAGGGCAAGGTGCAGAGGCCTGGCCACATGGCTGGCAGCTCTGCACTAAAGAGCATGTACCTGTGATATAAATTCAGGTGTTGTTCCAAAAAGACAAGATGGCTCCCAGAGGCTGCACATAAAATGGTCCTGTTCCTTCCAAGGCAGAGTTGCTGCAAGAATTCTGAGTTCCCTTTTGGTTTAAAGAGTATTCTGGATGGCGAATATTACACAAGTGAGCTCTCCTGGTGAACCTCTGACCACAAAGTTAACAGCACTGGTGAGGGAGGAAGGGGATCCCATATGTGTAACTTGATGGTTCTGGCAATTCTTTCCATGAGTCTGTTACACCTCCTTTTCCCTTCTTCCTACATTCTTATCTGAAATTACACAATGCATATTGCATGCACACACTCACCACCATGAATTTTAACTGCAGCCAAAGAGCTAATTATTGGAAAATCACCATTTGCAAATTTGCAGATAATGCATGGAGATAATAGCCAAACTCTCATTTTTTCTAATTTTATTTCACATGAATGGTTTTTTATCTGCCAGATCTTATATACTTGATTTCAAATCTAATTAAAAGGTCATAGGCTAAAGCAAATTATGACCCATGCATTGCCCTCTTTTGAGATTAAAAAAATGATAGATTTGAAGCCTGAAAATGATACCCAAATTATGTATTTTATGAATCTTAAAAGACATTTTGTGTCTTCCTGTTTCTTTAGTCCAAAAAAAAAAAAATCTCTGAATATAAACATTGCTTAAGGAAAGGCCGATTTTATATGGAAAATCATTCAACACAGCAAATGCCTATCTAACTCATACTAAATGATCACTAAGTATGTGTTGAATAAATGATGCAAATTCATGGTGCAGGACTTATTCTAGGGCAGTCATTTAAAGAAAGTTTTGCAGCAGATTTACTGGCTGAATTTTTAAATCATTCAGGCAGCAGGTAGTAAGTGAGTACTCCCTTCAGCACCATGAACTAAGTCCTGCGGTGACTAAAAAATGACTTAGACACTGCCTGAGACCTTTAAGAATTTAGTCTTACAGCTAGAATTAGACGCTGTAGATTTGGGGGTACATGAGTCCTATAGCCAGACGCTGGCCTTATGAAGATGCACCTTGAGTGTGTGACGTGTTAAAGGGAGAGTGGTCAGGGATAAGACACCAGAGAGGAGATGGTCATAATGAGCCCACGGAAGGCCAGGTGAGAGGACTCAAACAATGACCGGAGATGCACAGCAAGAAAATAGTTGTTTTTTGCTTTGATTGGATTCTTGGCAGAGTCCCATTACCCGCTCCCTCGCCCAGCCCAGTAATTCTTTTTTTAAATACTGAGTTTTCATTTTCAGAGGAATCATTATGGATGGTTTCAACTGGAACACATATGACTTCTATAAGGCCTTTAGTATTCTCGGAAGAAATTCTCCTTAAAGAGCAGCATACTAAAGCAGGACAGGGGACAGCGGGGAGGAAGGGTAGTCTTTCCCCACAGGCTGGGGGAGCATTTCATCACTGAGAAGCTGCACATGGATAATAAAAACCAGAGAGCCTTGGTTGGTTTTAGTACAGTGTTTAAATTCTCTGCAGACAATGCACGCCCTTTTTCTTTGCACCTTAAATGGACCCTTCCCACTGCCTGGTCTCTGACGTGGGGCTGCCTTTTAAATAGGTTGTAGAAAGCTGAGACTTATCTGGTCGTCTCTCTATGGCAGTAGAGCTGAATTGTTACCAGGGAGCAGGTGAAAAGATTCTGTTTCCTACATGCATCCCATCTGCCTCTCCACGAGTAAATCTCCAGACATTTAAATCCACTGTGTGGGAAAGCCAAATTGAGCCAATTTTGATGAAGTATAGACTTTCTAAAGAGCTCTTTGCTTCCCCTAACTACAGCTGCTTTTAATATTATTTTAGAAATATACAGAACCAGTGAAGGAAATCTGAACATAATCACAACATTTAATCAAATATTTCTCTCTTTCAATCATATATATGTAATCAAAATAATATTGTTTTGCTAAAAGCAGTCTTATTTATTGGATAACAAATAGATGAAATCATTGGTTTGATTTGACATCTCTTGTTATATACCCTTAATCTGACACAAACTAAAAACTACACATTTATCATTATGAGAAATCCAGGGTTACACCTTGACATTGTAAGATATATTTTTAAATGGAAAGCATATGCTATATTTTTAGATTTCTATCCTTTTGTTCTAAGATGAAATGTTATTTTAAAATTTAATAATTTATTAATTTATATTGTTTGTTTAAATAAATGTATTTAAATCAACAAAATTAAATGTTATTTATATATAAATACTAATGTTTGAACAAAGCCTAATGGATTTTCTGACAAGTTTGGAGCCTTCTTTCCCTTTTCTGTGAGACTGTCTTATGATCAGAACAGACTGAGCTTGAATTTTATGGAAATTGACTTGATTTTGGGTGCTTACCTGCTAGCTATAAAAATCATGAAAAAATGCTTTACCTATTCACTCACTTATTTGAGTATTTTAACATTACTATTAAAGCAGGGCATTATATTAGAAATAAAGGGATCATCAGTGAACCCATGAACAAATGGAGCTTTCATCTTGGGGAAAACAAAAGAGATATTAAAAAAATTGCACAATTTTTTAAGAGAGGGAGCTGACCTTTTTAAGGAGCACTAGAAAATGACTAGGAACTGAGAAGGAGAAGAGGAAGGTGAATTCTGTCTAGTCCTCAAGAGAAGCTTCAGGTGCAAAGGCCCTGTGGTGAGAAGGAGCATTCGAGGTACTGTAAGTATGTCAGTGGGTGAAAGCCACAGAAAGTGAGGGAGGCAGGGTGTTCCCAGGGGCTATAAGTTAGGCAGGGCCATGCAATACTGTAGGGCTCGGCATTCGGTGTCATTTTAAGTTTAAGATAACTTATCTGCTCATTCTGAAGACTTGCCTTAGTTTCTTATGGAAAAAATAGCCTTGTAATTACTAAACTTTTCTTCACTTTTTTTCCTTTCCTTGCTCACACATGGTTTACCAGAGTTCCTCATAAGTTTGGTATTTAAAGAGTGACTTAATTTGTTAATTCATATTTTCTAGACATGATTTTACTTATCACCCCTGTTAGGGGTGTCTAATCACTACAATGTCCACAATTTTCCACCAGTTTGCTTTTCAGATTATTCAGTGGAATCCTATTCTGTGTCCACTTTTCTCCCAGACATACTCTTCCAAATTACTCTCATGTACTTATGAACAAGAAGAAATACTGATAGTCAAAGTGAATAAGAAATGCTCAACTCTGGAATGGTGATAGTGCATTTCGTAACTTTAAAACACTTCTACAGTTTCACTTGTTATTTGAAGTTAACATTTCTGCATTGGGGTATATAAGCACATTGGTGATTACGCCCAGGAAATGATCCTTTCCGTTACTAGCTGTGGAGAGAATCATATTCAAGTGGTTCCTCCTCTTTGAGGTCAAGAACAGAGGCACCAAAAAGAATTGCTTCAACAACTGTAAAAAGGCAAGACTTGCATTTGATTTCCCGGTCTGGTTTACTTCTGAATCATGGATTCCTGGAGTGGTGGGACAACCACGGGGGAAATATGGGGTGAGGTGGACTCAGAAGTGATGCTCTTCTGGGGAAAGGAGATGGGGGATGCATACCTGCCAAGGACTCAGGATATGAGATAGATTTTGTGTGAAGTCATTATTGAGGAAGTGGAGGGAGGGAATCAACCTAAAACAATTGTCCTCCAGCCACACAAAATTTCCCCAGTGCTTGGAGGAGATGCTGAGTGGACAGTTCTGCCCGACCACACTGAGCATATAACCAATGAGACGGTCAGTGGCAGGAACCAACATGAAGGAGCTGCGTCCTTGCCATGAGAGGTATTCCCACCCCCTCCTCCCTGCCGCATCACAACAAGAGTGTAAAGGAAGGAGGGCAGGCAAAAGGTAGACAACATTCCCTTCCTCTCCAAATCTCCAGAGCAGTGGTTCTCAGCAGAGGTGGTAGTGCTCCTTAGGGGCAACTTGGAAATTCATTGGGATGTTTTGTGGTCACAATAATATGGAAGTTGTTACGGAAGTTTATTGGGCTGGACCAAGGATGCAACATTATCTTGCAATCCTTGAGATGGCCCCATACAATGAATAATTGTCCTTCACTCCACATACTTTTCAAATGTTCTACAGAGCATTATGACCCAAGACTAGAAACTCTGCTTTTTAGCATAAGAACAAAGTATTTTTTGCATATTTGTTAAAATCAATGTAAGTTATTACATCAGTTCCTCCAGAACTGTAACTACTGTGTACATTGAGAAAAAATTTATACTGTGTTTTATTTGGCATTTAAAAAAGATAGTCACCATTTTGGAAAATCCCTTCACTGATGGCAAGGTTGATTGTTGATCAGCATCTGTAGCTGTTTCTCTTGGGGGAGGTGCCATGTAATGGAACATGTGTCTTCTAGAATGAGGCCTGAGTTAAAGAAATTGAACAATGTATTGATTTAGTATAAAATATTGGCATATCTGAGAGAATATTATGTAGAATTTTAAAAAAATTATTTGTGAAATAGGTTATACTATCAATTCATTTCATTTCAGAATGATGAAAATATTGCTACAATATATTTTTTAAAAAGGAGAAATATAGAACTGAATGAATCAATGGTGTCTCCAAGTGTGTAACTCTCTAAGATTTACAAATGTGGCCTGCTGTGGCAAGGCTGGGAGTTGGGGAGAAATTTAAATCAGTGATTATTATCAGACTGAAGTTTAGCAGTGAAAGGGAATGAGTCAATTAGAAGAGGCTCACTCACTAACTAAAGTGACTAGAAACTTTCTGGACTGAAATGCCCTTCTGGGAGCCCTTGCCAGAGTTTCTCCAGAGTTCCAATGGAAGTTCTTGGAAAATGACTCAAGGATCTTTTCTGCAGCTTTTAT
Organism: Sus scrofa; assembly: GCF_054392235.1. Classification (NCBI taxonomy): domain Eukaryota; kingdom Metazoa; phylum Chordata; class Mammalia; order Artiodactyla; family Suidae; genus Sus; species Sus scrofa. The sequence continues at coordinate 112,070,658 of NC_139385.1, read as the reverse complement.
ATCCAACTGGATGGTCAACTACCTGCCACATATTTGAAGAAAGGAAAGAATGCATAGTTCCAATTCTGTTGCTTACCAGTTGCTGATAAACTCACTATCACTCTGAGCCTTACTTCCCTTACAACCTGAGGCTGCTAAAGAACTATTCTGATCTTTCAATACTATTGTGAGGATCATTTGGTACAATAAGTATGAAATGTTCAGTAGTACAAAGAAATGTGATTCTGAACCTTCTTGCATTCCATGGAGCTCAGACCTGTGCTATGAAGGTAAAAATTCCTAATAGTTCATGTTAGTTGGTTGAATGTGTCTTCCTCTTCACCCCTCCCATCCCCACCCATCGAGCACAGACACTGGACATTTTGACTTTTTCTTTATATTCCCAATGGTTAATGCTTAAGTTTTTCATCTACATGTATTATGTACCTGAAAAGCCCTATTTATGAATATACAGCATCATTAACTTATTTCCAAATAAACCAAGAGAGCATTACATATAATACCATCTAGGTATTGAGATTAGTCATATATTTTATAGGAATTGTTGGTCTAAAAACAAAATATGCAGAGAAAGAAAGAAACAGGTTAAGTGTTTTAAAAGGCAAATCCCACCTGGTGCACACCAGGAGGGCAGCTAATTAAATCCTCTGAAAGGAGCAGTGCAGATCCCCAAGGCTGGCGGGGGGCTGAGCCCTTTGGAACACAATGTTTATCCTGTCCCTTAGAGTACCCATCTGACCCTCAGGAGGGTCTGTTTCAGTGTATCAGCTTTTTCAATTGTTCATCTTCAATTTTTACCTGTACCAAGACTCCACTATTAACCCCAAGCTACCTATCATGAAAATTTCTCCTTCTGTACAAAGCTGAGAGTATGATGGGAACTGATAGAAACTCAATCTCACTGCTAAAGGAACACCTCAACATGAAAGGGTTTGCGCTATAGAGCATCACCCTCTAGACCACACAGTAGGACAGCCCTCTTAAAGGGGGTGATGGTGCTATTAAGTGCTGTTACATACAGACATTCACTTTTCTAAAATATCTTTTTCCTCTTTTTTTATTATCTTTTTTTTTTTTTTGGAAGCATCTGAAGCACATGGAAGTTCTGGGGCGGGGGGGTCAAAACTGTGCTGCAGTTGCAACCTGCACTACACCTGTGGCAACCCCAGATACTTAACATACTGAGCCACATGGGAACTTCCATATCATTTCTTAATTAAAAACATTGGTGACTGCTGTCTTTATCTCTTTTTTTGTTTTACGGAATAGTGATTTGCTGCCTTTTTTCTCCTTTCTGAGGCAATTTCTACCTTAATTAAGAGACATATAATATCTCTTTGCATTTGACACCCATGTAAATAACTTCTGCCCTTGTTATTCCCTTCAGAATGCTGTCCACTTTAATTAAATCCTGATTAATTTCCGTTTTCTCCCAAAGAAAATAATAGTGGTTTTCTGTAATGCTTTTGGTTTCACTGGCACCTATATTCACCGTCTTTATCTATTATTAAATTCACTATATTAAATTTTTATGACTATCACCTTTATAATCTTCATAAAGTAATTTTGATAAAATTGGAGTAAAGGCTTTTTTGTATATGAACTTATTAGTGTGGAAAGCTAAATTTAATTACTCTTAAGTATTGGTATAACTTTAATTAAATAGTTTCAGCTTCCTAGATCTCAGGTTGATTATCTGTCAAATGGGAGTATAGAAATGACTTCTGACTCTTCCCTCCATTAAAACATTGAGATTCCATGATATAGAGTCTCAATGCTTACTCATGGTTGCGAAGTTCACTTTCCATTATTAGAGCTATGTTATGCCCAAGAGAGGTGATATGCAATTATAAGCTTCCTCCTGCATAATTAAGAATTCTTTAAATTGTGTTCAAAATACAGTCATTCATTTTCCCTGGAAAGATAACTTTGAATGTTCCCAGGGCCAGAGATAGAACCCAAGCCATGGCGGTGACAATGCCCAGTCTTTAAGCACTAGACCACCAGGGAACCCCTAAATGGTTATTTTTAAAATCAATAATCACTCAGTTATTTTGGTTATGAAGACTTGCCATGTCATTCCACATGGTTCTTAGCATTGCCCATTAAGTGTAAGTTCCTTCTGAAACGGAAAGGATTTTTATATTATCGCAATTTTCTAGTTTTAATTTCTTCTTAATTGAGTAGCTCTTCTGTATTTTGTGTATTCCCAGTGTAACTACATCTTTTGTGTATAATAATCTATGCTTAAATACTTTCCACACTTTTTATTGTAATAAATCACTAACATACATAAAAGTACAGGGAGAAATAGAACGGGTCCCAGTGTACCATCTTCAGCCTCATTGTTTAACGACAGAGAGTCAGTTTAGTGACAGATCTCCCCTCCATCTTTCAACTTGTGTTGTTTTAAAGTCACTCTTGAAGAGCACAAGGTTTTTCTTTTATCTTTAGCTGGAGATGGTATTTAAAGTGATAGCTTGGGCCATTTGAAGATTGCTCAGTTTTCCTTGCTATTTCCCATGTATAGGGGTGGTATACGTGTTATTAAACTTCTTTTTGTTTTCATTTGTTAATCTGCCTTTGATCACAGGCCTCTCAGACAAGAACCTAGAAAGGTTATTTTTCCTTCCCTACACCTTCATCAACTCTTTGGTTACCCTGAAATTCGATTTGAACTGTATTTGAGTACTTTCACTAAATTTTCCCTGTGTACATTCTTTCCCAGTTTTAATTGAAATAATCCACAAGTTCTACCTATTTCCTTTGGAAAGCAGAGCTTAGGTAAAAGTTTAAAAGCATTAATTTAATTAAAACTCCATACTTTGTAGAGTCTTAAAAATTTCCCTTTGTGTTTAAATGGTTTTTCTAGAGGGTTATCTGGCCAGCTTTTAGTTTTTATTGTGCATACCCTTTGTTAGAGTAAATCCACTTCAAGTAACTTATCCTAAGAAAATAATGAAGAAGTATGTACAAATATAAATGCACAGAAATTCAACATAGTATTGTTAATTGTAGCAGAAAAGTATTGCACACAGTCTAAATGTCTAACAATCACCTAACACATGATGATAACAGGGCAGCCATTAAAAAAATGGAATTATAGTTCTGTTTTGGCAAGAATAGAATAATCTATAGATCAATATAGAGTATAGATCTTTGTTGACATGAGTACATATGGTGTTAAAAGCTGGTTACAAAACATGTAGAGTTGGATGCTTTATTTGTAAAAAAGAATAATTTTATATGAAGAGATGTAGATATATTGAAAAATTCTGAAAGCCTATTCTTTCAAATGTTACTCATATTTATTGATTTCTGGATGGTAGCATTTAGGTAATTTTCTCTTTCTACTTCACTTACTTTCATTAATACATGAATTTGTTTCACAATTAACTATACAAACGAAGTTTTAGTTTTAAGATAAAATTGTATTAAAATAAAAATCATTTATTTTATTAAAAATATGAATAAAAAAGTATTTTCAATGAACAATTAAAATAACACTTCTTTAAACTGGAAACCCCCATAAATCAAGGTTCAATTTGTAAATAAAGAAGATTCCTGTTCATTGTCATTTAAGCCTAACTTGTACCACTGTTTCTTCTGCCCTTAAATCTCATGGTGGAGATTATAAACAGTTAACTAGTTTTTACATACTATGATTTCTGCAAGCCAGCTTTTAAAATTTTATGTCTAGATTTGATGCTTCTTATTACTTGCGAAATTGTGGATGTTATACTGAACTGGGCTGAAGGAAGCTTTACACTGAAGGTTTAGTTGCTCAGACAGAAACTTTTTCCACTGATAATGTTCTGCGATACATGGAGACTCTATATGTACTGTGCCATTTCATCTTTGAACTATTCTCTGATACAAGTATGGATAACCTTATTTTACGGATGAGAAAGAAAAAAATCACACAGTCACACAGCTAATAAACTCTTAAGCTGGGACTTGGACCCAGGAATTTTAACTCAAGTCCATTCTCTGCATGCTTGACCACTGCATTCCCCTGCAGTCTCATTCGCTTCTTTTCTACTTTGAAGGTCTTAACCAGACAAGTCTTAGCCACACAGAAAATATCTTACTTAATTCTCTGCCACCACATTTCTGGAATAGACTACCTTATCTGTCAACATCCAAACTCTCATGGCATCGGCACAATTGCAGCTCCTGTGAAACAGGGATATACTGCTTCCCCATCACCCTATTTGCTGAGATTGTAATAAATTGTGAGCTAAGTATATTGAATTGCTATTGCTGCCTAAAAATAACGTTTCTCCATCAAATATAGAGGAAGCACACCCTTCATTAAAATAAGAAGTTACTGATCTCAGGCATCTGTCTGGAAATACCCTATTCATATAGCCCAAGGCAATAAAGATGACAGGAAATCTGAAATGATTATTGCAATTGCAATGAGTTGAAAGAGGTTTTTTTTTTTTAAATTCACAAATAGTGATGATATCAGATAACTTTGGCAAGATAGGGTAAGCTTCATTTTTTAATGTAAATAAAACCTTAACATACATGTTTCTATATCATGGGGGAGGGAGTGGGATGGATGGGGAGCTTGGTGTTAATAGATGCAGACTATTGCCTTTGGAATGGATTAGCAATGAAATCCTGCTGTGTAGCACTGGGAACTATGTGTAGTCACTTCTGATGTAGCATGATAATGTGAGAAAAAAGGATGTATACATGTATGTGTAACTGGGTCACCATGCTGTACAGTAGAAAACTGACAGAACACTGTAAACCAGCTATAATGGAAAAAAAATAAAAATCATTATATAAAAATATTTAAAAATTAAGAAATGTTAGAAGATGTTATCCAGCATCATCTAATAGATGAAAAGTTTAGAGTGTTAGGTCTATACGATAGAGCACTCCTCTGGCTTGAGAAAGGAATGTCCTGAGATGGACTCTGAAGAAACTTGACAAAGAAGGAGGTTAGGTAAGGTGTCAGGAAAGGGCCCCCTCAACAGGTAACATTTGCCCAGAGAGCTGAATAAAGTGAGAGAGAGAAGGCTTTTTCTAGGGCAAAAAACAGACATGGCAGAAATCTTAGAAAATGCTCATTCTCTGGGGTCAGAAGAAACTTGACTTATTTGCATTCAAGAAAACAGCAGGAGCCAGTGTGGCTGGAGCCAAAAGAGCAAGCCAGAGGAAATGAGATGAAGACCCTGAGAAGTTGTTACCATTTATTCTGAGCCCCAGAAGTTGCTGGAAGTTTTGGTGTAGAAGGGTGTAATGTTTCAAGGATCACTCTGAGCACATCTTGGAGAATCATCCTGGGGCCATGATCGGTGCAGGGAGACCAGTGGGGAGAGAGTTGCTGGTGGCTTTCACTAGAATGTTAGCAGTGGGTGAGGAGAGGTGCATTCTGGGATCTATTTGGATGGTAGAGACAGCACAGTTAGATGGATGAAAAGCAGTAAACATGAACATGAACATGAAAAGCATACACGTCAACAGCGGTATACATGAAAACGAAAGTAAACAAGAGTGACTGGATTTTTCTGCTGAGCAACTGGGCAAATGTAGTTGCTGTTCACTAAGATAGGGAGTCCAAGGACTTAAAAGGAAAAGTTAGGTTTTGAATGTATTAAGTTTGAGATGCCTCATAGGTACCCAAGTAGGGATGTTGACTTCTCAGTTGAGCATGTGAGAGTGAGATAAACATTTGCGTGTTATTGACATATGTATGATCATTAATCCATGGTGTTGGGTGGAATCAAATAAGGAGTCAGGGCAGAAAGAAGAGTGGGAGTCTGAAGGCTGAGAAAAATAGGGGTAACAAGAGAAGGAAACTAGAAGAAATGGCAACTGATGTAGGAGGAGAACAAGGAGAATGTGATGTCCTGGGAGCCAAGAGATGCAAAAGTTCAGAAAAGCAGGTAACAGGCACTCTAGGGGGCAGGTCCTTTGCCTGCTCCGGTTTCTATTCCTAAGGCTTCACCTTGAGATATTCTGCATTATTTTAGTCTTATCCACTTCTTAGACGCTCCCTACCCTGTGCCTCAGCAGCCTTTAGATGTCATAGACCAGCATCCTTGCCCCATAACAACTCAGAGCTCATCCCCCCTGACAATTCACAAAGAAATTTGCTAATGAACAAGCCCCATATTTATCAACACAAAATAAATTAGTTTGCTGTATTCAAACCACAAACCCACAAAAACAAGATAATTGCTCAGTAGTTATTTTCTAGAACATTGTATTAACTGAATATTTTTCATATTTATGGGGAAATAATTGATGTTCATAATGATGTCCCTAAATTAATATGTGATCCCCAAAGAATTCTGAATCATTAAAGAAAAACTAATTACATGGAACATCTTTTAGGGTTAAGCATAATACCTCATGTTCTAATTTTTTTCTAGAATCAGAAATTAATGTGTGGTCATATAGCTAAACTGCCAACTATAATAACTGATTTAATTAAAAATTATATTTTCTAAGCACAGCTAATAAAAGGGAGTACTGGGAATCGAATCAGCAGAAAGGAGAAGTAGGAAATACTGGTGATCTGGCCTGTCCTTTACTGTGGACGGTCAGTGTGAGTAAAAGAACATGGGTGAGGCTTCAGATCATAGTCTATGCAGAGAAATGAAGTGAGGGTCAGGCTGCATAATGCATGTTTTAAGGCACAAGTTGTCACATAGTTGAAAAAAAGTGCACCTTAGGAGGGGGTGAGGGACAAATGGTGGCGGGGTGTATACCACGGTTCAGGCCCAGTTCATGTGAGTCAGCCCTGAGGCCCCAGTTCCTGGTGGGAAACTAATCATATAAAGAAGAGATGACAGGGGTGTTCCCTAGTGACCTAGTGTTTAAGAATCCCGTGTTGTCACTGCTGTGGCATGGGTTCAGTCCCGCAGCCAAACAAACAAACAAACAAAAGAAATGACGGCATAAGGAATTGTTCTGAGGTTCTGATATCAGACTCAGAAAGGATGGCTGTCCCACCTCAGGAAGGCTTTACGCACTCCTGCTTTCATCCTCTGGAGGTAGGGCAGTAATTTTTAAAAAAAAAATATCCCTCAACTTTTTAGGTACCACCCACATAAAGACTCTTGACCTTTTGTTGAAGGAAGGAAAGGGGTCAGCAGGCCTGGAAAATTTTCCTTTCTCTGGCTGAAGAGGAACTTGATTGCATTTTTCTCTGCTCTGAACACTCAAGCCACATGAGTAATTTGCCCTAGAGTTGAACTACCGAATCTCAATAAAGATGTGTGTCGGAGGAGGTGGGAATCTGGTCAAAGGGGCTCCAGAAAATGCCTAGTGAGCATCTTGATAAGGCATGACGATTTTCCAGAATAGTTGTGATGCAGAACTTTTCAGGAGCTGTTTGTATGGCAGCTCACGGGAGAGACCAGAAGATCACAATGTATTAAGAGCTTCTCAGAAAAAGACCCTATATTAATACCTGGCATTGTTATTCCAATTTGCCTCCTTTGGCCATATATTTGGCATCAAATTGTAAAAATCTGGTGATCCAGTTTCTGGAGAGTGGCTTTATGCTTTTCCCCCCTCTGATTGATTATTAGTTTTGTTTGATTGGTACTTTCTTTATTCTGCCTTTTCATATTTAGCTATAATTTGGTTGAAGAACTTTCCCCCTTCTAGTATTTTTAAATCTCTCTCTCTGCACACACACACACACACACACGCATTATTTCTTTCACACATAAACACACACACTCTTTCACATGTGACACACACACAAACATACACTTTCTCATGGATACACACAGATTATCACAATTTTGTTGAAACGCAAAACAAGCCACCTGTTTAAGGCAGTTCTACCTGTCATGGTGAGGACAATGGTTATTTGAGCCATAATCATTAGAGTGCTAGGCTGAATCAAATGTCTTTCATTCCCTGTTTACGTAATTGCTGAGGTCGACTAAATTCAGTATGAGCTTTACAGAGGCTAAACCATCCCAACAAACTGCAAGAGCCAGTCATCTTTGCATCTGTAAATCCAAACATTTCAAAAAAGAAATAATATTTAAAGCCATTATTAAGAAAAATAGTATTTATTAATAAATACCATTTATTTATTAATAAATACTATTGAAAGCCTATGGTTTTGTTTGAGGAGTGAAAAGCTCAGGTAGTTTGTTCTTTTGCGTGAAAAATTTTCCTACAAATTTAGGTGCATTTCTTTTTTTTTAATTTTAATTTTTATTTTTATTTTTCGTCTTTTGCCTTTTTGTTGTTGTTGCTGTTGTTGTTGTTGTTGTTGCTATTTCTTGGGCCGCTCCCGTGGCATATGGAGGTTCCCAGGCTAGGGGTTGAATCGGAGCTGTAGCCACCGGCCTACGCCAGAGCCACAGCAACGTGGGATCCAAGCCGCGTCTGCAACCTACACCACAGCTCACGGCAACGCCGGATCGTTAACCCACTGAGCAAGGGCAGGGACCGAACCCGCAATCTCATGGTTCCTAGTCGGATTCGCTAACCACTGCGCCACAACGGGAACTCCTAGGTGCATTTCTTTCTCTCTTTCATAAAAAAAAAAGTCTCTGATGGATTTCAGAGGATCTCAGAGATAGTAAGATTTTGATATGATTTTTATACTTTGACAGATGTTCTGGAAGGAAATTTACATCAGTATTACAGAATATTGCACTGCATTATTGACCAACTAGTTTTAAACCTAGGAAAACTTTCAGTCTTCAATAATTCAGACCATTAATTCAGAATATGCAAATATTTAGACATTTTATTGTTGAGGAAACATTTTAATTATATTTGAATGAATTTTAAAGCTCCTTTTTGGTAGAAATTTGATTCTAAGTCAGCATCTTTTCAAGATAAATGTTACAGAGATGCCATAATTTGTATTTTCAGTATGTAAGTTTTAATTTATAAATTTAAAATGACTTTTCTTGTCTAATTACTTAATGTCTACATCACATGGCCACAATGAATTCATCTTTCCACCAGAACCTGAACCCTAAATTCTTGATATGCTATTTACCTTCTGATCATGCATTTTCTCAGGCTTGGGGAAATCATAAATGTTTTTAAACTCATAAAGATCTTTCTCTTGGTCTCTTCACTGAATACCACTATTTTCCTCAATGTAGTCTGATCCACAGTTAACAGAGATAAATACTTTATACATTCTACACATCAAGAACACACAGATATTTCTCGTCTTGGTTAGAAAGAGAAAATATTCTAGGGGCAATAAGTAGGGTTTTCACGTTCTTATCTCATAACCCTAGTTTTATTTGTATTCGGGGAAAATCCCTGCTAAAATATTAATGGACTTGGAGAACAGACTTGTGGTTGCCAAGGGGGAAGGGGTGTGAGTGGGATGCACTGGGAATTTGGGGTTAGTAGATACCAACTATTGCATTTGGAATGGATAAGCAATGAGGTCCTGCTGTACAGCACAGGGAACTGTATCAAATCACTTGTGATGGAATATGATGGAGGATAAAGTGAGAATAAGAATGTATATACATGTATAACTGAGTCACTTTGCTGCACAGTAGAAATGGACAGAAACCTGTAAATCAGCTATAATAAAAAATTTAAATAAAACAGTAAGTGAGTGTTTCCAGCTCAGTTTTGATCACAAGGTGATTTGATATCCTAACACTTGCAGTTTGGGGGAAAACATTTTAAAATTAATTAGTATTGGGAGAGAGCTCTAAGTCTCCTTAACCTCCCTTCATTGTTTATCTCTTCAGAGTTGTCCATTTCGTAGCTGTGCAACTGCTAAGCCTCTGTCCCCACCCATGTGCTGATAATTAACGCACCAGGCAATTTCTTCCTGATGCCACAATCTGTTGATGTAGCTATGAAAATCGACTGAAAGCCTGTGATAAGGTTTCCACAGAGACTTGATTTTACTGAGGAATGGGGGGAAAACGGGGCTGGGAAAGCTCATATTACAAAACCAGAATCCTTTTATTTTTGTTTTTTTCAGATTGAGATTCTGATTTTCTCTAAAATCTGAATGTGCTGATTTGGGGAACCTGAAGTTGCCAGTAGAGAGGCCACAAACCTGTCTTTAGTAATTCTCAAAAACATCATGAAACACTGAAAGAGGAAGACAGACGTTGCTCTTCCCCAAATGAACGGCTTTTTGCCATCAAAGGTTAGGCTGCCCTAACCTTGCTTAGAGGAAAGAGGTTGAGTGTGTTAGTTGAATCCTCACCAACAAGCTTTGTTTGGTGAGAGGGTCTTAGGCGAATAATTGTTCAAGTTGAGCTGGTGTGCTGACCACCCTAAAAGCCCTTCTTTTCCTAGTCCATCTCTCTCAGGAATGAATGAACTCAGTGATGGGCTGGAAGATGAAGACACAGATGCTGGTTGTGTACCACCTGTGACTAGCACCCCCCCATCTGATCTTGCATTTTGAAGACCTCTATCTGTGTCTGTAACAGCAACAATGTTTAAGCACAAAGGTCTGAAAATGCCAAAGAGCAGAACCATAATCTTTTATCTATAATGACACCCTTTAATGTGGGAGAGGGAGAGAGGAGTGCATTTTTTTGCCCTTAGATAAAACTATGTCAAAAAATGAAAAGCAGGGCATCATCCATAGAGTCATTTTCTAAAAGGAAGGAAATGATCCCATGTGTGTTTGCATATGTGCAGAGGCACTTAGTATTTTAAAGAAATACCTGAGTTATCATGAGGAAGGATAAGAGGTATAAAAAAGAGGGCAGTTAGTTGGTTTTGCGGCATATTGTATCCTATTTTTTCAAGGTTTAAACTTTGGATGTCACCTCACACACAAATAAATGCCATATTTATGTGTAAAACCACAGTATTGTGGGGGTAGGGGGTTGAGGGGTGTCAAAACAGGCATTGGATTCAGCTACAGCTGAATTTAAATCCCTGACACATGTTAGCTGTGTGATTTTACCCAAGATTCTTTAATCTGATTGAGCTTTAGTTTTCTTACTCATGGAATATTTCATGAATAAGATGCCACCTTTCTTATAGGATTGCTATAAAATTTCAATGAAATAACATTTGTAGAGTGTCTAGCAGTGTGTCTGGAAAAGAGTAACAGTCAATAATGCTTAGATCCCTCTTGTCTGTCCATAAAAAAAAAATCTTAATTTGAGCTAATAAAATCTAATACTGCAGAGAATTCTCATAATCATTACCCCCGGGCTCATGGGTAAGGGAGGAAATGGAATAATATATTTATTGCAAATATACTGATGGATAATTTACGGTTCAGAAATCTTAACCCTTTTAGACACGTGTAATTTTACATCTTGAAAAGCTGGCTCCCAATCCTTCCCATTCCTCCTCCTTCCTGTCTCTCTCAAAACTCAAAGCTTTCCTTGCCTTGGGCAAATCCTGCTGTAGGGGGCTAGATTTCATATTCTTCCACAGCCTCTTGGTCGGCAATTTCAGAATCAAGACTGTGTGGTTTAGAATTTCAGAGTTGGAAGAGCTATCACATTAGAGTGTTTCAATTTTTCGGGGGGGGGGAGTCTTTTTAGGGCTGTACTTGGGGCATATGGAAGTTCCCAGGCTAGTGGTCCAATTGGAGCTGCAGCTGCCAACCACAGCCGCAGCCACAGGAATGTGGATCCGAGCCGTGTCTGCAACCTACACCACAGCTCATGGCAACAATGGATCCTTAACCTACTGAGTGAGGCCAGGGATTGAACCTGGGTCCTTGGGGATGTTAGATTCGTTTCCTGCTGAACTCCGAGTATTTCAAATTTAAGGAACATTGAGATTACCTGAGAAGCTTGATCAAAATGGAGATCAGTAGGACCCATCCTGAAAGGTTCTCTTTCTGAAGGTGTAGGCTCCAAGTTTCTGTTTTTTTTAAGAAACGTCCCAACTGTCTTTAATTCAGTGGGCCCACACCTACAAGTAGCACCTGTGCCTGAGGGCTGTGTGATTCAAGTTTCTTCCCATATAGGGGCTCCCAATTCAATGCAAAACTGACAGGGAGGCTTTGAGCTCTGCAGGGACTGAACCTCACACAATTTGGGGGCCTGCTTTAAGAAAACAAATAATGGAATTACCGTTGTGGCTCAGCAGAAAGAATCTGACTAGCATCCATGAGGACACTAGTGGGTTAAGGATCTGGCGATGCCTGGCCTCGCTCAGTGGGTTAAGGATCCGGCGTTACTATGATCTGTGGTGTAGGTTGCAGACGTGGCTCCGATCCCGAGTTGCTGTGGCTGTGGTGTAGGCCAGAGGCTATAGCTCTGATTCGACCCTTAGCCTGAGAAACTCCATATGGCCTTGGGTGTAGCCCTAAAAAGACAAAAGCGAAAACAAACAAACAGACCTTCTTATTTATGTAAGTTTTGCCAAAGCATATAATCATGTGAAGGTATTGCCGGTACTTCATCCAGGGCTATGAGGGTCTCTGGACATAAGCTTCCTTAACTTCTCAAACCATCCATCCACTTTTGAGAAACACCATGACAATTTGTCCTCATTATGGTCTCTGTTTCACACAATCAAAAACTGAGATAACGAGGTAACTTGCTTTGGTCACACAGTAAGTGGCAGAGCTGGGATTTGAATCCAGGCAGCTTGTCTCCAGAGCCTTTGTTCTTTTACCATGACAACATAATGCCTCTAATAGATACTTCCTGTTTTCTGAAAGCCACAGAGACAATGTTTTTCTCTATTATTTCCATTACAGGAGCCACAGTGACACTCTAACTGGATAGAATAAAGTGCTGATGACCATAAATGAAAATACACAGTGATTAGTCAAATATTTCTGCATTATTAGTGACTATTAAGTTACTTTTCTATTTATATATTTTAATATTTTAATATCTAAATTTAAAATATACAGTCACTCAAAATATACATTGAGAAATATACATATGATACATAACTGATGAAGATTGAGTGATTAAAAGTATAAGAAGTTACATCTCTGACCCCTGTTGCTTATAATCTAATAAACCAAGGGTGTGTATAAAGGGGGAGGGTGTGTGAGAAGCCATAAACTTAGAAGTAGCATGAGAAATTACTACATTCAGCATTCAGAGAGGAGAGAAAGTGGAATCCAAAGCTCCGCAAAAGAATAGCTACATTAGACAGAAATAAAAAGGAAAAAGAAAAGCTCACAGAGATTCCTAATCTTCTAGTCCAGTATTCTGTTAGTAACAGATCCTTCAACTTTAATTGCATAGAATAAAGTCTATTTTGCAGTAAAGTGTGGTCCCATGACTTTGTTCTGCCTGATGACATGGAAATAGAAGTGTCATGTGACAAGTTCCAGAAAACCTCTTAGAAGACAGCTGACAGGCTCCCTTGATTTCTTTATCTTCCTCTTTCTCCTTTCTGCTGGTATGAATGCAGAGTGATGGCTGGAATTTGAGCAGCCATTATGATCCATGAGACAGCACACTGAAGTTGGCAAGGCATCAATGTAGAAGGAGTCCCAGTGATCATAGAGCCACTGAATCAGCCCTGAGCTGCTTATCCCCAGATTATGTTCATCAGAGAGAGACAGACCACTATCTTATGCAAGAAATGTTCACTTTTGGTTTCTGTCATTTGCAACCGAACTAAATGCTAACTGGTAAAAACTTTTACTGTGAATGCTGACCCCAACAACCATTCTGTTAAAGAGATTTCATTGTATAGAACAGAAATAAATGCAACTAACATTATATGACTATGTTTTTAAAAAATACGTAATTGCTATGTGTCCAAATAAAATTAGCCCACATAAACTGTCACTTTGGGGAAAAAATATGGCTATTATTCCAATCACCATGCTATGAGTCGTATTAATGTTAGGGATTTTCCTTTGGAACTGTTTTTAAGTGATTTCCATTGACACCCTATTCTAAATTTGATCCCTGTGGTGGACATTTAATGAGTTATTTTTGCTTCTAAGTTTTTGATACTCTTCCTTTGGTAAATTCTCTATCCTATGAATTTGGGTGACTTCCCCTGCCCTCTCCAGGTCTTCCATCAGGATTAGTTTTCCCTTGCATCACTTTTTTCCCCCTTATTAGATTACCCATTTATTATAAAAGGATATGAAAGGATATAAATCAACAGCCAGCTGAAGAGATCCATGGGGTGAGAGGCCTTCTGTCTTCCTGTAGTGTGTGGGGCCTGGATCAGAGGCATGTGGAGGTATCCTAGTTCCCTGGTGGGGAAGCTCTCCTAAATAAAGGGCTCTCTCTATTCCTGATTAACATTACCCCATAGCTTCCTCTAGAATGGATGCTTCATGAGGGGAAGGACCATATCTTATTTTCTTGCTCAACTCCAGGGCCTAGTGCATAATTGAGCCTGCTAGGAGTTCCCCCTGTCGTATAGTGCGCTAAGGATCCAGCACTACCTCAGCTGTGGTGTAGGTCACAGCTGTTTCTCGGATTTCATTCCTGGCCCAGGAAATTCCATATGCTGTGGGTGCAGCCCTAAAAAAAAAAATGAGACTGGTAGATTGCAGATGTTCAGTAATTATTATCCAATAAATAAATGAAAAGGCAAAGTTCACATTTCACTATAGATATGGAAAAGTCTAAATACTTGTTTTGCTGGCCACAGCACCTAGAATATGGGCACATAACTGGTTATCAGCCAAAGGCATATGGCTCTACCTCTCCATGGAGTGGAACAATGGAGCATCCATTCTGGAGTGGTGGGAACAGCAGTGACATCCAGTTTCCAGCAGTGATGAGAATGTGCTTGGAAGGACTAGCATTATTCAAAATCGGAGGGGAGGTTATGCAAGCTTGGCACCCAGGAAGATTTGTGATGAACTAGCACAGATGGAGTTTGGCTGCCCACCCCTCCCTTGTTCCTACCCACCCTATAAGCATCCTTCTTCACTCTTCCCAGGGATGCTATGAGTATCCCAGTATCCTCACAAAAAGTTATTTTTGCTTAACTTGATCATAGGGGCCTTCCCTGATTCTGCATAAACGGCACCCTCGGTACTCCCTGTCTTCATCACCCAAATCCATTGAGGACAGCTTGAGAGTTTGAAATGTGTCTTCTGGAATTTGGGGAATGTAATGTCTGACATCCATTGGAAAAGGCAAAGATGAGAGTCAGCAGGGCAGAAGGAGAAAGGGCTGAGGTCTGCATTTGGGACTTAAGTGAACGACCACATTCATAGGTTACATTCAAAGGCTGTGTTGAGGGCTTCTCTTGGACTAGATGTGGGCTATTAACACAGGAGAGCTGGAGTGGATTCACATCAACTTCTCTACATTAGGGCCACCTTACCTGGTGTGTGAGGGAACTTGAGAAGAAGGACACAATGGAAGGAGATGGAAGGACAAGCTAGAGAAATATGGGATGCACTACTTGCATGCTGAGAATTGTAAGTTAATATCTCCTCTGCTGGGGTCTCTTAAGAATTCAAGACAATTTCCTAGAGAGTCAGATACCTGTCCCACTATGAGAAGTCATCTTTCTGAATAAAGAATTCTAACTCAACTCTGATTGGGTTAGCAAGGATAGAGGAAAAGGGGTAGAAGCCAGCAGGCAAGAAGAGAACATCCATCTTCCTCCCCTCTCTCCCAGCTCTCACCTGGCAAGTCATCAGCCCAAAGACAGCCTCAACGGGGCCCAGGGAAAATGGCACAACTTTATATCAAATTAAACAGATATGACACCACACATCCTGTTTTCTGAACTGGAACTATGTTAATGCCTTGAAGTGATTTCAGAACTTCAACTAACAATTGCCATTTACCTCTTACTGTCCAAGATTGTATCTAGGTTCACAAGAACAGAAGGAGGAAAGACAATGCTACTTTATGATCATTCCCTGAAGTTCTGGTTGTATAAGTGATCAGTTAATTTTAAATATCAGGGGATGGTAAGCTAACAATGAAGCAGGTGATATATTTTTCCTCACCTTAATCATCTTTCCCTCTTCATCTCAGGGATCATTGTCATTTTGCTCTGATTTCTCTCATCAAATGAAAATACATAGTAAACACATGTTTTTTTTTTTAAAACTGAATTTAAATTAACATTTTAATTAGTTTAAATTAAAATTTTTTAACTCTCTTATTTGTGCCTAAAACTGTTGCTCTCTCTAGAATAATTACCACTTCAAGGAGATGCCCTGGAAAACCATCTTAATGAAAAGTAATCCATCAGTGCTTGGATTTCTAGCAAAAGATAGAAGGCATTGTAATATGGCATTATTTTGCCATGCTTGGTAGAAAATTTCATATATAATCTGAGAATGTCAGGCATTCAGTATTTGTTGAATGAATATATGATAAGTCACTCTTATACAAATGGCACAGTTAGTGGATGTAATGCAAATGCAAAGACCTGAGATATGAAGGAAATTGGTGGGGAGTGTGAAGCAAATCACTTTCATAGGATAAGAGGAAGTGGTAGAAAAGGAAGGAGCAGATGTTTGATCATAAGAACAAAATCAACCAATTCATTGTTGGAGAACCAATATTAATCATGAAAAAGTAGCCAGCCACATTGTAAAACAATTACCTTAGGGGGTTAATAATTAATTAAACCAACAAAGCACTATCTTTCAGAAAAGAGAAAAATCTGTTTCTTCTAACTTAAGCAATTCAAGCATTAGAGAAAAAAATCAATTGCTCAATAATTACTTATTGAAATTCTGTTAATTGGTCAATCTAAACATACCGCAGTACTGTATCAATTATTATTTGTAATTTTAATGTTAATGATTCAGAGTCAAACATTTTCCGTATTTCTTCTAATCACTTGCATTTTTGGTTGTCACATAGATATCATAGTTTCAGAGGGGGAAGGGATCTTTAAGAATGTTTCACTAATATGCCATCCAAATTTTGCCAAGTGCACACAGGACATGTATGCTTACCATAAGCAACATACTTGATAATTTCTTTATTGGAAACTAGCTGATATGTGATGATGACATAGTATGAATAGCATATGACTGTTGCAAATATTATTTACATATTGAATGTGTCTTTACAGGGTATTGCATACTTTTTTGTTGTTTATATCTACACATTTTTCACTTTGTCCGTATACAGCTGCTATATTTATTCTATAAGCACTTTAAAATTCAATGACTATTTTCTCTTCACTCAGCTCAATGTCATATCCTTAAAAAAAATTTCCCTGATCATCTAGAAGTAGGGTACCCACTACATATACTTAACTTCTAGAAATACAATGGTGAGTGAAAATTATAAAATTTGTGTTTAATACCTAGTTCTGCACTGCAGTGTACACTCATCAAAGACAGAGGAAGTTCACTCTGGTCTTCCCAAATCTAGCATAGTAGGTACACAAGGTAGTACACCTAGCATATTGCTTGGTCTATATGAGGTGCCCAGTAAATGACTGCATGAATGAACTAAGTCAACAAATAACAGAATTTGTTTTGTGCTTTGCTGAACTGTGCAAATGATAAACAAGCCATAGTTGATTTGGGCTCATTTTCTTTTTGGCTAACCTATTATTGCCAATTGCATAGTTCAAGTCCTTTAAGAATAATTTTACTTGATTCATCAATAAGTATCTGTTTTCACCTCTTATGTGTGAAGCTGAATATATCTTCTGAATTTTACATTCCTTTGATAACTTGCTATCTGCCATCTAATCTAAATTATTTGACTAGGGAGTGCTCTTAAAAATTATATAGTCCACATTTTTTTTTTTTTTTTGGCCATGCCCACAGCATGTGGTAGATCCCGAGCCGGGGATGGAACCCTGCACCACTGCAGTGACATGAGCCACCGCAGTGATGATGCGGGACATTTAACCCACTGCACCACCAGGGAACTCTATATAGTCCACATTTTTAAAAAATTTTCTTTTTCTTTTTTGGCCACCCTGTGGCCTATGGAGTTCCTGGGCCAGGGATCTGATCTGTCTGAGCTGCATTTGTGACCTACTTGACGGCTGTGGCAAAGCTGGATTTACAAGGAGATCCTGCTGAATAGCATTGAGAACTATGTCTAGATACTCATGTCGCAACAGAAGAAAGGGTGGGGGAAAAAACTGTAACTGCAATGTATACATCTAAGGATAACCTGACCCCCTTGCTGTACAGTGGGAAAAAAAAAAAAAAAAAAAAAAAAGCTGGATCCTTCAATCCCCTGTGCTGGGCCATGGATTGAACCCATGTCCTGGCACTGCAGAGATGGCACAGATCCTACTGTACCACAGTGGGAACTCCCCACTTTTTTTTTTTTTTTGTGAAAAAGCATTTTCTTCAGTTTGCATCTAGGAATTAGTTGTCTGAAATTCTTTGAACACTTTCAATCACTGTAAAAAAACTGATTTCTTTGCAAGAAAGCCCAATCTGTTAAATTATTGGAAACTTCTCTATGCTAGCCTGAACTCTTCTAAACTATAAAGTCTCTTATGGGTGCTGGTGTTGCACTCTAAACAAAGCCCCCAACTGTTTTTTTTTTGCTTTTTAGGGCCGCAATCATGGTGAAGTTCCCAGGCTAGGAGTCAAATCGGAGCTATAGCTGCTGGCCTATATCACAGCCACAGCAACACAGGATCCGGGTGGTGTCTGCCATCTATACCACAGCTCATGGCAACACTGGATCCCTAACCCACTGAGCAATGCCAGGGATCGAACCCTCATCCTTTTGGATACTAGTCAGATTCCTTAACCACTGAGCCATGATGGGAACGCCCCACAACTTTTGTATAATGGATTTTTCTGTATTGGAAGGAAGCTCTTATGCCTTCTCAACCAAATAAACATCCATGGCTCCTTCACCTGTTAACTAAAGTTCTTAAATGACACTGTAAACCAACTATAATGAAAAAAATAAAAATCATTGAAAAATGTTCTTAAATGATGTTTCACCTTACTGGTCATTTATATTTTACAAACTCTCCAAAAATGTGATACCCAAAATAAGGGCAGTGTTCCCTAGAAGGTCAATGTAGTGTTTTGAACAGAATTTTGCCTCATATGACCTTCAAGGGATCTTATGATTCAATACTAAGTCATTGGCAGTTTGTTCTAAGATAACAGGGCATGATAAACTTACAATTTTTGTTAGATTGTGCCCACTTCCAGGGAAAAAAAATGAGTAGCCTGATAATTGGTGGAGGCACAATTATATTTTATCAATCTATTTCCCTTCACAAATGTCAGTGATGGTGAGCCAATTAACCATTGCTTTGGATTGATTTGAGTGTCTGCTCCACCTTCTCCACCTTGACAGGCTGGTGATACAAAACAGTGAAACTGTTTATGCTAGATATTTTGAACAAATGGCCAACAAATTTATTCAAACAAAGTCTTCTAGAAAAATACAATCATGATTCAAGAGAAATGGTGTCGACTGTGAAAGAGAGTACTGATTATCTCTGCTTCAGTCTGAGAATCATATATGGTGGAATTTATTTCAACATTTCTCTGTATATGGATGCTTAATTAAATCATGTCCCATGAAACCTAATTCTATCATTAGACAATAAGATATATCTCTATTCCTAACAAATAATTCCCATGGTTCATAATGAGTTTTATATATGAGCCATTCTATGTTTGATTCTCTAAAATTGTCATATTTTTGGAAAACAGATGATAACATATTAATGATTAAAAGTTATAGGTAATATGTAGAAAGTGGGAAGATATGTCTAAGAACATCATATTACTGAGGTTTCTTATTGGTGACATCCTAGTCTATTGTACACAGTATAATCTTCAATGGAAGTTGCATTAATTGTTTTTGAGAAGGTGGTGTAAATAAAACAAGTATTGTTGAAACATCCACTTTATTTTTTAAAATTATTCAATCAACAACATGTATTTAGTGTAGGGAGTATGCCAAGCTATTGAGTTGTCAATTGTGAAAATCACATGCTGTCAGGATTCCTTGAAGAAGTGTTTTTAGAGACAAAATATGTAAGACACAGAAATCCGTAGTACTAAATGCTGATTTACCACTACTCAGATTTTCTCCTTATATCTGACAGTTTGCAACACTTTAGATTCATACATTTTTCCTAAGCATCTCAGAAATTAGTTGTAGAAGATAGCTGACTGAGAGGAACTCACATTTCTCTATTTATTTATTTATTTTTATTATTATTATGGCCACACCCAGAGCATAGGGAAGTTCCAGGCCAGAGACTGAATCCGAGCCACAGCTGTGACCTATGCCATGGCTGCGGCAATGCCAGATCCTTTAACCCACTACTCTGAGCCTGGGATTGAACCTGCACCTAGGCAGCGACCTAAGCCATTGAGCCACTGCAGTTGGGGATTCTTAATCCACTGTGCCGTGGGGGGAACTCTAAGAGCTCTTAATAACCTTTTATTTTACTTGAATATATAGTAGCAGATAAAACTTTACTATTCTTGGAGTTTCGGAGACCATAACTGGATATGTTTATACAGTAGACAGAGGAAAAAAAGTTAATTTCTACTTTCTATGCAAAACAGAGAGAACCAGCAGTTCAATTGAGACGTTAACCTTAAAAAGAAGTGAGACTGCCAATGCTCACTACTTGAGTGTTTAATCTGAATCTGAGAACAGAAGAGCAGAAGAGAAAGAAGCCCATTGCTATGCTTGCTAACTCAGACTGGTTTCCCCATCGCTGCTAAAAAGGCAGAGCTGGGTTGCGTAATTGAGAAAGCTTAATGGTCAGCCCTGGGATTGAAACAGACACTTGTGCTTAAGCACTTTTTCATGCTCCAGTAGGTAAACTATTAATGGACAGATAACACCATCTTAATTTCTGATACTGCTTCATGGAAAAACAATACAGCCAGTCCCAAGGAAGGATAATTTAAAAATAACAAAAATAAGAACTAAGGTTAAAAAGTTTAAAGCCAGCTGACTGCCTGTCTGGCTTTGAGTTTAGCATTAACTTTCAGATAGGAATGAGTCTTTGAATCAACGCTTACGCTTTTAGAAGCAAGAGCTATTAAAGGTGGATAGACAGAAAATGAAAGGTCTTTGTACATGTGTGAAATATCACAAGATAGATGAAATGCCAGACTAGCCTTTGCTGTTACCACAAGGGGGACACCTTCTGGGGACAGAAATAGACTGAAAGGAAGAGAAGGCTTTTTTTAACCCATATCCCTCCTCTCCTGTCTCCCCCAAGCACGCAGAGAGCCAGTGAAAGACTGTAAATGACAGGGATTTGCTGTGAGAGAGAACCGAGGAGATTCAGGTCATTAAAAAGTTCTTAGGATTAACTCTTACATCTCATTTCATAGATGGGCAGGTAAATTCTCTTGAAACGGGATTTCCAAACTGCTCACTCTCAAGTTGTTTCTTCTCTCTCTTTTTGTCTGTTCAGCACATGGAAAGATTAAGCATGTTCCCTTTTAACTGTCGAAAGGGAAGTCTCATCATCTGACAGTGTACTTCCGAACAAAATCAACCTTTTTTTTCTTTTTTTTTTTTTTTTTTTTTTAAGTAAAGTGACCAGGGAGTTCCTGTCGTGGCTCAGTGGTTAACGAATCCGACTAGGAACCATGAGGTTTCGGGTTCGATCCCTGGCCCCACTCAGTGGGTTAAGGATCTGGTGTTGCAGTGAGCTGTGGTGTAGATTGCAGATGCAGCTCAGATCCCAAGTTGCTGTGGCTGTGCTGTAGGCCGGCAGCTGTAGCTCTGGTTAGACCCCTAGCCTGGGAACTTCCATATGCCATGCTGCCCTAGGAAAGACAAAAAAAATAAAAAAAAAAAAAAAAAAAAGAAAGAAAGTAAAGTGACCAAAGGCCGGGATAGGGAGAGTGTGAAGTGAATGGGGAGGAAAAGCAAAGTCAAGTTTTTTTGCACTAAGCCATTCATTTCCTCATTCATATTTTGTCTTCTTCCCAACCCAAAACATCTTTACTTGTAAAGGTGGCTTATGTTCACAGGAGTTCTTTCCTTGTGTCATCTTAGTATTACATAGCATTTGATTTCTTAACCTGACTGAGATTTTTCAGGACTCTGCTCATGTCTTAGAAATCTTTAATATCTTCACAGAGTATCTCTTTGTTATTAGTATTTCAGGAGAAGTGGGGAGAGGACACACAGTGCTCTGTGATTGAACCTTCCATCTGTGGCAGTGTGGGCTGGGGGTGGGGAGGAGATTACAGTGCTGTACGAGACCATGGCTGTGTGACAGAGCAAAGAATCTTGGCTTTGGAAGTAAAAGATCTGTGTTAGAATCCTACAAGATAACCATAATTACAGTAACAATAATACTCTAATGACAATAACTGTCATTGATTGGATGCTTACTGTGTCAGGCATAGGATTAAGTGCTTTGCAAACATCTATAGCTGCTGCCGAAGCAGTTATCAGGCTCCTGTTGTACAGACAGAACATGGAGGCTTAGAGTACTAAAGAGCACAGCCTATGGTGACCCAATGCTCATAACTTACAACAGAAACTGAATCAGAAATCAGGTCTGTCTGTTCAGTTTCACCATCTGTAAAACAAAGGTATAATGTACCTCAAATTTTGCTGTGTTTAAATGGGATTACATTTTATAAGCAAGTGAGAAATATATACACAGAAGTATTTGTGTTAAGGTGAACATGACATATAGACCAGGTGGAGGATAGGAAATGGTGTCCTCATTAGCTGGGGTCCAAGGCAAAGAACATAGGAGCAACTTTTCTTGCCAAGGCCATGACTCTGGCCTTCTGATCAACCTTAACACTCTCTTCTTGTTTTTCTGACATTTGGTGTTACTCCTTTAAGATGCCAGAGCAGCCGTTTCAACTCTGGTGGGAAGAAGACTGTGGCATATTGTTGGAAGGGGAAGTGGGGGAGAGACTCAGTTTCACTGTGGGATTAGAACACTTTGGTTGAAGAAGGAGAGGGGATATAAAAAAGCTTGAGGGAGGAAGAACAGACAGACCAGTTCTCCTCCTTGAGACAGACACAGCACTTAACTTTTAGGCTTCTGCTCTAACAAGATCCATTACATGACTTCTGAACAACCTTCCTGTGGGGTTGGTCTCTGGGCAGGAAAAGGATCAGAAGAACATGGGTCAGCAGGATTCTCTAAAGGGAACAATTCCTGAACTTTAGCCACCCCCCCCAAACCCAAATCTCCAAGAAGTTAATACGGTATCACCTTATTAAAAAGACAGTCCTCAGGGTGTTCCACTGTGGCTCAGTGGCAATGAACCCGAATAGCATCCATGAGGATGCTGGTTTGATCCCTGGTCTGCCTCAGTGGGTTAAGGATCCGGGATTGCTGTGAGCTGTGCTGTAGGTCACAGATGCAGCTCAGAGCTGGCATTGCTATGGCTGTGGTGTAGGCCAGCAGCCATAGCTCTGATTCGACCCCTAGCCTGGGAATTTCCATGTGCCATGGGTGCGGCCCTAAAAAAATAAATAAATAAAAATGAATAAAACGCACTCCTCAGATTTTATAGCCCAATATGAAGTGAGGCAACTTCCCTCACATGATGATCATTTCTTTAATTTTTTTTTAAATCCATGTATTGTGGCAAAACACATGTAACATAAAACTTACTGTCTTAACCAGTTTGAGATGTGTAGTTAGTTTGGTGGTATTGAGGATATTCATATTATTGTGCAACCATCACCACCATCCATCTTCAGAACTCCTCTGTAATGACATGGACTTGAAGCTGGAGGACGTTAAGCCAAGTGAAATAAGCTAGACACAGACATAGAGATTCTGTATGATCTCCTCACAGGCAGAATCTAAAACAACACAACAACAACAACAACAACAACAAAACCAAAAGCAAACCCAAATCAAACAAAAAATACCAAACTCATAGAAAAAGAGATTATTAGACCAGTGGTTACTGGAGGCGGAAAGAGCAAGGAAGGGGAATTGGAGGAAGGTGGTCAGAAGGTACAGACTTTCAGTTATAAGGTAAATAAGCACTAGGGAGGCAATGTACAATATGATGACTATAGTTAGCCCTGATATATGACATATAGGAAAGTTACTGAGACAGTAAATCCTGAGTTATCACAAGGAGAAAAGTTCTTTTTTTTTTCTTTTCTTTGTTCTTTTCTTTTTATTGTGTCTGTATGAGATGATGGAAGTTAGTTGAGTCTGACTATTGTGGTAATTATTTCACAATATATGTAAATTGAACCATCATGCTGTAAGCCTTGAATTTATACAGTCATGTGTGTCCATTATTTCTTAACTAGACTGAAAACAAACAGGAAAGCTGAATTCAGAGTAACACAGGGTAGAATGGTGGTTACCAGATGTTGCATAGAGGGAGAAATTGGAGATTAAAAAAAAAAAAAGTAGAATGGTGGCTGCCAGAGGCTGGGAAAGGGCAACATGATGATACAATTCTAACATTTGTGCCATTAAATGTGTGTTAAAAGCAAACACAAAAATCTATTTTTTCCTGGCCTATCAAGACACATTCATGAGAATTTTGATGACATTAAATATGTATAAGTTATGCTTCTACCACAAAACTAGCCAAAGTGTGAATATTTTACTCATATCTAAGTAAATATGCATCATTTAAACATCATCAATCACTCAGCATGTTTATTATTTATGAGGGCAGATGCAATGTGCTTGACTTTGAAATATGTGGCTCATTGGAAAGCATGGAGAGATAAATTTCTTGTTATTCTTTTAAACTTTGATTATTGATTTGGATTCTAAATAGAAACTAGTATTTCAGAAGGCAATAAGCACAGGATAATTTTGTTGTGTAGTTTTTAGATCTTCATTTATTCTTTTTATATCCTGTAATTGTTTGTTTTTCTAAATCTTCCATTTGTACATGGAATGCAAAACTGAGCTACTTTTTATACATACAAATATATTAATTTATTCAAGACTGATTAGAACTTCTTAGATACCTAGCATTCCAGTAAGTGTTGAGGAAACAAAGATGAGTATCTTTAATCTTAATGAAACTTTGATAAATGAAAAATTCTGTGTACATGCTGAAAGTGTGAAATTGCATATAATATGGTAATATTTTGAGATGATTTGTTGAGAATGGGAAGGAGTCATGGATTCACAACTCTCTATTCAGATAACTAGGGATGTCTAAGAATAAAACTCAAAATGAAAGACTTGTGATGTAAGTTCGGCAAAGATATTGCAACAAGGTATTAGTAACATCAGTGAAAACAAGCAAAATCTCCTGTATAAAGCAAAGCAAAGCTTTATGTTGGCTGCTAACTAGTTGGAACATATGAACACAGATGCTAATCCTGTTATAGAAAAATGTATCATACTAGATATCATACTTGGAAAGGATATTTACAAGTCAGGAAAAAGGAGGAGTTGGTAAGCAATATTTTCTCAAATCTGGACTTGAAAACCCTATATTTCTTACCAAATCTATAGTTCTTCAATATAAGAATGTGAAAATAAAAATCCCAGTGATAAAATATAGAATTTATATTCTGCGTTTGTAAGTCCCAAAGACAAACTAACACAAAGGAGGTTCTCTGCATATAAGAAAGGATAATATTACATAATATCTGTATTTCCCCTGTGCATAAAATTTAACCCTTGCGGAGGACCTTTGGTAATTATCCAGTTCTTGTTTTATCATTGAAGAAGATTAGATCTAGAAAATGAAAATAATTTACCAAGATCACAGGGAACGGGAGAGTTTGAGAACTTCATCGAGACCCCAGGTCTCTCGCCATCATAGTGCAGAGAGCTTTCCCATATTATTTATATGAATGGACAAGCAGCAGGAGCTATATTCTGTAGTGGCAGGAGCTATATTCTGTATCTGTAATGGGTTTTACCCTTTCTTCAGAGGAAAGAAGAATGCACTTCCTCCTTTTTCCCTCAACATAAAAAAAAAAATTGATACTTTTTACCTTTTTGCAGCCTTGAGAAATGTTAGGTCAGATCTTGTCCACTCAAGTGTGTGTGTGAGTGCCTTCTCCCCTCTGCAGGCCTCTGCAGTCACTACCATCAAATATCCGAACCATTTGGCCCAAATTCTAACACACAGACCTGACAGGGCTCGCTGTCCCACTGCCCTTTGCTGATCCATTCATTTACTTGTGATTTCTTTTAGGTACCTGGACATTTTTGTCCTCAATCCAATAGCTCTTTTGAAAAATATTTTTAGTTCATACACTAAAAATAAACCCCAGGTTCTAAAGAGGAAACACAAATATGAGGAATTGCTTTTGAGATTAATAAATTTTAAATATGTAAATGGGACCTAGAGATTTCTTAATTTCATCTTTCCTTTGGCTGCTGTTCAGGTAAGTTTATGTCATTCACTCATAAATGCAATTTGTGTCAGTTATTGGCAGAGCTGGGATCAGAGGTAAGAGCTTTTGCCTTTCTGTCTGATGACTTTGGTTGTATTTTCTAAGAAAAATACAGAGATAAATACAAGGGGAAAAATTAAGAGGAACTATTTGTTATATATCAAGATTTTGTGTTTTTTTCACCCATTTTCTCATTTGGTGATCCCTCCCCCTCCAAAACCAGTGAAGTCTATATTACTATCTTTCATTTCAAATGAAGAACTGAAGCTAAAACTTAAGTGACAAGTCATACTGCTGGGAGATGAGGTTTGATACCTAATTTGTCAACTTTGTACTCTGTTTACCTTTAACATAAGCACCATGATAAAGTGAAGATAGATGAAGTTGATAAGTTATCTATCAGTTGATAAACAATTTTATGATAATTCATAGGTACAGTTTCCTGACTGTTCATGAAATAAAAAAAATACAATTTTGAATGGCGATTATCCAAGTCATAAGACGTGGTGGAGACATAAGTTTAAATTCTGGCTTGTCAGCCTAGAATATAGTAGCTCAAAAATGATAGTTGTAATTATAATTTGTATTATTATTCTCTCTGCATCTGAAAGCAAAGTATCTTCTGATGAATAATATATCCTATATGAAATGTGTAGGAGAAAAGAGAAGGGTCCAAGTACAGGACAAACTCTTCAAGCATGTTTTTATCTCTTTTCCAATTATGCCTCCTCATTTTTTCATCAGATGACAATGACTAGGACAATTTATGTAAAAATGATAAGCAGTATCTAGAACAAAGAGTGGGTGTAGAAGCAAATTGCAGATGTATCAGCGGATAAAAAAAATGTACAATGAGATCCTTGGTACAAGTCTATTACTCCATTGTCTCATGCAACTTTTGATCATGAAATTTACAGCAAGAAGGGATTCCATTGGTTATTAAGTCCAACTTCTTCATCACATAGAGGAAATGGAGGTGTGAAGAAGGCTAGCAATGTGCTAATTATTTGCTTTGTGACAGAACTGGAACTTGGAACCAGGACACATAAATTTGAATGTAGTAGTTTTCCTTTGAATCTCCAAGCATTAAAACTGGTGTCTCTTTAAAACTTCACCTCCTTTATTGATAGGGTTGACCTTTGTCATAAGGGACTGTCAGTGAGTCTTTAGGTGTTAGATGTTAGAAATTCTTTGGTTCTAAAACAGTATCATTTATCTTTTTTATGGAGTCCCCATCATGGTTAAGCGGGTTATGAACCCAACTAGTGTCCATGAGGACACAGGTTCGATCCATGGCCTCGCTTATTGGGTTAAGGATCTGGCGTTGCTGTAGCTGTGGTATAGACTGGCAGTCACAGCTCCTATTGAACCCCTAGCCTGGGAATTTAACATATGTGGTGAGTGTGGCCCTAGAAAGAGAAAATTAAATTAAATTAACAATTAAAAAAAAGCAGACCCACTCAGGGGTACATTTGAAGAGCTCTGGGAAAAACTCTTCCAGCCATTCTGAAGCACTCACCCCTTACTCATTATCATTTTTTTCTCCTCACTGGAGGAAACACTGTAATAAATGGAAGAATACAAAGCTTAACTCAAACTTTAGGTGCTTTCTAAATTTTTGGATGTTTTCTGAATGGGATACACACATTGCTCTAAATAAACAGATTATGTGACTAGGAATACTTGATGTATCTCATGTGCACATTGGAAAACTGAGATGAGTTTCCAGATACAAACTGAGGCACAACCTAAGTTGTGTCTGATTTGGGCTGATTAAAATCCATTTTTCAAAGTATTACACAAAAGGATTTTGGAACTATCTGAATACAGAAAATACTGCTTATGACAAATATTTTAAACAGTTGGATTAAGATCTGGATAATGTTGCTAAAAATGCTAATGGAAGCTTCTCCCTACCACTGTGTGTTGTATTTACCTTTATAACCAGATAAATCTGTGCTTGCTTTAAAAAAAATCTAAGAATATTTATGAATATTGGAAGCTTAAAAAATTAAGGATAATATTAATCCAAAAGAGAAATATTTCAATTACTCTCTCTTCCATTGGAGTCCTCTTACTTTGAAGCTGGTGAGGTTGATAGATTTTTGAGATTGGTGAGGTTGGGTAGCCTTACAATAAATAGACTATATATATTTTGGAGTTAAATCAACCACCTAAGCCCATTCATTCATCAACATATGAATGAGTAATGTTACAAAAACCTGTATAAGTTAGTCAGGAAGACTTTAGAATGCAAACAAACAGGATTCCTAAAATGAGCCTAGCAGTTTGGAGCTAAATGAGGAAGGGAGAGACCTTCTGCTTGGGGGGGAAGAAATGAGAAAAGCACAGCTCCTTAGAATACATTTCCTTCTAATACTCCAACTTATGAGAATTATTTTGATTAATTTGTTTTGTTATTCGATAAACGTTTATGGACTACATCCAGTGTATATCTGACAGTATGCCAAGCCCTTCACACACAGAGATGGGTAAGATAAGCACATTTCTCCAAGTTGCTTAGAGTCATTGAGGAGGCAGAAAAACACACACTGACAATATATTATGGAGATATACACAGGATGCAGGAGGATCACAGAGGGAGAATACAAATCAGAAGTGGACCATGAGGAAAGAAGCATAACAGAATGGTTCTTGTATTAAATCTTGATGCAAGTGCAGGATTTGCTTAGTGAAAAGAGAAAAAGAAACACTGCAGAAAGCAGATACTGAACATGTGAGAAAATGGAGATCTGAGCCACTCTTGATTCTTTCAGTGAATCAAAAGTAGTCTGGTAAAGCTGGAACAAAGAATATCTATTGGGAAAAAGAGAGGGACAAGCTTAGGGATGTAGGCAGGGCTATAATTTCCAAGGTCTTTGGTACTATGCCAATGAATTTGGATATTTATCCTGGAAGTTATAAGGATTCACTTAAATATTTTACATATGCATATTCCAGATCAAAAATTGTGTTTGAGGAGTTCCCTGGTGGCTAAGTGAGTTGAGGATCCCACATTGACACCGCTGTGGCTTGGGCACTCCTGGAGCATGGGTTTTATCCCTGAAAGAACTTCTGCATGCTACTGGAGCAGTCCAAAAAAATCATGTTTTAGCAATATTGCTTTGGCAACCAAGTGGAGGATAGTTGAGAGCATTCAAGATGGGGGGAAGGGCATACCTTAGCATGCTACTGCAATAACTTATGTAATAAACTATGCAGTGGCAGTGGTTATGAGAGACACTGGGGGTGGGGTATGAACTAAAGGACTTGGGGATGATACGTTGTGATGGTTATTAAGGAAAGGAGTCTAAGCTGACTTCTTGATTTAAGGTTAATCAAAGCATTAGATCAACCAGAAACACCAGCGGGGTGGGTAGCAAGCTTGATGAGTTTAATTTGAAACATTAAGTTTGAGTTAGGGGATCTGTGGAAATGGGTTGAATAGAGAGTTAGGTACAAGGATGGGTGGACAGTACATACAGGGATCTTAAATTAGCCAAAGAGAGAAATGCTGTTTGTGCATGATTTCAGACCTTTATCAGGATATTTTATATGACTGCAAAAAAGAACTTTGAATCAAGTGGAGAAATATGTACTGACTGATAATAAGGTGGAAGCTTTACTGAACAACTGTGCTCAACGATTGCTGACTTGGGCTGGATAGAAAGTAAATGATGTGTTGCATGGCACTGTCTTTGGCTATTGCCAAATAATTTGTAAGAGTATCAGATGAAGATATAAAAGCTATTCTCACTACATTTGCAATAGATACCAAAGTTGGAGAGTGAAACAGGCTGGATGACATTTAGGATCCACAAAGATCTTAATAGATAAAATTTAATCAGGATGGGGCACAAGGTCTTGCACCTGAGACCCTCAAAATTACCTGCCAAGAACTTCTTGTCTGAGTTGTGGCTCTCAAACTCCTCTTCACAACAATTAAATAAATAACAAAATAGAAAAAAAGGCAGTGCACATTCAAAGATGAGTTTTTAGGCATTCAATTAAGTAGGAATTCACACTCATGTCATAAGAGAATCCACTAAGAAATTGGAGTCATAAAATTTGAGAGAAATGTAATACCTCCTGGTTTTCAGAGACTTCAGAGGGTGTTAGTTGGAATAGGAATGATGTTCTATAACATCATAGGGACTAGAACTAGAATTACTAGATTAAAAAAGTTTCCTCTCTCTGTTAATTTCTGTGACGAACTTGCCCATAATGGAGTGAATAATAGCATTGACTCTGGAACCAGATTTGTCCAGCTCTGCTGTTTTTGAGTTGTGTGACCTTGGGCGGATTTACTTAGTTCCTCACCTTGAAATGAGGATGATATGAGGATCCAGCTTATAAGGATACTGTCAGGAGTTAATGAGTTAATATATGTAAAAGCACAGAGGAATTGCTTTACGTGTTAACTACCATTGTTCCTATTAGCTTTAGGAACATAGAGGGTAACTGACCTCCCCTTCGCCCCACTCCACCAAAGGAAATATTAAGTAGAAAAGCAAATTTAGAGGTACTCTTTAAGCACCTTTTAAGAATTTATGGATCACTTGTAAACCAGTGTCTAGAAGTTGGTGAAAGTTCCTGAGCATTCAAATTGCTGGCTTACCCGCGCCCAGGGGATACACTTCAGAGTGTTTGGAACATCAGCTGCAAGCAATGGCCTCCATCTGAGGACCCAGGACAATGTTCTGCTCTGGTATCTGACAAGGTTAGGCACTTCTTTTGTTTTTGAACTCATCTTCTTGCCTTCATCCTTTTACATACTTTAGTTTTCCATGTATGTTTCTGGCCTCTATGTCAATGGCAATTCAGAATCTGTTTTTCTGGCCCACTGTCCCTGACTCTGATCTCATGTCCTTACTGGGGGTGAAGGCAAAGGGCACCGAGAAACTTCTACTTCTAAAAATTCCCAGGCATGAACTTAACTCTCCAGACCACAAGCAAATACCAGATTTTCATGGAAAATGAAAAAAAGGCTTTTTTGCGTCTGCAGGGGATAAGAAGAACCTTGTTATTTTGTAGCCACTAAATCAGCACGCCACTGGCTTTTTTTTTTTTTTTCTTTTTAGGGCCACACCTGTGGCATATGGAAGTTCCCAGGCTAGGGGTTGAATTGGAGCTACAGTGGCTGGTCTATGCCGTGGCCACAGCAACATAGGATCCAAGCTGCTTCTGGGACCTACACCACAGCTCACAGAAATGCAGGATCCTTAATCCACTGAGGAAGGCCAGGGATGGAACCCACATCCTTCACCTGCTGAGTGACAACAGGAACTCTGGCACTGGCTTTTAAATTGCAGACTGATGCTCCTCAGACCACTGAGTTATCTACCCAGCAACTGAACTAAAATGTCTGGGTCAAATCTCAGAATCATATCCATCATCCATTCCACTCCATCCCTGACCCATACCTTTGTCCTGAACCATCATTTCCCATACTGAATTCCATGGAAAGCTGGCATCACGAGATATTAATTATCTCCTTGAAAAAAATCAAATCTCTAGACAATTGAGAAACACGGCATATCATCAGCAGTGCTTAGATACTCCCAAACCAAATTAGCTTCTCAAAAGCTCCACTAACTTCTTCATATAGAACTAATTTACCTGGATTTAACCAAGTAGTCCCTAGTTTATTCTCTCATAGAATTATTTTTCATTTATAGCCCATTAATACTCAATTCACTGGTATTTGGTGAAAGAGTTTGATAGCTACTGATTTTGGCTGATTTTCTTTGAACACCTACTCAGCACTAATTTATTCGCGAAAACAGCCCTTTAATTAGGGCGAGCATATGTCCCAGTTTGCCTGGGACATTCCCAGTTCACTGCTGTTGATCCAGTGTGATTATTCATTCTTCCCCCTCTTACTCTCAAAAATGTTCTGATTCTGATGACCAATTACCTAGACACTTCACTTATAAGGTATCAATTATTATCACCTGCTTGTTTGCTTTCTTGATTGATTGATGGATATATTGCTTGCCTTTCTACAATTTATCCTCCCTACTGCAGCTGGAGTTAAGTTTGAACAATGTATATTAGTTCATTTCATGTCTCAGTTCATAACCCTCCAGTGGTTACCTGACACTCTTGGAATTAAGGTCCCCTAACTGAATCTTCCAAATCTGTGGGATTCAAAGACCTAATGAATTAGCTTCTAGCAACATCTCTGATGTCACTTTTTACCACTCTCTTACTTTTTATCCAGCCTCACTGGGTTTTCTTACTATTCATAGAACAGATCAAGTATACTCCCACCTCAGTACTTTACACTTGCTAGTTTTTTTCCTCTGTCTGGAAATCTCCCCAATTACTCACCTAACTTGTTTCCTCACTTCATTTAGTTTTCCGCTGAAATTTCATATCATTTGATCATCCTATCAAAAAGCGCTTTTCCTTCTCTCTCTATCTCCTTATCCTGCCATCCTTTTTGTTTATGTTTGTATTGAGTTATAACATCACAATATATTAGCCCTCTGGTACGGTACCTCCATTGGAATGTATATATCCACTTATACTATTTCAATCATGGTCAGTTCTTCAGCATGAATTAGCAAAATAGTTAAAAAAAAAAAAACCTGTTCACTCACCCTTGCTCACTTTAGAAGACTGATACTTTAAAATAATTTTCCAATTTCATTAATGTCCCTCAGTTCCAGGTGTTTTGACTGGTAAGCGCTCTCTCTTTCTCTCTTTTTGACTTTTTATGACTGCACTTGTGACATATAAAAGTTCCCAGGCTAGGGGTCAAATCTGAGCTATAGTTACAGCCATGGCAATGCCAATTCCAAGCTACATCTGCAATCTATGCCACAGATTGCAGCAACGCCAGGCCCTTAACCCACTGAGTGAGGACACAGATCAAATGTGCATCCTCACAGAGACAATGATGGGTCCTTAACCAGTTAGGCCATAATGGGAACTCCTGCAAGTGCTCTCTTTTGATGTGAATGCAGTCTTTTAAAAAATATGAATTAAATTTACCTTCCTCATTTTTGAAAATCTGTAATTGATCTAGAGACAATTAGAAGCAGAGAACTTTCTATAGACCACCTAGTATGGACTCCCAGTAAGACAGGGAAACAAGGTAAAGAAGGACGTGGTCCTACAAGTCCTTCAACATGGAAATGGACATCTCTTACCTTTTGGTTTGTTCCTCATCAAGCCCCTTGTGAATTGCCCTTGTCCACCCCAGCAGTGATTTCAACCCTGTGGCCCATCTCATCTCCTACACAGGTGGGACCTGAGCAAAGGTCAATAAGACTATATCATCCTCTGTGGATGCAGTAGGTGGTCCCAGTTTCAGGTAGTGTTATAGCCGGGGAATCAAACTATCAAAGGAATTCTTTCTATCTTCCCACTCTGCTTTATTTTCCATATAAATCAAGCTCTTACCATGATGCAGCAAAGGGATTGTGCTCATAATCTCTAGACATCACCCTCATGCTGGCCTTCTTGGAAGAATGAAAACCCTTCCCTCTCCCAGCATCCATATCAATTCCCCAATAGGATTCTGATCAGTTCTATTTGGTTCATCCTAGGCCAATGCATATAAGTGCAAAGGCAAACAGACAAGGTGAATATAGCCCTTTAATGGTTCTGTGTCTTGATGTAGATGCTGGGTACATGGACACATGAGTGAATTCTATTTATGATAATCCACTGAACTGCACAGCCACAGGTTTCTGTAGGTAAATTCTACTTCAATACATGGTAAAAATCAAATCAACCCAGCCAAAAAGCCACCTCCTTCAATGCTGAACTATTTGTCTTTTCCCAACCCTAATGTGGCATATTTTCCTTTTTCGTACAGACTTTTGCACATGCTGTTGCCTCCACCCCATCACCAATGGCCTACACTGTTTGATTCACTCTTTATCATTGTTCTCCTTAAACTTCTTTGTGACCCTTAACTGCTGTGATTCTCTGCCCTACCAGACTGTTCTTCAGCACTGTATCTCCTGGTATTTAATGGAGCTCCAGGAACTCAATGAGTCTAACACAGTGACAGAGTAACATGATTACATTGGTGTGACATACTGAGAGAACTCTATTCTAGGTGCTCTGGGAACACCATAATAAAAGCACACAGGCATACAAATACAGAAGTAAACAAACATACCTTCTACAGTAGGCTGAAGCTAAATCCAAAGAGAACATTTGATTTATCATCTCCCAAAATCGACAAAAACAATATTCAAAAGACTTTATGCTTTTAGAATAGTTCTGTGCATGTGTGTAGATGCAGATATTAAAGAAGGAGCTTGAATAGGCATTTGATAAGCTAGGCATCCTTCTATGTTTTTCATATAGAGTCCTGTTAAAGAGCTTGTCCTTCATGTTAAAACCATGTGTCAAATGAATTCTTTCAGAGAAAGAACTGATTTCAAGTTAACTATTTCCAGGAGATCTTTCCATGATTGGATGATAGCAAAATTTCATTATATGTATTAATATATAATCAGTTAATGGCGGCTGCCAGCAACAATCTACTGAGATTGACTCTGAGGCTAATTTAGACTCCGTCAGCATGTTTGATGTCTGCTAGCAATGCTGCAAGGTCAAAGAGGGCAGTGGATGGGCTACACCTCATCTTGATTCTAAACCATCATCCAGCATAACAACAAGGTTGTACCCAGGTTATCCTTCTGCAGGATTTCTTAGAGCGAGTGACATGTAAGTGTATCCTCTGAATATCTGATAGGGAGATTCATTTTTATACAGTATTTCACAGGTGAAGTTTTTGGATAATGGGACCTTTTCTTTCACCAGAGATGGTCAAGAACACATCCTTCTCAGATCACATTTTGGAAGATGTGTTTTGGAAAGTCACAACCTTGGTGCACTTTCCGAGATCTGGTTCTTAAACTAGTCAATGAATATTTATTATATATTCCCTTGCAAAATAGATAAAATTATCCAGTAAATTGGGCACATTTTGTTTTAGCTAGATTAATAAGGGGAAAAATTAGCTTTGGGACATATATTCTCTATATTAGTTATTTATTTAGTCTGTGTTCTCCAAAAGATATGAGCCTGGCTTGGGACACATGTATTGAACATAAGCTAATTATATGTGTCACTTAAATTTTGTTTCTTTATAATGAAATTTTGGATGTCTGGTTTTTAGCATACTATATTTTTGTTTTAGTTTTTCAGGAAGTTATGTGCTTTAGGTTAATTAGTTATTATGGCTGCAGATATGGTTGCTGATTATTGATAGTTTAAAAAATGTTACACATTAGAGCCTATAGATTTATGGGACCTGCAGTAACCTCATTTTTTAAGTTTCTAATCTTTTTATTTGCTTTCCCTATTCCCGCCCCGAATCACAGTAGATATTTATCTCTTTAAGGCAAAAGCATATTTAAATTAATAGTAGCAAAATCATCTCTGAGGAAACAGCATAACAAATGATCTTGAATATGCAGTAGAGTAAAAATAGAGAGGTAGAGGTGGATTTGACCTCTATTCCTCTGCACATGCATGATAAAAAGTGGATAGAAAAGAGCTAAACTTCCATTGTATTTTCTTTGCAAAAAATAAGTGGTTAACTTCTGTATAATTTGTATTGCCACAGTGAAATTATATTTCACTATAACTTTTATAAAACTAATACACAACTGTACAATATTGGCAAAAATTATATGTTGAATTTCTGAAGGTCTGATACCCATAAGCATAATCTAAAATGTAAGTGGAATGCCAAGTAGAGCTCTTGTTCTTAATTTTAAATTTTGAATTGGAATTTAAATGCAATTTAATATATAAGATGGGTCCCTGAATACAATACTTTCATTTAAATGATTTTTATCTCATTTTATCATTTTTATGAAAATCATCTTTGCTATGTAACAGTAAAGAGCAGGGGAAGGGTATAAAAATTCTGGCACATATTTATTGAAACATGTAAGTAATATGATAGGGAAAGAGAATGGAATACAGTCACAATATAACTTAACCTCTATTTCTGAAAAGTGTCAACAAATTGGAAATGTAAGTCTATGAAGAGCAATCAGTTCTATTTCTTATATAGTTTACATTCAGAAACACTTTTGAGTGATTAGCTTACTCATTAAACAAAGTCAAACGGAAAATAATCTGAGAAGAATAACAAGGTTTTCTCTCATTTCTTGTAGATACTATACTATATACTTTTTGTACATTAATTTTTTCATATATTAATCTAGTTGTTTCTATTTTAAAAGGCCAAGAAAGAGTTGTGGGCGGTATATGACAGAGTCTAAGAACAGGCTTCAAATTCTACCTCTTCTATTTACTTGCTGTGTGACCTTGGGCATATTACTTAACTTTTCTGTACATCACTCTTTATTTTGCAAAGTGGCCACCAATCTTGTAGGGTAATTATAAGAATTTATAAATTAACATATGTGGCTTGCTTATAAGTGTGTTTGGAGAACAGGAGAGTTCAACACATGTCAAGATAGTTATTAGGTAACTGGTCCAGCATGACAATCATGAAACATAGTTGGAATGTAGTGGATTTGCCTAAACCTAGAAATCAGGGTTCTAACCAAATAAAGGATTTTTATTTCATAATAATTTATCTAATTTAAAGCAGTAGTGTAGTTCGTTAAGATTTAGAAATGGTTTGTTAAAATTATATTTCTTTAAATGAAATTGATAATAGCATAATAAGATCATAAGTTATAGCATATACATTATTTTATGTACAGTTGCATCTTATGTCCCAGAGGATAAGCTGCTGGACAGACCAAAAGACTAGAGTTATTATTACTAGTATATATTATTAGCGATTAGAATATAATGCTTTACTATGAATAGCGTAAATATTCACTGAATTCTTCTATCTCTACCTAAAACAGATCTTGCACCGAACATGATTTAAGAAATATCTCATTAACTGGTGCTCTTCTCTTCTACTAAGATATGACTTCATTTCTGAAATACCTTTTTGTATATCTCTTCATGTTCATGGGTGCATATGTATCTCTATATATCTATATTTATTTATTTTCGATATCTTAAATGATAGTTTCCAGACTCACCATGGTATGATTTGGAGTAAGAGGGGAACTCAGTGTTCACAATCAACCAATCGAAGAGTATTTAATCAATAATTCCCTAATGTTCAATGTTAGCAGTGGGTTGATTTTAGAAACTGAATTGAAAACCATTTAAGAATTCATCTATACTCTTTTGAGATGCGATCACTCTTCTGTTTAATATTTCTAGTGACAGAAAAATTAATCTCTTAGGAAAAATCCATTTAACATTGCTTACAAAGATGGTACCACCACTTACAGGCCATCATGCTAAATTCTTTATTTGCATTTGCCACTTAATCCCTTCAATAAGGCTATTGTTGTCCACAGTTTGCAGAGAAGGAAATAGAGACTCATAAAGATGATGTTACTTGCCCCAAATCACACAGCCATTTATATATCCAAGAGCCAGGCCTGAAATGCAGCCTATTGGACCCTAACCACCCTCAGCAATTATAATTCTAATCACTGCATCTACCCAATTTCTTGAATAGTCCTCCCCACCCTGAGCTAAATAAATCTAAAGGAGTTACTTATTTTATCCCTACATTCACTCAACCCAGGATAATTTTTGAAGGGCTCAGAAAGCCCAGACTTCATCTTCTATTTAAGTGGAAGGAGTCTTTTGTGGCCCTACATAGCCTCTTAGTGTTATGGCTAGTGTTAGTTTCTTCTTCATATATTTTGCTACGTGATAAATTAATACATCTTCTCCATAAAAATCATGCACTCTCTCCAAAGTTCTTGACATTTAGAAAGGCAAAAGGCAAAAAAGGCAATGATTTACCCAATCCCTAGAATATTGTTGCTATCCAAAGTTAATTGCTCTTTTTAAGATGACTCTTTGATAATTTGCTAACACAATATAAAATATAAAATATAAAATTTCATTTAGCAGCTGTAGTTAAGAACCATAATGTCACATATACATTTTACATATATATGTGTGTATATATATATATATATATATATATATATATATTTACCTTTCAATAATTGTGGCCTGCATTCACCTAGATTCAAGGCTAAGAGGATAAGAAATATCCAATAGATCTATA
This sequence comes from Sus scrofa, assembly GCF_054392235.1. Taxonomy (NCBI): domain Eukaryota; kingdom Metazoa; phylum Chordata; class Mammalia; order Artiodactyla; family Suidae; genus Sus; species Sus scrofa. The sequence goes on along the minus strand of NC_139385.1, from coordinate 112,032,390 downwards.
TCAATACTGTATTATAGAGAAAACTTCTCTTTAAATATGTTGAAATGGAGTTCCCTTCGTGGCTCAGCAGTTAATGAACCCAACTAGGGTCCATGACGATGCGGGTTTGATCCCTGGCCTCGCTCAGTGGGTTAAGGACCCAGCATTGCTGTGAGCTGTGGTGTAGGTCACAGATGCAGCTTGGATCTGGTATTGCTGTGGCTCTGGTGTAGGCTATCAGCTGTATCTCTGATTTGACCCCTAACCTGGGAACTTCCAGTATGCTGTGGTGTAGGCTGGTGGCTACAGCTCCAAATGGACTGCTAGACTGGGAACTTCCAGATGCTGAGGTTGTGGGCCTAAAAAGACAAAAACTAAAAAAATAAAAAAAAGAAGGAAAGAAATTAAAAGAGATGTAGCCTGGGCATATCAGTTCTGATCAGAAAACTAGGTGATCTGGGGAGTTCCCATTGTGGTGCAGCAGAAATGAATCTGACTAGTATCCATGAGAATGAGGGTTTGATCTACGGCCTCCCTCAGTGGGCCAGGGATCAGGTGTTGCCCTGAGCTGTGGTGTAGGTCACAGATGTGGCTCGGATCCCAGTTACTGTGGCTGTGGCGGTGGCCAGCAGCTATAACTCTGATTCAACCCCTATCCTGGAACTTCCATAAGCCAAAGGTGCAGCCCTAAAAAGCAGAAAAACAAAACAAAACAAAAGCAAAAACAGGTGATTTGGATTCCTTCATCTTCCATTGATTGACCTTGAGGAAAGTACTCCAGAGTAGCCTCTCTGGAGTACTGTTAACTCGACTCATGCCTCCTGCCATTTTTAAAATTCTTAAAATCTCCAGTGGTTTGTCTGGAACCACTCAATGTCCATAATTTTTAATTACCAGAGAAAATTTATTTTATTTGAAGTTCTAAAGGGATTTTTTTTTTTTGTCTTTTTGCCATTTCTCGGGCCGCTCTCTCGGCATATAGAGGTTCCCAGGCTAGGGGTCGAATCGGAGCTGTAGCCACTGGCCTACGCCAGAGCCACAGCAACGCAGGATCCGAGGCGCGTCTGCAACCTACACCACAGCTCACTGCAACGCCCGATCGTTAACCCACTGAGCAAGGGCAGGGACCGAACCTGCAACCTCATGGTTCCTAGTCAGATTCGTCAACCACTGCGCCACGACGGGAACTCCGGGATTTTTTTTTTTTTTTGAGTAACTATTGTTACAATTTCCTTGAAACTTAATGACCTTTCATGTGGGCCACAATTGTCCATGTCTCCAGAAAAGTAAATATCTACTCTTACTGTCTTACAAATTCTCTCCCAACATTTAGGCCTATTGTTCACCATCAAAGCCCCTTAAAACATCCGTTCCACCTACTCATTGTAACACCATCAACCAGGCCCAAGAACTATCCAGTCTGGTCCCTCTGGCATATAGACAGAAGCCCCAAATCTCTGTTCTATGCTCTTAGGACAAATTTTAATTTTTCTGTCATTCATAGACACTGTGAATTTGCTTCTCCATCAGCTAACTCTAACACAGAGCATTCAAATCATTTTTTTTTTTATCGCAGAAGACTGTCAACACTTGCAATTCTCATCTCAAAATATGATCGCCTCGAGATTTTCTACATGTACAGTCATCACCAAATGCTTAAGAAGTAGTAAGTCAAAAGGGCAAGTAGCTTGACTGTCATTTTTTTTCTGTAGATGACATAGTACATATAAAAATAACAATAAGTCATTCTTTATTACTTATATTACACTTTTAAAATTTGTTTGCTGAGAAATGTAGGAATGGGAACAGACATGTCTCACACAGAGCACACATTTGAAATGTACTTGGCAGTAAGCAAACGAGAAAACAGTAGATGATGTCATATATGCATTGCATCTGATCACAAATTCTAGTGACATAATTTATAATAACCTTTTACATGTTGAAAATTGCCAGAACTCCTGCTGTGCTGTTCCTTTTGGAAAGCTGGCTAGTATGTAGTGTTTAATTAAGTATTTTCAAACCATCCTTTTGTAGGTCTGTTCCATTTTAGCTAAACTTATGACAGCTTAGTTAGCTCTGTTAGTTTAAAAAAAGAAAGCATAGTTTATTCTCTCTCTCTTTCTCTCTCTCCTGCAAATACAGAATATTTCTATTTTTCAATGAAATAAAATAGCCTATTTTAGAAATGTGAAAAGGGTTAGTTTTAATGTGTTGTTAATCTAACATGCTATCAGTGTAAATAGGATAGACATGAAAAGGAGTAATTGGATGAAAATGTGAAATTTTAGAATTATAATTACTTTAGTGATGATAATGTATTTTTATGGAAACTGAATTATTTTTTTTCTTTCCCTGATGCTTTTTTGGTATTATAGAACATCCACAGTTTGAAAGAAACCACCACATAACTAAAGTCATCTCACCTATCCCATTCCCATAGATCTAATTTATCCAAAAAACACCTCCTTGGTCGGTATTACAAACTATTTTATTATCTTACATTTGTTTATTAATCATTTTCCATGTCATGTTTTGTCATCAGAGAAGGGGAAATCACATTCAATTTTTCTTTTTTTTCCCCTCTCATGCTCTATCCAAGACTAAAAACTTACAGTTAAATGAACAGTTGGTTTAAATCTTACCTGAAATATAGATGCAATAATTCTCAACGAGACATTTTGATTTAAATTTCATTATTTTATGTACAAATTCTTTAAATTCATTATTTAAAACACATACATATTTTGTAGATATGACCTGCAATTTTGTTCCCTTGACTCTTTTGTTTTGCAGAAGTTCACAGATTTTGCTAACAATTTTAGAACTGACTCAATGATCTGACGATAATTTGGTTATTAGCTGGAGTAGCATTTCAACATATAACTGATATGCTTTGGCTGGGTTAACTACTATTCTGAAAACTAGAGTCATAGTGATTCTGATATTGTTGTCTTCATATTCGTACTTTTACTTTGGATTCGGAGACATTTAGCTTTATATGATTCTACCCCAATCTGTCATTCTCCAAACATAACCGATGGCAAAACTATAATCACACAGTTTTTCCCTCCAGCTTCTTAGTTTCCAGTCATTAACAAAAAAGAAAGAAAGAAAGAAAAATGTTAAAGGTACTGAGAAAAGTTCAGTGCTTACAGCTGGTTTCAGCAATTTCAACTTGCGCAAGACCCCATGTTTGTGAAAACAACCCAAGAATCTTTGAACAGGATGTAATCAACCTCCGATCTGCTGAGAAACGCTGCAAAAATGACTTCAGTTGCCAAAAATAATAACGTCGTTTACAAGCAGCTCTTCCTATGTCTAAGGAAGAACCAGCCACGCGTGCGAGTTTATGCTGGCTTCAGACAAGCAAGCAAGGAAAAGGGCAAATCCTTCCTCCCTCCCTTAAAATACACAGTATCGGAACCCGCGGGAAGCCGGAGCCCATTTCAAAGGTATTGGCAATATTGGCGGAGGTTCATATCCACAAAAATCCAAACAGTAAGTGACCCTCTACAAAGGGATTCTATTTGCCAGCAATTTTATGCTGCCACTTTCCCTCTGTAACCAAGCTGCCTTGTCTTGTGAAGGCAGAGCTGTTAAACACCTCTTGGTCACCGGTCCGGATTTTTTTTTTTTTTTTTTTTCAAAATATTATTTGGCAGCTTCCTGTCAGGGACATGGAGAGCTTGGGAAGGAATATTCACGAATGATCTTTTAGGATAAGTGTCATCACAAAGGCCCTGCACCTACCTCTGTCCAGACTGGCTGATGAGTCCGCGTGGGCTGGATGTGAAAAAAGACCCCGGGTAATGGCTTCTCCAAATTGACCAGAAAGAAAGGACCTGGGATGCTTGTCCTTCAAGTGTCTCTAAACATGGTTTGCATAGCTGGATCTCCGCTTATCTGTGCCTTTCGGCTTTCGCTTCCATACATGGAACTGTTCCCAACAGTAACTCCAAGCTGTCGAAAAGAAGCTATCTGGCAGCTCTCCGCTTCATCCAACACATGGATGATAAAAATACACATATAAAGATCCTTCCAGCCAGGCCCATTCCCCACACCACCATCCTGTCACTATGCCTTTGTGCAAATTCATTTTCAGGTTGGCGTTTTTACTCTCCAGACGTTTAGAGAACAACCAATTTTTACCTGATTCCCACATAGAGCTTTTAGGATGTGGGTTTCCTGAGCTTTATGAAAACACAGACACCATTGCAGTTCCTTACCAGGCTTTTCATCCTTAAAGATTTTAGTGATAAGATATGTATGAGACCTGAAAAATGTTAGTGAATGAATGAATGGGTGAACAATGGCTGATCTGATCACTGTGTGAGGATGAAAATATGCATAGTGTATTTATTTAACTAGGAATAGTTGTTAACACTCTGGATTATTTGTCTTAAAGGATAAGGTAGCAGCAGCAGGTCAAAGTAATTAAAAATCTTCTAAGAGTGAAGGAGAGTCCAGGTTCTTTTTTTTTATTTGATCACATTTTAATACACATTTATGTTTATTGGCTATTGTGAATTAAGAAACCATGTATATTATGTGATATTTATAAGCAGGTTTTTATTTCTTTCTACAAATAACTAAGAATGTGATTGTTGGGCCATAAGCAGACAAATATTCAAATTTACTTTTTTATAGAAAAATTATTGGCATTTAGTTGACTTAACACATGTTAGTTTCAGGTGTATAGCAAAGTGAATTAGTCTTACATATACAAATGTCCATTCCTTTTCAGATTCTTTTCCCATACAGGTCACTACAGAGTATTGAGTATATTTCTCTGTACTATACAGAAGGTCCTTGTTGGTTACCTATTTCATATACAGTAGTGTGTGTGTGTGTTAATTCCATCCTCCTAATTTATCCCTACCCCCTCACAGTTTCCTCTTTGGTAACTGTAAATTTGATTTTGAAATACATGAGTTTTTTTAAATTTTATAAATAAGTTCTTTGTTTCATTTTTTATCACATATAAGTGATAGGCCGGGTTCTTATCTGAACAGCTTCTCCTTTAGGATAATTGTGTCAGTTCCTATTAAGTGACTATCTAGCAAATGCGACCATCTAGCCTATAAACTTTTTCCTTTAATGTTAAGGAATGGAAACCTGAATGGAATAGTAATTACTACATTCGTTAACTGTCACTGGTACTTTAAATGACACATAACTGTGACCTACATTTTAAGTGGTGGAGGTAGGGGATTGAGGGAGATAAATCCTGCTCTCTGTGGGAGGGAGGTGAGACATACTCCCCTAGGAAGTTCCAGTTCTTTTGAAATCTAGCTTTCCAGCTTTTAAATTTAGCTCTCTTTTTTTTTCCAATTTGTTTTACTCATGTAATAAGAGGTCAAAATATGGAGACAGAGAGAGAGAGGGAGAGGGAGAGGGAGAGGGAGAGGTCTTCCGCATAACATTTTCCCACCGGTTAACTTTTCAAAATCATGTTAAAACTCTTACAGAGTCTCTTGTTTGAAAAAAGAAAAAAAAAAAAGAAATTTGAGGCAAACAGGCAGAAATAATTTTGGCATATTGAAAAAGAACTAGTGCTCACAATATTCTAGAGGAAAAAGAGACAAAACGAGATTAGAAACATGATTATTTCTGTAGGTAGTCAATAGGTACACTTATCAAGCTGTGAATAGGAAATTGTTATAGTATCTTCTCTACTTTTTTTTAGGTTTCAACATTTCTATAAAAGAAAAGGAGAGAAGGATAAAAAAAAGAGATGTATTTATGGCATTTTAGGGAACTCCTAGGTTTTAATAATCTCTGTGCTACAATAAGAAGCAAGATTATTTTTTATTCAAAATATTCTGATATTCCAACCTCTCCCTCCCTGCCTACTAGCAACATATATATAAAATACACATATGTACATTTTATGTTATATATAATATCTGCATAATTTATTACCTATACAATAATATATATTCTTTATAGTAACAATAATTTATTCTCATGAAAATTAACATATGATATTTAAATAGTGGACTAAATATAGCTCAATGATGGGCATGGAAAAGATTACTTTACCCAGAAATCATTCAATAATCTCTCTTCCCTTGCATTTTCTACTTTGGAAACCCAAAAGCAAAATGTTTTTTCCCCTCCTTGTCCTTTATAGCTAGAGATGACCATGTAACACTGCTCTGGCCAAGCAGGTGTCAAAAGGAGTCCTCAGGATGAGACCTCAGGAAAGCATTCATTTATCTGTTAAAAAGGGATGATTCAACTTTTATTCCTTTTGTCCCTTTACTCATTCCACCTATGTCCCTCTTGAAGCCTGAAATTACAGCTGTCGTTTGGTGACTTGGAAGGGACAAGCAGGGGACCAAGAGGACCAAGGCCTGCAAAGCAAGGAAGGTGGGCTAGACAGATGAAAGAATTGCAGTTCTTGCCAACAATCTTGAGTTGCTGTCACAGTCTCAAAGTGCTTCTCTTGGACTTCTTGTCAGGAAAGAAGAATAAAACCATAATTAATACAAAAAAGTGGATTCTAGATGATAAACTGAGGACTGGAATGAAAAGACTATGCTCTGGTTACTTACTAGCTCTGTGCGTTGGTCATGCCCTAGAGTTCTGCTTCTTCCCCTGTTAGATACTCAAGAGAGACCTTCTTACACTAGAGTTATCCTACAAATTAAAGTGTGAGGTGTATCTTCCCACACCGACAGGGAATGTAAGGTGTAGATGAATTTAAGGCATTATTTATTTAATATGCAGAGTGGTTGATACACAGGACCCACGGGAACTCCACGGATAACATATAGCAGGGCCCAGGAGTCTGGTTTCTGTTCAAAGAAGAATTTGCAAGCACTTTGACTGGCTTAACTTAAAACCTCTCGGGAATTCTACTCTAAAGTTAAGAACATTCAAGGTATGAGAAGTTTGTATATTCCAAAGTGCGTCTGCCCATTTTGGGTTGGGCAGACTGAGTTGACATGTTCTTGATGAGGCTTACTGTAGAAGTAGGCTGGCTTCTTTTCTTTAGTTTGGATAATCAGTACTTTTGGCCAAGGAGATCTTTCTCAACTCTGGAGGATGCTGTGGGGTGTGTGCATAAGGAAAAGATCTCTTGTTAAAGAGATTCAAGCCTATCATGCTTCCCAAGAAAGAAGTTGAATTGGTCTCCGTGAAATTTGGTCTCCATGAAATTGGTCTCCATGAAACTTGACATCAGTTTGACTAACTCCGTGGAGAAGGATATATTCCTGTGCTTCTGGTCATGCTCTTTCACTGTGGAGCACTTGGCTTGGGGTCTTCCTTTAAATGGAATGTTCAGTGCTTTCCATCAAAGGTAGGTACACACATGCATACACTCCACCTTTGTCTCCTGGAAGAATATAGCCTCAGGATTTTAATATTCAGCTTGGTGTCTCTTCCTTTCTGAAGTCTTTCCTGACCTCAGCACCAGTTATTCTAAGGCACATATAGCACATTGTAGCTTTTCTAACCTTTCCACCCTTGGCCATTAGACTGTGAGCTCCTGGAGGATAGGGGTTTCATGTTATTTGCTTTTGTATTCCCAACATATATCCCCATGTCTGTCTTATAATAACCTTTCCATGTTTGAAGAATTAAATGCATTGATAAATAAGTAAAAAAATGCATAAATCACAGTTAACTTTAAACTAGTGACCATTAGCCTGGCAGCCCTACCTACTGTGTGACGTATAAGAATCTCAAATACCTAACTGCCCATCGGGATAGAGACTATCAACTCAAAAGAGACATAAAAACAGAGTGTCCAAAAAATATCGACATCATTCTGATTATCTATCATTTCCACTTACCTAAAGCAGTGGGCCCCAAATGTTAGGACAGATCATTTAGAGTGGATGTCTGGTACGTATTATTAGTATTAAAGAGGAAGGTGAGGATTGTAATTCTTTAAAAGATCACATTAGAGTTCCCATTGTGGCTCAGTGGGTTAAGAACCTTACATAGTGTCTGTGAGGATACAGGTTTGATCCATGGCCTCGCTCAGTATATTAAGGATCCCATGTTGAGGCAAGCTGGTGCGACCTGCATTGCAGATGCAGCTCCAATCTGGTGTTGCTGTGGCTGTGGCACTGGCCTGCTGCAGCTCTGATTCAACCCCTAGCCTGGGAACTTTCATGTGCCACAAGTGTGGCCATAAAAAGAAAATAAAAGATTATATGTACTTGATTTCTGATGATTAAAAATATTTTTCTTCTTTTGTCTAAAATTATGGGGGGAACCTCTTATGAAAGACTTATTAAGGGACACAACAATTTTTCTAAGGATTTCAAGGCAAATTCAGAGCAAAAACCCATTCTATTTTTTAAGACTAGCAATGAGAAAAACAGATTAAACATGGTTCTTACCCTGGAAGAATCAGCTCAAAGCTCATTTCTTCTAGGTAGGTTTTATTGACTTATTCCCAGCATTATTACTGACAGAGTGATTAAGTTTTGTCTCAGCACAATGTCCTCCAAACATTTTTTAATGGTTTGATTGAGATATAATTCACATACCAGACCATTCACTGAATTAGTGTACAATTCAATGGTTTTGAGTATATTTGCAGACATGTACAACTATCACTACAATCAATTTTAGAATATTTTCATCATAGTCCCATTGTTCCATCCTCTCCAGCCCTAAGGAACAAATAATCCATTTTCTGTCTCTATGGATTTCCATATTCTGAACTTTCATATGAATGGAATCATATAATAGATGGTCTTTTGTGACTAGTTTCTTTCACTTAACATGGTTCTAAAGTTCATCTATGTATAGTATGAATTAGTACTTCATTCCTCTTTATGGCTGAATAATATTCTATTATATAGATATACTGCATATTGAAAATCCCTTCATTATATATAATGACTTTGAATCATTTACACATTTTGGCTATTATGAATGATGTGTCTGTAAACATTTGTGTATGAGTTTTTGTTTCATAATTTGTTTTCATTTCTCTTGGGTATATACTTAGGAAAGGAATTGCTGGGTTGTATGGTAATTCTATGTTTCAGCATTGGAGGAACTGCTAGATTGTTTTCTAAAGCAGTTGTGCCATTTTATATTCTCACCAGCAATGTATGAGAGTTCAGTTTCTCCTCACACTTATCTTGTTTGTTATGTGACTCATTTATTCTAGCTATCCTAGTGTTTGTGGAGTAGTGTCTCATTGTGGTTTTGATTTGCATTCCAGATGAGATGTCTAATGATATTGAACAGGTTTGCATGTGCTTGTTAGTTATTTGTATATCTTCCTTGGAGAGATGCATATTTGGATTTTTTTGCCCATTTTTTAAATTGGGTTTTCTTTTTATAATTCAGTTGCAAATTTCCTTTATTCATTCTAGATATGAGTCCTTTATCGGATATATGATTTGCAAATATTTTCTGGCATTCTGTGTACTATTTTTACACTTAAAACACAAGTTTCACTTGAAACACAAGTTTTAAATATTGAGGAATTTCAATTTATTTATTTTTTTCTTTTGCTACTCACAGTTCTATTATCATAGCTAAGAAATCTTTGCCAAATATGAAGTCATGAAGTTTTCTTTTCATGCTTTCTTCTAAAAGTTTTATAGCTTTAGCTCTTACATTTAGGTATTTCATCCGTTTTGAGTTAACTTTTCTGTATGAAACACACTTTATTTTTTTTGTATTTTGAAGTCCATTTGTCCCTGCATCATTTGTTGAAATGACTATTCTTTCTCTGAATAGCCTTGGTAAACTTGTTGATTATCAGTGACCTTAGATGTATAGGTTTATTTCTGGAGTCTCATTTTTATTTTCCTGTTGATCTGTATGTCTGTCTTTGTGCCAGTAATACACTGTCTTCATTACATTATTTTGTAGTAAGTTTTGAAATTATGATGTGAGTTCTGCTACTTTGTTCTTTTTTTTCCAGGATTATTTCAGTGATACTGGGTTCCTTTCAATCCAACATGAATTTTAGAATTGGGTTGTCAAAAATCATATTTTTTTTGTCAACTGAAATTGTGATAGGGGTTGTATTGAATCTGTTGATCAGTTTAGGGTGTACTGCCATCTTAACAGTATTCAATCTTCTGATCCATAAAAATGATACTTTCCATTTATTTAGATTTTCTTTAATTTCTTTGAACAATGTTTTGTAGTTTCCAGAGAATAAGTTTTGCATTTTTTGATAAATTTATTCCTAAGTATTATATGATTTTGATGCTATTATAAATGTTAATTGTTTCCTTACTTACGTTTTTCAGAATGAAAATAAAACCAACTGGGTTTCTGTTTTCTTTATGGGTAGTTTTTTCAAAACCGATTCAACCTCTTCACTTGTTATAATTTTACCCTGATTGTCTATTTCTTTTTGAATTTGTGTGGGTAGTTTGTGTCTTTCTGGGAATTTGTAATTTCATCTGAGTTATTAATTTGTTGGTGTACAGTTGTTCATAGAATTCCTTTTAATCTTTTTGTTTATTTCTGCAAGTTCACTAATAATGTCCACTTTTAATGTCTTGAGTCTCTTTTTTCTTGGTCAAGCTAGCTAAACATTTGCCAGTTTATGCTAGTAATTATATCTTTCTGATGGAGTGTCTTCTTTCCGATATAAAATGCCCCTCTTTATCTCTAATGGCATTTTCTATTTTAAAGTCTGTTTTGTCTAAATTAATATTTCCTATGGTTGCTATTTCCAGGCTCTGCCATTTTTCCATCCTTTAACTTTCAATCTATTTGAGTCTTTGAATTTAAACTGTGTCTTTTGTAGACAACATATCATTGGATCATGTTTTTTATTTGCATGTTTTTTTTAATCCAGTCTGAAAATCTTTGCCTTTTTATTGAATTGTTTAACTTACTAACATTGAATATTATTGATATAATTGAATATACATATCTTATTGAACTTTGTGCATTTGTTCCTCTACTTCCGCCTTTACTGATTTCTTTAGTAAGTGGATTTTTCTAATGTAACATGTTAATTTCTTTAGTGATTTTTTTTGTAATATTTTTAAGTTATTGTTTAGTAATTGCTTTAGGATTAATATATACATATTAGCTTATCAGAATCAGCCTCAGATTTAAACTAGCTTAATTACAGTGATATAGGGAAATGCTACTCCTATATAATTCTATTTCTTGTCTTCTTTTTTGCAGTATTTGCTAATCTATTATATCTATCAATGTTACAAAACCAACATTGTTATAATTATTGCTTTAACATCTTTAGTCACTTTATTGGTCCAGTGCAGCTTTGCCCCCATTGTCTCCTTAGTGCCATTTTGACAAATATATATGTATTACATATTTATTACATTTTTATATGTTGTAGGCCTAACACCAAATATATATATACAGTATGGTGTTTACATATATGTGTGTGTATATATATGTATATACATGAACATACGTATACTAGGGCCTTTACCAAGGCTGATGGAGAGGCAGAGTTTCTTTTTAAAATGGGAAATAAGCAATCAGGGATCTGAAGTGGTGGTGAGGGGATTTTACTGTTATTGATATAGATTTGTAACTTAGTAAGCATTTTGGCTATTTTACTATTAAGCATCGCTATTTCTCTTTTACCTAATGGAGAAATCAACCACTAACCTTCTAAGGCTGTGTTTTCATTAATAAGTTTGTGATTAATGGAGGGATGTAGTTCTATTTGCAAAGCTCTATGAGTTCAGTATAGCTCCATGTCTAGTAATCTTCTGACTTAGTCTCTTAAAACTTCAAGCACAGGATGGAGTGCTGTCTTCCCATGGTCCTTCTGTCTCTGGTGAACATCGGCATTTATGGAGATGAACTTCCAAATTCCCTGTTTTATTCTTCCTCAGACTTTCAAGTTTCCATCTTGTCAACCAGTGTGTTTTCTGTCATTCCCTTTTCTTCCAGACTGACTGAATGACTTTTAATCAATATCTGTCTCTCTGCTGCAGTGTCTTCACACATTGATAGCTGTGATGACCACCCCCTTGTTTTGCAGGACTACACAAACCACCTCATCCATATATTGTGCTTAAAGACTGCCCAAGGGCAGGAACACCAATAAATAGTTGTTAAAGACATGAGGATTACAGGTAGGAACAAGGCATAAATTGGCAAAGAGTCATATTATAAGGTGCATATGAACATGAGAGGTCTAAAATGTAGCCTCTTACATAATATGTGAGATTGTGATCTGGCCTTCCATGACTTCCCTGATGCTAACAAAATATCACATCTTCAATACTCAATTTTTTAATAAAACAGGTTATATTTTATTATCTCAGAAGCATACTAGCTAGTTAAACTCTGAAGTAACTGTCTCTTACTCTATAGTCTTGCAATGAAGCGTTCCAAAGAAAGCGGTACTATTAAATTCTGGTGACTTTCCCAGATAGAAGCATCATAAATCCAAACACTGAGCTATTTGCTCCATGTACCAATGTGGCTCATATCTCTGGTCCTCAGCAGGAACCAGGCCTATAGTGAGCAGGCTGCATACTGCCCTGCCTATAGGCATTCTGTGTAGCCTTTCTTAAAACTGCTGTTCCAGTTTGATCTTTATAGCTTTTTATTGAAATCACCAATAGATGACAAAATATCTACCTAACCCTAGGCATTATATTTGCCTGTACCTCTTCCTTTTGTTTGGATTGTGCATCTTTGCCATTGATACATAAATGAACCCAAATTGGGATTTTGCTCTGTTCCTTAAAACTAGTTTTAGTTCAGGCTGCATCAACAGAATACCATGGACTGGATAACTTACACAGCAAACATTTGAGGAGGTGCATAAGTTCTGGAGTCTGGAAGGCAGAGATCAGGCTGCCAGCATGATTGGGTTCTTGATGTAGCTCTTATTCCTAGTTTACAGATAGGTACCTTCTTCCTGGGTCCTCACCTGATGGGGAGTGAGAGCTTTGGTTTCTTCAGCCCATAATCCTAGCATGGGCACCAATCCCAACATGGGGGCCCCATCCTCATGACCTCATCTAAACTTAATTACCACTCAAAGGCTTCATCATATCCAGATACATTGGAGAATAGAGCTTCAACATGTGTATTTTTGGCGTTCTTGATTATTGTTACTTATTCTTCACTTCTCTGTTGTGGGCAGGCTACCACTGTTATTTTATTTTAATTCTGCACAGAAGTTCTGTACTGTAAACATCTTTGCTTCTTTGAATAGCTGGCTTCTGCAGATCTTGTGGATCTCATCTCAGGTATAAAGTCCTCAGAAGGATCTTCTTTAATCACCTTCTTTAGAATTACATCAATGAAACCTTTTAAGCTGAGGCACATCAAGATCAGATTAACAGTTTTAGAAGATCACTTGCACTGTTGTGTAGATGACAGATATAAGAGACCAGTTAACATGCTCTTGAAAAATTTCTGAACACATCTTGGTTGATCCTGGTTGAAGACTGTGGCAGAAGAGGGGAAAGAAGTAAATGGAGCCTAGGTATATTTATCAACAAAATCTGGGATTTGGTGAATTGAATGTGAGAGACTGAGAGAGAGGAGTTAGCATGTTTTCCTCTTAGATTTCTGGCTGAAGTACTTGGGCAGATGATGGCATCATTCAAAGCCAATTTTTTAAAAATGCTTTTTTAATACCACACCCACGGCATGTGGAAGTTCTTGGGCCAGGGATTGAATAGAGCTGCAGCTGCGGCAACTATATAGGTACTGTAACCCACTGCACTGTGCTGGGGATTGAACCCTGACCTCTGCAGCAGCCCAAGCCACTGAAGTTAGATTCTTAACCCACTGTACCACAGCGGGAACTCCAAAGACAAATTCTTATCTTGCCACTCTCTGGTCAACATTTTCTTTCTGTTACTTACTACAAATGACTTGCTGTGCAAGTGTATCCTGGCCAGTCTGAAAACCTTCGGTTTCCTCACAATTATGCTATTTCCACCTCATGCCTTTCTTTCTCTCTAGACTATCCTTCGTTCTCTTTATCATTTAGCTAACTCTCTTGGAATTTCAAGGCTCAGGTCAGCTGTTCTCTCCATGCAGGGAGAAGTTGATTCCTGCATAGTTCAGGTTTTTGAGGCACAATTTGCACAACTCAGACATCTCCACTCTGTTACTGTAGAGTAATTACTATTACATTGATTTGCTTTTCAATTAGGCTTCAAGTTTCATATATTTGGAAAACAGATTTCATTTGTACTTATATTAATGAGGACTTAGCATACAGTAGGTGTTCAATACAATATTTAACTAAATAAAGGACTGATCGATAGATTAAATTTTTTTTAAATTTTATTAGTGGGTAGTTGATTTATAGTTGTATCAGTTTACAGTGTTGTGTCAATTTCTGCTGTACAGCATAGTGACCCAATCATATATATATATATAAATATGTATATATAATATATATATATATATATAATCTTTTTCTAATATTATCTTCCATTATGTTCTATCCCAAGAGACTGGATATAGTTCCCTGTGCTGTACAGTAGGATGTCATAGCTTATCCATTTTAAATGTAATAGTTTACATCTACCAACCACAAACTCCCACATCCCACTCCCCCCACCTCCCCCTTGGCAACCACAAGTCTTTTCTCTATATTTGTGAGTCTGCTTCTGTTCTGTAGATATGTTCACTTGTGTCATATTTTAGATTCCACATTCTTAATTAGAAGTATAAAGAAAGGTTTCATGGAATAACTGTATGGCTTTGAATTAGACTCCTCATTCTTGGGGCAGAGATAGACTTGAGACAGGCATAAATTCTGGCACAGATTTAGTACCACATACATATGTCTTGAGTTTCTGAGTGAATAAATGATAAGTGAAAAGATAGGCATTCCAGTTGGACAGGAGGGGTGGAGTAATAGCTGAGAGCATCATATAGAAGCGGTTCAGCCAGTTCCAAGGGGCCCACTTTTTCTTGGGGTAATTGGAGGAGATCATGGAAAGCCAAAGGGCCTCAATTGGCAGGCTCAGCATTTTGGTTTTGGGGTGTGTTAAATGGAGGATCTGGGCACTGTCAAAATTGCTGCATTTTGTAAGACTTCATTTTCCTACTTGATAAGATTTGATGATAATAGAATTACTAGAGCAATCTTAGAAGCCAGTGTTTATAGTGACAGACAGGTTAGTGAATTCTCATTTGGTATCCTCTGAAAGAAAACATTCAATATCTTCTTTGTTCCTTAAGGGACATCTTACTTTCTAAGTTAACTCCTGAATTTAATGGCTTATAGGAAAGAAGGAAAAGGAGGATAGGTGTAGTACGTGTAATTGCTAGTCAGAATGAAGTGATGGGGGCTTCAGCTAGTTTGAAAATTGATCTGCCATGCTAATATGATAGCTTGCCTTTTAAATTCTGCCCAGAGCATTGGAAAGCAGAATCACTGTACTTAACATAATAGATTGCATCAAGGAAACCTCTTAAATAATTCTAATAGCCCTATAGAACAGGCATATTCATTTCTCTTACTGTCTTTATTGTTAAAATATTTGATTATTTGTGTTATACATCTTTGTATTTCAGATTATGTGATTTGGTGCCTGGAAGTCATTACTGGAAATTTGGCTCTAAGTGAGCTGGCAGTATCCAGGAAAATGATCTTGGGTAAATCCATCTCATTTTTGCTCTCTTTTCAGGGTTCGATTTTCCTATTCTGTACCATTTGCAAACGATAGGCCTTCTTGCTTCTACTTCTTTCCTAACTTATATCCCATGACCTGCAAGAAACAATTTGTTATTATTATTATTTGCAAGGAGACTGTTCAAGCCTCTACTTCTGATCCCCTGAACAAAAGAACAGAAAGCCTCAACTGGTCTCCAGTTCCTTCTGGGCACCAAGGCCTCTAGCCCCTCATGGGTGCCCGGGAATACTCTTTGCCTTTATATGACACACAAGGACCTCCCTCCAGGGTCGGGGTAGGCTTTTATAATTATTAGACAGTTAGCTCTGAATCTCACTTTAAAAATAAAGCAAAACCAAACCAAACTGCATTCAATTATTTTTGCTCTCCATTGGGACTGCAGAATTTGCTCTTTAAGTGGATTAGAATATCCCCAGCTTTAGGAACTGAGTCTATTATGTCCTTTGTCACACATTTATGGTGTCTAATACAGTGTTCTAGTCCTAAATAAATGAATTCCTAAAGAAATAAATAATGTCTTGAAGAAATATCAAGAATATTTCCCTTAATCTACTCAGATTTTGCTATTAAGAATATGTGTTACCAGATACTGAATAGAAAAAAAAAATCAGTACTTAAAAAGCTTTACTAATTATAATAGGGTATCATTTAAAGTTGATCCTAACTTCCTGAATAGACAGCCTCATTAAGCATGATTATGTTCAGAGGCTTATCTCTATAGAATAAGCAGATACATTAATGTTAAAGGAAAGTACAATTAAGAAGTTTTTCTTTTTTTTTTTTTTTGACTACTGTTTTGTTGAGAAGTAGGCAGAACTGGAAGAACTGAATTGGGAATGAGGGTAAGCAATTTCAAGGCATTTTGATTAGAATCTTTGGACAACTGATTTAGAAAAAAACACTAGAATGCCTTGCTACCCTTCTCTATCAACAGCCTAGTTGGTAGAGTATATTTTTTTTGGGGGGTGGGTGGGCGGGGAAGGTGGTTTAAAGGCCATGATGAATGCACAGGCATCCTGTCACTCTAGTAGGGACCAGATTGAGTACGGCTAGTAAGGTTGGTACTAACATGTGGGAACTGAGTGGTGCCGGTGAAGCTGAAAGGCAAGGATGCATTTCTCTAAACTTACTTAGCTGTTTGCCCAAAGAAAGACTGAGAACTTTGCAAAAATTAGAAATTAACCAAACATTTCTTAGGAACTAGCTATGTCCAGAGACTCTTTACCACACTCTAAGCCCATAAATTATTATATATGTCATCTAAGCTATTCATTAACCCAGGAAAAAGGCATGGGCAAGTGTTTAGAAAAATGCACAGACATTGCATGAGATGTATATTTTTCCAAACTAGAACTTATCTTTTAAAAGATAGTTCAGAACTATCTATAAGCTACTTTAACGAGACTGCTTTTTCTAAATGAAACAAGTTCAATAAATCACTCTGCTTTTCTTCAGTCATTTCATCTGGAATCGTAAAATTTTTGCCAAGGTGAAGGGAGAAAACCTCTGGTCTAAAACTCCACATTTCTTATCCACAGGTATACAGGTAAATAGAAATTATAGCTCTTCAGTGACAGCAAGAGTCATCATGATTTTTTTTTTAGAGTTGTTGATGACTCAAATACCACCGGTAAGTGTAATAAAATGCTTCAAAGTATTTCTGTACTTGTGCATTTGCAATAAGGACATAAAGAAACAAATCTTAAAGTAATATATTCTGATTAAGAAACAGCTGGAAATGGCAGCACCTGAAATGGAAAAAACAAGAGCTGAAAGTTTATTTTGAATGAGAGGCATTGTCCAACTCTGAGACTGAATGATGGCAGCTGAGAGTAAGTGCAAGCACAATCAATAATGACTCCAGGTATGAAATTATTCAGAATCTCTCTTGTTTTCCATGTTTTTCTCCTGCTACATTCACAATGTATCTGTTCACCGCAATACTATCTGTGGAGGAGGAAAAAATTTCCTCAGTTTAGTTGTTCTTAATGATAGCTTTTGAGCTGTCCTGATTTGAAATTACAGTGATAGAAGGGGCTGTTTCACATAAAAGAAACAATGTATTCCAAAGCCAAATTGTATATTGGGCAGGTAAGAAAGCTTCATCATTAAATTGTCTTTAATATGCTTCGCTTTTACCTTCTGCCTTAAATTTTCATATTAGCCACTTTCTCTTTTCTGTGCTGTGTAGCTTTGGGCAAGGTTATTTCATTGATCCTGGTCCTTTCCAATGTTAATATTTTATTGATATAGACCATAGGAACTGCTCTTAAATTTGTGTTGAACAACCTAAAATTGCAGCATTTTATATTTGAATACCACATCAAGAGTTTGCAAGGTACTTTAACATCATATTTAATTAAACTTCACTGCAATACAATATGTTGTCCAGAATATGTATTTTTTAAGCCTCCTTCTTTAATAGTCATACTTCATGTGTCATACGTATATATCACAGACACATCACTATAAGCAACATGCCCCAACTTATGCTTTGTGTTTTGTTTTAGGATTTCCTTTTCAATATAACTTTTTTAAAAATTTTTTTTATTTTTAGGGCTGCAGCTATGGCATATGGAAGTTCCCAGGCTAGGGGTTGAATTGGAGCTGCAGCTGCCAGCCTATATCACAGCCACACCAATGTCAAATTCAAGCCAAGATCCTTAACCCACTGAGCAAGGCCAAGGATCTAACCCACCTTCTCATGGATACTAGTTGGCTTCATAACCTGGTGAGCCACAACAGGAACTCCTTTTATCAATACGATTTTAAAAAAAAATAAAAACCTTCCTCCTACTTATATTACAAAAAATAAGACCACTTAGTGATGCAGAAATCTTTCTCTCTTTCTTTCTTTCTTTCTTTCTTTCTTTCTTTCTTTCTTTCTTTCTTTTTGATTTCTATAATGATGTAAAGCACTGATTGGGCCAGTTATCACATGGAATATGAATATGAATAAGATGAAATTCTTGACTTCAATGAAATTAAAGTCTTTTGTTTTCCTTACCAAATCCTTCTTTGCCAGCACTCTCACTCAACAATTTCAGTTTAAAAAAAAAAAAAAAAGGCACTTATTTTAAAACCTGGGGAGGCAAGCTGGAGCCAGGACAGACTTTATACTTGTTGGAACTGTTCTGACCATGCTTAGATGTACAACATTCTTTTTCATTTGGTTGCCTTTATAATGCAAAGGGCAGAGGCAAATGATTCAGAGCACAATCGGCGCCATCCAGAGTATTGAAACACTCCTCTTAATGACAATGCCAAGTTACTCTGTTCGTGAAACACTTGAAAAATGAGAACAGCGAGCCTTCAAGAGAGAACAGAGTTGGCTCCAATGCTTTCATTATCAAAAGAAGATGTTAAAATGCATAGAAATGTTAAATCTCTACTAAAAAAAGAAATCAATGAATGACACATCTAGTTGCAGCTCATTCGATCTTGATTTAAAAATCATTTGTGATCTTAAAAAAGATTGATTCTGAAGTATAAAAAGTATTTCAGTTTCACCTGCTGAGTGTTAATGCATTTGAAATATTGGAGGGGGAGTTGTCAAAGGGAAGTAGAATTTCTGTACTACCACCCACACTCTCTCAAACACAAATTATAATGTAGTTGTAGGGAAGTACGTCCTATGGAATACTCATTTTGTTCAAATGTGTGTGATTTTGTAGGCTTAAAAAGTGTCACGTCTCACCATGGAATAAAACAATAACACCGCTAGTTGGTATTCATAGAGCATTTTCTATTGAAGACCCTAAAGAAATTTATGGATATAATTCAATCTTGTGTGTTATTTGGAATCTTAGCCAGTATGCTTTGACACATCCTAGCAACCTGGAAAGTGATCAAGCCTCACTGTGGATGAAGTTTTTAGGGATTTAATTTCTTGTTGCAACCCTGGGGAACAAGAGGATAATAATTCCCTAAATGTCAGAAACCCATTCACCAGGCAGTGTCACCATAGAGTGTTGCTATGTGTATGTGGGGACCTTATTCAAAGCCCCAGCCCCAACATTGCTGCACTCCATTTAATACTCTGCCAGGTAACCGATTCAAAGGCATGACTGTAACTCAATTACTTCTTTGAAATGTACGGTGTCTTTTCTCAGAAATGATAGAGAATTTATTCTATAAATGAAAATCTGGTGAAGTGGCTACTTTTAAGTATTATAGCAATATTTTTTAAAAATATTCTTTTTTAAAACATTTATACTTCACATCAAGATTGTTATTTTAGGGTTAAGATACCATGTTCAAGAACTGTTGGGTTCTTACGATAGGAGGATTTATGCAAGATAAAGCACCATCGTTACCATGGGGATCAGTAAATAGTCTTGATCTGGGATTCTAGTTCCCACTGCCAAGACATGGGTGGGAGAAGGTGGTTCCCACAGACTCTGTTTTCTCTAGACTAAAAATACAGTATGATTTCTATTAAAGGGCAATTAGAAAAATTTCTCGGTGGTTTAGCCTAAAGGAAACATACCCTATCATTTTCAGAACAATTAAGCAGTGAGCTCACTCTCCAATATTTCGGGATTATATTTGTTTGTAGTATTAATTATGCTCACGCTATGTCATGTCAAAGGTGCTGTAGCAACTGCAGCTTTTTTTAGAGCTGTTTCATATGGTCTTAAAAAAAAGAAATATTTTGTGGAGATACATACACAGACATAAATTACGTTCTCTTAAGGGTGACAGTATAAACTTGGCACATTGAAGTTAACTCTTTAAAAAAGTTGTTTTGGTTTGCAAGCTGTTGCTCCAAATGGTTGTGATGAACATGAATTCTATGAATATTGCTTTTATGGCCTCTAGTTAAGAAAGCCAAAGCATTATGATTTTTTTCCCTGAAGTTTATTATTAAATAATATATTGGCATAAATTTATTTATGTGTATACACACACACACATACATACATACATACATATAGGAGGCTATAGGATTTGCAGCGATTTTACCACCAATCATTTTGCCTGATATACTTCATAACCCCGTGAAATAGGCAGGGCTGGTAATTAGTTATTGGTCTCTTTTTGTATGGTGAGATTTACAATTAAAAAGATTAAAATGCTTGCTTAAAGCTACATAGAAAATAAATGTAAGATTGCGCACCAGATCCCAAAATGAAAAGTTCTCTCTCTGGGAGACCTTTCCCTGGTGACCTAGTGGTTAGGACTTGGTGCTTTCACTGCTATGGCCCAGGGTTCAGTCTCTAGTCTGGGAACTGAGAACCTATATCAAACACCCGATCATTGCAGTCTTTAAAAATATGTGAATTCTAGAAGACATAACTCCAAAGTAGCTACTGATATATTTAAAAGAAAGAAGGAATGAAAGAAAGAAAATACTCTCCCTTCTCTACTGCAGTATTGTGAATACAAGATATATCATCTCATGCAATTTCTCCTATAAGCTCTATCATTACATCATCAAGACTTATGAATTTAATTGTTACAATTAAAACTAAAGTATCATTCGAATACTGAAAATTTGGTTGAATTAATAGCAGTTAAACATAATTACTCATTGGCTGGGGCTATTATTCATGGTCCTATAAATTAGGGTATTTATTTTAAGAAAATTTGACACACATTGAAAGGAACTAATTTTTAGTTTCATTATAATCTCTGCACAAATGAAGTTTTCTTTTTCTACTCAGAAGGTCAGTTTCCTTTTCTTTTCTTTTTTTTTTCTCCAATGACCTCTTGTGGCTTGTCAGTCCTAGTAAGTTTATCATTGCACAACTTAACCTATTTTTTGGCGTTACTTTGATGGGTGTCAAGATAGCACAGCCAGGTTTAAAATATTATTGTTTTTACTCATGCTGTCTTCTTTTAAGGTGTGTTCTTTATGTAGAGTGTCTGTTGGGCTGTTTCCAGGCTTAAATGAGTGTAATTCATCAAGGGATCACCACTAACTAAGGAACTAAAATATATGTATATTGATTGACTCTGCTTCAGGAGTTCTAAAGTACATGTGTTCTTCTGAGAAACATCACTCTTTTTCATGCAGGCTCATTCTTCCCTGAAGATCATTTATAAAAGCTGTCACTTGACTTGATAAGGAACTCATTTTTCTCATCTGCCTCCCAGAGACACATCTGCTTGTTCCTGCTACCCACGTTCCCTGAGTTAAATGTTTCATGTCTCTATTGGCTTTCTTATCATCTTAACCCTTCACTCCTACTAGCCACCCCCATGACTTACCATGATTTTATTTTCTCCTTAAATTATAGAGTTGATTTCTTATGTTTGCAACCAGAGAACCCTGCTTGCGGCAGAAGAGTGAAAAGAAAGTGTTTTAATTAATGCTTTTCCCCCATTTAAGGAATATTGTGAAATAACCCACTATTGTTGTCATCAAGTATTAATTATTACAGCAATGTTATATTTTTCTTAAATTACTAACATTTGTTTACTGAGATAATGTAGATTTTGCTTGACTCTCCCAATCTTTTTCATACCCTCTTTTAGGGGAAGGAGGCCCAAATGAAATGTATCTCTTTACCAAAGCTTCCTTCAGTCTTCATATTGGAACAGTGGTTCCCAAAATATATCAGACTCAACTGGGTTTGAGCCTCACTCATTTAGACAGCACGCCGCTTAACCAGGCTTGTTCAGAAGACAGAGAAACTGAAGTTCTGGTTGTCTAGGTAATTCTCTAGGTCAAGGACAAAAGCCATTTAGCCTTTTCTCCAGTCTAGAAATCTGCTCTGCTAATTGACTGCTCCAATCAGATCAATAATGTACCTTATCTGCAGTGAGGAGGGTAGAAATCCATTCCTAGGTGGCCGATGAACTGCTTTTCCCTCTTCCATGCTGCCTACTAATCTCAGTCTTGTGTGTGTGTGTGTGTTGGGGGGGGGGGGCGCCTGTGCATGCAGAAGTTCCCAAGCCAGGTATGGAACCCACACCACAGCAATGACAGGAGCCATAGCAGTGATAATGCAGGGTCCTTAATCTGCTGAGTCATCAAAGAGAACTCCAGTCTTGGTATAACAAGACACTACTTGGCAAAAGTAAGTGTACCAAAGCAAAAACCACGTTCTTGGTGAGTTCCTTCATTCCTGATAGAGCATTAATATTTCCCCCGAAAGAAAAAAAAATATCAGCATTACGTGACTGTGAAGAGGTGCCTTCCAAACTCTTGAGATCATGAGAAATGAAGACTATTGGGAAACGAATGACAACGGGTGGCTCCCACCCCCACTGTCCCTAGCAGTTAAAGCTCATTTGCTCTCCAGTCTCATCTCTCCCAGTGTTGCATATTTATAATAAACCCGGTTCCTGGAAGCCTATGTTCAGTTCAGGGCCAGGAAATAAACACATGCATCATCATACCCCTTTTTTATCCCTTCTCCTTCTTAACAGAGGAGGAATGACGAGAACTTATGAGAAAATAATCAGTTTGAAAACAAGTTTTTGAATCCAGTCTGCATCTTCTCCCTTGTCCCTATGTCAGTAATGATCACAACTGTTTGCACAATGACCCTGGATGGGAACCAAGCTTTCACACAGGTTTCTGTGCCTCCTATCTGGAGTCCCTCCCATCTCCTCTCCGTGCTATATCCCGTATGATCTCTACTAAATTTGGATCTTATTTTATCACTCTGCTGATATAAATCTTTCCATGCCTTCTCGGAGCTTTGTGGTTACTCTCAGATGCCCCAGCTTGCTATGCAAGTAAGTTCCTTCCTGGTTTGGCACATGCCTGCTTCTTTTGGCTTATCTTCAAGCTCTGGCTCACAAACACCCATGGATCATATTAAAGTATTTTCCTCTGTCCTCAAGGATTTCACAGGTGTCATTCTCTCTACTTAAAAACTTTCTAAATATTTTTTCTTTAACCATTCAATTTTCATTCTTCAAGACCAAGTTTTTGAAAGAAATCCTTCTGATCTCTTAATTATTAAGATTTTTTTTTCTTTCATGTCTCTAAATCATCCCCAGTAGCTATTTGAGCACCTGTCACATAAGATTACATTACTGGTTTATGGCTCTTTGTCTTCCACTAGATGCGAAACTCTAGGAAGGGGAATAGTGTGTTGTTTGGTCTTTATGTGCTTTAGCACCGAGGTGTGTGCACAGAATGTTGAAAACGATCAAATTTGCTTTGGGGATTAAAGAAGAAATTGAATGGGTCAATAAAACAAATAGGTAGATGATGTAAAGAAACATCTGAGGTCTTCTAGGAAGGCAGGCTTGCAAAACACACTTTCACACAAACAATTCTTCATGGCTCAACATCTCCTTTTTGCAATCTCACCTCCAATCTTTTCTTCTTGCTGAAGCCACACTTTTCAGGCCCAGCCTGCTCACTTGCCCTAGGATTCCAGGTGAGGCTCATTTTCTTCAGTAATAAACATTGATTGGGTATCAGGTACTCTTACTTAACCAAGCTATCTCATTTCCCTGACCCAATTAAGCTCAAAATTTCCATCTCCTCTCATACTTTTTTTTTTCCAATTAATAAAAAAAGGAAGGAAATTCCCATTAGTATTCCTGTATCTAAACATGGACCTCATCAACCGCCTCTTCAGTCCTAAATGCTGGGCAGCTCCATTGCTTCATTAGGCTACAGCATATAGAGGAAAGAATGAGAACTGCAGATCTAGATACCAGAGTGTGAACTCCACTTTCTGTGTTGTGTGGGTAGGGTGTGTTACCTACCTCTTTAAGCCTTAGGCTCTTTTCCAGAAAGTTGTGGATTACATCTTCCATAAGCAGTTTTGATAGTATGAGGGGATGGGATCTGCAAAGCCTCTGATCACTGCCTAACACATAGCAGATTTTCTGTAGATCAATAGTAATTATGTGTGTTAATGTGAAGAAACATTCCAATTCAGAATTGACATACTGGATTTCATTTAGCTTTGCACTCCTAGGTCATTCAATATTTTAAATCCAATTAAATAGAGTATGTAAGACAAGAGTCTCTGAGTTCTAAATAGTAAAAATGATTTTATTTCAGTTACAACAACATTACACAAATTGATGTGCAAATATTGAGATCCCTTGATTTCTTGATTAGAAAGGTTATTATTGCCTTTCAAATATAGATGTGGATGTAAAGGTGAAAGACAGCAAAAGATACAGGGCTGAGTGTTTTTCTATGTTGTCCTCCTCTTTACCCATTTACTACATCCTTTCTTGCCATTATTTCCAAGGTTCTGTAGTCTACTGTTTGCGTACTCTTATGTTCTGATTTGGGGTCATATCTGGCCCACATCTTTAGTTAGAGGGCTTTATTAAACTCACTTCCCTGGTTTACTAAATTCCATCTCTCATGGTTTTCTTCAAGAGTTGTATACATTTGTTTTCCTCCTCTACTGATTACTCTCCATTTACCTCCCTTGAGCCATTCTTTCCCTTTCCCTATCCTGCTTGCTATCCTGCAGTCCCCTGGATTGTCCTGCCCTCTGGCTTTCAAATGGGCTCCATCAGTAAGAGGCCTGGGAAAAATCTGAAGTCTGGGGGAAGAGATACATTGATGTATTAGATTCCTCCTGCCACACCAGCTCGCTGGTTAACAGGCCATGATCCGAGTGGGGGCTTCTTTTCTTCTCCTCTCTTGGACAGACCCACAACCACAGCTTCATCTCTCATGAGGCATCATTAATACTCTCTCTTCCTTTTATTGCTTTATGTGTAAAGGTGGAAGAACCTTCCTGAGAGCAGAGTTTCTGGGTACCTCATATATTCTTTTTCATCCCTGAACCCTGTCTCAACGACTATAAAAAGTCCCTTCATGAAATCTCTTCAGTTACATCTTTCCTGTCATGATCTGCCTGATTCAGTTTCAGGATATCCTCAGTGCCAGGAAAAAGATACTTGCTTGCCAGGATTTGACTCCACGGGTTCACAGTGGGTGAGGGGACAAGATTCCTTGTTTAGTGATGATTGAGGTCTATAGTGGTTAAATTACTTGACCAAGATCACCTGGCTGGTCAATGAGGAGTCAGTTCTTTCCACTATTTATTGAAATACAGAATTAGTCAGGCAGTGGAGATAAAGATAAAACATAGCTCCTGCCCTTAATGACTTAGATTTTAGTTTAGGAGAGAGATGTATAATCCAGTCTTTAAAGTAGAGCAGGAATAAATGCCCAGTGCTAAGAGAACAGGAGTAGGGAAACCCAAATTAGTCTAGGCTTTGCAGATGAAACCAAAAGACGAAGTGGGGGAAACGATGGTTATTTGAGTAGGGTGTAAAGCATGCCTTCAATTTATCTTCTCTCACTATTTTTCTTGCTGTCATTCTGGTGTGATTAGTCCAAGCCCCATTTATATTCTCCTGGACTGCTATAATGGCTGTCTAGTCAATTACGATGGAACACGTAATGTAAGAAAAAAGAATGTATGCATGTATCTGTAACTGGGTTACCATGCTGTAAATATATATATAAAGAAAAAATATATATAAGGAAATTTTAAAAAGTTGTATATAATCTATACTTTTCATCCTCTAATCCATTCCCTACAGTGTGGTCAGCATAACTTTCATAAAGCAAATATGAGACAATTTTGTACTTACAATTATGCAAAAACTCTCAATTTTCCTTAGGACAAAGAAAAGGTATAACTTATAAGTGCTTTAATTGACTGGTTTCTGCCCTATCATCAACGTGATATCTAGCTATCTACCTCTTCTTTTTGTTTAACCCTCTCTGACATTCCCTTTTTGTTTGTTTGTTTCTTTTTTTTTTTTTTTTTTTTGTCTTTTTGCCTTTTTCTAGGGTTTCACCCATGGCATAAAAAGGCTCCCAGGTTAGGGGTCGAATCGGAGCTGTAGCTGCCGGCCTAAACCACAGCAACAGCAACTCGGGATCTGAACCAAGTCTGTGACCCACACCACAGCTCACGGCAATGCCAGATCCTTAACCCACTGAGCCAGGCCAGGGATCGAACCTGCAACCTCATGGTTCCTAGTCAGATTCATTAACCACCGAGCCACGATGGGAACTCCATCCTTCTTTTAGTTTCTTGAAAATGCTATTCTCCTCCCAATGCAATATTTTGCACATTCTGTTCCCTGTTTTTAAAGGCTCCTTTGAACCTCCTGCTATTTATCTGGTAATTTCTATCCAAACTTCAAGCATTAGCTGGAAAATCACTTTCTTGAAGAAAGAACCTTGGAAAATTCCCAGACCAGGTGAGGCCCCCATTTTATGCTTTCTTAACACCCTATGGTTCGCTTTGCAGCATTTATCCCAATTCTAATGAAATTAAATGTGTTTACTAATATTTTATACTCCTGCGGACTGGTATAGTTTCCATTTCTTCAACACCTTATCTGCAGCATTACATCCAATTCTGTACTGATGGTAAGAGCTCAGGAAGTAATTTTTGAATGAATACGTGAATAGTTATGAAGAAGACCTGGACTTTGAGAAAGTGTTGTGTTTTAGGGGAATGTACATGTAATTTGGAGTGATGAAGCATGAAGCTGGAGGAGATTACAAAAGCCAGATGAAGAAGGGCCTTAAATAATTAATTTGGGTTTGCTGTTAAGTGTGATAAGCAGCCTTTTCTTTTCCTTTTTTAAAGCTTGGACTTTTTCAGGTTCAGTGACTGGCCGAAGAATTGATTGATATAGAGTGAAGCCAGAGTCAAGCAGACCAATTAAGTGGCAAATGCGTTTATCTGGCAGAGGAAAATTAAAAGAATAAACTGAAGTAGTATTGCTCAAATCTGCTGCATATCTTAATCACCAGGATAGATAGCTAAGCCCACAGAGGCCCAGGCATGGAATTTTTTACTTTTTTTCTACTTTATTTTGGACATACTGACAGCATGCGGAAGTTCCCAGGTCAGGAATCTAGCTTGCACCACAGTTAATAACCAGAGCCGCACCAGTGACAATGCCTGATCCTTAACCTGCTGAGCCACCAGGGACCTTGAATTTTTATCAATGCACATTGCTTCAGGGGCTGCTGATACTCATACAATCTTTTTTTTTTTTTTTTTCCTGTTGATCACCACTGTGAATTCTTATAAGGATGGGGAAATGGGGATCAGAATGTGGTCTAGTTATCTTCTATTATGTGCCTCTTCTGAGCCAGAAATTAGTGTTTCTTCCTTGTTCCCAAATTCAGACCTCTGAGCTTTAGGATCTTCATGTATAAAATGAAGGGGCAGGTCACATTCTCATCTACTTTGAAGAATCCATGGAATGAAAGAGCACATGAGACGGTCTTGTGGACATACTGCCAGGAAGCTTATTGAAAGAAGCTGTTGAATTAGATTAGATTATACTAATGACCAGTGTTAACTTCATTGCAGTGTTTTTTATTTTGCTAGTCTAAGTATCTGCCCATAGTTGCCAAATCTTTGATGATTCATAGAAGTTTAGTATTAGCATCCAAACTCTGGATCATATTAAATTTTGTGAAAGATCAACTGAGAAGTTACTTGCTCCTTATCTGATTTTAAAGAGGTACCATCCCCACACTAGTATGGTATTAATATTTGCTAATCTTTAATGATACTACTAAAATTTTTAAAATGTGTTCCATATTTAATATTAGATTGAGATCTTTTTAATGCCTAGCGAATTGTAGCAATCCTTGAAATATGTGTTCTAATACTAAATATAAGACTGGGTAATATCCAGGGTCAGGAATTGGGAAAGGTCCAAAAGATGCAATGGTCTGTTTTGTTAATATTCCTGTATTTAATTTTACACAGCTAACTGTGGCTCAGTTAGCTGCTGTGACATGGTTTGATCCCTGGCCCAGGAACTTTCACATGCTGTAAAAAAAACCTTTTTTTTTTAAAATAAATTAAAAAAGATGGTGGAAATTACTAGTCTCTAAAACTTACTTCTGGTTCTATAATTCTGAAATTTTAGGTTTTATTAACTCAGTGTCTGCATAGTTTTTAATAGAAATGTAATTTAAGCTGAGAGCATCTGTTCTAGCCTGTAACATATTTTTCCAAGGCCTTGACCTTAATTTTACCATAGATATCAGATGCTCCTTCACAGATTCTACTCTGGATTTTACCAAAGGGGCATCAATTATGCTTGTGTCTTGAGTAGTGTGAATTTGACTTAAAACTATGCCAGATTTGTTAACATTACCATTGAGTGGCTTTTTAATTAAGGCTGTCAATACTATCAGTGATACAGTTCAATACTATTTTAGAATTAGAAATTATGCAAACTTCTAATTTACATTTTTATTTTTATACATATTGCAAAATAAAAATATTTTTGTTAAAGGCGTTGTACTTTTTCTAAATAAACATGGATTCCAAAATAATTCAGTGATATACATATTAACATATTAATTGAATAAATATACTGCTGTTTCATTTATTCTAATAAACAATATTCCCTTACTAATAATTATAACTTTTTCTATTATTAATCTAGAGACTTGCTTCTTTCTACTGGAGATTTTACTTTTATGATTTTTCTGACTGTCATAAGTATGTAATTTAGGGCATAAAATTGCCCCAATTTTCATTTACTTGAAATCAAGAAGATGGAAAATTTTTTTCTACCTTTGCCTTTACTATTTGCTGTGATTATAGCTCATTAAGAGAAAAAGAACATCTTTCTATGGTTAATTATTAAGCCAAGGCAAATCTTTGATTCCAAGGGGAAGAAAGGATAATAGAAAAAGAAGCAAACAAGTGACCTATTTTAGACCCACTGCACTTCAGTGTTTTGTTTTGAGTCTCTAATTTCCAGTCTGCAGATGATGGTGGGGAAGGGATGGCACAGTAATT
The DNA here is from genome assembly GCF_054392235.1 of Sus scrofa. Taxonomy (NCBI): domain Eukaryota; kingdom Metazoa; phylum Chordata; class Mammalia; order Artiodactyla; family Suidae; genus Sus; species Sus scrofa. The sequence goes on along the minus strand of NC_139385.1, from coordinate 112,003,070 downwards.
GCCTTGTGAAATGTACTGAAAATTATTTGAGATAACAGTAGTACAGCTCTTGACCCATAGTTATAGTTATTAAGAAATATCTACTATTTCCTGATTGACTTAATATGCAGAATAAATTTACACATAAGAGGTTTCCCCGGGTTCATAGTATTTTATGATTGCATGCTAGAAACACATTCACTTTGTTGTATCTCATGACCTCTCCTTTACAGCCAGTCACATCAATGTAATAAGCCTTTTGGACTTCATAATGCTATCTTCCTTCTTTTTGTTTCTGGTACTGTGTTGTTGGTCATCATGGGTCATATGTTTTTAGCAGCTGGGCATTAAGTGTTGATTTTATCTCCCAATTTAATTTAGACTTTTCAAAAGAGCTTTCTATTGTAGCCTTTTTGATAAGACTTATTCCTATTTCTTCTTAGAAGCCCTTGATTTCTCCATAAAGAAAACTAGAAGTATCATTAAACATGCATTCTTACAAGAGATAAATAGACAATGTTTTGCAAATGAAATTCTAGCAAACGTGGTGGAGGTATGTGTTACCTTTCCCCGATTATTTTACCTTATCACATCACTGTCTTCTCCAATTACTTTATCCCAGGCTAGTTTCTGGCCTCAGTCTGTCTGCATTGAGTGTCTCACTTGGCCACCCAGGATCTTCTGCCCCCGCAGAGCTGTGTCTGCAGTGTTAGTGCTTAGAGAGTCCAGGTCTCATGGAGAGGGGTGGAGGCAAGTGACAGAGGGAAAGGAAATAAACATATCCATTTGTGGTGTACTTTTCAAAATTTAAAAAAAAAAAATGTTCCTCTAAATAGGGCCTCCTATGTGCTGACTACACTACTTTGTGGTCTGGCTGGAAAAGGAACTACCATCTCCCTGCTAACGACATTGAGATTTATGTGTTAAATGACTGTTAAAGATCATGCAATTTGGAAGCATTCCAAGTTAGTTTTAGTCTGTGTCTTCTGAATGCAGCTTCAGGATTCTTTCCACTACTTCATTCCAACATCCCTATTTTGGGACTATTATCAGTAGTGCCTGGACTTGTCTCTGGGAAATCCCGTCATTTACTCGAGCACTTTGTGAGGTGCTTTGATTATGGGGGAAAAAAAACAACAGAAAAAACTTAAAACTTTGCTCTGATGACAACTAAGAATGTCAACAGCTTATTAACATAAGATGTAGGAAGATATGTACAACCTCACTGTATGCCTCAAAAGCAAAGGGGCTAATACTGCTAAAAAATTCCCCTGTAGAAAACATGGGAGAATAGGAACAGTAGACAGCTCATTCTGTTTCTGGGATAGATAAATTTTATTCCATGAATGCAGGATAAAAGTATGATATAGCCATTGATTTTCATTCCGTAGAAATAGTATAGTACCAATTGTGAAGGACAATATACTAAAATGTCCTTGATAAGTGTAGTAAAAGAGGTATGATACTAAAATGCCTTTAAGAAGTGCAATGAAAGAGGTATGATTTGGAATTTGGATCAATGACCAAATGACCTTGGATTCAGGTTACTTGAGCTCCTTGTAGGGCTGTGGCTAGAATTAAATGAAATAAGAAAACAAAACAAAACAAAAATAACAACAATAAAATATTGTTACACAGAGCCTTGAACATGTGTTAAAAACAAAATTGTTTTTATACTGTTTGATGAAAAAGATTGTTGGCCTAAAACAAATAGACTGCCAGATATTTCTCCAGCAATGACGAGTTTATTTGGGATCAGCAGAGAATTGAATTTGGGGCCTATTGCAACTATGGCAGTCCTCTCAGGAAAAGAGAAAGAAAACACTTTTACAGAGAGGAAAAGAAAATTGTGAGGGCTATGCTAAACAAAGAGTCTATGGCTTTTCATTGGGGAGTCTTTGCCTGAACAGAAGAATTTTTTCTATTGGATTATGTTATCATCAAACGATATGAGAGCTCTCCCTCTGGTCTCCCAACTCTATTCAATTGAGGTTTATTAACGTTTTCAATTTCCCCTTTTGATCAAGATAGTTTTTTCAGTAAGAGTCTCTGATCAAGGGTCAAGTTTTCTAGTTTCAGCATTTTTTTCCCATCAATGTCAAGAAGGACGTTTCTTAGGCGTAGTGCACAAACTGGAAAACTATTAAAATCATATTCAAGTAACAAAGAAGGAGAGTTCTCAGGAATGTTTTATCTAAAGTCTTTATGTTATTAACATCGTAGACATGGGAGATTATCTGAAGCATTATGTCATCCTTAAAGGTTTGATGACAAACTTTCAACAGGCCTCTATCTGAATATTTTTCAGAGTCTGGAAAAGCTATCTCATCAGATGTTATCTGCTTCAGGTTCAGGAAATCTTTATTTTCAGGTCACTAAATGATGTGCAGGCCCAGTCAGGGTTTGATGCTTTCTTTAGGTGTGTCACATGAATCTAAGAGTTTATTGGAGTTTGGCAACACAAGGCTTGGTTAGCAGTACTTGACAGAAGCCTTTTCAGTGAGGTTAAAGATAATTCTTCGGGAGTCGTCTTTTCCAATAGATGGATTTCCCATTTAGTGATTTTCATCCAATGCTGGTCCTGGCCTTGACTGACAAACATGTAAACTAGCTGAACCAGGATGGCAAGTTTGAAAGGCTATATTAAATTCCTCAGAAAATCTGTGAAAATCTTCAGCTACTTTGGGAAGAACTTTGACCATGGTTTGCAGTTCAGCTTTAGTCCAGGGAGACTAAGAAATTAATGTTTAGTCTCTGTATCCTGAGAGGGCTTAATTTTTAAAAGACAAGTTCTGACAAATTCAGGGAAAAAGAGGGTGGGGAAAAATTTCAGAGAAAAGGGAAAGTTTGGTGGGAGAATGTGTATAGGGGAATTGAGGGTATAGTGGAGAATTGGGCTGCATGGAAAGGAAGATGGCACAGGAAGTAGAGCTAGTAACAAAGAAGCCATGGAAGAAGAGCCTGAGGCTTTGGGAGTCATTTTATCTTTATTTGCTTGTTTGCTTCAGTTAATCTTAGTCTTATTTTATAGCGAGACAATTTTAGACTCTTGATAATGTTGGGAAGCCTCAAGGTACCAATTGAAGTAAGCATTCTACTCAATTCTGGAAAAGTTTGAGATATTTTAGTCCAATTTGATTTTAAAGAAATCAACTTTGATGATTTCAAAATTTCCCATAATTGAGCATTTTTAATGCTAAATAGCTTACGTTCAGGCCATTGATATGCTAAGTTCCTTTAGGCCAGGCCTGTCCGTGTAGTTAGAAATGTGCATGAGGAAGGACCTCAGTTTTTAAACATAAGATCAGCTGGAATCCCTGTATGGGGGGATGCCATCAAAATATTTAGGGATGCTATTTCCTAGAGGATTTTCCTCTCGAAGAAAGAACAATTTTCAAATGGCTTAGATAGTTTATAGAGCAAATGGCTCAATTCGAACAGCTTGAGAGACAGTTCCAGCCAATTCAAAGGAAATAGTTTGGTCCCAGAAGAGCCAGGCCATGGGTTTTTTTAGCCATTTCCAGAGAATAGTTCTTCCAAAGGAATAGGCCTAAGGCTGAAAACCTTCATAGTTTCATTTGAAGCAGTCCTTTCCCAAAGGAATTGGGCCAAATGCAGTATCAGTTGATAGTTTGATTTCAAGATAAGATAAAAAAAAATGAACACTTGCATACACATCAAGGCCTTAACTAGAAAAATACAGCTTTTTAAACAGACCTCAAATAATTCCTGGAGAGCTTCAAATGCAAAGAGGACAAAGACATACCTTCAAACAACACCAGGGTCAGCAAGAAAAGCAGTGAGTGATAATGGGTTCAATTCTGGGTACCACACCTGTTTGCTCACCAGCCCCAAAACCATTGATAGTCTTCTTTGGTTCTGTACTGGCCACCAAATATTGCCCAGAAACAATTAGATTCAAAGATCTATCTACAGCAAAGATGGGTTTGTTTGGATGATTAGCAGAGAACTGCAATTTGAGGTCTGCAACCATGGCAATCCCCCCACCCCCCATAGCAAGGGAAGAACACTTTTAGAGAGGAAAAGGAAGTTGGGAGGGTGCTAGTAAACAAGGACGGCTTGGCTTTTCATTGGCTGAGTCCTTGCTGGAAAAGAAAAGGAGTCTTCTTCCTGTTGGGCTCAGCTATCATCCCAGAAAATGTGAGCTCCCTCTCCTGGTATCCCAACTTTGTTTAACTGAGGTTTCTGTTTATTAATTTTTTATAAGATCAAAACATTCAAATGCTCCTGGATTGGGGGCAAAAATAAAGCTTAATAGTTCACAACAGTCAAAAATTATTTTACCAATACACAAATACATAAGCTGGCAGCATATTTGAAATTTTTTCTTATAAACTTTCCTTTGTAAAAGTGGTCCTAAGTCACAAATTGCCTTGTAATCATCTAGGAGGTAAAACAAACAAACAAAACACATCCCAAATATTGAGATCTACTTTGACCAATTAAATCTGAATTTCTAGAGGTGGTCAAGATATGTATATATAAGCTTCCCAGGTGATTCTAACATGTAGCCACAGTGGAGAAACACAAGTTTGTAACATCAGTGGTCTTGGGTTATGTAATCATGGAGAGTTTCTTTTGATGACCATGATTTATGTGTGTCTGTTTCAGAGTCAGTGGTAACAGCCCATTGGTCTGTGCCCTCCTTTTCTTCTTGAGATGGCGCTATTCATAATCCCTCAGTTTTCTGAAGAGGATCTGGCTGATACATCAGCCTGCAATGTCCCTTGAAATGGTAAGTGACAAGTAAAAGTAATTTGAGAACTGGTCCAGAGCTGAATGCTAGTAGCTGGAGGGAGGAAACGAAGGTAGAGGCTTCTTAGTGTTTGATTACAAGTTGCCATGACTGTTTCTTATGTTTTCTTTGTCTCCCAAGATCCTGTCCTTTTCCCCTTTTCTCATTGCTCATGTTATATATTCCTTTGCTTCTCAGTTTCTTATTTTCCTTTATTTTTTTCTTCTCAGAGAAAACACACTTGCTTGAGGGTAAGAAAACTAAGCTGACATATATCCATTGTAATGCCAGCTAGTTCTACCAGCTTTACTTTGATGTTTGCTTCCATAACCATTTTGGAGTGGCTTAGATATTTTTTTGATTCCCAGTCATCCTAGATTACCACAGTACAATTTGGCTTTTGTATGAATTTTATGTGCCGGGAATACTTACCAAATGTTAATTGGTTAAATTATAATGGTAAGCCAATGTTTTGGCGTACAATTATTCAAAGTAACCTCTTCATATAATTTTTACAACTGTAGGATCAGTAGCGATATTCTCATTTTCATTTCTCATTTTAGTAATTTTTTCTCTTTTTCTTAGATTATCTAGTTAAATATTTGTCAATTGTGTTGGTCTTTTCAAAGAACCAACTTTTGATTTCATTAATTTCCCCTATTATTTTCTATTCTCTACTTCATTTATCTCTGCTCCAACCTTTAATATTTCCTTGCTTCTGCTAGCTTGGGGTTTAGTTTGTTCTTTTTCATCTACTTCCTTAAGTTGTAAAATTAGATTGTTGATTTGAGATCTTTCTTTTTCTTTTCTTTTTTTTTTTTTTCTGTCTTTTGAGGGCCACACCCGCTGTATATGGAGGTTCCCAGGCTAGGGGTCTAATCAGAGCTGTAGCCGCTGGCCTACATCACAGCCACAGCAACACCGGATTGGAGCCGCATCTGCAACCTACACCATAGCTCATGGAAATGCCAGATCCTTAACCCACTGGGCAAGACCAGGGAATGAACCCACAACTTCATGGTTCCTAGTCGGATTCATTTCTGTTGCACCACAAGGGGAACTCTGAGATCTTTCTTTTTTTAATGTAAACATTTGTAGCTATAAATTTCCCTCTTAAGCAATGCTTTTTCTGTGTCCCATAAGTTTTGGCAAATTATGTTTTCATTGTCATTCATCTCTAAGTATTTTGTAATTTCATTTGTAATTTTTTTCTTTGATCCATTTGTTGCTGAATTTCCATAAAATTGTGAATTTCCAGTTCTTCTTTTATTGATTTCTATATTTAATTGTGTTCAGAAAAACTGCTTTGTATGAAATCTATCTTTCTTATTTACTGAGACCTTAATTTGTGGACCAAGATATGTTCTATCCTAGATAATTTCCCCTGTGCACTTGAGAAGAACATATTATGCTATTGTTGTGTAGTTTTCTGTATCTAGTTGGTATGTTGTGTTAAGTCCTCTGTCTCTACAGTAATATTCTCTCTGGTTTTTCTGTCCATTATTGAGAATGGGTTATTTAAGTCTCTAACTGTTATTATAGAACTGTCTATTTCTCCCTTCAATTTTGTCAGTTTTTGTAATAGGGGAGAGGTGGGCACATAGCTGTTTGTGCACAGATGTTACTGAAAGACCCTCAGAGCTCGACCATTAGTGTGGGCCCAATAATCCTGCTTGGCTAACAGTTGGGCTCCAAATTTCTCACAGCAGAGAAAGTGTGGTGAGAAGTGAATCTTGGCCTTTTTCATGTATCCCTCCAGACCTTCTGGCCTCAAGCTGGCAGGTGATTTGGAGGCCCAGGGACAGGCTGAGGACAGTGTCCTTTAGTGCTCCAGAGACCTCCCTGTGGCTATCCACTGGCCAGGTCCAGGCCTCATCTCCATGACCTAATAGTGGTGGCAGTCTCCTTGAGTCACAGCCCTTGGGACTGGCTGCTATTTACTCAGCTTGGGGAGGTGAGGGATGATTGGATCCCAGGTACCTTGCTACCTCAGGTAGGACAGCTAGAAAAGTTCTGGGGACCTGGCCCAGAGGGCACCACTAGCTGAGATGTGCCTCTTTAGACAAGGATAAGGAGGGGCCTACTTCTCTCATTTTGCTGTTTATTTTCTCTGTGCCTTATAGTTTTTTTGGCCCTTCATTTCCGGTATTATTGTCTTATTCTGTATTTAATTGAATTTTGTAAAATGTTTAAATTCCTTTATCATTTTCTTTTGCTTATATTCTATATCTATTTTTTTGTGGTTACCATGGGGATTACACTTATTATTTTAGAGTTATAAACACACTATTTTGAATTAGCTTCAATAACATACAAAAACTTTGCTCCTTTATAGCTCCATCCCTACCTCATATGTTTGTTGATGTCACAGAACTACATCTTTATATATTTTCTGTCCAAACACAACCAAATAATACTTTTAAATGCATAAGTCTTATAAATTATGTTGAAATCAAAATTTGGTGTTAAAAAACAAAGTTATACTACTAATGGCTTTTTGACAAATAATTTTAATGTATTAGTCTCATAAATCATGTAGATAACAAAAAGTGTAGTTACAAACTCCAAAATTTTTATAATAATGCAAACTATTATAATTGCTCTTCTATTTTTTTTTCATTGCAGCCTTCATTTTGTCCTATAGCTTTGAGTTAATACCTAGTTTTGTGTTATTTTGCCCTGCAGGTTATCACTTGAACATTTCTTGCACGGTAGGTCTAGCGATAACAAAGTCTCTCAACTTTAGTTTTTATGGGAATATCTTAATGTCTCTATCACTTTTGAAGGATAATTTTGCCAGATATAGAATTTTTGGTTGACAGTTGTGTTCTTTTAGCATTTTGATTATATTGGCCCACTGTCCTGTGGCCTTCAATCTTATTGATTATATCTTCAATACAAGGTATTGAATTGCCTCTCTCTTGCAATGAATTGCCTCTCTCATGTGTTGTAAGATTCCTTTTGTATATGTCTTTCTAAAGTTTTATTATAACATGTCTCAGTATGGGCATCCTTGAAGTCATCTTACTTGGAGTTTGTAAAGCTTCTTGAATGTTTATATTCATGATTTCACCAAATTTTAGAAGTTTTTTTAGCCTTTGTTTCTTCATATATTCTCTCTTCCCTATATCTTTCTCTTCTTCACTTGGGACTCCTGCAATATTAATGTTGTTTCACTTGATAGTCTGCCACAAGTCCATTAGGCTTTGTGTTTCTTAAATCTCTTTCTTTCTCTTCCTCAGACTTGGTAATTTCTAATGTCCTATCTTTAAGTGGGATGATTCTTTCTTCTGCTTACTCAAATCTGCCTTTGGATGGTAGTGAAATTTTCCTTTTGTCTTTTACTTTTCAGTTCCAGAATTTCCCTTTGGTTTCTTTTAAATTTTCCTATCTCTTTATTGATATGTCCATTTTATTCAGACACCATTTTCTTGACTTACTGCACATCTTCTTTAGTTCTTTGAGTATCTTTATGATAGCTATCTTAAAGTCTTTGTCTAGTATATATGCCATCAGTTCTTTTTCATTGACTATTTCTGTTGATTTTTTTTCCTTTGAAAAGGCCATAGGTTCCTCTTTCTTCGTATGCTTTGTGATTTTTTGTTGTTATTGCAAATTGGACATTTGAATCTAATAATATGATTACTCTGAAAATAAGGCTGTCCTCCTTCCCGAAGATTTGCTGGGTTTGTTATTGTTTTTATTTGATTATTGCCAGCTGTGTTTGTGCTGAGACTTAGCCTGAGTGTAAACTTAATGTCATCTCAGGTCTTTTCTGAGCCTTTCCCTATGCATGCGTGGAAACCTTCTAATTTTCCCCATACATGCCATTGTTTTGTATATTCTAGTCTTTAACGTCTGGCTCCCAGAAAGGGAAAAAGAGAAGAATGAAGCAGAGGGAAGGCAGTGTTCCTTTAATTCCCCTGAAAGTAACTTCTGCTGGGGGAGAGGGGGGCTTTCAAAGATCAGAGGAAGTGCAACAAAAATAGCTGCTACCTCTTGGTCCACATCTGTATGATCAGGAGCAGCAATCAACAGTCAGAATATAGATCCCCCATAATCAGAGGACAGGATCTGTTTTGCCCACCCTGGCTCCCACAAGCTGTGTGCAAGCTGCTCCAGGAACATGTACATGGCTGCCTGCCATGTAGCTGGGAGTGGGAGATGGGTAGCTGCTACTGTGCTAAGAGTTTAAAGAGAGAGAACTTAACCACAATTTACTGTCCATGCCTGGTTTTGGCAGTTTGAATTCCGAAATAATCACACCAGAGAGACTCTGCCAATTGCTGTCTAGGTGGGCAGACAGATTCCTGGTTCCTGCTATTCTGCCGTCTTTTTAGAATCCCACGAATGGCTAATTTTTAATCCTCTCATTGAGAACCATTTCCTATTACTTGATTTACCTTCCTAAAAATATTATTAATCTGGAAATCCAATTAAGGAAACTTTTCAAAAGAGATTTCTGTTCATCTTAAAAGCCTTTTTTTTTTTTTCTTTCTCCATGGTCCAAAAGTAAAGTATGTACAAGAGAACAAAGTTCACAATAGACTTTTAACCTTATCTCTTAATACCATGTGTTCAGTTTTCAATACTCATACACAAATATTATGCATTGGAGATGGTCACAAATAGAGTTAAACCACATTTACTTCCTTTGATGTTTATATATATATATATATATATATATATATATATATATATATATATCAATACCAGTGTCTAAGGAGTACACAGTTTTTCTTCCCTTTAACTCAAACATAAAAACTCAAGATCAATTCCAGACTCTTCTTGGCTCTTCCAGCTCATGTTGGGGCTGTGCATAAGGGGAGAAGTATTTCTACACCAATAGAGATTTTTGCTAACTATGCAACTCCACTTTTCAATCCACATTGAATGAAACATCTTTGCTCTTAGTAGTTCATTTATCTATGGTTCTGAGTTCTTGTTACCACTAGATCTTTTCAAGCTCCTCAGGACATTCTAGGGAGTCTGATTTCTAATGAGATAAACTTTTATCAAATTACTAACTTACCTGTCAGGTAAAAGTTAACTGTTAGTTGCTTGGAAAGAAACAGTAAGATAGTCACAGACTCTTTACTTAAGAAGCCCTCAGACTATTGGGTGGAAGATGTTGGATCACAGGGAAAATTCATACATGGTCATTGTAGTAAAGGACAGCAAATGAAATAGTAGAAAGCATAGAAGGGGGAAAAAAACAAGGGCATTACAGAGATGACACTTGATCTTAGCCTTGAAAGATAATTTGGAGGTAACTAGGCAAATAATATGTGGACAATAAAATTGGTGAATAGCATATGCAGTGACACATTGGCATGTTCACAGATATGAAATTCAGGATGTCTAGATCAGGATTTTATTGAGAAGGGGTTGGTGGAGGGAGGACTCTGACTAGTTTACTAAAAGCCAGATTTTGAAGGATTTTATGCTCTGAACCAAGGACACTGGTCTTGATTCTGTAGGCAATAAAGGGAATTTTAAATCAGAGAGTGATTGTGAATATTTGTTTATCAGGAAGTTATTTCTAGCAATACACACAGGATTAATTAGGAGCTGGCAGCAGGTCCAAGAAAGAAATGTCTTCAACCTTGGAGAGAAGATGGAGAAGAGGATGAATGCTTGAGAGATTTTCGTGAGATATAATTGACAGGACTTGCTGTTAGTTGGGTTTAAATGTGAAGGAGTTTGCTTAGGAGAAAGTTAACTTTGAATTAGTTGAGGTCTTAGAGATATCTAGCAGTCACTCTAAATTCAGGCATTGTGTTTGAGAGAGAGCTGAAATAATGTGGATGTATGAGATAAAGCAGAATCTGGTTCAAATGGAAAGATAAATTTTCCAAGGGCGGAAACTCCAGTGGTAGGAGTTTCCAGACATTAGCCAGGTGTTATCCTTAGTAGACTCTCCATGTGCAGTTTAGTGGAATTTCCGCAGGTTTGACTGAAAGAATTATCTTCTCACTCATTCTACACTAATCATATTTTACATACTTTTTGAATCTCTGAGAAAAGAATAAACCTAATTTTTAGTATGTTATACCTTTTAATTTTATAAAGACAAATGTATTAAAGCAGCAGCAACATGTTTCTTAATACTACTAAGTGCTTAATCATTTAAAAATGATTTCTAAAAGAAAAGTGCAGTGATAAAGACTATACTCACAGCCCTATGAAGTATGAACAATTCATAGCCTCCTATTGTGGGTGAAGAACATGAAGCTTAGGGAGTTTAATAACTGAGATTCAAATTCAGCTTCCAAGTCTCTAGATTGCATGATCTAAACTGGTGGTTTTAAAGCATTAATGATGTCTATATCCACCTCCAGAAATTTTTTACTTAATTGCCTCAAATGAACCTCAGGCATTGGTCCTAAAATCTCCCCTGGCAATTCTACTTGAGGCCAGAGATGCAAACCATTGCTTAAAACCTTATAACTCAACTGACTCCTTTTTGGAAGACACTGCCACATTGCACTATCTCAATGACTCCTCCTGGAGCTCAATGAAGTTAGTGCCCTGTGGAGCTGTGTAGTGTAAAATTGCGTAGTGCGGCAGCTGTGCCTCAACACAAATTCACTTTATGAAAAAAAACCTTCAAATCCAAGAGTTTTCATAGTAATTATTTGGAACCTTTGCTTATATAAAGAGACTCAAATTTGGGAAAGTTTTTCTAACTCTTTTATGATTATGTAACCGTTTTTAAGAACTTAGATACTATATACTTACCAAGAATTACTACTATCAATGTTTATTTCATTGATTATAAATGTAATCAATCAGAATCACAGATCAAGAAAAAGGCAGCATTGTTTACCTTTTGAAATGGAGAGCAATGACATGGTGTTAATATTCAGAGTGACGGTATTGCGGAAGGTAGGAATGACGTAGCCATTGAAGGGGGGTTAGAATAAACTGTTATTCTCCATTCTTACAGGGTTTTTTTTTTTTTTTTTTACTACTTTTGATAACCGTTAGCTTCATTTACCCCTGTGAGGACTTCACAGAGCTCCTGACCAACTAGAAAACAACAACAACAATAACAAAATCAAGGGATGGGGCAAAACAGAGGTAGGCTGAGAGTCTGGACAGAATAATTCTGTTGTAATCCTGGCAGAGTGTGATGTCATCTGGGATACCATCCCAGACACTCCTGAATAAAGGCATTGGGAATGGAACCACAACAATATAAATGTTAACTCTTATGGAGAGAGAATGGGCACTAAAGACAGCACAGTCTAGCCTGATATTTCCCTAGCTGGGTTACCCTGAGTAAAATAATGAACCTCTCTGAATTTCAATTTGCTCTTATAAAAGGAGATGGTGATACTTCCAGGCTTTATGTGAATACCTACAGGTGAAAACTATCCCACTCAGAGCCTCTTTACTGATGTCTTCTCCACATTGGCCTCAGCTGAAGCCCAGTGGGAGTCAAAGAAGAAAGTGCAAGGGAATGGCAGCCGTAGTGGCAGTAATTCAAAGAGAAGGTGAAAATGAGGTAGGCTGGATGCCTAGCCCAGCTGTAGGACTTGAGGCCTCCATTATACCCACAGTCACACACAAACAATTACATTTGTTTGCAAAAAAAAAGGAACCAGCATTGTAATGCTGCAGCCTCTTGCCCATCTGGGAATAATTCAGCTTGCCCTGCTTTCAGCAAGATCAGATGGATACTCTGTAGGGTCTCCTCAGAAAGAACACAGGCTGTAGTCATTTCATTTTCTAATGCTGCTGCCTGTTTTCATTTAATTAAGAAGGCTGACCTTTACAAAGAGTTTATTTTTTCTCTTCCCTTTGCTTAGCTTACTTATGATCCTAACGGAAGCTGAAAAGCTGATGGTAAAGAGGGCCCAGTTTTACATTGTTCCTATCCTTACAAAAAAGTTACACAGGTATAATTACAAATGCATAAGCCAAAATCCCTTTCAGATAAACCTAACCTCAAGTAGATGAGTAGGTGGGAATAGTTGGAAATGAAAAATAATCCCTAGAGGACTGTATATCAAAAAGAATATCCCCTATGCCAAAGAACCAAGGCCTTGAGAACCCATCTCCTTGTAATTAGCCTTTATCCGAAGCAAGTTAGAGATTTCTTACTCCATCATTTAAATCTCTGTATATAGAGAAGTAACCACTTAAAACATCCATTGTGTGCAGCATTTGCTGTGCTCTTTAGATAGAGTGGCCACATAAACCAGAGAGAAAAGGACTGGTGACCTGTCAGGATAAATGCCCAGGATGGCAGCACCGCACGGACTTCATTGACAGCAGGTGGGGGCCCCAGCACAGGTGGAGATCTGAGAATAATCTGGCATTTGCTCAGCCTTGGGCTTATCCACAAACTCCCATGAGCCACGCACATCCAGCCAGGCCAAATGTAAGAGCGACTGCTGCCGTGTTTGTGTTCTTTTTATTTTGATGCCGTTTTGACGTTCTGTTTGGGAATACATTCTCTATGGACTTCATGGAGACTGTTCATCTGGATGGAGTGGGGTTTTGTTATTGAAATAAAGCTGACTCTCAGTCATGTCCTGACTGATGACTAAATGAGACTGCCGCCATCAAGTGTGTAACACCAAACTGATGACAGATCTTTCCTAGGATGATGAACTTAAGGCCCTGGAGTTTAGCAACTTCCTCCCAGTTTCATCCAATTGGTAAGAAAAATTTCTTTAATCATCTATCATTGGTTTATGGACTGATTACACAAAACATTATGGTATCTACTGGAATTAAGGCATTGGTCCTGAGATACTCTGACCTTTGTGTCTCTCCAAATGTGAGCACTTTTATTCCTGTGCCCCTCCAGTAGCAAGGGAGTATTAGGGGCAGAGTTGGAGTATTTGATTCTCTTCTTTTTGGGCCCTACCCATGGGATATGGGGGTTCCCAGGCTAGGGGTCCAGTCGGAGCTACAGCCCACTTACACCACAGCCAGAGCAATGCTGGATCTGAGCCATGTCTGCAACCTACACCACAGCTCAGGGCAACACCTGATTCTTAACCCACTGAGCAAGGCCAGGGATTGAACCCAAGTCCTCACGAATATTAGTCAGGTTCGTTTAGGCACTGAGCCACGATGGGAACTCCTGCTCTTCTTTTAAAGGTACATATGCAATGGAGCAAAGAGACAAAAAATGAATGGAATCTTTGTATAAACACTCCTAAGGTAAATTCTAAATTGCATTTTTATACCCCTGAGTTTTCTCTGTCAGTGTTAGAAGTAGTAAATTAGCATACCTTTCCCCGGTTTTGTTTCCACTGAGTGAAAAGAGAATATTTCTCATGTCGTTAATCTAATAGTCTTTCCCCAGGCGTTGGCATTACTTTAAATGAGGAAAAGGTCAGAGAGCTATGAGGTAATAGGCGGTGTTGGACTTCCAGCCTCTCTTCCTACTTTCCTAGTAGTCTTCCCACCCTTGAATATTTTCAATCCATAATAAATAGTTTCATTGAAGGTCCCATTTATTTGCCAGATAGATAAATGAACTCAAGGAAATAAGTACCATAAACAAAATTGTTTGAACACCTGTTGGTATTTACTGCTACATCCACCTGCATACATGTGCATGCTCTCTCTCTCTCACACACACACACACACACACACACACGCACGCATGTGCACATACACACACACTCTCATTTTAACATACCCAAGAAATCAAAGTCATCTTTAACTTTGAGCTCTAGCATATATTAGAAACCTTCTCAGCTCAGCTCATTACAAACTTCAAGTGAAATTTGAAACCAAACAACAATCCTTATAGCACATGACTCCTTCCTCTAACAGCAGTGATATGCTGGTGTGGCATTTAAATGTATTCTTGTGCATGATGATAATAGCCATTGCACACATAGTAGAAATAAAGTCCATCCACAAAGAAGGTGTTGGGTATAGGAGGAGATCTCCTTTATAAAGGGCTCTAAGGAGAATTCTATAAAGGTTTTCACTTCTATTTTTAGTATAACTGATATCTGCTGATGGAAGGATTTTTTTCTTTCTTTTTTAACCTACTATTTTTTTTCAGATATTAACAGCATCTGCAATATTTTCTCCAGTTGATGTTATGATCCATATGGAAGATTTAATACAATGCCTGCCAGCTGCCTAAATTCTCCAGGGGAAAAGCAGTTTTTCACACACTCCTCCTTATGTATTCTGCTCTTATTTCTTTTTCCAGATAACAGATCTGTGAGCTAAATGGAGCTGGAAGCTATCACTGCTGTCCTGAACTAGTGACACTGGACTCCTCCCCAGGGAACCAGCTGCATCTATTTAAAATACACTCTTAGGTGAGTCTGTGGGACGTTTTCGCTAAATAGAAGTATTCTTAGGAGAAAGCATTCATGTTTTAAAAAGAGAATATTGGTCTTGAATGTACAGGGCAAAATCAAAGTTCGTGCAGCATTGTAAATGAGGGTCAGGATTATCTAATAGGGAGATACAGTAACATTCTTTTCTCCAGCATCTTGTTGCCAGACTGATAAGAGCCAGGGGAGCTGCTGAAGAGGGTCTATTTTCCTTCCTTGGTAATGGCCACATGAGTGAATGTAGGTGGGCAAACAGCTGTAAATCTGAGTCCAAAATAAATTTTCTTGATGAATATTTTAATTAGAAATCTAAATTATTCCTTTAGGAAGATAACTATTCCATTTTCAAGCTCCCTTTTCTCTATTCCTTCTTGCTTAAAAAAAAAAGAGAAACTGTGGCTTTATCGCTTAATCTAATTCATAGCTGCTCCTCTAGGCAGAGAGAGAGAGGCCAGTGACAGAATGTCCACAGGTGACAATATGATACCAATATAGGATATAGTACAAGGAAAGTGAAAGGCTGTGGTCAAAGAGAGCAATAACTAAGGAAGATAATAGGGTAGAACAAAGCAGAAAGGTGGGCGCAGTTTTATTTTTTCCAACAAGTATGTATCAAATGGTTGGCAGGTACTGTCTTTAATGTTATTCTACAAAGGGCTATAAAACCCACTCTTGGTTCTTAGAAAGGTAAGAAGTCTTTGTTGCCACAGCACCCTGCTGGTATTTCTGTTGCACCACTTAGGTCATACTGTACAGTGTGTGTAGGTTGTCTGTCTACCTGAATAAACCCCTGGAGCAAATGATCTCTGGCTTATGCATCTCTGTTTATCCACAGCCAGTATAGAGACTGACACATAATAAACACCTAATAAATATTGATTAAATTGTTAGAAAACTAGGCCCAAATGAGATGTTCTTCTAGAACTCTAGAGGGTAAGGGAGCATTGACTAAGACCCCATAATTCCAAAGCCTGGGGCTCTCTCCAAAGGTGGTCTTAACTTTAAAAAATTTTTTATTAGAGCATAGATGACTTACAATTTTCTGTCAATTTCTGCTGTAGGGAGTCTTATGTTTGACGAGAATATTTTCTTTATGGTTGAGAAATAGGTATGTGAAGAAAGCATACTTGATGTTCAGGGTCAGAAAATAGAAATAAAACATCAAAGAGGAAGCACATGAACTTGTACTGTGAGAGAAGAAGAGGACATCTAGGAGAGTAGAAAAATTTGCTTCTTATACAGATGTTTGGGGAAGGACAGGTGAAGAAGATGATAATAGGGAGACCCTGGTAGACTCACACAAGACTCTTAAGTGAGAGGCTGACTTGGGGTGTACAGATGTGTAGCCATCAATCTCAGAGGCCATGCACACTTGTCTCTATGGCCATGGCACATACGTTGTAGAAATTGCTCAAAAGTTCGTATATAAAACTGACAGATTTAAAAGAGATGCTTATCATTTGTATAACTGTTTGGCTCTAAATAGGAGGAAAAAGGGTAGAGATAGCCATAAAGAGTTTGTTGGGAGAAGGAAATTGAACTTGGGTCCATATGTTTTATAATGCATGTAATATTTTTAACTGCTTCAGATTTTTCTCCCAATCTTGCTAGTATCTATGTATTTGCTTCAATGTATATTCACTTAGAGGTTTTAATTTAAGCCATTTTTCTATTTTACTTCCTTTGCCAAGATAAAAAAGCCAGAAAAACAAAAAAACTTCCTCTCATTTCCTGAAATAGAGATTTGTACTAACAGAATTATAGAAAATATTTGTCTGATTTTTGATACAGATATTTTTATTTTGCTAGTTTTTGCAGTTATATATCCTTGCTTTTACAAGTTCTATTTTCTCTTTCTGACTTACTTCTCTCAGTATGAGAGTTTCTAGGTCCATCCATGTTGCTGCAAATGGCATTATTTTGTTCTTTTTATGGCTGAGTAGTATTCCACTGTGTATATATACCACATCTTCTTAATCCAATCATATATATGATGTCACTTATATCTGGACTCTAATATGTGGCACAAATGAACCTTTCCACATAAAAGAAAATCATGGACTTGGAGAAAAGACTTGTGGTTGACAAGGGGGAGGGCGAGGGAGTGGGATGGATTGGGAACTTGGGGTTAACAGATGCAGACTATTGCCTTTGGAATGGATTAGCAATGAGATCCTGCTGTGTAGCACTGGGAACTATGTCTATTCACTTATGATGGAGCATGATAATGTGAGAAAAAAAGAATGTATACATGTATGCGTAGCTGGGTCACCATGCTATACAGTAGAAAAAAAAAGTAATGTATTGAGGAAATAAAAAATATATTAAAAATAAAAAAAATAAGTTCTATTTTCTTCAATATATAACACTAAAATCCTTTCATTACCTTCCTTTTTGGAATAAATTTATAAAGCTTTTCCTTTGTTCAGAAAAATCACATCTCCACTAAAAGGACTCTAAACCATATTATCCCCTTATCACTAATTTACCTTTTTAATAATATAGACCAGTGGGAGACCAAATGTCAAAATTAATCCTTCCTTTCCTCAAGAGAAGTTAGTAACCTGCATTCCTACAGTGCAATTGGGATGATCAAGGAGTGTTAATACAGAGAATGCATACCTATTTATTACTAGCCTCACTTTATTGCTCTTCACAAATACTGTTTTTTTACAATAAATACTTTTTTTCATTTTGATAATTCGTATGTTTGTGGCAACCCTGTTTCCCCAACAGCTTTTGCTCACTTGGTATCTCCATGTCACAGTTTGGTAATTCTAGCAATATTTCACACTTTTCCATTATTATTACATTTGTTAAGGTCATCAGTGATCTTTGATGTTATACTACCGCTCACTGAAGGCTCAGATGACTGTTAGCATTTTTAGCAATACAGTATTTTTAAATTAAGGTATATTCTGTTTATTGTTGGCATAATGCTATTTCAAACTTAATAGATTACAGTACAGTTTAAACATAACTTTTCTATATACTGAGAAATAAAAATGTGTGAATTGCTTTATTACAATATTTGCTTTATTGCAGTGGTCTGGAACCAAACCTATGATATTCCTGAGGTCTGCCTGTATAGTGTTGTGGTTTGATTTTAGATTGAATGCAGTTAAGTTTGGGGGAGGAGGAAGTAATCTATAAGCACACAGTAATTACAACATTAATTATTTTAGTTACTTTGGCTTTATCCTTTTCCTTCAGCTCAGCTGGTTGGGTAAAGTGAATATCTTACAGAGTTATCTAAAGATTTTATTTATGCTAATCTAATAGACCATAGAGAGTACCATGAGAACAAAAATATGGTTAAAGGAATTTTGACATCTTCCATGAGTATGCTTGGCAGTGTAGTGACCTAAGTAATCGCTTTCTGGATCAAAAGTTAATGAGATTTCTCCTAGTTTTAAAGCCTCAAATTTGTTCTTTATCCTAATTCTGTTCATTTCATTGGGTTGTTCATTATCAGTTGGCTTCTGATTGAAAAGAAAGCCTTGGAAAATACTAAGTAGGAATTGATTTTCTCCAATTAATTTGTGCTTGTTATTTTAGCTTTTAGGAAATACAATGTTTGAAAATTATTTCACATTTGATTAATATTATTTTTCAAAATGAATCAGAAAACAATTTCATTTGGCTTAGGGCAGATTTTAAACTTTTTAACAATAGAATTTAGCCTAGAACTAATATTAATGAATAATTCTTATCCCGAACTTTTCTAGTACCTAGTATTACATATTTTCAACATTTTAAAAATAATAACCCCCTTCAGCATTTTATTTTCACCTTTAAATTGTATTGTGAAGATACAATTTCCTTAAATAATTGTTTTCCTTGTTTTGGTATGGTCTCTTTGGCACACATCTTTCTTTGTTTATCTCCATTTGTGAAATAATTATTACTGCCATTAGTATTTTTTAATTCATTTCATGTGAAAGGTGCCATAAATTCTGAAAGAATCCATGAGTATTACATCCTGGGAACAGAATTGAATGAATACATCAAAATGCATTCATTCAATATTTAAAAAATTGTTGAGAGCTTCTCTGAGTGTCACCATCCCTAATGAGTATCTAACTGACAATGAGAACAGAGTGTCATGGTAGCCAGCTCTTTGGGGTTGCCTTTTCTACATCTTCAGCTATTTAGAACAAAGCTCTGTGCTAGTTTCTCATGTCTTATTTGAACAACATTAAGGTAGGTAGAAGTGACATTTAATTTTTTCTAATTTCTATATTTTAGTCTTGAGAAGTCTGTAACTAATCTACTTATGGCATCAAAAACAACTCAAGCACTTTCTACATTAAATTCCAATGTGGAAAAGTAAACTGATAGGCAAAAGGACCACTGTACATAGTTTAAAACTCCAGAAAAAGTATATCAGAAGTAGTTCTCTTGAATTCTCAATGTTTTTTTTTTCTTGTTTAGTATTTTTTTTCTCCCAGTGATCTCTCATGTATTTGCTGCTGTCAGACCCTCAAATTTTTACTGTGCTGATATTCACTCTAGTGGAAAAACCAAATGTCAAAAACTTGTAATAGGTGAATATACTCTACACCTATTTGAGAAGTAACCAATTAATAATGGATTTTATTAATACAATACAGGTGAACTAAGCTCTGACTACACTTACAGGTCCACATTAGGTATCATACAATGTATAAAAGGTATAGCCAGTGGTCTTTGTCTGAAGAAGCTCTTCACTTTTGGAAAGTGTATTAATATGGAGTGTGACATAGGCAATGCCAATAACAATAACAGTAAGGCAGCCCACTGTTTAGATGCAGAGCAGGCAAGACCTATGTTGTGTCCGACTTGGTGAAATGAGCAGTGGGACTTGAATTGCTTGTGTAAGAAGAAAGAAGCTTTATACAGATGGGGTATAGGGTGGAGGGAATTTTAGTCTGGTGCATAATTTGAATAAGGGCAGATTGATAGGAATGTAGGTGACAGGTTTGTGGGGCTGTTTGCAGTAGTATCCTTGGGGCAGAGGATGGAAGTATATGTATATGTGTTTGTGTGGAGGAAGATGGGTGTATAATTGGAAAGTTAGTGGATGTTTATGGAAGCTAGGAGAGTCCAGTTGGATCTTGAACTTTATTCTGAACCATATTCTATAGATTGTACTAAACCTCTAAGGACTTCTGAGCTAAACAGTTGCCTTATATGAAATAGTTTTCTGTAATATTAATCTGACAGTGTCTTGCAGACTGCTTTGGAAAAGGGAGAAAAGAGAGCTCAGGAAGGAAGGCAAAGTATTCAATAATCCAAGCACAATAGGTACAGACCAAAAATAGTATGACAGAGCAGAAAAGATAAAAATTCTAAATGGGGGTTTTAGATTTTCAATTCAGGGCAAAGCAGAAACCTGTCTTGTGAAAGTTGTCTGCTGTTTTTAAAGGCAGCTTTTTTCCATTTTCTTTCTGCCAGTCTGCTTGTTTATATTCTGACCTGATACTCTGATAGGGGATTTTTCTGTGTTTTTCATCCTTGTTACAAAGGACCAGTACCGTGATGATTGTGATGCCTGTAAAACTCTTAGCCAATCTGATGATAAAGAATCCAGCTCCACTGAAATAGACCTGTCTATCTGGATGTTGCAAAAGAGCCCATTTTTAGTGATTTTTAAACCTTTAGGCCACACATAGTAAAATTTACCACTAAAAGTTTGTGAAGTTCAAGAGCTCTGAAGTGAGACTACCCACGTTCAATCCCAGTTTACCCTATTTTATGGGTGACTTTAGACCCAATTTAACCTCTAGATTTTCTCACCTCTACAATTAGCATGATAAAAATATCCTATGAACACTGAATGTGAATGTATAGAGTACTTCACGCTGAACCATACACAGATTAAGTACTCAATAATTTTTTAGCAATTAACTTTCACAAAAGTTTTTTTTTTTTTTTTTGCTTTTATGGAAAATAATCTTGTTTTTCATGTAAAGCTGACTATCATAATCTCCCTTATCTGTGGATTTGTTTCTCAGGGTTTCAGTTACCTGTGCTCAACTACAGTCTGAAAATAGTAAATGGAAAATTCTAGAAATAAACAATTCACAAATTTTAAATTGCCCATGGTTCTGAGTAGGGTGATGCAATCTCACGCCATCTGGTTCCATCCTGCCTATGATATGAATCATCTGTTTGTCCAGTGCATCCCTGTCCATTATGCACTTATAGTAGCTCTCCTGGCTATCAGGAAGACTGTTGTGGTATTGTGGTACTTGAGTTCAAGTCACCTTTATTTGACTTAATAATGGCTCCAAAGCAGATTAGTGATGCCAGCAATTCAGATTTGCTAAAGAAAAGCCGTAAACTGCTTCCTTTTCATGAAAAGGTGAAAATTATCAACTTTAATAAGAAAAGAAGAAAAAGCATATGGTGAGATTGCTAAGACCTATGATAAGAACAAAACTTGTATCTGTGCTAAATTGTGAAGAAGGCAAAAGAAATTTGTGCTAGTTTTACTATCACTTCTCAAACTGCAGAAGTTATGGCCACAATGCATGATACATGCTCAGTTAAAATGGAAAAGGCCTTAAATTTGCACAATAAAATATTTTGTTAGAGACCACATTCATACAAGTTTTATTACTATTTTATAGTATATCATAATTGTTATATTTTATTTTAGTTATTGGTAATATCTTACTGTGCCTAATTTCTAAGTTAAATTTTATCATAGGTATGTATGTATAGGAAAAAACATCATATATATAGGGCTTGATACTTTCCCTGGTTTCGGGCATCCACTGGGCTTCTTGGAATATATCCTGGGCCTGTAAAGGGACTACTGTACAGTTTCATGATGAAATGTATAATTACTGATAACCATATTGAAATTTCAGTTTCTAAATTATTTTTTATTCATTTCAGTTCAACATCAGTATCTTCTCAATATCATTTTATTTTTTATGTGATGCTGATATACTATGTATTAATTTAAATTAACTATAGGATATGGAAAGATACTCTTTGGTTCAGTTCATGAAACATTTGGTGAAAACTGTTTATATATACGTCATGGTCCTTGATTGAAGGAGTTTGTAGACAAATAAGTAGACACATATGTACCTAATAATTACAGTATAATGTCATAAATTCACTACTAAATAAATAGGCAGATGGAATGGGATTATTTCGGTTAACTATCTCAGGGAAAAAAATGCCTTTGTTAATGAATGACTTGCAAATTATGCTTTTTTTGCTATTAATCTATTGAATGTCAGAATTATATTTGTTCTGTAGGGTATTGTTGGAAGAGTACAAGTGGGAGAGGAGGTACATCCGTAAAGCGTGGCTGTCCAGGCAGTGTGATGCATTCAGAATCCTCTATTCCAAAGTCCTAAGGAAAAATCTGTAGCTAGGACATAAAAAGAATAAGACTTCAGGTTGAGGGGCAAAATCTAAACCATTGCTCTCCAGTAGAAATAAGATGTCAGCCACATATGTAACTAAATTTTCTAGTAGCGAGATTAAAAAATGTAAACAAATAAGTGAAACTAATTTTATAACATTTTGAAACCAATATATCTAAAATACTTCATTTAATTCATATAAATAATGAGATAGTTCACCTTTTTTAAAAAATAAAAACTCTCCAAAATCCAGTCTGTATGTCGCATTTAAAGTACATCTCAAATGGAATCAGTCAGATTTCAAGGGCTTAATATTCACCTGAGGTTGCCGACCTCCATGTAGAGTACAGAGCAGATTCAGATCATGAAGAGCTTGAAAACCCTATGGAAGAATTTCGATTCTTGATCTTCAATAATAGGTGAAGTCTATATATCCGATGAATGCCAGAATTACATTATTATTTTGTTTTTTTAGGGCCACCCTTGTGGCCTGTGGACATTCCCAGGCTAGGGACTGAATCAGAGCTACAGCTGCCAGCCTACAGTGACACAGGATTTGAGCAGCATCCGTGACCTACACCACATCTCAGAGCAACACTGAATCTTTAACCGACTGAGTGAGGCCAGGGATCGAACCCAAGTCCTTAGAGATACTAGTCAGGTTCTTTACGGCTGATCCACAACAGGAACTCAAGAACTATATTTATCTCTAAGATCTTGAGGATGTTGATGGCTCACAAAAATATTTGGTGAAGAGACATGGAAATATTTGCATTCTGCTTTTGATCAATCAACTCTAGTCATGAGCTCTTGAAGGAAGTAAAAGAAGACAAAATCATACTTAAGGACAAGAAGGCATTTTTATCCTAGTTCTCCATGGAGGACACAGGGACCTTGGCTGGACTCCATGGAGGTGGAGCATGTCTTTACCAAAGCGAAGTCATCCTGAATGGTCTAGAAGTAAAGCAGCCTCAAAGGTCAATTTAGATACTTCCACATCAGAGCTCAAACTTAGATCTCACTTCTCCACCATGAGAAGAAGGATAAGCATGCAAACTCACATGGAACACTGAAGGAAAGGATCATAACGCAGAGGGCTGGGGTTGTGAGGAGGAGTGAGCTATTTTCACATTATTGTTAGGTTCTTGTCTTTGGGAGAAAACATCTAAAATGAGGAAGATTGATGGCTTAAGTAAAAGGATACTAGAGCCTCCACCCTACCCTTTCCTCCAATATCTTACCTTTTAACCCACATGCCTCAGACCACTCAACTCTTTGCTCTTCATGCGTAGAGAGAAAAGTTCAAAGTACCACACCATATGTCTGTCAACTTGTCATCGGACATGATGGCTTTAAGCTTAGCTCAATGGCCAATAAACTGTCCTCAGACACTGAAAAGAATACTGCCTTCGCTCACAGAAATGGGATGATTTGACACAGTCTTGGGAAGAAGTGGATGAGACCTCCAATGAAAGATGTTTAAACTCCACCCTGGGGGCCAATATAAGTTTTAACCACATTTATAGATGCTCAAAGTATTTGAAATTAAGTATTTCTTGGCTTCAAAGGGTGAGAGAAGTATTGTTATGATTATGATTATTTTATTTCAGTTCACCTAATGGTATAGCATAGTGGTTATAAACTGAGAAATTCATACATTCCATTTGGTGTATAATAGTTCTAGTTCACAAAACCCTCCCTTGCCCCCAAGCTTTCTAATAGTGTTGTGTTTGTTGCATTTAAAAAAAAATTAAGTTATCAGTAGTTGTTCTAAAATAAGTTGGAAGGAATTTATTATTCTTTGACTTTGTACTTCTAGCTTCTGCCATGGTCCCATCTAATACTGTTTGATATACATGTATAGTAAATAGAATTTTTAACTTCAGCAGGTCATTAAATCTTAAAGAAGATCAGTAATAACCCATTTTTCCTGCCCTCAACCTTTATAGAATTAATCAAACATATCTCTTTTAGGTATTAGCCAGCAGGTACTTGCTGATAAGCCAAAGTGTATGTTGACAGGAAGAGCTAAGGAGTGGTATATCTTTCTGATTTCACTTGATAATGGAAAAAAGTATTCAACTCTTCTGCTTCTGCCAGACACTTAGTGCTAATGCCAGTTGTGCTGTGGCCTTTGTCTTTGGCCTCAAAATGCACTAAGCCTCCAGGCAATCAGTTAGTAGGGTCAGTGGAAAATAGGGGAAATTATAGGCTACTTGTATGTGTGAGATATGTGCAGAAAATAAAGGCAAAGTAGTTTAGTCATAGAGTTTATAGAGAGAAGTCTGAAATATGGTAGTTTTGTAATGTAAATCTACAGTATTTGCTTTTTCTCTTTTTTTATAGATGTTATTTAAAGCAGCAATAAACTAAAAAAATGAAAATGCTTATAAAATATAAGTACTACATTTGCGTTTCTCAAGAAGGTTGGTTAATGCTAAATTGCACAAATTATTTGTCAACGTTTACCATTCTTCATGAGGGTTGTAGAGATGACCCTGGACACATGACAAGCAAGAAACAAATCTGCTGAATAAACATTTGCTTCTACTTTAAGAAGACTTACCAAGACAATACTTTTACACATAAAGCTTCAGAAAGTGAATTTTTGTATCACAATATCATTTTTCATTTGAATTGAATAATTATTTTTATAAATTTCATTAGTTTCTTTTTATATTTTTAATTTTATTATTTTAGGACTTTTATTGTTAATTATTTTTTTTCATGGTACACTTTTATTTTTTTATTGTTATTTCCCCAATACAACTTCTTTTTCTACTGTACAGCATGATGACCCAGTTACACATACATGTATACATTCTTTTTTTCTCACATTATCATGCTCCATCATAAGTGACTAGACATAGTTCCCAGTGCTACACAGCAGGATCTCATTGCTAATCCATTCCAAAAGCAATAGTCTGCATTTCTTAACCCCAAGCTCCCAATCGACCCCACTCTCTCCCCCTCTCCCTTGTCAACCACATGTCTATTCTCCAAGTCCATGATTTTCTTTTATGTGGAAAGGTTCATTTGTGCCGTATATTAGATTCCAGATATAATAGTGATATCATATGGCATTTGTCTATCTCTTTCTGACTTACTTCACTCTGAATGAGTCTCTAGTTCTGTCCATGTTGCTTCAAATAGCATCATTTCATTTTATTTTTAATGGCTGAGTAGTATTCCATTGTGTATATATACCACATATTCCTAATTCAATCATCTGTCAATGGACATTTGGGTTGTTTCCATGTCTTGGCTATTGTGAATAGTGCTGCAATGAACATGTAGGTGCATGTGCCTTTTTTAAGGTAAGTTTTGTCTGGATGTATGCCAGGAGCAGGATTTCTGAGTCATGTGGCAGTTCTGTGTATAGATTATTAAGGTACTTCCGTACTATTCTCCATAGTGGTTTTACCAGCTTACATTCCCACCAGTAGTGCAGGAGGGTTCCCTTTTCTCCACCCCCCCCCAGCATTTGTTATTTGTGGACTTATTAATGATGGCCATTCTGACTGGTGTGACGTAGTATCTCGTGGTGGTTTGATTTGGATATCTCTAATAATCTGTGATGGTGAGCATTTCTTCATGAGACTAAACAACGTGCTGCTAAAAAATCAATGGGTCAATGAGGAAATCAAGAAGGACATGAAAAAATACCTCAATACAAATGATAATGAAGACACAACCACTAAAAATCTAAGGGATGCCACAAAAGCAGTGCTCAGAGGGAAGTTTGTAGCAATGCAGGCTTTCCTCAAAAAATAAGAAAAACTCAAATTGACAACTTAACCCAATACCTAAATGAATTAGAAAAAGGAGAACAAACCAATCCTAAAGTCAGCAGAAGGAAGGAAATCATAAAGATCAAAGAGGAAATCAATAAAATAGAGATTAAAAAGAGAATAGAAGAAATCAATAAAACCAAGAGCTGGTTCTTTGAATAGGTAAACAAAATTGACAAACCTCTGGCTAGACTCACCAAGAAGAGGAGAGAAAAACCCCAAATAGACAAAATAAGAAATGAAAAAGGAGAAGTCACTAAGGATACTACAGAAATTCAAAAAACCATGAGAGAATACTATGAACAATTGTATGCCAACAAATTTGACAACCTAGAAGAAATGGACAGCTTTCTAGAGACTTACGGCTTGCCAAAATTGAATCAAGAGGAAATAGATCAACTGAACAAACTGATCACAAGAAATGAAAATGAATATGTCATGAAAACATTCCCTACAAATAAAAGTCCAGGACCAGATGGCTTCAGATATGAATTCTACCAAACATACAAAGAGGAATTTATACCCATTCTCCTTAAACTTTTTCAAAAGGTTGAAAAAGAAGGAACTCTACCAAAGACATTCTATGATGGCATCATCACCCTAATTCCAAAACCAGACAAAGATACCATCAAAAAAGAAAACTATCGGCCAATATCTTTGATGAATATAGATGTAAAAATTCTCAACAAAATTTTAGCCAACCAAACCGAACAACATGTAAAAACGATCATACATGATGACCAGGCGGGATTCATTCCAGGTTCATAAGGATGGTTCAACACATGCAAATCAATTAATGTCATACACCACATCAATAAAAGAAAAGTCAAAAACCACACGATCATCTCAATAGATGAACAGAAAGCATTTGACAAAGTACAACATCCATTCATGATCAAAACTCTTACCAAAGTGGGTATAGAGGGAATATACCTTAACATAATAAAAGCCATTTATGACAAACCCACAACAAATATGATACTCAATGGAGAAAAGCTGAAAGCCTTTCCATGAAAATCTGGAACAAGACAAGGATGCCCACTCTCATCACTGTTATTCAACGTAGTATTGGAAGTCCTACCCACAGCAATCAGACAGACAAAAGAAATAAAAGGCATCCAAGTAGGAAGAGAAGAGGTAAAACTGTCACTGTATGCCAATGACATGATACTAGATATAGAAAACCCTAAGGACTCAACCCAAAAACTACTTGAACTGATCAACAAATTCAGCAAAGTAGCAGGATATAAGATGAACATTCAGAAATCAGTCGCATTTCTGTATACTAACAATGAAATATTAGAAAAGGAATACAAAAATACAATACCTTTTAAAATTGCACCCCCAAAAATCAAATACCTGGGAATACACCTGACCAAGGAGGTAAAGGATTTACATGCCGAGAACTATAAAACATTAATCAAAGAAATTAAAGAAGATCTTCCATGCTCCTGGGTTGGAAAAATTAATATTGTAAAACTGGCCATACTACCCAAAGCAATCTATAGATTCAATGCAATCCCTATCAAATGACCCAGAGTATTTTTCACAGAACTAGAACAAAAAATCCAAAAATATATATGGAACCACAAAAGACCCAGAATTGCCAAAGCAATCCTGAGGAACAAAAACCAAGCAGGAGGCATACCTCTCCTGGACTTCAGGCAATCTTACAAAGCCACAATCATCAGGACAGTGTGGTACTGGTACCAAAACAGACAGACAGACCAATGGAACAGAACAGAGAACCTAGAAATAAAGCCTGACACCTATGGTCAACTAATCTTTGACAAAGGAGGCAAGAACATAAAATGGGAGAAAGACGGTCTTTTCAGCAAGTATTGCTGGGAAACCTGGACAGCTGCATGCAAAGCAATGAAACTAGAACACACCCTCAAACCATGCACCAAAATAAACTCAAAAATGGCTGAAAGACTTAAATATAAGAAAAAATATCATCAAAAAAACGCCTGGAAGAGAATAGGCAAAAAATTCTCTGACATCAACCTTATGAATATTTTCTCATGTCAGTCTCCCAAAGCAACAGAGATAAAAGCAAATATAAACCCATGGGACCTCATCAAACTGACAAGCTTTTGCACAGCAAAGGAAACCCAAAAGAAAACAAAAAGACAACTTACAGAATGGGAGAAAATTGTTTCAAATAATGTCACTGACAAGGGCTTAATCTCTAGGATATGCAAACAACTTATACAACTCAACAGCAAAAAAGCCAACAACCCAATGGAAAATGGGCAAAACACCCGAATAGACATTTCCCCAAGGAAGATATACAGATGCCCAACAAGCACATAAATTTCATTAATTTCAAAGTTCAAGATTTCTTGTGCATGTTTGAAAATTGGTAGCATATTTGTCCCATAAGCAGAAAAACTTGGCAGAATAAATGATGTCAGTATTATATCAGTGTCATCTGATTCCAAAGATAAAATAAATTAATTTCAAAAATAATTCAATTTTTAATCCAATTCATAAAATATAAGAAATGTTTTGGAACTTCATTTAATAAATAGCTATTGCTAATTTTTGAAAATGTAACTACTAAATTTTGATGCATTTGTTTTGAAATTTTTAACTATAGAATTCAATAAATGGAATGGCAAAAATTTTCATCTTTTGAAGCTTTTGAATTGCAGTTCTTAAGGATAAAACAAATAAGAACATATGGAAATATATCCCTACAAAAACAAGGAACAAATTAAACACAAAAAACAGTGTATAAGGTTTAATAGTCAAATTACCTAATTATGCTTTGGGATAGATTTTGAGTTTGGGAAAAATGTATGAATAGATCCCACAGTTATAATTGGATCAAGTCTATTCTGAGAAAGTCTTTGATATCATGGCAACTAAAATTTGCTAAATAGTCAAATTTAGTTTATGAATTATAAATAAATACAAATCATTTGATGAATTTTGACTTGTAAATGTATTTGTCAAAATACTTTGAATGGAGGTAAAATGATAGTATACATGATATTTGAGCTAAAATTTTTATGCATTTTAATTAAAAATTTATGTAAGGATATTATTTTTGCACAATTTACTCTGAGCATGCCAGGTATTTCAACACCTGTAGTGACTGGATTTACAGGAAAACTCTTATGCTCTCCAGGACTCAATTGAAGCTGTCAACAAACAATTTCAAATCCATTAACCATAAAATGAGTCACTGATAAAGACTGAACCAATTTTATGAAAAATTAAAATTAGTAAAACAATATTAAAAATTCATTCTTTAGGAGAAAATACTAATATTACGGTCTAAGAGAGATACAACTAAGAATTTGATTTAGAAGCATTGTGACTGAGTGCTAAGATTAATTATTCTGCTTACATTTTTAAAAATATATTTTTGATGACTATAAATAGCATTTCATTGTATATGCTATTTATATTAATATTTATAATATTTTATGTTATATGTGTTATTTTTATTTTCAGAAATATTTTTTCTATGAAAATTATTGAAAATATTTTATGTCTATCAATATAATAAAACCATTTTTTCATAAAAAATATGTGAACCATTAAAACAATTTTTGTTACTTTTAGTGCATCCATTCACTTTCAAAACTATACTGATTTTGGTTCAAGACAAGAGAAATCTCTGGAGCCCAGCTTCCTGAGTCTAATATCCTGCTATAACTTGTACTACGTTTGAGAATGTAAACAGTTATTTAAACTATTTAAATTCCTCAGTTTCCTTATTTGAAAATACTGAGATATAACAACACAAATCTCCTAGGGTTGTGAGAATTAAATGAGCAACTAATTGAATGCTTTTTAATCATTATATACTTGCTGTCATCATCATCATTGTCTTCTAAAAATTTTATGCAGTGGCCTAATTTTATAAGCAATTTAAAATTACTGAATATCAGTAGAGTATTCAAAGTGTATTGCAAAAAGAGAGAAAGAAAAGAATGTTAAAGAAAAACAAATGATAAATAAAATGTGGGAAAAAAATCGTTGATACTTTTTATAACAGGTTAGTGTTTTTAGAAATATTAGTACTTTTTATTTAAAATGAGTGAATGGGGGAGTTCCCGTCATGGTGCAGCAGAAACAAATCCAACTAGGAACCATGAGGTTGTGGGTTCAATCCCTGGCCTCGCTCAGGAACCGGCATTGCCATGAGCTGTGGTGTAGGTCGCAGATGCGTTTTGGATCTGGCATTGCTGTAGCTGTGTTGTAAGCCGGCAGCTATAGCTCCAATTAGACCCCTGGCCTGGGAACCTCCATATGCCGCAGGTGCAGCCCTAAAAAGACAAAAAGCAAAAAAATAAAATAAATAAAATAATAATAAATAAAATAAAATGTGTGAATGGTGTTATTTTTTTCCCATATGCATCAAATGCATGTTTTTATATCGAAATAAATAATAAATATGATAGAACCAAGATAATTAAATAAGTCAATAATTGAATAATGGCTTTAAAATCATATTTCTTTAAAAGAGAAAAAAATAGTAAATCACCCATGGTATTTCATAGTCTCTGCCTAAAAAAAGAATTGCTTGAATAGTAGAGATTTGGGGCAATAGTTACTATTCCTGTAAAAAAAAGTGTAAGATTATGAAAGTTATATTTCTTCTTTGTACATGTAACAGTTAAATAAAAGAATGTTTGCAGTAGAAGGGAATACTTTGCAAAAATTATTCCTTGTGTTGTTTTCTCAATTTAAAGTACATTTCTTTTCACTTGGAGTTTCTATATCTTTCTTTGTTACTAAATAAAATGGTATTTGCATTTTACAAGTTTAGTTAAAATTTACTAGTTTTATATTTCATTTTACAAATCCAACATTTACGTGAGCTAAATTTTAAATTGAGATCTTAATTAAAATAATTAGTTTTCAAAGCAAAAGTGTAAACAGAATTACTGTTAGAATGCTTATTGATCTGTTTCTTTATGGACAGATACGAATTTGATCTTAGCCATTAATTTTTATACAGAAGATATGGTTTTAGAGAAATGTAATATAAATTATTTATAAATCTATAGTAAAATATAGCTTTCTCTTCTAGAACTTCCAGAATGTGTGTGTGTGTATGTGTGTGTTGGACAATCTGTAAAATTTGAATTTTAGACAAAAAACTTGCAATTTTTAAAATACTTTCCATGTATAGCATGGGATATAGTCATACTAAAGAATTATTAATCTGAAATTTAAATTTAATTGTGTTTCTTATATTTTATCCGACAACCCCTACTTTCTTCATCTTTGTGTGTGTGTGTGTGTGTGTGTGTGTGTGTTTATGTATTCAATACTTTGGATTTATTATCTGGAAATCTTTTTTTAAAAACTACAGTAGATTTACAATGTGTTTCAGGTGTACAGCAAAGTGATCGTTGCACATATATCTATCCTTTTTCATATTCTCTTCCATTATATGTTATTACAGGATGCTGAGTATAGTTACCAGTGCCATACAGTAGGTCTCTGTTATTTATCTATTTTGTATATAGTAGTGTTTATCTGTTAATCCCAAATTCCTAATTTATCCCCTGCTTCCTCTTTGGTACCTTAAGTTTTTTTTCTGTGTCTATGAGTATATTTTTATTTTGAGGTAACTTCATTTGTATAATAATTTTCGATTCCACATGTAAGTCATATGATATGATAGTTATCTCTCTTTTTGACATACTTCACTTAATATGATGATATCTGGGCCCATCCATGTTTATGCAAATGGCATTTTTCATTATTTTTTATGACTAATATTCCACTGTATGTATATGTGTATATATATCACATTTTCTTTATTCTTTCATCATTCAGTGGACGCATATGTTTCTTCCATGTCTTGGTTATTGTAAATAGTGCTGCTGTGAACATTGAGGTGCATATATCTTTTCAAATTAGAATTTTGTCTTTTTCAGATATAATCCCAGGAGTGGGATTGCTAGATAATGTGGTAACTCTATTAGTTTTCTGAGGACCTGCCATACTATTTTCTATAGTGGTTATACCAATTTAAATTCCTACCAACAATGTGGTAGGAACAACAATTCCCTTTTCTCTACATACTTTCCAACATTTATTATTTACTATTATTGTTATTTGTAGACTTGTTATGATAATCATTCTGACCAGAGTGAGATTATACCTTATTGTAGTTTGTTCTTTTTTTTTTTTTCTTTTTCTAAAGGGCCACATGTGAGGCATATGAAAGTTCCTGGTCTAGAGATCTAATCAGAACTGTAGCTGCTGGCCTACACCATAGTAATGTAGGATCTGAGCTGTGTCTGTGACCTACACCACAGCTCATTGGGCAACACCAGAACATTAACACACTGAGTGAGGCCAGAGATCAAACCTGCATCCTCATGGTTACTAGTCGGGTTCATTACCACTGAACCACAATAGGAACTCTCCCTTATTGTGGTTTTGATTTATACTTCTCTAACAGTGAGTGATGTTGAACATCTTTTCACGTGCCTTTGTCTATCTGTATGTTTTCTTGGGAAGAAAGTTGATTTAAGCCCTCTGCTCATTTTTTGATTGGGTTGTTTTCTTTGATATAGAGCTGTTTTAAACTGTATGTTTTGGAAATGAATCCTTTGTCACTCACATCATTTGCAAATATTTTCTCACAGTCTGTAGATTGTCTTTTCATTTTGTGTATGGTTTCCTTTGCTGTGCAAAACTTTTAAGTTTAATTAGGTCCCATTTTTTAAAATTTTGCTTTTATTTCAATTACTGCAGGGGATGAATTCAAAAAGATACTGCTCTGATTTATGTCAAAGAGGGTTTTGCCTATTTTCCTCTAGGGGTTTAATAGTGTTCGGTCTTACATTTAGATCTTTAACCCGTTTTGAATTTATTTTTGTATTTGTTGTTAGAGAATGTTCTAATTTTCTTCATTTACATTCAGCTGCCCAGTTTTACAAGCACCACTCATTGAAGAGACTTTGTTTTCTCCATTGTATAATATTGCCTCCTTTGTAATACAGTAATTTACCATTTAGTGTGTGGGTTTATTTAGGAACTCAATCCTTTCCCATTCATCTGTATGTCTGTTTTTGTGTAACTCTCCTACTCTTTTAATGACTGTAACTTTGTAGTATAGTCTGAAGTCAGAGAGCCTGATTCCTCCAGCTGTGTTTCTTTCTCAAAATTGTTTTGAGTAGTCAGGTTCTATTTTATTTATATACAAATTTAAAAGTTATCTGATGTAGTTCTGTGAAAAATGGTGTTCCCAATTTGATAGGGATTATGTTGAATCTGTAGATTGCTTCAGGTAATATGATCATTTTAATAATGTCGGTTCTTCCAATCCAAGAAAGTGGTGTATCTTTCCATCTGTTTTTGTTCTCTTCAGTTTCTTTCATCAGTGTCCTGCAATTGTTGGGGGTACAGGTCAAAACTTTAGATAGGTTTATTCCTAGGTATTTTTTCCTTTTTGATGTGGTGGTAAATGGGATTGTTTACTTTCTTTCTGATATTTTATTTCAGTGTATAGAAAAAATATTTTGATAAAATGTAATATCCTCCACATACATACCTCCAAGATGACTTTATCCCATATCTAATACTTGTAAAAAAGGAGGTGGTGGTAGGGGAGATTGAGAAGGCCAGAGCTTATATATGGACTACAGAGTTCAGTTGTAATTTTAAAACAATTTGAAGATTTTAGGTTAATTAGCTCACAAATCTTTTCTTGGGAAGAAAATAGATACAAAGAAAGCCTC
Source organism: Sus scrofa (assembly GCF_054392235.1). Lineage (NCBI taxonomy): Eukaryota > Metazoa > Chordata > Mammalia > Artiodactyla > Suidae > Sus > Sus scrofa. The sequence continues at coordinate 111,969,137 of NC_139385.1, read as the reverse complement.
TGTAAGCTGATGCTGTATTGTAATTATTTAGGCATTGGTAGACTATTCTTTTAAAAAAATGAAAGTGTGAAAATGTATATATTTCTACAAGAAATAATGCTAGAATAAATTAAAGGTTTTTGGGGGGGGGGTGTCTTTTTTTAAGGCCAACTCATGGCATATTGAGGCTCCCAGGCTAGGGGTCGAATCAGAACTACAGCTGCCTATCTACACCACAACCACAGCAACGTGGGATCAGTGCCACATCTGTGACTTACACCACAGCTCACAGCAATGTTGGATTCTTAACCTACTGAGCAAGGCCAGGGATGGGACCTGCATCCTCATGGATGCTAGTCAGATTCATTTCCACTGAGCCATGACAGGAACACCTAGAATAAATTAAAGTTAAGAAAATTATAGAGGGATATTTTTACTCTACTTTTTCAATTCCATCACAATTAAGCTCTTTTATACTTTCAATTGATGAGTGCACAGTATGTTTATATAATGATAAATTTAATCACTATCTGAAATTTAGAAGTGATCTATAAAACAAATTAGAACAGTTTTTAAATGAGTGTCTAAAAGTTTGCGTACAGCAAAGAAAACCCTAAACAAAACAAAGACAACCCACAGAATGGGAGAAAATATTTTCAAATGAAGCAACTGACAAGGGATTAATCTCCAAAATTTATAAACACCTCCTGCAGCTCAATACCAAAAAAAAAACAAAGACCCTTACCAAAAAATGTACAGAAGATCTAAACAGTTCTCCAAAGAAGACATACAGACGGCCAAAAAACACACATGAAAAGAAGTTCAGCACTACTAATTTTTAGAGAAATGCACATCAAAACCACTATGAGGGACCACCTTACACCAGGTAGAATGGCTGTCATCAAAAAATCTACAAACAATAAATACTGGAGAAGGTGTGGAGAAAAGGGACCCTATTACATTGTTGGTGGGAATGTAAATTGTTGCAGCCACTGTGGAAAACAGTATGGTGATTCCTCAGAAAACTAAAAATAGAATTACCATTTGATCCAGCAATCCCACTCCTGGGCATCTATCCAGAGAAAACCATGACTTGAAAAGATACATGTACTCTGATGTTCATTGCAGCACTATATGCAATAACGAAGACATGGAAACAACCTAAATGTCCATTGACAGAGGAGTGGATAAAGAAGGTAAGGTACATAAACACAATAGAATATTACTTAGCCATTAAAAGGAAAGAAATAATGGTATTTACAGCAACATGGATTGACCTAGAAATTATCATGTTAAGTGAAGTTAGACAGTGAGACACCAACATCATATGCTATCACTTACATGTGAAATCTAAAAAAAGGACACAACAAAATTCTAAGTAGAACAAATACTGACTCATATACTTTGAAAAACTTACGGTTTCCAAAGGAGACTGATTGGGGGGTGGGTGGATGCGCTGGGCTTTGGGATGAAAATGCTGTAAGATTGAGTTGTGATGATCATTGTACAACTATTAATGTAATAAAATTCTTTGAGTAATTAAATAAATAAAATGAGCATCTGTTAGAGGATTCATTTCAAACAAGGTTAATTCAATATTCAGACATTTCACCAACATGGCAGTAATTGTAAACACAAAAATCCAGCCTCCAAAATTATAAAAGTAACTTATCTCTTACATTTAACATGATTATCCACCAAAAAAAGAGAATAAATTTTAAATGAAATTGAAAAAGACTTCCGTGTTGCTTTATTTTGACTTTTTTATGTAAATTTTGTAATTCTCTTTTATCAGTTTTATAATTTTGGAAAATTAAAATATTATATTACATTTCTAGTAACAGTAATCACCAAATATAGTTCACAAGGACTTGAAAAGATATATGTTTGATATATACAGTTAAAACTATCAAAACACTTTCAGGTTTACAAAAGAAGACAAGAATAATACGTATACCTTATTGTAATACAAAAAGCACAATAACTGAACATTGGAGACATCAATAGGCTATAATAAGTTATTGTACTTAAAATTCAGTAGATATTTGGATGGTTGCTTGTTTTGTTATGTTGAACTTTACAGAGTATTCTAAAATTCATCTGAGAGAACTAAAGGGTGAAAACAAAAAAAAAGCTTTTTTTGAAAAAATTATTTAATGAGGTAAAGTCAACCTTGTTACATATTACAACAAAATGAATACTCAGTTAGTAAAATACAATATTGCAAGAATGACTATAAATTAACACCTCATCCAAAAAATTTTTGAAAAAGAAAGCAGAATTGGAATTAGTTAAATCGATTATTTTAGGGAAAAAATTTTGATAACTCTTGTTCCTCACTATATATAATAAAATATACATCAGAGTTATTAAAGTCCTAATTTTAAGAAAAGTAATAATCTAAAAGAAAATGGAAGTAATGATTTTATAGTAAGGAAATTTTCTTGGTTAATGAAATATCAAAGGGAAAATGCATAGAGTTTACTACCTAACAAAATTATACTACCTAAAATATACACAAAATATGATAATATAAAAATAAGCATACACAAAAATAATATACATAAACTAAATATATATGTGAATATAAAAATAAGAATAAATATATTTAATAAAACAATAAAACAAATTTAAAACACAGATAACAGAATAAATCAATATATACAAAAATTTAATCTATGATAAACATAAAACATTTATACAGCTAAAACAACTGAATGCAATGACAATACATTGGGAGAATGTTTGCATGACTTTGGCCGAGATTTAACACCCATAGAAAAAGAGGCTTCAAAATTGGAATCTAATATAAAACTTGGCAAAAGATATTAATGGTTAATTCATATGGGAAAATAAACATGTGATATGTTCAATATAGCGTGTAACAAAAATTAAAACAGTATAGCGCTTTTCTCCTATTTTTTTTTTTTTTGCTCATAAAATTAATAAGCATAAGCCTAGGATTGTTTACAGTAGGGTAAAAAGGGTAATCTTATATATTAGTAGTGGGGTTTTAACTTGGTGTAAACTGTCTGGAAAAAAGTTTATAATTTTATTGAGTCTTTTAAGTGTTCATACATTTTGGGTAAGTTCATTTCTTTTAGAATTTACTAAAGAAATCATCAATCAGATATGGTGATAGATGTTTATGTAACAGAGATTTCCATGACAGTTTTTAAAATAATGTCCAAAATTGGAAATAAGCCCATGCCCCAAGAGAAGGTAAATGGTGAAATAAATATGAAAATATCTACATATTTTGAAGCAACTAAAAAAAAGCTTTTAAGATTATTTAATAATATAGAGGAAAGCTCATGTTTTAATTAACAGTCAAAACAATTCAACCATTCTCTTAAATTGTTAACGTCAGGTCCTGCCCCCCAGTAAGAATTAGAATTCCAAGCCTTAGAGTTCCTATTATAGGAACTCTAATAAAGAACTTAATTAGTATCCATGAGGACACAGGTTCTATCCCTGGCCTTGCTCAGTGGGTTGAGGATCCAGTGCTGCCTTGAGCAGATGCATCTCAGATCCAGTGTGGCTGTGGTGTAGGCTGGCAGCTGCAGCTCTGATTCGACCCCTAGCCTGGGAACTTCCATATGCCATGGGTGTGGCCCTAAAAAAAAAAAAAAAAAAAAAAAAGAATTCCATGCCTTGGTATATTTTCCCTAGTGTTTCACACCCGGAACAAAAGCTATTCATTACAACTCTGGAAAGACAGAGGGTACCAAATGAAAAACCTAGAATTCAGGTTTTGTGGCCTATGAAACAAGAGAAATTTGTGGAATACTATCAGTGACCTGAAAATTACAATTAAAATTGAAATATGTGTTGTCAAACTCTAAATTTGCGGCTAAATCTGCAATTAATAAAGACAAGAGGGAGATGGCTAAGGATTACATTTGAAATCCTCAGATATCTCTGATTCATAAACAAAAAAAAATTCTGTGGAATAAAAAAATAAACTTTCGCAAACATATTCTCTAGAAAGCTTGATTGTTTACAGAGAGCTTCTGGCCTGGACTGTGTAGAGATTCCTGTGGGTCCCCTTCCCGCTGATGATGTATGTGCACTTAGCATGTTGGCAGATTTTCCTTTGATTTTAAGGGGATGACCCAGCATCCAAAAATAGACTGATTTTATACTTAAATACTGTAATCGTTCTGGGAATTTCACTTCAGAGTGCCTTAAGTTTCCTTAAATTCCATTATTTTATTTGCTAAAAAGATCATGGAAACTCTGCCAGTACCCTTTGGTAAGAAGCTGATTAACAATGAATGAGTATAGTCAATTGAAATACTGTTATGTAAGCAAATAGAACAATGCCAGGCGACATCATTTATTATACAATGTATGTCTCAATTAAAATTTCATGTGATACAGTACATGCAGATTTTCTAGAATAAATAACATTGTTTTAGAAATCAAGCCTTTATATAGTATGCTAGTAAATCCTGAGAGAGTAAAACAGTAGGATATTGAAGTCAAGCAAGAGAATTTCAGGGAAGGACAAAGTATTAACCTTAAATGTGAATGCATTTGCATTTATAAATTTAGCTTACATCAATTTGTGTCTAATTTCCCTGTAGTTATATCCTGGTATTTAGAAATCACAAATACATTGTAAACCCATTTATTGACACTGTAATGATTCAAATTTAATTCAGAGTGGCCTTGATTATATTCTTAGTGAGATGATATTAAATATAAATATGATGACTACAACTTGTTCAGACTAGAGGGGTTGGCATTCATGATGAAAAATGCTTGTAAAATTTTCAGCTCGTGCCATCCACCTTTTTGTGTTGGGTTTTCCAAAGGCATCCCTTTAATTTTTTTTCCTTGAGTTATAATTCACATATCATAACATTTATTATCTTTTTAGTGTTTTTAATGTATTCATAATGTTGGGCCACCATCAGCACTATCTAGTTTCAGAACATTTTCACCATCCCCCGAAGAAAGCCCACACCTATTATTAGTCACTCCACATTACTCCTCTCTCCAGCCCCTGGCAACTACTAACTGATATTCTGTCTCTATGGAGTCTCCAATTCTAGACACTTTATATAAACATCATATAATAGGTGGCCTTTTCTGTTTGTCTTTTTCAACTTAGAATAATATATTCAAGTTCATCCATGTTGTATCACAAATCTACACTTTTATTTCTTTTTATGGCTAACATTTCATTACAGGGACATATTACATTTTCTTTAGTATTTATCAGTTGATGAACAATTAGGTGGTTTGCACTTTCTGGCCATTATGAATAATGTTACAATGAATATTTGTGTACAAGTTTTTATGTGGACATATATTTTTAATTCTCTTGGATATTTATCTAGGAGTAGCATTCCTGGGTCCTGTGGTAATTCTACATTTAACTTTTGTGGGATTCCCAAAGAATTTCACAAGCGCTGCATTCTTTGACATTCCCACCATAAGGTCTGAGGGTTCCAACTTCCCCACATACTCTTTAACTCTAGGTATTTTCTTTCTTTTTGATTAAATCAATTCTATTATTCATTCATTTTTTTTAAAGTTTTTTAAGGCCATACCTGCAGCATATGAAAGTTCCCAAGCTAGGGGTTGAATTGGAGCTGTAGCTGTGGGCCTACACCACAGCCACAGCAACATGAGATTTGAGCTACATCTGGACCTACACCCCAGCTCATAGCAATGCTGGATCCTTAATCGGCTGAGTGAGGCCAGGGATTGAACCTGCAGCCTCATGGATACTAGTCGGGTTCATTAACCACTGAGCCATGATGGAAACTCCTATTCTTCATTCTTAAATTAAAAATCCAATTAATCTATTAAAAATCCTTTCCATAGTGAGACTGACTATCCTAGATAACTTTAATGATTAAAGTTTTTCTCTCATCTATTGTTTTCATTATTTTGAGCAATAGAAATAGTATAACCATATTGTATGTATATTTGAATCATTGATTTTATAATATTTAAGCTAATATATTTATTAGAAGATGAAAGGATACCTAGTTTTCATCACATATGAACAACCTGACATTCTTAAAAGACTATAGAGTTGCACAGTCTAGGTATTAATTCCAGCTTAGCAGTTGGTTACTTAAGTGTCCTTTGACAAGTAATATCAGTTATTCTTTGCTTCATTTATTTTTGGATGTGGCTGTGGCATGTGGACATTCCTGGGCCAGGGATCAAACCCATTCCACAGCAGCAACCCAAGCCACTGCAGTGCCAGTGGCTTAGCTTGCTGCACCACAAGAGAATTCCTTCTTTGCTTCATTTTCAATATCTGCAAAATAGACAAAATGCTATATATATAAATTAAAATTGTGGAAATTTCATTACTATTTGATTTCCTAATGATGCTGTGACAAATTAACCCAAATTTAATGACTTAAACGATGCAAATGTATAATCTTATTGTTCTAATGGTGGATATTCTGACACAAATCTCATTGGGCTAACATCAACATGTTTACAGAGTTGCATTCCTTTTGGTAGGTCTATTTCCTTTACATTTCCAGTTTCTGAAAGCTGCCCTATTCCTTGACTCATGGCCTCCTCCCTCCAGCTTCAAAGCCAGCAAGATAAATGCCTTATACTTGCATCCCTCTGACCAACCATAAAATGTTCTCCATTTGTAAGGATGCAGGATTAGAATGGATCCATCCAGATAATGCAGGATTCTCTCTCCATCTGAAGATTCTTAATTTCATCAACCTACAAAATAGTTTTTGCCATGTAAGGTAACATGTTCACAGTTTATAAGAATTATGAACGAGATATCTTTGTGGGGTCATTATTCTGCCTATCTCAGTGAGATAATGTATGTCTCATGGCAGATCTGTTTTGGCACACAATTAATGCTAGATAAATATCATTTTCCTTTTTTATTATTTAAAATAGGTACTGCATGATAAAGTGACAATAGGCTAAAATCCAACTGTACCAAGGATATGGATGACCAAATCTAAGAGAACCATACATTAAGGATGAAAATACAAACACTATTACTCCCCCAGAATAATTCCTGCCAGGGCATACTGATACTGCCATGGAACCTTCTATTTACCAGATAATTATCTTGCCATTAAGAAGTTAAAGTATACTCACCACCAGCCATAACATCTCATTTTTCCTCTGGCCTAGCCCCCAAAATATCTCAGTGCCATTTGGATAGATTTTATTTTTGTGATCTGATCATCATAATCCTTTACCTAAAAGAAAAGAGACACCAAAGAGACATTGATAGAGGAAAATAATATTGTCGCTATTCTGAGAAGTAGACCATTGGCTCTGTTCTCTGAGATGAATGACATTTTCCCTTCATTTATTCAGATCAGTATCTATAATTTCTGGGTCTCTAATGCTTGATGTGTACCCATAGCTCTTGGGATAGTGGTCATAATGTTACCTTTGGGGAACAGAGACATTATCCACATAGTTACTAATTTCCCTATTATGAAGTACGAAGTCATTTCTAATTTCTCTTTTGCATCTCTACCACACACACAGACACACAAACTCACAGACACACACAGGAGACACACTTCAATACTTCCAAATACCTGGTGCAATGGCAAGAATTTAATTCCTTATCAACTTCTGGAATTAAAAGATGATTGGACATTTGGGTTGTTTCCATGTCTGGGCTATTGTGAATAGTGCTGCAATGAACATGCGGGTGCATGTGTCTTTTTTAAGGAAAGTTTTGTCCAGATATATGCCCAAGAGTGGGATTGCTGGGTCATATGGTAGTTCTATGGATAGTTTTCTAAGGTACCTCCATACTGTTCTCCATAGTGGTTGCACCAGCTTACATTCCCACCAACAGTGCAGGAGGGTTCCCTTTTCTCCACACCCCATCCAGCACTTGTTATTTGTGGACTTATTAATGATGGCCATTCTGACTGGTGTGAGGTGGTATCTCGTGGTAGTTTTGATTTGCATTTCTCTAATAATCAGTGATGTTGAGCATTTTTTCATGACAAGGTGAGAAAAAATAATGTATACATGTATGTGTAACTGGGTCACCATGCTGTATAGTAGGAAAAAAAATAATGTATTGGGGAAAGAAAAAAAAAAGTAAAAAAAAAAAAAGATGGCAATAATGTAGAAAATGATAATTATCTATAAAACCGCAATCATTACCACTGTAAATAGGCCTCTGTTAATAAAATAAAATAAAGTAAAATAAAATAAAATGTGTTCTTATTGGTGGAGACCTGACCCTAAGCAAATCACTTTTTATTAGCACCAGAAATATCAATTTCTCCCTTAGTACTATCTTTTCTCTAACTTCAGTGACTTTTTGCCTAAGGGGATTAATTTAGAAATTAGGACTAATCATTTTGTTTCTTTGATTTAAAAATGCAATTATAGACTTTTGAATAAAAATAATTCTTGCTTTTTAAAAAAGTAATCCTTGCCCTAGGTGAGATAGGACTTTCAGTCTAATGTCACCAAAAATTCAGTAGAATAATTGCATTTTCAAAAATGGCTGTAAAAGAAATGATGTTCCCCTATTTTGTGGACATCTTCCTAAATGCTTCTAAAAGCTTTGTCTATAGAGTTCCCGTCGTGGCTCAGTGGCCAACGAATCTGACTAGGAACCATGAGGTTGCGGGTTCAATCCCTGGCCTTGCTCAGTGGGTTAACACTCCGATCCGGCGTTGCCATGAACTGTGGTGTAGGTTGCATATGTGGCTCCCATCCCGCACTGCTGTGGCTCTGGCATAGGCCGGTGGCTATAGCTCTGATTGGACCCCTAGCCTGGAAATTTCCATATGCCATGGGAGCGGCCCAAGAAACGGCAAAAAGACAAACAAAACAAAACAAAAAAACTTTGTATTTTTCCAGTTTTGAAATAGGGTCATCCCTCTGTATCCTGTGGGGAATTGGTTGCAGCAGCCGACACCACTTCCTTCACCTCGAAGGCAGGTAGCAAAATCCAGGATGCTCAAGTCTCTTAGGTAAAATGAGGTAGTACTATCTATCAGCTTTCTGTAATTGAAGTTCAGGTGTGTTCCTGAGAATATCAAAACAGATAAACACAGAGTTTAAGCATCTCTGAGACTTGGATCTAGGCACATATTCTCTTATTTTCTAGGTAGGAAAAAGGAAGAGAATTGTGGATTTGCCTTGTACATCTGACAGTACAAGTTTGATTTAGTGGAATAAATAAAGTGTATAGCCAAGAGTGAATTGACATGGAGCAATATAGATAGCTTCAGTTCAAGTATCTTTTGTCTCTGAAATCATGGTTTCTGTTGACATCTTCTGTCCTTTATTGTCAATCTCCAAAATAAATTAAGAATTTTATTCCTTCAAGAAAAGAAAGCTGTAATTCATGTTTCATGTAGGTTAGCAAAAAAGTTTCTACCAAAGGCTGAGTATCTGAAATACTGCAGTAGAAAGACCTAAATCAATAAAAAAGAAAAAGTTAAAAACAAATAATAACAAATAAATAATAAAAGAGAAATTGAAATATATCTGGCAATGCCGCATTTTACTGTAAGAGTCGAGTTGAAGGTTGAACAGAGCTTAGAAGAAAGCTATATGCTCCAGCACCATTAATTTTTCAGTAGATTATTTACAACATACTTTTATTTTTTTGCCACAACCATGGCATGTGGATTCCTGGGCTAGGGATTGAACCAAAGCCAGAGCAATGACAATGCCAAATCCTTGACCACTAGGCCCCTTGAGAACTCCTACAGTGTATTTTGAAGAGGGATATGAGTAAAATTAGAGAAAAGGAAGCAAGAAAAGTTACCTACACTTTTTAGTACTAGTACAAACTATAATTTGTATTTTGAAATGTTTACCTTGTTTATTTCTCTGCAAATTATTATATTTTTGTTTGTAAATTTTTCTTTTAGTATGATTTCAGATGTGTAGAATGTTTCCTGATACTTTAAACCCAGATTTAGCAAGTGCTATGTTTTGCCTCATTTGCTGTAGTGTCTTCTACCTCTTCACACACACACACATGCACAAACACATGCAAACATCTATTCATAAGTATTTGTCACCACATTCCAAGGTATGCACATTTTTTTTCTTTTGAATCATTTGAAAGCCAATGGGAGGCTTTATATCTCTACCCCTAAATACTTATAAAAATCAATAATTTGAACATTGTTACAATATATTATCTAATCCAGAGTACATATATAAAATTTTGCTAATTGTCCCTATAATGTTTTTCACAGTTTTTCTACTCTCAGCAAGGCATCCAAACTAGATTACATCGGCAGTTCCTGTCATGTCTCAGTGGTTAACAAGCTAGACTAGTATCCATGAGGACGTGGGTTTGATATCTGGCCTCTCTCAGTGGGTTAAGGATCTGGTATTGAGGTGAGCTGTGGTGTAATTTGCAGATGAGGCTCAGATCCTGTGTTGCTGTGGCTGTGGTGTAGGCTGGCAGCTGTAGCTTTGATTTGACTTATAGCCCAGGAACTTCCATGTGCCATGGGTGTGGCCCTAAAAAGACAAAAAGACAAAGAAAAAAATAACCTAGATCACATCTTGCATTTTACTTATCATGCAAGTTCACCTCCATTAATCTGGAAAAGATTCTCGGTTTTTCTTGACCTTTTCCTTTTAAAAAAAAATAGGTGGTAATAATAATAATAATTTTATAGATTATTCTTCACCTTGAGTGTTTCCTTGTGATTTGATTTAGGTTATGTGTGTTTTTTCTTGCAAGAATACCACAAAAATGATGCTGTGTAATTCTCGCCTCTCATGGAAGAAGGCATATAATGTCGAATTGTTCCAATATTGATAATGTTACCTTTGGTCATGTGTTCAGGTGGTGGTTGCGAGGTTTCTTCACTATAAATTGTTTTTCCATTTATAACAAATTTATAATAAATCTATAACTTGTGAGTAGGCAACTTAAGAATATGTAAACATCCTTTTCCTCATCAAACTTTCACCCACTAAATTTAGCTTACTTTTTTTCATTTTTTGAAGTTTTATTGAAGTATAGTGAATCATAAGGTTGTGATAATTTAAATTTAGCAAACTTTTGATAATGACTTCTAACTCTATCATTTCTTCCATTTATTATTTTTCATTCTATTGACAGAGATCTCTGGTCTCTTCTGTCTTTTATGGGTTAGTTTATTTTTGAATATTTATATAGATTCATGGATTTCTATTTTACTCAGAGTTATTTATTGTTATTATTATGATGTTGACTACATTTGGCTATTGGGAACTTTTACAATCTTTTTTCTTACCTTTATCATTTATTGCATATTATTTATTTATTTATTTGCTTTTTAGGGCCGCACGTGCAGCATATGGAAGTTTCTGGGCTAGGGATTGAATCAGAGCTGTAGCTGCTGGCCTAGCCACTTCCACAGCAATGCCAAATATGAACCTGTCTGTGAACCTACACCACAGCTTACAGCAACACCAGATCCTTAACCCAGTGAGTGAGGGCCAGGGATTGAACCGCATCCTAATGGATACTAGTCAGAACTCTGCATATTTTTAATTTATAGTGAAAATGTTGTGGAATCATGTTGGATTTTCTCTGTCCCAGACCTGAGATTAGTATTTACTTCAGTGAGTCCTAGTTCCTTTTAGTAGAGAATGACATTTATAAACTAAAGTCTGAGGAATAAATGTATTCGTTGTTACTGCTTTGTCATTTCCTCTAGGGCCACTTAGTAGAAAGAACTATAAGATATATGCATACACACACACACGTGCACGCGCACACCTATACATTTACAGATGTACTTATCTATTCCTCTACTTATATCTGAAATAACTGAATTTGTATTAATTCCAATACAACACCACAGGAAATATTTGTTTTCCCCCTTTCTATATTTGTAACTCCTGTTGCCAATAATGAAAAAAAAAAACTGGCTCTTCTTTTCATAAGTATATATTTCTTCATACTCAGAATACAGAAAAAGCATTTTTGTTTGTTTTTTTAGGCCCTCACCCACAGCATATGGGGGTCCCAGGCTAGGGATAGAATCGGAGCTGTAGCCGTCGGCCTACGCCACAGCCACAGCAATACCAGATATGAGCCACCTCTGAGACCTCACCATAGCTCATGGCAACACTGGATCCTTAACCCACTGAGCAAGGCCAGGGATCGAACCAGCGTCCTCATGGATACTAGTCAGATTTGTTTCCACTGAGCCATGACAGGAACTCTCAGAAAAAGCTGTTTTAAGGTTGTTGCAGATTATTTTTATTAACAGTTTGAAAATCAATCCAATAAAAGCGAATCAGTTGACTGTGAGTATGTATATAATACCATAACATTCACCCTTTTAAAGTATACAATTCAGTGGTTTTTAGTATACTCACAAAGTTAGGTGACCACCGTCATTACCTAATCCCAGAACACTTTCATCAATCTCCTTAACAAAAATCCCATACTGATTAGCAGCAGTTCCCCATTATTCCTCTCCCCTTGGCCAACATTAATCTGCAAGTAAAATATAATTAAATAATACACTAGGCAACCTCCAATCATTGCAGAACGAATGAAAAAGAGTACATGAGAGAGGAATGGGACCTAGCTAGGTCATACATTTCAGTAGCATCCCAAGCACTCCTTTATTTTATTTATTTATTTATTTGTTTGTTTGTTTATTTATTTATTTATTTATGTCTTTTTAGGACTGCATCCATGGCATATACAGGTTCCCAGGCTAGGGGTCTAATTGGAACTGAAGCCACCGGCCTACGCTACAGCCACAGCAATGCCAGATCTGAGCTGCCTCTGCAACCTACATCACAGCTCATAGCAACGCTGGTTCCTTAACCCACTGAGCAAGGCCAGGGATTGAACCCCCAGCCTCCTGGTTCCTAGTCAGATTCGTTTCTGCTCTGCGTAAGATGGAACTCCCCAAGCACTCCTGTTAAGGAATCTAATAAAAGTGAGTTGAATATGATATAAAGACAAGATGCAAAACTTCCTTAGGGGCAGGTTTGACAGGCTGAAGTAATTCCATAGTAAATGTATTCACTGTGGAGCAGGGTAGAAAAAACCTGCTCTTTAGAGATAAGTGAAGCTCTGATGGAACAAATTTCTAAATATTTTAAGATGACAACAATGTCTCAAATATGATTTTCTAAAATAGGAGATTAGATGTCACTAGGGGTTCAGGTATGATGAATGCTTAGTGCCAGGACTGCTCTGATGGATTTGGATTTCACCGGGTAGCTATTATAATGGTTTAAATCTGAAGGAAAATATGGAACCAAGAGGTTGAGGATATTCGGTGGGAATCACACTTTTTTCCTACACTTGATATTTTCTTCTAGATGGAGAAAGTTCCACTAAGATGAAATTCCTGTGTGCCCCTCCTCCCCGCATTTAATCATCTCAGGGACAGGAGAATACATTAATTGGTGAATTTTTGAACTAGGGAACTGGCATGCATGTTTCTTTTCTTTTCTTTTTTTTTTTTTTTCCCCTGGGAGAGCTTTGTGTATAAAACAAGAATTTTGCTTTGCTCTTTCATGCTGTGAGTGTTTCAGAAACAGTTTCTGCCTTGTGTAATGCTTTCTACTAGTTCTGTGCCTTTTGTGACTTACCTAATTCTGAGAATCAATATTTGGAGTTCATGGAGTTAATGTTGTGGCTCAGTGGGTTAAAAACTCAACTAGTATCCATGAGGATGTGGATTCCAGCCGTGGCCTTGATCAGTGGGTTAAGGATCTAGTGTTGCTGAAAGTTGTGGCATAGGTTGCAGATGTGGCTTGGATCCTGTGGCTGTGTTGTAGGCCTGCAGCTGCAGCTCTGACTCGACCCCTAGCCTAGAAACTTCCAAATACCATGGGTGCGGCCCTAAAAAGGAAAAAAATGGAGTCCATTTTCTTAAAGATATAAGCCATGATCCTCACTTTTTATTTTCTTAGCCGGTTCTTCGTTTTTTTCCTCTTTTTCAGTTGGTTCAGTTCTTTTGTCAAGATGAGATTTTTGTTACTGGACCAGCTAAAACTCATTTTCACTTTTCAACATCCCAGTGCTCCACTCTCAGACACCTAGGTTACTATGATATTTCTAATCTCATCTTACTCACTTTTTATTTTTTAGCATTATGCCAAGGATTCTTATCATGTTATTTATTGTCAACTGTATATCTCTATGTTAATAATATAAAATACTCTGTTATTGTGATGTTTTGGTGCAGTGGTAGAAATCTGCAGTGGGACATTGTTGCAGCTGAAACTCCCACCTGGTTTATGTTGTTCTTCAGCTTTCTGTGAAAATAAAAATATTTTAATATTGATAAAAACTTTTACCTCTTCTTTATACAACTACTCTTAAATTTCTTTGGATTTCTTTTCACTTATATTTCATTCTAAGTAATAAAGCATGCTCATGTGGAGCTTTTATTCAATATACTAAAATCTTTTCTTGCACTATATGATTTAAATCTAATTATATGCATACATTTAAAACATTAATTATAGCAATTCATCAATATAATATATTCTCCTCAAAGTTCTAACTTCTTTCTTTATTACCTGCCTATGTCTCTGCTTTCATTTATTAATTATTTTTTTTTAAATGAAAAATTGGTAGTGGCAGGCAGAGACATACAAAGATAAAGTTTACTTTTTCTTCTCAGCGGTTTTTTGTATTATGCTCTAACTGAATGTATTCTCAGGGTAATGCATCAGTGTATGGTACTGACAAAATACCATTGTGTATAAAGGCAAGATATACAAAATATTCAGTGATAAAAATAATGAGAATATTTCTTGTTTTAAGAGAGATTTTAAAATTTCTTGAGAACCTTGAAAATCAATTACACAGAGGCAAGTGCAGCCATGTAGTTTAAATAGGCAAATCATTTTGGAAAGAAATTTGGAGGCATATATTAAGATCTTTAAAATTTAGATATACTTTGGCCATTTCTGGAACATTATTTGATATAAAGCACTTTTAATTTTTCAAAGAAGACTTTATGCAGAAATATTATTATAATAGTAAAAAATGTAGAACCAAACTATTTAACAAAAATAATGGTAAAAGCATCATATACAAACAAAATTTATTAGTTATTAAATTATGTTAATGAGTCCATTTTAATATGCAGATATATGAGCTGTAATAATAAGAGGAAATTTTACATTCACTTTGAAATGATATAAAACTGAAAGAAAGTCCAAACCTGTGAAATGTAAATACATTTAGAAAAAAATAGGACAAAATATTTATGGTGGCCTAGGTTGAATAATATAATATTTTCCTTGAACTTAAAAAACTTTAGGAGTTGCCATCGTGGCTCAGCAGTTAGCAATCCTGACTGGCATCCATGAGGATGTGGGTTTGATCCCTGGCCTTGCTCAGTGGGTTAAGGATCTGGTGTTGCCATGAGCTATGGTGTAGGTTGCAGACTCGGCTCAGATCCTGTGTTGCTGTGGCTGTGGTGTAGGCTGGTGGCTACAGCTCTGATTTGACCCCTAGCCTGGGAACCTCCATATGCCATGGGTGCAGCCCTAAAAAGACAAAAAGACCAAAAATAAATAAATAAATAAAATTAATCACAATTTCAATGGATGTAGGCTGTCCTGTAATAACACTCATAATAAAAACAATCTTTTTATTTTGAATTATTTTATTTTTAAAAATTTTATTGGCATATAGTTGACATAATATTGTATCAGTTTCAGGTGTACAGCAAAATGAATCAGTTATACATATATCCATTCTTTTTTCCACACATAGATTATTACACACTACTAAGCAGATTTTACCATGCCATATAGTAGGTTCTTGTTAAATCATCTATTTTATACAATAGTGTATCTATGTTATTCCCACCATCTCAATTCCTCCTCCCACTCAATGATTTCACCTATGGTAACCATAAGCTTGGTTTTGAAATCTTTGAGTTTATTTCTATTTTATAAATAGGTTTTTATTAGATTCCACATGTAAGTGATACCATATGATATTTGTCTTTCTCTTTCTGACTTACTTCACTTAGTTTGATAATCATATGATATTTGTCTTTCTCTTTCTGACTTACTTCATTTAGTTTGATAATCTCTAGGTACATCCATATTACTGAAAATGGTATTATTTCTTTTTGATGGATGAGTAATAATCCATTGTATGTATGTACCATATCTTCTTTATCCATTCTTCTGTCGATGGACATTTAGGTTGCATCACATTTTGGCTATTGAAAACAGTGAGCAATGAACATTGGAGTGCATGTATATTTTTGAATTATGTTTTTCTCCAGGTATAAGCCCAGGAGTGGGATTGCTGGATCATATGTTAGGTATTAATGTACAAATAATAATATAAAAGTACAGATTTCAAATGACTGTGTGTGCAATATCTTGGATTGAGTTAATCCATGAAGCTTCACAGCAGAGTTGAGTTTAACTTAAATTTTGGAAGTGGAGAGATACAGAAGATTTAAAAAAAGATTGAAAATTAAAAAAAAATTATTAAGTTCTCATTTGATGCTTGTTTAGTAGGTGTTGCCCATAGGAGTATAAAGGAAACCATATGGATTTACTAGCTTTATTCTTCCATGTGGGTTTTTTAAAAATCACCTCTGCATCTCAGGAATCTTTCTAGTCATAACTGTAAGTTTTTATTCGCTTCTATAAAATCTTGCTTATAGGAGTTCCCATGATGGCTCAGTGGTAATTAACCTGACTAGTATCTATGAGGATGCAGGTTCAATCCCTGGCCTCACTCAGCGGGTTAAGGATCTGGTGTTGTGGTGAGCTGTGGTGTAGGTCGCAGACGTGGCTCAGATCCAGTGTTGCTGTGGCTGTGGTATGGGCTGGCAGCTACAGCTCTGATTCGACCCCTAGCCTGGGAACCTCGATATTGCTGCAGGTATGGCCCTAAAAAGACAAAAAAAAATTTGTTTATAGTCTTTACATGTATTTTTTTTCTCTTGCTTTGTATGCCATCTTTTCTGTTAAATTCATTTTGTCCCTTGAGGATTTGATTAGTCAGCCCCTTAGAGAAAATGTTGAAATAGTAAATAGAGGCATCTTGAGACCCAAAGAGGGTAGTTTACATTTATAAGAATTATTTTTGTTACCATATGGGGAGTCAGAATGATGATTTTTAAGTGCTACAACTCCTAAATCCCTATTGACCACAAATCATACAGTACAAATACAGTAGTGCATGAAATATCAAAGAACGTACTCTATATTTTTGAACTGTAGAATTAATCTTTACATAATATGGTAGTCCCATAAGATAAAATATATATGCACATGCTGTATATGATATATATATCTCATTATATTTAATATAAGATATCAATAGTAATACAGCATGCATACTCTTTTCTAAAACATTTTTATTAAACATTTCACGTTTTTTTCCTTCACGTCAAGTACACAGAGCCTCTTCTTTGGCCTTAAAAATTATATTGTATTTTATTATGAGAATGAACCATAATTGGTATCTTTAATTTTTATCAATGATAATTTAGATTATTTGTAAATTACTGCTTTTCCCTCTATTATGAACAATCTTGCAATCACTATGCTGGTATATGTGTCTTTGTTCTGATTGCATTTTTAAAGCATGTGCATTGAATATAATTGGGAAGTGGTTATTATTGATTTAAGCTTGTGTTATACAAGAATAGGCAATGTATCAAGTGAGAGTAGAGATAGGACAATACGAATTGATCTGTCTGCTGACTTGCTTTTACAGGAATTAGATCATATTAGAATAGTCCAATCAGAGAACTAAGAAATACTACTGTGATCACCAGTGAAGAGAATAATGGTAATGATTATGATGATAACATTTCTAAAAAGCTTATGAAGTGCTGGCAAGTGAGTTAAGTCATCTTACATAATTCCTACCAAAACCCTATTAGGAAGACTATGCCATTATGCCCGTTTTGCAAGTGAAGAAGTTAATTTGACCCAGGTCACATAGTAGAATCTATTTGCAGAACAAGAATTCAGTTTCCTTATATGTAATTCCACTAACAAGCAAAGCAATAAAAGTAGAAAAAGCACTGAATAGAAGTATCTGTACTCCAGATCCTTGATGAGGTTAGTCTCTAGCTATTAAAATGACTTTAGTAACAACCATAATGAGTGACACTGTATGAAATGAAAAAACTCCAGGCATTGGTTCATGGCCATTCAGTCTTTTTACCTCCACAAACACCTTGTTCAAGGTGGTAGTTTCCTGTTTAAATGAGCTTAAGTATATTCAAATGCACTATACTCCATAAAACAAGGAAGTAGGAAAATTATGAGATTGTGATGACTATGTGAGTTAGTTATTAAGATGTTCATTTATTTCAGTTAGAAAATCATAAATGTCCAAGAAGGTTAAGGACAATTGCAGTTTCAAAGTATTCTATGAGAAAGCCTCTTGCTAATATCTGAGTGCATAAAGGCTGAAATAGAAGGGAAGTGGGAGAAAACCTATAGAGTAATGGAGTCACTACTCAATTTTATTTATATTTTGCATGTACAAATATTACTATCTAATGATGGATTCTTTAGACTAGATCAAATATTGATTCAGCCCCCTGAACAATTTGCAATGGGCCAATAGTTACTGAGGTCATTTTTCAAAAGCGAAATACTATGGGAGCCTACTGTACCGCACAGGAAAATGTGTGTGATTGGGTTACTTTGTTGTAGAGCAGAACTTGGCGAAACATTGTAATTCAACTATACTTTAATTATAATAAAAAATTGAAAAGCAAAATTCATATAGCATAAACTTCCATGATAGCCACTTAGATATTAAATCAAAATATTTGATTTACTGTTCCTTCTGCTCTCTATCTCCCACAGTTGTAGGGTCAAGTTTAATTGATTTTATTTTACCTCAAAAGGCTCACTATAAATCTGTCCTTTTTTTTTTTCTACCATGTCTAAGAATTCTGCATTGATGAAAGAAGATGGAATGTGTTCTCCTAATCTGGGATAGGACCCAGGGAAACTGGACACTTTCCTCAGGTAGAAATGAGGCAAAGGGAATGTTTCCTAACTAAGGAACATGAGGGGTGAAGTTGGTAGAGAAGAACTTGGGGGAAGATCAGAGAGAAGCTTCATTGAGCAACAGCCCAGATCCCCTCCCATGGCTCCTAGGTAAGAAAGAGAGCCAAAAATTGGTAGACAAGGACTTGCATAAAGTTAAAATATTTTGGATTCTTAATGCTTGTTACTCATTACTATTAACTTTATATGGACTTTTTGTAAGAATATATCTAATACAGGAGCCTTTAAAGAGAATTTTTCTTAGAATATGAAGTTGTCTTTCTCTCTCTCTCTCTGTATATCTATGTATTCATATGTATATTACCTATCTATCTATATGATTGTTTGTTGGTTTTCTTATTTTTTGATGCTGCTGTTATAGTGATAAATATGTTGATAATTTAAACTGCAAAAATTTTAAAGCTAAGGAATAGAGGGTAACATCAAAAGAACTGATTAGAGCAAAGTAAGTAATCATTCTTATTCTTAGGCTCATTTCCCAAGTCTAAGCACAGAAAGCAAGCCCTTTAAAGGATGAGAAGTAAAAACATTATGAGTAGAGGAAACTTTCCATGGACTCTCTTCTAATCGGCCACATTTTATCTGTTGGCTATTTATACTTCTACCCACTGTATCATCAGGGAGCTGCAGGTTGGGAAAACAAATGCTTTAGAAATGCATTTGGGACTCACTCAAACTTGATTTTATCCATGGAATTGTCAGGTAAAGCACTGACACTACTTTATCAGGTAAAAGCCAGTTAATATCACTGCCAAAATAATAAAAACAACAACCTCTGACAACTGATAAAATCTATTTTCTGTTCTTATAAAAATACAATTTTCCCTATAAACATTACTTGTGTCTGGAAGAGATCACTGGAAATGACTCCTTAACTGGATTTTTATCTGGTCAGAGATATGAGCTCTTCCAGTGTGCGTGGGGGAACTTCTCTGAGCTGAGGTGGCTACATCTGACATTCGTTTTTGTGTGCCTGTTAATTTCTTTTCAAGGAGCTTTGCTTGCCTGGAGAGTATACTTGGGAGTGGCGGCAAGGAAAAGAGATAAAGAGAGGGAGAGAGGGAGAAGTGGAGGAAAAAGAAAATCTGTGCCTTAAACATTCCTCAAACTATTTTATTTGAATTACTTTTCAATGAATACTTGTTATTGAAAAATGGAACTGTCTCAGTGACCTTTGGTTTTATTGTTTTGGTTAATCTGAATTATCCTGAAAGGAATTTTAAAACTTTGTGAGCACCACTGATTATTTAAAATATCTTTTTCTTTAGATAGACAAAGTAGCATTTAATTGCTCAGGTTGAGTCTATAGATCCCTTTCACTCTATTTTTCTGTTTAAGTAAAAACTGTATTCTTAAAGGTATTTGGTACAAGTGAATGCTCACTCTTTTTATCCCGTTCATTGCCCAGGAAGAATACTCATTTACATCATGTTTTATTCTTTTCCACTGCCATTAGAACTGGACTGGAGCTCTAGCAGGGGCATGTCCAAGGTTAGGAGATGTTTAGACAATCCCACAGCAGCAGTTCTGAGCATGCGAGGCAGTCTGCCACGAGATAATGCCTCTTTCATCTAGGAACATAGGGACTTGATAAGACTGTCACTCAGAGTGTATGGTACAAGGTATAGGGCATTCCAATTCCACAAGAAATGTCATGTGTCAATAAAATAAGTATATAGTAATCTTTTGACTGTATCACTTTTCTATACTATCTATTAGGTATCTGTTACTAGCCTAAATGAACACAGAAAAGGTATAATACTATGTCATCATTGTAAGCTGTTTTGGGTATTAAAAATGAAGACAGAGCTCAAGAAAGAGGAGCTGCAGCTCCATTCATAGACCTTAATTGTGCTCTGAAAGAACAGAAGTGATTTCCAGTATAGGTTATGTAATTGAAGAATTAAAAAAGAAGAGAGTGAGAGAAGTTAAGGAAGAAGAATAAACTCACAGACAAAGGTCAGAGAAACATGGAAGGGTAGTTTCTGACAGTTACTTAATTTTATCCTGAGTATTTTTAAAAATCCTTGGATTTTTAATTTTTTTAAAATTTTTTTTAAAAAAGAAGAGAGTGAGAGAAGTTAAGGAAGAAGAATAAACTCACAGACAAAGGTCAGAGAAACATGGAAGGGTAGTTTCTGACAGTTACTTAATTTTATCCTGAGTATTTTTAAAAATCCTTGGATTTTTAATTTTTTTTTTTAATCCTGTGGCATATGGAAAGTCCCAGGCTAGGGACTGAACCCAAACTTCAGCTGCGACCTATGCCACAGTTGTGGCAACACCAGATCTTTTAATCCAGGGCACCAGCCCAGGGTGAAGGGGTGGGGATCAAACCAACACTTTCACAATGGCCAGAGCCAAGGCTGTAGGATTCTTAACAAATCGTGCCACAGTAGGAACTCCTGAAATATGTTTTTAACTCAGATATTACACTCTTAGAGTTCTGAGAATTTCATTTTCATTGACTTAGAGAAAGACCATTAGTTAATTTGGAGCATGATAAGCAGAATTCTTTTAAAAAAATAGGCTTGCCTATATACCTACTGAATAGTCAAAATTTGGAACAAATTTTGTTCCAAATACTGACAAGACCAAATACTGGCAATGAAGTAAAGCATCAGGAACTCCCACTCATTGCTGGGGGAAATGCAAAATAGTACAGCCACTTTGGAAGGCAGTTTGGTTGATGGTTTCTCATAAAATTAAACACATTCTTACCGTAAAATTTAAGAATGGTATTTCTTGTTGTTTACCTGAAGAAGGTGAAACCTCATGTCCACACAGATACATGCATATGGATATTTATAGCTGTTTTGTTCATAATGACTAAAACTTGAAATTGACCCATAGAACTTCAGTAGGTGAATGGATACATAAGCTGTGGTACATTCTGATAATGGGCTATTAAGCAGTGCTAAGAAGAAATAAGCTATCAAGCCATGAGAAGATATGGATGGGTTTTAACCTCATATTTCTAAGTGAAAAAGGCTGCATACTCTATGATACCAACTATATGATATTTTGGAAAAGGAAAAGTTATGGAGACATTATACTGATGTGTTGGTTGCCAGAGATAAAGGTGGGGGTTAGGGATACATAAGGAATAGCCAAGAGAATTTTTAGGGCAATAAAAATACTTTCATGGTATTAAAATGATATCTATATTATTTTACATTTTTCCAAATCCATAGAATGTACAACACTAAAACTGAATCATAATGTCAACTATGGACCTGGGGTGATTGTGATATGTCAATATAGCTTGATATTTGGTAGCAATGCAGCCATTTGGTAATTAGTACCAATAATCAGCAGACTATGCCTGTGTGGAGTCAGGGGGCATTTGGGAAATCTCTGTACCTCTTGTTTATTTTTGTTGTGAATTTTAAACTGCTCTGAAAAATAAAGTCTTAAAAGAATAGGCCTACATAGATACTTTGATAGAAGAGCAGTCTTTCTTCCTCTGAGAGTGCCATCCTCTTCAAAACTGTCAGCATTCTGGGGATGGGATTCTAAGGAAGAAAAAGAGATAATTAGAACAATTGCTTAGATGTATTTTTTGAATATTTGGAATGATTTATGTTGTAAATAGCTCATTTCTACACCCTTTTCATACTATCTATTTAGTTATTTCTACATTTCTTTCTTATTTTCTGAAATGTGAACATCAAATTTTGAAAGTATAAAGGAAAGAGAATGGTTCAAAAATTGCTTTTTGCTTTCCCATAGAAATATCTTCCATCATACTGTAGAAATAATTAATTCTTTGAACATAAAAGAGAAGCAATAAAAAACCACTTGTATTCACTGATTGAAAGCAAGATAACACATATATCCCATTTCCTTCATCTGTGAGAGGAATCTTTTTAAAAAATTGTATGATTCCAAAACTCTATTTGTGTATGAGCATAAAAATAGATACATCTAATAAACACAAATAACCATCAAGGTTTTAATAGAGTCAACTTCTTGTTTAGATGTGTTAGTTATAAATCTTTACCTTATATTTTTCCATAATGCAGAACCCAGCTTTTAGACTCATTATTTCTGTTAGTTTTACATCTTTTTTCTTAAATAATAAGTTATTTAAGGCAGCATAATAACCGTCCTGTAATGGAACCATTCATGAGTAATTACAACTCAATAGATACTGTAGTATGTTTTTTGAAATGTGACTGTGGATGATGAAATGAACTTCTGCAAGATAAATAGAAGACAGTATGTGAAATGACTGGAAAAAAGAAGACAGCCTGAGGAGATCTCAGACAACAGTAAACTTTTATTTTATGTGGGTGACACAGGGAGACTTAGCATCTATTGATAGGCATGACCATTGTTGGATACTCAACATACTAGTTGAAGTCTCCAGATCCTGTGTCCTATCAGAGAAAGTTCAGAAACTCTTAAGAGGGTACTTTTATGATGCTGGGGAGGCAGGCTGGAAAGAGAAAGAAAAAAAGGAGAAGAATGGTCATTGTATATTCTCATTGAAATATACATGAAATTTGCTCTGAAAGATACCATTCATTATACACACGGATTTTTTGGTAATGATGCAAATTCCGGTTAAGGCCCTTGACCAGTCAATCAAGTATATATTCTATATATATTCAAATATATATTAAGTTGTATATGTTCTACTTGAAAGAAACCATTTTTGAACTTCCTCTCATTTTTTCCATTGGGCCTTTCATGTCACCATGGAAACAACAGAAAACATCCACTGCACCTGCCTGTCAGGGGTGGATGCTCAGGTCTGAGTTTAGTGCCTAACTGTACTACAAAAGGTCTGTTATTTTACAAAAGTGCCTAATGAAACTTGTTTCCAAGGGTAGTATCCTGGACTGTAGAATCAATTAAGTTTAAAGTGAATCAAAGACATTCACTTGACATCTAGGCATATATAGTTTGTAACAGGCAACAGTCTAACTATGAATTTTAATATATTTCGAAGCAGCCTGATTTGATATTGTATTTTGATCCTCAAATGTTAAATCATTTGGAGGTAAATGAATCATCTTGACAGACGTGTGTTATCTTTAGGGAGTATGCAGAGGGTACTTGGCAGCTATACATGTAGAGGGGTTAGCATTTAAATTTAGATCAACATCACTAATTATTAGAGAAATGCAAATCAAAACTACTATGAGGTACTACCTCACACCTCTCAGAATGGCCATGATTAACAAGTCAACAAATAGCAAATGCTGGCAAGGGTGTCGAGAAAAGGGTACCCTCCTACACTGTGGTGGGAATGTAAATTGGTACAACGACTATGGAGGTACTTTGAAAAAGTAAATATAGAACTACCATATGACCCAGCAAGCCCACTCTTGGGCATATATCCAGACAAAACTTTCATTGAAAAAGATACATGCACCCATATGTTCTTACAGCACATTTCCTAGTAGCCAAGGCATGGAAACAACCTAAATGTCCAGATGAAAGGATTAAGAAGATGTGATATATATAGAACGGAATCCTACTCAGCCATAAAATTGAACAAAATAATGCCATTTGCAGCAACATGGATGGAACCAGAGACTCTCATACTAAGTGCAGTAAGTCAGAAAGAGAAAGACAAATACCATATGATAGCACTTATATCTGAAATCTAATATATGGCACAGATGAACCTTACCACAGAAAAGAAACTCATGGACTTGGAGGACAGCCTTGTAGTGGTCAAGGAGGAGGGGCATGGAGTGGGATGGACTGTGAATTTGGGGTTAATAGATGCAAACCTTTGCATTTGGAGTGGATAAGCAATGAGATCCTGCTGTATAACACAGGGAAGTACATCTAGTCACTTATGACGGAACACATTGTAGGATAATGTGAGAATAAGAATGTATATACATGTGTGACTGGGTCACTTTGCTGTACAGTAGAAATTGTCAGAACATTGTAAACCAACTATAATGTAAAAATAAAAATCATTTATAAAATAAAAAATAAAATGTATAACAAAAAAATGTATGATAAAGTTTAGCTGTCTACCATAAGGCATACTGTGACAAAAGGGATGACTTTGTTCAATTAATGCATCCTGATTCTCATCCACTTCCCTGTAAATCCTGAGATTAAGTTGGAGGCCACAACCCTACAGCTGTTAGTAAAGGATTCTATGGCTTATTACTTGGGCTTTCCCAACTTTGGTAAGTTTTTTTTTTTTTTTTTTTTAAACTGCTATTCATGCCATACTACCATGGGACCTGCTTAAGTGTAGAAATGCCTATTTGTTACAAAATATGTTGAAGACTACTATAAAGATGGGTAAGAAAAGAGGAAAACCTCCATAGTTTGAGAGTGGCTGACATTTCACCCAGTTGCCTTTGAGAAATGGCAGATTTTCTCTTTGGAGAGAGTTTCACTTTTTTTTTTTTTTTTTAGGAAATTACCTTTTTGAGTATGAAAATGTTGTGCCTTAGGGCATTGTGCATAGAAGGGGAAAAAAAAGAATAACACAAAAAGAAACATCTTACTCTGCAACAGTGGAAAATAATAGCTTGAAGGTTTTGGCTGGGAGGTCAAAGGACTGGAGGAACCAGGAATTGGAAGAAGGAGAACTGGATGGGGAGTCTAATCCAGTCATTTTCACACTGACTGTGCATAAGAATTAACAAGGGAGAACTTTTAAAAACTACTTATTTCTTGGTTTCACTTTGCAAGATTCTAAGTTATTTGGTCTAGGTGGGACCCAGAGAACAACATTTTAATAAAGCCTCTTCAGCATTTGAAATTCTCAGCCATGGGAAAGAATTGCTGGGGAGAAATTAATCATGGCTGAATGATGTTTATGGGGGAAGATGAATAGTAAGAAATCCCAAAATGTGGTCAGAGCAAAGGATTTTTAAGTGCTGGGTAATATTTACTCTTAACATTATTTGTTGTTCTAGCTGTGCTATCCTTCCCCTGTGCTAATATCCTATCTTTAGTGAACTTTTTTGGCAATTTTGTATTGAGGGGGCTTTGGGGCATGGGAATGAGGGTCCATTCCTGCTAAGAATTGGTGCCAAAAAAAGAGTAGCAACTCTAAGAACTGAAATAAGAGTTTTGCAGCGATCAACCACAGAACAAAGGATAATCATAAAAATATAGGATGCTTGATATCCCTCAGAAATGTTGTTAGAGCTCAAGGCTTCCAACTCTATGTGACACGAGGTCTTGGGATTCCTTATTTGGAATTAATCATCTCAAAGGGTGGGAGGACTTTGAGTTAACTTCTGGATCATATCAAGAGTCAGTATGAATTTAATACACTTTTTATGTGCTTGTTAGATGAGATCAGCAATCACCGGAGAAATCCTTATTTGAATCCAGATTTTTAAAAGCTATGTGACTTTGAGCAAGTTAATTCTCTTCATTTCTCTCATGTCTAACCACGGGGTAAACAGTGTTTTTTTGTTTGTTTGTTTTTGTTTTTATCTTTTGTCTTTTTAGGGTTGCACCCATGGCATACGGAGGTGCCCAGGTTAGGGGTGGAATCAGGCTATAGCCTCTGCCCTACGCCACAGCCACAATAACAATGGATTTGAGCCACGTCTACAACCTACACCACAGCTCCTGGCAACTCTGGATCCTTAACCCACTGAGAAAGGCCAGGGATTCAATCTGTGTCTTCATGGATGCTAGTCAGATTTGTTTCCACTGAGCCATGATGGGAAATCCAACAGTGCATTTTTGAAGACTAGGCATGATATCTGTAGGAAAATTTGGGCCAGCCATTTTCCTTTTAGAAATGTATCTTGAGGAAATAAGCATAAAGGTATATTATAACAGTAACCTTATTGGTGCATTTTTTGATAGCACCAAATTAGAAGTATTTTACAGGTTCAACAATAGGAGATATGTTAAATAAGTTGTAGGGCAACCACAGGAAGAAATCCTCTATATGTATTAAGAATGACTACACATGTCAATATTTACTGACAAAATTTCCATATGATTTTCCACATTATTGTTACATGACAAAAAACTTTATGAAATGGCCCAATCTCTTTTGTATGTGTGTGTGTGCATGTGTATATGGATGTACATAGAATAATGTCTGGAAGGCTATATACAGTAATGGAAATCTAATCATTTCTTAATTTTGTATCATCTTTTTGAAACTTTGTAGGCTAGGGAGTTACTGTTGTGGCTCAGCATGTTAAGAATCCAACTAGTATCCATGAGGATGCGGGTTTGATCCCTGGCCTCGCTCAGTGGGTTAAATGATCTGGTGTTTCTGTGAGCTGCAGTGTAGGTCACAGACATGGATAGGAACTGGCCTTGCTCTGGGTGTGGCGTAGGCCAGCAGCTACAGCTCCAACTGGATCCCTAACCTGGGAACTTCCACATGCCATGGGTGTGGTGCTAAAAAGAGCAAAAAATAAAAAAATCTTAATAGGCTATTTAAGGCAGCAGAACGATGACCCTGCCACAAAACCATTCACAAACAACTGTAACACAATAGCTCTGGCAGTACGGTTTTGGAAATGTGATATGGAAGATGTGGGCATTTTGGGTGATGAAATTCTGACAGTCATTTTCATTTTTTTATATTGCCTTTTTTTTTTAAACGAACATGACCACATATTATTTTTATAATAACAAAAGAAACGAAGTTCTATTTATTTTGAAAAAGTAAGATATACATTCAGTACTCTCAGTGTGTATTTGTTATTATAATCACCATGGTTAACTAGTAAAGGTGATGGAATTTACTATCCTTTCAGTACATAGAGGTAATGAGGTTGACTTAATGTATGGATTTTAAGGGTGTGCCAGCAAACTTGTATTATCCCTGTAAAATTTAGATACTACTTGAATAGTAGAAATATGTGTTTGTCTTTTATTTTGTCTGGGAAACTCATATAAAAGGTTGTTTTTGGAATTCCCAGGTGGCTCACCGGGTTAAGGATCTGGTGTCTGGTGTTTTTACTGCCATGGCATGGGTTCAGTTCCTGGCCCAGGAACTTCTGCATGTTTCAGGCATGGTCAAAAAAAAAAAAAACAAAAAAGGAGAAAACCATGTTGTTCTCACTGTACTGAAGGCTGCATTGCTAAGATGCTTTCCAAATCATCCTTAAATTTTCCCATAAATAATACATTTTTATGATAAATCGTAATGATTTAATTTCCCAAAGGCATTGTTAATGGTTGGTATCAGGGTCACAGTGCTCTTGATCATTCAATGATTCATCTTTGCTGGTGCTGCCTATCCTGTCTGTAGGGCCCGTGTGCTCTTGTTAGGTTTGAGTTTCTCATGTACTCACTGAAGTCCCAGCATAAAGATATCAAATAGAGCCTCTCAGTGCTTATCAGATGGCTATACATACTTTGGAAAATGCAGGGGAGAGAGAGCTGTCAGGAGTATTGTCTCTCTCCACTGCATGTAAGGCTGAGACTGAGAGGCAAGAATCTCAGAGCAAGGAGCTGCCTGCTTCTTCATCCAGAAAGCATTCACTTCTGACAAATGGATTCGAAGTGGAGGCTCTGCAATCATAGTCCACTTTTTCCCAAACAGCCTCTCTGGGCAGAAGGCCCATGGTTGATGAATCTGGCATTCATCAGAACAGTAGGAAATCAGCAAAACACTCAATGTGGAGTATATGTCTGAGCTCACATGCTATTTGGGGGTTCAGAGAGCAGGTAAACGTGGGCCTCTGTGTGCGAGCATTTTTTCTGAAGAGGGTGATGCATTGATTTTTCATTTTAGAGGTTATCTTCATTTGAAATAAAACCATTGAAAGGCTAAGGGGGCTATTTCAAGGATATCAGTGAAGGATATTCAAATCTGGCTGCAGATAATTATCACCTGGAAATCCCTTAAAAATGTAAAGTTGAAAACTGTTGATTTTCATTGTCTGGTGAGGCCTTCTTGAGTCAGAGTACCTTGGAGCAGGGCCCCTAGATAATTATTTTTTAATAAAATATTCTGTTGATTCTGATGTACGGTCAGGTTTGGAAATCACATCTTAATCTATCTGAGATAAATAAATAAAAAATAAGTAGGAGAAAAACATAACCAACTGAAGGGGAGAGAGAAAACTGAGAAAGAAAGGGTGTAAGGAGGAGAATAAGAAAAAATCATTGCTAAAAATTATAACAGGAAAAGAGCAAGAGAGGAAATACCCAGCACTGTAGCAAGCAGCTGCCAACTGCGATTTGTACTGGTCTAGAAGAAAGGAATCAGGAGAACAATGTTTCCTAATCTGCAGGGGCTGCAATTACTCTTGCATTTGTCATTTGTATACTAGAGTAAATTAATTGTAATAAGACATTGTCGCTGAACAATTGTCTCCTGCTTGGAAAATCAGTCCTTCAGCTATGCCCCTCCTTTTGTGCTCTAGCAGGAGAGCTGACTGTTATCTCAGGAGATATTCTCTCTATCAATGTTATCATTTAATTATACCTTCATTGCACCCAACCTTCTAAGTGTTAAATGAATTATTTCCTAAAAATGCATGCCTAATTTAATGGGAACATGTAAAATAGGAAGTAGGAATGTTTCACATCCATATGACTCGAAGCAACATCTTATGTCATGGAACCCCCACAGGTGGTAGCAAAAGTCATCATTTTTCACCCCCCATTAAACAAAAGCCAATTTAGTCTGAAAGTACTGGGGAGGAGAAAAAGTTTATTATTATTATTTTAAATATAGAACATGCATAAGAAACAGAAGTGCTCTCCGGTTAAATGTCAACATAAGAAAAAATATAAACTAAGATAACATTGCTTTTATAAATAAGACTAAATAATTCACATATAAGAAAGAAAATGAACCCACTTTGACTTTCATTTATTCATTTCTGCAGTTGAAAGCTTTTTCCTCTTAAATCAAAACTCTACCTTAAACGAGAAATATCAACAGATATTGCAAAAATACAAAAAACAAAACAAAACAAAAAAAGCTGTAAGAAAATACTATGACCAATTACATGCCAACAAATTTGACAGCCTAGAAGAAATGGACAACTTTCTAGAAACATATAGCCCACAAAAACTGAATCAAGAAGACTTAGACCAGTTGACTAGACTGTTCACTAGAAATGAAATTGAACATGTAATAAAAACACTCCCTACAAACAAAAGTCCAGGACAAGATGGCTTCACAGGAGAAATCTACCAAACACACAAAGAGGAACTTAAACCCATCCTTCTCAAACTTTTTCGGAAGGTTGAAGAAGAAGCAATAATCCCAAAGTCATTCTATGAATCCACCATCACCCTAATACCAAAACCAGACAAAGATACTACCAAAAAATAAAATTATAGGCCAATATCTTTGATTAATATAGATGCAAAAATTCTCAACGAAATTTTAGCCAACTGAATCCAACAACATATAAAAAAGATCATATACTGTGACCAAGTGGGATTCATCCCAAGTTCATAAGGATGGTTCAACATATGCCAATCAATCAATATCATACATCACAATAACAAATGTAAAAAACCACATGATCATCTCAACAGATGCAGAAAAAGCATTTGATGAAGTCCATTCATGATAAAACTCTTATCAAAGTGGGTAGACTGGGAATATATTTTAGTACAATAAAAGCCATTTTTGACAAACACACAGCCAATATAACACTCAATAGAGAAGAGCTGAAAGACTTTCCTCTAAAATCTGGGACAAGACAAGAATGCCCACTCTCACTACTTTTACTCAACATAATATTGGAAGTCCTAGCCACAGAAATTATACAAACATAAGAAAAAGAAGGGTATCCAGACTGGAAGAGAAGAGGTAAAACTGTACCTCTATGCAGATGACATGATACTGTATATAGGAAATCCAAAGAATGCCACACAAAAATTACTTGAACTGATAAATGAATCCAGCAAAATGGTAGGACACAGAAGTTCCTGTTGTGCCTCAGTGGTTAATGAATCCGACTAGGAATCATGAGGTTTCGGGTTCGATCCCTGGCCTTGTTCAGTGGGTTAAGGATCCAGCGTTGCTGTGAGCTGTGGTGTAGGTTGCGGGCACAGCTCAGATCCTGCGTTGCTGTGGCTCTGGCATAGACCAGTGGCTACAGCTCTGATTAGACCCCTAGCCTGAGAACCTCCATATGCTGCCCATGCAGCCTTAGAAAAGACCAAAAAAAAAAAATTGTGGGATACAAGATTAACATTCAGAAATTGGTTGTGTGACTGTATACTAACAATTAAATATTAGAAAAGGAATATAAAAACACAATACCTTTTGGAATTCCCGTTGTGGCTCAGCGGTTAATGAATCCAGCTAGGAACCATTAGGGTGTGGGTTTGATCCCTGGCCTTTCTCAGTGGGTTAAGGATCTAGCATTGCTGTGAGCTGTGGTGTAGGTTGCAGATGCGGCTCAGATCCTGCATTGCTGTGGCTGTGGTATAGGCTGGCAGCTACAGCTCCAATTCGACCCAAGCCTGGAAACCTCCATATGCCATGGGAGCAGCCCAAGAAATGGCATAAAGACAAAAAAAAAAAAAAAAAAAAAAAAAAAAACAATAAAATAAACAAAAAAACCCACAATACCTTTAAAAATCACACCTCAAAAAAATAAATACCTAAGTATAAACCTGAATAAGGACATGAAAGACTTATATGTTGAAAACTATAAAACTTTAATGAAGGAAATTAAAGAAGATTCAAAGAAATGGAAAGATATTCCATGCTCCTAGGGGGAAGAATTAATATTGTTAAAATGGTCATACTACCCAAAGTAATCTACAGAGTCAATGCAATCCCAATCAAATTACCCTCGTGAAATCCCATTTCACAGAACTAGAAATCCCAAAATTTATATGGAACCATAAAAGACCCAGAATTGCCAAGGAAATCCTGAGGAAAAAACAGAAACAAATACGAACAAACAAACAAACAAAAAAGGAGGCATAACTCTCCCAGATTTCAGACAATATTACAAAGCTATAGTAATCAAGACAGTGTGTGGGACTGGTACAAAAACAGACATACTGACCAATGGAAAAGAATAGAGAACGCAGAAATAAACCTAGATTTGTATCGTCAATTAAACTTCAACATAGGAGGCAAGAATATAAAATGGGAGAAATAACAGTCTCTTCAGCAAGTGGAAAGCTGGATAGCTGCATGTAAATCAATGAAACTAGAACACGCCCTCAACACCATGTACAAAAATAACTTAAAATGGCTTAAAGACTTAAACATAAGACAAGGCACCATACAACTCCTAGAAGAGAACATAGGCAAAATATTCTCTGACATCAACCACACAAATATTTTCTTAGGTCATTCTCCCAAGGCAATAGAAGTAAAAACAAAAATAAACCAATGACACCTAATCAAACTTACAAGATTTTGCATAGCAAATGAAACCATTAAAAAAAATAAACAGCCTGAAGAATGGGAGAAAATAGTTGTAAATGATGCAACCTATTAGGGCTTAGTCTCAAAAATATGTAACCAACTCAACAGCAAAACAAACAAACAAAAAAAGAAAATACAACTCAATTAAAAAATGTGCAGAGCCCCTGAATAGACATTTCTCCAAAGGAGATCTTTGAAAGGCAAAAAAGCACATGAAATAATGCTCAATATGACTAATTGTTAGAGAAATGCAAATCAAAACTACAATGAGATACCATCTCACACTGGTCAGAATGACTGTCATTAATAAGTCTAAAAATAAAAAATGCTGGAGAGGCTATGGAGAAAAGGGAACTCTCCTACACTGTTGGTAGGAATGTAAATTGGTACAACCACTGTGTAAAACAGTTTGGAGATACCTCAGAAAACTAAACATAGACCTACCATATGATCCAACAATCCCACTCCTGGGTATATAACTGGGCAAAACTTTCATTCAAAAAGGTGCATGCACCCCTATGTTTATTGCAGCACTATTTACAATAGCCAAGACATGGAAACAACCTAAGTACCCATTGACAGTTGAATGTTTAAGAAAATGTGGTACATATACACAGAGGAATACTACTCAGCTATAAAAAGAATAAAACAATGCCATTTGCAGCAACATGGTTGAAACTAGAGATTCTCATACTAAGTGAAGTAAGCCAGAAAAAGACAAATACCATATGAGAGCACTTATATCTGGAATCAAATATATGGCACAAATGAACCTATCTATAGGAAAGAAACAAACTCATGGACTAGGAGAACAGACTTTTGGTTGCTGAGGGGGAGGGGGAGGGGGTGGGAGTGGGATAGACTGGGAGTTGGGAGTTAATAGATGCAAACTATTGCATTTGGAGTGGATAAGCAATGAGATCCTGCTGTATAGTGCAGGTGACTATATCCAATCACTTGTGATGGAACATGATGGAGGATAAAGTGAGATAAAGAATGTATATACATGTATAACTGGGTCGCTTTGCTGTACAGCATTAATTGATAGACCATTGTAAATAAAATGTAATAAAAAATTAAAAAACAAACAAAAAGACTCTATCTCGAGCTCTAGTGGTGTCCTTGCAAAGAAATCTCTGTTCATTTCATCCCATAAAGAAAGACCTTCTACCCTGAGTCTTGTGGTTTCTAGGACAAGAAAATTTTTTGAATTTGTAAAATGGGCAAAATAATAGTATCTACTATATGAGAAACTAGTGAATTAATATGTATAAAGATTTTGGGAAAATTTCTGAACATTGTGCAAGTGTTTGCTGTTACTTATAAAGGCTAAGATTCTCCTACGGCTTTTTAAGCTCCATGAAACAATTTCCCCTCCATTTTCCCTTCTTTCTTAACATTGATTGCCTTTTAGCAACACAATTTAAGTGACATAATACCTTATAGAGTAATAATTAACCAGTTGTGTGTCAGAGGTAGTTCCAGAGATCAGTAGTCTCTTATTGTTAATCTTCCTTGGTGCATTTATGTTAGAAAATTCAAGGAGAAATCCTGTCACAGCTTTCACTATTAAAAAAGATTGAAGATAACAATGGAAAGCCAAGGGAAGGGCAAAATGACTTGAGAAGGACACTAAGAAAACATGTCCCTGCTGCAGAGTGGCTGCTCTCTGATGAGACTGGGGTATCCTAAATGAAAGAGAGAAGGAGGGGCTTTTCATTTGCAACATAGAGTAATGTCACCAAAGCATTTTCACAAGTTGTATAAGTTTTTTTTTTTTTTTTTCTGTTTACAGTTCCACCTGTGACATATGGAAGTTCCTGGGCTAGGGGTTGAATTGCAGCTGCAGCTGCTGGCCTATGCCACAGCCATGGCAATAACAGTTTTGAGGTGCCTCTGTGATCTACAACCTTCGTAGTAGCTTGCAGCAATGCAGGATCATTAACCCACTTAGCAAGGCCAAGGATTGAACCCACAACCTCACGGACACTATGTCACATTCTTAACCCACTGAGCCACAGTGGGAACTCCAAAGTTGTAGAATTTTTTTTAATCTTTTATCCTTCACCTGTGTCTTCATCTTCTTTGCTGTTCTTTACAAACTCCCTGCAGTAACACCCCCTTTTGCATTATTACTTTACTACCTATAGTACCTGTAGATTTATCCCTTAAACAATTGATGTATTAAGCAGCCACCCCCCCCACCTCCCTGGCATGGTTAGTTGAACTTGCTGTTTTGTAACACCACATAGAAGGCAATATATTCCTATTAAACCAATCAGAATATCAATGATTATGTGTCTCAAATATAATGAACACCATCTTTTCTGATGACATCAACTATTTCCAAATAACAGATGCCTAGCAAAGCTAGCATGTTATTATAATTGATATTCTGCCCCTTTTTGCCATGTTTTCCCTCTCCCACTGCCTCGCTAACTTTATATTAGTTTTATTTTTATCATTTTAAATGTCAGTTGTCTTCTCAAAACAACCTCCTTTTTATTTAATGGCATCCATTAGAAAAGGAAATTTAATTAATACATATACATCACGAAGACAGATACAGAGTGAAAGGGAGATAACATAAAATTTTAAAGGAGCGAGTGCAACTGAAATGAAAGCTTAGGATATTTGCTTAAAGAGAACAAGCGCTTTTTCTCAGCAAGTAAAATGATAGTATTGAGATGTGACTTTTATTTCAACATCAATAACTTTTCCCAAGAGAACAATGTCACTACATGAATTCTAAGACAAGGAAACTCCTTCCAGATATTTCCTGAAAATAAAAAATAAAAAAACCTAGATGACCTTAAGTACAGTGATGCCTCTTAAAGCAAAATACCAAAGGTATGATTAATGAGAAAAATAATTGAGAAGCTAGACTTTATTACAAAATAAAATTTATCCTCTGTGAAAGACAATGTCAAGAGAATTGGAAGACAAGCCACAGATCTGTAGAAAATCTTTACAAAATATAAAAACAGCTGGATATAAGACTGTTATCCAACCATACAAAGAACTCTTAAAACTCATAAAATAAAGACTTTATTAGACTTTAAAGTCTTAAAACTCATAAAATAAAGACTTTAAAGACTTTAGTAGACACCTCACCAAATAAAATATGCAAATGGAAAACAAACATTTAAAGAGTTGCTCCACATCCTATGTCATAAGGGAAATGAAAATTAAAACCACAATGAAATACCACTACCTATCTTACAATGGCCAAAATTTGGAACACTGACAACATGGAATGCTGACAAAAAGTGGAGCAACAGGGATTCTGATTCATTGCTGGTGAGAATGCAAAATGGTACAAACACTTTGGAAAATAGTTTGGCAATTTCTTAAAAAGCATTAAACATACTCTTACCATCTGATTCTGATTTATCCAAAGGGGTTGAAGAATAGGTCCATACACAAACCTGCACACAAATGATTACACAGCTTTATTCTTAACTGCCAAAAACTTGGAAGCAACCAAGACATCTTTCAGGGTGTGAATGGATAAAATGTAGTATACAAAGGAATATCATTCAGTGATAAAAAGGAGGGAGCTATCAAACCATGAAATGACATAAGGAACACTTGAATTTATATTACAGATGAAAGAAGACAATCTGAAGAGACAACATACTATATGATTTCAAATATATGACTTTCTGGAAAAGCAAAACCATTTATACATTAAAAGCTTAGTGGTTCCCAGGACTTGGGCAGGGGGAAGTATATAAGTGGTATATAGAGGATTTCACAGTCAGTGAAAAACAAGGATGGTTCAATGTATGCAAACCAATCAACATCATACACCACCTTAACAAAAGTAAAGTCGAAAACCACATGATCATCTCAATAGATGAACAGAAAGCATTTGACAAAGTCCAACATCCATTCATGATCAAAACTCTTACCAAAGTGGGTATAGAGGGAATATACCTTAACATCATAAAAGACATTTTCGACAAACCCACAACAAATATAATACTCAATGGAGAAAAACTGAAAGCCTTCCCACTAAAATCTGGAACAAGACAAGAAAGCCCATTCTTAACACTGTTATTCAACACAGTACTGGAAGTCCTATCCACAGCAATCAGACAAACAAAAGAAATAAAAGGCATCCAAGTAGGAAGAGAAGAGGTAAAACTGACATTGTATGCCAATGACATGATACTAGATATAGAAAACCCTAAGGACTCAACCCAAAAACTACTTGAACTGATCAACAAATTCAGCAAAGTAGCAGGATATAAGATGAACATTCAGAAATCAGTCGCATTTCTGTATACTAACAATGAAATATTAGAAAAGGAATACAAAAATACAATACCTTTTAAAATTGCACCCCCCAAAAATCAAATACCTGGGAATACACCTGACCAAGGAGGTAAAGGATTTACATGCCGAGAACTATAAAACATTAATCAAGGAAATTAAAGAAGATCTTCCATGCTCCTGGGTTGGAAAAATTAATATTGTAAAACTGGCCATACTACCCAAAGCAATCTATAGATTCAATGCAATCCCTATCAAATGACCCAGAGTATTTTTCACAGAACTAGAACAAATAATCCAAAAATATATATGGAACCACAAAAGACCCAGAATTGCCAAAGCAATCCTGAGGAACAAAAACCAAGCAGGAGGCATACCTCTCCTGGACTTCAGGCAATCTTACAAAGCCACAATCATCAGGACAGTGTGGTACTGGTACCAAAACAGACAGACAGACCAATGGAACAGACTAGAGAACTCAGAAATAAACCCTGACACCTATGGTCAATTAATCTTTGACAAAGGAGGCAAGAACATAAAATGGGAGAAAGACAGTCTTTTCAGCAGGTATTGCTGGGAAACCTGGACAGCTGCATGCAAAACAATGAAATTAGAACCCACCCTCACACCATGCACAAAAATAAGCTCAAAAAGGCTGAAAGACTTAAATACAAGACATCATCAAACTCCTTACAGAAAACATAGGCAAAACATTCTCTGACATCAACCTCATGAATATTTTCTCATGTCAGTCTCCCAAAGCAACAGAGATAAAAGCAAAAATAAACCCATGGGACCTCATCAAACTGACAAGCTTTTGCACAGCAAAGGAAACCCAAAAGAAAACAAAAAGACAACTTACAGAATGGGAGAAAATTGTTTCAAATAATGTCACTGACAAGGGCTTAATCTCTAGAATATGCAAGCAACTTATACAACTCAACAGCAAAAAAGCCAACAACCCAATGGAAAAATGGGCTAAAAACATGAATAGACATTTTTTCCAAGGAATATGTACCAATGGCCAATAAGCACTTGAAAAAATGCTCCATATTTCTGATTATTAGAGAAATGCAAATCAAAACTACCATGAGATACCACCTCACACCAGTCAGAATGGCCATCATTAATAAGTCCACAAATAACAAGTGCTGGAGGGGGTGTGGAGAAAAGGGAACCCTCCTGCACTGCTGGTGGGAATGTAAGCTGGTACAACCACTATGGAAATCAGTATGGAGGTACCTTAGAAATCTATAGATAGAACTATCATATGACCCAGCAATCCCACTCTTGGGCATATATCTGGACAAAACTTTCTTTTAAAAAAACGCATGCATCCACATGTTCATTGCAGCACTATTCACAATAGCCAAGAGCTGGAAGCAACCCAAATGTCTATCGATGGGTAATTAGATTAGGAGGAAGTGGTATATATTTTATGGCTGGAATACTACTCAGCCATAAAAAAGAATGACATAATGCCATTTGCAGCGACATGGATGGAACTAGACACTCTCATACTGAGTGAAATAAGTCAGAAAGAGAAAGACAAATACATTATGATATCACTTATATCTGGAATCTAATATATGGCACAAATGAACGTTTCCACAGAAAAGTAAATCACGGACTGGGAGATGAGACTTGTGGTTTGCCTAGGGGGAGGGCAAGGGAGTTGGATGGATTGGGAACTTGGGGTTAATATATGCAAACTGTTGCCTTTGGAATGGATTAGCGATGAGATCCTGCTGTGTAGCACTGAGAACTATGTCTAGTCACTTATGATGGAGCATGATAATGTGAGAAAAAAAATGTGTACATGTTAT
The DNA here is from genome assembly GCF_054392235.1 of Sus scrofa. NCBI lineage: Eukaryota > Metazoa > Chordata > Mammalia > Artiodactyla > Suidae > Sus > Sus scrofa. The sequence goes on along the minus strand of NC_139385.1, from coordinate 111,930,722 downwards.
GTTTAACTGGGTCACCATGCTATACAGTAGAAAAACAATGTATTGGGGAAGTAACAATTTACAAAAAAAAAAAAAAGAAAAATGCACTATATGATACTGTAATGATGAATACATGTCAGATCCATAGAATCTACAACAAAATACCCAGAGTGATCCATAATGTAAACTATGGATTTGGGATGCTTATGATGTGTTAGTGTAGGTTAATTAAAATCACCACTTTGGAGGGGAATGTTGATAGTGGGGGAGGCTATGCATGTGTTAGGGCCAGGGATGTATAGGAGATCTCTGTTTCTTCTGCTCAATTTTGCTGTGAACTCAGAACTGCTTAGAAAAAAATTGTCTTAATGAAAAACAAAAATAAAATTAAAGAATTTCTCTTCAAAGCACCAAATGAATGAAGACTTGATGTCATGTGATGAAGAATTTACCAAAGCCTTCTATTAATTTACCTTGTTATCAATGCCACGTCCCCCCCCCTTTTTTTTCCGTGGCCTCCCCACAGCATATGGAGTTCCTGGGCCAGGGATAAGATCTGAGCTGCAGCCTCAAACTAAGATGCAACTGTGGCAATGCCAGATCCTTTACCCACTGCGCTGGGCCAGGGATCAAACTAGCGTCCCTGCACTCTCAAAACACTGCAGATCCTGTTGCACCACTGTGGATGATCCCAGGTCCTACTTTAAATGTATGTTTTGGTAGCACTCTTGATTTTCCAGTTTGGCCGCTTTCCTTTTGGAGCTCTTTGCGTATCATTTTCTTTCCATCTGTGTATTACTTAATACTTCCAACTGATCAAAAAAATTTTTGTATTGATTTTAATAAGGATTGACAGTCCTTCTCCTGTTCTGTTGGTAAAAATAACATTAAAATTATATGCAGTAGAGAAAAGAAGAGATAATTTCCAATGGAAATAATAATGGACCAAGAATCTGAAACTGCAATTTAATCTTCATTATGCAAAAATCCATTTTTGTACACTGTCCAAACAGCCTATTAAAAGAGGGGTTGTGTAGTCAATCACCTGATTGTGTGGTCTACACAGATTTAACCTTGATATTTACACTGTTCTATTTGTGGCATTTTATAAACCCGTGTGTTTTCTGATTATGTATTTAAGCTAGATTTATGGCCTTTTTTTATATTGATGAGGTGTAGTTGATTTACAATGTTGTGGTAATTTCTGCTATATAACAAAGTGATTCAGATATACCTATACATGCATCCATTATTTTTCAGAGTCTTTTCCCATATAGATTATTACAGAATATAGAGTTCCCTGAGCTATACAACAGTTCCTATTCAACAGTTTAAAACTGTCATTGAATCCCTTGTCTTGTATATTGTCTAAGATTTATTGTATAAAGAACCATATAATTTGGAACAACAAAAGACCCAGAATCACCAAAGCAATCCTGAGAAACAAAAACCAAGCAGGAGGCATAACTCTCCCAGACTTCAAGAAATACTACAAAGCCACAGTCATCAAAACAGCTTTGTACTGGTATCAAAACAGACAGACAGACCAATGGAACAGAATAGAGAACCCAGAAATAAACCCTGACACCTATGGTCAATTAATCTTTGACAAGGGAGGCAAGAACATAAAATGGGAACAAGAAAGTCTATTCAGCAGGTATTGCTGGGAAACCTGGACAGCTGCATGCAAAGCAATGAAACTAGAACACACCCTCACACCATGCACAAAAATAAACTCCAAATGGCTGAAAGACTTAAATATAAGACAGGACACCATCAAACTCCTAGAGGGGAACATAGGCAAAACACTCTCTGACATCAACCTCATGAATATTTTCTCAGGTCAGTCTCCCAAAGCAATAGAAATAAGAGCAAAAATAAACCCATGGGACCTCATCAAACTGAAAAGCTTTTGCACAGCAAAGGAAACCCAAAAGAAAACAAAAAGACAACTTACAGAATGGGAGAAAATAGTTTCAAATGATGCAACTGACAAGGGCTTAATCTCTAGAATATATAAACAACTTACAAAACCCAACAGCAAAAAAGCCAATCAATCAATGGAAAAATGGGCAAAAGACCTGAATAGAATGTTCTCCAAGGAAGATATACAGATGGCCAGAAAACACTTGAAAAAAATGCTCAACATCGCTGATTATAAGAGAAATGCAAATCAAAACTACCATGAGATACCACCTCACACCAGTCAGAAAATGGCCATTATTAATAAGTCCATAAATAACAAGTGCTGGAGGGGCTGTGGAGAAAAGGGAACCCTCCTGCACTGCTGGTGGGAATGTAAACTGGTACAGCCACTATGGAAAACAGTTTGGAGATACCTTAGAAATCTATACATAGAACTTCCATATGACCCAGCAATCCCAGTCTTGGGCATATATCCGGACAAAACTCTACTTAAAAGAGACACATGCACTCGCATGTTCATTGCAGCACTATTCACAATAGCCAAGAGCTGGAAACAACCCAAATGTCCATCAACAGATGATTGGATTCGGAAGAAGTGGTATATATACACAATGGAATACTACTCAGCCATAGAAAAGAATGACATAATGCCATTTGCAGCAACATGGGTGGAACTCGAGACTCTCATACTGAGTGAAATGAGTCAGAACGACAAAGACAAATACCATATGATATCACTTATATCTGGAATCTAATATCCAGCACAAATGAACATCTCCTCAGAAAAGAAAATCATGGACTTGGAAAATAGACTTGTGGCTGCCTGATGGGAGAAGGAGGGAGTGGGAGGGATCAGGAGCTTGGGGTTATGAGACACAACTTAGAATAGACTTACAAGGAGATCCTGCTGAGTAGCATTGAGAGCTATGTCTAGATACTCATATTGCAGCAGAACGAAAGGTGGGGGGAAAAATGTATACATGTAAGGATAACTTGATCCCCTTGCTGTACAGAGGGAAAAAAATAAATTTAAAAAAATTACCAAAAATTAAAAAAAGAACCATATAATTTATTGTAGTTAAGCCATTTATTCATTCAAACAACCAATATTTCAGAGGCTTATTGGTAGAAATTACCTAGCAAAAGAAACTGAATCCTTCTCCTATTCATTCTTGCAATCTAGCAGGAAAGGGAGACCACAAACCAGTGAATAAGTAAATAATAATAGTAAAACTGTTTATCTCATCTGATGCCCTGTCAAACTCTCCTTTCTCAAGAAATAAGAGTTACATGGCTTACTACTATTCCATGTTTGCTTTGGCAAGTTAGGAGGCCAGAATTAAATTGAAAACTTTCAAGAGGAGAAATGATATAAAAAGAAAGGACAGGAAATAAATAGTCTGAATTTTGACTCTTACTCTTTCAGCTTTTGCTTGTGAAACCGTTCTTATATGAAAACACATTTCTCAACCTCTCCTTTCTCATCCCAACATGGAATTCACTAACATCTGGCCTTCTTACCTCGTCGTTTTTAGAAATCAGTGGGACCATGTAGATAAATGTAACACAAGTAATTTGTAAATATAAGACATTCTTGGGAGTTCCCGTTGTGGTACAGCGGAAATGTATCTGACTAGGAACCATGAGGTTGCAGTTTTGATTCCTGGCCTCACTCAGTGGTTAAGGATCCAGCATTACTGTGGGCTGTGGTGTAGGTTGCAGATGCAGCTCGGGTCTGACATTGCTGTGGCTGTGGCGTAGGCCTGCGGCTACAGCTCCAATTAGACCCCTAGCCTGAGAACCTCCATATGCCACGAGTGTGACCCTAAAAAGAAAAAGAAAATGAAAAAAATGGCATTCTTAAATAAACTTTATTTTCTTTTCCTTGAAGCTATGAGCTCTGACTGATACTTTTTGATGTAATATATATGCATATATAACATATATATATTTGCTGATGTATTTTATATGTTTTGTTAAAGTATCATTACCCTTTTTTAAAATAGAATATTCTAGGATTAGGAAAAAAGCTTTAAAGTTTCTCTAGTCCAACTACCATTTGATTTTTAAAATCTCATCTATACCTTCTGTATAATATGTGAGTTTAATTAAGCCATAGTTTCAATTCCTCCCATGAGGTGACTTAGAACTTATTGAAACAGTTCATTCTGACTCTTAAAAATTATTTCAGAAATGTCTTCCTATTTGGCGCTGGAATGTCTCCTGGTAGCTTCTGCCAAATATTCCTAAATTTTTAAGACACCAGGTATCTTATGTTCAGATCGTACACTATATAAGGACACTGATTAATGGGGCATTGTTCTGATTGTATATGCTGTGGATTTGTCTGTTTATTATGATTTCTTTTTCTGGTCAATGAAAGTAAAATAAATTAAGGGAGGAATGCTATTTTAAAATTCTTGCAAAGTACATTTTAACAGCGGCCTTGTTTTATCATTTGTAGTTGGATAGATTAAAAACCCATCCCTCCTCCCATGGTGACCTTTTGGATATTTTATTTTTATCAGTATATTTTCAAGAGCCTTTAAACTCCCTCTCTGGGAGGAACTTGGGTTTTCTACCCCTAAATTGTAAAGTTGCCTACCTAGATAAATATAAAAATAAATGTATCATTTGTGAAAATCATCTAACTACTTATAACAGCATGCAAAAAAGTGCAATATTTTCTCTATCTTTAACATGTAGTTGCATTGGGTTTGTAACATGTCACAATATTTTGAAGAATTGGTTACCGATAATACATATTAAAATGTAACTATCTCATAAAATTTCTGATATTACCTAAATAATGCATAAAGGTACTTATGACATTGTCATGTTATCCACTACAATATCATAAGAACTTCACTATCTGTTAAGAATAAAATCAAAATATTACATCCTAAAAATATTCTTATCCAATGTGTGCAAATCAATAACATTCAATGTAACTTAGCTAAATTGATATTGTTAAACAAACTATTCTGTTATTAAAATAGAATCTATGCTTTGGTTTTAAATCTCACACACCTGGTTTTTAAGGGACAATGTGGTTGAGTGATTAAATTTTATATATAGCTTAAAGGAAGGAGGAATGGGTTTAGAATAAAGGCATGGTCATTAACAAAGATTTTGTTATTCTGCCCTTCCATTTTTAGCTAAATGGGTCTTAGTTCTTGCATGTACTCTCTAGTAATCTCTGCCTGGATTTTTTTTTTTCTAAAACAGGGCTTTCCAATTATAAAACCTTTCTGTGTTTCTTAGATAAGAAAAATGGTACAATTTTTATTGCAGAAGTTAAATTTGTTCCAAAGCATTTGAATTTAAAAAGTACAAGTTCACCTCATTGCCAGGTCAGCCATCCAGTTCCTAGGGCCGACCACAAACCTTAGCTTTTTGTTGATCTCTTTAAGCCATTTTTTTAAAAAAAATGTCTATTCAAGAACTGTTTAGACACATTAACATTTAAAACCTACAAATGGAATTCACTCATTTATTCAACAAATATAGAGTCTCCTCTTTCTAGGCACAGTTTGTTCTTGTACTTGGGTATAAACAAATAATAAAGCCAAATAAGAAAACAGTTATATAAAGCCAACAGAGAAAATAAGACAGGGCAGTGTAAAAGTGATGGCTAGGATGGTGTTTCATTAGATTCGACTGGTGGACAGGAAAAGCCTCCTTGAGGGGAGGAGTGGGGACAAAGTATTCCAGAACCAATGAAATAGCTCATATGAGCTGAGGCAAAAACAAGCTTAGCACCATCAGAGAACAAAATCAAGGCCACAAGTGGATGAATCAGGATAAAGGAAGAGAAAGGGTAGAAATAATGTGAGGGAGAGAAATAATGTGAGAGAATTAGCATTTGTAGGGTCTTCCAGATTCTTTTCTCTTTTTTTTTAATATTTTATTTTATTTATTTATTTATTTTTTTTTTTTGCTGTTTCTTGGGCCGCTCCCGCGGCATATGGAGGTTCCCAGGCTAGGGGTCCAATCGGAGCCGTAGCCACTGGCCTACACCAGAGCCACAGCAACGCGGGATCCGAGCCGCGTCTGCAACCTACAACCACAGCTCACGGCAACGCGGGATCATTAACCCACTGAGCAAGGGCAGGGACTGAACCCGAAACCTCATGGTTCCTAGTCGGATAGTCGGATTCGTTAACCACTGCACCACGACGGGAACTCCTGTAGGGTCTTCCAGATTCTTATAGGGATTCTGGACTTTATTTTTTTGTGATATGCAGTCATTGGAAGGTTTTAAAAAGGTAAACTACATGATAGTATTTTTATTATAAAATTATCATTCTAGCCATAATGTGGAGGGGAGAGCATACAGGCATACCTTGGAGATATTGGGGGTTCAGTTCCAGACCACTGCAGTAAAGTAAATGTCACAATAAACTGAATTACATGCGTTATCTTTGTTTATTGGTACATATAACAATCATGTTTTTACTGTACTATAGTCTATTAAGTATGCAATAGTACTATCTCTTTAAAAAGTACTTATTTTAATTAAATTAAAATATTTTATTGCTTAAAACTGCTAACCATCATCTGAATCCTCAGTGAATCAAAATTTTTTGCTGAGGTAGAGTGTTACCTTGATATATGGCTGCTGGCTGATCAGGGTGGTGGTTGCTGATTGTTGGAGGTGCCTGTAACAGTTACTTAAAATAAGGCAACAAAGAAGTTTGCTGCATCCATGGACCCTTCTTTTACGAACAGTTCTCTGCAGCATGCAATGCTGTTTGATGGCGTTTTACAGTTTTCTTACAAAATTGGAATCAGACCTCACAAACCCTGCTGCTGCTTTATCAACTAAATTTATGTTATACTCTAATTCTTTTTGGTCGTCTTAGCAATTTTCATAGGATCTTCACCAAGAATAGATTTTATCACAAGAAGCCACTTTCTTTGCTCATCCGAAAGAAGCAACTCCTCATCCATTAAAGTTTTTAAATGAGATACAGCAATTTATTCACATTTTCAGGCTCCATTTTTAATTCTAATTTTCTTGTTATATCCACCACACCTGCAGTTACTTCCTCCACTGAAGTCCTGAACCCCTCAAAGTCATCCATGAGGATTGGAATATACTCCAAACTCCTGCTAATGTTGGTATTGTGATGTCTTCCCATGAAACACAACTATTCTTAATAGCATCTAGAATGGTGAATCCTTTACAAAAGGTTTTCACTTTATATTTCTCAGATCCATAAGAGGAGTCTCTACCTATAGGCCTATGAAATTTCTTTCTTAAATAATAATGACTTGAAAGTTGAAATTACTCCTTGATCCAAGGGCTATAGAATAAGTATTGTGTTAGCAGTCATGAAAAGAACACAAATCTTGTTGTACTTCCCCATCAAAAGTCTTGGGTGACAAGTGGTGTTATCAACAAACAGTAATATTTTAAAAGGAATCTTTTTTCCTAAGCAATAGGTCTCAATAATGGGCTTAATATATTTAGTAAACCATGTCCTAAACAGATGTGCTGTCATCTAGACTTTGTTCTATTTATAGAGCATAGAGAGTGTAAATTTAGCTTAATTACTAAGGGCCATAGGATTTTCAAAATGTTAACTGAGCATTGGTTTCAACATAAAGTCACATAACTCCTAAGAAGAGAGTCAGCCTGTTCTTTGAAGCTTTGAAGCCAGGCATTGACTTCTCTTCTTTAGATGTTAAAGTCCTAGGAGGCATCTTCTTCCAATACGACCTTTTCGTTTACATTGAAAACCTGTTTAGTGTAGCTACCTCCATTAATTATCTTAACTAGATCTTGGGAATAACTTGATGCAACTTCTATATGGGCACTTGCTGCTTCTCATTGCACTTGGATGTTAGGGAGATGGTTTCTTTCCTTCCACCTCATGAAACAACCTCTGCTAGCTTCAAGTTTTTCTTCTGAAGCTTCCTTATCTCTCTCATCCTTTATGGATTTTAGGAACACTGGAGCTTCTCTAGGCTAGGCTTTATTTTAAGGGAATGCTGTTGCTAGTTTGATCTTCTATCCAGACCATTCAAACTTCTACCCTATCCATACTATGGCTGTCTCTTATTCATATCATTGGTGTGACCCACTGGCATAGTGCATTTAATCTCATTCAGGAACTTTTCCATTGCATTTGCAACTTGTCAAATTGGGCAAAAAGCCTAGATTTCAGTGTATCTCAGCTTTCTACATGCCTTCCTTACTAAACTTAATCATTTCTAACTTTTGATATAAAATGAGAGACATGAAATTCTTCCTTTCACTTGAATACTTAGAGGCCATAGTAGGATTGAAGGATTTTTTTTTTTTTTTTTTTTTTTTTTTTTTTTTTTTTTTTTTTTTTTAGGGCTGCACTATAGAGATTCCTAGGCTAGGGGTCAAATTAGGGATCAAATTGGAGCTGTAACTGCTGTCCTACACCACAGCCACAGCAACGCAGAATCCAAGCCATGTCTGCAACCTACACCATAGCTTATGGCAATGATGGATCCTTAACCCACTGAGCAGGGCCAGGGATGGAACCTGTATCCTCATGGATGCTAGTCAGTTTTGTTACCTGCTGAGCCATGACATGAACTCCCATAGTAGAATTCTTAATTGGCCTAATTTCAATACTGTTGTATCCCTGGGAACAGGGAGGCCTTAGGATAGGGAGAGAGGCAGAGGAGCCATTAGAACACACATAAAATTTATCAAGTTCACTATGTTATATGGGTGTAGTTCATAGTGCCCAAACAATTGAAATAGTAACATTAAAGATCACTGACCACAGATGACCATAATAAATGCAGTATAATGAAAAAGTTCAAAATATTGTGAAAATTAACCAAATGGTGTTGGTTAAATTCAAAAGCTGAAAATATTGTGAAAATTAACCAAATTGTGATATGAAGTAAGCAAATGGTGTTGGTTAAGAGGTACCAATATAGACTTGCTCAATACAGAGTTGCCACAATCCTTTGATTTGTGAAAAACAGAATATCTGCAAAGTACAATAAATTGAAGTGCAATAAAATGAGATATACATGCATAAGGAAGCAGAAGTCAATAGGGAGTTTATTGTGCTTGCAGGATGGTTGTGGTAGTGGGTCTATGAATAATAAAAGAGTGAGGGTGGAGGTAGGGGCACTAGTTAGGAGGGAAGGTAGGGCATCTGAAGCAGAGTGGCAGAAGTTCAGGTAGAAGTGAAGAGAACTGGTATATGTTTTAGGGAGGGAGTCAGCATGGGAGTGTGGTGAGATGAGGGAATGAATAGAATATTGTAATGATCAATCCTTGGATATTGGCTGGGCAAATGAATAAATAAATTGAATGAATAGAATATTGTAATGATCAATCCTTGGATATTGGCTGGGCAAATGAATAAATTGACAAAGATTAGGAAAGGGGCACATTTTGATGTGTTAAACTGAGGCTGCTTCTTAGAAATGTAAGTGAAATATCACTTGGATTGTTGGCTAAGAAAATTTAAAAACCAGGAGTTCAGGGAAATTCAGAGTATAGGTCAGAGGCATAAGTTAGAGAGTCATCACCATGGATGATACTTAAAATCAAGTGAGTGGCTAAGAGATCCTAGTATATATTTTTATTTTACTGTGGTCTCTGCTTTTTATTTTGTGCTTTGTTTTTACTGATTTGTTCCCTCTTCGTCTTCTCATATTTGCTGGTTTGGGGGAAGGTTGAGTCAGGAATTATTCTTGACATTTAAAAATTTTCAATTATTTTCATTTATTAAAAGAACATATATATGGTAAAAGAAGTGCTTTTCTAGGAGTACAAATGTCAATGGAGTAAAAGGTGAGCCCTCTGCTTACCCTGTCACCAGACACTCACTTCCTCTCAGGAGAAGCAGTATGACCTCCTGTTGTTTTATACAAATGGGAGTTTATTAAGTATGTTCTTTTATACCTTGCTTATTTCACTGGACATTAGATGTCGAAAAAATTTCTGTGTCCCACTATATCATGTACAATGACTTATTTGTCTAATTTATTGAAGGTCACTTGGGTTCTTTTTATTCTTTTGTTATTATCTCCTGTTTCCTGCATTTTCTATTAGTTTGCCTACTTTCTCTTTACCTCTAGCTACTACTCCATTTTTTTTTTTTTGGTTCTATTTGACAGCAAATCCCTTTAATAACTAATATCCTAAAATGTGTTCGTTATTAATTTCTATAATGATTGTATTGCTACCTTCATTTGTTTCCTGATCTCTCCCACCTCAGTTGCCTTTCATTCACTATGTTTCTTTATTCCTGTTCACTTTATATCCCCTCTTTTGTAATCTTTTAGACATTTTCTTCACATGTGAATGAAGGCCATCGTTTTCTGGTCTGTTCTTTGTACAAGTAATGGGCAGAGGCAGTCAAGAGCTTAAAAATGGGAATGTTTTCTCAAAACATTTTCCACATAAACATGGTGTGTCTCGTGTTCTGGAGGCAACACACTCCTGAGTCTTTCCTCCCAAGGCAGAAGATACTATAGAGCCAGTTCAGCATGTTTCCAGAGTGCCTCACCTGGACTTCTCAGGGAAACTTAGTGATTTCTGCTTTCCCTTTTTATTCTGCCTCTGTGAAGTTGATGTCTCATGTTGGGAGTCATATTTGGAAACAAAAATGGGGTACTCTTGGCATCACTTTTTTCTCAGCTTCTTTGACACGCCCAGCCCTCATCAGCCTGGTCCCTCAGGATGACATCATTCTTTTCAGAGACAAAAGCCACCCTGTTTGAGATCTGGAGACATGCTTTAGACCTTGGGTGGCCTTTCTGGATTTTTATGAATTTAGGCAGAAAATATTCTTGTCTTAGCTCTTCCTGCTTTCTTTTTTTTAAAGAGATTTTCACAATTATTTTTGTTTCTTAGGTTAACACTGGTTATTTTCATGGAAGGGAGACAGAAAAGCCTCATTTTTTTCTTCAGGCTTTTGTGGATCTTAGGAATCCAATAATTCTTCAGTAATCTAGGTATTCTTTCTAAGCAAATAAGCTTATTTCTTTTTTTTAAATTAATTAATTAATTAATTAATTTTATTTTCCCATTGTACAACAAGGGGATCAAGTTATCCTTACATGTATACATTACAATTACATTTTTTCCCCCACCCTTTGTTCTGTTGCAACATGAGTATCCAGACAAAGTTCTCAATGCTACTCAGCAGGATCTCCTTGTAGACTTATTTCTTATTAAACAGAAGAAATCATTTCAATTTCCTGATCCCCTACATATATATAGATATATATATATCTGTACTTGTTTCTTCCTGTACAAAAGTTGTGCTAGCATTTATGTGCATTATGTTATTTAATTACTATACCCTGTGGAGTAGGGATTATTCTTACTACTGTAGAGATGAAGAAACTGAGGCTCAAATAAATTAAGTATTCTGAAGTTACTCACATAGTTCATGATGGAGCAGAAAGTTGAGCCTTGACTTGATTCTTAAATATTATACTCTATACCATGCAGATTATATAAACAAAATATTGATAATTTAAATAAAATAATGATGTTTTACTGTTCAGTTGATTATTATATAAACACTTCTTTTTTTCTTTTTCTTTTTCTTTTTTTTTGTCTTTTGTCCTTTTAGGGCCGCACCCATGACATATGAACGTTCCCAGGCTAGGGATCTAATCGGAGCTGTTGCTGTCAGCCTACCCCACAGCCACAGCAACGCCAGATCTGAGCCGTATCTGTGACCTACACCACAGGTCATGGCAATGCCAGATCCTTAACCCACTGAGTGAGGCCAGGGATTGAACCTGCAACCCCATGGCTCCTAGTTGGATTCATTTCCGCTGCACCATGAAGGGAACTTCCTACAAATACTTTTTCTTACTGGGACCTATCAGTGGGAGGTATTCACACAACTTGGTTACTAAGAAGAATGTGGGCCCTAATTCCTGTTATATCTACTAACTTGTTTGCTTGCTTGAACAGAGAGAGTTTTAGGGCTAATAACATAATGTTGTGAAGGTACCTAGTTATACGTTGTATGAAGGAAATTGTAGTAGGTGTTCAGTAAATATTTATTAGCCGTTCTTGTCAAAATCTTGCCAAAAATCATTGATCAGGCAAAAATTACATATTGACTGATTCAAGGTACCAATTAACACTCCTTAATTGCACTAACAGTGGTCATCCAATCAGTTTCCCATTAGGGAAGATTTAAGACTTCTGATACTTTCTTATCTTCTCTTTACTTTCTCATACCTCTGCAACACATCCAAAGGTCTCCATGTCAGAGAGGGTTTCATGGGTGTACAGTTGTCCACAAACTCATCAAGTTCTGTACATTGTATATGGATAGATTTTTTACATGTGGCTTAAAATTATTTCATGGCGGGGGGGAAACCCACAAAAAGCAAAGAGCATCATGTCATGTGTGGAAGACAGGGACAATATTGGAGTTTTGGAAATCAGCTTGATGTAATAGATGTATTAAGAATCTTGGGGGTTAGGGAGTTCCCATCGTGGCGCAGTGGTTAACGAATCCGACTAGGAACCATGAGGTTGCAGGTTCGGTCCCTGCCCTTGCTTAGTGGCTTAACGGTCCGGCGTTGCCGTGAGCTGTGGTGTAGGCTGCAGACGCGGCTTGGATCCCGCGTTGCTGTGGCTTTGGCGTAGGCCGGGGGCTACGGCTCCGATTCTACCCCTAGCCTGGGAACCTCCAGGCCTGGGCCTGGGTGCGGCCCAAAGAAATAGCAAAAAGACACACACACACACACAAAAAAAGAATCTTGGGGGTTAGATACGAGTGGGTTTGAATTCCACCTTTGCCATTCATTAGCTGTTTAGGAAAACACTTCACCTCTCTGAGGTTATTGTAAATTCTCCTTGTAAAGAGAAAAAAAAACTCATAAGTTTGATATGAGAATTAAATTTTGTAAGATGAGGAAAAATGTGAACATAAAGTGGATATTCAACCAATTTCCATTTCTTAGTGCTCATACTGTTCCTTTTGCCATCCAAGTTAATAGCTTTTTTAAAATTTTTGAGCACCCAATAAGCTAATATAACATTTGAGATTTTATTAACACGAAATAATATAACATAGGATCCTTTAAAACTTGAAAATATGATACAAGAAACAGTTTACTCTATAATAAGTACACTGAAGGCCATGTATTGAGTAAGGATATTCTGAAAACCTTCTGATAAAATGGCATCAGCAAAGAGACCTCTGTAGGTATATTCAGATATTAATGTATTTCACACATATGTATAATAATTGAACAAATAATTCAACTGAATTGTCCAATAAGATATTTCTGAATGAAGAAGAGGAAAAGCAGATAGCAATAGGAAACTTTCCCAGGAAAATAGGAAATTTACTTAAAGTTTTTCAAAGGGAAAATCTGAGAGCCCTCATCAAGGAAAGCTACTTCACTGCTTGAGGATTTGTTATAAGCCCAGTCAAGGAGAAATGAAATAAAATGTTAATGCTTGTGGTCTTATAGGAAAATCTGTAAGCAAAAGAACATTTCAATTTTTAATTTAATATGTAAGTGAAAGCTCTCTCATATTCATAACCCTAACATGACAGAAAATAAAAGAGTGTCTCAGCTAGCAAATAATGCTGCCATTTATGCTTCTGCATTTTTTATGTAGCTCAGAACAGAAATGCTTGGGGCACAGAGTGACAGCATCTAGTTAGCAGGGTGTCTGAGTTCTCTCACATGGACATTGGAAGAAATGAAATTTCCATTGAATTGTTCAGTGAGCTCATCACAATTCTGTACTTTCAAGCCCCTGCTCCACACTATAGCAAATGGAAATTGTATTAATGCAAAGAAAATCAGCACACTGAAGATATTCTTTATTAAGCAAAAATTCTCTTCAGTATCTCAAGGGTTCATATTAAATATTCCTCAATATCATGATCTCATCTCTCATTGTCATCCTGTGTCCCTGGGTCCCACTGACATTTCTCTCTTTCATAACATGTCCTCAGGTCCTCTCAAGCTCAGATGCTCTCCTGCTGTACTCAGCCTCATTGGCCTCTGCTACTGCATCTGCATAGCTTCTGTTCCAATGTTCCCTCCTAACCAGTCTCTCTCAGCCATCATGGACACCTAGAACTTTCTTGGAGTACCTTATATATTAGCAGGGAAAAGATTTAATATCTCTTTTGTGATCTGGAAAGGGATTTAAGAGTTAGCTAAAAAAAAAAAAAAGTGCTGGGCTTGGAAACAACATCTATCTTTAAGTCCTGACTTGGCCTATTATTGCTATGTGACCTTGGGCAAAAATAGCCTCTTTGAACTTATTCCCCCATCTGTGGATGCTTATGAGAATTAAATAAAATAGGGTATAGAAAACATTGTGTTGTGGTACGTGTTGTAATATAGAAGTCAGTTTTCAGGGTAATCATCAATGCTGTTGTTCTAGCAGCGCAAGCCACAGGGACCATCCAATCACTGACTATCTCTTTCTGAAACTGATTCCTTCTATTTACAGTTCTGCCACCTCTGTCCCCAAGAGGCATGCTTACTGCTTGCAGAGTAGCAAATTTTCTCTTCTTTAGAGATTTTAAGTGCTCTCAGAAGTACTGACTTAATAGAAGTAAGAGCAAAGGACTCTTAAATAAATAACCCTTTCCAGATCAAGGGCTGACAAAGCATTCAAATACACCTGGATTCATGTCTCTTTAGATACTGAATAGTAACAGATCAAATGTGGTTGCAAATGCTAGGTACTCCTCCAACCTCCCTCACCCCCAACACACACTCCCAGTGGCAACAAGCCTACACATCCTGCATTAACTTCTCCAAATTCTGAAAAGAAGAGGCATCAGGCAAAGCCTAGATGGTGGGCTACGGCTATGTCATGGACCTACTTGTATCTGAATATGAAAAGATATTTTTTAGAAAAAAAAATATTCCCTCTCTCCCTTCACCTTCTCCTTCCCTCACATCCTCTCAAATTCTGAAGGGCAAGACATCAAGGAAGATCCTATTTCTCTTATTTTAGTGGTTACTCACCAAAATAATTTAGAAACAGAAGTGATGTGACTCTTCTAATCGCAGCCTTTGATGTCATTTTCTTTTCTCAAGTTCTCTGATCCCTGGTGCTGTGGAATGGCTAGCAGGCTCCTAGGTTTGCTTATTACCTCACTGACATCTTTGGGCCTTTGCTCTTCCTTCTGTATTAAATACTCTTCTATTCTTAGGCAAGGAAGCAAACCTCTAATTGTGGATAAAGTCCAAGGCACATACTACTTCTGGAATGCTTTCTGCACTTGACTGCTTGTCACATGGTCTTTACATACCATAATGATCTCTCCTACATATCTCTGTGGACAGTCCTTAGTGATTATGTTGTAATTTATTATCAGCTTACCGTCACATTACATTTCTTTATTGAGAAAGAGTGTGTGACTTCATTTTATTGATATCCCTTGTCTTTATTACAGTGCCTGGAAAGAGTGAATGCTTAATAAACCTAAATTGAAATACTAAGTAACGAATGGCTTTCGGTTTTATAAAAATCAGTTAGTTTCATTGTATGCACCCATTTTATTCTCAATGAGAAATACAAATTAAAGGGATAGGGAACTGGGTCTTCAAACTAATTCATCTTTAAGGCTTCTAAGAAAGAATTAGTCTCAGAATTTACCTATTTCATTTCCATTCAGTTCTATGTACCACCTATGAAAATATGTTGCTCTGGGGTCAGGTATTGAGTACAGACATTTAGTATACTGAATAAAGCAAGAGTAGTAAAAGAGAACTATTTCAGTTATTGAAAGACAATTGTATCAAAATCTTATAGCAGATACTCTTTTAGTAATAGATGCCTAAATTCCCCAAGTTGCAGTATTACTCAAGATAAAATTTATCCAATCAAATAAAACAAGTTGTTTTAAAGGAAAATAATTCCAATGCTCTTTAAATAAATCCCTGGTTAGTTGTTATCTTTCTTAAATTGTTCATTTTTTTTTGGTAAAATGTACTTCTATAAATGATTTTGTAGCAATTGCTATTAGTATTTGATGGATACATTGTTTAATTTATGTTATTTTATGATTTTTTCTTTGAAAGATTAGATTTTCTATGAAAAGATTAAACACAAACATCCAATTAGATATATACATATATTGATATTTTATTATTATTATTATTATTTTGCTTTCTAGGGCCTCACCTGTGGCATATGAAGGTTCCCAGGCTAGGAGTCCAAACGGAGCTACAGCTGCCAGCAACGCAGGATTCGAGCTGTCTGCAACACCCACTAAGTGAGGCCAGGGATTGAAGATGCAACCTAATGTTTCCTAATCGGATTCATTTCCACTATACCACCATGGGAACCCCTGATTTTTTTTTATTTTAAAAAGCACTCATTCATATGGAACAATTCTATTTATTTTTAAAGTTTATACTAGCACAGGCGGTCTTTGCAGAACAGGGGTTTTGAATGCTAAGAATGGAAGTAGATAAAATTTGGGTTGAATTCCAGCTCCGTTCCTTGGTGGATGGTGACCCTGGAGAGATAAACAAAACTGTCTGGATCTCCATTTCTTATATGTGAAATGGGCATGTTTATACCTACTTAGCAGAGCAGCTGTAAGGTTCAACATGAGGTAATTCATTCAGAACCATTAGCATGGTTGAGACTCAGTGATTACTTAATTAATGATGTCTGTTTTTAACACTGGTATCTTCACCATCATCAATCTTCTGCAACATATGCTCCAAAAACAGAGACTGTACTTGGTTTGTTCACTGCTTGCAGGCCCAATGGCTTTTTATTTTGCCTCATACGTAATAGTCTATCACTACCATTTCTTTTGAATGAGTGAATGAGGAAATAAATATAATTACTGTCATACTTATATCACTCACAAAAATCATATTACTTAAATTATAGGTGTATAGCTTTATAATCAGAATATTTAGGAGTGATAAGTATTTCATTTGGTCACCTCTGTGTAAATGTTGTAATCAGCATCTGGTCTATGTGGGCCACTGGTAAAACTTAGAAATTTTCCTGAGTGGTCTTAGGAAAAAGGACAAACTCATGGTTATATTAGGCCAACCTAGGATGGTTTATAGAATTATATCTTTATGCGGGTCAACGCATTACCAAGTACAAGTGTAGATCAAAGGCTAATACAGATGGAAAAAAAAATTACATGAAAACCAGGGGAGAGTTCAGTTACTTAATTGAAGATATGATTTTAATTCGCATTTGCTACTTCAGCACTGTTTCCTCTAGTTCTATAATCACACTGATAAACAATAACTTATTAAAAAGAAAATTGAATTCCAATAGTTGTTTAAGTAAAATGTCACATTTTAAAAATTGAAACAATGAAATTCCAAAGAAGAGAGAAACATTATTATAAACTGAAAGAATTCTCAGGCAAAAAGGAATGATAGAGTCAGATAGCTTGATTTAAGATTTTCTTCCTGCTATGGAATGTTGGGAAAGGGGCTTAAACTTTGAGACCGGTTTCCTCATAGGTGAAGTTGCTGTTTATGGTGAAATTTCAATGGGAAAACAAAAATCAGGATTATAACTCCTTGCCTAGCTAACACATTAAAATTTTGTGTTGGTTGTAATCATTATCACCACTGTGATCCAGGCTATACTCCTTCTTCCAACTTTATATTCTTGTCTATAAATAAATCATGTTTTTATTTTGACAAATCACCTCTTATAGTCTTCATATATTAGGAAATATGTAGCACAATAGTGGAAAGATGTGTACTAGGGAGGTAAAATAGTCTCCACTTAGAATATAACTTCTGAATTAATCTCAACATTTTTAATAGTAGATTATTTTTACATTTTGAAGGATAAGAGGCACTTTTGAAATACACGAGCTTAATGACAATGAAAAATTTAAAAAGATTAAAGGGTGTTCCTTTTCATTGTATTTAAAGAGAGATTGACTTCTTTTTTAAATGATTTTTATTTTTTCCATTATAGCTGGTTTACAGTGCTCTGTCAATTTTCTACTATGCAGCAAGGTGACCTAGTCACACATACATATATACTCTTTTTCTCACATTATCCTCCAAAAGCAGTGATTGAGCCCATGTTAAAGTCCCTGTGGAAAGTGAATTCTCAAATTTACACTCGCTGTAAAGTTTTATTTAATCACATTCTTTTTATTCCTTTAGATAATATCATTTCATAAGTTTTGCAAATGAAAATATGAATGTCCCACTCTAGCACATGGTAGATATTTGATCTACTGGTACAGTAAATAAACATTTGATCTACTGGTACAGTACTGCAAGAGATGCATATGCTAGTGAAACTATGCTTATCCCAAATGAGTTTAAGCCAAATAGAACCATACACTAAAAAGTAAAAAACACTCATTCTTCCTTTCATATATCTATCCAAGCAACCATCCATCTATCCACCTATCCATCTTTACATCCATCCAATCATCCATCAGGGAAAACGTTTACTGATCAATGTTTTAGATACCAAGTTGAGTTTCTAGGGGTATAATAATGAATTTAGGCACAGCTTCTATGGGCAATTAGGTCACAATGTTGTAGATTGAAAAGTACATAAACCAGTGTTTAGAACACTGTGATGTAAGTAGCAAGATAGAGTGGTACACAGGGCACCAGGGGATACATAGATGTACATGAAAAGGGCTTAGTGCTCTTAACGTTGTAGTGGATGTGGCTGTGGTGCTGAGGTGAGGACTATTGATTGGTCGATTTGCTGGTATATGCAATAAATCATACACGGGAAATATTTGTAACATGAATGTATATTTTATATAGTAATACCAATTTAAACATCCTTGTACTGATGTACACAATTTAAGAAATAAAATATTATCAACAAGACTTAACCCCCCCCCCAATTCTCTCCCCAGTTTTATCCCCTTTCTTCCTTCTCCCTCAGAGCAGATTTTATGTTGTTAGCTCCTTCATTTTCTTGTTTTCACCAAAGGTATATCCATTATAAAATATGTTTTTTATCATGACACTTTTAAAACTTGGTACATTTACAAAAATTTATAGCATGGAAAGTCTAGGAGTTGCTGTTTTGCTCAACATTTGATTTACTGGATGCACTCGTGTTGACTAGGATAGACATAGTACATTCAGTTTTACTGTTATATATACTCTATGCATCAATATGACTTCATTGTTATGTGTATTCCTCTGTTAATGAGCATTTGAGTTGTTTGCCAGTTTTTACTACTGTGAACAAAGCTACCTCTGCATATTTTGGGGGATGGTGGTGGGAGAGGTCTCCTGAAGAACCTGTGTGAGAGTTTCTCTGTTATAAAGATACTGATTTCTATTAAAGACTATGGTATTATTCAGGTTTTCTGCTTTTTTTGTCGTTTTTTATACTATACATTTTCTTGAAATATATTTCTCTCTGGCTCTTAGCATATGATGGTAAACTTCAAAAATTTTTATTATCCTTTAACCTCTGCTATTTCTGTGGCTATACCCCTTTTGATACCCAACATTCTTAGCTTATTAACTTTTGCCTTTTTATCTTTTCTAATATAATCTGTATTATGAAGTCTTTAAGCTTTCCTATCTGGACAGCTGTAGAGGCATTTTGTTAGATTTGAGATGTAATACTTTGTTGTTAACAATTTGTAAACTTTTACCTCTCAGTTAAAATATTTTTAAAAGATCTTCAATGCATAGTTTTTTTTTTCACATTTTCCTTATTTATATGCAAACTAACTTTGCTCATAAGAAAAACAGTTCATATAATACTGGTGTTGGAAATACACTGAAACTTGTGTTAAGGTCTAGAATGTGACAAATATTTATTCATTTGCCTACATGGCTGAAAAAAATATTTTCCAATTGTTTGGTGCAAGATTTTATTTGTCTACCAGATCATGTTTGCTAAGCATATAGTTCAAATATTATATATTTGCCTTATCTTTTATGTTTGCTTTGTCTATAAGTACTGAGAGAAGTGTCTTAAAATCTCTGGTCATGCTGTCGCATTTCAAAATTTATGACTGCTATTTAATATTTTATAGCTTTATAGTTTTGAAATTTGTTTTAATATGATGCTTATAAACACCATATATCTCAGGAAAAATTCAGCTTGACAATTTTTTAATTGAAGACTATACTATATTAATTTGTTAGGATAATATACTGGATTTTTTTTTCATCTACTTCTTTTTCCTTTTTTCCCTACCATTTGACTTCTTTCTTTTTCTCATCTACATTTTTTTGATATGGTGTGCTTTACTTTTTATATAACTCGAATGATCACTTCTACTATTTCGGAAATTTAACACTTAATTTTAATTTTTTCAGTGTTTGCACTAGAAAATTTACACACATACATAATAACATTTAATATCCAAAGTAGCAATTGTGCTTACCAGAATTTTGATAAATAAGCATATTTGTTGCCTTTTAATCATTCCATACCTTAAGTAGAGCTCTAATATATTTTTCTTTTTAAGTTTGGTGTTTCAGTATTTTAAGAAAGATTTCAAATAGATGAAATACAGTGTGTTCTGTGAATTGGCCCTAAATATATTCTCCTGGGTCCATCATTTAATGCATTAAAAAAAAAAACCCAGATGAGAGGCAGTGTTTAATCCAGAGCAAAATAATAATGGACTAGCACTGAGAGCATTTTCCCAAATAAACAGTTATTTAGGATTTCAAATCTAAAACAAATAGAAGTGTAGCTGCTCTGTTTGAAGCTGCTCCTCTGCAGTGCTGGATCTCCAGAGGAAATTATTTGAAAAATCACCCTGAATAGCTCCTACCATGAAAGTGTCTAATATAGCAAAACTTTGAGTACTCGGATTTTCTCTGGGTTTACCTACCTTTCGAATAATTTCTTTTTTCTTTTTTTTTTTTTTGTCTCGTTGTTGTTGTTGCTATTTCTTGGGCCGCTCCCGCGGCATATGGAAGTTCCCAGGCTAGGGGTTGAATCAGAGCTGTAGCCACTGGCCTACGCCAGAGCCACAGCAACGCGGGATCCGAGCCGCGTGGGCAACCTACACCACAGCTCACGCCGGATGGTTAACCCACTGAGCAAGGGCAGGGACCGAACCCGCAACCTCATGGTTCCTAGTCGGATTCGTTAACCACTGCGCCACGACGGGAACTCCCGAATAAAGTAAATTTCTAATTGATTGAGGATTAAAAAGAACGTTTCAAAATTTGCACCTGAAGGGTGGCTGTGTAAACTACTTTCCTTTTTAGAAAATGATACTTGCGTATTTTTAATAAACCGAACTATCCTCAGAAAAAACAATTCCCCAAGAAGGAAAAAAAATTGGAGGGATTGTAAGCTAAAGATGGAATTCTTAAAAGGAGAAAGCAAAGACTCTACTTGTCTATTATAAAATTGTGAAACTGGATAGAAGATCTGATTGCCATGTATACCTACTGGCAAAATGAACAATCTGTTTTGTTTTGTTTTTAATTTTCTGAGATACATTACTAGGCTTTCAAAATCCTCTGTCTACACATCTAATATGTCTCTTCAGTCTTACTTCTCCAATAAAGTAAATTGGTAATTTTTCGACCCAGCTTGCATCAGGTGACCTTGCACACCCCAGATGTTCCTTTTCCCTCTTCATTCAAAATTCAAACAATTCCTACCCTCAGGAGCTTGCCCAAGTCCCACTTTCTCCATACTAATCTCATCTTTGAATTCTCATAACATTTCTGACTTTAATGAGAAAGAAGAATATTTAATAATAGACTGTTTTGTGAGGATTGGTACTGCTTTCTTCACAGCAGAAAACATGTTTTACAGAGATGATGATTTGCCAAAATTTACCTCTATGGCTTTGAGGAAATTTTCTGAAAACTTTGGTCTCAGGTTATGCATCTGTCAAATGGGTTAGAAAACAGTCTTTATTTTTTCATCTTCCTCTGAGACAACGTCTCTCTGTATATATATATACATATATATATAAATATGTATATACATTTGTATTGACATATAGTTGAGGTATAATATCATATAAGTTACAGGTATACAACAAAGTAATTAACAATTTTTAAAGGTTATATTCCAAATATTGGCTATATTGGCTATAGCCCCTGTGCTGTGTAATATATTGTTGTTTCTGTATTTTATACATAGTAGTTTGCAACTCTTAGTCCCCTAACCTTACCCTTACCCCTCTTCCCACCGGTAACCTCTAGTTTGTTCTCTATATCGGTGACTCTGTTCCTGTTTTTTTATGTTCCTTTATTTGTTTTATTTCTTAGACTTTGCACACAAATGATGTTATGCAGCATTTGCCTTTCTCTGATATTTTTTATTGTGCTGAAAATCTTTGAGATATGTTATTATAATCTACTTTTTAAGATTCTCTTCCATTCCATCCCTCTTCCATTCCATCCCCCTCTCTCATTTCTAGAACAAAGCAGACACACAAATGTCAAATGTAACTACTTGATATTGGCAATACATTGGTTTCGTCTGTTTAATGTATTTATTTCACATGACCACATATACCGATACTTTACTCAGTAAGAGAGATCAAGCACTACTATATGAAGGGTAAAGATTTTAGGGTCAAGTTCTATCTAGGTACAAATTTTCTTTACTGAAATAACAAACACTAATATGTACTACATATTTTTTCTGACTATTCCTGTTGTAGTCTAATTTATATTATAAACATCATAACTCTTTAATTAACTGGAATAAATGGAATAATAATGGAATGAAAGGACAGATGCATCCAAACTGGTAAATCCTCATCTAGAGCACTTGATATCCCAGAGGTTTAGAAGGATCCCTTCAACTATTTCAAACTGAAATCAAGGACTTGAACAAGCTTTTAATGTGATGAAGCATAGGTTATATCAGTGTGATAAAAATCAGAAGATATACAGTGTGCTCTTTCTCTAATCTTTTCTTGGCAGGGAATGAGAATGCTACACTTAGTATATTTCTTCCCCAGAAAAGAGTATGGTGTATAGACTAAAATAACTTTTATAATTTCTAGAATAGCACCACTTACTCATGATGAATTAATTGGTTTGGGCTTTCCACATTTTAGTTCGTTTTAATTTGAATGAAGTTTATTTTGACCTGTCACTATAAAATATTGAGAAAGTGAATCATGAGGAATTTATCTAGTACAGCTTAAGTCTCCTGATTATGATGGGAAATATATAGCCACTGGAACGTCAAAGCTATTTGCAGTTGTCTACTAGAACACTGCATTATGGCTTACAGAGTGGCTAATAGTGGGGTTAGGGCTCTTTTTGATGTTTGAAGCTTGGAAATATAGCTTACTCTACCACTTTTCCTCAGAGGATTGGACTCTAGATTCCATTCACTGAATGTTGTCTGTGTTAGATGCTGGACTATTGTCAAATGTCAATTAGGGTGTTGTAAGGCTTGGAGATGAAATTATGCTGCAGCTCCCACTGCTAGTGCCCATCTTTGCTAACACCTTTAATATATAGTATAGTGACTTCTACACTAATTGTGTGACTTTGGGAAAGTTGTTTAATATTTCTGTGCCTCCACATTAACAAACTGAAAAATAAAAACCATATCTTCCTCTCAATAGATGAATAAAAAGCCTTTGACAAAATCCAACACCCATTTCTGATTTAAAAAAAAAAAACCCTTCAGAAAGTGGGAAAGGAGGGAACCTACCTCAACACAATAAAGGCCGTATAAAACAAACCCAGAGCTAACATCATTCTCAATGGTGAAAAGCTGAAAGAATTCCTGATGAGATCAGGAACAAGACAAGGATGTCTGTTTTCACCACTACTATTCAACATAGGTTTGGAAGTCCTAGCTATGGCAATCAGAGAAGAGAAAGAAATAAAAGGAATCCAAATTGGAAAGGAAGAAGTAAAACTATCACTCTTTGCTGATGACATGATACTATACTTAGAAAATCCTAAAGATGCTACCAAAAACTGTTAGAGCTCACCAATGAATTTGTCAAAGTCACAGGATTCGAAATTAATACCCAGAAATCAGCTGCATCTCTATATACTAACAATGAAAGATCAGAAAGAGAAATTAGGGAAACAATCCCATTTGCCATCACATCAAAAGAATAAAACACTTAGGAATAAACCTACCTAAAGAGACAAAAGACCTGTACTTTGAAAACTGTAAGACTCTGATGAAAGAAATCAAAGATGACACAAACAGGTGGAAAGATATACCATGCTCTTGGGTTTAAAGAAGTAATATTATCCAAATGGCTATATGACCCAAGGCAACCACAGATTCAATGCAATCCCTATCAAATTACCAAGGACATTTTTCACAGAATTAGAACAAAATATCTTAAAGTTTGTTTGGAATCACAAAAGACCCAGAATAGTCAAAGCCATCCTGAGACAGAAAAATGGAGCTGGAGGGATCAGGCTCCCTGACTTCAGACTATGCTACAAAGCTACTGTCATCAAAACCATATGGTACTGGTCCAAAGACAAAAAACATTGATCAGTGGAACAGGATAGAAAGCCCAGAATTAAACCCACACACCTACAGTCAACTAATCTATGAGAAAGGAGGCAAAAATATGCAATGGAGAAAAGACAGTCCCTTCAATTAGTGATGCTGGGAAAACTGGACAGCCACATATAAAAGAATGAAATTAGAACAGTTCCTAACACCATACACAAAAATAAACTCAAAATGGATTAAAGACGTAAATGTTAAGACCAGATACTATAAAACACTTAGAGGACATAGGCCAAACACTCTCTGGCATAAACCACAGTGATTTCTTCTCAGATCCACCTCCTAGAGTAATGACATAAAAAACAGAAATAAATAAATGGGACTTAATTAAACTTACAAGTTTATGCAAAGCCTAAACAAAACAAAAAGAAAACCCACAGAATGGGAGAAAATATTTGCAAATGAAACGACTGACAAGGGATTAATCTCCAAATTTATAAACATTTCCTGCAGCTCAATACCAAAAAACAAACAACCTCATCAAAAAATGAGCAGAAGATCTAAACAGACAACTCTCCAAAGAGGACCTACAGATGACCAAAAAAACACATGAAATGATGTTCACTATCACTAATTTTTAGAGAAATGCAAAGAAAAACCACTATGCGGTACCACCTTACACCAACCAGAATGAAAAGTCTACAAACAATAAATGCTGGAGAGGGTGTGGAGAAAAGGGACCCTATTACACAGTTGGTGGGAATGTAAATTCACACAACCACTGTGGAAAACAGTGTGGAGATTCCTCAGAAAACTAAAAATAGAACTACCATTTGATCTAGGAATCTCACTCCTGGGCATCTATCCAGAGAAACCTTGACTTGAAAAGATACATGTACTCCAATGTTCATTGCAGCACTATTTCAATAGCCAAGACATGGAAACAACCTAAATGTCCATTGACAGAGAGGTGGATAAAGAAGATATGGTACATATACACAATGAAATATTACTCAGTCATTTAAAGGAAAGAAATAATGGCATTTTTCAGCCACATGGATGGACCTAGAAATTATCTTGCTAAGTGAAGTTAGTGAGATACCAACATCATATGCTATCACTTACATGTGGAATCCAAAAAAAGGACACAATGAACTTCTTTGCAGAGCAGATACTGACTCACAGACTTTGAAAAACATGTTTTTCAAAGGAGACAGGTTGGGGGTAGGGAGATGCGCTGGGGTTTGGGATGGAAATGCTATAAAATTGGGTTGTGATGATTATTGTACAACTGTAAAATGTAATAAAATTCATAAAAATATTTTTGTGCCTCAGTAATTTCTTTTTTCATAGTATTTTATTGGGTATGAAAATGAGATAATGAATGTAAATTGTTTTTTGCAGGGCTGGACATGTAAAAAGAATTCAATAAATTATATAATACATATTTTAATTTATATATATGTATATAGAGTGGTTATAAAAGGTTGAAAATTTTCAAAAAATATGTTATTCAGTCAAAGTTTTGAATTTATTTATTTATTTTACTTTTTAGGGCTGCACCTGTGGCATGTGGTTGTGAAAGGTCCCAGGCTAAGGGTCAAATCAGAGCTGCAGCTGCCAGCCTATGCTATAGCACAAGGCAATTCAGGATCCTTAACCAATTGAACAAGGCTGGGGATCAATCCTGCTTCCTCATGGTTATTAGTTGGGTTGATACTGCTGAGCCACGATGGGGACTCCAGTAACAATGTTTTTTAAGAACACATAAATGTGTGGCCCAAACCAATTTTAAATACACTACCATGGTTATTTCCATAATCTTACAAATATGTGCCCCTTAAGTTATTATTACAAAGACTGAATCAGTCCTGTGGCTTATAACCATGGGAGGGAAAGGTGATGCAAAATCACATAATGTAATGACTGGAGTCTGGATTGTGACTGTTCCCAAGGCATGATAATGTGTTTGGTGTTTAGTATAGATTGTTGTACATGACAGCAGTGTAGAAGACATTTAATTTCTGAAGAAATTGTGTGATAGGAATGAGGTAGTCTCTCTCTACTAAAAAATGAAATTCTCATAGACTTTCTGTACCCCTCCATCACTATGTCTCCATATATTATAATTGTCATTATGTCCCTTCAAAATTAAAAAATAATGGAGCAATGATTTAAATGCAAAAGAAAATACATTAACTTTTTGTAAATCCCTATGTGTTTTATAACTTTCATCCCAAGGAGAGAGAAAATTAGAATTCTAAGAACACCCCTATAGTTAAGAACATATTACATTCATACAATATGAATTCTGAATAATGCCTCTTGAAATTAATTTATAAATACGTAACAATAACCATTTAGTTCAGACTAATTACCTGTTGTTCACAGAGCATATTTTTGAGATTTTCACTTTTGTTTTTGAAACTCTAATGAGAAGAAATGGAATATGTATAATTTGGTAAAGGTGCTGGGTCAAATTCTAAATTTTGGACATAACCCACGACAGTTGAACAGGAATTGGGAAAGAAGGCCTACATTGTCTAGTAGGTGAATAGATCTCTTTATGGGTCAGAAATGAATTTGATATAGTGATGCTATGTCATCACCTTAAGGAAGGTTGCAAACAGGGAGGTCATGTTTAAGGTGAGACATTTTGGATAAAGAAAGAGCAAGCTGAAGTGGAAATTTTGAAGATTTAGGAAGCAGTGGGCTACTTAGAAGTAGGACTGGGGATTGAGAGGTAGTACACCAACAAATGGCAAAGCTAATAAATAGTATATTTTCCTTCCCATCTCTGTGTATTTAGAATCCAGTGGCTGGGCAGCAAAGAACAGCTATAGTTATTATTATTGGTTCAGAAAAATGATCTTTCTTCCATCTTCAGCATGGTTTGAAGAGGAAAGCGTATCGGAACAATATTTCTATGTTCATACCCAACAATTAAACCTAAATCAGTTTTTTTCCTGTCCAAATTGATTATTTTTTTTAACTATCTCCCACAGGTCCCAGTTTTCTAGTCATTACTCACATTTCATATTGTTGCTTTCATAGGTTATTCATAAGAATGAACTAAAGTGGAGCCTTGATCTTGCCCCAAAGTCTCCGTGAAGAGTATCATTTACCCTCTGTCTTCGCTTAGAATTCTTCAGCCTGGTTGCTTCAGCTCTAATTGTTTCTTATCCTATCCTTAAAGCCAGTTTGCTGTCCCTGTCTCAGTTGTACAACAATCCTTCAGATACCTATGAAAATGTAGCGCTTGTTCTTCTCCCAGTTGCAACAATCATAGCAACCAAAATTTTGGTCTTACTTTATTTTCAACCCATGTATTACAATTTCAATAACTACCTCATCCTCTGTATTTGAGATATTTTGTACTTAGTTTTATTCAAATTTTCCATTTTTTATTTCCATATTTTCTGAGAGTCCTTGATAGGCTGCTGTTCCATTTCCTTCTTGGTCCACATAAACGGGCCGGCATAAGCTACAGAGGAAATTACAATTACATCAAGTGTTTAGTATTTGTTACACTCTTAGTCCCAGCAATTGTGGACTCTTGTCTAGTTTCTGTTTCACAATGTGGGACTATCAGGTCAGTCCAGGCTAAGGGATTTACTCCATTAGTTGTTTCAGTACTTCTAATTTCTCATCTATACTATTTTATGGGTAGCTGAATGATTATCTTTTCAGCCATGATTTAAATAGACTTAGTTATTTCGCTATATAACATTTAAGCTCTGTATTGATATCTTGATGATATCAAGGTATCTTACCCATATATTGATATCATCAGACACCAATAAAGGCTTAAAACATCAGTTGTTTTGCTGAGCTTTCCCAAAGTCCACTTTCTGATTAGAAAGACAGCCTCCAGATTAAGAGGAAAATATAAGGAAAAGACATTCTCTTCCAAGCTTCCTCTCACCCTCCCCTCCAATTTCTGTGAGTATATAAATCTTAGGGTTGTCATATTATTTCCTAGGGGTCTGAATACATGAAAAAAGGAGGTCAGTTTTGGTATCAATTACCCTAGGATTTTTTTTTTTTCTTTTTATGGCCACACCTGCAGCATATGGAAGTTCACCAGCTAGGGGTCAAATTGGATCCTAAGCCTCAGCTTGCAAGAATATCATTTACTTAAACTACTGAGCAACACCAGGGATCAAACCTGCATCCTTATGGATAGTAGTCTAGTTCTTAACCCACTGAACCCCAACAGGAACTTTCATCAATTACCCCAGCAATGTAAGGAAACCAGTGGAAAACTGTAAGCACAGAGACCTGTTACTTTAGTTCTGGGACTTGAGCTGGTACAGGCTAAGTGGACTCTCTGCCCAGTTGAAGCAGCTGCTTAGAAGGAGGATCCATGAGGTAAACAATGGACTAGAAATGAGCAAAAGTCACTCTGCAAAGCAGATGTTCTAGATTTGTGTCTCCTTCTGTGAGTCTTTTGCCTTAGCTATCCTTTACCTTTCAGCAAATTCTTCAAATTACCCCCTTACTCCAACAAAATTTTCAGTTTGAATCTATTCCTAAACTTGTACCAACATGTTTAAATAAAAGAAGTGGGGGTCTGTGACGTAGAGTCAGTAAGAATCACGGGTCAGGAGATAGTGAATTTACAGAAAGAAACTGGAGTTGGGTAGTGTAGCAATTAGCAATTAGCTTCTACTGTGCACTTTGGAAGTGCTGCGGCTCATTTTTTTTTTTTTTTTTTTTTTTACTATGAAAAGTACTTTAATTTGCAGAAAGACAAATATTTTATTTAAATGGAAAATAAACCAGGTTAGGGAGACTGAGATACAGTAGGGTGAAGTTGTAGCATCCAGATGAATACTTTCAGTGAAGAATACACTCTGAGTAAAACCTTCAGAGAGCACTCTGCCTGCCAGCGTATTTAGACAAATCTGAAAAAAAAAGAGATCAATATATGATAGATCAAAACAAACTGTTTGCAGCGCACACACCTTATTTTCACAGCTTTTACATAGCTTCATCTCTCCTTACTAGCCCTGGAGTTCTATCAATCAATTATTTTAACATTAGACTAGATATAAATGGTAATTTTAAATTTTGGCTTAAATTAAACTGACTTGAAGACATACTCTAAAACACTCTTAAAGAAATGTGGGAAATCATCATAGCAAGGTGGTTAAAAATGCTTGCCCTGTTAATCCTCACCCTGCCCCCTGCCCTGACCCATTTCCACTGCTTAATCACTATTATCTTGCACAAATCATTTAAACCTAAGTGTTATGCTTTCTGCTAGTCCTTATTTAACGCATTAATATAAGAAAATATGTTAGAAAAATACCAGGTATATGATAAGTGCTCAATAAATATTTGCTGATATCATTTTAATAGCAGTTTAATTTCATATCATTACTTTTCCTCATATATGTGACTTCATGATGGCTCTTCAATAAAACAAAATGCATAAATAATTGTCAAATAAAATACTTAAAACAATTTATTCCCAAATCCTTCTTTAATATAAGGACATAAATTTCAATTTCAATGTATGATTTGCTATTCCATATGAAAGGAGATATATGAGGTTATTAAAAAAAATAAAGGCCACAGGGACTATATAGTGTTAGATGTCTCTTAGTCATCTCAGTTATGTGATGTCCAACTTTTGGAAGAGTTAAAAGTGAAGTACAGCAAATGCTGTTTATTCAGAGAGATATACTGGAATGTAAATGCCGTGAAATAGGGATTCTTGTCTGTTTTCTTTTTCTTTTTTTCTTTTTCTGTCACTGTCCTATACCAATGCATAGAAAATTGCCTGGTACATAAAGGGTGATTGCTAGATATGTACTGTATAAATAAAATGTAATATCACTAAAAGCATGTACTGAAAAGACCATCAGTAGTTTCAAATAAGATCCATAAATCAAAATCTTATAAGGAGACAATTTAGCTGTTTTTGAAATCTGTTCCTCAAAGGGGCAACTCTGGATATAGCACATTCCAGGTGGACTTACAGTGGGTAGCCATTGCCTAGACAATAGTTAAGTAGTGGTTTTCCCAAAAAACACTATTTACAGATGATGTAACACAAAAGAATCTTTAGAAGTGCTTGAATATTTTAGCATTGCCAGCAGGAAAGGTAGGAAGACACCATTAAATTCTAAGAAATAGAATAATATTAGCAAGGTAATATTGATATTTTGAAGTAGGAAAATATGACTACCAAATAAGAAAAAAAATTATGCCAAAAAAATAAAGAATAAGAAATTAGGGATGGATATTATAGAGGGTTTTTCTTTTGAACAACTGCCTTTCTCATGAAATTGGCTCAATATTGTAGAAAAATAAAACTTCAGAAGAACTTTATAAAACTTCCTTTGTGCTCTTTTAAGTATTCAAAGAGAAGTATAAACAATTTTAGATAGCAAATTTTCATTAATACTTTCATACATTTGTAATTACTAATATTTTCTCAGTGTCATCTTTTATTTTGCTCTTTTACGACCAAGGCTGCAAAGCCAACAAGTATACTTTCACAGGGGGAAAAAAAAGGAAAAGGGTTAAAAACAAAATTTTCAGAGAAGAGCCCTCAAATTGACTATATATCACAAAAGTCAGAGAAATATATAGCAATGATATATTTTCTATTTATCAAATTAACAAAGATTTGAGGAAATTCCATTTAATGTTGATTAAAGATAGTGACAGAGACATTTATAATTCTTCTGTAGGAGTCCAAATTGATATATATTTTTTGGAAATAAACATGAGGATATGTATGAAAAATCTGAAAAACAACTCTCCTTTTCCTCTGGAAAATTCATTTTTACTTATCCATATAATAAGGAAATTAGAGTGCAAATTATTTTGCACAAAGGTGATCATTATAACTTTATTTTGGTGACTATTTGAATATAATATGAAAGGTAATGATTAAATGTTATATTTGTTTATTAATATTGTCATCTTTTATTCTATGAAATAAAGCAAATGATAATTAAATGTAGCTCATGCAGATGGTAGATACTATGTAACTTGAATGATATTAAAATGTATGTGCATTGATGTTGGAAAATACTTTTATTGTTAACCGAAAACATTAGGAATCACAATTCAGTGTATTAACTACTAAAATACATGGATAGATGAAAATAATACATGAAAAACAGATTTCAGAATGTTAAAACTTATTGCTTTGGGTGAAGGTATTATGAATGATTCTCTAGAGAACCCTCCATGAGCCAATAGTTTGGAGGGATGACAAATAGGAACAAAAAAAACTGTTTTGTCTGATGGATATATTCACTTGTGATTATGTTTTTATGGATTTATACATATTGAAAAAACATTAAATTGACACTTTAAGTATGAGAAGTTTATTGTAACTCAATTATACTTCAATCAATGTTTTAACATTCTTAAAAAGTAGCCATAACATTCTTGGAAAAGAACAGAGTGGGTTTGTTCTATCCAGACTTTTTATAAGGCTATTCTAAATAAGACAGTGTGACATATATATAAAGATAGAAAGCAGAGATCCCAGAAAAAGACCCAAGCATATGTGGAATCTACTTTATATATATATCACTACTCCAGAGCTGGGCAAGAAAAATATTTTTCAATAAATCATGCTGGGGTACTTTATATCGATAAAAATAAAAATGAAATTTGGCTTCTATTTCATGTCATACACAAAACTATCTTTCAGGTGAAAAATCAAACTACAAAAATAAAAATAATGAGAAAAATTCAGAAGACAATAAAGGAGGATATGTTTATCACCTCAGATGACTAAAATAGATCTCAAACTAAACAAAAATTTTAGAGGAGATTAAGATAAATACATTTGAGTACATTAAGATTGTTTATCAACAGACTCCATTAAAATAGTGAAGAGGTAAGCTACAGTCTTGGTGAAGAAATTCTGAACACATAAAACAAGGACGTATCCCCAAATCCCCAAGATCTAAAATCAGTAAGAAAAATATAGACAACTAAGGAGAAAATGAACGAATGACTTGAAGAGGCCTGGGGATACTGAAAATAGCCATAAATCCATGAAAAGGTGGTCAAGTTCATAGGTAATCTGCAAAATGGAAAATAAGAACCAAAATGATATACTATAGCATATTGGATGACTAAAATTTAAGACTGACACACAATAAGAACTCTTCTGTACTGTTGTCACGGGTGTAAATTTGGTACTCTAGCTTTGGAAAACTAGTTGGCATTTTTCGCTAAAGTTGATCATGTACAATTCTATGATCTGGTATGTATGTGTATATATATATGTATATTATATAAATATATATTATGTATTTTTGTATATATAAAAGCAAGTCTCCCTCCTCCCACCTTCGTATAAATACCCATGTACTCTAGCAATGGTGTGCTCAGATCAGCTAGTACTAGCTCAGAGAGCCAGCTGTTACATTTTCAGAAACTTTGTGATCTTTCAAACTAGTGATAGCTTAAAATTGGTTATTACGGTAGTATTTACATTAAAATTTTGTTCAATGCCATGCACTGGGGTTCTTTTCCCCCCCAGAGAGCTAGTATATAGTATGTGTACAAATATACATGTGAAGCCATTCTTATAGTAGTGTTATTTGCAATAGCCTCCAACTAAAAATAACCCAAATGTCCACCTAAGGCAGAAAAGATAAATAAATTGTGGTATGTCTATATACTAGAGTATTTGTGGCAATGAAAATAAATGCACTACAGATATAAACTATAATAACAATTATAATATTAAAAAGTGCTAATAATATGAAGTACTTAATATACACTGAGTATCTCTCTTTTCTTAAAATATGTATGTGTATTTGTATCTTTAGAAAAAATAATGTGACGCACATAAAATGCTCTTTGTGTGATAGCATTATAAGTTATTTCTTCTTTATACATTATTTCTTTTATATTTTATTTCTTTATAATCAGGAAAAATAATGGAATTAACTTTGTTTCAAAAATAAAACAGGATGGTAATCATGATAGTGGGGATATAGTTTTTTAATTGCTCAGATGATATTGTAGATTTTATTTGAAATCTGGCTTATGTCTTGCAAGATCTGTGACCCTTTAGAAGTTATTTAGCTGTACTTACACTTGCTTCCTTCAACTGTAAAATTGGAATAAGGATATTGCCTACCTCATAGGATATTTGTGAAGAGAAGTATGAGATATATGTACCTTGAATTCTTACCAGCACAAAGTAGGAACATAATGCTTCATCTAATATATTAATGTCTGTTTACTTACTGATCTTTTAAACAGTTATTAATCTACTAAAAGACTTTCTAAAATCTCTACTTGGACTGTGTTAGAGATGAAATGCCTTTGTAATTAATAAGATACCATTGCTCTTTAGCTTATGGACAAAAGTCATGAAATTTCAATAGTAGAATTTGGAAGTTACCAAGGGAAGGGAGTTTAATCAAACAGTTAACCTCTAGCTGAGTTGATTCAGATACTCTTTAACTATTTTGTGTGCATGTTTTATGTATGTACCTGCTTTAAGTCCTTGAGATGTGAGGGCATTATGTTCACTGACACATACAATTTTTAGGGCTCTTCTGTAGTTGCCAACTTTTTCCTATTTCACTACTCTATTTAGAACTTTATGTTTTGAACAGACACAGTGAGCTTAGCTGAAGGGATAGTTACCCATCACTGTGTGTGCAATTTAGGTTTTGTAAGTATAAGCTCTGACCATTAAAGTGGCATACCTTTGCTTTAACTGAGAGAGTGCATTTAACTTTGATTCAGTCAATGTGTTGCTAATTAAACCTCCTTAATTTTTGTCATAGAAACATCCTATGAGGGTATATAAATATTTTCAATGTTTTGAAAGCATTACTCTTTTTAATATTATATATAGCATTCCACATCATTATAGCTAATCACATTAACATTTTAAGTCTAGTTTAGTGGTGTGGAACCCTTTAGCTTTTGTTTGTCTGTATAACTCTTTATCTCTCCTTCAAATACGAATGATAACCTTAAGAGGTAGAGTATTTTCAGTTGTAGGTTTTTCCTCTTCCCTTTCATCACTTCAAATATATATATCATGCTACTCTTTTTTGCCTACAGAGTTTCTACTGAACAAAGTGAGCTGATAGCCTTAGGGAAGTTCTCTGAGTTACCTATAGGTAACAAAATGCTTTTATATAGCTACTTTTAAGATTCTCTCTTTATACTTCATTTCTGCCATTTTAATTATTTTGGTGTGGATCTCTTTAAGTTCATCTCTGTGCTTATGGGACTTGGATGTATGTTTATTTCCCCAGTTTAGGGAAGTCTTCAGCTATTATTTCTTTAAAGAATTTCTCTTCCCTTGTCTCTCTCTCTTTTCATTCTGGAACACCTATAGTGCAGATGTTATCCTAGAAGTCTCTTAAGATATCCTACCTTTAAAATTCTTTTCTGTTTTTGTTGTTCTTTTCAGCTTGGGTGACTTCCACTATTCCATTTCCCAATTCACTGATCCAGTCCTCTGTGACATCTAATCTACCGTCAATTCTTTCTAGCGTATTTTTAAATTTCAGTTATTGTATTCTCCAACTCTATTTGGTTCTTTGTATTTTCTAACTCTTTATTAAGATTCTC
Organism: Sus scrofa; assembly: GCF_054392235.1. Taxonomy (NCBI): domain Eukaryota; kingdom Metazoa; phylum Chordata; class Mammalia; order Artiodactyla; family Suidae; genus Sus; species Sus scrofa. The sequence goes on along the minus strand of NC_139385.1, from coordinate 111,895,852 downwards.
ACCATGTTCATCCATTCTTCTTCTGATTTTATAGAGCATTTTTATGATCATTATCTTGAACTCTTTATCAGGTAAATTGTTTATCTCTACTTCATTTAGTTCTTCTGGAGTTTGTCCTGCTCTTTTGTTTGGAAATTACTCCTCTGTCTTCTCATTTTGCCTAATTCTCTGTGTTTATTTTTATGTGTTAGGTAGATTGGTTATATTTCTCAATCTTGAAGAAGTGACCTTATATAGGAGACATTTTCTGGGGCCTAGCAGCACACTTCTCACTGGTCACCAGAGCAGTAAGTTCTAGGGTGATTCTTTTGTGGGCTCTGTGTGCCCATCTATTGAGGTGGGGTTGACTACCATGAGTGTGTTGGTAGGCAGGGCTAGACCCTGGCCTAACTGCCTGCTAGGTCCTGATTCATGTGATTGCTGCTAGCCCGCTGGTGGGCAGGGCCAGCTCCTGGCATGGCCATCTGTCAGTCCCAGGGATCCTAAGACTGGTGCTGGAACACTAGTGGGTGGGGCCAAGATTAGGAGTGGCTGGTTATGAGGCTCAGAGGCCTGATGCCAGTGCTGGTCTGCTGGTTGAAAGTAAGCCCTTGGCACTATTAGACTAGAGGAAGAATTCAAGAATGGCACTTGCCAGCACCACTGTCTTTGCTGTAAAATGGGCTCCCCAAAATGGCTGCTTTCAGAATCTTTATTCCCCAATATCCTCCTTTCTTTTTGGGAGGCCCTCCAGGATCATCAAGAGGTCTAACACAGGCTCCTTTCAAATTACTGCCCCATACTAGGTCTCAGAGCTTATGAGATTTTGCAGGTACTTTTAAGAGTCTCTATTTCCAATGGCCTTATGGCTTTCTCATACGCAAGCCCCATCAGCCTTCAAAGTCAGATGTACTGGGAACTCCTTTTATCAGTGTAGGACCCCTGGGCTGGGAGCCTGATGTGAGGCTTGAACCTCTTGATCCTTGAGGAGATCCTCTGCAGGTTTCATTATCATCCTATTTGTGTGTCACCTACCTAGGGGGGTGGGTATTGACTATATTGCATCTCTGTCCCTCCCTTCTGCCTCATCGTGGTTCCTTCTTTATAAATATAGAATTGGAAAAACTTTTCTGCTAGTCTTTACGTCATTTGCATAGATAGCTGCTCTGTAAATAGTTGTGATTTTGGCGTGCCCTTGGAAGGAGGTGAGCTCAGGGTCTTCCTACTCTGCCATCCTGGCCACATCCACATTGTTTTTATGCATGGAATTGGTACGGTTTAATGGTATATGGCTACCCTAAACAGTTCTGACAATCTGTTCCAATATCAACTTTACATCTTATCAGCAGACTGACTTTGATTAAGTTACTTCACATTTTTGTGCCTCAGTTTTTTTCCGTGTGTAATGAAATAACAGTTGCGTTTATTTTATAGGGTTATTGCTAGGAATCAATCTGTATATATAAAGCAGTTAGGGCAAACCTAAGAACATATGTAATGTATTCATGTAAAAAGAGTAATAAATTGGTTTTCAACAACAAACTTGAAAATAGAATGTTAGGCATTCCGTATGTTGTCATTATCTCTCTCCAAGTCAGGTATAATCACGTGCACACTCTGTGTTCTTCTTTCTTTTCATTTTCGTTTTGTTATGTATTATGTACTTTATTGAATTTGTATGCTTTTAAAATCCATATAAATGGTACAATACTGTAAGAAATCATCTACATCTTGCTTTTTACATCCAATAATATGTTTCTAATATTCATTCATTTGGTGTTTTCAGCAGACCATTCATTTTCACTATTATATAGTATTCTCTTGTGTGAATATACCACAACATATTCGTCTGTACTTAGGTTTATGGTCACTTGGGTTTTTGTAATTTGAGGTCCAACAATGCAATAAATATTTTTTACAGATCTCTTGAGACATATGTTTAAGAGTTTTGTAGGGTAAATATCTAGGAATAGCTTCCAAGTCCTTAAATTTTACATAAATAACTCCACAAATTAATGCTAAGTTATTTTCTGGTACTGTATTAATTTATTCTTCCACCAACTAACATGTGGCATTATCAGAAGTTATTTTTTTAAACTGGTGGGTGTAAATGTCATTATGTTATTATGGCTAAAATTTGCATTTTTTTGATTACTAATAAGGCAGAACTTTTTGGTTGTTGTTTTTTCATTGGCCCTCCAAGTTTCCTTTTCTGTGAAATATCCTTTATGTGATGTCAGGATAACAATTATATTCAAAGTCTTCTCTGTTCTTTTAGATTATATTGATATGTTCTAATTTAAAAAAATTAAAATTTCTAATAACAAAGCAAAGCAAACACACAAAATTTGAGTATATTATGGCTATTTTCTATCACTGAAGGACTTTTGCCATTGCATTTTAATAAATTTAAGTGGAATAACTAAACTTTGATTTATGCTTTTGAGGTATGAACACTTTAGTAAGTTCATTATTTGTGGATGAGCTTCTTGAAAAATGAACTCTGAGTCCCTATAGAGACTGACATGTAGCAACAGCTCAATATAAATATTTTTAAATTAATCAGCTGACTCTCAAAATGTAAAGCATGAAGAACTGTGAAAGAGTAAACATAAGTGAAGTCAAAGTTAAACACTCTTCAGTAATATCCATCAGTAGGACAATGTTTTTCAATTTATATAAACATGTTTAGAAGAAAGAGCTAATATTATATAATGTATGATAGCTCTGGTGAAATATGCTCTCTAGATTTTTAGATGGATCATTTAACAGTGGATAAAACATACTAGCTCTTCTCTAGTTTCCCACTATGACCATTGTGTGATCTTTTCTATGTTGAAAATAGATAAGAACTTGAATTTAAATAGCAGTTTTAATTTTTTTAGTGTTGTTGAGTTATTTTCCTGGGCATTGGGTTAATGAGGTGAGCTTAGAATGACTAGGCAAGCTATGGGAAAAGATGCTTTTACTCACTTGGACAGTAAAATCACTCTATTGAGAGACAGAAAAATGTTAGAATATCAAGATTCATATCCTTAGAGCATCTGATTCATACATCCTCAAATTTTCTTCTAGGTGGCTTAAATCAACACAAAATAGCATTCAGTTATATCAGTTATATTAGAGCCAATCTTTAAAGCTTTTATATTTAAGCATTCTACTAATGCTTCTTCATCATTTGATATGGCAAGACTCAGGAAAGAAATCTCAGCAATATCCCTTAGTACATAGACTCATCATAAATTATAATTTTTCTTATGTAGTCATTGAAACAATTTCTCCCCAGTACATTTTACTTCTAGTTTGACAATGGCAATTGCATTTGGAGATTTAGCAGAAAACAAGGGTTGAATTATCACTTTTATCACTAAAATTTTCAAGACATTCGATGAATTAATTTTTATATCCTTGCTTTAGCTTCCACAAATGTACTCTGGAAATAATATTAGTCATCCCATAACTTCTTGACATCTTTGGAGGATACACACAAAATTTTTAAATGTCTTGGAGGTAGGTAGATGAAGTGCACTGTGAGTTCACATAGTAAGAGTAAGATAGTCATAGCAAAAACAACAGACTGCAGGTGGCTTTTCACTTTGCTCTCACTTCTCAGAAAATTTTAAATTGGTGACAAAGCATAATTTATAATAGGAAAACTAATCTTTTTGTTTGTTTGTTTGTTTTTTGCCTTTTCTAGGGACACTCCTGCAGCATATAGAGGTTCCCAGGCTAGGGGTCTAATCAGAGCTGTGGTCGCCTTCCTATGCCACAGCCACAGCAATGCAGGATCCAAGCCACGTCTGCAACCTACACCACAGCTCACAGCAATGCTGGATCTTTAACCCACTGAGAAAGGCCAGGATCAAACTCGCAACCTCATGGTTCCTAGTCAGATTCGTTAACCACGGAGCCATGACAGGAATGCCCAAGGAAAACTAATCTTAATATTTTTCTTCTTGAAGGTAAAGTTCAGTAAGAAAAAGCAGCCGATAACCAAACTTATCCATCATGATTTAACTGCCAGAGAATAGCTTAAGTGAGGTTTTGTTCTGGTTCTTTTAGAAGATGTGAATTTGCTTATAGGTCTGTGGAAACCTTTTTGAGTATAGCCTCTTGCCTGAAGCTCAGAATTATTTAGTGCTGAATGTAATTGCATCTTGGAGGAGGTAAATGACAGCATGTTGACTCGTTTTGCCAAAAATAAAGCTTTTAGGTTTCCTGAGAACACATTTTAAAATACTGGTTTTTGTTTGAAGATTAGCTAGTCTGCCAAAGAATCCCCCCCTTTTTTGTTGAATAAGAAAATATTTTTTTAAGTGTGAGGTGTTGAATTTTCTTATAAAAATTTCCAATAACTTTGAAGTTATAAAAATTAGAAGGAAAATTGTTTAAGGTAATTTAAAACAGTTTTGTTAATCCTGAGATGTTAATTTTCCTTTAGCATCATTCATGACAATTTCTTTGGCAAACAAAAATTGCAAAATCATTAGAATATTCAGATTTATGCTATTATAAAAATGATGGCAACTTTTTTTTTATTACTCAGTGAACTTTATTACATTTGTAAGTGTACAACAATCATCACAACCAAATTTTTACAGTATTTCCATCCCCAACTTTTTATTTTTTTGCCATATTATATCCAATACTCTTTCCTATGCAATGGTAAAAAATCATATTTTTTTTCTGGTGATTAATTTTTTTTTTAATCAGGAAAACTGGTAATGTCTTATGTTAACAGTGTCATGATTATAGTTTGCATTATATACCCATATGGGAAAAAAAATCACATGACCTTTTAGATTCTACAGCAATTAGTTTATTGTATTTGAATTTTATTAACAAGGATGAGCATTCTCTAGGAAATAGTAAGAAAATGAGGCCTCTGTCATCATCACTTTAATTGAAATGAGTGTATTTTCATCTTGAATCCATTTATTCATCTTGAATCATTTCTAGCAATTTTTGGAAGGTTATAAATCACAGAGATAGGTTTGGAGGCCTAATTTTTCTGTAAAACCATATTTGGTCCTAGAAATGAATCACTGGTGAGCCATGTACCAAGTAAATTTCTCTATTTTGGAATCATATCGGATTATAAAATTTATTTTATTTTATTATATTGGCTTCTTTTGCTATCTCAAAATTATGCATCACTTATGTTTAAAATCACCACCAGGAACAAGTTAAAAACTTTGACATTAGGGTTTTCTAAATTTCTTATTATTTTTAGTGTATTGTTAAAATCTAAAGACTATTTCTTACTTTATGTGCTAACTGAATTTTAGACAGTTCCTATTTTGTTTTTGAAGTTTTTTTTCAACATACGCCTATCTTTCTCCTTTCCCCAAAGCACTAATATTAGAATTACTTTGTAGCCCCAGTTCCTCTCCATGTTTCTTACATGCTCTTTCATATTTTTATCTCTTTGTCTTTCTGTACAAAGTTCTAAGTGACCACCTCAGAACTTCCTTATTACTAATTCTCTCTTCAGTTGAGCTCAGTCGATTATGAATTTAAAAGTGTTTTGTTTCAATTTTTATATTTTATATCCACAGTTTCTAATTGGCACTTATACACTGCTAATTGGTATTATTCAATGTTTTCTTGTGTTTACACCATATGTTCATTGGCTTTTGGGTGAATGTCACTCCTTCACTTAATTCTTATAGCATCTGAGACTAATCTAAATATCTTTTTTTCCCCCAGATTATTCCATAAATGTGCTTTAAATCTGTAGTGATTAATTGTGACATATTTTGTTTATATTCATTTTATTTTTACACTCCTTTTAATTTGTGAATTGTGCAGAAGAGTTCGTACAGAAAATTGCATAAAAACCAAATAGTTTTAAATAACATTTATAAATCACATAACCATGAAAATACTCAGGGAATGAAAATAGAACTTTAATCTCTCTTCTGTTATGGAAGAGTAGAAAAGAAATTTCTTCTAAGCGTGTGTAACTATAAACATATTTTTATATGAATTTGGGATTTTTTTATTTTTTACAGAATAAATTTTTGAAAATATTTCATATGAACTTCAGAAAAATATGTTATTGAGCTCTATATATGTTTTTAAAGTAAATCTTAAAAATCTTATTATTAAACGCCCTTGTTTCTTTTTTTTCTCTCTCACTCTCTCTCCCTTCTACTTATTTTAATCTAAGTTTGCGGTGAGTGCTTTAGAATGATTGTTTGTAGACTTAAATGTTTAGTTAAAATTATTTGATTAACACATTGTGATCATAGTTTGAAAACAAATATGGCTGTCCTCCACTGATAAATACAAGAAAATTATGTGCAATGACTTCTGTTCCTTGCCTCTGACAGTAGCTTCAGGAAAGCAATCAGTTGCATTCGCTCACACCCCAGAATTCCATGATCAGCTGGGGAGGTTGTCCAGCATATGTACAGACCTGAGCTGGGGGCTGGACAGCTATGCTATATTTAGCTCAGGTGCAAACCTGTAAAATGCCTTGCTTTGCATATTTGCACTATCATGTCCTTTATTTTACTGATGATTAATATGAAAACTGCTCCAAGACCTTGGATTACTTTCTAAGAGTTAGCTCTTCTTGGCTTCCCTCTCATTACTTTAGAAATTTATTTATTTATTTGAGCTTCAATTTGGAGACTGTGCTCTGCAAGAAATTCCTTTGCTGAGGGTACAAAGAGAAGAATTGGGTATCTTGGTTAGGGCTCTAGGCAATTGTGGTTGGTGGGCCTGATCTTTGTTTTTCCTTCTGAAATTATTTTAAAAACATACACTAGTTTTCAGTAGACCTATTTGTTGGGTTTATTTGGGTATCCTCTAGACTTCTGTAATTGTTTCCAATTCAGCATGGGGTGCTTGGTTCTTTCCCTAGACAGAGTTAATTAGCTTCCAATGTTGAATATTCTTGTTCTACATGCCACTTGCCAGCAGCTCTTCCTAGTCAGGTGAGTGAAAACATAGGTAAACTCCTGCATTTTGGCTGTAACTTTGTTTTTCTGTGGTAGTTCTCCACTTAACATCACAATCGTTTGGGGGACATGATCTTATCAATCCGGTGATTTCTCCCTTTCTTTTTGCTAGTTTTTTTTTTTTTTTCTTCAAATCACTGTGGATAATTAGTTCAGGGCAATAATTAGGATCCGTAAATTACTTTGTTTCTCACTCTGGAAAAAGAAAATGGCAAGCCATTGCAATTTCTGACTTTTTTTTTTTTTTTTTTTGTCTTTTTAAGGCCGCACCCATGGCATATGGAGGTTCCCAGCCATAGCAAACTTTCTGTTTTAAAAGGGCTCATCTTATTAGGGTTGGTGCATCCAGATAACCTCTTTATCTTAAGGAAATGGGTTCAATTGATTAGTAACCTTAATTACATCTACAAAACCTCTTTTGCCATGTAACATATACAGTCATACCCTGTCATATCACAGATGAGGGGATTATACAAGGGCAAGTGCTACTGAGGTTATTCTCAGATGTCTAATCACCACATCTCTACTGGAATTTGAATCATGGAGTACTGTCGACCATTTATACTGAAAGCCACAAAAGCAGATTTCTTAAAAGTTCACTTACCACACTGATGATTCAACAATCAAATAAAGCTAAGTTATAGACTTTCCCTCAAAAAATTTATTTTATTTTTTTCTCCTCTCAAAAATTTTAATTGTAAAATTATTGTTGTTATGAACTAGCAGTTAACAAACGAAAAAAAAAATATCCATACTACAATCTTTGAAAAATGGTTATCAGAGGGAAACAAGAACAGAATATTCCAGAGTTTACTACTCTTTCCTCATATCTCTTTTCAAAAAGAATGGATGGTGGAGATGAAGATAAGTAAACAAATATTTAAAAATCTCATTAGCAAGTCCCCAATTTGAAGACCAGCTAAATCACAGGGTGTGCAGAAAACTCAGAGGAAATATGCAGATAATGTCTTTAGTGAAAATGCAGTCCTGGGTCAACTTAGTAACTTAAGAGTCAGAAAATTTGGGAGTTCCCCTATGGCTAAGCAGAAATGAATCTGACTAGCACCCATGAGGATGCAGGTTCAAACCCTGGCCTTGCTCAGTGGGTTAATGAACTGGCATTGCCATGAGCTGTAGTGTAGGTCGTAGATGCTATTACAATTAATTGTATTCAGTAAGAAAATATTCTAAATACTTCAAAATTTTCAAGTTGGTATTTAGCATGTCACATGAAACACGTCTTTATCCTTTTTTAGGTCTGTGCTATTTATTTCCATATTTTAAAAATTGATGCAAATTCAATGCTCTGTGAAAATGTTTGTGAGTAGAAAAAAATTGTAATTAAAATAAATCAAAGGAAGCACTAATTTACCACATCCTTGACACCTTTCTTTCCTTTCCTCTAATACAAATAAGAACATTTTTTTAAATGTCTTGTACAAATGTATGAAAATCATAAGCAGATCTATGGGGAAGGAAACAAGAAGTTACAAGGAGAAAATATTTTTAGTTAATACCAAAAATTTGTCCTACCATGTTTGGAGAATTTATTCTTAGAGGAAAAAATAAAATAAAATGTCTAATAAATAAACAGACATATGGGGGAATGTGAGGTTTCTGATAGTGAACTCAATTTTGAAATCAATTTAAACAAGGGTAATTTCATGCATCTTTGATTCCTTAAAATTAATTCTATCTTATTCTCACTCAGATGTGGAAATATGGCTCATTTAAGGTAGCATAATTATATGTTACAAAAATAATATTTATTTTCTGCTTTCCATGATTACTGCTGGAGTCACAGGATGTTACAGATTATGTGAGACCCTATGAGAAGTATTTTATAGGAATGCATAGTAACAATCTGGTTTCTCCCCAGAGTGTCCTGTACTATCCCAATACCAATCTGTGATAAAAATTCACAGACGGTCTGTGTTGACAGAATGGTACTTGGGAAGGAAATTTGGACATATGAAGAACAATTTGTTTGGAACAAAGACATTTTGCAAAGTAATTTTAATTATTATCAAAATAAGAGAAATTGGCAAACTTCTCTGGAAGAGTTCTGTCTTAGAACCATTGATTATGGAAGTTGAAGACCTTACAAATCATTTAAGATGTCATCTCCAATATGTACTGCAATCTGAATTTTATGTACCAGACCTCCTACAAAGGTAATCTTTAAATCTAAAGTAATGCATCATTTCATACATTACTTCCTAGTATTCCTTAAAAGTCTTTTTTCAAAATCTTTTAAAATCTAAGCACTCTTTCCTAAGCCAAGGTAAACTGAAGAGGGAAATTTAGTCTGGTTACACTCGATCAAAATGTAGCAGAAGCAATTTAGGCATCTATAAAAAAATAAATTATGTATTATTGCCTTCATTTATTAAGCACTCCATCAGGCATCCAGGAGATTACATGGGTAGTCTTGTCATCAAGAATTCATGAATATGGTATAGCTGAAAAGTATATGTTTTATTTTCCTCCTAGATTAAAAAGCTGTGAGGACAAAGATCAGCTGATTATTTGTCTGGATACAAAGTTTAAACGGATTGTGCAGTGTATACACATGTGTATGTTACTGTGTGTTATATTTTTGTTTTTATTTTTTGCTTATAAGTTGTTATTCACCATCAGTTTTAACCTTCTAAAGGGCAGAGGGCATATTTCTGTAATTCTCTTAGTAAGGTGTCATTATGAAATGACAGCCCATTAAGTGACTTTCTTATTTGTTTTTATTTGTTATTTCTTAAATTTATTTTTTATGGTTGATTTACAATATTCTGTCAATTTTTTGCTATACAGCTAAATTACCCAGTTATGCATATGCATGCATTCTTTTTCTCATATTTATTTATTATTTTTAATAGTTTTAGGCGTTTTAGAAGAAGAAAAACTATCAACGAATGAAGTTTTGCTATTTTTTTTTTGTCTTTGGATAACAGTCAAACTTTAACATAGACACTAGCCTATATAATTAAATTTACTGAGGATCTCACATTTCCAGAACGAATGTGTAGAGATATTTCTAGCATCTTACTTGCATCTTGTCTATGGTAATCTCTGATGACTATAGCTATAGGAATAGTTTCCTCAATTAAGGTCTGATTTATTTCTCCTAATATATTTCTCTTTTAATGTTTTGCATAAAGGCAGGGAACTGTGTCCAATCTCTTGGGATAGAACCTTATAGAGAATGATATGAAAAAAATATGTGTGTGTGTATTTGTGTGTGTATATATATATATATGAATGACTGGGTCACCTTGCTGTATAGCAGAAATTAAAACAATATTGTAAACCAGCTATACTTTAATTAAAAAAGACTATGCATATAAGTATACACTAAACTCATTAACAATGCACAGCCTCAACATAAACCTAAGATAAAAACTTAAACCTAAAAAAATAAAACAATAAATGTACATAAAGGTAAGTAGAATATGCTTGATGTCCTTGAAAACAGCATAGACCAGTCAGGGAATACAAAAGGCAAAATTGGCATTTATCATGGGGGAATTTAATCTTAGTGCACTGTGAATAAATTTTAAGCCACAAAGTTATTGGAGAAAAGAGCTAAATTTCTAAATGATTATATATTATTCCACTTATTTTAAAGTTCTATATTGTTACTCTCTCATCGATGTCCTTGATAAAATTGGGATGATTTACATTTTTTTCTCTTTTAGAATGTAATGTGCATCAAAATTCTTTAGTGAAAATATTATATTCCTTGGGAAGACCATACTACTTAATGATTAACTCCTTACATATCCTCATTTATTCTAAGTGTGAATATATTCTTAAAAGTAAAGAGTTAAGTCAAAAGACTATAGCAGAACAACACTCACATAAAAAAGTAAAGCTCATTTGGATGGTGTTTTATGATCCATCATATTACTTTGCTATTTCAGCAGACTTCTTGGTGAAATTTAATGTGATTTATTGGTGATGAGGTTGATGTCAATGACATAAATCAAATGCTTGCTTTCTCTTTCATTCTCTCTCTTTGCTTATTTCTCTCTCTTTCTCTCTAATAACCAGTTCTTAAATTCTAAGCAAAAATCTTAGCTTTCCCTGACTCCTTCATATATCTCAGACACCCCAATTTTTAACATACTTATACAAATTAAACTCCTTTTTCTTTCTCCACTACAAGTCAGGGAGATTTCCAGCATCTAAGTTGAGAGAGAAATAAAATTTGGCTGGAAGAGCTGGATATAAAATCACTGCTCGGTCACTTCTTTCCTCTGTGAGAAGAGTGGAATGAACAGTTTGAGTTTAGACTCTCTGGCCAGACTGCCTGGTTTTTAACCCCAGTCCTGCAATCTCATTAGCTAACTGACCTTGAACAAATATTATTTCTATGTGCCTTAGTTGCTCCATCAGTAAAAATAATTATAATAAGAGCTCAAACCAACTAGAGGTTTTATGATTAAATAAATGGATGCATTTAAATTGCTTACAATAACAACTAACATAGAGGGAAAACATTGTATATCTATGCTAGTATTATTAGGCTATTATTATTTGATCTTTGGTAAGTCATTCAATTTTCATATCTTTAAATTGGCAGATTTTTCTATCTACATTGAAAGGCAACAATTCAATAAATTTTTATTGTAGGCAAAGCCAAACTCCTGACTGAAGGTATAAATATAGTCTAAACTGTAGACTGTGGATATTTTAGTAGTTTCCTCTACCTAGTAAACTGTACCACTTAGTGTCTTTCATCATCAGACTCTTTAGCCAACAGGATACACTTTTTTAAAGGTGCATTTTATTCTAAGTGAAGCTGAGGTTGCTGGGCTATGTTCTTATTGTTCTCCAAGCTGAATTCAGCAAATATAGTTGAATTTCCAACTCATCTCTCTGAAAACTGAAGTGCTGGAAGGAGAGACTACTATCTCAGGGAGCAATGGTTTATAGATATAGCTCTGCTTCTCAGTTGCTACATGCTAGGTTGTCTGGCTTAATAAAAGAGATGATGCTGAAATCTGTGATATAGCTTCCAAGAAGCTACTCTGGTTATGACTCAATTAACAAACCATGTTCTGGTATATTTTCTAGGCCCTATGAATAGAGCAGAAAAATCAGAACTCACATTCTAGCTGGGGAAGTCATATAATAAACCAAAAATGAATTACATAACTAGTGTAACAAATAGTGAAAATTTAGGGGAGGAGACAAAGCAGCACCTAGGATTGGGGACTATAAAAAATCTAGGATTGGGAAAACCATTCTAACTTTTTAGCAGAGACCTTTGAACACAAATACGGAGTTACACTTTACTAAGATGTGGGCAGTTGCAAGACGTACATCATGTTTGATGAAAAAAACAAGAATTTGATTTTGTCTTATTTGGACTTATCTGTTAGACATGTGTGTGAAGATGTCATATAGGCTACTAATTATCTGAATATGGAGACTGGGGAACAATCCTAGATGGATATACAAATATAATAGTTATCAAAATACAAATAATATTTAAAGCCTTGAGACTAGATGTCCATCAACAGATGAATGGATTTAGAAGATGTGGTACATATATACAATGGAATAATAGACATAAAAAAGAACGGAATAATGCTGTTTATAATGACATAGATGCAGCTATAGATTATCATACTAAGTGAAATGTCAGAAGGACAAATAGCATATGATATCACTTATGTAGAATCTACAGTGTAACACAAATGAAGCTATCTACAAAACAGAAACAGACATGGAAAATAGACTTGTATTTGTCAAGGGAGAGGGGTTAGGGAGTGAGATGGACTGGGAATTTGGGGTTAATAGATGTAAACTATTATATTTAGAATGGATAGACAATAAGGTCCTACCATATAACACAGGGAACTATGTCCAATCTCTTGGGATAGACCATTATGGAAAATAATATAAATATATATATTTAATGTATAAAATATATATATAATGTGAATCAACTCTAAAAATAGAAGAGTATCAGAGGAATAAGCAACAGTACAAAAGAAATGTTTATTTTTCTTGTCCTTAATTGATTTAAAAGAACTTTTTGTTCAAAACTGTAATAGCCACAATATATTTGATTATGTGTGCTTACGTATATAAATGACAGCAATGATACAAAGGACAAAAAATAATTAGGATTGTTTTGTTGTTATAAAATATACTACCTGTGAAGTAAGATAATGTTTTTTGCAAGTTTGAAAGTTGACTTACATTAGTTGTAAATGCATATTAACAAACCCTAGGTAAACTACTGAAATATAAAAAGATATGTATTATATCAGAAAAATATATATTCTTATAAGAAAAGATAGAAAATGAAATTACATAAAATGTTCAATAAAAAACACAAAAGGGAATTTCCCATCATGGTGCAGTGGAAATTAATCCAACTAGGAACCATAGATTGCAGATTTGATCCTTGGCCTCACTCAGTGGGTTAAGGATCTGGCATTGCCATGAGCTGTGGTGTAGGCTGCAGATGCAGCTCGGATCTGGCGTTGCTGTGGCTGTGGTGTAGGCTGGCAGCTATAGCTCCAATTTGTCCCCTAGCCTGAGAACCTCCATGTGCCATGGGAGTGTCCCTAGAAAAAGCAAAAAAAAAAAAAAAAAAAAAAAACTCACAAAAGCAAGAAAATGAGTAGGAGACAAAACTAGGAAAAAGAACAAGTCAACAAATAAAAAACAATAACAAATATGGTAGATATTAACTCAACAATATCTATAACAATTTCAAAATTTGTAGTCTAAATATGCCAATTGAAAACAGATATTTTAGACTGTATCAAAAATAATACCCAAATATATGTTTTCTGTAAGAAACCCACTTTAAATATAAAGACATATGTGGATTAAAAGTAAAAGGATGGAGAAAACTTTGCTGTGTTAACATTAATGAATAGAAATCTGGAATAGGTATATTAATTTTAGGCAGAGCAGACTTTAGAACAAGGACATTTATCAGGAATAAAGAGGGATGTAATGTACAATAAAAGTGTTAATTCTCCAAGAAGACATTACAATTCCTAACATGTATATACGTAACAATAGAGCATCAATCTACATAAGGCAAAAATCGATAGAACTTAAAGGATAAATAGATGCATCCACTATCATAGTTGGAAACTTCAACACCCCTTTATCACAAATGGACAGATTGATTGAGTGGGCAGAAAATCAGTCTTTTCAAAAAATGGTGCTGGAGCAACTGGATATTCATACACACACACACACACACACACACACACAGAATCTAGACACATACCTTACATCTTTCAAAAAAGTTACTCCAAAATGGAATATAGATTTCAGTGTAAAATGCAAAACTCAAAATTCCTTGAAGATAATATAAGAGAAAATTTAGATGATCTTGGATATGGTGATGACTTTAACATTTAACACCAAAGACCTGATCCATGAAAGAAATAACTGATTATCTGGACTACATTAAAATAAAAAAGTATTCTCTGCAAAAGACAATGTTAAGAGATTAAGAAGATGCACACACTTGGAGAAAATCTTTGTGAAAGACACATCTGATAGAGGACTTTTATCCAAAATACACAAAACACTTAACACATAACCATAAAAAAACAAAACTCAATTTAAAAATAGGTCAAAACCTGAATAGATACTTCACCAAAGAAGATATACAGATGGCAAATGAGCATATGAAAAGATGTTCCCCATCATTAGGTCATCAGGGAAATGCAAGTTAAAACAACAGTGTGGTACCATTACCTATTAGAATTGCCGGAATTAAGAACAACACCAAATCCTGGCAAGGAAGTGAGCAGCAGAAATCCTTGTTCATTGCTGGTGGAAATGCAGAATGATACAGTATGGGAAGACAGTTGGGCAGTTTCCTACAAAATTAAACCTACTCTTACCATGTCATCCAGCAATTGCACTCCTTGGTGTTTACGCCAAAAAGCAAATGAATTGAAAACTTGTGTCTACGTAAACACCTACACACAGATAACTATAGCACCTTTATTCATAATTACCAAAACTGGTAAGCAACCAAGATGTTCTTAACTAGGTGAATGGATAAACAAATAGTGATACATCCAGATAATGGAATATTGGTCAGTCCTGAAAAGAGATGAGCTATCATACCATGAAAAGACATGGGAAAATCATAAATACATATTTGTAAATAAAATAAGCCAATATGAGAGGGCTAAACACTGTATTATCCTAACTATATAATATTATGCAAAAAGCAAAATTATGGAAATACTAAAAATATTTGTGGTTGCCATGGATTGAGAGGAAGGAGGCATGAATGCAAAAAGCACAGAGGACTTTTAGGGCAGTGAAACTACTATGTATAGTAGTAAAACGGTAGGTACATGTCATTATACATTTGACTAAGTCCATGTAATGTACAACACCAAGAATATAAACTATTGCAGATTGTGGGTGATCATGATGTATCAATGTAAGTTCATAAATTGTTACAAAGTATTGTTCCAGTGGGAAATAGTTATGGGAGGGCATATGTATGTGTGAGGTCAGGAGGCTTACTGGGATATCTTTTTACTTTCCACTCAATTTTCCTCTGAAATGAAAACCGATCTAAAAATTAAAATCTAAAAATTATGCTAGATGGCCAAATATTCAGATACAAGGCATGGAGTATTCAAGTGATAGAACATATATGAAACAATTATATTTTTGTGAAAAATTCAATGGGAAGCATTCAGTGCTTGCATTTTCATTAATGTCTTTTAATCATCCATTTTATCATACTGAAAGATTCATATTTTTGTATGGATAAGATAAAATAACAGAATTCAACAAGTTCTCAAAAAAAAAAGAGAAATAAACAACTTTATAGCTCAAGGAACTAGAAAAAGAGGAAAAAAACCAAAGTTAGGAAAAAAGGAAAAAATAAAGATCAAAATAGAATAAGTGAAATAGAAATTAAAATGATAATAAACAGATAAATGATGTTGAGTTGATTTTTTAAAAAGGAATGAAATAGGCAAATCTTTAGAGATTTACCAGAAAAAAGAGAGGGCTCAAATAAATTTATGAATGAAAGAAGAGACATCACAACCCATATTGCAGCAATACAAAGAGTCATGAGACTATATGAACCATTATATTTCAATAAATTAGAAAATCTAGAAGAAATGGATAAATTACTAGCAATATACAACCCTATCAAGACAGAATCTTGAAGATCATAAAGAAATAGAAAATATGAACATATAAATTATTAATAAAGACATTGAATCAATAATCAAAAACTCCCAACAAAGAAGATACTAGGAACAACTGGCTTCACTGTTGAATTTTACCAAACTTTAAAGAATAACTAATATGAATTCCAATCAAACTCAAAAAATAAAAAAAAGAGCAGGTGGGGACACTTTAAAACTCATTTTATGAAGCCAGCAATACTGTGATACCGAAACCAGACCAGGACACTGTAAGAACAGATATTTATGCTGTTTTTTCAGCTCCTAAAACCTTTTGTCCATTTTAGTATGATTCTCTTGATTTGTATATATCTGTTGTCATCTACCCTTTGTTTAATTGTTTTTAGGGCTGTGCCTGTGGCATATGGAGGTTCCCTGGCTAGGGTCAAATCAGAGCTATAGCCACTGGCCTACACCATAGCCACAGAAACACCAGATCCAAGCCATGTCTGTGACCTGTACCACAGCTCAGGGCAATGCTGGATCCTGAACCTACTGAGCAAAGAGAGGGATTGAACCTGCATCCTCATGGATGTTAGTCGGATTTGTTTGCACTGAGCTACATTTGGAACTCCCTCATCTTCCTTTTTGTCATCCCTTCACCTGCCACCATTTTGTTTTTTAATATTCTGTAGTTTTATAAGAGAGATAAGACTTAGCCTTGGGTGTTTTCTGCTGAAACTTTAATGCTTTGTAAATAAAATCAGATGTTTATTTAAAAAATATATACATGTAAAAATCCTCAACAAAATATTATCAAACAGAACTTAACATATTAAAATGATCATATACCATGATCAAATGGAATTTATTCTAGGGATTCAAGGATGGCTCAACATGTGCAAATCAATATAAATTACATTAACAAAATGAAGGGTAAAGTTCATATGATCATCTCAACAGATTGGAAAAACCATTCGACAAACATTAACATCCATTCATGATAAAAATCTCAGCAAACTGTGTAGAGCCAACATTAACTCAACATAATAAAGGCCATACATGTATGACAAGACTACTGTTAATATTATTCTCAACAATGATGAAAAACTAAAAGCCTTTCCTCTAAAATTGGGAATAAGACAAAAGTGTTTATATCCAAATTTATTCAACATAATGTTGTAAGTCCTAGCCAGAGTAATTAGGCATTAAAAATAAATAAAGGGATCCAAATTGGAAAGGGCTAAGTAATTTTTTTTATTTGCAGATGACATTATATTACATGTAGAAAACCCTAAAGAATGAACCAAAACCAATAAACAATTTCAGTAAACTTGCAGTGTACAAAAACAATTTACAAAGTCAGTTTTATTTCTACATGTGAACAATTAACTATCAGAAAGAGAAATTAAGAAAACAACCCCATTTACAATAACATAAAAATGAAATTTAACTAAAGAGGTGAAAGATCTGTACACTGAAAACTAAAAGATACTGATGAAAGAAATTGAAAAAGACACAAATAAATGAAAAGATATTTTGTGTTCATAGATTGGAAGAACTAATATTGTTAAAAGTTCATACTACCCAAAGTGATCCCAACAAAGAAATAAATTCCTAACAAATTTTTTTTTGTCTTTTTGTTTTTTAGGGCTGCACTTGCGGCATATGGAGTTTCCCAGGCTAGGGGTCAAATCGGAGCTACAGCTGCTTGCCTATGCCATAACCACAGCAATGCCAGATTCGATCCACATCTGTGACCTACACCACAGCACACAGCAACACCAGATCCTTAAACCATTGAGCAAGGCCAGGGATCGAACCCACAACCACATGCTCCCTAGTTGGATTCATTTCAGCAGCACCATGATGGGAACTCCAAATCCCTAACAAACTTCAATGGCATTTTAACAGAAATAGAATAAACAATCCTAAAATTTGTTTGAAACCACAAAAGATCCTGTATAGCCAAAGCAATCTTGATAAAGAAGAACAAAGCTGGAGGTATCACATTTCTTTAATTTCAAACTATATTACAAAATAAAATAAAATAATCGAAATAGTGTGGTTTTGGTATAAAAACAGACATATAGATCAATGGAAGAGAATCCAGAATCCATGCATAGATGGTCAATTAACATACAAGAAAGGTGCTAAGAATAAATGACAAAGAAATGGCAGTTCCCCTCACTAAGTAGTGTTGGGGAAAATGAATAGCCACATACAAACAGGACTACTACTTTAGATCATATACAAATACCAACTCAAAATGGATAAAATACTTGAATGTGAGATCTAAGACTATAAAACTCCTAGAAGAAAACCTAGGTGATCAGCCCCTTGATGATGCTCTTGGCAACATTGTTTGGATTTAACAGCAAGAGCAAAGGCAAACCAATATGTGGAATTATGTAAAAGGAAAAAAAACTTCTGCACAGCAAAGGAAACCATAAATGAAGTGAAAAGGCAACCTATGGAATAGGATAAAATATTTATAAATACATGTCTGATGGGTTAATATCCAAAATATACAAGAACTAATACAATGCAATATCAAAAATTCAAATAACCAATTAAAAATGGGCAAAGGACCTGAACAGAAAATTTTCCAAAGAAAACATACAAATGACCAATAGGTGCATGAAAAGGTGTTCAACATCACTAATCATCAGAGAAATGCAAATCAAAACCATAGTGAGTTATCACTTCACACCTGTTAGTATATCGGTTATCGAAAAGATGAGTGATACCATATTTACATAGGATGTGGAGAATGATGGTGAGATGGTAAAATGGTATAGCCACTAAAGGAGAGTATGGAGATTCCTCAATAAATTGAAAATAGAACTATCTTTTTGGAATGATACCTTATTTAAAAGCTAAAGTTCAGTGGTGAAATACTTCAAGTTCTGGTCTCATTTCCGTGTTTAGAACTTTGATCACTTTTCCAAATTTTTCACGGAAATTGACATATTCAATTTCTTTTACTTCTTAAGTTAATTTTGATCACTTGTATTTTGCTAGGAAATTATTAACTTCCTTTATATTTTCAAATAGATTGCAGATAATGCCCATTGACAAAGGGCTTACTTATCACCTAGGTTTTCTCTAGTTCCATATATTTTTTCAGGATCTGTTATGCCTTTAAAAAATATTTACAAACTTGTCTGTTTTGCTACATTTATTTTCCGTAATTATATCTTTCAGAGGTTTATATAATTATCTAATTTCAGTATTCACAGAATCAACTTTACATTCACTTGCTTATATTTCAGTTCTTTATCAATTTTCTCTTTTTAGTTTATGTTGATTTTTATGTTATATTTTTGTTCTTGTTTAATACTAAAAGCTGGTTAGTATTTTATCCCTAGGCTTTGATATGAAATGTTAATCATTATTTATTCTTTTAATGGATTTACAGATGTTTTAAAATTTCACATTTTTATTTCCTTTTTAATTCAAAGATTATCAAAAATATTTCTTGATATCCAGATATTAAGATGTGTGTTAATTATTGAGTTAGAATTAACATGCAATTATACATTAGCTTCAGGTATGCAATATAATGATTTGATATGTTTATACATTATGAAATGATCGCAAGTCCAGTTACTATCTGTCACCACAGAAAATTGTTACAATGGTATTGAATATGTGTATATGACATCCCATGACTTATTTATTTTATAGCTGGAAGTTGGTCCCTCTTAATCCCCTTTACCTATTTCATCTGTTGTTCCACCTTTCTCCCCTCTGGCAGCCACCAGTTTATTCACTGTACCTATGAGTCTGTTCTTTTTCGTTGTTCATTTGTTTTGTTTTTTAGATTCCACACATGATAAGATAATACATTCCATAACATTTTTACTTATTACATTGTATCAAGCTGTGACCTCCATCTAAAACTAATTTCTGGAGTTCCTGTCGTGGTGCAGTGGTTAACGAATCCGACTAGGAACCATGAGGTTGCGGGTTCGGTCCCTGCCCTTGCTCAGTGGGTTAACGATCCGGCGTTGCCATGAGCTGTGGTGTAGGTTGCAGACGCGGCTCGGATCCCGCGTTGCTGTGGCTCTGGCGTAGGCTGGTGGCTACAGCTCCAATTGGACCCCTAGCCTGGGAACCTCCATATGCCGCGGGAGCGGCCCAAGAAATAGCAACAACAACAACAACAACAAAAGACAAAAAAAAAATAAAATAAAATAAAAAATAAAACTAATTTCTCTGAGTATCTTTATTGCTTGTAGAAGGCCCTGCACATCCTAGGAAGTGCTTCAGAACTATGTTGATCTCACCTCTTTGATGTGCCTAAGGATTAAAATCGTGCCCTGTTGCCTGTGACCAATTCCTGCTCCTAAAAATCACTCTACTGGTTTCCTGCTAAAACTCAGTTCAAAATTCAAACATTCTTTTAGGATTTACTAAAATCAAAACATTCCCTATAGCTTTATGTTTGTACATTTCCACATCTTTTGACAAGTCATTTTATCTTTCTGTGGCTGACTGATCACTGTGTTTAATACTCTTCACTAGACCTACTTAATCCTAATTAGGCCATCTCTGTGATAAGACCCAAAGCATGGGTCCAACATCTGTAACTAAAAGGGTGTTGTCTAGAAAAGAAAAGTAACAATATTTCTTTTCACAAATTTTCTGTAATTGGTTATTTTTTACATTCTTGGCTACTAAACTCCTCAGTGAGGTGATACTGAAGAAAGTACAATTAACTTGAAATCTTTATTTTGCTCTTAGTTCACTTCTGAACTCAATATTTTTTCAGAAAAAAATATTTATCTCAATGTCTCTCATACTTTATGAGTCTGTGATATTGAAAAATGAGGGAAGATAAGATTTCACCAAGCTCAAAAAATATACTGGAAAAATTAAAGTTTTTTTTTTTTTTTTTTTTTTGCCTTAAGATTTTAAACATGGTTATCTTCAGGGTAAATGATTTTGATGGGAATCATTTTTTTCTCTAAATCTTCTTTTTTTTTAAATCCTGTGGATTCAGTAAATACATTTTGAAGGGAGAAGGTAGCTTCAGATGTTATTTTTAAACCACTTTTGCTCTATTTTGTATATTATGCTTAATTTTAAAAATTCTTCAAATATCAAAACCCTGGCCTAGTTCATGCACATTTTCTGACTCAGAAGGCCTTGTCCTGCCACGATAATATGCTGCATTGATAAAAAGGACTTGTGGCAAACTTAAAAAACAAAAAACAAAAAACACTGCCATATGGTTAAACTGACCTGGTTTTATTTGATCTGAGGTTTCCCAAAGTAATACAATACCTGTTTTGCTATGATTCAGAAAGAATCAAGGCTTATTCCTTATTTAGGTCCAAGTCATGCAGGAGACTTAAAGTAAAGAAAGACAGATTCATGAGCTGCATTCTAGGGGCCATAAAACAAACCTTTTAAACCTTTGGATACTGATGTCATATTTGTAATTCTTTCATTTGTCTATTTTGCTATACTTTTCAAAAGTATGCTCTCTTGTATTGCTGTTATACAGCTCTCTCTCCCACTCCTCCAATTTTCATTAGCAAATTCTTTACAAATACAATTTGCATATGTAAATAACCTAGCTAACCAATTAAATAAAGGATGATAAATGTATATAATGAAATTTGCTATAATTATTAAAATGACTATATTTGTAGATTAGGATTATGGATAATTTTTACTTTATTGTATATTTTTATATTTTCCAAGTTATCAATAATTATCATGTATTACTTTTGTGATCAGAAAATAATGACGTTTCAAAACACGTATTCCAAATATAGGGCTTAGTTTCTAAATATTCACATTTTCAAGTGGTATTCACAGTAATATATGGGAAAATAATATGTAATTAATAAATTAAAAGTAGTTTATTTTCCTTATGTAGCATTATGGAGCCAGATTCAAAAAAGTCACTATTAGGTATACATTTATACAAATTATTTCTTTGTTACTCTTATAGTGACACTTACTAATATTTTACACAGAAAATTGAATAAAAGTGTTTCAAGTACAAATTTTTGTTAAAATTATTATAAAGCCAGCAGCACATTTATGACAGAATCAGTCTTGTCATCACTTGTTAAAAATCATTTTCTTCATTGGTTAGAATATAACATTCAGATATTTTTTATGCCATTTGCCATCTGAACCTAAAAATTTCCCCAATATGCCATCTCAAATAGTTTCCTAGCACTGCCTTTGAATCCTATCACATTTCCCAGAAATTTAAAAGCCCAAACTCCAGCATAATAATCCATTAAATTAGATATTAATAATAACAGAATATACCATTTCTTGCCTTCTCACCTCTCCTTAAAATGCCAGCATTCTCCTCCTCTTTCTTTATATGATGACTTCTCTTATTTCATTGAGCACATGGAAGCTCTAAAGAGACTTTTTTATCTTTCCCTTACCAAATCCTTTTATGATCTGCATTGGTATTCTCTACTTTTCTCCTGTAGCTAAGGGTAAGCTCTTCTTGCTCCTTTCTACTTTACGTCTTTTTTACTGGATTCCATCTCTTTTTGGATACACAAATATTTCTACTGCAATTATCTGCTCCCTTTACATGTATACCATTAATCTTTTTTTCTTTATAGAATTGTTTTCATTGGAAACAAATAATAAGAAAGTCTTTCGTCTTTTTTTTTTTTTTTTTTGTCCTTTTGCTATTTCTTTGGGCCGCTCCCTTGGCATATGGAGGGTCCCAGGCTAGGGGTTGAATCGGAGCTGTAGCCACAGCAACGCGGGATCCGAGCCACATCTGCAACCTACACCACAGCACAAGGCAAACGCAGGATCCTTAACCCACTGAGCGAGGGCAGGGACCGAACCGCAACCTCATGGTTCCTAGTCGGATTCGTTAACCACTGCACCACGACGGGAACTCCGTCTTTCGTCTTTATATACCTTTCTGTTGCGTGTGCAGGAGGCAGTCTTTCTCCAGTTACTGCCCCATTTCTCTTGCCAAGGGGAAAAATAGGTAACAAGTAGAGGTTAAAGACTTTATTCACCAAATGAATATAAAAGACCACCTGAAGACCAGGTAAATTGCAGAGTCAAAGGAGAATTTTATTGGGGGAGGAGCAGGAAGGGAGACTTGCAGTCTTACAGAGGAGTTTTCACCTCTGACTCCTGTGAAACTTACTGTGGGCTTGGTTGAAGATTGTTCCAATTTTCCATTCCTTCTATTTGGTATTTTTGGCACAATGACATCCCAATAACTGTCAGAACAGTTTTTATCAAAAGCTGTTTAGTAAGTCTGTGGCTTGTTGGTTAGACAGAGTTCAAGGGTGGGAGATTTAGCAAAGAAGGAGGAAAAGAGGAAAGAAAGGAACAGAAGCAACAATTGAAACAAGGGAAACTGGGGCCTCTGTATCACATCTGTTTTAATACTTTTCACTCTGCTTTCCTTTATAGGAAAATTCTGTGAAAATGTTTTTCATATTTGTGTTTAATGCCCCACCTCCCATTCTCTCTCATCAAGCTTTCTTCCCAACACTACAGTGCAGTGAAAATTCTCTTGTCAGTGTTTTCAATGATAGACATTTTTTCAAATCCAGTGTTAAATACCTAGTTCTCATCTTACTCAAAATTTCAACATCATTTGACGTTGAACAATTTCTGCCTTGTTAATAGGTTAAGATTCCTCTGAAAGATACTTTTAGTTAAAATTATATACATAATCCACTCAAATAAATCTTTAGGCAACCAATGACCTCATCATTGGTAAATTCAATGGGAAATTACCAATCTTTATCTTACTTGATATATTTAACTCAGTTGTCTTGGACCACTTTTTTTCCATCCATTTTCTGGGATTCCTCCCTCTCATAGTTTTCTTGGACAATTTATGAACTACCTCAATGGTCATTTCTTCTCAGTCTCTTTTTAGTACCTCTGCTTTTTTCCCCTAAACTTAATACATTATGGAGCCCCAGGGCTCACAATTTTTCCTTTTCCTGTTTGCTTTCCGTCACTTCCTAGATGATCTTATTTGGTGCTGGTGGTTTTAAATAAGAATCTATTTGCTGATGACTCATTGACAAAGTAATATCTCTAGGTGCACAATATACCTCAAAATCCAGCCTCGAGATTTTCTCTATCACTTCAGAAGGTAAGGGATTTGATTGTCTGGTTCACAGCTCTGTTATTAATTCTGGAATAGTGCCTGACATATGGTATATTTTCCATAAATTTTTGTTGAATGAATGAATGAATGTTATTTCTAGAGTGCACAACCTGTTATCTATACATAATTGTTCCATTGTGGAGCATCTCTTACCCCTGGGATGGCAATTTTTATGTCTTTTTTTCATGAAGTGTAAGTTGATTTACAATGTTGTGTTACTTTCTGCTGTATGGAAAAGTGAATCATATATATCTATATCCATAGATCAATATCTATCTATATATATAGATATAGATAGCTATATAGATATAGATATTCTTTTTTAGTATTCTTTTCTAGTATGATTTATTACAGGATATAGAATGTGCTATACAGTAGGACCTTGTTGTTTATCCATTCTATATAAAATAGTTTGCATCTGCTAACCCAAAATTCCCACTTCTTCCCACCCGGACTCCCTCTGCCCTTTGGCAATCACATGTCTCTTCTCTATGTCTTTGAGTCTGTTTCTGTTTTGTTGGTAAGTTTATTTTTGCCATATTTTAGATTCTATGTATAAGTGATGGCATGGTGTTTATCTTTGTCTTACCTACTTCACTTGGTATAATAAACTCTAAGTCCATCCAAGTTGCTGCAAATGGCATTATTTCATTCTTTTCTATGGTTAAGTAATATTCTATTGCATATATGTGCCATATTTCTTCATCCATTTACCTGGTTGATGGACATTTAAGTTTTTTCCATGTCTTGTGAATAGTGAACAGTGCTGCTATGAACATAGGGGTGCATGTATATTTTTTAAATTAAAATATAGTTGATTTACAATGTTGTGCCAATTTCTGATGTACTCAGTCATACATATATATACATTCCTTTTTTCATACTATCTTCCATAATGGTCTATCCCAGGAAATTGGATATAGTTTCCTGTGCTATAGAGTAGGAAGTAATTGCTTATCCATTCTAAATGAAATAGTTTGCATCTACTAACCCAAGACTCTCAGTCCATCCAACTCCCTCCTCACTCCCCCTTGGAAACCACAAGTCTGTTCTCTATATCTGTGAGTCTGTTTCCATTTGGTAGATAGGTTAGTTTGTGTTATTGTGTTTATGTCACACTATTGTGAATAATGCTGTTATGAACATAAGGATGAATATATCTTTTTGATTTATAGTTTTGTCTGGATATATGCCCAGGAATGGGATTGCTGGATCATATGGTAATTCTATTTTTAGGTTTTTGAGGATCTTCCAAACTGTTTTCAACAGTGGCTGTACCAACGTACATTCCCACCAGTGATATAGGAGTGTTCCCTTTTCTCCATGCCCTCTCCAGCATTTGTTATTTATAGATTTTCTAATGATGGCCATTCTGACTGGTGTGAGGTGGTACCTCATTATAGTTATGATTTTCAATAATAATTTTTATTGTAGTTATGATTGGTAGTAATAATTAGCAATGTTGACCACCTTTTCATGTGCCTTTTGGCCATCTCTGTGTCTTTTTTGTATAATGTCTATTTAGTGCTTCTGCCCATTTTTTGATTGGGTTATTTGGGTTTTTTTTAATATATACCTGCATGAAATGTTTATATATTTTGAAAATTAATATCTTGTTGGTCTTATCACTTGAAAATATTTTCTCCTAGTCCATAGGCTATCTTTTAATTTTGTTTATGGTTTCCTTTGCTGTGCAAAATTTTTTTTGTTCAATTAGGTCCCATTTGTTTATTTTTGCTTTTATTTTTATTGCTTTGGGAGACCAAGATAAGAAAACATTGGTACAATTTATGTCAGAGAGTGTTTTACCTATGTTCTCTTCTAGTTTTTTGATGTCATGTCTTATGTTTAAGTCTTTAAGCTATTTTGAGTTTATTTTTATGTATGGTGTGAGGATATGTTCAAACTTCATTGATTTAATGTGTCTGTCTGACTTTCCCAATACCCCTTTCCAAAGAGACTGTTTTTTTTCCCACTGTATATTCTTTCTTCCTTCATTGAAGATTAATTGACTGTAGGTGTGTGGGTTTATTTCTGGGCCCTCTATTCTGTTCCAGTGAACCATATGACTCTTTTGTGCCAATACCACACCATTTAGATTACCATAGCTTTGCAGTGCTGTCTGAAGTCTGGGAGTGTTGTGCCTCCAGCCTTATTCTTTTTCCTTAAGATTGTTTTGGCAATCTGGGTCTTTCATGGCTCCATATTCATTTTGGGATTATCGGTTCTAGTTCTGTGAAAAATGTCCTGTGTAATTTGTTAGGGACCACGTTAAATCTGTAGGTTTCTTAGGGTAGCATGGCCATTTTCGCAATATTAATTCTTCACATCCAAGAGCATGGGATGTTTTCCATTTCTTTAAATAATATTTAATTTCCTGGGATGGTAATGTTAAACTCTTTTGGAGAAGTCTTCTACATATTTCCTAAGCATGCATCAATTTTTAATTGATCATTACTCTATCATTTTACACTGCTTTACATATATCCACATTATCATTATTGTATTGGAGAACTTTATCATAGTCAATGGTGATATATTTGTACATCCTGATAGGATGTGAATTATTTGAAAAGTGGAATCTTGTTTCATGTATGTTTTTGTCCCAAACACCTAACACTGTTTGACATGTTACAGATGCAGTGACATTTTTGCACAAAATATGAAACCATTTTCTTCATTTTACATAATCAGAACCTAAATCTGTTTCCAAACTTCAAAAAAATTCTTTCTTTTTTCTGGTTTTCAGAGCATCAATTTAGCTATTTATTTATATTCCATTGCCAATTCTTTTTTTTAATTTAGTTTTTATTGTTATTTCCCCCAACACACTTTTTTTTTTCTCCACTGTATAGCGTGAGGACCCAGTTACACATACATGTATACATAGTTTTTCTCCCCTTGTTGTGCTGCGTTGTAAGTATCTAAACATAGTTTTCAGTGCTACACAGCAGGATCTAATTATAAATCAATTCCGTGAACAATAGTTTGCATCCATTGACCCCAAGCTCCCAATCCCTCCCACTCCTTCCCCCTCACCTCAGGCAACCATAAGTCTATTCTCCAAGTCCATGATTTTTTTTTCTGTGGAAAGATTCATTTGTGCTGTATATTAGATACCAGATATGAGTGATGATATCATATGATATTTGTCTTTCTCTTTTGACTTATCTCACTCAGTATGAGATTCTCTAGTTCCATCCATGTTGTGGCAAATGGCATTATTTTGTTCTTTTTATGGTTGAGTAGTATTCCATTGTGTATATATACCACATCTTCCTAATCTAATCATCTGTCAATGGACATTTGGGTTATTTTCAGGTCTTGGCTATTGTGAATAGAGCAGCAATGAACATGCAGGTGCATCTGTCTATTTCAAGGATACTTTTGTCTGAATATATATCCAAGAGTGGGCTTGCTGGATCATATGCTAGCTCTATGTATAGATTTCTAATGTACTTCCATACTGTTCTCCATAGTGGCTGTACCAGCTTACATTCCCACCAACAGTGCAGGAGGGTTCCCTTTTCTCCACACCCCCTTCCAGCATTTGTTATTTGTGAACTTATTAATGACTGCCATTCTGATTGGTGTGAGGTGGCATCTCACTTGATTTGCATTTCTCTAATAATCAGGGATGCTGAGCATTTTTTCATGTGCTTGTTGGTTATTTGTATATCTTCCTTGGAGAAATGTCTATTCAGGTCCTTTGCCCATTTTTCCATTGGGTGTTTGGCATTTTTGCTCTTGAGTTGTTTAAGTTGCCTGTATATTTTAGAGATTAAGCCCTTGTCAGTTGCATCATTTGAAACTATTTTCTCTCATCTGTTAGTTGTCTTTTTGTTTTCTTTTGGGTTTCCTTTGCTGTATAAAAGCTTGTCAGTTTGATGAGGTCCCATCAGTTTATTTTTGCTTTTATTTCTGTTGCTTTTGGCCAATTATTTAAAAATTTCCTTTATAATATAAGATGTTCATTCTATCACCCTATTGGTCAAAAGAGTCCCATTATAGCCATGTATATCCAATAGTAAGATAAGAACAATTATTCTGTCTTGGGTTCTATCTAAAAGCAAAATGGACTTAGAGATGTGACTTAAAAACATTTTTTAGGTAGAAATAACCACAGCAATCAAAATATAATGCAAATGTAAGTTTTGAGGTTTGAGATTTCTTTGTAAATACAAATTAATTTATTTTCAGATTTGTAATATTTCCACTATTAATTCAATGTTATTTACATATCTGCACATGTATACATGGATAAATATATTCACACATACCTATGATGGAAGAGTGAGGAAGAAAATTGGAAAGGATTGTATCAAAATAATAGTTCTCTCTGGGAGATGGTTTTTATTTGTATATATTCTCTGTATTAATTTTTTCTGTCTTTTATGTATTTTCAAGATTAACCATTTTATATGTTTGTCACAAAATGTATTAATCTAAAACAAAGTGAATCTACAGAATTCTCAAAATTTTAAATCCATAAAATTGGTTAATATAAAATTTTACATTTTTATTTAGGAATTTTTCTCTTATTTCTCAAAAATGATAAAACTAATAGACCATAACAGTGGAAGGAGTAGTGAACAGAAAATTAACTGACACAGAAAACCCTGATCTTGGTCCTTGCTCTTTCACAAACTGTAAGACATTTAGAAGGGACTTGACCTTTCTGGCCATAAGTTCTACCATCTCTGAACCTAAAGGGCTGGGGCAGATGACCTCTAAAAATCCTCCTCTGAACTCATGAATTCATCATGAAAATGCTACTGTAAGAAATACTTTGTCCCATGTTAAATGAAAAGGAGTCTAATTTGAAAAAAAAAAAAAAGGTACTATTTGAAACAGTGATCTCAAAGTATCTGAAATTTAGAAAATATCCAGTTCTACAAACTGCCATGTGATAAACATGACAGGATTCAACATCAACCTTAAATCTTTTGTTGGGAATTTCTCATTTCAGCTTCTTGTGGGAATTGACACTTAACCAGTATATATATTTTTAATATCCATATATGCTTCCATTATGATTCTGAGCCTTCCTAGGTGCAAGCTATAGTTAAAATGCATGTGGGAGGATGTTCAGTTTTGGACATTGTAATTTCAAACACTTCATTAAAAGAGAAAAAGAATGGGATCCAAAAACATTTCTATAAAATGGGCTTCCTTGGATGTATAGAAGTTGCGCACATGCCAGACTGAGTGTGAATAACATTATGACAGGATACAATTGGTAAGTGCTCATCTCATAGCCCTGGGCAGGTGGTTAAGAAGCAGCTGGAGAAATTTTAAGAGCGCCTCAGGAAAATTTAAACTCCTTGCCAGCTGACACCTTGGGGCTCCTGCAATGCGTGGGAGAGATGCATGGTAATGAATGTGTGTGCCAGGAAAACTCTTTAAAAAACTGTTTTATCATGGGCTAAATCCAGCTATTTTTTACTAAAATTGCTACTTTGATTTGTTCTTGTAAGATTTCCTGCCTGATTGTCTCCCCCTCTGAGGACCGACCTTCTGTGAGAAGTAGGGAGGGTAAGGTCTTTGAGAAAGCGAGGAAATTGAGCACAATAGGACTGAGATACAGAGCTTGGAAAGTAAGGAGGATGCCTTACTGGCAGGGCAGGAAAGTGGGTTGCTGCCCACCCACACCTCCAGAAGGGCATCAGCTAAAACCGGGGCTCAGCTTTAATAATAGCTTTAATAATAATAGTATTTATAAAATATATCTTTCTAAAGAACTTAAGGCACTTCCCACTCACGATCTCACTGTGCCTAGACCTCAGTTAGGCAGGGAGCATTTCAAAGAGGATCCAGTGTTGCAGATTTTGGGAACTATTGTTTCTTTTTTGTTGTTGTTTTATATTTTTTATGGCCACACCCATGGGATATGGAAGTTCCTGGGCCAGGGATCAAATCTGAGTCACAGCTGTGACCTACAATGCAGTTGTGGCATAACCAGATCCTTTAACCCACTGTCCCAGCCAGAATCGAGCCCATACTTCCTGCATTAATGGGAGCCACTGCAGTCAGATCCTTGACCCACTGTGCCACAGCAGGAGCTCCAGGACCATTGTTCTTTACTGCTGAAGCATCTAGAGCCCATGGAAGCAGGACACATAGATGCTTCAGTATTTTCTACTCATGATGAATTTATTAACTTGTACCCATGATGACCAAAAACAAACATTAAAAAAGTCACATACTGGAGTTCACATTATGGCTCAGGGGATTAATAAGCTGACATTGTGTCTTCAAGGATGCAGGTTTGATCCCTGGCCTCACTCAGTGGGTTACAGATCTGGCATTGCTGCAAGTTCCAGTGTAGGTTGCAGATGCATCTCATATCTGGCATGGCTGTAGTGTAGGCTGGCAGCTGCAGCTCTGATTTGACCCATGTCCTGGGAACTTCCATGTGCCACAGGTGCAGCTGTAAAAAGAAAAAAAGAGAAAAAAGAGAACATAACTTTTCTAAAATGTTGTACAATTTTTCAAATTTGCAAGAATATTTTTATAGTTTCTCAGCCTGTTTTTCTCCTTCCCAATGTAACTTCTCTTTTCCTGGGTATAATTATCCACATTATCCACCATTGCCTATTTGTTTAATGACCTTAGCTATGCCCATCTGAGTTATTTTAAAATTCAGTTACTTTTTTTTTTTTTTAGGGCCACACATGCAGCTTGTGGAAGTTCCCAGGCTAGGAGTCAAATTAGAGCTGCACAAAGTTGGTGGAAAACCACAATGGAAAACAGTGTGGAGGTATCTTAGAAAACCATACATAGAACTACCATATGACCCAGCAATCCCACTCTTGGGCATATATCCAGACAAAACTTTCCTTGAAAAAGACACATGCACCTGCATTATTCACAATAGCCAAGACATGGAAACAACCCAAATGTCCATTAACAGATGATTGGATTAGGAAGGTGTGGTATATATACACAATGGAACACTACTTAGCCATAAAAAGGAACAACATAATGCCATTTGCAGCAACATGGACGGAACTAGAGACTCTCATACTGAGTGAAGTAAGTCAAAAAGAAAAATACCATATGATAGCACTTATATCTGAAATCTAATTTACAGCACAAATGAACCTTTCCACAGAAAAGGAAATCATGGACTTGGAGAATAGAGTTGTGGTTGCCACAGGGGAGCGGGAGGGAGTGAGATGGATTGGGAATTGGGGGTTAATAGATTCAAACTATTACCATTGGAATGAATAAGCAATGAGATCCTTCTGTGTAACACTGGGAACTCTGTCTAGTCTTTTATGATGGAGCATGATAATGTGAGAAAAAAGAATGTATACTTGTATGTGTAACTGGGTCCCATGCTATACAATAGAAAATTTACAGAACACTGTAAACCATCTATTAGGAAAAAAATAAAAATTATTATAAAAAAAATTAAAGCTGCAGCTGCTGGCCTATGCCATAGCCACTGCCATAGCCACACAGGAGCTGACCCGCATCTGCAATCTATTCCCAAGCTTGTGGCAACACCATATCCTTAACCCACTGAGTGAGGCCAGGGATTAAACCCACATTCTCATGGATACTAGTTGGATTCTTAACCTGCTGAGGCACAATGGGAACTCCTCAGTTACATTTCTTAATTTTCATATATTCTATACCATACTAACCACTTTTCAAGCATGAGAGACTGGTAGAGTCAAAGAAAAAAAATCAGTCAATAATTTTGATAATATTCATGAACAGTACAAAAACTGTAAATATAACCTCTGGATTCTTTTTCAATATTCACACAATCTTTAAAAATACAACAGCAATGGAGTTCCCATTGTGGCTCAGTAGGTTAATGACATGACATTGTCTTTTTGAGGATGCAGGTTTCATCTCTGGCCTTGCTCAGTGAGTTAAGGATCCGGTGCTGCTGTAAGCTCAGGTCAGAGAAGCAGCTTGGATCCAGTGCGTCAGTGGCTGTGACACAGGCCTCAGCATCAGTCAGCTCTGATTCAACCTCTTGCGTGGGGACCTCCATATGCCACAGGTACAGCCATAGAAAGGAAAATAAAATACAACAACAGTAACAACAAAAGGAGTTCTCTTGTGGTGAATTATGGATCCAGCATTGTCACTGCAGCAACTTGGGTCACCAATGTGCTGCGGGTTAGATTCCTGGCTTAGAAACATCCATATGCCACAGGTGCGGCCAAAAATAAAGTCATAAACAATTTTGACACCATCCTCTGATAGTCATTAGTATGCTGTTATATTTCTTTGAAACTCAGCTAAATATGCTTTTTCTCCTACTGAAGTGTTCTTTTACTCTCCCATCTGCCAATCTTGACAGTATAGAATTTTCAAGACAGAATAGTAGGATATTAGTTCAGGGGCTCCTTTTCCAAATTTTCCAAATATGCATCATGGCATAAATATATTTAAATGAAGAATGTTGGCTGATAGATAATGAGGGTAAGATGATTGAGTTATTTTTAAAATTTAGCCTGTATATACATCTTTACTGGGGAATTACTTTCAGTGGGTTGTTTGGAAAAGAAATCATGACGACTATGGAGCACTTCCTGGTGGTTTCCTTTGTTCTGAGCTTGGAGGTAAAAGTATTGGGGAACACATAGAATCAATGAAATCTGACAATATGACCATGTGCAAATAGCTCTTGCCTGTTACCTTTTTTGAAATTATGTTTGCTTGTAAATGTGACTTGTTTGTATTTAGTTAAATAAAAGAAACAAGGACATGGCATTTTGGAACTAAAAGACGTTTTGAAGAGCTCATTAAGTGGCATGATTTTACGGAAATTTAAATGTCTTGCACAGAAAATTACTCTTCTGATAGAAATGTCAGTCTTACCACATGCCAAAATTGTCAACCTCCACAATGTTCTCTGGTTCAAGCAACCACAGGAATGTTGGTGTGAAAATATATACTTATATAACTTGTATTGAGCCATCTTGGGGAATTGTGTAACAGCATTTATTTATTTCTAAACATTTTCCAAGTTACTATTCAGAAGTCACTGCTAGAGCCAAAGTTGTCCTTGTCCTTACATAGACCTTGCCTGGAGTTCAGTAAATAATCTTTAAATGTGAGCATGATTTTTTTAAATTCTAATACCCATTTCCTTGAATCAATCTGGATGGAAAAGGAAAGTGAACAAAATTGTTCCAATATGTTATAAACACTCTCATTTTCATGTGGAAATTCTTATTTAAAAAAACCTGGAACCATGTTTTTGGCAAAAAGTGAGAGCAGATGTATCAAATTTCATCTTGATTATGATATTAGAAAATATAAGTAATTTAATTTTTAAAACTAGAGCTTCTCATTATGAATCTTTAATTGGGATTATCAAAATACATTTTCAGAGTTCATAAAATATGTGATTGTTTTTCCTCCTGAAAATAATATGCAGTATTCAATGTGATTTTTCAAACAATTTCAGGATAACTTCTTGGCTTTCATCACATTAATACATCTGTGTCAATAATAACAGCTCTTTTTCAGACAGTGTTTTCACAGTAGGGCTTTTCCAAAACACATTCTATGTTAATAAGTTGAGAGCACCTGTATTACCAATTCTTCCTTGTCCACCCCCTGACACTACTCCAGTTTTCCTGGCTCCTGACCCACAGCAAGGGATTTTCACTACATTTTTATTTTCTCTCTTTCTGTCTCTCTCTCAATGTGTGTATATATATATACACACAATGTATATAATGTATATATATACAATGTATATGCATATACACATATATATGGACTATATGCAAATATATCTATGTGTTTTAATTATAGTATAATTTGCATATATTACCATGTAACATATTATTTAATTATGTAATAATAATTAAAATTTTCAATTTTCTTGTTCAAGATGAACCATTTTTTAGAATTAAGTTGCCATGGCAGTTTTGAAAGAGTTGTATTTATTTTTATTGAAATCCATATTTCTCTTGCTTGCAGTTGGTGGTTTTCAGGCAAAGCATGTGCAATTTCTTTTTATTTATTTATTTATGTATTTATTTTCTGCTATTACACACACATGTATACACACTTTTTCCTCCTATTGTTGTGTTGCCATGTAAGTATCTAGACATAGTTCTTAATGCTACACAGCAGGATCTCATTGTAAATCCATTCCAAGAGCAATAGTTTGCATCTGTTAACCCCAAACTCCTGATCCCTCCCACTTCCTCCCTCTCCCCAAGGGCAGCCACAAGTCTATTCTCCAAGTCTATGATTTTCAAAATTGAATTATGCATCTTGTGTGGAAGACAGCTTTTAGCTAAGACCAAGCTATGTCCTGAAAAATCATTGGCAATTACTATCTAGTTTTTTGAGTCAAAAATGTATTTTTATGTTGAGTGTTATTTCTGGGCTAGAAACACCCTTAAATATTTATATATGAAAATAATCTTACGAAACACTTTAGGAGAAATCCAAACAAAACAGAATTAGATCACCAAATCATTCATATATATCCCAGATTAGAACAAATAGACTATATAACTGTGGATACTGACTGCTCCTTCAGTTAACTACTAACATTTTTTTTTAATTTAGAGTCTTACAACTATGAAAATAATTTTGATATCTCCAAGACATATTTAAAAGGCCTAAAAAGTTTTTACCCTATTTTTATTACCCACTTAAACTTTTATTAAATGCTATTTAAGGTGGAAAATTATTAATTTAATCTTATTTCTTCAAACATTTTTTCTAGTAGTAACTTTATTAATAATGTTAAAGGGGAAAGTTACAAAATAAAATTAAGTAAAGTTGTACTAGGTAGCAACCAGTTCTTTGACAGTTGAATGCATTTCGTCTGTGCATTAGCAAGCTAAGGAAAGAGGCATCAGGGAAAGCAAATTTGCTGACAGCTTGATTTAGGGTTTCTAGCCTCTAGAACTATGAGAAATAAATTCCTGTGGCTTTAGCCACTCAGCCGCTGTTATTTTATTATGGCAGACCTAGCAAACCAGCATACTAGTTAACTTCAAGAATATGGTAAATTCTGGGCAAAAAATTGAAAGACTTCTATGAGGGCAATGTCAATTGCTACAACCTCTTAATTCAAATTAAAAAAAAAATTGGAAGGAGAAATATACTTATCATAACTTTCATTATATGCTTCAGTACTTAAAAAATGGTAATATATAACAAATATACTAGATTCAATAGAAATAGAAGATTACAATAAAAAATGATCTCTAAATCATGTTTCTCTTATTATTTTCTAGACAAAAAATTGAAATGTAGTTGATTTACAGTACTATAAATTTCAAGTGTACAGTATACTGATTTAATGTTTTATTTTACTCCATTTAAATTTATCACAAAATAACATCTGTATTCCTGTTTATACACTGTATCCTTTTTGCTTATTTATTTTATACACAGTAGCTTGTATTTATTAAAGCCCTACAGCTACCTTATCCTCCCCCCTTACCTCTAAACTGTTAACTACTTGTTTGTTCCCTTGGATGTGAGTCTGTTTCTGTTTTGTTATATATATTCAGTTGCTTTAATTTTTCGATTCCACATTAAAGTGATGACAGCTTATTTCTCTTTCTCTGACTTATTCACTAAGCATAATAAGTGATGGACCCTTTTGGTCCATCCACATTGTTGCAAACGGTAGAATTTCATTCTGTTTTTATGGCTGAGTAATATCTCATTGTATGGATATAACATTCTTCTTTATCCATTCATCTATTTATGGATATTAGGTTGCTTCTATATCTTGGCTATAAATCATGCTGCTCTAAACATTGGGATTAATGTTTTCATCTTTCTAGTCTTTTCAAATTAGTGTTTTTGTTTTCCTAGGATGTATTCCTAGGAGTGGAATTGTTGTATCATATGGTAGTTTTAGTTTTAGTTTTTTGAGGAACTTCCATTCTGTTTTCCATAGCAGTTGTACCCATTTACAATCCCACCAACTGTTTACTAGGGTTCCCATTTCTCCACATCTTTGACAACATTTGTTATTTGTGGCCTTTATGATGATAGCATACTGACAGCTGTGAGATGATATCTCATTTTGGTTTTATCATGTGGTATTGTCACTTTTTTCAGATGACATGACACTATAGAAAACTCCAGAATATTCACCAAAAAAAAAACCTATTAGAACTAATAAATAAGATTAGTCAAGTTGCAGTATTGAAGACTAATACACAAAAATTTGTGGCTTTTCTATACACTAATAATGAACTATCAGAGAAAGGAAGAAAACACTCTCATTTAAAATCATATCAAAAAGAAGAAAATACTTTGGAATAAACTTAACCAAGGAGGTGAAACACTTGTAATCTGCAAAGTGTGAAACTATAATAAAGGAAATTGAAGATGATAAAAAGAAATTGAAAGATATTCTGTATTCATGGTTTGGAAGAAATATTGTTAAAATGTCTATACTACCCAAAACAATCTATGGATTTAACTCAATCTTTATTAAAATGCCTAGGACATTTTTTTCCAGAACTAGAACAAATAATCCTAAAATTTATATAGACCCACAATAGAACTCAAATTGCCAAAGTAACCTTGAGAAAAATGTAACAAAGCTGAAGGTATCACATTCCTTGGTTTCAGAATGTATCACAAATCTACAGTAAGCAAAGCAGCATGGTGCTGGCACAGAAAGAGGCACATAGAACCATGGGACAGAATAGAGAGCCCAGAAATAAACCCAAGAACTTATGGTCAATTATTCTATGACAAAGGAGGCAAGAATATACAATGGAGGAAAGTCTGTTCAATAAGTGGTACTGGAAAAACTGGACGATTACATTTAAAAGAATGAAATTAGAATATTTCTTCATGACATTTACAAAAAGTAAACTCAAAATGGGTTAAAAACCTAAATGTAAGTCATGAAACAGTAAAAATCATAGAAGAGAAAATAGGCAGACTACTCTGACATAAATTGTAAAAATATTTTCTTAAATCAGTCCCTTAAGGCAAAAGAAACAAAAGTAAAAAAAAACAAATGCAACCCAATTAAAAATAAAAGCTTTTGCACAGCAAAGGAAACTGTCTACAAAATGAAAAGACAATTTACTAAATGGGAGAAAATATTTGCAAATGATATGATAATAAAAGGTTAATATCCAAAAATATATAAACAGCTTAACATCAAAAAAAT
Organism: Sus scrofa; assembly: GCF_054392235.1. Lineage (NCBI taxonomy): Eukaryota > Metazoa > Chordata > Mammalia > Artiodactyla > Suidae > Sus > Sus scrofa. The sequence continues at coordinate 111,858,478 of NC_139385.1, read as the reverse complement.
ATGATGAATAAATAGCCAGAAGACTTGAATAGACATTTTTTGCAAAGAAGAGATACAGATGACCAAGAGACACATGAAAATATGCTCAACATTTGCTAATCATCATAGATATTTTTGAAACTTTTTTGTGTTGCATGTAAAATTTCTTGTGAAATTCTTACATTATACCATTTTAAACATTTTATTACATTATTTTGTTGTGTGTTATGGAAATTAAATTTTGAAATACACTTTAAGAACCCCATTGGTCTTTGATAATTTGTCAAATAGAAGATTATGTGATTAGCAATATTAAGAGAACTATTTATAGATCACTTTTTTTTCTTTTTAGGGCTGCAAATGCAGTATACGGAAGTTCCCAGGCTAGGGGTCGAATTGAAGCTGCAGCTGCAGGCCTATGCCACAGCCACAGCAATGCAGGATCCAGTATGCATCTGTGACCTACACCACAGTTCAATGCCAGATCCTTAACTCAATGAGCAAGGCCAGGTATTGAACCCACATCCTCATGGATACTGGTCAGGTTCATAACCTGCAGAGCCGCAATGAGAATGCCCTATAGATCACATTTTAAATCATCTAGACCAAAATGTAACTAATGGATTATCTAGTCTAACTTTCTCAAATTTAATGATAAGATAGCTAAGATCAAGAGAGACATCAGGCAGAGTTCCTACTGTGGTATAATATGTTAAGAATTCAACTGAAGTGTGTTGGGTCGCTGTGAAGGTATGGGTTTGATACTCAGCCTGGCACAGTGGATCAAAAGGATCTGGTGTTGCCACAGCTGTGGTATAGGTCTCTGCTGTGGCTTGGATTTGATCCCTGGCCTGGGAATTTCCATGTGCCTTGAGCGTGGCCATTAAAAAAAGGGGGGGCGGAGCATGACAGCAAAACGTGGTAAAACACAGTCTAAAATTCATGTCTTTGGCATATTTATAAATAACTGACTTGATCACATAGGAAAATGAAGTGCATACTCTAAATGTTATCAAAATAGCTCGTAATCTTTCTCCATATTGGGTGTAAAGCAGATTTCACATATTTGCATGATTTTTGTTTTTCAGGAGTTTATGATATTATCAGAAAATGTTAAAGATGTTAATATAAACATACAAAATGTTACTGTGGAATTAGTAATTCTCTGTATGTTAGCACAAAAACTTTCACCATTTTCACCTTCCTGTCTTATTGGTCCAGAAATTTACAGATGTTTATGCCTCCACATATTTTGCATATTGCTCTTTTTTACCTAGCATCACATTCATTATTTTAATATTTTAGTATAAAGTAAACAGATAAGTTTATTTTAAACTTATCTGAATAAATATCTTATTATATATATTATGTATATATACACACTATGGTGAATAATTAATCAAAATAGATATATATTCTTATTCATAATTATTCTGTCAACAGTTTCACTAATCTTTCACAAATTCTTCTACAGTAGATTACACAAAATTAAGAAGTAAACTGGGAGTCCCCATGTGGCACAGCAGAAACGAGTCTGACTAGTATCAATAAAGATGCAGGTTTGATCCCTGGCATCACTCAGTGGGTTAAGTATCTGGCATTGCCATGAGCTGTGGTCTAGGTCACAGATTCAACTCAGATCCTGAGTTGTTGCGGCCGTGGAAAAGGCCAGCAGCTGCAGCTCCAATTTGACCCCTAGCCTGGGAACTTCCATATGCTGTGGGTGCACCCCTAAAAAACTAACAAAACACAAAAAACAAATGAACAAAAAAAAATAAGCTGATAAGAGTACTAAAGAGACTTTATGAGCCAGATGAAAGAATTCAAAGCAGTTTCATGGGGCAGTTTGTGAATCAGGGCAGTAGGATTCAATACATTTTTAAGAGGCCAGATTAATGTCAATTTTCATTGAGATAAGCAGAGGCTTGAGAAATGCATCACAGGCAGGACCATGGAGAGCTCTATGGTTTGCAGTCCATTTACTCCGGACTGCAATTGGGTTGATTTCACCCCTCTGGAGTTTCACTCAATAGGCTTAAAAGTATTCCAACCAATTATTGGGATTACTGGCCCTATTGAAACAGGTAACAAATCCAGGAGTCTTAAACTTTAGTGGCTTGTCCAGAAATCATTCAATTTTGAAGAACTTAAGTGTAGAATCACTTTAGGGATGTGGGGGGAGGTAGTCAGAATCAAGTAAACTTATTTAAAGCCTTAAGACTGTGTGGGAGTTCTCTGAAAAAGAATGGATGTGCATGTATACATAACTGAATCATTTTGTTGCACAGCAGAAATTATCACAACATTGTAACTCAACTACAATAAAACTTTAAAAAATGAAAAATACTGTGGGTATGTGTATACAAAGGTTTTATTTAAATATAATGATGAAATAGCAAATAACACAATAAATAGCAACTTAATTTCTAAAGATTAAAATGACTAGGAGTTCCCATCGTGGCTCAGTGGTTAACGAATTTAACTAGGAACTATGAGGTTGTGGGTTCGATCCCTGGCCTTACTCAGTGGCTTAAGGATCTGGTGTTGCCATGAGCTGTGGTGTAGTTTGCAGACATGGCTTGGATCCCGCATTGCTGTGACTGGTGTAGGCCGGTGGCTACAGCTCCAATTCGACCCCTAGCCTGGGAACCTCCATATGCCGCGGGAGCAGCCTAAGAAATGGCAAAAAAGACCAAAATAAATAAATAAATAAATAAATAAATAAATAAATAAATAAATAAAATGGGTAATCAACAATAAATTTTTAATTGAAAAATAAAATAAAAAATAAAAATGAGAATAATATAAAATTTATTTTGCTCCTTTCTTCCTAGAAATTTTTTAATGTGTCTCTTCTTTTTAGGTCAAAGAAATTGATTTAAATTCATTTTGTATTGTTGGAAAATTTTTGCATTATGAGACATTTGTATATTTGTTAGATTCTTCATTCTCAACTTCTACCTTACTTGTCAATACCTTTCCCCCTCCAATCTAAAAAAAAGTAGAGGATTTTTATTAGAAATTTATATTATACTCACTCTCACTCACACACACACACACACACACACACACACACACACACGCCCAGGAAACATAAGGATTTGAGGCATATGGATGTCAGGCTCTCTTGCACATGACCTTTATTTCTGGTGCTCAACGAATGAGTTACTCAGACTTTTAATTCATAAAACATTTAGTTATTATCCAGGAATAACAACAATCTTTGAGTTGTGAATATAAAATCACATTTATTAAACATTTACATGTTTGATGCTATGCAAGACAAGCTCACTTTATTATATCCTCATAAAGACTGGATTTTTTTAAGTAAGATAGAAGCCATTAGAGAATTTTAAGGTGAGAAATACCTTAATAAGTTGTTAATATAGTGCTTAATGGTAGAGCCATAGAATTAAATTCTAGGCTTGAGACTCTGATAGTTTAATTTGGGCAACTGTTTGATCTTTACATAGCTCAGTTTCCATATATGTAAAGTTAAAATGAGACCTAATGATAGTGCTGTTTTGAGGGGGGAAAAAAAGAAGTAAAATGCAGGCCCCAGTATTCTCACATATGAAGTTGTCGAAAACATTTAATATCATAATATAATCTAGATTTTAATATATCATTCTGACTGCTGTGTGGAGAATGGGTTGTATGAAAAAGAGTGAAGCAGACAGATCAGCTCGGAAGAAATTACAATAGCCCAATCCCAGATGATAGTGGCTTGCAAGCATAGTGAGGAGAAAACTGAACTTACTTAAAGAGTATTTTTGAGATAGCGTTCACAAGACTTGATGATAAATTGGACAAGGGTTGAGTAAATAACAAAGATCAAAAAATTAACAAAATGAAAATGCAGTCTATGGACTGGGAGAGAATATTTGCAAACCGTGAATCAAATAGATTTATATCCAAAATTTATAAAGAACTTATATAATGAATAACAGGCATCACCACCACAACAAAAAATCTGATTAAAAAATAGGGATATGTTCTTTTTTAATGGCTGAATAGTATTCCATTGTGTATATATACCACATCTTCCTAATGCAATCATCTGTTGATGTATGGAACTAGAGACTTTCATACTAAGTGAAGTAAATCAGAAAGAGAAAGACAGATATCATATGATGTCACTTATATCTGGAATCTAATGTATAGCACAAATGAACCTTTCCACAGAAAAGAAAATCATGGACTTGGAGAATAGACTTATGGTTGCCAAGGAGGAGGGGGAGGGAGTGGGATGGATGGGGTGCTTGGGGTTAATAGATGCAGACTATTGCCTTTGGAATGGATTAGCAATGAGATCCTTCTGTGTAGAACTGGGAACTATGTCTGGTCAATTATGATGGAGCATGATAATATGAGAAAAAAGAATCTGTACATGTATATGTAACTGGGCCACCATCTGTACAGTAGAAAATTGACAGAACACTGTAAACCAGCTATAATGGAAAAAAATAAAAATCATTATATATAAAAAATAGGGATATGAACTAAATATAAATTTTCCAAAGAAGACATCCATATGGTCAACATTTACATGAAAAAAAAATGCTCAACAGTAATTATCAGGGAAATGCAAATCAAAAATCAAGAAGAAAAGAGGTAATGAGTGTTACTGGCAAGCATCTGGAGAAAAACAAATCCTTGCACATTGTTGGTAGGAAAATAAGCTGGTTTAGCCACTATGAAGGACAGTATAGAGATTCCTCAAAAAAAAAAAAAAATAGAACTACCATACAATATAGCAATCCCACTTCTGGGTACATATTCAAAGGAAATGAAAACAGATTATTGAGGACATATATCCATTTTCATGATCTTTTCAGCATTAACCAAGATGTAGAGACAGCCTGTATCAGTCAACAAATGAGTGAATAGAGAAGACATGGCATGTATATATGCTACACACACTTGAACACCATTCAGACATGAGAAAAAAGAAATTCTTACCATTTACTGCAACATGGATGGATCGTCTGAACATTATGCTAAGTGGGATAAGCCAGACAAAGAAAAACAAATGCTGTACACTATCTCTTATATATGGGATATAAAAAGAACCAAATTTAAAAACACAGAGCATGAAATTGTGGTTATCAGGGCCTGGGGGTGGGGGAATATGAAAGATGTTGTTTAAGGCTACATACTAGCAGATAAGTAAGTCCATGAGTACTCAGATTATAGACCAAAAAAATATAAACAACAAACTTGCTAAGAGAATAAATCTTGTTATTAAGATAATTATGTGGCATGACAGAGATGTCAGCTAATGCTATAATGACAATAAAATTGTGATATAAATACATCAGCTCAAGATGTTATGGCTCTTAAACTTACACAATGTTATAGGTGAATTATATCCCAATAAAAGAGAAAAATGGACAAATTTGTGCTATAAAAGCTGCAGAAATACAAAAAACCATAGGAGAATACTATGAACAACTGTATGGCAACAAGTTTGACAATCTGCAAGAAATGGACAATTTTCTAGAATCTTACAGCCTGCCAAAACTGAATCAAGCAGAAACAGACCAACTGAACAGACCAATCACTAGAAATGAAATTGAAGAGGTCATAAAATCACTCCCTACAAATAAAAGTCCAGGACCAGATGGCTTCACAGGTGAATTTTATCAAACATATAAAGAGGAATTGGTGCCCATCCTCCTTAAACTCTTTCAAAAGGTTGAAAAAGAAGGAATACTCCCAAAGACATTCTATGAGGCCACCATCACCCTCATTCCAAAACCAGACAGAGATACCACCAAAAAAGAAAACTATCGCCCAATATCATTGATGAATACAGATGCAAAAATTCTCAACAAAATCTTAGCCAACCGAATCCAACAACATATCAAAAAGATCATACACCATGACCAGGTAGGGTTCATCCCAGGTTCACAAGGATGGTTCAACATACGCAAATCAATCAGCATCATACACCACATTAACAAAAAAAAAGTCAAAAATCATATGATCATCTCAATAGACGCAGAAAAAGCATTTGACAAAGTCCAACATCCATTCATGATCAAGACCCTCGCCAAAGTGGGTATAGAGGGAACATTCCTGAATATAATCAAAACCATTTATGATAAACCCACAGCAAATATAATCCTCAATGGGGAAAAACTGAAAGCCTTCTCACTCAAATCTGGAACAAGACAGGGATGCCCACTCTCACCACTGCTCTTCAACATAGTTTTGGAAGTCTTAGCCACAGCAATTAGACAAACAAAAGAAATAAAAGGCATCCATATAGGAAGAGAAGAGATCAAACTGTCACTGTATGCAGATGACATGAGACTATACATAGCAAACCCTAAGGACTCAACCCCAAAACTCCTTGAACTGATTAATAAATTCAGCAAAGTGGCAGGATATAAGATTAACATTCAGAAGTCAGTTGCATTTCTGTATACCAGCAATGAAACATTAGAAAAGGAATACAAAAACACGATACCTTTTAAAATTGTACCTCACAAAATCAAATACCTCGGAATACACCTGACCAAGGAGGTAAAGGACCTATATGCCGAGAACTATAAAACTTTAATCAAAGAAATCAAAGAAGATGTAAAGAAATGGAAAGATATTCCATGTTCCTGGATTGGCAAAATCAATATTGTAAAAATGGCCATACTACCCAAAGCAACCTACAGATTCAATGCAATCCCTATCAAATTACCCATGACATTTTTCACAGAACTAGAACAAACAATCCAAACATTTATATGGAACAACAAAAGACCCAGAATCGCCAAAGCAATCCTGAGAAACAAAAACCAAGCAGGAGGCGTAACTCTCCCAGACTTCAAGAAATACTACAAAGCCACAGTCATCAAAACAGTGTAGTACTGGTATCAAAACAGACAGACAGACCAATGGGACAGAATAGAGAATCCGGAAATAAACCCTGACACCTATGGTCAATTAATCTTTGACAAGGGAGGCAGGAACATAAAATGGGAAAAGGAAAGTCTATTCAGCAAGCATTGCTGGGAAACCTGGACAGCTGCATGCAAAGCAATGAAACTAGAACACACCCTCACACCATGCACAAAAATAAACTCCAAATGGCTGAAAGACTTAAATATACGACAGGACACCATCAAACTCCTAGAAGAAAACATAAGCAAAACACTCTCTGACATCAACCTCATGAATATTTTCTCAGGTCAGTCTCCCAAAGCAATAGAAATAAGAGCAAAAATAAACCCATGGGACCTCATCAAACTGACAAGCTTTTGCACAGCAAAGGAAACCAAAAAGAAAACAAAAAGACAACTTACAGAATGGGAGAAAATAGTTTCAAATGATGCAACTGACAAGGGCTTAATCTCTAGAATATATAAGCAACTTATACAACTCAACAGCAAAAAAACCAATCAATCAATGGAAAAATGGGCAAAAGACCTGAATAGACATTTCTCCAAAGAAGATATACAGATGGCCAGAAAATACTTGAAATAATGCTCAACATCGCTGATTATAAGAGAAATGCAAATCAAAACTACCATGAGATACCACCTCACACCAGTCAGAATGGCCATCATTCATAAATCCACAAATAACAAGTGCTGGAGGGGCTGTGGAGAAAAGGGAACCCTCCTGCACTGTTGGTGGGAATGTCAACTGGTACAGCCACTATGGAGAACAGTTTGGAGATACCTTAGAAATCTATACATAGAACTTCCATATGACCCTGCAATCCCAGTCTTGGGCATCTATCCGGAAAAGCTCTACTTAAAAGAGACACTTGCACCCGCATGTTCATTGCAGCACTATTCACAATAGCCAGGACATGGAAACAATCCAAATGTCCATCAACAGATGATTGGATTCGGAAGAAGTGGTATATATACACAATGGAATACTACTCAGCCATAATAAAGGATGACATAATGCCATTTGCAGCAACATGGATGGAACTAGAGAATCTCATACTGAGTGAAATGAGCCAGAAAGACAAAGGCAAATACCATATGATATCACTTATATCTGGAATCTAATATCCAGCACAAATGAACATCTCCTCAGAAAAGAAAATCATGGACTTGGAGAAGAGATTTGTGGTTGCCTGATGGGAGGGGGAGGGAGTGGGAGGGATCGGGAGCTTGGGCTTATCAGACACAACCTAGAATAGATTTACAAGGAGATCCTGCTGAATAGCATTGAGAACTATGTCTAGATACTCATGTTGCAACAGAAGAAAGGGTGGGGGAAAAACTGTAATTGCAATGTATACATGTAAGGATAACCTGACCCCCTTGCTGTACAGTGGGAAAATAAAAAAAGAAAAAAAGAGAAAAAAAAAAGAAAAATAAAAAAAAGCTCATGGTTAAGTAAAGCAAATGCTACACCTATTAGCAATTTTTTAGCAATTGCTGTTTTCTGATGGAAAATATATTGATGAAATATCTAGATATTCCTCCTCCCATTGTTTCACAACTTTGATCCTCTTCATTTTAAGTTTTAAAAAATGCCAAGATTCTATACATTATATACATCATTTATTATGTGAATTGTTTATTGTTGGTCTTCATCTAGTAGAATGTAAGCTCTTTGAGGGCAGGATTTTTTTCACTGATATATATCTTAATAATCTAAAATGATACTTAGCACAAAGTAGATGTTTAATAAATATTTGTTGAATACATGAGTGACTGAATATATAAATAAAAATGAGAGATGAAGGATGAAAACTATATTTTTGGCTGCAGGAATTGTGTTGGTAATGTTATTTTCTGAAATAGGAAAGGCTAGGGCAAAAAGTTTTAGGGAGAAGCAAAACTTTCTTTGGGACCTCCAAATTAAGATAATATCTGGAGTTCCCATCGTGGCTCAGTAGTTAGCGATTCCGACTAGGAACCATGAGGTTGCGGGTTCGATCCCTGGTCTTGCACAGTGGGTTAACAATCTGGCGTTTCCGTGAGCTGTGGTGTGGGCTGCAGATGCGGCTCGGATCCCACGTTGCTGTGGCTCTGGTGTAGGCTGGCAGCTACAGCTCCGGTTTGACCCCTAGCCTGGCAACCTCCGCATGCCAAAGGAGCAGCCCAAAAAATTGCAAAAGACCAAAAAAAAAAATAATAATATAAAGTAAAAATAAAAATAAAAGAGATAATATCACTACTCAGAGATTCCAACTGTACAGATATCATTTCACTAAACAAAAACATCAAGAGTCTTTGGGTTTTAAAAAAAGACCACCTTTTAAAATTTATATCTCCATGTGTACCTGTAATTTTTTTGTTGTTTGAAGTAGGATGAGAAAAATTGGAAGCAGTACTATTTTGTAGGTAAGAGAACTGTGTCTCAGAGACCTTAATGAAGCTGTCTAATATTAGTAATATTGGAGATTCAAATCAAGGTCTTTTGGATTTAATGACTTGAGGTTTCCTTTGCTAATCCTTAAAAACCAAACAAAAACAACTTCCTTCAGTATATGGAAATTCCTGGATAGGGCTTGAGTCAGAGTTACAGCTGCTAGCCTATGCAACAGCCATGGCAACTTGAGACCCAACTGTGGTCTAGACTGCAGCTTGCAGCAATACTGGATCCTTAATCCACTGAGTGAGGCCAGGGATCAAACCCGTATCCTCACTGATATTAGGTCAAGTCCTTAACCTGTTGAGCAACAATGGGAACTCTACTAATCTTAACAATCTATGCTGTAGAACCTATTTTCTTAGAAGATCAGATTCATTGTTCTTGATTCTTTGTTCAGGATGCTTTCCCAAGAAGTTTCTCAGTTTGACTTATCATAATATTATATTAGGTTGGCTCATGTATATTGGAATGCATCCATCCATTCATTCATTTATTCAACAAATATGTACATATTAAGTACCTATTGTGTGGATGCACTATTCTAGATAACGTGAGTAAAGCAGTGAAAAGAAATCTCCCTGCCGTCTTACTAGAGAAGAAAGAGATTACAAATACATATTTAATATAATTTTAGGTGATGATAAGAGCTATGAAGAAAAGCAAATCAATATAACTTGTTGAACAGGAATAAGGATGCTATTTGAAGATGGTAGGCCGGAAACCATCTATGATTGGTTGAATAAGGAACAGAATGAGCTGGGGCAGTTGCCTAAAGAATATGTAAAGCAGAGATTCTCACACTTGAGTACACATAAAATCACCTGGAGGACTTGCCAAAACAGATTTCTGAGCCAGGTCCCCAGCGTTTCTGATTCAGTAGTTCTGCAGAGGAGCCTGAAAATTCTGCATTTTTAACAAGGTTCTCCTGATGATGCTGGCTCAGGGACCACACTGTGAATATCACCGACCTAAGAAATGATCTCTTCAGGGAGAGTAACCTGATCACAAAGACAAGGAGAATATTTCAAGGCTTTGAGAAATAGCAAAGCAATAAGAGTGACCTGAACTTGGTGATGAGCCAGATCATTGAGGCTATAAAATGTTTCTTCCATTTCCTTCTGCATACCACAATTCTGTGCCCTCACAGGAGAACAACCTCTTCTCTCCTTCCCAGGCATCCACTAACGAGCCCTCTGCTCCATCCCACCTTGATCCACTTGGGTATATTATTGCAAAATGGTGAGAATATGATGTCTCTCTTTGTCTGCTATATTGACATGCTAGTAGGGAGCAAGGTGTCATGTTACTCCATCTTCAGCTAATGACTGTTATTCCCAGTGAGTCTAAGTTTTCTCGTTATTGGAAAAGAGGAATACATATTTTGGGGAATAGAGGCATGATTGTATTATGTTTCATTACCTTAGTGGAAAAATAGGCAGAAAGAAAAAACTAAAAAGACTGGAGAAGAATGTGGAGAATTCATGTTGCACTAACTGATAGCAACAGCTCATAAAATGTGCCATCATTTCCTTAATGTCTGTATTCTTCACTAGATCAAAACCTATCAGGAACAGGATTTATGTCTGTTTTACTCACAATTTTAATTTTTTACATGGGATATGTAAGCACAAAATAAACATTTGTGGGATGAATACATGTGAAACACATGAGAAATTTTGGAGGACAATTTTTTTTTTCTGTCACATTTAAAATCACATTGTTGTGAACCACTCAAAGAACTTGCCTTTATAAAGAAAAAAGTGGTTTGCTGCACCATTGCCAAAACCATCCTCTAAGAAATGTGATGTGAGACCCATCTCGAAACCCTTAGAATGTGCCCTTCAACTATTGTTTCCATTCTCAACCTCCAGTTTTAATTTGTTTTCTTACATCAACATCTTCGAAATCTCAGCCTTGCTGTTTTTTGCCTTTAAGCCTTTGTTGATACAATCTGCCTGTTGTTTTATGTGGCAATAAAATCACCACATTTAGATTGCCATTAATCCATTTTAAAAGTTAGGGAGTGCCAAGGAGAACACTTTTATTTCTGTCTCATTTGGTATGTTGTTTTAGTTCAGGAATTTCTTGAATGTTTCTACAGCAACATATCACCAAAAAAGGAAAGAAGCATTGATGTAAGCCTTGCCTCATGCCATTGAGTTACTGGCCCTGTTAAAACTGTTCATTCTTTGATTCTTTGAAATTAGATTCAAGTTCACAAAGACTTTATCATTCTTCCTTTCAGAAAACTTCATCACAAATAAAGACTACCCAAAGATAAGGAAATTAAAACATATTAAGAAAGTTAATTCGTGAATTTGTCATATTCGGTTCTTAAAAATATTACAGCTGAATAGCTCATCTTTTCTACAGGTTTCTGAGTCAAAATTCATTTTTTGACTTGTAAATAATTTCAGTGTATTCAAAATCAAAGGTTTTTGAAATTTTTACAATCATATAACAATTTTTTTTTTTTTTTTTTTTTTGCTGTTTAGGGCTGCAGCCAGACATATGGATATTCCCAGCCTAGGGGTTGAATCGGAGCTTCAGCTGCTGGCCTCTGCCACAGCCATAGCAATGCCAGATCCAAGCTGCATCTGTGACCTACACCACAGCTCATGGCAACGCTGGATCCTTAAGCCACTGAGCCAGGCCAGGGATTGAGCCCACATCCTCATGGATGCTAGTCAGATCCATTTCTGCTGAGTCATGAAGGGAATTCCAGTAAATGGTAAGGAGTAAGATCACCTGAAAATAAGATATTAAGTAAAGTGATTAAAATTAAAATGTATCTAATTTAGAAGTAAAAGATGTATCAAATAAATTGCCTATTATATTAAGTATTATAGTATTGTAGAGTGAAGTTATCCTGGAAAACTTCTACATAAACAAAATGGGACCACTTTTAACTTATGGATCACTCTTCAATGATTGATATACAGTTATGACAAGAGCTTGTTTATGTGACTACACTGATGAGTTTGTCATGTGGTTTACCTATTTTGAATTTTCTGTATACACTTTTTACTGTGTGAAAAAAATTGTGTTCTCTTGAGCAATTTTCCCTTTCATTTTTTTTTTTTTTTTTTTAATACAGAGGGGTTTAAAAATTAGAGTTTTCTTGGAGTTCCTGACCTGGCTCAGCGGTTAACGAACCCTATTAGCATCCATGAAGGTGCGGGTTCGATCCCTGGCCTTGCTCAGTGGGTTAAGGATCTGGTGGTGTTGCCATGAACTGTGGTGTAGGTTACAGATACGGCTCAGATCCCCTGTTGCTGTGGCTCTGGTGTAGGCTGGCAGCTACAGCTCCGATTCGACCTCTAGCCTGGGAACCTCTATTTGCTGCTGGCGCGGCCCTAAAAGACAAAAACAAACAAACAAAAAAACAACAAAAAAACCCCAAAAATTTAGTTTTCCTAAATATATTGCAATAAGAGAAACATGGCAGATGTGAGTAGGCTGGTGTGGGAAATATGTGGTTAAAGACAAAATAAAGGTCATCAGACTCTCCTACTTTTAATTTTAGAATTTTTAGAAATTGAGTTGTTTATGAGAACACTTTAGAAATTAATCAACACATCTTATGCCATATCTATGTTTACTTACTGTATACATACAGAATTATAAAAAAAAGTTTAAGGAAAAGTAATAATTATTATTTTTATCTTTATAAATAATTTACAATGGAATAAGCCAGACTTATTGAAGATCTATAAAATATTTTTTAAATTTATTTTTATTTATGCATTTTAAAATTTATTTTTATTATTATAATTAACAAATATATAGTTGCATAAAACATAGTGATTTGATATTTTTACACATTTTAAATGATCACCACAATAAGTCTAGTTACCATCTATCATCACAAAAAATCATTATAATATCATTGACCATATTTCCTTTGTGTACATTACATCCCTATGACTTATTTATTTTATAGCTGCAAATTTGTACCTCTTAATCCTCTTCATTTACCTTGTCCATCTTCCTATTCTCCTCCTTTGTGGTAACTACCAGTTTGTTCTCTCTATGAGTCTGTTTCTGTTTATTTGTTGCCGGTTTTTTTTTTTTTTTTTTTAAAGTCCACATATAAATTAAATCACACAGCATGTTTCTTTATCTGAGAACACGTACACTGTTTGTGGGAATGTAAATTGGAGCAGCAACTATGGAACACAATATGAAGGGTTCCCCCAAAACTAAAAATAAAACTACCATATAATCCAGCAGTTCTGTTTCTGGGTATTTACTCAAAGAAACCAAAAATGCTAAATTGAAAACATAAATAAGCTTATATTCATTGTAGTACTCTTTACAATAGCCAAGCTATGGAAGTGACCTAAATGCCCATCAATAGATGAATGGATAATGAAGATGTGGTGTATATACACAGTAATGGAACATTACTCAGCTATGATAAAGAATGAGTTTGCCAGGTAAAGCAACATGGATGGACCTGGAGGGTATTATGCAAAGTGAAATAAGGTGATAATATTTTCTTATTTCTAATTGTAGCCTATTCTTTTCCAGTTAAAGAAGATCTTTTTACATTTCTTTGAAGGCTGATTTAGTGGGGATGAATTCCTATAGCTTTGCTTATCTGGGAAGCTCTCTCTCCTTCAGTTCTGAATAATAACCTTGCCAGATGGAATATTCTAGGTTGTAAGGTGATGTTGTTTTTTTTCCTTTCAGCACTTGAAGTATATCTTGCTAATCCTTTCTGGCCTGTAAAGTTTCCATTGAATAATCTAATGATAGTCTTATGAGGTTTCCTTTACATGTGATTAGTTGTTTTTCTCTTTCTGCCTTTAAGATTCTCTCTTTATCTTTAAATTTTGACCTTTTGATTATGATACATCTTGGTATGGCTCTATATGGGTTCATCTGGTTTGAGACTCTCTGTGCTCCCTGTCCCTGGATGGGTTTCCTTGCCCAGGTTAAGGAAGATTTTAGTTATTATTTCTTTAAGTAAGTTTTCTATCCCTTTCGCTCTTCTCCTGGGCTGCCTATAATGAAGCTGTGATTCGACCCCTAGCCTGGGAACTTCCATATGCTGTAGGTGTGGCCCTCAAAAGACAAAAAAGAATAAAACTAAAATTAAAAATAATTCTCCTTTTTGGTGTTCTGATTGAGTGATTTCCTCTATCTTCCAAATTCCTTATCCAGTCTTCTTTTATCATCTAATCTGATGTTGATTCCCTCTCTTATAGATATACATATTTTACTTGCAGTTATTATATTCTTAAGCCCTGGGTTCATCCTTATTTTTCTAAGTCTTTTTTGACATTCTCACTGAGTTCCTCCATTCTTCTCCAGAGTTCACTGTGCATCCTTGTGATCATTTATTTGAACTTTTTATTTGTTAAATTACTTAGTTCTGTTTCATTTGTATTTTTTTTCTTGGTTTTATTTTGTTCTTTCATTTAGAACATATTCCTCTGTCTCATGTTGTTTGATGGTCAGTTTTTGTTTCTATGTATCAGGTGAAACCATTACCACTGTTGGCCTTAAATGTGGGACCTCATGAAGATTGCTTGCACCTGGAGGCTTTGACTGGCTGGCTAGAGCTGGAGGATGTGTGAACCGGAAGCAGTCCTGGCGGAGTGCTGCACCTGAGACCACTTTGGCAGGGCAGCTGGGGGTGGGGCCAGCACAAGTCATTTGAGCCCTGGGGAGACACAAACAACACTGCTTGCTGTGGCATTCAACCTCCACTAGGTTCCAGCAGTTTTGGATGGTTTGCGGAAGCTCTAAGGTTAGTAAATGAATTTCTTTTCAGTACAGTATAAGTGCTATTTAAATTTCTGGGTTTTTTTGCACTCTACCCCAGCATGGGTGAATCGGGGCTCAGCCTCTCGTAATATCCCTCCATACTGCAGGTCCCTGTGTCCAGAGGACTGTGGATATACTTTCTCTGGCTTTCCTACCTGTTTCTGTGTGGTCCTTCCATGTGCAGCAGCTGCCCAATAAACCCTCAGGTCTTCAGGAGGAAATGCT
Organism: Sus scrofa; assembly: GCF_054392235.1. Taxonomy (NCBI): domain Eukaryota; kingdom Metazoa; phylum Chordata; class Mammalia; order Artiodactyla; family Suidae; genus Sus; species Sus scrofa. The sequence continues at coordinate 111,843,157 of NC_139385.1, read as the reverse complement.
TTACATGCAGGTGTAGATTCAGTGTATCCAGGGAAGAAGTTGAGCTCAGGGTCTTCCTTCACCACCATTTTGGATGACTCTTTCTACAGAAGCTTTATTGCTCCAAAGACAAACTAGTGTAAACAAAAATTTGTAAATTCTTTTTTTTTTAAATCACACCCCTTCTATATGAAAATATTGACATAAAATCTTTCAGTCAGTACTATTTGGCTGCTACAAAGTATTCTTTTCCCATAATGATCATAGCTAGAACTAGAGAACTCCTATAAATTATTATGACTTGGAATTTATTTAAAGTAAGAACATGTTAGCATTATTAAAACAAAATTGGAAGGCAAAATTTATATTTTTATCACATTGATTGAATGGGTGGGGACCTTACTTCTTTATAAATTTCATGTTTAAATATTATCTCCAAAGTAGTTTTTTAATCTGTGGTAACATCGATTTTAAGGAATATTTTAAGATATATCTGGATACAAAAATGAGAGTGTATGGTGCTACCTTTTTCCTGTAATGCATATGAAAAATTCAAATATCCCAAGGGAACATATGAACAAGGGGGACAGCATTAAGTAAAGCTGGTAATAGGTAGAGTTGGGATAAACAGAGGAAAAACAAAGCAAATGGAAATAGGAATCTCAGAGTGATATGGAAATAATTTATACAAAATCACTTTCAATACTGGTCACAGTGGACTGTGTGGCCAGAAATCTCCTCATGGACCAAATCCAAAAATGAAGTTTTCTGTTGGCCTCTTCCTTGGTGGCATAAAGGAGCATTTGACAGTTTCCTCTATTGTGGCCTCTTGCCCTCATAAGAAGCTTGCATCATCTTGGCAATAATACCATTTTAGATTGTTAGCTAGGCCCTCCAGAGTTAGAGTGATGAATTACAAAACACTTTTATTCTCCTACAGACAATAATAACAGTAAAATGTTCTTCAGCACAAATGTTAATGTTTCTAAGGGAGTTCACACAGATTAGATATTATTTCCTTAACAAGTTTTGGTGAAATAAAGTTGAATGTTGATATCTACCAAGATGGACACTGAGTACACTTTATCAGATGATTTAATGAGAACTGGATATAATCCCCCACAGATAACAGATTATAGCTAGGATAACTGTTGCAAGCAGATATTTGAAATATCAGATTTTGCTTGTTAATGTAAAAATTCTTTTAAAAGATGGGGGTGAAATTCCATCACACAGCTTTTATTATTTTCTTCAACAAAGGCCCTTATCTTATGGCCAAAAGATAGCTGAGAAATAGACATCTCTGTTTCCTGAAGGTGAATCGCTGGCTTGAGAATGACTTATAAAGTTTGCAGGAGGCAAGCAAAGTGGGAGCTTGGACAAGAATTACTGATTTTCAGGTGTGTGTGTGTAAAAGGAGAGAGAGAGGGAAAATAAATCTGTGTACTTATTTGCAGTGAGTTAAGAGAGGAAGAGAGAGAGAGGGAAGTAAGAAAAGGGTATACACGTGTTAGTATTTTACCTTCAATGCAAAGTAGAACTGGAAGCATAATGATAATAGAAACACATCTTTATGCTTCACATGGCTGAAGAGATACCATCAGTCTTAGAGCATGGTAAGCCTCAAATAAAAAAAGTATTCAGTGCTGATCCTTTTCCTAAAGAAGCATAGCAGATGAAGAAATGCCCACAGAAAATACACACAGCATCCTTTCCTTGAAGTATTAATCTGAGAAGAGGTTTTTGAACACCCTTGACTAATTATTATGGTTTCCCCAATGTGTCCAGGAGACAATTATTGCTGTGTCTGACTTTTATAAAACCAAGCTGCCGTTTGGGGTATTCTAATACTTGAAATTTCATTCCTACTCTAGCTATGTTCAAATTAATCACACAGACAAAATTGATGTTGAATATTGCAATTCAGAGGAATCTTCACCTTATTATTTAAGTTTTTTGTTTCTATTTAGTTCATGATTTAGGTTTTATTCTATATTCAGGGGACACAGTGATCCTACAGTTTTAATTTTATATGCTTTGTCCTTTACAATGCTTTGGCTGTCATTTTTTCCTCCTCATCTGTAATTCCTGATCTAGAAATGAGTTATCCTCATCAAATAGCATCACGGAGGAGTTTAGGAAAGCTGTTTTCAGCAATAAAGTTAAACTTCAGTAGTTCTCCTGATTGACTTTAGTTCTTAGGATTTCTTCCAAGAAGTTTAGACATGGTTAGTGAGGAAGGAAAAAAGCAGAGGAAGAGGAGAAATACTGTACAGTCTTTTGTAGTATGGCAGAGAAAACTTCCAAATATATAATCTATATATTTTAGTAGTAGTTTAAAGAATTATGCAATAGTACACAAATTATTTGGGCATACAGTTGGTAAATCTTGGGAGGTGTTTAAGTTTGTAGAATAAAAACCCCTCAATTTGAAAGATTGTTTTATGTTCAAGTATATCATACCAGGCTGTAATAACACAGAAATGAGACATGGTAATTGAAAAATGAGCAAACACATGGTCTTAAGAATGAAGGGAACTATATTCAAGAACCATACCTCCTGCAAGTATTCGTATATGTTGTATTATAGTCTCCACAAGTTGGAATAGAGAACATCATAGCATTAAGATGTTTCTGAACAGAGAACACATAGAAAGTGTACATGTGTTTACTGAATTAAATTACTATCAAAACTTTCCTATGTAGTGAGGTCAAGTCACCTTCCTAGGTTTCTCTGGCATTATATTATAAATTTTATAATAAAATTTCATAAGATGATAGCTTAACTTATTAAAATTTGGTATATTCTGGCAACTTCTCTGTAGAGTTTTGCTGATTTCAGATACAAATAAAAATTAATATTCCCAGCTACATAATATAAATATTGATTAAATGTTAATATTCTGTTTTTCCTTAACACATAGCCAGTCATAGCCAGGTTTTACTGTAAATTTAACTGCTTGCCTACTTAAGAAGTCCGTCAAGTTTCTTGAAGGCAGGGATTTTATCTTATTTGGATTATATCTCTGGCACTGACACAGAATTAAAATATGAATTTCAAGTATAGAAACAGTATGTTTTTGTACAAATATGTCTTTATTCTAGTCGTCTCTGTATCTAGGAATAAGCACTGATTTTCAGAATTAATCTTCATTGTCTAATAATATGTATCAACTATATATCTCAATAAAAATAACCTATAAACGTGTAGTCATTGTCAGAAATTTAAATGAATTAGAATTATTTCAATGCTGTTAGTAAATATTTTTCTGTAAAATGCTAGATAATAAATATTATAGGCTCTACAGGCCAAAATGAATCTATTGCAACTACTAAATTCTGCCGTTATTGTGCAAAAGTATCCACAGAAAATACTTTAAAAATGGATGTAGCTGTGTTTTGAGAAAACTCTGTTGACAAAAACAGGTGGCAGAGTGGAGTTGGCCAATAGGCCATGGTTTATCTACTCCTGGTTTTATTATATCATTAAATTCACTATTCATTCCCCATATTCAATCTCACTCCTTGCCTGAGTGATAACCATTGCTAAAAATTTCCCATATATACTTTCAAATAGATTTCTATGCATGTATTCATATACAGTTTCTTTAAACAAATAGGAAGTTATTATAACTTTTTTCACTTGATCTTTTTCATTTACCCATTGGAGATTTTGCCATAATTTTGTAGGTAGATCTCCGTTTTTCCTTTTAACTAGTGCCAATTATTTTATTATACATATACTCTATGAGGTATTCTAAATCATTCCCCTATTGATAGATTTTTAGATTGTTTTAGTTTTTGACATTTCAAGTAATTCTAAGAATGTATATACTCATTCTTAGACTTTATACCTTGATCAGTTGACTTTTGCAAATCACCCCAATACCTAGCAGCCTAGAAAAAACAGCAATCCTTTTGTTTATCTCTCATGTTTTCTGGGGGTTAGGAATCGGGAAAGACTTTGATGGGCAGTCCTAGTTCAAGGTCTCTCATGAAGTTGCAGTTAAACAATGGCTGGAACTAGAAGAGAAAGGTTATGGAGCAGCCGGGGGACTAGCCAGGCAAGTCTGTGCCGTGTCTTATCAGGGTGTGGTCACTCCATGTAGGCTAGTTTGACTTCTTAGAGCACAGAGCCCTAGGGTGGTCAGATTGCTCGCATGACAGCTAATGGCTCGGGGAGTGAGGACCTCAGTAAACAAGGCACATGTCAGAGCACTTTTGTGATCTGTCTTCAAAATTCCCATCATATTACTTCTGTTGTACACCAATAGTCACAAAAGACTGCTCAGTTTCATGCATTTCTTCATTGAGGCTTCTCTTTTAATGATTGTTGTTCTAAATGTTTAGTTGAATATAAACACTTTAAAATTGAAGTACAGTGGATTTAAATAGTTGTGTTCATTGTCAGGTTTTAATTCATGTACTTGGGAGTTTCTACTGAGATTGCCATATTTACAGGGTTTTTTTGCACTTTGCTTCTGTTCATCAGTGAACATAGTGAATCTCTCCATTTATTTAAATTTGACAGTTATATGGTACACTTTGTATCATATGGTCATGTGCATGTTTTGTTAAATTTGTTTTTAGTTGCTTATGATTGATCACTAATATGATATGTATTTCAAATAACATTTCTCATATCCATTTCCAGAAATCTTGTTGAAATTTTGTATTGTATAATAATCCTAATGAGAGAGGCAGTGTTGCATAAAATAAGAACATGTATTTTATTTTATTTTTTTATTTTCCCACTGTACAGCAAGGGGGTCAGGTTATCCTTACATGAACATGTATTTTAGACTCCGACTGTCTGGGTTAATATTTAGGCTTCTTCACATACAAGCTTATCATCACTATCACATTATAAAACATCTCTCTTCATAGGATTACTCATTTGTAAATGGGGTAAGAGAAAATAACCATTTAATCAAATTGTGCTGAGAATTAAATAAATTTAAAAGATTTAAAGTAATTAGGATAATACCTGGCATATTAGAAATGCTATGAAAATTTTAAGTAACGCTATTCTATTTATATTCATTAATTTGTTTTTTCAAGCATTTTCCCTTATACAGCCACTAAAATAAATTAGGCTCTTCCTCTTTCTGTCCTGTCTTTATAACGTTTATGTATTTCCTTTCATTTTTTCATATTACTTTTTCACTGTGAAATGGATGGCATCCTTTTCTGCTATAGATTTTGAAAGATAATCTTTACCATATTAAGGAGTTGACTTCTCCTATATTTCTAAGTTATTTAAAAAATAATAATACATATGTAATTTTATCCAATTTTTTCATTGTATATTGAATTTAATCAAAGCACTACTGAGCTAATCATATGATTTTTCTCGTTTACTCTATTACAATGGGGAATGATATATTTATATATGTTGAGTCACACTTGCTTTTCTGGTAGGCACACAATTTATTCACATTCTAATTTTTAGAGTTTTATTATAATCTACATGCTAGCATTGCACTGAATTTTGAGTACCAATCTTAATGGTGAGAGCTCATGTCTATATTATTCCTTTCCCATGTTGTTCTTATCTGACTCAAGAATATATTAGCTTTATAAAGCAATGCAATCTTTATTATTGTAGTGTCTGCAAACATAAAACTTGTAGGATGGAATAAAAGTGACAGTAAAGAGAAACAGCTTTAAACACACATACTGGAAATAAAATAAATTCAGTGACTTAAGCCATCTTCACAAGAAAATTTTTTTAAAAGACTAATATTTTAATTCCAAAGAAAGTCCAAGAAAGGAATTAATAAGAAAATGGACATATAAGCAGAAGATAATCCAGAAATGTAAGAGGTAATATTTAAGTACAACAAAATGAAACATTTGTTCTTTGAGACATTTAAGTGAATATACTCAGCACTAGTCCATTGAGAATAATAATAATATTAATAATATTAGTATTTAGCTGTCTTAGACGTGAACAATGGAATGTAACTGTATCTAAAACAGAGTTTTTTAATTAATGAGAAATGTGGGAAGAGTTTTGTGCAAATAAATTTGAAAACTGGATGAAATCCAGAAATTTCTAGACAAAAACATAGCCATAAAACTCAATATTTAGAAAACACAGAGTCCTATACTCATTAAAGACATGGGAGTCACACACCTGTGTGTCTACATGCTCAGGCATACACATATATTATGCACACATATACAGACTTTAAATCCCAATACTGTGATTTTTATTTTCACTAATATTAACATATATTTCCTTTCATAGTGTATTTTACAATTTCATATTGTGAGCTCATTATTTTTCATTGGATATTTCCTGTGTCACATAGGTTGAGTCTCTTCTTCTAGACTAATTTTTGATTTGCTTTGTCAGATGCACCAAAGAAATTGTGAATCCCAAAGCACCTTATTGTTATTAACTTTTTTTTTTTTAGTGGGATTTCCCAAACCATGTGAATACATGGTATACATTTGAACTGATAACCTAGATGAGGCCAGTTCCATGTATAAAACCTTTTAAAACCGACTTTTTAATTTTAAGTTGCAGAGTTGAAGTATAAACAGGCAATAAACATATTACGATGTACCAGTGGATTGTTATTTATCTCATTATTTCTGGATTATTTGAATGGTATGAGTTCCCCCGTTAGACCAACAGTATGCTAGGTAGATCTAGCTCACATTGATTTGTGAGAGTTGATTGTCAAATCTCTCCTCAGCTCCACATTTCATGACATCACATTGGTAGCTTGAAGTTAGCAGTAGTGGAATTACTTAATGCCACAGAAATTAGTAAATGCTAAAAATCAAGACTCTCTTTCCCCCTGGATATTCTGTTACTAGCCCTGGAACTCATAGCTTCAATCCAGTGTGAAGGCTGATGCAGAACTATCAATTGTACAGGATTTTTTTCTCTTACCTAGAGTCTGACCAGGCACAGACTAATTGTCTTTTTATCACCCCATAAATATGAGTAGATGTCTCATGTACACATTTGCATTTAAATTTCAGCCTATGAATATCCAGGCTTCATAAGAAAAAAGTTACCATTCCTTGACTCTGGTCAATACAAAGCCCCACCTTTTCTCCCTGTGTAATTATGAAACCTCAGTCCTCTTGATCACACATTTATAATAACCACCCTCAGTATATCCACTTCAGCAAATTGGATAGCTGAAGTGCCTTTCACTTTTCTCTTTGATTTTGACCCCTAGAGATTCTCTTTTCCAATTGAACTATGCATTTAAAAATCAATATTAATATGCTTCTTCCAGTTTGATAGCCACAAGATTTTCATTTTATCTGTTTATGTCATAAACAGTAACCTTCATCCATCTTTAAAGTGTACATTTCATAAGCTTACAAAAAAGCATGGAAAATTAAAAGTAATATAATAAATGAAACTCTATTATACTTTTTATTTTGAAATGAGAAGTTCCTGTACTCTGTTAAATGTTGGCTACACAAAGGATGTTGCAAATTTATTTAACTATGAAAATATAGGCGTTCCCGTCATGGCACATTGGTTAACGAATCCGACTGGGAACCATGAGGCTGCGGGTTCTATCCCTGGCCTTGCTCAGTGGGTTAATGATCAGGCGTTGCCGTGAGCTGTGGTGTAGGTTGCAGACGCGGCTCAGATCCCATATTGGTGTGGCTGTGGTGTAGACCGGTGGCTATAGCTCCGATTAGACCCCTGGCCTGGGAACTCCATATGCCGCAGGAGAGGCCGTAGAAAAAGGTAACAAGACAAAAAAAAAAAAAAAAAAAAAAAAAAAGAAAAGAAAATATAAAAGTAGGCAATTTTGAAATGCCTTTGTCAGGCTTGTGGCTTTTTATAAAATCCAGCTCTTCCTTTAATTAATTAATTTGAAATAGATTTGACATATGTTTTACTGGTTTCAGGTGTACCACATAGTTATTTAACATTAGGCTTATGGCTTTTTATTTATTAAATTTCAAAAATTGAGAGTGAAGCTTTGTTTTCACTTTTGAGTATGAAACTTCTATGTAATGATCATGAAAAGCATGGCAAATAGTGTTAGTGTTCATAATATTATAAGCAAGTTTTCACTCCTGGAATTGTAATATCCTGACCTTTCAGACAAATTCCAGGGATCTTGTTACTTGGTCTCAAACCCATATATATTCAGGCACCTTTCCACTTATTTGTGTAAATATTTGATGGCCTTGTTCCCTACCAGAAGATAAGCACCATGAGAGCAAGGTATCTGTGTCTGTTTCAGTTACATCCCCAGTGCCAAGCATGGCACTTAATACCGATGCTCAATAAGGAGGTAAAGAAGAAAGGAAAAAGCACTGGTTTCAAGCCCTGACCCTTACCACTCACTAGCTCTGTGATTTTGGTATTCTACCTCCTGGAGTCTCAATTTCTTATCTGTAGAATGGGAATAATGATGATGGTGGCACTTAATATGTGCTAGGCACTGTGATGTACTGGTCTTTTCTCCATTAATACTCATTGGAGAGGTGAACTGATTTGCCTGAGGTCACACAGTTTGTAAGTAGAAAACGGGATTTATTTCACATGTTAATATTGTTAGATATGTAAATGCTTCTAATTTTTATATGCTATAAGAACTAAACCAAAATAAACTTATACCTATGAACTCTGTATCTGGATAATTTCTTAGAATACCTTTTTAGAAGTGATTTTTATGTTGGCTTATTAAAATGATAGTGGAAGACTCTCTGGCTTCCTGTAAGCAGTGAATTACAGCTAGAGAAAAAAAAAATGACTTTATTATTTAAAGTTACTGGGGTCTCCTCTTTTTCTTAGAAGAGAAAAATATATTGAGTCCTTGTGGTCAGAGAGTTCATGTAAGATAAAGTTCCTTTTATTTTTCCAATACAACCCCAGATTCGGCTGTCTTGGTAAAAATAAACTCTACCATTTGTACAGAGCATTTCCCTTCCGTTCTTAGGGCAAACTGGCAAAAACAAATCAAAGTAATTGAAGCTGAGAATACAAAAAGAGTGCTTCCTAGAAGAAGGCACTTGGGTTTGAAAAAGGATCAAGAAGCCATTTCCTGGGAAGATTGGAAGGACTGATCATTTTCAGCCTAAAAGAGAATACAAGAGAGTTCTTAGCCCTTTTTGTTTGTTTTTCAAGTAGATGTACAATCAGGTGTGAGAGTTCTGTTCAGAAAGAATGCTTTCATTGGACACTGACTTCAGAAAAATGACATTTTAGGCCCTTTTAACTGTGTGGTTTTATAAATAATGGAAAGTGCAAGAATCCACTGATTCCATTGTGATTATCAAACCAGGAAGCACGGCCTGGCTGATCACATGCTCACCGTGGCCCACAGTGTCCATCTCTGCCTCCCCGGCCTTTCCACCAGGGAATAGAAAGGGGCTGAAGACTACAAAGAATCCTCCCAGGTCCTCTCCCTTGCTCCTGCTCAGTCATTCCCCAGCTAGGCCCAGCTCATGGACAGAAATCAGTGAATACCCTCTGAGGCTCTATTGCCATTTCAACCCCTTTTCTTGCCTATTCCCCTTGTCGACTGAAAAAAAATGCACAACCTAGAAGATGAGAATTATGTTTTATTTGGTGGACTTTCTGAGAACTTCAAGCCAGGGAGACAGCTTCTCAGCCAGCTCTGAAGAATTGCTTCTGCTTTGAAGAGGTAAGGGAGGAGCCAGAATATGTAGGGGTTTTTGCAACCAAGACCGATAGTTGGGCCATCAAAAGAGATTATGAGTAATTAAAGAAAAACAGATATCTCAAGCTAATGAATTTAGATCTTTTCTATATATGGACAGGTACAAGAGTCTGGACTCACTGAAATTATTCGTTTAAGGAGTTCCCATCATCGCTCAATGGAAACAAATCTGACTAGTATCCATGAGAATGCAGGTTCAATCCCTGGCCTCACTCAGTGGGTTAAGGATCCAGAATTGCCCTGAGTTGTGGTGTAAGTTGCAGATGTGGCTTGGATACCACATTGCTGTGGCTGTGGTGTAGGCCAGCAGCTGCAGCTCTGATTAAACCCCTAGCTTGGGAACCTATATATGCTGTGTGTGTGGCCCTAAAAAAAAGACAAAAGAAATAATTCCTTTGATGTACACCTTAGCTCTCTGGGCCAGGATCCTGTTCTTTCCCCTTCCGAGTCTCCTCAGGGTGTACCCGTGGAGTGGTTGCAGGGCTGAGGGCTTGCTAGTGGGCAGCCCATTTGTTTCTATCTTGAATCCTCTCAGGGCTCACCATCAGACATGGCTATAGAGGCTTTATGGCTGCAACATTCTTTGTTTACTGATATGTCAGGCAACATTTTTCATTAACACCCTGTTGATTATAAAATTTCCTAGAGTCTTTCTCAGAAATATTGATAACTTCTGTGTACCATGATTAGCTGTGTGAAGCTCAGTCATGCTGTGAACAAGACTGAAAAAATATTTCTTAATCTGCTTGTATCTGTGACTATATTTTATACTCTTACATTTAAATGACTTTAAAACCATAAATAAGGTCAATTTTACTTTCCTAGAGATCCTTGTGGTCCAAGAATCATATTTTTGAGGAAAAAGTCTGCTGTATGTCTGTCAGTTGGCAAATAGAGGGATATTTAGAGAACTCATCCAGAAATGTAAGCTATGGTAGGATCATTATAACAATTTGTTCCCCAAAAGTGAAAGAAGAAAAAAAATTGATCCTGATTTTTCTGCTATGACCAACCCTTGCCAAAGTTAGAAGCTTTAGAATATGTATGTTTAAAACAAGATCAGTCCATCCATCTTAAGACTCCACTCTCTCTCTATATTGAGTGTACCTGTTAAAAGTTCAATTTATTTAACAAGGTGGATGAGGAGTTGACTTTTTCATGGGAATTATTTAGATGTTACTAAATTATCAAAAAACAGAGTTCTTGTTGTTGCTCAGCAGATTAAGAACCTGGCTAGTATCCATGAAGATGCAGGTTTGATCCCTGGCCTTGCTCATTGGGTTAAGGATCTGGTGTTGCTGCAAGCTGTGGTGTAGGAAACAGATGTAGCTTGGATCTGGCATTGCTGTGGTATAGGCCTGCAGCTCCAGCCCCAACTGGACCCCTAGCCTGGGAACTTCCATATGTCTCAGGTTGGCCCTGAAAAGAAAATGAAGCAACTGCTTATTCATGTTGTTATAGAAACATTTCAAAACATAGATAATTCATTTGGGAGTTCTCTAAGAATTCAGCTTCAGTGGCTCTTTCTCTGCAGAGGTGTGGGTTGGATACCCAGCCAGAGCAGTGGGTCAAAGGATCCAGCATTGAAGCAGCTGTAGTGTGTAGATCACGGCTGAGGCTCAGATTCAGTTCCTGGCCTGGGAACTTCCATATGCCATGGGTGTGACCATAAAAAAAAAATAAATAAAATAAGAAGAGTTCATTATTGAGCACCTACTCTGGAGTATACATTATGCTTAGGTATTAGAAAAAGGCAAACGTCCTAAAGTCTTCAGAGAAACAGGACTCATACAAAAGCACTCTACCTAGTAGTTATCTGTTGCTATGTAACAAGTCACCCCAACAACTCAGTGGCTTACAACAGTGAACATTTATTTAACTCTTAACTCAGTGGTTGATAGTTTAGACTGAGCTCAATTGAACAGTTCTGGTCCCAGCTTCTCTACATGCATCTTGGCAAATTGGCCAGATGGCTCTGTTTTTGGAGGTTGGCCATATATTGCCTGGAGCAATGGGAACAACTGAACTATGTGTCTCACACAGTCCGGTAGGATAGCCTTGGTGTGTTCACATGACATCTCAGCAAGGAGAGTGGAAGGATGAAAACGTCTTGACCCATGGGTTCAAAAATGTGCCATGGTTCCATTTGTCATATTCTTATGGCCAAAACAAGTCATAAGGCCTGTCCAGAAAAACAGACCTTACCTCTTGGTAGGAGGAACTGTGAGTTACATGGCCAAAAGGAGCACACACAGGAAAAGGAATGATTACAGTCATGCATGCAAACAATCTACCTACACAATGAATATTTTAGGCTAAAATTGTTACATGGCCAGAAGACTTGCCATATCACTTCTTGACTTAGTTCTGAGATAATGTAGAAATCGGGGGAACAATTCTCTTTAACAATTCACCATGGGAAAGATGCAAAAAATCTGTATGATGGGGTTAACAGAAACAACTAGCTAGACCAACTTGGATTCACTTTTCTTTTTTCTTTTTGTCTTTTTGCTATTTCTTTGGGCCGCTCCCGCGGCATATGGAGGTTCCCAGCCTAGGGGTCGAATCAGAGCTGCAGCTGCCAGCCTACGCCAGAGCCACAGCAACGCGGGATCTGAGCCGCGTCTGCAACCTACAACACAGCTCATGGCAACGCTGGATCGTTAACCCACCGAGCAAGGGCAGGGACCGAACCTGCAACCTCATGGTTCCTAGTTGGATTCGTTAACCACTGCGCCACGGTGGGAACTCCGGATTCACTTTTCTGAATGTTATGTGTGACAAAATGATTCTGGGTAAAATCAAAGATTAGCTGACTTTCTATCTGTCAAGAGAACTTGTCATGAGTCTATAAAATAGCAGCTTTTTTTTTTTTTTTTTGCTAAATTAGCCAAGTCTTGAATTAAGGATTGGCTAGGGGTTATAAATGCATCCAAGGAAGGAAATTGTTATCTAGTTCCTATGCTTCAGAAATGAAAAGGCTATAAAATGTATGAAACAGAAAAAATATACATTTTTTTAAAGAATGTAAAATATTTCATTACGTTTCTTTATGGTAAGATTGATCTAGAAAAAACATGTCTGGATTTGTGGTTATCTAATTTAATTATGTAAATTTATTTAGAGTATTTTATTTGGAAGAAGGTAAGACTATTAAGAGAAATTTTCCTAGAAAAGCCAAGACATAAATGAAAAAACACAGATGCTAATTTTCGAGGCATTAAAACTTTAATGGATAATATGAAAAATCCTAGGAAGTATTTGTGCTTACTCCAGTGGGCCAATATTAGCATTATAGTGCTACAGTTTTAATTCCCATGGGCATTATCGTGCTACAGTTTTAATTCCCATGGGAAAAATAAAATACATTGTTCTATTGAATGCATATATTTTGACCTCACTTTTTCTAGACCCCAAAGACACCATTATCTCTTTAACTATGTTAAAGGTAGTTCCCTGAAATTGATGGATATAAATTTTTATATGTCTGTTTTAAAGGGCTCTGTTTATGGAATTTGTAATTCACAGACATGCTAGTCATATAGGTGCCAATGAATCTTGGGGGAAAGTAATTACAGATGTTGATCTCAACAGCCTGTGAATTCATAAACTTGAGTTACTATTCATCTCTTACAGAAGCCTCTCAAGGGCATGCATTTGTTAAATATAGGCCTGATTCTCTTCTGTTTAGATTATATTTGTTAGTCATTCTCATTTTGTAGCTGTTAAGCCAACAAATTAATATTTAAACATCTATACTTAAAAATTTATTTGGACAGCCCAATGCTGGTGAATTAATATATAATCTATGCTTCTTTTCTGCATCTTCTTTTTTTTTCTCCAGGAATAATCTGAAGTCAAGCAATGTGCTTTAGAATATTTGTACACTGTCTAAATAAGTCTCTATAAATCCTGAAAATCAAATATTCTTTCAGACCATGAAAAACTTGAGAAAAAAGAGTGAGTTACATACAGAGATTTGGTAGCTTACCAAAATTTGGTTACACAGATAGCACCACTCTCAATTTTCAAGCACTTCAACTTCGTTAACCTAATATTTTTAAAACTTGCAAAACTGTTTTCTCCTTAGCCATCTTTATTTTGTCCTCATATGAAAATACTCCTTTAACATGGGTAATTTGATCTGCAAAAAGAGACAATTGGCATGGATACACTCAGTTGTGTCAAAATCAAATAATTTCAATCTCAGGGTGCCAGTCTACCTTCGGATGCCCTCAGACTAACAAGAGTAAAATGCTGCTATTCCAGACTACCAAAGGACTTTAAAATGGAAAAGGAGCTATCAAATTATAGCCAGGATCATTTTTTCAGACTCTGATTACCTGACTTAAATGTTTAAAATTCAGAATTCACTTACTTTATGAAAGAACTGGAATCCAGAAATGTTTTGAAAAACACCTGTCCCCTCAATTATTCCTATTTTTTATTAGACCATATTTTAAAATAACAAATATAAAAAAAGATTTTGAAATCTGTGTGTGAAAACCTAAAAAGACAACATGGAAAATATATTTATTTCATGAGATATTATAACTTTTTGATACCATATAGACTATACATTATATAAGATGCCCATATTCACAGTACTAACTATTGTGATAGTTACATTTCTTTAAAAATAGAACAGAATTAAAATAATGAAAATGTAACATCATGAAGACAGGGAACTCGGCGTGTCTTATATCTTTTGTTCTCATCTTTAGAGACTGCAATCTTAGGTCTTAGGGATTTGGGGATATTTTTTACCACACTCATGGTAAAAAATTAATTAAAATTAACACTTCAAATTTTACACCTATCCAAGCACTGTAGCAGAATGGAAAGAACAAGTATTTAGGGATCAATGGTTTTCAAGATAGGGCTTGAAAAGCATTTCAAGCCCTATCTTGGCCTGTAACCTTAAACAACTTTTTTCTGTACCTCAGTTTTTTCCTTAAAATAGAATTGGACCTATCTTGTAAGGTTAATGTCACATTTGAAAATGATAACATATGTAAAGCACCCTGTTGGGGCATAACAAATACTAACTAAAGGTAGATTCCATCTACATATGTATGTACCTGTGTTTCACATCAGCGATTTATTCTGTAGGAAACAAGTGTTTCTGGGACTGCTTACACTCTTTCAAGTGTCAATATTTTTCTTCTTGTCGGGAATCAACATTCAACTTTGAAGAAGTAATATTTATATTCATTTTTCTTTTATCAGTAAATCTTGTGAAGTGCCTAACTAGAAACAAGATGCTGTATTAGGCACTAGTACATGAAAAGATGCTCAGCATCATTAGTTATTAGAAAAGTGCAAATTGAAACAACAGTGAGATATCACCTCATGCCTTTTAGAATGGTCTTCGTCAAAAAGATAATAGATAACAAATGCTGACATGGATGTGGAGGAAAAGGAAGCCGTGTGCACTGTTGGTGA
Organism: Sus scrofa; assembly: GCF_054392235.1. NCBI lineage: Eukaryota > Metazoa > Chordata > Mammalia > Artiodactyla > Suidae > Sus > Sus scrofa. The sequence continues at coordinate 111,828,056 of NC_139385.1, read as the reverse complement.
AAATGTAAATTGGTACGGCCACTGTGGAAAACAATACGGAGGTTTCTCAAAAAATTTACAAAAGAACTACCATATGATCCAGCAATTCTGCTTCTGGGAATATATGCAAAGGAAACAAAAACACTAACTCAAAAAGTTATTTGCACCCCCATGTTCGTAGTAGCATTATTATAGTCCTCAAGACGTAGAAACCTAAAGGGTCCATCAATGGATAAATGTAAAGAAAACATGGTGTGATTCAGCCATGAAAAACAGTGGAAACATGCTTTTGTGACAACATGGATGGACTTGAGGGCATTATGTTAAGTGAAATAAGTCAGACAGAGAAAGACAGATACTACATAGTCTCACTTATGTGTGGACTCTAAACAAAGAAAAACACCAAATTTCTAGAAAGAGAAAAGAATATTTAAGATTACCAGAGGCAGGGAGTAGGATAAGGAGGAATTCAAGGAAGGTAGTTAAATGTATAAATTTCCAGTTATATGATTAATGGGTAGTGGGGGTGTTATGTATAACATGATGACTATAGTTAACACTGCTGAAGATACAGGAAAGTTGTTAAGAGAGTAGATTCTAAGAGTTCTCATCACATTTTTTTTTCTCTTTTTTTATTGCATCTACATGAGATGATAGATGTTAACTAAACCTATTGTGGTAATCATTTCACAATAAGTGCAAGTCAAGCCATTTTGCTGTACCTCTTAAACATATACAGTGATGTGTGTCAATCATTTCTCTGTAAAACTGGGAAACAAAAGATACTGTTTTAGGCACTGAATCAGCCACAGGCATGAATTAGGCTCATTATATGCCTTGACAGAACTTGTAAAGACATATAACTTTATGGTTATATTTGTATATTTATTATATCTGATAAAGTTGGAGACATAATAATATATGAAAATGTAACCATAATACCAGATGTGAAATAATACTTAGTCACAGGCTAGTGCCATATTTTGAGAGCAGAGAGAGGGTTCCTGTCATTTGAAGTCTGGGTGTATGGATGAAGGTATTTGAGGGTGACCTTGAGGTAAAGTGAAGATGTGACCTTGTGTCGGAGAAAGGGGGATTTCAAACAGTGAGCATAGCATGAGAAAAGCAAAATAATGTACCCTTTGCAGGGATTAATAAGTATGCTTAATTTGCCTGTATATTAGAATGCAATAAAAGATTAAAAAGGTTGGAAAGATGGAAGTTTGGAAAAAAAGTACCAAGATGAAATAGTGGAAAGTCTTGACTGTTGGGTAAAGGGTGTTGATTTTTATTTATTTATTTTTTTTGGTTGACTAAATATACTACCTCTTTTTGTTTTAATTGACCCCTTTCTACATCCTGGGAATGGCTTGGGCTCTTCCCTGGGCCTTCTTGCTGATGGGATATCACAAGGCTTGTTTTGGTTAGCTCTCCTTTGAATACTCTCTGTGTGGCCTCTCATTCTCCTTCTCTGTTTTAGCTCACAGGCTTATTCCACAGGAACAGAACCAAGATTAGAGATAAATATCAACTAGCTTTTTTGGTCTTAGAATGAGTCAGGGCCAGTTTGTCTCTTTCTCTCTGGACATTTCATAAATAGCATGTCCCTGAATGCCATTGGCCCCCTGAAAAGCAGAAGGACAGAACTTCAGAAAGGTGTCCAGGAACATGCAGTTCTCAGAATAGCAAAATGTGGGGGAATGGGTGTTTGGAGAAATCAAAACAAAATGCATCCGTTCACCTCAGTGTTTTTGTTTCACTTCTTAGAACTGAATGCTGTGATATTTTGCCAGTTTCAAATACCTCCAGTCAGACTTCAGATTGAAACAGAAAGATTATATATATATACACACATACATACATATATGTATGCATTTTTTTATCAGAAACAGTATTGTCATGTGAAAATCATTTAGCTGTTCCACATGTGCTTAAAAAGCTTAATAAATGTCATTCTTTGCACATGAAGATTCAGAAGGTCGCAGAGGACAGAGTAAGAACACTGAATGGATATAATACCCCTCATCCACTGCACTGGGACTCCACCTGTTTACTGAAATTTCACAGGTGGACTTCAGACCTACCGATGTGGGGGCCTCATCCTCAGATTTATTTGATAAATTTTAACCCCGCACTTCATTGTAAAGTGCAGCCAGGGTTGAGAGCCATTCCAACAGACTCTCAATTTCCTACTTAGAACCTTAGCATTAGAGGCTGTAAGAGACTTGCTCAAACTACTGATTAAAAAACAAACAAAAAACCAAAGAGCCTAGGCCTAGAACACAGTTCTCCAAAATACCAGTGTGCTTTCTCCAGTCTTGGTTGTTTCCTAGTGCATCATGGTATTTAGGGAGTTATTATCTCTTTTAATTGAAGCAGTCAAGCAAATTTGTATGTGTCATCCACTATTCCAGGTAAAAGGAAGATAGTCGAGAACAGCCCCTGTACTCAGTGAGCTGACCCTTGGGGATGCGAAGGAGGAAAGGATAGCAACAGTTAACATAGATAAGAAAGCAAAGAATAAATTAAAAGTTATGTGGGGTGTAGGGTTGCTGGATTGGGGCCACTTTTATGCTAGGCACTGTTCTAGATGCTTGATAGTTATAGACATTGAGGACACAGTGATTTAAAATAACTCCCCAATGCCAAATAACTGAACTTGAAGGTAGAATAAAAAGTGCCAGGAAATAAATACAAATGGGAATTTTAAGCTGAAGGGTCAGTTTGTGCAAAGGAATGAGTTTGTGAGAGAAAATTATACCTTCAAGGGGTTACAAATCAATGGGATTGGAACAAATAATGAATGAGATTAGAAAAACATAGACTTCAATCAGAAAATGTAGGGCAGTATAGGCCTTGCCAGTGAATTGGTTGCTTTTCTCTTAAGGGAGTGTTTCTCAAATTGTGTTATGTGTTATCTTACTACTACCTAGAAAAATTATATTACTAAAGATTCCTGGCCTATTTCCAGTATGTCTGATCTAGTGATTCTGATAATGATGGCCCTACTGTACTTTGAGAAATACTTCTCTGGATGATGGTAATGCATTAAATAAATTTAGTGTGAGAAGAACATGAATGGATTTCCATATTGTTTTCACGGGGAAAGTATAGAAGATATATTGGAGGCCTGCTGATATATTTGCTAGGGAAGTTGTGACAGTACTATAAAAGGGAGATAATGAGGGGCTTACTAGAGCACCAGTGGAAATGAATAGAAAGTAGGAAATGGGCATTTAAAATATTTAAGAGCTATAATTGGCAGGTGATAGGACTCAGGAGCAGAGTTAATATAAGTAAGGAAGAGGGTGGCTTATACAGTTGCAGGCATTTCATTTAAGTAATTGGATGGAAGGTATTATCAGCAAAAAGATGAGTTCAGATGTGGCATTTTCATTTTTAAATGAGGTTCAACATTACCTCAGAGTCAATTGCACACATCAATCTGCTTGTCAGAAGAGAAGGCTGCCCAAAGACATTTATTTGAAAATTGTCAATATATATGTACCCATTAAATTTCATAAAGAAGATCAGGAAGAAATGAGGAGAGAGGCAGAAAGTATGGAAATAGAGCCGAGAATTTCAGTAAATAAATATTTAATTGTGATAAATACGCTGAGAGGTTGAGTAAAATAGTTTGAAATTGGAATTTAAAATCCATTGGGGACCTTTGTGGAAAAAGTAAGAATGATTAATCTGAATTGAAGAGAAGTTTAGATATGGTGGCAAACAAATATCATACGTGTATGTTTAAGAATGAGGGCCCTTCACATACGAGCGCACACACCCACACCCACACACATACACTTTTCTATTGCCTGTTATAAAAGCCATTCTTTAATGGTATATGCTTAGCAAATTGAAGTATGAAGAATGCAAGTAGAATAAAGAAAAGAAAACTAAGATGATAGCACTAATCCTCATCATCCATTAGAATAATAAATATGTACGTAAGAACCTAATAGACTCACAAAAGTAGCTTAATGTACTTTAAAAGGAAGAAACTAATCTGAAAGTTTATTTTCAATATTTACATCTCAAGTTTTTATTCTTAATAAAATATTTAAAAAACCTTATTTTCAATTATATAAGTAGTTCTCTGCTGCAATATTTTTTAGAACCATTAAATACTTTTAGAAGAGGCAAAATAATGCAGTTATATATTACAAATATTTCAGGAAGGACAGACATAAGTATTCAGAATGTCTTCAGAACTTTAATGCCCAGATGTCCATAAACTTTAGCATCACGAACAATTTTCTATCGTAATATTTCACTATCATGTGCTTAAGCAAGCCCTACTTTTCTATCTGGATTCTTTCAATTTCTGCTTGAGGACAGGAACAAATCTATTTAGGCATTATCTAACATCTCCCTATATTTTAATAATAGACTATATCCTAAAAGGATATAGGACATGCTGTTCAATAGAAATATAATGTGAACCACAAGTTTAATTTTAAATTTTCTAGGAGACACATTGAAAAGGCAAAAACAGGCAAAATTAATTTTAGTAATATATTTGTTTACCATGATATAACCAAGACATTATAATTGTAATATGTAATCAATGAAAAATTATTAATTATTACATTCTTTTTTGCCTAAATCTCCAAAATGCAAAATGTGTTTTACTGCACATCTTAATTTGGATTATCCACATTTCAAGTGCTTATGGACACCTGTGGCTAGTCATTGCCGTATTGGGATCATTGAAACCCGAGACTATTCACTGTGTAGACTGCGTCTGTTATGTGTAACCCAAATAGAACCTCATCGTTATGTAATTACACTCATTTTTCACCAAAGTTAAAATGTTTCTGTTATTTTACTCCAAAATACTCCAGTAGCTAGTGTGAGATGTCTTCAATAATTAATTAACTAGTTTTAATAAAAATTAATTAGCACTTATGATGTTCTATACCTTTGTTAGGGGTTTGTAGCAAAGGGGTAAACAAGACATCTATGCCTACAAAAGCACATTCATTCCAGCTAAGATAAAACCTAAGAAATGAAACTTGACTTGAAAGGGAGTTATTTTATTTTATTTATTTTATTTTTTAACCCATTTCAAATCAATTCTTTTTTTAATTTTTTTAATCTTATTTTAAATGGCACTTAGTAGTCATTGCTTCCAAAATGACAAAAATGGCATCAGCAGTTTAGGCTCAAGTATTCTAGATATTTAGCAAAGAAAAGGCTTAAACTAGGTGAGAATTAGAAGTATGTTTGTAAAGATGGCAAACCTTGAACTAGGCTTAAAAATCTGGGTGAGTTATGGTTTGGTAGAAAATGGAAAATATATATTCAGGGAACATAACTAATAAAATCATAGAAATGGGAATGAGTATGACAAGAAAGAGGAACAGGAAGAGAAGCAGCTCCCTGGAGAAGAGGGTTAGTGAAAGAAAAACAAAATATTAAAAAAAAAAACAAAAACAAAATTGATTGGGGCTTGGACAAAGTAGGCATTTTTCCTTGCCCTGAATGGAAACCTATTGTAATACAGTGCATAAAAGACTGCCTAGGAGATTATAATGTGGAAATTTTCATGCACCGTTGCCTCAAATAAACCCTTGATGGAAAAATCTCACACTGAAGGCAATATCCTCTAAAACAAATAAATATCTTTCAGGGCTTCTTGAGTACAGCATGAAGCAACTCCATATTTATCCTAACTCCTTTGGTTTTATGTTACTGTACAGGAGATAACCCAGAGATATTAACTGTAATCTGCGCTAGCATCAACTCTCTAGAGGATAAGTTGTTACCTTATACCAAATATCAAGTATGATATCAACAATTTATGAAAAATTGTTTTTAAGTTTTAAATGTATCCGCTGCTAGGATTATATACGAAGGAAATAACCAGAGAGATCCACACTGAAGTAAGAACAGGGATATACTGCATTTATAGCAATAACAAATATGAAACACAGTATCCAACATTTAGTTATTAAATATACTTGGTCCACTAATGCTATGTGCTATTGTGAAAATGAACATCATATTTTTATAGATTATTGGACTATATTGGGAAATACTGATGATGTAATTATTAACTATTGAAATATTGATGTATAAAATTATACAAACCCTAAGGATACAACTGGATGAATATTTTTACATTATAATGTCCATGTAACTGTGCTAATTTCAATCAATAAAATAATGCTAGCTTACCAGAAATTCCCCTAGTGCTCCCTTTACCCCCCACTTTAAGCAGCCTAAAATAATTTTCCTTTGTCAAGTTTTTCTAACTGAAATCATAAAGAATGTATTCTGTTTGTGTCTGACTTTTTGCACAATATTATATTTGGCAGATTTAATCCATGCTGTTGGATGTGGTTTAATTTCCTAATTACCATTGGTGTATATTGTTCCATTATGTGAATATACAAAGCTTCATTTACTCATTCTACTGTGGAAAGACATTTGGGATATTTTCACTTTGAACTATTACAAATAGTGCTTTTAGGAACTTCTTTTTCATAATTTCCATGAATTGTGTGTACATTTCCTTTGGGCATATGAGTAGGAATGAAAAGTCTTTACTAAGTTAGAAGGCGTGAATAGGTTGAACATTCATATCTATTGACAGCAGTTTTTCAAAGTGATTTGAAATTTTCTTTCTACCAGTAGTGCATGAGTGTCTTGTTTGATTGATATCCTTGATATACATTTGGTTTTATCTGAAATTTTCATGTCAACAATTTGGTGGATAGGAACTAGTATTGCATTTTTAAAATTTTTTTAAATTTTTAAAATTACTTCTTTTTTCCCCAATACATTACATTTTTTTCTACTGTACAGCATGGTGACCCAGTTACACATAGATGTATACATTCTTTTTTCTCACATTATCATGCTCTATCATAAGTTCCCAGTGCTACAAGCAAGATCTCATTGCTAATCCATTCCAAAGGCAATAGTCTGCATCTGTTAACCCCAAACTGTCAATCCATCCCAATCCCTCTGCCTCCCCCCATGGCAATCACAAGTCTATTCCCTAAGTCCATGATTTTCTTTTCTGTGGGAAGGTTCATTTTTGCCATATATTAAATTCCAGATATAAGTGATAGCATTTTGTTTTTATTTTGAATTTCCGCTTATGTCTGATGCTGATGATCACCTTTTTAAACTTTATTAGTCATTGCGAAATCAGCCATGTGACATTCCTGTTCAAGTTCTTTGCTCATTTTTTATTTAAGTATGTGTTTTTTTCTTATTCACATATATTCTGAATATTAATATTTTGTTAGATATATGCGTTATAATTTTCTCTACAGCCTATTTTTCACTTTAATGATATTCTCTTGCATCTATTACACAAGTTTGGATAATGGAAAGTGTTCACAAGGTTCTTCAGGGGTTATTCATCTGAAGCTTTAATAAAGGTGAAAGTTATGCTTGATTAGGAGAAAGAAAGCACAAGAAAGCATTTATGTCCCAAGAGACTTCTAGATGCAGCTCTACAGGGTCCTTTTTGAGTCACACAGAGTATAGTTGGTCTTAAGATCATGTGCCAGATGCTACACTTAGAGCTGTAAATACAACATCCATCAAAACACATACTTTACCTTCATGGAATTTTTTTATATTTCTGTTGGTGAGAGAGAAACAAATGAATAAACAAGTAAATACACAAACTATCAGATAGTGATGTGGATGATGGACAAAAATAGTGTCAGCCTGTGTGAATAGGGCATGTTTGTTATGGTGGGAAGAGGAGTAAGAAATAAAGGTTCCTCGATAACCTAATGTTTGAGCAGAGATCTTTAGAAAATAGCAAAACAAACAATTCAATTATATTTGGGAAGGCTTTCCAGGCTGGATCAATAGAAAGTGAAAATATCCATGCAGGAGTTACGTATGAACTTTTTGAAGACAGGCCAACTATTGTTGAAATATAATGAGCTGGGTAGGGTAAGGAGAACCATAAAAGATAAGTTTGGAGAGATATCAAAATCTATAATAAGATATAATAATCATGGCAATAACTATTTGAGTTGAAAAAATCATTCTAGTATATTAAACAGAAGAGTGATATAATCAAATAAATTATTTGAAAGCTGCTCTTTTGAGAATAAATTTTAGAAAGGCAGTGGGGCGAACCAAGATGTTTGCATAGGAAACTACAGTGATAACCCCAGAGAGATAGTATGGTGGTTTACATGAGAGAGAGATGGTACATATATATTTTGAAGATAAAACATTTATGGTTTGATAATGAATTGGAATCACATAAGAAAGAAGTTAATGATGTCTTTTAGGTCATAATCTATTCCACTGATTTCTGGAAGAATGTAGTTACCCTTGCCTGAAATTGAAAAGATTGTGGGATGAAGATGTTTTAGGAAGATAGGCTGGTTGGTGGAAATTAATTAAAGGATAATAAAAGTCCCACGACTTACTTTTTTTTAACTTTTATTGAAGTCTAGTTGCTTTACAATGCTGTGCTAATTTCTCCTGTGCAACAAAGGGATTCAGTTATACATAGGCACAAATCCATTCTCTTTCAGATTCTTTTCCCACATAAATTATCACAGAATATTGGGTAGAGTTTTCTGTGCTATACAGCACATCCCTGTTGCCTATAGTTTACCAAGTAGGCTATAAATTTAAAAGTGTTAAAGGTGATCTGGATTATCTCGATAAGAACCAAAGTTTAGGACATTTCCTGGGAATAAGTGATATTAAAGATTTTAGTGTCAACTAGAAGGATTGTATTTTTTAGTTTTTTCCTTTAAAACTCCCTCTTTTGGGAGTTCCCATCGTGGTGCAGTGGTTAACGAATCCAACTAGGAACCATAAGGTTGCGGGTTCGGTCCCTGCCCTTGCTCAGTGGGTTAACGATGTGGCATTGCCGTGAGCTGTGGTGTAGGTTGCAGACGCGGCTCGGATCCTGCGTTGCTGTGGCTCTGGCGTAGGCCAACAGCTACAGCTCCGATTCGACCCCTAGGCTGGGAACCTCCATATGCCATGGAGCGGCCCAAAGAAATAGCAGAAAGACAAACAAACAAACAAAGAAAAACTCCCTCTTTTGTATAGAAAGTTCCTAAGGTATATTTAAAAATGATTCTGAAATTACCACCTTCTTTCTCCCTTTGAACACAATTATGATGGCTTGTATCCATTTTAACATGGTCCACAATTCTGATAAGTATATGGAAATGTTCTCACCTGTCATGTCTCATTAATTTATAATAATTAATATTTCATGAAAACACAGGTGCTTATTCCTTTTTTGTTGTTTGTCTTTTATGTATATCATATTTTATTTATAGTTTTTTTTTAGTTTTGCTATATTTAGGACTCGGAAGAAACCATATTTAAAGGATAATATGATATCAATAGGTTAATGACTCTGATCTCTAAAATTTTTAACACATATCTGGAAGAAATGTAGCACACATCCACAGAGTGTTCACCATGATTCTCTTGGTGAATGGTTAATCGTAATTGTAGGCACAATACCAAAAAGAAATAGGTGAATTAAGTTATAATTACAACCGGATAGTAACTCAAGAGTGATTCTGTTATCTCCAGTTGGCAGCAGAGTTGCTGACTGGCTAAAATAGATATCTATCCTATATTATTATTTTTAGCATTTCTCATAGTTATTGTATGTATATTTTTAAAGATTCAGCATTCCCTAAACTTTATTGAAATTGAGTAACTCAAATCAAAAAGTAGAATATAACTAGTTTATAGGACAGTTCCAATAACCAAAAACTTGGGATAATATTTACAAAATCTAAAAACTTTCATCTATTTTTCCTTTACATTTATTCATCTATGCATTTTATAAAATGTAATGGGAATCCAGTCTATGTCAGGCACTATTCTGGGTCTTGGGAGTATAACCGGTAATGGAATAGATGGATATTCAGGCATGGAACTTTCATTCTGTGGAAAGGGGTATAGAATAAAAATAGTCAAATAAATAAGTTAAATATGTCATGTAAAGTATTGTCACAGAAGGAAAGAGAAGTAGGAGTTGCCATAATTGGACACAGATAAATATTATTACCAATTTGCTTATAAACAAATGAGAAATAGTTTCCTGGGAATGAAAGATAATTTGAGATTAATCCTGGTGGTCTCAGGCTCTGGAGGCAAGGCTCTGTTAAAGGAAACATCTTGTCAGGAGCTTGCAGGATTTTCCTCTTCTTTCTTGCCAGAGATGTAGAGGCCAGAAAGGTGTTCTTCTACTCAGAGCTTGCAGAGTTTTTCAGTTCTCTTGACTCCTGTGAGGGGACATAAGGGGAAGCATGACACATTTTCAAATATCCGGACTATTCTCACTTCATTTATATAATCCTTCTTTTTTATTAATTAATTTTTTCCTTCCCTGTGTGTGACTAAGGGCATACAAATTCATCTTTACCCTGAGTTCTTCTCAAACCATATTGTACAAAGACCATATGAACTTTCAGTTCTTTAGATAAAAATATACTAGATGCAATCAAAATCCTCAGATTAAAGTCTCTACAGAGGAAATTTATCTCTCAGCAGAGGAAGAAGAAGAATTCTAAGAGGTAAATCAAATGGCTAAAGCATTTAGAAAACCATCTATGGTATTTACACAAAGGTGCACTGCAGTTTAGAAAGACTATAATAGTCATATACATACAAAATATTTCCTGATCTCCTCTTTCCAGGTTTATGACACATGCCTCTCTCACACTTTAAGATCTGAAATGACCGCTTCTTGTCTACATGGTCTCTAAGTACAATATCCATATAAAAGAGTATTGAATGTGTCTAGATTTATGGGGTTTCTGTTGTTGCTTAGTGCAGTAATCCAGCAACAAGTTCATTATGTTCTCTATCATTATGTATCTCTCTTAAGGAAGGGCACAATAGAAATGGCTCATTTTTGGCTCTGTGATGACCTGTGCCACCTCAGCTGTGGTGGTTTCAGTGGCTGGATATAGCTGGATGACTTGACTGGAGCCGTATGGCTGGGCCTCAGATGTGTTCGATGGGGTCTTCGGTTCTTCTCCACATTATGCCTGATGGCCAGTCAACTCTCTCTGTATATCCTCTCCATGTGTTCCACTTGGGCTTCCTCTATCAGAGCAGTGTCATGATAGAAATACTGCATAGTAACTATCATCTCCCAGAGTGAGCATTCCAAGAGCAGGAAGTAGAAACTGTCATTCTCTCACAGGTTGGGCCTGGAGATTGGTACAGGATTATGTCCTTGCATTCTATTTATAAAAGTAGTTACAAAAGCCTACACTGATTCAAGAAGGGACATAGAACCAACTTTTCAAGGAGAGGCATGCCAGAGAATTTGTGGCCACATCAGGATTAGCATTTTTGACCTTGGGATTGAGTGGTTTCTTTTGATTAATTCTGGTCGTTGCATTGTGGACAGAATAGTCAACATCACTTCCGGAAGTGGACATCTGTTTCTATTTGCAGCCCCATCGAAGGTCTCTTTCCATTAGACATAGAATTTGATAATATTCGAGATGTTAAACTGTGACAAAATATTAAGAGACTTTTTGGAGTAGGGGCCTCAGCCAGCCTACAATGGACATTGGTATAGGAGAGAAATGTACCTTAATTTAAGATACTAAGATTTGGGAGTCTTTTATAAGTATACAATAACCTAATCCATCCTGATTGATATGCAGCCTGTGCATGTTCTTCCCTTATTATTTTCCCTGACTACTAAGATTTGACAGCTTTTTTTTTTAAATCATGTGGACAGTCTAAGAATTTTTACATCTGGGGACAGATTTATTTAAAGACAATGATCATCGTATCATAGACATATCGCATATGGCAAAACAACTAGAAGACAATCCAAATACTTATTCTACCTCCTCTTTCTTGAAGCTAAGCAGAGAAAAAATGTTTTATCCAGAATTTAATATTCCTTGAATAGACAGATCATCTCAAGCAGAATTTACCTTTATTAAATTTTACTTGTTCTCTTGGTATTGTCATATTCCTGTCAATGTCTAATAATTCATTTTGCTTCTCATTTTTTCCATTTATTCTATCTGCTTAAGTTTGCTGAGTGCAGAATCAATCTCTAATGATTTCTTTTTCAGGAGAGCTTCATGTACTTTTAGGAACTATAAATGGCAAGGAAGTTTCTTCAGTTTTATATTTAAGTCATTTAGTAAAAAAGAAAATAGTATGTTTTTCAATATACTTTTATACTTTTTATATCTAATTTCAGGAAAGAGCAGTGTACAGTGGCTCTTTTCTCCTTATTTCTGCAGCTGGGCATGTTGTACAGGATTGATTTAAATTGTATTCTCTGAGTTTTAGGTTGAAAGGGCACCCACTAGATGGCAACACTCATTGGATTTGATTTTTTTCGAATCAGGATTACAAGTCCTGAACAAGGTACATCATGTCCCCAGAAAATTCTCTATGTTCATGTAGCATACAAGAGAATGTTCAGGATGAGTTTCATTAGATTATTCAGGCATGGTTAGAAGAAAAAAAAAAAACCTTGAACTACAAGATTATAGAATGTCAAAATTAGAATTTGCAAAAGTCAAATCTGCACTCACATCACATACTCTTTTCCTACTTCTGAATAATGATCATCAGGAACCTGCTTGAATTCTTATGTGACAGGAAGTTCAAAGGACAAAAATTTTAGTTTGTTTCCTGTATGCATAATTCAAGTATTAGAAAGTACATCTTTCAGTGTCCTAGAATTTGTATCGTCACCATGTAATTTTGCCTCTAACTTCTGACACTTTTAAGTGATATAGCACAAAAATGCTCTCTCACATTTTAAGATCTGAAATGGCCACAGCCTTGTCTATATGTTCCTTAGTATAAAACTCATGTAGAATGCTTTTAAAGTGACCATACATGCAACCACCATACAAATCAAGAAGTCAGATTCTGTCCGCATTCACGTGTGTGTGAATGCTCTATTCCTCCTTTATAAAGATAGTTACTGTTCTGAATGGGTATGTAAGAAGTTTCTTATCTTTCTTTTTTTTTTTTAAATTGGGGTGTAGTTGATTTACAACATCATATTACTTTTATGTGTACAATATAGTGCTTCAAAATTTTTATAGATTATACTGTTTATATTATTGTAAGATATTGAGTTTATTCTCTGTTCTGTGCAATATATCCTTGTAGCTTATTTTATACATAGCAGTTTGTACCTCTTAGTCTCCTACCCCTATTTTGTCCCTTACTCCTTCCCTCTTTGCATCATAACCACTAGTTTCTTTTCTATGATTGTGAGTGTGTTTCTGTTTTTGTTATATTTGCTGTTGTGATCAATTAATCAAAATTGAGGAATAATAGATTTATAATACTGTATGTATTTCAAGTGTACAATGCAGTGACTCAATATTTTTATAGATTGTACTACATTTAAAGTTATTTCTGGGAGGACAAAAGTAAAGTTATTACTAAATAATGGCTATATATCCCTGTGCTGTACAATATATCCTTATTGCTTATTCATTTAATACATAGTTGTTTGTGTCCCTTAATTCCATACCCCTATCTTGCCCTCCTCCCTTCTTGTCCTCATTGGCAACCACTAGTTTCTTCTCTATATCTGTGGGGCTATTTGTTTTTTTTATGTACATTAATTTGCTTTATTTTTTAGGTTCTACCTATAAGTGATAACAAAGAGCATTTGTCTTTCTCTGAGTTATTTATTTAGACATAATATTCTCTAGGTTTATCCACATTGCTGCAAATAGCAAGATTTCATTCTTTTTATGATTGATTAATACTCCATCATGTGTGTGTGTATGTATATATTCATCCATCGCTTTTATCCATTTACCTGTTGGTGGGCACTTAGCTTGCTTTTATATATTGGCTATTAAAAATAATGTTGCTATGAACGTAGATGTGCATATGTCTTTTCAAATTAATGATTGAGTATAATGTTAGCTGTGGATTTGTCATAAATAACTTTTATTATGTTGAGATATGATCCCTCTATCCCAACTTTGAAGAGAATTTTTATCATGAATGGATGTTGAATTTTGTCAAATGTTTTTTCTGCATCTATTGAGATAGTCATGTGATTTTTATCCTTCTTTTTGTTAATATGTTGTATTATATTGTCTAATTTGCAAAAAATTTACTATCCTTGCATTCCTGGAATAAATCTCATTTGATCATGGTATATGATCCTTTTTCTATGTTGTCAAATTTGATTTGCTAATACTTTGTTCAGAATTTTTACATCTATGGAGTTCCCGTCATGGCACAGTGGTTAACGAATCTGACTAGGAACCATGAGGTTGTGGGTTTGATCCCTGCCCTTGCTCAGTGGTTTAACGCTCCGATCCGGTGTTGCCATGAGCTGTGGTGTAGGTCGCAGATGCGGCTTGGATCCCGTGTTGCTGTGGCTCTGGTGTAGGCTGGCAGCTACAGCTCCCATTCGACCCCTAGCCTGGGAACCTCCATATGCCGCGGGAACAGCCCAAGAAATGGCAAAAAGACAAAAAAAAAAAAAAGAATTTTTACGTCTATATTCATCAAAAATATTTGCTTATAATTTTCTTTCTTTGTAGTGTCTTCAATATCAGAGTAATGGTGTCTGTGTAGAACGAATTTGTGTTTTGTTCTCAGTTTTTTGGAATAGTTTGAAAATGATAGGTTTTAAATCTTTATATTTTTGGTAGAATTCCGCTATGAAATCGTCTGGATCCTGGACCTGGATCCTGGAGTATTAAAAGTACACATTCAATTTTAGTACTAGAGAACAGTCTGTTTAGATTATCTTGTTCTTCCTGATTTAGTCTTGGAAGATTATGTGTTTCTACAAATTTGCCTATTTTTCCTAGATTTTCCAACTTCTTGGCATATAGATTTTCTTAATATTCTCTTATGACTTCTTGTATCTTAGTGGTATCTGTTGTCATTTCTCCCCTTTCATTGTTTTTTATTTGAGTCCTCTTTTCTTCTTGATGAGCCTGGCTAAAGATTTATTCATTTTGTTTATCTTTTCAAAGAAATATCTCTTGGTTTCATTGACTGTTCTGTTTTTAGGTGTCTATTTTATTATTTCCTCTCTGATCTTTATTAGGTATTTTCTTTCTGCTGACTTTGAGATTTGTTCTTTTTTAATTCCTTTAGATGGAAGTTGAGGTTGTTCATTTGATATATTTTCTTGTTTCTTGTGGTAGGCCTGCTATCGCTATGAGCTTTCCCCTTAGAACTGTTTGTGCTGCATCCCATAGATTTTGGAAAGTTGCATTTCCATTTTCATTTGTCTCAAGGTATTTTATGATTTTCTCTTTGATTTCTTCATTGACTCATTTTTTTTTTTATATAGCATGTTTGGTGTCTATCTGTTTATGTTTTCCCTACTTTTCTTCCTTTAAGTGATTTATAATTTCATAGCGTTATGGTCAGAAAAAAAATGTTTGATATAATTCTTGTTCTTGAGTTCCCTTTGTGCCTCAGTGACAATGGACATGATTAGTATCCATGAGGGTGTGGGTTCAATCCCTAGTCCTGCTCAGTGGGTTAAGGATCCAGTATTGCTTTGAGCTGCAGTGTAAGTTGGAGATGTGGCTTGGATCTGGCATCGTTGTGTCTGTGGTGTAGGCTGGTAGCTGCAGCTCTGATTCGACCCCTAGGCTGGGAACTTCCATATGCTGTGGGCGAGGCCCTAAAAAGAAAGAAAAAATATAATTCCTGTTCTTTTAAATTTCTTGATACTTTTTTTGTGGCCTAGAATATGCACTATCCTGGAGAATATTCCATGCGCACTTGGAAAGAGTGTATGGAACATCCTGTAGATACTTCTTAAGTCTAACTGGTCTGCCGTAGCATTTAAGGCCTCTGTTGCCTTAGTGATTTTCTGTCTGGATGATCTATCCATTGGTATAATTGAGATGTTAAAATCCTCTACTATTATTGTATTGTTGTCAATTTCTCCCTATATGTTTCCTTTATATATTAGGTGCTACTATATTCAGTGCATATATTGTAATAAGTGTAGTATACTCTCCTTATAGTGATCCTTTTATCATTATATAATGTCCTTTGTCTTTGTTACAGACTGCATTTCGAAGTCTGTTTTGTCTGACATTAGTATTACCCCATCTTTTTTGCCATTTCTATTTTCAAAATATCTTTTTTTTTTCCATCTGCTTGCTTTCAGACTCAGTGTGTCTTTGGTTACAGTGACACCACACAGAGCCTCTTGTAAGTAGCATAAAGATGGGTCTTGTTTTTTATACAATCAGCCATCCTAAGTCTTTTATTAGAGCATTTAGGCCATTGAGTTGTTTAATGTAATTATTGTTAAGTATGTATTTATTATCATTTTATTACTTAATTTCTGGTTGCTTTTATGGTTTTTAATCTGTTATTTTCTTCTTCTTTTAGTTTCTTCCCTGTGATATGATAATTTTCTTTAGGGCATGTTGGTGTTACCATCTCTAATTTTTGTATATCTAGTGTAGGTTTTTGATTTGTGGTTGCGATAAAGTTATATATGTTGAACTATATCTACTTGTTTTAAAGATAAGTTTTACATCTACTTGTCCTTTAAATTCAAACACATCCTAAAAGACCTATGCTTTTTTTTTAATCCTCTTTCCACTCATTGTTGTTTTAGATATTTGTCATCTTCATGTTTATCCCTTTGCTGGTTATTGTAGTTATAGCTGATTTGACATTTTTCTTTTAATCCTCATACTAGGTTTTTAACTCATTGATCCTCAGCCTTCATTATACGTTTGCCTTTGCTAGTGGGCAAAGGCACTAGTTTTCTTTAGTTTCTTACTTCTTGTTATAGCCTTTTCTTTTCCACTTAGAGAAGACTCTTTAACATTTCTTTTAGGGTAGGTGTAGTACTGATTAACTCTTCTAGTTTTCAAATCTGAGAAGTTTTTTATTACCCTTTCTAGTCTAAATTATTATCTCGTTGTATAGACTATCCTAGGTTACAGGTTTTTCCCTTTCAGCATTTTAAATGTATCATGCTATTTCCTTCTGGCCTGCAAAGTTTCTGCAGAAAAATCAGCTGATGGCCTTATGAGAGGTTCCATATATGTGAGCAACTATTTCTTTTTCCCTTGCTGCCTTTAGAATTTTCTTTTTAATTGTAATTTTGCCATTTTAATTATGATAAGTTAGGTTGTGGGTCTATTTGAGTTCATCTTGGTTGGGACTCTCTGTGCTTCCTGTTCCTGGATATCTGTTTTCTTCTTCAGGCTTGGTAAGTTTCAGCCATAATTTCATTAAATACATTTTCTTTTTTAAAATTGAAGTATCATTGATTTATAATATTGTATTAAGTTCAGATGTACAAATAGTGATTTAGTATTCTTGCAGTTTATTCTTCATTTTAGGTTATTACAAGGTAATGAATGCAATTCCATATACTATACAAAATATTCTTTAACCTTCTTCTCTCCCTCTGTTGGGACCTGCATTACGTGAATGTTGGTATGCTTGATGTTATCCCAAAGATCTCTTAAACTGTTTTCAATTTTCAATTTTTTTTCTTTTTGCCATTCTAATTGGGTGATTTCTGTTACTCTATCTTCCAGATCACTTATATGTTCTGTATCACCTAGTCTGCTGTTCACTTCTTGTGGTGTGTTTTTCATTTCATTTATGTATTCTTCAGTTCTGACTATTTTTTGAATTTTCTTGTCCCTTATTAAAATTATTACTGTATTCATCTATTTTCTTTTCCCTAATTTAGTTACTAATATTACTACTAATGCTTTGATTTTTTTTTATCTAGAATTCATTTCTGTTTCATTAGCTGTTTTACAGGGATTTTTTTCTTGCTCTTTCAATTGGGAAAAATTGAAAAGCAAAGATACATTTTGCTTATCTTTTTCTGTCTCTGAAATTTGCTGAAACAGTTATCTATGATCTTAAAGGTACATCCTTATGTGGGACTATCAGTATGTAGTCTGTGTGTGCCTCATGCCATTGGTGGGAGAGCTATATTTGACATGTGTTTCCTCAGGGTGTGCTTGCAACTATCACTTTGGTAGGAAGTGGGGATGAAGAAGGAGGGACTAGAGCTAGAGGATGGTGTAAAGTGTGGGTTCCTCTCTGCTCAGTGGCTGTAACTGCCCTATCAGGGCAGGGATCAGGGCCCAAGTTGCTAGAGAAGAAGCCTGAGGGTTGGGCCTCAACAAGCTTGGTTACTTTTAAATAATGTACTCTTTCCACTCTCAGCAGTGGCACCCTCAACTTCAGAGATGAACAAATTGGCACAAGAGGGATGGCGTGGGTACTTGGCAAGGGTTAAGATGCAGGGTGTGGTAGTCTTACCACTGTCAGTGATCTGCACTACCTCTGATGTGCTGCCTGTGGAATTGGCAGTAATGGCTGTCCCCTCTCTGCTTGAACATCACTTAGAGTTTGAGTCTCCTCACTGTCTCATGGCCACACATGCTCTGGTACGGAGTTGTTATATGAGGCAAAAAGTACTCAAACCTTTGTTCAGCTCAGCCTGAGGGGGCTCCAGGGCAGTTGAGACAGACAAGTCAGCCGTCTGCAGGGTTTCAATCTGCCCTTTCATCCCAGATTTGGGAGCAAGTAAATGTTTTCATGCTACTCATGGGCAGAGTCCAGGCTTCCCAAAGCCCTCCTGTTAGTCTTACTAGTCCTCCAACCAGCCAAATGGGTTTGTCTTCCCTTCCCTGAGGTCATCAGACTCCAGGACTGGGGCATCCACTCTGTGATTTGAACCATTCCCTCCTCGGGGTGGGATTCCACCATGGTAATCTCCCTTTCCTCTGAGGACCCTGGCAGGGCACAAATCCTGACCTGATCAGCTTTGGTTGTGCAGTAGTCTTCCTGCTCATCTCCAGTCAACTTTCAGTGAGAATCATTCCACATGTAAATGTATCTTTGATGTGTACAGAAGGGGAAAGTAAATTCTGTGTTCTCCTACTTCACCATCTTGATTCAAGTCCCTTGGCTTCATATTTTTAAGAAATTGCAAACACAGGAGAAAATTTTATTTTTTATTTTTTAAATTCCATGTATAATTGATAACATATAGTATTTGTCTTTTTCTGTTTGACTTATTTTACAAAACATAATACCCTCCAGGTCCAGTCATGTTGTTGAAAATGGCAGTTTTTTTAATAGCATATTAGTATTCCATTTGTGTGTGTAAATATGTATATGTACATCTCTCTCTCTATATATATATATACATACACATATATATCTATATAAATAATCTAGGGTAAAAAAATTGTACATCCTAATTTTATGTGTTTTGAACTTTAAATGGAATAATACTATTTGTATTATTTTGTGTCTTGCATTTTGTACCTAACTTTACAGTTTGTCTTAAGACAAACAAATACCAGTTTGTTTATTTTTGATACTTTATATCATGATTTTGTATAAATATACCACAGTTTTTTGGTATTATTCCTAAATTCAGTGAACATAATGATGCATGTGTCCTGTACATGAGAATGTGTTAATTTTGTAGGGTATGTACACAAATTTGCAATTTTTTCATTGACAGTGTATATACATCTTAAATTTTACTAGAAACATCCAAAATGTTCTCTAAAGTAATTATTCCAATATATACTCCAACCAGCAATGTATACAAATTGCTTTTGTTTCATATAGTCCCAAAGTTTGTACTATCAAATTTAAATTTTCTCAGTATGGTGAGTATGATTATAATTTGCATGTCTCTGGTATTACTGAGGCTGAGAATATTTTCCTATATTTATTGGCTGTTTAAATTTTCTTTTTTTGGAATATGCCTTATTTTTTCTTCTCTATGACAGCATTTTAAAGTGAGGACAAATTCCATGTTTCTGCTTTAGTCTTCTATTTTTTTCATGTTTGAATTGTATAGTTTCTTGTTTTTCTCTGTTTACTTTAGATTGGCCCTTTCTTATTATAAAATGAGATTGAAACTCAGTATTTAAGTACTCTAAATGATGTAGCATAAACCATAGCTCTAGTCCTATTAATCTGTAGATAATAATTAAATATGCATTAATAATATTAGCTGATTTGTTAGCAAGTCATAATTTATCCCACGGTTTTTAAAGCCAGTGTTCTGTTGAACTTGGTGTCATTTGTATAGAGTGATTCGAACAGGTAGGTTAATTTCTTCTATTCGCCAAGGTCAGTTAATAGTTATTATAACCCACCTATACATTGAGCATAATACCTTCCCTTTTACTGGATAAATATATTAGGGCAAATATTTTTTCTCCTTGGTCAAGAAGAGGACTCAGATAGGAACAACAATTTTGTCATGTATAAAACTGAGCAAATTCTAATAGGAAGGTAAAATTTTGTATTCTAAAAATAGCAGTGTTTTGATTCTCATTGAACATGTAACAATAACATTGAATAAATGGGTCTCGTGGGATGTAATTATAAGCAATTTAATTTTCAATTTGCATTCTTGCTTCAGGTTCATTCTCTAGGGTTAATACCTCTCTTTCCAGATAAAATCTAGTAAATTTAGTAGAATCTCATTTTTTGTGTGTTATTTTTAGGAACTATAAGCAGTCTATAAAATTAATATATCCATTAATATATTATTACAATTTTAACTTTCTTGATTTCTAGTTTCCTGTACAGCCCAACCTGATCCTGCCACCAGTGGGAAAGAGGTATGATGGCAGATTTTCTCTTTCCCCACCTTGTAATTTGAGTTTTCTTGCATCTTCTCAATAGTGTTTTCTGGCCCTTTTAAGGTCAAAAAGTGAGAGAAAATGAAAGATGAAAATGGGCAGGGAAAGTTCTTACTTGGCTTCTATAATTGTGAATGATTGCAATGCTTTCTGAGCTTTGAAAATATTTCAAGCTGACATAATCTTATGCAATACTTTTATAGAAAAGATCTTTATTGCCTGACATTCCCCTCCCCCACAGTTCTCATGATCAGATGATAAACTCCCTACTGGTTGGCTGCTTGGTGGTGCACTTCTACACAGACCATCTCTCTGTTGGGTCTCAGTTGACCCTCTCTTGCAAAGTTGCTTTAAGGAGTTTCCAGCTGGATTTTTCTTTCATGAACACAATCCATCTATGGAATACTCATCTTTAGGACTCCAGGTACCAAACTGGCACCTCCCTCTGAGATGGAAATGTAACTCAACCAATCTCTTAACCTTTAAGTTTTCAAAGCATGAATTAGACCACTGCATGTGTCAGTCAAACTCTCCAAGTATCCTATGGAATAGAATCCCTTTTCCCCTTGTCTTGAGGTGAAGAGACATCCTTCCCTTCTTCCTTTGGAATAGGTCTCACCAACTCTCTCTGTCCAGAAATTCTTTGCTATTAGATTTCTAACTTTGTTTATACCCTGAATATGGGGGCAGGAAGAGTTTTCCTGGAATGTCATATATAATGTTTTACAATTTAAACCAAAAATAAGGCTAAAATATTTTATTTGAATAGTCAGAAATAAAAACACACCATATACTTTGTTCTTTTTCCACAACTACTGTCTACTGAGTATCTGTTATGTCAGGTACTGTTTTAGGAGTTGGGATCACACTTGGAAATAAAAAAACTTTGTCATTGTAGAGCTTGTTTTCCACTTTGGATAGATAAATAAAATGATAAGCAAGTAAGTATATGGCATGTTAGATAATGTTAAAATGTGACGACAATAAAATGTTAATGAGAAAAAT
Source organism: Sus scrofa (assembly GCF_054392235.1). Taxonomy (NCBI): domain Eukaryota; kingdom Metazoa; phylum Chordata; class Mammalia; order Artiodactyla; family Suidae; genus Sus; species Sus scrofa. The sequence goes on along the minus strand of NC_139385.1, from coordinate 111,806,448 downwards.
AGGAGAGGGGAAATAATCAGCAAGGGTGTTGTCATTTAGACAGAATAGCCAGGAAAGTTCTCACAAGAGGCTGCTCTTTGGAAAAAGATTTGCATAAGATAAAGAGGTAAACCATGCAATTGCTATGTGAAGAGGTTTCAAGATATAGTGGTCGTATTAGAAAACTGCCTTGAAGTGAGAGAGCATTAAGTTTGCATGAGGAACTCAAGAAGGCTGGTTGGTTAGAGGGAAGTGAGCCAAGAAAATAGTGTGGTGGGGGGTTAGACTTATTCAAAGGACCATGCATGATCCCCTCATGGTGCTGGTCAGAAATATCCTAGTTGATTGTGACCCTCCCTTTGGAATTTGCTTGAAGGGAATAAAGATGTTGTTGGACACTTTTTCATTGTCACATCCCTACAAGTGCAAGGACCTCATAGACCCTATAATGCTGTCCCTCTAAAGTAGTTTTGGATGAAAAACTACTTTAGAGACATAGAAAGGATGTATAAAGTTGCAGCCTGGGAACAGTAGAAAATTCCCAGGAAGATGCCCCAGTGCTACTCCTGAGCTAATTCTACCTTTCTATGTGAAACCAAGGTTTCTGGAGTGGTGGGCTTGGCTAGAATAAAGGCATACTAGGTTCAAGATGAAGTGCCACCAGGGGAAAAATAAAATACAGCAGAACACAATACTCAGTAATTTCATTTCTGAAATTGTTAGTTTAATTTTGTTATTGTTTACTTTTGAAATTCAATTCAGGTATGGCATTTCTGGAAGTTAAAAACTGATCCAGGATTGATACGAGCTGTATTTTCATTTGATGAGAAATATTTCAATCACTACATTAAACTGGCTTAGTTTCCTTATTTTTAAATTATTATTTAATGTATTTAGTTGATTTGGAACATGGTATTCGTTTGACCATACATTCAGAATTATTCTGAAGAGAGGTTGCCTTATGGAGTATTTTTAGTTATCAGATTTCTTAGTTTATCTAACTGTAGGAAGTTTATATCTGGCAATAGTAAGTAACAAACCAGATTTACTATATCCCCCTTTTTTTTTTTTGGTCTTTTTGCTATTTATTGGGCCACTCTTGTGGCATATGGAGGTTCCCAGGCTAGGGGTCTAATCAGAGCTGTAGCCACCGGCCTATGCCAGAGCTACAGCAACACGGGATCTGAGCCGCTTCTGCAACCTACACCACAGCTCATGGCAACGCCGAATCATTAACCCACTGAGCAAGGGCAGGGATTGAACCCTCAACCTCGTGGTTCCTAGTCGGATTCGTTAACCACTGCGCCACAATGGGAACTCTCTATATCCCTTTTTAAAATTCAAGGATAGTTGATATACAGTTTTATACTCATTTCAGGTGTCCAGCATAGTGATTTAATGTTTACATACATTGCAAATTAATCACCATAATAAGTCTAGTGACCATCTGATACAATACAAAGTAATCACAACATTATTGACTGTATTTTCTATGCTGTACATTTCATTCCCCTGACTTATTTTATAAATGAAAATTCGCCACATTACATCGCCTTTAAACTGAATATGTACAAAGCCACTACCAATATCATTTCTAAAATCACGCTTTTTTTCATTTTAAAAATGGGTGCACACAGACTTAAGCACATCTAGGCAGAATTGTTCATTTTATTGAGTCAATATATATTCATGCGCATGTAAGTGGGAAATGAACAATCGTATTTGGCCTCTCCTGGATTGTTTTAGCACTTTATGAAGAAAGAAATTATCCCCAGAGCAGTAGTGTATAAAAAAAAAAAAGGCGCTTATTCTAAATGTCATTTTGGCCACCAATATTCCCTCATTTTTTTCTACATAGAATTACTCTTCTAGTCCACATAAATCATGGCTATTAATAAATCAGAAACAAACAATGGAGTTGATCTTCTCCTCAGGCAACTTGTACTCTTCTCATGGAAGGCCAGTGCTATTGGTAATCAAAGTACAAACTGTTCCCTCAGGAGAACGATGATGACAGGAAGAAATAGCATACAAAGAAAATTATATGCTTAAGAAAGCGGAACTCCACTGACAAGTACCTAAGAAAAACACAAATCTGTCTATACTTTCCACACATCAATAGATGTGAAATAATTCTATCTTGTGGAGTCATAGAATTTCAGAGTTCAAAGGAATATTAGAGTTCTTTCGGGCCACAGAAAAGAAAAATGAAAGGTAAGTGATTTTTACAATTTCTCAGAACTAGTTTCTAGCTGAACTGAGAGTTAAATGTTCAGTTTGTGGTCCTTCAAGTCACTGCTTTTTAAATAGTAATGTAAAAAATAGCCTTCTCTCTCAAACTTTGAATCTTTAGGATTAAGGGCAGAAATCATTTAGCCAAATGTACAATAGCATGTTATGCACCATTATAGAATCTTATAGGGTAGTTTCACTGCCCTAAAAATCCTTTCTGGCAATTCATGCATCCATCCCCTCTAAACCCTGGCAACTACTGATATTTTTTACTATCACTATAGTTTTACTTTTTCTAGAATGTCATACTGTTAAGCTCATAGAGCAAGCAGACTTTTTAGATTGGCTTCTTTCACTTAGTAATAAGCATTTAAGGTTTTTGCATGTCTTTTCATGATTTTATGCCTTATTTCTTTTTAGCACTAAATATTTCACTACCTAGATGTACCCCCAGACTACCTGTCCATTCATCTACTGAAGAACATCTTGGTTGTTTGCAAGTTTTGACAGTTATGAATAAGGCTGTTACAAACATGTGTGCAGTAGTGTAGACATAAGTTTTAGCTCCAAAGAGCATGATTGCTAGTCATAAGGTAAGGGTGTGCTTAGTTTTATAAGAACTACCAAACTGTCTTCCAAAGTGGCTGTACAATCTTGCATTTTCTACCAGCAGTGAATGAGCATTCCTGTTGCTCCATTTCCTCACCAGTGTTTGGTGGTGCTAGTGTGCTGGATTTTGGCCATCCCATTAGAGATGTGGTAGTATCTCATTTTTCTTTGAATTTACACTTCCCTGATGACATATGGCTAAAGTGTCTTTTCATGTGTTTTTTGTTTTTCCCACGTGTATACGTTCTTTGGCCCATTTTTCAATGATGTTAACTTGATTTCTTACGGTTGAATTTTAAGAGTCCTTTGTCCATTTTGAGTAACACACCTTTATCAGATGTGCCTTTTGCAAATACTTGATCCAGGTCTGTGGATAGTCCCCTCATTATCTTATTCTCTTTTGCAGAGAATAAATTTTAATTTTAATGAAGTCTACCTTATCAGTTACTTCTTTTATGGATGCTTTTGGTGTTATATCTTAAAAGTCATCTCGATACTCAAGGTCATTTAGGTTTTCAGTACTGTTATCTTCTAGGAGCTTTGTAAATTTGCATTTACATTTTGGTCTATTATCTATTTTGGGTTAATTGTAGTGACAGGTAAGGTCTGTGTTTATATTCATTTTTTTTCATGTGATTGTCTAGTTGTGCCAGCACCATTTCTTATAAAGATGATTTTTATCCCACCTTTTTAAAAGCAAATATTTTACTCCAATACATTGCTTTTGCTCCTTTTTCAAAGATCAGTTCAAAGATATTTATGTGGTCATTTGTTTAATTAATCAGTCTATTATTTCACCAATGCCACTTTATCTTGATTACTCTAGCTTTATAGTAAACGTTGAGTTGAATTTAGGTAGACAGTCCTCCAACCTTGTTCTTCTCTCTCAGTGCTGTATTAGCTATTCTGTGTCTTTTACATCTTCATATAAATGTTAGAATCAGTTTGTCAATATCTACTTGCTAGAATTTTCTTTGGAATTTCATTGAATCTACAGATCAAGTTGGGAAGAACTTGTGTATTGACAGTATTGAATATTTTTATCCACAAACATTGAATATTTCTCCATTTATTTTGTTCTTGATTTTATTCAACAGTTTTATAATTTTCCGTAAATATTATACACGTTTTGTTAGATTTATAGCTATATATTTAATTTGGGGGGTGCTAAAGTAAATAGTATTGTATTTTTAATTTCTAATCCTACTTGCTCACTGCTGGTATATAGGAAAGAAATCAAGTGTTGTATATTAACCTTATGTCCTGCAGCCTGGCTATGATTGCTCATTAGCTCCAGGATTTTTATGTTGCCATTGATTCTTTTAGTTTTTCTACATCATGTCATAGGCAAACAAAGACAGTTTTATTTCTTTTTCCTAATCTGGGAATGAGTGTTAAGATACTTCTTAATTTATTCTATAAGGCCAGCATTGCTCCAATATTGAAACTAAACAAAGATCTTACAAAATATAAAAATTACACACCGATATCTCTCATGATTGTAGATTTAAAAATCCTAAAACAATATATTAGTTAATTGAATCAATCAAGGTATAAAAGAATTATACACCACATTCTAGTGGGATTTATACAAATATGCAAGGCTGGTTCATCATTTAAAATAAATAATATGCCTATCAACAAACAAAAAAGAAGAATCGCATCATCATATCAATAGATACAGAAAAAGCACTTAACAGAATCTAACATCCATTCATAATTAAAACTCTCAGTAAACTGGGAATAGAGGGCAACTTTCTCAACTTCATATATAATATCTGCAAAACTGATATCTATAGCTAACATCTGACTGAGAACAGGAGCAGGACAGTAATGTATACTTTCACAATTACTTTTCAGAAATGTACTGGAAGTCCTAGCTAATGCAACAGACAAAAAAGAATATCAAAAGCATACAGATTGAGATTCTACAGAGTTTAATTCTTAACTATAATATTTTATGTTGATTCAATTTTCCTCCCCCTATACCTGAAGAAAATGATATAGAAACTTTCTTAGACATTAAATTCCTGCCTTAATTCTCCAAAAGTTTGTAATGAAAGAGAGAAAACAATACTAGCCTAGGTATAAACAGAACAAGCAGAAAGGAATGTTAATGGTGTAGATTATATGCTTCCCTTATTAGATATTACATGATTTCACAAGAACTGAGTATAATATGAATAATTTTTTAAAGAAAGTAAGCAAAAGTAGGGTTACATCTTTCTTTAAGGAAGTGTTGCAATATATTGCAAACTCTTCCAGTAAATTAAAGGATGAATAAGATAAGAAATATACCAGAAGAGACTACGAAAATAGACTTCTTTTAGAGGGGAAGTCACTTTTGTCAAAGAATTGTCATATGAAGTAAAATTAATATTTGCCTAGGAAATAAAGTGGCTCATATTCAAAAGTATATTCTTCCATATATTTTCTCCTGTTAATAGCATGGTAATTGTAAAATAAACTGATAAATTTGAAACTTTTACCAAGATGCAGAGATAGGCTGGGCATCAGATACTATGTTAGATATTTTCTAGGGCAGCTGGTGGCAATAGAATAGAGGGTTATGTCTTAGAAATACTCTCACTCCCTCCCTTCTCATCCTCTGGATCTAAGATGCCCAAAATTCAGGGATCAAACTTATGGTAACAATGTGTATCTGATATCATTTAAAATTTTGCCCAAGTTGGAGTTCCCATCATGGCTCAGTGGTTAATGGATCCGACTAGGAACCACGAGGTTGCAGGTTCAATCCCTGGCCTTGCTCAGTGGGTTAAGGATCTGGCGTTGCCATGAGCTGTGGTGTAGGTTGCAGACACGGCTCGGATCCCACGTTGCTGTCTCTCTGGTGTAGGCCGGTGGCTACAGCTCCAATTAGACCCCTAGCCTGGAAACCTCCATATGCCGCGGGAGCGGCCCAAGAAATGGCAAGACACAAAAAAATTTAAAAAAAATAAATAAATAAAATTTTGCCCAAGCAATTGTATATGAGAATGAAGGGCCACACAAAGAAAGAACGAGTTTGATGTGAACATTGGGAAATCCATAGCGATAAGAGGCAGGGGATCAGGTTATAACCTGACCCCCTTGCTGTACAGTGGGAAAATAAAAAAAATAAAAAAAAAAAAAGAGGCAGGGGAAAGAGGTTGCTTGTCTTGTTAATGGAGGTGCAGTTCGAGAAGTCAGCAAGTTTCCAAAGAGCTACCAAAAATGCTTAAGAAAGAAAGGACCTGCTTTAAAAATCTGCCTAAATTCTGCAATTAGAGACCCTGTTATATGTGCACCAGTCACATATGACATTTTAAAATTTATTTGGCTGCTTCTTATTCTCTTCAATTCTAGCAGAATAGGATTTCTTGTTAGCTTCAGGACAATGGGAAAAGCCAGATTTGGGGGAAGAGTAAGGATGTAGCACATTTCTTTCATTGCAAATAGCCAACTCTTAGCATGTCCCAGCTGCAGAAAGAAAAATGTTTGAACACAACACCAAGTTTACATTTTTTTAGTGTTTTATGGCACTGGATGTCATGTTTACTTAATCTAGATTGTGTTCAGTAATTCTAGTTGAGTATAGAATTTCATATTACCTGTGAATGGCCAAAAAATATCATGAGAATTCCAGGGCTAAGAAAGACCTGCATTTACCATTCCTTGCCCAGTACTAGTGCTATAAAGAAACAGTAGGAAACAACTATAACTTTGTTTTTATGGATGAAACTATGAGACTGATTTCTCAACATGCTGTTATAAATATACACACAAATATCAAAATGGAATTAGCTTGCTTTTTGAAGTTACGTCCACTCAAAATCTCTCCCTAAGAGAATGAGCTGGTTTTACCAGCTTGTGGGTTTCCCCCTTTATACATACCTATTTCATAGTACTTTTGATAGAAACTGAACCTTTTGCCTAATCACAGTACCTAGGTATAAAAAGACCTGCCTGTAAGAGGTTGAGGTTTTACTGTAAAAAATGCATGAGCATCTTTCTAAAAGATTTCTTAGCATGATATTTACAGAGTTAGAATTTACATACTATCCATTTGAATGAAACCAGTAGTGGCCAAATGGAGGTCGTGTTTTGAAAGTGTAGTCTGCAGACCATCTACTTCAGTTGTTAAAATATATTTTTACTCCTACCTCCTTCTAAGTAGGCCTGGGCATGATTATCAAGCTTCTCTGGTGATACTTATACACAAAGTAGTCAAAAACTACTGTATTAGCAGAAAGCTCAGCTGCTTTCATAACACTCCAACCCAAACAAATTAAAAATATTTTCAGAATTTTGTTGAGCAAGAACTAACAGTAGTGGAACTCCTCTGTGTTTTGTCCCTAATTCTTCCGATAAAGGCAAATTTTTGTATAAAATTTTAGAGGATTGTTTTCTCTTTGTCTCTTTTTATTATGAATTCATTTTTAATGTGAACTCTTACCAAAATAAGGATAAGGATGCACTGTTAGGATCACACTTTTCTTCGTTTCCTTAGCAGTTCTTTAGAGAGAACAGATATAATTATTTTTTGAGGTTACCATGAGCAATAGAGACCCCGAGCTAACACAGAGAAAATTGTTGAGCAGCAGTGTTTTGATAGCAAGTTAAATACCATCTCACCACTTGATGTCTTCCTTAAATCCTAGGTCACTTCATGAGCCCATAGAAGCTAAGTTATAAGATTATTGCCCAATCAAGCATTTCTAGATCTTTACAACTTTCTATGATGTACCCTGTTTAGAGTTCTCAAAAGGTGGGAAGAATCAATAGATTTGTTTTTGTCGTTGTTAGGTTGGCTATGGTGTTTTCTGCTAAGTTAAAATGGGTATAAAAACATTAGCTAAGGGATTCTATATCAAAAAATAATAGTTTGTCTAAAATAAATTCAATCAATGTATTATTTTTCTTCATTTTTTTGTTAGAGCCTTCTAATTTATTGCATTTTTTATTGCGTTTCATACTTTTCCATCTTAGGCAGAGAGGAAGTGATGGTTCAAGTGTAAAAAAGGTACATGCAGCATATTTATATTTAAATATCAGCAAGCAGATATTTAAGTTTAAATTAGAATTTAGTACCTCAGCAGCATTAAAGTACTAAAAAGCCACATGGGGCTTGTGTCTAACATTTTGGACAGCACAGATAGAATATTTCTGCCACTGCAGAAAGTTGGCAATGTTTCTCTAGATTCTTAATTATTTTATGCATAGCAGTATAATTGGCATTCCAAGAATGTTCCAGAGTTTCAAAGAAAGAAATGATATATTCTTTGTTTCATTTTAAAAGTTAAGGAAACATAGAACACATTTAAATACATTTATTCCAATTAAAAATATATGGAAAGTTTAGGAATGTGAAGCGGTTGGTTAGTACGTATCTACCTGAGTAATTTGTGAGGTGGATACTGGAATATTAAGTAATATTGTTTTGTATATTCTTAAAAGACAAGATTTTGAAGTTTTATGATATAGTGGAATATGAAGATTGTGTCATGGCAACGTAGTATAAAAAATAAAAATAAAAACAGGCTACCTGATTATAGGATATATAATCTTAGCCACTATGTTATGAGTGAATGAAAAATGTCTGTACTTTTCATTCTGACTCATGAAGGAGATGACATTATAAACAAAATATCTGTTTTGCTTGGTTAGGATTGCTGAATTTGTTTTATTTCCAGTCCCACAGGTAGGTGAAGTAATGGAATAATATTTTAAGTGTATCATTATGAGGTAGCCATAGGCTTATCAGATAAAATACAGGATTCCTAGCTGTGTAAGTTTGAATTTTATTTTAGTATATTTTTCTTTTTAGGGCCATACCTGTGTCATATGGAAGTTCCTGGGCTAGGGGTTGAATTTGAGCTGCCACTGCAGGCCTGTACCACAGCCACAGCAACACTGGATCTAAGCTGCATCTACAACCTGCACTGCAGCTAGCAGCAATTTCAGATCCTTAACCCACTTGGTGAGGCCAGGGATCCAGCCCATATCGTCACGGACACTATGCTGGGTTCTTAACCTACTGACCCACAATGGGAACTCCGTAAGTTGAAATTTATATAAACAAAAGACACTTTTTTAGTATGTCCCAAATGTTGCATGGGGAATACTTATATTAAAAATAACTATTTGTTGTTTATCTAAAATTAAAATTTAACTTGAATATCTGCATTTTGTTTTCTAAATGTGGCAACCTCAGGTAGAAGTGTTAAAAAGAGTTATGATTCAACAAACAACCATGTTTCTCACTCTGTGTTCTTTGAGCAGTTTACTTATCCTATAGGGAAAATATATAGTAAGTAGGCTACGTACTGGTCATGGATAATCAAGAAATCATTGAGCCAATATCATTAAGAATGTTTTTTAGAATTCTGTTCAGAGGGCTTATATCTGAACCAACACAAAAATACTAGATAATCAACTCTCATAACATACATAAAATAAAGCCAAAATTAAGTTTTTGAGCATAACATGGCAGTTTAGCCTCATATGTATTAATGAATTTTGCCTCCTGCTCTGCCTCCACTATCCTGAATAGTCAATGTGCAGTATCTCAGTGTTGTGCTTCCATAGGCACATCTGGCACTGTTGTGCCTTTGGTAAACACCGTGCTACAAATACTTCTATTCACATAAGCCTCCCTTGCTATTTCCAAACCAGGAAATAGATGCTTGATGATGAGCTGATTCCCCTTTTCCCATTTTTTAATAGGGGGATAACACTGCCAAGATGAAGCTATGATGAGCTAGAAATGAAAATGTCTTGAGATAATTTGCATTTAAAGATATGATGGTCAGCTCCCTGTCTCCCATGGTATTTTATCTTGGGAAAAGATTCTTTCAGAAAAAAATGGTAGACACTTTTCCTTAAAAAAGACACATGCACCCGCATATTCATTGCAGCACTATTCACAATGGCCAAGATATGGAAACAACCCAAATGTCCATCGACAGATGATTGGATTAGGAAGATGTGGTATATATACACAATGGAATACTACTCAGCCATAAAAAGAATGAAATAATGCCATTTGCAGCAACCTGGATGGAACTAGAGACTCTCATACTGAGTGAAGTAAGCCAGAAAAAGAAAGACAAATACCATATGATATCACTTATATCTGGACTCTAATATATGGCACAAATGAACCTTTCCACAGAAATGAAAATCATGGACTTGGAGGATCTTGGCTCCCCCTGAGAGGGAGTGGGAAGGGGGAGGGAGTGGGGTGGATAGGGAGCTTGGGGTTAATAGATACAAACTACTGCCTTTGGAATGGATTAGCAATGAGATCCTGCTGTGTAACATTGGGAACTATGTCTAGTCACTTATGACAGAGCATGATAATGTGCAAACATAGAATGTGTACATGTACGTGTAACTGGGTCACCATGCTGTACAGTAGAAAAAAATGTATTGGGGAAATAACTATTAAAAATAATAATAATAACAAAAAAATGGTAGACAGGCATCTACCAAATTGAAAGAGTTTTCTGTATTCCAGAAGAAAGCAAGTCTGTATTTCCCTCTCACTTTAACAGTGATAGCTGGTGATAATCATGCTCATTCCCTATTCTCCTTTAACCTGGTAGATGTGTAGGAGCTAAATGACCTTGCTATTCTTACAGACATGGCAAAGGACCCCATAGCAAGAAGTTCAATTGAGTTCAGATCCCTGGGTGTTTTTGGTTGGTTTTGAAATATAAAAGTTGGCAAAGGTTCATAAAGAGTTGACCAGAGATATACCCTATGGATAGTCTATTTCCAGTAGCAAATAGCTTTATTCTGCTTTTCTTTGTAATGGGTCCTCTAATCACTCCTTAAGTTCTTTACTTCCTTATCATATTATGTTGGTGTCCAGAACAATAGTGGGCTATTTAAGGCTGTATACAGAGTGAAAAAAAATCTTCTGCACTATGTAAGTCTATGTTAAAAATGTGTATGTTTGTTGAGTATTTGAGGGATTATATTGTGATTCTCCATGTAGTGTAAGATTGATAAACTCTGCAGTTACTGAAAGCCAGGACAGTATACGTGTGTGTGTGTGTGTGTGTGTGTGTGTGTGTGTGTGTGTGAGAGAGAGAGAGAGATATGTATACATACACACAACATATCCAAGACCTCAATAAGTCTTTGAAATGAAAACCTTGAAATTGACTTAATTAATAAAAGCTACAGTCTCTTCTCTTCCCTAATCTTTAAAGCCATATATGCAGGCACTGGCAAAAACACACACACAAGTGTGTTTTTATTGACTGTGGACATAATGAGGTCTGTAACCGTCCACTGTTCACTATTCCATAGCAGTCCAAAACATGCAATGCTAACAAAAATTTTGACGAAAGCCTAAAGCTCCTAACCCTGGAAAATCCAATGGTAAAAATGAGCACTCAGATTTCATCTGCTTCATGAAAAATAAGCAAAAGGCGCACTCATGATATACAGGAGAAACATAATCATAATACAGACAGAAACTTCCTATCCTAAATAAATAAATAAATAAATAAATAAATAAACTAGCTGAAAAATGTTTCTCCTTGAAGGCTTTGTGGTAAATTCTGAATGTATATTATTTTAAAGGCTTAAATTTTGTTTTTAACTGAATGACCAGTATTTCTAAGCATATTCTTACCATTAGCCAAATGAAATCAACTCAGACCTTTGTGGTTGGGATTAACTTCACCGCATTTAATGGCAAACCCAAATTAAAGAGGTTTAAAATGATTGATGCTTAATTTTATTTTACAGAAATTCTGAAGATAATGATTCAGGACTGATATGGCTGCTTCACTGACATTAAGAATATTTTTATCTTTCTATATTGCCTTTCCAAGCACACATTTTCCATATTTGAGGTTGCCTTGTGCTACAAGAAGACTATTGTAGTTCCAGACAATACCTCTGAATTCCAAGACAGAAGAATGAGGAAATCAGAAAAGCTAAAGGGCAAAATGTCTGTCTTTTAAAAAATTTCCTGAAATCTTATCTGATAATTTATACTATATTTCATTGGATTCAAAGAAGAATTATTTTATTCAGTTATTTTATTGCACTGGATAAATTTAGGTTCTCTTATTAAGAAGCAGTACAGAATTGGTATTGGGTATGCAATTAGCAATATCCACCTTTCTAGCAGTTACTACTGTAGCAGTATTTATTTTAAAATCTTTATTTTGTATTTTTCTAGTCTCTGACTCTCAGTAGATCTTAAGAGGTAGTCATCAAAAACAACTTAAACATGATAACAGGTAAACCACGATGTTGCACTCTATGCACCAGGATAATATTCTAATTGCTTTACATATTTAATGTTCAAAAAAAACAAAAACTCTGTGAGAATGTGCTATTATCATTATCCTTTTAATGGATAAGGAAACTAAGGTACAGAGAGGCTTAATAACTTGCCCAATGCTGCACAATTAATGAATGTAGACTTAGTCACCAAAGCATGCTTTTCAGCAATCTGCTATACTTCTGTTCAAGATAAAGAAACAAATCTAAGGAATCCATAAAAACTCCTAGAACAAATAAGTGAATATGCAGCAAGTTTTCACGGCACAGGCAAACATTAAAAAATCAAGTGTATTTCTATAGCAATGCACACATGGATTCTGAAATTTAAAATGCAATACCATTTATAATCACCAAAAAGAAACAACAGGCATAAATCTAACAAAAGTTGTGCATGACTTGTATGATGAAAATTATACAATACTGATGAAAAAATTTTAGATTAAATAAATGGAATTAATTGTAGTTTTCTTTACAATAGCCAAGACATGGAAGCAAACCTAAATGTCCATTGACAGAAGATTGGATAAAGAAGTTGTTGTACATATACTCAATGGAATATTACTCAGCCATTAAAAGAACGAAATAATGTCACTGGCAGCAACATAGATAGACGTAGAAATTATCATACTAAATGAAGTAAGTCAGACAAATACAAATAGTATGAGAACACTAATATGTAGAATCTAATGAAAAATGAATAAAATAATTTAAAAGACAGAAGCAGACTCAAAGATTTTGAAACCAAATTTATAGTTACCAAAGAGGAAATATGGTGGGGGAGGGATAAATAAGGAGATTGGGATTGAAAAATGCACACTACCATGTATAAAATACTACTATATATAAAATGGATAGGTAACATGGATCTACTCTACAGCACAGGGTAACCTACTCAATACTGTGTAATAACCTATATGGGAAAAAAATCTGAAAAGGAATAGATATATGAATGTGTATAACTGATTTACTTTGCAGTACACCTAAGACTAACAACTTTGTAAGCAACTATACTACAATAACATTTTAAAATAAAAAAGATTAGGGAAAATCAATTTTAAATTTTCAAATCTTATTACTGCTACTTAAAATTAAACATCTCAAAGACCCTGAAATAGAGTATAAGATTTTGATTATATTTTTCAGATGCAAAGTAGAACTCAGAAAATGTGAAAAGAAGTTATTGGAGAGTTTTTATCAGATGGTGACATAATTAGAATTATGTGTAAGACCACAACAGAGGGTAAACTTTTTTTCCAGTACAGGGAGAAAAGATGAATAGGTGTAGGATATTGGGATCCCATGCCTCTCGAAAAATTCCCTACTTTTAGGACCCTAACTTCTGCTCATTTCTGTGTTGTTAACTTGAGTTCTTTGCTCTTTAGAGTGTCTGTATAATTAATCAATATATTTGCTTCTTGGAAATTTATCTTTCCCTCACCTTGATGCATTACCCTTAAGTTGAACCCTCTTCTCCTGGGTAAATCATCTAAATCAATTCCATACCTATTGTTTTCATATATTTTGATATGAAAATCAAAACAAATCAAATAATAAACAGATTTCTCTCTAAAATTAGAGTTTGTATTGTGTTTCTGGTATTTGTTCACTTTGGTATTTTTGAGAAAATTTCAAAAGAAAGGTGCAGGTAATGTATCAGTTGTTAGCATCTTTTAATTTGGACATTCTGCTCCTGTTACATTTGGAGATTCTTAGCATCTTTTAATTTGGACATTCTGCTCCTGTTACATTTGGAGATTCTCAGGAGAGAAGCATCTGCCCTTAATAGCACTCACTACCAGGCTGTTTTGTATAGATGCAGAGCAGCTAATGTCAATACTCAGTCACTCAAGATTGTAGCGGTGGCAATACCCATGTTTACACATTCCATGGTGTCATTGTGCAAAATGCTTGTTTCTGTCATCCATGAGCAGATGCCAATTTACTAGGGTGTCTTCTAGTGTTTGGCCACTAAATGTTCACTGTACTGCCCTGAAAGAGAACATTGGTAAGAAAACAATTAAATTGATTCTTATTAACAGTCATCAGATGGTAGTTTTGAACAGAATTGGAATTGTTATGATCAGCATGTTCTAGCTCAAAAACAATAATCAAACTATCTGGTTTGAAGCAGTAATGCAATTTCCTTTGGTGCCGCATCATCCACTTTAGACATTTTTGCCTCCTCTTTTAATTACTATCTTGATACTAAAAAGTTTTGTATTTCTTTTCACCTGAGGAAAATGACCAATAAATTTATTTACACTAGGGTTTTTTATACTCATTTTTTCTAAAACTATTTCCATTGAAAAATGAATTGGAGAGAAAAAGGCAATGATTAAATGAAATTGCATGTTGAACTTCAAACATGGGGAAAGACATGGAGATGGGAGACCCTTCCAGTTTCTCAATCATGCTATTCTCCATAAAAGCAGCCCTGAACATAAGGATTATTTTGCCGGATACTGGAAAATTAAGTATCTGGAAGTTCAAGACCAGAGTTTAGAGATGCAGCACCAGGGGGTTGAAGTTATGAGATGAAATTTTTCAAAATTCTTAGAAAATTCACTCTGAAAACGTTATTTTCAATAAGAAATGGGTTATTAAAGATCAAAAGAAAACAAGGGCAAAACAAGGGTAACTTTAGTGGACTACTTATAATTCAGTCTATGTTTTCCTGTAATTCACTTCTATATCTCTCTGAAATAGTTGTGTATACCGCTGAAGGACACAGTAGAAGATTCAAAAGTAGAACTTCCAAAGCTTATGTATTTTCTGAGGTTATGTTCAATAGCATACAGATGAGCATGATTCTAAGTTTAAAATCTGATTCCGTATATTTTAAGAATCCTGCATCTGCTATTCTATTTGACTTGTTTCCTGTAAGGAGAGGATATTTTAGTTTTTTTAAAAAAATGAAATTATTAGGAAATAATTTTATTATAAGATATTATTATACATAGTATGGCACTGTGTGAGATTATGGGAGTCACAGTGACATTATCTTCCTCTGTAAATTGATTAGAATTTCCAAATACAGTAAAGGTAAACATATAATCAGTATGATCCTTGAAACTTAAATTTATTAATGTATTTTTAGAGGTTTTTAACCCTAAAGTCTTTTTGTGCTTAGGGAAACCATTTAAGTGGAAGCATGCTGTTCTTTATTTTTGGTTAATGCTGTTAAATTACTGTACTATATTTTGCATCATAGCTTGATCCAACAGTTCCAGTTGTAGTTTCCTTATTCTTGCATGCAGCTAAGATACTGTGATCCTGAAACAATAAAAAAAAAAAGTGGGAGAATGGCAATTCCCACATTGTAGCAAACACAAAATTTCCCTTGGTGTTCTAGTTCTGAAGTGCTATTCTAGGAGCTGTTTTTTTAAAGTACAACTTACTTCTCTAAGAACTTCCAATAATTTTATGAATAATTTCATTTCCCCATATCAAATATTCTTTACTTAAAATTGCTAGAGGGTTTGTTATCTGAAACTGTATTTTTAACCATTTTTTAAATTGAAGTGTAGTTAATTTACAATGCTATTTTAGTTTCAGATATATAGCAAAGTGATTCAGTTATATTCATAAGTATATATTTTTTCAAATTATTTTACATTATAGTTTATTACAAGGTAATGAATATAGTTCCCTGTGCTATGCAGTACCTTGTTGTTTATCTCTTTTATATATAGTAGTGTGTATATGTTAATTTCAAACTCTTAATTTGTCTGACTGAAACTAAGTCTTTATTGATAAAGCATTTGGTACAAGAAGTAGTCGCAGGCAACAGACTCTCAAGGATGGGAAATTGATCTGTTCTCTGACATGGCTGGTTTAAAAGCAGAAAATATCCTTTTTCTAATGCAGGATGGCATATTGATAGCATTGTGCCCAGTGTGAGAAGCTTTACTAAAGCTTTACCCGTGAATGTACAACTCTGTCAGGTTAAGGGATAGCTTCCATAGTATACAGTAACAACCACACCAAATTAGAAGATTGTGAGACAGCCTGTTTTTAATAATGTTATAAAAATAAAAATAATAGCTCCAGGTCTTGGCTTAAGGCAAATCAGTTAAACAGGAAATGTCTATGATCCCTCTAAATTATTTTATTTCCTGAGTTAGCTGGAGGGTTAAAATTGACAATCATCAAACAAAATCTTATCTTCTGAGATGCTATCTTGCAAAATGGATTAAATTTAGAGACTCCATAGGCCCCTTGTGTGAAAATTGACGGTGAGAAAAGAGGAGTTCCCATCATGACCCAGTGGTTAACGAACCCCGACTAGTATCCATGAGGATGTGGGTCCGATCCCTGGCCTCGCTCAGTGGGTTAAGGATCCAGCATTGCCATGAGCTGTGATGTAGGTTGCAGATACTGCTTTGATCCCATGTTGTTGTGGCTGTGGTGTAGAACAGCAGCTGCAGCTCTGATTTGACCCCCTAGCCTGGGAACCTCTAGATGCTGTGGGTGCAGCTCTAAAAGAGACAAATAAATAAATAAATAATAAAACCTGCATTAAATAAAAAGAGAGAAAAGACACCCCCCCCCCATCAGAGTTTGATCTTTGAATAATTTTATAGGGGTAATGATTCTAAATGCCCAAACCCCAAAGAGCCTCTCAGGAGAGCCAAAAGATCCCCCTCATCTCCTGAATAGGAGCCTGCTTTATTGGAGAGCTGACATGACCTCACAGGTCACCTTGGAAGGGAATAACAATTATCTTCTTGCCCTACCACTACTATCTGATTTTCTCTAGAACTGTATTTAGTATTAGATCCCAGCATACCACAGAGGGCAATCATAATGTCAAACCAAGGAAAAGAAATTTTACATGCCAAAATAAGTTCAAGGTAATAGTAGATTGTATTTTTGTTTAAAATATTTTTGTGCTCTCCCCCTATGGCAAATTAGGTGATCCCTCTCCAATTGACTTATGGCTTGGCCATAAGGCTTAATGGAGCAAATGGAATGTGAGTAGAATTGCCATGTGCAAACTTCCAAGAGGTGTTCAGAGCTACTGTGTGGTTTGCTAGTGTGCATCTTGCCTTGTGACAAAACCGTCAATTTCCAGAAAGGTCCTAATCTTTCAGATTGGGCTCTAGGGTGCAGACAACATAAAACAGACTGTGGTCAACCCACAAAGGAGACATAACATGAAAAATAGTGAGGGGGGTGTATTTTGCCTCTGCTGGAATCTGGAAATTGCCATCCTGACTTTTGATTTGGGTATTATAATTCCTTAGCTGCATGCAAGAATCGGGAAACCACCACTAGTTCAAGCTCTGCTGCTGCTAGAACGAGGAAAGAATGTCTCTCTCCACATTGTACTCCTTTCACTGGGGTTATGACTATAAGACCTGTATGTGTCCATCTGATTTGTACATACTAAAACACATCTGTAACCCTGTGAGAGAGTCTAAGAAATTTTATAATTTGAGTTCTAATAACGGAGGAGTTTAAGAATAAATGTTGAGGAAAATTAAAAAGGTAATAATAAAAATAGTAGTCAATGTAAATAAATAAGATATATAATAAATATTAAATATTTTTAAAAGCCTATCTTCAGTATGTATAGCCATATTCTATTTTATTTTTAATTGTTTCTATAGAGAAGTTTGTTTTTTCAATTTATTGTATTCCTTAATAGATAAAAAAATTGGTCTGTTATTGCACTTAATGTCTCCTTACTTGTGCTGCAGCTTTTCTCTGTCATTTCTAGATGAGAATTATTTTATGTACTCTTTTTAAAACTCATTATGACTTATGAATTATAAGGATTTATGTATTTCAATAATTCTTAGAAATTCTCATATTTTCTCTCTTCCAGTCACTCTGGTATCTCCTGCTAGAATATCTATTATATAGGTATACTTACATACATATGTACACACAAATGTAAATATACATATAGAATCTTCTTATAATAGTTGTGTCTTTTAATCATGCTATCATATAATCTCTACATTTTTTCATATATGTTTTGTTTCATATATATTTATATATATTTATACTTTTTTTTAATAACCATTAATCTCTATACTCTTAAATTTGTTGAGGATAGTTTTGTGCTCCAGTATGTGGTCAATCCTTGAGAATGTTCCATGTGCACTTGAAAAGAATGTATATTCTGATTTTTTTAGGACGTAATGTCCTGAAAATGTCAATGAAGTCTAATTTTTCTATTGTGTCATTTAGGATCTCTGTTGCCTTATTGATTTTCTCTCTAGAGGATCTGTCCATTGATGTGAGTGGGGTGTTAAAGTCTCTGACTATTATTGTATTCCCATTAATTTCTCCTTTTACGCCTGTTAGTATTTGTTGTAGGTATCTGTGTGCTCCTAATAACCAGCAATCTCAGCATATATAACTTGCTGGATATTTCATCCACTGGATTATTTTATTTCTTTTTTATTATGTAAGGCTGTTTTTATTTAATTTTTTGAATGCATAATTACAGCTTTTAAAATTATACTTGATTTACAATGTTTCTTCAATTTCTGTTGTACAGCAAGTCACCCAATCACACATAGTTCCTTGTGTTGTAGAGTAGGACCCCATTTCCCCTCCACTCCAAATGTAACATTTTGCATCCACCAAACCCAAATTCTCTGTCCATCCCACTCCCTTCCTGTTCCCCCTGGCAACCATAAGTTTGCTCTCCTTGGTTATGATCCGTTTCTTTTGTAGATAGGTTCGTCTGTGCCATGTTTTAGATTACACAAATAAGTGATATCATATGGTATTTGTCTTTCTATTTCTGGCTTATTTCACTTAGTATGAGAATCTCTAGTTACATCCTTGTTGCTGCAAATGGCATTATTTCATCCATTTTTAGGTCTGAGTAGCATTCCATTGCATATGTGTACCACATGTTCTTAATCTATTCATATGTCAATGGACATTTAAGTTGTTTTCCTGTCTTGGCTATTGTGAATAGCACTGTAGTGAACATAGGTGTGCATGTATATTTCTGAATGAATGTTTTGTCCAGATATATACCCAGGAGTGAGTTTGCTGGATCATATGGTAGTTCTATATTTAGTGTTCTGAGGCACCTTCATACTGTTTTCTACCTCAAAGTAGTTTTGATTTGTATTTCTCTAATAATTAATGATATTGATCATTTTTCAACAAAATGTTAGCAAACTGAATACAAATATGTATTAAAATGATCATACAACATCAAGTGGGATTTACTTCAGGGATGGAAGGATTCTTCAATATCCACAAATCAATCAGTGTCATACACCACAAAAACAAACTAAAAAAACAAAAACTATGTGATCACCTCAATAGATGTAGCAAAATCATTTGACAAAATTCAATACATGTTCTCATAAAAGATCTCCAGAAAGTGGGCATAGAGGGAACCTACCTCAACATAACAAAAGCCAGATGTAAGAAAACCACAGCTAACATCATTCTCAATGGCAAAAAACTGAAAACGTTTCTACTAAGATCAGGAATAAGATAAGGACGTCCACTTTCACCACTACTATTCAACATAGTTTTGGAAGTCCTAGCTATGGCAGTCAGACAAGAAAAATAAATAAAAGAAATATGTATTGGAAAAGAAAAAGTAAAACTATCAATGTTTGCAGATAATATGATACTATACTTATAAAATCCTAAAGACACTACCAAAAATCTGTTAGAACTCATCAGTCTATTTGGCAAAATTGCAGGATACAAAATTAATACACAGAAATTGATTGCATTTCTACATATTAACAATGAAAGATCAGAAATATAAATCAGAGTAACCATCCCATTTACCATTGTATCAAGAAGAAAAAAATAACCTAGGAATAAACCTACCTAAGTAGACAAAAGACTTATACTCTAAAAACTATAAGAGTCTGTGAAAGAAATCAAAGAAGACATAATATATGGAAAGATATACCATGCTCTTGAATTGGAAGAATCAATATTGTCAAAATAACTATACTACCCAATAGAATGTATAGATTCAGCACAATCCCTATCAAGTTACCAAGGACATTCTTCAGAGAACTAGAGCAGAGTATTTTAAAATTTGTATGGAAACACAAAGACCCCTAACAGATAAAGCAATATTGAAAAAGAAAAATGAAAATGGAAGAATCAGTCTCCCTGACTTCAGGCAATACTACAAGGCTACAGTTATCAAAACAGTGTGGTATTGGCCCCAAAACAGAAATATAAACCAACAGAATGGAATAGAAAGCCCAAAAATAAATCCAACCACCTACGGTCAACTAATCTATGACAAAAGAGGCAAGAACATATAATGAAGAAAGATAGTCTCCAATAAATGGTGCTGGGAAAACTGAAAGTCGACATGTAAAAGAATGAAATTAGAACACTCTCTGACACCATACACAAAAATAAGCTCAAAATGGATTAAAGACCTAAATATAAGACCATATACTGTAAAACTCCTAGAGAAAAACATAGTAGGTAGAATGCGCTTCAGCATAAATCACCAAAACATCTTGTTTGATCCACTTCCTAGAATAAGGTCAAGAAAAACAAAATAAACCATTGGGCCCTAACTAAACTCAAAAGCTTTTGCACAGCAGAGGAAACCATTAAAAAAATGAAAAGACAGCCCACAGAATGGGAGAAAAATCTTTTCAAATGATGCAACAAAAAAGGACCTAATCCCCAAAATATACAAACAACTCATATAACTCAACAATAACAAAAAACAAACAACACAATAGAAAAATGGGCAGAACAACTAAATACATATTTCTCAAAAAAAAAAAAGTGTATATATGGATGGCCAATCGGCACATGAGAAAATGCTTATTTTCTTTCAATGACTATGTTGTTTACAACTTGAATTTCTGTTTTGGTCTTTTGAAAAACTGTCAGGCATTTTCCATAGTATCATACTATTTTTTATTAAAGAATGCAGTTATTTAAAACAAACATATAATAACTCTCTGCTGATTCCATTATCTGAAATCTTTCGAGAGTGTGATGGCCCCTCAAGAAGATATGTTTTAATCCTCAGAACCTGCCAATGTTACATTATTTGGAAAAAAATTTGTCTTTAAAGATGTATGTGGGAATGAGATCCTCTTGGATTATCTAACTGTGCCCTAAACCTAATGACTAGTGTTCTTACATGAGACCCAGAGAGGAGAGACAGAGAGGGAAGAGGAGATGGCCAAGGCAGAGATTGGAGAGATGCAACCACATGCTCAGAAATGCCCACAGGTATCAGCAGCTAGAAAAGGCAAGGAACCGAGTCCTCTCCAGTGGCTTTGAAGGGAGTACAGCCCTGCTAACTCCTAGACTTCAGATGTCTGGCCTTGTGAATCAATTTCTATTGTTTTAAGCCATCAAATGCATGGTGATTTTAGGGCAACCCTTGGAAATTAATACACATATTAGTATGTATTATATATATATATGTATATATAAATATATACATTTTGGATTACTTTCACCTATAGGTTATTACGAAATATTGACTATAATTCCCTGTGCTATACTATAGGTCCTTGTTTATCTATTTTATATATAGTAATGTATATATGTTAACCCCAAACTCCTAATTTATTCCCGCCCCTTTCCCTTTTGGTAACCATATTTTTTCCTATGTCTGTGAGTCAGTATCCGATTTATATAGTAGTTCATTTGTTTTACTTATTTTAGATTCCACATGCAAATGATATCATATGATGTTTGTCTTTCTCTAATTTACCTCACTTAGTAGTGATAATCTCTAGTCCATCTATGTTGCTAAAAATCGCATTATTTCATTCTTTTTTATCGCTGAGTAATATACACACACGATATGTCCTTTTTAAAAGGCTATACCTTTATTTATTCCAGAAGAGTGAGGAGTATCCCTAGTCTGGGCTAATTTTATGTTTTCATGTTAATTTTTATATGTTAATTGGAGGCTCCTAATGGACCCAGATAGTAACAATGTGACCCCCAGTTGATTGTGAATTCCCTGAGAACATTTCCTCCTGTCTTGGCCATTCCTCTATCATTAATTATTATTTTTTTAGTTTACTCTTTCTTGAGAGTGTAACACTTTCATTTTGTGTTTTCTCTTTGTTTTTAATCTCTGATAGTTCCTTAATTTGATGCAAGAGCAATTATGGTTTTTAAAGGACTTAAATATATTTATTCCAGTATTTTTTAAAGTAATTTGTAGCATGAAGTATAACAGGACATCTGCCTCGCTTAGTTTTAACAGACCCAAAGGTTGTCCATTCCAAATAAATATTAAGTATTATATATGACTGTTACAGAGACCCATAATAAAATTGTAATGTCCTGATTATGTCACCACTGAGGGAAAATATCTGGAGGGCTTATGATGTTTCTCTATATTAATTTATACAACTGTAGGTAAATCTATAATTATCTCAAACATTTACACAATGAAAGATAAAATTTGTTAAGGTACGTACAAGTTGATTCTTTCTCCACATGGGAGAAAAGCTAGGTCCAGATGGAAACAGCTTAGGATGTTATACTTATTTAGGATTTGGGCTGTTTTCAGCTTTCTGCTCCATAATTTTTTTATATCACAACCTTGGCTTCAAGTTCCAAATTGTACTTTGGTTAAGATATTGGTGTTCCCAAAGCATATTGGGAGTAGGGAGGAAAAAGGACACACCTTTCCTTTCAAGGATACATCCTCCAAATTGCATATATTATTCTCTCTCACCTTTTATGTCAGAGATTTGTTATACAACCACACTTTTCAGAAATTACCTGAGAACTGCAACCTTTGTTCTGCATGACCAGTTACCTATACTAAAATCAGGAGTTCTAGTTCTATGGAAGAAAGGAGTTATCTAGAAGTTTGTACCATAGGCCACATATTATCTAATGAAAAAATATGTTAGTATCTTTTTGTTATAGAAGATAAGAGAAAAGGAATATGATCAAGTAATATATACATGCTGGATCTGAGCCACATCTGCAACCTACACTACAGGTCATGGCAATGCCAGATCCTTAACCCACTGAGCAAAGCCAGGGATCAAACCCGCAACCTCATGATTCCTAGTTGGATTCGTTAATCACTGCACCACGATGGGAACTCCAACATGTTTGTTTTGAAACAAAATAGATTTTATTACAGAATTAAGGATTCTGAAAGAATATTTATAAAATAATATTATACCTCTAGCAGGGTATTACAAAGCATTAAATTAGCATCTGAAGAATTATAATCATATTTATAACTTATTATTGTTATTTGGGATGGACAGACACTAATGTGATTGCATAGTTATGAATGAAATTTTTGCAATGCATATTTTCAAATAAGATATTAAATCAGCCAGAGAATTTTTTAAAAATCTTTAAGGAAAGAGCTTTGCATGCATGCTTCAGGAAATCATAATAACTGAAATACCTGAAAATTTCAAAATACTAAATTGTGTATATAGCATTGTTCTTTGGAAATCAAGGTTTGTTTTAAAAAGAAAAAGACCTTTCTTCATGGAACCTTAGCAATCCATGCTATCATTCACCATGGCAACTGAAAAGGAAACAATAAAGGAAAATCAGGCATCCTGGGGACAGTGAAGAGGTAGTGGGAGCATGTTCTTTCTCTGTTGTCATAGTTCTCTCCCATGAGCTACTTCAGTTATTGTTCCAGTTCAGATGAATTTGTTAGGTATGTTTTTTAAAAACTGGAGTATAATGACCTGACAGCAGTTTCTCAAGAGGAACACATTAGTCACTGGAGCCATTGTTTAATCTAGCCCTGCCTTAAATGTGACTTCAGTTCCAGCCCACATCATCCCACCATCCCAAATAAGGTCGTATGTTCTCTTGCTGATGGGTGAGAAGTGGTAGCATGAACAGATCGCTCTCTTCATTAGCTAAATTGTTATATTATTTGAAGACCTCTAGAAATGAATATGCTTTGTTTTTGACAATATTCTGTTTAAAAGAATGCCTTATTAAATATCCCCCACACATGAAATGTATTGAAGTGACAAATATACATAAAAACATGATGCTGGAAGGGCGGAAAAAAATTAGCAATGCAGTCTCAGGATGAATAATCTTTTATTTTAATAGATCATTTATGCAACGTGATTAAAGTACTGTTTTGTTTGATCACTTTAAGCCTCACTGACTATTTGATGCATGAAATAGGTTCTCCATTCAGTAGCCTAAATTATTTTTGTCTTTAGACTTCTGGAAGTTTGTACATCCATTCTATCACTTGTAAAAATAAGAATTAGAACTCATTATATTTTAGATTTTCATCTAGGAATATTCCTAGGTACGATGTTTCCAAACTGACAAAAATAAAATTTTGTAATTTCCTGTCAGATATAGCATTTTATAAAATACTTTTGGGGTAATTTTACAAGAAAAACAATTTATAATTATAGTAGTGCTTTATATTTCACAACATAAGTTCACATGTTTTTTGGTTTTTTGGGTTTTTTTTTTTTTTTTTTTTTTGCTTTGCTTTTTAGGGCCGCATTTGCAGCATATGGAGATTCCCAAGCTAGGGGTCTAAGTGGAGCTACAGCTGCTGGCCTACACCACAGCCACAGCAACATGGGATCTGAGCCACATCTGCGACCTACACCACAGCTCACAGCTACCCCGGATCCTTAATCCACTGAGCGAGGCCAGGGATCAAACCTGCAGCCTTATGGTTCCTAGTCAGATTTGTTTCCGCTGCACCACTATGGGAATTCTGACACAGGTATTATTTGTAGTTTAAAATTATATTAAAGTCTGAAGATTTTAGTGATGTTAGAGTAAGTTTTATACTTTATGAAATGTATAATGATGTATAAATGAGTAAATTAAAATAATATGCATAAAATAATTATATATCTATATTATATTTACATAAATTATATATGTATAATATATGTACCTATGCGTACATAATCATACATAATATATATGTGTGTGTGTATATATATATACATATGCAGGGTATATGATAAAAATATTATGACAAAATATTAAAAATCTAGATAAAGGGTATATGGGAGGTTTTTTGGCTTTGTTTTGTTATTGCTCCACAACTTTTCTTAAGTTCAGATTACTTTAAATCAAATTAACCAAAAAAAAACTTACAAGGATAAGATATATCTGGTTCAGGCCCCCCATTTACAGGTGAGCAAACTGAGGAACAGTCAGGAAAATCATGTATTAACATTATAGGGGACTTCAGTGCTGGAATAAATTACATTAACATTCCAATTTCTCATTTTCAGGTAATCCATTTACAGATAAAAAATAGACTGAGAGGTGTTAAATTATTCTTCTTAGGTCACATAATTAGTATAGCAGAAATTCTCACTTATATTTGGATTCCAAATTTTGTATTCTTTCCATTATGCATTGGATCAATGTACATTTATACAAGGGAACATGCTTCTACTTAAATCGGAATAAAATATACAGTTAAAGAAATGATTTTTCCTTCAGAATGTATCAATATATAAAGGCATAACAGAACATATTAGCATAATATTCCAGAATGTATTATCATAATATTACTGGAGGCTAATCAGAGATGAAGTTAAGGTCAGATATTATTTGTATTTTGTATTATAGTCCACATATATTGAGAAATAATAATTTTCATGCTATGACTGAAAATTCACTGCATACTGGCATTGAAAGTAAAGTAACAACAATTACAATGAAGCCAACCAATCACAAATTCTGTTTTAATTTATTTGAATTAATTCCACTCCAATATTTAATTTGTTTTGACTTATCTGACTCAGAGGAAAAACTCAAAAAACCATAACAAAAACTTTGTTTTATGGATAAGCTTTTTATCATTGCTCTGCACTTAAAACAATCTCTGTTATTTTCATTTCATGTTGGAAGTGTAGTTTTCATTTCTAGAATTAAATAACATTAGGTCTAATTTGTATTTCTCTGTTTTAGCATGTTTTCCCATTGTTGTATTTTCAATCTCTTCTCTCCTTCCTGCATTTTAGCTATGAGTCAAATGAAACTTATTAATGATCTTTAAGGACATTTATATTAGAATTTGTTATACTTAGCATATAATGGATGCTCAATAGATGTTTGCATACATGTATATATTATATATATGTTGTATATATTCACAAATGAATATATGTGTGAGAAGATTGGTGAACTTAGGGTAAGGTAGCAATCCTACCAAAAGTTTACTGAAATAATCAGCATTTTTTAAATGGGAAAATTTTACATCAGCCCTGGAAACTAGCCTGAAATAGAGGAGATTCTGCTAAATATATTCAACCACTCAAAGAAAGTACCTAAAACTATCTGACAAATCTGCTTCCTATGAAAAATAGGCTTTTCATAAAGTGGACAGAATTCACTCAGAATCCCATGATTTCTCCCTGATTTGGAGTGGTGAATATGAAGAGATATTTACATATATCTTTGTCATATCAAACATGTTTTAAAATATTGGATCAAAATGGCCATATTACTAAGGAATGAATATGGACTCGTATTAGTGGAGTGCCCCAAATTAAGATGGCTGAAAAAAGATGAAACTCTCTTTAAGATAAAAATATCCAGAAGTAAGAAGTTCTGGGTTTGGCATGGCATGGGTAAGAAGTTCTGGGTTTGGCATGGCATGGGTATGGTTTCAATGAAGATCATGTTCAGTTCTTTCTCCGCTGTCATCCTAGATACGTGAAAGCTCATATCATGGCCACTGGAACCTCAGACATCCATTTACATTGTGAACCAGTGTAAATAGGGGACACAGGTAAAGTCAAGGGGGACTTTCTATGTAAGTCAGTTCCTTTTAACCAGTCATCCTGAAAGTATGTGTAACATTTTTTCGTACATTCCAAGGGCTAGAACTCATCCAGTTTGCTACAGCTACCATCAAGTGAGGCTAGAAAATGACATCATTTATTCATGTGCTATTTTAATGTGCCAGAATTTTGGATTTGTTACTGTGAAGACAAATTTCCTAGTTATTTGTTTAAGTCAGATTCATGAGATTGGTTTATAATATCAATTATAGTTGTCTGCAAGATTTTATTAGCAAAGCTAGAAAAATATAAGGAAACACTTCATTTCTAACACTCACTAAGACTAAGGTTCTGGTCATAATTTAGGTTTGCCAGTCAATTCATTTTTATAGGATGTTAGTTCAGGGCTGAATTACACAGGGACAGAGAAAGGACTGAGGGGAGTTGCCATTGTGACTCAACAGGTTATGAACCCAAATAGTATCCTTGAGGATGGGGGTTTAATTCCTGGCCTCACTCAGTGGGTTAAGGATCCAGCATTGCTGTGAGCTGTGATGCAGGTCACAGATGTGGCTCAGATCCCACGTTGCTGAGGCTGTGGTGAAGGCTGGCACCTGCAGCTCTGATTTGACTCCTTGCCTGGGAACTTCCATATGTTGTAGATGCAACCCTAAAAAGAAAAAGAAAAAAAAAAAAGGAATTGAGGCCTCTATTTTACTGGTAAAACTAATCTGAGATGGTATGATTCTATACCCAGCAGTGAATTCCACAGCTTTCTGAACATGGTGATGCAGCAGCTTAACTGGTGGCTCACTTCTGTGATATAAATTCTGGAAGCTTATTCTAGCATCAGTTTCTGCACTCCTGTAAATTAGTCTTTGTCCTAGTTCAGACACCTGAAAAATGTCATTGTACTTAAAGAGTTACAATAGGTTTTGTTGTCTATATTTTAAAACAATAAATACAAGATAGGATACTTATTTAATTAAATAAATTAATAAAATCACCAGGTTACAACAAAAGTGAGAACTTTCTGAAAGATATAAAACCTAAAGCTTCAACTTTTTTTTTTTTTTTTTTTTGTCTTTTTAGGGACACACCTGGGACATATGAAGGTTCCCAGGCTAGCTGCAGCTGTAACAGCAGACACAGCTGCAATGACATGGGATCCAAAACGTGTCTGTGACCTATACCACAGCTCATGGAAATGCCGGATCCTTAACCCACTGAACCCAGGGATTGGAACCCGCATCTTCTTGGATCCTAGTAGGGATCATTAACCACTGAGCCATGAAGAGAACTCCCTAAACTTTTATTAAAAAATAGTTTAAGTGATATAGTTATGATATTTTAAGTTGATTGCTATAAAAATAAAAAATACAATTTTCAAAAAGAAAGAATTTTTTTCCCAACAGTTGAATTGTATGAGATAGTAACATTGCAATGAAGCAGGAAAAACATTAAATTTATGTTCCATGACTAGAAAGCATAGATCTTGACATGCAAACCCCCGCCAATCAAATTTATACTCTCTATAAAAGACATTCTTAAGGGAAAACAAATAAGAAAATATGAAAAAAAGAGATGTATAATAATATATTGGGCAAACCGTAACAAGAAGGGGGCAGGTAAGGTTGTGCTTCTGCCTAATATATAGAAAAGTGAAATGAGCATCGTTTTCATAATAAAACAGAAAAACTTAGCAAATCATAGCTTTTTAGAAACCAACACATAACTGAATTTGCGTGGAAACCACCAAGGAGGAAACAGTCTAAGGAGAAGCTGGCCCTTTTGAGGAGACAGGACACAAGCTGTCACACAAATGTTGCAGAGCATGGGAGGGAAAGGGACTGGGCACTGTATAAATGGATAGGAGGATGTCAGATAAAAATTTTAAACAAATTCTTAAAGATTGAGCATGGCCTATTATGAGAGAATTGAATATCTGGGGGCAGCAGGCAAAAGACAAATTCACACCAAATGCAAGTAAAATAAAGGAAATAAGTAAAATCGAAAATAAAAAATTCCTGAAGTATAAAGCAGAAAGAGAAAAATCATGAAACTAAAAGTTCGTCCCTTGAAAATATTAATAGAATTAATGAACTTCTAGTCTATTGAGCTTGAAAAAAGAATAAAGAAATACATTATAAATATTAGGAATGAAAGAAGTGTCAGAACTATAACCATTGAAGACATTACAAGAAAATAGGAAATACTACAAATAGCTTTCTGCCCATAGCTTTGACAACTTTGATGAAATGATCAAATTCTTTGAAAGATACTAACTTGCAAAAGCTTACTCAAGAAAAGCAGATAATTTGAATAGTTTATGCCTAATAAAATAGTTGAACTTATAGTTTAAAGCATTGTAACAGAACTGTAGATCCATGTGTCTTCTCTGGGGAATCTACTAAACACTTAAGGAAGTATTAATACCAATTCTCCACAATCTCTTCTAGAATATAGAAGGGGAATGAACATATCTCAACTAATTTTAAGGAGGAAAGATTACCTGATACTGAAAACAGGATAGATATTACACAGATCAATATTACTCATAATCATAAATGAAAAATTTTTTTTTGTTATTATATCACCAGATGAGGTATATCCCAGAAGTGCAAAGGTGATTCAACAAATTGATCAGCATAATAAACAGACTGAAAAAAAAAAGCAGGGAATTGCTGTCACGGCTAAGCAGAAATGAATCTGACTAGCATCCATGAGGACACAGGTTCGATCCCTGGCCTCGCTCAGTGGGTTAAGGGTTTGGCATTGCTGTAAGTTGTGGTGTAGGTTTCAGACGCGGCTTGGATTCGCACTGCTGTGGCTGTGGAGTAGGCCAGGGCTACAGTTCAGATCTGACCCCTAGTCTGGGAACCTCCATATGCTGTGGTTGCATCCCTAAAAAAAAAAAAAAAAAAAAAAAAAAAACAAAAAACAAAAAACTTCCCCTCTCCCAAATTTTAGGCCCAAATGCCTTCAACAGATGAACTCCCCCAAATATTTTAAGGACGAAGTTGTTGAAATTCTATAGGGGAATCTTCCATAAAATACAAGAGTAGAGAATACTTTCAAAATCCTTTTAGGAGGCTAGCATTCTCTGATAGTAAAACCAGAAAAAGACATTAGAAAAACATCCAGACCAGTATCACCCATGAATATAAATGAAATTATCTGTAGCAAAATATTTTCAAATGGGATACAGCAATACAAAAAAGCATATTATGAGTAAGAGAACTTTATCCCAATAAAAGAAAACTATGGTTTAACATTCAAAATTAATCAGTGTAATTCATTACATCAAGAGATGAGAAAAAAAAAACCTATATGATTTTCTCAATATAGTCACAAAAATATTTAAATATTCAGTAGCCTTCCTTGATGTACAACAATTTTGGAATAGAAGGTGCTTCTCCAACATAATAAAATGCACCTACAAAAATAATTAGCATTGTATTCAATATTGATATTTGAAGGCTCCCTGCCTAAGCTTGTGAGCAGGGCAAGAATATTTTTACTACATATATTTCATAATGTACTGGAGGTCCTAGTCAGAATAAAATGTCAAGAAAAGAATTAGAAGTTAAATAAAAAACTTCATGAAATTCCTGACTGTATTTTTTTTTAAGAAACTCCCCAAATCTACAGAAAACTTATTGGAAGAAATAAGTGTGTTTAGCAATGAAACATGATATAATGTCAATATACAAGCCTCAATTTTATTTCTATATGCTAGCAATTAAAATTGGAAATTGATAGGATGTAGAAAACAAACATAAAAATACTGATAAATTGGATTTCTTCAAAATTAAAAAAAAAAATCCTCTTTAAAAGACACTGTTAAAAAAAAAAAGACAAGCCAAAATCTGGGAGAGAATATTTATAGAACACATATAAAATTAAGAATTTTTATTCTAAATATGTTTAAAGAAAAACAACTTAATAGCAAGATTAATGATTTGATTTAGAAATTGGGAATAATTTGAAGAGATAACTTATCAAGAAAGAGATATGGATGTTAAATAAACTTATGAAAACATGCTTAACAGTTTTAGTTATTGGGAAAATACAAATTGAAACCCAAATGAGTTATCACTATATTCTGATTAGAATGTCTGCAATTAACAACAAAATTTGACATTATCAAGCAAATAACTAGGCTGACTTGAAATCTCATATTTTGTAGACTAGAATAAATGTAGAAAAGAAAAAGGAATTTAAAATTATAGATCTCTTTAATAAAATGTTTTAAGAATTTCTCATAAAGTTAAAGATGAATTTACTAGGTAATTCAGCATTCCATTCCTAGGTATTTACAAAGAGAAAACAAGACATATGGCTCCACAAAGACTTGTGTACAAATATTTATGGCACTTT
Source organism: Sus scrofa (assembly GCF_054392235.1). Taxonomy (NCBI): domain Eukaryota; kingdom Metazoa; phylum Chordata; class Mammalia; order Artiodactyla; family Suidae; genus Sus; species Sus scrofa. The sequence goes on along the minus strand of NC_139385.1, from coordinate 111,775,243 downwards.
TTAAACAACAGCCCCCAACTGGAAATAATACAAATATCCATCAACTTGTGAATGATTAAACAGAATGCAACATATTGCTAAAATGGAATACCACTCATCTATAAAAAGGCATGATGTTAATAAATGAATGTGACAACTTTTTGCTAAATGAAAGAAGACAGAAGCCAGGGATTTTATGATTTCATATTAAATTTCATAAAATCATAATCACAGGGAGAGAAAACAAATCACTATTCTGTAAAGGGCCATGAGTTTTGGGGAGAAGATGGGTAAGAGGCGGGAGGAGACTTGTGGTGAAGGAATTTTTTAAAATCTTGATGGTAATGGCAGTTATGCAACTGTATATGTTACTTGCAACTCATTGACTCATATATCTAAAACTGGTGAATTGGCATGTAAAATATACTTCAGGAAATTATTAAAATATAAATTTTAAAATACATAAAAGCAATAACTGTGTTAGACATATTATGGAGAAATTTTTACCTACTTCATTGGGTTTGTGCTTTTTTAAATAAGATTATGTAGGTAAAACCCTTAGAACAAATGCCTAAAATACAGAAAGCACTCAATTAATGCTGGCATATGTACTATTAATGTTAAAAGTATGAAAAAATGCAAAACCACCTTCATTATATATGTGAAAGGATATATATATCTGAGGAAAATATTGCAAGTTTCAAGTAGTTTAAATGTTACTACTTATATGCATATTTTAACTGAAGACAATACCAGTGCAGCATGAAATAGTGTTCACATTTTAATGTCATCTCAAGGAATCTTAGCTTGGAAATCTGGCCTTCTAATGTAAGAGCAGATTTTTGAACTAGAGGACACGGAGCCACAATGCCCAGAAATGGTGGGAGATTTGAGAACCTAAGAAAGGTTTGCTTTTATGGTAGATGTTGCCAAAAAGAAATGCTATTTGTATCAATGCCTGAATGGGAAATTTGTCATGTATCAGTTTTTGTTCATCCTTTTATCACCGGTCCCTGGCACATTGCACATATTCAGCAAATAGCTGAAGAATGAAAAGAGGGAATAAAGGGAAAGTCTGGTAAACATTTAACATTACAGAGCAAGAAAGAAGAAAATAAGTTTGCACTTTAAGAAGGCATATACCTCTAGTAAAACAGACCTCACCGTATGCCTGAGAAAGGATCATAATTTCTGTTATCCTTCTTTTTCCAAGATATGAGCTTCCAGTTATATCACTGTGCTTGAGAGCTCCATTTCTTTCCCCATTTCTCTTTCTAAATGGTTAGTTTAATTTACTCAGGTTATGGAAGAAAATGCAATAACTATTCTTCAAAGTTGACTGAGCATAAAAGTAGTAAAGCTCTAGGAGCAAAGAAAGGCATGATGTGAATTGGCAGTAATTAAAATGGAATGACCTCTCTCAGTCTAGAAAAGGGCATTTTGAATCAGATGATCGATAAACATTTTCCTTGTCATGCCGAAGTTGCTGTGGATATGGATGTATACATTACACTGAAGTATAAGGAGTTATACTGATTTTAGTCATTCCAGTCAGTAGTTGAACATTCAAAATAGAGATGGCAGCTTTCAACCCCATCTAAATGCCCCTGCAATACCAGTCACCTAATTTCATCAAATTTGTTGCCATTTCAGGCCATAGTTTTGCTTGTAGAGTTTAGGATCACACAAGAGCAAGGGCCTGAGATCATTGTTTGGATTTTATTGATGGGTATAACAGGAAATCTGCCATGGATACAATATCTGCAAGATACCTTTTGTTATCTTTTTTTCAAGAAGATTTTGGGAGAAGTTGTTTTGAGATCTCGACACAATGTTTATGAAAAGATTTGTGAAAGAAGAAACTTTATGGATGGATAGGATAATTACACAAAGGCTGATGGGATAACGACAAATCCTTCTAGTCAATTTATTATGTTTCCTACCTTCTCTGAGCTCCTGGGAATCAATGAACACATTCCTTTGTAAATGTGCCTGAAATAACTGAGAATATTTAATGCTGAGAGACAGTGAATACCAATGATGATCTTCTGGTGACTAAATATCGTATTTCCTAAGAATTATACAAAAAAGAATAATTTATAATTTAATTTTTGGCCAACTAGATGAATTTTTGAACATTTCAAATGAATTTTAAAGAAAAAAAAAACACTGTATTAAAATTTTTAAAGTAGGCTAATAAATACTAAGCCATCCGTCCACTTGTAGTTTGTAATTCATAGTAATTATTTCCTAGGGAAGAGTGCCTCTTTTCATCAGGTGTTCAAAATAACTTGTAATTTTGTAATTGTATGTTTGTATTTCTCACACTTGTTGAGATTTTACTAAATTAGGGTTATTATTCAGATGAACCTTCTGAAAAGCATTTCAATCAAAATGTCTCCCACTAATAGACAGTATATTGGTGTTCTCCTCTGAACATATATCTTTTCCTCTAAATTGCTTTATTTACATAAAATGCAAATATTTTTATCAATGCAAAGTTGTAATTGAATGAATTAATTTTGCTATTTGATTGGCTATAGCATGTGTTGCTTCCAGGCAATGATAGAACTATTTTTGTCTGAAGATTCAGCATTGCATCTGGTATAAACACATGTACAGAGCCACTTGTTCATTTATTTAGCCAAAATAAACTGATTCAATAAAATCAGAACTCTAACGGCAGATTGTTTTTTAAACATCTTGATAGTACTACTTGCCAATCTGGTAATACAGGGGTAGGGAGTGAGAAGTCCAAACTACTGGATATAAGATAGGCTCAAGAATGTAATGTACAACACAAGGAATGTAGCCAATATTTTATAATAACCGTGAATGGAAAGTAACCTTTAAAGTTGTAATAATAATAATCATGTGGGGAAAAAAGAGCCTGGGTAAGGCCTACTTGCTGATCTGGGAGAGCCTCCTGGAAAGTCAAGAAGCAACGGGAACTCACCCTGGGGACACAGACACAGGCAGCAGCCACTTTGGGGAGCTTCTTGTACCATGTGGACAGAGTGCTGACAAGCGCCATTTTGTAATTCTCCCTCTAGCTATTAGTGCAGGAACCTGGCTCCATCCACCAGCAGTCATTACCCCAGTTAGAACGTTAGAAGTCCTAACTTTCTGCCCAGTCCAAATCAGGGCTAAAATTATTTGTAGCCATGCATTTGTTGCCAAAACTCAGACTCTGTCCACCAGTGCTGAATAGAAATGCAGCGACAGAGTTTTGGGTGAAGGAGAAAAAAATTAACTTTTATTGCTTTCCCAGGCAAAGGAGACCATAATGCCTTAAAGATTGTGCCCTCCCTTGGGAAAGAATTTCAGAGAGATTTATAGTCTAAAAGGAGAAAAACAGGGTTTCAGATAAGAATCAGGATTGGAACAAACATGCATTCTTCTTTCTTTGGGGGAATCTTAGTCATTGAATTTGGAGTCAGGTGATCTGGACATGATCCTGGTAGTGGTCTTCTGGGTTATTATCTAGAATAACATTCTTTGTGAAAAGGGCATATTGATCAGCGATTAGAACAAACTAGGAAAGTTCCTGGAAAACATCGTGTGCTAATAGTCTTTATGCCACAGGCATTTGTGCTCAGGGTGCCTAATTTTAGCTCACAGGTGATTGTGTTTAGGGTACAATCCAGTGAGGGAGAGGTACAAGGAAAGGCTCCACGCTGTTCAATTTTAAAGTATTCATTTCTAAAAGAAGCATAAGGTATATAACCTTTTGGTTAGGTGTATAAGCTGCCTATGTCATTATGTGTATCCCTTGAATGTGAACCAGGATCCCACAGGCTGTACTGTGGTTGCTTGACTTTTCCTCCCTTGTCTTTTCATCCCCTCCCTTCTCTGATCAGCTACTGTCTGAACCTTCCCCTTGGAACTCAGGGAAGGCCATAGAGGCTGAATGAGGCCCCATTTCCTAAAAATAAGAAAAGGGGAACAAAGAAAAGCTTTTGTGCCCAGGAACCCCACAGGGCCCTACTCAGTTACATACTCATATCCATGAGAATTTGTCCCACATATTCCTTCTCATGACAGTTCTTTGTTCGAAGCCATCCTTGGATTTTGATTATATCTATTTACATAGTCTTACAAAGATATGCATAGAAATCAGTGTATTATGATGCTTTCTTTAATACTCCAGATTTTCACTCCTTATTTGGTCAGCATAGATCTTGCAGGAAGATAGTTCCTATAATGTGGACTTGTACTATAGAGCTTGTGAGTACATACTCTTTTTTTCCTCATAGCTTGCCACATAGTCAATAGATAGGGTAGTTCTTCAGGCTAACATTACCATGCTTCCCTTAGATATTAGGTACACTGATGAATCATGTCTCAAAATGACAGGTTAAGCTAATCAAGTACTGTCCTACTATGTCCATATAAACACATTGCATTGCCTCTTTGTACCTTTGCCAGAAAAAAAAAAAATATCTACTAACTTTTCTATTCAAGAGTATTGTAGGAGTTAATAAATGTGCAGAATTTTCAAAGAAATAGATAGTACTTATAGCTGTGTGGAGAAAACACTTGTGTATAAATGCAATATATCATTGCTATAGGATCTCTTAAGCCTAATGAAATGAACCCAACGCATTCCATGAACCCATTTTTTACTTGGACTACATCCAGCTCACCAAACACAATTAGAACATAAAACTTTTGTCATGACCATAAACTAAAACAACCTGGATCTCTGTATAATGTAGGCCATTCTAGACAGTGTTCAGTTTGATATTGAAATTATTATAAGGTCTTCACTATAATATGATTCCATGACAATGATTTAAGCACAGGTTTCCAATGTGTCACTTAGGGCTCCTGAAGGGGGAACAGAATTGGCACCCCAAAATGTGCCTCTTGGGCATAAAGTTTGTTTTAGGCTGATTATTTTTAAGAAACAGCAGGCATAGGAAATGCTTTGAAAGTTGAGTAGAAGTTACTCTTTTGCAAGTGATATTTACATTGATCACTTGTAAGGGAAGTGTTATAAGGGACATCTCCATTTGTAAGGATGACTCTCTCTCTGTACTGGAAGAGAAGGGTGACTCTAAATCTCTAGAAACTCTTATCAGTGGAGAAGGCAATGATATAAATCTGCATAACAGCTTTACTCTTGTTTTATCATAGCTTCCCCCCAACTTCTTCTTTTGTCTTTAGCTGGAGATGGTATTTTCGGTGGTGGCTTGGACTGTCTGAGGGAGTTACTCAGCTTTCTTGGGTATCTCCCATATCTACAGGTGTATATGTGTTGTTAAACTTGTTTTTCTCCTGTTAATCTGTCTTTTATTACAGGGGGATCTCACCCAAGAACCTAGAAGGGTAGACAGAAAGTTATTTTTCCTTCCCCACACTCCAAACACAAAGAGCTTTGTTTGTGTTTCTATTTGGTTTTGGCTTTTTTTTTTTTTTTCCTAAAACAAATTCAAGTTGGATTTTTAAAGTATTTAAACACATCTTACCAATGACGAGATCCAAGTTTCATAAATTTTCTCTTCCCTTCTAAAAATGTTACCCCCTCTACAATTTTATTTCTCTTCTTCCTTTTAATTTCAAACTTGTAAAAGAGTAGTGTTCACCTGTCACTTTTTCATTTCCTTTCCTCCCACTTTCAATTTAAAAAGAGAAATACTCTTGTTTTTCCCTCTCAAACTTATGGATTCAGTTTCCTGGAAGGTTACCAATGATGTAATGGATAAACCCAGAACTTTATTGGCCTGGTTAATGTCTTTACTCTCCTTCCTATGTCTTGGATGCATTTTATAGTATGAACTCAGGTATGATTCTTGATAATATTCCCTTTCTTTATGTTTCATTATATTTTACTTATTTCCATTTAATTCTCATGATTTCCCTCTAACTTTTTTATTTTGTGTTAAATATTATCATTTTGAGTAACACTTATCCAGAAAGCCTAAAAATTCTACCCTGTCCAAATTAGGTCTAAAGTTATATAGGGACCATGTCTTTATATCCATAAGGATTAAATATTGTCATAATGCCAGTTGCCTTCCATTGAATTCATTATATATTTCCATTTACAAAGTCTAGCCAAGTCCATGGTATACTGTAGGCATTCAGTAAATGCTTGTTGAATAGATCGATGTTTGTCTGATTCCTAAGCATTTATTTCCCTTTTTCTGTGCCATTTGTCCTGTTTAGTATCTTAAATTCTATACCACTATCATGATTCACTTATGAAATGCAGCCTAAACCTTTAAATATTTTTTTTTCTCCAATTAAGTGGGTGCTTAGTTCAGGGTTGAGGTAGCTGGCCACAGATTCTTCTGCACTGGTTGCTGCTCCAAATGTATCATTGCATCAAGCCAGCTTTGCAACTGCTCCTGGCCTTTTGCTGTCCTCTGGTGGCTATATGCTGTATCCACCCCATCCCTCCTTCCTGGAGTGGAATATGTAAGAAAATATACTAGATGAAGACCTAAAATATTTTATTCCCACAGATTGAATTAGTGTTAGCCAAGCTAAGTAGTAAGAAGAACTGATGTGGCCTATTGGATTCATTATGAGCTTAGAGCCCCATTAATGCCCCTTTCACTGCCATTCAAGGTAAGCTGCCCACAACCCCTTGGTTTCTCAACACATATATACCTCTGTGCACTTCAAGATTCTTGTGACTCTAATCTAAAATACGTCTTGTGAGAGAAATCTCTTTTCAATAGCTTATCACATTTATAATCACTTTTAAAAGTAGGAGAGGGTACACTTGCAGGATTCAGGCTGGTATGGATGGGAAGGAAAGCTCATGCAACTCATACTTATATGGGGCTGAGCAGAACTATCTAAAAAATCCCTTAAACTGTTATACTTATAAAATTCTTATTTGTTACAAGATACAGTTTCATTTGAGTGATGCAATTTTAAGCTATGTGCCATGGAAAGATTAACCCCTCCCCAACCCTTTTGTTCCAGCTCACATTTGCCATGTAAGGAACTTACATTAAATTCTGAAGTTTCATTTCTTTCTCTCTCTCTCTCTCTTTTTTTTTTTTTGGCTTTTTAGGGTCACACCTGCAGGGCACATAGAGGTTCCCAGGGCTAGGGGTCAAATCGGAGCTTCAGCTGCCGACCTATGCCATATCCACAGCAACTAAGGATCCAAGCCATGTCTGCAAACTTTACCACACCTCACAGCAATGCTGGATCTTTAACCCACTGAGCAAAGCCAGGGGTGGAACCTGCATGGATAAGAGTTGGATTTGTTTCCACTGAGCCACAAGGGAACTCCTAAAGTTTCATTTCTAAATGAAAAAGTGGATACAGTAGCATCACTCTTCCATCACTAAGTTATCATAAGACTAATTGTAACTATCTGGCTTTTAAACTGTGTGGTTTTATGCACAGAGGAGGGATTGAAGAGACAGTCATCTACTACAACATGTTTACTGATAAGCATTCAGGCAGTTATACATCTCCTTAAACTTGTCGTCTTGAGGAACTTGACACAGTGAGGGGTAGTAAAACTCTCATGTTATCTACGTATCATTAAGCTGTAAGAACTTTTTACATACTCTGTAAACAAATGTTTAAATATTTATATTTACCTATATTATATAAAAAAGTCTTTTTTTAATATTATAGTAAAAAAACCAGAATGGACAGCATATGTAGTTGACACTTGATCAACATGGGTTTGAGTTGTGTTGGTCCACTTATATGTTATTTTTTTTTCAATAAATACTACTAGAGAACAACACAGGCTGCAGTTGTTTAAATCCAGGTATGTGGAACCTCAAATACAGAGGACCAACTGTTAAGTTATACACAGGCCTCAGGTTTTCAGTTGTGCAGGGGTTGGTGCTCCAACCCTTGGGTTGTTCAAGGAACAACAACAACAAAAAAAATATGTGTGTGTCTGTGTGTATGTTTGCATATATATATGATATATATAATATTACATAAAATATATTATTTATATCAATATTACACTGAAAATCAATAGGAAGTGTGAGGCTTGCCCTTTCTGCCCGCCATGGCATATGGTAAGATGAAGAGAATCAGAGATAGGGACTCTGTGTCTGGAGAAAATATACCTAGATCAGGAAAGCTTACTAAATATGTTGAGAAAAAAATCTGAAAGTAAAGATATTTTAGCCTCATCTCCTGGAAAGAGATCATCATTCTGAATATCATGTTTCACTGTGGTGATGACAGTGAAGTAGCTGAGAAGGGATAGCTGACTTTTGCAGGGACCCAGAAGTTCCTGTGTTCTCTGGAAGAGAATGCAAAAAGTAGCTGTATGTCTGGTTACTACTGTGGGGGAAAAGTGTCTTGGTTAATAAAGGCTACTGAGGAGATTACTTTGGAGACAAAACTGAACTGTCAGTTATGGTTCAGGGAGATATAGAATTCTTTGGTTCTGCTGGGAATAATTTAGCCGCAGGGGAGAGCTATAGAGTTGTGGCTCGATCGGGAGAACAGTCCTCATTAATGCATTCTAATGGGGTGCTTATGCATCGGAAAAGACTTACCCCACCTCAGGGATACCAGCCTCCACATAGCCAGTGGAAAGCAGCCCAAGGACCAGCATGAAACAGCCTGAAACACCAATCCCAATGTCATGGTAAGCCCCATCCCAGGGGAACTATAAGCCTTCTTCTATTCCTAAATACTGTCTTTAAAAAAATACATATATATATGTATATATACATATATGTGTGTGTGTGTGTGTGTATATATATATATACACACACATATATATATATATATGAGTTCCCATAATGGCTGTCTTAAAAAAAGAATATATATATATTCCCATAATGGCTCAGTGGTAATGCACCTGAGTAATATCCATGAGGACATGGGTTTGATCCTTGGCTTTGCTCAGTGGGTTAAGGATCCAGCATTGCTATTAGCTGTGGTGTAAATCGCAGATGTGCTTCGGACCTGGCATTGATGTGGGTGTGGTATAGGCCAGCAGTTCCAGTTCCAGTTCAACCCCTCACCTGGAAACTTCCATATGCTGTGGGTGCAGCCCTAAAAAAAAAATTTAGCATAGTTGATTTACAATGTTGTGTTACTGACTACTGTACAGCAAAGTGATTTAGCTATGCGTACACACATATCCATTCCCTTGGAGGTTATCAAAAAACATTGAGTAGAGTTCCCTGTGATATATAGCAGCCCCTGTTGACCATCCATTCCATATACAAAAGTGTGCATATGCCAGTCACATCCCCCCAATCCATCCTCCCTTCCATTTTTCCCCTCTGGTAATGATAAGTTTGTTTTCAAAGTTTGTGAGTCTGTTTCTCCTTTGTAAATAAGTTCATCCATGTCATTTTTTAGGTCCCACATATATGTGATAACATATGGTATTTGTTTTTGTCTGACTTACTTTGTATGATAATCTCTAGGTCCATTGATGCTGCTGAAAATAGCATTATTTCATTCTTTTTTGTGGCTGAGTAATATTCCGTTCTATATATGCTCCACACCTTCTCTTTCCATTTTTCTGTCAATGGACATTTAGGTTGCTTCCATCTCTTGGCTATTGTAAATAGTGCTGTACATGTACCTCAGGTGCAGGTATCTTTTCAAATTATGCTCTTAAGAAGGAAGAGGGTGGGATAAGCAGCCTTAATAGATCTTGGCATTTTAAACTAGCTATATATTTTCAGAATAGGAACTGTTCAAACCAAAAGAAACTTCAAAATGAATGAGATATCATTATTAGAATATCTAACTTTTCATTGACTCCAGTTGTCACTGAGTCTTCTTAGAAGTAAAGCAGCTATAATCTCTATCTACATTGAAGTAGTAACTTAAATTCTTAACCCTTTTATACAGATGGTAAATGTCAGAATTAGAATTTAAACTAGGCCTGTTCTATCACCTGTGCACTAAAACTATTTTTATATAGTCGGCATATACATTTGGCATATATATACTGACTTTCAATTACAGGCGTAATTGAATGTCAATACAAAATTACTGGTTACTATAATTCACATAAATTGCAGTTTAAATTTTATTCTTATTATCAATAACATACCAATAATATACATTAATAGTCTGCTCCAATACAGGAAATATATATGTGTGTGTGTGTGTGTGTGTATACATTTGTCTGTATGTATATGTATGGAGATCTAGACTTAACAAATTGCTTGAGGGTTGAGGGAGATAATTTTTGTTCAGTAACCAGGCCATGTCACCCGGAGTGGGAAAATTAAATCATAGAGAGGACTTTCATAAATTATCAGAAAGAGCAATGCAAAACGTCTTCTGGAACAAGTTAGTTTCCGGCTAAAATTCAATCTCTCTCTTTCAATGTGCCCCAAATGGCCCACAGATATCTTTTCTGGGAAATACACCTATAGGGAGCCATGTTAGGAAGTAGTATCCTGTGTAAGGTTTCTGATTTACTGAGATGTTCTGGGAAACCACTTAACTTCTCACAGCTGCAAATTCCTCATGTGAAAATGTAACCCTCTTATAGGTGGCTGGAAATAACTGGTGGAAATAATCTCAAAAATATTTTGCAGGAGTTCCTACTGCAGAACAGCAGGATGAGCATCTCTGGAGCACAGGGATGCAATTTCGATCCCTAGCTTGGTACAGTGGGTTAAGGATCCAGTGTTGCAACAGCTGTGGCATAGGGTTATACCTGTGGCTTGCATCGGATCCCTGGCCTGGAAATCCACATGTCGCAGGGTGGCCAAAAAAAGAAAAAAAAATTTGTTTGTTTGTTTTGCAAAATCAATAGGAACTTTAAGCAGTGCTTCAAATGTGAGTAAAAGGGATTGTGTGTGCACGTGTATCATGGGGACAAGTTCTAATTCTATAGGTCACATGGAATATGTATGTGGCAAATGTATTCTAGAAATCCTTTAGCTCCCTAGAAGGAAATACTAATTTGGGGTATCTTTATTAATTATACTCTAAGGAAACTTTTACTCTTTTCAGATTGATGATGAGGCACATGATCTGCATGGTTGAGTTTGCTGATTTGTAAGGGAAATGTGCTACTTGGAAAAGATGCTGAAATCAGAATCATCTTGATCCTGCCATGTGAGCTGTTATATCAGAGCAATCTCTTTCTGCAGGCTTTACTAGGAAGATAAAAGCTTTAGGCTGTAGGTGATGGAAAGATGTCCCTTTGGGAAAACAATTTGAGGAGGAAAATATTTTAGATGCTAAAATTTCTGGTACAGATAATAACTATCCATTCTTTTCGTCAAATTATCCCACCAGTGAAAGCGCAAGACTCTACTTCACCATACTATCATAATCTAGAGGAATCATTTATTTTAAAAGGAGAGGGGATGTCAAGCAAGTTATTGCTACCAGGTGGAAGAATCAACCAAATAACTGTTTTGAAAATATCAGGGCATTAATTTTGTCTTCCTATATACAAGCCTACTTACCAAACACCTTTAATTCCACATTTCTTTCTTGATAGATTTTATATTCTTTGTTTTTCTCTTTTCAGACAATACAATTGAAAATGTCATTTCTGTATTTCTCACTTCAGCTTTCCTCAAAGTGTTTCTCTGTTCTTACCCACATACTCAATTATATTTTAGAATGTAAAATAAAACAGCTTTTAAAATGATAAATCTTTTATAAAATACAAATTAGTAATGGAAGACAAGAATAATATGTTAAAAAAAAAACTCAGTGTCTGAATTAAGGAGTTGCAGGGGCCTGATGGTGTGGGAGTGATATTTTTTAAAGGAAATTAAATGCTACTTTACATTTTACATTTCATATAATAAATGATATAATTATATAAATGAATGTTCTATAGCAGGATAACCTTTTGGTTTACTGACCTTTTGAAGAACTGGGAACAGGATGATGTGTCATTCATTTTACATGGTTCACATGTACTTCCTTCTAAACTATTTTCTCGCAGAGAAAAAAATTAAGGCTGTTTTTTTTCAGCATAAGTTGGAGGTATAAAAGGCCTTAGTTAGCCAAGGCTAGCTGATGTTTAGCTGTATTTTTTTTTCTCAACACTTTCTTCCCCCATGTTTTGTTCTTATTAGTAATTACACTTTGTTTTGGTGATACTGCTATCTATCATTAGCTATATATATATATATATATATATATATGGTACAGCTTTCTGTGACTAAAGCAAGTGTCAAAAAAAAAAAAACAGAGAGAATGCTAATTGGCAGCATTACAGGAGAGAATGAGACTCACGAGTGTATGTGTGTAAGAATATGAGTCACCAAGAATAGTCAGATATGCCTGAGAGTGATCAAATATGACTTTTGCAAAAATAGGAAAACTGAGCCAAATCAGGATTCTGTGAGGTATATGTTACCAGTGAATGAGAACATAGAAATGAGGTAACAGGGAAACAAGAAAGATACCAGTCACTCCTTGATAGACACAAAGCAAAATAAATATTAAAATAAAACATGAGGATGATGGATTTTGAGCATTATTTAACAATCAGAAATAATACTTTAGTGGAACACTATGTTTCCATAGTACACAGTTTTAAAACTTCTTAGTAAATATCTAGACTTAAAAAGAATTTGAACAAGAATGGATGTGTGTACGTGTGCAACTGAATCATTTTGTTGTAGAGCAGAAATTATTTATAGTTGTAAATCAACTATATTTCAATAAAGCTTTAAAAATAAATACACAAATACTTGTAAAATAAAAAAATGGAAAAAATATGGAAAACTGGGGATTTCCAAGTGAGGGTCCAAATGATAAAGAAAATGCTGGCGCCATAGATTTTAAACGCCTCACGTATGAAATCTGGTTACCCGTTATTGATGGAAACATATATTTATTGTATCGATAAGTACCAATATCTATTTATTGGCAATATACTTGGCCAATAAATATGGATTAGCACTATAAATTATCTATTGATGGGAACAAATCAATAATGTCAATAATTTAATATATATGTGTCAAAGTTGTATCTACATCTAACTATTCCACTCAATCTATGGGGGAAACCAGTCATCTCTAATTTTATTGCTGTTTTATGTCATGATCTTGGAGCCTGACATATGCAGAGAGTTTTTTTTCCTAGATAATATTTTTGCTTCATTTTTACTCCTTTATCCATTTCTCTCATGACCAACTAAAAAGGCATCCTCTTGTGCATGAGCAGTTGGAGCGAGGCAGTGGATGGAGACTGAAATGAACATTGGGGGCTGGACTTCACAGTCTTGGCATCGCCAGGGATCAGTCAAGTCATTACCTAGTGACTGAAGTGTTTGTCACATAAGACATCTTCGCTGGTTTAGAAATCTTCAACCAAGGGGCTGATATAAAGAGTCATCAAAACAAAATTATTCATTAGTAGTTACAAGACCGATTTTAGAAACTTAATAAACTATGAGGGAATTTAAGATATAATTTCAAAAGTCATAAATCATAAAAAAATCTACCCAGGATACAACAGTGTGTTTTTGGTATTATGTCCATTTAGTTACTTTGTAGGAATTGATTTAACTCTGGACTTTCAAGGGAAAGAAATGTTGCCAAGTAGAGGCCATGCATTGCAAATGTTATCAGGCCAGTTTGTTGTTTAGTAATATGTTTACTGCTCATAAGTCACCTGAGTTTGCTATTTGCCTTTATTGTGGAGTGTCCAAGAATGCATATTAGATCAACTGAATGACATACTCAGTAAATTCTTATGTAATTAATCTAAAAGAATCCCCATCTTTGTGTTAAGAATTAGCTGTGAAAGTTGTGTCTTTTACACACAGAAAAAATAAAATATTTTCATAACGCTTGCTTAAAATAGGGCAGCTTTCAGAGAAAGGGAAGATTTAGTCAGTAAATTAAAAAGATTTGACTGCAGGAGATCCTGCAGGTCATTTAGCCTAGTCTCCCTCCCTAGTAGAGGAAGAATCACAATCTAGAGACACGGGCCTGGCAAAAACAGAACTCAGTTTTCTAACTCACAGACCAAATTCCTTTTGAACATACCATACTACCTAACAGTCACAGATACTTCAGACCTATAGTGAATCCTGGCCTTGAGTGTTGGAAGTGATCAGTGGACATATGGGAGACAAAAAAAAAAAAAAAATTTGAGGCCCCATTTCATCACATACAAAGCTCTTCACATTGGGCAAAATACAATAATGAGATTTGAAATGAGCTAAGAAAATACTATCTTCTCATCAAAGAGTTAAAATTTAATGTGAATTAAGTAGGAACCAGAGAGAGGGTAAAGACACCGTAAATTAACATCTTCTTAAACAAACAACTCTTAAACTCAAGTAATTTATTTATTTCAGCTATTTAAAAATATCAGTAAATCAGCTAAAATCTTCACTAGATGTTAGATGAAAGGGATCAAGGTTTTAACTAAAAGAGAAAATGAAAATTGAAATTGTGATAAATATTATATTCAGTTAGATAACTGTTAACAATAAAATCAAGTTAGAAACACATTAAAATGCATACTTAAAAAAAACCTTATCTAAAGTTTATATTGCATTTCATACAAATTTTAGAGTGTATATTGGTAATTATATTACAATTTTCTCCCCAGTTTCTTAGGGGAGAAATTGTGTATTACTAAGTGGTCATTATTATAAGATGCCAGTGAATTGCCAAGTCCATAATATTTAAAAATATTAAAAATACTTTTAAAATATTAAGATTTCTTTTAAAAGGCAATAGCATCATCTAGTTAGCAATAATAAACATAATAAGGAGTATTTACAGTTTACCAAATGCCTACTATGGGTCAAGAACATTGCATACATTACATGAAATAAATTGAGAGCATGGATAAATACCAGATAATGATAATTACTTCTAATGAACAGGTGAGAAAACCATAACCTAGGATGATTTAGGTAATTTTCCTTGGGCTTTGTAAGTGACAGGATTCAGAATCAGGCCCTTCTGCCTTTCAAGTCTGTTTTGGAATCATGTAAATCCAGAGACTTATGTAGTTTCAGAGAAGTTATCAAACCTCTGGACACCCAATTGCTATTTTCTGTGGTATATAATTCATTTAAATAAAACTTCCTCTGGATTAATTTTTCAGTCTAAATCCATGATAGTTCAATAAAACAAGATGTACATAGTTTATTTACTAAATTACATGGAGGTTACTAGGTGGCAGAAACTATTCTAAATACTTTAGGAATATTCACTCATGTAATTTTCATAACAGTCCTCTGAGGCAGATACTGTTATTATCTCCATTAGATGAGAAAACTGAAGTACAGAGAAGTTTAGTAATTTACCTGGTATCACACAGCTGGTAAATGGCAGAGCTAGGTACTGAACCTAGGCAATCTGGTTGAAAGTCAGTGCTATTAATCACTCATTATACAATATAAATTTACCTGGTAAATTTAAATGGAAAGTATCAGAATTCACCAAATATTTATTTTCCTCACTAGCTTTCTCTGGTAGCTGAAATTATCCTTTATACTATGTGTTTGATTTAAGACAATGAAAGCAACTAATGGTGACTCTTTGCTACCACTTATGTCATTTCTCATATTTCTTCTGAATTTTGTCCTTGACGATGTACAGCAAATTAAGATTTTCCTACTTACACCAGTGAGGGAAATGCTACAACATATACCCTGTTCTTGCAAATTCACAATGTAAAATTCTGGCAATAAAGAAAACCCTTTTTACTTTGTTTAGTCCACAATCTTCTAAGCATAATTGATTGTGAAAAACATTAAAAACATATTTACAGTCTAGATGGATACCTGGACAATGCTTCTTAATAGTAAAAACTCAAGGTCTGGGGTCAATGTTGATTAAATTACTGAACATTTAGAGTGAAAACATCCTTTTCCAGGCTCAATTTTCTCATTTGTAAAGTAGAAATCAAAACAGCCCCTAACTTAGAAGGTAACAATACAACTTGGTCACTTGGAAATCTTATATTGTGAGTAGTCTAATACAAAATTTTCAGACTGGTCTTCAGCTGTTTGATTTCAACAATAGATTATTTTTAATATTTCTAACCCTCCCCAACACCTGCCAAAGTGTAACATTCCCTCACCTCTTCCAGAAAATTTGAGGAATCCTGATATTTTCTGTACCTCAGAATCAGATGAATCCATTTGACTTGGATATTACTATTGATTGAGAACTGAAAATCTACCTACATACTATAGAGTAGTGCTTGGGTCTGAACCGTAATTGAACATAATTTTTTTGAGGAAATTGTGCCAAACATCAAAAGCTCCAACTTTATTTATTGTTAAATCTCTGTGCTCTCTTCTCAGAAGGCATTAACATTATTCTCCTCAGCACTCATTTTTGCTGTTGACATTTCTTGTTTAAATTCTTAATCTACCAGGTCACCTTGAGAACTGTTCACCAGAAGAGCCTTTTTTCCCAGACAAACATACCCCATGGTGACTGCAAAATGCCACTATTCTCAAAGCCAGATTCTTATAACAAAGAAAAACAAAACAAACTTTGTGATTTTCCTTTCTTACTGTGAATATGACAGACTTGGTTTCCAGACACCAAACTGTTTCTCTTCTTCTTTTTATCCTCTTTTTACTACATTGTACATGTCACTAAATTCACTACCGTGAAAGATGGACAAACGTTGCATTTCCCAGGAGAATTTTCAAGCAGCCACAGAAACTTTATGCAAAACAGTATTTTCTTGATTCATCACCTAGTTCTGAATCATAAATCAAATGTTGGCAGTGAGCTGATATATCTTGCAATCAAAGCAACTAGAAAATAGTGTGATATGGATGATATGGAGGGAAGGGGAAGTGGTGATTTATTTTAGTCTTTGACTCAGGAACAGATGATAAGTACAACCTACTGAATGTTTCCATTCACTCTTTCACTTTCTGCTTTTCTTTTCTTCCCCTTATATTTTTATCCAAGTAGAGAATAGATGGAAAAACATTTCCAGCAAATGATGTACATAAACGTGGTGGCTATAGGAGCCTTCCCTCTCTCATGTATCCTGTTTTCTTTATGTCTAGCTCTAGTCAAAACCTCTGTTGAACCAAATGATATTCACAGAGAATGTTTAATGCCTATACATTTCACACTGAGCACTCTGTGTGTGCTGGGGAGAAGGTGGGGACCCTATCATGTTTTATCTCCTTGAGTCAATAATTTTTCTCCTGGATTTGAGAAGAAATAAGCCATTACTTTTAGATGATAAAAAAATATAGCTTATAATGAAATAACCTAATATTCCAGTCGCTTTTTAAGATGAAACTTCTTGAGACCTGATAGAGTCCTCATGGAGTCAACACCAGTTGTTATCAGAACAATCTTTCTCTCCTGCTTAATAGGTGTTTCATTGTGGGCAAGTCACTGAGTCTGTCCAAGCTTCTTTTTGTTTCCCCCATCTACAAGGTAAGAAAAATAAATAAATAAATAAATAACAAAAAATAACAACAACAAAAAAGTACTTCCTAAAAGTTTTGTTAGAATTAAATGAGATAAAGTCTTGCTCACAGCACATGATACAATTCAATTAATGTATTAATGTTATCACTTTCCCTCAGACTTCTGTCCTTATATTCTTACGCTCCTCCAGCCTTAGATTGCTTTTGTTTAGGTAGGTAAGTTAAGGACACTTTTCATTGGTTGACTTTTAGAAAAATATGGAACTTAGATTTAAGGTTCAAAAAGCCAGTGAGAATGTTAACCTTATCTGTTAAAACTGATCATCATTCACTTCTAAGTACTGAATATAAAAGATCAAGAGAGTATGATAAAAACAAAAGAAAACAGAGAACACCTAACACCATGATTTAGATATAATTTCTATGAATCTTATTAGAGAAACTTTACATTTATTACTATAACTTAATATTACTTTTGGCATGTATTGAATTTTTAAAATTGAATATTAGATCAATATTCACTTATTATATTTTTATTTGAAATTTCCAGCTTTGGTGTAAAGGAACTATTCCTACATAATAAGTCCCAAATAAAACAAAAACAAGAAAGCAAAACCCAGGATTCACAGTCACATAGGCCTGCAGTAAAACCTAGCTCTCTTCATTATACTAGTTAGGTAAACTTTGGGCAAATCACAGATGTTACTTCTGTTCCCTCCTATTTGAAATGGGGATCACCCCATCTGTCTCAAAGTGTGATTTTGTCAATTCAATGAAATATTGTAGGTAAAGTCTCTGCATACATTTACTCAGCAGTTGCTTGCTGAGCACATATGCTGTACCAGGCACTACTCAAGTTGCTGAGAATAAAGCCTGCATGCAAAAGGTATGGCCTACCCTCCACATTTACTTCCAGTTTGTGGAAGCATTTACTTGGAAATAAGTATTGGAGGAGAGATCCAGGGATCTATGATATCTTTGATCATAGGACCCAATAAAACCAGGAGCTCAAAAATCTGCCTCACACAAGTCAGAACGGCCATCATTAATAAGTCCACAAATAACAAATGCTGGAGGGGGTGTGGAGAAAAGGGAACCCTCCTGCACTGCTGGTGGGAATGTAAGCCGGTACAGCCACTATGGAGAACAGTATGGAGGTGCCTTAGAAATCTATACATAGAACTACCATATGACCAGCAACCCCACTCCTGGACATATATCCAGACAAAGCTTTCCTTGAAAAAGACACATACACCCACATGTTCATTGCAGCACTATTCACAATAGCCAAGACATGGAATCAACCCAAATGTCCACTGATATATGACTGGATCAGGAAGAGGTTGTATATATACACAATGAATACTACTCAGCCATAAGAACGAATGAAATAATGCCATTTGCAGCAACATGGACAGAACTAGAGACTCTCATAGTGAGTGAAGTAAATGAGAAAGAGAGAGACAAATACCACATGATACCACTTATATCTGGAATCTAATATATTGCACAAATGAACCTTTCCACAGACAAGAAAATCATGGACTTGGAGAATAGACTTGTGGTTTCCAAGGGGGAGGAGGAGGGAGTGGGGTGGATTGGGAGCTTGGGGTTAATAGATGCAAACTATTGCCTCTGGAATGGATTAACAATGAGATCCTGCTGTGTATCACTGGGAACTATATCTAGTCACTTACAATGGAGCATGGTAATGTGCAAAAATAGAATGTGTGCATGTATATATAACTGGGTCACCATGCTGTACAGTAGGAAAAAAAACTGTATTGGGGAAATAACAATTAAATAAATGCATAAAAGCAGATTTTGAACAGAAAAAAAAAAACTGCCTTGAGGGAGGGGGATTCGAGACAGGACCCAAGCCAGGAAGCATGATATTTTGCTTCCCCATGCTAGAAAAAACAATGATTTTTTGAATGTCAGAAGGAGAAGAATGAATATGTAAATTAACAAATGAGTGTGTATGGCACAGTGGGTTAAGGATCCAGCATTGCTGCTGCTGTCACACAGGTCGCAACTGTAGCCAAGGTCTGATTCCTGGCCCAGGAACTCCTTATGCCATGTGGTGGCCAAAACAAACAAACCAACAACACAAATGGGTGTGTAGACGTTAATTGTGAAAAGAAGGAGACCAGGGAAAAGGGGATGCCCCAGGCCAAAAGAAAATCATTTATAAAGGAGTATGGGATGAATATGGTGCACAATGAATGGTAGTTTTGATTACAGCAAAGCATTTTTCCAGAAATAAAATTATAGCCCAGGTTGCAATGTAAATTCACTTGAGGTCTTAGTATTTGTAAGGAATAGAGGGTAGGACGTAAAGAAAACCTTTTGAGTCATTTATTTGGATAGATTCTTAGGGAGGAATGGGAAGAGATTTCCTATCCTGCTATATTATATGTAAGAATGACTCAAGTTCTTGTCCTTGTTACTTCCTGTTCTGCCAGATCTCAAAGATTAGCAAATGGAGCCAGCTAAGCATATATATATATATATATATATATATATATATATATATATATATATATATATTGTCTTTTTGTCTTTTCTAGGGCCACACCCACGGCATATGGAGTTTCCCAGGCTAGGGGTCTAATCGGAGCTGCAGTGCCAGATCCGAGCTGCGTCTGCGACCTACACCACAGCTCACAGCAACGCCAGATACTTAACCCACTGAGCAAGGCCAGGGATCAAACCTGCAACCTCATGGTTCCTAGTCAGGTTCATTAACCACTGCATAGGCATATAATCTTATGACCATTATGCTTTATAGAATGTACAGTGCATAAACTATGTCAAGTTGGCTTGAAATAAAGAGTATAAAAATTTTATATTTTAATAATAACAATGTATTCAATATATAGCATTATTTTCTTAAAGTGCTATTTCATATTCATTATTTTAGCTACTGACAGCTTCTCAAAACTTCTATACTTTCATTTTTGGATGAGATAGCTGAGGCACAGGAT
The DNA here is from genome assembly GCF_054392235.1 of Sus scrofa. Classification (NCBI taxonomy): domain Eukaryota; kingdom Metazoa; phylum Chordata; class Mammalia; order Artiodactyla; family Suidae; genus Sus; species Sus scrofa. The sequence goes on along the minus strand of NC_139385.1, from coordinate 111,754,950 downwards.
TTGAATCTTCTGCTCCCTGGATTTTAAAATCAAATGTAAACAAAACATTTTTTGAAGAACTAATGGGAGAGGGTTGTTTCATGTTCTCTCTCCCTCTTTCCACCCCTACTTTTGCTTACACATGCAAAGTGAGGATGGATGAAATGCATTGCCAGACTAGGCTATTACCAACACCATTACAAATAGGAATAACTTACACTGATAATTAGCTAGTTTTCAAATTATTTTCAGATGACCTATCATGTCTGGTGCACCAAGTAGTGGTAAATGTGTCATATCCCATCTAGAGTCAAACAACAGAAAGAGAAGTAGATCCGGGACTGGAATCAAGATCTGCAAATACCTTTGGAAGTAACCATGGAAGGTTTTTAGTTCACTATTTTATAAAAGACACAAGCAAAGAAACAATGTAACTTAAAGTGGGACATGCTGTGAGCAGACAGTATTTCCTAATATTCCAGGAGGAAATAATCCTCTTCCCACAGTGAGCTACGGTATACATGTGTGCTTCTAGTGGTGGCTAAGATTGACTGTGGGCTAGGAATGAGGATAGAAATAGAACCAGAAAACTGTCTCAAAGGTGCTTTTTACCACATTAAATTTAAACCATGCCTAGTTTAATACTGTTGCATTTTAGGTTGTTTCAGAAAAATCTAAACTAGATGCAATCTCTTGTACCCTGTTAATATTTTCCTCTGTTTATAGGCTTATTGGAAATGCCTTGAACTGTTGTTGATGCCTGATAAATTCTTCAATTAAGAGAACCGTGAAGTCAAGATCTATTAAAACACTCTAAGGAAATCCTTGTGCCTGAGAAATTTACATTCCAATGTGCTGATCACATTGCCTTTCTTAATGAAGGAACTTTTCCATTCCAGGGTTCCCACAAGAACAGCATCATAAATATAATTTTTTTTCTGATAGGCAAGAACTTAGTGTTACCTCTTGAAGCTGGTGGAATGTAAAATAGATCAACTGATATCATCACATGATCGAGTCTAGTCTTCATTATCCTTTCTAATGGAGGGTAAAAGAGACAATTCAGAATGGAGGATATAAAAAGCCAATATATTTGACGTTAAAGCAGTTTGAACGAGGGTGCCACATTCAGGAATCCTGAATCAAATTGTGATAACTCACTGTAAAGCTCTGGTTCTTCAGAATATAATTTTATCCTGTTTTTTGTTTGTTTTATTAAACTTAGGGATAAAATTATTTACTATTTCATAGCACTATAAGAAGAAAAAGAAATGAGTGATCTCTTTCTCTCTTCCTCTCTCTCTTTTTAGGTTCTTGCTCACATTATCTTGAGGGCTAACCTAAAATGTATCTTTCTCAACACTTATGGAAGCAAATTAAGCACTTCCTTATGTCAAGGCATCCATATTCTACTTGATACATTAATAAGACCTTTAATTGTATGCCACTTTACCATTATAGAGCATTTTAGCATATATGACCTCCAAGAATCCTCCAAGCAATATGAGAATAGTGTGGGCAAGTTTTGTTTGGTGGCCATTGATTGTTGCTTTTCACTTGACATATTGAGACTCTGAAGAACAGTAGCCATGGTCTCATTCACCATGCTTGAATACAGAGGATCTGACTTCTATTTTACTGCTCTTTCTACTACCTTATGTTACTTTCATCTTTATTGTTAGGTATTTATCTAATATCTGAAATCTGCCATTCAAGACTTTCTCTAGTCTAGTAGATGTGTAACTGGGTTCCCATGTTGTACAGTGGAAAAAAAATGTGTTGGGGGAAATAACAATAAAAAATATATAATTTCAACTTTAAATATTCTGTCAAAACATTCAATTCAGTAAAAAGGGGGTCTACTGTCCCACAAATGTCCCCTGCCCCTCCCTGTGATTGCTTGCACCTGGGATATCTTCTTCCAGTTCCCAGACCCAGCCATATCTTCCTTTTCCTTCCAGGCCACAGGTCCTGGCATCCTACCTGTGGCCACAGGGCCTTCATGAACACATCTCAGCAACTGGTTTCTCCTTTCCCTGAACTCCCTTTTTGCACTATTTGCACTGATCATTCCTGATTTAATAGATACTTTCTTTAAATAACTTATGATACTATTCATGTACATGTATTCTAAACCTAATTAACTCCCTAACCCAAAATTTTACCTTTCTGTGCTGAAAAGAAGATGCGTTAGACCATGGTTTTTAACATGGTGATTTTCCTGTGGTTATTGATTTTAAATACATAGCTCAAGAGTGAATGGAAATGTGAACAAAATAGGCAAATTAAACTCAATTTCAACTTAAATTGTTGTACATAATTTGATTCTGGCAAATAAACTGATATTTCTGATTGAATAGTACATTTTGTAGTAATTAGGTTAATATATACAATTTTTCTGATTAGTATGTGTCTTGTTGTGTTTCTCTTTGGATTTATCCTGTGTAGGATTCTGTGTGCTTCCTCAACTTGACTGAGTGTTTCCTTTCCCATATTAGGGAAGTTTTTGGCTATAATCTCTTCAGATATTTTCTCTGGCCCTTTCTCTTTCTCTTCTCCTTCTGGGACTGCCATAATATGAATTTTGGTACATTTGATGTTGTCCCAGAGATATCTTATGCTCTCCTCCATTCTTTTCATTATTTTTTCTTTATTTATTCCTATGGCATTGCTTTCCAATACTCTGTCACTTATTTGTTCTGCCTCCATTATCCTGCTGTTGATTCCTTCTATTGTATCTTTCATTTCAGATATTGTGCTATCCATCTTAATTTGCTTGTTTTTTAGGTCTTCTAGCTCTTTGTTAAGCATTTTTGTTTTTAATTTCTCTATCTGTGCCTTCATTTTTTTCCCTAAGCTCTTGGATCATTTTACTATCATCACTCTGAATTATTTTTCAGGTAGATTAACTATCTCCTCTTCATTTAGTTATTTTTGTGTGATTTTGTCTTGTTCCTTTGTCTGAAACCTATTTCTTTGACGTCTCATGATGTCTAACTTTCTATGTTTATTGTCCCCTTGATGGATATTATATAGATGCAGCATCTGGTGCCTCGTTTTGGAGTTCTGAGGGATGGTAGCAGCTAATGTATACTCAGAGCTTGTGATGGGAGCTGTAGTATTATCCTACCTCTCCTGGAGCCTGGTGGCTGCTAGGAATATGGTCCATGATTTGGCAGTTGTTCCCAGTTCATGGGATTGCTTTTGTGGTTGGGGGGCAGCATTGGCTCCTGTGACCCCTCTTGCTTACAGGTAGCTCTCAGGGAAATTACTTACAGTTGGAAATGTCAGCAGCTGCTCCTGCCATCCCTCCCTTTGTTGGGTAGGCTCTTGGTGTTGCTCTCTGTAGCTGTGGGGGCAGGTGCCTTTCTGTATTCACTCCCTTTGTTTGATTGGTCTAGGGAGTGTTCTCTGTAGCCCCAAGGGGTAGGCTGATCCCTATATGTTGCTAACAGGCTCTCACTATTCCTTAGGCCCTAGGCAGTTCTGGTGGCCCCTACCGTTACTAGGTGTATGGCAGAGTGTTCCCTGTAGCCACTGCAAAGTAAGATGTGCCCAAAAGACTCTCTCAACTCCTTTGGCTATCTGTGCAATATACACTGCTTATGTGGCCCCCTACTTGATTATTGGGTTGGGTCATAGAGCTTTTGCTATTTCCAAGGATCCCTAGTGTTGTTTCAGAGATAACTTTCTCTGCTCCCTAGGCAATTGAGGCTCTCTGCCCACCCAGGGGGCCCTGTGCAGACTCTTGCACAGGCAAAACTCTTTCCAAATTCACCTTCCACCCTCTAGACAAATTGTATCTTTCACCTACCTAGGAGGTCCCTTCAAACTCCCAGGATCATTTATGCTGTTCCAGAAATATTTTTCCCCAACCCCTGTTTCAGAAATAACTTTCTCTGCCCCCTAGGCCAATTGAGGATCTCTGTATACCTAGGAGGCCTTGTGCAAACTTCTGTACCATCCCTGCTGTTTCCAAATTCACTTTCTGCCTCCTAGACAACTCCTGGCTTTATGCCCGCTTAGGAGGCCCCTTCCAATTCCCAGAATCATTTTTACTGTTACAGCAATTACTTCAGTGTTCCCCCACCTGGCTGCTGGCTGGAGTCACAGGGCCTGTGTTATTCCTGAGTTCCTTCTGCCTGCTCCATGGATTCCCTCTGCTTGCTCCACTTTCTCTGTAGCCTTAAGGGAAGTGGGTTGCTTCCCAACTTTTGCTAAGCAGCCGCTGCTTGGAAGTAGATCCTGTAGCTGTAGCAGTTGGCCTCTTGCAACCTAAGAGCACTCACAGGGGTAAGGCACCCCTTAACAATGGCATCTATCTTTTAATCCCAACCAGGTTTGCCTCAGTTTACAGTCTCAAATTTTGTCACTCCAGACTCTAGTCCCTTTAGGCTATCTCTGTGCTACCAATCCTAGTTTTTTCCCATGCAGCCAGCCCCAGCTCTCTCTGAGTCTGACCATTTGTTGAGGGCCGTTTCCATCTCACCTGCTTTACACCAATTGTTTTGTTTTCCTCCAATACTTGGAATATCCTCCTCTGTCTCTGCTGGTGTCTTCGCTGGTGTCTTCACTGGTGTGGGGAACTTCCCAGGCTGCAGGAGTTGTTCCTCTCTCCAGCTCCCTCCTGGAGGTGTAGGACTTGACTCACTTTATTTCTCCATTTCTCTCCTTTTCTTCTTTATTTTTTTTTTTCCTATGCAGTTTCATGGAGATTTTCTTGCCCTGTCAGAATCCTGGGGTCTCTTGTCAGCATTCAGCTAATCTTCTGTGAGAATAGTTCCACATACAGAAGGATTTTCAGTGTATTTTGGGGAGTAGGTGATCCACATGTCCTACTCCTCCACTGACATTTTTTCCTCCTCCTATTTAATAAATTTCATAGTAGATACTTTTAATAGGGATCGAGGTACCTAAGTATCACTACTAAGAATCTTTTTTCATAAAAATTACCTGTTAAGCCTTAATCATTGTGGTAGACAAAATAATACTCCTCGCAAATGAGGTTGGAATAATGTGCTTTGAAGATAAAGGAAGGAACCTCTAGCCAAGTAATGCAGGTAGCCTCCAGAAACTAGGAATGGCAAGGAAATATATCGTTTTCTGAGGCCTCCAAAAAGTCTGCAGCCATTCTAACACCTTGGTTTTAGAAACCTGAACTCTAGAACAATAAAAGAATAACTTTGCTTTGTCTTAAACCACTATGTTTGCGTAATTTGTTAGAGCATCAATAGCAAACTAACACAAACATAATGAAGGTATTTTGTTTAAATTAAAGTCAAGTTACACAAATGAACATATCTATGAAATAGAAACACACTCTCAGATATTGGGAATAGACTAATAGTGGCCAAGGGAATGGGGAGTGAGGGAGGGAAAGACTGGGAGTCTGGGATTAGCAGATACAAACTATTATATATGTCGGATAGATAAACAACAAGGTCCTACTCTATAGCAAGGGAACTATATTCAACATCCTGTGATAAACCATAGTGGAAAAAATATGAAAAATTATAATTGTAATATATAAATAACTGAGTCACTTTGTTGTATAGCAGAAGTTAATACAACATTGTAAATCAATTATACTTCAATATTTTTTTTTTAAAACTGGGATTCGTTGCCAATACTTAAACAAAAATAAAGTCAGGTTAGAACAAATTATTTACATAGAGATTTTTTTTCTCCATAGCATTCAGTTTCTATTTTGTGGATCCCTGAATTGAGAGCCTGAAGCTCTGAACATAAGGAACTTCTGTGAAATCTGAATAATATACTGAGACAATATTTTAGTTGTTCCTTTATGTGCAAAGTCATATGGAACTTAAAAGACTTTAGCACATCCAAGATTAAATTCAGTATCACTGATTAATACTTATAACTACACTGTAATTTGGATTCGTTATGTTTATATTTATTTTATCAGCTTAGTGAAACATAAGGTAGTTCTCCTTGTTACTGATTAAGTATACAGCGATTAGGTGCTCATGGACTTAGGGGTAACTATGTGTGGCATTTTCCACTGTTTTTTTTTCCGTACAGCTGTTATTATTATATGAGTTCTGTTAGAGCTGATAAGAAAAATGCCTAATTGATGACTGACCTTCCATTTTCCTTGTGTGATTTTATAGTTATCAAATTGCTCAGGGAATAGACATAGTAATAAAATCCCAAACTAAACAAAAAATCTAAACACAATCAACATTGGAGCCTCTGCTAAAAAGTGTATCCTCATAACTTAAGCAAGCTCTCCTCTTTTCTCAAAGAACATACTCTAGTCTGTGGTCTTCTCTGCTAAAAAGGCAACCCCTCTCAGTGGGATTAAATACATTTTTACTTTTAAACAAAGATATTTGGGATATTATTTGGGGTATTATTCACACAAAAATAAATGAAATTGTAGATGTGGATATACTTACATGATATGGATAAATATTCTGGATATATGGTTATAATCATCAATTAATCCATAGAGCAGCATCTCCTAATCTTTTTCATTTCAAGACACCTTTCCATAGAAGACACCAAAGATAATTTATGTGGATTATATCTATCCTTAGTTATTAGAATTTAAAACGGTCACATTAATTTATTTATCTAAATAAGAATAGAGGAGCCATGGCAGGCATATTTATCTCAATAACATATTTTATAAATATAATTTTGCTTTTCAAATATTTAATTTAGTGTGGATGGTGGCATTGGCTTTTGTACTTTGCAAATCTCTTTAATGTCTTGCTTAATAGAAGGCAGCTGGATTCTCATATCTGCTTTTGCTTTCTGGCCTCAGAAACTTCACTTTATATTTGTGAGAGAATGAGAATGTAGAAAGAAAATAATGTCTTAGTATTCTGATGAAAATAGTTTTGACATCACGAACTCCAAAGGAGGATCTGGGAAACCTCTAGAGGTCCCTGGACCATACATTAAGAACTGTGTGCTGTGTGTATCTGTATAGTTGTCTCTATACCTGTCTATCTGTTTATCTACTTATCCATCTATCTATCATCTATCTATAATTCACTTAGAAAAAGGTTTGGGAGAATTTTTATTCATTAAAATAATATATTTACTACTATCATAATCTAGTTACAGCATTATTTGCAGTTAATATTTTGAGTGTTTACTGTGATTCAGATGCTAGGATAATCACTTAAAATTATTATATTGTTCAATCTTCCCGAAAACCCTGTGAAGCACATAATCTCATCACAGGTGAAGAAACACATTTTAAAGATAAGGAAACAGATAATAATAATAGGTACCTTGCCATTTAGCAATTAGAAGATATGGGATTTTACTCTAGCTTGTCTCACTCTGGAACCCATGTTATATGTTTTAATTATAATATCTAAGAGAAATATTCATTTGACAGAATATTAAAATGTGTGTGTGTGTGTGTATGTGTGCATGTGTTCCTGCATACTTGTGAGTCTTTGTCTTTTTGCAAATATCAATCATTTGAGGGCAGGAAAATGTTTAATATTTAGTGATATTCTAAATTATAAGCAAGCCCATATTGGTGATTTGTAATAGGTTGTTTTTCTTGGTTGATATAAAATATTTTTCCATTTATACCATGAGTGGAAAATATAAAAATATGAGTCAAGTATTTATTTACTTTTTTGCAGTTTTGAAATTCTTAGAACACCAAAGAATGCATTTTCTTATGATTTATTTTAAAATAAGTTATTTGTGTTTATCTTTCCAACAAGAGAATTGACTCATGGAATATTTATTACATTTATTACTTTTAAACTTTTTTCCAGGAAACTGATTAAATTGATAATCAACTCTTCAATAATTTAGATAAATTTTTTTAGACTTTTGAATCTACTCATATAAACTATCAAATAAAAATGGCAGTGATTAGATTTTGCAATTAATGTTAAAAAACTAATTTGACTTTAAATCAGTTTTAAATCTAGGGTCTAAATCAACAATTAATGTATCACTAATAAATAATATAATATCAGATGTATATGTACATTTTTCTGGGCAATAGACATGTAAATTTGATCAATTTTACATAGGGATCAGTGAACCCTAATAAGTTAAAAATCATTCCCTTGATCAAAATTCAATGCCTCATGAAAATTAATGTATTAGATTACTTTAAATAGTGTGCTTTTACTTACTTTATGGCAACATAGAGGCTAAAATATTTGCTTACAGTAAAATAAATACTTTTCAGAAATAATAGTAGTTAACCTCTCCATAAATATACAGAATTATTCATTATAGCAGATTATTATTTTAAAGAATCCAGTTGAAATAATAAAAGGAGAATATTCTAAACAGCTAATCAAAATAACATTTTGAATTGACAGCAGAGTATAAGAATATTTGAGATGAATTACTACTTTAACTTGAAATAAATTGTATTTCCCCTCATACAATGAAATTCTGAAATGTTATACTCAGAGGATCAATATTTTACAATTCTTTGTTTTGACTAAGATCCATCATGAATAAAATTATTTTTAAAGGTTGTTATAAATCCTCTCACTCTGTTGCTTAAAGGAATTATTAGTTTTTTGGTTGATAATTGTTCTAAAATAATTTTGGTGGTTTTTTTTTTTTTGTATTTTGTCTTTTGTCTTTTTTAGGGTTGCACATGCAGTATAGGGAGGTTCCCAGGCTGGGAGTCAAATCAGAGCTATAGCTGCCGGCCTACACCACAGCTCACGGCAATGCCAGATCCTTAACCCACTGAGCAAGGCCAGGGATCGAACCTGCATGCTCATGGATGTTAGTCAGGTTTGTTAACCACTAAGTCACATGGGGATGCTAATGTTCTAATATAATTTTGAAAGAAACTAATCTTCCAAGATGTTTATAGAAACATATTTTCCTTAAAAAAAAAAGTTCCCAATCAGTCACATTTCTGTATACTAACAATGAAATATTAGAAAAGGAATACAGAAATACAATACCTTTTAAAATTGCACCCCTAAAAATCAAATACCTGGGAATACACCTGACCAAGGTTGTAAAGGACTTAGATGCTGAGAACTATAAAATATTAATCAAGGAAATTAAAGATGATGTAAAGAAATGGAAAGATATTCCATGCTCCTGGGTTGGAAAAATTAACATGTAAAGATGGCCATACTACCCAAAGCAATCTACAGATTCAAAGCAATCCTATCAAATTACCCATGACATTTTTCACAGAACTAAAACAAACAATCCAAAGATTTATATGGAACCTCAAAAAAACCAGAATTTCCAAAGCAATTCTGAGGAACAAAAACCAAGCAGGAGGCATAACTCTCCCAGACTTCAGGCAATATTACAAAGCCATAGTCATCAAGACAGTGTGGTCCTGGTACCAAAACAGACAGACAGACCATTGGAAGACAATAGAGAACTCAGAAAGAAACCCAGACACCTATGTTAGTTAATCTTTGACAAAGGAGGCCAGAACATAAAATGGGAAAAAGACAGTCTATTCAGCAAGCATTGCTGGGAAACCTGGACAGCTGCATGCAAATCAGTGAAACTAGAACACACCCTCACACCATGCACGAAAATAAACTCAAAATGGCTGAAAAACTTAAATATAAGACAAGACACCATCAAACTCCTGGAAGAAAACATAGGCAAAACATTCTCTGACATCAATCTTATGAATATTTTCTCAGGTCACTCTCCCAAAGCAACAGAAATAAGAGCAAAAATAAACCAGTGAGACCTAATCAAACTGACAAGCTTTGGCACAGCAAAGGAAACCAAAAAGAAGCCAAAAAGACAACTTACAGAATGGGAGAAAATCATTTTAAATGATGCAACTGAAGGGCTGCATCATTTGGGCTTAATCTCTAAAATATATGAACAACTGATACAACTCAACAGCAAAAAAGCCAACAACCCAATGGAAAAATGGGCAAAAGACTTGCATAGACATTTCTCCAAGGAAGATGTACAGTTGGCCAACAAGCACATGAAAAAATGCTCAACATCCCTGATTATTAGAGAAATGAAAATCAAAACTACCATGAGATACCACCTCACCAGTCAGAATGGCCATCATTAATAAGTCCACAAATAACAAATGCTGGAAAGGGTGTTGAGAAAAGGGAACCCTCCTGCACTGTTGGTTGGAATGTAAATTGATACAACCACTATGGAGATCAGTATCAAGCTACCTTAGAAATCTATCCAAAGAACTATCATATGACCCAGCAATCCCACTCTTGGGCATATATCCAGACAAAACTTTCCTTAAAAAAGACACATGCACCTGCACATTAATTGCAGCACTATTCACAATAGCCAAGAGCTGGAACCAACCCAAAAGTCCATCGACAGATAATTGGATTAGGAAGTTGTGGTATATATACACAATGGAATACTACTCAGCCATAAAAATGAATGAAATAATGCCATTTGCAGCAACCTGGATGGAACTAGAGACTCTCATCCAGAGTGAAGTAAGTCAGAAAGCAAAAGACAAATACCATATGATATTATATCTGGAATCTAATATAAGGCACAAATGAACCTTTCCACAGAAAAGAAAATTATGGAGAATAGACTTGTGGTTGCCAAGGGGGAAGGGGAGGGGGAGGGAGTAGGATGGATGGGGTACTTGGGATTAATAGATGCAGACTCTTTGCCTTTGAAGTGGATTAGCAATGAGATTCTGCTGTGCAGCACTGGGAACTATGTCTGGTCACTTATAATGGAGCATGATAATGTGAAAAAAAAGAATGTATACATGTATGTGTAACTGGGTCACCATGCTGTAGAGTAGAAAATTGACAGAATGCTATAAACCAGCTATAATGGAAAAAAATAAAAATCACTATAAAAAAAATTCTTTCCTTTATTCAAACCTCCAAGGTGAAGTTGGGGATAAACACTTAACTATCTTATGAACTAATTTAACCTTTGGGATAATGAGTATAACAATAGCCTGTTTTTTTAAGGACTACTTAAGAAAAGAGAATGGAAAATAGAGAAACCAACATTTTGAGCTTCATTTCAACTAGTATCTACCATATTTATTCCCATCAATTACTTTCACTTTTATTACTCAGAGACAAAAATACCCATAAATAAATTTCCCCTCAGCTTCTCTTCATTTTTTCGTTGGAATGCAGTATCAGTACTTAATCACAATCAAATTATGGGTAGTGAAAGGGATGAGGAATGGAAGAATATGTCTTGTTGAATTACAAATATATTATCTGCTTTTAAATAACCTAGAGTTAGACCAAATAATGTGTTTGCATCCAGGTAACTTTTCTGTTTCAAGTTACTAACTAGATGTCCCTTTCAATCATACAATTTCAGGTCCTATGTCCCAGTCAGAAATGACATTAATTTCCATTAGGACATTTTCACTGAAAGTTACCTCAATAAATAAATCAAAGCTGTTGGGTTACAAACATTATATTCTCATTTCCTTTCAATGAAATTTCCCTTGTAAAGTTGTTAAAGAATTATTATTCTAATAATACAGATTTCAATGATTATTAAACTACTTTTCATCATTAAATGTTTAACAAATGATACTTCATGAATCTTTACATTCAAAGCAAGTGTAAAATTATGAACATTCATGCTGTACCTGAGGTCTTCCCACTCTTTGAAGATGGGAAATGCTACACTATCAATTTTTCCTTACTATTGCATTATTTTAAAAATAACACAATATACCTCTGATGATAGCTTTATCTTTTCAACTGTTAAGGTTTCCTGTGCCACCAGTAGAACCTGAATTGTACTAGTTTCTGAAGAAAAGATATTGAATCATATTACTCTGAAGTCCAGGGATGGGATTGACACCGAGGACTCCAGGGCCCTGAGTGATGCCATTGGGGATATTTCTCTTTAAGTCTCTTATTTCCCTGTTTGTGAGTTGGCCATTTTCTCATCTTTTACCAGGATGAGGAATGAGGAGAGAAGAGTGTGCCTGCTAATAGATCCAGGCTTATAAAACTCAATGCTTTGTTGCTTCTTCTCATTTACCGAGTCATCATATATCTCAGAGACAGAATCTCCCTCATATCAGTCTGTGTGTGTGTGGACGCAAATGCACGTTTCCACATTCACGCATGCATATGGGTATGTGTGCCTGCGTTGTATCCCATCGTCACACTCAGCAGAGTTGATGGGAAAGAAGTCTCACCTTGGAGTCAGAAGACCTATGGCTAAATTGGGGCTCTTGCTGTGAAGCCGCTTAGGAAATTAGGCATAAGACATTATTACAATGCTTTTTAAAATGCAAATGTTTTCCTGTAGTGCTCTGTCTCTTAAGGTCACTTTAATAAGAAGAAATAAAGGAAAGTTTTAGAATTGTTTTACTTGAAGATAAAGATAAAACCAAATAATTTATTTTATTGCAGGCAATGAGCCTATTATGATTTGCATTGCTCTTAGGTGATTTATTCAAGGTATTGATTTGTTGCAATATGCTACAATTTAAAGAATTATTTTTCATTGATATTCACCAGTTTTTATGCTAAGGTCATGCATGACTTGAATTTGATAGTGTCAATTTACTGTACTGTTATAAACTTATTGGAGGATTCTTCAGGGCAAGTTTTCATTCCTAAATGAATCATTTTTTTTTATTTTAAATTCATGGATTTGCTCTATAAGGTCACTACATTTTTTTTCCAAAGGATTTGAGTCCTGTTTTTGCTTATCCCCAAGGATGATAGATTTATACTTAGAAATAGAAAAATAATAGATTATACTTATAAAATGTTTTACTTGCATAAATTCTCACCAATTCCAAGCCATCAGAGATAAAGGATTCAAGAAATGTGACTGATAGAAGACAAAAATATGTGAATCAGAGCATAGATATAAAGTTTATACTGGATACTTCAGAGCTCCCCATCCTAACATCTGAGAACAAATATGCAACTTCTTCCCATAAACATTACCCATATCTTTAATCAAATAATCTTGTGAATGATTAGCCCTCACTTTTATTGCTTTGAGCTAAATATACACTGTCCTTCAAACACTATTTCCCAAAACATATCACTGAATAAAGGTCACTCTGGCTTATGTGAGCTGCTAATCCGTTTGCCACTTCATCGTTAGTTATCATGTAAAGTTATCATGTAATAGAAATCAACTGACTTTTCAGAAAAAAATTCGTGGAGAAAGTATAGCAAGAGGGAAGGTTAAATTATTTGTCATAGAATAAACATTCAAAATAACTCAGACAAGAGTATCTTTTAAATGAAATGGAGAAGAGGGACTCAAATAATCAGAAACTCAAGTGAAAACCTGGATGTCAGCGGCTTTTATAGCACATTTCCTGTTGTGAGTTAAGACACCAAGGTTGCCCCCTGATCTGAGTTGTTGTAAAGGGCGGTAAGGCAGACTGGGGCTTCTTTGGATGGACTACTCCTTTAAAAACATGTAGATCTATTGCTTTCATAGTTTAAAATAAAAGTCAAAGCCATTGGCTTATCATAGTCCTTTTTATTTTTTGCTTTTTAGGGCTGTACCTGTGGCATATGGAAGTTTCCAGGCCAGGGGTTGAATTATAGCTACAGCTGCCAGCCTATGCCATAGCAACAGCAATGCAGGATCCAAGCTGTTCTGCAATCTAGACCACAGCTCGCAGCAACACCAGATCCTTAACCCACTTAGCAAGGCCTAGGATAGATCCTGTGTCCTCATAGACATTCGTTGGGTTTGTTAACCACGAAGCAATGATGGGAAATCCTTACTTATCTAAGTCTTTGAGCCTAGGACATAGGCTTGAAATTTTGTTTGCTAATGGTCAGCTTTGGTGTAGTTGCACTGCCTGGTCTTGGGTCCCTTTGATGTCCACCATTTTGGATGACGTAAAAATGAAAGGTAGGAGACGAAGTAAGGATAGGCTACCCTTTGTTCTAGGTTGAATTAAGCCACATCTCCTGAATGAGGTGTCATGGCAATTTTTAAGGTAGAGAAAGCTGACAAAGTTGCTTCTAACTACTCCTGGGCCTCAATCTTATTTCGGCTAAGTCATCTTCCTCCTTGTCTCTGCTGCTACTAGCCAGCAAAGAGAGTTCTGGGTTTTCCAACCCTAAATATGTATAAATGATCACATACCCCTTCTCAGTCCACTTGGATTACAAGTTATATTCAGAAAAGTCTTCTTCTATGGGAGTTTCTGTCATAGCTCAGTGGAATGGAATCTGACTAGCATCCATGAGGATGCAGGTTCAATCCCTGGCCTTGCTTAGTGGGTTAAGGATCCAGTGTTGCTGTGAGCTGTGGTGTAGGCCACAGACATGGCTCGGATCCAGCGTTCCTGTGGCTGTGGTGTAGGCTGGCAGCTGAAACTTCAATTTGACCCCTAGCCTGGGAACCTCCATATGCCACAGATGCAGCCCTAAAAAGATGAAAAAAGAAAAGAAAGAAAGAAAAATAAAGAAAAGGCTTCTTCTAGAAAATTAAGTTTTTCTTTCCCCTCTTACCTTAGAATGATCAGCTTTAGTTCAAGCATTCATTCTAGTAGCATTTCATTAGGGCTGTGAGTAGCCAATACAAGTTAGCTTACTGAAGAGTTCCTGCAAAATATCTTAATGCTTTAATCTTCTAGCATATGCCCTGCTATAAATAATAACGTCCTGTTTGGGAAAAAATAATTAACTTTATATAAAGACTGTCAATGTTAAACCCAATATCCCCAATTTACTGTTTCCTCCTAATTGCAACCCATTTCACATTTGGACCTGTAACATGTAATCTCCTCTTTCTTGAATCAAATTCTGTTATCAGTTAAGACATTTTCATTTATAATTAAAAGAAGATTCAGTGTTCCCATTGTGGTGCAGTGGAAACAAATCTGACTAGTATCCATTAAGATGTGGGTTTGATCCCTGGCTCTGCTCAGTGGGTCATGGTTCTGGTGTTGCCATGAGCTGTGGTATAGGTCACAGACACAGCTCAGATCCTGCACTGCTGTGGCTATGGTATAGGCTGGCAGTTGTATTTCTCAGTCAACCCCTAACCTGTGAAGATGTCATGGGTGAGGCCCTAAAAAGCCAAAAAAAAAAAAAAAAAAAAAGACTCATATTTACTCTTAAAATAATGGCAGGAATTAGTTCTTTTCATTAAATTTAAAAGCTCCAATTTCAAGGTAATAATTTGATCACAGTTCTGAACTCTATTTCTACTTTTTTTTTTGAAAGGTTGGAGAGTTTATTATTTACTCATATAAAATGTGAGGATAGAAATTGAGGATGCAGCACAGTTATGATGATAACTCCAGCTCAGTTTATCTAATTCTCTGCTCTCTGCTATGCATTTCCCTCATAGTGACAAAATGGTTGCAGTTAAAGACTCCACACATATATGTATCTCACACTGTTGAAAGAAAAAGAGAGAAGGAGAGGGAGAAGAATGGGATGGGGGGAGAGCAAGAGAGAGAGAGAAAGAAAAAGAGAGAGAAAGGGAGAGATAGAATCTGTCTCCCAGAATGGAAACCAGAATGAAGTGACTCATGTTATAGGCTCACCTCTGAACATACTGGTCTCCTTTAACTTGGGTCACATAGCTCCTTCCATTCAACTTCCCTGGAATGGCATGGATCAATAGCATGACATTCTACTTCTTTCGTGGAGAACAAGATACAGTGATTTATGTGATAATGTCTGCACATCATGTTATATGAGGAATAAGTGAATATTAAGGAGATGATGAATCTATAAACTGAAATAGAGACTCTATCCATGACTTACAAATATCATCTGTAAAAACTAACCAGGTCATTTGATTGAATATAAGTATAATATGGGATAAATATAGGATGAAGTTACAATAAAAATTAACATAAGTTTAGGCTATGTTCATAAACTATATATTGGAAACAGAAAAAATATGAGCCTTAGTTTTAATTTAGGCTGGCTAGACCTAACTTGAAATGCAGTTTTTAGGTGTGAGTGTCACAATTTAAAAGTGACATGATAGGTAATGTGTGGGTTTATCTTTGAGCTTTTTATGCTGTTCCACTGTTCTGTATTTCTGTTTTGTGCCAGTACCATACTGTTTTGATGGTAGTAGCTTTATAGAATAGTTTCGAATCAGGGAGCCCAATTCCTGCAGTTCTATTTTTCTTCCCCAGGATTGCTTTTCAGGGTCTTTTGTATTTCCATACAAATTTAAAAATGTTTTGTTCTAGTTCTTTGAAAAATGCCATTGGTAATTTGATAGGGATTGCATTGAATCTGTAAATTCCCTTGGGTGGTAATAGTTATATTGATGGTATCAGTTCTTCCAATCAAAGAGCATGATATATCTTTCCATATATTTGTGTCATATTTGATTTTCTGCAACAGGGTGTTATAGTTTTCAGAACACAGAACTTTTGTCTCTTCAGGTAGGTTTATTCCTAGGTATTTTATTCTCTTTTGATGAAATATAGTCACTTTCTGGTAGCATTGTTAGGACTTTCTATGTATAGTATCATGTCATCTGCACAACAGTAATTGTTATACTCTTATTTTCCAGGTTGAATTCCTTTTATTTCTTTTTATTCTCTGATTGCAGTAGATAGGACTTCTGAAACTATTAGTCAACATTATTTTTGAGATTTTGTTACATTAACACAATTAACTTTAGTCCACCTATGTTTAAATATTTTAGCATATTCAACTTTGTGATTACATCCGCAATATACATTCTTTCTCATTCTCAAATGTGTAGATTATTTACATGTTTTCACTTATTCTAAGTATTCAATTTAGTTGATATTATAAACTTGCTCTAAAAGTTGGTAACCTATTTATTTATTTATTTATTTATTTATTGTATGGCCACATAGGAAAGTTCCTGGGCTGGGGTTCAAAGTGGAGCTGCTGCTATGGTCTCTACCATAGCCTTGGCAACACCAGATCTGAGCTGCATCTGCAACCTGTGTTGCAGCTTGTGACAATGCCAAATCTTTAACCCAATGGGTGAAATCAGGAATTGAACCTGCTTCCTCACAGAGATAATGCTGGGTCCTTAAACCACTGAGCCATAATGGGAACTTCCTGGTAGACCAATTTAGATTCATACCAACAATGAATTAGAGTTACTATTTACTCATTTATATTAACATGTTTGTTGCAAATCTTATGGATGTAATTTTAATTAAATTAAAATGGTGCTTTTTAATAGGGAAGTTAAGTATCTGTTCTTGGCCATTTGAATTTCTTCCCACTAATTCAAAAACCTTTGCTTGTTTCTTACACTGGTTGCTTTAAATTTTTGCTTCTTGATTTCTATGTTATTTGTGTTTGCTGGCTGATAACCATTAATAGTTTGTATGTATTAAAATAATTTCTTCAAAATTGTGACTTTTCATTTATATTTCTCTATGAAATATTTTCTTCTGAAGATGTTAATTTACTGAATTGCAGTTCACCAGTCTCTCCTTTGATGGTTATGGTATTGCTCCTGTGTGATATATTCCACCTTGCAGTATGTGTGTGTGCATTTCTTTACATACTGCTTTCAATGCCTTTGCCTTTCCCTCCTTTCTGATGATAACACCAAAGGTTGTAATTATATCCAAATGAATTTTTTCATCTTATTTTTACTTTGTCTGATATCCTACTCATTAATGAGTTCCTGAAAATAACCATAACATTTAGCAATATTAAAATTTCCTGATGTCTACTGGTAGAAAGTAGAGGCTCACCAGTTACCTGGCCAATATTAAAACCTTCTCTAATACATTCTTGGTTGTCAGGAAAAAAGATTGAAGTTGTTGATTTTGCTCCCTACAGTTGCAAAAAATCTAGGGTAGTGCATAACTCAGGGTTGGCACTTAATCTTTTGGCAACTCATCGGGGGTAAAGAAAATGATCCATAAGTTCTATTAACTGAAGACTCCTCAAACAGGAGGAAGACTTAGACAGGAAGGAATGATTGAGGAAACCAATGATAATTTGGCTGGGGAAGATATATGCCTTGGAGGGCACTGAGGCATGATAGTTATCTTAAAGTAATTGAAGTGCTGTCATGTGGAAGAAGGATAAGGCTTTCTCTGTGTATCCCTAGTGACTTAAACAATGAATCAGTGGGTAGAATTGGTGTTCCAGTACAGTGTAAGAGAAAGCATCAATGGCATGATACCTGAATGAACATGGTGTAATTTCAAAAACATCACTGGAAATGTCGGATGGCCTTTTTTTCTAGAGACTTATAGACTTTAGATGGACAGTTGGACTGCTATTTTCCACTTTAGAATTATAGAAAAATTAAAGAGTTATAGTATAACAACTAAATGGTATACCTAAGGAAGTTAAAAACTTCTCATATTTCAAGAAAAACAAATGACTATGGAGTGCAATGGAGAATCTCCATCTAGCTTGTAGAATATTTTCATAAATATATAATTATTTTCAAATTCTACTTACATGGCCCTGTTAAATCACTAAATACAATAATTATTCAGAAATAAATAGGAAATATAGATAAATACGTGTGAACTATTCTACATAACTGTAAAACAATGATGACTTACTAAGTTGAGCTTAGATTATAAATTATATTAAATGAAATTTTATTTTTAAGGAATGAGTGGGAGAAGGGTGTGCTCAGATACATTCTTACCATGTTAGATTGTCTCCGTGATTCTTCTAGATTTCTTCTAGCATGGCTTTAATAATACTGTAAATTTACATCACTTATTTTTAGTAGCGTTAGATGAAACTAGCTAAATCGACATAATGCTTTCTGCCACTTAAAGATTTCAGTTCAGAGTAGTTATACTGTTTACTCCCCCAAAGAACTAAAATTTTCATATTATACTTTTGTAGTAAATTAAGTGTAGCCCAAATGCATAATTTACACCAAAATCTAAAATCTAATTTGGTTTCTCACCTCAAGGTGCAGCCCTCTGACTAGACCAACAATGTAGTAGGACTTCTTACTGTGATGGGCGTTTTCTAAATCTGTGCTATCCAATATGGTGACCTCTCTCTAATGAGCTCTTGAAACATGGCTAATGTTACTAAGAAACTGATTTCTAATAGTATTTATTTTTTATTGATTTAAATGTAAATAGCCACATGTGGGCAGTGGCTACCATATTGACAGTGCAGGTCTAAACAGATTTTCCAGAGTTCCTTTCAGAGATAACCCTTGACTTCTGCAGGCATATCTAAGACTTAGAACCTGTGTTTCCATTTGAAGTTCCTAATGCTCCAAATCAATTGGAATAAAGGCAAAAAAGAAAGTGAAATTTGCAAGTTTCCGTCATCTTCTATATTTTAGTGACAAAGTCCTAGTGAGACTTTACAGTGTGATACACACTGTCTAGGCCCTAATTGTATAGCATTGAGTGACGAAGTTACTTCCATATAACTAGATATATTCAGTTTTGTCCAATTGTTTCTTGAGTATTTACTGAAGTAGTTCTTGGTATTATCTCTGAACATTTCTTTGAATGAATTTTATTACTTTATGAATGGGACATGTATTAAACTCTTCTGAAGAAAATGAATGGTTTGAGAGTTTCTGTCACTCATGTTCCTGCAAAGATAAATGACAGCAATCTCCTCTCTTGTCCTTATAATTCTTAAGGGCAAGGACCTTGAAGTTTTTATTATTTTAGCAGAATATCTAAGCTGTAGAGGGAACTTAATAAATATGCTACCTGGATGATTAGTTTTTTTAATGCAAAGGAGTTATAGACCAGCGTAGAAGACACATATTTAAACCACAATAATGTACAATGGGAAAATCACACATAGTCTAGAAGGATCCATACATTGTATTATCCACTGAAGATTTATGTATTCATTAGCAATTGGGAAAATCTTAGCAGTAGATATGGCTTCCTTAACCACCATATTTTTTTCCACTTATCTATGCCATTTCCACCTCTTAATGCTTTTTTTTTTTATTGTGGTGAGTGCCTTATGCTATCCCAGTGTCACACTGTGCAGCTCTTCACAACCTGCCTCTCTAGTATTTCAAGGTAGATGTTCTTAACCCAAGTTCTTTAGTGTCCTGACCTTATTAAGCAGTTAAAAGGAAATATAGAGAGTTCCTATTGTGGTGCAGTGAAAGCAAATCCGACCAGAAACCACGAGGTTTCCGGTTCAATCCCTGGACTTGTTCAGTGGGTTAAGGATCCAGCGTTGCTGTGAGCTGTGGTGTAGGTCATAGACACGGCTTGGATCTGGCATTTCTGTGGCTGTGGTGTAGGCCGGCAGCTGTAGGTCCAATTTAACCCTTAACCTGGGAACACCCATATGCTGTGGGTATGGCCCTAAAAAGACAAAAAGACAAGAAAAAGGGAAATATAGCTGCTGTAACTAATAAATCTTAAAATAATAATACGTTGATCCACTTGGATATTTATGTTCATTTCATCATCAAAAATTTTATTGATCTAAAGATATTTAGACATTTTTGAAGGGAAACATTTGAAAGCTTCCCTGGTGCCCCTCAGATCTCAGCAACAGGCAGTTGCTTATCTTGATGTGAATGAGGCCAGCTCTGGGGAGGTACTAGGAAAATTTGTATTTTCTTTGAGCTCTAATCCATGACATAGGCTATTAATTATTTCTGATACTTCAATTTCTTGCTCTAAAATGAGAATCTTATCTAAATTTAACTTCCCAAGGCATGGTGCAGATTAATCAGATTATGTACAGTGAACTATTTGTTCAGAAGTTTATCTTTAGTAAAGGTCTACATGGGAAATCCTCGCTATTCTACTGCAAGATATACAATGTATAAACCGATAATTGTAATCTTTCTTTGTTAAAGCCTTGAGGACTTGTCTCTGATGGGTTTGATCAAAGACTTAATCAAACAATATTTGCTAATCTCTTCTTGTTAAATTGACATAGTCTTTAATTGAGAATATATCTTCACATACTCATAGGCTCATTAGAATTTCTGAATTTATGGGTATCTCCAAAGTTCATTCCCCAAAAAAACAGAAGTTTTTCTCAGTATCTAAATGCACTGGGTATGTAGATATTATCTTTAACTCATTCAAAGTTTTCTCTCACATGGAACTAATTTTCTAACAATTTTTTTCCTTGTTCAATCTGTTTGGAAATCCCTATTCCTTATAGATAATCTCCCCCAAATATTTATCTCTCAAATACCTACCTCAAAGTACTTTTTATGACGTCAGTGTAGTTACTTATTAATAACATAGGCTAACTCTACCTACCCTGTGATTCATCTATTAATATATAAATTGATTGCTGCATGCATTCTTTCACATACTCATTCTCCACACTGGCAAAACATATTATTTTAAAGAGCTTAAATAAAGTTACATATGATTAAAATAAGCTTCTCTTTTCTTCCTTTCCCTCTTCTTCTCCCTTACTTTTCATACACCCTTATCTTTTTACATCTCTCTTTTCCCCTTTCACAACTTCACACAGGGCTTTCTTAATTGTTAGATAAACAGACAATTTTGTTATTTTTAGCTCTGGGATTTTTTTCCCCTAGTCTCAGGTCAAAACTGGTTTCTTACTACTCATTGACTCTATAGCATGGTCTTGATTCCCATGACCACAATCTCTTAAACCATCCTTCTTTTTTTTTTTTTTTCTTTTTTTTTAAGTCACAAATATTAGGCCTTTAAAAAATAGGGAAAACAGGATAAGCTACATTGTTGCAACCAGAAAACAAGTCAGTCTTTCTCCCACAGAAAACAAAAGTCATATGGTATTTATGCTATGGTCCCCTTAGGCTGCTCAGTTCCCATCTGGAGAAACTGTTCATTGTCAGAAATGGTCACTTCTTGCAATTTGGCACATTAGGAGAATGTACAAGGATGCTTGGAACTCATAACAGACTTACTTCCACAGGGAATTGAGATACAGAGATTACATTATTTACTCAATAACATACAAATTTTAAGAGTAAGAAACAGATTTAAACCTAGGACAATTTCACAGTTTCCATGATGAGTCTTCAATCCTAGACCTACCGGGCTGAAATCACCAAGAAATGAGGTATTGGTACTGGATATTTTTCATTATTTTAAGCATAAAAATCTCTTTATTTTTGGAGCAATCTCCCATTGAATAAATTCTAGTGGGATACAAGATCCAAGGGGGTTGCACATTCCCAATTCACCCCAAAATAATTGGAAATAGATAAAATACTAAGGCATTGCCAGTTGGATCTCTGCCTGGAGCTAGAAAAGTGAAACTAGTAAAACTAGAAGAATGATGCTAAAATTAAGGAAGAATTAAAAACAATATTCATTGCAGTGTTGGTGGCATTTCAAGTCCAATACCAGTGATGGAATGAAAAGTCCAGGGTTGGTAATAGGTGTTGAAATGTGGAATCATAACCAGTTTTGTTGACCTCAGGCATTGCACCCCATTCCATAACCTTCATGTTTATTTCTGATTCTTATTATCCAATCTGCACTTAAGTTTTACAAGCTACATGATATTCTTTTGAAAATCAACCTCAAGGTCACTATTTGAGGATACACTTCAAGTTGGCATGTCATGGTAACTAAGTATATACAGAAAAATCCTATGTTATTTATTAAATTTAGACCTAAATTTTCTTGTTAATTGAATAAATCAGAGTCAGAATTATGCTTACACATAAAACATTTAAATGTATACAAATTGTTTTTATATCAGTGAATTTTATTATAATTTTACAACAATCACAACCTAATTTTGAAATGTTTCCATCCCAGACACCCAATCCACCCCACTTCTCCCCTCTCCCTGTCCCCTTTGGTAACCATAAGTTTTTCAAAGTCTGTGAGTCTGTTTCTTTTCTGCAAATAGGTTCATTTGTTCCTTTTTTTTACATCCCACATAAAACATTTAAACATATACAAATTGTTTGTTTCTTGGAGTATAGATATAGTGATTGAGTCCTTCCTCATACTTTTATATTTGGCTCATGCAGACCAAATTCAACATCATGTTTTAAAAAATCAACTTAACTTTTCAAGTGTTATTAGGATTCTCCAAAGAAAGAAACAAAATCATCAATAGGAGATAGATATATGTACATGTATTTATTGCATGTGGAAATTGGCTCATATAAGTAAGGAGGCTGAGAAGTCTCACAATCTGCTGTCTGCAAACTGGAAAACTAGGAAACTGCTGTAATTCATTCTGTGTCCAAAGGCCCGAGAACTAGGAACACTGATGTCTGGGGACAGAAGAAAATGGATGTCCTATCTCAAGCAATGAGAGTAAATTTACCCTTCCTCTATCTTTTTGTTCTGTTCAGGCCCTCAGAGTATTAGATGGTGGCCACCCACACTGGGGAGAACAATCTTCTTTATTCATTCTACCAATTCAAATACTAATATTTTCTGGAAACACCTTCATAGATGTATTCAGAAATAATATTTTACCAGCTATCTGCATATTTCTTAGCCTAGTCAAGTTGATACATAAAATTTACCATAGCAAGTAGTAGCAAAGCATATAACTTGTTTTATTTTTTAATTTTTTTGGAGTATAGTTGACTTAGAGTGTTATACTAGTTTCAGTTGTATAGCAAAGTGAAGTAGTCATACATATAAATATATTATTACAAATGATTGAGTAGATTTTCCTGTGCTATACAGTGGATCTGTCATTAATTATCTCTTTCATACAGTAGTATGTATATTTTGTCCTCACCATCCCAATTCTGTTCTACCCTCCACAATAATTTCACCTATGGTAACCTTAAGATTGGCTTTGAAAACTGTGAGTTTATTTCTGTATTACAAATAAATTATTTAGCATATGACTGGTTTATATGGAAATGATTCATTTTTTTCACACTCACATTATATTTGGTTTGCATGATGTTTAGTTGAATGATGCAGGTAAAGGAACAAATAAAATGTAATATATAGGTTTAAGAAAAAAAATGCAACTGTTAGAAAGCACTTAGCTAAACTGGTGGGAATGGTAGAGTAGGGTGTCCTTAGCTTACCAGCTATAAGGGACACAGTGTACTATGAATAGCTGCCAATATACCTTATAGATAAAACAGTTAATCCATTGAATGACGTAAATAGAGGTTACCTGCTTTCAAAAAATAGCAAACTCCTGAAAGAGAACATAGGCAAAATATTCTCTGATATCAATCTTAACGAACATTTTCTCAGGTCAGTCTCCCAAAGAAACAGAAATAAGAGCAAAAATAAACCAGTGAGACCTAATTAAACTGACAACCTTTTGCACAACAAAGGAAACCAAAAAGAAAACAAAAAGATAACTTACAGAATGGGAGAAAATCATTTTAAATGATGCGACTGACAAGGGCTTAATCTCTAAAATATACAAGCAGGTTCTACAACTCAACAGCAAAAAATCCAACAACCCAATGGAAAAATGGGCAAAAGACTTGCATAAATATTTCTCCAAGGAAGATGTACAGATGGTCAACAAGCACATGAAAAAATGCTCAACATCACTGATTATTAGAGAAATGCAAATCAAAACTACCACAAGATATCACCTCACACCAGTCAGAATGGCCATCATTAATAAATCCACAAATAAATGCTGGAGGGGTGTGGAGAAAAGGGAACACTCTTGAACTATTGGTGGGAATGTAAGCTGGTACAACCACTATGGAGAACAGTATGGAGGTACCTTAGAAATCTATCCATTGAACTACCATATGACCCAGCAATCCCACTCTTGGGCATATATCTGGACACAATTTTCCTTAAAAAACACATGCACCCGAATGTTCATTGCAGCACTATTCACAATAGCCAAGACAAGGAATCAACCCAAATGTCCATCGACAGATGATTGGATTAGGAAGATGTCGTATATATACACAATGGAATACTACTCAGCCATAAAAATGAATGAAATAATGCCATTTGCAGCAGTCTGGATGGAACTAGAGACTCTCATCCAGAGTGAAGTAAATGAGAAAGAGAAAGACAAATACCATATGATACCACTTATATCTGGAATCTAATATATTGCACAAATGAACCTTTCCACATAAAAGAAAATCAGGGACTTGGAGAATAGACTTGTGGTTTCCAAAGGGGGAGGGGGAGGGAGTGAGGTGGTTGGGGAGCTTGGGGTTAATAGATAAAAAGTATTGCCTTTGGAATGGATTAACAATGAGATCCTGCTGTGTATCACTGGGAACTATGTCTAGTCACTTATGATGGAGCATGATAATGTGCAAAAATAGAATGTGTACATGTATGTGGAAGTGAGTCACCATGCTGTACAGTAGAAAAAAAAATTGTATTGGGGAAATAACTATTAAGAAATGATAATAAAATAGCTCCTTATAATAATGCCATTTCAACAGATGGAAACAATTCTGATTTGAATAGTACCTATACCATTAAGATACTAAATTTGATTTTTCCTTTTCTTTAGTTTTTGAAGGTTATATACATTAAATTGAGTAAACTATTTCTGTCACCTATTGATGATTCTTCAGATTAAATATAAGAAGTTATTTAACATTAACTTCTCCATACCTAAGTTTCCTCATCTGTTTACTGGCATTAATATTACTCCTTACACCATAGGTTGCTAGGAAGGATGTAAATGAGTTAATACATAAAATAGTTAGAGAGATGCTTGGTGCATAATGAATTCCAGGATGGTGGCATCCTTTGTTTTCGTGCAACATACAACCTGTGTAGTCATATTCAACAGCCTTGAGAAGTGCAATTTTTATAAATGTGGAAAGCAGAATTAAAGAGTTTAAGTAACTTGCTCACAGTCACATAGCCAGTAAATGGGGAGAATCTATTCTGACTTATAAGCATAAAGCTCTGTTATCTGCCCTTGGGGATGGAAATGACACGGAGCTACCAAGGTCCTCACAATACTACACTCACTACCTATTGGCATTGAAGGAAATTCTGATGACCAGACACATGTTAAATTTCTAGATCCCTCATCCTCAAAGAAAAGGGAGGATTGCTTACTTTGCCATTCATGCAGAGCATACTGAATCCACAGAGATCTGAGGATAATTTTCAGAGCATACATAAACATACCCAATTGCAGGTGTATTTACTATGAAAAATACAAACCATTGTGAGGAATATTTAATACTGTAGTTAGATATTCTATATTCTATTTACATGTGGTGAAAAACCATTTTGCAAGTTTTACCAATTCAGGTATAATTTTAGAATTCAAAGGAGAGAACATTTTCTTACCAGTTTTTGTTAGCTCATCTGTGTTTAAATAACTCTTTAAAAATTTCATTGTCCTTTCAGTATATTGGAAGGATATATATATATATTTAAAATTATTTGAATTGGATAGCAATGAGAAATTTCTTTTCCTAATCTTTATTTATCTAGTGTTTCTGATTTTATTTTTTTGCTATTCAGGGTGTGGCATGTGGAAGTCCCCAGTTAGGGGTTGAATCAGAACAACAGCTGCCAGCCTACCCAACAGCCACAGCAACACAGGCTCTGAGCCACATCTGTGACCTACACCACAGCTCATAGTAACACCAGATCCATGATCCACTGAGCGAGGCCAGGGAGTGAACCAACATCCTCACGGATACTAGTCAGATTTGTTTCCACTGCGCCACAACAGCAACTTCAGTGCTTCCTATTTTAAAGTCTCTATTTTTTGCCTTATGTTTTTCACAAATTTTAGCCTTTTGTGCTTTTCTCTTTTTTCTTCGTTATCTAAAGTCAAAGCTCAAATTCATTTGTTTGATTTCCTTCTTATGTACACAAGTTTTTTAGTATAAATCACCTTCACTTCTAACACATAATCTCTTTAATAAAACATTGTTTTATCTCATAAATTCTGTCTACTGGTCTGGGATTCTTGCCTTTACAAATGGCCTCTGTGTATCACAATGCTCAATTTATCCTTTGTTCATATAAAATAGTACTTTTAAAATATTTTTATTTTTCTACTATTTTAGGTTCCTTTAAGTTCCTATGTATTTCTCATAACAGGAGTCAAATCAATGGGTGAGCTTCAGATTATTTTTCTTCTGGGATTCCCCTTCTGAAGAGATCCTAATGAACAGTCAACTGTTCTCAGTCTTGAAATAGAAACAAGAAAGAGCTAGAACATATTTCTTGGCTTATCCACATAATGGATGGTCCTAGAGACCAGGCTATACCAATACATTCCACACTATCACTATGGAAGTTCATAAAAGGAAATTGTCTTATGCAATATCTTGTGTGAGGGAATGAAATCTTCACAGAGTGATACTTGTAAGTTAGCAACAGAACCTAGATTGGTGACTTGAGACCTTGATGCCTCATTCATTGGGATGTGCTAAAATAAGCCTCTGGCAAGACAGACTTAATTACAAGGGAATTCCTCAACAGGTTGACATCATATTACTCTAGGGGATTAGAATTTCCTGAGAGAGGCAGTCTCTTAAAGGGAAGGTCACAGCTCCCATGGATGGCTTCTCCAAAGAGACTGTCTTTCGGATTTTAAATATTTTCAAATATTAATTTATTTCCTTATATATGCACATTTCCCCAGTTTCTTGCTGATAAATAGTGCTATGTGCAAATGTGCAATTTTCTGTAGTATACATTACTGGAAGTAGAAATCTTGGATAAAAGGATATTTATATTTTAACTTTTGATTGACACATCCAAATTGTATCCTTAAAACTCTCTCAAATTATACTTCTAACATTAGTATAGGAATATGCTAATGTTCTCATATGTTTTTTGAATCGTAAATGTAATGTCTTTTTTAATCTGTATCTATTTGAGTGAACAATTGTATCTTTTTTATTTTAAATTGCATTTGATTATTTCTCTGTATTTATAGTCTAATTGTATTTATTTTTCTAGAAAATGCATATTCATACCTTTGCTTCTTTGTTGTTCAGTTGTCACATTTGTATTGATTTATCGAGATCTTTGCATGTTATGAATAACCTTTGTTCACTATTTATGTTGCAAAAATTTCCCAGCCTATGGTTGTCTTTTGATTTTGCTTATAGTGGTTTTTTTTTGGTGCTGAAGCTTTAAATTCTTATACATTCAGTTTTGTCAATTTTCTTTATACTTCTGGGTTGCACATCTTGTTTAGGGAATCATTTTCTGAACACTTGTTTTTGTATTTTTTCCCACATTAACCCACTTTAAAAACTTGAAGTAATTTCCTAAACACAATTCCATAACCTTTCCTATTTTTCCTATGTCTGGAGAAGGAATGATGTAGTAAAAAAATGCAACAGATTAGGAGTTTCTCTTCTGATACCTAGTAAGTCTCAGAAAATATTTCTTAAATAAATGAAATGTGGCGGGATTTGCTGCATACCACCAAGAGTTTGTTATTAGCCTTTAACTGGCCTGACCTGATAAATTATTCATTGTCTGTGTTTATACATTTTAAATGAAATAATTATTCATATTATAATTTTAAAACACATTATTTGCAATAAAACATTTTATTCAAAAATAATCTTTCATATAGCCCTAGTATGAAAAAAGCAAACAGTGAAGTATCTAGCTGAAGCAAATGGGTGGATAGCAAGTGGAAAATATCAGACCTCTCAATGCAGTTTCCTCCCTGTCCCAAACAGTCTCTAAGGCATCTCTATACAGACCTTTAAGCTCCTAAAAGCCTATTTTAAAAAGACCTGTTTTAAACTGGTGGTCTCTAAAGTCAATCCTAGAGGTAATCTATTAGTGTTTGGAAATAAGATATTAGAACCTTCATTTATATTGAACAACATTAGTATTATTTCAATTTTTACATGTTTTATAATGTACATAAAATACCAGTATAGCATACAGGTATATAATACATAAATATATATATATATATATAGATGTATATAACTCTATTAAGCCAATTCTATGTCTAAAGGTTTACGAATCTATGTATTTGAATACTATATCCCTATTTTTGAGTTAAGTACTACAAAATTAAACAAAGAGATAAGCAAAATATCTCACATATATTCTCTGCAGTGAAAGAGCCCTTACATAATTTGGAATATGATTTTGCCTAGTTACAAACAGACAGACACTCTAGGACATATAAATCAAACAGAATGGTACAGATATAAGTATTCAGGGTTGTTCAACACATGGAGACCAAAAGAGGTCAAAATGGTATGAGAGACTTAAAGAAGACTTGCTATTTAATATGAGTCCTGAAAGACCAAGAACATTCAAGAAGCAAAAGACTGGAAAGGGTAAAGGAACTGTCAAGAGTAGAAGGGAGGCAGGGATATATCCGAAAAAGCCAGAGAACAGAAATGAATGTTTACCATTATTTATCTTCATTATAAAGATAGATATAACTTAAGAGCATAGTATAAAATCAATGACTTAACTTTACTTCCTTAAAAATCCTTCACTTAAAAAAATTATTTATCGGAGTTCCCGTTGAGGTGCAGTGGAAGTAAATCCAACTAAGAACCATGAGGTCGCAGGTTTAACCTCTGGCCTTCCTCAGTGGGTTAAGGATCTGGCATTACCGTAAATTGTGGAGTAGGTCGCAGTCGTGGTTCGAATCCCACATTGCTGAGGCTGTGGCACAGGCCAGCAGCTGTAGCTCTGATTCGATCCCTAGCCTGGGCACCTCCATATGCCGTAGGTGCAGCCCTTACAAAAGGAAAAGAAAAAAAAAAACTACTTATAATCCCCATCTTAGCTGTACGAAAGGAAAGGAAATCTACACTTTCCTTGAATTCATGAGTCACTTAACTCTTAAAAAACCTAGTTAAGGACACAAGCTGTAACCACTTTCTCCTCCTGGAGAGAATTTGTAGGATCTAACTTCAGAACTAGATGAATAAAGAGAAGTAAACTAGAAGGTTGGGTAATGCCTCCTTCTCTGTCTAGATACTCATGTTGCAACAGAACAAAGGGTGGGGGAAAAATGTAATTGTAATGTATACATGTAAGGATAACTTGATCCCCTTGCTGTACAGTGGGAAAATAAAAAAATAAAATAAAATAAATTGTGATCAGGTGAACTGAAAAAAAACAAAAAAACAAAAAAAACTTGAAGGCTCCTCTGATTAGGAAAGAGGAATGCCTCATGGGGTCCTCTCAGTTCTCTGTTCTCATATATATTATAATTGAGAGTAACCAATCCTTTAATTCACAGTCCTTTTATTTTTAATGAATATATAGATATTGAGGCACAGATATCAATAAATTTGTCAAGGTCAGGTATCAAGTCAAAGACAAGTTGAGAGCTGAGATCTAAATCTTTGCCTCATTAGCCAGTACTTTTACTACATTATGGTAAATGAAAATCAAACTATACATAATGTTATGCTAGATTTTGAGTGGAGAATGGAAGGCAATATATAAGGCATAGTAAGATAGGGAAATAATATAATGACATCATGTAGAAAATATACACAATATTAAATATTCTTCTTGGCTTTCTTCTCCCATCTATGGCCTCATGGAATGACATAGCATTTCTTCTTTTTTGTGCTGGAAAACCTCTTCTTTCCCAAGCCAAATTCTTATAGTTAATCTCTTTACCTTAATGTCAGCCCTTCTTAGAAATAGATGCTACACCACACACTTATACATCGAATTTATGTTGCCAGTTCACCCACTTTCTCTTTTAATTAATGACTACATTCACAAAAACTAACTGGCTTTGTTATGGTTATAGTATTGACTGCACACAAATTTAAATAATATATGTGTGTGCATATCATAATATTATAACAGATTCTTAAGGTTTTTGGTAAATATTAGAGTGGTAAAATAATTTCCCCCACTTTATCTTTTCTATGGATGAAAAGACACTTTCACTTCACCCATGAAGGAACTCACTTCAGTGACTACCCTCCCAAACCAGTTATCAGTAAATTAAGAATTTCTGACATTCATAGGGCTATACGGATCAGAGGGTGGGGACATTGCATTGAAATATGAGGAATAATCCTGCTGGACTCCTGACACATGGCTATGAGCAATGAGCATTTGGGCTTTCCACTTCTATATATAGTGCAGGTTAACAAGACAACTTCCTAAGCATTTATGTTGAATAATTTTCCTAATAAGCACATGGATATAATCTAATTTTACTCTTTACACATTAGTTAAAGAATTAATTCTAAAACAGTGTTAACTCATGATGCACAAGTGTTGTGTAGACTGGCAGTGAAAATAAGTTTGGAGTTGTTGGATCCACCTTCTTTCAATCTTGGCAGTGTATCTCTGCAACTGCATTGGAGAATTCTCAGACTGAGGTCATTTGGGAACAGAAGGCTTGGGAAAGCATTCCCTCCCACTCTAGTGGAAATGAGGCATTACTTTAACAGGCCTGTTTTCAGTCAGTAATAGTCAGGAGAGGGGATGAACAAATGGGTTGAGGTCTCCAAATCTCAGTTGTGAAAACTTAGGAAGGGAGAGGGAAGTGTCTATAATTTTCTTCCTGTCTAGTGTTTGCATTTGTGGCTGTGTGTGTGTGTGTGTGTGTGTGCACATGTGCACGCACGTGTGCAGATGTGTTTTCCATTATATTATTTGAAATTTGTCTAGGCATTTTCTTGAGGTGGTTTTTCTTTTACTAATTACAGAGACTATTCAGTTCCTTAAAATATAGTCTTAAAAGACATGATACAGGGGAGTTCCCGTCGTGGCGCAGTGGTTAACGAATCCGACTAGGAACAATGAGGTTGCGGGTTCGGTCCCTGCCCTTGCTCAGTGGGTTAACGATCCGGCGTTGCCGTGAGCTGTGGTGTAGGTTGCAGACGCGGCTCGGATCCCGCGTTGCTGTGGCTCTGGCGTAGGCCGGTGGCTATAGCTCCGATTCAACCCCTAGCCTGGGAACCTCCATATGCCGCGGGAGCGGCCCAAGAAATAGCAACAACAACAACAACAACAACAACAAAAGACAAAAGACAAAAAAAAAAAAAAAAAAAAAAAAAGACATGATACATATATACGATGGAATATTACTCAACCATAAAAAAACATGAAATAATGCCACTTACAGCAACATAGATGGACCCAGAAATTAAATAAGTGGAGTAAGTCAAAGAAAAACAAATATCATATTAGATCACAAATATCAAAATGTGGAAACTAATAAAGATGATACAATAAAACTTAGAAAACAGACTAAAAGATTTTGAAACCAAACTTATGTTTACCAAAGGGGAAATGTGGGGGAATAAATTAGCGAGTTGGGGTTAATATATACATACCACTATATATAAACTAAACAGGTAAAAAGGACCTATTATCTAGCACAGGGGAATTTACTCAGTAATATGTAATAACCTATATGGGAAAAGAATCTGAAAAGGAATAGATATATGTATATGTATATGTTTAACTGACTAACTTTGCTATATGCCTAAAATTAACACGGCTTTGTAAATCAACTATATTACAATAAAATTTAAATTAAAAATATTTTCTTGAAATATATACCCCTGCCACATTTCCATTGCTCTGGTTCATATCTATTTCTCTACTAAATGATCCATCATTCTTTGTATGAGGATTATAACACAATGACTTTGTCAAAGACAGTATGTGTCAGTAATGTAGTCCATAAGTATGTCCGATGCTACCACTGTATAATTATCTCACTGAGGTGAAAGAGGTTTTAGAGCCAGCTCTAGCTCTGGGGGAAAGAGAGTAGTGGAATTGAGCATTACCTGAAAAAGCTCCCCTCTTTCTCATAAAAACTTTGCAGACTATGCCACACTTTCAAATTGAACCTCTCCTCCTCCCTTCCCATCCAGTGTCCTAGTTTCCTCCTTCTCGCATCCATTGATCTATGTTTTAACTTTCTCCTTCTCCTTCTCCTTCTAAGAGAACTTGCTGTTCATTTGCTTTTTATCTCATAACATGTGCTGCACTGGAAACTGAAAATCTTCAGTCATTAAGTTGTCAACATCTTGATGTACTGATGAGATGTTAATGCTTTATTGAACACCTACAGAACAGTTTGGACATTTTTGACATACACTGAATATCTAAACATATGCAGATTTGTTATGAATATATTTATCTTGCATACTTAATCTATAGTACATGGGTACAATATCAAAGAAACAATTCATAAAGAAACAATAAACTTGGACTTCATTAAAAGTTAAAAAATCTGCTCTGTGAAAGACATTGTCAAGAGAATTATAGGACAAAGCACATACTGGGAAAAAATATTTGCCTAAGACACATCTAATAAAGGTCTGTTATCCCAAATATATAAAGTACACTTAAAACTCAACAATAAGAAACAAACAACCAATAAAAGAGAGTCAAAGACTATAATAGACACTTCATGAAAAAAGATATACAAGTGTCAATTGAACTTATGTAAACATGTTACCCATAATATGCCATCATGGAAATGGAAATTAAAACAAGAAGCAGCTACCGTTATGCATGTATTAAATGGAAAAATCTGGAACACTGATAACACCAAAAGCTGGTAAGAAAGTTGAATAGGAAATCTCATTCATTGCTGGTGAATGAGCATCCATTCAGTAGCTGAATGGATAAAGAAACTATGGTGCCTCTAGACAATGCAGTAGGACCCCAATGTTACAAGAGAAACCTCTGTACCTTCCCCTCAATTTTTGAAAGCCTAAGACTGATCTAAAAACTTTCAGAAATTATTGGAAAATTCTATATCATTCACAAATATGCACATCAAACCTACGTCAAATTGCTGATTTTGTATTGTATTATAATTAGCAAAGATATAACAAATGGTTGAAACTGGGTAAAGGAGCCATGAGACATATCTATAGCCTCTTTGTAAATTCCTCTCAGTCTGTCTGTCTATCTATAATTTCAAAATAAATGTTTTAAGTTTAGTAGGTTAGATTCAGCCATAAATTTATTTTTTAGAATCACTTTCATGGTGCCACATGGCATTAACCACTAGTTGGCAGAAGTCCAATTACAAATCCATATCTTATGTATTTTCTTGAGCCCCCTCAGTCATATTTTTAAGGAAAAATCAAGTGTTTTGTACTTTTCCAGTAAGAAGCATTAGAAATATTTGAACTTCCAGCCATTCATTTTCAAGATTTTTATGTAATTCCTCAGTACCTAGCATGTTAGAAGCAGAATTCTCCATAGAAACATAGAATCTCTACTTTTTTCTTTGTCTTAAAAATATCTCTCTCAGAGTTCCCATTGTGGCTCATTGATTAATGAACCTGACTACCATCCATGAGGACACAAGTTCAATCCCTGGCCTTGCTCAGTGAGATAAGGATCTGACGTTGCCATGAGTTGTAGTGTAGGTTGCAGATATGGCTCAGATCCACTGTGGTGGTGGCGTAGGCCAGCAGCTACAGCTCCAATTCAACCCCTAGCCTGGGAGCCTCCATATGCTGCAGGTGTAGCCCTAAAAAGCAAAACAAAAAACTAACAAACAAAAAAAAGAAACACAAAACTCTCTCTCTCGGAGTTCCCATCATGGCTCAGTGGTTAATGAATCCGACTAGGAATCATGAGGTTACGGGTTTGATCCCTGGCCTTGCTCAGTGGGTTAGGGATCCGGTGTTGCTGTGAGCTGTGGTGTAGGTTGCAGACGCGGCTCGGATCCCACGTTGCTGTGGCTGTGGCACAGGCCAGCAGCTACAGCTCTGATTAGACCCCTAGCCTGGGAACCTCCATATGCCACAGGAGCAGCCCTAGAAAAGGCAAAAAGACAAAAACAAACAAACAAACAAAAAAACTCTCTCTCTCTCCTTACTCTTCCCCCCCCCCATAGAAAGCAGCTTATAAAAATCACTCTTGGAAACTCCTGATTTTTTGGTTTTTAAGATATGTATTTGGAAAGCAAGTGCTAATTTTGCTTAACCATTTTCATTATGTTTTTAAGATAGTTTCATTTTGAAAGAGCCTACCTATTCCCAACCCAATAATTTTAGAGAACAGTAATACTTAGTAGGAGTTCATCACCCTGCATGTGTAATTTTTTTAACTAATGCATTGCTTAATATTGCCTGTGGGGAGGGTTGATGTCTCACAGCCCATTTGCAGTAAACCTGTGGCTGGAATACTGTGCAACTACAGTGGTCTCTCTCTCCATAGGCCACGAGAGCTCTTCTCAAAACCAGTTTATATTGAGAGGTATCCCCCAAGCTGCCAACAAAATATTTTTAAAGCATCTCTTGGAGAGAATCTGCATCCAATAGAGAACTAGAGGCAAGGTGGAATCCCAAAAGAGTTTTAATGGTAAGGGATTCCTTGAACATTAAAAATCTCAGTTGGGAAGAAAATAATAAAGTAATGCTTTTCTGACACTGGATATGCTAAACTCAAATGCCACAGTACTTGGTGGATCACTGTAATGAAGAGCTAATTGCCCTATATAGCTGTAACTGAATCAAGAGCCTCAGAGGCATGAATGAAGTGCATTTGCCTCCTCCATCTTTATTTATGTGTGCTGTGGCCCAGCCCAGAAGAATACATAATTCTGATTACATGCTTATTGAATAAATAGAGGAAACAAATTGTACATCTCTTTTGGAGAATGTTATATATACTACTTTTTTTTTTTTTTGTCTTTATAGGGCCACACTCAGGGCATATGGAATTTCCCAGGCCAGGAGTCAAATCAGAGCTATAGCTGCAGGTCTACACCAAAGGTACAGAAATGGCAGATCAGAGCCATGTCTGCAACCTATGCTGCAGCTCATGGCAACACCAGATACTTAACCCACTGATCGAGGCCAGGGATTGAACCCGTGTCCTCATGGATACTAATTGTGTTCATTATTGCTGAACCACAATGGGAACTCCCAGAGAATGCTATATATTCTAATCATCAGTTTGAACAATAGCAAATAGCTTATGGGAGCCTACTGGATTTTTAAAAATAGTCCTTGAATTAAGAATGTTTGAGTGTTAACACATTCATTTTTAGCAAATATATACAGAGAGATCTTTAAAATTCTTGTATTAAAAAGTTGCTTGAGTCAGCATCAAGGGAAGTGCTGGAGGGGTTTTGAACTTGGAGATATTGAAAAAGTTTTACAGAATTTCATAAGCTACTGAAATTGCAAATGGTAATAAAGGAAATCCATAATCAACCAGCCTTTCTCAAAAGGGATGTTGGGCTATAATTTCAGAAGTCTATCAAGCAATCCTCGACAAATGCAGCTTCACAGAAAAGTTGTATTTATGTATATTTTTCAAATTTGAGACAAATTAATATTTTCTTTAGCAGATTCTTAATAACTTTTACATTCTTTTTTTCATTTTTTTATTACTCAAATGAATTTATCATATCTGTAGTTGTATAATGATCATAACAATCTGATTTCACAGGATTTCCATCCCACAGCCCAAGCACATCCCCCCACCCCCCAAACTGTCTCCTCTGGAGACCATAAGTTTTTCAATGTCCGTGAGTAAGCATCTGTTCTGCAAAGAAGATAAGCTTGTCCTTTTTTTAGATTCCACATGTCAGTGAAAGCATTTGATGTTGGCGTTTTATTGTATGGCTGTCTTCACTTAGCATGATAGTTTCTAGGTCCATACATGTTGCTAAAAATGCTGGTATTTCGTTCTTTTTAATGGCTGAGTAATATTCCATTGTGTATATGTACCACATCTTCTGGATCCACTCCTCTGTCGATGGACATTTAGGTTGTTTCCATGTCTTGGCTATTGTAAATAGTGCTGCAATGAATATTGGAATACATGTGTCTTTGTTAGTCGTGGTTTTCTCTGGATAGATGCCCAGGAGTGGGATTGCTGGATCAAATGGTAGTTCTATGTTTAGTTTTCTGAGGAATCGCCATCCTGCTTTCCACAGTGGTTGCACCAATTTACAATCCCACCAACAGTGGAATAGGGTTCCTTTTTCTCCACACCCTCTCCAGCACTTATTGTTTGTAGACTTTTGGATGATGGCCATTCTGGCTGGTGTAAGGTGGTACCTCATCATGGTTTTGATTTGCATTTCTCCAAGAATGAGTGATGCTGAACATCTTTTCATGTGTTTCTTGACCATCTGTATGTCTTCTTTGGAGAATTGTCTGTTTAGATCTTCTGCCCATTTTTGGATGGGGTTGTTTGTTTTTTTGGTATGGAGCTGCAGAAGTTGTTTATAAATTTTGTAGATTAATCCCTTGTCAGTCGATTCACTTGCAAAGATTTTCTCCCATTCTGTGGGTTGTCTTTTTGCTTTGTTTAGGGTTTCCTTTGCTGTGCAGAAACTATGAGTAGGTCCCACTTGTTTATTTTTGTTTTTATTGTCAATACTCTGATAGGTGTATCTGAGAAGATGTTGCTGTCGTTAATGTCAGAGAGTGTTTGGCCTATGTTTTCCTCTAGGAGTTTGATAGTGTCTGGTCTTATATCTAGGTCTTTAATCCATTTGGAGTTTATTTTTGTGTATGGTGTTAGGGAGTGTTCTAATTTCTTTCTTTTCCATGTGGCTGTCCAGTTTTCCCAGCACCACTTATTGAACAAGCTGTCCTTTCTCCATTGTATAGTCTTGCTTCCTTTGTCATAGATTAGTTGGCTGTATGTGCATGGGTTTAATTCTGGGCTTTCTATCCTGTTCCACTGAACTATATTTCTGTCTTTGTGCCAGTACCATGCAGTTTTGATGACTGTTGCTTTGTAGTATAGTCTGAAGTCCGTTAGCCTGATTCCTCCAGCTCCATTTTTCTTTTTCAGGATAGTCTTTGGCTATTCTGGAAGTCTTTTGTACTTCCAAACAAACTTTAAAATATTTTGTTTGAGTTCTGTGAAAAATGTCCTTGGTAATTTGATAGGGATTGCATTGAATCTGTAGATTGCCTTGGGTAATATAGTCATTTTGATAATATTGACTCTTCCAATCCACAAGCAAGGTATATCTTTCCACCTACTTGTGTCATCTTTGATTTGTTTCATCAGTGTCTTATAGTTTACAGAGTACAGGTCTTTTGTCTCTTTAGGCAGGTTTACTCCTATGTATTTTATTCTTTTGGATGCGATGGTAAACGGGATTGCTTCCCTAATTTCCTTTTCTGCTTTTTCATTGTTAGTATATAGAAACGCTATCGATTTCTGTGTATTGATTTTGTATCCTGCAACTTTGCCAAATTTGTGGATAAGCTCTAACAGTTTTCTGGCAGAGTCTTTAGGATTCTCTAGGTATAGTATGTCATCTGCAAATAGCGATAGTTTTACTTCTTCCTTTCTAATTTGGATTCCTTTTATTTCTTTTACTTCTCTGATTGCTGTGGCTAGGACTTCCAGAATGATGTTGAAGAGTAGTGGTGAGAGCAGACATCCTTGTCTTGTTCCTGATCTCAGCAGGAATTCTTTCAGTTTTTCACTATTGAGAATGATGTTCACTGTGGGTTTGTCGTATATGGCCTTTATCATGTTGAGGTACGTTCCCATTATGCCCACTTTCTGAAGGGTTTTTATCAGAAATGGGTGTTGGATTTTGTCAAAGGTTTTTTTTGTATCTATTGAGAGGATCATATGGTTTTGATTCTTCAGTTTGTTAATGTGGTGCATCACACTGATGGATTTGCGGATATTGAAGAACCCCTGCATCCCTGGGATAAATCCCACTTGATCATGATGTACAATCCTTTTAATGTATTGTTGGATGTGGTTTTCTAGTATTTTGTTGAGGATTTTTGCATCGATGTTCATCAGTGATATTGGCCTGTAGTTTTCTTTTTTTGTGGAGTCTTTGTCTGGTTTTGGTACCAGGGTGACAGTGGCCTCATAGAATGAGTTTGGGAGTATCCCTTCTTCTGCAATTTTTTGAAATAGTTTCAGAAGGAGAGGGGTTATCTCTTCTCTAAATGTTTGATAGAATTCGCCTGTGAAGCCATCTGGTTCTGGACTTTTGTTTGTTGGAAGTTTTTTAATCACAGTTTCAATTTCAGTTCTTGTGATGGGTCCATTCATCTTTTCTATTTCATCTTGGTTTAGTCTTAGAAGATTGTACTTTTCTAAGAATTTGTCCATTTCTTCTAGGTTTTCCATTTTATTGGCATATAGTTGCAAGTAGTAGTCTCTTATGATCCTTTGTATTTCTGTGGTGTCCGTTGTTACTCCTCCTTTTTCATTTCTAATTTTATTGATTTGAGTCCTCTCTCTTTTTTGCTTGCTAAGTCTGGCTAGGGGTTTATCAATTTTGTTGATCTTTTCAAAGAACCAGCTTTTCATTTCATTGATCTTTTCTATGGTTTTCTTTGTTTCTACTTCATTGATTTATGCTCTGATCTTTATGATTTCTTTCCTTCTACTAACTTTAGATCTTGTCTGTTCTTCTCTCTCAAGCTGCTTTAGATGTAAAGTTAGCTTGTTTATTTGGGCTTTTTCTTGTTTCCTGAGGTGGGCTTGTATTGCTATAAACTTTCCTCTTAGAACAGCTTTTGCTGCATCCCATAGATTTTGGAGTGTCGTATCTTCGTTGTCATTTGCTGCCAGGTATTTTTTAATTTCCTCTTTGATTTCTTCAGTGATCCATTGGTTGTTTAGTAGCATGTTGTTTACTCGCCACGTGTTTGTGTTTTTTGCAGTTTTTTTCTTGTTGTTGATTTCCAGTCGTATAGCATTGTGGTAGGAAAAGATGCTTGACATGATTTCAATTTTCTTAAATTTACTGAGGTTGGATTTGTAGCCCAGGATGTGACCAATCTTAGAATGTTCCATGTGCACTTGAGAAGAATGTATATTCTGTTGCTTTTGGATGGAATGTCCTATAAATATCTATTAAGTCCATCTGGTTTAATGCTTCATTCAGGGCCTGTGTTTCCTTATTGATTTTCTGTCTGGTTGATCTGTCCATTGCTATAAGTGGGGTGTTAAAGTCCCCCACTATGATTGTGTTATTTTTGATTTGTCCTTTTAAGGTTGTTAGCAGTTGCCTTATATATTGTGGTGAACCTGTGTTGGGTGCGTAGATATTTAAAATTGTTATAACATCTTCGTGGATTGATCCTTTGATCATTATGTAATGTCCTTCTTTGTCCCTGAAAATATTCTTCATCTTAGAGTCTATTTCGTCTGATATGAGTATTGCTACTCCCGCTTTCTTTTGATCCCCGTTTGCATGAAATATTTTCTTCTATCCTCTCACTTTCAATTTGTATGTGTCCCTAGAAGTGAAGTGGGTCTCTTGAAGACAGCATATATATGGGTCTTGTTTTTGTATGCAGTCAGCCAGTCTGTGTCTTTTGGTTGGGGCGTTTAGTCCATTCACATTTAAGGTAATTATTGATATGTATGTTCTTATTGCCATTTTATTAATTACTTTGGATTTGTTTTTGCTGCTCTTTTTCCTTTCCTTCTTCTCTTGTTCTTTTCTGCCTAGAGAAGTTGCTTTAGTATTTGTTGTAAGGCTGGTTTAGTGTTGCTGAATTCTCTCAGCTTTTGCTTAATCTGTGAAGGTTTTGATTTCTCCTTCAAATCTGAACGAGAGCCTTGCTGGGTAAAGTAATCTTGGCTGGAGGTTTTTTCCTTTCATCACGTTAAGTATGTCATGCCACTCCCTTCTGGCCTGCAGAGTTTCAGCTGAAAAATCTGCCGATAACCGTATTGGGGTTCCCTTGTATGTGATTTGTTTCTTTTCCCTTGCTGCTTTCAAGATTTTCTCTTTGTCTTTAATTTTGGTCAGTTTGATTAATATGTATCTCGAGGTGTTCCTCCTTGGGGTTATTTTATATGGTACTCGTAGTACTTCCTGGATTTGAGTGAGTGATTCCTTCCCCATGTTAGGGAAGTTTTCAGCTATTATATCTTGGAATATTTTTTCTGTCTCCTTCTCTCTCTCTCTTCTCCTTATGGCACCCCTATAATATGGATGTTGGTGCATTTAACGTTGTCCCAGAGTTCTCTGAGACTCTCTTCATTCCTTTTCATTGTTTTTTCTCTTTTCTGTTCCACATCTGTAATTTCCACTAATCTGTTCTCCACCTCACTTATTCGTTCTTCTGCCTCCTGTATTCTGCTGTTAGCTGCTTCTAGTGAATTTTTTATTTCAGTTATTGTATTTTGCATCTCTTCTTGTTTAAGTTTTATATCTTGTATCTCTTTGGTCAGTATTTCCTGTAAATTATCTATCTTTGCCTCCAGTTTATTTCCAATGTCTTGCATCATCTTTAGCATCAACAGTCTAAAGTCTTTTTCCTGGAAGGTGAGAATCTCCTCATTGCTTAGCTGATTTTCTGGGGTTTTTCCTTTCTCCCTCATCTGAGTTATACTTCTCTGTCTTTTCATTTTCACATGTTTTTGGTGTGGTGATGTTTACAGATAATAGAGTTGTAGCCTTTCTTACTTCTGATGTCTGCCCCCCCTGTGGCTGAAATCGGTATGGGGGGCTTGCTGTAGGCTTCCTGATGGGAGGGGCTGATGCCTGCCCACTGGTAGGTGGAGCTGATTCTAATCCCTCTGGTGGGTGGGGCTTAGTCTCTGGAAGGGATTAGAGGCAGCTGTGTGCCTGAGGGGTCTTTAGGTAGCCTGTTTACTGAGGGGTGGGGCTGTGATCCCACCTGGGTTGTTGTTTGCCTGGGGGCTTCTCAGCAGCTGACTGACAGGTGGGGCAGATTTTCCCAAAATGGCCACCTCCAGAGAAAGGCATGGCTGCTGAATATTCCCTAGAGCTTTGCTTTCAATATCCTACCCTCACAACAAACCACATTCACCTCTGTTTTCCCAGGATGTCCTCCAAGAAGTGCATTCAGTTTTGACCCAGATTCCCATGGAGAATTTGCTTTGCCCTGGGACCCAGTGCATGTGAGTCTGTGTGCGCCTTTTAAGAATGGGGTCTCCATTTCCCCCAGTCCCATGGAGCTCCTGTGCACAAGCCCCACTGGCTTTCAATGCCACATGCTCCAGGGGCTCTTTCTCCCCGTGCCAGATCCCCACACGTGAGAGTTTGATGTGTGGCTCAGAACTCTCACTCCTGTAGGTGAGTCTCTGTGAACCAGTTAGTTTCTAGTCTGTGGAGCTTCCTACCCAGGAGGTATGGAGTTGTTTATATTGCGAAATCACCCCTCCTACCTCTTGATGTGTCCTCCTCTTTTTCTTCTGGAGTAGGGTATCTTTTTTAACGTTTCCGGTCCATTTGGGTGAAGTGTGCTCAGTCTTTAGTTGTGAATTTTGTTGTTTTTAGGAGAGAAGTTGAGCTCCAGTCCTTCTATTCCGCCATCTTAATCCTGACCAATAACTTTTACATTCTTAAGATTACTCATCTATTTCTGGAGCTTCCTTGGCTAGTTCATCTTCTGGTTAACATTTAATTTATAGGATATACATTATCCTAGTGCATATATTTTGATTTCATTTGTTTTTTTTATTTTTAAAATTTTATTGGCATATAGTTGACTTACGATGTGTTAGTTTCATGTGTACAGCAAAATAAATCAGTTATATGATTCTCTTCCCATTTGTGTGATTTTATTTAGACGTGTTCAATTTAGGTTTTTTGTTATTTCTGTATTTTATAATATCCCTCAATCACATAATTGGAGAAATCTCTTAAGTGTGGCTCTTCGATACAGAAAAATAATGACAATTGTGATCTAAAACATCACCTTGAAATTACATAGTGAGTATATATGAGTAAACAGAAACATTAATACAAATACAAAATTTATATTTGTATAAGAAAAAAATCTGATGGTGTGATGATTTGAGATAAAAGAGCAGAAAAATACAAAGACTAAATTGGAAGTTTAATGATAAAAAGTGGATGCTGAGCTGTTTTATACTAGGGGTTTACATTCAAATTTGGTCCCAAGGGAAGGTCCTCTTATGCAACATTATTTAAGATGACATGAAACCAATAATGTGTTGATATCATATTTTAACAAAACATGGTGACTTCTCTGGAAATTCAACTGAGTTTTTATTTTAAAAGCACAAAATAAAGCTTTCCAGTACAAATTTGATGAGCATAATTACTAAAGACTAAGATAAGAGACTAAAATCACAGAGCATTCAAATTTACATTTACTCAGTGGGGAAGGAGCTGTACTATGGTTAGGAAGCTTAGGAGTTAGATGCAGACAGATATACTATGGTCAAATGATTTCTTTATCAAATGGCTTTTTTGACAAAGGCAATTGCATGCCTTATGAAAGAGTGGGATTTTTATACAAGCTGTTTTTTTTTTAATATAAACCACTGATATACAAATCCTGCATCAGTTCATAATGTATATGTGGTGCATATATGAATAAAAGTGCTCAATGAAATTTTATTCTTTCTATTAAAGAAAAATTCATTCTACCTAAGAATATCACTTTGTTAATAAGACTAGAGAACTTGTGTTGGGAATTTCATATGGGGAATGTTATTCTTATGCACAGCAAAGAAAGGAGATTATATACAATTAAAATAGGTGACACACTGCTTTCTTCACAGAGAATGGCTTGTCAATGACTAACTTATAAAGAAAACAGTGAAAATTGTAAGCATGATCAAACTTGAGCCACCGTGTAAATATGCATTCTATGTTCTGGGCAAAAAAATAAATATATGGGAGTCTGACCAATGGTCCCCAGAGATGTCCATGTCCTAATCTTTGAAACCTTCAAAAAATGTTTCCTTACATGGCCCAGGGAATTTTTTACAGCTGTGATTGCGTTAATGAGTTTGAGTTGGAGAGATTACACAGGTGGGCCCAGTGTAGTCATAAGTATTCTTATGAAAGGAAGGCTGGAGGGTGAGAATCAGAGCAGTGGTAATGAAAGCTGAGATCAGAGTGATGCCATTATTGCTGGAAGGGGCCACAAGGCAAGGAATGCAGGTGGCCTCTCAAAGCTGGAGTAGACACGGAAAGAATTCTTCTCTAGAACGTCCAGGAGGAATGTAACCCTGATGATACCTTAATTTTAGCTCCATGAGACTCTTTTAAAACTTCTGACCTCCAAAATTTTCACGTAACAAATATGCATTAAGTCACTAAATTTGTGCTAATTTTTTACAGGAGAAATAGGATAATAAAATAGAACATAAGAAAATTTCTCTGCTGGGCACAAAAGGGAACAGGGCATACTTAACTTTAGAAGTGATGATGGCATTGAGGTCTATCTATTTAACCTTGATACTGGCAGTAAAAATCATTTGTAAGTGCTGAATGATACATTTTAGCAATCAATTTTGAAAAGCTTGAGCTTACCACTTCAGGTTTTAAATATAGCCTTTGGAATGGATAAGCAATGGGATCCTTCTATATAACACTGGGAACTATGTCTGGTCACTTGTGATGGAACATGATAATGTGAGGAAAAAGAATGTATACATGTATGTGTAACTGGGTCACCT
Organism: Sus scrofa; assembly: GCF_054392235.1. Taxonomy (NCBI): domain Eukaryota; kingdom Metazoa; phylum Chordata; class Mammalia; order Artiodactyla; family Suidae; genus Sus; species Sus scrofa. The sequence goes on along the minus strand of NC_139385.1, from coordinate 111,710,822 downwards.
TTCTGTGCAGCAGAAAATTGACAGAACACTGTAAATTAGCTATAATGTAAAAAAATCATTATTAAAAAAATTTATAAAAGCTTTAAGTCTTGAAAATGGGACATTATGACTTAAGACTCAATTCTAGTGAAAATAGCACATTCAGAGAACTCGACTCCTTTTTAATATTTGGTCTTCGTCTTCATTCATTGGAGAAAGAAATCAACAACATATTCAGGACATGTTTAAAAACTAAATCCAAATTTAATGAGAGAGCTGAATATTTTGCAAAGCCAAATAGCATAGGATGGACTAAGAAACAATTTGACAATATTTCCCAAGTTACAATATTGCAATATCTAACTTTCATAAATGAAATGCATTACTGAATTTCAACTTCTCTTAATAGCTATATTATATCTGGGTGCATGTTTCATATAAATAAATGTAGAACTCTGTCGGAGTGTTACAGGGAAAAAAAAAAAAAACAAATGACAAAACTCCACACTTACACTAAGATTTTTTCTCTTTCATGGGAAACATTTAGGATTAACCCTCAAACTGTTATATTTTTAGTTAATAAAAGTTATGTTAAATTCAACAATAGATGTTAAAAATAAAAATCAGCTGTCTTTTGACATTTCCTACATAAATTTGGTGGACCATAACTTCTGGTAGATAGCCATGAATGGGTTTACAGCAGGTACATTAAAAAAAAAATACAAACAAAAAAAAAACACAACAAAACAAAAAAATTTGTATATTTCATAAAATGTTCATTTTATCCTGATACTTAGACAATTTGGCTGTAAATAATATTCTAGATTTGGTGCCATTTTTATTTAAAATTTTGAGACCATTGTTCCATCATCTCAGTTTTCAGTGATACAGCTAAAAATTCCAGTTTTGACCTCTAATTCTTTGTAATACATTTTCCTTCTCTGGAAGTGTTTAAATCTTCTCTTTATTCCTGGTATTGAAAACTTTTATGATGTCAATATGTTTGTGTATATTTTACATTTTCTGACTGTTATGATCCTTGGTTGGTCCTTTCTATACAAAAGCATATGTCTTTAAATTCTGCGAAATATGCTCATAAGTTTTCTTTGATTTTTTCTTGATAATTACCTATCATTGTTTGGACATTTTAATTTTATAGAAGTGAAGTGTAATAAGGAAAATTTACTGGAACCTGAGTTATACCTCAAACTATCTATTAAAAAGCTAGATATATATTCTTTGGTGACAATTATAATAATTTCATCCATTTTTCAATGTGAAAAACAACCTTATTTTCAGAAATGTTCTCATCTTTTAAAAATATTAGCTAAAATCAATGGTCTGTGGCTATTCTGAAAGAACATTTACAGATCTATGAGTGCTATAAATTGGAGAAGCATGGCCATAACCAGTGTTTCAAAGATTACAAATGATCTTTAAATGCAATGCATGGTATTGTTTTGTCTCTGACTTGTGGCAAAAAATTAAGTCTGAATTTTATTTGTGGCTATTTCTCACTGAGAATATTCCCAGCAACTAAAATTAACATATATGATGGACCTAACCTCAGATATAAATTAAAATCTTATATAATTCCTGTGACCAGCAAGTACATGTCATAGACTTACTGAATATCAACAAAGAATTCTAGCAATGCCTGTGGATGAACCCTATATTTTGTGCTCCTTAAACAGAGGAGTAAGCCCTCCTTCTGTGAGTGGCATCTGATAATATCTCACCTGCTTGACTGACACTCTATTAAAATACAGTTTCTCTTCCTTCCTTTCTCCTTGATCTCACTTATATTCTCTATAAGAAGCAAAAGATTCAAATCTTATTCACCTCGTGGTTAAAAAAAATACTCTAAAATTCAACTAATGTCAGAACTTCAAAGAGGCCAAAGAGAACTTGAAATTCAGAAAGCATTCTATTCATTTTGTCATCATTGACACACATGCAAAAGCCTTCAGACCAAATTTTAGCCTACTAGGAGCCTCCTTCTTGTAACAACATCTCAGGAAATTCAAAATTCCTACTATGGGTTTGCTTCTATTTGAGCTGAGTATTTATAGTAAAGAATGGAGAGCAGAAAAGGATCAGGATGTTGTTGTATGCTTCCAATTTTCCCAGGAAGAGTAAGTCATATGGAAAATATTAGCATTCTAGAGTATCTGAAATATATTTTCCAGTTTTGTTGAGAAATAACTGACATACATACTATATAAGTTAAAGGCATGATGTTTGTTTTACATACACCATAAAATGATAATCACATTAGGTTCAAGTACCATACGCCTTCACATATAGATATAAATACAATAAAAAAAAGAAAGAAAAAAATCTTTCATTGCAATGAGAACTCTTAGGATTTACTCTCATCACAACTTTCCCACATAACATATAGCAGTGTTACTGCAGTCATCACATTGTACATTACGTCTCTAGTAGTTATTAACCTTATAACAGGAAGTTTGTATCTTTGACCACCTTTCTCCAATGTAATAAATTTAACCTAAATTATGAACCAAACTGCAGCACCAGTTGGAAAATTTTACAAATTATATTCTAACATCAGCAAAAATATAGGATATATGCCCAGGAGTGGCACTGCAGCACTATTCACACAATAGCCAAAACATGGAAACCACCTAAATGTCCATCGACAGATGAATTGATTAAGAAGATGGGGTACATATACACAGGGGAAAAGTACACAGCCCTAAAAAGAATGAAATAATGGCATTTGCAGAAACATGGATGCAACTAGAGATTCTCATACTGTGTGAAGTAAGTCAGAAAGAGAAAAACATACTGTATGATATCCCTTGTATGTGACATCTGAAATACGGCATACATGAACCTATCTACAAAACAGAAAAAGGCTCAGAGACATAGAGAACAGACTTGTGGTTGCCAAGGGGGAGAAAGTGAGTTGGATGGGGAATTTGGGTTGGTAAATACAAACTATTACAAACTATTAGAATTGATGAGCAATGAGGTCCTGCTGTACATACAGCACAGGGAACTATATCCAATCTCTTGGGATGGAACATGACGGAAGATAGTATGAGAAAAAGAATATGTGTGTATGTGTATGACTATGCTGTTCAGCAAAAATTGACACAACATTGTAAATCAATTATACTTTAATATAAAACAAGAGAAAAAATATAGGGCATTGAGTTTTCTACCAAAAGTAGTTATCTGTGGTCTAGTTTTCTTGAAAGGCACATACTGTGAGTTTCTGATCCTGTTTTCTCTTGTGGAGTGGATCCTGTCTCTCATAACTGACTAAAAATCGATGGAATGCTTGCTGCTTTATGGCATTGACTTGTGAATTCACACTTCTAACTGTTTAACTTTAGGGCATCCTGCAGTGCTTTCAGGATATGACAAAGTAGGATGTATTTTGTTGCTATATGCTGATGGGTATTCTCCAGCTTTTGTAGCCCCTGAAAATGATGACAACAAAAGTGCCTGAGTTATGTAACTTCCACACAAGCCATTGCTGGACTGAGATGTGTTCCTTCTGGATGACAAACACAACATATTATTTAAATGTTTGAATTAAAAATTAACAATCTAGTGAATGCATTTTTCTCTTTAGAGGTATTTTGTTTAAATTTCTTCAGGTAACCATCAGTTGTCAAGACTGAGCAAGCAAAGAAGTAACAGAAATATACAATGACTTTTCTTTCTCCCAAGTCTTTGGCAGAGAAATAATGATAAAGGAGGCCTGTCTCCTATTATTCCCTTCATACCCTCTGACAAGATGGCTAAAGGAAATGAAAGTATAAAGGTAAAGAGTCCTTAGTGGCTGATAGGTTCGTATTTGGGGACTTAGGTCATTTAACTTCTCTGAGCCTGTTAACTCAGTTACCAAGTTGAAATATAAATTAATATAATTGCTGTCAGAGAATTCTGAGATCGTGCAAGGAAAGAGATAATTAGAAGTCACTCAGTGGATTTGAAAAGGCAAGGAAATGGGATGATGGGATACAAAGAACACTGTACTAGGTGTCAGAGGAGTTTTGACTCATTCTGACTCATTGCATGAAGAGTCAGAGAATGCCCACCTTTGGTTTTGACCAGTTATGATACTGCATAAAGGTCTCTATACATGTCTGGTCTTTATTTCTCTTCTAACTAAGGAATTTAGGTGGCAATAAAGAGAGGCCAATTTAAACTAGTTCAAGGTTATGCTTCCATCTCTGAAAAGTGATAGATACTATTGCAATCTCAAAGTGATCTCACCTTCTAGGAGAGGCTACAGATCACATGGTTCACTTTCGTAAACTGAAACCCTTTTATAATCATACCAAGCCAAGAAATATATAATATAGCCAACTTTTACATGGGGCTGGAACTAGAAAGTGAGAAAATGCATTATTTCTCAGTACCTTAGGTATTATGATGTCTCTCTCACCTCCATTTCTCTTTATACTTTTGCTGCATTTCTATCCCCATTGCCCTTTTCCAGACTAATTTTCTCTACTTACACATGCTTGGCATGGTCGTTCCATTCCAGTGCTTGCTGTTCCATTACAATCATGGGATTTCAATTATAGTCCCCCTACACAGACTGATAGTGGCATCAATGTTGCCTTGATCAAGTTATAGGAGGAGGAAAAAAAAGTTTTATTCTACCCTATGGACTGGTTTCTCTAAAGTCAGTGGTCCATATTTAATCAGCTGTTGACAGAGTAGAGGTGCCTAGAGATGATTTGTACTGTGGTGGTCTGGCCTGTAGGTGGAATGCTATATAAAGTGCTTAATAGACAATATGTCATAAAAGTATCTTGACAATACTGTGGAGTGGGTGGTATTATGTCACTTTCATAACAAAGGAAACTGAAGGGTAGAAGATTTAATAAACATTTCACGTCACGTAGTTTAGGTGACGTGTCCATTATTTGAGCTCAAGGTTGGCTAATCCCAAAGTCTATGCCCTTAACCAATATTCTCTCCTGCCTCTTCTCAACAGTGAATAATCCTTTACTCAACATAGACTCTCTTTTTAAGTGGCTGCCTCAGTGTTATACTAATTGTAGCTTCTGTCTGTCATTTCTCTAAGTGATGGACTCTCTCCACCAAAGAATCCCTTTTAGTAAGAAGACTTATCTTTTCTCATTAAGGAGGGATATGCTGAACAGTATATAAATATGGCTAAATGGAGTAACTCCCCCATCCCTTTTCAAGACACTGTGTGTGGTCATGTGACCATACATACTCTATCCTTGTTGTTCTGTGGTAGTCCTCAAATTTCATCTCCTATTAAAATGGATCCTGTAAAACCCTCTTCTTGCATCTATAATTACTCTTTGTTATCATGATGCTGGATGCTAACTTTTCTTGATGATTCCCTCCAGTTCCTTGAAGGTAGTTCCTAGCTATTGAAATGATGTCTGGTCACTGCCAGCAGCATCTGTAGCAAAAACAAACTTCACCCAATCCTTCAGCTGTTGCCAAGCCTCTCAATCCCTGGGTTTGAACTTTTCAGGATGGTAATTCCTATCTTTAAGTCATCAGTCAAAACAGTGTTGTTTACCAAGTATTTCTGGGTAGTATCTATACAGTAAACATTCTGTGGTTTTCATTGTCTGTAGGTTTTAACCTTGTTAGCCAGGGTTTACTGTCTCTGGTGTCAGAGAGGGCTTATAAATAGCAGTTACACTGTAAGTCATTTCCTTTAACTTTTATAATGTATATTGAACTAGACTGACTTGTCAACATATTCCCTTGATTTCTTAAATGCCAAATAAGATTCATTTGAGCAGTGCTATTGGATTGTTTCATTATTAACCTTTCATAGTCAATTGCATCATGGAAAAGCATATCAGGATAGAAGGGCAGACACTGCACATCTGTACAATGTAAGGGGTGCTCTCAACAGACTGTCGAGCATATCTGTGGTATTTAAATCTCAATGACAAGTGCCTTCAAATGATTTTCAAAATATAACAAATTTCCCTGTGCATATGAATTCAATAAATAAAGTGGCTAATAAACAATAATGCTCCAAACCTACTTTTTACACACAATTTGCTTTAAGTGTCAGAATGAATGTCATATTCAGATGTCCAACAGTTTAAGTTGAAGCAACGGGTTTCTACTGCCCACTCTTATCTTGAATTCTGAGTTTATTATCAGAGATTACAGTGTATGTAAACACACTGGACGTGAATAATAAGAGTTACCTCAAACCATTTCTTTCATTTAGGCATTTTGAAAATATTTTTGAGCTACTGCTATGTGCCAAGCATTTTTCTGGGTGCTAGTTGAGCAGTGTTGTACAATGCATGGTTTTTGCCTTCATGAAACTTACACTCTGATGAACAATTGTGATTATAAAACTGAATTGTGCAACATTGGTTAGATAAAAGAAAGTGGAAAAGGGTAGGCCAAGACAGCAGAAGAAGGAAAAGTGCCGTGCCATTAATATTAGTTTATGTGTTCAGAGTACTTTATATGAAGGGATAAAGGGGGTAATATGCAGAAGTGATAAAAATAAACCTAAATTGGTTAACATCATCCTTATTTTTGAGAATCTTGAGTGCTCAGATATGACTTTTATTCTAAAGGCTATGGTGAAATTCATAAGCGGAAACTTTAGTACTGCCATTGCATATTGCCTCTTTTAATTAAAGGAAACATCTAAGTCTTACAATAGGAAAAAAAAGGGAAAAAAAGGAAATGAAAGTTATTGAAAATGAAAATGTAATATTTTCCTATCCAAATCTTAGCCTCTTAACTCTAAAAAGACTTACTTGAGGAATATACAAGATTTCTAATAAATTTAATTATGGTTGGAGACCATCAATTCAGATAACTAGTTCTTGCAATTGCATAATTTTCTAGAGCTATGTACAGGAACCTAAATTGAGAATGAAGAATTTCAAGACATTTAATGAACCCAAAATTGGAGTTTTCTTTGGCAGTCTAATGAGAAATACCAACTGGCAAGTGAGTGAGGGAAGAGAAATGAAAGGAGAGTGAAATTGGGTCTATGGGTTGGTTCTTGGCTAGATAAGAGTAAGTGGTATTGAAAGAAAAGTCATGAGTTGGGGAATATTCAGTTGTCAAAAGTTAATGGCCTCATTGAGGTTGAAGAATAAATGTATTGTCAATAATATATTTAAAAAATCTAGAAGTTGATGTTTACATAGTGAAATGCTGAAGATTATGACAGAAATGAGAGTGTTACATGTTATGATAAACCGTGTAGGAGTAAATGAATTTTTGAAATGAATTAGAAGATGAGGTCACTACATCAAAGAGATATCTGCACCCCCATGTTCATTGCATTATTTACAATAGCCAAGACATGAAAACCATCTCAGTGTGCATCAACAGATGAATGGATAGAAAAGATGTTGTATACATGTACAATGAAATATTTTCAGCTGTGAAGAAAAAATTGTGTCATTTGTGACAGTGTGGATGGATCTGGAAGGCATTATGCTAAATTAGATACATTGGACAGAAAGACAAATATTTTACCATATCACTCCTGTCCCAAAATCTTCAGATCAACTCCAAAGTCAGTTTCAAGGTGTCAGAGTAAGGCAAAGCTGAACCTCAGCAAACCTTGGGGAAGAGGTTGCTAATCTCATCCACCCAAAATCCATACTCATGGTGGCCTTGCCAGTGGCTGAACTATCTCACTGCACCCACCTAGCATATACAGCCTATCACTCAACCCAGGTCTTTGTTTCTTATTTGCTTGAATTTTACTTCTCATTCAAATAAATATAAGGGCTCATTTTAAGACCAAAAGAAAAATCAAAAAGGAAAGATAGATACTGTCTGTGACTTGCATTTTCACTTTCCTTACTGGTCTTTGCTAATGTGTTCTTGGAAACAACAGTCTGAATCTTCACCTTGCTGAGTTGGGAGTGAAGAAAGAGTAGATCATTTTGAATACATATTCTTACTTTTGTTACTGAATTTTCATAGATGTTCTTTTTTTATTATTATTATATTTTTTTCCCACTGTATAGCAAGGGGATCAACTTATCCTTACATGTATACATTTTTCCCCCACCCTTTGTTCTGCTGCAATATGAGTATCTAGACATAGTTCTCAATGCTACTCATCAGGATCTCCATGTACATCTATTCTAAGTTGTGTCTGATAAGCCCAAGCTCCCAATCCCTCCCACTCCCTCCCTCTCCCATTAGGCAGCCACAAGTCTCTTCTCCAAGTCCATGATTTTCTTTTCTGAGGACATGTTCATTTGTGCTGGATATTAGATTCCAGTTATAAGTGATATCATATGGTATTTGTCTTTGTCGTTCTGGCTCATTTCACTCAGTATGAGAGTCTCTAGTTCCATCCATGTTGCTGCAAATGGCATTATGTCATTCTTTTTTATGGCTGAGTAGTATTCCATTGTGTATATATACCACATCTCCCAAATCCAATCATCTGTTGATGAACATTTGGGTTGTTTCCATGTCCTGGCTATTGTGAATAGTGCTGCAATGAACATGTGGGTGCCTGTGTCTCTTTTAAGTAGAGTTTTGTCCGGATATATGCCCAAGACTGGGATTGCTGGGTCATATGGAAGTTCTATGTATAGATTTCTAAGGTATCTCCAAACTGTTCTCCATCGTGGGTGTACTAGTTTACATTCCCACCAGTGCAGGAGGGTTCCCTTTTCTCCACAGCCCCTCCAGCACTTGTTATTTGTGGATTTATTAATGATGGCCATTTTCTGACTGGTGTGAGGTGGTATCTCATGGTAGTTTTGATTTGCATTTCTCTTATAATCAGCGATGTGGAGCATTTTTCCATGTGTTTGCTGGCCATCTTGTATATCTTCCTTGGAGAAATGACTATTCAGGTCTTTTGCCCATTTTTCCATTGATTGATTGGCTTTTTTGCTGTTGGGTTTTGTAAGTTGTTTATATATTCTAGAGATTAAGCCCTTGTCAGTTGCATCATTTGAAACTATTTTCTCCCATTCTGTAAGTTGTCTTTTTGTTTTCTTTTGGGTTTCCTTTGCTGTGCAAAAGCTTTTCAGTTTGATGAGGTCCCATGGGTTTATTTTTGCTCTTATTTCTATTGCTTTGGGAGACTGACCTGAGAAAATATTCATGATGTTGAAAGATGTTTTTTCATTTGCTGTTCACCCTTAGGAACATTTACAGAAGCTTTAAGTGGTTGTTTTGTAACGGTTTACCACAGTTTCACTAGGAAATGGGTTAGAAGAGCTCCTTACACTAATCTCTTACTGTAGTTTCTTACTTTTTTGTATGACTAGTAATTTTTTTAATGGGTGTCCGACTTATTGTGAATGTCACGTGGTTGGGTGCTTGTTGTTTCTGTATTTTTAAAAATATTTCTAACTCTCTTCATGTCTGTATATGTATATGTATAGCATATATATATACACATGAGGGGAGCAAGAGATAGAGATATCTTAAGGCTTGATTTAAGCTCTTTATGTTGACCAGGTCAGTATTTTGCCCCACTCCTAAGGAAATTTCATCTGATTATGCCACCTAATATTCTGAGTTTTTTTTTTTTTTTTTCACTTTGGCCAGTGAAACTAAACATTATTTTGGACCTGTGTCAGCTGAAAGGATTTTTTGTTTTACCACTTTCGATTTGCCTTTCTAATCCTAAGGCAGTTTCCTCTGAATCCCTGATGAGGAATCCTTTGAAAATCTCCAGAAGCCTTTCTTTTCAGCTTCTTCTTTTCTGTTACTCTGCCCTATGAACTCAGACAACACTTATATTCTCTGACTTCTAACTAAATCTCCAACTCTTGGAGCCCATAGGGCTTCACCTGGGTTTCCTCTTTATGAAATGTGTAAGTTGCGGAAAATATAGTGTTTATCTTGTTTTCCCTCTTAGTTATCCCTTTCTTGCACTACCCAATGTCCAATATCTGGTATTGTTTTATATATTTTTTCAATTAAAAATATTTTTAGGTGGGACAGTAAACTCCATACTCTATCTTGGATGGACGCAGAGGTTTTTTTCTACATTCTTTATTTGAACTAACAAAGTGTAATAGTTTTTTTTCTCTTTCCTTTTTGTCTGTGTGTGTGTGTATGTGTGTGTGTGTGCATGTATGTGTGTGTCTGTGGCTTCATATGTCTCATCAGACTTGGGAAATTCTTAGTATTCTTTAGATTTTCTTTTGAAATATTTTTTTTCTTCTGGTTTTCTTGTTTCTATATCTTAAATTTCTTTTTTTTTTTTCTGTTTCCTCTATGTTTCTTATGGTCTTTCCAGTATTTTCCATTTTTGTCTTCATTAGAATTCTTTCTACTAATACATGATTCTAAGAGAATTTTCTATTCTCCTATTTCTAATTTATTTCAATTATCTATTGAAATTCTTTTTTTTTTTTTTTTTTGTCTTTTGTCTTTTTAGGGCCACACCTGTGGCACGTGGAGGTTTCCAGGCTAGGCGTCTAATTGGAGCCACAGAAATGCCAGATCCGAGCCATGTCTGCAACCTACATCACAGCCCAAAGCAATGCGGATCCTTAACCTGCTGAGTGAGACTAGGGATCCAACCCGCAACCTCATGGTTCCTACTCAGATTTGTTTCTGCTGCACCATAATGGGAACTCCTGAAATTATAATTTTATTGTGATATTTTTCTTATAGAATGTGTATATCTTTAATTGACTCCTTGCCTTTGCTAACATTTTCCACCTTTTCCTAAATTTCTAAATATAATAATCATTATTTTTTAATCTTTGACTGATAATGCCAACATATGAATCACCTATAAATCTATTTCTGATATTGATTTTTAATCTTTGTTATTCATTTTATTTTAATATGTTAGCTGTTCCTCTTTTTATTGTACTTCGTAATTTTTATTTTGTTGATTGATATTGTTCATGAAAAAGTATAGATACTCTACTCTACACAACGTTATTTTTTTTCTTCCCAGAAATGTATAGAGAACCCATGAATCTCTTCACTAGTCTTGAGTTTGAGTCACAGCCTTTGTCATGGGCATTCTATTTCCATTTTTCTTTTTGTTTCAGAGTATACGCTTTAATCCTACAATAAACACTGTAGCTTTTCTTATGTTGTTCAGGTCTCTCAGACTCAGTCTCACAAATAATGTCAGACTTGGTTATTCCCTATCTTATTACTAGTCTAGAAAAACTTATTTCAACCTTATCAGCAGTACATAATCTTCTTTATAACATTGTGCTAAGTAGAAATCATGCTGTGCTTAACCTTTTCTGATGAGTAAATTATTATACCTCTCATGGAAGTACATTTCATCTTTGATACCTTGATTCTACTTTTGGAAGCAGCTAGTTAAGGAATTTTAATGGAAGTCAGAAAACATGCTTGTGCATGCACTCCCTATCCCTACTTCCCTTCTCTCTCTCTTTCTCCTACCTTCCCTTTTTCCCTCTTCCTTGTTAAAGAACACCTTTCTAAGGTAACTGGAGAGCAACAGAAGATCATTATATACATAGGCAATAAAATTAAAATTGAAATAATAATTCATTACAAAATAAATGATAAATTGAAAAATTAATTAAAGGAATATGAATCCTGATAAGTAAACATACAATATTGTAGTTAAGGTGGAAATGTGCTTATTTTCTAAAAAAACATTTTTCAAATTGTGAATTTCAGACTTGTTCCCCTTTATAAGATATTCATGCTAAAATGACCTAGCAAAGCCATGATAAACAGAAATTTTACATCTCTTAATAAGAGTTACTTGTTTGTTTTTGTGCATGTGTGGGTCTATGCTTAAGTTGATGCTAGCTAAAAAAAAGCTATCAAACTTTCAACTTAAAAGATTAAGCTAAATTTTGTATTTTTTTAGATTTCTGGCATTGCTAGGGGACTTAAAATGTTTACTAAATTAAATTTGCATAAACATATATAATACCTAATAATAATTGATTAGGTATCACAGATCATTTGAAATTAAGATATTAAATAATGTTGATAATTTTTCATGTCTACGTCATCTTTATTTTTTTAATTGCTCAATGAATTTTGTTACATTTATAGTTGTACAATGATCATCACAACCCAATTTTATAGCATTTCTGCCCCAAACCTCCAGTGCATCCCCCCACCCCCCATCCTGTCTCCTTTGGAAACCATAAGATTTTCAAAGTCTGTGAGTCGGTATCTGTTCTGCAAAGTTCACTGTGTCCTTTTATTAAATTCCACATGAAAGTGATAACATATGATGTTGGTGTCTCACTGACTAACTTCACTTAGCGTAATATCTAAGTCTATCCATGTTGCTGCTAATACGTTATTCTTTCCTTTTAATGTCAGCAATATTCCATTGCGTATATGTATCACTTCTTCTTTATCCACTCCTCTGTCAATGGACATTTAGATTGTTTCCATGTCTTGGCTATTGTATATAGTGCTGCAGTGAACAATGGAGTAGACATATCTTTTTGAGTCATAATTTTCTCTAGATAGATGCCCAGGAGTGAAATCTCTGTATCAAATGGTAATTCTATTTTTAGTTTTCTGAGGAATTTCCATACTGTTTTCCACAGTGGTTTCACCAATTTACATTCCCACTAACAGGGTGATAGGGTTCCCTTTTCTGCACATCCTCTCCAGCATGTATTTTTTGTAGACATTTTCATGATGGCCATTCTGGCTGGTGTAAGTGGTACCTCAGAGTGGTTTTGATTTGCATTTCTCTAATAATTAGTGATGTCGAGCATCTTTTCATGTGTTTTTGGCCATCTGTATGTCTTCTTTGGAGAACTGTCTGTTTAGATCTTCTGCCCATTTTTGATGGCGTTTTTTTTTTGTTTCTTTTTTTTTTTTTTTTTGGTTTTGAGCTCTGCCATATACTGTTTATAAATTTTGCAGATTAATCGCTTGTCAGTCACTTCATTTGCAAATATTTTCTCCCATTCTGAGTGTTGTCTTTTTGTTTTATTTAGGGTTTCCTTTGCTGTGCAGAAACTTTTAAGTTTAAAACAATATTTGTTTATTTTTTATTTATTGTTAATCTAGATGATGTGAGAGGGTATTGCTGTGGTTTATGTCACAGAATGTTTGGCCTAAGTTTTCCTCTAAGAATTTTATTATATCCATGCTTATATTTAGGTATTTAATCCATTTTGAGTTTATTTTTGTGTGTGGTGTTAGGAAGGTTTTTGTTTTTGCTTTTGTGTTTGTTTGTTTGCTGCTCCAAATATTTATTTCCTTCTTTTTTTTAATGTTACTTTCCCCAACACACTATTTTTTTTTTAGAAATGTACAGCATGGGGACCCAGTTACACATACATGTATACATAATTTTTCTCCCATTGTCATGCTCCATTGTAAGTATCTAGACATAGTTCTCAATTCTACACACCATCATCTCATTGTCAATCCATTCCTGAAGCAATAGTTTGCATCCTTTTACATGAGGCTGCCCAGTTTTTCCCAGCACCACTTATTGAAGGGACTGTCTTTCTCCAGTGTATAGTCTTGCCTCCTTTGTCATAGATTAGTTGACTGTAGGTGTGCAGGTTTAATTCTGGGCTTTCTATCCTTTTCCACTGATCTATACTTCTGTCTTTGTGTCAGTACCATAGATTTTGATGACTATAGCTTTGTAGTATAGTCGGAAGTCAGGGAGTCTGATTCCCCCAGCTCCATTTTTCTGTCTCAGGATGGCTTTGGTGATTCTGGGTCTTTTGCGCTTCCTAACAAATTTTAAGATATATTTTTCTTATTCTATGAAAAAATGTCCTTGGCACTTTGATAGGGATTGCATTGATTCTGTAGATTTCCTTGGTTAGCATAGTCATTTTGATAATATTGCTTCTTCAAATCCAAGAGCATGGTATGTCTTTCCATCTGTTTGTGTTGTCTTTGATTTCTTTCATCAGCATCTTATAGATTTTAGAGTACAGGTCTTTTGTCTCTTTAGGTAGGTTTATTCCCAACTATTTTATTCTTTTTGATGCAATAGTAAAAGGGATAGTTTCCTTAATTTCTCTTTCTGATCTTTCATTGATAGCATATAGAAATGCAGTCAATGTCTATGTATTAATTTTGTATTCTGCGACTTTGCCAAATTCATGGATGAGCTCTAACAGTTTTCTGGTAGAATCTTCAGAATTTCTAGGTATAGTATCATGTCATCTGCAAATAGTGATGTTTCACTTCTTCCTTTCTAATTTGGATTCCTTTTATTTCTTTCTCTTCTCTGATTGTTGTGGCTAGGATTTCCAAAACGATGTTGAATGGTAATGGTGAGAGAGGACATCCTTGTCTTTTTCCTGATCTCAGTGGGAATTCTTTCAGCTTTTCACCATTGAGAATGATATTAGCTGTGGGTTTGTCATATATAACCTTGATTTGTTGAGGTAGGTTCCCTCTGTGCCCACTTTCTGAAGGGTTTTTATCAGAAATGGGTGTTGGATTTTGTCAAAGTTTTTTTTTCTGCATCTATTGAGAGGATCATATGAGTTTTATTTTTTCAGTTCATTAATGTGGTGTATCAGCCTGACTGATTTGTGGATATTAAAAAATCCTTGAGTCACTGGGCTAACACTCACTTGATCATGGTGTACAATCCTTTTAATGTATTGTTGGATTTGGTTTGCTAGTATTTTGTTGAGGATTTTTGCATCTATGTTCATCAGTGAAATTGACCTGTAATTTTCTTTTTTTTGTGGTATCTTTGTCTGGTTTTGGTACCAGGGTGATGGTGGCCTCATAGAATGAGTTTGGGAGTGTTCCTTCCTCTGCAATTTTTTGGAATATTTTCAGGTTAGGTGTTAGCTCTTCTCTAAATGTTTGATAGAATTCACCTGTGAAGCCATCTGGTCCTAGATTTTTGTCGTTGGAAATTTTTTAAATCATAGTTTTAATTTCAGTGCTTGTGACTGGTCCATTCATCTTTTCTATTTTGTCCTGGTTTAGTGTTGGAGGATTGTACTTTTATAAAAGAGTTTGTCCATTCCTTCTTGGTTGTCCATTTTATTGGCATATAGTTGCATGTGGTAGTCTCTTGTGAACTTTTGTATTTCTTTGATATCTTTTATAACATTTCCTTTTTCATTTCTAATTGTATTGATTCGAGTCCCTTCTCTCTCTTTCTTGATGACTTTGGCTAAGGATTTATGAATTTTCTTGATCTTTTCAAAGAACCAGCTTTTAGTTTCATTGATCAATGGTTTTCTTTGTTTCTATTTCATTTATTTCTGCTCTGATCTTTATGATTTCTTTACTTCTGCTAACTTTATGTCTTATATGTTCTTCTTTCTCTAGCTGCTTTATGTAAATTTAGGTTGTTTATTTGGACTTTTTCTTATTTCCTTAGGTAGGATTGTATTGCTATAAACTTCCCTCTTAGAACTCCTTTTGCTGTATCCCATAGGTTTTAAATTGTTGTATCTTTGTTGACATTTGATTCTAGGATTTTTTTAAATTATTTATTTATTTATTTATTTAGTCCTTTTTGCAGCTGCAATTGCAGCATATGGAGGTTCCCAGGCTTTGGGTCTAATTGGAGCTGTAGCTGCTGGCTTATGCCAGAGACACAGCAACGCCTGATCTGAGCCACGTCTGTGACCTACACCACAGGTCATGGTGATGCCAGATCCTTAACCCACTGAGCAAGGCCAGGGATCAAACCTGCAACCTCGTAGTTCCTAGCTGGATTCATTTCCACTGTGCCATGACAGGAAGTCCTACTAGGTTTTTGGTTTTGTTTTTTAATTCCTCTTTGATGTTTTCAGTGATCCATTGGTTGTTTTGTAGCATGCTGTTTAGTCTCCACATGTTTGTGTTTTTGGTGTTTTTTTCTTGTTGTCGATTTCCAGCCGTATAAGCATTGTGGTTGGAAAAGATGATTGGTATGATTTCACCTTTCTTAAATTTACCAAGCCTTGAGTTGTGAGCCAGAATGTGATCAACCCTAGAGGATGTTCATGTGCACTTGAGAAGAATGTGTATTCTGCTGCTTTTGGATGGAATGTCCTATACATATCTATTAAGTCCATCTGGTCTAATGTTTCATTTAGGTCCTGTGTTTCCTTGTTGATTTTCTATATGGATGATCTGTCCATTGCATTAAGTGGGGTGTTAAAAGTCTCTGCTATATTGCATTATTGTCAATTTCTCTTTTTAAGGTTTTTAGCAGTTGCCTTATATATTGAGGTGATACTATGTTGGGTGAATATATATTTACAATTGTTATCTTTTTGGATTGATCCTTTGACCATAATGTAATGTACTTTTTTGTCTCTTATAATATTCTTTAAGGTCTATTTGTCTGATCTGAGTATTGCTATTCCAGTTTTCTTTGAATTCCTGTTTGCTTGGAATATTTTCTTCCATGCTCTCACTTTCAATGTGTTTGTGTTTCTAGAATTGAGGTGGATTTCTTGAAGACAGCATAGGCTTTATGGGTCTGGTTTTTGTATCCATTCAGCCAGTCAATGTCTTTTGGTAGGGGCATTTAGTCCATTTACATTTAAAGTAATTATTGATATGTATGTTCTTATTGCCATATTATTAACTGTTTTGGATTTGTTTTTGTTACTCTTTTTTCTTCCCTTCTTCTCTTGTACTCTCCTCTTGTGGTTTGATGACTGTATTTAGTATTGTATTTGAGTTGATTTTTCTTGTTTGTGTGTGTATCTATTGTAAATTTTGTCTTGCAGTTACCCTGAAATTTTGATATAGGAGTCTATATATATATACTTACATATATATTTATCTATATTTATCTATATTCATATATATATATGAATTATACTATTTTAAGTTGTTGTTCTCTTAACTGCATGAGCATCTCCAGTGTGCTATATTTGTACCTTCCTCATGATTTCTGATATTGGTAACATATTTGTGCATAGATTATTTCCTACCTTTACTGTATATATGCCTTTACTGGTGATCCTTGTTATTTGTAGTATTTTTTGTTTCTAAGTGCGGCCTTTTTCTTTTCTGCCTAGAGAAGTTCCTTTAGTATTTGTTGTAAAGCTGGTTTAGTGTTGCTTAATTCTCTTAGCTTTTGCTTGTCTGTGAAGCTTTTGATTTATCCTTCAAATCTGAATGAAATGCTTGCTGGATAAAGTAATCTTGTTTGGAGGTGTTTTTCCTTTCATCACTTTAAGTGTATCATATCATTCCCTTCTGGCCTGAAGAGTTTCTGCTGAAAAACCTGACAATTACCTTATTGGGGTTCCCTTGTAGGTTATTTGTTTCTTTTCCCTAGCTGATTTCAATAATTTCTCTTTGCCTTTAATTTTGGTCACTTTGATTCATGTGTGTCATGGGGTGTTCCTCCTTGGCTTTATTTTGTATGGTACTCGTTGTGTTTCCTCAATTTGAGTGAGTGGTTCCTTTTCCATGTTAGGAATGTTTTTCATCTATTACTCTTCAAATAATTTTTCCATCCCTTTCTCTCTCTCTTCTTCTGGCACCATTATAATGTGGATGTTGGTTCATTGAACATTGTCCCAGATTTCTCTTAGACTGTCTTCATTTCTTTTCAACCTTTTTTCTCTTTTCTGTTCCACATCACTGATTTTCACTAGTCTGTCCTCCACCTTGCTTATTCATTCTATGCTTCCTGTATTCTGTTGTTGGTTGCTTCTAATGAATTTTTTATTTTCAGTTATTATATTTCACACCCCTGCTTTCTTAAGTTTTAAATCTTGTTTTTCTTTGTTCAGTGTTTGCTATAAATTAACAATCTTTGCCTCCAGTCTATTTCCAATGTCTTGCATCATTTTCACTATCATCAGTCTAAAATCTTTTTCATGGAAGCTGATCATCTCCAGATCACTTAGCTATTTTTCTGTTTTTTTGTTGTTGTTGTTGTTGTTCACTTATCTGAGTTATAGTTCTCTGCCTTTTCATTTTTATATGTCTTTGGCATTATCTCCTTTTTGCAAACAATACAGTTGTAGTCTCTCTTGTTTTCTGCTGTCTATGCCCCTTATGACTGAAGTTGGTTCAAGATCTTGCTGTAGGCTTCCTTATGGGAGGGACTGGTGCCTAAACACTGGTAGGTGGGCTGTGTCTCTGGGTGAGATTAGAGGCAGCTGTGTCCTCACTGGTAGGTGGGGCTGATTCCTATCTCTCTGGTGGGTGGGGCTTTGTCTCTGGGTAAGATTAGAGGTGGCTGTGTGCCTGGAGGGTCTTTAGGCAGCCTGTTTACTAATGGGTGGGACTGTGGATTATTGTTTGACCTGGGGCTTTGGCACTGATGGGTGGAGCCAGATTTTCCCAAAATGGCCACCTCTGGAGGAACACACACTGAGAAATATTCCCAAGACCTTTGCCTGCAATGTATTTCCCCCACAATGAGCCACAGTCATCCTCTGTTTTCCCAGGAAATCCTCCAAAAACTGCAGTCAGGTCTGACCTAGATTCCTGTGGAGTCTCTGCTTTGCCCTGGGACCCAGTGCACATGAAAACCTGTGTGCACCTTTCAAGAGTGGGGTCTCTGTTTCTCCCAGTCCTGTGGAGCTCCTGTGCACAAGCCCCACTGACCTTCAGTGCCATATGTTCTGGGAGCTCTTTCTCCCAATAGCAGATCCTCAGGGATGGGGACCTGATGTGTGGCTCAGACGTCTCATTCCTGTAGGTGAGTCTCTGTGATACAGTTACTTTCCAATCTGTGGGCTGCCCACTCGGTGGTTATGGGGTTGCCTTCTCACATACTCACCCTCATAGCATCTTGATGTGGCCTCCTCTTTGTCTTCTGGAGTAGGATCTCTTTTTTGAAAATTTCTAGCAAATTTGGTTGAAGGTTGTTCAGCATATTTTTTTGGTAATTTTATTGTTTTTATGAGAGAAGATAAGCTCCAGTCCTTCTATTCTGTAATCTTAATCCCCTCTGTCTATATGAGGAGATTTTTTATAGGAGTTATTGACAAATTTTTAAATTTTTATTTTTCTCTTACCAAAAGTAGTGTGAGTTAAGGAAGAAATCATTGAGTGTTAAGTAAGCATCTCTTATTTGTAATCTTTTATATACTCCTTACATTGCCTTATAATGTGAAGGTTTTCATTAATTTATTTGTAAAATAATTATCACATATTTAACATGATCAAGCATAATTGAGATTTAAAATTCTATTATAAAGGAAAAGTGATCTAGAAACATTCAAAGAAAGTGTTAGGATTTTGGCTATCTTAAAAATGTCACTCTAATTAATTAATGATGAATTTTCAAATACAGATAATACTTTTTATGATCCCATGTGATTTCAATAAGAATTCTGTCCTTGATTGCACCTGGTTTTGAATTCTGCAGATTTACTTCTCTCTAATTACTGGGGGATATTTGCTTTATAATATCTGGTACTTTTTCCACACTGAAATTAATATTTCTCTTTATTACAGAGAAATTTTTGCTGCTGATTTTAGAATGTTCCACTTTCGGAAATATTATGTTATGTGCTATTTACCTGTAAAACCAAATGAAAGACACATACAAATGTAGAAATTAAACTGCTGAATTTATGGAATCTGCCCTTATAGTTATTTCTGATATTATTTTATGAAATTTGAAATGTCTAAGTTTCTCTATCTACATGATAAAAATAAGAAAATATTTTACTTACAACATATATTTAGCATTTCTCTTGTTACTTATTTTCAATCTAGTGACAAAATTTTGTTTTAAAGTTCCTCTTTATCTGGATTATGTTTCTAAATAATCCATTGTAATAATACAACTTTTAAATTATATTTGAAAATTAAAATAAACAAGGAAGATATACAGATGGCCAACAAGCACATGCAAAATTGCTCAACATCACTGATTATTAGAGAAATGCAAAGCAAAGCTACCACAAGATACCACCTCACAGCACTCAGAATGGCCATCATTAATAAGTTCATAAATAACAAATGATGGAGGGGTGTGGAGAAAAGGGAACCCTCCTGCAATGTTGGTGGGAATGTAAGCTGGTACAACCACTATGGAGAACAGTATGGAGGTACCTTAGAAATCTATCCATTGAACTACCATATGACCCAGTAATCCCACTCTTGGGCATATATCCAGACAAAACCTTCCTTGAAAAAGACACATGCACCCACATGTTCATTGCAGCTCTATTCGCAATAGCCAAGACATGGAAACAACCCAAATGTCCATTGACAGATGATTGGATTAGGAAGTTATGGTATATATACACAAAGGAATACTACTCATCCATAAAAAAATGAAATAATGCCATTTGCAGCAACTTGGATGGAACTAGATACTCTCATCCAGAGTGAAGTAAATCAGAAAGAGAAATACAAATACCATATGATATCACTTATATCTGGAATCTAATATACAGCTCAAAGGAAACTTTCCACAGAAAAGAAAATCATGGACTTGGAGAATAGACTGTGGTTGCCAAGGGGAGGGGGAGGGAGTGGGATGGATGGGAAGCTTGGGGTTAATAGATGCAAACTATTGCCTTTGGAATGGATTAGCAATGTGTAGCACTGGGCACTATGTCTAGTCACTTATGATGGAGCATGATAATGTGAAAAAATAGAATGTGTGGAGAGAGGACAAGATGGCGGAGGAGTAGGGGGACATGCTCGCCCTCTCCCACAAACACAACAAAAAAAGCACATTTACAGAATAAATGACTCGCACAGAACAGCAACCAATCGCTGGCAGAGGAACCTAAACTCCAATAATGGCAAGAAGTTCGTGACATTACTGGGCAGAACGAGAGAAAAGAGGAGAGTGAGAGAAGGTGAATCTGAGCGGGACGGGTGCTCCCAAAAGGGAACTGTGGAGGAGAAAGGGATCCCGCACCCTGGAAAGTCACCTACATGGGGGAAAGATCAAATGAACCTGAGGAATCTCCAGATGCAGAGAAGAGTGTAGCAGTAAGTTGGAGTACGGAAAAGCCAATCAAGAACCGAACGGACCATCTGAACTACGGGCACAGTCACCAAAAATTGAGACGCCTGGGTGGGGGCTGGGCACTGAGACCTTGGCTCCAGAGGTTAGACCCCGAGAATGGGCTGGGGGAGCGGGGCGGAGTGGAAACTGCTTGGGAGATCTAGAAACCATTTGACTGGGCAAAGACTGCCTGGGAGACTAGAAAACAAAGCTGTCGCAGAGGAAGGGAGCAATACTCTAGGGGCAGGGAAGTGGAAAGCCGCATCAGAGGGAACCTGGGAGAAGAGCCTGGTCTGCGCCCTTGCTGGGGAGGGGAGAGAAGAAGGGGTGGGTCCCCATAGAATACCTCCCACGCCACAGCAAGCTTACAGGCCCATTAACTAGCTGAAAGCTGTGCTTCCCAGTGCATCCCCTCCCCCACCCCCCCTACACTCTCACCAAACCTGGGGCTGCCTGCCATCCAGGAGGGCTGGCCTCAACAATTGCCTAAAGCCTACCACCACACAGGCCTGCTTGCCCTTTGGAGGGGCTACACTTCCGCAGAGCAGCACCAAACACCACCAGCACCCAAGAAAAGGCCTGCAGCCCAGAAAAGCTAGAACAAGCCTAGTCAGGCCATGAATAGATCTGCCTAATTCTCAGACAGTTTTTCTGAGTCAGGCTGCCCCGGGGAGGAGCCTCTTGGATTTCCAGCGGCCCTGCTACCCGCCCAAGCCCCCAGGGGGTGCCAAGCTCTAGAGGATCAGCTGCATAGGACTGCCAGCTCCAGGCAGGACCCCCTGCAGCCCAGAAAAGCTGCAACAAGCTTGGATGAGCTGGGAAAAGATCTCAGACAGTCTTTCTGAGTCGGGCTGCCCTGGGGAGGAGACTCTTGGGTTTCCAGTGGCCCTGCTACCCTCCCAAGCCCCCAGGGGATGCACCACTCCCACAGAATAGCTGCTCAGCACCACCAGCCCCCTGGAAGAGCCCCTGCAGCCCAGAAAAGCTGCAACAAGCTTGGCCAGACTGTGAAAAGATCCGCCTACATTCTCAGGCCGTCCTTCTGACTTGGGCTGCCCTAGGGAAGCACCTCTCACGTTCTCAGTGACCCAGATAGCTGCTCCAGCCCCCAGGGGGTGCTGCACTCCTGAGGAACAGCTGCCCAACACTGCCAACCCCCTGCAAGAACCCCACAGCCTAAAAACACCAGAGCAAGCTCTGCATGACCAAGTGAAATCTGCTACCATCATGGTGTGGACCTCCCAGTCCTGTCTGCCCTCAGGAAGTCCTCCTTTGCTTCAAAGAAACACTGTTAGCCCCATCAACACTCCAGAAAAGCCACACTGCCTCAAAAAAGATTGACCAACAACGCCAGCCCTCAGGAAATATTCCATGGCAGTGACAAGGCAAACACTGTCCGATAACGGAGAGTACAACTCCCTCAGGAGAAAGAAAACAACAAGCAAGATGAAGAAGCTGAGAAACCACTCCCAGTCAAACCAACAGGAGAACTCACCTAAAACAGTCAACAATGAAACAGACCTCTGCAGTCTGACAGACCTGGAGTTCAAAAGAGAAATAGTGAAAATACTGAAGGAATTAAGAGAAGATATGAACAGTAATGCAGATACCCTCAGAAAGGAACTAGAACATATAAGGAGGAGCCAAAAAAACTAGAACATTCATTTGCAGAGATGCAAACTGCACTAAGGGCAGTAAAAACCAGAATGAATAATGCAGAAGAACGAGTCAGTGATATGGAAGATAGAATAATGGAAATCACTCAATCTGGTCAACAGACAGAAAACCGAATCAAAAAACTGGAAAGCAATATAAGAGACCTATGGGATAATATAAAGTGGGCCAATCTACACATAATAGGAATTCCAGAAGGAGTAGAAAAAGATAAGGGGATGGAAAATATATTTGTAGAAATTATCGATGGAAACTTCCCAAATTTAAAGGATACTGGGTTCAAGATACAAGAAGCACAGAGGGCCCCAAACAAACTGAACCCAAACAGACCCACACCAAGACACATCATAATAAAAATGGCAAAAGTTAGTGATAAAGAGAGGATCCTCAAGGCAGCAAGAGAAAAACAGAATGTTCCCTACAAGGGAACCCCCATAAGAATATCAGCTGATTTCTCTACAGAAACACTACAGGCCAGGAGGGAATGGCAAGAGATATTTCAAGTGCTAAAAGGAAAAAATATGCAACCTAGAATACTCTATCCAGCAAGAATATCATTTAAAATAGAAGGGGAAATACAAATTTTTTCCAACAAACAAAAACTTAAAGAATACAGCAACACAAAACCCAGGTTAAAGGAAATATTGAAAGGGCTTCTCTAAACCAAAAAGAAAGGAAGGAAAGGGAAGAAAAAAGAAAAGAAAAAAAAAAAGAAGAAGAGGAAGAACTAGGACTGAGGAAACCGCAATCAGAGAGCAGTCACTCAAATAAGCCAGCATACAGATTTAATCATGAACATGCAAATCAAAACTACCATGAGATACCACCTCACACCAGTCAGAATGGCCATCATTAATAAATCCACAAATAACAAGTGCTGGAGGGGCTGTGGAGAAAAGGGAACCCTCCTGCACTGCTGGTGGGAATGTAAACTGGTACAGCCACTATGGAGAACAGTTTGGAGATAGCTTAGAAATCTATACATAGAACTTCCATATGACCCTGCAATCCCACTCTTGGGCATCTATCCGGACAAAACTCTAATTAAAAGAGACACAGGCACCCACATGTTCATTGCAGCACTATTCACAATAGCCAGGACATGGAAACAACCCAAATGTCCATCGACAGATGATTGGATTCGGAAGAAGTGGTATATATACACAATGGAATACTACTCAGCCATAAAAAAGAATGACATAATGCCATTTGCAGCAACATGGATGGAACTAGAGACTCTCATACTGAGTGAAATGAGCCAGAACGACAAAGACAAATACCATATGATATCACTTATAACTGGAATCTAATATCCAGCACAAATGAACATCTCCTCAGAAAAGAAAATCATGGACTTGGAGAAGAGACTTGTGGCTGCCTGATGGGAGGGGGAGGGAGTGGGAGGGATTGGGAGCTTGGGCTTATCAGACACAACTTAGAATAGATTTACAAGGAGATCCTGCTGAATAGCATTGAGAACTATGTCTAGATACTCATGTTGCAACAGAAGAAAGGGTGGGGGAAAAACTGTAATTGTAATGTATACATGTAAGGATAACCTGACCCCCTTGCTGTACAGTGGGAATATAAAAAAAATTATAAAATAAAAATAGAATGTGTAAATGTATGTGGAAGTGTGTCACCATGCTGTACAGTAGAAATTGACAGACACTGTAAACCAGCTACAATGGAAAAAAAATCATTATATATAAAAAAATCACTTATAAATAATTCATAGAAATTAGAATATATTTAGGGCTTAATAGATCTAAAACTACTATATAAACTTTTAGGATGAAGCTGTATCAGTATTTCACATGAAGTTATGCTTTGCTTTACTTTTGTTTGTTTTTCTTAGGGCTGCACCAGAGGCACATGGAGGTTCCCAGGCTGGGGGCCTAATCAGAACTGTAGCCGCCAGCCTATGCCAGAGACACAGCAACACGGGATCTGAGCCACGTCTGTGTACCTACACCACAGCCCGTGGCAACGCCAGATCCTTAAGCCACTGAGCAAGGCTAGGGATCGAACCCACAACCTCATGGTTCCTAGTCAGATTCATTAACCACTGTGCCATGACGGGAACTCCCCATTTCTCTTTTTTATAAGTGTTTTTGGTGTCAACTCTAAGAACTCTATACCTAGCCTTAGTTCCTGAAGATTTTCTACTAGTTTTTTTTTTTTCAATAGGTTTTATGCTTTATATTTAAATCCATGACTATTAAGTAAAATATTGTATAAGGGGTGTGTGTGCATGTGCTATTGTTATTGTGGTTGTTTTTAATTGTGGAAATATTTATCCTGTATTCATTGGTGGTATTCTTAGAAATTTCTCAGGTGTAAAATTTGTTGACCCTATAGGGAACTTGGCATAATTTGTTGTAGACCATCACAACAGATGTTATATAAATTGTCACCAACTTTCTTGATCCTTCATTATCCTAACACTGTTCTAGAAGACACTATATTCCTTCAGTTGAAGAAGTGATATCAAAGTCCCTTATTAAGATGTGACTATAGGAGTTCCCAACATGGCTCAGTGGTAATGAACCCAACTTGGATCCATGAGAATGTGGGCTCGATCCCTGGCCTCACTCAGTGGGTTCAGGATCATGGCATTGCCCACCATTCTTCAGTGTAGGTCACAGACATGGCTTGGATCCTGCATGGCTGTGACTCTGGTGTGGGCTGGCAGCTGTAGCTCTGATTCCACCCCTAGCCTGGGAATTTCCATATGCCATGGGTGTAGCCCTAAAAAGATTTTTTTTTAAAATGCAAGCATATAACTTGAGATGAATGAGATCAAAAGTCAACAAATAGCGGTCACTGCCATTCCGAGCCTTTGTTTCCTCATATTTTAAATGAAGAACCTTACCCTGATGATCTTAACCTGGATGATCTTCCATTCCTGATCATCCTGAGAATTCTATAATTCTCACTTTATTAGTACCCCTTCAAGACTTGTTCTTGATCATTTGTGTTAGGACTACTCCCTGCCTATGCCATTACTGTATCTTGAAAAATCATTTGGGCATACTCTAACATGTCCTTCTCCCATCCCTATATTTAAAACTACTGTTTCTAATATTAGTGAGAGGTTAACTATCAGCTAGGTTAACCATGTATCAGGAAGACATATGCTGACAATATGACACATATAAGAGGTGAGAGTTATAATCTGAAAATACGTTGAAAAGGCCCAGAGGTAGAGTTAATACCTAAAAAAAAGAAAATAACAATATAGGTTAGGAGAGAAGTAAAACAAGAAGCTTTAAATAGCTCGAAGTTAGAAACGGGAGAACAGCAATATGTTGTAATCTAGGGGTAGTTAACTACCGGTAAAAAATAGGTCTGAAATTAGGAGGGTAGTCTTCAGAGTGAGAGAGAGAACAGCACAGTATATGATTAATTTTCCTTAACATCATGATGTTCGGTTCCGTCACTAACTTTGCCCATTCTTCAGTCTTCTGAATTTTCTGTTTCTCTCTTAATTGTGTTAATAATTGAGGAAAATTCTGCCCCCTTAATGAATACACTTGTCTCTCTTCCTGTTCTTCTGTTTACCCTAATGTGTGCTCCCATGCTGAGTAAGATAGCAAACCACTGAATTTCCTGGTTACTTCCAGCATTACCAATGAAAACTTCCTTCTCCGTTTCAAGGCTGGATGTTCAATAAAGGTACTTTCAAAACATGTTTATAACGATGCTTTATCATGTAATCTGTTAAAAATGTATTTAAACATATAATTTAACTTATTATAAAGGGAATCTCCAGCCACTAGAATGTTTGCATTATCAACTCGTGTTATCTCAGATGCATGAGAAACTCTTCTTTGGTGTTTTGTTTTGTTTTGTTTTTGTTTTTGTTTTTTGGCTTTTTAGGGCTGCACCTTTTGGCATATGTAAGTTCCCAGGCTGAGGCTTGAATAGGAACTACAGCTGCCGGCCTATGCCACAGCCAAAGGTACACAGGATCTGGGCTGTGTCTGTGGCACACACCACAGCTCACGGCAACGCCAGATCACAGACCCACTGAGCGGGGCCGGGGATCAAATTCTCATCCTCATGGATACGAGTTAGATTCACTTCCACTGTGCCACAAAGGGAACTCTGGATTGTGTTTTTTAAGGCATTCTTCCTCATCAATTTTGTATCGACCTTTCTGCTCCCAGATCCCTCTGTACACTAGTTCTTTACACATTTCTGGAGTTAACTTCTGGAGTTAAGGTTCATCCTCACTGCATCTGTGGTTAAATTCAACTTTATTTTTTTGAAGAAAAATTGGGACCCCTATTTGAAGAACAAGCTGCTAAATATTAAAGTATCCTTGTTCCTAGGATAACTGTATTAAATCAACTATACCTTTATTTTTACATCTGAGGTTTAACCTAGTATTCTATTTCTAGCATCGAGTACCCTGTTTTATTGACTTGTATCTCAATCTGTTCTTGGGAAATCTGTTTACTGTTTCCCAGATCCAGACCCTTTCATGAACATTTTCAGTTTCCAAAAGATTTAAATTCTTCTCTGAGCCCCAGTTCCTAAAGATGATACCCTGCTTCCTTTTTCTAGAATTCTATCATGCCAACCTTCTACATCCTCTCTGAATTGCTACCTACAGCCTGTTCTGTTGTGATTTTTTTTCAGCAAATGAATTTGTTGAAAATTCATTATGTTTTACCAGAGCTTTCTTATGTCACATTCCTCAGTTACTTTTACCACAATGTTGTGTAGTAAACAATCTCAAAATTCAGTGGTTTATTACAACAAATAGTTATTTCTCAGTCACAGGTTTGCTAAAGGCTATGACTCTGGTGAGCTTGCCTGGAAATAACTGGGCTTGGCTCGGGCTGTGATGTGGATTCAGATCTTTATATTTCGCTGCGATTTGGAGCTGTAGTTCTCTCATACAAATGGCAGATATCCTAGTGAAAATACATAATGTCTCTTAAGGTTTTGTCTCAGAAATAGCTCATTGTCATTTCACCCCATATTCTTTTGTCTAAACAAGACTAATAGCCAATCTTCATATCTGAGAGGCAGAAAATAATACTCTGTTCAAAGTGAACCATAGCAATAAAGGGAGGAAATAAAGAATTGGGAACAAATTCAATCTACTGCACATTCCTACCACTTAATTAGATTGAAGGAAATAGTCACTATGCATTTCAAAGGCTATGCTCAACTTATTTATTTATTCATAAGTATCTACTAAATATTTATTGAATATCAGGCTTAGGGGTTACATTACTGAAAAATAAATTAGCTTTGTCTCATGAAATTCAAAAGTCCCCTGGGAAAGCTGAAGAGGTAAACAGACCATTAGGTGCCATATATGCTAAAATATCATGGTACATATAAGATGCTCTGAATTCCTAACCCAGTCTTGGTGGTGACAGAAAACTCTCTAGATGAGCATTTCTCATTCATAAGTATAAAACTGTCACATTTTTTAATCCCACTTGAGTATATTTAACCTCTGTTTTCTATTTTCCTACTTAGATCTATCCCTGAGTTAACTGAGTTCTCAATTCCTACTTTCAAAATAATGTTTATTTTTATTCATAGAAATAATATCATATGTTGTGAAGATAAGATAACCTTTGAGAGTAATTTCCACAGTAAATTAAAAGATGTAAATGAATAGACAACTACTCATACCTTGTAAAATGTGAATTCTTTAGAAAGACTGCTGTAAGAATAGTTTTCTGCCTACCTTATAGGTATTCATTTTTAGCATATAAGATATTAAAACTATTTGTATTATGACAATAAGATATCATTACCAAATGCATTGTATCTGGATATTTTTCATACTATGATAATCACATATCTCACTTTAAAGATAGTGCATGTGTATATATATATATATATATGTACATATTTACGTATGACTTAATAACTGTTGAAATCACCTTGTTGTTATGATCAATGAGGTATTCATAAAGTCTCATTAGAATTATCTTCTGCCCATAGATAACTAAGTTCACAAGAGACTCAAGCAGAACAAACAGCAAAAACACTCAGAAGCATTTGTTCTTGCTATTCCAATTCCTATTCCACTTGGGAGAGCAAATGTAAAGAGTGTGAAGCGAGACTTAATTCTTACCACAGTTCCAACACTCATCACTTGACCAACTGTGAACAGGTTTAATTAAACTCTCTAAATCTTTATTTTATCACTTATAAAATGCAATAAAATTATAATAACAAAAACACCTAACTGATAGAGTTTTTAGGAAGATTAAATGTGATGTCAATGTGCTTTACACACTATTTTTCATACAGTGAGCACTCAAATAATATTAGCTTATATTTTTAAAGAGATGGCAAGTCTATATTCTCTAAGCCTTGGTGATTGGCTGTCACTGGTGTCATTGAATAATTTTCTAAAGTTAGCCTCTTCTTGCTTTTTGGCCTGTAATAAGTATGCCAGTATAACTCTTTGTTCTTCGAGTCTAAAGACTATACATTAAAAGTAATTGCAATATGAATTTTAAGAGTCCAAGAAGCAATCAATTTTATACTAACCAATAACATAGACTTACAAAAAATACTGAAAAATCCAAAAAGTCTTGAACAATTCCCTTTAAATTATGCTGTAGTGTTTTGGTTTTGTTGTTGTTGTTATTGTTGTTATTCTACACCCTGATTTATTTCAGCGATATTCTTTGGTTATTTAAGCACACCTAATACCTTACTTTTAAGATGCTGTAGTGGTGCCGTCTTCACTATTCCACATTAGTAGCCCCTAATGTTGAAAGAAGATGAAGGTCGTTAGTTATTTAATATTGTTCTCACTGGGGTGAATTGATATAAATTGAACTACACAAAGTCCAGTGGGGTTGGAGGCCCAGAATGTTTAGATGGTGGCCTTCAGGTTACCAGGTTAGGAGCCTAAAGGATGATGACAATCTATACATCTATTTTTGATTAACTGGAGATATATTTCTTGACTTTGCAAGCATGAGAGGAAATTAGATTTAGGCAAGTTACTGAGACAGATTAATCTTGTATTCATTGATTTCCTAGGACCCTTTACAATGCTTTCTCATACGAAAAAATGGCTCCAAAGGAATATAGTAAGGAAATTCACTAACTTGCAATTATCACCCCCATTCCACCAGTTTGGCATATTGGAACTTTAGTGAGCCCTGACAATAATTAATCCAGTCCCATATGTAACATAGGAGAAAGTTTCTTGATGTTTGTCTTGGAAATTTCTTCTATATCTGTGCTTTTCTCTTGGTCTACCTCATGAATACTAATTATCTTAAACTATTGCACTGATATTCTAAGCAGATCCTTCACCAGTCTTTGCCTACCAGAATGCAGCCAGTTCCTAACACTGAGATCCTCTCTTTCCTCATTTCCTACACTATATCATGTTATAATATCTCTGGTTCACAAACTCCTAGAGTGATTCAAAGAAGAGAGTGTCCACCTAGTTTGAATTACTTTGGGAAAAAAATTACTGCTCTCACAATGTCCATTGAGATTATGTAAGCAAGCTGTGCTTTGAGTGAGCTCTCTGCTATCAACCTTGGTAAACCTTTAATAGTCTATGTCCTTGCTCAGTGAACGACCCTCTTCTAGTTCAACTCCCTCCCATCATTGTGACAGCCACATCATTATGTGAGAGAATACAAAAGAGACAAAAAAAAAAAGTAAAGAAAACTAAAGCCAAAAATGTTGCATACTTAAATGCAGATAAGAGCAGAGTAGCTTTGGAATATAGGGAACTAAAATTCATAAAATTCCTATGTCCCAATTAGTACTAATGAGTTTTTAAATATTTTATGATTTTTTTGGTTCTTTACCAAACTTACAATTATGCTTATTATGTCAAAATTCTGTTAAGTTTACACTCGAGCTTATTTTTAACCTTTAATTTACTAAAATACTTTATGAATTTGTATTGTAATTTAGTATCTTAAAATAGTACTTCTTATTAAAAGTTGTTATTAAAAAGCCAAATAAAAGTAATGTGCTTATTTTTTGCAAAGATCACACTATTTTTCAAGCCTGTATTTATTTGAGTAAAATCTATTTGTTTCAATTTTCTCTTTCTCTCACTTCTTTTTCTAAATGAAGAATGTAGTTCTTAGAATAGTGCCTGGCAAATTTCAGGTGCCAAATGTTAATTGAATGAGTTCTGTATATCATTTAATTTTGTCTTCTGAGATGATAAAGGAAGGAATTTAGATAATAATGTTGATAATCCTCTACAGAGTTTCACATACACAATCAATTTTAAATCCCAAAGTATCGTATAACATTATTATCATGTTTATATAAAAGAATTAGGAAACTAAATTCCTCTCTTGCCTAAGTGCAAAGAACAAAAGGGCAAATACACATCATGTGTCTCTCAATGATAAAAACTATTCCTAACCCTAACCCTATAATAATAAAATTTAAGAACTTACTATATTCCAATCATTCTGTCAGTGATTTACAATAAGCATCTTATTAAATCCACATTACAACCTTACTATACAGAGAATTTAAGGTTTATTATAAGTTAAATGACATGTTCCAAGTGATACAGTTCCTATGTACAGGGACTGGATTTCCAACACAGTTCTTTTCAGAACCCATAGCATGCAGTCCTTCTGGTATCTTTATAGTAGTAGTTGTGAAGGCAATAGAGTGTGGTTTGAGGGAAATTTTTTCAAATACAGCTATTCTGATGGAGAAGAATTTAGAGATTTTCTTTTAGAAACATATGAGTAAGGAGATAGCTTTTCTGGAAATATATGTTCATTGGGCTATTCCTTAATTTATATTTTTAGAGAAAAGCTAACACCTATCCTTCTGAAATTATTCCCCAAAATTGCAGAGGAAGGAACACTCCCAAACTCATTCTATGAGGCCACCATCACCCTGATACCAAAACCAGTCAAAGATACCACAAAAAAAAGAAAATTACAGGTCAATTTCACTGATGAACATAGATGCAAAAATCCTCAACAAAATACTAGCAAACCAAATCCAACAATACATTAAAAGGATTGTACACCATGATCAAGTGAGTGTTAGCCCAGTGACTCAAGGATTTTTTAATATCCACAAATCAGTCAGGCTGATACACCACATTAATGAACTGAAAAAATAAAACATATGATCCTCTCAATAGATGCAGAAAAAAAAACTTTGACAAAATCCAACACCCATTTCTGATAAAAACCCTTCAGAAAGTGGGCACAGAGGGAACCTACCTCAACAAATCAAGGTTATATATGACAAACCCACAGCTAACATCATTCTCAATGGTGAAAAGCTGAAAGAATTCCCACTGAGATCAGGAAAAAGACAAGGATGTCCTCTCTCACCATTACCATTCAACATCGTTTTGGAAATCCTAGCCACAACAATCAGAGAAGAGAAAGAAATAAAAGGAATCCAAATTAGAAAGGAAGAAGTGAAACTATCACTATTTGCAGATGACATGATACTATACCTAGAAATTCTGAAGATTCTACCAGAAAACTGTTAGAGCTCATCCATGAATTTGGCAAAGTCGCAGAATACAAAATTAATACATAGACATTGACTGCATTTCTATATGCTATCAATGAAAGATCAGAAAGAGAAATTAAGGAAACTATCCCTTTTACTATTGCATCAAAAAGAATAAAATAGTTGGGAATAAACCTACCTAAAGAGACAAAAGACCTGTACTCTAAAATCTATAAGATGCTGATGAAAGAAATCAAAGACAACACAAACAGATGGAAAGACATACCATGCTCTTGGATTTGAGGAAGCAATATTATCAAAATGACTATGCTAACCAAGGAAATCTATAGAATCAATGCAATCCCTATCAAAGTGCCAAGGACATTTTTCACGGAAGTAGAACAAAATATCTTAAAGAAGAATATCTTAAAGAATATCTTTTGTATGTACCAAAAACCCCAAATAGCCAAAGCCATCCTGAGACAGAAAAATGTCAGGCTCCCTGACTTCAGACCATATTACAAAGCTATAACCATTAAAACCTATGGTACTGACACAAAGACATAAATATAGATCAGTGGAACGGGATAGAAGCCCAGAATTAAACCCACACACCTACAGTCAACTAATCTATGAAAAATGAGGCAAGAATACAATGGAGAAAAGACAGTCCCTTCAATAAGTGATGCTGGGAAAACTGGACAGCCACATGTGCAAGAATGAAGACTTCCTAACACCATACACAAAAGTAAACTCAAAATGGATTAAAGACCTAAATATAAGACCAGATTTCATTTTTAAATTAAAAATTTCTGACCTTATGAGGATGTTAATACACACTGAAAGGTTTTGGGTGTGTTACATAATGGAACACTATCTGATGAAAAAAAAATCCATCAGACTTAATAAAATTTTAAAAAATTAGTTATTTTGTAAAATAAAAGCAAAATCTTGTTCAAATCTGCAGTTCTATGGAGCCAATATTTTTATGCTCTTTTTCCTTTTACATCACTTTTAGGTGTTCCAAGGACTATCAGATACTCTTTAATGAATTTCAATTCAGAATTTCCTGACCAGCATTCAAAAGGAGTTTTCAAAATGTTGGCCGTTTTTTTTTTTTTTTTTTTCCTGCTTGCTACCAAATTCAGAATCAATAGGAATAGTATGAGTATTTTTCTGGCATTGACTCAGAGTCTTATTTAATAATTTGAGAGGTCAAATTTACAGCCTACTACAAATAGGTAAATTGAAGAGAAAAGCATCAGGTAAATCAAAGAGCGTCTGGCAATCACTTTGTTAACTTATTTTTAACTTGTTCTACTAAACAGAGTCACTCTCCATTTCCTCTACACTGACTGCTGCAAACAATACAGGGACAGTCAAACTGATGAACCCCTCTCAATCCACATTATCTACCAGTGGAAAGTTAAGTGTTTAGCGTGTGACAGCTGGATTGTTTTCAAACATTTCTAGACAAGTTGTTTCATTTACTATAAATGCAAATGTTTATAAAATAGAATATAAACTAACGAAACATTGCAAAAAAAATTCCTTCCTTGAAAGTGATGCTGAACATGGGAAAAACTTGGCAAATGTGAGTTAGTTAAAATAATATGATAAACATGACGGCCATGTTAAGTAGGGAAAGACAACTGAAAAAAGGTAGGGAAAAATCATAAAAATCTAGAAGGATTCTGTATTCAGATCATTTAACAAATGGCTTTTTTATTTATTTATTTTGCTTCTTATGGCCACACCCACAGCATATGGAAGTTCCCAGGCTAGGGGTCAAATCGGAGCTACAAATGCTGGCCTACACCACAGCCACAGCAATGTGGCATCTGAGCCACATCTGCAAACTACACCACAGCTCACGGCATCGCTGGATCCTTAACTCACTGAGCGAGGCCAGGGATAGAACCTGCAACCTCATGGTCCCTAATTGGATTCGTTTCTGCTGCGCCACAACAGGAACTCCCAACAAATGCCTTTTTCAATCCAAAGAAACCAAACCTAGAAATCATAGGTAACGCATGACAAGTTTCTGAAAGAAGATGATTTTGGACTCCATTTCAAGGATTTTCATTCAAAATGACTTCAACTGATTTTTCAAGTGATTATATATTTATATCATTTACATTAAATATTATGTGGCATGTATATTTCACTTTATGTATATATTCTTATGTGTTATATACTTTTATTTTATTATGGTATCCCACTTCAAATTGATTATTTGTTCTGTTTTCAGAGCAATCATTGGCCATGAATAGGTTAGGCAACAATAATAAAAGGTTTTTTATGAAGCACTTATTTTATGATATACAAGTCCAAATGTACATGTGCTAACTTATTTCATTTTTCTAGCAGCCTTGTTACTGCCACCTTTTACAGATGAGGATGCTGAAGCAGAGAGTATTTAAGCAATTGGTTCAATGCTTTGTAGCTGTCACACAGTGGAGCTAAGATTCAAATGGGGGCAGTCTGTCCCCAGAGTCCATAAATTGAACATGCATGTATAGTATATGTTTTTCTATATAAAGATATTGATAAACACTTGTCCTTTTTTAGACAGATCAAATTAATGAATAAGCATGAAAAACTGCATGCATATTTATTAAATTATCCCAGTGCTGCCCACTCAGAAGGCAACTTCAAGGTTGTGTTTGCCTACAAATAAATTTGCACCCATGTTCACTTGCAAAGGATGGTTTATCTCTCTTAAAATTGTTTTCCTAGTCTATTTTTACTAATATCTCATTCCTAACCTCTAATTCCTCACCACTAGACACTTTTCTAATACTCCTTCTGAAGAACTGAAAGATGCCTGGCATATCTGGTCTGTTTTTTCTCCATAAAACTCAATTGCTTTTGCAGCCTAACTTCCACCCATCGTTCTAGCTTAATGATCGACACACTGGCCAAGAGAAAAAAAATGAAACAAAATACCTTGACCTTGAACCAAAATACACCACTAAATTTAGCTCTGCCTGCTCTCACCTCCATTATGGTGTCCCCAGCCATGTATACAGGATGCCCTTGATGCCACCATCCCACTGACATGCCTGTCATAAATTGATTGGAACTAGAAGAACTGATATTTTTCATTTTCTCTTTCTAAAATCCAAACTTATTCATCGAAAACCCTGGGAGGTAGACTCTATACGTAACACTCTCTATTTAACTCCATTAAATTCAAAATATATTCTGACAAGTTCCCTGTCTTCATAACAGTCAGCCCTCAGAAATGGTTTCCTACCAACCAGTAAATGGATTTTGATTATGAACACAGGGAAAATGTGGGGTGATGGGTACATTAGCAAGTACTACATTTAAAAATATGAGTTTTAATAATCTAAAGTGTAGCCTTAAGTAGTTATGGGAAAGTAATTCTTATTCATTAGCTATAGATGTTCTATTAACTCAAAAAACCAAACTGGGCAACCCAGGAGAAAAGGGAATCCCCCCATTCGTGGTTGATGAGATCATGTTGAAACTCTCTCAGCTGATGCCTGTTGGAAACCTGAATGTAATATGTTGGGGAGTGTGATTCTATAAGAAAATTACATGAAAAATAGCAGACTTTGCATTCTTCTATGCACTTACTTTTTTTTTTTCCATTCTGAAATTAATGACAATTTACTCTGTTGAACTTGAGAAAAACCTGAAGATGACTAATCTTAGTTCTGACTTGAAAGGCAGGAAAGGGAACAGGTAACTCTCAGAGGATGTGTGGAAATCCCCCTTTTTACTCTTTGGTCTCTTCTCTCATACACCAGCCCTCTAGCAATCCCTGATGACAGATAGAGACAAAACTCTGGGGAAAGGGGACCTTTTTTTGTGTTCAAGGAAGCTCTGGTTACAAAAGGATTGGGTGAACCCTATTGCCTTTTCTCCTCTGCATCTCCCTATTGCTTCATTCCAGACACTACTAGCACAGTTGTGGAAGTTCACAGCAGAGTGGGGTAAGTAAAACACCAGGTTTTTTTTTTTTTTTTTTTATTACCAGAGATCCAAAAAGAAGATATCCAGCGAACTTAAAAGAACTGGAAAAGTCATGGAGAGGAAGAAGCTTAATAATATAACTCCATAAAGTTTTCTACCTGAGCATCCCCAACCTCATGCATGAATCTGATACTATTTCCTGTGTCAAAGGCACTGATAACTGAATTAAAAGACCACCTGCTATTCTCCACTGGATGTAAACAAGACCACAGTCTCCTAACGTTATATATAAAATGTCCAGGTACAATCCAAAATTATTTTACAAACAAGCAAACAAACCAAAACAAAACAAAGCAAAAACAGGAAAAACCTAATTAGTATGGGAAAAGACAATTAATAGATACTAACACCAAGGTCGAATAGATGTTAGAATTTTCTGACAAAGACTGAAAGCAAGTATTATAAAAATTCTTCAGCAGGCAATTGTGAAAACTAATGAAGCCAATGGATAAATAAAAAATCTTATCAGAGAAATAGAAGATACAAGGACCAGGCAGAAATTTTAGAAAATAAAAATTCAGAGGACGATGGCGAATGGGCAAATAAACTGGATTGTACAACGAGGCAATAAAATAATATCCAGTGCTAAAATGAAATCAGCTATAAGCCATGACAAGATATGGAGGGACCCTAAATGACCAAGTGAAATAAACCAATCTACATACTGTATGATTCCAACTACATGTTCTGGAAAAGGCAAAACTATGGAGAAAATAAAAAGGATTAGTGGTTTCCAGGGTTAGGGTGGAGGGGAAGGATGAATAGGGGGTGCACAGATTTTGGGGGCAGTGAAAATACTCTGTATGATGCTATAACGATAGATATATGTCATTTTACATTTGCCCAAATCCATAGAATGAACAGCAAGGGTGAACCTTAATGTAAACTGTGGACCTTGGGTGATTATGATGTGACAGTGTAGGTCCATCAGTTGTAACAAATGTGCTGCTTTGGTGGAGGATGTTGATAATGGGAAAGGCTGTACATGCGTGGGAGCAGGCATTATATGGGAAATCTCTGTGCCCTCCTCTCCATTTTCTGTGAATCTAAAACTGCTCTAAAAAATAAAATCCTTAATAAATGTTATAGGATGGGCATAATATCAGAAAATAAATGATAAAACAAAAGATCCAATAAGCTCAGATACTGAGAACAAACAAGTGGTCACCAGTAAGGAGAGGCAGGAGGGGCCAATACACGGGGAATAAAACTACTGTGTATAAAATTACAAGCAACAAGGACATATTGTGTAGCACAGGGAAATATAGCCACTGTTTTGTAATAAATTTAAATGGGGCATAATCTATAAAAATATTCAATTGTTATATTATACACCTGAAATTAATATAACATTGTATGTCAACTATTCTTCAATAAAAAGAATATCCAAAAAAATAAATAAAAAGAATATCCAGTGAATTTAGAGATAGACCTCTATATGGAAATATCCAATTTGTAAAACAGTGAAGATAAAAGTGAAAAATAATTCTGTTTGGTAGTCTTAGAAAATATAATCTCAATTCCTTCTCATTCCAGGAGACCAATTTAAGGATCTGGGAAGTTTATATTATGCCTATAAAATAAAGAAAGGAATCCAATCTTATTTATTTGCTTAGTGATAAATCATGGCAAAGCCACCTGGCTTTACCCTTATCTGCCCTAGTGAACTCTCCTGACATTATCCTTATTCCTGGCCTGTTACCCAGGGATGACATCATCTACGTGTTGCTGATGGTATATAAACAACTAAGGTCACTCTCACTTAAATGAGACCCCTCACCTTATGGTCATGTCTCTAGCTCTCAAACTCCCAGCTTTAATAGCTATTTTAGATCATTATGTTTTTGAATGGTATTAAAGCTCCTCTTTGATTTATTGCTTTCTGTGTCTCATTCAGCTTCCAGATCTGCACAGTCATTTGCTGTCTCTGGAGAAAGAGTCCTTCTTACACTCTAGCTCTACAATTGAAGACTAAATTCTGATTTACCAGCCAAAAGTAAGTGTTCAATCATGAGCTACAATCAATTTCTTGAAGCCAAATCTCAGAAAGGTCTATCCACTCAAAATTTTACCTAGGTAGTGATACCCTAGAATTTTGCCTATTTTGCTGTGCAAGGAGTTTTGAAGAAATTTGATATAGAAATTGCTTTATCTGCTTAATTTGTGACTTTGACAGTTTCACATAATAGTGTTTATTTCTAATTGATAGATATCACACTTTAGCTCAAATCTCCATAGAAACACAAAATTGAAGTAATTTAATATTTTGAGGTGATAATCTTTCTTAGAAGACTTGTTTTGTTATTTTCTTTTTAAGCTTTAGTTCAAGTTTCTTTTAAAACCTCAGGTAAACGTTTCCCACTGATCTTCTCAATACTTTGGCCTTGTATTTTAGGTATATCTTCTCTGATTTCCCCTTAATTTTTAGTCAAAAGTTTTCCAGAGACATTTATAATGAACTTTTACATGAAGATAACCTGAAATGTGAAGTGAGGGGATGATTTATGAATTCTAATTCCTCAGAAATATGATGTCATATAAAGCATTATTTCTTAACTGTTTTATGATTGTTTGTATTCACCATATTTTTAAAGTAAGAACAGTCCTGCTAAAATCTGAAATTTCTGTGCATGCCCCATAAGAAATCATTAGGATCAGCACGGCTAGAGTACTTCCATGATATTTGAAGAGTTATTTTTTTGGTTTGTTTCTGTGTTTTGATTTTGTTTTTTAAGCAGCTTTACAGCTGTAAAACACATACAAAATCTAGGTGGTTCTCTGGCTACACTTCCCTGCCTCTGTAAATAATGCAACAGGGTATAGCAATAGGGGCTTGATGGAAAGTGCTGCAAATGCAGGAATCTGCAGTCTTTTACTAGGTTCTGCAATGCATTCAGTACATCTAGCTACACTAGGATGAGCAATGGTACAAGTACTTGCAATGCCATCGTCTTATTTTATACAAGAATTCAGCTTAAATTTTAATGTTGTGCTTATTTTGTTGAGGAAAAAAAAAGTTATATAGGTTATATCTTAAAAACAACAATGATAACAAACCCCATCTTTAAAGCAGCTCCAAAATTGCTATTCTTGAATACAGTGTTACACTGTCAATATTAGCTCTTTAGCAGTGTTTCTTGAACTGTGATCTTTAGACTAGATGGTCAGAGTAATCTGCATCCAGCCCTAAATATACTGAACCAGAAATTCTGTGAGTGAAGCTTATAAATTTACTTACCTACTTTATCTCTTCCATAGGTGATTCTTATGCCACTAGTTAGACAACCTTTATCTCTAAGTAAGGAAAAGACTGTGCTTCAGAATAATAAAATTGATGAAATAGCACTGATGCTCTTTAATTAAGGCCTGAAGGATAAGAAAAACCATCAAAGACTAAAAAGGAAAAAATGACCTAAAATCAATAACTATTTCAGTATTAAAAATCATATATTAGAGCCAAAAGGGACCTTAGTCCAAACCTTACAACATATGACAAGTAAACTGATAGTAGCAAGTGTTGTCTAATGAGTGCTTACTATGTGCTAGATATTGTGCTAAGCACTGTAGAGGAAATATTTGATTTAATCTTTGTTTCTCTGATGGTTGAAGATTTAAGATTCTCAAGTATGTTATTGGTAAAGATGGAATCAGACTCTAAATTAGGCTCAAAGCCACATTCTTATTTTACCTCGTAGCTTCTTTTCTTCTTCCTGGATGGAAGAAAGATGAACGCCACCAATTACATGTACCCCTTGAAATGAGTTTCAAGTACTGATAAGTCACACTTTTACAAAATGTTTGCCATCTACTTACTTTTTCATTTTTCCCTGAAGAAGGAAGAAATTGAATTCTCTAAAATGTCATACTTTGACCTTATCCAAAGGCTAAGGCACAAAGTATGTTGTGTTAAAATGAAATGACTAAGAAAATATCCAGATTGAAGTTTTATGTGAAGAGCACCAAGACTATTAGAATTAGTTCCTTCTCAATGATTTACTCTTAATTTTGTAATGAGCAATTATACATCATGATCTTTAAGCAATAATTTAATTGTACATTCTGTGCTGTGTAGGATTCTAGAGCCATCAATTTGCTTGCTCATTATCTCTAAGGATCTGTTTGCATGTGGGCTGTGTGCATATGCTTCATCCAGTCATTTGTCAAACATCCTTATATTTTCTGTTTCCTACAATCATCATTTCTTTAAGTTTGCATGACTTTATAAGGTCAAAACCTCTATCTTCCCTTCTATTCTCTGACAGACTCAATATGGGGAATAAGTAGTTCTGTCTTCGCTCGCATCACTTTAAGCAAAAAAGCCAAATATTTTAGCATGGCTGAACTTTCATGCTCAAGTCCTGATCTACTTTTTCAGCTCTATTTCTTAGCACTTTCTTTGTTCTCCATCTTATATTACAACAATATTTGAAATGCCACAAGCATATAACACTATCTCATTCACCTGTGCATGTGTACATAGTGTTTTATGCCCTGAGACTCTCATTTTCTTATCTGCCTGAAGAATTCTAAGTTCTGCAACAAACTCTAACTCAGCCTCAACCTCCAGGCAGGATTAATTGCTTTCTTCTGTGCATTATCTCTGGACTTTGTACTTACCTTTCTCTATCACTGCATTTACCACTCTATATTCAGCTGTTTGTCTTCTTGACTTCTTGATTCTGAATTTCTTTTTCTTTTTTTTTTTTGTCTTTTGTTGTTGTTGTTGCTATTTCTTGGGCCGCTCCTGCGGCATATGGAGGTTCCCAGGCTAGGGGTTGAATCGGAGCTGTAGCCACCGGCCTACGCCAGAGCCACAGCAACGCGGGATCCGAGCTGCATCTGCAACCTATAGCTCACGGCAACGCCGGATCCTTAACCCACTGAGCAAGGCCAGGAATCGAACCCACAACCTCATGGTTCCTAGTCAGATTCGTTAACCACTGCGCCACGATGGGAACTCCGATTCTGAATTTCTTGAGGGAGATTCTCCTTTATTTCTCCAGAACCCAGGATACCTGACAGAGCAAATGCCTACTGAATAAAAGAGATTTATCTTTCCCTTTTCTTTACTTTTGTTTGTTTGTTTGTTTTCGGGCTGCACCTGAGTCATATGGAGGTTCCAGGCTAGGAGCCCAATCAGAGCTGTAGCCACTGGCCTAAGCCACAGCCACAGCAACATGGGATCTGAGCCACATCTGCAAGCTACACCACAGCTCATGGCAATGCTGGATCCTTAACCCACTGAGTAAGGCCAGGAATTGAACCTGCCGTCCTCATGGATGCTGGTCAGATTTATTTCCTCTGAGCCATAATGGGAACTCCTGCTTTACATTCATAAAGACTCATACCTTCTTAATGGAGTTTTCTTTGTAAAGAAAACATAATAATTGAGAAAACAGCATTTAGTGGGAATTAGCAGTTGATTACCAGACTGAATATTAATGATTATGCTTACTGGTCAATACAATGGGAACTATTATTGTCAAAGGGTTTCACAGTTTCTGAAGAATTTTCTTATACATGAACTTAATGTTCATACTACCAAGGTCAATATTACTTAATTATTGCAGCTAAGAGACTGGAGATCCCACAGCTGTAAATGGTTTGCCCATTTTGGCTAGTTTGTTTTTAACCACAAATTTCATGCTCATTCCAATTGCAAAGAGAGGAGTTATGAATGAATAGCTTAGAGAGTCCAAGGAAAATGGATAATTTGTTCCTTTCTTAGAAGTCTTCAAAATGAAAAATAATTTCATTTTCTTAAATATTATTTAGCATAAATAATTCATTTTCTTTCAAATCAAATGGGAGCTCACAAGCATTTGTTTTTAAATATGTATTCTGTATCTCAGATGTTGAGATATATGGCATGTGGATAAGTATGCCCTAAGGCTTATGCAAAATTTCAGAAGACTTGTGGGAAAGGAGTTTTTGCAATGATTAAAAAATAGCAATTATTTCCTTTTTGGGGCGGTATTAGGATCATTTGTTTTTTTTTTTTTTTCTTTTCTTCAATAGATCCCTAATACTTTCTGTATAAACACATACATGACTTATTTTTACTTGATAAAAAATTATTATAGAAATAAAATCTGTTTTAAAATTTGGAATTTCAATTAATAGATAACATCATTTTAGAAATGATTATGCTATTGCAGCTCAACATTGTCCTCTGGTGATTTCAACAAGAAAACAAGGAAACTAAAGCATAGTCCCTACAATGTATTCACACATCATTTCGACAAAAATGTCTTATTTAATTACACACAGTTTTGAAGCCCAGAACTGCTATTTTTTCCCTCCTCGCTTTTTCATGTCTTTCCTTTAATATTCTCTGAATGAAAAGTGCCTAACTGCATTTAAGAGCACTGAATCACTTCCCCACACTGCAACCCTACGTGCCATTGTCAAAGGCTCTTCCAGAGCTGCATTTTCTAATAGTCACTGACATAGGCTATTAATGGCTTATGCTCCACTGTCTCATTTTTTGTGATAATTTTCATCCTAGTATCACCAGTTATTTCTTCATGAGACTGCCACTTTGCAGGTAGACTTTCATTCCTTCCCACCAATGTGACTCATGACCCTGGGTCTATGTGAGAGAACACCCTTCTCTGCTGTGAATTTCCTGCCAAGTCTTTCCCCTTTCTCCATTTCCAA
This sequence comes from Sus scrofa, assembly GCF_054392235.1. NCBI lineage: Eukaryota > Metazoa > Chordata > Mammalia > Artiodactyla > Suidae > Sus > Sus scrofa. The sequence goes on along the minus strand of NC_139385.1, from coordinate 111,668,191 downwards.
AGCGTAGATGCAAACAACTGAGCTCAAACACTATGTATTTAAAGAGGCTTCACTAAAGTTTAATGAATAATGAAAGGGGAGTGTAACTCAAGCAATAACAGCTATTCCACTGTCCTCTGCTAAACTGGCTCCTTGTGTAGGTCTTCATCTGTGTCCTTCCTGGCTTCCCTCTATTCCTCAGCATTAGAACTGCTTACCGGAGTTCCCATCGTGGCACGGTGGTTAACAAATCCGACTAGAAGCCATGAGGTTGCGGGTTAGATCCTCAGTGGGTTGAGGATCTGGCATTGCCGTGAGCTGTGGTGTAGGTTACAGCCACGGCTCGGATCCCGCATTGCTGTGGCTCTGGTGCAGGTCGGTGGCTGCAGCTCCGATTAGACCCCTAGCCTGGGAATCTCCATATGCCTCAGGAGCGGCCCTAGAAAAGGCAAAAAGACAAAAAAACAAACAAACAAACAACTGCTTACCACCTGCCTACAGTTCAGAGCGTGAGCCTTCATATCTCCCACCAGCAAAGAGAGAGGATATTTCCCTACGATATATCTAAATTTCTGTTCCCCAGGTTTTCATTGTCTTTCTTTGGTTTAACTTCTTTCAAGGATGATTGAGACTGGCAATATCCATCATACTCCATGGAAAACCCAACCCTACCTCTGAGGTTTACTATGCTTTTATGGTCTGGACGCAATAGTCAGAAAGTATTTATTGCTAAATCTGCAAATGCCTGAGCAGTTTAATTTTGTTCGTGTTCACCTTCAGATATATATCTATGATTATATCTGTATATTATATTAAACAGACATTTAATTGCCTCAAATGACAAAGCACATTTGTATTACAGGAGTCATGCATCTCTAGGCAAACCTTTAATATTTCTCAATTACTTGCTAGATTATATTCAAACTTCTTAGTTTGACATTCAAAACCTCTCATATTCTGCTCCTAGCCTACATTTTAACTTTATTGTTCCTGTGCGTCCAACGTTCCATTATATCTGGCCAGTTGAGTAAGCAGTCTTTACATTTCTTTCACCCATGGTTGTTCTAATACAACTACTTTCCCATAGAGACATGTTTTTATTCAATGACAAAATTGTTAAAATCCTCTTCATAACTCAGTTATTAACAAGGCATCATGGAACTCAAACTAAATGAACCAGACTTTTTGTACTAACCATATTTCTTCTAAGAAACTATTTTTTAAAAAATTGTTGAGAGAGAGGACAAGATGGCGGAGGAGTAGGGGGACACGCTCGCCCTCTCCCACAAACACAACAAAAAAAGCACATCTACAGAAGAAATGACTCGCACAGAACAACAACCAATCGCTGGCAGAGGAACCTAAACTCCAATAACGGCAAGAAATTCGTGACATTATTGGGCAGAACGGGAGAAAAGAGGAGAGTGAGAGAAGGTGAATCCGAGCGGGACGGGCGCTCCCGAAAGGGAACTGCGGAGGAGAAAGGGATCCCGCACCCTGGAAAGTCTCCTACCGGGGGAAAGATCAAACGAACCGGAGGAATCTCCAGATGCAGAGAAGAGTGTAGCAGTAAGTCGGAGTACGGAAAAACGATCAAGAACCCAACGGACCATCTGAACTACGGGCACAGTCACCAAAAATTGAGACGCCTGGGTGGGGGCTGGGCACCGAATCCTCGGCTCCAGAGGTTAGTCCCCGGGAAAGGGCCGGGGGACGCCTGGGTGGGGGCTGGGCACCGAGACCTCAGCTCTGAAGGTTGGTCCCCGAGAGGGGGCCGGGGGACGCCTGGGTTGGGGCTGGGCACCGAGACCTCGCCTCCGAAGGTTAGTCCCCAAGAAAGGGCCGGGGGACGCCTGGGTTGGGGCTGGGCACCGAGACCTCGGCTCCAGAGATTAGTCCCCGGGCTAGGGGGGCGGGGAAGAGCGGAAACTGCTTGGGAGGTCTCTAAACCATTTGACGGGGCAGAGACTGCCTGGGAGACTAGAAAACAAAGCTGTCGCAGAGGAAGGGAGCAATACTCTAGGGGCGGGGAAGTGGAAAGCCGCCTCAGAGGGAACCTGGGAGAAGAGCCTGGTCTGCGCCCGTGCTGGGGAGGGGAGAGAAGAAGGGGTGGGTCCCCATAGAATACCCCCCACGCCACAACAAGCTTACAGGCCCGCTAGCTAGCAGAAAGCTGTGCTTCCCAGTGCATTCCCTCCCCCCACCCCCGCCACCCCCTACGCTCTCGCCGAACCTGGGGCTGCCTGCCATCCAGGAGGGCTGGCCTCAACAATTGCCTGAAGCCTACCACCGCAGGGGCTCTCCCTGCACAGGCCTGCTTGCCCTTTGGAGGGGCTACACTTCCACAGAGCAGCACCAAACACCACCAGCCCCCTAGAAAAGGCCTGCAGCCCAGAAAAGCTAGAACAAGCCTAGCCAGGCCGTGAATAGATCGACCTAATTCTCCGACGGTTTTTCTGAGACGGGCTCCCCCGGGGAGGAGCCTCTTGAGTCTCCAAGGGCCTTGCTACACGCCCAAGACCCCAGGGGGTGCTAAGACCTAGTGGGCCAGCTGCATAGGACTGCCAGCTCCAGGCAGGACCCCCTGCAGCCCAGAAAAGCTGCAACAAGCCTGGCCGAATCGGGAAAAGATCTCAGACGGTCTTTCTGAGTCGGGCTGTCCTGGGGAGGAGCCTCTTGAGCCTCCAAGGGCCCTGCTACCCGCCCAAGACCCCAGGGGGTGCTGAGACCTAGTGGACCAGCTGCATAGGACTGCCAGCTCCAGGCAGGACCCCCTGCAGCCCAGAAAAGCTGCAACAAGCCTGGCAGAATCGGGAAAAGATCTCAGACGGTCTTTCTGAGTCGGGCTGCCCTGGGGAGGAACCTCTTGAGTCTCCAAGGGCCCTGCTACCCGCCCAAGACCCCAGGGGGTGCTGAGAACCAAGTGAAATCTGCTACCATCGTGGGGTGGACCTCCCAGTCCTGTCTGCCCTCAGGAAGTCCTCCTTTGCTTCAAAGAAACACTGTTAGTCCCATCAACACTCCAGAAAAGCCACACTGCCTCAAAAAAAGATTGACCAACAACGACAGCCCTCAGGAAATATTCCAGGGCAGTGACAAGGCAAACACTACCCGATAACGGAGAGTACAACTCCCTCAGGAGAAAGAAGACAACAAGCAAGATGAAGAAGCTGAGAAACCACCCCCAGTCAAACCAACAGGAGAACTCACCTAAAACAGTCAACAATGAAACTGATCTCTGCAGTCTGACAGACCTGGAGTTCAAAAGAGAAATAGTGAAAATACTGAAGGAATTAAGAGAAGATATGAACAGCAATGCAGATACCCTCAGAAAGGAGCTAGAAAATATAAGGAGGAGCCAAGAAAAACTAGAACATTCATTTGCAGAGATGCAAACTGAACTAGGGGCAGTAAAAACCAGAATGAATAATGCAGAAGAACGAATCAGTGATATGGAAGATAGAATAATGGAAATCACTCAATCTGGTCAACAGACAGAAAACCGAATCAAAAAACTGGAAAGCAATATAAGAGACCTATGGGATAATATAAAACGGGCCAATCTACGCATAATAGGAATTCCAGAAGGAGTAGAAAAAGATAAAGGAATGGAAAATATATTTGAAGAAATTATCGCTGGAAACTTCCCAAATCTAAAGGATACTGGATTCAAGATACAAGAAGCACAGAGGGCCCCAAACAAACTGAACCCAAACAGACCCACACCAAGACACATCATAATAAAAATGGCAAAAGTTAGTGATAAAGAGAGGATCCTAAAGGCAGCAAGAGAAAAACAGAATGTTACCTACAAGGGAACCCCCATAAGAATATCAGCTGATTTCTCTACAGAAACACTACAGGCCAGGAGGGAATGGCAAGAGATATTTAAAGTGCTCAAAGGAAAAAATATGCAACCTAGAATACTTTATCCAGCAAGAATATCATTTAAAATAGAAGGGGAAATAAAAATTTTTCCCAACAAACAAAAACTTAAAGAATACAGCAACACAAAACCCAGGTTAAAGGAAATATTGAAAGGGCTTCTCTAAACCAAAAAGAAAGGAAGGAAAGGGAAGAAAAAAGAAAAGAAAAAAAAAAAAGAAGAAGAAGAAGAAGAGGAAGAACTAGGACTGAGGAAGATACAATCAGAGAGCAGTCACTCAAATAAGCCAGCATACAGATTTAATCATGAACATGCTTCAAACAAAATAAAATTAAAAAGAAAAAAATAAAAGAGTCATCAAAACCATAAAATGTGGGCAAGGGATGTTAGGAGGTAAATAATCCTTTTTGTTTGTATGTATGTCTCTCTTCTTAATTTTAATATAATAATGAAGTGTTTGAACTTACAGGACCATCAGGCTAAAACACACAATTATAGGAAGGGGTTAGCATACTTAAAAAACAGGGCAACCACAAGCCAAAACCAAATATTGCATTTGCAAAAAATGAAAAAAAAAATACACTCAAGCAGATAATAACAGGAGACCATCCAACCAAAAAAAAAAAAAAAAGAAGAATGGAGAACCATAGAATCAACTGGAACACGAGGATCAAATGGCAATAAATAATCATCTATCAATTATCACCTTAAATGTCAATGGACTGAATGCCCCAATCAAAAGACACAGAATGGCTGAGTGGATAAAACGGCAAAAACCTTCAATATGCTGCCTACAAGAAACTCACCTTAGGACAAAAGATACATATAGATTGAAAGTGAAAGGCTGGGGAAAAGTATTTCATGCCAATAGACATGACAGAAAAGCAGGAGTTGCAACGCTCATATCAGACAAAATAGACTTTAAAACAAAAGACATAAAGAAAGACAAAGAAGGACACTATTTAATGATTAAGGGATCCATCCAAGGAGAGGATGTTACTATCATCAACATATATGCCCCAAACATAGGAGCACCCAGATACATACAACAAATATTAACAGACATAAAGGGAGATATTGATGAGAATACAATCATAGTAGGAGACCTAAATACCCCCCTCACATCAATGGACAGATCCTCTAGACAGAAAACCAATAAAGCAACAGAGATCCTAAAGGAAACAATAGAAAAGTTAGACTTAATTGATATCTTCAGGACACTACATCCAAAAAAATCAGAATACACATTCTTCTCAAATGCTCATGGAACATTCTCAAGAATCGACCACATATTGGGACATAAAGCGAATCTCAATAAATTTAGGAGCATAGAAATTATCTCAAGTATCTTCTCTGACCACAATGCCATGAAATTAGAAATCAACCATGGGAAAAGGAAAGAGAAAAAACCTACTCCATGGAGACTAAACAACATGCTACTAAAAAACCAATGGGTCAATGAGGAAATCAAGAAGGAAATTAAAAACTATCTTGAAACAAATGATAATGAAGACACAACCTCTCAAAATCTATGGGATGCTGCGAAAGCAGTGCTCAGAGGGAAATTTATAGCAATCCAGGCCTTTCTCAAAAAAGAAGAAAGATCCCAAATTGACAACTTAACCCTCCACCTAAATGAATTAGAAAAAGAAGAACAAAGAAGTCCTAAAGTCAGCAGAAGGAAGGAAATTGTAAAGATCAAAGAAGAAATCAATAAAATAGAGACTCAAAAAACAATAGAGAAAATTAATAAAACCAAGAGCTGGTTCTTTGAAAAGGTGAACAAAATTGATAAACCCCTGGCCAGACTCACTAAAAAGAGGAGAGAAAGAACCCAAATCACCAAAATTATAAATGAAAAAGGAGAAATCACAACGGATACAGCAGAAATACAAAAAACCATAAGAGAATACTATGAACAACTATATGGCAATAAGTTTGACAATCTGGAAGAAATGGACAATTTTCTAGAATCTTACAGCCTGCCAAAACTGAATCAAGCAGAAACAGACCAACTGAACAGACCAATCACTAGAAATGAAATTGAAGAGGTCATAAAATCACTCCCTACAAATAAAAGCCCAGGACCAGATGGCTTCACAGGTGAATTCTATCAAACATATAAAGAGGAATTGGTGCCCATCCTCCTTAAACTCTTTCAAAAGGTTGAAGAAGAAGGAATACTCCCAAAGACATTCTATGAGGCCACCATCACCCTCATTCCAAAACCAGGCAGAGATACCACCAAAAAAGAAAACTATCGCCCAATATCATTGATGAATATAGATGCAAAACTTCTCAACAAAATCTTAGCCAACCGAATCCAACAACATATCAAAAAAATTATACACCATGACCAGGTTGGGTTCATCCCAGGTTCACAAGGATGGTTCAACATACGCAAATCAATCAACATCATACACCACATTAACAAAAAAAAAGTCAAAAATCATATGATCATCTCAATAGATGCAGAAAAAGCATTTGACAAAGTTCAACATCCATTCATGATCAAGACCCTCGCCAAAGTGGGTATAGAGGGAACATTCCTGAATATAATCAAAGCCATTTATGATAAACCCACAGCAAATATAATCCTCAATGGGGAAAAACTGAAAGCCTTCTCACTCAAATCTGGAACAAGACAGGGATGCCCACTCTCACCACTGCTCTTCAACATAGTTTTGGAAGTCTTAGCCACAGCAATTAGACAAACAAAAGAAATCAAAGGCATCCATATAGGAAGAGAAGAGATCAAACTGTCACTGTATGCAGATGACATGATTCTATACCTAGAAAACCCTAAGGACTCAACCCCAAAACTCCTTGAACTGATTAATAAATTCAGCAAAGTGGCAGGATATAAGATTAACATTCAGAAGTCAGTTGCATTTCTGTATACCAGCAATGAAGCATTAGAAAAGGAATACAAAAATACGATACCTTTTAAAATTGTACCTCACAAAATCAAATACCTCGGAATACACCTAACCAAAGAGGTAAAGGACCTATATGCCGAGAACTATAAAACCTTAATCAAAGAAATCAAAGAAGATGTAAAAAAATGGAAAGATATTCCATGTTCCTGGATTGGAAAAATCAATATTGTGAAAATGGCCATCCTACCCAAAGCAATCTACAGATTCAATGCAATCCCTATCAAATTACCCATGACATTTTTCACAGAACTAGAACAAACAATCCAAACATTTATATGGAACAACAAAAGACCCAGAATCGCCAAAGCAATCCTGAGAAACAAAAACCAAGCAGGAGGCATAACTCTCCCAGACTTCAAGAAATACTACAAAGCCACAGTCATCAAAACAGTGTGGTACTGGTATCAAAACAGACAGACAGACCAATGGAACAGAATAGAGAATCTGGAAATTAACCCTGACACCTATGGTCAATTAATCTTTGACAAGGGAGGCAAGAACATCAAATGGGAAAAGGAAAGTCTATTCAGCAAGCATTGCTGGGAAACCTGGACAGCTGTATGCAAAGCAATGAAACTAGAACACACCCTCACACCATGCACAAAAATAAACTCCAAATGGCTGAAAGACTTAAATATACGACAGGACACCATCAAACTCCTAGAAGAAAACATAGGCAAAACACTCTCTGACATCAACATCATGAATATTTTCTCAGGTCAGTCTCCCAAAGCAATAGAAACTAGAGCAAAAATAAACCCATGGGACCTCATCAAACTGAAAAGCTTTTGCACAGCAAAGGAAACCCAAAAGAAAACAAAAAGACAACTTACAGAATGGGAGAAAATAGTTTCAAATGATGCAACTGACAAGGGCTTAATCTCTAGAATATACAAGCAACTTATACAACTCAACAGCAAAAAAACCAATCAATCAATGGAAAAATGGGCAAAAGACCTGAATAGACATTTCTCCAAGGAAGATATACAGATGGCCAACAAACACATGAAAAAATGCTCAACATCGCTGATTATAAGAGAAATGCAAATCAAAACTACCATGAGATACCACCTCACACCAGTCAGAATGGCCATCATTCATAAATCCACAAATAACAAGTGCTGGAGGGGCTGTGGAGAAAAGGGAACCCTCCTGCACTGTTGGTGGGAATGTAAACTGGTACAGCCACTATGGAGAACAGTTTGGAGATACCTTAGAAATCTATACATAGAACTTCCATATGACCCTGCAATCCCACTCTTGGGCATCTATCCGGACAAAGCTCTACTTAAAAGAGACACATGCACCCGCATGTTCATTGCAGCACTATTCACAATAGCCAGGACATGGAAACAATCCAAATGTCCATCGACAGAGGATTGGATTCGGAAGATGTGGTATATATACACGATGGAATACTACTCAGCCATAAAAAAGGATGACATCATGCCATTTGCAGCAACATGGATGGAACTAGAGAATCTCATACTGAGTGAAATGAGCCAGAAAGACAAAGACAAATACCATATGACATCACTTATAACTGGAATCTAATATCCAGCACAAATGAACATCTCCTCAGAAAAGAAAATCAATCATGGACTTGGAGAAGAGACTTGTGGTTGCCTGATGGGAGGGGGAGGGAGTGGGAGGGATCGGGAGCTTGGGCTTATCAGTCACAACGTAGAATAGATTTACAAGGAGATCCCGCTGAATAGCATTGAGAACTATGTCTAGATACTCATGTTGCAACAGAAGAAATGGTGGGGGAAAAACTGTAATTGTAATGTATACATGTAAGGATAACCTGACCCCCTTGCTGTACAGTGGGAAAATAAAATTTAATATAAAAAAAAAAAAAAAAAAAAAAAAAAAAAAATTGTTAGTGCATTATAAACTGTAGTGAGCTTTATAGTTATGAAAAAATCAAGTGTTGATTAAGGGACCTATGCAGTCCAATAGGAATCTGATTTTTTAGGTTCCATGTGCTTCCAAGAGTGAAATTCTGTAATGATCTAATTCCATCACTTGACCTACATAATTTACCAAGGTGGACATTGGGGAAGCATCAAAGTCAGCACTCTTCTCAATTAACTAAAAAGAGAACAACTACTGTTTCTTTAGCTTATTCGGAAGAAAATAAAAGATTCTGCTCTCAATGATCAAACACATGGGTTACAAAGGTAATAAATAATACACTGAAGAGATTTAAAAAAACACAATTTAGAAAAGAGTCCTAAAAGTGCTCTCTGAACTAAATGAATGCCAGCTCATTCATTTAGGAACTAAAGCATTAAAATTAAAAAGCAGTAACCTGGAGTCCCCGGCGTGGCTCAGTGGTTAACGAATCTGACTAGGAACCATGAGGTTGCGGGTTCTATCCCTGGCCTTGCTCAGTGGATTAAGGATCTGGCATTGCCATGACCTGTGGTGTAGGTCACAGACGCAGCTCGGATCTAGCGTTGCTGTGACTCTGGCTAGGCTGGCAGATATAGGTCTGATTAGACCTCTAGCCTGGGAACCTCCATATGCGTCGGGTGTGGCCCTAGAAAAGACAAAAAAAAAAAAAAAAAATTGAAAAAAGCAGTAACCTATTTTTTCCCAGTGGCAAATGAATCTCATTTCAGTGCTTTTTGCTTTCAATATTTTTTTGTAAAGTTGTATGACAAAGCAGCTTAGTAAGTAACAAAGTGTTAGCTCTAGGGATAAGATAAACATCTGAGAAAATAAATCACTTATATAAAAGGCAGGGCTATGTTATTCCCTCATTTTGAGTTTGTTTTTTTTTTTTCACCCCTTCAAACAGACATGATGAAATTATCTGCAGTGCAATAGCTATATGATGACTATGTATCCAATTACTGCTGAAAAGCCTCTCATGTAGGTAGAAGACTTATCATTTCATGAGTTTGGAGATTCACTGAGCAAAAGTAAAGGCAGTGAAATCAGGATGTGTTAGGGAAAACGGAGCCAGTTTATTAAAATAATGCAAAAAGGGAAAGGAAGTGATGAGAAAAGGAAAAAGAGGGAATAAAAAGATCAAGAGAATTTACACTCCACTTTAAAAAAAAAAAAAAAAAAAAAAGTCCTCCAAAAGTACAAATGAGTCTTGCTTAGGGAAAAAAAAAATGTTATACTGAGAACTCTCTGCAAGTGTTTGAGTCATATTATAGGTTGAACTGTAATTGAGAATAGATTTATATAGTTTAAATGTATAGTATGCCTTCATCTGTTCAAGGTGCTTTCATTTTTAACACTTCTTCTGTTCCCCAGTTATACTGAGGCTATTAGCCACATTATTTAAATATAACAAAAGCTTATCTTTATAAATCACCTTCATTGCAATGGTTAAAACCAATGAAAAAAATAAAAATATTCAGTATTTATGTTAAAAAAGGCTATAGACCTTGAAGTTTTAAGTAACTAGACAGTGGTATTGCCATTAATATAATTTCAAAGAAATAAATAAATATGGATGAATCCTGAAGTCTAGATCATGTTCTGATTCCCCCAATTAGGTCCATAACTTGATAAATTGAAGACAAAGTAATGGCACCATTTCAAGCATCAGAGGACTGTACAGGGCCCCCTTAAATGTAGACATCAGGTTCATGTGGCTTTCTCATCACTAGAGAAGAAGAGACATATTACAATGAGAAATGGGGAATCAGATGGACTGGGAGTTTGAGGTTAGTGGATACAAACTATGAAATTTAGATGGGTAAGCAATGAGACCTTACTGTATAGCACATGGAACTGTATTTAGTCTCTTGGGATAGACCACGATGGAAGGTAATATAAGAAAGGAAATATATATATGACCTGGTCACTTTGCTGTACAGCAGAAATTGGCACAACATTGTAAATCAACGATAATTTAAAAATAAATAATTTGAAGCAGAAAAAAAGCAGAAATATCTGTTTCCATAGCTGAGAAAACTAGGGATCCCTAGCACCCCCTGCTGAAGGAAATTGAGGACAGTGGATTCTGGCTGATTCATAAACTAAAGGAACTCCACATCTTCTAAATACCAAAAATAGTGACATGCAATTTTATTTTAATTTCTCTACTGCCTTTAGCAGAGTTTTGTTTATATGAAATCAATAAATATGTACTCATGGGATGTATGTCTAGTGCAACCTGTGGTCACATGGAGATAAAACAGTTCATTTATGCTCAGTTCACTTGAGTTTGCTGCTAATGATTTTCCATTTTTCTTTACTGCCTCAGCTGGCATCACCTCCTCCAACTTTCATTGCTCATTTTCCCTTTCTTCCCTTTCTGTTTTGATACTTCAATTAATCATGTCATTTAATCATTCTGATCCAAAATCTGCTATCAGGAATTTATATGAGTTGAATAATTGGCAGATTTTACTTTGGCAATGAGTGCCTGTGTTCTGAGACTGTATATACAAATGGAATATGATTGGTCTGTACCTGAAAATAGAACTCTGACCCCAAACTTCTTCAGTATCCATCCTGGGAAGTCAAACCACAGTCACTGCAGCAATCAACCCAGAATGGTTTGGACCTCATCATTAACTTCCATCTTCCCTAATTCTTGGCCCCATCCCCTTTGTCCAACTTTGGGTCAACCAGAGAAAGCCAAATATCTCCCCAAACCAATCACAGAGGATAGCTCATGTCTCTTTTCCTGACCCTAGTTTCCTCATGCCTCATACCAGCAGCCTCCACTTAGAGCAAACTGAAAATCTTGCCCATTTTTTCACTACAAAGCTGTCCTACTACCATATCTATCTTTGAGTCTTTGCAAAATGCAAGTGATGGTGTCTGACCCCCCCAAGCTCTAAATAAACAGCCTCTGCTTGGCCTCATTTAGGTGATCTTCATTTATTTTCACAAAATTGCCTCTACCAGTATTTATATTGCAAACCCCTAATTAATAACTTAACAAAAGAATGTTTTGTTTCTGTTTGAAAGGTAAGTCAAACATAGCCGAACAGTGGGGGAGAAATTGTTTGGATTCTTGCAAGATGCTTGCGACTGAGGACGGTATAGTTCTAATTCCCAGAGAAAATCTACCAGGACTTGCTGATAGGAAGAAAGCCTTTGAATCTTTTTAAATTTATGATGGTACTCGGCAACTACCCAAGGTCAGGTTTACTGAAAGAAATCTCTACTAAATAGCTACCTTTTATCTCTTGCTTGTCTACCATGAATGGAAGACAGTTCCTATCTGTTCCAAGTATTCAAACTGTGAACAATGTGTAAAATGTAAAGAAATTGATGATCAAAATTGTAAATGATTTAGTCAAAACACGGAGTTGATATATACCAGATTCATGATGTGAATGTGTAGTGCTCTGACTGCTGGCCATTTCATGTCTTCTTTGGAGAAATGTCTATTTATTGGGTTTTTCATTTTTTTGTCATTGAGTTGTATGAGCTGTTTATACATTTTAGATAATAAGCCCTCATCTGTTACACACTTTGAAAATATTTTCTCCCATTCAGTACATTGTCTTTTCATTTTGTTGATGGTTTCCTTTGCTGTGAAAAAGCTTTTAAGTTTGATTTGGCCCCATCTGTTTATTTTTGCTTTTGTTTCTTTTGCCTTCGAAAACTAATCTATTGAAACTATTGCTACGATTTATGTCCAAGAATATTTTGCCTATGTTCTACTTTAGAAATTTTATACTTCAGTTCTTATATATTTAGGTCTTTAAAATATTTTGAGTTTATTTTTATATGGTGTGAAGAAGTGTTCTAGTTTTATTAATTTAAAGGTAGCTGTCTATTTTCTCAATACAATTTCTTGAAGAAACTGTCTTTTCTCCATTGTATATTTTTGCCTCCTTTGTTGTGGTTTCTTTGTATATAAATGATTTTTTTTCTTCCTGCTGCTTTTAGGATATTCTCTTTATCTTTCATTTTTGCCATTTTACTTATGGTATGTCTTGGTGTGGATCTCTTTGGGTTCAACTAGTTTGGGAAACTCTGTGCTTCTTGTACTTAGATATACCTTTCCTTCTTAAGATTTGAGAAGTTTGCAGCCATAATTTCTTCAAATACATTTTAGATTTATTTTTTCTCTGATTCTTCTCCTCTGGAACCTCTGTTATGTGTAGGTTGGAATGCTTTACATTATCTCATAGATTGTATATGTTGCTTTAATTTTTTCATGTGTCTTTCTGTCTGCAGTATTTGTTGGGTGATTTCCATCATTCTATTTTGCAGATCACTTATTTGTTCATCTGTATTATTTAGTCTGCAATTCATTGTTTCTAGATTGTTTTTTATCTCAGTAATTTTGTTGTCTAATTTGGATTGGTACCTCTTTAATTTTCGAGTTCCTTGTTACAGTTATCTGCGTTTCTATTAATAATCTTTCTTAACTCCTTTAGCTTTTTTCTTACCTCTTTTTGAACTTGGAATCTAGTAGACCAGTAAGGTATGTTTCATTATTTGTTCTTTCAGTGAGTTTTTCAGTTCTTTGAATTGAGCATAGTTCCTCTGCTACTTCATTTTACTTAACTTTCTCTGTCTCTGTGAATTTCATTTAACAGTTATCTTCTATCATCTTAAAGTGGTGTTTTTATGTGGGAGCATCTCTGTATAGACTGTGTGAGCCCAATATTTTTGGTGTGAAGTCTATTTTTCTTAGGAATGCCATCCATGCCTTTCATTAGTTTGTGCTGGCTGTTATCCCCTTGACAGGGGGTGTCAGAGCCTGCATCAGATATTGCGTGGGGCCTCCTCTTTGCTCTGTAGCTGCCACTGCCCTATCGGGAGCAGGGTCTGCTTCCCAGATGTTGAAGTAGGAGCCCTGAGGGTCAGATTTTGTTAAGGCTCCTTTGCCATTGAGTGTATGTTCTGTCCCTAAGGGGTTGAGTACTGAAGCAAGTGAGGTCTGTGTGGTCACAGTGAACCTATGTTCCATCTATAAAGGTATCCAGGGCTCTGCCTGGGAGCAGCTCAAGTTTACTTCCCTTTCTACTTTGTGTGTTCTTGACCTAGTGCTTAGCTGGTGTTGGGGAATGGATGCTGTGGATGCTAGAACTGAGATGGTTGTGCAGCTGGCTGGGACCTGGACTGCCTCTGTGGTAGGTTTCTCCTCGGATCTTTCCACATGGGGAGGGTGGAGCCCACTGGTAAATGAATCTCTTCATACTCCCACCCATGGAATGTCTGCCAGAGATTTTTCTGCAGTCCCACCCGGTGTTTGTACCAAGAAAGTCTGCTACTTCTGGACCCACTCCTGCAGTGTGTATGTTTATAATGGGCTCAGAAGCCAGCCCTATCCTTGCTGAGAAATTGCCCACAAAGTTCACTGCAGCCAGGCCTGCCTTCACCTCTGTGTGCTGACAATGGGCTCCTAGGTTTGACCTAGACCACACCCTAGGTTCTCTGGGCTGTCTCTATTCAGCTAGACTGAGTTCTTTCCCAGGCACTCAAGATTCAGTGCCTAGTTGCTAGGCTTACTAGTAGCCTTGGCTTGGGTGCACTTCTAGCTGGGAATGGTGGGGAGGCAGACGCTGTTGGTGCCAGTCTGTCTCCCCCCCCTGATTTCTAGCAAGCCAGCTTATGTTTGTTCTCTTGTGAGTAGAGTCCAGCTTTTTCCAGGCCCTTTATCTGTCCCAGCAGACCTCATAGCAGGCAAGGGGCTCCTCAGGGTGAGAGCCTACCCATGTGGCCCTTCTCTCCTTCATAGATCCCTCCCAGGAGTGCCAGTCCCACTTAGCTTTTGATTTTGTCCTACCTTGTTATGTGGAGATTTTTATTAAAGCTTTAGTTGTATAAGAGATCTCCTGCCAGTCTCCAGTTGGTTTTCTATAGGAATCATCCCACATGTATATGTATTTTTGATGTGTTTATGGGAGGGGGTGAGCTCCACATCCTCCTACTTTGCCATCTTGGTCCTCCTCCCATAAGAACATTTGTAAATGTGAAATTATCAAACACGTTTGAGATAATATGGTACAAAACAAGAGAGAATTTATATAACAAAAAGGGAAAAATTTTAATCAATTGTAATCATGCCTTGTTCAATTGTTCAAGGAAAGAGGTTAAGATGATGAAGACACAAAAATCTTTATGGAATGATAAATAGGTGAGTGGAATTGTGATGATTAAAAGGGATGAGAACAGTTTCATAAATCTCTTAAAGTTTTTGAAGAATTGTACTGTTAAAGGGAGATATAGGATTGTGCCCTAACCAATGCTGAACACATATTAGATTCCCAGTAGATATTATAGAGCAAAACAATGAGTGATTGAATTAATAGAACTGGCTGGTAGAAGGAAAAGCAAAGATGAAAGATGTAGGGAAATATATATCATTTTAATATAAAGAAATGCTTTCTTAACAAGCTCTGTCCACAGACTTTCAAATCAGCAATTAACTTGGTTGAATTGAAAAATCAGGTTACAGTTATTTTTTTTCAGTATCATTAAAAAGAAAGACAGTGGTTCTTACTAAAATTGTACATCTTGCAAAAAGTTAGCCTTTTCTGTAACTGCTTCTAGCTACAAAATCTAGGCTTCACACTAGTATCCTTTTAAATTCTCATAATATTTTGAAATTAATTTTTACACATGGAAGCAATTTTAGGATGCAAGTTGTTCTAGGAAAGAAAATGTCAAATAATTTTTAATTAAATATGTATTTTCATCTGTTTCTAGCACAAACAAACCAATATTTGCAGTAGTAATAATATAGCTTATTGTCTGTCTTCTCTTATCTAGAAGCTGTGCTGAGAGTTTCATATATCTCTAACAATAATACCAAAACAGGTCTAGGACAGCCAAAGAATGTGTGTAGTATATAAACTCTCTTGGGTTTTGGGATGTTTGGTAGTTTACTCAGTGTCATTTATTAATTAATGGAGCACATATTTATATCTGCATCTGTCTTATTTTTTTTCTCATGTCCTTTTTAACTTATGTGATTTTCCCCCTGACAGAAATTCTTCCTTATGCTGTTGCTTCAATGCCATCATTATATATTGCCTAATCAACATTCTCTAGTAGGCAAAATAATACACAATTTATAGTAAAGTAAATCCCAGTAGTTTCATATGAATTAAATGATATCTGAAGATAAGTAAAAATTTAGCAAGCGCTTTTATAAGAAAAATGCCATACTGAAATACCATTGTCATTTTTGGAAAATGCATACTGACAGGAAATTTTAAAATTCATAGCAGATATTCCTGGGGAAGGCTTTTTTTAGAGTCAGAATATGAACTAATAATGGAACTCATGCAGGAAAGAATCTGTGAAGTACTGAGTTTGGTGTGATGGACAGAGAGATTTGAAGATAGGTAGCAATTTACGATAGCAACCATTCATCCAATATATTTTTTTTAATTATTAAAGTGAAAGAGTAGAAATGATACCAGTTATAAAATATAGAAAATCCTACAGAAGGCAAGGATCACTTAAGTATTTGCTTTTATAATGGAAACAAGATTTATTCACACACAGTATTCTATTCTCCTCTTCCTGCATGTAGTGAATTTTCTCTTTGCACAGTAAATTACCCTATCCTCTACCCTCTGTGAAAAGTTTGAACCCCCACTGAATCCCTTGAGATTGCACTATCTGCCTCCCAAATACATCAATCCTAAATTTTGTTTATTACTTCCTTGCTCGTCATTTTAGTTTTCTCTCATATGAATAAAACCCCAATAATTTTGCTTTCTTTGGAATTCATATAAAATGCATACAATATAAATATTCTTTAGTGATTTACTTGCTTTCATCAACAAATTCGTTTTCATTCCTGTATAATGGCCAAATATATATTGCTAAACAGCTATCCAAAATGAGTATACTGATTAAAAACACCACCATGAAAAGCATACGGAAGTTTCCATTACTTAAGATTATGCTCTTAAATCTTTGAAGTCAAACTTTTTATATTCAGTATGATAGGTGTGAAATAGTTTCTCCTCATCATTTTTAATTTGCATTTTCCTGATGACTAATGTATTGAACATTTAAAAATGAATTTCTTTTTCTGTAAAATATCTTTAAATATCATTTGCCTATTTTCCTATTATATGAGTTTTTCTTATTTAGGCTTTATCTAAATTGTAAACAAAACTACAGATTTTGTCATGATATGTGCACAAATATATTCTCAATATTTGTACCCTATTTTACCATATATTTAATGAGTAGAATTTTTAGATTTTTATATAATTCCTCATTTGTAAATTTTATACGTTTTGCCTTGATTAAGAAATATTTTCATGAGATGAAGTTATAAAGATATTACCTTAGGGAGTTCCCATCATGGCTCAGTGGAAACTAATCTAACTAGTACCCATGAGGATGCAGGTTTGATCCCTGGCCTTGCTCAATGGGTTAAGGATCCAGAATTGCCATAAGCTCTAGTGTAGGTCACAGACGCAGCTCAGATCTAGCATTACTGTGGCTGCGGCATAGGCCAGCAGCTACAGCTCCAATTTGACCCCTAGCCTGGGAACCTCCATATGCCATGGGGGCAGCTCTAAAAATAAAAAATAAAAAAATAAAAAGATATTATCCTATGTTCCCTTCTAAAATTTTACAGATTTATCTTTTAAAAATGTCTTTAATGTGTCTTTAATCCACACACATGCGTATATATTGTTGACTCTTGAGCAATGCAGCGGAAAGGGCTCTAACCTGCCACGCAGTTGAAAATTCACATATAGCTTAACAGTCAGTCCTCAGTATCTGCAGTTCCTTCACGTCTGTGAATTTTACAACCTCAAATCATGTAGTCCAGTAGTATTTACTCTTGAAAAAACATCCTTACATAGGCAGACCTGTGTAATTCAAACCTCTGTTAAGGGGCAACTGTATATATACACACATATATACGTATATATATGATATCTCAGTTTAGAACTTGTCATTTTACCTGCCTTGATATTGATACCACACCACATTAATTATAACTTTATAATAAATAAGAGTTTAAAAGAGAAGAAGGTTATGTCTTTCTTGTTTTCAGGCAAGCCATATTTAGGCCTAGCCACTATGATCTTCCTTATAAACCTTGGAATCTGATTACCCAGTTCTATAAATAAACTATTGGGATTTTCATTGGAAAGCCTTTAATATATAGGTCATTTGGAAAATAGTCTGTGACTTTAAGACATTGATGCTTTATTCCTTGGAATATGGCATACTCAGATATTTAGATGTCTATAATGTTTTACAGTAATATTTGATAATTTTCTCCATAAATGTACATTTTATTATATATTTTATTTCTATTCCTTTAATTTTAGTAAGTATTATAAATTATACATTTTATAAACTACAATATTTGACCATTTGTTACTGGCATAGAGAAATAAAACATTTCTTTACTAATCTTATGCATGATACACTTAATAAATTCCTTAATTATTCAAAAGGAAATTAGGTACATTTTTGGCCATATATATACACACATAACATTGAATTGTATTCTTTCAATTGGTGAATTTCGTGGTAGATAAAGTATGTCTCTATAAAATTATTTTATAAAAGATAAAAAGACAATCCTCTTGAACACCTACTGTGCCTGAAACCAGGATTCATACCCTAGGATCTCAGATGCAAAGAAAAAGGGGAATATAGTGACTGTTGACCAAATCATGTTATGTTGCCAGGCACTGTGCTGGATTCCAGCGTATGATACTACTTTCAATGATTGTCAAACAACAGTCCAGACCCTCACGAAACTTATGAACTGAAACTCAATTGCAGCGTCATGAATCAAAGACTCATGATCAGCAGCTATGATGACAAAGAACATCTGTGCGTGTGTTATGTCTTTGTGTTGATTGGCCAGGTGGATCGATCTGATCCTACTTTACCATCATCACCTCAGGGGAAGTCAGATGCAGTAATCATCTTTATTTCTTTAGCTAGTATGGATATCTGGTAAGAAGAAATGGTTTTCACTTATTTTAGCTCTCAGTAGATACATCTTAGGAAGTACCATTCTCAGATGATACTTTGATAAGGGATTTTATGAACACACCAAGTTATTAAATACAAATAACCCACCATAATTTGTACTTATGTTCTCATGGCTTTCCCCTCAAAAGAGAATATCCAATTCTACCAGGTTTTTCCTCTCTCAAGAACTACATTTGTGATTCTGATATTGTTATCACCTCACCTCAAATTAATAATTATAAGAGATGGTCGTTAAATAAACAGGCTTCAGTCAAAATAACACAATAAAAAAAGAAAGAAAAGATAGTTTTGTTCTACTTTCTTATCTCATTTTTATCAGTAGGTCTGGGAAAGAAAAGCCTTTTCTTGCTACTTTCACTCAAGGTACCTGAAATACTGCTTCATAGTTGAGAGCTTTCGTTCTTTCCTTCTCACTTCACTGAATGTGCTGTAGACTTCAAAGGTTATAAGGGACACAGCTTATCTGAGACAGCTGGAGAAGGAAACTTCTTAAGCACATATATGATACAAATACCACCAAGACTTGTTATTTGCAAAATCATACCCAGATTAGCATAGAAATTATGCAAGTTAATGTTAGCTGCAAAACAGAAATATATACTGTATACATTACTGCTCTTTTACTGACTTTTACAAGTTATATAATATTGTTCCCTAATTGTTCCAAGTACTTTGTATTGCTGAATGTACTATATAAACATTATGGCAGCAACTTTTCTGTCATCTTAGGCCATCTTCCTATTCAGTATTCCTTCTAAATGAATCAATGTTCTGTTCTTTTTAAAAGACAATCACAATTCCATCTAGGTCTCTGCATTTATCAATATATTTCTGTATATCTGTATATTTCTGTAGAGTCATAAATAAGTCTCACTGATACTCTTTCCCATTTATGTGGTATACTGTGACTTATACTGTCATACTGTGACTCATACTGTGTGTTAAATAAGTAAAGGAATGTTTCATTTGTTTAAATGATATACTGGTCATCAGATTAGCCTTCTTCAAGAAGGCAGGTTTGGATTCTTTCAGCTCCGAGGTTGAAAGCCCAACTCTGTGATAGGAGTGTGAACGTGAGTTGATATCTAACATTTTTGTGTAAATTGGTGTTCTTCTCTTTATAAGAAGGAAAATATTTATCTCAAAGTTTATTGCAAATATAAAGAAAGATAAAGTAGGAAACCAGCCATTAAGTAATTGTTCAAAAGGTTTTAGTTATCTTAATCATTATTATCACTCTTCTTGATAGTAGATATTAATTTTAAGATATAAATAAGAGTTAATAGTTAAGAGAGTAGAATGTCTTCATTTTTTAAATTGATGACCAAAACATGTCACAAGGCCTGCCATCCTTCCACCCTGTCCTTTTATCAGGTATCACTGATCAGTTACCTCCTTCTTTACTGAGCTGAGATGTGCCCTCAAATTCCTTTTCAAAACTACACCTTAACTTTCAGGTTTAGCTTATCTGTAAATTTATAATAAAGCTAATTTTGCTGTGTGGTTAATTTTGCTGAGGTTAATTTTGCTGTGTGGATCCAAGAACTTGAGAGCATGGGTCACTGCCTAGGAACTGTGGTCAAATTTGGGATGAAGCAGGAGAGGCATAATGGGCAGCAGAAGTTCAGCATAAGGTCAGATAGTGAGTAAGCAAATTCTGAAAAGGAAGTAAGGATTCTTATTACCTTGTTGAACCACCTAGAGCTTTGCACTGCTACCATTTGCTATTTGATGTGAACTTGAGTTAATATTCTACTTGAAGATAAATAGAGCCCTTAGCAATTTTTCACCAAGCATACAAAAGAATACAGCGCCATTCCTTACATTTACACATATCCTCTTTCCACAAGAAAAATGGTTGAAAATACACAAAGGATATTCTTCCTTTTGGGGTCACAGGGAACATGTCTGAATTGACTATGTTGTTTCTTATCTATTACCAAAGGAATGTTCTCTCTGGATTCCCATAGTGAGATACTATCACACCTTCAACTATGGGACATTTTTTTTTTTTCCAAGAAAGAGGTGGGAATAATATCCTTCAGTTCTGCACCTATGGTTATAAAAATGAATTCTGAGGTTATTGCAGTTTCCAATTTCTGCAGTCCATGCACTACTTTGTTTTCTTACCATATGATAAAGAGAAAGTAAAATGACAAAGTAAAAAAATAAGTTATCAAAGAATACTTCTTAAATTGGAGCTTGTCTTTTTCTTTTGTAGTGCCAACATTGGCAACTATTTGAATGTGGAAGACAAAAGACATCTGTAACACCAGAAAGGTCAATATGTGTTTTATATGAAAAGTTGCATTTGACTTGAGTTTTCTTAGCAAAATTTCCAGGTGCTTTCCAATGCTTTATATCACTATTTATGTCAAATAGCCTATCAGGAGAGTCTGAAGCATAAAATGAATTGGAAGATGGGAAAGCACTGTTGAAGAGAGTAGCATGAAATCAATGTCAGATTGGTCCCTCCAGCACTGGGGATACCTAGATGTTTGGTATATCCTAGATCTTATGCATCTGGATACTCAGTTCTTCAGCTGCCACTGCCCTGTTATTTTACATTTATGCAAACGTTGCATAGATATCTTTGTTAAAAGATTTAATTTTAGCAATGGGAAGGTCTCTTTCCATTAGCTTTACCTTCATTAACTTGTCTATCTAGATATCTTTGTCTCAATATTTTCTGATAAATTTGCTCATATTATACATGCCCTGTATCCCTACTGTGGCAGAATTTAAAGAGCAGCAACTGTTGAAGATGCTGGAAAAGTTGGGCAGTGTGAAATAGTACATGTTTGCTCTAGGGTAATTCTCAAATTTCTAGTTGCTTAAACATTGTCTAAAGAGTATGATTCAATTGATTTCTAGGCTATACCCCAGATGATCTGATTCTGCAGGTCTAGGAAAAGGGGAAAGAATTTTGTTTCTAGCATTGTCCAAGGCAGTATTGCTCTTGGTATAAGACTACACATTAAATATCTCTCAATTATGATACCAGTAGTCATTTTTTAGGGTAGTTTGTTGACAGATTTTAGAGAAGGAACTTTCACTTCGGATGTAATCCTCTTTCTTTATCTTTTGACATATAATGTGGCAGGTGTATTCTTAAGCTAGCAGTGATGTCTCATTTGATTCACAAATGGGAATGTCAAGAAGAGAAGTACAGTGCTTCTTGTGTCTTTGGACAATGATCACATTCTACACATAATCCAAATGTAATCTGATATCCTCTGTTTTGCACTTCTGAAAGCTCAAATTACAATGTCTTTGAACCTGTTTCACCAATCTAACCAAACAGAAATATAGCATTCCTAAAAGTATCCTCTGTTATTCCGCATAGTCCCTCAAAAGGGGACATAGCTTACAAAAAGTTCATTAGGTACAGGCAATTGTCATTTCAATTATGTCCTTCCTCCCATGCTTGGTTCCCTGCTTCACAGTCTCTTTTGCAAGTATCAGTGCTGCCACTCAACATTGTCCACTCACTGCAAATGTACTATCTATGTACTTAAAATGCAGCATGACAATGGGAGAAAAATTTATGTATACATGTATGTGTAACTGGGTCCCTATGGTGTACGGTGGGAAAAAAAATGTGTGTTGGGAGAAATAACAATAAAAAATTAATTAAAAAAAAAAGAAAATTTCTCAAGCTACCAATCTTCAAAGTGCCAATCTTCAATCTGATGTTTTTCTCCCCTAAAAGATGCAAAATATTGAGATTTACTGGGGTAACCCTGTCCAAATATCCACTAATTCTTTTCATAGTTAATGGAATATGCAGTAAATCTTGACAGTTTTTTTTTTAATATTTTAATGTATTCCTATCTTTTGTTATCCACAATACTGGTTAAGGCTTTCATTACCTCTTGTCCAGATTACTGAAATAGTCTCTTAACTGGTCTCCCTCTGTACTTACTCCTATAAAATCTATCTTTTCTACAGTCAAAGAAAGATTTATCTAAACACATAATTATGCTACTTTTAATTAGATCTGTGTGTTTCCTGCATTATAGGATATAGGTAAACAAATATCCAGATTTGATCTTTAAAGTGGTCATTATTAGGCAATTATGGGAACCAGAAGTGCTTAGTAACATTCCCTGTGAATAGAGGAACCATTATACATATGAATGGAACTTCTGTTAGGTATGTATTTGAAGATATTAATTCAGTGTCTTCTATATAGGAAAAAATACATACCCTAATTTTCAGTGTTTGGATCAGCAGTTCAGAAATAACTGTCTTGAGCTAAAAATGAGACTAACTAAACAAAATGATAGAGGACTGGAAATGAATCACATTTTGATTTCTATAATAAAAATTACTGCCTTGATATCAGTGAGGAATTAATAGGAATCAGATTATAAAGGTTTTGGTGACAATAAAATATGGAGAAATAATGAGGATGATGTAAGGAACATTACATTGTTAGTATAGATTTCGAGTAAAAATTATTGGTTGTTCAAATTGTTCTCAATATAAGAACATTATTTTATTGCTATCTTTATATTTAATAACATTGATCTAATACACTGTTGAATGTCAAACATTACATTTACTTAATCAACAGATAATCAGCAGAGAACAAATTTTGGGGAATTCAAAGGACTCATTTTTTAATGAGACTGGGGAAGAATGGGGGTAATAATTCTTTCAAATTTGGATAACCTGGCACTTGAATTAGTCCTGCTGTTCCCATGTAATGTCCCCAAATAGCAAACAATCCTTCTGTCCATGCTACCTAGCTTCTGCAAAACTCCTATTTTCATGGTGCTGGGAGGCCAGGAAACCCTAATAAATGTCAAAAGAAATATGAAAAAAATACATGGAAAGGCACTAGTCAGGTGGATGATACTCCCTGCTTTTAAATTCAATTTCTACTGATCCTATTCCAGGCTTCTTTAATTAAAAAAAAAAAAAACTTGTGATAATCCCAAATGTAATATTCAAAAGAAGAACCCTCAATAGCTCAAAAAATAGGGAGGTTATAACTCATTTCTGTAGTCTCAGGAAATGAGGGAAGGGGATTCTTGACCTATACCGTCTTGAAACTGTTCCTGATCCCACTCCACAATCCCTCCTCCCACTTGCCTGTCATGAACCTATTTTAGGGTTCTAACTCTATAGAGAAACAGAACAAATGTAGAAGAATTAATAAGCAGATAAGATATTTTTAACAAGGTAATTTTATTATTACCAATTGCTGTGTAATGAGTAAATTACTTGAAATGTAGCATCTTAAAGCAGCAAACATTTCTTCTGTTACAGAAGTTGTGAGGATCAGGCATCTAAGAATATCTTAGTTGGATGATTTCTGGATCAGAGTTTTTATGAGGTTGTCTTCAAGTTGGCTCTAAAGACTTCAGTGGCGTTGGAAAATGCCCTTCAATACTTGTTCTTGTGGTTGTCGAGAGGAGGCTTCAGTTTCTGTCTCTCCACTTGCATTTTATCAGTTCTTTCAGTACTTTGCTTGGAAATCTCAGCTAGATCATCCAGTTACTAGAGGCAACACTGTTGCTAAAAATGTCTGTCACTTCCAAGCAAGGACTACCTTTCCTCAATTTTCCAGTAACACTTTGTTCTGATTTTATAAGTCCTTGCTTGCAGCTTTATTCATGATCACATGGCTTTAAGGCTTCAGATAACCTTCAGTTATCCTTCTTCAAGGGTAATATTTGAATAGTGATCTAAAGGAGTAAGAGAGAGAACTATGTAGCTATCAGGGGTGAAACATTCCCATTAGAGGGAGTAGAATGCACAGATTCGCTGAAGTAGAGGTTCTAATTTATCATTTTGTATATACACACACATACACACACACCTAAAGGAAAGTTTGGTCAAAAATAGCACAAAGGCAAGTATGTCTGCAGCAAAATTAATAAAGGTAGAACTAGTATGAGTAGGAGGAGAGTAATAGCAACTAGTACGATCAGTAGAGGGATTATAGATTACTGTAAAGACCTTGGCTTCCTGCTGATTGAGGTGGGAAGGTAATGGAGGAATTGCAATCTAGCTTAAGTTATAAAAGAATCATCCTGGCAGATATATGGAGTATAATTCTGTGTGTGTGGTGTATGCGTGTATGTTTGTGTGGTCATGAAATGTAGGCCAGTTAGGAAGCATTACAGTCCAGTGCAAGATGATGGTGCCCAAAGCTTGGCTTACAACATGGAACTTATCAAGAAATTGCTGAATTTAGGATATTTCTAAAGGAGTATCTTGAAGCCTCTCTTTTTGTGGATCCATATTACTACGGGGAGTTAATGACAAGTCATAATTTTATAACACTTAAGACTTGAGATCCTTAGCATTTGATTGTAAAACCAAAAGTATGAATTTAGAGAATGTCAGATTACAATCCTGGTAAATACATCACTGTCCTATATCTAAAGCCTGAGGTCAAATTATAGATCAAGGAGTTCCCTGGTGGCCTACTGGTTAAGGACTCAGTGTTGGCACTGCTGTGGCTCAGATTACTGCTATGTCTCAGTTTCAGTCCCTGGCCTAGGTACTTCTACATGCCATGGGCACAGGCTAAATAAATAAATAAATGAAGTATCAGTCAATAAAAATGTATTTGATCATTACACAGATAGTCCAGCTTCAACATCAGGTTTGGAAATTGAAAATTCCATTGAACCTTTCTTTACTTGTATTTATACAAACAAACTAGTTCTAATTTATCATTTTGTATATACACACACATACACACACACCTAAAGGAAAGTTTGATAGGTAAAAGTGGCAGATGACACCTGATATATAATAGAATAGTAAAAGACAAGTGCCTTGGTGTCTGTGCTTATTAGATAAGAAATAACTAATAACTGAAATTGTACCTCAGTAGTCAATCTTCAATTAGTTGTTAATGCATAGATTACTTTACCATTAACTATGCTTTTGAAATGTATTTAGGAAGAGCTCCCTTAAA
Source organism: Sus scrofa (assembly GCF_054392235.1). Classification (NCBI taxonomy): domain Eukaryota; kingdom Metazoa; phylum Chordata; class Mammalia; order Artiodactyla; family Suidae; genus Sus; species Sus scrofa. The sequence goes on along the minus strand of NC_139385.1, from coordinate 111,642,519 downwards.
ATTCACAGGCAAAGAAACTGTGGAAAGTGAAGAATTCTGGTTAGGAAAGCTGATGTTTCAGAGATATTATTTCAAAGACAAATTGAAAGTAGATAGTAGTATATTTTCCATCTCTTTATCATCTTGTGTTGAATAAAATTCAACATCTTATGTTTAATTTAATGTAGAAATGCATTAAATTCTATATGAAAGTAAAAGTTGTATAGGGCAGATCCCAGTTATGGAGAAGTCCCAATTTCTCTAGGTATGGCTCAGCACTGCTGCCCCTCAAGTCTATTCTGCATCTGTTTGTACCCTAACCTCAGTGTAATAAGAGACAATATTTAGACACTGAAGATTGTTCTTTAGTACCCCCAGTCATCCTTCACCTATAGGTAGTCCTGTCATATGCTTCTTTTGGGTACTGTTATGATGTCTACTACTATAGTACTATATAGTACTATATCTTTTGTCTAAGGTCTACTGTCTGTCAGCCATGTTTTTAGAGTATTTACTAGATAATCATTACGTTTGCAAGGAAACTTTTCATCTGAAGTTGTAAATAATATCTGATGGGTATTGGAGGTTATTCTTGGAATGGAGTAGGACTTCATAAAGTGTATTTTTAATAATAAACCTCATGTTTTTATGGAATACATCTGCATTATAAATCTTGTGCCAATGCCCAAAGTATTCTTGATATTTATTCATTTAAAAAAAACTAGCAATTTTTGTGATATATCCTTGAAAAATGGCTAGATACTGCACATATTTAATGGAGGTTTAAGATTTGAAATCTTAATGGAGGTTTAAGGTTTGAAATAAGAGATTGAGACATTTTTAGATATTGAGACATTTTTGGAGATCAAGGCATTTTTATCTTCTATTATAATACTTTGGTCCTTTGTTGCTGACTTCACACTCATTCTTAGAGCAAACTTTTAGGTGGTGAGATAGTGCTAGTGAAACCTTCAGATTTGTATTTAATTTGTATTAATAATAATTGAATTAATACTATTTACCAGGTATTATGCTCAGTATTTTCACAGGTTACCTAATTTAGTTCACAAGCAGGCATGATTTAGTACTATTATTCAAAATGGAAAATAAAACTTAAGTAAAATTGATGCATCACAGACCCTGTTTAGATCCAGGTTTTTATTTCCAGTCCAGTATTCTCTGCCTTCCACCCAAAGTCACTTAATATCCTGCAAAGAAGTTTCACATCCTTAACCATTAGCTTTAAACATCTGTGACAGTTATAATCAGAGACGACCTGCTAATCCTACTGCATTCTGGGTTATTATTTCTTGAATACTATTTTAGTCTGAGGGTTAGTAGTATAAAAGTAAGCACCCAGCTACATATCACAGTTAATTATTCAAAGTCTTCAACATTTTTCCAGACAGAGCTTCACTTTTAAATTATTAATTTTTATTTCATTTTCTCAGGGGTTTGAATAAAAGCCAAGATTGGAGCTTTGGTTTTCTCAAATTGAGCTAGATTAAATTATATCTTGTCTTTATTGTGTCATGCAATGGCCTGGAATTATAAATAGTACTAATATGATTGCCCTGGTTCACTTTACTATACACATGACTACTAAAACCAACCTAAATTAATTAAACAAGTTTTAATTTGATTTTTAACCTTTTAAGCAGCCCAAAATAAGAGAGAAGATCTAATTTAGAAAACAGAAATGCCCGGGATGCCAAATCAAATTTAATCCACATAACAAGACAGACATTGACTGGGAACACATTTCTATGGACCAATTTATGCCCTAAAGAGAGACCAAAAATGTTAATCCTGTACGTAAGAGACTTGGATTTAGAAAATGTTTATTGATAGACCAAGGGACCTGGGTTCAGCATTAGTAGATAACTCATCTACTTTAGGATGTATGTTTATTCTCTATGAAAGCCATCTAGGCTTCTTTATTTTCCTTTTTAAAAAAATTGTATTGGCATATAGTTGATTTACAATGTTGTGTTAGTTTCAGGTGTACAGCAAAGTTAATCAGTTATACATATACATATATCCATTATTTTCCTTTTATGTCTTTTTCTACATCATACTTGTTAGAAATATTTTATTGGAGGTAGTACTGGAGGCAGAGTAGGACTTGGCAAAGTCTTTTGATTTAGTTAAAAAGGATATATGTGCTCTGTAATAAAAGTACTAGTGATGATGACGGCATTGGTGATAATGCCAACATTGGTTGAATGTTTAATGTGTACCAGACCCTATTCTAAGTTCTTTACATTTAGTAATTTAGTACTTATTGCAGCCCCACAAGATGGGTTACTATTATCACCTCTATTTTATAATGAGGAACATAAGGGGCATTTTTTTCCAGTTAATTGTAGAGGTATTGTCTTCTTTTTGTGTTTGTTTTTTATAATCCCTAGATACATGTATTCAATAAATATCTGCTAAGACTTGATGCTAGAAGTACCATGGTCAACATAATTTATATCTTTACCTCAACAGGCTCAAAATTAAACAAGAAGCAAATATGAGAAGTTATAAATTATACCTATGGATAAACCCATATGAGGGACTATTGGATCTTAACATTCCTGTGGAGGGAGATAAACATGTATTTTAAAAAATTATATGTCAAGTGATAATAACTGTTACACAGGAAACTAAAGTACAGAAGGGAAGTAGGGAGGGCCTAAGTAATGGGGCAATTTTAAATAGGAAGACCTGGGAGGAAAGAGACCCTTGAAAGTAAAAATATTTGAAAAAAGACCATATATTAATGAGAGAAGGAGACATTCAAATATCTGGAGAAATACTAGTTATGTCAAACAGAAAAGAGGGAACAAATGCAAAGGTTCCAAGGTAGAATAATTGCTGATATGTTGGTGAAACATTAGGAGGCTATTGTGGTTGGACAGATGTAAGTAAGGAAGCAATAATAGGAGATAAACATCAGTTCAGCAATGGAAGTACCATTTCCTAGTAAGAATTTGCAAACTATTGTGAGTTTTTCTTTTCTTCTTCCTTTATCTATTGTTTGTTTATTTTGCTTGGAAGTGAGTTGAGGAATCATTAGAAGGCTGCAATCAGAGAGTAAAATAGTTTGTTTTCCATTTTTAAAGTAAATTTTATCTACTGCGTTGAGTACAGATTTTAGAGAGATAAGGAAGGATGTTAGAATACCAGTTAGACAAAAAGTTAGATTGATGAAATATAGAATGACTGATGACTTTGAGAGTGATAAAATGGAAATTAAATTCAAGAATTAGTCTGGGAATTCCCATCGTTCTTCAGCAGAAAAGAATCCAACTAGGAACCATGAGGTTGCAAGTTTGACCCTTGGCCTCACTCAATGGGTTAAGGATCCGGCATTGCCTTGAGCTATGGTGTAGGCCACAGATGCGGCTCAGATCTGGCACTGCTGTGGCTCTGGCATAGGCTGGCAGCAACAGCTCCAATTAGACCCCTAGCCCGGGAACCTCCATATGCCATGGGAGTGGCACTAAAAAGACAAAAGACAAAAAAAAAAAAAAGAATTAGTCTAATTTACACATTGATAACACAGTAATTAAATATAACTGCAATATTTAGTATAATAGAAAATGCCTTATATTGTCTTATGCTTGGGGATTTCTATAGCCAATAAACTCAGTAAATGTTAATTAGGATAAAGTCATTCACTTCTTTGCCTCTTGAATTCAATTAATTTCATTATCCATTGGCAAAAGCCATATCCCATCTGAGGTAACAACTTCTCAAAAATTTAATGATTAAATATTCATTTGAAAAAACATGAGCTTTGGCTCTTACCCATGCCACAGGTCAAGACTAATATGAAATGCATCAAAAATACAAATGTCAAGTTAAAACAGTAAGACATCTAGAAGAAATATTGGAGAAAACTCTTCATAAACTAGGGACAAGTAAAATTTCTGTTAAAAATCAAAATGCAAAACCATTAAAAAAGTAATGAATGCACCTTTTTTTTCAAAATGAAAAGACTTAGTCTTCAAAAGATAGTTTTAAAAAATGAAAAGATACTGGGAACAGTAAGATGGTGGAGTAGAAGAACTGGAGCTCACCTTCTCTCATAAAAGCAACAAAATAACAACCAACCGCTGAACAGCTTTCAACCCTCGACTTCAAACCATCAAAAAAGATATCCTACTCCAGAGGAAAAATAGGAGGTCACATCAAGATGGTAGGAGGGGTAATTATGTGATATAAGCAATCCCATCCATGCAGGGTGGGCAGCCCACAGACTGGAAACTAACTGTATCACATAGACTCACCTATGGGAATGAAAGTCCTGAGACTCACATCAAGTCCCTTAGCCTGGGGATCTGGCATTGGGAGAAAAGGAGCCTCTGGAGCATTTGACAATGAAGGTCAATGGGGCTTGTGTGCAAGAGCTCTACAGAACTGGCGGAAACAGAGACCCCATTCTTGAAAGGTGCACAGAGGCTTTCATGTGCACTGGGTCTCAGGGCAGAACAGAGACCCCATATAAATCTGGGTCAGATCTGACTGCAGTTCATGAAAGATCTCCTGGGGAAATGGGGTGACTGTGGCTCACTGCAGATGAAGGTCATTGAAGGCAAAATCTCAGGAATAATCATCAGTGTGTGCTCCTCTATAGGTGGCCATTTTGAAAAATCTTGCCCCCCCAGGCCAAACAGTAATCCTGGTAGGACCACAGCTCCACCCTTCAGCAAACAGGCTCCCTAAAGACACCCAAGGCACAAAGCCACGTCTAATCTCACCCAGAGACAAAGCCCCATGCACCCGAGGGTTAAGAATCAGCTCCACCTATGCTTGGACAGGTACCAGTCTCTCCCATAAGGAAGCCTACAGCAACATCCTGTACCAACAACAGCCACAAGGGCAGAGACATCAGAAGCAAGGGAGGATACAACTTTATTGTCTGCAAGAAGGAGACCCCAGCAAAAATCTATACATGATAAAAAGGCAGAGAATTATGACTCAAATAAGGGAGCAAGAAAAAACCCCAGAAAAACAGCTACGTGATCTGGAGATTATCAGCCTCCATGAAAAAGACTTTAGACTAATAATAGTGAAGATGATTCAAGATTTTGGAAATAAACTAAAGGCAAAGATTGATAAATTATAAGAAACATTGAGGAAAGAAATACAAGATTTAAGGATTAAGCAAGCAGAAATGCAAAATGCAATACTGAAATAAAAATTTCATTAGACATAACCAAGCAGAATACAGGAAGAAGAACAAATAAGCAAAGTGGAGGACAGACTATTGGAAATAACCGATGTGGAACATAAAAGAGAAAGAAGATTGAAAATAAAGACAGTCTAAGAGAATTCTGGGACAATGCTAAACCCACCAACATCCATATTATAGGGTTGCCAGAAGGAGAAGAGAGAGGGAAAGAGAAAGAAAATATTTGAGGAGATAATAGCTGAAAACTTCCCTAACATGGGAAAGGAATCACTCACTCATATCCAGGAAGCACAATGAGTACCATATAAAATAATCCCAAGGAGGAAAAACCCAAGACACATATTAACCAAACTGACCAAAATTAAAGACAAAGAGAAAATATTGAAAGCAGCTAGGGAAAAGAAATAAAAACATACAACCTGAAACCTGATAAGATTATTGGCAGACTTTTCAGCAGAAACTCTGCAGGACAGAAGGGAGTGGCATGATATACTTGATGAAAGGAAAAAACCTCCAACCAAGATTACTCTACCCAGCAAAGCTCTCATTCAGAGTTGAAGGAAAAAATCAAAATCTTTACAGACAAGCAAAAGCTAAGAGAATTCAACATGACTAAATCAGCTTTACAAGAAATACTAAAGGAACTTCTCTAGATGGAAAAGAAAAGGCTACAAGTAGAAACAAAAATATTCCCAATGACAAGGCTCAGCAGTAAAGGCATACATATAGTAAAGGTAGGAAATCATCCAGACACAAATGTACTACCAAAATCAGAAGTTGTGGGAAGAGGAGGCTACAAATGCAGGACAATGGAGATGAACTCGCAATTATGAGACAAACAACTTAAAATAATCTTATATATCTTGTATGTATGTGTATATGTGTGTGTGTGTATATATATATATATATATGTGTGTGTGTGTATATATACACCTATATCAGAACCTCAAGGTAACTGCAAAACAAAAATATACAACATATACACATACAAATAACAAAAATCAACTCAAATACAACAGTAAATATAGTCATAAAACCACAAGAGAAGAGAACAAGAGAAGAAGGGAAGAAAAAAAGACCAAAAAAACAAATCCAAAACAGTTAGTATAAAATGGCATTAAGAACATAAATATCAATAAATACCTTGAATGTAAATGGAATAAAAGCCCCAACCAAAAGACATTGACTGGCTGAATTGGCACAAAAACAAGACCCATATATATGCTGTCTTCAAAAGACCCACTTCAGTTCCAGGAACACATATAAATTGAAAGTGAAAGGATGGGTGAATATATTTTATGCAAACAGGAATAAAAATACTAGGATAGCAATATTCATATCAGACAAAATAGACCTTAAAATAAAGAATATTATAAGAGACAAAGAAGAACATTACATTATGATCAAAGGATTAATCAAAGAAGAAGATGTAACAATTGTAAATATATATGCACCCAACATAAAATCACCTCAATATATAAGGCAACTGCTAACAACATTAGGAGAAATTAACAATAATACAATAATAGCTGGGTACTTTAACACCCAACTTATAGGAATGGACAGGTCATCCATACAGAAAATCAACAAGGAAACACAGGCCCTAAATGAAGAATTAGACCAGATGGACTTAATAGGTATTTATAGGACATTCCATCCAAAAGGAGCAGAATACACATTTTTCTCATGTTCAAATGAAACCTTATCTAGTATTGATCATATTCTGGGCCACAATTTAAGCCTGGAATATAAATGGCAAATTTAAGAAAATTGAAATCATATCAAGTATTTTTCTGACCACAATGCTATACAATTGGAAATCAAAAAGAAAAAAAAACCCAAACATGTGGAGACTAAACAACATGCTAATAAACAACCAAGGGATCACTGAAGAAATCAAATCAAAAAATAACTAGAAACAAATGAAAACAAAGACGCAACAATCCAAAACTATGGGATGCAACAAAAGCAGTTCTAAGAGGGAAGTTTATAGCAATTAAAGCCTACCTAAGGAAATAAGAAAAAGCTCAAATAAAAAAACCCAACTTTACATCTAAAGCACCTAGACAGAGAAGAACAGACAAGATGTAAAGTTAGCAGAAGGAAAGAAATCATAAAGATCAGAGCAGAAATAAATGAATTAGAAATGAATAAAACCATAGAAAATATCAATTAATCTAAAAGCTGATTCTTTGAAAAGATTAACAAAATTGACAAACCCTTAGCCAGACTCACCAAGAAAAAAAAAAGAGAAGACTCAATAAATCAGAAATGAAAAAGGAGAAGTTACAATGGATACCAAAGAAATACAAAGGATCATAAGAGACTACTACAAGGAACTATATGCTAATAAAATGGATAACCTAGAACAAATGTACAAATTCTTAGAAAATTACAATCTTACAAGACTAAACCAAGATGAAATAGAAAAGATGAACAAGTCAGTCACAAGTACTGAAGTTGAAACTGTGATTTAAAAACTTCCAACAAACAAAAGTCCAAGACCAGATTGCATCACAGGCAAATTCTATCAAACATTTAGAGAAGAGCTAATACTTATCCTTGTAAAAATATTCCAAAAATTTCAGCAGAAGGAACACTCCCGAACTCATTCTGAGGCCATCATAACCCTGATAATGAAACCAGACAAAGATACCACAAAAAAGAAAATTATAGGCCAGTAGAAATGATGAACATAAATGCAAAAATCCTCAGCAAAATACTAGCAAACCAAATCCAACAATACATTAAAAGGACTGTACACCATGATCAAGTGAGATTTATCCAAGGGACGCAAGGATTTTTCAATATCTGTAAATCAAAAAGTGTGATACACCACATTAAAAAACTTAAGAATAAAAACCATATGGCTTAATAGATGCAGAAAAAACATCCAATACCCATTTCTGATAAAAACCTTTCAGAAAGAGGGCATTGAGGGAACCGACCTGAACATAATAAACACTATATATGACAAACCCAGAGCTAACATCATTCTCAGTGGTTAAAAGCTGAAAGTTTTCATACTAAGATCAGGGACAAGACAAGGATGTCCAGTCTTGCCACTACTATTCAACATAGTTTTGGAAGTCCTAGCCATAGCAATCGGAGAAGAAAAAGAAGTAAAAGGAATACAAACTGGAAAGGAAGACGTAAAACTATCACTATTTGCTGATGACATGATACTATACTTAGAGAATCCTAAAGATGCGACCAGAAAACTGTTAGAGCTCATCAGTGAATTTGGTAAAGTTGCAGGGTACACAGTAATTAACTGCATTTCAACATACTAACAATGAAAGATCATTAAGAGAAATTAGGGAGACAATCCCATTTACATTTCTTCAAAAAGAATAAAATACTTAGGAATAAACCTACCTAAAGAGACAAAAGATATGTACTCTGAAAATTATGAGACTGACAAAATAAATCAAAGATGACACAAACAGATGAAAAGACATACCACGCTTTTGGATTGCAAGAATCAATATTATCAAAAGACTATACTCCCCAAGGCAATCTACAGATTCAGTGCAATCCCTATCAAATTAACAAGGACATTTTTTCCACAGAAAAATGGGATTGTAAATTTGTGCAATCACTGTGGAAAACAGCATGGAGATTCCTCAGAAAACTAAAAATAGAACTACCATTTGACCCAGCAATCCCACTCCTGGGCATCTATCCAGAGAAAACCATGACTCACAAAGACGCATGTACTCCATTGTTCATTGCAGCACTCTATTCTGTAGCCAATACATTGAAGCAATGTAAATGTCCATTGACAGAGGAGTGGATAAAGATGTGGTACATATATACAATGGAATATTACTCAGCCGTCAAAAGGAATGAAATAATGGCTTTTGAAGCAAACTAGAAGTTACCATGCTTAGTGAAATTAGTCAGACAGTGAGACACCAACGTCATATGCTGTCACTTATACGTAAAGTCTAAAAAAAGACACAATGAATTTCTTTGCAGAACAGATACTGACTCAGAGACTTTGAAAAATTTATGGTTTTCAAAGGGGACACATTGTGGTTAGGAGGGCTGGGCTGGAGGTTTGAGGGATGGGATGGGGGTTTTGGATAGACATGGTATAAAATTTGGTTGTAGTGATCATTGTACAACTATATATGTAATAAAATCCATTGATTTGAGAATTAAAAAGATATTGAGAAGATATATTTATGTATTCTCCCAACATTTTATATATACACATATATGTGCTGATGTTTTATATATATTATATACATATAATGCTCTTCAAAAGATAGCATTAAAAAGAGGAAAGAAGATCAATACTGAAAGAAGATATATATGTATTCCTGACCTGATAATTCTCTCATATACATATATTCTTATATTGATAAATATATGGTAATTTAAATTTATAATATATAAATTTTTTCATACAATATAAAATAGCATGCTTATGTATTCTCTCATATATATTTACAGATATACTGATAGGTATAATGATATATTAATAAACATGTATCAGTATGTTGATAAATATATGCCAATATAATTTTATAATAGAGGAGATAAAAAAAACTCATAACCAATATTTTAAAAAACTAAAAACCTAACACAAAATAAGAAAAATATTTGGACACTTCTACAAGGATATATAAATGACTAATAAGCATATAAAAAGATCTGTAACCATATTAGTTCCATGAAATATGCCAATTAAATTAATGAAATAAAGTGATATTACTACATAGCTCATGCAACAATTAGGAAGGTGAGAGTTTTAAAAACAGACAATGCCAGTTAAGTTATTAGCAATGATGTGGATCTACTGGGACTCACATGTATTCCTGTTGGGAATGTGAAATAAAAAACTTCTTTTGGAAAAAAAGTTGAAGTTTTTTTTTTAATTTAAATATAACCTTACCATAAAAATCCCAAGAAAAATGAAATTATGTGTCTATTAATAAGCTGATACATGAATATCCACTGCATCTTTATTTTTTATAGCTAAAACTTGAAAGCAATTCAAATATTCATCAACAGCTGAATAGATCAATTGTGGTATATTTATACAATGAAATACAATTCATTCATAAATAGACACAAAGTACTAATACACATAAAAACATGGGTGAATTGCCAAAAGATTGTACTGAATGAAAGGATCCAGACACAAAGGAAAAAAATGGTATTAGATCCTATGAATATGACTCTTTAAAAGAAACCAGTCTAATTTATACCAAGAGAAAACAGATTAGGGTTTACCTGGGTTTGTGATGTAGGGAGAGGATTGATTAGGAAAGACACAATAGTGTTGCCATGTTTAACAAAAATAAATAAAATAAAATAAAATAAAATAAAATAAAATAAAATAAAATCATAAAACAACATAAAATAAAGAAAATACAAGATGCCTATTTTAATCTGAATTCAGATAAATAATGGATTTTTAAAACCTTTGTCTCAATTATTACATAGGACATACTTATTTTATGAAATTCAGATTTAACTACACATCCTGGCAGATAAAAGGCAACATCTATTTATGTAAAAAAATCCCTTCAGAAAGTGAACTTAGAGGTAACATAATTTAAAATAATAAAGGCCATATATGACAAACCCACAGCTAAAATCACATTCAACGGTGAAAACCTGAAGCATTACTTCTAAGATCAGGAACCAGACAAGGATGGGCTCTCTTACCACTGTTATTCAACATAGTTTTGGAAGTCCTAGCATAGAAATCAGATAAGAAAAAGAAATAAAAGAAATATAGGAGTTCCTGTTGTGGAATAGTGGAAATGAATCCGACTAGGAACCATGAGGTTGTGGGTTCAATCCTTGGCCTCACTCAGTGGGTTAAGGATCTGGTGTTGCCATGAGCTATGGTGAACGTTGCAGACATGGCTCAGATTTGGCATTGCTGTGGCTGTGGTGTAGGCCGGCAGCTGTAGCTCCCATTAGAGCCCTAGCCTGGGAACATTCATAGGCTGATAGCATGGCCCTAAAAAGAAAAAAAAAAAGAAAAAGAAAAATATCCAAGTTGAAAGGAAGTAAAAAAACTGTCACTAATTACAAATGATTTTTATATTATACTTAGAAAATCCTAAAGAAGAGGTCATCAGAAAACTATACAACTTATCAAAAATTCAGTAAAGCTGTAAGATATAAAATTCAATTACAAAAATAAAACCAAAGACATAGACTAACATGAAAAATAAGACCCATACATAAGCTGCCTACAAGAGACCCATATCAGATCTAGGGACACATAGAGACTGAAATTTAGGGAATGATAGAAATTATGGTATTCCACACAAATTAAATTCAAACAAAGCAGCATAGTCCCTGCTGTGGCTCAGCAGGTTAAGAAGCTGACTGGCATCCATGAGGTTTGATCAGCAGATTTGATCCCTGACCTTGCTCAGTGGGTTAAGGATTTGGCATAGCCTCAAGTAGCAACGTAGGTCACAGATACAGCTGGGATCTGGAATTGCTGTGGTTGTGGTATAGGCTGGCAGCTGCAGCTCCATTTTGACCCCTAGCCTGGGAAATTCCATATGCACAGTTGTGGCCCTAAAAAGAAGAAAAGAAGCTGTAATAGGATTATTCATATCAGACAAAATAGACTTAAAAAAAAGACACAATAGACAAAGGAGACTATCTAATGATCAAGGAATCAATCCAAGAAGAAGATGTAATAATTGTAAATATATATAAACCCAAGGTAGAAACACCTCAATATACACACAGTAAGAGTAGGGTATTTTAACACCCAACTTTCAATAATGGACAGATCATCAAGGCATAACAATCAACAAAGAAACACATGTCTTAAATGACACATTAGACCAGATAGCTTTAATTAATATCTATGGAACTGTCATCTGAAAGCAACAGACTACCCTTTCTCCTCAAGTGCTCATGAAACCTTCTCCAGGATAGATCACGTCTTGAGCAACAAATCAAACTTCAGTAAATTTAAGAAAATTGAAATGATATCAAGCATTTTTTCCAACCACAGTGCTATGAAACTAGAAATCAACTAAGAAAAAAAAAAAAAGAAACTTCAAAAAAACAAACAAATGGAAGCTAAAGAATATGCTACCGAACAGCCAATGGATCACTGAGGAAATCAAGGAAGAAATCAAAAAAATACCTAAAGACAAATAGCAATGATAAAAAAAAAAAAGGGATCCAATACCTAAGGGAAACAGCAACAGCAGCCCTAAGAGGAAAGTTTATAGAAATACAGTCTTTTTTTATTACTCAATGAATTTATTACATTTGTAGTTGTACAATGATCATCACAATCCAATTTTATAGTATTTCCATACACACCTAGTGCATACCCCATCCCCAAAACTGTCTCCTTTGGAAACCATAAGTTTTTCAAAGTCTGTGAGTCAGCATCTGTTCTGCAAAGAAGTTCATTGGGTGCTTTTTTTCAGATTCCACATGTCAGTGATAGTATTTGATGTTGATGTCTCATTGTCTGACTGACGTCAGCATGATAATTTCTAGGCCCATCCATGTAGCTAAAAATGCCGTTATTTTATTCCTTTTAATAGCTGAGTAATATTACATTGTGTATAGGTACCACTTCTTCTTGATTGTGTTGACCAAGGACACTTGTTAGGTATCTTCTATCGATGGACATTTAGGTTGTTTCCATGTCTTGGCTACTGCAAATAGTGCTGCAATGAACATCGGAGTACATGTGTCTTTGAGAGTCATGGTTTTCTCTGGGTAGATGCCCAGGAGTGGGATTGCTGGATCAAATGGTAGTTCTATGTTTAGTTTTCTGAGGAATCTCCATACTGCTTTCCACAGTGGTTGCACCAATTTACAATCCCACCAATAGTGTACTAGGGTTCCTTTTTCTCCAGCACTTATCGTTTGTAGATTTTTTGATGATGGTCATTCTGGCTGGTGTAAGGTGGTACCTCATAGTAGTTTTGATTTGCATTTCTCTAAGAATGAGTGATGTTGAACATCTTTTCATGTGTCTTTTGGCCATCCATATGTCTTCTTTGGAGAATTGTCTGTTTAGATCTTCTGCCCATTTTTGGATGGGGTTGTTTGTTTTTTTGGTATTGAGCCATAAGAGGTGTTTATAAATTTTGTAGATTAATCCCTTGTCAGTTGATTCACTTGCAAAGATTTTCTCCCATTCTGTGGGTTGTCTTTTCATTTTCTTTAGGGTTTCCTTTGCTGTGCAGAAACTTTTAAGTTTAATTAGGTCCCATTTTTTAGTTTTGTTTTTATTGTTATTACTGTAAGAGTGGATCTGAGAAGATGTTGCTGTCATTTATGTGGGATAGTGTTTGGCCTATGTTTTCCTCTAAGAGTTTTATAGTATATGGTCTTATATCTAGGTCTTTAATCCATTTGGAGTTTATTTGTGTGTATGGTATTAGGCAGTGTTCTAATTTCATTCTTCTCCATGTGGCTGTCCAGTTTTCCAAGCACCATTTATTGAACAGGCTGTCTTTTCTCCATTGTATAGTCTTACCTCCTTTGTCATAGATTAATTGACTGTATGTGTGTGGGTTTAATTCTGGGCTTTCTATCCTGTTCCATTGATCTATATTTCTGCCTTTGTGCCAGTACCATACAGTTTTGATGACTGTTGCTTTGTAGTATAGTCTGAAGTCAGGGCGCCTGATGCCTCCAGCTCCATTTTTTCTTTTTCAGGATATCTTTTGGCTATTCTGGGTCTTTTGTGCCTCCAAACAAACTTTAAAATATTTCATTCGAGTTCTGTAGAAAAATGTCCTTGTTAATTTGACATGATTGCATTGAATCTGTAGATTGCCTTGGGGAGTATAGTCTTTTGATAATATTGATTCTTGTAATCCAAAAGCGTGGTATGTCTTTTCATCTGTTTGTGTCATCTTTGATTTCTTTCATTAGTGCCTTATAGGTTTCAGAGTACATATCTTTTGTCTCTTTAGGTAGGTTTTCTCCTAGGTATTTTAATTCTTTTGGATGTGATGGTAAACAGGATTGTGTGGTATATTCCTAAGAATTTGTGCATTTCTTCTGGGTTGTCTAGTTTATTGGCATATATTGTCTGTCGTAGTATCTCATGATCCTTTGCATTTCTCTGTTGTCAGTGTAATTCTCCCTCTTATTTTCTAATTGTATTGATTTGAGCACTTTTTTCCCCTTGATTAATCAGGCTAAATGTTTATCAATTTTGTTGATCTTTCAAGAACCAGCTTTTGCTTTCATTGATTTTTCTATTGTTTTCTTCATTTATATCTCATTTATTTATGCTCAGATCTTTATGACTTATTTTCTTCTACTAACTTCAAGTTTTGTTTTCTCTTCTTTCTCTATTGTTTTAGGCATAAGGTGAAGTTGTTTGTGATTTTTCTTCTTTCCTGTGATAAACCAAAAGCTGGTTCTTTGAAAAGATCAAGAAAATTGGTAAACATTTAGCCTGACTCATCAAGGAAAAAAAATGTGCTCAAATCAATACAATTAGAAATGAAAAGGGAGAAATTACACTGACACCAGAAAAATACAAAGGATTATGAGATACTACAGCAGGCAATATATGCCGGTAAATTGGACAACCTAGAAGAAGTGCACAAATTCTTAGGAATGTACCACCTTCTAAGGCTGAACCAGGAAGAAATAGAAAATATGATTAGAGTTCAATCATAAGTTCTGAAATTGAAACTGATTTTGCAAAAGTCCATGACCAGATAGCTTCACAAGTGAATTCTATCAAACATATAGAGAAGAAAAAATACCTATTCTTCTGAAACTCTTTCCAAAAATTGAAGATCAAAGGACACTCTCACACTCATTCTATGAAGCCACCATCACCTTGATATCTAAATCAAATAAAGACACAACACACACACACACAAAATCATAGACAAATGTCATTGATGAATATAGATGCAAAAGTCCCCAAGAAATATTAGCAAGCCAAATCCAACAATGTCTTAAAAGGATCATACACCATGATCAAGTGGGATTTATCCCAGGGATGCAAGGATTCTTTAGTAGCCACAAGTCAGTCAGTGTGACATACCGCATTAAAAATCTGAAGTCTAAAAACCATATGATCATTTCAGTAGATGCAGAAAATGCTTTTGACAAAGAATGACACTGATTTCTGATAAAAACTCTCCAGAAAGTAGACATAGAGGGAACCAACCTCAACATAATAAAAATGCATGTATGACAAACTCACAGCTAACATCATTCTCATTGGTGAGAAGGTGAAAGCATTTCCACTAAGATCAGGAACAAGACAAGGATGTCCACTCTCACCACTGTTATTCAACATAGTTTTGGTAGTCCTAGGCATAGCAATCAGAGAAGAAAAAGAAATAAAGCCATCAAAATTTGAAATGAACAAGTAAATATTCCATTGTTTGCAGATGATATGGTACATCACATAGGTCATCCTGAAGATACTACCAGAAAACTACTAGAGCTTCTCAATAAATTTAGTAAAGTTATAGGATAAAAAGTTGATACCCATAAGTCTCTTGCATTCCTATACACTAATAATGAAAGATTAGAAAGAGAAATTAAGGAAACATATCCCATCAAATAGAATAAAATATCTAAGAACAAACCTATATTGTTTGAGGTTAAAAACATATATTCTGAAAACTGTAAGATACTGATGAGGAAATTGAAGATGACAAAAACGGATGGAAATAAATAAATGCTCTTGGATTGGAAGAATCAATATTGTCAAAATGACTGGACTACCCAAGGCAATCTACAGATTTAATACAATCCTTAAACTACCAACAGCATTTTCACAGGACTAGATTCCAAACTTTTGAAACTCATATGGAACTACAAAAGACCCCTAACAGCCAAAGAAATCTCAAAATGAACAATGGAGCTGGAGTAATCAGGGTCACTGACATTAGAATTTACTACAAAGCCACATCATCAAAAGGGTATGGTACTGGTACAAAAATGAAAATAAAGATCAGTGGAACAGTATAGAAAGCCTAGAAATAAATCCGTGTAGCTATTGTCAATCTACAACAAAGGAGGCAAGAATATAGAGTAAGTAGAGAAATGACAGCCTCTTTCATAAGTGGTTCTGGGAAAACTGGACAGCTGTATGTAAAAGAAAGAAATGAGAACATCACTTTATACCATGCAAAAAAAAAAAAAAATACTGAAAATGGTTTAAAGACCTAAATGTAAGGCTGGATACCATAAACCTCTTAGAGGAAAATATAGGCATAACACTCTTTGCCATAAACTGCAGCAGCATCTTTTCAGACACACCTCCCAGAGTAATGAAATTTAAAACCAAAACAAACAAATGGAACCTAATTAAACATAAAAGATTATGCATAACAAATAAAACCATTAACAAAATAAAATGACTACCCATAGAATGGGAGAAAAGCTTTGTAAATGAAATGACTGACAAGAGATTAATTTCCAAAATATCCAAACATTTCATGGAGCTTTATATGAAAAAACAAGCAACCCAATCAAAAAATGTTCAAAACATCTAAAAGAACATTCCCCCCAAAAAGGACACACGGGTGGCCAAAAGAACATGAGAAAATGCTCAACATCACTAATTATTAAGCAATTTAAATCAAAACCACAAAGAGGTATCACCTAACACCAGTCAGAATGGCCATCATCAAAAAGTCTACAAACAATGCTGGAGAGGGTGTGGAGGAAGGGAATCCTACACTGTTGCTGGGAACATAGTTTTGTACAACCACTGTGGAGAACAGTGTGGAATTTCCTCAGGAAACTAAATATAGAACTACTGTTATGATCAAGCAGTCCCACTCCTGGGCACATAGCCAGAGAAAACCATAATTCAAAGGATACATTTACCCCCTACGTTCATTGCAGCATTCTTTAGAATAGCCAGGACACGGAAGAAACATAAATGTCCATAAACAGAGGAATGGATGAAGATGTGATTCATATATAAAATGGGATATTACTCAGTCATAAATAGAATGAAATAATGCCATTTGTGACAATCTGGATGGAGCTAGATATTATCATACTAAAAGAAGTAAGCCAAATCCAAATATTATATAAAATCACTTATATGTGGAATCTAATAAAAATGATACAAAAGAACTTATTCACAAAACAGAAACAGATTCAAAGCTTTTGAAATCAAACTTATGGTTATCAAATGGGAAACATTGGAGGGAGGGGTGGAGTGGGAGGTTAGGAGTAGTTTATACAGACTTCTATGCACAAAATCAATGGGTAAAAGAGAACTAATATATAACTGGAAATCCAACATTCTGTGACAGCCTATATTGGAACATAATCTGAAAAAAAATATATATATATATATATCACATATGGGAGTTACCATCATGGCTCAATTGTAATTAACTCAGACTAGGATCCATGAGGATGTGTGGGTTCTATCCCTGGCCTTGCTCAGTGGGTGAAGGATTTGGCATTGCCATGAGCTGTGGTGTAGGTCGCAAACATGGTTCTGATCCTGAATTGCTGTGGCTGTGGTGTAGGCTGGCAGCTGCAGCTCTGATTTGAGCCCTAGCCTGGGAACTTTCATATGCTGTGGGTGAGGCTTTAAAAAGGGGAAAAAAAGAAAAGAATGGATACATATGTATACAGGTATGGTTCATTTTCTTTGCTGTACACCTGCAACTAGCACAGTGTTAGTAGTTACCATACTCCAATAAAATTTACTTAAAAATAACTTTGATGGCCCAGAAATTTCACTTTTTTTTCTTAGTATCCTGGAGAAACTGTTGTATATCTTCAGTGGGTCAAATAAATACAATGTTCAAAACACTGTGGTTATAAACAGCAAAAAAAATGAATCAAACCAAATGTTTTCAATAGTAAAATATATAAATGAATCATAAAATATTCATGAAATACAGCACTATTAAACAGTTAATAAATTCTACCTTTATCAATCTGGGTATATGTCAGAAATATAAGGTAATATATCATTTAAAAAAGAACATGTAGTTTTTAATTTACATTATTTAAAACAAGTAAAACTGGATATTACATGTTAGGAGATTCATAAATGTAGAGCAAGTGTATAAAAACCCATAAAGGTGTGGCAAATACTGAGGCCTAAGATACTAATTAAGCTAGTTTTTGTAGGTGATAGTGGGTACAAAGTTGTTTGGAAGATGTTCTTTATCTTGCGTATATATATATATATGTATATATATATATACACACACACACACACCAAATACACTCATGCATGTAAATTATTATTTCATTTGTATATTTCTATAAATGCATGTTTTAAAAAGATCAAGCAAGATATGCAATTTTTTCTTACAAGAAAGCCATTGAATAACAACATTCCTTACCTTATACTCCCATCTGGTGTAAATATAGAAATTCTTGGTTTTCTTTGTTTCTATGACACTGAAGCTTAATGTAACCTAGGCAAACTTCATTACTTTCCTATGTTTGTAATTCTTCTTTGTAAAATGTATCTTTCATTCATCTTGGAGGAAGACTAGGGGACCCAAAATGCAACTGTGTTCAAAACAAAGCTCACAAATTCTTATTTGCTCATTTGAGGATTCCAAATTTTCCTTCAGGAAATTCTTAGATTGCTAATACCACTTACAATGGTCTTCAAGGAAATGCATATATCCATTTTTTGAACATCTACCATCTTTTAATATCATCTATTATGTACTTTAGCATTTCAAAGTTATTCCATGTTTGTGATTGAATTTTACTCTCATAACACCCTCATGAAATAGTAAGGAATTGTTAATACTATTTTACAGAAAGTAAAGTTCACAGTATCAGCAACATCCAAGGTTAGTAAGTTCATTATTAGACATCGATCCTTTATTTTCTATATCATACTATGCACTGTATTTCAGTTTCTAAAGGCCTTGAAAATATTCAAAGAGCTCTCTTTTATTTAGAATATTTATTAAAAGAGTAACAGCTTTCTAGTTATTGCTATTGTCAATTATGTGGCTATTCTTAAAAATTTTCAAGGAATACTTAAACTCTTTCAAGAAAAGTAGTATCCCTCATTTTATATATGCAATTGAGATCTATGAATATGGAAATTTTCTTAAGGTCACTAAATAATCTGAGATCATAAACATATCATTGCATTTTTGTTCTTTTATCTTTTAAAAACTAGTTTTCTAGGAAGTAGAATGAAGTCAAAGTCATTGAATAGTTTAGGGATTTGGAAGTGGCGTAAAAACTTAATGTGAAAATTCATTTATAGAATTCCCTTAACTTGCAGCTTAAAGAGATAAATACTATACATATATTTTTTGTATATTTAGCCCCTAGGCAAGCATGTTTCCAGACTTCTGCTTTTTTTTAACCTCCATCAACTTCCTAATACAATTAATTAATAAAATAATTTTTTCCACAAAAAAATTGTCTAACATTTGTCTTTCATTTCCATTTGCCTTTTCAAGATCTCAGTGGATTTTCTATTTGTCATGATCTATCAGAGAAACAGAACTGACAGAATACATGTGGAGACACACATATCTCTCCATAGTCCAAATGTGGTGGGTAGGCCAGCAGGCTGGGCACTTATGCAAGACTTGCTGTTTGCTGGTAAAATTCTTTCTTGCTTGAAGGTGGTCCCCCTTTGTTCTATTAAGGCCTTTAGCTTATTAGATGAGGCCCAGTCACCATATGAATGGTAATCTGCTTATTAATTACATTTATTTAATATTAATCTTATCCAAGAATCAACTTCACAGAAACATCCAGTATAATGTTTGACCAAATATCTGAGTACCATGGCCCAGCTAAGTTGACACAGAAAATTAACCATGACAATTTTGAATGTCCTATGCTCCAAATCACTCCCTAAATATTATTAATACTTATAGTCTAATTCATTTCAATTGCATTCTTTACATTTTTATTAAAACATGTTAATTTGATGATCCACTTCTGATAATTGATATAGACTGCATGTTAGTATCCCCCTAAAATTTATGTTGAAATATGATGTTATCAGGAGGTGGGACCTTTGGAAAGAACTTGGTCATGAGTGTAGAACTCTTATGAATGGGATTAGTGTTCTTATAAAAGGAAGCTCCCTTGCCCCTCCCTCTATATGGGAACATGTTGAGAAGATGGCTGTGTATGAACCAGGAAGCAAGTTCTCACCAGACACCTAATCTGATGCTGCCTTGATCTTGGACTTCCCAGCCTCCAGAATGGTGAGAAATAAATTATACTGTTTACAAGCCACCCAGTCTTTGGTATTTTGTTACAGCAGCCCAAAAGAACTAAGACAATAATATTTTACTAAAACAATTATAAAAACCCTAAAAATTGTTTTTTAAAATGTTTGAAGACACTGAAGGAATAAAAAGATAAATTGGTAGTTTTAGGAAGATTATGAAGAGGATGGAGCTGTATCTATGATGATAAATCTGACATTTTGGTCATATATTTTTTTTCATTGTGGAGAAGGCCAAACTGAGGCAGAAACTAGGAGGAAGAGAGGCTGAGTAGTTTTTTTTCAACCCTCAAGGGTTATGAAGAAAAGCGGCACTATCCAGGTTATGACAAAAAGTGAAAATACAAGTGTAAATCCCTCACTTTGGATCTGAACCATGAAAAGCTATATATTAACAACATTGGTTAGATGGTATCATTCAACAAAGAAAAAAAAATAAACATTGGTGAGTTGGCTGTAGATCCTTATAAAAACTGGAGTCAACTCAAACCCTAAAATTTTATTTGTCTCATCTGGAAATTCTGGAAATGATTGTGTCTTGCACTACATTCCAGAAGCAATCATCATCTTCAATGAAGGATGATAATATCATTTTAGACTTTAAATTATTTTTACAATAAGTCTTGTGGTTCCTAGAGATGAAGAGTGGAGGGAGGGAAAATTGGAGAAAGGTTTTCAAAAGGTACAAACTTTTAGTTGTAAGATTAGTAAGTACTAGATATGTAATGTACAACACGATGACTAACTAACACTGATCCATGATATATAGGAAAGTTATTAAGGAAGTAAATCCTAAAGTTTCATATCATAACCTTTTCCCTTTTTTCTTTCTTTTTATTGTATCTATATAAGATTAATGTTATTTGAGCCTATCGTGATAATCATTTTGCAATATAGCAAATCATCATACTGTGTACCTGAAACTTATAAAATGATATGCTAATTATTCTCAATAAAATTGGAATTTTTTTTTCTTTTTTAGGACTACACTGATGGCATATGGAAGTTCCTGGGCTAGGGGTTGAATTGGAGCTACAGCTGCTGGCCTACACCACAGCCACAGCAATGTGGGATCTGAGCCACATCTGCGACCTACACCACAGTTCGTGGCAATGCTGGATTCCTGACCCACTGAGTGAAACCAGGGATTGAACCCACATCCTCATGGATACTATTTAGATTCATTTATGCTGTGCATGATGGGAACTCACTGTAAAATTTTTTATAAAATTATTATACATATAATGATAGGAACACTGTCATAAACAACCAAAACAAGAGAAGAATATAACATGGACACAGGCCAGCATATATTGTAAACTATAGAAACAGAACCACAGGGTATCTGAGCTTACCTGAAATAGACTATATAATAGAAATATTCACTATGTTCCAAGAGATAAAATACGTGGTTGCAAATTTAGTCCATAACTGAATAATGTAAACAGTAACTAAATAGAACTTCTAGAACTGATAAATACGATAATCAACTTTTAAATATAGTTATGGGTTCATAGATAATTAGATGTTTAATTGATGAAGAGAGAATTCGTACTGTAAATTTGGTCAGAAGAAAATATCAGAATTTAGCCAGAGAGGCAAAAGAATAAAAATCAGAAGAAAAGAAACCAAGCTGGTGAGATAAATTGATAAATTCAGTCAATATGGCAAAGAATAGGGCAGAAATTCTGTTTAAAGAAATAAGAATTTACAATTTAACTGCTATTGGAAAACATCAATCCCTAGATTTGACAAACCCTAAGAACCTAAGCAGAATAAATAAATTTAAATCCACACTTAGGTCAATCACAGTGAGAGTGCTTTTTGAAAAGCAAGCCCGAAGAGAAAAGCCTTAAACATATTGAGAGTCTATCGTTAAAACAAACAAAGAAATAAACAAAAAGGCAACAAATAGCCCAATAACTGATTTCAACAGAAACAAGGTAAGTGGATACAAGTCCAGTATCAGGGTTGTCATTGTCGTTTTAATTTTGTAGGGATGTCTTCCCACTCAGTGGTTGCTTTTTTTACTTTCTTGATGATGTCCAAATCCTGGCTTATGTGCACCAGCATCAAACTGAATCTAGGAGACAGTTCTGTGTGAAGCAGAAAAGAATAGCTTTATTGCTTTGCTAGGCAAAGGGGGCCATAGCATGCTAATGCCCTCAAGTGTATGTGTGTGTCCTACCCTGGAGCGGGTGGTGAGGAGTCTAATAGTAATGGTTAAGGAGCAGGTGTGATCAGCTCCTGAATATTCTTCTGATTAGTTGGCAGTGAGGTAATTGGGAGTCAGAATCATCAACCTTCTGGTTCCAACCAGTCTGAAGTCTATGTTCTTGTGGTCAGTTGTTTTCATCTAGTGGGGGTCAGCTTCCTGTAAAAACGATTTAGAAATGTGTGTCAGGCCTTGATATGTATCTTTCAGGGAACTGAGAGTTGGGAGATTGTGCTATGTGGCAGATTTATAGTCTAAATTGTTCCAGTTTCCCAGCCCAACAGCTCTTCCTTGTTTCTACATCGACACATCACCTAATCATTAACTCTTGAGTCAGCCTTTTGGGACTGAGAGAAGGCCTGGAAGGCTAAAGAATAAGCCTTCAATGTCAAAAGATAAGGACACAGGGGCTTGTACATGGTTTCATTTTGAAGCACAAAATATTTTAATTGTGATTAAGTCCAATTTACCTGTTTTCTTTTATTGTTTCTGTTTGAGTGCTGTATCTAATAAGATTGTATATGTGTATATGCACTTATGTGTATATATGTGTATATGTGTGTATATATTTCTCTCTATATATGTATATAGATGAAGATTAAGATTTAAAATATTGTTTTAAAAGTCAACAGGATTACCTATATTTCTTAACCTCATTACTAAATAACATTTTTTTTAATTTTTTCCCGCTGTACAGCATGGGGATCAAGTTATTCTTACATGTATACATTTTTCCCCCACCCTTTGTTCTGTTGCAATGTGAGTATCTAGACATAGTTCTCAATGCTACTCAGCAAGATCTCCTTGTAAATCTATTATTCTAAGTTGTATCTGATAACCCCAAGCTCCCGATCCCTCCCACTCCCTCCCTCTCCCGTCGGGCAGCCACAAGTCTATTCTCCAAGTCCATGATTTTCTTTTCTGTGGAGATGTTCATTTGTGCTGGATATTAGATTCCAGTTATAAGTGATATCATATGGTATTTGTCTTTGATTTTCTGACTCATTTCACTCAGTATGAGAGTCTCTAGTTCCATAAATAACCTTTTTTTTAATGTGTTAATTTTTAATTTAATCATACAAAGATGTCTTGTCTTTCCTTCCTTTCTTCCTTCCTTTCTTCCTTCCTTTCTTTCTTTTTGTCTTTATAGGGCCATAACTGCTAGTCTATGCCACAGCCACACTAGATCTGAGTCCCATCCGAGACCTATGCCACAGGTTGCAGCACCACCAGAACACTTTAACCCACTGAGCAAAGCCAGAAATCGAACCTGAATCCTCATGGATACTAGTTGGGTTCTTTATCTGCTGAGCCACAACAGGAACTCCTAAAGGTGTTTTCTGTAGCTTATTTTTCATCCTGATTTCCAATGCCATTGATGTTTAAATTACCAAGAAATCAAAATTTTGCTTGTCACTTTATTGATGAGAAATATGAGAAATTTTGCTGAAAGTAAAGTCAACATCTCTTCGTCCTTTAAATCCAGGTCCTCAATTTTTGTTATCAACCTCATGCAAGATATTGAGCAATGCTCAATTGTGCCTTTCAGATCAGTTTTTGGTGAAATATATTGCTTGACATCTTATTTCTGGCTTAGACATTTCAAACATTATGGAGAAACAAAGTCATCAAGTCAGAATCACAACTTGATGAAAAGTGGGATGATGGTGGAAGTGTGAGACTGGAGAAGCCTAAGATTCCCACCCTGCAGAGAAGATGAAATATGACTTGGGTTGGTTGTTGTTGTCAGAAAGTGGAAACCTCTCCACTCTGCTATACTTACCATGTCCTGCACCTTCTGCTCCCATCACTTCTTCCATAATCATCTGTCCTCTTGTTCTTATTCAGAAAGACAGAGGGTCAGTAGCAATGATAAAAGCCACTCTCTAAACTCTAAGCCACACTTTAAGTATTGCTCAATATTTTTATACTGTGAATCATGCATTACCTACTAAGAGGTTATACATTTAAAAAATCTTCTTGAATAGAAGATATTCAAATAATTACTCAGAGAACTAGATCTTTTAGTGATTCAGAGAGATATTTAGCTCTGTAATTTACAGATACTCAGAACAAATTGACCAATTCATATTCCCAAAGTAGGAAACAATAGAATATACAGCTCAGGGTTTTTTCCTGCTTTTGTACTGAATAGAAAACTAAATCCTATAGGTTAGAAATGATTTGCTATAAATATTATGAAGAACAATTATTAAACTGTTGATTTCAACTCATAGCTTTGGGGGGAATGGTCTTATAGACTATTAAAGAATTAATATGTATAGCAGTGTTGAGGTTTCATGAATTTGAAGTGATAGTCTAAATAGATCATTTATTAAAGTACCAGAATCTGGAAATGATTATGAAAAGTATTGTTTCATAACAAAATTATTTTAACTCTTAAATAATTTTAACTGAGATTTTTCAGCTTATATTTTTGTTTATTTGTTTACCTAACCCAAGATAATATGAGAGTCTGACAAAATAAGGAAGTAGACAATCTGTTTATATAGTCAAAGAAGAAAGGACAGGTTAAAATCTGTACATGAGGAATACAAAGGAAAGGTTTGCAATCTTTATACATTATGCTTATGTGCAATCAAATAACCCAGCCAAGGAATAGAAATCCCTTAGAAGAAACTTAAAAATGTGGACAAGAGAATTCTGTTGTTATTGTTGTTGGCAAAATCAATTTTAGTTTCACAAAACAAAACAAAAAGAAATTGAGTAATAAATGTAGAAATCCACAGCCACTTCACTGATTAGAAAGGGAATGGAACAAAAATGCACTCTTTGAATATTTATGCAATAGGCATTTTAAGATAAATATTTCATCGTAATGCTCAAAATTAATAATCCTGTAAGGTATTACACTACCCATTTTCCAAACAGATATAATAGACTAAGTCATTTTCCCAAGTTAAATCAAGGAGTAAGTAATGGAAATAGATTCCGAATCATGCTCTGTTTAAAAAATATGATCTTAATAAGAGTAGCGGAAATTTCTCTGAAGTTGAATGTTATTCCCTGTAACTTCCTTTGTCCTCTAGGAATCTTCAATTTGTCTTAATATTTAAAAAATTATTTTTATCCTAATGATAATTTTCAGACAACATAGTTTTTGTTAATATGGATCTGGGGAACAGAGGACAAAACATTAGAATGTAAGGAAGTTGGCATAGTCACTAAATGTTGAAACAAAATTACCCAACCAAAAATCAATACTGTAAAAATGGCCATACTACCCAAAGCAATCTACAGACTCAATGCAATCCCTATCAAATTACCCATGACATTTTTCACAGAACTAGAACAAACAATCCAAACATTTATATGGAACAACAAAAGACCCAGAATCGCCAAAGCAATCCTGAGAAACAAAAACCAAGCAGGAGGCATAACTCTCCCAGACTTCAAGAAATACTACAAAGCCACAGTCATCAAAACAGTGTGGTACTGGTACCAAAACAGACAGACAGACCAATGGAACAGAATAGAGAATCCGGAAATAAACCCTGACACCTATGGTCAATTAATCTTTGACAAGGGAGGCAAGAACATAAAATGGGAAAAAGAAAGTCTATTCAGCAAGCATTGCTGGGAAACCTGGACAACTGCATGCAAAGCAATGAAACTAGAACACACCCTCACACCATGCACAAAAATAAACTCCAAATGGCTGAAAGACTTAAATATACAACAGGACACCATCAAACTCCTAGAAGAAAACATAGGCAAAACACTCTCTGACATCAACATCATGAATATTTTCTCAGGTCAGTCTCCCAAAGCAATAGAAATTAGAGCAAAAATAAACCTATGGGACCTCATCAAACTGAAAAGCTTTTGCACAGCAAAGGAAACCCAAAAGAAAACAAAAAGACAACTTACAGAATGGGAGAAAACAGTTTCAAATGATGCAACTGACAAGGGCTTAATCTCTAGAATATATAAACAACTTATACAACCCAACAGCAAAAAAACCAATCAATGGAAAAATGGGCAAAAGACCTGAATAGACATTTCTCCAAAGAAGATATACAGATGGCCAACAAACACATGAAAAAATGCTCAACATCGCTGATTATAAGAGAAATGCAAATCAAAACTACCATGAGATATCACCTCACGCCAGTCAGAATGGCCATCATTAATAAATCCACAAATAACAAGTGCTGGAGGGGGTATGGAGAAAAGGGAACCCTCCTGCACTGTTGGTGGGAATGTCAACTGGTACAGCCACTATGGAGAACAGTTTGGAGATACCTTAGAAATCTATACATAGAACTTCCATATGACCCCGCAATCCCACTCTTGGGCATCTATCCAGACAAAACTCTACTTAAAAGAGACACGTGCACCCGCATGTTCATTGCAGCACTATTCACAATAGCCAAGACATGGAAACAACCCAAATGTCCATCGACAGATGATTGGATTCGGAAGAAGTGGTATATATACACAATGGAATACTACTCAGCCATAAAAAAGAATGACATAATGCCATTTGTAGCAACATGGATGGAACTAGAGAATCTCATCCTGAGTGAAATGAGCCAGAAAGACAAAGACAAATACCATATGATATCACTTATAACTGGAATCTAATATCCAGCACAAATGAACATCTCCTCAGAAAAGAAAATCATGGACTTGGAGAAGAGACTTGTGGCTGCCTGATGGGAGGGGGAGGGAGTGGGAGGGATCGGGAGCTTGGGGTTATCAGACACAACTTAGAATAGATTTACAAGGAGATCCTGCTGAATAGCATTGAGAACTATGTCTAGATACTCATGTTGCAACAGAAGAAAGGGTGGGGGGAAAAATGTAATTGCAATGTATACATGTAAGGATAACCTGACCCCCTTGCGGTACAGTGGGAAAATAATAAAAAAAAAAAAAAAGAAAGTAAAAATAGAGGGAAGAAGCAGTAGGATACATTACCTGCAGGCACATTTTTAAGGCATATCTTTCTTAAGAAAAAAAATCCATGTGGATGTTGTGGATCTGGAAACTGACTCAAAATCAGAAGTGTGGAAAAAAAGAAAAGAAAAGGAAGAGTTCCCATTAGGGCTCAGCGGTTAACGAGCCTGATTAGCATCCATGAGGACTCAGGTTTAGTTCCTGCCTTCGATCAGTGGGTTGAGGATCCAGCATTGCCATGAGCTATGGTATAGGTTGCAGACGCAGCTCAGATTCCAAGTGGCTGTGGCTGTGGCATAGGCCAGTGGCTAGAGCTCCGATTGGACCCCTAGCCTGGGAACCTCCATGTGCCAAGGATGCAGCCTTAAAATAAATAAATAAACCTTTTAAAAGAGAGATCTTCAAAAGTGGGCAAATTGGTTTTTTAAATTTATTTTAGAGTATCTAGAATTTAAAATCATGTTTACAAGTGAACAGATAAGATAATAAAAGGAGTTTTGTTTATTAAAAAAAAAAAAAACAAAATTACCCAACCAATATTTTTTAAGCTTTTCATCAATTATTTATTTTTCAATAAATATAGGGTTTTAAGTTGTTATTTTAATACACATTGCAAATTTTTCAAATTTTTTTTCAAATTTTTCAAAATGGAATTTAATATCACAGATACACTTTGTATCTAGTTATGTATTATATATTTATCAGTGCTTTGTACATGAAAAAGTTAAATTTTGAGGGCCCCGAAAAGTGAAGTTTTGCTTCTGTAGGTATATTATGACCTCCAGTGAGGTTATATCACCTATATTTATGGTTAATTTATTCCCAGTATTGTTTATTTGGTTCTTTCATTTTCACTTAAAAAAAATAACTTGAAAATTTTTTCTGAGTTTTTTTTTTTTTTTTTTTTTTAGTTTTTTCAAAGAACCAATTTCAGGCTCTTTTGGTGCTAGTTGATCTTTGTATCTCCTATTCCATTTATTCTGCTTTTAAACTTAGAAGTTTTTCTTTCTACTTTCTTTGACACTTATGTTCTTTTTTTCTAACTCTTTGGTTAAGTGATCAAATACTTTGGATTTTTAATTTTTTTCTCCAATAAAAAGATTTAAGTTCACTTATATCCTAAAATATTTTTTAAAAATGTTGGAGTATATATACTTGGCCTACAAATTATGTTAGTTTCAGATGTACAGCAAAATAAATCAGTTGTTTATAAACATGTATCCATTCTTTTTCAGGTTCTTTTCTCATATAGGTTTTACGCAGTATTCAGTAGATTCCCCTGTGTTATACAGTAGGTCCTCGTTATGTATTTTTATAATTAATAAGGTGTATATGTTAATCCAAATCTTCCAATTTATACCTGCCTCCCCACCTACTTTTCCCCTTTGGTAACCATAAGTTTGGTTTCAAAAATCTTTTGAGTTTTTTTCTGTTTGGTGAGTTCTTATGTATCATTTTTTATTAGGTTCCACATATTAGTGATCTCATGATATTTATCTTTCTCTCTCTGACATACTTCATTTAGTATGATAATTTCTAAGTCCATCCATGTTGCTACAAATGAAATCACTTGTTCTTTTTATGGCTGAGTAATATTCCATCATACATACTACCTTTTTTTTTTTTTTTTTTTTTTTTTGCTTTTTAGGACCACACCCACAGCATGTGGAAGTTCCCAGGCTATGAGTGCTATCAGAGCTGTAGTTGCTGGCCTATGCCACAGCAACAGCAATGTCAGATCCTTAACCCTCTGAGTGAGGCCAGAGATCAAACCTGCATCCTCTTGGGTACTAGTGTGGTTTGTTACCACTGAGCCATCACTGGAATTGCTATACTACATCTTCTTTATCCACTCCTCTGTTGATGGACATCTAGTTTGCTTCCATGTCTTGGCCGTTGTAAATAGTGCTTCAATGAACATTGAGATGCATGTATTTTTTGCATTATTGTTTTCTCCAGATATATGACCAAGACTGGAATTGCTAGGTCATATGGTAGTTCTATATTTAGTCCTTTGAGGAACTTCCATACCATTCTCTACAGTGGTTGTACCAATTTACATTCTCACCAACAGTGTAGGAAGGTTCCCTTTTCTCCATAGCCTCTCCAGCATTTATTGTTTGTAGACTTATTTGATGATGGCCATTCTGATTAGTGTGAGGTGGTACCTCATTGTAGTTTTGATTTGCATTTCTCTAATAATTAGTTATATTGAGCATCTTTTCATGTGCTTTTTTTATTTTTTTATTGCTATTTCCCCAATACAATTTTTTTTCTACAGTACAGCATGGTGACCCAGTTACACATACATGTGCATCTGTCTTCTTTGGAAACATGTCTTTTTAGATGTTCTGACCATTTTTTAATTGGGTCATTTGTGTT
Organism: Sus scrofa; assembly: GCF_054392235.1. NCBI lineage: Eukaryota > Metazoa > Chordata > Mammalia > Artiodactyla > Suidae > Sus > Sus scrofa. The sequence goes on along the minus strand of NC_139385.1, from coordinate 111,612,636 downwards.
TTTTTTATATAAAACGGTATGAGATGCTTGTATATTTTGGAGACTAATCCCTTGTCAGTCACTTCATTTGCAAGATTTGCTCCCATTCTGTGGGTTGTTTTTTTTTTTAATGGTTTCCTTTGCTGTGCAAAAGCTTTTAATTTTAATCCTACCATATTTTAAGTAATATTTACATTAGCGCTAATAGTTACTGAGTACTTACTATTCTTGAAGATCTGTGGTAAAATTTTGCATATTTTAGCTCATTTAACCCTCACATCAACACTTTCAGCCAATAGTATCATTTTCCTCCCTTTTCAAAGTAAAATCACATTCACATAGCTAATAGATCCTGGTGATAAGATTCAACCCAGGCAATCTGACTCCTGAAACTAGATTGTTAACCATTTATGCTATATCATATTTTCTATTTTTGTTATTATCTTTAATCAAAGCATGAGTATTAGAAACCTTATTTTATTTCTCCATATATGGATGTCTTTAGTTATCATTTGTATATATTTATAACTTGAACAGAAAACATATTTGAATAGAACCAATTGTTTGAAATTTGTGAGTTATTATATGAATAAATACTTTATTTAAAGTTTCATATTTACTTAAGAATTATACATCTATTTTCTTACTTAATGAGGATAAGTTGTTATCATCTTTAACAGATCATTCTTATTAATAATTCTGTTTGAGTCTTCTGTGTCTTTAAATTCTTTTGTCTCTTTGTTAAATGAATATTTGAGAATTATATAGTAAATATTTTTCTCTCTTATTGGGGGTTTTAAACTTCTCTTCTAGTCATGTTAGTATATCCTACATGTATAATGAAGCTACTTTATTGTAGGCATTCAAGACTTTTAAATCTAAGTGTTAAATATACATGTTGTCATTATGTAATAAATGACCTTTATGCTGCCAATGGCTTTTACATTAAAAATACATTTTCTTTGATATGATATCAGCTTTCTATTATATTGGCTTTGTCTACTCTATTTCTAGCCTCTGATTTTCTACTTGTCACTATTTTATATTTTGTAATATACATGACTCATTTCTAAAAGATCTATTAGGTTTTATAATGGTCAATTTCATGTGTCAGCTTGGCTAAGCCATGGCACCAAGTTTCTTGGTCAAATACCAGTCTAAATATTGCTGTGGAGGAATTTTTGTTGTGATTAACATTTAAATTAGTCGACTTTTAACAACAGAGATTACCCTTCATTATGTGGGTGGGCCTAGCCAAACACTTGAAGTCTTTAAGAGAAAAAAGTTGAGGTGCCCCAGGGAAGGATTTCTGCCTCCAGATTGCATTTGGACTCAGACTGCAACACCAACTCTTCTGCATCTCTCCAGCCTGCCATCTTGTTCTGCAAATTCAAACTTGCCAAGCCCTACAAGTGTACAAGTCAATTCCCTAAAATAAATCTCTCTCGTAAAGTTTAGACCAAGCTTATATTTTGTGGGAAGCCTATGGGGTCTTGGTTAAGAGAAGTCCCTCCAAATAGGATTTGAACTGGACCAGGGACCCAGAGGAACTATAATTATAACATTTAAAATTATTTCCTTAATTTGGGGTTTCCTGTACCATGAAGGTAGAATAAATTTGAACTTCAAATCCACATAAGACAAACCTGGTGTTCTAATACTAATGGGAGATATTATTTTCCATCTGAGTTCAAGCCCAACAGACATCCTTTTTTGTATTCTTCTTTTCCCATTGGGCAATTCCCCCTCCCCATTTTACACTTTCACTAAAAGGAGAACATTTTGATGGTCCAGGTTTTATTTAAGTGTCTCAATTCTAAATCTCTACCTTGAGTATGTTAAAATGATGGCTTTAAACATGTTCCTAGTTTCTAGGATGGCCAATCCCCTCTGGACTGCTTGACCTTCAAATTACCTCTCTTATTTGTGGTTGTTCTTCATTTACTGTCTCTTTGGGATTTCTTTCACATTTTAAAAAATCTCAGCTATACTGAGAATCATATACTTTTTATGCAACATTCCTCCCTATTTTATATCAAGATATTTTTCAGAATATGTAGCCCTTAGACAATTTTTTTCTTAAGCTAGTTAAAATTCATGTCATTGGTGAAACAAAAACAATTTTAATATTAATTATTGCCCTTAGTGTTTTGAACTCTAGTCAGTTTTAAAATTTGTCAACTTTTTTATGTGTTTTTAAATTTTTTATTATAGTTGATTTACAATGTTCTGTCAATTTGTGCTGTACATCACAAAGTGACCCAGTTATCCATATATATATACATTCTTTTTCTCATGTTATTCTCCATCATGTTCCATCAAAGTGATTAGATATAGTTCTCTGTGCTGTATAGCAGGATCTCATTGCTTATCCACTCCAAATACAATAGTTTGCATTTACCAACCACAAACTCCCAGTCCATCCCACTCCCTCCCCCTCCCTCTTGGAAATAAGTCTGTTCTCTAAGTCCATGAGTTTGTTTCTTTTCTGTAGATTTTTTCATTTGTTTCATTTGTGATATATATATATACACACAAACACATATATATACACACCATATATATATATACCCATATATATATATACACACTCTTTTTATATACATAATTATCTTGAGTATAATATAAGGAAGAGAATGCATATATAACTGAATCACTTTGCTGTACAACAAAAATTAGCATGACATTTTGAGTCAACTATACTTTAATAAAAAATAAATACAAGAACAATATATTTTCTATTTCTTTCCAACAAGAGAGAGGATATCTCCAGAGGGCAACAGAAGTCACAGAGAGAAAAAAACCTCTGATCATCCTGAATAATTTTCATCTCTTTTTTAGCATGTAAACTTTGTCTTTTGTGAGTCAGCAGTGGTGTGTGCATTTTAATTCTGTTTAAATACTTACCTTTATATCCATACTTTCTTCCTCAGAATCAAGTACCTACTCTCTCAGAGATGTGGATAGATATTAAGGTAATTTCCTTACTAACTTGTTTCTGGCATGACCTTTCTGCCTCATTTGCTCTGAATTGAATATTCTGATCATAATAAGATTCAACTTAGTTTGGGGTTAATTTCCTGAGGTATTCACTGGCTGTCTCAATATGTAGATTCAGGTCTTATTATTGCAAAATTTTTATTGATTGTAGTTTTAAGTATCTTTCCATACAATTACTTTGTTTTACTTCTTCAGGCTATACCGTTGTAATTTCAGTGGATCATCTTTGCCTGTCTATAACTTCAACCTCTTTCTTTGTCTTTTATTTTGCTGTCTCAAAATTATCATAACATACAGTCTCTTAATACACATGAATGAGTCTTTCTATAATAATTGCTGGGACAGTTTTAAGTTGAACTACGAAAATTTTTGATTGTCATGCTAATTTCTAATTTACAATCAGAAACATATATCCCAAATCATACTACACAAACCACGCAAAACAAATTTTGGCCTCATACTCTGGCTCACACTTGCAATCAAAAATTTTTTCCTTTGTACTAGGGAGTAAATTTTAATACTCAGAATTTTAATTAATTTGCATTATCCTAATTACCAGAAACATTAATTGCTTTATCATATATGTATTGGTTGTATTTATTTCTTTGTAAATTCTTGTTCACTTTCCCCTTTTCTTCTTAGAACTTTTTTCTTATTGATTTATAGGAGATCTTTATATATTCTTGACAAAAATGCTTTCTTTTACATATTGAATATAGTCTGTTACATCTATCTATATATAGAAATATATAATACATACTTTTTAACTTTCGAAGCTTAATTGTCTTTGTGGTACATAATTTTTAAAATGTGTAGTAGCCTAACAATATTTATTCATTCCTTTATTAATGGCCTTTTGTTTTATCATTAAGAATTCTTCATTTCCTACCCTAAATTATAAGACATTTTCCTGTATCTTCTGCTAGTATTTCATAGATTTTTTTTAATATTTATATATTTGTCATATCGGCAATTTTTGTTTGTGAATTTGTGAGAAATAAGGAACTAACCTTTTCTTTCTTCAAGTGAATTGGAAAATTTAAATAAAAATGTTATGGGAAAGCAGACTTCCAATCCAAGAGAGTCTTTTTTCTATGAAAGGCTGGTTTATTTATCACACAAATATAATATAAAAATGAAGAAGTCATCATTTATTAGAATATATTTGTATAATTGTGGATTTATTATATATATAATATATGCTATTTTTTGTCAAATACAAAGCTTAATATAAACTTATATTAAGCTATATGCAATTGTCTGCTAATTTTACTATCTAGTCTTAGGTGGAATTTACTGGGATTTAGTGCTCAGATTATGAGAAAGAAGAATTTAATTACAGGAGTTCTCATTGTGGTTCAGCAGGTCAAGACCCCAACATAATATCTGTGAAGAGGTGGGTTTGATCCCTGGCCTCACTCAGTGGGTTAAGATCTGGTATTGCCACCAGCTGTGACTGAAAATGCAGCTCAGATCTGGTGTTGCTGTGGCATAGGCCTGTAGCTACAGCTCCATTTCAACCCCTAGTCCAGGAACTTTCATATACCGAAGGTGTGGCCTTAAAAAAAAAAAAAAAAGAATTCAATACATTTAGCAGTGACATTACACTAGGAGTTTGTGTTGATGTGTAGTGACATTATTTTTAGACTAAACATTGTACACTGGAGACAAATTACATAGTGCCGTATTACATATAAACAAGTGAACAAAGGAAAGAGATGAGGCCTTTGGCCTGAAGAAATCTTAGAGGATTCATGGTAGTTACTGTCAAGTATTTGAAATGATATATGTAATGAGAGCCGGCCAATGAATAAGCATAGAGAGAAGCAACATTTAATTTAATGAAATAGAAAGTTCTTTGTTATTAACACTGGCTAAGAATTGAGTAGGTGGTCATGTGAGGAAGGGAGTTTCTGGTCACTGGAGGAATCCAAGCAGAAACTGGGAAGCTGCTTTCAGACCATGCATAGGGGATTGGGACTGGAGAGTCTGCTGGATGTTAGACTAACATTTTATTTCTAAGATAATGTTATTTAACTTTGTACCATATCACTTAGAATTTCATAGCCTCGTGAAAATTAAACGATGGGAACATAAACTGACGAATTTCCTAATGTAAATGAAAATTTTGTAAGACGTGATGAAAAATTTAATATGAAAGATTAAGAAACAATGAAGGGGAGTTCCTGTCGTGGCTCAGCAGAAACGAATCCAACTAGGAACCATAAGGTTGAAAGTTCAATCCCTGGCCTCGCTCAGTGGGTTAAGGATTTGACGCTGCTGTGAGCTGTGGTATAGGTCACAGATGCGTCTCGGATCTGGTGTTGCTATGGCTGTGGTGTAGGCCGGCAGCTGTAGCTCTGATTAGACACCTAGCCTGGGAACCTCCATATGCCACGGATGTGGCCGTAAAAAGACAAAAAGACAAAAATTAAAAAAAGAAACAATAAAGGTGTTTTTTGATTTCTACTGATTGCCATAAACATATTTTCTAACACAGACAAGTGAGGGAAAGCAAAGTAGAAGGTGAAAAATCCAGAGGCTAATGGCAATGAGGAGGAGGGGAAGAAAGTCTGATACTCCCATAACTTGTGTTTGCTGTTAACCTGTGTCAGGTTCTCAGCACATTCCACGACATCTCAGTCACTCATTTCTAAACATTGTTTTAGTTACTTTGATGTTTGCTTGCAAGTGTTCTTAATTTTCTCTCAAGACAAATGTATATACTTTAAGCAAAGCATTATTAAGCAAAGCATGCTTTAGGCTGCTTCACATTAAGTCTTTCTAACATGCAAATAGAAAAGAGAACCTTTTGGAAAATCTCATCCTGTTTTCCACAGTGGCTGCACCAATTTAGATTCACACCAACAGTGTCTGAGTGTTCCCTTTTCTCCATATTCTCTCCAAAATTTATTTTTAGATGTTTTAATGATAGCCATTCTGACAGGTGTGAGATGATATCTAATTATTATTTTGATTTACATTTTTCTGATAATTAATGACGTTGAATACCTTTCCATGTGCTTGTTTACCATATGTTTGTCTTCTTTGGAAAAATGTCTATTTAGGTCTTCTGCCCATTTTTAATCAGGTTGTTTTTTTTATATTGAGTTGTCTGAGTTGTTTATATATGTTTGTATATTAATTGCTACTGGTTGTATTATTTGCAAATATTTTCTCCCATTTAGTAGGTTATCTTTTTGTTTCATTGATGATTTCCTTTGCTGTACAAAAGCTTTTTGGTTATTTAGATACCAATTTTTTTTTTTTTTGCTTTTATTTCCTTTGCCTTAGGAGACAGATTCAAACAATATTGTCAGAGAATGTTCTGCCTATCTTTTCTTCTAGGAGTTTTATGGTTTCTGGTCTTATATTTAGGTCCTTGATCCATTTTGAATCTATTTTTCTATGTGCTATTAAAAAGCATTCTGATTTCATTCTTTTACCTGTAATTATCCTGTTTTCACACCCAGTCCTTGCCCACTGGTTAGTGGAGAAGATCCTGGGGCTGGTTCTGGCCCACTGGGAGACAGAGCCAGGTTCTGGAATCTGTCTGCAGGGTCCAGGGGTTCCAGAGCTGGTATAGGAACACTGGTGGGTGGGGCCAGTTCCTGACACAGCTGGCTACAGGGTCCAAAATGTCTCAAACCTTGTGTCAGCCTGCTAGTAAGTGGGGCTGGCTCTGTGGAGGCTGGCTTTGAGGCCCAAGGTGTTTCAGGACTGGCATGGACCTGCTGGTGCATGGGCGACAGTTGTCCTAGGGCTGGCGTCCACTTCAAATGAAGTGAGGCTGTTTCCTGAGACTAAAGCAGGCTAGCTGGTAGGCAGGGCTGGGTCCCAGAGGATTCTGGGGTGGTGCCTGCCCACTGGTGGATAGAGCTATGTCCCGAGACCTCTGATTGTAGGACCCTGAGGGTCCCTGATCTAGTACCTGGGCACTGTAATGTGGGATTGGTCCTGGGTCCCCTGGTGGGTAGGGCCATATCTTGGTGCAGTTGAGGACTCGGGATCTTAGGGCAGCCTATCTGCTGGTAGGTGGGGCTGTGTGCCTGTTCAGTTATTTCCTTGACCTGAGGCATCCCAGTACTAGTGCCTACAGTTAGGTGGGCCTAGGGTAAGCCTGGGTCCTGAGGCTAAAAACTAGAGGAGGAATGAGCTCCCCAGTATGGCTGCTGCCAGTGTCCCTGTCCCCTGGATGAGCTCTAGTTGCTTCCTGCCTCTCCAGGGGACTCTCTAAGATCAGCAGGTAGGTCTGACCCAGGCTTCTTTCAAATTACTGCTTCTGCTCTGGGTCCCAGAGCATGAGATTTTGTATGCATCTTTTAAAAGTGAAATCTCTATTCTTATAGTTCTCTGGGTCTGTGAAATTTAGCCCTACTGGCCTTTAAGGCCAGGTATTCTTGGGACTTGTTTTCACAGTGTTGGGCCCTTGGGCTGAAGAATCCAATATTAGCTCAGACCCCTTGGTCCTTGGGGGAAACCTCTGCAATTATAACTAATCTCCCATTTGTAAGTAACCAGCCTTAAAGTGTGGGTTTTGTCTATACCATGACCATGCCTCACCCATCTGTCTTGTTGTAGTTCCTTTATATATAGATTTAGTTGTAGAAAATCTTTTCTGGTAGCTCCCATCTTTTTCATTGCCAGTTGTTTTATAAAAAGTTGTACTTTTGGCATGCAGGTGAGAGGAGGTGAGTGCCACATCTTCCTACTCTGCCAACTTCATACATCGTGGCTAATATTATCAATGAATTTTCTTATAAAGAAACAGAAAAGAAGGAAGTTTATTCACTTGCCAGGGACAAAAACCACTCTCTTAATTTCCTTTGTTATCTTTTCCCATGTAACTCTTCCTTCCTAAGGTAGGGCACAAAAAAACAGAAAGTAATATACAGAAAGAAGACTGGGTTAAGTTCTTCCTTAAGCATCCCTAAAGGTCAAATAATAACAGGGAGAGTTTTGACATTTTTGAAAATGATTATATGGAGACACTCAAAGCTAAACTACTTAGCCTTGGTTAAAATGAAAGGTGATGCAGCATCACCATACACAGTTCCTGAATGGCATTTATTTGAAATATTCCTTCCTGTTTCTTTCCCTTCTTCCCTCCTCTCCTGCCTCCATTTCTCCTTCTTTTCTTATTTTCCAGTGTCTACACTCTCTTTTATTTACTTTCACAATTTTCTGCCTTCTGATTTACTTGATATAAAATATACTTACTATAAACATATTAAAAATATTCTGGACTCTGATTCACATTGTAAATGGATCCCTTTTCCAGAAAAAAAAAAAAAAAAAAAAAAAAGAACTTCCCCCTCCTCCCTACAGCACTATCGTTGTTAGTACATTCTGCTAGTTGTGCTGAATGTTAAAATAATTTCTGGGCATATCTTTTAACTGAATGCCCAGCATGGTACTCCTAGTACTGAATGTTTTAATTGGCCATTTTCTCCTTTTGGAGCCCAGAATAAAAGCGGTAATCATATTTTCCAGACACTGTTAGCACTGTTTGGCATTTTCCTAATAAAGCCTAAATGCTCCTGGCCTTTCATCACAGCTTTCCAAACCACCCTACCCTGATTGCTGTAGCCTGGAAACATCACCTCCCACTGGCTGCAAGTTTTACTGAACAATCAGCAATTTGCCTAGAGGAATGATGACCATGTTTTATTTCTCTGACTTTCAAGTAGTCAGGCTTCTTTTAAATCAATTCAGCTTTATGCTCAGTCTTTGAAGGATGGTAGTGGGGCTGCTATTCAATTCTCAGAAAGTAATCAGTAGCAGTAAATAGAAATGTCTCCTATGAAGAATTAATTATCGTGTCTGTTAACCTGTGGATCAGAACTGAATGAAAAGCTGGGCGAGAAAGGGCCACGCAGAACGAGATGTCATCTCCCCAAAGTGAGCTTGTTGAAATATGATTTCATGAGCACAGGTTTTCCTTAGTTCTGTTTTAGTCTTTATTGAAATGAAAAAGAAATGCCTCAGGAAATTGAAATATCTATCGTTGACAGCACTGCCTACAAGTCAGGACACCTTTTTTTTTTTTTTTCTTTTCTATATTAATCATCCATCTTTTCCTTAACAAATGAGTGGAAAGGGGCATCTTTTTCTTGAGATTCATTTTTAAACCCCAAATGGCAGTGTTCAGGCTAAAGTAATCACTGTGTCATAGTTATTTATTTAAGTAGAAATTTATTGTCAATACCGTCCTTTAAAATAAAAGGAGTGAAAAATATATGGATATATGAGTTGGATATGTACAACATAATGCATTAGAGAACTCTACATTGCACACTCAGAAGAGAAGGAAGGAAAAGCTACACAAGAAAGAGTGAGAAACAGTCTACTTCAACACTGACAAAAGACCAGCAATTAATACCTGCAGGGAAATGAAAGAAAAGGGCTAGCATAGATAGTCAATATCTCCCTGAAGAGCATTTGCTTAAAGAGAAGGGGGGAAATTCTAATTTGGTAATCATTGTTCTATTTGCCATATCTCATTTGTTCTTCAAAGGAATTTTTGATGATACATCATTTGCATTTCACAAATTGAGTATTGCAAAGATTAAGATGCATCCCCCAAATCACATAGCCAGGGGGTAAAAGGATGAGATTTGTTGAGCTCTGAACCTTTTGCTCTCTCTACTATAGCAAGCTGTCTCAAACTAAAAAGCAGTTTTATATAGAGATAGAAAGATATATAGGAGTTCCCGTCATGGCACAGTGGAAACGAATCTGACTAGAAACCATGAGGTTGCAGGTTCGATCCCTGGCCTCTCTCAGTGGGTTAAGGATCTGGCATTGCCATGAGCTGTGGTGTAGGTCACAGATGCAGCTCAGATCTGGCATTGCTGTGGCTCTGGCATAGGCTGGCAGCTATAGCTCCAATTAGACCCCTAGTCTGGGAACTTCCACATGATGTGGGTGCGGCCCTGAAAAGACAAAAAGACAAAAAAAAAAAAAAAGAAATTTAAATATTACTATACACATTCTTTAAATAGAGACATAATAATCTTTAAGTTCTCTAATCTTTCATTTAACATATATTTATTGTTTTTTAACATATATGACTGGGGATATAATAATAAAATGTGAACAAAATATAGCATTTAAGAAACACAGTACATAGGAGGAAAATATACCATGAACAAATAATTATTGTGAGGAATTTTAAACTTAAAACTTTTTCACAGCAAAGGAAACCATAAACAAAATGAAAAGACAACCCACAGGATGGGAGAAAATATTTGCAAATGATGCAATTGAGGCGGGATTAATCTCCAAAATATACAATTAGCTCAATATCAAAAATCAAACAACCCAATCAAAAAATAGGCAGATCAAAATGACACTTCTCCAAAGAAGACATACAGGTGGCCAACAATCACATTAAAAAGATGTTCAACTTTGCTAATTATGAGAGAAGTGTCAATCAAAACTACGATGAGGTATCATGTCACACCTGACAAAATGGCCATCATCAAAAAAATACAAATCGTAAATGCTCAAGAGGGTGTGGAGAGAGAGGAACACTCCTATATTATCAGTGGAAATTGGTACAACCACTAGGGAAAACAGCAAGGAGTTCCTTAAAAAATTAAAGATAGAACTCCCATATGATCCAGCAATCCCAGTCTTGGGCATATATCCAGAGAAAACCATAATTTTGAAATGATACATGCACCTTAATGTTGATTGCAGCATTATTTATGATAGCCAAATGGAATAGCCTAAATGTCCACCGACATAGGAATGGATAAAGAAGATGTGGTATATTTACATAATGGAATATTACTCAGCCACAAAAAGAATGAAATAATGCCATTTGTAATAACATGGATGAATCTAGAGATTGCCATACTAAATGAAGTAAGCCAGATAGAGAAAGACAAATATCATTGATATCACTTATATTTGAAAATTTTAAAACATTATACAAATAAACTTATATACAAAATAGAAATATATCCATGGACATAGAAACCAAATTTATGATGACCAAAGGGGAAGGAGAGGGTGATAAATTAGGAGCTTGGGATTAACATGTACACACTAAAATAGATGACATAACCAACAAGGAACTACTGTATAGCACAGGGAAATATACTTAGTGTTTTATAATAAGCTATAAGGAAAAAAATCTGAAAAATGATATAAATATAACTGAATACCTTTGCTGTATAGCTGAAACTAACACAACGTTGTAAATGAACTAGTCTTCATTTTTTTAAGGTCTAAATTAAAAAAATAGGATTTTCTGAGAGAACATTCCTCAATCCTTTAGAAATAAATAATTCCCCACCTATTTGTAGGCTCCTATAACAAGAGAACAGGAGGGTGGGATGACAGGGCTTTTTACTCTCACAACTACTGTGATTTTTTTTTAATTTGCTAATAAATTACACATAAATTAGGAAAGAAGATGATGAAACTATCATTGTTGGCACTTGAAATTATTATAAAACTAAAACTCACCATAGAACCTAGTGAAAAACCATGTAAACAATATGAAAATGCAATACAATTATAGGGCATAAAATCAATATACAGAAACCAAAACCATTTGTATGTATAAAACATAAACCACTTAGAAGGTATATAATAACAGAAAACTGCTCTCACAAGACCCATATGGAGAAACGTATAATATAACTCTAACAAAAAAAAAAGGATATAGGTCATCTTAAATAATAAAAATGCTAATATTCTCAGATAATTTATAGTTTTATCAAATCATCAAGATGCTTCTAAGGATCAAATGGGATAATATCAGAAATAGCCAGGACATTTTGAAAATGAATATCAGAGAAATAGGCTAGGTCCTACCATTTATTAAAATAATTATAAATTATTTAATAAATAATTATTTAAATTTATAATTATTAAATAATTATAAATTATTTAATAAATAATTATTTTAATAAATGGTAATACTACCCAAAGTAATCTACAGATTCAATGCAATCCCTATCAAATGACCTATGACATTTTTCACAGAACTAAAACAAACAATCCAAAGATTTATATGGAACCACAAAAGACCCAGAATTGCCAAAGCAATTCTGAGGAACAAAAACCAAGCAGGAGGCATAACTCTCCCAGATTTCAGGCAATATTACAAAGCCCCAGTAATCAAGACAGTGTATTACTGGTACCAAAACAGACAGACAGACCATTGGAAGACAATAGAGAACCCAGAAATAAACCCCTGACACCTGTGGTCAACTAATCTTTGATAAAAGAAGGCAAGAATATAAAGTGGGAAAAAGATAGTCTTTCAGCAAGTATTGCTGGGAAACCTGGGCAGCTGCATGCAAATCAATGAAACTAGAACACACCCTCACACCATGCACCAAAATAAACTCAAAATGGCGTAAAGACTTAAATATAAGACAAGACACTATCAAACTCCTGAAAGAGAACATAGGCAAAACATTCTCTGACATCAACATCATGAATATTTCATCAGGTCAGTCTCCCAAAGCAACAGAAATAAAAGCCAACATAAACCAAACTGACAAGCTTTTGCACAGCAAAGGAAACCAAAAAGAAAACAAAAAGACAACTTACAGAATGGGAGAAATAGTTTAAAATGATGCAACTGATAAGGACCTAAACTCTAAAATATTCCAATAACTTATAAAACTCAGCAGTAAAAAAGCCAATAGCCCAATTGAAAAATGGGCAAAAGACCTGAATAGACATTTTTCCAAGGTAGATGTAAGATGGCCAACAAGCACTTGAAACAATGCTCAACATCCCTGATTATTAGAGAAATGCAAATCAAAACTACCATGAGATACCATCTTACACCAGTCAGAATGGCCATCATATATAAGGTCACAAATAACATGCTGGAGGGGATGTGGAGAAAAGGGAACCCTCCTGCACTGTTGGTGGGAATGTAAACTGGTACAACCACTATGGAGAACAGTATGGGGGTCCCTTAGAAATCTATCCATAGAACTACCATATGACCCAGCAATCCCACTCTTGGGCATATATCTGGACAAAACTTTCCTTAAAAAAGACACATGCACCCGCATGTTCACTGCAGCACTATTCACAACAGCCAAGACATAGAATCGACCCAAATGTCCACTAAAATATGATTGGATTAGGATGATGTGGTATATATACACAATGGAATACTACTCAGCCATAAAAAGAACAAAATCATGCCATTTGCAGCAACATGGATGGAACTAGAGACTCTCATCCTGAGTGAAGTAAGTCAAAAAGAGAACTGCAAATACCATATGATATCACATATCTGGAATCTAATATACGGCACAAAGGAAACTTTCCACAGAAAAAAAAAAATCATGGACTTAGTAGACTTGTGGTTGCCAAGGGGGAGGGGGAGGGAGTGGGAGGGACAGGAAGCTTGGGGTAAATAGATGCAGAATGTTGCCTTTGGGATGGATTAGCAATGGGACCCTGCTGTGTAGCACTGGGAAGTCTCTCTAGTCTCTTATGATGGAACACATAATGTGAGAAAAAAGAATGTATGCATGTAAGTGTAACTGGGTCACCATGCTGTACAGTAGGAAAAAAATACATAAATAAATGATAAAAAAATGACAATGTGTCATGAGCAGACATGAAGACCAATATAATATAATAGTAATGCCACAATTAGTTTCAAGCACATTTAGCAATCTAAATTACAAAAGGCATCATAGGTAATCAATGATGAGAAGATAGATAATTTAATAAATGATCTCAGGAGAACTGTATGGTCATCTAGACATAGTCAGATCTATGCCTTCCATCCTCTGCCAGATGGATTTCTAGTGGTCTGAAGATGCAAATGTAAAAACATAAATAAATAAAACTATAAGGTAAGACCATGAGATAATATATTCCTAACCTTGGAGCAAGAATAATATTTCTGTTTTTGGCTAAAAATTCAGAAGCATTAAAATGAATACATTCAAGTAATTTAAAAAATCCACATGCCTTAAATAGTAGAAAACCAGAACACTTTGAAAGTAACATGAGGAAAGAAAAATATAAATTAACATAATATATTTTGAATCCATACCTATTATGGGATAATTTTCCATAGATATATAATAAATTATCTAGAAAATATTAAAAAAGCAAGATCACAATAGAAAAATAAGCCTAGACTATTAATAGAAGGCTCAGTAAAAAAAGAAAATTACAAATAGTCCTTAAAAATAATCAGGTAGTAGCAATTTCATCCTTCCAGTTGCGTAAGACAGAAAACTTGGAATAATAATTTACTTCTTTATTTCCTTTACATTACATATCAATGTTTCAGGAAGTCTTGTTTGCTATATCTTAAAAATACATCTGGAATCAGACAACCCATTTCTGTCACTAGCAACCTGGACTAAGCTGCCACCGTCTCTTGATAGGATTGCTGCTTTAGCCTTCTAACTGATCTTTCTGCTTCCACTCCTCTTCCAGCTTGCTTTAATCTTATTAGTAGCTATAGTGATTGTTTTATTTTTTTTTTAATTTTTTTGTCTTCTTGCTATTTCTTGGGCCACTCCCGCGGCATATGGAGGTTCCCAGGCTAGGGGTCCAATCGGAGCTATAGCCACTGGCCTATGCCAGAGCCACAGCAACGCGGGATCCGAGCCACGTCTGCAACCTACACCACAGCTCACGGCGACGTCGGATCGTTAACCCAATGAGCAAGGGCAGGGACGGAACCTGCAACCTCATGGTTCCTAGTCGGATTCGTTAACCACTGCGCCACGATGGGAACTCCTATAGTGATTGTTTTAAAGTTTATGTCATCTCATGTCCTTTTTCCTTGACTTCTTCAGTAGATTTTTTCTTCATTTTATCCAGAATGAAAGCCAGAGTTTTTTACATTGTTTACAAATCCCTGTGCATTCTGGTTTAACATTCTTTCTCTAACAATCTATTCCACTCTTCTATTCTCCTGCTCTGCTTCAGTCACACTGAACTTGTGATTCCTTCACAATGCCAGATATTATTCCACCTTGATGTTTTGCACTTGCTATTCCATCTACCTGGAACTCTCTTTCCCCAGATACCTCTCTTATCTTCAAGTTTTGCCTAAATGTAACTCTCATTCTTCTGTCACCTTATTCTACTTTTATTTCTTGAGAACAGTTATCATTATCTAATATTATATTATAATTTACTGTACACATACCATTAGCTGTATAATTAAATCTATATTTTTTTTCTATTCAGTTCACTTTTATATTCCCATCACCTAGAATAAGGCTGGCACATAGTAAGGATTCAATAAATATTTGTTCAATGAATAAGTTTAATTCTGTTCCTAATCCTACAGGGAAATGTAACTTAAAATTACAGTGATATGCCATTTTCATATAACAAATTGGCAAAATCTAAAGTTGATAACACCCTCTGGCAAGACATACTTTCATAAATTACTTGTGGGTGTGTAAAATGGTGCAAACCATATGGAGGGAAATTTGGCACTATCTGCTACAGTACATTGGTACATATTCTTTGGTGTACCAAGTCCATTTATTCGCACAAGGATAAAATGCCATATGGTCAGGTTCTTTATTGTCGTAGCATTGTTAAAGTAAAGAATGGAAAATATTAAAAAAAGAGCTGGTTGAACAAATTAAAGTACATTAATATATAGGAATACTATATGGCTTAAAAAATAAGGATTGGTTCTCTATGCACTGATTTCAAAAATTTTCCTAGCTACATTTTTGAACTTTAAAAAATGTACAAAGAAGTATGTACAATAATCTAACATTTGCGTAATAAGAGAAATTAAGCAATTACATATTAACATTTGTTTGTACCTATCTATCAACTATGGCAGGATGTAGAAGAAATCAATTAGTGTTTGTAGGATGGAAAAAGACCAAAAAAGGAAAAATGGAGGCAAAGTTAAGCAGGAGATATTTCTCTTCACACACGTATTTACTTTATATTTTTGAGTAATGTTAAAGATGCTATATTGATATGTTAAAATATTGACTATAGATAACTAAGTTTTAAAATACTGCAAGTTTGCCGCGGGAGCGGCCCAAGAAATAGCAAAAGGACAAAAAAAAAAAAAAAAAAAAAAAAAAATACTGCAAGTTTGCATTTACTACAAAAGAACTATAGATTTAAAAAACTGACTTCTTAATCACATTCTAAAGAGTAATTAATACAGAGGCAGAAATTTTCTTCAGAACTTAGAAATTTGTTACACTTTTGAGAATAGATTGAAGAAAATCACTATGTGAATGGATGAAATCAGCCATATGGAAAAACATGCACCTACGTAATTATTTCTTGGAAATAGGTGGTCCTAATCAAGAGATGAGGGTGTAGTTTCTATCAAAATATGACTGCAATAAGCATGTTCAAATTATGACTAAGACAGTGCTATTAAAAAAGGAAAAAAGATATTTCGTGAGGGAGATAGTTGATTAGAAACAGAAATGCAAGTGTCGGAAAGAGAAGGTGACACCTCGTTCTTCCATGTCCCATGGTTGGAGTCCTCTGGACAATAGTCATTAGCTTCTGGTCTGCTTAGTGTATGTACACACTCACTGTGCAGATGGATACAAACACCCTTAAAGCTTTATGGAAAAATCCACTAAAAATATCTCATTCCATCATCCTACTTAAATTAATAACAACTTTCTAGTTATTATCAGATGTAGCTATCTGAGAAGGAATAACAAGATAAGGTTAATTTGAACATTTCATTCTACTCGATGATTATATTTTACAGTGGAAATCAGTACATGTATATTTTATTCTCTTGAGATTTTGGCTAATATAATCCCATCTCCCTGAGTTTGATCATCCTAGGGATATTAACAAATGCTAAAAGCCCATGAAACCAATAAGTGCAGAGTTGAATCCTATCACCAAGGTGTTGCCAGGAGGAATTCTCAGGATGACCAGCCAGTGACATTACTGATATCACCTTGTATTACTATGGTCCTCCTACTACAAGCATAGGAACAAAGGTAATTTGATAGCTGAACATAGGATGGAAAGAATGAAATGACTGAGGTAACTCACGCTATGTCCCAGTTTTTAAAATGCTGTTAAGATGAAAATATGAAAAAGTTTTTTGTTCCCTAGAAAAATTGGTCATCAAGGTATCACTCAAAAAAGAGAAAAGATTATCTCCTATTTCATTAATGCAGAACAGTCATAAAATGCACTGTTAAACTAACTACCAAATAGGGCACTCTTAATCTAAAAAAAAAAAACCTGAAAAAGTCGAATTACCTTCTTCTCAATTACTATGCAAATAAAAATTGATAAGAGCCTCCGTGTCTCTTTCTGTTAATGACCGTTCAAGCAAAGAGAATATTCCATTAGAAAAAAAAAAGAAAACAACTTCCCACATAATATCACCTTTTTCAAATTATTACTATAGTGACTGATAGGTTACTTTAAATATGGGACTATGGAAGTGGAAAACATAAGAGCACAGTACTAGAAGCTCTTAGTCCCCAGTTATTCAAATAAAATTCTTCAGGGAATTTATTTTTGTCTTTTTGGAGCATGCCCATTACATATGGAGGTTCCCAGGCCAGGGATCAAATTGGAGCTGCAGCTCCCTTCCTACACCACAGCCACAGCAACACCAGATCTGAGCCGCATCTGCAACCTACAGCACAGCTCACAGAAATGCCAGATCCTTAACCCACTGAGTGAGGCCAGGGGTCAAACCTGGATCATGGATCCTAGTTGGGGTTCATTACCACTGAGCCATGATGGGAACTCCTTTTTAGGGTTTTTTATTTCATTTCCGTTAAACTTTTTCCCATAAGGGAAGTTTTGTTGTTGTTGTTTGTTTGTTTTGCCACCTATGATGAATTTTTAAGTGAATCAGTTGTTTATTAAGTACTAAAGCACAAAGTAGGGTAAGAAACCAAGACTTCTGTTCTCAGTCTTGCCCTTTCTCTTAAATCTTCTTCTCCTTTTGAGCCATTTTATCTCCCCTTCCTTCCAAATGATTCCTTATTGAGTGCTGCATAGTTTTGCTTGCTTTCTCTGAATCATTTTAATACAATTTACTTATCGTTGCAGACAACAGATACTAGCTTACCTAATTATGTAGAGAATTAAATTAGGTAACAGTTGTAAGTATATAAGGAGCTGCTCTGTTATTTTCTATACCAGCCACTGTGCTAAGCACTGCACAATTATTACCTCCTATAGTACTCAAAATCACCTTTTGCATTCCCATGTTGATTCTAACTGATTGAAAACCTATAGGTTTTTGATGTCCTTTTTGGAAGAAGCCCATGAAGTCTATGCATACTCTGTTCATATGCTTTGCTTTTTTTCAGAATAGTTCACCCAATTACAAATATATTATCAAGTGTTTATTAGGTGTTCTGAAATTCACTGGAAGAGTTCCTTAATTATGCATTTTGAAAGCTATCAGTATTGAACTTCTGTCTCATGTCTTCATTGAGCATTAGTTCAGTCCACAATTATATAGTTTTTGGAGTTCAACTTTGGGTACATTACTTGCAAATTGGCCTTTCCCTTTTGGGGACTTATATGCTCACTTTGAAATGGGGATGGGGAATTATTAGGATCTCCAGAATTTTGTGGTACAAGACATTTTATCAGTATTTATTATAACTTTGATATTTGGACAATGAAAAAGTAAAAAAAAAAAAAAAAAAAAAAAAAAACAGTTTTCTTAACACAGACTACAAGATTGAAAAGCTCTACAAAATTCATTTTGCCTGGTATACCATCCTTAAAAACACTAGCACAATTAATCTGCCCATGAAGGGCAGTAGAAGCTGACACAGGGGGTCAGGATTCAACTAACAAGTTTTTTTTATTTGCTTTTTCCTACTCATATTTAGTTCCGACTTGGCCATCTTTTCCTTGAAAAATAAGTTTCCTCTTCTAAATATGAAATTTGGAAAAAGATTTTAGACATGAGCACTGACTGTTTTAAGAAAGGTTTAATCATTTAGGGGTTTTATCACTGATGGGAGAGTTGTGGAGAGAGTTAATTTGGGTAAGAAGGATAGAAAAAGATGATTCATGTGCTGGAAATAGCTGTGAAGAATGTGACCATAGGGCATAGTAGAATGGTTGGTTGAGGAATTGTTTTTCAACATATTTTTGCTTTAATAATTATGTCTTTTGAATAGAAAATTGCTGGGGAGGAAAGCCAGATTGTACAGACTTAAGGACAAAGCCAGTGGAGAGATGATGATAACAGCTGGCAGAGATCACTTAAGTGTGAACCCACTCTTTTAACACTGAAAGAAAGGATAAAAGGCAAAGAATAGAGAGAAGTGTGTTGAAGTAGGGGACATAGACCATGGAAAATATAAGTGCTATCTATGTGCAGCAGTGTAAAAAAAATTAGGAGGTAGACTCAACTTTTGAGGCTGAGACATGAATTACAAATGATGGTGGAGCACAGGGAACTCTACCCAATACTCTGTGATAATCTTTAGAGGAAATGAATCTGAAAAAACATTAATGTGTGTATATGTATGACTTGAAGCATTTGGCTATACAGCAGAAATTATCACAAAATTATAAATAACTATTATTCAATACAATTTTAAAATATGACTATGGGAGCAAGAAGAGTGAAGGGATTATTTTTTCAAAATGGAAATGTGATATTTTGCTTTATTCAAATGTATATACACACCACGACAAAAACTGAATTTGACCCAGGAAATCACAATGAATTAAAATAAATCTAAGTCCTGTGGTCTTAAAGTGTAACTTATGTCACATGGGAGTTGATTTTTTTAGTTTGAATCCTAAGTACTATACTCCTACTATTACTTCCTCTTCCCAATCTTTTCCCTAGTATTTGAGGCTTCCTGTAGGCTTAGGACCACTTTTTCATGCTAGTAACTTGATTATATTTAGGTCTATTTGGGGACTTGCTAATTTCTTCCAGATATCATTTGGTGTATGACTTCTTCAGTACTCATTTGTTTTAACTATGGGAATTTTAACTTGACAAAGCAGTTTCTCCTTCATTATTCCTTTTTTTCAAGAATTTTCCTGGATAGTGTAACATATTTATATTTCCCCATAAGTTTTAAAAGTATTTTGCAATTTAACAAAAAATAAATAAATAACATTTCCTGAAACAGTATTTAATTGAGATGTCATTAAATTTATATATTTCCTTGTGAAAAATATATTTACAGTTTTTTCTTTCCCTAAATTAGTTTAAAGGATGCTGCCCAGGAAAGTTTTATAGAATTTTTATGTGCTATTCATTTCTTGTGAAGATCTAGGTGTTTATACTTCTTATTTTAAGAGATAAACTAATTTGTTATATTTAATATTATAATATTAAAAACCATAATACTCTGTAGATTTAGTAATTAGCTAAATTACCATTTTTGTGTGTAGTATAAGATACAGGTCCAATTTCATTCTTTTGCATGTAAATATCAGTTTTCTGAATAATATTTATTGAAGAGATTGTCATTTCCACTTTGTATATTCTTGGTGCTTTTTTAAAACATTAGTTGATCATATATATATATAGGGTTATTTCTTCATCATCTATTCTGCTCCATTGGCCCATGTGTCTATTTTTTGCCAGTGCCATATTGTTTTGAATCCTCTTGCTTTGTGATATAATTTGAAATCAGGAAGTGTGATGCTCTAGCTTTTTCTTTTTCAAGATTGCCTTAGTAATTTGGAGACTTATGCAGTTCCACATGAATTTTAGGATTCTTTTTTATATTTATATGAAAATACCATTGGAATTTTTATAAGGATCACATTGAATCTGTAGATATCTTTGTGTAATATGGACGTCTTAACACTATTAATTCTTCCAATAACTTGTCATAGGATATCTTCCCATTTATTTTTCTTTGTTTTCTTTCATCAATATTTTATAGTTTTCAGTGTGAAGATCTTTCTCCAGCAATATTGGCTAAAATCATTCCTAAGCTTTTATTCTTTTTGATGCCATTATAAACAGAATTGTTTTCTTAGTTTCCTTTTTGGACACTAATTGTTTTGTATGCTGATGTATCTTGAAACACTATTTAATTTGTGTATTAATTCTAATAGGGATTTTTTGAAGTATTTAGGATATTCTATACATAAGATTATGTCTTCTGCAGGAGATAATTTATCTTCTTCCTTTTAATTTAGATGACTTTTACTCTTTTCCTTGCCTAATTGCTCTGGCTAGAAACTCCATTACTATGTTGGATAGAGGCAGTGAGAGTAGATAACTTTATACTATTCCTAATCTTAGAGGAAAAGCCTTTTTCTTTTCACCATTGATTATAATATTAGCTGTAGGCTTATCATATATGGCCTTTATTACATCTTCTATACTTAATATGTTGAGGGTTTTTTTTTTATCATGAAAGGATTTTGAATTTTGTCAGAAGTTTTTTGCATCTTGGAGTTGATCATACAACTTTTATCCCTCATTCTATTTATATGTTATATTACACTTGTTAATTTGTGTTTGTTAAATCAGTTTGTATTCAAGGGATATTTCCCACTTGTTCTTGGTATATTATCCATCTAACATTGCTGTTGAATTCTGATTGTTGATATTTTGTTAAGGATTTTTGCACCTATGTTCATCAGGTATATTGGCCTATAATTTTCTTTTCTTGCAGTGATCTTGATAGCTTTGTATAAAGGTGGAAGTTGTTTGATAAAATGAATTTGGAAGTATTCAATTTTTTGGTGAAGTTTGGGAGGATTAATTCTTCTTTAAATGTTTGGTAGAATTCCCCAGTGAAATCATCTGATCCTGAGGTTTTCCTTTGATTCTGTCCATATATTCATTATTGGTCTTTTCAAAATTTCTATTTCTTCATGTTTTAGTCTTGGCAGGTGGTATGTTTCTAGGGATTTATTTATTTTGTTCTAGGTTATCCAACTTGTTTGCATTTACTAACATATTTTGAAGATATTGTGGATTCAGTTCCAGACCCCCACAGAAAAGCAAATATCACAATAAAGCAGATTACATGAATTTTTTGTTTCCTACTAAATATACAAGTTATATTTACAGTATACATTTTTATTATGAACAATAACATAATTTCTAAAAAAGAAATGTATATACCTTAATTAAAAATAGTTTATTTCTAAATAATGCAAACCATCATCTTAGCCTTCAATGAATTATTATCTTTATGCAATAGTAACATCAAAGGCCACTGATCAGATGACAGGTATAATAATAATGAAAAAAAGTTTGAAATGTGAGAATTACTGAAATGTGACAAAGATACATGAAGTAAATAAACACTCTTAGAATAATGGTGTAGGATTGCCACAAAGCTTCAATTTGTAAAAAACACATCTGTGAAAAACATTAAAGCAAATCACAATAAAATGAGTTATGTCTATAATTGTTCATAGTAGTCTTTTATGATGCTTGATATATCTCTGGTATCAGTTGTAATATTTCCTCTCTCATTTCTGATTTTATTTGTCTTCTCTCTTTTTTTAAATTTAATTTAGCTTGCCAATTTTTTAATCCTTTCAAAATACACTTTCATAGATTTTTTTTATATAGCTTTCCTATTCTCTATTTAATTTTTTTCTGCTTTCTGCTTTGAAAGATGTTTAGGTAACTACTTCAATTTTTGTAACGTTTATCGCATAATTGTACCATCTCATTTTACAGTTAAACCTTTATTGAATTTATATTTTATTTTGTATTAAAGTTATACTGAAGTTGTGTTAAATTTCCCCAACCATTTGATCTTTATTTTCTTGCTGTGTTGTCCATGAAGACCAAAGAAAGGCAAATGATAGTTAATCCAAAATCTCTTTAGTATTTAAGGTATCTTTGCTTCTAAGTCATAACTACTAGATATTAAAATTAACACTATGTAAAAAAAGTCCTCAATTAAAAACAAGAAGAAATTGAGCATTGACTAGTTATTCCATTTTCACAGCCATTTTTATGTTCTCTCAAAAGATATTATTCTTTGGAATTTCTTCTCCCCTTTCCAAAGGTTTATTAACTGATAATTAATTGAATCTTACTCAAAACTAACATGAAGTCATCTTTATCATTTCCACTGATGTTCCTAGGATTTGTTACCTAGACACTGAATTGGTTTTACACAGACAGAAAACTTGTTTTGTTAAATTTTCTTGATCAACAGCATCTTTTATCATGTGTAAGGAAGGACATAAATCTCTTTCGCCACATAATATATATAACATAAGAGCTACCAACTAAATATTACAGAAGTTCAAAATAGGGTGAGGACTATGGACTGAAACAGATGAATAGGGATATTATTTTGAAATGGCATCGAAAATATGGTGGACATTTGTGTTAGTACCTCCATAAGGAGCTGAAAATGAAATGTTGTAATGGGTTCATATGTATGCTCATAAAACTGCAGAGAGGGAAGAAGCATCCACTACAAAAATTGTAGGGAATCTGACTATATCAAATATATTTTTGTCCATAATTTACATGAAATAAAGTTGGATACACTTGATTTTATCGTAAAATCAACATGAAACCATTGACAATTTCATGCAGAAAAATAAGTGTTGAGAGAAGAAAAAATAAAAGCAATTGATAGAAGGGAAATTTGTTACTTTTTCAAAGAACCATAATAATGACATATTTTTCTATCAAAGGAAAATAAGCTACCTTAAATGAATAAAATTTTTACTTACAATCAAATCTTGTATAAATAAAGGGAGAAAAAAACAAAGTAATGTTACTTGAATTATGGAAGTAATACTATCTTTCATGCTCCCCAGGGATCTCCAGGAAAAAGACAAAGATGAAAATTACCATTAACTGCTATTTGTGCAAAAATGAAACCAGTTGCAAATCTTTCCGAAGGAGGGTCTCTTGCTTAGTATTTGGTCTTATACATTTGTCCTTTGAGAGCTGTCACTGAAGTTATACTTTAGGAATCTGACAATATTTTACCATGCTATTTAAACAAAATATAGTTCAATGGGAATGAGTTAGTTATTTTAGTTTTGAACCTTCTCTTTATAATCTGATAGGCAAACCTGTTTATACTTTCATTTTTTCCCCTTAGGTATTTCTTGTTTTTTTGTTTGTTTCCCTTTTTTCCTTGCCTTTCCTTTCCTTTCCTTTTCCTTTTCTTTCCTTTCCTTTCCTTCCCTTTCTTCCCCTTGTCTTCCCTTCCCTTCCTTTTGTCTTTTTTCTTTCAGGACCATACCTGGGGTATATGGAAGTTCCCAGGCTAAGGGTTGAATCAGGCTTCAGCTGTAGGCCTATGCCACAGCCACAGCAATGCCCAGATCCAAGCTACATCTGCAACCTAGGCCTCAGCTATGCTGCAACACAGGATCCTTAACCTACTGAGCAAGGTCAGGGATCAAAGCCTCATCTTCATGGATACTAGCCAGGTTCTTTACCCACTGATCCACAACAGAAACTCTGTATTTCTTCTTTTGAAGTGTAGATATTTAAGTGATACTTTTCAACAATTACCAGATAAGCCTATACAATTAGGACATTTTTCCAAAACATATACATTGCCTTTCAGAGTTTGATATCTCTTTGTACTATCATTTTCAAATTGTGCTCTGAAAATCCTTGGATGATTTTAATTAGTCTTTCACAGCTGCCTTTTAGGAAAATTTAGGGATTTGTGAGAGGTATAGTTTTTGACTAGAAAAGTTAAAACTTTATATTGGTCTTCTACTTGATATTTCTTTTGAAGAAACTGTACTCTTGCCTTAAAAGGGGGGGGGTTATTCCTTTTTCTGCTTTAAAAAAGTTTTTTCTTTTTAAATTAATGAGCTTGAATTCTTGACCTAGTGTCCTTTATTTAAATAACATTTAATTTCATGTGTTCTCTGGAGAGTCATTTGGACTTAAATGTTTCTTTTCTTATTATTCTTTTCCACAATATTATTAAATTTATCTTCTCCAGACCTATCACACTGCTTACAGACACTAACATTCTTTTCAGAGAGAAAGGGGAGACAGAATTAGAAAGATGTTTGATCTGAAGAGAAATTCACTGTGGCTAACTACAACTCCCATTTAATAACATTTATTTTTCTATTGAATTAAGGGAAAGGAATTTACATCTAGAGTCCTTGTTCTAGTGATGGAAATGGCATTGTATCCAGGAGGTAAATATGATTCGGAAGTGACATTAGGTAGATAGAGACTGTATCACATGTAGGGTGACAAAAAGGAAAAAAGAAAAAAAAATAAGACCAGAGAATATATCCTTGAGGAACAAAATGTGAACTTAAGAAGAGTCAACAAGAAGACAGTTTTGTGAGCATTTAGCAAAAGAGGAAGTTGGCAGCTTGGTAAAAGATGCTCCAATAAAGGAGAGTCCTGCCATGTGGGGATGGGGAGGCAGTATCTGAGACTTCTTATTAAAGTCTTACAGTTCCAATACCGTTTGATTTGTATGCTTGGCAAGATATCCAGGACTCTTAAAATCTGAAGAGAAGAACATTGAATTCCATCCAAAATTTTAATTCAATTTTTTTTTAAGTTTACTTGATCTGTGGGGAAAAAACATGAGATATTTGGAAGTTTTATATATATATGTATATATTTGGCAGCTGTTCTTCTCTCAAGTAATAACTTTGAAGAAAATATAATTCTGTGATAAGCACAATATGTCAGAACAAAGCAGAGATAGACCTTTGAAACTGAGTTGAAGGATCCAGGGAGGATTATCAGCTTTATAAGGACATAAACCATGCAAAATAGGCCTATGCTTTCCTTTCCAGAACAGATCTGATTTATTCTGTCCATCTAAAGAGCTTCAGTTGACCCCTGCACTTCTATACTGGTTTGCATGGACTATGTACATACACACATACAAACACACATATACAAACATACATACATAACTGCATCTTGTTATAAAACAATAGCCTGGGTCCTTCCAGGAAAGGCAAGCTGAAAGCTATATGCATTGTCAATAATACACAAGTTATTGTTAAAGACCAAATAGGTATCTTCTAAGATAATTAGAACCAGTTTTGTGTTTTTCTATTTTAAAAATTATCTCAGGTCACCCTACATATAATAATCTTCTCCTAGACAATCTTTCTCTTCTTTATTCTTCTACCTATTGGAATTTCCTGAGATTTCTGTATTATAGAAACACATTCACACAAATAGAGACATTTCCCTCGAGTTCCTATAGTGAAAACCATGGTGCTCTGCACATATTTGGCACAACATCAAGGTTTTTGACTGACAGGCTGGCACTCCAAGCTAGCTGTGCTTCCCAGGCAGTGCTGCACAGAGTGGAAACATGGCTATGAAACTGATACTATAAAATTACTTTTCTAAGAATGCCTGTAGTGCCATAGGATGATACATATCGCACTGGAACTGGCTAAATCATGCTTCTGAAAGTGGTTTTCTGCAATAGTTTCATTGTTGTTTCATTTTTGTTATTGCTGAAGGTGGAAAGGGAATGAAGATGGAGGAGTATATCTTGTAACAATATTCTAGGAACTCATAATTTCTCTCTGGGTATAGCCCTTTGGCATACAGTTTTCCCCCAAGGATAGTTCAAAATGTAATATTTTTATTTTATCTTTCTGCATCAAAAAGGTCCTCTAAGCTAACAAACATAAAAATCTCATCAAATGATGCATAAATTGCATCTAATTCAGCAAATTATTTCATGACCCGCTTTAGGGTGGAGAAATCACAATTAAAGGCTTAGATCCTAGGGAAAAAATGGATTTGTAGTTATAGAAAATAACATTTCTTAATGATTGTTTGGTATTCATATTTTAGAGCATATAACCATTTCAGTCATCTAGGAAACTTAAATGACAGTAAGGTCCTTGACTTTTCATGGAAATCATTTTCATAATATTTGTAGACCCACCAAGAGCTGATTTGGAAGCAGAATGGGTCTTTTAAATAAATCAGTGTTTAGAGAGTATTATTACCTTCCTAAATTTAGTTATATGATCTTTCTTTATGGAACTAAGAAGTTAGTTTTTGTCATTGTTGTTGTTGTTGTTGTTGTTGTTTAAGCTTTTGTTGGTCCAAGCCCTTTGCAAACTCTCTATATTACTGTAGCCAGGTAAGAAATACTTGTGTTCCTCATATGCATAGAACTCGTTCAAAAAGAATGAAGTAGTAATTTGCCTGAGTCATTTCTTCATGTTATACATTCTCCTTAATGGTTTCACAGAATGTTGATTACCTATCTCTGTGTTGTCTCATATTGAGAAACATAGTATTCCTTTATACATATAACATATAATGGAATCATCTTTGCTCTGCACCTGAAACACAACATTCTGAAGTAACTATATTCCAATAAAATAAAAATGAATGAATAATAAATAAGTATTTTTAAAGAGAAATACAGTATTACTTACACCTATGTTAATTCTACATGTGTTCCTTCCCCAAATCAGTCATGATCTTGCAGCCGAATTAGCGAGACTGGTTTTTTAAGGTGACACTCAAGCAGTACAGGAAAAATAGAGGAATTAAAATGAGTTAAGCCAAAGCAAAGGGTGCTATGTGATCAAGTTTATCTTGTTTGCTATGAGCTACACATCAGCAGCACCCTCCTTTTTAGTAATTTACTACCTGTGTCTTCTCACTGCCTGGGGCTGGACCAATGTTGGCTAAATATATAAATAAATAAATAAAAATCTACTCAGTATGCAGTCTTTAGAGAAAGTACTATGAGCAGTTTAAAGAACATAGATATCATGATTCTTAAACTCAGTCATCACTTGGCATAAAGAGAAGCACAGGGTGAGTGGTAAAAGGCTAGTGCTCCTTCTTTTGTCATGAGAAACGGACAATTTTAGACTTAAAAAGAGAGATATTATCTGATTATGTACTACAGTCAGTATTATAAATATGTTTTGCACTTTCAGTAGTTTGATTCTGCTTGACATCCTTCCAGTTGTCCAAGCCAAAAACTTTAGGATGATCTGTGATTCCTCCTTTCCTCCCCACATATACCTAATTCATAAACAAATTCTGTTGGCTCCAATATCAAAATATATCTAGAATCTTAACACCAGATATTCTGTTGACACCCTAATCAGAGCACTGCTCCTTTCTGTTCTAGATTATTGAAGGAGATTTCTGATTTATTCCCCTGCCAATACCCTTGCTGCTCGTCAGTCTATTTTCACTCCGTAACTAGTGTGATTCATTTAAAAGGTAAGCCAGGTCATATCACTCCAATGGTTTCCCTTTTGACTTGGAGTAAAAGCCAAAATCCTTCTACATGCCCTGCAAGGTCCTCCCTGCTCTGATCTTCTGCCATTTACCTCACCTCTTCTCTGCTCTTATTTCTGGTCCTTTTTCACAGATTCAGTCATGCTGGACACAGGATGGTTTCAAACACTCCAGGCATGGTCCTATTTCCAGGCTTTGTTCTCTTTGTTCCATTTCCTTATACAGCTTTTCATGTAAATTACTACTTGACTCACTCCCTCACCTCCTTCCAGTCATTGCTCAAGTCTCACTTTCTCTCTGGAGGTTATACTGTCTACTCTGTTCAATATTGCAAATGGGCCTCTCCCTACTCCCAACTCCTCACAATTCTGATTCTCTGAACCCTGTCTTTTCTTTAGTTTTTATAGTACTCTTAGAACATACAATTCATACTTTTATGTTTATTGCTTGTTGTGTGATTCCCCCACCAGAAGGTTATCTCTTCAAGGGCAAGGATCTCTATCTATTTTGATCTTGATATACACTTGAGTACACTTAATGAATTGTTGCTGAATCATTGAATGGCAGAGATTTACCTATCCCTATTCATCTCTGTTACAGAAGAAAACAAAACATGTAATATGCAAGTGACTTTGAACATGGTCAGTATTTTATCATTTGAGGCATTAAATCAAATACACAGGGACAAATTAAACAGCACATATTTATCAAGAACTTGATGTATGTTGTACACATTTATCTAGATTTCAAAAGAAACATTAGGTATGGTTCTGACCTCAAAGATAACCTCTTGGTTGTAATTGGTTAATGAGCAAATCTTATCCATATTAATTAATTAGTAGAAAAAAATGCAACTCTTTATATGACTTTATGGCATTAGAATCACCAGGAAAGCATATTAAAACATTGATGGCTGAGACCCCTCCCCCAGAATTTCTGATTCAGCAGGTCAGGATTAGACCAGAGAATTTGCATTTCCAACCAGTTCCCAGGTGGTGCTAAATATTGCTGTACCTCACTTTTAGAACCACTGCTCTATCCTAACAGTTCTCAACCCTAGCTACACATTAAAATTATATGAATTTTTTGGAGTTCCCATCGTGGCACAGCAGAAATGAGTCCCAGTAAGAACCATGAGGTTGTGGGTTCAATCCCTGCTCAGTGGGTTAAGGATCTGGCATTGTCGTGAGTTGTGGTGTAGGTAGCAAATGCGGCTTGGATCCCACGTTGCTGTGGCTGTGGTATAGGCTGGCACCTACAGCTCTGATTCGACCCCTACCCTGGGAATCTCCATATGCCATGGGTGCAGCCCTAAACAGCAAAAATAAAATGAAATAAAATAATATGAATTTTTGTTAATTAAAAAAACATGCACTGGTGACCAGGTTCCAAACCCACAGATTTATATTTAATAGTGTTGGGTGGGGCATAGTCAAATTGATAATAATGTTCTTCCACTTCAGAAGGACAGTTGTATTGTTACTCAGAGTTAGTTTTCATAGTAAACCAACTGAAGAGAGATTCGAGATACTGTTCAAGATGATCAGGCCCTTTGCAATGAGCAATGCATTTTCTCAGTCAATTGCTCTTGTTTCCTTTTAGCATAAATTTTAGATTTTAATTAATATTTCCAACACACAAGAAGTCCAGCATCCCCCTCTTTTCTATACCCCTCAGTGTACAATTTTCAAAATTCCTGAGTTTATTAACTTCAAAAGATAATCCTCCATGCATTTGCCAGGAAGGACTAGGGCTCTAGAGACCCTGTTCCCACTTTCCAAATGTTATTGTTTCTGTTGTAGCCCAAAGATTGTCACAATTGAAAACTGCTGCAACCCTAACATATCTGCATTCAGTGGCTCAGACACCTTTGCCAGTCCAGGTGTTCATGGAGACCACAGAAAGATCTCCAGGTACTCTGTGCTCTCAAGAATACAGTTCTTCTGGATTACACTAACGTGCTCAAACACTTAAAGTGGAACTGCTCTGTCAGGTCAATGTGGCTGAGTCAGGTGGGCTTTTCAGTGTAAATGGTATGTGTGACTAGGACCAGCTCTTACCTAAGAACAAGTAGGGTATGCTTTCACTTTTCAGGAGGAATTTTAGGTTGAGATTCTTTACCTGCAAATAAATATCTATCTGGAATATTTCAATCCATGACAGACTCTAATAAAGTGGAATCTCAAAAAGGAAAATATCTGGATTCCTTTTCTTCAAGATGCTCCTTGGCCCCTATGCATACTTTTTCATCCATACTCCAGCTGTCACCTCTGCATATCTATGAAATTTCAGAATAAGAGTTATGGGTAGCCCAAAAAGTTGCCATCATATCCTTTCCATACGACAATGGGTACTACTAAATACCATTCATTTTTATTATTAACTGGGACCATTTGAATCAGTATTTTCCTAATAATGAAAATCTACTATAGCTTTATCTCTATACCATCCAGTAAGAAAAGGGCTGGCATACATTTTTTCTTAAATCCTCTTTAAAGGAGATTTGCTTTTTAAGTTGAAACTTTCTTCTCTGAACATACCAAGGAAAGAGACTATGGTTTATTCATTTGATATTTACATTTCCCCTCCCAGTCTAGCATACCATGTGGAAAGCACTGATTGAATGTTAAACTGAATTATAAATTTCTGACATTTATCCTAGTTCTACTTACACAAAATATGTCTCTCTGATATTTCTATTCTTCTCATTGGAGATACATAAAATAAGTGTAAAAACTTTTGAACATAAAAAATATTTAAATATTTGATGGCAGCTATTTTGTCCTTACCTTTTTGGTGTTTTTTACTCCAAACTAAGCATCTCCATTCTTTTAATTCATTTCCTATGTTAGGGAATCAACAATCGTCCCCAATTCACTTTTTGATCTTAGATCAGAGGTTCTTAAACTGAAATCCATGGATACCTAGGGAATCCATAGATGGGTTTCAAAGAATTCTGCAAAAATTCTGAAACTGTAGATATTAAGCATGTTTTTCTGGGGAAGATAACTATATAGCTTCTTGGAGATTATCAATGATCTCCCAAATAATAAGCATCACTGAAGGAAAATTTTTCCAGTTTGTTGTTGTTGATCTTATGTTTTGTTTTGTTTTGTCTTTTTGCCTTTTCTAGGGCCGCTCTCGCGACATATGGAAGTTCCCAGGCTACGGGATCTTATAGGAGCTGTGGCCACTGGCCTGCGCCAGAGCCACAGCAACACAGGATCCAAGCCACGTCTGTGACCTACACCACAGCTCAGGGCAAGCGGATTCTTAACCCACTGAATGAGGCCAGGGATGAACCTGCAACCTCATGGCTCCAGGTCAGATTCATTAACCTCTGAGCCATGACGGGAACTCCTGTTGTTGATCTTAATGTGTGGTTTCCAGAGTTCCCATCTTGACTCAGTGGTTAACGGATCTGACTAGTATCCATGAGGATGCAGGTTCAATCCCTGGCCTTGCTCAGTGAGTTAAGTATCCAGTGTTGCTGTGAGCTGTGGTGTAGGTTGCCGATACACCTTGGATCCTGTATTGCTATGGCTATGGCTACGGCTATGACTGGCAGCTATAGCTCCAATTTGACCCCTAGCCTGGGAACCTCCATATACCACTAGTGCTGCCCTAAAAAGAAAAAAAAAAAATAGGGTGGGGGTTATAAAACCAGAAAGAGCAGAGAAAATTTATTATTTTTCTTCCATAAGACATTTTTTTTAAATTAATGCTACTCAAGCTTCCACTTAACTCTCTACCTGTCATGTGATATTCTTAGCTAACAGTAAATTAAGTTGTAAATAAAACTGCTCTTTTAACACACACACATACACACACACACACATTATCAAGCTTAGTTCTACTACTACTTTTATATATCTTTTAGTGTAGAATTTATATCCCACATTATACCCATTAAACTTTATCATGTTGATGTGGCTCATCATCATAGACATTTTCTTGCATCTTATTTCTTATATTAATTAACCTTTCTGGCTTCTAGTCATTTATAAATTTTAAAACCATGCCTTCTCTTTCATCTTCCAGTTTGTCGATAAAACCATTGAAAGCTCTGTATCAGTCCACAAAAGACCACCCTATACTTTACCTGTGAATCCCTTAATCTACTCTCTTTGGAGGTTTCTTATTTGGGTTCCCTGGCTTATCATACAGTACATAGTTCACCAATGTTTTAGATGAAATATCATGAAAGAGTTTGATGTCTAAATTAAAGGTTTACTTTATCAACAACATGCAATTTGCTACTCCTGTCACCACAGAAAATAAGGTTATTTGGGACAAAACTCTACATAATGTAAACAATTGGTATTACTACTGACTATTGCTTCTCTAAATTTTGGCTAACAATTCTAGAACGTTAAACAGTTTGAAAAAATTATTGAAAGGAGATCATCAATGTATAACACTACATTACTCCATAAAATTGCGTATTAAAGAGAGCAATTTAGAATAGTTTAGGGATTTTTATTTTTTAAAAGGGATTCTCTTCAAAAATGTGTTTTAACAAGTTTGCTCTGTGTTATACAAACAAGCATTTTAAAAGAATGAGAAAAAGTGACTCATTTTGATACAGTGAGAGCTTGCTGTCATTTTTTCAATAGCAGAATGTAGATTCTTTATAGCAAAACATTGCAACATATAATACATGTATAAATATAGGGATATTAAATTATTTATACAAAATTAAGCATCATGGATGTTATAATATTTTCTCAAAAAATGGATTTTTTTCCCTTATTTGAATGATGCATAACTGACATAAAAAATGTTATAGAGGGAAGGAACACTTACGGATTATTGACCAAATCAAATATGTTAATTTGTTGATTTATTTTAATATCACAGTTGGTAAAAAATATTTATAAAACTCCTATAATAATCATACATATAATTATAGATGTTTTACTAATTTTAATAACATAATTTGTGATATCGATTTACTTGTTAACTATTGATTTATCTATAAATGTTAAGAATTTTCTTAGAAATAAACAATGATAAGTTTAGAAAGAGTAGTTTGGGAGTTCCTGTCGTGGTGCAGTGGTTAATGAATCCGACTAGGAACCATGAGGTTGTGGGTTCGATCCCTGCCCTTGCTCAGTGGTTTCGATCTGGCATTGCTGTGAGCTGTGGTGTAGGTTGCAGACGCGGCTCGGATCCCGCGTTGCTGTGGCTCTGGCCTAGGCTGGCAGCTACAGCTCCGATTCGACCCCTAGCCTGGGAACCTCCATATGCCGCAGGAGCCGCCCAAGAAATGGCAAAAAGACAAAAAAAAAAAAAAAAAAAAAAAAAGAAAAAAAAGAAAGAGTAGTTTGAATTTTGAAGTGTGGTGCAAGTGAAATAAGAGTAAATAATTAAATAAAAAAGAGAAAATAGGAAGCAAAATGGAACATATAATTAAAATTAAAATGTCTATTATTTCTTTAAAAGTCATTATCTCCCAGTGAGGAAAAAAATTTCCCATATCAGAAATATAAAAGCATACAAAACAAAACTTTAAAGAATAAAATAATATTTTTGAATATAATTTCTGTCAAAGTTTTTAAGGTTGTAAAACATATTTACAATCAAAGCACATTTAACTTCTGCATAAAACATGAACTCCCTCAAGAATGACCTTGATCTTTAATAATATATAATTTTATTTTCTGAGAAGCAAACCATACCTCAGTGTGAAAGGGCTATCATCCAGGTCCCTAATAAAGGAAAAGAGCTGAAGTTTCTAAGATAACAGAAAATAAACCATGATAAGATAATTACATAGAAGATGCTTCAAATATTTAAAGTTTGGAAAATTACTTGAACTGTTTGGAAAAGCTAAGAACATGTTTTTAGATCAAATGATATATAAATACCTATCAAGCTAAAGGAACTTTTGAACCTGAAGTTGTTTTGAGTTCTCACACGTATCAGTTCAAGTTGCATTCTTGGCAATAGCCTTCTTAAATCACATCCATCAACATGTGATCACTTGCTTACATGCTGCAATCATCAGTGTAGTGTTGGATTATGTCTTCCTTCTTTATTTTCTTTCTCCTTCTGTGAAAGCTGAAGGGATAATTTGGGAGAAAGAAAGAGAGGTATTATAGATTATGGGGTTCTTCATCAGCAATATGAATCTCCTTGCTGTCTTGGCTCACTTTGTGGTACTTGGCATATGTATGAAGATACTTAACCAAAAAAAAAAGCATTTACTATAAAATTTAGCTTTCACAAAAGGAGAAAGAAAATACAGAGGAAAGACAATAAGCAACAACTACACTGACATTTTTGGAAGATCATGTAGACATTTTGTAAAGGTCATATTTAGTCCCTGGGTTTTCCTTTCCGAGAAAAAGGAATTATCTTTTTTCTTCTGAGGTGTATGTTTCCAAGAATCTGTAGAGTTTCCCAAAAGTAAGCAAAAACCGAATCAAGCCATACTTCTCATATACCACACGGTGTGTGTGTGTGTGTGCGTTGGATGTCTATTCCCCCCACCCAATAACATCAAATTGCTATATGTGATGATCAGTCATGCTCATAGCAAAAGGAAATATCTGCATGGAAAAGTGCATATTACCTTCCTAAAAATAATTGCCTAAGAAGCACATTCATTTTAATGTTTTAAATCTTATGAGAATATAATCAACTTTCAAATTTCTTGTTCAGTGAAATTTATGCTCTAATAGGGGAAATGGGGAATTGAAAGGATGTTTTTCTGTTTTGTTTTTTGTGAGAACACTCAGATGCATCCCAATCATAAAAGTGGCAAAAGGAGTTTTATGTACTTGTGATTGGTTAAAGAAAGATGTCCTGTATTATTGATTAAAATATAAAGCTATGGAAGGATTCTTATTTTAATAATATAATAATACATATTACAGATTAACTGCTAAAATTGTTCTTCATTATTTCAAGATTTAAAAATATATGCAAAGGATCCAATGTGTATTAACCTTTAGGTCAAAATGGTGACATGATTTTCTCATTGATAAGTATAATCTTGGAATATAATGGTATGAAATTCCATTTTCCACAATCAGGCTCATGGAAACTAAAATCTTTGTGGGGTACCCAATCATTCTAATGTTAGAGGGTCAAGAAGGACACTGATTCTTCCAAAATATATAAACATCCAAGAACCGAAGTTGGTAAACAGAGAATTTTATAGAAATGTTTATGATCACTTTTGAAGTTTGTCCCATTTGTTCAGAACATTGAACAATGTATTAATGAACCATGAATTCTGAACCTTCTTCTTCCATTACAATATTTAGTTTGAAAATATTACAACAGGAGTGAAATAGAATTTTTTATAGAGTATTGGAAACATTTCAAACAGGATATTTTTCATTAAATAGAATTAGCAGCCTTCAAAATTACTAGATATTTGTAATGCATATTGGAAGTTTTCTAGATTTTTAGATTCTCTTAAATTTTATTTTTCTAGATTTCCATTTACTGTACTTTTTAAGAAATTTTTTATCCCAGGAAGATCTTTTAAAACACACATGCATTCCACCAGTCTTAAGAACTATTCTCTGAGTTATCAGCATCTTCTGATTAGAAATTCGTGCATTTGAACAGCGGTAGGGATAGTTAGTTAAAGCTATTGCTGCTGACTCCTCCTGCCCCTTTTTTAGAATTAGCATTTTAATATTGTTTTATTTTACATTTTATTTTATTTTATTTTATTTTATTTTATTTTATTTTATTTCATTTCATTTCATTTCATTTCATTTCATTTTATTTTATTTTATTTTATTTTATTTTATTTTATTTTATTTTATTTTATTTTATTTTAGGTTTGCTTTAGCTTGTAGAAGGATGCCAGGACTTACATGGGGTTGAGCAAATCTCTCATTCTGAGTAAAGCTAAATGACTACTACTAGATTTTTTTTTTTTTATTCACGATTATCATGCCAATGTCAGTAAAGTGCTATCTCTCAAATCATGTCTCTTAGGATAACTTCTGAACCCAAAGCAGTTAGTGAAATAGACTAAATATCTCTAAAATCATTTGTCTTTAAATGTTAAAAATAAAGACTAAAGAGTTAATCTACGATTCTATTTTTCTCCCTGAAGTTTAGCTTTTGTATTTTTCTCACTCTTCTTTATTTAACACAGACTGTTTTTACTTTAGCAGTTAAATTAGTTTTTCTTGTTTTTTTTTCCCCCAGCTAGCCTGAGCTGTTCACCTGAAAAACTGATTCTATGGAAAAATGCTTTCCATCTCCCAAATAGCCAACTTAGTAGCAAATGTGTGCCTCACAACCTGGTTTTAAGTGAGGAACTTATTGTATCAAAATATCTGTCTCTCAGTGCTATGCTGAGGTCATTATTCACAGTAACAAGTTCTGAATACTAATTTCCATTGCTAGTAGATTTAATTACAGGGGTTAGAAGGCACCTTAGAAAGAATTCATTCTTACAGTTATGAATACTTAAAAACATATTTTTAGGTCCATTTTTCTGTAAAATATTACTTCCACTAAACCCAGTATATAAACACATAATAGCAGCAATTTACATTGAATGAAGATGAGGTTGAAGGTGAGAGATGAGTAGGTTAACGTCTGCTCAATCACTGTCTATTCTGATCCCTAGAGACTGCTGAGATATATCCATGGAAGCCTTGAATGAAAATGGCAGAGCTAGTCTGTCCATCTCATTTAAAGATGTAAAACAGATTCAGAAGGGGGAAATAACTTGGAGAAGTCAGCCCATGGATCAGTGGAAATAAAGAAGTGAGTATGACCTCCTGAATCATTAAACTATCCTGTCTTGGATAGCTTATACCCTCTTTAAGCAGTTAAGTCATAAGATGAAGCTCAAGCATGACATTTATATTTAGTATGTTAGCAATTTTCCTATTCTCTTTGGGCAAAATTTGTAAAAATTAATCTTATGCAGATTTCAATGTGTAAAACTAACTGGCTATACTAAAGATATCATTAAAATATTTCCAGTTTTAGTTCTAAATAACTTTGATTGACTTTCCCATAAAAATAATCTGCTCTTCATTAAACCTATCATCATAAAGATTCAATCTGGAAAGCTGCCCTTCTAAAAACAAAGAAATGTCATCTTTCTGTTGCCCATAGAACAGAAGTAGTCCAAGACTGCAAGACACACTGTCCAGTTGGTTGTTGAGTGGGAGCAAAAGGCAGTCAAGAACAGAACTTCTAGTTATGCATTTTTTCCATTTAAAAAAAGGCTTTCTCCACAATGAGTTACCACCTTACAATTGTCAGAATGGCTGTCAAACATAAGCCAAATAATAATTGCTGACAAGTACATAGAGAAAAGAGAACACTTGTTTACATTTGGTGGGAATGTAAATTGGTGTAACCATAATGCAAAGCAGTATGGAGGATCCTCAAAAAATTAAAAATAGGGAGTTCCTATTGTGGATCAGCAGAAACAAATCTGACTATTATTTATGAGGACCCAGGTTTGATCCCTGGCTTTGCTGTGTGTTAAGGATCCGGCATTGCTGTGACTGTTGTATAGGCCAGCAGCTATAGTTCTGATCGACCCCTAGCCTGGGAACCTCCATATGCTGTGTGGGGCAGGCCTAAAGAGACAAAAAAAAAAAAAAAAATATATATATATATATATATATAGAATTTCCATTTGATCCAACAATTGCATTTCTGAGTGTGTACTCAAAGAAAATAAAAATACTAACTTGAAAAGGTATAGGTACTCCATTGTTCATTGCAGCATTATTTACAATAGCCAATATATGGAAGGAACCCAGTGTCCATCAATAGATGAATGCATAAAGACAATGTGGTATATCTACACAATAAAGAATTACTCAGACATAAACAAAGAATGAAATCTTGCCATTTGTGACTTTATGGATACATCTAGAGGGCGTTATGCTAAGTGAAATGTCAGACAGATAGCAAAAACATCACATGATCTCAACTTATATGTAGAACCTAAAAACATACAAACAAGTAAAACAAAACAAAACCATACACATAGATACAAAGAACAAACCAAACAGGTTACCACAAGGAAGATGAATAGGGGGCTATATGTGAAATAAGTGAATCCATTAAGAGCTACAAATCCCCATTTATATAAGTCATGGGGAATGTAATATACAGTATAAGGAGTATGGTTAATAATATCATAATAGTTTTGTATGGGGATGGATGCTTACTAGGCTTATCATGGTGATCATTTCATAATGTATACAGATGTCAAATCATTATGTAGTACACCTGAAACTAACACAGTATTGTACA
Source organism: Sus scrofa (assembly GCF_054392235.1). NCBI lineage: Eukaryota > Metazoa > Chordata > Mammalia > Artiodactyla > Suidae > Sus > Sus scrofa. Next base: position 111,574,238 of record NC_139385.1, on the reverse strand, counting down.
TTCTTGGTTTATTGTTTTCCCTGTTTTTCAAGCTTGGACAAATTCCTAGCCATTAGCTTGCTTCCATTAGTGGCATGAGCTATATCTTTCAGGCTTATTGAAATGAAGAGGCATGAAAAATAATTGGCATTAGCTATAACGAATGGACTAATGTAATGTTCTCAATCTTCGATTTTCTCATTATGTGCCCCAGTTGCTAATGAAAACTTTGTAAATAAATCAATAGGTAAATTATAAGAAATATCTTTTAAAAATCCACTTTTCCAAAAAAAAGTATATTGATGTTGCCAGCTCTTCAAAACTCATGCTGTACATGTCAGTAATACCTATTGTAAACTGCTTATGTTCTAATATATCTGATAAGTTGTGACTTATAGACAGAAAAGTGTTTTCTCAGTGTCTGAAGGTTATTTATCAAGGCAAGTCAACTAGTAAGTCTTGCTTAGTTTATAATATCACAGAATATTAAATATTTATAATAAACAACAGAGGGAATATTATGACTTCAAAAATAATACTTCTAAATTGAATTTTAACAAAATATTATTTTAACAGAAATGCCATTACAAGTTATAGAGTTACAACAAAATTATCACCATTTTCATAAATCTTGCTGGATATGTCTCAAAGTTGACTAATTAAAATACCTTTTTAAGGAAAAATTACTTAGCTATTTTCATTATAGTAATATTTAACTTGTACTCATATGAACTATGTGTATATGACATAAAGCTCCTATACATCTATAAGTAAAACTACAAAACCAAAAAATAAATTTAAAACTTTAACAGTAATTTTTTTTCTCTCACTAAATTAATATAGCAAGTAGTTTTGAGTTGAAATGTTAATGGCATACCTGTTTGGTGGAGATCTTTTTAAAATTTTTTTATTTTTTTAAATTTTATTGGAGTATAGTTGACGTAATGTTGTGTTACTTTCAGGTGCATAGCAAAGTGAATCAGTTATAAATATATCCATTCATTTTTCCCCATAGAGATTATTACAAACTATTGAATAAATTTTCCTATGGTACATAGTAGGTTCTCATTAATTACCTACTTTATACAATAGTGTGTATATGTTATTCCCACCTTATCAACTCCTCCCTCCCACCAACAATTTCACCTATGGTAAATTAAACATAAGATTGTTCTAGAAATCTGTGAGTTTGTTTTTGTATCATTTTTATTAAATTACACATATAAGTGATATCATATGATATCTGTCTTTATCTGTCTTACTTCACTCAGTATGATAACTTCTAGTTGCACCCATGTTGCTGCAAATGGCATTATTTCATTATTTTTTATGCCTAGTATTCCATTGCATATATGTACCATATCTTTTTAAAAAAAATTTTCATTAGAGTTGATTTACAATGTTCCGTCAATTTCAGCCATACAGCAGAATGGCACAGTTATACATATACATACATTCTCTTTCTCATATTATCTTCTGTCATGTTCCATCACAAGTGATTAGATATAGTTTCCTGTGTTATACTGCAGGACTTCATTGCTTATCCATCCCAAATGCAATAGTTTGCATCTACCAACCCCAAACTCCCAGTCCATCCCACTCCCTCCCCCACTTCCTTGGCAACCACAAGTCTGTTCTCCATGTCCACGAGTTTGCTTCTTTTCTGTAGATAGGTTCATTCATGCCATATATTAGATTCCATATACAAGTGATATCATATGGTATTTGTCTTTCTGATTTATTTCACTTAGTATGAGAATATCTAGTTCCATCCATGTTTAAGGAATTCTAATAATTTACTCTTCCCTTTTCTGAGATTCTGCAAATTTTTGGTTAGTTGATATAAATTAATATTCACATCATGGGAATGAATAATTTGTATACAAAATGTATACTGTGTCTTTTCTGGTCATAGCATAATTATTAAACTACAGCACTATCATGTAGCACCAAAGGTTTATACACACAAATGAACACATGTTTTTACAACACTCATCAGTATGTAGTAAGAAAGCTGTCATCTGTGAAAAAAGTTTGAATTAGTATTTATAATTTAGTCTCCATGATAGAAAAGTGCATGGGGAAGCTGTAAGTGCTTATGTAGAAGCTGCATCAAGTTACCCAGAAAATGTAGCTAAGGTGATGAAGGTGGTTACAGCTAAATAACAGTGTAGACAAAACAGTCTTATACTGAAGGAGATGCTACCTAGGGCTTCCATAGCAAGAAAGCAGAAGTCAATGCCTGGTTTCAAACCTTCAAAGGATAGGCTGACTCTCTTATTATGAGCTATGCAGCTGGTGACTTTAAGTTAAAGCCAGTGCTCATTTACAATTCTGAAAATTCTAAGCCTTAAGCATTATGCTAAATTTACTCTGCCTGTTCTCCATCAATGGACCGAAAAACCCTGGATGACAGCATATCTGTTTATAGCCCACTGTTGAGAACCACTGCTCAGAAAAAAAAAAAAAAAAAAAAAAAAAGGTATTCCTTTCAAAATATTATCGCTCATTGACAATGCACCTGGTCACCCAAGAGCTCTGTAGAAGATATACAATGAGTTTCATGTTTTTTCCACACCTATTAACAAAACATCCATTCTCTAGCCCATGTATCAGGAGCAATTTCAACACTGAAGTCTTATTATTTAAGGAAGATATTGGGTAAGGCTAACCAGCTGCCATAGATACTGATTCTTCTGATGGCTCAAGGTAAATTGAAAAACTTCTGAAAATATTTAACCATTCAAAATGTCATTAGGCATATTTGTGATTCATGGGAAGAGGTCAAAATATCACCATTATCAGGAGTTTGGAAGAAGTGGATTCCAACCCTCCTGGATTACTTTGTGGGGTTCAAGACTTCAATGGAGGAAGCAACTGCAGACATGGTAGAACTAGCAATAGAACTGGAATTAGAAGTGGAGCCTAGGAGTTCCCGTCGTGGTGCAGTGGTTAACGAATCTGACTAGGAACCATGAGGTTGTGGGTTCGATCCCTGCCCTTGCTTGGTGGGTTAATGTTCCGGCGTTGCCGTGAGCTGTGGTGTAGGTCGCAGATTGGGCTCGGATCCCGCATTGCTGTGGCTCTGGTGTAGGCTGGTGGCTACAGCTCTGATTAGACCCCTAGCCTGGGAACCTCCATATGCCACGGGAGCGGCCCAAGAAATGGTAAAAAGACAAAAAAAAAAAAAAATTAAATTAAAAAAAATAAAAGAGGATAATAAAGGGTTTTCAAAAAAAAAAAAAAAGTGGAGCCTAAAGATGTGACTGAATTGACTGAATTGCTGCATCTCATGATAAAATCTTAAGAGATGAAGAGTTACTTCCTACAGATGATCAAATAAAGTGGTTTCCTGAGATGGAATCTACTCCTGGTGAAAACACTGTGAAGACTGTTGGAACGATAAGGATTTAGAATATTATATAAACTTAGTTGATCAAGCAAGAACAGGGTTTGAGAGGATTGACTCCAATTTTAAAATTTTACCTTCTATTGTAGGTAAATAACTCTCAAACAGCATTAAATACTCTGGAGAAATCATTCATTAAAAGAAGAGTTAATTGATGTGGTAAACTTATTGCTGGCTTATTTTAAGTAATTTTCACAGCCACCTTCAGCAACCTTCAGCAACTACCACCATGATCAGTCAGCAGCCATCAACATTGAGGCAAAACCCTCCCCCAGCAAAAAGATTCCATCTCACTGAAGGCTCAGGTGAAGGTAAATTTTTTTAAGTAATAGTTTTTATTTAAGGCATGTGCATTTTTTGAGATAATGCTATTGCACACTTAATACAGTGTAAATATCTTTTGTATGAACACAGAAACCAAAATGGTTTTTGTGACTCGAGTTGAGATAATCTCTTTATTACTATGGTTTGGAATCAAGGCAGCAATATCTTTGAGGTTTGCCTGTCTTTTATTTATTGGTAAAAATCTTATCAAGGGTAGTTTGAACAGCATTTGCCTTGTTGTTGTTTTTTTTTTAATTTACATCATCAAAACATTTTTAATTGAAATATAGTTGAAAAAGTATTGTGTTAGTGTCAGGTATATAACACAGCGATTCACCTGTTAAATACATAATGTAATAGTCGTCATAATAGGTCTAGTAATAATCTGTCTCCATATAAAGTTATTAGAATATTGCTGATCATATTCCTTATGCTGTATATTACATCCCTATGACTTATTTAATTTTATAACTAGAAGTTTGTACCTCTTAATTCCATCCACCTATTCCTCCCATTACCCCTACTCCCCTCTTCTCCAGCAGCCACATGTTTTTTCTCTTTATCCATGATTCTGGTTCTTTGTTTTTTAGATTTCACATATAAGTAAGATCGTGTGTTATGCGCCTTTTTTATCTGCAATATTTGACTTAGCATAATCCCCTCTAGACTCATCCATGTTGTCATTAGTGGGTGAATAATACCTCACTGATTATACACACCAAGTCTTTTTTAATCCAGTTGTTTATTGATGTACACTTAGGCTGCTTCCATATCTTGGCTATTATAGTATTATTATTATAGTAATAAACATAGGGTGCATATATATTTTTGAATCAGAATTTTATTTTCTTCAAGTAAATATCCAAAAGCAAAATTGCTGGATCCTGTGGTAGTTTTATATTTATTTTTTTGAGGAACTTCCATGCTATTTTCCACAGTAGCTGCACCATTTTGCAGTCAATCCCAGTACCAGCACACAATTCTTCACAACTTTGCCAACATTTGTCATTTGCTGTATTTTTGACACCAGGCATTCTGACAGCTGTGAGATGGTACCTCATCGTAGTTTTGATTTACTTCACCCTGATGATTAGGGATGTCGTGCATCTTTTCTTGTGTCCGTAAGCCATGGATGAAAGTGAGAGTTAGGGAGCATATTTGTTTTGTGCCTGATCTAGGGGAAATGCTTTGAGATTTTTATATTTTCAAATTTTTAATTTTTATTATTGAAGTATAATTGATTTACATTATTATATTAGTTTCCCGTGTACAGCATAGTGATGCAGTATTTTGCAGTTTATACTCCATTAAGTTATATACGAGCTATATATGACTATAGTTTCATGTGCTATGCACTATATCCTTATCGCTTATTTTATTCATAGTAATCTGTACCTTTTAACTCTATACACATATCATATGCCCCCTTTCTTCTCCCCACTGGTAAACATTAGTTTGTTTTCTATATCTCTGAGTCTGTTTCTGTTTTACTATATGCATTCATTTATTTTTTAGTTCACATAAAAGTGATATCATACAATATTTTGACTTCTTTCAGTAAGCATACTATTTCTAGATTCATGTACATTGCTGCAAATAGCAGAATTTCATTCTTTCTCATGGTTGAGTGACATTCCAGTGTGTGTGTACACATTTTTATTCATTTTTCAGTTGATGGATACTTGAGTTACATATCTTAGCTATTGCATATGGTGCTGCTGTGAACATTGGAGCATAAGTATCTCTCAAAATTAGTGTTTTCATTTTTTTCCACATATATAACTAGGAGAGGAATTGCTGGAAAATGTGGTAGTTCTATTTTTAGTTTTTTGAGAAATTTCCATATTTTTCCATAGTGACTGCACCAATTTATATTCCCACCAAGAGTGTACAAGGATTCCCTTTTCTTCACATCCTCACCAACCCTTTTTTTTAATTTTAATTTTTATTATTATTTTATTTATTTATTTATTTATTTATTTATTTATGTCTTTTTGCCATTTCTTGGGCTGCTCCCGCGGCATATGGGAGGTCTAATCGGAGCTGTAGCTGCCAGCCTATGCCAGAGCCACAGCAACGCAGGATCCGAGCCCAATCTGCGACCTACACCACAGCTCACAGCAACGCCGGATCGTTAACCCACTGAGCAAGGGCAGGGATTGAACCTGCAACCTCATGGTTCCTAGTCAGATTCGTTAACCACTGCGCCACGACGGGAACTCCCTTTCTTTTCCTTTTTTTTTTTTCTTTTTGCCTTTGCTAGGGCCACTCCTGCGACACATGGAGGTTCCCAGGCTAGGGGTCTAATCGGAGCTGTAGCTGCCAGCCTATGCCAGAGCCACAGCAACACAGGATCCAAGCTGTGTTTGCGACCTACACCACAGCTCACCGCAACGCTGAATCCTTGACCCACTGAGCAAAGCCAGGGATCGAAGTTGCAACCTCATGGTTCCTAGTCTGATTCGTTAACCACTGAGCCACGACGGGAACTCCCTTTTTTATCTGTATGTTTTGATGATAGTCTTTCCAACATGTATGAGATAATAACTCATTCTTATTTTGATTTGCATTTTTCTAATAATCAGCAGTGTTGAGCATCTTTTTTGTGTACCTATTAACCATTTGTATGTCTTATTTGGAAAAGTGTCTATTCAGGTCTTCTGCCCATTTTTTATTATTTTCTATAATGAGTTGCATAAGCTGTATATGTATTTTGGACATTAACCCCATGTTAGTCCTTGGTCACATCATTTCCAAATAGTTTCTCCCATTCTAGTAGTTTGTCTTTCATTTTGTCAGTGGTTTCTTTTGCTTTGAAAAAACTTTTAGATTTAATTAGGTCTCTTCTTATTGCAGCCTGACCAATACTTGCCTTGTTCTTATTGTGTAACTTATTTAACAATATGAAGTAAGTCCCTTTTCTATATGCCTTAGCAAATTGTCATACTTGTTATGTTTAGATTAGCTCCCAACATTTAGTCTGTGCTTTCAATGTTGTGAAATATCCTTGAGAGTTCCCTTAACATGGAGCATGTTACTGGTATCACTTATGTTGAGATGTGCTGTTACTTCATGAAGTAACAAATGAGAAGTGACCACTCATGGACAGACTTTGAAGGAAGTAACATGGTTGGTCATTGATCATGATACACTTCTGTTATTTATGCAGTGATTGTGTGCCAAAGAACTAGTATTAATATCTGTAATTTATCCAGTTACTCAGAGTTAAAACATTATAATATGAACAGCATTACTGGGGAGTGGTGTTATTTAGTTAAGTCATGGTAACTCAAAGGCATGCGTATTGAAACTGCAAAATAAGGACTGCCTCTGTGTATGTACATGTGTATTAAAATTTTATGATTATGTAATAACCAAATTAAGACTTGTATTCTCTCAGTACTAGACAGTTGCCTCATTTTAAACATGTATGTCCACTCTATCTTAAGGTAAATTATTGTTAACTTGAATTAGTTTATATTTTTCTACTTTAAGACCAAATAATTAGTCTTCAGTATATTTTTCTATATAAGTTATTTGAGAGAAAATAAAATTGAGGTTATCTTTTACGGATTTAAGTAAAAACTCCTTAAGTCTAATAAAATAAACAAGATGTTAAAACACAGAACAAACTACATACTTTGCAGTTAATTTAATTCACAGCCAGGCTCAGAGCAGTGCCTTTACGGCCCATTGTTTTTTTAATCCTCCTGGAAACAGTCACAGAAAAATTGTGATGCCTTAGTTTTCATGAAGCTGGTGAATAGAGTGAGTGCTGGTATGCAGGGTATGATGCATGTTTGATCCCTGGCCTCATTTAGTGGGTTAAGGATCTGGTGTTGCCATGAGCTGTGTAGGTCACAGATGTGGCACTGACCTGGAGTTTCTGTGGCTGTGGTGTAGGCTGGCAGCTGCTGCAACTCTGATTTGACCCCTAGCTGGGAACTTCCATATGCCCAAGTTGCGGCCTTAAAAGGGAAAAAATAAATAAATAAATAAACATAAGACAGGCCACAATAAAACTCTTAGAAGAGATCATAGGCAAATGTTCTCTGGTATAAATTGTACCAATGTTTTCTTAGGCCTCTTCTTCCAAGACAATAGAAATAAAAACATAATAAACAAATGGGAGCTAATCAAACTTAGAAGTTTGTACAGCAAATGAAACCATTACAAAAAGACAGCCCACAGCAAGGGAGAAATTATTTCCAAATGGTGCATCCAAGAAGGACTTAATTTTCAAAAACTGCCTTTCTTTTCAAATTCATATTGGTGGAAAGAGAAATCACATCAGAAACTTAAAGATAGAGCATTTTAAATGAAGAGAGAATGTTACTTTGACTGGACTTTTATTTTTTTTTTTGATGTGCATTAAAATTTTAAATCATCCAACATTTAATATTTAGAGAGAGGGCTGTTAGTACAGAATAATGAGAATTAGTCACTGTGCATATATTTTCTAAGTATGTAATCTGCCAAAACAATATTTCAGATATAACTCTCAGATGAATATTTAATTTCAATTTGGTTAGCTTTTCCTGTTGCTGTAAAATATTTCAATGCATTCATGAGGTTTCTGATAAAATATCAATCCATTCTATTATAGATATTTAGTTGGCATCTGACAGGTGATAAATAATTTATTAGGCTTCAAGAAATTTAAAATATAAGTGAAACACGTGATACCCTCTCAAAGAGCTCAGTGTTTTCATGTGTAGTTTTATTAAAATGAGAAGATTTCAAATTTGCTATTGGGGTTGTGATTTTTAAAGTTGTGATTTTTTTTCCTAATTATATCACCTACTATAATTAGTTCCACCTGTCTGACTCCTGGCCGAAACATCATTGTATACTATCTTGGGAGTAAAACCATCCTTCAATTTAGTCTGTTCAGACACACTCAGAAATTAATCAATGCAGTATTTTATATTCTTCTTGATGACCTCAGTATTTTTACATCTACACTCACCACAAGCCTTTCATTTTCTTTATTTACCAGCAATATTTTGTATAAAGAAATCAATAACTTAGATACATGTAAAAATATAGCACATTAAAATTGTCCTTGGTTTAAGATAAAACCATAAACACAGCAACCAGTCATGCTAACAACTGAATTAGTGACAATACATGTGGAAAGATCAGTCAAGAGTTTTTCAAATAGTCATTTGAATATTCTTATGTTATTGTTTATATAATAATATAATAAATATTACAAACATTCTCAGGAAATTTTTTTTTCACAGGTTGTTCAAACTCACAACAGCTTTTGTCCAGATGATGTTTTCTTCAATTTTATTGAGATATGTTTGACATGCAGGTAAGTTGAAGGTGTACAGTAAAATGATTTGATTTATATACATTAAGAAATGATTACCATAATAATTTTAATAAGCAGCTACATCTTATATATAGACACAAGATTAAAGAAACAGAAACATTTTTTATTTTTTATTTAAGGCATGTGCATTTTTTGAGATAATGCTATTGCACACTTAATACAGTGTAAATATCTTTTGTATGAACGCAGAAACCAAAATGGTTTTTGTGACTCGAGTTGAGATAATCTCTTTATTACTATGGTTTGGAATCAAGGCAGCAATATCTTTGAGGTTTGCCTGTCTTTTATTTATTGGTAAAAAACTTATCAAGGGTAGTTTGAACAGCATTTGCCTTGTTGTTGTTGTTTCTTTTTTAATTTACATCATCAAAAAAAATTTTAATTGAAATATAGTTGAAAAAGTATTGTGTTGGTGTCAGGTATATAACATAGCGATTATATATATACATGTATGTGTAACTGGGTCACCTTGCTGTAAGTAGAAAATTGACAGAATACTCTAAACCAGTGGTTTATTTTGCTTTTATTTCTGTTGCTTTGGGAGACTAGGAACTATGTCTCGTCATTTATGATGGAGCATGATAATGTGAGAAAAAAGAATGTATACATGTATGTGTAACTGGGTCACCTTGCTGTAAGTAGAAAATTGACAGAACACTGTAAACCAGCTATAATGAAAAAAAATGAAAATCATTATATATAAAAAGGCAAAATTATCAAAAAAAGAACAAAAGGAAGCTTTAGATAAAAAAATTCTCAAATTATGTTGACAAGAGTAATTCAAATAAATACAAATAAAAATTAGGATTTGATTCACGTACCTCTTTTCACATGCATATTAGAAGAGAGAAGAAAACATCTCTAGTTCCAACTCTCCATGAACAGGAAGTTAAACTAGAGAGGAAAGCATAAGTAAATATTACTCTCCTAAGACGGTGGTCTTCTTTCTTTCTTTCAAATTCTGCTCTAAAGGAAACTTACTAGTTTCACCGCAAAGCGAGTCATTCCACATATTTTCCCTAAAAATGTAGTCTTTTCTATTTTCAACATTATTAATTACTTCTCCTCTTTCTTAAATAAAATAAAATATACATGGAAAGATTAATCCCTATATAACAACATTTTTCTATAAATATATATGTATGTTATAAGTATAGCCAAAAATCTACCTATTTTACTGAATTTTTTTCTTGCTTAGTATCATTTCGGTATGTAATACTTTGGTTCTTTTTAGCAGAAAACATAAAAAGCGTTCTTAATACACTAAAACCTGAATTCATTATTTTTATTTATTTATGTATTTATGTATGTATTTATTTATTTATGTCTCTGCCTTTTCTAGGGCCGCTCCCACGGCACATGGAGGTTCCCAGGCTAGGGGTCGAATCAAAGCTGTAGCTGCCGGCTTATGCATGAGCTACAGCAACACAAGATCTGAGCCTCGTCTGTAACCTACACCACAGCTCAGGGCAACACCGAATCCTTAACCCACTGAGCAAGGCCAGGGATCGAACCCGCAATCTCATGGTTCCTAGTTGGATTTGTTAGCCACTGAGCCATGACAGGAACTTCAGAATTCATTATTTCTGAGATGATTTTATTTGAATAACTTATCTTTATTTTTGCTAGTCATTTTTTAAAAATACTTAATATTTTTTCCCAAAATAAAATACTCTTTGACTTAGAGCAGAAACTGCTTTTCTGTTGCATATCTGTTGTTCTTCCATCATGGAAAAAGCTATGAATCTCAAAATAAAATAGCAATGGTAACAGTAAACCAATTATAATGATTTTCTTAGAAGACTATCAACTCTATAGAATGATTTGTGAGTATGCTTTTATAGGAATTCACTATTGTTTTTCTACTGATTAGTTTATGATTATAGAACATATGCACATAGGATCTAAAATTTAGGTCAAAATTTTAAGGTTTGTGTGTAGATGAATTTACCAGTGTTATGGTCACCAAGTAAAGTTTTCCTTTATACTTCCATGTATATTCAGTTTTAAAAAATACAAATATCCAAAGTGCTTTTCAATTACAGTATTTTTACAAATGGAAAAATTTCTATGTCTACATCTATAACTGTACCTTCCAGAAATCATTTCAGATAGATAAAACAATGTTTTATGCATAAGCATTAAAATAAAGAACAGAAATTCTTTCAGTGTTACAAGGCAGATTTCCTACATTAATCTGAAAAAGTTTCTAACTAAACTATCTTCACTCTTATTGCTGTCCTTGTCATTGTTTTCCTTATATTCTTACAGGGTGTCAATAAAAATGAAAATATGTATGCGGTTATTCCCTGCTGCAGAAAATTATTTGTGTGAATAATGGTTCAAGAAATTTGTCTTGCTGTCTGCTAAATTATTGAAATGTAAACAATAGCATTCATTTATCTAAAATCAATATTTAGATGTTAAAGTTGAACCATTTCTTACAATTTTGATTTTTCTTCCAAGCTTCAATAATTATGAATAGGTCTCATTTTAGATAGTGGTGGTGATGTATCAGTTTCTTCAAATAGCAGTTAATGTTTGGAAGGTAAAGAACATTACCAAATATCCAAATATCCAAACACCCAGTGGTTAAAAAAAAAATCATTATAATATAACTCTGTTCTTTCCAAAACATCATAAAATACATAAAAATAAAGTAACTTAAAGATGTTTGGTGACATAATCTTTACTATTTTCAGTCATTATTCCTCTCTGTGAAGAAAGCTGTATCCTGTTACTTAAATAGTGATGAGGTTCAGAATAGTCCACCCCCCAAATATACCTCTTTGGCATATTGATTTTTTGAATAAAATTATGTCAAAAATCACTGATTCTAGAAAGACACTCTGACCCTTATTTGTCCTCCTGAAAGTAGGAAATAAAATTCCCATATAAAAGGTAACCCATCTGTACCAGAAGGTAGAGAGACATTTTTATCACCAGAGGTACGGAATTCAAAGAAAAGAAGGTCTAAAACAAATCTTGTTACTTCTTTACTCCTTTACTACCCTATACCCAAATCCTTTAAATTGTCAGTTCTTTAAAACTTCATTATTTCTTTGTATAAAAGATATAAAAGCTGCCTGCTTGGTTCACTTCTTTGAGCCTCATATTTCTATGAGCTCCTGTACATAGTAATTAATTTTTTTCTCCTGTTACTCTGTCTTATGTCAATTTAATTATTAGACAAGCCAAAGACCCTAGAAAGGAAAAAAAGTTTTCTTGCCTACAATAACATCTCAGAGTTGATCACATGTCAAAAGATAGAGTTGTGCCTGGAACACTAGGTCTTATTTATCTCAAGAAAGTATTTTGTTTTGTGCTCTCAGTTTTTCCACTGCAATGCAAATATCAGGTGTTTTGTCAATTATCTCCTTCCAAGATCAGTAGATTTAGAGTTGGACAGTAACCATGACCATAGCAGTGCATTATAACATGAATTGAGATTACTCAATTTTACCAAGAAATAAACCAGGTCTTTAGAGATTCTGCTGGCTCATTTAGGTGACCTCACTTGAAAATTAAAATAAAGCCCTTTAGTAATGGGCATGTGTTTGTGAATGTTTTCCTGAGAATATGTTTTTAGGAGGACTACTATTCAAAAATGAAGTTGACTCTTCTCATTTTTTATATGCAGTAAAATGCTCTTCCACAGTTGAATAAAATTTTGAAGTTTATTTGCATAAAAACAAAGGATGTCTGAGGTCTCAAGTAAGTGTTGCAAAGTGATGTCAACCAACAAATTACATTTCCCATTATTGTCCTAATAATAGCTTTCTTTGTTGAGAAGTTATAGTGCTTCATTTAGAAAATAGAAAACATGAGAAAATTAATGATATCATTCACAAAAAAACTGAAAACAAATCAGAAAATATAAATTCATTAAAAATGCCTATATTTATAGGCCTTTCTATTAAGCTATATATATGAATTATTTAAAATCTTTTTAAAAAGCACTGGCTTGAGAATAAAAAAACCTGAAAGTTCTTCATTAACCTAAAAACCGTGTTTTTCACAAAGAACAATTAAATCCATGAATTTCAGTATCTTTTGAAGACACTAGGGATACAGTATGAACTCCAACAGAAAACTTTCACATGCACGCAAGTCTAAGAACAATTATTTCCATAGCACAGGGTGTTCTATGCACAAAATTACAGGGTTAAGAGCATTTACTTGATTCACTAACCTGATATCCGCTTTATCCCATCCTCCAAGTTCTCCATATCTGGATTTGTAGCTAAAAGGTTTTGTTACATCAAGTTCTTTTTTCTGTTATACTAAATTTCAGTTTCTAATCACGGTTGAACCACATTTTACTCTGCAGATTCAACCATTTCAAATCAAGTTAGTCCGTTTTGGGTCTATTGTATATGTTTGTATGTATACACGTGTATTTAGTATATTTCTTTAAACACATAAAACATATATAAACTGGGTTGCAGCAGATCACACAGTATTTAGAGTGATATTATATACTACTTAGTTTTGCCTCTGCGGTTTGTATCTGGATCTTTGTATCAACATTTAATTGTAAGATCACATCTACCAACCTACCTATATCTGTTATTATGGACAAAATTTTCATATTTCTATAAACTAAATTAATTCTCTCTTATCTACTCAATTTCTCCTTCCTCTCCTTATTATCAATTTTTTATCTTTGTTAGATTATTTCAACTAGGATAAAAACCTGATATATGTCATATTAAAATATATATTCTGTTCCAGTTAATACCTCATTTCTTTATACAACAAAACTCCTTGAAAATAGTGAATCCATTTGTGATCCTTCATGTACTCTTCAAGCCCGTATAATCAGACCTTCTTCTAGATCACTATTGTTAAGGTCAACAGTGACCAGCACATTGCTACATCCAATGGTTTCAGTTCTCAAGACAGTTGATCACTTATTCCCTCATAAACCCTTTTTTTCACTCGGCTTCCAAAATGTCATTCCCTCCCGATTCTCTCCTACCATCATTGCTGTTACTCTTTTTCCCTGTTTTTTTCTTTTCCCTCTAACCAGTTGGAAAGCCTTAGCTAAGCTAAGACCTCAGACTTCTTTTCCTACACCTACTCTTTAGGAGACCTTGTTCAATCTTATAGCAGTAAATGTTATTTATATTCTTAGCATTCCCCATGTTTTATCTACAAATCTGACAACTCCTCTGAAGTCTAGACTTTCATATACAACTAATTAAATCAACATCTACAGTTGGATTTCTAATACTCATCTCAAACTGAACACCTTGATTGTTAGCTCTCCTAAATCCTCTCCTTCTCATCTACCCTGTTTAACTTAGAGTATTATACGTCTCCTCTATGTCTTTCATGCATCACACCCAATTAATCAGAAAATTCTTTGGGCTTAAGTTTCAAAATAGATCTGGAGTTTTCCCATTCTTGGAATTTCTACTGATAAAATCAAATTCCAAGCCATTGTTGTCTCTTATTTGGAGTATTGTAAAAGTTTATAAATGTACTGGCTCCCTACTCTGCCCTCATAATTATTCTTTCAAAATCTAAGATTATGTCACTCCATATATAAAAATCCTTTAATGAATTCCTTTCTTACAGTAAATAACAAAATTCAAACAGTATCTTACAAGACCCTACATAGTCTGACTTCCCCAAGCTATCTCCCTAATACTCATGTGCTATTATTTCCCCCCTCTCTAATTTTATTCCATTATACCCTACAAGTATACTTGGAGGACCAAAACACTCTGAGCATATTTTTGGCTAAATTATGTACACTCTCTCTTCTCTTTGCCTGAAATGCTGACTTTCAGATAAGATTGTAGCTCACTTCCTCACACTTTTCAGGTCTCTACTCAAATGTTCTATTTGGCAGTATATACCACTACCACCACCATCCTTAACTTATTGCTCCCTTGACCCATTTTAGTCTATTTATTAGAGGTTCATTATCTTCTTCTTTGCTAATTGAATGCCTCCCTCTTGCTGAAATAAAAGGATACTTAGAGCCAGGAGTTCCTTCCCTGATGTCTGTGACCCCAGAACTTGTAAAAATTTCTGGCACAAAGAAGGCATTCCATAAATCTATTGAAATGCTAAGAAAAAACCTCTATATTTCTCTTCCATCTCAAAATGTATCCCATGGTATGTTTCCTAATACACTTAACCATAAAATGATTTTGTTTTTCAACAACAACAACAAAAAAACACTTGATTTTCTGTCAAATATTTGTCCACCTATTGTCTTCTAATTTCTCCTATTGGGACTGATAACTGTGCATTACAGGTAATATTTTATATTTAATAATTAGGAATAAATTTAAATTTTTTTAGGACCACACCTGTGGAAGCTCCTAAGCTAGGGGTTGAATCAGAGCTGCAGCTACTGGCCTACACCACAGTCGCAGTAATGCCAGATCTGAGCAACATCTGTGACCCCTGCCACAGCTTGTGGAGATTCCAGATCCTTAACCCACTGAGAGAAGCCAGGGATCTAATCCACTTCCTCACAGACAACACATCAGGTTCTTAACCTGCTGAACCACAGTGGAAACCCCTAAAAACTTATTTTTAAAAGAAAATAAAGGTACAGAAATTTGATGGGACTATTACAAATGTTATGAAGCTCTCTAATACTTTAATTCTAAATTAATGTTTTAATTGCAAAGGAACTTAAACTGACTTCTAAATTAAAATAACTGCAATATAATGCACTTCAGCTGAGTAATTTTTGGAAATGATGCTAGATTATAGAATGTTTTCATCCTAGAACAAGTTGGGGAAATACACAAATCTAGACAGTAGTTTTGATGTAGTTACCATCTGGCCTCAAATTTGATGATTTCCCCATTGAATGTAGGATAAAATTCAAGTCTCTTATGTTGGTATTTAAGATTTTCTTTAACCTGTAAAATTTTATTACAGCTCGCATTTTAGTCCACCTCTATTGCTACCTTACAGCCCAAGATCCTGCCACAGCCCCATTACCCACACGCATTATAATGCTTCATGCCTCCTTGTTGATTGGCTCATATGGTACTATTGAGTATAGGAAGTTTGGGAGTCACACATGTGAGTTTGTATAATGACAAGTTTCTCTGAACTTTTCAAGTAAACTTTACATAAGTATTTTAACCAAGGTACTATGAATAATTAGATTTAAGACTTAGCAACTGTGTGACCATGGCTAAGCAATATCGCTCATCCAGTCTGCTTAGTTGTAAAATGAAAATAATTATCTACTCTATCATTCTATTATAAAAAAATAAAAAGTGCCTAATAAAATGCTTGAAACAAGTAGATACAAAGAGATGCATGTTTATTCTCTTTCCTTCTCCAATCCCCTATCATTCAACATCATTACCTGTGTATATTACAGCGCTATCTTTAGCATATAACTTCTCATTATGTAACTTCTCATTATATATCACAGTTCTTGTTCTTGAAGTTTTTTTCTATATAGCTTAATATATTATTATAGCCATAACCAAGGGACATACTCTCTATGGGCACAAATCCACTACTGTTTTCAAATTTTAAAGATGTAATATGAAGCTTTAGAATGTCTATATTAATAAGAAATTATAAAGGTTAAGATAGCTCACTTATGAGTCTGGTTTATCAAAAGTTGCTTTTAGATGAAATCTTTAAAATATATGAGTTTGTGTGCTGGGGAGGAAAAATTTTTCCTTTACCCTTCTAAGTTCTTATGGCTGAAATAAGAATTAAATTAACGACATAGATTAACAAGAGAAAATCAAAACAAAATTTAATAAGATGTATACATAGGAGAGATCCAGCAAAACTGAATAACTCTCAGGGAGGGGGAAATTGCCCCTTCCACTTCTCTTGACTTCTTATGGTTGGACTAATAATAAAATTGATACAAAACACATTAACAGGAGAAAAAGAGACAAATTTTGTGTGCATGGAAGTCTTACAGAAACGAAACCTAAGATGTGGCCAAAATAGACAGCTTTTATATTTCTTAGACAAAGAAATAATAAAGTTGTGCAAATTGACAGGTCAAAGAAACTTGGGGTTTAGATGGTAATTAGTGAAGAATCTAAACAGAGTTTGGGTTTTGGATACTAATTAAAGAAGTAACGATGTTGATGTGGGCTTCTCAGCCTGAATCCCTGTCTCTGATGATGAAGGTGTCCTTCTACCTCTAGATGCAGGGAATGAAAATATTACTTGAGAAACTCTTATTTCCTGCCTTCAGGGAAACAGAAAGGAGGGTCTGAGGATAGTTCTTCTGTTGGCCATTTCTTAAGAAACTTTAATTCAAGGTAATTCATGTGCCATTGAAGCACATTCGGGGGCAACCTGCTATGAGACCCAGACATCACCAAAATAGCAGAAGCCCTCACCTTAAATACCATCTTCAGCTGAAGACAAAAAAAAAATCTGTTCTGGGGTAGTGACTTTGCATTTCAAAGAGGAGGAAACAATCAACATGGGGAGATGGAAAAGCAATGTTTGGTAAACACATGTTTGCTGGGTCGTGAAGAGACAATTGGACACAGAGTCATCTCTGGTTTGCCACACCATACCTATCTCATATTCTTTGCAGGTATTTCTGGTGATAGCTCTATTACAGGAATAGCCCCCTTATCAAAGCTCTTTAGATAGCTAAGGGGGAGGTAAAAAAAAGACTTCCCAAGTCTTCTGTTTCTTAAAAATAATCTGCCTAAATTAATCTTTAGCTAAAGCAGAATTTTTGAGGTGGTAAATTTTGCTCCCCTGTACATGTAATCATCCATCATTGTTTTAATTTTCTGATGAACATTAATAAAAATGATCTGAGGTGTCATGATGTGATTTTAATAACTTTAGTATAACTAGTTTCTGATCTTATTCATAGAAATGTGAAATACCTTGCAGAAAGATTATTTTCTTTAAACCGTATATTTTAAAATAACATAATCCTACTTCAAAATTACTGTACCTTTTCTTTAAATCAAAGATGTTTAAACTTTCTCATTAGCTGAACTAGATAAATATTTTATAAGTCTAGATAAAATGAAAGCTCTATGTTGAAATTAGAATATTTTCTCAGAGGAAGCAAAAACCAAAAATTTGGAGGCTAACTTTGGTTAGATAAATAGGATTTGCTATTTCTGTCACATTATCCAAAACAGCATATTTTCTTCTGGCTTTATAGATTGTGTTTTTAGTGCCTGTTGGGTCATTTTGTCCATTAAGCACTTTCCTTCAAGGTACTGTGTAGTTGTTCCTTTTAAGAACAATGTAGCAAATAATCTGTTGTCAAATGTTCTGATGGTTTCCTATTTTTTTCCCTAAGTACTAGATATTTTTTTTACATCAATTGAATTTGTAATCATGACCATTTGTCCAGGAGAAAAAATGCTTTCAGATTGAAAAATAGACCAATTTAAATGAAAGCTCATTTTGACATTTAAGCCTCAAGTAAAAATTAAGCTTTGCCAATAGTATTAAATAAGAAAAAGAAAGAAAATTGGAAAAAGGTAATTTGGGTAGACTACAATAATTGTAAATCAGATAAAGTTTGTGTTCTTTTTCATTCTATCCTTATTTTCTGTAACATTATTTTAAATATATATTCTTGCAACTTATCTGAATATTACAAGAAAAACTAAACTGTGTCTCATGTTTGAAAAAATATTCTTTTGAGTACATTGAATATTCTGAAGAATTTATTATCCATCTTATTTTTCATTATAACTGTTATTCTGCCAGAATTATTTTCTATAAATTTTAGTTTTCTTGAAAACTTCCCATAGATTTGAAAATATTATCAAATCTATTGTTATAATAAAGAAGTCTTTGAAAAATCTTAGAAAATGGTAAAATGATAAATACAATTAATGTCATCAGCATTAGTCCTAGGTCTATATTATTAAGGTTAAGATTTTTTATGTAATAGCTAGAAAGAGCTAAAGATGCAGATATGAATAGATAGATATCATACCTATCTACCTATTATCTATCTACTTATCTATCTACCTACCTATCATCTAGCTATCTCTTCTAATGATTATGGATGCCCCACAGTAAATATCTTTACAATAAAGAGCAGCCTTTTTAAAAATAAAATTTAATGGGACAAGAAATTGCAAATCACTTTGATTTGACCACATCAGTTTGGTCATTAAAAATCTGTTAATATCAGGTATATAAACACTTTCCTCAGAGTTCTATGGTGGTTCGGTGGGTTGAGGATCTAGTATTGTCATTGATGTGGCTCTGGTTACTCCTGCGGTACAGTTTTGATCTCTGGCAGGGAACTTCTGCATGCCATGGGTGACCCCCCCCCCAAAAAAAAAAAAACTTTCCCCCAACCAAGGAATGTTTTACAGTGGAAACGTTTAAATTTATTTTCAGCTTTCATTAAATCCTGTTGATAAAATAATATCATCCTCCTTGAAAGACATTGAGAAAGTCTCCCTTCGAGCACAAAACTGAGGACTTCCTTTAGGTTCGGCCTCTGAACTTCTCTCTCTACCATTCACTTATTCACTATCAGGAAACACTTAGCAAAATATTTTTCCTGTCTTACAACTGAGAATATACCTAGAGGAGAAACTTCTAAATTAAGACCGTGTCTCAAGGCTCATGAGGGAATTTTTACCCTGTAATTCTATTCCATGTGGCATTTTCTTTGCCAGGGATCTCCATTTTAAGAGCAGTTCATAGTAAATAAAAAGTCTGTATACTATGGTTTTTAAGTTTAGAACCAAATTCTCTAGAAAGAGTGAATAGAATCATTCCACAACATGTAAAAATAGATAATTTTTTCTTGTATTTTGCATCAAATATTCAAATATGACTAGAGAGTTTCATTTATGCTTCACATTGACATCTAAAAAAAATGTAACTATTGCTGTGGATAGTTTCCACTGCATCCTATGGGGCAGGATTGGTGGATCAATCAAAATAGCATATCTTCAACTTTCTAAAACCTTCTAGATACTATATATCCCAATTAAAAAAGATTTATATCTTCTCTTTAATACTTTTTGTCTTATGGAAAGGATTTCAGTCCATGACTCAGAACTTATCCAATATTCTTTTTTAACATAGTTTGATTTCTCATTTCTTTATTAGGTGTTTTGTTTGTTATTGGGTGAAAATTTTAATTGAAAAGTCTTTTTTTAACAAGTGTTATTTAAATTAATTGATTTTATTATTGATTATTTTTTGTAATCAAGAAAAGTAATAGTTTCTGCTTATGTCTATGCTAGTCTATTTAAAAAAATACATATTCTCTTACTTGTTGTTATTCATTGAGAGAATGTGATATTTCTAAAGGAAAATACAGCTCAATGGAATAAAAAAGGCTACCTGAGGAGTTCCTGTTTTGGCTTAGCAGAAACAAATCTGACTAGTAACCATGAGGATGCAGGTTTGATCCTTGGCCTCGCTCAGTGGGTTAAGGATCTGGCATTGCCATGAGCTGTGGTGTAGGTCGCAGATGTGTCTCAGATCCTGCGTGGCTGTGGCTGTAGCTGTGGCCATCAGCTGTAGCTCCAACTTGACCCCTACCTTGGGAACCTGACGTGAGTGTGGCCCTAAAAAGAACAACAGCAACAAAAAAGGCTAGCCTGAAATCCACAATCTTCTTTATGTTCAAAGAACATAAATGGAAATAAAAGAGTACCAAAAAATTATGATGGCAGATCTTTTCCCTAAACTTGTGGTTCCTATATATATTCCTTGACCGAACAGAGTGAAACTTGAGAAAATTATAAATTGACAGGAAATGTATTAGAAAGTTAGAGAATTTGATGGTTTAATCTATTGCTAAGTAACAAACATCATAAACATAGCAGCTAACAGCAAAACAAGTAACAAATATCATAAACCTAGCAGCTAACAGCAAAATATTTCTTATCTCAGTCTCTATAGATCATAAATTGGAGCACTGACCTCAGTGCTGTGGCTCAGAGTGTCTTAATTATGCTGTATTCAAGGCGTTGGGCAGGGCTGCAGTCATCACAAGGCTTAACTGTGAGCCCTTGATCAATCCAATCTGCTCCGAACCTCACTCACATGTCTGTGGACATGCCCCAGGTCCTCACAGAAAATTGACTGAAAACATCAGTTCCATGCCATGGGGGCACTCCACTGGGCAGCTCCAAGATGCCACCATGGCTTCTCACAGAGCAAGTGTGCCAAACTGTGAGGGATAGAAGTACAAGGGAAACAAAACAAAGCAAGCAAACAAACAAAAACCAGTATTTTTTGTAAGTTTTATTGAAGTGGAGGGGATTTACAAGGTTGTGATAATTTCTGCTGTACAACCAAGTGATTCAGTCATACCTACACACATATCCGTTCTCTTCCAGATTCTTTTCCCAAGTGGATTATCACAAAATGCTGGGTAGTGTTCTCTGAGCTATACAGCATGTTCCTGTTGGCCAGTCATAACAACAGCATTTTAATTACAAAAGTGACATCCCATTATTGTTGTCCATCGTTTATTAGAAGCCAGTCATTAGGTAAAGCCCACACTCAATGGAAGGCATCAATACTAAGAGGTAGAGCTCACTAGAGGCCGTCTTGGAGCTGTCTCCCACCCTGTCTGAATGAAAATGAAAGTGAATATGGGCCTAACATAAGGGTTACAAAGGCTTAATTATCCCAAATTTAAAGTTACTATAAGCATTCCTGGTTGTTTTATATAATATGGCCGCTTCAACTGTTATATCTTACTTCCTTCCCATTAATCCAAGAGAGAAAATCTAATTCATGGATTGGGGGGAAAAATGCTGCCAGCTGTTGATTGATAAAATTAATCAATAAAGCAAAAGTTGAAAAGAAGAAAATAAAACTTTCTCAAAATCTGTTGCCAATCCAACCTTTTTTTTTTTTTTTTTTTTTTTTTTTTGGTCTTTTTAGGGCCATACCCATATGCAAGTTCCCAGGCTTTGGGTCAGATTGGAGTTATAGAAGCCAGTCATGCCACAGCCACAGCAACAGGGGATTGGAGCCACGTCTGCAACCTACACCACAGCTCACAGCAACACTGGATCCTTAACCCACCGAGCTAGGCCAGGAATCAAACCCAAGTCCTCATGGTTATTGGTTGGATTCGTTACCACTGAGTCACAACAGCAACTCCCAATCCAGCATTTTTAGAAAGTGTGAAGGAGTCCTGTTTTTTTTTTTTTTTTAACCCTAATTCCTTGTATTGTTATGTTATTTACCTGTTGTCTTGAAGGGGATGAACCTATTGTGTATTTTCTACTTTTTGTATTTGAAATCCTGTTGGGGGCATTAAATCTTCT
This sequence comes from Sus scrofa, assembly GCF_054392235.1. Classification (NCBI taxonomy): domain Eukaryota; kingdom Metazoa; phylum Chordata; class Mammalia; order Artiodactyla; family Suidae; genus Sus; species Sus scrofa. The sequence goes on along the minus strand of NC_139385.1, from coordinate 111,551,926 downwards.
GTAAAATAATTTTTAGTCATGCTTAGTGGTTAATAACTTACCTAGCTACAAAATTCATGGATGTAATTACTATCAGATAGTGCACTATAATTTTTAAATTCCATGAAAAGAATCTCTACACACACACACACACACACACTTATGCTGAGAGTAGATGATACTGACAGCTAAGATGATCTTCAATACAACCTACTTCCAAAACAAATAATAAAAAATAAAGGAAACAATAAAGGAACTAGCTATGTGTGTTTAATATCATAAAGCTAAAGGATTGAGAAAGATTGTCATTATTGATAACCTTTGCTCAGGTAAGAAGACAGGATGTAGATATTTAACGAATGGGAAGGAGATCTTCTTAGGAATTTATGTTTGAAAAGTTAATAAAATGTAATTTTAATAAAAATATCCTCTCAATGACTATAAAAACAGTGCATTTAAGCAGTTAACACTAGAATGTAAGATTTAAAGGCTTACCCTGCACTTATAAAGTTTCTCTTTGTTTTTCTTTCAAATTCCGTTATTGAAATGAGGGCTGATATGAAATTTCTAGGACCCCGAGATATCCATATTAGAAGGAATCTCAGTTTTTAATACCTCTCTGACTTCTTTACTAAATCACTTGTTACTTTTTAACATTATAAACTGCTACCTCTTTAATAAAGAAATCAGAAAATAGGCAATTCTCAAGACAGAAGAAGTGGTTGATCACTGTTAGAAAAATCAGGGGTTTTGGAAATCCCCATCATGGCTCAGCAGAAATGAACCTGACTAGTATCCATAAGGATGCAGGTTTGATCCCTGGCCTCCTTCCATGTCTTAAAGATACAGCATTGCTGTGAGCTATGGTGTAGGTCTCAGATGTGGCTCCAACCCTGTGTTGCTGTGGCTGTGATGTAGGCCCACAGCTGCAGCTCCAATTTGACCCCTAGCCTGAGAACCTCTGTATTCTGCAACTGTGCCTACCCCAACAAAAAAAAAAAAAAAAAAAAGAAAGAAAGAAAGAGAAAGAAAAAGAAAATCAAGGGTTCTGGACAAGAAAACAAGGGCACAAAGCACATATTTTATCCACTAGAAATAGTAACATTACAGAAGTTAAGACAGGTACACAAAGGAAACTGAGGACTTGCTTGAAAATAGGGAAATTAGGAAGTCACTATGGAAGATGTGGGAGAGAATGTACAGAAGGCAGAGGAGTCACTGTGCTTTTAGAGAGGGACGAAAACATGTATACGTCTCAAAAGTGAGTCTTCCATTAAGGAGCATAACCCTGTTCCCATCAAATATGAAAGTGGCGCAAAAGACAGTGATGTAGATGGTAAATTAATTGGATACAGTTCTGAGGACTTCTCAACACATAGAGGTGCTTTGTGAGGTCTCAGGGGATTTCCTGTGAAGAGGAGTAGTATTTATCATCCCCAAAATACACCTGTTTAGTGTAAGGATTATTTTGAGCTGAGTATTTTTAAGAAACAGAAGACTTAGAAAAAACTCTTAAAAACTGAGCAGAAGTTATCTTTTCATAAGAAACATTTACATGTATAAGGGAAATCTTATAAATTTAAATTGATAGGTAATATAAATAAAATTTAGAACCATCCTTCTCTTCTAAGTACAGAAGATAAGAGCCCCTAAATTGCTAGAAACTTTTATCAATGGAGAATCAAGGACATATCTGCATAACAACTCTACCCTTGTTTTCTGTGCTTTTCCAGGCAACCTCCCATAACTAGGACTTTCCTACCACCACCTCCCCCAATGTTTGTCTTCGTGTTTAGCTGGAGATGGTATTTAATGTGATAGCTTGAGTCCTTTCAGAAAATTAATAAGTTTCCTGGGTATTTTCCATGTATATAGGCGATATACATGTTATTAAACTTCTGTTTGTTTTTCTCCTGTTAACCTGACTTTTATTACAGGAAGGTCTCAGCCAAGAACCTAGAAGAGTAGAAGGAAAGTTATTTTTCCTCCCCAACATCTGCATGTGGGAAAGATTAGAAAGAGGGATATTTTCCAACAAGGGAAAACTTCAATAAGTTAAGATAGCTTTTAAGATCTTAGTACATCTGTGCTATGCCATAGAACCCTGGGAAATGAGTGCTGTTGTTTTGCACATTTTATAGTTAAAGAAAAAGATTCCAAGAACTTAAATAACTTGCCCAAAGCAAAAAGTAAATGGAGGGGTGAAGATGTGAATCAGGCAGTTAGGTCTAAGAATATAGTGCATTTCAGAGGAAACAGTATCTTTTGCCTTTCAGGCAGATAACTGCCTTTCTAGTGGGATTAAATATTTAACCATAATCACTCAAAAATTTGGATTTCTGGAGTTCCCGCTCTTGTGCAACAGGATTGTGGTGTCTCTGTAGCACCAGGGAGCAGGTTTGATCCCTGGACTGGCAGAGTGGGTTAAGGATCTGGTGTCGCCACAGATGTGGCTTAGGCCACAACTGCAGCCTGGATCTGATCCCTGACCTAAGAACTTCTCATGCCATGGGGAGGCCAGAGAAAAGGAAAAAAAAAAATGGGTTTCTTGAAATCTATGCCATCTCAGGATATGTACAAACACATGACCAATTTATTAAAGTGATGTGTAAACATACAAGGATAATTATTTCAATTGCAGTTTAAGGAATATGAGGAGTTCCCATCATGACTCAGTGGTTAATGAACATGACTATAGTACCCATGAGGATGTGGGTCAGATCCTTGGCCTCACTAAATGTGTTAAGGATCTGGTATTGCCGTGAGCTGTGGTGTGGATGGCAAATGCAGCTCAGATCCAGAGTTGCTGTGGTATAGGCTGGCAGCTACAGCTCCGATTCAGCCCCTAGCCTGGGAACCTCCATATGCCATAGGTGTGGTCCTAAAAAGATCCCCCCCCCAAAAAAAAAGGAATATTAAAAGTTCAATATCCCAAACAATGTTCTGCTCTTCAAAACTCTGTAGACTGAAAAAAAAAAAAATACAACGTTAAGTAAGAGCAGTGAGTTTCATTTTACTCGGGGGCCTTATTGAGTACTCTAGCCCAAGAGACAGACTCTCAGACAGCTCTGCGGAACTGCTCTGAAGAGACAGGAAGGGAGCCAATATGTACAGATTTTTTTTGACTGGAAAAATACACGTAGTCAAGCACAAAAAGATTCCTGCTAAATACAATAAGCAGATATCTCAAGTTAATGGTTCTAGTGCTTTTCTGTGTGTAGGAAGATACAAGAATCTGGGATCATTAAAATTCTTTGCTAGATAAGCACCTTAACAGTCTAGGGGCCCTTTGGCCCAGAAGCACAGAATATTTCATCCAGTTTTTAGCCATCCTGAATTCCCCTCAAGGTTCTTTGTTGGTGGGCAACTGCAGAAAGTTGCAACCTAATCTTTGTAGTACTGGAATGGCAGGTAACAGTCTTTGTTTATGGTGTCCCCTGTTGGTCATAAATGTGAATGAGGTTTGGAAGGCATTTCATGATCAATTTATTCCAGGGCTCTTGGAAGACTTATTCCTAGGTCAAATGAGGATTTCCTTGATAGGTTAATCAATGTGCTACTACCTTGTACATGGTATCCCATAAAGCCTCTGGATCACCTGTCTTGCTAGTCTGTTGTGGTCCAGGAAATGACCCCATCTTGTTTATTCCATATCTAAATTTACAACTATTGCAATCATTTGATCTTACAAAGAATTATATATATATTCAATTGTTTCAAGTCACTTAGTCATCATCATTTTTATCAGAGGCCCAGTCATACAAAGAAACAACAATCTTGCAAAGTTGACAGAATATAAATAATATGGCTAGTCACTTTAATAAAGCCATAAGTAAGAATTTAAGGCAAGAACTTCCATTACTCATGGCCTTCCATTATATATGACTATATATAGTATATACTATACTATATACTACTATATATATACATTATATACTACTATACTTCCATTAGTAGTATATCCTTAATTGTCTGACACGGTCACTACCTTTAAGGAAAATTATATAGTGGTGTGGTTGATAAGGCATCCAGCTGAATTTCCTGGTGTTAGTTAATCCAATTATCATTAGCATGATTTAACCATTGCCAAAATAAGGGACTTTAAACTTAAATGACCATAACCTGGTGTTAACCATAAAAATACCTTTCATAACTGAGGTAGGGTCCCTTATATTAATTGGAAAGTTATATTCTTTCACTGAAATGTAACTCATTGCTCTGATTGAGCCTGAGTAAACTTTAAAGAAGATAAGCCCACCTGGGTTATAAGTTAGAGGTTATCTGGTGCCCCTTACCTAATCACCAGTTCAAAACTCCTCAGTATCTTTCAACCAGGCAAAATCTTCCCAGTATCTCTCAACCAGGCACTTTCCCAGTGTCTCTCATCAGGTCATATTCTCAGTATCTCTCATCTGAGGAGTCAGGTATAATTTTTTCTCCATCACCAAATAAAACTCAAGATCATCAACCAAAATGAGACATTTGAAACCAGGAGAGACTCACCCAAATTTATCTGGTCTTGCTGAAGAGGCAGACAGGCACAAGGGCCCTTGCTGTTTCCGAGGCTGCAGACCTTCATAGAGTTCAAATGAAAGAGAGAAATCTGCTCTGGGTCCTTTTCTGGTTTCCACAACTGTCGACTGAAAGATAATGCACAATGTAAGGGCAGTGAATTTCAGTTTTATTTGAGGACATTACTGAGAACTATACCCAGGAGACAGTTTTTCAGATAGTTCTAAAGAATTGATTCAAAGAAGTAGACTTAGAGGAGGAGCCTCTGTGTGTGTGTGTGTGAATTGTTTGCCTAGGAAATACATGTAATCAAGAATAAAAAGATTCCTGCTAATCCCAAAGAGCGGACTTCTCAAGTCAGTAATTTTTGTGCTTTTCTATGTATGAGAAGATTCAAGAATGTGGGGTCATTGAAATTCCTTCCTACATATGCATCTTAAAAATCTAAGGGCTTATGTATTCAAAAGTGCAGAATACTTCATTCTGTTTCTCTCCATTCTGAATTCCCCCTAAGGGTGTACTGTCAGCACTGCAGTGCTTTGCAACTTAATCCTCATAGAACTGCAATAGCAGGCAACATTCTCCGATTACAACCCAAAGTGCAGTTAATAGTACTTCCCTCTATTCAGATTTTCCAGTGGTTTGCTAGAGCCAGCCTGTACTACCTCACAAGAACCATTACATTTTCATGAATTTCTTGAGCAAGTTATTTAACACAGACATTCTTTAAAATGAAATCATATAGATATACAATTAAATCAGAAATGTACATTGTATCATGTAACAGGGTGGTGGAAATAGAGTTCTCCCTTTAAAAAAAAAGGTTTAATCTAAGCGGATTCACTTATTTGTGGGTATTTTTCAATAAATATATACTGCAGTGCTATACAACCTGCAGTTACTTGAATCCTCAGATGCAGAACTGAGGATAAAGAGGACTGACTATAAAGTTCTATGTGGATTTTGTACTGTGCAGAGGGTCGGCACCCCTAACCTGTATGCCGTGCAAGGATTAACTGTACTATAAAATAATTGCGCCTATGTGTTTCTCCCAACCTTTCCATTCAATGACATCACCTTTGTAGCTAGAAATTGGCCAAGGTAGAAGTACTTACACCATGAGAATCAGTGAAGGGGGCAAATTTTGCCACCCCCAAATGTGTCTCTGGCATGAGAATTAATTTAGGCTGATAATTTTTAAGAAACAGAAACAGGAAGTCTGTCTTTTTACCTCCCTCTTAGCTGCCTAAAGGATTGAGATAGAGGGCCTGTCCCTGTAATAGAAGTATCACCAGAGATATCTGCAATGTAAGTGGGCCAGGTTTGGTGGGGGAACCCAGGCAGGGCCCAGAGATCAGAAGCCATACTGTGTCCTATCGTCTCTCTCTGTCTCTGCCAGACACAATGCGTGTAACCGTTTACCAAACATCTGGATTCCATTTTCATATCCATTGCAATCCTCCCCTTTGTTGTCCCAAACCATTAACACCCACATCTTTTGTCTTTGACCTAAAATGGTACTTAAAGGAAGGGTTTTGACCATTTTGACAAATTACTCAATTTTGATGGGTTTTTAGTATGGTTTTTTGTGTGTGTTAATCTGTTTCGTGTCAATTAGGTTCTTAGACTACCTAGAAGAAACTAGAAGGGTAGAGGAAAATATATTCCTCTCCCCCGTCAGCAAATGGTATAAATCAATGATTGTGTTGTTTTCTTTTCTGTTTGTTGCTCTTTACCAGAATATCATTGCAATGGACATGAAAGTGGAATCCAGATGTTTGGTAAACGGTTACACACATTGTGTCTGGCAGAGACAGAGAGAGACGATAGGACACAGTATGGCTTCTGATCTCTGGGCCCTGCCTGGGTTCCCCCACCAAACCTGGCCCACTTACATTGCAGATATCTCTGGTGATACTTCTATTACAGGGACAGGCCCTCTATCTCAATCCTTTAGGCAGCTAAGAGGGAGGTAAAAAGACAGACTTCCTGTTTCTGTTTCTTAAAAATTATCAGCCTAAATTAATTCTCATGCCAGAGACACATTTGGGGGTGGCAAAATTTGCCCCCTTCACTGATTCTCATGGTGTAAGTACTTCTACCTTGGCCAATTTCTAGCTACCAAGGTGATGTCACACCTCTGCACAGTACAAAATCCACATAGAACTTTATAGTCAGTCCTCTTTATCCTCAGTTCTGCATCTGAGGATTCAAGTAACTGCAGAGGAGGGGTGAGGAATGGGCCACATTCCTTCCCTAGCATGGAGTGAGCAGGCCAGGTTGCTCAAGGTAGGGAAAGGGACATTACAATGAGACGTGACCAGAGATTTGTATGGACTCTCCTTGAAGGGGATTTGAAACCTATAACATAAAAGGTCTTGGTGGGTATCTCATTTTTTTAATTAGCATTTCCTTGATAACATATGTTGTGAGGCATCTTTTCATGTACTCATTTGCCATCTCTATATCCTCTTTGGTGTGGTGTTTGGTAAGGGTTTTTGCCCATTTTTAATCAGGTTGTTTATATACTTGTTGAGTTTTAAGAATTCTTTATGTGTATTAGATAACAATCCTCTATTACAGGTGTCTTTTGTAAAACTTTTCTCCCATATACATTTCTTCTTAAACAAAAGATACACCAAAGATCTGCACTGATTTCAAACCACCTATTTTAAAGTTAAAAGCTATTCAGCAAAAGAACTGGGAGGAATTGTTAACAGCATCAAGTGGAAAGCAGGTCCAAAGACCATTATTATGTAAGGGTCTTTTTTCTGTGGGAGAGAGAAGAGAAGAGGTGGGAAAATGCAGAGCATTTAGGTTTCAGATGTCTATTTGCATAGATACTACTTAAGGAAATAAAAAAAGTTTGTTAAATTTACACAATTTTTAAATCTACTTCCCTTCAGTTGAAATTTTTTAATTTTAAATATGATTACCTAAAGTTAAGCTGCACTTGTAAAACACATACATGACTTGGGAGAAGATTAAATTTTATACTTGTGTAATCAGTTCCAGCATGCCATCAGAGGAGGGTAGGAATTAAAACTCTGAAAAGTAATCATTTCAGAACAGCACCAATAACTATACAAGATAATCAACAGTATATATTCCCCACATAATAGCTTTAAGTAAGATTATTTTTTAAATTTTATAATGTGCTTCTTTTTAAGCCTCCAGGTGCATCTACCCAATTTAACATTCTTGCAAATGTAACTTTTTCCACTTGAATTATTTTGAATCAATGGCATATGACTTTTCCTAGAGAGGAAATCATCAGACTACATGGAGTATAAGCCATATTCAAAACACGTAAGCATGCAACACTCTTGTAATGGATGCTAGAAACTTCACTAAGCATAAAAAGAGATGCAGTTATTACTGTGTCATAGAGGAAAAAAAGTAATTTTCTCTCTACCCATCTGAGTTCTTAGCTGAGATCCATGTAGTAAAAGACATAAACAAGAGAAAAACAGAACTTTATTAGCATATCTCATGTATACTTTGGAGAAACTCAAGGAAAAATGAGTCACTCCCTGAAGTAGCTTGGAATTCAGGCCTAAATACTATGATAATGGGGAAAGAGGAGAGGGGATGTATGTCTCTGAGGATGGTAAAACATTTTTGTGGAAGATAAATGTGCTCCTAGAAGAACAGATGGGAGTATGACAGTGTGGGAAAAGAAAAATAAATTCCTTCTACCCTTTTAGGTTCTTGGCTGAGATACTCCTGCAGTAAAACAAAACAAAAACTAAACCAAACCAAACCAAAACACAAAACATTAACAGGAGAAAAACAAACAAAAGCTTAATAACATGTATACATGGGAGATACCCAGGAAAACTGAGTAACCCTCCAAAATGGACCAGCCATTACCTTAAACGCCATCTTTAGCCAAAGACAAAAGAAAGATGTTGGAGGTTGGAGAACCAATTATGGGAGGTTACCATGAAAGCACAGTAAACAAGGATAGAGTTTTTGTCCAGATTTGTCAGTGCCTTCTCCATTAAATAGTTTCTAGAGATTTGATTATCCTATTCTTCCTCATGCAGGGAGTGAAGCAGTCTCATAAAGGGAGATTTCCCTTATAAACATAAATATCTCTTTTAAAAGCTTACCCTCTATTAATTTTTGGAACTTGTATCTGCTGTTTAAAAAAAAAATTAATCCTTACGCCAAAAAGGCCTATTTTGGGGTGAGAGATTGTGCTCCCCTTCAATAGTATGTGACGAGGTTGGATGTGGTGTTAAGGTCTAGTCTCCTCTGATATGAAGAGGCAGACTTCCCTGGTTGATGAAATTCTCAAGGAGAAAATCTGTGACACCTGAGTTCCTTTTGGAGGGTCTGTCTTTAAGAAGGTAAAAGGAATTCGGAGGAAGCCTCTCCTTGTTTTCCAGCATCTGCTGTTTCTCAAGTCTCTACAGCTCAAATTAATCAACATATCGAAGTGGCATATTTGGGGGCAGCATGTCCTGAATTCCTACATTGTATTTTGAGATGGCATATTCTTCTCTTTTTCAGAATCATATATATATTCATTTATCACCCCAAATCAATTGTCCGATCTCTGCTTATTTTGATACAGGAAGACCTCCAGGTATGTTTATGTAAGTGTTCCAAGTAGAGAAAAAACCTCCTTTGATTTTACAGATAATATACATTTTTCAAAACTGAAAAGATTAAGAAAGAAAATTTATTCATGTTTCTATATCATACTGTTGGTAATTCAGACTTTGAATACTAAGGCTCCAAAATTTCAGCTGTTTTCTCTTTTAATACATATGATCAGCAATGAGTGAAAAGCAAAAAAGCACATTTATCCTGGGAATAGTAAAAGCAAAATAATAAAATTAAATGTCTAGGACAATGCAAAAAAATTTTTCTTGCAATCTTTATGAGTTTTGTACAGTTTAATATGTTATACATCTTATTAATTTTTGTGTATGAATCATTTTTAGATACAAAGTCATTTAAAAATTCTATAAAGTAGGGAGTTCCATTGTGGCTCAGTGGAAATGAATCTGACTAGCATCCACGAGGATGCAGGTTTGATCCCTGGCCTTGCTCAGTGGGTTAAGGATCCTGTGTTGCCTGTGGTGTAGTTTACAGACCTGGCTCAGATCTGGCATTGCTGTGGCTACGGTGTAGACCAGCAGGTGCAGCTCCAATTTGACCCCTAGCCTGGGAACCTCCATATGCCACAGATGTGGCCCTGAAAAGCCAAAAAAAAAAAATTCTGTAAAGTAAAAACCTACTTAAACACTTTGCCTTGAAATCTGTCCCCAAAAAATATCCTGAATTCAATTACTCACATAATGTACCTTAAAAGAGAACACAAACCTTTCCTTTAGAAAGAAAAGTTTTCTGGTTATAATCCATGATATGTAAATTTAGGAAAACTAATAGCCTAGCTATCCCATTCTCTAAACTCCTTTCTTTTCCCAGACCCCCACCCATCCACATACATGCACACTGGACCAAAACCACACATCCACCAGCTGAAGTCTCCAATTCTATAGTTAGTCTTTTAAAGTCTGTAACTACTTTGCAGAGATGATTATAATTAATGACAGTGCAGAGTGAATAAATTCCATATTTCCCCCCTAGAAAAGGCATTGGACAAGAATGATGGCAAGGATTTCCCTGGTGGCTCAGCAGGTTAAGAACCTGGTATGGTCACTGATGTGGCTCAGGTCTTTGCTATGATGTGGGTTCAATCCCAGCCTGGGAACTTCTGCATACCATGGGCCAAAAACAAACAAATAAATGAAAAATGATGACAAGCACACAAAAACAAAATGGTTCAAAATGAGAAATTGGTTGGTGGCAAAGATAAACCACTCACTTTTCAGTTTTGAGAAAAAATAAGTGCAAGTTTGCCTTTGAGCTGTTTCTTGAAGACCCAAAGCCATGTCAATACCATTCCTTTGGTTTAGGCATTGTTCCTTCTCCCAAGCAGTGGTATCATATGGATGTGGTCTCTTGTTCATTGGGCATGAAAATAATGCATCATGGATTACCCCTTCTCCAAGCTGAGGCAATCTTTTACACCATAGAACTTTGTTACACTTATCTGTACCCTGAAAAATCAACCATAAGATTCATGAATTATGTATGGATCAGGTGGGGTGTAGTAATGAATGCATAATTACCAAAAATTCATGAGATTATTCATATACATATGACTTCTCAAAGCCCAACTATTATTAACCACATCATAAATAAATTGAATCATATAAGTGTTAAAAGCTTTAAAAAAGTACTTCCATGGACATGTTATTTATAAATCTCATTTATTGCAATCGATTTAGCAGTTTTCATTCCATTTTATGAATTTCCAAGTTACATAAAATGTAGATTTTTAAGAGCTGTGATATGTTGGTGTTCCCATTACTGCCATAAGTGCTTTCATTAATGATCAGTTAGATATTCTACTTGGCCTTTATGAAATCTAAGCATTATAAAAAAGAAAAAAGAATGGTAAACCACAGGTAGCAAAATGCAATTTAACAGTGTGTGTTCAGCTTTTACGTTCTTTGTAAGCCAGAATTGATTTTAGTAATTATCCCAGTTTTCTAGGAGCCCTGTTCTGTGGGCTATTTCTTCTTTCACAACTAGCTTTTCTTCTTGTGTTCTTGGAACCCCACCTGTAAAATATCAATAATCTGCCTCCTTCTTCAAAATGACGTCGCCTGGATATAGAAATTTATGTCCATAAACACCATATGTTATTTAGGATATTCCTTTAAAAAACAAAAACAAAAACAAAAACCTGGATTCCACTGTGCCTCTAAAAACAAAGTCAGGACTGAGGATGAGCATCATGTATACATTTTAATCTATTAGTCAACTACATTTAAAAATAAACATGAAAATCCTAAGTTTACACTTTGGTCAAGTAATTTTGCAGGGAAATCACCTTCCAAATTCACTGTTTCATTCCTGACACCCTCTCCACAAAGACCCTCAACTTGCTCTCATTCAACATGCGTACCACATTAATCTCCCACAGAGCATTTTCATGTTTGCTGCCAACAGTGCTTTAGTACTTGGCTTTACATAGATTTGCTCTTGTTGTATATTGCATTTGGTTGTTTCCTTTTCGTTCTCTTGTGTGAGTTATCCAGTCTCTAGTGCTACACTCTAAATTCCATTATGACAAGAGCTAAGTGTTTTAAAATATAGCTTTTTTATTATTTAGGTATGGCATGACCAACAGATCAGAAGATGACTGCCATTTAAAAAGGAGTTTGTTATACTCACAGATTCCAAGAGAAGGGGTCATGCCATGCCATGGGGAACCACAGAAGGAAGCATTAGGATCAGTCAGGAGGCAGAAAGAGCAGAGAAAAATAAAGAAAAGAAGCCTCTGTTGTGGTTTCCATGGAAAAGAATGAATGGGCTAGCCAGGGAAAGCAGGCTGTAAGAAGTAAGTAAGAAAGCAACTATTGACTGGTTCAAATAAGTTCAGTGAGTTTGGGGGCACAGCAGCTTTTCTAGGTGTCTGGTACTTGGCTCTGGGGTGATTAGGGCAGTGGAATAGTGACCAAAGACATGAGGGTGTAAAGGAAGTGGTTAGAACTCTGGGCTCTGGTTTCGTTGATTTGCATATAAAAAGTGTAGGCAAACTCTATGCAAAGGATTAGCTAACCCTGGGAAAAGAAGTCTCTCAAGAGACTGTAAGGCCCCAAAATGTCAAAGCCTCAGAAAATACAAGCCATTAGAAATACTAAGGTTTGTATATTTTAACTCTTCACGGGACTACACAAACAATAAATAAACTGAAACCCTTGCAACAACAAAATTAACTCTCTTTGAGAGAATTACATGCTGCTTATTTTTTTTCAGTCTTTCAGGAATATTTAGCAAGGGTTAGCCTCACAAATATATCTGTAAAATCAACAAAGCACTTCTACCTAATAGGTATGTCTAATGTTAATGCCCTCCAGCCAAAGATCACAAGAATACACATGTAGGTGAATGAGATGGGCTTATTTCTCACTATAGCAATGGAGAATGAATGGCTTGGGGAACTGCGGGGTGTCTCAGTAAGAGAGTGTTAGAAAGGATTTAGACACAGGTTGGTTGGGTGAATTTGGAGAGAGTCCAAAACACTGGAGGTCTGGTCTGGATTCAGTGTTGTCTGAGATTGAGGGCAATTCTGTAGTTGGGCATTTCTGTAGTTGGACATTTCAACTAATGTTATCTATAGAGGGGTCACTAGAGGGAGGTAATAGGCAAATAGGTAAAGAAGCAGCCATCGTTCATATTAACTGTGAGAGATGAGCTCCCTCATGATCAGAGTTACCTTAACCAATATGAACCTGCTGTGAAATTGCTTATGCTCAGTAGGGGGATATTGATACCTAGATGTGAGTGCCCAGCCAGCTCTAGATGTCAAGGGTTGCTTTTTTTTTTTAGTACATTATATCAAGTGCTGAATTTATGTATATGCAAGTCAATTTTCATTATTAGTGAACAGTCACAAAGTTACCATGTACACTGAATTAACTTATATTGAAGCACTATTCCTATGGGAAATACAGGGTTAGGTTCCTGTGAGAAATTAATATTGTTTTTGTCAACCAATCAATACAGAACCTTGTTCCTTGTGTATTTCTGTTTAAAGATACCTTATTTAATATGTGTTGTTGATTCATTAATACAGAACTCACAGCCAACAGCACTATAATTCATGTCTGACCAAAGCTTGTCTAATGCCTGTATTTTTTCTACAAGACATGTCATAGCCTTCTTGCATTTAGAAACATTAGGCAGTATTTGGGGGTCATTTTATATAACAGCAAAATCACTATAAAAAAGCTCAAAAATGCCAAACTCTACGACTAAACAGACCATACTAAATAGTATGAGAGCTGAGACCAAATAGTAGTTGAGCTGAGACCAAATAGTAGGAGAGCTAAGACAAATCATAGCTTTGTTTGAACTCAGCTGGGAAGATGCCCACTGGAGGATTTAATTTTTTTTGCTCCTTTGTACATGTCTGTGCAGGACCACAGAGATGCCATAGTTATTGAATTTGGGGGTTACCAATAAATTTTAGTGAGTAGGTGAATTAACAAATATAAAATTTACATACAATGAAGATTGACTGTGTAAATTATTTCTAATCCTCTGAAGAATTTTTCATAGTAGCATTGAACTAAAACAAACAAATAAAAAGAAAACAAGAAAACAAAACAAAAAAAAATAAAACCTGAGGCAAAATGATGTTTTTTGCTCACAGTCACAGAACTGGTTTCTAGAAGAGTTAGAATTTGAACCCAAGTCTCTGTGATTTAAGTTCTGTTCTTTCCATCACACCACATGCTCCTATGAGCATGCATTCTCTTTAAAAATTAAGGTCTTTTTTAAATTTGAGAAGGACATTATAGGTAATATTTCCAACATGGGAGCATATTAGTACTATCAAGTACAATAATTTGGTGGTGAGTATAATGTTCCTTTCTTAATTATTATTAAGTAAATATGAATGATTATAATCAGTCAGCAATAATAGTAATGCCTGTATGTGTCATCCATGTTCTGTAATTACAGGATACGATGATTAAGGGAGTGACTAAGAAATTTCTTTTCAGAAACTGTAGGAGGCTGCTATCACTTATTTCCCGAAGAATATGGTTTGAATCTAGAAACAAGTCTTTGCCTTGAATATTAGCTTTCCACATGAAAAGGGGTGAATTCCAATACAAATATGTCAGAAAACCTTAGCTTTCCATTGTAATTGGCTTACCAATAACAATAACCTACCAAAGGTTAACTAGAATTCAAGACATTTGGCTAGAGACTGGCAATGATGAACTTTAACCTGGGATCCTAAAAAAGCGAGATAGTTTAATGCCCCCACCCTTATATTCTAGGGAACAACTTACTGTAAATGACCACCTTTCCCCACAAGGCTTAGGTGAGACTTGGATCCTCCCTTATTAACCAGTACAATGCCAACTATAAACCCTTCAAAGTCCATTATTTGCCTTGTAAAAGATTAGCTGAACTATTTGTGCCTACTGATCAATCTGAACATATGTTTGAGAACCTGACCCAGTTTTGTTAAGCTTTTCTTCTATACATAGGATCTGACCTTGGAGACTCACAACTAGACAGCATCAGGATGAGAAATAGCACTGCCTTAAGTGCCCTTCCTAAAAATCACAAAAAAAAGACATTCCCAATCTCAACTACCGATTCCTGTTTTTTCTAGCCTCTTTTTTGGGGGGGAGGGAGGATAGATCATAATTTATTTAAATAATTCTTTTTTTAATCAAAGTATAGTCGATTTACAATGTTTCTTCGATTTCTGTTATAAAGCAAAATGACCCAATCACACACAGTTCCTGTGCTGTGCAGTAGGGCACCATTGCCCTCCATTCCAAATATAGCAGTTTGCATCTAAAAAAATCCTGAAATGCCCATCCATCCCACTTCCTCCCCCCTCCCCCCAGGAACCACAAGTCTGCTCTCCTTGGCCATGATCTGTTTCGGTTTTGTAGATAGGATAATCTGTACCATATTTCAGATCCCACAAATAAGTAATATCCTATGGTATTTGTCTTTTTCTTTCTGGCTTACTTCACTTAGTATGAGAATCTCTAGTTCCATCCATGTTACTGCAAATGGCATTAGTTTATCTTTTTTATGGCTGAATAGTGGTCCATTGTATATATATAAAACACATCTTCTTAATACATTCATCTATCAATGGACATTTAGATTGTTTCCATGTCTTGGCTGTTGTGAATAGTGTGATGAACATAGGGGTGCATGTATCTTTTTCAGTGAAAGTTTTGTCAAGATGTATGCCCAGGAGTAGGATTGCTGGACCTCCTCCTGTATAAGAAAATATACCTGAACTTTGAGATCCTTGCAGTATCCATGACCAGAGCATCTCCCTAATCACATTCTCTTTCTTTCTCTCTTTTTTTTTGGGTCTTTTTAGGGCCGCACTTGTGGCTGTTTCTTTCTCTATTGCAGTAATTCTTTTTGAATAAAGTCTCCTTACATAATTCTGAATTTGCTTTTTTGACTTTTCTATGTCATAAAATTCTGATGATAATCTAAGATTAAAAACAAAAACCCATTTTGCAATCAGTGTTTGAAATATGCTATTTTGCAGGTATAGGCCACATGTAACCATGAGACAAATGACATTTTCTTAAAGTTCCTTTTGTTTGCCCTAGTAAATTTGAAGTTGAGAACTAAATGCACTTTCTTAAGAAGCCATATTTCAGGGAAAATACATATTCCTTTTCATCCATTTACTGAAATTACTTCTTACCTTACATAAACTAAGTAGGTTTAAGCCTTGGATTATATACTTCAATTTATCTCCTATTATAAGCAACCTCAGAGAATTAGAGATATTGTTTCAGTTTCTAAACTTCTTAAAGAGAATAAATACAGAACATCAAACAAATTGAAAATCTTTAAGTGACAAACTTGAAGGTTTTAGTATGAATGTTAATGTAAATTACATTTGACATAAAATGGGTCTATAAATAATCCCTTTTAAGTTATTAAATTGACCTGAATATTGGTGTAAGTTTTGCACGCAGCCTGTATATGATACAAATTAAGGCTTTTTTTTGCTCATGGAAAAGCAATGACATTAAAATAAATATGATAGCTTTTTTGGAAGGAAGGGAGAATAATCTTTATGAGGGGTCTGCAAAGTTCCAGACACTGTGTTGACTATTTTTAAATACATAACTTTAATTTTCTCAATCTAGTATTGAGAAATTAAGCAGTGAAGTAGTAGTATAATGAAGTAGCTGTAGTATAGTGTTGAGGTAGTAGTTACTGGAACACTGAGACTAAGACCTTGAAACTAGACTTTCCAACTAGAAACTACCAGAGACAGATTATGAGCACATGACTCCTGCTGCTGTGTATAGAACTTCTGCCATAGCTTATCTCTTTGCTTGTTCCATAGCTTGTCGCTTCACTATTCACAGCTTGGATGAAAACTGACAAAATTTTCCACAGTGCTTTATGACCAGAAAAGCTAATACTTTACTCACTCAAAGATGGATTTTACAGCAGAAATTCTATATTGAGAAAGTGTTACAGTCAACAAGTAAAATCGGATTTTTGGGGAGTTCCCGTCGTGGCGCAGTGGTTAACGAATCCGACTAGGAACCATGAGGTTGCGGGTTCGGTCCCTGCCCTTGCTCAGTGGATTAACGATCCGGCGTTGCCGTGAGCTGTGGTGTAGGTTGTAGACGCGGCTCGGATCCTGCGTTGCTGTGGCTCTGGCGTAGGCCGATGGCTACAGCTCCGATTCAGTCCCTAGCCTGGGAACCTCCATATGCCACAGGAGCGGCCCAAGAAATAGCAACAACAACAACAACAAAAAAAAAAGACAAAAGACAAAAAAAAATAAAATAAAATAAAATTGGATTTTTGTTTACATAAAAGAGTGTGGTGAGCACACACATTCTGTAAGTGAAATTTACCCCAAACAGTAAAATAATGTAAAGAAGAATGGCTTTCCACGTCCAGCAGATGTTATTACTAGGACCTTCTTTCTTATCACATATTTGGTTCAAGATTTCAAATCACCTCCATGACATATACTCTGGCTCAATAGAGGAAGAGCATGGCCTTTATGTATTATAAAGAAAATTTCATCTGTTTGATTACCATGAAAACTGTTATTTTATTTCAAATAAATATTTCCCTATGACAAAGCTAATCATTTATAAAATTTTTTTTACAAAAGTTGCCTTTTATAAAATAGCATTCATAAGGATGCAAATGTAAATCTTAAGAGAGTATAAAAACAAATGAATTTAAATAAAACAGGAAGACACCTGGAACTCAAATATATATTTATGTTAAAATGTATTTGTGTGTTTTTTTTGGTTTTGTTTTTTGGTTTTTTTTTTTCTTTTGGCTGCATCCATGGCATGTGGAAATTCCTGGGCCAGGGATTGAAACCATGCCAGAGTTGCAACCTGTGCCACAGCTGCAGCAATGCTGGATACTTAACATGCTGTGCCACAAGGGAACTTCCAAAATGTGTTTGTTTTAAGTACTTGAAATCTTTCTTCAATGTCCTCTAAATATAATATTTCCTTCGTCACTCATAAATAGGTTTTCTGGTAAGGTCTATTTTGGAAAATTATATTACTTAAAGATCTTTTATTAAGAAATTATGAACAGTAAATGCAGAATACTGGCTGATGAGGGTAAAGTGGAATGAAAAGCATGTTTTATTGAGGGTTGGAAAAAGAATTAATGGCTTATAGATTAGTCTTTTGGGAATATCATACTCAAAAGGGAAGGTTAGAGAAACATGGTCAGTTCTACTCTTCTAAGCTTCAGATATGATGATCCTTCTTCAGGTAGATAGCTATAATATGAGTTGGCTCTTAGAAAATAATGAACTATTGAACTATAACATGTATAAATGACTGCAAAGTTATACTATATCATGGTGCTTTTTTCAATAAAATAAAATATCAAGGATACAGCATACTTCCATGATTTTTTTCAATCAATGTATACCTCATTGCTCATTTTTTCAAATCATTATTGACTCAAGCATGTTCAAGATTAATGTTAAATTTAAAAATTATTTTCCCCATTATGCTAAAATGTGTTATATTCCCTTCCTTATGTGTCCTCTTAATATCTGTCCTCAAAGCAAATTGCTAACATGCACTACAAGCTCCAAAGATCGAAATCTTCAATAAGTACAAGACTATATTTCTTCATCTATATATTAATGTTTTTAGTTATATATTAATGCATTAGTTATCCATTCTGTAAGAATGATTCTTACCTTCCCCATGATACCAATGATTCCTCTCACCTAAACTAAGCTTGCTTTTATTTTGTTTTATGTATTCCATCTTTCACTTTTTTCTTATTGTTGTGTATCCTGCTGTTTTTCTGCAACAGAATTACATATGTAGCCAAATTAAATATGCAAATACATGTGAATGAATTTTTCTCTGACAGGGCTATCATGGTTTTCAGCAATTCAAATTCACTAAATTTTCTACTTTATGGAATAATTGAATAGAGGTTATACCAGTTAATTAAATATTTTTGATAACATAATAAACCATAACTTTATTTTTTATTCACTTACTTTAGGACAATTCAGGTCTTTCTGGTCTTCATTCCATTACTACATAGAACTAAGGTATCCAGTATAAGGGAGAAAGGCTAGTAAGTTAACACCTGTGCTTCCTCCATAGTATACTGTGTTTTTGTACATAGGGAAAGGGGTACATTTCTGTTCAAACCTTTTGCCCATTGTTTCAGTTGGGTTACCTTTTTAAAAATTGTTTTGTAGGAGTTTTTAATTTTATAAATTCATGTCCTATATCACAAAAATAACACAATGTGATATTGCTTACCTTTTAATTTTCTTAATAGTTTCAGTCGATGACCATTTATTTTGCTATTTTACATTTAGGTCTACATTCTACCTATAATTGAATTTTTTTTTTTGTATAGTATGAGGTAAGGAATAAAAAATTACTTTTTTTTACCTATGGATATACAAATGACAAACATCATTATTAAAAAAATAGAACAAAAGCACCCAAAGAATCATTTTTTTCTACTCTATCCCAGTGGTGTCATTGTCATAAACAAATGAACGTATATTTCTTGGCTTCCTGTTCAGTTCTTTTAGCCTATTTGTCTATCTTTGCAAAGCTAGCTATTAATTACTGTGGTAGTGTAATATCTAAATATATTTTAATAAAACTCCTTCCAATTATTCTTATTTTTCAACATTATGCAGACTAGTTTTGAACCTTCCTATTTTCATTTATTAGTTCAATTCTACAAAAATAATACTGGGATTGAATTAAACTAAACTACAAAAGAATTGGGGGGAAATTGACATCTTTATAATATTTAGTTTTGTAATTCATTAACAAAATATTTCAGTTATTTAGGTCCTTTATAGTTTATCTTAAAATATTTTGTGATTTTCTTAGTAGTTCTTTAAGCATCTTACATTTAATTTATTCCTTGGTATTTGATATTTCAGATAAATAGTGTCACTTTACATTATATTTTTTGGTCCTTTGTTGCTATATATGGAATTATTAGAATTCTATGGGATACCAAAATTATTTTTATATATTTATGTGTGTCTATCATTTATGACAATTGTTTCATTTCTTATTTTTCACTTCTTATGGCATTTTTCTCTTATTTTTTCTTTCTTTTTGTGCTTGTGAAGGACCTCCATATAAATGTCGAATTGAAATATTGATAATGAGCATATTTCCTTCTCTCCCATCTTCAATGGAAAGTTTTCATAAGACACCATTAAGTATGATATTTACTATAGGACTTTCTAGATGTGATTAACTAAATAAAACAATTTCATGTCTATTTTTTGTTTTCACTTATGACTTAAAATTATGCTTATTAAATATTTTTTCTAATCAAATATTTTATGTCATTCAAGTCAAGTTTATTATTTCTGTTGTTCAAATCTCCTACACACACATATAGACACACACTTTAAAACAATCACTTAGCCCTTGTAGAATAAAATGCCTCTGGAAATGAAACTTCATTAAAAAAATTTAAAATAATAACATGTAATGTCTGATGATAAACCATTTTATAGCCTGAAAAATCTCACATCGAGTTTATTCCCAGATGTAGTTCTGTAATCTATTTAGGAGTATATATTTCCCATCCATATTTGATACCATGTTTAGCAGCAGGTAGAATGCTAGAATTTTTTTTCCTTTTTGAAACAAGTAACCAACCTTTAAATATTGTTATTGTAACTTAATTCTTGTGTTAGAAGACAACTGCTAAATACTTCACGAAATATAGAGAAATCTATTGCATTGTGCTACTCAGTATTTACATGTGTGTAAAAACATACATATATATTACTTTTATTTTTATGCCAAAAATGTAACAAAGATGTTACTCTGTAGTAAGATACAATAAATTGTAGGTGACAATGGGTAACTAATATTTGAAGGGTATAATTAGGAAATACTACAGTATTTTCCAAAGATTTTTTTGCGTCATTATGCAAATACCAGTGTTATACTTTGAACTATGCTATTCAACTCAGTTTAATTGAGCACACACTTACGCAAATCTTGTTTTAGAAAAGGCATTCTAATAGTCTAAAATAATATGACATTTTATTATTTTTTTAACTGATAAAGTGCCATTATAATGAAAATTTAATTATATTAATCAACGATATTAATGATGGAGTTCCAATCATGGCCCAGAGGAAAAAGATCTGACTGGGAATCATGAGTTTGCGGGTTCAATCCCTGGCTTCACTCAATGTGTTAAGGATCTGGCGATGCCCTGAGCTATGGTGTAGGTCATCTGGTGTTGCTGTGGCTGTGGTATAGGCCAACAGCTACAGCTTCGATTAGACCCCTAGCCTGGGAACCTCCATGTGCCATGGATGTGGCCCTAAAAAGACAAAAAGACAACAATGACAAAAGGAAATATTACTGTCAAGGCTATCCTCACAGGAATTTTACCAACACCCATCTTTTAACTCTGAAGAAAAATTACATCAAAAAGCAAATTATGGTGTCTTGTCTTATATTTAAGTCTTTAAGTCATTTTGAGTTTGTTTTTGTGCATGGTGTGAGGGTGTGTTCTAGTTTCATTGATTTGCATGCAGCTGCCCAGGTTTCCAAGGAACACTTGCTGAAAAGACTGTCTTTCTCCCATTTTATGTTCTTGCCTCCTTTGTCAAAGATTAATTGACCATAGGTGTCAGGGTTTATTTCTGTGTTCTCTATTCTGTTCCATTGGTCTGTCTGTCTGTTTTGGTACCAGCACCATGCTGTCTTGATGACTATGGTTTTGTAATATTGCCTGAAGTCTGGGAGAGTTATGCTTCCTGGTTGGTCTTTGTTCCTCAGGATTGCTTTGGCAATTCTGGGTCTTTAGTGGTTCCATATAAATGTTGGGATTGTTTGTTCTAGTTCTGTGGAAAATATCATGGGTCATTTGATAGGGATTGCACTGAATCTGTAGATTGCCTTGGGTAGTATTGCCATTTTTACAATATTAATTTTTCCAACACAGAAGCATGGAATGTCTTCCCATTTATTTACATCTTCTTTGATTTCCTTGATTAATGTTTTACATTTCTTGGGATATAAATCCTTTGTCTCCTTGGTCAGCTGTACTCCCAGGTATTTGATTTTTTTGGGTGCAATTTTAAAAAGTATTGTATTTCTGAATTCCTTTTCTAATATTTCACTGTTAGTATACAGAAGTGCGACTGATTTCTGAATGTTCATCCTATATCCTACTACTTTGCTGAATTTGTTGATCAGTTCAAGTAGTTTTTGGGTTGAGTCCTTAGGGATTTCTATATATAGTATCATGTCATTGGCATACAGTGACAGTTTTACCTCTTCTCTTCTTATCTGGATGTCTTTTCCTTTTTTTGTTTGTCTGATTGCTGTGGCTAGGACTTCCAGTACTATGGTGAATAAGAGTGGTGAGAGTGGGCATCCTTGTCTTGTTCCAGATTTTAGTGGGAAGGCTTTCATCTTTTCTCCATTGAGTATTATATTTGCTGTGGGTTTGTCATAAATGGCTTTGATTATGTTAAGTAATGTTCTTTCTATACCCACTTTGGTAAGAGTTTTGATGATGAATGGATGTTGGACTTTGTCAAATACTTTCTCTATTGAGATGACCATGTGGTTTTTAACTTTTCTTTTGTTAATGGGGTGTATGACGTTGAGTGATTTGCATATGTTGAACCATCCTTATGCACCTGGAATGAATCCCACCTGATCAAGGTGTATGATCTTTTTGATATGTTGGATTCAGTTGGCTAAAATTTTGTTGGCAAATTTTTTTTGTTTTTTGGTAGGAAAATACACCTTACAAATGTTTTCTCAGGTCAGTCTCCCAAAGCAACAGAAATAAAAGCAAAAATAAACCAATAGGACCTAATCAAACAGACAAGATTTGCACAGCAAAAGAAACCAAAAAGAAAACAAAAAGACAACTTGCAGAATGGGTGAAATAGTTTCAAATACTGCAATTGAAAAGGGCTTAATCTCTAGAATATACAAGCAACTTATACAACTCAACAACATAAAAGCCAATAACTCAATTGAAAAATGGGCCTGAATAGACATTTTTCCAAGGAGGATGTATAGATGGCCAATAAGCACATGAAAAAATGCTCAACATCCCTGATTATTAGAGAAATGCAAATCAAAACTACCATGAGATACCACCTCATGTCAGTCAGAATGGCCATAATTAATAAGTCCACAAATAACAAATGCTGGAGGGGGTGTGGAGAAAAGGGAACCCTCTGGCACTATTGGTGGGAATGTAAGCTGGTACAACCACTATGGAGAACAGTATGGAGGTCCCTTAGAAAACTATGCATCAACCTAGCATATGACTCAGCAATTCCACTCTTGGGCACATATCTGGACAAAACTTTCCTTAAAAAAGACGCATGTGGAGTTCCCGTTATGGTGCAGTGGTTAACGAATCCGACTAGGAACCATGAGGTTGTGGGTTCGATCCCTGCCCCTGCTCAGTGGGTTAATGATCCAGCGTTGCCGTGAGCTGTGGTGTAGGTCGCAGACGTGGCTTGGATCCCGCGTTGCTGTGGCTGTGGTGTAGGCCGGCTGCTACAGCTCCGATTAGACCCCTAGCCTGGGAACCTCCATATGCCACGGGAGTGGCCCTAGAAAAAGGCAAAAAGACACACACACAAAAAAAAAACACATGCACCTGCATGTTCATTGCAGCACTATTCACAATAGCCAAGACATGGAAACCCAAATGTCCATCGACAGATGATTGGATTAGGAAGATATATATAGACACAATAGAATACTACTCAGCCATAAAAAATAACAAAATCAGCCATTTGCAGCAATATGGATGGAACTAGAGACTCTCATCCTGAGTGAATTAAGTCAGAAAGAGAAAGACAAATAAATACCATATGATATCACTTATATCTGGAATCTAATATATGGCACAGAAAAGAAAATCATAGACTTGGAGAATAGACTTGTGGTTGCCAAGAGCTAGGGGCAGGGAGTGGGGTGGATTGGGAGTTTGGGGTTAATAGATGCAAACTATTGCCTTTGTAATGGGTTAACAATGAGATCCTGCTGTGTAGCACTGAGAACTGTCTAGTCACTTATGATGGAGCATGATAATGTGAGAAAATAGAATACGTATGTGTAGCTGGCTCACCATGCTGTAGAGTAGAAAAAAAAATGTATTGGGGAAATAATAATTTAAAAAATTGTGAAAGAAAAAAAAAGGCAAATTAAAATCAGAATGACACTTGGCAAGTGTGAAATTAGAGAAAGAACAATTAAGTAGATAATGAAATGGCTTTGGAATCTGTCAACCTAATGAATTTATACAATTTCACTTCATAATAACCCAAACTGAATCAGTTAAATTATGTAAACACTTGATATTTGTAATTGTAAGAATTAAAACATTCAACGTTTTTGTGCTCCAAAATATGCATGGTGTGTACATGATGTCTTTGGTATAATTAGTATGATTCGCCTCTGAGCTGTGAAGCACATATTCATGATTGTGATGATAAAATACAAATATATGTAATGATTATAGTTTATCATACTGTATATATGAGAAAGTCAAAACTCAATAAAACACACTCAGTTGGGCATTTAAAACATGTCTCCAAATAGATTTTACTTTTTTTTCTTTTTTTTTTTTTTTTTTGTCCTTTTAGGGCTGCATCCGTGGCATCTGGAGATTTCCAGGTTAGGGGTTGAATCGGAGCTGTAGGGCCGGCCTACACCACAGCCACAGCAATGCCAGATCCGAGCCGCTTCTGCGACCTACACCACAGCTCACAGCAATGTTGGATCCTTAACCTACTGACCGACGCCAGGGATCGAACCCGCAACCTCACGTTTCCTAGTCGGATTCATTAACCACTTAGCCATGACAGGAACTCCAGCAATTAGGTTTTGAACTTTTTAAATTTCAAGTGAATGCTTGAGATGTATTTTATTTGATTTGATTTGATTTGATTTTTAGTGTTGCATCTGCGGCATTCAGAAGTTCCCAGGCTAGGGGTTGAATCAGAGCTACAGCTGCCAGTCTATGCCACAGCCACAGCAACACGGGATCCGAAACTCATTTGCAACCTACACCACACTCAAGGCAATGCCAGATCCTTAACCCACTGAGCAAGGCCAAGGATCAAACCCATGTCCTCATGGATGCCAGTCAGGTTTGTTGACCACTGAGTCGTAATGGGAACTCCCATTTATTTTATCTTATTTTATTTTCAATTTTTAATTTTTTAAAGCTTTGAGATTCAAATGGAAACGTCAAGAATTTGAGAATTTGGATCTCAGTGAAGTCATGTGGGCCAAAGAAAACACTTTGGGAATTTACAGTGAATTGATGATGTTCTAAGGACTTGATATGAAAGATGATGCAAAGGACCATATGAAGAGACAGAAGACTTCTAAGGCCCAAGCTTTGTAACTTTAACACCTCAATTTCACGAATATGTAGAGGATTCAGTGCAGAGAACAAAAATAAGAGAGTGGAAAATTAGGAGGAAAATAGAAGAGAAAGTAGTGTTCTAAAGGAAGAAAATTAAGGAAGTGTTTTTTTAAAAAAAGAGGAGCTGATCAAAAGTTTCAAATTCTGTTGTCAGATCAGCTAATAGAAAGGTTAAGAAATCACCATTGTGCTGACTACTGGAGGGCATCCAGTGACTGAGGAGAGTTTTGGTAGAAGGATGTAGGTGAAAGTCTGGTTGAAATGCGTTTAGAATAGAGTGAGGGTAGAGAAATTGGAAAAAAGAAAATATAAATTAATTATTTGAGAAAATTTTCTGGAAAGGGAATTGGATGGATTCTTTATTACCTGGAGGGAAGAGTGGGGCTTGTTTAAAAACAGAAGGTATGAAAGTTATTCAGCTGTAGATGTCCCCCGTTTGTAAGAAAGCAAAAGTTTTTGAAGTAAAATACTGTAAACTTCCACATTCTGACTGCATGTCCTGGCCACTCAATTTATAAACATCATTTCTGAGAATGTGAGGCATTTTTAGTGAGCGAGAGGGGTTGGTGTGTTCGAATGCTCTTAAAAAGACAAATATTTTCCTGAAAGTTTCACATGGTGTCAGTGGCTGTTTCTATACTCAGTTTCAGAATATTTCTACACACAATCTCCCTCTGAGGAGTAAAGGAAGTCTTCAGCCCTGTGCAGGGCTCGTACTAAGATTTCATCTTCACCATTTGAACCAAATATTGTGGATTGCCTGTATTGTGTCAGTATAATAAACTGGGCGTATAAAAGTGAAAAAGACAGCTGTTCTGCCCCCAAAGAGTTTAAATTTTGAAGGCAGTGACAAAATAAGATGTATGCTGAAGGTAAAAGGGTTTGGAGTGGTCTGTATGTATCAACATAGGTAGTGAGTGGCTAGGTAAAGCAGGAAATAGTGTAGGGATTACAAAATAGCAATTAGGACCTTATCACAGACTGCAAACACATAATACCATTTTCCTCCCTCTTTGTTCCACTCTCTATTAGAATTTATGGTTTGAAGACTGAAGAGCCAAATAACACATTTATGAAACTATTTTCCAATTTAACTGTTAAGAATTTTTATCCTTTAAACTTAATTCTGTTCTTGTGGTATAGGCTTCCACTGGGCTTAGATCTCTGTCTTATATATTTGTGTACCACTTAGTGCCTTAGCACAGATAGCCAGGATCAATTAACTTTCACAGATCCCCTCTGCTCTCATCTCCTACCTTCCATTCTCTGGAATGCTTGACAGTCCTTCCCAACTTTTTATGTGGGCAGCATATTGTCCTTTGCTAACTCTGCTTCTCTATATCCCCTTCCACATCTGCTGCTTTTGTTTTTGCTGACTAGAAATCCAATGATGTGCATATTTTGACTTGCTGAAATCCTAAGTAGTTATGAAATCAATTACTTCAGTCTAAGAATGCTAATACTGAAAAATACTTACAGTAGACAGAGCACTTTCCTCTAACTCTAGAGTTAACAATGTGATAACAAAGTCTTGTTTGGAGAAACCTGAAGATATGTTTGGATTTTTAAACTCTTATCATGATATATTTTACACTTAGTATTTGATTTTGACTTGTTAATTGCCTCTTCTAGACCTAAATTTGTGGATTTAACTCTGACTTCAGAAGATCATGAACCTTTTGATAACTTTGATCTAACAAATTTGTAATTTGTTTCATGAAGGGAGAATTCTCAAAATGATTGCCAGAGCTTCAGATAAAATCAATACATCTTTGGGGAAAAAGCTGAGTCCACTATAAATATAATGTGCTTAGAAATATATCACGTGAAAGTGTTAGTAAATATTTGTGTGCATATGTAATATGTATGATTATATATGCATGTCTCTATATACGAACATACACATGTGTATGTATTTTTAATATACATATAAATTTTGGTGCTTTTGTTATCAGTTGGAGTCAATTTTGATGAACCTTATTGGGTCATTCTTTTTCCCTAATAAGTTCATTAAGTTCAGAAGAATAGGTGAGAAGTTATGTAATAATGGTAAAATACTAGAATATTCTTCCCACATTTCCCTTGGAACGTGGAATCAGCAATATCCACCTTCTACTACTTCCTTGTGTAGCTAAGGCACCCATTCCATATTTACTAGGATTTCTTTCTTTCCTGGAATTACAACTGCCTAAGATCACCTCCCTAATTACCTATAAAATGAGATCTAGGTTCACCCTGCCTAAATCCAAAGTCCCAGCACTCTGACATTTGGGGCTGGTTAATTTTTCGTTGTGCACACCATGAGGTAGGGTATTTCCTGAAAACACTGTGGGATATTTAACAGCATCCCTGACTGTTACCAATTAGATGTTGGTAGCACAACACTTTCAATCTGTGGCAATCAAAAATGTCTCCAGACATTGCCACATGTCAGCTAGGGGAGTAAAATCAACCTGGTTCTATTGATTTTTTTTTTCTTTTCTTTTTCCTTTCCTTTCTTTTCTTCCTTCCCTTTCCTTCCCTCCCCTTCCTCCTTTCCCCTTCCTTCCCTTCCCTTCCTTCCTCCCTCCCTCCCTTCCTTCCTCCCTTCCTTCCTTCCTTCCTTCTTTCTTTCTTTGTTTCTTTATTCCTTTTTTGTAAAGGCAAATCTCTCCTGTCCTTTGTCTCAAGGAATTTTCAGGAACAATCCAGCTCCTATATGGAGAAGACACTGAGATTTTTCTCTGTTGTCTACATCTACATATGTTCTCTCTTCAGATAGACCTCCAAAAATTATGTTAACATGGAGACTCTGGGTTGCACTGACTTTCCCCATCCAAGCCCTTGGAACAAACCCTTTTACTCTCCTTCGCCCTGGTTCTATTTCTTGCCATGAACTTGTGCTTGGTCAGGTCTCTACCATTAACTATAAAAAGACCCTGGGCATGTCATTGAAACTCTTAATTGTTTATGTTCCTTAAAAATCTTGCCTTTAAAAATAACCATATTATCTTACTGCCTACTGATGTAGATCTTACTGTGGAAGTGGGAATTAAAAATAAATGCAATAACAGAGATGGAAGTAGCTATAAAAAGTATTACTCATGTTTCTTTTTTCACTCTTTCACCAGATACTTAAAAGACATTAAATCCTATTTAAAACATAACCTAAGGGGCTAATTTTGCCTGAGATATATGTGTAACTGGAATGTTGTTTACTTGAGTTTTTTAACCCCATAATGTTAAGTAACCTACCTTAACGTTGTTGGCATCCTGCCCTCATGGAATGAATACCCACAGCATAGCATCCAACTGCTGCAGCTGCCCTCATTTCACCGAAGGGGAAGGCAAGCAGCACATGTCCTGAGGTTGCCCAGGCAACATGTGGGAAGGCACATGGAGTACAACGGGGAAGAATTCCAAGATGCCAGCCCCTCATTGTACAATATTGACATCCCCACACAGTTCCCCACACCTCCTATACCAGCTTGCTTAGCAATCACTGAAATAAAATAACAAATCAATTTCAAGCTACAAATGCTCTTGGTAAATAGAACAAACTGCTGCCAGTTGACTGGCTTGATGACACACCACAATGGACAAGCATGGAAATTTCACCACTGCTGAGACAGGACAGAGTTCACCCAGTGAAATGCTGGGGAAATCTAACCTCAACTGTGGAAAATTTCTCTGCTGCTTGTTCTTGTAGCTGTGCTGACCTTTGCCCTAGTTGCAAAGATAAACAAACCAACAAAATAAAACCTTCAAGCCTTTCCACAAAACGCTCTAAGTTTCTACAGGTTCTCTTTGAAGGAAATGATTGACTTCTTCCAAGTTTAAACTAATATTCATTATTAAGCCCCACTGTTCCCTCAGTTTCTTATGATAGCATCATCATCACCACCTCAGTAAGACATCCAGGCACATGCCTCAGTCCATCCATTTCTCTGGTTCCTCTCATCAGTCAGCCTGACAGCCAGCAAGGACTTCTTATGCCAATATTTAAATATCTATTAAATTCACCCTCTACAGCCAATTCACTCCCCATTACTCATTATTTTCACTTGGATTACTACCATGTTATCCTAATTGGTTACTTAGTCTATACCAAGTACCAGTCTATTCTCTAAATAGACATGATTCACTTCCTGTAATGCAAATCTGATAATATATCCACATGCTCAAGACCCTTCTCAAGTGAGACAGCTGAAAGAGCCCAGGTCCTCTTTCTCCTAATGCCTCGTGCAATGTCCCATAGAAGGTGCAAGATCAAAAAATAGCTTCTGAATGAAATTCCTTTTAGGTATTCCCATCATGGCTCAGCGGATAAGAATCTGACTAGAATCCATGAGGATACAGGTAGGATCCCTGGCCTCTATCAGTGGATTAAGGATCCAGCATTGCTGTGAGCTATGGTGTAAGTCACATACACACTCGGATCTGGCATCGCTGTGGCTGTTGTGTAGGCCAGCGGCTACAGCTCCTATTCGACCCCTGTTCTGGGAACCTCCATATGCTGCAGGGGTGGCCCTAAAAAGACAAAAAAAGAAAAAATCCTTTTGGAACACTCTTTACATATGATTGCACTCCAGGAGAGGGCAAATTCTCACCTGGAAACTTCTCTCTCTCAAATCAGCACATTCTTGAGTTTGAATGTTGGCTCTGCTTACTTGGCCCATTATTCAAGTGAGACATAAGAAAGCAAGGAAATGATGATGAAGAAAATTAAAATTTTATATGAATATGTTATAGAAAACTGAGGCTCTGTATCTTTGAAATGACAATAAATATAGATTCAAATCAAATTTTTGTTCTGCGGTTTTATCCAGTGTAGGGAGTGAGCAGAAAATTGGAGTCAAGAAAACTGGGTCCTCGGTGCCAGAGTCCCGTTCAAATAATTTGTCATCTGCTCTTAGTATCTTCATCTGTGAAATGAGAAAGATGAACCCTATTTATGTCACTAAGGGAAACAATGAACTATATATCCCGTGAGTTCCTTATGATGTTAAGTATATACAGATATAACATTTGAATATAATGTCACAAGTGTACATCCATCAATTTTTCATATAGTTCTGATTATTCTCAACTTCCTAAAATTTATCCATGGACTCCGACAGGTTTTTTGTTTGTTTTTGTCTTTTGAGGGCCTCACCCACAGAATATAGAAGTTCCCTGGCTAGGGGTCGAATCAGAGCTGTAGTCGCTGGCCTACACTTCAGCCACAGCCACACCAGATCTAAGATTCATCTGTGACCTACACCATAGCTCATGGCAATGCTGGATCCTTATCCCACTTAGCAAGGCCAGGGATTGAACCTGAATCCTCATGGATACTAGTCAGATTAATTTCTGCTGAGCCATGATGGGAACTCTGACTCTGTTTTGATAGTGACAATTTGTCCCTAGATCTCAGGTTTAAAACATTTTCTTTACAACTTACACCATAATTTCCTACTCATCATATTATTTATGCCGAATATTTGTGCTCTGAAAAATTCTGCAGCCTTGTGTATTTTCATTCTAATATCATAAGAAATAAACATGAAGAAGATAATTTAAAAGTGTTGCTATATTCATTTTATTCATCAATTCTTTAAACAGGAAAGATTGTGGTTAAAAAAAATCCTGTGAGGATAAACATTTTTATCCCTACAAACACATCTGAAAAATGTTAGGATTAAAAAATGGCTTACCAGAAGTGGAAAAAAATTGATTTTCCTGCTTTTTACTGACACAATCACCTCAATTTACCACTGCATTGCAGTGAGTCTTTGTGGATACCAGTGACTATATTTAAACAGAACACAGAAGTCTCAGTCCAAACTTAAATGCAGGATGTGCAGTGTCTATAATGGGGTGTGCAAGTCATGCCAGCACAAATGTTTAATCTAAAGAATAGAAAAATCTTAGAGTTCCCATAGTGGCTCAGTGGAAATGAATCCAACTAAGAACGATGAGGTTGCAGGTTTGATTCCTGGCCTCACTCAATGGGCTAAGGATCTGGCGTTGCCGTGAGCTGTGGTGTAGTTCACAGATGCAGCTCAGATCTGTCATGACTGTGGCGTAGGCCAGCAGCTGTAGCTCCGATTGGACCCCTAGCCTGGAAAACTCCATATGCCATGGATGTGACCCTAAAGCAATAAATAAACAAATAAATAAATAAATAATAAACAAAGAGTAGAAAAATCCTTCAAATAAGTTCCATAGAGCTCAATGCAATTTTACATCTCAACTGGTTGTTCTGGCATTAGATTTCCTATATCATATGTACCAGGTCATATAATTGAGGACGGTCAGAATAACTATTACATTTCCTTGAAAACATGGTTCGTATTCTAAGCTCATGCTTTAAGAATCATGAACATAAACTGCGGTCAGTAATGCCTTTATATTATTTATTGAAAGTGCTGGCCGATGCCTACTCAGGAGCATTATGTAAAACTTCCCTCAATACTTTTAGCACATATTCCAGCTTGTTCCTGTGTATCTGTGTTTTTCTACATTTGCACTTACTATGTATATTGTATTTCTGCATATGCTCTTTAAATAAAGATGAGTATTAAAGAGTTGAAAAATCAGGTAGCTGAGATCTAGAGTCATTCTGAATTTAGGAAGGATAGCTGTTCTTTGATGACTTGTACTTTTTGTCTTTTTTTTTTCTTATATAAGAAATGAGAATAGCATTAATCTACCCCCTAAAGCTGTTCAAGTATTTGACAGAAGAATTCAAAGTGTTTCATAAATTATAAAATACCATATGTTTCCAAAGTAGTGTTATTATGATTTTGTTACAAAGTAAGGCATATCTTGTTTTATTGTGCTTTTCCTTAGTGTGAATCAAAGACTGCATTTTCAATAAATTGAAGGATTATGGCAACTATGTGTCAAGCAAGTTTAGGTGCACAATTTTTCCAACAATATTTGCTCACTTTGCATCTCTGTGTCACATTTTGGTAATTCTTGCAATATTTCAACATATTAATTATTATTATATTTTTATGGTGGTCTGTGAACAGTGAACTTTGATGTTACTATTGTGATGATTCTGAAGCACCAGGAACTGTATCAATACACAGGAGAAAATTTAACTGATAAATGTGTGTGTTCTGACTGTTCCACCAACTGGCCATTCTTCCATCTATTTCCCTCACTTAGAGCCTCCCTATTCTCTGAGACACAATGATATTTAAAAAGGCCAATTAATAACCCTACAATGGCCTTTGAGTGTTCAAGTGAAAGGAAGAGTTGCACATATCTCACTGTAAATCAAAAGCTAGAAATGATTGGGCTTAATGTGGAGGTCATATCAAAAGCCCAGATAGCTCAAAAGTTAGGCCTCTTATACCAGTTAGCCAGGTTGTGAATGCAAAGAAAAACTTCTTGAAGGAAATTAAAAGTGCTACTCCAGTGGTATAGCATAGTATGCCTTACCATGGTATTAGCATAGTATTCCTTATCATGAGTGATAAAGAAGCAAAAAAACCTTATTACTGATATGGAGAAAGTTTTAATCATCAAGAGAAAAAGCCTAGTCCAGAGGAAGATCCTAACTCTCTTCAATTCTATCGAAGTTGAGAGAGATGAAAAAGCTGCAGAAGAAAAGCCTGAAGCTAGCAGACATTGGCTTATGAGGTTTAAGGAAAGAAATCTTCTCTATAACTTTAAAGTTCAAGGTGAAACAAGTGCTGATGTAGAGGCTACAGCGAGCTATCCAAATGATCTACCTAACATAATTAACGAAGGTGGCTACACTAAACAACAGATTTTAAATGTGATGGAACAGGCTTCTATTGGAAAAAGATGCCATTTAGGACTTTCATAGCTAGAGAGAAGTCAGTGCCTGACTTCAAAACTTCAAAGGGCAGACTCTCTTGTTAGGAGCTAATGCTGCTGGTGACTTTAAATTGAAGCCAATGCTCATTTAAAACACTTAAAAATTATATTCAATTTAAATCCTAGGGTACTTAAGAATTATATTCAGGAGTTCCCATCATGGCTTAGCAATAATGAACCTGACTAGTATCCATGAGGATGTGGGTTTGATTCCTGGCCTTGCTCAGTGGATTAAGAATCTGGCATTGCTGTGAACTGTGGTTTAGGTTGCAGATGTGGTTCGGATGTGGTGTTGCAGTGACTGTGGCATAGGCTGGCAGCTATAGCTTGACTGGACCACTAACCTAGAAATTTCCATATGCTGCAGTGTAGACCTAAAAAAACAAAAACAAACATAAATATCATATTCAATTTATTGCTCCTGTGCAGAATAGATTATATCAATGGAATAGCAAAGCTTAGATGTGAGAACATCCATGTCACTGCAGATACATTATTTCATTAATTTTTATGGCTGGATAGTATACCATGGTATAAATATACCACATTTTCTTTATCCATTCAATTGTCAATGAACATTAGGTTTCTTCCATGTGTTAGCTGTTGTAAAAAGTGCTGCAATGAACATTGGGTGCACTATGGTTTTCTCCAGATATATGCCTAGGAGTGGGATTGCAAGATGATATGGTAGTTCTATGTTTAGTTTTTTAAAGAACCTCAGTTCTGTTCACCATAGTGGCTGCACCAATTTGCATTCCCACCAACAGTTTAGGAGGGTTCCTTTATCTTCTCAGCATTTATTGTTTGTAGACTTTTTGATGATGGCCTTTCTGATTGCTATGAGATAATACCTTGTGGTAGTTTTGATTTACATTTCTCTAATAATTAGCAACACTGAACATCTTTTCACATGCCTTTGGCCATCTGTATGTCTTTGGAGAAATGTCTATTTAGTTCTTCTGTCCATTTTTCAATTGGGTTGTTTTATTTATATAGAGTTGTATGTGCTCTTTGTATGTTTTGGATATTAATCCCTTGTCAGTTACGTCATTTGCAAATATTTTCTCCCATTCTGTATGTTATCTTTCTTTTTATTTTTGGTTTCTTTTGCTCTACAAAAGCTTTAAGTTTAATTAGGTCCCATTTGTTTATTTCATATTTGTTTCCATTACTCTAAGAGATGGATCCAGAAAGATATTGCTGTGATCTATGTCAAAGAATAATCTGCCTATGTTTTCCTTTAGGAGTTATATTGTATCAGTTGTTACATTTAGGTCTTTAATCTATTTTGAGTTTATTTTTGTGTGTGGTGTTAGAGAATGTTCTAATTTCATTCTTTAACATCTAACTCTTTTGATAACTGTATACATTTCTGTACCATCACCCAAAACAAGAGTTAGAATGTTCCCACTACTCCTAGATGTTCCTTTCTGTATTATATACTCACTTTAGCAGAAACAATCATTTCTAATTTCTATCACATAGATTTTTTTTTCCTGTATCTTGAATTTTACAGTATTCTTTTGTTTCTAGCCTCTTTTGTTCAGCAGAACGTTTTGGAGATTCACCTATGTTGTGAATATCAATAATAAATATGTTCCTTTAAATTACTGAGTAGTATACCATTGTACGAATATGACAAAAATATGTCCTTTTTCTATTGAATGATACTTGACTTGTTTCCAGTTTTGGGGTGCATGAGTGAGTTTGCTATAAACATTCTTGAGCAAGTCATTTTGTTAACACATGTTTTCATTTTTCTTGAGAGTGGGACCTCCCTTAGGAATGTGGTGCTCCTGTGGGTATTTCCTTAGGAGTAGAATTGCTGAGTCATAGAGTAGATGTTGGCGTGAGAGTAAAGTGGCACATCTACATTGAAAAATTATCACTATTTATAAAAGTCTATCTAATTTACCTAACATCTACTTTATATATGCTAGATTTTAAATTAAATTTCCAAATTGTCCTTTAAAATGTTTGTACAAATTTTACACTCTCACTAGGAAAGCATGATGATTCCAGTCACTCCATAACCTAAATAACCCTGATTGTCTTGGCAACTTATCCATCTTCATTTGGCA
Organism: Sus scrofa; assembly: GCF_054392235.1. Taxonomy (NCBI): domain Eukaryota; kingdom Metazoa; phylum Chordata; class Mammalia; order Artiodactyla; family Suidae; genus Sus; species Sus scrofa. The sequence continues at coordinate 111,517,004 of NC_139385.1, read as the reverse complement.
TTTTCAGTGGATTTGTGTGTGTGTTTTAATTTTTTTTATTTCCTCCATATTAGTTGCATGCATTATTACTTCATTCTTCTACATTTCTGAGTGGTAGTTCATTATACAAATAGCTGAATTTCTTTATCCATTTTTTTGTTGATAGATATTTGCAATGTTTCCAGATTTTTACTATTGTAGATACAGCTTTATAGACACTGGAACACAAATAGTTTAATAAATTGTTTTCATTTCTTTACTGGGTTTCAATGAAAAGTATAGATAAGGAATCATCAAACTGCTACCTCCTGTGGGCCAGATCTGGCCCACCACCTGTCTTTGTAAATAAGATTTGATTAATACAAGTTTATGTTCTTTTGTTTATATATTTTCTTTGGCTGCTTTTGTGCTGCAGAGGACAAATTGAGTATTTTAATTAGAAACCATATGACCTACAAGGCTTAAATTATTTACTATTTGGCCATTTACCAAAAAAATTTTTTCCAACTCTTAGTTTATATATACATTTATCTTTATAAGAAGCTGGTACAATTCAACAAAGCTGTTATGGAACTTTAAATTCATACAAACATAGCATAACAGTTTCAGTTACTCCACATCCTTGCCATTCTTTCTTATTGTTATTTGTTTTTATTTTGTGTATTCTAATTTGCTGAAATGACTTTACATTGTGGGTTTTAATTTCCATTATCCTGAAGGATAAAAATGCTGATCACCTTTTCATGAAATCTTATTGATGATCCATGAATCTTCTTTTGTGAAATGCCTGTTGAAGTCTTTCGTGAGTTGTTAAACTACATTTTCTGCTTTTTATGTTATTCATCTGTAGGTGTTTCTTATGTACTCAAGATACAAGTCCTTTTCAACATGTATTTCAATTTTATCCTAGTTTATGGCTTTCATTGTCATTCTCTTAAACTTATCTTTTGATAAACAGGAAATTTACATTTTTATGAGGTCTAATTTGTCACTTTTCATTCGTGGTTAGTGCTCATCAAGTCCTGTCTGAAAAAGCTCTTTGCCTTTCCCAAGGTAACAAAAATATTCTACTAAATTTTCTACAAATTTGGGAGTATGTGCCATTCCATACTACTTGTGTCCAGAGGGAGATAGGAGGCAAAGCTCACTTTCTTTCCATATGAATCTCCAGATGTTAAGGCATCATTTATTAAAAATATTTTCTTTCCCCGCTGAATTAATTTGGCATGCTAGCCAAAAATCAACTAATCATACATGTTTGGGTTTACTCCTGGATTATACATCCCATTTATCTGTTTGTCTATCATTAGACCAATACCATACTGTCTTTATCCCTATAGCTTTATATGATCTTGAAATCACAGTATAAATCCTCCAGCTTTCTTAAAACTTTTTATCATATTTTCATTTTCTAGGTTTTGGCATTTTAGTTCAAATTTTGGAAATAAATTGTCAATATCTTTGAAAGAACATCTAGGATTTTGATTGCGATTGCATTGAATCCATATATCAACTTGGAGATAATGGAAATCTCAGCAATAGAGTCTTAATAAGCCACGTGCAATCCATAATCCATATAGTTAGATTTACTTTATCTCAGCATATTTTTCTATTTTCCATATAGCTGTATTCTATTATAGGTACTTTGCATATATTTCATATTTAACATCTAGGCACTTGATGTTTTAGATTTAAAAATTTGTTTCTAGTTATTTACTTTTGGTATATAGAAATATGATTAGTGTTGTATCTTGTGGCCTGTGTTGTGTTGGTAAATGTCTAACAACCAGCTCTTTGAGTGAAAAAGAGCTCAAGTTTGCAGTGGTACTTATTTTTATGGTATAACTACCATGGCAGATTTCAGGCTGTCAATGTATATCACTGAACATTGAATTGAGATAATATGTGCAGTAGCACATCATTTCATCCATATACAGCATATATAAATATCCTCAAAACATAGATATTGCTAAAATATATTAGGAGGTGATCATTTCTGAGTATACCATTGATTTTAATATAACTTATTTCATTATATGTTTAATTTGTATTAATTGCTATGCTTACCACCTGCACATAAAATTCCTGAAAATTAAAAAAAAAAAAATCATCTCTTGAATGCCAGTATCACCAAGGTCAGCAAGTTCCTGCCTATGACTTTTGTAATTCTGTTACTGGTTCTATTATTAGTTACATTTTTTGTTAGTTGTTTTTAGGATTCATAGGGTGCTCTACATATCAATCATGTTATCTGTGAATAAAAACATATATACTTCTCCTTTTTAGAGTTTATGCCTTTCATTTCCTCTTGCTAATTAGGATTTCCAGTCAAATTTTAATAGAAGTGGTAGAACAAGCATATTTTCCTGTCTCCCAATCTCAAGACCCCTCAGATCTTTTTATAAGAGCTTAGTTACCAGCCTTACCAGAATTAGATCCACCTCTGCTTTATTGACTGCTGTTCAACTGAAGGGTACATGGGTGATCTCTTTGCTCTCAGATTTTAAGACCAGTTTTCTGCACCTTAGGAGACCCCTCTCTTCACTGGTGCCCAACCCCAGCCTTTGGATATTTGCTGCAGTGCACTTGAGTTAGGCCTGGGGTGACTTGGGAGCTTTGTCTAGGAAACTGCTATCTACAGCCAGCATTTGGTATGTCTGCCTTCTACTTGGTGAATCTTTAGAGTTCCTAACAGGGAATTATATTAGTTACATTTATCCTTCCCAAAGCCACCAAAATGAAATTATCTACTCTTCTGCCCTAACTCTGCCCTAAGCAGTGTCAATGTCTTGTTTAATGACAGTCTCCTGAACCTTAGTGGGGCTCTCTCTCTGCTCTCTTGACCTAATCCCACTTTTAGGCACTCTATATTTCACACTCTTGGAAGGCCCAGGGGAAAGCACTGGCGAATGGTTGCAAACTTGTCCTGTGCTTAGGGATCCTCAGGATTCAAACCTATTAACCATGTCCACACTCAGCCATTAAAAACTTGACTGATTCTTCCTTACAGCCATCTATAGTGGATTTCTCCTTTTCTTACTATTCTTCATAGACTTGGACTTCTTTCTTGGGAAATGCTAATTAATTTCTGTGATTTAGTTCATTTAGTTTTCTTTGTTTCCTCAGCTCTCTGCTCAGTTTAAAAATACTATGAGTTCTGGGCTTATCTGTCTTATTTTTATTGTTATGGTGGGAGCAATAGAGTCCTGTGATTTTTTTTTTTTAATTCTAACTGAAAAAGTCTTCATTTATATATTCAGATTTTGAGTACACTCAAAAAGTCTTTATAAATTCTTTATAAAGATACTTACCATTACTTATGAGTTTTTAAGAATTTGGAAGTAAGAAAATGGGAAGTTAATTAAAATTACATCATTTCTTAATATCTATATGCTATATCTAGCCATATCCAATTGATACATTATCCTAATTTTTATCTAGTTCTAAAATTTACTTAGCGCTAATGGCTTTATGGGCAATATTAAATTCAGTGTTAAAACACAATCATGAGGAGTTCCCATTCTGGCTCAGCGGTAATGAACCTGACTAGTATCCTTGGGAACGTGAGTTCAATCCCTGGCCTTGCTTAGCGGGTTAAAGGATCTGGCATTGCCATGAGCTGTGTAGGTTGCAGACACAGCTCAGATCCTCCGTTGCTGTGACTGTGACATAGGCCAACAGCTACAGCTCCGATTGGACCCCTACCCTGGGAATTTCCATTTGCCTCAGGTACAGCTCTAAAAAGACAAAAAGAAAAACTCACAATTATGAGTTTCGTACTTTGGTGTAACTGAGGAAATCAGGGATCAGTGAGTTATATGTTTAATATCACACAATAAACAACAGGGTCAGAATTCAACTTCCATTTGTCTAATTTGTGACCCCCCTGCTTAACCTCTGCACTCCTCTACTTCTAAGTTTATTCATTTTTGAAATATAACTACTTTATAAGTTGGCAATCTCATGAACCATTGCATCATTATCGCCTCCATAGGTTGACATAAGCCTACATACAAACATAATGGTAAAGATTTGCCAAAATTTACTTTTAGTAAAAAAGGAATTCTCCACCTATCACTGTTAAAAATTAAAACAAAAAATTGCATGGTTGTAGTTATTAATGCAGTTGATTGATTTCTTTTTCACATGCATGTTTCTGAGCTGGATAGGTATTTATCTCAAAAAGCTCTCTCTGCATGTCTATACTTTGATCATCCATCCCCACCTAACTATAAAGCTATTATTAAGAGTGTTCAATTTCTGATTCATTTCAGGAGAACAGCAGGAATCAACTTGAGGCTATTTTTTTCCTTACTGAATTACTTCTGTAATTATTGCTGTATCCTGTGGGCTGAGGAGAATGTCTTTTTACTCAGAATTATAGGAGAATTTGCACAAGGTCAACACAAACCTAACTGAAGGAATAGTTACTAACTTAATGTTCTCTCTTTGTCTGTATTCCTTAAGAAAAGAAGTTCAAGTGAATAATATGATGGGTTTTACCAGATTCCGCCCTGTTTCTCAGCCATATTTTATGTTCAGATTTTGTACACTGTCAATTATTTTAAATTTCACATTTAGCAATAGTTAGAAGAAAAGGAAATGTGGAATATTTAATTGATGAAGCCTTGTTCTCATCCTAGTGCTCAGATCAATCAAGGTATTTTAACCACAAAAAAAGGTGCTTTTTATAATAGAGGCTCTGCATTCAAATATGAAAAGAAATGTGAAAATATTTGATTGTCCTGTTATTGTAAATCTCTCACTGAGTGGAACTAAACAATATTAAGTTGTGTGCCTTAAATTTACTATTATACTTTGGAGCATGAGCAGTCCTCCCACGTCCCAGTGCTTCTCCCCCACTTAGTACCAGGATGCACAGCTCAGAAAAAAACTAAACATTCCTGTTCCAACGCCATACATGTGTTTCTGAAAAACATCAATTCAGAAAAGTCAGAGATTATGGGGGAAAATAGGATTGAGGAAAACCACTCAAAACCTATGGAACTGTGTAACCAGAACATTGACAGCAATTATAATAATCTTATTAAAAGTCCTAGCACAGTGATATGCTGATATTTTTTATATCTCAATTTAGATTTTTTTAACACAAAGCAAAATAGCTGCCTATAGTCCCTTTTAGGAAATGGGCAAAACAGGTCCTTCTCCTCTCTTAGCCGTGTCAGGCCTCAACTATAGATGCTCCTTATGATAGGCCCATTTGTATCAGAAGTTCTTTGGAAGTAATATTTCAGAAACAACAGAATTTGTGGGGCAATGAGGACTAGACAGTCTCATGTCTGTAGGAACTTTAGGGTTTTTTTTTTTTTATTTTCATGCTTTTTGTGTTGAGATACATTTGAGCAGAGAGATGATGATGAATTATTTTTAGGGGAATGGTAAAATAGTAATTAAATGGGTATTTGAGACAAGCACTTGTAAATAAGAGCATCCTTTTGGCATCCAAACACATTTGTAGTAAAAAAAAAAAAATCAGCAATTTACTTCACCAATTTTGGGTCATTTACATATATGTAGATGGATGAGCGCTGAGAATTAGATACTTGTGTGGTTTTGATTGAGATTTCTTGCTCTCCTAAATCCATTTACTTGTTGAATTGCACAGAATTCTCACTTTTCTAAATTTTAAATTAATGCTTATTAAAAGAAGAAGGATATTTTCATTTTCTCATTCAGCTTGTTTAGTATATGTAAAAAGAAGATGGGGCTGATGGTGGTTTAACTTATGCCACCTTTCATCACTCTCTCTACTAAAGCAGCGTGAACTCCGTCATGAGATTTCTACCTGCTCCAAGAAAAGGCATGGCTATGAACAATGTTTCCAGCAGTTAAATAGTCAGCTCCCTGGCTCCAAAGTTGTAGTCATTGGCAGTAAGCAAGTCAGGCCCACTAGGTATATGTGGGAATTCAAGAAGCAGCAAAAACCAAACATAAGAAACATAAAAAAAAATGGCAAATATGGTAAAGTAATTGAAAAAAATTCAACCTTTAATTCACTACAAAGAGCCTATCACCATAATCTATATTGAGGTCAGCTTAAGTTATAATAAGCTTATGTTACGTCTGAAATGATTATCTCCATGAGAAACTGAACAGATAGAAGTTTTCCAGCTGACTATCTACCTATATATTTTTACCCATAATTTTTTTAAATGATAGTAATAATAATAGTATTATTCTGTGTCATGCACTCTTTGACCCCCTTACATGTATTGAACAATTTAATCTGTACAGAAACCCTGAGGAAGCTGAAACATAGGGTGTTTAAATATGTTGTCTAAAATTGCATAGTTAGTAATTGGCAGATAAAGAATTCATACCTAAGCTTCCTAGCTAAGAACTTACGGTCTTAATCACCATGTTAATGTAGGAATCTGATGAGAAAATCATCCACTGATAAAAGAAATTATAATTCTACATGGCACAATTTGTAGGAGGAGGTATAAATGTGACTTACATACCAGTCCTTAGAAGATAATATTTAAGGAAAAAACAACTAGAAATTCAAATATTTGATTTGAAGTATTAAAGTCACAAAAATCCAATGATACTTTTGGATTTTGATGTTCTAATGCTACTAAAAATGGAACTGAAAATTAGAGAACTTTAAAAAAATGTCTCTTCTTGAGAAATAAGAACAGTCTGAAGAAATTTTACCGTCTGCTAAGTTTATATAAATGATGAGGAATACAACCCTAAATTTACATCAGTTTCCCCCATGCAACTCAAAGATGTGTGTATGTGTGTAATGCCATATTAGATACTCCCTACTCTTTGGAATTCTATGACTTAATTTTCTAAAATCTCAAATAATTTGGGACTATGACAACTCAAATTTTAGAGTTTATAGACAAAACTAAAAGATTAGATCAGTGGATTTTTGTTTCTGTTGAGCTGGTGACTGAGAATGAGGATCAGAGTATTTAGGATAATTGCAAGACCATTTTTCTGTTGCTGAGAAGGACCAGGGAAAGCTTACTCTTGGACTGTGCAAAACAACATATAAATCCTAGCGTTTAATATAGTGCTCTGTGACCTGCTGATGCACACAAAATGCTTGTTGTTCTATCGACTGAATTTAATGACCTGTAAATAAGCTACTGCTTCACAGCTTTAATGGCATTTCCCCTTGATATACTAGATGGGTTGTATACATTTGTGAATTTAAAATCGACTCTTGGAAATCATTCATACTGACAAACACTATGATTTCACTCATGTGTGGAATATAAAAAACAAGCCAACAGAGAAACAAAATAAATGAACAAACAAGCCAAACAAAAGCAAACCTGCATGTATGGAGAACTGAATATCAGTTATCAGATGGGAAAGGACAAGGAGGAAGGGCAAAATGGATAAAGATGATAGATGGAAACTAAACTTTTGGTGGTAAGCACTCTGTAGTGTGTACAGAAGTAGAAAAATAATCTTCGCATGAAATTTAGTATGATAAACCAATATTTTCTCAACCAAATTAAATTTAAAAAAATCAACACTGGGATAACAAATTATAAAATGACACTATACAGCTATAACGTTTAATAAGACCAATGTTTTAATTTTTTGATTTATATAATAATTCTTCTTTAATTTAGGTTGAAGTCTTTGCGTGGAATTGTGTGCTGTTAAATTCCTGTTCTTCTCTAGCCAATTAGTCCCCCTAAATACAGCCACTGACAAGAGACTTGCCTCGTAAGCTTATCTCCATTCTACAGAATACATCTCCGTAATCACACACAGTGTTGATGAAGAAATGAGACTCAACACTCGACCGCAGAACCTAGAAGAAATACATAGTCTAAACCTTGTTCAATTTGCTTATTGGTTATAACAGAGGATTTTTTTTAAAAAAAAGTACTGATCCCTGTACTGACAGGAATCATTTAAATCCATGCCTTATAAAATACTTCTACTATTTATGGTGTTGAAAGCTGTAAATCCTAGACCGCTTACAAAAATAAGATTTGAAACACTTCACTCTGTTTTCCTAGAACCAGTCGCAAGATTATATTGAGTTTATGAATTCTGGTTATGAATGTACCTGGAACGTTTTAAGATTATCTCCAACATAGAAGTAAATGATTTCACTCACATCATAGTCAACTGTTTACAATTCTACTATGTGCAAAGAAATCGGTTATTCTGACAACAAGAAAAATATTCTTCCAACTTCCCTCCATTAAAAAAGCTTTCATCCTGAAATGGGAAAAAGTGAGGCAGGCATACCTACTGCACATTATTACAAAATAATTAGCTAACAAAACAGACACCCAAATAATACAGAACTTAGTCAAAGGCCAATCGTATGCTGCATTAATTGTAATTTCAAATGATCTTAAATTTGTGCTTTAACTAAGATTTTTAAATTATAGCATTGTTCTCTACAAACAACATTTTAACTCAAAAAAGAAAATTATAGGAGAGGTAGATTTTATTTTACTTCTTAAATAGGAGAATCACAGAAGGAGTCATTCTACTTAGGTGTGTGCCATTTCTGATGCTAGAGATGATAGACATTTTTTCATTCCCTTCAGAAAATTTTGTTAAGAATTTCAGAAATGCCTTTTCTAATAAAACTTTGCAGAATGTTGTGAACAAAACAGCCATCCTAGCCAACAGTAATAAAACAACATTTTAAAGTAGAAAACGCAGAAGTTTAAAAATTCACATTTAAAAAAATTTCGGGTATAACTAGTCCCAGAGCTTCATCCAGTCTGAATTTTCTGAGCATCCTACTCCCCTTAATCTGTAACGTGTTTCCAAACAGTGTCTTTATAGGAGAAGCAATGCCATTTTTGAGGAACAAAGAGAGGTAAACAAGGTTCATATCCTCAAATGTAAGGCGAGCTCTTTTTTAGTTTCTTACTATTAAAATATGGCTTATTATTTAAGTCAACACTTTAACAATATTTGCAGAGCAGATTAAACATTTTAGGACACATGTACAAATCTCTGGTGTAAGCAGGGAAATAATATTATTTCCATTTAATTACATGAGAAAAATTAGAATGAAACTTCATGATTTTTCTCAACTAGTTTTGCAGATTAGGTCTTGAATTCAAGATTTTCTGTATTGTTCTCAAAATACTTGTTTTCCCTTCTGTTTTTGGTAACCAAGAATATTTTTGAGTTCTTTTGGTCACAAATACCACTTTTTATCAAACAAAAGATTCTGGTATGTAATTAGGTCAAAGACCTAATGAAGTTTCCTTGTAAGAGTTTTCATTCAGAAAATAAAATGTAGATGCTCTCTGGAGCTGTGAATGACAAAAGGAGTGTGGCTCTATTCAAGGCAGCAGTTTAATCTTCATTGTTAGGAAACCTAGGCTAAGGGATCCCACCTCAAAGATTATTCCATTATCCAGAGACTAGATTGTTTTCCACATCTTAACTGGCAAATCCTAAAAGGGCTTTTTACATTATAGAAGATCCACATTGCTAAAGACATCATATAAATACAGAAAAATGCACACTTGTTTAAACAGCTAAATAAAGATGGATCTTAATAATAATATCTTTGTAAAAAGGACAGGTGGTATTCAAATAAATGGCTTACAACTAATCCTCTGTGTGTCAACCATTCATTGCCAGAGTTTGTTAGGGGCTTTCTCTCAGCCATCTATTCTGCAGAGCATACCCAGAAAATCTTGTATTTTCCTCTCTCAATCTTTTGCTGATGCATTCCTCTTTCTGAAATGCCCACTCCCTTATTTCTACTCACCTAAAGTCATCCAGTCTTCAAGACAATTCAAATATTTACTTTGCTGGATCAAGTAAAAGATATTTCTTCCTGTTCTGTTTCTCAGTCCTAAATTTGTTTCTGTCATAATATCTTTACCAAATAAAACACACTATTTCAGATATATATTCTTCTAGGAAAATATTGTAAACATAGTAGGAACTCAATAATGCTGTAACAGCTACAAAAGGTCAGTGATTGTACACTTAGAAATAATAATAATTGGTTGAGCAAAATGTCAATAAATGACAAATTTGAGTATAACCTAAAGGAAAGTCTCATACAGAAATATAGGAATACTTTTCTAGTCAATATTTTTACTACCTTGAAAAAGGGTATAATATAATGTTCTTTAAATCTACCTATAACATCAAATGGGAAATGATATGCATTTCATCAGAAGACAAAATCAGCTCTCTCGTCAGTGCCAAAAGTTTAATACTCAAATGCAAATCCAATCTGACTCATTTTATTAAAAATATTTCCCCAACACACATTCAACTACTGATATATTTTACTCCATCTAAAATCAGTTCTTAGAACACTGACAAATTCTTTTAAAAAATATAGAAATGGAAAGCCAAAGAAAGCCATTTTCTGCAACTTTTTCCCTCTCATTGTAAAGTCCTCTGCCTATTATCTTTAACATAATTATATGATGCTTCATCATTTCTACTAAATGCAAGCCTACAAGACTTTTTCCTCTTTCCTCTCTTCCTCTCACTGCTCTCCCTCTCCCCCCTCCTTCCTTCCTCACCTCTCCTCTCATTCTCTCACACACACACACACACACACACACACACACACACACACACAAACACCCCTCTCAATCAGTACAGCAAGCCAGAAGAGAAAAGTATTTTAAGACAGGAAGAGAGCCTCTTTTTGCCCTAAACATACAATACTTAGATGGTAATACTCTGATTGCCCATGAGGCTGCCCTGCTGTCATAGTTTCATTTTTTAGATAAAATTTGTGAATATGAACCGCTGTCATATTTTCATTTTTTAAGTAAAATGCTGTGAATAAGGCTAGAATATCTAGTACTTAAATGTTCTCCAACTTGATTTTTGTGGGCTTTTTTGCCTTGACTTCTGTCTGAGCACTTGCCTTTTACTATTTTTCTCTCAGAATACTTAAACTCAGTGTGACAGATCCTTTGAAATTACAACCAATTTAAAGGAAAAACATTAAAATAAAAATAAATTATATATATTTTATTTACAGAAGAGTACATATATATATATAAAGATATTTTGTGTTTGATAAAATATAATTTAATCCCTGCAAGTTTTCAAATAATGGTAATTTGAGAGGGCCAAGAAAACCAACAAAAATAAGTGCAGGTAATGTGTAAATTAAACTATATGAAAAATTTAAAGTCATATATAATTCCTTTTATTTCATTTTATACTCAATGTAAAAATACTCAATTTTTTTTAATAAAAGCAGAAAGAAGAATGCATCTATTATCGCCTGATGCAAGCAAACCCTGTTAACATTTTGCTGATTCCTTTTAATTCTTTTCTTTTTTAAAATTTGAAGTATAGCTGATTTACAATACTATGTTAATTTCAGGTATATAGCAAAGCAATTCAGTTATTTTTTTCAGATTATATTTTTTATGGGTTATTACAAGATATTGAATACAATTCCATGTGCTCTTCAGTAAACTTTGTTGATTATCGTTTTCTGTAGTTTGTTAATTAATCCCATAATCCTCACTTGTCTCTCTTCCCTCCTTTTTGGTAAGCATAAGTTTGTTTCCCATGCCTGTTTGTTTTTGTTTTGTATATAGATTCATTAGTGTTACTCTTAGATTCCACATATAACTGATACCATATAGTATTTGTCTTTGTCAGACTTACTTCGTTAAGCAAAATATTCTCAAGATCCAAACATGTTGCTGCAAATGGTAATATTTCATTCTTTTTATGGTTGATTAATACTCCATCACTGCTACTTAAGCCAATTGCCTGTTGATGGGTAATTTCTTCCATTCCTTAGGTTGTTTTGTTATTGGCTTCCTTTGCTGTGAAAAAGCTTATAAGTTAGATTAGGTCCCATTCATTTTTTATTTTATTTATTTTGTCTCCAGACACTGATCTAAGAAAATATTGCTGCAATTTTTATCCAAGTTAGTCATTATGCCTATGTTCTCTTCTAGGAGTTTTATGGTATCGTGTCTTATATTTAAGTCTTTAAACCATTTTGAGTTTATTTTTGTATACAGTGTAAGGGGATGTTGTAATTTCATTGATTTACATGTAGCTGTCCAGCTTTCCTAGCACCAATTGTTGAAGAGATTGTCTTTTCTCCATTGCATATTTTTATATCCTTTGTCATAGATTGTGTAGGTTTTTTTTCTGGGCCCTCTCTTCTGTTCAATTGATCTATAAGTCTGCTTTTGTGCCAATACTAACCTGTTTTGATCACTGTAGATTTGTAATATATTCTTAAGGCTTTGCCTCTTTTTCTCAGGATCCGCAATTCTGGGCTTTTTGGTTTTCCATATACATTTTAGGATTATTTGTTTTAGTTCTGTGAAAAATTAGCATGAGATTTTGATAGGGTTCAAATTAAATTTGTAGATTGCTTTGGGTAGTATGGATATTTAAAAAATATTAACTCTTCTACTCTAAGAACATGGGATATCTTTCCATTTCTTTGAATCATCTTCAATATCCTTTATAAATCTTTTTTCTTTATATATATTTTATTATTATTAAAGTATAGTTGATTTACAATATATCATCAAGTTCTGTTGTACAGCAAAGTGACCCAATCACACATATTTCCCTGTGCTGTACAATAGGATCCCATTGCCCATCCATTCCAAATATAACAGTGTGCATCCCCAAAACCCCCGAATGCCCATCCATCCCACTATCTCTCCTTCCCCACCCCTGCCCTGGGAACCCAAGTCTGCTCTTCTTGGCCATGATCTGTTTCAGTTTATTGTTTGCTTGTTTGTTTGTTATTTTTAAGTAGGATCATCTGTTCCATATTTTAGATTCCACAAATAAGTGATATCATATGGTATTTGTCTTTTTCTTTTTGGCTTATTTCACTTAGTATGAGAGTTTCTATTTCCATCAATGTTGCTGCAAATGACATCAGTTTGTCTTTTTTATGGCTGAGAGATATATATATATATACCACATCTTCTTAATCCATTTATCTGTCAATGGACATTTAAGTTGTTTCCATGTCTCGGCTATTGTGAATAGTGCTGCTATGAACATAGGGGTGCATTATCTTTTTCAATGAAAGTTTTGTCTGGATATATGCCCAGCAGGGGAGTTACCTGGATCATATGGTAGTCCTATTTTTAGTTTCCTGAGGTACCCTCCATACAGTTTTCCATAGTGGTTGTATCAATTTACATTTCCACAACAGTGTAGGAGAGAACATTTTTTGTCACACACATTCCAGCGTTTGTTATTTGTTGACTTGTTATCTTTTATAGTTTTTAATATATATGTCTTTCACCTCCTTGGTTAAGTTTATGTCTAGGTATTTTTAACACAATTTTACTGAGATTAAAAATGTTTCCTCCTTCTGATATTTCAATATTAAAGGAATGCAAGAGACTTATGTATATTAGTCTTTTATCCTGCTAAATTGCTGAATTCATTTATTATTTCCAATAGGTTTTGCGTGGAAACTTTAGGATTCTCTATATAGAATGTCATATCATCTGCAAATAATGATGGTTTTAGCACTTCTCTTCCAACTTGGATATATTTTATTTCTTTTTCTTGTCTGATTGCTTATCTATTACTTCCAATACTATTTTGAATAGAAGTGGTGGCAGTAGGCATCCTTGTCTTGTTCCTGTATAAGACTGCTATCTCTTCACCAGAGTATTATGTTGGCTGTTGTTTGTCATAAATGACTTCTATTATGTTGAGGTATTTTTCTTCTCTCTTTTCTTTTATAAGAGTTTTTATCATGAACAGATGTTGAATTTTATCAAATGCTTTTTCTACGTCTATTGAGATGATTATGTGTTTTTTGTCTTTCCTCTTGTTAATGGGGTATAACACATTAATTTGCATATGTTGAACCATCCTTACAACACTGGAATGAATTCAACTTCAACTTGATCATGGCGTATGATCCTTTTTAATGTTTTGTGGATTTACTTTGCTAATATTTTGTGGAGGATTTTTGCATCTATATTCCTCAAAGATATGGGCCTATAATTTTCTTTTTTCTTTTTTTTTTTTTATCCTTAGGTCTGCAGCTATTGGAATATGGAAGTTCTCAGGCTAGGGATCTAATCAGAGCTGCAGCTGGAGACTACACCACAGCCATGACAATGCCAGATCTGAGCCACATATGTGACCTACACCTCAGCTTGCCACAATGCTGGATACTTAACCCACTGAGCAAGGCCAGGGATCAAACCTGCATCCTCATAGATACTAGTCAGATTCTTAACCTGCTGAACCACAACAGAAATTCCTTTCTTTTTCTTTCTTTCTTTTTTTTTTTTTTTTTTCTTGTACTGTATTTGTCTGGTTTTGGTATGAGGGTTATTGTGATTTCATAGAATAAATTTGGAAGTATTCTCTCCTCTTCCATTTTTCATAATGATTTGACAAGAACAGTTATATATTTATTGTATCTTTGGTAGAATTCCCCAGTGAAGTTGTCTGGTCCTGGGCTTTTGTTTGCAGAATGTTGTTTTGTTTGTTTTTTAGCAGATTCTATTTCATGTTTAGTGATTAGTGTGTTCAAATATCTGTCTCATCTTGACTCAGTTATGACAGACTCTATGTTTCTAGAAATTTTTTCTAGGTTATCCACTTTTTTGGCATTTAACTGTTCGTAATATTCTCTTTTTTTTTTTTTTTTTTTTTTGTATTTCCGTGGTATCAACTGTTATTTCTTCTACTTTATTTCTTATTTTGTTTATTTGGATCCTCTCAAAATCCTATTATTATTATATTATTGTCAATTTGTTTTATATATTCAGGTGTTCCTATATTGAATATGTCTATGCTAATGAGTATAATAATATCCTCTTCTTATATTGATCCTTTTATCATTGTATAATGTCCTTCTTTGTCTTTCTTTAGAGACGTTGTTTTAACATCAAATTTGAGGGCATTCCTGTCATGGTGCAGCAGAAATGAATCTGACTAGGAACCATGAGATTGTGGGTTCAAACCCTGGTCTCACTCAGTGGGTTAAGGATCCAGCATTGCCGTGAACTGTGGTGTAGGTTGCAGATGTTACTTGAATCTGTCATTGCTGTGGCTCTGGTGTAGGCTGGCAGCTACAGCTCTGATTGGACCCCTAGCCTA
Source organism: Sus scrofa (assembly GCF_054392235.1). Lineage (NCBI taxonomy): Eukaryota > Metazoa > Chordata > Mammalia > Artiodactyla > Suidae > Sus > Sus scrofa. Next base: position 111,501,950 of record NC_139385.1, on the reverse strand, counting down.
GAAACCTCCATATGCCTCAGGTGAGGCCCTAGAAGGACAAAAAGAAAAATAAATAAATAAATAAAGTCAATTTGAGATATGAGTATTGCTATTCATGCTTCCTTGTTATTTCCATCAGCATGAAATGTCTTTTTTTTTTTTTAAATCTTACCACTTTCAGTCTATGTGTCCTTTTCTCCCTGAAATGAGTCTCTCTTTTTTTTTTTTTTTTCTTTTAGGGGCCGCACCCGTGTCATATGGAGGTTCCCAGCCTAGGGGTCAAATTGGAGCTGTAGCGTCTGGCCTACGCCACAGCCACAGCAACTCGGGATCCAAGCCATGGCTGTGACCTACACCACAGCTCACATCGATGCCAGATCCTTAACCCACTGAACAAGGCAAGGGATCGAACCTGAAACCCCATGGTTCCTAGTCGGATTCGTCAACCACTGAGCCACGATGGGAACTCCTGAAATGAGTCTCTTACAAGGAAGCATAATTTGGGTTCTTGGTTTTTATCCAATCTGACACTCAATGTCTTCTGATTGGAGCATTTAGTCTATTGAAATTTAAAGTACTTATTGTGGGAGTTCCAGTTGTGGCTCAGCAGAAACGAATCTGACTAGCATCCATGAGGATGCAGCTTCAATCCCTGGCCTTGCTCAGTGGGTTAAGGATCTGTCATTGCAGTGAGCTGTGGCATAGTTTGCAGACACAGCTGAATTGCTATGGCTGTGGCATAGGCCAGCTCTACACCTCCGGTTCAACCCCTATGCCATGGGTATAGCCCTAAAAAAGACAAAAAAATTTTGTTTTTAATTAAAAGTACTTATTGCCATTTTAATCCTTTTTCTCCTGGTGATTTTATATTTCTTCTTTGTTCATTTATTCTTTTTGTTTTTCTTTTTGTGGCTTGATGATTTTCTTTTGTAGTATACTTCAGTTTCTTTTGATTTGTTGTGAATCTGTTGTATATTTTGATTTGTGGTTACCACAGAGTTCAAGTATGTGGACCCCAATTACATTTACTTGTTTTAAACTGATAGCTATTCTAGTTCACAATCTAAAAGATCTAAATTTCTATATTTCCTTCCTGTACATTTTGTGTTTTAATGTCCTATTTTATATGTTCATGCTATCATTTTACTGTTAATTGTATTTATAATTACTTTTTTCCATTTTTTTATTGTTTATCTTTGCACTTGCTTCTTTAAGTGAACTTCATTCATTTTTTATATTTTCCATTCCTATTGTGATTTTCCCTTTGCTGTAGATTCTTGCTTCTTTTTTTATCTAGAGAAAGTCCTTCAATGTTTCTTTACGATAAGTTTAGTATTGCTGAATTATTTTAGTTTTTGTTTGTCTGAGAATTTTTTTTTTTATTTCTCCTTCTATTCTAAATGATAATCTTGCTAAGTAGAGTACCCTAGGTTACTGAGTTTCCCTGTCAGAACCTTCAATATATTATGCCACTTCCTTTTGGTCTGCAAAGTTTCTGCAGAGAAATCAGCTGATAGCCTCATGGAAGTTCTGTTGTTCTCTTACTCTTCTCTTACTGTTGTTCTCTTGCCGCCTTTAGGAACCTCTATCTTTATCTTTTGCCATTTTAACTAATATACATCTTGGTGTTGGTCTTTTGGGCTTCATCTTCTTTGAAACCCTTCATGCTTCCTGTAACTGGATATCTGTTTCTTTCTTTAGGTTTGAGAAGTTTTCAGCCAAAATTTCTTCAAATATTTTTTCTATTGCCTTCTATCTCTTCTCCTTCTAGAATGCAATATTTATATTTTCCCACATTTCTTTCTTTCTTTTGCTTTCTTTTTTTTTTATTTGTCTTTCTATATGCTATTCTAAATAGGTGGTTTCAAATATTCTATCGTCCAGATCAATTATTGATGCTTTTACGTGATCTAGTCTGCTCTCTGTTACTTCTGGTTTGCCAATTTTTGATTTGTTCATCCTTATATTTTTGAATTCCTTGTTCCAGTTATCTACATTTCTATCAATAATCTCTTTTAATTCATTTAAGGTCTTTATGCCTCCTTTTTGAACCAAGGGTCTAGTAGACTGCTGAAGTCTGTTTTATTATTTATTATTTCAGGATTTTTTCTTATTCTTTTACTTGGGAATAGTTCCTCTGACTTTTCATTTTATTTAACTTTATCTTTATCAATTTAGGAGATACAGTTATCTTCTCTGGTCTTGAAATGGTATTTTTATGTGGGAGTATCAGTGTGTACAATTTGTGCTTCCAATGTTTTTTGGTAAGAGGGCTAGTTTTGTTATGGATAACAGCCATGTCTTTTCCCATGGTATGCTGGCTATTATACTCTATGGGGTGTGTCTTGTGTTGTAGAATCTAGAGCCTGTTCTGAATGTGACACAGGGCCTCCTTTCTGTTCGATGCCTGTCATTGCCCTGGCAGGGGTAGAGTCTGCTCCCTGTTTGTTGGAATAGAAGCCCCGAGGCCCAGGTTTGATCAGCCTCCATTTCACCCAAAAGAGGTTAAGTGCTAAAACAAGTGATGCCCTTCTATGCTACAGAGGACCTATGTGCCACCTATATAGGCATCTGCAGTTCCACTCAAAGCATTTCCTTCTCTATTGTAGGACTGTAATGTGGAGTAGGCTAGGGCTGGGGATCAGGGAGATATGGCTACAGGAATTGAAATTGTGATGCTATCATCAGAGATATGTGTTGCTTCTGTGGCAGCTTTGTCACAGGTCCTATCTGCCCTAGATCTAATGCCAACCTGTGTTTTGAAGTGAGTGAAACTGGGGCATCCCCACTGGGAGACAAATGGCTGCATACTTTTAAGTGTACCAGCATTTGCTGCCCCAACTGGACCATACCACAGGCCCTCTTTTTTGTCTTTCCATAGCTAGAGGAGTTCTCTTCCAAGGCCTATCTTCCAAAGATTCAGTGCTTAGCCATTCTCTGCTCCTGTGGTGCTACCTCATGTGGACTCTAACAGTGTCCTCTGTATCTCTGCCCAGATCACACCCCCAAGTATCCCAGTATCTCCTTGTGCAGCTAGTCTGTATATATGCCCAGATCACATGCTAGCTGTGGTGTGGAGTGATCAGGGCTGAGATGTTCTCCCCTTTGGATTAGGAAGTACTGTGAGGTGGCAGCCTCCAATGCAGGGCTCTTTCCACTCTGATTGTCAGCAAGCCAGCATGTGCAGCAAGCCAAGAAGTAAAGTTTAGACTTCTCCAGCCCTTCTCTCTGAAAGTGGATTTCACAGCTGGCAAGAAGACCTGTATTCTCTGCACGGGAACTCAGACTGGAATGACCAGAATGTGGTTTGATCTGTTCACTTTCCTGGGTGAGAGCTTATTCTTCCAGACCTCCTCCTCCTCACAGATACTTCTCATGGTTGCAGGTCCCAATCCAGTGCCTTTTGTTCCCATCCTACTTAGATGAGTGGAGATCTTTCTTACAGATTTGGTTTTATAGGATTTCTACATTTTCTGGCTAATTTTCAGGAGAATTGTTCCATATGTAGATGCAATTTTGATGCATTCATTGGGGGAGATGAGCTCCATGTCTTTTTTTTTTTTTTTTTTTGTCTTTTTGCCTTTTCTAGGGCCACTTGCGCAGCGTATAGAGGTTCCCAGGCTAGAGGTTTAATCAGAGCTGTAGCTGCCAGCCTATGTCAGAGCCACAGCAACGCAGGATCTGAGCCATGTCTGTGACCTGCACCACAGCTCACGGCAATGCCAGATCTTTAACCCTGGCAAGGCCAGTGATCAAACCAGCAACTTCACAGTTGCTAGTCGGATTCATTAACCACTGAGCCATGATGGGAACTTCTCCATTTTTTTAAATTTAATTTTGTTTTTTAGGGCCACACCTGTGGCATATGGAGGTTCCAAGGCCAGGAGTCAAATCAGAACTATAGCTGCCAGCCTACACCACAGCCACAGTGGGATCCGAGCTGCATCTGTGACCTACATCACAGCTCATGGCAACACTGGATTCTTAACCCACTCAGCAAGACAAGAGATCAAATCTGCATCCTCATGGATACTAGTCAGATTCATTTCCACTGAGCCACGTGGGAACTCCTTCATGTCTTCTTACTCCACCATCTTCCTCACTTTTTATTTCTTTCTTAAGTACCTTTTTCATTTATAAAGATGTTCTGTATATAATTGGACTTTTTTTCATGAAGCATTGTCATATGGATTTTAAAAATAAAACCTTGCAAAGACCCAGTTACAGCAGTCAAGTGTTTTGTTTAGTTACGGATATAAGAAAAACAAACAAACAAAAACCAACTAGCCAACAAACAAAAACAACCTGGTGTTCTCTATTTTTCTCCTTGCCTGATAAGGAAATCTTATGATGTCAGCAGGCATAGTAAAGTTTAATTTCTAATGGAAAGTTGCATGGGGTCTAATATGAGGCTAAATATGAGAATAGAATGTAGAATGAGTAATCATGTCAATTTCTGTGTTGTAGTAATTCCTCATGAAATGAAATGAAAGAACTCCATTGCTTACCCTGGGTACAGTTCAAATATTGACTAGGTTAAATCACTCTCCTTTTGGGGTAAGCTACACCTGTTGCAGTGATGTTTTCATTTGAATGGAAGCATAACTAGCTATACAGGGGCCTAACTGACCATGAGTCTCCTGACAGATTGTCATTACCATTGGGAAGAACACCAATGCCAGTCTTCATCTTTATATCATTGCATACAGGGCTACCAAAACATATAGAAAATACAGGAAGCTAACCAAGCTGCAAAAATTGAATCATAATGTTGTCTTGAGAAGCCTGTCTACAATCTTGTATTCTTTCTTGTCAGGACTTTCCAAAGTGACTAGACAGATACAGAGCAGTAGGCAAAGGTGGTGACAAAGAGACTCTGGGGAACTGAAAGAAAACTCAACAAAAGGAAACTTTTTTCCTCATCTTGAGTTCCTTTCATGGTATTTAAGTCTCACCACTACAGAAATTTTTTGGGGGGTAGTTATTTAAGAAGATGCACATAATGTTTATTTTTGGCAGGAATATCAATCCTATCAACTTTCTAGATTCCATTCCTCTCAGTCTCTTCAAAAGTGCATATCTATTATTTCTCTATGTCTCTCTGGGCTCTATCCTTTTTCTTCAAGCAAGCCCACTGTCTTTCACTATTTAAATCTCCTAGAATTAATGGTATCTAATAATTATGTATGTTGTCTTTGTAACGTTAACGAGTTATTACTGCCTTTGATTTTCAGATGGGAAACTGCAGCCAAAACAAGCTAATTCAGTGGCCAAAGTTACACTACTAAATAGTAGAATCAAAGTTCAATCTTCATACCTGTTTAACTCCATTCCCATTCTTTGTATTGCATCAAATGTTGCTTTTCCTTCCCCCTTCTTCTACTTGTCTTTTTCCTTTACTTCAGTGCTTTCATGTTGACCCTGAATTTTTTAAATCTCTTTCTGCATTTCCTATCAGCCTTGACCTACCTTCATTGTGCCATCTGACCAAACCTCAAGCCAATAGTACTCTTTTGTAGGTTCATAAGGTTAATTCACTAGCTTTCTTTTAATCCTTAGTTCTTCCCAGTCTTTCCCCAAATCCAGTGTTGAATACCCTATCCTTAAAGCTTGTATTGCCCTTATTAACATGACATTGCTATTTCCTTTTTTAATTCTTTTCCAAAACTAAAATCAGTTTTTTAAAAGTGTAAAAGCTAAACTTTCTCAGCTTTTGCTAATGTATTATTGGTTAAATACCTACCTAAAGCAGAGTCAGATTTAAATATCAATTCTACCACATATTGTGTATGAGCTCTTGTCCAAGTTCCCTAATATCTCTGAACCTTGGCTGCATGATCTATGAGAGGTATCTTGGATAAAGGAAAATTGCTCATAGTGCTCACAGCGTACAATGGATACTCAAGGCAACACCAGATCCTTAACCCACTGAGCAAAGCCAAGGATCGAACCCCATGTCCTTGTGGATACGAGTTGGGTTTGTTTCTGCTGAGCCACTGTGGGAACTCAGAAAAAATAAATTTCTTTATGAACAACAACCATACACAAACATAACTGTAAAAAGTCCTGATGCTCATGAGAGATTTTAGGCAATGTTACCTCCTGAAGTTAGAAAACAGCAGAATTCATGCCACTTTAACTTTGTTTCTTATTGTAGCCTACTTCCCAAAGAGTAAATCCTGGGAAAAATGTATCTTCATAAAAAGTAATACATCATATTAATTTCTTATAATTTTTGGCAGTGTTTGTGCTTTTAGGATGCCAAGCCAACAAACAAAAATAAAAAAATATATAAATTGATTACACACAATGATAGTAGTCAAAATATTTGTAAAAAAGGTAGTTTACCAAACTTGATAACTTAAAACAGACATATCTTTAAGTTTGGATCCTCTTCAAATCAGATAACTTGGAAATAAGGGACAGTATAGACTCCCTTAAAGTAAAATCTGTTTGTGTATCTGTCATACGGAGACGATATAATACTAAGTCAATTAATTTAAATGCCTCTAATGAAACAAACTGAAGTCTTAATTAGGTCTTCGTTAGACCATCCCTCAGTGAAAAGTTGTGATAAATAATTATTCACGTGGTGCTTCCTTAGCCAGTTAGCAAGTTTGCAATGATTTAATAATTACTTTCCTTTTGTGCTTCTAGGAAGCTACATCACTTTTACTCTCCTATGAGAGTCAACGTTTAAGTGAAAAAGTATGATTTATACATCTAAACATTCATCTTTGGGAATAGTCTCCAAAATAAAATGTTATTCTTTTTGGGGTTAGAGCTTCTATAAACAATTAACTAGGAGGCCACAGTAGAACATGAGAAAAGGAAATGTGTACGCCATCTGAACATCTGGGTTTCTTTTCTCTCCTGGCTTGAGGAAAGCTCCATGTTAAAACCTCAAGAAATATTTTACTATCATTCTTCATCCAGCCTCAATTAAATAGGACGTGGTTTTATACTTTTGGTGGTTTTGAGGTTTTGGCATGACTTTCACATTTGGGGTTGGATCCTTTTCTAACATTACAGCTGTTTTCAATATAGGCATTGAAAACTAGAGGAAATGTATTAACTTTACTGCATTACTGAGAGCTGTTGACTTTTTTTTTTGCTTTTTCTAGCACTTGTTTTAAGTGCCCTGCTCTAGATTAAACCCAAATCATTCCTTTGATACATTGAGTTTCCTGTCAAAATAGATGTATTATAAGTTTCCTGTGCATTAAGCAGTCCCTTCATGCCAACAAAAATACATTTGCATCTTCAGCTACAGATGAACAACTTTGGTCATGACATTCTTTAAATAATTAGAATGACAAATTTTAGGAGGATTTTTCAAAATGATAGTGATAGTATATACATTATCAAACTACCCAGTTCCACCCCTCACAACGCTCCCAATCTCACCAATATCAGAGAACATTTTTGTTGAAAAATTTGTAGTTACAAAAGTCACAAGTCAAATGTTATCAATTTCAATAAATTTATGCTACTATTTTAAACCTAAGCTATGCTATCCCACATTAGAATTTAAAGAAATCCCAAATAATAGTGCCAGCAGTGATGGCAGTAATACCTAAATAAAGTGATTTGAAATTTTTTTTTCATTTTCATGCATGGTGCTTACTTTGTCATCTATGAAGCAGAACTGTGTAGGATTATTAAACATTTCAGAAAACAGGAATGAAATCCAAGGAAATTAAATATCTTGTGTGAGATGACACTTTCATGACGTGAAAAATTCAGGTTTTTTGGATTTAGCCCTACAGTCTTTAGTGTCAGCAGTTTTCTTTACCAGTTTCTCTTGTGACTAGAAGAATGATCTGGACACATTTCTACCAAATCTTTCTGGAAAATACATTAATGAATTTGTGTAAAAAGTTTCTAAGCACAGTGTTATTGAGGGACTCAATTAGAGTGTGGTATTTTGCAGCTCCTGTCATCTAAAGAGCAAAACTATGCTTGGCGAAGGAACTTAATATTAAACATTAAAAATTATAAAAACTTGTCTTGAAATTTAGTTCTGCTACTCTAGGGCATGAATAATCTGAGAAACGACACAATTATCATTGAGACACAATTAGGACAGTTGTTTAGGGGCAAGAAATGTCCCAGGGACTTAGTGTTTCGAGTTTCACCAGGAGTCTTATTTCTTTGTGACAAGTTTTTTTCTTAACCAACCTCTAATTCTTCACTTACTTAGTCTATAGACAGCAAAGATACTATGGAATAATTAAAAGTATGCTACCAAAAAGTTCTGAAAGTACAAATTTTAGTAAAATGGCCAAAGTGTTAATTTTATTTATTTATTTATTTATTTATTTATTTATTTGGGTCTTTTTTTTTTTTTTTTTTTTTTTTTTTTTTTTTTTGTCATTTCTTGAGCCGCTCCCACGGCATATGGAGGTTCCCAGGCTAGGGGTCCAATCGGAGCTGTAGCCACCGGCCTACACCAGAGCCACAGCAACGTGGGATCCAAGCTGCATCTGCGACCTACACCACAGCTCACCGCAAGGCCAAATCCTTAACACACTGAGCAAGGCCAGGGATCAAACCCACAACCTCATGGTTCCTAGTTGGATTTGTTAACCATTGAGCCACGGTGGGAACTCCCAAAGTGTTATTTTTAAGAGAAAGTATTATTTTAAAAGTGTTTTAAAAAACAACCATAGTACCTAAAATACTTTTGTTCACTGAATTTCTAGCCAGAACTAAGATTATTATGCTAAAATTGTTCAATAATAATAATCCCTCAAATGAAATTAGTTCTGTCTCCTTATTTGAACATTGATAACTTCAATATAAATACAGCACAGTGTAACCAGGAAGTTGTAGTTGAAGCACTATGACAGTGTATATGATGTTACAAGTTCATGATTTTAGAAGTATCTGTCAACCATGACTTTTAAACCTTTCCTCCCCATTGAGGCTTGAGCTGGTTCCAGATGGTGATATAATTTTGGTAGAGAGATATTGACATGTTGTTTATAACAATATCTATAGTAAAGGGTAATAGGAGGGCCTACTCTTCACCCCAAGTGTAAGGAAAGGGACTTTAATTGGGAGCATTCCATTTATTCTATGGGGCACTTATGGATTGGTGTTTGACATACAACAAAAATCTGAAGGTATACTGAGGGATTAACCAGTTGCTTTGATGGTGAAGAAAAGGAACTCTTGTTATTGTCTAAAAATTGGCCTGAACTCACAAACTTTTTAGGGTTTTCAGGGTACTAAAAGCATGAGAACTTTCTTTGGTAGTTATATGTGAAAAAAAGCAAGCAAGCAAGCAAGCAAGCAAGCCAGCATTGGGTGTTTTTTGAACATAAATCAAGTTCTCACAGAAAGAAGCTGGACATAAGCTTCTTTGAAAGGAATCACAGGGGAAAAGAAAGAACAGGTTCCACTAGTGCTGTGGAACCTCAGTTGAGTGATCAGAAGGACGAGGATTTTTTTTTTTAAAAAAGTCAGAGTAAACATTGGTCAGGTTCAGAGGGTGGTAGATCTCAAGAGAACACCAGTTATGAAAAACTTTCCTGATTCCATTTTCTATCTCCCACTACTCTAATCATAAAGGGAGGATGAAACTAAAGACAGAAAAGCAATGAAAGTATTCCATTGGTGGAGATGGGATAAGGAACTACATACCCTTTTTCCCATCTTCCATGTCCTCATTTATAGTAAGCAAGTCTGGGAAGAAATTTTAACTTGAAAGCAAGATTGAGCTGTCACTATTACTCAGACCTAAACCGAGACTGTGCTATGTGAATTGAAGAAACTGGAGAATAATTTTTGCTACTTATGATTAACCAGAAAAGCCATTAGGACCTGCCCTATTTTTCTTTCAAGGGCAGGGGAAAGCCCACAGAGTAAATTTAAAGGAACTGTAGGGGGCATTTCATCTGATGACATTCCATTGAGTTTTACAGTAGATTGTTATAGAATCAATAATAATAATTGCTGCAAAGTTATTGCATTGCCTACAAGATAATTCATAATTTTTGACTTTCCTTCTAATTCTACAATTCCAACTTATATTTTCAAACTCAGAGTATCTCTTTCTTTTGATATCTATTATCCACTTCTGTTCTCAAGTTTCCATTCTGTTTCTAAAAATAATATAAAGCAAAATGTTCTGTTTCTCCTACGAGCCTGAGAACATTTTGAACCATATTATGGAAAAATAGAAGTCTAAACAGCTTTTAAGCTACAGTATTAAATATCTTCATTTCCCTCTCTTTCATGAAAGGGCAGGTAGTGATAGAACTTGAAGGTGATTAATAATAGAATGGTAGCTGAACTAGTGCAGACATGTATCTCTTTGGCTGTGCTTTCAAGGTAATAATGAAAGAGCAGCAATATTATGCCGTAATGGCCTTCCCTCCTGCCACCATTGTTTTTCAAAATTGTACTCAATAAACCACAGCCTGACTATACTTCTTTAATAATCAGCTATATATTTAGAAGCAACATAAAAGTACTTGAATATTTTATGGTAACTAAGAATCACTCTTATCTATAATTACAGTCAATACTTGGACAAAGGGGGAAGAACTTAATTTTCTTAGTGTTTTCATGCATGGAAAAACAATCAAGTTTTCCCCTTTTTTTGGTAATTGCATTGAATAGCCCTAACTGTGTTGACTTTTCCATATTATAAGCAAGCCAGGCCATTGCAGTGTTAAAGTCTTAAAACATCTAGCTGTTACTTTATTTTCTATAAACCTAATGATGGTGATCAGAATTTTCCCAAGTCGCATTTATTTTTTGTTCTTACAAGGCTTACTCTCTATTCATTGACCTTATATCTTGATTACGTTTTGGCTGGAAACTAATAAAGCCCCATACTGGAAAATGGAATAGTCCATTATCGATGGAATCTTGCCTTAAGAAACAGTGGGGAAAGTAATAACAAATGTTCTTTTGTTAAATATTGTGCTAGGCTAATGGGTCTGACTTTGTCAAGTTACTAATGGAATGCAGGAGTGTTGAACACAGCATGCTCACAGAGTGAACAAGAGTGTAGAAAGAATGAAGGGGATGAAGTCTCAAATGATTTATTTTCAAGCCTTGTAAACTAATCTTGTTGAATGATGCATAGCTACTCCAAACTTGGCATTGATGTCTAGTTCATGTCATGTCTAATGTCTGACAATGCTGAATTGTCTTGACTATTTTATTGTGTAACATCGAATAGAAGACGCCATGTTTTGGTATAAGTGATAAAATAATTTCTTTTTCATAGACATTAGTTATTGTATCAAGGATTTTTAGAGAGTTCTATTCACCAGAATTATCTACTTTCTGTTTTTAAAACTTTTTATTATAGTTGATTTTCAATGCTCTATCAATTTCTGCTGTATAGCAATGACCTAGTTATACATATATAGCCATTCTTTTTCTCATTTATCTTCTATAATGTTCTATCACAAGTAATTGGATATAGTTCCCTGTGCTATACAGCAGGACCTATTGCTAATCCATTTTAAATGTAATAGTTTAACAACAGATATGGCTCGGACTTGAGTTGCTGTGACTTTGGCATAAGCCAGCAGCTACAGCTTGAACTTGACCCCTAGCCTAAGAACTCCCATATGCTGTGGGTGCAGCCCTAAAAAGACACACACACACACACAAAAAAAAGCTTGTAAGTTTGATTAGGTACCAATAGTTTAATTTTGTTTTTTATTTCTATTGCCTTGGGAGATTGACCCAAGAAAACATTTGTATGGTTGATGTCAGAGAATATTTTGCCTATGTTCTCTTCTAGAACTTTTATGGTATCTTGTCTTATGTTTAAGCCATTTTGAGTTTATTTTAGTGCATGGTGTGAGGGTGTATTCTAGTTTCATGCAGCTGTCCATTGGAGTTCTCACTGTGACCCAAAGGGATTGGAGGCCTCTCTGCTGTGCTGGGACACAGATTGGATTCTAGGCCTGGCACAGTGCGTTAAGGACCCAGTATTGCTGCAGCTCTGGAGTAGCCCAGAATTGTGGCTGGAATCTGATCCTTGGCCCAGGAACTCCATATGCCATGGGGCAACCAAAGAAGAAAAAATAAATTAGAAATATATATTTTCTTGTATTATATGTTTATATTATATTGAATTTTCCATTATGTTCTCTAAGCCATTGAAAGAAGCTCACTCACATCTCCCACTATAACTGTGAAATTCATTATTTCTTCTCACGGATCTCACTTTTTGTTTTTCACATTTTATTGGATGCCTACAAATTTTTAAGAATTATACATCTCTGGTGAGTCTTTTACCATTCGAAATTCCTCTTCTTAATTTTTTCTGCATTAAAGTTTAGTTCACCTGATATTAACATGGCTGCAAAGTTTTTCCTTTCAATACAGTTTGTCAAGTTTATTTTCCCCTCAATTTTTTTCTATTAGTTTTGTATTAGTATTTACATGGGCCTCCTACAAAAAACTCGTAGTTAAATTTTCGAAACTTTAAGTGCATCTGAAAATATTTACATTTAAATGGAGTATTTAGTATATTTACATTTTATCTAATTACCAAAATATTTGGATTTATATCCATCTTATTTTAAGCTATGTTGCCTCCCTCCCTCATCTCTGCTCTAACTTTTCCCTTGTGATTCCTTTCATAGATTCTAGACATCTGTTGTTATGTCCAGCTTCTTTCTGTGAGAACTTGAATTGTGTTCAAAAAATACCCAATGCTAGCTTGCTCACTTGCTTTTTTTTCATGTATAACTACCAAAGAAACTCTCATGCTTTTAGTACCCTGAAAACCCTAAAAGGTTTGAGAGTTCAGGCCAATTTTTAGACAATAGAAAGACTGCTTTTTCTGTTCCATCAAGCAACTGGTTAATCACTCAGTTCCTTTGCTGTTATGTCAGACACCAATATCCCAGAGAATAAATGGAACCATATAGGATGCTCTGAGAATTCCCAGTTAAAGTCCCTTTCCTTATGCTATATTGCCTCCCATCTTATTTTATGCTATGTCTTTTACTCTCCTTTCTTGTTTTGTCTCAGATTGTTTGAATATATTTACCATTGCATTTTCCTTTAAAGACTTTTACTATCACAGTTTTACATATGAGGAAACTGAGTCACAGTAAAAGTTACCCTTAGGAAAGTTCACTCAAGGTATGAAACCCTGTTGAGTACCTCCTGAGACGAACCTTTTTCCCATGGTGCTACTATTCCAGAAGCCTAACTGCAGTTATCATTAATCCCACCATCTTGGAACATTGTTATAACCATGGGGGTAATACCTTTAAACTGAATTCTTTTGCTTAAATTCCCTCTTTTATTGTTTCTGTGCTGTGATTTGAAACCCCAGCCTCCCAATTTGGCATTAAGAGTAAGGCAAGAAAATGTTAGTCTAGGGATAGGTTATATACAGTCAACTCTGAACGCAAATGATCTTTTCAGGGGCACATTTCTAAGAAACACATTTTGAAAGCCATACTAATGAAATAAGCTATCTGTCCACCTCTCCACAAGCTTAAAATAACACAAAAATTAATTATTATAATTAATTATCAACAAATTTATACTCTGTGAATAAGACCAAGCAGATGAGGAATCAGGAAGTTGTTTGCATGTTGCCCTCTATCTCTGAATTAAGATATTTTAAATGACAATTTTAAGGATTCTCTGGATCACCTTAATTTCTTAATTTGGAGGTGTTTGTTTATAGTAATAAGAAAGACATTAGAGGGTAGCAAGGAACATCAAAGAAAATAGTCATGTAGACTCCTATTGTAGACTCCCGTTTGATTTCCATTTATAATTGACAATAAAAAATGCTTTAACTTCATGAAGTGCATGTTTTATATCATTCTTCCTGAATTTAAAATAAATCACCTAGGTAGAATGTAATATTAAAATAATTTGGCTGAATTGACTTTCTAATATTTGGAGTTCATATTTTATTGCAATTCTCTCTTTAGTGAGGCTAATTTTCCTTAACTTTTCAAGTTAATATTTTTGAAGAGCAATAGAATCTACTTTAGAGAGTTTACTGTCCCAAACAGAATTGTAGACAGAGCACTGAGGAAACTCAAATAAAAGAATGATGTGCATCCACAATAATTTGGACATAAAATCAAATATAATTTATCAATTAAAATTTAAACTTGCATATGTGTGCATTTGCATGTGTATGTGCAGCTGTTGTTTTTTTCCATCAATAGGGAACGTTAAATAGAAGTGAATTCAATCTTAGGATGGTTTTGATTGTTTTTTGTTTGTGTTTATTTTCCTTTTAAATTAGTAAATGCAGTAAACAGTGAAGACCAAATACAAGTATTGAAAGGAGAACCTTCCAAAGTAAACTACAGTCAGATCATTCTTTTCGTGCACAACATTTGCAAAATAACAAAACTCTTTAGCATCTTTGGATTCCTTCCTGGGAGTTATGATTCTTATAAACTCAAATTGGTTTGAATTTTTGACTCATCTAGTACCAACATTATTCCATTGGTTCAGTTATATCAAAAGATATTTTTCTGGTATCTAGCCTTGTGGTGCTTATTTTAAAATCTGGGAGTAATTCCAGTACTATTAAATAAGCTCTCAGGAAGATGAAAGAGGGAGAAGGGACATGGCAGGGCCTATAAATGCATAATAAAAAGTGGTTCTGCCTTCAAATCTTATATATCAAAGTGAAATGATTTATTGCTTAAGGTGTTTCTCTCAGAATATTTTTAGAAACAATATATAGTAACCTCAACACTTTATAATCACATATAATTTTTGATCAAATATAAAATCATATATTGACCACCCATTTTTTGTCAGTCCAAGTTCTTATTGCCATTTGTTTATTTTTAAAAAGCAAGTCCTCCCTCAAATTAGAAAGATGTTCCACTCTATAGAATATTAAAAAGTCTGAAAAGTAGAGATTTGTCTTTCTATACTGTTATCAACAGTAGTGTCTAGAGGATTGCTTATAACCTAGCAAGTAATTTATTATCCAAAAGCATTAGCTTAACTGAATATCAAGAACCACAGCTTCCAAGTAAAAATTTCCAGAAGTGAGCTCAAATTTGTACAAGTGTTTATATTCAGATTTTGACCCGGAATTATATATTTTGAGGCTGTATTGCTCAGGGTGGGTTATACAACTCTCCTGTGTGATACCAGAGTGCTCTGGATGACTTCCTTTCACAGCCTGCTTCACACCACAACTCATTGCCTCTGTACTTATTTATCTCACAAGGACAGACTACAACCTCCTCATTTGCAGAGTCTTGTCTCATTTGTATTATGTCCCCTATAACTTTTACAGGATTGCATCATAGCAGGACCTTAATATTTGTTATATGAGTGAATTGTATGTTTTTAAGACAAATAGGGACATTAGTAAGTATCTATGAAGGCTGTTGGCTCATTCAGTTGAGTCTTTGGACTTGCTACACCAATTACCCTGTTTGATGGGAATTATTGCTCCAAAGAATAAACTTAAATTTCTGTTAAGTCTAAGGTTTTACAAGGACCATTATATAAAGTACTACATATAAAGAAAATAACTAGTATAATGTCTGGGATATGATGGTGGTGGATGATATGAACACAAACATATTATGTATATACTTTGTACATGTATAGAAATAAATTATATTACTGAGTGGCTCTTTGCATTATTATATTCATCTATAAGCTGATCATAATGATACTGACATTACTACATGTAAGAAAAAAATTATTAAAATAATATTAACTTTAAAACTTTGCAAAGAGACACTTCACAAATTTTTTAAAAATTGACATACCTAGATTTATAATATCTTTATAAAGAAATTTAGAAAAAGTGATTCTTAAAATTAGTACAACTTTGAGATATACCAACTTCCTTGAACTTGTAGTTATGCAGGAGAAGTTTGCTTTTTTTGAAAGTATTTATAATCTTATGAGCCTTACCTAAAACCATTAAACAAGTGCTAAATATGAACTCCTGATTATGAATATTAAAGTTACTCAGAAAGGGAAGATATAAATGTGGTTTGGAGGATGTAAGATCCATGACAGGAAAAGAGTTTGATTTAGGTCAAGTAAAGTTTAGGATTCAGATGTTCCAAAATAAGTTGGATAAATTCTTTATTGGGCAGAAGGGTTGAGTTCAAACATTGGCCTGAGAATAGATACGTCACATGCTAAAGATAAAAACTGTGAATACTTAAAATTGTAAATGTAGTTGGCAGTGGCAGAGCACACGAGTAGGGGATTTTATGAAGTTAGGATATAGGATCACAGGATTATTCTAAGATCTTGAGGAACCAGGTAACCTGAAGAAACTAGCATGTCTTAGGTGATTATTCTGGAAATGATCAGCAGAATATTTGTGGAGAGGATGAAACTGCATCAGAAAGGTGAAACTGCAGTCTCCTATTCATGCTTCAGTGTTAAAGCCCTGGGTCAGGATGAAAAGGTGTGTAAGAGTCAAATTGAGTTGAAATCTTAAGGGAATAAATAAAAACACTTAATATGAATATCCGAGATGAAAAATAGGGATGAGAAAGATACGTCAAGGTCTTAAGAAGATTGATGAATTAGCTAATACCACAATACAAAAATCATTATCTATAAGGACAGAGGTTTCTGGAAGTGTGTATGTATCTATTTCATAAATAAGTGCATTTGTATCAATTTTTTTAGATTCCACATATAAGTGATATCATATGATATTTGTTTTTTACTTACTTCATGTAGTATGATAATCTTTAGGTCCATCCATGTTGTTGCAAATGGCATTATTTAATTTCTTTTATTGGCCGAGTAATACAACATCTTTTTTATTTTTTATTTTATTTTTATTTTTTTGTCTTTTTTTGTCTTTTCTAGGGCCACACCCATGGCATACAGAGGTTCCCAGGCTAGGGGTCCAATCGGAGCTGTAGCCACCAGCCTACACCACAGACACAGCAACTCAGGATCTGAACCATGTCTGCGACCCACACCTCAGCTCACAGCAATGCTGGATCCTCAACCCAATGAGCAAGGCCAGGGACCAAAACCACAACCTCATGGTTCCTAGTCAGTTTTGTTAACCACTGGGACACCACAGGAACTCCCACATCTTCTTTACCTATTTCCCTGCCAATGGATATTTAGGTTGCTTCCATGTCGTAGCTATTATAAATAGTGCTGCAATGATTATTGGGTTGCATGTTTATTTTTAAATTCGGGTTTTCTTTGGATATATGCCCAGGAGTAGGGTTGCTGGATCATAAGGTGGTTCCGTATTTAGTTTTCTGAGGAAACTCCATGCAGTTCTCCATAATGGTTGTACCAATTTACATTCCCACCAACAGTGTAGGAGGAGTCCCCACTCTCCACATCCTCTCCAGCACTTATAGTTTGATGGCATTTTGATGATGGCCATTCTGAGTGGTGTGAGATGCTATCTCATGGTAATTTTGATTTGTTCTTCTCTAATAACTAGAAATGTTGAGGGTTTTTTGTTTGTTTGTTTGTTTTTGGTATGCTTTTTGGTTATCTGTATATCCTCTATGGAGAATATCTGTTCAGGTCTTCTGCCCATTTTCTGATTGGGTTGTGTGTTTTCTTGATACTGAGTTGAATAAGCTGTTTGTATATTTTGGAGATTAATCCTTTGTCAGTCATTTTGCTTGCAAATATTTTCTCACATTCCGTGGGTTATCTTTTCATTTTGTTTATGGTTTCTTTTGCTGTGCAAAAATTTTTTAGTTTAATTCAGTCCCATTTGTTCATTGTTGATTTTATTTCCATTACTCAAGGAGATAGATCCAAAAAGATATTGTTGCACTTTATGTCAGAGTGTTCTGCCTATGTTTTCCTCTAAAGGTTTTATAGCATCCAGTCTTACATTTAAGACTTTAATCCATTTTGAGTTTGTTTTTGTGTATGGTGTTAAAGAATGTTCTAATTTCATTCCTTTACATTTTGCTGTCCCATTTTCCCAGGACTGTTTATTGAGGAGACTATCTTTTCTCCATTGTATATTCTTGCCTCCTTCATCAGAGATAACTTGATCATAAATTTTCATCTGCTCTTTTCAATCCATCCTTTATTCCCATGTCCTCCCCTTCAGTCCCCAGGAAACAGTTGATCTTTTACTACTATAGATTTATTTTGATTTTCCAGAATTATTTTATGAAGGGAATCATACAATGTATATATTTTTTACATAATTAAAAAAATATTGTGTCTCTTCAACAATAGTGCAATAAATCTATAACAATGTACTACCATTTTCTATTATTAGCCTCTGTGCTATTGTATATTCTATGTATAATCTAAAATTCACAACATTTTTTTGCTTTAAATAGTCAATTTTATTTTAAAGAGGTTTTCAAAGATTAAAAATATTTTAAAAATACTCATGTATTTACCATTTCCATTGTTCTTTATTCCTTTATAGAAATTCATACTTCTATCTAGCATTATTTTCTTCTTCATGAAAGAATTCCTGTAACATTTTCTATATGACATATTTTAATGATAAATTCTTTTAGCTTTTAAAACCAAATTTGTATTTGGTTTTAAAAGATATTTTTTCTTGCTACAGAATTATAAGAGATTTTCCTCTTATATTTAGCTATGTTGCTCCATTGTCATCTGCCTTGTATTGTTTTTTTTATTTTTTTTCATTTTCTTTTCTTATCATTTATTTATATATATATTTTTTCTACTGTACAGCATGATGACCCAGTTACACATACATGTATACATTCTTTTTCTCACATTACATTTTCCATCATAAGTGACTAGACAGAGTTCCCAGTGCTACACAGCAGGATCCTCTTGCTAATCCATCCCAAAGGCAACATCCTGCATCTATTTACCCCAAGCTCCCAGTCCCTCCCACTCCCTCCCCTTCCACCTTGGCAACCACAAGTCTATTCTCCAAGTCCATGATTTTCTTTTCTGTGGGCAGTTTCCTTTGTGCCATATATTGTTAGATTCCAGATATAAATGATATCATGTGGTATTTGTCTTTCTCTTTCTGACTTACTTCACTCAGGATGAATGCCTTGTATTGTTTTAAAAAAAGTGTGCTGTCATTGTTTTCTTTATCCTTCTCTCTCTCTGCATATATACATATATATATATATATATACACACACATATACATACATATATATAATATCTTCTCTGGTTATTTTAAGATTTTTTTTTTTTTGTCTTTTTAGGGCTGCACCCATGGCATATGGAGGTTCCCAAGCTAGGGGTCAAATTGGAGCTGTGGCTGCTGGCCTATGCCAGAACCACAGCAACGAGGGATCCAAGCCACGTCTACAACCTACACAGCAGCTCACGACAACCACAGATCCTTACCTCACTGAGCAAGGCCAGAGATTGAATCTGCTTCCTTGTGGATGCTAGTCAGCTTTGTTAACCACTGAGCCACAATAGGAACTCCCTATTTTAGGATTTTTTTCATTCGTGTAAGTGACTTGATTATGATGTATTTTAGCTGAATTTTGTTCATGTTCCTTGTACTTAATATTTGTTGATTTTCCTGGATCTGTGAATATATAGTTTTTATTAAATTTGGAAAACATCTAGTCTTATTTCTTCAAATATATTTTCTGTTCTCACTTTTGGAGGCTCCATTTACTTGTGTATTTGATAACTTTAAGTTGTCCCACAGTGCAGTGTGTTTTATCATTGTTATTGATAATAATTATTATCTAGTCTTTCTGTTTTACTTTTTATTCATTTGGTATAATTTCTTCTGCCATGTTTTTAAATTTACTCATCATTTTAATGCAGTGTCTAATTGTCTGTAAAATTCAACCATATGTTTTTCATATTAAATGTAAATTTTTAATATATTAAAACATATATTTTATATATTAGTATATATTAATTTATTTTATTCAATTTGAGCCTTTATTATATTTTAATACATCTCTTTTACTGACTCATTAATGACTTTTTGAACATATAAAATATAGCTATAAACACTCAGTTAATGTCCTTGCATTCTAATATTATCTATCCCTTATTCAAATCTGTTTCTATTGATTGTTTTCTTTTTCAACATGACTTGTATGTTCTCTCTTCTTTATATGCCTGGTAATTTTGGTTTGGTTACCAGGTAGTGTTAATTTTATTTTGTTAGATGCTGGATATTTTTGAATTCTTTAAAACATTCTTTGTTTGGGAGTTCCCGTCATGGCGCAGTGGTTAACGAATCTGACTAGGAACCATGAGGTTGTGGGTTTGATTCCTGGCCTTGCTCAGTGGGTTAAGGATCTGGCATTGCCGTGAGCTGTGGTGTAGGTTGCAGATGCGGCTCAGATCCCATATTGCTGTGGCTGTGGTGTAGGCCGGTGGCTATAGCTCTGATTACACCCCTAGCCTGGGAACCTCCATATGCCACGGGAAGCAGCCCTAGAAAAAGCAAAAAGATTAAAAAAAAAAATTATTTGTTTTGTTTCTGAAATGCAGTTATGTAGACATGGTTTTATCCTTTGGAGTCTTGCTTTTTACTTGATTAGTCGGGGCGAAAGCAACTTCTTAGCTATGGTTAATTTTGACCTGCTGCTGAGGCAATACTATTCCTTTTATTTTTTCCTATTGTATTTTTATAATGGATATATTTCCCAAAAGTTGATTATAAGTTTTAAAGGTACAAAAAACCTGATAAATGTTCACAGTGAATATCCATTTGTTTACTACTTATATTTTATAATTATTATTTACTATGCCTTCTTTATGACATATATTAAATTTATTCCTCCCTCTCAATCCATCTGCAGTCTACGTTTTCTCATGTTAATCTAGCAAACTCTACTTTTATATTTACCATACTTTTGCTCTTTTATTTTTTCTTATTTCCTAATGTTTTAAGTTTGGTTTTTTTTGTTTGTTTGTTTTTTTACCATGATTTTTAGGTTTTGGACATCTTCCCTTAGCCATTCTTTTAGGAGAGATGTGATGCTGACAAAGTTTTATATTTTTTTTTTTCAGTTGAGAATATTTTATTTTTTCTCTTTATTTCTGAAGATTATTTTCTCTGCATATAGAATTTTTATTTGAGAGTTCTCTTCCTTCAGCACTTGAAAAATGTGGTGCTACTTTCTTCTGGCCTCCATAGTTTATCATGAAAACTGCTGTCATTTGAATTGTTTTTCCTTTTCAGGTAAGATGTTATTTCACTGACTGCTTTCTTTATCACTAATTTTCATAAGTTTGACTCTGATGGAGTTTAACATGTATGTTTGTATATTTGTATATCTCGTTTGGGGCTTATGCAGCTTTTTAAAATCTTTGGGTCTAAGTCTCTTTTGCCAAGTTTGGGAAATTTTCAGCCATTCATTTTTTGAATAGTTTTTCATCTCAACCCTTGTTCTCCTCTCTTGAAATTCTGATGGACAGAAATGCTAAATATTTTGTTATGATGCAGGTCAAGGTTTTGTTATTTTTGTTTTCTGTTATTTTCCTCTCTTGTTGTTTAGGTTGAGTGCTGTCTATTGTCCTGTATTCAACTTCCCTGATCATTTTCTCTGTTATCTTCATTCTGATGTTGTACACATGGTTGATTTTTTGTTGTATTTTTATTTCTAAAAATTCTATTTGGTCCTTGTTTGTGTACTTTATTTATTTTCTGAGAATTTCTATTTTTTTTTCCATTTGTTTCAGGTGTGCTCATAGTTACCCATTGAACCAATTTTATAATGGTTATTTAAAAATCTTTGTCCAAAAATTCTAATACCTGTACAACTTCTTTGATTACCTTTTCTCATTTAAGTTTAGATTTTTCTGGTTCTTGGTATGAAGAGTGATTTTTCAAATAAAATTTGGACACATGATATAGTATAAGACTCTGGATCATAGTTAAATATTTCCTTTTGATATAATTCCTCTGACACAACTCTAGTAAGAGAAGGGGGATGCCCTCCCATTTCTGTAATACTGAAAAAGTGATGGAAATACAAGGTCCCTGGGTGGACTCCATGGACACCTGGGACCCATACCTACATAGCTTATACTAACATTGTGAGGAGGTAGCCTCCTTACAGATGGCTGGTTCTAAAAATTCTGAATCTCCACTAGTCCTTCTTTTTACCACTCCAACAAGGAGGGAGTAGGATGCCTCATTATTACCATGTAAGGTAGAAGTTCAGGCTGCACATAGAGTCTCCATTGACACCATAGAAGAGAGGCCATGTTTGTTACCTGGTAGAAGACACTTGCCCCACTTCCTACTCATTCTTCCCTAACTCTACCCCAATATGATGTTGCAGCCCCTTGATATAGCCTGAGGTAAGATCAGGCCACTCAAGATGGTGGTTCTCTTGCCCTCTCTACTTGCATCCCCTATTTGACCAGTCCCTGCCTTACCCATACCCTACTTGCATGACTGCTTAATCAGTAACTGCATATGTGTTTGCCTTCTGACCCAGTTGGTGACTATTCTAATCCTTAGACCAGAACATCTCCACCGTGCTAGATTATCAAAGGGAAACATCTACCCCCGTGATAATCATTAACCCAAGGAACTATGAGGAACCTGCCATTCTGTTGGTTTCCCTAGGAATTGATAAGCCAACCTAACATCAATTCCACCCCCACCCCCTAACTCTGCATTGAAGATCATTGACGTGTTTGGCCTGCCATCTGCCATATATTGTGGGGTGTCACTCCAGGACTTTTTGCTCCTGACTTGCAAGATTCTCTAGCTGATAAATTATAGATGCCTCTGTCACTGTCTTCAGCCACTTTCTTTGGTCTCACAACTAGGCAATTACAAAACTTGCAGACTTATGGAGTGCAGCCCCACACCTGACAAGGGTAGAAGTCTAAGCTCTTGACTCAGCCTTTGCTGCTGGGGGTGGGGATAGGCCTCAGTTTTTCTGTGGTGTTTGGCTGGAATGGAGCAGTTATTATTTATCTTACTAGACTTCACCTTTTCTAGTCTTCTAGTTAGAGAGAACAAGATTTTGTTGGGGCTTTGTTTTGTCTGTATCCATTGGTATTTCCCGGTTGCTAGCTTCTCCAATACTCAGCCCAAGATCTATAAGGCAGAAATAATATAGAGGGAATCTACCACACTTCCTTCCTTAGATCCTGAGATTTCTAGCCAGTCTGCCTCTTCTCTTCACCTTTTAGAATCTTCTTGTTTGTTAGCTATAGAATGCCCAAGATTTTAATTTATACTTATCAGGAACAATGAGGAACATTATCAGCAACGTTTACTATTCCTAGAGTCGTGGATGAGGTTTCCCACGATAACTGATAAGATCAGGAATGATCCTTTGAGCTCCAAAGATGGCTTCCTTCCTCCTATCAGGTGGTTCTTTCCTCAAACTCAAAAGCACTTGCTAATCAGGATGCTGCTGAAGACTAGAGGGTGCCTCTTTAGATCTTTAGACTCATTCTTGGTTTAAAGCAGTCTCATTGTGTATCTCCTCTCTCTGCAGTGCTCTTTCCTCTGGATCGTGGCTGCTTTGTCTCCCTCCTCATTTTCCACTCTGTTGTCTCCCTTTTTTGCAGCCAAGAAACTCCTACGAAACAGTAAATGGAGAAATTAAAGGGCTCATCTTTTTTTGTTTTCCTTCTTTCAGGGATCACGGTCTTACACTAACTTCTGTCCAATGTCTGAAAGAAATCACAGTTTCATATACTTTCCTTTTTTTTTAAAGGTAGGTACAAATATATTTCAGCTATTCCATGATTTCCAAAAGTGTCATTTATGTTCCCTGTTTTTTTTTTAAACTTTCCCTTTCAGTCTTAACTTGAATATTGCCTGAAACATGGTATATTTACAACAACCTTCTCAGTTAAACTTCCTGAAAATACATACTTCCAGTGGAAAATATTAATTCTGCAATGATATGCCTTGTCTTACATTCATGAGGACCAACTGATATCCCTCTATTAATTCATAATGTTTAAAGTAAACAAAAAATCCAAAAAACACAGACTATTAATGTGGGAGATAATGGAGATGATCTAAACTCATCTAGAGATAAATTGAGAAAAACAATTTTTTTCAATAACATGATAAAAACAACCAGGACCCTGTCATATTGCTAGAATGACAGACTTCATTTTTACCTTATTATTAAATAGTTTAGTGGGAAAATAAAATCTTATACTGTGTAGATATAAGAGATCTCAAACTATTGAAAATTATCAAAGGCAATAAAAGTTTTCTCCAAAAGAAATATTCTCCTTTGTTAAGAAAACATGAGAGCTTGCCACTCTTTTATGTTCTATTGTCACTAGCTACATAGTCTCATAATGATATTCCAAACTTTAAATAGTTCAGAAAAATGCAGGATGTGGT
The DNA here is from genome assembly GCF_054392235.1 of Sus scrofa. Taxonomy (NCBI): domain Eukaryota; kingdom Metazoa; phylum Chordata; class Mammalia; order Artiodactyla; family Suidae; genus Sus; species Sus scrofa. Next base: position 111,477,703 of record NC_139385.1, on the reverse strand, counting down.
TACATGTACTCATTTGTTAAGTTTATGGAGACTGAGCATCGTGTCCTTGTATTTAAATAGCATTATAGATACCATCTGTTCCAGCAAAGTTCCTCCATTACTGAACTCACATTTATTTCATGTCATGGGTATTTAATGAGTACAAAGAGAAATAATGGCTTACTGTGATATTGCTTTGAAAGTTGGCATGAGAAAATGTCTTATTTTGACAAATTGCAATCATTTCCAAATTTATTGCCGATATGCACATTTCCAAAAAGCCTATAGGGAATGTTGCTAAGGAAAAGACGTCTCTTCCACACATAGATGGAATATATAAACAATTTAGAATAACAATTTGATACTATTAATTGTTACACATACTGCTTCAAAGCTGTTTTGAGGAGTTCCCATTGTGGTGCAGCAGAAATGAATCTGACTAGGAACCATGAGGTTGCAGGTACGATACCTGGCCTTGCTCAGTGGGTTAAGGATCCGGTGTTACCGTGAGCTGTGGTGTAGGTCACAGAAGTGGCTTGGATCTGATGTTGCTGTCTCTGTGGTGTAAGTCGGCAGCTACAGCTCCGATTGGACCCCTAGCCTGGGAACCTCCATAGGCCATGAGTGCAACCCCAAAAAGAAAAAAAAAAAAAAACTGTTTTGAAAAAAATTACAATAGCAGGATTTTTAACTTACTGAATTCTGCCAGTTATTAAAATAAGAGAGTGGATGATAAATGTAAGCAGGGGAACAAGGGTTCTACTCTAATTGGAAATAGAGTAGAAAAGTTATACCTTGGCTTCATTTCCAAAATAAAAAATAGCTCATACAACTCACCAACAACAAAACAAACAACCTGACCAAAACTAGGCAGAAGACCTATATAGACATTTCTCCAAAGAAAACATACATATAGCCAACAGACACATAAAAAGTTGATCCACATCACTAATTATTAAAGAAATACAAACCAAAACTACCTCACGCTGTCCAGAATGGCCATTAAAAAGTCTACAAATAGCAAATGTGAGATAGTGTTGAAAAAAAGGGAACACTCTTACACTGTTAGTGGGAGTGTAGGTTGGTACAGTCACGATGGAAAACAGTATGGAGGTTCCTCAAAAAACTAAAAATACAATTACCATGGGATCCAAAAATTCCACTCTTGGGTATACATCCAAAGAAAGTTGAAACATAATATTGAAAAGATATATGCACCCCAATGTTCATATAGGTATTATTTAATAGCCAAGATGTGAAAAAAAAAAGTTGATAAGTGAATAAAGAAGATATGGTATGTGTGTGTATGTGGTATGTGTGTATATTTATTTATATACACTATAAATATATATATTTATTTATATACATTATAAATATATATATGTATGTATTTATAAAGTGGGATGCATAAAATTGAATAAAAATATTGCCATTTGGAAGTACATGGATGGACCTGGAGGATATTATGCTTAGTGAAGTAAATCAGATAGAGAAAGATAAATATTTTATGCTTTCACTTATATGTGGAAATTAAAAAAATAAAACAAGCAAATGAATATAACAAAACAGAAACAGACTCACAGATATGGAGAACAAACTAATGATTATCAGTGTGGATGTGGTAAGGTGAAAGACAAGACAGGGGAAAGGGATTAAGACATAGCAGCTAGTAGGTATAAATAAGCTACAAAGATGTAATATATAACCCAGGGAATATAGCCAATATTTTATAATTTAAACATGTATTAAATCACTGTGCTATAGACTTGAAACTAATATTTATAAATCAACTATACTTCAATAAAAAATGATCACATTCTAAAATCTCATCATATAGTGTTGAGAGAGAATAAAGAGGAAGCTGGACGCCTTTGCTTGAGAAATTACAAGTGTCTTGGTGAAGTAGTTGGTATTTTCTTTCCAAATAGCAGCATAAAAATATAGTTTGGATACTGAGAATAGGAAAAAGCAGGAAAACTAAAAGCAATACAGACTAATGATAATTCCTCTTTGTCCCCATTACCATACATGGACACCTACCACATAGCTGTATAATGTTACCAGTAGCCTTAGTTTTAAGTTACTCTAATCTTCATAGAATAGATTAAAGGAAGAATTTGAAACTTTGTTTATTTTATGAAAAACACCTGTCCTGAAGTGGCTTATAATGATGCTAGGGTTTTTCACTTTGTTTTGTTTTGGGCTCAAATACTAAGAATTGTTCTGACATGAAGGAAATTAATAAAAGATGGCTGTCACATCAAAAACAAACAGGAAACCAAAAAGACAAGACAAACATACTGCTTTTCCAAGAACAGGAAAAAAAAGAAAAAGAAATAAAAAAGAGGGACACCGGAAAGGATACAAGTATCCTAGAGATAAACTGGGCTTATTTGCAGAAGCAGCAAAAAAAAGTAAACCCCATATTGGGAATTGGATGGACCAGTGAGGAAAGAGCAGTCCCCCTCAGGAGAGTCCACAGAGCTCTCAGATGCTGTGGGGTGGTCATATAGAGGATTTTTAAAAGTCTGTCAATCTATACTGGGGTATGGTGTTACTGAGCACTGGACAGCTCCAGAATTGACATTTATTGCTAAGTGAAGATGGACCTTATATTTGTCATATCCTTTTCTACTGCGGGAAAGGAAGAATTGCTCACCTTTTACGGGGGCATTATTTGTTAAAGACCCTTGAGTCTCATTAGGACACACTGTAGGAATGGTTACTAAATGAGCTATAGAAATTAATGGCCCTCCAAATGATCAAAAACTTCAACCCTTTACTAACACTGAGTAATATAATATAAAGCAATGACAAAAGCCAGTGGAGTGAAGACCATACTGTACAGACTACTAAGTTATGTTGGCTTGCTGAAGTGTTGGGAATTATTGTAGTAATAGAAGCCAAGATGGTGTATGGTACATCACATATTTTAAAATGTTACAACTTTTAATTGTGGACAAAAGTTCTTTGCAGTTCTTGTTTCTTTATTCCTTTTCCCCCCCTTGAAAACAGACCCTCTGAGTAGATAAAGAATGCCAGTTTAAAGATGTCAATAGTCTATTATATTAATTGAAATCCCTTATAAAATATCTCAATTTAGTTAACAGAGCTGGAGTATGCATTAAAGAGTTATGACATAAGAGGAAGCTATGAGTATGACTGTTACATAAATATACATATTACACAAACACACATGTGAAAATAAACGGGCATGGGTGCTCCAAGTGATGTACCAGTGCCTATTATGACAGTTATCTTTGGATGCATAAAAAACGATGACCAAACGTAATGACTTAAAAAAATTATTATTTCTCATGATTCTATGGAGTTTGCTGGATGGCTTATTTGGGCCACCTTTTCAGGTATTTATGGTTAACAGGAGTCTCAGCTGAGGTTGATGGCTTAGGATGGTCTCACAAATCTGTTGTTGGCAGAATGATTAATACAGGGAATCTCAGGTGTGATGGCCCATTTCTGTTCCATATGATCCCTTACCCTCCAGTAAGTTGTGTTGCCCTTCTTCACATGGTGGTCTCTGGATTCAAAATAGCTGAAAGAGAGGGTAAACTCCAATTCTAAAGAGCATCCTAAAGCTCTAACTCTTAAGTTTCTGCTTGTATCACATTTGTCAATGTGCTGTTATTGAAGCAAATAACATGGCCAAGGCTTGATTCAAGGGGTGGAGAAAGATAGCACACTTTTGTTGGTGGGAGGGTTGACAAATATTGTAACAGTTTTTGCAGTCTACAGCTGTGAACTTTGAGAGCCTATTCATTCTTCCTTAAATTCATAATCCTATTATCTTTGCATATTAATGTAGACATCATGAAAATAATATTTTTGTTGCTAAATGCCTGATACCCATTATTTTATTTTATTTTATTAATTAAAGTTGATTTATAGGAATTCCCATTGTGGCACAGTGGAAAAAATTTGTATCCATGAGAATGAGGTTTGATCCCCTGCCTCCCTCAGTGGGTCGGGGATCCAGTATTGCTGTGAGCTGTGGTGTAGGCTGAAGATGTGGCTCAGATCTCACACTGCTGTGGCTGTGGCATAGGCTGGCAGCTATGGGTCTGATTAGACCCTAGACTAGGAACTTAATATGCCGTGGTTGCAGCCCTAAAAATAAGTGGGAAAAAAGTTGATTTACAATGTTGTGCCAATTTCTGCTGTACAGCAAAGCACAGTGACTCAGTTATACATGTATATAAATTCTTTTTTATGTTCTTTTCCATCATCGTCTATTCCCTGTGCTGTACAATAGACCTTGTTTTTTGTCCATTCTAAATGTAATAGTTTACATCTACTAACCCTAAACTCCCAGGCCATCCCACTCCCTCCCTTCTCCACCTTAGCAACCACAAGTCTGTTCTCCATGTATGTGAGTCTCTTTATGTTCTGTAGGTGGGTTCATTTGTGCCATATTTCAAATTCTACATATAAGTGATCTCATATGGTATTTGTCTTTCTCTTTCTGACTTGGTATGATAATCTCTACTTGCACCCATGTTTCTGTGAATGGCCTTATTTCATTCTTTTTTTATAGATGAGTAGTATTGCATTGTATATATGTACCACATCTTCTTAATCCATTCATCTGGTAATGGACATTAGATTGTTTCCATGTATTGCTATTGTGAATAGTTCTGCAATGAACATAAGAGTGCATATATTTTTTGAATTATGGTTTTGTCTAGATATATTCCCAGGGGTAGGATTGCTGGATCATATGGTAGTTCTACTTTTCAGTTTCTGAGGAAACTCCATACTGTTATCTATAGTAGTTTTATCAACTTACATTTCCACCCACAGTGTAGGAGGGTTCCCTTTCCTCCACACCCTCTCCAGTATTTGTTACTTGTAGACTTATTTTTTCCATTTTTATGACCACACCCATGGCATATGGAAGTTCCCAGACCACAGACTGAATCTGAGCTGCAGCTGTTACCTTATAAAATTATTATATAACATACATCAGTCATGACACACATAGTTGTTAATTCAAATCTATGGATATTTATATGGATATATGGAAGGCCAAATTATATTTCTTTACATTGATTAGTGTGACTTTTTTACAGTATATATCCATTGGATAAAGTGAGGTAAAAGAATAAAAAGATTCAATACTTTGTAAATACAAAATGGGCATCCAATTCCATTTTTGTTATTATAATTCCACTAGCAAATTTTAAAGTGTCATCTGTTTAATGTTTATTAAGTATCAGGCATAAATATTTAAAGTTATAAGTTCAGTAATGTATTAAGCTACAGAAAAACTCTGAAAAGAGTGACATTATACCTGTTTTAAAGATAAGAAATAAAAGCTTAGAGACAAATAACCCACTTTACTCATACAGTTGTTGGAGGTAAACAAATTTGTCCAGCATTTTTTGAGTCCAGGTTCACTCCATATACATTTAATATCTTTGATTTAAAAGAACACTGTTTTACTTCATCCAAAAGTCATTCCTTAGATATAGAAAGATTAGCTCTATAACATTGGGTATAAGCATCATCTTACTTCTCACTTGTTTTCTCCATTTGTTTTATGTTCCTCAGCCATTTAGTAAGCTCAGTATCATTTGATTCCTTATTTCCTTTGTTCCTATGAGTCCCCACAAACACTACCTAACACCAGCACCTAGCATACATCTTTGGACATATAATCTGTGTTCAATTAATATTTTTAATTAATTGAAAAGAGCAGATATTGTTATATTGTGTTCAAAGACATTAAATTGGCTTGCCTGTATCTACATTGTTATCATCCAAAGTAGTATTAAATTCCCAATCCTAGAACTATTTCTCTTGCAGCTAGGTAAAGTTGTTTCCAAGATTTTGGACTTACTGTGTTTTGTGATAGTATCTCCCTCTACAATTTTACTTAGCAGGAGATATACTTTATATTTGACATTATCCCCTTCTCATTGCATTTTTTGACTCTATTCTCTTCTTCAGTGAGAATCATATTTATCATATTTATATCATATTTATATGGTAACACAGATTTTTTAGAATTTATTTTATTGAAGCCTAGTTGATTTATAATGCTGTGTTAATTTCTGTTGTACAGCAAAGTGATTCAAATATATATATATTTATATATGTAAATATATATATATTTTTCATATTCTTTTCCATTATGGTTTATCACAGATTGAATAATGATTTTGTATTCATATTATTTCCAGGTAAATGTTAATTATGACCTTATATTCTGCTCTGAATTCATCCATAAATTTCATCTCTAAACCATCTGTCCATCTTTGCTGGATTACCTCACCCATCACTGTTTGTACTATGTACCATCAACCCAACCATCCCAACACATCTATTCAATTCTCTCAATCTTAGTCATTCTCCCGCTCCTACAGTCTAGAGCATTAGATTTACCTAATTTTTCCCTTAATTCTAGAATCAAAAAAATTCTCAAATTTAAAAAATCAATTATTTCAAAGTCTCATTACATTTGCTATCATATCAGAAATCTGAATTCTCTATTTTCCCATCCATTTTCCCTTTTCAAAATTAGAATATATTTTAGCTTGATTTTGTGATTTTTGTGGTGTTGTTTCTTCATTCATTGTTAGGAGTTTTTCTCTTCCCAGCGTGTTGCTCAATGAACACTCAGTATGTGTCATGTATGAAGAATATCCTGCCATACTTTGCAACCTAATGGGACTGAGACTTACACCACTTCCTGGCCTTTACTCGAGAGTGATGCTTTTTATTATGTTCTGATAGCAAAAATTCCCACATATCCTGTTTCTAACAGCTGTTCTATGAATGGATAAAAGTGAGGAGGAGGAAACGGCATTTCTTATATGTCAACCCCTTTTTCCCAATCCAAAAACAAATTGCACTGGTTTGATGGGACTCATGAGAGCCAAAAGAAATACTGAAGTACTGTGTTTGTTTGCTTGAGCTGGAGAATCAAATTTAAATTTAAATAGGTAGCAGACCCTGAAAATCTTCTTTGTATGGTCTAAGCCTTGAAATCTATAGAACATCTGTCAAGATGGGAAGTTTGTTTCAGTTTTGCTCTCTTTTGCAAGTGAGCATGTGAATGGAACCATTACCATAGTCAATAGCTAAATTTGAATTTTTACCAAAGGACTAACTTCAAAATAGTTAAACTTAACGGGAATGGTTTGATAACTCAGGGTCAGGAAACTGGAAGGAAATTGATAAAACAGTGAAAGAACTTTCTGCTCTGAGAAGTCTTTCTTAATATATATTATGATAATGCAGATTATAATATAAAGGCTATAATTATTAAAGACTCAGATGATGCAGTCTCATAATATCTTCTATTTGGTAGTTTTAGATACCTTGAAAGGTTTAGGTATGTTTCAGATCTCTATATCAGATTGACAGTTGATCCCATAGCCTACGCCACTTTAGTAAATACATATTATCGCCACTAGGTTGATTCTATACTTAAGTCATACTCATTAATATCTTGTGTCAATGCTCAACTGAAAATCTGCCTTAAAGTTATTTTGATAACAATGTCTGGAGCACAATACGTTTTAATACATTACATTATCAAACAAATTTTAGCTACCATTTCAGGGAAATTGATAGAAGAGAAAATAAGTTAGAATTAATCTAATTAATATTCTAGGATGATTCCAACTACAAAATTAAATATGACTTATTTTAAATACAATCTTGGGTATTGTATTTTACTCTTAGGCCATTTAATACCAGGGTGCAAATAATCTGAGGATTATTGATGCTACCTGTGGCTGTGTGTTGGTTCATTCCTTGAAATATTTCTAAGGACTCATGAAACAATTTTTCCAGTGCTCTCCAGCACGTTCGTATTTTTATCTTCCACAAGTGAAGTTAGCCAAACTGTAAACAAATTTTTCTTTCTCAAGCCTCTCAAGACTAGGTAAAAATAAAGATGCATCTAGTAGGCTAACAGCATTTATTAAACTGAATTAGGAATGATGAAGTAATTCAGCAATGACCTTAACAATATTCATAAAAAAAAAAACAACTAGCATTTCAGAGGATTATGATGAACCAGGTAATATACTAGATATTACATAAAAGATATTTCTAATCCTCATAACCTCTCCTCACCCCAGTTTAGAATTATCATCTTCATTTAGTTGTGTAAGGACTGAAAAATAAAGTGGATTGACTTGATCAAAGCTATTCAACTAATTGACTTGCACTGCTATATTCAAACCTAATGTTTCTGGTTCCAAATCCCATCTCCTTACTACTCCAAACATTCATTTATGATCTGCCATCGGTAGGAGAGTTGTAGGTGTTATTAGGAATCACATATGCCCTCAGATATATTTTTCTGTCCTTTATTTTTATTTATTTATTTATTATTAGGTCTGCACATGGCATATGGACATTCCCAGTCTAGGAGTTGAATTGGACCTGTAGCTGTCAGCCTACGCCACAGCCATAGCGGCACTGGATCCGAGCCACATCTGCAACCTACACCACAGCTCATGGCAACGCTGGATTCTTACCCCACTGACTGAGGCCAGGGATTGAACCCACGTCCTTATTGTTACTAGTTGGGTTTGTTACCACTGAGCCACTATGTGAACTCCCAGATATTTTTAAAGTGGAAGAAATAATAGGAAAAAAATAAAATGCTATAGTCCAAGAAGAATGTGACATTGTTCAAAAGTGAAATGTAATCAATTGAATGTGATATTGAAAAGAAACAGACAGTATTGCCATAATTCTTAGAAGAACCCTTACGAAAGCACAACTCTAGGACTGCAAGCCATAGGCCATGACTATGGCAAAGGGTGGGTGTGTAGACTGATTATACTATTGTTTAAAAAGTGTATTCAACATGCACTACTGTCACCTTTCTGGGTCTCCCAACATTTGAGATTACTCACTGAGGATCTGTTAATTTTCAATAAAATCTTACCCAGAAAAGTTATTGGTGATGTTCAAGTAGCTCAATATGAATGACACACATTGAGTGACAATGACTACATGGAAGCGATCTGCTCAGCAAGAAGCAACGACCCTCCAGAAAAGCATTTATTTTTATATTCCCTTTTTTTTATGCCTACTCTAGATCTCTAAAAAAACTCAACAAATTGATGCCTTTGAGCTGAGAAGCTGATTTTCAGTACTTCTCGCATTGCAAAAACAGACCTGTTTTTGTCAGTTTTCTAAATTGGGATTTTGTATAAGAGTTTAGGTTGAAACAAAATGTGAACTACATTATTCTAAAAAAGAAGTATTTAAAGATGACTTTTCCAGGGTTTAAATGTTCAGAGAATTTTCCATTTGGGGTTTTTCAAAGGTCTCCTCAACTAATAATCACTAGAAGTAGATGACAATGATTAGTTCACAATGATGCTTTCCAAGGGCCTTAGTGAATCGACAGAGGAATGTCTGACAACAATTTTCTGTCCCTCAGGGCTTCTATTGGCATCTTCCTGAGTCACCTGCAGGGTGTTATCTGTCATCACTATACATTGCTTTTTGTTGGATCCATTTCTAGAAGTCTGTTTCTTATAAATCCCCTTGGAGACAGGCACTCCTTCAAAGTGAGACATATCAGATTTGAGGGTTTTCCAAAAGTCTCAGGAAACTAAGTCAGAGCTTAGTCTGAATCAAGGTGCATGCACTGTTAATTGAATTTCTGTACCAACAGTCAGAAATATCTTATGGATATAAATTAGAATCACAAAAATTCAAAGCCTGTGACAACCCCAAAATGACTTATTGTTCTTTAATAAATTAAAGATATTATCTATGAGAGATAAATAATATATATCTATCTTTTGATAGATGCATATTCTAGAGGAAAGAAAATCATTCTAATTTCCCCTTTCAATATCTTTATATGATGCATTTAAAATATAAAGTACTCTATATGTAGAACTACAAAGGTAGATGTCTGAAGGTAGTTTGATGAATAACACATTTTTGTTTGTTTATTTGTACGTACACTAGCAAAGTAATAAAATGGAATTATTTTTCCATATCCAAAGAAAAAGTATCTTGGGTCTGGTTTTTACCGTATAGGATAAAATAGTTGAAGAATTTTTTTGAAAACCTGGATGTGTGTGCAGAGTGCCTGTTGTGGTGCAGGGGAAATGAATCTGACTAGTAAACATGAGATTGTGGGTTCAATCCTGGCCTCACGTGGGAACTTCTATATGCCACAGGTGTGGCCCTAAAAAGCAAAAAAAAAAAAAAAAAAAAACACACACACACCTGGATTTGTGAAGAATACACTGCTCCAAAGAGAGGGGACAGAGTCGGATGGGTGGGGAGTTTGGGGTTAGTAGATGCAAACTATTACATTTGGAATGGATAAGCAATGAGCTCTTACCGCATAGCACAGGGAACTATAGCCAATCTCTTGGAATAGAACATGATGGAAGATAATATGAGAAAAGGAATATACGTATATGTATGACTGGGTCATTTTGCTGTATGGCAGAAATTGGCACAACACTGTAAATCAACTATAATAAAAATAAATAAAAAGGAGTAAAGAAATAAGCACTGGTTCTATCAGACCATAAAGAGAGTAGTAAGACTGGGAAAGGAATTCAAATCACCAGGCTCACTAAGTACTATTCAAGATAATATAGAACTATAGGTTCAAGGGTTCCTTTGGCCTAGTCCAAGGGCCAAAATTAGTGACCCCGTAGAGATCATCTCAGCATACCACCTGGGAAACAGGAAGAAACTTCATGTTTCTTTGAGATGGACTCATAGAAATCAAATTTACAACCCCACTTGAAACAATCAGAAAAACAAAAGGAACGGAATGTATGGAAATCAGTTTGCAATCACTGCACATCAGGCAACAAAGGACAGTGATTTCCGCTGCCCCCTCCCACCCAGAAGTCAAGCAAGACAAATGATTGCCACAGGTTGATGCCTTAATGCTTTGGAAATGACAGTCTGAGGGAACTCAAATAGCTGAAGTTCTCTTCAGAACGACCTGAAGATTTGCAGAGTGTCTTCAGCTGCACTTCTTCACGTCACTCTCTTTAAAGCCTTTACCTCCCTGGTACTCTGTCCTGAGAACTTCAGTCATTAGCTCCAACCCAATATACCATACAGGAAGGAATCAATAGCTATACAAAAATGCAACAAAAATCAAAAAATGTATTTTTTCAAAAAAAGACAACAATTAGTATCTTCTTTCTTGATTTGATGCTGTTTACACAGTGAAGCTGAACATGTTTTAACTTTAAATTCACTGGTTTAATTTTAACTAAATTTTAAATTCATTTATTTTTCAATAAAAGGCGTTTTAAAAATAGACACCATTGATAGTGATAAAGAGCAAAACAAAAAGTAAAACTAAAAACACTTGGGAAGATTCCAATAAAAGGTATGTAAAACCCATACAGAAAAAAATAAAACTTTTCTAAAATTTAATAAAGAACACAAATAAATGGAAAGAGGATTCTGTGTTCATCAATAAGATTACAGCTGCAGAAATAGCAATACTCAATAAATGCAGATTCAATGATGCCATAATAAAAATTTATTACCATCTTGTAATAACCTAATGGAAAAGATCTGAAAAAGAATGTATATATAATATTGTATACTTAATAAACATGTATATATGTATCACTTTGCTGTACACCTGGAAACTAATATATTTTAAATCAACTATATTTCAATTAAAAAAATTGTTACCAGATTTTTCATGAAACATGACATAGAAATTTCATTTCAAATTTATATGGAAGAGTAAACAGCCAAGAAACTTCAAGATATTTCTGAGAGAAAGACTCAAGAGTGGGAAAAAAAAAGTTGCCATATTGTTGCAAGATATGTTTCCTTGAAAACTCCATCTTGTCCTTCTTTACTTTATCCTATCTTCTTGTCTTACTTTATCCCATCTTCCTTCTTGGAAAAATAGTCACAGTGCTGGTAAATGACTTAAGCTTAAGAGCAAAGACCTAAAGGCATAAATGACTTAAGCTTAAGAACTGTTATGTGCCTAGAGGTCAGAGTAAGAGCTTAACCCTTTACCACCTAAGTGGCTTTTTAAATAGTAAAAGAACTTATATAATAGTAAACCCTGTATGATCCACCCATAGCCACTCCTCACTTAATCTCACAATAAAAGCAGTGTGGTTTCTTGAGGCAGCGCTCTTGGTCCCTGAGATCTGGAGTTCCCCGGTGCTCTTGGTCCCTGAGACCTTGAGTCCCGCGCTCTTGGTCCCTGAGACCTTGAGTCCCTGGCTCCCACCTTTACTTAAGATAAATGTCTCTGTGTCTTGTTTTATGTTAACACTTTTTCCTTAAGTTCCACAGCACCCGTTCTTCCCCATCCTGCTGAGCTGGCCCCGGCACCATATTAGGTATTAGCACTCATTATAACGTTCCAGAAGTGAAGGATATTTGATACATCTGGAATTCAGAAGGAAATAGGGTCTTGGGATCAGAAAGAAACATATTTATTGTTAATTTTCCAGTTCTAAAGTTCAAAAATGTAGTCACAATGTTCATTACATCATTAGAATAAATAAAGCAAAAGATTCATGTATTGAGTGATTATGACAATATATCATAAATTAGGTATTATGATCAAAACAATTATTTGCCCCCAAGAGTCAATAGAAGGAAGAGAAGAAAAAGGAGGAGGATAAAGAATGAAGACTTTGAGAGGCTATTGAAATGGAAAGGAGAAAAAAATAAATATTAGTAATATTTTATAAGTAAACATCTAAATAAGTTATTGAAGGACTGGCTATATGGTATGAAATAGAAGTCAAAATTAAAGATTTTCCTAGTGTGCTTAGTAGGGTGTGAAATAGGTAACGCAGCTGTGGAAAGGATAAAGACATTCAGAGGCAATTTTTGGTCACTTTGATTTAGAAGAGTTTACTCTACATACCTGATAATAAAAAGTAGTGATAGTAAAAGATAATTTGAAATTCAAGCCTGGAACTTGGAAGAATACACTGGTGATTTAGATACAGGAATCATCTGCATACTAATTAATAGATGAGATGGCCTAAGGAGAAAATTAATTAATTTTACTTAGTGTAAAATACATTTCCAACAATCAGAACTGTCACATACTGACATTCATTGCCTTGAATGGTACTAAACTTTCAGATAGTTGATGCATTAATAGTCACCTGACATGAGTATTTTAGGAAATCCCTAGACTGAATCAGATATTAATCTTTGTGACTCTTAGGGTTAATGCTAAGAATTTATGGCTTGTGCTTTTTTTCTATGTATCTTTATTTATTCCTGCCACATGACACTTATAAACACATGTACAAATTTATTTTACATAAGTAAGGAAATAAAGTATTTGCTATAAGTCATATTATTTGTCAAGGGGATGAATATCATTTGTGTTTGAGAAATCACTCCTCTTTGGGCAGAAGTTCATTTTTACAGTGTTAACATATTGAATGAGATACCACACAATGAAATTAGAATAAGGTCAGAATTAAATCAAGATACGGCTTTGATTTGTACACATAGTACTTGACCTAATATTTATTTATCTGTGTACTTAAAAGTAGAGACGATCTCATGTAAAAATGAATAATTTTATTATAAAATGAAACACAATAAAAGGTGAATGCTCTAATATTTCTCCAAGGAATATCTTTACCTTTGATGAGGAATGTGACACCTTTATGGATGGATGGTAATTTCTAAGACTCTAATTGGTAAAATGATTTTCAGAGACACTATTATTTACTTCTTTCTTTTTCTCCTCTCATCTCTCATCTCCTTGCCTTTTCCTTCTACTTGTCTTTGTTTGTTTGTTTTTGTCTGTTTTTTCTTCTCCCTCTTTGTTTATCCTTTCTTTTGAAAAGGAAGTATAACTTTTCTGGAGTAACACAGGCAGGAAAAGGTGCACTTTCCAAGATCTTATTGGGATTTTTATTTATGTTAATAATAAAAAATTAAACTAAAGAAATCTTGTAAATTGTTCTAAAATTGTTTCATGCCTGTACGTTACAAAGCAGCACATTCTTTTTTAAAAATGCAATTTATTGAAACAAACAAAAAATTCACTCATTTCTCCCACCTTGACCCCCTCTCTCTGGCAACCACCTCTCTGTTCTTTGTATCTATGACCTCATTTATATTTCTTTATAATAACATATCATTATTTATTACTATATGTTATATGTATATTATATGTTAATATTTATTTATTTAGATTCCACATGTCTGAGAGATTATAAAGTGTTATTTTTCCTTAATTTCTCTTAGCATAATGTCCTCAAAATCCATCCACATTGACACAATGGCAAGATTTCATTCTTATTTATAAGAATGAGGAACATTCTATTGTGTCTATTTTTCTTATTCATCTATCAGTGGGCACTTACATTGATTCCATTATCTTGGCTATTATAAATAATGCTGCAGTGAACGTAAGGGTACATATATCTTTTTGAATTGATATTTTTGTTTTCTTTGGTTAGCACCCAGAAGTGGAATTGCTGGACCATTTGGTAGTCCTGTTTTTAATTTTCTGAGGAATGTCCATAGTGTTTTCCAGTGGCTGCACTGATTTATATTCCCATCAATAGCTCACAACTACTCCCTTTTCTCCCCACCCTCACCAACACATGTTATTTCTAGTCTTTTTGATAATAGCCATTTTGACAAGTATGAGGTGGTATCTTACTGTGATTTTAATTTGCAATGGCCTGATGTTAATCATGTAGAGCAAGATATTCTTTTTTAAAATTTTTAAATTATAGTTGATTTACAATGTTCTGTCAATTTCTGCTGTACAGCAAATTGACACAGTCATATATATATACTCCTTTTCTCATATTATCATCCATTTTGCTCTATCACAAGAAATTGGATATACTTCCTTGTGACCTCATTGCTTATCCATTCTAAATATAATAGTTTGCATCTACTAACTCCAAACTCCCAGTTCATCCCACTCCCTCACCTCCCCCTCAGCCACAAGTATTAGAGCTACATATTCTTCATTGTACTTTTATTTTTTCACACTTAACAATATATTCTAAGAACTTTTCCCTTTTAGCTCCAAGGACATGCTTTCTGTGTTGTGGTTATTACTTATTTAGGTAGTTCATCATTAATGCAGTTGGTTTTAGTATGGTACACTTTCTAGAAGATTTTTAAAATGACCTCACTTTGTATGGTTACTTTATATACAATGTACAAAATAAAGTAATAAAAAAGAAAAAAATGCTACACATATGAAAAGACAGGAAAATGTGGAAAGGCTCTGAGATGGGAACATGGCTGTTATGTTTAAAAGACAGCAAGGACACCAACCTGATTTGAGTGGAATATGCAGCAGCAGTGGTAGAGGAAGTCAGAGAGGAAAGGGGCTTCACACTATTACATTGTAACTTGTCAAATTGTAACTTTGAAATCCTCTCTTAAAGGGGTACATTATATTATAGATGACCCAGGATTTTTCTTTCCTTTTCTGTGACTGCAGATAAGTGGACTGAGATGTGATATCTTGGCTTATGATTATTAAAGGCATGATATCCACAGATAAACCTTTGATTGGAATACATCCATCATATCACCAACTTGGCAAGTGTTTTTATACTGGCTTATTGGAAACACTGTTACAAAGCTACTTTTTATGACTCTCATATTCAAAGAAAATTTCAAACCAGTGGGGAGAGTTGACTAGTTTTTTTGTTTCCTCTGACCATGGAAAAAATAACATAATAAAATTCAGTGGGGGTAAGGCAGAGGGGACACTCTGGAGTCATTAGAAGTCAATTAAAGCTATGATGCCATGATTCCCTCTCCTCCACTCCTTGTATCCAACTTGACGTGAGGTCTTGTCCATAGAAAGCTCTTAATAAATTTTTTGTGAGCTAATGGCTGATGGAAACTTTGGAAGTTTTAAATGATAGATCTATTAAAGGAAATAATAACTAGGAAAATTTACTCTAACTGAAATTGGTGGAGCTACTTAATTATTATTTATAAGAGACACATACTTAGTGTTTCTAGGCCCACAGACCTTTCACTATTTGAAACAATGAGTATATACCTATACCTGTGCTTATGTTTTCATCTAGAATAGGGATCTACTTGTCAGGCTGGCTACTGGGTCACTGGTTTCTCCCTTTTGTTTTGTAAGTGGTCGTGCCATAAATCAGGTCCATTGGATGATCTTTGAGGCAGAGAAGATACCCTTCCTTCAACTGGCTTCCACAACTCTAAAGACCATCTTTAGTCTTTTCCTATGTGCTTTACTTGAGTGTCACCTTGAAGGGATAGACATCATTCCAGGTGTTGGGGCATGGGGAGTGGACACTAGTAAATACCTACTGCAACAACAGCAAAATCTGTCGCATGAACTTTACTTTTTTGTGTGGAAAAGTAACAAAATAAATAATACTGAAACCACACCCCTTCTCAGGTGGGCCTCAAACCCAACCAAAACTCAGATTAGGACTCAAATGCATGGGCTGGGACTTGAATCTACCTGTACCTCAGATTAGGATTTGAACCCACTGTCTTTTTATTATTATTATTATTTTCTCTTTATGGCTGCACCTGCAGTGTATAGAAGTTCCCAGGCTAGGGGTTGAATTGGAGATGCAGCTGCCACCAACGCTGGCCTACACCACAGCTATGGCATCATCAGATTTGAGCCAAACCTGCATCCTATGCTGCAGCTTGTGGCAATGCTGGATTCTTAACCCACTGAGCAAGGAGCAAGGCCAGGGATCAAACCCGTATCCTCATGGACACTATGTCAGGTTCTTAACCCAATGAACTGCAATAGGAACTCCATCAAACCCAGAGTCTTTTAACTGAAATGACTCACCTGGTGCCAGGACTTACTGAAGGTCAGCTTCTTTTGATTTGTCACAGAAAGAATTCTGAGTGAGGCAAGTGGCAGGCAAAGAGTGAGTTGATTAGTATAGGACAATTGTGAGAGACACAAGTGAGTAGGAAAGGAATATAGCGGCCCTGAGAACAAAGAGGGCTACATTTTATAATCAAAGAAAAAATGAGGAGGGGAGAAGACCACTTTCTTCCTTATTTTGGGTAGATTTCAAGTCTTACATCATTAGTTCCTCCTTTGACCCTTATATGTTCTAACCAGGACTGTCATGGTGCTATTCAAATCATATGTATATTAGCAAAAGGGTGGTAACATACAGTAAAATATTGTAATTCATCTCAGGATTTGGTATAATATCCCCTTTTACCTAGTTTTTTTCTTTTTTCTCTTTTCTCCTATATTTCTGTCTTGACCACATGCAAAAAGAAATGCTACTCTTCAAGGACTATTAATCATGACTTCCTGTGATAAGATTCAGGCTCCAGGTCTATCATCTTGCATCCTTACTATCAGGGTTTGTGGTTTGAGTGTGATTGGCACTTAGATGCACCCAGTCTTCCTTCAAGGTAATGTGGATTGTTGCTAGGTTAGTACTTCCTTAAAATTCCCTGTCCTTAATCCACTAGTGGGCTTTTTAAACTATTTAATTATCCTTATCTATCCCTCTCAATATTATCCACTGTCCATGGGGGTTTGGGATGCACACTGTGGTATATGGAATGATTGGCCAGTGGGACCTGCTGTATAGCACAGGGAACTCTACCCAATATTCTGTGATAATCTATATGGGAAAAGAATCTGAAAAAGACTGGATGTGTGTATAACTGAATCACTTTCTTGTATAGCAGAAATTATCACAACAATGTAAGTCAACTATACTTCAATAAAACTTTAAAAAATTTAAAAAATATATATTATCCATGACATCACAGACAGAGTTTTAAAAGAGAATAGAAAAAAGTCTAAGAATTAGCAGTAATGATTAGAATGCCCCAAATGTTACTTATTAGGCATATTAATGAAAGATTTGAGTACATATTTGTTATCTGTATGTTGAGATTTAAAATAATGCCTATTTCCTGCATGCTAATAAGAAATAACATGTGAGAGAAAAATATTTATCTTGTATTTTATGTTCACAAATTTTCAAAAACACATTAACTTTATTGAAACTGATAAAGAGCAGCAGCATAGATAGTTACTTAAAAGTCAGTGATTCCAAACACTAAAATTTTCTCAGGTTTCTCTAATACATTTCCAGTTGGGAAAAGAATTGGGAAAAATACCAACAACAATAGTAAGTTTCTTTATAAGTTCAGTTACAATTAAAATCATTAACAGTATCCCATCCATGTGTGGTAGGCAAAATAATGATGCCAAAGTGGTCCATGTCCTAATCACCAGAACCTGTGAACATGGCAAAAGAGAATTAAGATTAATGATGCAATGAAGGTTGCTAATCTGACGACCTTCAGATGGGAAAATTATCCAGATGGAACCAATGTAATCACCTGGGTCTTTAAAAATGAGAACTTTTCCCAGCTGTGGTGTGAGGAAGAGCCACAATGGAAGAAGAGTTAGAAAGACACGATCTTGCTAGTTGAAGGAGAAAGGAGCTACCGAGTAAGGCATGCATGTGGCTTACAGAACTGGAAAAAAAACAAGGAGTGGATTTTCCCATGGAGCCTCCAGAGGACCTATCTCAGACTTCTGACCTACAGAACAGTAAGAACATAAATCTATGTTTTTTTTTAATCCACAAATTACAACAAGGTCATGTTAATGTGTTACATCAGCAATATAGAAAACAAATATACGTGACTCATAACTTTCCACATTTACCTGCCCCATGTCCATTTAACATTGGTGTCTGTGCTGATACAATGTTTACATCTCTAGCTGGGTAGAGGAGAGCTCAAAAGTAAAAGAATTTGGAAGCAAGAAACTCCTAATTTCTTTATGGGGAAAAAAAAAACACATCAGAAATAACTTATTAATTTTGAAAGAGATAAGAATACGGGACAAAATTATTTTCGAGACCAAAAAAGAAATGGTAATTATGTGATGTGATGGAGGTGCTAGCTAGAGTATGTTAGTAATCATTTTGCAGCATGTAAGTGTATAAGAATCAACATGTCTTACACATTCAACTTCCGCAATTTTATATGCCAATTACATAAAAAATAAACCTGGAAAAGTGGGGGAATCCTTTTTTGCTTCTATGGTTCATAGTATTTTGTATCATTTAACTTTTCTTATCAGTCAAGTGAAGGAATTTACAGCATAGTACCTGAATATTTGTGAAAGCACTTTTAGGTGCAAGTGATTTGCCTCATAGCTTCCTTTTAACTGTGATTTCTTGTTAATGGTAGAATCATGTATCTGATTTTGTGTTTTTCTTTCCTGAGAGAGAAATGTTGTTAATATCTCTTTCCATATTTCATAAATTAGCTCTTACTGCATGGGTTCACCAAAGATGCACAATATATGTTATTTGTCTCATCTAACTATTTTTATCTTATATTTATTTCTTGTATTCAGGCATTCCTGAAGTCTGGTCATTGGCTTTTTAATCATCTACATATTCTGTTTGTGATTTTATCCACTATTGATAAGTATTAAATTTATACAGGTGTTTTAACCAGTATGATATTTCTCACATAATTTATTAAAAATAAACAAAGCAAAGCACACATATTCAGTATTCCCTCTGTTCCAAATTTTGATGATAATATTACTGAAAATATCTGGTTGGATTTTTCATAATCACCTTTCAAATCATTAGCTTTCCTTCCAAATCAAGTTTTCCTCTTGGTTCATAATTTTTATTAAAAGCAGATATTTCCCAGAAATGTCTCAGAAGAAATGTGGTATAGTTTTGAAAAGATCTTTTACAGACTTGACTTTAAATCAGTCACTGTTTTCTCAACTGTCACTTGATAACAACATTAGTTGCATTTTGTCTCCCTAGCCCTAATTTCGCTTACTAGCTCTTCAATCACCCATGTAACCAATCCCCAGTATTAAATTCCCTCCATTAGAAATATCTTAAGTGTTTTCTGTCATTCTCAGGAGACAAACAGATTGTATTGGAATTGAAAAATGAAGAGGCACCTTCCTTGTTAATTTTCTCATTCATGTTTTTCTATAATTCAGTCTTACAAAATGTCCACAAACATTTCGTTTTCACCAAATAGCAGTTGTTTTCATTTTCTCATTATAACACAGGTGTGAGTACAGAATTTCCAAACAGTAGATAAAGGAGAAAGGGAAAAATAAGACTTTTGAACTAAAAATCAAATACCACATGGGAGGAGGCTATACCTCAACAAGAGTGACTAGATACATAAGGCTAAGTCTGAGAGACACACACAAAACTAATGATTGGAGAGCTGTAGTAGAGGATGGCATAAAAATGGGCATCACAACGGATGAGGAAGGACTTCAAAGGAAGCTTTCTTATCTCTTGTCTTCAGGGTGTGTGTCCTCTCTGAGCTATTGAGAAGAATGTTACCTGGTAACATGCTGGTTCCTCTGTGTTCTTTTACCTTTACTCAGAAAAAATAAGTGCCATCACAGAGCATACATCAAAGTTCTCTGATGGATTTGCATAACATGATTGAGCCTTTTGATTACCACAGAGGAAACAGATTTAAAACATCAGGCTCTCTAAATATCTTCATTGCGGGAAAAACAAAGCAAAACAAACAAGTAAAAACAAACCCCACCTTATTTCTATGCAACCGGAGAAAAATTACATATTTTCTCAAATAATGTCCTGAATTTTCTACAGAGAATGAAAACCATCAACAAAATCGTTTTATCACTATCAGGAAAGATAAAGCAAAAACTATTTCATCTGCTAGAAAATTGAATGTTTGCCAGGCACTACAACATAGAGAATGTAATTGGGATTGTACCCCTCCCTCCCCACCTGCCTTTTCAATGGATTACTTGATAATTCAGTTGTGGTAATGTAGATGCTTGGTCATCATTTCTATTGAATATATGACAAATAAACTTCATTCATTTTCTATTTGAAGTAATCTTTATATATTTGAAGTTATTCTACTCACTGATTTTTATTTCTTACTGCAACATGTATACTGAAATGACTGAAAACTTGAAAATTTAAACTATCAAAAATCATTACTCTCCCCACAACCCTACCTTTTTTTCTCTTTGACAAGAAAGAACCTTATTTCCATTAGGCTTTCTCCTCTAACAGGATGTAGACATAAGTACCATGCCTCAGGTTATTAAAGCTAATGATTTTAAACAATGTTTTAAGTCTTTAATCCAGCCCTCTGCTTCCTGAGGGCCTGAGGCCATGGGAAAGACTGAGAGGGACATGTGATGGACTCAGTGCTTTAGAATGAACTTTGGACATGGGATACAGAGACCTGGATGGTGGCCAAAATTCAACCCATTATTGGTCTGTTAATTTATAAAAGTCATTTAAAAGTGTTTAAAAGTGTCGCTTCCCACTGATCTTAAATGACTGTCATAAAATATCCTATCTGGAGTTACTGTTATGGCTCAGCAGGTTAAGGACTCGACATTGTCTCCATGAGGATGCAGGTTTGATCCCTGGTATCACTCAGTGGGTTAAGGATTTGGCGTTGCCACAAGCTTTGGTGTAGATCATAGACGTGCCTTGGATCTGGTGTTGCTGTCTCTCTGGTGTAGGCCAGCAGCTGCAGCTATGATTCAGCCCCTGGCTGGGAACTTTCATATGCCACAGGTATAGCTATATGAAGAAAATAAAAATATCCTATCTGATCAGCCTAATAGGAAAGTATCAGTTGAACCAACAAAGACTATAAGAACAAAAATGTAGGCCAGACCCAAGAAAAGTAATGAAGATCTTTTTAAATGTCGAAGAACCATATCATTATAAGCAATATTATGAGGCTACAGGAGTGCTAAGGTAGCACATTGGCCAGAAATGATTGAGCTGAGATACCAAAGGAAGGGGATATAGCTACTCAGACCTTCAAAATGCTTTTGCTTTTCAGGTCTCCTGCTTTGTCACTGACCAAAACATGGATACAAACCTTCTAGTGAAGTGACGTTACTTGTTTTCTGAAAGCTATGTAAAGAGAAGGATCTTTTTCTCTCAATTATAAATTACACAAAATCCTTTGTGATCTGTCCCCTTTTTCCTTTCTAGTCTCTATCTAATCTTTCATTTCCCTTCCCCGATTTCAAATATACTGCACTTTACCTTCCTCAAATATTCCAGACATCTTTTGCTTCTGGGCCTTCTATATAGTCTTTCTGTCTGGAATGTGCTTTCCATTTCTCATTTTCCCTGTTAACTGTGACTCAAACATTCCAGATGAGGTTTTGCTTCCCCTAGGAAGCCATGTATTGCATGCTGAGTTAGGTGATCATTCTGCTATGTGCTATTACGCACCTTTTGCTTTTTCTATCACAGAACCTGTAGCATTTCTTACAATCACTGGGTTAATGTTCTATTACCTCCTCCAATGGAATTTAAGTTCCTTGAAGGCAAGGTTAATGTCTGGTCAGCCAGGGATGCCATTGTATTCCAGCTCTAGCATCCTTCTTGGTGTAGGGAAGGTATTTGACACATATGTGTTGAATGCATGATTGAAGGGAAGAGTGAATGACTGATTGCCTCTACATTCTGCTTTTGTGGTTTTCAGATTTCAATTCTATTGTTCCTAGAGACTGCAGAGACCCAGTTCTTTATTGATGTGGTCGCATGCTAGCTCTAATTGCCTCTCGACTTGCTTCCATGTGAAGAGGGCCATAAAGTTATGCTTCAGCTTTAACTCAGTTTTGTATGAGAAAAAAAAGTAGCTACGGCTAAACCAATAGACAGTGTCATGAACTAAGTAGGGCAAAGAAACTGTTAAGTGTATATCACAGAATAGGAGAAAACAAAGAATTTCAGGAGACTGTTTTAGGGGCTAGTAAACTCAACAGATTATATAAACAGAGGGACTTTATATCTTTGAAGAATGGAGTTCTTTTTGATTTCCTTTGAACCACCAGAAAAGGTAAACAATTTTTCCATGGAGACCAGAGAAATTGCTTGTAATGCCTTCTGCTGAGTTGTGACTTCTAGAATTGGAGCCTGATGTGAGAATTCTAATGCAGATGATTAGTGAGGGAGTGCCTGCAGGTAAAAACTGCAAAGGAATAGGAGAAAGAAGATCTGAGGAATCTGGGCAAAGATGAGGACTCAGCTGAAGCCCATAGTCTTTCTGATCCCCAGTGAGCTCAGGAGCATTAATGGTAATGTAAAGCTACAAGCAGATAGGAGCTGACATTCTGTACTCTAGTATCAGTCAGTCATGAACTATAGACTACGCTTTGTGGATATAGTGTCATTTTCTAGGTGTATCAGGCCAGGTGGCAATTATGAGAAGACAGGTAAATCTGAGCTTTTGGAGTCATTATGCAACTGCAGCTGGGACTTGAGTGCACCAGCCAGTTTAGGAGAACTGAGCAGGGCACCAAACATACCTACACTCTGCAACCCCAGAAACAGAATTATTTCAAGACCATACCAACTAACCAAGAAAATGATCTAAATCTTCTTATACCATTGTCATACCTGAATAGGGTCTATTCTTTTGACAATACTGTTTCTTAATTCCATTCTCCATTTATGTCTCTGTGGATGAGAATGTAAAGGAATTAAATCTGAGGCTCCCATCACACCCTTTATGTATTCAACTGTCTCCTGAAGAAAGCCTAATAGAGTATGCACTGAGTTGGATACAGGTTATGGCTCTCTGCTAATTTAGTTGGCCTTTTAACAGAAGTTTAACCCCATTAAAATTAATTTTTTTCTAGTGTAAGGTGAAGGTGAACAATACAATTTCTGGTTCTTTCAATAGACCATGCTTTTATTTATTCAGTAAAAATGAAATATTTATGCATGCATTGGAGTTGTTTTCTATTAATTTTTTTGATAATGAATATGTTATAGTTAGTGAATAACTCATCTTTTTCTCACTCATTTGAAATACCGTAATAATTATAAAATGAATATTTATATTTTTTCAGTTTCTGACTCTTATTATTTAGGATTTAATCCATTTATTGACAAACTATTTTTAAACTGCCTACTATATGTTAGTCACTGTACTATGTGAGGATTTATCTGTCAATTATTATAATAGTATCACAGTGTTTTAACTGTTTCATAGCATAGAATAAGTGCTCCTTAATTATATTTCATTTTCATTATTTTACCAGATAATGTATATTTATTAGTCTAAATGAAGTGTTATTTTGTCAGTTTTCAATATCTAATTAGGAATTGTGTTTGGACTTCAAGAAGGATTCTTAATTTCCTACAAGATTCTGACAAATTTCTCGTTTTCATCCTTTCAAAGTAGGGGCTATTGGTGGGTGTTTTAGAATATATTTTTACTTTTTGCTTACATTTGGAAGTTGTATATTGTATATTAGAGTCGCTTAACATTTTCAAAAGTGTATAGTGTCTAGCTACATAACATTAGTAGGAGGCTGTAAAAAATTCCTGAGTTTCAGTTTAAAATGACTCTCATGATTTGTGATTGGTTCATTTGTTTTCAGTTGAATGTGATTGAGTAGGTTAATACATCTTTACTTGACCATCTTTCCTGGGAATTCATTTGTACTCTGTGAAAGGTATAGCAAAAACTCTGGAACTTTATCAAAATATCTATTTTCCTTTCTTCTTGGGTTCAATCTAGACTACCTTTCCCAACCACCCTTGCAGGCAAGTAACTGGGTCAGGATGATGGAATGTGAACTGAAGTAATATATGCAACTTATAGGCTGCTACTTTTAAGAAGGGGATATAGGAGTTCCTCTCGTGGCTCAGTGGTTAACGAATCCGACTAGGAACCATGAGGTTCCAAGTTCGATCCCTGGCCTTGCTCAGTGGGTTAAGGATCCAGCATTGCCGTGACCTGTGGTGTAGGTTGCAGACGTGGCTTGGATCCTGCGTTGCTGTGGCTCTGGCGTAGGCTGGTGGCTACAGCTCCAATTAGACCCCTAGCCTCGGAACCTCTATATGCTGCAGGAACAGCCCAAGAAATGGCAAAAAGACAAAAAGACAAAAAAAAAAAAAAAAAAAAAGAAGGGGATATACCCACTCTCTCTTCTCCATTCTGCTGTCCCCAGGATATAGAGATCTAAGGACTGGGGGTGTTGCACTGTGAAAGGAACATCACATCACCACAAGAAGACTCACTGACTATTCCTTCATGGGAAGAAAATAAATTCCTATAGTGTGAATCATTATATATCAGGTTATTTTTCTTCTTTAATCACCAACCAGCCTTCTTTAATAATATCATTTTTTAATCCTCTTTCCTTGTTAAACTCAAGGCACTGTGGTTTCTATTACAAATAAAATTTATGTTAAAAAATCTGAAATACCATTCAAAACTCCATGAACAGTGTTCTTTCCATGCTGAGAAGTAGAATATGCGATAGGGCCTTAGACTGGGTTTCCTTGAATCAGACTCTGAGATGGGGAGTTGCATGCAGAAGGTTTATTGGGAGATAATAACACCTGTAAAGTGAGAAAGGCGGTGTTGTGTATAGAGAGAAGCTGACCTGCAAGGTCAGCAAATGAAAGCTGTCTAGGTCGTACAAGGGCCTCTGGAGCTGGGAGGGCTCTTTGGCATTGTCTCAGGCTAAGAAATGGAAGACAGGCCTTCATATTTCCACATAACCCACTGGCCACCAGCAGCCCCCTGGCAAGGGTCATAACCTTGGGGAAACAGTCATGTATGGCTTATGATGTGTCCCAGTGAGGGAAAAAGCTGAGAGCTGTAAGTGTTTCAGCAGTTAGTGCATAGACACTTGAAGGCAGGATTGTTGGTAATGGGAAGGGAAGGGTCATAAATTAGTAATTGGGTAAATAAAACTCTTTTTTTATTTGAAGGTATTAATTGCATCAATGTTCTCCAGTGTACGGCATGCACACTGCAGGCTATGGGCAATACCCGTTGATCATTTAGAAAGAAAATATAAGTGTGTGTTCATGAAATACTTTCATTCTATTGTGCTTTGGAGATACTGTGTTTTTAACAAATTGAAGAATTGTGAGAACCCTGTGAAGCACAAGTCTGTTGGCATCATTTTTTCAACAGCATTTGCTCACTTGGTCTCTCTCTGTCACATTTTGTTAATTCTCTCAATACTTCAAAGTTTTTCATTATTATGTATAGATATTTCGTAAATACTTAATAAAAAACTGTTAAAAACAGTTGACATAAAACAGTACATGTATATTGTTTATATGTATTTGACTTATCATAATAATTCTTATTTTATAGTGTCTGTTTTGTATAGACTCTAAGTGATACCAGTCATAACATTACCATCCTATGCAACATTAGGCAAGAAAAATAAGCTGTTGTAAAAATTCCAATACCTATGCTTTTTTTTAAAAAATGAGTCCAGAATGACACATAAATTGGTTACAATATATCTTTGTTGCTTTGGAATTTCTTTAAACTACTCTAAGATATTCATATTCTTTTTGGCTGTCATCAGTTGCATTACTTGGTGTTTGATCCATTAGAAACAATAACACAAATTTATTTACTTGGGAACATCTTTCTTCCTTAGTATATGTAATATATTTTGTTGCTTTGCAACAAATATGGAATTGAAGTTATTCTTCTAAAGACAAATGTTTGCTTTCACTTATTGGATTTGTGGTCTGCCACCCTGCTTTCATGCTTTGTTGATTGCATAATGTCTTTTTCTTTCAATATCCAATCACAGGATGATCATTTTGAAAAGTTGTGACAATGAAATTCAATATGCACAGAACCATCAAGGCACATAATTTGAAATCATTAAACTATGAGTGTCTGACTGTAAATCTGAAAAGGATCCTGATTTGGGAAATAGTAAATTTTTTAAAGTATATTTTAGAATTGATGAAATATAGTATATTACTGTTGTATATTAGTATTTTATCAATCATAAATATGTGCATAATGGATATGCACATTAAAAAATTTGGGGGAAATTCTGGTTTATATTGCCAGGGGATTATTTTATTAAAAGTTTTAATAAATTGATTTATAAAATGGCATATTGTTCTAGTTCATTTCAAGGATTTTGAAAATAAGAACCCAAATATGGCATAAAATAAAGCAGAACTAACAAGGGTTCTAGAATGTATTAAATGCCATTTTTCCAGAGAATTCCATATATCTTCTTGAGTTGGAATCACTCAGACATACCATCTCATTATTAATTGGCTTCATAAACATCTCTACCCATTGTCTAAAAAAACTTTCAGTTCAAAACCTATCCATCACCTACTCTCCTACTTGGTTTGTTTCTTGTTTGTTTTGTCCGTCATAGACTTCTGGTACCAAATTGTATTTACATATCAAACTATATTGCTAGTTTGATGCTATATTTGCCAAAATATAACAATTATGTAAGACTGATAACCTAATGGCCAAACCCCATTTTTGTGTTGACTGATTGACATAATCTCATTTTCACTTGAATTATTTTTTTTCCTTTTGTCACTGGCTTAAATTTTTAGAAAAATACAAAAATTAAAGAAAAAATAAATAAAAATGTATAAATAAGAGGAAATTATTAGGTTTCAATATTTGTAAGCTCACAAAATTGAAAATAACCCTTTTTAAAAAAGGGTCCTTCAAAACAACTTTCTTACATTCCTTATTGTTAAATATATTAAACATATAACAGTAAATAGAGAAAATCTAAATTATTCTCTAACTCAAAATTCACTCAAAGAAAATATTTTATGTAACTATTAAGCAGAGAAGTTGTTGTTGTTGTTGTTGTTTTTTCTCAGATTATTTAAATTGCTTCCAGAGCATGTTAGAAACTTCCTTTTTCATAAAACTCTCATCCTGACAGTGAAATAAACAACACAGCTTTTCACCTCGACTGACACCATCAAGCCCTGGGCTCAGAAATTTGTAATTAAAAACTATGTAAAAGACACATGTCACAGTTTACTCATGGGAATTCCATTCCTAAAAATGTCTCCCACACTATCACTGAAACCTGTTCAAAGGTCATGATTGAAGTAAGCACCTACTTTGTTTTATGTGTGGCTCATGCTACTAAGTCATCACCATATTCCTAAATTGTTTTACCAACCTCATTTACCAGAGATAGGCTCAGTGTTACCCTCCACACTCTAAAGCAGATTTTAGACTCTTTTGAAAAGTTCTCCCAACATTAAATGGTAGTAAATAATAGACTCTCAACCTAAGTCCATGGCTCAGCAATCTAATCTCTTGCATGGCTATTAATATCACCCAAATATTACTACCAGCTCTTTTGCTACTATCACTAATAACGTAATGATTTCAAACATGGTGTGGAATAAAAACACAGTCAAGAGTTAGACAGCAACCTCAAGAGAAATAAACTAAGTAGAGCTAGATTGATTTTTTTTTTTTTTTTTTAAGAGAAGAAAATCATACCAAATAGGAAAGGCAAAAGCAGAAGCGTAAAAAATGTTTTAACAACAATTTTAAAAATCCATAAACAGAAGCAAATATCACATATATGATATTACATTTACTCGATTGCAAAAAATGTTCATGTCTTAAGCTTTTCTCTATTTTTCAACTTGATTGAGGTTGAGGTATAAATAAATGACAAATGTAATTGTAGTGAAGTGTGTACACCATGATATGATATGCATATACATTGTGAAAAAATTCCAACCATTGAGTAAATCTCACAGATTTACTTTTTTTGCAGGGTGGGGTGAGAAAATTTAAGTCCTACTCTCTTGGCAAATTTCAATTATGATATAGTAGTATTAACTATAGTTACTATGCTGTGCTTTAAATCCTCAGACCTTATTCATCTTATAACAAAATTTACACCCTTTTACCAGCCTCCCTGATCGCTCTCTCTGCTAGTCCCTGGCAACCACCATCCAACTCTTTGTTTCTATGAATTTGACTTTTTTTTTTTTTAATCTAAGGGATATCATGCAGTATTTTTCTTTCTCTGCCTTACTTTTTTCACTTAGCATAATGCCCTCCAGTCTCATTCATGGTGTCACAAATGGCAGGGTTTCCTTGTTTTAAGAAAATATTATTCAGTTGTGTATATGGATATATATATATATATATATTTATATATACATACATTATATTTATCCACTTATCTACAGACAGTTATCTCTAGGTTGGTTCCAGGCTTTGGTTATTGTAAATAATGCTTCTATGAATGTGGGAGTATAGATTTCTCTGAAACAGATTTCTTTTCCATTAGGTATACCCAAAATTGAGATTGCTGGGTCATGTGGTAGTTCTATTAAAATTTCCATAGTAACCTCCATATTATTTCCATGGTGGCTACACCTGTTCACACTCCCACCAGCAGTGTACTACGGCTCCCTTTTGCATATCCTCATCAGTGATTGTTTCTTGTTTTTTAAGATAATAGATATCTTTAAGGTGTGAGGTAATAACACATTTTGGTTTTGATTTGTATTTCTGGGATTATTAGTGATGTTGAGTACCATTTATTTTTAAACTTATTTTTATTAAGGTATAATTGGCAGACAACTAAGATATAATTGGCAGATAACATTCTGTATGGTTAAGCTGTAAAAGGTTGATTTGAAGTGTTTAGATGTTACAGTTTGACTATTACTCTAGTGTTAGCTAACACCTCTATTATGACACAAAATTATCATTTCTTTTTTTATGGTGGGAACAATTAATATTTTTTCTCTTAGCAACTATATTCTCAAACAACCCAATTTCCCCAACCCAATCTCCAAGCCCCTGGTAGCTACTATTCTACTCTCTGATTTTATGGAGTTGACTTTTAGATTACACATGTAAGTGATATCTTACACTGTTTTCCTCTGACTTCTCTCACTCAGCATAATGCCCTGACATTCCATCCGTGTAGTCACAAATGGCAGAATTGCCTTCTTTCTCATGAGTGAGTAATATTCCATTGTGCATGCATGTGTGTGTGTGTGTGTAATATGACATTTTCTTTATCCATTTATCTGTTGGTGAGTATTGAGGTTGTTTTCATATCTTGGCTATTGTGAATAATACTGCAATGTAGTAAACAATGTGGTGCATGTATCTCTTGGGTATCCTGTTTACATTTCCTTTGGATAAATGCACAGGAGCAGAATTTCTAGATCAAATTGTACTTATATTTTTAATTTTTTGAGAAATCTCCATACTGTTTATCATAATGGCTTGAACCAATTTCCAATCCAACAACAATGTAAAAAGTTTTCCTTTTCTCCACCACTGCACAAATTCTTGTTATGTCTTGTCTTCTTGATAATAGCTTGTATTCTTTTTTTTTTTTTTTTCCTTTTTCTTTTTAGGGCTGCCTATGCAGCATATGGAAGTTCCCAGGATAGGGGTTGAATTGGAGCTAAAATTTCTGGCCTGCGCCATAGCCACAGCATCATGATATTGTGCTGACCTACAGCAAAACTCACAGCAACACTGGATCCCCAACCCACTGAGCAAGGCCAGGGATTGAACCCACATCCTCATGGATACTGTTCGAATTTGTTTCCACTGTGCCACCACAGGAACTCTGATAATAGCCATTCTACTGGTTGTAAAGTGACATCTCATTGTGGTTTTGATTTGACTTTCTCTGACGATTAGTATTATTGACTACCTTTTCATGTGTCTGTTGTCCACTTGTATGTCTTTTGGGGAAAATATCTATTCAGTTACTTTGCCCACTTTTAAATTGGGCTATTGCTTTTTTGCTATTGAGTTGTAACAGTTCCTTACAAATTTTGGATAATAACCCTGTATGACATATGCGGTTGGTAACTAGATCCTCCCATTTGATAAGATGTCTGTTCATTTTGTTGATAGTTTCCTTTGCTATGCATAAGCTTTTTAGTTTGATGTAGTCCATTTGTTGATTTTTGGTTTTATTGCCTTTGCTTTCAGTTCAGATCCAAATAATCATTGCTAGGACCATTGCCAAGGAGCTTGCTTGACATGTTTTCTTTTCCTTTTGTGTGTGTGTTTTTAGGACGACACCTGTGGCATATGGATGCTCCCAGGATAGAGCCTGAATCAAAGCTCTAGCTGTCACCACAGCCACAGTAATGCCAGATCCAAGCTGCGTCTTCAACTTACACTGCAGCTCACAGCAGCACCAGATCCTTAACCCACTGAGGAAGGCCAGAAATTGAACCCATGTCCTCTTGGATAACAGTTGGGTTCGTTACTGCTATGCTATGGCAGGAGCTCCACATGTTTTCTTATACAAGGGTTATGGCTTTAGGCCTTTTTTTCAAGTCTTTAGTCCATTTTTTAGTTGACACTGTGTACAAAGTAAAATAGGGGCCTAGTTTGATTCTTTTGCATGTGGATACCATTTCCCAACAGTATTTATTGAAGAGGCTATCCTTTTCCCAGTGTGTATGTATGGCTACTTTGTCATGCGTGGCTACTTTGTCAAATTCAGTTGATCATATATGGCTGATTTACTTCTGGGCTCTTAATTTTGTTGTATTGAACTATGTGTCTATTTTTATGGCAAAACTACTTCATTTTTATTACAATAGCCTTGTAACATAGTTTGAAATCAGGAAGTGTGTTGTCTCCAGCTTTGTTGTTTTATTCTCAAGATTCCTTTGTCTCTTCAGAGTCTTCTGTGCTTCTATATACATTTTAAGATTAATTTGTCTATATTTGTGAAAAATGTTATTGGAATTTTTGATAGGGATTGTATTAAATCTATGGATAGCTTTGGGTAATATGGACACTTTTACAATATTAATTCTTCCAATTCATGGGCACAGAATATCTTTCTATTGTGTCTTCTTCAATTTCTTTTATCAAAAGGTATATATTCTATTTTATAGACCATTTCCTTGGTTAAATTTAACCACAAGTATTATCCTCTTTTTGATGAAATTATAATTTTTTTCCCTTCATTTCTCTTGCAGATAGTTCATTGTTGTGTAGAAACACAACTGAGATTTGTGTATTTTATAACCTGTGCTTTACTGAATTCATATGTTGGTTGTAACATGTCTTTGGCATAATCTTTGTGTTTTAAAATATATAATATCATGTCATGTGCAAGCAGATAAACTCTAACTTCTTAATTTCTAATTTTGATGCCTTCTATTTCTTTTTCAATCCTATCTTCTCCCAGTACTGTGTTGAATAAATGAGATGAAAGTCTGGGCACCTGTGTGTTGTTCTGGAACTTAAGGGAAAACTTTCAGCTTTCACCATTGATGATGATGTTATCCATGGGTTTACATTTACAGCCTTAATTATATGAAGGGAAGTTACTGTTATTGGGAAGTTTTATTCAATGAAAAAAAATACTGAATTTTCTCAAAAGCTTTTTCTGCATCTGTTGAAATAATATGATTTTTATGCTTCACTCTGTTAGTGTGGTATATCACATTTATTTAATGTACTGTTGAATATGGTTTGGCAGTATTTTGTTGAAAAATTTTGAATCTGGGATATTGAACTCTGTTTTTTTCTTTATTTGCAGTGTCCTTGTCTGACTTAAGTATCAAGGTAATCTTGGCCTTGTAAAATGAGTTTATAGTATTCCCTCATCTTTTACTTGTGGGGAAGAATTCAAGAAGGATTACTATTAATTCTTCTTTAAACCTTGGTAGAATTAACCAATGAAGCCATCAGATCCTGGGATTTTATTTGTTGGGAGGTTTTTGATTACTGATTCAATCCCCTTACTTGATATTGGTATGTTCAGATTTTCTCTCTCTCTCTTTTTTTTTTTTTTTTTTTTTTTTTGGTCTTTTTAGCTATTTCTTGGGCCGCTTCCGCAGCATATGGAGGTTCTCAGGCTAGGGGTCGAATCGGAGCTGCAGTCACAGGCCTACGCCAGAGGCACAGCAATGCGGGATCTGAGCCACGTCTGCAACCTACACCACAGCTCACGGCAACGCCGGATCATTAACCCACTGAACAAGGGCAGGGACCGAACCCGCAACCTTCTGGTTCCTAGTCGGATTCGTTAACCACTGCGCCACGACAGGAACTCCAGATTTTTTATTTCTTTTAACTCAGTCTTAGCTAGTATGTTGCTAGGAACTTGTCTATTTCTTTTAGGTTTCCAATTTGTTGGCATATAATTTTTCTTTGTAATATTTTATAATTTTTTATTTCCTTGTTATCAGTTTTAATATCTCTTATTTATGACTTAAATTTGTTTCCTCTTTTTTCTTAGACTAGTTAAAAAATTGTCTTTTTTTTAATCTTTTCAAAAAAAATCACCTCTTTAATTGTTCTTTTTCTATTGTCTTTGTAGTCTATTACATTTATTTCTGTTCTGATCTCTGGTATTTTCTTCCTTCTACTAATTTTGGGTTTAGGCGGCTTTTTTTTTTTTTTTTCATCTCTTGAGGTGTTCAGCTGTTTATTTGAGATATATTTTTTTTCCTTACATATGCATTTATCACTATAAGATTCCCTCTTAGATTGGTTTTCAAGTATACCACGAGTTTTAGTATATTATGTTTCCACTTTAGTTTGTCTCAAGATGTTAAAAATTTCCCGTTTTATTTCTTGTTTAACTCATTATTTTTTTTTTTTTTTAGGAACATGTTGTGTACTGTCTACATGTTTGTGACTTTTTCAAGTTCTTTTTTTTTCTTTTTTTAATTTTTTTAATTTTTATTTTTTTGTCTTTTATGGAGCTGCTCCCATGGCACATGGAGGTTCCCAGACTAGGGGTCTAATCAGAGCTATAGCTGCGGTCTATGCCAGAGCTGCAGCAATGTGGGCTCTAAGCCGTGTCCGCAACCTACACCACAGCTCATGGCAATGCCGGATCTTTAACCCAATGAGCAAGGCCAGGGATGGAATCTACAACCTCATGGTTCCTAGTCAGATTCGTTAACCACTGAGCCACAACAGGAACTCCGAAGTTCTTTTAATAATTTATATTTACTTCATACAATGTGGTTAGAAAAGATGCTTGATATGATTTAAATTTTTTTTTTTTTTTTTTTTTTTTTTTTTTTGCTTTTTAAGGCCACATAAGATGTTGAAGTTCCCAGGCTAGGGGTCAAATCAGAGCTACAGCTGCCAGCCTATGCCACAGTCACAGCAACATTATCTTAGCTGCACCTGCAAACTACACCACAGCTCATGGCAAAGCCAAATCTTTAACCCACTCAGCAAGGCCAGGAATCAAACCTGAGTTTCCATGGATACTAGTCAGGTTCATTAAAACTGAGCCACAATAAGAACTCCCTAAATACTCTTAAATTTATTAATACTTTTGTGTGGCCTAACACATATCTATCCTAGAGAATATTTCATGTGTGCTTCAGAAGAATGTATATTCTGATGCTCTTGGATGGATATGTCTGTTAGGTTAACCTACTCTAAAATCCAGTTTAAGTTTAGTATTTCCTGATTCACTTTCTGTTTGGTTATTACACCCATTGTTGAAAGTGGGATGTCGAAGTACCTTTATTGTATTGTTGCCTACATCTCCCATCTTAACTGTTAACATTTGTTTTATATACGTTGAGAACATAAATACTTAACACATCATTCCTTTTGATGAACTGACATCTTTATTATTCTATAATTACCTTCTTTGTCTGTTGTTATTTTTTGGCTTAAAGCCTATTTTGGCTGATGTAAATATTACTACCCTTGATTTCTTTTGGTTTCAGGTTGCATGGCATTTCTTTTTTCCAACTTTTTACTTTCAGTCTACTTGTATTCTAAAACATGAAGTGAGTCTCATGTAGATAGCATACAATTGAATCTTTTTTTTACCCATTCAGACACGCTATGATTTTGATTATAGAATTTAGTCAATTTACATTTAAGGTAATAATTGTTAAGTATGGACTTGATATTGCCAACTTAATTTTTAATTGCTTCTGGCTGTTTTGTAGTTCCTTTGTTACTTTTTTTCCTCTTTTGCTCTCTTTCTTTGTGATTGATGATATTCTGTAGTAGTATACTTTGATCCTTTCCTCTTTATGAATCTATGGTAGTTTTTTGCTCTATAGTTGGCATGATATTTAGATAAAACCTCTTAATTATAGCAGTCTATTTTAGGACCTAAATAGGGGTCTCTTTAGAGTCGTCATTTTTGGTACTTTTTGAACTTTGTGGATTTAGATATGTTTCTTCACTCAGTTTAAAGAAATTTTCAGCCATTATTCCTCTTATTAGGCTGTCTGCCCCTTTCTCTCTCCTTTTACTTTTGGCTCCTCTGATTGGATGAATTGAATTGTCCTATCTTGAAATTTGCTGACCTTTTCTTCTGCTTGATCTAGTCTGCTGTCATACCCATGTATTGAATTTTTCAATTCAGTTATTGTATTCTTCAACTCTATGGATTTCTTTTTGATGTTTTAAAATACTTTTTATCTCTGTGTTGAAATTTTCATGTTGTTGTATGCACTACTCTCCTGACATTGATGAGCATCTTTATGATCACTATTTTGAAATCTCTATCAGGTAAATCATTAATCTGTGATTAATTAAGATTGGTTACAATAGATTATTATTTTTTCTTTTCTTTGGAACATATTGAACATATTTTATTTATTCATTTTTTTTCTATCTAAGAGATGAGCAGCTTGTTCAAGGTCCTAATTAGGGATTAGCTATATCACATTCTAGCCACCTTCTTTAAAGCAGGCCAGTGAATCCAACGAAACTAGTGTGTTGATACGAAAAGGGATTTTCTTATTATCATTTTTTAGGATTGAACAGCCTCACAAATGAGGAGGATTATAGAAAGCTCTAGATATGTTTATTTGTTGATAAATATGATAACTGAAAAAGGTGTTAGTACATTCATCCTATATAACTAACTAAACTGATACATTAAATGATATCTTAAAAGAACCATTTCTGGGAGTTCCCATCATGGCGCAGTGGTTAATGAATCCGACTAGGAACCATGAGGTTGCAGGTTCAATCTCTGACCTTGCTCAGTGGGTTAAGGATCCGGCATTACCGTGAGCTGCGGTGTGGGTTGCAGACATGGCTCAGATCCCATATTGCTGTGGCTCTGGCGTAGGCTGGTGGCTGTAGCTCCGATTAGACCCCTAGCCTGGGAACCTCCACATGCCAAGGGAGCAGCCCTAGAAATTGAAAAAAAAGAGAACCATTACTTCTTTTTCTAAATTGATTTTATTTCTTTAAATTTTATCAGAATATAGTTGATTTACATTGTTGTATTAGTTCAGGTGTACAGCAAAGTGAATTAGTTCTACATATACATATATCCATTCTTTATCAGATTCTTTTCCCATATAGGCCTTCATGGATTATTGAGTATACTTCCCTGTGCTATGCAGTATGTCCTTGTTACTTATGTATTTTATATATATAGTATTATGGATATGTTAATTCCAAATTCCTAATTTATCTCTCTTCTTAGCGTTTTCCCTTTGGTTACCATAAGTTAGGGTTCAAAATCTGTATCTCTTTCTGTTTTGTGAATAATTTATTTTGTATTTTTATTAGATTCCATATATTAATGATCTCATATGACATTTATCTTTGTCTGACTTGACTTAGTATGATAATCTCTAGGTCAATCCATGTTGTTTCAAATGGCATTTTTGTAATGGCCAAGTAATATTGCATTGTAAATATGTACTATATCTTCTTTATCCAGTCCTCAGTTAATGGACATTTAGGTTGCTTCCCTGCCCTGCCTATTGTAAATAGTGCTGCAATGAACACTGGTGTGTATGTATCCTTTTGAATTATGGTTTTCTCTGGATATATGCCCAAGAATGGGATTACTCTTTCATACAGTTGTTTTATATTTACATTTTTAAGGAACCTCTACACTGCTGTCCCCAGGCTTTGCACCAACCTTCATCCTTACCAGTAGTTTAGGAGGGTGCCCTTTTCTCCACACATTCTCAGCATTTATTGTTTGTAGACTTTTTGTTGATGGCCTTTTTGTTGATGGCCATTCTGATTTTGGTGTGATGTGGCATCACTATAGTTTTGATCTTCATTTATCTAATTCATGATTTTGAGCATCTTTTCATGTGCTTTTTAACCATCTGTCTTCTTTGGAGAAATGCATATTTAGAATTTCTGACCATTTTTGGACCGTGTTCTTTGTGCGTGTAAGTATATATAAAGCCATATGAGGTGTTTGTATATTTGAAGATTAATCCCTTGTTTGTCACTTCATTTGTAAAGATTTTTTCCCATCCTGTGGGTTAACTTTTTTTTTTTAATGGTTTCCTTTGCTATGCAAAAGATTTTCAGTTAAGTTAAATTTGTTTTTTAGATATTACTAATTTTTTAAATTTGTTTTTTAGTCATTACTCTAGAAGGTAGATCTGAAAATATATTACTGTGATTTATGTCAAAGAGTATTTTGCCTTTGTTTTCCTCTAAGTGTTTTATAGTATATGGCCTTGAATTTAGGTCTTTAATCCATTTTGAGTTTGTGTATGGTATAAAAGAATATTCTAATTTTATTTTTTTACATGTATCTGTCATGTATCTGTCCAGAACCACTTACTGAAGATACTATCTTTTCTCCATTGTATATTCTTGCTTCCTTGATTGTAGATTTGTTGACCATAGATGATGGGTTTATTTCTGAGCTTTCTATCCTGTTCCACTGATCTTTATTTTTGTTTTTGTGCCAGTACTATGCCATTTTGATTATTGTAGCTTGTAGCTAGTCTGAATTGAGGGTGCCTAATTCCTCTACAGTCATTAAAAAATTATTATAGTTGATTTACAATGGTCTATCAAATTCTGCTATACAGAAAAGTAAACTATTTATTTATACACACCCACATACACATTTTTATGTGCTTTTGGATTCAATTGGCTAAAATTTTTTGAGAATTTTGCATCTGTATTCCTCAAAGATTGGACTATCATTTTCTTTGTTGGTAGTATCTTTGTCTGGTTTTGGTATTATGGTGATGATGACATCATAAAATGTCTTTGGGAGTGTTCTTTCTTCTTTAGTATTTTGGAAAATTTTCTCAAGATGGGTATAATTTTTTCTTTGAATGTTTAGTAGAATTCACCTGTAAAGCCATCTGGTCCTGGACTTTTGTTTGTAGGGAGTGTTTTTATTACGTATTCAATTTCATTTCTTATGATGGATCTGTTCAAATGATCTATTTATTCTTGATTCAGTTTTGGAGGGCTGTATGTCTCTAGAAAGTAGTCCACTTTTTCTAGGTTTTCAAATTTGCTCCACTTCTTCTAGGTTTTCAAATTTGCTGGCATAAAATTGTTCATAGTTATGGTTTTCTGTATTTTTGCAGTATCCATTGAGATTTCTTCTTTTTCATGTCTTACTGTGTTCTCTCTCTTCTTGGTGATTCTGGCCACAGGTTTGTCAATTTTGTTTATGCTTTTGAAGAACCAGTTCTTGGTTTTATTGTTTTTTTTTTCTATTGTTTTTTGAATTTCTATTTTATTGTTTTCCTCTCTAATTGTTATGATTTCCTTCCTTCTGCTAACTTTAGGCTTTATTTGTTTTTCTTTTTCTTTCTTTTTCTTTTTTTAAGGGATGCACTCATGGCATATGGAAGTTCCCAGGCTAGGGGTCAAATCAGAGCTGTAGCTGTCATCTATACCACAGCCACAGCAATGCTGGATCCCAGCTCCCAGTAAACTATACCACAGCTCCCAGTAACCTATACCACAGCTCCCAGTAACACCAGAACCTTAACCCACTGATCAGGGCTAGGAATCAAACCTGCATCCTCCTGGGTATCAGTCAGTTTCCTTACTGCAGAGTGAAGATGGGAATTCCTGTTATTCTTTTTCTAATTATTTTAGTTGATAGGTTAAGTTGTTGATTTTTTTTTTCTTCTTTTTTGAGGAAGGCCTATGTTGCTAAGAACTTCCCTCTAAGAAGTGCTTTTTTGGCATCCATAGATTTTGAAGAGTTGTGTTTTCATTGTCATTTGCCTTGAGGTATTTTTAATTTCCCTTTTGATTTCTCATTGACCCACTGGTTTCTTAGTAGCATGCTGTTTAATCTCCAAGTAGTCAGTTTTATTTCTCATTTCTCTTTCTGTGGTTGATTTCTAGTTTCATGCCTTTATGGTCTGAAAAGATGCTTGAAATAATTTCTGTACTCTTAAATTTGCTGAGGTTAGTTTCATGCCCCAGTATGTGGTCAATTCTTGAGAATGTTCCATGTGCACTTGTGTATATATATATACATACATATATATATATATATTTTATGTGATGTCCTGAGAATATCAAGTAACTCTTCTATTGTGTCATTTAGGATCTCTTTTGCCTTATTTTCTGTCTATATTTGTCCATTGATGTGAGTGGGGTATTCCCATCAATTTCTCCTTTTATGTCTGTTAGTATTGTATGTATTTGTGTGCTCTCATATTAGAGGCATACGTACGTATTGATGTGTATAATATGCTATTCTTGATCATTTTGTCATTAAATAGTGTCTTCTTTGTCTTTCTTTTTTTTTTTTTTTTTTCTCTAACCTATTTTTTTTTTAATTATTTTCCCACTGTACAGCAAGGGGGTCAGGTCATCCTTAGATGTATACATTGCAGTTACAGTTTTTTCCCCCACCCTTTCTTCTGTTGCGACATGAGTATCTAGACATAGTTCTCAATGCTATTCAGCAGGATCTCCTTATAAATCTATTCTAGGTTGTGTCTGATAAGCCCAAGCTCCCGATCCCTCCCACTCCCTCCCCCTCCCATCAGGCAACCACAAGTCTTTTCTCCAAGTCCATGATTTTCTTTTCTGAGGAGATGTTCATTTGTGCTGGATATTAGATTCCACTTATAAGTGATATCATATGGTATTTGTCTTTGTCTTTCTGGCTCATTTCACTCAGTATGAGATTCTCTAGTTCCATCCATGTTGCTGCAAATGGCATGATGTCATCCTTTTTTATGGCTGAGTAGTATTCCATTGTGTATATATACCACATCTTCCGAATCCAATCATCTGTTGATGGACATTTGGGTTGTTTCCATGTCCTGGCTATTGTGAATAGGGCTGAAATGAACATGCGGGTGCATGTGCCTCTTTTAATTAGAGTTTTGTCCGGATAGATGCCCAAGAGTGGGATTGCAGGGTCATATGGAAGTTCTATGTATAGATTTCTGTTGTTATTATTATTGTTGCTATTTCTTGGGCCGCTCCCACGGCATATGGAGGTTCCCAGGCTAGGGGTTGAATCGGAGCTGTAGCCACCGGCCTACGCCAGAGCCACAGCAACGCAGGATCCGAGCTGCGTCTGCAACCTACACCACAGCTCACGGCAACGCCGGATCGTTAACCCACTAAGCAAGGGCAGGGATCGAACCCGCGACCTCATGGTTCCTAGTCGGATTCGTTAACCACTGCGCCACGACGGGAACTCCATATGTATAGATTTCTAAGGTATCTCCAAACTGTTCTCCATAGTGGCTGTACCAGTTTACATTCCCACCAGCAGTGCAGGAGGGTTCCCTTTTCTCCACAGCCCCTCCAGCACTTGTTATTTGTGGATTTATTAATGATGGCCATTCTGACTGGTGTGAGGTGGTATCTCATGGTAGTTTTGATTTGCATTTCTCTTATAATCAGCGATGTTGAGCATTTTTTCATGTGTTTGTTGGCCATCTGTATATCTTCCTTGGAGAAATGTCTATTCAGGTCTTTTGCCCATTTTTCCATTGATTGATTGGTTTTTTTGCTGTTGAGTTGTATAAGTTGCTTGTATATTCTAGAGATTAAGCCCTTGTCAGTTGCATCATTTGAAACTATTTTCTCCCATTCTGTAAGTTGTCTTTTTGTTTTCTTTTGGGTTTCCTTTGCTGTGCAAATGCTTTTCAGTTTGATGAGGTCCCATGGGTTTATTTTTGCTCTAATTTCTATTGCTTTGGGAGACTGACCTGAGAAAATATTCATGATGTTGATGTCAGAGAGTGTTTTGCCTATGTTTTCTTCTAGGAGTTTGATGGTGTTCTGTCGTATATTTAAGTCTTTCAGCCATTTGGAGTTTATTTTTGTGCATGGTGTGAGGGTGTGTTCTAGTTTCATTGCTTTGCATGCAGCTGTCCAGGTTTCCCAGCAATGCTTGCTGAATAGACTTTCCTTTTCCCATTTGATGTTCCTGCCTCTCTTGTCAAAGATTAATTGACCATAGGTGTCAGGGTTTATTTCCGGATTCTCTATTCTGTTCCATTGGTCTGTCTGTCTGTTTTGATACCAGTACCACACTGTTTTGATGACTGTGGCTTTGTAGTATTTCTTGAAGTCTGGGAGAGTTATGCCTCCTGCTTGGTTTTTGTTTCTCAGGATTACTTTGGCGATTCTGGGTCTTTTGTGGTTCCATATAAATGTTTGGATTGTTTGTTCTAGTTCTGTGAACAATGTCATGGGTAATTTGATAGGGATTGCATTGAATCTGTAGGTTGCTTTGGGTAGGATGGCCATTTTCACAATATTGATTTTTCCAATCCAGGAACATGGAATATCTTTCCATTTCTTTACATCTTCTTTGATTTCTTTGATTAAAGTTTTATAGTTCTCGGCATATAGGTCCTTTACCTCTTTGGTCAGGTGTATTCCAAGGTATTTGATTTTGTGAGGTACAATTTTAAAAGGTATCATTTTTTTGTATTCCTTTTCTAATGTTTCATTGCTGGTATACAGAAATGCAACTGACTTCTGAATGTTAATCTTATATCCTGCCACTTTGCTGAATTTATTAATCAGTTCAAGGAGTTTTGGGGTTGAGTCCTTAGGGTTTTCTACGTATAGTCTCATGTCATCTGCATACAGTGACAGTTTGATCTCTTCTCTTCCTATATGGATGCCTTTGATTTCTTTTGTTTGTCTAATTGCTGTGGCTAGGACTTCCAAAACTATGTTGAAGAGCAGTGGTGAGAGTGGGCATCCCTGTCTTGTTCCAGATTTGAGTGAGAAGGCTTTCAGTTTTTCCCCATTGAAGATTATATTTGCTGTGGGTTTATCATAAATGGCTTTGATTATATTCAGGAATGTTCCCTCTATACCCACTTTGGCGAGGGTCTTGATCATGAATGGATGTTGAACTTTGTCAAATGCTTTTTCTGCGTCTATTGAGATGATCATATGATTTTTGACCTTTTTTTTGTTAATGTGGTGTATGATGCTGATTGATTTGCATATGTTGAACCATCCTTGTGACCCTGGGATGAACCCAACCTGGTCATGGTGTATAATTTTTTTGGTATGTTGTTGGATTCGGTTGGCTAAGATTTGGTTGAGAATTTTTGCATCTATATTCATCAATGATATTGGCCGATAGTTTTCTTTTTTGGTGGTATCTCTGTCTGGTTTTGGAATGAGGGTGATGGTGGCCTCATAGAATGTCTTTGGGAGTATTCCTTCTTTTTCAACCTTTTGAAAGAGTTTAAGGAGGATGGGCACCAATTCCTCTTTATATGTTTGATAAAATTCACCTGTGAAGCCATCTGGTCCTGGACTTTTATTTGTAGGGAGTGATTTTATGACCTCTTCAATTTCATTTCTAGTGATAGGTCTGTTCAGTTGGTCTGTTTCTGCTTGATTCAGTTTTGGCAAGCTGTAAGATTCTAGAAAATTGTCCATTTCTTCCAGATTGTCAAACTTGTTGCAATACAGTTGTTCATAGTATTCTCTTATGGTTTTTTGTATTTCTGCTGTATCTGTTGTGAGTTCTCCTTTTTCATTTATAATTTTGGTTATTTGGGTTCTTTGTCTCCTCTTTTTAGTGAGTCTGGCCAGGGGTTTGTCAATTTTGTTCACCTTTTCAAAGAACCAGCTCTTGGTTTTATTAATTTTCTCTATTGTTTTTTGAGTCTCTATTTTATTGATTTCTTCTTTGATCTTTATAATTTCCTTCCTTCTGCTGACTTTAGGACTTTTTTGTTCTTCTTTTTCTAATTCATTTAGGTGGAGGGTTAAGTTGTCAATTTGGGATCTTTCTTCTTTTTTGAGAAAGGCCTGGATTGCTATAAATTTCCCTCTGAGCACTGCTTTCGCAGCATCCCATAGATTTTGAGAGGTTGTGTCTTCATTATGATTTGTTTCAAGGTAGTTTTTAATTTCCTTCTTGATTTCCTCATTGACCCATTGGTTTTTTAGTAGCATGTTGTTTAGTCTCCATGGAGTAGGTTTTTTCTCTTTGCTTTTCCCCTGGTTGATTTCTAATTTCATGGCATTGTGGTCAGAGAAGATACTTGAGATAATTTCTACGCTCCTAACTTTA
Source organism: Sus scrofa (assembly GCF_054392235.1). Taxonomy (NCBI): domain Eukaryota; kingdom Metazoa; phylum Chordata; class Mammalia; order Artiodactyla; family Suidae; genus Sus; species Sus scrofa. The sequence continues at coordinate 111,434,652 of NC_139385.1, read as the reverse complement.
TTGAGATTCGCTTTGTGTCCCAATATGTGGTCGATTCTTGAGAATGTTCCATGAGCATTTGAGAAGAATGTGTATTCTGCTTTTTTTGGATGTAGTGTCCTGAAGATATCAATTAAGTCTAACTTTTCTATTGTTTCCTTTAGGATCTCTGTTGCTTTATTGGTTCTCTGTCTAGAGGATCTGTCCATTGATGTGAGGGGGGTATTTAGGTCTCCTACTATGATTGTATTCTCATCAATATCTCCCTTTATGTCTGTTAATATTTGTTGTGTGTATCTGGGTGCTCCTGTATTTGGGGCATATATGTTGACAATAGTAACATCCTCTCCTTGGATGGATCCCTTAATCATTAAATAGTGTCCTTCTTTGTCTTTCTTTATGCCTTTTGTTTTAAAGTCTATTTTGTCTGATATGTGCGTTGCGACTCCTGCTTTTCTGTCATGTCTATTGGCGTGAAATATTTTTCCCCACCCTTTCACTTTCAATCTATATGTATCTTTTGTCCTAAGGTGAGTTTCTTGTAGGCAGCATATTGAAGGTTTTTGCCTTTTTATCCACTCAGCCACTCTGTGTCTTTTGATTGGGGCATTCAGTCCATTGACATTGAAGGTGATAATTGATAGATGATTATTTATTGCCATTTGAACCTCGTGTTCCAGTTGATTCTATGGTTCTCCATTTTTTTTTTTTTTTTTTTTTTTGGTTGGATGATCTCCTGTTATGATCTGCTTGAGTGGTTTTTTTTTCATTTTTTGCAAATGCAATATTTGGTTTTGGCTTGTGATTGCCCTGTTTTTTAAGTATGCTAACCCCTTCCCATAATTGTGTGTTTTAGCCTGATGGTCCTGTAAGTTCAAACACTTCATTACTATATTAAAATTAAGAAGAGAGACATACATATAAACAAAAAGGGTTATTTACCTCCTGACATCCCTTGCCCACATTTTATGGTTTTGATGACTCTTTTTTATTTTTTTCTTTTTAATTTTATTTTGTTTGAAGCATGTTCATGATTAAATCTGTATGCTGGCTTATTTGAGTGACTTCTCTCTGATTGCAGTTTCCTCAGTCCTAGTTCTTCCTCTTCTTCTTCTTCTTTTTTTTTTTTTTTCTTTTCTTTTTTCTTCCCTTTCCTTCCTTTCTTTTTGGTTTAGAGAATCCCTTTCAATATTTCCTTTAACCTGGGTTTTGTGTTGCTGTATTCTTTAAGTTTTTGTTTGTTGGGAAAAATTTTTATTTCCCCTTCTATTTTAAATGATATTCTTGCTGGATAGAGTATTCTAGGTTGCATATTTTTTCCTTTGAGCACTTTAAATATCTCTTGCCATTCCCTCCTGGCCTGTAGTGTTTCTGTAGAGAAATCAGCTGATATTCTTATGGGGGTTCCCTTGTAGGTAACATTCTGTTTTTCTCTTGCTGCCTTGAGGATCCTCTCTTTATCACTAACTTTTGCCATTTTTATTATGATGTGTCTTGGTGTGGGTCTGTTTGGGTTCAGTTTGTTTGGGGCCCTCTGTGCTTCTTGTATCTTGAACCCAGTATCCTTTAGATTTGGGAAGTTGCCATCGATAATTTCTTCAAATATATTTTCCATCCCCTTATCTTTTTCTGCTCCTTCTGGAATTCCTATTATGCGTAGATTGGCCCGCTTTATATTATCCCATAGGTCTCTTATATTGCTTTCCAGTTTTTTGATTCGGTTTTCTGTCTGTTGACCAGATTGAGTGATTTCCATTATTCTATCTTCCATATCACTGATTCGTTCTTCTGCATTATTCATTCTGGTTTTTACTGCCCCTAGTTCAGTTTGCATCTCTGCAAATGAATGTTCTAGTTTTTCTTGGCTCCTCCTTATATTTTCTAGTTCCTTTCTGAGGGTATCTGCATTACTGTTCATATCTTCTCTTAATTCCTTCAGTATTTTCACTATTTCTCTTTTGAAGTCCAGGTCTGTCAGACTGCAGAGGTCTGTTTCATTGTTGAATGTTTTAGGTGAGTTCTCCTGTTGGTTTGACTGGGAGTGGTTTCTCAGCTTCTTCATCTTGCTTGTTGTTTTCTTTCTCCTGAGGGAGTTGTACTCTCCGTGATCGGGCAGTGTTTGCCTTGTCACTGCCGTGGAATATTTCCTGAGGGCTGGTGTTGTTGGTCAATCTTTTTTGAGGCAGTGTGGCTTTTCTGGAGTGTTGATGGGGCTAACAGTGTTTCTTTGAAGCAAAGGAGGACTTCCTGAGGGCAGACAGGACTGAGAGGTCCACACCGTGATGGTAGCAGATTTCACTTGGCCATGCAGAGCTTGCTCTGGTGTTTTTAGGCTGTGGGGTTCTTGCAGGGGGTTGGCGGTGTTGGGCAGCTGCTTTTTAGGGGTGCATCACCCCCTGGGGGCTGGAGCAGCTATCTGGGGCACTGAGAACCTGAGAGGCTCTTCCCTAGGGCAGCCCAACTCAGAAGGACAGCCTGAGAATGTAGGCGGATCTTTTCACAGTCTGGCCAAGCTTGTTGCAGCTTTTCTGGGCTGCAGGGGGTCCTGCCTGGAGCTGGCAGTCCTATGCAGCTGATCCACTAGGGCACCCCCTGGGTGTTTGGGCGGGTAGCAGGGCCGTTGGAAACTCAGAGGCTCCTCCCCGGGGCAGCCCGACTCAGAAAAACTGTCCGAGAATTAGGCAGATCTATTCACGGCCTGGCTAGGCTTGTTCTAGCTCTTCTAGGCTGCAGGCCTTTTCTCGGGGGCTGGTGCTGTTTGGTGCTGCTCTGCGGAAGTGTAGCCCCTCCAAAGGGCAAGCAGGCCTGTGCAGGGACAGCCCCTGGGGTGGTAGGCTTCAGGCAATTGTTGAGGCCAGCCCTCCTGGATGGCAGGCAGCCCCAGGTCCATGAGAGCGTAGGGTGTGGCGGGGGTGGGGGGAGGGGATGCACTGGGAAGCAGAGTTTCCAGCTAGCTAGCGGGCCTGTCAGCTTGCTGTGGCGTGGGGGGTATTCTATGGGGACCCACCCCTTCTTCTCTCCCCTCCCCAGCACGGGTGCAGACCAGGCTCTTCTCCCAGGTTCCCTCTGATGTGGCTTTCCCCTTCCCCACTCCTGGAGTATTGCTCCCTTCCTCTGCGACAGCTTTGTTTTCTAGTCTCCCAGGCAGTCTCTGCCCGGTCAACTGGTTTCTAGACCTCCCAAGCAGTTTCCGCTCTGCCCCGCCCCCCTAGCCCGGGGACTAATCTCTGGAGCCGAGGTCTCGGTGCCCAGCCCCCACCCAGGCGGCGCCCCCCGGCCCTTTCTCGGGGACTAACCTTCTGCGGCGAGGTCTCGGTGCCCAGCCCCCCTCCCAGGCGTCCCCCGGCCCTCTCTCAGGGATTAACCTTCGGAGGCGAGGTCTCGGTGCCCAGCCCCCACCCAGGCGTCCCCCGGCCCCCTCTCGGGGACTAACCTTCGGCAGCGAGGTCTCGGTGCCCAGCCCCCACCCAGGCGTCTCAATTTTTGGTGACTCTGCCCGTAGTTCAGATGGTACGTTGGGTTCTTGATCGGCTTTTCCGTACTCCAACTTACTGCTACACTCTTCTCGGCATCTGGAGATTCCTCCGGTTCGTTTGATCTTTCGCCCGGTAGGTGACTTTCCAGGGTGCGGGATCCCTTTCTCCTCCGCAGTTCCCTTTCGGGAGCCCCCGTCTCGCTCGGATTCGCCTTCTCTCACTCTCCTCTTTTCTCCTGTTCTGCCCAATAATGTCACGAATTTCTTGCCGTTATTGGAGTTTAGGTTCCTCTGCCAGCGATTGGTTGCTGTTCTGTGCGAGTCATTTATTCTGTAGATGTGCTTTTTTTGTTGTGTTTGTGGGAGAGGGCGAGCGTGTCTTCCTACTCCTCTGCCATCTTGTCCGCTCTACTTCTTTGTCTTTCTTTATGACCTTTGTTTTAAAGTCTATTTTCTCTGATATGAGTATTGCAACTCCAGCTTTTTTGTCATTTCCTTTCACAGGAAATTTCTTCTTCCATCCCCTCACTTTCAATTTATATGTGCCCTTTGCCCTAAGGTGATTCTTTTGTAGGTAACACATTGAAGGCTCTTTTTTCTTTTGTATCCAATCTGCCACTCTATGTCTTTTGATTGGAGCATTTAGTCCATTGATATTTAAAGTAATTATTGATAAATATGTATTGTCATTTTTAATTTTGTTTTCCAGTTGATTCTCTGTTTCTCTTTTGTTCATTTCTTTTCTTTTCTTTTCTTTTTTTTTGTCTTTTTGCCTTTTCTAGGGCTGCTCCTGTGGCATATGGAGGTTCCCAGGCTAGGGGTCTAATCAGAGCTACAGCCACCAGCCTACGCCAGAGCCATGGCAACACAGGATCTAAGCCACATCTGCAACCTACACCACAGCTCAGGGCAACACCGGATCCTTAACCCACTGAGCAAGGGCAGGGATCGAACCCGAACCTCATGGTTCCTAGTCGGATTCGTTAACCACTGAGCCATGATGGGAACTCCTCATTTCTTTTTTTGATTTTCTTTTATGTTTGTGTCTTCTTTTTAGTTTTTGTATTTAGTTTTTAGTATTGTTTGTTTCTGATTTGTGGTTGCCCTGTTTTTCAAGTATGTTAACCCCTTCCTATAGCCACTTTCTTTAACTTGATATTCATATAGGTTCAAGCGCATTTTAAAAAAAGGGTCTAGATTTTCTTAATTTCTTTCCCCACACTTTATGATTTTGTTGTCCTTTTTTATATCTTCATGTTTATCCTTTTGCTGTTCCTTGCCTTGTATTTATCGTCACTTTTACAAGTTTTTTTTTTTTCTTTTAGATCTGTGTACTGGCTTATTTAGTGATTACTTTCTCATTGTGATTTCCTCCATCCATGTTATATCTCCTTACTTCCTTCCCATTTAGAGAACTTTCAGTATTTCTTTTGATTTTTTGCATTCCACTTAGAGTTTATTTTACTTTTTTTTTTTTAGAGTCCATGACTTATTTTTTTAATGATTTTTATTTTTTCCGTTATAGTTGGTTTACAGTCTTCTGTCAATTTTCCACTGTAAAGCAAAGTGACCCAGTCATACATACATATATGCATTCTTTTTCTCACATCATCCCCCATCATGCTCCATCACAAGTGACTAGATATAGTTCCCAGTGCTGTACATCAGGATCTCACTGCTTATCCATTCCAAATGCAATCGTTTTCAGCTATTAACCCCAGATTCCCAGTCCATTCTACTCCCTCCCCCTCCCTCTTGGCAACCAAATTTCTGTTCTCTAAGCACGAATAAACCTTTCCACAGAAAAGAAATTCATGAGGAGAACAATATTTTAGAATGGGTTTGGTATTGCTATATTCTTTTAGCTTTTGTTTGTTGCTAGTCAGATTTGTTAACTGCCTGAGCCATGACAGGAACTCCTCAATCCCCTTTTATTTTTGTTCTCCTTCTGGAACCCCTATTATGAATAGATTGGCTCACTTTTAACTATCCCATACACCTTATATTCCATTCATGTTTTGTTTTGTTTTTTCATTTGGTTTCCTGTCTGCTGTCCTGATCAGAAGATTTCTATTATTCTATCCATTATTCTATCTTCCAATTACGTATTTGTTCCTCTGCATTTTTCATTATGCTCTTCAATGCTTTTATCTCAGCTTGCATCTCTGCAAATTAATTTTCAAATTTTTCTTTCTTCCTCTTTACATTTTCTAGTTCCTGTCTAAAGTAATCTGTGTTACTGTTCATATCCACTCTTAATTCCTTCAGTATTTTCACTATCTCCTTTTTGAACTCTGTTTTCATTAGGCTGCAGAGGTCTATTTAATTGTTTGCTATTTCAGGGGAATTCTCCTGTTGTTTGGACTAGTCATGGTTCCTAAGGTTCTTCATTTTCCTTATATTTTTCTTATTCTGTAAGTTTACGGCCTCCAGCTCCATTTTTCTTTTCTTTCTTAAGATTGCTTTGGATATTTGAGTTTCCACACAAATTTAAAACTTGCTTTTGGCTTTTGTGTTTCAATACAAATTAAAATTTTTTTTGTTATGGTTCTGTGAAAAACGCCATTGGTAACTTGATATGGATTGCACTGAATCTGTAGATTGTCTTGGGTAGTAGAGTCATTTTGATAGTGTTGATTCTCCTAATCCAAGAGCATGGTATATCTTACCATCTGTTTATGTCGTCTTTGATTTCTTTCATCAGCATTTTATAGTTTTCAGAGTACAGGTATTTTACCTCTTTAGTTAGGTTTATTCCTAAGTATTTTATTCTCTTTGATGTTATGAACCATTTCTTCTTTTAGCCCATTATATTGTTTATATTATCAAAGCATATAATGATATACATATCAGTGTATGTATGTGTGTGTGTGTGTGTGTATATATATATATATATATATATGTAAAATTGCTGTTTCTCATTCTTGATGATTTTTTTGTTCCCTTATATTCTTGAACATTATAAAGCCTTGCTTCCAGCACTGTGTGTATATCATAAAAAAGAATTTCTCACAAATGTTTAAGCATTTAAGTTTGCAGATGGGAAAGCATTGTGCTTCAGTGAGTTTGAAATAAGCTAGTCTAAGAGATAGTAAAGTAACACTGCTATTTTATTATGGTAGACTACCTACAAGTTTCCTATATCTTTCTAGTCTCATTATTTTCTAAAAAATTAGCAATTTGAGCAATTTCAAATTCTATTAGGAAATGCCATAGTTATTTTTGCATTATAGGGATAAATTTCTTATTTATGTCTGTATTTCACACCTGGATTCCAGCTGTTTAGTTCAAAATAGAGTTTAGTTCAAAAATACTCTGTATTTTAAAAATAAGCACCTTTTGGTGACAAATGTTCGCATGTATTTGTATAGTTATTAAAGTAAGTTATATCGGATATCATAAAATGGTAGTAGGGAGATGTGACCATAACAATTCCCTATTTTCCCTGTTGAAAACTGATTTTAGGCTCAAAGACCTTATGTTTTGATAGAGGTTGCTTCTCTTACTTTCATTTTTGAATTGAAAACACACAGAGGAAAAGAGATTGGTAGGGAAGTGAACTAAAGTTCAAGGCTCTGACTGATGTAGGGAAAGAGAGAATGATTTTCATTTTCTATTGCTATATTGAGGTCAGCTGGTTGGATAATAAATTATGTCATCAGGATACAAGAATATGTCATGGAATCCAAGGAAAGAAAGAACAAGTTAATGAGGAACCAAAATCAGGAAATAGAAATATGTCAGGAAATAAAAGTGTTGTGCATTTCTAGAGTTCATGGTTTGTTATTCATGTTCCTTTTTGCACACATTTCTTTTTTTCAAGTAGTAATTCTACAAAGTCATAAGAATTGATCACCAGTCCAAATAATCAACTCAACCTAATTATCATCTCTAAATGTCATTTCAATTTTAATAGAGGATGAGCTGGTAGGATTGGGTTGGGGAATACATGCTCATTTCGTTAAATCAGCTAGCTGAGAGGAAATGTTCATGTAATATACATTCAGGGACTAGGGTGGAGGATAGTTCTCAGAGAAGTGGTAGAGCCCTGTTAGTTATGATTATAAACAAATAATATAAAAATATAACATAATAATGTTGTAAACAGTTATGTAATATTATTTGTGTATCATTATGTTCCAGTTAAAATGTTTAGCTTTTCACATTTTTCATGATCATAAATTAACTATCTGCTTCAATCAGACTTTATTTCCAACACCACACCAAAACATCAAGATTGCAAAGGTTCTACCTTCTATTACTTCTGATGGTCAGTTTTCTCTCCTCATCTATCAGTAGCACTTGACATAGTTGGTTATAATTTTATCTTCCTTTATCCTCTTTATGGCTTGCATAATACCACAAAACTACTGAGTTTCCTCCTAACTCATGAAATCTTCTCTCATTTTTTGTTGCTACTTTATCTTCCTAACATCTTAAATGTCAGAATTCCCTAAAACATAATTCATAGTTCAGTTTTTTATCTACCCTCATTCCCTGGTTGATTATTTTTCTGGTCTCAGCTCCACATGTTATCTGCTATAAATGCTGATGACTTCAATTTTTATGTCCAATTCTGACTGTTCTCTCAACCAACAGACTTACATGTCTATTTGGAGTTTTAATGATCTTAAAATCAATAAGCCTGACACAAATCTACTTATATAGCCCTTTTCAACTATTCTTCCTGAAACGTTGTCCATCTGTAGTTATTTAAGCAAAACAAAATGAAAAAAAAGAGCTACTCTTGAAATTCAGAAAAATATTGTACACTAAAATAAGCTAAATAAAGACATTTTTAGATAAAAACTAATAAAGTATCACAGATCGAAGGAAATTATACCAGACAGAAAATAAGAATTTTAGGAAGAAATGTGTAGCATTGGGAATGGAAATATATATGTGAATGTAAAAGGTAATTTTTATTTTATTTTTAAATACACATTGTTGTTTAATATAAAATCATACTATATTATAAGCTTTGAATGTACATCAATGTAACACATATATCAACTATGCCTAAATGACTGGGGGGTAAGTGGGCATATATAGTTGCAAGCTTTCTCTATTTTGTGTGAAATGATAAACCCTTAATACTAAGTAGACTGAAAATTTAAGGGTATATAGTCTAATCTCTAGAGTAACTAGTAAAAACAGTGAGATCAGGTACAGGTAAAAAGCCAATAGATAATTAAAATTATTAAAATATTTAATTCACTTGTAAAGTAAAAGAAAGAAGAGAAGAATAAAAAATAGAGGGGACAAGCAGTGTTAAATCCAACCAAATAAATTTAATGGACACGCTTCATTTAGAAGGCAGAGATTTCAAATTGAATCAAAGCAAATCCAATTATATACCTTCTCAAGAGATTACATATGTGTTACATATGTATATGCATATACATAGCCAGAATGTTCAATGTGTGGAAAGAGAAAAAAATTACCATGCAAACTATAAGCGTGAAAAGGCTAGAATGAAAATTTTCATATCATATACAGAGGAACAAAATATAAAAGCAGGCAAAGGTAAAAGGGCAGTTATGTACAGAGTAATAACAGTGAGAATGACTGTAACCTTCTCACCAGAACTCATCTAAGATTAAAAGTAAAAAGATGGGAAAAGATATATAATGAAAACTCTTAACCTTAAAGGTTGAGGTGGCTATATTCAAGTGTTGAAGAAAAAAAAAAAAAAACGAAAAACAAGATAGTCAATCCAGAATTCTATACCCAGCAGCAATTTGAAAAAAAAAAAATGATTAGATAAACAGAAGCTGAAAGAAGTTGTGGCCAGCAGACCTGCACTACAAGATATGTAAAAAGAAGTTCATCGGGAGGAAGGAAAATCATATGAGAAAGAAACTTGGATCTATACAAGGGAATGAAGAACTCTAGAAATGGTTATTATGTATGTAAATACAAAATATTTATTTTCTCATTCTCTAATGTCTTTAATTTCCTTAAAAGCCAATCTATTCTTCAAGTAAAAACAATAACAACCTATTGAAGCATTTATAACCTACGTGAAGGAAAATATGAATGAAAAAGCCCAGAGAACAGGAAGCAGATATTAAAGTATGTTGTCAGCTCTTATATTGTATGTAAAATGAAATAAGAGCATTTGGAGGAAATATTTTATAAATTAAAGTTACGTATTATAAACTGTGATGTGACCACTGCAAAATAAAAGTACAGGTTATTAGCCAAGAGTGTAGGTAAAATAGACTACTAAAAACTATTTGATTTGGGGGTCTGTTTCTCTGCTCCAGCAATAAAGGCTTAATTGCCCTTTGTCCATACCAAGTACAGAGACAGTCAAAACCTATGAAACAACTGTTTTCATACATTGGACAATAGGCAGGACTGTTATCAATGAGAGAAGGAAACCAACAAAGGGAACCCCGCAATTTCCCTGGCTTCATTCCAGGAAGCACCTTCTAGATTGCAATGAAGTAAGCGGGTAAACAAACAGAATACGATTATTTTGAAGAATGTCCAGAAATGAAAGTTCAGGGAACCTGAGTTGATTGCAGCCTAGAATTCTCAGAGGAAAATGTGAGAAAAGAGAGATCTACACAGAGAGAGCTTCAAAGGCATGTAAAGTGGGGAGGAACTCTCATCTTTGAACTGAGCTTGGATCTTCATCGAAGGCCATGAGGTTGGGAAGAAAATGACAGGAAACAATTATTAACCATTCCAAGAACTCACAATATTTTGGGAATATTTGCATTCCCACCAGCAAGAACAGAGAAGATTTTTAATACACAAGGTGACCAGTTGAGTCTTAAGTAGGCTATTGCCTCACTAGGAGATTTAAAGGAAGCTTAGTCCAGGAGTTCCCGTTGTGGCGCAGTGGTTAACGAATCCAACTAGGAACCATGAGGTTGCGGGTTTGATCCCTGCCCTTGCTCAGTGGGTTAACGATCTGGCGTTGCCGTGAGCTGTGGTGTAGGTTGCAGACGCGGCTTGAATCCCGCGTTGCTGTGGCTCTGGTGTAGGTTGGTGGCTACAGCTCCTATTAGACCCCTAGCCTGGGAACCTCCATATGCTGTGGCAGTGGCCCAAGAAATGGCAAAAAAGACAATAAATAAATAAAGGAAGCTTAGTCCAAAGACTACTCTGGATTTAATCTAAGAAGTTTCAAAAGCAGGATTTACAAAGCTCCACCTGATTTCAAATAACTTTAATATATGCCATATCAAAGTCCTTCTGAATGATGACAGCTTCTTGTAAGCATCATGTAGAGGAGAAGCTACCTGCTCTCACCAAGTCAGCACAGACTGCCAGACTTGTAAGGCCATTGGACTTTCCAGCCCCAGCCAAGTTCCCAAATGAGTGCAGCCACATAGTGATCCTAGAAACACCACATGAGGTAAAAGGACTGGTAGCCCATAGAATCATGATAAAGCCTAAGTCTTTTCAACCACTAGATTTTGGGGTAGTTATGCAGAAATAGATAACTGAAATATGAAGAATGTGCTCTATTTGGAAGTGGCCAAGGAGGAGGATGAATAGGAAGGATCTTCCAGAAGGTGAAACTTAGAACCATAGAGAACAATGTACTAAGGAACTCTTCCCGGGAAGCAGAACTGTGGATTATTCGGGGAACAGTCTGAATTTACAAGATATTAAATTTACAGGATATTTGCAGGATTTTTGCTGGAGTTATCCTGTCTCTTTTATACTAATGTTGATATGCAGGTTGCAGATGATTTTTCTCTTTAATGGATAAGTCTGTGGGTCATGAAGTACAGGAAATGCCATGTGGTAGAATAAATTACACATTCTCTTCTAGTATTCTAACAAATTGCAATTTGCTATAATATGGGGTAACCTGTTTTTCAATGCTTTTCAAAGTAAGGAGCTTCTCACTAAGTGAGTTTTGTAAACTCCATTCCAGGAATGGAGCTGCTGTGATCGTGTCTCTGACATGCATTAGAGCAATAGCTTAACTTTACAGTAATGCCACCGTATGTTAGTTTGGTCCCAAAGTTTACGAGTTTTAAAATCACTCCTGAGACTTACTTGTCATTGGAAAGGAGGAATCTATAGAATGTAAACACATAGTCTGAGAAGATGGCAGAAAGATGAGACTTAAGTCTGAGAGAGATATTAATTTGAACTTCATAGGCTGGTAGCAAACTTTGAAGACTGCAGAAAAAAATATGTGCTGGTACAGCATTAAGCCTAGCTGTTTATGACTTTTTACTTTATGATTCTGCACTTTTATGCTTTGTATCCTATCATTTTTTCCCTAGCATTTGTTCAATAAACATTGTATCCCCAGGACTTTGAGAAGGCACAATAAATAAGGGAAGGAGAAGAAGTAAGATTTAGAGGTTCCCTGCCTCAATGTTGCCCTTAAAACTGTCCAGTCTAGTATCTGAAATCACTCAGGATAAGAAGTGTTATTTTCTCCTTTACAAGCTCTCTGAGAGCTCATCTGATCTCAAACGCAAATAGTTTTTCTTTTAAGAAGGCTTCATTAAGCCAGAGGGACTGTTACTTTGTACATGGTTATGTCCCTAGCCTGGATGGACCCTGATTGATGCCCTCTCTTAGATTTATTAGTATGCTCTGTGGCACTAGCATAGCTATTAAGAGTGAAAGCCTGGAAAAAATATTCAAGAATCTTATGCACTTGAATGCATTAGAGATAGAAACCCCTTTCCTTTTCTTCTTGCTGTTCAGAGTTGGCAAAAAACTTTGATTTCAAATCTATTTCAAGAGGAGTTAAAAAAAAAAAAAGTAACACATACATACAAAAGAAGTAAAACTCAAAAAATAGATTCAACACCAACAATGTATATCCAGGAATAGTTTTGTAAAGAATTTGTAACCCAAAGTGATGTAAATTGGCCTCAGTCCATTTCTTCATTTTTGGAGCCCAGATCTTTTTACTTAACTACTGGGATACATAGTTATGGTACCCAGCACCCCTTCATTTCAAAAGGGAAATAAGAAAGAGCTGCAGATTTCTCCTACCCTCCATGAAGGACAGAAGAAGCATTTATTGTTTGAATTTCCTTGATTTCTTTTTTGCATGTCACACACTGCTTAATTATGTATTGCTTCTGTCTCATAAGTAATCATTTCAAATAACACAGTGGCCCATGTTAAGGAAATGATTCATCTTCCTAATGTATTTGAAACTATGGTTTGCAGTGCTATTTTAGACACTACATTATAATTCTGTGTTATGCAAAACATCTTTGGAGGCTAAAATTAATGTCGATAAGAAGCTTATGCAACAGGAAAAATGAACACAGGGCCAAGAAAAGCAAAAATAAACCCCTCCTTCCTGACTCTTCTGCAGTCAATGAGACTGCACATTTAATATCCCAGACATAATAAGGCCTTTTGTGCAGCAAAGAAAGGAAAGAGGGGGGAAAAAAACAACCTAAATACACCAGAGAAGTCTCTTACTTCCTGTGTTTCCTTCCCTGCCTCCTCCTACAAGTTCTCTTTATGTGATGTAGGGATTGTATATCTTTAATAAGATAAAAATAGAAGAAAATTTTCATGCCAATTTAAAAGTAAATTAATATTGACTGTTTTGTCAATTCAGGGTTTCTGAGTCAATAGAAGAAAATGTGAAAGATTAATCTCAGAAAATTTTAGACCATTGAATAAAGATTGATGAAATATATTTAGTGAGTTAATGAGTTAATTATCTTCACAGTCTAAAAGAAAGTTGTTTGCGGTCCAGAAACTGAAAAGGAAACTGTGCTAATGAGCATGATATTTTTTTTATTCAAGTGAACTCATTTTTTCCAAGGAGTAATCTCACATCTAATTAATGGCTATATATGTAAAGACAATTTCTACTCTGTATCATACATAAAAGCATTGAGTTTCTCTAACTCTGTCATCTGACTCTATATTTAATAAAGATGACCACGGCACTTAGAGCATAGCTAAGCAATTTGTTTTGGTTCTATGATTTTTGAAAGCAAGTGGGAACCTGAGAGAGATTGACAAATGTTACAAAGAGATATCCTGTAGAAACAGAATGGAAGAAAATCATACATATTGTATAACTTCTAGGCTTAAATAAAAAGAAAAACATAGTAGGGCCTCAAACACTTTTTCGAAACAAGAATCACAAAATAATTCTTCACTTTAAAAAAAAACCTCAGTTTTATAGGTGAGATTATTATAAGGTTTATTATCAAAATGATGAATTCAAAAATATTTGACTATAAAGGAATCCCTGTGAAAACTCAGATTTAGGCAAGAGAAGAAAGAGGTGGCAGAAAAGAGGAAGAAGCTGGGTAAATGGAGAAATGGTAACAGAACCAATAAGAAGTCAATTTTACAGTCCTTAGAATTTTCAAAGTATTGAAGGAGGATGTATCCTCATCTCATGTCTATTCTCTCACAATTTTTCAAACTCAATATCTGGTAAAAACAGGATTTTTTTGTTTATTGTTTGGTTCCCATCAGCACCTCAATATTATATGTGACACATTTGTATGAGGTCTCCCTTCCAACAAGATTTGCTCTGCTAACCACCTTTCCTCTCTGGAGTTGAAAGCATGTTGTATACAATGTTTTCCTATTAAAATAAGAATATAAAAAAGTGAAAAGTCAGAAAATACTACATTCCTTTATGAGAAAAGCAAATAATAATAATCATGACATCCTGTTTTACAACATTGTTTAAAAAAAAAAAATACCAAAAAAAAACACCTTTTATCTTTAGCACAAAGACAGAATAAAGTTGTCCAAAGTTGATAACACCCTATTTCACAGTTGAGTAAAATAAGGATTAGATGAATGACTTAACCACATTTATAGATAATAGAGCTAACTCTGATTCTAATCTTTGTCTAATTCCTTTAGGCTTCAATTGCTGAATAATTTTCCTCATGTGGCTTAAAATAACACTAAACATTTATTATCTCAAACAGTTTCTCTGGGTTAGTAATTTTGGAATGGCTTATAAGTGGTCCTGGTCCAGGCCTCCCAAGAGTTTGCACTCTTGTTGTTGACAGTAATTGCAGTCCTCCAAAGCTTCAACTAGTGCTGGGGAATCTGCTTCCAAGACAGCTCACTCTTGTGGCTGTCAAGTTGGTGCTGATTCTTGGCTGGAGGCCTCAGTTACTCACTATTTGAACCACTACATAGGGCTACTTCGTTGTCTTCACAAGGTGGCAACTGTTTTCCTACAGAGGAGTGCTATAAGAATAAAAACCACATGGCTTTGCTGGCCTATCCTCAGTCATGTTTGCGATATCCTATTCATCACACAGATTAGTCCTATCCAATGTGATGAGGAGGGTGGTGCCCAAGAATATAAATAATAGGAGGAGGTGATCCCTGGAAGCCATCTGGAAGGCTAGCTGCCACACCAGCTATGCCGTAAGCTTACTTTATGAATCTCTTTCATCCTTTTCTACTCCCATTTCTTGTTTTTAGCTTTTCCTTAAACTATGTAACTATTTGGGTGGTAATTTGATATACTTGCTTTGCTGTCTTTATCATTTGTCTTATATAGACAAACCAGACCATGAACTCCCTAAGGACAAGCACTAGAACTTCCATATTTGAACCATTTATAGCTCCTCTTATAATATTTTGAGCGTAATAGGTTCCCCATTGATCCTGAGTAAATGAACAACTAAATGAATGAGTCAATTGATGAAATGATGGAATGAATATATCTAACTCATCAACCGATGTGTCAGAATCAGGTTTAAAATAATCATTTCAGAGATTTAAGTCAGGAGTGCCAGAATTTATTGTCAGCAGGAAGGTCCCAGAGTAGATCAGATTTGCTTACCCTAGTACAAGCAGCTGCTTTACTCTTTGTTCTAGATCTCCTCTCTTCCAATTTCAGATAATCGTGGGTACTTTCCACATGAAAATCATGTGAAAAAAAACAATGACAAAATAACAGAAGAGAATAAAAATATACCAGGGAAAAATAACCAATAAATGTTCATACTCTATAAATTATAAACTTTTTGAAACAAAAGGAGTTTATTGGCTTAAATAATTCACTCATAGAAATGGCAAAGTCTACTGGCAGGTATATGTTTACTATCTTAAGAATTGCTACCTTGTTTTCCAAAGTGATTGTGCCATTTTACACTCCCACTAGTAGCCTATGAGAGTTCCAGTTCCTTCATCTCCTCACCAACACTTAATAGAGTCAATCCTTTTTTTTTTTTTTTTCCCATTCCTTTTATGGCCACCCTCAAAGCATATGGAAGTTCTCTGGCCAATCCAAATCCAAGACACAGTTGCAACCTTCACTGCAAGCTGAGGAAACACTGGATCCTTTAACCCATTGCACTGGGCTGGGGATCAAACCTGCACCTCTGCAGAGACCTGAGCTGCTGCAGTCAGCCACTGTGCCAGAGCAGGAAGTCTGGGTCCATCTTTTTTTTTTTTTTTTTGTCTTTTTAGGGCTACATCCACAGCATATGGATGTTCCCAAGCTAAGGGGTTGAATCAGAGCTGTAGCTGCTATCCTGCTCCACAGCTACAGCAACAGGGAATCCAAGCTGCACCTGTGACCTATACCACAGTTCATGGCAATACCTGGATCCTTAACCCACTGAGTGAAGCCAGGGATCAAAGCTATGTTCTCATGGATACTAACAGTTTCGTTCCCACTGATCCCCAATGGGAACTCCTGGATCAATCTTTTTTTAAAATTTTTAGCCATTCCATTATGTGGGTGGCATTGTGTCATTATACTTTTAATTTGTATTTGCCTAGTGACTATTAATATTGAACATCCTTCCATATGCTTATTTACTATTAATATATGTTCTCAAAAAGTATCACTTAAGACCTTTTGACTCTATTTTTAAATTTTTATTATTGAATTTTAGATGTTTTTTAATATTAGATATAAGGTCTTTATCAGATGTGTAATTTGCTAGTATTTTCTCCCAGTATGTGGCTTGTATTTTTATTCTCTTAATAGTGTCTTTCAAAGAGCAAAAGTGTTAAATTTTAAATTTGGTGTTCAGTCTTATTTTGTTCTTTTATGGACCATGCTTTTGAAATCCCTAATCTAATCTTTCTCTAATACAAGATCATAAAGAAAGATATTCTGATTATAGAATTCCAAGTGGACAAGTTTTTGTACCGTTATCCCTTTGAAGCATAACTTTTATCCCTCACTTCTCCAGATGATTTTAAGCTTTTCTCTTTACTATTGATTTTAGGCATTCTGATTACGATGTGTCTTAGTGTAGTTTCCTTCATGTTGCTAAGTCTTGAGCTTTTTAGATCTATGAGTTTATAGTTGTATTATATTTGGAAAAATTTTTGGCTCTTACCCCTCCATCACATCTATTCCTCTTGTTCAGGACCTCCAAATACATTTTTATTAGACTGCTGCAGTTTTAACATTTTACTCATTCTTATCTATATATAACTTTTCTGTATGGAGTGAGAAAACTAGCACTTCTATTACATGCTTGTGTAGCTGCTTGAATTGTTCACATTTTAATGGTGATTTGGTTCCTTTTCTTTCTCAAGTCTTTTCTCTCTTTGGTTTATTCCTATTGCTATGCATTCAAGTTCATTATTTTTTTTCTACTGTGATATCTAATTGCCCATTTATCATATAAAGTGTTTTTTAAGTCTCATCTAGTATAGTTTTCATCTTTTGAAATTTGATTTCAATATATTGTAAAATATTCCATTTCTCTACATAACTTTTTGAACAAATAGGAGGGAATTATATAACCAGGCTGACATTTGTTAATTCTAACATCTTTATTAGACCTGAATTGATTTTAATTATTTTTAAATTTTTGTTATCAATCAGTGTTTCTTCCTTCTTTGTATGCCTGGCAATTTCTATCCGATGCCAGACACAGTGAATATTACTGTGAGTGCTGGATAGTTTTCTATTCATATAAATATTTTGAACTTTGTTTTGAGGATTCATGGTCATTGGGAAGAGTATAATTCCTTTGAATCTTGCTTTTAAATTTTGTTAGGTGAGACCAGAGCTGTCTTATTCTACAACATGGTTGTTCATCTGTGGAATCATTGATATTTGGGGCTAAGTAATTCCTTGTTGTGGGATGCTGTCCTGTACTGATGAAATGTCTAATGGTGTTCCTGGACTTGACCTATTTAATGCTAGAGTGCCCTCCACCTCTAGCCTGACAAACTAAAATTTCTCTGGACATTTCCAAATGTCTCCTGGGGGTCAAAATCATCTCTGTTGGGAAAGTATTGGTCTAGAGCTAATTATTACTTGTTTCTGAAGCAAGACGTTTTGAGTACTCTGCCTGAGCTCCATGAGCTAAAGGTTTTCTCTTCTGACTGATGGGAGCAGGCACTGTTCCCAGCTTTATAGAGTATCAGACATTCTTCCCCCTAATCATTGCAAACTCTTCTTGCCTTGACTTTGGGCATTTTCTTCATTTCTCTATGTAGATCAGCCCTCTGCTGAATACCTGAGGCAGCCTCTACAGATCTCCACTGTTCTTTCTTGGTGTAGCTCTCTCTTCTTTGATTTTCTATTCTGCAAATGCTAGCTAATTTTGTCTCTTTTTATTAACACTCCACTTCTCAACTCATAGTTGTCTGATGGTTACCTTTTTATTGTACTATAACTCAGAAACTTCCTCATAGCATAAAGCTTGTATATTTGTAAACTTTACCTTATTTGTCTCCCACCATCACTGTATTTCATTATCTAATGTCCAGTTTCTCATTTTATATATTTGTTCATGATTTTTGGTTACCTCAGTCAAGAAAATAATATGATCCCTGTTACTCCATCTTGCTTTGAAATGGTTGTCTCTGACACATATTCCTTAGCCATGTCTATTTTGTCTATTTTTTTCACACCCAAATTTCTTTGTTTAGATTCATCCATTTAATTTTCTTCTTCATTATCGACAGGTATTTTCATGACAAATCACTAGATAATATCTGGAGTTTCGGAAATATTTGTTTGATGGTTATTAGTGTATAGCTTTTATTAAAGTCATGGTACTAAATAAGATTGCCTTATGTAAAAATTAAAAATAGAGAATAATATTTAGAATTTATTCCTATCTATGTGATACTTGAATTAATGGGTTTTATATAAATGATTTCACATATATTTGCATGCAAGTTGACCTGAGTTTTATATGCTTATCCCCTTTTTAATCCTGAATAAGCATTGAGCACCAGGACTATGACTTTACCATCTGTCCTGCCAGGATAAAGTATGTAGTTAAGGAGGAAATCAATGATGAGTGGTGAATGTAGCATGGAAGAAAGAGCATGGGGGTGAGAAGCTGAAATGATACTTTTCCATCTTATCCATATTATTTTATTCTGAAAACAGTTTGTATGTTTGCAATCCTAGTCAACCAGAATAAATAAATAATTATTTGCTTTATCTTTGCCAAGAAACAAAGTTCAATTCCCAACCAACAAATTAAGGATTTAGACGGATTTTTTTAATTGGTTATGTATCTTCAAAACACTAAGGTTCCCATGCGTATAAGTTTACTATAAGCAAGATGCATGCTTATTTGTATACAGTGTTATGAAACAGTTCACGTGAACTTTATGGAATGTGGTCATCTGAATGGTTTCTGGTTATGGGGATTATATAAGTAAACTGAAAAAAAAATACTTGATCTTTTTAAGGATGCTCTGTAATAGCAAAACCAAATGTTCGCATTAATATAAAAGGTCATTTTTAAAAAATTAAATTGTTTTTGAAATTTTACTCTTGCCTAAATAGAGGTCCTAATTTGTTTGGTGAGGGATTTGATAATCTTTGAAGAGACTAGGAAACATGGAGTCTATTAGAACCTTGAATTATGAGAATCTGGTGGAATTCCTCTGAGTTAAAAAGAGAAGAGGAGATTTTCTTTCAGAAAAGAGAAGGGAGAGGCTATTTGAGAATAACAGCTTGGATTGGGGTCAAGGAAATGGAAAATATAAAGAAGGAGTTTGGGGGAGAAGATTACTTGGTGAATGAGTGTCTGTTAAATCATTTGCTGTTTAGTGTACAACATAACTACCCCTTTTTGTTTTACGAAACATTTAGCAATGTCAATATGGCTCACTAGAGATTTGGGCAGAAGATTTTCTTTCCTTAGAAAATGATGAAGTTCAGGGTCTAGATTAAGGGTTGGGATGAGACAGACCCAAAAGGTCTCCAAAAGGACAGAGCTTTTACAGGGGAAGTACAGTTTTACAGAAACACTGAAGACTTAGGTACTCTATATAGCACTGGGAATGCTGGGACAAGTTGCTTTCTAACCAAAATTTTGTGTGGCTGTTTCAGATTGGTATACAAAGTTTCCTATGCTGTATTCAATAAAGTGTTACAAATAACGCAGATCACCTTGCTAGTCTATATTACTATTCAACCAGCAAAGTAAATTTAGGCAAAAACTTTTTCATGACTATCTCCTATGACTGTTTTGAAGATTATATTTGTAAAATTATTTCAAAATATTTCTACAATGAAATATCTTTGGAGCTTGTATAGCTTAGGGCCTGAGATCATATTCACATCCGACAATTTCTCTTAGATTTTTTTTTTAGATGGTCCTCATTTCCAATGAAGTTGATGGCACCTAAATGTTTCTGCAAGTTGACAGAGTTCAAAAAAGATAGAGGTTGTTCTCCAAAGAACAAAGGAAAATTGGGTAATAGAAAAGTGAGATTGTTTCTTAGAGGTGGACTCCCTGTTGATAAACTGGAATGGACTGTGAAGTTGTTATAGGCTTTTTAAGATGAATGAAAAAACATTTCAATGCTTTCAAATAAAGGGGAACAAAAGGCAACTTCCTATGAGAATTTTTAAACAAGAGTCAAATGGAATAATGCATTTAATTCCTCATTGTCCCTGCATTTTTTAAGTTTGAAAAGTACATGATAATTATCTATGTTGTTTGATGATTCACTGATAAATGTGATATTTATGAGCATAGTGGAAATTTTGTTATCTCTAGGGTAAAGAATGGCTTGGAGAAACTCTGTCAACATTTGTATTTGTATTAGAATCAACATAACAATGCTATTATGCCAAAAATAGAAAGTATTTTAATTGGATTTCAATTGTATTTTATTTTAAAAACTGTTAATAGCATGTGTTCTCTTCCCATGAGTCATTTTATCTGAAAATGTTAGTATTTTTTTCCTTCAACTGTGTATGATGGACTCAGCTTTTATTTTAGGCCAAAGAATGGACCAGCTAGCTAATGTCTTGATGACCATGATACAGATGTTTCAGTAGCAATATTTTGAGTGCAGATGGCCTAGGTGAAATTGACAGTGGTGGGAAATGGAAGCATCACCTAATTTTGAGGTATATATGACTTTTAACATTGAGATAGTAACAGATAGCACTTCATCCAGCTCTTGGGATTATTTCTACTTTGTAGTTGCTAATCTCTCTCAATTGCAATTTGTCCCAACTCTGCTGATGAGGCCCAGCAACTTTTATCAGTTCTCTTGGAAAACTAAACTATAGGCTTAAAGTGACGAAAGACTATATTTATTGTTAAGTAATATCTAATCTTGTTAAGATATTAAGATATTGTTAAGTAATATCTAATTCATTTTTTCAAATATCTTTCTTGTAAGTTATCTCATACTTATTTATTTTTCCTAATTAGAGATGAGGAAACTAAAGATCATAAAGCCCAAATGGTCTTCCCTTGATCACAAAATTACCAAGTAATTTTGTCAGCCATTCAAGAAGCTGTCATCATATTGAACAAGGCATATCGAATAAGATAATACTGTGGCATTTGGGGCACTGGGAAGCCCACAGTCGATTCACTGTTGGGAGCTCCCTCCAAGCACACAGTCAACCTCAAGACATTGAGGGATTAGTGTAGGACTGGGTGCATACAACTGGCTATGCTACAGGATCATTGGTACAAGTCCCATATCATAAAATGATTTAAAACTTCTGAAACGAAAGGAAGAGGACCTAAACTTTCTGTAATCTGGGATCACTGTAAGGTGAATTGATATTTTAATAGGATAGAATGTATGCAATGGTCATTCTTGTCTCAGTCATCACAGGAGAGATAATAAGTTCTTGAATGATAATTTGTGGCAATAGTGATGAAGAAAATTTTCAATCTGGAATTTAGAAGGTAGGTGATGGATATTTGTGAGTCATTAACATAATTTTTACAATTTTAATTTATTTTGTGATTGAGTTTACATAAAAGAGAGAAAATTTAACACAAAGAATTTCAAATTGGTTAATTTTCCTATATAAACCCTAAGGGATCTTCTTGTCCTTGGTAGTGTGTACTTATCAGAGTTGCCAAAAAAAAAAAAAAAAACCCTTTGTTTTTCAAGAACAATTTCTCCCAGGAAATTAGATGCTCCATCAATGATGTAATCCTAGTTCTTAATCCTGTGCTGTGGCACAAAATAAAAGTACAATAAATATTTATTTAATGAGTGAATGGATAAAGGGGCTTTAAACTCACCTGGGGTGATGAAAGTGAATGAGAATGAGAGAAATTAAATGAACCAGGTACCAAAGTTTCTGGGAGATATAGAGCAATGTTTTAGAAGCAGTCAAGCAATGATGATATTGATAAGAAGAAAGTATAAAAATTAGATTTAATGTTTCAGCGGAGGGGTTCCAACATCATGGAAGGAAAATTTCTATTAGAAAGTTTATAAAACAGTCACAAATATAATTTTAAAATTCGGTAATATTTTGTTAGTGCTAGTAATAAAAGAAAGTTGAAATGTTTCAAACTGACTTTCCATATTCAAAGTATAGAATTTACAAATATAATAGAACACAACACCTAGGGGCTTTTTTTTTTTTTAAGAATTTGTTGGATCAATGGCTGAAGGACCAAGCTCCTAAATATATTACTTCAAATAGCACATTTCATACTGTAGTTAATCATAACAACTATTTATTTTTAAATGCTTTTATTCTAAATACAATTTTTTTCAAAACTGAGTTATTTCTACTTATTGCTAGAAGGGTCATTTCTCAGACATTCATAGGGATGTACTGATTTATCCCATTAAAAGAAAAATTTTAATCATCCTGCCATAAGGATATCTGTTTTTCTAATGAATAAATCAATCACTTAAATAACACTCATTAAATAACCAGAAGGTTCTGTCTTTTTCTGTAGCATTAGCATACATATAAATTCAGATATATTATTACAATTAAGAAATATTTATTGAGTGCATAGGCTCTGTCTTGAGGAAGAGTGAACAGGGATAAATGATAAGCAAAAACGTCTATAGTCCCCACTTCATGAAGTTTGCTCTGAAGCAGGGGAGCCATTTGTTAAACAAATTATTACAAAATAATTTAGTTATAATTGTAAAATGTATGTATTACAAATACATTTTGAATATGCCTCATAACACATATGCTAGGAATACTGTGATAGTTATTTATGCAACATAATAAATTACTCCAAAATTTATCACCTGAAAACACAAGTATTATCTCACAGTGAAATTTGAGAGTGGCCCAGCTGGTTGGTATTGACTCAGGGTGTCTTGTAAGATTTTAGACAGTATGTGGACTAGGGATGTTGTTAGGAGAGATTCTGGGACTGAGGATACACTTTAAAGAGGGATTACTTACGTGGTTACTGGCAAGAGTCCTCAGTTCCTCATCTTATTGGCTTCTCTGTACTGCTGCTTAAATATTCTTATAATACAGTAGCTGGCTTCTGCTAGAATGAATGATCCAAGAGAGAGAGCAATAAGTAAGTCAAAATACCTTTTTCATGATTTAGCCTCAAAAGTTACACATTACTCATAATGGCATTCCACCACATCCTATTTGTGAGAAATGAGTCACTAAGTATAGCCTACACTCAAGGGGGAAGCAGTATAATTAGGCTCCACCTTATGAAAAGAGGAATATTGCATAATTTATGGCTATATTTTTATATCACTTTATTTATCTTTTCTAATCTGGGACATTAAAAAAAATTTCTTGATAACGTAACCTTATGCTAATACTTTAAGGATGAACAGATTTACCACCACATAAGTGAAGGGTGAAATATCAGAACAATTCAGACAAAGAGAATAAACGCAAATGTCCTAAGGAAGGAGAGACCACATTAAAGAAAATAAAAGAAGATGGATGTGGCTATGGAGATAAGAGTGGAAGGGGAGTTATGAGTTGTGGCTGGGAGAGGTAGAGACTAAAAGGAGGCTCTACAGAGCCTGTAGCTCAGGTTAAGAATGTTACACTGCATCCTAAGGCAATGGGAAGACTTTGAAGGGTTTCAGGAAGAAGAGGGACACGGTTAAGATAGCATTTTATAAACCAAATACAGTAGTATTCTGTCCCCTCTGTGGAGAGTGGATTGAAGAAGAATAAAAATGAATGTAGGGAAAGAGGTTAAAAAGTAGCTGCCAGGGCATTGAGACTTGAACCAGGTTGTGACATTTGACATGGAAGAGGACATATTTTAAATATCCTTAGAAGGTAGGTTAGATAAAACCTAGTAACATTACTGGGTATGGTGGGGAAGCAAGAGGAGGTGACTGAGAAGATTCCTAAATTTCTGGTTTAGGCAGTGGATAGGTGGTGATAATATCATTTAAAGAGAAAGGGAACACTGAAGAAGAATAGATTTGGGGACAAGGAGAAAACCATCACTGAGGTAATGGAGTTGCTGGGAGATACCAGAAAATGATGTATGTAACTTTCCCAAATCACAGAGTTAGTTTTTTATTGGCAGAACTCCTATCCTTTGGCATTTAGACTCATGTAACAACTACCACATTTTGATTGCCTTTTCGTGATTATTTTCCTAATTTATTTCTATGGATAGAAATAAAGAGAGTGAGAAAGTAGCTTCTCCTAGAAACTTTATAAGTTTATTGACCCATCGTTATATTTAAAGAGAGAGTGTTTTGACATGAGTGATTAAAGAAAAAAAAAGAGAGAGACCATTATAGTACTTTCTTGTCTGAGGTATGGATGCCATTTAATTGGGATTTGTTTTGTTTTGTTTTTTGTCTTTTTTGCCATTTCTTGGGCCACTCCCTCGGCATATGGAGGTTCCCAGGCTAGAGGCCAATCGGAGCTGTAGCAGCCGGCCTACACCAGAGCCGCAGCAACGCAGGATCCAAGCCACGTCTGCAACCTACACCACAGCTCATGGCAACGCCAGATCCTTAACCCACTGAGCAAGGCCAGGGATCAAACCCACAACCTCCTGGTTCCTAGTCGGATTCGTTAACCACTGAGCCACGACAGGAACTCCAAATTGGGTTTTTATCATGTAGATCAGAAAGACTTTTTGGTGAACTCCTAAACATATTGAAGTGAGAGTAAATTATGGTCTGCTAGTATTGCTGAATATATAAGTCATAGCACCTGTGGGATTCAGTGCTGGATGGCATTTATAATTCACAACTGCCTTTAACATTATCAGATTAGGGCAAGTATAGTTAGCTAATAAGGAGCATGAAAGTCAGGAGGAAGAATTAAGATTTGTTGACATGTGGTATGAATAATGAAGTAGGGAGATTAATGGGGAAGAGAGTTTAGGACGCTTGCTTGTGGGAGGAAGATGAACTTGTGGAGGTCCTCTGATTCTATAGAGTTTAGGAGCCTGTTAGATGTGAGTGTCATTGGACCAGGTTAGATTCTGGCTGGTTATGAAAGGCAGTCTAGAGTAGTAGATAAGATCCTTTTAGAAATCACATAAACCCTGCTCTGAGACTTAATTTTACAACATGTCCATTTGAGCAAGCTTAGATGAACTAAACAACTTCTCTGAATCTCACCTTTTTTTTTTTTTTTTTTTGCAAGTGTAGGAAAAGTTACCTCATTTGTCTCTCTGTTATTCTGTGGTCTGCACTGTTTGCCTTCTTCAGGATCTTTCTCTTCTTTTGCTCCAAGGTTCTGTTACTGTGGATATATTGATACTCTTAGGAGGGCTGAGAAATAATTGATTGAACTGCACATGCCAGCTCGTCCAGGTGATGTATATGGGATATTATCACTAACTAGGAGATCAAGCAGATTATAAACTGACATGTGGATATTTAGGGATCAATCAGTTGGCAAAGAATTGAAACAAAGGCTGGAGGATGAAAGCCTAGTATAAATGGACAGGAAGCCCAAAAAGCCAGGTTATAGATAGTGCGGGAGTTTCCCTGAAGATGAAAAGTACTGTGAATCTGTGTGTTCAAAATTCGTCTACAAACAAGAAGACATTGGGTAATAAAGAGTCAAAATTCATCCACTCAGCAAGTATGTTGCTCAGTCTGGCTGTGGCATGACTAAATCATCACAATGTCATTATCATAGTGGTTTGCATGCCATGATCTAGAGTGAGATTACCTAGGTACAAATACCATCATGAACACTTAGAACCTGCATGTGATTGGAAAATGACTTCTTCTTCTTCTTTTTTTTTTTTTGTCTTTTTTTCTTTTTAGGGCTGCATCCAAGGCATATGGAGTTTCACAGGCTAGGGGTCCAATCAGAGCTGTTGCTGCTGGCCTACTCCAGAGCCACAGCAATGCCATATCCAAGCTGTGTCTGCGACCTACAGCACAGCTCATGGCAACGCAGGATCGTTAACCCACTGAGCGAGGCCAGGGATCGAACCTTCAACCTCATGGTTCCTAGTCAGATTCGTTTCCACTGTGCCACAACGGGAACTCCAGGAAATTACTTCTAATATTGCCTATGTCTCAATATTCTTATCTGTAAAATATGCAAAATTACAATCCTTTCTCAATGGGATCTTTTGAGGATCAAATTATAACACGTCTTAGCCTCGTGCTCGGTTCAGCAAATGATCATTAAATGCTTATGCTGTCTATTGTGACTATTTAACAAGCACATGTAGATGGATACATAACATACAGGCATGTTGTACTATAAATATTCTCTCACTTTAGCCTCATCTTTAGCACAGAGCACAATTCCTTATTCCATTGACTCTGGTTTGGCTGTGTTGTTTTGATTAGAGTTATCTGTACAGCCTGATGTGAGCAGGATTTCAGTGTGCCTGTAAGTATCACTATAGCTCTTCTAGATTTGCCTCAAGAACATTCCCCAGGTACAGCTGGTTCAAGGAAAGTATGGAAGCATGCAGAATGTATTTGAACCCAACCCGAAAAACTTAAACTATGTGCAGCCAGTTCATAGACTAAATTATAGCTGTCCAAACTGCTCCCCACATAGTAGGCAAAGGGGTAGGAAATGCTTATATTTTAAGCCACTGAGTTTTTAGAAGTTTTGTCATGTAGTATCATAGCAATACCTGGCTTGCATTTTGCACAACAGTGGTTCATCATTAGTAAAGCAAGCATCAGGTATGGACTGCCCATTTACCTTAAAAAAAATTGAAGGAGAGTCACAAGCCAAGGGCAGATTCCATGAGCCACACTGCTTGTTTTCTGAGTCTGGAGGTATTTTTTATTGTGACAGTAGGTAACTGATACACCTACTTTCTGCCTGGCATAAGAAAGGAAACAAGGAGTTCCTGTCGTGGCTCAGTGGTTAACGCATCCGACTAGGAACCATGAGGTTGAGGGTTCGGTCCCTGCCCTTGCTCAATGGGTTAACGATCCTGCGTTGCCATGAGCTGTGGTGTAGGTTGCAGACTTGGCTCGGATCCCGCATTGCTGTGGCTCTGGCATAGGCTGGCTGCTACAGCTCCGATTGGACCCCTAGCCTGGGAACCTCCATATGCCACGGGAGCAGCCCAAGAAATAGCAAAAAGAAAAAAAAAAAAAAAAAAAGAAAGAAAGGAAACAAAGCCAGTTTTGCTGTGGTGTTTGCATGCTAGTGAATATTTAGAAATTGTCCTAAATGAAGGCAAAATGCCTTTACTCTTGACTGTAATGTTTTATGCAAAATGATACCATCCAGTTTTTCTTGTCTTCCACCAAATTATGAGGCTCAAATGTAAAGTCCTAAACCTGTGAAAAATTAAAACCTTGAATGTATTACAAAGATAAGCTATAGAATCCCTCCCTTGAAGAATTTGAAAGATAACACAGTCAGTATTTTGGTCGAAATATTTGGATATCTGCCTACCTGAGGGCAGGGGCATGGCAATCTCAAAAAAGACTGAGATTCCTCTGCTTTTATAGTTTTATTATTTTAGTGATCTTAGCCATTTTGAATTTCAAGGTAAGCTAGACACTTTCTAAATGGTATATGAAGCTAAACGTTTTATATATTTTTCTCTTTTTTTTTTTTTTATCCTGGGCTGAGTCAGTGAGTCAATATCTTAGAAGGCTTTGTTCTTAAGAGTTTGAAACCAGAGTGAATAGCTAGAAGAAATAGCTAATGCTGGGAACACAGTTTTACAACAAATGCACACTTTCAGGTTCTAATCAATTAGTTATGCCTGAATGATTAGTTGATATACAAATACATTTATCCTTATTTGGCTGTTTAATTTTACTTCATTTTTTTTTTCGTTGTTGTTGAAGAACTTTGAAATATGAAATCTCAAGCTGGAAATCAATGAGTCATGATTTCTATTTTTGCACTTGTAGTTTACAATCTAGGACTTCTTTTCCTAAGCACTATTTTTGGAAGTAATAACCTTCCCCCTGGTATGTTTGAGTAGACACAAGATAATTCACATAGAGATGAAAAGCTTTATAATATGGAAGATCACTTTGGAAATCTTAAAGATGAATTTTAATAGTTAAAGATTGTATGTTATATTTACCTTTTCAAATGAATTGAGAAATTGTCTTTTAATTCTGTAGGCTTTTAGGTATTTTGACGCTATGAAAAACTTAGTTTTCCTAAATATTAGAAAAGGTTTTGCAAATTCTACTGTCTCTAATTATCATGAACCAAAGAAAAAAAAAATCCCAAGATCAATTCATAAATATAAGTAAGAATAATTGAGAATGAGAGGGGAACTACAGTGTGTCTCAACTAAAGGAATTCATATCAAAATTTTAAAAACTAGGGTGCAAGGAATTACAATTTCCTAGGCTATAAAAACCCTCAAAGGGTGTTGATCCCAATTGAACAATGAGAAAAATCCTTGTAAACTTTTTTTTTTCCAAGTCATTACTTGGAAACCATCAGAGAGCTGAAGTTGCAAAGTAACCTCAAAGTGAATTCCAAAGTGGACACGCCTCCCAGAAGAGATGGGGCACAGGGCCATTGTGGTAGAGACCTACTGCACAACACAGGATAAAAAGGGTTCTGCACATAATCAGATTTTAACAAAACTCCAAAGGCCAATTATGGACTAGATGTCAGTCAAAAATACTTGTGAGCCATAGATACTTTTTTTTTTTTTTTTTTTTGTCTTTTGTCTTTTGTTGTTGTTGTTGTTGCTATTTCTTGGGCTGCTCCCACGGCATATGGAGGTTCCCAGGCTAGGGGTTGAATCGGAGCTGTAGCCACCGGCCTATGCCATAGCCACAGCAACGCGGGATCCGAGCTGCGTCTGCAACCTACACCACAGCTCACGGCAACGCCGGATCATTAACCCACTGAGCAAGGGCAGGGACCGAACCCGCAACCTCATGGTTCCTAGTCAGATTCGTTAACCACTGCGCCACGACGGGAACTCCAAAAATACTTGTGAGCCATAGATACTTTTGAGTGTGATCTCCCCTTGTAAGCTCTTCCCCATAAGCCTTTGGCAGTAGCTGAAGGGGAATTGGGAGGTGGGGGCAGGGCAGGAAACCAGTGAGAGCCTCCATGCAGTGGTGCAGATGTGAAGGAGATAACTGGTGGTTCCTGGAAGTCAGCCTACTTTTTCAAACTCTTTTCTCCTAAGAAGCAATAGCCGCTGCAGTAACAAAAATGAATTTTCTTTCCCATGGGATTCAAAATCAGTGATGAGATGCACAGGATAGGCACAGATCTTTTCCAACAAGTTTTTCCTACTAAAGTCTGGGAGAAGTTAGAAGAAAGCTCTTTTTTTCTTCTGAGAATATTTACACTTTAACACGAGACTTTTTTAACATTCTTTTCTTAATATATATTTTTTCCATCATGGTCTATCCCACAATATTGGATATAGTTCCCTGTGCTATAGCTATAGTAGGAGCTTAATGTCTATCCATTCTAAATGTAATAGTTTGTATCTATTGAGCCCAAACCTCCAGTCCATCCTACTCCCTCTCCATCCCCCTTGGCAACCACAAGTCTAATCTCTATGTCTATAAGTCTGTTTCTCTTCTGTAGATAGGTTCATTTGTGTCATATTTTAGATTCCGAATGTAAGTGATATCATATGGTATTTATCTTCCTCTTTCTGACTTAATTCACTTAGTATGAGGATCTCTAGTCGCAACTATCTTGCTGCAAATGGTATTATTTTGTTCTTTTTTATGGCTGAGTAACATTCCATTGTATATATGTACCACATCATCTTAATCCCTTCATCTGTTGATGGCCATTTAGGTTGCTTCCATATTTGGCTATTGTGAATAGTGCTGCTGTGAACATAGGCAAAAATGTTTCTTTTAGAATTGCAGTTTTGTCTGGATATATGCCCAGGAGTGGGATTGCTGGATCATACAGTAGTTCTATATTTAGTTTTCTGAGGAACCTCCATACTGTTCCATAGCGATTGTTCCAATTCACATTCCCAACAATTGTGTAGGAAGTTTCCCTTTTCTCCACAACCTGTCCAGCATTTGTTATTTGTAGACTTCTTAATGATGGCCATTCTGACCAGTGTGAGGTGGCACCTCATTATAGTTTTGATTTGCATGTCTCTGAAGAAGAAAGATTTTTACCACTGTGAGGAAAGACAATAAACTGCTTTGGGTCTAAGGTCCTAGGACACCACATAAAGGTTAGATCCTACTTGGAGTGGGCTAGAAACTCCCACCTGAGACCAAGCATAAGAAAGGTAGAAGTTCTGCCATGGGTAAAAGGGCAGAAAGATGGAGAAAGTCTCCCCACTAAGACTTAGGTGTATACACATCTCTTAGACTTAGGTAAAACTAGAACAACAGAAAACACTCTTACTCACAATGTGAGCCTAGGAAAAGGTATGAACACCAGCAGACGAACTCTGGAGAAAGAAAAAGTGCATAGAGAGAGTCTTTTGTAAATGCAGAAATGAAAGGGCAACTGAACAAAGATAAAACCCTCCAACAACTGAGCCTCAACTCTAACCACAGGGCAATGGCCATCAACTGCTAGAGGAATTTGAGATCTGTAGTATACTGCTGGTAACCATAGCAACAATAAAACCAATGGTAATTCTTGACTAGATTGATTCAATTCCACTGATGGCCTAACAAAAGAAGATGCAGGCCCATTCCCAGCGATAAATACAATTTGCCTCAGTCTCTCCTGTTGTACACAATACATCTGACATTCCAGAAATTAAACACATAAAAAAGGAAGGAAAAAGCAACCCATTGTCAAGTGAAAAGCAATCAACAGAACCAGACTTGAGATGACCTAGATGTTGGAATTCTAAACATGAACTTTGAAATAATTGTGATTACTTTGTTAAAGGATCTAGTAGTAAATCACGTGAGCAAATGGGAGATTTAAGCAGAGACGAAAATTGTGTCAAAAGAAATACTAGCCTGCTAGACATAAAAATCATTATAGACACAAAAATTTCCTTTGATAATGTCATCAGTAGATTTAACAAAAGCAAGGAAAGGAGCAGTGAGCTTGAATGAAAGTAAACAGAAATCAAAGCAGAAAAAATAAAATAATAATTTTAAGAATAAGTTTACAGGTAAATTTTCCCAAGGGCCTCTAGACCAGGACTTATTCTGACCACCACCTTGATTCCATCCTTGTAACAACCTGAGCACAAAACCCCATTCATCTTTCCTTTCCATAGTCCCCTTTGCCAAGGCATTTATTACCTCCATCTCACTCAGGGTCTCTCAGTTAATACCCTAGTCAGACCACTTTCCCTCAATATATAATATGTATTTTGCATCTCTCACTTCTTTCTTCTGGACATGGCATGAAAACAATACATAGTAAAAATATTTTACACTATTATGTTATTGAGAAATATAAAAATAATCTTATTTTTGTTATGTCTCTTAAAGTTTTAAGTGACAGTGATCATAGAGTAAGGATTGATTTGGGGAAAGGTGTTCAGAAGCTGTCTTCTTGAGTCCTTAATAGCATATCATATAAGAAAACACCTCTGAGTGTCAAATGCTATGACTTCTTCTAATAGGTATGTGAGTGCACATATACACAGACATACTTTGCAGCCCTGTTAACCCCTCATTGAATGCAGTGAGGCAAGATTCTACATTGCACCAATGCCTTTCCAGCTTGTATTATACATTTTAATCAGGGAATATAGATGGTCTTAATGAGGCCACATTGTTCATTTGGCATGGAACTATTTTTTTGCAATTACTCAAGGTTTAAGTAGGGTCTACTTTTACATATTAATTCAGTCAAATGAGGATCTTTAAGCAGGCCTCCTCTTCAGCAGACATAAAATCTAAGAGGTAGACAAAGAAAATGATCATATCATCAGGAAGCCTTTGAACTATGCAATGAAAATGACAGGTTGGTGTCTTCAGAAGACTGGAAGAAATCCCTTTAGTGTTCTCTCTACTTATGCTCTTGTTACTGCTGTTATCATTGTCATAGAGAGCAATCATCAATGACTTTTTATCACATTACTGAGCAGTCAGAAGACAACTAGAAACCTTAGGTATTTTGAAAATAGATTTAAGTGTTAAGTAATAGAACCTGAAAGGAATCTAGTTTCTTTTCACAAACCTTTGAAGAGGTTTCACTTAGCAACACTTTAAGACCTGTTTCTGTTGTTGAAACATGTAAAAGTTGTTTTTATTTTGATATTGTGTCTATGTTGAATGTCTTGCTTTTTTCCCCTTTAGCTGTGATGATAGTTTAACCAAAATAGTGATTTTCAAGAAGAAACATAAATGGTCTAATTTGATGAGATAAATATTTTAATTTGCACATATTCATTTCTATTTTTCTCTGATGCTTAATATAACTTAGTTTCAAATATAGTAAGTATATAATTTTGTAGTTTTTGTACTGCTTACCATTTTTTAATCCATTTTTTCATACCTCCTTGGTCCTTATAATTTTCACTCTAGTGACTTTTTTGTTTCCTTTTTTCACCATTATCGATAATTTAACCATAAACATTTTGGGATTTCTTAAATGTATTGAACTATTACATGAGAAAATGGGAAAATAAGAAGGGAACTGCCTTGAGGAGAAGGGATAAATAGCTACTTGGGTCACATTGATTTCGAATTAGATATCAGTGAGAAGGCCCAGTGGGCTCTTAAATATTTAGGTTTGAAACTCAAGGGAAAAGTTTGGGCTGGGGCATGAGAAGGAATGGGATTATTTACTAACCAGATTTAGAAAAGGTAGGTGAGATTGCTGTTCACAGAATGAGACAGAGTGCCTGGCACTGCAAAAGAATGGTTAAGCATTTGGGCTCCTAACTACTGTCTGCATTCAAATTGTGCCTTCGCCACTTACTTATGGTAAGATCGTTCCTGATCTATAAAGTTGTGGAAGTGTAAATTGAAAGTTGTGACTATTCGTGTTGGATTGATTTAAAAATTAAATCAAATAATCCTCTGAAGCCTATATTGTGAAGTCTGGCTCATGATAATGCTTGAATGTACATGGCCAGCTTAACATAGCTGAAGAATTAGACCCCAACATGCTGACTCATGGTAATTTTAACTTCATGATCACTAGCCTTAAATGGGCCCTTGGGGACCATTCTATTTACCTAGCCCATCCACTCTGCCACTCTTCTAGATCACTATTTTATAACTTAATATTCCCTCCATTTGCATTTTCCACTGAGATAATGGGCCCAGGGTGATGGCCTTTCCTTAGTTATTCATAGCTCCCTTCCCACCTCTCTAGATGACTGTTTCTCAACAGACTTCTCAGAATCTAACATCTCCACTCTTCCTGCCTCATATTTCCTCCTGGATGCCTCTACTTTGCTGTCTCTAATTTCTTTCCTCTTGAACCCATTTCAGTCAGGATTTTGCCTTCACCCCTGCATTAAAATTGCTCTCATAGACATCACCAATCATTTCCAGTTTTTTCAACTCAAGGACTAATTATTAGAACTTGTTTTTCTCTAATTTTCAGCATGGTTTGACACAGTTGCTCATATCTTCATTTTCTAGACAGTCTCTTTCAGGTCTTCTTTACCTAACTGCCACTTCTTTGCAGTTTTTTTCCCATTTTTTTTCTTCATCATCTTACTAACTTATAATATTGATATGCCCTTGGCTTATCCCTCAGACTTTTTATATTCTCTAGATATGCTTGTTACCTTGGTAATTTTATAATATTCCATGGTGTCAAATACTATATATACTCCTGAAGACTCCCAAATTTATATCTCTACTTACAGTTTTATTATGCATTTGTAAGAAAAAGTCATCAAATCCCTATATACAGAGTTTTATGAAATAGCTAACATTTGGCCAAATTTGCAGTCAATGCTTTCTCTGGTGACATAAGCAGTTTTGTTCATGATCAGTCATGGAGGTTAATTCTCTGCTGTAAAGAAGACTGGTTATAATGGCTGAAAAATTATCACAAAAATTTTCTTTTTTCCAAACAAAATTTCCAATGTATAATTAGAAATACTTATACCTGGGAATAAAACTGGTAGAAAATAGCTATGGATTCCATTCATCTGAAGGTATACAGATCCATTATTTATCTACCTCCTTTTCCATCAAAATACTGCTGTGCCCACTCAACACACACACACACACACACACACACACACATACACACATCCCTGCTGGGCCTGTAGAACTGTGGAGCATAGGTAGACTAAAAGAACATGTTTGTTCCTTTGCAGCAATTCCAGTTATGATGGAGGGACACTCTCTGAATGTGACACAGGTTTTTTTTTTGGCGGGGGTTGGGGGGAGGTGGTCATGGTTCAGTTTTTAGAAAATCAGTGTAAACTTATTGGCTTACACTGAATCAGGCATACCAGTTTCCTCCTGCATCTCACAATGTTGAAACCATTCCTGTTGCTTCCATGTTTTTATTTAATTAATGTTCACACCTTGGTCAGCCCTTCCTCAGGACATACTTCTCTTGTCTTTTCATCTTCTTTCAGGTGTGGGTTATAACCAGCCTGACCTGCGAAGATTTCCTAGCCTTGGACAATCAAAGAATTTCACTCTTTTCCCAGAAGAGTGTTGCACTAAGGTGCCCTTAGCTCAAAATGTGTTTCAAGTGCACTGAAAATTTCCCCTATGTGGTAATGACCAAGACTACATTTTGTCTTCTGAATTTTTGACTGAATTTTGAAATTCAGTAAATTTTGGTCTGAGTGATTGATTTACTAACTGAAGATGGAATCTAAAATTTACAATTTTATCCAGTTTTGTGTTCTAAAACTAATGATTTTACTGGATTTTTTTTAGCTTTTCCCTATCTTATTTTGAGTCTGCCAATTTATTTTTATAATTCACTACTTATTTTCACACTTGGCATTCTGACTCTAGAGGAAAATTTGATTTTAAAGTATATCTACAGTTCGAGTTTTATGCTTTAGTCTAATAATGTATACATATAACTAATACTATTTAAGTGGGCTAATTAACATAAAGCTAAATCGATATTCACATAGACTTTTATGCTATGGCAGAAAACTACTTGGATAGATTGTAATAGACTAAGATCCTAAAAGTGTCATCTCTGTCTAAAGTCAGCATTTTGAAATGATCTACAGTGGTAGCTTCTACGAGGATTTTCCAGAGGCATACTCTCTGATTTGCATATAATTTGTATTTTTGAGTGACACTGAAATCCAGCCTTAGGCATTGTCCTAGTTAAATTTTATCACTGTTCTTCCCAAGGTCATTTTTAAAATTTCTTTTTCTAATCTATTCAAAATAATTGGTCTAAATATACTAAGAAATGATTTTCGAGTTTACAAGATTACTGTCTATACCAGTTAAAACACCATTAGCAATAGTTACTGTCACATTGATTGAGAAGAAAGGAAAAGGGAGAGGGAGAAACAAAGAGAGGGATAGGTAGAGACTCTTAAAAGCATGTAAAATTTGAGTTAACTCTGGTCAAGTCATTTGGGGTCTATAATATCTAATTGCTTGTTCAATTTCATTGGTCCAATCTGTGAATGCTTGCTAGTTTGACCTAATTAGTGGACTATCAAAGTGGATACTTGGGTATCAAGTAATGTCTTCCTATTGTTATATTATGAGTTACACCTAAGTATAAAATCTTGGGCCCTGGTCCCGGGTTTAATTATTTATATTTCCCTTCCGAACTCTTATTTTGTGTTTGGATTGCACATGATAACTAGTGTTGAGTGTATGAATGATGAAGAGCCTCATTTGGAGGTTGACTGATTTTGTGAATGAAATTCAAACATCCCAGAAGGAATTTGAATTTTGGATTCAGATATTCTAGGTTCAAATACCAACCCTGCCAGTTCATAACTTTTGCATTAAGCAAATTATATTAGTGTAAATCTCATTTCTTAACTCAAGCAAACTTTCCTGGGGAGGTGGGGAGCAGTAACATGTTACTATCTTCATCTTTCTTGGCATTCATTTGTCTGCTAACTAGTACCCTGTTCTTCTGGGGGATAATGTAATGTCTTCTGTAAAAATGGGTCTGCTGTGTTTTCATGCCCTTAAAGATGAATCTTCCATTTCACACTTACTAAACACATTCCCCTTGGAACGTTGCTGCTATTCCTACTCCATCGCCACCACTAGACAGCTCAGTGAAAAGGAAAGCAGTTAAGGGAAAAATTGCAAAAAATGTTTTTGTAATGTGCCTCAAACAGTACAGGTTCTAGGAAGGGGGATGGATAAACTCTGTCTGGTAAACTGTGCACACCAAATCATTTTCTGGCTAAAATTAATGCTTTCAGGACAGAAGTCTGTGTTTATTGGAGGAGGACAAGAAGGAGAAAGAGAAGGAGGAGGAAAAATAGGAAGTTGATTCCAGTGATACTCTTTCAAATGATTATTTCGCAACACTGTAAAATTTGGGGTCCATTTTTTAAAAAATAAAAAACAATTGTCCAAAGTGATTGAGAAAATTATGAAAATTGTGGAGGCACTGATGCAAGTAGGGCTGGAGGACTGGAGTGGTGAAAGATCTGTAAAGAGAGGATTGAGGAGAAAGTCAGAATTGCTGTTCTCCTCCTACATGGGATTTTTTATTGGTCGTCTTTGCTTATGCAGGACATTTGTTTTACAAGACTGTTTATCCATAAGATGGAAATTTTGAGGGTGTTTGAGGCCCTGTGTCACCTATTCCCTAGGTGGCCCAAACTCAGTGACTGAACTGAGAACAAACCTGACCTGCTCCTCTTCAAGTTACTTAACCCCTATGGACTGTAAATTAAAAGCCCAGCTCTAAGCACCGTCCCACTGTGGGAATTAGTGACATGGAGTTGGCAAAGCATCCTTTCGAACCCTTTGAAATTAACATGCAGATAGGAGGTATTCTAAACTGACAGAAGTGCTGTATTTTACTCCAAGAATTTAAAGTTCTTCCTGAAGCCAGTGATGTGACACATTTGTTGTAGCAATCTGCTTATGATTCAAATTCAGAGGTGTGAATTTCTCTCTGATTCCTAATACATAATGTACAAATGGGAGAGTATGAAGGGATGCTTAAAGGTTTTTTTTTCTCCTTCCATAAAGTTGTATATGTGTTTACTATCAACTTTTCGATCATGTATTTATGAGCTATCATTTCAGTGGAGGAGGGTGCAAAATCCTTGTATGATATTTAACTTAGTCGTTTCAGATGTAATGTCATTGGGCACAGCTGAGCAATTAACTGACCACATTGGTATAAAACTGTAGCTCAAGTCAAAATAAAAATGCTGGTCATAGGCATTTATCCTTAGTTCTTATGTCTCGAGAAAGAAAAGTCTTCCAAGATTTCATGTGCTTCTCTTTTTTTCTGAAAATATCAAATGGGTTAGACTTCAAAACTCATTTTATTTCCTTTACCCCCCCTTATCTCTGACCCTTCTTCATTTGTTCTCTCTTGTCTCAGCTGCCTAACTTTTGGGTTTAGTCATGAACCAGGGCTGATAATTCTTTTTTTTTTTTTTTTTTTTTTTGTCTTTTTGCCTTTTCTAGGGCTGCTCCCTCGGCATATGGAGGTTCCCAGGCTAGGGGTCTAATTGGAGCTGTAGCCACCGGTCTACACCACAGCCACACCAATGCGGGATCCGAGCCACGTCTGCAACCTACACCACAGCTCACAGCAACGTCGGATCCTCAACCCACTGAGCAAGGGCAGAGATCAAACCCAACCCTCAACCTCATGATTCCTAGTCAGATTTGTTAACCACTGCGCCATGACAGGAACTCCAGGGCTGATAATTCTAAACTTGGTATAAAGCTCCAAGGTTGACAACATGATTGAAACCTGTGACTATTGCAGATATATCTTTAAAATGTAGCATATATTTTGAGTAAATGATATTCGATGTCCTTCACTGAATATGAGTAACAATAGCATTTGGTTTAATGAAGAAAATGGTAAATCTCCTCAGGAATATGACATTTTCGTGCAGCAGCCTAGAATCAGCTGCACATTCATCATGTCAAACCAGTTGCCATTTACCTTTTATCTTCTTTATGTTGTTCTTTTTAATTTAAGATGATTCCTTTAAGTGGCTTTGCAAAAAAAGGGAAATGCTTTACCTCATTTAATTTAGTGTTTTATATGACATTTTCCAATAAGACAGATGTATTTGAGCCTTTGAAGATAAGCAATGAAATTCCTCATGGCTGAGAACAGAAAATTTTGCCACATTAAGTCTCCTTGTTTTCATAAAGTAAAAGATTTTTGCACTAAATTTAACATCAATAATACAAACATCTAAGAACATCCATAGTTTTCGTCTTTCTGGAAGGCTAGTTTTCATTGCTAAATTAAATAGAAATTTCTGACATCACAGAAATGAATGAGGTTAATGGATATCCCCCCCATATGTAGCTGAATGCCATAAAATCAGGCATTTTTAGGGAAATTTCTACTCCTATTGATTTCAATGATGGTTCTATTGGTAGAGATATGGAAATGACATCCATTGGCATCCGATGTTGCATTTCAGTACCAGTAGAAAGTGTTTGAAATACCTCATACCTCAACTGAAGATAGAAGGTTTTTGAAACACTATACCTGTTAACCAATATCAGAATACAGAATTCAAGGTTTAGTCTCCATAGTAAACTTGCATATAAGGATTGAAAGAAATTGTTGCAATGTTTTTTTCATGACACAAAATGTAGAAAATATGAGTAGATGGTAATAGGCATTGGTTAGTTTGAGACTGCAGATTTCTTTTGAATGGAAACTATGCCCAAAGTGGCAACAATGGGAACAGGAACAAGAAAGTGGATATACTTGTCCAGAAAAAGGAGAAAAACACACTTGATGGATTCTATTTATAAATATTTTATTTCACAATAATGCTAAACCACTTAAAATGAAGGGGTTTCTTCTAAGGCAAATGATCTTGCTATTTGTTAGTGGAGTTTTGGACTCTACTAGAGTCAAGGACGTAAAAAGGCACTAGGACAGTAACCTTAGAGTTTTAGCCAAGAAGGTTATTGATGTTAGTGAAGCTGTGTTTTTGAAAGCTAAGCTCTGGGCAAGCTTTGATACCAATTAATTGTTAAATTTTTGACAAAAGATTGATTTTTATGGTGACAAAAATTCATAATTTGTTCTTATTGTTGGCATTGAATATGATAGTTTTTATTTCCCCAAAGAATTTGCATAAACTAATTAAAATGTCAAGAGTAGTTATTCAAGAATATAAGCCCTATGTAAGACTTTATTTTCCGTAAGCTCTTCAGATATTTGAATCTTTAGTCCTAAATGCTGTAAGATAAGGCTCAAAACTACAGATTATACAATCTTGATAGTGGCATGTAATGTAACAGAAAACAAAAACAGAGTCATCTTTTTACTTGGTATAGAAATGTTTTTGCAGCCATCCCATGACTAAATTGTTCAGTATGTGTTGGTGTGACACCTAGGAAATTTCCCATTTTAGATGCTTGTTTAAGCTCTTGACATTTGTGCCAAAGAACTGATATCGCTAATTATATTATTTTGGTAGACTTGGTAGAGATATAATTATTCTTGCATTTAAATGAAAAATACATGTATATTGGACAGTGCATTCCTTTTTTTTTTTTTTTGGTCCTTTAAGGTCACACTCACAGCATATGGAAATTCTCAGGCTAGGGGTTGAATTGGAGCTATAGCCAAAGGCCTAAACCTCAGCCACAGCAGTGCAAGCAAGATCCAAGCCATATCTGTGACCTACACCACAGCTTGCTGCAACACTGGATCCTTTAACCCCCTGAGCAAGGCCAGGGATCAAACCCACATCCTCATGCATACTAGTTGGGTTCGTTACTGCTGAGCCACAATGGGAACTCCAGAAAGTTCATTGCTTTTAAACCTGTTTATAGA
Source organism: Sus scrofa (assembly GCF_054392235.1). Classification (NCBI taxonomy): domain Eukaryota; kingdom Metazoa; phylum Chordata; class Mammalia; order Artiodactyla; family Suidae; genus Sus; species Sus scrofa. The sequence goes on along the minus strand of NC_139385.1, from coordinate 111,394,762 downwards.
CTGTAACTTGGAAATCTAAGTGTATTAGCTATGCAATGTTGGGCTTCTTTATACATCTCTGTTGACTTTTACTTGACACTGGAAATGGAAACAGTCGGTGCTTCTCTGTAGGGTTTTCCTGCATATAAAATGAAGAGAATAGCTTCCACCCACTCATTTCAAATTGGCATGATTCATAAGAATCACTCATGTAAGGACCTTGCACAGAGCAGAGAAATGCTAGCTCAGCTGAAGCTATTGTAGGAATGAAGGTTAATGTTCATGCCTTTCTCCATAACAGCCACCTGCTCTGTTTGCATTTGTATTAAATCCCCTATCACTTTAAATCACTTCCTACCCTTGAAAGAAAAAACACATTTCCTGAAAAATCTTAAGACAAAATAATATTTGTGAGTAGATTGTTTTACAACAGACACCAAGTAAGCACATGAATAGTAAGCCAGATCTTTAAATAAAGACTGCTCAGAGAAAATAATAATGACAGATTTCCAAACAATTATGATATCATTGAAGAGTGAGACCTCCACATTTTCTGAGTACATTTTTGCTGGGGTTGTGGTTTACTTCTCTGTTATTCAGGAGACAATATTGTTATGTCTCTTTTTATAGCATCTAATTTTTTTTGTTTGTTTTAGAATTTTATTTATTTTTTATTGAAGTATAATTGACTTACAATGTTGTGTTAATTTCTGCTATACAGCAAAGTGATTCAGATATGTATATGCACACACACAGACATATATATTCTATTGTGGTTTATTTACACACACACACTCTATTATGGTTTATCAAAGGACATTAGATATACTTCTCTGTGCTGTATAGTAGAATCTTGTTTATCCCCTCCACATATAATAGTTAAAACTGCTAACCCTGATCTCCCACTCCATCCCTCCCCTACCCACTTGGCAACCACAATTCTATTCTTGTCTGTGAGTTTTATATTTCTGTTTTGTAGATAGGTTCAGTTTTGCTATATTTTAGATCCCACATATATGTGACATCATATGGTATTTGTCTTTCTTGCTAACTTAGTATGAGAATCTCTAGTTGAAACCATATCACTGCAGATGGTATGATTTCATTCTTTTTTATGTATTCCATATATGTATGGTATATATATACATATATATATATATATATATATATATATCTCAAGTGTTTTTTTAACCATTCATACTTCAATGGATGTTTAGGATTCTCCCATGTCTTGGCTATTATGAATAGTGCTGCTGTGGACATAGGGGTAAGTATATTTTTTAAATTATTTTTTTATTTCCCCAATACATTATTTTTTTCTACAGCACAGCATGGTGACCCAGTTACACATACATGTATACCTTCTTTTTTTCTCCCATTATCATTCTACATCATAAGGGACTAGACATAGTATGCAGTGCTACAGAGCAGGATCTCACTGCTAATCCATTTTGAAGGCAATAGTTTGCATCTATTAACCCCAATCTCCCAGTCCATCCTACTCCCTCCTCATCCCCATTGGCAACCACAAGTCTATTCTCCAAGTCTATGATTTTCTTTTCTGTGGAAAGGTTCATTTGTGCCATATATTAGATTCCATATATAAGTGATATCATATGGTGTTTGTGTTCTCTTTCTGACTTATTTCACTCACAATGAGAGTCTCTAGTTCCATCCATGTTGCTGCAAATGGCATTATTTCATTCTTTTTTATGGCTGAGTAGTAGTCCATTGTGTATATATACTACATCTTCCTAGTCCAGTCAGCTGTCAATGGACATTTGGGTTGTTTCCATATCCTGGCTATTGTGAATAGTGCCACAATGAACATGCGGGTGCATGTGTCTTTTTTAAGGAAAGTTTTGTCCGGATATATGCCCAAGAGTGGGATTGCTGGGTCATATGGTAGTTCTATGGATAGTTTTTTAAGAAACTTCCATATTGTTCTCCATAGTGGTTGTACCAGCTTACATTCCCACCAACAGTGTAGACCATGCCAGTGTAGACCTCGTCCTGCTTAGCCTCCACAGGAGGTGACACACAAGCTGCTCCTAGTTGCGGGTTCCTGGGAAGGGACAGTGATCAAGCTCTGGGCACTGCCCAGAGTGTTTGGCAGTGGCAGCAGCAGAGCAGGTGTGCTCCCAGGGGAGCAAGGTCAACAACAGGTGGTGTTCCATCACAATGTCCTTCTCTGTGGTGCCCTCTGAGGTGGTTGGGGCTGCACGTGATTTTTGTTCAGGTATCCCTGGTGACAGTGGGCCACACCCACATCTGGAATTTGGGATAACTGCAGCCATTTGCCCCTGCCACCTGCAGACCACACAAGAAGCACTCTGTCCCAGTTAGCCCATGCAGGCACCTGTAGATCCTGCTTCACCAGCTGCTCCTAGTTTTAGGGTCTTGGGAAGGGACAGTGACCAAGTGTCTGGGCACCACCCAGAGCATTTGGCAGTGGCAGCTGCAGGGCAGGTGTGTTCCCAGGGGAGTAAGAGCAATAGCGTATGATGCTTGGTTGCAGTGCCCTTATTTTCTTTTTTGCCAGCCCCTGAGGTGACTGGCGTCACAGGTGGAGCTCACTCATAGGCCCCCAGTGGTGGCAAGCCATGCCTCCCTTTGGCCTCTGAGAGGACCTCCTTGTTCTGTCCCTGCCACCTGTAGATCCTGCAAGAGGTACCATGTTGCACTTAGCCCCCTGATGTGCTTAGCCCACACAAGAGGTGCCTGGCCACCAGTAGCCTGCACAAGAAGCACCCAGTCTCCCCTACATGAGCAAGAGGCTCTTCGCCACCTATAGCCTGCACCAGAGCCTCCCGGCCCTCTGAGAGCCCATGGGCGTGAGCACACACTCAGGTGCAGGGAGTTTCCTCTGGCAGTCCACCCCTCCTCCTCTCACCCTCCCCAACAATGGCGACTTGCCCCTCCTGTGGGTCTGGACCTTCTCCCCTGTTCCCTCTGCCATGGAGTTCCCCTCCTCAGCCCTTGACCTACCGCTCTCCTGCCTATGGGCACACTGCTCCTTAGCCCCTCAGGCTGTCCCCACACAGCCAGCCCCAGTCCTCTCCCTGGGACTGACTTCTGGAGCCTAAGTCTCAGTGCCCAGCCCCCAACCAAGCATCTCAGGCTATGGGGTCCAGGACAGTGGTTCAGATGATCTGTGCAGCTCTCACTCTACTTTGCCATTCTCAGTCCAGCTGCCACACTTTTCTCAGCGACTTTGAGGTTCCTCTGACTTGGCTGATCTTTCCGTCAGTTAGATGTCTTCCGAGGATGTGGGTTCCTTTTCTCCTTCACACCTCCCTCTTGGGAATGCTAGGCCCATCCTGATTCCTTTTCTCTCTCTCTTTTTATTTTGTTCTACCCAGTTATGTCAAGAGTTTCTTGCCCTTTTTGGAGGTTAGAGTTCTGCTGCCAGCATTCCGTTGATGTTCTGTGCAAGTCATTTTACATGTAAATGTGTTTTTTTGATGTGTTTGTGGGAAAAGGTGAGCGTGACCACTTACTCCTCCACCATCTTGCTCTGCTCCTCTGTATTTTTTGCATTATACTTTTGTCTGGGTATATGACCAGGACTGGGATTGCTGGGTCATATGTTCTCCACAGTGCTTATACCATTTACATTCCCACCAACCATGTAGGAGCATTTTCTTTTCTCCACATCCATTCTAGCATTTGTTAACTGTAGGCTTATTAATAATGGACATTGTAACTGATTGGTGTGAGGTGGTACCTCATTGTAGTTTTGATTTGCATTTCCCTAATAAATAGCAGTGTTAAGCATCTTTTCATGTGCCTATTGGCCATCCATATCTCTTCTTTGGAGAATTATCTATTTAGGTCTTCTGCCCATTTTTCTTTGGGTTGTTTATTCTTTTGTTGTTGAGTTGTTTGTATAATTTAGAAATTAAGCCCTTGTCATTCCACTGTTTGCAAAAATTTTCTCCCAGTCTGTAGGTTATCTTTTCATTTTGTTTATGGTTTCCTTTGCTGTGCAAAACTTGTAAGTTAATTAGATCCCATTTATTTATTTTTTTTAATCTCTATTTCCTTGGGAGACAGACCTAAAAAAAATGTTTGTGCAGTTTATTTCAAAATGTTTTGTCTATGTTTTCTTTTATGAGTTTTATAGTGTCATGTCTTATGTTTGACGTTTAGCCATTTTGAGTTTATTTTTGTGAACTGCGTGAAGGTATGTTCTAGTTTTCATTGATTTATATGCAGCTGTCCAACTTTACAGGCACTACTCGCTAAAGAGACTCTTTCCCATTTTATATTCTTGCCTCCTTTGTTGAAGATTAATTGACTGTAAGGGTGTGAGTTTATTTCAGGACTCTATTCTGTTCCATTGATCTCTCTGTTTTTGTACCAATACCTCACAGTTATGTATACCTTGTAGCCTTGTGTTATCGTCTGAAGTCTGGGAGAGTTATGCCTCCTGTCTTTTTTTTTCCTCAAGGTTTCTTTGGCAATTCTGGGTCGTCTGCTGTTCCATGTAAAATTGCAGATTGTTTGTTCTAGTTCCGTGAAAAAATGTCATGGGTAATTTGATACCCGTGTGATTAACACCACAGATTGCTTTGGGTAGTACTTTAACAATACTAACTGTTGACAATATTAATTCCTCCAGTCCAAATGGATATCTTTCCATTTCTTTAAATCCTCTTTAGTTTCCTTTATTAATATTTTATAGTTTTCAGTGTATAAGTGTTTCATCCTTTTTGTCAAGTTTATTCCTAGGAAATTCATGTTTTGTGTGCCATTTTAAAAGGTTTTACTTTTTTTGGCTGCACCCATGGAATAGAAGTTCCCAGGCCGGGGATTGAATCTGAGCTGCAAATTTGACCTATGCCATAGCTGTGGCAATGCCAGACTCTTAAACTACTTCACCAGGCTGATGATCAAAGCTGTGCCTCAGCAGCGACCTGAGACACTGCAGAGACAATGCTTAGCCTACTGTGCCACAGCAGGAAATCTGAAGGTATTGTTTTTTTACCTTCCCTTGCTGATATTTCATTTTTAGTATCCAGAGATGCAACCAGTTTCTAAATGTTAATCTTGTATCCTGCTACTTTGATGATTTTTTTTTTATCAGATGGAATAGTTTTTGTGTGGCATCCTTATAGGGTTATTTACATTCAGTATCATGTCATTCACATATATTTACAATGTCACCTCTTCCCTTCCAATTTGGATACCTTTTATTATTTGTCTGATTACTGTGGCTAGGACTTTCAATAATATGTTGAATAGAAGTGGTGAGAATGACCGTACTTGTCTTATTCCAGATTATAGCTGGAAGGCTTTCAGTTTTTCTTTGTTGAGTATTGTATTGGCTGTGGATTCATCATAAATGGATTTTATTATATTGAGATATATCCCCTCTATACCAAGTTTGATAAGAGTTTTTATCATAAGAGTATGTTGAATTTTGTCTAATGCTTTGTCTTCATCTGTTGAGATGATCATATGATTTTTTTACTTGTGTTAATGTGGTTGTGGTATGTGATCTTTTTTTATGTGTTGTTGGATTCAGTTGGCTAAAATTTTGTTGGGAAATTTTGCATCTATATCTATCAAAGATATTGGCCTATAATTTTCTTTGTTGGTGATATCTTTGGTTTTGGTGTTAGGGTGATGGAGGCTTCATAGAATGTCTGTGGAAGTGTTCCTTCTTAGACAATCTTTTGGATGAGTTTGAGAAGGATCAGAAAAAGTTCTACGTTTGGTAGAATTTGCCTGTGAAGCCATTGGCCCTGGACTTCTGTTTGCAGGACATGTTTTTTTTTATTATTATTGTTACATGTTCTATTTCATTTCTGGTGATTAGTCTGCTCAGATTATTTATTTCTTCTTGATTCAGTTTTAGTGTGCTGTATGTTTCTAGAAAGTTGTCCATTTCTTCTAAGTTGTCAAATTTGTTGGCATAAAATTATTCATAATATTCTCCTATGGTTTTCTCTATTTCTGTGATATCAGTTGAGATTTCTCCTTTTTTTTTTTTTTTTTTTTTTTTTTTTTTGGCCATTTCTTGGGCCATCCCGCAGCATATGGAGGTTCCCAGGCTAGGGGTCCAATCAGAGCTATGGCCATGGGCCTACACCACAGCCACAGCAATGTGGGATCTGAGCCGCGTCTGCAACCTACACCACAGCTCACAGCAACACCGGATCCTTGACCCACTGAGCAAGGCCAGGGATCAAACCCGCAACCTCATGTTTCCTAGTCGGATTCGTTAACCACTGAGCCACAACAGGAACTCTGAGATTTCTCCTTTTTGATTTATTTTGTTTATTTGGGTTTTCTCTCCTTTCTTCTTGGTAAGCCTGGCCAGAGATTTATTAATCTTGTTTACCGTTTCAAAGAACCAGCTCTTAGCTTTATTGATTTTTTTTCTACTGTTTTTTTAATCTGTATTTTATTTCTTTTTGATCTTTATGGTTTCCTTCCTTCTGCCGAATTTAGGTTTTGCTTGTTCTTCCTTTTCTAATTATTTTAAATGGTAAGTTAGGTTATTTACTTGAGATTTTTCTTATTTTTTGAGGAAGATATGTGTGGATATGATATCCCCTCTAAGAACTGTTTTTGTGTCATCCCACAGATTTTGAATGGTTGTGTTTTCATTGTCATTTGTCTCAAGGTATTTTTAAACTTCCTTTTTGATTTCCTCATTGACCCATTTTTTTTTTCTTTTTTTAGTCTCCACATAGTCAGTTTTTTCTCATTTCTTTTCCTGTGGTTGATTTCTGGTTTCATGCCGTTGTGGTCAGATAAGATGCTTGAAATAATTTCTATACTCTTAACTTTGCTGGGGTTAGTTTTGCCCCCCAGTATGTGATCAATCCTAGAGAATGTTCCTATGTGTGCTTCAAAATAACGTAATTTCTAGTATTTTTGGATGTAGTGTCCAGAAAATATCAGTGAAGTCTAACTGTTCTATTGTGTCATTTAGGATCTCTCTGTTGCCTTTTTGATTTTCTGTCTATAAGATCTGTCCATTGATGTGAGTGGGATGTTAAAGTCTCCTACTATTATTACATTTCCACGAATTTCTCCTTTTACGTCTGTTAGTATTTGTTTTATGTATTTGGGTGCTCCTATATTAGGTCCCTATATCTTGGTGAGTATAAAATCCTCTTCTTGTATTTATCCCTTTATTGATTTTGTTTTCAATACTAGCAACTTTGTACCAGAAGGAATTGTTCTGGGGAATATCCCAAGGAATGGCTTGCAAATCCGTCATCATTATATTGGTTTTAGCAAGAAACAAGGAATTTCCTTATATGAATGGACACATTTTCCTTACTGGCTTAAAATCCTTGGCCAATTCTAGTTAAGCCTTTGAAGATAGAGATACAAGGAGAAGGCTGTACTTAATAAATGTATACCCATAGGGAAGGCATAATTTCCTGGTTCCAGAAGTTTTCTGAAGGATGAGGATTCAACTTTGAATATACAATGAAAAGTGACATGAAGTAAGACAATGAGTTGGCATATATGACAATCAAAGGGATTTAGCTTTTGCCTCATGGCATCTTCATTTTTATTTTTATTTATTTATTTTTTGCCTTTTTTTTAGGGCTGCATCCATGGCATATGAAAGTTCCCAGGCTAAGGGTCAAATTACGGCTGTGGCCGCTGGCCTATACCACAGCCACAGCAGCATGGGATCTGATCTATGTCTGCAACCTACACCACATCACAGCAATGCTGGATCCTTAACGCACTGTGCAATGCCAGGGATTGTACCTTGTCTTCATGTATACTAGCCAGATTCATTTCCACTGAGCCACAGCAGGAACTCCATCATTTTTGTTTTTAAAAGATCATCTATATAAATTATTTTCACTATAGAAAAATTGAGGGGAAAAAATGATTCCCCAGGAGTTATCTTGTGAGGCTGTGGATTAAGGATCCAGCATTGTCACTGAATCATCCTGGGTCACTATTGCGGTGCTGGTTCAATCCTTGGCTCAGGAATTTCCACATGCCATAGATGCAGCCAAAAAAAAAAAAAAAAAATCAAGATGCCCAATATTCCCACTCAGGGATAATCACTGTTAACATTTGATGATTATATTTCAAGTCTTTGATATATGTGTCTGTATTATATGCATTCACAAAGTTAATTAATATAGTACATATGACTATATTTTCAAGTTTTTAATTGTCTTTTTAAGACCTTTACTTCTTGTTATTGTTGTAGTTTATTATTTTGGTCAACATCCTTTTTAATGCATGCATAGCTCTGTATCATATGGATGGCTCCTCAACTTTGAAGAATACTTATTATCTCAAATCCTTGAATGCCGATTTTCAGGCTGAACAAATATTGTTGCAAGTTTGGAATACTACCAATTCTTTCAACCTGAACCATAAAGAATATTGTCTTCTGGGGACATTTATATATTGTATATTTTGGGAAATGTCACTCAGGGGCCTCTGTTTCAGTTACTTAATCCATAAGACAAGGAGCATATTTTTCATTTGACATCATAGACATGTTTTTTGGGGAAAATGAGATGTTAGACATTATGTAAAAAACTATAAAGGACCACACAAATGAAGATAGTAGTGATAAGTTTAAATTGACATATGTCTCTTTCCCTGAGATCTGTCTATGGTTCACCGTATAAATGAATATATGCATTATTTTATTGCAACTGCTTGCTCTAGCCAGCACCATGGATAGATCCTTCAAGAGTCTGTGGTGTTAAATCCAAAGGAATATATCCTTAGATTTCTCAACTTTAGGTTAATTACACTTAGGGAAATACTCAAACATATCAACATGAAAATGAAAAATTTATAAACATGAAATTGCAGACTAGGAACTGCATGTTATAAAGATGATTCTTGCAGTACAAAATTAATATCTTGCGTTAAGATGTTACTTTATTACTTTTAAATAATAATATATAATAGACACAGATGTTGTAACAGACATTTTAATTGCCTTATCAGAAGGCATTTATGATTTTCTTGTTTGTTTCTTATTTTTTTCTTTTCTTTTTTCTTTCTTTTTTTTTGTTTTGTTTGTTTTGTTTGTTTGTTTGTTTGTTTCGCTTTTTGGTTTTTAGGACCATGCCTGCAACATATGGAAGTTCCCAGGCTAGGGGTCTAATTGGAGCTACAGCTGCCAGCCTATACCACAGCTTACAGCAACACCAGATCCTTAACCCACTGAGAGAGGCCAAGGATCATGAACCTGCATCCTCATGGTTACTAGTTAGATTTGGGTTAATAACAAGCTGAGCCACAGCAGGAATTCCTTCCTCAATTCTGTTTGTAGCAGCAATGTTTTCAGTCCAAATGATGAACCATGATTTGCCTAAGTCAATAATGTTATTCTATTCCCCTGTGCCAGATACATAATTTCTTAGTTTCCTTAATAGCAGACATTTGGAAAGAAAAGCTACAACTTTGCTGATATTTTTAACCCTACATCCAGGATTTTTGTTGTTTTTAAAATGTAATATTTTATTTGTTTAATCTCTGTTCATCTGTTATTTTACTTCTTATTCTTGAAGAGATTCTTAAGCTAATAGTGAGGTACATCTCAATAGGAATTGTATTTTATTTTTAAATTCTCAGCACCTAAAATAATGTTTCCCACATAGTGGATGCTAATAGATGTATGGTTAATAAAATCATACAGAATACATAGAGAGACACATAGTTCTATGTATTCAGGGATTTACAACATGTGGAGAAATTTAAACTATAAGCACTGTGAAGGTAGGGATTTTATTTTATTCACCATTTTTCATGAGTCCTGTGCATACTATTCAGCTATAATAGGTCCTCATTAAATATATTTTAACTAATGGATTAAGTAAGTAATGAATAAAACATTAATTTCTGTGATTATCACAATAACCCTACAAAGCATATCTGGTGAGTATTAATACATACTATTTACAGATGAAGAAACTGACAGTCAAAATGACTAAATTATTCACTCGAGTTCGCATTGCTGGTAAATGTTAGAACAGATCTTCCTATACCATGGCACTGTCTTGTTCATAGCTATTTTCAGACCATTTGGGGACATATGCCCCTGTCTTCCCAAAAAGCTTCATTATGTAAGCAATAAGTTTTCATACCCTCTTAATGCATTTGTGTGTGTGTGTGTTTGTGTGTGTAGCATCAGTGATAATACCTAGTCCAAATTTTCAATGGTGATATATTCTATGTTTATAGGGTGATCACAACAGGAAGAATGATAGCTGTAAGAGATTTATAATTAAAACACTAAAGGCTTAATTTTCCCCTTGTCTGGCAAATATATCAATCTTTTTAATAAACTGTTAACCTATTATTTGTCATGTGTGGTTTGAGGTGCATGCTAAAGTCCAAGTTGACTGCTCTTCTACCCCATCATATTCTAACCCTTCTGTGGTGATTAAATTTGCTTCTATAGAAATTCCTGAGTATTAAGCTTTGATCTCTGCTTCTAGTGCTTTTGCAAGTCACCCTAGGAAAGCTTTATTTTCAGACCCTATTGCCCCTTTCTATGTGAGTTTTTCAGTTTATCATTTGATAGAATGAGCCCTAAGCTCTATATAAGGTCCTTTTTTGTACACTGGAAATAATGTGAAAGACACAGAAAGAGAAAGAAATGGACCAGAAAAAAAGAGCAACTCTGTTTTAATATGATAAACCCAAATACTTTCACACTCTGAAAAAGCAGGGTCATAAGTGACTCTCAAAGTAGGTATGCTGTTTAAGTTTCTTGAATACAAATCTTCTAAAACTTCTTTTTAATTATTTCATTGCTGCATTCAAAAAAACTCTGTTCACTTTATTTTCAGCAAAATTGAATCTAACCTTCAACAGGCATTCAAATTTCCCTTTTTCTGACCACATTCTAAATTAAACACATTCAACTCTCAATATTTGTCAACTCCTTTACTCTACTTTAAATCTGTTTCTTTAAATTTTCTAACAATTGACAAATTTTATTTTTTGTTTTGGGAAAGACTTCTCCTTTTACTTCAAACCGCCTAAATCTCATGCATTTTTCAAGACTCAGTCAAGCCACCAATCAGTTTAAAATTAATTGACTCCCTATTTTTCTATAAACATTGTTCTCAGGGTTCACAGTGTAAGATAGCGGTACAGGCACAGCATCTGCTCTCAACAAACTTACAGTTTAGTGAAAAGAGAACGCAGTTAACCAACAAATATGTGGGAATTCATTTCTTGAATCCTAAAATGTTCTGGGAACAAAATGAAAGGGCACCTCCACAAGTCCTTAAATACTCAAGCCATCACTGATCCTTTCAATTTTCTAATTTTCTATAACCCCTTTCTTGCACAACACAATTTAACACTTTAAATAATATTCTTTTGTGTTTTTCAATGTTGTTGCAAGATTGAAGATAGAGAACTTTTATTCACTATATTTCTGCCAGGATTTCTTTCATGGAAATATTTTGATGAATAAGTTTGGGGTGGAGTTTAAATTTTGCTGGCATGCATGTCTGGCTGAATTGCTATAAATGAGAAAATAAGAATTCATATTGTTCCTGAAAAATCAAGAGAGGAAGAGGGGAGGAAAGAAAAGACTTAACAACTGAAGAATCAATTAGAGACAGTAAGAATTCATACAATGTGTAATGTGAGCCCTCATTCTCACTCTTGAATCTTCAGCAACATAGCTAGACTGCCAAAATCTGTGATGAATACCAATTGCTCGTGTGTGTGTGTGTGTGTGTGTGTGTGTGTGTATGTGTCAAAGAGAGAATGAGAGAGAGGGAGGATAAACTTTGTCCCTTACATGGGTCAAAATAGAAATAACATTTAGTAAATGAAGGGGTCTTGTACAAAACCTGTATTAGTGCTAATACTCTAACTAGGTTGTAAGTTCTCTTAAATCTGGGCTGCAATTCCATTTTCTGTTCATAATGTGGAACAAAGAAGGCATCTAATGTTTTATTTTCCTTTTTTACAAGTTCCATAATTTCTAACAAATCAAAATTAATGTTTGGGGCTGTAGTTGGAGGTGGCAGAAAGTAACAGACAGAAGGGGATGACATTTCTGGAAGTGAACACACATCCATTAAATAACCAGCCAGCTCTGAATGTTGCTTCTCACTGAGGATTTCTACAGAATCAGTAGCACAGCTTTTCTGCCTTTCTGATATTCTGAATGACGTTCAGTTCCAGACGTGCTGAATGTGATTAAACAACATGAGTAACAGCATGCCTCAGGAGAACAGTGTGTGGTCGTCTGTGCTGCCTGGTTGGAGGGACTGGCTTTGTGCCACCTGTCAAAATGCATCACCTCACGGGCAGGAAAGGTCACAGCCATTTCCTGTGTGGATCCAGCAAAGCTATTGAATGAATTCTTGCCCAGAAAATGTCCTTGGTCAATATACACCAGGGGAAAAACAAACCCTGTGCTATAATGGGATTTACTTCCAAAGGCTTGAAGGAGAAATGATTGATCAACTCTGATGACATTGTCATTTTATAGAAGGCATTGTGCTATGCATCATACTAACATTCACTGAGAATAGCTTTGCAATTATATTCTAAAACATGTCCAAATCACAAATTTTTCTTTTGCTATTGTGGCTTTCCATGACATATCTCATTGAACCCCCATGGGTTCAACCCCCTCATGTTGTCCAGTCTCTTTGAGAACAAACATAGTTCAGGTTTCAGGTATGGTGGAATTTCACCACTCTGTTATAGACTTTCTCAGAACTGTAGATTTCATGGTTGTCTACAAACTTTCAAATTAGAGTCTCTGGAGGTTACAACCTGGTATCTGTGTTTATAAATATATCAGAGGTTGTTTTAATGAGGTTAGTCTCAGATCCTTGTTCAAAGCAGGTAGCATGGTCCCTACCACCCCAAATTATGGAATTTTAAAGTCTAGAGCAGGGCCCTAAAATCTCCCTTTATAATGAGGATTCCTGGAGATTCTTATAAACCATCCTTGAAATTAATCAAGTGAGAGATGTAAAGCATACCAAATTATCCCTCTCTGTTTTACATAATAACAACCGAAGAGCTTAATATTTTCAGTGATATTATTAGTTGTTTTGACATTAATTGAACAGAATCTCTGAGTCTCAGTTTCACACATTTAGACACAGTGAAAACCAAATGGAAAATGAGTGAGAAAATAGATTAACTTTAAAAGTTACTGTTTTATAAGTTCATCGGGGGACCTAGCAGAATATTTGCAAACAATGAGAAGCATAAATTGAGAGAGATTGAGAGATTAACCAGAATATTATTTGCTATACTTTAATGAGAAAAAAATTAATAAACTATATCGTTCTAAATAAAATGATCATTAAGGACCTTCTTTTTTCCGGGAAATAATGGATTTCCTCAGAAGACAGATCCTTTTAGCTCCCACCTCACTAAAGATTTGGGGAATGACTGAGAAGCCATGAAATATTACACAACACCCTCCATAGGATCTCATGCTTTGGGGGCCCTGATTCTAAGGAATGTTCAGGAATGCCACCAAAAGACTACCAAATAACATTAGAGAACATGAGGAATATTAATTGACCATTTAAGAGAAAGAGGTAGAAATTTTAAGAAATTCTTTAGAGTTTGGAATTCTATAATTGAAAAAAAATTAAATTCCTATGGGAGAAGAATGTCTACTGTGAGAGTAGAAATAGGCAATAGTCATTGATTCAAATACACCTCCTAGTAGCAAGACTTGCACATGGGTTTGGGGAGGGGGGCAGATGATTTTTGTCTATGCTATTGGTTGTATGGTGACCAATCATCTCAGTTTGCCTGGCATTAAGGGGTTTTATGGGAAACAAAATTATCAACTAAAACAGGTCAAGTCTCAGGCAAAAAAGAAAGAGTTGTTTACCCTGGTTGGTTGCCTCCCCACCCTCCATCCCACATCCTGGATGGAAAGTGAATGGCCTACCTCCAACTTCCTCATCACAGAGATTGGTTTAGGGAGAGACATAACTTAGGTAGGTGTGATGTGTGCAAAGCCAAGGACTTTTGCATGGTGATTTGAATAATGGAAACTGTCCTTTTCAGGGTGGTCTTATGTTCAGATAAATATAATCCAGAACTTCAACAGCCACCTTGACTACAAAGAGGAAAAGATGCAACTGATACACAGATGAAGGTAGACCTAAAAACAGAGAAATCATAATTTTGACAATAATGGGGCCTTCTCTAACAAACTTTATCTAAAACCTACCCCACACCAGGACTATTTTATGAAGTCCAGTAAATTCTACTACCTTTTTTCCCTTATCATTTCATAATGTACATATAAAGTTTAAAGACTATGGAATAAATTAACACTCAATATTACTTACACTTCAGAAACCCAGTGTTCTATTCCCACTTTCCTATCCCATTCTCCAGGGACGATTGTACTCCAGATTATTGTGTTATGTCTTGCTTTATGTTTATATCACATATGCATTCATTAATAATAGATTAATATTTTAGTTCTATCTATTTTACACACACACACAGCATGAGGACAGAGGCCTGCTCTTGGTGTCTTAAAACATGCCACAACATTGCTGCTCTGTTATCAATGAAAGGTTAACTTTCAAAAAATAACATCATGTTGCCATATTCTTATATAACCTGCTTTGGGAGATCTATTTATGTTAAAGAATGTAGCTCTAGTTTATTTGCCTGTTAGATAGTTTTCTTTCATCTTTTGTTCACTGTCTAATTTTCTTATGCTTTAAATATATCTGGGGTAAAGATCAGAATATTTCTGAATATTTGTTTATTTCTTTAACAGACTTTATTTTTTCAAAGCAATTTTGGTTTATAGTATAATTGCATGAATAGTGCAGAGGGTTTCAAATGCTCCTTACCCCCATACACATAACTAACTGCCCCACTATCAACATTCTATACCACAATGGTGAATTTGGTGTTGTACATTCTAAGAGTTTTGAAAAATGTATATTGCCATATATCCACTAATGTAGTATGACAGAGAATGGTTTCACTGACCTAAAAACCTTCTGTCCTTTGCTAACTCATCCCTCCTCCCTTTTGTCCCCAAACTCTAATTATCTTATCCCCATAGTTTTGCCTTTTCCAGAATATCATGTAATTGGAATCATACAGCCTTTTAAGACTGGCTTCCTTTCATTTAGTGATAAGCATTTAAGTTTTCTCCGTGTCTTTTCATGCCATGATAACTCATTTCTTTGTAGTGCTGTATAATATTCCATTGTCTGGATATACCAATGTTTATTCATCCATTCATCTACTGAAGGGCATTTTAATTGCTTCCAAGTTTTGTCAAATATGAATAAAGCTGCTACAAATCTGTGTGAAGATCTTTTGTGGACTTAAGTTTTTAATTCCTTTGGATAAATACCAAGGAATATGATTGCTAGATTGTATGGTAATAGTGTATTTAGTTTTGTAGGAAACTACCAAATTGTCCTCTAGTCTGGCTGTACTGTTTTGCATTTCCACCAGCAGTGAATTAGAGTTCTTGTTGTTCTAAGTCCTTGTAAGCATTTGCTATTCATTGATGAGTTCTAGCAGTTTTTTTGGTGATGTCTTTAGGATTTTCTACCTGTTGTATCATGCTATCTGCATACAGTAAAAATTTGACTTCCTCTTTTCCAATTTGGAGTCTTTTATTTCTTTTCCTTTTCTGGTTGCCATGGCTAGGACTTCCAACATGTGTTGAATAAAAGAGGTGGGGGTAAACATCCTTGTCTTGTTCCTGGTTTTAGCAGAAATACTTTCAGCATTTCATCATTGAGAATAATGTTAGCTATGAGTTTGTCACATGTGGCTTTTATTATGTTGAAGTAGGTTCCCTCTATGCCAACTTTCTGGACAGTTTTTTATCAGAAATGGTGTTGAATTTTATCAAACTTTTTCTTCATCTATTAAATGATCATATGGGTTTTATTCTTCAGTTTGTTAATGTGGTGTATTACATTGATTGTCTTGTGTATAGTGAATCTTTCCATCCCTAGGATAAATCCCACTTGATCATGATGTATGTTCCTTTTAATGTATTGTTGGATTGTTTGCCGATACTTTGTTGAGGATTTTTGTGTCTATATTCATCAGCCATATTGGCTTGCAATTTTCTTTTTTGTGTGGCATCTTTATCTTTTGCTGGTGTTTAAGAGTCTCAATAACAAACGACTCTACATTATTATGAAAGAATTCATCTAGTATATACACAGGAACCAAAAATATCAGTTTATCCTTCCCACCCCCACCCCACAAGCATACCAGCAATAACAGAGTTCCTTCATTGTACCTAGAAAAACTGTAAAACTGGTGGGGTAACATGATCTGTGTCCTGTATTTTTATACTTTACATAATCTAAGGTAGTATTTGCCTAGTTTTTCTATCAGGGTGATAGCAGACTCATAGAGTGAGCTTGGGAGAGTTTCTTCCTCTGCCATTTTTTGGAAGAGTTTCAGTAAGATAGGTGTTACCTCTTCTCTAAATATTTGATATAATTCACCTCTGAAGCCATCTGGTCCTTTCGTTTCTTGGAAGTTTTTTAATCACAGTTTTAATTTCAGTACTTGTGAATGGCATATTAATATTTTCTATTTCTTCCTGATTCAGTCTTAGAAGGTTGTACCTTTCTAAGAATTTGTCCATTTCTTCCAAGTTGTCCACTTTTTGGCATATGTTTTGCTTATAATAGTTTCTTATGATCCTTTTGTATTTCTATGGTATAAGTTGTAATTTCTCCTCTTTGTTTCTGATTTTATTGATCTTTAACACTCTCCCTTTTTTTCGTGATGAGTCTGGCTAAAGGTTTATCAATTTTGTTTATCTTTTCAAAGAATCACCTCTTAGTTTCATTGATGTTTTCTGTTGTTTTCTTCATCTCTGTGTCATTTATTTCTGCATCTCTGTGTCTTTATTTCTGCTCTGATCTTTACGATTTCTTTCCTTCTACTTTGAATTTTGTTTGTTCTTCTTTCTCTAGTTTCTTTAACTGTAATGTTAGGTTGTTTATTTGAGATTTTTCTTGTTTTCGGGGGTGAGATTTCTTTGCTTTAAACTTCCCTCTCAAAACTGTCTCCATGTTTTCATTGTCATTTGTCTCTAGGTATATTTTAATTTCTTATTTGATGTCTTCAGTGTTCCATTGGTTATTGGCAATCTCATCCCCTACCTTTGGCAATCACAAAGCTCATGTTTTTGTATGGGTTTTGTTTGTTTGTTTTTGAAGAATAATTAACCTACAATACCATGTTAGCTCCTGTTATACTACACAGAATTCAATATTTCTATTATTTCAAAATGATCACCATGATAATCCCTTTTTAATTGGATTGTTCATTTTCTTATTACTTAGTTTTAAGAATTCTTTGTATATTTTGAAGAGCAGTACTTTATCAGCTCTTCCTTTTGCAAATATTTTCTCCCAGTCTGTTGTCTTCTCACTCTCTTTATTGTCTTTCACAGAGCATAAGGTTTTAATTTTAATAAGGCCCAGCTTAACAATTACTTCTTTCATGGATCATGTCCTTGGTATTGTGTCTAAAAACCCATTGCCATATCTAAGGTCAAATTGATTTTCTCCTATAATATCTTCTCCGAATTTTTTTGTTTTACATTTTACATTTAGGTCTATAATCATTTTGAATTACTTTTTGTGAAGAGTGTAAGGTCTGTGTCTAGATTCTTTTGTTTTTGCATGTAAATGTCCAGTTCTCCAAGTACAATTTGTTGCAAGATCTGTCTATTCTCCATTATAATGCCTTTGCCTCTTTGTCAAAGAATAGTTAAGTATATTTATAGGGGTCTCTTTCTAAGCTCTCTATTCTCCCATTTATTTATTTGTCTATTCTTTGTCCAGTACCATTCTGTCTTGATTACTATAACTTTATACTAAGTCTTGAAGTCGAGTAATGTAAGTTCACCAACTTTGTTCTCCTTCAATATTGAATTGATTATTCTGAGTCCTTTGCCTCTCTATATGAACTTTAATCAGTTTATAAATATCCAAAATTTTTTTTGGCTAGTACAATGTTCTTTGTCTTTTATCTGGAAATTGTAGTCTGTTTATTGCACTTTAATTAATAATATATTTGTATTTTACTATAATATTTTTAAAAATCTACATCAATATTTTAAAAAAATCCATCTAGATCCTAAAATTTAAGGAACTGAAAAGGACGTCAGTTATGGTATATTGTAAAATTTGACATTTAAAATAAAACCAATTAGCACATAGCATTCCTTTATATATTTCCAATGGCATACTAATACAATAGCAATTTGCTGCTAACTATAAATCACTTAAAATGAACAAATTATCTTTACTATTATAAATTTTACATTGCTCCATTTTCTCATGAGTTTGTATTTTCACTATACTTCATTAATATAATAGTAATGTAATAAAATTTTATCCTTGAAAGTATTTTAGTAATCACCTTTTCATTCTTTATAATTAAGCTGTGTACATAATTGAAATTTTTAATTTCCCTCCTATGACCACATGCATTTATGAGCTAATTTTTTCTCAATTGAGTTCTTATTCCAATTATTATTAACATAAAATTATCAAATCTTGAATATATTCACCTTTTGAGGAACAAATATTAAACATAAAAAGAAAAATTATGTTGGAATATACTTCTTGAGATAAATAGGTGAATGACTTATGCTACAATTGTAGGGTTTTTTTAGGACTGTTTATCTGGGGTAAGGAACCACAGTAAGAGTCAAATGGAGTGATAGGTAATCCTAGAGCTTCTACAACAGGGGAAAAAGGGCAATTGTAAAAGGAGAGGTGAAGAAGAACCAGTGTTATTCAACCAAGAGCACACAAATGCTCAGATGGATATGTGTATAACAGAAAGCATAAAGACAGTAAATCTTTAATTATTCAGCTACAAAAGGAAGTTGGGAATTTATATGTGATACAACATGAATTGACTTTGAAAACATATGTGAGGTGAAATAAGCCAGTCATGAAATGCTAAATATTATAGATTCTATATATATTAATTGTACAAAAGAGGCAAACCTAGAGAGAAAGGAAGTAGATTTATGATTGCCAGAGGCTGGAAGGAGTAATGCACAGTGACTAATAATGGATACAGGCTTTGATTTACTTTTTTGAAGTGATAAAAATGTTCTGAAATTGGAGAGTGGTGATAATTGTATAACTTTATGAATATACTAAAAATTACTGAAATATATATTTTAAAAAGGTGAGTTTATAGTCTATGAATTATATCTCAACTTTTTAAAAAATCTGTCTTTAGATAGCATGTTTTTGCGTATTTTTATGTATATGCATCACTCACTTTGAATAATATTGTCTTATGAAACCCCATGAATCAGAGTACAGACAATGTTAAAATTTTACTTCTGTGTAGCTCTCTGTACTTTTTACCTTCCTATCTTCATGCACAGAAATAACCATTATCCTCTTTGGTATTGTTTGACTACATTTGTCCAAAAATAACATAAAATAGTATTTATTTCCAATCTTTAATTTTTATAGATTCTTCATCAACTTAAACCTTTACCATCTTTTTGTCTTTATCCTTGATTCCATGCTTCTTCCAGTCCTCCTTGCCTCACTTTACTATTAAGCTCAGATGGGTTTTGAGCCTGGAATAAGATCTAGGATCTGTAGGACTAATACAGTTTCTGGGAGATAGAGAGGTAATTTTCTTACCTCTGTAAAGGATCTACTCTGTACAGAGAGATCTCTGTTGCAGGCACTCTGCCTAGAAGCCAACCCTGAGTTGTATATGCATGAAAATTTTCACATTCAATATTAAGAGGAAAATATCTGTAGGCAACAAACACAGGTTTCTATGTTCAATAGCTCCCTTAGATAAAATCTTCTTTTAAAATTTTCATTAAGTACGAATGAAATTAGTCTGTTTGAAAACAAGTGGTTTCCTGGAGTAAATATTTGTGTACTAGAACTATTAACTGTTATATTAACAAATATTAATATATTGCATATATTCTGCAAATATATTCTGTATTATTAATATTTTGTATTATACTTAACATATTATATAGTGGATAAATATCAATGATATTAATGAATAATATATGTGATATAATGTCCATATATAATATGCATATATTATATATAATAACAACTATTAATATTAACAGAGTAAGGAAATATCTTTAGATGAAATGCAAGAAAGATGGATTCTACATTGTGCATGGTCATATATTCTGTCTCTCTACCACAGTAACATTTTCTGTTAATGATATGTTTCTCAAGATCAAAATTGAAAATATGCAAGAAGGTTTAGCAGATGAAAGGTGCCTTGAGCGTAAAGAAACCTACTCTATTAGAGAAAGTCAGGGGCAAGTACTCCTGGTCATGGTTGAAATTTGTTTATATCCTGCTGAGCATCTGTGGTTTAGAAGAGGATACATAAGATGAGAAACAATGTCACTTATGGATATATGATTATATAAATACCAATTGGAGATGACATGACATATGCCTTAGGAAATAAGTACAGTTTACTTGTTCCTCCTATCCTTTCCTTCTATGATCAGCAAGTGTATATGTGTGCTATATTAACTTAATGTCTGGCATATCTCAGATGTTACTTGTGTCTGTGCTTAATTTTGTCTATGATTTTTATTTGTCACATTCTTTACAATAGAAATGAATATTCTTAAATAATTCACCAAATACACATTTCATCCTTCCTTGCTTCTTTGCCACTTTCTCCCTTCCTTTGAATTATCCTTGATTTATTTCACAATAATGAGGTAAGAAAGACATCATGGAATATCCTCCTTCATATTGAGACTTGCACAGTGGCATGAAATTCTCAATACTCATTTGGATATAAGCATTTTTTCCACATCTTTCTCTGAATAAAGAAAATGGTGCAAGAAAATACCTTCAGACTTTTTTTTCAGCCAAGAAGAAATTAACCTATACGTATGTGAGCCCTTACACACCACCTTTCTGTTACATGTAGCTAAAACCTTCCTAACCAAATAAGGAGATCACAAGGAAATCATATCAATCCCAGCTGCCTCATGTCTGCTTGTGAATAAACATGCATTCAATAAGGAACATGTCTGGCAAGTAAAAGATGAATAAGAGCAACTGGAATCTTTATTACAGTCTTTCTAGTAATTCCCACTTTAACATACAGCAAAAGTTCTCAAAGCCTTGTTTCCTACCCAGTTTCTCAGTCTCACACATAATGTGCACATATTTCTAAGGATTTCATCATTTTATCACAAAATTTCCCAAAGATTGTTCTTACATGATTCACATGGACTCTCAATTTCCCCCTGCATGACTCTGTTTCATTTTCTGTACCTCAGTACTAAATATGAACTCTTTCTCTTTTTTTCTTCTTTGTATAGCCACACCTGTGGTGTATGGAAGTTCTCAGGCTAGGGGCTGAATGAGAGCTGCAGCTGAAGCTTTGCCATATCCAGGCTATGGAAGCACTGGATCTGAGCCACATCTGTCCCATGTAGCTTGCAGCAATGCCAGATCCTTAACCCAATCAGTGAGGCCAGGGATCAAACCTACATCCTCACAGACACTGTGTTGGATTCTTAACTTGCTGAGCCACACATCAGGAACTCCTAAATATGAACTCTTTCTAATGAAAATGCTTCATTGCTTCAAAGGTGTTACTACCATTGCCCCAATTCCCCTTACAGGAAGACAATTAGAAACCAGTAGCTAAAAGTATAATTCTTAATATTCAAGGTTAAAGGTAGGGGAGAGGTTGAGTAGTTAAAGGTGGAGTTAAAGGGCAGGAAATTTGGGGAAATTGTGATGATGCACACATTACTAATTTTTATCTCTTCCCAATAGTATTCTCTCTCATTAAATACTATTGTCATCTCCTTGGCTGACACTTGGCTTGTATAGCAGGATTTGAGGGCCCAGTGTAGGTTCCATGTGCCTAAAGCATCATTATTTTACTCCTCCATCCAGTCTGTAATTCCCACCATTAATCATTGTTTGCATAAGAGCAACGTCTCATGGTAAATGAGCACAAGTTAGAGAATTAGAACCTCTCTTTATCTTTGCAAACTTATCAGCAAAATGGACATGATAATTCATCTTATGCTTGTCATATGGGCTGGCCTAAGACAATCTATTAATCTTCTAGTCATTTAACAACTATTTCTTGAGTATTCACTGTGTTATAGGCATAAGGACTATAGCAAAATTGAAGTCTGTGGAAGCTTAAAAACTAGCTTTTTGAACAGAGTGACATGGGAATCATGGAAGTGGAATGGCAGGAGACATATAAAGTTAATGGAAAATAACCTGAAGGTTTTGGATAGTAGGGCAAGTGTGTGTGTGTGCATGTGTGAAAGCGCGTGCACTATTGTATTGGTGGTAATAAAAGCTGAGTGACTAGAGGAACTCTGAATATAAGCTTTACCTGTTCTGCTACTCAGTCCATGGGTAATCTTGACCTTGTGTAAATCAATGGCCTGGTAAGAAATATTGTATCAACTACAATTCCATTTCATATTACTTGTTACCAGAAAAACTTGTAGAACTACTGATGTGTGTGCAATTTCTGGACAACTTTTAACAAACTTAAAGTGTCACAGCTATCATTAGCTATGACATTTCCTGGGCAAGGGGAAATATTTTCATTGTAATAGGCTGCCTCCAGGCCTTAGCTTCTGTTAGTTTCTGATTCTGTCCCTCTCTCCATCTGTCAAGTCTTTGATAAAACCTTTCTTGATTACTTCAAGAAAAAGTGGGCTCTTCCTCTCGAAACTCCTAGAGAATTGCCTGTGCTTCTCTCAGACACTTAGCACAGACAGTTGTGTATTATTATTCTTTATGTTACCCTAAGGTCTTTTGTCGAGACTGCTCTCTATATAAACTACCATTAACATTTAGCAATCCATACACTATACATTGCTTAGGAATTGGATTCTTCATAATGGGCCCATTATGTATCATTTGCCTGTTTTGTGAATAGAGCCTTAACAAATAAATTCTGCAAGGTACTATCTTTAAAATGCTTTTACCTTGAAATCAAATGTTTTTGTATGAAACTTAGGGAAAACAGTGTTAGGTAAATATAAAACAGATACGCGTTTCCCTAAGAAAACTACCAGTTTACATATTGTCTCAACTTTTGACTGTCTTATTTGGCCTGTTGCTGACCCCAAAATTATAGATGACATGAACCATTATCTCCTCTATGAAAAAGAAGCTAATAATTTCTAAAGAACTGGGAGACTAAAATCCTAAGATGAGTGAGTGGCAGTGAAAGACCAGTTTGCTCTTAATGGTAAGCTGGCAAAAAGACTTAAAATATAACCACAGAGAAATTTTTGAAATTTCAGGAATTATGTTGGCTGAGAGGGTTTCAAGTGGAGAGATATCCTCATTGGGGTTATGTTTGACAAATGATGTTCTTCAGCCTAAGCTCAATTGTCGGTGTTTCCGACAATCATTGCAGTGATACTATTTTTATTTAGCAAATAGATGGCTTCTGCTGTTTTTGTATTTATCACTTGTCTCTTATAACAGCTTGGAAGTACCACATTTTGCTAAGTAGACAGTACATACACTATTATATCCAGAAACACAGAATAGAGTCCAGTGACAATTGCTTATCACACAGAGGTACAGATCACATGATTTGTACACATGATTGTATATGTTTCAAACAGGAGCACCAACAAAAGGCTGAAGAGGAGTGGAAAATTTTGGGGGGGGGAAGAAACATTACAAAAATAAAGTTAAAGAAACAAAGGGTGAAATAGAGCTGCAAAGCTAAGAAGGGTGCTAGGGACTCTTTGGTAAAGGTCATTACAAAGGCCCTTGGTCCCTGAATCTCAAGGATGGAAAAATCATGTGCACTCAGGTAGAAGAGCAAGTCACAAAGAAGGGCACATCAAGGTGGTGCACACTTCTTCACAATAACCCACAATTCCAGAAATAATGCCTATAAGGCAGCCCAAGATGGTCATATTCTCTCAGCCTTTCTTAATCTCTAAAGAAACAAAAACCATTAAGCAAAGCATAACTGTGAGAAGACAATATAAGTCATTCTTACAGCCAATAAAATGATTACATAACAAAATGGAAAATAAAAAGAGCTGCCTCTATATAAACTGGTCAGGAATAGAGAAATTCTGGGGGAAAGAGTGGTGCTGAGTGTTTAACCCATCTCAATGGCGAACCAGTTTTTAAGAATGCCAATATTTTCATGTTAATTTCATATGACTTTAGATTGATATTGAGAAAATAATATCTCTCTGGCAAAGAAACTATCTGAAATTCAGCCCCAATTTTACTTTCATTTCAGTTTCTTTTCTTCACCTAAATATGAGTGTAATAATGAAATATCTCTCTTAAAAAGGTTATTTTTGAATAGTTTTAAAAATGAACCTATTTTCCTGCTTTTTTTTCTTCTTCCTCTTATCCTCATCTTTGTCCTTGGCGTATCAGCATGCCTGGGACCATCTACACCAAATGTGAGCAGGACCTCCCTCAGGGTGATGTGTCAATTTTTAATTTCAAACTTTTTTCTGTTGACTCCACTCACATGATTTTTTTTAGTATTAAGCATATACCATTTTTAAATGTGTTTTCTTAAAAAGAAGAAATAATTCTTATGCTATTTTCATGTGAAAGTACATGAATAAAATCTAAGGAAATTTTTTTTGGTCTTTTTGTCTTTTCTAGGGCCACACCCACTGCACATGGAGGTTCCCAGGCTAGGGGTTTAATCAGAGCTGTAGCCGCCTGCCTGTGCCAGAGCCACAGCAACTCGGGATCCGAGCCGCATCTGCGACCTACACTACAGCTCATGGCAATGCTGGATCCTTAGCCCACTGAGCAAGGCAAGGGATTGAACCCACAACCTCATGGTTCCTAGTCGGATTTGTTAACCACTGCACCATGATGGGAACTCCAGGAAATATTTTTTACAAAATATTCAGTACAGTTTAGGGAACCAGGTAAGATTGTGATCAAAGCTTATGATTTTCTAGAGTTTTAAAAACATATCTTTTGGTAAGCCCTCCACCCTGTTGGTATCACTCGACTATGTGATAAATGGTTTCCTTCAAAAATCCAATAGGCACCTTGGTCTCAATCTTATAGGCATCTTGGTTTCTTGCTTTGAAACAGCCTAAATGCAAAGGAGGATTTAATCACAAATGTAGTCATCAAGAAGTTTTGCACCTGCCACATTACTAATTTGTAAAATATCAACCTGACTTTCATATGTAAAAATAATAGGTAAGCAATGAATGCCCTCTATTTTCTTCAGTACAGAAAAATATTTACTGTTTTTCAAGTCTTAGAAGTTCTTTTTTTAAAAAAAAACTTTGCAACATTATAAACTGAAATTTTTAACTTCTATAAGGAAAGACTACAAATAACTGTGGTCCCTCCTAGACTTTGCTAATTTATTTAGCATTTCTAGTTCCATGGGGGGCAAGGCAGGTCCAGTTTCCTAAAATGTAGAAAAAGTAAGAACTGCAGGGACACTGCATGCCACCATCGCCTTAATCCTAAAACACCCGATCACCCAAGGCCCTATGTGAATAACAGCATCTTATACACTTATATAACACCAGAAATTGTTGTTAAGATCTTTACAGATAAGAGCATACCTAATCATCACCAAACCCATAGGTTGGTTTACACAAATGAAGAAATACTTAGTTTTAAGTGACCTGCCTAACGTCACAAAGCTAGTAAATGTAGGAGCTATGAACGGAACCCAGGAAGCTTGGCTCCAGAATTTATTTCTACTTCTCATCCAATCTTCCAGAAGGAAATTTTCCTAGCCATATTATTAGTTTCATAATGAGTGGAATAGTCCTATAAGTAGCATTTCCATGAAGAACGCTATTCTAACTAAGACTAATATTATAAACATCTTTTAAGACAGAGACTACTCTAAAAAGAGAAAGTACTTACTGATCGGTGGCATATACCACCATACTTAGTGTATTTACTCTTTGGGTGGGGTATTTTGGGGGATACACGTGTGTGTGTGTTTTGGGGGGACAGATTTGCAATTAAACTAGTATGGGGAGAGATAGAGAAGCAGATGCACCTGCTGGCTGTTCCTTTCGGCCATATTGACAGCATCATTAATACTCTAATGGCCATGAGTATAGATGTTCTTATGTCTTCCTTGGAGGCAAGGAGGCGAGCAGATAAGGGAAGAACATAAATCTAATGAATAAAATCATTAGAAACTGGCACTGTGTCAGTGTAAATCAAGAAATAATAGTCTCTGTAAAGAACAGGCCATGGATATTTGTTTTTATTGTGTAGCACTTACTATTATTATGAGGCATTGCAACTTATGTTTCTGTTGCCAACAGCATTTATAAAATTGACAGTTTTATAGGGATAATTGTGAGCAGCTATAAAAATATTATTTTCTGATAGATAAAATTAATTCTGATTTCCATCAATACATGAAACAGAGTTTAGGGTTCAACTGAAAGAGTCAGAAGCAATAGTCTGAAATCTCATCTTTGTTGTTGAATCTTAAAGGATACACAAGTATCAGACCATGTTTTCTTTGAGCCTGGGTCCCTCTTTGAAAATGAGATGAGAACCTAGAGAAAATTTATTCTTTAAGTTCTTTAGGGGACCATTTTTTTCATTACTAAAGTCATGAAAGTTTAAATATACCAATTCTACTGGCTCCCATTGAACAGCACATACACAAAAGGCATTTTACTGTGGGTACTTTGGAGGTGAGAGGAAATGAAAAGTGTTATAATTCAGTTTCTGGCCAAAAAAAATTCTATTCTTGAGGCCTACAGAGTGTGTATGCTATGTGTGTGCTTCATCAATATGGTTATCAATAATAGGTTTCACATATGCAACACCTCAGATGGAAAAATCTTTTTGAAAAAGTTTGAGTTATATGTGTGTACTCTAGCATATTTGAGAAAATAGAAGAAAATAATCTATAAGGAATCCGTAAAAATTAAAGCTATGAAGAGTAATAAATGTTTTTGTAGGTTAGAGAAATAAGCATTACTGTCATCTTATAAAAAAATGGAGTCAGGTAAAAATTGAAAAAAGAATCTGCTCTAGACTTTATCAATGAGGATAATGGAATATAGAGGAAAAAGAGAAAAAGAGAATACTATGTACCATTACATGAAATAAGATTTTATTTATACTCATTTGGGAGATGGATATTGAGCCCCTATTATTAACTAGGCTATTTTAGATGCTTGAAATATATCAATAGGATAAAGAGATAAATATTAGTCTTTATGGAGCTTGAATTTTAGCAAGAAGAAACAGACAATAATAATGATAATAGTAATAATAGCATAGAATGTTAGGAGGTGATAATTTGGCAAAAATAAAGCAAGGCAAGAGGGTATGGAAAAATTATGAAATTAAGTACCTAAATGCTGAATCTGGATTACATGAAGCAGTAGAATTTAACAGTTTTAAACAGAATTATGAGGAGAATATCTAGGCAATAGTAACTCAAGGAAACTTGTTGATATCTGTATCGTTAATTTTATGTGTCAACTTGACTGGGCTAAGGGATGCCCAGACAGCTGGTAAAACCATATTTTAGAGTCTGTCTGTGAGGGCATCTCTGGAAGAGATGGGAATTTGAATTGGCAAACTAAGTAAAGAGGATCCCTTTCACCAATGTGCTTGGACATCATCTATCTCACTGAGGGCCTGAATAAAACAAAAATAGGTGTAAAAGAAGGGTGAATTTCCCTCTCCATTTACTGAGACATCCATTTTCTCCTGCCCACAGACACTGGCACTCCTGGTTCTCAGGACTTCAGACTCAGACTGAATCACCTCCCTGGCTTTCCTAGTTCTGAGGCTTGAGGACAGCAGATCATGGGACTTCTTGAGCTCCATAACAGTGAGTCAGTTCCTCTCATAAGTATCTTCTAAGAGAGTTGTAGCTCTATCTATGTATCTGTCTCTGAGAGAGGAAGTATACACTTATAGAGACGTTCTGTTCGGTATAAGATATTGACTTCATGGACACTGGTACGTCTAAGAAAAGCTATGCTTTTTTCCTGGGTAGGGATGTAATATAGCCTGTTACAAATCGTCAACTCTGTATATTAATACCTACTTTTGCTCAGCTTCCTGGTAGTAAATCATGATATTAAAAATACCTCATTTGTGATTATGAAGTCCAGGGAAAAAACTGGATCAAAGAACAAGTTTTACAATTTTTTTACTGGTTCATCTTTGGCATTTCTAGTTCCTTGTTACAGTAATCTGCATTTCTGTCAATAATCTTTCTTAATTCAATTAGCATTTTTATTACTACCCCCTTTTTTTTTTTTGGTCTTTTGAAGGGCCGCACCCACGCCATATGGAGATTCCCAGGCTAGGGGTCTAACCGGAGCGGTTGCTGCCGGCCTACACCACAGCCACAGCAATGTCAGATCCGAGCTGTGTCTGTGACCTACACCACAGCTCATGGCCACGCTGGATCCTTAACCTACTGTACGAGGCCAGGGATCGACCATACAACCCCATGATTCTTAGTCTGATTTGTTTCTGCTGTGCCATAATGGGAACTCCCATTACCGCTTTTTGAACCCAGGGTCTAGTAGACTGCTGAGCTGTTTCATTGTTTGTTCTTTCAGGGGATTTCTTTTGTTCTTTTAACTGGGAGTAGTTCCTCTGCCTTTTCATTTTACTTACATTTTTCTGTCTTTAAGAGTTTAAGAGAAACAATTTCTATATTAGTCTTGAAAGGGTATTTTTATGTGGGAGCATCCCTGTGTAGACTGTGTGTGTCAGTGTTTTTGTTACAAGGGCTGGTGTTGGTATGGACACCAGCTGTGACTTTCTTTGGGGTGTACTTGCTGTTATCCCCTTGATAGGGAGTGTGGTTGGTGTTAGAGACTGTGCAGGATGTGAAGTGGGGCCTCATGGTTCCATAGGTGTCACCCTCCTGTCTAGGGTAGAATCTGTGCCTCAGTTATGGGACTAAATGCGCTGAGGCTTGGGTTCCAATAGCCTCCATTGCCTTTGACTGCATGTCCTCCCCCAAAAGAGGTAATTGCTGAAGAAAGTAAGACCTTTGTGGTCACAGAGGACCTACGAACCACTTGTGTAGATGTGCAAGGGTCCACTTAGAAATAGCCGCATCTTCTTTTCTTTTGTGTTTATACCAAATCTGGTCTGCAGTGGTATTATGGAGTAAGCTGGGTTTGTGAATCAGGACACTGTGGCTGCAGGAATTGAGGCAGCTGTCCTGCTGCCTGAGATCTGTGCTGCCTCTGTGGCAGTCTTCCCTCTGGACCTGTGTGCCCCAGATCTAGTGCTGAACTAAAGTGTAGAGTGGGTGGAGCCAAGGCGCTGTTGCTGGAAGACACACACTGTGTCCTCCTGAGCATGCTGAAAATGGCCTTACCCAGACCACACCCCAGGACCTCTGGCATCTCTGCACAGCTAGAAGATTCTTCTCACAGGGCCTTTCTGCTTGAGATTCAATGTTTAGCCACAGCATGCTCTTGTGGTACCACCCCATGTGCATGCTGACAGTGGCTTCCACAGATCCATCTAGATCACACCCTAGGCATTCTCATCTGTCTGTACATAACTATATGGAGTCTTTGCCTGGATCTCATGCCAAGCTGTGATGGTGTGGAGTTATCAGGGCTGGTGTGTTTGCCTGTTCGGATTGGGAAGTACAAAAAAGCAGCAATCACCAATGCAAGGCTCTCTCTATCTTGACTTTTGACAAGCTAACTCCTGTGTACTCCTCAGGAGTCTAGGCTTCTCTAGCCTGACTCTCTTCGGCAAAGCTCCTGACAGGAAAGGGGGCTTGTCTTCTCCATGCAAGACGCAAGGACTAGGGCACCCAGCTTGTGGTTCAGCCTGCTTACTCCCCAAGTTGAGGCTCTATCTGTGCAGACACTCTCTTCCTTAAGATCCCCTCCCAAGAGCACAGGTCCTGACCTGATGCTTTTTACTCCCCATTCTACCTGGTTATGTGGAGATCTATCCTGAAGTTTTGGATGTATAGGTGTTGTGTCAGTTTCCAGTTAACAGAATTGTTCCACATGTAGGTATATTTTTTATATGTTTGTGTGGGGAGATGAGCTACGCATCTTCCCACTCTGCCATCTTGATCCCATCCAACACCATAATTTTTTTTTTTTTAAGGGCCTCACCTGCAGCACATGGAAGTTCCCAGGCCACAAGTCAAATCAGAGCTACAGCTGCTGGCCTATACCACAGCCACAGGAACACCAGATCTGAGCTGCATCTGAAACCTACACCACAGCTTGTAGCAACACCAGGTCCTTAAGCCACTGAGCAGGGCCAGGGATCAAACTGGCATCTCATGAATACTAGTTGGGTTCATTTTCACTGAGTGGCAACAGAAACTCCCAGTACCGTACTGTTTTGATTAATTTATCTTTATAATACAGCTTGAATTTGGAAGTGTGACCCCTTTTGCTTTGTTTTTCTGTGTTGGTTGCAAACAAATTTTAGGAGTGTGTATTCTATTTCTGCAAAAAATACTATGGGAACCTTGATAAGTATTGCGATGAATCTAAAGATGAGTTTGTATAGTTTGGACATTTTAACAATAATGCTTTCAAATCATGAACATGAGCTCTCTTTTATGTATGTCTTCTCCAATGTCTTTTATAGCTGTTTTATAATTTTTAGTGTAGAGATATTTTACTTTCTTGGTTAAATTCACTCCTAAGTATTGTAGTAGTTTTGATGCTGTTGTGAATGGGATAGTTTTCTTTATTTCTTTTTCAGACATTCTATTGTTAGTATACAGAAATGCAATGGAATTCTATATTTTTTATCCTACAACTTCTCTGTATTCATTAATAAATTCCATTGTTCTGTTGGTGGTGGTGGTATAGTCTTCAGAATCTTCTCTATATAAGATCATATATCATCTTATATGCAAACAGAAATAACTTTCACTTCTTACATTTCATTTCATATGACTTTTATTTATTTTACCAGCTTAACCGCTCTGGCTACATCTTCCAGTACTGTGTAATAAAAGGAGTGTTAAGAGTGAGTGCCCTTGTCTCATTGCTGATCTTAAAGTAGAAGCTTTTAACCTTTTACCATTAAGATGTTACCTATGGGCTTATAATATACGGCCTTTATTGTTAAATTTATTGTGTTGAGGTACATTATGCCCATACCCAGTTTTTGAGAGTTTTTGTTATGAGTGGATGTTGACGGTTTTAAAATATTTTTTCTACATCTATTGAGATGATGACATAGTTTTTATCTTTCATTCTATTAACCTGGTTTATTACAATTATTAATTTGTGTATATTGTGCCATCCTTGCATCTCAGGGTTGAATTCCATTTGATCATGATGTATGATGCTTTTAATATGCTGTTTAGTTCAGTTTGCTAATATTTTATAGAGATTTTTTGCATCTATATTCATCAGCAATATTTACCTGTAATTCTCCATTCTTGAGTATCCTTATTTAGCTTTGTTGTCAAGATAATGCTGGCCTTAAAATATGAGTTTGGGAGTGCATCCTCCTTTTGGGGAAGAGGGGATCAGAGTGAGTGTTTTCTTGCTTGCTTGCTTTACTTGTTTCACTCTCTCTATTTCTCTCTCTTTTGGTTAGACTATGTTTTATTTCAACAGACATCCTGGTTAAATGGGTGGAGGAGAGGGAGTTCAACATTTCATCACACCATCCAAGAAAACATCCATCCAAGACCTCAGAGCCACTTCTGAGGCGTTGCTTTATTTATGAGTCTTCATTAGCTCCAAGAGAGAAAGGAGCTGAGTTTTCTAATTTTTGTTTAGGAAAATCTATCAAATATATTCATTCTTGCATAAGTGAGAGATGGGTCCTAAGGGGAAGTGATGCTGGGCTTAGAGCAGCTGGGGTCTCTGAGGTGAAGCTGGGGGCTGGCCAATTGGGCTGCAGGAGATCCTGGGAGCAATGTTTGAATCTACATTTGGCTTAGGTCTGCTAGTGGCTGAGCTTATTTTTGGACCAGGTGTTCTTTGGTTCCAGCTCCCAGCTTCTTAGCCTGATGAATAAGATATATGACTTGTTGTTTCCACTGTTGCTGGCCTATTGGCTGCTCGTCTTTCTTTCTGAATGACTTCATAGTTTCTTTTTTTGTTTGTTTTATTTTTATTTATTTATTTTTTTTAGCAATACTCAAGTTTTTACATAAGTATGCTTAGGATTTTTTGAAATAAAGTTTTTCTTTTTAAAGTGTCCCCTGCCCTACTTTACCCCTGGCTACTGGACATACACTGGACCTGGGGCAGGAGTGAAAATGGGAGAGGTTGGACATCATCTGGGATGGAGAGGGCAATAAGGTGTTTAACGAAAGCCCGTTTCCCTTTGGAGGCTGCCAGCTGTCTTTCCCAGGTTATGAAGATAGAAGGTATTGCCTACTCCATCCGATCATGTACCCAACCCCCAGAAAGCAGAGCCAGGGCACATGATATTCAGTTTGGTGTTCAAAACCTGGGTGATGTGGTCAGAATGTAATCCCTCCTCTCACTCTTCTAATGTAGCCCCTCTTTATCTCTGGGGTTCAAGGTGGAGTGTTTTAGTCTCACCCCTGGATTCTGGCATTTTCAAAATGCTGTCTTATCTATGGATGCTTGCTAATTGTCTTCTCATGAGAGGGATTAAAGTTCAGGAACTATGTTTTTACTATCTCGTGACTTCATTGTACTGGTATTGTTATTTGGAGACTGTTGTATTTATTTCATGGTACAAAGAGAGTACCTATGTTACTCTCTTTGAAACTAAGATTTTTGACATGAAATTTATCTCTTGACATGAGATAAATTTCAATTATATTCAATTATCAGATTAATGATGTTAGGTAAAACCCATAATACTGAATTCAGAATAAAATAATCTCTAAAATTCAGAATAAAATAATCACTAAAAAAAATATGGAAATAACATCAAACCCAGTAGTAAATGAGCACAGCTATTGTCCAGTATGAGGGAAATAACATTTGATGTCCATCCAATGTGATATGCATATATATATATATTCCATATATATATATGGAAAGAGAGATGTCTTGTGTTGATCTCTGATGATAATGTAACTTTTTCTTTTTTTTTTTTTTTTTTTGTCTTTTCTAGGGCCGCTCCCGCGGCATATGGAGGTTCCCAGGCTAGGGGTCTAATCGGAGCTGTAGCCACAGGCCCACACCAGAGCTATAGCAATGCAGGATCTGAGCCGCATCTGCAACCTACATCACAGCTCATGGCAACGTCAGATCCCTAACCCACTGAGCAAGGCCGGGGATTGAACCCACAACCTCATGGTTCCTAGTCGGATTCGTTAACCACTGAGCCACAACGGGAACTCCCTGATAATGTAACTTTAACTGAGGATTAGGATGAACTGAAGCCTTAGTAATTGAGGTTCAACAAACAAGATTAAATAAAGAAAAAATAAAAACATTTGGACTGCTTATCCCAAGGTTAGTAATACCACTTCACCTCTGCTAGCATCTCTTTCACATTAGGTGGTGATCTCTTAACATTAGCAAATGTGGTCCTGGGTAGTACTTTATTTAGAGGTGGGAAAGAGGCACGATTCTGGGAAAAAAAAGTCCTTTGGGAGAGGAGAGGGTTCAGAGAAACTTATTCCTATTTAGTGTAAAATTACAGTGGTTACAAGAAGAAGCACTTCTGGGTTACATCTTTCTTGCTTCATCATTTTGAATGAAATCGTGTGGGTATGTGAATGATAGGAGTGGCCTCCACCATTTTGGAACATTGAAAAGAAGACCTGGGAGACTATAGCGATGCCAGCTTAACAAAAAACTACAAGAACTAACCTCTCCTACAATTGTTAAGTGAAAAAAAGAAAAATCATCTCTCTAGTCCAGGCTGCTATTATCTCACCCGAATAAAAAGCCTTTCCTAATTGATAAGCTAGCCATTGTATAAAATTTTTATGTTAAAAGGAAACACTGCCTTTTGGTTATCAATACTGCCATAGTCACCAACACTAGTAATGAATATTTTGAAATTCTTTCCACTTGTGTTTTTTATTGCCTTGATGTTGGTCTTTCCTGAATGCTCAACTCGGTTGTAGGAACTGGAAGTTCATTAAGTGAGTGTGTGTAGGGGGATGTTTTGTCTCAACCTAATTATTATGTCCCCAACACCAATCAAATAAACACTTTATTTTAATATTAACCTTGTTTATATTTGAGCATTTTCCCTCCAACCCAATAATGTAGTATGCTTGTGTTAGGGAAAGGAGAAGGGAAGCTCTGATAACCTTCATTAGAAGTAATATAATATATTGATTATTGTACTGGATTCCCGGAAACATTTGTCCTTAAACTGTGTTTGAACATATTCCTCAGGGATGAGCAAGACATTTCAGAGAAAAAATTTACCTTAATTGTAATTAATGAAGGCCACTTGGAAGTGTCTACTTTGCTTAGTAGTAACCTGGAGGTATCAAAAAAGTAATTTTCCTCATACATTGCCTGAATTCCTCTCTAAAAAGTATTCAGCCTCCCTAAAGTAATAGCTTTTAACCTTTTATGGGATCATCTTTTGAGATCTCTTTAAATGTGAGTATCTTCTCAGAAATGATCATATGCAAATTTATTTTTAAAATATTGTGTCAAATTTCAGGGACATGAACAAGTTCACTGCGATATTCCACAGACTCTGTATCTGCCCAGGTTTTGTGCTTCCATCATACAGAGTAGTCATAGTGATTGTAGCTCAATGATTGTAATACATTCTGAACTTTTTAGACCCCCTATTTTTCCGTGGTATTTCCATAATTACAAATGCCACATTTGTTTTTCTCATGAACCAAGGTTATTTGGTAAATGTTCAGTTGGTTGTGCATGATTCAGCTAAGTTAAAATAGATTCCCTATATCAGCAAATCTATGGTTTTGATTTCAGATTGGCACTAAGACTCATGAGACGTAAACATAAAGGCAATAATATGTAATCATAATCTAATGCTGCAGTTAACTAGCTTTTTAGAAGGCTACAAAGTAGGAAATATAGACAGTAGAATATCTTCATCACATTAGGAGGCCCGGAGGTACCAAAAAATGCAGCTTCTTTTGCCTCCTTATATATATGGGACAGGTATGGTTGTCATTGTTGATGACCAAAAATGTGAGGATCACCTTGAGCTACAGAAGGCCATAGCCCCTCTATCTGTCAGTCTTACATACCATTGTAGTCAAAAACTTGTATCTCATCTCTTACATCTCTCCCAAATCAGTGCAGTACTACCCCACAAAGGAAGCATAAAAATCACTCACTTCATTTGTCTCAACTGCTGTTTCAAAGGAAAACTTTTCAAGCAGCACTGTCTCAGCTTAGTCCAAATGTTAACCCTTCATTCACAATGTACTTTGACCTCTAATAAACTAATGTTAGATTGGCACACTGGTATGGATCAGTACTACAGTACCAGGTCTAATTTCACAGGAGTTTATAATGTGGTGTGGATTATGAAAGATCAGTACATTATAGTAAAATATAGAATGCAATCAGTAATATAAGAGATGTGTACATCAAATGCATCAATTTGATTCCATTGAGGCTGAGGAGACATCATTAAACTTTCACTGAGAAGACAGCATTTAAGTGGGGCTTATCAGAAAAGAGGCTAAATTTGTCTGATTTTTATACAATGAACAAATGCTTTGATGATGTAAAATTTCCTTATAGAAGGTTGTCTTTCACTAATTAATGTGGAAATAAATCAGTCCCACAAAATTCCCCCAAAATATGTCTGAACTATTAAATTTAAAAGTTTATTCAGTATGTTCCAGGTAGGTTCAGTTTTGTGTGAGAACACTAAGAGAAAAACTACATTCTTCACGGACTTAGTGTGTATCAGGTACTGCGCTAAATGATTTACAAATGTTACTTTAATTATCTCCAACTGCTCAACAATTCTGTGAGGTTGCTATGCTCTCCATTCAAGATGGAGAACCTAAGACTCAGTACCATTAAATAATAGGCCCAAGTACTCACAACAGTGGAGCCAGGATGTTCAACCAAGATCTAACTGAATTCAATTAACAGGTTTATCTTTTCAGGTATATCATGATGCCCTAAGGCCACAGTGTTAGAGTTGCCTACACAACTTAGAAACTATTCACTAAAGGATAGGCATTAATAGTGGAGAATAAGGACAAGAAAATGTAAGAGAGAATATTTAAAGAACTAGGGGTGAGTTGCCAGAGAGGAATAATACTCAGACGCTAGGTTCTGAGCCAACTGAGATGAATTTCAAGGATTTGAATAAAGGGTGGAATACATCCAGTATCAGCTTTATTATCCAAAACACACAGTTTACTGTTCACATTGAATGTGAAAATGTGACTTGGACCTAATAGCGGAGAGAAGCTTTCCACACTCTTTATGAGCTGAACTCCCTTGCCCATCCAGTCTCAGGCCAAGAAGTTGAGCAACTGTTTTTTCCTATAGTTAGGAGGACTGGGGAGGTCTTTAATGGTGAGCTTACCACATAGACAGAACTGAGGAGAACATCTGCCATTTATAGGCATTCCTGTCATCTGAGAGATAAATTACTGAGAGGCCCAGACACACACGGTCAGTGAACCTGGAGTATTAACGCTGACCATTAGAGAGGTGGCACTGTGGTAATAAAACCCAACCAGTATTGATGAGGATGCAGGTTTGATCCCTGGCCTCAGTCAGTGGGTTGGCGATCCGGCACCGCCATGATCTGTGGTGTAGGTTGCAGACATGCTCAGATCTGGTGGTGCTATGACTGTGGTGTGGGCTGGAGGCTACAGCTCTGATTCAACCCCTAACCTGGGAACTTCCATCTTTCTCCAGGTGGAAGAGAGAAAAGGGGGTGGGTAGAGGATGTAAATAGAGAACCTGAAATTTTGTTTCTCAAATTCATCACTGCTGAGAAAAAAATAACTAAAATTATTCTTATGTGACTTTTCGGGTGAAGAAATGCTCCTTTTTCTCCATCCTTGCAGCACACAGAAGAAAGGAAACCAGGAATGGAGGGGAGGGGTGGAGAAATAGCCCCACTTTTAAATTATTTAAAAGGCCCTGATGTGGTAAAAGGAAAGGTCTCATTCAGAAGACAAATGTTGATAAGCTAAGGAAAAGCCAGAGTTCTGCTTATTATGAGAAAGACCTTTCCATGAATTAGAGCTAGCCATTAGTAGAATGAGCTGTTTCAGTGTTACATTAGCAAAGACTTATGCCAAAATTGCTCATAATTAATGTTCCAATGACCAGCAAACTCTGGAAGATTACTTCTAATGAAAACTTGAATCCTTACTTACTTTTAGTACTTAAGGGTCTTGACTCTTTCCACTTCTTACTTGGATAGCTTTTCATTTTTTTTTTAAGTCAGTAGAGCCATTTATCAAAAGTATTAAAGTGGAAATTGGATGACCATTTTTTTTCTCTCTCAGTTAAGAAAGCATAAAACATGATTTTCCAACACTGCAATAGAGAGACTAAACTACTTATTGAGGAAGTTTGGTTGGAGAAGGCTGCAAGTGAGGAAGAGTCATATTACTCTAGAGATTATATTCAATTGATTCTAATTTATTTAAAAATCTCCTAAGATATGGGATGGAATGGGAATTTGGAGTATATGAGAACTATTACATTTAGAATTGATAAGCAATGAGGTCCTACTGTATAGCACAAGGAACTATATCTACTCTCTTGGGATAGAACATGATGGAAGATAATATGTGTGTATATATGTGTGTGTATGTATATATACAAATATATTTATGACTGGGTCACTTTTCTGTATAGCAAAAATTGACACACATTGTAAATCATTATACTTTAATAAAAATTAAAAAAAAAGGTTCGTCACTATTTAGTATTAGAAATTAAATATTAGCAAATACTATTTTCAAAATACTTTACCACTTCTATGAATTGATGATATATTGTAGCATGATGACTTCAATCCTTTTTTGTGGAGTATTTTTGTTCATTTATTTAACAAATAGATTTTTGATTCACTGAGGTATAATTTGCATATATTAAAATTCATCATTCTGATGTGATGTGTGTATGATGTGTGATGAATGTAATCATCACTACAATCAAGATACAGAACATTTCTATCACTTCCCCAAAGTCCCCTCCGATCTTTTGTAGCCAAACCTTTCTCACCACCCTCTCCTCTTGCAATCACCGATCTGAGTTTTACTTTCCAAGAATGTCACACTCTTTCTGACTTACTTCACTCAGTGTGAGAGTAACAGTAGAAAACTGACAGAACACTGTAAACCAGCCATACTGGAAAAAAAAAAATCATTATTAAAAAAATGTCGTATAAAGGAGGTTGTATAATAAGTGACTCTTTTTAGTCTCACTTCTTTCATTTAGCATAATGTTTTTGCTATTCCACAAGTTTGCTGCATGTTATCTCTTCTTTCCTTTTTGCTGCTAAGAAGTATTCCATTGTGTGGATGTGCCACGATCTGTTTATCCATTCTACATTTGGTTGACATGTACGGGTTTTCCAATTGTGCATAAAGAGACTATATTAATCAAGAGACTTTTGGTTTAGAGTAACAGGAAATTCAAATTGACTTAAAAAATAGTAAATTAATTTCTTGTTAAATAGCAAGTCCAAACACAGAGTGTTTCCAGATTTTGATGATTCAGTGGCTCAAAAATATCATTATAGTCTCAGGTTCTTTTTTCCCTTCTGTTTTTTCCCATCCCTGGGCTGGGTCTTCCCTAGGCTTCCAGATGATTTAAGCAGGCCTACATGACTTATGCATCCATAACATGCAAGAGAAGAGACCATGTCTTTGAAATAGCACCTCTGTCTCACCACACTCACATAGATTTCTCTCCATGATTTATTGGCCCATAGGAATTCTGTCAGGGGCCACATCAAGAGGAAAAAAATCTGAGCAAATAAAGGTCCAGACTTTTTCCTATTTTGTATACTTTATCCAGATTAAGTACCTGTTCTCCATGTTATACATATCTTGACTTAAAAAAAAAATCATGAAATACACATACACACACACACAGAGTTATTTCCCCAATACAATATTTTCTACTGTACAGCATGGTGACCCAGTTGCAACTATATGTACACATTCTATTTTCTCATATTATCATGCTCCATCATAAATGACTAGACAGTTCCCAGTGCTACACAGCAGGATCTCATTGCTAATCCATTCCAAAGGCAATGGTCTGCATCTATCTACCCTACTCCTTCCCTTTCCCCCTTGGCAACCACAAGTGATATCATATGGTATTTGTCTTTCTCTTTCTGACTTACTTCACTCAGAATGAGAGGCTCTAGCTCCATCTATGTTGCTGCAAATCGCAATATTTCATTCTTTTTTATGGCTGAGTATTGTGTATATATACGACATCTTCCTAATCCAATCATCTGTCAATGGACATTTGGGTTGTTTCCATGTCTTGGCTATTGTGACTAGTACTGCAATGAACATGCAGGTGCATGTGTCTTTCTTAAGGAAAGTTTTGTCCAGATAAATGCCCAAGAGTGGGGTTGCTGGATCATATGGTAGTTCTATGAATAGCTTTCTAAGGTGCCTCCATACTGTTCTCCACAGTGGTTGTACCAGTTTACATTCCCACCAACAGTGCAGGAGGGTTCCCTTTTCTCCACACCTTCTCCAGCATCGGTTATTTGTGGACTTATTAATGATGGCCATTCTGACTGGTGTGAGGTGGTATCTCGTGGCAGTTTTGATTTGCATTTCTCTAATAATCAGGAATGTGGAATATTTTTTCATGTGCTTGTTGGCCATCTGTACATCTTCCTTGGTAAAATGTCTACTCAGGTCTTTTGCCCATTTTTCCATTGGGTTGTTGACATTTTTGCTTTTGAGTTGTATAAATTGCTTGCGCATTTTAGAGATTAAGCCCTGTCAGTTGTATCGCGTGAAACAATTGTCTCCCATTCTGTAAGTTGTCTTTTTGTTTTCTTTTTGTTTTCCTTTGCTGTGCAAAAGCTTTTCAATTTGATTAGGTCCCATGGGTTTATTTTTGCTCTTATTTCTGTTGCTTTGGGTGACTGATCTGAGAAAACATTTGTAAGGTTGATGTCAGAGAATGTCTTGCCTATGTTCTCTTCCAGGCGTTTGATGGGGGTTTGGGGTCTTGTATTTAAGTCTTTAAGATATTTTGAGTTTATTTTGTTACATGGTGTTAGGGTGTGTTCTAGTTTCATTGCTTAGCTTGCAGCTGTCCAGGTTCCCCAGCAATACTTGCTGAAAAGATTTTCTTTCTCCCATTTTATGTTCTCGCCTCTTTTCTCATTTCTTTTCCTGTGGTTGATTTCTAGTTTCATGCCATTATGGTCAGAGAAGATACCTGAAATAATTTCTATACTCTTAAATTTGTTGAAGTTAACTTTGTGCCCCAGGATGTGATCAATTCTTGAGAATGTCTCATGTACACTTGAGAAGAATGTATATTCTGATTTTTTGGGATGTAATGTCCTTAAAATGTCAATTAAGTCTAACTTTTCTATTGTGTCCTTTAGGATGTCTGTTGCCTTATTGATTTTCTTTCTAGAGGATGTGTCCATTGTTGTGAGTGGGGTGTTAAAGTCTCCTACTATGATTGCATTCCCATCAATTTCTCCTTTTATGTCTGTTGGTATTTGTTGTAGGTACCTGGGTGCTTCTATATTAGGGGCATATATATTGATGATTTTAAAATCCTCTTCTTGATTGGATATTTTAACCATTAAATAGTGTCCTTTTTTTGTCTTTCTTTATGGCCTTCTTTTTAAAGTCTATTTTGTCTGATATGAGTATTGCAACTCCTTCTTTCCTGTCTTATCCATCGGTGTGAAATATCTTTTCCCATCCCCTCACTTTCAATCTATCTGTGTCCTTTGCCCTAAGGTGAGTTTCTTGTAGACAGCAGATTGAAAGTTTTTGCTTTTTTATCCAATCTGCCACTATGTGTCTTTTGATTGGAACACTCAGTCCATCGGCATTTAAGGTGATTATTGATAGATATGTATTTATTGCCATTTTAAACCTTGTTTTCCAGTTGATTCTGTTTCTCTATTCTTCTTTTCTTTTTTGGGTTGGATGGTTTACATTTATCTTATGCTCGAGTACTTTCTTTTCAGTTTTTGTAATGTTTGGTTTTGATTTGTGGTTTCCCTGTTTTTTAAGCATGTTAAGCCCTTCCTATATCTGCTTGCTTTAGCCTGATAGTCATATAGGCTCAAACACA
Organism: Sus scrofa; assembly: GCF_054392235.1. NCBI lineage: Eukaryota > Metazoa > Chordata > Mammalia > Artiodactyla > Suidae > Sus > Sus scrofa. The sequence continues at coordinate 111,353,577 of NC_139385.1, read as the reverse complement.
TCATTAAAATAAAAAAAAAGAATCTATATTTTCTTACTTTCCTTCCCCACATTGTATGATGTTAATATCTTTTTTTTTTAACATCTTCATGTTTAGATCTGTATGTTGGCTTCTTTAAGTGACTGTTTTCCAATTGTGGTTTCCTCTATCCTAATTCTTCTTTCTCTATCTTTTTTTTTTTTTTTTTTTTTTTTTTTTAATTTAGAGAAGCCCTTTCAGCTCTTTCAGAATGGATTTAGTATTTCTGTACTCTTTTAGCTTTTGTTTGTTGGAGAAATTCTTTATTTCCCCTTCTATTTTAAATGATATTCTTGATGAGTAGAGTAGTCTACGTGGCAAATTTTTTCCTTTCACCACTTTAAATATATCTTGCCACTCCCTTCTCACTTGTAGTGTTTCTGTAGAGAAATCAGCTGATAACCTTATTGGGGTTCCCTTGTAATTAACACTTTGCTCTTCTCTTGCTGCCTTTAGAATCCTCTCTTTAACGTTTGCCATTTTTATTATAATGTCTTGGTGTAGGCCTGTTCGGGTTCAACTTGTTTGGGGCCCTCTGTGCTTCCTGTATCATGATATCAGTGCCCTTTAGATTTGGAAAGTTTTCAGTCATAATTTCTTCAAATATATTTTCAATCCCCTTTTCTATTTTTCTTCCCTCTGTAATTCCTATTATGCATAGATTGGCTCACTTTGGAAATCACCCAATCAGAACAGCAGATAGAAAACCGAATAAAATATATTCATTAAAAAAAATATAGGAGGGCCATCTTCACATAGGACATATAGGGAAATATGTATGTCTGTTTTATGAGCTAATCAGATTCCATTGCTAAACTTAATTTACTTCCCATTTTAAAAAATGTTAAATATCGGTATCATTATTTGAAACATGTACATCATGGAAAATAAAATCCAATATAAAAACCCAAATGGTCGATTTCTTTTTTAAAAAATTTAGAGATGTTTATTATTCTTTGAAAATCGTCACATTGCTAAATAAAAATATTCAAAATATGGATACCTTGAATTAATTAAATTTCCACCATAAGATAAAATTTTGAATAGTGCTATGAAATTTTACAAATATAATTACTTGCACTTTTTTCTGAATAATCGTCTTTTCTCAATTTCCTTTAAATCTACTTAAACATATTAAATATATTTTATAAATATATTATCCATATGTGTTATTTGTATATAAACACAATATTGTTTATAATATATAAATTTTATATTCACATAAATTTATATATTTTATATAAATGAAATTTTAATCTAAATAAATGCTTACATATTTATACTTTATACTTGTACTTTTATAAATGTATTATATATACATGTACTTTATATTTTAAGATATATAGTGATATAAACATACATCATTATGTATTATAAAAAGGCTTCAGGGTGTCCCTTTGTGGATCAGCAGTTAACAAACCCAACTAGGGTCCATGAGGATGAGGATTCAATCCCTGGCCTTGCTCAGTGGGAATAAGTTTCTGGTGTTGCCTTGAGCTATGGTATAAGTTGCAGACACAGCTCGGACCCTGCATTACTGTGGCATAGGCCAGCAGCTATAGCTCTGATTCGTCCCCTACCCAGAAACTTCCATATGCCATGGGTGCAGCCCTAAAAAGCAAAAAAAAAAAAAAAAAAAAAAAAAAAAATTCATATTTACCATTAATTTTTATTAAGCAAATAAATATACATATACACCATGTGTCATATGTACATATCACAATTGATATTATATTCCCTTAAGTGAAAATGCTGTACTTTTAAAGAAGCTATGTGCTAAAATGGTATAATAGGGTTTTATTTCAATTCTTTGGTTCAAGGATATGATAGAATGTTTTGGAATTATCTTTGTTCTACTGCAGGCAAATACACTGGATTAATTGCAAGAATATGGTCTGTGGATGTTTTGTAGTTTTACTTTTATCACTTTTTTTTAATTGGAAATATGTCTAAAAAGTGAAAGTTCAATGAATTTTTATAGCGATTCTAAGAAACCCAGGAAAAATATACAGTACGATATAAGACAAAAAGTTATTAAATCTGCCTATGTTTCACAATTTTATGCATTTTAGTAGGTTGTTTTGCTCTGTGTATCTTCCCCTCTACTATAGGCTCACTGAGAACAGGGGCTGTCTTATTGTATACATACTGCATCGCACAATTCCTGGCTAATAATGATAACATCATCATCATAATAGCTACCATTCATTCAACACACTTTTTTCTTTTGGCTGCACCTGAGGCATATGGAAGTTCCCCGGTCAGGGACTGGATCCAAGCCACAGCTGCAACTTATGCCACAGCTACAGAAATACCAGACACTTAACCCACTGTGCCAGGCCAGGGATTGAGCCCTTTCCTCCACAGACACATTCCAGATCCTTAACCTGCTATACCACTGTGGGAACTCCTAAATATGCTTTTTATAACAAGCATTTGTAAAACAAAACCAGGCTTTTTGCTAAGGCTTTTAAATAGTATCTCATCCTTATAGCACCATTTCTATTACATTTTTTCAATTTTATTGAGATATAGTTGATATATCACACTGTGTAAGTTTAAGGTGGCTTCATGACTATCAGGACCCAACCTCTGTCAATCTTGTTGCTTCCCCATCCTCAACCTCCTTTTTATAATTTAAGAAGTCTGCTTAGTCTCACCCCATAATGACTGCAATCCAGCCCTCAGGAAGGAGAAAGGATGACAAGGATGACAGTGACAATTTCTGGACACTTTCAGATCATTTTATGCCCATTCTGTTGTTCAGCATTTAGACATATAGCCAAGCTTCGTATTGAGAGATTGGAAAATGTACCCTTCATTCCAGGTAGCCTGTGCACCCAGCTATAAATCAGGGTTTATACTACTAATGGAGTCAGGGTACACAGATAATGGCAAACAAATAAAATTTTATACCACAGACAGAAAGATATTAAACATTTTCTTCATAGAGGTGCAGGGGCTTTTGTTTTGTTATTGTTATTCTTTGCTATTTTCCCTTTTTTAAATTCTGTTCCTCTTCACCTCTTGCTCCTCTAGCATGCTCTTCGTGCTTTTCTTTTTAAAGGGAACAATGTGGATATATTTAAAGACTAATGAGAAACATCTAGTAAGTAGACAGCCATCTAAAACTCTAGAAGAGGTTGGGCTCCTGCACTTAATGTAGACTGACATTACTTTGTATCCTTAAATTCCAGTTTATATTTAAATGAATCCTGAGTACAAAATCTGTTCTTTTGCTGCTTCCCTGGAAAGTACTCTTTCCCAAGGCACTCATATATGAGAACTTTATTTTGCTTATTATTCCGTGGCCAGTTTGATTCACTCTAATTTTAATAAAGAGAACACTCTCAAAATTTTATTGCTAGGTTAATATGCTTCACCAGTACACAATGTTTTCTTCTAAACACTATTTTAAGAAAGACACATGTCAAGGCGGTCAGACTACTACTGACTGCTATCTTGTTCTGGCTCTGAACATATTTATCTCAGAAAGGATTATGTAATATTATAAATAATTAATAATTTCTATAGGAGGGTAAATCCCTTGGTTAGAACTCACTGTTTCAATTTTCATAAAATGATGCCGAAGTTTGGGTCTTTGACTAAACATGGAAAATATATCCATAAACTGAAGGTACTATGTGCTTAGGTTGGCACCTAATAGCTGCTTTAGAGCTGGTCCAAACTAGCAGACTCTGTTTTACTCATGTTATAATCCCGAATTTCTGCACCAAGCCTGGAAGTACAAATATGGAACTCTGAAACTCTAAGGTTCACCTTTACAACCTCTCCACCTAAAATACTGTAGGGATAGTGTTGACAGTTCCATTCAAGCAGGGAGAACATTTGCCAAGATGTTAGCAAAGTGGGCTATTGTTGGAGATAGATGCTCTGGTGCTTTTTGGATGTGAGATGTTAGGTGCTAATGGTTGCATAGCAGGCAAAATTCTTTGTTTGGAATAAAATAATAGAAAATTTGGAGTGGGTGATGCTAGGTCATTTACTCAGCATGAAGAAATGTGCTAGGTTGGTAGAATAGACTCATTAGAACCCTTGGATTCCTCTTATCATTCAAGCTGCTTAATACATGCCAATATTACATCCATGGGTGGAGGGGCATGAATACAACTCTCAGTTTAATAGCTAAATAAGGAAGGTGAGTAATATGTGAAGATTATTGTTGAAGTTCTCACAGTAGCAGTGAGACTGGATAGAGGCACCATAGAGCACAGAGTTACTGAGCCTTCAATAAATTTCTACTCTTAGAATTTGGGAAAATTTCCATTATTCATATAGGTAAAAATGAAGTCAGAGTATGTTGAAATGAGCGAGAAGTGGTGCATTAAGAAATTGAATGCTGTGGAGTTCCCGTCGTGGCGCAGTGGTTAATGAATGTGACTAGGAACCATGAGATTGTGGGTTCGATCCCTGGCCTTACTCAGTGGGTTAAGGATACAGCTTTGCCGTGAGCTGTGGTGTAGGTTACAGACATGGCTTGGATCCCATGTTGCTGTGGCTCTGGTGTAGGCCGGCAGCTACGGCTCTGATTGGACCCCTAGCCTGGGAACCTCTATATGCCACAGGAGCAGCCCAAGAAATGGCAAAAAGACCAAAAAAAAAAAAAGAAATCGAATGTTGTAATTTATGTTCGTGATGCAACAGTCTACATATATGACAACGGAGGGCGCTTTTTTTCATATTTTAGGTTTTTATTGTTTCTATTATGGTTTATTTACATTGTTCTGTCAATTTCTGCTGTACAGCAAAATTACCCAGTCATACATACATTCATATACACATGCTTTCTTTTTCTCACATTATCCTCTATCATGTTACATCACAAATGACTAGATATAGTTCCCTGTGCTATACAGCAGGATCTCATTACTTATCCACTCGAAATGCAATAGTTTGCATCTACCAACCCCAAACTCCCAGTCTATGCCAACCCCCCACCCTCCCCCTTGGCAACCACAAGTCTGTTCTCCAAGTCCATGAGTTTGTTTCTTTTGTGTAAAAAGGTTCATTTGTGCCATTTATTAGATTCCAGATATATGTGATATCATATGGTATTTGTCTTTATTTTTCTGACTGACTTCACTTAGTATGAGAGTCTCAAGTTCCATCCATGTTGCTGTTAATGTCATTATTTTGTTCTTTTTATGGCTGAGTAGTAATCCATTGTGTATATATACCACACCTTCTTAATTCATTCATCTGACCATGGACATTTAGATTGTTGCTGTGCCTTGGTTTTTTGGGTGGTTTTTTTTTTTTTTTGTCTTTTGCCTTTGGCTTTTGTCTTTTTAGGGCTGCACCTATGGCATATGAAGGTTCTCAGTCTAGGGGTCTAATCGGAGCTACAGCTGCCAGCCTATGCCACAGCCACAGCAATACCGGATCTGAGCTGCATCTGTGACCTACACCACAGCTCATGGCAATGCTGGATCCTTAACCCACTGAGCAAGGCCAGGGATTGAACCCACAACCTCATGGTTCATAGTCGGATTTGTTTCCACTGTGCCACAGTGTGAACTCCTATTTCCATATCTTGGTTATTGTGAATACTTCTCAGTGAACATATGGGTACACGCATCTTTTTCAAGGAAAGGTTTGTCTGGATATATGCCTAGGAGTGGGATTGTTGGAGCATGTGGTAGTTCTATATTTAATTTTCTGAGGTGCCCTCCATACTGTTTTCCATAGTAGTGGTACCAATTTCCATTCCCACCAACAGTGTAGGAGGGTTCCCTTTTCTCCACAGCCTCTCCAGCATTTGTTACTTGTTGACTTGTTAATCATGGCCATTCTGACCAAGTGCAAGGTGTACCTCATAGTAGTTTGGGTTTGCATTTCTCTAATACTTAGTGACATTGAGCGTTTTTTCATGTGTCTGTTGGCCATCTGTATGTATTCTTTGGAGAAATGTCTAATCAGGTCTTCTGCCCATTTTTCAATTGGGTTGTTGGTTTTTTTTTGTTGTTGTTGAGTTATGTAAGTTTGTATAGTTTAGAGATTAAGCCCTTGTCAGTTGCATCATTTGAAACTATTTTCTCCCAATGAATTTATTTCATTTGTACAATGATCATCACAATCCAATTTATATGATTTCTATCCCACACCCCTAGTGAATCCACCCCCCATTCTGTCTCCTTTGGAAACCATAAGGTTTTCAAAGTCTGTGAGTCAGTATCTGTTCTGCAAAGAAGTTCAGTCTGTCCTTTTTTCAGATTCCACATGTCAGTGATAGCGTTTGATGTTGGTGTCTCATTGTCTGGCTGACTTCACTTAGCATGATTATGTCTAGGTCTACCCATGTTGCTAAAAATGCTGATATTTTATTCCTTTTAATGGCTGAGTAATATTCCATTGTGTGTATGTACCACATCTTCTTTAGCCACTCCTGTGTCGATGGACATTTAGATTGTTTCCAAGTCTTGGCTATTGTGTAGAGTGCTGAAATGAACATTGGAGTATATGTGCCTTTTCTCTGGATAGATGCTCAGGAGTGGAATTGCTGGATCAAATGGTACTTCTATTTTTAGTTTCCTGAGTAATCTCCATACTATTAGCCACAGTGGTTTCTCTAATTTACAATCCCACCAACAGTGTAATAGGGTCCCTTTTACTCCACACCCTCTCCATCATTTCTTGCTTGTAGACTCTTTCACGATGGTTATGCTGGCTGGTGTAAGATGGTACCTCATAGGGGTTTTGATTAGCATTTCTCTAATAATGAGGGATATGAACATCTTTTCATGTGTTTTTTGTCCATCTGTTATGTTTTCTTTGGAGAATTGTCTGTTTAGATCTTCTGTTAATTTTTTGATGGGGCTGTTTGTGTTTTTTTTCTGGTGTTGAGAGGTAGGAGGTATTTATAAATTTTGGAGATTAATCCCTTGTCAGTCGATACATTTGCAAAGATTTTCTCCCATTCTGTGGGTTGTCTTTTTTTTTTTTTCCTTGTTATGTTTCCTTTCTTTTTTATTTTTTTTTTAGCCTCTGGTATATTTGTTTTTGTTTTTTGTTTTTTATAATTTTTTTTTATTTTCCCACTGTACAGCAAGGGGGTCAGGTTATCCTTACATGTATACATTACAATTACATTTTTCCCCCACCCTTTCTTCTGTTGCAACATGAGTATCTAGACAAAGTTCTCAATGCTATTCAGCAGGATCTCCTTGTAAATCTATTCTAAGTTGTGTCTGATAAGCCCAAGCTCCCGATCCCTCCCACTCCCTCCCCCTCCCAATCAGGCAGCCACAAGTCTCTTCTCCAAGTCCATGATTTTCTTTTCTGAGGAGATGTTCATTTGTGCTGGATATTAGATTCCCGTTATAAGTGATATCATATAGTATTTGTCTTTCTGGCTCATTTCACTCAGTATGAGATTCTCTAGTTCCATCCATGTTGCTGCAAATGGCATTATGTCATTCTTTTTTTATGGCTGAGTAGTATTCCATTGTGTATATATACCACATCTTCCGAATCCAATCATCTGTCGATGGACATTTGGGATGTTTCTATGTCCTGGCTATTGTGAATAGTGCTGCAATGAATATGTGGGTGCACGTGTCTCTTTTAAGTAGAGTTTTGTCTGGATAGATGCCCAAGAGTGGGATTGCAGGGTCATATGGAAGTTCTATGTATACATTTCTAAGGTATCTCCAAACTGTTCTCCATAGTGGCTGTACCAGTTTACATTCTCACCAACAGTGCAGGTGTGGAGAAATGGGAACCCTCCTGGGTTGTCTTTTTGTGTTGTTTAGGGTTCCTGTTGCTGTGCAGAAACTTTTCAGTTTAATTAAGTCCCATTTGTTTATTTTTGTTTTTACTGACATTACTCTAAGAGGTGGATCTGAGAAGATGTTGCTATCATTTATGTGGGAGAGTGTTTGGCCTTTGTTTTCCTCTAAGAGTTTCATAGTGTCTGGTCTTATATCTAGGTCTTTAATCCATCTTGAGTTTATTTTTGTGTATGGTGTTAGGGAGTTCTAATTTCATTCTTTTCCATGTGGCTGTCCAGTTTTCCCAGCTCCACTTATTGAACAGGCTGTCTTTTCTGCATTGTATATTCTTGCCTCCTTTGACATAGATAGTTGACTGTAGGTATGTGGGTATAATTCTGAACTTTCTATCCTGTTCCACTGATCTATATTTCAGTCTTTGTGCCAGTACCACATGGTTTTGATGATTGTTGCCTTGTAGTATAGACTGAAGTCTGGGGGCCTGATTCCTCCAGCTCCATTTTTCTTTCTCAGGATGGCTTTGGCTATTCTGGGTTTATTATGCTTCCAAACAAACTTTAAAATATTTTTTGAATTCTGTGAAAAATGTCCTTGGTAATTTGCTAGGGATTACATTGAGTCTGTAGATTGCCTAGGGTAGTATAATCATTTTGATAATATTGACACTTCAAGATCATGGTATATCTTTCCATCTATTTGTGTCATCTTTGATTTCTTTCATCAGTGGCTTATAGTTTTCAGAGTACAGGTCTTTTGTCTCTTTGGGTAGGTTTACTCCTAGGTATTTTATTCTTTTGGATGTGATGATAAACAGGATTGCTTCCCTAATTTCTCTTTCTGATTGTTAATTTTTAGTGTATAGAAATGCCATCGATTTCTGTGTATTAATTTTGTATCCTGAGACTTTGCCAGATTCATGGATGAGCTCTAACACTTTTCTGGTAGAGTCTTTAGGGTTCTCTAGGTATAGTATCATGTCATCTGCAAATAGTGAGGGTTTTGCTTCTTCCTTTACAGCTTGGATTCCTTTTATCTCTTTTACTTCTCTGATTGCTGTGGCAAGGACTTCCAAAACTATGCTGAATAGTAGTGACGAGAGTGGACATCCTTGTCTTGTTCCTGATCTCAGCAGGAATTCTTTCAGCTTTTCACCATTGAGAATGATGTTCACTGTGGGTTTGTCATATATGGCCTTTATTATGTTCAGGTAGGTTCCTGCTATACCCACTTTCAGAAGGGTTTTTAATCAGAAATGGGTGTTGGATTTTGTCAAAGGCTTTTTCTGCATGTATTGAGAGGATCATATGGTTTTTCTTCAGTTTTTTAATGTGTTGTATCACACTGATTGATTTGTGGATATTCAAGAACCCTCGCATCCCTGGGATAAACCCCACTTGTTCAGGATGTACAATCCTTTTAATGTATCGTTGAATGCGGTTTGCTAGTATTTTGTGAAGGATTTTTGCATCTATGTTCATCAGTGAAATTGGCCTGTAGTTTTCTTTTTTTGTGGTATCTACATCTGGTTTTGGTATCAGGGTGATAGTGGCCTCATAAAATGAGTTTGAGAGTGTTCCTTCCTCTGCAATTTTTTGGAATAGTTTCAGAAGGAGAGGGGTTATCTCTTCTCTAAATGTTTGATAGAATTCCCCTGTGAAGCTGTCTGGTCCTGGATTTTGTTTGTTGGAGGTTTTTTAGTCACCATTTCAATTTTAGTTCTTGTGATTGGTCCGTTCATCTTTTCTATTTCATCTTGGTTTAGTCTTGGAAGAATTTCTTTCTAAGAATTTGTCCATTTCTTCTAAGTTTTCCATTTTGTTGGCGTATAGTTGCATATAGCAGTCTCTCATGATCCTTTATATTTCTGTGATGTCTATTTACCATGCCCTTTTTCATTTCTAATTTTATTGATTTGAGTCCTCTCTTTTTCTTGATAAGTTTGGCTGAGGGTTTATCAATTTTGTCTAACTTTTCAAAGAACCAGGTTTTCATTTCTTTGATCTTTTCTATGGTTTTCTTCATTTCTATTTCATTGATTTCTGCTCTTTATGATTTCTTTCCTTCTGCTAACTTTAGGTCTTGTCTGTTCTTCTCTATATATCTGCTTTAGATGTAAAGTTAGGTTGTTTATTTGAACTTTTGCTGCATCCCATAGGTTTTATTTTATTTTATTATTTTTTATTTTTTTATTTTTTGTCTTTTTGCTATTTCTTTGGGCCGCTCCCACGGCATATGGAGGTTCCCAGGCTAGGGGTCCAATCGGAGCTGTAGCCACTGGCCTACACCAGAGCCACAGCAATGGGAGATCCAAGCCGCGTCTGCAACCTACACCACAGCTCACGGCAACGCTGGATCGTTAACCCACTGAGCAAGGGCAGGGACCGAACCCGCAACCTCATGGTTCCCAGTCGGATTCGTTACCCACTGTGCCACGATGGGAACTCCGGTTTTAGAGCATCATATCTTTGTTGTCATTTGCTGATAGGTATTTTTTAATTTCTTCTTTGATTTCTTCAGTGATCCATTGGTTGTTTAGTAGCATGTTATTTGGTCTCCACGTGTTTGTGTTTTTTGCAGTATTTTTCTTCTTGTTGAATTCCAGTCATATAGCATTTTGGTTGGAAAAGAAGCTTGATATGATTTCAATTTTCTTAGTTACCAAGGTTTATAACATAAGATTTGTAGGATGGGGGGCTTTTTGAGTATTGCCAGGCTTGTTCTAAGGAATGTATTATACAAAGCAGAAGTCACAATTATGCCCTCTTCTAATCATGTGGCTTCCTTATTCCGTACAGCCTTCCTTCTTCATCAACCTTTAGGCTTCTCTTCAAGAATAACTGGAGTCACTTAATCAGCCTCGCAGCAGATCAACTCCTCAGTTTCTTTCTTAATCCCGAGATAACCCTTACCCTGCTGTTTTACTTGACAGTAATACCTAAGAAACAGTAACACTTGCTGAATTTCAGCCTAATAGTATTTAATGACAACACAGGCCAATGTAGAAACAATGACTTATGGATGTTCTTAATGATCAAAGCTGAAAAATAACGTATATTATTAAACATTATAGATGCTCCACAGAGCAAGAGTGACAAGGTTTTTATTTCTTGACATGTATGTACAGTAATATTCTTTGAAATATTTGAAGGGGTTTACAAAATCGGATAACTTTAGTAGTGTCAGTTTGTTTGAAGTAGATGAAAATTCAAAAAGCAATTACCCTAGAAGAAATTTCATCCTATTTCTTGCTGCAGATGAATGTCATAAAAGAAACCTCAATAACGAATGAATCCAGAGCAGTTAGATGATATCATTTCAGATGGTTTTTCTTCAGCTTCCTGCTACTCCAAGCCAGGATTCTACCCCAAACTTAACAATTTTGGTAGTATCTAATTTCACCAATATTCCATAATAAAGACTGTCTTCTTTTAATGGCCACACCCAAGGCAAATGGAAGTTCCTGGGCCAGGGAGTGAATCTGAGCCACAGCTGTGTTAATTTAACCCAGTGTGGCAGGCTGTGAATCAAACCCACAGCTCTGCAGCAACCCAAGCCCCTGCAGTTGGATTCTTAACCTACTGCACCATAGCAAGAACTCTGATAATGATTGTCTTAGATTTCTTAAATTTTCCAGATGATAAGCAAATTTGTAGGATTTTTCATGACAAGCCTTTGATGGGAAGTCTGTTTTCAAGTCAAAATATTTCCATAAGCAAAGGAAAAAAAAAATACTGGAGTCTTTATATCCTATCATGTTTAGCAGTGAATGGAAAACCAATTAACATAAAAGTTTTATATTTTCCTGTACATATTCGATGTACGCTAAATTCAATGTAAAAAGAGGATATATAAAATTAGGGTTTTTTTACTGCTTTATTTTTATTTAAAATTTTTTATGGAGGTGTAATTGGCATATATATTGAACATATATAAAATGTAAAATTTTGGCATAGTTGACATATGTATTCATGAAACCACCATCAAAATCAAGAAAATGACTTTGTCCATCGCCCCCAAAATGTCCTTATTCCCCTTTAGTTTTTGTACCTTCTACCTCAGACAATGACTGATCTGCTGGTACTAATAATAAATTGACCTAATCTGTAATTTGATAAAAATGAAAACATATAGTGGGTTTTGTCTGGCTTCACATAATTATTTAGAGAGTCATCCATTTTATGTGTGTATTAATAGTTCATTCTTTTTATTGCTGATTACTAGTCTTTTATTTAGTTATACCATGTATTGTGGTTATTGCAGTCTCACTTCAATTTTTTCCATGAGAAATCTGAAGTCTTGGCTTACATCTGTTCTTTTTATATTACATAGCAGTTTTTGGAGGGTTTTAAGGATTTTCTCTTTCACCATAGGTCTTAAACAATTTTATTATGTTATGCCTTGTAATAGTCCTCTTCATATTTCTTGTCTCAGTGCTTGTTGAGTTTCTTGGACCTATGGATTTCCACTCTTGATCAAATTGAAAAAAAATTTTTTAATTTTATTATACTTGATTTACAATGTTCTGTCAATTTCTGCTGTACAGCAAAGTGATCCAGCTATATATACATACATTCTTTTTCTCATATCATCCCTCATGTTCCATCACATATGATTGGATATAGTTCCCCTTGCTATACAGCAGGACCTCATTTTTTATCCACTCCAAATGCAATAGTTTACATCTGCTAACTCCAAACTCCCAGTCCATGCCACTCCCACCCCCTATTCCTTGAAAACTAGTCTGTTCTCTATGTCCATGACTTTATTTATGTTCTGTAGATAAGTTCATTTGTGCCATATAGGAGATATCATATGGTATTTGTCTTTCTCTTTCTGATTTCTCTTAGTATGAGAATCTCTAGTTCCATCCATGTTGGTGCAAATGGCATTATTTCATTTTTTATGGCTGAGTAATACTCCATTGTGTCTGTGTACCACATCTTCTTAATCCATTTATCTGTCAATGAATATTTATGTCATTTCCATGTTTTGGCTATTATGATTAGTGCTGCGATGAACATAGGGGTGCATATATCTTCTTAATAAAACTTTTGTCCAGATATATGCCCAAGAATGGGATTACTGGATCATATGGTAGTTCTATATTTAGTTTTCTGAGGAAACTCCATGCTGTTTTCCATAGTGGTTGTACCAATTTACATTCCCACCAGCAGTGTAGGAGGGTTCCCTTTTCTCCATACCATCTCTAGCATTTGTTATTTGTAGACTTATTAATGATAGCCATTCTGACAGGTGTGAGGCGACACCAAAATGTATTTTTTTTATTTGCATTTCTCTAATAATTAGAAATGTTAAGCATTTTTTTATGTGCTTGTTAGCCATCCATATATACTCTTAAGGAAATGTCTATTTAGGTCTTTTGCCCATTTTTCAGTTGGGTTGTTTGTTTTTTTGCTGTTGAGTTTTATGAGTTTGTATATTTTGGAGAGTAAACCCCTGTCAGATGCAACATTTGAAACTATTTTCTCCCATTTCGTGGGTTCTTTTTTTTCTTTTCTTTCTTTCTTTCTTTTCTTTTTTTTAACAGTTTCCATTGCTGTACAAAATCTTGTAAGTTTGATTACATCCCACTGGTTTATTTGGGGGTTTTTTGTTTGTTTTTATTTCTATTGCCTTGGGAGACTGACCTAAGAAAATATTTGTCTGGTTGATGTTAGACAATGTTTTGCCTATGTTCTCTTCTAGGATTTTTATGGTGTTCTGTCTTATGTTTGTCTTTAAACCATTTTGAGTTTATTTTTTGTGTGTAGGGTGAGGGTGTGCTCTAGTTTCATTGATTTACATGCAGCTGTCCAGTTTTCGAGCACCACTTGCTGAAGAGACTTTTTCCCATTTTACATTCTTGCCTCCTTTGTTGAAGATTAACCATAGGTGTCTGAGTTTATTTCTGGGTTCTCTATTCTATTCCTTGGTCTGTATGTCTGTTTTTGTACCAGTACCACATTGTCTTGATCACTGTATTTTTGTAATATTGTCTCAAGTCTGGAAGAGTTATGCCTCCTGCTTGTTACGCCCCTCCCCTCCTCAGGATTACTTTGGAAATTCTGAGTCTTTTATTGTTCCATATAAATTTTTGGATTGATTGTTCAAGTTCTGTGAAAAATGTCATGGGTAATTTGATAGGGATTGCACTAAATCTGTTTTTATCATGAATGGATGTTGGATTTTGTCAAATACTTCTTCTGCCTATATTGAGATGATCATGTGGTTTTTGACTTTTCTTTTGTTAATGTGGTGTGTGACATTGATTTATTTGTATATATTCAACCATCCTTGTAAATTTGAGATGAATCCCACTTGGTTGTGGTGTATGATATTTATGATATGTTGTTGGATTCAGTGGACTAAAATTTTGTTGAGAATTTGTGTGTCTATATTCATCAAAGATATTTGCCTATAATTTTCTTTTTTGGTAGTATCTTTGTCTGGTTTTGGTATTAGGGTGATGGTGCTTTCATAGAATGTCTTTGGGATTATTCTTTTTTCTTCAACCTTTTGTTAAAATTTAAGAAAGATGGGCATATAAGTTCTTCTTTGTATGTTTGGTAGAATTCACCTGTGAAGATACCTCGTTCTGGATTTCTGTTTGTAGGGAGTATTTTTTACTACATATGCAATTTCATTTCTAATTATATGTCTGTTCAAATCATCTATTTCTTGATTTAGTTTTTGTGAGCTGCATGTCTCTGAAAAGTTGTCCATTTCTTTTAGGTTGTCAAATTTGTTGGCATAAAATTGCTCATAGTATTCTCTTTTTGCCGGGGTCCCACCCTGGTGGTCAGGGGATTTCCGGAAGAGGAGGGGCAGCAGGCACAGGAAAAACAGATGCACACACTCTCAAGTAGTGCTCAAGCAGTCTCAAATTTATTGGTGAACAGCAGCAGCCTATATAGGGAGAAAACTTAAAACTTACATCAGCAAAAAAGATCAGTATCTCATAACTGTTCCAGGGTTACAGATTAAGTGTAAAGATAGAAAAAGGTACCTGGTTTGGGGAAAGTACACCATAAACCCATTGCAGAGTAAACAAGCAGAAAGCTAGAGGCACACACAGATCACAAACAACCTTGTAAATGTCACATACATCTTATTGTCCTTTAACACAAATGTCTATTTACTACCTAGCAACAATCTTACTTTAACTTCTAACATTATGATAGATTTTTATACTTATACAATAAAGTAATAATAATCATCAATTCCTAATGCCTACATACTATATTATAAAAACTAAATAATTGTGCTGCCTAAATAAAGCATGCCAATATTATCTAAGATCATCATATGAAAAAACAGAAACCTCCCCAGAAGCTATTATTTTGGAAGTAGACAGCACGGAGCCATAGCTCTGAAGATAAACTACAGGCTAACAAACAAAAATAGGTTGAATAGTAACCTATTTAAAATAGAGAATAGTAAATTCCTTTCTTAAGGCAAAAAGAACACAGAGTTAAGGCACAGTAAGCAAGGCATGGATCAATTATTGAAAACAAAAGAACAGAAGCCAAAGGTCTGTATCTCTAGGCACTGGTCTCTAATGCCTGTGGGGGTTTTGAGGCCTAGGGGATGTGCTGTTTTGCAGAGCCTTCTTCAGAATCTCCTGGACTTTGTCATCAGGCAGATTCCTTTATTCAGAGTCCCCTGGACTTTGTCATCAGGTGGACTCCCGTCTTCTGAATCCCCTGGACTTTGTCATCAGGTGGATTCCTTTCTTACAGCATGGCTCCCAGCATCTTTATGGTTTTCTTTGTATATCAACAGTACCCACTGAGGTTTCTCCATTTTCATTTCTTATTTTGTTCTTATTTCTTATTTTGTTCTTTCCCTCTTCTTGGTGAGTCTGGCCAGAGGTTGTCAATTTTGTTTACTCCTTCAAAGAACCAGCTCTTGCTTTTATTGATTTTGATATTGTTTTTTGAATCCCTATTTTATTGATTTCCTCTCTGATCTCTATGATTTCCTTCTTTCTGCTGACTTTAGGTTTTTTTTTTTCTTTTTTTGTAATTCTTTTAGTTGGTGGTATAAGGTGCTAATTTGAGATTTTTCTTATTTTTTGAGGAAGGCCTCTATCACTATGAACTTTCCTCTAAGAACTGTTCTGCAGCATCCCGTAGATTTTGAATGGTTATGTTTTCATTATCGTTTGTTTCAAGGTATTTTTTAATTTCATTTTTGATTTCTTCATTGACCCATTGGTTTTTTAGTGGCATGTTGTTTATCTCAATTTTGTCATTTTTTTCTCTCATTTCTTTTTCTGTGGTTGATTTCTAGTTTCATGGGATTGTGATCAGAGAAGATGCTTGAAATAATTTCTATACTCTTAAATTTGTTTAGGTTAGGTTTTGTGCCCCAGTATGTGGTTAATCCTTGACAATGTTCCATGTGCAAATGAAAAAAATGTATATTCTGGTTTTTTTGGATGATCTAAATTCCATTTCTAAACCCCTTCTAAATTTCAGTCATTCTAAAGCTAAAATACAAAGTTTTTATCTTCCTTGAGAGTAGCCCTGAGACACAGTGAAACTTAAAGGCTGGTCAGCCAGTGCCTCCTCTTCTCTCCCTTCTTTCTGTCTGGAAGGGGCTATAAATGCATGGAGGTGAAGCAGCCATTACTATCAGACATAAAAGTAGAAATTGATGGGA
Source organism: Sus scrofa (assembly GCF_054392235.1). Taxonomy (NCBI): domain Eukaryota; kingdom Metazoa; phylum Chordata; class Mammalia; order Artiodactyla; family Suidae; genus Sus; species Sus scrofa. Next base: position 111,337,144 of record NC_139385.1, on the reverse strand, counting down.
ATAAAATAATCATAGGAGGTTTTAACACCCCACTCACATCAATGAAAGATCCTCTAGACAGAAAATCAATAAGCCAACAGAGATCCTAAATTACACAGTAGAAGAGTTAGGATTTATTGATATTTTCAAAATGAAAAATTGTGATCATTCTTTCTTCAAATAATTTTTCTACTGCCCCCTCCCCTTTGCTACTTCAGCAATTCCATTACATGTATATATGTACATATGTAAGTGTTAACATTTTAATGCATACTTTTCAATATAATAAATTATTCCAAGAAATCACCTGAATGCAAATTCTGTGTTCAATTAATTTTCTGCAATCCTACATGTATTCAAAATAAATTTTGATTAATATGTTTGTAAAATCAATATCCAAAAGTACAGGCTAAAAATATTTATTTGACTTTTCATTAAATTCAATACAATAATCTTATAAAATCATTATTTTTCACATGATTGAATATTCATTGAATTAGCACATTGGAATATTACATCCTAAATATGAACACTGGGATTATAGCAGTTTTTTGTGCCTTTCTATTCTGTTCAAAAATACTAAAATGACAAAAATATTTTTGGGTTCATAAAATGTTATTTTAAAAAATAATGGTTTTGTACTAGAGAATGATACCAACTAATGAAGCGGCCAATGTTAGAAGGTATATAAATATGCATTAGTTTGACCTTTTAACTTCTGAAATTGGGGGAGGTATATGACCATTATGACATAGTCATGTGAAAATGTCCCATTAATATCTTTTGGTAAGATAAAAAAGTAACAGAGTCAAAACATTTTAGGTATGTAGATCATACACGGATACATTAGGATATATCATAAAAGCTTTAAAATAATATAATTTTTCCATTGGACCACTCTAACCCAAATATTTAGGAGTTTAAATAAGAACCAAGTAGTAGAGGTGGAGCAAGATGGTGGAGGAGTAAGAGGGCGCGCTCACCTTCTCCCACAAACACATCAAAAAAACACATCTACATCACACAGAACATCAACTGAATGCTGGCAGAAGAACTTAAACTTCCAAAAAGGCAAGAAACTCTTGACATAGCTGGGTAGAACAAACTAAAAAAAGAGAAAAGGAATCAGGATGGGACTAGCATTCCCGAGAGGGAGCTATGAAGGAGAAAAGGAACCCACATCCTGGGGAGCCACCTAACTGACTGAAAGACCAGCCAAGTTGGAGGGACTTCAAAGTTGCTGAGAAAATGCAGCAGCTGGACTGAGAACAGCAAGGCAGAGTGAGAGCCACACAGATCATCTGAGCCACCAGCCTAGACACCACAGGCTGAGATACTTGGGCAGGGGCTGGGTGCTGAGACTTAGGCTCTGGAGGTCAGTATGGGGAGAGGACTGGGGTTGGTGATACGGGCTAAGGAGCAGTGCGCCATGGGTGGGGGAATGATATATCATGGGCAGGGGAGGGGAACGCCACAGCAGAAGGAACCCAGGAGAAGGTCCAGACCTGCAGGAGAGGCAAGGCACCATTGTTGGGATGGGCAAGAGGAGGAGGGGCGGTCTACCATAGGAAACTCCCTGAACCGGAGCATGTGCATGCCTACTGGCTCTCAGAGGGTAAGCTTGCCCTGGTGCAGGCTACGGGCAGTGAAAAGCTTCTTGCTCATTTAGGGGAGGCTGGGCACTTTCTTGTGCAGGCTACTGGTGGCCAGGCACCTCTTGTGTGGGCTAAGGGCATCAGGGGGCTAGGTGTGATGTTGTGCCTCTTGCATGATCTACAGGTAGCAGGGACAAAACAAGGCAGTCCTCTCAGACGCCAGAGGGAGGCATGGCTTGCCACCACTGGGGGCCTGTGAGTGGGCTCCACCTGTGATGCCAGTCACCTCAGGGGTTGGCGAAAAAGAAAATAAAGGCACTGCAACCAAGCACCACACGCTATTGCTCTTACTCCCCTGGGAACACACCTGCCCTGCAGCTGCCACTGCCAAATGCTCAGGGTGACACCTAGACACTTGGCCACTGTCCCTTCCCAAGACCCTACAACTAGAGGCAGCTGGTACAGCACATCCTGTGTGGGCTAAGTGGGACAAGGTGCCTCTTGCATGGTCTGCATGTGGCAGGGGTAAACCGCCACAGTTACCTCTGACTCCAGATGTGGGCATGGCCCACCACCACCAAGGATACCAAAAAGATCATACACCACGACCAGGTGGGATTCATCCCAGGTTCACAAGGATGGTTCAACATATGCAAATCAATCAATGTCATACACCACATTAATAAAAGTCTAAAACCACATGATCATCTTGATAGATGCACAGAAAACATCTGACCAAGTCCAACATCCACTGATGATCCAAACTCTTACCAAAGTGGGTATAGAGGGAACATATCTTAACAAAATCAAAGCCATTTATGACAAACCCACAGCAAATATAATACTCAATGGAGAAAAGCTGAAAGCCTTCCCACTAAAATCTGGAACAAGACAGGGATTCTCACTCTCACCACTGTTATTCAACATAGTATTGGAAGTCCTAGCCACAGCAATCAGATAAACAATAGAAATAATAGGAAGAGAAGAGGTAAACCTGTCACTGTATGCAGATGACATAATACTATATATGGAAAACCCTAAGGACTCAACACAAAAACTACTTGAACTGATCAACAAATTCAGCAAAGTAGCAGGATATAAGATGAACTTTCAGAAATCAGTCACATTTCTGTATACCAGCAATGAAATATTAGAAAAGGAATACAAAAATATAACACTTTTTTAAATTGTACCCCAAAAATCAAATACCTGGGAATACACCTGACAAAGGAGGCAAAGGACTTATATGCCAAGAACTATAAAGTGTTAATCAAGGAAATTAAAGAAGATATAAAGAAATGGAAAGATATTCCATGCTTCTGGGTTGGAAAAACTAATATTGTAAAAATGGCCATACTGCCCAAAGCAATCTACAGATTCAATGCAATCCCTAGCAAATGACCCACAACATTTTTTGTAGAACTAGAACAAACAATCCCAACATTTATATGGAACCACAAAAGACCCAGAATTTCCAAAGCAATCCAGAGGAACAAAAACCAAGCAGGAGGCAAAACTCTCCCAGACTTGAGGCAATATTACATAACTACAGTCATCAAGATGGTGTGGTCCTCTTATGCGAAGAGACAGACAGACCAATGGAACAGAATAGAGAACCCAGAAATAAACTCAGACACATATGGTCAATTAATCTTTGACAAAGGTGACAAGAATATAAAATGAGAAAAAGACAGTCTTTTCAGTAAGTATTGCTAGGAAACCTGGACAGCTGCATTGAAAGCAATGAAACTAGAACACACCCTCACACCATGCATGAAAATAAACTCACTCAAAATGTGTTAAAGACTTAAATATAAGACAAGACACCATCAAACACCTGGAAGAGAAAATAGGCAAGACATTCTCTGACATCAACCTTATGAATATTTTCTCAGGTTAGTCTCCCAAAGCAACAGAAACAAGAGCAAAAATAAACCAGTGGGACCTAATCAAATGGACAAGCTTTTGCACAGCAAAGGAAAACAAAAAGAAAACAAAAATACAACTTACAGAATGGGAGACAATTGTTTCACGTGATGCAACTGACAAGGACTTAATCTCTATAATACACAAGCAATTTATACAACTCAACAGCAAAAAAGCCAACAACCCAATGGAAAAATGGGCAGAAGACCTGAGTAGACATTTTTCCAAAGAAGATGTACAGATGGCCAACAAGCACATGAAAAAATGCTCAACATCCCTGATTATTAGAGAAATGAAAATCAAAACTGCCGCGAGATACCACCTCACACCAGTCAGAATGGCCATCATTAATAAGTCCACAAATAACAAATGCTGGAGAAGGTGTGGAGAAAAGGGAACCCTCCTGCACCGTTGGTGGGAATGTAAGCTGGTACAGCCACTATGGAGAACAGTATGGAGGTACCTTAGAAAGCTATCCATAGAACTACCATATGATCCAGCAACCCCACTCTTGGGCATTTATCTGGACAAAATTTCCTTAAGAAAGACACATGCATCTGCATGTTCATTGTAGTACTAGTCACAATAGCCAAGACATGGAAACAACCCAAATGTCCGTTGACAGATGATTGGATTAGGAAGATGTGGTATATATACACGGTGGAATACCACTCAGCCATAAAAAAGAATGAAATATTGCGATTTGCAGCAACATGGATGGAACTAGAGATTCTCATCCAGAGTACATTAAGTCAGAAAGAGAAAGACAAATACCTATGATATTGCTTATATCTGGAATCTAATATATGGCACAAATGAACCTTTCCACAGAAGAGAAAATTATGGACTTGGAGAATAGACTTATGGTTACTGAGGGAGAGGGGGAGTGAGTGGATGGATGAGGTGCTTGGGGTTATAGATGGAGACTGTTGCTTTTGGAATGGATTAGCAGTGAGATCCTGCTGTGTAGCACTGGGAACTCTGTCTGGTCACTTAGATGGAGCATAATAGTGTGAGAAAAAAGAATGTTTACATACATGTGTAACTGGGTCACCATGGTGTACAGTAGAAAATTGAAAGAACACTGTAAGCCAGCTATAATGGGAAAAAAAATCATTGTATATAAAAAAAGGACCAAAAACTAAATTGGATGATCTAAATTCCATTTCTAAACCCCTTCTTCATTTCAGGCATTCTAAAACTAAAACACAAATTTTCTATCATCTTTGAAACCAGTGAATTGTCCTGAAACACAATGAAACTTAAAATCTGGTTAGCCAGTGTCACCTCCTCTCCCCCTCTTTCTCTCTGTCTATAAGGGGCTATTAATGCATGGAAGTGAAGGAGCTATTACTAACCATTCTGAAAAAGAAAGAAGGAGCTTCTTTCTGAAAGTGTTGTTAAGCTGCTATAGGAGCCATTCATAGAACCTCTTATCACATAAGTTTAATAAAATTCCGTGAAACTTAGTTCATCCCTAGTTGACAGAAGCAGTATTAGAAATACTTTATTTTGCATTATCTTTTAGTATGAATTGTATTTTGTGAAAGCCTTTATATTTGTTTGAGAATAACATGTGTTTGGTGACTTAACTGATTTGCTCTACTATATGGGGCATGAATTTACCTTTTAATTTGTCTTTAGCCGCTACAGAAAATTGTGTACTGCTATCCTGTATTACATGTTTTCTTACAATGAAGCAGGCATATGCTACTCAAAAGGCACTTGTGTCTTCACTGTATACAAAAAACAAACAAAAACAAAAAACTCCACTTGACACTAAGGAGCAATACTGTTTGTTGAAATAAGCTCCAGGTTTCATATGCACTATGTGTACTGTATATGAGATAACTTATAGGTATGTGACTATTCAGTGATGAAAACAGAGATGATGTCCAGCTCTAGTGAGTCAGTGTCTCCAGATTCTGGTGATTTAATTTCTTACATGGCAAGATTTAAGCCCCTCTCATGCTTACAGTCCCAGCTGCTTCTTTCTGGCTTGTGACTGAAAACCACATGGATGATAAGCAGTTTCTGCCATGAGTGTGCTCTGTCACTTAAATCAGATTGCTTCATCCTGCAGTTTGTTAAGCCCTATGTTTATTTCATAAAACTCTCTTGGAAGCTTGGCTGGCTCCTCAGACGTGTAGGGTTAAGGAGACCTAAGACTTTCTTCAGCATTGCTCCTCTTTTACAAATTTAATTCATGTGCTACATTTCTTTGTAAGATTTTAAAGAAAAACAATTTCATAGCCAATTTTTTAAAAAATTAAAAATTTAAACATTGAGCGTATAGGAATACGTGCATAAAAGGACACTGAAGAGCATCCATTAACTTAATTTTCTTTCCTTTCTAGCCTCACCTCCTCATGCTATTTGCCTCGTACTTGCATGCTTTAACATCAAATTTGTCATTTTCTGAAGTTCACGGCTTAGAGACCTAAATTCTTCTGATTTTAGGTTAAGGCAATACTCTATTCCTCGTCTCTCCCTTAGTCCACTCTTTGTAACACTTGAAGTCAACAAGTGCTAGAAATTCATTTTACATATATATATATACTCTTTCTTCCACATATTTTTACATGCTGTCTCCACACAAAACTTAGAATCTATTATTTACTTATTCTTATAACCTTGCTGAGCCTAATTTTGTCTTAGTCATGGGAATACAAGTAGATGGCTTTAGTGAGATCACCATCCAATGAGGCAAAAGGACAGAAAATATATTAATCAGAAATTCTGTGTGGTGGGGTCCAGCAATTTATATACATATTTTAAAAGCTTTCCAAGTGATTTTGATGTGCACAAGGTTGAAAAATCCTAGGTAGACTCCCACTATAGTCACTCAAAATCCCCAAGCAATTTTACAGAGTGCTGCTTATACACAGGTAGAATTCCTGCCATTTTCTTCTGCTTTGCTTTTGACCCCATCCCCACCACCATCTTTTGGAATGTGAAAGAGTCTTTAATAGCCTTGCTACTCTGAAGCCACATTTTCTTTTATATATAACTTTTTTTTTTTCATTATAGCTAGTTTACAGTGTTCTGTTAATTTTCTACGGTACAGCAAGCTTCTGCACAGCAAAAGAAACCAAAAAGACAACTTACAGAACAGAATCTACATTTTAAGATGAGAAAGTTGAGGAACTCTCTAGGTATAGTAGTGAGGCCAAGATGGTCACTCCAGTACTGTTACACACTTCATCTAACTTCAAGGGGAATCCTCTTGTTTCTTCAAGAATTCTTTTCTGGGTCAGAGATCGAGAGCAAACCAATGAGGTCCCATTAAGAATATTCTGGTGATGGACATGTTTATGGCATTGATGGCAGTGGTGCTTTTATGGGTCTATATTTACCTCCAAACTCATCAAGTTGTATACAAAAATATGTGTAAATTTTTATATGTCAAACATACATCAATAAACTGTTCTTTATTTAAAAAAAATAAAGTTCATACAATTTAACAAGTTCATAGAAATCATCATTCCCTATGAGCCAGTCACGTTATATTCTTTGTACTAAGTCATAAATGCCATAAAGTATTATTAATAATCACATTATTAAGTACAAAAATTTTGAGGAAATTATGATAAAGCTTTAAAAAATCAATCCTATATATATTCTAATTGCCCCTAATTGTTGTAACAATCTGAATTATTTTTTTTATCTACACAGTATGTTGATGTAGTTTCTCATTTGATTATCACAATATCTTTACAAGGGAGCAAATACATTCAGGGGAAAAAGTGACTTGCCCAAAGGCATGCTTCTAATAAGTTTTTGAGCTGTGATTCAATCCCAGATTTTTGGTTGGCAAGCTTAAGGGTCTCATGTACTTTATAGAGAGTCTAAGGCAATTAGAGTACATGATCATAGTGACTTTTATTGTGGTTGATGTTCTTTAGAGAGAGCTGCCCTTTTCTCATGACAATGCAAGTGGGTAAAACTGTGTTTCATAAAATATGGAATTCATTTTAAACTACTAAAATTACATAAAGCTACTGAACGATCACACAAATTTATCATTGTGTGCGATAGATTTGTTATTATTACCACAGGAGTAGTGCTAGCATCACATTTGTAATAATTTCAAATGAATTAATTTTGGGCTCATGTTAAATTTATTACTAAAGGTGTATGGATATTGAACCATATTTCATTGATTTTCACATTTCCATACAGATAAGGATATAATTGCATTAATTCTTTATGGTTCTCTTTCACAGATGATGTACCAATTCACTTAGAAACATCCATGTATTTCTAATATCTAGTCATACCATAGCACCACTATTTTATAGCAGTCACAGTTTTACTTATATCCAAGATAGCATTCCCAGTCCAAAGTAGCACAGGAAAAAGTAAAAAGACGTGGGCTTGGCTTGGAGGAAATCTCATGCATATTTGTCTTGTAGTAGTATTTATATTACTATATAATACAATGCATAATTATATAAACAATATATAATGTATAGAGTATTTTATAGTACATAATAATATATCAAGCAGTTTTGCATGAAGATGACACAGATGTTTCTATCCATATAATAAGTCATACACAAGTGTATGTGTTGAGCCTAATGAAAATGGAAGGAGACAGGGTGATTAAAGGTAAACCATAGCCTCTGATCATTCAGTGTTGCATTTTGAAAAATATCCTTTCCTCAGAAAAGGGAGTCATGTGTTTACATTTTGATGTTACTGATTTCTAGCTGGGTGTTTATAAGAAACCATTTTAAGCTTTATATCTGAGTTTCTGCAACTGGAAAATCAGAAGTGTTTATTAATCAAAAATGTTCAATCTTTCTGTCTGTCTATCTATCAGGCACCTGCATACTTAGTTACCTACTTGTTGATATAGAAACTTTTCAAAATGAAATCTTACATGCAACCCCAAGTTGTCTTCCTGGCTCAGTTCCTTTTATCTTTCCAAAGATTCATCAGTATCCCTTATTCTTCTCTAGGCTATCTATTTTTCCCCATCCAACTCTTCAGGGTAATATTATTTTACAAACTAAACAATGAAAAAAAAATACTAGACCAGATGATCTGTTTTCCTTATACTCTAGAACGCACCATTATTGCATAAAAGGAGGGGACCCATAATGACTATAAATTTAAGATCATGTATCTCTCTTTCAGTCCCTTCCTCTGAAATCACCCTGGAGTTATCATATTTAGAGAGTTTGAGGAAAATTCTAACTTTGTTCATAAATGGGCAACCAGTACAATTTTTTTAATAGTTTTATTATTTCTACAAATTTGTAGGTTCTTTACATCAATGCCATTCTGTTAAATATACCAAATATCCTTAAATATATATTTGTAATTTTTAAAAAAAAATCTTCACTGTTCCTTCATATATACACACATAAAATTCAACCCAATTGTAATCTTCTATATAAATTTTAACATGTTTGTACATTTCTTTTGTGTATCTATTGCACATTTGTTTGTGATTTCATTATGTTCATAAATCTGAGAAAAATTGATATTTTCACTAACTAGAATTATAACATATTTTACCATTAATTGTATCTTTTTTATGTTCATTAATGTTTTATGATTTCATTCATGTGGTACTTGTATATTTCTTATTTAACATTTTTCTAACTATATTTTATATACAGATTTTCCTTTTATTATTTTGGAAATGGGATGCTTTATATTTTATTAATTGATAAATGCTGGTGTAGAGACAAGCTGCTTTTTAAGATGTTAAACTTACTTAAAACTGTAAATGATTTTAAATAGTTTTCTGATTATTTTCTTGAAACCAACCAAGAAAGTGATGGGTTTATCTTTCCTTTCAAATACTTATACCTGCTGGAATAAGAAATGGCACTTTGGGCAAAAAAGTTGACAGTTTCTTACAAAGTTAAAACTATACCTAATAGTTGACCCAATAATGTCATTTCTAGTTATACAAGAGAAATAAAAACATATCTCCACAAAAAGAATTGTACCTGAATTTTCATAGCAGCTTTATTGACAGTAGCTAAATGTAGAAGCAACCCAAGTGTTGATCAGGAGGAAAACTGATAAATGAATGTGTTTAATTCTACAACAAAATTTAGCATAACAATACAAAGGAAGGAACTACAACATTAATTGATTTCACAGAGAAATCGATTAAAATAAAACTTTTGTCCAAGAATAGTTTTGTACACTGGATATTTAGATTACTCGTTTTATTTTATTAAATAAATGTAAGGGTATAATTTTACCACCAACCTCTATAGCTACATCTGCATCCCAGGGATTTTGGCAGGTACATTTGTTTATATTCAGGACTCAGTATTTTGTTAATTCTTGTTAATCCTTCTTTTAACCCTTGATTTTAAAAAAGAAGATAAAAAGTGGAAGGCATGTAGCAGTCAGAGAACCATGTTCTCTGTGGAAGATGTTGTCAGCTCCTAATACTCCAGGATAGGTCTTGACTCGTCCCAGCTTTGTTCCCACAGAATGGTACCCAGGTCCATCTCTTCTGCCAGCTCTTGACTCCACTTTCAGTATGTATCTTTTTCCATTACCCTCCTTGGCCATATCTGCAAAGTTAGAATTTGAGAGTTATGCCCTTCTTTGCAGCCAAGGAGATTTTCCAAACTGTTTTTTTTTTTTTTTCTTTACGAGATTGAGGACCAGCTATAACTTTGCATCTCAAATATTTCAATATTTTAGGCATAGATGGCTCTGTTTTTGCTAGTACACATCTTTTTTCAAAGACTGATCAATTCCTTCAACAAAAGCCACATTCATAATCCTTTTTGAGATAGAACTCTCTACATATTTAATTTCAGATAATTGGAGTACAAGTATCTATGTAACAAGATATTTAATCTTTCTAGAGACATTTAGGTCTAGGAGAAAGGTCTACTATATACCACTAGATACCATCTAAATATTTTCAAAAGTGTTAACAAATGACAAAATGGGAATAAAGCCACACTCTTCAGTCTTAACTTGAAGTCCATTTCTTAATGGTTGCATGCTATGTTTGATCTTTTCCCTGAAGCTGCATTTAAATGGCTCACTTTTGATTTAGTAAAAAACTCTTTACTCTGAATTTTACTTTTAATTTCCATCTAAATTATCTTGTAAACCAGCTAGTCTTGTTCTAATCCCCACCATTTTCTTGCACCACTATAACGAATGCAACTAGCAAGAACCAGCTCACACTTCACACTTTCAACGTTTTCTTTCAAAATCTCAGCATCCAATTTCACCCATTTATTGGAGACATTTCCTGTTTTCAGGTTATTTTAGGCACCACTTTTACTAGTATTTCACTATTGTGGAAGTCACTATTTTCCAGCCTCCTATGTTTCCTCATTTGTTGCCCAACGGTGAAAACATATTTCAAACTTCTGCTCACATTACGTGTACTAATATTCCTGCTGGACAAAGCAAGTCTATGGCCAATCGCTAAGTTAACATAATGGGAAGTTTAGTCTTCCCACATAGACAGTGGACGTGGGAAGCGTTTCCTGAATACTAGTCTTTATTTACCATATCAGAGTCATGATACATTTTTAAAGTAGCCTGTCTACAGAAAAAAAAGGTAATCAGAGAGAATGTTTGAAGCTCATCTTTTGAATTTTCAAATAAACATTTATATACATTGGTAGGAATCTTGCTAATTTTGCCACATAAATATTTTTATTATACTGGTGGACATGCCACTCTTTGAAAGGACATGTATGTACCTAGAGAGTGGTTGAAGTGTCTTTCTATTCCTATCACCATATCACAGAAAACTGGTAACTACTTCCCACTAGAGCTAGTGGACACAGACTACACAGAAAATTTTCTATCTGCAAAAGTTAATTATTTCTCAATCCCCTTGATATTTTCTGTCATCTTCCACAGAAAAATAGGAAGCATGTTCAGTTGATAAAGTGGTTGCACATATGAACATAATCCTAATTGTTTAACCATTTTATAGCAAAGGAAATTCTGAGAAACATTTGCAGAAATAATTTCCCTTCATAAAACATTTATTTTGATAACTGAAAAAATGTCTAAAGATGACGAATTTTTTTATTTTCTGTTTTGCTTGCTTTTCATGAATCAAGATTATAGGAGGTAGGGGATTTATCGGCTGGTCCAGGAAAAGATATGACCATGTTAGGCAGTAGCACATCCAGCTTTGTCTGGTGATGTCTTGACAGGTTAGCATGTGGGAGAAATTTCCCACAAAACTAGCCTATCCAGAGGCTATGGCTCAGAGGTCTACTACTCGGAGCAGGAGATAAGTAAACTCCCAGGGGAAAGGGGAAACTGAGACAGAACTTAGATATGTCAGTAAGTTGCTTACCCTCCTAGGGGGAGTCTTTGGTCAGACCACTCAAAAAGAGGGACCTTATAACTGCAAGGCCCCGTGTTACCAATAGATAACAGTTGTTGAGTGAGGTTTCGTGGGGTAGTCAAAGCAGGAAGCCTCTACATGGCTCAACATTTGCTTATTTGGTCTATTTTAAAAATAAGCAGATGTGCAAAAATGTGGGTCTGGCACTGTCAGGCTTTTAAACTGGAAGATCTCAGTCTGCAGGGAAGAAATAGCATAGAGACTAATACACGGAGGCCATTGTTTTGTTGTTTTTTTATTTATTTTTTTCTCATTTATGTAATAGTGAGGCAATAGAAAACATAGCAAGGCAGAATACATGGACTTTGGCTGCATCTGTGAGCTCCGATATACAGTTTTTAGCGACTTAGGTTAAGTACACGATTTAATGTCTCTGAACCTGATTCTCCTCTTCTCTAAAGTACAGTGATTAGATGAAGGGTCCACAAATGACTTGCAGGACAAATCTGGCCTACCGCTTGGTTTTGTAAATATTTTAATCGGACACAGCCACATTTGTTTGTTCATATATCGTCCATGGCTGCTTTCCTCTCCAAAGGCATGACTGAATGTTTGTGAAAGTGACCAAATGGCTCACAAGCCTAAAATATTTACTATTTGGCCTTTTTTACAGCAAGGTTTACAGACCCCCCCAGCCTATTCTATAACACAGGCTTCCTTCAGCTTAAACCTTTTGGACTTAAGAAAAAAATTACAAGTCCAGATTTATCACTTTGGAGTTCCTGCTTCTTATTTTTACTTACCTTTTGAGCAATCATTCAGTACTTCTGCTGTGGAGTCCATTTGTAAGTTTCATGTCAAACATCACAGACATCATTTCTCACACAGCTAAAATTGATGTTTCTAGTCTTACTGAATAAATCAATAGTTACTTCATTTTCAGTCTAACCTGAAATGAAAATGGGAAGAGAAGGTAAAAACAATGCAGGGAAATGAAAGATATAATATTTAATTGAAATAACATGAGTATTTTATGTTAAAAGAAATGTAATTACCTAATTGGATTTCAGCCAGTGGCATGCCTTCCCTGTGTCTTGGTTGAGTGACCCAGGTCATTCCATCTCATCAGGGGTTCAAGTCTACATTTTCACATATCGTCTGGCAAAGGACAAAAATTAGTCAGAAGCAGCCCATTCATTTGAGGCACTTAGATTTTTATTTGGCAAACATTTCCATTAAATTATTAACATTTCAATGAGCAATCATTACTTATTACAAGAAGCTTCAAATTGTCAGAAATCAAACTGAAACCTCTCAGAAATCATTATGTCTTATTCCCTAATAAAAGGCAAGATCATTTGGCTATATGATGAGCAAAATTTTATTCAGATCTTCATTATATTGCCAGCTCAAGAATAGTAAGCTACATTATACAACTGTGCATCATATACATTTTTAAAATAACTTAAAGCATAATGAGAACATTCACCTAAAAAAAGAGATATGTGTTCGTCTCAGAATGTTTTTGCCATGTATATTTAAAATAATTCCTTCATGAGACTGGAGTGTGATTGAAGCCACAGTTTATTTAAATTCGTTTCTACTATGCATACGATTGTGATGGGCCAGTGGATGTAGTAAAAAGATAATGACCATGAGTTTCACTGATTTTTCAAAAAGAAAGTGCAAGATGGGAATTGAAAAATTTTAAATGTATTCTCTGTTTGCATGAAAAGTGAGGTACAGTATTTGACCAGGTATTCTAATTTTAATATTTATTGTTTGCTATATATGCAAATTAAAAACGAACCACATCTAGATCTAGCTGATATAACCCAAATTGTTACCATGTATTTTTTAATTTTTAATAATTGGTTGACTCATGGATTAATTTATTGATTGCTAGATTGATTATCCTGGCCTGACTCCTGTAACAAAAGTAGAAAGTTGCTTACCTATTGTTTTCTTTTTTTATTTATTTATTTTTTAAAAATTTTATTGTTATTTCCCCAATACAGTTTTTTTTCTACTGTACAGCATGGTGACCCAGTTACACATACATGTATGCATTCTATTTTCACACATTATCATGCTCCATCATAAGTAACTAGACATAGTTCTCAGTGCTACACAGCAGGATCTCATTGCTAATCCATTCCAAAAGCAATAGTTTGCATCTGTTAACCTCAGGCTCCCAATCCACCCCAGCCCCTCCCCATCCCCCTTGGCAACCATGAGTCTATTTTCCAAGTCCCCGATTTTCTTTTCTGGGGAAAATTTCATTTGTTCCATGCATTAGATTCCAGATATCCCTATCAGTGCTTTTTACAACTATTTCCTTATTTAATACTGATGATATCCCTGTGAACTAGGTTCTTTTTATTGTCATTTGTTTGTTTCCATTTTATCACTGAGGATACTGAGGCTCAGGGTAAAGTGTACACTGAAAACAGAGAACAAAAAAGCAGAGCCAGGTTTCAAACACAAGTCTCATGGCTTTGGATGTCTAAACAGAATAAGAACAAAAATATCATGTCTCATCAACCTAAGCTCATATTGATTCTGCCCAGGTTTGCTGACAATTACATTCATAAGATGGATAGAATCCTATTTAGAAAATGACAATTAAAATCCTTGATAGTGCTTTTTGAGAAGCAAAAGGAATAGTTCTAGAATGGAGGCCATGAAATTAAAGATAAAAGCTTATAAGCAAATATTAATTGTGGTGTCACATCAGTGGTGGTGATGTTTAAATAGGACATTTTTCAAATGTGCATTCCCTTTATTCCTTTGCTGCTGCCAGTGCTGTAGCACTGCATGTTTTCTCATATCCTACTTCCAACTGTATTAAGGGACTGCCCCAGCAGAGTGCCTACTTGGACCCCATTTGATGAATAGCAACCCTGTGTAGGTGACATGGAGGAAACAACATGCCATGCCGATACACGCAGGGATTAGCAGGAAATGATAGGGCTTTGTGGCAGCTACCAGGTCAGATGGATCATGCTTCCTTAGGCATAATAGATCAGCTGCCCTCACGCTGTGGCTTTTGTTGACGCCGTGGAAGCCATCCCAGCCTGTCTCCAAAACAGCGTGCTTTTGACAAGGATTTTAGTTCCTGCTGCTGAACAGAGCACATTTCAATGCCTTGTTGGCTTATAGCAGCAATTAAAAGAACACTTAGCCCAGCTTCCTTTATGGAAAGCTGTTGGCAGGTAGTAAAGAGCTGTATGGCACACCTGGGCAGGTGCTGAAAATGGCTTGTGTTTTCAGGAACACGTCAAATTCTAGAAATTATAGTTCCAAGTATCCTAAAGTAAATTCCTATCAGGTATGGAACTTCTTCGCTCAGAATTCCTTTACAGAATTGGAGCCAGGTTTTCTTATATCTGACTTAAAGTCTCTTGACAAGTACATTTTATTAAGAAGGGGTTAAAATGTTATAACAAGTTAAATAGTATGCTCAATATTTCTGTGGAAAAAAAATGTTTTGAAAAAATTTCTGTACTTATTATGTCCTGCTGACACCCCCTCTCCTTTCTAAAGAATTATTTTAGGGTAGTATTATTTTCCCCCTTGATTAGAAATCCTCTCTGAACCATTAACCTCTTACTATGTGACTGCCATGTAACAAGTTTGTGATAAGAACGTTACATGCATTACATCTAAAGTGTGTTTTGTAGCCCAGTGGTTATTTATGTACTTGTTACTACTGAACATCTTTTGAACACTTTTTGTATTAGGGAATTTAGTACATTAGAGATCCAGCCTGCTCAAGCTAGAAACCTAAGTTTCTTTTCCTAACTCTGTTCAATTAGAACCAGAGAGATGACCAAGGCTCTGTCAATCAAAGACACATGAGAGCCTGATTCAGGAGACAGAGATGTTAGGAAGAGGACAGTGGGTAGAATTTATTGGGGAAGATATATGGGTGTGATGAAGGGACATCTGTTTGTTTCAAGTTTCTACTTAAATAGCCTTAAATACAACCTAGGAGTCAGGATCTTAACATTCCTCTCGTTCTAAGACTTTGGCCTTTGCAGATTCTCAGTGAGCTGCCTCTATCTCTTCAAGTATGATTTTGTAGTTAAAGAGCATAATATAGCTGGACTAGGTGCTCTTGGAAAACTGCCAGTAACAAACTTTTAAGCAATACCTTTCGATTCTTGTTTTGAAAGCGCATCTTACTCTTAGTAGAGGGAAGTGTAGCAGATATGTCCCCTTAGATGCCAAAGTAATGTGCTCTAGTCTCTCTTCTTTTTCCCTTTGTGTAATTATCAACTATGTGGGGGTAGATCTATCTTACTGTACCCAAGACTTTAAGTGGTTGAATGCATGATTTGTGTGAAAATAATTTCATATCTTTCATGGTTATCCCAGTACCTTTAATAGGGTGGGTACTAAATAATTATTAAGTAAATAGCTAAATGTTTCCTACCCAAACATTGTTATATAAAGCAAATTCTATGCATTAAGCTTTTTTTTCCATTTTTATTTTTTATTATTATTATTATTTTTTTATATTACAATTTTTTTTATTTTCCCACTGTACAGCAAGGGGGTCAGGTTATCCTTACATGTATACATTACAATTACAGTTTTCCCCCACCCTTTCTTCTGTTGCAACATGAGTATCTAGACAAAGTTCTCAATGCTATTCAGCAGGATCTCCTTGTAAATCTATTCTAAGTTGTGTCTGATAAGCCCAAGCTCCCGATCCCTCCCACTCCCTCCCCCTCCCATCAGGCAGCCACAAGTCTCTTCTCCAAGTCCATGATTTTCTTTTCTGAGGAGATGTTCATTTGTGCTGGATATTAGATTCCCGTTATAAGTGATATCATATAGTATTTGTCTTTCTGGCTCATTTCACTCAGTATGAGATTCTCTAGTTCCATCCATGTTGCTGCAAATGGCATTATGTCATTCTTTTTTTATGGCTGAGTAGTATTCCATTGTGTATATATACCACATCTTCCGAATCCAATCATCTGTCGATGGACATTTGGGATGTTTCTATGTCCTGGCTATTGTGAATAGTGCTGCAATGAACATGCGGGTGCATGTGTCTCTTTTAAGTAGAGTTTCTCCAGATAGATGCCCAAGAGTGGGATTGCAGGGTCATATGGAAGTTCTATGTATACATTTCTAAGGTATCTCCAAACAGTTCTCCATAGTGGCTGTACCAGTTTACATTCCCACCAACAGTGCAGGAGGGTTCCCTTTTCTCCACAGCCCCTTCAGCATTTGTTATTCGTGGATTTATTAATAATGGCCATTCTGACTGGTGTGAGGTGGTATCTCATGGTAGTTTTGATTTGCATTTCTCTTATAATCAGCGATGTTGAGCATTTTTTCATGTGTTTGTTGGCCATCTGTATATCTTCTTTGGAGAAATGTCTATTCAGTCTTTTGCCCATTTTTCCATTGATTGATTGGCTTTTTGCTGTTGGGTTGTATAAGTTGTTTATATATTCTAGAGATTAAGCCCTTGTCGGTTGCATCATTTGAAACTATTTTCTCCCATTCTGTAAGTTGTCTTTTTGTTTTCTTTTTGGTTTCCTTTGCTGTGCAAAAGCTTTTCAGTTTGATGAGGTCCCATGGGTTTATTTTTGCTCTAATTTCTATTGCTTTGGGAGACTGACCTGAGAAAATATTCATGATGTTGATGTCAGAGAGTGTTTTGCCTATGTTTTCTTCTAGGAGTTTGATGGTGTCCTGTCGTACATTTAAGTCTTTCAGCCATTTGGAGTTTATTTTTGTGCATGGTGTGAGGGTATGTTCTAGTTTCATTGCTTTGCATGCAGCTGTCCAGGTTTCCCAGCAATGCTTGCTGAATAGACTTTCTTTTTCCCATTTTATGTTCTTGCCTCCCTTGTCAAAGATTAATTGACCATAGGTGTCTGGGTTTATTTCTGGATTCTCTATTCTGTTCCATTGGTCTGTCTGTCTGTTTTGATACCAGTACCACACTGTTTTGATGACTGTGGCTTTGTAGTATTTCTTGAAGTCTGGGAGAGTTATGCCTCCTGCTTGGTTTTTGTTTCTCAGGATTGCTTTGGCGATTCTGGGTCTTTTGTTGTTCCATATATATGTTTGGATTGTTTGTTCTAGTTCTGTGAAAAATGTCATGGGTAATTTGATAGGGATTGCATTGAATCTGTAGATTGCTTTGGGTAGTATGGCCATTTTCACAATATTGATTTTCCCAATCCAGGAACATGGAATATCTTTCCATGTCTTTACATCTTCTTTGATTTCTTTGATTAAAGTTTTATAGTTCTCGGCATATAGGTCGTTTACCTCCTTGGTCAGGTGTATTCCGAGGTATTTGGTTTTGTGAGGTGCAATTTTAAAAGGTATCGTATTTTTGTATTCCTTTTCTAATATTTCATTGCTGGTATGCAGAAATGCAACTGACTTCTGAATGTTAATCTTATATCCTGCTACTTTGCTGAATTTATTAATCAGTTCAAGGAGTTTTGGGGTTGAGTCCTTAGGGTTTTCTACGTATAGTCTCATGTCATCTGCATACAGTGACAGTTTTATCTCTTCTCTTCCTATATGGATGCCTTTTATTTCTTTTGTTTGTCTAATTGCTGTGGCTAGGACTTCCAAAACTATGTTGAAGAGCAGTGGTGAGAGTGGGCATCCCTGTCTTGTTCCAGATTTGAGTGAGAAGGCTTTCAGTTTTTCCCCATTGAGGATTATATTTGCTGTGGGTTTATCATAAATGGCTTTGATTATATTCAGGAATGTTCCCTCTATACCTACTTTGGCGAGGGTCTTGATCATGAATGGATGTTGGACTTTGTCAAATGCTTTTTCTGCGTCTATTGAGATGATCATATGATTTTTGACTTTTTTTTTGTTAATGTGGTGTATGATGCTGATTGATTTGCGTATGTTGAACCATCCTTGTGAACCTGGGATGAACCCAACCTGGTCATGGTGTATAATTTTTTTGGTATGTTGTTGGATTCGGTTGGCTAAGATTTTGTTGAGAATTTTTGCATCTATATTCATCAATGATATTGGGCGATAGTTTTCTTTTTTGGTGGTATCTCTGCCTGGTTTTGGAATGAGGGTGATGGTGGCCTCATAGAATGTCTTTGGGAGTATTCCTTCTTTTTCAACCTTTTGAAAGAGTTTAAGGAGGATGGGCACCAATTCCTCTTTATATGTTTGATAAAATTCACCTGTGAAGCCATCTGCTCCTGGACTTTTATTTGTAAGGAGTGATTTTATGACCTCTTCAATTTCATTTCTAGTGATCGGTCTGTTCAGTTGGTCTGTTTCTACTTGATTCAGTTTTGGCAGGCTGTAAGATTCTAGAAAATTGTCCATTTCTTCCAGATTGTCAAACTTGTTGCCGTATAGTTGTTCATAGTATTCTCTTATGGTTTTTTGTATTTTGTATTTCTGCTGTATCTGTTGTGAGTTCTCCTTTTTCATTTATAATTTTGGTTATTTGGGTTCTTTCTATCCTCTTTTTAGTGAGTCTGGCCAGGGGTTTGTCAATTTTGTCCACCTTTTCAAAGAACCAGCTCTTGGTTTTATTAATTTTCTCTATTGTTTTTTGAGTCTATTTTATTGATTTCTTCTTTGATCTTTATAATTTCCTTCCTTCTGCTGACTTTAGGACTTTTTTGTTCTTCTTTTTCTAATTCATTTAGGTGGAGGGTTAAGTTGTCCATTTGGGATCTTTCTTCTTTTGGAGAAAGGCCTGTATTGCTATAATTTTCCCTCTGACCACTGCTTTCGCAACATCCCATAGATTTTGAGAGGTTGTGTCTTCATTATCATTTGTTTCAAGGTAGTTTTTAATTTCCTTCTTGATTTCCTCATTGACCCATTGGTTTTTTAGTAGCATGTTGTTTAGTCTCCATGTAGTAGGTTTTTTCTCTTTCCTTTTCCCATGGTTGGTTTCTAATTTCATGGCATTGTGGTCAGAGAAGATACTTGAGATAATTTTCTATGCTCCTAAATTTATTGAGGTTAGCTTTGTGTCCCAATATGTGGTTGATTCTTGAGAATGTTCCATGAGCATTTGAGAAGAATGTGTATTCTGCTTTTTTTGGATGTAGTGTCCTGAAGATATCAATTAAGTCTAACTTTTCTATTGTTTCCCTTAGGATCTCTGTTGCTTTATTGGTTCTCTGTCTAGAGGATCTGTCCATTGATGTGAGGGGGGTATTAAGGTCTCCTACTATGATTGTATTCTCATCAATATCTCCCTTTATGTCTTAATATTTGTTGTATGTATCTGCGTGCTCCTATATTTGGGGCATATATGTTGATGATAGTAACATCCTCTCTTTGGATGGATCCCTTAATCATTAAATAGTGTCCTTCTTTGTCTTTCTTTATGTCTTTTGTTTTAAAGTCTATTTTGTCTGATATGAGCGTTGCGACTCCTGCTTTTCTGTCATGTCTATTGGCGTGAAATATTTTTCCCCACCCTTTCACTTTCAATCTATATGTATCTTTTTTCCTAAGATGAGTTTCTTGTAGGCAGCATATTGAAGGTTTTTGCCTTTTTATCCACTCAGCCACTCTGTGTCTTTTGATTGGGGCATTCAGTCCATTGACATTTAAGGTGATAATTGATAGATGATTATTTATTGCCATTTGAACCTCGTGTTCCAATTGATTCTATGGTTCTCCATTCTTCCTTTCTTTTTTTTTTTTTTTTTTTTTTTTTTGGTTGGATGGTCTCCTGTTATTATCTGCTTGAGTGTATTTTTTTTTCATTTTTTGCAAATATTTGGTTTTGGCTTGTGGTTCCCCTGTTTTTTAAGTATGCTAAACCCTTCCCATAATTGTGTGTTTTAGCCTGATGGTCCTGTAAGTTCAAACACTTCATTACTATATTAAAATTAAGAAGAGAAACATACAAACAAACAAACAAAAAGGGTTATTTACTTTAACATCCCTTGCCCACTTTTTATGGTTTTGATGACTCTTTTTTATTTTTTTCTTTTTAATTTTATTTTGTTTGAAGCATGTTCATGATTAAATCTGTATGCTGGCTTATTTGAGTGACTGCTCTCTGATTGCGGTTTCCTCAGTCCTAGTTCTTCCTCTTCTTCTTCTTTTTTTTTTTTTCCTTTCTTTTTTCTTCCCTTTCCTTCATTTCTTTTTGGTTTAGAGAAACCCTTTCAATATTTCCTTTAACCTGGGTTTTGTGTTGCTGTATTCTTTAAGTTTTTGTTTGTTGGAAAAAATTTTTATTTCCCCTTCTATTTTAAATGATATTCTTGCTGGATAGAGTATTCTAGGTTGCATACTTTTTCCTTTTAGCACTTTAAATATCTCTTGCCATTCCCTCCTGGCCTGTAGTGTTTCTGTAGAGAAATCAGCTAATATTCTTATGGGGGTTCCCTTGTAGGTAACATTCTGTTTTTCTCTTGCTGCCTTGAGGATCCTCTCTTTATCACTAACTTTTGCCATTTTTATTATGATGTGTCTTGGTGTGGGTCTGTTTGGGTTCAGTTTGTTTGGGGCCCTCTGTGCTTCTTGTATCTTGAACCCAGTATCCTTTAGATTTGGGAATTTTCCAGCGATAATTTCTTCAAATATATTTTCCATCCCCTTATCTTTTTCTACTCCTTCTGGAATTCCTATTATGCGTAGATTGGCCCACTTTATATTATCCCATAGGTCTCTTATATTGCTTTCCAGTTTTTTGATTCGGTTTTCTGTCTGTTGACCAGATTGAGTGATTTCCATTATTCTATCTTCCATATCACTGATTTGTTCTTCTGCATTATTCATTCTGGTTTTTACTGCCCTTAGTGCAGTTTGCATCTCTGCAAATGAATGTTCTATTTTTCTTGGCTCCTCCTTATATGTTCTAGTTCCTTTCTGAGGGTATCTGCATTACTGTTCATATCTTCTCTTAATTCCTTCAGTATTTTCACTATTTCTCTTTTGAACTCCAGGTCTGTCAGACTGCAGAGGTCTGTTTCATTGTTGACTGTTTTAGGTGAGTTCTCCTGTTGGTTTGACTGGGGGTGGTTTCTCAGCTTCATCATCTTGCTTGTTGTTTTCTTTCTCCTGAAGGAGTTGTACTCTCCGTTATTGGGCAGTGTTTGCCTTGTCACTGCCGTGGAATATTTCCTGAGGGCTGGCGTTGTTGGTCAATCTTTTTTGAGGCAGTGTGGCTTTTCTGGAGTGTTGATGGGGCTAACAGTGTTTCTTTGAAGCAAAGGAGGACTTCCTGAGGGCAGACAGGACTGGGAGGTTCACACCACGATGGTAGCAGATTTCACTTGGTCATGCAGAGCTTGCTCTGTTGTTTTTAGGCTGTGGGGTTCTTGCAGGGGGTTGGCGGTGTTGGGCAGCTGTTCCTCAGGAGTGCATCACCCCCTGGGGGCTGGAGCAGCTATCTGGGTCACTGAGAACCTGAGAGGCGCTTCCCTGGGGCAGCCCAACTCAGAAGGATGGCCTGAGAATGTAGGCGGATCTTTTCACAGTCTGGCCAAGCTTGTTGCAGCTTTTCTGGGCTGCAGGGGCTCTTCCAGGGGGCTGGTGGTGCTGAGCAGCTATTCCGTGGGAGTGGGGCACCCCCTGGAGGCTTTGGCCGGTAGCAGGGCCACTGGAAACCCAAGAGTCTCCTCCCCAGGGCAGCCTGACTCAGAAAGACTGTCTGAGATCTTTTCCCAGCTCATCCAAGCTTGTTGCAGCTTTTCTGGACTGCAGGGGGTCCTGCCTGGAGCTGGCAGTCCTATGCAGCTGATCCACTAGGGCACCCCCTGGGTGTTTGGGCGGGTAGCAGGGCCATTGGAAATTGAAGAGGCTCCTCCCCGGGGCAGCCCGACTCAGAAAAACCGTCCGAGAATTAGGCAGATCTATTCACGGCCTGGCTAGGCTTGTTCTAGCTTTTCTGGGCTGCAGGTCTTTTCTCGGGGGCTGGTGGTGTTTGGTGCTACTCTGCGGAAGTGTAGCCCCTCCAAAGGGCAAGTAGGCCTGTGCAGGGACAGCCCCTGCAGTGGTAGGCTTCAGGCAATTGTTGAGGCCAGCCCTCCTGGATGGCAGGCAGCCCCAGGTTTGGCAAGAGCCTAGGGGGTGGTGGGGGTGGGGGGAGGGGATGCACTGGGAAGCACAGCTTTCAGCTAGCTAGCGGGCCTGTAAGCTTGCTGTGGCGTGGGGGTTATTCTATGGGGACCCACCCCTTCTTCTCTCCCCTCCCCACATGGGCGCAGACCAGGCTCTTCTCCCAGGTTCCCTCTGATGTGGCTTTCCACTTCCCTGTGCCTAGAGTATTGCTCCCTTCCTCTGCAACAGCTTTGGTTTCTAGTCTCCCAGGCAGTCTCTGCCCCGTCAAATGGTTTCTAGACCTCCCAAGCAGTTTCCATTCCACCCCGCCCCCCCAGCCCGGGGACTAACCTCTGGAGCCGAGGACTCGGTGCCCAGCCCCCACCCAGGCGTCCCCCGGCCCTTTCTCGGGGACTAACCTTCAGAGGCGAGGTCTCGGTGCCCAGCCCCCACCCAGGCGTCTCAATTTTTGGTGACTGTGCCCGTAGTTCAGATGGTCCATTCGGTTCTTGATTGGCTTTTCCGTACTCCAAACTTACTGCTACACTCTTCTCTGCATCTGGAGATTCCTCCGGTTCGTTTGATCTTTCCCCCATGTAGGTGACTTTTCAGGGTGCGGGATCCCTTTCTCCTCCGCAGTTCCCTTTGGGGAGTGCCCATCCCACTCGGATTCACCTTCTCTCACTCTCCTCTTTTCTCCCGTTCTGCCCAGTAATGTCACGAACTTCTTGCCGTTATTGGAGTTTAGGTTCCTCTGCCAGCGATTGGTTGCTGTTCTGTGTGAGTCATTTATTCTGTAGATGTGCTTTTTTTGTTGTGTTTGTGGGAGAGGGCGATCGTGTCCCCCTACTCCTCCGCCATCTTGTCCTCCTCCTGTATTAAGCTTTTGACGGCCAAGCAGCATCATGTTTATCATGAGCAGAAAATATAACCTTACAACATAATGCATTAAAGGTACTTGAGGGTTGAAGTAGAAAGGTTAGATAAAAAGAAAGAAGGAACATGGTAGGATAGAGAAAAATGAAGATTTTAATTATGATCTATAATTTTTTCTTTAGTTCTGGACAAAGGGAAAGAAATCATTTTCCATAAAGCATTGAAAAAATACACATTATCATTTCAATCAATTCTGTGAAAACAAATATGCAGTCATAAAATGCAGTAACAATTGGAATGCTGTTGTCATATTATTTTATAATAAAGTGTGGGAAATTCAATGCAAAGGATAAAGTAATAAGTTAAGGTGCCAGCATGATAAAACATTTTTTAGAGTAATGATACATTCAGCCTGGGCTCGTGTTCGCTGGATTGGTAGAAGTTTAATAAAATTAGTCATGAGGCAATACACATAAATGACTCCAAATCACCCAAGTTCAAAGGTAGGGAAGGAGGATCTGATTTAACACACACACACACACAAACAAGAATGAGATCTGTTGTTTTCATCAACCAAAATCACAGTGTCTCAGGCTTGTTTGGGACAGTGCTATCATGTCATTACCCCTTGTTCATACTAAAGTTTTGCAGCGAAGCCAACTTCTCTTCCTCTCATGTGTCACCAATTCAATTTTCAAAGCCTGCATGTCTCCACACACTTCTGCCTACTCTAAGAAAAAAATTAATAGTTTTTCAAACAGTAAAAAAGAATTGGGTCAAAAAGCTTCTCTGTTAAAATTGGATTATTCTCCCACAGCAGGTGAAAGTTCAGCAAGGACTGTGAAGCGCAAATGTCAGTATATTCAAGGTGTTGGATCAAATAATTTTAGAGGTCAAGGGGACTTTATAAAAGTCATCTTCATCAATTTTCTACCCCCTTAAAAATCTTTTCAGCACTATAACTGGCCAATGGCCATCTAGCTTCTGCTTAAATACACTGCAGTGGTAGGGACTCTCCTCCTAAAGCATCCATTTATTTATCCAAAATAAGTATTGATTATTTTGTATGCTACAGGCACATTGCTAGGAAGAGATATGGTAGGTATTATATACTAGATGGTGTGGGGATGTATCTCTAGAATGTTCTTCTCATTTTACAATGAGCTAAAATTCATCTCACTTTAATCCCCATTAATGGACACATATTTAATATTATTCAATAATTAAAGTATCTATTTATCTTGAGCTTCATTATCCAAACAACTGAATTTAAGTATTAGGTAGAGAGGTTGGTACATATTACATTCAATTATACTTTTTTCACAAAATAGTATTCTTTATTAAAATATCAAGTTTTACTAACTTTAAAAAACATTTAAAAGAGGATACCTGATCAGAGTAAAAGAAATGTATATAAATACACATTATCCTTTCATCCATCACTGTTTTTAACAATATGCTCTAAGTGCCAATTTTATTTCAAGAGGAACATATTTCATTCTGTAGTTTCTTAACTTTGAATTAAACATCTAAAATAGAATTTAAAGCCTACCTGGCTTTATGCTTTTGAAAACTCTACCACTGTAAAAAATTTATAAAGAAGTTTTGGACAATCCTAAATTCACAAAAGGTTCATTTGGGGAGATTTAATAGTGGCTGGGGCTCCCTCACTACTACCCATTCTGATTTAATTGGATTTTGGTAGGACTATGGTACTGGTAGATTTCTAATCTTTCCAAGGGATTCTAATATGTGGCCAGGTTTCAGAACCACTGTTTAAAGGTAAGCTTGAACTCTCTTAATGAGTCTTTCATAGGTCTGTGTATTGATAATCAGAGACAAGGCTTGCTTTCTTTTCCAAGTTCATTTAAAATTTAACTATTCTAATGAGTATAATTGGTTTTAATCACATGACCTTGATAACTGATGATGTTGAGGATCTTTCAGGTGTTTATTGGTCATTTATATACCTTCTTTGTGAAGTATCTGTGCAAGTGTCTGACCCACTTTTAATTTGGTTGTTTTCTTATTTTAATGCTATAACATTAGACAAAGTATGTTGTACTTCATCACTAAAAACATTTCCAGCAATAAATTTCCATACAATAAATCTGTGTGCACATAATAACGGAATTTTAAAATACAAAAGCAAAACGGCAAAATTTAAAGGACAAATAGACAAAAGTACAAGCAAATTTGGAAATTTTAGCACTACTGTATTAGGAACTGGTAGGATTCACAAAAATCAGAAAAGATATAGGATGTTTTAGTAACATTATTAAAAACTGGCTACTTGAGGAGGTCCCTTCATGGCTCAGTGGTTAGCAAACCCAACTAGCATCCAAGAGGATGTGGGTTAGATCCCTGGCCTCACTCAATGGGTTAAGGATCTGGTGTGGCCATGAGCTATGGTGTAGGTTGCAGACGTGGCTCAGATCTGGCATTGCTGTGGTTGTGGCACAGGCCTGGTGGCTACAGCTCCAATTGGAACCCTAGCCTGGGAACCTCCATATGCTGCAGGTGTGGTCCTAAAAGAGACAGAAAAAACAAACAAACACAAAAAACCCAAAAACTTGGCTATTTGAATTCCACCATGGGGTGATGAGATTGGCAGCATCTCTGCAGCACCAGGACACAGGTGCTATCCCCAGCCAGCACAATGGGTTAGAAGATTCAGTATTGCTGCAGCTGCAGCATAGGTCAAAACTGCAGCTTGGATCTCCATATGCTAAGCAGTGGCAAAAAAAAGGAAAAAAATGGCTTATTTGATTTTGATAGACTACTACATCTAACAATTATAGAATATACATATTTTCAAGTGAATATTAAACATTTACCAAGATAGACAAAATACTAGGTCACAAATTGCCAATATCTAGAATTAAAAATTTACACATCATTACAAAGCTTTCATATATTAAAAGAGTAATATAAAGTATAAACAACTTAATGCCCCAAATTAGAAATGTAGATAAAATATTTGAAAATAAAATTTCAGGACTAAGTCTTCCTCACTAAAGTAACACCAGTGAAGCTTTAAAATGCACTCAAAAATCACTGTGTGGGGGAGTATCATTATAAAATGCATATACCGTTTCAAACGTCTGAGGTTATGTATTTCTAACAAACTCCCAACTGATGCTGATAAGAAAATAAAACATGTGTTTTTCAAGAAGGGATAACCATGATGCTATTAAAATCCTTCAGTATACTGAATGAATTTACAAGTACACACGACAGGTCCAGGGAAGCAAAGCAAAATAAATGAGATACGGACTTACATGAGATGCTTCCTAGAAACCTCTGAATAGCTGCCAGGTTGGAGTGGACACCATTATGCAGGGAGAATCTACACATTACCTCGAGAGATGCAAAAAATTACCTTTACTTTACAAACTTCAAAGGCCCTTCTTGAATTGGACTCCTGATGCAAGCTAATGGGGTAAAGATATTTATGTTAGGATAACATCAATAATGTAATTTGGGATGTTTTTGGTGATAATGGGTACAGTGGATACCTATGCCTCTTTTTATTCATAGTTCCTTTTCTAACTGACAGAAATTTCCCAAGTAGATATTAAAATGGTAAACGGTGAAATTAATTAAATATCACATTAATAAGGGCCCTTGATTTGCAGAGAAAGCCAAGTTCAAAAATTTTATTGATATAATGATCTTCCTAGCATAGAAGGCTTTAGTGAAGAATTTAATTAGTTTGCTTTAAAAAGATCACTAGTGTTCAAAAATAGTCTTCAAAATTAAAAATGCAACACTTTTCTCATTTAACAGCTGACTGCACAGTCAATATGAGGGTAGTTTGCTTCCTATTAATAACACTGTATGTCTTCAAAGCTCAGCAAAAATTTTAAAATGTACTTAACAAATTATTTTCTTCTTGACATATTTTAATTTCAGTAATATTTTACATTCCAACAGATCTTAAATAAGCATTGACTTCTAATTTACAATGTTATTTCTGAAAACAATCTTAGAGGCTTAGTAAGAAGGAAATAGCAGGAAAAAACAAGAGAACTTATGGCACAGAAAAAAGTAAGCTATCTACTTGACTTTTGCACTACACTAATTTCTTCAATAGTCACTTTGGTTCAGAGTCTGGTTCCAGGACTGCTGTTGCAAAAAACTTACCTCTGTGAAAGAGACTTCAAATTGACCAAGCTCTCAAATTTAAGAATTGGGAGTTCCCTCTGTGGTGCAGTGGGTTGAGGATCCAACATTGACTCAGTGGGAGCTTAGGTTTGATTCTTGGCCCAGCAAAGTGGGTTAAGGATCCTGCATTGCCCATAGCTGCAGCTTAGGTCACAGCTGTGTCTCAGATTTAACCACTAAGTAAAAATACACCACAAGTAAAAATAAATTATTAAAATAAAAATTTTTAAATTAAAAAAGGAGATGGCTGTACAATGCAGCATGTAAATATATAATGATGACAGATATTAATTCCACCTGATAATATATCACTCTCTCTTTTTATGATTATACATTTTTATTAAAAGTAGATTTTTAAGGCATACAGTAAGATGATTTGATATATAGGAAAATAGTAAAGTGATTATATTACAGCAATTGATATGTCATCTTACATAGTTACCATTTTTTCCCTAATGAGTGCATCTTGAATCTATTCTCTTAGCATATTTCTAATATTCAACACAGTATTATTAACTATAGTCATCACACCTATACATTAGAACTCTAGGCTTCTTCTTCCCATATAACTACAAATTTGACCAGCATTTCCCCATTTCCCCCACCCTACCAGCTCCTGGTAACCACTTTTCAACAACCACGTTTCTAAAAGTTTTATTTTTTTTTACCTTCATCTTTAAAATGATTTTTATTTTTTTTCCATTATAGCTGGTTTACAGTGTTCTGTCGATTTTCTACTATACAGCATGGTGACCCAGTTACACATACATGTATACATTCTTTTTTCTCACATTATCATGCTCCATCATAAGTGACTAGACATATTTCCCAGTGCTACATAGCAGGGTCTCATTGCTAAAGCATTCCAAAGGCAACAATTTGCATCTATTAACCCCAAGCACCCCATCCATCCCACTCCCTTCCCCTCAGTAACCACAAGCCTATTCTCCAAGTCCATGCTTTTCTTTTCTGTGGAAAGGTTCATTTGTGCCATATATTAGATTCCAGGTATAAGTGATATCATATGGTATTTAATATAAATGGCAAAAGTTAGAGAGGATTCTAAAGGCAGCAAGAGAAAAGCAAAGCATTAATTATAACGGAACCCCAATAAGGCTATCAGCTGATTTCTCTACAGAAACACTACAGGCCAGAAGGGAGTATCAAGATATATTTAAAATGCTGAAAGGAAAAAATTTTCCACCTAGAGTACTCTACTCAGCAAGAATATCATTTAAAATAGAAGGGGAAATAAAAAATTTCTCCAGCAAACAAAGGCTAAAAGAGTACAGCAATACCAAATCCATTCTAAAAGAGCTGAATGTGCTTCTCTAAATTAAAAAAAAAAAAGTAAGAAGAATTAAGATGGAGGAAACCAGAATTGGAAAGCAGTCACTTAAATTAAACAGCATACAGATCTAAACATGAAGATGTTAAAAAAAAAAAAGACATCAAAGTCATACAATGTGGGGAAGGAAAGTAAAAAAATATAGATTCTTTTTTAATGATGTGTTTGAGCCTATATGACTATCAGGCTAAAGCAAGCAGATATAGGAAGGGTTTAATGTACTTAAAAAACAGGGCAACCACAAATTAAAACTGAACATTATATTCACAAAAACTGAAAAGTACTCAATCATAAAACAAATGGAAACCATCCAACCCAAAAAAGAAGAGAAACACAGAATCAACTGGAAAACAAGGTTTAAAATGGCACTAAATATATATTTATCAATAATCACCTTAAATGTCAATGGACTGAATGCTCCAATCAAAAGACACATAATGGCAGATTGAATAAAAAGCAGAAACTTTCAATCTGCTGTCTACAAGAAATTCACCTTAGAGCAAAGGTAGATTGAAAGTGAGGGGATGGGAAAAGATATTTCACCCCAATGGACAAGACAGGAAAGCAGGAGTTGCAATACTCATATCAAACAAAATAGACTTTAAAATGAAGGCCTAGATACTCATGTTGCAACAGAAGAAAGGGTGGGGGAAAAACTGTAATTGTAATGTATACATGTAAGGATAACCTGACCCCCTTGCTGTACAGTGGGAAAATAAAAAAAAAAAAAAAAAAAAATGAAGGCCATAAAGAAAGACAAAGAGGGACACTATTTAATGGTTAAAGGATCGAGTCAAGAAGATGATATTAAAATTGTCAATATATATGCCCCTAACATAGGAGCACCCAGGTACCTACAATAAATACCAACAGACATAAAAGGAGAAATTGATGGGAATGCAATTTTAGGAGATTTTTAACACCCCACTCACAACAATGGAGAGATCCTCTAAACAGAAAATCAATAAGGCAACACAGATCCTAAATGGCACAATGAAAAGTTAGACTTAATCGACATTTTCAGGATATTACATCCAAAAAAATCAGAATATACATTCTTCTCAAGTGCACATGGAACATTCTCAAGGATCGATCACATACTGTGGCACAAAGTTAACCTCAACAAATTTAAGAGTGTAGAAATTATTTCAAGCATCTTCTCTGACCACAATGGCATGAAACTAGAAATCAACAACAGGAAAAGAAATGATTTTTTAAAAATATTTCACATAGAAGTGTGATCATACAATATTTGTCTTTCCCTGTTGGGCTTATTTAATTAACATAATGTCCAAGTTCACTCATGTTGTAATAGGATTTTCTTCCTTCTTATGGCAGAAAAATATTCTATTCTCTCTCTCTATGAAATAGAATATTCTGTGTTTATATAATGTATATATTATATTAATATTATAAAATATTCTTTTAGAATATATATTAACATGTATATCATGTCTTCTCATCTTCTTTATCCATTCATCCATCGGCAAACATTTTAGTTGGTTCTAGACCTTCGCTCTTGTGAATGATGCTGAGTGCAAATATCTCTTTGAGATCCTGATTTCATTTCCTTTGGATATACACCCCAAAGTGAGATTGCTTGTTATATATGCCCTTTGCTATGTTGAAGTACATTCCTTCTCAACCTAATTTGTTGAGCATTTTATCATGAAACAATGTTGAATTTTGCCACATACTTTTTCTATATCTATTAAAATGAAAAATGATCATATGATTTATATGATTTTTATCTTTCAGTCTGTTGATGTGGTATATCCAATTTATTGGTTTGTGTATTGGTTGATTGATTTTTACTGGTTCAAATCAGAGCAGAGAGCATTGGGCTGAGTATATGTTATTTAGGCCTTAGAAAACCTGATGATGTGGCTGTGTAGTAATTAGAGCCTTATATTGTCCTGATCGAGTTTCTCTATCTGTAGACTGCTAGAAAAACAATCAGAATATCCTAAGAAAACCCTACAAAAACAAACACATAAACATAAACAAAAATATTGACGTTTAGAACTCACTAAGGTTGAGTGATAAAAATGATCAATTTTTTCCCCATAACTTTGGGATAATTAAATTTAGGGTAATTTCCATTGAGATATACTATAAAAGTATCCTTTAGCTTATAATTCTTATTTCCCTTCCACTTTCAGGAATTTAATTGATGAACTTTCCCTATCATGGTTTTTGTTTTCTTTCAAGGTTATTTTGACACAGATGCAAAAATGAATAAAGCATGTAACCTAAATATTAAAAATAAGCTTCTTTAATGCATTAAGTACTCATACACACATACATTGAGGGTATATATGTATATATTTGTGCTACCAACACAAACATTCAAACTGCCATTACCAATACTGAGACTATTTAAGCCATAAAGACAGTGTGGTTCTAATCATCCAATGACAAGATCTAGGTCTACAAAAACATCTAATTACTAGAAGTTATGTTTTTCAAATAAAACAATAAAAAATGTTTTTACTAATTTAATGACTTTTGCACTTTTTGTAATTACATACACTAATGTTTTCAAATATCTAAAGAAGTTCTCAAAATTTTTCACTAATACCAGCTTTTTCATCAACTGCAATTCAAAATAAAAAATATATTCAGACGGTGCATTCTAATGGATATTTGTCTCAAGTGGATGCTATTTCAAAATATAATGGACATTTGCCTTACTTTTGCATATTGTGGCATTAACATGTGTTTATTCCATCACTACCTACCCAAATTATCTACTCCTCTAAAGCCTGAGAATTTCTTTTTCCCCCTCCCATTACACTAAGAAAGGCAATATTTGTATAGTGTGTGGTGGGGGATGGGGGGAGGGATCTTCTAGAATAAAGAAAGGTTTTGAAAACCAAATCTCATAATTCCTATTTTTTAAATTATATATGGTCTATACAAAAGAATACGTTATGCATGTTATACATGTTAAATAAACATGTCAGCACACATTTATTGAGCAATTATTGATTCTTAATAGACACCTCCAACCAAATATATTCCAACTAAATTTTTGATTTCCCTCATAAACTTGTTCCACTATAGCTCATTTGGTGGTAACTCCATCCTTCCAGTTGGTCAGACCTCAAACTTTGGCAGTATCTTTGATTTTTCTTTTCTTCAAAAACTCCTGTTGTCTCTACTTTCAAAATATACCCTGAATCCTATCATTTCCCATAACTCTACTGTTTGTCAAAGCCATAAGCATCTCTAGATTGTATTCCTTCTCCCATCCTTGTTCCTTCTACTGTCTAATCTCAACCTAGCAGACAGTGTTACTTTTTAACTGTAAATCAGATCACACCACCACACATGGTTCAGAACTGTCCAAAGACTCCCCATCTCATGAGAGTCAAGGTCACCCTCTTCACAATGAAATACATGCCCATTAGTAGCTACCTACTACTTCTCCAAGCTCTTCAGCTCAAATCTTTCTGGCTCCTTCCTGGGTAGTTGACAATCACAACATTAGGAATGTCACTGGCTCTTCCTGCTTCCAGGAACACATTTTCTCTATGTCTGCATGGCTCACCCCATCTTTCCAATCTTTTCTCAAATGTAACCTTCACAGAGAGGCCTACACTGACCACTGTACCGATAAACATAAACCCAACATTGTCACTTCTGATTACTATTTCTGTTGTATTGATCACTAATAAACTTCTAAAATATTGTTATTTCTCTTCTTACTAGAAAATCCATAAGGGAAGAGATTTATTTCTTTAGCCTAAGTATCTTGAGGAGTGGCTTATACACAGTAAAATTTTGTTAACTGAATGAATGAATATATGCTATTTACTGTATTAAGTGCCAGGAAGCTATGAATGAACATAGCTATATGCTTTAGGGAGCATATAGGCAATTACACTAGTCAAAGCTTTTCGAGTTTGAAGAAATACATAAAGTGTATGTAGTTCAAATTTACCATTTTATAGATAAGGAAGCAGAGGCCCAGTGATGTTATTAGGCTCCTCAGTGATCACAGAAGGACCAGAGTTTAATTATCTGACTCATAAAGTAGCACTCTTGTTACTACACACTGTGCTTAACAATATCTATTTATCACAGTTTGTGCTAAAGGTATAATAGGGACTGCAAAAAGTAAATATAAAACAAAAAGAGCAATATTATAAATTGTATTATTAATGCTGGAAGAGTGATATGAATACTTAGGTACTATAGAATTGCAAGAAATATCTATACCTTAAAATTAAGACAACCTTCAATGAGTTGAAAGACAAATAAAATAATTATAATAATGAAGGTAGATATAATGCAATTGAAGGTGTGGAAGTAGCATAAGTATAACTTTGGGAGAGAATGAAAGAGGTTGTTAAGCTCCCTTTAGTTAACTTAAATCTTTAGGCCTCAGTGAATTGAAATCTCACTAGCGAGTAGACATAGATGTGTCACAGATGAACTCAAGGCATCATTAACAGAAATCAGATGTAAAAATATTATTTTAATTTTCAAAAAGATAAAAATAGTGGATGACAGAAATAGAGAAATATCTTTTTTTTTTTTTTTTTTTTTTTTGTCTTTTTGCTATTTCTTTGGGCCGCTCCCGCGGCATATGGAGGTTCCCAGACTAGGGGTCGAATCGGAGCTGTAGCCACTGGCCTATGCCAGAGCCACAGCAACACAGGATCCGAGCCGCCTCTGCAACCTACACCACAGCTCACAGCAACGCCGGATCGTTAACCCACTGAGCAAGGGCAGGGACCGAACCCACAACCTCATGGTTCCTAGTCGGATTCGTTAACCACTGCACCACGACGGGAACTCCTTGATCTAGCTAAAGAAATTTTGTGAGTTTTTAGTGGCAAAATTGGTGATTACCAGGAGTTATCATAGGCTCACTGACAAGAATTGCTAGAATGGTTTGATATTTCATCTTAAAGTTGGAATGGGTATGCCCATGTTTGTTGTGCATGTGTATTTCTGTGTGCATGTTTGTGTGTATTTAAACAGGGTATTTGACAAAATGCCTCTTGATACCTTGCAGGCATTATGGGGTTAAATAATTACATTATACTGATCCACAGCTGACTGAATATTTATGTGCCAATGTTTATTAACAAATATATTTCAACCTAAAGTGATATCTTTGTTACAATAAGTTCTCTGTCTCTGTTTTTTCCTTAACATTTGTATCATTGATTTGAACATAGATCAGAATAAAGCATGGTTAGGCATTCCCATTCTGGCTCAGTGGTAACAAATCCAACTAGTATCCATGAGGATGTGGGTTTGATCCCGACTCATTCAGTGGTTTAAGGATCAGGCATAGCAGTGAGTTATGATGTAGGTTGCAGACGTGTCTCAGATCTGGCATTGCTATGGCTGTGGCATAAGCTGGCAGCTGCAGCTTTGATTCCACCCCTAGCCTGGGAACTTCCATATACCATACCTGCAGCCATAAAAAGCAAAAAAATAAAAAATTTAAAAAATAAACCACAATTATGTAATTTGGGAGCCACCTAATATACAAGATGGCAGAATCAAGCTTCTAAAAATATTGAGCAGAAATAGCAATCACAATTTTAATTACTACATTTTAAAGTAGCTACTATGTGCTGAATAGGAACACTGTATATTATTCATTATTATGACTACTCAAAATAGATAATATTCCTTTTTGATTAAAACATTTTTGACATATAGTTGATTTATAATGTTGCATTAATTTCTGTTGTATAGCAAAGTGATTCAGTTATACATATATAATATTTTTTAATATTCTTTTCCATTATAGTTTATCATAGGACATTGAATACAGTTCTCTGTGCTATACAATAGGACCATTTTTTTAGATAATATTCTTGATTTTAAAATAAGATATATCAAAATTATACAGTAAAATTTTTATCCCAGCTCTTACTCAATAGTTTAGACCACACCTATGGCAGGCTTACATTTACAAAATTTATGAATAGGAAATTAAATAGAGACAAATACATATTCATAAATTTAGATACAAAGAGTCATTTTTCCAGAGTTCCTATGGTGGTGCAGTGGGTTGGGAATCTGACTGCAGTGGCTTAGCTCGCTGTGGAGGAGCAGGTTCAATCCCTGGCACAGAAGAGTGGGTTAAAAGGATCTGGTAGGCTCATAGCTGCATTGGTTTCAACTGTGGCTTGGATTCAAACCCTGGCTTGGGAACTTCCATATGCTGTGTGTGTGGCCATTTTTAAAAAGTCATTTTTCTGCATAGGGTAAGGGATAACTTGAATGAAATAAAATACTTATTTCTAAAAGAAGATCGTAGTATGTATGAGTGAAGAATTCTATTCAGGCCAAAGATGATAAATACAATCATAACTTTAGACTGCATTGGAAATAT
The DNA here is from genome assembly GCF_054392235.1 of Sus scrofa. Lineage (NCBI taxonomy): Eukaryota > Metazoa > Chordata > Mammalia > Artiodactyla > Suidae > Sus > Sus scrofa. The sequence continues at coordinate 111,301,544 of NC_139385.1, read as the reverse complement.
TAGAACTAAGAGATAATCATTTCACTTTATTACTGATAACATCAGGACTAATATGCCTAGTTTTTTATGTGACTCCAGTGAATTTTACTGACAAACTTGGGAAGCTGGTGGAACATGAAAAATTAGGAAAATAAGAACTTGAACACTTTTCTTTCTTATCTACTTATTATTCTTTCTAAAAGTGTGTTGTTACAGAAAATGTCCCAATTTTGTTTGGAAAATACATATAACAATAAGCTATTTAGTCCAAAGTATTAATATGTACAAATCCAGATAGTTAGAGAAATATGTAAGATTTGAATTCATGGAAAGTGACTGGATGGATAAGGAGCTCTGAACAACTTTGTTTTCTCTTTTTACAGCTGCACCTATAGCATATGGAGCTCCCAAGCCAGGGGTTAAATTGGAGCTGCACCTGAGGCCTACACCACAGCCAGAGCAACACCAGATCAAAGCCACATCTATGACACACACCACAGCTTGTGGCAACGCTGGATCCTTAACCCACCAAGTGAGGCCAGGGATTCAACCTACATCCTCACAGAGACATTGGGTCTTTAACCTTCTGAGCCACAGTGGGAGCTCCAGAGCGCTGAAGAACTCTTAAGAGCAACACAAAGTACTTTTGGATAAAGCCAAATTACAATGCAAACAAAACATCATAGGGCTATTACATGAAGAAAATTTAACTTCCCAAAGTTTTTAATAGAGAACCATAAGGTTTCTAACTATGTGAAAATATTATAGGATACATTTATAAGCATATGTATTTATGCACGCTAGAGATTTATTTGCTTTTTCTCTAAGTTCTACTACTACTAAGGGTGCCATGAAATATTTTGTAGGTACCAAGTAAGAGTGGGAGGATAATATAAAGCACTGTAGCAGTTGCAGCATATCACGCAGAGGTAACTTGACCGACTTACATGAAAAATTACACTGCTCTTCATCACACTCTGTTAGACATTCAGACAGTTCATTTAGCCTTTGATTTGTTGAATATATGAACTTCAATTTGAGCTTGCAAACCAGTTCCAACTGATTTGACAGACGCATAGGAGACTTCTGCTTTCAATTTAAAGACTATGATCCAAAAAATGATGAATGAGATTTTTCTCTTTTTCTATTTGCAGCACTGGTTTTCTTGAGTGACTTTCGTTATGATCTAATGCATTTATTGTTCTTTGAGGGAGCATAATGTAAGGCCGATTTAATAGAAATACCTGTGGCTGGAATACAAAGAGAGTTCTCTGTGTCACATCAAGAACTTTTTTCACTTAGTAGGGAATGAAGCAATGAAAATTGATGTCCCATGAATACACTGATTTTGCTTCTACCAAGTGAATTTAGAAACTCTACCAATTTGAAAAATTATTTTTAATCTTTTTCAATTTTATTACTCAAATATGATAGCAAAGGTTATAAAGAGAAAATTTTTAACATACTGCAAGGACTATCAAGATTACATTATGTGAATCACATGAATGCTTTGTGGAAAGGAATATAGGTATTTTTCATTTATTTAATAATAGACATATCTTAGATCTACACCAGATAAAATTACATCATGTGATACTTTAGAAGCTACAAGTTAGAAATGTGTTCATTGAAGAGAAACACTTCATTTAAACAAATGCATCTCAATATCCATCCTCTACATAACAACTGAATAAATTGATGTTATTATTAATGCAAGGAACAAATTAAGATATTGGCTTATCATTCTAAATTCATTTATAATTTTGGAATTAAAATATCAGGATAAACACAAGTTTAGCGAAAGCCTTTTAATCGATTTGATTGATGTGCTTATTAAAATTTTTACATTATTTAATTGCCTGACTCCAGAATCTACTGCTAGCTACAATGGAACAAATAAAATATTATTTTAAAGCTTGGAGTTCTCCCTGTGGCACAGTGGGTTAAAGATCTGTTGCAGCAGCTCAGGTCACTGCAGAGGCATGGGTTTGATCCCTGGCCCAGGGCGATGGGTTAAGGACCTGGCATTGCTGCAGCTGTGACATAGGTTACAGCTGTGGCTTGGATTTGATTCCTGATCCAGGAACTTCTATATGCTGTGGGTGTGGCCAAAAAAGAAAAAATAAATATTAAAGCTTATCATTGATGACTTTATGCATCTTTTATCTGGGCCCTATAAAGCTCATAAAAATTGTATCGCGATAAAAAGGAAAACAAAAAAAGAAAAAAATCTAGCCTGAACTGATCATTCAGATTTTTCAAAGTGGTTTATGAACAAAAGTCCCAATTAATCAAAATCATTAAGGTGCTTTGCTTAAGGCTCTGCTTAAATTATATACTTTGCTATATAAGGCATAGAAAAGTAATATAAATGTGGATATGGGCATGGGTCAATAGCCCCTGAACACAGTCTTATGGGGATATGATATTCTAGGTCAGAAAACAAGTTATCAGCTAGAAATATACATTCAGATTAATGCAAAAAATTAAAATTCAAGTCAAATTTTAATTTACCTTCTACAAACAGGAGAGTGTCATGACAAGATTTTCATGGAGAAGGATGAAGTAAAAGGGCAAGAAATCATCTGATGCCTCTTTTTAGTGTCCTGGCAGGACATAATAAGTATCTACACCAAAGAGTGTGAGAAAGAGATGGAAAGGATAGTCGGTATCATGTGAAGAAATGTTATTTATAGATTTTGGTTGTTGAATATAGAAAAAGAGAAAATTGTGTCCCACTAGGTTTCTAGATTGGAGGTAGTGCTATTTCACAGGAGAGAGACTAGAAGTTAAAGAGAAAGTAGGGTTTGGAGTATCTGACTTTTTCCAAAGTCTCTGATGTCTTTCACTTAGATTCATAACTTAGCAAATTGATAAATGTTCTTTTTTAACTAAGAAACTACAGATATAGTATTAGTATTCACAAATGATTCTATAAGTTTTCCAGTACAAGGACAATGTAAAAAATTAAATGTGCTTACACATAGTTGCAGCAAGCAATTCACGAAAATAATTTTTTTTAAATTTATGGCAGCATCAGTTAAATCAAATATGTAGCAATAAATTAAACAAATGTTATGTAAGACATTTAACTGAAAACTATATCACTACTGAGATTAATTAAAGGATACTGAAATAAATGGATTATATACCTTGTTCACGGATTGAACAAATAAATGTAAGACATTTGTTCTCTAAAGTAGCATATAGATTCACTGAAATGCTATTCAGAATAGTGAAACATTTATTTCCTATGAAACTTAATAAGCTCTTTCTAAAACTTATATGGAAATTCAAGGAATCAAGAGTAACCAAGAGTATCTTGAAAACCATAGCTGAATGACATAAACTACCATCTATCAGAACTTATTATAATGGCTTACTAACTAAAAGAGTGTGGAATTATGTTAGCAAAAAGGCAACTGGGATATTGGAATTGAATAGAGACTCCAAGAAATAGTCTCACATTTGTAAAGGGACCTGATTTACAACTTACAATTAAAGTTTCATTGCAAGACATTAGAAAAATACTATGTTTTTGGTAAATGGTACAGGTCACACAAAAATATCAGTTCCAGTTAGAAAAAAGTCAAAGATTAATAAAACAAAAGTTTATATAAAATAACAAGTGCAATTTTTCATATTTTTGTGGTAGATAAAAATATTGTAAACAGTACACAAAAAGTGTCACATCAAAGGAAAATATTGATGAATTGTATTCTGTAAAATTAATCTTCATCAAGAGACATTATTAAGATAGTAAAAGTACAAATCACAGGTATATGCCATACACACTAAAAAAACCTTATTCCTATTAAAGAACCCTTACTAATAAATATTTAAATGGCCAAGGTTCTTGAATATACACATTACTAAAAAGAGATATTACTGGATTTATTTTCTTTTTTACTTTGTACAAAATATTTAAAATAAAGGCAGACTAAAATATTCAATTATGTGTCATTTTTGCAAAATGTGACTGATGCTAAGATGATGCTCTCTGTCACAATTCCTAACATAAAGCTGCACATCTCTACTGCACCAATGTCAATATCAGTTCCTGAATAACTGAGATTCACCCCACTTGTTAATTATTACACTAATGACAGCCTACTTAAATAATAACAGAAAATAGCTACGTCTTATTGAACCCTTATTATATACCAAACACACTAATTCAAATTCTAAATCACTATCTCTTTTCATGCTACTAATAGCCATAAAAGGTATAATTATTTTATTGCTTCGAAGTTTACCTGATTTAAATAGGTGTACAGCCTAGTGATTGTTTTTGCAGATTATATTCCATTCTGTTATATTCTATTATTACAAGATAATGGGTATAATTCCTTATGGTATGCAATATATCTTTGCTGCTCATCTGTTTTATACAAAGTGGTTTGGATAGGTACTATTATCATGATCCCTCTTTTACAGAAAAGAAAGTTGGAACTAAAAGTGTTAAATAATTTTTCCCAAAACCAAAGCATTAATGGAAGATGGAGTTCAGACTTGAATTGTCTGTCTGTGAAAATCACATTCTTCAACTCTATGCATTATATAAATGAATTATAGTAAATTCCCCTTAAATTTCAGTGTATTTACCATTACTTTTCCTAATCAATGAGGGTCTGTTTTGTAGTTTTTCTTGTCTTAGAAATTCACTGAAAGACTAATGCATTTAGTTGTGGGAAAGGAATGGGTGAAGTTGTGTTTGGAGAGGAATGGAACTAAGAACTGAATACCAGCAAGACTCCCTGTGTCTGTCTTTAATATGTGTTTCTCTATTTCAGCTTTACTTTATGTGTGTCTTCATTAGCGAGGATCATATCCCTAGCATTCTGAGTTTAAATTCTCATATGTGAGAGGAAGGAAGCTTCCTTACTAACTCCAAATAGAAAAATTCTGGAGAAGGACTTCTACATTCTTGTCAACCCCTTTGCAGGTCAGGGTTTGCTCCCCAAAATTTCTAGGAGTACAGGCAGGTATAAAAAAATACTCATTGAACTTAAGTGACTCCACAATTAATGGAATTATAAACAAGCACAAAATGTAGGTATGCTCTCTTCAAAGCTCATTGAGCTCAATGTAATATGCCTAGAATAAAAAAATGTTCAAGTATGTGGAGATTCAGTAGATGCATAATCTGGTAAAGATTCCTAACATGTTGATGAAGATTGATAATTTGGCCAATTTTTTGGCAATTATAACTTTTTGGATGCTTATATTGCACAATACCTAGAAAGCCACTGAGTTTTATGAATTGGTCACTTGGAAGGTAGAATTTGGACTAGATTTTGTTAAGTTCAGTTGGTTTATGATTATGGTTGCTTGTTATAGCTGATCACAGCTTTCCTCTTGAGCTGGGGTGATTTTTTATGTTTCCTCAGCTGTCTAAAACAATAACAATTCTACTACTTTTGCTTGTGCTTAAAGAAAAAATGTTTGTATTCTACTAAATATGAATATATATAAACAATGAAATTTATATTTTAAAAATTCCAGATAAATTTCAGTATGTCTAAAATTGAAAAACAGGTTAAGATTAATTTTGAACTCTTTGATTTTAGTTCCTGCAAAATGAATGAAATACAGAATTAAAACTTCCTGTTTCAGCCATGAGGAAACATTTATGACAGATATTGACTTTAATGTAATTTAATGACAAAATTTATGGACAAAAAGAAAGAGTAACTCTGTCCTAGTTCTGGTTTACAATCAGTTTTGTGTTCTTAGAAATTTAGATTATATTTTTTTACTTGTAGGATACAAAATTTATTCCATCAACTCAGATTGATAGTGAACATAAATGAAATTTCATGTGTAAAAATTTACATCAGAAAATAATTGCCAAATGCTGTGTTTTGCTTTCATTCCTCCTTAGTGTTATTATTACTACTAATACTTCCAACTAAAACAGTCATTGCATTTTGCATGAACGCTTTCAGCAGTTTTCTAACTTGTCTACTACCCTTCAGTTTAGCTACTCAATTCGTGGTACATCACATTGATACTCTTCCAAAAGAACTGTTCTGAGTATGCAACTTCTAATTGGTTCTAAATGATTATAGAAGTTTAGACATGCCATAGACTGTCCTTTTATTTTACTTCTAGAGACCTTATTCTTCCTTTAAATCCCCCATTCTTAAAAAAAAAAAAAAAAAAAAAAAAAAAAAAAAGCCTTGTCTTTTTCTTCACAGACAAGATGGATATAATCCATGGGACCCTCACCAAAAAATATATGAATTTCACCCTTTGTGCAGGGGAAGTTATGTATCTTCTTCTCTGTAAAATTCTATATACTCAAACATTCTTCCCAATTTCCCCCAGTCCTTGACTCAAAAGCTACCTTTATTCTTGTGTCTTCATTCTTTCCCTTTCTGATTCCATTCTTTCTGTCCGTATGTTGTTCAAACTGCCTTCATCCTTAAAAACTTACTGCAACCTTACCTTGCACTCAAACCACTACTATCTGTTATTCTTTTCCTTCAGAAATACATTATTTAAGCTAAACCTCTAATTATTTTCCACTTCTTTAGCTCCATCTATTTTTTTAACTCATTTTAATTTAGATGTTTCATTCATTTTGAAATTGACCTTGATAAAATCCCCAGTGTACTAAAAATCATTCATCAAATGGTTCATTTCACTGCTCACTAAATGGACCCTTCTTGAGCATCTAACACTGCTGATCTCATTCTTTAGACTCTTTGCTCCTTTGATCTACAGGAAACTAATCTTTTCCAGTTTTCTATTTTTGACTTAATTACTGGTATCCACTTCATCATTCTTTTAAATGCTGGTATTTTTCATGACATACTCAGTTACTCATTCTCCTCTTCTTCTGTATTATGTTTTCTTACTCTTCATTTTCACCCAGGCATTCATGTCTAGCAAGCACCCTCTCATAAAAATGCATCTCTCCTGACTTTTCATATGACAGTCTGCCTAATTCCATGCTATTTGTCTTTCAGGGTCTTACTAGAACTGCTCCAGTAGGTGTCCCTTACTTCTTCCTCTCCATGCTGAGATATCCTATATTGTATTTTCTATGCCCTTTATGTGGTATATTGCATTCTGCATTGCTTTATCTATTGTGATTTGGCATGAATGTTACCCAAAGGCAATGCTCTTGTGGTTTTATCCCCATAGCTCCTATGGTGCTTTTAAACAACAATCTTTTGTGTAGTGATTTCTCAATAAACACTTGCTGAATACATGGAAAATGAATATTACAATTGAAAAAGTTCTTATAAATCATTAGTTTCCATTTTTAGTATCAATGGCAAATGATCAGTTAGGGTTTTTTATAGTTTTAGTCTTGTCCTTCAAAATACCTTCATTTTAGATTCTAAACAGTTAATGGAGTGACTTTGATAACATACTGAGCTGACTACACTAAAGGAGAGGTATAAGAGACAAACCTCATGTGCAAACTTAATTTCCGAAATAACTTACTGTTGCATATAAATGCAACAACTTCCATAAAAATTCTCTAATAAGGTGAAATGAGGTAACTTCAAACCCAAATTTATCCTTTCCTACTTCAGAAATAATTAACACAATAAAAAATGCATGGCAAATTTATTGGTTAATTCCTTTAGATATATAGTTTTTACAATATTTGTGGTCTTCTGATATACATGTATCGGGGGGAAAATGGACATAACAATGGCTCACATGTTGCTGGGAGATGCTCTTTAATTTGAACAGCAGGAGAAAGGCAATGCAAAATGAATGGAAAGAAATGAGAGGCTTTTAGACTTCCTCAGTAATGTTGTAATAGTATCAGTTTCTGCAGACAAATACTTAGGAAATACATAAAAAAATGAGATCTGCTTTCCTAATTTTACAGACTATATGAAAAATTAGGAAAGATATCATAGAAATTTATTTCAGAATAACAAGGAATAAACTAATATAATTGCATATCAATGACTACTGATACTATAGTTTTACCTCATTTTCCAACTTAATTTAGATATAATTGACCAATAATTTTTATATGTATTTAATATATACAATGTGATAATTTCATGCATACTGTGGAGTGATTACCACAATCAAGAAAATTAATATATACATCACCTCACATAGTTACCTGTGTGTGTGTGTGTGTGTGTGTGCGCGTATGTGTGTGTGGTCAGAAAGCTTGAGATATACTCTTAGAAAATTTCAACTATATGGAACAGTATTAGATGACCAGAGTTATTAAGTTTAAAACTGAAAGTTTCCACCTTTGACCAATATCTCCCCATTTTCCCCATTTCCTAGCTCTTGACAACCATTATTTTACTCTGATTCAGTGAGTTCTCTTTTATTTTTGAGGCTTTGTAGCAAATTTGTATTTAGTTTACTATTACAGAAAAGTACATGAAATCTATATCCATTCAATGTATACTGCAGAATCTATTTTGTGCTCCATTGTCTTGAAAGGCATCAGTTCCACAAAGCAACACATCTCTATTGTAAAAGAAAGTAATTCCTGAGTTATTTTCTCCCTAAGATTTTGTGGGAAGAACAAGAGTTTTACCATGTATTTCCTTGTTGCTGTATTTAAGCCTTTGGTCATATTTTCCTTCAATACCATTTTAACACAAGGGCTAAAAAAAAACATGTATCTAAAAGACTTGCAACATGTCAGACGTGTATGTTGCTTTGGAATGCAATTGTATTTCTGTCCAGCAGCTTCTTTTTTGGGAATTGGAAATACATTTTCCAGTGACAAGAGCGTATTTCAACTGAGGCAGCAAGTTGGTTATAAGGCCCTAGGTTGTATTTCAGAAAAATGAAAAGCAAACCAATCAAACAGAAGGATAGGCAGGCCTTGCAGGCCAACCAAAGCCTTCATCTCTTTCTAATTTTGCTCTCATAATTCCCACATGAAATTAAAGTATATTGTTCAGAGTGAAATGAGACGCTGTATGTTCACTCTCTTATTCTTCATATATATTTTAAAAGACGCCAGACCCAGAGCAAGCCCAAATTTTAGAGCCACACTGTCAATACCAGTGACAAAGATGTTTGCATTATGCATTGCTCTTCTTTAAAAGAAATTAATTTCAATCAAAATAGGTCTGGGAAGGTCACAGAGTGGCAGCTTGGAGAGGTTCATCACAGATTGTTTGGTTCCTGATTTTGATCTATAGAAGTGCACCAAGTGGCTGATATAGCCATAGCTCTACTGCAGGAGGTCATCTCTCCCTCCAGGGAGAGGTCTGATCATCACCCAGAGAAGCCCATTTGTCTTTGGATTGTCCTCTTCTGCTTCTGGTGCCCAGGGTTCCTTTTGCCCTACACTCTCACCTTTAATCCAGAACTTTGATTCATGACATATAAGCCACCCAAAAATATATAATTTTACCTAACTTTGAAAAGTAAAACATAATCTGTATCCAAAGAGATACGTTTCCAGTCAAAGACATTGATATTTAACTGCATCTCTTACATCTGTTTTAAGATTTTTGTTGTTACATTTAACCTCCCCTTCCCTCTCTAGGTAACTCAGTCAGTATCATCATCATTGTAAGCTCTGATTATAGCATAATTGCTAGAAAGAAAAAAAGAAGTAATTAATGATTGGAAGAAAATTTTTCCTTTAATATGCCTTTTTTTCAAATAGTGCAAGGGGTCCTTTTAAATATAATTGAAGTTTGCTATGTACATATCCATAACTCCTACCCTCCATTCCCAATCTTCCCAAACCCATGTCCTTTATACCTGTGTTATTTAATTTCATCAACTCATACTTCGTTCCCTGTGATACTTAATTTACTTTATTTATTTAACCTCTCTGGAACATTCTTTCTAAAATAAAGAATAAAACTCTCTGTATAAATTATGTAAGAATCCCTAGGGAATAAGTAGTTGAGTCAATATGTTGGCAAATAGCCATGCTAATAGGGAATAAAATACTAAAAACATGTTAGCAGAGGTATGTATTGTACTTACACATATGACTTCCAACAAAGCAATCTGGCATGTATTTAACAATATCTTTATTATTATATCACATAATAATTAAATACGAGTGATAAATAATTTAATGTTTATAGTGAATATTTCTTTTGCTTAACCAAAGCATATTTTTCTCACCTCTTAGCATGCTTTTCAATATTTATAAAAGACAGGCACTGAAATGTGAGTTCCCCAAAGACAATTCGCATCCTCTTCACAGTGTGTCCTCAGGCACAGTGTCATAAAGCACAATTTCTGCTTTATGAGATTTCACAATAAATGTTGAATGAGTACATCTTTATCTTTCCAGACACTGAAGTTGACAGTTGTCCATGAAAAGATATAGAAGCCTCATTTCAGATTTGGACTTACTGTCCAACTGAGATGATCATACAAACCCATACAATGTTGGACTTATTTTTATGAGTCCCCCATTTGCATCTGGCATTGAGCTATACTCATGTTTGCAGAGGTGAGAAGCCATAGTCCATGCTCTCCAGGAGCTAACAGTTAAGCTAGAGAGGTGGATAAGGCAAAGAATGATGTGAAATGGCTGGGTCATAAGTTGCCTATGGGAGAATGAAGAGGCTGGAAAATCATTCTTAGAAATTTGGTTATTTTGGGAGTTCCCACTGTGGACCAGTGAGTTATGAACCTGACTAGTATCCATGAGCACGCAGGCTCAATCCCTGGCCTTGTTCAGTGAGTTAAGGATCTGGAATTGCTGGGAGTTATGATGTAAGTTGCAGACATGGCTCGGATCCCATGTTTCTGTGGCTCTGGCGTAGGCCAGCAGCTGTAGCTGATTCATCCCTAGCCTGGGAACTTCCAATGCCGTTGGTGTGGCCTTAAAACAACAAAAAAGAAAAAAAAATGAGTGGTATAACACTACAAAAGCTATAATTATTTGTACTCATAACTCTAGTCCAGGGCCAAGAATACCTGTAGCTGCCTTTCTTGTTTCTAATTCCATGGTTCTCAACCTCATCTGCTTTTAAAAATCAACCAAAAAGCACATGAAAAAATGAAAGTTTGGGCTTCAGTAAATATCCAGATTTATGGGTTTTACTGGGGGCTCAGGCATTATTTTTTAAAAGAAGCACCCAAGGCAATTTTAATGTCCAATCATGTTCAAAAAATCATCGTTCTATTTTTTTTTCCTTCTACAATGTAGAGGAGCTAGGCATCAAAAATTCAGACAGGAGCCTATAAATGGATGACTAATACTGGGAGCTATGGTATTACTGTGATACTGCAAGAAATCATGTGATTTTATAGTTCAGTCACATGCTGATGGAGACAAGTTAGTGATGATCTATTCCATCAACTTAGAACCTGTGGGGAGAGACCCTCTAGCAGCGCCAGGCAAGCCAGGTACAAACCTTACATTGATCTTTCCTCTGATTTTGGAGATGGGAGAGGAAAGGAAAAGAGGAGAGAAAATATAAAGCACATAGGGATAGAAGAACTGAAAATGAAGGTGGAGAATGGGATGGAGAGAGACAGAAATAAGAATAACTTTAAATTATAAATCCCTTCTCATCCTCATTTTGACATCATACTAACATGGATCCCAGAGGAGTCAAACAAAAATGCCTTTTACCCTAATCTAGAAAAAAAAAATCTAATGGGCAAGTGATAGGTCTTTCCATGAAAAGGGGGTACTCATAGATTATAGGATTAATGATTTATGTTCATAAATTTGCAAAAAAGAAAAATTACTCAATGTCAGTTTCCAAATTTTGCAGTTACACTTCACACACACACACACACACACATACTCCTCAATACAAACACACCCAGAGGTACTAGAATGTCATGGCCTTGAGGGGGTTTACCACAGCACCAGGCATTTGCCTTCACAATCTTCTTAAATACTCAGGTTCTGAGTAACTTCATTATTTTCCTCACAGTTTCATTTCTTGAGTTAGGGCCTTTATTGACAAGTAAGGATAATAAGATTTTCTTAGGTAACAACTGCATAAGACCAACAGATAACATAATTTTTGACTTGCAGACCAGAAAAAATGGCAATAGCGGGAGTTACTCTAAAAAGATTTTTAATAGACTATCTAACTATTCTGGGGACAGGCACCCCGTCTCTTTTATAATTTAAATTTATATTTCAATCTAGCAACACAAAGTTCTACTCTAGATGCTTAAACTGAGAGAAGCTTAATTTCTCAAGTAACAAGATGTTTGCAATTGAGCTATGGGATAACTGCAAGGGATCTAGTTATTTTCTATTCTGCCATTCTTTTTTAGCATGTGGATTTTGTTCTCATGGTTACATAATGACTGATGATCCTGCAGGCATCATATCTACTTTCCTGAAGCAAGGAGGAAAAATTAAAGGAGAAAGATCAAAAGTTCCATGCCAGTGAGTCCATTCCTTTTACAAAGCTTTTTCAGAAGTTCTACCCAGAAATATTCTTTAACATTTTATTGTCCATATCTTGATCATTTGGTCATCATTACCTGCAGGGGGAAGACCAATATGAACTAAGCTGTCCAGCCTAGTCTCTATCACCCAACTTCTCTACCCTCTTCACTTCACCCCAACTAACTTTGTTCCTAAACTCTAAGAACTGGAATGAAATGAAGAAGACGAGCCAAAGCCTCAAAGCCTAAACTCACCGTCAACATTGTTGGCATTCACATCAGCAACCACAGGCTATGGCAGGGTTGGATAAGTGTGAACAGTCTCCTCAGACACAGAACAGAGGAAATAATGATTTCCTCATTAAAGTGCGGAAAGGCTTTTTAATAATTGAGTAGTTATTTTGACTTTAGCTAACTCAGTTCTTGCTAAAATTTGTGCCACTAGATGTTCTTTCAGAAAAAATTTAAAAATAAAACTTAACAAACACTATGATTTTCTCTTCAACCTATTTAGGAACCAGGCAGAAATTAGTGTTACCATATTAATATGGGAAGACATTTTGGTGGCAGTGTTGCTCTTCTTTTTTTTTTTTTTTTTAGGGCCACACCCACAGAATATGGAAATTCCCAGGCTAGGGGTTGAATCAGAGCTGTAGCCGCTGGCCTACGCCACAGCCATAGCAAAGCCAGATCCAAGCCACATCTATGACCTACACCATAGCTTATGGCAACACCAGATCCTTAACCCACTGAGTGAGGCCAGGGATCAAACGTGCATTTTCATGGACACTAGTCAGATTCGTTTCCACTGAGCCACAGTGGGAACCCCTCTCATGTTAATAACTACCTATATCACTTACCAGAGGGGAGAGCAGAGATACTAAGATTAAAGAAGTGGTTACTTCCTCCAAGAAGAGCAGGCAGGGGCATTTTCCTGTGAGTATTCAGTGAATACATTTATTAATGCAAATTAGAAGTATTTAAGCTAACAAGTGTGTCCATGTTGTGTCTAAATATTCTAGTTTTAAAACTCATTAAGTTTTCTTAGTAAATATCTGGATCTTCATTAGGAGTAATAGTTTTAAACCTAATTACTTATTTTTGAGTTTTTCTGGGCACATGACCACATACATATAAACACACACACACACACACACACACACACTCACGACCATAATTTTTCCAGGGAGTAAAGTTTACTTCCCTAGTTCTCTAATTAAGGATAATAGAACATTCATTTCACCTTGGTGTTAACTACATATAAAAAATATGAATACCAAAAAGGAAAACATAATTACTGTACTATGTAATTCACACAAATTAAACTATTAATTCATAATGAATGGTTCTAGGAATTCTTAGGAAACATATTTAAATCTTTTGTATTGGTTCTAACTTGAATAGAGCAACATTTTAATGAGTATTCAGATCTTGGTAAAGTACTGTGGGCTATGTTTATCAAAAGAGTTTCAGTAATTTGTCATCTTGTATTTTGCATTGTGACCTTCACATTTAAAGCAGTCATGACATTGCTGACAAAGATCTGTGCTGTGTTATAATTTTATTGTCAGTAGAAATTACACATGAATTGCTTATACTCTGAGGCAAGTTATCCCCTGCTTGACAGTCAAAGCTTTGATTATGATCAAATTTCTGTTAGTTTGCAGATACATTCAATTTGAAAAAAATAGTATTTTGCCAGGAACATAAATCTACATTCTGTCTGCACCTAATTGTCTACTACTCTTAGAAAATTAACTTCTGGAATGAGTCACCAAACTAAAATAGTTAGAAATGTTTTCCTGAAAGGAATTTTGCAATTGATTTTCCTGTTTGTAATGTTGATAACCAATCAACATCTCGAATATCCATGAAGATTTTTTTCTTGAAGCAGTTCTTCTATAACACAAATAGTTAGCAATACATAACCTTAGGGGGGAAAAAAAACAGATCCCATCTTCTAACGTAAATTGATCTCCAACAAAGGTACCAAGACCATTCAATGGAAGACATAGTCTTTTCAACAAATGGTACAGAAACAAAGGATATCTAGATGCAAGAGGTTGATTTTCACAGCATATATAAATATAAATGTAAGCTTAAAATGGATCAATTTAAGAGCTAAAGTGATAAACATGATTTTTGCAAATCATATTTCTGGTAAGGGATTAATATCCAGAATATATAAAGAACTCTTAGAATTCAACAACAACAACAAAAACCATAAACCCAGTTAATTGACAGGCTAAGGAAATGGATAGACATTTCTCCAAACATATATAAATAATTAATAAGTATGTGAAAAGATGTTCAATATCACTAGGGAAATGCAAATTTAAGCCACAATGAGATACCACTTCATATGTATTAGGATGTCTGTTATAAAAAAGAGAAATTGACAAATGTTGCTGAGGTCATGAAGAAACTGGAACCCTTGCACACTTCTGGCAGGAATGTAAAATATCACAGACATTGGAAAACAGTTTGGCAATACCTCAAAAAGTTAAGCAGAGTTACCATATTCAGCAGTTTCGCTCCTAAATATATATTCTGAATAGCTATGTCCCTGTTTTCAGTTACAAATATGTCAATGTTTATTGTTGAATTATTCACAAAAGGTGGAAACAACTCTAATGTCTACCAATAGACTAGTGAATAAACAAAATAAGATATATCCATATAACAGAGTATTGTTTGGCCATAAAAAGGAATGAAGTACTGCCACATATTACAACTTGGATGAAGCTTGAAAACATGATAAATGAAAGAAATTAGTCCTAATAGTCCACATACTATATGATTCCATTCATATGAAAGTTCAGAAGAGGGAAATCTATTGATACAAAAAGTGGGTTGTTGCTTAAGCCTGGGGAATGGGGAGGAGAGGTGACTAGGAGTGATAACTAAAGGGCACAAGCTTCCTTTCTCAGGTGATGAAATATTCTAAAATTGACAGTGATGATAATTGCACATGTATGTAAATATGCAAAAAATTGTAGACTTATATACTTTCTATGTGTGGATTGTATGGTATGTGAATTCTACCTCAATAAATCTGACTTTTAAAAATATAAATATTTAAGGAATAGCTGTACCACACATGATCTCCCATTTGGATCTCTCTTAGACATCATTTGTTACTGTGACTTTGGCTATCCTAATGGTGCTACTGTGCTATCTTAATAGTGATATGAAACTCTTCTTGTATAGCCCCAGCTCCTCCTGGCAGTTGATACTGTAATATCCAAGAGTGAAACAATAAGAAGGATAAGCTCTCAGTTAAGTGTTGAATCAAACATGACCTTATTGACTTAAAGGTTATGTGAATTTTTTCTAAAATATAAGTGACCAGGCAAAACTATTTTACAGTGAAAGGTTAAAGAAAATAAACTTGCCTTGTCACTTATATCTTAGACCACAACTTTGCAATTGAAGCAATGGTCTTGAGGGGGGGGTCTTCAAATATTTTAATCCACCCTGCCTCACTTACCCACATATGTAAAAAAGATATACTTCCTTAGCAAGATGTCTTGGTTTTGTTTTGTTTTGTTTTGTTTTGTTTTTGTCTTTTGTCTTTTTAGGGCCATACCCATGGCATATGGAGGTTCCCAGGCTAGGGGTCAAATCCAAGATATAGCTGCCAGCCTACACCACAGTCACAGCAACTTGGGATCCAGGCAGCGTCTGTGACCTACACCACAGCTCACGGCAACACGGGATACTTAACCCACTGAGAGAGGCCAGGGATCAATCCTGTGTCCTCATGGGTACTAGTTGGGTTTGTTAACAACTGAGCCATGACGGGAACTCCAAGAAGTCTTGGTTCTTACCAGTAAAAGGATATGATTGAGGGCAATGAAGTCCACTCTTTTTTTGACCCTGGGGCTGATGGGAAGGAGAAGAAGCAGGTCACACCTTGGTGGTGTTATTCTTCTCTCTCTAGGCCAAATCTGGAAAGGGGAGAGAGAGCCTTACATAAATACTGATGATAGCGACAGTGGAGCAAATAACATACTTCCTGTCTCGAGCCTCAATAGAAGGTCACTAATCTGGGGCACACATTGATATGGCAGTGCAGCATGGTCCTGTGAAGAAAAGCACTGGTTTTGAGGAATCCTGACTTCCCTTAGCCTCTCTATGCTCTGGTTTCTCTGTGACAAATCTCATGCCTGGATGGGATTCTATAGCAAAGTGTAGCAACACAAGAAAGGTTAAGGGCAGAACCAATGGTCACTGCTTAAGGAAGGCAGGAGACAAGACTGTAAGTTGAATCAGTTGCAAGCAAGCTGCAAATGCCAGCAGGTCAAGATGTATCTCCTGGGCAGGCGAGGGGGATACTGACTGAGCTTCCTACACTTTCACCTTGGTGTCACTAAAGTTTCAGAATTTCCTTACCCCATTCCGCACCCAGATACCAGTTTTGGGGAGAGAAGCCGGGCGAAGGAGAGGATATCTGAAAGAGACTGGATATTTTTTCCAAGACTCAATGGTATATGTAAACACACCAACTAGGTGAAGTAAGATGGAGCTGAGAAAGTGAAATAGGGTGGCAGGTAGTTTTAGACAATGAGCAGGTGGCAGAATACAGAGGCATGGAAACCAAAGAAAAAGTTTTTGAGAATTTACATTTGCAGATTTCTCCTTAAGGTGAGCAGTGTTGCTTTGCTAATAAGTTTAACAACCTTTTGGCTGAGAAGATACCTGGATCTATCTGCTCCAAAGCTTGAGTACTTCCCTAGTAGATGCTGGAAGCATCCCTAAGAATGGGTATTTAAATTATTGGTATGTGTATGTAATGCAGTATCCAGAGGAAGGTCCCCATTTAGATCCTGAGTTCACACTCAGGACTAAGTCCATTTGCTATCTAATTAAAAATCATACGCTGACAAATATCCTGCAGGAGAGTAGTCTGTGATTAGTCAGTATATCACACACATGCAAGGAAGAAATGTAAAAAATTTAGGAAGACATTAAGACAATGCAATTCACCATATCCTGGAAAGAAGTTGATATTTTGATTTCGACTTGGACCCATATACGGGAAGGAGACATACAGCACTTTCTATAGGAACATATACATTTTTTCAGAGTTTTCTACTGTACGGTACAAAGGAAAGGTAACAGAGGCATTTTGAAGAACAGTTTTTCAATTACAGAAAATAGCCAGCTGACCATTTTGACCCATCGAAAAGAAGCATAAATTTTTTTGGCACAAATATCCCAGTAGTATCCCTAGAAAACTGAAAATTCACCTGAAAAGTGTCAAAACATGTAATCAAGCAGAACATTTACAACTTAATTTCTTTCTTCCAACAGTAAGATTGGAATGGATTTTATCTCCTCTTAAACAATAACCAATTCTGGTTATTTTCTCTATTTTTTGCGTTATAAAAAAAGTTACGTGTACTATCTCTGTGATGGCGGAGATAACTTGTCTCAAGTTCTCCAAATGCAAAACTTAGATTATAATATAATGTTATTATTTTACAGTTTCTACTTCAATAAAATGTATTAATTCCCCCAAATATACTGTCATCTCATATTAATTATACATAGGAATGAATACAGGCATGTATTTACACACAGGGACTAAAACCTCATACTTAGTATGTTGTCTTGATTTATGCAAGTACCAAAGCCTGTCATTCAAATATATATATCCATATGTATTTATCCATTTGTTTATATATACATATTATTTTCTATCATATTTCATTTCTTATCATTAGATGTTTAGATGCTTTTAATGAAAATTACTCCAAAAATTATTACATAGTCTATTTTTACATCTTCTGTATGGTACCTAAAAGAGATACAGCGGTCTACTGCATACCTGCTGGAAGACTAGGAATTGCTACATATAACTCTACGTAATTGTACAATAAAATCACTATATTCGTTTGTGATGCTTTGCAACTGCTGCCTCAGGCAAAGCCTAAAGCCCATTAGACAATTTTATCCTCTTATTTTAGGAGAGGAACTATAGTTGTTTTTTTAAAAAGATGAAGTTAATCTTTCTCAATCTTTAAAGACATGTTAAGATGTTTTTCCTTCGATTTCAATTCCTGCTCTTTGTTTCTCTCCCCCTCTTCTCCTTCCTCCTTGCTCTTTTTAAATCACTACCTATCATTCATTCAGAATTATGCTAGGTATAAGAATGAAAATTATCGAACTAAAATTTTGAACTCCAAAGAACTCTAAATCTGGCAAAGGGGATAGGGAACCAAATAACAGTTTAATGTAGGGTAAGTTACAAGGGATAAATAGAGAGTTCTGGAAATAATAAAGAGCACAACTCTGCACAATTGGCCAGGTGATGGTTGGCTGAGAGTATAATAGCAGATTTATAGCTTAAAGAATAAGTAGGAAATAACAAGGCAGGCAATGACAAAAGCATCCTCAAAGGAAAGGGTACATTTTTAATTGGGAGAACTGTAAGTTGTTTGATATGGCTGTAGTTCCATGCATATATTATTTTCATCTTACAGTTTTCACTCACATTGGCCACCAGAGAATAAAGGCTTTTCTAATGGGAACATCACTATCAAGATAATTTTTTCTTTGTATTGAAGAAAACTATTTGAAAAGTTCTTGCTCTACCCAAATGGGGATATATCATTTTTTTTAATTTGAAGTAAACTTAAAATATTGTGTTAGTTTCAGATGTACAGTACAGTGATTCAGTTACTTTTTTCAGATTACAATCCATTACAGGTTATTACAGGATATTGAATTAATTCCCTGTGTTATATAGTAAACCCTTGATTATCTATTTTATGTATAGTAGCTTGTATCTCTTAATCCCAAAGTCATAATTTATCCCTCTCTTCTTCTTTCTTCACTTCGGTAACATAAAATTGTTCTCTAGGTCTGTGAATCTGTTTCTGTTTTATATATACATTCATTTTTATTATTTCTTACATTCCATATATGAGTGATACCATATCCTATTTGTCATTCTGCCTTACTTCACTAAGCATAACATTCTCTAGGTCCAACCATGTTGCTATAAATGTCAGTATTTCATTCTTTTTTTCTGGCTAATATTCCATTGTATATATAGACACCAAATCTTCTCAGCTAATCATATGTTGAAGGCCACTTGAGCTGTTACCATGTCTTAACTACTGCAAATTGTGCTGCTATGAACATTGGGGTGCATTTATCTTTCAGAATTATAGCTTTACTTTTTTTCTGGATATATACCCAGGAGTAGAATTGTTGGATAATATGATAGCTCTATCTTTAGTTGTTTTGTTTGTTTTGTTTTTAAGGAACCTTCATACTGTTGTCCATAGTGGATGTTCCTAAGTAGAGTCCCACAAATAGTTTAGGAAGGTTCCCTTTTTCCCACACCCTCTTTTTTTTTATTTGTAGAATTTTGATGATAGCCATTCTGACCAGTGTGAAATAATACCTCACTGTGGTCTTGACTTGCATTTATCTAATAACTAGTGATGCTGGGCATCTTTTCATGTGCCTGTTGGCCAACTGTATATCTTCTTTGGAAAGTGTCTAGATATTTTGCCCATTTTTTTGATTGGGTTGTTTGTTTTCTCACTCTTGAGTTGTATAAGCTGTTTGTATACTTAGATATCCCCTTGTGTATCACATTCCTTGCAAATATTTCTCTCATTCTGTATGTCGTATTTTCATTTTGTTGATGGTTAACTGATGTGCAAAAAGATTTTAAGTTTGATTAGGTCCCATTTTGTTTATTTTCAATTTTCTTTTGCCTTGAGAAACTGATCTAAAAAAAAATTGCTAAAATTTATGTCTAAGAATGTTACAGCAAAATTCTCTTCTAGAAGTTTTATGGTGTCATGTATTATATTTTAGGTCTTTAAAACATTTTGAATTTATTTTTGTATGTGGTGTGAGGGTGTGTTCTAATTTCATTAACTTATGTTGCTCTCCTGCTTTCCCAACACACTTGTTGAAGAGACTCTTCTGCATTGTATATTCTTGCCTCTTTGTCATAGGTTAATTGACCTTAGATACATGGGTTTCTTTGGGGGCTTTCTATTCTGTTCTATTGTTCTGTATGTTTGTTTTTGTCCCAATGTCAGACTGTTTTGATTACTATAGCTTTGTAGTATAAAGTCTGGAAGCATTATCTCTGAGCTTTGTTCTTTTTCCTCAGAACTGCTTTGGCAATTCTGGGCCTTTTTTGATTCCTTATAAATTATAGAAATATTTGTTCTAGTTCTGTGAAAAAACACCATAGTGTTTTTATGGGAATTGTATTAAGTCTGTAAATTGCTTTGAGTATGATGGCCATATTAACAATATTAATTCTTCTAATCCAAGAGCACAGGATATCTATGTTTTTAATCATCTGCCAATTCCTTTATTAATGCTTTAAGTTTTCAGTGTATAGATCTTTCAACTCTGGTTAAGTTTATTCCTAGGTATTTTATTTTTGTTAATGTGATTTTTAATGTTTTTTTTTTTTTACTTTTGCTGATATTTCATAAATGGTGTAAAGAAATGCAACAGAATCATGTATATTAGTCTTGTATTCTGCTACCTGGCTGAATTCATTTATTGCTTTTAATTAAGTTTTTCTGTGGAGACTTTGGGGTTTTCTACATAGGGCCATCTATGAATAGTAACAATTTTAACCAAATTGGATAACTTATTTCTTTTCTTGTTTGACTGCTGTTGCTAAGACTTCCAATACTGTCTTGAATAAAAGTGGGCATCCTTGTCTTGTTTTTGAATTTAGTTGGAAGGCTTTCAGCTTTTCACTACTGAGTATTAAGTTGGCTGGGTTTCATCATAAATGGCTCTTAATATGTTGAGAAATGTTTAGTGAGAGTTTTTTTATCATAAATTGATGTTGAATTTTGTCAAATGCTTTTTCTGCAACTGTTGATATGATTAAGGTTTTTGTCTTGCCTACTGTTAATGCAGTGTATCACTTTAATTGACTTGTGTATGTTGAAACATCCTTGCAACCCTAGAATGAATCCAACTTAATCATGGTGTATGATGCTTTTAATGTATTGTTGGATTCAGTTTGCTAATATTTTGTTGAAGATTTTTGCATCTATATTTATCAAAGATGTTGGCTGGTAATTTTCTCTTTTTTTGTAGTGTCTTTGTCTGATTTTGTTATCAGGGTGATAATAGTCACAGAATTAATTTGGGAGTGTTCCCTCCTCTTCAGTTTTTTGGAAGAATTTAAGGAGGATAGGTATAAGTTCTTTACATGTTTGGTAGAATTCCACAGTGAAGCCACCTAGTCTTGGAATTTTGTCTGCAGGGAATTTTTTTTTTTAATTGCGGATTCTATTTCACTTCTGGTGATTGGTTTGTTCAAATTATCTGCTTATTATTCACTCAGTTATGGCAGGCTGTATGTTTCTAGGAACTTGTCAGGTTCTACTAGTTGTCCATTTTGTTGGCATGTAACTGTCCATAGTATTCTCTTATTTCTTTTTTTAATTTCTGTGGTATCACTTGTTATTTTTCCTGTTTCATTTCTTATTTTGTTCCTTTTCTTCTTGGTGAGCCTGGCTAGAGGTTTGTTGATTTTTTTTTTTTTTTTTTTTGTATTTTTAGGGCCATCCTCCAAAGCTTATGGAGGTTCCCAGGCTAGTGGTTGAATCAGAGCTGTAGCTGCTGGCCTACACCACAGCCTGTGGCAATGCAGGATCCTTAACCCACTGAGCAAGGCCAGAGATTGAACCTTCGTCCTCATGGATACTAGTCAGATTCTTTCCGATGAGCCACTACAGGAACTCCAGTTTTGTTGATTTTATCTTTTCAAAAAAAAAAAAAAAAAGCTATCAGTTTAATTATGGCCATTCTGACCAGTGTGAGGAGGTACTTCATTATAGTTTTATTTGCATTTCTCTAATTAGTGATTATGAGCATCTTCTCATGTTCCTATTGACATTGATATATTTTTGATATGTCTATCAGGGGAGATAAGCTCCATGTCCTTCTACTCTGCCATCTTGACCCCCTCCTGTGTGTTGTATCATTTTTTAACATTAGAAATATTTTGCTCTACAAAAGTTTTGTGATTATTTTCATGAGCCATATATCTCCTTACTTTTCTCAAGTACTTCTATTCTCCCACAGAGTAAAAACTAAGATCAATGATTAATTCCCTATCTACATTTAAGAGGTAAAATGGGATAAAATATATGATGGTTCCCTAGTTTGGAGAGTTTTATATATCCTATTGAGTTTAATTTCCTATTAGCTATCTCCTTCTTACCTTGGTACGTTTATGATGAATTAACCTGCCCTGAAAACATTTACACCTTCAACAAAATCTCATATACAAGAATAGGATATAGTTTTCCTTAAAACTTTTTTTACATAAATTTTTTTATTATTTTTTCATTTTTTAAAGTTCTATTGAAATATTCTTGATTTACAGGTTTGAGATAATTTCTACTATAAAACAAAGTGATTCAGGTATGCATGCATACACACACATCAATTCTCTTTCAGATTCTTTTCCCACATGGATTATCACAGAATATTGGATAGAATTCTCTGTGCCATAGAGCAGGTCACCATTGGCCGATCATTCCATACACTCTGTGAATGTGCCAATCCTGAACCCCTAGTCCATCCCTACCACCCCTATGTATCCCTCTTGGTAACCATAAGTTTTTCAAAGTCCGTCAGTCTGTTTCTGTCTTGCAAATAAGTTCCTTTTTACCCTTTATTTTATGTTCCACATATAAGTAATATCATATCATTTTTTTCTTTCACTAACTTCACTTGGTATGATAATTTCTAGGTCTATCCATGTTGTTGCAAATGGCATTATTTATTTTTAATGGCTGAGTAAATAGTCCATTGTATAGATGTACCACATGTTCTTTATCCATTTCTCTGTTGATGGACATTTAGGTTGCTTCCATGTCTTGGCTGTTGTAATTAATGAATATTGGGGTATAGGTGTCTCTTCAAATTATGGTTTTCTCCAATAGAAACCTCAAAATGGGACTGCTGAATCATATGGCAACTCTGTTTTTAGTTTTTTGAGGAACCCCGTGCTGTTTTTCATAGTGACTGCACTAATTTACATTCCCACTAACACAAGAGTATTTCCTTTTCTCCACACTTTTCCGCATTGACTGTTTTTAGACATTTTGTTGATGGCCATTCTGGCTGGTGTCATGTGGTACCTCAGTAATTTTTGTTTGCATTTCTCCAATATTTAGTGATGTTGAGCATATTTTCATGTTTTTTTTTGGCCATCTCTCTGAAAAGTCATCATTGTTCCCTGTTATGCCTGGAAATAGAGAGTAAAAAGATCAAAACTCTATTGAGCCCTCAAAAATCTCATGTGCTTCAATGTGATAAGATGTTCCATTGATTTGAGCCCATTCATAAATAGCACTAATTCTGTAATCAAATTAATTTCTATTCTTTTTTAAATTTATAATGATTTTTATCTTTTCCATTTTAGCTGGCTTACAGTGTTCTGTCAATTTTGTACTGTATAGCAAGGTGACCCAGTTGTAAATACATGTATACATTCTTCTTTCTCACATTATCATGCTCCATCATAAGTGACTAGACATAGTTCCCAGTGCTACAGAGCAGGATCTCATTGCTTATCCATTCCAAAGGCAATATGTAAGACAAGACACCATTAAACTCCTAGAAGAGAACATAGGCAAAAACATTGTCTGATATCAACCTTACCAATGTTTTCTGAGATAAGTCTCTCAAAGCAACAGAAATAAAAGCATAACTAAACCAATGGGACCTAATCAAACTAACAAGCTTCTACACAGCAAAGGAAACCATAAAAAAAAAAAAAAGACAACTTAATGGGAGAAAATAGTTTCAAATGATAATTTCTATTCTAATATGCAGTACTCTGACAACTGTACAATGTCTTCTTTCTAGGACATTGAGCTTTTTAATTATTATTTTTTTAAATATAGAGGCATTGAGTAGAAAAAATAACTTAATTATATAGCTTATGGCCTACCTTCCCTTATGTGCTCCCAGAATTGAAGAAATTCTCAGTGAAACAGGTTCAGAGTGACAGCCACCAGATTAACCAGACTACACTGTGCTCTAAATAGGGGAACAAATACGAAATAATAAAAGTACACAAAACATTTACGTTGCTGTGGAGAGTTGATAACAAAATTCCATTTATATTTGAGAGGTGCAAGACAAGGCATTATTTGAATACATTTGGAAAGACCTTTGACGTAATTGTATGTAAGTTTAGTAAATTCTGCCATAAATTCTGATTTATTTCTACAAAGGTGGACATATTCTGAGGACAAGGAGTTTCACATGTATCTAGCTGCTAACACATTTTAAAACTAGTCTTAGAGTTAGCATTTTTGGTCTTGATATTTCTGTAGACCTATACCACAGTGTTCAATTTATAAATGATTTGAGATAGAACATAATTCTACCATATTGGCAGAATTTCCAGTGGCTGCTAGATATCTGGAATATACAGTTCTGATTGCATAGGGAAATCTGGAAGTCTCTAACATTGAGGGGAAGAAAGAAAATGAAAGTTATCAAAACAATAGTGTAGAACTCTAATAAATATTAGAGTATTTACTACAACATAAGTGAAAGGGAGTTTCATGTAGCCAGAATAACTCATTTATAGCAGAAGGCACATGAAACATTAGGCTCATAACTTATACCAGGAGTACCAAGGACCAAGTATTTGGAAAAAAAAAATAGAGGAAAAAAGAGTGATTGTAAGCAACCAAATGTGTAAGTGAAACTTGAATTTAGCTTCAACTGTATAAAATGGAAAAATTTTAAGTGGCTTAAACGATACAGAACATAATTTCTTTCTCACATAAAATGAGTCTAACGTATGCAGACCAGGACTGTTAAGGGGTTATAGTGTTTGTTTTGGGTATTTGGGAGCAATATAGATCTCATTATTAGGGAAATAGTTAAGTTAAAATGTGGTATGTATACACTAAAGAACTCAGTCCAAAAGTTAGAAGGAACTAACTAGATGTATAGAAATAAGTAAATTACATATGCATACATAAATAGTGGTGAATGAAAATGCAATAGGCAGAACAAGACCTATAGCATGTAAAAACAAATATACAGAAGTTAACACTACATGTTTTCAAGGATAGGTACAAATTCAAGATTTATCATAGTGGTAATCTATGAAGACTAAGGAAATGGTGGGGAGTGAAGATAAAAGAAAAAAAGATTATGGATGGATAGATGATAGGCAGAAAGGCTTTTTTTTTTTTTCAAGAAACCACATTTGTGATGTCTCTTAAACAGTAATTAATGAGTAACATTGTACCTGAGTTCCATAAAAAAACAACAATAATGTTTTGATAGAAAGCAGATAAATATTCTAAAGAAGAAGCAAAGCAAAGAAGGGCAATGGAAAATAAAAGTTTTTTTTGTTTTGTTTTGTTTTTCCTTCTGATGTCACCCACGAGGGCTATGGAAGAACTCTTCAATAGAGATAGAATGATATACTCGGCAGCTATGCTTTTCATGAATGATCATTGTGAGAACTGACACATAATATGAGATGATAATAACTTCTTTAACACTTGATGTATTCTGGGTGAGCAGGAAGTATATAAAAAGTAAATAATGTCCCCATTGTTAAATAAATTAAGATGAGCCTGGATTATATACAGTAATCCAAGCAAGAATATTTGTATGAGCTTTTAGGTTCTTTTAAATTAACATCTTAGAGAAAGGGAGAAAAGACCTGGTCAGTACTAAGATTTCAATTTATGCTCTTCAGGAATAAAAATAGATACAGAAAATACTGTACCTTAGTTCAAATAAACAAAAGAATACTTTCTGATTTCTTGAGGACAGTGATCAACTTATTTAAATTTTAACCTATGGAAGGTAATTCTGCCTTTGGGGAAAGGTAAACAATTTTCTGGAAGTATTTTAATGGAGTAGAGAATATTTACAGTTATTTTAGGAAAATGGCCAATTTCTGCCTAGATACAACTGTTCTTGAGTATAATATCCTATTAAGAAGTGTGTTAGGAGTAGAAGAAAAGGCCCTAGCAGTGTCTATTGCAAAATGGAATGCAATGCAAGAGGGAAACCAGATATATGGAAATATCCTAATAGATAAATCATAAGAATAGGATATAGATAGATAGATAAACAGATAGATAGATATATCCACACACACACACATATATTCAGATACCTACAGCCTGGCAATAGTCCAAGAGTCAGATGATAATGGAGACATTCAAGCATGCCCAAGTAAATACAAGAAAATAAAGTAAATATTAAAAAAAAAGATGAGAAGAAAGAAAAAAGTGAAGGGGAAAGTATGGATTCAGATGATAGAGTTGGAAAGTAAAGCAGGAACTTAGAATATGGATTTCCATTGATGGTATTGGTAAGAATGATACAACACAGAGGGTACTGAACTCATTCACAAGGACCATTTGTCTTGGGCTTTTCCTTTTCTACTTGCCCCAGAGAAATTATTACATGTGGTAGACAGAATTCTAAAAGTGGACCCCCAAGATTTCCTGTCCTAATCTCCAGAACTATGAATATGTTAGTTAACACAGCCAAAGATATATCTCAGTGTAAATAAGATTATTACTAATCAGCTGCCCTTGAAATAGGGAGGTAAGAATCAGGGCGGTCTAATATAATTACATGAGCACTTTCACATCAGAGACATCTTTTTGGCTGGTGGCCGAAAAGGAAGTCAAAGAGATTCAAAGTACAAGAAGGATTTAACATGCCTTGTTGGCTAGAGGATGGGGGGTGGTGTGTGCAGGCAGGCACATGATGAGGAATACAGACAGCCTATAGAAACTGAGACTACTGTCTAGCTGTCAATCAACAAGGAAACAGGAACATCTGTCTCACAACTCCAAAGAAATCAATTCTGCCAACAAGAAGAATGAGCTTGGAAGAGGACTCTTTCCCAGAGCTCTAGAAAAGAGATCAGGGTGGTCTATACCTTTATTTCAGCCTTGGGCTTCCCGGAACATATACCCTGTCAAACCCATCTGTACTTCTAAACTACAAAACTGTGAGCACATAAATGGTGCTAGGTTAAGTCAATAAGATTACAGTGCTTTGTTACACAGCAGTAGAAAACTAATGCACGGTAACTACATCACTGCAGTTTTAGTTTGGATTTTTTTTTTTTTAGACAAGGTGATAGTATGCATCTGGTATCCAATAAGTAAAAAAAAAAAAAAAAGAATGATATCAAATTAATATTTTTAACTATCACTTTGAGTACAAAGGAAGTGGTAGACCAAGTCTTTTCAATAAAAGATACATTAACTCATATCTTAATACAACATTCTTATGAAAAATAGTAAACCAGATATTTGACTGCAAATGTAAAATTTCCCCAAGTTACCTAAATTAAGTACTTACTCCATTAGACTTTGCTCAAAGTAGTCATTGAAATTACATTTTTAAAAATTAATTTGAAAGTAATTCAGTAATCATTTATTAACTATAAATAACTAAAAATTCACCACAAGCAGCACAGTGTGGCAGAAAGCACATTCAAGGAAAACAAGCTACCAGCTCCATTGCTGATTATACAAATGTCCTTATGTGATCTTGGAGAAGGCGTCTAACACTTTTGGCCTCAGTTTTCTGATTTATGTAGGTTTAAATTAAATTTCCTCTAAGGTCCCTATGAGATAAATTTTAATATTTATACCAGAACTGGCTAAAGGTAAAATATATTGTTGAAAAGAAGAAAATTACATAAAAGAAAAATAGTAAATATTTTAATATAGTAGATTTAATGTTTATTTGGGCAACTTTTCCAAATAAAACATTATGCAATAACTGTTTTGGGAAAATGAGATTATTTATGAAAGGTTTGTGAAAAATATATACGTGTATATATACATATTGACTTCATAGGTTATTAAAATCTCTTGCATAGTTTTAATTTAAGATAAAATCTTCGAGGAATAGTAAAAAAATATATATAGAAACAAGAAACAAAGTGAAAAGAAGGAAAAGAATCAAAAGAGAAAAACATTACCCCATTTTATGAATGCCTAAAATCTCAAATCAGACAAAACCAATTCATCAAAGCAAGTGAGAGGAAAAAAATCCAAGAGGAGAATAAGAAATCAGGAAGGAACACTCGATGTTAAGAAAGAAGTCTGAGAATATTTTCCAAGAAAGAGCATGAGACATCTGAGGAATAGGAAAGGCTTGTGGAAATATAAATAATGGTCTGGATTATCGTCCTCAAGGATTTGCCAGACTTCAGTGGTAATGAGAAGCTTAGCTATTATAACTCTATCTGTCCTAGCCCAACCTTCTGAAAGATTTTGACAGCAACAGATTTCCTTGAGCAAATAATAACTACCACAGATCTGTCAACTTGGTGAAAGAACTCAATCAAAAATAGTCAATAGCAAAATGAAATGTTTCTAGGCAAGCTGCTTGGAAAGAATGAATGTTGCAGAAGCATAAACCTCAATTACCCCCTATCAGCGGGGTCTGCCTCTTTTTGGAGCATACTCAAGAATCTATCAAGAATTCTGACATTAACCACTGCTTTTCTAATGGGAAGAAAAAAAGACCTGCTACTGTGGCACTCTGAAAATTGTGTCTCAATGACAGGAATTCTGAGAAGGGAGCTGTCCCTTCATGGAAATATCATTTATGAACAAATGATAGAGACCCAAAGAAGGGAGATGAACAGGCCTTGAACCTGTCTCATCTTTATTAGAGGAAGAATAGAACAAAACATTTCTAAGTAGAGAGAATGTCCACTTGCCTCATAACCTGCCAAGCATTACTGGTTAATATGAGAGAAATAATAGCCTCCGGAAGTGTAACATGATGTACACATAGCTATTATTACATGGATCAGTCAACACAGCAGTTTGTAGAAAAAGTGATAAACATACATTATTATCATTTCTACATTGCAAAAAAAAAAAGTGTGAATCTAGAACTTCCCAGTCACATTAGCAAAATAATGACATATTTTTCTCCATCTGACCAAATACATATCAAGTTAATTTTCATTGAAGGATGAAATTAAGAATTCATCAGCTTGCACAGAACCATGGGTTAGCTATAAAAGGGAACTTAAAAATTCCTTCTCTTTTCTGTTATTTTATACACCTCTTCATCACCTTGAATCAGAAATGATTTAAATAATCTCCATTTGATTCATACAAATGTCATCTTAAGAGACTTGGCTATCTAGTTTGACCACCCACACTGATCTAATAAACTTAAACTTATATACTTGATCCAGAATTAATTTATAATTATTTTTTATGTCTTCTACAGAGCCTTACCCAGAATAGCTGTCCAATAAATTATAGTTTAACTGCAATAAATTAAAAGCCTGAATTATCTCTTGGTTTTCTGGAAATCTCATGGTCAAATTCCAAACAATGATTTTTAAAATTAATGTTGTTACTAATACAAGGCAATAATGGCTATCATTTCTTGAGTACTATATGTTAGGCATTATAATGAGCTCTTTATTTGCATCACTTCATTTAATACAACCATCTAATGAGACAGTTATTCTTTCATCCCATTATTGCAAATTTGGATGCTGGGGCTTGGACAGATTAAGCAGCATGACCAAGGTTACACAATAGGACAAGAATTTGACTCAGGTTGTCTTAATGAGTTATAATGATTTTAATGCCATGTTTAAATAATGCAAGCTATCTCTTTCTCTGAACTCTATGTATTTTCTTTGTTTGTTTTGTTTTTTAGGACTGCACATGTGGCATATGGAAGTTCACAGGATAGGAGTTGAATAGGAGCTGCAGCTGCCAGCCGACACCACAGCCGCAGCAATGCAGGATCTGAGTCACACCTGTGACCTATACCACAGCTCACAGAAACACTGCAGTCTTAACTCACAGAGCGAGGCCAGGGATTGAACCCACATCCTCATCGGTACTAATCAGGTTTGTAATCTTTTGAGCCACAGTGGGAATTCCTTGAACTCTATGTATTAATATAATTTAAAACATACATCCCTAGTGTATGGATGGTAATTTTGATGAAGACCAGGGAAAGCAAACTAGTTCTTATCTTACTAAGGAATATCATTCTTTTGCTAGAATTATTCCACAAATGGCAAGATGGTTCTTTTGGTTGCTTAATATTTTAAGTAAAGTATCTGTTTGAATGCATTAAAAATTCATTTAAAAGTAAGTCAGAGAAAACAAATATCATATTGATATCACATATGTGGAATCTAAGAAAAAGTAATACAAATGGACTTACATACAAAGCAGAAATAGACTCACAGATATAGAAAACTTGTGATTATAAAAGGGGAGAAGGGGAAGGAAGAAATTAGGAGTTTATTATTAACATATATGAACTACTACATATAAAATAGATAACCAAAAAGGACCTACTGTAACACAAGAAACTATACTCAATATTCTGTAATAACCTGTATAGGAAAAAAATCTGAAAAAAAAATATACATGTACGTATAACTGAATCACTTTACTGTACACTTGAATCTAAAACATTGTAAATCAAGTATACTTCAATAAAAAATAAATTTAAATTAAAAAAATTCATTCGAGGAGTTCCCAAGGTGGCGCAGTGGGTAACGAATCCGACTGGGAACCATGAGGTTGTGGATTTGATCCCTGGCCTTGCTCAGTGGGTTAAGCATGCAGCGTTGCCATGAGCTGTGGTGTAGGTCGCAGATGCGGCTCAGATCCCGCCTTGCTGTGGCTCTAGTGTAGGCCAGTGGCTACAGCTCCGATTGGACCCCTAGCCTGGGAACCTCCATATGCCACGAGAGCAGCCCTGGAAAAGACAAAAAAAAAAAAAAAAATTCGCTTGAAACTCAGAATTTCTAACCATAAAAAATGGAATAGAAAATTTTAACTGTGAGGATTTTAACAGTGAAAGTTACTAAAGTCTTAAATTGACTATGATAAAAATAAATATGATTCCTATATCACATGTATTCTGTGCAGGATGCCACCTTGATGATATTACCAGGGAATTTATCTGCAAAGTGAGTATCAAAATGATTAATACATTTAATAACATTATTAATTATTATCTTGTCACAAAATATAAATATTTAAACACAATATTTGTCAAGTTTCAACAGATTCTGAAGCTATTTCTGTAAAATTATATTGCACACTATTTATGCTTGCCATTTATGCTTGCTACCTTTTTTAGTATAGTAGAAGCAATACATGAGCATAAGGAATTGCTTAATGTGGTAGATTGAACCTGGGCTCAAATTATTCTTATTTCAAAACAAAGTGATTTGAAAAATAATTTAGAGATAAAAGTGGGATCAAATTTTTCAGTAAAATATATCACACAGAATCCTTCCTTAAAAGTACAAAAAAAAAAAAAACATATAAGTCAATTACAAGACCAATTGAGATATGAAAGGAAAAGACACAATAAACAAGACAGAATGTTGTACTGAATTTGCCTAAATGTAAAATTTAATTTCTTGAAAAAAAAAAAAAAAAACAACTGGGAGCTCTTGTCGTGGCACAGCAGAAACGAATACAATTAGGAACCATGAGGTTGAGGGTTTGATCCCTGGCCTCACTCAGTGGGTTAAGGATCTGGCGTTGCCGTGAGCTGTGGTGCAGGCTGGCAGTTGTAGCTCAGATTCAACCCCTAGCCTGGGAACCTCTATATGCTGCAGGTATGGCCCTAAAAAGACAAAAGACAAAAAAAAAACAAGACAAAACAAAACTGGAAAATGGGGCCACAGAAGGTAAATGTCAAGAATTCAGTAACAACATGACAATTTCTTTTTTTCAGAAAAGGGGTAGGGGAAAATAAGTATAGAGTAAGGATGTTAATTTCATTTCCTTAGATAAAAGTTAGCAATGCAGATACACTGAGACAGAGTTTTATGTGTTATGTAAAGTTGTAAAGAGACCAGCAAGAAAAACTAAAAATTAAGATACAACAAGTAAAAAGATACAAGACATAAAGGAGAAAGAAAATATGCATGCTCATTTCTTCATCTTTCAGAAGGGTGTATAAATACACAGACTGTGTGATATTTTTTCCCCCTTTGAACCCCTTTCTTAAAAAAAAAAAAGCTACTCATATTATTCATTCATTCAACAAATGAAGGTGTACCATATTGTATAGGTATGAGTTTACTGATACTATTCAATACCAACCCTAATAATAACTTGCAGACTTTGTTTAGAGCCATTTTTAAAATTATCTTTTCTCAATCTTCTTGTAAGTTGACCCAAGTGTATAAAGAGAATAAAAATTATGAAGAAAAGTAAGTTTTTCAACATCCTAAAAATATGGAAGGACGCCAGGCACATACCACAAACTTAAAGAGTGTGAGATGTGAATTGGAAAAGATGTAATGATGGGGAGGTGGCAGGAATTCATGAAAAACTTACTGATGTTTCTAGAGGATGTAGAATGTAGTCATGAAGGATCCATAGCAGGGACAGAACTGGTACAACTGGAAGTCAATTTCCCACAGCAAATCAAATATAAATTTATAATAGCAAGGATAGAAAACTCAGTGCAGCCATTTTTCTATCTATGGCACAACTTCTTCTTAGGAGCACAAGATTACCTTGACTTTGGGGAAACTGATCTGTAAAACATTGCTCTAAGACAGTTCTAAGAGTTCAAGACAACCTGCATAATTTCCTTGGTTCTTAGAAGCACTATAGAAATAACAATTTATTAACAGGTGGTAACTAGACTTACCATTTTGTACGGTATAAAAATAATTTTGTAAAGTATAAAAATATTGAATCAATATGTTGTACCCCTAACACCAGTGTGATATTGCATATCAATTATAATTCAATAAAAAAACATAATTTTTTTGTATTGTATGTGGAGGGAAGTAGGGATGCAATCTTAATTTTAAGCATATTAGTTACTATAGTAACTAACTGTATTACAGTTAATTAGTTTCAAATTCTTGGTTTACTTATAAATGACAAAATGCTAATGTTTTTAACAAAGTCAGAAAGTAAACACTTTCAAAATCAATGAAGCATTTGAGTAAATTCTGAAGAAATAAGCCTCCTTCTTACTCAAACAGCATGAGTTTTTACGCCTCATGACCTAAAACAGCAAGTCCATGTCCACTTTCAGATGCCTTATCTACATTCCATGAAAGTAGAAGGAAATCAAAATTACAATAAGGTACCACTTCACACTGGTCAGAATGGCCACCATTAATAACTCTAGAAATAACAAATACTGGAGAGGGTGTGGAGAAAAGGGAACCCTCCTACACTGTCGGTGGAAATGTAAATTGGTACAACCACTACGGAAAATACTATGGAGGCTCCTCAGAAAACTAAATATAGAACTACCCTATGATTCAGCAGTCCCACTCCTGGGTGAATATCCAGATGAACTGTCATTCAAAAGGATATATACACTCCTATGTTCATTGCAGCACTATTCACAATAGCCAAGACATGGAAGCAACTTAAATATCCATCACCAGCAGAATGGATAAAGAAGATGTGGTACATATATACAATGGAATCCTATCCAGTCATAAAAAAAGGACAAAATAATGTCATTTGCAGCAACATGGATGCAACTGGAGATTCTCATACTAAGTAAGAGAAAGACAAATACCATATATCACTTATATGTATAATTTAAAATATGACACAGATGAACCTATCTACAAAACAGAAACAGACTAGACTCACAAAGAACTGACTTGTGGTTGCCAAGGGGGAAGAGGAACACATTTTGATGGACTGGGAGTTTGCGGTTAGTAGATGCAAACTCTTACATCTAGAATGGATATGCAGTGAGGTCCTACTGTATAGCACAGGGAACTATATCCAATCTTTTGGGATAGACCAATCTATGGAAGATAATATAAGAAAAGGAATGTGTGGGTGCATGTGTATGGCTGGGTCACTTTTGCTGTAGAGCAGAAATTGGCACAACATTGTAAATCAACTATCCTTTATTAAAAAATAAAATAAAGCTATGCTCTCAGGGGGAAAAAAAAGAAGGAAATGACTGAAAACAAAGGCCTAATTCCTACAATTAAGAAATTTTAAAAATTTGTTTTAGAAAACCTCAGAATTCTCTATTTCCATTGGCTGCTATTATAAAGAATCCTGAGAAATGGCATTTCTTTTTTTGTGAGGCAGGGGGTGGGGGAAAGATGTCAAGGATAAGGGGACACATTACCACCTTAAACAACATCAAGGTGGTGACTAAGGAAGGAATGGGAATAATAGATCTTTTAAGTAAAATGAGAATTTCTATAACTACCAAATCCTGAGGGACAAGATGAAGAAGAACTCCCTGGTCTGGCAGCAAAGGAAGTTTCTTGGAAACCAATCTGAGACTCCTGCTTCTGCTGTGGAGAAGGACATATCTCATTCTCTTCAATGCGTCTATGCATCAATGTCATCATAAAACAGCTCACTTGTCCCTGGTGTTGGTTTGGATATTTCAGGGAATACTTCAGAAACTGAAGACTCAAACACTTTTCAGGCCAAGTTAGGAGTTTCTTTGGGCAAACAGTATGGTTCTCATAATGTGGTAGTTAGAAACATAGACTCCTAAAACCAGAACTACCATACATCAAATCACGGCTCTGCCTCTTACTAGCCCTGTGATCGCAGTTTATTTTTCTGTAAAATGAGAGTGACAACAGCAACCACTGCAAGAGGGTGAGAATAATATATGACAAGCAGACAGAAAAAGTGCCTGAATTAAAAACAGTGCTATGTAAACTTTACTTATGATTTTTATTCTAGTTACTTTATACACCATCATTATTATTAATAACATGGGTAAATAACCACAAACTATGATGACAGATATATTCTTTAAGATATTTGCCTTTTATATGTTGGCTCTTTCTCTGTTCATTCCTTTATCCTTTCATGTAAGAGCCATGACCTTACATAACTTTGTTAAAAAAAAGAAATATATATATATATATATGTATATATATATATATGAGTAGAGTTGACTTACAAGCTTATGTTAGGTGTACAGCAAAATGAATCAATTATACATAAACATATATCCATTCATTTCTACCACATAGGTTATTACAGACTTCAGTAGATATTCCTGGGCTATTTTTATATATAGTAATGTGTACATTATTCCCATTGTCATAATTTTCTCCATGGTAACCATAAGTTTGATTATGAAATCTGAGTTTGTTTCTGTTTTACACATAAGTTATTTTGTATCATTTTTATTAGATTCCGCATATAAGTATTATATTTGCACTTGTCTGACTGGCTTCACTTAGCATGGTAATCTCTAGTTCCATCCGTGTTGCTGCAAATGACACTATTTCCTCCTTTTTTATGCTTGAGCAGCACTCCATATCTTCTCTATCCATTCCTCTGTCATGGGTATTTAGGCTGCTTCTGTAACTTTGGAAACCAATCTGAGACTCCTGCTTACTCAGGCTTAGCTGAGTAAGGAACGTCAGATGGTGGGCTCTCAGTAACTGAATGACCAAGAATGCTTAGAGAAGGGTGCTTAAGAAAGACTGGGTACCACAATCTGATCTCCTACTCAGATTTCCATTCACAAATGCTGATAACAGAGTTAAAGAAGCAGTTATTTGCTTTAACCTTGCAATCATTCAAATGATGAAAATTTCAGTCAATTTAAAAGGCAGTCATAAGACAAGAGCATCATCTTTAAGAAAGCAGCACATCCTTCTGCCTCTGCTTTAAAAATTGGATAGCTGTATTCTTATTTAATCCTGCTCTTCCAGAACTTGGCTCAATATATCCAGAAATAAGTAGGATTTTACCGTGTTCCCCCCACACACACATTTTCCCCAATACTACATATAAAACACAATACGTGCCACATAAAAACCTGGTGATCATGTGATTTTCCATTTTACCACCACATAAGAGTTATTAGCTTTCCATCTTGAAAATTCAGAGATATAGCAATTCAGGAGAATAATCTCATTTAGGACTCAAAAATAGATAGTGGAAGTAAATCAGAGGACAAGCTCATTTGAGAAGCCAGGAAATTGAGTCATTTATGTTTATCTTGACATTATCCAGGACTATAGAGACTAAGAAGCTTACTGGACCCCAAATTTAACAAGAAAATAAAGTGCTGGAGTCTATAACTTTTATATAGTATCACATGGCAACAGAAACGACCCATCCACAAAGCAAATTTGTACCTCTATGATTCCTTTTCAAATAGTCTTAGAAGCAAATACTTCTTCCCAAGACCTGGATTCACTTGGCTTTTATTACTGACCACAATTTTCTTCCGTCCCCCTTACTTTCCTTCCTCTATCCTGCCCTCTTCTTCCCCCAACTCTTTGTTTTTTCCTCTATATTTTATAGGGCTCAAAGTATAAGAACTTAAACAAATTTCCATGAGCTCCTTTTGAACTAGCCTTAAGTAGCCATCCTAGTTATTATTGTCCTTGGTTTTCTCAGCTCCTCAGTGCCTTATTCAAATGAGTTGATACTACCCAGATATGCCACATTTAAATTTGACCATGATGTACTCATTTTTATACCTGTTAGTTTATTTTATATATTTATTAGGCTATTTTAGAAGTCCTTAGAAGTCCTTCCTGACAGAAAAAGGAAATATACAACACAGAAAAGAAAACATTGAACAAATATAGAAAAAGATGAAGGAAGTAGAACAATAAAAGAATGTCATATATCTAGAAAGTAGGATACATTTATTGAATTAATTTAGACAACAAATATTTATAGACTGCTTACACTGGAGATGTAGCAGGAAACAAACAAAAATGCTTCTTTCATGGGATTTATATTACAAGAGAGGAAGATCTGATAATATAAGGCAGTAATACGTGCAATGAATAAAGCAGGATAATGTAAAAATTGACAAAGGGAAGCACTCTTTTAGATAAGAGTACTCAGGGAAGACCCTTCTATTGGAAAGACATTTGACAAGAGACCCAAATGAAATGAGAGAGGAACCCATATTCTGGGAAAACAGCTTTCCAAACAGAAGGAGCAGCATGTGTAAAGGGCCTGAGATGGGACCACATTTTTGTGTTTTCATGAACAACAAGAAAGCTGGAGTGATCAGATCATAAGATAAAATTAGAGGAATAGGTAAGGTCTAATTTACTCTGTAAAGTAAGATCATCTGTTTCATTACAAGAGCAATGGGAGGCCAAAACAGTAAGAGAGACAGGATGTTACTTGGTTTGAAAAAAATCAAGTTCATTTTGAAGTCTGTGTAATATTAGAAGGATGAATTTGAAATGCATAGCAGCCAACATTAAAAAGGGAAATCAGACCAGTTTTGCATTTAATATTGACCAAAAGATAAAAATAGGCCAAACACTCCAGAGAAACATGTTGTTTCCTGAGGCTACAAAAGGACAGGCATATTCTAGGTGTCTTTGTTATATAAGGAACTACCTCTTTAAACCATATCTATATCATTACTATATAAATATCACTGTGGACCTCATTTTATCAAGGCATTGAACTCTTAGAAAGCATCTTTTTAAAACTCATTTTATCCCCCCATTCATTTTTTCACTATACCAAAGAATTAGATATGTAATTTTTTATTGAAGGTTTTATAGGAGAAACAGAAGATTTTAGATCACATACAACATAGCACTAAATACTACGAATATACATTAACAACTCCCTTTCCAAATCTTCCCCATTAAGAGAGCTCTCCTTTTCTACTATTCTCAAACAAACAAAAACTAACTTCATTGACTCCTGTTGCCTCAACGCCCATATCAGTTACCTAATACTTTGTATTTCTATCAGATTTTATTATGCAGAACAATTGAACTTGGTTCCATTGTCTTCAAATGGAACAGCCATTCATGGGAACATTGTCAACAAAAGACCTTTCAGATACTGAGATGTACTCTCTTGAGAAGGCAGTCTAGTAATTTAAAGCTTGTATTGCTGATTCAGATGTCATGGGTTCAAATGAAAGGTTTACTTTATTGTGCTATTTTCATTAAGATAAACTACTTTCCCTCTCTATATCTGAATTTCTTCATCTTTAAAGTGAACATTGTGATAAAGACATAATCTTAGAAGTGTTAAGAGATATAATTATGATACTTATAAAATACTTGGCATAGCACCTGGCATATAATAATGTGATGAATAAATATTATCCATATTCATTACTCTTTCAAAATATTCTAATTTCTTTGAAATAACTGTTCTTTGTTTATATGCATAAAATTGAGAAGTTTCTCTTAAAAGGATGTCAGAATAAAAACTCTTCATATCTTGAAAAGGTTTTCTTTTAGACAATTTGTTAAGATGAGGTTGCATATTCACCCTAAGGACCAATAGAAGACCAAAGCCATTTTGATAACTGGATTTTCTCATAAGCATCTCTTCTGTATAAGAAGTAAAGATATGACATGGAATGTAGGGCTAAATATAGT
Source organism: Sus scrofa (assembly GCF_054392235.1). NCBI lineage: Eukaryota > Metazoa > Chordata > Mammalia > Artiodactyla > Suidae > Sus > Sus scrofa. Next base: position 111,262,825 of record NC_139385.1, on the reverse strand, counting down.
AAGCTATTCCATTCCATAAACTTTATTTGTCAAAGGGTTCCTGAGAAGTAGATTTAGAGTCATAAAATTAAGTTCAAATCCCATCTACTATGCAACTATAGTCATGTTACTTAACCTTGAAGGGCCTCATCATTAAGTTTCATCATTTATTTTTTACATTAATTTTTTAAAATGTGTTGAAGTATAGTTTATTTACAATATTTCTTCGATTTCTGTTGTATAGCAAAGTGACCCAGTCACTTCAGGAACTGTACACCCAGTTTCCTGTGCTGTACAGTAGGAACCCAATGCCCATCCATTCCAAATGTTTCAGTCTGCATCCACCAACCCCAAACTCCAAACTGTAAGATGTGGTTACCAAAAGTAACTACCATTCTAAAAAATACAAGTTTAATAAATATTCTCTAAATTAAAATGAATTTCAGCTTAAAACCAATTATCCAGAGTTTTCCAGATTCTTGAAAAAAAATTTAAGTTTCTTCTTAAAATGATTTTCCATTACAAGTTGAAAATAGTTTCAAAAATAAAGGCTTTAATCAATTAGATTTAAAAATCTTTGATGACAAGAACATATCATAAATTAAAACACTGTGGATTGGATTCACCTTTAAAAGGAAGAACTTCCAAAAAACAACAGTTACCCAAAGAGCTTTTGGAATCTCTTTCCTTGGAGGTATTTTAACCTTAAGATAACTTTGGCATTATCTTTGAAGTGTAATTTTTTTTCAAAATAAGCTTTCTTATTTTCTGTTCTCTCACACTGTATTCCAGTGGAATAACTTTAAACACAAAGCTATTGTCAAATTTGTGTGAGTTAGCCAGCTATTGCCACTAAAATGCAGCATGACAAACACACAATGCTCAATAAGTAACTGTTTAGCTTGGTCATGTGCAGATAAGATGACCTAGACTTGGCATGAGCTGGAAAGGCTCTGCTCTAAGAGTTTTTTATCCTCCTGGGACCAACAGAGAAATCTGTCCCCATGGTAGTGGCAGAAGTGCAAGATAATGAGCACAAACCAGCTACCTCTCTGAAGGCCCAGGATAGAGGCTAGTTTACTATCATTATCATCTCCACTTCATCCTATTGTTCAAAGTGAGTCACTTGGCCCAACCCCAAAGTCAGGGGTCATGGAAATATACTCTGCATATTTTAGTAGGAGAAATTACAAAGCCACATAGCCAAGAGAGTACCTAAAGAGAGTGTAAAGAGTTGTAATAACATAATCAATCTTCCAAAGTAGTAAGACAGGATTCTAAGAAGAAGGGAAATTTTCTCTAGCTTCTATTCAGCATTTTCACCTTCCTCCCCAGGACTCTCTTCTGAGGTGGTATGGAGTGAAGAGGGATGTTTGGTGAAAAGATAAAATTCTAAAGAAACCATAATTTTCACTGTTACAACTATTTATGAAATTCTTGCCCATCGGGTATTATAAAAATATTTCAATATAAAAGTAACAGTAGTTCCACCTAGAAAGTTGGAAAGAAAAAGCAAAGAAAAGAAGATTATAAGGGCACAGATAGAGAAGATTTTAAGCCTCTTCTATTCTTCAATTCTTCCTCTAGACTGGAGTGGGATATTTCCAGATTTTGCAAACAGACCATATGCTCCCAATTCCTTAATATTAAAAGCTGTCTCATCTTGCTTTATATAAGATGATATTTATAGTTCCCTCTGTTCTATATGTGAGCAGTTAAGCATTTATCTATGATCATTAGCATTTATTAAAATATTTCTACTAGGTTTCATATAGCAAATTCTATTTGTGAGTTACTGCTCCAAGCTGCCATGTGTTAAAGCTGGGAATTTGGAGGTGGGGGAGGAGTGGCTGGAAGGGGTCCCTGTCAATAATATTGTTTCCTATTTAATATGGGTCTTCATTAAATATTAATAATATTATTTAGATTTTTCTGAATGTGATCATGAACATGAGAGGAAGAAAGGCTACAGTAAGAATAGTTACTGTGAGACACAGGATATTAATTAGAACATGATACTTGAAAGTTACCAACCTAAAGGAGGGAGGCATGGTTATTACAAAAGGTGAAAACTCATGATAGTTTTTTTTTTTTTCACAAAAATTACAGATTTTATCTTCTTTTTTCTTCCACAAATTAATATTAAAATAAAATGTTATTGCTGGGCAGGATGATATAACTCTTAGTTGGGGAATGCCAATCTAGAAAAATGTTGATGTATTAAGCTCTGAAGATTTGCCAAAAAAAATGTATTTTTGTCTTTTTAGGGCTGCATCCTTGGCATGTGGAAATTCCCAGGCTAGAGGTAGAATTGGAGCTGTAGCCGCTGGCCTATGCCACAGCCTCAGCAACATGGGCTCCCAGAGGCATCTGCGACCTATACCAGAGCTCACAGCAATACTGGATCCTTAAACCACTGAGCAAGGCCAGGGATTGAATGGATACTAGTCGGGTTCATTAACCACTGAGCCCCGATGGGAACTCTTCCAAAAATACTTCATTTAATAAATATTCCTCCAACAAATAACGAAAGATTTACCTGCAATTCATTATATACTTAACAAATTAAATTATTTTTCAACTCAAACCCCTACAAAATATAAGATGTTGACATTTAAATTGTTGAAGTTGAAATATCTTCCTTAAAACTCTTCATTAACTTTTCTTTCCCACTTAGCATATGGACCAAAATCTTAAAAGACTCTGGGTCTAAGCCCTTTCTTCGTGGCAAGCTTCACTTCCCATCTTTTGCTTTTCAACCTCTGTAGCCCAAACCCCTGGCTCTTTTAGTTCTTCATAGTTGTAACACTCACTTCCACCACAAGGCCTTGGACAGAGTGTTCTTTCCATCTTCCCCAACATTGCAACCCTGCTACTTTATGTAATTAACTCTTACTAGTCCCTTAGAACTCAGCTAAATGATGATTTCAAAAAGAAGTCTTAATCACTTCAGGTTTATTTGTAATATTTTTCATATATTCTATTTCTTTTGGTTTGCAATTATACATAACCAAGCTGTTTGATTAACATCAGGAAAATAATGTAGGCTCCAGGAGAACCTAGACATCTATTTTTGGTCATCAATTTATCTTTAGCATTAAGTACAAAGTCTAACATCTAGTTATGTACTATTTCATGCACAAGTCAAATAGAAAGGCTTAGTAGCTAAGAGGTAGAATGTTCTGGTGCAAAGTTAAGCTAGATTCTTAAGCTCAAAGCAACTCTTCTATAGTCATCATTGTGTAGTTATTGGGATTAGATTCCGCAAACTACAGTTTTCCTTTGTATACTGGTTTCCTGCCAATAGTAAGAACAGAGGAAAATTGGTAGCAGGAGGGGGGAAGAAGAAACTTTCCCCTTCCTGGCAGCTTTCTGTTCCCTGGGCCAGTGAAACAGCCATGGGTTTTGGATATGAATTTGTTTTCCCTGCCAATGTTACCATCTGTGAACTTATGGAGTGCTGTATTCTATGCATGTTCCACATAATGTTTCTCATTACTAAGAACCTCATTTTACTGCAAAAGAGGTGCAGCAAATGTCATGCCCATAGAATCATTGGTCTTATCATATAACCTAACATCCTGCAGGAGCTGGCCTGGCAGAACAGAACGGTAAAAACAATAGCCTTTAGCGATTCAGTTATGGTGCTGATTATGAAACAAGTGTCATGAAATATTGGAGTGCTACTTTACGGAATACAAATTGTAACTAAATCAGCAACCTATACATAGTTCTGTTTCTTCCATTCTATATTACATTGGTATGGCAAATCAAGAAGAAGTGAAAATTATTCTCATTGCTATACACCAAAAAATCCATTCAACAAATCATCTTCCTCAGATGGCAAAAAAACACATGAAAAGATGTTAAACGTCACTAATTATTAGAGAAATGCAAATCAAAAGTACAGTGAGGTATCATCTCACACTTGTCAGAATGGGCTATCATCAAAAAGACTACAAACAATAAATGCCAGAGAGGGTGTGAAGAAAAGGGAATTCCACACTGTTGGCTGGAAAGTAAAATTGGTAAAACCAGTATGGACAACAGTATGTAAGTGCTTTAAAAAACTAAATATAGAACTGCCATATGACCCAGCAGTCACACTACTGGGCATATATCTAAAGAAAACCATAATTTGAAAATATACATGCACTCTGATGTTCATTGTAGCACTATATACAATAGCCAAGACATGGAAGCAACCTAAATGTTCATGAACAGAGGACTGGATAAAGAAGAATGCTACATATATACAATGGAATATCACTCAGCCATAAAAGTAATGAAATAATAATGACATTTGCAGAAACATGGTTGGACCTAGAGATTATCAGACTAAGTATAGTTAAATCAGAGAAAGACAAATATCATATAATATCACTTATATATGGAATCTAATTTTTAAAATGATACAAATGAACTTATTTACAGGACAGAAGTAGACTTAGAGATTTTAAAGTCAAACTTATGGTTGCCAGTGGAGAAACACGGGGTGAAGGGATAAATTGGGACTTTAGGACTAACATACACACACTACTATATATAGAATAGAAAACCTACTGTATAGCAAAGGGAGCTCTGCTCAATATTCTGTATAACCTAGATGGAAGAGGAATCTGAAAAGGAGTGGATATGTATAGCTTGTTCACTTTGCTGTACACCTGAAACTAACACAGCATTGTAAAATCAACTATACTCCAATAATTAAAAAAAAAAGAATTACCTTCCTGAGAAATTTTGGGTCCCTCTAGTTTAGGGTCTTAAATCAGGAGAAAAAAAATGCTTTTATCAAGAAATATAATAACTCTATTGATTTCAAAGCTGAGAGTGTCACCTGGGCATTTGGGGCTCTCTGTCACTGGACCAGTGAGGTACTAGGGATAACTATTCCTAATATTTATAGATAAAAATGGATTTTTGCTGTACGATGATTTTGTCTGAAACACTGGGGATTCCTTGACTTTCATATCAAACGATAACAGTAAATGGATAATCAGTAGAAAAAAAAAAAGTTCACTAAAGACTCCAAATCTTCAGTTAATCACCAGGTAAAGAATTACAACAATGTATCATGCTGATTTGACAGAAAATGGAATGATCAGTGGAGTAAGAAAGGTCTAAATATCAACTATAACTTGATGGCCATTTATAGTAAAAAGGGTTGTAGCAGCTATTTATATCATCTTTGTTAGTTACATACATAGTTAAATGGTATATATTAACTAACTTGTATATATTAACTGTCTTTTTTATTCCCTCTTCTCTCTTATTACTATATATAAGGATTGTTGGGAGTTATTAATGTTACATTTTATTCTTTAGCTTCTTATACACCCAAGTAGAACTGTGGCTGAAAAAGAGTGCTGCCATTGCTCAGAAAGAGAGACAGAGACTTGTAATTTTACCTCTACCTTTTTGGGGATGAGGGTGAGTACACCTTTTTTTCAAAGGATAGTTGATACTTATTGGAGGATCAAGTTGTTCAAATGAGTAACTGAGTTGAGTAAGTGAAGGGGTGAACTGTATCTGTACCTCATCTTCTGTACTTTGTGACATTGGGCTAGGACCCAGTAGCCAATGCTTATCAGAACTCAAGAGCTAATTGTTAACTTTACAGGAATTTTGACAGCTGGTTGTCAAATAGTCATTATTTACAATTAACTTATATCAACATAATTAACTTAAAGAAATTGAATACTCAAAACATATCACTTCTTAATTACTTTAGTACATTTTACTCTTATCTACTTTGAAATCATTTAGATCACTTGTATCCGAATATTATATCTGAATAGTATCTTCATACTGTCATCATGCTTAATATTTTGAAATCAACTATGATGAAAATATTTATACCATATATATAGGCTATCTCTGCAAATATAGGCTTCTCTTTTCTCCCACAATATAGTTGTTAAACATTTATTGGAATGATACTCATTAGGTCTTTGTAAATTAAACTTTTTTTTTTTTGTCAATTAACCATCTTAATAGGTTCTCCCAATAGATGGCACCAGCAGGGGGAGACTGAAAATCAGGAGGAAGAAAGAAATTTCCTTCTTCCTGTTTGATCAATATTTTGTTTTCAGTCTGATTCCAAAAGAATTGCTTCACCCTGGTCGCAGCAGTTGGCTCTAGTGTTCAGCTTCTTTCAACACCCCTAGTACCACACTGGACTCCAAAGAGTATAGTTTGAACTCTTACAAGTGGGATGAGAAAATATTCCCAAATCCCAATTTTTCACCTTTGATCCATTCACGATCAAAGACCCAACCATTCCAGACCCAATGTTCTTTTTACAGATTTTACCTTGATTAAATTCTATTTAATCATAAATTATATGTGCATTATTCATTATAATATGGTATTTGATATATGACATTTATGGAAGTTACAGGCTAAATATACTCAAGCCATCGATTTCCCAATTCTTGGTTGTCTCAGCACCCTTCCTTCTTTTCCTGAGACTACTTCTCAAAACATATAGAATGATCCTATCTGGAGCTAATCACAAATAGTGTTATCTTTTGACTTGTTTATTTTTGTCCTTATACTTGAAATAGAGCTCATGAACGCCTCTCCTTCATTTACTTGAAATAATATTTGAAAGAGTAATTATAGCAGTTTATCAACTATAAAGTTCCAACATCAAGGAACTTATGTAAATGTTTATAACCATTTTTCTATGAGTGAATATTTTAAATTACTGATAATTGGATCACACACCCACACAGTAACATAATCATATTATTTTCATTGTGAAGTTCAGTACTGAAAGTTGGGCCAGATGCTCTGTTTTGTTTTCTTTCTTTTTTTTTTTTTTCATTTTAAGTAAAGTTTATATCTAGTTAGGAAAGACTTTTATGAGTATCTACACTATGACCTCATTTATTTGTTGAATAACAATGCAAAGTTAAGAATGTGCATTTTTTCGGGAGGAAATGCCTTGGTCATACAATACTGATTTAGAATTTTTCCTGCTATAATGTTGTTCAGTAACAGCATGTTTGTGTGCATATAGCCAATGAGTGTAAGTAGATTTCTCTCATATCACTAGCACTTATTCATGTATTGATGAGCTATTCAGTTGAAGCACTAGTACTAGTTGCTAACCTCCATATTTTAAAAATAACAATTGTTATCATAAACACATTCTTTATAAATATAAATAATGCCAGCTTTCAGCAGTACCTTGGACTTGTAAGCACACAATTTAATTCATTCCTATTTCCCTTAAACCCCATTTTTAAGTTATTTTCATCTTTTCAAATATGGAGCTTTATTGACATAATGGAAGAATCTTTAACATTAGGGTAATTTAGCGATCATCACTCTGCCTTCAGAAGGATCTGAAACAAAATCACTCCATATACGACTGTAGCAAGGCACTAAGATTCTAACTCCCAAAGGAAAAAAAGGTGTTTTGTTACTCGTAATTCATGTAGATCTGGACAGAGCTGGTTAAGTGCCTATAACTGACTTAAGAGGAGACTATAAAATCAAGAAGTTTTAATAAAGTCGTCTTATGTATTATGTTGAGTCATGACGAGTGGCTGGGAAATAAAATAAAACTGAGCTAATTAAATAATCTTATGACCCAGTCTGTTTGTATTTAGTCCAAATATCCAGAAGTTCTCCAAGCATATCGAGTTAACTTGGTCATAGTTAATATTCATTAGTAAAATTATGTATTCCTATCATTTTTATTAAAGATAGAAGAAAAAAAAAGGATGTTGTGAAGTTATAGGTCTTCATATTTTCCTTCTTTGATGTTTTTAATATGAAAAACTATCTTGGAATTCATAAAGCCGTCCGATTTATTAGTACTGGTATTTTAATCACTAATTACATGAATTTTTAAAAGAAAAAACTCCATTTTAAGGTAAAATGTATTCTACACTATGCAAATTGCCATTCAGCAAAATCCACCTCTTTTAGTGTACAGTTCTGAAAGTTTTGACAATATATGTGTGGCTGGGCAACACCGCATTTAAGATGTTATTCTTCATGTTTCATCATCGCCTAAAATTTCCCTCATGTTTCTAAAAGACAATATCTGCACACACACAACCCCCCTTGCTGCCCAACCTTAGTCAATGTTTAATCATCCATCTGTCCCATTGTTTTTATTATTTCAGAATGTCGCATAAATGGGATAATACATTATTCAAGCATTTGAGGATAGCTTCTTTTACTTAATGAATTTAAGATTTATTCATATTCTTTCACATATCAATAGCTTATTTCCTTAAACTGATGGATGGACCATAGTTTATTTACTTGTCACTAGTTGAAGGAAACTTGGACTCTTCCAAGTTTTTCATGAGGAGACATAAAGTATCTACATACATGGATACAGAACTTGTGTGCGTGTGAATTGAAGTCCTCATTTCAGTTGGGATAGTTACTTAGCAGTAGAATTGCTGGTTGTTGTAGTAGTTCTAATTTCCACTGTATAGGAAATTATAAAGTAACTGTGGAATATTATGCAGTCATGGAAATATTGACATATAACTATTGATATGAAGAGATGATTACAGAATGTTTTTAATGGAACATTTTGTTTGAGATAATTGCAGATTTGTCTGCAGTTGTAAGTGATATTAAAGAGAGAGCTCATGTACATTTTACCTAATTTTTACCAATGGTGACACCTGCAAAACTATAATCCTATATATTATCCAAAATAATTGGCATAGACATAGTCAGGATACAGAACAGTTCCATCACAAGGATCCCTACTGTTGCCCTTTTATAGCCACACCCACTTCCTCCTCTCACTCCCAGTCCCTGGCAACCACTAACCTAGATGTTATTTCTATAATTTTGTCATTTCAAGTGTACTACATAAATAGAATCACACAGTATGTATATTTGGATTTTTTTTACTTGACATAATTCTTTTGGATTAATTCAAATGGTATGCACATTAATAGTAACTGTTTAGTAAAATAGCAAGTTACAACATGCTATGCATAAGTTAATCCAAGTTTCTATAAACTGTATACTTTCTACCCAAAAATATGCATTAAAGAGAAAAATGATAATAGTACATAGGAATAATGTCATCAATTAATTCTCATATTTGTGATTATGTGCATAACTAAATGAAAAATATAAATACAAAAAAATCAGGCAAGAGGAGTTTAAAAGGAAATGTTTAGCACCCTGTTTAAAGGGAAATGTTGTTACTGAATAGTTAACACAGTGGGCTTCGCAGTTTTCATTTTCAGATAAAAACAAACTATATTACTTCTTTTGAAGAAGAAAACATCTCTGTGTCACTAAATTCTGAAAGGAATATGTCATATCAATTCTTATATAGGGGAAACTAAGCTATCAATGCATAATGTGTTTAACAGAGATTTAGCAAAGGATGCAAAATACTCCTGACACGTTCTTTTTTCAATCTGTTATGAGCTCCAACAGACTAACATTATATTAAATTAGTGCAGTCTTAGCTAGATTCTTATATTTATCTTCTCCCTACTACTACTTATTTCATGGATATCTCCCTATTCTGACCTTTACTTATAGCAAAGGACAAAAGAGAGTGAGTGGTCTAGTCCAAATTTGAAAAATAGGCCATCAGATCTGATCAAAGGGTTTCTGTAAAGCAGACTGATTGACAGCATACAATTTAAATGAAATTTTTGTCCTCCTCCTAATTTGACCTGATAATTAAAAATGAATTAATTAAAAATTTTCTAACACTGTTTTTCTATTTCTTAAATACAATATTAGAAAATACTGTTATAATTGTATCCTATTCTACTTAGGAACAGTTTTCTTTAAGAAAAATAAATATACTGGAATTTCTTGATGATAGTAATCACATTTTTCTGGAAAATTATAAATTTAAATTATTTAATTATAATTATAAATTTATAAAATTTATAAAATTATAAAATTATAAATTTAAAATTTATAAATTATAAAATTATAAAATGAATTTTATGACCAGATATTCTTTTTTTAGAAATAATTCACTGTAAATACTTAATAGTAGATATCATGACTATGCCAGCATCATTGAAAACAAGCAAGAAAGCTACCAGGTGCCTTTGATGGCATCTGAGTGTGAGATCTCAGCTCTTAATAATTATCTAAGGAATTAAACAATACTAGGGGCTAGATTTATACAGACTAAGTATCTAAATTGGCTGCCATTTTAAAAACAGAAAGCTGTCTAGTTATTAAGTTTTCAGATTAGCATTCCTAATAAGAGATTAAATGACAAAATAAGTTATATCTGAAAATGTCATCAAAAAGAACTAAAAGCATTGTCAGCAAATAATTGCTAAGTAGATTTTGAGCTATGTAGGCTCAGTACAACTGTATAATTAGCTAAATATATTAGCCACCAAACATTTAAATGCAAAAGAATATATTATCTACCAAAATAAGAGGGTGGAAAGTTAGTGAATGCATCACATGCACAATTCAAAAATTGGTTTTTACAAATTCCACACAAAGATGTAAAGTTACTGTCCCCCAATGTGCTTACACTGCATTATATTCCCCTTTCCTAAACTGTTTAGGACAGAGATTCTTAGGTAAAAATCAAGAACTAGAAACTATGTCAATATAGAGGAGTATTTTCTCAGATCTAAAAACATATTTCTCTCAGATATAGCATAAACTCATCAAAAATTATAAAGCAGATCTTGTGTTCTAAAAGAGAACTTTTAGTCACAGAAACTTCCAGGTCTGATATAAACAGATTATTTCCAGCATAACTCCTACAAACTTGAGTTTGTACCCAACCCTCTATATCATGACATTTCCACATACCTCCTCTTTCTATTTGCTGGGGAAGCTAGATCTGTCTTATTCCAGTTCTAAATTTTATTTAAAAAATACCATTGAGTTGCTCACTGTAGATGGTTCAACCTTCATCTGCCTTCCTCTCCTCATTTCAAGATAAGCAAAATAAAAAGGAAAAGGGAGAGAGAAGGTACAGTGGGTTGAACAGTACCCACCCCCCAAATTTATCTCCAGTGGTGCCTTGAAATGTGATTTTATTTGAAAATAAGGTTTTTGCAAATGTAATTAGCTAAACTAAGATGAGGTCATTGTAATTAGGGTGAGTCCTAAATCTGGTGAGCTCACACCACACTCTTTTTTAAAAAAGAGCAGAGGACATAGACAGTCCAGGTAATGATGGAGGCAGAGATTAGAGTGATGCAGCTACAAGCTTGGGAACACCAAGAATAGCTGGCAGCCACAACAAGCTAGGAAAAAGGCTTGGAACAGATTCTCCTTCAGAGCCTCCAGAAGGAACCAACCTTCCCTATATTTTGGACTTTGGGCCTTCTGATCTGAGAGAATAAATGTCAGTTGTCAGGCTACCCAGTTTGTGGTTCGTTATGCAAGTCCTAGGAAATAATATGGAAAGTAAAATAACTGATTTGAGAATAAAATTGAGTTAGCCAAATAGAATCACAACTTGCTGCGATCACCTAACTCCCATCTTCTGATACCACAGCACCTAGCTTCTACTTAAGGACCTTATCTCCTGTGGTCATCCCTCCCAAAGCCCCCCTCTGTATCTCAGCTGTGGGTATATAGAGCTCTAAATTCACTTTCTCTTTCTCTCACTGGATAAGGACCTTTATTCCTTCAGCGCAGAACATGCCTCTTCTCTCTAAGTTATATTTTACCTATGACAAAAGAAAAGAAAACATAGTAGTATAAATTCCATGGAAGCCACACCACACTCCTTATTAAAAAATGAATAACACTGCATATGTAGTGTTATATTCTAATTTTAAATTAAACCACTGACATTCTATCATTTGATAAGTACTAAAAATGTGGTTTGTAATGGCCAGATGATATTTCATCCCATAGATGTACCATATTCACTTATCATGGGAATATTAGGCAGGTATCTTTTGCCCAGTATAAATGATGACATGATGACCAACTTCACACATTAATCTTTGACCCCATATCACATATTTTCCTCAGTATACAATCCTAAAAATTGCATTTCTGATTCAAAGGGTATAAACAATTTTAAGGCATTTGATCTGTGCTGCCAAACTTTGAGAAACTTTGCACTAGGTAGATTCCCCATTGATAATTATGTATGTCTCATCAGTGAATGCAATTTAATGATATACATTAATATATGAAAGATATTTTCCTGGTGTTGATATATCTGGTTTTTTTTTTTTTCTTTTCTTGGTCAATCTGGCTAGAAATTTGTCAATTTGAATAATCTTTTTAAAAACCAGTTTCGGATTTCCCGTCGTGGCGCAGTGGTTAACGAATCCGACTAGGAACCATGAGGTTGTGGGTTGGGTCCCTGCCCTTGCTCAGTGGGTTAACGATCCGGCGTTGCTGTGAGCTGTGGTGTAGGTTGCAGAGGCGGCTCGGATCCTGTGTTGCTGTGGCTCTGGCATAGGCCGGTAGCTACAGCTCCGATTGGACCCCTAGCCTGGGAACCTCCATATGCCGCAGGAGCGGCCCAAGAAATAGCAAAAAGACAAAAAAAAAAACCAAAAAACAGTTTTGACTTTGTTAATTTTCTTTTCCATCCTCTCTATTGATGACTGATTCTCTAATTTGTATTATTTCCTTTAGCTACTTACTTGACTTTACTAAGATGATGGGAACTCCTAATATGTTCTTTTTAGTTTCCTAAATTAGAAGCTTATGTCAGTGAAGTATAAAAATCACTACTAATGTATGTATTTAAAGGTACCTGTGTTCCTCTAAGCATTGTTTTAACAGCATCCCAGAAAACTGGAAATGTCTTATTTCCATTATAATTTATACTAAAACATTTTCTAAATCATGTTGTAATTTTTCTGACCCAGGGATCATTTAGAAGTGTGTTATCTAACTTCCAAATATTTGAGGATTTTGTAGGCATCTCATTTTTATTTAGTCTAATTTAATTCTGCTATGGTTGGAGAATATATTCTTCATGATTCTGATCCTTTGAAGTTTCTTGAGGTTTATTTTGTTGTCCAGCATAAATTATATCTTGAAAAATGTTCTATGTGCAATGATCTCCATTCTCCATGGCTATGATAAGAAAGAAACCATTTACCTGCTTTATCTAGCATACAACCTTTTGGTTCTTATCCTTAGTTTTGCTTCATTTCTAATTTATAACCAAACTCAGAAAATCTATCCAGTGAGCCTGTTATAAAGTCTTAACAGATTTAATATCCTAAGTGAACATGTTTATAGTATCAGAAGACTGAATAAAATCTAATATTTAAAGTAAGAGTTTGTGGATTTATTTTTGTTTTTTAAAAAAGTTACAGTTTGGCTAACATACCTCATGGTAAGACCCTGTATCTTTGATTTTTTTTTCAAAATACATCTGAATTTTTCTTATGTCTGAGTAGTTCCCATAACACTTGCAAGTACATGGATGGATCTTGATGGTATTATTCTAAGTGACGTAAGTCAACAGAGACGAAAAAAAAAAATAGGCAGAAGATCTAAACAGACAGTTCTCCAAAGAAGACAGACGGATAGCCACAAAATTCATGAAAAGATGCTTGACATCACTAATTATTAGAGAAAGGTAAATCAAAACTACAATAAGGCATCACCTCACACCCATCAACATGGCCATCATCAAAAAGTCTACAAACAATAAATGCTGGAAAGTGTGTGGAGAAAAGGGAACCCTTCTACATTGTTGGTGGGAATATAAGCTGGTACAACCACTATGGAGAACAGTACAGATGTTCCTTAAAAAACTAAATATAGAACTACTTTATGACCCAGAAATCCTACTCCTGGGCATATATCTGGAGAAAACCATAATTCGGAAAGATACACACACCCCAATGTACAGTGCAGCACTTGTTTACAATAGCCACAATGTAGAAGCAACCTAAACGTCCATCAGCAGAGGAAAGGATTAAGATGTGGTACATATATACAATGGAATATTGTTTAGCCATTAAAAAATAAAATAATGCCATTTGAAGCAACATGTATGAACCTAGAAGTCATACAAAGTGAAGTAAGTCAGGCAAAGATAAATATCATATGGTATCACTTATATAGAATCTAATAAAAATGATACAAAAGGACTTATTTATAAAACAGAAACAACTCACAGATTTCAAAAATAATCTTATGGTTACCATAGATGAAACCACTGAGGGGAGGGAGAAATTGGGAGGGCAGGAATAACATATACACACGGCTGTATAAAATAGATGATTAATGAGAACCTACTACTTAGCACAGGGAAATCTACTCAACAGCCTGTAGTAAACTATATGGGAAAAATAAATGGATACAGTTCTATGTATAAACTGACCCAATTTGCTGTACACCTGAAACTAATACAATATTGTAAGTCACTATACACCAAAAATTAAAAAAAGACAAACACCATCTGATTTCCCTCAGATGTGAAATATAAAAACAAATAAATCAAACAAAAACAGACACTTGACAGTGGGAATATACTAATCATTACCAGAGGGGAAGGGGCAGAGGGGTGGAGGGAAAAGCAAATGGGTAAAGGACATCAGGTGCATGGTGTTGGATGAAAAGTAAATTTTTGGCAGTGAGCACACACAAAAGTAGAAACATAATGTTGTACACAGAACACTTACATAAAGTTATAAAACCAGTGTTACCTCAATCAAGTTTTTTTAAATATACATTTGAATTTGTACTGCAAGTTTCTAATTGTCCAAAATATTTTAGATATTTAGATGCCCAAAATAAAGTAGCCTATAGTGATTTGGGATAATAAGTATAATGCAGTTTTTTGAAATCATGTTATATCCATGTTGGTGGATAAGTTGAGAATTACTTCCACATTAATTCAGTTTTTTTAATACTGTAACTATTTGGTATTTTGACCTAATATGAAATTGATTTATAGCAAATTGGCCTCTTTTTCACTTTACACACTCTGCCAATATGTGAAATACTTTTGTGGTAGGCTGAATCTTTGTATAGTCAATCTTTTATAAGAAGTTTTATGTATGTGTATATATATACACACACACATATGTATTCTATATATTTGCTCTATAAATACATATTATTTTATATATTTTATATATATTAAATATATATATTTGATAGTAAAACTAGTTAGTGATAATCACATACACATAGTGACAATAATATAAACTATTCTTAGAATATCAAATTATACAGATATGGCTGGTGAATAAGGCAATTAAGTGCATACTGAAGTGCGGGCTGGATAGAAGTCTTTAGAGCATATTTACCAAATGACAATCAACTGTATCAATTTTACAGGCTCCATCCTGACAAAAAAAAAGACTAAGAAATATAATTATACCAGGGAATTTTGGTTATGTGAATATGATGTCTGTAAGCCACTGAACAAAATTCTGAGGCAGCAACAAGCATAAAAAAAAGCCCATGTACCAACTTCAGCCAAAAGGGGGCAGACATCAGAAGAGAGGCAACAAATCTATTGTCTGCAAAAAGGTCACCAAACAAAAATCTATAAAAATGAAAAGACAAGGAACTATAACTCTGATAAGGGAGAAAGGAAAAACAGCTAAGCGATCAGGAGATTCTCAACCTCCAGGAAAAAAGACTTTAGACTGTTGTTGATGCTGAAGATGATGTAAGACATTGGAAATAAACTGGAGGCAAAGATGGATAATTTATAGGAAACATGAGCAAAGAAATATGAGGTATAAAACTTAAGCAAGAAGAGATGCAAAATACACTAACTGAATTCAGTAGAGGCAGCCAACAGCAGAATACAGGAGGCAGAAGAATGAGTAAGTGAGGTAGAGGACAGATTAGTGGAAATCACTGATACAGAACAGAAAAGAGAAGAAATATTGAAAAGAAATGAAGAGAGTCTCAGAGAACTCTGGGACAATTTTAAACACACCAACATCCATATTATAGGGGTGCCAGAAGGAGAAGAGAGAGAGAAAGGGACAGAAAAAATATTCAAAGAGACAATAGCTGAAAACTTTCCCAACATGAACCACTCACTCAAATCCAGGAAGTGCAATGAGTACCATATAAAATAAACCCAAGGAGGAACACCCTGAGACACATATTAATCAAACTGACCAAAATTAAAGACAAAGAGAAAACATTGAAAGCAACTAGGGAAAAGAAACAAATAGCATACAAGGGAACCCCGATAAGGTAATGAGCAGATTTTTCAGCAGAAACTCTGCAGGCCAGAAGGGAGTGGCATGACATACATAAGGTGATGAAAGGAATAAACCTCCAACCAAGATTACTTTACCCAGCAAGGCTCTCATTCAGATTTAAAGGAGAAATCAAAAGCTTCACAGATAAGCAAAAGCTAAGAGAATTCAACATTATACCAGCTTTATGACAAATACTAAAGGAACTTCTCTAGGCATAAAAGAAAAGGCAGCAACCAGAAACAAAAATAACACAAATGACAAGGCTCACCAGTAAAGGTATATATACAGTAAAGATACAAAATCATCCATGCAAAATTATGCTACCAAAATCAGAAATCATGAGAAGAGGAGCATAATAATGGAGGACACTAGAGATGCACTTGCAACTAAGAAACCAACAACTGAAAACAATTTCATAGACATATAGACTCCTATATCAAAACTTCAAGGTAACTGCAAACCAAAAATTTAAATCAATACACAAACAAATAAGAAAAATCAAGTCAAATACAACACTAAAGACAGTCATCAAACCTCAACAGGAGAGAACAAGAGAAGAAAAATGAGCAACAAAAACAAATCCAAAGCAGTTAATAAAATGGCAATAAGAACATACACATCCACAATTTCCTTAAATGTTAATGGACAAAACACCCCAACCAAAAGACATAGACTGGCTGAATGGACACAAAAACAAGACCCATAAATATGCTGTCTTCAAGAGACCCACTTCACTTCTAAGGACACATACAAATTGAAAATGAGAGGATGGAAGAAAATATTCCATGCAAATGGGGATCAAAAGAAAGCTGGAATAGCAATACTCATATCAGACAAAATAAACTTTAAAATGAAGAATATTTTAAGGGACGAGAAAGGTCACTACCTAATGATCAAAGGATTAATCCAAGAAGCAGATATAACAATTGTAAATATCTACGCCCCCAACCTAGGTTCACCAAAATATATGAGGCAACTGCTAACAACCTTAAAAGAAGAAATCAACAATAATACAATCATAATGGGGGACTTTAACACCCCACTTACAGCAATGGAGAGATCATCCAGACAGAAAATCAACAAGGACACACAGGCCCTGAATGAAGCATTAGACCAGATGGACTTAATAGATATTTTTAGGACATTCCATCCAAAAGCAACAGAATACACATTCTTCTCAAGTGCACATGGAACATTCTCTAAGATTGATCACATCCTGGGCTACAAACCTCAGTAACTTGAAAATTGAAATCATATCAAGCATCTTTTCCAACCACAATACTATATGACTGGAAATCAACAACAAGAAACATCTGCAAAACACACAAACACGTGGAGACTCAACAACATACTACTAAACAACCAATGGATCACTGAAGAAATCAAAGAGGAAATTAAAAAATACCTAGAAGCAAGTGACAAAAAAGATACACCACTCCAAAAGCTATAGGATACAGCAAAAGCAATTCTAAGAGGAAAGTTTATAGCAATACAAGCCCATCTCAGGAAACAAGAAAAAGCTCCAATAAACAAGCTAACTTTACATCTAAAGCAGTTCAAGAGAGAAGAACAGACAAAACCTAAAGTTAGTAGAAGGAAAGACATCATAAAGATCAGAGCATAAATCAATGAAATGAAAACAATGAAAACCATAGCAAAGATCAATGAAACTAAAAGCTGGCTCTTTGAAAAGATCAACAAAATTGATAAACCCTTAGCCAGACTTATCAAGAAAAAAAAGAGAGGACTCAAATCAATAAAATTAGAAATGAAAGAAAGTAACAATGGACATCACAGAAATACAAAGAATCATGAGACTACTATATGCAACTATACACCAATAAAATGGAAAACCTAGAAGAAATGGACAAATCCTTAGAAAAGTACAATCTTCCAAGTCTAAACCAAGGTAAAATACAAAAGATGAATGACCAATTACAAGTATTGAAATTGAAACTGATTAAAAAACTTCCAACAAACAAAAGTCCAGGAACAGATGCCCTCACAGGGGAATTTTATCAAACAATTAGAGAAGAGCTAACACCTATCCTTCTGAAACTATTTCAAAAAAATTGCAGAGGAAGGGACACTCCCAAACTCATTCTATGAGGCTGCCATCAACCTGATACCAAAACCAGACAAAGATACCACCAAAAAAAAGAAAACTACAGGCCAATTTCACTGATGAACATAAATGCAAAAATCCTCAACAAAAACACTAGCAAACGGAATCCAACAATACATTAAAAGGAGTTCCAGTTGTGGCTCAGTGGTTAACGAATCTGACTAGGAACCATGAAGTTGCGGGTTCAATCCCTGGCCTTGCTTAGTGGGTTAAGGATCTGGCATGCCATGAGCTGTGGTGTGGGTTGCAGATGCAGCTCAGATCCTGCGTTGCTATGGCTCTGGCATAGGCTGGTGGCTACAGCTCCAATTCGACCCCTAGCCTGGGAACTTCCATATGCCATGGAAGTGGCCCAAGAAATCAAAAAAAAAAAAAAAAAAAAAAAAAAAAAAAAGATTGTACATCCTGATCAAGTGAGATTTATCCCAGAGATGCAAGGATGCAAGGGTTCTTCAATATCCACAAATCAATCAGTGTGATACACCACATTAACAAACTGAAGAATAAAAACCATATGATCCTCTTGATATATGCAGAAAAAGCCTTTGACAAATTCCAAAACCCATTTCTGATAAAAAAAAAAACCTTCAGAATGTGGGCATAGAAGGAACATACCTCAACATACTAAAGGCCATATATGAAAAACCCACAGCTAACATCATTCTCAATGGTGAAAAGCTGAAAGAATTCCTGCTGAGATCAGGAACAAGACAAGGATGTCTGCTGTTGCCACTACTCCTCAGCATAGTTTTGGAAGTCCTAGCCACAGAAATCAGAGAAGTAATAGAGATAAAAGGAATCCAAATTGGAAAGGAAGAAGTCAAACTATCCCTATTTGCAGATGACATGACACTACACCTAGATAATCCCAAAGACTCTACCAGAAAAGTGTTAGAGCTCATCCACGAATCTGGCAAAGTCTCAGGATACAAAATTAATACACAGAAATTGATAGCATTTCTATAAACTAAAAATGAACAATCAGAAAGAGAAATTAGGGAAGCAATCCCATTTACCATTTCATCCAAAAGAATGAAATACTTAGGAGTAAACCTACCTAAAGAGACAAAAGACCTGTACGCTGAAAACTATAAGCCGCTGATGAAAGAAATCAAAGATGACACAAATAGATGGAAAGACCATGCTCTTGGATTAGAAGAGTCAATATTATCAAAATGACTATACTACCCATTGACAGAGGAGTGGATCAAGATGTGGTGCATACACACAATGGAATATTACTTAGCCATTAAAATGAACGAAATACCGGCATTTTTAGCAACATGGATGGACTTAGAAATTATCATGCTAAGTGAAGTCAGTCAGACAATGAGACACCAACGGTGAATGGTATCACTTACATGTAGAATCTAAAAATGGACACAATGAACTGCTTTGCAGAACAGATACTGACTTAGAGACTTTGAAAAACATGGTTTCCAAATGAGACAGGTTGTGGGGTTGGGGCATGTGCTGAAGGTTTGGGATGGACATGCTGTAAAAATTTGGTTGTGATGATTTTTGTACACCTATAAATGTGATAAAATACATAGATTAGAAATATATATATATATACACACACACACACATATTTGCCATGCCACAACATTAGAATTTTCTAATTTGAGTAACATCTATGACAGTTTGAGTTTTTGATTCTTTCCCACATACTTTATGATTTCACCATGAACATCTGTGTGACGAATGATAAGAATGAAAGAGTACCCATTTAATGTCCTTATAACTGCCTTTTGTATGCAGAATTGCATTACTAAATAAGTGACATTCTTTGACAAATCGGTTTTTGTTTTCATTCCATACACAGAGTGAGAAACAGATGACATAATTTAAAAAAAAAAAACTGAGATATAGGGAACAGATGTCAGCAAATGGACCTCAACCCTGTGAATCCTAAACCAATTTCTCATTTAAATTTTACCTTCTTTATAGACTTCACCAGCTAGGAAAATGACCTGCAGATGCCCAAGTCAGCACATTTCTCTCAGGGAAATCTCATTTACATCCTTTTAATTGGCTCTTGGGTACATTTTGGTACTTGTGACAGTTTACTTCCTTGTTTTAATTATTTTTTATTAGAGCATTGTAATGTAATGTGCTTTGGGCTGTTTATATGTTGCAAGATGTTCATTTGCAACATAATTGAGCTCATATTTTTCTCTGTCCCCCGAGCAAAGCTTAGACTTTGAAATTTTGAGAATTATAGCACTTAGAATGCCTGCCTTACAAACTGAATACATATACAATTGTGTACAATACAAAATATGACAATAGAAATTGCATAAATATTTCATAGGATACATTGTGAAGTGAAATCCATAATTTCCTCCTAAACATCCTCATATTGACTATCTACTATGGTGACTCTATCCCATCTCTAGTAGAAGAGAACAGAAGAAAATCACAAAGGAATTAATTGGAAAGCTGAAAATAAGGTCTGACTGTTAAATTAACTAGCTGTGGATTGGGTCAAGTTCTTAATCTCCTAAATGTAAATGTTATCATATGTATAATAGAAATGATAATAAGGATCATTTTGAGAATCAAAAGAATTTCTGTATGTGGAATTCTTTTATATTTTAAAATATTATTCATGTGTAATCATTTACTGGACATCTTCAAAGATTGCACCTAAATGTGGAATGTCAAAAAATAAGATCTAAAAATCTTCTTTTGATAGCTTTGCCTCAGGTTTATGTAAAAGCACACTTAAAAATACCCTCTATATAAGTTCTTTTCAAAATTTTAGACATGTGCAGATCATCTCAAAATTCTGATTCAGTGGGTCAAGGATGGGTCCTGTGATTCAAGACAACTCAAAGTATGAGCCAGGATCTGTGTCTATCTTGGAACCATTGTCCCCAGTCCATGGCAATGGGATAAGGAGCTTGTACTAGAATGTGAATCAACACAATGATTCCTTCATAAAGTCTGGTTATGAAAAAAAAAATGTCAGCTCTACAAAACAGAGTCCTTGGTGATGTAGGAAATTTCCATCTGGCTGAAACTCCTTATCCCAGTGTCAACTGGGAAACAATCAGTTTCATCAGGTACTTTGGGTAACATTGTTTTAGATGGACATAAGGGAAAGCATTTAGATGTCACTTTATTTTTAGTTTGTTGCAAAATCAGTGTCAATCTGAAGTCTCTAAAGCAATGGTGCTTTGGGAAAAGTGCTATTATCTAATAATTAATCAGCAAGATGTTGTACTCTAACAGATCTGAGTCAAAATTCCTATTTTGCCACTTAATAGCAGTAATTTTTTTTAACTTCTCTGAACCTCATTTTTCTCAGCTTCAAAATGAGACTAATGATACTTATCTCATAGATATCTTTCTCCTTAATTTACCCTTTCAAAAAATATACATTACATTCTAAATAATGGGGTAGTAAAAGTGAATAAGACAAAGTTACTGTTATAAGTGGGACCATGATCATGGTCAAATGAGAAAATAAACGTAAAAGAGTTTGGCAGTAACTTTTCCTTTTCTAACTCAATTTTTTTCTCTCTTTAAATATACATCCTACTCCCAATTAAATATGACCATGGTGAGTTAGGCTTGACTTTTATACTATTATGAAAACAAAATCTGAGATAATGAAACAATATCTGATAAGCAATATCATATTAAAGGCATATTATTTGAGGCTAAGTTGAGAAGAGCCTAAAGCCTATGTTTGACAGCATCTAAATTATGAAATACTGGGTAAGTTACTTAACCTCCTTGGCTTCAATTTCCTTCTGTAAACACAAGGATGCTAAGTTCTATTTCATGGTACTGTTCAAAAGATTAACTGATATTTTGGTAAAGACCTTGGTGCATAGGAAGCACCCCAAAATTATATCTCCTTAATTACTAGGGACCTACTTCTACATTAGACCATTTAGATATAGTTGGCATGGATTGTTGTAACCCCAATATTTTTCTCACCAAAGAAAAGGATTGCACGTGATTTTCAATGTATTTATAATTCACATTTTAGGTCATGGCACTAATAGTTAATCAACACTTGTTGAAAGAAAAGAAAGAAAGGATCAGAGGAATACAGAACGAAGGCAAAGAAAGAAAGTTCAGGATAACAAAGACCTCAATTTATAGAAGCGACTGCATAATATCATCAATGTGATCAGGTTGACATCAGCTCATTGTACTCAAGTTACAATAGTGAACGCGATATTCAGCTCCCCTTCCACTAGCCTGGCCTAATACGGGAAATGATTGCTAGACTAGTAGTATGTATGTGCCTAGGAATATGGGTTGCTCTATCACTGTGTCCTTTTTATGTCATTCATCCTATGGGTAAAAGAGGACTGAAGCTAATATCACTTTAAGTCTGTGACCCACATAGTGCCTCAATAATTAATACCATCACTAGACAGTGATTTCCTCAAAATATAGTCTTCATATATATCCAAAAAAATAAATTCCTTATCCCAAAGTTATGACTTTATTCTTCCTTGTAAAATTAGACTCCTGAAAAAAATTTAGAAGTTGTCTCATGCTATTCTCTAGGTTAAGCGTAAAGACAGTAAACAATTCAGAGAATGGTTTATGATTTCTTTCATAAAAGCATCTGAGATTGAAAAATCAAAACTTTTCCCATCATCTCATTTTGATATAAACTCATACAAAGAAGAGATTTTCCTATGCCCAACTAACAGAGCCATGCTTTAAAGTAAGATAACCCTGTTTCCTCTTATCTGGTATGGTCTTCTCTAGTCACAGAAAGCGTGTAAGCCTCGTCTTTATTAGGCCCAGTCAGAGGTAAAGTGTAAAGTGTGATTAGAACGTCCTCCATATATCCCTGTCTTTACCCACTTCTCACTCCTATTTAGGGGTCTATGCTCCCAGGACCTCTCAGGAGGTGGTGATGGTATATTCCTACCCCACACACTCATACATTACATATACTGTCACCTTCCCCCACCCTCCCACAAAGAAGTACCATACACACTAGGAAATCTTCCCCTTTAAATCTGTCCCATTTCCCCTTATTTCACTTCTCAAAATAATAAGTAAATTAGGAAATGCCAAAGCTCTATATTTTATATTTTAACCAAATTATTTTGAAATCTTCTAGAATCTTAGAGATATGAGCTACTTTACTATGATGATCATTATTGCCAAATATACAACCAGCCCCATTTTCTAGTTGGTTTCATAATTATACTAAGAGACAAAAGGTGGTAACTTCCATAATGACAATAGACAAAAAAGACACAAATAATCCAATGGGACCTAATTAAACTCAAAAGTTTCTGAACAGCACAGGAAACTATTTTAAAAAAAAAAACAAAAAGATAACCCACAGAATGGGAGAAAATTTTTGCAAATGACTCAACCAACAAAGGTTTAATCTCCAAAATATACAAACAACTCGTACAACTCAACAAAAACAAACAAACAAACAACCCAATTGGTAAATGGGCCAAAGACCTAAATAGACATTTCACCAAAGAAGACATACGGATGGCCAGCAGGCACATGAAAAAATGCTAAACATCACTAATTGTTAGAAAAATGCAAATCAAAACTACAATGAGGTATCACTTCAAACTAGTTAGAATAGCTGTCACTAGCAAGTCAGCAAATAACAAATGCTGGAGAAGTGTGGAGAAAAGGGAACCCTCCTACAATGTTGGTGGGAATGTAAGTGGATATAACTGCTATGGAAAACAGTATGAAAATACCTCAGAAAACTAAATATGACCCAGAAATCCCACTCCTGGGCATATATCCAGACAAGAATTCCACTGAAAAAGATACAGCCACCTGTATGTTCATCACAGCACTATTCACAATAGCCAAGGCATATAAACAACCTAAATGTCCACCAACAGGTGAATGGATCAGGAAGATGTGGTATATATATACAATGGAATACTACTCGACCATAAAAAGGACACAGTAATGCAATTTGCAGCAACATGGATGGAACTAGAGACTCTCATACTGAGTGAATTAAGTCAGAAAGAGATAGACAGACAATATACAGTATCACTTATAGGTGGAGTCTAGAATATGGCACAAATGACCTATCTACAAAACAGAAAAGATCATGGACATGTAGGACAGACTTGTGTTTGCCAGGGGGGAAGGTAGGGAGCAGGATGGATTGGGAGTCTGGGGTTAATAGATGAAAACTCTTGCACTTGGAGTGGATGAGCAATGAGATCCTGCTATATAGTACAGGGAAGTTTATCCAGCCACTGTGATGAACATGATGGAAGGTAATGTAAGAAAAAGATGTATATGTATAACTGGGTTACTTTGCTGTACACAGAAGAAATTGACAGAACATTGTAAATTGATCATAATAAAAAATTTTTAAAAAAGAAAAAATCTAAATGCAATGCTATGGAAATTGAACAGAGAGAGGAAAAGGTTATTCCTGACTATGAAAAAAATCACAAAAAAAATTCTTGGAAGAGTTAATATATGCACAGGACATTAAAGAGCAATTAGGATTCCTATAGATTGAAGAATTCCTATACACTGAGAAATGTTATTTTTCCACACACCTATGGTTAATTAATCAATGACAAAGGGGGAAAAAATGTATGATGGAGAAAAGACAGTCTCTTCCATAAGTGGTGCTGAGAAAACTAGACAATTACATGTAAAGAATGAGATTCAAATATTTCCATATACCATATAAAAATAAACTCAAAATAGATTACAGACCTAAATTTAAGACCTGTGAAACCATAAAATTCCTAGAACACAAGAAGAACACTCTTTGACATAAATTTTAGCAATATTTTTTGGAACTGTATCCTAAGGAAAAATAAATAAAAACAAAAATAAACAAATGGGACCTAATAAGCTTAAAAGCTTTCACTCAATAAAGGAAGCCATCAACAAAATGAAAAGACAACCCATGGAATGGGAGCAAATATCTGCAAATGGTATGACCAACAAAGGGTTAGTATCAAAATATAACTCAATATCAAAAAACAAACAAATAGGCAGACAACAAGCCAATCAAAACATGGGAAGAATTCCAAGGAGATATAACAATTGTAAATACACATGCACCCAACATGGGATCACTTCAATATATAAGGCAGCTGTAACAGCCTTAAAGGAGAAATTTACAATAACACAGTAATAGAAGGGACTTTAACACCCCACTTATGCCAATGGGCAGATCATACAGATAGAAAATCAACAAGGAAACACAAGCCTTAAATGATACATTAGACCAGATGGACATAATAGATATTTATAGAATTTTCCATCCAAAAACAGCAGGATACACATTCTTCTCAAGTGCACACAGAACAATCTCTAGGTTGGATCACTTCTGGGACACAAATCGAGCCTCAGTAAATTTAGGAAAATTGAATATTAGCCATCTTTTCTGACTATAAGACTAGAAATTAACAATAAGAAAAAAAACTGAAAAAACAAACATATGGCGACTAAACAACATGCTACTAAACAACCAAATGATCACTGAAGAAATCAAAGAGGAAATTAAAAAAATACCTAGGAGCAAATGACAACAGAGACACAACCATCAAAAACCTATGGGATGCAGTAAAAGCAGTTTTAAGAGGGAAGCTTATAGAAATTCAATCATACCTCAGGAAAGAAGAAGAATCTCACATAAGCAACCTAACTTTATACCTAAAGCAACCAGAGAAAGAACAACAGACAAAACCAAAATTAGAACTCAAAATTAGCAGAAGGAAAGAAATCATAAAGATCAGAGAAATAAAGGAAATAGAAATGAAGAAAACCATAAAAAAGATCAATGAAATGAAAAGCTGGTTATTTGAAAAAATCAACAAAATTGATAAACCCTTAGCTAGCCTCATCAAGAAAAAAAGAGAATGGACTCAAATCAATAAAATTAGAAATGAAAAAGCAGAAGTTACAATGGACATACATAAATACAAAGAATCATGAGACTACTATAATAACTATATGCCAATAAAATGGACAACCTAGAAGAAATGGACAAATTCTTAGAAAAGTACAATCTTCCAAGACTAAACCAAAATGAAATATAAAAGATGAATGAACCAAAAACAAGTCCTGAAATTGAAACTCTGATTAATAAACTTCCAACAAACAAAAGTTCAGGACCAGATGGCTTCGCACCAAATTCTATCAAAAATTTAGAGAAGAGTTTACACTATCCTTCTGAAACTATCCCAAAAAAATTGCAGAGAAAGGAACATTTGCAAATTCATTCTATGAGGCCACCATCACCCTGATAACAAAACCAGAGATACCACAAAAATAAATTATAGGCCCAAATCACTCATAAACATTAAATGAAAAATTCTCAGCCAAATACTAGCAAACCGAATCCAGCAATACATTAAAAGGAGTGTACACCATGATTGAGGGGGATTTATTCCAGCTATGCCAATATTTTTAAACATCTGCAAACCAATCTGTGTGAAGAATAAAACTGAAGAATAAAAACCATATGATCCTCTCAATAGATGCAGGAAAGCTTTTGACAAAATCCAACACTCATTTCTGATAAATCTCTCCAGAAACTATGCATACAAGGAACCTACCTCAACAAAATAAAGGTTACATATAGCAAGACCACAGCTAACATCATTCTCAATGGTGAAGAGCTAAAAGAATTCTTGCTAAGATCATGAACAAGAATATAAGGATGTCCACTTTCGCTACTTCTATTCAACATAGTTTTGGAAGTCCTAGCCATGGCAATCAGAGCAGCAAAAGAAATAAAAGGAATCCAAATTGGAATGGAAGAAGTACAACTATCACTGTTTGCAGATGACATGATACAATAGCTAGATAATCCTAAAGATGTTACCAGAAAACTGTTAGAGCTCATCACTGATTTTGGTAAAACTGCAGAATACAAAATTAATACACAGAAATCAACTGTGTTTCTATATAACTAACAATGAAAGATCAGAAAAAGAAATTTTGGAAACCATCCCATTTACCATCACTCAAAAAAATATACCAATAAATAAATATACCTAAAGACAAAAGACCTGTACTCTGAAAAATGAAAGACACTGATGAAAGAAACCAAAGATGACACAAACAGATGGAAAGATATACCATGCTCTTAGATTGGAAGAATAAATGTTGTCAAAATGACTATACTACTCAAGGCAATCTACAGATTCAGTGCAAACCCTATCAAATTACCAAGGACATTTTTCACAGAACTATAACAAAATATTTTTAAAGTTTGTTTGGAGGCACAAAAAACTCAGAACAGCCAAAGCAATCCTAAGAAAGAAAAACAGAGCTGGAGGAATCAGTCTCTGTGACTTCAAAGCTACAGTCATGAAAAAAAAAATATGGTACTGACACAAAAACAGAAATTTAGATCAGTGGAAGAGAATGGAGAGCCCAGAATTAAAATCATGCACCTTTTGTCAACTAATCTATGGAAGAAGAGGCAAGAACATACAATGGAGAAAAGACAGTCCCTTCAATAAGTGGTGCTGGGAAAACTGGACAGCTACATGTAAAAGAATGAAATTAAAACACTCTCTAATACCATACACAAAAATAAAATCAAAATGGATTAAAGACATAAATATGAGACCAAATACTATTCCTCGTAGAGGATCATACAAATACAATACAAATACTCTTTGAGGAAAATATAGGCTGAACACCCTCTACCATAAATCTCAGCAGTACCTTCTCAGATCTATCTCAGTAATGAAAATAAAAACAAAAATAAACAACTAGGACCTAATTAAACTTAAAAGTTTTTGCACAATAAAGGAAACCCTAAACAAAATGAAAAGACAATCACAGAATGGGAGAAAATTTTTGCAAATGAAGTGACTGACTGACAAGGGATTAATCTCCAAAATACATAAACACTTCCTGCAGCTCTATATCAAAAAAACAAACAGCCCCATCAAAAGTGAGAAGATCTGAACAGAAAAGTCTCCAAAGAAGATATACAGATGGCCAAAAAACACAGGAAAAGATGTTCAACATCACTAATTATTAGAGAAATGCAAATAAAAATTACTATGAGATACCATCTTACACCAGCCAGCATCAAAAAGTCTACAAGCAGGAAATGCTGGAGAGGGTGTGGAGAAAAGGGAACTCTCTTACACTGTTGGTAGGAATGTAAATTGGTGCAACCACTATGGAAAACAGTATGGAGATTCCTCAAAAAAGTAAAAGTAGAATTACCACATGATACAGCAATCCCCCTCCCAAGCATCTACCTAAAGAAAACCATGACTTGAAAATATACATGTACTCCAATAGTCAGTTCACTATATACAATAATCAAGATATGGAAGCAACCTAAATGTTCATTGACAGAGGAGTGATTAAAGATGGTGTGTGTGTGTGTGCGCGTGTGTGTGTGTGTGCATGTGTGTGTGTGTGTAATGGACTATTACCCAGCCATAAAAGATAATGAAATAATGGCTTTTACAGCAACATGGATGGACCTAGAAATTATCATGCTAAATGAAGTTATTCAGACAGTGAGACACAAACATCATATGCTATCACTTATATATGGAATCTAAAAATAGGTTACAATGAACTTATTTGCAGAACAGAAAGAGACTCACAAACTTTAAAAAACTTGTGGTTACCAAAGGAGACAGGTTGTAAGGGGGAGGGCTGGGCTGGAGGTTTGGGATGGAATGTTCTATAATTAGGTTATGATTATGGTTATACTACTATAAATATAATAAAATTCATTGAATTTTTAAAAGTGTGCATAAGATCTCAACAGACATTTTTCCAAGGAAGACATAGATAGCCAACAGGCCTATGAAACAATACTCAACACCACTAATTATTAGAGAAATACACATAAAAAAAAAACAAAGTGATATCACCTCATACCTGTCAGAATGACTATCATAAAAACATCTATGTAACAAATTTTGGCAAGGATGTGGAGACAACAACACTGCTACAATTCTGGTGGGAATATAAATTGGTGCAGCCACTATGGAAAACAGTATGGAGATGACTCAGAAAACTAAAAACAGAACTACCATATTATATAGCAATTCTACTGCTTAGTATATATCTGAAAAAGAAAATGAAACATTATTTTGAAAAGATACATGCACTCTAATGTTCATAGCAACACAATTTACGATAGCCAAGATGTGGAAGCAACCCAAGTGTCTATCAACAGTCAGATGCATAAAGAAGATGGTAGTATGTGTGTATATGTATGTATGTATTTATGTGTGAGTGTGTAATCATGGGTACATGCACACACATTGGAATATTATTTGGCCATGAAAAAAATGAAATTCTGTAATTTGCAGCTGTAGATGGACCTAGGGAATATTATGTTAGTGAAATAAGTGAGATAGAGGAAAAACAAGCACTGTATGATATCACTTATATGTGAAGTCTAAAAAAATAATACAAATAAATGTATATAGCAAAACAGACAGAGATAAAAAAAAAACAAATTAATAGTTACCAGATTGGAGGAGGGAGGGGAAAATTAGGGGGTTTAAGAGATACAAACTACTATGAATAAAATAGATAAGCAACAAGGAAACATTATATAGCAAAGGGAATTATAGCCATTATCTTATAACAACTTTTAATGGAATATAGTCTGTAAGAGTATGAATCATTGTGCTGAAATGAACATAAAATTATAAATCACAAACAATACTTTAATAAAAAGAGGTCATTGTTATATAGAGTTTTTATCAATATAATAGAATGCAGTGTTGCATTTAAGTTTATGCAGCTTGATCTGTGATGATTAAGAACCCATATAATATATATTGCCACCATATAGCTCTCCAAAGTAAAAAGTTCAATATATTCTGTAAATTTGTTATAAAATAAATGAAACACACCCTACTAAACCTTTCAAGAAACTCAGGTTATCAAAATGGTCCCAGAGAGAGGAAAGGAAAAAGAGCAGTGAGGAAGAAGATGAAAAATTACTCAAACCAATGAAAATTTTGAGTGTAGTTTAGCACATTTCTTATTTATATGATAAGATATATTTAGAAGAGGATGGAGGAATCACAGTGGGTGCTATTGCTGTGAGCATTGATTTTTTTCTGTCTCCTACCCACCACAGGCAAAATTATAGCTCTTGGAAACCTGATTGTCCTATGTTAAACACTGTAATTTCTAATATAATTAGCCAATAAATAACAACATAAATTAATTGTTGTATTTAAATACTAATGAGATTCATTTCTACTGAGCTTTGGCATATTTCACATAAGCATTAATGTGCCTCAAATCGAGAAAATAAACTAAACCACAGCAATCTTATGGAAAATTTTACCTTGTAAAGAGCACATCTTTGTGGTGAGATTTAAATAAGCCTACTTTATATGGAAATTTGGGTGTGTTCAAGCCATTGAGTATATTTTTATTCAGTAAGTTTTTTTTATTGTTCATTTGCTCATTAGGCTATGATTAATGTCATGCTTATTTTCACATGTAGTTAGAAAACTAACATGTACATAGAATAAGAAAGAAGAGCAGAAATAAAGATTTTAAAAAGCTAACAATAAAGTCATCAGTACAGAATTACTTCAAGCTCCCCTATCATGGAGGGGGACAAAAATTATTCAACAATCACATTTATGACTGAGAAAATAAAAAACAGTTCTGCTAATCCCAAATATGATGATTCTGGTAAATATTGGGGTTTGCGTAGTGAATGTGAGTATAACCTGACTATTTTACATGTATTTCTATTATGATTTTTGCAGACTTCCTTTAAAAAAAATCAAAAAAATGGGAAACTCAATGGACTTGTAGGTCCATTTTTTAATAGAACTGTCAAAAGATTACACCCCACAGGGAGTTGCCATTGTGGCTCAGTGGTAATGAATCCAGCTAGTATCCATGAGGATGTGGGTTTGATCCCTGGCCTCGCTCAGTGGGTTAAGGATCCAGCATTGCCATGAGCTAGGTGCAGCTCACAGATGTGGCTTGGATTTGGTGTTGCTGTGGCTATGGTGTAGGCTAGCAGCTGCAGCTCCAATTCAACCTCTATGCTGGAAACTTAAATATGTCACGTGTGTGGCCCTAAAATAAAGCAGAAAAAAAAAAAAGGACTATGGCCTACAAAATTTTAATACTTCTTTTCCAAAAGTAATCCAGAGAGAATATTTGGGTTATAGTAGGATGGATTCAATTATAAGAAAAACTTGGAAAAAATGGATTTCCATGCCTTCTATTGTACATTCAGTTATAATTGTGTAATAAGTCAATTTGGTGTTATCATAAAGCATTTGCATACTTGTTTTATTTACAGACTATCTACTGGTAATTCTATTGGCTGCAAATACAACATAAGTACAACCAGAGGCCAAAAACATATGTTCTCAAGGTCAAACACTAGGTTAGGAGCTACTGGGGCAAGATAAAATTTATTTTTATCAAAGTAACTACTATAATTTATTCATTGAGTTACAAGAAAGGCATTTATAATAGCCATTAAAGACTCCAATCTTCTATTTGTAGGGAAAGCTGGTGTTCTCTAGTAGTCCCAACTCTTCCATTATAAGATTCCTGTCTTTTGAATAGCTGATAAATTGTAAGTCAGACTTGGCCTAAACACTCCCAGAGAAGGGAAACACAGGAAACTCATAAATCACCAGAGAACATATTTCTACCTATTGACCCTAATTTTCCTTTGGGGGTAGGGAAGCAAGCAAATGAAAACAAAAAGCTAGTTACTTCTAGAAAATAAGTGTTCAATTATGTAAAGACTCTTTGATAAAATCTTAGAGAATTATAGTTACAGATTCAACCTAACCTTTGCTGAGAATATATATTCAGGTCCTACTGAAATGTTAAGATTGGCAATGAAACACAATCTTAAGGAGTTCCCGGTGTGGCTCAATGGAAACGAATCTGACTAGCATCCATGAGGACACAGGTTTGATTCCTGACCTCGCTCAGTTGAAGTAAGGATCCAGGGCTTCCATGAGCTGTGGTGTAGGTTGCGGATGCAGCTCAGATCCGGCATTGCTGTGGCTGTGGTGCAGGCCAGCGGCTACAGTTCCAACTAGACCCCGAGCCTGGGAACCTCCATATGCTGTGGGTGCAGCCCTAAAAAGATTAAAAAAAAAAAAAAAGAAAAGAATGTTAAGGGGTTGATTCCAGGCCTTCATACAATCTATTAAATAAACACCATCCATATATCAGGTATTGCTTAAGACATGAGCACCCAGAGTAAATGAATTAACCTCTTTGCCCTCAGAAAGCTTTTGGCAGGAAAAAATATATATTAGATATGTACACTCAAAAAATATTGTCACTAGCTTTCTCAATGACTACAGTAAAACCCAAATTCCTTCCCATCATCAGCCTCATCTCATACCATGTCCCACATCCTATGAGCAGTGACCTTGTTTTATTACTTGAGAAGGCAAAGCACCCTTCAATTTCCACTTGAGGAATTTTGTACAAGTTGATTGACCTTCTGAGAATGTTCTGCCCCATGATATTCATATGGCAGAGTCTTTTTCATGGTTCAAGTGTCAGCTTAAAGAGGTTTTCTCCAACAACCTCTAAAAGTAGGCCACTTCTTCAGTTATTCTCTTATGGGGCATTCTTCTTTTTTCCTTCATAGATTTGCCTTAAGTGATAACTAGTACGATTTTTAAAAATATTTATTTGTATTTGTTTCCCCCAAACCAGGATTTATTACTTCATTCAAATGTATTTATAAAGAGTCTACTGTGTACCAGGCATTGTTCTATTTGGGCCTTGGGACTATGGAAATGGACAAAAAGATTTGTTTCCAGTACTGCTTTTTTTCACTATTTAGGGCCACCCCTGTTGCATTAGGAAGTTCCTAGGATAGGGGTCAAATCAGAGCTGCAGTTGTTGGCCTACACCACAGCCATAGCAATTGGGATCCAAGCCTAATTTGCTACCTACACCACAGCTCATGGCAAAGCTAGATCCTTAACCCACTGAGTGAGGCCAGGGATCAAACCCACACCCTCATGGATACCAGTTGGGTTCATTACAGCTGAGCCACAATGAGAACTCCAAGTTTCCAACACTCTTGATGTCTGTATTTTAGAAGGTAAAGATAGAAAACCAATGGAGAAAACAATGTATGAATTGTACCAACGTGGATAGACTTGAAGGGTATTATGCTAAGTGAAATAAGACAGACAGGACAAGTACAATATGATACCACATACATGTGGAATCTAAAAAATAAAACAAACTAGTAAACATAATAAAAAGAAACAAGAGTTCCTGTCATGGCTTAGTGGGTTAAGAATCCAACATATATGCACTGCTACATAAAACAGATAACCAAAAAGGACCTACTGTAACACAAGGAACTATATTCAATATTCTGTAATAACCTGTATAGGAAAAAAAAATCTGAAAAAAATAGATATACATGTATGTATAACTGAATCACTTTACCGTACACTTGAATCTAAAACAACATTGTAAATCAAGTATACTTCAATAAAAAATAAATTTAAATTTAAAAAATTCATTTGAAACTCAAAATTTCTAACCATAAAAAATGGAATACAAAATTTTAACCAGGAGGATTTTAACAGTGAAAGTTACCAAAGTCTTAAATTGACTGATAAAAATAAATATGATACAGAAATACAGTTAAGTGTTTGTATGTTGAACTAATATTGCTAATGCAGTGAAAAACTCAATTATTGGTTCTACTAGCTTTTTTTGTATATAAATAGAGACTCTATAGAGGCAGTCAGTTCATCCTTGAATAATAACAATTTCCCTTTGTCCCTGAATATCAGGCTCCAGAAATTATATCAAGAAAGTAGAAAGAAAAAGAGAGGAGTTCCCGTCGTGTGCAGTGGTTAACAAATCCGACAAGGAATCATGAGGTTGTGGGTTCGATCCCTGGCCTTGCTCAGTGGGTTAAGGATCCAGCATTGCCATGAGCTGTGGTGTGGGTAGCAGATGAGGCTCGGATCCCATATTGCTGTGGCTCTGACGTAGGCCGGTGGCTACAGCTCTGATTGGACCCCTAACCTGGGAACCTCCATATGCTGCAGCTCAAGAAAATGCAAAAAGACAAAAAAGAAAAAGAAAAACTCCCCAATGACTCAGGAATAGGCAACATAAACTTATTTCTCCAATGTTCCTTTATTTCGACTGGCCATTCCTCCAAGAATCAGACCTCACTTAGCACAGTGGTACATGATAAATTAAAGTTCATCGAAAGAATTAACAGAGATCAATTGATGCTTCATACAAAAGCAATTTAAATGCATAATACAAGTTACTTATTAATATTATTTGGGTTTGAGATTACCTGTGACTATTCTGTTTAGTGTTTTATTTTCACTTTTTTTTAACTTACAAATTTAGTGTATTTTCTTTAGAATCTTTATGAATCATGTTTCACATCTTAACCTTTGAAAAGTTACTTATAAAAATGTGCCATGTCATTTCATGATTTTTATTTCCATGAGAAAGAGAGAAATAATGAAAAGTTTAAATGAGTTAAAAGTTTAAAATCATCTTCCACCTTCTTGTGAATTATGTACTTGCAACAAGAAAAATGGAGCTATTGAATTGAAAGAACAGATCTTGAAAAGTTTTAGTTCTCAAAAGTGCCTAACCTGGCCTCGCCATCACTGATGCTGACAGGCTAAGGAAACTCTCAAGACAGTGTATCATGTGGATCACTCCTGTTGCTCAAGCAAGTTTCATACACCTTATGACAGGCTTCAGGTAAATAGTACATAAGGTCTCACCAACCAAGCCTGCATCTTTAATTTATCCAGCTCCCAAACAGAAAGGCAAAATGTCTTTAAAGAAATTAAAATAATGGGAGTTCCCATTGTGGTGCAGTGAAAATGAATCCGACCAGTACCTGTGAGGACATGGGTTCAATCCGTGGCCTTGATCAGTGGGTTAAGGATCTGGTGTTGCCATGAGCTGTGGTATATGTCACAGACACGGCTCAGATCTGGCATTGCTATGACTGTGGCATCGGCCAGCAGCTGTTGCTGTGATTAGACCCCTAGCCTGGGAACTTTCATATGCCACAGGTATGCTCCCCCCAAAAACAAAGCAAGCAAGGAAGGAAGGAAGGAAGGAAGGAAGGAAGAAAAAAGGAAAAGAAAGAAAGGAGGAAATGGATAAAAGGAGAAAAGGACAGGGAGGGTAAGACCAGAGAAATTGAGTTTTATAGTTAATTTGTATGCAGTTGCTTATGCATATCTACTAGTTTTGCCCCTTCCATAACTTTGTTTTTATAAAGGCAGGCAGTCTGTTTGCCTATAACAAACATAGCTTTATTGGTCTTTGCAAAATAATAACTGGTGAGAGAGAGGGATGTTTGTTACAAATATTCAGCAAAATGCGTGTGTCTTTAAACAGTACTGATTTCAGTGGGATATACAATGAGCTGCCTTCAAGGCGACTCATTTTATATAATCATTAAAAGATATACAACCCCCACCCCCTTCCCATGGCTTTAATAATTTATACCATGGCTTGGTAACTTAAATGTGTTGGTTTTCAGTTGTGTTGATGCGGTTATATCCACAGTTAATGACTAAATGGACAGTCCCTACAGAGTCAAAGGGCTGGGTGCTGATTGAATTACTTTACTGTTCCAGGCCTCCACTGCCTACTCACTACCTCCCCCATGCATTTTTTTTTTTATTTTATTTTCCCACTGTACAGCAAGGGGGTCAGGTTATCCTTAGATGTATACATTGCAATTACAGTTTTTTCCCCCACCCTTTCTTCTGTTGCAACATGAGTATCTAGACATAGTTCTCAATGCTATTCAGCAGGATCTCCTTGTAAATCTATTCTAGGTTGTGTCTTTTTAAAGTAGTTACGCTTCCATGTAAATCCGCTACTGAAACTTTGATGATAAAAATAATTTCCTTCAGTTCAGTATCCTGAGTTGTTTTAATATTTAGCAAACAACTCTCCAGAGTCACGTTTACTCTCTCATTTTTTTCTGTTTCATTCTTACTGGAAAGCACAGGACAGAGGCATTTTGAAATTTTGCTCTGAAGTTTCTAAGTATGATCTCCTTTTGATGGGATTGATTTGGAAACCACTCCAGCTCACTAGGGAGGCCTTTACTGCACTCACTTGTAACTATTTCTAATATGACCTTAAAAATAATTCTCTAAATTTTCCACAGGCGGCAAACAAATATAAATTCTCCAAATATCATTTTTTTTCAATTTTTGGTACCAAAAAACCTGGATCTTTATTCAACTCCTCCTTCTTTGTTGGAGTTTTTTATATATATATTGTCAACAAAACTATAATTGCTATATAAGGCTATAATTTTAAAAGAAAATGAAAAAACCCACATTGTATAGAAAGCTTCCAAAGGGGAAAAAACTCAAGTTTGGAAAACATCCAATAGAATGTAATTTAAATTTGAGAAAACACTTCGGAAGATTTATTTTTTTAGAAAGTGTTATATTTGAAAAATTGGAATACAGAGCCTAATTAATGTTTAATACTGGCAGACAAATGCAAAGAGGAAAGCAGCCAAATATCACTGTCCATTTCCCTAAAAAGAAATAGAAACTTCATAATCAATCAATATGAAGCATTTATTGTGTAATTTATTGCATATCCATCATTAGTCTGTGTGTTGTGGGGAATACAGAAGAATGAGAAAACAGACGCATTACCTCCTTGGAATACAACGTAAAATGATTCAAAGGACAAGCTTATTTTTACCTCAATACCTGTTGACCTCAACTTGCTCTGAACCTGATTTATAGAATTTAAACTGACTCTAGAAGGCTAACTAGAGTCTGACTAGAAGAGTGGGGCCATTAGGAGTACGTTCAAGGAGGGGAGAACCACAGGGTTACTTGTAGGGCCATTTTTTCAGCCTGATTAGAGTTCTGCATGTTTACCATATGGTAAGAGGAAGTTAGGCTGGGTCTGCTATGTTGAGTCCAGAAGACATGTAAAAATGTTGTGCTAAAATTCAAAGAGTTACTGAAATTTTTACACAGGAAAATGAGGAAATAAAATTGTCATATACAATAATTGCAAGAACCAATTATTGTAAACAGAAAACAATTGAAACAACTGTGTTATAGTCCAGGCATAAAGGAATAAAAGCATAACTAGGGCTCGGACTTCAAGAACAGAGAGAAAGTGATAGTAATGGATGACATTTTGAAGAAGGCGAGAACCCACCAAATATGGGAAATTAAATAAAAGAACTACTCCAAAGTTATTTCATAGAATCCATCCCAGATAACAGAGGAAAAGGTAGTTCTTCTGGCAGAATCAGGGAAGATTGGATGAACAATTGCTTAAACAAAGGGGTGTGTGTGTGTGTCTGTGTAGGGTGGGGGCTGATGTTGCTGAAGTGGTAGAAGGAGAGACTGGATAATATGATAGGTTTTCTTTTTTTTTTTTTTTAAATTTTATTTTCCCACTGTACAGCAAGGGGGTCAGGTTATCCTTACATGTATACATTACAATTACAGTTTTTCCCCCACCATTTCTTCTGTTGCAACATGAGTATGTAGACATAGTTCTCAATGCTATTCAGCGGGATCTCCTTGTAAATCTATTCTAGGTTGTGACTGATAAGCCCAAGCTCCCGATCCCTCCCACTCCCTCCCCCTCCCATCAGGCAACCACAAGTCTCTTCTCCAAGTCCATGATTTTCTCTTCTGAGGAGATGTTCATTTGTGCTGGATATTAGATTCCAGTTATAAGTGATATCATATGGTATTTGTCTTTGTCTTTCTGGCTCATTTCACTCAGTATGAGATTCTCTAGTTCCATCCATGTTGCTGCAAATGGCATGATGTCATCCTTTTTTATGGCTGAGTAGTATTCCATCGTGTATATATACCACATATGATAGGTTTTCATTTGTAACACTGACTTGCGGCTGAAGGCAAGACATTCAAAGGATAATTTCTAAGAGACAGTTGGAAAAAACCCAAGAGCAAAAAGCAATAAAATATTCTAGGAAGCCTGAAGCCAATCAGCTGCCATTCAGTGCATCTTCCTAAAAGGAGTATGCTTTTTCTTTACCTACTTGATATTTTATGTATTACTCTTACCTTAATGATTTCTTCCATGCCTATCACATAGGGCTGGTGACGATATCATACATAAATAAATTCACTTCATAAATTGTGAATCTACATGTCACCATTACATCCTATGTTATCTTTATTTTTTTTTAAAGCTGCCATATCCACACTCTTTGAGTGTGAGTTACGTAAAAGTGACTTCCTTACAGAGATACTGTTTTATAAAGGAGAAGAGGGGTATAACTCTTTAGTGGAGAAAGCTGACCAAAACTACCTCAGCCAGGTGATCAACGCTGATGTCATGTTCACATTATGTGCCCTTGATATGGTGGAATGAAAATGGCACTCTACTCCTGTTTTCTTTCTCCAGAAGACCCATAGATAGACCCATAGACTGGTTCCTCAGTCTGATCATAAGAAAAAACATCAGACAATTCCCAACTGAGAGAAAATACTTGCGCAGTACTTTTCAACAGTGTCAAGGTCATCAAAAATGAGGAAAGTCTGAGAAACTTTCACAATAAAAGAGTCTAATGAGCTATGAATGCTGAATGTACTATGCTCTCTTAGATAGGACCCAGGAATAGAAATAAAAGAGGGACATAAAGTTTGAAAAAAGGAAATGTGATTACTAAAGCATGAAGTTAATGTTTCAACATCAATTCATTAATGGTGACAAACATGCCGTACTAATATAAGATAGTAATAATAAGGAAAATTGGAGTGGGGTATGTGTGGGGTACAATTTTTATGAGTTTTCTGAAATCAAGAGGTATTATAAACTAAAAGTTTGAGGATTTAAAACATAAGGAAACTGCATAAGGCAGGCAAAAGGAATAATTAGAAGAAAAGAAGACTTTTACTAAGGCGTGAAATTTAACACTTTTTAAAAACTGCAATATAAATTTCCTAACTCGAAAAATCTCTTCAAGGGTAAACCTCTTGGGCAGGAGATAAATGTTGGGGATTTAAAGCCAAACAAGTTAGATACTTTGGAAATATGCTCTGGAAAAATGAAAGTAAGATAGCTTCTTAAATGTTCTAAAGTAGTTGTTCTAATATAACATCTGTTCTAGGATTTTGTTGTTTGACTTTCTTGTTCTTTACTAAAGTATTTATATTTGAAATCCCATTATGAAATTATTCTTCTCCAATGTTTATGAAATGCATTAGAAAACACATTTTTAAACCCAATACTTAAATGCACAAAAGTTTTACTGTTTTCTACATTCCTTTTGAATTCAAGAGAATCCACTTTACTTATTTATTCTCAGAATAGCTATGCTTCTGTTAATAAATATTATCTATCTGAGAATAATCTCTAGGAATTACCCCTAGTAATTCTATAGTCCCTCCAGAAATTACTCTTCTTATTCCAACTATTATTTTATTCTTTAGTTTCAACTTAAAATATACAAAATTCATTAATGAGAACTTATCTTTCACTTGAAATTTCCAGTCTGAATTTTAGATACTGCAGCCTCAAGTTCTGGCTAAGAAAATGGAAATACCTGCAAAACTTGGATGGGTGTATTTTTAGCCTGTTGAAATCTGCAACTAGGATGGGTACCTGCAAATTAGGTGTCTGTGGCTCCAACCCCAAACCAATATAAGTGGGAGGTTTCATTAAGTCTGAATAAAAAGCAAGCCATATGCAAATTTTCATAACAAACAGAACAGAGCTATGATTGTTTGTTGAGTAAGAAGGCTGAGAGTGAGGAGCCATGGCCAATGAGATTTTGCTAAGAGTAAAGTCCTCTACCCCAGCTCATCAACAACATTTTGTTTCTAAATCCCTTTTGGAAACTTTCAAGCCCTTAACCTATTAGATGAATAAAACTGTAAGAATTTTAGCGATCATTTGTTCTGTTTTCCTAAATTTACAGTTGGATAAAATTGAAACATAAAGGGCACATAGAGCTGGGATGAGAACTGCAGTCTCCCAGTCCCTAGCCCAGTTGTATTCTCTGTCAATCCAGTTTCTACACTTTTATTTGGAAGACAGTGTCCCATGACAGACAGAAGCTGAGATTCAGCATGCATGTAACATATCAAGATTTGGAGAAGTCTTCCAGTTTAAAAAAATGAACTTATGTAAAATTTAATTTTCCAAGATTATCATCGTGTGGCCTCTTTTTAATGAATTTTATTATATTTATAGTTGTATAACAACCATCACAACCCAATTTTACAAGATTTCCACCCCAAACCTTTAGCCCAGCCTCCGCTCCACAACCTGTTTCCCTTGCTAACCATAAGTTTTTCAAAGTCTGTGAGTCGGTTTCTGTTCTGCAAAAAAGTTTGTTGTATCCTTTTTTTAAGATTCCACATGTAAGTGATAGCATATGACATTTGTGTCTCGCTGTCTTACTAACTTCACTTAGCATGATAATTTCTAGGTCCATCCACATTGCTGCAAATGCCATTATTTCATTCCTTTTGATGGCTGGGTAATATTCCATTGTGTAAATGTATGACATATTCTTTAGCCACTCCTCTGTCAATAGACATTTAGTTTCTTCCATGTCTTGGCTATTGGGAATAGTGTTGCAATGAACACTGAAGTACATGTATCTTTTTGAGTCATGGTTTTCACCAGATAGATGCCCAAGAGTCAGAATGCAGAATCAAATGGTAATTCTATTTTTAGTTTTTTGAGGACTCTCCATACTGTTTTCTATAGTAGTTGCACCAACTTACACTCCCACTAACAGTGTCAGAGGGTTCCCTTTTCTCCACACCCCCTCCAGAATTTACTGTTTGTAGACTTTTTGATGATGGCCATTCTGGTTGGTGTAAGGTGGTACCTCATAGTGGTTTTGATTTGCAATTCTCTAATAATTAGTGATGTTGAACATTTTTCATGTGTTTTTTTTTTTTTTTTGGCCATCTGTATGTCTTTGGAGAACTGTCTATTTAGATCTTCTGTTCATTTTTAATGGGGTTGTTTTTTTGTATGGTTTTGGTATTGAGATGCAGGTATTTATACATTTGGGGGATTAATCCCTTGTCAGTCAGTCACTTCATTTGCAAATATTTTCTCCCATTCTGTGGGT
The DNA here is from genome assembly GCF_054392235.1 of Sus scrofa. Lineage (NCBI taxonomy): Eukaryota > Metazoa > Chordata > Mammalia > Artiodactyla > Suidae > Sus > Sus scrofa. The sequence goes on along the minus strand of NC_139385.1, from coordinate 111,221,484 downwards.
TGCCTTTTCGTTTTGTTTAGGGTTTCCTTTGCTGTGCAAAAGCTTTTAAGTTTAATTTAAGCTTTTTTGAAATTTTAACTCCTACCATCTTAAAGACATCATTGGGGAAAAATCTTTCCTCCTTTGTTAAAATCATGGAAAGGAACCAGGGGGAGGGGGAGGGAGCGGGAGGGACTAGGAGCCTGGGGTTAATAAATGCAGACTATTGCCTTTGGAATGGATTAGCAATGAGAACCTGCTGTGTACCACTGGGAACTATGTCTAGTCACTTATGATGGAACACGATAAAGTGAGAAAAAAGAATGTATACATGTATGTGTAACTGGGTCACCATGTTGTACAGCAGAAAAAAAAAATAAAAGGTAAAAAAGAAAAGAAAATTGTGGCCATATGAAATAAAGAGCCAGTCTTGCTCTCTTTCAAAACATATCCCATACTTTTGACTTTCAGTGCCTAAAACATTTCAAACTAGCTAAACGGGAATTTTAATTCTTAAACATGGATGTATACCTGAAAAGGAGTGGTTATTATGCTCCATGAGAGGGGAAGGGTATCAAACACTGAGTGACTGGGAAAAAAAAATCAATAAAAAACTATGACATATAAAATATTTTACAGTCAGTGTTTTGAGAGTTTTTGTTTGCTTGTTTGTTTTACTACCCTAAGTGAGGTATCACTGTGACTGAAAGTTAATAGCGTCAGCAACTGCTGTGAAAAAAAAAAAATTTCAGAAGTTCCTGTTGTGGGCTCAGCAGGATAGGAACCTGACTAGTATTCATAAGGATGTGGGTTCAATCCCTGGCCTTGCTCAGTGGCTTAAGGATCTGGCATTTCAGTGAGCTGTGAGGTAGGTTGCAGATCTGGCTTGGATCCCTCATTGCTATGGTTGTGGCATAAGCCAGCAGCTGCAGCACCAATTTGACCCCTAGCCTGGGAACTTCTATATATTGCAGGTGTGGACCTCAAAGTAAAGAAAAAGAAAAAGAGAAAAAAGAAAGTCATTTAAGGAATGCCACATTTTTTTATGTAATTCAGAAATATAACATGTTTAATACAACATAGAAACTATTACCCATTAGTGGGTAGCAAAAAAAATCATTTAAAAATAAGTAGAATGGAAAAAATAGAATAGTCTAGAAAATATTTAAGTATATCATTGCATAAGTAATAAATACATGCATTAAAATGTCAAACTTCTAATTGTATGTTAAGATAGAAAAATGCTTGTAAAACACAGATCTAGAACATGATTCAGACAGAAAATGTAAGTATTTTAAAACTTTTGTGCAGCTGAAATTACTATCAAAAAACATAAGCATTGGACTCTTTTTGTGGAGGAGAACCACCTTATAGACGAAGAAAGATAATTTGAGAACTAATGTATATTGAGCAATATTACATCTCCAAGGTTGCCCATTCTTTATAACAAATACAATAAAAACAGAAACTGCAGGGATATTAGGTAGAGCAGGTTCAATAGTGTACAATAGAGCAGCAGACCAGAAAACTAGGGAATATCTTAAACACCAAAATCTACAGCTAAGGCTAGGTGAGCTAGAAGGAATGTTTTAATGAGAACATATGTTGGACTGAAACAAGGAATCAGAAAGTATCCACAAAGGATCTTGTTTTCCTTATTTGGACAAGTTCAGGACTCAGGACTAAGATCTCAACCTAAGGAAAATTTCTATGGGAACAAGGCACTGAAGTAACAAAAAAAAAAAAAAAAAACCAGATGGAATCATGCACCAAGTTAATGTGATTCCAAATGTGAATAGATGTTACAGAAACCAAAATTGCAAAGAGAATAGGTAGAGCTCTTTAAGAGAACTCAAGCCAAAACATTAAAACCAGTGTATTAAACAAAGTACAAGGCTGGGTATCTATCAGCAACTATGAAGAGTGGATCCAGAGGAAGTCAGGAGACAAGTTATATCTGAAGGTTAATAGGACAGCAGCAAGCATTTATGCATTCCTTAATTCTATTCATGTATTCATATATTTATTTGTTAATATACTTATTAACTCACCAATTTTAAAAGTATTTATTAAATTTCCAGTGTGTGCCAGACACAAGTTCAAATCCAAGATTTGTAACACCAAAACTTCCACTCCTTAGGGAAGGCATTTTAAAATCAGGGTAGATTTTAGGACACGCCCTAACATTACTGCATGTCGGATTAAAAGCAAAAAAGAGTGAGATGCTTCTTGATAAAGGCATTTGACTTCAAAGAAAGAATACAACCAATAGCTTGAAGTTGAGGTGGAAAACAAAAGATACAAAGAACAGATAAATAACTAAAATAAGGATAACACCTCAGGATCATTTATAGCAGAACCAAATAGTCCTGTACACCTCAATGTGGCTCAGTTCAAAAACTTACATACATAAAGATAGCTGACTCATTAAATAAAAGTAGTATTATAAGAATAACTAGCATTTCTTAACTATACAGCATGCATATTATATGCATTATTTTATTTATTCCTATTGTCAACTTAATTGTCCCCAATTTATACTTGCATCATAACTTGTTTAAAAAAAAAACAAGGAAACTGATGTTTAGAGATATTAAGTAACTTAACCATGACTACCTTACTGAATAGAAGAGATGATATTTGAACCTAAATTTGTTCAATCAATGTTTAGTTTTTAACAATTGCTTATTTTAGCATGGACAAGGTTTAAGGTAGAAAAGTTATATACTTTAGAAATATTACACATGGTACTTACCCTCAAGGGGCTTATGATCCATAAAGGTTTGAATATATAAAAGAGAAAGTAATTTTAGAGAGCAATTACAATTCAAAAGTAGTAGTACCATGAGGTCTGAAAAAGAGCAATTACTGTCTGTTGCAAAAATTGGATGCAAAATATGGAAAATTTGGGACTTGACTCAGGCCTTGAGGACTTTTTTTTTTTTTTTTGTCTTTGCTATTTCTTGGGCTGCTCCCATGGCATATGGAGGTTCCCAGGCTAGGGGTCCAATCGGAGCTGTAGCCACTGGCCTACGCCAGAGCCACAGCAATGCGGGATCCGAGCCACGTCTGCAACCTACACCACAGCTCATGGCAACGCCGGATCGTTAACCCACTGAGCAAGGGCAAGGACCGAACCTGCAACCTCATGGTTCCTAGTTGGATTCGTTAACCACTGCACCACGACAGGAACTCCAGGACATGTTTGAATGAATGGAGAGGGAAGGAGAGTGTATTCAGGCTGAGGGAAATGTGGGAAATATGAGGTGATATGCAAGTCAAGAAGACAGAGTGGAGGCTCACAGGTGAAGATAAACATCCTGTGGAGGGAAGACTACGATGTGCAGCCTATCTAGTGTGAATCAATGCCAGGGAAAAGTGAACCAGGAACTGGAAGAATTGAAGAAGTCCAGTTTATAGCCCCCATGAACCTAGACCCAGAAACTTGGTCATTGGTTTATAGATAACAAAGGACTAATGAAATCTTATCTATGTTTTCATGTTTTTCACTCAACTATTTCTAAGCCTTCTCAAGTCTCTCCAAACTCAAACAGATGTATTATTATTTTTCTCTGTTGTTATTAAGAGGCACTAAATTTCCATCCTCAATTACTAAAAAATAATCCTGGGTATCTAACAACAGAAATGCAGGTAAAATATATTCTCGGGTTTTTTCATGGAATCTGACAAGAGGTCTGATGGGCAAAATAGAAACCATCCACATCCAAAGTCTTACTCCCTTTCCTAACGCAACTTTCCAGCAAAGTGGATTTTGGAACCCTATGATAATTGTCAACCTGATGATCTCATTTCCTAACTGCTGCTCAGATTCCATTTCCATGTATTTCCTTCAATCCTGATCCAGCATTCTGATACAATTGATAGGCTCTATTTTAATAGACACATATTTTTATAATGCTGGTACCTCAGATATCTGAAGGAATCTGTCAGCTTCTGGGGTCAAAAATTATTAAAATAATCTCTCAAAAATAATTTTGAGACTTTTATGCCATAATTCTGTCATGACTTTATTAAAATAAAATTTAGATTAGGAATATTCCCTCTCTGAGAACTATTTACTCAGGGACAGTTGCGTGAATTAAAAGAAAAAATACTAATAACATTCATTTTATTTTTTTACAATCTAATAAGATTTTGTAGCAAGCAATGACATAAGTGTAAGGAAAATTTCATTTATATCTATGACAAAAAACAGCATTATATACCTCTTAATCAAGAGATCGAGAGCTCTATACTGCTACCACTGTTCTTAAGTCAAAAACTGATGAAAGTAAATATTTAGTATTATTATTCCTGAATATGACAATATATATAAAACACATGGAGTGATCATTTATTCATTCATCCACTTCATTAAAAATATTTAGAAGGCTATTATAAGCCCTGACACTGTGCTAGACCCTGGGCATACAATTATGAACCAAAAAAGAGAGAAAAACATTTATCAAACAATCTAATAAATATACTTCACTTCAAAATTATGCCAAGTGAAATTTTTTTAAAAGAGAAGAAATTTGATAAATTCCTAGCTGGTTACTAAACAAGAAAAATCAAGGAAAAAGATAAAACAAATTACCACTATCGAGAATGAAAGAAATTAAAAACTTATAATGAACAACTTTTATATCAATACATTCACCAATTTGGATGAAATGAACAAATTCTCTAAAAATATAACCAAGCCACCATACAATGAAATACAAAATATGACTAACCCTACATCAATTAAAGAACTTGTATTTGTGGAAGAACTGCCTCACAAGCAACACTCCAATCCCATGTGACTTTGCTGGTGAATTCTACCACATCTTAAGAAAGAAATAATACTAAGCTTACCCAAAGTCTTTCAGAAAAAAGGGGAAAAGGAACAGTTTGCAACTTGTTTTACTGAGATCATCATGACCCTGTTATCAAGGCTAACAAAATAATTACAAAAATAAGAGTATAGACTGATATATTTTCTGAACATAGACACAAAAATCATTTTAAGATATTATAAACTTCACTCCAGGAATTTATATAAAGGATAATAATTTATAAGTCACTGGTGTTTTTTCACCAAAATTCAAAGTTTGTTTAATATTCAAAAAACTTATAGTTAACCATATTAGCAGATTAAAAGAAAAACCATGTATTCATCGCAATATATCCAGAAAAAGTAGCTGACAAAATTTAACATCTATTCATAAATAATACTCTGTGTAAACTGGGAAAAGTAATTTGATAAAGGGCATCTAAGAAAAACCACAGCTAATATCACATTTAATGTGAAATACTGACACACCCTCTCATAGTGGTAACAAGGAAAAGATGTTTAGCCTTACTCCATTCATAATGGTATTGGATGTCCTACTCATAAAAAAACTTAAAACAGGTATTTTTTTAAATGAAAAAAAATCTCTCTACTTGCAGATAACAATAATGTTTATCTAGACAACACTAAGGAATCTACCAAATACTATTAGAAGTGTGGTAAACTGCTTTTCCGAAAACACTCACGACAAAATTTCTGGTATCATATCCTCTTATAGAATCTTGTTACTGCCCCATCACAGTCTTTTTCCCTTTTCTTGAAACCAGGAAATGCAGAGGAAGCGATGCTGTGTGCCTTCCAAGACTGAGTCATAATAAGTAATGCATCTTCCACCTGCAACATTCTTTCTCTTTTCCACCCATTCTCCTTCCCTCCCTTCTCCCTCTTTCATTCTCTTTGTAGTTTTACCCTTAGGACTTCATCATGATGTGAGGAAGTCTGTCAGCAATATGAAAAGACTCTATCTAAATCAAAAATACTATCAGGCCTTTTCATATGAATTGATTTTTGGATTCTAAAATTTATTGGAAATACAAATGGCATAGAATAACAAAATCTACCTTTTAAAAAAAGAACCAAGTTGGAAGAATTACACTAGCTAGGAACAAGACTTATTATAAAACTATAGCAATCAAGAACAAAGAGGGATCTATGTTGTCACTTAACCTCTGAAAAAGGTGCCAAAGCAATCCAAATGGAGGAAAGACAGACTTTCTGACAAGTGGTGCTGAACAACTGAAATCCATATGGAGAAAAAAAAAAAAAGTAGCCTCAACCCCTGCTTCACAACATACAAAATAATAATAATGAGTCATTTGAAGTGGTACAGAGACCTAAACATAAATGCTAAAACTAAACAATTTTTAAAAGTTTATAAAAGACCATACTCACTAAAGATAGACTAATGTTTCTTAGACATACCACAGAAAGCAATAACCCAAACAGAAAAAAATGCAATTAATTAGACTTCATCAAAATTACTTCTCCTGAAGAGCCAAAAATGAAAGCACCTGTCCACAAAAAGCAATATAAAAATGTTCATAGCTGTTTTATTCATAATACTCACAAATTAGAAGTGGCCCAAAAGTCTCTCATCAAAAACTGGCTAAAGAAGCCAACTGAATCCAACAATATATAAAAAAGGTCATAGACCACAACCAAGTGGGATTCACCCCAAGTTCACAAGGATGGTTCAACATATGCAAATCAACCAACATCATACACCACATTAACAAAAGAAAAGTCATGAGTTCCCATCGTGGCACAGTGAAAACAAATCTGACCAGGATCCATGAGGACACAGGTTCAATCCCTGGCCTTGCTCAGTGGGTTAAGGATCCAGTGTTGCTCTGAGCTGTGATATAGGTCACAGATGAAGCTCGGATCTGGTGTTGCTGTGGCTGTGGTGTAGGCCAGCAGCTACAGCTCCAATTTGACCCCTAGCCTGGGAACCTCCATATGCCATGGGTGCAGCCCTAAAAAAAGAAAGGAAAAGTCAAAAACATGATCCTCTCAATAGATGCAAAAAAACATTGGAAAAAACCAACATCCATTCATGATAAAAACTCTTACCAAAGTGGGTATAGAGGGAACGTAACATAATAAAAGCCATTTACGACAAACCCACAGCCAATATAATACTCAACGGAGAAAAGCTGAAAGCCTTCCCACCAAAATCTAGAACAAGACAAGGATGCCCACTCACCAATGTTATTAAACATAGTACTGGAAGTCCTACCTATAGCAGTTAGACAAACAAAAGAAATAAAAGGCACCCAAATTTGAAGAGATTAAAATGTTACTCCATGCAGATGACAAGATAATATACATAGAAAACCCTAAGGACTCCACACAAAAACTACTCAAACTTATCAATGAATTCAGCAAAGTAGCAAGACACAAGATTAACATTCAGAAATCAGTTGCATTTATGTATACTAACAATGAAATATTATAAAAGGAGTATAAAAATACAGTACCTTTAAAAATTGCACACAAAAAATTAAATACCTAGGACTAAACCTAACCAAGGGGGTTAAATGCTGAGAACTATAAAACATTAATCAAGGAAATTAAAGATTCAAAGAAATGAAAAGATATTTCATGCTCTTGGATTGAAAAAATTAATATCATTAAAATGGCCATACTACCCAAAGCAAATTGCATGCTACAGATTTAATGCCATCCTTATCAAACTACCCATGACATTTTTCACAGAACTAAAACAAACAAGCCCAAAATTTATATGCAACCACAAAAGACCCTGAATTACCAAAGCCATCCTGAGGGGAAAAACACAAAGCAGGAGGCATAACTCCCCCAGACTTCAGACAACACTACAAAGCTACCCAATCAAGATAGTGTGCTAGGTACAAAAACAGGCATACAGACCAATGGACAGAATAGAGAAACCTAAAATAAACCCAGACACCTATAGTCAATTAATCTTCAACAAAGGAGGCAAGAATACAAAATGGGAAAAAGACAGTCTCTTCAGCAAGTGCTGGGAAAACTGGACAGCTGCATGTAGATCAATGAAACTAGAACATACCCTCACATCATGCACAAAAATAAACTCAAAACAGCTTAAAGACTTAAACATAAGACACCATAAAACTTGTAGAAGAGAACACAGGCAAAACATTCTCTGATATCAACTGTAAAAATGTTTTCTCATGTCAGTCTCCAAGGCAATAAAAATAAATACAAAAATAAATCAATGGGACCTAAAACATACAGGCTTTTGTACAGCAAAGGAAACCATAAAAAAAAAGACAACCTGTGGAATGGGAGAAAATAGTTGCAAATGATGCAACCAACAAGGGCTTCAGTTCCAAAATACATAAACAACTCTTACAACTCAACAGCAAAAAAGCAAAGAACCCAGTTGAAAAAAATGGGTAGAAGACATGAATAGACATTTCTCTAAAGAAAACACCCAGATGGCCAACAGGCATATGAAAAAATGCTCAACATCACTAATTATTAGAAAAATGCAAATCAAAACTACAATTAGATGACACCTCACACCACTTAGAATGGCTGTCATTAATAAATATACAAATAACAAAAGTTGGAAAGGATGTGAGAGAAAAAGGATCCCTCCTGCACTGTTGGTGGGAAAATAAATTGATATAACCACTATGGAAAATAGTATGGAGGTACCTCAGAAAACTAAATATAGAACTACCATATGATCTAGCAACCCCACTCCTAGGCATCTATCCAGACAAAACTTTCATTGAAAAAGATACACCTCTATATTCATTGCAGCACTATGCACAATAGTCAAGACATGGAAACAACCTAAATGTCCACCAATAGATGAATGGATTAAGAAGATGTGGCATGTATACCCAATGGAATACTACTCAGCTATAAAAAGTACAAAATAATGCCATTTTCACCAACACTGATGGACCTAGATATTCTCATGCCAAGTGAAATAAGTCAGAAAGAGAAAGACAAACACCGTATGTTATCACTTACATCTGAAATCTAATATATGGCATAAATGAACCTATCTACAGAAAAAAAAAACTCTTGGACATGGAGAACATACTTGTGGTTGTCAAAGGGGGTGGAGGGAGTTGGATGGACTGGGAGTGTGGGGTTGGTAGATGCAAACTATTGCATTTGGAGTGGATAGGTGATGAGATCTTGCTGTGTAGCACAGGGATCTGTATCCTGTTACTTGTGATGAACATGATGGAGGATAATGTAGGAAAAAGAATATATGTATGTTTGTAAGTGGGTCACTTTGCTGTACAGCAGAAATTGACAGAACATTGTAAATAAAGTATAATAAAAATTTTGAAGGGAAAAAAAAAGAAAATGCCTAAAAAGACTGCTTCATATTTATACAATGACCATTACTTGGTAATTCAAAGGAGCAAACTACTAATACACATAACATGAATAAATTTCAAAATCAAACTAAGTGAAAAAAAAGGCTTACATAAAAGAGTTTACACTATGAATCAATTTATATAAAGTTCTAAAATGCATTAATTAATCTATACTGGAAAGAAATGAGATCAGTGTTTGCCTTGAGAGTCGTGGGCAGAAGGATAGCTTAGGAAGGGGCACAAGGGTCACTTTTTGGGTAATAATATGATATATATTATGTAATATATCATGAAAGGAGTCTGAGTTTCATTTTTAAAGAGTTACTGAATAGTATAACTATGTTTTTTTCACATTTCATCATGTGTACACTGTACCTAAAATACGCAGATATATATATACTTGTTTTCATATACCCATATGCACTCAGACACATGCAGCTAGCAAGTTCAAGTTAATAATGTACCTGCAAACTGTTTAGGGGTTTAGTATATTGATGCCTGCAACTAATTCCAAAGTATTTTTAAAAACATGGATTGATGAATAAATAGAGAAATGGAGAGATGGATTGATATGTGAAAAAGCTAATATAGTAAAGTGTCAATTATAGAATCTTAGTATCGAGCATATGTGCATTGTATAATTCGTTCAACTTTTATCTACGTTTAAAATTTTTCATAATCAAATTTTAGGAGAGATTACAATTATGTAAGGAATGATATAATGAACTATGAAGGCTTTTATAACTTGATTTGATAGAATCAGGTAGTATGTTGTTTTTTTTAAGTAATCTGTTGAGGACTATGTAATGAATAGTTTCTAGAAGTGGTTCTATTCTAACAACATTCAAATGTGCATACATCCTAAGTCTATAAATACATGCTATATGCATATTTCCACAATCTATAAAGCACTATCTCTAAAATTTCCAGTCAGTTCCACTTAGCATAAGCTTAGATGCTGTGCTCTCAGAGTAGCCCTCTATACCAGTGAGGAAACATGGTGTCCTGTTCCTCTCTCAGCACTCACCATCATTTGCCTCATCTCTTTGTTCAATGGTCACCTTCCCCAGTCACTTTCAAGAGGTATAAGGGAAGGGCATAAGTATTTCTTGTTCATCATTGTACTCCCAGTTCATACAGCAGTGCTTTGTACATAGGAGATATTAAACAAATGTATATTAAATGGATGAATTGTGTTATGTTAATTATCAAACTAGTGGATCATGTGGAAAGTAGATACTATTTATAGTAAAGTTTTAATTTCATCTCAAAATTCCTGGGCTGTTTAAGATAAGATCATCGAAACTAATTGGTATCCTAGAAAATAATTGAAAGACTTCTATGAGAGCTTTTTCCAAATAAATAAAAGTTAGATGCTCAAATGGGTAATAACCAACTTAAAAAAAAAAAAAACACCTGGGACTGCTTATTGTTTTCTATTCACTCCTTATTCTTTTACTCTTTTCCTAGTTTTTTTTTCTTCACTTCTCTGCAACGTATCAGGGCACAATCACAACTTTTGGATGCAAAGTTCAGCATGATGTTAAAATGATTCTTTCTGGGGTAAAAAATGTCCCAAAGGAAATGAATAAACAGAAAACAATCTCCATGTAGTAGCTTTTAATAGTTTACTATAGTGAAGTTAAAAAGAAAAGCAAAAACAAAAACCGAACAACTTACCACAGAGCACTTAGGATAGAAAAAGAAACTATATTACTTTGCATCCTTTGTACCATAGTCACAAAAGAGGGTTGAGAAAGACAACTGAAGGATGTCTACCTTGGGAAACACAAGAACAGAAATCCTTGCAAAGAGGTGAGACATTCACTGTAAAACTAAATACATTCTTTGCTGCAATAATCACATAGAAAGATTGATGTTGGAAGCAGACATATGGCTCACAGAGGAGGAGTAATGAGATAAAGGCACATGCTGCTAACGTAGGTGATCTACTAATTAGATTTCAGTGACATGGTTCATACAATGTTTAGATGAAAATTATCTTAAAATATACAAAAAACAAAACAGAGAAGCTTATGATTCAGAGCCATGGCCATAATGAAATCAGAATGATGGGGCTGAAAAGATTTTTACTAAGACTTTTGTAGGCAAATAAAAGCAGTTTGTCATGTACTATCAAAATCTTAGTAAAATTAAGCAGAGCAATTCAAGAACTAGAAATACAGATAATATGATCATCATTTCATCAAATATTGCTTTCAAATACTTTCAAAAATTAGATATAATTATCCACAGGGAAATAATCTATTTTGTTCTCTATCGCAATTATGTGCCATAACTGTATCCTAGGAAGTAGGTTTCAAACAGGCTAAATGACTTGCTCAAGGATACGAACCTATAACCAAGAGAACTGGTGTTCAAAGTTAGTTGTGTGATGAAAAAGAAATGTCCCTAATTCCGTTCAATGTGCTTTTCTTGTTCCATAGAACTGGAAAATCATACACAACGTAGAATGTGCTTTATAAGGAAATGAAATTAGTGCCTTTAAGTGTTTTTTGGTACATGCTCACTTCTGCAAATTATACAGCACTTTCGGTCATGGTCTTAACCATCAAAAAAGCACTTGTTCTGCGCTAGTTACTTTGGATGAGACCTTGTATTGTACTTTGAGCTTAAAAAAATACTACCCTTTAGGAGTGTTGCCTCCTCTTATCCATTTTTTGATGGTCCCATGATGAAATGCTATATAACTACTGTTGTTTTTTATCATTTCAAACTGAACCACTCACAAATGAACTTCCCTCCGAAACAAAAACAGACTCACAGACATGGAGAACAGATTTGGGGTTGTCAAGGGGGAGGAGGAGGGTGTACGATAGACTGAGAGTTTGGACTTAGTAGATGCAACCTATTACATTTATAGCGGACAAGCAATGACTGGATAGTCTCCTGGATAACATAAGAAAGGGAATGTATATAAATGCATGGCTGGGTCACTGTGGTATATAGCAGAAATTGGCACAACATTGTAAATCAACTATACTTTAATAAAAATAAATAAATTAAATGCAAAAAAATAAACTGAACCTATGATATTGGTCTTACAACATTGGAGATACAATGGGAAAGCTTGAGGTTTGAAGAGGGAAGTGATAAAACTATCCAATTATTCCTGGATAACCCTTTAAATTTTTAAGTGCCAAGGCATTTAGAAAGCATATGGACAAACATTATTTCTAGGGAATTGCTTTGGAATAACATGGTTGGCTGAAATACATTTTTTGTCTTTTTAGGGCTGCACCTGTAGCATATGGAAATTTCCAGGCTAGGGGCTGAACTGGAGCTGCAGCTGCCAGCTTACACCACAGCCACAGCAATGTGGGATACGAGCCATGTCTGCAACATACTCTGCAGCTCACAGCAATACTGGATCCTTAAGCCACTGAACAAGGCCAGGGATCAAATCCACATCCTTATGGATACTAGCTGGGTTCTTAACTCACTGAGCCACATATGGGAACTCCAGGCTGAAACACATTTTAACTGATTGAAATCATCCACTCAATTTCTGTTTTTTTGTGATACAAATGTTTTGACTTGATCCCATGTGTTCTGGCTAGTCAGGGATTTTAAATTTCACCTATTTACACAAAAGTAAACATTTATTGTGAGAAGTAAAATTAATAAAAATTTAGCAATACATTTTTAAAGTACTCTCTTGGTTGAATAATCAATTTATATGACATCAAGGATTAATGAAAGAAAATAATTTCATTGGCAGTTTGCTTACATGTCTACTTTCATCAAAGGTTTTTGATAGAAATCATTAAGTGTGGTAGCAGCATGCCTAACTCAAAAATATGTGGCAAACTGAAGACTGGCTTTATCTGATAGCATTCCAGCTCCTAATAATACTTTATTACTAGCTAATAATAGCACCAACTCTGTGTCAAGAGTTATCTCACTTTTCATGTGGTTGTCCATTTGAAGAATAAGAGACATTATAGTTGGATGCAGAATGAGTTAAGGGGAAAAAAGTTCTCTGAAGGCAGAGGGATACATAAGAGAGAATTCAATCTCTAAGCCATCTGTCTGAACAGCTAGAGGAAGCCTGGGGGTAGAGAAAATGGAAAAATAACTCCTTGAGAGTGGTCTCAACTACAGCTGAGGGAAAGATCTCTGGTTCCTGCTGGGTAGGGAAATCATGAAGTCAAGTACTTCTTGTTACAAGGTGAACTTGAGAACCACAGAGTAATGAACACACTAGAAATAAGGTTTACAAATAACAAGTCCTCTACTTAGATTAATATTGAGAATAGGTTGTTGGTTGATTTGAAAGATGCCTGGTAAACATACTTGAATTTTATAAGAATTGATGACCTGATGTTACCTCATGGCAGAGAAATAGTTAATGAATGAATGGAAACAATCCAGAAAAATTTACTCAGGTTTTAAATGTATGGTGGGGTTGATCTTTCTTCTCCTAGGCATGAGGAAAATTATTTCTACACTTATTCTAATTTCAAAAGCAATTTGCCATCTCCAGAAATCCTAAGCTTCCAACACTTAAAAGTCACTTTCCCTTTTGATTGAATTAAAGTAAACACCTCTAGCCTCCAAGCACTGTAAGGGTCTTCCTTCTCCTTTGGATCCCACATGAGTGATATTTACCTTATTTACCATATTTATCGAGTAAAAATTTCATAAATATGTACAAGTACTGGATGATGGGGAAAAAACAAAACAAAAAGCAAGTTTACTTGGCAAATGAGCTTCCAAATAAGGTTCTCTCAACTCTTTTCCTTTTTTCTGTGACATTAGATACTGGTCCACATCAGTAAGAGCTATATTAAATGGAAAAGATAAATAGAACAGACCCCAGAGCCATAAATGCTTTTTAAAAAGTCCCAAACATGTAGGCATTTAGCAAGCCAAATGCCATTTTTATGAGACTGCTTCAAATCAAGGTCAAATTAGTTGTCCTTGAGCTAAGGGAGGCAGTTGCCCAAACTGGCTGACTTTGAGAAATATGTGTTTCCATTCCTATATTTATTCCTTGGCAACCATTTATAGAGAAGTTACTGTGTTCAAGGCACCAGGGAAAGTGCTGAGATTAGGGATAAAAATATAGATGGTTTATGGACCCTTCTCTCAAAAGGATACAGCATATGTCTGCAAATGATTATGATACAAAGTAGAAAGTAGCCTGTCTTGAGAGATGAAATATGCAGGATTAACCTGAGTGTATACACACAAAATTTCAATGTACATATTTTTATGTGTGTTCTTCCTCTTTTGTTTGTAACTAGGTTAAGTCAGCATTCTTCTGTAAATTACCATTCTCATTTCCCATAATTGGTTTTAATTCAATCTGACACCTAGAAAGTGATGTAGATATAGTAGAATGTAAATGTACATGCTGAGTAGGCACAGATGGAATATGATTGGGGAGGGGTTGGCATGGTCTGAAATGCAAGCAGCTGCTGATGGAAGACAGGAAAGTGGATGGTTTGGTTCAGTGGACAGGACAGTTCTTAGGAAAACTGGGGTCTGACAGAGTGGTCTTACTCTAAGAGCATCTGCCATTCAAAACATCCAAGTCTTATAGTTCTGTTCTTATAAATCAGGACAGGTTGGTTTTGACTGTAAGATATTTAGATTCCTACTCAGGTCTAGGTTCTCAAATTCAAGTATACAAGAGGACTCTATGAACCCTGAGGCTTAGTTAAGGTTCTCCACTAGCACAGGGCTTGGGCTTATAGCAGATGCTCAGAAAACACTGTTTAAGTGCATGAATACATAATTACTTTTTGGTGGAATTCTAATAATGTCCACCATCTTCTCTCTTTCCTTCTTACCTCCTCCTCTAGGGTGACTGACCATCCTGATTTGCCTATGACTTTCCCAATTTTAGCCTTCAAGCCCTACTTCCTGTGAAAAACTTTGGTCTCAGGCAAACCAGGATGGTTGGCCATACTTTCCTTTTCCCTATTTTTTCTGTTTATGCTTCAGATATGCCCATGCCATCTGTGGACCTTCTTAAACCCATTGTAACTATTTAGCACTAAAGACAATGATCTAGAGAGTACCTTAAGGTTTGAAAATGTGTTCCTTTGGCTTGTTTATTTCTCCCTGGAATAAAGGAGAAAATGTTAAAACAGACATAAGTTTTTAATGCTTTTCTCTATTCATATGGTAGATGATCTGCAAACAAAAACGTCCTTCTATTTGCCAAAACCCGTCATCCTCCTGAGTACATTATGATGTGATAAAAAAACTCAGAGCATAAGGCTTCAAGTAATTCTTGGAATATCTCTCATGGATATCAAGCCAAACAGGTGTGATACACAACATCCAAACTGACAGTGAATTGAGATGGTCTGGTTACTGCTAGAGCAAATATACTAGGACAGCAAAGAAAACTAACTTGGCAATGGAAAGACAAATCCAAAAGTGCACAGAAATCTGAGGGACTATTTTTTTCTAATTTTGATATGCGTCTTGACCTTTAGCTGAATGAGGAATGATTAGAGCAGTGCCATTCCCCAGTGACCAAAAAATAAATGTCATGGCAGTGCCACCCTCCAAGCTCTAAAAAATGCAAGATAGTGCTGCCATCCACTCCCAGACTTTACTCATAACTACAGGTGCTCCAGTGCAACATGAAGTAGTACTCTAGGTGGGAAGCTAGATTTTCAATTAGTCCAGATTTCATGCCTGGCTAGCAAGGATCTTCACTCTATTTCACTCTTCTAGGGGCAGAGGTATTTTACCATTTGTATAGATGTCTGGCTGGATTAGGAAGGAGCCTTTCTCCTTATAATCCAAGTGGAGAACTTCATGTATCTGTGTTAAACTAGAGGAATTCTATGATTATTGTGATTCCAGTTTTTAAAGATAAGCTTTTTCAGTGTTAGGGTAACTATACTTTTAGTAAATCAAGTCCAATGAAAGAAACATTCAACCATTTCAGTGCTGGAGGGAAAACTACTTGTTGGCTTTAATAAGAGACAGTACATCTCTCTGCAGATGTGCTATTATTTAAAAGGATTTTCTACCCTAATTTCCCATTAGATACAACTCCACTGTGTTTCACTTTTCTGTCTCATTCATTCAAAAATACACACTGAGTGCCAGGCACTTTAGACACTGAAGATTGAGCAAGAAACCAAACAGATAAAATCCTTATTGTCATGGAATTTACATACTGGGGTCAGGAGAGAGAGAATAAGCAAAAGAAAAAAAATAAATTAAGTGGCCAGTCAGAAAGTCATACATGCTTTGGATAAAAATAAAATAGGTAAGTATGGATAGGCAAATAGTGGTGAGTTTTCTAGGGCTGGTTTTGAGCCACACTGTGAGAGTAAAACTTCCGTCTTTCAGAAGCACCCATACTTCTACTTCTGTATATACTGCATGTGAGTTTAAGTAACTAGGTTTGAGGTTTTACTTAGATATTGCACAAGGCAAGAGATACTATCAGCAGGGTTTTAATCAAAAAGAAGCAAGGTTAATTATCAAAGTGGTAGAGATTCCTTCAAATCCTAGCCAGGTAGCTCATTGTCCAGCTACAGTGTAGCAGAAAGCGCATGGAATTTGTGGTCAAGCTAAACAGGTCTTGAATTTTGATTCATCCACCTTGGCTCATTGTGACTTTAGGATTATTATTTTAATCACTTTGGGCTTTATTTTCTTTATTTGTGTCACAGTTTTAATAGTTTATTCCATGTTTAAAGGGGCAATTATTGTGAAGATTACACATGATAATTAATGAAAAGCTCTGGCACTCAGTGGATGCTCTTCATACTACAGTCAGTGGGGTGCATTGACCTCCCCTTCCATCTTCTGAAGTGGACTGACCATGATGGAGATATACAAAGAAATCATTGTCAAGGTTAATAATTGGCTCCATTAACTGCAATAGAAGAACTGAAGATCTCAGAAAAATGGGATGCCTCTACATATTTCTGGACATAAGACAGAATCAGAGGTGACAATCTAAAACTGTGTTCTCCATGCATTCCTGAAGAGCAGAGAAAACACAAGTGAGTTATGGTGACACTGGGGATAAGTCTTTCATAACTTAGCTCATACTTTGCAGTCTGTGTGGTGCTGTGAAACCCCAAACTTAGAAATGAATGGCATTCATAACGAAGATCTACTGTGGTCCCTGAGAGGATCTGTTCCAGCTTGAAAGATGTGAAGAGACATTTCCATTATGTCTTTATTTCTAAAGCAGATGCAGACAAGAAAGGACATTTGAATTTCAGTGACTATAAGAGTGAAACTTTGAATTATTTTCTTTCAAAAAAAAATTAATATGTTTCTCATTTCTTATCTTTTTGGGAAACATTTTTTTTAATCAGTCAGTTAAATACATTCATGTATTCAAATATTGACTGACTCTAGGCCAAAGCTGTGATGAAAAGAATTATCGCAGCATTTAAATTACTGAACTAAGGAGCATGAGGCCAAGTGCTCACAAGGGTCCTGCCTCCTCTTTACAAGGAGTAAGGGGGTGGGGGGGAATAGGCAGGATATTTGCAATAGAGAAAATGGAAATGTTTTTGGAAATACAAAAAACATACAAGCCCTAATTAGAAAATGATTAATGCCTGTTAACAGGTAGGATGACTGATGGTCTAGGTTTGCCCAGGACTGTGAGGTTTCCTGGAATGTAGGACTTTCTGTGATAAAATCGGTCTCAGTCAAGCTTCAGTGACTGGTCACACTATGACATACCATAAAATTTATTATTTAAAACACACACTTGACTGGTTTTTAGTAATTAAGGTTACACAACCATCACCACTAGTTCTGGAACTTTTTCATCCCCCCCCCAATAAACTCTGTATCCATTATGTCACCTCTCATTCTCCCTTCCTTTTGTTCCCTAGCATTTCAAAATAAGGTGAGATGAATTTTCTCATTTAGGAGGAAAGGGTAAATAAGACACATACAAAATTCAGAGTATATTGAGGCCTAAGAAAACTTTTGGTGTGTCTGATATATCCACAGAGTGAAAAGGGAAAAATCAACTCCAATTTTTTTAAGGAGCAATTTCTTTATTCTCATATTCCCAGAATCCCTTGTTGATAACCTGATGGGAACACTGATGTTATGAGAAGCTTGAGAAAAGTAAACTCACGGTTAAGTAATCAATTTTTATTAGCTCTTCTTTAGGAGATCTCAATATTTTCTAGGAGCTTAGCATCATTATCTGTCTCACTCCAAGTCCTTAGAGATAGCTTAAAGTTAGAAATTAGAATGATTAGGTTGGGCATACCCATGTTTTATGTGGTCTTTTTTAACCAATTAAGGGGTGTGCAATGTATTCATCTTTTTCATCAGAAGTGATTGTTCATCACTTTAAAAAGGGGAATGTTTTATTCCACAGAAAAGTTATCAGGAAATATTTTAATTAGATGCGTTCTCCTCACATCAATATCTGGTGTCTATTTGTTCTCTCATGGCTTGGAAAATCAGAAGTTTGAATCTGCCTTAACCAAATTTTGCTAAATATTACCAAACCCTTGCCACTGGCCATGTTTGCTGGCTGTTCTACAGTGATAGACAGAATTCCAAAACCTGTGCACACTGGTAGTCTTATAGAAACACCAATAGTAGAAATTTATCAAGGAACACTGGACAGTTTAACTGTTTGTTATAAACTGTTGGCTTCAAAAGCAAGTCCAGACCTTAATTTTGGAGTTTGTTACCTTGAGTACAAGATGGTACCATCGATCACCACTGGCAGAAGTTTCAATTGTTAATTATAGTAGTAGGAATAAATTTTCACTGAGCCATTCTTATGTTCTCACTAAATCCTGCTTGTAACTGATAGCACGCATGGGAAAGATATATGACCCATGTTAGCTGGAAAAGCTAAGGCATTTGGATTATACGTAGGTTGGAGATGTGACCTCATCCACATTAGAACCAGATTCTAAAGAAATGAGCTAACCAGGTATGGACTAACCTATCAAGACACAAAAATTGTCCTTTGGTCTAGGAAAGGAGTTTCCATCCAGAGATTCACAAACCCCTCAATGATTTTGGCATACTGACAGGCTTCAGAAGATGTGTGAACATTCTAAAGTGGTATACAAAACACTGTACTTTTTTTGAGAAAGAGCCACAAGTTCTTTAAAAAATTAATTATAGCTTACTTGCAATGTTCTGTCAATTTCTGCTATACAGCAATGTGACCCAGTCATTTTATACACACACACACACACACACACACACACACATTCCTCTTCCTATATTATCTTCTATCATGTTGTATCAAAGTGCTAAGTGCTTGGATACAGTTCTCTATACAGCAGGACCTCTTTGCTTATCCATTCTAAATATAATAGTTTGCATCTACTAACCCCAAACTTCCAGTCCATCCCACTCCCCACTCCTCCTTGGTAACCACAAGTCTGTTCTCCACATCTGTGAGTCTGTTTCTATTCTGCAGTTAGGTGCATCTGGGAACCACAGGTTCTTTTATCAGATTCCCAAAATGGTCCATAACCTAAAATAGGTTAAAAAATGCTTACTCTTGAAGAGTATAATTAACATAGTTGAATCTATTTTCTACTAAATGATCTGCCTCTACAAACAAGCCTGCATATTTTGCCTGGTGAGAATTATATCCCAAGTCTGATTAGTGATAAGTAAATTTCTGTGTTTGTATATATACATATGAGTGTATACTTCCATCTTATTGTACACACACTGTATCAGGCAGAATTTGGTCAGAGAAGCATAAAACCTGTGAGTGATGTGGAATACAGAACTTGTAAGGATTCACTTTTATGCCATTGTGGAAACAGGAGAAGTCTATTTAAAGCTATCGCTTTTGTAGCTGGTGTTGAGTCTAAAGTTGCCAAGCTGGCAGATGTGAAGACCATCTAGATGGAAAAGCCTAACAACTATAGGCAACTGGAACCCACATTTATCTCAAGATGCTTTCCCCCTTGATAGGCAGGTAACTTGCAGGTGAAATGACATCACCTTCACAAATTACATAGAAGCTGAAGAAGGAAACTTATCAGGAGACTTTGGAGAAGGTTTAGAAGATGATGCTATTGGTTCTGGAGGACTTGGAGGCGCCAGTGTTGCTCCACATCTACAAAGTGAGCCAACGGATCAACAAACACATAACCTATCACAGTTCTTGGCCCCCTACACTGATGTAGAAGTAACTGCTGTCTCACATCCACCCTCCCAACCTTATGATTTTTTTTTTCCTGTGGACAATCAAATCCAAAGACAAGGATATTCTGGAAAAGTTCGTCTCAACTTCATTCGCTTAACGCAATCCAAAGCCACCACATAGTACTTACAAGCATGGGGGAAAAATGCTTTTCTTCTCAATGTCATAAAATGAAGGTGATAATTTATTCATAATCTATTCCCTTCCATTATTTTAGCCCTTGAGTTCCTGAACTTCCCCAAGTCCAGCATATAAATATGGAAGAATGAGACAAAGGTAATATCCAAGACTAATAAGTGATTAATATCTGTGATAAACAAAGCAATCCAGGAAATAAACAAAAGAGAACATTAAACACAATAGACAGATGGACAGAGAATGTCACACGGCAATCCACAGAGAGACATAATGCTTAATAACTGCATTTGAAGAAATTCTCAAATACATTGATAATCAGAGGAATGCAAAATTAAAATAGTAAGATACTACTTTTACCTCAGTTATTAGCAAATATTAGAATGCTGTATGTTGACGAGGACATCATGAAAAGCACTACTAGCAGGGAGCAGACAGGCACAGACATACTGAAAAGCTCCCTAGTGCTTACTGGATTTGGAATTAATGACATATCAATGTTACCTCAGGGTTCATATTAAAAAAGAAATTTTCATACAAATCTATAACACTAGACTTTCAAGAGTATCCACTGTTGTGTTTACTCAAGTAGATAGTTAAAGACCATAAATGAGCCCATTTCTACGTAAATAAAAAGGAAAAATATAGTGGACATACACTGTAGAAATGCTATCTAGCGATTAGAAGCCAACAACTCTGTAACACAGATAGCTATTAAAAAGCCAGCATTAAATGAAAAAAGCAAAAATACAATATTTTCATGGAAATTATAATCTTTACAAGCAAAAACATAGTAAAATGTGGTGATGATAATTTTTTAAAGTACACGTTAAAGTCAAAAGTATAAATCAAACACTTTACAGTCATAGGCAATAGGGGAGGAAAACAGGAGGAATGAAAGTAACAGTAAGTCAATTAATAAAAAGAGGATGGGCTTTGCACAGAACTGTAATAATAATGTGGTATGGAATAACTTATCCCTCTGTCCTGATGGATTGTGAAATAAACAAACACATACATTCATAAAAAAATAACATTTGACATAAATGTTTTTTAGTGTATCAAGGCATACAGAGAATTTTATCTGCTACATCTGTTTCTCTAAGCCCCAGTAAGCCCTTTACCATGCCCCACAACTCATGAAATTTTCTGGTTTCCTGGTTACTCGGACCCAAAGACAAGTGGAGTTTTCAGGTAACAGAGAGAATATGGTTAGACTCCAAAGTAGGCATGTTGGAAAATGAAGTATATATTTTCAATTTGAAAAAGAAAAGATTAGTCAGGTAAAGTGGCCTTGGTGTATAAAACACTAATGCTTTACAATCCTAATTTAAATTTTAATAATCTTGTGCCATATGCTTTTAAAATCATGATATAAAACGATAGCTAAGAAACCTCTAAGAAAGAAAAAATAGGGCAGACACCAAAAATGAGAAGAATGGGAACATCCCTGGCATCATTCCCCTTAGAACAGAAAGAGCTCTTCTTTTGAATGGACTGAAAGCAATGACATGTGTTGATTTCCTACAGGACAACACCATTCTGAGGTGCCTGAGCTCCTTCAGAGTGGAGCTACCAAAGGATTTTGTATTTTATGACACTGCTGGCCCTCTACACAGGTCTTTATTGCATTGAAAATATTTCAGTGGAAATGGTGAATTGAGTGGAACTTTATTGTTTGAGTGACATTGTGTAAGACAGTCTTTATTCATGTATTAACCTACTTTAGTGTTAATGAACATGTAGAAGTTAACTGAACATCTGTAACATGTCACATATTCAACTAGACCCCAGATTTTATTTGTAAAAAAATTGACATGGTGCCCATGGTAGTTAGAATAAAGGCCTCCCTACCTCCTCGCCCCTGCCAAAGATGTCTATATTCTCCAACCTGGACTCTATAAATTCCGCCTTACATGGCAAAGGGACTTCGCAGGTGTTATTAAGGATTTTTAAATGGGAGATTATCCTGGATTATCTGGGTGGTTCCACTATCATTGCAGGGCACTTATAAATGGAAAGGGAAGCAGCTTAGAGTCAGAGAAAGAGATGTGACAGCAAAAGCAGAGGTCAGTGTCAAAGACGAGTTTGAAATTGCTAATGACTTTGAAGACTAAGGAAGGGACCATGAGCAAGGAATTTGGGACACCTGCTAGAATCTGGAAAATACAAGAACAAATTCCCCCCTAAAGCCTCCAAAAGGAATTCCAGGGAGCCATTACCTTGATTTTTTAGCCCATCGAGACCCATTTCTGAATTTTCACCTCCAGAACTCTAAGATAATAAATGGATTTTTCTTTTAAGCCACTGCATCCGAGGTAATTAATTGTAGCAGCTAGAGGAAAATAATACAGTTCCTCAATTTGAGAAATATGATGAATTGAGAGAGACTAGCAAGTAAACATTTAGAGAACCCAGTAAAGTTCACTGATAGTCACGCAGCAGATACTATAAAACTATTTAAGTGGAAGTCTTTAGAAAGCTCTTCTAATAAAACACACGAGCTGAAACCTGAAGGAGCGTTAGAATGGGCTGGTTGAAATAAAAGAAAGGAGAGAGGGAGGAGCGTCAGGAGTAGAGCCTTCTAGGCAGCAGAAATACGACATATCTACAAGAGCAAAAATCTCAGTGGTGCCCTTAGCCATTCTATTTTCCATCATAACTCTCCCCCACCCTCTGAGAAGGCAGTATTTTTTTTTTCCCTGGATGTTAGCAGTGCTGATTAACTCTGTCCATCCTGGAAAAGGAACAGTGACAAACAGACAAGTACTATCACATTATTAAGACACATTCCTTCATTGATGATGACACAAAGTATACATGTTTTCATGAAGGCTCAAATAGTGGATACCTTAAATATGTGGAAGATTTGGCTGAACTGCAATTTTAAATGTTTTTGGAAATACACCATTAATTTTTATTATAGTTAATCTAAAAACCATATAATCTGCCTCTGTCATAACACCATTACTTTTGTGTGAATCTGTGCAGAAATATGAGCAAATACTTTCTTGCAGCTCTCATGCCATATTGAAAACAAAGGCAGACCCATCACACAGAATGCTAAAGGGGAAAGTTCTGTAAATAAAAACTATATTATTGTACAGGCTTTCATCCCAGAGAATAGTGAAATTAAGTTAAAGAGCCCATTTTGATAGGATTTAAAAGTAAAATCATATTGTATTTTGTAGTGATCAAATACATAATTTGAGAAGTTCACTTCAAGGGTTTCTTACTATTCAACACAAAGCAGAGAGTGTCTTTAGGATGATTAAGGAGCTTGATCACTACGTCTTTGTAACCATGATGATATTTCTCACTATTTCAGAATTAAGTAGAGAAATTTCTTCTGTTGACATTCTAAACATAGCTTGTATATTTCTCCAGAGTTTCAAACTCCCTACCATCGTTTTGAATCATAAGTAATTGTACCACACTTTAAGTGGATATACTCTTCAGAGATGATTGGCAAATGTTATTGAAATCAAAATACCCTGGGTTTCTAGCATATTCTGTAATATCCTAAGTGGTATTGGACCATAGTGATCTATAATAATAAATGGATTTGTAATTATCTTAGCTGTTTCAAAGATAAGTTTGAAAGTATTAAAATAAAATACTGAATAATATATTTTCATGATAACATAAGCTCATCCGACAATAGACTTAAGAAAAGTTCACTCTTTTATATTATTTGTGTATTTATTCCACTTTCTCGGCTTAAATGAAGCAAAACCATTTTCCTTTTAAGAATTCAGATACTTCTGGCATATTTTCTATCTACTTAAAAAAAGATACAACCATAATCAGCTTGTAAAAATATCACGTAGTTGTACTACACAGACTGTTCAATAATTAAATACTCATTAAATAAAACGTGGTCCCTTAAAGATTCCTAAAGGCCTACTATGAAGCAAAAATTTTTTTTCAGTTGAAAAAAAGAGTAATATTACCTTTATTTTATGAATGCTGCAAGAAAGCTTTTTCAGTTGAAAATTGAATTGTATAATAACACAAAGAATACTGTCACAGTGGGCTATCGATCACTGTTAAAAGACATCTTTAAAGATGCCTTCCCAGAGGATCTTGTCTTTCACACCTTTTTTTTTTTTTTTTTTTGGTCCTTTTAGGGCTGCATTTGCAGCATATGTAAGTTTTTGACTTGGAGCTGCAGCCGCTGGCCTATGCCACAGCAATGTCAGATCCAAGCCAAGTCTGCAACCTAGACTACAGGACATTGCAACACAGGATCCTTAACCCACTGGGTGAGGCTAGGGATCAAACCCTCCTCCTCATGGATACTAGTCGGGTTCATTACTGCTGAGCCACAATGGGAACTCCACATCTTTTCAGCCCCAAATATATCCTTTCAGAAGGGACAATAATGGCCATTGTAGTCTTATTGATACTCTGGTAATTACTTTTCCCTTGAATATTTTTTTATTCACATGAGTATCAAGAGGACTAATGGTTTGGGCAACAGTTCAGAGGACAAGGAGTTTTGCTGTTATTGATGCTT
Organism: Sus scrofa; assembly: GCF_054392235.1. NCBI lineage: Eukaryota > Metazoa > Chordata > Mammalia > Artiodactyla > Suidae > Sus > Sus scrofa. Next base: position 111,196,501 of record NC_139385.1, on the reverse strand, counting down.
TGGGTTTGTTTTTTTTTTTTAAGTTTTGCATTAATTGCATTAGTTAGAATTTCCAGTCTTTATGCAAAGGAATATTTTTACACTGTCATTCTAGGATCTGTCTTTAATTTTCAAGGTCAATAGATATCTTTGTCTCTCCTGGCCTGAAAATTAAGTACTAAAAGTATTTGACACAGAGATGCCCTTTGTGTGTGGCTAGCTGGCATCACTAACGATGAAGAGTATAATATTACAATGTAGATGAGTCTAGGCAAAAACATTTTACTTAACAGGTTAACGTATTTCTATAAATGAGAAAAAATATAAGGAGAAATATTTTATGTAAATCTTGAAAGTAAAATTTTAGAACAACTAACTCATTCAGTCTTATACCCTCTGCCCCACAATTACTCTCAAGGATATCTGATGCTTTATAATTAATAGTTAAATATTGAAGATATCAAATAACATCCAGGAGTTTCTGAAATTAAATAAATTTCCTACTTGTCACATCCAATCAATTAAGTTCTCTGAACTCTCATGTTTTTATGCACTCATTACATTCTGCTGTGTTTATAATTTTTTACAGCAATTTGATAGGTATGTTGTATTTGGCTTAGAAGTGTCCAAAATTTTATAGGAATAACAAATATTTCAAAATTCAAAGATCAGTTTCTGTAACTCTCAAAGATTTTAAATCTTGACCTACAGGATCTATTTCTTTCTCTTTTTTTTGTCTCTTTTTGTCTTTTTTTTTAGGGCTACACCTGTGGCATATGGAGGTTCAGGCTAGGGGTCTAATCAGAGCTGTTGCCACTGGCCTATGCCAGAGCCACAGCAATGCCAGATCTGAGCCACGTCTGCAATCTACACCACAGCTCATGGCAATGCCAGATCCCACTGAGTGAGGCCAAGGATCAAATCTACAACCTCATGGTTCCTAGTCGGATTCATTTCCGCTGTACTGCAATGGGAAATAGGTCCCACAGGACGTATTTCGTCTTTTTTTGTTGTTGTTATTTCCCCCAACACAATTTTTTTTTCCGCTGTCCAGCATGGGGACCCAGTTACACATCCCATTGTCATGCTCCATTGTAAGTATCTAGACATAGTTCTCAGTGCTACACAGCAGGATCTCATTGTTAATCCATTCCAAAAGCAATAGCTTGCATCCCTTAATCTCAAGCTCCCAATCCCTCCCACTCCCTTCCCATCCCCCCGGGAAAACACAAGTCTATTCTCCAAGTCCATGATTTTCTTTTCTGAGGAAACATAAGCAAATCAATCAATGTTAGACACCACATTAACAAAAGAAAAGTCAAAAACCATATGCTCATCTCAATAGATGCAGAAAAAGCATTTGAAAAGTCCAACATCCATTCATGATAAAAACACTCACCAAAGTGGGTACAGAGGGAACAATCCTTAACATAAACAAAACCATTTATGACAAATCCACAGCAAATATAATATTCAATGGAGAAAAACTGAAAGCCTTCTCACTCAAATCTGGAACAAGACAGGGATGCCCATTCTAACCAGTTCTATTCAAGATAGTATTGGAAGTCCTAGCCACAGCAAGCAGACAAACAAAAGAAATAAAAGGCATCCAAATAGGAGGAGAAGAGATAAAACTGTCACTGTATGCAGATAACATGATGCTGTATATAGAAAAGCTCAAAGACTCAACCCAAAAAATACTAAAACTGATCAACTAATTCAGCAAAGTAGCAGGATATACGATGAACATTCAGAAATCAGTCGCATTTCTGCATACTAATAATGAAATATTAGAAAAGGTATACAAAATCATAATACCTTTTAAATTTGCACACCAAAAAATCAAGTACATGGGAATACACCTGACCAAGGAGGCAAAGGACTTATATGCTGAGAAGTATAAAACATTAATCAAGGAAATTAAAGAAGATATAAAGAAATGGAAAGATATTCCATGCACTTGGGTTGGAAAAATTAACATTGTAAAAATGGCCATGCTACCCAAAGCAATCTACAGATTCAATGCAATCCCTATCAAATTACCCATGACTTTTTTCACAGAACTAGAGCAAACAATCTGAAAATTTATATGGAACCACAAAAGACGCAGAATTGCCAAAGCAATCCTGGGGAGCAAAAACCAAGCAGGAGGCATAACTCTCCCAGAACTCAAGCAATATAACAAAGCCACAATCAAGACAGTGTGGTACTGGTATCAAAACATACAGACAGGGCAATGGAACAGAATAGAGAACCCAGAAATAAACCCTGACACCTATGGTCAATTAATCTTTGACAAAGGAGGCAAGAACTTAAATTGGAAAAAGACGGTCTATTCAGCAAGTATTGCTGGGAAACCCGGACACCTGCATGCAAAGCAATGAAACTAGAACACACCCTCACACCATGCACCAAAATAAACTCAAAATGGCTTAAAGACTTAAATATAAGACAAGACACCATCAAACTCCTAGAAGAGAACATAGGCAAAACACTCTCTGACATCAACCTTATAAATGTTTTCTCAGGTCAGTCACCCAAAGCATCAGAAATAAAAGCAAAAACAAACCAATGGGACCTAATCAAACTGAAAAGCTTTTGCACAGCAAAGGAAACCAAAAATACAACTTACGGAACGGGAGAAAATAGTTTCAAATCAATGCAACTGACAAGGGCTTAATCTCCAAAATATACAAACGACTTATACAACTCAACAGCAAAAAAAAAACCAACAACCCAATGGAAAAATGAGCAAAAGACCTGAATAGACATTTTTCCAAAGAAGATATACAGATGGGCAACAAGCACATGAAAAAATGCTCAACATCCCTGATTATTAGAAAAGGCAAATCAAAACTACCATGAGATACCACCTCACACAGTCAGAATGGCCATCATTAATAAGTTCACAAATAACAAATGCTGGAGGGGGTGTGAAGAAAAGGGAACCTTCCTGCACTGTTGATGGGAATGTAAGCTGGTACAGCCACTATGGAGAAGGGTATGGAGGTACCTCAGAAATCTATACATAGAACTACCATATGATCCAGCAATACCACTCTTGGACATTTTTCTAGACAAAACTTTCCTTAAAAAAGACACATGCCCCCACATGTTCATTGAAACACTGTTCACAATAGCCAAGACATGGAATGAACCCAAATGTCCACTAGCAGATGATTGGATTAGGAAGATGTGGTATATATACACAATGGAGTCCTACTCAGCCATAAAAAAAGATGACATAATGTCATTTGTAGCAACATGGATGGAACTAGAGACTCATACTGAGTGAAGTCAGAAAGAGAAAGAAAAATACCATATGATATCACTCATATCTGGTATCTAATATACAGCACAAATGAACCTTTCCACAGAAAGGACCTATTTCTAATGCCAAAATTTAGTTTGAACATTCCAGGTTAACACAGCATATTCCTTCATAAAATTATCTTAATGAATTGCCTAGGTCATTATCACTTAAATGAACACCATAAACCAGGTAATTTTCTCATTATTGATTGTCCCATAATATCAATGTTAATGTGTCTTCTTAAGAATGTCCAAAAGCTTGAAGCTTAAAAAGTAGGCATGAATTCAATGCAGTTAAATATATAACAGCATATCTCTACCATTGGCTTGTTTGCAAATGCAGTGTTTCAGCATCATGGTTTCTGCACATATTATTAGGAATTTTATTAGTAATAAAGTACTGAAAAGATTTGGTCCTTCTGGTTGACAGTTTTTTTCTTTTAGAGTGGTTTTTTACTCTATGGCCCTCAAAACAACCTTAAGAATTCCTCAGAACCTATACTACCATGTGGAATATCAGTATATAAGTTCTCCTAGGAATAGGTCTTAAAATCAGCTCAAAAGATGAAAATCATGCATGGTCAGAATGAGCCTTGACAGTCACCTAGCCCAACTTTTTGTGGGAGATACATATTTGTAATTCAGTCTGACAAAGCCATATTTTCTCCAGTATTGGATGAGAGAGGGTATTTTTATTTTGTTTTGTTTTTCCTTCACATGAATACTGGATGAGATGGTTGGTTTGAATTTACAATCCATCTGATTTAAAAAAAAAACAAACAAACTTATACGTTTTGAAGAACTAGAATCACTCTCAATGATGTTGGTACCAGTATTGAGACCAAAAAAAGGAAAGCTGGATTTCCCATCCTGCAGTCATTCCCAGAGCACACTCTGTTTAAGCATAATTGCTGGCTGAATCTACTATATTTATGATTGTGTCCCTTGTGTTGTTATTACGTAAGTTCATTTCATTTAAGTAAATGTCCTGTGATACAACTACATTTCTGATTGTCCATATATATTGTTTTATGTTCCCTATTCAAGACTCAAGAGGTAACTTTTCTTTGGCTTGTACCAAGATCTCCTGTAAAACAAAATGTGTAAGGCATTTGCCTGAGGATTGAGTATATTTTTTAGAGATTTACAGAAGGTGAATATTGTCAAGGCAGCTCAGTGAACAAACCTTGAACTATAGCAACACCATGAATTTTATGTCCCTGTGATGAGGTAAGTTCAATTTGCATTTACAAATAACACATTTCACTTTTCACTGCACAAAGTAATCTTTTGTGGAAATTATGTCTGTATCTCTGTCGTTTCTATCTCTATTCCTAATCACCCCTTCAGTCGGAAAAGAAAGGAAAAGTATATAATTAGGTTTAGGAGGCATTTCTCAGAAATAGCTATCAAAGACATGTTATACCTTCTTAGCAACATTTGTAGTACTCATTGCTTAGTATTTCAACAAACTTTTTCCTGTTTCATCTTTTAACCTTTCCACTTTCTCAAGTTCTCAAGGCCAAGGCCACTGTCCCTGCCTCTATATTTAATGTGGATGCATTTATCCATTGCCTTTGCCAATCAAGAGATACCTTTCTTTCCAAACAACATCCTGTATTTGACTGTTTATATTTAGCTTCAGAGATAAAGAATACCATCTAAATTAGATGGCCATAAGGATTAAAAAGTAAGATGATGAATGAACAAGTTTCATTCCTTACAAGATACAGTAAGAGCATCAGCAAGAATGAGGAACTTAGGTGCCTGGTGGCCCAGAAGAGACTGTGGCAGGTGGAATAGATACTAGGAGAATAGGACACAAAAGTATAAGCAATGCAGTCCTACTGTATACCACAGGGAACTATATCCAATCTCCTGTGATAGAATATGATGGAAAATAATATGAGAAAAGAACATGTGTGTGTGTGTGTGTGTGTGTGTGTGTGTGTGTGTATACACTATGGGTCACTTTGATGTACAGAAGAAATTGACACAACATTGTAAATCAACTACACTTTAATAAAAAAATTAAAAAGATAATGGGATATAAATTAAGGTAGAAATAACATAGCCAAATATTTCTTTCATTAAGTGAAACGATGTTCTACACAGAAATCCCCACCCCCACTTCATGAACACTGCATGAATAGAATGCTTCAATCAAAAGTAGTATTTACCAGAAATTGGCACACTAGGAAATGATATATGATTATTATAGTGGAACATATATGTCATTGGTAAAAGGCAAAAGTAATGTCCTTGCAAAATTAATGTCCTTGCAAAAGTAATGGGAAAATTTGAATTGATAGGTAAGCAGTTTGGGGGATAATTTGAATTGATAAGTAAGCAGTTTTCTTTTTAATTATATCACTTATATCTCAAATCTAATATATGGCACAAATGAAACTTTCCACAGAAAAGAAACTCATGGACTTGGAGAACAGACTTGTGGTTGCCAAGGGGGAGTGAGAGGGAGTGGGATGTTTTAATAAATTTGAAGTAATATTTTTACAGAAAAAAACTATTGTGCCCTTTCAAACTGTCACGTCATAAATCATGTCATGTTAGAACATCAACTTTGTGAGAATTGCAGCACATTTACAGCCACAAAGATTAAATTATGTCCTTTACAAACTTTAGTTATTATTTCAATGTTCTGAACAGTAATTTCCATATATAACAAAAATGTTTACATGTTAGTAATAGGTAAGAAAGATAAATGCTGAATTTAAGTTTATGAAATAAATTTGGTACTTGCTATTGCTTGGAAATATTAAAATGTAAACCTCTATATTTAGTGTTGTAAAAACCACAGTTCAGACTGCCCTTGGACGATAAAACTGTAGCCCACCTAAGCCTTGGGGCAGAACCTCCTTTCCTGCCTGCTTTCATCTCTCAGAAGCATCCTATCTTAATAAATCTATTTCTTATCAAAAAACAGACAATTCACATTACTACAGATTAATATATCAAATCTATTTCTGTTTAAGATACATATATACTTCAAAAGACTGCTATGGAGCTTAAACTTTTGTCCCTCTGCAGTCTCCAGAACTGAAATCATGTAGGAGCTAATGAAAGCATATTTCTCAACATCCCTAATTATTAGAGAAATGTGAATCAAAACTACAGTGAGGTACCATCTAACACCAGTCAGAATGGCTATCATCAAAAAGTCTACAAACAATAAATGCTATAGAGGGTGTGCAGAAAGGGAATCTTCCATACTGTTGGCAAGAATGTAAACTGGTACAACTGCAATGCAAAACAGTATGGAGGTTCTTTGGAGGGGGAGGGAGTGGGAGGGATTGGGAGCTTGGGCTTATCAGACACAACCTAGAATAGATTTACAAGGAGATCCTGCTGAATAGCATTGAGAACTTTGTCTAGATACTCATGTTGCAACAGAAGAAAGGGTGGGGGAAAAAACTGTAACTGCAATGTATACATCTAAGGATAACCTGACCCCCTTGCTGTACAGTGGGAAAATAAAAAAAAAAAAAAAAAAAGAAAGAAAGAGAAAGACAAATACCATAAAAAAAAAAAAAACTAAATATAGAACTATCACATGATCCAGAAATCCAACTCCTGGGCCTCTATCTGGAGAAAAACATAATTTGAAAAGATATATGCACCCCAGTGTTCACTGAAGCACTATTTATAATAGCCAAGACATGGAAGCAACCTAATGTCCATCAAAAGAGGATTGGATAAAAAAAGATGTGAGGTGTGTGTGTATACATATATATACAAATATATATATATATGTGTATGTGTATATATATATATATATATATAACACACACACACACAATGGAATACTACTCAGTCATAAAAATGAAAGCACCAAGGATCTTGCAAGGATGGACCTAGACATCATCATACTAAGTGAAGTAAGTCAGAAAGAGACAGCAAAATATATGGTATCACTTATATATGGAGTCTAAAAAATGATACAGATAAACTTATTTGAAGAACAGAAACAGACTCACAGACTTAGAAAATAAATTTATGGTTATTAAAAGGGGAAGATGAGAGAGAGGGAGGAATGAATTAGGGGTTTGGGACTGACATATACACACTATTTTATATGGAATGGATGGTCAATGTAGGTCTGCTGTATAGCACAGGGAACTCTACCAAAAATTCTGTGAAAACCTATATGGGAAAAGAATCTGGAAAAGATGGATATGTGTACACATATAATTGAATCACTTTGTTGTAGAGTAGAAATTAGCACAACATTGTAAATCAAATATACTTCAATAAAATTTTAATATTCAAAAAAGAAAGCATATTTCTGAAACAATTCACCAAATACTATTTCTTTATAGCAGTGATGCTTTAAGCATATAAAGTGTTGACAGAGAATTGTAAGAAAATCTCCAAATCAGATTAAGTTGAGTATGGCTAACAGTGAAAAGTAAACAAAATTCTTCAGCCCTAAAATTAGGGAATCTTTTCTTTGGGGACCTAATAATTTGGAAACTTTTTAATCTGGAGTTTTACAGACTGTGGAATTGTTTCTTGTCATTTTTTTATGTTTTTTCACAAAGAAATTTTGACTTTCAGTATCATTTCTGACAATAGATGTTTTGTTTTCGATTTTGGTTTTTGGTTGTTTTCCCTGTGGCAGGTTTCCAAATCCCTAGACTCTTGCCTTTTGTCACACATTTCTGTATAACAGAAGAGGTAAAACTGCCCATCGCAGGTTTTAGAATCTTTGCTTTATTTTTTGAAGTCAACAAACAAATTTTTTCATCTCAATTGTGTCAGTCTGTCAGCTGGTACAATAAACTCCTCTAAGGGCCTCACTTGGGTACACAGATTCCAAAGTATCTTGACAATTTCAGGATTCTTAAAAGTGATTATTCTATTGCATTCTACGAAGATCTCTAGTCAGAGACACTGACAAGTTTTTAAGTAATTTATACAAATTATGTTATACCTTGTTGGCATTGTAAGAGATGAAAATTAGTCAAGCATATTGCATTGAGTCATTTCATATAAAACTATTGACATTTTACGTCAAATACTATTTTTATTTTCAGGTATTTCCTGTTTGAAACTGCCCATCTATGATCAAGGGTTTTTGATCAATATTAAATTTAATGCCATCATGGCTCAATCCTCATCATATTGACAATTCCAGACAAAGTTATTATTACTTTTTCACCTATTCCTCTGAACAAAAATTAGAGTATTGCTTGGTTGCAAACTAAAACCCCTTTAAAGTTTGGTAATTCATAACACGAGAACACTGACATTAAATTTAATAAATAAAACTATACATGCTTTTAAGAATTCTAATGTTACACTTAATTATGTTCTTTTCTGTTCAATGTTTCCCTCTTATTTCACAATTATAAAAACAATATTCTGCATGGATTTGCTTTTGTTTGTAATAATTTTAAAATAATTTATTGTTAATTGATGAAAAGAGCACTTTTTGGTACAGTATTTAAAAAAAAGAATATTCAAGGTCAGGTTTAGTAGTATCATGGCAATATTTCAGGAGGAAAGGAAAAGTTTATTACCTAAATGTATGCAACATGATTTTAAATGTGGAATAAGATGGGTAATTAGAGAAAATGGTAAGACATGCCACTTATCTTAGGAAAAAGACACCTTCCTTTCAGAGGATGAGGTATTTCTTTTATTCTGTTTATATCTAAACACTAAATGAGGACATTTTTATCACAGGTGTGTGTCAGTTTGCATAAACTGTGGGATGAAATATCAAAATCATTTTTTGATAAAGTGAAAAGTAGGACATTCTAGAATTAGGGCTGAGTATATAATTATCATGTTTACCATATTTTTGATGACATGAAGCAAACAACTATGTTTAGACATACAGCTGTTTCAAATAACACAAAACAGTGCTGTCACTAAAAATACTCTTTAGAAGCACACTGAAATCTGAAGAACCTAACTGTTTCTTAGATTTCTCAATGTAACTATCTATCTCATGTGTTTCTGACTTAAAAAAACAAAATTTAAAATCCACCATATCTTAGTCTTTCTGAGGATTGACCTACACCCACTAGAGGGGAAAAAAACACAGCAAAACAAAAACAAAAACAAACCTTTGTCTTCATGCTTTCTCAAGTGTCATAACTAATGAAATGATAGGTTATTTTTTCTATCATTATTACTATAATTATTACTTCATATTCAAGAAAGAGAAAAATTACATTTCATATTGCTTCATTTTCATCATTAGGATAGTTTCAAACCTTACTTTTATGAGTTTCTGCTTTAAATGTCAATTAGAAACATAACAATGGTTACTACAAGATTATTCCAAATTCTAATTTATCACACGCATGACCAGAAAATCATTTTGGAGTTGTTATCATCTCCACTGACCTGGGAAAATTTGTTTACTAATTAACCACCTATAGACTTGGCCTTCTTTTCATTCTCTAGAGGCTTCTTTCAGGCAAGCACCTTTGTAATTTCATTTATTTTTCAAAGTAACTTGAGATTCTGTCATCTTTATTCACGAAAATACATAGTATCAAAATGTGAAGAAATAGATGACTTGAACAGACCAATCACTATAAGTCAAATAGGATTTTTAACAAAAAAGCAAACAAAACTCCAGAACCAGATGGCTTCACAGGAGAATTCTGTCCAACACACCAAGAACATAAACCAATTTTTCTCAAACTCTACCAAAAGACTGAAGAGGAGGGAATACTCCCAAAGACATTTTAATATCAAAACCAAAGTATCCCCTTGCTGTACAGTGGGAAAATAAAAAAAAAAAAAACCAAAGTATCACCAAAAAAGACAATTATAGGCCAATATTTTTGATGAATATAGATGCAAAAATTCTTAAAAGAATTTTAGCAAGCTTCATCCAACAACACATAAAAAAGATCATACACCATGACCAAATGAGATTAATCCAAAGTTTACAAAGATGGTTCAACACACACAAACCAGTCAACACACACAAACCAGTAATACACCACATTAACAAAAGTCAAAAATCATATGATCATCTCAATGGATACAGAAAATGCATCTGACAAAATTCAACATCCATTCATCATAAAAACTCTTATTGAAGTGGGTACAGAGGGAACATATTTCAACATAATAAAAGCCATTTATGCAAACTCACAGATAATTTAATACTCAGTGGTGAGAAGGGGAAAGAAAGCCTTTTGCTAAAATCTGGAACAAGACAAAGATGCCCACTCTCACCACTTTTATTCAACATAGCATTGGAAGATTGGAAGTCCTAGCTGCAGTAATCAGACAAGAAAAAAGAAATAAATTGCAAGGCGAGAGGTAAAACTGTCACTATATGCGGATGACATGACACTATATATAGAAAACTCCAAAAACTCCACACAAAATCTACTCAATCTAATCAACAAATTTTGTACAGTAGAAGGATACAAAATTAACATTCAGAAGTCAATTTCATTTCTGTATACTACCAATGAAATATCAGAAAAGGAATTTAAAGTAATGTTAAAAAAAAAACTATCTTTTAAAGTCACATCCCAAAAATGAAAATACTGAGGAATAAACCTGACCAAGGAGGTGAAAGACTTGTATGCTGAGAATTATAGTAGTAAGGGAAACTAAAAAGGATTCCAAGAAATGGAAAGATACCCCATACTCAATTGGAAGAATCAATATTGTGAAATGGCCATACTGCCTTAAGTAATCTATAAATTTAATGCAATCCCTATCAAATTCCCCATGACATTTTTCACATAAGTAGAACAAATAATCCAAAAATAATCCAAAGCAATCCTGAGGGGCAGAGAAAATAATGCAGAAAAAATAACTCCCTCATATGTCAGACAATATTACAATGCTACAGTAATCAAAACACTGTCGTACCAGTACAAAAACAGACATAGGGATCAATGAAACAGAATGGAGAGCCCAGAAATCTAGACACTTATGGTCAAATAATCTTTGACAAAGGAGGCAAGAATAAAAAATGAGAAAAAAAAGCAGTTTCTTCAGCAAGTAGTGCTGGGAAAATTGGACAGCTGCATGTAAACCAATGAAACTAGAACATACCTTCATAAAATGTACAAAAATAAACCAAAAATGGCTTAAATATTTAAACATATGACATGCACCAAAAAACTCCTAGAAGAGAACATATAGGCAAAATAGTCCTAGCTATAAGCCATAAAAATGTTTTCTCAGGTCAGTCTCCCAAGGAAATAGAAATAAAAACAAAAATAAACAAATGGGACCTAATCAAACTTACAAGCTCTTGCACAGGAATGAAACCATAAACAAAATGAAAAGACAATCTACAGAATGGGAGAAAATAGTTGCAAATGATGCAACTGACAAAGGCTTAATCTCCAAAATATACGACAACTAATATAACTCTACAACAAAAGTAAACAACTCAATTGAAAAATTGGCAGAAGACCTAAATACACATTTCTCCAAAGACATACAGATGTCCAGTAGGCACAAGAAAAGAGGCTCAACGTCACTGATTTTTAGAGAAATAGAAATCAAAACTACCATGAGGTACAACCTCACACAGGTCAGAACAGCTATCGTTAATAAGTCTACAAGTAACAAGTGCTGGAAAGGGTGTTGAGAAAAGGGAACCCTCCTACACTGCTGGTGGGAATATAAATTTGTACAACCACTATGAAAAACAATATGGAGGGTCCTCAGAAAACTAAAAATAGAACTACCATATGATCCAGCAATCCCACTCTTGGGCATATATGCAGACAAAACTATAATTCAAAAAAATGCTTCCACCAGTATGTTCATAGAGCACCACAATAGCCAAAACATGGAGGCAAGCTAAATGCCCACTGACAGATGACTATTTTGTTCCTAAGAGTTATCTATGTTGTCAAAAATAAATAAAAATAAAACCATAATTATTTTCACAATATAACATTCTACGTACAAAGAAACCACAATTTTTTATCCATTTTACAATTGATGATTTTTTTTATTGCTCCAAGCTCTTGCTGTTATAAACCATGCATAATGAATATTTTAGAACAAATTTCTAGTATACCTACACTAAGATTTTTAAGCTATTTCATCTCATGATCCCTTTGGTAGTTTTATAGAAAACTTTGACTTTTTTATTATAATACTATGAAGAATTAACAAATTTTTGCATTTTAAATATAATAAAACCAATTTTTATGAAAATATTTTCTTTTATGTGTTATAGTAATAAATGCTCTTCTTTATTAATCCATTAAGTAGTAAAATTTAGCAATGGTATAATTATTGCCATAATCTCAAAGAAATGATTAGTATACTCATTAGCCTAAGTTTATTTGGGAATATTAACTATAATGTGATATGACTATATCTATAATCTCTGTTATGATTAGTCCTAATTATTGCTAATATCTATAGTTTCTTTAATTCATAACTGAATGCAAAGCTAAATTTCAGTTAAAGGTTAATGTAAACAAAGATGTCTTGGTTTTCCCTCTAAGAGCATAGAATCAGTGAAATCTATCCATGTATCTTTTGAAGGTCCATGAATCTCAAAAACCTCTGTGAAGAGAATTTTACTAAGTGATTCCAAATTATTTTCTCAATTTACACTCTCAGAATTGTTATGAGTTTTCATTATTTCAAATCTTTTCAAACTGTTGATGTTGTCAGACATAGTATCCATCTTTTTTTTTAATAATTTTTTTTATTTTCCCACTGTACAGCAAGGGGGTCAGGTTATCCTTATATGTATACATTACAATTACATTTTTTCCTCCACCCTTTCTTCTGTTGCAACATGAGTATCTAGACAAAGTTCTCAATGCTATTCAGCAGGATCTCCTTGTAAATCTATTCTAAGTTGTGTCTGATATCCATCTTATTTAAGTAAAATCCTATCTTGTGATGGCTTTAATTCTGTGATTTTTAATATTAAAAATCTTATTATGTTTATTAACTATTTTTGTTTCTACTTCTGTGAAATATCTGTTCATGTCCATATTTTTGGTTGAGTTATAAGAACTCTTTATATTACCTGATGAAAAAATTTGTTATTCACATCTCTTGAAAAAGAGTGTCTTTATTTTTGTAATTAATGTGTTCAATAAATAAAAGTTGCTCTTTTTAATGTACTCAAAATGATCCATCTTTTACTTTTCTTATTTATGCCCATCCCAACTCTAAAGGCATAAATATATAATTTTGTGTTACCTCCTTTATGTCTTTCCTTTCATATTTAAGCCATTAATATAGAGTAGTGTCCTTGAGACTGTATGCTGGCTTTCAAGAGTCAATTACTACATTCTCAAAAAGCTGGGGAGGTCATTGACATTATACTGGTAGATGGAAATTGGCCATGATGGAAACAGTAGTAGCAGAGAAACTATAAGCATTAAAAATTTGAGTTTCTTTGTTTAAGATCTTTTTGGAGGTGGAACCTCTGGTATTAAACAATTATCACTGCAATTATGCCCTCACTCCACATGGAATTAACTTTTTTAAATAGTCATCATTTATTGAAGATTCATCCTTTTCCTATTCATTTGGAATGCCAACTCTGTCATACATCAATATTTTATACATAACATGAATCTGTTATTGAACTAATTATTCCATTTTGTATTTTTATGCATATGTATTAATAGCATGCTGACCTACTTATCATAACCATACAATAATTTCAGATATTTGATAATACAAATAATCCCAAATTGTCCTTTCTTAAGAGTGTTATGTCTACTTTTACCTTTGTTTTTCCACATAAAGTTGAAAATCATCTCTCAAGTTTCATGAAACACTCTTAGAATTTCTACTGAAATTATATTAATCCTGAAGACAAATCTGGAAATAATTGAACAGTTACTATATTAAGTTTTCCTACTATAGGCATAGTACCACTAATGAAGATTTTTTTTTAAAATAACAAAGTTTTGTAATTTTCTTTTAAACAACTCATGCTTATTTTTTATATTCATGACATTTTATTTTTAATGTTATATACTTACTAAATTATACTAATAATTTTCCTACTGTATATAAATGCAATTAATTTTTATATTTTGATTTTGTATCCAAACATACTATGCCCTCTAATTAAACTTAGTGCTTCCCTGGGTGCCCTTTGAGGTTTTCTATTGAATAATCTGAAATAATTGAGTTAGGAATTTTCATTCCTCTAGAATTCCCTGGTAGTTCAGTAGGTTAAGGATACAGCATTGTCACTGCTGTGGCTTGGGTTGCAGCTTTGATGCAGGTTCTGTCCCTGGCCTTGGAAATTTCACAATGCTGGGCACACTCACCCCCCCCCCAAAAAAAAGAAAGTGAAAAGGAATTTTCTTTCTTGATTCTTATACTTTTTTTTTTTCTTTCTTCTCATTGTTTAGGAGAGGACAGGTTGGGAAAAAATGATGAAAGCAGCCACCCTAAGCCTTACACAAACAAAGAGTATGATGTTTTCTGTAGGTTTATAATAGGTATATTTTAACAGATTAAGAAGGGTATATTTTCTTACTAATTTGTTAAGGAATGCATACTGTATTTTATCATAATGAATATATTAAAATTACCATATGATTTACTCTCATTTAATTTTTAAAAATTTGGTCAATGACATTAAATGATTATCCATTGTCAAAGAAACTTTCATTGCTGAGATAAACTGATTTTAGTAGTGATATGTTAATATTTTCTAAATGTGGCTGGATTTAATTTGTCAATATTTAGAAATTTTTCTAATCTATGCTCAATGTTTTTGATAGATAATTTCCATTCTTTTTCTGTCCTTGATAGATTTCTATGCCTAAATTTTGCTAGCATTACAAAGCATTGTGTTTAGAATTATCTTTTTCTATTCCTTGGAATATTCTGTGAATGTCTGAGGTTATCTGTTCCTTGAACGACTGGAGAACTTGTATATCAAAACCATCAGCATGCAAATTTATATTTGTAGGGTGGTATTTACTGATATAATTCTATCTTTGATTTGGGGAATTATTTGAATTTTTTATTTTACCTTGTCTTAATTTTGATGGACTATATTTTTCTAAGGATTTCCATTTCATATTATGCTTTCAAATATGTTGGCATAGAGTCCTTAATACTATTCTTACTATTCTTTTTCTAATTTTTATATAAAATCTAGTTATTTCTACCTTTTTACTTCTAACATTCTATTGTCTTCTCTTTTTTGTAACCCATGTTGCTGAGATAGACAGATAGATAGAGGATAGATAGATAGATAGATGACTGCTAACATAGATCTAGATATATATCTATTCTGGAATATCCAGCAGGTTCTTCAGTCTAATCATATGAGCTTTTAAAAGTGAAAAATAATGGCAGAATGGGTATTAGAGAGATGCATCATGAAAAGACACACTGATACCCTAACTGTACCTCAGTAAGATTGCAGCAGACTTTTTACGTACAGAACTGTAAAATAATAAATTTGAGGGAGAAGATGGTGGAGTAGTAGTACATGAAGTTCACTTCCTCCTGCAAATATATAAAAAAAATACATCTATATGCAGAATGATCCACTCAGGAAATTTGCATAACATTGAAAAAGACCTTAGGATTCTGACAGAACAAGAACATCTTCACAAAACTGGGTAGGACAAAAGAAAGAGGAAAAAAGGAAGAGAGAGAGGATGAGAAAGAAAGTGGGACAGGATGGGACCTGCACTTCTAGGAGGGATCTTGGAAAGAGAAAAGCTCATGCATGCTGGGATGTCCCCCCACCAGCAGAGAGATCAACTGGGACAGAGGAGGAATTTTGGGGCCTTGGAAGACAACACAGCAATTGGTTTCAAGCAATTAAAATGGAAGCACTCCTACACATGGTGAGTGTTACTGTCCTGCACCTATCAGCCCAAGAGGACTATCTGCTGGTTCAGACAGGGGTTAGGAAATAAATCTCTCATTTTGGAGATCAGACTTAGAGAAATGGAGCTGCCTGAGTAGGGGGAAAAAATGGAATTGGCCATGCAGAAACAGCCTGGTGGGATTAGAGTCTAGGGCAATCACATTTGAGGGCCTATGTTGAGGAAACCCAGATGGGCTTGCAAAGCAGCTGCTATTATTTGTGATGCTGGAGGAAAGGGGTGGGATCTACCACTACAGCCTTGTTCCCAGTTCAGCTCTCAGGCAGCAGAACAATGCCTGCTCCATCTCTAGGAGCTCTACCTAGAGCAGCTGCTGCCTGGCAACAGGAAGAGCAGCCACCACCACCACCCCCATTACAGCTAAAGAGAGCAGTAAGTACATACTTATTCACAATTACATTGAATGTAAATGGATTAAATAATCCAACCAAAAGATATAAACTGGCTGAATGGATATAAAAATAACACCAGCATATATGCTGTTTACAAGAGACCCACTTCAGACCTAAGGACACATACCAACTGAAAGTGAGGGGTTGGAAGAATGTATTCCAAGCAAATGGAAATCAAAAGAAAGCTGGAGTCACAACACTCATATCAGACAAATTAGACTTTAAAATAAAAAAGGTCACAAAAGACAAAGGACATTACATAGTGTCTAAAGGATAAATCCAAGAAGAAGATATTACAATTGTAAAAATATATGCACCCAACATAGGAGCATCACATTTAGAAGGCAACTGCTAACAGTGATAAAAGGAGACATAGACAGTAAAACAATAATAGTGAGAGACTTTAGTGCCCTACTTTCATCAAGAGAGAGACCATCCAGGTGAAAAAAAAAAGAAAAAGAAAACACAGACCATAAATGACATATTAGATCAGATAGGCAATTGATATTTATAGAACATTCTACCCAAGGTAGCAGAATACACATTCTTCTCGAATGCCCAGGGAACATTCTCCAGGATAGTCACATTCTGAGCCTTGGTAAATTTTACTACACCCAGCATCTTTTCCAACCACAATGCTATGAGATGAGAAATCAACTACAAGAAAAAAAAAATGCAAAACCCGCAAATTTCTGGAAACTAAACAACATGCTACTAAACAACTAATGGATCACTGAAGAAATCCAAGAGGAAATCAAAAAATACTCAGAGACAAATGACAACGAAGACACAACAATCTATAATCTACAGGACACAGAAAAAGCAGTTCTGAGAAGGAAGTTTATAGCAATACAATCTTATCTCATGAAATAAGAAAAATTTCAAATAAACAACCTAACCTTACACCTAAAGCAACTAGAGAAGAAAGAACAGAAAAATCCCAAAGTTAGTATAATGTAAGAAATCTTAAAAATCAGAACCGAAATAAATGAAATAGAGACAAAGAAAAGAATAGAGAAGATCAATGAAACCAAAAGTTGATTCTTTAAAAAGATCAACAAAATTCATAAAGTGTTAGCCAGACCCATCCAGGAAAGAAAAGGGAGAGGGCTCAAATACTAGAAATGAAAAAGTTACAATTGACACCACAGCAATAAAAGGAAAAAATATTTAAAAATTTATATGGAAACACAAGATGGCAAATAGCCAAAGCAACACTGAAAAAGAAAAACAGAACTGGAGGAGCCAGGCTCTCTGAATTCAGTTTATACTATAAAGCTACAGTAATCAAAACAGTATGTTACTGGCACAATAACAGAAATATAGAACAGTGATCCAGCACAGAAATCCCAGGAATTTCCTATGGTCAACTAATCTATGACAAAGAAGGCAAGAACATATGGTGAAGGAAAGACAGTCTCTTAAAGAAGGGGTGCTGGGGAAACTGGACAGCTGCATGTAGAAGAATGACATTAGAACATTCTAATACCATACATAAAAATAAACTCAAAATGGATTAAGGAACTAAATATAAGGCTGGATACTATAAAACTCCCAGGGGAAAACTTAGGCAGAACACTTTTACAAAAATTGCACCAATATCTTGTTTAATACAGTTCCTAGAATAATGAAAATAAAAAATAAAAATAAACCATTGCTTTTGGAATGGATTAGCAATGAGACCCTATGTCTAGCCACTTACGATGGAGCATGATAATAGGAGAAAAAAGAATGTATACATGTATGTGTAACTGGATCACCATGCTGTACAGTAGAAAAAAATTGTATTGGGGAAATAACAATAAAAAATTATAAAAAAATAAAAATTAAAAAAATTAAAAATTAAAAAAAATAAAATAAAATAAACCAATGGGACCAAATTAAACTTGAAAGCTTTTGCATGGCAAGGGAAACCATAAAAAAAAATGAAAAGACAACCCAAAGAATGGGAGAAAACTTTTGCAAAAGAAATGACTGACAAGGGATTAATCTCCAATGTATACAAATATCTCATGGAGCTTTATATCAAAGAACAAAAAACCCAATCAAAAAATAGAATATCTAAATAAACATTTCTCCAAATAATATAGATGACAAAAAAGCACATGAAAATATGCTCAACATCAATAATTATTAGAGAAATGCAAGTCAAAACTACAGTGAGGTGTCACCTCACACCAGGCAGAATTGTCATCATCAAAAAGTCCACAAACAATAAATGCTGGAGAGGGTGCAAAGAAAAGGAAGTCCTCCTACACTATTGGTGGGAATGTAAATTGATGCAACCACTATGGAAAACACTACGGAGGCACCTCAGAAAAATAAATATAGAACTACCACATGATCCAGCAATCCTACACCTGGGCATCTATGTGGATAAAACCATAATTTAAAAGATACATGCACCCCATTGCACACTGTAGAAATGTGTACAATAGCCAAGACATGGAAGCAAACTAAATGTCCATTGACAGAGGAATAGATAAAGATGTGGTACAAATATACAATGGAATATTATTAAGCCATAAGAAAGAATGAAATAATAACGTTTGCAGCAACATGGATGCAACTAGAGATTATCATACTGAGTGAAGTCAGACATAAAAAGACAAATATCATATGGTATCACTTATATGTGGAATCTAATACAAAATGATACAGAAGACTAAACCAGCTATAACAGAAAAAATAAAAATCATTAAAAAAATTTTGTTGTTACAAGAAAAAAAAATGATACAAAAGAACTTATTTATGAAACAAAAAACTCACAGATGTCAAAATCAATCTTGTGGTTACCACAGTTGAAACCATGTGGGAGAAAAGAATTAGGAGGGTGAGAATAACGTACACAGTAATCTATAAAACAGATGATTAACGATAACCTACTGTATAGCGCAGGAAAATCTACTCATTTTTTTGTAATAACCTATATGGGAAAAAGAATTCATATATTTGTATGTATGAAAGATTCATTTTGCTGTACACCTGAATACAACATTGTAAGTCAACTGTATTCCAATAAAGTTAAATCAAATTGCACCTGAGCAAGTTTAAAAAATTGTATTGCATATTTGAAATTTGCTGAGAGTAGATATAAAATATTTTCACCATTTCAGCAAAAACTATATCTATAGGAAGTGATAGATGTGTTATCTAACCTTATTGCAATAATCAGTTCACATTATGTAGGTGTATCGATCATCATACCACCCACCTTAAACTTATACAATGTTGTCAATTATATCCCAATAAAGTTGGAAAAAATTGTCTTTAGGGAATTATGCCCCTTACCAGGTATCCTTGTCACTTAAAGATCTTTATCCTGAACTATACTTTATCTGATATTAAGATAAAAACCCTTGTTTTGTGTTTATATTTCCCTGGTGTATATTTGTTTTTCTGTGACTTTGTTTTAGATATATCTTTTATACATAACATAGAGTTGGGTTCACTTTGTGATCTATTCTGAAAATCACTTTATCTCAATAAACATTAACTATTAATAACAAAATTGGTTAAATATTTTGACATTATCATATTTCTTGGATTCAAATTTAAGATATTATATTTTCTTGGTAAATTGAAATTAAGCAGTAATACATTATCTCCAGAATGGCTTTTCACTTGTAGTCTATCTTGTTTAAAATGAAGTATCTCCAAAGCTTTCTTTTGTATTGTATATGTTTTGTATGATATATGTTTTCTATTCTTTGTCCAATCTTTCTTTACCCTAATGTTTTAGGTGTGCTACTTATGAATACTGATTATCTAGAATTTATAGGTTTACCAAATTTAACCGGTTTGTTTTCAACTACTATGCTTAGTCCATTTAGACTTATTTTAATTTCTGATATATTTTCACTTTTCTGTGATATTATTTTGTTTTCTTAAGATGCCTCCTAAGTTTTGTGTAGTAGGATTTCCCATTAGACTCCCCACTTTTGGCTTCTCCATCCCTTAATTCATACAAATTGAATCTCAAGTTCACAAGATTTCACAAATGCTCTGAGATGAGAGCAGGCCTTGGTATGCAGATTATCTCTCTATTCCCTTTTTCATTCAATTATTTAGCCTCTGATTATTTGAACATGCTTGCCTGCTCTTGATCTGCTTAAAAACGTGCTCAGCTAACACTATGTTGTTTTTATTGGGAGTCTGAATATCTATCCTGCCTTACTGCTAAGCAAGAGACATCACTATGAACTTTTTTTAACAAGGTAAATTTAGAGACTGTCAATGTGGAAAATAAAATACTACCGTCATTATATCCACATAATCTTTATATCTGCTTCTTTAAAAATTGGACAACTGCATCAACCAGTACGCCATTGTTATTATCACTACCCTGGTGTAAACAAGACTGTTTTTTGTCTCTTGGAGAGCATTTATCCCTAGAACCACAGACAGTCAAAGTCTGTGCACTTCTAAAAATTGAAAGCTTTCTCACTTAACACACAAAAAAACTTTTCTTGTAATAATTCATGGCATGTTGTAGGAGATCAACAAATGTTTATTGAATAAATTAATGAATGAATAACTACATGGTCCTCACTGATATAACCAGATGACTACTTTCTGTTAAGTCATTTTCCTGAGAATTTTTCATATTCCTTTTAAAATCTAGCCGTAGTCTTTATTTGCTGAATAATTTTCAGTAAGAATTTGTTTTTCTTCCTAAAATGTTACTTTTGCCTAAAAATGCAATGTAGTCACGTATGTGAGGTTTAACTGAATAGCAAAATAAAGAATGAGTTTGAGGTAAATAGACTGACCGTGATATTTTTTAAATGATAGATAAGTACGCTAATGCGTGCAGGATATTTGTTGCATAGTGTCTTAGAGCAGAGTAAAAAATTTCACAAAACAAGAGCTTACTTCTCAAATACTGAAATTACCCAATATCAAAACAGCATTTGTTTGTCTCATCCCTGATAGTTCTTTTGTCAAATCATTTTCACAGTTTTCATTCATCATTACTCCCAAATGTAAAGCACTTTTCTTCTATACTGATCAATTTGGTAATTTAAAGACTACAGAAAGAAATATGGTGACTTTAATTACTTTAAATAGTGTGGTCACAGATTAAGTCTTATGATGTCATTACCATATGCTACACTATTTCACACATTCTAAAATAAGCTATTTAGGTTAATGTTGACAGTATTATTCTATACTTAATATAATCTGCCCTCAAACATTCTCTAGCTATGAGATTTCTGGAGCAATATATTCCTGCTAAGAAAAATGATGTCCTTGTATAAGGTTAGTAAAGACATTCTGACGGTCTCTATCTGGCAGGATCATTTTCTGGTACACCATCCCAGGGGTCCCATTGTGCTTTGTGCAAAATGTAATAAGGAAAAATATGCTTTAAGTAGAACACTTGGCAATACTGAGGTTTCCAAAAATTTCCTTCAGTACTTGAATTGCATAAAAACTAAGAAGAGTTATGACTTGCTATATCTGTTCATCGCTGCATTTCTCTCTTTCTGTCATTCTGTCTTTCTTTCTGACTTTTTTGTTTGTTTTTAGGGCTGCACCCACGGTATATGGAAGTTCCCAGACTAGGGGTCGAATCGGAGCTGTAGCCACCAGCCTACACCACAACCACAGCAATGCCTGATCGGAGCCATGTCTATGAACTACACCACAGCTCACGGCAATGCCAGATCATTAACTCACTGAGTGATGCCAGGGATCAAACTTGTGTCCTCATGGATACTAGTCAGATTCATTTCTGCTGCATCACTGCATTTCTTATATTGATTTTCCTATTCTGAAATAGATAAAGAAATTCTTAAGAACATTGAATTTTTCAAAGATAATTATTGACATCGTGTATCCTATCAAATGTAGAACTGTCCCAGTTTAAACCTTTATTTGCGTGCAAACCTTTCTTTATGCCCAGTGAGTCATTTACATTTGTCAACACACTATACCTGCATGTTTATTAATAGCAGTGTGGTGGAATGTATATACTCACTTCTTTTCAGGAGTTATCTCATGGAGTACTCTCAAGTACTATTATTTCATTATACTTTTTGTTACAGTCAAATAAAAGAACCATGGTCCAAAATCAGTTTTCTTAGACTCCAGATTTCCTAACTACGATACTAACAGTTACTATTATGTAGCAATAATTTAGGGTTTTAATAACAGTTTTACACAAGTGATCCATTTCTTCAACAGTACCCACAATTTAAACATTTTATCAGGCATAACAAGGAAAGAATTGTCATCCAGACCTCACAAATTAAGATATTAGCAATTCAAGAGGTTGAAATCACATACTGGGGGGAATTGAAATGTAACCTAAATCTGTCTAGATGTAATGATGCTTTTAACCACTATCCACCCTCCTTCTGCTGTAGGCTTTCTCAGTATCAGTCCTGTTTAATGGATGGTAGCACAATGGGAATGAATTTAAGGGTCCCAACTCTAATATTCTTAGACCTCAGTTCTTTGTGAACTGAGGGTGAACGAGAAATCTCTAAGCACCATTCTAACAATGTACTTTATGCTTCCAGGTTTAGATCACTTCAATAAAAATTAAAATATGCCATAAATAAGAGATTGTTTTCAATTGCCATTAGCTTGTGGGAAAATTTTTGCTTTTCGCTTTTCCTTTGTTTCAGTTAGAACAAATTTTTTAGATCATACCCACTGCTTAATTCTAAGTTTTTGACCATATTGAAATAGTTAAATTGAATAATCATATCAGGATTACAACAGACTAAACAGAAATTACAGCCCAAGAAGACATTCTACTATTTATAAATATTGCACATGCCCTTAAAAATGGATACAATTATTCAGTTCTGCTTCTATTTCAGTTTCTAGCTTGAATAAGTGTCAATAAAATTATATAATTAATATTGTTTAATTATTAGACATGAATTGGGGCTTTATGCCTTTCTAATACAGACAAACCTATTTTAAGCCATCAAGTTTGTGGCAACTTGTTACAGAATCCTCCAGGAAATTGATATACTTGATATGGCAACTTGTCCTTTTTCCCACATCTGTAGCTATATGTATTTTCCCCAAAATACAAATAAATAAAATAAGGAAAACAAAAAGAAATAACTTGCCCTAAGTTTGACATAGCACATTGGATTCTGGAACAAAAAAGAGCATTGCCAGAAAAACTGAAAATATCTAAATAAAATCTGCAGTTTAGTTAACAAAAGTATACCAGTGTTAATTTTCAGGTTTGACAAATGCAGTAGTTACATATGATGCTTAACATTAGGGGAAGCTTTGTGAAGAATATAGAGGAAATCACTGTACAATATTTGCATCTTTTCTATAAACCTGTAACTATTCTAAAGTTTTAAAACTTGCTTTAAAATAAATTTGTTACACTTAGAACCAGAACGGAAGCTTACCTACTTCGGTGTCAGCCAGAAACAAATTATTTTTTAATTTTCCTATGAATCAATCATTCTAAGGTTACAGGGAAAATCATAAGATTGTGCAGGATTTAGAAAACATAAGCATATCAAAAATACACAATCAAGAATCACAAGTGGCATACTGTTTGGAAATATCACCTGCTTCTCCACAGGGGTCCAGGAAGTGGCATCAAAGTATGAACTTTACACCTAACTAGACTATCTTTATTAGGAAACCAATGGACTTGCACTGATATAGCAACCAATATATTGAAAATGAAAATAAAAGCTCATGACTGAAGTCAAGAAAATCATGACATTACTAATAATCTCACATATTTTAATAATTTCCAGTTATTGTGAATTTCTCATACACCTTAATTTACATGGACGGAGTGCCACATTTAATCCCCCCAATGCCACTTGTCACTATTTTACACCTTCAAAATTGAGACTCAAAGAGGCTTAGTAAAGTGTGAGTGACAGAGGCAGAGTATGAACTAGAAACTTTCTAATCCACCAAAATCCACTAATTCTACTTCATAGAATGAAAGTGGATTAAAGATTATTTTTGTCACATCTACAGGCAGAACTTTTTTCCTTCAGTGGTTTGTGTGGCACTTTCACCTGTTTATATCTTGGCCACAGTGTCTTTAACTTGCTAACGTGCAAACTTTGGTTAACTGAAATATGAAAAAGACCAATGTACATTTGTCTTGGCATAAGAAAGTGACCCAAGTGTGCTCATCTCCTTTTGTTCCTCCAAATCTTTTGTCTTCCCACCTCCACACTATCTATGTCTCAAGGAGCTGACCTCAGTCAGCTGCATCCCCAAGTTTCCGACTGGTTTCAGCCAGTGGAATGTACATGCAGAAGACAGATTGGATCATGTTTCCCCTCTGCTTCCCTGCAGCCTGAACAGTATCTTTGGTCCCTCTCCTACAATCAGAGCTTTTAACAAGTTTTGGGAATAGCTTTTGCCTCAGAAAATAGTGATTTCATTAAATTCTTTTCAGGGCCTTCTGTTTATTGTGCTAAATGCTTCATGAGGAGACCCTGACTAATATATCTAACATCGGGTTAATGGATAGTAACTCCTTGTTTTCCCTTGTTAAATTCTCTGCATTTTAAAAACATACACTTCTTTAACAAGATCTCTTCATATTGCCTACACAGTTAAGCCCCAAATTAAAATGTTTTTCTTTAATCTGTTTTTCTCCCTCAGATTTAAGCAAAACTTCAATAAATTTCATTCATTAGGGATATCAAAAATTTAATATTAACTTGTGGTATCTTCATTTAACACCACAGGAATTATTATTATTATTATTATTATTATTTGTCTTTTTGCTATTTCTTGGGCTGCTCCCACAGCATATGGAGGTTCCCAGGCTAGGGGTCGAATCGGAGCCATAGCCACCAGCCTATGCCACAGCCACAGCAACACAGGATCTGAGCCATGTCTGCAACCTACACCACAGCTCACAGCAACGCCGGATCATTAACCCACTGAGCAAGGGCAGGGATTGAACCCGCAACCTCATGGTTCCTAGTTGGATTCGTTAACCACTGTACCATGACGGGAACTCCTAACACCACAGCAATTATAACCACGTTTGACAACTGATGTGTCCTTTACCTTGACACTGATTCCTTCCATTTCTGGTCTCAGCACAAAGTTTCCCTCAAGATGAACAGAATGCTTATTATTTTCAATTTTAGAGGTTCCCCAAAACACCCAATTATAACAAGAAAATAAAAAATTCACGACATACTTGGAAAAGCACATTGCCAAATCAGTGTTAATGAGATGAACACCTCATCCAGATAGGTCCAATGCTGTATTAAATTGGTAATATTACATCTAGGCAGTGATATGGCTTTCTATTATCTTTTAGAAAATTGGAATAAGCCTAATGATTCTTCCACTCAAGAATATTTTATTGTTTTTTTAAATAAAAAGTTATATAGTCAAATTAGGAAATAAAGAATCCATTAACCTTGATTTTTTAACCAGCTAAGCAAGTTCATTTGATGACGGCCTATTTCTTTTTAGAAGTTTCTATTTCTATATTTCCAAATAAGATACTTGATGAAAGCACTGATGAGGCTATCAAATACAGTTTGTATTTTCCTGAATATTATAGTGAAACAACTCCACTTACCTTCTAATGATAACATCACAATTATCAATACATTTAAAGTGTAAGCATCTTGGTTATAAATAAAAAGCACTACATTCCCTCCACCAATGTTTAGTATAGTTATGATTCAGAAATTTATTAAACTTAATATTTTTCTGAAATTTCTTATTCAAACAAAAAGCCATTTATCATTGACAAAATACTTGTTTTCTGTTTTTGTTTGTTTTGCTTTTTAGGGCTGCACCTGCAGCACATGGAATTTTCCCTGCTAGGGGGGCAAATCTCCACAGCAACACCAGATCCAAGCCGGGGTGTCTACACCACAGCTCTCTGCAATGCTGGATCCTTAACCCACCGAACCCTGTAATGCAGATATAACACTCAATGTAAAATTCATTTACTGAATCATTCATACCAAAGTATTATAGAAAACAGCAAATATTTGAAACAAAGAACATGTAAAACTCTAAAATATATATCACTAGTGTGGATACAATTAAAAAACAAGATCTTTCAAGCAAAATAGAATCTTTATACTACTGTACAATATTATGGGAAAGATTATGAAAATTTTCCATATCACACAAATGTACGCTGGTTATTTCATGGTAGAGTATTAAAAGATATTAAACCTAAAGACATATTTAACATTTGATTTTTATGAAAGAAAAAAATTTACGAATTTGCTGTCTTAAATGCCTATGTTATGCTATTCAGCAAGTAAATTGGAAATAACAAATACTCTTCATATACTCCTTCAACCTACAGAAACATTTAATCATTACTTTATTTAAAAAAAATTGATATCCACTTGAGGTAAGAATGGGGTAAAATCCTTCCAGAATAATTCTCCCTAATAAAACAACTATACCATATGGACATAAAACCAAAATCTACAAGCTGAAGAAATTGTGTTGGGGAGGTGCATTGTGTAGAGTGAACTCCTATTTTCATAGCTTTTAACCTGAGGCCAATTGCAACAGGTGTCATATGCAAGCTGGACAGTGTGCTAATGAGAAAACTGTTGTTGGAAAAATCACCATCACAGAGGAGAATGGAGGAATCAAACAAAAATAAGAGACAGAGAAGGGACTCCCAAATCCAGTATCCACATCTATAAACCTGGAACCACTCATGTGGCAAACAGATTCAAAGCAGTTCAGCTAAAACCAGAAAGTTAAACTTTGACTGGAGCTGCTGCCCCCAGATAAAATCGACTCATGTCTAAACAAATTCACTGCCTGCTAAACAAAAGACATAATACTCATTTAAGATAAATAAGATAACCCATATTCTCTTACCAATTAATTTTCTCAATGTTCAAAATATGATACAAAATTAACCAACATACAAATGATGAGGAAAATAAAAATATATTCTGAAGAGTAAATACCTTAAAAAATGCTTTGAGACCAAATTTGAAGATGAATCAGGTATTAGAATTAGAAGACAAAGATTTTAAACTGGTTTTGATAACATCTTCAATTTTAAAAATGTAACTATATACTTTCAAAGAATGAAAGAAAAATCTCAGCAGAAAAAAAAGGAGGATAAAAAAAATTAATGGAACTCTAGGATTAAAAACGCAGTATTTGAAATTAAATATTTCTTAGATGGACTGAGTATTGTTACGTAAATTACAGAGGAAAGAGAAAGCCTGGATACAGAGGAATAGTAATCATTCTATATGAAAAATATAGCAAATTCTGAACAGAACCTCAGGCCTACTGGATAATATCGAACAGTCCAACATATGTGTTATTGATGCACTAAGAAGGTGAAGATAGAGAATGGAGCAAAAAAATATCCTTCACAAAATATGGAGTTCCCGTCGTGGCGCAGTGGTTAATGAATCCGACTAGGAACCATGAGGTTGCGGGTTTGGTCCCTGCCCTTGCTCAGTGGGTTAACGATCCGGCGTTGCCGTGAGCTGTGGTGTAGGTTGCAGACGCAGCTCGGATCCCGCGTTGCTGTGGCTCTGGCGTAGGCCGGTGGCTACAGCTCCGATTCAACCCCTAGCCTGGGAACCTCCATATGCCGAGGGAGCGGCTCAAGAAATAGCAACAACAACAACAACAACAAAAAAAAAAATCTAAAAAAACAAAATAATACCAATATTTTCCTAAAACTGATAAAAGACAAAAGTTTAGATATGCATTCTCAACGAATGCCAAGTAAATAAATAAATAAAGCATACTGAGCCACATTGTGGTCAAAACTATTTAACATGAAAGATAAAGAGAAAAGCTTAAAAGCACCAACATATACGCACAACAACCTACTGGGGAAAAGAGGTCAGATTAAAGGTTAAATACTCAGCAGAAAACTTGGAGGCCAGCAGAGAGTGTGAAACATCTTTAAAATTCTGAAAGAGTATTTTAAAATTCAGTGTTGGATATTTCTGTTTGGTTTTGTAATACCTTTGAAGTCCTGAAAGGATTTTTGAAAATCAATGCTGATTGTTGAGTTTGACTTTTGAAACAGAAACATACTGTCTGAAGGTCAGCTCTGTCTCTGTATCAAAATCATGTATACACTGGGACATTTTAGTAAAAGATTGAATTACTAAAGCATTAAGAAATTTAGTCAGTATGCTTCATGCATACTTTGCTAAAAGACAGAGGTATAACAGTTGTAGGCAAGACTGCATAAACTTAAGAGGTTTTCCAATATTTTCTACTAACTCTTGCTTTCTCCCAGCCTCAGGAAAGCCTGAAAGACTGGTGTTTACATTTTGCTCTGAACGAATCCCAGTTATATAGCTGCCCCCAGAGTTATTGTCTTTAAACTGTATCCTGTATATGGAGTACCATATTTTACCCCCAGAAGAGGAATTTTAGTCATCAGTACCAGAGGGAGGAAGTTTGAGAATAGAAAATGCTCTTTTCTTCAGCCACTGAAATTGCTGCACACAGGTCACTGTATTTTTCCACAAATATAGATAAATACTGTGTTCAAAAACAGCATAAGAATGATGCAATACTGAAATATTAGACCGTGTTTTAAAGAGGACATCTAATTACTAGTATGGTATATCACTAACTCATTCAGTTAACTAAATAGTCTAGTATCTCACATTTACAAACATGTACATATGCCTTTATACATACATATATGTCCTAGAGTGTCAGCAGTTGAGTATGATGCAAATCAAACAAATGCATATTCTGGAGAAAAAAATTATCTTTGAATCAGGTGAGTGCTGCCAGTATTTATAAAAGAGTTGCATAATGGACTTTAACTTACGGCAGAATAATGCTAAATGATCATTAGGATACTTAAGCTCTTTTTGATTTATCTGTTTCCAAACATCCACAAGGCCAGCACTATGAGAAGCAGCCAAGGAGAGCAGAATGCCTGTGTCAAAGGAGACAGAGTATTTTCTGTGGCGATAAATTTGGATAATAGATCAGTAGGAACACTCACAGCTTTATTTTTTATTTTCTTTCTGCTCTATGCAAAAACTCTCTACTTTATGTTAGAATGATTTCTAAGATCTCTTCAGCTACCAAGAAAAACAAACAAAAAAAGTCTTCTCTTTGTTCCTTACAAATGTGTGGTTGTTAAACATAATATAGGCTACACACAACCATCAGTTTCAAGATTTTTTTTCTTTTCGTGCACGTGTGGCACATAGAAGTTTCCAGGCTGGGGTTTGAATCAGAGCTGCAGCTGCCAACCTATGCCATTGCCACAGCAATGCCAGATTTGAGCTGCATCTACAACCTAAGACACAGCTTGGGGCAATGCCAGATCCTTAACCCACTGAGGGAGGCCAGGGATCAAACCTGCATCCTCAGGGATACTATGTTAGGTTCTTAACCTGCTGAGCCACAACAGGAGCCATGAGTTTCCAAATTTTCTTAAGAAATCCTTGGATTTTTTTTTTAAGATTTTCTCATTTTCTTAATGCTGCAAAAATGTCATTTTGACATCATTTTAGAAGCTAAACGAATCTCCTCCTTTGGTGAGAAGATTCTAAAAAGTTGTTTCTTAAAAAAGCCAATGACACCAAATATTAATGTTAAGGATTCCCTGTTGTGGCTTAGCGGTAATGAACCAGCCTAGTATTCATGAGGAGTTAGGTTCGACATCTGGCATCGCTCAGTGGGTTAAGGAGCCAGTGTTACCATGAGCTGGGCTATAGGTCGCAGACACAGCTCAGATCTGGCGTGGCTATAGCTGTGGCATAGGCCAGCAGCTGCAGCTCCAATTCAGTTCCTGGCCTGGGAACTTCCTATATGCTGTGGGTGCGGCCCTAAATATATACATACATACACACACAAACACACACGTTAACATCAAGAACTAAAGAGAAGTGTACATTTATATTGGCCAAAGACTCAGGCAAACATTTTCAGCCCCTGACATTACTGATTGACTTTGGGACAGAGCCACCCTGCCTGGATTTCCTCTCTTTCCACATCAAACCCATCCTTAGATGTGGCTATACATGTTTCATGTCAGTCCTCACCTAACAATAAATAGTACATAAAGCAGCATGGAAATTTCCATAAGAGTTGAATGTTCAGGAATATCTGACTGGAAGGCGGGACCTAGAAAATCAGCAATCACATTTTAAATTACCAGCATCTAAAAATCAATTCTGGAAACATAATTTTCTTCTTACAGTTTATAGCCTATATACAATAGAGCCTCATTTTCTATCATTTGTTGTGTTATCTTTTGCAGTGGCCCATTGCTACTTTGAACTTATCACAAGTATAGCTTTAGAAAAAAAGTAGCATTAATATATATATAATATATATTATATATATTTTGTATATTATATATGATGACAACATAAGCTGCTATAATTTAAAATAATAATTATTCACAAAAGGGCTTTACAGCTTGTGAATAAGATCTTCACATCTTCTGCCTATTAAATCTTTGTAAAAGCCCTATGGTATACACATAGCAGACGCTATTATCCCCATCTCACTGATAAGAAAGATAAAACTCAAAGAAGGGTTCATTGAATCAAGTTTTTCTAATCTAACGGGAAGTATTGTGAGAATTAAAATCCATCTAGTTGTTCTGATTCAAATTCCAAGACATGTTAGGAAAAGATGGGCTCTAAAGTTGGATAGATTTTGCAGGAAACTTAAATCTACAATGTAGTCTTTGAGGATACATCTGTTACTTGAGAGAAAAGTTATGTGATTTCTCTCTGAAGTTCAGGTTCATCATCTATAAAATAAGGATTAAAAACATTTTCCTTGCAGAATTGTTGATACAGTCAATGAGAATTCAATATGCAAATCACCTGAAACAAAATATTTACTCAATGAGCAGAACTACGTCATTATCCCCATTGTTGTGGTCATGCCACCATCATCAGCACAATCACCATCATCAAAACAATGCACTGACCATATTTTTAATTCTTTCAACACATTCTAAAATCATTTCTGATCACTTACAATATTCCAAAAAATATATACTAGATGCTGAGAACAGAGTGGTAAATAACACAAAAACTGCTTATCAAGAAGCTGATTGTACTAAGAAAGAAGTTAACATATAACCAAATCCAAGCATGTAAGGTGAAAGGAGAGAGCAAGAAGAGTTAGTTCATCCACTGGCTTAGGGACAAGAAGCAGTGTAGCCCAGGAGGAGAGAATGTATGTGAAATCACTTAAGAAGCAATGCTTTGGCTTAGTAAGCATTAGAAGAAGAATGCACTATAAAATAAAAAGGAAAAGGACTTTTCAAACAATGGGATTAACAAGTACACAGTCCCAAAAAGCAAGGGAGAATCCATCCGAGTAGTACTTCAAAGTAACTGAAAAAACTTCAAGGAAGGGAAGAGATCTGATATGACCTCACAGTTTGAACTTTACTGTGGGGATGTAGAGATACTGAGGGAGTTTTTAACAACAACAACAAAAAAATTCATCATCACATTCACACTGGAGAAACACGATCCTGAAAACTGCGTTGAAAGTGGGTTAGAGGAGATCATCAGTATAAAAAAGTGAACAGGAGAAAGCCAGTCAGAGCATACAATAAGAATAAAATTGATTATAGGATACTGTCAAATTATATACATATTCATATATCCATGGATGTTCTAGTAGAGAATGTTTATCAACTGGATCTCAAGAAGAAAAAAAAAAAAAAACAGCCCTGATTTGCAGCATTTTTTTTATTTCACTTTGTAAATATTCCCTTCCTGGCCAATTTCAAACTATCAACAGCTATGTGACTGCAGAGGCAATTAGATATGAGCAGTAGCACAAATACATACATACACTTCTCATTTTCTTAATGGTAATATTGGCAGCATGAAAGCTTTTAATTTAGATGAAGTCCAACTAATCTATTCCTTCTTTTGTTATCTGTGTTTCTGGTGTCATATCTAAGAAACCACTGCCTGATACAACATCACTAAGATTTAAGCTTTTTTTTTTTCCCAAGAGTTTTATTGTTTTAGCCCCTGCATTCAGGTCTTTGACCCATTTCAAGTTAATTTTTATCTATGGTGGGAGATAAGGGTCCAAATATATTCTTTGGATATGGACATTCAATTTTCCTAGCAATATTTTTAAAAGAAGGGTTGGGTTTGGGTTTTGGTTTCTGTCTTGTAAATATTGGAGACATTTGAATCATACATTTGTGCTGAGGAGAAAAAAAAAATCCTATGAAGAATAAGAAGTTAAGAATGCACCATGATTAATAAAAACGTTTAGAACTGGGAATACAAGTGACGGAGGATGCCAAAGACAAAACACCGCTTCCAACTAAATGGAAGAAAGATGGGCTAAGAGGAAAGCAAGATGCAGAAAAGGTACAACTAATTTTTTAGTAGGTAAGAGTCATAAAGTTAGGTAAATTCCCACTTGATAACCTTCTATTTATTCTGGGAGGCTACATCATCTCAACCTAAGCCAAAGTTTTAAATAGTCAGGTTTTGAACTACCAGGAAGATCACTAGAGAGCTTTCTTAGAATCATTGTGGTCATGAGGCAGATTTCGGCAAGATGAATTTATAAACTAGGTATGCATAAGGCTATCCATAAGCACAGTTATATATTTGTTTGTATCTAAGCACTCAGTAGTGTAAACATATATGTAAGGATATGTGTATTTATGATTTTTATTTATTTAGATATTTTTATATTTTTTACTGTAAGTATTTGTTTCTCCAGCTTTATTAAGATGTAATTGATGTAATATTATTTAAGTTTAAGGTATACAATGTTTTGATTTGATACATGAACATATTACAAAACGATTGCCACCATAGCTTTAAATAACATCTCCACCATGTTACATAATTACCATTTATTATCTGTGGCGAGAATATTTAAGATTTACTTTCTTAACAACTCTCAATAATACAGTTTGTTGACTATAATCACCTTGCTGTACATCAGGTTCCCAGAACTTACTCATCTTATAACTGGAAATTTGTACCCTTTATCCAACATCTCCCCATTTCCCCCACCTCAGCTCCCATTCACATTTCAGTTAGGTCAGATTTCTTAGAGTCCACATATAAGTGAGAGTATACAATATTTGTCTTTCTCTGTATGACTCATTTTACTTATCATAATGGCCTCAAGGTTCATCCGTATTGTTGCAAATGGCCAGATTCCCTTGTTTCTCATGGATGAGTAATATTCATTGCTTATATATACTACATTGTCTTTATCCATTCGTCTATGGATGGATACTTAGCTTGTTTCCATATATTGGCTATTGTGAATAATGCCACAATGAATATCTGCAATAAGTGCAGATATGTCTTGGAGATCATGCTTTCATTTCCTTGGGAAATATAGTGAGGTGGGATTGCTGGATTATACAGTAATTCTATTTTTTTGAGGAACTTCCATACTGTTTTCCATACTTCATTAGCTGTACCAATTTACATCCCACCAACGGTGCACAGGATTCCCTTTTCTCCACTTTCTTGCCAACATTTATTATCATTTGTCCTTTTAATGATAGCCATACTAACAGGTTTGAGGTGATATCTCTTTATAGTTTTGATCAGCACTTTTTAATTCAACTGTTGGCTATCTACACATTTTCTTTGGGAAAGTATTTATTTGGTTTCTCTGCCTATTTTTAATTGGGTTTTGTTGGGGGCTTCTTGTATGGAGTTGTAGGAGTTCTTGATATATTTTGGATATTAACTCCTTATTAGATATATAAATTTGCAAATATCCTCTCCAGTTCCATAGGTTGCTTTTCAATTGGTTGTTTGTTTCCTTTGCTGTGGAGAAGGTTTTTTAGTTTGATATAGTCTCATTTATTTTTACTTTTATTGTGTGTGATTTTGGTGTCATAACCAAAATATTACTGCTAAGACAAATGTAAAAGAACTTTTCATAAGTTTTCTTCTAAAGGTTTTATGGTTTCAGGTCTTATGTTTAATCTTTTAATCCATTTTGAGTTAATCTTTGTGAGTGATATGAGATTGGTATCTGATTTTATTCTTCTGCTTGTGGTTATCCAATTTTCCCAACACCAGTTATTGAAAAGATTGTTTTCCCTGTTAAGGACACTTGACTCCTTAGTCAAATATTAACTGACTGCATATTCAAGTGATATTTCTGAGTTCTTAATTCTGATATATTGGTCTATATATTTATAAAAATATTGGTATTATACTCTTCTGAGTACTATAACATTGTAGTATAGTTTTAGATCAGGAAATATACTGCCTCTGGCCTTGTTTTTCTTTGTCATGATTGTTTTGACTATTTAAGGTCTTTTGGGCTCCACACAAATTTTAGAATTGTTTTTTTTCTGTTTCTGTAAAGTGCTATTAGTATTTTAATAGGGATGGCATGGCATTGAATATGTAAATGGCTTTGAGTAATATGGGCATTTTAACAATATTAATTCTTCCAAACCATGAATATGAGATAGCGTTCCATTTGTTTATGTCTTTCTTGAACTTCTTGCATCAAAGTCTATTGCAGTCTTCAATGTAGAGAAAATCCATTTCCCTAGTTAAATTTATTTCTTAAATATTACATTGTTTTTGATGCTATTGTAAATATGTTTTCTTTAGCTCTTTTTCAATTATTTCATAGTTAGTGGATAGAAATGCAACTGATTTTTGTGAATTGAGTCTATTCTTCAACTTTACAGATTTTTGGTGGAGTGTTTATGATTTTATACATATAAGATCATCTGCAAAGACAATTTTTACTTCCTCTTTCCATTTTTGATGAATTTTATTTCTTTTTCTTGTCTGATTGCTCTGGCCAGGATTTCCAGAATTGTGTTGAATAGAAGTGATAAGAGTGGATACCTTTGTCCTATTCCTGATCTTAGAGGAAAAGCTTTTTAAAAATCTCATCATTGAGTATAATGTCAGTTCTGCATTTGTTATATATGATTTTTTCATGTTGAAGAGGGTTCTCTTTATACCCAATTTGCTGAAAAAATTTATCATGAAAAAATGTACTTTGTCAAATGTGTTTTTTGCATTTATTCAGGTGATCATGTGATTTTCGTCTCTATTCTGATAATGAGGAATATCACAGTTATGGATTGTACATGTTACACTATCCTTGCATGCAGCAATAAATCCAACTTGATCATGGTGTATGACCCTTTAATGTGCAACTGAATTAAGTTTGCTAAAACTTTATTGAGAATTTTTGCATCTATATTAATCAGGGATATTGGTCTGCAGTGTTTTTTTTTTTCCATAACAGCTATACATTTTTCCCCTTTTTTCTTATTACTCAAATGAATTTATCACATCTGTAGTTATATAATAATCATAACAATCAGATTTCACAGGATTTCCATCCCACAGCCCAAGCACGTCCCCGCAACCCCCGAACTGTCTCCTCCAGAGAACGTAAGTTTTTCAATGTCCGTAAGTCAGCAACTGTTCTGCAAAGAAGTTCAGTCTGTCCTTTCTTCAGACTCCACATGTCAGTGAAAGCATTTGATGTTGGTGTCTCATTGTATGGCTGACTTCAATTAGCATGATAGTTTCTAGGTCCATCCATGTTGCTAAGAATGCCGGTATTTCATTCTTTTTAATGGCTGAGTGATATTTCATTATGTATATGTACCACATCTTCTTGCTCCACTCCTCTGTTGATGGACATTTAGGTTGTTTCCATGTCTTGGCTATTGCAAATAGTGCTGCAGTGAACATTGGAGTACATGTGTCTTTGGGAGTCATGGTTTTCTCTGGATAGATGCCCAGGACTGGGATTGCTGGGTCAAATGGTAGTTCTATGTTTAGTTTTCTGAGGAATCTCCATACTGCTTTCCACAGTGGTTGCACCAATTTACAATCCCACCAACAGTGGAATAGGGTTCCTTTTTCTCCACACCCTCTCCAGCACTTATTGTTTGTAGACTTTTTGATGATGGCCATTCTGGCTGGTGTAAGGTGGCACCTCAGAGTGGTTTTGATTTGCGTTTCTCTAATAATGAGTGATGTTGAACATGTGTTCATGTGTTTTTTGGCAATCTGAATGTGTTCTTTGGAGAACTGTCTGTTTAGATCTTCTGCCCATTTTTTGATGGGGTTGTTTGTTTTTTTAATATGGAGCTATAGGAAGTGTTGATAAATTTTGGAGATTAATCCCTTGTCAGTCGATTCACTTGCAAAGATTTTCTCCCATTTTGTGGGTTGTCTTTTCATCTTATTTAGGGTTTCCTTTGCTGTGCAGAAACTTTGAAGTTTGAATAGGTCCCATTTGTTTATTTTTGTTTTTATTGTCAATACTCTAAGAGGTGGATCTGAGAAGATGTTGCTATCGTTTATGTCAGAGAGTGTTTGGCCTGTGTTTTCCTCGAAGAGTTTTATAGTGTCTGGTCTTATATCTAGGTCTTTAATTCGTCTTGAGTTGGTTTTTGTGTATGGTGTTAGGGAGTGTTCTAATTTCATTCTTTTCCATGTGGCTGTCCAGTTTTACCATCACCACTTATTGAACAAACTGTCTCTTCTCCATTGTATATTCTTGCCTCCTTTGTCATAGATTCGTTGGCTGTAGGTGTGTGGGTTGAATTCTGGGCTTTCTATCCTGTTCCACTGACCTATATGTCTGTCTTTGTGCCAGTAGCATGTGGTTTTGATGATTGTTGCTTTGTAGTATAGTGTGAAATCCGGTAGCCTGATGCCTCCAGCTCCATTTTTGTTTTTCAGGATGTCGTTGGCTATTCTGGGTCTTTTGTGCTTCCAAACAAACTTTAAAATATTTTGTTTGAGTTCTGTGAAAAATGTCCTTGGTAATTTTCTAGGGATTGCATTGAATCTGTAGATTGCCTTGGGTAGTATAGTCATTTTGATAATATTGACTCTTCCAATCCACGAGCAAGGTATATCTTTCCACCTACTTGTGTCATCTTTGATTTCTTTCATCAGTGTCTTATAGTTTACAGAGTACAGGTCTTTTGTCTCTTTAGGCAGGTTTACTCCTAGGTATTTTATTCTTTTGGATGCAATGGTAAACGGGATTGCTTCCCTAATTTCGCTTTCTGCTCTTTTGTTGTTAGTGATTAGACATGCCATCAATTTCTGTGTATTAATTTTGTATCCTGCGACTTTGCCAAATTCATGGATGAGCTCTAACAGTTAGTTAGGTAGAGTCTTTAGGATTCTCTAGATATAGTATCATAGCATCTGCAAATAGGGATAGTTTGACTTCTTCCTTTCCAATTTGGATTCCTTTGATTTCTTTTACTTCTCTGATTGCTGTGGCTAGGACTTCCAGAACTATGTTGAAGAGTAGTGGCAAGAGCAGACATCCTTGTCTTCTTCCTGGTCTCAGTGGGAATTCTTTCAGCTTTTCGCCATTGAGAATGATGTTTGCTGTGGGTTTGTCATATATGGCCTTTATCATGTTGAGGTAGGTTCCCATTATGCCCACTTTCTGAAGGGTTTTTTTTATCAGAAATGGGTGTTGGATTTTGTCAAAGGCTTTTTCCGTGTCTATTGAGAGAATTATGTGGTTTTTATTCTTCAGTTTGTTAATGTGGTATATCACACTGATGGATTTGTGGGTATTGAAGAACCCTTGCTTCCCTGGGATAAATCCCACTTGATCATGATGTACAATCCTTTCAATGTATTGTTGGATGTGGTTTGCTAGTATTTTGTTGAGGATTTTTGCATCAATGTTCATCAGTGAAATTGGCCTGTAGTTTTCTTTTTTTGTGGAGTCTTTGTCTGGTTTTGGTATCAGGGTGATGGTGGCCTCATAGAGTGAGTTTGGGTGTATCCCTTCCTCTGCAATTTTTTGGAATAGTTTCAGAAGGAGCGGTGTTAACTCTTCTCTAAATGTTTGATAGAATTCGCCTGTGAAGCCGTCTGGTCCTGGACTTTTGTTTGTTGGAAGATTTTTCATCACAGTTTCAATTTCAATTCTTGTGATGGGTCCATTCATCTTTTCTATTTCATCTTGGTTTAGTCTTGGAAGATTGTACCTTTCTAAAGATTTGAGTGTATCTTCTAGGTTTTCCATTTTATTGGCATATAGTCACATATAATAGTCTCTTATGATCCTTTGTATTTTGTGCTATCTGTTGTTACTTCTCCTTTTTCACTTTTAATTTTATTGATTTGAGTCCTCTCTCTTTTTTTCTGATAAGTCTGGCTAGGGGTTTATCAATGTTGTTGATCTTTTCAAAGCACCAGCTTTTGTTTCATTTATCTTTTCTATGGTTTTCTTTGTTTGTACTTCATTGATTTCTCCTCTGGTCTTCATGATTTCTTTCCTTCTACTAGCTTTAGGTCTTGTCTGTTCTTCTCTCTTGAGCTGCTTTAGATGTAAAGTTCGCTTGTTTATTGGAGCTTTTTCTTGTTTCCTGAGGTGGGCTTGTATTGCTATAAACTTTCCTCTCAGAATGGCTTTTGCTGCATCCCATAGGTTTTGGAGTGTCGTATCTTCGTTGTCATTTGCTGCTAGGTATTTTGAAATTTCCTCTTTGATTTCTTCAGTGATCCATTGGTTGTTGACTAGCATGTTGTTGAGTCTCCACGTGTTCGTGTTTTTTGCATATTTTTTCCTGTTATTGATTTCCAGTTGTATAGCGTTGTGGTCGGAAAAGATGCTCGATATGCTTCCAATTTTCTTAAAGTTACTGAGGTTGGATTTGTAGCCTAGGATGTGATCAGTCTTAGAGAATGTTCCATGTGCACTTGAGAAGAATGTGTATTCTGTTGCTTTTGGATGGAATGTTTTATGAATCTCTATTAAGTCCATCTGGTTTAATGCTTCATTCAGGGCCTGTGTTTCCTTATTGATTTTCTGTCTGGATGATCTGTCCATTGGTGTAAGTG
Source organism: Sus scrofa (assembly GCF_054392235.1). Lineage (NCBI taxonomy): Eukaryota > Metazoa > Chordata > Mammalia > Artiodactyla > Suidae > Sus > Sus scrofa. Next base: position 111,157,147 of record NC_139385.1, on the reverse strand, counting down.
GGGTGTTAAAATCCCCCACTATGATTGTGTTATTTTTGATTTGTCCTTTTAAGGTTGTTAGCAGTTGCCTTATATATTGTCGTGAACCTGTGTTTGGTGCGTAGATATTTAACATTGGTACATCATCTTCTTGGATTGATCCTTTGATCACTATGTAATGTCCTTCTTTGTCCCTTAAAATATTCTTCATCTTAGAGTCGATTTTGTCTAATTTGAGTATTGCTACTCCAGCTTTCGTTTGATCGCTGTTTGCATGAAATATTTTCTTCCATCCTCTCACTTTCAATTTGTATGTGTCCCTAGAAGTGAAGTGGGTCTTTCAATGACAGCATATATATGGGTCTTGTTTTTGTATGCATTCAGCCAGTCTATGCCTTTTGGTTGGGGCATTTAGTCCATTAACATTTAAGATACTTATTGGTATGTATGTTCTTATTGCCATTTTATTAATTGCTTTGGATTGTTTTTGTTGCTTTTTTTCTTTCCTTCTTCTCTTGTTCTTTTCTGCCTAGAGAAGTTTGTTTTAATGCTGGTTTAGTGTTGCTGAATGCTCTCAGCTTTTGCTTATCTGTGAAGATTTTGATTTCTCCTTTACATCTGAATGAGAGACTTGCTGGGTAAATTAATCTTGGTTGGAGGTTTTTTCCTTTCATCAAGTTATATATATTATGCCACTCCCTTCTGGCCTGCAGAGTTTCTGCTGAAAAATCTGCCAGTAACCTTATTGGGGTTCCCTTGTATCTTTTTTGCTTCTTTTCCCTAGCTTCTTTCAAGATTTTCTCTTTTCTTTAATTTTGGTCAGTTTGATTAATATGTGTCTCAGGGTGTTCCTCCTTGGGTTTATTTCATATGGTACTCATTGTACTTCCTGGATTTGAGTGAGTGATTCCTTCCCCATATTAGGGAAGTTTTCAGCTATTATATCTTGGAATATTTTTTTCTGTCCCCTTCTCTCTCTCTTCTCCTTCTGGCACCCCTGTAATACGGATGTTGGTGCATTTAACGTTGTCCCCAAATTCTCTGAGACTCTATTCATTTGTTTTCAATCTTTTCTCTTTTCTGTTCTGCATCCGTAATTTCAACTAATCTGTCCTCCACCTCACTTATTCGTTCTTCTGCCTCCTGTATTCTGCTGTTAGCTGCTTCTAGTGAATTTTTTATTTCAGTGATTGTATTTTGCATCTCTTCTTGTTTAAGTTTTATATCTTGTATCTCTTTGGTCAACATTTTCTATAAATTATCCATCTTTGCCTCCAGTTTATTTCCAATGTCTTGCATCATCTTCAGCATCAACAATCTAAAGTCTTTTTCCTGGAGGCTGAGAATCTCCTCCTCACTTAGATGATTTTCTGGGGTTTTTCCTTTCTCCCTCATCTGAGTTATAGTTCTTTCTTTTCATTTTTATAGATTTTTGGTGTGGTGACATTTTTACAGATAATAAAGTTGTAGCCTCTCGTACTTCTGGTGTCTGCCTCCCTTGTGGTTCAAGTTGGTATGGGGGCTTGCTGTAGGATTCCTGATGGGAGGGGCTGATGCCTGCCCACTGGTAGGTGGAGCCGATTCTAATCCCTCTGGTGGGTGGGGCTTAGTCTCTGGAAGGGATTAGAGGTGGCTGTGTGCCTGAGGGCTCTTTAGGTAGCCTGTTTACTGAGGGGTGGGGCTGTGATCCCACCTGGGTTGTTGCTTGTCCTGGGGCTTCTCAGCAGCTGACTGATGGGTGGGGCCAGATTTTCCCAAAATGGCCACCTCCAGAGAAAGGCATGGCTCCTGAATATTCCCGAGAGCTTTGCTTCCAATGTCCTTCCCTCACAACAAGTCCCATTCACCCCTGTTTTCCCAGGATGTCCTCCAAGAACTGTGGTCAGGTTTGACCTAGATTCCCATGGAGACTTTTCTTTGTCCTGGGACCCAGTGTATGTGAAAGACTGTGTGTGCCTTTAAAGAATGGGGTCTCCATTTCCCTCAGTCCCATGGAGCTCCTATGCACAAGCCCCACTGGCCTTCAATGCCAGATGTTCCAGAGGCTCTTTCTCCCCGTGCCAGGTCCCAACACGTGAGAGTTTGATGTGGGGCTCAGAACTCCCACTCCTGTAGGTGAGTCTCTGTGAACCAGTTAGTTTCCAGTCTGTGGAGCTTCCCACCAAGGAGGTATGGGGTTTTTTATATCATGAAATCACCCCTCCTACTTCTTGATGTGGCCTCCTCTTCTTCTTCTGGAGTAGGATATCTTTTTGAAGGTTTCTGGTCCATTTGGGTGAAGAGTGCTCAGTCTTTAGTTGTGAATTTTGTTGTTTTTAGGAGAGAAGTTGAGCTCCATTCCTTCTATTCTGCCACCTTAATCCCATCTCTGAGAGCTCTGGAGTTTGCAAAGTCCAAGATCAAGGTCCCAACAGTTTTAGTGTCTGCTGACGGGTCTCTTCCTAGTTTGCAGTTGGTGGGCTACCTTCTTGTTGCAATCTCACATGAAGAGATGGACAGTTTTTTGAATATTATCTGACTCTGGTATCAGGATAATATTGGCCTCATAAAATAAGTTTGATAGGGTTCCCTCCCCTTCAATTTTTTTTAGAAGAGTTTGAGAAGGATTGGCATTAGTTCTTTAATATTTAGTAATTCATCAATAAAGTATGTGGTTCTGTGTTTTCTTCTGTTGGTAGGTTAATTCAATCTCCTTACTTGTGATTGTTCTCTTTAGAACTTTCTTCCTAGTTTAGTCTTAGGAGGCTGTATGTTTCTAGGAACTTGCCCTTTTATCTAGGTTATCCAATTTGTTGGTATATATCATTTACAGTGGTCTCTTATAATCCTTTGCATATCTGTGTTATCAGTTGCAATGTCTCTTTCATTTCTAACTTTATTTACTTCAATCTCCTCTCTCAGTCAAGTAAAGGTTTGTCAGTTTTATTTATGTTTTCAAAAACCCAGCTTTTGTTTTCCATTTTGATCTTTTCTGTTGCTTTTCTGGTATCTATTCCATTTATTTATGCTCTAATCTTTATTTCCTTCCTTCTGTAACTTTGGGCTGAGTTTGTTCATTTTCAAGTTCCTTGAGTTGTAAAATTAGGTTGTTTGAGATCTTTCTTAATATAGGCTATTTGTCACTATAAATTTCCCTCTTAGAACTGCTTTTGCAGATTCTCATAGGTTTTGGTATATTGTTTCCATTTTCATTTGTTTCAAAACAAATTCTCATAGGTTTTGGTATATTGTTTCTATTTCTCACTTGATTTCTTCTTTGACCCATTTATTTTTCAAAACTCTACCCTTTTCCTTCCCCGTTTATGTTTTTTGATGTCACAATTATAAATCTTGTTTGTATGTTCATTAAGAAATTACTGTAAGTATAGCTTAATACTCTTATTCTTTAACTTTTATACTGAAGTGATTAACAATATACTATATTGCAATATTAGAGTATTTTGAATTTAACTATATACTTAACCTTTACCAGTACTATATATTTTATTTTTTTCATATTATTCATTAGCATACTTTCATCTCAGCCTGAAGAACTTCTTTCAATGTTTGTTATAAGGCAGGTCCAGTGGTGATGAATTCCCTCATCTTTTGTCTCAGAAAGTCTTATCTCTCCTTTATTTCTGAAGGACAAGTTTGCCAGATAAGGTGGTCTTGGTTGACAGATTTTTTTCTTCTTTCATTACTTTGAATATACCACACCACTCTCTCCTGCCCTTTAAGACTTGTCCTGATAAATCTGCTGATAGTCATATGGGGGCTCCTTTGTAATTTAAAAGCTTTTATTCTCCTGCTGCTAAGCTTGTATTTGTTTCTAATATTTGACAGCTTCATTATGATGTGTCATGGAGAGGACCTCTTTAAGTCAACTTAGTTTGGTGACCTATGAGTTCCATGAACTTGGATATCAAAATCTTTCTCCAGATTAGAGAAATTCTCAGTAGTTGTTTAAATATGCTTTCTGACCCTTTCTCTCACTCTTTTTCTGCAACTTAAATCATTAGCAAATTCATCCTTTTGATGGTACCACAAGCCTACATAGGCTTTCTTTACTCTTTTCATTCTTTTTTTCCTTTGCTCACCTCTGATCAGATATTTTCAAAATTTCTGTCTTTAATTTCACTGAATCTGTCTTTTGCTTAAGTCTGTTTCAGATGCTATTTTCAATTCATTTATTATAATCTTCAGCTCCAGGATTCCTATTTGGTTCCTTTTTATTCTTTCTATATCTTTGTTAAACTTCTCATTTTGGTTATGATTTCATTTTCCTTTCTGTGTTTCATTGAAGCTCATTGAGTTTCCTTGAAACAGACTTTGTGAATTCCTTATCTGGTAAATCATAGATCTCCATGTGTTTGGGCTGAGTTACCAGAAGATTATTGTGATCCTTTAGTGTTGTCATGTTTCCTTAATTTTTCATGTACCTCAAGAGTTTTGTGTTTATGTCTTTGCATTTGAAGTAACAGTCACTTCCTACTACTAACTAGTAACTGCCCAACATCCAAACTCATAATTTTTGTTCAAAAGGAATGCTGGAAATTTTCATCTTGAAACCTGGACTACCAAAAATTATTTTTCACAAACAGGTAATATTAAAGGTGCTAAAATATTCTAGTGACATAAAATGCAATTTTTGTTCTAATGTTTTTCACATTTCAAAGTCCATGGTAATATAAACCCTAAGTCAGAAACTGGGCAATCTACTGCTTCTGAAGGGACCTACTCAAAGTAAAATAAATGTTATCTGGAGTTCAGTAAGGAAAAGTAAGCTATTTACCCAACTCTAACGCTGTCTGGTTGGTAAAAACAAAATTCAAAAATGTCAAAATATATCCACCAGGCAACACATTTTTAAGTGAACTAATAGCTAAATATTGGGGAATTTGCACTTTATTTATATGAACCACTCCTGGAAGAAAGTACCTATCATCAGGAAATGGGTAGTAATGATGATGGAAGATTTCAGTTTAGGTTACTCACTTGATTAAGCCTAATATATCCTGGCACAAAGCCATCCTTGGGAGTTAGCATTGCAGAAATACCATCCCATATATCTTAGACATGTATTTTGAAGATGAGCACATTTGTCACATTTCAGGAAATGCAGCCCTCAACTATGATTTATTTTGTCATCACTTCATAACCTTAAATATTTGCTATATTTCTGCTAATCTCACTTCAACTCATTGAGGTAAAATTGCTTCTTCTCCCTTTCATTGCTTTCAAATAATATCTGACTCTTCCTTTCCTGTCCATAAAAACATGGCCATAAAAATTATCCAAAACTTGAAAATAAGGCAAAAAAGGTAGACAACATATCCCCTCAGTGTTATAGAGAGGCAAAAGCCATCCAGGTGTTATGCAGGAACATGATCTTTGTTCATTTCACTGTTGATGGTTGATTAAAGTTCCAAGACATAGTGAATTTGTAGTTTTATAGAAGAGCAATGTAAATAATTTCTAATAAAATAAGTAATCTAAATATTGAAGTACAATAATGAAATATTGAAATAAATGTTATCACCCCACTTACTCTATTTTCCATTGCTAAAAAAGATGCAGGGCAGGTTTGAATAATTAAGTCTATCAGTAACCATGGTTACCAGAGAGCTATCAGTCTCTCCTTCCAGAGACTCCCCAGTCTTGAAAATGACTCTTGTAGAACCTTCTTTGGGTTTAGGTACTGGTAGAATCTTGCCTCTTCCAAAAATATCCCATCCTAATTCTAAGAACCTGTGAATATGTTACATTAAATGGCAAAGGAGAATTAAGATTGCAGAAGCAATTAAATTTACTAATCAGCTGACCTTAAAATAAGATGATCCTGGATTACCTGGATAAACCTCAAATAATCACAAGCATTCATCAAAGTACAAGAGAAAGGCACAAGAGTCAAGAGTGTTGTAATAGGAGAAGATCCCCACACTACTGGCTTTGGGGACAAGGAAGGAAACCATGAACAGTGGAATGTAGGCAGCCTTTAGCAACTGGCAAAGACAAGGGAATGGATTCACTCTTACAGCCTCCAGGAAGAAATGCAGATCTGCCGACAACCTTCATCTTGTCCAGAGAGGCCCATTTTGGACCTGAATCATAGAGCTATAAGATAATAAATTTGTGTTGTGTTAGGCCACCAAGTTTGTGATAATTTTTATAGCAGTGGTAGAAAACTAGTATAGCTTATGTAGGTTTAAAGAACCCTCTCTTCATTCTCCCTTCCTATCCCCAGAGTCAGACTATCCAAATATTCTCAAATCTCTAGTCTTTTGCTTACATAGTCAGTGGGAGAGAAGGAGCTAACACTTTTAACGATTCCTCCACCTCAAGGAAGTGTGATAGAGATCTGTCAAGATTCTTAATGTCTCTTGTGAATATGGTACGTGCTGTGTCAGCTTTGGGAATTCAGGTACAATCTCAAGATGATAGGAAAGGATTTATGCAGCTAGACCAAATTTAAGAGAAAGAATTTGGTCTGAAAAACTTGTTGCAATGTCATTTAGGTGCCAACCGCTCAAATGGGGTACTTGTTTAAAATATGATTAATGAACTTTGTTCTAAATCTACCTAATCAATATCTCTGGAGAATGAGGCCCTTAATGACATGCACTAAAACTTGATAAACCCCATCATATAGGGATACATGTTTTTACTTCACTTCTGTTATGGAAACCTTAGTTAGACCAAACAAGAGTTTTTGTTTTTTGAAGTAGAGTGTACCTGCTGCCTCACTTGACAGCACAAAGACCTGAGACCCAGAAGGAATAAGGTATTTGACTAAAGATACAATATCTTGACTGACAAAATAGGAATTGGATGACAGAGTCCATGCCTTTACTCTTATATGAAGTCATCCCTCTTGAAGACAAAAGGGAACAGTGCCTTTTAGAAACAAACACATTTACTGTAGGTTTGTTTCAGCTCCACAGTAGCCTCTTTTTATTGTTGATTATTAGTGTTTCAATAAATGACTGCAAACCATTCTGTGCCATTAAATTCCCATGCCAACTGTGAGATTTGTAAGTGCTTGTTCCTTGACATTTCCTAGGCAATCAATCACATGTGCTTTCTTCTCTCCTTAAGTCTGATGCTTTTTTTCCTGGGTTAATGGGGAGCATACTGAATTGTCCTCCACATAGGATACTTGGTAATAGTCAATGAATCCAAGATTTCTATTTCTGCCTGGAGAGTGTTTTACATGTCAATAGTCACAACTGAAGTTACTGTTAAAATAAGTTAAAAGGTTTGCTTTGATCCTAGAAGCCTGTCATTAAAACTCCTGCCAACTGGCAAAAACTTGAAAGGTTTGCTTTTCAGCATTGAGCACTAGGAAAATTTAGTCAATTAGACTTGGCTTGATTTTTTTTTTCCTCAGGATGAGTTTTCTCCTTTAAAAGACTCCCCAGAAGAATAAATTAATAAGATGTCAAGAAAAAGGAAAACTCATATGTGAAGTGAAAATGGACAAAGGTATTATTATACATGAAAGGGGCATAAGGCCCCTGCCTCAGCTCTGCAGCTCAGCAATCACACACTGAGCCTGATTTTTCCAAGAAGAGCAATGTCTTTGGAACTTACACAGACCTAACTGCTAAAACCATCTCAACCTCCTTCCTTCCTCTTTGCCCTTTGTCTTTGCATGTGATATAATAACCAAAAGCAGGTCTTACTTCCATTAACTTTAATATTCATTGAGAATAGCACCATCCCAGTATGTCTCCATGTGGCACTACTCTCAAAAATCACACACCTGTTTATTTTGCCAGTGGCTCTTGTGACTCTGTATTAATCCTGAGCTGGGTTGAAATTTGCAGGAAACATCTAGCTTTGGCTTAGGGCTCTTTATACTTTCACAACTCCCTTCTTCCCTAGCAGTATGGAGAAATCTTTTTATGATTTTCTGTTGTAGAACCTGCAAACTTTTCTCAGTTGTATAAAGTGAATTGGAAAATGAAATCATTAATTTCATACATTACATGTTTTATATACGATCATATAGGTTATAATCATAAATTGCTTATGATAGTATTATGATTGAGTCTGAACCTACATGGGAAAAGAATCTGAAAAAGAATTGATATATATATATATATGTATAACTTATTCTCTTTGCTGTATACCTGAAACTAACATAACATTATAAGTTAACTATACTCCAATAAAATGTAAATATATATATATATTATGATGAGTCTGAACATGGCTCCTTCTTTCTAGTTTACTCTGACATGGTTATTTTGGTGAATTCTCAAAATGAAGTTTAAGAGGCATACTTAAAGTACAATATCTTCCACCCAAATTGTTTCATGCGCATATTAATTAAATCACTCTTCCTCATTTGCTTTATCTACTCACTCACCAAGTCCTCTTCTTTCATCTTTTTAAAGAATTACAGCCACCGTCTCCTCGTTCATCACCTTTATTTTCAACCTCCATCTTCAACTGCACATCACTGCCAAAAAATATAGTTAAGATATTGGGTACAAACAAACGGCCCTTCCTCTGTTAATACCACACCACAATGTTTCAAGGTCTGACATTATCTGACCCCACTGTAGCTCAACTTTTTTTCTATCTCATTCTACTGTTGATCAGATCTCTCATGCATGCTTCCTACTGTGCTGTGGTTCAAGCCCTTTGGTGAAAACTGTAAATGTTCTTATCTACTAAACAAGCCATAACCAGCCTTAAAGTTCAAGAGAGTCTATGAAACTTTTAAAAAACATTTATCATCTACTTGTCTCTATTACAAAATCCAATTAAATCAGTCTACTAATAGTGTATTTTCTTGTTTATATTTGCTGGGCCCTAATTGCTAAGATTTTGGGGATTTTAAGCACAAGAACCTTATTTGGGAACTTCATGCTTTCAGTCAGTGGGTTTATCCTTCCATTATAAACAACTGAAAACACTGGGAAAAATCTATGAGAGACAGTAATTCTCAGGCATTGGACAAAACCAGTACAAAATCAAGGTCCCTCAGAAAAAGGAAAGAAATGAGGTGTACCCTGAGATTGCTCCAATTAACTGCCTAGAGAAAGTTCAAAGGCTGCAAGACACAGAGAGGGAAGCCAAACAGAACTTGGCAGTCTCCCTGAGTTGAGGGAACAAAGTAGACAATTTGGGGAGGCCAAGGCAGCTAGGATCAGAAGAATAAAGTATGAGACAGAAGTGAACTGCATAGAAAAGCCCTGGAGATGTTCAAAAAGTTCTTTTCAAGTCTTCAGCTGAGTACTGATCATCCCATGTTTATGAAGAAACTACTCAAAACCAGAGAAACCACCACCACGTTGGTAGAAGCAGAACATAACCCAGGAAAGTTAATTCCAAATGTATCACAGACCTGAATGTCAGAGCTAAAACTGTAAAGCTTCTAGGAGGAAACTTCAATAGAAGACTTTTATGATCTGGGTTAAGCAGATTCCTTAAATAAAACACAGAAACTACAAGCTAGAAGTGGGAAGGATCAACAATTTCACCTTTATCAAATGTATAGATCTTCACACTAAATGAAAAAGCAAGTCACATGCTGGAAGACTATATTGGAAAATGTATTTGATGAAAAAGTTTCCAAAATACATAAAGAATTCTTTAACTCAATAACACTAATAAATAAAACCAATTTTTAATGGCAAAAGGATTTGATAAGACATTTCACTAAAGATGCACGACTAGGAAATTAGCACATAGAATGATTCTCACCTAATCTGTGATTAAGGAAATATAAATTAAAGCCACAATGAGATACCACTACACAAGCACTAGAAAGACTAAAATTAAAAAATCAGACCATGCAATGTATAGATAAGAATATGGAGCCACTTCAACTCTCATACATTCTTGGGAATGTACAATGATAAAAAAAACTTTGGAAAATAGATTTGTTCCTAGATATTTAGAAAAGAGAAATAAAAATCCACTTGCACCCCACCCCTAAATATTCCTAAATATTTACAATAGCTAGATATAAAAATGTCAAAAACTTGGAACAATCCAAATGTTCATCAACTGGTGGTTGGTTAAAGAAATTGTGATCTATTCTTACAATGGAATATTACTAAGCAATAAAAGAGAAAGAATGGCTGACATGTGCAAAACATGCTAAGCTGACACCAAAGGCTGCTGACTCCTTTCTATGTTTCTTCTTTACATGTTTTCCTCTTATTATATTAGTTGGTACTTTTGATATTGTTCCATGGATCTCTGAGGTTCATTTATCTTCAATTTGTTTTATCCATTTTCTTTACAGTATATTTTCAATTGATAAATACTCGTTTAGTGGTTTATTCTACCATTTTATACCTGTTATTAATGATTATACAACACTAGAATTTACTTTTTTAGTTTACATTTATTAATATTCACTCATTCTTATATGTTCTTTAGGTCTATAAACAAGGTTTTAATTGTTTGACTATATTTATAAGAGCATCTTTGAAATTTTTCTATTGTAAATCCCATATCTGAGCCCATTAAAAATCAGTTTCTACTGTCTGATTATTTTCCTGATTATGTCACTTTCCTGTTTCTTTACACATTTTGTATTTTTTTGTATTATTATTAAAATGAAACATATTACACAATATAAAAGCTCTGGATTTTTCTTTTTTCGAGGGCTTTAATTGCTGGTTTTGTTTGTGTGTGTGTAATTTTTTAAATTATATATTATATATATATATATATATACACATTTATTTCACATAACTGGACATAATCCATAGAATATGTCACCCTCTCGATATGTAGCTGCTGGTGACTGTTATCTTTTTTTTTTATTCTTACTTTTAATTTTTTAGCCTAACTTACCAAGGATTACCCCTGTGTCTCTGTAACTTAGTGGTCAGTCAATGACTGATATGAAATTATGCTCAAAAATTTTGCTCTAGGAGTTCCTGTCATGCTGCAGTGGAAACAAATCTGACTAGGAACCATGAGGTTGCAGGTTCGACCCCTGGCCCCACTCAGTGGGATAAGGATCCGGCGTCACCGTGAGCTGCAGTGTAGGTTGGCAACACGGTACAGATCTGGTGTTGCTGCAGCTGTGGCTAGGCCGGCAGCTACAGCTCCAATTAGACCCCTAGCCTGGAAACGTCCATATGCTGTGGGTGCAGCCCTTAAAAGACGAAAGACAAAAAATAAAAAAACTTTGCTCTAGTAAGAGTTCCATGCTTGGCTGGTGAAATTATATGTGGAGTAAGAAATAGGTTTGAAGTTCAGGCAGTTTCCAAAAGCTTGACTCAGTTTCTACATTCTGCTTGCTTACTCAGATCTCTCTTACATGCACCTATGTGTACATATAGCTTCCCAGCATTCAGGGCAGTATGAGGAACTTAGATCCTCTCAGATTTCAGCTACGTTGTGCAGTACCCATGGCAGTGAGGGATATGTAGAAACCTTGTCTAGCTCCTCTAGATCTATCTCATTTTCTTCATTTATTTTGTTAGATTTCTGTCTAGTCTGCAAGACTTGGGCTTTTCACAAAGGACTGCAATCTAAAGCTAGCAAGGGGGCAGTCTTCTCCATTTTTCCTCAGTTTGGTACTTTGGCTGACACTGTCACTAGGTATGTTTTTAACCTCAAATGCATATCACGTCAGCCCCCTTCAGCAGTAAAGCTGCTAATTTTCATTTCTAGAACTAATATGTGAGAAATACCATGTTGTTAAGCTGGGAAGGGATAAGGGGAGAAGGACATATTTATCCTTTAGTGCTTGCCTCTCATTGATCCAGAGTAATTCCACCTGGTGTTACTTTTACCATGTTTTCCAGGTATACATGTATACATGCTAGTGTGCTCAATGGGCCCAAAATAATAAGAAATATGCCTCATAAAGAAGCAGATGTTAATTCACCTTTATCAAGCCAGGGCAAAGCTGTGCAAAACTAGTCACCACAGCAATGATTAGAATAAGAGGTAGGACATGAAAGATTGAAATGCTGACCAAGAGGCTTCTGATACAAAGACATCATGAAAACTTGAATAGAGTAATATGCCGTATGCTAGGGTAGGAATATTCAGTATCATAAAGATGTTAGTTTTTTCCAAAAGAATCCATAAATTCAAATGAAATGTCATTAACCTCACTGTACATTTTTCTGAAATGACAGCTGAATTTTTATAATTTATAAGAAAAAAATCATCAGAGAATCAGCATTCTCCTGAAGAAAAACACCAAGTTGGGGATATTATGCCATAGGCATAAATAACAAAAAGCCATTAAGGAATTGGTACAAAGATAGATGAATAACAGAACAAAATAAAGCACCCCAAAGCAAACATGTACATATAAAAGTTATAATATAATTTATTTATAACAAAATTGGCATTTGCAGATCAACTGGGAAAACATGGTGTTTTTCAAGAGTTGGTTGCTGCGACAATAGATTTTTCCATACTTTATATTCCATAATGTAATGAAAAATTATATCACAGCATAAACAAGTTCCAACTGGATAAGAAACTCAATAGTGAAGGAAAACCTAAATAGGATATAAGGCATTATAAGAAAATATATGTTTAGCAGTGAGATTGTTATTAACATATTACCATATATGGTTAAATATATATTTAGCAGTGAGATATGTTAGCTAAACAATGAAACTGATTGAGTAAACTGGATTAAAAAAGGAACAGTAGTTACAACTGTGGTGTGCCAGGTTAAGAATCAACACTATCACAAACAGGGATTAAGATGGAGGAATAGAAAGACTGAAGCTCAACTTCTCTCCTAAAAACAACAAAATTCACAACTAAAGACTGAGCACTCTTCACCCAAATGGACCAGAAACCTTCAAAAAGATATCCTACTCCAAAAGAAGAAGAGGAGGCCACATCAAGAAGTAGGAGAGGCAATTTCATGATATAAACAACCTCATACCGCCCATGTGGGAAGCCCCACAGACTAGAAACTAACTGGTTCACAGAGACTCACCTACAGGAGTGGGAGTTCTGAGCCCCACATCAAACTCTCACATGTGGGGATCTGGCACTGGGAGAAAGAGCCCCTGGAGCATCTGGCATTGAAGGCCAGTGGGGCTTGTACACAGGAGCTCCATGGGACTGGGGGAAATGGAGACCCCATTCTTTAAAGGTGCGCACAGTCTTTCACATACACTGGGTCCCAGGACAAAGAAAAGTCTCCATGGGAATCTAGGTCAAACCTGACCACAGTTCTTGGAGGACATCCTGGGAAAACAGGGGTGAATGGGACTTGTTGTGAGGGAAGGACATTGGAAGCAAAGCTCTCGGGAATATTCAGCAGCCATGCCTTTCTCTGGAGGTGGCCATTTTGGGAAAATCTGGCCCCACCCATCAGTCAGCTGCTGAGAAGCCCCAGGACAAGCAACAACCCAGGTGGGATCACAGCCCCACCCCTCAGTAAACAGGCTACCTAAAGAGCCCTCAGGCACACAGCCACCTCTAATCCCTTCCAGAGACTAAGCCCCACCCACCAGAGGGATTAGAATCGGCTCCACCTACCAGTGGGCAGGCATCAGCCCCTCCCATCAGGAATCCTACAGCAAGCCCCCATACCAACTTGAACCACAAGGGAGGCAGACACCAGAAGTACGAGAGGCTACAACTTTATTATCTGTAAAAATGTCACCACACCAAAAATCTATAAAAAGGAAAAGAAAGAACTATAACTCAGATGAGGGAGAAAGGAAAAACCCCAGAAAATCATCTAAGTGAGGAGGAGATTCTCAGCCTCCAGGAAAAAGACTTTAGATTGTTGATGCTGAAGATGATGCAAGACATTGGAAATAAACTGGAGGCAAAGATGGATAATTTATAGAAAATGTTGACCAAAGAGATACAAGATATAAAACTTAAACAAGAAGAGATGCAAAATACAATCACTGAAATAAAAAATTCACTAGAAGCAGCTAACAGCAGAATACAGGAGGCAGAAGAACGAATAAGTGAGGTGGAGGACAGATTAGTTGAAATTACGGATGCAGAACAGAAAAGAGAAAAGATTGAAAACAAATGAATAGAGTCTCAGAGAATTTGGGGACAACGTTAAATGCACCAACATCCGTATTACAGGGGTGCCAGAAGGAGAAGAGAGAGAGAAGGGGACAGAAAAAAATATTCCAAGATATAATAGCTGAAAACTTCCCTAATATGGGGAAGGAATCACTCACTCAAATCCAGGAAGTACAATGAGTACCATATGAAATAAACCCAAGGAGGAACACCCTGAGACACATATTAATCAAACTGACCAAAATTAAAGAAAAGAGAAAATCTTGAAAGAAGCTAGGGAAAAGAAGCAAAAAAGATACAAGGGAACCCCAATAAGGTTACTGGCAGATTTTTCAGCAGAAACTCTGCAGGCCAGAAGGGAGTTCATCACATTCATACTTAATGTGATGAAAGGAAAAAACCTCCAACCAAGATTACTCTACCCAGCAAAGCTCTCATTAAGATTTGAAGGAGAAATCAAAACCTTTACAGATAAGGAAAAGCTGAGAGAATTCAAACAACACTAAACCAGCCTTACAACAAATACTAAAGGAACTTCTCTGGGCAGAAAAGGAAAGACAGCAAGAGGAAATGAAAATTCCACAAATGACAAGGCTCAAAAGTAAAACTATATATATAGTAAAGATACAAAATCATGCATGCACAATTATACCACCAAAATTAGAAATCGTGAGAAGAGGAGGGTACAAATGCAGGACACTGCAGATGCACTTGCAATTAAGAGAACAACTTAAAACAATCTCATATACATATATACACTTATATCAAAATTTCAGAATAACTGCAAACCAAAAATCTACAATTGATACACACACAAAAAAAATCAAATCAAAAACAACACCTTGAATGTTAATGGACTAAACACACCAAGCAAAAAACATAGACTGGCTGAATGGATACAAAAACAAGATCCATTTATATGCTGTCTTTGAAAGACCCACTTCAATTCTAGGAACACATGCAAATTGAAAGTGAGAGGATGGAAGAAAGTATCTCATGCAAATGGGGATCAAAACAAAACTGGAGTAGCAATACTTGCATCAGACAAAATAGACTTTAAAATGAATATTTTAAGGGACAAAGAAGGACATTACATAATGATCAAAGGATCAATCCAAGAAGAAGATATAATAATTGTAAATATCTATGCACCCAACACAGGTTCACCACAATATATAAGGCAACTGCTAACAACCTTAAAAGGACAAATCAAAAATAACACAATCATAGTGGGGGATTTTAACACCCCACTTACACCAATGGACAGATCATCCAGACAGAAAATCAATAAGGAAACACAGGCCCTGAATGAAGCATTAAACCAGATGGACTTAATAGAGATTCATAAAACATTCCATCCAAAAGCAACAGAATACACATTCTTCTCAAGTGCACATGGAACATTCTCTAAGATTGATCATATCCTGGGCTACAAATCCAACCTCAGTAACTTTAAGAAAATTGAAAACATATCAAGCATATTTTCTGACCACAACACTATACGACTGGAAATCAACAACAAGAAAAAATCTACAAAAAACACGAACACGTGGAGACTCAACAACATACTACTAAACAACCAATGGATCACTGAAGAAATCAAAGAGGAAATTAAAAAATACCTAGCAGCAAATGACAAAGAAGATACGACACTCCAAAATCTATGGGATGCAGCAAAAGCCGTTTTAAGAGGAAAGTTTATAGCAATACAAGCCCACCTCAGGAAACAAGAAAAAGCTCAAATAAGCAACCTAACTTTACATCTAAAGCAGCTCAAGAGAGATGAACAGACAAGACCTAAAGCTAGTAGAAGGAAAGACATCATAAAGATCAGGCAGAAATCGATGAAGTACAAACAAAGAAAACCATAGAAAAGATCAATGAAACAAAAGCTGGTTCTTTGAAAAGATCAACAACATTGATAAACCCCTAGCCAGACTTATCAAGCAAAAAAGAGAGAGGACTCAAATCAATAAAATTAAAAGTGAAAAAGGAAAAGTAACAATGGACATCACAGAAATGCAAAGAATCATAAGAGACTATTATATGCGACTATGTGCCAATAAAATGGAAAACCTTGAAGATATAGACAAATCTTTAGAAAAGTACAATCTTCCAAGACTAAACCAAGATGAAATAGAAAAGATGAATGGACCCATCACAAGAACTGATTGAAACTGTGATGAAAAAACTTCCAACAAACAAAAGTCCAGGACCAGATGGCTTCAGAGGCGAATTCTATCAAACATTTAGAGAAGAGTTAACACCGCTCCTTCTGAAACTATTCCAAAAAATTGCAGAGGAAGGGATACACCCAAACTCCCTCTATGAGGCCACCATCACCCTGATACCAAAACCAGATGTAGATACCACAAAAAAAAAAAAGAGAGAGAGAGAAAACTACAGGCCAATGTCACTGATGAACATCGATGCAAAAATCCTCAACAAAATACTAGCAAACTACATCCAATAATACACTGAAAGGATTGTACATCATGATCAAGTGGGATTTATCCCAGGGATGCAAGGGTTCTTCATATCCACAAATCCAACAGTGTGATATACCACATTAACAAACTGAAGAATAAAAACCACATAATTCTCTCAATAGACACAGAAAAAGCCTTTGACAAAATCCAACACCCATTTCTGATAAAAAAAACCCTTCAGAAAGTGGGCATAATGGGAACCTACCTCAACATGATAAAGGCCATATATGACAAACCCACAGCAAACATCATTCTCAATGGCGAAAAGCTGAAAGAATTCCCACTGAGACCAGGAAGAAGACAAGGATGTCTGCTCTTGCCACTACTCTTCAACATAGTTCTGGAAGTCCTAGCCACAGCAATCAGAGAAGTAAAAGAAATCAAAGGAATCCAAATTGGAAAGGAAGAAGTCAAACTATCCCTATTTGCAGATTCACTATATCTAGAGAATCCTAAAGACTCTACCTAACTAACTGTTAGAGCTCATCCATGAATTTGGCAAAGTCGCAGGATACAAAATTAATACACAGAAATTGATGGCATGTCTAATCACTAACAACAAAAGAGCAGAAAGCGAAATTAGGGAAGCAATCCCGTTTACCATTGCATCCAAAAGAATAAAATACCTAGGAGTAAACCTGCCTAAAGAGACAAAAGACCTGTACTCTGTAAACTATAAGACACTGATGAAAGAAATCAAAGATGACACAAGTAGGTGGAAAGATATACCTTGCTCGTGGATTGGAAGAGTCAATATTATCAAAATGACTATACTACCCAAGGCAATCTACAGATTCAATGCAATCCCTAGAAAATTACCAAGGACATTTTTCACAGAACTCAAACAAAATATTTTAAAGTTTGTTTGGAAGCACAAAAGACCCAGAATAGCCAACGACATCCTGAAAAACAAAAATGGAGCTGGAGGCATCAGGCTACCGGATTTCACACTATACTACAAAGCAACAATCATCAAAACCACATGCTACTGGCACACAGACAGAAATATAGGTCAGTGGAACAGGATAGAAAGCTCAGAATTCAACCCACACACCTACAGCCAACGAATCTATGACAAAGGAGGCAAGAATATACAATGGAGAAGAGACAGCTTGTTCAATAAATGGTGCTGGGAAAACTGGACAGCCACATGGAAAAGAATGAAATTAGAACACTCCCTAACATCATACACAAAAATCAACTCAAGACGAATTAAAGACCTAGATATAAGACCAGACACTATAAACCTCTTAGAGGAAAACATAGGCAAACACTCTCTGACATAAACCACAGCAACATCTTCTCAGATCCACCTCTTAGAGTATTGACAATAAAAACAAAAATAAACAAATGGGACCTATTCAACATTCAAAGTTTCTGCACAGCAAAGGGAACCCTAAACAAAATGAAAGGACACCCACAAAATGGGAGAAAATCTTTGCAAGTGAATCGACTGACAAGGGATTAATCTCCAAAATTTATCAACACTTCCTATAGCTCCATATTAAAAAAACAAACAACCCCATCAAAAAATGGGCAGAAGATCTAAACAGACAGTTCTCCAAAGAACACATACGGATGGCCAAAAAACACATAAACACATATTCAACATCACTCATTATTAGAGAAACGCAAGTCAAGACCACTCTGAGGTGCCACCTTACAACAGTCAGAATGGCCATCATCAAAAAGTCTACAAACAATAAGTGCTGGAGAGGGTGTGGAGAAAAAGGAACCCTATTCCACTGTTGGTGGGATTGTAAATTGGTGCAACCACTGTGGAAAGCAGTATGGAGATTCCTCAGAAAACTAAACATAGAACTACCATTTGACCCAGCAATCCCAGTCCTGGGCATCTATCCAGAGAAAACCATGACTCCCAAAGACACATGTACTCCAATGTTCACTGCAGCACTATTTGCAATAGCCAAGACATGGAAACAACCTAAATGTCCATCAACAGAGGAGTGGAGCAAGAAGATGTGGTACATATACACAATGGAATACTACTCAGTCATTAAAATGAATGAAATACCAGCATTTTTAGCAACATGGATAGACCTAGAAATTATCATGCTAAGTGAAGTCAGCCATACAATGAGACACCAACATCAAATGCTTTCACTGACATGTGGAATCTGAAAATAGGACAGGCCTAACGTCTTTGCAGAACAGATGCTGACTCACGGACTTTGAAAAACTTACGTTCTCCAGAGGAGACAGTTCGGGAGGTGGGGGGACGTGCTTGGCCTGTGGGGTGGAAATCCTCTGAAACTGGAACGTTATGATCATTATACAACTACAAATGTGATAAATTCATTTGAATAATAAAAAAATAAAATAAAAAAACAAACAAACAAAAAAGAATCAACACTATCTCTAGAGTGGCTCAAGTCCCTGATGACGTGCAGGTTCAATTCCCGACCCCACACAGTGGCATAAGTGGGCTAAGGTTCCAGTGTTGCCACAGCTGTGGTACAGGTTGCAGTTGTGGTTCAGATTCAATTCCTGGCCCAGGACCTCCCTATGACGCATGTGTGGCCAAAAGAAACAACACATACACGCACACACACAAGTTCAATTACATTAAAATTAAGGAGTTATTATCATTTAAAAGGTACTATAAAAAAGTGAAAATTCAAGCAGGTAATTAGGTGAAACATAAAAAGCCTATAAACTACAAAAAGGACTAGTATACTAAATTCTTCAGTAATTCTCACAAATCAGTAAGAAAAGGACAAACAACCCATAGAAAAATGGTCAAAAGAGATGAAGGTAGAAAAAATGATCCATTATATTGGTTTTATCAACTAATATATTTTGATTTAGAGTTTGGAAAATACTACTCTAGGCCAAATGACAGAGATTGGAAGAATTAGTGTCAAAAGAAATATACTGTCTTTTTATACTGTGTATCATTTTTTTGCAATGTCAGAATATAGACAGCATTTTTAAAGAATTCATTTTTTCTTTTAAATTTCAAAAGTCATGGAATTTATTACTATATATTTTAAAAAGCAAACAACATTACATAATAAAATATTCAATTCTTGCTTTGTTCTTCCCTGCCTTCACTACCTCCCCAGAAGCAGCTTTATATAGCTTGGTGGGTGTGTGGGTGTGTATGTGGGGGTGTGCATGTGTGTTTCTTCAATCTTTTTCTATGCATTTACAAACATATATATGTAGAATGCTATAAAAATTATTATATATGATTATTATGTTACCTTCTTTTTTCACTTAATGACATATAGATATCTTTCAACATTAATAATTTACTATCTAAGGTTTTTGAGGGTCTGGGTTTTTAATCATAAGAAAGCACAAGGTTTAAACAACTGCATTACTTTTTAAGAGTCCTTAAAATAGGAATTTGGGATTAACATCTACATCTTACTATATATAAAATAGATACCCAACAACAACTTAGTGTACAGTACATGAAACTGTACTTAATATTCTTTAATAATTTATATGAGAAAAAAATCTGAAGAAGAATGGATATATATATGTATGTATAACTGAATCATTTCACTGTACACCTAAAACTAACATGATATTGTAAATCAAGTATACTCCAATATAAAAAAATTAAATTGAAAAAAGAAAAAGACAAATACCATTATATCACTTATATGTGGAATCTAAAATATGATACAAATCAACATGGATAAACAACAAGGCCCTACTGTATAGCACAGGGAACTCTATCCAATATCCTGGGAGAGATTATGATGGAAAAGAATACTAAAAAAGAATGTATAGGTATACATGACTGAGTCATTTTGCTATACTGCAGAAATTAATACAATATTATACATCAACTATACTTCAATAAACTTTTTAAAATACGTGATTTGAAAAATAAATATCTTAAAATTAAAAGTAATAATTAAAAAAAAGTTTTTATTTGTAGTTACATTTCAAATCTTTAGGCAAATTTACGTAGCATCTTTGTCAGGACTGGTTTGATGTGCATAGTCCATTTAATTCTATAACACCCTAGAAAGCAAGTTTTCCAAAGCTTTTGAATGGTACTTTCAGACAAAAAAAAAAAAAAAAAAAAAGCATTTTCTAGAGGCATATTTAACTTCACTTTTAATAGCTACTCAAATTAAATTCACAGATACAAAATTCATCATACAGTGATAAAAAATACATTGCTTAGAGTTAGGACATATGAATCAGGAGCTAAAGCAATGTGTAATAACATACTACAGAGGCTACTTGATGGATATATGAATTACTCACAACTATGCTGAACTATTAGCTGGAAATATATTCTTAATTTTTCTTTCAGATAAATAAAGAATGATATCACACAAACAGATGAAAGATATACTGTGTTTTTGGATTGGAAGAATCAACATGATTAAAATGACCATACTGCCCAAGGCAATCTATAGATTCAAAGCAATCTTTATCAAATGACCAATGTGGCATTTCTCATAAGTCCAGAGAAAAAAAAATTTTAATTTGTATGTAAATACAAAAGACCCTCAATAGCCAAAGCAATCTTGAGAAATTAAAATGGAGCTGCAAGAATCAACCTCCCTAATTTCAGACTATACTCAAAGTTACAGTAACCAAAACAGTATGGTACTAGCACAAAAACAGAAATATAGATCAGTGGAACAGAATAGAAAGCCCAGAAGCAAATCCATGCACATTTATCTACTCCAAAGGAGGCAAGAATATACAATGGAGAAAAGAAGTCTCCTCAATAAGCAGTGTTGGGAAAACTGTACTGCTACATGTAAAAGAATGAAATCAGATCATCCTCTAACAGCACACACAAAATTAAACTCAAAATGGACTAAAAACATAAATGTAAGCCTAGACACCTAAAACTCCTAGAGTAAAACATAGGTAAAATACTCTTTGACATAAATCATAGCAATATCTTTTGGATCCATATCCTAGAGTAAAGGAAATAAAAACAAACAACTGGGATCTGATTAAACTTTAAAAGCTTTTCCACATTAAAGGAAACCATTAAAAAAATAAAAATACAACATACATCCTGGGAGAATATGTTTGCAAATGATGTGACTGACAAGGGATTAATCTCCAAAATATACAATATCTCATGTAGCTCTTTATCAAAAAACAAACAACCCAATCAAAAAATGGGCAGAAGATCTAAACAGATATGTCTCCAAAGAAGATACAGATGGCCAAAATGCCCATGAAGAACTATTTTCGTCTTCACAAATTATTACAGAAACGCAGATCAAAACAACGAAGTATCTTCAGAATGGCCATCATCAAAAAGTACACAAACTATGAACGCTGGAGAGGATGTGGAGAAAAAAGAATCCTCCTACACTGTTGGTGAAAATGTAAACTTGTTCATTCACTATGGAGAACAGTATTAAAGTTCCTAGAAAAAACTTAAAGTAGAACTATCATATGATCCAATGATCCCACTCCTGAGCATATATCTGGAGAAAAGCAAAATTCAAAAATACACATGCACTGCAATGTACATAGCAGCACAATGTGCAAGAGCCAAGACATGGAAGCAACCTAAATGTTCATCAATAGAGGACTGGATAAAGAAGTGGTACACATACACAATGGAGTATTACTCAGCCATGAAAATATTGAAATAATGCCATTTGTGGCAAAATGGGTGGACCTTGAAAATGTAATACCAAGTGCAGTAAGCCAGAGAAAAACATATCATATAATATTACTGATGTGTGTCTGAAAAAAGATACAAATAAGCTTATATACAAGACAGAAACAGACCCACAGAAGACAAATTTACGGTTACTAAAGGGAAAAGGGGGGAAGGAATAAATTAGGAGTTTAGGATTAAGAGATACATACTACTACATATAAAATAATCAACAAGGACCTACAGTATAGCACAGGAAATGTTTTATGATAACCTGTAAAGGAAAAGAATCTGAAAAATATATATGTGTGTGTATATACATATATATTATATTATGTATGTGTATGTGAATCACTTTGCTGTACACCTCAACCTAACACAATACTGTAAACGAACTGTACTTCATTTTAAAAAATTTGAAAACATTGAAAAATAATCTTATTTTCATACATAAGTGTGTGAACAAAGTGAAGCAAATTTTGCTTATTTCCATAACTTACTTTCTCTTGAGAAGAAAAATAATAAAAGAACAAACCTACCCTTTCATCATGACCCAAGAAGAATACAACTGTTGTTGGGCTTATTAGAGTACCTGCACAGCCCACATTTTCCTATAGATGCAAATATTTCAATTTTTTGCAACTTTCTGAAAAACAGCAATCTGGTCTAGCTCTGCTGACTGGAACACTACCTCTTAACAACTTTATGCAGTGTCAAAATTCAGCTGATGTACAATGAAAGTAACTTGGACTTGGGCAGAGGTATGGATTACTGGTATCTACTACAGGATTACAGCTGCCTCTCCCTTGGCTGCTGAATGCAGATACTGCTTCAATTCCTTCCCAATGCACCATTTCAGAAAGGCCCTACTAATCCATTAGAGCTTATATACAAGACGAAATCCACTGGCTATCCTGAAGCTCTGCTGTCAAACGATACTGTGACTTTGGGCAGGTATCTCTTTCAAGTCTCATTTTTTTCAGAGAACAATGTAGCCAATTACACCTACCACCCACGATTATTGTGAAGATGACATGAACTAAATTGCAAGGACTAGCCCAATTTACTATGCAATAGTTGACCAATGTTTGCTGAAAGAATTCATAGAAATATGGATGAACGGTTCTTGAGTTTCAAAAAAAGCTTTTCAAGATTTAACTTAAAACTTGAGAATATAGTAATTTTTGGATGTCTCACTTTTTAAACTTTTAATTATAGTAAAATATATGTAAAAAAATACATGTAATAAAATGTACCACCCTCACCATTTTTAACTGTACAGCTCAGTGGATTCAAGTATATTTACATTATTGTGCAATCAATGTTTGAGGCTTTTCATCTTGCAAAATTGAAACTCTATACCCTTTAAATAATAAATCTGCACTAGGCCCTCCTCCCAGCTCCTGGCCATCACCATTCTACTTTCTGTTTCTATGAATTTGACTTATAGATCTCATATAATTGGAATCATGCAGCTTTTGTCTTATTATGAATGGCTTATTTTACTTAACATAATGTCCTCGAGGTTCATCCATGTTGCAGCATGTGTCAAAATTTCCTTTGTAAAATTTAGTAATATTCTATTGTATATATACAGCTTATTTTATTCATTCATCAGTTGATGGACACAGCATAGCTTCCATCTCTTGGGTATTGACAATAATGTTTTGAACATACATGAACAAATACCTCTTTGAGACCCTGTTTTTAGTTCTTTTGAATATTATCCAGCAGTGGAACTACTGAATCGTTTGGTAATTCATTTTTAACTTTTGAGGAACAGCTATACTGTTATCTACAGTGGCTGGACTATTTTATATCCCCACCAACAGTGCACAAGTGTTTCGATTTTTCCACATCCTCACCAACATTTATTTTTGTTTTCTTATAGTAGCTATTCTAATCCTAATGGGTTTGAGATGACATTTCATTATGGTTTTGATTTTGCCAATGGTGGGTAATATCGAGCATCTTTTTATACGCATGTATATCATTACTATATCCTTTGGGAAGAACTGTCTGTACATACCCTTTGCAAAAATAATTCAGCTTTTATAAGTTTTTTAATGTTGACATTTAAGGTTTTTAATTTAAGACTTTTTTAGAGTAGTTTTAGGTTCAGAGCAAAATTAAGAGTTTTTACATTTATCCTCTGCCCCTATACATGCATAGCATCCCCAGTTATCAATATTCTCCGCAAGAGTGGTACATTTGTTACAGCTGATGAACCTACACTGACATATAATTATCACTAAAAGTCCATAATTTACCTGAGAGTACAAATTTGGCAATGTATATCCTATGATTTTGGAAAAACGTATACTGACATGTATCTATCAGTATGGACATGTATCTATCATGAATTTTTCACTACCCTAACATCCTCCTGCTCTGCCTATTCATCCGCCCACCTGGTCCACAATTTTATTTTTTTCCTAGAATGTTATAAAGTTGGAATCATAATATACCATTTTCATGCTTCTTAGAGAAGCCTTTTCAGATTGGATTCTTTCACTTAGTAATATTCATTTAAGATTGCTCTACTCTGACTTTTCAAGCCATATTAATTTCTTTTAGCACTAAATACTACCCCATTGCCTGGAAGTACCAGAGTTTGTTTTCTCATTTACCTACCAAATGATATCTTGATTGCTCCTAAGTTTTGGCATTTATGAATAAAGCTTTTATAAACACCCATGTGCAGGTTTTTGTGTGGATAGTTTTCAACTCCTTTGGGTAAATACCAGAGAGAATGATTGCAAAATCATATGGTAAGAGTATATTTAATTTCATAGGAAACTGCCAAAGTATCCTTCAAAATGGTTGTACCATTTTGCATTCCCACAAGCAATGAATGGGAATTTCAGTTGCTTCACATCCTTGTCAGCATTTTGTTGACTATGTTCTAGATTTTGTCCCTTCTAATAGGAGTGTAGTGTTATCTCATTGTTTTAAATTGCATTTCCCTGATGACATATCATGTAGAACATATTTTCATGTGCTTATTGCCATCTGAAATGTCTACTAGTCCATTTTTTAATCAAGTCTTTTTAATGTTGAATTTAAGAGTTCTTTGCCATATATGGCTTTTACTATGTATGGTTTTGTTTGTTTGTTTTGTCTTTTGTCCTTTTAGGGCCATACCCATGGCACATGGAGGTTCCCAGGCTAGGGGTCTAATTGAAGCTACAGCTGCCAGCCTATGCCAGAGCTATAGCAACACCAGATCCAAGCCACGTCTGCAACCTACACCACAGCTCACAGCAATGCCAGATCCTTAACCCACTGAGTGAGGCCAGGGATCAAACCCGCAACCTCATGGTTACTAGTCAGATTCATTTCCGCTGCACCATGATGGGAACTCTGTGTTTACTACGTTGAGGTAGTTTCCCTCTATGCCCACTTTCTGGAGAGTTTTTATCAAAAGTTGGTGTTAAATTCTGTCAAAATATTTTTCTGCATCTATTGAGATGATCATATGGTTTTTATTTTGGGGTTTGTTGATGTAATATATCACACTGATTGATTTACATATATTGAAGAATTATTGCATCCCTGGAATAATTCCCACTTGATCATGGTGTATGGTCCTTTTAATATATAGTTGGATTCTGTTTGCTAACATTTTGTTGAGAATTGTTCCATCTAAATTCATCAGTGATATGAGCCTGTAATTTTCTTTTTTGTAGTATCTTTGGTTTTGGTATCAGAGCCATGTGGCTTCATGGTATGAGCTTGGAAGTGTTCCTTCCTCTACAATGTTTTGCAAGAATTTCATAAGAATAGGTGTTAACTCTTCTGTGAATTCTTGATAGAAATTGCCTGTGAAGCCATTAGGTCCTGGACTTCTGCTTTTTGGAAACTTTTTAATCACATTTTCAATTTCAGTACTTGCGATTGGTCTATTAATATTTTCTATTTCTTCCTGGTTGAGCCTTGGTAGAATCTTTCCATTTCTTCTAGGTTTGTCCATTTTAGAGTTCTTGAGTTCTTTGTATATTTGAGATAACAGCCTTTATCGATGTCTTTTATATTATTTTTCCCAGACTGTGACTTGTCTTCTCATTCTCTTAACATTGTCTTTCAAAGAACAGAATTTTTTAATTTTTGTAAAGTCCATTGTTTCTTTCATGGGTTGTGCCTTTGGTGCTGTGTCTGAAAATACATTCCCATACCCAAGGTCATCTACATCTCTTCCGATCTTCTAGGTGTTTTATAACATTGCATTTTACATTTAGTTTCTGACTTAGGAGTTCAGTTCTGTATCATCAATTTCAAAAGCAAAAACAAAACAAAAGCAAATTTGTTCATATTCATCAAGAAATTAGCTGAGTTTTTTAGAAATCCTAAAGGTAGGAAAAACATGCATTTGAAATTTTATTTGACTTTTTTTGGGCCTCTGATTTTTTATTATTCTTATATCCCAGGGCTCTACAATGTGACACATTAAGGTAACTTAAAACTAGGTGCAGTTTTTCATAAAAGGAGAGAAGTGAAGATGTTTCAGAAGTGCTGTCAATTCATAAAAAACAATTAGCTTTGGAAGAAGAAGGATGTGAAAATATTTAAATCTTAAAACAGAGGAAAGAAGAAAAACATGGTAACCTCTTCAATGATGAAAATCTAAAAGCCACACTTCCCTGATGAGGAACATAGTAAAGTGAAATATTTATTGTGGTATTATGATGACCTCAGATTTTATTACTGAATGTTGGGTTTGATTTCACTTTGTGATTTTTCATTACATATTAACATTGTTTTCTATGCATTATTTATGGTCAGGACCTATCTTTGTATCACATGTGTGACTAATTAAAGTATTAAGGCTAGATCCTGGATAGATCATGGCAATTTAACATTATGTTCATATATCACGTTACCACAACTGAAAGAATCATTCAAAGAGTCATTTCCCCAGATGTGTTCTTATTTGACTTGTAAAATAAGTTTTCCAGTTACAAGAAGGTAAGAAAGGGACAAAGAATAGACCAGTACTTAGCTTTAGGTTTTTCGCCTACCAGCCAAACCTAATTATTTTATTCCCATACAAAACCATAAATGAAAAGCCTCTACTTAGTATACCACTGGCAACAGTGTCTTCCCCTCAACAGATGCAAAGCACAAGAACCACAAGAAGGACCAACTTTTAGCACCAGAACTCAAAAGAGGCAAAATAGAGCTTTGGAAAGATAAAGGCGTTCACAACCTGAAATTATACATATAATATGAATCCCTCATACCTAACTTTACCTAATGAATAAGAAGGAATATGTAATGAAACAAGCTAATTTTCCTTAGCCTGGAAACTTCAGAAATCAGAGTATGGAAAAATGCTAATATTGGGGACATTTTTCTAAAAATCAATCTTCCAGGGTTTCCAACTATTCATGACCCTGAGATATTAGCACAAGAGGAGACAATAGATTGGAATCGGGGAAGAGGCTAAAATAACTTCCTCAGAGCAGTATTCTATGTTTGACATTCCAAGAGACAATAAGCCAGTGGAATCAGTGAGGATAAGTGGGTATCCCAACTTGTCATCTGATTTTTAAGCAGGATCATAAACCAGAGTTATTAAATAAGGTACATAGTCCTATTTAGCCAGGAGGGGTGGCATCAGTAACACTGCCATTTTTTAAATGCTCTGAATTGGTTATGTTATTCTATTCCATCCCCTGATCCTCATGGTAAAGGCTAGTCCTATCTGATTCTTTCTCATTGTTCCAATTCCATATTTAGAATGGGTGAAGACAGCTCTTGCTCAGCCAAGCATTAGCTTGAGTAGAATGTGAAACCTGGGAGAAAAGTGAGAGATTCTGGTGGTGGCCCAGAAAGAATAGAGGAGAGATTGGGGGAAGAGGATGAGAGAAAGATTGGGAAGGTTAGGTGCTGGAAAAATCTTTAAAATCCTGCTTTCTTTTCTTCTTTTTTTTTTTCTTTGTTGTTGTTGTTTAGGGCTGCACATGCAGCATATGGAAGTTCCCCAGCTACAGTTGAATAGGAGCTGCAGCTGCTGGCCTATGCCACAGCCACAGCAACACAGGATCTGAGCCATGTCTGCGACCTACACCACATCTCATGGCAATGCTGGATCCTTTACCCATTGAGTGAGGCCAGGGATTGAACCCGTATACTCCTGGTTACTAGTCACTCTAACATGGAGAGTCCTGGTGCCCCAAAGAGGCCACTCCTAAGAGCCTTGCTCTCTCCTACTAACTCATCTTCTCCCATTATCTTCTAGTCTTTTGAGTTCCACTAGCAATCTCAATTTCTATTTTCTGAAATTGTTGTTGCTATTATTATTTTAGATTAAGGTCATCCTTTGGGTAGGTCGATAGAACTTCAACTGATCTTCTTAGCAGGTCTGGGCAATACAGGAACCCCTAGTATTAATATCCTTTTGTAGATTTGAAAACTGAAGCACCAAAAGACAAAATGACTTAGATGAAGCAGATCAAATGGCTTACAAGTGGAGACAGCAAATGAATGAACGAATAAATAAATGAATGACTCACTCAAGTGGCAGAGATATAACTAGATCTTGGATTTTCTAGCAATTAGCCTAATCCTGTCTATTTGATAAACAGAATTAAAATCTCCTCTTGATAAAATATGACATCTCAAAAGACTGTGCAAGTGAGAAAAAAAAGAATTTGTACAGCACTGTTAAATTAATGAAATGTCTTATCATTATATCCCCATTTGCTTTTACTATTATGTGGCCAGGTATTAGTTCCATTTCAGGACAAGAGACTAAGGCCCAGAGAGGGTAAGTAGCTTCCCCCAGTGAACACAGCTAAGTGGCAGTAGAGCTGAGATTTGAACACAGATCTGATTCTAGGTCTAGTGCCTGTTCAATAAATGAAATCTAAGTTCAGGTCTCCTCGACTCACCTCTAAAGCAGAGCACTGGTCCATGGCTGAAGATTCACAATGCTTCAAAGGACTTTGAATTCCTTGGAAAATTAGACATGCTTTTACTTCAATAGTCATATCAATCCCCTGTGGTCTTCTGCACTCCCATCTTACAGGCGTTGTTGCTAGATAAGCCAGTTCAAAGAATTTATCATCAAAGTGTAAAATCTAACAACAAGCAAGGTTCCAAATCTCCCTGGGATATAGATTCAGTGACATTATCTAAGTCTGCCAGAAACATGATACTAATGACAAATAGAAACTTTATAGCTCCCATTTCCCTCTGCTGATGTTACAAATGTAAAACCTCTCATTCCCCTAAAAGTGCATCTGCTTGATCTATGCTGCTGAGCCTCCATAGTTATTATCTATCCAGCTGCATGAAAGATCCTGGCAGAGAAAGTCAGACTGTTAGTCTTACCCAGGGAGAACTTATTCCAGGACAGGGAAGCCACCCCTATTCTCTGCACCCTTACTCCCTTCCTCACCCCACCTCCACACACTTGCCTACAAAGTCCAAGAGCACTGGCTTCGGGTGGATAATTACACTATCAAGAAAGTAAGACGATGAGCAAGCCACCCATGAAACAAAGGAAAATTGGACTGGAAGATAGTATTGTGTATGCTAAAACTGAAAAATCCAAGGTATGGAAAACAAATGACATCATGGAAAGATTTAACCACAACTCACTAAAACATAGCTAACTGAGGATTCAGTTATCAATGAAAAACTAAGTCACTAGAGAGAAAAATAGCTATAGGAAAGGTGGATTCAAAAAAAAAACAAAAACAAAAAAAAAAACAAAAAAAAACCTCTGTCCTTCTGTCCTTAGTTTTACCCACTGCTGGCCCCATGAGAGTCTATTTAAGCTTGAAAACCCAGTTCAACTCTCATCTCCTGCATGAAGACTTCTCATTCCTCCAGGAAGAACTGTTTGTTTACCATCATTGTCCTCCAATAAGGATGGAATTATGTATATTTTCTTTGCTGCTTTAGCCTCTATTTGCTAGTGAAGCTAATGAAGCTCTGGGTATACAGTAGGAGCTCAATAATTATAACCCTAATTAATTAAATCATCAGTATACCCCCCCCGTACTTTCCTATTATACTTAATTCATAACAGAGCAGCCCCTTTCTCATATTTTCTCATTTTGGCTCTGGATTTTGCTCTGTCCCCCTCACTGGACTGCCAGCTTTTTGAGAGGCAAAAAGAATCAGGGTCTACTCCTTTGGGAAGTGTAACATTTATTACAGCACTTTTATGGAAAACCAATTCTACAGATGCTACTTGGATAGAATAGAAATAAATAACCTCCAAAGTAATTCTATTCTACCATTCTATCATATTAAGAAAACAAGTTCCTACAAAACATGGTGCTTGAGAGGTATATAATCTAGTTGAAAAGCAAGTAGAATACCAATTAAATGATTAGAGACACTGTGCAAGGCAAGCCATCAAACTGTAATTAGACATTATTTTGTAGCCTGCCATATTTAAACAAAATCAGTGGTACCAAGACTCAGGAAGGTAACTATTTTAAATAAATTGAACACAGTATGTGTTCCTATAAAGCAAAATTCTGATACAGAGTCTATTTTCTTTCTCATTCACCACACTCCTCAAAATCTGGTCTGATTAAAAATCCAACTACACTTTTAAATGAGCTCAGGATTTTTTTTTTTAACTACTGCAGAGGTCACCTGGTGAACAGTCATCCAAACTAAGAAGTGTGAGCTGTAACTCACAGCCAACAGCAGTTAGCTGCATTGCCTCTAAAAGGGGAGCCCGATGATCAGTAAAATGTAAAATGCTGGAAGGTTTCAAACAACCAGCAATTCATAGGCTTCTTTGTACCCAACTTGCTGGGTCGGTATATTCCTGTAGTGAGAAACGTACTATTAGGCCAGGTCCCCGAAAGTGATAAATCTTCCCAAATACCTTGGAGTGTCAGAACACTGGAAGAAAAGTGAGGCACTTCGTTAAAAAGAGGTTTACTATGGCCAGTGGTCGCAAGTATTGATGTGGTATCCATGCTCAGAACAGAGGAATATCCTATAGAATATTGATGGATGTTAGCACTCAAACCCCACTTTACAGATGATCCTCACACTCAGAACCATGTACAGCAGAGACACAGGTGACAGCTGCGGAATGTGTCATTTGCCAAGGACAAGGTTAGAAACAGTTTCATGAGGATGTGGCCTGCACTGTGTACAGGGCCCTGCACTTGGGTGGAGGCGGAGGGAATGGGAGGGACTGGGAACTTGGGATTAATAGAAAAAGACTATTGCCTTTGGAATGGATTAACAATGAGATCCTACTGTGTAGCACTGGGAATTATGTCTAGTTACTTATGATGGAGCATGATAATGTGCGAAAAAACAATGTATACTGTATGTGACTGGGTCACCACGCTATACAGTAGAAAAAAAATAAATAAAAGGTTTTAAAAAAAAAGCTCTACTATTGCTATCTTGAATATCTTAGTACATTTTGAACAAGAGGCCCCACAAATTTTGTTGCTGATCCTAGACAGGGAAGAGGGTTAAACCATCCTCTTTTTTGAAGTTGGTGCAAGCCCCTTATTGTCTGATCAGAGGGCTAAGGACCCTGACAGGAAATCATTCAGACATGAGAACATGATGCTGGACTTAGGAAATTCACCACAGTTAAGATCTAGATTAGCTGCAGGGAACCTTCACACAATCTCTGAAGTACACTGTTTTATCAGGATGGCTACTACCACAACCTGAGGCAGCTGCTTTTGGTCACAAAGGTTGGTTAGTTCATTATTACCCTCAGGACAGTTCAAGCAAAATTGTACAATGAACTGTGTATGCCTGGATCCCCAGTCCTTATCCTATGCCCAGTTAACTCGCTCCTGTGACTGCATCCCTCTTCTCCCTCCTTATCTACTCAGCCCAGGTGTCCACTGCTCTCATCTTTCTCCACCTAAACATCCATGTCAAAATGTGATTTCAGTAAAGTGTCTGATAAATTATTTCACACAGAATTGATAAGTGATCTTATACATCCAAAGTACAGTGTCTGATATAGTCAGCATTTAACGGCTGTTATTTTTGTTTTCATTAGTATTATTGTGGCTATTAAAATGTTAATTCTCTGATATATACACATATATCTTAAAATGATGTATGAGTTAACTGAAGATATTAGAATTTAGGCAAGCCTTGGTTTAGATTATATATCAGCTAATTTAAATTCCAGCCTTAGTTTCTTGAACTTTACTAAAGAGGATAATACCTAACCTATGAACTTTTCACAAAGTTTAACTAAGAATATAAAGAAAGTGAATAGCGCAATGTCTGACTCTTGGGAGGTGTTCAATCAAGGTGAGCTAACAGTTTAGTATATAATGAGGGCTAAGTAATAAAGGAAGAAAAGCAACCCTGAAAGCCAGCACTGATGAGGAAACTGACTCCCAAGTCAAAGACACATAAAAGAAAGAGAAACTCCCAGTCAGTATGCCAGTGGCTAATGGAACTCCTCCTATCTTGACTTCTTCTTCCCATCTTGTCTATGACAAGGTGCAGTTCCTTGGATTATCTTGGTCTACATAAAAGTGCTCAAAATGGCACCCCAATAGCAAGAGTGAGGATCTAGGGCAAAAGTAACCAAGAGTTTAGGGGAAGAGCAAAGGCAGTGTTGGAGAACTTCACTGCCCTGTAGATAGCTTATGGATCCCAGCTGCCTAGCCAACTCTTAGAAGTATCAAGCAAATATCAAACAGAAGCATTTATGATTCTCAACATACTTTGCATTCCAACTTCCTCCCCTGCCTTTCTCATGATATCAGAGATATTAGGTCTAAGAAGCAAGTATTAACTGTCAAGTAATCATGAATTTCTGTGAAGAGTTTGATACATTTGATAATGGGAACTTTCCCCAGCAATGTGTTGAGAGTTCCCACCCACTCCTATTATATCCCTTATATGCTGTGCTGTTTATAGGCAAAGATAAAGAACCTGCTGTATTATTCATGTTGTTTTTGTTTTCCTTAGAGTTTTGCTTTATTTGTTTGTTTTTTAGATGATGTGTGGTGGTGTTTAGCACTCATGTATCCAAACTCTTTAGGTACCTGAGAAATTTAATTAGAAATGAGTGGATTGAATGACTTGTCTACTGAATTGTGGGTTCTGTATATTCCTGAAAAACCTGGCACTTTCTTATTCAGCTACATATTTCTGTAGACTTTGCACCTTGTAGATAATTCACAAATGCTTATTCAATTACTGAAAAAAGGACACACTGAGAATGATAGCATTACATCTTGTCAAAAAGCATTCATTTGCCAAGAGGGAGGGGGAAGGAGGAGGAGGGACTGGGAATTTGGGGTTAAGAGATACAAACTATTGTCTTTGGAATGGATAAGTAATGGGATCCTGCTCTATGGCACTGAGAACTATGTCTGGTCACTTGTGATAGAGCATGATAATGTGAGAAGAAAAGAATGTATACATGTATGTGTGACTGGGTCACCTTGCTGTGCAGCAGAAAATCGACAGAACACTGTAAATCAGCTATAATGGAAAAAATGAAAATTATTACAAAATATAAAAAAGCATTCTTTAAAAAAATTCTGATTCAAAAAGACCCTTGCACCCCTATGTTCATTGCAGCACTATTTACAACAGCCAAGACATAGAATCATCCTAAATGTTTGTCAACAGAGGAATGGATAAAGAAGATGTGGTATACATATACAATGGAATATGACTCAGCTATAAAAAAGAGTGAAATAATACTAACTGCAGCAACTTGGATGGACCTAGAGATTATAATACTAAATGAAGTAAGTCAGAGGAAGACAAATATCATGACATCACTTATATGTGAAATCTAAGTTTATTTATTTATTTATTTATTTGGTCTTTTTGCTATTTCTTGGGCTGCTCCCACGGCATATGGAGGTTCCCAGGCTAGGGGTCCAATCGGAGCTGTAGCCCCCGGCCTACACCAGAGCCACAGCAAGGCGGGATCCGAGCCACGTCTGCAACCTACACCACAGCTCACAGCAACGCCAGATCGTTAACCCACTGAGCAAGGGCAGGGACCGAACCCGCAACCTCATGGTTCCTAGTCGGATTCGTTAACCACTGCACCACGACGGGAACTCCTGAAATCTAAGTTTAAAATGGACACAAATGAACCTATTTATAAAACAGAAACTTATCTACAAAACAGAAAACAAACATGGTTACCAAAGGGGAAACATGTAGGAGAGGGATAAATTAGGAGTTTGGGATTAACATACATGTGCTACAATATACAAAATAATCAACTAGGAACTACTATATAGCACAGAGAATGCTAATCAATATTCTGCAATAACCTATATGTGAAACAAATCTGAAAATGAATATATGTATCTGTATAAATGAATCATTTTGCTGTATACCTGAAACTAACACAACACTGTAAAGCAACTATATTCTAAAAAAAAAATTTAAAAATCCTATAAAGTTTGTCTATAAGGAGTGAGGTATTATCTATTTCTCTAAAATTTTATAGTTTAATTAAAGGCCATGTTTTGCAGAGAGAACTCCATTTCTATGCTGCCAGGACTAATGCTGCGTAATAGTCAATGAGAATACTGGTGGGTCTAGCACAAATATAAGTATAGAAATCCACCCCCCCCTTTTTGCCCATCCAAACCTTGTCATTGCAATAGCAGTAGCAGGAAATCAAAGCTCAATGATTATTGTCATTTACAGTCCTTTAGTTATTTTTTAGAACATCTAAGTATTATCATCTATATTTTCACACTTAAAATTAAAATATAATAAAAATATTCTGAGGATAATTTTACTTGATTATTTGAAATTTAAGACAATAATATGTATCCCACTCCTGGGCATCTATTCAGAGAAAACCATGACTCAAAAAGATACATGTACTCCAGGGTTCATTGCAGCACTGTATACAGTAGCCAAGACATGTAAACAACCTAGATGTCCATGGATAAAGAAGATGCTGTATATGTACACAATGGAATATTACTCAGCCATTGAAAGGAAAGGAACAACAGCATTTGCAGCAACATGGATCTAGAAATTATCATGCTAAGTGAAGTTAGACAGTAAGACACCAACATCATATGTTACCACTTACATGTGGAATCTAAAAGAAGGGCAAAATGAACTTTGCAGAAGACTCACAGACTCTGAAAAACTTATGGTTTCCAAATGAGACAGGTTGGGGGGTGGGGGATGCGCTGGGGGTTTGAGATGGAAATGCTATAAAATTGGGTTGTGATGATCATTGCGCAACTATAAATGCAATAAAATTCATTGAGTATAAAAAAATTAAAAATTAAAAAAGAAAAAAGAAAACAATATGTAATTATAGATACAAACATAATAAATATGTTTTATTTATATATGTATATATGATTATATATGTATATAATATACACAGATAATCATTGAATGGAAGGTACACAGATAATCATTGAATAGAAGGAAAAAGAAAATATGATTTCTCATTAGAAAACTGACAAACCTATGCTTCTAAATTTGTCAGTTCTAGAACACACTGCTACTTCTCAGAGCAATTCCAACCATTTAGCTAGATATATATTTGAAAAGCATTTTCAGACCCCCATTTCAAGAGGGTATAATTTCAGACTGAATTTCACAATAAACACAGTGAATATCAAAACATACCACCCTGCTTATCTACTAAACAAGTGAAAATTTCTTCTATGTTGAAGTCCATCTCCATGACCTGCTTAGCATGGCTATTTGTATTAATGTTTTTGAGACTTTTTTTTCTTAATAAGACACTTTATTTCATAGGGGGTCTAATACAGCATATTTAGGAAATATGAAATTAGCAATCACTAAGAAGCTATGCATTTAAATATTAAATGTTAAGCCAGAGACAGTCTGCCCAAATAGAAGGAAATTTTAACAATTCCATGAGGTTTTTTTCTTTCTTTTTGATTTAGGGAGAGAACATCAACCATGCAAAGATTATTTGGAGACCTTACACAAGAGAAATTCTCCTGACGTACTGGTTGAAGATTAGGCCATCAACAGCAAAGATACTCTTAGAACATTTCTTCAGAAGCTTCATAGACTTGCTCTTAGTGTTAACTATTATGACAGTTCAACTACCCCCACTCCCTGGCCAAATCTCAGATAACACTTGGATAAAGCATATAGTTAAATGATGGTTTAGGATCGCAGCTAAAAGAAATCAGATGAATGGTTCTTCCTTACATTTATTAGCATTATTACATGAGTTAATCAAATGATTCTGGGAAACCTTTATGCCCTGACCCTTTCCCAGTAGTACAGATGAATGACAATGGAACATTTCCAGCAGTGGACTATCACAATGTGGTGGATCAGGACAAAGGAACTGTCTCCAAGAGGCCAGGAATAGCCACTGGTCTGCATCTTTCATAGCAGGAATTCTGTTAGTACATCATCAAACTGTCCTCTCCTCAGATATTTGGGCAATAAAATGCTTTGAGACAAAAAATACAAAGGGTCAAGTTGATACCCTTTTTAACACAAAGGTAGTTTTATTTTACTAAAGATTTATGCTAGGAGTTCCCACCGTGGCACAGTGGTAAGGAACTCGACTAGTATTCATGAGGACATGTGTTCGATCCCTGGCCATCATCTATCTTGACATCAATACCACACTATCTTGACATCTATAACTTATCGCTCAGTGGGTTAAGGATCCAGCATTGCCGTGGACAGTGGTATAGGTCATAGACGTGGCTTGGATCAGGCGTTGCTGTGGCTGTGGTGTAGGCTGGCAGCTGCAGCTCTGATTTGATCCCTGGCATATCTTCAGGTAAAATAAGATAGAGGGAAAAATTCAAAATTGTAAAACTTATACATTCAATGAATTTTGTATAAAATCTGGCTCCAAACAATATCCCCAAATTTAACTCCATGACAAATGCTTAATTACCTGTTGTCAGTAAAATTGATATTACTGAGGTTACACTTTGAAATGATGTTATCTCTGTTGTACTTAATTAGGGAAACAGGAGGCAAACACATACACACATACATAATTATATTCACATGGCCAGTTTCTTGAGTTATCTAAATTAAGCAGAGTGAAAACATGAGATAGTCTTATCTCTCTCCAATCACAGTCATCAATAATGCTCTATGGAATTTCATTTTCACATCACTTAATGACAAACTGGTCAAATTCAATAATTTCAAAAAAATTATTTTAGTATTTAGCCTGGTTTAAAACCTTAATCATCTTCCTTCCTCTGTGTTATATGTTCAATCTTGATGTGGAATTCTTGACTGTTAATTGTGAAGGATGGTAGAAAGTATAAGGTATAGGTCAAATGTACAATTTGGTAAGTTTTTACACATATATACACCCAGGAAATTACCACCCCAATCAAGGGTGTGACTCAGAATGTGTGAGATTCTGTGCATGCCCTTTCAGAGCAGAGTCTCCATTTCCTACAGCCCCCTAGCTCTCCCAAACAGAAGTCCTACTGGCCTTCAAAGGCATATGTTCCAGGTACTCATCTTCCTGGTGCAGAACCCCCAGGATGGAGAGTCTAATGTGGAGCTCAGACCCCTTGCTCCTTGGGGAGGATGACTGCAATTGTGATTACTCTCCTTTTGTGAATCACCTACCCAGGGGTGTGAGCCTTGTTTAGTGTCTCTGCCCTTCCTACCCATTTGTTCCAGTTCCTCTTTATATCTTTAATTTTGGGAAATCTTTCCTGCTAGTCTTCAGTCTGTTCTCCTAGATAGCTGCTTTGTAAATAGCTGTACTTTTGGTGTCTTTGTGGCAGAAAGGGAGCCTAAGTTCTACCATCTTGGCCAAACTTTTTCACCTCTCATTTTTTTGCCATCATTTATCTCGACACCAATACCACACTATCTTGGCATCTATAGTACGTAAGTCTTCCAGTCAGGTGATATAAGTCCTATGAATTTGCTGTTATTTTTCAAAGTTTTTGAACAAACCCTATAGTTTGTGCATTTCCAAGTGAATTGTAAAATTATGCTGATTTCTATAATTAAGCCCATTGGGATTTTGATTGGGATTATACTGAATCTACTGCTCAACTGAGGAGAATCAACATCTTCAGTCTTAATCGTAACATCTCTAAACTCATAAATAAGGCATGATCTCTCAGTTTAGTCTTTAATTTCATCTAAAATACATATTTCAATTTTGATTCTATCAGTTTATTTCATTTCTGATAATTTTTGTTAGCAAATAGAAATACAATTGATATTTGTATATTAATCTCATATCAAGCAACTTTTTAAAATCACTTATTAGTTCTAGTAGTTTTGTAGTAGATTCTCTAGGTTCTCTTTTTCTGGAGAACTCTGATACAGCTACACAAGCTGACATACAGACATTATACAACAAAATGGGCAGGTAGGCCAAATGACCAGGTCCTTACTTGATTACACCATAGTATTACTTCTCAATTTTAATGATATCATTCCCCCAAAGGACATTTGGCAATATCTGGAGACATTTTGGGTTGTCACAAAAAGAAGGGATGCTACAGACATATACTAGGTAAAAGACACAGATGATACTAAACTTCCTACACTACACAGGATATCTCTCCCACAACAAATAATTACCCAGCCCAAGATGTTAATACTGCTGAGATTTAGAAACACTGCCCTGAGTTGAAGTCCATCACTTGAGAAACTCTGATCATACATAGAGCATTTAATCATTAATGCCTCTGTGTTAATTATGACTAAACCACCAAGGACACTAGTGATATCAAGAAACTTTTCAACATCAAAGAGGTTTAAATCAACAAATAAAAATAGTACAAGAAGCAAATAACACTCAAAGTCTATGAAAATGCTTTCAAATTTGAATAGGACACACTTCACTCAATTTGGAATTAAATCCAGGCAACTCTCAATTGGTGTGAGATTAGGATATAAATATTTTCAGATCAGTAAAGTTTTCTGTACCCTATCTCAGTAATCTACTGAAGGGTGTGCTTCATAAAAGCAAAGGAGAAAGAATAACGTGTGGGATCCACATGTGAAGGCTAGCAGGCAGATAGTTCAGACTGAGGAGGGAAGATGGAGTCTTCCAGAAGGATGTCTCCAGGAAAAAAAATTGAACCAATTGATTACATACTGTGGGGAGCCAAGAAAATGCAGGGACTCAAAAAAAGGACCTTGCCTGATGGCAGAAAAACCTGAAGGCAGGTTCTTAACCAAGAAAGGGAGCTCACCTGAATGGTACAAGCCGAAGGTGGGCCTCTGGTCAGGATAAAAGCTCACCTGAACGGTGCATGCCAAAGGTGGGCCTCTGGTCAGGATAAAAGCCTGCCTGCACGGTACAAGCCGAGGGCAGGCCTGAGCTTACACAGCTCTCACTTTGATGTTGATGGGAAAGAATTGGGGCTTTCCTGGGAAAACAATTTCTATGTTTGCACTGGAGAACATGGATTGTTTCTCGGGTGACCTAGTCTTTCCTGTTGTTTTATTTGTTATTCAGTTTTCCTCAGTCTTTCCTTATTATTTACCTATTATTCTTATTTTCCATTCTTATTTTCCTGTGGTGATTTGTGATTTAACAAAATTACAACAATAATATAATAAGAATTTCATCCTTAAAGACTTTCCCCTCTTTAAATCCAACTTAATTAAAACATAGTGTTTATCTATTAACTAGTTATATAGTAAACTTTAGAGCTAGGATTTTAATGAGGTCCATAGAAGTTAGCCATATATTATCCAAAAAACCTAACTGTGAGTTTTGTCTTTGATTTTAAAAGCTTTTAAGTGATAGCTAGTTTAATCAAGTTGGTTTATATTTACTTACACTGTCTCCCTGCCATAACGCTTTGAAGATAAGCAAGAGTCTACAAAGTTTGTAAATGCAAAATTCTTGTGTTTTATGGCCTCTTCAAAGTACTCACTTAGTTAAGACAGAGATCTGAAAACAGGATGTATAGCTGCTATACCATGTAATAGTTAACCAATATACTTTTAACAATGTAATGTAATCTGTAGTGAAAAACTGTCTATATTAATCAACCACTGTTGCCAATAAAGTTTGAGCAGTCCAGCACCCTGAAAGAAGGGACAAAGAGGCTGTCTCCATATGTATATTCGCTGATATACATCCCTCTCCGATTGGGATATATACTCCCTGGCTGCCGGACCTGGCCTCCAGCAACAACTTACATGCCTATGTAGAAAATAATCTCATTGGAGACACTAGGAAAAGTTCATGGTAAAGAAATAGAATAAGAAGGAATCAATCACACAAAGCAATTATTATCTCAGGAAAAACAAAATTGTTTTAGAAATATTCTTTGGCTCAGGACTGAATAAGCCTGCTATTATTCTTTAAATAATTTATTAAATTAATGAAAATTGATACAAACAGTGTGATAAAAATGCTTTACAGTAGAAAAGTGACAGAACATTGTAGATAAGCTATAATGGAAAAAATAAAACTCAGTATATAAAAAAATAAAGTAATTAAGGAAAAAAATATTGGGAAAAGTGAAATAAACTAATGTGACAAGATTGAAAAACAGGATTAAATCTCCCAGATTAGGAACTAAATAAGTAATGTCTAAATTTGCTAAATCAAGGCATATTAAGGTAAGTATATTATTTATAAATTACTAAAAGATTTAGAAATATATTTAATTATCTATTAATTGATTTAGATGTAAATCTGCAATTACCAGGAGCTTAAACAAGCAGGGTTTTGTGTTTTGCTCACATAACATGAAAGCCAAAG
This sequence comes from Sus scrofa, assembly GCF_054392235.1. NCBI lineage: Eukaryota > Metazoa > Chordata > Mammalia > Artiodactyla > Suidae > Sus > Sus scrofa. The sequence continues at coordinate 111,116,388 of NC_139385.1, read as the reverse complement.
GCGGTCAGTCCAGCCCTGGATGGTGGCTCAAAAATGTCAAGGCAAAGATTTCTGTGATCCCCTAGCCTTTCTTTCAGGTCACTCACAAAGTAGTAATAACAGTTTTAGCCATCATGTCTGCATTCCAGGCTGGAAGAAGGGCAAAAAGGGATAGAATGCATCAAGACAAATTTTAAAACTAATTGTTCTGACAATGAGACGGCTATTGTTTTTTGCAAGAAATGGTCATGTTTTAGCTGCATATACTGTCAACCTTAACAAAGCAGTGTGATTTCATTGTTTAAAATAAAAAAAAAGGAGAAGGAATATTGTGTAAGCAGCTTTCAGTCTCTGCCACAGGAGGTAAATACCAAGATAAAAACAGCTAAAATATATTTGAAAGTGATCTGGAACCAGGTCTCAGGAGTGCTAAGAGGATAATAGCAGCCTCATTTTTGTTGTAATCTTTATAATCCATCTGCACTTTAACACTATAAACATGTATTATTAAGAAAAAATTAAAGAATAGAATGTGCTTAGTATATACAAAAATGCACTGATGACAAGTGAAGGATGAATAACCTCACAGTATGAGCATGGTATAGGAAATAAAAGCTCACGGATCTCCAAATGGAAAAAGCGGATGAAAGAACTGAGTCAATATAAGACATGTAGGTCTGAACATAAAAGAACATGAGACTTGCCAGTTGATATCATACCTCATTTCAAATAGCAACTTGATTTCCACAAAATAGAATTGAGAGCATTGCATAACATTTCTAAATTGGGTGTTACTAGTTTTGTAATTTTGTTGGTACTTATTTTATACACTTGATTTGGTTTTAAGTGGAATAAGAACCATAAGCATAAGGAATTTGTACTTAGTCTCATCCTTGTGCATTTGTAACTTCAGCAAAATAACTTAAGTCAACACTGATGTTGAACAAGTTACATTTTCCTTAGAAATAAATCTGTAATTACTTTGGTTTGAGAATTATTGTCCTATAATTATTGGCTTTATGGAAGGCAGTCTTAATTCAATGTGTTATTTCCACCCATTTTTTTTTTTTTTTGTATTCATCATCACCATTTCTTATATCTAAAGATGGGTAAGATGAGAGAAGCATAGGTGAAGATAGATCCGGATATATTAACTTTATAGTTATCTTTCACAAACAGCTAGCCTGCATTTAGTTTACCTCATCTAGAAACAGGGCATAACTACATCTACCTTAAACATCTGTAGATATTAAAACACCAAGTTAACTACCTTACACAAAGCAGAGGTTTGATAAGTTTTTGCTCACAAAAGATAGAATTATTAACACTGTATATCACTACACACGAAAAGTCCAATACAAATCCATTTATAAAGATGAAGTTTATAACCCTTTTGTCAACATGAAAATGGGGTGTTCTCAAATACATTTACTTCTGTTCTTTCCATCTCAGTGGGATTACATGACAATTTGATCTAGCTACTTGTAGTGTTCCTCTTTAATAGTTCTTGGAGCTGTTAAATTATAATTCTTCTCATTTTGCTCTGTCTTTAAAAATCAATATAAACATATTTTCAACATAGTTTTCTAGTAGGAAAACTATACCACATAGGGGAGGGGATTAGCAGGAGAGAAGATCTAAAATCAAGTCTGAACTATTCTTCCCAGGTAGTAGAAAGTAAAAGTTTAATGCAGATTTCTCTAGATAACTCTGTCACTGTCATCACAAAATCATCACTGTCACCCTCCATATGATCATCTAGTATCCCTGCATTGAAGTTTTATAATTTAATTTCTACCATGTGTGCAACAGTTTTTTCACCTGCATAAATGGCCCTTCAGGTTACAGAAAATTGCACAATAGAGTACAGGTCCAGGGTTCAAATCCACTCTTCCACTTTATGGCATCCTAGGGTAGCCACTGCAATGAAAGAGGACAGGAAGTCATTGCCATCTACCAGGCTGCTGAGGTCAAACTGTGGGCAGGAGGTGATCCCAGATGTGGAAAGGGGAAATGAGTCCAGCAAAGAATACAAAGTTACCAATACCTCCCATCTGATGGATTCCTAAGCTATAGGCATTCCTTATACCTTTAAAAGGAAGGGAAAACTAAAAATAAAATCTTACTGATTGAGCTTGGCATGTTTTGATGAGCAGTGGATGTGCTCAAAACTGTAAGACAGTTTGCTCAGAGAGCAAAAGAGAAAACCAGGGACAAGGTAGGAGTAAGGGCCCAATGTTTTCCCCAAAGCATAGAAGAAATAAGAACATGTGCCTTAAAGGCATAGAAATCTGAGGTCAGGGGAAAGTATCGAAGTGTTGCAGCCTGCTGTGGGAGCATGTTTGCATACTGACAAGGGAGTAAAAAGTACATTTGCTAAGAAAGATTAGTAGACAAAAAATAATAAATTGCAGTTTCAAAAAACTAAGGGCCCAGAGAAAGACTACATGGATGTTTCAAATGCATTCTTGATGTCAGACCTTACCAAGTGCAGCTTCCCTCTTCTTTGGAATAAATCAATACACAAATTGGTGCTGAACACATTTAAAATATAATTCCCTAAATAAATCTTGCATTTGTATTCAAACACTGACTCAAATATTACAAAGAGAAGCAACACCTGCTGTATTCCTGGTTAATCATTTGGAAACACCACTACCCCCAAGGGAAGTCTGTCATTTCTTCAGACAAAATATGATGGGGAAAAAATTATATCTTAATAAAACATCGCTAATTGGTTTCATAGTACAGCTATGTGCAAGTTATCAATGTATTGCTTCTCAGCTTCAAATGCACACTTTACCATATGGTCTATGAAAAATAGGAGAATAATTGGAAGGCTTTTCCTTTAAAGTAAGCAAAATGACAACCCTTCTCAGTAGAGGGCATTGAAGACACATCACCAAAGGAAGAAGCTTTCAGCAATTTCCTGCAAGGGTCAGGGGGCCAGCCTTGTGAGTGTGAAAACATCCTGTGAAGCCTGTCCCGGTCATTGGCCTAGAGCATGGTCCCTCCATGACTTTGTGTGCTATGAATAGCAATAACCTTTCTTCAGTCCTGGAGACAGAAACCACAACTACTCCCACCCCTGCTCCCACACATACTCGCAAAAGCCTTTGTTCTGAAGGCCTCCTGCATTCCAGGCATTGGGACTCCCCCATGTGGTCTACCAGTAACCACCTATGTCCTATAGAGCCACACACAAAGCAGTCCTGCAAGCCCCCACACCCATGCAAGCCTGCATGTTCTAAAGGCCTTCCACCCTAGCTGGCACCAGACTTGCATCCCCATGTCACCAGTTACTGACCACCTGTTCGGTGGCCCACTTTCCTGGCCTACTGCTTGCCCAGGAACTCCAGACCAGCCCAGGCCCGGCCAAACTAATAAACACCTTTACTATCAAGTAGGCAGAATTCCACCAAGATCTGAACCTCTTCCAAGGTTGTCCTTTCTCAGCTACTCTCCCTCAATCTCAGGATAATATATAGAATTTCTTTATATCATGTAGTTTCTCTTTTATCATAGTTAATAATTCTTTATTATTAATTACACGTATTTAATTTATTGTGTAGTCTGCCTCCTGATTAGAGCCAGATGACTGCAGTTTTAAAAACAGAAAAGAAAGCAAAACCCAAAATAAGGAAACATGCTTTAATATACCAAGTAATATATCCCAAGGAATGTTAGACAACTTGAATATTTTATATCATTTAATCCTCGGAAGAATTCAATGGGGTTAAATATCTGAAATTCAGGAAGATTAAATAACTTGTCCAGATTTATATGGCTTAGGAAGAGATAACAGTTCAAACGCCTGTTCATCTGAATACGAATAGTTTTAACTTATGAACTTAAATATTTTTGAAGTTATGTATTTATGTTTATGAAGTTGCCTATCTCTCTAAACATCTGCACTGCAGAGAGTGAATTATGTTGAAAGAAGAGAAAGTTTGGGAGTAAAATTAGCAAGTCATGGTAATTGATTACCTAGAGTAGTGAGATATTGATAGGGTTTGGAAAGTGGAATTGATTATAAATACTCCTTAAAACTTGGAACTTATTGAATGACTTTTCACTCTCACTGGACTCACTGCAGGGTTTCTTAGCAAACGCATGACTGAAAAAGAGCAGGATTTAAAGCAACTTAGGCTATGAAATGATGGAAATGGAGCATGGATGTATAGTGGTAGAGTCAGAATTAAAGGCTATTTCTGAATGTTTGTTGCAGAAATCTGCATAGGAGGTGCTGAGGGTACAACACAGAGTAGCAGCAATGGAGATCAAGGGAGTCCATAGAATAGGTTCAGCTCACAGCAGACAAAACCAGGACTGGCCATCAGACTGAGAGAGAGGAATGAACAAAAGCCAAATATGAATATTGGGAACACTTTATAAAAGAATCTCTAAGAAATCCCTCACAAAGGATATGAGACCCCTGGAAAAACCATGCAACAATCATTTCCTTGTGGTAGAAAGTGCAAATGGTTAATGGCAAGACAAAGTCTTACAAACTGTTCATAAGCCAGATATATCAAGGTCAAAGAAGATTGTTATTTGATATCTCTCTGTCTCCAATGTTGGTTTTTTTTGTTTTTTTTTTTTCCTGTGAGAAGTAAAGGGACTGAGAAGATTGTCCTCCCCTTAACACAGCTGCAGAGAGTTGTCTTCACACAGACCTGCCTGCAAGGCTCTAGCAAACGTTTGGTAATAAGCCTCTACTTCCTAGAGATGGATATCAGCTCTAGAACACAGAACAGGTCCGACAACTGAAGAATTCTGTGTAGGACTTCTGTGTTACTTGGCATTGCAATGTATATTTGGTAATCCATTTCATTAAGAGTTGAGAGCAGAGACAACACTTTGATCTGCCTCTTTTCTTGGTATTCTTTGATGTTTGGCTTTTGTTTTTCTTTTTTGGCTGAACTCATGGCATATGGAAGTTTCCAGGCCAAGGACTGAATCTGAGTCAGAGCTGCAACCTACACCACAGCTGCAGCAATACTGAAATCTTAACACCACTATGCCAAGCCAGGGATTGCACCAGCACCTCCGTAGAGACAAGCCAGATCATTAACCCTCTGCACCACAGTAGGAACTGCCTCTTAAATATTAGTTTGATTGCCATCATAAATATCAAAGTAGTACCTTGCCCAGAGAGAAGAGACAACCTCAAATTTGGTCATTCCTACAATGAGAACCTGGTGCCACAGAAATTAACAGAAGAAAGGAAATGACTTCACTCATAGACATGCAATGTGCAAAGCATACTAGGATTTCAGAGAAAATAATCAGTTAGCAGTGAGCAAAATAGAACTCAGACTCAAGGGAGAGACTGAAGGACCATCCATACAGAAATTACCACATTACACAGAAGTCTACACCTGCAAGGGAACATGTAGTTGTTCTGGTCTAAGTCTTGCATTTTACAAAGACAACTGAACCACTGAGAGACAGTTGTTGTCTCTGTTACTTTGGTACTTTTCCAAAGTGCACTGGGGTTCTCCAGAGAAACAGAGCAGAACCAATAGGAAATATAAATAGATCTCCATTTGATTATATAATATTATACATAGTAGAAAGAGACTTGTTATAAGAAATTGGCTCACTGGTTATGGAGGCTGACAAATCTCAAGTGGCAGACAGTGAACTGGAAATTCAGGAGAACAGATGGTGATAGCATAGTTGTAGTCCTAAGGCCAACAAGCTCAAGATTCAGGAAGAGACTACTTTTCAGCTAGACTACAAAAGTAGGGGACAAAAAACCCAAAGTTCTAGCATAAGGCAGTCATGTAGGAAGAGTTCCTGTTTACTGTCAGGAGAGTCACCCTTCAACTGATTGGATGGGGCCCACCCACATGAGGAAGGACAATCTGCTTTGCTCGGTCTACCAAGTCAAATGTTAGTTTCACCCCAAAACACCCTCATAGACACACTAAAAAATATTTGACCAAATATCTGAGCACCCTTGGCCCAGTCAAGTTAACATATAAAATTAACTATCACACAAAATAACAGATTGTTAGTGATAGATCTAAGGACAGAATTTAAGCCTTCAGTTTTCAGCTCCAAAATGTACATTTGCTCTTCTCTTAAAAAAAAAAAAAAGATTGGTTGGTTTTTGATTTTAAAATGTTACTCAGTTTTGAATAGGTTATACATGTACCTGGTAGAAAATTCAAAGGGCACAAAATAGTACGCAGTGCAAAAAAAAAAACCTCACTTTTGACCCCAGCCATCTAGTTCTCTTCTACAGATATCATCACTGTTATTAGTTTCTTGTGTGTCCTACAGCAAAGAACCTAAGCATTTTAAATAGCATATAAAATATTTATTTTTGCACAAACAGCAGCATATACTACATGTCATTCTGTCCTATGTTTTTGATTTTGGCTTTTTTACAAACTTAAAGTATCCTAGAGATTTTCTCTTAATGGTACACATAAATTTCTTAGCATTTACTGTATGCTGATATAATTATTAACTAATCTCCTGCTACAATGAATATTACTATATACCAATAATTTTTACATACTAGCACATCTATAATATATATTATATAAATAGGTTACATGTTAACATAGAAGTGGAATTACTAGGTCAAAAAATGCTATTTATTTTTGTGAGACATAACATCTAATTGCTCTCGGTAGCAGTTGTACTGATGTATTTTTCCATAAACAATGGGAAGCATCTTTTTTCCCAAACCTTTGCCAACATAATTTATAAAGCATTCTTTGCTACTCTAATAATTTATTATCATTGTCATTTTGATTTACATTTATATTATTCAGAATTTGAACATTACTTCAAATGTTTAAAATACATTTCTATTGCCTCTGTTATGAATTACCTAAGCATCACTCTTGCCCATTTTTTGTTAAAACTTCATGCTAGTTCTCTAAATTAAGGAGATTAACTTTTAGATGTGCAAAAAAAAATAAATGTATTACTAAATTCTTGTATCTCTTATTCTCAGTATTTCTGGACTTCAAGGCAGATTTTGATAGTTTTCATTTTGCAGAAAATAAACCAAACTGCAGTTCTAGGCACAAGGGGAACTTGGTGGGAGGCAGGAATGAATCCATTGGCCTCATTTCCAGGAAACCAATACTGCTCAGGGAGTGAGCCCATCCCTCTCCTATCACTCTTTTATCTCCAGAACTCTCTTATCTAGCAAAGTCTGTCAAAAACATTCTGCTTGCTCAGTTCCCACTCATCACCTGATTAGAGAATACCTCTTTCTAAGGTAAGGACTTAGGTTATCCATTGCTCAGAGCAGAGGCTCTGTAGTCAGGCTATCTGAGAAGCCCAAGGATAAATGTCCTTAACCCAGCACTCATGGGTGTCATCTCCACTGATAAGTCAAGTTGCTGCCATGTACTTTCCGGTAGAATGAGAAGAGAATGGCACTTAACCTCTGTGACATTCTTCCCCCAAATCCATAACCCCAGCCTGACAAGACAAATTCCAATTAAGACACATTCTACAAAACATCCAGTCACTACTCCTTAAAAGTGTCAAGGTCATGAGAAACAAGAAAGACTGAGAAAATAGCCCAGATTGGAGGGGCCTAAGGAGACATGACAAATAAAAAAGTTGTGGTGTCCTGGACTGCGTTCTAGGAAAGAAACAGTACATTAGAGGGAAATCTGGTGAAATCAGAATAAAATCTATACTCTACATTTAAACAAGGAACAAAACCATGTGTATATCCTTCTAGATATTTTTTCAATTCATTCTGCTTTTTAACCTGCTTTTTCATTAATATTATATGAAAGTTTGTCAATAAGTAATCACCTCCATAATTTCAATATTTGAGTAGGATTTTATTCTCTGTGGTATATGTATTATATCAGGATTTAGTCAGTATCTACTATAGAACAAGCTGATTAATTGTATTTGTCAATAACAGAAATAATACTATAATGAAAATGCTTGCAATGAAATTTTGTTGCAAATATTTCTCTAGGATAAACTCCTAAATTCCTCTAAGAGGACTTTCTCAGTCTGAGGTTAGACACATTTCTGAAGCTTTTGCTGTCAAAGTACCATTTAGAATATTTTCAAAGTACCCATTTCCCCCTTCAACAGTAAGTAGCATTGTTGTTTCTGCCTTTATCAAAATAGTAGGCTAAAAGATGCCTTTAATTTTTATTTTGACATTATTAATGAGATTATGAACTGTTTTTTTATGATGCCAGTGACTTCTTTAAAAAAAACACGGTTTTTTTTTTCTTGTTCAGCTATTGTTTTCTCTTCTGAAAATTTTGCATTTCTTGCTTTCAAAGTTATTGTAAGTTTAGTGTCTGTGTCTATGAAATGTTCCCTCAAAGAAATCCCTGCTATGTGTTTAAAAATAACAGAGGCATATTCCTAAGTTTCCTTAAATAATGATGTTAGATGTTCTATAGAAAACTCTGACAAGAAGCTTCTAACTTAGCAAAGAATACACATCTGCAATCCAACCTCATTTATCACTGAGCACTTGGAAGCAAGGGCACTTATTTTTAAAGATAAATCAAGCCTCTTTTGTGAGGGAAAAAAAAATGTTTTACAGATGGAATTGTAAATGTTTGGGGGGAAAGATATATTTAGGCTGAGAGGTCACCTCTGGCAGGCATATTTGCCCTCTCAAATAGCTCCTCATGGTGAGGTATGTGTGAGTTGCAATACTTAAAGACACAAATGTTAGCTAAACCTTTTCATTTTTGGACCCAGTAGCCTGGCTCTGAGCCTCATACCAGCATTTTGCCAAGCCCAAGAATGCTGTAGAACAAACCAAGATGCTGATGCCGTCACCTCTAACATGGAATTACTTCCATTCCCATCACTGGTAAAAATAAGTAAATAAAATTTAAAAAATAAAAGCACATTTTTTTTTATTTAAAAAATATTTAAAAGCACATATTTTTTTTTATTTAAAAAATAAAACTTGAATAATGTGCACTTTATTTAAGTCTTTGATCCAGTACCTTTTTTTTTCATGTTAAACATCAAATTTTTAATGATTTTTATTTTTTCCATTATAATTGGTATATAGTGTTCTGTCTATTTTCTACTGTACAGCAATGATCCACTACCTTTTCAATGCTAATCAGTTCCATCTCTACATCTTTCTTTTCTTACTGCTCTGCTAAAACTTCCTATCAGAGATAACTTGTATCCCCACTACCCTGTAAAAAAGCAAACTTACACTGCGGGGAATGCCATTCAGAACTCCCCTCCACCCCACCCCCCTGCCTCCTTTCCTGGACTCAAACGGAGAGTGAAATACTTTCTAAAAGAACAAAACCAAAAACCAAATAAACAAAAACAAAACAAAACAAAACCACCTTTTTTATACATGTAAAAATAAAAGCTGATTCAGTGGTGGTTTATGCAAAGAGCTATGATCACATTATTGTGTATAAATAGAACGTTGATGAATTTCAGTCCTAAAGAGCTGCAGCTGCTGCAGCTACTGCGCTACTGCTTAGACTAAAATCCAGGAGGACCTTTGGGTTCAATGCCTAGTGAGACTTAGATGAAGCCAACATTTACTGCAACAGAGCCAATAGGAAGTGAGAAGAAATTGATCCCCTCTGTAAACTTTATCAGCTCTTCCATGCCATCTCAAATCAGCATAAAATCTAAATTAGTGGTACTGCTTAAGAGGGTATCCCCTAAACACCTTTAACCAGATTGTTACTTTGAAGCCCCTCCTATTTAGAATTTGTAGAGCTTTCTTTGAACAGCCAAAGGCAATCCAGTGGGGATTCCTCAGGGACTGAGAAGCCAGGGAACACCCTGACAACTTATTTACACAACATATTTAAACAGAATAAGGAATTTGCATGTTCCCCATCACTTACCAGGTCAGGAATCTAACTGCCACAATCACAGTTCCCCGGGAGGTCTTAACAGATGCAAACTATTGCCTTTGGAAGGGATAAGCAATGGGATCCTGCTCTATACCACTGGGAACTATGGTCACTTGTGATGGAGCATGATAATGTGAGAAAAAAGAATGTATACATATATGTGTCACCTTGCTGTGCAGTAGAAAATTGACAGAACACTATAAACCAGCTATAATGGAAAAAATAAAAATCATTACAAAAAATAATAAGTAAATAAACAAAAATAAAAGCAATAGAGATTTCTCAGCTGTTATCAAGGGCCAAAACCTCAAGCCTACAATTGGAATGATTAAAAGGTATCATCTGATGCATATGTCCCCACTTCTCACTCAACAAGAGATTTCTTAGAACATTTCCAGAATTTTCTAGGATTCCTTAGCACAAGACATCAAGTCAGAGAATTTACTTGGTGTTGTGGCCCCAACCCTGGCTCAGTGACCCAGAAAAAAAAATAAAATAAAACAAACAAAAATAAAACAAAAAAATAAATTCTTCCACCTCCCCTCTGCCAAAAAAGAAAAAAGAAAAAAAAGAAGAAAAAAAAAGCTGGACTTGATCACTTCAAATTTCTTTTTCATTCTATATTTTTGTAAATCTATAAATCTGTAAATCATTTAACTTTAATGGCAGCTTTGGCTTCTGAAAAGAAAAACAGAAGGAACAAGCCTTGCTAAATTTCAGGAGTTTGAGGTGTCATTATTAATTTAGAGTTGCAATTATTAACTAATTGTCTTCTCCTAGGACAATTACAAAGTGTGAAGACTGATTTCTTCATCAAAGAAAGCAGAGCTTACACAGCCCCAGCACTTAAGCAATAACTCTAATCAAAGAATGAGAGTTTATTTCCAAAGGCCCCCCAGTTTCTAGTGGACATGTGAATTAAAATACTGGGTTTTTGGTTGCGTTATATGGCATGCTTGGGTAACAACGATCATAATGTGACCAAAAAGAACATCTGCTTCTGCGTTTTAGGCTATTATAGGTGAAAATATCTGAACAATAGAAAACTGAAATAATCCCAAATATAGTCTATTTTGATAGCTCAAAGAAATATTGATAGAATGACTTTTCTGATGAAGACAGACAAAGCGTAAGATTATTCATTTTATCATTGATATTTTACCACTCAGTTCTCAAGGATTCAGTGTCTCCAGCTATTTTTCTTCATCTGACTCTTTTTTAATTAAATTGATTCTATCAAGTAATAAAAATGTACATATCTTTGCAATGCAATTGTTCCCTGGAAGTGTTCAATATTGAGGAAAATAATAAGCCAAATTTGTGAGCCACTCAATCACTAAGCTGAGCAGAAAACACTAAAGTGTACATATGGTTGCAGCTCTTCCTAACTGTTGGGTTAAACTACATGAAATTGCCAATATCCAGCAGCCTTTGGAATATAAATTTGTATCTGTTATCATGATTGTTTTTTGCTCCATAAAGAAAAACATAAAAGTCAACTGTGAAAATTCTGAACAGCCAACACACAGAGATAAGCTAGCTTATAATTTAGCTGATACACTTGCAGAGTCATGACATACTCCATTATAAACTTATTTTTAAAAACAAACAAAAAACCATCAGAGCCAATTACTTTTACAAGACCATCAGAGCCAAACTAAGGAGCACAAATGGCAAACAGTTTAAGATAGGAAGATCCTGCAGAATTGTGGAACGGCTGTTAATGTGCTCAAGATATGCAATAGGTTTACGTACCCATATTTTACACACAATAGGTATAGCTAAAACTGCTCATCCGCAATTATCTTTTTTCCTAATCAGTCACATTCATGCTGAAAATTCAAATGTCTTATTGGACAATTCTCTGCAAATTATACCATCACCAAGCGAGTGACAAACTAATATGCCTTGGATATATAAGTATCAACTAGACAATAATGTGACCACACTTACTAAAAGCTTTACAACAGGTTTAAACTTAATCTCTCAATCAGATGTTACAGTATGACTTTTCAAGTCATTATAATGCAGTGATTATTGATTTCATTCTATATGCATCCCTTCTGCCTCCTAGCTGCCTATTTCTAACAAAATATATTTCCCCAGATATATAATCCTGTAAATTACAAAATTATTTTCTATTTTAAGAGACTTACTTTTGGACTTAATTCTAACAGTGATCTTAAAACACACACACACATACACACAAATACTTGCTATTTGCTTTTGGACTGTAATTTTGGGGGTTTTATTTTTTACTGTTCCTAGTAAACCATCCCCTTTTTTTCATTGCAATTTCTGTTGAATTTACTTTGAAGTGTACATGCTTGGAATTTAAATGTCACTAAGAGAATTATAATAGCATGTAGCATGTCTGAAAAGTTTTTTCAACACTGGAGCTGCACTAACGACAAAAATATATTGTTGCAATTAAACAAATGCTGTGTTCATGCATCAAAAAATGAGGATTTTCTTCTGAAACTGTGTCCTTTTTTAATATAAGGTTTACTAGAGGAAAGCATGACTCCATTAACACTTGGTAGCACACATGGATGCTATAGTATTTGTAGGTCATATCGCCAAATTTAACAAATTTTAAAAGACCCACTAACCATGACTTAAGTCTGAATTAGAGAGGATCCTTTTACAAAACATATTTTAGCTTCCTCTGCCTGTGGGGAAGAGAAAGATGAAATAAGACAGTGGTGAGGAGAGAATCTAAGTGAACCAGGGTAAGAGGTCAAGGGAGGAACAGGTTATGTTTAAATCTAATGAAGAGGATTCCAGGGCAGGATCATGAGGCCAGGAAAGAAAGATGAATGGTGACAAGTGGCAGGAGGGTGTTAAAAAGTTAGAAAAGGAAGAAAAATAAGCTAGGGAGAGACAAAGAGTTTTCCCATTTATAGCTGCAGGTGCTTACTGCTGGAACAAAGAAAAAATTCCATCTTGCTTATCTTATATCTAGCTATCTCAATAAATCTCAGCTTAAATTTTTAAGTAGACTTTTTGAAGAGCTGTATTAGAATCACAGGAAAATTGAGTGGATGCTAGCAAGATTTCTCATACATCCTCTCCTTCTATGTAAGCACACCCTCCCCCTATCAGATTTCCTCACTGATACACTTGTTAAAACTGGTGAACCTATATTAATACATTATTATCACCCAGATTCCGTAATTTGTCTGAGGGTTCTCTCTTAGTATCCTAGGTATTTTTACTGCCCTAAAAAGGCTGTGTACTCTGCCTGTTTATATTTCCCTTCCTCCAACCTCTCATTCTTTTATGGTCTCCCTATTTCTATCACACCAAAGTGTCATATAGTTGGAATCCCACAGTATGTAGCCTTCTTTGATTGGCTTCTTTCACTTAGTCATATGCATTTAAAGTTCTTCCAAGTCCTTTCATGGCTTGGTAGCTCATTTCTGTTGTCTAAAGGTGCCAAAATTTACTTATCCATTCCCTTACTCAAGGACGTCTTGGTCGTTACCAACTTCTGGCAATTACAAATAAAGCTGCTATAAACATCCATGTGCAGATTTTCATATGAACATAAGTTTTCAACTCATGAGAGTAAATACCGAGGAATATGATTGCTGGATATATGGTAAGAAGTATGTTTAGTTTTATTTAAAAAAAAAAAAACTGCCAACTTGCATTCCCCCCAGCAATGAATATGAGTTCTTGCTACTGTACATCCTTGCCAGCATTTTGGCTAATCTTTTAGGTATGTAGTGACGACTCATTGTTGGTTGTTTTGTTTGTTTTTGTTTTTTTCCAACCAAACCTGTGGCATATGGAAGTTCCCAGGCTAGGACTACAGCTGAGGCCTGAGCCACAGCAACACCACATCTGAGCTGCATCTGCAACCTATCCCACAGCTTGCAGCAACGCCAGATCCTTAACCTACTAATCCAGGCCAGGGATTGAACCCACATCCTCATGGAGACAACCTCATATCCTTAACCCACTGAGGCACAACAGGAGCTCCTCATTGTTGTTTTAGTTTGCAATCTCATAATGACACATAAAGTTCAGCATCTTATCACATGCCATCTGTATATCTTCTTTGATGAGGAGTCTGTTCAGGATATTTGTGCGACTTTCTTTTCAAAGATAAACTCTTCAAACTCTGACTTTATTGAACTTTGAGCATTTGACTGTAAAGAAAGCAGTCTTCATCGTCACTGGCTCACTTCCTGTCTGCTTGGACTCTGAATTTCTGCACATTCCGGAATTCAGCAATGTTCTAGGTTTTTGTTGTGATCACCAGCTTAGTAAGCACAAATGCCGTGTCAGAGTAGTATGAAAATATCATCTTGCAAGCAACAAGAGATCTAATGATTTTATTCTCCCAGAATCTTATCATTTCAATATCTTAAGTTAAAGAAAGCATCTCAGGAGTTCCCATTGTGGCTTAGTGGGTTAAGAATCCTACAAAGTGTCAGTGAGGATGTGGGTTCAAGTTTAAGAATGCAGTGTTACCACAAGCTGCAGCGTAAGTTGCAGACACAGCTCCTATTCAACCCCTAGCCTAGGAACTTCCATATGCAACAGGTGTAGCCATTACAAAAAAAAAAAAAAAAATTAAAAAGCATCTCAGCAAATATTTACCCCCTTGCTATATATACACCATTTTTAATTAAACTAACCTCAACACTGTGGTTAAACTTTTTCCAAATAACCCATAAACTGACCATCACTGAAAAGTCAACAAACAAATAAGAGGAAGAACATTCACATCTGTGATTGCTGTTTCTATTGCATTTTACAAAAAGCCTATTTCACAATAAGACAATTTCAGATGAATAATGCAGCAAAAACAGAGCCCACTAGCTTTTCCATTTTAGCTTGAATAAACTCTTAGAATACTTTATTCCTTGTTTATTTGTTGGCTTTGTTTTCTATGGCTACCACACTCTACATTATAGTTAAACAATAGATTTTTTAAGTACCAAGAATTTCCCCTATATAAATTACCCATGATTACCATGTTGAGTCTATTTAATTCCCATTTCTGCCTTGTCGGTGTCTTTCAATAATGCATCACACACACAAAGAAATGGGCTGCAGAACCATCATTAGGTAAATAATCATCCCACACATTAGTGAGATGCCCATGCCTTCAGCAGCCATATATACACTTCGTAGGCCTGAAAACCACATGCTTTTCCTTTCCTCCCATTATATATAATACAAAGGAGCTTATTTTCATCATTCTGAAGAATAATGTTCTTCTCCCTTGGAAGCTTTGTTCTGATTTATACATAAGCTAGCCTTTTTCAGAATAAAATGACTGCATTTTTAAATGGCACTTCTTAAAGGTTCTTCTCTCAGCAGGTCACTGAAGGTATATAAATATCACTCTGTTCATATCACGCTTTTACAAATACAAAGTAGTTTGAAATAAAGTTTCTCTTTAACTTCTTTTTCACTCAAGAAGGGCATGTAGAAAGTATCACTCTACTTAGTTCCCATGGTTTGTAAAGTTCATACTTCATGGATTTGTGTTAGTTAAGGGCCAGGATGTGAGATATGTCAACATACATAATACTTAGATAATGGGGGGGTTAAAATTGGGATAAGGATGAGAAACTATTAATTAGTGGATAGAATAAGATGACTGAAAGGGTGGTGGATATTATGATATCTCATGTCTATAGTAAGTTTAGGAAAAAAAAAATTTCAGCATCATACTACCTTGCCACCAAGAAATGAGAAGCAAAACATTATTTTATTTTTCTACTCAAGGCTTCTATAGTCTTAAAACCTTGATTCCTGCTCTTACCAAATGAATCTTTAGTTGAATTGAATCTTATGAACTTACAGAGGAGACCTTTGCATGATTGATAGTCTAAGAAACAAGAAACCTTTTAAAAAGAGTTATTTTTGCCCATAGATCATTATTTTTAAAATGAAAAGAATGCCAAGATGTTCCTTCAATTTATGACTAGCTACAAATAAATAGGAAAAGGAAATAAGCATAGGAAACTCCACAGAGCAAGAAGAAGCCCTTTCTCTATTGTCAGCTGGCTATTGACCTGTGTTATCATAGAACTTTCAAAGAGTTTATGATGTCAATCTGCCCTTGAATTCCCCAAAACAAAGAGAATCTCATAGCCTACCGAAAAGCTCTCAGCTGACTTATGACAGATTTCTTCTGCTCAAGATGAAGAGGAAACTAGGTTAGTTTAAGCGTCAAGGTGCTTAACTAAGTCATACATTTATTTCATTATACCCTCGTTCTAAAATGTGTGCCTCATTTAGAGTGCTCTTTGATATCGTATGTTTCCATCCAGCTGCTTTAATACAGACCTACACTTCGACTGAAAAGAATTTAATTAGGAAGAGATATGGGATAGTGTGACTAAAGTAGTAAGTAATAAAAGCAGCCAAAACCTTAGACTTAATTAGCTTATAAAGAAGATATAGGCAGGTAGAGTATCTACAAGGGATGAATGAGAATTCAGGGGTCAATAATTTGGATCAAACCAGTAGAAATAAAGCCTGCCATCTGCAGCAATGACTAAAATCAGAATTATATTAGGGGTGTGGGTATGAGGTCTAAGTCAGAAATACAGGTTTCAGAAACAGAAGACATCAATGAATCCAGCAGGAGACCACCCATTAAGTCCTCTAAGCAAAACCAGCCATGATATTGACTGCTGACACCAGGAACTCCCTAGGCTGTCTAAGTGGGTTGGGTCACTCTAAAGTTTAATTACGGAGACAGCTGCTTTTCTAAATCCGACAAGTCAAGAATCATTAAGCCGTACTCATCACTCTGTACCATGTTTAATCAGTTTTGAGTTGGACCCTGAATAGATTCATAAAGCTTTTCTGAAGGAAGTGCACATATTAATATATCCCAGGAAACACCTCAGAATCTACATCCCCACTCTGTGAATTAGAACTCAGATTAGAACTCAGAACTTTGTAAATATGACTCTTGACCCCAGAAATAGATTCATGCTACTGAGAGATATCTATATACACATCATTTCTCCTTTAGAAACAGGGTCCACAAAAGTCATGACATCTATTCTCCAGCTTCTACTTCACAACCCAGCCTAAACAGGTGAACCCCCTACCTCCTTTACTGTCCTCTGTTGCTCCATGCCAAAGGTTCCACCTCTGCCTTAGCCCAAAGCAGACTTGAACTGATGCTCAAGGTAGCTGTATTGCCAACCTTTTTCCCTAGTCTCTACCCCAAAGCTTAGAGCCAATATCTGAATGATAGAGTTAAAAAAATAAGAATGGGAGTTCCCGTCATGGCACAGCAGAAACGAATCCAACTAGGAACCATGAAGTTGCAGGTTTGATCCCTGGCCTCACTCAGTGGGTAAAGGGTCCAGCATTGCTGTGAGTTGTGGTATAGGTTGCAGATGTGACTTGGATCTGGTATTGCTGTGGCTCTGGCTTAGGCAAGCAGCTACAGCTCCGATTAGACCCCTAGCCTGGGAACCTCCATATGGCTCGAATGCAGCCCTAAAAAAAGACAAAAAAAAAAAAAAGAATGGTGAGTAACTTGAAGCTTTCCCTTAGATAAAAAAAAAAAAAAAGGTACAAGGCAAAGATGTACCCTCTTACTACTCTTCCCAACATAGTGCTAAAAGTTCTTGTTAATGCAGGCAGGAAAGGGAAATAGAAGGCATACAGATTGAAAAGGAAGAAACTGTCTTCATTCACAGATGATATTATCATCCACATAGAAAATTCTAAAAAAAGGCAACAAAACAAAGTAATAAGTCATAGTAAGGTTGCAGGATACAAGGTTAGCATACATAAGTCAATTGTCTTTCTATACTAACAATGAACAAATAGAATTTGAAATTAAAAGCACAATACCATTTACATTAGCTCCTCTTCCTCAAAAAATAGAACACTTAGGTACAAATCTAACAAAATATGAACAACTTCTATATGAGGAAAACTATAAAACCCAATGAACAAAATCAAATAAGAATTAAATAAGAGGAGAGACAGTTTATATTCAAGGATAAAAAGACTCAATATTGTTAATACATTAGTTCTTCCCAATTGGATCACAATCAAAATCCCAGAAAGTTATTTGCTGATATCAATGAACTAATTCTAAAGTTGATATGGACAGGCGAAAGACCCAGAACAGCCAATATAATATTGAAGGAGAAGAATAAGGTTGGAGGACTGATGCTACCCAATTTCAATACTTACTATAAAGTAAGTAATTAAGACAGTATGCTATTAACAAAGGAATAGACAAATAGGTCAATAGAACAGAATATAGTATAGAGTAATAGAATCCTATAAATACAGTCAACTGACTTTTGACAGAGGGGTAAAGATAATGCATTGGAACAAAGATGGTCTTTTCAATAAATAGTGCAGAAACAACTTGACATCCACATGCAAAAAAACCCAAAAAACAAAAAACAGTTCTAGACACGGATCTTATACCTTTCCCAAAAAATAAAATGGTCAGAGACCTAAATATAAAATGCAAAACTATAAAACTCCTAAAAGATAATGTAGGAGAAAACTTAGATGATTTTGAGTATTATCACAATGCCAAAGGCACAAACCATGAAAGAAATAATGGATAAGCAGGACTTCATTAGAATTTAAAACTTTTTCTCTGTAAAAAAGCATATAAAGAGAATTATAAGATAAGCCACAAACTGTTAGGAAATATTTGTAAAAGACACATCTGATCAAGGACTGTTATCAAAAATATACAAAGAATTCTTAAAATTCAACATTAAGAAAACAATCTAATATAAAAATGGTCCAAAGACCTTAACAGATACTTCACCAAATATATACAGATGGAAAATAAACATACAGAAAAATTCTATACATCATAAGTCATTAGGGAATTACAAATTAAAAAAATAGTGATATGCCACTACACACTTACTAGAATGGCCAAAATCCAGCACACTGACAACACCAAATGCTGGTGAGAACAGCAGGAACTCTAATATATTGCTGGTGGGGATACAAAGTGGTACAGCCACTCTGGAAGACAGTTTAGCAATTTCTTATAAAACCAACCACCAAACTTTTATCATGTAGGAAACAATAATCATGCCTCTTGGTTTTAACCAAAGGAGTTGAAATGGTCTTTTCAACAAATGGTACAGAAACAACTTGACATCCACATGCAAAAAAAAAAAAAAAAAAACAAACAAAAAAAAAACCAGTTCTAGACACAGATCTTATACCTTTCACAAAGATTAAAATGATCAGAGACCTAAATATAAAATGAAAAACTCTAAGACTCCTAAAAGATGATGTAGGAGAAAACTTACGTACACACAGACACCCATACATTTATGTTTACAGTAGCTTTATTCATAACTTTTAAAACTTGGGGGGAAAAAGATGCCTTTCAGTGGTGAATGGATAAGTAAACTGTGGTAGTCCAGACAATATTATTCAATGCTAAGAAAAATGAACTACCATGCAATGAAAAGACATGGAAGAAGCTTAAATGCATATTACTAAGTGAAAGGAGCCAATTTGAGAAGGCTATATATTGTAGGATTACAAGTGTAGGACACCCTGGGAAAAGTAAAACTATGGGGACAGTAAAAAGATCAGCAGTTGTCAAGGATTGGAGGGTGTGTGAAGGGATGGATAGGCAAAGCACAAAGGATATTTAGGGTAGTGGATATACTCTGTATTATAATGATGGATATATAATGATTATACATGTCAATGAATACACAAAACAAAAAGTGTACCCCTGGATAAACTATGGAACTTGGATGGGATCATCCTTGATAAACAGTAGTGATAATAATAATAATAATAATAATAATAATATTTACTTCTGGTAAATAATAATATTTACTTCTGGTAAATAATGTTGATATGAGGGAGGATATGCATGTGGAAAATTAATTGAGGTATATGAGAAATCTTTGTGTTTCCCCTCAACATTATTATAAACCTAAATAAAGATTTAAAAATAAACCTAGAAAAAACGCTGAAGAATTTAAAAAACAGAAGCACAGAACTTCAGAGAAGGCATTAGACTAGCATCCAGAGAAAACTGGAAGAGGTATTGTGTATATCACTCATGCCGAAGAACAGGTTTGCTTCCAGAGCATGAGGAAAAATCACCATGGAAGGCAATTCTGGCAAGGAAAGGAGGAACTCTGCTTTGCTCACCTTCATTACTATGGGTTAGATCTGCATTATAGGACCAATAGTGCTCTATCATTATTCCCAAGAATGAGGCTGTTGTTTTTAGGCAAGCTTCTTGATATCAATGGATAAGGGCTGGTAGATATGCTTTCAGTAAATGTGGACACAACAAACTATATACTCTTTGCTCTATTTAAATCTGTCTGGGGTACTCTAGCAATTAAACCACATAGTCATATTGAGGTCTGTCTTCCCAAAGTTGAGCACCAGTTCCTTTAACTACTGGTTATTATTTAAAATCCCTTCTTTTTTTTTTTTTTCTATTTCTTTGGGCTGCTTCCGCGGCACATGGAGGTTCCCAGGCTAGGGGTCCAATCGGAGCTGTAGCCACTGGCCTACGCCAGAGCCACAGCAACACGGGATCCGAGCCGCATCTGCAACCTACACCACAGCTCACGGCAACGCCGGATCACCAACCCACTGAGCAAGGGCAGGGACCGAACCCTCAACCTCATGGTTCCTAGTCGGATTCGCCAACCACTGAGCCACAACGGGAACTCCCCTTCATCTTCTTAATCAACCTCTCCTTTTTCATCATAATTTGACTTCCTATGGGGTTATAAATATAAAACCAGCAAGGACTCTGCCCTCAAGGACTCTGCCCACTGAACTGCAGACATTAAAAAGGGTAAAATGTTGACTTTTATGCTATATGCATCTTAACAGGTGGTTTGGTATGAATTTAAATTTTGATATATTCAAGATGTTTCCTAGAAAAAAGGGATAATTTTTGCTTTAACCCAAGGGCTTCATATCCAGAGACATCCTGAAAATGCACAGAAAAAGAATAATTGTGTCTGGATGTTACAGACCAGAACTCTAAGTACTAAATGTTACAAGGATAAAAGTGGTGTGAAACTAAAACTATATGTAATCTTTGCATTTATATAAAAAAGAGTATCACAAAATGATTACTTGGTGCAACAAAAAATGTTCAGACTTTCTTATATGATACAAGTTATGATTCACCTGACTTCCTGCCTCCACCAAGCACATTAATTTTGTTAGCTTACTGATATGTCCTAAGATATCAGGGAATCTTTAGCAGTGAGTCTTTAACATAATTCTTTTTAACAAGCTTTTATATTTGAAGGCTATGTTCTCCATGTCAAATGACACAACGAAATCTAGTCACTTCCTTCAACTATATGGGTGAACTTAATCATGGGTGCCTTATAAAATTAACTTAAATAGAACCTTTGTCTCACTCATGGAACTGAGTTTCCGGAAGGGAGCACTGTCTTTCCATAAGTTAGTCACGGGGTATATTTAGCAGTTTGAAAGCTGGTACTGTTTCCAGCCAAGTGAATGAAGTTTGGTAAATGGCAGACTACTGGATTCTCGCTCTGGATGCCCTCACTATTTGTACATGAGGCAGTGAATCATCCTGCTTAAAAAAGATAACACAGTTTTTATGGATAGGAATAGCATCTAAGATTCTGCTTATATACCAGCAGTCCTGTGTTGATGGTAAGAAAGCCTACTATTATCCTGCCAGTGTATCTGATGTCGGAGAGTCCTTTTAGTTTGAAAAAGAGGCTTTAAAAATATTAACTGCTCTCAGAAGCATTTAGTACACCCTATGAGGGGCTGTCAGTTTTTCTGATCCATTTATAACTGCCAGGAATGTAATGGTGTCTCTTGAAATTAAGTCCAGCATAGTCAACATAATGATGAAATTTATCAATGCAATGATTATTTAAGAATACTTTTAGGATATAGAGTTCTGAGAATATACTCTTCAGGATGGTGGATAACTCCATGTCCAATTAAGCATAAGCAAGAATTTATCTCTTCTTTTAGAAGCTCAAAACAAACCAAAAAAAAAAAAAAAAACCTCTGTTCAGAGTATTATTAAATGACCATTAGATCTATGCAAATTAAAATACATTTTCCATTTTTTCTGTTACAGTTTCCCTTTCCCACTATCTCCCTTGTATTATGCAAATTAATTTTACTTTTGGGATATAGTTAATATCTTAAAAATGGATACAGTAGTCTGCCTTGTCCATGTGAATATGTTCTAAGAGCCCCCCAGCAGGGGCCTGAAACTGTAGATGGTGCTAAACCTGCATATACCATGTGTTTTTCCTATACTAACAGGCACGATGGATATGGCATGAATATGCCCTACCAACAGATGATTGATTCACATCCCACGTGGGACAGAATGGAGTAGTGTAGGACTTCATCATGCTACTCAGAACAGCAAGCAATTTAAAACCTGTGAATTGTTTATATCTGGTATTTCCCATTTTATAATTTTTCATGCTGCAGTTGATTACAAGTAATTGAAACTAAGAAAGGAGAAGCTGCAGATAAGGAGGGACTACTCTATTGTAGATGTAAGACTTTCCACCTGCAAAAAGAAAAAACCAGGGTATGTTCCTACTGCCCTGAGGAAACTTAAACAATGTGGACAGCCATCACCACTTCCTTGAATTTGTCTCTGAATGTATTGAACGCTCTTCCTGATTTATTATCATGGGCAATGAGTGAAGTTAAAATCCATTTAAGTACCCAAAGATCTATTTCCATATATCTCTGATAACTAAACTCAATTACAAAGTATGCCTAAAAGGAGGGATTCAAATACGATTTTCTTTCTATCAAAAGAGACAATCCACGAATATATATATACCGTGCATTCATCATTAAAAGAAACTACTTAATATACTGAGTTGAAAAGGCTTTTGAGAATATATATATATATATATATATATATACATATTTAAATGTGACCAAATCCAGTATTAAATATAGCCATATATATAGCGTTCATAAGCAGAAGAGTATTTCATAGTTCAGGAGAACAATTTTATACAATCAGTTATTAGTTTCTGCATATTACATTCATATATTGCCTTAGTGCCATATTTCACTGTGTTCCTCTCAGTGATATCAAGAGGCTGTCATACCCAAAAAGCTATCCATACCATATTTATTCAATTATCCATTTCTTTGCCATATTTACATTTATCCTTAAAAATTCCTAGCAACTTGCCTTACTCTGACTCTGATATCAAGTGTTTTCAGACTTCAGAAAAAACCATTAAAATGATATTATAGCTTACAGAAGTGAATAAAAATATATCACAATCATATGAACAAAATTCCGTCTTTTTTGTTTTTGTTTTTGTAAGAAATAGTCTCCTTGATTGAGAATACTGGACATTTTGGGAACATGAGTTGACTAGAAGAAAACAGACAATGCAGGTAATTTTGATTTCTCTCAGGAAGTTGGAAAGCTCTCTCTTCAGTGAAAGAGGATAAAGCTATTCTTCACAAGGAACCATGATCATGAGAAGCAAGTATATGAGCCATGTTTTATGGCTCTTAATGATTCGGGCAGAAATGAAAAAGAAGACTTTACTGATCACTTGTTCCTGTGAGTCAAACATAAGAACAACATAGTGAAGAAGCATATTGCTTACCTGAATTTCAGAGGAAAGATGTTTTCCAAAGTCAATAAATTTATCACTGTTCCAAACCCAATAATTAGTCCTGTTCTTTTGTTTCTGTTTCTGGGCCTACCTCCCTTATATAGTAGCTATGTAGCCCAGATCAGTTTGTTGCTTTTGTTTTATATATATTTTATATGCTTTATATAAAAAATATACATTTTTAGAGTAATCACACAGTATCTGCCCAAAAAGAGACTGAATTAATATCTATACATGGAAACATAATGGGACCCTGTGAACCTAGATATTGACACCCTCACCCTCTGTCATCAAGCTAGAACACAGCATAATAAACAATATCATCACAACTGTATAATACACAAAGATTAATCATGATCAAAGAAAATGATAGGATCCCCCTTAGGGAGGTGTCATTTGTAATTATCCATAACCAAAGTTACAACAAACCCAGATAATAATAGTACATACAAAACTTGGTTATGTACTACCATTTTTAATGAGTAATAAAAATAGTCATGTATGAAGATGAGAATTGTCAGCACATCCTTTTCTTATAAATTGTGTTTGCTTCAAAAGGTCAGGTCTAACAGTACCATGTAAGCCTTCATTTGTTGAAAACAAGAATGTGATTCTGACCTACGAAAACTATGAGACAGTAGGAATACACACCTAGTGGAATAAACAAAGACAGCATAAAACATATAAATATGAACTTATATAAGTAGGTCTTTATCTGATAATTAGAGCTTTTTTTTTTTTTTTTTGTAAGGAGGATGGGAAATTTCTCAGAAAAAAAAAATCTGTAAAAGTTTTACCTGCCATCTTAAAGGATTCTAATTTTCATGTTAAAGCTCTTATCTATTTAAAAATTATGATTGAGTCCAACTAAATTTCTGAATACTTTTTCAGTCTCTGAGATTGCATGAGTCAGGGTTTCTTATGCACCACTGCCTGCTTCACAAATTCTTAACAGGCCACTGAAGAGAGATAAAAAGCATATGCAAGCAAAGGTTTCACAGACAATATATCCATGACTGCGACCATAAAGTAATTCATCTCTTACAGTCTTATTGACTTTGCAAGTCATCTGCAAATGAAAAAATTCCTGACTTCCCCAGTCATAAAGCTGTGATTAGCTCAACTATTCTGCTATAAAAGAACCAAAAGGAATCCATTAATAGATTTTATGAATAAGAAGCCCAGAGCTTTATATTTTTCCTCAGACTCTTCACTTCGCATTCTAAAATTGTAATTTAACACAGAAAATCAAGTTTTATATGGTAACAAAGTACAAAATAAAATGGATGAGTTTAATTTTTATATTTAATTAATCAAAGGAAAATAATATCAAATAATTGATATTTTAAAGTATACTACAATTGTAACTGCATTTTAAAATGAGGAAGAAAATCCTTAATAAGCATACCAAAAGGTTAAGTAACCTAGAACATTCATAGAATCCTATCTTGTAGCATGAATTTCAATCTGCTCTTTCAACTGCTATTTGAGAGTTTAGATGACTTCCACTCCTCCCCAACCCCATTTGTGTCCCAAAAGAAAAAGGGGACACTAGATCAAGTTCTACTATTGTGTGGTTTCTTGCCTCCAATTGCTCTGCTCCCATGACTTTTACTCCTTTTACTTATTCGTCTGATAGAAAAACCCCACAGAATAATTTAAGAAATCTCACTTTAAAAAAAAAAAAAAATCTGAAAATACCCCCATTGGCATCTCTGCATCATGAATAATTGTTAGGGAATCTTGTGTGATTTAAAGGACTTTAATCAACTGATTGATAATATACTTTTATTTTTTACTCCCACTTCTCCTCCTTAAACAGAGAAGGTATTTCAATTATCTCCCAATACTTAATAGCCACCTACTTGAAATGACCAGGAGTTTTATTTCTTTTAAGAACATAAAAAGCAGATCCCAGAAAATTTGTAATTTAAATGGGTGGGGTATCTAACCTGGTATGACCTGGATTTTACGTATAATGTTTCCTTGTAATATAGAAAATTTCTAATCAGTCCAAACCTAAGGACCATGAACCTTTCCAACATATGTGGCAAGTCTTCTAGGAGGCATTGATTGCAAAAGCTTAGAAAGGTTTACCCTCATTACTATGGAAAGAGAGTTTTAACAAGTATAGGTACATCCATCATGATGAAGATCACTTGTATTTCAAGTCAAATATATTATCAAAAGAACTCCATTTGTGGGGAAAAGATTTAATTTAATATTACTTATCAGCAATATGATGGATTAAAAATTAAATATACAAAAAAATAGATCACCAGGAATAAGAGTCAGAAGAAACTACTAACAAGAGACTTAGATTTCCAGATAATTCAGACGTTTCAATTATCAGATACAAAATATCAGGAAAAAAAAGATAAAATAGTTAAAGTAATAAAATATGGAACAGTAACAGATAAATTTAAAACATCAAAAATATGGGAAAAGTAGAATTTTTAAGCTGAAAAGTATAAAAAAAAAAAAAACCCTGAATGAACAAGGTAGGTAATAAATTAGACAGTTAAAGAGATATCTACTGAATTTTGTACTAAACCTGAATTATTATTAAAATACATCAAAAGGAGAAAATAAAATAGAAGAGATCAAAGAGAAAGTAAGAGACACTGAGGATACAATAAGAAAATATAACATATGTTTAATCGTAGTCCCATCAAGAAAAAAAAAATAAAGAAGATATTCAAAGACATGAGTTCACAATTGTCTAGAATTTTTAAAAACTGGATTCACAAATAAAGCAACTACAATGTATAAGGCAAAAACCAAAAAAAAAAAAAAAAAAACCTATATTAGATATACTGTGGTGAAATTATAAATCACCAAAGAAAAAACAAAGCATTAAAAGAAAATAGAAAGATAGAAAGTACAGTTTTCCCTAAGTATCCATGGAGGATTGGTTTCAGGATCCCTCCCACCTTCAAGGGTACCAAATCTAGATGCTCAAGTCCCTTATTTATAATGATGTGTAGCATGTAACCTGGACAAAGCCTCCTATGTATTTAAATCATCTCCAGATTACTTATAATACTAAATATAATGTAAATGATATGTAAATAGTTGTAAATACAATTAAATGCTATGTAAATAGTTGTTGGCACAAGGCAAATTCACATTTTGCATTTGGGAAATTTCTAGAATTTCTTCAATACTTTTGATTTGGTTGAATCTGCAGATGCAGAACTCATGGATATAATATGCCAGCTGTAAAGATAGATCTCCAAAACAAGAAAAAGCAGGAAGAGACTTTTAAAAAGTAACAATGGAGAATGAAATCAGTTAAATGAGATCTTCAGTGGGCTGATGTTATTTTCAAAATGAACACATAAAGACACAAAATGTTGGAAGTAAAAGATAATCCAATTTTTAAATTTTATTGATAAGGCTAATATAAAATGCCATTCCTAACAGAGAATATACATTCTGCTCAAGAGTATATGAAATAGACATTTTTAATTGACCATACCTTAAGCCAACAAAGCAAGTTTCAACAAAATTTGAAGACAATATCACATGACCATCTTCATGAATTCAAGGTCATTTTATTAGAAATCAATATTAAAAATATTATTTAAAAGTTTTCATACATCAGGATATAAAATCACAAACAATCTAAATAATACATGGGGAAAAGTAAACCTCAACAGAAATTTGAAATATTTGGAATCGAATGATAACGAAAGCACAAAAAGTTTGGAAAGATGCCATGAAGAAGTTTTTAGAAAATATTGGCTTCAAATAATTGTATTAGAAAATTAAAGCAAAGCATCCAAATTTTTTAAAAAATTGAAAAAGAACAAAATTCACCAAATATTTTTATTATTTTTTATTTTTTATTACTCAATGAATTTATTACATTTATAGTTGTACAATGATCATCACAATCCAGTTTTATAGTATTTACATCCCATACCCCCAGTGTATCCCCCCATACTCCAAACTGTCTCCTTTGGAAACCATATGTTTTTCAAAGTCTATGAGTCAGTATCTGTTCTGCAAAGAAGTTCAGTCTGTCCTTTTTTCAGATTCCACATGTCAGTGAAAGCATTTGATGTTGGTGTCTTATTGCATGGCTGACTTCACTTAGCATGGTAATTTCTAGGTCCATCCATGTTGCTAAGAATGCCAGTATTTTGTTCCTTTTGATGGCTGAGTAATATTCCACTGTGCATCTGTACCACATCTTCTTGATCCACTCCTCTGTCGATGGACATTTAGGTTGTTTCCATGTCTTGGCTATTGAAAAGAGTGCTGCAATGAACATTGGAGTACATGTGTCTTTGGGGAATCATGGTTTTCTCTGGATAGATGCCCAGGAGTGGGATTGATGGGTCAAATGGTAGTTCTATTTTTAGTTTTCTGAGGAATTTCCATATAGTTTTCCCCAGTGGTTGCACCAAACCAAGTATTTTCAAATAAAAGAAACATGTTTTTCTATTCTTTAATTTTGTATCTATATGAGAAGATATTCACTAAGCTTATTGTGATAATCACTTCAGAATGTATGTAATAAAAGAAATTCAAAGAATGAAGTTAGAATATTTCCTCACACCATATACAAAAATAAACTCAAAATGAATTAAAGAGCTAAATGTAAGACCTTAAACCATAAAATTCCTAGATGAAAACATACACAGAATATTCTTTGACATAAATAGTAGCAATATTTTTGGATCCGCTCCTAAGGCAAAGGAAACAAAACCAAAAATAAATAGAACATAATTAAACTGGAAAGCTTTGCACAACAAAGGAAGCCATTAACAAAATGAAAGGACAACATATTAAATGGTACAAAATATTTGCAAATGACATAACCAGTAAAGTTAACACCTAAATGTATAAATAGCTCATACAATTCAATAACAATAGAAACAAACATCCTGATTTTAAAATGGGCAGAAGATCTCAACAGACTTTTTTTTTTTTTTTTTTTTTTTTTTTTCAAAAAAAGACATACAGATGGCTAACAGGAAAGATGTTCAGATCACTAATCAAAGAAATGCTAATCAAAACCACAGTGAGACATTACCTCACAGCTTTCAGAATGGCTATCATCAGAAAGACCACAATAAACAAATGTGGCAAAGATGTGGAGAAAAGGGAACCTTAGTACACTGTGCTGGGAATATAAATTGCTGCAGCCACTACAGGAAAGAGGATGGAAGCTTTTCAAACAACTAAAAATAGTACTACCATATAACCCAGCAATTCTACTCCTGAGAATATATCAGAAGAACATGGAAACACTAATTTGAAAAGTTACATGCACCCCAATTTATATAGCAGCACTGTTTCCTCTTTCTTTTGTTGTTTTGTTTTTGACCTTTTTAAAGAAATGTTGTTTACAGTAGCAATCTAAGTGTCTATACACACACAATGGAATACTACTGGGCAAAAGATCAAATTCTGCCATTTGCAGCAACATAGATGGACCTGTAAGGTATTATGCTTAGTGAAATAAGGCAGATAGAGAAAGATACTCTATGTTATCATTTATTTATGGACTCTAAAAATGAAACAATGAATATAACAATGAAACAAATGAATAAAACAAAACAGAAACAGACTTACAGATATAGAGAGAACAAACTAGTGGTTACCAATGAGGGGATAAAAGAGGGTAAGGGCAAGACAGTGATAGAAGATGAAGAGTTAGAAACTACTATGCATAAAATAAATAAGCTGCAATAAATAAGCTGTACAACACAGGGAATATAACCAATATTCTGTAATAACTTTAAATGGATTATGATCTATTAAGAATTTTGGATAACTATGTTGTACACCTGATGCTAATATAATATTAACAATCAATACTTTAATAAAAAAGAATCTCATGATAAAGTATAAAAAAATATTCTAATTAACTTAATGTAATAAAGTCAAGAAACCTTAAAGAAATTCAAAAATCCCTTAAAAAAAAAAAAGACAGTCTCTTCAGCAAGCCCCATGTAAATCACTGAAAATGGAACACACCCTCACACTATGCACCAAAATAAACTCAAAATTACTTAAAGACTTAAATGTAAGACATGACACCATCAAACTCCTAGAAGAGAACATAGGCAAATCATTCTCTGACATCAACCATACAAATAAATGTTTTCTCAGGTCAGTCTCCTAAAGCAACAGAAATTAAAGCAAAAATAAACCAATGGGACCTAATCAAACTGAAAAGCTTTTGCACAGCAAAGGAAACTATTAAAAAAAAATACGACTCACAGAATGGGAGAAAATAGTTTCAAATAATGCAACTTACAAAGGTTTAATCTCTAAACTATACAAACAATTTATACAACTCAACATCAAAAAAACCAACAACCCAATTGAAAAATGGGCTAAAGATCTGAATAGACATTTCTCCAAAGAAGGTAAACAGATGGCCAACAAGCACATGAAAAAGTGCTCAATATTAGTCATTATTAGAGAAATGCAAATCAAAACTACTATGAGGTACCACCTCACACCAGTTAGAATGGCCATCATTAATAAGTCCACAAATAACAAGTGCTGGAGGGGGTGTGGAGAAAAGGGAATCCTCCTGCACTGTTGGTGGGAATGTAAATCGGTACAACCGCTATGAAAAACAGTATGGAGGTACCTTAGAAAACTATACATAAAACTACCATATGACCTAGCATTCCCACTCTTGGGCATATATCCAGACAAAACATTCCTTGAAAAAGACACATGCACCCACATGTTCATTGCAGTACTATTTTCAATAGCCAAGACATGGAAACAACCTAAATGTCCATCAACAGATAATTGAATTAAGAAGACGTGGGACTTGGGTGTTGAGGGGATGGGGCAACCTCAGTATTTTATTTTGCAATTTCCCATGTGGTCATTTTCTAACTTAATATGTGTATTACTTTTTTCTTTTATTTTATTTCAAGGTTATCTGACTTGAGATACCAAGGCCAATTTTCATTTCATTTTGCTTTTTCCTTAGTCTATGCTAAAATCAATAAATATTTAAAAATATTATTTATAACTTCATAGCATTAAATTGAATAATTTGGATGATACATTTAGAAAATACAATTAGCTCATGAAACAACCATATATATATATGTATACACACACATATATATATACACACACACATATATATACACCAGATCTATATATACATACAAATATATGTGTGTGTGTATATATATATGTGTGTATAAATATACATAAATATATCAGAATATATTTACACATGCATACAAGCAAAATGGTGCCAGGGAAGACAATTTCTTCAGTAAGGTTTTAATCAAACTTCAAGAAATATATAATTTCTATCTTTTATAACCTGTGCTATAAAGATCATAGGAAAAGATTAAAGCTCTCAAGATTACCAATAAAATTAGCATGAGCTAGATATAAGGCTTATAATTGTATTATAATACAATAGAAGAAATTTTCAGACTACTTCCATCTTCAAGAGTATATGTACTGTTAATATCTATTGAAATAATCCAAGCCAAAGAGGGAATAGATTGGACTAAAGTGACAGTGCAAGAGATAGTAAGAAATGATCGGATTATGCATTCTTTTAGTAGAACAAATGGGATTTGGTGATGGAGTACATATGAAACAAAGAAGCAGAGTAAAATCAAGAATCATTTTAAAGCCTTCAGTATAAGCAACTGGAAAAATTAAATTTCACTTACTGAGACTGTGAAGATTTGAGAAGGAGCTGGTTTTCAGGATGGGTATGTAGGTAGGAAACATGTTTTGGTCCTAATAAATTTGAGATGCAGATTGTACATCCTAGTGCAGTACCAAGAAGTCAATTAGAGTTATTAGTCTTTAGTTGAAGGAATCTTCCAACATGTAGATGAATTTGTTCATTGAATGAATGAATTTACGGTTCAACTGTAGAAGCTATTTAAAGCCCAGAGATGAAACACCACTTTTGATATGACTTCATAACATTAACACTTAAGTGGAGCAAAGAGTGCTTGATGGAGAGTTGAATTTCAATAGTAGTCCAGAACAGAACATGAAATAGAGAAGTTTATTACTCATAGGTGCTGGAGGAAGTACACAACACATAGCAAGGGACCACATTGAAGAGTGCGAAGTAACAGAACTTTAGAGAACATGCCGTTATTACACTCTGCGGGTGGAGTGTTTTGGGGTTCTTAGACTGTGGGTCAATTCAAACCAAAAGAAAAAGATTCTGGTAAGCACCACAGGGGTCTTATCTGAGGGGCATGTAAGAAGAAGTTCCTGGGATTCAGGAGAGACTTAATCATCAAGGCTATTGGGGAACTTACATGAGGAACTTACATTTACTGGTGACTGAGGGCAGTTTTCAGGAACAAGCAATTGTATGAAGGGCTACTGTCAGTTTAAGATTCCTGCAGGCCACCGGGCAAACCAAATGGATGTCTAGACAGCAAAGCCAAACAGTAGCTGGGCTAAGCCCTTGACAATTACCAATTAATAACATTTAAGTGGGCAGAAATAAAGTTCAAGGACTAAAGCCTGGGCTAGTGAGGTGGAACCAAAGAGAATGAAAGAGGCACTTAGGGTAAAGTTAGGAAGAAAACCAGGAAAGCATAACTGACCTAGGAGCCAAAAAAAGAAAGTGTTTCAAGAAAAGGGAAGTAAATTACCATGTTAAAGATTGCTAGTGGGCCAAATAAAAAGAGAGCTGAGAGAAGACTAGCAATTAAATTTAGGTGTGTGGTAGAGGATGGGATTGAGATGGTGGAATAGAAGGACTGGAGCTCAACTTCTCTCCTAAAAACAACAAAATTCACAACCTAAGCCTGAGGAATTTTCAACCAAATGGACCAGACACCCTCAAAAAGATATCCTACTCCAGAAGACAAAGAGGAGGCTATATCAAGAGGTAGGAGGGGCAATTACGTGATATAAGAAACCACACACCTCCCGGTGGGAAGCCCCACAGACTGGAAACTAACTGGTTCACAGAGACTCACCTACAGGAGTGAGAGTTCTGAGCCCCACATCAAACCCTCACATGCTGGGATCTGGCACTGGGAGAAAGAGACCCTGGAGCATCTGGCATTGAAGGCCAGTGGGGCTTGTGCACAGGAGCTCCACAGGACTGGGGGAAATGGAGACCACATTCTTAAAAGGCACACAAAGAATTTCACGTGCACTGGGTCACAAGGCAAAGCAAAGTCTCCATGGGAATATGACTACAGTTCTTGGAGGACATGTTGGGAAAACAGGGGTGAGTGAGGCTTGTTGTGGGGGGAAGGACAATGGAAGCAAAGTTCTCGGGAATTTTCAGCAGCCATGCCTTTCTCTGAAGGTGGCCATTTTGGGAAAATCTAGCCCCACCCATCAGTCGGCTGCTGAGAAGCCCCAGGGCAAACAACAACCCAGGTGGGATCACAGCCCCACCACTCAATAAACAGGCTACCTAAAGACCCCCAAGGCACACAGCCACCTCTAATCCCTTCCAGAGACTAAGCGACACCCACCAGAGGGATTAGAATCAGCTCCACCTACCAGTAGGCAGATATTAGTCCCTCCCATCAGCCACAAGGGGGCATAAGCCACAAGGGGGGCAGACACCAGAACGAGAAGCTATAACTATACCATTTGTAAAAAGGTCAACAAACCAAAAAGCTATAAAAATCAAAAGACAGAGAACTATAACTCAGATAAGGGACAAAGAAAAAACTCCAGAAAATCAGGTAAGTGATAAGGAGTTTCTCAGCCCCCAGGAAAAAGACTTTAGATTTTTTTTTTTTTTTTTTTTTTTGTCTTTTGAGAGCTGCACTTGAGGCATATGGAGGTTCCCAGGCTAGGGGTCTAATCGGAGTTGTTGCTGCCAACCTATGCCACAGCCACAGACATGCCAGATCCAAGCCCCGTCTGTGACCTACACCACAGCTCACCACATCGCCAGATCCTTAACCCACTGAGCGAGGCCAGGGATCGAACCTTCAAACCCTCACAGTTCCTAGTCAGACTCATTTCCGCTGTGCCACGATGGGAACTCCAAGACTTTAGATTGTTGATGCTGAAGATGATGCAAGACATTGGAAATAAACTGGAAGCAAAGGTGGATAACTTACAGGAAACACTGACCAAAGAGATACAAGATATAAAACAAACAAGAAGAGATATGAAATACAATCATTGAAATAAAACATTCACTAGAAGCAGCTAACAGCAGAATACAGGAGGCAGAAGAACGAATAAGCGAGATGGAGGAGAGATTAGTAGAAATTATGGATGTGGAACAGAAAAGAGATAAAAGATTGAAAACAAATAAAGACAGTCTCAGAGAACTCTGGGACAATGTTAAATGCACCAACATCCGTATTACAGGGGTGCCAGAAGGAGAAGAGAGAGAGAAAGGGACAGAAAAAATATTCA
This sequence comes from Sus scrofa, assembly GCF_054392235.1. Lineage (NCBI taxonomy): Eukaryota > Metazoa > Chordata > Mammalia > Artiodactyla > Suidae > Sus > Sus scrofa. The sequence goes on along the minus strand of NC_139385.1, from coordinate 111,082,541 downwards.
AAGAAATAATAGTCAAAAATTTCCCAACATGGGAAAGGAACGACTCACTCAAATCCAGGAAGCTCAATGAGTACCATATAAAATAAACCCAAGGAGGAACACCCCAGGACACTTATTAATCAAACTGACCAAAATTAAAGACAAAGAGAAAATCTTGAAAGCAGCTAGGGAAAAGAAACAAAAACATACAAGGGAAACCTGATGAGGTAATCAGCAGATTTTTCGGCAGAAACTGCAGGCCAGAAGGGAGTGGCATGATATTGTTAATGTGATGAAAAGAAAAAACCTCCAGCCAAGATTACTTTACCCAGCAAGGCTCTCATTCAGATGTGAAGGAGAAATCAAAAGCTTCACAGATAAGCCAAAGCTAAGAGAATGCAACAACACTAAACCAGCTTTACAACAAATACTAAAGGAATTACTCCAGGCAGAAAAGAAAAGGCCACAACCAGAAACAAAAATACCACAAATGACAAGGCTCACCAGTAAAGGTATATATACAGTAAAGATATGAAATCATCCATGCACAATTATGCCACCAAAATCAGAAATCATGGGAAGAAGAGGGTACAAATGCAGGACACTGGAGATGCACTTGCAATTAAGAGACAAACAACTTAAAACAATCTCATATACATATACACTCTTATATCAAAACTTCAGAGTAAATGCAAACCAAAAATCTACAATTGATACAAAAAAAAAGAAAAATCAACTCAAATACAACACTAAAGATAGTCATCAAACCACAAGAGGAGAGAACAAGAAAAGAAGGAAAGGAAAAAGAGCAACAAAAACAAATCCAAAGCAATTAATAAAATGGCAATAAGAACATACATACCAATAATTACCTTAAATGTTCATGGACTAAACACCCCAACCAAAAAACATAGATTGGCTAAGTGCATATAAAAACAAGATCCATATATTTGCTGTCCTCAAGAGACCCACTTCACTTCTAGGGGGACACACAAATTGAAAGTAAGAGGATGGAAGAAAGTATCTCATGCAAATGGGGATCAAAAGAAAGCTGGAGTAGCAATACTCGCATCAGACAAAATAGACTTTAAAGTGAAGAATATTTTAAGGGACAAAGAAGGTCACTACATAATGATCAAAGAATCAATCCAAGGAGAAGACAAAACAACTTCAAATATCTATGCACCCAACATAGGTTCACGACAATATATAAGGCAACTGCTAACAACCTTAAAAGGACAAATCAAATATAACACAATCATAGTGGGGGATTTTAACACCCCACTTACACCAATGGACAGATCATCCAGACAGAAAATCAATAAGGAAACACAGGCCCTGAATGAAGCATTAAACCATATGGACTTAATAGAGATTCATAGAGCATTCCATCCAAAAGCAACAGAATACACATTCTTCTCAAGTGCACATGGAACATTCTCTAAGATTGATCACATCCTGGGCTACAAATCCAACATAAGTAACGTTAAGAAAATTGAAATCATATCAAGCATCTTTTCCATCCACAATGCTATATGACTGGAAGTCAACAACAAGAAAAAATATGCAAAAAACACAAACACGTGGAGACTCAACAACATATTACTCAACATCCAATGGATCACTGAAGAAATCAAAGAGGAAATTTCAAAATACGTAGCAGCAAATGACAACAAAGATACGACACTCCAAAACCTATGGGATGCAGCAAAAGCCATTCTGAGAGGAAAGTTTATAGCAATACAAGTCCATCTCAGGAAACAAGAAAAAGCTCAAATAAACAACCTAACTTTACATCTAAAGCAGCTTGAGAGAGAAGAACAAAGACCTAAAGTTAGTAGAAGAAAAGAAATCATAAAGATCAGGCAGAAATCAATGAAGTAGAAACAAAGAAAACCATACAAAAGATCAATGAAACAAAAGCTGGTGCTTTGAAAAGATCAACAAAATTGATAAAGCCCTAGCCAGACTTATCAAGTAAAAAATAGAGAGGACTCAAATCAATAAAATTAGAAATGAAAAAGGAGAAGTAACAACAGACATCACAGAAATACAAAGGATCACAAGAGACTACTATATGCAACTATATGCCAATAAAATGGAAAACCTAGAAGATACAGTCAAATCTTTAGAAAGGTACAATCTTCCAAGACTAAACCAAGATGAAATAGAAAAGATGAATGGACCCATCACAAGAACTGAAATTGAAACTGTGATGAAAAAACTTCCAACCAACAAAAGTCCAGAACCAGATGGCTTCACAGGCGAATTCTACTGAGCATTTAGAGAAGAGCTAACACCGCTCCTTCTGAAACTATTCCAAAAAATTGCAGAGGAAGGGATACACCCAAACTCACTCTATGAGGCCACCATCACCCTGATACCAAAACCAGACAAAGACTCCACAAAAAAAGAAAACTACAGGCCAATTTCACTGGTGAACATCGATGCAAAAATCCTCAACAAAATACTAGCAAACCATATCCAACAATACACTGAAAGGATTGTACATCATGATCAAGTGGGATTTATCCCAGGGAAGCAAGGGTTCTTCAATATCCACAAATCCATCAGTGTGATACACCACAATAACAAACTGAAGAATAAAAACCACATGATTCTCTCAATAGACACGGAAAAAGCCTTTGACAAAATCCAACACCCATTTCTGATAAAAACCCTTCAGAAAGTGGGCATAATGGGAACCTACCTCAACATGATAAAGGCCATATATGACAAACCCACAGAGAACATCATTCTCAATGGTGAAAAGCTGAAAGAATTCCTGCTGAGACCAGGAAGAAGGATATCTGCTCTTGCCACCACTCTTCAACATAGTTCTGGAAGTCCTAGCCACAGCAATCAGAGAAGTAAAAGAAATCAAAGGAATCCAAATTGGAAAGGAAGAAGTCAAACTATCCCTATTTGCAGATGCTATGATACTATATCTAGAGAATCCTAAAGACTCTACCTAACTAACTGTTAGAGCTCATCCATGAATTTGGCAAAGTTGCAGGATACAAAATTAATACACAGAAATCGATGGCATTTCTAATCACTAACAATGAAAGAGCAGAAAGCGAAATTAGGGAAGCAATCCCGTTTACCATTGCATCCAAAAGAATAAAATACCTAGGAGTAAACCTACCTAAAGAGACAAAAGACCTGTACTCTGTAAAGTATAAGACACTGATGAAACAAATCAAAGATGACACAAATAGATGGAAAGATATACCTTGCTCGTGGATTGGAAGAGTCAATAATATCAAAATGACTATATTACCCAAGGCAATGTACAGATTCAATGCAATCCCTAGAAAATTACCAAGGACATTTTTCACAGAACTCAAACAAAATATTTTAAAGTTTGTTTGGAAGCACAAAAGACCCACAATAGCCAACGACATCCTGAGAAAGAAAAATGGAGCTGGAGGCATCAGGCTACCGGATTTCACACTATACTACAAAGCAACAATCATCAAAACCACATGGTACTGGCACAAAGACAGACATATAGGTCAGTGGAACAGGATAGAAAGCCCAGAATTCAACCCACACACCTACAGCCAACGAATCTATGACAAAGGAGGCAAGAATATACAATGGAGAAAAGACAGCTTGTTCAATAAGTGGTGCTGGGAAAACTGGACAGCCACATGGAAAAGCATGAAATTAGAACACTGCCTAATACCATACACACAAATCAACTCCAAATGGATTAAAGACCTAGCTATAAGGCCAGACACTATAAAACTCTTAGAGGAAAACATAGGCCAAACACTCTCTGACATAAACCACAGCAACATCTTCTCAGATCCACTTCTTAGAGTCATGACAGTAAAAACAAAAATAAACAAATGGGACTTAATTAAACTTCAAAGTTTCTGCACAGCAAAGGGAACCCTAAACAAAACGAAAAGACAACCCACAGAATCTGAGAATATATTTGCAAATGAATCGACTGACAAGGGATTAATCTCCAAAATTTATAAACACCTTCTGCAGCTCAGTACTAAAAAAAAAAAAACAACCCCATTGAAAAATGGGCAGAAGATCTAAACAGACAGTTCTCCAAAGAAGACATACGGATGGCCAAAAAACACATGAAAAGATGTTCAACATCACTCATTATTAGAGAAACGCAAGTCAAAACCACTCTGAGGTACCACCTTACACCAGCCAGAATGGCCATCATCAAAAAGTCTACAAACAATAAGTGCTGGAGAGGGTGTGGAGAAAAAGGAACCCTAGTACACTGTTGGTGGGATTGTAAATTGGTGCAACCACTGTGGAAAGCAGTATGGAGATTCCTCAGAAAACTAAACATAGAACTACTATTTGATCCAGCAATCCCACTCCTGGGCATCTATCCAGAGAAAACCACGACTAACAAAGACACATGTACTCCAATATTCATTGCAGCTCTCTTTTCAATAGCCAAGACATGGAAACAACCTAAATGTCCATTGACAGAGGAGTGGATCCAGAAGATGTGGTACATATACACAATGGAATATTACTTAGCCATTAAAAAGAATGAAATACCGGCATTCTTAGCAACATGGATGGACCTAGAAATTATCATGCTAAGTGAAGGCAGCCATACAATGAGACACCAACATCAAATGCTTTCACTGACATGTGGAATCTGAAAAAAGGACAGACTGATCTTTGCAGAACAGATGTTGACTCACAGACATTGAAAAACATGATCTCTGGAGGAATCAGTTTGGACAGTTTGGGGGTGAGGGGATGTGCTTGGGTTGTGGGGTGGAATCCTGTGAAATTGGATCATGTTGAACTTTATACAACTATAGATGTGATAAATTCATTGAGTAATAAAAACAAACAAAAACAACAAAAAATAAAATATGTTCACCAAAAAAAAAAAAAGTATATTCACAAAACAATTATCATTGATAGACTAAACCCATTTAAATTGGGGTCTGGTGGGTACTTGTTATCATGGCTATAGAACAATCAGTTTTTTCCTATGTTTGCGAGTAGTATGTGTTCTCAACATTTTACTTTGGCATAAAGCAAATCATTTGTTTAAATATCCAAGTAATGTTATGATAATAATATTGCTTTTTATTGATTGTTAATGACCTTTATTAATTTTTTAATAAACTTGAGGATATTATGCTAAATGAAATAAATAAGAAAAAGGCAAATACTGGATGATCTCACTTGCATGTGGAATACAAAAAGAAAAACAACATAAAAATCAAATTCATAGACACAAAGAACAGATAGGTGGTTGTCTGATATGGGGGATGGAAGATGGGCTAAATAAATAAATGGGGTCAAATGAACAAATTCCCAGTTATAAAATAAGCCATAAGGATGTAAGATATATCATGGTTAATAATAATGTATTGAATATTTGAAAGTTGCTAAGAGAAGAGATCCTAAAATTTTTCATCACAAGAAAAAAAATGTAAAAATATATGGTGACAGATGTTAATTGGACTTAGTGTGGTGATCATTTTGCAATATATATAAACATTGAATATATTCGATTATACTTGAAACTAATATATGGCTGTCTGTCGACACTTCAATAAAAAATATTGACCAAAAAAGAATCACAATAATAGAATAAAAACTCTTTTGTATGTCAATGAAAAAAAAAAAAAGAAAGAAAGAAAATCTGTTCTTTATTTACCTCTTCCATTTACAAGAAAATCTCTACTCAAATAATTGGAAGAGAAGGTATAACAGATGTCATTACACCATACACCATACCTACTCATTTGCACCACACAAAAATTTATCTAAATCTTTACAATGAGTTCTAATCTTTGAAATCACTATAAATGTCTTCTACACCTGTCACATATTCTGATTGAGAAGAAGCATTTAATTTATCAATATGATTAAAAGCATTTTAATAAAGAATGAACTCAACTCTTCCTTAAAGGCCAATCGCGGAGTTCCCGTTGTGTCTCAGTGGTTAACAAATCCGACTAGGAACCATGAGGTTGCGGGTTTGACCCCTGGCCTCGCTCAGTGGGTTAAGGATCCGGTGTTGCCGTGAGCTGTGGCGTAGGTCACAGATGTGGTTTGGATCCCGCGTTGCTGTGGCTCTGGCGTAGGCTGGTGGCTACAGCTCCGATTAGACCCCTAGCCTGGGAACCGCCATATGCTGCGGGTGCGGCCCTAGAAAAGGCAAAAAGACAAAAAAAAAAAAAAAAAAAGGCCAATTGCACGATTGGGCAGCTATTCACCAATAGTCAAGTTTTAACATCAGGAGGCAATGGTTATGTTTCCCTTGAAGCTGCTGCAACAACCAGATTCAGTCTGATTCAGAGTAAGATCATCAAGGAGAATTAGGAGTCTTGGATCAGATGGAAAGGTTCAAAGGAGAATAAACGGTCAAGTTTGGGGTGAAGGGGGAAAAAAACCAGGAGTCATGTCAAGGAAACAAATCAGCTCCAAGTCATGGTGCTAGACGAGTCAGGAACACCAACAGTCAGATTCTCACTGACTCATTTTAAAGAATCATTTGTTCGTTCAATATTTATTGATTCATTTATTCAATAAGATGTCAGGCACTCTGTGCTAAGTCACAAAGTTAAATAAAATAGGCAGAATGTCTATCCTTAGATATCTCATAGTATAATATAAGCAATGGAAAATTAAAAATTTGTAAATCATATAAACATAAAACATAATAGCATGTTGCAATTAATCTAGGGAGAAAGATTAAGCCAGGTAAGATTTATAGAGAGTGAGAGGAGGTGATATTTTGGATAAGAATTAGGTAAGGCTTACTTGAAAAGGTGATGCTTTTAGAGACTTGAATTACATGAGGTGTTAGCCTGCAAGGACCTGGAGAAAATCTTGAGATGGGAACATGTTTGATTTGTTCAAGGAATTAAAAAAAAAAAAGCCATTGGGGAAGCAGGATGGTAAGAAGAATGACAGGTCTGAAATCATAATGATAACCAGGAGCCGAATCACATAGGGTCTTGTAGGTTGTGGCAAAGATTTTGGATTTTAAATTTGGTGGAGCAGGGAGTTTCTATAGTGGCTCAGTGGGTTAAGAACTCAGCATAGTCTCTGTGAAAATTCAGGTTCGATCCCAGGCCCCACTCATTGGGTTATGAATCTGGCATTGCCACAGCTGCAGTGTAGTTTGCAGATGAGGCTGGATCCTGCATTGCTATAGCTGCAGCATAAGCTGGCAGTTCTAGCTCCAATTCAAACCCTAGCCTAGGAACTTGCATATGCCATGGCCATAAAAAGAAAAAAAAAATTGGTGGAGCATAGTGGTGCCATACAGACAGACCACAATCCAGTGGCAGAGAGTGCTAGTGAATAACATGATTATGGTCCCACCTGTTCAGTGGGCACTCTCCTGACTGAGGGAGGGCTGAAAATGTCAACCACTAACCCTGTTAGGATCCAAAATTTCTAGGCAACTATTCAGAGATTAAAACTGGGCCAGAGATGGGCAATGGAATGCAGCAGCCAGAAGGAGAATGGCAGCTCTATAGTTAGATGCATGTATTAGGGTTCTCCAAGAAACAGAATCAATATGATATATAGATACAGCTAGATAGATACATCCAGTTATATAGATATAGAATGATAGATGATAGATAGATTGATCTGAGATTTATTATAGGAATCATCTCTTGCAATTATAAAGGCCTAGAAGTTCTAAAAATCTGCCTTCTGCAAACTAGAGAACTAGGAAAGCCAGTGGTATAATTCAGTCTGAGTCCAAAGATGGAGAACCAGCTGATAATACATGTTTGTCCTGAGTCTAAAGGCCCAAGAACCAGGATTGTCAATGTCCGAGGGCAGCTGGATGTCTCAGCTAAAGCAGAGATCAAATTCACTCTTGCTCCATCTTTTTGTTCCATTCAGGCCCTTAATCAAATTGAATGATGCCCACTCACATTGGTGAAGGTAATCTTCACTCAATCTATGACTTCAAATGAAAATCTCTCCTGAAGTATCCTCACAGACACACCCAGGAATGTTTCACAAAGTATCTGGGCATCCTTAGCCCAGTCAAACTGACACTAAATTAACCATCACAAAGTGGAAGTCTGTAATGGCAAGACAGGCCCATTGAATGGGAGCTAATTCTCTCTCCTGCCTTAGATCAGCAGAAATGATGGAAACTGAGTGAAACTTTTTTTTTTTTCTTTTTAGGGTCTCACCTGCAGCATATGAAAGTTCCCTGGCTAGGGGTCAAATAGGAGCTTCAGCTGCTGGCCTACACCACAGCTACAGCAACACAGGATCTGAGCCAGCATCTACAACCTACACCACAGTTCAATGCCAAATCCTTAACCCACTGAGAGAGGCCAAGGATCAAACCCACATCTTCATGGATTCTAGCTGGGTTCATAACCTGCTGAGCAACAATGGGAACTTCCTGAGTGAACCTACAGATCTCAACCATACAGCCCTCTTCATGGAGTAGAGTAGAATGTTAGAATTCAGGCTGGTCTCATCAGTCCTCTCAACACTGGCTTCAGGATAACCCTGAATGCCCAGGATATCTGGTTCCATTCTGAATCCCAATGTTTACTTTCAAAAATAAATCTGACTTGTTATCATTAATTATTTCCATCTCATCATCTAGAAGAAACATTAGGTCAATTTATCTGTAATGGAAAGTTTCTGTTTATCGAACTAGGAAGCTACTAAAAGGAAAATCTTTTCTTTCAAGACAAATGGCTGAAGGTGTTTAATGTAAAAGTGATACCTCTTCATTGATTGGATTGGAAAACCAAACATAATTATCCTACCAAATGAGGGATATTTTCTCACCCAGGATCTATATCAAGCATTTATCAACTCAGGGTGCTTAACATAACAGACAAATGATTTAAGTTCTTGGAAGAGTAGGGATGTGATCACTCACTTTTAAATGTGTGAGTGTGTGTGTGTGTTTAAAAAGAACATGATATCTACCCTCATACTCTTAGTGTATAAATCAGCATCATTACCTATATGCATACTATTTCAATAATCTCTAAAACTTGTTCTTCATCTTGCATGACCAATTCCATACCTGTTGAACAGTGACTCCACGTTTTTTCCCTTCTTCCCACTGAGCTCCTGGCAACCACCATTCTACTTTCTGTTTTTGTTTGATCAGGTTCGCCAATGAACTCTTCTAGTGAAACCCTAGTGAATATTTCTATTTATTCTATTTTTAGGCTCCAATATTGGTTTGATTTCTTTCCATTTTCTATCTCTGTGATATTCTCATTTCATGTATGTGTTGTATTCCTAAGCTTATTGATTATTTTTATGATGGCTAGTTTGAGTTCTTTGTCAGTTAATCCACATAATTCCTTTCTTTTAAGGCTAAGTTTCTGGAGATTTATTCAGTTCATTTGATTGACCCATATCTCCCTGTTTCTTTATATGCCTTGTAGCTTTTTGTTGAGATACCTGCATTTGAAAGAAACAGCTCCCTTACCTAGTCTTTCAAGACTAACTTCATACAGCGAAAATTTTTACCAATTAGCCCAGCCTAGGAAACATAGATTTTCAGGATTCATCCTATAGAATCAAAGCTTAGAGGAGTAGAGCATAGGCAGATTATCACTGAAATAGATTCACAAGGTGAAAAAAAATGCTATCCTAGCTATTTTTAAAGGGCATGTCCCAATCTTTCAGAACATAGTGAGCTCAACTATCTGTAAAATGGGGTATTATTTCTCCCATAATTAACCTCACAGGGATACTGTGAGTGTCTAGTCACAGTGGGAACACAACACATGAGAAAGCAATGTAAACTGTAACACGAAAATAAGGTAAGATAACTTTATATTATCAGGTTATTAGACTATCAAACAAGGGTTTAAAGGAAATAAAATCTCATCCATCCCCTATAGACATGATCTATATAAAGAATCACATTATTCTCTTTTTAAAGTTATAATTATACTTCCCTTATTGTTGTGTTTCTGTGAAGTGGTTGATAAATTTTATTTTAAGCACATTAAGGGAATAAGCTATTTAAAGTAACTCCCTGTTGAACCCTTTATGAAGAATACTTCTAAAATGCAAATAGACAGTCACTAGCAAATCTTTATTTAAAGCCTGGGTTTTATATATGATGTTATTTGGAAGAGAGACACAGCTATACTGCTGTCAGCAACATCTGGTAGCTTCCCTGTGAAACTGCTCATACCTTTCTTGGGTCAGCCCCACAACAGGAATACCACAGTCCTCATAAGAAGGACAAGACACTTAGGCCCTTTCACTCATCTGCCTAATGCTGAGAAATAAACACAGGTGTTACCCCTTAGATTCCAACCACAGCTGGACTCCCCTATTTCCCATGGCAAAGCCTTAAGTCAATCACAGGACTCTCCCAAAATGCTTGTAAGGAAATATATCCCACATTGCTCAGGACAGATTTATTACACACTTAGGGACCACACTTCCTCTCAAATCATTCAGAAATCTCACATGAAGATTTTCCTGCAAAATTCCCTATGTTACTTGGCTTCAACTAAGTTTATAATATTTCAGGTGTTAAAAAAGAAAGGGCTTGCATACAACTCGGCTTCTCAGCAACACAGGAAAAATTAGTTTCTCCACAATGAACTTTCTTTTCAGAAAATTATGGTGGTTCACTATCAAGATTCAAGTCACTTCCCATTTGAATCAAACCTGTTCCAGAATTCAGATTTGTTATGGTCCAAGCTCCAATTATGTTGATTTGGCTGCCAGTGTGCATCTTAACCATTAAAGGGGTTCAAAAGGTAAAGGAGAATTGATTAGAGTACTTCAAGCGTGGGCTTTCTATTAATTTTCACTTAACAGATGAGAAATGCCCAAAGAGAATATTCCAAAAGGCGTTGAATGTTTTTGACTGGGAACTGACAAAGCTAACCAAGGGATTTGGTAAGAACTTTCATCATTAATCCAGATGTGTTTTATGATTAATCTGGCAGAGCAAACCTCAAAGCACTGGTAAATAAAGAAAAGAAAGACCTCTCAAACCACAAAGAAATTGAGAGTTATAAGGGCTGAGGCAAGAGTAAGAATTCATAATGAACTTCCTGATCAAAAGCATGGATTCTAGAGCCAGACTGGGTTCCAAGAGCAAATCAAACACTTCCTAGCCGTTTAGGTTTAAGTAAATTAATTAGCCTTTGGAGACCTCAGTTCTTTTACCTGTAAACAAAGGGGACAACAGTATTTACCTATAATTGGTGTTTTTATAAATGTAAAGAAGTTAATAGGTGGTAAAGTTTTTAGGAGCCTGGAATATATTAAATACTCTTAAGTTTTTTAAGTAAAAATTTAAAATAATGTAGAGTAGGATTTTTTTAAATCTGGCACTATAAGGACACTTAGAGATGAGAAAGTAAGATCTGGAGAGGTTGTGAGAACCAGACTGTGTGGTCCATCAATGATACACACTTAATAGCTCTGACAACTTATCTCCATTGTGTTACCAGCTTACTGATGATTCTGAGATCGTCATTGAAACAATTACTGCCAAACCAAAACTATAGTAACACTGAGCTTCTCTGTATTAGAGGTGTGAGAAAAAAAAAAAAAAAAAAAAAAACAGCAAGAAACACTTTTAACTGTTTTGCAAGTGAAAAAGCATCAAACAGAGTTTCAGAGCATAGTCTCATTTCCCAGAACTACATTTCAGTTTTTAATCACACTTTCTGGGCTGGTGTCTATAGAGAAATGTAGACTATAGCCAGAGGGCCTGTTGAAATGCAGGTTTTAATAACAGAGAAAATGAAGTACTCAGAAAATCACATTAGGCTTTAGAAATGTGTGTAGACTGGTTTATTACAGAGTGCCCTAAACAAGAGGTGAACACACAAGCACTTGATTGCTACTCACATTGTGTGTGACCTTGAGAAATTTATAGAATCTCTCTAAATGTCATGTTCCTCACAGATGAGAGAGGGAAATTTTGTTGCATTCCTAATGATGATTATGCTGATGATGATGGATTGAAGGGTAAAGCCCTTCCCAATTAAAAAAAAAAATTGAAAGAAAGACAGGCTACTAATAATGGAACACTTTGCCATTGATAATATCAGATTTATCTCCTCTACCACATGAATCGTCTGACATGGATATAAATCAGTGAAAATAACAGTTCTAGAACTTAATGTTAGCATGTGAGTGATTTAGAAATCTGATGAGCCCCAGCTTTAACAAAGGACCGGAATGAAGATTTACTGCTCTCCCATGGTACCACATCAAGGGTAGGCTCAGATCCCTTTGAGAAATTCTGTGAGATTCTAGGAATTTATATGTATCATTAAGGAAACCATGGCTTGGGATGAAAATTACAGAATGGTGGTCCAGATCTGACAATTTTTATGGTCCTTTAGAGATTGATTTAGCTCTTTTGTCATTTCAACAGACCTCAAGCAGAGACAAAAAACAAACCATTACTTTAACAGGTGTGTATTACTCCAAGTGTAGGAAACCACAAGCCTTGTTAATTGAGGAAATATACTTTTCTCAACATAGATTTAAACAGTATTTTTAAGTTAAATGCATTCTGTGCTATAAATTTTCCGGTAGGTCAATCTACTAAAGAACATTCAAGTCCATAGTTCCCACTGGTGGAAATATTCAAGAGCAAAGTCAAGTTGAAGAGCTTGAGACTAGACAATGAAAAGAATTGCTGCCTACCCAGCTGAAGTCCATGCCACTCCCTGAGGCTTCAGGACATTGTAAAGGAAACAAGTCAAGGATACAAAAAGATACAAGGGAATGCAATATCTTTTTCTGGTTTTTTTTATTTTGGCTTTTTGGGTTTTTTTGTTGTTGTTGTTTGTTTGGTTGGTTTTTTTGTTTTGTTTTGTTTTGTTTTTTGGATGAGAGATGTCAGAAGGATTCTTATAAAGCATAGCATGAAATTCAGATCCAGAGAGTTTATTGCTGAGCAGAGGGTCCACTTTCCTTGTAAAGGTGCAGTCATTAATTACCTTCCTATGGCTATTCAAGAAAATGTTTCAATTCAGCTAGAACTTTTAACCTTTCCCTCCTAGTTGTTACTCCTTTCTGAAAGTACCCTAACCCTCTAAGGAAGATCCTTCATCAGTTTTGCATATTAGTTTAGAGGAAATTCAAGGTAAAACATGACAAAGAGGAAAGAGAACGATGTGCTACCTTTATTTTCCCAGAGACAAAGCGCCAGCCTTTTTGAATGAACTTAGAGTCATGCTTCTAGGTGACTGTTGGCAGACTTAGTTGCCACATTTTCGCAGTGGCTTAGGGACTCACGAAATCGGAATGTTATTGATAGCTAATTCAAGTTCAATAGCATTTATCCTTCTAAGGTTGCAGAAGGTGACAACCTGCAGGAAAAGAGAAAGAAACCAGAGAACATCTGGTTTGCAGTGAGGATCTGCTTGGTTGACCTGAAGGTCACCTCATTTGGGGTCAACAAATGCCCCGGTACTTTTTATTTGGAGAGTGTTCGTGATGACCCAAGCAAAAGTATGTAGAGACTTTGGTAAAAAGGATCAGAAAAAGGGAGGAAGCTAAAACCCAGTAAGAAGAAGTCAGAGGAGGAAGCACTGTGGGTAAAAAGCATTGCTCCTCAAAGTGTGGTCCCGGGACTAGCAGCATCAGCACAACCCTAGGCCCCACCCTAGATGTAGTGATCAGCATCTGCATTGTAGCAAGATGTCCATGTGTTTTGTGTGCGTACTTGGGTTTGGGAGGCATCTGTGTAGAGGGCAGCTCTGGGAGAGCAAGAAAGACTCCTTTGGCCATTAGAATCACTAATGATATCCTGGGGGGTTAGAGGGTCACCCGGGGTGACATACCACAGTGGACACTCAATATCAGGTCTATTTGGCCACAACATTACGGCTACAAAGATGAACTGTCAGTAGAGGTGAAAGATGGGGGAAGTACTCTCTCATAGGGATCCAACCCTCTCCAAGAGTTGGCCAAAGCTACCAGTACAATTACCAGAACACAAGCTGTGGAGAATGGGGTTGAAGAAAATGCTCTAGTCCCTTTAATGAGTAGGAGTGCTCAGAAGGTCAACAAAGGCAGAAGCCTAGTTCTAGAGTTTTTGTCAATACAGTAGAGGTAAGGAAGTAGGCATGACTCGAAGATTATATGGGAAGGCAGACTCATCACTAGCATGTGGATAGCCCAATCTCCTCATAGCAGAAATCCCAACAGCCACGTGGTGAGGTTCCCATAGGATGTAGAGGCATTTAGGTAGTGGAATTTAAGTTTCCATACAAGTGTGTTTTCATTTCTCCCTATTGTCTGGTGGAGCTTTGGGATATTTTATGACACAACAAAGTCCCAAGTTTGCTGAAGATAAACTGCTGTTACTTGGAACCTGATTTTAAGAGGACTATTTTTCACAAAGTTTTTCAAGATCGAGAACAAAACGCTTTAATTAAATCTATAAATTCAAACCCACAATATTTTCATAAAAGGCATTTTACATAAAAAGGTATTTCTCTTTCAAATAACTCAATTAACTGGTTTTCATCAAATGTGTACAAGTCATGTCAGCTCCCTGTAGCCCTCAGTCCTAACGAACTGAAACCACTGTTCTGGTTCATGAGGTCACCCAATCAGGGCAGGGATACATTGCCCTGTTTGGATAGCCTCAGAGGACATTCCTGCATAGCCCTGCAAGTGCCTGGGAAATGTCTCACGTAGCACTCACCACGTACTGCCATCTACCCACCAGGCCTCAGCATGGCAGCCAGTGGAAGGGGGAGGGCATCTGTCATGCCCCACCAGGCATCAAGCTCTCCTCTCTGCTCTGCATTGTTCATCAGGGATTATCCCTTTGCCCAGGGTGCTGTGTCCTGGCATGCATGAATCAGAAATCCCACAGGAGACCCAAGACAGGATCATCTCTGTTCAGTCCTAACTGTGCCAAAACTAGGATGTATTTATTTGAAGCAGAACTAGAGAGAAAAGAGATGCAGACTTAGCACAATGCAACACTTGTGGAACTACAGGCTGCTCTTTCTGGTGTTCTTTCTTACCTTAGATACCCATCCACAAAGTTTCTATCCTCAGAGACTCTCTTTCCCAAATTATTTATGAAAATATATATTGGCAGGTGTGTGTGTGCACACATAGATGGGGGCTGGTGTGGTCCTTTGGCCTTATTAAGATAAATTTTCTCCTAGACTCAACAAGGACCAGCTGTTATTTTTGCACTAAAGGCCCAAACATTGACATCCATCATCTAAAAACAAAATAGTGATTTTCCTCTCCCAAATACTGTCAGTGGATATCTGACTCCAAAGAAGACGAAGCTCATTAGATATATCAGAATATAGATCTCTACTTTGAGTTTGAATAAAGGTGGGGGCGAGGCTTTTAAAAGGCATTTTAATACAATTAGTACTTTAAGAAGACTCTCCCACTAACCTCACCAACTAAGAGGACCTTTTATGTTGTTTTTAAATTTTACTTGCCTGGGCCCCTAAAATGTAAGTGTCTATCACACTTGATTGTCAAAGTGCCCCAGAGAAATACAGCAACATTCACCTCACATAGCTCACTACTGTTGTCAGCCAACCAAGTAAGAAATTCTTATACCACTTGATTTAAGTGACAACACAAAGCACCTGCCTTCTGTGGTGTATTATGTTAAACCTATTCATCTTTAGCCTTTTTTTTTTCAGTCCAAGATCTGTGTTCTTAATGATAGAAAGCAATAAATACCTATAGATAGAAGAAAAGGTAAATCAGTGATGGGGTTGGGGAAATAAATGGAAAAACTCAGGAGTTCCGTCAGCAAAGAAGTCAGTGTTTCCTGGGCAAGGGTGAATTAAGTGCATCATTTACTGAGAGGTGGATTCTGGAGGGTTTTTTGGTTGGGGGGAGTTGTTTTTGTTTTGTAATATCAGGTGAAGTACAGGCTAAGAGATAATCATGTGATTTTAGAATTAGGAGGGTTTTTTCCCCCTCCTTCAGGGAACATGCTGGTGTTCTCCTTGAATAACAAAAAAAGTCCCAAATTCTGCCACACAGAATGATCCCCTTTGCAGAGAAAACAGATTTGATATGTCACACATATTACAGAATACTTGGAGGTGTTGAAAGTTTCAGGGAGAGTGATGGAGCAAGAAAAAAGGGAAGGGGCAGGGTATCCAGGACAGAAAAGTTGAAAATAAATTCTCCAAGCATTTGGAAGAAAAGCAGTCACTCCTAAACACATAAAAGATATAAGGATTTAAATATTAAGACCATATCTATAAAGGGCTGATGTTAAGAAGTTTTATGGAAACTCTTGAGAGTTATAGCAATGCTGGCACACAGTGGAAACAACAATTATAACTGTGAATGGAAGTGAAAATTCACGGGGTGAATAGATCCTTTGTCCTCTGAGAGCCACAAGGTACAGATCTTGCAAGACCAAGTTAATAGCTGCTCTTTTTCCTTGCTGTTCTTTTGCTATTGTGTAGAAACAAAATGTTTCCGTTTAAAGCCCAGGCTGTATTAAACCAATAGATTTATTTATGGATATTTACATTACCCAAGTAATTACAGAGGTTTTGATGACAAAGGCATTAGATCCCTCAAGGGCATTGTCCTCTCCTTTTTCCTGGTCATCTTTTCATTTCTGAACCACATTTTAAATCAGCCACATAAAAATTAACTCAATTAACACTGGATACAAAGGCATCAGAGAATGGATCTGATATACACAGGAAATATATCTGCAAAAATAAGTAGCATGAGTCACGGTCCCTACCTATGCAATTTGATTTTTTTATAGGACTCAGCTGAAATGGACATCAAGGGTTTTGAGTAGTCAGGTATAGTTTTTTTTCTTACTTCCATAACATAAGTTAGCTGACTCGGGGGTTAGAAATATGTACAGCCACTTGAAACCCCACTTCACTCAGCTACGTAATACATGGGCTTCTTATGAGTCCAAGCATTTAAAACACTCAGAAGTTGATCATAATAATTTTAGAGAGAAAGCATGTATTCTTCCTTCCTCTTCCTCATCACACACCCAGGAAAACAAATTCCGCAACCACCACTGTCAATCAATTAACATAAATAACAGAGGTATCACCAGTCTGTTCACAGATTCAGCAAATAAAAATTTGCGAGCTTGCTGTTTACCCTTGTGGCAAACATGTTCCTCTAAATAAAGAAGACATTTAATAATCAAGTACATCTTTCACTTCCAGTGGAATATTGAATTTTTTGGATGGAGATAATTGCTCATCTAGAAAACCTTTGCTTCTCACTTATATCGCTTTTCAATTACAGAAACAAAGGCTCCCCCAGGCCATTTGGCCTAAGCTAGTAAAATAAGTTTTCATTGTGATTTACCAGTGTGTACGTTACTACAGGAGGATAGATAAAATGTAAGACAATAGCAGTAATGCCTTTCCCAGAATTCCTATTTCCCTGACTGTCCTCCTCTGCTACCAGTGCAGATCTACTCTGCTCTGCCTGACAAATGTATTTTGCATCCTTCCCTTAACCTCAGGAATTACCTATTCCCATCTTCCCACAAATTTTCTTCCCAGGACTGAGATTCCCCGTTGCTTCCTGCTGTGGGGATGGCCTCCTCTCCGTGTCTGAAAAACCCCACTGTCCTCCAAAAACCTCTCCTCAGGCATTCAAACCATCATAGCTATTTTTAGACATAATAAGTTTATATCTGTAATGAACTATGATATAGCCAATATTATATATTGCATATTACATAGCTATAAATTAAAATACGTTTTGACCTTTCTTTTGGACTGCCCTGTGGCATGCGGAGTTCCCCCAACGCCAGGTCCTTAACCCACTGTGCCGGGCCAGGGACTGAACCTGTGTCCCAGCTCTCCCAAGATGCCACTGATCCTCTTTTCCTGTTGCTCCATAGCAGAAACTCCCATGTTTTGACTTTTTATCTTTTGGTTATTCCCTATCTATCCATCTGTATATTTTAAGTGTAAAGTCTCCTCTAAGAGTCTCTCCCTCTCTGAATCCAGCATTTGACACACAGTGACAACTCAACAGGTCACGCGAGTCACGTTCAAAGAGGGGAACTCCATAGAGGTGAAGCAGAAAACCACATCATTCTTCCCCCTCTGCTTCCCAGCTCCGTGACGCTAATTTTTCCTTACTCCTAAGATTAAATGGATGGCAGATCTCATGACATTTCTGGCCAGTCTCAGGAAATGAAAATTCCCTAGAAGTTTTTCAATCAGAGAGATCCTTGTATGAGTACAATGACCCTGCAGTGACAAAACCTCTGATTTCATGTAAAATACACATGGATTCCTTCTACAATTTGTTTCTGCTCCACAGTGTACCTGCAGTGGGAAAAGAGGTCTAGTTCTCCACATCCCCATCTGCACTTTGACTCCTGTCCCACCCTCCTCCCTCCCTAGGCTGCATTCTGCCTCCTCTGGGCTGAAGGGGGCATGCCGGAGGGAAGGGAGGGAATGGGGAGAGATGGTTTAGCCTACTTCTATAAATCAGAAAAAGGCAGCTACTAACTAGCTATGTGGTTTGTGCAGTTAACGTCTCTGAATTTTAATGTTCCCATGCAGTGAGAATTCATACAAAGAAGGTATTCTGCAGTTCCTGAGACAGGAATTCTATAGGGAATTCCTTAAAATAATACAAAGATACGCAAAAAGAGTGACTTGGTTTATGTAGAAATAATGCCTGACACATAACTCAATACCTGAGCATCCTGCCTCAGGATGAGTCTCTGCTGGGGCTTCCAATCCACAGAGGAAGCAGTGAATCTTTTCCAGTCCCCACAGCTTTTCTTACTTCCTCTGGCTTAGGCTCTTTTTGAAAGTACCACTCTTCTTAGCATCTGCATATAGTGCTTATAACACAGCAGTGTCCAGTAAACATCTCCCATTGTTGAGGGAATCTGTGGCTTCCACAAAATAACCCTCTAAATTCCTTTATCCACTGAATCCTGCCTCATATTTATAGAAATCAATGCTCTCCATTTGCCATACCATTTGCCATACCAGCTAACATTCTTCCTAACCCTCAAAAAGGGGTTATGTCATGGGTGGGGCCCTAGATTTGGGGCAGGAGCAATGTAATCATTTCCATATTTTGCCTCAAAAATGTTTCACAGGATCATCTACTTTCTTTCTACCTTTGCCCTCATTCACACTATTGAAAGCATAGGACTCTGAGATGTTGAGGGGTCTGCAATTTACCTTTTGAATTAAAGCTGCCTGAGAGTCACCCTACCACATGAAACTTAGCACGAGATATAAAATTGTTTCATCACAGAAATTCCAAGACTGTTTATTTGAACAACTAAAATTAATTATAGTAACCAATACTTTGTTCAATGACTAGGATCCCAGGTACAGTGAACAGAACTATTTGAGGTTAGGAAAATTGTGTTTGCAAAAGGAGTAATACCAAAAAATAAAACCAACAAAACCTTCCATTTCCTAGCCAAAGGACTTTAGACATGCAGTAAATTTTCAAATCAAGTGAGGTAATATATGTAAAAGTACTTTAGCTGAAATGTGACTTATTACTCTTAAGATTTTCCATTCCCTGGGCCTCTGAAATAGTCAGTACAGAGGTATAGAGGCAGCTCATATTCTTTCAGTGCCAAGTAACTAGCAACAATCAAATGAATTCTGCTACACACAGAAAGAGTCAAATCAAGTATTAGAAGCTATCTGCATATAGTCTGTATTGCTCCCGGTGTAGAAAGAACCCAAAATATTAGATGAATGAACTAATGAGTATATCACTGATAAGCCTTGAATTACAGTGATTAATGACATTTCCACTTAATTTTCCCACACTTCCAAATATATCTAAGCATGATTTATGAAGGAAAAAATCAGAAGTAGGACTACTATTTTCTTTACAGGTACACTTACATGTTTATTTAAAATATCTGATATAACTGATGTGTGACACGTTTTGAAAATAATATACAACTTTGTGTATTATAAATTCTATGTAGCCAACTGATTATCACAGAATGCTTTCACTGAGTTTTCCTAGACTCTTATATCAGTAGCCAATTCGTGGTTGCATTTGGAAGTATATTCCCAAGATTACTATGATTTTTTACCTCTCAGGGGAAAATTATTTTAATATGACTGAAGGGATAGATCAATGTTTCTCAAGTGAGAGCAATTTATCAGCTCCAGGAGGCAAGAGAGTGCATTATGAGCATCTAGAGTGTAGAAGCCACAGATTCTGCCAACCTTCCTACAATGCACAGGATAGCTCCTCAACAGAGAGTCATCCAGACCCAAATGTCAGTGGTGCCAGAGTTAAGAAACCAACCCCAGGTTATACTTAGAGGGACTATATTTCTTTGCAAGCATCCCAAAAAGCTTGATGTATATACGGCTGTATTGTCTGCATCTCAGTCTGCTGTTTCACTGCAATTTTGATCATGAAAGAATATCCATGTAAATAAAAGAAAAAATAAGTCAATTCATTATATGTTGTCATGAAAAATGGAATCTTAATTCTCTGTAAAGCCCACAAACCTCAGCAAGGCAGATTGTTGAGTGATAATTGAAGGATTAAGTTAATCCTGCCACCTTGAGTTAATTATTCATCACATGCAAATATGAATACACTATTAAGCCCAAATGTGCTATACATTAAACTAGGTGCTATGCGGTATACATTCCTAACATAGATTGGATACTAACCTTCCACCCAAAATGTAAAGTAAGGGAGAGATAACATGAAACATTTTTTTTCTTTTTAAATCTTGGTATCGCCAGTGTCATCATGGCACCTGAATCATATCAGTGCTTCAACAAATGCTAATTAAAAAAATTCATCAGTTGTAAGTCATCCCCCCACATTCATTCAGCAAATCTTTATTAAGTACCTTCTCTGTGTCAGGCACCCTTTTAGGTGCTAAAGATACTTGATGAACCAAACACAGAAGCTTCCAGCTCTCACAGACCTTCATTCTAGTGTGTTTTCCAATTTGCCAACTATTGACCTACAATAAGAAATTCATGGATCCCTTGTGACCCAGACACACACATATTTAAATGACTGAAACAAAAGTCTCACAAAGTAGTGTTTATTATTTTAATTAAAAACACACTCCAATATTTTCTATTCTTTTGTGCATGGTCAATTCAATTAATTTCAAAATGTATGCATAAGTCATATCTTTGTTTTGAACATTTATTTCTCCATCTGTAGGGGGGAATAAATATTTTAATAAGATATTTAAATAGCATTGGGGCGAGAGTAACTTAGGGGACTATGATAAACAATGACAACATGGAATGACTTCTTAGACATTATTACCATCCAGGGCTCCTGAGGAAGGAACCAAGATCTGAATGATAATAACATTTCTGTGGTATATGCGATGCATCATTCTGACTGCTTTATATGTAATTACCCATGTAAACCTCAAGACAATCCTCTAAGAGAAGTGCTGTTATTATCCCTATTTACAATTTTGAAAACCGAGACCTAGAAAAGACATGAATCTTGTGTTACATGAATCTTGTGTTCTAAGTCACAGATATGTTAATGGTCAAATTGAGATTTCAAAGTCTTTCTCCAGAGAGTTTATGTTTTTAATTATGATCAAACATTACCTCTGAGGGGGAGAAACCAGCCACTTAAAGCTGTTGGGAAGACTTTTCCTTGCAATAAATGCAAAGGTCTGAGACATGAAAATAAGCATGCCTTACTATGCCAAGAGACCTGCTCTTTTGAAAGCCTGTTACCTTTCCATTCCTAAATAATCTTTGAATCTTGCTGTGACAAGCACATGACAGGCAACCCATCACTTTCTCTGCCTTTACCCTCTGATTGCCTTTGCCTTGGAACCAACTTAAATTATCCTTTCATTGTCTAGGTTTGGCCTAGGCAACTGTTCTTCTATAATCAAAATCCAGGTCTCTATTAGGTCTTGGCCTAGATAAACTATTGACTCCTGTAACAGAAAACACTCTTCTTTTTCTTTCAAGGATTTCCTAAGCACTCACCTTCCCTAGGAAACAGTAGCAGCTAAGAGCTAGGAACAGTGTCCATTTGAAGGAAAAGCTTCTAGCTTCTCTGCCAGGCCCCAAAGCCCCATAACAAGGAACTTTATGCTTTAGAGATGGCCCTATTTGTCCATAGCCTGAGCCAAGATGACAGGCCTGAGTCCAGTCCTAACATTTCTTTAACAAGCCTAAATCATCCCTCTGCAACACAGGTCACAGAATTAATAGAGGTGGCTTGCTTTGATTGATATGGCAATAGCTGCTGCAATCACTGAAAAGTAGTGAACAAAAGGTAAGAGGTAGGAGCAAGATAGGAAGAGAATGATCGATTGGGCATTGATTCTCTAATGACCATGCCAAAGGAGACGGGAGGATGAATAGCCAGGTTACTCAGCATACTGAAGACTGCTATCTATTCACTGTTTAAGAGTTCAGGGTGTTCCATAATGAATTCTATGGCTTAGGAACTTCCAGAGAATACATGTCAAATGTTCAGCATATTTTCCTTAGGATATTTCCTCCACCCTAGGATATTGTATCAGTTAGGATTTAGTTTCAGAACAGGGGAAATAATTCGAGCTATTCTAAGAATAAAGAGTTTAAGTACAGAGACCTAAGCGTTAAGCTCCAAAGCTGACTCCCAGAACACCCCAGAATTGGTCCAACAGGGAAATAGCTATCTCTGCTATTACCAGAAAACTGCAGTTTTGAAGTCATTGTGCCAACTCCTGGTTCCAGCATCACCTCACCTAGGTCACAATCTGAATGTCCAAAAGCTGCTGCCAGAACTGCTGACTGATATCATTGCCAGCAAAACAGATCCCTGCTCCATTGCCTTTCTCTACTTAATTCAGTTCAGAATTCACAACTCCCTGTGTGCACCTCATTGGTGGAACCTAAATCATATTCAAAACTTGAGTCACAATGACATCTGAGAAATGATGATTTTAGTTCTCCAACATGTGCCCTATAGAAGGAAATACTAGAGAGAGTTGGAATAGATGTTGAATGATCGAAGCTATCATATCTGCCACAGATATGTTCATTTCCTGTCCAAAAAGAATGTTTTTTAATTGGCCATCTTTTTTTTTTTTAACAGATTGATCAGTAGGTGCAATAACACTTTGTCCTCTTAACAAATTTATCTAAGAAGTAACATCTGCCCAAATCAGATACAGGTTATTTTCCATGTAATACATGTGTTCCTCAAAACTACTAAGTACATTTTTGTGGATTAAATATCACATTCTCATTGATTTATATCCTTTTAAATAACTTTTTAATTGATATTAAAGTTTTAGTGGCCCTTAGTTGTTTAAATTTTTCTGATAATCATCTTCAATCAATTAGTGATCTATTAGTAAACAATTTAAAAGACTAAGCTGGGGGGGTGAAAGGAAAATGGAAAATTGTAAAGCATACTACATGCAATCTTTCATATGTTTTACACTTTTTTAAACCTAAAATACCCTGAAATTCACTCCAGATCAGTAAATAGGAATTTTCCATACTCTTTTTTTAAAGCTGTCCCAAATTCCATGTTAGAAATGGTGTACTTGTCTTTACACAAATTTAGATATTTTTGTAAACTAATCTGAAACTATTTTCCTTTTAACTGGTGAGTTTAGCCCAGTAGATTTAATGATATAACTGAAATACATAGTCTCTATCCCATATTACTTTGTATTATATTTAGTGCACTTCTGCTAATATGTTTCTAGGTATTCTATTTCCCTTGCTGTCTTATGCATTTATTTGCGTATTTAGAAAATGCTATATTATTGTTTAAATGGTGACCTTTATACCTACTTTTTTTTTTTTTTTGCTTTTTAGGGCCACACTCAAGGCAAATGGAAGTTCCCAGGCCAGGGGTTAAATTGGAGCTACAGCTGCTGGGCTAGGTTTCAGGCACAGAAACGCAGGATCTGAGCCTCATCTGTGACCTACACCACAGCTCACAGCAACACCAGATCATTAACCTATTGAGCAAGGCCAGGGATTGAACCCTCATCCTACTGGATCCTAGTCAGGTTCGTTAACCACAGAGTCACAAAGGGAACTCCCTATACCAATATATTTATCATGTTCCTAGGCCCCCTGTCTCTTTCTTAACCTTCTACTATAGCTTTAATTACTATCACCTATGTGGTGACTAATGAGCTTATTCTGCTTTCCCCTTCCACTCTCACTTATCCTCACCATTTTGTTTTAGCTGCATGATTTCTATATTATGAGAATATATAACATTTACATACTGCCCTCCTGCTTGCTGCCAGAACCTTTGTTTTGGTCTTAGGTCTACAATTAAATATATTAAATGCTCACCATCATGTCTTTAACTGAATAATCTGCAATCACCTCTTGATTTAATAAATCCTGTCCTCTGGGAGATTCCACAGGAAGGTTTTTAAGCTCAATATTTCTTGAATTCCTCATACTTTGAGTTGTTTCTATAGCCTTGATACTACTTGAGGAACACATTCACTGTTTCACTGGATATCAAACCCTTAGATTCTACTTTCTTTCCTTGAGTTTTATGACAATGCTATTTCACTGTTGCTTTATGCTATGTTGCTTTCAAAATTCCAAAACTGGCCTAATTTCTTTTGTTTTGTAAATGACTTGCTCTTTTGGCCTATCTCAAGAATTTTCCTTAAGTCTCAAAGTTTTCCACAGCAACATCTTCTCAGATCCACCTCCTAGACTAATGATAATAAAAACAAAAATAAAACAAATTTGACCTAATTACACTTAAGTTTTTGCACAGCAAAGTCAACCCTAAACAAAACACAAAGACAACCCACAGAATGGGAGAAAACAATTGCAAATGAAGTAACTGACCAACAAGGGATTAATCTCCAAAATATATAAACACCTCCTGCAGCTCAATACCAAAAAAACGACCCCATTAAAAATTTGGCAGAAGATCTAAACAGACAATTCTCCAAAGACATACAGATGGCCAAAAAACACATGAAAACAACATCACTAATTGTTAGAGAAATGCAAAGCAAAACTACTATGAGGCACCACCTTATACCACCAGAATGGCCATCATCAAAAAGTCTATAAACAGTAAATGCTGGAGAGGGTGTGGAGAAAAGGGAATCCTCTTACACCACTGGTGGGAATGTAAATTGGTGCAACCACTATGGACAACAGTATGGAGAGTCCTCAAAAACCTAAAAATAGAATTACCATTTGATCCAGCAATCCCACTCCTGGGCATCTATTCAGAGAAAACCATGACTTGAAAAGATACATCCATCCCAGTATTCATTGTGGCACTATATACAATAGCCAAGACATGGAAGCAAGCTAAATATCCATCGACAGAGGAGTGGAGAAAGATGTGGTACATATACACAATGGAATATTACTCAGCCATGAAAAGGAATGAGGCGTTCTTGTCGTGGCTCAGTGGTTAACGAATCCAACTAGGAACCATTAGGTTGCAGGTTCGATCCCTGGCCTTCCTCAGTGAGTTAAGGATCCGGCATTGCCATGAGCTGTGGTGTAGGTTGCAGACACGGCTTGGATCCCGCGTTGCTATGGCTGTGGTGTAGGCCGGTGGCTACAGCTCCCATTAGACCCCCTAGCCTGGGAACCTCCATATGCTGTGGGAGCAGCCCAAGAAATGGCAAAAAAAGACCAAAAAAAAAAAAAAGGAATGAAATAATGGCATTTTTAGCAACATTGATGGACCTGGAAATTATCATGCTAAGTAAAGTTAGACAGTGAAATACAAAGATCATATGCCATCACTTACATGTGGAATCTAAAATAAGGATACAATGAACTTTGCAAAACAGAAACTGACTCACAGACTTTAAAAGAAACTTATGGTTAACAAAGGAGACAGGTTGTGGGGCGGGAGGGGGAAGGATGGGCTGGAGGTTGGAGTGGAAATGCTGTAAATTTGGGTTGTGCTATCGGTTGTACAACGATAAATACAATAAAATTCCCTGAGTTTAAATTTTAAAAAATAAAATAAAGTTTTACTAGGATACGTCTCAGAGGTGACATTTATGGCCAGCTTTCCAGGTACACAGTAGGCTCTTCCAATATGTACATGTAAGTAATTTTTAAATTCCCACAGTTTTTATTGAATTATAGTTTTAATTATAGCTCTGTTATACTCTTTCCCTTGTAAGTTCCTTGGGGACTATAATCACTTGTATGGTGGACTCTATCTTCCATGTCTATCCATGTCTAATACTTTCTCATCCATTTACTATTTTTGGGGGTTTTCCTACCCTTGGCTATTTCTATGCCTCGCCTTTATGTTTTCTATCCTTCTACCCACACTTCCTTGACTTAGCTGTAATTTTGTCCTCATCTTGGAAATGATTTTTTTTTTAATTTTCTCGTCTTTTTCCCCTGAGTTTATATGATCAGTATTTGTATCACATCTTTCTCTCTTTTCCTTTCTTTTTAAGCTGCTATTCTTTCTATTTCAGGTTTGTTTTTGAATTTCTGATTCAAAGTGTTCTTTCACGTGTGAAAATACATTTAATGATATTTAATGAATGCTGAGATGTTTTTTTAGTTTTCCTCTGCTTCATAGTTGTTTTCCTAGTGGTGTGGGAGGTGAGAAATGTTTTTGCCATGTGAAAAACTTTGATTTTCACTTCTAATCTCCCTCTTAAAGTAGCTGTGTGGGTGTTGTCTGACATTTTCTATTCAATTTTAAATGTTTTGGATTTTCCTGAACCATAAATAACAGGTGTTTCTCCATGGGAAGAGACTGAGGTGAAGGGTTTAGGTGGATTAATGTCTTCTTAGTTCTTAGTTGGTATAGAAAAGTTCAACTTCTTTAATAGATGTACCTTTGGGGATGGTTAATATTTCTTCTTAGGAGTATTCTTTTTCAGATTTGAATTTTTTATTTTTTATTAAAGTATAGTTGATTTACAATGTTGTGCCAATTTATGCTATACAGCAGTGACCCAGTCATTCATATATATATACATATTCCCTTTCTTATCTTCCATCATGGTCTCTCTGAAGAGATTAAATATAGTTCCCTGTGCAACACAGTAGGACCTCATTGCTTATCATTCTAAATGCAATAGTTTGCACCTAGTGGTACTCTTTTATATAAGGCACTTAATTTTTTAACTTGCATGTTTCTTTAATTCCTTTCACCAATCAACCTTTAAAGAAAACCTCCTTCCTCCCAAACTACCTCCTAATTCCCCAAAATTGGCACCTCAAGTTGGTCACCTCTGGTGACATAAACTCTCCCGTCTTTTCCTTTTTACTCCCCTATATAAGGGTTACACTGACTGTCAGTGTTTACACTGAAGGCAGGATCCTTTGTTCAGAGATCAATTTCACCATGTCTGTTACTACCTCCTTCCCTCTCTTGTTTCTGTACAGTCTTTATTTGATGCTGCCCTGGATTGGGATCCAAAGGTGACTCAGATGGTTTTATTTATTTTCCCACTTACGAGTTTCAATAAGTTTATCCTCTGTCTCCTAGTTGTGCTGTACATGTGAATTAGGGGTACATTTTTTTTCCTATTTTTATTAATATTTTTAGACAATACAGGGAAAAGTTCAGATTGAATAGTCACCATAATCCTACAGGCATCTGAAATTCCCACTTGACATTGTGAAAGCTATTTAAATGGCATCATTCTCTAACCATGTATTTCTAGTATATAGAAATATCCATGCAGTTTTGTCAATGAATTGGTATTCCAGAAACTTGCTAAACTGTTATTATAATAACTAATATACAGATTTTAGGATTATGTACTCAACCATGTCATCTGTGAATAATAACAATTTTATATCTTCCTTTCCAATCCTTACATCTTTCATTATCTTTTCTTCTTGCAGCCTAATGCTCTAAATAAAATGCTGAAGAAAATTTAAAAAAATTTTTTATTTCCCCGATACATTATTTTTTTTCCTACTGTACAGCATGGTGACCCAGTTACACATACATGCATACATTCTTTTTTCTCACATTATCATGCTCAATTAATGGCATCTTTTCTTACACCTAACAACAAACTCTCAATGTTTCACTATTAAGTAGGATGTTTGTTCTCCATGTTTTTTTCTAGTGTATTTCTAGGGTGGTAGGAGAGTGTGTAATTCTTAGTGAAATATAGCTTATTTTCCCAGAGTTAATAATTAAAATTCACATCAAAGGATGAAAGTTTCCAAGTATCAGCAGCCATTGGGGCGATCCACCTCCTGCAGGGATCACTGAGCAGAACTCCATTGAAATTGTGCGATATCAAGTCATGATGAATAAATATAAAACAGTTTTATTAGTTTTGCCAATTTTAACCAATATGCTCCACTGAGTTTCCCTTTTCTCTAATCAATGAGTTTCATTTCATGACATATTAATCTAATTCTTTTTCAAAAATTTTATGTTATACTTAAAACAGTTCAATTTTCATTTTTAAGACTATTCCATTCATTTAAAATATTTAATCTCACAATTAGAGAAAATTCTTTAAACACCTAATAGGTGAGAACGTTCTTGCACTAGCAATATCCCTAGTCTTTGGTCCCCAATCTTTTCACTTGGGTGATCATTGTATTAACATAGGAAGAAGGTAAAAGGAAAAGAGATATTTTGCTATGCATCGCCTATGGCAAGGTTACTCTTTTCTCCTTTTAAGCATCCCCACGTGCTTGCATCAAGCAGCATTATTCTGACACGTAAGCATTTGCTCATTACTATAGTAATCCCCAGAAAACCTGCAATCCCAATCCCACACCCTCACCATAGCTCTCAACCCTGGAGCCCATGGCATAAATAAGTCCATTTCACCTAACCCTGAGGACTGAGACTTGAGGAGCAAAGCCAGTGTGCCAACTTTCCCAGAGCTCTAATCCTATTTGTCTTGATGATGTCAAATCAGGCAAAATCTCCAACATATACCAATATCTCATACAGCTTTTTACCAAAAAAAACACAAAAACCCAACTAAAAAATGGAAGATTTAAACAGACATTTTCTCAAAAAAGACCTACAGATGGCCAAAAAGCACATGAAAACATGATCAACATCACTAATTACTAGAGAAATGCACATCAAAAGTACAATGAGGGAGTTGCCATTGTGGCTTAGTGGGTTAAGAACCCAATCAGAGTTTGTGAGGATGTGCATTTGATCCCTGGCCTTGCTCAGTCGGTTAAAGGATTTGGCATTGCCACAAGCTATGGTGTGGGTCGAAGATGCAGCCCAGATCCAGCATTGCTGTGGCTATGTCATAGGCTAGCAGTTTCAGCTCTGATTCGACCCCTTGCTCAGGAACTTCTCCATGCCACAGGTGTAGCTCTAAAAAGAAAAAAACAACAACAACAAAAAAAAACAACAATGAGGTATCACCTCACACCATCATCAAAAAGTCGACAAACACTAAATGCTAAAGACAGTGTGGAGAAAAGAGAACCCTCCTACACTGTTGGTGGAAATGTAAATTGGTACAACCACCATGGAAAACAGTGTGGAGGGTCCTCAGAAAACTCAGTATAGAACTACTGTATTACCCAGAAATCCCACTCCTGGGTATATATCCAGAGAAAACCATAATTCAAAAATGCATACAACCCTATGTTCATGGCAGCAGTATTTACAATAGCCAAGACATGGAAACAACCTACATGTCTATCGACAGAGAACTGGATAAAGAAGATGTGGTACATATACACAATGGAATATTATTCAGCCATAAAAAATAATAAAATAATGCCATTTGCAGCAACATGGGTGGACTTAAAAATTATCATACTAAGTGAAGTAAGTCAGGCAAATATATGAGATCACTAATATGTAGAATCTAATAAAAAACACAACAGAACTTACAAAACAGAAACAGACTCAAAGATTTGGGAACCAAATTTATGGTTACCAAAGGGGAAATGGGGGGGAGAATAAATTAGGGGGTTGGAACTGACATATGCACACTACTATACATAAAATGGGTAAGTAACAAGGACCTACCATATAGCAAAGGGTAATCTATTCAATACTGTGTAATAACCTATATGGGAAAAGAATCTGAAAAGGAATGGATATATTTATATGTACGATTAATTTACTTTGCTGTACACCTGAAACTAACACAACTCTGAAAGTCCACTAGGTTCTAATAAAATTTATTACAAAAATAAAATAAAAAAATATCAGCAAGCTTAGCTGCTTGGCAGAGATGCTACAGGACACTAGAGGTAATTTTACCCTCTAGTAGACATGCCCAAATTCTGCTTCTCTTAACCCTTTCCCTTACTTTGAAAGACAACAACCAGTTGGGGACCCTTCTCATCTCTCACAGGAAGGAGAATGAAGGCCCTATCTTCTCTGCTTGAAGAATCATTCCACAAAAGGCATAACCAGCTTACTTCTAGCCTTTGTCTTACATGAACAGAAAGGAGTGGAGCCAGGTTGAGAGGGTCTACCTCTGATGAAAAGGCACCCCCTCAGCCATCTCTGAAGGGAAGTGGCCAGCCCAATAGCTGATGGGTTCTCTGAACTTAAAATATAGAGTAGAGAAACTTTTGTTCTCAGCTGTAGGCTTTAGTTCCCAATTTCTGAAAAACAGAGTTCCTTCTACTTGGTACCTCAAAACTTCACCATCATGAGGCAGTTTTTTAATCTTTAACTTATGGTCTCTGTCTCTATCCCAGGTTACTCTAAACCATGAAAATGATAGATGCTGCTCAACTGCTTTTCTCGTATTCACTTGACAGTTTGACCAAAATTTGTGGTACAGAAAAACCATGTATCAAACATCTGATAACACTGAAAAAAGGCAAAACAAAAACTAGGGTTGTCACCATCAGGGCACATTTACAAATAATGGCATCCTGCCTGGTTCCCCATATGTACGATGAAGCAGCCAGCTAAAGCAATCACTCAGCTATTTCAGGGCTGGCATACACAACTTGGAAAAAGTGAGAGTTTCTGGTCCATCCACTTCAAGCAATCTATAATATTCACATTTATTATACTGTGACTTCATTCTAACTATTAATACTTTATTACTACAACCTAAGGTAGTGACAACCAAATTTATGAGAGGACATATTCCCCAAGGACAGGGACCAATTATCTTTCATTCTTCCTTTTTCTTTCCTGTTTTCTACCTTCCTTGCTCCCTTCCTTTCTTATTTCTTCCCTCCTCATTTCTCCCTACCATCCTCAGTATAGTAGGATAGTAGAAAGAAGCGAGTGCATCTCTAGCTACGCCTAGCCCATTATAAGTGCTCGGTATGTGTGTCAAATTAAACAAATAGGAAATGTCCTACTTATTAGAAAGAAATATGGTACAATAGGCACCCTGGACATTGAACTGTCCTCAGCTTCCTAGTAACTGTCTAGGCAGTGGCACCTCCATCTATAGTGGCCACTTCCTAAAGCTATGCTATCTTTGTGCACTATTCATCTGGCTTGCTGATTGATTTGATTATTTGATTCCACCATGACAATCTCTAATCAGTTCTAAAGCATATTGGGGAGGAAATAAATCTGTTCCACACTATCATATTTTTCCCCTTCCTTCTTTTTCATTTTTCCTATCTCACCATCAAAGAATTAGACCTCTAAGTTCCCCTCAGACCCTGTAATCCTGTAACTTCTCCAGATGCAATTCTATTTTATAATCACATAACCCATATCACATCTCTAAGTAGTTTTCTTGCAATCCTCTCTCTCCCATATCCATACACACATCATGAGGTACTGACTGATACCACTGTTGAACTTACAGCACTCCACCTATTGACTTATTTTCTGTATTTAGGACACTGTGAGTTTTGAAGGAAATAGTCCAAGACGCAAATTTCTCAAGAAGCAGAGACCCTGCTTTCTGGGTAACACATAAGATAAATCTTGCCACATGTTCCCAGAACAAATTCTGTCCCAATTTTTGAGGTCTAGTTTAAGTTCCTATCATATTTTTCCCCTTCCTTCTTTTTCATTTTTAAAAATGAAAAAATGTCCTACTTATTAGAAGTAAAAAATTAATCATATTTTTAAAAATTCTACGCTGGTCCTTAAGAATGGACAAGAAACTAGGATCCAATTCTGCAGGAACCAGGAAAGGAAATGACAACTAAAACACAAATATATTCAACACCAGACAAAGCAAAAGGAGAGATACTGGACTGAAACCCAGAGACAAAAAGCAATTTTGTAAAGAAAACAGGAAGTGACCGAAGCTAGAAGATTCTTGGCCAGTTGTGGTGTGGAATAGGACTGAATGATAAACTGTGGAATATAAACAAAAGAATGAGGGGGAAGGAGGCTTGGGAACTGAGGCACACCTCAATTCATCAGTATCCCAGGTAAGTCACAATACTGTGACTTCTACCGGCGGCTGCTGAGCTCTGCCATTTCAGCCTCTCTGACACCTCAACGCCCAGAATCAATTCCCGTCTTCTACCGGGAGACCTTAGGTTGCCATTCTGTCCTAGTCTGATCTTTTGTGTGGCCTTAGAAAACATTGTTGTAAGGGCAGACTGGAACAATAGCTGCATTTTGTGGTCATGACAGTGATTGATCTCACCAGTATTTGTCAAATATGTGTACTCTGCTGAGTGCATCCTGGACAACCCACAAGACCTAAGCAAATCAAAGCCAAAATAATAAAAAATAATGTCGTATACACATTAAAATTCCATTTTTAAAAAATTAAAACTGGCGTTTATAAAAGCTGAACCATTTGTACTTTGGTATTGATGTTTTGTGTGCCAAGCCTTATTTTTTTTTTCACAGAAATGAATGGTATAATTACAAACAATTGCCTCTTGTCATTAAAACAAATAGCTTCACTGACAGTTAGTTGCCATTGTGTTTCCTTAGTTATAACATTTTGAAAAAAAAAAAAAAGAGGAGAAAAAATGAAATGGCTAAAACTCCATAAAAGTAACATTTGGTTTTCAAGTTATAAAATTGTTGAGTCAAGATATTTTTAGTAAAATTAGTTCCATTGCACCAAAGGTGTAAACCCAAATTCTGGCACATAAGCAGAGTGTGTGGCTCTGCTCCAAATAATTAAAGAAAAAAATAATTTCCACACCAGAAGAGCCAAGCTACTCATAATTCCCTACTTCTTTTTTATTTTCATTTTGACAAGTTGAGGTTTGCATTTCAGCTCTCATTTATTATCTCATTTTTCTTATGGACTCTATAAACATGAAGTGAATTATAAAAATACCTAATTCTGAAATTTGATGAAACTCACCTGGGGATATATTAATAGCATTCTTGTATTTATTTTTCATATGCCAGGAAAAAATAGAAACCATTTACTGAGTATCTGTTTACAAATCTCAAGAATAATGCATGATTATTTTCTTCAGAGAGCTTTAATCTAATAGGAAATACCAGACAAGTACATAAGATAAACTAGTTATATTATTAAACAAAATGAATTGTATGGTAGAGTGTGTGCATTTTATATGTTCACAATGAAAAGAATAGAAAAGAAAAAGGACAGTTAGGTTGTAGTAATGTTGGTAGCATTCATGGAGAAAGAGGAACTTAAACTAGACCTCAAAAATTGGGACAGAATTTGTTCTGGGAACATGTGGCAAGATTTATCTTATGTGTTACCCAGAAAGGAAGAAAGAAAAAATTAGGTTCCCTTGCTGAGAGAAAGAAATACTATAATGACAGTTTGTGTCATTACTGAACAAATACAGGACCCATGACAACTGGAATACGTTAGGGTACTATTATCTTCCCTTTAATCCTCAGTGACTTCATCACAAAAGTTCCTGTGAAATCATATGCACAACTTTACTCTCCACTAGTCAAGAGAGAACCAGTGAGAAGGAAAATCCTTAAAGAAAAGGGATTATGGAGTTCCCATCATGGCTCAAAGGAAACGAATCATAGAAACCATGAGGACACAGGTTCAATTCTTGGCCTTGCTCAGTGGGTTAAGGATCTGGAATTTCTGTGAGCTGTGGTGTAGGTCGCAGATGTGGCTTGGATCCCTCATTGCTGTGGCTTTGGTGTAGGCCGGCAGCTGCAGCTCCAATTCGACCCCTAACCTGGGAACCTCCAATATGCCGTGGTGAGCCCTAAAACAAACAAACAAAAAAAGGGATCATCATACAAATATGGTCTGCACCTGTCCAAAAATTTCATAAATCTCAAGTGATTACAGAGCTCTTCGTTACCTCTGCAATTAGCCCTTAAATGTTCTGTACACCATGTTGTACAGTCATTCCAAAGAAATCTGCCTGATTTGGCCCAATTTTGAAAGAAAGCTCCCATAACTTCAGTAGAAAATTGAAGCGATTATGAGGGTAATTCAGTTGTGACTGTGAGGTGATAAGTCTCTCCAGGCAAGTCTGGGCAGTGATGAGAAAAAAGTGGGCAGGAGTGCTCACTCTCTCCAAAGGAGGTAATCAAGTTGTTAGAACCTAATAAATTGTTTTTAGTATACATCAGGGCCTTATTATCTTTTAATTTCATGCAGAGGGTATTCTTATTCCGTACTTAATCCTATTATAAGTTCCTACACCGGAGCTCCCAATCAAATCTTTATTCTCATGTACACAGAAGGAAGAGGAAAAGAAAATGTAATCTGTCTTAGTTACTCACCAATGTAAGGATGGTCTAACCAAGAAGAAGGGCAAATTGCAGAGGAAACAAAGGTAACTGCTTGGGAAGTAGGGCTCTGTGTTCTATGTAAGACCTCTTTTCCCTGTTACAATGTTAAGAAAATATTGCCCTGTTTTATTCTAGGAAATTTAATTTCAGTGGCTTAAATCTCCCTATGGCTATAACCCCAACTCCTTCCCTTAACAGTAAACCTCACAAAACAGTTGTCTACATTCCTCATCTTCATTTCTTCAAAAATAACTTGACCCTTGACTGCCCTTTCCGGCCCTCACTACTTCAATGAAGCTGTGCTCTCCAGGCTAATCCATTTCCCCCCAGATGCCAAGGGGGAAATGTTTTTATTCTTGTCTTCATCACTTGACTAGAGCATTTGATGCTGTTAACAAAGCTCTCCTTCGATAAACTTTCTCCTTAAAATGTTAATCATTCTAATTCATCCATATTCCACAACTACCTCAGTTCATTCCTTCTCAGTCTTCTTCACGGGCCCCTTCTCCTCTAATAATGTCTTAAACATGTAACTCCAACATGCACAAAACTCTACTGGGTAGCAGACATCATGCTAAAATCTGGAAAAATGGTAGTGAGCAAAAACACATGATCCCTGGTATCTTGGAGATGTGTATCTGGTAGTAGATAGAAACGTTAATCACATAATTACCATGATGAATGTATAATTACAAACTGGGATTAGAGTTCAGAATGAAATAAAAGTCTATAAAAGGGCTCAGGCCCCTATGGTCTGTGGGCTAAATACCAACCTTTGACTATATTTGTAAATAAAGTTTTATTAAAATACTGCCATATCCATTCATTTACATATTGTGTATGGTTACTTTCACACCATATACAAGGCTGAGTAGATGCAATAGAGACCACAGGTCATATGAAGCCTCAAATATTTATTATCTGGCCTTTTACAGAAAAACATTTACCCCTCCTGGTCTATAGTAAGAAATACATGGCCACATGCTGGTCAGAAAAGGCCTTCTTTTCTAAGCATTGGCTCTCAGGTCTCAGGATTAGGAGGTTATTTACTAGATAGAGAAAAGTAAAGTTCTTAAAGAAACAGCATATGGAATGGTCCTATAAGGAAACAAATATAGCACATTCCAAGTAAATGAGAGAAAAAAAATGAGACTGGAGAGATAGCCAGGGACAAGATTATGCATTTGGTAATTCACATTAACAGTGCTTCAAGTTTTCTCTAATGGAACATCATCAAGTACTTCCTAAGCAGAGCAGGGCAGGGAGGTTTTCGTTCTGTTTTCCTCCATCTCTTAGCTCTGACTTCTTTGATGTTGATTTTATTCTCAGGCTATTCGAGGTAGCCCCAACAACCCCTAGTT
This sequence comes from Sus scrofa, assembly GCF_054392235.1. NCBI lineage: Eukaryota > Metazoa > Chordata > Mammalia > Artiodactyla > Suidae > Sus > Sus scrofa. The sequence goes on along the minus strand of NC_139385.1, from coordinate 111,046,653 downwards.
AACATTCTCCAGATTCAAGTCCAGAAGAAAAGAGAGAATTCCTCCCCACCCACGTAGTGTAAATACGTCCTGTTTCTGACTGCTCATAGCCTATTTTCAGGCACATTTCCACCAAGGAACCAATTACTGAGGCCAGAGAAATGGAATAAGCCAACTAATGGATGCTGATTTACATAGCCATCACCAGAGTGGGACACGGGATTAGTCAATAATATGCAATAAAAGTTAGACAGACATAGTAACCCAAAGGGAACATGGGGTACTCTTTGAAGAAGTAAGATGGATGGATGCTAGATGGCAAAACCAAGATATTTTTGACACAAATAGGGGAAAATTTCTCTTCTCCCTGTACATGATTTCGAAAACATCTCATCCATATGTTTTCAACTACCACCTTTATAATAATCTGTTTGTAAATATGTGCCTGTTTGTAGACCTAAGTGCTTTCCTAGTATCCAAATCCTTTAATCCAACCACAGTTCCACTTGAATATGCTACAGGTTTAATTCAATGAGAAAAACTAATTATCTATCTTTAGATGTAATCTTCTTTCTATATTCTCTTGCCCAAATCAGAATCTAAATCATTATTCTACACTCCTTCCTGAATCTTATCAATCAGCCACCAAGTGTTATGATCTATCTCACCCATTTCCAATTTAATATCTTCAAATGATTTTCACCATGTCTAGAATAAAATTCCATCTATGAAGACATTCAGGATGCTTCCCAAGGTCCCTGCTCCCTCTGAAGAAACCTTTCGGCACTCCTCAAAGTCTTTCATTCCCCCATCCCTTTGCCCATGCCTTTCCCTCTTTCTAAACCACCCCTTCTTTTCCTTCTTCACATGGCCCATATTTGCTGGTTATTCAAGAATAATTTTAATCCTCATTTTCTTTAGGAAACCTAACAGAATTACTGTGAGTGTAGTCCTCTTTCTCTGTGCCCTCATAATCCCTGTGGCATCTCCACATCTCAAAACCCATTCCACTGCCATAGTTTATTCCTCTGTCTCTCATAGTCGGCCAGGTCTCTGAAGGATGGGGATGGGTCTAACCTTTCTATCACCATGATCTAGTAAGTGTCTGGCACATAGTAAATACTCAATGAACACTTGTTGAATTCTAATCCAGTCAACTGGGGAAAGAAATTACACTTTTTGAAGAATATTTTACTGATGGAAATACAAAATTAAACTTATCACTTGGTAGTGATAAGTTGGTCAACATAAGTAACTCATGCACATTTTTTTAAATCCTTTTTTACCCTGTCTGCTCACCTCTTTTCTAGCAAATCGTGTCCATTCCCAGAGAAGCAGATGTTTAGTAAAAGATTTCAACCATAAAATGCAGTCACAAAGAACAACTTAATGCTAAGGGAATGTCCTCTCCAGTTTCCATAAAACGTCTCGTTTAGTGCCCTGCACCCCAAAGGCAACCGTTACGGTTTTAGTGACCACAATCGTTAGGAGGACACAGGATGGTGAGACTTATGATAAGCATACTCTGACATTTACTGTTGTTAGGAATACATGTAACTAACAGAAAGCAGTCTGTACAACTATCTCTAGGTTTAAGAAACTTTCAGTGAAGGTGGCTCACGGAATTCCTCTTTAGTATAGGACATTTAGGTGCTAATTTCTACCTATAAGAAACACCCTTTCCTTATGTTTTTTCCATTTTTCTTCTACAATTTAAATACAATTTCTTTAGAATATTCTTACTATATTCAAGTATCATTCCTTTATAAATTTGATTTTCTTTTATTATGTAACAGGCATCCTCTCCCCGAGGATACAGTGAAGAACAAATCAACCCAAGCTCTGTTCTCATAGTGTTTATAGTCTAGGGGGAAAAGAGTCATTACATAAATAATCAATCACACACACATACACAAACTGAAATTAGACCACTGTGGCATACTTTAAAAAAAAAATTACGGAAGTAAGTCAGAAAAACAAATACCATATGATATCACTTATATCTGGAATCTAATATATAGCACAAATGAACGTTTCCACAGAAAAGAAAATCATAGACTTGGAGAACAGACTTGTGGTTGCCACAGGGGATAGGGAGGGAACAGGATGGACTGGGAATTTGGGGTTAATAGATGCAGACTACTGCCTTCGAATGGATTAGCAATGAGATCCTGCTGTGTAGCACTGGGAACTATGTCTAGTCACTTATGATGGAACACGATAATGTGAAAAAAAATATATACATGTATGTGTAACTGGGTCACCATGCTGTACAGTAGGAAAAAAAAGGTAAAAAATAATAATAAATAAATAATTACACATTTCTATTACAAGCATATGAATATGGGATGTAAGTGAAGTCATCCCTGAAGAAAAGATGCTGGAGTTGGAATTTGAAAATGAGGGCACCTGATTAGCTAAAGAGAAATGAGGCTGGGAGAAAGCAGGGAAAGTTTCAAGCAGAAGAATATCACGGGCAAAGGCTTTGAGACAGGAAGGAGCATGGCATTTTCAAAGGACTAAATAAAAATAAAATAAGTCCTAAATTCCCATGAAAAATGTAATTTTTTCAAAGATGAGAAGCAACAGCATTTAGCAGAAGAGAGAGAGAATTGGAAATATATCAGTATGAATCGAATACTACTTTTCCTCTCAAATTGTCATATGACTATTATAAAGCGCAATCTTTATGTACCTCCATTTCCAAATCTATAAAGTGGATCTGTAAACTTAGATTACTAAGTTTTTCTCCATAATTCTCAGAATGTATTGCAATTCAAAAATTAATGTAAAACTATTCTGAACCAACTTAAACTATTATTATTAACTATATTTTGGATTTTTAATTAAAGGTATCTTGACAGAGAACTCATCAATGAATTTGGTAAAGCTGCAGGATACAAAATTAATAAATAGAAATTGATTACATTTCTATATACTGACAATGAAAGATTAGAAAGGGAAATTAGAGAAACCATCCTATTTACCATCACTTCAAAAATAATAAAATATCTAGGAATAAACCAACCTAAAGGGACAAAAGACCTCTACTAGGAAAACTATAAGATGCTAATGAAAGAAATCAAAGACAACACAAACAAATGGAAAGATATACCATGCTCTTGGATTGGAAGAATCCAATATTATCAAAAAGACTATACTGCCCACAGCAGTATACAGATTCAATGCAATCCCTATCAAATTACCAAGACATTCTTCATAAAACTAGAACAGAATATTTTAAAATATGTATGATAACAAAAGACCCTGGATAGTGAAAGGAATATAGAAAAAGAAAAATAGAAATGGAGGAATCAGGCTCCCTGACAGCAGTCTATATTACAAAGTTACAGTAATCAAAACAGTATGATACTGGCACAAAAACAGATAAACAGATCAAAGGAACAGGATAAAAAGTCCAGAAATAAACCCAAGCACCTATGGTCAACTAATCTATGACAAAGGAGGCAAGAACAGACAGTGAAAGAAAGATTGTCTCTTCAATAAGTGGTGCTGGGAAACTAGACAGCTATATTAAAAGCATGAAATTAGAACATTCTCTAACACCATACACAAAAATAAACTCAGAATGGATTAAAAACTTAAATATAAGGTCAGATACTGTTAAAATTCCTAGAGAACAACATAGGCAGAAAGCACTAAAACATAAATCACAGCAACATCTTGTTTGATCCTCCTCCTAGAATACAACAATAAAAACAAAAATAAACCAATGGAACCTAATTAAACTCAAAAGGTTTGGTGCAACAAAGGAAACCATTTTAAAAAAAGACAATAAACAGAATAGGAGAAAATATTTGCAAATGATGCTATAGACAAAGTCCTAATCCTGAAAACATACAAACAGCTCATACAACAACAAAAAAAAAAAAAAAGAAAAAATCCAATCAAAAAATGGACAGCAGACCTAAATAGACATTTCTCCAAATAAGACATACAGATGGCCAACAGGCACATAAAAAGATAGTTAATTTCACTAATTATTAGAGAAATGTAAATCAAAACTACAATGAGGTATCACCTTACACAAGTCAGAATGGCCATCATTAACAAGTCAAAAAATAAATTCTGGAGAGGGTGTAGAGAAAAGGATACCCCCCTTCACTCTTGGTGAGAATGTAAATTAGTAGAACAATTATGGAAAACAGTATGGAGGTACTTCAGCAAATATAGAATTACCACATGATCCAGCAATCCCACTCCTGGGCATATATCCAGACAAAACTTTCATTCATAAAGATACATGCACCCCTATGTTCATCACAGCACTAATCACAAGAGCCAAGACATGGAAACAACCTAAATATCCATTGACAGATGAATGGATTAAGAAGTTGTGGTATATATATATACACACACACACACACACACACACACACACACACACACACACACACACACAATGGAATACTACTCAGCCATAAAAAAGACAAAATGATGCCATTTGCAGCAACGTGGCTGGAACTAGAGATTCTCATACTAAGTCAGCTAAATCAGAAAGAGACAAATACCATATGACATCATTTATATGTAGAATCTAAAACATGACACAGATGATCCTATCTACAACGCAGAAATAGATCACAGACACAGAGAGCAGACTTGTGGTTGTCGGGGGAAAGGGGAGAGAGTGTGATGGATAGGGAGTTTGGGATTGGTAGATACAAAGAATTACATTGGGAATGGATAAGTAATGGGATCCTACACAGGGAACCATGTCCAGTCTCTTGGGTTAGAGTATGATGGAAGATAATATTAAAAAAAAAGAATGTATAAATATGTATGACTGGATCATTTTGCTGTACAGCAGAAATTGAAGGAACATTGTAAATCAACTATGTTTGAATAAAAAAAAGTAGCTTCACAGAATTTTAGCTGTCATATTATCTTCCTCATAACAGCAAATAAAGATTCATAAATGAATATTAAAGATCTAAGGGACCTTTTTAACAACAGTCAATATTTTCCCAGTTTTATCTTAAATGGTAAACTGCTAACCATGTGAAATTAGTAATCAACAATAGAACGTAAGCATGAATCATGAAAAACAATCTGTTCATTAGCGATGGAAATTTGTAATTTCTAGAAAAAACAAGGCCAAATAGTAGCTAAATAGTGAATTATTATTTGCAGGCTTGGCCACTGAAAGAAACAGAAAATCAATTCATTTAGGTGAAAAACAAAGATAAAAATCAGGTTTTGGAGGGAAAAGACATCGAGTTTACTTTAAGGCAAGAATAACTGGAAATCAGAGGAGACCCAAATAGAGTTTTCCAGTATAAAGTCAGAGAAGTAGCTTGGAGCTGCTCGAGGGGGCTGGGCTGAAGTAATAAAGTATGAGACATCCATCTGTAGGTATAAGTTATAACTTTGTGAGTGAAGATACTGTCCATCACTCATTTCAGATAATGTGTCCAAGGAAGTTCTAAATGCTTTGAGTTACAATTAATGTAGGTGAAAAAATACAATTAATTAGGAGTTCCTGTCATGGCTAACGAACCCAACTAGTCTCCACAAGGACTTGGGTTTGATCCCTGGCCTCACTCAGTGGGTTAAGGATCTGGGTGTTGCCATGAGCTGCGGTGTAAGTTGCTGACACAGCTCAGATGCAGTGTTGCTGTGGCTGTGGTGTAGGCCGGCAGCTAAGTTCAGATTCAACCCCTAGCCTTGGAACTTCCGTATGCCACAGGTGCAGCCTTAAAAAGAGGGAAAAAAAGAAAACAAAAATTAAATGCACTTGAAAAGTGAATATGTAAAACTTTTAAAAGAGCCAATGAATAAATTCTAAAGTGGATTAAATACCTTTGAAGAAATTGGAATACTTCCAGTTTGTTTTGTGTAAGTGTCATGTTGATGACAGCTGTCACTCTACAGTACATAGGATGGGGGGCTGTTGTGGCAAAAGGAATGTCCATTATGCTGTTTACTGTGCAGTGATGTCTATAGCCTATAACCCACACAACATTCTGGATAAAGGAAGCAAGAAAAAGTGGTAGTCTCAAGAGAAACTACAGGCCATATAAAATAGGTAGCAAGGACTTACTGCACAGCACAGGGAGATCTACTTAATGTTCTGTAAAAACTCATATGGGGTAAAAAGAATAGCTATATGAATATGTGGAGCTGATTCATTCTGCTGTAAACCTGAACCTTCTACAACGTTGTAAATTAACTATATTTCAATAAAATTAAAAAAAACCTTTTTGGGTTGGGGAAGTCACTACCCTAGACTTGCTTACTCTAGGCTTTTTGAATATAAGCAAGATTTGTACTCTGATACTACTTCTTATTCTACATAGGCTTTTCTCAATGCATGTTTTACTTGTTTAAATATAGACATATTTACAGAATGGTCCACAGACTGGCACAACTAGTTTTAGTGTGTTAATTTCACTAGCATCTCCTGAATTCATCTTCTGTACAATGGATTGATCCAGGTGTTGGAAACCAGAGCTAATTTCATGGCAGCTGAAGTCCCTATCTTCATGCAGCATAAATGTTATAGTTTTGTTTGTGAGTAAATTGAAATTTAATATTCTGTATCTGAGTAGCATTTATTGTAAACTTCAGAGTTGTTTAAAAGTACAGTTTTTAAAAACTTTAAGAAGAAAGGGTGGGGGAAAAAACTGTAAATGCAATGTATACATCTAAGGATGACCTGACCCCCTTGCTGTACAGTGGGAAAATAATAATAAAAAAAAAAAAAAAAAAAAAAAAAAAAAAAGGTGAGATCAGAAATACAAATCGGGAGTTCCCGTCGTGGCGCAATGGTTAACGAATCCGACTAGGAACCATGAGGTTGCGGGTTCGGTCCCTGCCCTTGCTCAGTGGGTTAACGATCCGGCGTTGCCGTGAGCTGTGGTGTAGGTTGCAGACGCGGCTCGGATCCTGCGTTGCTGTGCCTCTGGCGTAGGCCGGTGGCTACAGCTCCGATTCAACCCCTAGCCTGGGAACCTCCATATGCCGCGGGAGCGGCCCAAGAAATAGCAACAACAACAACAACAAAAGACCAAAAAGACAAAAAAAAAAAAAAAAAAAAAAGAAATACAAATCAACCTTTAGAAAGGACATCAAAGTAAGGAATATTATGAAGTAAGTCACTTAAAAGCGTTTTGTTTAGTCAGAGGTTGTGCTGAAAAGTGTCTTAGGCTATTGTAGAAGAGGAATTATAGCCCAGTGAATGAAACAAAAAGTCCTAGTTTGCTAGCTAACTAGTTCTTAAGTAAAACTGAACTTATTTTCTATTCATAGCAGATAGGTCTGTTCATATGAAGTAAAGAAATAAAGAATCTCTTTTGATCAAAAAAAAAAAAACTTTAAGTACATATTGATAATGATTAAGTAGAACTATCAAGAAATTTCAAAATGCTTTACTCTTTAACAACTCTAGGAAAAAAAATAACTATTAATTTGGGGGAGAAGAGGAAATCTGTAATACACTGAGGATGAGTAAGATTTAATCAAATAACATTTTCAGTCTTGACAAGTACTCCTATTCCAAGAAACAAAGTTACAACACATTTTTTCTTAAGTTCTAGGTCTTCAGCAGGGCTTTAAAGAGCCTGTCATGTAGAATTACACTGACATTTTCTTCTACTTAGGTATCTACTCAAGCTGACCCGAAGAACCTTGGGAGAATCTACACTTGAAAACAAGTTTCATCTATGAAATGGAAACAAAATTCTCAAAATTTCATTGTGCTATATTTTCTTTCCTGGCAAATACATTAAATTAAAGTTATAAGCAATCAATGGTATCCTATTTAGTTCTAAAATTCAAGGAATAAGTTTTAAGACTCCTTGGTAACTTAATATATCTCAGTTGCCAAGCTTGTTTATCACAAAATGAAGAGATATGGTCCTAAAGATTTCTTAATCATGACGCTGTTTACACCTTAAACTGAATAATTTTCTGGCATGTGTGTGTGTGCCTGCACATGCACTCAAGCGCTGGGGTAGGAGGTGGGGAAGCAGGGCTGGCTTATGTGTTATAGGATGTTCAGCAGCATCCCTGACCTCTCCTCGCTAGGTGTCAGTAGCACTCCCCAGTCAGGACAACCAAAAAGGTCTCCAGACATTGCCACTTATCCTTATGGGGTAAAGGGGCCAAAATTGCCTCTGACTGAGAACCATCATCCTAGGTTAGAAGTATCTACTTTGCTAATAATGGTATAGTTTACAAAAATCTACCAGTGACTGAAGACCTAAGATGTTAGTGACATGCACAAAGTGTTGCCCCAATTTTAAAGCAGTTTGAGTATTAAAATTTTTTACTATTCTACACATTGAAATTTGTTGCATATTAATTATAGAGGATAACACTTCAGAAGAAGCTTGAAAAACTAATTATAATTGATGAGAACTAATGTTCTGTATGGTATTAGGCTGTGAAAATGGTACACCAACACAATGTTGAAGGGCATTTGTTTTAGCCTCTAAGCAAAGAAACAGAGTGGAGATCTAAATATGAACACCAAGATTGGAGAATTAACATTAGGTGAATTTGCTAACTAGTTGATTAAATTTTAATGGGTTTTATTGTGAGTGGGAAGCAATATTATATGAATATTAATAAAAACCATTTATGTTCCTTCTTGCTTAAGAGTTTCGCTCCTGTTAAATGTAGAAAACATAATATATCACTATAGAAACCTACCATTTCCATTATTGGAATTTTTCTCATAAAGAGCAAAACTGATTAAACTTTTATTCTCTGTAAAGTTTCTGAACGTCTCACAAAAACAAAACCTTGCCCTCATAAAGTTTGTTTTGCCAGGAAAGAACAGATTAAAAATAGTAGGAAAATGGGGAAAGAGGGTGAAGTAGGCACATTAGGTTGGAAACCTGAAATGTTTGTGTAAATATTTACATCAGCTTTGCTGATCTAAGGACTCTCAGTGCATTGTTCCAGTGCTGAGATGACCAACTCACACTGCAGCTAATTGTGGCTAAGAACAAATATGAGTATCTATGAAAGAGCTGCCACCAAGAAAAACTAGCCAAAATCTGAATGCAAGCTTAACAAAACCCAGGAGTATGATTTAATTGGGAATACAATCCAAACTAAAGCTAGAAAATGTGATCCATACTATAAAAGGCATCTATCTTCAGCATCCATATAAACACCCAAATGGTCCCCATAAAAATCTATATTCCTTTTTTCTGGTCACACCCATGGCATGCAGAAGTTCCCAGGCCAGGGATGGAACCCGAGCCACAGCAGTGACAATGCTGGATCCTTAACCAATGAGCCACCAGGGAACTCCTTCTAGATTCATGTTTTAATACTTAATTCCTCTGTGTATACACTGACTACAGCGATGTTAACAATATTGAATAATAACAATCATGATATAATGTTCAGAAGCAGAAAGAATTTATGCGTGTTTTAGTATCTTAATTTATCAGAACAGAAAAAGACACTCCAACTAAATGCAAAACTATTTTCAAGCTGGCTAAACATTCATCTTGCTCAAAAGGAGCAAGAAAATATTTCGATGAAGTAAACTGGTGAGATTCCAGGCCTGGTGGCTCTGTGTGAGCTCTCTATATATGGAAAGATTATTTAATACTCCCCCTAAAGTCAAGTGAGATTGCATTTATTTGACACCAAGGCTGTGAGGCATTTATGTAGACTTAGGAGTAGGACATGAGGGAAAGGCTGAAATTTAAAACTGTCAGTTTGCTTGTAAATTTTCTGACACACTGGACAAAAATAGAGAGCATGAACTATTTGCCCCACAATACTGTGGACATGACCTCATCCAAAGGCCCAATCTCTGACTTGATCGCATTAAGCCTTTGCCAAGTAATTAATTCTCCCATTATCGCGTTCCCTGTATGCACTAAACAATGTGACATTTGTTTTGGAATTATGGAATGACCCATGCCCCTTTATTCTCCTCCAAAATGACCACATTTAGCTATTTCCCCTCTTGTGCATAAGAATATGAAAACTCTGAAGCATTTTTTAAGTAATAAAAAGGTATGATCAGGAATTTCTTATCATTACAAGATCTAAAATATTTTCCTTAAAGCAGACATGCTGCTTAGGGTGTTTTCCCCTTTGGAATATTACTTTTCTATAGCTTGTCTAAAGAGTTTAAATAGTTTAAAAGTTTTGGTGAAAAAATAGAGAATTAATTATGTTATGGTACCTGACTATAATGAATTTCTAGATGACAAATAAAAGGATGTTTATAATAATTAATTGAAAAAATAAAAAAAAAATAAAAGTTTCTAGTAACGCAACAGATCCTCCTGCACATTCACTGAGGAAGCACTTTATTAAGGACACTGGAAGTTTCATGTTGTACCACATACATAAGTACCAAGAATAAAACAGCTTTTCTGGGACATCGTGCTTTCCCCATGTCCAGGTTACAAATCTCCAAACTTCACACTGCAAATCAAGGCCACTCCAGGATGTTTCACTAAGCCCTGAGAAATATCTTTTTGCAGCCATCTTAAAAAGGGAATGAGAGAGGATGTGTCCTAAATTATTCCATCAGTGGCTCCTGGACAATACAAAGCACAATGCATACTTTCCCTGCCTTTCATGAGATCTCCCATCACTGAATTCTCAGTTTCTTATGAGTTCTGTTACAAAAGCTTGTCAAGGTAGCAAAGTGAAATGAACACTTATCTGTGGAAACCAATACTCTGTGCTCTGTCCCTCCCTAATACCTCAGATAGACGAAGCATCATCTCTAAGTGCTTCATCAGTTGAGGGAACACCAAAGAATTATTAAAATTTCATTTAAGGGTTCTCCAATGTTTCCACAACAACATTCTCAAAATCTTATTTCAACTTTTTTTTTTAAATCTACTTTATAGCTTTCAATATAATCTGGAAATATTTTCACCCAGTATTTGGATCATGAAAGTTTTGGGGGGGATGAGCGGGTGAAAAGTGCCCAGTAATATTCTACATAGTATCAGGGTAGTATAGACTTTCAGATGGAACGCATCTGAACCCACAACTACGGACCCCAGAATAGAGGTAGAATGGAAACATTACGCTTTTTTCAAGATCATATTTAGAACACACTTCAGGAAGACAAAATCTACATCCTGTCTCCCTGGCCAGCCCGTTTTCCCACGCATGCAGGGTCAGTATTGTCATAGGTGAGCCTTTATGTTTGCCCTTCGACATTGTTCAGAGGGTGGAAATTAAAGAAAGATTGGTTTACATTCCTGAAGCAATCTAAGGAAGGGAATTTTCAAACCCTGGAAATACATACTTAAGTATTCTGAATTTAATCACACTGGGATTAATGTTGGCAGCAGATAAAATCAGTCTACACCACTTTCCTTGGAGGAAATTAAACCCCTGGCATCTCTTGTCAAACTAATATATCTTTAGTCCTGGGTCACTGATTTACTTGAAGTCTGGAATATTTGCATTGGATGTATGAACAATATAAATGAAAAAGCAGTTGCACATATGAGCCAACAAACATCAATAATTTAATTATTTTCCTCCATGGCAGATAGGGAGCATAACTTATGGGGCCAGTGGGGTCATTAAAATAAGCTTTTCTCTCTTGGCTAATAAATTTGATGAAAATACTTCATCTTTGCCAGGGCAATATTCCTAGAAAAGCTTTTCTAAGCCCAAGTAAGTTTAACACTCCTTCAAATTTCATGGTCTAATCATGTGCAAAGACTCCTCTATAATTCCATAATTCTCCGGTGAGGGACAGGGGAAAAAAATACGTCTTTGGTCTATAAAGAACGGAGGTTTAACCCAATATAGAGATCAGTCATGCAGGTTAACCTCCCAGCTCTTCCACTTAGCTATGTGCACACCACTATACAAAGTTTAAAATACCATCTCTGTCCTTGGGAACAGCTAAATGACTTTCCAAAGACCATAAATACCAGTTGGGGAAATTTGTATTCAGAGGAGTAAAAAAAAAAAATGGAAAGGGATTTGAGAGGCATAATAACATCTGCTAGGTTTGGAAAATATGATTTTCCTCAAGTCATTTTGTGTAATTCACCTCCAAGCTTAGAATAATGTTCCAATTTATTAGGCTCTGTTGTGGTTCCAGTTATTTTATTTTTAAACTGTAACCAGTTTTACTAATCTGTACAAAATTTTCTATTTTAATAAGAAATTAAATAAATTTACTTTCAGCACTTTTATGAGAAATAAATTTATGAATAATTTCTAAATTGTAAAAGAACAAATAGCTATTAACTAGCACATGGTTAAAATATGACTGAGAATCTTGTTTTTAGAGCTGAACACTGACTGGAGAATCAGTCTTAAGTTTCCCATCCCAAAATCCCCAAGAACCTTAAGACCATCATCAAAAATATATACCATATACATGTATCTGGTGTAAATGGTTAATGGATGGTCTGATCACAGGATTTCTGCCCTCCCAAATTGTGACCAGATGGATTACATGCAGATGATGGAATAAATTTTACTTTTCAAGCTGTTCTGGGACCACAAAAAGAGGACACAGTGTGGAAACCACGTTTCTGAGTTCCAGTTCCAGTTCACACATCTAAGTCACCTTGGACAAGTGCTGGATTTTCTAAGCCCTTCAGTTTCCTCATCTGTGAAATGTGAGTGGTAATATCTGATTGGGTTGCTAGAAGAATCAAAACTACAAGCTAACATTAGGCTGCAATCTGTAAAAAACAAGTACATCGGATCAATCATTCACTGTTCAAGCAGATATTCAGAGATAAGAAATAAGCATTGATCCAAAATATTAACAGATATATAAGAACAATCCATGAGAAGCCCACAGCAGAAAATCAATTACTGCTTCCTCTCTTATTTCTCTGCCTTTAGATATTTTTGCCTAATCCACTGTCCTCACTGCTACCAATGTCAGAAATTTCAAAAATATAAAGAACTCTCAAAACTCAACAGTAAGGAAACCATCCACCAAATTTAAAATGGGCAAAAAGCTTGAACAGAAACTTCACCAAAAGAGGATATACAAATGGATGGCAAATAAGCACAACGAAATATGTTCAATATCATTAGTGACCAAAAAAATGCAAATTGAAGTCAAAATGAGGTATCAGTATACATCTACAAGAATGGCTAATTTTTTATTGAAATAGCAAGTTTTGGGAGAATGCAGAGCAATGAGAACACTTACACACTGCTGGTAAAAATGCAAAATAGGAAAGCTATCCTGGAAAAAGGTTAGGCAGTTTCCTATAATTTTTTATAAAGTTGTACATATATATACAAGCAATCCCATTCCTTGATTTACCCTAGAGATATGAAAACATATCACACAAAAAAATCTGTTCACGAGAATTTATAGTAGCTCTATTCATAACCACCACAATTGAAAACATCACCAGAGTCCTTGAGCGGGTGATAGATTAACAGTGGTATATCCATACGAGTGGAGTATTATTCAACAATAACAAACTATTGCTATATACAACAAAGGCATTATGCTCAGTGAAAGAAGCTAGTCCCAGAAGTAAATATGCACTGTGATTCCACATGCATGACATTCTCAAAAAAAAAAAAACAAAACCAAAAACTGTAGTTATTGGAAACAAGTCAGTAGTTATCAAGAGTTATGTGTGGGTAACATTTTGACTCAGAGGACAGCACAGGGAGTTTTGGAGGTGATGGAACTGTTGGGTAGCCTAATTGTGATGATAGTTCCATTAATCTATACATGTGTTAAGATTAATAGAACTGTAAAAAGAAACATTTGGTTATACTGTAGGAAACTTTTTAATGAAATCTTAAAAATATTTTGTAAGGCATTCTACTATTTAAGAAATTTTAAGATTCTCTATTTTAAACAAAATAAATTCAGACTTCAAGGCAACCTTTCGTCTTTCATTTCCATAAATTCTCTCATCTTCCCTCAGCATATAATCAACAGGCAGTTGGTATTTGTTTAAGTCTCAGACTTCACATTTACATATATCTAACATGAAAGTTCAAATAGATGTTCAAATGGTTCTAAATATTCAAACATTTGCAAACATCTGGATAGACTTTTTTTTGCTTCCTCTAAATATTTGGCACTTTACCAAATTTAAAGTCTTTGTATATTTCCAATTCCTAAAGGAAAAATACTTTTTCATGTCAAATGAATTGCTGTCTTTATGCCTTTTAGTATCAAAGTTGTCAGTATTTCCAGGTCAATGTTCATGAGTTTTTATTATTTTTGAATGTTCAGCTACAGAAAAGTCATACCGTTGCTAACTTTTTTTTTTTTGTCTTTTTTCCTTTTAGGGCCACACCCACAACATATGGAAGTTCCCAGGCTAGGGGTCGAATCGGAGCTGTAGCTGCTGGCCTATGCCAGAGACACAGCAATGTGGGATCCAAGCCTCATCTGCAACCTACACCACAGCTCATGGCAACACTGGATCCTCAACCCACTGAGCAAAACCAGGGATTGAACCTGAAATCTCATGGTTCCTAGTCAGATTCGTTAACCACTGAGCCACGATGGGAACTCCCATTACTAACTTATATTGATAACATTACCTCTCCTTCTCCCTCTCTCCTTCTCCCTCTCTCCTTCTCCCTCTCCCTCTCACCATAAACTTGAACTGTTGAAATCTCACGTAGGCTAACATTTGGAGGGGTGCCCGGCCTGGTCCTCCACTTCTATGTGAATTGTCACACTCATGCATAGGTTTAAGTTCCAGCAGATAGCCATCATTATATCCTCTGACAGATTTTTCAAGGTTCTCTTTAATATAGACTGAACCCATGAGTGACTACCCAAAGAACCTTGGCCAGAAAAACTGCCAAGTGAACAGCAGTTGAATACCCTATAAATTCAACATAAAACACCCCCAATAATCTTGCTATGAACAGAGCTATAATTGTGGTCTGTTCAGTAATCATTGAACATTTAAGGGGAAATCTTAAAAGTACAATAACAGGGTTCAGCAGAGACATACAAGGTATGAAGAAGTAGGAAGTTTTCCCTATTAAAATCACGTTCACCCACACATAACTTTGTTCTGGAGGAGTTATTCAAAGGAACTGGGCAGATAGCCTGACTCCCAAATAGCCATCCCATAAACTTTCCAGAGCTTAAAATTCTACCAATTCCTTGTCACTGTCAGTCTAGAGAAAACAACTACCTAGAAAAGGTATGGGCTTTTAATTGCAATGCTTAAGTTAGGAAATGAAAACATTCCTAAGTATGAAAAAAATTTATGAACAAATAAGACTCTATAGGAAAATACCCATAAGCAGTAGGAAATCAGAGAGAAAATTGGAAAAGCATTAAAAAGCTTTTAGAGAAACTGAAACTTAGACTGAGCTCTGAGCTCTGATGACTCCCATACAAAGAAGAAAAGAGTTCCTTCTAAGTAGGACGTCTTTTAAGAATAAGAGATGCTGACAGGTATGAGAGCACAACTGTGAAATGAAACACATAACCCAAAGGAAGAGCCACGACATCGATTTAAACAAATGACTAAATATTCCTCTTTCCTTTAGCCGAATTACTGGAATATGATTTTAAATACGAAAGTATATTACCAATGAAGTGTAAACAGATGTCTCACATGAGGTTTAAAACTAAGATTAACTGATTGTTTTCTGAAATGCAGTGTGAGTACCATCAAAGTGACTAGAGGATATAGCTTTTCCTCAATCGCTAGGATGCTAGGATTGCTGTGCTATCTAACTCACATATGATTGAATGAAATGCACACACAGAGTAAAAAATGAGAAAAGACAGAACATTTATTTTTTAAAAAAAGAAAAAAATGTTGCCTGCCATCTTGAAGCAATAGTAATTTTAAACATATATTCATCATATTTGGAGCAAAGGAAACTATATCAGAAATGACTGGGGAAATTCCCAAGAGACCCAATCTGGTATTTTTTTTTTTTTAAGGACAGTATATTTCAGACACTTCAAGGAGAAAGGTCAGACATGCATAAAAGGTTAGGAAGGGAAAAAAAAAATCTGTTTTCATTCTCATCTTTCCCCTTTCTTGATTAGCATCAGAGAAAAGGGGCTGAAAATATTTCTTTAAAAATTTTAAGTTCACATTGTGGCTCAGCAGAAATGGATCTGACTAGTATCCATGAGGACACGGGTTCGATCCCCGCCCTTGCTCAGTGGGTTAAGGATCAGGTGTTACCATGAGCTGTGGTATAGGTTGCAGATGCAGCTCAGATCCCGCTTGCTGTGGCTGTGGCCAGCAGTTGCAGCTCCAGTTCAACCCCTCGCCTGGGAACCTTCATATGTTGTGGGTGCAGCCCTAAAAAGACAAAAAAAAATTAAGTAAAATAATATATTGTAAGTATGAGCTACACTCAAATCAGATGGTGGGTTAAAGCCTGGTATTCCTAATGACTGACTGACTTTTAAAGAAATAGAGTTTCCACTAGTCTAATTTTTGTCATCTAGCAACCTACATAGATTTGCCATCAAAGAACTCAGAAACCAAGTCTCATTTCATCTTGCCTGGACAGAAAGATATCAAAAATATTTGCTAGATGAGAAAAATGAGAATAAAAGTTTCTGGAAGAAGTTCAAAAATCAATAGGAAGCTTTATTAAATCATTATGCTATAGAAAAATTGAATATTCGATGACTACACATGAAATGCTTATATCTATATTTTTCTAAAATATTTGTACTCCTTCCAAAGTTAATACAGAAGATGCAAAGAGAAGTAGCAGGATGTAACATTTGTCTACTGCTGTGTAACAAATGATTCCCAGCATTTAATGACTTAAAACAACATTTATTATCTCACAGGATAATAAATGAGACAGGAATCCAGGTGCAACTTAAATAGGTTCTCCATTTCAGAGTCACAGGCTGAAATCAAGGTTTTGCCTGGGGCTTGACTGAGGAAGGATTTGTTTCCAAGCACACTTCCATGGTTTTTGGCATAAATTACTTCCTCACAGCTGTTGACCGGTGGCTGCCCTCAGTCCCTTGCCATGTGGGCCTTTCCATAAAGCAGCTCACACATGGAAACTTGCTTCATTAATGCAAGTGAGTAAGAAAGAGTGCAAACAAGACAGAGGTACCAGGGTTTTATTATTATTTTAATTATTATTTTATTATTTTTTAATTATTTTATTATTGTTTTACTTATTATAATTACAAATAATAATTATTTTATTATTTTCATTCCCAGACATCCCATTACTTTCACCATATTCTACTCATCAGAAGTGAGTTACAAGGACCAGTACACACACAAAAAAGGACGGTGGTACACAGGGCATGAATAACAGGAAGCAGAGATCATTGGGAGCTATTTTGGAAACTGTCTACAATACAGAATTCAGAAAGCAATTTGGCCAAAACCTAAGGATTAAGAGGCACTAAATGCATAGTCCACTTATGAAAGAGAACCACCAAAAGGATAGAGTCAGGAAGTTTCAAAGTTCCCTTCATGGCTCAGAGGTTAACGAATCCGACTAGGAACCATGAGGTTGAGTGTTTGATCCCTGGCCTTCCTCAGTGGGTTAAGGATCTGGCATTGCCATGAGCTATGGTGTAGGTTGCAGATGCGGCTTGGATCCCACGTTGCTGTGGATCTGGGGTAGGCGGTGGCTACAGCCCCGATTTGACCCCTAGCCTGGGAAACTCCATATGCCACGGGAACGGCCCTAGAAAAGACAAACACACACACACACACAAAGTTTCCCTGGGAACACAAGCAGACCACAGAAATGGTTTTACTACCACAAGCATCTTTCCCTACCCACCTCTCCAACTTCTAGCAAAGGAGGCTGAAGAGGATTGGAAACATGAGGAAGCAATTACTCTTCCCACTTCCTATTTTCATCCACAGACAGTGTCACAGGCAAAGTAAGAGGGAAGACTCAAAGGAAATTACTATAGAGACTGGGGATGCTTGCAATAAAGTATGATCACTATTCAGTTGAGTAATGGAGTTATAGCCAAGAAAGAGAGTTTGCTGATTCCTGCACCTACAGAGAAGAAAAGGGAGCTGGAGAAAGAAGACAGGCAGAAGGTGTGGAATGCCCTGCAGGTGAGCAACCTTCATTTCCACTATTTAGCACACTCAAAGTAGGTAGGTTTCCCGTAGATCAGATATCATGGACGGTAGCTGGGCTGTAGCCATTTTGCTTATACAGCCCTAAAAAATGTCAATGCAGGATAAAAACACGCCACACACATGTGTAGGCACATACACGTACCCACAGGTGTAAGAGACTGTGGGGGAATACCAGTGGCAGCAACTGAAAGCAAAAACTTGGGTGGAAGTGATGAAGTTGAATTTGTAGCCATCAAGGTAGGAAGCTATACAGTGAACAGGCCCCAGAGCTTCCCTAAGCCCCTGACCCACCTCACACACAGACACACAAGACAGCTAAAAACTCGACACTACCACACAGAGGGTGTAGATGACTAATACTTGTTAAGCAGAGAAGCAGCAGTAACTCAAAGGAAGGAAACTACCAGAGTGATCTCTTTTCTAAAGAAATCTCCTTTTTACCCATACTAACACTTTGGGGCCTGCTGTGGAGAAGGGGAGAGGAAGAACTTGGAATGAGATTTCAACAGTATCAAACCTTTAAATATTTAATGTGACTAGGAAGTTACACAATCTGACCCAGTTCTGTTGACAAACAGCAAAGGGAGAGTCAGGAGATTCTAGCTGAAAATAAGAATAAAACCAATTAAGGCTGGTTTCACTTTTGTACTGTAAAGAGTTACACTATTCAATGAATCATCAATTCTAGTTTTTCGATTGAACATTTTTCACCACAAATAACCAAGAGCATAACAACTATAAAACAATTATTATATTTATAACAATATATTGACAACAATTTTAATACAAGGCCCAATTCTTTTTATTCAGGTTATATTTAAGTTTTCTTTTGGATTACACTACAATTTTTCCTTAATGCCTTAAAAACTGGAATTAGGAATCAGGTGGATCAGGTGGAGGGAACAATCAATGTATACTCAAAAAGGACCACAACTTTTGTGTTTCCTGTTTGCATAATTCTATAACTTAAGTCAGATTCATTTTTTTATTTCAAAATATTTAAAACCATGCAAAATATAATTATTCGCTAACACCCATTTAGGCACGAAGGGTATGTAAAAAAATAGAAGTAAACACACAAAATAGAGAATAAAACAGAACAGAAAAATAACATTAAATCAATGCTAAGAATAAGAAAAGAGTTTACTGGAGGCCATGCATTTAGGCATACTTCATAGTAAAAATTAAAACTTGCTAGACACTAATATTATCTTTAAGTTTATTAAGTACATATAGCTTGACCAATTATTTTAAGAAATAACCTTGGTACATTTTATAGTTCTATTTCCCCTCACCCCAACATGTCTATAAATCATTTAAGATGCAATGGAATGGAGACTTAGCGTATATAACTGAGTGAGACGTTTATGGGGTCATTTCTCCTGAAGTAAATCAGTTGGAACTTCAAGCCATGGCATTTAATTACTTTCTTTACTAGCTAAATCCAACCAAGGAAAAGTATTTTACTACGCAGCATTGCATCATATCTACAATGCTCTAGGTTTATATACTGAAGGAGATATGTAACTGACCAAACAGGAGCAGTTATAGCTCTAGTACTACAAGCGTTCTTATTACTTAAATATATCAAGACAGACTACTCTTGACTAATAAATTAGAATATTAAGATATCCTTGAGTGCATATGTGAGTTCAGTAATATCTTGTTGCAAGTTTTTTTTATTGCTTGTGATATATAAATCCTCATGTATTGGTTATTTCTTATTTACTTACTGTGGGGAAAAGGTCTTATTAAAACATCTGTAATCAACCAATGCATAATATTTTCTGTGTTTTTAAAATGTACAGTCATGTGAATGAACTCCAAGTACTCTTTTGCAACTTGCTTTTCACTACACATCGTGTTTTTAGACACACACCAATTTCTGGGGAAGAGGAGAGAAAAAGAAGGGAGAAGGAAGGTGATTTCACTTTCTTTGTAATTTCTATTTCTTTGAAATGAGGGTAGGGAAAGAAAGAGGAGGAGGGGCAAGTGGGCGAAAGTACACAGGAAGACAAAGAGATTAGAAGCAAATATGTTTTACCACAGCAAAGGAAATCATAAAAAAAAAGACAACTTACAGAATGCGAGAAAATAGTATCAAATGATGCAAAAGACAAGGGCTTAATCTCTAATATATACAAACAACTTATACAACTCAACATCAAAAAAGCCAACAACCCAATGGAAAAATTGGCTAAAGACCTGAATAGACATGTCTCCAAAGAAGATATACAGATGGCCAACAAGAACATGAAAAAGTATTCAACATCACTAATTATTAGAGAAATGCAAATCAAAACTACCATGAGGTATCACCTCACACCAGTCAGAATGGCCATCATTACTAAGTCCACAAATAACAAATGCTAGTGGGGATGTGGAGAGAAGAGAACCCTCCTGCACTGTTAGTGGTTGTACCAATTTACATTCCCACCATGAAAAACAGTATGGAGGTACCTTAGAAAACTATACATAGAACTACCATATGACCCAGCAATCCCACTCTTGCATGTGTTTTTCTTTTTTATTTATTTCCCCAATACATAATTTTTTTTTCTACCACTCTTGGGCATATACCTGGACAAAACATTCCTTAAAAAAAGACACATGAACCCACATATACACTGCAGCACCATTCACAATATCCAAGACATGGAACCAACCCAAATATCCATTGACAGATGATTGGATTAAGAAGATGTGGTGTATGTACACAATGGAATACTACTCAGCCATAAAAAAGAACAAAATAATGCCATCTGCAGCAACATGGATGGAACTAGAGACTCTCATATTGAGTGAAGTGAGAAAGAGAAAGACAAATACCATATGATATCACTTATATCTGGAATCTAATATACGGCAGAAATGAACCTTTCCACAGAAAAGAAAATCATGGACAGGGAGAACAGACTTGTGGTTGCAAAGAGGGGCAGGGAGCAAGTGGGATGGACTGGGAATTTGGGGTTAATAGATGCAAACTATTGCCTTTGCAATGGATAAGTAATGAGATCCTGCTGTATAGCACTGGGAACTATGTCTAGTCACTTATGATGGAGCATGATAATGTGAGAAAAAAAATGAACACACGTATGTGTGACTGGCTCACCTTGCTGTACAGTATAAAGTTTGACAGAACAATGTAAACCAGCTATAATGGAAAAAATAAAAATTATTATTAAAAAAGTAACAATAAAATGTATTTAAAGTAACTCCTTTTTCTGTTTGGCAAAAATTTGTAAATATTTTTTTACCCTCCCTAAAAAAATAAAGACAGGAAAGAAAAAGCTAATATGGCCAAATCTTATTTCTCTGATTTTGGAAGGGGATAAGTAGGTATCAGTTACATTTTTATACTGTACTGTATGATTCAACACCCTTAGCAATTTTTTAATTTTTATCATCCTTTAAACAAAAGTTGTATCTCATGTCACAGAACCATATTTTAAGCAGGTTATCAGTTCCCAAACTGTATTAACAACCACATTCTAATTAGAAGTTCTAGACTACTGGTTAAAACTGATCTCTCAAAATAGTCCACCTCTACTTATCTGGGAACTTATCGAGTTCAAGATATTCATATTTGAATAAAATTCTACCGTTTAAAAAGTGCTTCTAGAGATTTTCTCTTTGACACATTTTGCTGGACCGTACGTATTATAATGTTTCAGTATTTTTGTAATATTTCATTTGTTGGTCCCTTTGGAAATAAAATCCATGAAACAGCATCCTAATCTAAAAGACAAACGTTTCTAAAGTGAAATATGCCTTGGGCTGAAGCTTTTAGATATTTGCTAAGACTTCTTATAAGGATGTTAATCAATAATTGGTACTGCCTGATAGCAGTGAATGGATTAGGTATGTAGGTACATCTAAAATGAATTTAAAAACAAGAATTTGATCACTGCCTTGGGAACAAAGGCAAGTGTGGCTACCCTTCATGCTAATCAAGAGCTGCCAGAGCTTCTGTAACCCATAAACCAACACTAGTACAAACCACATCTATTCAACTGCCTGAGTTCAGATGCAATGCACTGCGTTCTTTGTCCTTAGATAGTAAATACATGGCAACCTTCAATTTGTTGACAGACTCTTGATTTGAGTTCCTTATTGTCTTATAAATAGCCCCTTGGTTTCTCTGTGACATTCGTGGGCTCCTCTGAGTATCTTGTGCCAATTTTCAATTTAACTTCATGGCAGTAATCATAGGAAGTAATTATAGGATTCTGTCATAAAGTGTAATATTCCACAGGAAGCAGAAGAAAATATGATATGGAGTCAGGGTCTACTTTCCCAACTTCCTTTTCTCTATATTATCTTTACCTCCATAACGTACAGATATACTGGAATTTCTATAGCGTTTGGAATAACTCAAGGGAATAATGATATAAGACCAGACTTAACATTATATATTAAATGTGATTTTCCTCATAGTTTCTTATCTGGCAGGAGATAGAGAGAAGGATCCAAGTATTTCTAGATGGCATCTCTTGTCCCAGGTGAGCTCTTTCCTCTCGGTCCTCCCCTTAAACTGCCTCAATCTTTCCAACCTTACTTAGGAGAATTTCCATTCTCTAAGAATTCTACCCTGTATCCAAAGACATTGTTTTGTTTTGTTTTTTTGTCTTTTGTCATATTTAGGGCTGCACCCGCAGCACATGGAGGTTCCCAGGCTAGGGGCATGATCAGAGCTATAGCCGCTGGCCTACTCCAGAGCCACAGCAACTCGGGATCCAAACCACATCTGCGGCCTACACCACAGCTCACGGCAATGCCAGATCCCTAACTCACTGCACGAGGCCAGGGATTAAACCCGCAACTTCATGGTTCCTAGTCAGATTCGTTTCCACTATACACGGACAGGAATTCCTCAAAGACACTGATTTCACTTCAAGATCCATCCCTCCTTCTCCCAGTGGTACATTTCCAAAGTGCAAGTAGGTGTTTCAACAGGCTTTTAACCAACACCCCTTGTCTGGGGACAGTGCATCTTTAAAATTACTTATACACATACACACACACGCACAGCTAACAAGCATTAATTCTGAAAGTCAATACTATCTAAAGTCAAGAGGATGAAAGATATTTCTATAACTATCTCATAATATATTCCTCTCCCTCAAAATAGCCAGTATTTTTCTTTCTTTTTATGGCCGCACCTTTCATGGCATATACAAGTTCCCAGGCTACAGGTCAAATCAGAGCTGCAGTTGTTGCCTATGCCACAGCTACATAAACACAGATGAACCCGAGCCACACCTGAGACCTGTGCTGTGGCTTGAAGCAATGCTGGATCCAAACCCAAGGGACTGAACCTGCATCCTCAGGGACATTATGGCAGGTTCTTAACCCACTGAGCCACAACAGGAACTCCCAAAAGAGCCAGGGTTCTGTTTCTTCATCATCATTCAAACTGTGCCTAAGTAAGGAAGGCACTTGTACTGTGTCACATGCCTATTAACAACTGTCTCCTTAAGGCACAAAGAGACTCCTGAGAGATACTCAGAAATGCTTAGTGGGAGTTCCCGTCATGGCGCAGTGGTTAATGAATCCGACTAGGAACCATGAGGTTGCGAGTTTGATCTCTGGCCTTGCTCAGTAGGTTAAGGATCCAGCGTTGCCGTGAGCTGTGGTGTAGGTTGCAGATGCGGCTCGGATCCCGAGTTGCTGTGGCTCTGGCGTAGGCTGGCGGCTAGGCTCTGATTAGACCCCTAGCCTGGGAATCTCCATATGCTGCGGAAGTGGCCCTAGAAAAGGCAAAAAAAAAAAAAAAAAAAAAAAAGAAATGCTTAGTGAAGTGTACTGCTAATAAGTTTTACTAATTAGCTGTGGTCGTTTACACACAGTCAGGGCACTAGAGTCTTGCAGACATGGTGAGCTCTATGCAGAGCTGAATTTAAGAAATTACAGTTTATCTTCTGGAATTATCATCTCTCGCCCATCTTCCCCCTACACCAATGCATACACACCCAGGACTCTTATTCTCTTCAAATACACTCTATGCACTAAATTCTAGCTGTTTCCTCCAATTCTGTGCCTCCTCCCTCACCGACTCCCATTCTAAGTTACCTGTATGCAACTGCTCTCTGCACTTAGCACTTCCAGGAAAAGACGTAATAAATGGTTTTCATATAAGGGTTGTAACTATTTGAAGCTTAATTTTGTTATCCCTCCCCAGGATCATTAGCTCAAAGCCATGCAACATTAATAGTAGAGTTTCATGTACCAGTGATATGCTAACAGGAAAGAAATATTGGTACCCTAAAATCTCACTAAATAGAGGATACTCACTCATTCCCAGTAGGTAAATAATCCTGTCTATTTCTCTAGGGTGGCAAATTATTTTCATAAGACATGGCTTAGTATCTTGAATAAAGATTAACATCTAAAAAATTTATGAAACTTATTCTTGAAGATTAATTTACATTCACTGTACATGTTTGCAATTGCCTTTTTTTTTAAACCAGTGCCATTTGGGTTTTCATGATCACTACTCTATTGAAGCTATTCTCACCAAAATTATCAATTTCTTTTTTGCTAAACCCCTGGAGAATTTTATGACTTCAGATTAACTTCTCTGTAGCTGTTGACACTTTTGATCATTTTTCCTTCTTAAAACTCTTCTTAGGTTTCTGTAGTTCTCCTCTCCTCATGTTCCTCCTATTTGTTTCATCCTTCTCAATATCCTTGTGGAATCTCCTCTTTTACTCTTCCCTTAAATGTCAGAGTTATACAGGGTTCTTTCTTTAGCTCTTATTTTGCTCTGAAACTCTTCCTAGTATGACTTTCTCTGTATATATACATACATACATATACACACATATATATATGGTTAAAGTAATTATATAACATGGTATATATGGTAGTATTTATGATATATATGAATGTGTGTCTATATATATTATGTATGTATAAATTTGCCAATGATTCTCACATATATTACTTTAACCCTGATCTCAATCTCCACATATTTCTAACATTCTACTAAATGTTTCCACTAGGATATTCCACAAAGACCTCAAACTCAGCACACACAGAATTCATTATTTTTTTCCAAAAAAAAAAAAAAAATCAGCCCACTTCTTAGGATCTCAACTCCAATGAATGGTATTTCCACTCACCCAAGTGCCAAAGCCAAAACTTTAAGAGTCTCATAACGTTTTTCTTTCCATTAGCCTCCTAATCTAATCAAGTACCAAGCCCTGTTGATTCTAGCTCCTTAGTACCTTTCCAAGAATCCTTTCATTACCAGCCCCAATGCCACTTCTTTCACATCATTAATCTCTCTTCTGGATAACTATGTGAGGCAAATGCATATCCTAACAGTTAAAAGCATGGATTCTGGGGCCAGGTTGACTGCATTCAGATCCCAGCTCTGCTTCTTACCAACTGAACAATCTTGGAAAATTCTTAATCTCTCTGTTTTATTAAAAAGCAAGGATAAGAAAAATAAGCAACTCACCTCAAAATGTTGCTCTGAGGACTAAAATTAATATACATAAAGTGCTTACATGTATTTACACTAAGTGCCAGGGAGAGTGCCTGGCATATAGTGAGCACTCATTAAATGTGAGCTATTATTAGCAAGACAACAGCCACCTGACTGGTTTACCTTTCTCTAGCTCAGTGCTTTTCAATCTGTTCCCCAGCTGGCAGCCAGTGTAAACTTTCTAAAATGAAACAGATTATGTCATTCCTGGCTTTAAATACACAGTGTCAAAATCACTCATAAAGCACCCCTGAACTCTTCAAGACTGATATTGCCCTTATGAGTTCCAATGACATCTTTTGTATACCCACATTATAGCACAGAGGACTGAATTGTATTTTCCTGCTCATCTATCTGTCCTATGAAACTCTAAGCAACCCATTGCCACACAGCAGGACCCCATTGCCCATCCATTCCAAATGTTAGTTTGCATCCACCAACCCCAAATTCCTTGTCCATCCTACTCCCTCCCTTCTTACCAATGGCAACCATAAGTCTGCGCCCATGTCTGCGATCTCTTTCTGTTTTGAAGATAGGACCATCTGTGCCATATTTTATTTTTTTTAATGATTTTTATTTTTTTCCATTATAGCTGGTTTACAATGTTCTGTCAATTTTCTACTGTGCAGCAACATGAGCCAGTCACACATACATGTATGCATTCTTTTTCTCACATTATCCTCCAACATGCTCCATCATAAGTGACTATAGTTCCCAGTGCTATACAGCAGGATCTCATTGCTTATCCATCCCAAAGGCAATAGTTTGCATCTATTAACCCCAGAATCCAAGTCCACCCCACCTGCTCCCTTCTCCCCCTTGGCAACCATAATTCTGTTCTCCAACTCCATGAGCTTATTTTCTGTGGAAAGGTTCATTTTCACTGCATATTCGATTCCAGACACAAATTATATCATATGGTATTTGTCTTTCTTTCTGACTTACTTCACTTAGCATGAGATCTCTAGTTCCATCCATGTTGCTGCAAATGGCATTATTTTTTTATTTTTATGGCTGAGTAGTATTCCATTGTATATATGTGCCATATCTTCTTAATCCAGTCATCTGTCAATAGACATTTAGGTAGTTTCCATGTCTTGGCTGTTGTGGATAATGCTATGATAAATATAGAGGTGCATGTATCTTTATGAATGAAAGTTTTTGTCTGGATATATGCCCAGGAGTGGGATTACTGGATCATATGGTAGTTCTATATTTGGTTTTCTGAGGTACTTTCATACTGTTTTTCATAGTGGTTGTACCAATTTACATTCCCACCAACAGGGAAAAAGGGTACCCTTTTTACCACATCCTCTCCAGTATTCATTGTTTGTTGACTTTTTAATGACAGCCATTCTGACTGGTGTGAGGTGGTACCTCATTGAGTTTTTTGATTTGCATTTCTCTAATAATGATGTTGAACATCTTTTCATATGTCTGGTGGCCATCCATATCTCTTCTTCAGAGAAATGGCTATTTAGGACTTCAACCCATTTTTCAATTAGGCTTTGTTGGCTTGTTGTTGTTGAGTTGTTATGAGTTGTTTATATATTTTGGCGATTAGGCTCTTGTCTGTTGAATCATTCGTAAAGATTTTTCTCCTGTTCTGTGGGTAATCTTTTCTTTTTTTTTTAATGTTTTCCTTTTCTGTGCAAAAGTTTCTAAGTTTAACTAAGTCCCATTGGTTTATTTTTGTTTTTCTGACCTTATTCTAGGAGGTGGATCAAACAAGATATTGCTGTGATTTATGTTGAAGAGCTTTCTCCTTGTATTTTCCTCTAGGAGTTTTATAGTATCTGGACTTACATTTAGGTCTTTAATCCATTTTAAGTTTATTTTTGTGTATGGTGTTAGAGAATGTTCTAATTTCATTCTTATACATGTAGCTGTCCAGTTTTCCCAGCACCACTTACTGAAGAGACAATCTTTCTTCCACTGTATGTTCTTGCCTCCTCTGTCATAGATTAGTTGACCATAGGTGCTTGGGTTTATTTCTGGACTTTCTATCCTGTTCCATTGATCTATATTTCTGGTTTTGCATCAGTACCATATTGTTTTGATAACTGTAGCTTTGTAGTATTGTTTGACATCAGCGAGCTTAATTTCTCAATTTTCGTTTTTCCTCCTCAATATTGCTTTGGCTATCTGGGGTCTTTTGTGTTTCTGCATAAATTTTAAAATATTCTGTTCTAGTTCTGTGAAGAAGGTCCTTGGTAATTTGATAGGGATTTTATCAAATCTGTGGATTGCCTTGGGCAGTATGGTCTTTTCGACAACATTTATTCTTCCAATCCAAGAGTATGGTATATTTTTCCATCTGTTTGTGTTGTCTTTGATTTCTTTCATCAGCATTGTAGTTTTCAGAGTACAGATCTTTTGTCTCTTTAGGTAGGTTTATGCCTAGGTATTCTATTTTTGATGTAATGGTAAACGGGATATTTTCTATAATATCTCTTTCTGAGCTTTCATTGTTAGTATATAGAAATGCAATTGACTTCTGTGTATTCATTTTGTATCCTGCAACTTTGCCAAATTCATTGATGTGTTCTAACAGTCCTCTGGTAGTGTCTTTAGGATTTTCTAGGTATAGTATCATGTCATCTGCAAACAGTTATAGTTTTACCTATTCTTTCCCAATTTGGATTCCTTTTATTTCTTCTTCTCTGATTGCTGTTGCCAGAACTTACAAAACTAGGTTGAATAGCAGTGGTTTAACAAAGAGCTAGAAGACCTAAAGAACAAGAAAACTAAGATGGATATCCCAATATCTGAGATGAAAATACACTAAAAGGAATAAACAGCAGGATAATGGAGGCTGAAGAATGAATATGTGTCATGGAAGACAGTGGTAGAAAGCAATGCCACACAAAAAAAAACTAAAGAAAAAAAGAGTGAAAAGAACTGAGGAGAGTCTAAGAAATCTCTGGGATAACATTAAAGGTACCAACATTCACATCATAGGGGCCCAGAAGGAGAAGAGAGCAAGAAAGGTCCAGAGAAAATATTCAAAGACATTATAGCCAAAAAATTCCCTAATATGGGAAAGGAAACACTCACTCAAGTTGTGGAAGCACAGAGAATCCCACATGGGATTAAACCAAAGAAGAAACAGAGCAACACACATACCAAACTGAAAAAAATTAAAATGCAAAGAAAAAAATATTAAAAGCCATGAGGGAAAAGCAACAAATAACATACAAGGGAATGATCATAAGGATCACAGGTGATCTTTCAGCAGAAACTCTGCAAGCTAGAAGGTAGTTGCAAGATATATTTAAGGTTATAAAGGAGAGGAAACAAGAACTATGAATACTATAACCAGCAAGGCTCTCACTCAGATTTGATGGAGAGAGCAAAAGCTTCTCAGGCAAGCAAAAGCTAAGAGAATTCAGGACCTCCAAACCAGCTCTACAACTACTCAAGCAGAAAAGAAAAAGGCACAATCAGAAACAAGAAAATTTCCAATGGAAAAACTCACTGGTAAGTACAAAGATAACAAAGGTATAAAATTAATCATTGACAAATATGATATTAAAAACTAGCAAACATGAGAAGACAAATGCAGAATATTGAAAATGCATCTGAAAATAAGAGAACCACAACCCAAAACAATTCTGTACATACATGGTTGGTTATATCCAAATCTAATGGGACCCACAAGCCAAAAAACTATATGGACACACAAATTTAAAAAAAGAAAGATAAAGGCATGATGCTCTTTGACATCAGTCTTAGTAATATTTTTCTTGATGTGACTCCTCAGACAAGAAAACAGAAGTAAAAATAAATGTGACTACCTCAAACTAAAAAGCAATTGCACAGTGAAGAAAACTATTAAAGACAGCCTACTGAAGGGGAGATATCTGTAAATGATAAATTTGATAAGGGGTTAATATCCAAAATACACAAAGAACTCATACAACTCAACGTCAAAAAAAAAAAAAAATTAACAGCCTGAGTTAAAAACACAAAGACCTGAATAGCTATTTCTCCCAAGAAGACATGCAGATGACTAAAAGGTACATTGAAAGGTTCTCAATACCTCTAATCGACATGGTTATGCAAATCAAAACCATGATGACATTTTGCTCACACCTGTCAGAATTGCCACTATCAAAAAGAAAAGAAATAACAAGTATTGGGGAAGACATGGAGAAAAGGGAACCCTTATCCACTGCTAATGAGAATGTTAATTGGGAAAAAAGTATAAAAGCACATCAAAATTTTAAAAGTAGAAGTACTATATATGATACAATCTAGCATTTCACATTGGATATTTTTGAAAGAAAACAAAAACATTAATTTTTTTTTAAATGTATGCACCCCTGTGTTCATTGCAGCACTATTTAAAATAGCCAACATATGGGAACAACTTAAGTGTTCATATGGATGGATGGATAAATAAGTCATAAATATTTTATGACTAATATTCCATTTTCATAAAAATGATTAATATTCCATTTATTGATGAAATAATCCAACTTGAGAAAAATATTCTAACATTTGAGTATATAGCACATCCTCCAAAGTATTAAAGGGAATGGGCAAGACATGTCTCTGAGGTCCACTGAGAACATCAGCTACGTGAGGCCCTGGGAAAGTGGACACCAAGTTGGGAAGCAGGATTTGAACTGAGCAGCAGGTGAGAGAGAGCCAGATAGACAGACATGATTTTTGCTCTGGAAAGCATGAAACAAGCAACTTGAAATGAGAAATCATCCCTCGATGATAATGATGATAATAATAGTACATAGCACACTAATAGTGTGTCATGCAAGCCTGTTCTAACACTGACATATCATTTAATTCTAACAACAAACCCATGAGATAGTCACTATCCCAATACAGATAGGAAATTCAAGCATGCAAAGTATAGTAACTTGCCCAAGGTTACACAGTTTCTAAGTGACTGAGCTGACATTTGAACACAGGCTCATTCTACAAAATATCATGCTACATATCCCAGCATCTCCCTAAGCAATTCTGAGTCATGACTAACATTCCTTCTCAATAAATTGCACTGTTTTCCTACATAGGATAATGGGGAAGATGACAAAATAACAAGTAACAAGCATTAAGAGTATTTTGACAAGGGAGGTTCAGGGAGCTGGAGAATCAGGACAAGAACAGTAATAAGGAAAAGGCTCCTCAGAGAAATGAAGATGAACCCAGAAACAGGAGTAGGAATTTTCCTGAAAGAAGGGGAAGATGGATTCATACATGTGTGAGAAACTAATGAAATCTTATAAAGCTAGAGCTAAGAAAGCAAGGTAAAATAACAGATTAGGCTGGAGACAAAGTAAGCGACAAAAACAAAAACAAAAACAAAAAAACAGTAGAATGAAAAAAGCAATGAAAAGCCATTAGAGGGTGATGTGCAAAGGTAATCGTCTCATAGCTACAGTATGGAGACTAGATCAAGAAGAGAAAAGCATGGAAGCACAAGATGAAGCTGGAAGGAAACTATTTTAGAGATGCTAGTGTGGAGAAGATGGGATGGAGAGAAGAAAAGGTATTTGAGAGATGTTTATGAGACAGGATCCACAGAACTTATGTAGTGGAGGCAGTTAGGTAAGAGACAGCAAGAAGCCAAGGGTGACACTCAGGAAGCAGCATAAAGAGAGCAATGGTAAACCCACAACATTGTACCTTTGCCATCAGCATCTGATGGAAAATTACAAACAGAAATATAAAGTGTGCTCATGTTTGGCAGCTAATACCACTGATCAATTGATTTATGAGAACAGATGAAGACATTTATCAGAAAAATATTGACATTTGAGATGCAGAACATTAAAAGATAAGAACAGAGGAACAACTGCTCAAATTGTGAATATATGCATATGGGAAATATTTTGATATGCCAAGAAGGTAGCACAAAAAACTAAAGCAGAAATTCGGGAATTTAAATGCAGAAGAGGTGTAAGAGTCAGTACTAATGAATCTTACACCCGCATCTCTTTTAGTTAATATTTTTAAACTTGGAGGAGAGTAGTTATTAGAATATATGGGCAAGAATCAGCAATGAGCCAGAAAAGAATCAAGGACCCACTCCCTGAAAATGATGAAAACAAGGAATTTGTACCTATCAGTGGTATCATCAAAATGAGTATACTACAAAAAACTGCCTTTTAAAGAAAATGAATTCAGGGCAAGAAAGATGTCCATCTTTGTTCCTGTGATCCACTATTACCCTTAAGAATATGAATTTCTGGGAGTTCCCGTCATGGCTCACTGGAAACGAATCCGACTAGGAACCATGAGGTTGCGGGTTTGATCCCTGGCCTTGCTCAGTGGGTTAAGGATCTGGTGTTGCCATGAGTTGTGTAGGTCACAGATGTGGCTACATTGTTGTGCATTGCTGTGACTGTGGCATAGACTGGCAGCTATAACTCCGATTTGACCCCTAGCCTGGGAACCTCCATGTGCCATGGGTTCAGCCCTAAAAAGCAAAATAAATAAACAATAATAATAAAAAAGAATATGAACTTCTGGGATTTGAAACAGAGGCTATGAAAGCCTTCATAGTAACTTTTACTTACTACAATGTCAACTACTTAAAGTCATTTAAAATATATTGTTGAGCCCAATGGTAAATTTTAAAGAATACATTCATCTTCAAAATTAAGAATACATTAAAGATTCTATAGAAGTAAGATGGAAGTAGAAAAGCAGAGGTCTATTATTTTGTGTATGGGGAAAGATATGGTCTTATACACCTTCCCAACAGAGCTGCAATTCATATGATTCTTGTCTATGATATCCTTGTTACTTATACTTTGTTTGCTTTTTGTTTTGTTTTTTGCTTTTCATGGCTGCACCTATGGCATATGGAAGTTCCCAGGCTAGGGGCTGAATCAGAGTGCAGGTGTCAGTCAATGCCACAGCCACAGCAACATCTGCAATCTACACCATAGCTTGCGGCAACACAGGATCTTTAACCCACTGAGCAGAGCCAGGAATCGAACCCACATCCTCATAGCTACTAGTGGGGTTCATCACCTCCTGAGCCACAACGGACACTCCCTGTTACTTATATTTTGGAGATCATTGTCTACCCAAAATTTACATTCATTAAATATTAACTTATTCATTTCCCTTTCTTTATTCATCAAAAGCCCATGTTGCTGACGATTAGAAACACCAGTGCAAATGAATAACCACGCTGAATTAATGTAACTCCATACAAAAGCAAAGAACATGCTTGGCATTTTAGTTAGCTTGTGCAAGTTTACCAATCTTCAGTCCAATTAGGGTTTCTAAAATACTGAAAGTAGTTTACAAATCCCTATCAGTAACTTCAGGGACCCCAGCTGGGACAATGCTGCCAAAAGGTTGGTACTGACATCATCCAAGTGCACTGTTGTGTACTGGCTCTAAGTGGTGATGAACTTACCTAGGAGGCAATAGGGGGAAAGTTTCTCTGCAGCTTCCCAAAATGATAGGACAGTATGAAGAACTGACGAGAAAATCTGCATTACAACACACTGGGGTATCATAAGTGATTTGAGTTAAAAATGTTAAATTAGTAATTTGAATAGTCATCAAGCAGGAAAATGACACTTTATTAAGGAATTAAGGCCATTGTCCATTATTCCAACTATCTAAAAGAAGAAAGACAGGTATTTAAGAATACATTCATTTGTAAAACATTTTTTTCAATGTCTCTGTCATTATCAAGATTGTAGGGTGAAAGGGTTTGAAATTCTTGTTCTAAAATTTGTTTAACAAATACTACTCTTGATAATTCATAGAAATGGAAGGTTAGTGGAAATATTCAGGTTGCCTGGATTTGTCATTACAATTTTTTCTCTTTTACTCTGTAAATGAAATGATTCCTCACCCAGAGTAACTGTATGGCACCATGATATGGAATGAGGAATCTGAACACTTGTTTCAAGTCCAAATTCTCCTGTCAAAAAGCTGTGTCACTTTAAGCAAGAAACTTAAAGTCCATCGGCCTTGGTTTCCTTGTCCATTACATGAAGATTAACTGATCCTTTTAAGTATTAAGCCCTAACTATGAAGGAAGAAAGTACTCAAATTTTAGCCAAACATAACTTAAAAGCAAATCAAATCCTGAATGTCAACTAAAGAACTTAAGTATTATGTTTTCCTGTCACTCACTGCTTTCTGACCAAGCTGCTATTTCTAACTCAAGAACACTCCACGAAGGCAGGCCCACTGGGTGTTTGCTGATTAAAAAAAAAAAAAAAAAAAAAAAAAAAGAGCTTCAGATCTACAGTTAAATAACTGCCATTTCCACTTGGAATACACATACTTTACAACTGCAGAGTCCATTGTATCTGGTACCCACTACACTATCACTTACAACCTTTAGGAAATTTAAAATTTTACTGTTGATAAAACTATAATTGAACTTAGATAATTAAGTTTTTTTTTTTTTAATTACTCCTGCCAAAATCTCTTGGTAACCTGAAAGAGAAGCAACAGCAGTCACAGAGCCAATGCCCTCTCTAGGCTGCTCATATTGTCATCACAATCTCTCTTCTCTCTATAAACTGATATAGTGCAATTATCTCAGATGACTAGAGGAGACTGGGCATTGCCTCTTACTCTCATGTCCCAAGGCTAGCTATTATGATTTC
This sequence comes from Sus scrofa, assembly GCF_054392235.1. NCBI lineage: Eukaryota > Metazoa > Chordata > Mammalia > Artiodactyla > Suidae > Sus > Sus scrofa. The sequence continues at coordinate 111,012,532 of NC_139385.1, read as the reverse complement.
CGCAGCAGGCTCCAGTGTCCTTGGCTAGCCAAGCTTGGAAATCAGCAGCTACTTTCACAGGAATCAATTCCTCCATGAGAAAAAGTCTGAATCCCTAGTGAGAGGCTACTTCCTGTGAAAGTTCATTTATTTTATTCAGAATTTACTCTCATTCTGATCTCAGGTACCTAGATCTTGCCTGAGTCTTAACTGCCTGGATCCAGGACCCATTTTTATACCCCAACTTCTTCAATGAGTGTACTAATAATTCAGTTAAACCAAAAAAAAAAAAAAAAAAATTACGTATAACCACAGGATAAATATGATGCAAGTTTTTAGAGAATGAACAATATAAAAATGTTTTTATAAAAACAAATGTGTATATATATAAAGTATAGCATACTGCAAAATATACACAATTGAAAAAAATAAACTTGAAACTATAAAATATTTCATTTCCATATCAGGCAAGTTTCTCTGGTTCTGCTTATGTATTCACTTCACATATTTGGGATACTTTGGTAGAAGTATTTGGGGGGCAGGGAAACAATGACTTAGCTTCTCCTTTTCCTGTATTTCTACAATTTTGGGGGGACTTTACTCACATTGCATTTTAATTGTGTGATTGCATGCTGGGCCCCCTCACTTTGCTGGCTGAATGAAAATAAAGTCAAAATCCTTGACAGTAAGTTCTCCTAGTGACAAAACAAATTACCTATACTCAATCTAAGATAATATAAGTGTCATCTTGACTAAATCATCTCACTTTGATATTATGTAGGATTATCAAATATAATATATATATTTCAAAAGATAGCAGTATCATCTAATGATCTGATGCCATCAGGCAAGATATTAAGATTTATTTAAATAATGAAATCTTAAAGGAGACATGGAATTTAAAGATGCAGTTGATGATGATCAAGTTCACAAAAATTACTGATATGTTTTACATTTTTTATTAATGTATTATTGGATTTACAATGTTGTGTTAGATGCTTTCTTTTTTAAAAGAGGACTCTGAGAAGAAATTTTGAAATTCTTTAATGAGTGTCAATGTAAAGTAAAATACTAGTTTTCGTTGTACCACCAGGAGGAAAAAAAAAAGGCTGCCATTTTCAAAGTGAAACTTAAAGAATGTGAACCATACCATACAAATCACAGCTTGTTTTCATAATAGAAAAGCAGGAAACAGGTATTTTACTTTTCAACTGACTCTTTGCAGATAGACATAAACAATCCCTCATTTATACAAAGGGCTGTCCCAGGAGAGGGTCTCACCTTCTGTTACTTTTTTTTTCCTTCATGCATAACTCTTGGAAATGCAATTTGATACAAGAAAAAAGCCTCTTATAGCCACTATTAGGTACCAAAACACAAAACTAAGTGGCCTCTCCCAACCCCAAGCTTTCAGGTGTGATCTGGATACAGAGAGATGAGCTGAGCTATGTGGGATCTCGAATCCATCCAAGAGCTATCATTTAGTCATGCTTCATTTTTACGTATTAGCATTTTCTTAAACTTACAAAATCTTCTCAGGCCACAAGAGTGGGTAGCTGGCCAAATGCTCACAAGGTGTTTCTGTAATATCTCTCTTCTAACAACCATGTTTTGGCAAAAGGGACAAATGGGTGTTGGTTGTCCAAATATGATGAGTCACACTCTGATTACTATGAAATGTTTACTTTCTCATATTCTGATTTCCTCAAGGCCAAAACTAGCCATACTTATTTCATGGTGAAATAACTAATAAATTCTTGTTTTCATGGCTACTTTGGATGATTCCAAGAATCCCATTTGGTGTTTGTTAATCCAAAAGTGACTTTAATGATGCCAAATTTATTCTGTTTGTGTGTCGAAGTAAAAGGTAACAAATAAGCTAGGTTACTTACTTAAGAAGCTGCAACAGGTATAGTACTGACTCTAAATGTCACATTCAACAGAAACGAATTCAGGTTATCCAAACGCTGAATCCCCAAAAGATGAAAATTTACATCAACAGAAATTCTACACCTCCTACACTGAAAAGGTACAACTGGTGTATCAAGTTCGTCACTTTGTCATGCATGGGGAGCATTCTATTCCCCTAGAAAGAATATAGTGAAAAACCTTATCAACTTGTTCACCAGCCTAATTAGGACACAGGGAGGTGGAAGTGAAGTGAGAAAGGAAAGGTAATAATGTTTTCATGGAACAAAAGTGCTAGACAGAAAGCATGTGATGCTTTTCACATAGAGGTTCCCAACTGCTAAAATTTCCAGTTCCCTCTTTCTAGTTGGTCCTATTTAAAATGGAAACCCAGTGTTACTAAAACAGAAAAAGAAAAGAAAAGAAAAAAAAAAAAGAAAGTCAAATTGGCACCTGCTAGAAAATTTTGAAAGTAAAGTGCTAAGAACATTAGAAGATATATATGTGCATAAAATGCCAATAGAAACTGGTATTAAGTATACCAGGCTTGGAATACCTTTGTATAAAGTTTACAACTAAAAATACCCTCTTTATAAGTTTCCATAGATTACTGAGTCACTCGATAAAAAGTTTATCAAGTGCTCCACGAGGAAAATTTCCTAAAAGAAAAAGTGTGGGTGATCTCTTTCTCCAAATGCTTTCATTATTTTGAAGTAAATTTATAATGCTAGAGGTTTCCCATTGTATCTCTGCAGAAAATGGTGATGCTGGGAACAGCTTACCTCACTTCACAATGCCATGTTTTAAGTAAAATCATGTTAGTTAAGGCAAAGTTAACAAGAATATTTATCAGGACTTCTATAATCATGTCTTCCAATCCAGCTGGTTTATTAAAATTTTATTTTTCCCCTTGTCAGGCCCTTTAAATTTTGCCAAGTGTCAGTTTTTTCCTCTCATTATGTCAGTGGTGGTTACAGTTTTATAAGCAGTGTACAGCTGCCTCATTCTTCTGCTCTCTAATACCAGAAGATCTGTGGACCAGATGTCTCTGCCTGGGTGCCAAAGTTGGATGCTGGTCCTCAGGACAAGCTTAGTAAAATTAAGTTTAAGCAATCAAATCACCCAAGACACCTCCCAAGTCATGGTGGGCAGACCCTAGTGTAAAAGATAAGTGTTTTCACAGTGCTTATAGTGGGGTGAACAGAAGGTGGTAGATTGGGGTAGAAAAGAAAAACAATAGCCACAAACACAACTAAAAATGCTAAGAAATATGTATATCAAAATGATAAATTATAGAAGTACAGATATAGGAAATGCATAACCCTATCATTGTTCTAAGTAGAAAGTTTCTGCCAGTGAATAAAGTGAAAAATTGATCCATCCTGGGTACTCAGCCTTGGCACCTTAGCAAGAGCCCTTCCTCACCTGAGTATGAAGTCAGGTGTTGAGAGGTGCCTGAGGTCACAGTGTTGATTTCTTAATATGGAAGTCAAAACATACATATACCTCATAAGCAAGTGGATTTATTTTACCTTTGGATTTTTTGTCAACTAAGGCCTTCAGAATTAAAATGAATACCATTTTCCATAGAAGAGCAGCAAATCTGTCTAGCAACTAGAACAAGATCAAACATCAGGAGTGGTGGGAAGAGGAAGAGAGGCAAACAAGTACTACTTCTAAGCTAAACCCTGAAAATACATAACCTGACTAAAGAGAAAGTAGGACCAGGTACATAATTGATGGGACCCAGCATAAAGTTAAGAATGCTGAGCCCTTTATTTTAAAAGCAAGAACTCAGGAAGAGGAGAGCATTAACCCAAGTGTGGGGCCCTTCTAAGGTCAGGATTCTATGTGATCACACATGTGTGAAGCCCTAGGAGAGGGCATCCTAGATGGAGAAATGTTATATGTCAAGGCTCAGAATGCAAAAGGAATGAATGGCAAGGAGTAACAAGATTACAAAGGAGATGGCAAAGCCCACAAGCAGGTTGGTTTGCCAAAATTCCACTATCGTCAAAAGCGGACAATAGGACAGAGAATCAAAGAAAGACTGCTTGCAACTCAGCACAGCAGACAAGTAGTAGGATCATCATTAATAGCACCATTTCCCTTGGCCCCAACTCCCACAGTCATGACAAGTCCTAGATCGTAGCCTCACTTGCAATAGGTTGCCCCACAGTTGAGAAACTAAGGACTAAGGGCTCAGCAGCTTTTACAACAAGCACTGAACAAGCCAGTCCCCCCTCCATTGAGAGCAGTCATGATAGTCATGGCATTGCGGTTGCCTTAATTGCAGCTCAGGATTAGAGCACATTAGGCTTTGTATTTCAACATATTCAGGGGCCCTTGGTAGATAAGAGAAATTTCTCAGTAAGAGAAATGCATGTGCTCTTGAAACAGGATCTCTGTTGCAGGTTAACTGTGTTTTCCAAAAAATATACGTGTACATCCTAACATTCAGTATCTGTGAATGTGACTTTATTTGAACATAGGGTCTTTGCAGAGATAATCAAGTTGAGGTGAGGTCACACAATTAGAATGAACCCTAACTCAATGACTGTACCTTGTCTGAAGAAAAGATACAGAAACAGACCTCATGATCATAAAGGTAGAGAGCAGAATGATGCATCTACAAAAACACCATCACCAATGATAGTCAGCAAGTGCCAAAGCCAGAAGAAAAGCTAGAAACAGAACCTCACTGTATTAGTCTGCTTGGGCTTCCATAACACAATACCATTGAATGGATGGCTTAAGCAACAGAATTTTTTCTCAGAGTTGTAGATGGTAAGAAATATAAAATCTCTCTCACTTCCTCTTCTTATAAGGCCACCAGTTCTACAGGATTGGGGCTGCACTCTGATGATCTTCTTTTTAATCTGTATTACCATCTAAAGACCCTCTACCCACCTATCGTCAATCTGGGTATTAGAGCATCGATATATGAATTAAGGGGCGGGGTATATAAAGCAGTCCATTGTACTCTCAGTACCTCCCAAAAGAACCCACCCTGGTAACTCCATGATTTCAGACCTCTAGAACTCTTAAGACAACAAATTTCTGGTATTTTAAGCCACCGGTGTGTAGCACTTTATTTCAGCAGCCCTAGGAAATGAATACCACCTCCTTCAGGCAGAAGAAGATAGTAATTATACTTCTAGTGTATGGAAGCAGAGAATCTGGTCTCAAGCTTTCCAATTATAAAATCACAGATCTTACCTGGGTATTTAGTAGAATTCTGTGTGCTTATTTATTTTGGGACACCTTGGCCTTAATTGCAAGTGTCCTTGTCCCCTATGAGTTGAATGTTTAAAGAGAAATTTGGAGCTGTTGCCAAGATCCCTTCATGTGAAAAAGACAGGAGGGTGAGAACAACTTAGTAACTTTGACAAGTTAGGCATACTCTCTATGGCAAAGAAAACGCATCAGTTTTTTTATCCTTCTTTGAAATAAAAAATTAGGACGACTCAGGATCAGAACACTAAACTGTAGTTAGAGTACACCCTCCAAGCAGCAAGTATGTCTACCCCACAATTTCTTTTTGGAAAACTGCCACTCCTACTGACAGGCTCAGTTCATAGGGTTGGACCCTGATGCCATGTTTTTATCACATTCTACCAACCCTGACCACATCAGATGAAGTTACAGTTCAGACTTCTGGGCTATGGGCTGAGACAAATTCTCTCTTATTAGGATTTCAAAGTAAGGCATATAAACTAGGGAGCAATTGGAAATAGCCTCTGCATCCAGACATTCTCATAAACTTAGAAGCTAGGGCAACCATGCTCAGACAATGTATACTAATGACCAACAAGACTTCATCTGAAGCAAAGGACAGACAAGAGACCTATCCAACGGGAGGGGTTAAGGGAGGAATATTTCTTGGGTTTTGCTGGCACCCCTGCTCTCAGGTCTGATTTTTCTTGATGTTCAGTTGTATATTCTGTCTTTGTTTCTCTGCAATAACCCTTTCTTTATAATAAAACATCCTGACACTATTTGAATAAAATTTCTACTTCTTCTAATCAGATATATACTTCCTTGATATGGAGATACACTTTCCTAGTACAACTCCAGAATGTCTGTAAAGATTTCATTTTTAAAGAACATGATTTGGCAGAAGGGGCACCACTATAAATAACCTTCTAATGGGTAGGGTGGAGAGCCAGTCTGAGCTGGCCAAGAGTAGAACGAAGACAGCATCAGTTTAAGAGGCCCCAAGAGAGCCACTGCCAAAGGAAACAAGCTCCACTTACCTACCAAGCCCTAGGAGAACTATAGCCAGTGAGAGATGACTTGAACCATACTGAGCCATCATAGCCATATGCTTATCACTTGGTACATCACAACTTGCACCTTTTCTACCTCAGCGTGAGTAACTACTGGGAGAGAACAGGAACACCCCCCATATTAATTTCAGAGTAGTAAGTTAAGAGAGTATTCTTTTGTTATCTTTCTCACTGAAGAGGGAGAAATACCAGCCTTCTAGGCAAACTGATACAGTTTTAAGGATGAGAAAAACAGTCATCCCTTAAGCTGCTCACCAAAATTAAGTTCCTACATGCAATAGGCTATAGACTGGACTGAGTTTATGAGATCCTTGATTTCCTCTTACATGCAGAGTAAGAACTAATGCATTAATTCAGGTATGTGGTGACTGTTCCATTACAGACATGCAGGTGACTATACTGCTGAATGGGCATCAAGGTCACTACACTGAATAGGGCATTAGGACCATATGTCGGGCACCAAGATTAAGACAATGTTCTGGTATTAGAACTTGGAAGATGGAGTTCCCACCATGGCTCAGTGGTAACAAATCTGACTAGTATCCTTGGGGACACAGCTTCGATCCCAGGACTCGCTTAGTGGGTTAAGGATCAGGCATTGCCACGAACTGTGGTGTAGCTCACAGACATGGCTCAGGTATGGCATTGCTGTGGCTATAGTGTAGGCCAGCAGCTACAGCTCTGATTCAGCCCCTAGACTGGGAACTTCCATATGCTGTGGGTATGGCCCTAAAAATGCAAAAAAGAAAAAAACAAAACAAATACCTTGCAAGATGGTATGGGCTACTAAGTAGAAACTATGACTCAAAAACTCCTAATTATGCTATCTACTGAAGTGAGGACAATTTGAAGTAATTTGTGCTTTATCAGGATTTTCACTTTTAGCAGGAATCCATTCATTTTCTTGATTCAGGTCCTACAAACTGATATTGAAGTTTTCTTTGAAATCAGAGCCCTGGCCTGGGATAAGTTCAAAGAGCATGAAACTTGCCTGCTATGTCAGTCTTTCAGCAGGGACCAATACTTACTTTCTGCTCTTTGTTTTTTCTAGAAAAAGAAAAACCCTGTACCAGGGTCCATATTAGGTATTCATGTAAAAGATTTGCTGAACACAACATAAAGTCTGTTTGTCAAGAAGTACCTCTTCCAGAGATGTTAGGAAATAAACAGTTTTACACAGTGCCGGCCATGGACTAAATATAAATATTAAACAGTTCTATGATCCTTTACTTTCAAGCCTTTGCAGTCTAAAAGCTCCAAATCAAAAAAATTTTCCATCAGAAAATATGTATTCATCAACTACATGCAATTAATAGTATTATTTGAAACTTTCCTGCAGTGGCTCCATCTTGCAACATCTCATTTGAGATGCTTCATCAGGGTGAGGGGAAGTAAAGAAATGTTGACTGGTCTCCCCACTGTGGTCATTGATTGGATGATGGCTTCGATGTGGACAAGTAACCAAACTTACTATAGAGTCCACTTTAAGAATAAAAGGAGGCTTTGGGAGTTACCTATAAACTTCATATTAAGTATTCATTTTATCAACTTAAACAGAAGTATGAAAAAATTAGATTCTTTGGAGATAAAAAAGAATTACAGGTAGTAAAGATAGAATATCTGGTCTTTTACTTTTTTTCCTAATGCATCAAATTAATGCATCTTTCAATTTATGTAAGTCTCTGAGTTCCTTTTTCAAATTATTGTTCTGAAAACATAAATCCTGCTGAAATAAACGTAGGTTAGAAAATCACAATTGCTCAATGGTTAAAAAAAAAAAAAAAGCGCAATAGAATACAAATGAAGCTCAACAATCCTTAACTTTTAATGCAGGGTAACATTTGAAGTTTAACTAATCCCCAAATAGCTTTTAGAATCACCAGACCTAAATATATTGGAATGACAGCACCTGATCATAAGTTAAAATGAAATTCTAAAATCCTGATTATTTCAAGAAGACAGACAGAAAAAAAGGATTGATGCTTAGCTTGCAGAGAGCACCCACAAAACTTGTAATATGTAAGTGTGTGAAATTAAAACATCCCTGAGGAATTAATTGTCCTTTGGGTTTTAGTTGGGATTTCAGTGATATTGACATGCATATACATCAGTCACAAGCAAATGCTATGCTCCATCAAATGCTCATTCCAGATTCTTCATCTATTTTAAGAAGGCAGTTTTTTAAAATGATGTCTCTTTTTTGTTAAATTAAACCCTCTAAAAAGGAATAGCAAGTCTCTATACATCTGCCGTCTCTATTCTCTGGGAAGTCTACAGAATAAAGTTAATTCCATTTCTGCAGTGAGTAAACATCAAATGAGATTGTCTGTTGTTCCCTTTGAATAAAGAATTTTAATCTTTCCTGCAGGCTTTTATCATAAAAGTACCTCTATGAGGTAATTTCTGCAGAGTCAGAATGAAAGAGAAAGGCTAAAGAAGGCTGAGATCAACAGGGTTATTGCAATGGTATTTCTATTGGGGACAGAGCTGCCCCCTTGACTGCCATACCTCAAGGCTTAGTGGCAGCAACCTTGGAAATATGGTTCTCAATTTCCTTCACCCATTTGCAGAATTAATCATCATGCCGGCAGCTTATGCCCAGCATAGTTACTTTAACCTAAGTAGTCTATACATTACCAAGGTTATATTAATGCTTAAATTTATGCAGCTCTTGTTCATATAATAGATTTAAAGGTCACCTTAGAAAAGAGTTTTTCTTGACATAAATTTGAAGATTTAGAAAATTATCTCTCAGTCCCAATTATCTTAAGAAAGATCTGAGTTTTAACAGTAATAAAATCTTTAGTTAGAGTCTCTAATTCAAGTTCTTTTTTTTTTTTTTTTTTGGCAGTAATACACCACAAGCTTTATTGGGTTGTGTTTGGACAGGGTTGCACAGGAGTCCGTTCAGAGGCTATGACTTGAGGGGTTGCTGCTACTCAGAAGGGGTGGAGGTCAAGGAGAGGAGGGTCAGAGAGGAGGCTGATCTGTTTAGGGGATGTCATTCAGCAGCACAGCAGGCAGCCTCTGGGACACAGGACCCCAAGGGCCATCGTCTCTGGGAGTTGTATAACCATAAGGCTTTAGCTTATCAATGGTCAGCAGATATAAGATGAGGTTTTGCAGGGAACGTAAGGCAGGCAAGCTCTAAATGGCTATAAATCTGCTTAGTTAGGCTATCTTTAAAACAGCTGGATGTATAAAAATGTGAGTTTGGTGCCAGCAGGCTTTTAGCCTAATGCGTGTGAGCCTGTAATAAAGAAGTCAGCGACCTGGGGAGGAATCCTTCTATTTTTTTGTTTGTTTGTGGTTTTTTTTTGGTTTTTTGCCTTTCCTAGGGCGACTCCCGCAGCATATGGAGGTTCCCAGGCTAGGGGTCTAATCAGAGCTGTAGCCACTGGCCTACACCAGAGCCACAGCAACTCGGGATCAGAGCCACATCTGCAACCTACACCACAGCTCACAGCATTGCTGGATCCTTACCCTACTGAGAAAGGCCAGGAATCAAACCCTCAACCTCATGGTACCTCGTTGGATTCATTAACCACTGAGCCACGACAGGAACTCTGGGAATCCTTCTACTTAATTTCAAGACTCATTATATATTTACACAATCAAGACTGTGTGGTATCGATGAAGCACACACAGATCAATGGAACAGCATAGAGAGGCCAGAAATAGGCCCACACAAATAGAGACAACTGATTTTGACAAAGGTGAAGAGCAACTCAATGGAGAAAGCACAATCTTTCAAAAAAAATTTGTATCAAAAAAATTAGATATCCAAAAATAAATAAATAAATCTCAATCCAAGTGTCACCTCTTACCCAAACTAACTCAAAATTGGCTATAGATTGAGATATTAACTATGAACTGTAACACTTTCAGAAAGAAAAGAAAAAGAAAAAAGGAATGGAAGAAAGAAAGAAGGAAAGGAAGAAGGAAAGGAAAGAATGAAAAGAAAGAAGAAAAAATTGGGGGACCTGGGAATTGGTGAAGATTTTTAGATATAACACTAAAAACACAATCCATAAAAAAAAAAATCAATAAACTGGATGTTATCAAGTTTTTTTGCCTGGGATTTTCTGGGAGCCAGGTCTAGACCAACTTGGTATAAACACCCAAAACAGGATCTAAACTACTTTGAAATTAGGTATGGATACACACCATCTTATTTTGCATCACTGGCCAGTGTTTCTATTCAGGGAAAGGGAAAACAAACTTGAAATCTTTTGATTAAAAAATTTACAGATTGTTCTCATTCACCAATCATTAATAACTAAGGAAAGACTATACATTGCATATGTAGGAATATAATGGAGATCACTTCAAACATCATTTCTGTTTTCCATCTCTCTATTCTTTATTTCCACAACTTATTTATTTAAATATGTACTGAGCACCTGACTACCAGGCACCATTGTAGGCAGTAGAGATATAACAGCAGCACACAATTCCCTGCAATCATGAAACTCATCTGCAGGAGGGATGTTGCAAATAAACAAGTGAATGCATAAGCAATATAATTTCAGAAGGTGCTCTATGCTGTGAAGAAAAACACACAGAGAATTAAGAGGTGAGTGTAGTTCAGCTGATATAACTATCAATAAAATGACATTGAACTGAGATTGAATAACAGGAAGTAGGTGCTCATAGATTCAATGGATTCAAGGCAGACAGGACAGGAGGTGCCATCCTAAGGTAGAATGAACTTGGCACATTCAAGGAACAGAAAGGACCTGTAAGTGACTAGATCTCATGCAAGTGGGAGAGAACAGTTGAAGATGAAATCAGAAAAAATAAGCAACAACAGATTAGGTAGAGTCTTGTAAACCACTGTAAGGAGTTGGATATTATTCTAAATGCAATGAAAAGCCACTGGAGGAATTTAAGGGAATCATATGATATGATTTACATTTTTAAATTTCCTTCTAGCTTCTGGGACCAGAGAGGTGGTTCATGCCAAACTTTCTGTTCCAGTGGTCTGAGAGCTCAGGGGAACCAGAACATCTCTGGACCGAGGCAACCTAAAGCTCCCTCACTCTCAAAGTACCACAGGATATTTTATTCAATACCTATACATCATGGCTAAGGCTAGCTACAGCCTGCTCTCCAGACATAAGCAGACCTTGGGTCGCTCTTCCTGCCACTTTAAGCCATGTCATTTAATGAAGTAAAGTGCCAATAAGGTATACAAAAAACCCACCAGTTGGACAGGCTGTGGCTGGACTACAACTGAAATAAGACTTTAACAGACATCTATAAAATGCTGAAGATACCCAATGTACAAAGACTAGAGAGAGAATAAATCCTAGGTTGCAGTATTCAGTGACTGCACTAAGTTGCCAGTCTATTTGTACTGAATGTAAATGTAAAATATTATGGATCATTGCCTAGCAAAGGGGAAAAAACCCTTTGTCACATACAGTATTTCTGGTGGTTGTTTGTTTAGAACATGAAGTGATTGATATTTCCTAATGCCTATTATTTAAAAGGCACATTTTATGGCCTGTAGTCCTTTCTTCATGGTCATGAATTCTCAACAAGCTGATGCAGAAAAGGAAAAACAAATCTCCAAGGTGAAACCAGCCCATCAGGGCCAACCTCAGAAGGGGAAAAAGAAAATAGTAATGATTACTTGTCAGATACTTCTTCTAGCTATGTCATTTCACTCACATTAAAATCCTACCAGCGAAGGGTACTATCCTGTTGTTAGAGGTAAAGAAACGAAGGCTCAGAGATGTTCCAGAGCTTGATCATTATCATAAAATGATAAGCATCAGAGTTGTTTAGTTGTTTCTAGTTACAGCTAGACCTGCATACAGAGCCTAAGTTCTTTCCATAGCATCAAGCAAGGTCAAAGCCAAAAAATAATTGGATGTGACCTTCCGAGGGAGTGAAGCCTATCAACCTCTGGAGACTGTGTACAAAATGAACTCATATGTCCCTCCAAGGGGACATAAGCAGCAATATAAGCTGCATGGTCTGTCAGCCCTGTTTTTGGATCTTTCTCTTATCCAGCAATGCCTCCATGTCTGTGTTTCCATATCTTCCTGGTCCACAAAATTACAGCCTCTGCTCGCAAAATTCTTCATTCATGTTAGAATGAAAATGACTCACATCTAGTAGACAGATCTAAAAGAGCTATTTTATGAGGACAAGGGATTTAAAGCATTAAAATTAATCTCTACATTTTTTTTAGAAATCAGTCAGTAGAAAGGGGTAAGCTGCAGAGAACTGGACCTGTCTCAGGTCCTAAAATCCATCTGCACAGATGGTTCTTCCAGCATGCCTAAAGTAGACTGTGGTCCAGTAAGCACCCCTTCAAAGCTTACCTGCCCATCTCCTACTTCTCTCCCTTCTAGCCAGCCCTTCCAAACGTAAGGTATCCTTTTCCAGCCTGTAATTTGGGTACTATCATGCATTCCACTAGAAATTCTCTCCTTCCCCCTTTTTTTAATAATGATTTTTACTTTTTTTCCATTATAGCTGGTTTACAGTGTTCCGTCAATTTTCTACTGTACAGCATGGTGACCCAGTTACACATACATGTATACATTCTTTTTTCACATTATCATGCTCCATCATAAGTGACCAAAAATATTTCCCAGTGCTACACAGCAGGATCTCATTGCTAATCCATTCCAAAGGCTTTTATTTATTTATTTATTTATTTATTTAATGCAAACCCTATTCATCCTCACAGCTCTTGTTCAGGGCTAGTATTTTTTTAAATAATAAATTTATTAGCATTATGGGAGTTCCTGTCATGGCACAGTGGAAACGAATCCGACTAGGAACCATGAGGTTGCGAGTTCAATCTCTGGCCTTGCTCAGTGGGTTAAGGATACGGCATTGCCATGAGCTGTGGTGTAGGTGGCAGATATGGCTCAGATCTGGGGTTGCCATGACTCTGGTGTAGGCTGGCGGCTACAGCTCCAATTCAACCCCTAGCCTGGGAACCTCCATGTGCTGAGGGTGTGGCCCTAGAAAAGACAAAAAGACCAAATAACAATAATAATAATAGTAATAAATTTATTAGTATTAAATACATGTTCAGTGTTAGAACATTAAATATATGTTCAGTGTTAGAACTTTTAAAATCAAGAAAATTTTAAATCACTGTGATGCTATCACCGTGTTAAACATTTTTAATAAGTTTTAGTTGTCCTTAAGCCTTTCCACCTGCTCCCTTTCTCCTTTGAACTCTAGTTTACTAACTGTAACAGGCAGTTCTCATTTATTTATTCAATTACTCTTTTAACAAATGTTTATGAAGCCTACCTAGTCTGTATCAGACATCATGATAGATTCCACAGTGGTGAACAGAACACATATGTTTCTGCTTGCATGAAATTTACAATCTTTTGCCTATAATTATGATTTTTTACTTAACAGGTCTAACTTACTAATTTAATACTTTATTCATTTTATAAGACAAGTGAATACCATCTCCCAAGTAAACTGAAACTCCTAAGGGTTAGAAAGCTAATAACACTATTAGGATCAAACATGTGGCCAGTAGTATTTATTACAATGCCTAAAGGATACAAAAAGGTATAAAACTGGACTTTTATTCATAATTGGACTTTTATTCATATCCAAAACAGCTTCAATTACATGGGACAAAAGCCCTATTAATGAATGCATTGTTGATTTAAGAATATTCTGTTTCATTTAATTCCATTCCATACTAGATCACACTAATTAAAAATACGTAACAAAGGAATCTTGAGGATTACAGTTATAGTCTGACCAGGCAGAAATGACATCAACTCTCTATGAACATGGTTGCTGAGTAGGATAAAATAAAGAACTCTTCTCTGATCAGACACAATAAAAAGATGGGAGTTACAGTAAAATAGGGGGCACATGTTTAAAGTGTGTAACATAATAACTGACTTGGACAGTACCTAACACAGATGGATGCTCTAAAATATCTGCTAGATTAATAGATGATGAAGGAGCATTGGGTTGTGGGTTAGATGACTGGGTTCTAATTCTGGTTGTGCTTCTTCAGATAAATCCCTTTACCATCTTGGGCTTTCTTTTCACATGTGGGGAGGAGCTCGGATTTTTCACACGCAATTTTTTTTTTTTTTTTTTTTGTCTTTCTGCCATTTCTAGGGCCGCTCCCATGGCACATGGAGGTTCCCAGGCTAGGGGTCGAATCGGAGCTGTAGCCACCAAGCCTACGCCACAGCCACACAGGATCTAAGCCGCGTCTGCAACCTACACCACAGCTCACAGCAACGCCGGATCCTTAACCCACTGAGCAAGGCCAGGGATTGAACCCACAACCTCATGGTTCCTAGTCAGATTTGTTAACCATTGAGCCACGACAGGAACTCCGACACACAACTCTTGAATAAAAAGTACATAGCAACCACCCCAAGTAAGATATTTGTGACATTTTTCTAAACTTCTCCTAACAACCAAACACAGATAAATATGCAGTCTTCATGTGAATAGAAAACACTTCATTGCCATGGTATCTACACATCAACTGGATGTATAGAATACAACATAGTCTATAAAATTATGATAAAGTGGAGTGTCTTTGGGCAAAAACATAAATGCTAATAGCATCACCTTCCACTCTCAAATTATTAGGATCTACGTAGAATTTTTAAAATGAATCACAATTATAAAAGACCACATTTTTTTGGCCATGCCTGCAATGAATGACGTTTTTAGGCCAGGGATCGAACCTGAGCCACAGCAGTGACAACACCACTTAACCACTAGGTCACCAGGAAACTCCTATATGATGATTTATAGATCATCATATTAGCCAATTAGCCCCACCTAGGTTTAAAAAAAAAATAAAGTGCCAGTGATTTCAGAATTATTTGTGTAATGTCACCAGAATTTTATTTGTATAATTATTCTAATTATTATTTACATTTTTTCATTTCTAATCACTTCTTTCCCTCTATCCTATGTATACATTTAACTGGCTTTTGACAGAATCCATGATATTATACAATGTTTATTGCAATTGGTTTCTTGGGCAATTTTCTGAAATGTAGGTTTTAGCTAAAATGAGAAACCATCATCTCTCAAGTGGTTTAGACTTCCAATTGGCAAAAGGAATAAATCTTTAAATTAGGATTATTTCTCAGGAAATAGTGCATTCTTTGTTAACCAGACTAGATCTAGAATTTTTCAATGCATATATTCCACAATTGGTTTGGAAATATTTGAAATTATTTAGATATTATTTCCTATAAGTTCTATATCCAAAATCTTCATAAATGTTTCTGGACAAATAGACATAGATATTCAAGCCAATGCTATGTGGAATTAAAATCTACCACCATTCCCACAACACAAAGCAGATTTGTTTTCATGGTTAGTCTATGAATAATCAATTAATACATCTGTGCTATCAATTAGATCAAACCAATCATCAGGCAAATTATCTAAAAACATTGGATTATATGTACACAAGGAAAGTGTAGAAACAACACAGATACTACAGAAATAGGTCAAAAATATCTACAGGATACAAATAAAAATAACAGTTCAATAAAAAACAATTTTTATTTCCCTACTGATCTTTCAATAGAGATTGCTTCTATTCATTTTCTGTTGCAATTTCCAGAATTCCTCTTTCATTTCCAACCCATTCTTTACTAGTGGCTACATTTTAATCTTAGACAGCAAATTCCACCTGCTGCTTATATCCATGGTTTGTCTGTTTGCTTAATGTGCTTGCAGAGCACCAGTTCAATCCCTGAAAAGGCATCAACTGCTAGGGATTCACATGGGAAACCATGGCTAAATTGTTAAATGGCTTAATGGCAAAAAAAAAAAAAATTATCACTGAAGAAGTAAACAATCTATCTGTTTGACCAAAAGAAAAATCAGTCGCATCAATTTGTTGTTGCATGACAGAAAATAAATAAATAAATAAATTGAACCCTGTCCTTTGCAGCTGGTTCTGACGACTAGGAAGCTGTTGTAAAGGTCTTAACTGTC
Organism: Sus scrofa; assembly: GCF_054392235.1. Lineage (NCBI taxonomy): Eukaryota > Metazoa > Chordata > Mammalia > Artiodactyla > Suidae > Sus > Sus scrofa. The sequence continues at coordinate 110,996,372 of NC_139385.1, read as the reverse complement.
AGACTCCAGAACAACTTATTTTCAAGTACTCCCTGTAAGTTTAAAAGTTGATGCTTACAATTAATAGACCAGCCCTTCTCATTTTCAGTTGAAAATTCTTAGTTTGCCATAACACACATAACAGGGTCATGGATACAGTTGATGCTCAACCGGATATTAATTGAGGACCAAATTTGTCTGGATAGAAACTACATAGTGCCTGCTATGGTCATTTTCCTCAATTTGAGAAAATACTAAATACCTAGTATGCTTAGCAGAAGCTTGTTATATTGCTCTCCTTCTGTGCAATCATAAACAAAATAAAATATCCCAGATAAAAATATCTTTCGTAGCTGTTATTCTTAAGCCTTTCTACAATACCACCTTTAAACAGGATCATTAGGTCAGGCACAACTGTTTGAGTCACAAAGTACTAAAGAGTCTCAGGTGATAGCAGGAAAGGATAAAAACAGTATCATGTGAATGTCATAGAATGGAGAATTCAACGTGATCACAAATTCCGATTAACAAAATGTCACATACTTTCTAAAGTGCATCTATGTAGACACATATACATGCATTTTATACTTGAATTTAACCTAAACATATACTGAACATGGACAATTTTTGGTCTATAAAATGTATCAATATCTTCCAAAATCTTGAGATTTTCAAATTTTTTATTAATTGTGGAAGACCAACAGTGTCACAGAAATGGGGGTAACATAATGGGAAAGCTGGATATAGTTTTTACCCTAAATGGTGCTATAGCAACCACAAAGCAAGAGTCTAAGAACTACAGGTACAGGGTTTTTTTGTTAGGTTAATGAAAATGTTCCAGAATTAGATTTTGGTGACAGTTGACCAATTTTGTGGACGTACTCAAAACCACCAATTCTATTATTTCAGATAGATGCTTTTTATACAGCTCAATAATCATTCTCCCTAATAAACAATCTGACCTACTTACATGCTATATATATAAATACAACACAATTAATGCAATGTTTTGATTTTACAAATAATTGTATATGATTTTTAAAACTTCCTTCAAGGTTAACAGCAAGGAAGCAAGTAATAGGTAATTTCATCTTATTTATGGAGGTGGGCAAAGGAAATAGGGTTCTCATCAAGTTCAGGGACTAACTTCTTGGAAGTGGGCACCAGTAGGACACCCCAGCTGAAGAATACATCCAAAGTCACCATCACTTTAAAGAAACTAAAATTTTCACTATGAAACGTCAACAAAAGTTCAGTAAGACTGTAGGAAATTAGTCAAGAGCAGGCCTCAAGAGCAAAAGACAGATAAAATATGGCAGCTGCAGGAGTAAATTAGTACTTTTTTTGCTAATTTTAAAAATCTGACCATCTTTACAAGGCAAATCCTTGGACTGGTGGCTGTTGAAGCCATATATGATTATATCCAAATTATTTAGGAATGGAAAAATAATATTACCAATTATTTTGTATCAATTTATCTGCCAATATAATGGGACACTGCCCCGTCATCATCATAAAAGCAGGATTAAGACCAATTAAACTAATGTCTAGATCGTTACTCATAGTTTTGCTTCATTTTCTTAGAGTGGAGATATTAAAAAAGGAAGACACCTATATTCTCTAACATAAAAAGTTCTCTAACATAAATTTTCTGTATAGATTTCCATTTGCTCTATTTATCAGCATAATATCATTCTCCCTATGAACATTTGAATGACATATATAATAAACACCATGATGCAGAATGCTCTAAGAAAATATTCTTTATTAATGATGTTTTCCTGGATAATGTAGAATATTTAATTCCCAAACCTCACAGTAAAAATCTCTTTCAATATGTATCTCTATACTTGCCTGCCTTAAGATAGAACAATTCATTTATGATCTCCCTGTCATAATTTGAGATAATCCTAAGTACATACTGCCTCAGAAACTGAAGTGAAATATAATAGATTCAGAATAATTTTGGAAGCGTTTTTAAAATAAAGCCCAATTGCTTTCTTGATTATTTTAACCTATTTTTAAATGTTATATGCAAAGAAAAAACTAAATTATAAAGAGTTTAAGTCATAGAAGAAGAAATTGGTAGAGTAAGTATTTTACTTAATTGTACTTGAGTTAATAGAAGTTAAACCACAAACTGAAAAAGAACTAGAAACTTCATTTTTTTCCCCTAACTTAATTCAGTGGTTCTCATCCTGAATGCACAGAAAAATTATTGGACCAACTTTTAAAAAAAATGACTGACCCCTCTCCCATGTGGTTTCAGATGATCTGGTGAGGTGCCTACTTACTGGTAAGTTTTTAAAGTTCTCCACGTGATTCTATTAATGAGCAAGAATTGAGAATTTCCATTCCTAAATCCTGCTCCCCTTTTAACTTTATTCCCTCTTTTAAGCTTCTCTGTATAGTTCTGCTGAATGCCATATTTTTCTCCTCCAAAATACCTTTACACATTAATCCCTGTGCATATAAAAACCTGTGAAGATAACAACCCATGTCTTGCCCATTACTATTTCTTGGTCTATCTAGTATTGCAGTTACTTATGAATGTGGATATATCTGTTACTTTACTACATCTGTGCTCTTGGAGCTGACCTTTTTTTTTTTTTTTTTTTTTCTTTTTTTTTTTTTGACATGTATTAAGTCCCCAACGCTATTTATTGAATGAATGAATAAAAGCAAATGCTCATGTTTTCCCCACATTCTCTATATTTGGTTTCATGCCCTATCCCACTCCTTTACGAACCTCTTGACACCTCATTTCCCCTTCCCCACAAACCTACAGTCAGCTCAGTGCCCCAGTCATTTTTTTAAAGTATAGTTGATTTACAATGTTGTGCCAACTTCTACTGTACAGCAAAGTGACCCAACTATACATATTCTTTATTTTTTTCATATTATGTTCCATCATGTTCTATCCCAAGAAATGAGATACAGATCCCTGTGCTATACAATAGGACCTCATTGCTTGTCCACTCTAAATATAATAGTTTGTATCTGCTAACAGTAAACTCCAAATCCATCCCACTCCCTCTCCTCCTAGGCAACTACATGTCTGTTCTCTATGTCTGTGAGTCTGTTTCTGTTTTGTAGATAGCTTCATTTGTGCTGTATTTTAGATTCCACATATAAGTGATATCATATAGTATTTGTCTTTCTCTTTCTGACTCCACTTAGTATGAGAATCCCTAGTTGCATCCATGTTGTTGCAAATGGCATTATTTCATTCCTTTTTGTGAGGACCCCAGTCATTTTATGCAGCTAAAAACAGAGAAGACTGGGGAGAGAAAGCAGACTATATTCCTAACAGACCATAATCAGCAATATTAGAACTGTAAAGATTCAACTTACCTTTCGTTGATTAAGACCACCAGTTTCTGGGGGTTTATTCCATACCTCTACGTCTTCCCTTTGAATAAAAAATGGGGCCAGTCATCATTGTATTGTCTCCCACTTTGCACAGTGTGTACTGTTCTGATCCAAGATATTTAACGTCTGTCTTATTCTACGTAATGCTGTGACACCACATGGCAGCTAAATTCTAGGTGTCAGGTTGTTTCAGTTTTGAAAATGCCACCTTTTATTGAAGACAAGTGAATGTTTCAAACTATGACTTAGAATAATGGTAAACTTCCTTTTACAATGACAGATGATTTCTTACCTGTCTAAATTCAGATATTCTTGATTTGCCATTAGATAAATGCATAGCTTTTGCATCCTTTATGGATAATAATTAAGTTGGGTGACTTTTTTAAAATCCTCTAAGGATATAGAGGTCCATGTCTTGAATTCAGATGAGTCAGTTTAAACAAAGAACTATCAGATTATTAGAACATTTTGTAGAATCAAGACACAGCAATTGGTGACCCTTTACACTCCTTACCCTTTCTCAACCCTCTTCCTCTTTTCTTCAATATCTTTCTTTTCCTGAAATTTCTATTTTCAGTACTCTTCTATCACATGCAATAGATTCTTCCTTGAAGGTATCAACTCTTTTCCCCATCGATAAACTTCCCCAAACGTGTATCTAATAATTTTTTTTTTTTTTTGCTTTTTACGTCTGCACCCATGGCATATGAAAGTTCCCAGGCTAAGGGGTCCAAGAGTTGCAGCTGCCAACCTATGCCAACCTATGGCGGGATCCAAGCCACATCTGCGACCTGCAATACAGCTCACAGCAATGCCAGATCCTTAACCCACTGAGCGGGGTCAGAGACCAAACCCGCATCCTCATGGATACCAGTTGGGTTCTTTTTCTTTTTTTTTTCTAGTCAGGTTTTGTGTTTTTTGTTTGTTTGTGGTGTTTTTTTTTTTTTTTTTTTGTCTTTTTGCCATTTCTTGGGCCGCTCCTGCATATGGAGGTTCCCAGGCTAAGAGTTGAATCAGAGTTGTAGCCACCGGCCTATGCCAGAGCCACAGAAACACGGGATCCGAGCCACGTCTGCAGCCTATACCACTGCACCACGACAGGAACTCCCTCTAGTCAGGTTTTTAACCCACTGAGCCACACTGGGAACTCCCTGTATATAATCATTCTCGATCCTAAGCCCCTGATATGTAATCCAACTAACTTTTGGACATCTCTAAGGAGATGTCAAAAATGACAACATCAGATATAAACTTGTTATTTCCACCTAACCAAATTCGTTCCCCTCTATCCCTTCTCTCGGTGAATAGCAAGCTGTCCATCCACACACACCTCCATGAAGCAACTTGGGAGTCATCGCTAGCAGCCCACCTCCTCACTTACCACCCTCCATCAGTCCGTCTATCTTGGCAATAAATTCTTTCTTCAATATCCCCAAAACCTGACTGCTCCTTCCATCTTTCTTACTGCCATCATCATCACCTCTCTCCTACACTCAATTAACTATTGGGTTATCTATCGAGAAAAAGTTCTAGGAGTTCCCGTCGTGGCTCAGTGGTTAGCAAATCTGACTAGGAACCATGAGGTTGCAGGTTCGATCCCTGGCCTTGCTCAGTGGGTTAAGGATCCAGTGTTGCTGTGAGCTGTGGTGTAGGTTGCAGACGTGGCTTGGATCCCACGGTGCTGTGGCTCTGGCTCCGATTAGACCCCTAGCCTGTGAACCTCCATATGCCGAGGGAGCGGCCTTAGAAAAGACAAAAAAATAAATAAATAAACAAAAAGATCTAATCACATCACTTCCTCCCAGGACAACAGTTTCTTTAAAAATATGCAAACAAAACATGGCATACAAACATGTACGTGGCCTGGTTCTTGTTCTCTCTCTCCTTGTCAAAATCATCTCAGGCCTAACTGTCCTCTCAAGACATAATCTGGATTAAAACTGTGCTTGGGTTCCTGGAAAATGTTGTGCTTACAGAATCAGAGCATTCAGAGTATGAATTGGCATGTCCTATGTAATTAGTGGTTTATTGACTATCCTGCCTTCTAAAAAATGGGCTCCTTGAGGGGAGGGGCTGTATCCTCATTACATTTTTTATATTTTCAGAATTTAACATAGTAACTGGCAGAGAGTAGGCAACTAAAATATTTGGTTTGGTGAACAAAGTAAATTAATGTTTGGTGAAAAGATACAAATGAAATGACATTTTTCTACATAAGGAAAACAAGTCTTGGAAGGTCAAAAAAATATATAACAGGAAAAGAAAGAGCCTTCTAAAATGAAAAGAGGAGGTATACTCAAGGACTAAGAAGACCTCAGCCTTCTTTTCCAGCCTACAAATGGCTTAAATTGCCACAGTGGCAACTAGTAGGATGCCTTTCTATGCATACTCCATCTGGGTCTTGTTCCTAAATCTCTGACCGTTGATCACAGCACAGAATTCTCTTTAGATGCTGAGCTGGTGGCACAATGGATTGGGAGAAGCATGAAATCTTTTCTCCACTCTTTCAACACTAAGAATTGTTTGCATTATGCTAAAAAAGACAAAGCCATTTTGCGCTCTACTCTTCATAAATACATGCCTTAGAGACTTGCTGAACACAGCAAAAATAAAACATCCCTTTTTCACTGCATTTCTCTAGAGGAGCAAGCAAGCAAAACTTTCAAAAGAATTTTTAATAGTTGCAGAAAGCTTTGCCTTAAAAAAAATTATCATAAAGTACGCATGAAATTAAATCCAGCCCAAAAGCCTAAGATTAAAATGTTGTCAGGGTACCCTTTTCATGCGCATGCAAGTGATCAATTCTGTATAGGAGTATAGGAACTTGGACCCAATAGAACTTGATTTCAAGTCTTTGCCTTGGGGCAAGTCACTCAAACTCTCCTCTCCCTCATCTTCATATTGTAAAATGGGGATATCTGTCTACGCTGCCTCACAAAATTATTTTAAGAATCAAATTCATGCATTTGAACATTTATTTTAACAAGTATGTTTTCAATGTCACTGTTCTAGGCATCAGTGATACAGCTGTATAGAAAACAAGTCCCAGTCCTCCTCTGGTTTACATTTCAATGAGAAAGACAGAAATCAAATAAGTAGATGGATATATATCTTCAAGGAGTAACAAGTGCTCACAAGAAAAGTAAACCAGGAGTTTCCATGGTGGCTCAGTGGTAACAAATCCAACTAGTATCCATGAGGACACAGGCTCTATCCCTGGTCACTCTCAGTGGGTTAAGGATCTAGTATTGCCATGAGCTGTGATGTAGGTTGCAGATGCAGCTTGGATTCCACTTTGCTGTGGCCATAGAATAGGCCAGCAGCTGAAGCGCTGATTAACCCCTAGCCTGGGAACTTCCATATGCCACAAGTATGGCCCTAAAAAGCCAAAAAAAAAAAAAAAAAAAAAAAAGTAAACCAGGGTAAGAGAAGAGAGAATGACAAGGCAGTCCTGTATCAGTTGGGGAAGGGAGAAAGTTTCTGCTGAGGAATTGCTTTCTGAGAAGAGGTGTGAGTGCACTGAGAAGGTAAAATGTGTCAACCTCTCTGAGAACCTTCCAGGCAGAAGAACTGCAAGGGAAAGACCCTGAGATGGGCAAATGATTAGTTAGTACTTTTTAGGAACAGCAAGGAAGTTGGGGCTGTTGGAACCAAATTACTGAAAAAAGAGGAAGAGGAAAAGAGGCTACAGAGTGGCTGGAGCCAGATGTGATATACGTGTGAAAGTATTTTAAAACTATTATTGATAGCAAAACTCTAAGGCTGAGTCACCTCAAATGGCATGGGAGACTGGCATCATTCTTATTAACATTTACATAGCTTGTATCCATCTAAAACAGTGTCACTCGTTGCACTGTATGGATGACATGATCAGATGAGCTAACTTCACTCACATGAGTACATGAACACACACACACACACACACACACACACACAGTTCACCTCCACTGTCTGTGTTCTGTGACTGAAGACTTGGATTTCTTATTTTCTGTCCACAGTAACAGTAAAGCAGTGAGAGAAAAAAATAGAACCACTGAGATCTCCAAAGTCATGACTTTTGTTAATTTCAGGCAATAACCAGGCCCTGGTGATAACTATAGCCTGACCTAGGTTTTACCACCAGAGAACATTGCTAACTTAGAGAGGGGTCGTAACAAAATGACAGACATCAAACAATTGGGAAAGCAAACCAAAAGAAACAAACAAGCCAGGACAGTCAAGGAGATTATAAAGGAAAACAAAGAGAAAACGCTGCACATATATTTTTATGTGTTAAATGACAGTCAAGGTTAGACCACCCCAAGCAATAACCGATACTATGACCAGATCCCTAGACTCCTGGGTTTTATAGGGGTGGCAGATATCTTGAAAGTATTCAGCCTACAAGGGGCTTAAAAATAATAATAATAGGTGGCTAGACATAGTTCTCAGTGCTACACAGCAGGATCTCATTGCTAATCCATTCCAAAAGCAATAGTTTGCATTTATTAACCCCAAGCTCCCAATCCATCCCACTCTCTCCCTCACCTCCCCCTCGTCAACCACAATACAAGTCTATTCTCCAAGTCCATGATTTTCTTTTCTGTGGAAAGGTTCATTTGTGCTGGAGAAAAAAGAATGTACGCATGTATGTATAACTGGGTCACCATGCCGTACGGTAGGACAAAAAAATTGTATTGGGGAAATAATAAAAAAATAAAATAAAATAAAAATTTTTTAAAAAAGAAAAGGAAAAAAATAACAGGAACTTCAACATAGGAAAATCCACATCTACAGTTTTTAAATTCCTTTTCCCTGCCTCTCCAGTAAACTCATTTCCACCTCCAGCCTGCCCCTCTGCCGTTCTCTTCTCATCTGCCTCACTCCCCTCTCTGCAGACACAGCTCCCAAACCTTGGGCTCTCGCCCATGTATAATGCCTACATGTTGTTTTGACAGCCATCACCCCCCATCTGTCTTTCTTTGCTAGTTTCTCAACCTGTCAACAAACAAGCCAATCTTCTCCCCCTCCACCAAATCCATTTTCCTTTATGACTCCACAGTTTCTGTTCTGAGCCCCCAGATTCTTGATTGCTCAGGCCCAAATCCTCAAAGCTATCTTTAATGCCTCTTTTGTCACCTCCTCTCAACTTTACTAAGCTCAATTACCTACCCCTGAATTTCATTTGTCCCCCTTCCTTCTCTCTCTCACTCTTAGCCTTTTACCTCTTGCCCAGATAACCATAGTGGCTTCTCACCATGCTTCACCCTCTAACATCTCTCCTTTCGAATATATTTAATACAATGCTATCATGGGATCTTCCAAAATAGACCTCTGCTAAGGCCTCCTCCAAAATTCCTTAAAGGCTGCCCATAGCTCCAAAAGTAAAAGCCACACTCCTACACCTAGTATTCAAGCTTCTCTGTGGTTGAAATCCCAGCCTACCTTTCCAGTCTTTTCATCTCCTGCTCCTTGCCCCCACCACGCACTCCCTCCAGCCTGGTAAATGTGCACTGTCTTTTGAACAATTCACATTAACTCTTCACTCATGCTGTATCCTACACCCAGATTTGCCTGTATAACCACCTTTTAATATCCTATTTGTTTTAAAGACCAATTTGACAATGAGACACCAACGTCAAATGCTACAACTTACATGTGGAATCTAAAAAAAAGGACAGACTGAACTTCTTTGCAGAACAGATACTGACTCTCAGACTTTGAAAAACTTAGGGTTTCCAAAGGAGACAGGTTGAGGGGTGGGGGGATGCACTGAGGGTTTGGGATGGAAATGCTGTAAAATTTGGTTGTGATGATTGCTGTACACCTATAAACGTAATAAAATTCATTGAGTAATTTAAAAAAATAAAAATAAAGACCAATTTGAAATACCACCTTAGCAATTAATTCCCCAAAACAAATGGGATCTTTGGCCTCTAAACCCTAAGGGTACACTAATCATGCATGCCTCTGTTCACTCCTCCAGCAAGTATTTAGGGATCAACTTCTATGCATCTCATTTCACACTATGGTTAGTTATGCTCCTCTCTGCCCCATCACTTTCCACCTTCCTCATATCTTGTTACATTGTAAGCTCGCTGAAGACAAATATTTTTTTCAGCTTTATATCCTTTTTAGTACCTACCACAATGGCAGGCACCTAGGGGACTCTGAGAAATGCATAACTGCGGGACCCTAAATAATGAGGCTCTATCTCAGCTTTCTTAAGAGAGAAATGGAGAGCAGCTATCTCATGTCCCTCCGTCATCCAGCTTATAATTCTCCTCCTTCAAAAATTACACATTCTACAAAGAAAAATAAACATCATATGACATCACTTATATGTGGAATCTAATTTTAAAATCATTCAAGTGAACTTATTTACAGGACTCAAACAGACTCAGTTCTTTGAAAACAAATTTACAGTTACGAAAGGGGAAAGGTGGGAGAGGAGGATAAATTAGGAGTTTGAAATTAACAGGTACACACCACTATATATAAAATTGATAAATAAGGACCTATTTATAGGCAAAGAGGTCTACTTTATATTCTATAATAACTTCCATGGGCAAAGAATCTGAAAAAGAATGGATATATGTATAACGGAATCATTTTGCTACACACCTGAAACTAACATTGTAAGTCAACTATATGTCAATAAAACTTTAAAAAGAAATCACACGTCCTATTTGAGGACTGTGGTCTCCCTCACCTTTGTTCCCTCCACTGGGGTCCACTGGAGAGTATTTAGGCAAGGAGAAGGGGTCTGTAGTGCTATCCAATTCTATCTATGGGTCTTGTCTTAGAACCAAACCAAGAGGATGCAAAACAGGCTCTAGTCACCTAGTAGACTTAGCGTGACAAGGCGAATGGAGTGAAAATCTTTGACTTTGAGCTCATCAGCAGTGGAAGCTCATCCACTTCCAGGTCTATGAGGTCCTGGGGATGCCATGGCTGGGGACCCAAGTTCTGGCTCTGACTATTTAATTCCTGACCTAAAAGCCCTAGGATGCTAAAGCTACAAAAATATCCAAAGACAAACTTGCAAAGGAATTTGAACAAAATTAGAAAACAGAACCTGTATTAGTTCGCAGAGTGATCATACATCATTCATTCTAACCCAACTGAATTCTGAAAAAAAAAAAATTAAAATTTGCATCATTCTTGGCCTCCAGATTTATAAATATTTGATCTTGAAGAATACATAAACGCTTTCCCTCTACAATTTAACATGTTCCCAATATGCTGCACTGACAGTTCTAGGTATAATGGAAGGTTATTTCTGCTTTGTTCTTGTTCCCTGGCTCGAGGTAAGAACTAAGAGTTAAGTATAATGGCATATTCATTTAGAATTTCATGTGCATTCTGCTGATGCCAGTAGATTAGCATTAATTATACTGGAAAAGAATATTTGATGAATCTGAAAAAAAAAAATCAGTCATGTGGAACGGTACACAGCCACAAGTTTTAGGTACAAATTCTGAATCTTAATTCAGAAAGCCTGATGCTCATATAACTCTCACTATGTATACTTTCTGACCTTCCTATGAAGCATCAGTAATATTTTACATTTACTCCACAAAACGCTAGATGAGAGACCAGTGTACACTTGCTTCCCTGAGGCCTTCATCATTCTCCAGGGCTTTATGGGAAAATTTGTTTCCATTTTTGAGCTGCGGCGTCGAAATTGTGGATAAAAGCTATGTGTCATATTTTCTTTGTATTAGAGAAAACGTGGATGGATCATCATTTTGTGTTCAGCATATATCAAGTGGCAGGGAATGGTTTCCCTTGTATAAAACTTTCCGCAATAAACACCGCCAGCAATATATTTTTTAACATCTAACACAAAAGCAACTCAGGCAGATAATTTCTTTCAAAGTTTAACAATCCATAAAGTTCAAAGTGTTCCAGGTTTTTCAGAACTGTAGTTCAAATTCACATTGTGCGAGCACACACAAACACACACACATCATTAAATACACTTTCAGCCACCTCACCCAGGAATTTCCTGGGTACACTCCAAGAACCAAGAAAGACAGGTAGAAGCAGGATCAATTTGTGCTCTTAAAGGAGGAGCAAAGGAAATTCAGAAAGAATATCCTAGAACAGCCATGATTTGGGAGACAAAGAGGCTACCCAACACAAGAGGAACCAGATAAAGAGTCATGCCCCAAAAGAAGAATCTTTGCCTGGGTAGGTTAAGCAAGTTTGAGAGCATGAACCGAAGGCTCAGGCTAAAGTTGCCTAAAGCACGAAAATATAATAGCAGGACCGCCATCCATACAAGTTTGGGTTTTGCCTGTTGGTAACAAGGGCACTCTTAGGATCGTGAAAGCTATTTCTGGACGAGGTCTTTATTACCACAACTTAAACGTCCACTCTGAAGAAATGGTTGAGAAAACTATCATATACTGAAAAGGCCATTATGCAGTTACTAAACACGATGCTAATAAAAAGCTTCTGATGACACAAGGCAAGGCATATGCTTTAATAATTAGAAAAAAATAGCAAAATAAACAGACAAAATATAACTATGCTAAGCACACAACTCTGCATTAAGAAAAAGCTGACAGCTTCCACCAAAATTTCAATTAAGATGTTATGAATGGTAATAAAAGTTTTTCTTTTGGCATTGTGTCTGTTTTATTGTTTTCGTTTTCTGCATCTGTGAATTCTTTCTCATTGTACATGAATTATTCCAACAAAAAATGTATAAGTAGGACTTATTTTATAATACCCAAGACTGCTGTCACAAAAAGAGTTCAGAAGGAGGAATCGAAAGACCTGAGCCTAAGTACAAATCTGTTGCCATGTAATGGTATGGATTTAAGCAAGCCACATGACCTCTGTGATAATGACCATCAGCTATTTACCTAATGAACATACGCTCTAGATTAGGCCTTTCCCACGCACTTTTCCCATGTTATGTCACTGAATACTCCTATCTATAAAGTAGGTAAGTCTTGTTCCATCATTATACAGATGAAAAGACAGAGACTTAAAGAAATGAAAGGACTGGAGTTCTCATTGTGGCCCAGCAGAAATGAATCTGACTAGGAACCAAGAGGTTGAGGGTTTGATCCCTGGCCTCACTCAGTGGGTTAAGGATCTGGCGTTGCCATGAGCTGTGATGTAGGTCACAGACGCAGCTTGGATCCTGTGCGGCTGTGGCGTAGGCTGGCAACTGTAGCTCTGATTAGACACCTAGCCCAGGAACCTCCATATGCCACAGGTGCAGCCCTAAAAAGCAAAAAAAAGGAATGAAATGACTGATTACCAAGATGTCCAAGTGCTAAGACTATGAGTAGAACTCAGAACGAACATTGTGTCACATAACCTTGTCATCTGTCAAATTCAGATAAACTGTACTTAAAACTTTTTTAGTTATAATCAAGCAAGGACTCTTTATTCACTTTGATCACTGATAGAGCAAACACTTTAGACCAGTACTCAACACGTAATAGGTACTCAAACATTTGTTGAATAAAAGTACCAGCAGAAGACATGGAACACAAGACTGAGAGTTCTGGAAATCGCTCTGAAAAATCATCTTCCTCAAATTGAAATTTCTTTGAAATTTCTCATATATTCACTTCAAATGCGATGTGGACTTCTATTCATCAGATATGTGGTTTAATAATTATATCACAATATGTGATCTAACCTAAAGATCATTTTGGAAACTATTCAACTTTAATCCACTTTCCCTTACCAGGTTAAGTAACACTGGTGCATGCAAGATTTGACATATTCATCCTCAGTTTCTCTATGCCTTGCACACTTGCCACAGCGCAGTGAGCACACGCACCCAGGCTATGGAATACAGATCTAAATGGCCTCTCAGGCTCTCACCAGCCCGAAAGTGCCTTTGGAACACTGCACAATCCACCAAATAAAATCAACCTGGTAAACATACAGTGGAACCTCTTTGTTCTGGACATAAAGCTTTTATGTCTTTTATCTAAGACTGCATTAAATTTTCGACAGCTGAAATAAATTAGCTCATTTTCAGCTTGTAATGAACAAAAAAGCCCTCCATCTTTCTAATAGGAATTATTGTAAACCAGACACTCCTCATTTTCTGCCGGCATATTTTTATTTTTTGAACCTGTGTGCAAGATTTTACATTTCCTCCTTAATAAAATTAGTAACGAGGTTTGGGTCTTCATTCCAGTCCCTTGAGAGCTTTATTGAACCCAGTTGTGTCATCTATCATAGACGCCATCTGTTGGAAATTTTTCAGATATGCCTTCCATGTCTTCATCCAAGGCATTTATAAAACACACACACACACACACACACACACACACACACACACACACACACACACACAATGCAGGGTAGAGCTTTAGGGCCTGGCACAAGACACCTTCATCTAAGTCAAAATATTCATGACTGGGAGGGAATGCTTGCCCTAGGATATTAGGACATAGAAAAATCCCTGTGTGGACTTGAGATATTTTTATATTTTTCAAAATAACAAGAATTAGCTTTAAAGGACTAGAAACATTGACCTAGGAGGCAAAGAATAATTCATCAACATGCTAGGTATACTGTTGATCAATTACCTGTGAATTTTCCCATCTGCGCTTTCATCCATTTACATCCACAGGATGGAGGAAAAAATGTTGACTGCATGAGCTTCTAAATCAAGACCTCTTATGAGCCATTCCAAAAAAAATTTTTTTTTAATAAGGCTAATTCAGCACTGTTTAGTTTCATTACTTTTTCTCTGAGAGTTCAAAAACAATGGGCAATTTTTCTGGAAATTAACATCCATTTCACTGGTATAAAGATTCCAGAATTTTCCTCTTATTCACCATTTTCCTTTGGCCACACCCAAGGTATGTGGAAGTTCCTGGGCCAGGGATCAAACCCACACCACAACAGTGACCAGAACTGCTGCAGTGACAATGCTGGATCCTCAACCCACGGTGCCAGAGTACTTGCATCCACCACTTTTAAGATTATTTTTATGTCCCTATAGCAGATGTTAACAGTACCCCACTCATTTACCCCTTCAGTCTTCTCTGAAGGTCACTGCACACTTCCTTCATATCTGCCAAAGGGCAGTTTTTGCCAAAGGGGTCTGCTAGACCTATGAGCAGAGTAGAATTTGCCAAAGAGCTAATGGGCAGTTTATCTTAATGAGGGATGAAGCTTAGTGGGTAAAAAACCCCTATTTCCATAACAGAAACAGACTCACAGACTTTGAAAGTAAATTTATGGTTACCAAGCTGAAATGTGGTAGGGAGGGATAAATTAGGAGTTTGGGATTAATATATCCCCACTGCTATATACAAAATAGATGATCAACGAGGACCTACTGTATAGCACAGGAAACTATACTCAACATTTTGTAATTACCTATAAAAGAATCTGAAAAAGTAGATATATGTATATACATGTATAACTCAGTCACTTTACTGTACTACCTGAAACTAGCACCACACTGTAAATCAACTATACTCCAATATAAAATGAAAATTTAAAAAGTAATGAATCCCCTCAATGAGACTCTCCTCAGGTATGCCCTGCAGTCTCTCAGGGTATAAGATAGGATGAGTTAACTTCCAACAAGAATAATTCACTAATCAGTTCACCTTTTCTGGCTTTCCTCCTCCCTTTGGTTCACTTTTCCACTCCCATTCTGTGCTTCCTGGGATCACTTCCCAAAAACCTACTTGCACCTAGATCCTTATTTCTGGGAGTGAATAAAAACTAAGCCACTATTTCCAATCTCCCAGCACAATTCCCTCTGTGTGATTTTTTCCAAAATTACTCAGAGCTTGCCCAATCACATCAAATGTTGTTTCATTACCTATAGAAGAAATGCATTTATGTGTACAGACTGTAAATCATTGAAAACCTATGTACAGGTCCTTATTATCACTAGTCCACCTGTCTCGTACTTCAGTGTCCCTTAATCAGATTTTTCTTCTTTTTATGGCCACACCTGCAGCATATGGAAGTTTCAAGGCTAGAGGTTGAATAGGAGCTG
The DNA here is from genome assembly GCF_054392235.1 of Sus scrofa. Taxonomy (NCBI): domain Eukaryota; kingdom Metazoa; phylum Chordata; class Mammalia; order Artiodactyla; family Suidae; genus Sus; species Sus scrofa. The sequence goes on along the minus strand of NC_139385.1, from coordinate 110,981,038 downwards.
CAGCTGCAGGCCTACACCACCACCACAGCCACACCAAGCTGCATCTGTCAACTATGCTGCAGCTTGGAGCAACACCAGATAATTAACCCATTGAGTGAGGCCAAGGATCAAACCCACACCTTCACAGACACTATGTCAGGTTCTTAATCCCTTCAGCCACAAAAGGAACTTCCCTTAGTCAGTTTTATTCTACATTTTACTATATAAAAGTCCTTGTTGGAGAAGAAAATAAAAGTTAAATAGTATTGTCTTTCTCAAGTTTCCTCAATGTCATATTCCAAGTCTTCAAAGGGAGAACTCAAGGTTAAAAATACATACATAGTGCTAAGGCTAAGCAATATCCAAATATTCCATTGCAAAGTTGAATAACCATTTATAAGATAGTTAATATCCATCTATAAGATACTGAGAGACCACGCAATTCTCCAAGTGGGAATAGGGGTCTATTATTCTTTCAACAAACACTTCTTTAGTCCCCAGTATTGTGCCAGGCAGTGTGCTAAAACATGAAGAGCTTTATCTGAAAACAAGATATGCCTCCTGCTTCTAGGAACCTATGTTGAATGGACAGGGTTGTGGGTAGTAAGGCCAGGAACAATCCACCTGACCATTTCATTTCTCTACAGCTATTCAAGTAAGATCTAGAATTCCTGCAAGTGCTATAATCCAGTGCTATATTCCATAGGAAGTAAATTATTCTCATATTAATTCATAGCCCATCACTTCCAAGTCCTTTGAATAAACTGGCCTAATCCTCCTCCACTTTTTTTACCCCAATGTTGAGAACACAGAATATTCCCTACAGGTCCCAGATTTCTTTGCGATGCTATATTCCTTTTACTTCTCTTCCACCTCTCTTCCACTGGGAATGTTTCATTTGGCTGAAAGTGAATGGCCCCTTATTAAAGACTGACAAGATTATGCTGTAGTCAGAGGCACTAAGCAGAATATGCCGAGTCTGTCTAAAATGATTGGTCCTCATGGGAAGCCTGCCAGGTTAGCACATTATGCCCTAAGTGAACACCCTGTGTTCAAGAACATCAGGCTTAGGAAACAGAACCCCAAGGGCTCTTTCTCTGAAACTGCTACGAAGCAGATCTATTCTAAATATGCCTGGCACTGTATCACATTAAAACTTGGTAAGAAACCCAGTTCCCACAACAGTTTCCTGTGGTCCTTCTGAGAACAGATTTAGAAATATATTACTTCAGATATCACTTGTCTTTATAAGAAGCCTTTTCAGGCTGAACACAAAAAAGTTGCCTATAGACATAGTACATGTGATTTTGTACTCCATTTATAATGACCTTTTTCAGGAAATGCACTGTTTACATGACTCATTCTTTTAGACAAGCATAGCAATCGCTATTAGAAAACTCAGCCCTTCAAATACCTAAGTTTAAAAGAAGCAACCTCACTTTCTATTATGTTTCTTTCATTAAAGTGAGACAGATGTATCATCGCTGTTGAAGTAGAATTGTTTAATAGATTCGTTCTGGAAGAAAAACACTTCAGGAAACACACCAAAGAAGTTTCTAAGCCCTTGCTATTAAAAAATAAAAAAATAAAAAAAGAGGAGTTCCCATCGTGGCTCAGTGATTAACAAATCTGACTAGGAACCATGGGGTTGCAGGTTCAGTCCCTGGCTTGCTCAGTGGGTTAAGGATCTGGCGTTGTCATGAGCTGTGGTGTAAGTTGCAGACGTGGCTCAGATCCTGTGTTGCTGTGGCTGTGGCATAGGCTGGCAGCTACAGCTCCAATTAGACACCTAGCCTGGGAACTTCCATGTGCTGAGGGTGTGGCCCTAGAAAAGACAAAAAGACAAATAATAATATAAATAAAATAGAATAAAACCTCTTAGGAATGTCCCATTTCCCCTCCTCCAACTAAATAAGCCTGTGATATTCACTGTCTAATAAGATGACAAATTTTAGAGACGTACGTAAGTTTTCTGCTTCTTTACTAGGTTTGTGGCCTTAAGAGAGTTATGCTCTTTCTGAGGGTTGGTTTTGTTTTTCAAAATGGACCCCCTTAAGGATGTAAAGGGACACTGTATTTGTAATGCCTAGCATAGAGCTGCTACTCCATAGAGTAAGCAGTTGGTGACAGTAAAAACTGCCATTAACAGCAGCTATCCCAAGAGAACTTGTGACCTAGGTCATGTCTTGGTGCTCTTGTGGGTTGTATTCCCTGGTTCTGGGAGTCCACAGGTTTGGGAGATTTCCTATTAACTTCCTTTTCCTCATGTACCTTGGACGACTGCAGCTTTCATGCAACACAGTGACTCAAGGTCAAGCACAATGCCAGCCAGCCTAACCCAGTTTGTGAGTCTATCATCCCAATGACTCCAAGCATGCCTACATGTAATTTATTATTCCTAGAGATTTTCCTCCCTTTATGATAGAGGGTTAAAGTAAGAGATCTTTGTCCATCCCAGAAAGTCCTCCTCCTCAGGGGATGAACCTGGGCAGCAAATATATTTATGTATATCAACCTCTACTTAAATTTTATTACTTATTAATTACTACCTACTTCTTATTAATGGGCAAGTTGTTTGCAACATTAAGTCATCTGATTAGGGCATTTTGTAACAGTATTAAATGCTGAAGAATAAAAACCTGTCCTATCCAAGTACAAAATGTATAATATACAGGTTAATGTCAAGATATGTAATACTTCTAGACTAAGCACTCAGTGTTTTGTCAGATTGTTCTACTTGTCAACCATATTACTGTATAGTAAAATATACTGTCAAAAAGCTTTTCTTTGAAAGGGCATTTCTTCCATTGGTTTGTCTGCTTTTGCTTTAAGACTAATTAGCCATGACAATTAGCATAGGTGCAAGTTCTAGAAGAAATAAGATTAACTGAAATGAAACCATGCTACAGGCAAGTCATTGTAACAAAAATGAAGCATGAGATATTACACTGGTAAAATGCTGTACTTCCTCAGGCTCAGGGCCACCAAATACATCCTTTTTGACACCTCTCAGAATGATAAATATTTCATAGGCTGGTAGGTAGTTCTTTAAAAAAGCTTATACTTAATGCCATTTTAATACAGAAACCATCCAAATTTATAAACTATACATTTCTAACATTCAGAGACTGAGTAACTCATAGTCAAAAAAAACACTCATAAAATTGAGAATTTACAACAAGAAAATCAATATGGAAACCTACTTTTGGATCACGTGGGTTTTGCTGTACCACCTTGAAAGCACTTCAGAATTCTTCACTGGTAGGTTAAAAATATGAACTATAAACATGTAGCTCAAATATTTGCACATCCTGTTCCTATAATCTACTCTAAGAAGAAATGCTCCACTAGATACATCAAGTACTTGTTGGAAAACATAACCACTTGTCATTTGTGGCACCTAGGAACCCTACCCCATTTATAGAATGGCAAAATAAATGGCTTTCATTGTTTCACTATGATGAGGTGTGGGCACTCATTGGGACTCAGTTCCTCAGGCTGCAGATTTCTTTCCTGATCAATTAACACATTGGATTTTTAAAAGAAAAAAATAGACAGCAAAGATGAGGCTTTGCTTGCTTTGAAGGTCACAATCACCACAGTGAGAATAAGTTTCTTCTTTTTAGTCAATGATTAGATTGAGTTTATGACCTCATGATAGAATGTCAATTCTCACAGATGGAATTAAGCCAGAGAAAGACATTTGTGCTTGAGGTAGGGCCATTTTCCCAATTTTCCACAACCCACCTTGTTATCTTATGCTGAGAATAATTGTTTTCCTTTCAGTTAAAGCAAGCCATTGTTCTGGACTCTGCAGGGTTTCTTTAAAGCCACATTTTTTTTAAAAAAAGGTTAGTTGTGCTGTTTGCCCCTGAAGCAGGACAGATGTTTAAGAGATTACAGTTAACTTCAACATATGCATATACCTTTTGCTGAAGGAAAAAAAAAAATGCTAATGATTTTCTTGCAACTACAAATGTCTTCTCACCTGAGAAGGCCATTCTAAGCAGAATTACTTGTTATTCAAAATGAATACAGAATTAATGCAGCACCATCTAAATTGCTTCTTAGGCATATTACTCTAATGATGGGTAAATCTGAGGAAATTTACCAAGAATTCATTCCAGGAATTTCAATGATCAGCTTTACTGAGTCATCAATGCCCTAATTACTTAATATACATACTCGCTATCCTCCTCCCCCATTTCTATTGGTAATAATCTGTTACTAATATAGCAACACAATTTTAATATGTTTCATTACATTAATATGTCTCAAAGATAGGAACAATTTATAGAAATCATTACACTTCATAGGTATTTGTTTCAATAGGATAAGATAGAGTTTTGAAAAAAAAATTATTTAGGGAATAGGCATGAATTTAAGGACACCAGTCCCTTGCTTTCATTATCTTCATGCTTGAAAAATCTTAGTAATATCCTCAAAGACTTATATGGTGTTTTATTTTTTGTTTTGATGATTAGTTGAGATAGCCCAAATCCATGAAGTGAAAAAAACAATCAAATCATGCTCCTAGGTGGCAAGAAACAGGAAATGTGTAATTAATTGCATGGAGGACCTGCACCAACATTTATCCTCAGAACCTGTGTCTACCATGACAAAGTGACATGGTTAAATTAAATGATTCCTAGTATCAGAATCTGAATTTATAGCTGGTAAATATTAGGAGGACTCATAGGAAATTTCCTAACATGACAACTAATTTTTCTATGAATATTTTTAAAGATAATTAAGGTAAGAAGATAGTTATGTATTTGCATGTATCCAGACACCAATCAGAAAGATACATAACAGTCCAGGGGAGGAAGAAGGTACATGGGGGTGTGTGTGTGTATAGGGAAGGGTCTTGTGCTTTATCTCTTTATATTCTCTGCCATGCTCATGGTGTAAACATTTTTCCATATTAACTTTCACCATTAAAATTACAAACAAATACACAGGAAAACTGCAGTGCAAATACTTTCATAATTACTGTTTTTGAATTTCAAATATATAATGGTATATTGATATTTTTGGGGTATGCCTGATACATTTTTCAGAAAAGATTTAGGTTTAAAGTGGTCTTAATCCTAACTTTCTCTCCTTCCTTTGTTTGCTTATCGAGATTCAATTTAACTTCCAAGTCCAGCTCACTTGTCACCTTCTCCTCCTTTGGCTTTTCATAAGGAACTTCACCCCAGCTCTTGCACAATATTATCACATTTATATGTCTCTCTCTCTCTCTAAGCTTGAGACAGAGACTTACTTTGCCTTACTCTTCTGCATTTCTTCCCAAAAAGTTAGCAGAGTGCCTGGCATGGGGAGGTAGCTCTCTGTATTTTATCACTGGAACACATTGCAACGGAATATGATACATTATTATCAAGAGATTTTTTTTTATGCCATTGAAAACAAGGAGGAAGAAAAAGAAAATCCTATTGCATATTGTAAATATATGTGCCATATGGAAAGCAACAATTTGAGCTAAATGTTGGTGAAAGCTTGTTAATTGAATGAGATCTAGTTCTTAGGTCTGTTTTGCTTGGGCTTACTGAGTAGACTAAAATGCATTAGTAGTGTCCAAGAAATTATATCATCCAAATTAAAAAAAAAATTCTAATCCAAAATGTTGAAATAACAGGAATAAAATTTAATGAAAGATGGTGAAATATTGGGGTGGGTGAAAATATTAAGAATCAGAATTGTGAATTGTGTTTCTCTATCGTTGCTAAAGTGAGCCATCAGCAAGCAGCCTATTCCTCAGAAGATAAAGGTGAGACCCAAAATTGAATCAAAAAGACAACTGATATGTAATGGACCATAATTTGTAATGCACCAGGAATTGGAAACATAGAATTCCTTTTTTATCACTCAGTCTCTGTGGCAATTTGGCTAAGTCATTTCAGTTCTATGAGTTCTAATTTCTAACTCATAAAACATTGATATAAAACAGTATTTTATCATTTATCTATAAAAGTGTTTATCATTTCTGCCTATACGGTTATCAGAATGATTAGATGCCTTTGTGTGTATAAAAACCAGCCATAAACTACTTATTGTATGTGGATATAGACTACTATTGTTTATCACAGAGATTTCTTCGGTAATTCCTCTTTCCTGGCCTCCATGGATTGCAAGTGCCACAGTAGAGTAAAAGACAAGAACACACGGGAACAAGACTGATCTTCCAGCCCCTATCATTTATAACTAGGTAGCTTAAAGCAATGACTTAACCTCTCTCAACTTTAGTTTCCCACTGGGAAAAAAAAAATGGAAAAATGGTCATGAACCAAAGAGTTTTCAACTATAAGACAAGCATATTTGTTCCTGACAAGTGGTGATAGAAGGGTAAAGTGACTCATGTTAGGATATTCAGCTTATTATTACTTAATGGAAGAAACCAAGCTAGAAACTAGTTTCAAGTTCCTCCTACTCTATTACCTATTTGAATAAAATATTTAAACATTGTTCAGAAAAAAATACACAATATTATGCAGATAGAAGCTGTATTTTCTAAAATAAGAAAATATTTATATGCATATAGGAGTTAAAATAATATTCATACATAGAGGCATTACTGTTCAAGTAGATTATAAAACAAAACACATTTGCTTTATGTATCTGACAGTGACTCACTGACTAGCATCTACTGGTTTCCAGCTTCTTACCACTTATCAAAAATAACTTCGAAGTCTATTATTTGAGTATAGTTGCTATTTGTCCTTGCTTATACAACAAAGATTTTATTTAAAAATTGATCTCTCGGTCTTGCCCAAAAGGTTCTTGAGAATTAACTAAGAGCACCAGATAATCATCAAAAAGGCTATAAATAATAAATGATAAATAAAGTAGAGAAAAGAGAACCCTCCTACACTCTCGGTGGAATGTAAACTGGTGCAGCCACTATGGCAAACAGTATGATGGTGATTTACAAAGCTAAAAATAGAGAAGACAAAGAGAAGGCCGCATCAAGAGGCAGGAGGGGCGATTATGTGATATAAGCAACCCCATACCACCCGGATGGGAAGCCCCACAGACTGGAAACTAACTCTATCACAGAGACTCACCTACAGGAGTGAGAGTTCTCAATCCCACATCAAGTTGCCCATGCCTGTAGATCTGGCACTGGGAGAAAGAGCCCTGGAGCATCTGGCATGGAAGGCCAGTGGGGCTTGTGCGCAACAACTCCATGGGACTGGGGGAAAGAGAGACCATGCGTTCTTAAAAGGTGCATGCAGACTTTCACATGCAATGGGTCCCAGGGCAAGGCAAAGACTCCACAGGAATCTGGGTCAGATCTGACTGCAGTTCTTGGAGGATCTCCTGGGAAAACAGGGGGTGAATGTGGCTTGTTGTGGGGGAAGGGCATTGGAAGCAAAGCTCTTGGGAATATTCATCAGCATGCGTTTCTCTGGAGGTGTCCATTTTGGTAAAATCTGGCACACCCATCAGCCCGGAGAAGCCCCAGGCCAAAAAAAAACAATCCAGGTGGGGGAGTTCCTACCATGGTGCAGTGGAAACAAATCACACTATGAACCATGGGGTTGCAGGTTCAATCCTTGGCCTCTCTCAGTGGGTTAAGGACCCAGCATTGCAGTGAGCTGTGGTGTAGGTCACAGATACGGCTTGAATCTGGTGTTACTGTGGCACGGGCATAGGCCAGCAGCTGTAGCTCTGATTAGGCCCCTAGCCTGGGAACCTCAATATGCCACAGGTGCAGCCCTCAAAGGACAAAAGATTAAAAAAAAAAAAAAACACCAATTCAGGTAGAATCACAGCCCTGCCCATCAGTAAACATGCTGCCTAAAGACCCCATGGTCACACAGCCACCCAGAGATAAAGCCCCACCCCATGCCTCACTGGTAGGTGGGGAATAGGAATCAGCCCCACCTACCAGTGAGGCTCAGTCTCTCCCATCAGGAAGGCTACAGTAAGCCCCCATACCAACTTCAGCCACAAGGGGGGCAGACATCAGAAGTAAGAGGATTACAACTATACCATCTGTAAAAAGGGCACCACACCAAAAACCTATAAAATGGATGAAAAACTATAACTCAGATAAGAGAGAAAGAAAAAATTCCAGAAAATTAGCTAAGTGATAAGGTTCTCAACCTCCAGGAAAAATACTTTATACTGTTGATGCTAAAGATAATGCAAAACATTGGAAATAAACTGGAGGCAAATATGGATAATTTACAGGAAACACTGAGCAAAGAAATACAAGATATAAAACTTAAGAAGAGATGCAAAATACAATCACTGAAATAAAAAATTCACTAGAAGCAGCTAATAGCAGGATACATGAGGCAGAAGAATGAATATGTGAGGTAGAGGAAAGACTAGTGGAAATCACAGAAGTGGAACAGAAAAGAGAAAAAAGATTGAAAACAAATAAAGACAGTCTCAGAGAACTCTGGGACAATATTAAATGCACCAATATTACAGGGGTGCCAGAAGGAAAAGAGAAAGAGAGAGAAAGGGACAGAAAAAAAATTCAAAGAGATAATAGCCAAAAACTTCCCCAACATGGGAAAGGAACCACTCACTCAAATCCAGGAAGCTCAATGAGTACCATATAAAATAAACCCAAGGAGGAACACCCCAGGACACTTATTAATCAAACTGACCAAAATTAAAGACAAAGAGAAAATCTTGAAAGCAGCTAGGGAAAAGAAACAAAAACATACAAGGGAAACCTGATGAGGTAATCAGCAGATTTTTCAGCAGAAACTGCAGGCCAGAAGGGAGTGGCATGATATCGTTAATGTGATGAAAAGAAAAAACCTCCAGCCAAGATTACTTTACCCAGCAAGGCTCTCATTCAGATGTGAAGGAGAAATCAAAAGCTTCACAGATAAGCCAAAGCTAAGAGAATGCAACAACACTAAACCAGCTTTACAACAAATACTAAAGGAATTACTCCAGGCAGAAAAGAAAAGGCCACAACCAGAAACAAAAATACCACAAATGACAAGGCTCACCAGTAAAGGTATATATACAGTAAAGATATGAAATCATCCATGCACAATTATGCCACCAAAATCAGAAATCATGGGAAGAAGAGGGTACAAATGCAGGACACTGGAGATGCACTTGCAATTAAGAGACTAACAACTTAAAACAATCTATTATATATATATATACACTCTTATATCAAACTTCAGAGTAACTGCAACCCAAAAATCTACAATTGATTCACAAATAAGAAAAATCAACTCAAATGCAACATTAAAGATAGTCATCAAACCACAAGAGGAGAGAACAAGAAAAGAAGGAAAGAAAAAAGAGCAACAAAAACAAATCCGAAGCAATTAATAAAATGGCACTAAGAACATACATATCAATAATTTCCTTAAATGTTCATGGACTAAACGCCCCAACCAAAAGACATAGACTGGCTGAATGCATACAAAAATAAGACCCATATATGTGCTGTCTTCAAGAGACCCATTTTACTTCTAGGGACACATACAAATTGAAAGTGAGAGGATGGAAGAAAATATTTCATGCAAACGGGGATCAAAAGAAAGCTGGAGTAGCAATACTCATACCAAACAAGATAGACTTTAAAGTGAAGAATATTTTCAGGGACAAAGAAGGACATGACATAATGATTAAAGGATCAATCCAAGAGAAGATATAACAATTTTAAATACCTACACACCCAACATAGGTTCACCACAATATATAAGGCAACTGCTAACAACCTTAAAAGGACAAAACAAAAATAACACAATCATAGTGAGGGACTTTAACACCCCACTTACAGCAATGGACAGATCATCCAGACAGAAAATCAACAAGGAAACAAAGGCCCTGAATGAAGCATTAGACCAGATGGACTGAATAGATATTTATAGGACATTCCATCCAAAAGCAACAGAATACACATTCTTCTCAAGTGCACATGGAACATTCTCTAAGATTGATCACATCCTGGGCTACAAATTCAACCTCGCTAAATTTAAAACTGAAATCATATCAAGCATCTTTTCCAACCACAACGCTATACAACTGGAAATCAATAACAAGAAAAAATATGCAAAAAACACGAACACGTGGAGACTCAACAACATGCTACTCAACAACCAATGGATCACTGAAGAAATCAAAGAGGAAATTAAAAAATACCTAGCAGCAAATGACAACGAAGATACGACACTCCAAAACCTATGGGATGCAGCAAAAGCCATTCTGAGAGGAAAGTTTATAGCAATACAAGCCCACCTCAGGAAACAAGAAAAAGCTCAAATAAACAAGCTAACTCTACATCTAAAGCAGCTCAAGAGAGAAGAACAGACAAGACCTAAAGCTAGTAGAAGGAAAGACATCATAAAGATCAGAGCAGAAATCAATGAAGTAGAAACAAAGAAAACCATATAAAAGATCAATGAAACGAAAACCTGGTTCTTTGAAAAGATGAACCTTGATAAACTCTTAGCCAGACTTATCAAGTAAAAAAGAGAGAGGTCTCAAATCAATAAAATTAGAAATGAAAAAGGAGAGGTAACAATAGACATCACAGAAATACAAACGATCTTAAGAAATAAAATACATGCAACTATACACCAATAAAACAGACAACCTAGCAGAAATGGGCAAATTCTTAGAAAAGTACAATCTCCCAAGACTAAACCAAGATGAAATAGAAAAGATGAATGGACCCATCACAAGAATTGAAATTGAAACTGTGATGAAAAAACTTCCGACAAACAAAAGTCCAGGACCAGATGGCTCCACAGGCGAATTCTACCGAACATTTAGAGAAGTACACCTATCCTCTGAAACTATTTTATAAAATTGCAGAAGAAGGGATACTCCCAAACTCATTCTATGAGGCCACCATCACCCTGGTACCAAAACCAGACAAAGACTTCACAAAAAAAAGAAACGTACAGGCCAATGTCACTGATGAACATTTATGCAAAAATCCTCAACAAAATGCTAGCAAATCTCATCCAACAATACACGAAAAGGATTGTACATCATGATCAAGTGGGATTTATCCCAAGGATGCAAGGGTTCTTCAATATCCACAAATCCATCAGTGTGATACACCACATTAACAAACTGAAGAATAAAAAACATATGATCCTCTCAATAGATACAGAAAAAGCCTTTGACAAAATCCAACACCCATTTCTGATAAAAATCCTTCAGAAAGTGGGCATAATGGGAACCTACCTCAACATAATAAAGGGCATATATGACAAACCCACAGCGAACATCATTCTCAATGGTGAAAAGCTGAAAGAATTCCTGCTGAGATCAGGAACAAGACAAGGATGTCTGCTCTTGCCACTACTCTTCAATATTGTTTTGGAAGTCCTAGCCACAGCAATCAGAGAAGTAAAAGAAATAAAAGAATCCAAATTGGAAAGGAAGAAGTAAAACTATCACTATTTGCAGGTGACATGATACTATACCTAGAGAATCCTAAAGACTCTTCCAGAAAACTGGTAGAGCTCATTCATGAATTTGGCAACATTGCAGGAGACAAAATTAATGCACAGAAATCGATGGCATTTCTAATCACTAACAACGAAAGAGCAGAAAAAGAAATTAGGGACGCAATCCCATTTATCACCACATCCAAAAGAATAAAATACCTAGGAGTAAACCTACCTAAAGAGACAAAAGACGGGTACTCTGAAAACTATAAGCCACTGATGAAAGAAATCAAAGATGACACAAATAGATGGAAAGATATACCATGCTCGTGGATTGGAGGAGTTAATAATATCAAAATGACTATACTACCCAAGGCAATCTACAGATTCAATGCAATCCCTAGCAAATTACCAAGGACATTTTTCACAGAACTCAAACAAAATATTTTAAAATTTGTTTGGAAGCACAACAGACCCGGAATAGCCAAAGATATCCTGAAAAGGAAAAATGAAGCTGGAGAAATCAGGCTCCCTGACTTCACACTATACTACAAAGCAACAATCATCAAAAACGCACGGTACTGGCACAAAGACAGATATATAGTTCAGTGGAACAGCCCAGAATTCAACCCACGCACCTACAGCCAACTAATCCATGACAAAGGAGGCAAGAATATACAATGGAGAAAAGATAGCTTGTTCAATAAGCGGTGCTGGGAAAATTGGACAGTCACATGGAAAAGAATGAAATCAGAACACTCCAGAACACCATACACAAAATAAACTCAAAATGGATTAAAGACCTAGATATAAGACCAGACAATATAAAACTCTTAGAGGAAAGCATAGGCCAAACACTCTCTGACATAAACAACAGCAACATCTTCTCCAGATCCAACTCTTAGAGCAGTGACAGTAAAAACAAAAATAAACAAATGTGACCTAAACGAACTTAAAAGTTTCTCCACAGCAAAGGGAACCCTAAACAAAACAAAAAAACAACCCACAGAATGGGAGAAAATCTTTGTAAGTGAATCAACTGACAAGGGATTAATCTCCAAAATTTATAAACACCTCCTACCACTCAATACCAAAAAACAAACAACCCCATCAAAAAAATGGGCAGAAGATGTCAACAGGTAACTCTCCAAAGACATACAGATGGCCAAAAAACACATGAAAAGATGTTCAACATCACTCATTATTAGAGAAATGCAAATCAAAACCACTATCAGGTACCATCTTATACTAGTCAGCATGGCCATCAAAAAAAAGTCTACAAACAGTAAGTGCTGGAGAAGGTGTGGAGAAAAAGGAACCCTAGTACACTGTTGGTGGGATTGCAAACTGGTGCAACCACTGTGGAAAACAGTATGGACATGCCTTCGAAAACTAAAAATAGAACTACCATTTGATCCAGCAATCCCTCTCTGGGCATCTCTCCAGAGAAAACCATGACTCAAAAAGACACATGTACTCCAATGTTCATTGCAGAACTATATACAACAGCCAAGACATTGAAACAACCTGCACGTCCATCTACAGAGGAGTTGATAAAGCAGGTGTGGTACATATACACAGTGGAACATTACTTAGCCATTAAAAGGAACGAAATACCGGCATTTTTAGCAACATGGATGGACCTAGAAATTATCATGCTAATTGAAGTCAGTCAGACAATAAGACGCCAACATCAAATGCTATCACTAACATGTGGAATCTGAAAAAAGAACAGAATGAACTTCTTTGCAGAATAGGTACTGACTTGCAAACTTTGAAAAACATATGGTTTCCAAAGGAGACATTTTGGGGGGTTGGGGGATGCGCTGGGGGTTTGGGATGGAAATGCTAAAAATTGGGTTGTGATGATCATTGTACGACTATAAATGTAGTAAATTCATTGAGTAATACTAAAAAAAAAAAAATGCTAAAAATAAAGCTACTGTATGATTCAGCAATCCCACTCCTGGGTATGTATCTAGAAAAGATGAAAACTAATTCGAAAAGATACAAGAACCCCATTGTTCATAGCAACACTATTTAAAATAGCCAAGACATGAAAACAACCCAAGTGCCCATCAACAGACAATAGATTTAAGAAGATGTGGTATTTTTGTGTGCATATACACACACATACACACACCACATTGAATGGAGTATTACTCGGCCATTAAAAAGAATGAAATATTGGCATTTGCAACAACATGGATGGATTTAGAGAGTATTATACTTAGGAAAGACAGAAGGAGAAAAACAATTATGATGTAGTATCACTTACACATGGACTTTAAAAAATAATACAATTGAATCTATATACAAAACGGAAAACAGTCTCACAGATATAGAAATTAAATTTATGATTACCAAAGGGTAAAGGGGGTTAGGGAGAAGGATAAATTAGGAGTATGGGATTAATAAATACAAACTACCATACATAAAACAGGGTAGGTATCTACTGTATAACACAGGAAACTATATACAACTATCTTATAATAACCAACAATGGGAAATAATCTGAAAAAATATATATATACATGACTGAATCACTTTGCTACACACTTGAAACAATATTGTAAATCAACTTTACTTCAATTAAAAAAAAGAAACCAGCCTGAGATTTTCGCAGAGTTTCTAAGGAACCTTATCCATTAAGATACAATGAGCTGCTGTTTATTTTTGGTTTTGATATGTTTTATTTTTAAACTACATCAACTTAATACAGAACACATTTCATGATGTTTTTGCAACTTTCTACTGAGTTCAGATTAAAGAAAGGTTTCTTTTAATGCTATGAGGGAAAGATGAGAAAATTATTTTTTTACATGTTGGTTACATTTTGTCTCTTTTGTATTTATTTTTCTCTCCAGAGATAATCTTTATACATTATCCAAATTTACTGTTATGACACACAAAAATGGTTCTGAATAAGATTGCTTATATTTGTTTATACAAATGATTTGAAATATAAATTTTCATGTTAGTACAGTTTATGAAACGTCATCCTATTTTGTGATCACTTCCTGTTCTAGAATTTTGGTTAACATCTGAGAGAAGTCACCAACCTACATAAAATACTAAAAAAGTGTTCTCATTTAAAATAATTTGCCTTTTACCAGATGTGAGACAGAAACTCTGCCTTGCTCCTTTCTGTGAGATACTAACTACAATCCAATTGTGCTGTAGATATTTGTTCATATTCTTCTCCCATTGGATCATAAACCACTTAAGGCAGGGCCTATGTATAATCCACCTTTATGATCCAAAGAGCTTGACACCAAAAGTGCATCCATCATGTTTGTGGAACTGAGTTTATATAAGTGATGTATGCTATAATTCTTTAACTTTATCCTCTGTGTTACTAACCTCCTGTGGAGACTTCAACACTCCAAAGAGCATGACATTTACCAGCCATTAACAATTAACAATTGCAGAGCCTGCCTCCTTCTGGGGAGCAGGACACACCTGCTATTCCTTATCCTCACACCTGCACAGCCATGTAAAGTCACGCCAGGAAGAACCAACACACTCAAGGGACCAATAGCTACTGTGAACATATGTCCCAATTTTCCACTGACAGACCCTGTTAGCAAGCATCTTCCTAGCATTGTGGTTTGCCTAGTGAATCCCTTTCACCCTTAAAATATTGCCTTTTAGATTGTAATTTACATGTTCTCTATTAATAGCTGTGCTTCAGCTGTGTCCTTTCATGCTCTACTTGGAGATAGGTCAAGATCTGGGGGAAAAAAAAAACAATGATAGGCAAAATTGTGCAGGGAGAAGACAGTTTAACAGAAGGTTGAATGGGACATTTTCTATTGCTCACATATTAGCACCTAAGACTCAAAACTGATAAGAAGCACAGAGGGGAGTTCCCGTCGTGGCACAGTGGTTAACGAATCCGACTAGAAACCATGAGGTTGCGGGTTCGGTCCCTGCCCTTGCTCAGTGGGTTGACGATCCGGCGTTGCCGTGAGCTGTGGTGTAGGTTGCAGACGCGGCTCGGATCCCGCGTTGCTGTGGCTCTGGCGTAGGCCAGTGGCTACAGCTCTGATTCGACCCCTAGCCTGGGAACCTCCATATGCCGCAGGAGCGGCCCAAGAAATAGCAACAACAACAACAACAACAAAAAGACAAAAGACAAAAAATAAATAAATAAATAAATAAATAAATAAATAAATAAATAAATAAAAAAAAAAGAAGCACAGAGCATGCCACATTTTAAACAGAATGGCCAACACCAAGAGTCCAAAACCTCCATAAAAACTCACTAGGAAGTAGCTGAACTTTTCCCAAGTCTCCCAAGTCATCAATTCAGGGCCATCCCACACCCCAGCCCCACCACTCCTTTTCACTAATAAACTAAAATGGAAAGAAGAAATTGTGGGAGTCCTTAGTTATGGGTGGTGTAGAAACCTACATGAAATGTAGACATTCCTCCATGGAAGAGGCAGAGTCCCGGGAATTATTCAGAAAGATGGGGGCAATTTGAGAAGAGGAGACCATGATTATTACCCCCCAAAAGGTGTCTGCTTGTGCAGAGAATGTAACGATGTACCCTGTGCCTACAGAACCAGGGGGAGAAAGCTAGTAAGAGAAAGCAGAAGAAAAAGAGGAGCAAACCATGGAGAGCCTGAACATGCTCTTCTTGGATAGTGCAAAATGTGCATTCCTTTAGGATCACAGAGAGAAGCTGGTCTTAAGCTGTCCTGACAGTACCAGGCTCAGGAAGGCTGACTGCCAGGGAAGATATAGTTGAGTCTGAAATAGAGCCAGATTTCCTCCGAGGGGCATTTGTGTAATAGGACACTACAGCCCCATACAAAGGGATCCTTCCACAAAGGTCATCCCACATACATGAGCACTTCCACAGAGCCAGCCTTTGGACACCTGTCCTATAAAGGCCATCAGTGATGATACTGGCCAGACTGGCAATAACAATGAAGAAGCCACACAGAGGTCAACTGAAGACCAGACTCTAGTACTTTTCTTCTCCCTGTTTACCAATATGAGTACGTAAGAGGAACTAGAAAGAGAAGGACAATTACAAAGAGTCTCAGAGGGAACACAACACTTCCCACTCCAGGTGGTCACAGATCCAAGATTTAAGTTAGGAGATTAAAATGTTAAACTGAATGTTGTTTTATTGTTGGTTTTGTCTTGTTTTGTTGGTCTCTCCAGCAGCATTCAGTAGTTCCCAGGCCAACAGTTACTGGAGTCACAGCAGTGATAATGCCAGATCCTTATCTACTAGGCCACCAGGGAACTCCAATTATATATATATTTGTCTTTGCTGTTTCTTTGGGCCGCTCCCGTGGCATATGGAGGTTCCCAGGCTAGGGGTCGAATCAGAGCTGTAGCCACTGGCCTACGCCAGAGCCACAGCAACATGGGATCCGAGCCGCGTCTGCAACCTACACCACAGCTCACGGCAACGCCAGATCGTCAACCCACTGAGCAAGGGCAGGGACCGAACCCGCAACCTCATGGTTCCTAGTCGGATTCGTTAACCACTGTGCCACGACGGGAACTCCTCCAATTATATTTTTTAAGCCAGAAGTAACTGGAAGATTTCAGGATCCTGTCCAACATGTCACCATGAAAAGAAAGTCAAAATCAATAGAGTTGAGGGCAATGATTATATCAAAGTAAAATCAGTTCAAATTTACTAAGTTAAGGCTAGTTATCAAAATTCAAAAATCAAGCTTTAATTTCTACGTTTGACTTGTGGAAGTTAATCAAGTGTTCCAAGACAAGTGTTCAAGCTCTCATGAGCCTAGAAAGGCACCCTGGCTTAGTGTCCAGCAATAACTGACTTCTAGCCTGCATCCTATGTTGACACTCTATACATTAAATGGCTACTCAGGGATTCATGAATTCATATTGATGGTTTAATTTAATAGTGTCTTACCTTGTTAGAACCTGGTCATTGGTTAGAACCTGGCCTTAGATCTCAAAGCTTAACTGTTTCTTTTCCTAACCAGTTTCCTATGCCATGCTTTCTCTTTCAAATCTATCCCCAAGGCTTAAAAGGAAGGAGGAGGACTCAACCATAGGTCACCTCTGCCAGGTAACCTGACCCCCAAATAACAATCCTTTCTATCTTCATCTTCTGCCTATGCTTCCCTACTCTCTGGTGACAAGGTATTTGAGAAAAATAAAACCTTCCCTATAAAAACGTTAATAACCCTTCTCAGAAAAGCCAGTCTAAGGCCCGTATCTACATTTTCAAAGGGTACTTTTTAAGAACATCCTGAAACACTACATTAGGTCTATAGGTTCTGGAAAGGACTCTGATAAGAAAAGAAAATCCTCTTTCCTGTTCCCACTTAATTAGCACAAAGTTTCATCTTAACACTAGTAAGTCTCCAGGCTAGGCTCACTTAGGATTGGCACCCAGTAAATCAGAGGTAGGTCAGGGCAGCTGAGCTCATTCAAAAACTGGAAAGTATTGAAGGCTTATCTTCAATGTGGGTGCCATGGACACTTTTTGCTGTCTTCACTGTACCCTTGTCCCTAGGAGCCTTGTCCTTATGAGATAGAAATCTAAGTCATGGTTGGTCAAGGGTTAAACATCTCTTGGCTTCAGGCTTTACCACAAACTTGGTACTAACGCCAACCAGTTCTGCTTTAGGGTGTGCAATCCTCTTTCCATGCCTCTCCTTGCTTTTGAATCACTAATGTTCCATTTAATATATACCACGGTGCCAATCTTTTTGGCCCACAGCCACCCACAACTCCCAGTAGTAACAAATCTAAGCACTGTTGTCTAGTTGAGATTGAGAAGGGGAAAAAAATCATTTCCATAGATTTTTCTTTTCAATACCTCTCACACTATGCAGGTAGTGTGAGAGGTCCTAAGCCTCATATGGGGTCCTAAGCCTTTAAGTTTAAGGAAAAAGTTGTAACCCGAACCATGCCCCAATACACATACACACACATACACACACACAGCTCATCACCACCATGACCACCACCACTACTACTGAGCCAAGTGTACAACTGGGGGGAAAACAAATACCAAATTCTGTTCCTCACAAGATAGCTAAGAAACAGATTAGAAAGAAATTCATTTATCTAAATAAACCACAACAAACAAAACGCATCATAAAATGTTTGAATAGGACTTTAACACCATAAAATAAACCATTATACTTAATTTTGTTTGGGGTATTTTTATTTGTCCCGTCTTAAAAAAAAAAAAATCTATGGGGCTTTTAAGAGGCAAGGGGAAAAGCTATAAGAATTATACTGTCCCACATACACCTTCCCCCAAACCTGGGATATTTAGAATAGAACGAAGCTTCTTGCTAGCACTCTTCTGTTTTTTCTATCAATCATTTAACCACCCACACAGTTGCATTCTCAAGAGACTTTTCTTAGAAAATCATGGCATGAATTGACTGACATGAAGGGAATCACATCAAAGACAGGTGGGTTTTGATGTCCTGAAAAAAGCACACATTTTGTAGGGCAGGCAGACCTGGGGTTAATTCCTGGCTCCAGCTATGAAAATTTAGGCTTATTACCTCTCTAAGTCTTTGTTTATCAGGAAGATATGGAAATTTGATCCCATTCTGGAGTGTTATATTGACTCCATATAATGTATATGGCAGAGCCTGTACATAACACTTTTTCAATAAATGCTGTTCCTATGAATTTGTAGCTCTTAAACTGAGCAGTTTCTGGACAACACTTTAATTATATAATACTTAATATCACTCAAATGTGTTATATAAGTGTTTTTAGTTAAGGAGATCTTTTAAGATGACTAAATGAAACATCAGCTCTGCCCTCTTTTCTTGCTAATTTTCAATAATTTACCCTTTTGATTTTTGACTAGTAACTCATAGTTATTTGCCCTCTAAAACCACCTGAGGAAATAAGTGGATTTGTTTGTTCATAGTTCAAAACATAATCAAGATTCTGATAATCAGCCATGCTGGCAACCCCCAGAGAACATAAGAAAGGTGATGAATAAGGCATCTTTTCCCAGTTTGAGCGCATTTTCAACAAAACAGCAAAATTCAGCACTGCTTAGAAGCTTACAATTTTTAAAGTTTACATGTGTAATGGAAACAGCAAACTATTTTCAAGACCTCTATTTTTTCTTTGTTGGAACAAAGTCTATTTCCAACCAGCTACGTGTAAATAAGATATAGGCAAGCAGCAGTCAAGAAATTATAAAATAAGTGATTGAGATCATTGTTACACCGAGGGGGGTACAAGAAAAGCATTTTTCAAGTTATGACGGTCTTCTCCTTGCACCCTGCCCCCTCCCCATTCCAGAGATGAACCTCTAATAGGCCAGTTATAAAAATACTACACAGACACAAGCCTGGTTCAAACAAAAACCTCTAAGGTATGGTTATTATCTGCTTTTACCACCTGAATAACAATTGCAATAGAATTGCTGACTTAGAAATTAGAGTGAACTTTGATAACCTTCAAGCTAGCCACTCAAATATACAGAAGTTTCTCCTATAACAAACCCAAACCACTCCAATGAGGAACCATATTAACCTCCTTCCAGGAAACCCATCCTATCCTGCTACAATAAAGCTCAGGAAAACTAGTGCCTGAAAATGTTATAACTAGGCAGCTACTTTATTTCAAAGACAGGGTCTTGATATGGGCTTGCTTGAGCTCAAAGAAAAGATTTCTGGAGCTCTACCAATTCCCAACTAGGTGTCTGCTGCTAAGGCCAAACGCTGCAGCAATACTACTGCAAAGAGATAGTGGTTCCTCTGAAGATGCTCATTCTCAGCATACAAGGATGCTGAAGGTCAAGGTGAGGACTTCCAACAGCTCTAGCCCAGTGTTTGAGCCTGAATTTCAAAGGGAAAGGGTGATCCCTGCCCCTTTTACCTTGCTTCATCTAATCAATATCCAATTACCCAGTTGGCACCGAAGTTTGTGGAGCCCAATCCTAGACCAACAGCACATATGAAACCTGAAGCAACAGAAGCCTCCCCCTGCACTTTTCCCCCTATGGTGAGAAGACCCACTCGAGTGACTTCTGTTTGACCAACAGAGGACCAACTAGGGAAACTTACACAATGGAATTGGCTTTATTGCCTGCTGGCTCAATAATTAGACAAGATGTTAACTAGATTTACTACATTGATATTTCGCAGCACATGAAAATCTCAAATCATTAGGTTGTATACCTAAAATTCATTTAACATTTTAAATTAATTACACCTCAAAAAAATGGCTTTACCACAACTTCTCACATGAATTTTCTAGTAGAAATTTACCTCCAACACTGAAAACAGCAAGAAAATAGGCTTAACCAACCAGGTACAGTACCTGTGTATTATCCACCTTTGTACCCCCAAGGCACAGAACAGTATCTGGCACACAGCAGGTACCTGACAAATGGCAAACATTAGGTGATCTCAGTGAAGGATGAAAATGTGTTCAAGGACTAACCTGCAAAAGTATCTCTTCATGTTGGGAATTATCAGGATCACAGGATTCTCTCGCAGTGTTTCCACATCCTCAGTAAGATTTCCTTACCAAATGATTTGCAGAAGGCAGATCTGCAGAGATTCACAACCTAAAGTGTACAAAAACAGAAAAAACATACATGAGGAAAAACAAAGCATATTATTTGGCATTATGCAAGTTCACTTGCATGTGTGATAGAACTTTCCCTATCTATATAACATTTAGGAAAATGCTCAAACAGTATTTAATAGAAGCACGACTTCCTACTGAAGCTTCACATTGGTAGTTGTGGAACTGGGCTAAATTTACCTCTCATTCTGGCCTTTTTTTATGCCAGGTTTTAAGAGTATGGCTTTAATAACCAAGAAACTCTTTATGCAGGTGACTTGAAAATAAAATGTAGAAAATGTAAGTAATAATAAGTTCTTAGAGATGATTTAGGCTCCCTAAGTGGGTATATCAAAAACACCTCAGAAGGGTGTGAGAGAATCAATCCTCAGAAGTTTAGGAGTAAGAAATATTTCAAAATACAACAGATTGGAGACTTTGTTATTGTCCAGGGTATAGTCATCACCATATGAGAATTTAACAGCTACATCATTGATTGGGTGCAGGGTAAGGAGTTTTCCATGAAAATGGTTACAAATGAATTCTAATACCAATCACATATAAATTGAGTAAACATTTTCTGCAGGAGTGCTACATAATTCTTTAGGTAGATTTTGTGTTTTCCCATTATTGCTATCATATGGATGTTTCAAATGAGTCAAGTCAGTTCCATCGAGGTAGATTCCAGCTTGTTTGGGGAAAAACTCTGCCTCACAGATCTTATTGATCTAAACATGATCCATTTGCAACACCTGGCACATAGCAGCTACTCAAAAAGTGTATAAATATTCCCATGAAATAACATTTCTCTTCTCTAAGCATATCATGGGAAGCTTTTTCCTCATTTCTTCTCAATTGTTCTCCTGTAATTTTCTCTCTGCTGTGTTTTCATCAAAATTACTTGTATTCACTTCAGTGTGCTTTTGCATATCTCAAGACTCTTGTTTTTTAGATCTCATTATCTTGAGCCATCATAAAGAATATACACTTCGGAAACAGAGAATACACCCCCTTGTTCTTTTTATAACCCATTGTTTTGGTTAAGGCTCTTTTCTTAAAAGATGATAAAGTCTGCGAGTAGGAAACTGGCAAAAGCCTCTTTCTTCAGCCTAACTATATAGTTCCTGAGGTCTTCATGTTCATAAAGGATTCCACCTGCCATGGCCGATCTAACAGTAAGCAATGAACTCCACCTGAGCCAATCAGAACATTTTTCCCTTAAGATTTTCAATTTTAAAAAGAGAAAGTTTTTTGTTTAATGCAAAACCTGAAAATATGTGAATATAAATGTTCCACATGACCAAGTTTCCAGCCACAAGGATGACTTTGTCGCCAAGAGTAAGGCCAACACACAAAGCAGCAGACAATGGAAATCCAAGGAAGATAATTCTGAGGGTATTCAAATCCATTCAGTCTATGGTCCACCTAAAACTCTGACATTCTTAGGGTTGGTTTATTTCATTAATTCAATAAATATTCAGTACATACCTACTAAAGGCCAAGCATGTTACTAGGCATTAGAGATCCAAAAGTGAGACGGATGAGGTCTCTGCCCCGGTAGGGCTTGCAAGCCATTAAACTCCCCACCTTCCACCATGACTATCACTTTTTTTTTGGCTTCAATTAGTTTAAATGACAACCAAAAGAGAGCTAACTTCACCTACATTTTTGAATTAAACTTCTGGGGATTTGCCTGTGAAATTAATCACAATTTTCATGACAAAATCTATTCTAAACAACTAGGTAACCTACAAATTTTGGATCTTGATTTATACCTGAATTCATTAATATTTCCCCTCAAATCTAGAAAATCCTCCACTGACTTACCCAACAGCTAAGAAATCTCAAAATTATCTTAATTCTTTAAAAAAAAAATCTGTATTTAAGTATAACATGATGCAACAGGCGATTTTGCTTCAAGCAGTTTTATTTCCTACACCAACTATTCAGGAAACGAATATATAATTTTTACTCTTTTTCCCAACCTGGGTTCAAAACAAAACACAAAGCTCTAGGGCGGTAGGTAGTGCTAGACCACATCTCCAAGGCCTTCCTCGTTCTAACATTTGAAGATGATAATAATGATAATGACATTTATTTTTAAGCAAACATAATATATGTTAGGCAAAGAAAACTAGTTCATCTTCAACTATGTGATCTTTCCAAACACAGATATGAGGGAGTCGCTTGCCTGCTCAAGGTCCAGTGAGTGGAATGCAGAGATGAAAAACCAGCCCTTCATGAGGACACTGTGCTGGGACCCCCCACTATTTGCCTCCACCCTTCATGACACACCACTGGAGACAGCTTCATGTTCACAAAGGAGGTGCCCACACTGAAGCCACCCTGGGACACACAGCACCTGACAGCTACCAAGCCAACAGCTACCCAGGCTTAGATTTCATAGCCAGGGGCTGCCAGCCCTTTTCCCTGTCTCTGCAATGAGCTCTGCCCCATTCACGCAAAAAAAAAAAAAAAAAAAAAAAAAGTATCTCACCAGATGAAATCTATCACATGCATGCAGAGCCTAGGTAAATGCTTTCCCACATTCTTTACACTCACTTCATTTCTCTCCCGTGTAATTTCTCTTGGGCTTAATATAGTTAGAATTCCCTTCTGTGGCTTGTCCACATGGGCTATATTCACAGGGCTGCTCTCCAGGTTGAGTTGGTGCCTGCTGATTAAAGTATAAGTGGTAACTAAAAGCTTTCTCACTTTCTTTGCACCCATGGGGATTCTGCTGCTTACAAGTTCTGGACGTTTTCCTGCCAGTAGCTGGTTTTCCCCAAACTTCATCAGCTTTGCAGTAGGTAGTCTCTTTGGCTTCAAGTTGAGACTTCTGGTCTGCACAGGTGTCTTGAAGGATTCTTCTCCTATCAGTCCTCAAGTCTTTCTGCTCCACCTAGTTGAGCATTTGGGTTTATGGAGAATAACCCCCACTGAGCCCAGGTTCAAAATGTTCTCCAGCATCATGTCTCTACAGAATTTTCTGAGCCGGGTTCAGCAATGCCCCTCTCATGGAGGGGTCCATTACCCCTTTGTGTAGGTCTCCAAACCCTTTGATCAAGTGGTCAGCAACCCTGGAGCCATTGCTTCCTCCTCCACATTCCCCACCTGGAGAGAGGTAGGGTCTTGAGCAGGCACAGTGATGAAAAATTGAGAAGGTCTTCTCTGAAGTCTGGAAATTGACAAGGATGACAATTTTCCCCACTTTGTGGGGTGATGGTACTGGAGGTGTCAGCAAGGGCAGAAAAGCAAGGGCTGCTTGTTGGTGCCAGAGGCAGATAGTGAGAATGTTGAGCCTTCACAGGAATAAATGCAGTGCTCTGGCAATGCACACTTGGATCTCGGAGCTTGGAAGGCCCCCAGGGCAGGCCTAGGAGTGCCTGAGGCTGTGGAGGGCAGCAGCCTAGTCCTTCGAGTAAGTTCTAACCTCATACTGAGGGGAGAATAGAATCCCATTGCCTACAGGATAAACTTTCAATTTCTTACCATGGCTTAAAGTCCTTTTGCCTAGCCACTGCCTTCCTTTCCTTCCATTTCTCTTCCTACCCACTAACCCCCACCCTACACCGTATACTTTGTCGCTAGCCAACTTCACCTTGGCCACACTGAGCCTAATAGTTTCCACAAATTTGCCATACAAAGTCCCTCGCATCCAGGCAAATTGACAGTATTTCCCTCTGCTTGCAGTAATTTTGTTCACGCTTGAAGGCCTAGAAAACTTTTCACTCAACTGTCCCACCTATGAAACCTCCCATGAGGCAACCCACTGGCACACCAAAATTAGTCCATCCCAATCTACCATCCCTGGATCTCATTCATAACTTATAGAAGCTGTTCTACCGTGCTATCTTTCATCTTCCCAACTTAACTGAGACTCCTTGAGGATAAGAACCATTCTTCATTAATCTTAAATTACCATCTGTTGGGCTGTACCCTATAGGCCTGCAAGTTGCCCAGCCTCGAGACTGAAAAAAGAGCCCAGAGACGGCTGCAGTTTACTGGATGGGGGAGCTTACACAAAGGCTCCTGGAACAACACCCACCATGTGCAGCAGACAACGGACAGCGCACAGCAAGCCTTCGCTACTCACGCGAGGAGGAGGCTACTATTTATAGAGGGGACTTGACATCAGGTGGGCTCATCAGTTACCAGGGATAATTAAGCCCTACAATTAAATGATCAGATAGTCATGTGAGTAAAGCAGAGACTGGTCAATCAGAGAACATGCAGAAAGCAAGAAAACAGCCATCTCGAATAGCCTAACCATACACCACAATCTAATCCTACATCAGGTACATTGTCACCCCCAAACAGGAGGAAAAATATCTGAGGAATTCCTGATGATTCAAAAAATAATATCTGGCTGACTTAAAACTATTTTTGATGAAAGAAGATAAAGTAAGATTCAACCAATCAAGGTGGAAGGTAGCCTTGGAGAGTGATAAGCTGTCTCCATAGACCTAGATGGAAATACAGCCATTACTCTGTCTGACCTAGACTATAGCTATGAAACCTAAACAGAACCTCCATGATCCCCAAAGAGGTAGCATCTTATAGAGATATATATTCTTCAGTCAGCTTAAGCCCAAATCCTTGTTCCACTATGGAATATCACTATAACCTTGGGTAAATCATTTAGTTCTCCAAACCTCAGTTCCCTCACCTGTAAAATGGGAGTAACATCAGTACCTATCCTCGGGTCTTTGGTGAAGACTAATGCAGTGACCTATGTAGCGTTTAACATATTGATGAACACTTAGCAAGTGCTTAACAGATATTAAATATCATCATTATTATCAAAATCAGCATTGCTAACATCATCATCATCTTCACCTAGGACAGTCTCCATTTTACAAATGAATTAAGTCTTAGAGAAGCTTTTCTTAGCATTGGTACTAATAAATTGCAATTATTTAAAACATGCAACATGAAGTTTTCTTTTAATTAGACTTGATTTATAATACTGTGCCAATTTCTGTTGTACAGCAAAATGACGCAGTCGTATATGTGTATACGTTCTTTTTCTCATATTCCATCGGCATGAGTATTTTTAATAGTATTAGACTGATGTCTGACTATTTGTACATACATAAACAACATTTTCATATGTTTCAAGCTAATATTAGTTTTAAGGTATTTACTTCAAATATATATATTTGGGCACATTGAGATTAAATCTATAATCCATAATAACATTATCCTTTCGTTCTTATATTTCTTATGCTTGTGATTCTCTAACTAGAGGCCCAGGCAGTGGTATTTGAAAAGCTCCCCAGGTGCTTTGAAGGTGATTTCTCCCACTTCCCTATGTTTAAGAGAATCACTGCTTTCTGCTTTCTCACATGAGAAAAGAGAAGGCAGTCAAATAGGCCTCCAGGAAACATCAGTGACTTAACTCAGCAATTCTCATCCATGCAACTGATTAGAATTACCTGGGTAATTCCAAGGAAGATATACAGATGGCCAATAAGCATATGAAAAAATGCTCAACATACCTGATTATTAGAGAAATACAAATCAAAACTACCACGAGATACCACCTCACACAAGTCAGAATGGCCATCATTAATAAGTCCACAAATAACAACTGCTGGAGAGGGTGTGGAGAAAAGGGAACCCTCCTGCACTGTTGGTGGGAACGTAAGCTGGTACAGCCACTATGGAGAACTTAGAAATCTATACATAGAACTACCATGTAATCCAGCAATCCCACTCTTGGGCGTATATCTGGACAAAACTTTCCTTAAAAAAGACACATGCGCCTGCATGTTCATTGCAGCTCTATTCACAATAGCCAAGACATGGAACCAACCCAAATGTCCATCGACAGATGATTGGATTAGGAAGTTGTGGTATATATATACACAATAGAATACTACTCAGCCATAAAAAAGAATGACATAATGTGATTTGCAGCAACATGGATGGAAATAGAGACTCTCATACTGAGTGAAATAAGTCAGAAAGAGAAACACAAATACCATATATCACTTATAACTGGAATCTGGTGTACAGCACAAATGAACCTTTTCACAAGAAAAGAAGAGCATGGACTTGGGGAATAGACTTGTGGTTCCCCAGGTGGAGGGGGAGGGAGTGGGAGGGATTGGGAGCTTGGGGGTCAACGGATGCAAACTATTGCTCATGGAATGGATTTACAATGACATCCTGCTGTGTAGCACTGAGAACCATGTCTAGATACTTACATCGCAACATGACAATGGGAGGAAAAATTATGTATACATGTATGTGTAACTTGGTCCCCATGCTGTACAGTGGAAAAGATAAAATAAAATAAAATAAAATAAAATAAAAATAAAATAGAAAATAATATGATCATTGTACAACTATAAATGTAATAAATTCATTGAGTAATAAAAGAAAAACAAAAGAGTTACCTGGGGAGGACTTGAAAGTCCAGAGCCTGAGACCATGCAAATTATACTGATAATAAGGTATTAAGTTTGTCAATTAGATCACATCTAAAACAAACAGAATGCATTATTCACAATAGCCAAGTTATGAAACAACTCTTTTCTTTTTGCCACAGTAAGATGAGGTACTATCATGCTGACTTTGTAAGTTTAAATCACAATTTCTATACATCCAAAAAGATTTTTTTTTAACATATCTTCAAATCTATTGTGGACAGGTGAATGGACCATGTTCAAAATAGTTGCAAGAATGCCCTTAGTCAACTATTAGGAAAAAAATTTTTCTTTTATGTACAAGTAGGGTTTATTATTAAAGAGCTATGTAACAAAAGGACCTATCTTTTAGGTATCAGGTGATAATGACTTCTGTGAAGAGGCAGAGGAAATACAACCCTATTATATTGACATGATTGTTTATGTAGGTTTTTTGTTTGGTTTGGTTTCGGTTTGGGGTTTGGGATTTTTTGCTGTGCCCACAGCATTTGGAAGTTCCCCAGACGGGGATCAAACCTGCCACAACAGCAGCACTAGCCGCTGCAGTAACACTAGCCAATGCAGTGACAACACTGGATCCTTAACCCACTGCACTATGAGAGAACTCCCTGTCCTTTAAAATTACATTTTACCCATAAACCATTTGAGCATCTAGTTAAACGGAATGATCACTCCTGGGTCCTAGATAAACCTCGTGTATTTCACTATTACTTAGAAGTTTCAAAATTTGGTATGCTTGTTCGGATTTTTTGCTTTGTGTTGGCTTGCTTAAACCGGGCTTCATTAAGGACATGGTGCATGTGTGTGAAATCATTTTTAAGGGTCTCCAGAGGTCAGCTTTATCATCATCAATGTTTATACCTCTTGAGAGCTAACCAAGCCTTCATGAACTCTATACCAGAGCTGACTTCTGATATTGACAAGAGTGCAAACCACCCTGAGGATGAGACTCTGACAATAGGTGGTTTTCTGTTTTCTTGCTGGAAAACAATACTTTTCTCCATTTTTTAAATAGTACTAAATGTCTCAATGTAACATCAGGGGAAGGAAAATAGGGGAGGGGAAACGTAGTAGATTCTGGCCTACAGCATTTTTTAGACAGCAACAATCCATTTTCTTCAAAGCACTCATCCTACACTCTGATTCAGTTAGAATATGCTATTAGACCTGTCATTGATCCATCAAGCATTCAATTTTAACTTTGGAATGAAGAAAACAAATGTGACTTATTTTTCTGTTAGCTTCTGTGATACTTAGTAATTGTTTGAGTGAGATACATTTATTCTCAAGTCTTTAAACTCTGTGATTTTAATCATCTGACCAACATTTCTTAGGCATTAGGAGGTAATCTGTGACCTTTTTCTGCAGAGAAAAGACTGTGACCAAAATAGTTCTCCACATGTCTCAGTGGGGTCAGTATGCATGCTCTATTTACTCATTTTATTTTTTTTTCTTTTTAGGGACACACCTGCAGCAAATAGAAGTTCCTGGGCTAAAGTTTGAATCAGAGCTGCAGCTGCCCACCTGCGCCACAACCACAGCAACACAGGATCCAAGCCACATCTGTAAACTACGCCACAGCTTGCAGCAATGCTAGATTCTTTTTTTTTTAATACTCAAATGAATTTATCACATCTGTAAACTACGCCACAGCTTGCAGCAACGCTAGATTCTTTTTTTTATTATTACTCAAATGAATTTATCACATCTGTAGTTGCATAACGATCATAACAATCCAATTTCACAGGATTTCCATCCCATAACCCAAGCACATCCCCCCACCCCCCAAACTGTCTCCTCTGGAGACCATAAGTTTTTCCATGTCTGTGAGTCAGCATCTGTTCTGCAAAGAAATTCAGTCTGTCCTTTTAACCCAGTGATCGAGGCCAGGTGTCAAATCCACATCCTCATGGACACTATGTCGGGTTCTTAACTCTGACCTACAATGGGAATGCCTCTTTATCATTATCATTTTTAAAGGTAACCAGTTTTAAAACCTTTCCTTAGCTAGAACGTTAGGAATCAATAACCATATGATTGGGAAAACATTAGTGATATAGGGATTGGAACTAAAATGATTGCTATCAGGCAACCCAAAAATAATCAAACTTACGTCTTGGTTCTGTAATTCGAATGCAATTTTTATTCACTGCTTTATCATTAAAATGTTCCTTTGGAACTAAATTAATTTTTCTTTCTCTGCAAGATGATCAATGCCTAGGATTTTATTTGTAGTCTTCCAAAATCACCTGTTTACATACCACTGACCACCCTCCCCAATAGTGACACATTTATTGATGAAGCTCAATGTCCTATTAAGAACTAAGAGTGAATATATGTGTCTATAAATCGGTAAATAAAAGAAACAACTGACTTTGATGAAAGAATCTAAAACAAACAATTTTTTTTAAAGATGAAGCAGGAAGACAGAGCATCTCTTTCTGACTCTTGTTTAATGAAACCGGTTCACACTCACCAAACAG
Source organism: Sus scrofa (assembly GCF_054392235.1). Taxonomy (NCBI): domain Eukaryota; kingdom Metazoa; phylum Chordata; class Mammalia; order Artiodactyla; family Suidae; genus Sus; species Sus scrofa. Next base: position 110,951,194 of record NC_139385.1, on the reverse strand, counting down.
TTCAGGGAGTTCATAAAAACCCTATCGTATTTGGCTTTGTTCCCCAAATTTGGCATAATTCTTCCGAAAATTGTCTATCTACTTCAAAATGAAGATTCATACAGGTTGACTCATATAGCTAAAATTCATAAATTATTAGTTCTACATTTTGTTCTACTGTATGAAATCACCAACTGTCAGTTCAGTTGGACATCTGGGTTGATTAAAATTTTTGCAGAGTTCCTGTGTTGGCTCAATGGTAATGAACCCAATTAGCATCCAAGAGGACATGGGTTTGATCTTGGCCTCACTCACTGGGTAAAGGATCTGCTGTTGCTCTGAGCTACAGTGTAGGTTGCACATGCAGCTCATAACCCACGTGGCTGTGGCTGTGGCTGTGGTGTAGGCCGGCAGCTGTAGCTCCTATTCCACTCCTAGCCTGGGGATTTTATATGCTGCAGCTGCAGTCCAAAAAAGACAAAAAAAAATTGCAATTACAAACATTGCACATACAAACATACTTGGTTCACATGTGCAAGAGTTTCTCTTAGGCATGTAACTAGAAGAAAAAGCTCTGGGTCATAGAGTTAGCACAACTCTTTAATTTTACAGGATACTATCAAGTGATTTTTCCAAAGAGTTTTTATCAACAATACAGTCTGTCAACTACTGAAAGATATGTGTTAATCCACAGTGATAATGGATTTGACAAATTCTACTTATAGTTCTGTTGTGTGTGTGTGTCTTTAAGTTTATAATTTTGAACTCTTAGAGCTTGCTAATGACTTAAAACCTGTTTTTTTTTTAGGGCCGTACTCGCAGCATATGGAAGTTCCCAGGCTAGGGATCGAGTGGGAGCTACAGGCGCTGGCCTAAACCACAGCCACAACAATGCGGAATCCAAGCTGCATCTCTGAGCTGCGTCTGAGACATACACCACAGCTCACAGCAACACCCAGATCCTTATCCCACTGAGCGAGGCCAGGGATAGAACTGGTGTCCCCATGGATGCTAGTAAGGTTCGTTAACCCCTGAGCCATGAAGGGAACTCCCAACTTGAAACTTTAAGTAGTAATTTTTCTTACAGTGTTTTATTTGAACCTAGGGTCAAAGTTTACTCAATGTGCTATTAACGTAGTTTCTTTATCATTCTATTTGTTAGTGTTAACCTTCTATATCATTTTTTCAACTATTTACTTCCAACATTTCATGTCCTTATGTTTTAGGTTTGTATCTTGAAAACAGCCTGTATATAACCTAAAATATTTGCTTTTAAACTGGAAATTTCAATCAATGCACAATTACTACCCTTTCCTCCTTTCCGACTTCTTTCATTTACTTTTTAAAATATTTTAATATGCTATTTATTTCTGCCTTCGCTCCTTTTTTTCCTCTTGCTTAGTTTCACCAAATGTTTTTCATATCTTTAATTCAATTCTTTGTTGATTATCTCTACTGTGTCTTTGTTTTCTAGCTCATTATTTTTTTTTCTTTTTAGAGCCGCATCTGTGGCATATGGAAGTTCCCAAGCTAGGGGTCGATTGGAGCTGCAACTGCCAGCCTACACCACAGCCACAGCAACACCAGATCCAAGTAGCATCTGCGACCTTATGCTGCAGGTTGCAACAATGTCTTTTAAGCCACTGTGCAAGGCCAGGGATCAAACTACTTCTGCATGGACACTATGTCAGGTTCTTAACCTATCGAGCTGCAATGGGTACTACTCTAGTTCATTTTTTTTTTTTTTTTTTTTTTTTTTTACTGTCGTCTCCATTATTTCCTTCCTACTACTTTCTTTAGATTAATGTTATTCTTTGGTTGATATCTTAAGTTGTATGCTTAGTTCATTAATTTCCAACTTTTATTTTTCTCTAAATAAGCATTTAAGGATAAAAAATTTTTCTTAAAACATTACTTTTATTGCTTTCTGTAAGTTTTATATGAAAAGTTTTTATTTTCTTTCAGTTCTTAGTATTTATCTTTAATAGTTCTTATTTTTCCTTGACCTATGATTAATTTAGAAATTTAATTTCTAAATATTAGGGAAAACTCTATTTATCCTTCTGTTTTTAAGCTCTGACTTAATTACATTGTGGTCCAAGGTTTTGGCCAGAATAATAACTTTGAAATTTGATGGAAATTTGCTTTGTTGCCGAGTACGTAATCAATTTTTATATATGCCTCATTTATAATCGCTTGGGATGAATGTGTATTCTCTAATGTTGAATATAGAATTCCTTATAGGTATCTTAAATAAAGTTTGTACCTGTCTGTTCTAATCTTATAAAAAGTTTGCTTATTTTTTTACCTATTTCCCTATCAATAATGAGTAAAAAGCATGGAATTTCTCATTATGATAGCGATGGGTTTGTCAGTTCATATATATTTGGGGGATATTTTATTAGTTACACATTCATTTAGAATTGTATTTTCCTTATGAAATCAAACTTTTCTTATTGTGCTATGACCTTCTGTATACATCAGGCTTTTTTTTTCCTTAAAATCCATTTGTTTTCTGGTATTAATATAACCACACCAGATTTCTTTCATTAGTGATTGCCTGATAAAACTTTCTCTGCCCTTCACTTTCAACCTTTATGTGTTCTTTTGTTATAGATTTTTATTTATAAATAACATTTATCTGAATGATTTATCAATTTACAATCTCTGTTATTCAACTGGTGAATTGAGTCCATTTACATTTATTATAATCATTGATATACATTTTCCTAGTATATTTTCTGTTTTTTATCTCACTTGTCCCTTTCCTTTTTTCCTGTCTTCTTGCTTTCTTATTTTTGTTTTGTTTTGTTTTGTTTTTCCTTTAATGCACTTTTTTCTCATATATTGATATGGAATTTATATACTTTATTCTTTTACCCTTAACATCTCTTTTGGCCACACTCATGGCATGGGAAGTTCCTGGGCCAGGTATCAAACTCACACCACAGCAGCAACTGGAGTCGCTGCAGTGACAATGCCAGATTCTTAACCAACTGTGCCACAAGAGAATTCTGATTATACTGTTAACCTTTTAACATGCTAAGTCTAACACTAAACTACAACTGAAAAATAAAAGAGCTTTAAAACACATTAGTATTGATCATTTCCTTTTCCAATTTTCATCCTATTAGACACTATTATCAATATTTCATTCAATGTTTGTTTGAATTCCTCAACAATTATTTTCTCTTCTGTGATTGTTTTTGCTTTTTCTTGAAAATAGTCTAGATTTCAGAGGTTTTATAAGGACAAATTTTCTGACAGTATAAATCGTCTTTTTCTTAATCTTTTTTTTTTTTTTTTTTTTTGTCTTTTTTTTAGGGCCACACCTGCAGCATATGGAGCTTCCCAGGCTAGAGGTCAAATCACAGCTGCAGCAACACAGGATCTGAGCCACATCCGAGCCATGTCTCAACCTACACCATAGCTCATGGCAATGCAGGAACCTTAATCCACTGAGCAAGACCTGGGATGGAACCCGCATCTCATGGATATTAGTCAGGTTCGTTACTGCTGAGCTACAATGGAAACTCCAAAATATCTATTTGAGAATAGATTTTACATCATTTTTAATGACATCTTTTTAAATTTCTTTCAGCAGAATATATTTTACATCATTTTTAATGACATATTTTTAAATTTCTTTCAGCAGAAGTATTATTTGGGGTAGCTGCCAGAAATAAAAAAAAAGCAAGTCACAAAAATATTTAAATATTCAAAAAAATAGAACCTAAAGAAATAAATTGGGAGAGAAAGGCAAGATGACGGAAGAGTAGGGGGACGCGCTCGCCCTCCCCCACAAACACAACAAAAATAACACATCTACATGTTAAAGGACTGGCACAAAACAGCAATTAATCGCTGGCAGAACTTAAACTCCAACATCAACAAGAATCTCATGACATAACTGGGTAAAATGAGAAAAGAGGCGAGTGAGAGAAGGGGAAACGGGGCTGGACAGGCACTCCCGAAAGGATACTGAGTTCAAGATACAGGAAGCACAGAGGTCCCCAAACAAGTTGAACCCAAACAGACCCACTCCAAGACACATTACAATAAAAATGGCAAAAGTTAATGATAAAGAAAGGATCCTAAAGGCAGCAAGAGAAAAGCAGAATGCTACCTATAAGGGAAACTCCATAAGGCTATCAGCTGATTTCTCTACAAAAGCTCTACAGGCCAGGAGGGAATGGCAAGAGATATTTAAAGCACTTAAAGAAAAAAATATGCAACCTAGAATACTCTATCCAGCAAGAATATCATTTAAAATAGAAGGGGAAATAAAATTTTTTCCAACAAACAAAAGCTAAAAGAATACAGCAATACAAAACCCAGGCTAAGAGAAATATTAAAAGGGCTTCTCTAAAATAAAAGAAAAAAATAAACGAGGAAGAACTAGGATTGAGGAAACCACAATCAGACAGCAGTCACTCAAATAAGCAAGCACACAGATTTAATCATGAACATGTTCAAAACAAAATAAAATTTAAAAAAAAAAGACATCAAAATCATAAAATGTGGGCAAGAGAAGTAAGGAAATAAATAGAATCTTTTTTAATTTTTTTTCTTATTTTTCTCTTTTTTTTCATCTTTATTTTAGTATAGTAATGAAGTGTTTGAACCTACAGGACTATCAGGCTAAAACACACAATTATAGGAAAGGGTTAACATACTTAAAAAACAGGACAACCACAAATCAAAACCAAACATTGCATTCACAAAAAAATGAAAAGAAAAACACTCAAGTAGAAAATAATTGGAGACCATCCAACCAAAAAAAGGAGGAAGAATGGAGAATCATAGAATCAACTGGAAAATGAGATTTAAAATGGCAATAAAAAATCATCTATCAATTATCACCTTAAATGTCAATGGACTGAATGCCCCAATCAAAAGACACAGAGTGGCTGAGTGTATAAAAAAGAAAAAACCTTAAATCTGCTGCCTACAAGAAACTCACCTTAGGACAAAGGGAAAAAATATTTCACGCCAATAGACATGACCAGAAAGCAGAAGTTGCAATACTCATACCAGACAAAATAGACTTTAAAACAAAAGACATAAAGAAAGACAAAGAAGGACATTATTTATTGATTAAGGGATCCATTCAAGAAGAGGATATTACTATTGTCAACATATATGCCCCAAATATAGGAGCACCCAGGTACCTCCAACAAATATTAACAGATATAAAGGGAGAAATTGATGGGAATACAATCATAGTAGGAGACTTTAATACCCCCCTCACATCAATGGACACATCCTCTAGACAGAAAACCAATAAAGCAACAGAGATCCTAAGAGAAACAATAGAAAAGTTAGACTTAATCGACATCTTCAGGACACTACATCCAAAAAAATCAGAATACACATTCTTTTCAAATGCACATGGAACACTCTCAAGAATCGATCACATGTTGTGGCACAAAGCTAACCTCAACAAATTTAGGAGCATAGAAGTTATTTCAAGTATCTTCTCTGACCACAATGGCATGAAACTAGAAATCAATCACAGGAAAAGAAATGAGAAAAAACCTACTACATGGAGACTAAACAACATGCTACTAAAAAACCAATGGGTCAATGAGGAAATCAAGAAAGAAATTTAAAAATACCTCCAGACAAATGATAATGAAGACACAACCTCTCAAAATCTATGGGATGCCACAAAAGCAGTGCTCAGAGGGAAATTCACAGCAATACAGGCCTTCCTCAAAAAAGAAGATCTCAAATTGACAACTTAACCCTCCACCTAAATGAATAAAAAAAGAACAAAAAAGACCTAAAGTCAGCAGAAGGAAGGAAACTATAAAGATCAAAGAAGAAATCAATAAAATAGAGATTCAAAAAACAATAGAAAAAATTAATAAAACCAAGAGCTGGTTCTTTAAAAAGGTAAACAAAATTGACAAACCCCTGGCTAGACTCACTAAGAAGAGGAGAGAAAGAAGCCAAATAAACAAAATAAGAAATGAAAAAGGAGAAATCACAATGGATACTGCAGAAATACAAAATACCATGCAAGAATACTATGAACAATTATATGCTGACAAATTTGACAATCTGGAAGAAATGGACAATTTTCTAGAATCTTACAGCCTGCCAAAACTGAATCAAGAAGAAAGAGACCAACTGAACAGACCGATCACTAGAAATGAAATTAAATGTCATAAAAACACTCCCTACAAATAAAAGCCCAGGACCAGATGGCTTCACAGGCAAGTTCTACCAAACATACATAGAGGATCTGATGCCCATTCTCCTTAAACTTTTTCAAATGGTTGAAGAAGAAGGAACACTCCCAAAGACATTCCATGATGCCACCATCACCCTAATTCCATAACCAGACAAAGATATCACCAAAAAAGAAAACTATAGGCCAATATCTTTGATGAAAACAGACACAAAAATTCTCAACAAAATTTTAGCCAACCAAATCCAATAACATATCAAAAAGATCATACACCACAACCAGGTGGGATTCATCCTAGGTTCACAAGGATGGTTCAACATATGCAAATCAATCAACATCATACACCACATTAACAAAAGAAAAGTCAAAAACCATATGATCGTCTCAATAGAAGCAGAAAAAGCATTTGACAAAGTCCAACAACCATTTATGATAAAAACTCTCACCAAAGTGGGTATAGAGGGAACATTCCTTAACATAATCAAAGCCAATTATGACAAACCCACAGCAAATATAATACTCAATGGAGAAAAACTAAAAGCTTTCTCACTTAAATCTAGAACAAGACAGGGATGCCCACTCTCACCACTGTTATTCAGCATAGTATTGGAAGTCCTAGCTGCAGCAGTTAGACAAATGAAAGAAATAAAAGGCATCCATATAGGAAGAGAAGAGATAAAATTGTCACTGTATGCAAACAACATGATTGTATACATAGAAAACCCTAAGGACTCAACCCAAAAACTACTTGAACCGATTAATAAATTCAGCAAAGTAGCAGGATAAAAGATTAACATTCAGAAATCAGTCGCATTTCTGTATACCCAATAATGAAATATTAGAAAAGGAATACAAAAATACAATACCTTTTAAAATTGCACCTCAAAAAAATCAAATACCTCAGAATACACCTGACCAAGGAGGTAAAGAACATATATGCCGAGAACTATAAAATATTAATCAAGGAAATTAAAGAAGATGTAAAGAAATGGAAAGATATTCCATGTTCCTGGATTGGGAAAATAAATATTGTAAAAATGGCCATACTACCCAAAGCGATCTACAGATTCAATGCAATCCCTATCAAATTACCCATGACATTTTTTACAGAACAGGAACAAACAATCCAAAAATTTATATGGAACCACAAGAGACCCAGAATTGCCAAAGCAATCCTGAGAAACAAAAACCAAGCAGGGGGCATAACTCTCCCAGAACTCAAGCAATATTACAAAGCCACAGTCATCAAAACAGTGTGGTACTGGTACCAAAACAGACATACAGACCAATGGAACAGAATAGAGAACCCCAAAAGAAATCCAGACACCTATGGTCAATTAAACTTTGACAAAGGAGGCAAGAGCATAAAATGGGATAAAGAAATCTATTCAGCAAGCATTGCTGGGAAACCTGGACAGCTGCATGCAAAGCAATGAAATGAACACACCCTCACACCATGCAAGAAAATAAACTCAAAATGGCAGAAAGACTTAAATATAAGACAAGACACCATCAAACTCCTGGAAGAGAACATAGGCAAAACATTCTCTGACATCAACCTTATGAATATTTTCTCAGGTCAGTCTCCCAAGGCAACAGAAGTAAGAGCAAAAATAAACCAATGGAACCTCATCAAACTGACAAGCTTTTGCACAGCAAAGGAAACCAAAAAGAAAACAAAAAGACAACTTACAGAATGGGAGAAAATATTTTCAAATGATGCAATAGACAAGGGCTTAATCTCTAAAATATACAAGCAACTTATACAACTCAACAGCAAAAAAGCCAACGACCCAGTGGAAAAATGGGCAAAAGACCTGAATAGACCATTCTCCAAGGAAGATATACAGATGGCCAACAAGCACATGAAAAAATGCTCAACATCCCTGATTATTAGAGAGAAGCAAATCAAAACTACCATGAGATACCACCTTACACCAGTCAGAATGGCCATCATTAATAAGTCCACAAATAACAAGTGCTAGAGGGGGTGTGGAGAAAAGGGAACCCTCCCACACTGTTGGTGGGAATGTAAGCTGGTACAGCCACTATGGAGACCAGTTTGGAGATACCTTAGAAATCTATACATAGAACTACCATATGACCCAGCAATCCCACTCTTGGGCATATATCTGGACAAAACTTCCCTTAACAAAAACACATGCACCCACATGTTCATTGCAGCACTATTCACAATAGCCAAGACATCGAACCAACCCAAATGTCCATCGACAGATGATTGGATTAGGAAGGTGTGTTATATATACACAATGGAATACTACTCAGCCATAAAAAGAATGAAATAATGCCATTTGCAGCAACATGGATGGAACTAGAGACTTCCATCCTGAGTGAAGTAAGTCAGAAAGAGAAAGACAAATAACATATGATATCACTTATAACTGGTAACTAATATACAGCACAAATGAACATTTCCACAGAGAAGAAAATCATGGACTTGGAGAATAGACTTGTGGCTGCCAGGGGGGAGAGGGAGGGAGTGGGAGGGATCGGGAGCGTGGGGTTATAGGATGCAAACTATTGCTCTTGGAATGGATTTACAATGAGTTCCTGCTGTGTATCATTGATAACTATGTCTAGACACTTATATCATAACAGAACAAAAGGAGGAAAAAAAATGTATACATGTAAGTGTAACTTGGTCCCCATGCTATACAGCAGAATAAATAAATAAATAAATAATAAATAAATAAAATTGAGGAAGACAAAAAAATAAATTGGAAAAAATACTTTTATAGTAATAATTGTCATCTTTCACATAAAAAGATGATCTACTATTAGAATTTGTGTTTTGAATTAGAATGATTTGTATAGCTCTAGCCCCATTACATGCCCTGTCTCCCATGTGGCCACTGGCACACATTCCCGAGTTGGCAGAGAAAAATCATACCCATGGCCTTGAAACCAAATAATTGGCCCACATGTCAATGAAGCCATAGCCTTGGCTTCTTTAGCAGCACGTACTGACCAACTGTGCCAACCGACTAAGCTGACCCCTCTGATGAGTTACTGTCACTAAAGGAACAAGGCTGATTTTTATCTTTAACTATAGGAATGATGCATACATAAAAATGTAACTGATAAATGTAGATAGAAGGACTAAAGCATAAAAATAGCTTTTCTATCATCAACGTAATAACTGACCTAGACAAGGATCATCATTAAATGCCAAAATCATTGGATAAAGGGTTTGGAGGTAACAAGATATTCACCCTACAGATAACATTTTATATGCAAGATTTACTAATCAAAAGGAAACTTTTTTTTGAAATTCAGAATGTAGGACCTTCTAGAAGACAACAGATTTATGCTCTTCAAAAAAAAGACAATGTCATTAAAAACAAACAATAAAAAGGCAAGCAGAGTGTTCTGAATTAAGAGACTGAAGACATAAAATAACCAAATGTAATATAACAACTTTGGATCTTGAATTTTTAAAATGAGCTTTAAAAGACATTTCTCCAGTTGAACATAGCACACTATGTAATGTTACTGAATGTCACTTTTACGTGTGAAACTGGCATTGTAGTTATGGAGGAAAACGTCCTTATTTTTGGGATTTACAAGCAGTAGTTAGAGTGAAGTGCTATGATGACTGCAACTTAGGATAAGATAGAAATAGAGATGGATAGAGAGATAGATGATGACGGATTGGTGAATGGATGGCAGGAGGAAGCGAGTGTGATAAATAGTTACAACTGAATGAAGAAGATACGTGTCCATTTTCTTAAAATTTTTCAAATAAAAAGTTGGGGGAAATAATGCAGAAGATAAAACTATTCTCTTCTTTTACTCCGCTATACAGGAAATCTAATCCTGAAACATAGCCTAAGATATTTAGGTTGAATGCATTTTTAATAACAAAGGCTGATAAACACTGAAACAAATGTCTAAACAAGTTGTGGCATCTCCTTGTGGGAGATATTAAAACTTAGTGTGCGGTTCTCTAAAATGATTTGATGCCATTGTAATCAACTCAAGCTAAATGTCTGGCTGAAAACTAACCCCTAAATATCCTCTCTGTCCAGGAAGTTCTGATTATTAATTTACTCCAAGGACACTTAGCTTATAATTAATAGAGAATTCAAAAGAATAATACAGCAAAATAATGTTTGTTTTTTTTTAGTGTCTGTGAAACTAAATTCAGGCTTCAAAATTTAGGCTAGCACACTGATGCAGTAGACTCCCTATAGTTAAATTGTGTTAATATTCAATAACTACCAGAGTAGTTTAAGATGGAAGCCAGCCTTATCACCAATGGATTAGGGAAGTAACATTTTCCCCAAACCTAGAATCAATTTCTGGCCAATCTGGATTTTTGAACATTTTATATTAAAGACATTGTTAGCTAAGAAAATCTGTATTACTATATACTTTATGCCTTCTTGGAGAACTTGAGAATTTTAAGATTAATTACAAGGTTAATGTTTACCCTAAATATTGGCAATATGTTAGGTTTCATAAAAGCTATCAGGGCAAATAAATATTTTACGAACATACAATACTGTGATTATTAGGTCGTTACAAGGCAGGAACTTTTTTTAATGGTGTGGCCATTAAAAAAAATGGATGATGTTTTAAATCATCTATCAAAAAAATGTACCATTAGGATACACAACTTAAACAAGTAATCTTGCCTAAATATTGAATTATTTACGTAATAAATAAAAACAGTTATTTCACCAAGTGATAATTTATCTGTGACACTTCTTAAATGGTCTATGGAGATCTTTACCCAAGCCTCAAAAAGAACATTTTATCCAGCAAATGCCTAATCATCTAGGGAACTTTTGACTTTGTTTCTAAAGATTTAAAGGGACGAAGATTTGTCTTGATAATGAACACTTTTATCACATGAGCCACTTCCTTCTGTTTACACAAGTTATCCCTTGTTATGTTTAATAAGATTTTTCTTGTTTAGGAGTTTTTGTCGTGGCTCAGTGGTTAACGAATCCAACTGGGAACCATGAGGTTGCAGGTTCGATCCCTGGCCTCGCTCAGTGGGCTAAGGTTCCGGAGTTGCCGTGAGCTGTGGTGTAGATCACAGATGCAGCTCAGATCCCCCATTGCTGTGGCTGTAATGTAGGCCGGTGGCTACAGCTGCAATTATACCCCTAGCCTGGAAACCTCCATGTGCTGAGGGTGCAGCCCTAGAAAAGACAAAAAAAAAAAAAAAAAAAGATATTTCTTGTTTAAACTGAGCAGGTTGATGTATGTACTGGATATAGTACAGCCATACAAATAAAATTTATTTCAACTTGCTCAAAAGGACTCATTTTGCATTCTCTTTTCTTGCTTATCTATGTCTCTCTTACATTGGAATGACTGTTAGAGCTGGAAAGATCCTTCAGATTATATAGTTCAGTGTTTTTCAGTACGGGCTCTGAGAAGAAGTCTTCATGATTTTCACAGATATTTCTTCTCAATTTCCCCACCAGCAACCCAGAAAGCTTCTCAGAAGCTTTTATGAAAAAACTTATCCAAAAAGCTTCTATAAAAACTCGAGGTCTACATTTGAGGCTCATATACTTGCTTCTTCCTTTATGTAATGCTTAATCTTTTCAATACTTTTTTCCTCTGTGGACCATTAACACCATAGTTTCAGAAAAAGTCATCAAAATTATAGACTATAAAATTGGACATATGGGTAGTCCCCCCCAAATTTACTGTTTTCTAGTGAAGTGCCAACCAAAAGTAATTACAGTAAAATTTATTTGTAATTTATGTCCCAGATGTTGCATTTGGTTATTAAAGTGCCTTGGGTAAAAAGAACAAGACTAAAGAGTATCAAAAAGAAGAAAATTATGGCTACGTTGCCTACAAGAACAATTTCACGAGTTAAAATTCATTTTTAAAACATAAAAATTTCTAATTGTTTTTTGAACAAACAATGTAATCATAACATTCAAAAATCAGAAAAGTATGAAAAGTCCACAGTGACAGCTGCTCTCCCAGCCTGGCTCATTGCCTATCCGGTCCCTCCTACAACTTCAAACAGGGTAACTGCCATTATTCTTTATGTGTGTCCTTCCAAAAAAAAATTATACACACAAAACTCAAACACTAATATATACTTATCTATCCCTCCTCCACTTTTCACATATGTAAATATTCTATACATGCTGCTCAGACATTTGTTGGTTATTTTGTTTTTTGTTTTGCCTCGGAATGTTTATTGAACCTGTCACTTGGTATGTGCCTGGCACCATTACAAGAAACAATAAGCAAAATACACAAATATTCTACCTCTCATTTTCATCACAGTATTCTTCCAGAAGCTATCATAACTAAGTCATCATTGACTGGACCACAGTTCTCCATGTGAACAACACTGTAATTGGGGGCTTGCATCCCTGACCAAGGGCCAACGTCAAATAAATTATAGTTATGTACAAACTCTATTATTAAGTCAAAGATAGAAAAGGAACTGTTAAATTAGTGTTAGTTAATGTTTCCCACAAATCATAAACTATACACATATAAATGTAAATTTCCAAATGATTATATAAACCTCAATGCATGTAAACAGCTACCAAAAAAAAAAAAAAGTAAACAACTACCTATCTAAAAATATGCTCATGACAAAAACATTCTTCTTATCTTCTTAGAAGTTTTAAGAGTAGTGGGTTTTTTTGGGGGGTGCATGATTTTGCAATTATCCTTTTCACAAAATCACATGCTTTTTTCCCCCTTGGTAAATGTCTTATAAAAAACAGAAGAATTCAAAATCATTTCACTGATACCATTCTTTTCAAAAATAATCACTGACACATATGCACATTTGAAGTCTTTTCAATGAGGACTTTAGTATAAGAGTTTATAGAAAGCTCCCTTATACTCTTTTTGTTCTTATTTTCCTCTGTCTTTTTATCCCCTAAATAATATTAATGAGAGCTTTAAAGAGAACATAGAGACCCATGAGAGTCTTCTGGGCAAAGGATGTGAATGAGGTGGGGCCAGGTGCATGATCATCCCCTTTGGCCAAGAGCAGGGGAAGGGGAATGAGTGACTGCGGGGTGTTGTGATTTCCACTGTGGAAGACATCTTTCACTCCATTTTTTAAAAACTGAATCACTGTGTAGGATCTCAACCTCGAAGGAAAACTTCAAATAAATGGGCAAATAGGGATGAATCATAAATAAAACTTTGGCAAATGGAATCAATGAAGTTGTAATTAGCAACTACTGCCTATTTTAAATCTGATTCTTAGCCACAGCTTTCTTATGGTTCTTAATTATTTTTTGTTATTTCTGTTAAAAACTTTGTCTCTTATCTAAAGACATGGCAACATGAATTTTCACTCAAGAATAGCCTTTTTCTTTCTATGGAAAGAATGTATATATGTGTGTATGACTGGGTCATTTTGCTATACAGTAGAAAATTGACAGAACACTGTAAACCAGCTATAATGGAAAAAATAAAAATCATTTTTTAAAAAAGAAGAATAGCCTTTTTTAGTCATGTATAGTTGTTTACAATGTTGTGTTAGTTTCTAGTGTACAGCAAAGTGACTCCATTATATACATATATATACACACATGTACATATATATAATATACATATATACATATTATATATATTCTTTTCATATTCTTTTCCATTATGTTTTATTAACGGATATTGATATAGTTCCCTGGGCTATATACTAGGACCTTGTTGTTTATCTGTTTTAATCTGCTAACCCTAAACTCCTTATTTATCCCCCTCCCACTGCATTTCCCCTTTGGTAACTATAAATTTGTTTTATATTTCTGTGAGTCTGTTTCTGTTTCATAAATAAGTTCATTTGTGTCATATTTTAGAGTCCACATATAAGCAATATCATATGGTAGGTCTTTCTCTTTCTGACTTATTTCACTCAGTATGGCAATCCCTAGGTCCATCCATGTTGCAGCAAATGGCATTATTTCAAGAATAGCCATTCTGATTGTATGATTTTAAAAGCAGTAAAAAGTGAATGTTAGTGCTGTGTAGATGTTCTCCATAAGAAGGGTCTTAAGAACTTTTTTCTTTTGATGTACTACCATCTCTTTCATTTCCTTGTACCGATCAGCTTGCAAACCCTGCTCTACAAAAGTCTCAGTATTTTCACACTGCTCTGGCCCTCCCCAGTTTTATCTAGGACCACCCTCCCTTGAAAGTTAAGAGGCTTCAAAACAGCCAGTCTATTTCCCAATATCCAATCATAACCTCCTATCTTCTGGACCTAGAAATTATCATGCTAAGCGAAGTCAGCCATACAATGAGACACCCACATCAAATGCTTTCACTGACATGTGGAATCTGAAAAAAAGGACAGACTGAACTTCTTTGCAGAATAGATGCTGACTCACAGACATTGAAAAACTTATGGTCTCCGGGGGAGACAGTTTTGGGGGTGGGGGGATGTGCTTGGGTTGTGGGATGGAAAGCCTGTGAAATTGGATTGTGATGATCATTACGCAACTACAGATGTGATAAATTCATTGAGTAATTTAAAAATAAATAAATAAATAAAAATAAATAACCCTCATCCCCTGGGAAAGCTCCCAATTTGAGAGTGATGAGTATTAACTAGAGGACTCAGAGCTGTCAGGTATGTAGAAGGTGGAGCAAGTAGATGAGTCCAAAAGGAAGAATGTCAACAGGATTTACACTTGTATTATTTCTACAGTTAAATGCTACCAGCGATCGTAAAACATACCAATGAATTTGGTGGCAAGTTGAGTTCCTGACACAGAAGTTGAATGGGTGCTGATTCTATAAGAGTGGCAGTAAACTTGAGTTCCGGGCACTTTATCCTCTTTGGGCAAGCAGCAGCAAAGTACTCTTTCACTGTGCCAGTTCTGCAGATAAGTGCCGGGTGTTGTCCTGAGATATATAACCTTGCATCTGATTATCAGACCTCTCAAAGATTCTCTCTAATACTACATCTGTGGTTTGGGGAGACCATCCAAAATGAATTCTCCAGTTTGCATCAAAAATGTGTGAGTAATAAATTCTACTTCGAGGTTGGGAAACTCAAAGGAGATAAAGAGATCATTAATTAATATAGGTTGGTATAATGATAAACCTTTTAACTTGCGTTCAAAAGCAAGGATAATATTTAGTTGCATTAAGCACAGTTGACTCTATAACTTACTTTATTTTATTGGATAGTGTCTCTGAACATCACCTTTTATAAGTTATGGGCATTTGAGAACAGCAAACAGTAGCTGCTAGATATGTACTACATTATTGATTTTACTATAAAGATTCTGACCTAAAAAGTATTTAATATCCTCACTAAAGCAAATTTCTGATCAAAGTACTTTTCATCCTGGATTTATTAATACTCAGCAATCTTTGCAATGTTACCCATCCAAGTCTCTGAGACATGAGACCATGACGACCTTCAGGGCAGACGCCATGTATCATTTATTATTTTACAAGTACAGGGCCTGAGAGAGAGTAGATATTCAATAGATGTTCATTCAAATAGACTAAATTATAACCAGAAGGCCAGTAAGTAACCTGAACATTGTATCAATTTAATTCACTTTAAGTGGCAGCATTCCATGAGAAAAAGCTTCCACTGGTCCGTTGGTGTTTCACTTTCCTTGTGAACATTTTTAAAATTCCAAATTAATGAGTAACCTCTCTAATTATATGTAATAATACAATATAATATACAAACCCTAGAAACAATGGCTTTATTATTTGAAAAAAAAACCATTTCTTTTAAGCCAAACAATACCCAAATGTATAAAGTCTTTATGTGTAGAGCACTATCATTTGCTTCTCCTGGACATACCATCAATCATTACTAAGAAATCAAATTTAGTTCTGTTGAGTTGTTGCAGAATGATTCAAGTCACAAAACTAACAAACTAAAAGGAGAGGAAGGAATTCTGACTCATTGGTGAAACAATCATGCCTTACATAATAAATCTTATTCCAAGGACCCTTTTGTGCAAATTTTACATAAGTATATTTGGATAAAACTATGACTAGATACACCTCGCTGATCTCAACCATGAAGCCACCACGTCATTGAGTTGGGATATATTATGATTCTCTCTTTCCTGATGCTCTCATTTTGTCACAGAAACATCCAAAAGTAGTGGGCTATCCTACACAGATTTTGGTTAAATAAGTTATTTTAAAGATTATTTTATCTGATCATGAAGAAGAAAAAAAAAAGCTTAACTTTATCTCAAACTCTTACCTTTAGAATTTTTTCCAAGAGAATCACAGTTCTTAGCAGTTATCTAGCATAGGAAAACACTTGCTATCTTTAACATCTCAAGCAGGAAGCTTGTGGTATTTACTTTCACTAAGTATCCAAGAGGATGCAGAATAGTTCTGACTAAACTCATCCAAAAAAATGGGATACTTTTTATATAAGAACAGATTAAATATTTGGAATTTTCTCTTGGAGAAGATAAAGTCTAAAAGGAGAGGGTTTTTTTAATAAACTAAATCACATTAAGTGAACATATCAGGTCTCCAAATGAGACATTACCAACTGCTAGAGACTGAAAGTGTCCTCTTAAATTTCACATGTTGAAATCTAATTTTCAATGTGATGGTATCTGGAAGTGGGGTCTTTGGAAGGTGATTAGATCATTAAGGCAGGGCCCTCACAGATGGGATTAGTGCTCCTATGGAAGAGATGCCAGAGAGTTCCCTTGCTCCTTCCTTCTGCCACGTAAGGACACAAAAAGAAGATGGTCATCTGTGAAGCAGGGAGTGGGTCCTTATCAGACACCAACTCTACCAGCACCTTAAGGTTGAACTTCCAGGTTCCAGAACCAGTAGAAATAGATTTTTCTTGTTTATAAGTTTCCCAGTCTGGAGTTTCCTTAGTGGCACAGTGGGTTAAGAATCTGACTACGGAGGCTTGGGTCACTGTGAAGGCTCGGGTTTGATCCACAACCTGGCACAGTGGGTTAAAGGATCTGGCATTGCAACAGCTACAGCATAGTTCAGAGCTACAGCCCAGATTTCATCCCTGGCCTGGGAACGTCCATATGCCACAGGTGCAGCCATTAAAAACAAACAAACAAAAATTAAATAAGCTGCCTGGTCTATTCTAGCATATTCTAGTATTCTATTATAGCAGCCCAAACTGACTAAAACTCAGGTTTTTTTGGACAAATAAAGGGATGTATACCTTTAACAAGTTAAGAGATGAATTAAAGGCTCAGGTGAGAACTCTTTCCTTAATAGTCACCCCATTACATATTGAGTTGGCAGGCTTCTTTTAAAACAAGAACTATTCCCAGGGAAGGGTCAAAACTGGTAAACATTCACAGTACAGTACAAACAACTATATTTCTTTTATTCTAAGAAGCCAATATTTTTTCTTATATTGAACTTTTAAAATCATGGCATATTTATAATTTATATGTACTTTTGATAAGTAGTGTTTTTTCTCCCACAGCAATGCTTCAACTGCCTCCTCACCAGCTAAACAGAGTACCAAACTCTTTCTTCTCATTGCTCATAACTGAAATGTAGTCACCTTGGTGCATTTGACTGGTGAACCCCAGGTATATTCTAGGTATGAGCAAGACTGCCGGGAATTTTAGTTCTGACTTCTGTAATAGTGAGATTAATATTTCCTTGGGAATTTTCCCAAACACATAAAGACTAAACCAAATATGATGGATGAACACAAATATGACAAAATGTCTAATAAATAGTGATAGTGCAGGACTCATTGTACTCATCATTCAGCGAGATTAGGTCAAATAACCAAGATCACAACCAGGGTATGGCAGACTTCCTAGGACATTCTTTTCTCAATGGAATGTCAAAACATCCCAAATTAATACTCCTAAAGTGAATGTCCACATACTCAATACCCATATTTTACCAAGCAAAACTGATTTCAGATCGAGTACTAACTGATAACTGAAAGGCAGAGAAAACTATCAATGTCAGGATATACAATTACCTGTGATACCACTGCAACATCTCAGCCTCTACCAAAACCTCCAAAACAGGGGTCTAAGGAGTTGGATTAAAGGAAAGATTTTGAACTGCAGTTCATGGGATGTTTTTGGTAGCTTGCAGCATATTTGATAACTGTGGACAATCAGAACCTCGACATTCATGTGTATGGGAATTTTATGCGCTCTACTTAAAATGCAAATTGCCACTGGGCAGGAATCTGATGTTCACACCATTCCAGCAGGCATGGGCTGGAATTTGTCCTTGGCAGAGAGAAAAAAAAAAAGGCACCCCTCAGCTGTCACTCATTCAACATTCCGTCCCCTTTTCCTTGTGTCCCAGTTTGCAGGTCTGTTTTTGCAGAACCATTTTTAAAACTGACAATAACTACAACGAAGCATCTGCCAATGACTGATGTGCTGAGAGAGGATTTCCATACTGCTGCAGGCTTTCTTGATGCCCTGACACATATAGGACAGGCACCTTTGGGGCACGAGCATTGAATCATAAGATCTCAGAGGCAGAAGACCCCTCAAAATAACAGAACTCAGCTATGTCCTGTCAGATAAGTAGCTCTGGGGTCTCTTCTGTTCATCATTGTTCTCGAAATGACTTGAATGGCAAAAGCATTTTTCATCCACACTGGGGGCCTGGAATATAAAATACAAATTAAATATTTTAAGAAATCTCTAATAAATATTGCTAAAACTATAAACGGTACTTTGGATCATGTAGTAATTAAGGCGCTACAGTGACTAAAGGGCTTTGATGCTGAGGTTCTAAATGCAGACATATGGGCATCTAAGTCAAATCCCTCTTAATATCATAATAAAGAGGATTGGTCCATATTTTGCAGAATGGCTCTTTTGTTCATCTCTACTGGCTCTGCCACAAGGTAGTACAATTATAACAAAACTAATTATTTCTGGAATGTAGAAATAATTGTTCAGATAACTATCTGTGACTATCATTGTAAACTCCCCTACAAAATTACTCCTTGTTGTACCAGCAGGTGCATCTAAAAGTATAAAAATTGTGGCAAGCAAGGACTAAGGATCCTAAAAAAGAAAGGCTTTCAATTATCTATGATTTAACTGGCTAAATGTTACTTAACAGTTTTCTGAAACTATTAGGTTTTTTTTTTCTCAATCTAACAGATTGAAAAGACACAAAACTAATAGAATTCAAAATGTTTGATGTAAATTTAAAAAATAAACCGAGCGGCATCAAGGCATAAAATGTGGCCTCTTTATTCTGACTCCATGAAAAATAGTTCTAAACTTGAATATTAAAAATTGCCACCAAAAAGTTATTTTTCTTAGCTATCACTCTATATTTTATCTTGAAGTCTATTTCCTTTGTGCCCTCCATTTCTATCATTTTTTACTCTACCCTAGATTTTTTATTTCATTATAGGCACCCCACTCGGAAAAATAACAGTGGCAATGATTTATTGAAAAATTTATGAAGCTTAAAAACTGGAGTAAGATAGTAGGCAAGAAGGGAAAATATTATCCCTATTCTACCTATAGGTAATTTGATTTAACTTCTGTTTTGTCTTGTGGTTTTTTCCAACACAAATGATACCAAGATGCCTTTGAAATCTATGAGCAGAATTCATCTGTAATTTATGCAGCCTTTCCTTGAGTCCTAAACTTGGAGGCAACACAAACTGATTGCTTTTTTTTTTTAACTTTATGGCCACATTCACAGCATATGGAAGTTCCTGGCCAGGGACTGAATCTTAGCCATAGCTGCAACTTACTCCACAGCTGCTGCAATGCCAGACTCTTTTTTTTTTTTTTTATTTAATTTAATTCAATTTTTATTAGTTGATTTACAGTGTTGTGTCAGTTTGACTCACAGACAGAGAGCTGTCTTGTGGCTGCCAAGGGGCAGGAGGGAGGAAGTGGGATGATTGGAGAGTTTAGGGTTGGTAGATACAAACTATTACAATTAGAATGGATAAGCAATGAGCACAGCATAGGGAACTATATCAAATCTCTTGGGATAGAACATGATGGAAGATAGTATGAGAATACTGGAAACTTTAACCCACTGTACTGGGCCAGGGATTGAACCCATACCTATGCAGAAACCCAAGCTGATGCATTCAGATTCTTAACCTGCTGTGCCATGGTAGGAACTCCCACAAGCTGATCTTTTGCTATTACCACCTACTTTAAATTCACTGGTGAAGGCACGAATTATAAATGCCTTGAGGTTAGGAAAATCTTTTTATTATCTTTTTTTTTTTAATTTCAGTTAAAAAAAAATTCCACACTTCACAAAGAATTCAGGATAGGGACTTGGGCTGGAGAAAGAACATAGATGATGTCCATTATCACTGGCTTATTAAAATGGAATAACATTGAGAACTAAGTCAAAGAAACAAAGAACTCCCAACTACCACTGATTTTCTTTTTTCCTACAGAGTTTCTAATGTTCTTACATTTCATTTCTGTGTCCTTATTTTACCTTTCGGTCATTAAAAATATTGGTCTAAATCCCACTGGTAAACCACAGTCTAGGCTTTGTGCCACTCAAAGCTTTAATAGGAAGAAAATATCTTACTCATACTAAAAAGAAAATAGCCTTTACCCTTATTTATTCTATGGAAATATTTTTAGTAAGTTTTAAAGATACTATAACCAATTGCACTAGATGAAATTTAGAAAACAAACAGTGAAAGAATATACAACAAAGGAGTTAACAGTAGCTATCTCTAGGTAAAAATAATATTTTTTTTACTTTTCATAATAGAAATTTCTAATTTTTCAACAAAAGGCACATATTGCTTATTAAAAAGAATAAACAATAAAAGTCAAGTTTAATTTCAAAAACACAACAGAATTGTGGATGTTCCTTTTTTTTTACTTAATCCTATGGTCTTACAGGATGATCAGGTTTTAGGGGAAATTTCACAAATATAAAAAGATCATCTGGCTAGCAACAAAAGATCTGAAAGAGAAATTAAGGGAGTTCCTGTCATGGCTCATTGGTAACGAATGCAACTAGTATCCATGAGGACATGGGCTTGATCCCTGGCTCTGCTCAGTGGGTTAAGGATCTGGCATTGCCATGAGCTGTGGTATAGGTTGTAGATATGGTTCAGATATAGCATTGTTGTAGCTATAATGTAGGTCTGCAGCTACAGCTGTGATTGGACTCCTAGCCTGGGGCCTTCCATATGCCATGGATGCAGCCCTAAAAAGAAAATAAAAAAAGAAAGAGAAAGAGAAATTAAGGAAACAATCTTGTTCACCATCACATCGAAAAGAATAAAATACCTAGGAATAAATCTACCTAAGGAGGCAAAAGACCTGTACTCTGAAAACTATAAGATATTGTTGAAAGAGGACACAAACAGATGGAAAGATATACAATGTTCTTGCATTGGTAGAATCAATATTGTCAAAATACTATACTACCCAAAGCAATCTACATATTCAATGCAATCCCTATCAAATTACTAATAGTATTTTTCACAGAACTAGAACAAAATATTTTAAAAATTGTATGGAAACACTAAAGAGCCCCAAATAGTCAAAGTACTTCTGAGAAAGAAAAATGGAGCTGGAGGAATCAGGCTCCCTGACCTCAGACTATACTACAAAGCTACAATAATCTCAAAACTGTATGGTACTGGCACAAAAACAGAAATAGAGACCAAGAGAATAGGATAGAAAGCCCAGAAATAAACTTACACACCTATGGTCAACTAATCTACAACAGAGGAGGCAAGGATAAACAATGGAAAAGACAGTCTCTTCAATAGGTGGTGCTAGGAAAACTGAACAGCTACATTTAAAAGAATGAAATTAGAACAATAATACTATACACAAAAATAAATTCAAAATGAATTAAAGACCTAAACATAAGACCAGGGAGTTCCCAGTGTGGCACAGCAGAAACTTATCTGACTAGTAACCATGAGGTTGTGGGTTCGATCTCTGGCATCAGTCAGTGGGTTAAGGATCCAGTGTTGCTGTGAGCTGTGGTGTAGGTCACAGACACAGTTTGGATCCTGCCTTGCTGTGGCAGAGGCCAACAGCTGTAGCTCCGATTTGACCCCTAGTTCAGGAACCTCCATATGCCATAGGTGTGGCCCGAAAAAGACAAAAGACAAAAAAAAAAATTAAAAAACAAACATAAGACCAGATACTATAATACTCTTAGAGGAAAACATAGGCAGAACACTCATTGACATAAATTGCAGCAATATCTTTTAGGTCCACCTCCTATAGTAACGAAAATAAAAACAAAACAATGGAACCTAATTAAGCTTAAGCTTTTAGGAGTTTCCTTGGGGCTCAGTGGTAATGAACCTGACTAGGATCCATCCATAAGTATGTGGGTTAAATCCCTGGCCTCGTTCAGTGGGTTAAGGATCTGGAGTTGCTGTAAACTGTGGTGTAGATCACAGACATGGCTTGGATCCTGCGTTACTATGGCTGTGGTGTAGGCCAGCAGCTGTAGCTCTGAGTTGACCCCTAGCCTAGAAACATGCCATGGGTGCAGCCCTAAAAAAATCAAAAAACAAAAACACTTAAGCTTTTATACAGCAAAGGAAACCACTAAAAAAAAACAAAAAACAAAAAGACAACCCACAGAATGAGAGAAAATCTTTGCAAATGAAATGACTAACAAGGGTTTAATCTCCAAAATACACAAAAGCATACAGCTCAATGTCAAAAAAATAAATAACCCAATCGAAAAATGGGCAGAAGACCTAAACAGACATTTCTCCAAAGAAGATAGACAGATGGCCAAAAAACACATGAAAAGGTGCTCAACGTCACTAATTATTTGAGAAATGCAAATCAAAACTACAATGAGGTATCACCTCACACCAGTCAGAATGGCTATCATCAAACAATAAATGCTAGAGGGGGTACAGAGAAAAGGAAACCTTCCTACAATGTTGATGGGAGTATAAATTGGTACAACCACTATGGAAAACAGTATGGAGGTTCCTCAAAAAACTAAATATAGAACTACAATATGATCTAGCCATCCCAATCTTGGGCATATACCCAGAGAAAGCCATAATTTGAAAAGGTACATGCACCCCAATATTTTCTGCAGCACTATTTACAATAGCCAAGACATGGAAACAAACTATATGTCCATTGACAAAGGAATGGATAAGATGTGGTACATATACACACAATGGAATATTATTCAGCCATTAAAAAGAATGAAATAATGCCATTACAGCAACATGGATGGAACTAAAGATTATCATAATAAGTGAAGTAAGTCAGACAAAGACAAACATCATACGGCATCACTTATAGGTGGAATCTTAAAAAAAGGATACAAATGAACTTATTTATAAAACAGAAACAAACTCACAAATTTCAAAAACAAACTTACGGTTACCAAAGGAGACTGGTTGGGGGATGTGGGAGGAGATTGATCAAGAGTTTGGGATAAGCATGTGCACACTATTGGATATGGAATGGATGGTCAGTGGGGACCTGCTATATAGCACAGGGTACTCTACCCAATTTTCTGTGATAACCTATGTGGGAAAGAATTTGGAAAAAAATGGATATGTGTATATATGTATAACTGATACATTTTGTTGTACAGCAGAAATTATCAAAACATTGTAAACTGACTATACTTCAATAAAACTTTAAAAAATGGAGAAATAAAATAAAAATGCTTTAAAAAGATCAGCTGGAAGAAAATACAGTGCAGTGGTTAAAGGCATGGGTTCTGAGATCAGACAGATTATTTTGGAACTGTAGCCTTGCCTCTTCCTCTGTATGTTTAGTTTGGTTTCTTAAACTGTCTTAACCATAGTCTCCTCCACTGTAAAATGGAAATAATGATACCTACCTACCGAGTTCAAGGTTGCTGTGAGGATTAAATGAGGACATATAGAACAAGGACTACAACATAATATAGGTTTAATACATAATGAAACTAATTATGTAATAATAACAGTGACAACAACCACAACATTATCTAAAATGTATAGTCCATACTGTGTGTCAGGTCCTATTCTAAGTGCATTCACAATCTACCTCATGGAATTATAAGAACTCTATATGAAGTAAACCATGCTATCTTCCCATTTTATACTTGAGGGAACTGAAATATAGAGAGACCCAATTACACAGAGTCCCAAGTTCATACCACCATGTTGGATGGTATCACTTAAAAGTATCTTTTTTTGGAATTGGATAATGATAATTTATATTTATTGATTTGTTCATAGGAATCATTTTGGATAATGTGTAGAGTATTCAGGAAGCTCAGAAGGTTAGAAATCTTCTAGCTCTAAATTTTGTGTTCATTGAAACATACCTCAAAGGCTATCAATGAGGAGTAATCAAAAGGGAAGTTACTTGGAAAGTCTGAAGTTGTGATTGATTCCCTAGAGCATAGATTGGCTTTTCTTCTGAGAGTGTCTGGGAGCAGAGTTTGTCCAAACTAAGGAAACTAAGCCTCTCAGGAGCTATTCCATGGCCCCTTCACATGGCATGACGGTGAGGGACCAGCATTGTTTTAGCCTTAATCCTTTAAAC
Source organism: Sus scrofa (assembly GCF_054392235.1). NCBI lineage: Eukaryota > Metazoa > Chordata > Mammalia > Artiodactyla > Suidae > Sus > Sus scrofa. The sequence goes on along the minus strand of NC_139385.1, from coordinate 110,926,540 downwards.
ATTTTTTTTTCTCTTCAGAGTCCTAGAATGCTTCAACAAACCTAATAGCAATTCCTCTTATAAAAGACATAGTGAGAAAGATGGATACTATGTCTTCCAGAAAAAAAATCTATTTTTCTTGAAGATAAATGACAATGGTCTGTTTTCTTTAGAATTTTCACTTCCCCTTTTCTAAGAATAAATAGCCCCTCACATAATATTCTAAACCATGACCCTTGAGGTTTCTCATTCAAAGGCTTGTGAAACATTAAAGAAAACAACCCTATCCCATATGGAGAACTTAAGTGAGATATTTTTACTGTGACTACACGGAGCTGGTTTATTTTTCTTGGACTGTATGAGGACTACAGTCATCCTTCCTGTCAAGTGGGTGCTTCTCCCTGTGACGCAGAACCTAATTTCAGGTTTTCTGGAAATACATATAATTTATTTTCAAGGGCCTCAAGACAAATTGTATCCACATCAGAGAGCAGGATAATAATGATGATCACTTACGGCAAAATGTTCTTTTATAAATTACAAAATACTAATGCTTTGTTTTAATTGACTCTCTTCTCTTGGAATCTAGATGGCGATTGAATTCATAAGCCAGTCTATCCTCTGGGCAAACTTCATGCTGATTTATAAGGCGTGGAACTTTTAGTCAGTTCTGTTCTTTGGGATATTATTCATCAAAATCTATAAGGATATGGCTTAGACTGAGGCCAAAAACTCCTATGCTCTAGTTGTAACTCTGCCACTTATCAAGGTTATTAGGCTTGGATGAATTTACATTTCTGGGACTCAGGTTTTGCAACTGCAAAATAATAAACAAACATGTTTTTCCATGGGCCATTTCCAGTTCTAAAATTCTATGGTTTTTAAGAGATGTTTAGTTTTATGTATTTTAGTTCATAAAATGGGAAAATTGGAAAGCCATCCTGCCTCATCAAAGGCAAGTAAACATTAAATTTTAACTGTTCAGAACACAATAGTCACACATTATCAATAATGATTATTTGTTTTTATGCATATTTCCCCAGGCATATTGCCTAGAAAATATTGATTCTCTATATTACCACTTGAGGGCAATATGTTATTCAGATGGGCACACAGCAAAAATTCTATTTATGGTGCATAAATTGTAAAAAGAAACCATTTCTTAGCCTCTGCTTTCACAAATCTCTTATTTTTAATTAATCAGATGGTAATTCATTCAGTAAACATGCAATAAGCATTTATGTCATGTAACTTAGATATTTTTCTATTTCTTCTTTTTTTTAATGGTCACACCCATGGCATATGGAAATTCCTAGGCCAAGGGTTAAATCCAAACAACAGCTATAACCTATCCCACAGCTGCAGTAATGCTGGATCCCTTAACCCACTGCTAGGCTGGGGATTGAACCCACACCTCCACGGTGACCCGAGCTGCACCACAGTAGCAACTCCTAGATATTTTTCTATTTACATTATCCATTTTATTTTCTCAGAAATTCTGAGAAAACTGAATATGAGAAAAGTTAAGTCTGGTTCAAAAATGAAGAGTTGATAAGTGGTGGGGCCAGAATTTGACCCCCAGATTTGTTGGACTTGTGCCAAATATTTTTGTTGCCCTCCATACCCATCCTCCGTTTTTTTCCCACCCTGGCCCCATCCAGGAGGCTGACCAACATGAATACATCAATGTGCCAACAGGGAAGCCCAAAAAGACATCCTAAGGAAAGAGAGTGAGGACGGATGATGTCTTTATGTCCTTAACTCCTTCTCTTCAGGCCACTTGGGACTAGCTGTGTCCCTTCACCCTAGCTCAGTGTCCACTCAAGTGGACCTTCTCCACCCAGCTCTTCCTTCCAGAGTTTGATCATACTCCTTACCCTAGTGGGCCTAGTCCAGGTAACATGTCTAAGGTACTGCACTTCACTACTGATTTCCTATGTTCTTCCTTTGCCAGGGAAATAGCTCCTTTTTAAAGCCCTTCTCATATTATCCCAACTTGAATGTACCATCTCTTTTTTGCTCGGATGCTGACTAGTACCGTCTCCAAATCCTTTTTTACCTTGCCATTTCATAAGGTAGGACAGAAAAACACATGATTTAATCAAGTGTTTAAGACCAGATATCCTCCAAGAGTGGCAATAAGAGCTAGGATTTGAAAGACACTGCTATTATTCTGTTTCTGTAATTCTCTTATCAATTAAAACTCAAAATGAAATCAGCAAAGATATAGGACTCCAGGATGATCAAAATTCTGTTTTGCCTCAATATGTTGTGCATCAGAACGATTCTAACAAATAAATCTAATCCACAACAGGACTGAATAACCAACTCACTATCAGCTCTAGCCATTAGAGGAAAATATTCTTGGCATGCTATCCTTTCAACTGCCTGCACTTCAAGACAGGGTCTAGGATTACATGTTAAAGAGAATTACAATACAGGAGGGATTAGGTGACATCACAAAAAAGTACACTGACTCTTAATTTACATTGCCAGGATGTTGACATTAACTCTATTTTTTTGTTGTTGATTGTTTGTTTGTCTGTTTGTCTGAGAATCTCCTCAAAAAAAAAAAAAAAAAAAAAAAAGTAGCAGGAATATTTTCTGCTGATTTTACCGAACAGGCAGAATTCAAGGACTATTGGTGTTTTTACATCCTAGCAGAGGAAAATACCTACACACCAACCTCCTTCTTTAAGCCACAGGGTACTAGAATTTCTTGGTCTGAAGCAAACAGGGCTGATTAATCTAAATGTTGGAGCAGAAATGGAAAGGACACGAACAAGCATTGAAAATCATAGATTGTGCACCCCTAGCTTGTGATCTGTGGAACTGGGACTCTTTAGAAACATTGAAATGTTTGAAAAAGCTTTTGACTTGAGAGACTCCGTGGCATTAGTAAGAACCTCAAAGAGGCCTGAAAACCAAAGTTAATGGGGGGAAATAGCCCATATGTCTGTTTCATTTGCTAGATCAAGGACTATAGTATTACCAGACAGGATTACTGAGATATTCTCATTCCATAAACTCATCAGGCAACCATCTAATTTTTGCTTTAATTTCCCACATAGAGAGTTGGAAATACACATATCTTAACATTAATTATTGCCTTAGCTAAAAATCAGTTTCACAAATCCGAAATGGATCTTTTATGTCCTTTTACTCAAGGCTTGAATTTCCCTGAATAAATTATTGACTGAATTTCCAGACCCACTGAACTGGAGGACTGAACCAGGAATAATAAAACTAACAAAACGAACCTCTGATGCCTTTGAGATCTTTTCTGACCACCAACCATAACCTTATAACCATGTGACCTCTCACTGCCACAGGCTGAACCTGGAGTTTGAATATGCCAATTTGAATATCAAAGCATATTCCTGTACTTTTTTCTTTATATGTTTATTACCATTTTCTTACCAGGGAACCAGCAATGAGTGATTCTGTAACTATAAAATAATTTTTTTTTTCATTTGAAAAATAGAGGTCCTGAGGATAAACTAGAGAATAGCATTTGTTTAGAGCAAACAAAGTAATAACTCCTTCTTTCTATCCAGTTCAGTAGACTTCATTTTTTGTGCTATGTGTTAGAATGTAATGGTATATTTGGTCAGTTTTGTTCCAAAATAGTTATTGATGTGATTTTTAAGAAGTTGTATTTTTCTATTATTATGTTAACATAAAAGAATGCTCTTTAAGGGAAATATTCTAGAAAGAAATCCATAGTGATATTGCAATGAATGTCCATCACCCAAGGTAGAAAAGAGAGTAAGGCTATGAATTCTATTCATGCTGAAAGAGACTCTGTATCTCTAGTTCCTATCACAAGATGCTCAGGAGAGCTGCCTTTTAGCACCATTAATACCCCACAAGGGGCAGTCCTTCTACAGTCCCTTCTATAGCCCCTAAGTTTCTTTCAATCTCTGAAAATCATCACCCACACCCCAAAGCACTGTTAACTTGAGGTTTATCATCCTTGAGCTGCCTCTATCACTCAACACTATTCACTCCCTTCTCCAAAAACTCCATCTCCTTGGTCACCATTTAACTTCTGAGATTATCCTGTCTTGGTCTCCTCACACCTCTCTGTTCATTCTCCTTCATCTCCATCACTGACCATGCAGTGCCTCAGCTCTCCTTTTAAATGTGTTCTCCTAAGTCCCACCCTAGATAATTTTCTCACCAAGAAATCTCATTCACCACTTCCATGTGGCAACACCTGCATCGTTATATTCATGTCAGGCCACTCAGCTGAATATCTAAATCCAGTGCATCTAAAAATCAACCAGTCATCCCTATACGGTTACTTCAGACCTACTTGTCCGAGATGGCATACATTACCCTCCTCCCCTCCCCCTAGCCAAACTCATTCTTTCTGCTGTAATCCTTTTGTTTGTTTGTTTGTTTAATAGTGTCGCCATCCACATAGACATTCAGGTCAAAGGCAAACCTTTCTGAGATCTTTATATAAGTAATAATACTTGAGCATCATCCATGAACTAATAGAAATGTATCAGTTTGCAAAGAGTGTGAAACAGCAGTCCAAGAATGGAACAAAATTTTCAAAAGTCATTGAATTGGGCATTTTTCTTTATGTGTTCTTTAATAAAGTTCATTTTTAAAAAATAATAAAGGGCAAAGATGGGGGAAAGTCACCAAGTCATAAAACAGCATGATGTGTTTAGAGACTGATAAGAAACTATATTTGGCTGGATTACAGAGAGTACAATGGAAGTCGGCAGGATGAAAGCAAACTATGGTCAAATTGTAAAGGATCTTGTCTATCAAACTAAGGCTTTGTACTCTATTCTAAAAGCAGTAAGAGGTCTCTGCTGATCCTGAGAACTGTGTTTTTTAGCAACACCTTGTAACTTTCACATGGCCTTTCATGTTGTCTCTGATGGCTTCCAAATTCTCCTCAGTTCTGTCCTAAGCCATTCCTGGGACACATAACTCTCAAAGAGTCATTCATTCAGTATTTGTTGCTCAAAGGTCATGGGAGCTAGAATAGCATAGTAATCACTCTTATAATCGTCTTAATCTTCTTGATTAGAACACTGTAATGAACATTCATTGTGTTATATAACCACCATTCACTTCCCCATCTTTTGGAAACAGAAACTCAATTTTCCTTTGAGGCTCACCTCTCTTCCACTAAAGTCTCTGTGCTTCAAGTAGAGTTGAGTCTTTGTCCAGATCCTGCACCCTTTCTCCCACCAGCTGGATCACTTCATCACTCTGGCCACAGCAATTCTTCAAAGATACAAATGACTCAACTATTAGCAAATGATAGCCCTGATATTTTGTTTGAACTATTTAGGGAGACACTATCTTTTCTACTGAATTTGAGCTTGGGAAGATGTTAAGAGTGGAATAACTGGAAATTAGTTTATCCCTATCAAGAACCTGAGGATGAAGTCAACATAAAATAAAACAAAAGGAAGATATTTCCAAAGCTGTATGTTGTATGCTGTGGGAGATACAGTAAATGCATGACCCCTACCTTCAATAAGCTTAAAATATATCCAAGAAAACAATAATAACAATAATACTCAAGTGAAAGAAGGAAACTGGCAAACTACTCTTTCCTATTTATACCATAACAAGTCAAGAAAGTAAGACAAGAGTATTTTGGTTTTTTTCTACTGAGACAAGCAGGAATGCTGCCAAACTGCTCAAACTTGAGAAAGGGGAGTCTGAAAGAGTATAAATTAGACACTTAGGCTTTCATTTGTCTCTCAGTTTTTTTTTTTTTTTCACTTTCTCCCCATCCGCTCACATCTTAAATTTTAATGGGTAAAGATATTCTTACCTCTCACCTTGCCTTAGCTTTATTATGAGCTGTCTTATAACCAAGTTTTTCTGTAGAAAAGGAGAAATGTTGGCATACTAATTTTAAAACAGGTTGACAGGCAACATAAAGTTAGACTGAGAAATGCTCACATGATCAGAGTGCAATCCAGGGACAGTGATAGAAGGAAGATGCTTAAGAAAACTGACACATCAGGAGACAGGTTGGTGGGGTGAGACTGAAGAGGAGAGATAGCCATTAAGGGATTTGAACAGACTAGAGTGAAAAACACCAGTAAGTAAAATTATCCAGTCATACAGAAAACACCTAGAGGAGAGATATTATTATTATTTTTTTTTTTGAGTGCTAAGTGGAGTCTAAACAAGGGGTGTAAATATAAAATGGAAGTTCCCAAGAGAATTGTTTTGAACTGAACCTAAGGAGTAGACCTGAGACCAAAGTACAGAATTGAAGATCAGGAGACCATAACTGTACCATCCTATAAAAACCCCAGCCCTGTTTCTATCTGGCTCAGGCTGGATCTAGTAATGAGGCCATCTGCTTGCAAGGCTTGCTCTGTGTGTGGCTTATGCCCAGAAATCTACACGCCTTCCAGCAAAGTCATTTTTACACTGTACTTGACAGACAGAGCATGTGTTTGTGTTAAAAAACACTGCAGGAAAGGGGTGCTAGGAGGATTCAGAAAAGCCTTGACCTTGGAAGAAGACAGCTATAAACTCTAAGGAGGTAGTATTAAAAAGTCAGGAGCAGTGGAGTGTGGAAGAACCTACTAGAAGCAATTCCTTAGACCCATGTCATGCCACGGTAGGCAAGAACATCTGTTTGGAGTTGCTTTGGGGGAAGACAAAGCATGAGCCTCATTCTTTGTTTTTTAAATAACTTTATTTTCTTCATTATTTAGCTAAAAGAAGTATAGTTAAAAACGACTTAGAAAATCTTAGTGGGGATGCCATTGCCAACTGGATAAAGCCCAAATTACATATCATAATCCTTTACAACCTGATCCCAACTTTCTTTGCCACCAATCGTATCTCAGGGTTTTTACCACACACACTCAAATTTTTAACTATCCACAAATATGACCTATCCTTTCATGCCTCCACACCATTGGACGTGTAGTTTGCACCACCAGAATATAATTTTTACTCTTTCCAAAATGAATCAAGGAAAAGTGAATTTGCCCAGGGACAGACAAATGCTGAGTGTACTACATGATAGAGAGACATGAGCAATTTTTTTTAAAAAAATCACCAAAAGGAATGGTCATAAGTTTGAATGGAGATGCTTAGGCAAGAGATAATATGCGGTGGTCCCCTCATCCCCTGTATTTTTTGTATAGAGAACCGAACTTGGCATGATGATATCTGCCTATATGAAGGGATATTTTAAGAAATAGCCCAATGGAATGAGTCTTCCATTATGTTTCATCAGGCATCTTACAAAGAACACAATCTATTACGTTATTCAAGGTTCCACTGATAAGGATCCTTCACCAAAAGTTCTTTCTGGTTGTCAGCATCAGAACTGTTCTTCCCTTTGGAAACTGAATGTATTTTGCTCCACAGACACTGGAGCCCTCATGAGTGGCGAAAGTTAGATCTCTGCATTAGCACTAGAAAGGTGAGAGGGAAATTTGGGGACTATTCTTGGTGAGTGCAGGGAACTCCATGGTGGGAATTGGCCAACTGTTCATAAAGGGCCAGATAGTAAATGTTTTAATCTCTGCAGGCCATACTGACTCTGTCGTAACTAGCCAACTCTGCCACTGTTGCGTGAAATCAGCCACAGACAATGAACAAACAACAAGGTGTGACTTTGCTCTAATAAAACTTTATTTACAAAAACAGGCATTGGGCTGAGCTTAGCTTCCTTGCTATAGTTTGCTGACCCAGCTCTATGGCATGCTTTTGTAAGAAAGCCTTTTTTTTTTTTTAAGGACTGCACCTGTGGCATATGGAAGTTCCTAGGCTAGGGGTTGAAATGGAGCTGCAGCTGCTGACCTACACCACAGCTACAGCTATGCCAGTTCCAAGGAACATCTATGATCTACACCACAGCTTGTGGCAAAGCCAGATCCTTAACCCACTGAGCAAGACCAGGGATCAAACCCACATCCTCACAGACACTATGTTGGGTTCTGAACCTACTGAGCCGCAACAGGAACTCCTGTAACAAAGTCTTAATCATGATTCTGTTTAATTCCTTTAACTTACTTTTCTCCTTGTTCTTTCTTACTCTTTTATATTTATGTTGTATGGCTATGGCTTTATGTAATTGTGCTACCTTTCTGGTATTTTCTGAAACCAAGTAAGTAATAAACACTTAAACAAAAATTAGAAAATGAACTGGTTATAGGCTTGCTTTGTGGTTACATTCAAGTAAGAAAGGACTTTTGCCAAAGTTAACAGGGCAATGGAACATGTCAGATGGAATGGGGTATATTAAGAAATCAAAAAATTAGAAAGTAAGATTTTATTTTTCAATTTTTCCTCTGGGTATACCCCTAAGGAAAAAGGCAGAGAAGTAAAGAATGAGGTCAAAAGAGAAGTCGTGACTAGGTAAGAAAGAAGGGAGGCCCTGGAGAGTGACAGTAACTATTTTTCTTCTGAGTCCTTATTTTAAGATAGTGATATTTATAGCTTTCTGACTTTTACCAGTGAATTTTTACATTTCATGAACTCTACTTGTAAATAGTGCTGTGTTTCACGTATTTACTTCCACTGTGTTATTGTTTATATATCTCTGTCCTAAACCTCTTAAAATTAATTCACTTAATACATATTAAATATTAACAAACAGCAATATTCTTATATATCAGGTGCCATTCCTGAACCATGTGCATAAGAAAAAGAGACAATATCCCTACCCTTATGGCATTTGTTTCCCAATAGAGAGAAACAAGGAAGAAATGAACAAATAAATAAGTCTGGTGGGGAACGGGGGTATTGAGTGGCAAAAGCAGAGCAAAAGAATAGGGGGTGGTGGAACAGCTATTTTACACTGGAGTAGATAACTGAGTGACGCATCAGAGTAAGCTATGCAGGTACCTGAGGGAAGAGAATCCTAAGAGAGGGAACAGAAAGTGCAGGTACCTGAGGGAAGAGAATCCTAAAAGAGGGAACAGAAAGTTTAAAGGCTCAGAGGTAGAAGGAAACCAGAATAGCTGGAGTAGAGTGATCAAGGAGCAGACTAGAAGGCAATGAAGTCAGAGAGGAAATAGAGTATTAGATCTCATAGGGGCTCAAAAGCTCCTGTTAGGACTGGAGGGTTTATTCTGTGGGATATGGAAAACTAATAGAACGTTTTGACCAGAGGAGTAACATGATCGGATTTATATTTCAGAAAGATTTCTATGATTGCTATGGAGAGAATATATAGTAGGACAAAAGGTGAAATCAGACCGATCAAGAAAACTGAAATTATCCAGACAAAAGAGGATGGTGCCTAAACCAGTGACAGCAGAAGAGATCATTTGTATTTATCTGAAATAAATGCTCTGACAGAGCTTGCTGACTCACCGGAGGTGGGTGCATGACAAAAATAAAGGAGGAGGTCCCACCATGGCACAGGGCTTAAGAATCCCACTGCAGCAGCGCCACTTGCAGTGGAGGCACAGGTTCGATCCTTGACCCAGCACAGGAAGTTATAGGATCCAGCATTGGATTCAATCCCTGGCCCAGGAACTTCCACATGCCCTGAGTGCAGCCATAAAAAGACAGAGAAAGAAAGAGAAAAGAAAAAAAGAAAGATGTCAAAAACAATTCCAAGTTTTCTGATCAGGGAAAATAGAGGGATAAATTTTCCACTTATCAAGATTCAGAATATAAGGCAATAACAGAGTTGGGAAGAAAAATCAGGTGTTTATTTTAAAAGTATTAAATTTGAGAAGGCTAATCAGACATCCAGGTAGAGATGTTGACTACATAGTTGGTTATGTGAGTCCAGGGTTCAGAGCAGAAGTATACACTAGAAACATAAATCTGCCATGCTCAACAAATACATGACATTTAAAACCACAAACTAGAGGATATTATCATGGGAGTGAGTCTGAAAACTAAACTTTGTGGTTCTCCAAATTTAGGAGGTTTGAGGTGAAAATGAGGAATTTAATAAGAGAATTAAAGAAAGCAGCCAGGGAAATAAGAAGAAAATGAGGAACGAGTAGAGTCCTGGAAATTAAATGTAGAAAATGTTCCAAAAATGAAGGCATGATCACCTGTATCAAGCAAAGCTTATAAGTCAAGGAAATAAGAACTGAGAGGTGACCTTTGATTTTGGCAACATGGAGACCATGGATCTATTTCATTAGAGTGGAGAGGAATAAAATCCTGTCTGAAGTCGATTTAAGAATGGGAAAAGATAAACTGGAGAAAATGGGCATGGAAACTTTTTTTTTTGAAGTTCTGCTTCTCAAAAGGGGAGCAGAAAAATGGCAGTAGCTAGAAGGGGGGGGAAGCCATAGAATTTAATATAAAGACAGGTCTACAGAGTAAACATGACAGCAGGTCATGTGGGAAAAACTGCCATCCTGTGTGCTCAACCTCCTCTTGTTTCATTCTTCTCCCTCTCTCTTTCTTTCCATGATAAGAATCCTACCCTCCTCCAAGCCCGCCTTGATATCCAGGGTCCCGAATGTCCTCCTTGTGTTCTGTTATATCAAAGCTCCCGGGAATAGAAAGATGAACCCATTCCACCGAGTGGCTAATGAGACTACATGGGTTGGCTCTGGAAGATGCTTTGTATTTCTGACATTGGTCAGTAATCCTCAACCAAAATGATGGAATCAAAATAGATGCTATCTAAATTCTATCACAGCTTTGTCACCACCTCTACCTTCTCCTTCATCCCTGCTATAGTATGCAACAGTACAATAAAAGAAATCATTAATTTGGTAACCAGACAAAACAAAAAGTTATTCTAGATCCCAGATAGTCTTTTCTTATGCTATTGTTAGCAGGTAGGGTTGTATTATGAAAAGTGTGTGAATATTGGAAGCAACAAGATGTCACTCAGTGAATGGATAAATAAACAGTGGGACATCCAGACAGTAGAATATTACTTAGCACTCAAAGAAAGGAGCTTTTAAGTCATGCAAAGACCCAGGGGAACTTTAAATGCACATTATTAAGGGAAACAAGCCAATCTGAAAAGGCCATATGCTGTATGATTCCAACAATATGACATTCTGGAAAAGGCAAAACTATGGAGACAATAAAAAGATTGGTAGTTTCCAGAATTAGGGTTGGGAGAGATCAATAGACAGAGCAGAGAGGATTATTAGGACCATGAAAGTACTCTGGTCACTTTTGGTGTTGTGCATTCTATGGGTTTGGACAAATGTATAATAACATTATACTATATACTATAACATTATATAACATATATAAATGTATATGTTATTATATATTTTCCAAACCCAAAGAATGTACAACACCAAAAGTGAACCCTATAAACTGTGGTCACTGTAGGCTTATCTTTGGTAAAAAGGTACCATTTGATGAGTGACATTGATAATGAAGGAGGCTATGCATAAGTAGGAACAGAGGGAATATGAGAAATCTTTGTACCCACCTCTCAATTTTGTTGTAAACCTAAAAGAGTTATTATTTTAAAATCTTAAAAAATAAAAGTACATCAATAATGGCACAAGAGAGCTGAGTTGACTTTAACTTTTTAACTTGATGAGTATTTATTTACTAAGTATTTCTGGCACCTTCTCTATGTAGCCATCCTGCTAAGTGCTGTGGGGGGAATGGAGGAGAAAACAAAGAGTGAATGGGAGAAGGCTATCTAAACTCAAAAAAAAAGGTTATTTTACTCTCCTTTATCTCTGATGATAGTTAATTTTAGATATTCCTAAATCGTAATTGTTTATATCAACTAAGTGTTCTTAATGCAAAGCATTTTACTAATCTTCCGAATTTGGAAAAACCAAGGGAAATTCTCCACAGCTGTTTTGGTATCAGTACCAGACATGATAGCAAAGAATGGATGTTCAGAGGTAAAGCCGAAATATATTTTTTTACCTCTGCCTTTTGTGGTAATATTTGAATTTGTATAGTGGTGTTTAAAGATCAACGCTAATAAAAACTAATAATTCAGAGGAAAACAAAGTGGACTACACCTCAGCAATAGCTGTTGTAGGACAACAGGCAGGTTCTCCAAAGGTCTGAGTCGCATCTGAAGATTAAGCAAAATGACGAAAGTACAGTACACTACACTGATATCGAAACATGACACTGCTTATATTTTTAAGTGACAAGCTTTCTCTAAAACAAAAAGTCCAAGAGAGTCATTTGCCTATTTTAATGTGAGCTTCTATTACCTTCGCTCTTGCCCTCCTTGACTGTCTTGAGTGGGGGATGCTGAGCAGTGGAGATGGGGGGAGATCTGCAGGTGTGAATGAGAAATAAGAAACAATCACCCCAATATACCTGACAGAGAACAAGATTCAGGTCCTTAACCAATGACTGGCAAAGGAGAATGGGAAGACCAGAACATGTAGACCTAGAAGGGATAAGTCTGTTAAGGTGTCCTCTCCAAGCTCACATTAGGGAAGGAGCCCATAAAGTTACCCCGTTTTCAGTGAAGAACCATTGCCTCTCCCACTGCCTTCCCTGTAGACTCCTAGTTCCCTGCCACTGCATGTGATGCCCAGAGCTCACCACCTCCAGGAAACTCCCCAACTCCACCCAGAGGTCCCACTATGTCCCTTGAACTTAAATCTTTGTCAGCTATATCAAGGTACACATGTCTGTCTCCACAATGAGATGCCAGGCAATCAGAGAGAAATGATTATCCTATGTAAAAATTTCCCATCTGTTCCGACATACAGGAACACATGGTACTTAAAGAATGCCTGCTGAATGTATGAGTTAGAGGCATTTTAACCCCCAGCACCCAGGTTATAATTGTTAGGAAGTGAAATGCACAGATAATAGCTATTTACTCTACCTCTTTTTCTGCTAAGATGTGTTTCTTTTCTTGCATCATAACATCACTGGTGTTTTATAAAGCTGAATGAAATAGCCCTTTGTTGTGCCACTCCTTAATGCATATCAAGCAAAGAACATTCATCACTTTCCCTGACCAGCAGTATTAAATACTGGGGTTGAACAATTCATATTTTGTGAGTAACTGCTTCTTCGCTATTTGTCCAGGTTCATCATGGCAACAATAATTAATGATATGAGAAAGTTCTTTACTAAGCACTGTGAAAGAGAAAAACTCTTTCCTGAACTTACATATTGTACATGTCCTGATTTTATATGCATCCTAAGATATTCAGAGCACATTCAAATATAGCTTTCAAGGAATTTGTCCTCCATGACATTTTAATGTATTAATTCCAGATCCACAAGAACTGGGTGATTTTATTGGTAAAAGAATGGGTTGAATTGTGATTTTATTTGGGAATCTCATTTTTCATGCTCACCTTATGTCTGTCTCCCAAGTTCCTAAAATTATCCATTCTACAATGGATATGTAAAATGCTGTACAGACAGACACTCCCTTGTCCCTTTGAAGCCAGACACCACAGTGTCCTCCAAGGGGAAAAAAAACAAAAAACAAAAAACATTAACTTAGGTTATGATACTTTATGCCATTCAGAAATAAAGGAATGTTAAATTCAAAATATCCTACGGTGCATATTTTTTATTAGGTCAGGTACATGTTTTTACCTATAAATCATCCTAAAGTAATGAGCTTTTACTGTACAGTTAAATGTCACGTCAGTTTAAGTTTTTTGGTTTTGGGGTTTCTATTTTACTTTCAATAGGTGCATTATTTCCAGTGCCTTTTTCAAAATCCAGTTTTTTGCTACCAGCAATGGAGTCTCTAATTCCTTTAGAAATTTTCTAATTGTCTGCTTTTCAATGCATTGTTTATGTAGAAATAAGAAGACTTTAGTTTTTCTTCCCATCTTCACCTCATGTAGCTAGAATCTCATTCTATAAAACAAAATAAAGTGATGGTGATGGCCATTTTGCCTTTGCTTTCTTTTTCCATTTGAAACCCCCCAAAAAAGATGAATTTTAATTTTTATGTTTTTTCCTAATCTGTACAAGTTCAAAAAGCATCATTTTTCCCCATTATTTTTACTACATGGTACTGCCATCTATGGGTGCTACTCATAGAATAATTTTGGTTCCAGATTTTTTAAAGTTAGGATTTGGAACCTAAAAGACCATCTAGTCTTCATCTTTCATTTATAGCTAAGAAATTCAAGATTCTAGTGGTAAATACCCACAAAACACGCATATTGGCTAGATGCTAATAGGGGCTAAATTATCACCTACGCTTAATATTTTATTAATATTAAGTGATTTTAAATTTATATTGTTTTTGTCTCTTATGCAACTTGAACAAGCAAAAATATGTTTCATTTCTAACATTTAACAGTATTGTTTTTATAAGTGAGGTAAAGATGAGCTATTTTAAGTATATAAACATCTAACCACCTAAACATCATTATTGTAGTTAATTTGAATATATGTTTGGGGGATTTTTTTTTTAAAGAACAAGGCAAAAATCTCTGTATTTAAGGAAGTTTTAAAACTCAAGAAGATGTTTGCATACACAATTTAGGTGTTATTTTGAAGTTGAAGGAATAAGATTCAATGTCATTTTAAATTTCTTCACAGTAATGGCCAAAGACAAGGGGATTGAAGGAATAAAAATAAAGGCAAGACTTTTATTTCTGACAGTAACTGCAAAAATATTTTGAAAGTTTAATAGCAAGAAATTCCAATGGGAAATTTAAAAATTTTATGTTTCTTCCAGAAAAGTTCAAATTTAATAAAACACATTGGAGTATAATGATTTTTTAATCTTTTTTTTTTTTGGTATTCAATTTAACATGCCAACATTTTATTAATAATTTTTGCAACAATACACATAAATGACATTGGTCTCTGGTTTCCTTTTTATTCAGGTTTGGAAGGTTTTGGAGTCAAGGTTATGCTTACTTAAAATGAATTGGGAAACTTTTATCTTCTTCTACACTGCACAACAGTTTAAATTGGAAGCGCATGTAATGTTATTCCAAAGCTTGCCCTCATTTTAGGCCGTCATGCTGTTTTTCCTTCACCAGCTTTTCCGAGATCTCTGGAAATTCTTACTATACCCTGAATATGTTTCAGGTTTCGTGCAAAAAAGTTTTTGTTGTTTTGTTTTACAGCTTTATTGATGTGTAACTGATATACAAAAGCTACACATATTTAATATATAAAATTTGATGAGTTGGGACATATGCATATACCTATGATATCACCATTATCAAGGTAATAAAATATCTACCACTTCCAAACTTTTACTGGTATCCCTTTGGGTTTTTTTGGATTTGGTTTCATTTTTTGTGGGGGTTTTTTCCCCCTGTGGTAAGAACACTTAGCATGAGATCCAATTTTACCAAATTTTTAAGGGAACATTCACTTCCTTTCCTGACATCAATACCATTTTAGTATTTCCCAACTGTGTTAACTTAGTGTGATGACTCTGAGAAATTAGCATTCCAAAAATGATATCATTTAATCACCATTTAGTAACAATTACTAGAAGTTAAAGCCTATCTCTTAAAATTTGAAATTGATAGTGGATCAGCCCACACTCTCCCAACCTAACTTCTGATTCTCCTTGACCTATTTTTGAATAACTCTCTCAGTTCTCTGTGAAGCAAGGCAATTATGTGGTTGGTAACTATTTATTCAGAAAGAATATTACCTGAGGTAAGTTGAACTGTTGAGCAAGTCATAGGAAAAAAATTCATTATTTCTCTTTATATTTATCTTGTAAGGAGATTCACAATCATTTAATGATCTTTTGCAGGGTGCAGGGAAAATTTAGCTCAAGAAATTTCTTTGCTGTGTAATCTAAGTAAAAACACACACAAAAGAAATTAACTTCGTGCAAAGAAGGGTTTTACCTACCTCCAAAAAAAAAAAAAAAAGATTACAATGAATGTCCGTTGTAATTAGGAAAACAAATCATTTCTCAATTATCCAAGTATAAAAAAATTTTTATACAAAAAAAATCCCAGTATAAAATGTGCTTGTTCTCATTTACTAATTACTTTATAAACAAGGTAGGAGAAAATATAAAACTGTTGCAAGTGTAACCACATTCTATGAGCACTTAATGAAGATTTAATAATAAGAATAATTATAATTAACATCAACAGTGCCAGAGTCTATCTGAATCCTGAGTTAAGTTCTTAAATTATTGATTTTATTAATTTATTAATATTATAAATTTATTACATACAGAGTTCTCTAGATGCTACAGAAATTACGAATGTGGGTACTATCCACTTGTGGTCTCTCCTAAAAACTAGTCTCGTTGAAGGAATAACTTTATAAATCACTGGAACATAAAGCAAAACTATGCACTAGAGAGATGCAAACCAAGTGCTGCTAGAAAAAGTTCTTAGAAGAGATTTTTTCATTGACATTGAAATTTAAAAGCACAGGTATCATCTGAACAAAAATTGGGGCCAAAGTAAACACTGGAAAGAAAGAAAACAGCAGATAAAAGACAAATAAGTGGCAAACATTGGATGTGTTCAAGTAATAGCAAGTAGCCTATTTTGGCACGAGCTTCAATTAATTTTAACATTTAGAAGATAACCTAAAAAAGTCAAGTTAGAAACATAATGTGAAAATTCTTGTACATCAGAGTGAATGTGTGACTGATTTAGACACAGAGAGTAACTAGAAAATTCAATGAGCTCTGATCTGGAAAACCTGGTGACAAAATAAGAAGCTAAAGGGGATAGAACAAAGGAGAAGAGACTATTATTTTAAAGTGGTTGGGCTGGAATGAAGAATGACAGTAGTAGGAAAAAAAATAAGTGGATGGTTATGAAATATCCTATGACTTAGCATTCATTAATTGGATGTTGGAAGGAGGGAGGAGTCAAATACAACTCAGAGGTGTGAGTCAGAATGACCTGGAAAATGGTGCTGCCATTGGAAATAGGGAAGTCAGGAAGGAAACATCTAGATGGAAAGATGACTAGTTTCTAATGACAATACTGAATTTGAAGTGTCAAAAACCATTCAAACAGAGATCCCAGAAGGCAGGTGGCCGTACAAATCTGGAAGTCAAGGCTGAATACAGTCATTTGAGATATTTCCACATGGAAAAGATCATTGAAATCACAGGAGTTGTTTGAGTTGGAACTGCTTAGCAATAAAAGGGCCAGTGAAAAGTCAGGTGGGAGAGCCTTATTTCTAGAACCACCATTAGAAAGATAATTAACAAAGGCAGAGAGAAGTCTTCAGAGAGGTAAGAAGAGAACCAGGAAAAATACTATAGAACCGAAAAGAGGAAAACATTTCAAGGAGGAAATTATCCAATGCTTCAGGCAAGGGGAAGAACTAAAGATTTAGAATAAATTGTAGATTATATTGCAGGAGATTATCAATGATCTTTGAAGAAGATTTTTTTTATTATAGAAACCTCCCCAAAATATTAATTTTTATCAACAGTGCCTTTTACCAACAACTTTAGATTGTATTATTTATTCTCAATGACTCATTTCCTCCCCACTTTTACTATTCTTTACTGTAGGATGGATGTACTTCTAACCCCACTGATGTTGGACTTGGCCTTGTGACTTATTTGGGCAAAAAGATTATGAGCAGACTTATGCCACCTTCTGTAAGAGATACAGACTATGCTCATTTGGTTGGACTCTGTCTCTCTTGTGTTCTGCCTTCTCCCATGAGAAGAGTATGACCCAGGAGTTCCCACTGTGGCTCAATAGCTTAAAGACGCAATACACTCTCTGTGAAGATGTGGGTTCAATACCTGGACTTGCTCAGTGGGTTAAGAATCTGGTGTTGCCACAAGCTGCAGTGTAGATCACAGATGCAGCTCCAATCCACTGTTGCCACGGTTGTGGTGTATGGCTCAGCTGCAGCTCCAGTTTGAACCCTAGCCCAGAAACTTTCATAAGCCTCAGGTGCAGCCATAAACAAACAAAGCAAAAGAATATTATGGCCCAGATGGGGACTGCTCCTTCAGCCTGGGTCCTGGAGTGGGAAGATGGATGGAGCTAATCCCAGTGCAGCCCAGCCAAGACAATTCAGCCAACTTACAGCCCTCTTGCAATATAAATTAGAAATAAATGTTTTTTCTTGTAAGCCATTGAGCTATTGGGGTTGTTTCTTACCACAACAAAAGCTGACTAATACACTACCTTTAGGAAACTGATAAATGGTTAAAATTGTTAGAATCTTTGGAAATGTTGCTGTGTGAAGTTCATTGAGGCATATAAATTAAAAATAATTTAGCTTATCCATTGTCATAAACCTAAATAAAAGTTTGAAATAAAAATCATGCCTACTAGCCCTTGGTCATTCATTTAAGTAATTTGTGAATATCTGTGAATCTTTGTGAGGTACCTCTAATAATGTAATGTACCAGATATAAAGCATGTTTTCTTTTAAGTTTTTTCATGGGTTCTTTAACAGCTATACAGCCATACTCTTCCATACTTGGATTTACCATGGAAAGTATTTTTCCTCTCTATTATTGTTGGCAAAAACTACATCTTTCTGGTCTGTTCAGAACTCAACAATCTGTACTGCCAATTGTGCAATTACAATGTCTCTTAAGATTTCCTTTGCTGTTCCTTTATTCATGGTAACTCCTTTGTGATTTATGAGATGTTTTATGGCATTGTAATGTGTCTCTTGACATATAGTGGTAACACACTAAATTACCCTGATTTAAATAAACAACTTACCATGTGAATATATTCAGGCTTTTCAAAATGTGGTATTTTTCCCCTTGATTTAGCCTGAAAAATCAATGGCATAAGAATTAAAGCACAGTGCCTTAGCTTATAATGTGCATGATTTTTCCTCTGCCATCCTGTTTGTGATATTACCAAAAACTAAAATTGTGTGTTTTTGGAGTTCCCAGCATGGCTCAGTGGAAATGAAACTGACTAGTATCCATGAGGACGCAGATTCAATTCCTGGCCTCACTCAGTGGGTGAAGGATCCGGCATTGCTGTGAGCTGTGGAATAGGCCAAGAGTTATACCTCTGATTAGACCCCTAGCCTGAGAACCTACATATGCCATGGGTGCAGTCCTGAAAAAAATAGACTAAGAAAATAAAAATAAATAAAATTGTGTGTTTTTGAAGGAAGATTGTTTATCGCCTTAGAACCTAAGGGTTTCTTTCATTTATCATCAAAATATTTCCAGAATCATATGGATGCTTAGCTATATTGATAATCCAATTTTTAAATTTTTAATAAAGATGTAAAAGATATGTAAGTAATGAACAACTGTCACTGTTTTATTTTCAAATATTATTGGGGTAGTGTTGCATGGTCAGAAGTATGTGGCTGATCGAAATGTCACATTCAAAAAAGAATGAGATTGAAGACAGGCCCCCCAAATGTGCTATTATCTTTTTTTTTTTTTTTGTCTTTTTGTCATTTTAGGGCTGCACTAGTGGCATAGGGAGGTTCCCAGGCTAGGGGTCTAATTGGAGCTGTAGCCGCCGGCCTACACCAGAGCCACAGCAACACCAGTTCCAAGCTGCGTCTGCGACCTTCACCACAGCTCATGGCAACGCCAGACCCTTAACCCACTGAGCGAGGCCAGGGATCGAACCCACAACCTCATGGTTCCTAGTCAGATTCGTTTCTGCTGAGCCACCACAGGAGCTCTGAAATGTGCTATTACCTTGAATGCAGAAGTCATGTCTGTTTCCATTGTTGACTCAAGTAGGAGGCAGCAGATGGTACAATGAGACAGCTGTAAAGTACAAGAAGATACAAAGAAGCTGGCATAGAAAACATTAGTAAAAATATGAGAGGGATTAACAAAAAGAAAACTCAACAGCTTCTAAGACAAGGCAAACTGAGGATGGAAAGCTCTCAAAGAGAAATACATCAGGAAATTCACGTTGAGAAGTATTTTTAATAAAAGGAAATTTGGATTCTTAGAAAACAGTACCTATCCAAAACCTCTTTTCCCTGCTTTTATTACTTAAAAATTTTAGTTCTAATTATTCATTAAATAAAGTACTACATGCCTAAATATGTTCTCAAGAGTATATTTAATTATAGTTTCTACGTTTGGTGACTTGGTCATTAAAGCAATATACTATGACATCATGTTTCTACTGGAGCACATTCAAAAAGCATAATGTATGCAGTCTTTGGCGTTTTCCTTTTTTTCCCCTTAGAATGTTCCCTTCAGATACATCTAGGAAAATATAGCATTTCAATTGCACTGCAATTTCTTTCTTTAGCAATAATGCATCCGTGAGTTTGCCCTTAACTAGGAGACTACTTACTCTCTTTGAGCCTTCTAATAGGTAGCCCTGAATCCCATGTGATTAAGTGGGAGTGGTGCTTCTTAAGTCTCTATCTACAAATTCAGTTCTTAGTTCCACTGTGGAAACTGAGGACCACAGGAGGATTTGACCTTACAAGTTCATTTTCTCAAATATTTCCACCTATCATTAAAGCCGATGCTTTATTTTTAGCAGTTTTTTTCCTCCACAGAAACTTATCATCTAGATATTATAAGAAATCAAAAATTAACTTTCTTAATAGAAACTATCAAGGGGAAGAATGCAGTTTATTTTCCAGTATGTTTCTCCAATAAAATTTTGGAAACTGCTACTAAAAATAACACCAAAAATACTCATCTGATGAGATTACCTATGGACCTACTTCAAGAAGTATTAAGGTAAAGAGGAGATCAAGTTAAAGATGCCAGTCTATTTCACGGGGTTACATAAAATTTTATTCATTAATTTCAACACATCATCCTTAGTGAAAATGTTCACTAAAAGATATAATATGTATTTTCCCCTCTTAATGAGTTCAGATATTTAAGTTCAAACATTAAACAGATCGATATTTAAATGATCAAATTATCAGTACATAAAAATAAATTGAAAATGTTTTATTTCTTTGTCCGAAATAGAGCAGCTTACATAACATACATTCTTATATATTTACTACTCTTTCTATTATTTCCTGATAATAGAAGTTTATCCTGTAGCGGGCCTTCCTCAAAAAGAGAAAAATCTCAAATCAACAACCTAACTTACCACTTAAAAGAATTAGAAAAAGAAGAACAAACAAACCTAAAGTCGGTATAAGAGAAGAAACCATAAAAATCAGAGAGGAAATTAATAAAATAGAAATTAAAAAACAATCAAAAAAATAAATAAACCAAGAGTGGGTTTTTTGAAAGGGTAAACAAAATTGACAACTCTCTGGCCAGATTCATCAAGAAGAAGAGAGAGAGAACCCAAATAAAATAAGACATGAAAAAGGAGAAATCTCAACAGATACTGCAGAAATATAAAAAGCCTTAAGAAAATACTATGAGCAATTATATGCCAACATGTGACAACCTAGAAGAAATGGACAACTTTCTAGAGATATACAACCCACCAAAACAAAATAAAAGGAAATAGATAATTTGAACAGACTGCTCACTAGAAATGAAATTGAATATGTAATAATAACAGTCCCCACTAAAAAAGTTCAGGACCAAATGGCTTCACAGGAGAATTCTACCAAACATACAAAGAAGAACTATCCTTCTTAAACTTTTCCAAAAGATTGAAGATATTCCTAAAGACATTCTATGAAGCCACCATCACCCTAACACCAAAACCAGATGATACAACCAAAAAATAAAATTATAGGCCAATATCTTTGATGAATATAGACACATAATTCTAAACAAAATGTTAGCCAACCAAATCCAACAACACATAAAAAAGATCATATACCATGATCAAGTAGGATTCATCCCAAGTTCACAAGGATGGTTCAGCATATGCAAATCAATTAACATACACCATATTAACAAAACAAAAGTCAAAAAAAGTACATGCTCATCTCAATAGATACAGAAAAAAACATTTAACAAAAATCTAACATCCATTCATGATAAAAAAAATTTACTAAAGTGACTAGGGAGGGACTATAACTTAACATCATAAAATCCGTTTATGACAAACCCAAAGCCAATATAATACTCAAAGGAAAAAAGCTGAAAGCTTTCCTGCTAAAATCTGGAATAAGACAAGGATTCCCACTCTTACCACTTTTATTCAACATAGTATTGGAAGTCCTAGCCACAGCAATCATATGAACATAAGAAATAAAACGTAGCCAAATTGGAAGAGAAGAGGTAAAATTGTCATTCTATACAGATGACATGATACTATACATAAAAAACCCTATGGGCTCCACACAAAAACTACTTGAACTGATCGATGAATTCAGCAAAGTAGCAAGACACAAGATTAGCATTCAGAAATAGGTTGCATTTCCATACACCAACAATGAAATATTAGAAAAGGAATATAAAAAAAATAACTTTTAAACTTGCACACAAAAAAATTAAATACCTAGGAATAAACCTGACCAAGGAGGTGAAAGACCTAAATGCTGAGAACTATAAAACATTAATCAAGGAAATTAAAGAGGATTCAAATAAATGGAAAGATATCCCATGCTCCTAGATCAGAAGAACTAACATCATTAAAATGGTAATACTACCCAAAGCAAGCTACAGATTCAAGACGATCCCTATCAAATAATCTATGGCATTTTTCACAGAACTAAAACAAACAATCCAAAAAAGTACATGGAACCACAAAAGACCCAGAACTGCCAAAACAATCCTGAAGGGAAAAAAAAAAGCAGGAGACATAACTCTCCCAGAATTCAGACAACATTACAAAGCTACAGTAATTAAGAAAGTGTGGTACTGGTACAAAAACAGACATACATACCAATGGAACATAAAACAGAGCCCAGAAATAAACCCAGACACCTATGGTCAACTAAGCTTCAACAAAGGAAGCAAGAATATAAGATGGGAAAAAGACAGTCCCTTCAGCAAGTTGTGTTGGGAAAACTGGACAGCTGCATGTAAATCAATGAAACTAGAACACACACTTCACCATGCACAAAAATAAATTCAAAATGACTTAAAGACTTAAACATAAGACAAGACATCATAATATCAACTGTACAAATGTTTTCTTATGTTAGTTTCCCAAGGCAACAGAAATAAAAACAAAAATAAACCACTGGGACCAAATGAAACTTACAAGCTTTTGCACAGGAAAGGAAACCATTTAAAAAAGTGACAAGCTACATATGGGAGAAAATATTTGCAAATGATACAATGGACAAGGATATAATTTCCAAAATATACAAACAATACATACAACTCAATAGAAAAAAACAAACAACAATTGAAAAATGAGCAAAAGACCTAAATAGACTTTCTCCAAAGAAAACATAAGGATGGCCAACAGGCATATGAAAAAATGCTCAACATCATTAATTGTCAGAGAAATGCAAATTAAAACTACAATGAGGTACCACCTCATACAGGTCAGAATGGCTATCATTAATAAGTCTACAAATAACAAATGCTGGAGAGGGTATGGAATAGAGGGGACCCTCCTAAACTGTTGGTGGGAATGTAAATTGGTACAACTGCTATGGAAAATAGTATGGAGGTTCCTCAGAAAACTAAATATAGAACTACTATATGACCCAACAATCCCACTCTTGGGTACATATGTGGACAAAACTTTCCTTGAAAATGACACATGTATCCCATGCTCACTGCAGCACTATTTACAATAGCCAAGATATGCAAACAACCTAAATGTCCATTGACAGATGAACGGATTAAGAAGATGTGGTATATATATAAAATGGAATACTACTCAGCCATAAAAAAAACAAAATAATGGCATTTGAAGCAACATGGAGCAACTAGAAATTCTCATAGTAAGTGAAGTAAGTCAGAAAGACAAATACCATACGATATCACTTCTATGTGAAATCTAAAATATGGCACAGATGAACCTACCTACAGAAGAGAAACAGACTCACAGACATGGAGAACAGACTCATGGTTGCCAAGGGGAAGGGGGTGGAGGAGGGAGTGGGATGGGCCAGGAGTTTAGGGTTAGTAGCTGCAAACTATTACATTTCAAATGGCTAAGCAATGAGATTTTAGTGTATAGCACAGGAAACTATATCCAATCAAAAATTGTGATATAACATGATAGAAGATAATATGAGAAAAAGAATATATACATATGTACGAGTAGGGCACTTTGCTGTACAGCAGAAAATGACACATCGCAAATCAATTATAATTTTTTTTAAAGTTTCACAGAAGTTTATCCTGTAGGATACATCAGAATAATACATTGCCTAAAAATGGATGTATTTTGAAGATATACAAGGTTTCTATGTCAATCTGGACTTCCGGTCTCACCTATGTTAACTTTGTCCAGGCTAAAATTATCTCAATCATACATTATGTTATTGAAACTTTGAGTTCTAAATTGTTAGTTAGTGTGTATTCTAGACTAAGTCCCCAAAGAATCTGTTTAAAGATTCTTAGTACTGACTCCAAATTATAATATAATTTTGTTTCATATTGTCTTATAAACAATAAGGAATTTCTTTTACTCTCAGCTTGGCTAAATTATTAAACATATGGTTCCATAATTAACTGGCAATATAGACCAGTCATACTCCAAGAATTGGCCAGTAACTATAAACTCAAATTATCCATACACAGTATTTTAGCTCAGCTGAGAGAAACCAAGTTTTTGGATGACTGACTAAAGTATATGCAGTCCATTTACTCCTCTAAATACTCTAAAACTTGCTTCTCAAGTGTGGTTCGTAGACATCTTATATAAACACAGACTTCCAGAGTGATTATCTGAAATTCAAATTCTGAGAATCCACTTCCAAACTCCTGAGGGGATGAGAGAGATTATGAGTCTACACTTACAGGAATCACCCATAACTTTTGTTGGATCATCAAAGAATGATCAAATTTGAACCTTAGAGATAAGGTTCTACTGAGTTACATTCATTTATTTAATTTTTTTTTTTTTTGCCTTTATGTCTTTTTTAGGGCCACATATGCAGCATATGGAAGTTGCAGGCTAGGGGTCAAATCGCAGCTGTAGCTGCTGGCCTACACCACAGCCACAGCAACACGGGATCCAAGTGGCATTTGCAACCTATACCACAGCTCACAGCAAAGCCAGCTCCTTAACCCACTGAGAGAGGCCAGGGATCAAACCCGCGTCCTCATGGATACTAGTTGGGTTCATTAACTGCTGAGCCACAACGGGAACTCCCGTGAGTTATATTCTATCAGTGCTATTTTCCTATTTTGATGAACTTTATGAGAAATCAATCTATGAGGCTCAATATTGTGTATATTTATAAAAATTGGTGAGTGCTTAATCCTAATATTGTACCATATCTTTTCCCTAAGGATTTATAGGAAAATTTTCTCACTGATCTTAGTAAGTATAATTCCCAAATGAATGGCTTGATTCTCTGTTTTGTGGCCATTATAGATCTTATGATCAATCCTTTTTCTCTCTCCTATTAATCACCAGAAAGATAAATCCAAATCTGAGGCCCATCTCTAGCGAATACATATACCTTCACAGCTTGAACCCAACGTGCTATTATCATCCTTGCCTTCATTTTACTATTTCCTTTGCCACATTTTTTTCTAAAATAATTTTAATTTTATTGATCTTTTTATATTTTATGCTTCATTGTAAGTTTACTTAAAGAAACTGGAACAATAGATGATTTAAGACATGAGCATTTTGAAAGAATGAATAAGGAAAGCATATATAGAATGATTTTTTAAAATTAATTTTCTCAACTCATTACTCAACTCAAAACTCATTATTCTATTGTTTTATTATTTTATTTTTCTAAATCCCTGAGCCCAACATCCAAGTTACTTACTTATACTCAACTTTTCTTGGGAAATTTTAGCTTGGAAGAACATTCACCATGGGTGTTCTCCTCTATAAGATTTCTCTTTTATTTGTACTTATTTTCATTATAAAATCAATTTTGCCTAATTATAGATGATAGATAAAATCACTCAAGAGTCTATCACCTGGAGTTCCCGTCGTGGCGCAGTGGTTAACGAATCCGACTAGGAACCATGAGGTTGTGGGTTTGGTCCCTGCCCTTGCTCAGTGGGTTAATGATCCGGCATTGCCGTGAGCTGTGCTGTAGGCTGCAGACACGGCTCGGATCCCACGTTGCTGTGGCTCTGGCGTAGGCTGGTGGCTACAGATCCAATTCGATCTGTAGCCTGGGATCCTCCTACAGATCCCAGATCCTTAGCCTGGGAACCTCCACATGCTGCGGGAGCGGCCCAAGAAATAGCAAAAAGACAAAAAAAAAAAAAAAAAAAAAGTCTATCACCTGATTACATGTATTATTTTTATTGTGGTGTAGATCCCTCTAGTCATAGTCTATCAATCTACAGCACTTTTCAGTTTTTTCAGAGAACATTTTCTGAGTGCAGACTATGTGTTGATTGATCTGTGATGCCCTGGGATGCAAAGATAAATACAGGTTATTGCCTTCAGGTAGCATTAAGTCTAGCAAATGATTTCAATATGTAAAGAAATAAAGCAGCTTCCTCATATAAGTATATAGAGATCTGTAAACATCCGTGAGTAGGTAACCCTTGAGCTGGAACCTGAAAGATAAAGAGGAGTTCTGTTGGTAAACACTGGAAGGAAGGTATCCCACTGTACCACAGTGTGATGGTGTGAGTGGGGCAATCATGGGAAATGATGCCATAAGGGTGGGCAGAGATCAGCATTGTGAAGGGTACTACAGGTTATGAAAAGGAATTTGGACTTTCATTCTAGAGACAATGCAAAACCAGAAAGAGTTCTAAGTGGAAGAGTAACATAATCAGATTGAATTTCAAAAATCATGTTGGTTGCTTTAGGAAAGTCAGTTTGGGGGAGAGGCAGCCTTGTAAGACAGATAAGCCATTTGGGAAGCCATGGCAATGATGGCAAAAGACAGGTTCCAACTGGGCCATAGCAGTAAAAATAAAGAGTTGAGGGGCAAAACTGAGGTATGTTTAGAGGTAATCAACTTGATTCAGTGATTATACAATAGTGACTATACAACAGGGAGCCAGGTAGGAGGGTAAGTGGGAGCCAGGAAGGAGGCTGAATCTAGAGTGACTTCAAAGTTTCTGATTTAGGATGCTGGAATGGCAAAGCTGCCATTAGTTGAGATAGATAAATCTGCTAAAAAGAGTGGAAATAGGATGGTGGTGGGTGGAGGAGAGAGTGGAGACCAACAAGGGAATAAGAGCTTGGTTTGGCATGTTGTTTTTGTAAAAGGGCTGGTGGGGCTCAGAAAGACAGTCTTTTTCGCTCTTAAAAACATAGAATTGGCAGAGATCTAGAGATGTAGATTTGGGACTATTTCCTAAAGAGCTGGTAGTTAAAATCATGTGAGTAGACATTTGTGAGGGCTAATTTAATGCATGTTGGGAGAATGGGAGGGAAGCAGTGAAAACTTGATGGAAATGGATGCAAAAGTCCATAGAGGACAAGAAAACAGAGAACTAGCACAGAAATGCCAAGATTTGGCCGGAACCAGGAGACACAACAGAGCCAAGGGCAGACTTCGTTACTTCAAGATGAGAGACTTGAGTATGCTTTTATTCCCCATAATATGCTCTTACAAAGCAGACAAAAAAAATGAGAAAAAGAGAGGAATTAATCAATAACATAAGGACTTGAAAGAAAACAAAAAGATAAGATCAAAAGACAAATATAGAAATTAACCTGGAACCAGGGGACAAGACTTCTCCTAAGAAAAGAAGGGAGAAAGAGAAGATAGGCAGTGATAGAATAATAGTATGGGTGTGGAATGGAGATTTAAGAACCGTTATGTCTGTTAACTCCTGGTGTTCAGGAGATGTCAACTACTGATCATAGAAAGGGCAGGCAAGGCTCTCAGAAGAATCAGAAATGTGAGTGGACCTGCCAGGAGGAACAGAAGATAGCATTCCCCAATGGCAAGGAAAAGCTGGGCCCAGAACCATCGAGGCTGTGAATTTATAACAGTAATAAATTGGTTTATGATTTGCTTCCAGCTGCACTTGGCCAACTGAGTAAAGAAGGACAGAATCCATACTTTGTCTTTTTAGGGCCACACCCACAGCATATGGAGGTTCCCAGGCTAGGGGGTCACAGGCGCCACAGCAATGTGGGATGCAGTGCTGCATCTGAGACCTACAACACAGCTCATGGCAACGCCAGATCCTTAACCCACTGAGCAAGGCCAGGGATTGAACCCATGTCCTCATGGATGCTAGTCAGACTTGTTTCCACTGAGCCATGACCAGAACTCCCAGAAACCATATTTAAAGACTGAGCCAGAGCTGGGAAATGTTTTTCAGTTCTTTAGTAGAAGGGGCAGCACATAATAGCCTTTAATGAGAAAGGCTAGTTTGCAAGATGACTGAAATTTAGGCAATGCTAAACTATGTGAGCCCCACCCCTCCTTCACTTCAAGGTGGAGCAGAGCAGAATGTGTGCTCTCTGCAGGTAGGCAGAGTTCAGAGGGAACTGAGTGTACTCGTTCAAGCAGGCAAATCCCAAAGAGGATCTATAAGGAGCTGAATAAATTATGCTTAGATCCTCATCCAAATTCACCAGTAAGATAAGCCATTCTTCCCCTCCTGAAAGGAGCAAGTGCAGGAACAGAAGCCAAGAATTTTATTCAGCTAAAGGTCTAATCACAAGGAGGAGAAGTGGGGAAAGTGACCCTTCTGCCTTAATAGACAGGAGTAAAACAGAAGGGATAGAAACTTAATGTGCTAGCGAGAAAGTGATTCTGGCAATTGTCCAGGCTACAAAAGGAAATGTGGGCAGGAGAGGCTAATGGACATAAAGAAAAGAACCAGCAAAAGGTGAGGATATCTAAGAATAGGTTGGATGGGAGTGCAGTGGGTTTGGTGGAAAAGAAGGAGTTTGGAAGTCCTATTTTTATCAGAGAGCAACAGAGCTTAAAGCTTTGGAAAGCAAGCAGTTGCAATGTCATCATTGAAATAGGCTGTGGGTTACACTGCAAAGACAGCAAACACTAATAGTCTAGGTACTGGCTAGGCTGACCTCATAGGCACTCAAGTAACTCCCAATGTTGGCCAGACTAAGTGTGAGGAGGAAAACAGTGAGCCAAATGACGGAGTCCTTAAAGTATGTGAAGCAATGTGCTAGTCAGGTGAGTAGATGATATTAGCTGCTAGGATATCCCTAGCAGCAAGGGGGGTGTGGGGTTGGTAACATTAAGGATGGATGAATACTGGAGAAGATTTTGTTTCTTTTTTTTTTTTTTTTTGTCTTTTTCTGCCTTTTCTTGAGCCACTACCACGGCATATGGAGGTTCCCAGGCTAGGGGTCCAATCAGAGCTGTAGCCACCGGCCTACGCCACAGCCACAGCAATTCATGATCAGAGCCACGTCTGCGACCCTCACCACAGCTCATGGCAACGCCAGATCCTTAACCCACTGAGCAAGGCCATGGAACGAACCCTCAACCTCATGGTTCCTAGTCAGATTCATCAACCACTGCGCCACAACGGGACCTCCAAGATTTTGTTTCTGAGTGAAAAAAAAAAAAATGCCCTTCCTCAGAAAACTAAATATAGAACTATCCTATGATCCAGCAATCCTACTCTTGGGCATATACCCAGACAAAACTTTCATTCAAAGAGATACATGCACCCCTGTGTTCATAGCAGCACTCTTAACAATAGCCAAGACATCAAAACAACCTAAATGTCCACTGACAGATGAATGGATTAAGAGGATGTGGTACATATACATAATGGAATACCACTCAGCCATAAAAAAGAAAGAATGCTATTTGCAGCAACATGGATGGAACTAGAGATTCTCATACTAGGTGAAGAAAGTCAGAAAGAGAAAGACATGTATCATGTGATGTTATTTATATGTAGAATCTAAAATATAACACAGATGGGGGTTCTCGTCGTGGCTCAGCAGTTAGCGAAACTGACTAGCATCCATGAGGATGCAGGTTTGATCCCTGGCCTCACTCAGTGGGTTAAGGATCCAGCATTGGTGTGGCTGTGGCATAGGCCAGAGGCTTAAGCTCTAATTGGACCCCTAGCCTGGGAACCTCCATATGCCAGGGGTGTGCCCTAAAAAAAAATACAAAAAGACCTAAATAAATAAATAAATATGGCACAGATGAACCTATCTATAGAACAGAAACAGACTTACAGACAGAGAGCAGACTTGTGGTTGCCAAGGGGAAGTGGGAGGGAGTAGGATGGACTGGGAGTTTGGGGTTAATAGATGCAAACTATTACATTTAGAATGGATAAGCAATGAGGTCCTACTGTATAGCACAGGAAACTATATCCAATCTCTTGGGGGGATAGAACATGGTGGCAGATAGTATGAGAAAAAAATATATATGTATGAATGACTGGGTCACTACGCTGTACAGCAGAAATTGGCACAACACTGTATATCAACTATATTTTAATATAAATAAATAAGTAAATAAATAAAAAAGAAAAACCACCTTAGCATTAGCAAGAGAGAGTTAAAGAGAGTGCATTCATTACCTCCCTTCTACATTATTACTGGAACACAAAAGAATGAACAGCCTTAACTCAGGGCCTAGGGCTGTGAAACCTCCACTCTTCCCTCCTTCCTGAATTTTCAGAATCAAACAGAATGATGCTGAAGTGGTAAAAGACCCTGAGGTCTTCCCAAGTCATGTTCCTCTGAGAAAGTCTCAATGCCCACGGAAGATGACCTGCAATTCAGAAATCTGTTCACTTGCATTAACCAATGGTTTCATAATGATTGTACTAAAGAGTTTTTCAAAGTTGTTAGTGAATTAGGAATAAGGTCCTGGTCTTCTGATGATGAGTCCAGGGTCTTTCCAAGCATCCATCAGAGTTTTACATGTGTTCCCTGGGAGAGGATGTTGATATGATGCTTCAGAGGCTGTCAGATAAGGAAAAAGGAGAGACTGGGTAGGTGGAACTTCAGTTATATCCCACTATTTTGATCAAAACAGCTTTGCTTTTATGTTTTATATATTGGTGTCCCATTCAGGAATTGAATTTTTTAATATTTTAACATAGTCTACTAGGCAAATGCAAAAGTTTAAAGACAGAACATGGTATTATGGTATAGCTAGTAGTTGGGGGATGTTGTTTGGATTAAAAAAAATCTAATCACCTAAGTAAACTGTAGGCCCTTTAAAAGGCTTGTCTCAAACCTCTTTGACTATCTTGCCTCCTACCAGGTGCCCATTAAAATTTTGTGGACAACAGGTTTGACCCCTGCCCACTTTATTACTCAGCGGCTTCTCCCCAAATCTCTGTGAACATAGAAGTAGAGAAAAGTCTGTACTAACCAAGAAGCATCATTTCCTCTAAGGTGTCAGTGCAAGCTAGAGCTCTGGAGAACAGAGAAAGTCTTGTTTATCGACCAGTGTGTCTGACACTTGAACAAAATAGGAAGCACAAAATGGGAACCATGGTTGAAAGTCAGAGCTCAGCATTTTCTGTAACCTAGAAACTAGACCCAGTGAACAACACAGAGACAAAGTAGGTCAGAGTAGCTAAGGAATTTCTCATTTATTTATATGAGAATCAATAATGTGTGATGGAGGGAGCACGTGCTTAGGAATGAGATAGACATAGATATAAACCCTGTTCCATGACTTAACAGCTAGGTGACTTTGAT
The DNA here is from genome assembly GCF_054392235.1 of Sus scrofa. Lineage (NCBI taxonomy): Eukaryota > Metazoa > Chordata > Mammalia > Artiodactyla > Suidae > Sus > Sus scrofa. The sequence goes on along the minus strand of NC_139385.1, from coordinate 110,895,119 downwards.
TAAGTTGCTTAAACTCTCTGATCCTGTTTTCTCACCTGTAAAATGGGGGAAACACGACATGCCCTCACAAAGATGTTGAAGATTAAATGATGTAATATGTTTAACATGTGCTGCATTGTGCCTTACATGTAATAAATAATCACTCAATAAGTAGCAAGAGTTATTATGTAAGAAACAGCACAGGGTAGAATAAAAAAGGCTAGATTTTGGAGTTAGAAAAAATACTGAATTTAATCTCTGTCTTGGGCTGGGAAATACTGATGAGTCATTTAACATCTCTGGGGCCAGTTTTCTGTACATTTATAACAAGGTGATGATATCCAATACCTTCATCAGGTGGCAGCTGCTTCAGAAGGATTGGAGTTTCAGGACCTTTTATTGTATTTTGCTTATTCTTCTCATAATGACATGACACTCCTAAATCCACAACCTACATGGTCCATGTCAGAAATGATGTGGCATTTAACAATTCCAAAAACTAATTTCAACCTTGATTTTCATCTTTCAAAGCATTTACCAAAGTCACCTATTATCTCATATTTTCTGACTTGCCATACTTGGGAGCCTCACGTTCTCTCCCTGTGAACATTTGCTGTCTCAGGACTGTCAGGTCCTGGCACCCCGTCCCCTCTATCGCGTCTCCCCCTGTCTCCGCAACCCAATTCATCCTCTATTGCCCACAGTCCTCCATATGGATGGTTATGTCCTTTGGGTCTCCTCAAAGCTTGGAAGGAAGAAACCAAGTGGTAACATCTGTGTTCTCTGCCTTGTCATGTGGAGTATGGGAAAGACAATTATCCCCACCAGGTAATAATCATCTAGAGGTGATACTAACTTGTCTTCTCTATCTCAGTGACTAGGAATTTGTGGTTGTGTGACTGCAAATTCAGAGCTCAACCACACTTCGCCAAGGAGACCACACTCTGCTCCCCAACAACATGTCATGGCACACACTGAGAAACAAACACCTTACTACTTCCACATACTGGGGGATTTTTTTGTAATTCTCAGAGGCACTGCTTGTATTAGGAATACCTCATGCATTACTGAAGAGTTAATTCTAGGGAACTGGTTCTAAAACTTTGATTCACATTAACAGTATCCAGGAACCTTTAAAAACCTTGAATACCAGGAGTTCCCTTCGTGCCTCAGCAGTTAACAAACCTGACTAGGATCTGTGAGGATGCGGGTTTGATCCCTTGGCCTCGCTCAGTGGGTTAAGGATCTGGCATTGCCATGAGCTGTGGTGTAGGTTGCAGATGCAGCTCTGATCTGGCATTGCTGTGGCTGTGGTGTAGGCTGGCAACTGTAGCTCCGATTCAACCCCTAGCCTGGGAATGTCCATATGCCACAGGTGCAGCCCTAAAAACCAAAAAAAAAACAAAAAACAAAAAACCTTGAATAGCACTTACCAATCAAATCAGTATCTCTGGACATGAGACACAGACACTAGTATTTTTTTAATTTAAAAAAATTGTTGTGTGATTATATTTTACATCCAATTCTAAAAAACAGTGTTCTAGGGCAGTGTGTCTTAAAACTTGAACTACTAAGAAGCCTCTGAGGTGTTTTTTTAAAAATTCTGTTTCCCTGGCCCTCTGCTGACTAATTACATTATACTCTGTGAGGGTGAGTTTCAAGAAATCACTATCTTCAGAGCAGCTCCTCAGAGCTAAGAAACTGTCTCCCATGCTATAGTCCTCATTTTGACCCCAATAAAACTTAACTCACAACTCTCATTTTGTGCATTTTTTCAGTCAAAAACTCATAACTCGACAATAAGAACTGAACAACCCAACTAAAAATTGCACCAAAGATTTGAACAGACACCTCACCAAAGAAGATGTACAGATGGTAAACAAGTATATGAAAAGATGCTCCACATCACAGGTCATTTAGGGAATTTCAAATAAACAATGAGATAACACTACACACTACTAGAATGGTGAAAATCTGAAACAGAGGCAACACCAAATGCTGGTGAGGATGTGAAAGAACTGGAATTCCATCATTGCTGATGGGAATACACTTTGGAAGATAGTTTAGCAGTTTCTTACAAAGTTAAACACAGTGTCACCATATAATCTAGCAATCATACATCTTGATCATACTTCTTGATAATTACCCAAATGAGTTGAAAACTTATATACCCATAAATGTTTGTAGAAGCTTCATTCATAATTATCAAAACTTGAAAGGAATCAAGAAGTCTTTCAGCAAGTGAATGGCTAAATCAACTGTGGCACATACATCTCCACAATGGAATATTATTGCCACTAAAAAGAAGTGAGCTTGATTCGGTCTCATTTGTTTATTTTTGTGGGCTATGGGATGGAAATGAAATTGGATTGTTATGATCATTATACAACTACAGATGTAATAAATTCATTTGAGTAATTTAAAAAATAATACAAAATAAATAAATAAAAATAAAAAGAAGTGAGCTATCAAGCCCTGAAAAGACAGAGGAAATTTAAATGCATATTAATAAACAAAAGAAACCAATCTAAAAAGCTACATGCTGTATGAGTCCGACAATATAAGACTAGAAAAGGCAAACTAAATAAATAGAGTAAAGATTAGTGGTTCCCAGGAATTAAGGAAGAGAGAGGGATGAATGGCTGGAGTACAGAGAATCTTTAGGGTAGTGAAATTATTATGCATGAAATTACAATGGTGGATATACATCATGATATATTTATCAAAACACATAGAATGAACAACACCAAGAGTGAATCCTCATGTAAATTATGGACTTGGGGTGATAATGATGTGTCATGTAGGTTCATCGGTTGTAACAGATACACTCCTCTGGTGGGGCATGTTGATAACGGTAAGCTATGTATGGGGAGGGGGTGGTTATGGGAAATCTCTGTACTCTCTGCTCAATTTTGCTGTTAACTCAAAACTACTTTAAAAAATAAATTCTATTAAAAACGAAAAAAGAAGAAGCATTGTTTTTGACTTTCACTATTCATTACTCATATGGCCATTGTAAGCATCATCCGGAGCTTCCTGTTGAAAATTCATGGGACCCACTGAGCCAGAATTTCTGGAATCTGTGTTTTAACAAGCATCCCACCCTGTAGGTGATTCTAATGCTCACAAACTTTTGAGAGGTGCTGTCCTAGTATTTCACAAACTTTAATATGTAAGAATGCCTAGGTATCTTGTTAAAAAATGAAGATTCTGAATCAGTAAGTCTGGACTAGAGCCAGAGATTCCATATTTTGGGCAAGTTCCAAGGTGATGCCTGGATGCTGCAGGTCCAAAGACAATTGTCTGAGTAGCAAGGCTAGAGCAAAGCAATGGAATTAAGCCCTCTTGTCCTACTCCATTTTCTCTCCTCTTGCCCCCTACTCCCAAATACATATACCCTATAATAATATCTCAAGTGCAATGTACTATAGGAAGAGGAAAGAAAATTGCCCATCCTGGGTACAGGCAGTAAGGGTGTATCTGTAAGGAATTTTAAAACAATCAGAAACCTGACTAAAATTGGTTTCCTTTCTTTTTTTGTTTTGTCTTTTGTCTTTTTAAGGCCGTACCTGCAGCATATGGAGGTTCCCAGGCTAGGGGTCAAATCACAGCTGTAACTGCCAGCCTGTACCTCAGCCACAGCAACCCAGGATCCGAGCCCTGTCTGCCACCTACACCACAGTTCAAATCAATGCTGGATCCTTAATCCACTGAGCAAGGCCAGGGATTGAACCTGTGTCCTCATGGATTCTAGTCAGGTTCATTAATCACTGAGCCACCAACGGAAACTCCTGAAGTTGGATTCTTAACCCACTGCACCCAGCGGAATCTTCAGTTTCCTTTCTTAAAAATTACCTTGTATACATGTATGTATAATTGGGTCACCATACTGTACAGTAGAAAACTGATAGAATACTATAAACCAGCTATAATGGAAAAAAAAAATAAAAATCATTATACAAAAAAAAAACCTAAAAAAAAAAAATCACCTTGTGTCAATAATTTTAAACATTATCAGGAATGAAATATTCCTCCCACCAGGAGTCTGTGTCTCACCTGCACTACTCAATCCACTTCTCCTCCCTTCTGTAATGGTCATACACATTGGAGAAATAAATACACACAAGTCAGAAAGCTAGATTAGGACTCAAAAATTTCTAATCCCAGAGAAGTAAGATCTCTCTTTGTAGCAGAGTAAATATCTTACTTTTCCCTTCCCCATTTTCTCAACAACACATCAAAGAAACATTGAGGAAATTGCTAACATTGTGCTTTTGCTTGGGGTAAATCAAGAAACCTCAGTTCTCACCAGAGCTCTATCCACCTCTGAAACCAGAAATTATTTAAACTCTGTGGAGCTGGAGGAGGAGAGGGAGCAAGGTGGGAAGACAGAAAACAAGGAGAAAAATGCCTCTAAAGAATTCAGTTGAAGCGTTCATTCAGATGAAGCACACTTAAAGGATCAAGCGACCAATCCCCTTTCCAAGAAAAGATGGTCCAGCATTTCTCAAAATGTGGGTCCTCACACCTGTGTCACATGCAGATTCCTGGGCTCCATCTACACTTGCTGAATCATCAATGAACACGAGGTACAGAAGTCTGCCTTATTACCAAGGATCCCAGAAGACTGACTTGCCCCAAGTATGTCAGCAAAACTAATTGAAAGAAAAGCCTGAGTTCCAGGAAGTCACAAGATGCTAGGTCATAGCTCTCTTCTCAACCACCTGGAAAAGCACGGCTTGGGTCCCAGATGGGTGAATGAGAAGGAAGTTCCAGCTGCCCTGCCTGGGACTCAACACACCACTGTCCTGCCCAGGTCTGAAGAAGAAGGTTTCTTATCATTCAAGAACTTTTACTAAACTACACTCTCAGTTTGCATGAGAAACAGTGCTAAAAATGTGTTACCCTGTCTCCTGCTGAGAAGTCTCAGAAGATGCTGCTGATTTAGATAGTGTGTGCTCTTGATAAGACTCTCAGAGGACATTTCTTTCTTGTGATGTAAATAGTGGTCCATCTTCTGAACAACCAGATGATTTCTATCTTTGGAATAACTGAATTGCTTAGCTAATGGGAGTTCTTCTATATACTGACCAGGAGAACACTTAAGAGTCTAATCTGAGGCTTATGCCCCACCAACACCTAGGATTTAATAGTGTGTATTTCTGAGTTAGTTTCAGCTCTAACCACTCTTTTTATGATCCTGCTCTTTTTTTCCCCAATTGCCTTTTTCACCTACATCCAAAATGTTATCTTTCTATATTTTATGTATCCTTGTAAACCGCTTTAAAACACTTTTTGGAACAAAGCATGTTCTAGGCGAATAGATGGGTACATAGAAAGATAAATCCTTATGGGCCTCATTTTCCTTGGTTATAAAATAAGGGATTCAGATAACTAGTGTATCATCCAGGTACAAAGCCCAAAATTCTATCATAAGTTTTGGTACAACAGTGAACTCTCCACTTAAATACAACATATTTCTGATGTGTTATTGCAACATTTTTCTAACCAAAAGCTTAGTCATAAAAGTGCAGAAATACAAATTTCAAAAGCATTTTATATCTACAAAATGTAATTGATTTTCATTTCATCTGATTTTAGGATAGTGTTTTATGACATTACAAAACCAATAGAAAAAAAAATAAAGCAAATCAAAAAACTTCGTCTAAATTTTTAATCAACTGTATTTCTCAATCTTCCACCCCTTGTTTTTAATCTTACCGTCCCATCTTTTCTTTCTACCAATAGATGGAAATACAAAATTTTGATTTGGAGGCAATTAATTACAATGTTTTAATTTTCATAATGTAGCAACATCAAACATTGTAAATGTATTCACAATGAATTGTACACTTACATGGTTAAAATGGTACACATTATGTTATAAATATTTTACCACAATTTTTTAAAGAACATAGGTTAATATCAATCCTGAGAGGTTGCTACCTTTAATCCTGATGTTAGGCATTAATGCTTTTGTACTATTCTTTTCTTTTTTACATATATATATTGCATTGTGTATATTCAGAAAACTGTAAAATGCCAGAGTTAAAACTTCCATCTTCTTGCAATAATGCTGCTATTTAAAGAAACATAAATAGCAGTTCACAGAATGCAGCTGCCTCCGAATTATCGCAAAGATAATGTTTTCGCTAAAGAATTTATAGTTTCCTTCATCTTATATCATTAACTGATTTGGATAGTGGTTTAGAGTGTTTCCTAGGATACATTTTCACCCCCAAATACTTTTGTGATACTTCCAGTAGAGTATCATCTCTGCCTAAATAACATCTCCAGTAGAGTATCATCTCTGCCTAAATAACATCCCCTTGGTCCAAATGCAACATCTAATTCCATTCCCTAAAGAAAAGTCTTCTTTGTTTACCTTAAAGAAAAACTTTTAAGTCATATATATAGAGAGTCATATATATGTAGCTTGTGATACAGATACAGACATAAATTACTGCCAGATTGAAAATCTGCATTTAGTATGGACAGGAAACACTGAAAATTCAAAAAGGGCAGAAAAAGTAGATGAAAATTTAGCCTGATATTTATCAAAACATTTGGGTTTTGCAAGGTGTTTGAAATGGAAGGTCTCATTGAATTCTGATCCTCCAGCCTCAAAAAATTACTTGTGTTGGAGTTCCCACTATGGCACAGTGGGTTAAGGATCTGGCATTGATGCAGCTGTGGTGTAGGTTGCAACTTCAGCTCAGATTTGATCCGTGACCCAGGAACATCCATATGCCACAGGGGGTGGCCAAAGGAAAAAAACAAAACAAACAAAAAACTTGTGTTTGAGAAAAAGACTGGCCACCTTCTGTGCCACCTTCTGTGCCACCTTCTTCTTTCCTCCTTTAATATCATCACCCTAGCTCTTACCCCTGTCTTCATGATGTCACTTCAAAATATGACACTTGAACCTTCCCTATAATGCAGTTAAAGAGAAACCAGCCCAACACTTCCTCATCACCTGCCTCCTGCTGACATCCAAAAGGGCAAATGCACCCTTAGGTCCACATGCTATGCCTGTCTCTGAGGTAGACTTGATTTTTCATGTGTATATGTTGACAGAAAGCACCACCCTGGCTAAGACAACAGCCTCTCCTAATGACAGCACTTTCTTGTACCCACAACAAACCCAAGACTAAGGGACTAGTTTGGAAACCATAGAACTTGGAGTAGCAGTCACTAGTCTCCTAGTGTACAACACAGTAAATTCAAAGATAATATGTCACTCTGCAGACATGACCTCGGTCCAGCCCAAAACAGATGTATGAAAGGGCATGAAGAGGACAGGCACTCCCCCAGGGGTTCAACCACTCAAGAAGACCTTAACACATGCCGACTCTTCCCTTGGCCTTCTGCCTCTTGTAGATGGATCCTCATGCTTTTTACCATTGATCAGAAATCCCCACCCCTCATTTTATTCCTGGGTTCTCTCACTATCCCAGATTCAAGATGGAAAGAAGATGATCACTTTTTCATAGTCTCAATCTACACTTTGAATAAATGAAACTGGCTGTCAAAATGTATCAGTTTTCACTGTTAGAGCCTTCATTTCCTATAACTCATGGTTACTAACAAGATCTTATATTAAAGCAAACACCCTAAAAAGGAAACAGAAAGGACAGTAATGAACAGATATTAAATACGTAGAATAGAGTCTGTCAGAACACCCTCTTTTAAAGTCCTTTTGAAGTCTTATGAAAACAATCTTTAATCAATACAGTTTAAATCACTAGCATGGTGGCAATTAAAAGTTGTGACAAATAGGAAAAATGGAGTAAGCCACATTGTTGCAAATATTTTTTGTTGCCCTTTAAAGATTTGTGAAATACAAGGCTGAACACAGTAATTTAATGCCTTTTAAACTGTCACTTAAATATCATGTTCCTTTTAAAATTGAACCTCTTTTAGTCTTAATGAGTCATAAATTCATTACTGTTAAACTCATGACTCTCATTCCAGGTTAAAGAGCACCATATAGTTGGTTTACATTTTATTATGGCCCATTAAATTGATTTGGCTATGTTCTTTCAGATTTTTAAAGTGTCTTTCACTTATTGTATAGCAATTTTATGGTTAGAAAAATGAGGCATTTTTTTAAAAACAAAAACCTTAAGTTGTATTTCAAAATGTGCAGACTTTATCTTATTCATCTTTAAAAGACTGATGCCTCCCATAATGGTTGGCATATGGCTGGCATCTAATAAATATTGACTGAAATAGGAGAAATAATTTTTTCACACAATCAATTCCTCCATGTATCAGAGCTAAAGTATTGTGGTTGTGACACCATTCGCTAGACTCGCCTGTGCAGGACTGGAAATTTCTAAGATGACTATTTGTTTTTACTCATGTGATTTCTTCTGGCTTCTTTACATTTTTAAGATGACCTATTTCTTCAATTTTAAAGCTCAATGGATAATAAAGGAAACAGTTTAAAAATAGCTTTACCGCAGAAAAGAAGAAAAAGAAAACTACCAGAGTGGATGTATACATCAATTTTATGAAGCATCCCAATCTTATATATGTTAAAATATAAAAATTTAATGTCAGAACCAAGTAGACAGAGTATAATGGTAGTGACTTGTTATGATGATCTGTTTCAGTTGCATTTTCTACCCCATCAAATGAACTTAGGATAGGAGATGTACTTTGAGGAATGTATTCACAATGCTCTGGGTTAAGCCTATAGGCAGGTGTCATGTCTTCCCAAGGTATTTTGTTCAGTGTCTATTGTGCTCTGAATTCCTAACAGAGAGGGTAATAGCAAGCATTTTACGTCCCAAGGGAAAGAGTAATAATTTTTACCAGGCATAGGCACCAAGAGTACCTTGAAAAAAAGAACTCTGCAACGTGTGCATTGAAAATTATGTAATGGAAGTGTTTTCATCTAAGTAAGTCATTATGAGGGAATTATTTAAAGTTTAAATTCTTTAGTTTTCTCCTTTCCTGCAATCTATTCTAAATGACTCTATTTTAAAAACTTGAAAAGGTCAAGCAATTAGCAGGTTTACAAAGGCAGGCAAAGATAGCCTTCAAGAATAATAAAAGAAGAAGAAAAGAAAAGAGAATCAAAGGAGAAATACAGGGAAAAAAAAAAAGAAGAAGAAGAAGAAAAGAAAAGAAAAGCAAAGAAAAGAGTTCTTGGCAACTCTGGTGTGTTCTAATCCAAATCACCAATTGTCACCAGTCCAATGCAAAATGCCTGCCCTGAATTTGTTTCAGGAATTATTAAAGCCCTGAAATTAACATCTTAACGAGGTGCACAAAACGAAGCACAAAAATTCTGTCACTGAGTTTCCTAAACAAGATGATTGATTATACCCAGATGATTTCTAACTCAACTTGCTTTTTAGTTCTTCCCTGTGGTTTTGCATGCTTCTGAGTTTTTTCTCCCTAAGAAGAGTTTTCATGTATCCAGGAAATGGAAGCTAACCTTAATTCTAAGAAAATTGAGGGAGATAAGCAGAATCCTGCAAACAAAATAACTGGATGTACTCCAATTGTCATCTAAATAATATAAGGTTGTCACTATTCTTATTCGTGAATGTGAACAAGCAAAAGTTCATTATACAGCAGTTGAAAAGAACAGATTTTTTTAAAAAACTCCTACCACCTATTTATTTAAGGTCATTCTTTATATTTCAAAGTAATCAATTAGAATGATTTTGTTTGTAGTTAAAATAACAAATGCTCTATCTTCTCTAAATAGAGAGCAGCTAGGTTTGAACAATAGTGTCTTGTTAGAACAATTCCTAATTTTTTTATTCCAATTAGTGATTATTGCAATACAAAGGTGATAGTTTTTATGAACAGTGCTCTGATTTAGAAAAATAAATACTCACTGTACCAGTGGAGAAATTATACATTCATGTTAGTATAAACTATCTGAAGATCATTTAATTCATTTCTCAGGTTTCTATGTAAATGATATAAAACAAATTATAGTTAGTGCTATTTGTAAAATTACCCAGTAGAGATTCTACTTGCTTTCTTGAACAATAATTAGTTCTACTTTCTGAAAATTCTTTAAGTAATTCCTACCCCTGGCTAATCTAAATCCCTTCTGAAATGTTAATCATGTTTTCTTTCCAGTGTCCTGAAAAGACCAACTGGTAAAACTTTTTGAAAATGTCTTTATCTTCTTCAATATGCACTAAAATAGATTTTGATATAAGTGAGAAAGGTAGTATTTTTTTTCTTAGCATCTAAGTCATCTAAAATATGGTGTGTAATTGTATCTTCTCTAATTCCGCTGTGATCCTAGGAGTATGGAGATATGCATATGTGTATACAAGCTTATATCCCGATTTTTTGCATGGATGCTTCACTTGGAAAATACTTTTCTGAGAGCCTGAATGTTGTTGAGTAAACTGGAAAAGGGCTACTAAAATTACACTCGGTTTTTATTCTTCAAATGAGTCACAAAAGAGTTAGGCAGCTTTAGAGTGAAACATTCTCAGAATTTCTGTTCCACCAGAATTATTCTCAGAATTTTTTAAAATTACATCTATAACTGGAAAAAGTTGGATCATGAAGGTATTTTAGAGACTATATCACAATTTCTTCAAAAATGGTAAGGCAGATAAGATAAAGAGAAGAAAACAAAAGCAAAAAAACAAACAAAAACAACATCCAGAACTGAGTACTGAAAGAAAAACCACCTGGATTTGAGGCTAATTTAAGATTAGTAAAGTGTAAAGGAGAAAATTAAGTTTTTAAAGTATACAGTAGGAAGAAAGGATAAGAAAAAAGAACACCAAATACAACATGAGAAAGACTATCTGTATATATTATATATTAGAAATTTTGTCTTTTTTTTTTTTTTTTTTTTTTTTTGTCTGGACAGGTTGCTTTAAAATGCTTTAAACTTTGGGTATTTATTAAATAGTTACTTAAGTTTTAGCAATTTTAAGAAAGTTGGCATAATATTTGTTGTTGTTGCAAATCATTTGTGGTTAATTTTGATTTCAAATTTGCTCCAGTGAGAATGAGCAACTAGGGTAGTGGCCACCACCATGATACTAAACATGCACCACAGTAATAACCTCAACAAAGGGAATGTTAAATACTAAAATATAGAAACTGCAAAATAACTCATAACTTAGAGATAGCCCTTCAGAACTATAACACTTAGGATTCTTTCACCTATTTCTATAAAAAATGTCATTGAGATTTTTATTTTGTTTTGTTTTATGCTCTCTACAACAGACTCACTTTATTTTTTTCACTTTTAAAAAATATTTACTTTATAATTGTAAAATACACATAACATAAAACTTTAGCATCTTAACCATTTTAAATGTACAGTTCAGTTGCATTAGGTTTAGTCACATCATGGTTCAACTATCACCACGATCCATATTTACAAAACAATTTTTACCTTCACAAATGGAAACTCCGTACCCATTAAAAAATAATTCCCTATGCAGCCAAGCAAGACCAAGGGGGCCTTCCTGGAACAGATCCCTCCCCATATCTCCTGCTTTAGCTCTTCTCTAAAGTACCTGTATAATGTCACTGACATTTTGATAGGAATTGCACTAAATCTGTAGATTGCACCTTTCAATCCATGAACATGATATATCTTTCCACTTATTTGCATCTTTTTAAATTTCTTTCATCAACATTTTATAGATTTCATTGTAGAAGTATTTTACCTCCTTGCTTGAGTTCATTCCTAAGTACTTTATTCCTTTTGATGCTATCGTAAGTGGGATTTTTCTTAATTTCCTCCTTAGATAGTTCATTATTAGTGTACAGAAGCACAACTGATTTTTGTGTGTTAAATTTGGTTTCACGGCTTTGCTGAATTCATGCAGTAGTTCCAGTGATTTTGTGTGGCGCTTTGAGGATTTCAGCATACAAAGTTGGAACCACAAAGGACCCCACATAGCCAAAATAATCATGAAAAAGAAAAGAAAAGCTAGAGGCACTGCACTTTCAGATTTTAACATATACTACAAAGCTACAGTAATTAAAAGAGCATTCTACTGGCATAAAGATAGACATATAGACCATTGGCACAGATTGGAGAGCGCAGAAATATCCCAAACATATAGAGTCAACTGATCTTCAACAAGAGTGCTGAGAATATATAATGGGGAAAGGACAGTCCCTTAAACAGTGGTGTGGAGGAAACCAGATATTCACATGCAAAAGAATTAAATTGGACCCTTATCTAATACCACATAAAAATCAACTCAAAATGGATTAAAACTTAAATATAGCCCTAAAACTGTAAAATGCCTAGAATAAAAAGCATAGAGGAAAATCTTCAGGACATTGGTCTTGGCAATAATTCCTCGGATGTGACACACAAAAAAATACAAGCAATAAAAGGAAAAATAGACAAATGGGGTTACATCAGCTTCTGTACAGCAAATGAAATAATCAACACAATAAAAGGGCAACTTACAGAATGGGAGAAAATATTTGCAAACCATATATCGTATTAGAAGGTTAATATTCAAAACATTTATATTTTAAGAAACTCCTATAACTCAATAGAAAAAAAAAAAGCCCAAATAACTAGATGAAAAAATGAGCAAAGGACTTGAATAGACATTTTTCCATAGAAGACAAACATATGGCTAATAGTTATATGAAAAATGCTCAACATCATTAATCATAAGAGAAATGCAAATCAAAACCATAAGACATCCTCTCACAACTGTTAAAATAGCTTTTTTTTTTTTTAAGGGCCACACCTGTGGCATATGGAAGTTCGGGCTAGGGGTTGAATCTGAGCTGCAGCTGCCACCACAGCCACAGCAATACCAGATACTTAACCCAGTGAGTGAGCCCAGGGATCGAACCTGCATCCATTATGGATACTGGTAAGATTCGTTTCCACTGATCCACATTGGGAACTCCTAGCTATTATTTTCTTAAAAAATAGCAAGTGTTGGTAAGGATGTGAAGAAATTAGAACACTTGTACACTGTTGATAGGCATGTAAAAATGTTCAGCTATTATGAAACACAATTTGGAGAGTCCTCAAAAAATTAAAAATAGAACTACCATCAATACTGCTTCAAAGAAATCAGAATCCTGAAAAAATACCCACACTCCCATGTTCAGTGCATCATTGTTCCCAATATCCCAGGTGTGGAAATAAATGTCCACTGACAGATGAATGGATAAAGAAAATGTGGGATATACACATAATAAAATATTACTAAGCCTTAAAAAAAAAGATAACCCTGCCATATTCAACAATATGGATGAACCTTGAAGACATCATGCTAAGTGAAATAAGCTAGTCATAGAGGGCATATACTGCATGATTCCACTTATATAAGGTATATAAGATAATCAAAATTGCAGGAGCAGAGAGTAGTGGCTGCAAAGGGGAGGGGAGGGGAAAATGGAGAGTTGCTGTTCAGCAAGCATAAAGTCTCAGTTACACAAAATGAATAAGTTCTAAAGCTTTTCCATTCAACATTGTGCCTATAGTTAGCAATACTATATTATACACTTGAAAAAGATTTTCAGAGGATAGGTCTTAAGTGTTCTCATCATGATTAATTTTAAAAAGAACTGTAATAAAATCCACTCACATTAAACATATACATTATAAGGATATATGTGTCTATACATATTTGCATATACATGTATATATATAGACACACATATATGTGTATGTAGTATACACAATATATCTTTCCTAATATACAGAGCTAGAGTTCTGAATATCTGTTGTTCACAATGTTTCTTACAAATGGTTGTTGATTAGCATTTTCTGCAACTTTAAAGCAATGACTATAGACATATGATTGGTAGCTCTTTATAAGCATTTCTAAGAGCCATTATCAAAGAAACAGACATTCAAAACTATACAGATTATTGTTTAAATGTATCCCAAAGCAAAAGGTCTCTGATAAAATATGTGGTTATTTCATTTCTTAATACATTGTCACCATCTTCTTCATTATTTTAATACATTTTCTATTTGTTTTAATAGTTAACTTTAAAATTTTGATCTCTCTATCCTTTACCTATGTTTCTTTAAATGTTATTTCTGATCAAATTCTGAAATGATTTGTGAGTCACACAGTCCTAACTCTGTTAAGTCAGCTATGCCAAGAAGCAGGAACACACTGCTTCCATACCTATTAGTTTGTCCAAGTTAAGGCCCTTGGACATACTCAGTTAACATTCCTCTCCCAGGCAGAGGAACAGTGAGATGTACTTCTGCAAAAGAAATGTGATGAAAGGCTGAGGCCTGGACACAAAGAAGGAGGCTGGAGAAAGGAAGCATTTTGTTAAGAAATGCTTTGACAATTAGGATCAAGTATTATTAATGTTCCACAGAAGCACTTTTTGTATTCTAAATGAGCTCTCCAGGGGAAGTACAATGAAATCCACCAACCGCTATCTCTGGCCTCTCAAATGGGCAATTGCTTGACATTTTGTCCATGACACACAGAACTGGAAAATGAGCTCAGTTTATTAACCCAAGAAACTTCAATTGTTGAAGTCTGACAACTATCAAATCTATATCATTTTGAACAGTTGGAACATAGGACATGCCTATTACCCTATCAAATTTTATTTCGTCCTTAGTAGTCAGTGTGAATCACTTCTAAGAAACCTTTGACAGGTTTTATAAAAGCCTCTGTACCAAGATTTTGCATCTCAGCAGGTCCATTCTCCCCACCCCAATACTCAGCTCTGGCATTGTCAAGATGCCAATGCTATACATGGAACAGCACCATCCAGGTCATCCAGGTAACTCTCCACATTTCCCACTTATCAGTCAGGATTCAACCAATGAAACAGACCAGTGGGAGATATGTATTGACATGTACTGCCAGGAGCTAGCTCATACAAATTGTGGGTGCTGTCTTTCTTTCTTTCTTTTTTTTTTTTTTTTTTTTTTTTGTCTTTTTAGGGCCACACTCACAGTATATGAAGTTTCAGGCTAGGGGTCCAATCAGAGCTACAACTGCTGGCCTGCACCACAGCCACAGTAATGCAGGATCCAAGCCACGTTTGTGACCTACAGGCAACACTGGATCCTTAACCCACTGAATGAGGGCAGCAATTGAACCCAAGTCCTCATGGACATGAATCAGGTTGGTTACCACTGAGCCACGATGGGAACTCCAATTGTGGGTGATGTCTAGGCAAGTCTGAAACCCATAGGGCAGGCTGTCAAGAAATGCAGACCAAAATTCTCAGGAAAGATAAGTTGCTGAACACAGGCATAATTTCTTCTTATTCAGGGAAGCCTTAGCTTTGTTCTCATAGTCTTTCAGCTGATTGAATCAGACCCATAAAAATTATCTAGAATAATCTCCATTACTTAAAGTCAAGTAATTATGGACTTTACTCACATCTGTGAAATACCTTCATAGGAACATTTAGATTAGTATTTGAATAACTGGTAAAGACTATCAAATCCCTCCTTCACAAACTCTTGATCATATACTCTTAGCCAGTAATGCAGAGGTATCACACTTACCCCTTGAGTTCAAACCGCATTAGCAAATATTGACTTAATACAGAGAGACCACAATTATTAGAAATGTCGATCCTCACCTTCCCATATGTTTTATTATGTTAGAGATTTTCAAGAACCTGTCATTGCATTAGTCACTTTTGGCTTTTTTATCCTTTCATGACTCAGTCTCCATAATTAAAACGGATGTTTTGAAAGTGCCCAGTACAACACTATCTCCACTGAAACTTGCAACGAGGGAAAGAGAACCCTCCAGGTGCTAGGGAATACTCTCCTTAGCTGTTATCCCAGGAGGAAAGAAGGAAGGGAAGCAAAGGTGTGGCTTGGCTTCAGTCCAGAAAACTGGTTTGACTTTCCCCAAGGCAAAGCTCATCCAGAGCAAGGCTGAAACAGTTCTCATCCTCTTTCCTCCTTTTTTCATCCTTTGCCATTTATCACAGCAAAAACACATTCATTTTCTCTTGTACCAGCTGTCCCTGGGGATTCTACTCTGTTCTCTCCACGGCATCCCAGTATTTTTAGCCAAAATTGTTGTTTTCAGGAGCAAGGAACCCAAAACAAAGATAATTTTACTAACAGTGAAAATTTACCATGATAATGATTTAGTGATTGAATTAGCATGCCAAAGCAGGGGGAGAAGAAAGGAGAGGCTTTAAAAAAATTAATATAGGAGGTTGAAAACATGGGGTTTATCTTCAAAGACATGGGTCTAATCTGTTTCATGTATTAATTGTATGACATTTGACAAGTCTCAATCTTGTTGTGTTTCAGCTTTCTTCTCTATAACCAAAGGGAGAGATTGAAAATCACTGAATTCTTTTAAAGTTCTATTGTTTTTTTTTTTTTTCTTGCACCTGGAGGCCTCAGAGCTGAGGCGCAGGCCGCAGCATCTCTGTGCTCGGCAGACTGCTGCAGCCATCTTGAACTGCAGTGTGGTTCCCAGGGTCTCTGCACACCCAATGCCAAGCCAAAGTGCCCTCACACTGGGAACTTTCCTCTGAAGTACTCGGGTACCCTGTGAGCTAGTGAAACTAGCCTGAGCACAAAGGACCAAAAAGATGTGGAAACTGAGGCATCAGTGTTTAAGTCACTGACCCAGGGTCATGCTTCTGAGTCCTGCAGTGGAGTTGAAATTCAGACCTGGGGAATCTGGCTCTGCTGCAACACTAAGCCAGCATTCATGAAATGAAGGTGTCAGGGAACTACTTAGTTTCTTTAATCCAACCAAGTCATGATACAGATTTGATATTAAAGTCAGATTCCTTGAACAATACAAATCAGCTGTGCTACAGAAGCCCCTGAAGGAAGACTTGCCCATATGAAAGGATGCTTGGTCTTAATTTCAACCAAGATTTGGGAGTCATTTTCTGACCAATTTGTCCTGAGGTGCTAGGAATGTTCATTACCACATCAGACTAAGTCTGGCTTCATAAAACATGTTAAGTGCAGCCACAGGTAACCTGCAGGAGCGGGGAGCGCAGCCGAGTAAATGGCGGCAGGAGGCAGCGGCGCTGGGTGGCTCCGAGGCCCAGAGACTGCCAGAGCCAGAGGGAGCCCGTCCCCATCATTTCCCCTCGCCCTCTACCCTGTCACAGGCATGGGCCTCTGCGGCCCAGAGAGAAAGACTAAAGAGACGGGATTAAGATGGCGGAATAGAAGGACTGAAGCTCAACTTCTCTCCTAAAAACAACAAATTCACAACAAAAGACTGAGCATTCTTCACTCAAATGGACTGGAAACCTTAAAAAAGATATCCTACTGCAGAAGAAAAAGAGGAGAACACATCAAGAGGTAGGAAGGGTGGTTTCGAGATATAAACAACCCCATACCTCCTGGGTGGGAAGCTCCACAGACTGGAAACTAACTGGTTCACAGAGACTCACCTACAAGAGTGAGAGTTCTGAGCAACACATCAAAATCTCACGTGTGGGGATCTGGCACGGGGAGAAAGAGCCCCTGGAGCATGTGGCATTGAAGGCCGGTGGGGCTTGTGCACAGGAGCTCCATGGGACTGGGGGAAATGGAAACCCCATTCTTAAAAGGCACACACAGCCTTTCACATGCACTGGGTCCCAGGGCAAAGCAAAGTCTCCACGGGAATCTGGGTCAAAACTGAATGCACTTCTTGGAGGACATCCTGGGAAAACAGGGGTGAATGTGGCTTGTTGTGAGGGTAGGATATTGAAAGCAAAGCTCTAGGGAATTTTCAACAGCCATGCCTTTCTCTGGAGGTGGCCATTTGGGGAAATTCTGGCCCCACCCATCAGTCAGCTGCTGAGAAGCCCCAAGGCAAACAACAACCCAGGTGGGATCACAGCCCCACCCCCCAGTAAACAGGCTACCTAAAGATCCCTCAGGCACAGAGCTACCTCTAATCCCTTCCAGAGACTAAGCCCCACCCACCAGAGGGGTTAGAATCAGCTCCACCTACCAGTGGGCAGGCATCAGCCCCTCCCATCAGGAAGCCTACAGCAAGCCCCCACACTGACTTCAGCCACATCCACTGACTAGCAAACCACATCCAACAATACATGAAAAGGATTGTACATCATGATCAAGTGGGATTTATCCCAAGGATGCAAGGGTTCTTCAATATTCACAAATCCATCAGTGTGATACACCACATTAACAAACTGAAGAATAAAAACCATACGATCCTCTCAATAGATGCAGAAAAAGCCTTTGACAAAATCCAACACCCATTCCTGATAAAAACCCTTAAGAAAGTGGGCACAGCAGGAACCTACCTCAACCTGATAAAGGCCATATATGACAAACCCACTGCTAAGATCATTCTCAATGGTGCAAAGCTGAAAGAATTCCCACTGAGATCAGGAACAAGACAAGGATGTCTGCTCTCGCCACCACTCTTCAACATAGTTCTGGAAGTCCTAGCCACAGCAATCAGAGAAGTAAAAGAAATCAAAGGAATCCAAATTGGAAAGGAAGAAGTCAAACTACCACTATTTGCAGGTGACATGATACTATACCTAGAGAATCCTAAAGACTCTACCAGAAAACTGGTAGAGCTCATCCATGCATTTGGCAAAGTTGCAGGATACAAAATTAACGCACAGAATCAACAGCATTTCTATACACTAACAATGAAAGAGCAGAAAAGGAAATTAGGGAAGCAATCCCATTTACCATTGCATCCAAAAGAATAAAATACCTAGGAGTAAACCTACCCAAAGAGACAAAAGACCTGTACTCTGAAAACTATAAAACACTGATGAAAGAAATCAAAGATGACACAAATAGATGGAAAGACATATCATGCTCTTGGGCTGGAAGAGTCAATATTATCAAAATGACTATACTACCCAAGGCAATCTACAGATTCAATGCAATCCCTAGAAAATTACCAAGGACATTTTTCACAGAAATCGAACAAAATATTTTAAAGTTTGTTTGGAAGCACAAGACACCCAAAATAGCCAAAAACATCCTGAAAAAGAAAAATGGAGCTGGAGGCATTAGGCTACCAGACTTCACACTATACTACAAAGCAACAATCATCAAAAACGCATGGTACTAGCACAAAGACAGACATATAGTTCAGTGGAACAGGATAGAAAGCCCAGAATTAAACCCACGCACCTACAGCCAACTAATCCATGACAAAGGAGGCAAGAATATACAATGGAGAAAGGACAGCCTATTCAATAAGTGGTGCTGGGAAAACTGAACAGCCACATGGAAAAGAAAGAAATTAGAACACTCCCTAACACCATACACACAAATCAACTCCAAATGGATTAAAGACCTAGCTATAAGACCGGACACTATAAATCTCTTAGAGGAAAACACAGGCCAAACACTCTCTGACATAAAAGACAGCAATATCTTCTCAGATCCACCTCTTAGAGTATTGACAACAAAAACAAAAATAAACAAATGGAACCTAATCAAACTTCAGTTTCTGCACAGCAAAGGAAACCCTAAACAACACAAAAAGACAACCCACAGAATGGGAGAAAATCTTTGCAAGTGAATCAACTGAAAAGGGATTAATCTCCAAAATTTATAAACACCTTCTGCAGCTCCACACCAAAAAAACAAATAACCCCATCAAAAAATGGGCAGGAGATCTAAACAGACAGTTCTCCAAAGAAGACATACAGATGGCCAAGAAACACATGAAAAGATGTTCAACATCACTCATCATTAGAGAAATGCAAATCAAAAACCACTCTGAGGTACCACCTTACACCAGCCAGAATGGCCATCATCAAAAAGTCTACAAACAATAAGTGCTGGAGAGGGTGTGGAGAAAAAGGAACCCTAGTACACTGTTGGTGGGATTGTAAATTGGTGCAACCACTGTGGAAAGCAGTATGGAGATTCCTCAGAAAACTAAACATAGAACTACCATTTGACCCAGCAATCCCACTCCTGGGCATCTATCCAGAGAAAACCACGACTAACAAAGGAACATGTACTCCAATGTTCATTGCAGCACTATTTACAATAGCCAAAACATGGAAACAACCTAAATGTCCATTGACAGAGGAGTGGATCCAGAAGATGTGGTACATATACACAATGGAATAGTACTCAGTCATTAAAAAGAATGAAATACTGGCATTTTTTTTTCTGTATTTTTTTTTTATTTTCCCACTGTGAAATACTGGCATTTTTAACAACATGGATGGACCTAGAAACTATCATGCTAAGCGAAGTCAGCCATACAATGAGACATCAACATCAAATGCTTTCACTGACATGTGGAATCTGAAAAAAGGACAGTCTGAACTTCTTTGCAGAACAGATGCTGACTCACGGACATTGAAAAACTTATGGTTTCCAAAGGAGACAGTTTGGGGGGTGGGGGAATGCGCTTGGGCTATGGGATGGAAATCCTATGAAATAGATTGTTATGATCATTATACAACTACAGATGTGATAAATTCATTTGAGTAATAAAAAAATAATAATTAAAAAAATAACTGAAAAAAATAAAAAATAAATAAAGTTCTACTGTTTTTCGATCCTATAGACATAGCGCAGCATAACCAGGAGAAGAGCTGGCCAGAAAAAAAGGATAGAAGAGTAACTTCAAAAATAAAGTGTGATGAAACAGTCAGTCTGGAAGGTATGAAGGAAGAAGAAGGAAAAGAATAAGGAATGTGAGAACAAACAGACGGTGTACAGAGGTAAAGTACAGGAACATACTGGTACATCCAAAGAGGGAATGATAGGAACTGGGACAAACTGGAGCATTCATGACATCTAGAAAAACTTGCTAGTATTCAACACTGTCCAACTGCTGTCATGGGAATGCAAGTCTAGTGTTGCCAGGTTTTATAATTTTTCAAGAAAAGCCAGAAATCTGGATTCTCTCCTATTTTTAAACATAAGCAAACTAATTCAAATTTTAAAGACCAATACACAGAGCAAACATAATATTTCTCTAGGTAGAGCATCCTTTTAGGGCCAAGGCTAGGATGAGGCAGGTAAGGTTCTCACCTCATGCCCAATGTTTAAGGAGGCACAAAAAAACTTTATTAATGGAAGTAAATATTTTAATGCAGTATTTTTAAAATAAAATGTATTCCAAAAAATGCATTAAGAACAAAACATCAAAATTTTCAATAAAGACAAAATCCAACCCTATATTTGCACAACTCACATCTCTTGCCTCACCCTAACCCTGACTCTGCATCCTTATTGCCTCTGGGTTAAAGACTTACCAACAGGGAGTGTGGTAGTGCATAAACACAAATAGGAAATAGGAAGAAAGCAAGCTTGAGAGCGAAGATAATGAATTCAACAGCAGGCATTTGATCGGAGGTACTGTGTGGCTTGTAGGTGAACGAGGTTCTAAGCACTTGAGGATGAGAACATGGTATGATCTCATATATAATGATCTACATATATAACTTCATCCACCAACGATTCTCAACATGACTCTTTAATCATGAGATTTCATCTTCATTTTTTAAAAGTAGGGGGAAGTTCCCTAAAAATGGGGGAAGTTCCCTAAAAGTGGTAAGGATTCAGTGCTTTGACGCTTTGACTACTGTGGCCTGGGTTCAGTCCCTGGTCTGGGAACAGAGATTCCACTTTAAGCAACTACACATTGAGACCAAAAACAAAACCAAAAAAAAGAATAAATCAAATAAAAAATAAATTACAAATTTAAAAAAAAATGGATATTAAAGTTACTGACTCGAGTTCCTGCTGTGACACAGTGGGATCAGCATTGTCTCTACAGCACCACGACACAGGTTTGATCCCTGGTCAGGTACAGAGGGTTAAAGGATCTGGCATTGCTGCGCTGTGACATAGGTCACAACTGTGACTTGAATCTGATCCCTGGCTGTGGAATTCCATATGCTGCAGGGCATCCATAAAAGGAAAAAACCAAAAAAAAACAAAAAACAAAAGAGAGAGAGAAGG
This sequence comes from Sus scrofa, assembly GCF_054392235.1. Classification (NCBI taxonomy): domain Eukaryota; kingdom Metazoa; phylum Chordata; class Mammalia; order Artiodactyla; family Suidae; genus Sus; species Sus scrofa. The sequence continues at coordinate 110,873,260 of NC_139385.1, read as the reverse complement.
AGAGATAAAGTTGCTGACTCTAGATCATACACACAGCCAATGGTAAAACTGACACTGTCTGGATCTCGGTAAAGTGTGACTCCAAAAGCTATACTTTCCAGTAAACTGTGTAACCTGGAGCAACTCACATACATTTATTTGTATGTTATCCAGAAGCCTTGATGTTAGATGAGAGCTTAAGTGACCCTTGCTGTTCCTCAAGCCTGTGTCCTTATCCGGATGACTCCTTCAGAGATGGGGCCCATTCTTCCTCCTGCCAGTCTCAGGACTCGAGTCTTTCTTTGGATTACAGCTTTTGTACTCACTAACGAACCTCCCCTGTAGCCATCTGGTCTTCAAATATTACAGCTTCTGAATTCTGTATTCTACTCAGTTGCAAAGATACTTAGCTTCTGTATTTCCTCTCACCATGGCAGCCTTGATAAAACAACAACCAGTTTCCACACTCTTTGGAACCTCTTTTGACCACCCAATTCCCTTAGAACTTGCATGTGTGTTCACAGCAGTCACCCTATTGCATTAACACAGTTTATTCCCAGGTCACAACTTTTCCCAAGTGCCATGTTCAGTAAAATGTTAATTGGGGCAACTCTAGTCTCGATGTCTCAGTATATGATACCTCCAAGATTCTTGTTCAATCTTAGGAAGCACTGCTTACACAGATGACTGGCTAAAAAAAAATGGATTATTTGTTCCTCAAATAAACTTTGTATCTTCTTCTTCATAATTTCTTATAGTCATGTCTTCCCCTTAGACCACCATCCTCTCTTTACTTTGGCAATATGAATCCTACCCACATTTCTAAGATTAGCTTACATTTCACCCTCACCAGACCAGTCTGAACCAATCACTTTATCTACGAACGATGATAATGTTGAGTCATGGAACATTTACTTGCCACCTTTAATCAATAGCACATCAGTCTTATCTCCAAAACTAGATGGTAAATTCCTTAAGGATGGGGCCAGTGTCCTATATTTTGTAAATATTCCCAAAACTTCAAACACAATATAGAGGTTCCAATAAATATTCCTGGTTGGTGTATTTCCACAGCAGGGAAAAACTCAAGTTATAGGCTTGTATCTGACTGCCCTTAATTTCTCTCACTGGCTCTTCACTTTTAAACAGGGACAACATTCTACCAAATTTCAAGGGTATTTTGAAGAAGGATGTAACGACTATATATATTTTTTAATGTCTACTGATACATTTCCCCTTTTGATTTCTTTCCTTGCAATCTTTAGCCATTTTCTGTCCCCAGTTAAAAGGGTAAATCCACTGAAAAAAAAAAATAGGATTTGACTAAAGGATGTCCCAACAAGAGGACAAAGAATAAAGCCTTTTTGGCCAAAGGAAAAGGAAACTGGTAGAAAGAGAAAGGAATAAGAGGTTATTCATGAGTGTCCTCCTTTTACCTGATCTGTTCCCAAAATACCTTCAGCACTGGGGCCTAACCCAAGGAAAAACGATAGGAAGGGCCCAGAAAGACCAGAGAAATCAAAAGCAGATGGGTTTGTGTCATCATCCCCCTTTCAGTCTCTGTAAGGGGACCATGCTGAAGAAGGCCCTGCCTTAACATAGGGCAATTAGAGTCAGGATGCTGTGTTTTGGCCCATATCAGGTATGTAGAGGAAGCAGAACTCCCAACAGGTCCCAGAAAGAATGAAAAGAAGTTGAGTTCTCTAGCCGGGATAAGATTATTGCAAAAAGAAGATGAGGGATTCTGTAGTAGAATGTTCATACGGGAGACTATCTAAGAAAATGAACAAATTGGTGTCTCCACCAAATCAGGAAAACCACTGCCAGGAGGAACTAAAGATAGGGCACAGTTATGAGGGGGATGACAGAGTCACCCAAGAGAAAGGCCATTATTGCATTTTGACCATAGGAAGAAACAAACCCAGAATCACACCAGTCATGGACCATCATCATAATAGATAAAGATAGCAATGACATTAGACACCGTTGCCCAGAAACCATCAAGATAAACATCTCGATGGAAAAGAAACATGCATGGAGCTCTCATTCAACACCATGTGGGCCTGGGTACCTCTCTATTAACCAAGAAGAGAACCATCTGGGGAGGGCCGAGGAAGGAGGGAGAACAGACTTCAATTATTTGCAAATATCCTCACTGAAAAACTAGCTGAAACTGAAGAAAGATGGAATTACACATAACGGACAAATTAAGGTTTTCTTTCCCTTTGTGAGCATAAGGGCTTGAGGACAAATGAGATCAGTTATACAATAAGGGAAGATAGATGGTTTCCTTCACACATTTGGATTACAGTGTGCTAAGGTGGACTCATACGTCCCCTCACAATAAATTTACAATGAATATTTTGTCTATAACTTAAGAAAGCAACACAGGCCATAAAACTAAGGACACTGCACCACTAGATATGCTTTAATCACTCGTTTTCCTGACTGCTTTAAAGTAGGCTAAGAAAAAAATCTTCCCCAACTAAGAAAAGGAGAGAAATCATTATGACATGAGACGTTAGTGAAATTCTGCCCTAGTAGATTTTGCTAAGAAGTAAGTGCCAGACAACAGGATTTTAGAGATGAGTTATTATATTTGCAAATTAGTGTAATGAAAATTACCAAGGCAGTACCATGAATTTAAATGAGCTGTGTAATTTTTTCTTAAGTTTTAATATGAAATAATTGTTCATTTCATCCAAGAAATAGTTAAAGTTGCTGATTCTCTTGCATAAATCAATATGCTCTGAACAATAAAGCTAATAGCCCAGTAAAGTCTATAACATATAGCTGTGTAGCTGTCTGTTTCCAGGGCTTTATTCCAGGCACTAAATAGCAGTTTCTATTTCTAGTCGACTACTGTCTTTATCAAATTACTTCTTTGACTCAGTGACAGCTTTTTAAGACATCTTCTAAAGGAAAGCTTCAATTTCTCATCTTTCTTTGTTCTTTGAATTTAAGAATGTAATTTTTAAGGTAATAGAATTGACCATTATTATATTTTTGAAGATCTTTAGTAATATTGAAAACAATCATGTATGTGTAAAACTAGTTGTACAAAATACTCCTTATACTGACTTTAAATTCATTGTAGGCTAAGACATGGGTCTTACTAACTTCTATAGGATTCTTGTTGTCATATTTCTTAGTTCTGTTATCATAGTTATCTAAAGTGTTAAGTTGTAATATATGCAAAAAAGTATGTTAGTCTAAAAAAACACATTTTTTTACCTTTATGCTCTTTCCAAAAAAGATCCAAAGAAACAAATACAAGTAAGTACAATAAAAAATTTTTAAAGCTTCTGCTGGGGATGAAACTGAGCAGACCCTGTGGGTCTCCAGGGTACAAATCCTTTCTGTATCCTCTGTCTTATTCGTAGGAAACAGGCATCATTCAGCCTCCTTGACATTGCCTGAGTTCCAAAGGGCAGATTCAAACAGTTGCTAATCAGGGAAGGGAGGGAATGCAGAAACAAAGGAGGAACAGTCAAGAAACAAGAGTGTAACCTTGGAGCAGGGTCCTGGTTCCTCAAGGAATATAACAATACATCTTTGAGCTTTGCAATAACTAAGGCCCCCATCCAGGTAGAGGATGGAATGATGATGTTGACCCTCCTGACTTTAGTCAACTAAAACTTGGACTCAACCTTTGCCCCATTCTATGCCGATTTCTTTCCTGCTCAAGCCCACTCATGAATTTGCACGTAGCTTTAGCTTAAAACATTTCCAGTTTTGCTATTATGGGAGACATTGCTTTGGGAAAGATCCCCGGGGTTCTCTTTAATTGCTTCAAGTAATAATAAATCCTTCCTTTTCCCATCCTTTGGCTTAGTTGTATCTATTGGCTCGATACCCACCAAGAGGTGTATCCAGTTTGGGGTAACAGGGATGAGGGAATAACAGACATAATTATGTTAAATTTATATTATTAGATATGGTGGGAATGATAATGGATGTTCACCCCTCAGCTTTCGCTGTGTAGCAAAATTACAAAATGCGCTTTTAATGAACATAGCACACTGGCAATGTTTATCTGACATCTATTTGAAATTAAAATGCCTTAAAATATAATGTAGAAAGTTTTAACTCTAATAATCCAAAACACTCTAATCAGAAACAGCTTTAGATCTAATTAAAGTGCATTGTTTCTTATTTTTATTCTGACTCCTAAAAAAGTTAGAACAAATTGCTCATTATGTATTTCAATGCCACAATAATTAAATGTTCTACAAAACTTAAACCAGATTTGTTTTTACTGTCTGAAAATAAGGAAATTGAGCTAGATGATTTCCAAGATGATCGAATTTTTACCTAATTTTTCATGCTTAGAACTCAGTCATAAGACATACCATTGGCCTTGAAAATTTCTTTTTCTTTTTTTTTTTTTTTTTTTTTTTTTTTGTCTTTTTCGGGCTGCACCCGCAGCATATGGAGGTTCCCAAGCTAGGGGTCCAATCAGAGCTGTAGCTACTGGCCTACACCACAGCTGGGCAATGCCAGATCCTTAACCCACTGAGCGAGGCCAGGGATTGAACCTGTAACCTCATGGATTCATTTCTGCTGCGCCATAATGGGAACTCTGAAAATTTCTTAAAATACAGAACAATCACGGCAGATACACAGGTGGCATGAGCTCAGACTAGCCTGAGGCTTGAACTGTCCCTCTAGCAATATGTTTTTTCCTATTCTAAATAGGGAGCAGTTTGATAATCTCTTCATTTTCTGAACAGACTGAGGTTGGTCTGGGAGAGGCTTGATTTAATTCCCACCCTTAGGTATAGCTTCAGAGTAGCCTCTTAGGGAGAGAGCATCAGTCTTAATCCAGACCCTAGGACAGTCTGATATATCTGCAAATCTGTCTGGGGACCCTGAGATACTTACAGGGAACTTATCAAAATTCAACTCCAGGAGGTATGACAAATAGCTTTAACAATTTAAGAAGTTGCGTGTGTATGTCTGTGTGTGTGTACACATCCACATATACACATGAACACAACATAGAGAAAGCCGTCCATTCTGAGTATTCCATTTTTTCCTTGTAAAATGAAAGGAATGCACTAACAATCTCTAAAGTCCTTGTCAACTGAAAAATTCTGTGAACCCTCAAGTTAGATACTTCCTCTCTCCTCCCTTCAAAAAGTAATGGATAAGACATAAAAATTTTCAATAAAAAGAGCACATTGTCAATTTGAAGAGGTTAAAAATCTAAATGGTACATTAAAAAGAAAATAAAGATTATATTAGACATAAAGTTTAAAGGATTTCATAATATCAGCTGCTAAAACGGAAAAATCAATGTGAACCCAAGGCCTTAGGTAGAAATATTTCCTTTTGCATCTCTATCATTAGAAGTATGGGAGGTGAAACAAATCACCCCAAAATATGTCTCTTTCACATAAGGATTATTTTAAGCTGCTTATTATCTAAGAAACCAAAGACATGGGAGAAACTCTGAAAATCAAGTAGGAAAGAAGTTACACTTTTGTAAGAAACATCTACATTTATAAGAGAAAACTCCAACTGTAAGAGTGTCTCACTCCCTGTGCCAGGAAGAAGAAGATAACCAAATCTCTAGAAATTCTTATCAATGGAGAAGGCAATAGCCTTAAATCACAAGTACAATCTTACTCTTGTTTACTGTGCTTTTTCTGGTTACTACCATAACTGATGCTTTCCACCCTCAAATCCTTTTTTGTTTTTAGCTAAGGATGATATTTAAGGCGAGGGCTTTAGCCATTTTGGCAAGTTAATCAGTCCTCCTAGATCCTTCCCATGTATACTTATTCTTAAATTTCTGTTTTGTTTTGTCTCCTGTTACTCTATCTCATGTCAGTTGAATTCTTAGACCAGCCAGAAGAACATAGAAGGGTAAAGGAAAATTTCTTCCTCCTTGACAGAAGTAACACAACTCAAAATTTTTGCTCATCATCAACTTTCATTTATACCCTCTTACAACAAAAAGAACAAGGAAACTAATCTCAAATAAACTATCATGAAGGGAATGCAACATCTTCTGGTTAAAAAGCAAGGACACTTCCAAAATGTATGTAATTTATGAGGTGACTAAGGAGAAAGATTATAGGAACTCTCACTGGCCAATTTCAACAACTGTGCAAATTTAAAAACTAAGGATACCTTGTCAGTTAGTACAAACTAAGCAATTAAATGTCCATTATGTTTTTTTAAAAACAGAGAAAATTAACATAAAACTACATTAAAAAACAATCCAATCAGAATAGAATCGCTTTGATAATATTAATGTTGTGAGGAATATTAATATAAATATTGTGTTCTATTAAGTATACAATGTATGCAAATGTGCTGTGTTCTTCCGGTGAAAATGGAGTGGGTGCAGGGAATTGGAATAAGTCAAAGAGTCCAAGTATTGGCAGAAACAGTTACAAGAACAGGAAAGATTCATCATTAGTGGTTACATCTAGTCATACCCAGTGGAAAGACAATCCAAAGTTAATCAGCATTGCTGGTCATGCACAGCATAATTGTATTCCAAGGTGATAGATTAGCCAAATATCCTAAAAAGGATGTATTTTTATGCAAGCCTCATCCCCTGTCTCCCACAAGAGGAACGTTCAATAGCCTTACTAATTAAAATATGGTATTAATATATACTAAATATAATTTCCTAGTAATGCTCACAAAAGAGGTCAAAATAGAACAGTTTCAGAACATTGTATATAACATTGCCTAAGAGGAACTTAAAGAACATATCACTGGGAGGAAAACTAAGTTCCACAGCTAAAGCCTACATAAAAAGCCACATGGTAAGATTTAAAAGCCCTACTGAAAGCACATTTATTTCTACTAAAATGGGACCCAGCTAAAGCACGCCATTGCACGTTGAACAACTGCAACTGACTCTAATAGTTAATTATTCAATATAACAAAAAAAATAAGTTCCTTGATACTTCAGAACCTGTAACCTGACAAAGTTTAAGATAAGATTCTAACCCTAGGAATAAAGATATAAAAATAATAAGATGTAATATATTATGAAGTAAACTTAAATCTACCAAATCAATATCTCTGTAATTCATTTAAAAGTACATTTTATAATATTCTTATAATACTTTCGATAATATTTGTGGTTTTTTTCCTGATATACAAGTATTCAAGGTAAAGCTCTTTTAAGATCTGATATATAAGCTTTTAATTTTACTTAAACATTTAGAAGAATATTCAGATTTGAAGGAGAGAAAGAGTTTTATAGACAAACATAAGCTAAAAAGAGCTCAGCTCCACTAAACCAGCTTAAATGAAATGTTAAAGGAATTTTCTAAGTGGAAAAGAAAGGGTCACGCCTTGATATATGAAAATTATGAAAAGGAGAAAACAAACATACAGTAAAGGTAGAAGGTCAGCCAATTAAAAAACTGGTAGGAAGGTTAAAAGACAAAGTAGTAAAATCATCTATAACCACAATAAGTTGTTAAAAGAGATACACAAAACAAAAAGATTAAAAACGATGACAAAAACATTAAAAGTAGGGGTGGGAGAGGAAAAATGTACAATTGTTAGAATACATTTGAACCTAAAAAATCATCAATTTTAAATAATCATATATTAGGAGTTCTCATCGTGGCTCAGTGGTTAACGAATCCAACTAGGAACCATGAGGTTGTAGGTTTGATCCCTGGCCTCACTCAGTGGGTTAAGGATCTGGTGTTGCTGTGAACTGTGGTGTAGGTCACAGATGTAGCTGGATCCCACATTGCTGTGGCTCTGGCCTAAGCCAGCAACTACAGCTCCAATCAGACCCCTAGCCTGGGAACCTCCAAATGCTGTGGGTGCAGCCCTAGAAAAAGACAAAAAATAATAATAATAATAATCATATATTGGAGTTTTCATCATGGCTCAGGGGTTAACGAACTCAACTAGGATCCATGAGGACTCGGGTTCTATCCCTGGCCTTGCTCAGTGTGTTAAGGATCTGACGTTACCACGAGCTGTGGTGTAGGTTACAGACACAGCTTGGATCTGGAGTTGCTGTGGCTGTGGTATAGGCTAGCTATAGCTCCAATTTGACCCCTATCCTTGGAACCTCCATATGCTGCAGGTATAGCCCTAAAAAGACAAAAGACAAAAAACAAATAATCATATAGAGGAGTTCCCTGATGGCCTAGTAGTTAAGGATCCAGTGTTGTCACTGTTGTGGCTCAGGTTCACTCCCTGGCCCAGGAATTTCCATATGCTATAGGCACAGCCGAAAAAAAAAAAATCATACACACACACATATACACATGCCTTATGGTAACCATATACCAAAAATCTATAATAGATACACATGCCAAAAGGAGAAAGTAATCCAAAGAAAATACTAAAAGTAGTCTTCAAATCACAAGGAAAGAGCAATAATAGAGAAGAAAGTAAAAAAAAAAAAAAAAATTATGAAAACAACCATAAAATAATCAACAAAACGCAATAAGTACATACCTATCGAGTCATTTTAAATTTAAATGCATTAAATGTGCCAATCAAAAGACAAAGACTAACTGAATGGATTTTTAAAAAAAAACAGATCCATATGTGCTGCTTATAAGAGGCTCACCTAAGATTAAATTAAAAAAAAAAAAAACACTGAAAGTGAGAGATGGAAAAAGGTATCCCCTGCAAATAGAAACAAAAATAAAGGTGGAATAGCAAAATTCTTATTGGACAAAATAGACTTTAAAACAAATAGTAACAAAAGACAAAAAAGGACATTAAATAATGATCAAAGGGTCAATCTAATAAGAATACACTACAGTTATAAATGCACCCAACACAGGAGTACCTAAATATATAAAGCAAATATTTACAAACATAGAAACTATCAGTAACACAGTAATAGTAGGAAATTTTAACACCCCATTTATATCAATGCACAAATGATCCAGACAAAAACATTCCCTCCAAAAGCAACAGAATAAACATTCAAGTGCCTTTGAACATACTCCAAGATAGAGCACATGCTAGGCCATGAAACAAATCACAGTACATATAAGATTGAAATTACATCAAGAATCTTTTCAGGAGTTCCCGTCGTGGCGCAGTGGTTAACGAATCCAACTAGGAACCATGAGGTTGCGGGTTTGGTCCCTGCCCTTGCTCAGTGGGTTAAGGATCCGGCGTTGCTGTGAGCTGTGGTGTAGGTTGCAGACGCAGCTCGGATCCTGCGTTGCTGTGGCTCTGGCGTAGGCCAGTGGCTACAGCTCCGATTGGACCCCTAGCCTGGGAACCTCCATATGCCGCAGGAGCGGCCCAAAGAAATAGCAAAAAGACAAAAAAAAAAAAAAAAAAAAAGAATCTTTTCAGACAATAATGCTCTAAGACTAGGAATCAACTAAAGAAGTAAAACTTCAAAAACACTAACAATTGGAGTTTAAACAGTATGCTACTAAACAACAAATGGGATACTGAAGAAATCAAAGAGAAAATCAAAAAATGAATAAAAATGAAAAGTGGAAATACAATAATCAAAAATCTAAAGGACACAGTAAAAGTGGTTCTAAAAGGGAAGTTTATAGCAATACAAGCCTGTCTCAGTAAACAGAAAATCTCAAATCATCAGGAACTAGAAAAAAAGCCAACAAAACCCAAAATCAGTAGAAGGAAAAGAAAAACTTAAGATCAGAATGAAAATGAGTAAAATAGAGACTGAAAAAATATTTTAAAAATATATGAAACTAAGAGTTGGTTCTTTGGAAAGAGAAACAAAATTGACAAACTTTTAGCCAAACTCATCAAGACAAAAAGATAGACCCAAAATAAATAAAGTCAGAAGTGAAAAGGGAGAAGTCACCAACCAACACCACAGAAATACAGAGGATGATGACAGACTATTACGAAAAATTATACATCAACACAATTGACAATCTAGAAGAAATGGATAAATTCCTAGAAACATACAATCTCCCAAGATGGAATCAAGAGCAAATAGAAAATATAAACAGACCAATTACCAGTAAAGAAATAGAATCAGTAATTTTAAAAAAATACTCCCAACAAGCAAAATTCCAGAACAAAACAGCTTTAAGGGTGAATTCTACAAAATACTTAAAGAAGCACTAATACCTATCCTTCTCAAACTATTCCAAAAAAAAAAACCTGAATAAAAAGGAACACTTCCAAATTCATACTATGGAGCAAGCATCACTCTAATATTAAAACCAGACAGCACCACACACACACAAAAAAGCTCACAGGCCAATATAACTGGTCAAAATATTATCAAAACAAATTCGACAATACATTAAAAGGATCATACACCATGATCACTCGAGGTTTATCCCAGAGATGCAAAGGTGGTTCAATATCAACAAAACAACCAAGGTGACACATCACATTAACAAACTGAAGAATAAAAATCTATGATCATCTCAATAGATGCAGAAAAAGCTTTGGACAAAATTCAGTATCTGCTTATAATAAAAACTCTCCACAAAGTGGGTATAGAGGAAACACATCTCAACATAATAAAGACATATATGACAAACCCACAGCTAACATCATACTTAATGGTGAAAAACTGAAGGCATTTTCTCTAAGATCAGGAATAAGACAAAATTGCTCATTCTCACTACTTTTATTCAACATAGTTTTAGAAGTCCTAACCACAGCAATCGGGTAAGAAAAAGAAATAAAAGGAATCCAGATTTTAAAGGAAGAAATAAAAATGTCACCATAGATGATATGCTATTGTATACAGAAAATCATAAAGCTACCACTAAAAAAAAAAAAAAAAAAAAAAAAAATTCATCAATGAATTCAGCAAAGTTGCAGGATAAAATTTTAATACACAGAAACCTTTTCTTATGTTTAAGTCTTAAAGCCATTTTGAGTTTATTTTTGTGCATGGTGTGAGGGTGTGTTCCAGTTTCATTGATTTTCATGTGGCTATCCAGTTTTCCCAGCACCATTTGCTGAAAATGCTGTCTTTTTCACATTTTATATTCTTGGCTCCTTTGTTGAAAATTAATTGACCATAGGTGTCTGAGTTTATTTCTGGATTCTCTATTCTGTTCCATTGGTCTATGTGTCTGTTTTGGTACCAGTACCAGACTGTCTTGATTACTGTGGCTTTGTAATATTGCCTGAAGTCTGGGAGAGTTATGCTTCTTGCTTGGTTTTTGTTCCCCATAATTGCTTTGGCAATTCTGGGTTTTTTATGGTTCCATATAAATTTTTGGATAGTGTGTTCTAGTTCTGTGAAAAATGTCATGGGTAATTTGATAGGGATTACATTGAATCTGTAGATTGCTTTGGGTAGTATGGCCATTTTTACAGTATTAATTCTTCCAACCCAGGAGCATGGAATATCCTTCCATTTCTTTGAATCCTCTTTAATTTCATTGATTAATGTTTTATAGTTCTCAGCATATAAGTCTTTCACCTCCTTGGTCAGGTTTATTCCTAGGTATTTAAATTTTGGGGGTGTAATTTTAAAAGGAATCAATCCAATGAATTCAGTAAAGTTGCAGGATAAAATATTAATACACAGAAACCTTTGCATTTCTATACATAAACAAAGAACTATTAGAAAGAGAAATTAGTGAGTTCCTGTTATGACTCAGTGGAAACAAATATGACTAGTATCCATGAGCATGCAGGTTTGATCTCTGGCCTCATTCAGTGGGTTAAGGATCTGGTGTTGCTGTGAACTGTGGTGTAGGTCATAGATGTAGCTCAGATCTGGCATTGCTGTGGCTGTGGTGTAGGCTGGCAGCTGCAGCTCTGATTGGACTCCCAGTCTGAGAACCTCCATATTGCCATGTATGCGGTCCTAAAAAGACAAAAAAAAAAAAATAGAGAAATTAAGAAAATAATAACATTTACAATTGTGTCAAGAAGAATAAAATACCTAGGAATAAATCTGGCCAAGGAGGTAAAAGACTTATACTCATAAAACTTTAAGACATCAATGAAAGAAACTGAAGACAACACAAACACATGGAAAGATATACTCTGCTCATAGACTAGAAGAATTAACATTATTAAAACAACCATATTACCCAATCTACAGGTTCAACACAATTCTTATCAAAATACCAATGGCACTTTTCACAAAACTAGAACAAATAATTCTAAAATTCATACCAAAAAAAACCCCTAAAATACTTGTAATAGCCAAAGGAATCTTGAGAAAGAAGAACCAAGCTCTAAGTATCACTCTACCTGATTTCAAACTATACCACAAAGCTACTATAACCAAAGCAGTATGGTACTGGCACAAAAACACACATAGATCAATGGAGCAGAACAGAAAACCCAGAAATAAATGCGTACTTAATATGGTCAATCAACCCAGCAGTATTTTTTTGGATCAGTCTCCTGAAGCAAAGGAAACAAAAGCAAAAATAAGAAAATGGGACTACATCAAACCAAATAGCTTTTGCACAGTGAAGGAACTGTCAACAAGACCAAAAGGCAGCCAAATGAATGGGAGATATATATTACAAGGGGTTAATAATCAAAAATATACAATAAACACATAAAACTCAACATCAAAAAAAAACAACAAAAACTGATTTAAAAACGGGCAGAGAACCTGAATTTATTTTAAAAAAACATGTGGATTGTCAATAGGCAGAAAAGATGCTCTCAACATCACTAATAATCAAGGAAAGGCAAATCAAATCCAGGAGATACCATCCTACACCTGTCAGAATGGCTATCTCAAAAAAATACAACAAATAACAAGTGCTGATGAAGATATGGAAAAAAGAGAACCCTCTCACACTGTTGGTGGGATTGTAAACTGGTGTAGCCATTATGGAAAATATTAGGGTGGGTTCTCAAAAAAAATTAAAAATAGAACTGCCATATGATCTAGCAATTTCATTCCTGGGTATTTCCCACAGAAAACAAAAACACTAACTGAAGAGATACATGCATCCCAATTTTCATTACAACATTATTTACAATAGCCAAGATACAGAAGCAAGCTAAGTGTCCATTAACAGACAAATAGATAAGAAGATGTGGTATATCTATTAGTGACTCAAAAATACAGTGGCTCAATTGGCTTGGTCAAGACAAAAGTTCTTTTCTTTCCCACGTAACAGTCTAGAATTGGAAGGTGGTCCCGGTATAGGATTGGTAAGTAGAAAGGCAAATTCAATCCCCTGTGGTCTCCAAGGACCCAGTTCCTCCTTTCTCATTCTGTTGTCACTTGGGGTGCTACCCTATGGTGTATGACTAGAACCATATCTGTAAAATCTTATCTGTACATTCCAGACTGTCAGAAGAAGGAGAAGAAAAAATGAAGGCAAGAAATTTCCTTTAAAGAATATGACCAGAATGTTACATTTATCCCTTGCACTCATACTTTTGAGGCAGAAGTGTGTCTGCAGCCCACATCTGGGTATTAGTAAGGCTGAGAAAGGTGATCAAGTTGTACGGCTGTGTACACAGCTACAACTTGGGCTGGGGGATGTTATTTTCTATAAAGAAGAATTGGAGAATGATAACTAGAGAACAATTAGCACTCTGCCACAGAGGAATACTCTTCAACTGATTTTTTTTTTAATGGAGTATAAACAACATTTAAACGGGAAGTTTTCTCCACACTTGGAATATAAAATTCCTATCAATGCCCCTGCCACTGGTTATATAAATTCTACTATTAATACATTTTGTTCTGGCTGAAGTCGTAGAACCAATAACAAATACACACGTGCATGCACTCACGCGTGCGAACACACACACACACACACATATAGCTTTATTTAAAAACTCACTAAAAAGAAAATGTTGTTTTATTGGCTATTTTAAAATAAATATAAGCATTCATTTTTTAATTCTTAATAGGGAAAAAATCTTTAAAGGATGGAACTACCCATAAAAATCTGGAAAATAATGTATACAAGTCAACACTGCATAATTATTAGGTCATAGAATAAAACAGCCAAAAACAATAAGATGTATAATAGATTTAACAATAGTACAAGCATGTTTTATAGATTAAACTTAAGTTACTAAGTAAATGGTTTTGTTTGGTTGGTTTGGCCGTACCCCGGCGCACGGGAGTTCCCAGGCCGGGGATCAAACCCGTGCCACAGTTGTGACCTGCATCTCAACTGCAGCAATGCTGGATCCTTAACCTGCTGTACTACAGGGACTTTCCACAAGGTAAATGTTTTATATAATTATTAATTTTGTGAATGAGGAACTAAAAAAGGAAATGATTAAAATATACAAAATTCATTTTTCTTTCATAAAAGATGATTTGCTATTGAGCTTCAAGCCTAATCATTTTTAACCTGCACTTAAAGTGGTATTATATAGTAAGGGTTTATAAACTTGCCTTCCACTTATGAAAAACTGTTTCTTAAAAATCATGTATATTGTACACCAAGTATTTAAATTATATAATTAAGGCAATAGAAATCAGTAAAAGAACAATCAAAAATGCAATATCAGAATTATCTTTTAAGAACAAAGGGTGGGGGAAAAATGTAATTGTAATGTATATGTGTAAGGATAACCTGACCCCCTTGCTGTACAGTGGGAAAATAAAAAAATTATAAAAAAAATAAAAATAAACATGATTGAGAAGTATAAAAAAAAAGAATTATCTTTTAGCAATTGCATCTAGAAATTCAAAAGTGTGCATCATAAGTGTTAAAAATCATCTTTACTGATATGCTTTTGTTTAGATGAAAATGTATTAAGAACTTTATTTACTGTTTAATTGGATTTATTTTTAAAAGTGGGACTTAAACAGCATTTAAACGGCTGGAGATGTTCTTTTTAAAATAAGAATCAATTTCAACTGCTAGCCAAAAGTAATTCAGAAATCAAAACTGATCATTTTGCATTAATAATAAAAGTTTTTCAGACCAGTAATTCCTGTGTGTTATATAGATTAGGGACTCATTATACTGGCAAGTCAATGTTCACATGTTAGTCAACAGCATCTGTAAGACAATTGCGTGCATTTTATTATTTGTTAAATTGACCTTAAATAATATATTAAACACACTACTTCCAAAGAAAATGAATTCTATTCTAATTTCTTCAGTCATTAACTTTAAGTAGGCAGTTTTTGAAATCACTTTCAATAGCAATCAAAATATTTTCCCTTCTTAGTTCCTCATATCACTATCTAAGATGAAAGTAAGTGAATTATGTAGGTAGTACCCTCTCAACCAACTTCCCTCATGGTCTATTATTATTTTCAAGTATTTCCCCCTCTGACCCTATGGTCCACTCACATGGACATTTTTAATGTCTTAGAATTAATCCAAACAATTTCTATCCCATCCATCCAAGAAATAACATAAAGCAAGGGAGAGTGACATTTTATAACGATTATCTTCAATCTATTCTATAGCTTATTTAAGGGGAAAAAAATACTTCACTTCTTTTTCCACAATAGGAAGCATCAGATATCAAGAAAAATCCTCATAGTATAGAATATTTCAAAAAGCTGGATGCATTGCCAGTGGCAGGGGAGGTGGTGAGAATGAAAGCAAAACAACTTCATAGAAGAACTAAGAGATTGACAGCAATCCTCAGAGGCTGAAAGTAACAAGAAGTAGAATCTCAGAGGGAACAAAATGCTGATGTAGGTGTCTATCATGGGAACATCCACTGGTCCCTGGAGGCTCATATCTTCATGCTTGCCAGGCTGTATGACTAAAGAACAGGGGGAAATGTAAGGACTAAACTAATTAGGAACTCACAAAAAAATAAGATTCCCTAGAGCTGACACCTTAGTGAAAGAATAAACTGGAATTTTCTTTTTTTTTTTTTTTTTTTTTGGATTTTTGCCATTTCTTGGGCCGCTCCTGCAGCATATGGAGGTTCCCAGGCTAGGTCAATCGGAGCTGTAGGCACTGTCCTACACCAGAGCCACAGCAACGCAGGATCCGAGCCCACTAAGCAAGGCCAGGGATCGAACCCGCAACCTCATGGTTCCTAATCAGATTCGTTAACCACTGAGCCACGATAGGAACTCCTAAACTGGAATTTTTTAAAGATACTGCACACAGAGGTAATAAAGACATTTGTCTCTTTCATTTCTGTTAGCTCTGAGATGAGGAGGAATGAACCTCTCATCTCAGAATTCTTAACCAGAAAACCAATCTCCATTGGATTGGAGCTGAAATCATATTACTTGCTTCTGCAGCTCCCCACTAACCTTAGCCAACAATTTAAAGCGGTCATGAATTAGTAGTATGCCTTGGCACCAAGCAAGTGTTCTAGAAGAAAACACCTTAAAAACAAAACCCGAAAAAAATACAAAAAAACAAAAAACAGAAAAACAAAACCACAAAGAATTTCCAGGTAAACTCCTAAGCAACATGAATTCACAACCAAAACAAACAAAACAAAACGAAACAAAGAACATATTGAGGAATCAACCCAAGATCAGCAAAATGTCAGTAGAAATAACAAAATTAGATCCACTTAGCAGATATTAGAACATTCAGATAAAACACTTAAGTAAACATATTTCACTCTATTCAAAGGTTTTAAAAGAGCTGACATGGGGCATAAATCCAGAAGTGATTCGAAAGTTTTTTTATTTATTTATTTAGGAGTTCCTGTTGTGACTCAGTGGGTTATGAGCCCAACTAGTATCCATGCAGGTTCGATCCCTAGCCTTGCTCAGTGGGTTAAGGATCTCACACTGTCATGAGCTGCAGAGTAGGTCACAGACCTGGTTCAGATTCCACGTTGCTATGGCTGTGGCTTATTTAAAAAATAGACAACTTGAACAGGCATGTCACAAAAATAAAAAATAAGAAAGGAAACACAGTGGGGAGTATCCAAGATGGTGGAGGAGGAAAAATCCTGTGCCCACCTCCTCCTGTGGGCATACCAAAATTACAGCTATTTACAGAGCAACTATTGATGAGAAAAACTAGAATACCAGCAGAAAAGATCTTATGCAACCAAAGATATAAAGAAAGAACCAGAATGAGATGGGTAGGAGGGATGGAGACATGGTAGAGTCAAGATCCACACCCTAGTTGGGCAACCCACCAGCAGAAGAAGATTTACAATTGCAGAGGTTCTACCCAAGGAATAAGTGGGTCTCAGCTTCACATCAGGCTCCTGAGCCCAGGGGTCCTACACCAGGAAGATGCTGTCCCAGAATGTTTGGCATTGAAGGTCAGTGTAGCTTACTTTCAAGACACCCAGAGGACTCTGGGCAATAGAGACCACTCCCAAAGGGCACAAACAAAATTTCACACACGTTGGCGTCCAGGAAGAAGCTGCCACTAGAAAAGAGCCTGGATTAGATGTACCCTTGGAAAGTCTCCTGAAGAGGCAAGAGCCAATGGGACACAGACAGTGGCAGCAGCCATTATGGGGAGCTTGTCTACCACGAGGACCTGGTACCTGCAAGTGTCACTTTGGAACTTTCCCTCCAGCTAATTAGCGCTGGGACCTGGCCCTATCCACCCAGAAGAATCACATTGGTAAAGCCAAATACACAGCAAAGGTAATACAATCAATCATATATAAAGGTAATAGGAAGGTTAAAAGACAAAAGTAGTAAAATCATCTATATCCATGATAAGTAGTTAAGGGATACACAAAACAAAATGATGTAAAATATGATGTCAAAAACAGTAAAACATGAAGGGGCGGTAAAACACACAGTTATTATACATTTGAACTTAAAAGATTAGCAACTTAAAATACATATATATATATATACACATACATATATATACACATATATATGCACAGTGTGGCAAATATAGTCAATAACTATGTAATATCTTTGTATGGTGACAGATGGTAACTAGACTTATTGTAGGGATCATTTTAGAAGGTATAGAAATACTGATCACTATGTTGTGTAACAGGAACTAACACAGTGTTATAAGTCAGTTATACTTCAAAAACAAACTTATAGAAAAAGAGATCAGATCTGTGGTTACCAGAGGAGGGGTATGGGGGGAGGAGGGGTTAGATGAAGGCAGAGTAGTGGTTATGATGAGAGCAAAATGGTATGTTTCAGAGCACTAATCATGTTCTTAATCTGGGTGGTAGTTACGTGGCAAAAAAAAAATTTACAATCATTTATCAGGCCGTACATATAATTTTATATTGCTAATACATTTATATGGCAATACAAATCACCAAGTTATTATAGAAATGGAAATTTAAAACTGAGAAATTTTTCAGAGGTCATCATTATTATTCCATGTGTTTCTTTAAATTTAACAGCCTCCTTTGAAACTAATTTGGGGCCAGTGTGATTATTTCTGGTTCAAAGGTTATTAGCAGAAGTTATATGTGTTACTTCTGGTCTGAAGCACTTAAACACAGGCGTAAGTTCTCCATACTCTCTTTCTCAGCTGTGGCGAGTCTTTAATTCCCATGCTGAAATGGTAAAGCCACAAAATGTAAGCAGACTGGATTCCTGGATCCCAGTGTGAGAGGGAGTTGTTCTATAAAACTGCTGCACCTTCAGAGCAATTTGTATGAATGAGAAATAAACTTCACGTTTAAAGCCATTATGTGTTTAGAATTTAAATGTCTATGCAGCATAGCCTAGCCTAATAGACTAATACAAGTGGGTTAAGAGCAATTAGACAAAAATAAAGAGAACCAGAAATATTAAATAATATGCTCCTCAGAAATTTTTCAAATAGAGAAATGTGAAACAGAGGTAAAGTGACATGGAAAATAAAATGAGAAGGTCTAGTATCTGTGTAATTACAGCTCCAGTAGAAAATTCTCCACAGAGAGTAGGAAAGAAGTAAAATTTATAAAGATAAATAAATTCTGGATCTTTCGAAATTATTTAAAGAGAGCATTCCTCAAATTTAGGAAACCCTATAATTCCAAGATGAAGAAAAGGATGTCCACAGGATATCCACACCCAGGCATGTTATATGCAGCTCCAGACAAAAAAATAAATAAATAAATAAAAATAAAAAGCAGCCAAAGAGAAAAGTCACAATACAAGCCACAATGACATCCAAAAGACAGTAGAATAATCTCTTCAAAACACAAAGAAAAACTAATTGCTAAAGTATAATTCTATATTCAGTGAAACTATCTTTAAGAACAAGTGTAAAAGAAAGAAATTTTCAGACTTTCAAAAACTGAGAGAATTTACTGCCAAACGATTTTTAATAAACCTCTCATCTGCCACAGATATATATTCAAATATATAATGACCTTGTACAATTCAATAGCAAAAGAACAAATAGTCAATTTAAAAAATGAGCAAAGGGAATTCCTGTTGTGTCTCAAAGGGTTAAGAACATCATATTTTACATAATTTTGTTTTGTGTATCCTTTATCCACTTATCATGGACATAGATGATTTTACTACTTTTGTCTTTTAAACTTCCTACCAACTTTATAAATGGCTGATTTACTACCTTTGCTATATATTTGCCTTTACCAATAAGAATAGTCTCCGTGAAGATGTGGATTCTATCCCTGGCTTCACTTAGTGGGTTAAGGATCTGGTGTTTCCCCAAGCTGTGACATAGGTTGCAGATGCAGCTCCAATCTAGTGTTGCCATGGCTATGGTGTAGGCCTGCAGCTGCAACTCTGATTCAACCCCTACACCAGGAACATCCATATGCCACAGGTACGACCATAAATCTGGGGGGAAAAAAAGGCAAAAGACCTGAAACCTGAATAGACATTTGTCCAAAAAAGACAGACGAATGATCAAGAGACACATAAATAAGGTGTTCAATATCACTAATCATTAGGGAAATGCAAATCAAAACCACAATGATATATCATCTCAGGCTTGTTAGAATGGCTACCATCAAAAGTAGAAGAGAGAAATGTTGGGAAGGATGTAAAGACAAGGGAAGCATGTACACTGTGGGTGAGTTGTAAAGTGGTACAGGCACAATGGAAAACAGTGGGGAGGGACCTCAATTAAAAACAGAACTATCAGGAGTTCCAATCATGGCTCAGCAATAACAAACCCGACTAATATCCATGAGGATGCGGGTTCAATCCCTGGCCTCTCTCAGTGGTTTGGAGATTCGGCATTGCTGTCAGCCGTGGTATATGTCACCAACATGTCTTGGATCCTGCATTGCTCTAGCTGTGGCTGTGGCTGGCAGCTGCAGCTCCGGTTCAACCCTAGCCTGGGAACTTCCATATGCCACAAGTGCAGCCCTAAAAAGAAAAAAAAAGAAGAATCATAAATATCACAGCAATTTCATTTTGGGGAATATATCCAAAGAAAACAAAATCAAGATATCAAAGACATATCTGCACCCTAATGTTCATAGCAGAATTATTTATAATAGCCACGCTATGAAAACCTAAGTGTACATCAATGGATGAATAAGTTGTGATATATATGTTATATTTGCAACAACATGGATGGATCTTGAAGGCATTATGCTAAATGAAAAAAGTCAGACAGAGAAAGAGAAATACCATTTAATCTCACCTATATGTGGAATCTAAAAAAATTTAAAAATTAAAGAAAAATAAATCACATTTGTGGTTACCAGAGGCAGAGGGTGGGGGGAGGCAGTGCTGGAAGAATTGGATAAAGGTGGTCAAAGGTACAAACTTCTGATTATAAGATAAAGAAGTACCAGGGATACAATGTACAACATGATTACTATAATCAACGCCACTTAATACCACATTTCAAAGCTGTTTAAGATAGATACTAAGGATTCTCATCACAGGGGGAAAAAATAATTTTTCCTTTCTTTTTTATCTACATGAGACAATGGATGTCGACTAAACTTATTAATCATTTCACAATATATGTAAGTCAAACCATTATGCTCTACCTCTTAAATTTATACAGTGCTGTAGGTCAATTACTTCTCAAAAAACCTGAAAAAAAAAATTCAGTGTCCAGTTCTCATTCCTCTTCCATTATGACTACTCAATGATATTTAGTACAACTGATCCTTGAAATACTTCTTTACTTGGCTCTCAGGACACCATAATCCACTCCTCTGATCATTCCTTCTAAATCTACTTTGCAAGTTCCCCCATCTCTCACCAATCTCTTTATGCTGGAATGACCAGTGGCTTAGGTTTTTGACTTTTATTCTTCCTCCTCTATACTCACACCTGTGGTGATGTCATCCAATCTCAGGTCTTTAAATACCATCTATATTCTGATACCTCAAAGTTGTATGTCTAAGGAGTTCCCATAGTAGCACAGCAGTAATGAACCTGACTAGCATCCATGAGGATGTGGGTTCAGTCCCTGGCCTCACTCCATGGGTTAAGGATCCCATGTTGCCCCGAGTTGTGGTGTAGGTCACAGACACCACTCAGATCACATGTTGCTGCAGTGTACACTGGCAGCTACAACTTCAATTCAATGCCTAGCCTGGGAACGTCCATATGCCGTGGGTGTGGCCCTGAAAAAAAAAAAAGACCAGAAAAGCAGTTACATATCCAAAATTTTCTCCCCCAAATTTGCTCTACCACAATCTTGCACATCCCAGTAGATAGCTAAAGCCAAATTCTGGACTCATCCTTGATCCCTTTTTTACTCTCACAGTGATCTCTTTTTTTCCTCTCACAGCCCATAAATCAATCATCTGGAAATCTGTTTGGCTATACCTTCAAAATATTTACAGAGTGACCACTACCCAACATCTTCACTGTCTCAAGCAAACTACTTCATTTATCGTATGAATTATGGCAATGGCCTTTAACCATGTTACCGAGTTTAAAGTCATACTGCTCATTGCATGACAAGCCAATAAAGCAAGAGATGAGTGTTTGGGCAAGGAAGAGAAACTTTATTTGGAAAGAGGGTAGACCAAGAAGATAGTGGACTTGTGTCCCAAAGAACCACCTTGCCTGCGTCAGAATTCAGGCTTGTTTTATAGTAAAAGGGGAGGGAGCAAAGTCAAGCATTTCCTGGTTCCAGTCAGTCTCCAGAGGGGATGTGTAAATTTCTTCCTTCCTGCGGTCATTCAAAGGTAAGCCTGGTCAGGATGTTTCCTGGGAGCTGAACAGAGGTATTTTAGCTTCATACTTATTTCCTGGGAGGCAGAGTTCCCAGAGATGTGCCATTATGTATAATTTAAGCTTACAGGCAACACCCATTAGTGATTAACTTGTAATAGACTGCAAAGGTTCTTCCCTCTTACAAACAGATCTCCTTGAAACTGTTGGTCCCCTGAGACCATTCTCAACTCACCTTAACAGCCCCAGATCTTTTAAAACTTACATCCAATCATGGTATTCCTTTTCATAAAATATTGGTGGTTCCCCAACTCACTCAGAATAAAACCCAAAATGCATCTAACAACTTAAATACTTCACATAAGCTGGTTTCAGTATCTTTTTATCCTCTTTTCCTACTAGGTTCCATGTTGTTCATCCAGCCATACTGAGGTCCTTGTTGTTCCTCAAACACCTCAAGTACATTCTTCCCATTAGGCTGTACACAGTCTGATACCTCCAGCTGGAATGCCCCTCCCCCAGACAACCACATGGCTAAATTTGTCACTTCCTTAGCCTTTGTTTAAATGCTACCTTCTTGATGAAGCCTATCCAGACCACTCAATATAAAACAGCAGAAGAAAAAAAAAAAAAAACAGTAACTCAAAATGACATCTGTACCTCCATGTTCACTGCAACATTAGTTACAATAGTCAAGCCATGGAAACAACCTAAGCAGATGTATAGATAGAGAAGTTGTGGCATGTTTACAATGGAATAGTACTCAGCTATAATAAAGAATGAAATGTTGCCATTTGCAACAGCATGGAGGGAACTTAAGGGCATTATGCAAAGTGAAATAAGTCAGATAGAGAAAGACAAATACCATATGATTTCACTTACATGTGGAAAATTTAAAAACAACAAACAAATAAACAAACAAAAAAACCTCATAGATACAGAGAACAGACTGGTGGTTGTCAGAGGCATGGGGTCTGGAGTGGGTGAAATGAGTTAAAGCCATCAAACGGTACAAACTCCTAGTTATAAAATAAATAAGTCATGATAAAATAATGTACAGCACGGTGACTATGGTTAAATAATGCTGTATTATATACTTGAAAGTCACTAAGAGAATAGATCTTAAAAGTTCTTATCACATACCAAAAATATTGTAACTATATATTTGATGAATATTAACTAGACTAATGCGATGATCATTTCATTTTATATATATATATATATAAAATCATTATACTGTACACTTGAAACTAACATAATATTGTATGGCAATTATATCTCAATGAAAAAATAAAGTGAGCTGCTTGAAACAGGCATTTTTACAAAGGCACAGCTATCACTACCCCAGAGACACTCACCACTATTGGACTGGTCCACCACTGCTAAAGGCATGGACTTCATTAACTCCTCTAATCGCTATAAAGCACCAAAGCATGGAACAGCAGTATCTAATCCCAGGTGGAGAAGAAGGTCTGGGAAATGACCTTGAAGACAGAGTAAATAAATAAATACACAATAAAACTTGCAAACACTTGCAAACTCTCATCTATCTCTCCAAATAACTCTACCCTGGTCTACTGTTTTCTTTTCACATAGTACCTACCACCTTGTAAAATATTGTGTAATTTACTTATTTATTATACCTCTTATTTCTTGTTTTCCCCACCAGAATGTAACCTTCATGAAAAAAAAATCTAAGTTTGTTTCAAGCAGACCCTGAAAGAATTGAATGCAAGAAGTTCATTTGATAGGCAATATCAGAAAGCACAGTGAGGAGTTAGAAAGTGAGGGAGGAGAGGGAGAAAAGGGAGGAAATCCGATAGAGTGTGTGATACTGAATAGGCTACCACTAGAGAAACAGCTTCCATCCCACCCAGTTCAGAAAGACTGGGTGAGCTGTGGTTCAGAACCATCCCATACGTCACTGCTTGAGGATCACCCCTGGGCACTAATTCAACAGTATTTCTAGACCACTTACATAGCCAAGCTC
Organism: Sus scrofa; assembly: GCF_054392235.1. Classification (NCBI taxonomy): domain Eukaryota; kingdom Metazoa; phylum Chordata; class Mammalia; order Artiodactyla; family Suidae; genus Sus; species Sus scrofa. The sequence continues at coordinate 110,849,396 of NC_139385.1, read as the reverse complement.
ACTTCTGTGGCTAGAGAACATCCTCAGGCTTAAAGATGCAGGAACACATTAGCAAGTATGAAAACTCTGCAAGTGACCCCCTGAAGATATATGGGTAGGTACCAACCACCTCACTACCATAAAAAAATCTCTGTCTGTTTTAATTAATATACAGCAAATTTCTAAAAAAGACCTTGGCACATAGTAGGTGCACAAGATCTGTGTTGAATATCATTAAATAAATAAGCAGTCAAAAAAGAAAGCACATGAAATTAGAAAATACTTATAGCAAAAGAGAAAACTCCCACATATCATAACTTGTGAGAGACAGTTAAAATGGTACTTTGAGATAAATGGATAACCAGAAATGCTTATATTACTAAGTAAGAATGATTAAAAACTAATAGTCTAAGTATTCAATTTAAGTCATTAAAAAAGAACAATATAGAGATAAATTAGGAATTTGGGATTAACAAATACAAGTACTAAATATAAAATAAACAACAAGGACTTGTTATATAGCCCAGGAAACTATATTCAACATCTTGTAATAACATGTAAGGGAAAAGAATCTGAAAAAGAATATATATGCATTTGTATATACATACAGATATCGATGACTGAATCACTTTGCTATATATCTAAAACATTATAAATCAACTACACTTTAATAAAAACTAAAAAGAACCATATAATAGCCTCAAAATATTCAAATAAAGATAAGAAGGACAAAAACTAAAATTAATTTAAATAGACACCACAGGTATAATAAAGAAAACAAAATAAGCCATAAGTTGGTTTATGAAAAGAATACTGAACTGATAACCCTAGCAATATTAATCAAGTGAAAAAAGAGAAAGCACAACTAACTTTATGATTAAAATAACATAACTACAGATGCAACAAAAATTCACACTATACGAACCTGAAAAGTCCTCTAAAAAATGAATTTAAATCAGTAATTGATCATCTTCATACCCAGATGGCTTTACAGGCAAGTTTCTACCAAATGTTCAAAGAACAAACCATTCCAATTTTGTGCAAACTTTTCCAAAGGCTCCAAAGGCAGGAATTGTTTAAACAGGCTACTCAATTAGCTATGGCTGCAATAATGCTCAGTATTTTGCAACTACACATGACTGTGACAGTAGCACAGGAAGAGAAAACTCAGCAGAGTTCAAGTACAAAACTATGCACACATACAGACCTCTTATGTGATGGAGGGGAACAGGAAGGACCATGCAATAAATTGTGCTGGAATAAACAGTTTTTCATATGGAAAAAAAAAAGAATTGAATTGAAGGATGTAAATAAAAAGCAAAACTTGAAGATTCTGGAAGAAATCATAGGTGAATTTCTTCATAAACTCCAGACAAGGAAGAATTTTTTTTTAACAGGACAGAAAAGTGAAGATCCCAAAGGAAAAGACTGATACGTTCAACTACTTTAAATGTAAGAACTGTGAGCAGTCACATACAACACATATAGTCCACAAAGGAGGTGAAAAAAAGAAAATGAACAAATAATAAGAAAAAGAAAAACCTATTAGAAAAATGGGAAAAATGCAAGCAGACACTTCACAGAAGCAGCAACACAAATACAAAATTTTAAAAGGCACTCTACTCTCATTAGTAATCAGAAAAATGTAAATCAAACCTTGAGATTCCATTTTAAATGCACCAACTGACAAAAAATTAAATACCAAACAATAAGAAGTGCTGACACAAAAGAAATTTTTAATACACTATCAGTGAAAGTATAAATTAATTTGACTACTTTGGAAAACAATTTATCTAGCAAAAATTATTTAGCAAAAAATGTCTTGTCTAGCAATTTTATATATGTGTGTATATATAGAGAGAGTGAAAATGGAAATATATATACATACAGAAAGAAAATTATATATAATACACAAATGAAAATCCACATGTCCCATGACCCACGAATTTCCACTCCAAAATTTCCACTCTAGAGAAAGTATTGCATGTATGTACTCACCAGGTGACATGTATAAAATATTTAGAACATCATTGTCTTTAACAGCAAAGAAAAGAAAAACCAGAAATTATTCAAATTTTTACCAAGAGGAAAAATGAACTACCAAATATTCAAAGGCCAAAGGAATTAACTATAACTATATGCATCAACATGAACAAATCTAAAAATTAAAAATGAACAAAGCAAGTCAGAATACATATAGTGTGCTTCCATTCATACGAATGTCAAAAATATGTAAATGTGAGTCTAGCCAGAGGTTTGTCAATTTTGTTTACCTTTTCAAAGAACCAGCTCTTGGTTTTATTGATTTCGTCTATTGTTTTTTGAATCTCTATTTTATTGATTTCTTCTTTGATCTTTATGATTTCCTTCCTTCTGCTGACTTCAGGGTTTTTTTGTTCTTCTTTTTCTAATTCATTTAGGTGGTGGGTTAAGTTATCAATTTGAGATCTTTCTTCTTTTTTGAGGAAGGCCTGTATTGCTATGAATTTCCCTCTGAGCACTGCTTTCATGGCATCCCATAGATTTTGAGAGGTTGTGTCTTCATTATCATTTGTCTGGAGGTATTTTTTAATTTCTTTCTTGATTTCCTCATTGACCCACTGGTTTTTTAGTAGCATGTTGTTTAGTTTCCATGTAATAGGTTTTTTCTCATTTCTTTTCCTGTGGTTGATTTCTAGTTTCATGCCATTGTGGTCAGAGAAGCTACTTGAAATAATTTCTATACTCTTAAATTTGTTGAGGTTAGCTTTGTGCCCCAATATGTGATCAATTGTTGAGAATGTTCCATGCTCACTTGAGAAGAATGTGTATTTTGGTTTTTTGTTGTTTTTTTTTTTGGATGTAATGTCCTGAAAATGTCAATTAAGTCTAACTTTCCTATTGTTTCCTTCAGAATTTCTGTTGCTTTATTGGTTTTCTGTCTAGAGGATCTGTCCGTTGATGTGAGTGAGGTGTTAAAGTCACTAAGAAGAGGAGCGAAAGAAGCCAAATAAACAAAATAAGAAATGAAAAAGGAGAAATCACAATGGATACTGCAGAAATACAAAATACCATGCAAGAATACTATGAATAATTATATGCCAACAATAATTGACAATTTGACAATCTGGAAGGAATGCACAACTTTCTAGAGTCTAACAGCCTGCCAAAACTGAATCAAGAAGAAACAGACCAACTGAACAGACCAATAACTAGAAATGAAATTGAATATGTCATAAAAACACTCCCTACAAATAAAAGCCCAGGACCAGATGGCTTCACAGGCAAGTTCTACCAAACATACATAGAGGAACTGGTTCCCATCCTCCTTAAATTTTTCAAATGGTTGAAGAAGAAGGAACACTCCCAAAGACATTCCGTGATGCCACCATCACCCTAATTCCAAAACCAGACAAAGATACCACCAAAAAAGAAAACTATAGGCCAATATCTTTGATGAAAACAGACACAAAAATTCTCAACAAAATTTTAGCCAACCAAATCCAATAACATATCAAAAAGATCGTATACCACAACCAGGTGGGATTCATCCCAGGTTCACAAGGATGGTTCAACATATGCAAATCAATCAACATCATACACCACATTAACAAAAGAAAAGTCAAAAACCATATGATCGTCTCAATAGAAGCAGAAAAAGCATTTGACAAAGTCCAACAACCATTTATGATAAAAACTCTCACCAAAGTGGGTACAGAGGGAACATTCCTTAACATAATCAAAGCCACTTATGATAAACCCTCAGCAAATATTCAATGGAGAAAAATTAAAAGCCTTCCCACTAAAATCTGAAACAAGACAGGGATGCACACTCTCACCACTGTTATTCAAAATAGTACTGGAAGTCCTAGCCACAGCAATCAAACAAAAGAAATAAAAAGCATACAAATAGGAAGAGAAGAGATAAAACTGTCACTGTATGCAGACAATATGATACTATACATAGAAAACCCTAAGGACTCAACCCAAAAACTACTTGAACTGATCAACAAATTCAGCAAAGTAGCAGGATACAAGATTAACATTCTGAAATCAGTTGCATTTCTGTATACTAACAAGGAAATAACAGAAAAGGAATACAGAAATATCATATCCTTTAAAATTTCACCACAAAAAATCAAATATCTGGGAATACATCTGACCAAGGAGGTAAAGGACTTATATGCTGAGAACTATAAAACATTAATCAAAGAAATTAAAGAAGAGGTAAAGAAATGGAAAGATATTCCATGCTCCTGGATTGGAAAAATCAATATTGTAAAAATGGCCATACCACCCAAAGCGATCTACAGATTCAATGCAATCCCTATCAAATGACCCATAACATTTTTCACAGAACTAGAACAAACAATCCAAAAATATATATGGAACCACAAGAGACCCAGAATTTCCCAAAAGCAATTCTGAAGAACAAAAACCAAGCAGGAGGCATATCTCTTCCAGACTTCAAGCAACATTACAAAGCCACAGTCATCAAGACAGTGCAGTACTGGTACCAAAACAGACATACAGACCAATGGAACAGAATAGAGAACCCAGGAAGAAGCCCTGACACCTATGGTCAATTAATCTTTAACAAAGGCGGCAAGAATATAAAATGGGAAAAAGACAGTTTATTCAGCAAGAATTCTGAGAAACCTGGACAGCTGCATGCAAAGCAATGAAACTAGAACACACCCTCATACCTTGCACAAAAATAAATTCAAAATGCCTTAAAGACTTAAATATAAGACAAGACACCATCAAACTCCTGGAAGAGAACATAGGCAAAACATTCTCTGACATCGACCTTATGAATATTTTCTCGGGTCAGGCTCCCAAAGCAACAGAAATAAAGGCAAAAATAAACCAATGGCACCTAAGCAAACTGACAAGCTTTTACACAGCAAAAGAAACCAAAAAGAAAACCAAAAAGACAACTTACAGAAGGGAGAAAATAGTTTCAAATGATGCAACTGACAAGGGCTTAATCTCTAAAATATACAAGCAACTTATACAACTCAACAGTAAAAAAGCCAATGACCCAGTGGAAACATGGGAAAAGGACCTGAATAGACATTTCTCCAAGGAAGATATACAGATGGCCAACAAGCACATGAAAAAAATGCTCAACATACCTGATTATTAGAGAAATGCAAATCAAAACTACCATGAGATACCACCTCATACCAGTCAGAATGGCCATCATTAATAAGTCCACAAATAACAAGTGCTAGAGGGGGTGTGGAGAAAAGGGAACCCTCCTGCACTGTTGGTGGGAATGTGAGCTGGTACAACCACTATGGAGAACAGTATGGAGGTACCTTATAAATCTATACATAGAATTACCATGTCATCCAGCAGTACCACTCTTGGGCATATATCTGGACAAAATTTTACTTAAAAAACACACATGCACCTGCATGTTCATTGCAGCTCTATTCACAATAGCCAAGACATGGAAACAACTCAAATGTCCATCGACAAATGATTGGATTAGGAAGGTGTGTTATATATACACAAAGGAATACTACTCAGCCATAAAAAAGAATGAAATAATGCCATTTGCAGCAACATGGATGGAACTAGAGACTTCCATCCTGAGTGAAGTAAGTCAGAAAGAGAAAGACAAATACCATATGACATCACTCATATCTGGTAACTAATATACAGCACAAATGAACCTTTCCACAGAAAAGAAAACCACGGACTTGAGAATAGACTTGTGGTTGCCCGAGGGGAGGGGGAAGGAGTGGGAGGGATTGGGAGCTTGGGGTCAACGGATGCAAACTATTGCTCATGGAATGGATTTACAATGACATCCTGCTGTGCAGCACTGAGAACTATGTCTCAGCATGACAATAGGAGAAAAAATTATGTATACATGTATGTGTAATTGGGTCCCCATGCGGTACAGTGGAAAAAAAAGTATGTTGGGGGAAATAATAATAATAAATAAATTTTAGAAAATATTATAAAAGAATGTCTTTGTTCCACCAAAGAAAAAAGGTAATGTCAACAATATATTCTATGAGAACATAGAAGGTAAGGATATAAAGAGAAGTAAGGAAATGCCAAGCACAAAATTCAAGATTGTAGTAATCCCTGGGAGCAGAGGAGGAAGAAGGATACACTTGGAAAGAGGCACCCTGGCCACTTCATAGGTAATAGAACATCTATATGTATGTACATACACACACACACACACACACACACACACACACACACATATATATATATAAAACTGCCTTAGGGTTATTTTTAAAAAGTCCTACTTATCAAGTGATTTCAATATATCAATCCACAAAACAGCAGTTACAGTCCTAGCACTTGTCTAAAATCACATGCAACTAACTGCCTAACTGCAAAAAAAGATAACCCCGTCCTCCCCCAGTTCTCAATACAAACTATGAGCTTAGCCTTCTCAACTCACCACTAACAGCATCTCCATAAAGTTCTTGGTATTACAATAGATAGAAACCTCTAATGGCTGGACCCCTCCCAACTACTGTAGTCAAGATAGAGACCTAGAGCAGCATCCTACAGAAACAGGTCTTAACCAGACATGTGCCCTGTAGGGTTGCACCATGTTCCATAGGCCCATCACAAAAAAAACACAGTATTTTATCCTGTATTTAAATTAAAAATGAAGTCATGTAGCAGTATGTCAATTAGATTAAATATATTTTTAGAAATTCATACCAGAAGTTATTAAACTAAGCAAATCTGATACATCAAAATTTGGCTGTGGGATGCAGCTGGGCAGCTCTCACATTATTACAGTAATAAAAAAGCATTAGGTTTGTTGGTTTCTTTTAAAGTTAAGTTCAGCAGTTACTTATAGATCTAAGTATTCACCTACTCTGGCACAGCAGTTCCACACCTCCATATTTACCTAAAAGAAATGAAAATGTATGTTCACAAAAAATATGTCCATATGCCCACAAAAAGACTTGCTCAAGCAGCTCTTTGCATAATAACCAAAAACTGCAAACAATCCAAAGCCCTATCAACAGGCGACAGAATAAACAAATAGTGGTATATTTATACAATGAAACACTATTTTTTAAATTTTTTAAATTAACTTCTGATACACATAACAATGTGAATGCATTTTAAAATTTTATATTTAGCAAAAGAAGTCAGCTATAGTGCATACATTATACAAGTTAACGTAGATGAAGTTCTAAAAAAATTCCAGTTCAAACTTAAAATGATTAACATTTAAGCAACAATTGTCTATAGGTTTGGGAATCAATTGGAAATAAGCACAGGGCACTTTCTGGAGTGACAGAAATGTTCAGCATCTTTCTTGCCATTGTAGTCATATGGTCATTACCAAAACTCATGAAAAAAAAAAAAAACCTGCTTAAAAAAAAAAAAAAACTCATGAAATTGTACAATAAAAGTCAGTTCATTTCTCTCTATATAGATGTGTGTGTTTCTGTGCGTGTGCAGTGTGTGTGTGTGTATAAAATCTCAAAAGGACATTGAGCTTCAAATGTATCATATCAAGTGAAATACTTTATTTTGATAAAGGAACATTATTCCATCTCTAATCTTGAGAAAGAAATTTTTTTTCTGCTGTACTTGGCTAATTATAAGTGTATTTTTCAGAGAGCTTTTATGAGAGAAGCACCTGGGGAAATCATGTATAAAAGAAATATAGCTTATGTGAGAAGAAATTTTGTAAATACATTTTATAGTAAATAATAGATTCAAGAGTGGTTCCTTGTTGTCAAAAATTATTGGAAATGATCTGCTCTCATCAAGGTTCTCAACTAGTCATGAAACTAAAATGCAGTGACAAAGTACACTCATAAGATAGTGTTTATTCAACAGTGTAAGCTAGAAGGAATACAGAATAAAATCAGTGTAAGAGAGGAGAAACTAAGCCCCCAAATTTTAGTTTTATAGTGTAGTTTAAAAAATTATTTCCCAAGACAAAAATAATTAGTAAAATATGAGAAAGATAATTTAGTAGGTAAAATTCATTGTAAGAATTCCCTTCAAGGGTTAACTCCAAGCTCTACAGTAAAGATAAGAACAAAATCTAAAGTCAACATTTAAGACAGTGGGTAGTTCCACATGCAATCCTATGTTATATGAAGCAAGCCACATTAAAACTGGAATCTGGCCTATTCAACACCTTCCTCCATTTCCAACAGCACATGCACACACACACACACACAGTTTATTAAGTCTTTCTGGATCTAGGCGGGAAATTTAGCGACCACCTATTAAGAAATGAAATAGGTATAAAAGGCTGCAGCTTTCTTAGCAAGAGAAATAAAATTAAGCCCCGCGGTCTACATTGAAGATGGTATTTTGATTTGTTGCTGACATGAAAAGATTTGGACAACCTCTCTTCAAATACTCTATGTCCCAATGCTGTTTAGCATTTCTGATTAAGTTGGGATCAGATCTTAGCACCATCTAATTTCACTTTTATCAAGGAAGATATATTCTCAGTTGAAGTGATCTGAGGAACCTGGAAAACTAGTGGTAGAGGGAATAGAACGCATATGAGGACACACAGAAGATCCTACGCCCTCAAATTTAAGAATGTTTATAGAGAGAGAGAAATTTAAAGAATTACGCATAGAGGGTCAGCTTATTCATTTGTTCAATAAAGACCCACTGAGTCTAAGTACCATGAAGCCGAGTATTATTCCAGGCACATAGGAATGTTAGAGAACCAAACAAAGATCCCTGCCCTCATGTAGCTTACATCCTCGCTGGTGAAAACAGAGTTAAATAATAAACACAGCAATTAATTAAACCGTATAGAATATAATGTAATAAGATGATCTGTGTCTATGGGCAAAAATGTAGAATAGGGAGAGGGAGATTGGGACTGACAGATTTAGGGAGGGTTAAGACGTGCTCAATGCATACTATTGCATTTGGAATGGGTAAGCAATGAGGTCCTACTGTACAGCACAGGGAACTATATATTCAATCTCTTGGGATAGGACATGATGGAAGATAGTATGAGAAAAAATGTGTGTGTATATATATGTGTGTGTGTGTGTGACTAGGTCACTATGTTGCACAGCAGAAATAGACACAACACTGTAAATCAATTACACTGTAATAAAATTTTTCTAATTTAAAAAATAAAAATTTTTAAAAAGACTAGTGGTCAATCTATTGAGAAGGTGATTTAAAATACTTGATCTAGGAGTTCCCGTCGTGGCGCAGTGGTTAACGAATCCGACTAGGAACCATGAGGTTGCGTGTTCAGCCCCTGCCCTTGCCAGTGGGTTAACGATCTGGCGTTGCCATGAGCTGTGGTGTAGGTTGCAGAGGCTCCGGCATAGGCTGGCAGCTACAGCTCCGATTAGACCCCTAGCCTGGGAACCTCCATATGCCGCGGCAGCGGCCCAAGAAATAGCAAAAAAGACAAAAAAAAAAAAAAAAAAAAATACTTGATCTAAGTTTCAGTCCTTAGGAGTAGATCATTCATTGAACAGCCAAAACCAGATGAACATTTTAACATAGGTGTTTATCATAAGACTTATGTTTAAAACATTACATATCTCTGTATATTTACTTTCTCTTAATAGCAACAAAACTTTTGCCATAAACATTTTGAGATAAATGCTCTTTTAGGGGACATATTTTTAATCTGCTATTTTCAACTTGACCCTGAAGTTACCTGTTATATAATGCATTGACTAGAAATTATGAAATTTTGTATCTGTTCTTAACATTTTTACTCTTAGAAAAAGTGCTACGCAGAAGTAGGTGACATAAACATTCAACCTACTCACTGGAACTGTACTGTGTGCCATGCTAGATACTGTGGATGTAACAATTTAAAATATACAACCAATGACCTCAAAGATTTTGTAATCTAGTACCATTAATTCTGACACTTATTAATGCACCATCTTTATTACTGTACCAGGCACTGATCCAAGTTCTTTATATTCCCAGACTTCATGACAAGATTATGAAGCATAATTTTTTTTTGGATGATAAAACTAAGGCCCAGAGTAGTTCAGCAACTTGCTCAAAGCAACCAAGCTAGTTAGCTGAAAAGCCAAGATTTGAATCCAGGCAGTGTGACTCTAGAGCTTGCTCTCCAACAAGGTCAGCAAGGATATGGGACAGACTGATCAAGAGGATAAAAGAAAAACATCTGCAGGTGATATTTAAATTAGTCTAAAATGTGGCAAGTGTCAACATCCTCTTTTGAGCTGTTTTCAGTGGAAACCTGCATCTCAGCACTTTATTCAGCACGGATCCTGCAGCAGAGGTGGTAAACCATAGGAAGAACTTCAAGTGACTTCAAGCAGTAGTAAGGAGCATGGCTCAGATGGCATCAAGAGCTTAAGAGCCACTCTGCCATCACCCATCAGGCATGGTTCACACAGGTTGGAACCAAGTCCTTTCTTTCTTTCTTTCTTTCTTTCTTTGGGCTGCAGGTGTGACATATGGAGGTTCTCAGGCTAGGGGTCAAATCTGAGCTGCAGTTGCTGGCCTACACTACAGACACAGCAACACTGGATCCTTAATTCATTCTTATACTCTCCTTTCCACTATAGGCAAATTCCCCCAGAAATAGCTTTCTGTCACCGATGGTATTTACATTATGAAATTACATTTTGCAAAGTAATATGACTTTTATTTCTTTGCACATTTACATCATTTTTATTTTTCCTTTTAAAAATGTTTTCAATTAAAACTCTCCTGGATATGAGTACTTTATGTATTCAGTGAACCACCTCATACAAAGTTAAGAAATTTCTCTCAGTAATACTATTTCAATATTTTTAATAAGAACCAGTAAAGTGGCTATAAAGTTCAAACAGCTTTAGAGGAAAAAAATGCATTAGAATTGTGTTCTAAGATTAACATGTAAACACTATTGATCTACTTACCAAAGAAAAAATTAGTACTTTTTTTATAATGGCAGAGTAGAGCATGATCAAAGATTATTAAGTCTTGGATAAGGGATTTACAGAAATAAGAAATTAAAACAATCTATTAAGTTGACAATATCCTGCTTTTTTGCAATTTTCTGTTTAAACTATATTATTTGGTTGCTGCTCTATAGAGGAAATTCTCATATGAGGACAGATTCCGAGGTGTCACATTTGTATTATATATGTGTGTATTATTCAACATTTGCCATCAAATTGATATGAGATAAAATCGTAAGCAATATTTTTAAGATAAGCTCCACAGACTTTTTTTCAAGAGTGCATTAGTTGTGTTTTCATAGCAAAATCCAATGTGAATAGTAATTAGACTTCTGACAACCTGAACACCCAGGGTCAAATTCAATAAGGGAGATTGTCACAAAGTCCAAGCACTTTGTTCCATAGGTGAGATGTGTCCCCCAAGCAACTTTCTTCAGGAAGAAAACAAGGAAGTATTAGAAGCTGGTGTTCCAGGAAGGCAAAAACACCTGAAGAGAAAGGACAATATAATAAAAGCCTGGCCATGTAGAATCACATTCGACAGGCACTGACAACCCTAATGTTTTTTAAGGACCTCACAATACAATAGTTGACATTGATAACAATACACCCTAACCACCAAGAGGTGGTTAAATTGTACTCATTATTCACTATTTACCAAGAAGTAGGGATGCTATAGTCTCTGTTTGAATGGCTGGAAAGAATTTAAAAACTGGAGCACTTCAGTGTCCATGCTACTAAGTTCATGGGGCTCATTTCCCCCAAGATACCACACAAGGATGAGCCTTTTTAGGATATCAGAGGGAACTGGTGAAGACGCTAATTCAGAATCTGACAGCCAGGGTTCTAGTGTCTGCCACTTACTTTGGCCAATCTAGTAACCTCCCAAAGTCCCTTGCTTGTCATCTGCAAGAGCTCACTCACACTGTCATTCCCAACAAACAAGATATTTGTGAGGATTAAGAGAGGTTTTTGTGTGAAACACTGTCCAATTAGAAAGAGCCTCCTCAATGCTACATTATTACTGAATAAGTTTTCGTGACTAATTTATCCTTAATATAGTCATTAGATCAATCCAATGACGTCTTTCATAATAAAAATGATGACACCTCATTTCTATTTGAAAACCATATGGCGAGTAGAGAGCTTGAGTAATACTGATCAATAGTGACACAGCACAAAGAAGCTGGCTCCAGCACTGCCCACACATTTATAGAATTTATTTAAAGCTATTCGCTAAGCCCTATATTTGAATTTGGACAAATTAAACCATTGTCCTTCGCTATAATAAACCCAAAGCAAAGTAATCACCAATTTTTCATCACTGAATGCTGGCAGCTATGAGATAATCCACTTGCTTTAATATATTTAAATGAAAACTCAAAAGCCAAAGAAATTCATTGCAGTCTTCCCCCAACCTCAGCTCTTGTCCTCCTTTCCTTCAACTTAATTCCATATCCCTATTTGATGACCAAAGATCTCAGACCGGCATGCCCTCACTGCTAGGCTTTCCCTTCTGAGAATAACTGAAAGAAGGTACCAGAAATGCAGAATGGAAACCAGACATAGAGCAGAGATCAGGAAGGAGTTGGGGTTCTATGGGACAGGTAGCGCAGCTAAGGAAACTTAAATTCAGATCTCATGTTGGCTCTCTGAAGAGGTCTGTGATGAGGGAGGTAGTGAAGATGGTTTTAAGAGGCAACTTGTTTGTATCAGTTTTCCATTGCTGCCATAATAAATTACTACTAACGCAGTGGCTGAAAAAGCAGACATGTATTACCTTGCAACTCTATAGATTAACAAGTCGTAGACCTCACCAGACTAAAAATCAAGGTGTCCAGTTGCTTTCTGTAAGCTCCAGCCTCCTGGCCTTCTCCAGCTTCTACAGACCCACATCCTTTGACTCGTGACCTCTCTTCCTCCATCTTTTCTTTTTAATTTTATGACGGCACCCGTGGCATATGGAAGTTCCTGGGCCAGGGATCGAATCTGAGCTACAGCTGCAGCCTACCCCACATCTGCAGCAACACCAGATCCTTAACCCTCCGTGCCACAGTGGGAATTCCCCTCTTCCTCCATCTTTGAAGTCAGAAACGGCAGGTCATGTGCCTCCCACATTGCATCACTCTGACCTTCTCTTCTGCCTCTATTCCACATTTAAGGACCTGTGATTAAATTGGGTCCACCCCCATAATCCAGGACACTTCCCCCATGTCAACTTGAATCACATCTGCCGAGTCCCTCTTGCCATGTAACATAACACAGGTTCCACTGTTTAGGACTTGGACACCTTTGAGGCTTGAGGAGACATTATCTGCCTACCATGGTGCTATAGGTAAGAGGTGATTTGCCAAAAAGCTATCACCATTGCTTTCTCTCACTCTTGCTCCCCTCATTCAGCTTTCCACATGGCAGTTAAAAAGCTTGAAAACAGCAATCCCTGTATGTCTCTCCCCTGCTTGCTTAGACTCCTTCAGAGGTCTCTTGCCTTTGTGAATAAAACCCACGCTCCTTATCACAGACCACAAGGGTCTACATACTTTAGCCCAGTATATTTGAAACTTTTTGCACTGGTATCCACAGTAAGAAATTTATGGAATTCCTGCTGTGGCACAGTGGGTTAAGGATCCAGCATTGCCGCAGATGTGGCATAGAATGCAGCTGCAGCTCAGATTCGATCCCTAGCCCAAGAACTTCCATATGCTGTGAGTGTGGCCATAAAAAATTTATTTTTAAATCATAACACATACACATATATATACACATATGTTTGGGTCCCAAAACCAATATTTATCTTTACTATATACTATGCACTCTGATAACATTTTTTAAAATTGATTTTTAATGTGCTTGCAACCTACTAATGAACTATAATTTGGGGGTTGGAAAGCACTGATCTGGCCCTGCCTCCAACTTCTGGCATTGTATCATGTTCTCTCAGAACTAGACACATTGACCTCCTACATCAAGAGAAGCTCTGATAGAAATATTTTCCCTGGGACTTCACAGGGTCTGTTCCCTCACCTCATCTGGGTGTCTGATCAGTTGTCCCTTTCTCCAAGAGACTTCCCCTGACCACCCCACGTCTAATAATCCTTCTCCTCAACCCCAGTATTGGGTTTTGTTTGTTTGTTTGTTTGTTTTTGGTTGGTTGGTTTTGTTTTGTTTTTCAGTCTTTTTAGGCTGCACACACAGCATATGGAAGTTCCCAGGCTAGGGGTCGAATTGGAGCTGCAGCTACCTACACTACTACTCATGGCAATGCTGGATCCCCAACCCACTGAGTGAGGCCAGGGATCGAACCCGTGTCCTCAAGCATCCTAGTTGGGTTCTTTACCCTGAGCCATAATGGGAACTCCCCAGCATCATTTTCTAGCCCTGATTTGCCTCCGCTTTTCTTCACAACACTTACTACTGCTTTGCATGTTACATCCTTGTTTCTTCTCTCCCCCTAAACTGAAAGGTCTGCTAGGACTGTCTTGTTTACTGACATAATCCTAGTGCTTGAACTAGGACCTTCTAAAGCAGAGGAAACACTCAAAGCTTAGTTATAGAATGGATAAATATCAGGTAAATGAATAAATGGATTGGTAGATCTAAGACTATATGAGTTATTGGAAGAAATTATAAATATCATTACACTATAATTTATGTAATTAAGTATAAACATTGGTATTATGCTTTATTGGTATTATAAACATGACGCCAGATACCATGCAGAAGCATCTTAAATTAGTCACGTCTAGTTGTTATATGACTCTGTGAGGTAGTTATTTTTACAGATAGGGAAACTGAAGCTGGGAGAGGTTGGGTTTGTGTTCCAGGCTTAATATGGTCTATAACAAGAACCAATTTTTTACATATTTAACATTTGTTGTCAGGTATTGTTCTAAGCATTTTACATGGAGGCACTGTTATTATTCTCATTTTAGAGGTTATTTTGTTTAAAATAATAATCCATAATCATTTTCCAGGTTATTGTTGGGAATAATAATCTGTAAAACCCCAATTTTATAGATTGGGAAGCTGAGGCCCAGGACTTGCTCAAAGTCAAGCAGTTAGTAAGAGATGGCACCAGAAATCCAATGCAGGCAGTCTGGGACGAGAGTAGCTGCTCATACACATCTTTGCTGCTCAAAGTAGGGTCTAGGTGGGAACAGCAGCAGCACTGCCTGGGAGCTTACTAAAAATGCAGATTTCATGGGTCCCGGCCCCAAGCCTGCCTTCTAGCACCATCCCCAGATGATTCACACACACAATAAAGTTGAAAAGCTCTGCTCTAAACATACTGCCCCTCAGGCAGGCAAGCAGAGTTGGAGAGAAATAATTTTATGACAACTGGACTAGAATATAAATGATATTTTAACTGGAAGCATTAAGTATAATCGTACATGAAGTATAATGACAGAAGTATAGTAATCTAAAATAAAGCTAAAGGAAATTACTGAACTGCAAAATAAGTGACTATTTACTCTAAAATACTATATTCCTTTGGGTAAAAAAAGAAAAAAAAAGATTATGAAGTACATTAAGAGATTGGAACCATTATATCTGCCTTATTCTTAACCCCATGTCTCAACTTTATCAACTGACTCGCTGCTACAGAAGATGAAATGTTAAAATTGCTCCCGTTTTCCCTCCTTCATTCTCTTTTCCCTTCATCCACATTTATCTTGGAATTTTACTGTTTGTTTTCACTAAAATATGTAATATTTCCATTCCACCACACAACCATAATCCCCTAGTTATTTAATCTTAAATCAATATTTCTTTGGGTTCAGTGATCCCGCATGTGCCTTTATCATATCTTCTCCATTTCTGAGTTCATTATTTTGATTCGCCATTTGACTGGCTGGGTTGTGTTTTTTGTTTGTTTGTTTGGTGTTTTGTTTTGGCTTTGGCTTTTTTGCTTGTTTGTTTTTGTTTTGTTTTGTTTTGGTTTTGGTTTGGTATGTTTCAGTTTGGTTTTTATCAAGGAGTGCTTTTTCAAAGGAATCACAGGTATCATATTCCATAAATTCTTTAACCTTTAAGACTGTTTACCTGCTGCTTTTGTAAATGAACGAGAACTTGACCAACGATATTATCTGGGGAGCACACACTCCTTTGGACTCTGTAGGCGCTGCTTCCTTGTCTCCCAGTGCTGTATGTGGGAAAGAAGTCTGAAGCCATCCCAAGCACAGACCTCTTGCAGTTGCGTTACTTCTCCCCAGAAGTACTTCTTTTTTTAATTCAACTTCTGTTTTTCACTTTTGACAGTTTTGACATGTTATATGTTATATATGTCCTGATATATATATAATATATTATAGCTACTTAAGCTGTAAGTAGAATATGTCCTGATCTAGATAGCTACATATATTTTTCCCTGGCATAGTATTTTCAGTGTGGTCCTTTGGTTCCTTACTTTTTTATTTTATTTTAGGAGAATCTTGAATTATTGTTCAGAACACTTTCTCTTCCAGGTGTTAGTTTCTCTCTTGTTAGGGACAGGACTCCTATTTGGAACCCTTTCTTGATCATAGAGGACACCTCCTCTCTAATTGCTTTAGTTTATTTTATTTTTTTTCAATCTTCACATTCACTGAAACTAACTCAAGCTTCTCCTTCATGCTAGTGATTTGATTTTAAGCTTTGTCTATTCTGCCACTTGCTGTTTGGGGTTTATTTGTTATCTGTAATGGAATTGTGTTGGCACTTCAATCACTCTTTCCCTCTAATTGTATTGATTTAATATAATACCTTGGGGCTCTTGTTTTATCAAATTCATATCCTTATTAGATTTTTCCAGAGCATGAAGCACACGTATGGCATATTCTTCATTTCCTTGTGTTAGGCTTAATTTTAGATTCTCTTCAGCTGTGTTTTACATGTTACATTCCAGTTGGTTGGTTTCTTTTTGCTTATTTTATATTGGTATAGTTATCCTGCCCTCTCTTTTGCTATGCCC
Organism: Sus scrofa; assembly: GCF_054392235.1. NCBI lineage: Eukaryota > Metazoa > Chordata > Mammalia > Artiodactyla > Suidae > Sus > Sus scrofa. Next base: position 110,832,557 of record NC_139385.1, on the reverse strand, counting down.
AAGCCTCAGTAATGCAGTGTGGAAATCTCCATATATAACCCCCAAAGTTATCATTTTATTGCCCAATAATTAAAACTGTAGGATATTAACCTGTATCTAACACTTGCCATCATACTTCAGCTGGACCCATCCTGCTGATTCCCTCATTAATGAGTTAAATAATCTTAACTTTGGGGGTTATCACTTCTACTAGATGGAAAATACATCTCTACCAAATAAGTCTTTTTTCATATCATCAATTTTCTGCGAATAAAGATGTAACTTCACAGAGTCTCAGCCGTAATCAACAGTAAATAGTAAGTCACCCAAGACTGAACCAGGAAGAAATAGAAAACAGACCAACTACCAGTTCTAAAATTGAATCAGTAATTTTAAAACTCCCAACAAATAGATGCCTAGGACCAGATGGCTTCACAGGTGAATTCTGCCAAATATTTAGAGAAGAGATAACACCTATCCTTCTGAAACTATTTCCAAAAAATTTCAGAGGAAAGAACACTTTCTGAAATCAATCTATGAGGCCAGCATCACCCTGATACCAACACCAGACAAAGAAATCAGGAAAAAAGAAAAATACAAGCCAATATTACTGATGAACATAAATGCAAAAATCCTCCACAAAATACTCGTAAACCAAACAGTAAATAGTAAGTCAGAGGTACATTCTGCTAAAGCTACACTGACCAATGTAGGAACCACTACACACATGTTTAAATTAATTAAAGTTAAAATTCAGTTTCTCATTTGCATTTGCTACATCAAGTGCTCCATAGCCACATGTGGCTGATGGCTACTATATGGGGCAGCATATAGACATTTTCATCAGCACAGAGAGTCCTTTTGGGCTGTTCACTCTTAGACAATATTCCGGTATGACACTGAAAGGACATGTTGTCATCCTTTTATTTTATTTCCAAGTTTAGGATCAATTTTCTTAACGGTAGAAATACTAATGATAATTATAGACTCCTTGAGAAAATTGTATCTTACGTTTCTCTCTGCTTTTTTTCAGATCTCAAGTCCAATTTTATACCTCCCTGTCTATAGGTGATACCCTAAGTTGAGAAATTAAAGTGACCCCAGGTTAGCAGTACACTGTAAGATCTGGCAGAAATCACATAATTTTTTTGGAATTTTGTTTTATTTTAACAACTTTATTGAGATACAAAAGCTGTACATGTTTAATGTATACAACTTGATGAGTTTGCAGATATCATGAAACCATCACTGTAACTATTCCAGAAACACATTCATCCACCTCCAAAAGTTTCCTCCTGCCCTCTTTGTTTCTTGTTATTGTGCATGTCAAAACACAACCTGAAATCTACCTTTTGGCAAATTTTAAAGTAGTCAGAATAGTACTATTATCTTACTTGAAAGTTTGATGTGTTACAAAACAGAAACAGACTCACAGACAGAAAACAAACTTACAGTTACCAAAGGGGAAAGGGGGGGAGGAATAAATTAGGAATTTGGGATTAACACACACACACTACTATATACAAAAGAGATAAGCAACAAGGACCTACTGCATAGCACAGGGAACTATATTCAATATCTTGTAATAACCTATAATGGAAAAGAATACATGTATAACCGAATCACTTTGCTGTCCGCCTGAAACTAACACAACATTGTAAAATTAACTATAATTTTAAAAATGGTTAAATTTTTTTTAAAAAGGACAACCCATACACAAAAAATCTGATGTGAATCATCTTATTTTATTCTCCAGTCTAGAAAGATAGTGAAAATTTCCTAGTAAAGTTCTTACACTACTACTCTTTTAGCATAAATTACATTATCTGAAAATTTATCACAAATACAATTTGAACTTTTTCCATAAAACTTCCAGGAAGCAAAGGACTTCTGGGCAACACATAACATGAATGATAACATCTAATATTTGTTACATGACTTACAGTTGACAAAATGCCTTTGGAAACAAAAATAGAGCTAGTCTCTCTTCTGGGAAGGCCTGATTACACAGCATCAACTCCTTAAAAAGCTGGCACATGGCCTCCACATGTTACTTCCAGAAAAACTGCCCAGTGAATGATGAGTCACCTTCAACTTGTACAGATCAGCCATTTCACCTCTCCTCTTTAGAGTTAATGTCCTTTTATATGTCTCTTTCTATTACAGTGTTAAAGAAAATAGGAGTTCCTGTTGTGGCTCAGCAGGTTATGTACCCAACCAGTATCCATGAGGAGGCGGGTTCGATCCCTGGCCTCGCTCAGTGGGTTAAGGATCCAACGTTGCCACAAGCTGCAGTGTAGGTTGCAGATGTGGCTTAAATGTGGTATTGCCGTGGCTGTGGGATAGGTCTGCAGCTACAGCTCTGATTCTACCCCAAGCCTGGGAACTTCCGTATGCCCCAGGTGTGGCTGTTTAAAAAAAAGAAAAGAAAAGAAAATGGATGTGAATACTGTTTGCACAACTTATAAGCTGTGTGACTCTGTGCAAGTTACTGACCCTCAGTTTCTTCATCAGTAAAACTGAAAACAGAAACACCTACCCTGGGAGTGCTCTGAGGGCCGAATGATATAAATGTTTGTTTACTCTTACACGGATTTTATTATGCTTCATGCATTCCTTAGTGTCCTTGAATTTATCCATTACTCAAAAACAGAAAAGCCCTTGCATAGAATCAACCATTTTATGTGTAGGTACATTGCTTACTGTTTCCATATAAAGGGGTTGTTGCTTTAATGTCTTTTTATTACTAAAAAAGCTAATTATGATCAAAGAGCATGGTCCATATGATAGCCATTCTTCGGAATATACTAATTTCATCTTTGACCTAGTATGTGGTGAGTATTTATAAACATTTCACCTGTATTTTGAAAAAATATGTATTCTCTATATTTTTAAGGGGCAGGAATATGTCTAAATTTCTATATATTTATACCTGTCTCTATATATACATATATATATTAATCAATCTTGTTAGATGTGTTGATAAACTCTTCCACATTTTTTTTTCATCTTTTTGCCATTTCTTGGGCCGCTCCCCCGGCATGTGGAGGTTCCCAGACCAGGGGTCTAATAAGAGCTGTAGCCGCCAGCCTACGCCAGAGCCACAGCAATGCGGGATCTGAGCCGCATCTGCAACCTACACCACAGCTCACGGCAACGCTGGATCCTTAACCCACTGAGCAAGGGCAGGGACCAAACCCGCAACCTCATGGTTCCTAGTCGGACTCGTTAACCACTGCGCCACGACAGGAACTCCATGTTTTTCTACTTATCTATTTTGGAAGAAGTCTATTAAATATTGCACTGTGACTGTGTACTTTATCAATTTATTCTTGCATTTCTGTCCAGTCTTAGTTTATATATTTTGGAACTAGGTTATTAAGTGCACATAATAATACAGCACATTTGCTATGCCACTATTTGGGGACAGCCTACTGGTAAACTCTTTCATGCACAATTATCTTTTTTATTCCTAGTATTTCTCTATGACTTAAAAATCTATTTAGTTAGTTGTTAGTATTATAAAAAGTTTCCTTCAGTCGCAATTTGTCTATGTGCTTTTTCCATTTTCTAACTTTCTTTCAGATTTTAGCCATAAAATCTGACTCATAATCAGAAAAAAATGTGTCCTTTCAATCTGAAATTTTCTTTTAACAAATTTAATCTATTTACAATTACTATTATTGACATTCTTGAGTTTTTTTCATCTGATTTTGCCTTCTCCACAATCTGAATCAGATTTCAAGGGCAAAGAGTTGAATAAACCAGGTTTTTCATTTTATATCAAATTACCACTAGTTGCACATACTTAATTTTGGGTTGTTTTTTTTTTTTTTCCATTTTCCTCCTTCATATATTACCCATCTCATATGATTAGAATTCATCCTTAATAAGTCTAACATGATTACAAAAAAGTAGTTGTGTTTTGATACGTAATTCTTCCAATTTACATAAATAGCACTGTACCTTAAATCTCATTGTTTCTTACATTTTTCAACCAATAGTGTTTTTATGATCCATCTGTGCACCTATTTGTATCTCTTGTTTGTTTAAGCTAAATACTATGTATTACTTCATAATACGCTACCACAACATTTTCTTTTTTTCTTTTTAAGGCTGCACCCATGGCATATGGAAGTTTCCAGGCTAGGGGTCAAATCGGAGATGCAGCTGCCAGTCTGCACCACAGACACTGCAACACCAGATCCAAGCCTCATCTGCAACTTACATCACAGCCCACCACAACACCAATCCTTAACCCACCCACCGTGAGGCCCGGGATCAAACCCAGGCACTCATGGATACTAGCTGAGTTTGTTACCACTAAGCCATGACAGGAACTCCTATTTTGCTCAGGTTTCTATTGGATTTCCTAAATTTCCTCAGTGGTTTTGGTTTTTTATGAATTCTAACTATTAACCTCTTGACAATTTTAGACATCACAAATTTTTTTCCAAACTTTCATCTGTCTGTTAACTTTGTATGTCCTCAGCAGAACAATCAGTCAGTCTTTATCTCATAGTTTTTACTTTCAGGATCTTTCCTAAGAAGTCTTTTTTGCCCTACACTACAGAAATATTCCCTTACATTTTCATCTATTAATTTTACGGTCATATATTTACCACTGGGCTCTTTAAATCATCTAGAGTGCAGAGATTCAGCTCTATTTCTCTTCATTTGGTATACTAAAATAGTTATCCCCACATATCTACAAAACAAATGAAAATTTCAGTGGAATCTTGATTAGGATTGTATTGCACATATACAAAAATTTTAGAAGAATTGACACCTTTGCTGTATTAGGTTGAACTCTCTTTGAACATCCTAAGATTTATTAAGATCTTCTTTTATGTCCTTTAATATAACTTGAATATTTTCTCTGTAAATATCTTGGGCATATTTTTATAAATATGTTGTTAGATACACCATAAATTTGAATAATAAATTGTAAACAGTAATTATAATTAACAATTATAAATAATTGTAAATTTTAAAGAGTAGTAGATTTTCTCTTATTTTAAATTTATGACTGCTATAAGAATATGAATGATATTTGTAGGTTGACATTATATGTAACAACTTGGCAAACTCTACTTTTTGTTATGTATTTTCTGCTGATAATGTTGGCTTTTTAGGTGTGCAATTAAATCAATTACAAATAAAAACAGCTGTATTGTTTTCCTTATACTCTGACATATAACTTCTTTTCATGCAACTTTGGTAAGAATATCTACTATGATAAAAGGCATAGTTCTCTTGTCACTAATTTAATGGGACTCTATATGTATAAAATTTCTCCATTACTATAATTTTCACGTAGTGTTAGACATATAGACTTTATCAAGTTAAGGAAGTTTCCTTATATTCCAGTTTACCTGGAAGTTTTAACATAAAGAGAAGTTGAATTTTATCCAAAAATGCTTTTGTTCATCCATCAAGACAAGCATGTGATTATTCCATTAGTCCATGAAAGGAGTAAGTTACATTGATTGATTTTCTGAGGTTGAACCACTTCCACTCTTCAGACAAAATTTTACTAATCACACATTAATTCATTGTTAGATTCAGGTAAGAAGTATTTTGTTTAGGATTTGTATACTAGTGATCATAAGAAAAACTGATATTAAGTTTTTATTGCACAGTTATTCTCAATCAAAATCAAAGTTTTACTAAGTTCAAGAAATGTGGTGAACACCTTTTCCTCTTTTTTAGCTATATTGTAATTTTAATAAACTAATTATCTGTTCCTTGAAAGTCTGATAAAATTCATTCATTAAACATTTAATCTTTTTATTTTGTTTTTAATTTTTTTCTTCTTTCTTTCCTATCATTGTCTGATAGAATTTCTTAATTCCCTCATCCCCCGCTACTGGTTGCTGACTTGATTTCTTTCTACTTTTTTTTACTTACCGCCTTTACATTTTGAACATGCAAACATACATAACAAAGTCTGAAATTAATGTTTATGTTATCCCCCTAAACAACATAGACTCTACTCTTCCTTTGCACCAAACCCTCATCTTCCATGATGTTACTGTGGGATGTATTGCTTCCACTTTATCATTCAAATGAATTTTATTTTTATAGTCAGTGCTTATTCAGATTTATCAACACCTTCAGCAATATCTGAGTTCTCTGTGCTTTTTTGCTTCTAAGTCCTTTCTTCAGAGTTTAATTTCCTCCCTCCAGAAGGACATTCTTTTGTAGTTCTTAGTGCAAGTGTCTTTAAATAATAAATGTTCTATTCTTGTGCATCTGAAAATGTCTATATTTTATCTTCACTCTTGTATTATAGTTTAACTTGGTATAGAATTCTACATTATTTTCACTCAAAACTTCCCAACTATTTTTCCACTTTCCTCTGCAGTCTACTGTTGATAACTGTCAGCATGCAATTAGTTTTTCTCCCTGGCTGTTTTTACAGTTTTGTCTATGCTTTAAATTTTTTCTATAGTTTTCACCATAGGATGTCTGTTTGTAAATGTATTTCATATTCTTTAGAACCTAGGTGCTTCTTCAATGTAGGTATTACTATATTTCTTCAGTTCTATATAAAACTAGGCGTTATATCCTGTATTATTACCTCTGTCTTATCTTTCTGTTGGGCCTCCTCATTCTGTCCTCCATATTTCTCAGCCAATACTCTCTATCCTTTTATCTTTGGGGTCAGCACACTAGGTTACTGTATGTTACCTCTTCCAGTTGGTTATTTATCTCCTTCCTGTACTTAATATGTTGTTTAAGCCATGTATTATTTACAATTTTCATAACATTTTTTATTTTTAGAAGTTCTACTTGATTTTTTTCAAATCTACAGGTTCTTTTCTGTATCATCAGTTCATATGTATTATGGTTTATATGCCTTCATTAAGCTCAAAAGCCCTTTAAGTACACTTATTATATAAAATCTTTCAGATTGTTCTATTTTCTGTACTTTGAGTATGAATTCTCCTATTTCTTGCACCAGCTACTTTCTGTCATGATGTGTAATTTTCTCACATAATTTATAATTTTAATTATGAGCTCATTTCAGTTAGGGTACTAAGATGTCTTAATGGCTCTGTTTTATGGAATTATCCATGTATAGTAGTTTAACATTTACTTCACTGAGGACTTCAAAAATTTTAATAATTTCTCAACTGTGGTTCCAATGCTACAATAGTAAAATAAATTAACATAAGGGATTTTATTTCTTATAATTGCTTTTTTTTTAACTTCATGTGTAGCCTCAGGCATCCAGAAAACTTCCTTGCTATCTCCTTAGTTTTCTCATCTCTTTTCCATGGTTGGGGTAGCTATCTAATCTTCCATGCTTTATGCAAGAGCTCCGCTCAAACTCTCTGCAGCCTAAGTCTATACAGCTTGCTCTGTTGCTCTGGCTTTGGGTTACTTCTCTATTTTCACACTTAGTTATCCCACTTTTTAAGCTCAGCTTTCATTATTATTATGTTGTTGTTGTTATTGCTTTTATCCAGCATGTATCTATCTGTGTTTGTAGCATGAAGGGTACTGACTACATCAGTTTGATCCACTTTGTTGTTAGAAGTTCCATTTGCATGCCTTGTTATATGTAGGAGTTAAGATCCTTTTCTATTTCTGCTGTCCTGACTCCTAGTTCTCAAACCTAGTCTTCATTTGAAATGTCCCACTCAGTTATTCCCAGCACTTACTCAACTGCCTTAAAGACATGCTTGGAGAAAAGCAAAGCCAAGTCACTCAGATGTTTTTGAATTATTTGAATCTGAACTTCTATGTACTCTTCAATCCCTAAGTTTTTTCATTACTTTAGGAGACTAAGGGAGTGACTGTTATTTTTTATCCAAAAATACATTTTCCTTGGATCCTTCAGTAATGCCATTGTTAGGTCTTATGCACAACAACTGGATATTTCCATATCCCTTTCGAGAGGGTACCTGTCTAATTAAGAGCACTTCAAGACCTAGAACACAGATAATGTGCTTTACAGAGAGGCCAATTAAATGACTGTTTTTGTTGTTGCATTACAAACACAATCAGAAATAAAATGAGGATTTAAGCTCATATGCAAAAGGAAGTTCTGTTGTTTTTAACATTCTTCTGAAGTATGATGCCCTCTGACCAATATAAGGTAGCATTTCACACAAAGCAGTATATTTAAGTATTCAACTCAACATAGTCACCCTTGGGAGAAAGAAAAGCCCTGTTAGTACCCAATAAGTGAGAAATATTACATTATTGCATATGCTATATATTATTTATGCATACATACCCATAATGCCTCATTTTGAAAGTTGTATTCTATCCAAAGACAAAAGTAAGTTGGGTTGTGATCTAAGATACATAAGAAAAAGATGAGTATGAAATAAACAAGCCACTCTACAAATATTTGTCTATAATTCTTCAGGATGTTAGTGAAAGACTGCATTTCAGTAAAATATTCTGTGGTTTCATCAGTTACTTAAGTATTTGTTCATCATTAGCCCTCTAGCTATTTTTAATAAGGTCTTTTTTGTCAAAAAATATAAATAATGTGGGTCATTGCCTCCAAATAAATAATCACTATGTATTGTAGTAAGAACAAATATTATGTTTGTATATTTGAATGATTGATCTCTCTCTCTCTCTCTCTCTCTCTCTCTCTCTCTCTCTCTGGCTGTGCCTACAGCATGTGAAAGTTCCCAGGCCAGGAAGCAAACCTGTGTCACAGCAGCAACCCAAGCCACAGCAGTGACCATGCCAAATCCTTAACCCGTGAAGCAGTGATGGAATTGTGAATCACCTCTCTTCTCTAGAAAAAATTTTATGTCTTTGTTTTGTATGTCTTTATACATTCTTTACCTCCTGCCTTCACTAATTAATGCAGAAAGTTCAGGCTTCACAGGGACTCTTGAGCCTCCTTATATTGTAAGTAACTTCTAAATCCCACAAGGATGGCTCCTTCCACACTCACATATCTTTCTACTGGTGCATCTTCTACTGGTGTAAGAATAAGTGCCTACTCAAAGGCTTTTAACAGCAGCCTTTGGTCCATGCTTTGTCTTAGTCAAAGTAGAAAAAGGAATAGATGTGCAGGCAGATTCAGAGAGCTCTCTGTTCCCCCACTCTGCTCTGTTGCCTCTCCCCTCTATTTCTATACATCTATGTCTCTCTCTTCTTTTAGGGGACTGCAGATCTGTTAACAATGAGTGGAAGGATTAAAGACATTGATTTTTGGCTCTCTACATGTACCTGATTCACAAACTTTTCATGTTTACAAAGAAAAGGCAGATTCTCATAACCAAACACAGCAGAAATTATATCGCTCCAATACAACCCTGTTGTTGAATTAGTCAACCCTTATGGTCTTTCTAGAAGGGTAGCTCCTCATATACATTTTCTAGTGGCAAAGAAACTCACCTGTTGATTTGGCAGATGAAAAGGATGACAGCTATTGTAAATAATACAGAAAGCCTATATGCTGGATCAACATACACAGTAATCAAAACTCCTCGTTTGAGCAACATGCCAGAACTCATCATCCAAATTATTATATTTGTTTTTATCTCTTTCTAAGTAGGCAGCTTGGAATGTATCTTTACTGTTCTCATGGGCAATGTTGCCTTTGCTCAGAATGTGTTAGGAACTTCCCTTTCAGAACTGGCTTCATGGCCTGGTACACATGGTTTGAACAGCCTCTGGGGTAGCAAATCATTTCATGGAAGCACTGTTCTTATTCCATTTCATTTTTTAAGATGTAAACATTGTTTGGAGCCAGTTGAAATAGGTGTTCAAGGTGGGTGATATATTTAGGTTTGCTCAAATACCAGGTAGAGAGACCGTGAGATAATGGGAGTATTTGCCTAGTGTACCTCATAAACTGATTCTGAAGCTATAACGAATATAAAAATTATTATGGAAACAGCAGCATCATAGCAACCAAAACAAATACTCTCAGTGCAACCTCTTCAAAAGGCAACACTCCTCCTCTTCAACAGTTTAAGTACTGTTGTATCTTTTGTGAGAGACAACTTTTTTATGATTCATATATTCATTCTCTTTTAAAAATATTTAAAGAGGTTTTCTGAGGATATTTTTTCTGTTCAAGTTGTATGGAATTTTTAAGATCTGTTTTCAAGGAGTTCCCACTGTGACGTTAAGGATCCAACGTTGCTACAGCTGTGGCGTAGGTCTTGGCTGCGGCTCAGATTTGATCCCTAGGTCCCTGGCTTGGGAACTTCCATATGCTGCGGGGGCAGATGAAAAAAGAAGAAGGAAAAGAAAAGATCTGCCTTCAAAATATGTTTGGGCACTATTCAAGGAAGGTAAATGTTTTCTGGGAGGACAGCTAGGATGTGATCATTGAAGTTTTATTTACTGCAGAGTAGGTTGCCTTGGCTGCATAGAACATGCAAATATTTGTACAATGTTCCCTTTCCTGAGGCAGAGAGGTGGAGTGAAATTAACAGGAGATGCTACAAACTTGGAATGAAAGGGTGTCAACTCTAGCTCTGGCTAATCTTTTGATTAAGTGACTTAAATATCAGTTTGTTTTTCCATCAATGATGCTTATCAGCCTCTGAGGATTTGGGGAATTAAGTGAAGTGACTTTTGAAAGCCCTACAGAATCAAGTTGGAGCAGAAGACAGATCCCTAGAGCTCTGAATGGGGAAATCCAAAAATACTATTGTGAACCAGTAATTAGAGTTTAGCTCCCTTTTAGCCTCTGACCCACTCTCTTCACTTTCAGCCTTTGGGAAAATGCTGAAATGCTGGATAAGCACAAGGATCACTGAAGCACAGGACTCAAACGCTCACAACCGAAAACCTGAAACATCAAGAGTTTCTGGAATTGTTATTATAATCAGCAATCACAGTAAACATTGCCACAAGAGACACCAGCTAGTACTGGAAGACAGACAGTATAAATGTGACACCGTATATAGCTTATCTACATATGTTTATTTTTTAACTATATTTTTTTTTAAAAATCTGGAAGTATACAGATTGATCTATATTTTAGATAGGTAGATGGATGGATAGATAGATACATATCATGAGGAAAAGAGGCTGTGATGTGGAATTATTTTTCCTTTTTTTTTTTTGCTTATTTGTATTTTCTAATTTTTCTAAGAGGAACACACAGGAATACGAATAACTTCAATTCTCATAAAAAATAAAATACTCAGTGTAAGAGGCATTCCTGTGCAGAAGTGACACCAGAGCATAGGTCTGTTACCTCTATCTACTCGCCCCATAATGGGCTGCACAAAACTGCCAGGCTCGTGTGTCCTGGGGATTATGCTCTGGATCATCTTGCTTATTTAGCAAAATTTTCAAATCAGTCAATTGTCCATATAAAAGTTGATTAAAGGGCTCATTCATTATACTGAATTTAAGGTTGCTTATTCCTGTGCAACTGGAATAACAATGCAAATAAAATACAGAGCCTGCATTGCTCTCATCATTCACATCTATCCAAGCTAATTAAAAATAGATTTTTTTCTCCAATTGTTTTGTACTCAGAAAAATTAAGGTTCTTGTTTGTTCTCTTTGTACCACCAAGAAATAGCATGTACCTGAAGATTGCCAACCTTAAAATATGGTGCATTTAAGTCTTAGAAACTGGAACTACATTTAGTTTCTCATTTTTTCCATCTTTATTTCATTGTTCAATGCCAAAATGTTCTTTGGAGAGTACACAGAATAAAAGACCACATCCATTTCCAACAACTTACAGAAGAGTGTGAATCTCAATGAGCTTTGCAAAGGGCACAGTGGAAGAGAAATACTTTTGAGTGAATTACTATGAAAAAAAAATGCAGTATGTGAGAACTTCTGTTTGACAGTTTTTGACTGAAAAATTATAAGGTATCCATGTTATTTCTCAAAGTAGTCATTTTCTACAAATTAGACACTGGTTCAAATACTCTTTTTAAATGGCATTGCTTGGAGGTAAGCTTTTTCTGGGGGGAAAAAAGCCCCACTAAAGTATAGTCTGGCATTATCACTGGCCTAATGGTCCATTAGCTTTACACACCATAATTTAATAAAAAGGATTTTAGAAAACTTTCAAAGCAATGTGAGTGAGGAGGTGGGAGGGTGGGTGGGAGATGAGAAGGATAAATGAGGCATGCTGCCGTGGTATTATTTTAGCAGATTTTCCAAAAGAAATTATTTGAGCTCATTCTTAGCTTTCAAGGCATCATTTGGAAAATATATGCTGCCTTTGAATGAAATGCAGAATTTTAGATTAATATATGTCCTTCTGTTGGAGTGAAATAAAAAAATCTTGGTTTCTATAAATATTACCTATCTATGAAACTGGCATTTTTCAGGCCACTAAATCTAAGAGGTCTTACCCAAGGTCACTGTGGAGGCAGGATTTTAGCCCCATGACCTTTCATCCCTGAATATCGACTATGTTAGTTGTGTCATTACATACAGCATATGTAATTAAGGTGCCTAATCAGTTGACCAAACTAGGGAAATTATCCTGGAGTATTCAATGAGCCTAAGCTAATCATGAGATCTTGAAGGCAGAATTCTGGAGTTCCTGTCATCGCACAGCAGAAACGAATGTGACTAGTATCCATGAGGTTGCGGGCTCGATCCCTGGTCTCACTCAGTGGGTTAAGGATCTGGCATTGCCGTAAACTGTGATGCAGGTCAAAGATGCAGCCCAAATCTAGAGTGGCTGTGGCGTAGGCCAGCAGCTGTAGCTCCAATACAACCCCTAACCTGGGAACATCCATATGCCGTTAAGTTCAGCCCTAAAAAGCAAAACAAACAAACAAAAAAAGAATTCTTTCTCTGGCTGGTAGCAATGAAGAAGTCAAAGATTCAAAGAATGAGTAGTACTTGCTATGCCATTTTTTATTTGAAGATAAAGGGAGCCCATGTTAAGTAAATAAGAATCTCAGCTCTACCATATCAAGCAACTGAATTCAGCCAACAGCCTTAATGAGTTTAGAAGTGTAATCTCACCCCAGAACTTCTGAATAGGAGTCCAAACTAGCCAGTTTATTGATTTCAGTCTTGTGAGGCCCTGAGTAGAGGATGCTTCTAGGCCACACTTTCCCTAAACTTCTTTAACCTTTTTTTTTTTTTTTTTTAATGGCCACACCTGCAGCATATGGAAGTTTCCAGGCTAGGGGTCGACTCAGCACTGCAGCTGAGGCCTGCACCACAGTGACAGCAACACCAGCTCTAAGCCACATCTGCAACCTTCACCACAATTCGTGGCAATGCCAGATCCCTAACCCACTGAGCAAAGCCAGGGATCAAACCCACATCCTCACAGAGACTACACAGGGTCCTTAACATGCTGAACCACAATGGGAGGTCCTTTACCTAAACTTCTGAACCATAGAACTGTGAGATGATAAGTGCCAAGTTTATAGAAATCTCTTACAGCATCAATAGAAAATGAACGCAGTCACACAATGAATAAGAGGTCCAGTCGCTGGGTCAGCCCTGGGCTGACTTTCAGTCCATACTCTTAGACATCACACTGTTAACCACCCTCCCCGCCTGGTGGACCAGCACACACCACCATCTCTGTCACTGCCCCCTGGATGCCTCTCTCACCCAGGACCACTGCCCCCACCCCCCTTAAGTGATGCCAAGGGCATCAATGCAGCCACATGCTCACAAGCCTCCACATAACTGCCTTCTACCACCACAGCAGCTCCAGGACCCTAGATGTTGAACCAGCAGTGCCTTTAGGTGGCTCCACTGCAGTTGGGAGAGTATTCTGGGCTCTTCTTTTAACCCCAATGTTGAGCATTACAGCTTCGCCAGGATTAGACAATATTTTAGTCTGTGTAATATAGCAGAAAGAATATGGGCTCTGGAGTCCATATCTAGAGTTTATCCTTTACCAGCTACATGACTTGGGCAAATTATTTAACATCTCTGAACCTGTACCCCCACTGTAAAAGAGAGGTAAAAATGGTTCATCCCGCTTGAAAGATCTGTGGGGACCACTAAATGAAATATTCATTACATGCTTAGTATAGTTCCTGGCAGGCAATAAATGCACAATTACATTATTTTTTGTTTTTTTCCTTCCTACTCCTCATCATCAGGCATACTATGGTGCTTCCTCTTTTCCTACCTATTCAGTAAGTTCACCCAGTGAAAACTCACACCCTCTTATCACCTTAGAATGCCTTTCACGGGTTCTTTGGTTCAGTGATACCCAGACTTGCTTGTTTTTAAGAAATATCTAAAGTACTTATTAAAAGTACAGTTTCACAGGCCCCATATCCGAAGCTTATCTTTCAGGAAGTCTTGGGTAGGAAGTCAGGAAGGCTCCAGAAATCAGCATTTTTAGCAAGGGCTTCACATGACTCTTATGAACTGTTCTGGTTAGGAAGTAGGGTCTACATAATCCTGGGTGTTTCTAGCCACTGATAATGGTTGTAGAGAGAGCCTCGTGTGCCAGGATATTAAAAAGAGAAAGAAAGGAAGAAAGAAAGAAAGAAAGAAAGAAAGAAAGAAAGAAAGAGAGAGAGAGAGAGAGAGAGAGAGAAAGAAAGAAAGAAAGAAAGAAAGAAAGAAAGAAAGAAAGAAAGAAAGAAAGAAAGAAGGAAGGAAGGAAGGAAGGAAGGAAGGAAGGAAGGAAGGAAAGGAAGGAAGGAAGGAAGGAAGGAAGAAAGGGAAAAGAAAGGAAGAAAGGGACAAGAAAGAAAGAAAGAAAGAAAGAAAGAAAGAAAGAAAGAAAGAAAGAAAGAAAAGAAAGAAAAGAAAGAAAGAAACTTCTAGTGTCACCCCAGGCACTGTCACAGGATACTGGAGATTTTATTAGGAAAAGATACAAGCATTCCCCAGTTAAAGCAAAGTTTGCAAAAAGCAAATGCATAGGCTGTTTTTTTTTTTATTTTATTTGTATAATGATTTTTTTTTTCCATTATAGCTGGTTTACAGTGTTCTATCAATTAAGAAAGTGTTCCTTCCACCACACTCTATGTCATTCAAAGTGGCTGGTTAAAGTGAACATTATTTGGAGAAGGGATAAAACCAGAGCTATTATGCCATGCTGTGCTAGAGCACACAGCAGGCAACAAAGTATCAGCCTTACTAACAATACCTGGCACAAAGGAAACACTCAAATGGCTACTGATTTACATAAATCCTGACCCAGTGTGTATAGCTAAGTGAGTAACAGACCAGAGATGCTGCTTTACCTCTTTGTTGACTGCAAGAGGTTTGTAAACACCTGCAAGTCACTCTACATCTTGCAAGGGTGTAGACTCCAAGGATCATAGATAATGGTGAATTTATAAAATTTGCCAAAAGAAGATATTTTTGTATTATTTTCTTTATGAAAGCTCCCAAATTCGATAAGCTTCAAGCTCCATAAAACCTGGGTTTACCACCATAGCTCTTCAAATAGGGGTGGAACTGTGAAGAGCACAGGAAAGTAGGATGGTTAAGACAGCCATGCCCTCCTTGCAGCCTGGAGCCCCCAACAGGTTACTCTCTGAGCGAGTTAGCAAACTGTGGGCCCCTGCCTCAGGCACAACTGATGCCCTCTTCTCCACACCTGGCCAGCAGTGCCAAGCTCCTACGCTGGCCAGATTCCAGAAGCTATAAGAAGTCAAGGAAGACCCTCCACCAGCCCTGCCACTCCAATTCCTTTTCACTGTCCCAGGGCTTGTGGTCTCTCACCCCTAACTCCTCCCACCTATGCCAATTTCATTCTGGCCCCAGTCTGGGGTCCCCACTCCAGCCTCCACTCAATGATCATGCTCTCTAACCATAAAAAGCAAGGTGGCAACTTAAAAAATGCTCATGCACAACCAGGGCTCTGCAAACATTCTGTGATTTAATTTGAAATATTTGCTTTATGTAATTTGTAGATTTTAGCTATTGGACTAAGATCACTCACAGAAAAAAGTTTGTAATTTACTGCTGTTTCTCTGGGTTTTTTTTTTTATTACTGCATAATTAAAACCTACTGTTAGCTAGCACTGTGGGAAAATGTTGGTGTTATGCAGTGTGCATTTTAATTGGCTATATGACCACCATCTCTTCTTCAAGCAGCCCTGTGTCTCTGCAGTAATGCGTGTGCATAATTCTCAGACCCCATTAGGTGCTTATAATCCATGGCCTTGCAATAAACCTATCATGTTATTTTCCCTGCATATGCTTTCAGAGTAGAGGACCTCGAACTAAGGGCAAACAGGCTCGGGGAAGTTGGTGTTTAAGTGTGAGCAGGTTTGGAGGAAGCTCAGCACAGAGCATGGGGTTTTTGCCCCTCTGGTTGTAGTCCCTGCAGCCATCAGGGTTTGTTACCAAGATGAAAACATGAGCCAGCAGATTTTCCTTGGTGCTGTTTCTCACAGGAAAAGACAGGGCACTGAAGTGGGCAATAGAGTGAAAGAGGACCTCAGTTTCTTAATAGGATAACTGCTGTCTCATTCTACAGGCTCTTTTTTTTCTAAATGAAGTCTAATTGATTTACAATATTGTGTTCATTTCAAGTGTATAGCCAAATTGTATATATTTTTTAGATTATTTCTGATTATAGGTTATCATAAGATATTGAATATCATTCCCTATGTTGTAACAGTAGGTCCTTGCTATTTTTTTTTTTTTTTACAGTAGTGTGTATCTGTTAATCCCCTACTTCTAATCTACCTCTCTCCCCATGTCCCCTTTGGTAACTATAAGTTTGTTTTCTATGTCTGTGAGTCCGTTTTTGTTTTGTATACAGATTAATTGGTGTTATTTTATAGATTTCACGTGGAAGTGGTATAGTGTTTATCTTTCTCTGACTTCACTAAATACAAGATTCTCTAGATCCATCCATGTTGCTGCAAATGGCAATTTTTCATTGTTTTCTTATGGCTGAGTAATATTGCACTGTGTGTATTTACCACATGCAGGTAGGCTCTTTTGGTCCACAAACATACATCTACACTGTGCCAGTCACTGTGCTTGGCTCTGGGGGTGTAGCAATGAGTAATGCACAGTCCTCGTCCTTAACAAGCTCACATTCTAGTAGGGAAAGAAAAATATAAATAACCACATTGCATCACCACAGGTTTTGCTGGAGCTCTGAGGAATTCTTTGACTTAATGGAAGCAACAGGGTCTTTGAAATCAAAGGGACTAGGAGGGTTCAAATCTCACTCTGCTATGTGTTCAGCTCTATTGCCTTTAGAAAAGCTGCTCCATCAAAGAACAGTGAGTTCCTGATAGCAGCAAAACGCTACCCTGCAGGGCTGAGAGGCTACCCTGCAGGGCTGAGAGGCTCCAAAGCAGCAAGGAGGGAGTGATTGCTCAAAGGACCCTCCCCTGTGCTCTTTCCAGCTCCAGTTCCCCTTATAGCAGAGGGGTGGTGGGGATCCAGTGACAAAGATTCAAAGTGGTAGATGTCAAGTACTTGGTATAGCGGTTAGCGTGTCATAGGCATTTGACAGACAGCAGTTATCACTGCTGACAAATATTAGGGAAACACCATCTCTCATGTCCTTGGGCTGTTTCAGTAACCACCAAACTCCAGTCGCTCCTCCCCCTGAGCCTCCTTTAAGCATTCCAGGAGAGCTCCTTCTGCAAAGCAAAGCTGACCTGCTCAGGATCTGCTTTAAAGGCTGAGTAGCTCCACCCCACCCCACCCCACCCCACCCAGAAGAAATTCTATCTTTTTGGCAGAGTGGGGGGCAGCACAGTGTCCCCTGCCTTCCTCTCTAGCTCTCTGCCCAGCACCCCTCCCACCACGCTCCCTTTGTCCTTGCAGAGCTGGTTCCTTCCTTGCCCAGCCCTCCTGCCTCCTGATTTTAGACATTCTGTTCCCACAGTTGTTCAAATGCTTGTTCAAATGCCCTTGAGAAGCCATACTCCAGCCATCATCATGTCCTACACAACTACTAACAGAATCCAACCACCCCCACTCCCCAACTGCTCTCTCTGCTTTCCTATTTGCCCCTCTCTAATCCAATCTCCAAGATGCAGCCAGGCTGGTTTTTCACACACTACTCCCCTCATGGCTCTTGCCTTCTTAAAACCTTCAGTGGCTCTCCTCTTGTTGTACTAGAGTGAAATTCACCTCCAGACCATGGCCTGCGAGGCCCTGACCTGACCCCTCACCTTGTCCCACCTGCTCGCTGCCTTCAGCCACACTGGCCAGTCTGCAGGTCCTCCAACCCTGAGCCCTCACCTCCCTCACACGTGCCCCAGCCTCTGTTTCCAGAATATCAGACCCCCATCCTCCGTGGGCCTCACTGCTTGCTCAGACTTTCCAGCTCTGCGCCAGGGCCACGCCCTCTGGAAGCGCTTTTCTACCTCCCCACAGGGAATCATGGCGCAGGGATCCTCTGTCATCAGACCCCATTCATTTCCTTCATAATATGAATTATCACCCGTAATTACTTAATGACTTTTTGACTTTTTCCCCCCTAGATTGTAAATTCCGAGAGGACTGAATCTTAGCCCTGTGCAGGAAGTCAAGAGCCCCTCAGAAACGTCTGTGGAGCAAATGTCCCTGTGAAGGTTTCCCGCTACTGGCCACCCTCCCCCTGCGCCCATCTGCATGACACACCGCTCTGTCGCATTTTGTCTGTCAGTCAATCTCTCCCCACAAGAATGGGAGCTTCTTGACACCAAGGCTATTCTTCTGTGTGTTCCCAGCAGAGCAAAACCTCCTGCCTCCACTCCCACGTCTGCCATAAAGATTAATTCATGAAGACACAATGCTCCTAAACCTGCAGATAAAAATGTGAAAGCCCAGCCTTCAGAAAACATTGCGAAAAAAATGCAAAACAAAAAAAAAAAAAAAAAGTTCAACTTTACTGAATATACCGAAAATGCCTGCAATCATTCAGTGGTCAAACCAAGTATTTAAGTTAAGTGATACTGGCACTAAATAGCCATAACCTACCTTACCCTTGAGAGGGCTTCAGCCTGGTTTTCTACTGGCACTGAAGCCTCCGATAACCTGAGGAGTGGAAAACCTTGTCCAGGGACCTAGAAGAAGAAAAAAAGGATGAAAAATATTAGGAGAAGTGTAAGGAAAAGAGGGTATAAAGGGCAAAAAGAGGCAACACGGTGGGTTACAAAGAGCTGAGCTCTGATGACTCTGTGGATTCATGCCCCCTCTGCTTTCCCCCCACCCCACTCACATCTGACCTCAGGCAGGTCCCGTGGCTTCTTTAGGTTGAAAAACCAAGATGAAGTTGCCCAGCAGGTTGTCCTGAGGATTAGGAATGAAAAGCATGCACAACATGGAAGTGGACGCACCCAGCAGTCAGTGTTCACAGCCTCTGTTCACTTGTATTTGCTCATCCAAGTATTTATCCAATGCCTACTATGTGCCGCAAACTGCTGCGGCAATAAAGACAGCAAAAATGAACATGTTTTCACACCCCTGGAGTCTACAGTCTCTTTGGGGGTATAAATATCCACATAATCAAAGGTAAACATGCACGTGTTTACAGAGATGATACCATGAGCATCTGTAACCATGGAGGAGGCAGCGTCCTGGGCAGGCTCTGCAGCCGGCTGGCCCCAGTCTGACTTTCAGCACCACCACGTGCTACTGGTAAGTGATTTGACCTTGGGCAAATCCATGTACCTACCTCCTTATGTTTCTGTTTGCTTATGTAAGAGATGGGTAACAGTAGCACCTACTGCATAGGGTTATGATGAAGATCGAATGAGCCAGTCAATATAGAGAGGGCTGGGGCTTGATAACCACCATATAAGGATTTGCTGTTTCATTATTATTACATTGCCTAATTGGGGCAGTAAAGAAGGATTCCTAAGAAGTAACATCTGAGCTGAGATGTTCAAAGATCAGTCGTGTTAACTGGGTGAAAAGAGGGAGTTAACTAGGTGAAATGAAAGGGGGAAGAGTGTAAGCAAGTGTCCACAGGTGAACAGGATAGCAGCAAATCCCAGGAAATAATAACAGGCTACTAGGGCTGCAGTTGAGAAGTGAAGTCAGATGAGGCAGGACTTGGAACGTCAGGAGTTTCATCTTTATCCTACAGGCAACAGGAGCCGCTGGGTTTATTGAGCAGGCAGAACATCACTCTAAAAGGAATGGATGTGTGTATGTGCATAACTGAATCTCTCTGTTGGACAGCACAAATGATCACAACATTGTAAATCAATTCTACTTCAATAAAACTTTTTAAAATGAAAAAAAAAAAAAAGAACATCACTCTAACTTCAGAGTAGAGACTAGTGAAGGGACAAAGTGAATGCAGGTACGCCAGCTGGAAGTTTCCTGTAAAGATCTGAAAGAAATAGGCTGACATGGACAAAAGGGATGGTAATCCAGATGATAAGGCATGGAACAGGTTTAAGAGATGTTTCGAAGATAAAACTGACAAGACTTGGTGACAGGGCAAGAGACAGAGAGAAGAGAAGCAGAGAGGGACATCCAGCGTGGATCTGAGATACCTGGCTTGCAAAACTGGATGGATGGTAGACCACGCACAGAGATGGAAATGGGGGACCATGGTGCAGATCTTCACAGGAGTAGCATGGAACGAGACAGAGGTCAGGGGTGCCATCCAAATAACAAAGTGTGTGAGTGATCTGAGGGCAAGGAATCTGGGTGCCCTTCCCTTGGAGAAGTCACTCGACCTGTACATTTCACACTCCATTACTAGTTCTGTGGACAGAGAGAACTGGTCATCTAAAGGTCATTCCTATTCAGCCAGGGGATGCAGTCATGTGAGAACAGTGTACACTTAACCTCCTCTGTCTAGCCCAGACAGTCTTACACCTCAGGCCCCTCTCAGCAGCCTGAGACCAGCAAGGGGAGAAAGAACAAGGTTCTAAATAGATGGCCCACTGGAGCTAAGAGATGACTGTATCTTCATAGGGAACCAGGATAAAACCATGCTCGCCTTGGTGTTCAAGGAATCCAGGTAGGTTGTCATAGAAACAGTCAATGGATTTTCACTCATTGTTATTTCCAGCTAACCCTTGCTTGAGCATTTATGGTGTGCCAGGATCTTCATCTACACTATCACCTTCACACAGCACTATAGTGACAGGAAGAATGATCCAGAGAGAATAACTTACCCATGAGAGAATAACTGACACAGCTCCTGAGTGACAGAGCAGGAATTTGGACCCAAGCCTGCCTGACTCTGAGGCTGAACTTTTTTAACCCTAGTGAATTTCTTTGACTTAAGCAGAACTTCAGCATTGACTCCTATATTCCAAACAAGCATTTCCACGTAGTTAAACACATGTAAGGTGAAGCCCTTGGCCACACACTAGAACAAAGCTAACTGGCCTCTGCAAATATTAAAACTATGACCTTGTCCTTATTTGATCCTTCTGTCAATGGAGTGCTTAAGGCAGACAAACTTGCCGTCAAATGGCTATCAAGCGTTTTATTTCCCTTCCAATTGTGTAGGTTGCTTATTTATTCAAAGAGCTCAGCCTTTCAAAATAAGCTACTGGATGGAAGAGAGACAAGTAATGCTTCTACATATTATCAAATGGAAAGGCTTTTATAGAGTTTGCCAAGGACTTAAAAGGCAGAAGGTAGGGGGCTAGAAACCTACCTTCAGAGATGTGCACAACCAGCTCCCAGGTCTGGCCCTCAGAAATGGGCTGCCTCTACTGTCCCTGCCACGTGCTCACACTGCCACCTGGTGGACATCATACACATCTTCACATCCACTAACAGTCCACCTGGAGATCCACACAGCCTATCCTGAAGATTGATTACTCACACTTTATCACCTCCTTTTTGCATTTTAAGATGTCAGACCCAAGATGAATTTTTATTTTCTAACCCAAAACTCTTCTCAGCCTGATACAAAACAAAGGCAAGTAGGAACTCATGTGATCTCTGGTGTTGGTGGAGGGGAGCCAAGAGTACAGAGGAACATTGTGTGAGGGGTCCAGTGTGTGTGTGTGGGGGGGGACTTGTGATGATACCTGGGAGAGCCTGCTGCACCTGTGAACCCAGCTGTCTAACTTTCAGAATCTTGATGCTCTTTGGCCACAACCCTAATGACAGAACCTCCCCAAATCCCTTTTAAATAGAGTGAGTATATTTTTCCCTGCATATTTTCTTTTCCTTTAAGCACAGCTTGTATAGCTAAGGGCAGGGTGAGCTTCCAGCTTCAGAACATAGTACTATTATTTTATAAGACCACAGGCAGCAGTCTTTCTTTTTAAAAGAATTTCAATCTTCCCCTTTCATTCACTCACAGCATGAAAATAAATTACTGTGCTTGAGCATTTTAAAAATTAAAGGCTTAGATGGTGCATGCTGATCAAAAGCTGATCTTCAAATACTTATTTTCATCAGCTATTACATTTTTTAAGCTGTCTTTTTCATTTTTCAAGTTGTCTTTTTCATTTTTCTTGGATTTACCTCATGCGGCATTGTGTAGATGCAATGGACTGAAATGTGTCTGTCATTCCAAATTAGCTGGAGGCTAAACCCCATTCCGTTTAGATAAGTTTGGAAGAGAAAGATGGGTTAGAGAGTATTAGGGGTAAAATTCAGGGACTTACCTAGTGACCCATCCCTCAAATGTTTAAGGTTCAACAACTCAAATAAATTTAGAATCATTTTCTGAATCCATCTTCCAAAGGAGGACCCTGAAAGATTTTTGCTTTCCAGACTTCCAGAACTTCCTGAATAACAGAAGAAAACCTAGAGTTTCCTAGCCAGTTTTCAGACATTTTGTATGGTTCCCTGAAGCCCTGATTTAATACACACAATTGAAACCATACAGCCAGTCTCTCCCCAGATGGTCTCACTTATTCCTAACTCCCAAGTCTGTGTCTTTAGTTTCCAGTACTCACCTAAGGTCTAGACCCATCTCTCTAACAACCCACTAAATATTTCATCCTGGATGTTTCACAGGCATGTTAAACTCATGGCGTTTAATCCCAATCTTGGACATCTGGACTCATCTCCCAAATCTGCTCTTCCTTCATATAATCATCCCATTTAATGGCAAAACTGTCCATTCAGGAGTTCCTATTATGGCTCAGTGGTAATGAACCTGACTAGTATCCATAAGGATGTGGATTCAATCCCTGGCCCCACTCAGTGTGTTAAGGATCCCGCATGGCTATGAACTGTGGTGTAAGTCACAGACACGGCTTGGATCCCACATTGCTGTGGGTGTGGTGTAGCCCAGCAGTGCAGCTCTGAATCAGCCCCTAGCCTGGGACCCTCCATATGCCATGGGTGTGGCCCTAAAAAACAAACAAACAAACAAAAAAGAACTATCCACTCAGTTATGTAAACCCAAACCCCAAATGTCTCCTGATACCCCCACCCTTTATGTATGATTGATCTTAGTCCTGTTAACATTGACTTCCTAACAGAACTATTTATTCCTTTCTCTCCAGCTATACTGATGCTGCCTTTTCACTTGGACTGTTGAAACAGCTTTGCAACACTTCTCCATGCTTAGTGCTGTTGCTTACATCCTTTATATTTAAAAATACAAAACTCATCACTTCCTTGATACCACAATCACAATACATAAGAGGAAAAGTTGACAAATTGGACTTCCTCAAAATTTAAAACTTTTGCACTGAAAAAAGATCCTGTCAAGAGGACAAAAAGATAAACTATAGACAGAAGAATTCATAATCATATCCAAGAAAGGACTCATGTCTAGAACATATAAAACTCTCAAAACTTAACATTAGAAAAACAAATAATTCAACTCAAAAATGATCAAAAGACATGCACAGATATTGCACCAAAGAGTATATGCAGGGAGTAAATAAGCATCATAAATCATTGGAAAATGCAAACTAAGACCACAATAGGATATAACTACACCTATCGGAATGGCTAAAATAAAAAATAATGATAATGCCAAATTCAGGGGACAATATGGAGAAACAAATCACCAATGAGAATGTAAAATGGTTTAGTCATGCTGGAAAATAGCTTGACATTTCTTTTTCTTTTTTTTCTTTATATGGCAGGGCTTGTGCCATATGGAAGTTCCCAGGCTAGGGGTCAAATTGGAGCTGCAGCTGAGGCCTATACCACAGTCACAGCAACACTGGCTCTGAGCCACATCTGTGATCTACACCACAGCTTGCAGCAACTCGAGATCCTTAACCCACTGATGGAGGCCAGTGATAGACTCTGCATCCTCATGGAGACTATGTCGGATTCTTAACCAGCTGAGCCACAATGGAAACTCGGACATGTCCTTTTTAAACTAAAATGGGCTTACACCAAAAGACCCAGCAGTGGTACTCTTGGGCATATATTGCAGAGAAATGAAAACCTTAAATTTCTTCACACAGAAATTTCAACACAAATATAGCAGCTTTACTTGCAATACCCAAAACTACGCAAATGCCTTTGATAAGTGATGCTTGAGCAAAGTGTGTACAGACACCCCACGGAATACTACTTGGCAATAAAAAGGAATTAACTATTGATGCAAGCAGCATCTCGGATGAATCTCAACAGAATTATGTTGAGTGGAAAATGTTTATGTCAAAGGGATGTATTTTACATGATTCAATTTATGTGAAATTCATGAAATGACATAACTATAGAGATGAAGAACAAATTAGTGGTTACCACGGGTTAGAAATGGGTGAGAGAGAAGATGGGTGAGGCTATAAAAGGCTATCATAAGCTTGCAGTAATGGTACAGTTAAGAATCTTGATTTTAAAGAGAAAAGAGTTCCCGTCATGGTTCAGAAGAAATGAATTTGGCTAGTATCCATGAGGACACAGGTTTGATACCCGGCCTCACTCAGTGCATTGAGGATCTGGCATTGCCATGAGCTATGGTGTAGGTCACAGACACAGCTCAGATCTGGCGTTGCTGTGGCTGTAACATAGGCTGGCGGCTACAGCTCCAATTCTACTCCTAGCATGGGAACCTCCATATGGCACAGGTGCGGCCCCAGAAAGACAAGAAAGAAAGAAAGAAAGAAAGAGAGAGAGAGAGAGAAAGAAAGAAAGAGGAAGGAAGGAAGTTCCCGTCGTGGCTCGGTGATTAACAAATCGGACTAGGAACCATGAGGTTGCGGGTTTGATCCCTGGCCTCGCTCCATGGGTTAAGGATCTTGTGTTTCCATGAGCTGTGGTGTAGGTCGCAAACGTGGCTCAGATCCTGCATTGCTGTGGCTCTGGCGTAGGCTGGTGGCTACAGCTCCAATTAAACCCCTAGCCTGGGAACCTCCATATGCTGTGGGTGCAGCCCTAGAAAAGACAAAAAAAGAAAAAGAAAGAAAGGAAGTGGGGAGGGAGGAAGGAAGGAAGGAAGGAAGGAAGGAAGGAAGGAAGAAAGAAAGAATCTTGAATGCAATGGTAGTTATACTATGTTACACAGGTAATCAAATTGCATAGCATCACACACACATACACACACAAATGAGATGAATGAATATATGTATTAACTGGTGAAATCTGAATAAGCAGATTGTCCCAATGTCAGTTCCCTGGTTTTTATTTTATAGTAGAGTTATACCAGATGTCCACATTAAAAGAGGTGGGATAAAGGGCACACAGGAACTCTCTGGACATTGCTTTGCATCTTCCTGTAACCCTATATAACTATTTCAAAATAAAATTTGAAATAACTGATTATGTCACTCCCTCCTTATTCATAGACTATAAAACACATTCATCTATGTACATAACGACCCCCATTCCAACTTTACTTTCTTTAAGTGTAGTGTTGCTGACTTTCACCTCCTTAATAAGAGTGTGCCAAAGTGTCTACCATTTTTCAGATATCTGCTTTTACTTCTAGGATGACAGAAAATGTATGCATGCAAACCGAAAATTCTTAAATTTGCTAGAGTTGGATATTCTAAACATTTCCATGACCATTCTGTAAATCTTTGCACTCCTAAGCCAAATTAATCAATCCAATAACCACCCGTTCTGGATAGCAGAGGCTTTATATAATTTCTCTAAAGAGAATGGAAAGACGAGGGCCTGGGATGGGGCAGTAGAAGAATGAGAATTACCATAGCCCATAAAGAAGGAAACGAAGTGAAAGGAGTCCACAGACCCAGAAAATATCCTTTCCTTGTTGATTCTGCTCCTTTCACAAACACAATGTGTTCATTTCCCAGGACTGCAGTAGCAAAATCCCACAAACTGGGCAGCTTAAATAGCAAGAATTGTCTCTATGTCTTGAGGCTAAAATCAATGTGTCGGCAAGACTGGTTCCTTTTGGATCTCTTGCAGGCCCTTCTGCTAGCTTCTGGTGGTTCGCTGGCAATCTTTGGCAATCTTTGGCATTGCTTGGCTTGTGAAGCACCACCCCAGTCTTCACCTTCATCTTCACAGGACACTGTTCCTGAGTGCATTCTCTGTGCCCAAATTTCCTTTCTGTTACAAGGACAGCAGTCATATCAGATTAGGGGCCCACCCTGCTCTAGTACAACTTCATCTAAATGAATTATACCAGCAATGACTCTTATTTCCCAGTAAGGCCACATTCTGAGGCACTGGGGCTTAGTATGTCCACCTGTGCATGAGGTGAGGAAACAATTCAACCTGAAACACCCAGGAAACACTAGTAGCTGAAAAAACTCTCTTCCTTCCTCTGTTTGAAGGAATAGATAAGTCTCCATGTCCATAGTGTGCCTGGTAGCAGAGGGCACACAGAATTTGATGTGGAAAAGGGGGCTTACTGGGAAGATTCCTGTGCTTGTCACAGAAGACATTTAATAACCACAAAAATGTACTAGACACTTTATTAGCAGATATTTGATGGCCTGCCAAATACTAAGGTTGGATCATTCTGCAATCAAGCTGCTAATCACAGTGTAATCATATTCCAGTGCATAGTGTTGACTCATCTGGTAGATGGCTTAGAGTCATAAATTATCTATAAAATATTTCAATGTGAAAAAATACTTATTGGAAACAAACCATAGTTGGTAAATAATTCATTTCACTTCTCCAAGAGCCAAGTTGCTTAAACTGTGACCAATTACAACCAAGCATTGCAAGAAAAAAAAGTGGATGTGGCCATTCAAAACACTGCCTAGGAATTGTTTAGTGCCTTCAGGGGGAAGGGAGGGGAATGAAACAGACTCTCTCCAAGGAAATCCTCTGCATGATCGCCCTTCGTCTCCAACAACCCAATCCTTTCATATATTTTCAGTGTGAATGAATCAATCCAACCAGTTAGTTGTTGCCCAATAACTTCTGATATCTAATATCTTCTGTATCTTAGAGCCTCCATCTAAATGTCCTTTATAACATCCTATACGTATGCATGTTTATTTCCGCTGCATTTAATACAGAATCATCTGTGTTTTGTAGAAACATCCATCACCTATTTGAAGAATTTAAATTTGTATCAAGGCATGAGACATCCACTTGGGGAAAAATAGAACATGGAGAGGTTTTATGGGAAAGTGCCATTTGAGAGAGGGCTTAGCTGATGTACAGGAAATGGACTGGCAGAGATGACAAGAAGTGACCCACCAGGCAAAGGAAGGAGAATCACGTGACTGAACTCAGTGTGTCATAAGTGGTAGAGCCCAGCTAAGGAGCATGGGGCCCCCTGAGAGCTCCTTATTGAAAGGAGGAAGCAAAAAAAACCCAAGTGGGATAGAGATTGAAAAACCAACCAGAAAAGAAGGAATGACTTGAGGATGAGGCTTGAGTCCAAACCCTTAATCTGCAGAGCAGCAGAAATCCCAGCTGGCACCAACATCCAAGAGATCCAATTTGAGAAGCGAAGTTGACTCTCAGCACAGAATGGGTTATCCAAGTCACAGAGTAGGGTTCTAAGCCTGAAAAAGATACTGAGTGGGAGCAGTTTGGGGTCTTAATGATGGAGATTCCACACATTCCTGATGATGCGGAACAGGAAGCTCCCCTTCTGTGAGTCAGGACTAGAGGGGTAGATCCGAGTTGCCCAAGCTGCCTGAGATGGAACCAAGAGAAACCTGGGGAAAGGGGCATGGCAACACCAGGAGGTCCAAGTACATGTGAAAAGACACCATCCATCGTCATCATCACCATCATCATCATTGCCATTGCCACTCAGGCTTATAGAGCACTAACCATTCATTGGGCACTTGTTTAAGCACTTTACATGATATTAACTATTTAAACCTTACAACAACCCTGTTAATATCTATTGACAGATGAGGTAACTGAGGCAAAGCGAGGTTAAGCAACTTGCCCAAGATCGCCACCTGAAAAACAGTAGAGCTGGAATTCACACCTGGGTAGCCCTGCTCCACAGTCCATGTGAAGCCCCTCCAGCCTGCTCCAATTCCCTGATGGACAAAAGAACTTCTGCCTTGACCTCACTGTTGCTTCCTCCCTTTCACCTTTCTGCCTCTATCCCCTGAATTCCTGCCCCTTCCTGATGCCCCTTATGCTACCCAACAGCACTCTGTTCTTGGTAACAGAGCTAGACAACTTGCCTTCTGCAACAAGAGGACTAGCAAAAAACCAGGGTAAGGCTGCAAAAGGGACTGTGGGTTAGAATGAGAGCCCTACTGAGTAACCAGCACAGCCCATTTCTCCTTCTTTGCTCTAAATGCAGTAAAATCATAATGACAGAGGCAAAAAGGTCTGCAAACAAATGGATTGATGCTTTCCCTGTGTATAAAGCATGGCACACTCGCTCCAAGACTGTCAAACAACTGTTTTCCTTGCTGGGTGTCTTAGTCAGCTCAGGCTTCCCTAACAAAATACCACAGACTGGGTAGCTTAGAAAACAAAAATTGATTTCTCACAGTTCTGAAGGCTAGAAAGCCAAGATCAAGATGTCCACAGATTGAGAGTTCCTGTTATGACTCAGTGGGTTAAGGACCTGACTTTGTCTCTCTGAGGATGCAAAGTCGATCCCTGGCCTTGCTCAGTGGGTTAAGGATCCAGCGTTGACATAAGGTACAGCAGATGCAGATGTGGCTCAGATCCCACGTTGCTGTGGCTGTGGTGTAGCCCGGCAGCTGCAGCTCCGATTTGACCCCTAGCCTGGGAACTTCCATATGCTGGGGTGGGGGGGGGGGGGTCGGAGGGAGAATGTCGGCAGATGGGGTTTCTCCATGAGCGTGCATCCCTAAACCCCATCCTGTGTATCATGTATCCTTCGTGTCTCTTCTTCTTACAAGGATCCCAGTCCTATCCAGTTAGGGCCCCACCCCTTCCCACCTCATTTAACTTTAATTATCTCTTTAAAGATCCCATCTCTAAATACAATCACATTTGGGAGCTAGGGCTTCAACAGGGGAATCTGGGGGTGGGGAGAGGGACACAGTTCAGTCCATAACACTGGAGAGAAGTCATATAACGACAGAATTTATAAACCCAAGCCTGCCTTTCAAGCATGGGGAAAGCTCCTGTGTCTGGAGAGGCCCAGGTGAGTCTGCTCTGCCCTGAGGAACTCGAAAGTTGAGATAATCACACAGGCTCTCAAGTCACTCACCAGTCCAGGCCACACAGAAAGTATGGGGTCTTTTGCCGCAAGTCCAAGTTTTCCCGTGCACTCCTATATATTTTCATATATATAGAAGTAACCTATATTATAATACCACCCCATTAATGCAATGATAGGGAAAGGACGCTAGTTTGAATTCTTTTATTTTCACTTAATACATACTTATTGGTATTTTTCATAATATGGTACATGAACAGAAAGAAGTACAGGAAAAAAAAATTTGGTCCCTACCTTCATAAAGTCTACAGCGGTTCATTGGGGACCATCATCCTAAGACCCTTCTCTAGCACATCAGCTTGGCAGATGGCAGCAGAAAGACATTAAACAATACCAAAAAATTATATTGTTTGCAAATACAAAGTACATTTTTTTCCTTTCTATACTAAAAGTAAACTTTTCTCCTTAATAGGCTGCCATTTTTACAAGCCTGGAGAGAGCATAGCAATTTTTAAATACCATATAATTGATTTAAAGGGCTTACCACCTGGATTTCACAACTTTTCTACTTTTGCTTATTGTCATGGGGTGCCTCAAACCTAGCTGTGAGGCACAGGGACTGCTCACAGGAAGGACAGTGAGGTACTTTACAAATCCAAGCTTGTGATGCAAACAAGCCTCTGACCTTTGAGGAATACAGGGCTGCTCTCAATTTTCATTCATCTTCAGATCAATCGCTGAGCCCATGAAGGTCACTGGAGAGAAGTGGTACCACTGCTGTGGCCACATTTCCCTCTGAGTGGGAAACTGAAACAATCAAAATGTCTTAAAAACTCAGAAGTGGATCTAAAGCACCAGAAGTCCATTAGGGCAAATAGGAAATAGGTCAATCATGGCAAAGATTTTTGGTAATAAATTAGAATGCAGTTAAGTGGAAAAGCTAAAGGGGAAGTTAATTTAAGGTTGAGAACATAAACGTGGCATTGCCAGGGAATTCCCAGCTTTAAATTCCATATTAGTTCAGCAATTTGATTAACCTGCAGGAATGGTTCAGCCATATAGGTCACTTTGCAAATGTAAATCACCCTAACTAATTTAATTTTTCTGAGCTGGATCCCTTTGAACTGATCTGCTCAAGGCTTACCTCTTCTAGTCCTAAACCATTTCAGACCTGCTGAGGCCAGCATAGTCTCCCAAAAGAGTGTGCTCAATCACACATCAGAGCTATACTGAACATAGAGAGCATCCTTGAGCAAATCAGAAAAATGGCACCACCTCCTCAAGTTAAAAGTAAAAAAAAAAAAAAGATTGTATGTGAGTGGCATCACCTGAACAGCTTGCCATAGCCATATTCTTGCCTGTTCACATGTCCCCAGAATGCCAAAAAGCAAATGCCATTGGCGGTTTGCATAGTAGATGCCCACACGCATGTTTAAACACACTCCAACCCCAATGTGAAATGCTATAGCAGGCTCAGAGGTTGGTAGGGGTTGAAATCAGGCCACCAAGATCAGCTAATGAGAGGAATGCCAAGAGCATTCAGACTGGGTATAGTGCATGGCCACAGGTGAGTGAGAGCTTGTGTTGGAAGAGTCTTACCTACAGCCTCTGGTACTCCCTGAGAGCCTTGACTCTCCACCCCTCCCCACTTCTTCTGCAACCAGTTACTCCAGTGGCTCTCAAAGTGTGGTAGGGGTCCTTGAAGATCCCCACGGTGCTTTCAAGGGGCCACAGGTCCGAAGTATTTTCATAATAATATTAAGACTTTTTTGCACTCTCTGGATTTTCATGAATGCACAGTGGAGATTTCCAGAGGCTATACCACATGCACTGACCCCATCACTCTGAGGGCTAATGGAATATGTGCTCCTGGTTATAAAATGTGCACGGTGTCAATTTCTTACAGAGTTAATGTCGGAAGATTTAATACACACAGACAAAAGCTTTTTGGAATCTTCAATCATTTTAAGAGTATAAAGAGGTCTTGAGACCAAAAAGGCTCTGAACCAAGTGAGTGAGTAGATGTCTCAGTGTGGCCCTCACCCCCTGAGAAGTAGCAGCCACAGGTGGTGTCAGGATCCCTTCCCTGCTCAAATCTGTACTGGTTCAGGAGCAGTGAGGCAGCATGGAGGACAGGTCTATTCCAGACCCTAGCTGGACCACTTATTGGTTTATATGACCTAAGCATGTAACTTACTCTTTCTGAACATGAGGACTGATAGGTGTAACTTTAAATCCTTCCCATTCTCGGAGTTCCCATTGCGGCTCAGCAGGTTAAGGACCCAACATTGTCTCTGTGAAGATGCAGGTTCCATCCCTGGCCTTGCTCAGTGAGTTAAGGATCCAGCATGGCCATAAGCTTCATTATAGTTCATAGATACAGCTTGGATCTGGCATTGCCGTGGCTATGGTATATCTGGGCAGCTGCAGCTCCAATTGGACCCCTACCCTGGGAACTTCCATATGCCACAGGTGGGGCTATAAAAAGAAAAAATAAAAACCTTCCCATTCTCTGTCTATCACTCAAACAAAAGAAACATATCCATGAAAACCAACAGCAAAATGAGAAACAAATACCAATTGTATCAAAGTTGGCTAGGTGCTCCAAACCCCAACTCTACTAAAAGATGGACGGAGAAGAAGGAAAGGAGTTCAAGCAAAGCTTCCTCCTCCTTGTTCTAAGAACTTGAGAATGACCAGCTGTCTGATCAGAGTCTGAGTCTATTTACCCAGCTGCCTTAGCCACACAGGCACCAGAGAGAAGCCATGGATGCAGACTGCAGGAAAGGAAGGTGTGGATGAGCAGAAAACACTTCAGAGTCCTGTAATCCTGCCCCCTGGATTTTTTTTCTTTCTACAGCTGCACTTGCAGCAAGGGAAAGTTCTCAGGCTAGGGGTTGAATCGGAGCTGCATCTGCAGCCTACGCCACAGCCACAGCCACAGCCATAGCAATGCAGGATCCGAGCCGCATATGCAAACTACACCACATTTTGCAGCAAAGCCCAATCTTTAACCCACTGAACAAGGCCAGGGATCGAACCTGCATCCTCACAGAGACAATACTGGGTCACTAACCTGCTGAGCTACAACAGGAACTCCCACAGCCATCTTTAAAAGAAGGAAAGAAAAACTGGCACACTGCTGAAACTGGACACCTCAGTTTGGGACTAGAACCCATGTGCTGGGACTCAAACCGGCGAAAACCCAGACTGGGACTAGAACCCACAATTTTTTTTAATTAAAATCACACACCTGGGAAGTTCCCATCATAGCCCAGCAGAAATGAATCTGACTGGTATCCATGAGGATGTGGGTTCAATCTCCAGCCTCACTCAGTGGGTCAGGGATCCAGCATTGCCTTGAGCTGTAGTGTAGGTCACAGATGGGGCTCGGATCCCGCATTGCTGTGGCTGTGATGTAGGCCAGCAGCTGTAGCTCCAGTTTGACCCCTAGCCTGAGAACCTCCATATGTCACAGGTGAGGCCCTAAAAAGAAAAGAAAGCAAAAAAAAATCACACACCTGAGGAGTTCCCATTGTGGCTCAGCAGGTTATGAATACAACTAGTATCCACGAGGACCTCAGGGCTGACTAAGCCCAGGACTAACTGAAGTTCAAGTTATTTATGTTTCAGTGCACAAGGAATTCAGTAAGCGGCAAAGTGATAGGAAAGAAGTAGATTTACTGAGAGAGAGACAAAGTGTGGGCCATCTCAAAAGATGAGAGAGCAGCCCTGGGAGAAACACACTACACAGACAGAGTGGGGGCCATTTTAGACGGTAAGAGATGAGGAGCCCGGAAATGTGGGGTGATGAGTTTTTATGAGCTGGGCAATTTCATAGGCTGATATGGGGGAAGATTATTCCAACTATTTCTGGGAAAGGCCAGGGGGTTCCAGGGATTGGGCCACTGTCATGGTGGACCTTGGAACTGTCATGGTGGCTGTGGGCGTGTTACTCAGCTAACGTGTTACAGTGAGAGCAGAGTGAAGCTCAAGTTCCACTGGACGTCAAATCATCCACCATCTTGGACCTTTTGGTTCTCACCAGTTTTTGTCATATCTTCAAGGCCTAGGTCATCCTTTTAACGGCTGTGCCCTGCCCCCTTCCCTCTGTTTCACTGCCATTTCACTTATTTTAATATTTCTTCACAAATGGTGAAAAATACTTAAGTACAGACAAGGAATAATCATAAGGTTGAAGCCAACATTATAAATATGGAATTATAAATTTAAAATATTTTCTGGTTTAAAAAATAAATCTGGTAGCCAGTGAAGCTCTGCAGGGTCTCTGCTCAGCTGAGGATGGGTATGGAGTTCCAGTTTCAGATGATGAGAATGTTCTGGAGATGGATGGCGGTGATTGTTTCAAAACAATGTGAATGTACTTAATGCCACCAAACTGCACACTTAAAAATGGTCAAAATAGTAAATTTTAGCATATGTATATTTTATCAAAATAAAAAGAGTTGTACAACATTTAAAAAAAAAAAAAAAAAAAGAAGGTCTTAACTTGGACTCCAGGCATGCAGGATGAAAAAAAAAAATAGCATTTACAGATCAGGGTCTTGGGTGACCCTCTACATGGCCATAAGAAAAATCTCCCTGGAGTTCCCGTCATGGCACAGTGGTTAACGAATCCGACTAGGAACCATGAGGTTGCGGGTTCAGTCCCTGCCCTTGCTCATTGGGTTAACGATCTGGCGTTGCCGTGAGCTGTGGTGTAGGCCGCAGACACCGCTCAGATCCCGAGTTGCTGTGGCTCCGGCGTAGGCTGGCAGGTACAGCTCCGATGGGACCCCTAGCCTGGGAACCTCCATATGCCACGGGAGCGGCCCAAGAAACGGCAAAAAGACAAAAAAAAAAAAAAAAAAATCTCCCTGAATGTCTGTAGTCCAGATCTTGCTCCTGCTTCAAATCTCTGGTCAATTAGCCCTCTCAGTCAGCTGAGATGTAACCCCAGTCTCCTCAGGGTGGCGGCCTCTCCTCATTGGGTAAGGGTTTTGTTTGTTTATTTTTGCTTTTTGCTTTTTACAGCCACACTTGCAGCCTATGGAAGTTCCCAGGCTAGTGGCTGAATCAGAATTGCAGCTGCTGGCCTATGCCACAGCCACAGCAATGTGGGATCCAAGATCTGAGCCACGTCTGCAACCTACACCACAGCTCACAGTAATGCCAGATCCTTAACCTACTGAGCAAGGACAGGGATCTAACACATCCTTATGGGTACAAGTCAGATTCTTAACCCACTAAGCCACAGTGGGAACTCCAGGCAAGGGTTTTTTATTATTACCCAGAAGACTGAGAGAGAAATAGAGGTGATAAAGTAATCATATCTATGGTATCAGTATTTTTAAAATTAATTAATTATTAATTTTGCTTTTTAGGGCCACACCCATGGCATATGGAGGTTCCCAAACTAGGGGTCGAATCAGAGCTATAGCTGCCCATACACCACAGCTTTAGCCCTGAGCCATGTCTGCGACCCACACCGCAGCTCACAGCAATGCCAGACCCTTAACACACTGAGCGAGGCCAGGGATAGAACCCTCAACCTCGTGGTTACTAGTCGAATTTGTTTCCACTGAGCCACAATGGGAACTCCTCATGGTATCAGTATTTTTAACTACTTAGAAAATCTGGTACATCAAAGCATCTGACAGATTAAAACATGTAGCCAAATAAAACATGTATTTGAATAATTGATTTTTAGACTAATGGTTTAAGTTAAAAGGTATAAATGGATTTGCCTATGTTTGTACAAACTATTAGAATATATAAAGGAATTGAGATGTACAATGTTTATAAATTTTATTTATTAAATTAGCTAACTAGAACATTATAAGTACTCTGAAGTAATTTACTTGTTACAGGTATTTAGTTCTTAAGAAGAGCAAATCCATTAAAGTTTAAAGTATTTAAAGGACTATAATTAGGCAAGTTTAATAAATTATTTTAAAGTGATTAGTAACATTTACTAGATTTATAAATGGAGTAATAGTAGTTGGAGTTGAATGTAACAGTTCAATTTAAAGAGAAAATTTAGTTCAGGAGTTTCCACTGTGGCTCAGCTGGTTAAGAACCCAACTAGTATCCATGAGGATATGAGTTCGATCCCTGACCTTGCTCAGTAGGTTAAGGATCTGGCATTGCCACAAGCTACAGCATAGGTCACAGATGGGGATCAGATCCTGTGTAGCTGTGGCCTAGGCTGGCAACTGCAGTTCTGATTCAACCTCTAGCCTGGGAACTTCCATATGCCATGGGTGTGGCCCTCAAAAAAAAAAAAAAAAAGGTCATAATTTTAATACATCAAATTCTCACTTTAAAGACAAAAGTACCTGCAAATACGCCTTTCTGTGAAAAACATCAGCCCCCAATATCACCAAAACACACAAGACATTTCTGATTCTCTGTTTCCTTTGACTCTTGGCCCTGGTCTTTTGCAGAACATAACCCTGATCCATAAAGAACCAGCTGTTTTCAGAAGGAGAAAAAACCATTTACATGTCAAATGTGAATCTATTTCTTTACTATATTTAATCTCTAGGAATGGCCTCATAAAATAATAAAAGTTCCAGTTCAAATTAGCATCTGATACTTCATTCCATTATCAAAAACTATTACTATCTAATGTATTGGCCTACAGAAAGAAAGTGCCTTTTCTGTTTGGTCTTGAACTCTAGGTAGTTCTGGTTGTCTACATCTCCATCAATATTAATCAAAATTACACAGAGACTCCTGCTCTGTCTATATAACTTTCCAAAAAGATTAAAATGTATGGCTGCAGAGTCAATTGTAAATATTTACAGCCTGGGCTCTATTGAAGTGTGGCTGACAAAACATGGAACAGAGAGAGAGGCAAGAAATGTACAGAATGCAGTAGAAAAGGTAACATCACAAGGTAAGGGGTCAAGAGATATAACTAAGATATTAGTGAAACTGAAGCATCAGAAATAGAGCTCTAGGTATATTAAAGATATAACAGATAGCCAATCAAAGAACTAAAATTATAAGCATAAATCAAATACATATATACAGATACACATAAGTATGTGTGTGTATATATCTAAAAACATTAGGGAGAGGATAGGAGAAGATAGAACGGTTTAAGCCATCTTACCTTTCATAACAAAGAGAAACTATGGATATATTATATACAATATATAATATACATTATAAATGAAGATATTATATATATTATATAATTAATATATACTCTATATTATAAATCAAAAAGATATGACCTGAAACACATTACCTGGATCATCACTGTTCAATACCATAGCCACCAGCCACATGTGGCTACTGAGCCCTTAATATGTGTCTAATGCAAATCGAAATGTGCTACAAATGTAAAATACGCTACAGATTTTGAAAACAATATAAAAATGTAAAATATCTCACCAATAAACTCTATGTGATTATATGTTAAAATGATAATGTCAGATATACTGTTAAATAAAATATATTGTCAAAATAAGCTTTATATGTGTATTTTTACTTTTTTAATATGACTACTAGATAACTTAGAATTATAGATGTGGCTCACATTAACTTTCTATTAGACAAGACTATCTAGCGTTTTCACATTAAACATCAGAAGAACTAAAAATACAAATAAAGGAGTTGGCCTCAGGAGAAATAGAAGCGAGAGAAAGAGGCACATGAGAGTGAGAGCCAATTGCCTTTTATCAGAAATTCTTCTATATGATTTGAATTATCACGCTACCTTGCAGAGAATCTTAAATGTTTAAACAAAATTTTTTTTCTGCTTTTTTAGGGCCGCACTCATGGCATGTGGAAGTTCACAGGCTAGGGATCGAATCTGAGCTACAGTTGCCAGCCTACACCACAGCCACAGCAAAGCAGGATCCGAGCTCCATCTGCAACCTACACCACAGCACACGGCAACGCTGGATCCCTGATACACTGAGCAAGGCCAGGGATTGAACCCATATCTTCACGGATACTAGGAGGATTCGTTTCTGCTGCACCACAATGGGAATTCCTCCTATAACCTCACTCTTTGCCAACAGGAAATTCAGTATTTCTAAAAGTATCTTCCTTTATCATGCTCTCAGTTGTAGACAGTGAGTGTATCTATCTCGGAATCTGTAAGATTTGGACCTTTTAACACTTTCTCCCATGGTGGACACAGTATCCTAGTGCCTGAGACAGTAAGAAGGTCAAGTCACACAGCAAACACATTCTTGCAACAAAAATCTTTGAGGACCCACTTGTGCTGAGCCTGGTTCTAGGACAGCAACAAGCAAAACCACATCCTCTGAGTCCTTGGAACTTAACGTCTTAGTGGAAGAGACAAATAAACAAGCACACAAACACATATATATATCATAATGTTAAGTGATTATAAGTATTACCATTGTACAAGAAAAATATGCGGATTGATGGGGTGGAGAGTGACGGGGTGAGGCAAGGTGACTATTTTAGTGAATTCTTACTGAGGAAATGATCCTGGAGGAGCCACCTGGATGATGGAAAGGGTTCAGCTATCCAAAACTCTGGGGGAACAGGAAAAGATATTCCATGTAAGGAATGACAGTGTCAAAGGCCTTCAGATGGGAATGAACCCAGTGGTCAAAAGCAGCAAAGAAGCATGTGCGGCTGGAGCAGGTGGAGGAAGATCAGATACAGAGCCAGCCTACCTCCTAGCTTACAGGGCCTTATGGGCCCTGGTAAAAACTTTAGATTTTATTCCAAATAGGATGAACTCTATCAGAAGGTTGTGAGGCAGAGAATGAAATAGCAGGACTTTTGACGTCCCGAGTTTCTTGTGGAATTATAAGTAAATAGCCAAAAGATCCTTCCCTCTTTTCTTTCTCCACTCGAAGGATACTGAAACAAAAGAATAAATCAGAATTCTTTATTCAGCATAAATCTGGAATCACCCCAGATCACTGACACTTACAGGGTGGTGTCATTTGCCACTGCTCTCTGCCATTTGCAGGAGAATTTGTGTCACATCTAATTTTTTCAGAGTTAAATATCTACTGAGCTCTTTCTTTAGGCCAGCCCTGTGCTAGGCACTCATCTATTTCATCCTTATAAGAATCCCATGATATTGCTAAAATGATCCCATTCCGTATTTGAAGAAACAGGTCTGGAGATGAAATGACTTGTCTAAGACTTTAAGCCAATAAATGACAGAACCTAGATTCATACCCAGCTTTCCTGATGCAAAGCTCCACATTGCATTGTCTTTTATTTATAGCCCTCTTATCAGCCATAATGGGTTTTTCTAGCATTTTAAGAGACAAATACCAAAATGAAAAATCTACTTGGAGGTAAATAGTGGTAATTGCTGTCAGTTTCTGATGGTAAAATAGAGATTCAGCAAAGTAGAATAATTTGCTAGCAATTATGCCACCTCATAGTGGCCAAGCTAGGATAATTATTAGATTTTCCCCAATGTTCCCATTGTTATCCAACCCCATATTTGAAAGTTCAAAAGCAGAAAGACATAAATTAAACCTAAGAATGAATACGGATTTCAAAGTAATAAAGGTTAATTAAGCTCTAGATATGCTCACAGAAAAAAAAAAAAGTGCATAGCATCTGCAAAAATAAGAATATTCAAAGAATGTTTCCAAAGTAGAGATGTGGGGGAGCATATTACGAAGTAGAGGCAGCAACAGAGTGGGTGGATGGATGTGGATGAGCAGGAAGCCTTGTACCAGCCCAGGCTAGCACATCAATTCTATTGAGTAATTAAGGTTCCTACAGATTAGTCATTACAAACTGTTTACCAGAACAAACTGTACTTTAAATTGAAATTGTGTTTACCTTGTGTTTTGTGATTTCTCAATAAGATTTGTGCCATATTGATTGGGTCATATCAATCCTGAAAAAAGCTGGTTTAAAAAAAGCATATCATATTTTTATGAAGACTTATAAAAATAATATATTGCATATAGCTGTTCATACCACTCCATGCAAGCAATGTCACTGTAGTAAATGGAGGGGAAAATTCTATTACAGCAATACATGCTTTACTGCACTAATATTTTCTTTTCAATTTTAAGCTATACTGGAAAACAAACTGGACCCTTCAGGAAGCATTTGTTTTAGCTTTTGAAAAAAAGCATTGATTTTAACACTGGAGCATATAATCAGGTTTCAGAAACATTCGGTTCAAAACGATCTTTGGCAATTTGTCAGTACTTCATTTGTCCATCCTCTGAATATTAAATTGTTTAAATTTGTTCTGACCCTCTATCTCACATAAAGTAATTTCCTTTAGAATTATGTCATTATTTTAAAATTACCAGCTTACCATGTTTTTTTATTTCCTATTCCACTTACAAAAACAAGATACCTATGTAATAAGATAAAGGGAGGAGTTTTACATTTTAATTGTATAATTTAAATGATAATGGCTTTGATGTAAAAAATGATTATGGAATAATTAAGAAAGGAACTAAATGACTCAGAGATTGTCTCCTTCTATCTTTTGATATTGTCATCCTCAACACATGGCCTTTCCCAGAAAGGGAAAGAGAATGTGGAAGATTGCACAGTGGGTTTTACAACCAGGCCTACAAATAGCACACATTACATCCAACCATATTTCACTGAACAAAACCCAGGTACTTGGCCCCAAATCAAATGCAAGGGATGATGGTAAATGCAGTCTTTCTGTGTGTCCAGGAAAAGGAAATGGGATGTATTAATATTTAGCAAGTCTCTTAGAGAAAAAGTTGAATTAGACAATGGTGAGCTATTCAAATTTCCTCTAACTTCTCAAAGTAGTTCAAAGCATTATTACCAAATTCATTTATATGTATACTTTTTTTAGCTTTATGTAGAAAACTTATGAGCAGTTCACACACACACACACACACACACACACAGAAGCCTTACTACTGATATTCTGAGATATGAAGAAATCTGAATCTATGGCTCATTCATCTCAGAAAGCAATTTTTTAAAAACTGATGAAGATAAAGTTGTGGATACACCATATTGTCTAATATCAAGTGTGAACTGGAGTTTGGCACTTGCCATCTGCCTCTCCATGGATTAAATCATGAGCAACTGAAGCTGCTGACTCACAGGACCCCCCGAATGGAGCTCAGGGTGGAGACCAGGAATGAGGCACTCTGCACTCTGGGAAAACTGGAAGAACAAGTCTTCAGATAAATAGATATTTTTAGAAGATCTTATGAGCCCAATTCTTGCATGTCCTCATATCTAGAAAAATACTAAAACCCTTCTTGGTGATGTCTGCACCTCGTGACTAGCAGGAACCTTCACAAAACCAGCAGCAAACTTTGTAAAAATGTGTGCATGGCTGCATGCACCTCCCCCCTTCTCCTTTATCACTTATATCTTGATATAACCTCTTTCTTCTTTGGGGCAGTATTTCAGCATGGTCTGAAATACTGTCTCCTAGGCTGTAGTTAAGTGGACAAAACAAAAGATGTCATGGTCAGTCACTCCTAAGAAGGGACAGGTGAGCCCTGAGGGAACTCAGGAAAGAAACTAAGAATACTGGCCCATAGCTGAGGTGCATATCAAAGGAGTGATTCCAGTAAGCCCAAACCTTTTCAGCTTCCCATAGAAATTGGTTTGCTGTAAATCTTTTTCTGTAAATTTCATTATCTGTAAATCTTTTGTTCCTACTACCTTCCCTTTGTTGCAAAAACTCCTATATCCTAGCTTCCCCCTTGCCTCCTCAGAGGGGTTTCTCAGGGCTACCTGAGATGCTCTCTCCCAGGCTTAAGTCCTAATTTTGCCCCAAATAAAACTTAACTCTCAGCTTTCAGCTTGTGCATTTTTTTTTTAAGTCAACACAAGTCAAGCCCAACCACAGACAAAGAACCACCATCTTGCTCTCAACTCCCATCCTGTGGTTAAATTCAAAGAACACACTCTACACGTCCAACTATGCTGCTGAGTTCTAGATTGATACAAACACTCTAGAAAAAAACTAAAATCTATGCTGACTCTGTGATGCCTTTTGATACACTTACCAGAAAGGAAGAAAGTGCCAGATGGAGGTAGAGAAACCAACAGGACTGTGAATGGTGGGCACAAAACAGCCTCGAATTTGCACTTTGGGTCCTACTTTTAGATTGTGAATAATTTCAGTGTCTGTGCCCAAACTAGTAACAGCACTTTGTGGAGAATGGAATTAAATCGCTAATTACAACTTTTATTTAAAAATGTTCAAAGCCATAGTGGTTGCTCTCTCTGCAAGGAATGGGTCCCACCTTACTAGAAGGGTTCCAACAGTGACAGCCTGATGTCTGATGAAATGGCACCAAGGACTTCATCACTGAGTATGAAGCCTAAATGATATCCACATACCAACCAATGCTCGGATTTCAAGATCTCGTGCCCTTAAATCTCTTTGCTACTAAAAAACGGGAGTATTATGTATCAAGGCACAGTCCAGTTCTCTACCGTCAGTGTCCTTGGTCCAACAATTATATAGGAAAGGCAAACAACAACAACAACAACAAAACTGATTTTAAACTACAGCTTAAATCAGTGCTTTGTTCCTTTCTTCAAATAGATTTTTCTACTAGCCACCAATTTCTTACAATAAACAAATCCAGAATATTCCAGTTAAGTCATTTTTAACTCAAAATAATATTCAATTTTGCCACCCAAGAGGATATCAAAGGTAATTTATCTAGATAAATGACTATAGAAGATGAAAGTATGAGTAAGCCATACTTCCAGAGATATGGTTTTCAAAAATGATGCTTAAAGATCCAAAATAACGGATTTTTTAAAAATCTGGGTATATAACTATATCATAACTATATTGTATACATACATATGTGGGTACCCAGAATACCAAAGGTGAATCATCATGTCTTAATGATTAAACCAGGTTAAAACTAGAAATGATAGAAAATCTTGATCTAAAATTAAAAAACCAACAACCCCAGAAGGCCAGGGACTAGTTCTTGATAGCATCACTGGAGTTAATAATTCCAAGAGGGAAAAATATAGCCATGACCGTAAATTAAACTTGGTGTTTCTTGCTGACTAAACTCTGCAAGCTGCTGTTAAAAATGCTTGTTTCTTATCTAGCAAAACATCTGCTTTTTGATGCTAAAAGTGGGACCCTGAGGGAAGTAGTGATCTTTCCCAAGGCAACTTGATTAATAGTAGGCTTCTAAATTTTAGCTAAACGACATTCTGATGAAGCCAGCAGTACTGAATAATTGTTTCCACAAATAATCCTAGGATATATTTCCTTTTTCTCCAGGATTTTAGATGGTAGGACTCTGAGATGCACTGTTTTCCTATTGGCTCCTATAGTTAACCCACAAGTCAGTCGGTGGTGTTTGCTGACCTGAACCATGTGCTGCACGACATCTTAGTTCACTGGTTTCTAGGAGAGAAACCATCTGAATGTGGAGAAACAATAAACAAATAGACGTAATGTTTAAAACAAGGAATTAAATTTATTGCAGTAGAGTGGAAATGCAAGAATAAAACTCTCCTCTCAAATACACAGAGGTGGGCAATCGAGAGTTGCACAAGATATAAAAAGTATTGTTGGCAGTGAATAATCTGTATGCAAAGTGAGGAGAAGATGCTTCAAGGACAAAACAAGGTTTTGAAAAATATGGGAGAGCTGATGGTGGCTTGAAAACATAAAATAAGTCCTTAGAACACACTGGAGGAAATAAGGACAGGAGAGAGAGACGGAGAGGAGAGAGAAAAGGAAAGTGGTATGGGAAGGAAATGGAAAGTCTGCTGAATCAGGAATCACATGACCTGAATTCATGTCTCTGACCCCTCCTGGCCATGCGATCTTGACCAATTCTTATCATCATCATCATCATAACAGCTATAATTTCAGAGAATTTACAATGACCTCAGCCCTTTATACAGATTACGGACTATCTCCTTTAATCCTCCCAGCAATTTTACAAGCAAGATCCTATCATCCCCACATCCTAGATGAAGAAAAAGATTCAGAAATCATAAATAATCATCCCAAAGTTTTACAACTAGTAGATGTCAGAACCAGGGTTTTTTTCCCTGGCTTGAAAGCCTGTGTATAATTTGAAAGCACCCACAGTGGTGGGGGACACCTCCTTAATGTAACCTCTCAGGACCCCAGTCTCTTCATTTAGAAAGAGATGATCACAATTCCTTCTATAATCACATGAAGATGTGTATCTGCTATCTTTTGCCACAGTAACTTAACTTTCTCTTGGGTCCATGAGAAGACTAAGCAGTCTGCTGGACTTGGCTGGACTTATGGGACCTGAGCATGTGCTGGGTGGTCCTCTGGTTGTTGGTGATCTGGCTGACATCAATGAGATAACTAGTTCTGCTCCCTATGGACTCTCATCTCCAACAGGCAAGTCCAGGTTTGTTCCCATTACAGAGACAGG
The DNA here is from genome assembly GCF_054392235.1 of Sus scrofa. Classification (NCBI taxonomy): domain Eukaryota; kingdom Metazoa; phylum Chordata; class Mammalia; order Artiodactyla; family Suidae; genus Sus; species Sus scrofa. The sequence continues at coordinate 110,788,901 of NC_139385.1, read as the reverse complement.
GAAAGCATGCATTCCTCTTGAATCCTAGGGTCAGAACTGGCATGACATCAGTTACACCACGTTCTATTAGCTAAGTAAATCACAAGACCAGCATAGATTCCGGAGCTAGGGAAACAGACTTCAAAATCACATTTCAATGTACATATATACATGTATGACTGGGTCACTTTGCTATTGAGTAGAAACTGGTACAACAGTGTAAATCAATTGTAATTTTAAAAAAGGAAAAGAAATCACATTTTAAAAGACATGTGTACATGGAAGAGTGAAAAAATAGGGCCATTTTTCATTCATTCTAGCATAGGATATATGTAAATATGCTATATAAACTGTAAACTGTCACATCATTCCTATCTAAAACCTTTATCTGTCATGGTGTTGCCGCAGCCTTCGCCAAGGTCACAGCTGGAGTCGCTGCAGCTGCAACTTAGAATTGATCCCTGGCCTGGGAACTTCCACATACCATGCGTATGGAAAACAAAACAAAGCAAAACAAAAGACAAGACACTGCCACCAATACCAGTACAACTTTTCATTGCTGTCATCTCTCCTAGCTGCTTTTGTGGATAAGAGCTAGACAAAACCATGTCATGAGAATCAGTGCATCGGGTTTTTCTCATGCTCTCTGAACTCACATAAGATTTTTCTCTAGGCCCTTGCCCTAAGACTCTATCCACACTTACTTTCTGTTAAATTAGAAATTTCTTCCAGAATTAAAAAAATCAAGGAAAATAATTTCCAGGATTGGTATCATTTATTCTTGGCCTTTCTGAAATTGTACATTCCATCATTTTCTTCCTAAACCAAAATCCCAAATTCATAGTTAAAGTGCTTTAAAACCACACTCCACAGGTTCCTAAGGGACATAGCCTGGGAGGGCATCAGATGAGCACAGGGATTTATGTTAAGCCCTGAAAGTTACTGTGATTTGGACAAAAAAGCTGCTGTAACCAGAAATTCCAAAGATTCCCTATTTTCTGTCTCAAAACTATCCATATATGTTTAAGTCCCCCATGAGCCTACAGGAGGATGTCCACCCTTATCATGTAACTTTTCTAGGCCAGTGGTTCTCAACCCTGGCAAGGCTACATATCAGAAGCACCTGGAGAGCTTTTTAAAAATCCCATGCCCAAATCACACCCAGGACAATCGCATCAGATTCAATGGGGAAGCAACACCAGCTCCAGCATTTTTTTGAAACTCCCTATTGATTCCCATGTACCCCCAAAATTGAGAGCTACTGCAAGGGGCCCTTACCTTCCCCATCTAGGAATAGAAGGCATTGCACTAAATTCCAATGTGTACTAGGTTTCAGTTCTATGTTTCTCTTTGAATTGCTAGCAAAATAGCTTGGCAACTTCTGATTAAACCATTTTGAAACAGTGTAGAATAGAAAGAAGCTCTGGATTCTATGCTGCAGTTAAATCTCTGGTCAGTTACTTACTAGGTACAAGACTTGGAGCAAGTTATTTAACCTCCTTAGCTTCTCTGAACCTTGACTTCCTCCTAAAGGAAAGGGCATAATCCTATCACATAGGCTGTTTAAAGACTCAGTGAGCTTAAGTATATAAAATGCCCCCATAGTAGACAATCAATAAATATCCATTTCTTTCTCCCTTTGCCTGCAGACTCTTGAACAAGCTGCTCAGCATCCTCGGGTGGCCTGCTGTTGACCCTGAGAGCAAAAGGAAAGAACAGCACTCAAACGTACATGACATGGGTCTGTACACAATGAAGGAGTCCAGTTGTCTGCCTTTCACATGCAACTGAAATCCTGCTAATTCTCTTGCAGTGAAATATCATTACATCTCTGCTTGTTAGGGCTCTCTCCATGGGGAGGGGGTGGTGAGGGGGTGGGGTGTCCAAATGGCATTTGCTCTGTCCAAAAACATCATTGATGGTGTCTTTATTTTCTTCTCCATCAGCTCAGCAGGGCTTATGCAGACAAAGTTTGAGGGAAAGGCCACATAGGGAAGCATGGCCAAGGACCTGCCAGCCTCCCTCTGCACCAGACTGGTGCACCAAAAAAGCAAAGAACTAAAAATGACCTCAGAGTAAAGCAATATCACCATTGCAGCTACAGAACAGCAAAATGATCTCTGGATAGTAGAACTGTTTTCTTTGCTAAACATAAGTTTCCTGGACAGGAATGCACGGCTGCAAACATACCTCTGCACAATGGAGTATCATTAAATCTCTATCGTTTTTTTACAAAAGGCTGGCGCCACAAAGCAAATGGCTTTTTCTATTTTTTGGTCTCTCTGCATTTGTAACAAATAAGAGATGCAGTTAGACTTTCCCTAAATGTATTTTTAAATGATTAAACCTATTTTCTTGGTTCTGACTCATTTTCCAATTACAGAAGATCTTTATAAATTAAGACTGACCGAACGGGAGCAAAGCAGAAATTGTAAGAATATTATTGATTAAATGATATGTCACTGAATGTCATCCATTTAAACAGTCATTGCAAAATGACCAATCTGTGGAACTCTGCCTTCAGCAGCCCCTCAACCATGCAATTTAGGACAAGTCATGCTGCCCCCATCCTCAACCTTATTCTGGTAAACTTCCCTTATACTCCAGTATCACCAAGCCTGCACCCCATTGTGGTGATTAATTACATGTTGGTGCTCACAGCTTTCCTTGTCTTCACTTTGTTTCTTATTAAAGTCAAAGATTTTTTAAAAAACTAACATGCTTAGCTTCCATGGCACAGGGACTACCTAGCCAATATTTAAGCCTATGCAAAATGGAACTGTTTTGATCAGAAATACTGAGTTGTTAGTGAATGTTGTATTTCTCCCTGATCTTACATCTCACTGAAATTGGTTTTTATCACCACTTAAGTCTTACACATCTATTTATTTGTATTATTTACGTCTGCAAATTCTAGGCCAGAGGTCTACAAACTCTGGCCATGGGTCAGATCAGGCCCACCATTTGTTTTTGTACATAAAGTGATTGTTTACCTAGTCACATCCACTCCTTTGCATATTGTCTGTGGCTGCTTTCCCATTACAAAGGCAGAGCTGAGTAGTTGTGACAAAGTCTGGTCTGAAAAGCCAAAAACATTTATTATCTGGCCTCTTCCATAAAAAGTTAACTAAGACCTGTTCTAAACACTAGGTTTCCTAAGAACAAGGATTTTTGCTATAAACTCAGTGACCTGCACAAAGTAGGTGTTAAGTGCACATCCTTTGCATAAATAAATTATGTGAAATATGTTTATCATCTCAGCCACAAAAACACTGTTCAGGTGCAGGGCTTCAGAAAGAAAACAAGCAGATGTGTGTTATTTACAGATTTAAAAACCTGGAGAAATCCTAAAGATGAACAAATCCCTAAATTTTCAGCTGAGGAGACGGAGGTCCAGAAAGCTGACTTGAGTCTCCCAAGGTCAAGCCCAAGGAGAAGTGGGGCCTACTCCAGCAGCATATTTGTTTTTCCTTTAATTAATAAGGCACTCTGTGAAGTTAGCCTGTTCTCAGGAGGGCCAAGGTTTTGAACACAATATGCATGCAATAATAATCACACTTATTTGGAACTTTCAATTCTGACTTATTCCCTGAAGTTCTTTAAATGCTCACTACCCCAATACATTTTCATAAATTTGATTTGTGAATGTTATGCATGCATTGAAGAACCTAAAGTGCAGCGTTTTTTTTTTTTTTTTTTTTTTTTTAACAAACTGTGTTAATTAAACTGATGCCCAGAGAAAGTTCCGGTGCCCGGTGAATGATTACTCCATCCACCACCTATCTGTTTTGACAAAAATTTGTCCAGATCCGATATCCCAAAGTACTGGCTTGAATTTTAAGGCATCCACCTACTCCCTGAAGTGCAAGAGAAAGAATAATTTAATTCTGCCAAGTCACACTAAAAAGTAGAAAAGGATTGCCTAGCACAGCTCGATTTCTCTGTCTCTTGCCAATATTGGCTGAGAAAGAAATGCTGGGTGGTTTGGTGTCTCCAATGCACTAAGGCAATTTTTCTTATATCATCATTTATTTTTTTCCTCCCCAAGTTCTTTCTAATTCAGTCCCATAAAGGAAAGATCAGAGACAGAAATAAATCAGGGAACAGGTCTGCAAGGCCTGGAACCCACAGTCACAGCTCATTTCACTCACTAGAAACCACTGGTTAGACTCCCTAGTCAGCCAGGCACTGTGATGGGCACTCGGGGAGATAGAAAGCCATTTGGGCCCCAGAAAGAAGGGACATTTCATAGAGGAGAGAGATAAAGAGAGGATGACATGGGTCATCTGAGACCATGAGGTGGGTCCACTGAGTCCATGAGGTAAGCCCAGAGTGCAGTGAGGACCCTGAGGGACACCAAGGCCAGACTGTCCCCAAGGTCAAGTTAAAAGTTAGATAAAAAGGAGAAGTAGGAACAAATTCCGTGAATGTGAAGTTATATGTTCAAAGACAAGGAAGTAAGAGAAAACAGGAAATATTTATGGGAGTGGAAACAGTCTAGTATGTCTGGAGCCTCAAGTGGAAAGTGAACCTAAAACTGAAGGCTCAGATCTTTAAGCTTTGACAATGTACAACTTACAACAAGCACTTGCTCCAGTCTGTTCTCAGTGCTAGACTTGGCACCAAGACCTCCTTTAAGGTGGAGTTCTCATTGTGGCTCAGCGGAAATGAATCCAACTAGTATCCATGGATGCGGGTTAAATCCCTGGCCCTACTCGGTCGGTTAAAGATCTGGCATTGCCGTGAGCCGTGGTGTACGTTGCAGATGCAGCTCGGATCTGGCATCGCTGTGGTGTAGGCTGGCAGCTGTAGCTCTGATTCTACCCCTAGCCTGGAAATTACTATATAAAAAGCAAAAAAAAAAAAAAAGAGAGAGAGAGAGAGAAGATATCCTTTAAGGTGAAAAAGGTATCTTCAAGGTTAATCTTCTGGAGAGCAGGAACTCAGTGGCCTCCTGGTTCTAATCTCCCATCCAATTTTATTCAAACATCCTAAATAGAAGATAGTCTGTCCCTGGTTTGAACACTTCCAGAGACATGGCGCTTACTGCCTCAGGAAGTAGCGTATAAGAAAATTTTCTATGTCAAATTAGAAACTGCCTTCCTCTAACTTCTTCCCAACTTCCATACGACAGTGGCCAACAACTTTTCTGTGAAGAAAGGCTCAAATCACAGTAAACAGAGCCCAGAGATCAGGTTTTGAACTTTATACAGACTTAATACCCCACTCACCACATTCCAAGATGCAGTTTATTTCCATCTCCCCAAGAAATGCAGGTCATCCCAGAACCAAGGATCTTCTGAATCAGGACATGTCTCCAAGGGTGATTGAGCACATGTACCCTGAACATCTAGACCCAAGAAACAAAGAAGGCCAGAGGAACCAAAAAAAAAAAAAAAAAAGGCAAAATATAGAAGCCAAAGCACATAGCTCCATGGGTAGGAGCTAAAGGGCAAAAGCTGGAATCAGGCAGACAAGTCCTGGAGGAAGTGGAATCATGTTGCAGTGGTTCAGCTGCATGTCTCAGATTCACGGGGTATAAGAGAAGCTATGCAACCATAAAGGCACTTTAACTTATGACCAAGAAAGGAACAGGTGCAATCTTAGAGACAGAAACTATAATGTTACAGGGAGAAAATGTAATATTACTTAGATGTTATTTATAATGTTAAGTCAGAAAATATAATGTTACTCAGTTACAGGGAGAAGGCAGAATTACTCAAATCCTATTTTGCTTTCCTCCTTGCTACTGAGAAAATGATGCTGACTCTGCAGAGAAGATGACACATTGTCAATAAAGAATGGAAGCCAGGGATAGATGAAAAGACAGTAAGATACCCATAAGTGCAGTTTTACATTTGTTCGAGGGCCTGGCCCAGATTAATTCCAAGACAGTGGAAGAAACTTCAGGTGCTATCCAAACTGCAAATCTGTGCAAAACCATGGTCAATGAGCACAGAGTCAAAGACCAGAGCCAAGCTATCACCATCTCAGTTACCAAAAAGAGAAGTAGTTAGATTCTGTGAAAAATGTGAAATTTTAGATAGCCATAGTACTAATAAATATACAGGAGAAGCTTAGAACCAAGTAGTGAGGGAGAAGCCATGACTAAACATACCATAAGCAATTAATACTGAGAGAGGCAAATGCAGAACTGATGAAGCAAACTGCTCACCATGCCCGGTGCTGTTCCAAGCACTTAATCCTCAGACCAACCTTAAGAGGTAGGTGCTATTATTACCCCATTTCACAGATGAGAAAACCAAGGCACATACTTTATGTAACTTGCCCAAAATTGCACAGCTAGTAACTGGCAGAACTAGGAACGGAACCACCATCAGTGCTGCCTCCCCAACGAATTCAAAGGTTGGTATGGAGGGGACTTTGAGAAGGAAGAGGAATTGGACAAAGTTGAAGGATTAAAATAAATTGGAGAGTGAGCTCAAGCCAGGACCTGGGGAGGTGTATGGGGACCATGAATATCCTCACTGGAGCTCAAGGGGGCATGATGAAGACTGAGAAAAATATGATGACAAGCATGAAGCCAGATTTAGAGCATCTTACATGGGACAAAGAGGAGACTGGCTTTCAGTTCCATTCCCAGGTGTGCTTGAGCCTTTCATGAGCACCTTTCAAATTTTCTCTTTGCTTCTAAGATCTCCCTTCTTATCTTATTAAAGCCATTTTTAGTTGAAAGTAATATAAATCTTTTCAAAAATGCAAATGCCAAAGGAAAATGTTTGAGAAGGGGAACTTCATTGGGAAAATTCAAGGTCAGGAAGAGCAATTGAGCCTCACAAGGGCCTTGAACCCAATATTCTATGTCAAAGGATGAAGTCCCGGTGACCTTTTAGTTGGCATTGCTGATGAGGGTGAGACCTAGGAAAGCCCCAGTTATGTGTATCTGTATCTTGTCTCCCCATCTAAACAAGTATTTTATAACTTCTATCTCTGACAAACACAGTAAGAAATACATTCTGTATCAAGACCTAGTTTACACATATTTACAATCATAAACAGTATATTATCCCCCAGGATAATACATACAGCCCAAGACCCATACTCAGAACATTTGTTGGCTGATTGGTTGATGACTGGTGAATATATTGCTTTCCTAACATTTAGAATAAAATAATCATAAAGATCCAGGAGTTCCCGTTGTGGCTTAGCGGTAACAAACCTGACTAGTAACCATGAGGATGTGGGTTCGACCCCTGGCCTCGCTCAGTGGGTTAAGGATCCAGCGTTGAGGTGAGCCATGGTATAAGTTGCAGATGTGGCTTGGATTCTGCCTTGCTGTGGTTGTGGCGGAGACCAGCATCTGCAGCTCCAATTTGACCCCTAGCCTGGGACCTTCTATATGCCACAGGTGCAGCCCGAAAAAGTAAATAAATAAATAAATAACATAACATAATCATAACGATTCAGAGAAAATAGACTATAGAAATTATCTTACATGAGGACTTTCAACGTTATTTTATCAAATGATTCTTCTAAATAAAATCTCTTTTTCTTAATTGAAGTAAAGTTGATGTATAATGTCTTTGTTTCCGGTGTACAGCAAAGTGATTCATGTGTGTGTGTGTGCACACACACATATGCACACGTATATATATATTCTTCTTTAGATATTTTTCTATTATTGGTTATTATAAGATATTGAATACAATTCCCTGTGTTATACAGTAGAACCTTGTTGTTTATCTATTTTATATAGAGTAGTATATATCTGTTAAACCCCAAATCCTACTTTATATCTCCCTTCCCTTTTCCCCTTTAGTCACCACAAGTTTGTTTTCTATGTATGTGGGTCTGTTTCTGTTTTGTGACTAAATTCATTTGTATCATATTTTTAGCTTCCACATATAAGTGATATCATATGATATTTTTCTTTCACTTACCATGATAATCTCTAGATCCATCCATGTTGCTGCAGATGGTATTATTTCATTCTTTTTTATAGCTGAGCAATATCCCACTGTGTGTGTGTGTCTGTGTGTGTGTGTGTGTGTGTGTGTATTTATATCCATTCATCTATTGATGGACACTTAGGTTGCTTCCATGTCTTGGCTATTATAAATAGTACTGCTATGAACTCCAAATGAAATCTCAACCAAAGGTCAATATATAAGGTACAGGGTCAAAAATTTATTAACACTATACTCAGTGCAGAGAAAACAGAACTTTTTAAATTTTTCTGTAATGGATCTGATTTTTAAAAATCCTCTTACCACCAAACCTGCTCCCCAATGTCCAGACACCACATTGGATAGATGGGGCAGAGGAAGGGAGAAATGAACAAATGCATTTCAATTTAGTAAACTCAGTCTCATTTTCACTGACAGCTTTTCTGGTTTTCTCCCCCTCCCAGGTCCTCTCCAAGAAGGTATCTATATACAGGGAGTACATGTGGCCTTGTGGCACTGGAGGTTGGCATGGGGATCAGAGAAGAACTCACACTCTACCACCACCTCCTGCTGGTTCCTGGGTCCACATGAATATGATTGGTCAACCCCACAACTATATCCCAGCCATTCTGCTGACTCCCTCTGCCGACCATCTATAGCAGATATAATTCACTATTATAGTCACCAATAGTCACCAAGACTATTCTTTCTTGGTCTGGTCAGGCCCAGGGTCTCCCTTCTCTCTTGGCCCCATTTCAGCTCTCACCAACCCAGCAGGGCCCTTAAAGTGACCCTTCTACAGTCCTGACCCCAAAGTCCTATCTTACAGCCTCAGCAACATGGCCAGAGACACCACACCACCCCTTCCCACCTCTGGCAATCTTCCCAGCCAGGCTCCCTAAGAAAGGAGCTTTGCTCTATTCAGGAGCTAAGGCCAGGCCCTCACTTTCACCAAATGGATTCCAGCTTGCAGAGGGTACACTTCAAGGTAACCTCCCAGAGCCTTGAATGGGAGCAGCACAAAAGACCAGCTTCCCTCAATCTACTAATTCAGCCCCCTTCACAGATTTAACCAGTCAGGGGAAACAGCACATGTGCCTTTCTTCCCATTCCTCTATCTCCCCTCTTCTTCCCACAGCCTCTCAGGCTGGGAGGGGCAGGTTCTCTTCCTTCCTCTTTCTCATCAATTAGAGCATTTTCCTGTTCTTTCCCCCTCTTCCTCTAGAGTTATAATGGTGAACACAGTGGAGACAGAGACCATTTCAGGTTCATAAAAGAACCTAAATTCAAAGGTGTCTCAAAATTGCAATACCCACTTTATGTAAAACAAGTGAAAATGAAGCCAGGATGCTCAGAGTCCCACTTGCTTGCTAGGCTCTCCCTTACTCTTCTCAGAGCCCCTAAGGAATATCTAAGGAATCCCAGAGATATTGAAACACACTGGGGAAACCACTGATACAATCCAGCTCTCCAACAGAACTTTCTGCAATGATGGAAACATGTCATGTCTACACTATCTGTTATGGTAGCCACTAGTCACATGTGGCTATGGAGCACTTGAGATGTAGGTAGTGCAACTGAGAAACTGAATTTTTAATTTCATTCATTTTTTTTTCTTTTTTGGCTGTACCTGTGGCATATGGAAGTTCCGGAGCTAGGGGTCAAATCAGAGCAACAGTCAACACCTCAGCCACAGAAACGTCGGATTTGAGCCGCATCTGCAACCTACAGCAATTCCAGATCCTTAACCCACTGAGTAAGACCAAGGATAGAATCCACGTCCTCACAGAGACAACATCTGGTCCTTAACCCACTGATAATAGGAACCCAAATTTCATTAAATTGTAACTAATTTAAATAGCTACCATATTGGATAGCCTTGCCCATTCATTGTACAAATAGAAGGACGACGAGGCCCAAAATCCCTCACCAAACTTATGGTAGTCTTAGCACAAAGATTCAGGTCCCATCTTATCTCACCCATTCTTTCCACCACTTCTCAGCTGTCGCATCCAGGTCACTGTCCAGCACAGTGCTTCCTGGCTGCTTCCTACTTTGCTGAGGTATGCTGGGGGTTTCTTACAGCATGTATTCTTACACCATGAAACTTGGTTTGGATCCAAGCATTCCTTTTTTAAAGAAGGGAATCTGATCTGTCCAGAACTTTAACCGTCAAGGGTGAAGGTATGAAGAATGCTGCTATAAAAATTTCAGCATAGTGTGAGCTCAGCTATAATGACATCCGGATGAGTGGTCCCCATGGATCTGGTATTTTGAGCATCCACAAGTGCAAGTGAACTTCTTCATCAGAAAATGTGACTTCCTGATAGATCTTGATGGCCACAGCAAAACAGCACAACCAGGTGAGAGGACATTTGGTAAGGAGATGTGGGAGCTGGGAAAAGGCTTTTCATTAACAAACACACATTCTTAGGCAAGCCCTCTACCTGTACTGGGCCCCCATTTCATAGTCTATAAAATATACAATGGGCTACCCCCTCCTCCCTTATTTCAAGGATGTTATAAAGATGAATCAGCAAAATATATGAGGTGCTCCTTATTCCTATGAAGAAAAGCACTCTATAAAGTTTCAAATTTCTCATTATCAAACACGAAAGTCAAGGTTTTTTTTAAGTATAAGATAGGTAAAATCAAGCATCTTTTATCACTTTCTGCCAAAAATTATCATACTGTTAACATGGGACTACACTGGTGTGCATTTAACTGGAAACCTCACATTGGAGACTATTCTACTGTTATTTAAAAGTTGAGCAATGATTCACAATGACAGGAGCCAAATTTCTTTGCTATCTCCAGTTGCAGGGAGTAACGGATTTTAAAAAGACATATTTATAATCTGTGCACATATTTTCACCAGCTAGTAAGTTGAAAAGCTTAAAGGAAGTAAGTTGGGTGTGGGATTTCAGGAAAATACAATGGAAACTCGAATCATCTGTGTCAACTTTACCTTTTGCCTTGAACAGTAAAAATTATAATAATGACATTCTATCCTGTTGTAGCCAAAGAAGAAACCGCAGAAACACAGCTTTGGAGCATCTTGGTCCCACCCTTTGGGCTATGGATGTACATGCATGAGTCAGCAGCCTGGGGAGCCAATGACATATACAGCAGAATAGCAGAATCAATTGCTTCCTCCTTCACTCTCCCACATCAATCTGCTTATGCTTCCATTATAGGGCTTGCCATATTGTGTTTTAGTAATTAATTACTATCCCACAAGACAGTGCGCTTCTAGAGGGTAAAGCCTGTGTTATTTGTATCTGTATCCCATGATGGGCAGGTGGAAAATTATCATTGTATTGGGTAATCACTGGTGCACTGGGAACCAACACTTTCAACTCCAAGTGCCCCCAAAGCATCAAAGTCACCCAAACTCTGTGCACATGATTGATCTTAGATTGGCAATATTTATTCCAATATATAATAATATATTATTTGGAATAATATATTCCAAATAAGCTTGATTCCAGAGTTATAACCAAGGCTTCAACCTCAATAGTGGAGAAATACTAGCACATTAGCTAAACCAGAAAATCTCAGCCAATTTCCTCCCTAGCCATGAAACACAAGATGCTTACATTGGATGTTTGGTTTGTAACCTGTTTATGCCAGTACCCCAATACCCCATCAGCATCCTCTACCCCCACATCTGAGATTTGATTCACAAGTATTCTGAACATTTGTATCCAGTCTGGAGTCTGAATTCATTCATATGACCTTTCAGAACAAATTGGCTACTGGTTTCTTGGAAGTAAAGAAAACTCTGAGGTAAAGACGCAAAGGGCAAATTCCAATAATAAGCCAAAATGTCAACACTGATAGGGACTTTCAGGATTATATGGTCCACCCCCTCACTTTTTCAACAAAGTGACGTAGCCAGTGTTCCATGGCTATGCAGCAACAGAGCAAGGACTTGAACTCAGGTCTCTACATACACTCCTGGTCTAGGTTGGGTGAACAACGTCCCTAATTTTCCCAAAATTCTTAATACATGAAACTTGCCATTTTCAAAGCAGAACAGCCCAGGCCAACTGTCTCTGTTTGCCTAAGACTGCAAGGTTTCCAGGAAATAGGACCTTCAGGGCAAAAACAGGAAAAGCCCCAGGCAAACTGGTACCAGCTGGTCAGACTAAGTCCAGTGCTCCCTTTCCTACATAAATCTGCCGCTGTTATCAGTCTCCTAAAATGCCGTGCTGGTTCTGCCTCAAATGCTTAAGCCCAGTAAAAGCCCAGCAATAAGAAATAACATTTGATAGCTGTTGCACAGCTGTGTCCCCTTTACGAGGGATAAAATTCTATCCATTAATTACAACACATAAATGATCAAAACTAGAGTCTCAGATTCTCTATGAATTTTTTAAAATAATTTTCAGGTCTTTAAATAATTAAAAGTTCAAAAAATTCAGGGGGAAGAAAATGAGCTCATGAAAAAGAGCATTATGAAGCCAGTCCTCTTTAAGTATCAAACTATTATTCTATGTCCAAACTAATCAAGTTGTTGCTGCTGAGAAAAGAAGGCCATGGAAGCCTCACAAAGTTATGCTGATTAATTATCCCAAGAGTCATTACAGAATGCAACCATTACTCACAAGGCACTCCTCTGACACTGTAATTAGCCTACAAACCTTGTGATTCCAGGGAAGGCTTCAGAGCCTGTGCTTAAAATTCCTACAGCATTTCCCACAAGGGAGCTGGAGCTGATATTTCAGGCTCTTTGAGGGGACCTGGGATTCTGAGTGCATGATAGCTCCATTCATAATACACGTATCTTTCTTCCCTCCAACTTCAATCAGCAGTTTCACAAAATCAGGTCGTCAGGAGAATTCGATAGGAAAGTGTTGCTGGATTCAGCCAATCCTACAGCCATGAAGTCATAGACTAACTGGTCAGACACCTCATTGGGAATTTCATATATGCACACTTTCCACCTCACAACCATTCTTCAAGGCCAATGTCATTTTCTCACATATATGAGTGAGACACTGAAGCTCTGAGCACTCAGAGACTCCTAGGTGACAGAGCTAGTGAGAAGCAGTGCCAGTCTGAGTATGGGTCTCTCTCGTACCCAATTCCAGGTCCTTTCCTCCAGCAGATCTGCTCCCTGATGTCCCCTCCCCTCCAGAGAAGCTGTTCAACTCCCACATTTTGAGAAGTTTGAGCTCGTAAAGGATAGCATGTGTCACACTGTATATACGAGACTTAAGTTACCTGGTGAGACTTAAGAAGATGATGGGCTCCCGGGTAGACATTTACAACCAGCCTCTTGTTTATACTTCCTGATGCAGGAGATAGGTGGGCTCTGGGATAGCTGTTTATACCCAGCCACCTATCTATATACTTCAGAATAGAAACAGCAACAGGCACAAGGCAAATAATTGGTTCTTGTCTTCTGTGGACATGTTAAACAATGGTCAAAACAGGGGCAGAGAGGGGATAAGCCCTGCTTCGGCAAGAGCTCACATACTTCCCATTCTCCGGGTCAGGGAGACCCCAACTCTACATGCTCAGAGAGATCCCTCTGAGTCAGAAAGGAAGGGGGTGCCAGGCCATAAAACTTCTGGATAACCTTCCCACCATGCCTTGCTTGGGAATCCATCCTGGCCAAAAGATGCACATGCAGATCAGGGAGTGCCCTGGGTCTTCAGGTGTGAAAGATAAAACAAGATAATGGGCCAAAGGGAAACAAAGACCTGGAAGAATTTCCCCACGTAAGTGGCTGAAATCACCTCTCTGCACTTCCCATTCAGGGGAATGCCCAAAACCACACTCCTCCCTTGGGTGTGTATTACTGCTCTGCTTCTGCCGTAGATAAACAGACTAATTCTCTGTGTGCTCTCCCACATGTTGTACTGTGTTCTAACAACAAACTAAGTACCTGCTTTTACAGTCTTTGCCTCCTTGAAACATTCTTGCCCAGATTCAGTTCCTGAGCAGCGAATTAAGATCTCGCTTCAAACCATCACTCACTGTTGTGTTTCCAATATCTCCAGGAAAAGGAAAATACCTACTCTCCCTACTAAATGGAGAGAAAAAATTCCACCTTATAATTAAATGTATTTACCAAAACCCCATCTGTTAGTTAAAAAATACATAAACCAGTTAAGGCATTTTCCAATACAGCCACAGTTAATAAGCTATGAAATGCATGATCTTACATATGATCTGCCATATGGAAATCTCATCTCTAGTTATAGGCTGGCTACTATCCCTATACAAATCTACAGTCCATACTCCATACAGGGATAAATACCTTGCTCCATTGAAAGCGGTTATCTGGATCCTTATACATTTAGGAGAAATACAAAAGACAATAAGTTATAACGCAGCAAGTGACAATAATGGAAACCTGGAACATAGGCTTTTCTGGGGGGGGGAAAAAAAAAAAAACCTCTTACCTTTGGCTTGGCTCCGTTTTTATTCTCTCCCTTTAAAAAACAAACTGAAAAGAAACTTCCAGTAATTTCAGCTAGAAAATTAACATTCCAGATTGCTCTCCTTCCTGAGGATGATGATCATCTGATTTACTGCCTCCTTGCCTGGTTTAAATCAGTAAAGAACATTAAGCACAAGTTCTAGATATATTTGAAAAGACAAATTTGCTATTGCAAAGGGCACTGCTGCAAGCAGCCAAAGGTTTCAATGCCTTAACCATTAATAAATCCCCTGGAGTCCTTGAAACTTTCTCAGCAAGATCATCCAAATAGCAAGCTCCCAGCCCCCTTGGGATGGAGCTCTGTGAGTTTCTAACCTGGGGTTCTGGTCCTATTAACTTTTCTTTTTGTGCATTTGGCAGGTATTTCTGCTTCCTTGGCTGCTGTGGGGCTCCGGGAATGGTCTTCTCTATCATCCTACAGGCCTCACTCTCTGCAGTAGGTCCCCTGGTGAAGAAAGGCCTTTGGGGAAAGCCAGGAAACACATCCAGAATTTCTGCCATTCTATCATGTTGTAGAGACATTACATGACTGTTTTTAAAAACAAGGTTTGAGAGTTACAAATCTGGAGCTATCAGAGGACTAAATTGGAAGCAGGGAGGTGGAGGGAGATTTCATACACTCTGAATAATTGGAAATGCAGAGTTTTACACAAAGATAATTTTTAAAGTGAATGCTCTCCTAAAAGGGGCTCATAGAAAAGCTCTTAACAGGCAATTCTCCCCAGCCCCTTCCAAACCCAATTCACATTCTGATGCAGTTAAAGCAGGACCTTTCGGAAATTTGAGTTGTTCCAAGGGAACATTGTACTTCTACAGTCCTCAAAAGGTTTTCAACAAGCATGAAAGTCCCATGTGTATGGGAACCCATATGACCCAAATAACCAGGGAGCAATGAGCCTTTGCACCTTTGGGTCCAGGAGGGAGGTATATGAGCTGCTCTCTCTTCCAGCTCAGACCCCAGGGCCCTGGGCAACAAGCTCGTCTCTCATACCACCTCATCAGTAAGCTCATTCCCTACTTTGTTTGCAATTCCCCTGGAGGTGGGCAGAGGAAACAGGACAAGATAAAATCAAAGTAATCACTGCTGCTACTTTTGAACAGCTCTGATGGAAGACTTACTACATGAGAGGCTGTAGTTAGCACTAGGGACAAGGAGGATTTAGGATTACACACGAATTTCAATTAACCATGTTAAACCTATTGCTCTAGCCCTGCCTGCTGTCAACTCCCCAGAAAAGATAAACTTCTCCCCTCAGAGCCATGATTTTGGACCCTCTCAGCCCTCCTCCTTCTGCTGATTTGAGAAAACTGCTGAATCACACTGGCTTTCTTCCCCAGCAAAGAGACGATCTGGTTGCAAACCTCCTCAATCCTAAGAGTTCATTCCCTCTATCCTCACCCAAAAAGTGCTTCTTCCCTCTTTCTTTGTCCAAGGAGAAAGGGCATTTTTTCCTCCAAGCAACTTATTAAATTTCTCATCACTCTTTGTCAATAAGGAATCAGTCTCACCCCTGGCCTTAGCTCTTTTCCAAAAAATGTCTGAGCCAAGGAAAGCTGGGGATTCCTGGCGCCATGGAGAGCCGGTCTTCTTCTATTAAGATGCTGAGCTGAGTAACCACCATTGACTTGCAGGTCCTCCCCGCTGAAATAATAATCACCCCTTTATTTAGATCCAGCAGTTTGCAATGGTCTGTCCCAGGAGTTGGCTAGGTCCCCATCTGCCAACATGAAAAGTAAGCTGTGGAAAGGGTGCCCAGAGAAATGCCAAGAGCATCAGGCTGGGAGTCAGAAACTGAAACTGACATTAATTAAGCAGTAAGGTGAGGTGCTCCCATTGTGGCTCAGAGGGTTAAAAACCCAACATAGTATCCATGAGGATGCAGGCTCAATCCCTGGTTCTGCTCAGTGGGTTAAAGATCCAGCATTGCTAAAAGCTGTTGTGTAGATCACAGATGTGGCTTGGATCTGCTGTTGCTATGGCTGTGGTGTAGGCCTCAGCTGCAGCGCTGATTCAGTCCCTAGCCCAGGAAATTACATATGCCACAAGTGAAGACCATAAAAAGAAAAAAAAAAATTAAGTAGTAAGGGTGAGAGTTAGAACTCAAGTCTGTTTGGACTAAACCTTATGAACTTAATAACAATTATCCTACTTCCTATATTAATAACATGCTAATGATCATTGCTCATGAACTGTATGCTGGGCACTTGATTAGGCATTGCTATACCCAATTTTTATAGTTAGGGAAACCGGTTGACTTTGGTAAAAATAAGTGATAGAACTAATATTTGAGCCTAAGGCTGTCTAACTCCAAAGCTAGCTGTGGCATCATTCAAGTGTCCAATGAGCAAAGGCAGGTTGTAATGAGAAAAGGGAGCAAGACTGAACAGCGTCCACAACCATGGAGGCTTGTTGGTGACTGGGCCAGGGCAGGGCTGGCTACATTAGGAGAAGAGCTAGAGGAGTTTCTCTCAAAGTTCAGCAGAAACGAATCTGACTAGCATCCATGAGGACGCAGGTTCAGTCCCTGGCCTTGTTCAGTGGGTTAAGGATTTGACACTGCTGTGAGCTGTGGTGTAGCTCTGATCCCGCATTGCTATGGCTGTGGTATAGGCCAGCAGCTACAGCTCCTATTGGACCCCTAGCTTGGGAACCTCCATGTGCCATGCATGCAGCCCAAAAAAGACAGGAAAAAAAAGGAGTACAGCTGGAGACAAAGGCAGGATCAGGTGGTGGCAGCCTGGGTGGAAATGCATCAGCAGTGCTTCTGTGCCTGGGGTAGGGACATTCCATACCCTCAAGGGGCAGCAGCAGGGACTAGAGAGAGACCCACCTGGAGTCAACAACAAGAGATTATGACTGGGCAGTAGCCTGAGGCCCAGAAGAGGGTCAAAGCAAAGCCTGAGATGCAGCTCCTTAGGAACACACAGGGCAGGTGGGGTGAGGAAGTGGTTGGCAAGGCATCAGACTGTGTCTAGACCGCAGCCACCAGGGACTAGCCCATAAATTCCATGCTCCTTGAAGCTGGCCACCAACAAAACTTAAACAAGTGCATTAAATTAAAAGCAGAGATTAGAGAAAAAGAAAAGTGTCAAGACCTAGGAAATCTGAGTAGGAACACAAGCAAGGAGGCTCCGGGCAAGAACATAACCCCAAACTCTCCAACAGCAACCATGGCCTGAGAGAAGAAGCCCCTCTGGCTCCAGGGTTAGCCTAGGTGGTCTCCAAACCCACAGGAATGTCAGTAAGTGGGGTCTAACTTAGAATCAGATGTGTTACCAGGAAACTCCCCAAAAGGGCATGCCTTCACTCAGCCATTCATTCTCATAAAGGTCATTATCTTGGCCATAATCAAGAGGATTAAAATAACAAATTATACATGAAAGGCTGCCTGGGCTGAAAATGAGAATAGCGTGGAAAGTTGAACTCAGCCCTTCTGCCAAAAATCACACTATTTACAGAGATGTGTAGAAAGTGATACATGATACATGAACTAGAGGCCAGGAGAGCTACACGGTTTGGGAAGGAGCCATGGAGGAAACCTGTGCTTTCTTCTCCCTACTTCAGCCCTCAGATGACTTAAATCTGTGATTTAGCCCTCCCTCCATTCTACTTTCTTCCTCAACTCCAAACCCCAAGCCTTAATCTCTCCTCCTGCTTCTGATCAGCCATCATTTGAGTGTGTAGGTGTGCAAAACAAATGATTTTAGGAACCCACAGGTGAGGAAAACAGAAACAAAAGAAGAAGCAGTACCTGATGTCTCAAGGCAATGACCTGAAAGGCAATGAAGGGGATCAGGGTAAAGTCCCAAAGTAATCCAGTGTAGACACCAGCACAGACATGGGCTGATGGTCATGCTTCTTCAGCACCTGGAATAGGAATTTTGAATCATAAATCAACATTCGCCTTGACCCTCTGAATGTCTAGGGGATTGTCTGGAAAGAGAGAAAAGATGCTGTCACTGCCATTGAGGAGACTTCTGTCTTATAAGCCTTTATGGGCCCTTATAGCCTCAAAGATTTGTCTCAGAATGGGGCTCAAATGTCAGGGCAAGGGAAAAGAGGACTGTCATTCCTGAGAGTGAGAGAAAGCCTTAGGAAACTCTCTCTTCCCACTGGCCCCAGACAAAGGGTACAAGAAAACTCAGAGAGGCTGAGCAATTAGGTCAATATCACTGCTGGGATTACAGACCCCATCCTAGTCATGGCCCCTTAGGATCCCTAAAGATCAAGCATCTGGGAAGAACAGCAATAATACCATATTATCGTCCAATCTAGGATACTAGCAGTTGTAAACTGCATTCTGGTTTCAGAAATAAAATGTGAGTGAGCTACGGTAATGATAAGATGATTTTGATTGTTCAATGCATCTCAACTTCAGATACTAATATGGAGTTGGGGGTGCATCTTAGAATCAATAAAATTTCATAAACATACCTATGCTTGGCATTACTGAAACTCAATAAATTCTCATGGAATGACACTTCTATCTCCTCTCAAGTTAGGAAAGACCTTATTTTTGACCAATGAAAACTGAGCAGAAGTGAACATCACTTCTAGGCCAATTGTGTATAATTGGCCATGTGTGACACTCTAGTGTTCTCTCTCCTGAGGCAGTAATCATGGAGGCACACAGTGGCAGCACATGGAGAGGATAGCATCACAAGAAGATGGGATCTTCATCAGCTTGGCTCTCTGAGGAACTTCAATGAGAAGAGTTCCCCTGCCAACCCATCCAAACCATTTTAGTCATGTACTGTGAGGGAAAAAAAAAAAAATTCTTTTAAGCAACTGAAATTCCAGGAATGTTTGTTACCACAACATAACCTAAACTCTCCTGACTGAAACACTATCTTATATTTAAATAAGGCATTATTTGGTCTTCATAACTACACATTAAGACAAGCAAGACAGGCACTATTCCCTTTTTAAAGATGAAAGAAATCAAAGTTCAAAAAGACAATTTACAGAATGGGAGAAAATAGTTTCAAATGATGCAACTGACAAGGGCTTAATCTCTAAAATATACAAGCAACTTATACAACTCAACAGTAAAAAAGCCAACGACCCAATGGAAACATGGGAAAAGGACCTGAATAGACATTTCTCCAAGGAAGATATACGGATGGCCAACAAGCACATGAAAAAAATGCTCAACATCACTGATTATTAGAGAAATGCAAAACAAAACTACCACGAGATACCACCTCACATAAGTCAGAATGGCCATCATTAATAAGTCCACAAATAACAAATGCTGGAGGGGGGGGGTGGAGAAAAGGGAACCCTCCTGCACTGCTGGTGGGAATGTAAGCTGGTACAACCACTATGGAGAACAGTATGGAGGTACCTTAGAAATCTATACATAGAACTACCATGTGATCCATCAGTTCCACTCTTGGGCATATAACTGGAGAAAATTTTACTTAAAAAACACACATGCACCCGCGTGTTCATTGCAGCTCTATTCACAATATCCCAGACATGGAAACAACCCAAATGTCTATCAACAGATGACTGGATTAGGAAGGTGTGTTATATATACACAATGGAATACTACTCAGCCATAAAAAGAATGAAATAATGCCATTTGCAGCAACATGGATGGAACTAGAGACTTCCATCCTGAGTGAAGTAAGTCAGAAAGAGAAAGACAAATACCATATGATATCACTCATATCTGGTAACTAATATACAGCACAAATGAACCTGTCCACAGAAAAGAAAATCATGGACTTGAAGAACGGACTTGTGGTTGCCCAGGGGTAGGGGGAGTGGGAAGGATTGGGAGCTTAGGGTTAATAGATGCAAACTATTGCTTTTGGAATGGATTAACAATGAGATCCTGCTGTGTAGCACTGAGAACTATGTCTAGATACTTACAACGGACCACAACAATGGGAGAAAAAATTATGTATACATGTATGCGTAACTGGGTCCCCATGCTGTACAGTGAGGGGAAAAAGTGTGTTGGGGGAAATAAAAATAAAAAATAAATAATTAAATAAGAAATCAAGGTTCATAAAGGTTAGCCAAATTGTCCAGAGTTGATTAGCTAGCATGGGGTGGAGGAGGGCTATGTGGGACTAGAATTCATGTCCTCTCACTAAAGAATGAGCCCACAGTATCCCAATCTCTACCCGGTC
The DNA here is from genome assembly GCF_054392235.1 of Sus scrofa. Classification (NCBI taxonomy): domain Eukaryota; kingdom Metazoa; phylum Chordata; class Mammalia; order Artiodactyla; family Suidae; genus Sus; species Sus scrofa. The sequence goes on along the minus strand of NC_139385.1, from coordinate 110,768,417 downwards.
TCCAAACCCCTGTTCAAAGGATTTTAGGAATATATATACATACATACCTACCTTCTTTGGGCAAATGGATTTTCAATCTCAATCTCTTTCATTTAAGCAGCAGTAAAACACCCAAGAACCTGGCCAACCACAGAGCTTGAGATCTGGAGTACAGGTGAGAGCTGAGCCCTGCCTACAATGCCACAGTGACGTGTCTGTAGCTGAAACATAAGCTGGTAAGTTCTAGAAAGGCAGAGTGATGAATGCCAAGATGAGCATTTTTACAACCAGCAGGTAAAGAGTGACAGAAGACAGAGGGGTGGTATCTAAAGACGATAGTTTCTTCTTTTATGTTTTGCATTTCACTTCAGTTTCTTCAACTTATCTTTACACCCTGAGTGGAAAATTAGACCCAGTTGCTCTAAAATTGCCAGCAATCACAAGATGACATCCAGGAAATTCTAATCTCTTATTAAAACATGGAGACAAGAGACTCAACAAGAATGGGCAGCCTCCCGGGATTCCTGACCACAACACCACCACTCTGATTACATTCTGTGCTCAGAACCTCAAATTGTGCAAACCCAAATAATTTCCCCAAATCAACACTGTGCTGAGAATTTAGTTACTTCAATTCTAAGCTGAGAAAAGGAGCTCCCCTAGGGTCAACTCCTAGGGCCAAAATATCAATCAGCTGGTGTCAGCAACTGACTTCAGGGTTTGCCCTGGGTGCCCAAGCTGGTTTAATGTTTAATTTCAAGACAAGAATGTGAACTTTATTATTCCCCAATTTTAGGGAAACTCTCAGGGGCTATTTCCCTCACACTCTTTCCTTCAATAGACTCCAAGCCCTGCGCACAGTCCCCTCCCAGGATGATGGTTTCATTCAGTCTTCTAAGCTTGGCTAAGCACTTGGTCCAGAAAATGTGTGAACTGTCCCTGGAACAGGCATGTTATGTTCGTAGCCAGAGTTGTGAGCATGACCTCATCAACACCTCCGAAATTCAAAGCAAAGAAATGCTTATAAAATAACTGCCTAAGTCCCTCTTTCCCTTATCTGATGTCTCAGCAACTGTGGCTCCCTTTGTGGTAACTTGATAAGCTAATGTTCCCTCTATATAAACATAGGTGTACAGAAAAGAAAAACTTTCCGAGTTTCATACACCTTACCTAGGAGGGATACATAGGATATTGTTAATGCTGAGCATTTTCTTCTTAAAATGGCAAGCCTGTCTTTATCATTTTTCAGCAAGATAGTCAACTCCACTGTGGAACCGGAGGAATTCCCTCAGATTATAAGATCAGGTATTCCTATTGTTTTGTAAGTAAAACAGATATCCATAAGGCAGATATAAACCCTGCCTGAGAAGATTCTGTGCCCCTTTCCTCTTATAAAAAAAAGCACTATATTCCCACAGCAAGGCTCTGACTATCAGTTGTTTATGCAGAGCCCAGGACCATCTACAGCTAGAGAACGTCTGAAAAATGCTTCTTAACAGCTTGAGGGTTTCTAGCCCCCTCAAACATTGGCTGAAGGCCGTGGACTCTCTCCAATAACATGCACACATAAAGCTGTGGACTCTCTCCAATAACATGCACACATAAAGCTGTTTGTGGTTTCAGGATGATCACATGCCCCTAAAGCCCATCCATTTTTTCCGTACTTTGACCTAGCCCTGTCCCTCTTCCCCAAGGAAAGGGGTGTTCATACAGGACATGCCAGGTCACCCAGCTGATGCTGTTACCCCATTTCTCCCACAGGAGCTTGTTACTCGCTCCCAAAAAGAGTGCTGTCCTAAATTCCTCTGCATCTCGGTTCCCCCCACAAACTGAGAACTATAAAACATGCCGACCCACCTGATGCGACATTGTGGGAAACAAATTAAGGACGAGACATAAATACCCTCTGAATTATGGATTAAGAATTGCCTGTTGGTGCAATATTGTTGGTGAAGAGTGCACGTGTCAGCTGTAATGGGCCCCATCCATTCTGCTTCCAAGCTCCTCCATCTATGTTTGCTGAACGCACCAGATCGTTGATTTGATTTTTCACCAAGGGCATCCGGGGTTCACAGTGCTTACACATGCCTTTGCAAATGAGCATGTGTGTGAGGGGAACCACAAGGCTGTCTATCCTTTAAAGTCGATGTATTGGCACCTGGGGAACAGACAAATGTTGCTGCAATCTCAGTAATTCAGAGGCTTCCATAAATCACACTGATGAGAAAGAAATGCTAAAGCAGGGATATTGTTTTCTGCCACCTAGAAGAGAGAATAAATGGTTTTCAGGGGATCCTTTAGGGTTGACCTAGTTGTTCAATAACGCACTCCTCAAGTTGTCAAGTGTAACCAAGGACTTCAAGGATAAGACACAGGAAAAATAAAGATGGTAATGAAAATATCATCCTCCATCTTTCTTAGCCTTTTTGGCATGTTAACTGCTTTAACAGGTTAAGAGTATTTATTTGTACAAATTTATTTGTGAGGGTAGATTAACCTGCTGCCACAAAAAGACACCCAATGATGCATAACAGGCTCAGGTGCAATAGGAGTTTAACTTCTCCCTCACATTAATCTCCTTTTGGTTCCACAAAACTGCCCCAGACTGATAGAGACTCTGCCAGCCTTAACACATGGCATTTGATGTTGTCCTGGCATCGATGCCACATACAGGAGGGTAAAGGCAGAGAGAATAAAGTTAGGGAGACTTAATGGAGCAGATGTGCGAGGGATACATAACGAACTCCTCTGCTCACGTTCCATTCATTAGCTACACTGAACAGCAGGAGAAACTGAGAAATCAAATCTGGGCAAAAAGAAAAAATGAACTTTCTTAAAAATTCTTCTTGGAGTTCCCACTGTGGAGCAGTGAAAATGAATCTGACTAGGAACCATGAGGTTGTGGGTTCGCCCTCTGGCCTCACTCAGTGGGTTAAGAATCCAGTGTTGCCATGGACCGTGGTGTAGGTCGCAGATGCAGTTCGGATCTGGTGTTGCTGTGGCATTAGATCCCTAGCCTGGGAACCACTGTATGCCACAAATCAGCCCTAAAAAGACCCCCCCCAAAAAAAAAAATCTTCTTTCCATAAATAACTTAAAAATAATGATAATTTTGAAATCAATTTCTGGCCAATATCTGGGTGAATAAATTCAGCCGGCTAATTTATTCTTATGTTCATTCACTTAATATGCATTTATTGACCATCTACTCTGTGCTAGTCACTCTTTAGACACTGAGAATATAGCTGTTTTTTAACAATAGCAAACTCCTTGTCGGCATAAAACTTACTTTCCAGTGTGATCAGATATCAAACAAGGAAAAAATAAGTAAAGTATATGGAATTTTAGTGTTGAGTATTAAGAAGAAAAATAAAGCAGGAAAGGAGAGAGGGGATTTTGGTGGAAGGTGGTTTACAACTTTAGACAAGATGTCTAGGGAAGTTGTCAGTATTAATTACCCGAGTTTGATTTTTTTTTAAATGTTCAGATTTGCTCCTTTCTGTTGTGAGCCACAAGGGAAGTCCTCAGATTTGCTCCTTTCTAAAAAACAAAAAAAAAAAAAAATGAATTATAAAATAAAACAGACACAAAAATGTGAAATCTAAGCTCCCTAAAACTCTCAAAAAATATCTCTGCATGGCTTGACCATGGTCAGGTCAGGTCCATAGTATTGGAGTCAGGCCGGGGAATCGTAATTTTAAAGACATAAATCAACAAGAATATAATCCAAAGGAAGCAATCAGGATGGGGAAGAGAGCTGAAACCACACTCATATTCCAGTATTCATTTATACCTGCCACAACAAATGTCTTCTGAGCACTGACCATCTGCCAGGCTCTCTTCTCCTCAGAGCCATGGAAGAACAGACAACAAACGACTCAACAAATAAATTAGAGGGCTTAGCAGTGCAAGGCCATGAAATGGGATTGAGTTTGGCAGGTTCAAGTAACAGAAAATCAAATACCATGCATGAGACAGAGTGGTAGGGCTCAGGATGAAGGGTTCATGCGATTGGGTCGAGACTTGCAGGCCATAGTAGGTGGCTTGAATTTTCCTTCCTAAGGGTAACTGGGAGCCACGGCAGCGTTTAAGTGGGCAGTGATGTAATGAGGGTATTAGTTTCCTACGCTTCTGTAACAAATAACCACAAACAAACATACCATTCTAGAGTCATAAATCCAAAATCTGGTTCATTTTACTAAAGTAACAGTATCAGCAGGACCAGTACTTTCTGGAGGCTGTAGGGGAGAATCCACTTCCTTGCCTTTTCTAGCTTCTGGAGGCCTCCTGCGTTCCTTGGCCAGGGACCTTTTCCTCTTGTCACTCTTGCTTCCATTGTGACATCTCCTACATGTATCTTAGTCAAATCTCCCTCTGCCCACCCCCCCCTTTTTTTTCTTCTTTTCCTTTTTTTCTTTTTAGGGCCATACCTAGTATATATGGAAGTTCCCAGGCTAGGGGTTGAATTGGAGCTGCAGCTGCCAACTTATGCCATAGCCACAGCAACAGATCCAAGGTGCATCTGTGACTTACACCACAGCTTATGGCAACACTGGATCCTTAACCCACTGAGCAAGGTCAGGGATCAAACCCACCTCCTTGTGGATACTATACCCACTGAGTCACAATGGGAACTCCTGCCTCCCTCTTATAAAGACACTGTAATTACATCTAGGACCCACTAAGATAGTCCAGTAAAATCTCCCCATCTCAAGACCCTTACTTTTATCATATCTGCAAAGTCCCTTTTACCAAACAGGTAATATTCACGGATTTTAGGGATTTGAAGCTCAATATCTTTGGAAGAAATTATTCAACCTATCACAGAATACCTGATGACACTTAAGCTGAGAGCCGTATTTCCCAAAATTCCTTCTTCAAATCTTGGGGATGTTACTAGTTATTCCATAAGTGGAAAAGTTTTCCTGAACAAATTAGTTTGGGGAAATTGGATTAAGCCAAATTTAAACTGTTTTCCTTACTTCTCAGAGCCTCAAATAAAACTTTCCAAAAATCAAACATAGTTGCAATTTATGTAGCAATGAACCATTTGTTTCCACAGAACATTTTATAAAACTGATATTCCCTGACACAAGTTCCAGGAGATACTGGCCTGGAAAACCCTCAGGGAGGTAAATTGCTTTGAGATCTTCAAAGAACTGTGGTGAAAAAAACTGAAGTACACATGTGTAAGGCCCTGAATGCGAAACCAGGAACAAATGAGAAAGCACTAAAAGTTCAGTTTGGGGCTCAGTAACATCCTTCTAAGAATCTCCTAAAATGAAATAGGCTTCTCCAAAATACAGTACATCTTATCTCATCAAAAGTGTTCACGATGGTGTATAGCAGTACTTCTCAGATTACCCTGTGAATACGCATCATCCGAGGGCCATGATAAAATGCAGACTCTGACTCAGTAGATCTGGAGTTGGGCGTGTGATTCTTTTTTCACAAGAGGTGATACTGATGTTATTGGATGATAGAGAGAAATTGGGTTAAGCGGTTAAACCCAGCATCTTGATATATTCTGAGGTCTGCACCATTGAGACAAGCAGAAGCTTACTGATCTTGAGGGTTTATCTACCACAATGAGCATGAAATAATAAGACAGTGAAAACTATAGATGCTTGATATTGCAACATAGAAAATATAACCAAGTCAATACGTTTTGTATAGTAGGAGAGATTTCTTTCCAAGTTTGTATTTAGTCTAGGAATTTCTATTACCACTGAATACCTGAAATATAGACATTGATATAGATATTAAACATATGACTAATACATGAGTCTTATTTTTAATCACTTGTAGATTCCGAAACCAGATAAACCAGCTTCTTAGGCTTGTGTATGGAATAAGAATAAATCCATTCTGAACTGTAGCATAAAACTGGCCTGATTTTATGGGGTGAGTCCAATGGCAAGCTAAACTTGATTCATTCAACAAATAATTTAGCACCTCCTATGTACCAGATACCCCACGGGGGACTGGGGAGCCAGCAGTGGGTGAAATAGACATGATCTCACGGGCCTTAGCAGACCCTAAATAAATAATCACCTAGCCAAACAATTAAAAACCATGATAAGTGCAATGACTGCATTTAGCAAGGAGACATAAGAGGGTATGAGATATATGGTAATAAAATATTAAGCTGAGTCGTATTAGACAGATAGGTGTCTGAAAACTAGCTTAGAACACCTCAATTCTATCTGCCTTCCAGAAATTTCTCTGGAAGGAATGGCAAAAAATACACTCCTATTCTCTTTACTGAGTGGATGTCAAGATACTGTGGGAAAAGCCTCAGAAAATAAAATGCAGTGCCTCCACCCAGTAAGTCAATTCTTTCCACAGCCATAAGAGAGGAAAAATCTCCGTTTTTACTTTCAAGGACTTTTTTGTTTGTCTGTTTGTTTGTTTTTGCTTTTTTAGGCCATACCAGCGACACACGGAGGTTCCCAGGCTAGGGGTAAAATCAGAGCTGTCGCCACCGGCCTACACCACAGCCACAGCAACGTGGGATCTGAGCCACGTCTGCAACCTACACCATGGTTCACAGCAACGCCACTGAGCAAGGCCAGGGATCGAATCCGCATCCTCGTGGATACCAGTCAGATTCCTTTCCTCTGTGCCACAACAGGAACTCCCTACTTACGAGGACTTGTGAACACAAAGAGACATCACGAAGTAATAGTAATGATGATGATGATGAAGAACCATTTCTGCTTTGAGTACCTACATCCTGTCCAAAGGACCCAACCAGAGGAATGAAATCAGCAGTGGACACAAGGCTTTGTTCTAGTTTCTTCTTGTTATTGCCCAAGGATATTTATTTTGATGCCACTATTTGTGGGTAAATATCACATCTCCTAATAAATTGCTGACCCACTAATATTCAGTAGAGATTTGGAAACCTGTGATGGATCCTGCTGCTTTTGTGCAGGAGAGATGAAAAAGTGATTCCTTATCTTTTATTAGTGCATAGTATTATATATCACAATTTATGATCAATAAATACATTCTACTAGTTATGAGTATTTGGGTTATGTCTCATTTGATACTATCAATAATGAGGTGACTGTGAGTATTCCTGACCATTTAGTGTACATTTAGACACATGTCATTTGAGTATGTATACCTAGGAGTGGAATTGCTCAGTCAGAGGAATATGCATGTATGTTCAGCTTTTATAAACCCTGTCAATTTTCCAAAGTGGCTGCACCAATTTATACCTCCCACCAGCAGCATGTGAAAGTTCCAGTTTTTCCACATTTTTGCTAAGAATTAACAATGATAAGTCTTCTTCATTGTAGTCTTTCTGGCACGTATGTAAAAAATATTGAATTCTGTAATATTTCAATAAAGCTGGGGGAAAAAATGAATCAGTCTTATGGTTGATTTTATTGAAACAGTTCTGTATTGGAGTTCCCGTTGTGGCTCAGTGGTAACAAATCCAACTAGCAACCATGAAGACACAGATTCGATCCCTGGCCTCACTCAGTAGGTCATATGACATGGATTCAATCCCTGGCCTCACTCAGTGGGTTAGCATTGCTGTGAGCTGTGGTATAGGTCACAGATGCAGCTCAGATCCTACGCTGCTGTGGCTATGGCATAGGCTGGCAGATGAAGCTCTGATTGAACCCCCAGCCTACGAATTTCCATATGCCACAGGTGTGGCCTTAAAAGCACAAAATAATAATAATAAATAATTTTTTTTTGTCTTTTTGCCATTTCTTGGGCTGCTCCCACGGCATATGGAGGTTCCCAGGCTAGGGGTTGAATCGGAGCTGTAGCCGCCAGCCTACGCCAGAGCCAGAGCAACGTGGGATCCAAGCCGCACCTGCGACCTACATCACAGCTCACGGCAACACCGGATCGTTAACCCACTGAGCAAGGGCAGGGATCAAACCCGCAACCTCATGGTTCCTAGTCGGATTCGTTAACCACTGCAAATAATTTTTAAAAATAAAAAGCTCTGAATTAATTAATAATTGCTCATGCAGAGCCTATAAGGGACTTAAAACACCAAAAAAAAAAGAAGAAGAAGAAGAAGAAGAAAGACAATAAAAGAAATAATCTACCATGATTTTTTTTTTTTTTTTGCTTTTTTAGGGCTGTACCTGCGGCATATAGAGGTTCCCAGGCTAGGAACCAAACCTACACCACAGCTCACAGCAATGCCAGAACCTTAAGCCACTGAATGAGGCCAGGGATCGAACCCATAACCTCATGGTTCCTAGTAGAATTCATTTCCACTGCACCACGATGGGAACTCCTATCCTACAATGATTTTTAATTTGCATCTTCTCCTTGATTACTGAGGTTGAGCAATTTTTCTTCTTTATTGGGCACTGGATATCCCTTTTTTGGAGTCTATTCAAGTCTTTTGTCCACTTTCTTTTGGATTGTCTGTCTTTTTTTCTTCACTGACTTGTAGGAATATTTTGTTTTATGTCAGTATAAGTTATTTGTCAGTAATATATACTACAAATGTATTTTCCCACTCAATGGCTTGCTATTGCATTTTTGTAATGGCTTATTTTTATGAGCAAAGAATCCTAATTTTGTATGGTTAGTAGAACTTTTTAAGGTCATATTTATATTCTCTTATGATATCTTCCAGAAGCTTTATTGTTTTATGTTTCACATTTAAAAACTACAATCCTTTTAGACTTTATTTTCCTTTGTACAATTATGGAAAATTCCAAACTCATGCAAAATTAAAATAATATTATAAATCCTGAGGTATCTTTCACTTGGCTTCAATAATGTCAACAGATAACCAATCTTATTTCATTTATACCCACATTTACCTCTCTCTTACCTTGGGTTATTGTGAAGCAAATCTCAAGATATATCATTTTATCTATAAATGGAGTTCTCATTACGGCTCAGCAGAAACAAATCTGATTAGTATCCATGAGGACCCAGGTTCAATCCTGGCCTTGCTCAGAGGATTAAGGATCCAGCATTGCCATGGGCTGTGGTGTAGGTTGCAGGTGCAGCTCGATCTGGCGTTGCTGTGGCTGTGGTGTAGGCTGGCAGCTATAGCTCCAATTCAACCCCTAGCCTGGGAATCTCCATATGCCGTGGGTGCGGCCTTAAAAAAAAGTGGGGGGGGCTCTATTAAACCATTAGGCTGAGAAGTTCAGAAGTAGGTCTGGCTGCAGGTGTAGTTATAATTAGAAACCCTACTAATGTCATCAGAACCCAGTGATTCCCCATCTCTTGGCTCTCTGCCTTTTGGCTCCACTTTCAGGTTCCACACTATGGCCCCAACCACCTGTAACTCACATCTACTAATATTCAAGTACAAGACCATGAGGGTTTGACTCCCATCTCACAGTTATAGGACATGTCCCATGACATTTCATTCACTCTAAATAGGATAGGAGTCCATCTCCCAAACAACTACTGTGACCAAGAACATGATGATCTGTTTGAATCCACGCCTCCCCCAGTGCTGGAGATTAGGGGTGGAGGTAATCCCCACCCAAAAGGAATTTCAGGAAGAGAGTAATCCTCCCAGAGAAAAGGGGGAAGAAAACTGATTGGAGCATGGAGAACGAATGCAGAGGAGCAAAAGAACAAAAGAGAGCATGTTCATTCCAGGAAAAATAACTACAAACAAGCAAAAGACAAACATGAAGAATCCTCCCCCTGGCCACAGTTGCGTGTCACAAACTGAAATTTTGTGTGTGTGTGTGTGTGTGTGTGTGTGTGTCTTTTTGTTGTTGTTGTTGTTGCTATTTCTTGGGCCGCTCCCGCGGCATATGGAGGTTCCCAGGCTAGGGGTTGAATCGGAGCTGTAGCCACCGGCCTACGCCAGAGCCACAGCAACGCGGGATCCGAGCCGCGTCTGCAACCTACACCACAGCTCACGGCAACGCCGGATCGTTAACCCACTGAGCAAGGGCAGGGACCGAACCCACAACCTCATGGTTCCTAGTCGGATTTGTTAACCACTGCACCACGATGGGAACTCCACAAACTGAAATTTTTTACCGTTCCTGCACAAACCCATTTTTTGCTGGTTAAAGAAATAAATAAATAAATAATTCCTCCTACTACTACCTTCACTCTCAAAGTCAACCATTTTCTTAGGGTACATCCTTCTAGATACTATCCAGTCCCCAGGCTTCAGTGGTGCATCTGATGGGTCTCTGCATCCAGAACCATTCTCTATTACCTCTACTTCACCCACACAATGTACATTCTCCCCATCTGTTTCAACTCATACGTCTGTCTCACCTGTGCCATATGCACTGACGGAGGGCGAGAAGAAAGATTTCCCTTCATCATTAAGAATTTATGCTAGGAAAACCAAAACTGCAAAGAGATGCAACCTCAAATATTAGGACAGCTATTACTCAGAAGTCAAAAGAGGGAGTTCCCACCATGGCTCAGTGGGTTAAGAACCCGACTAGTATCGATGAGGATGTAGGTTCGATCCCTGGTCTTGCTCAATGGGTTAAGGATCTGGCGTTGCCGTGAGCTGTGGTGTAGGTTGCAGAGACAGCTCAGATCTAGCATTGCTGTGGCTGTGGTGTAGGCTGGCAGCTACAGCTTAATTCAACCCCTAGCCTGGGAATCTCCATATGTAAGGGGAGTGGCCCTAAAAAGACAAAAAAAAAAAAAAAAAAGAACTTCTTGTTAAAGGAGTAGATAATGATGATAAGTGGAAGGAAAGTGAAAAGGAGGAAAGAATAATAATCAAAAAAGTACTTCTTTGAGTTCTATATGCCAACTCCTCACTGCAGGTGTGCCAGCCCGTGTTGTCAGTGGTGAGGCCTGGGGCTGGCACTGTAGCAGATACCCAGAGAAGCAACCTTCCCTTGTCTGCGCAAGCTGTCTCCCACACAGGCTGCTGAAGGCTGGGCAAAGCCCTAGGCTTAGACAGGCTGCTGGAAAGGAAAGGGAAGACCAAATGGGGCCAGACCTTGAGTCCTACCTTGGACAGAAACCGGAGAGTTGGAAATTCAGATTTCATCTCCCAGAGCAGCTGGACAGTGTGAGCACCCTGCCTCCCCATCCCTCATCCAGAGTTACAGATCCAGGGGCCTTTCCTGGGGCTGTGGTTTTCGGTTTCACCCAGTTTCCCCTAAACATTCCCTCCCCACTGGCCCAGAAGTGACACCAATGAGTCATTTAACAACCCCAGGTCCCTAGCCTATGACTTTAAAGCTAATCTAAACTTGGCCTGGAGTTCCCGTCGTGGCGCAGTGGTTAACGAATCCGACTAGGAACCATGAGGTTGTGGGTTCGGTCCTTGCCCTTGCTCAGTGGGTTAACGATCTGGCGTTGCCGTGACCTGTGGTGTAGGTTGCAGACACGGCTCGGATCCCGCGTTGCTGTGGCTCTGGCATAGGCCAGTGGCTACAGCTCCGATTCAACCCCTTGCCTAGGAACCTCCATATGCCGAGGGAGCGGCCCAAGAAATAGCAACAACAACAACAACAACAAGACAAAAAAAAAAATAATAAACTTGGCCTAACTCCATTTCAGTCATTGCATCTAATAAGTTGCCAAATTCTGTGGATTCTTCCTCAGCAACACTTCTCATATCCACTTCCTCCCCTGCAGCCAACTCCCTGAATAAGGCAGTCATCTTTTCTCTCCTAGAGTATTGCAGTGTCCCTTCCCAGCACCCCCCGCACTAGAGCCAAAACAGTCTTTATAAAGCATGGACCTGATCATTGTCACTCACCTGCTACAGAGAAAAAAAAAAAAATTCGATGGCTCCCAAATTTTTTTTTTTTTTTTTTTGGTCTTTTTAGGGCCAAACCCTCGGCATATGGAGGCTAGGGGTCAAATCGGAGCTATGACTGCTGACCTACACCATAGCCACAGCAACACCAGATCTGAGCCACACCTGTGACCTACACCACAGCAACACAGGATCCTTAACCCACTGAGTGAGGACAGGGATAGAACCCACATCCTTATGGTTACTAGTCAGATTCGTTTCTGCTGAGCCATGACATGAACTCCCAATTTTCTCACAATAAAACCCAAACTACTCATCCAGCATTCAAACGCAATCTCAACCTAGTTGGAGTCTAGAGTTCTCCTCCAATACCTTTCTGGACAGCCTGTTTGGAAAGCCAGGCTAATAAGGTTACCCCACCACACCCCATGCTCTCCAGACTCCAGGCCCTGGCTTTTGCTTTCCCCTCCACCTAGAAAGTCCTTCCACCACCCTACCACTAACTCTATCCACCCATTCTACCTTCTCCAAAGCGTCCTTCATCAAAATTCATCTCATTCCCTGTTTTTCTAATCATTTTTCTTTATAGCACATTTAATCACTTGCATTATATTTATATTATCTATTTGCTTCCCTGCTACACCTAAGGGAAAAGGACTCATGTAATCATGATTTTATTATGCTCATTTTACCCCTTTATGGTTCTAAAAGCATGTAGGGTCAACGAACCTAAGTCCGTCCCAATTAGTTTCACATACATTATTTCATTTAACCCTCACCATAACTCTACCAAGTATTATTATCATTACTATCTATTCACTTTGCAGAAAAGAAAACTGAGGCACAGAGAAGTTCAACATCTGGCTCAAAAACATGAGCTGGTGTGGTGAAGCTAGCCTGAGCACCATGCTTTGCCGAGGACCCAGGCTCACCAAATAGGGGCTAAAATAAACTTCTGCCCTAATACCACATATGTGGTAACAATTACTCAATTGCTACATAGAGTATAGTAAGGACCAACTTTAATCTTTGGTACTTGATGGTGGCTCCATTACCTCTGTTCACTGTACCAGATTTTTATTTTTATTGTTCACGCACCCTAGACTTCTACTCAAATTTAAAACAGAGAACTAATGAGGCATTAGTCTGGGCAATCCCTATAGAGAACTGGCTGAGCCTCACTTCTTTCCAGGATCTCTTCCCTCTTTCTCCCCTGATCTAGGTTGTCCAGCTCCAACAATACAGACAACCCTGATGGACAAAGATGCAGAGGCAGGATTCAAAGGAAAAGAGGCCTCACAAAGGAGCCGTGCAGGGTACCTCAAACAGATGGGGCAGAGGCCTATCCACAAAGTTCTAGGACAGTCTTTCACATCCCCAGGTGCATCCACCTGCTGAACTCAAACATCACACCAAATTTTTTACAAGATGACTGGATAATGGCACATTTGCCTCTTTTGTCACAGTTTTCCCTGAAATAATTGTGTTCTGGGCCTGAGGGTGAAAGGGTATTCTCTGAAAATCCAATAAGCTGACTTTGTTTCTTTTGTGTGGGAAGCATTTCAATTAAACAAGAGAAACAAGCCCCAGCAATTTCAAGCACCAAGAAGAATACACAATGAGTGGCATTTCTTTTCTGCTAGAACATTAATTAATCAAAAGAGTTGACAAGGACAAATGGTATCACAAGGAAGAGAAGCAAGGGTCTTTGCTGTTCTTTAAATTGTCAAATCAAGGACCCATCCTTGAAGCCTGTACAGAAGCAGTCTCACAGTTTCTTTGGGAGATAATTCCCCTTCTGATGTTGCCAGAGCAACAGACATGGGTTTTTTTTTTTGGGGGGGGGGGTGAGTTCCCAGATAAAACTTTTGAAGGAAAAGCACCTTGTCATTATTCATGCAGAGATAAGAAAGAAGAACCTTTTAGTCCTTGGGAACAATATCTTCTATGTGTGCAGCCCCTTACTGAGTAAGAGGACTTGGCTGTGCAGTCCCTGTGAGCAAGGGCAGGGTTTATTTCCATTTTATAAACTTTACAAGCAAGAAAATTGAGAAGCAGAAAAGGGAGAGCTATGAGAAATATAGTAAAAGGAAAGACTGGGAAAAGATTTAAATGATCTTGAATTCCTAGCTAAGGGCACTGAATTTAATATTATTTAATAATTAGTACTAATACCAATAAAGTAATTATTTCTATTTTTTACTCTCATATGCAGTATCTCATTGAATCCTTATAATAATCCTGTAAGGTAAGAATTATATTCTTCTCCACTTTTCAGATGAGGAAACTATAGCTTAGAGTTCTGTGCCACAACCAAGATCACAAAAGTGACAGGATCAGATCATGCAGGCCAGAGAAGGGACATTATGTGAAATAAGTGGGAGCTATTGGGATGTTCTAGGAAGGAGGTGACATGATCTTTAAAAAGGGTAAATATGGCTGCTGTGTTGTTAATAGATTATAGAGAAGGCTAGAAACAAGGAGCCCTGGGGAGACTATTGCAGGAATTCATGCAAGAGATGGCAGTGAATTTGAGTGACAGCAGAGGAGTTGGTGAAAAGTGGTCACTTTCTGGGTAGATCTTAAAGCCAAGAGGCTCATACAAGTCAATATCAAAAAAAAAAAAAAAAAAAGACAACCCAATCAAAAAATAGGCAGAAGATCTAAATAGACATTTTTCCAAAGACATACTGATGATCAAGAGGCACATGAAAAGATACTCAGCATCTCTAATTATTAGAGAAATGCAAGTTAAAACCACAATGAGGTTTCACCTTACACCTGCCAGAATGGTCATCATCAAAAAGTCTACAATAATACATGCTGAAGAGGGTGTGAAGAAAAAGGAACTCCTGCACTGTTGGTGGGAATGTAAACTGGTGCAGCCACTATGGAAAACAGTATGAAGTTTCCTTAAAAAACTAAAAATAGGGAGTTCCCATCGTGGCGCAGTGGTTAACGAATCCGACTAGGAACCATGAGGTTGCGGGTTCAGTCCCTGCCCTTGCTCAGTGGGTTAACGATCCGGCGTTGCGGTGAGCTGTGGTGTAGGTTGCAGACGCGGCTCGGATCCCGCGTTGCTGTGGCTCTGGTGTAGGCTGGCAGCCACAGCTCCGATTAGACCCCTAGCCTGGGAACCTCCATATGCCGCGGGAGTGGCCCAAGAAATAGCAAAAAGACAAAAAAAAAAAAAAAAAAAAAACTAAAAATAGCATTACCATATTATCCAGAAATCCCACTACTGGGTATACATTCAGAAAAGAGAAAACCTTAATTCAAAAAGATACACATATCTCAATGTTCAAAGCAGCACTATTTACAATAACCAAGACATGGAAACAACCCAAGTGCCCATCAACAGATGACTTGGCTTAAGATGATATGGTATATGTGTGTATATATACACACACACAGTGTGTATTTGTGTGTCTGTGTATGTATATTTGTGTGTGTGTGTGTGTGTGTGTGTGTGTGTGTGATGGGATATTACAAAGACATAAAAAAGAACTAAATACTGCCATCGGCAGCAACATGGATGAACCTAGAGATTATCATACTAAGCAGTCAGACAGAGAGAGACAAATATTACATGATGTCATTTATATGTGGAATCAAATATTATAAATGAATCTATATACAAAACAGAATCAGACTCACAGACATAAAAAAACAAACTATAGTTACCAAAAGGGAGAGGGAGTGAAGGAGGAACAAATTAGGAACATGGGATTAACAGATGCAAACTACTCCACATAAAATAGGTAAGCAACAAAGATTTACTATATAGCACTGGGAGTTATAGTCAAGATCTTATAATAACCTAATATGGCATATAATCTGGAAAAATATATAACTAAATCACTTTGCTGTACATCTGAAACTAACACAATATTGTAAATCAACTATACTTCCTTTTTTTAAAAATGGTAAAGGCAACAGGATTGCCTGACTGCTTAAACATGGAGGGTGAGAGAAAGAAGAGTCAAGAATAACTCCAAGGTTTTTGGCTTAAATAACAGAATAATGGATTGCTATCAATTAAGATGGGAGAGGCTACAGCTGTTACAGGTTTGGCAACAATCAAGGGGACAGGAACTCAGTTTTGGACAGATTCAGTTTAAGAAGTCAATTCAACATCCAAGTGTAGATGCCAAGTAAACAGATGGATATAAGGATGTGGCTTATGAAAATCTGAACTGGACATATCAATCTTGGAGTCACTGTCATGTAGGTGGCATTTATAGACATGAGACTGCATGAGTTCACCAAAGAAGTGAAGTTGGAGAGGAAAAAAGGAGAGGATCAAGAACGGAGCCTTAGAACATACCTACATTATGAGATCTGAGAGAAGAAAAGGAAGCAGCAAAGGAAGCCAAGGAGGAGCGACCAGGAGGGTACGGTGTGCTGGAAGCCAAGCAGAGAAGGGGTGTCAAAGAGCATGGACTGAACATGTGTGTCAAAGGCTGCTCAGATCATGCAGCATAACAACGTGGAGGTCATAGGTAGCCTTGACAAGAGCCATGTCTAGGGAAGAATTTCTGATAAAGTCTCATTAAGTAGGTTTAAGGGAAATCAAAAGGCAAGAATTAGAGACAGTGGCCATAGATACCACATTCTAGGATTTTTGCTGCAGCAGGTGCAAAGAAATGGGGTGGCAGCTGGTGAAGAAAGCAGACTCAAGAGAAGATTCCCTTTTTAGGATGGGAGATATAATAGTATATTCGTAAGAATGGTCTAGGAAAGAACAAAAGAGTCAATGGTGTACTAGGGAAGTGGGGAGCTGCTAAAGGGGTGACCTGAAAGCACAGGAGGAGGATGGAATCTAGTGCACAAGTGGAGGAGCTCAATGTGAACCTGAAGGACAGGCACTGGCAGGGGAGCCGCCTGTAGAAGAGTCTTTCAGTTGCTTGGATGTCCTCAATAAAGAAGGATGCATGGGGAGTTCCCACTGTGGTTCAGAGGGTTATGAACCCAACTAGTATCCATGAGGACGCAGGTTTGATCCCTGGCCTTGTTCAGTGAGTTAAGGATCTGGCATTGCTGCAGACTTCAGCATAGGTCACAGATGTGGCTCACATCCAGTGATGCTGTGGCTGTGCTGTAGGCCTGCTATTCGACCCCTAGCCTGGGGACTACCATATGCCACAGGAGCGGCCCTAAAAAAAAAAAAAAAAAAAAAAAAAAGGTAGGATGTACGACCCCAGCTCAAAAGCTCAAAGCAATGTTAGGAGAAGTACTGAAGGTTTGAAAAGACAGAGGGCCTGAAATAATTGTCATTTGGAGCCAGGGAAGGAGAAGGAGTGCCTCCCTGATCCTCCAGTTTTAACAATAAGTACCCAAAATTCAAATGTAATACAATTCCTTCTACATGATTTTGTCAAAAGAGACAAAATCATATGATATCACATAGATATGGAATCTTAAAAAAGGATACAAATGAACTTATTTTCAGAACAGAAGCAGACTCACTGACTTTGAAAACAAACTATGGTTACCAAAGGGGACAGGTGGTTGGGGGATAGACTGGGGGTTTGGGGTTGTCATGTGCACACTGTGGTATATGGAATGTCTGGCCAACAGGGACCTACTATATAGCACAAGGAACTCTACCCAATATTCTTTGATAATTTATATGGGAAAAGAATCTTGAAAAAGAATGGATGTGTATATGTATAACAATCACTTAGTTGTAGAGCAGAAATTATCACAACATTGTAAACCAACTATACTTCAATAAAACTTTCAAAAAATTGTCACAAAATAAAAGTATCTGAGACAAGGGAAAAAAAGAGGTAGATATGCCAGAATAAGATATCTTCTTATGAAGCACCTTTTTCAAAGATAGGTTTCTACATCCAAGAACAAACTGAAATATTTCCAAGTAAGGAGCTCCCTAATGATTGCCTACAGCTAATATAATGAAAGGATCGGCTATCGGCCTTCAGGGAGAAAACACTAAAATCCCTCTTAAAGCCAAATCTATGAGAACAGTGGCTGGAGTCAGGACAGAGTTGCTCTTAAATAATGTTAAGTAAAACCATCAGTATATAAAGCAATCTTTTTCTAAGTGGGGATAGCTCGAAAGGCTGGTGTCAGAAAAACACTTGGTTGGGGCATAGGGTTAATGAAAAGCAGTGTGGTTAGTAAATTCAGAAAACCAGGGAGAGTGTTCTGTGATGGAGTCAGGAACAGAGGACACTGTGGAAGTGGAGGGGCTGCCCCGCTAGGTGGAACAGAGCCCAATCAACAAGCAAAGTCCTACAGAGAGGAGAGCCCCCAGCTGATCAGGGCTTGGCTCTAATGTACCCTGGCCTGAAATTTGATCTTTCCACCAACTCACCTGCCCATTTCCTCAGTGGGTTCTAAGTGTTACTGAACCACAAAATCAAAGAATTTTCACAGCTTTTTACATAAAGGGGCCCAAGCAGTGGAATAGACACTTCAGAAGGCATCAAGACATTGGCCACTCCAATGTGGCCATCATTGGTCATCAACATTCTTGGCAAGGAAGACAGGGTATTACAGACTCAAGAGCAGCAATGCCATAGGGCCCAGGGTGATTGTAAAGTACGCTCTTCTGTCTTTCCAGGAAGGACGTTTTTACGCCAATTGTGGGTGGAGTAGTCCCATGGGAAGTTCCAGAGTCATATTTGTTATCTATTTCTGTGTAATAAGTTATCCCAAAACATAACATCTTAAACACACTTCTTATCTCACAGTCTCTGTGGATCAGGAAGCTGAGTGCTGCTCAGATGGCTCCTATGACTCAGAGTCACAAATTGATCAAGACCTCAAGACTCAACTGGAGGAGGACTGGCTTCCAAACTCATGTGGTTGTTGGCAGCACTCAGTTCCTTGGAGGCTGTTGGACTGAGGGTCTCAGTCTCCCACTGGCTGCTGACTGGAGGCCTCGTCTAGCTCCTGTCCAGGTGGGCCTCCACAGGTCAGCTCATGGCTTGGCAGTGGATCCCATCAGACAGCAGGTGGGAGAACCACATCCCGGTGACATGAACACAGTGGGTGGAGATCCTTGGGGGCCATTTCAAAAGCTCCCTACCCTAATAGTGAACTTATAAGGTAACAAAAATAAGAGTTCTCACTGTGGGGCAATAGGATCGGTGGCATCTTGGGAGTGCTGGGATGCAGGTTGGATCCCTGGCCCAGCACAGTGGGTTATGGATCCAGTGTTGCTGCAGTTGTGGCTTAGGTTGCAACTATGGCTCAGATCTGATCCCTGGCCTGGGAACTCGATATGCCACGAGGCGGCCAAAAAAACCCAACCAATGTGCCCGCTAGAAGTCTTCCCTTCAGACTGTTTGCCTCCATTCCCAGCTCTGAGCAAAATAAAGCTCAGAAATGAAAGGAGGCAGGCTATTCATCTTCTATTGCCTTGCCTTAGCAGAGTGTAGCCCCAGGATGCTGTTTATTATTTTTTTAAGGCAACAAGCCTCTTACCTCAGCCTTTGGGGATGCTTTAGGCTTCAGGCTCCTGCTCCCCATAGGACTTAGGTTCATAGCTCTCCTCTGCTCACATGTCCCTCAGTATGCACCCCTTTTCTGAATCTTTAGTTCATTCACTGTCAGTTCCCACCCTGTTTTCCTCTCTGAGGGCCTTTGTCTATGGCCAGGGACACAGTGCCTGCTGTCAGGAGATCTCCCCAGGAAGGTGAGAACCCTATGTCCTTCTCTGGCTCCAATTCTAACCCCTGCTGCTTCCACCAAGAGGGAAATAGAAGGTAGTACTAAGTAGGCAGGAGACACTTGAGAAGGATTTCAAACTTCAGTTTAACACAAACTTCTAGGCTTATGTGACGAGAGCTGAAAAGCCAACTTGAGGAAGCGTTCTCCAGAAAAACGAGAGACTTCCACCCCCTTCCCCCCTGTTATTGTTCACACTTTAGAGAGGGGCAGCTCCCCTCCTGCCAAACTTACTGTGCTGGTGAATCTGCCCCCTGATGAGCAGAGTAAAGGATGGTGCTTGTGGCCAAAACCTCTGTAGGACAAACCAGAGACTTTCCTTCCCAGAACCTCTCCAGCTTCAAGGAAGATGGTGGTGTGGGGCTGTGACTAGTTTGTGCATTTTGGTGTCATAACAATCCTGGGCTTGATTCCTGGTCCATTTTCTTATTCCCAACCCAGGCAACCCCTGGGGCACATGTCTGAGCCTTCTGTGTTCATTTCACAGCCTTTGAGAAAGGATTAAATGAGAAAATCCTTGACATAGAGGTCAAGGCGCTGCCCCTCCCTTTGGGAGACTTCTGCTGTCCCAAGGTCCCCAGTGCCTCTGCTTTCCAACATTATCCTAACCCTCTCAGCCGTGCTCTTCATTTTTCCTCATTCCTTCACATGAAAACTCACTTTTGAAAGGTACCATACCAGGAAGACCTCCTTGGGGAAGTTCCTGAGTGAAAGAGGGCAGGTAAGCACCGTTGAATTGTGTCTCTCAGACTCTCATGATCTCTCAGTGATCATCCACCAGGTCTCTGTTGTTAAATACAGACACAGAGAAACACCTTGAAGTCCTCTTCCCAAACTATTCCAACCTATGATCTCTCTCATCTTGCCAATCCCCACCCCTGGGTAAACCTAATCATCCATTTTATCCACTCCTGTTTCCAAGCAGTTGAAAATTATAACAAGTTGAAAATTACAACAAGCCAGCTGACCAGCTCCATTTTAAATCTGTTATTCCACCTCAGATGCTCACTAATCCTTTTATTCATCCTTATTAACTGTCTATCCTGCTCCATATGGCAGCAATTGCAATCCATCCTACTCTAATCTTCAAATACCCCGCCCACTTCTTTTCAAGCCTCCTACATCACTGAAAAACTTGTTCTCTCCCTCACCGCCCCCTGCCTTCACCACAAAGTAAAAAACTTCATTGCTTCATCTGCCCTCTGGCCTCTCTGTTGTCTTCAGGGAGGGGGGTCCTGGCTCCTCCCTGTGCTCCCAATGATCCCTGGGCTTTGGTTCCCATCCTTCATGCCTCCTCCTGGATTCTGCCACATGAATCAGCCCCTCACCCTCCCTTGTATGTTCACATCTTCCCTTCATCCCTTTAGGGGAAGGTGCCTTTTCCATGTATACCCAACTCTCCTTCCATCCATCAACATCACCCACAAACCACATTCACTTCCCCTAGCTCTCCACCATTCACCTCTCAGCTCCCAAGAAGCATGCTTTCACATCAAAAGCTTCATTGGTAATGCTTTTTGAAATAGCTCTAATATCTTTCTAAGTGGAAACCGTATAGTCTCATCTCAGTACTCCCCATGTTTGACCCCCTCTGCAACATTTAATGTAGCGATCCTCTCCAAAAACTGTTTTGTTTGTCTTCTGCGCCCTCTCATCCTTCTTTTTCTACTGTTCCTTCTCGGCTCCATTGGCCTGCCACTTTCTCCTTCCAGCCCTCAAATGTAAACATTTCAGACATCCTCCATGGATCTCTTTTCTTTTCTCTCTCTGTGCAGCAACACCTACTTGAGCCTACATATTATCACATCAACAGGAAATACTCTTAAACCTGTCTCACTAGTACGGATGTCACCTCTGAATCTCAGTTCCTTCTGAGATTTCCAACTTCCCACCAAACACAACCCCCAAAGTTGTGTGCTTTCCTTACCAGCTCAGCAATTCTTACAACCATTCTAGATCAGAAATCACCTTCCCCACCAAACCTCAAATAATCTCCTTCCCCTGTTTCCTCTTCTGACTTTCCCTTTAGTCATTTCTTTTCTTACTCTGTTTGTACATTTAGGTTCTTCCTTAAATTACCAGCATAGAACTCCAATTTCCCAAATGACTGAAAGCCATCCAGTCACCAAGTCTGTTGACTTTTTTTCCATTTCCATTGCCATCTTTATAGTTCTGTCATTGGGACATCACTTCATCTTGAATCTCTCCCTTCCCTGAAGGATGTACAGTCCTCCCTCAGTATCTGCAGGGAATTGGTTCCAGAAGCCCCCATAGATGCTGAAATATGAGGATGCTCAAGTACCTTACATAAAATGAAAGAATATAAAGAATACATGGAGTTCCCACTGTGCCAGCGGTAACAAACCCAACTAGTATCCATGAGGACTCACTCAGGTTCAATCCCTGGCCTCATTCAGTGGGTTAAGGATCCAGATGCTGCCATGAGCTGTGGTGTAAGTCACAAACACAGCTCGGATCCCATGTTGTTGTGGCTGTGGCATAGTCCAATTAGACCCCTAGCCTGGGAACTTCCATGTGCCATGGGTGCAGCCCTAAAAAAAAGTAGGGGGGAATAAAATGAATACAGTTAGCTCTTCATACTGATGAGTTTCATGTCCGCAGATTTAACCAACCACGTGGCTGGTTGAATCTGCCGAGGCAAAACTCGAGGATATAGAGGACCAACTGTATATAACACGGCAGTGACTAAGCCATAGCAATAGGCCACCAGAAGTCAGCTCAACCCACTGGAAAATTACAGTGGAGGCAAAATGGGGTTCACGGTGGCTACTACAGAGCACAAAGAAACTTTCCCCACCACCACCACCTTGTGTCTGGTTGAAAAAGGAGAGACACAGGGAAGGATCACAAGTCACAAATACATATACTGTTTTTGTGTGTGTGTGGATAGCTTCTTTAGTCTCTATTTGCACAAAGTAGTAAGATTTTCAATTTGATTCTTCCCCCGCCTATTCTTTTTTTTTTTTTTTTTTTTTTTTGGCTGTACCCAGTTCCTGGGCCAGGGATCAGAACTGCACCACAGCAGCAACCTGAGCCATAGCAGAAACAATGCCAGATTTTGAACCCACTGAGCTACAAGGGAACTTCCCATATACTCTTTTTTGTATTAAAGTACAGTTTATTTACAGTATTGTGTCAATTTCTGCTGTACAGCATAGTAACCCATTCTTTTTCTCACACTATCTTCTATCGTGTTCTATCCCAAGAGACTGGATATAGTTCCCTGTGCTGGACAGTAGGACCCCAGTGCTCATCCATTCTAAATGTAATACTTTGTATCTGCTAACTAATTATTGCTTCAGGTTACTGGAGCCTTCAAAAAAAAAAAAAAGAGGTTATATTCAGTGTCATTATTAGACACTGAATAATGCCTGGTCCAAAAGAATATGGGACTCGAGCTTTAGGGCAGAGCCACCAAGAAAGAGAACATTTATGCAAAGTATTGTGAGGGTTCCTATAAATGAGCACAACTGCCTTGATTGTTTTTCCCAGACTATGACTGTGGAAGTAGATACCGTATGCCAGGGGATACTTCTAATCTGAAAATCACAGCTGCTTTCCCTGTTTCCCACCTTGTTGGGAAACAACATCCCTATCTTAGTCCAGTCAAGGTGGAACTAGTTTACCAGGGAACTTGGATGCTGGCCAGAGTGTAGAAGAGATACTGTCTCCAGTCAACTTCAGCTGACTCCAAGGTTCCTGGGATTCATCGAAGCATCAGGCAAGACCAAAACGTGGTTCTAAACTAAGCATGTTTCATCTACTGGCAACACACCTGTGAAACAGATGGGAAAGGGCAGACCATCAGATGGTCATTAGCTAAGCAAGTCCAGCTTTGCTAACCAAGGATTCAGATGCATCTGTCAGCCCCACCTTCTGCATGCAGGTGCTGCATCTTAAAAACTTGGGGTTCCTATTCTAGCAACTCTGCGTAGAAATATGCAGCCTATTTCCCTTCCTTCCATGTTGTGTATATCATTTTTCTTCCTCGTTTCATAGTGATTTACAGGGATGGCAGGCAGTGAAGAGTCAGCCATGATTAATTGAAGGAGAGACCTCTGAATCACAGATCATTCACTTCCTTCTTCAGCAATCTGAAGAGCAAAGCTCATTTCTTTGTGGTTATTTTAGTACCTTTGAATCTCAGTAATGTATGAGACTTCCAGAGCCCATCTCTCTGTCTGATGGCGAGTTTAAATCTTGGTAGGGGAGAAGGGCAAAAAAGAATCTTTGCAAAGAGCATTCCCTACCAGGTCATGCATCTCAGATAGCCTTGCCCTGCACCATGAAAACCCATCTCACTTTACGGACCATCCAAGGCTCTGCAGTGCTTCCCAAGCGGTAGGTTCAAGATGATGTATTTTGTAACTTATGGAATAACTACCTGGGAAATCAACACTCACCATGTTACCTTTGCCAGCTAAGGAAGAGAATAATCTGAATTTTTTAAAATGTTATCAATAATCTGAATTTTTTAAAATGTTTTTCAATGCCCTGCATCAGTTCTGGGGAGCAGGTAAATCCGATTGACTTTGCTGGATTATCTTTCCCTGATACAATGGTGCAGTTAGCATTTAGGTGATTTAAAACACACACACACACACACACACACACATACACACACACACACACACACACACACACACGCCAACAGATCAAAAAGGAAAAAGGCATGTGAAGCTTGTCCTCATTAATTAGAGAGTACTGTAGAGCTGACTGCAGGGCCACACCCCAAGCCACTGGGAGAAAAGAAAACACTAGAAGGCAACAACTTTGACCATTTAATGAATCTCTCATCATCACTGGAGATCCGCAGCCAGGTGAAACTGTCCTTTTCTCTTGAAAGGACTTTAGAACATAATATTCTGGCTTGAGTGCAGGAGAGTGTGTGTGTGTGTGTGTGTGTGTGTGAGAGAGACTTTGTGATGCAGAGTATCTCCAGTTGAGACAGACAAATAAGGAATCGAATGCTGCAAACTCTAAAGAAAAATAAAACCACAAGGGTTCACTCTGCTTGTGAATGGATCCCAGGAGGTCTAATCACTTTCAGAGCATGTGAACATAAGATCTCTGTGGCCAGGTTATTTCTATGTTACATTGTGCTAAAATGTTCCATTCAAAAAAAAATTTACTTATAATCTCATTTTAAACAGTGCAATCTCTGATGAGACACCCTCAAAGCACTTCCATTCATATTTCACTGTCCAAAGCAAGACATAAGCCCACACCTAACTTCAGAGGGAGTCAGGAAGCAATCACCAACTGTGGAGATTCTCCTTGCAAGTATTTCTCAAATCGGTCCCTCCCCAGCCAGTGCTCCTGTGAGTTGTGAGCTCAGGACACTGTGCTTTTCTTCCTCGCTATAACAAAAGCTCCCAACACCATTTCCTGCGGCTAGTCTGACCCTTCTCCAATCCATTTTGCACGCAGCTGCCAGAGGGCACTTTGGAAAGCACCATGTGAGCCCTCAGTGGAGTCCCTGGAGCTTTCAGGTCCATGTTCAAAGCCTTTCATGTGGCACAAAGGCTCTTATTGGTGTGGCCACTGCCTGCATCCCTGGTCTCATTCCCCTCCATCTGCTATATTCACCTAAATCCTTTATAGTTCTCTCTCACTTCCAGTTTACACTTCTG
Source organism: Sus scrofa (assembly GCF_054392235.1). Classification (NCBI taxonomy): domain Eukaryota; kingdom Metazoa; phylum Chordata; class Mammalia; order Artiodactyla; family Suidae; genus Sus; species Sus scrofa. Next base: position 110,743,382 of record NC_139385.1, on the reverse strand, counting down.
CACCCTGGCATTTGCTACTCCACTGGACTGAGATACATTTCCATCACTTTTTTTCAGTAGCTAACTAAACCTGAGCCTTTGAAAATCAACTCAAGAATGAAATAATGCCATTTGCCAAAACATGGAAGGACCTAGAGATATCCTACTAAGTAAAGTAAGTCAGACAAAGAAAAATGAGTACCATATGATATCGCTTATATGTGGAATATAAAAAAAATGATACAAATGAACTTATCTACAAAACAGAAATAGACTCACAGACATAGAAAACAACTTATGGTTACCAAAGAGGAAAGGGGAGGTTGTAAATATGGAGTTTGGGATTAACATATACACATTCCTATATATAAAATGGATAACTAACATGGACCTACTGTATAGCACAGTGAACTCTACTCAATATTTTGTAACAACCTATAGGGGAAAAGAATCTGAAAAATAGATATATATGTGTGTATAACTGAATCACTTTGCTGTACACCTGAAACAAAATACTGTAAATTAACTACAATAAAAAAATAATAAAATTAAATTAAATTTAAAAAAAAAATGGAGTTCCCATTGTGACACAGAGGAAATGAACCCAACTAGTATCCATGAGGATGCGAGTTTGATACCTGGCCTTGCTCAGTGGGTCAAGGATCCCACATTGCTGTGGCTGTGGTGTAGGCCGGCACCTGCAGCTCCAAGTTGACCCCTAACCTGGAAACTTCCATGTGCCATGAGTACACCCCTAAAAAGCAAAAAAAAATAATAAAAATTTAAAAAAAATTTAAAAATTTCTACTCCAGAAGACATTCTCTGATATCCCTAGTCTGACCCAAAAGCATTGATACCACAAAGCACCTCATACAAACTTTAATCTGAGCACTGAGACAGTCTCTGAGACTATCTCTGAAAGAAAGAGCCAAACCAGCAGGAGGGCTAAAGATAGAGAAACAGGGCCAGTTTCCTACCAATTAAGTAAGCAAATGTTTCCATTTCTATTCCTTCCCAAGCCCCAGCCATGGGCTTGAGCTCTGTAATAAATAATGTTCGGGAGTTCCCGTCGTGGCGCAGTGGTTAACGAATCCGACTAGGAACCATGAGGTTGCGGGTTCGGTCCCTGCCCTTGCTCAGTGGGTTAACGATCCGGCGTTGCCGTGAGCTGTGGTGTAGGTTGCAGACGCGGCTCGGATCCCGCGTTGCTGTGGCTCTGGCGTAGGCCGGTGGCTACAGCTCCGATTCAACCCCTAGCCTGGGAACCTCCATATGCCGCGGGAGCGGCCCAAGAACCAAGAGATAGCAACAATAACAAAAAAAAAAAAATAAATAAATAATGTTCGCCTTTTCCTTTTTCTTTTCTCTCCACTGCAATCCCCTGTTCTTCGTCCCTCCCAAAGAATCCTGAGAGGCCCCTCAAACAAATGTAGGAACTTAATTGAGGTTACTCCTCCCAGATAACACATCTGCACCTTGGGATACGTTCTCACAATAAGCAACAAGCTACTTAGCAAGAAATTCAGATCCATGGCCAGAGATTCATGTCAAGATTGGGGACCACAGAGAGGAGGAAAAATAGAGAATATTGATCCTACTTTTTAAGCTACAAACTTAAGTGATTTCCCTGACTGATATACAGACAGTGCTCATGAGGAAGTGCTGATCATCTGAACTTACCTATGGAAGTAGTAGGTAACTTCTCTGTCATGGGCCACTAAGAGTACCATAGACAATGAGGAAGAGTGGACCGTGCCCTTTTCCCGAGGCCTCTAGAACCTCCCAGTACCGTTGGTCTGACTCCACTAACAAACTCATTAGGAGAAACGGAGTTGCTCACTGAGAATTTTTTATTTATTAAATATAAAATCAAAAATGAATAGTCCATCTTTGTGTGGGTTCCAAGAAAGAAATATAACAACCACACATTTTACTTCCTAGGCTGCGTGCATTATAACATCACTAAATAAACCAAGAGGCAAGACAGTAAAGTGGTTGTCCAATTTTCCAGCTTTGGAGGATGCTGGGCCAATTACTTAGCTTCCATTTCTCTATCTGTAAAATGGGTATGATAGTAGTACCAACTGTCCTATAAAACAAGGAATCTCAATGTCATCATCATCAATCTTTAGCCTGGATGATTCTATGTTGTGGCAAGCTGTCCCGTGCATTGTAGGATGTTTGGCAGTAGCCCAGGTCTCCAACCACTAGATTCCAGCCCCCTCTCTCACTTACAACAACCAAAAGGTCTCCAGATATTACCAAATATGCTCTTGGCAGGCAAACTTGTCCTTAGTGAAGTACCACCACTGTAGCAGAATAAACAAATCAATACATATAAAGCTTAGACCTATTCCTGGCATTTAGCAAATGCTCCAGGGCTTGACCCAGAGGATAACAGAGTCTGGAGAATAAAGAGACAGTTTGTTCTGTAACAAAGAGGACTTTCTTGTAGAGCTCCTAATAAAGTTATGCATTTCTGAATCACCCTTCATCCTTCGAAGACCTCAGTAACAGATCCAGGTGGCACTGACCACCTGACAAACTTGTAAGTACTGTGATTAGTATGTCTCCCTCTTCTCTTTGAACGATACAAGCAATTTGTTGAAAATAACATTTATTATCCCCCTCAATACTTGAATGCCTGCTCAACCAAAGACACTCTACACTAAGAGAATATTTTTATTGGATTTTGCCAACAATAAAAATAACCCATCTGGCCTCACTCTTTTTATCTTTGCTTAAAGACCATTTTGTTAGAACACCAAAAAATTGGCTTTCCCTACTGCAGAGGGAAATGTTGCTGCATCTCAGTGACTCTTTGGTGCCCGCCACTGTCCAAAGGCTTAGAAACAACCAAAGCAGCCATTCCATGGACAGACATCTCTGGCTGTTAGAAAGTTTATCTTTATTCCAGGCCTGACTTTGCCTCCTTGACAATGTGCAGTCAAGTACCGATTATGTGCCTGCTGTGTGCAAGCACCATGGTCCTTAAGCCCTACACCAGTGCTACTCCCCTTTGCAACAGAAATCCAGACACATGAAGATAATGACAATCTTCATTTCTGTTCTCTCCTCCCTGACAATAGACCCAGTTCAGTTCACGACTTCTCACAAACAGTGACATCCTTGTCCCTGATCGTCTTGGTCCCCCTCCTTCAGGTGCACTTTAATTTGGCACTGGACCCAAAATGAGGTGTCCGAATTGCACCCCGCACTCCAGGTTCCAGCAAAGAACCTAGCAGGACTATTACATTGCTGATCAACACCCAGTCAACCTGCACTACAGCTCAAGACGGCCATCTCTTTTAGCAGGCAAGGCCTCCCATTTTAAGGCAAAGTAGGAACTCAGGTCTTTTTCATGCAAATTCCATCCCAGCAAGTTTACTCCCATCCTACATACTTAAGGTCCCAATCTGAACCTATCATATTCAATCTTGTTGTCTTGAGCAGGGGCCAGAATGTCAAGACAGCTTTGACTGTTGGTTCTATAAACCATGGTCCAGCTACATCTTCCTCTCCCAATTTTCTCAGCATCTTTGGGTCCTCTTAAATTTTGAATGATAAATTGTTGCCTTCATCTAAATCAGAGGTAGGCAAATATATAGCCCATGGGCCAAATCCATCCCACCAATTGTTACAGTAAAGTTTTAGGAACATGGCCACCTAATTTGTTTACATATTGTGTGTGGCCACACTCCCACCACAATAGCAAGATTAAGTAGTTGCAACAGAAATCATATGAACCACAAGCCAAAAATATTTCCTATCTGGCCCTTTATAGAAATTTTACTGATCCTCAAACTAAAGCCTTGAAATACATAGATTAAATTAAGTCAAAGACAGGGTGCTATAGGCCTTCAGTATGTCACAAATGATTAATTAGCACATTAGGGGAAAATGGTTCACAGTTTTGTGGGGGTTTTTTTGTTTTGTTTTGTTGTCTTCCATATTCTGCAGGTGCTAGGGGTCAAATCAGAGCTACAGCTGCTAGCCTATGCCACAGCCATAGCAATGCGGGATCTGAGCCACATCTGTGAACTACACCACAGCTGATGGCAATGTCGGATCCTTAACCCACTGAGCGAGGCCAGGGATCGAACCTGTATCCTAATGGATACCACTCAGGTTCTTAACCCAATGAGCCACAGCAAGTACTCCCATAGTTTTGAAGTCATGTAAAAATGTGATCATTCCTATGATCTGCGTAGAATTAAAGATATGCTCTGACCTTAGCATTGCCTGATCCTAATAATCCCGTCAAAGTAAGAATGGGATTAAGGAGTTCCCTTCGTGGCTCAGTGGTTAATGAACCCGACTAGCATCCATGAGGATGTGGGTTCAATCCCTGCCCTTGCTCAGTGGGTTAAGGATCCATCATTGCCATGAGCTGTGGTATAAGTTGCAGACACAGCTCAGATCTGGCATTGCTGTAGCTGTGGCATAGGCCGGCGGCTACAGCTCCGATTCAACCCCTAGCCTGGGAACCTCTATATGCCGTGGGTACAGCCCTAAAAAGACAAAAAAAAAAAAAAAAAAAAAGAATGGGATTAATCAATTAAATGTTGATTAATTAATTCAATAATTGTTCTACTATTATATAGATAGATAAAGGGGAAAAAATTAACCAGATTTTGAAGAAATACAAGAGGCTGGGGAGAACACCAATTCTAAGAAGCAGCCAGAGTATAAATTGTTAAACTCCAAAATTTATAAACACCTTCTGCACCTCAATACCCAAAAAAACTATCCCCATCAAAAAATGGGCAGAAGATCTAAACAGACAGTCCTCCAAAGAAAATATACAGATGGCCAAAAAACACATGAAAAGATGTTCAACATCACTCATTATTAGAGAAATGCAAATCAAAACCACTCTGAGGTACCACTTTACACCAGCCAGAATGGCCATCATCAAAAAGTCTACAAACAATAAATGCTAGAGAAGGCATGGAGAAAAAGGAACCCTATTACACTGCTGGTGGGATTATAAATTGGTGCAACCACTGTGGAAAACAGGATGGAGATTCCTCAGAAACCTAAAACTAGAACTACCATTTGACCCAGCAATCCCAGTCCTGGGCATCTATCCAGAGAAAACCATGACTCAAAAAGACACAAGTACTCCAATGCTCATTGCAGCACTATATGCAATAGCCAAGACATGGAAACAGCCTAAATGTCCATCAACAGAGGAGTGGATCCAGAAGGTGTGGTACATATACACAATGGAATATTACTCAGCCATTAAAAGGAATGAAAGAACAGCATTTGCAGCAACATGGATGGACCTAGAAATTTTCATGCTAAGTGAAGTCAGTCAGACAATGAGACACAAACATCAAATGCTAGCACTGACATGTGGAATCTGAAAAAAGGACACAATGAACTTCTTTGCAGAACAGATACTGACTCACAGACTTTGAAAAACTTATGGTTTCCAAAGGAGATAGGTTGGGGGTTGGGGAGATGCACTGGGGGTTTGGGACAGAAATGCTATAAAATTGGGTTATGATGATCACTGTACAACTATAAATGTAATAAATTCATTGAGTAATAAAATAAATTTAAAAAGAAAAGAATTGGATTAATCAATTAAGTGCTGATTAATTAATTCAATAATTGCTCTGCTATGATATAGATAGATAAAGGGGAAAAAAATAACCAGATTTTGAAGCAAATACAGGAGGCTGGGGAGAACACCAATTCTAAGAAGCAGCCAGAGGCCCAGAACCAAGAGGGACCTCTGAGGAGACAGAGATTTGTTCTGATGGTGGTTAATGCTTTCCATTCATGCTGGCCTGTGTTTGCTGGGGTCTGGCTTGGCTCCAGAGACACAGAACTTGGAAAACTACCACGGCCTCTGCCTGAAACTGTTGTCAGATGGGCCTCCTCACTGTTGCCTCTGTACCAACGTGACTGCTTACTACATCCAACACTGTACTAGAATCCAACACCTTGCACAGTAGTAAATTCTCACAGTCTGAAATCCAGACAACCCAAAGCCATTCATCACCTTTTAAATGCCATGCCCTTTTCTCATTTCCAACTAACAGTTCCCACAGCAGATATCTAGAGCCAGAGCTGTCTAGATTATGCAAGGTAGGTCTGCTCAAATTTACAAAATAACATTTGCATTTGAAAACACATACACACTATAATGAACCCAATTGCTAACAAATGTTAAGCCTGATACACTGAGCCTGAAAATGATCTGAGAATGGCTCATTTACCAGGGAGGAAGAGAATATTGCCAAGGTTAAGCTCACGGGCTTTGGTATCTGGCAGGCCTGGAATGGAATTTGACCTGTCATTTGAGCCCTCCAAACCTCAATTTCATCTGCAAAACGGAGATAATAGTAATGCTTCCTCACAGAGTCATTGTAAGAATAAAGACATAATGCATCTATAGCACACAGTACCTGGTACCTAGTAAGCATTCAGTAAACATTCATTATTATTGTCATCATTTTCTTTATGTTCATATTAACAAGAACATAATAGGAAATATTTGCATTTCCAACGATTTCTAAGAAAATGCCCAAAATACCCTGCTTTGAACAATAGCACTGAAATTGTATGCTCCACTTAAATGAGAACACAAAACACAAGGGCATACAAGTGTTTAGATTTTTCCCAAGGCAAGAAAACAAGCAATGATGCAGAAGTGAAAAGAATGTTTTCAGTCCTGCCTACCTGCAATATTCTCATAAAAGAAGTCACTGTCATTAAACAATTGCCTTTGTTTTATTAATTTTCCAAATAAAGATTACTCATGTTGAACCTAAGAGTCAGCTGCCCAGTAATCCCCAAGTCCTCCAGCCTGCATAAACTTTGCCTGTAATATTCATATTAAGTTCTATTGCTCTAAAAAGAGAGAGATACAAAAATACTGTGGCTCCAACAAGATAGATGTTTATTCCACTCTTATGGAAAACAGTCCAGACATAACACTGAGTGGTAGGACACTATGCTTCACAAAAACATCTAGGGACCTAGGCTCCTTCTACTTTGTTTTTTTCCCATCTCCTCTGGCCCCTGAACCAGCAGTATCAGCATCACCCAAGAGCTAGTTAGAAATGAAAATTCTCATGCCCCAGCTCAAACCTACTGAATCGAAACTCTAGAAGGGGAGGTCCTGAAATCTATGCCTTGTAGATGTTGTCCCTATCTTTGCGTTCAAATAGATTTACTGCCACTTCCACGTTCTAGATCATGGATGGAGGTGGGGGGAGAGAGAAGAGATGAGAGACAAGTCATATCCTGTCAAGGGAGTAAAATGAAAATTTCATGCATTGCACACTCTGTTCACCTTCCACTGGCAAGATGTATGGTCAAAGAGCACATCTAGCAGCAAAGCAAATGTAGTCTCTAGTAGGGTAGTGATGTGCCTTAGTGAAACTAGAGGAGTTCTAGGTTAAAAGCAAGAATAGGAGTTCCTTGCTAGCTCAGTGGGTTAAGTTAAGGATCCAGCATTGTCACTGTTGTGGCTCAGGTTTGATCCCTAACCCAGGAATTCCCACATGCCACAAGCACAGCCCCCCCCCAAAAAAAAAACAAAAACAAAAACAAAAAACTAAACAAATCTCAAACACCTTAAAAAAAAAAAAAAGCAAGAACAGATGTGAGACAATTAGAAGGTTCAGACACACTACTAGAAGAAATGGTTACAGCCTCCCTGTTCCCACACAGTGAGAACCCCAACATCCCTAATATCTCTCAAAGAAATTTCATTATTTCCTTTAGCTTTGACTTCTTCCACCCCCAAATAATTACCTTAGTCAAGTCAGTCCACTTAAGGTCATTCTCTCCATCCTCTTCTAGTCTCTTTCCCTCACTTTCCTGAAACCTTTACATAAGAGCAGGTAAATGGAACAGTACTTGTGGGGGGCACAACTGCACAGTGGATAACCTCAAACCAAAGACACCCTTGCTCCAAAGCTCCCCTCAGCCATTCCTCCCAGAAGCTCTCCCTAGTCAACTTTCTTGCTTTCCTCTACTTATGAGCTCCTCATCCCCTCATGTCTCAGTTGCCCATGGGAATCTAACATTGCTCCAGCTTCTGATAAAGAGAAATTCTCTTCTCTCTTGGCCTCTGATTCAGCCAGTCAGGGCAGGAAGGCAGAAGGATCGGGAGCATGTTCCTATACCTAAAGAATATAACAGCGAACTTCCCCAAAGAAAGGTAAAGCCCACTCTGACGGGATTATGCCATCAGGCTGGAAACAATGCATTTTTTTCCTCCACCCAAAAATTCATCATGGTGCCACCTTGCATGGCAGTTCACCTCTGAAACACACAAACTATTTTCCCACCAGTGATGCTGTGGGATCATATGTAAAGGTAAATCAAACAAATCAAAGGGACTTAGGAGAAGGGATGATATAATAAGGAGCATTTGTTTCACATGTTTATTTTTCATTTTTTAAAATGGCCTCTTCAAGACTAATTTTACTCTGAAATGGCACAGATTTATTGAAGCCTTATTTCCACACAAGCATTTCCCCCCATACTATTAACAGGCGACTTCACTTAATTACTAAAGAGAAGAAATGCTTAGTTAATTTAAATCTTTAAATTAAAAAAGTATAGGGTTGGAAGCTGACACAGTACAAGGAAGTACAAAATCAAAAAGCAACATCTCCCTCTCTACACTGCTTCTCTTCAAAGGTTATTTGTTAACAACTGCATGTGCCTGCTTTCAGGGGAAAAAAAAATGTTCATATTATAATGAGGATGGCTAAGCATTTATTGGAAGTTTACTCTGTGCTAGGCACTGGACGAAGCATTTTACATGTTAAGATGTGATAGGGATAGAGTAGCATAGTCACACAGGTAGTTGTAGAAGTCCCAGTAGGGCACCATGGATAGAGAGGGAAACCCAAGGAACTTAGGGAGACCACTGTAAGTTAATGACAGCTCAAGAAAATCATCAGAACATTGCGGAACAAAGCAGGCTTGCTTAACTCTAAAACCACAAATAAAAGCAGGAGATATGCCTCAGGTCATTAAGTGAAAGCTAAAATGAGGCCTGCATTCAAGTTCAGCAAGATAATAATCCTTAGAACCAAGGACAGGAATTTAAGGGAAAGATGACATTTATAGGAGAGCCTCATTATATGGAAACCTGTACTGAACATACTTTAGCATGTTAACCCCCTTCTGCTGACCTGAATAAGCACCATGATAGTACTAGTTTGACCTCATAGGGTCAAGTCCTCTCTTACCCAATTCGAAGGAGGAGCTAGTGATATAAACCTGATGTCTCGGAGTTCCCATCAGGGACTCAATGGTTAACAAATCCGACTAGGAATCATGAGGTGTGGTTTCGATCCCTGCCCTTGCTCAGTGGGTTAAGGATCCGGCGTTGCCGTGAGCTGTGGTGTGGGTTGCAGACGCGTCTCAGATCCCACATTGCTGTGGCTCTGGTGTAGGCTGGTGGCAACAGCTCCGATTCGACCCCTAGCCTGGGAACCTCCATATGTCACAGGAGCGGCCCAAGAAATGGCAAAAAGAAAAACCTGACATCTACTCCAAGAATGAGGAAGGCCTCTTTTCCCACCTTCACATTCCCTGGATTATAAAAATGTAGCCCACCTAATCCTCAGGGCAGAGCCTCCTCGTCTGCCTGCTTGTATCCCTCACAAGCATCCTATCTTAATAAAACTATTTCCTGCCTATCATTTTGTCTCTCGCTGAATTCCTTCTGCACTGAGACACAAAGAACCTGAACTTCAGTAAGTCCAGACATCAGGTGAGTGATTCTGATTAAAAAAAAAAAAAAGTGGGTTCAAGTACTAAACTGGGTTCAAGTCACAGGTGTTTGGGTTTCAGCATCCTCATGACAACCCTATGATGAAGCCCAGATTTTACAAGTGAGGAAACTGAGGCACAGGGAGAGACTTGGGCAACTTGCCCAAGTTGGGTGGAGGTGAGAATCAGCCCAGGCAGATGGACTTCAGAGCCCAGGCTCTAAAGCACCACACTCAGTGGGATGTGGACTCAACGTGGACCACACATTTCTCAAAGTAAAGCCATAGAAACATCCACTCTTGGAACCCCAATGCAGCAGCCCAAAGGATGTCCTCTCTGTTTATAATTTATTCCCCACTCAAGAACACATTCTTAAAAGAAAATTACAAAATAGAGAGAACCTTGTGGAAAAAGAGATCAGACCAAAGAAGCATTTAAGTAAGGCAATGAGCATCTGTAGGATTACAGACAGAAGCTGGAGGGACTGGAAGTCAAGCTGGGAGGTGCCAGGGTGGTTCCATCCGAGAAGAAGAGGTTACTCCACACCCGACTCCAGAGTCTCAGAAAGAGGGTTTGGATGGAGCAATGCCAAAGAAAATTGTACCAGAGTTAAACAGGCAAGAAATATTTTACTCAAGACTCTTAAAGCAGGTAGGGAGAGAAGCTGAACAGAAGGCAAGGCAGGGAGAGTGGTTAAGTGCTGGTGGGAGCTGGTGGAAAAGTACTAGTTAGCAGGGAGGTTGGTCAATGTGACGATCAGGCCAGCTATGTTTGCTAATCAGTGCTTGTGGAAGTTAGACTCCTACCTGTCCACATAGGCTGGGAGATGAAACCCCTAGATTTCCTAATGATTCATTTCAAAGTGACTGCTCTCAGGTCCTTGAGAAAGACATTGCCAGGTTATAAGCCTGGCAAAAGGCTGGGAGAAGATTTACATCTCAAAGGGGCAGAGAAAGAACTTACAGTGGAAGGTTTTCACAAGTAAGCACTCTAAGAAAGCCCTGTTGCAAGACTGGCAAGCTTAGCCAAGCTGAGTGGAACCTGCAGCTATCTGGCTCCTTCCACTTCCAGGGGCCTCTGCACACTTTGCAGAGAAGGCCCTTAAACTCAGGGCTGCAGCACCACTGTCTTTGTCCCCAGAACAGCAGTTCAATACTGATTTTTCCTTTCATTGTGAAAACAGCCCTTGTTTTTAGAAAATGACTTGGTTCCCCGTCAGTTTTGGCTTCCTTCCTGCTCCTTTGGCATCTAAACTGTTGAGATTGTGGAAATCATTTCATTTAAAGACAGAGAACTTAATAGTGAGGCTTTCTTAATCAGGTCTCAGCATTGCACCAATTTAGCTGACTTTGCATTTTTAAAAAGCTGCCCGGCTTCCTGGGGAGGCAAGATTAGCAACTATTGAAACAAGCAAGCTGCTTTCTTCAGTTTAATGCTAGGCAGCTTCAACCTGAATGGCTTAGGTATTTATTGTTCTACTCAGACAACACTCACCAATGGGAGACCACTGGCAAGGAAGATGCTGAAAGGTGTCAATAGCCATTCCTGCAGAAAGGAGACGAAATTCTATTATAAATAGATTAGTAGTAGCACAGCTCACACCCTTGACAGTAGACTGTGCCTGTCTCCAACTCTAAAAAAAGGACCAGAAGTCACTCATTTAAGTCTCTTCAAGGGAGACTCTGTCAAGGCTCACTTCCCACCCCCTCTGCTGTGACTTGAAGGAGTTTCCCTGGTGTCATCAAAGTGTCTGCTTCCTCTTCATTAGAAAGCTCAGCATTTACATCAGGAGAAGAGACTTGTTTCAAACCCAAATCCTGCAGCTTTGTCCTCCCTCCCCCCGCCCACATGCCTGGACTGAGAGAAAACCTGCAAAGTGGTAATGGCCATTCCTGTTCGCCACACAGCAAGCTCATTCTAGAATTTCTAGCAAAAGAGGTGCTTTGCAGAGTGATTGAAAGATTCTGGAGTCCCCACTGTGGCTCAGTGAGTTAAGGACCTGACTAGTATCCATGAAAATGAAGGCTGTAAATGTGGTTCAGATCTGGCATTGCTGTGGCTGTGGCATACATAGGCCGGCAGCTGCAGCTCCAAATTGACCTCAAGCCTGGGAACTTCCATATGCCGTAGATGCAGCCCTAAAAAGAAAGAAGAAAGAAGAAAGAAGGATTCTGCTCTGAGGTCTCTATCTTCGTCTTTTCTTCTTAAATGCAAAATTGATCCTTCTATATCTCAGAAGCATTATTCAGGAGCCCCAAAATCAGGGACTCAGAGCCTCCTTGAGATAGTCCCCTTGGGGAGGTCCACGACCCCATCCCAGAAACCCCAGTTGACTCTTGGTCAATTTAGGCAGAATATGAACCAAATGGAGAGACCTTTCCCATTTCATGGACAGTGGCAGAACAAGATTCCCTAACAATGCAGGTTGTGATGTCTAAGGCAGGCTACACAGCCCCTTTCTCCTCCTGAGGAAAACTACATGGTGGCTATGAGATCCACATCCACGTGAGAAAGGAGAAAAGAGCTATCACTCAGTGAGCAGCTCAGAACCAGACAGACAAGGGAACACACATGTCCCCATCAGATGGAGCTTCGTCTACCCAGGGACAGAACAACCCCATCAACCTGCAAAGCTTCCCTTGATTTCTAATTTTATTGACTTGAGTCCTCTCTCTTTTTTTCTTGATGAGTCTGGCTAAGGGTTTATCAATTTTGCTGATCTTTTCAAAGAACGAGCTTTTAGCTTCAGTGATCTTTTCTATTCTTTCCTTCATTTCTATTTCATTTATTTCTGCTCTGATCTTCATGATTTCTCTCCTTCTGCTAACTCTGGGTTTTGTTTGTTCTTCTTTCTCTAGTTGCTTTAGGTGCAACATTAGGTTATTTGAGATTTTTCTTATTTCCTGAGGTAGGCTTGTATGGCTATAAACTTCCCTCTTAGAACTGCTTTTGCTGCATACATAGATTTTGGATTGGTGTGCCTTTGTTGTCATTTGCTTCTAAATATTTTTTAATTTCCTCTTTGATTTCTTCAGTGTTCCAGTGGTTGTTTAGTAGCATGTTGTTTAGTCTCCATGTGTTTGTGGGGTTTTTTCAGTTTTTTGGTTTTTTTTTTTTTTCTTGTCGTTGATTTCTAGTCTTTAGTTGTGTGGTCGGAAAAGATGCTTGATAAGATTTCAATTTTTCTTTAATTCACTGAGGTTTGATTTGTGGCCCAGAATGTGATCTATCATAAAGAATGTTTCATGTGTGCTTGAGAAGAATGTTATTATGCTGCTTTTGGATGGAATGTTCTATAAATATCTATTAAGTCCATCTGATCTAATGCATCATTTAAGGCCTATGTCCTTGTTGGTTTTCTATCTGGATGATCTGTCCATTGCTGTAAGTGATCAAAGGATCAATCCAAGAAGAAGACGATATAATAATTGTAAACATATATGTACCCAACACAGGAACACCTCAAAATATAAGGCAACTGCCAAGAGCCTTAAAAGGAAAAATCAGCAATAACACAATAATAGTCGGGGACATTAATACCCCACCGAGCCACAATGGGAACTCCAGAGTACAACACTTTTTTCTTTTTTTGTCTTTTGTCTTTTTAGTGCCACACCTGGGGCATATGGAGGTTACCAGGCTAGGGGTCTAATGGGAGCTGTTACTGCCAACCTATGCTAGAGCCACAGCAATGCCAGATCCAAGCCAAGTCTGCAACCTACACCACAGCTCACAGCAACACCAGATCCTTAACCCACTGAGAGAGACCAGGGATCAAACCCACAACCTCATGGTTCCTAGTCGGATTGGTTTCACTGTACCAAGATGGGAACTCCACTTTTTTATTTTTTATTTTTTGTTTTTTAGGGTCACACCTGCAGCATATGGAGGTTCCCAGTCTAGGGGTCGAATCAGAGCTGTCACTGCTGGGCTACACCACAGCCACAGCAACACCAGATGCAAGCCACATCTGCAAACTACATCACATCTTATGGCATCGCCAGATCCTTAACCCACTGAGCAAGGCCCGGGATCGAACCTGGGTCCTCATGGATCCTAGTCAGATTAGTTAACCACTGAGCCACAACAGCAACTCCCAGAGTACATTTTAAAAGGGGGTATAAAACCCTTCACACCTATTGTATTCCAAAGGGCAAAGCCTAAAACCCCACATACCTGGATTAGCAAGACATCCACCCTGTCTCCTCACCACCACCTTTACAGATCCACAATTCTCACCATTAAAATAATAACACAAAACCATGAAATGTAAGATATTTACCCAAGAAAGCTGAGGGCACAGGAAGTGATTTCAATTCACATCCAGTGTGGCTCTGAGCTTTCTGGAAAACAAGGGAAAAAGGAAGGCAATCATGGGCTTTTCTTCTCATTAGCATAAGCTCTAAAGTGGCCCAATTTTTTCTTTCTGGTTTCAAAGATAAAGAAACTTGGACATAAAAAACATAGGAGTTTTGTACAAGTTTGCAGACCTGAGCTGAGTCTGAACTTGAATACCAGTCAATTGAACCTTCCTGAATTTCTGTGCCATTTTGCACCCTAGTGTTTCCCTCCAGCCCGCAAATATACTTCTTCCCTGAACTTGGGCAGAAGCAAGGCCACAGTGGCCAGGGAAAGCTTTGGCAACAGCAGGATTCATAGATATGGGTCACTGGGTCATTAAGCTGGAGTTTGCATGTGGCTATGCATGCACACATGTATTCACATCTTGTAAAGGTTCCTAGGAGGCACAGGATAGAGAAAACTGTGCTCCTCCACTATTGGAGTTGTGTGAACTTGCCAAAGAGTGACAGGGAAGGAAACTAATCCTTACAGCCAGGCCAGCTGAGCTAGAAGCATTTGTATGTATTCATCTTTTTTAGGACACCTGAAGGGCTTGCAAGATGAGAAGAATGAGGCTCTGATGAGAGCTAAATAGCTTGGCCAACAGTGGTAACTATTAGGTTGTAAGATTAACATTTAAAACCCAAGACTGTGTGACTCTAAACAAAGCACAGCCCCCCCCCCAAAAAAAAACAATGTTGGCTCCAAATGCTACATTGTGTCTTTCTTCATTTACAAAACCAGGATCTTACATGAAAGTTCATTAAGAAAAGACATATATTGGAACTCCCTCATGGTTCAGTGGATTAAGGATCCAGCACTGTCACTGCTACAGCTCAGGTCATTGCTTGTGGTGGGTGTTCAAGCCCTGGTCCAGGAACTTCCACATGCCAGAGGTACAGCCAAAAAAAGAAAGAAAAGACACATATTAAATGTACATAATACCCCAAAGGGTTGAAAATGGATTGTCTCTGCAGTGGGGAATTAGCACAG
This sequence comes from Sus scrofa, assembly GCF_054392235.1. Taxonomy (NCBI): domain Eukaryota; kingdom Metazoa; phylum Chordata; class Mammalia; order Artiodactyla; family Suidae; genus Sus; species Sus scrofa. The sequence continues at coordinate 110,728,316 of NC_139385.1, read as the reverse complement.
CAGAGAGAAAGTAAGGACGAGAGGAGGAGGGGTTTATATAAAGCTTGATTCCATTACAATTAAAATGTATTTATATATCACATACATAAAATAAAATAGTACAATTAAAATAAAAGGAATTGAACTAGATAATTCCGGAAGTCCCTTCTAGCTCTATCCACTGTATATTTCTCCTTAAGGAGCTCAGGTTCAGCAGCCTCCTAAAAACCCACTTCATCTGAAAATGTAAAATGGTTTCACTAACACTGTGGAGCAATTTCGCCATCCAGTGGACACACTAAAAATTACAAAGTCCTATTAACAGGACCTAGGCATATCTTGGGTTCAGTATCAAGCCTGGAGGGAAAAAAAAATAGTTCCTTTTTTTATTTAGAAATGATATGTAATTAATTTGATAAAAATAATTTTATCTAATGTAAAAATGTATTTATTATTTCTCCAAGCCAACCAACACTGTTCTCTCTTATCCCCATGTTCACAATTTTCAAGTTTATAGGCTTACAGTGTCATAATCAGAATGAGCCTTAGGTATCTATGGAACATATCCACATCATTTTAGGAAGGAGGAAATCTGTCTCAGGGCTAAGAACCCCTCTCTTCATCAACCCTTTAACCCTGAACACCACCTCAAATCCAGAGCTGGATTAAGAGACAAGTCAAAGCAAACAGCATTTGAGGTCGTAATCTACCTCCAGGATGCATTCCTGGATACATACCAGATTAACATGAGTAAGAGAAAAGAGATGGACTAATGAACAGGGGAAAATGTTTTCAAATGATATGACCCCCGAGAGGGTAATATTCAGCAAATATAAATGCAACTCATACAACTCAATATCAAAAAACAAACAACCAGGGAGTTCCCATTGTGGCACAGTGGAAACGAATCTGGCTAGTAACTGTGAGGTGGCGGGCTCGATCCCTGGCCTCTGCTTAGCAGATTAAGGATCCCGAAGTGCTGTGGCTGTGGTATAGGCCAACAGCTGTAGCTCCAATTGGACCCGTAGCCTAGAAACTCCCATATGCTGCAGGTAGGGCCCTAAAAAGACCAAAAAAAGAAGAAAAAAAAAAAAAAACCTGATTAAAAAATGGTCAGGAATAGACATGTTTCCAAAGACGAAATGCAGCTGGGTAACAGTCACATGAACACACACACACACACACACACACCTATGACAAATGTGCAGCAAATTACTAAGTTTAAGTTCATCCATCTATGAAACAGAGGTAATATCACCAATCCCACAGAATCATTTTTAAGGATTAAAGAGGATCATGCATTTAAAGTGCTTAGCACGGTGCCTAGCATACAGTAAGTGCTTCATAAATGATGTTAATGGTGGTGTTGCTGCTGTTTCATTAATACTAAATTAAAAAGAAAGAGAGTGTTGGGCCCTTTGGATCTTAAGCGTTGTAGTGTTGGGCCCTGTAGGGTCTGCAGTGTTCCATCTCTGGCACATCAGGCAGAGATCAGACAATCAGCTGTCAAACAAGTTATGCAAGAGTGTCTTTCATTAGGGGGGAGGTTGAATCTCATGGATTCTGATGTCCTCTGTGACTTTGTCTTTCTATGGATACATGCAAAGGTCATCAGGTCTTGGGTCTTCCAAAAACAACAAACTTGCACATCAAAAGAAGGTGAGAATCTATGGCAAGATTTAATATCTGGGCACAGAAAAGGAGGGGGAATCTTAGAGCTACAGCCCTTCCCTTGTTTTTTATCAGGTACTCCCATGCCTGATATCTACTTAATAAATGTTTCTTGATATTTCTTGGATGATTGCTTTCTTTGTTCTCTACTTAGTGAAAGCATTGCCTTGTCCTTGCCCCACTCAGAATAATGAGTATGGGCCTGACATTTAGTGCCTCTCCTGCCCTCTACAAGAAATGTGTGACTTCTAATCATATTCTCATTTAAACTAAACTCCTCTATTACCAGCCAATGTTGAATTCCTTGTCACACAGGGGTTCTTAGTCTTTTGTATCATGGGATGTCTTCATCAGTCAGAAAAGTCTATAAACGCACAAATAAACCACACTGTATCACAAAGGGACCAATTATATTGGAATGTAGTTCCATCCATGGATTCCCAAGGCTCCATGAACGCCAAATAAGAACCCATGGAAAAAGATCTGGTGAATGATGCACTTCCTGAAGACACGGATTGTGACTAATGTGCTAAGCATCAATACCCACTGAATTGCCTGTGGTCTCCAGGTCCCCACTTTGTCGAGCAGGTGATTATCACCCCTATGCTGCCCTATGATGCCGAGAAGACAACTTCCTCCAGTTAGCCGTCTATTCCCCTTTTTTTTTTTTTTTTTTCCATTCTCTACTGCAGTAAAGAATGTTCACAGAAGGCTGCAGACATTCCAGTTTTCTCTTGGTCTCCCTGAGCAGGTGTTATGGGCCACTGGGGTGGAATGAACAAAACAACAGCTGTGAAATGAGCCAACACAGTTTTGAATCCCGCTTCTGGGGTAAGTGGTTGAGTGCTTCTCCCCTATGAGGCACCAGAAAAAGGAACCTTGGCTTCCAGGAATGGTATAAAGAAGAATGTCTGGCACAGAGCCTAGCAGATGGTTACTGATCCATAGACACTGATTTTCTTTCTCTATACAAGTAGCTGAAACAAGTAATGTGCTGGTTATTTCCCAATTAACTTTTCAAATCCTCTCTACCTCTCTTCATCTGACTCTTTAAAGCATACGCTACATCAATGTGTCATTCCCTTGCCCTTTGGCTTCAATTAGATCCAGACATTGAGAAGCACAGTTGGGTATTTGAAGGAAAGAAGAAAGTAAAATCAGGTTTTAAAATCATCTAGCTCCCTCCCTCCCAAGTCAGCTGAGCTGGGTGCACAGCTCTCACCAAGGGCTCCTATAACCACTTCTTCCCTTGCTCCCCAGGCCTAGGGGTAGGATGGCTCCACTCCGAGCCTCATGATCCTGGAGTTATGCTCCACACCTTATCAGTTCCCCTAAATCCTGTGCACACCATTATAAAGAGTGCTTTTACTAAGACCTCCTCAGTGACACCATCAGTACAGCATCTGTTTCCCACTGGAACCCTGAGAGACAATAGCTGACAAGATGAGGAAGGCACCTGGAGCAGTCTGTAAGGGGTGTGTCAGCTCATTCAGACACAATCATGCCCACACACACACATTCTAGTTCGGAATTGTGGTTTTGAATGTGCCCTGGATGACACATTCATCCTTTTCTTTGTCCTGGTAAGACAGGCCTTTACATATATATATATATATATATGTAAAAAAGGAAGAGTAGTCTTCATTTTGAAATGTTACAGAAATAACGAAACACTCTGTTGTCTACCAGGAACTAACATAGTGTTGTAAGTCAATTATTTTTCAGAGACAAACTCATAGAAAAAGAGATCAAATTTGTGGTTACCAGAGGTAAGGAGTGGAGGGAGGAGAAATGAATGAAGGTCAAAAGGCACCAACTTCCAGTTATACAATATATAAGGACTAGAGATGCAGTGTACAACATGCGATTAACACTGCTGTATATTACATGTAAAAATTATTGCGAGTAAATCCTAAGAGTTCTCATCACAGAAAAAAGAACAATTTTTTTTCTCTTATTTTGTAACAATACGAGATGATGTGTGTTCTTTAAACTTACTGTGGTAATCATTTCATGACATGTGTATTCCAAGTCCCTATGCTGTGCACCTTGCACATATACAGTGCTATATGTCAATTACATTTGAATAAAACTGAAAGGAAAAAATAATAAAAGGAGGAGGAGGAGAAAAGGAAAAAGGAAGAAGAGGAGGAAAGGGAAGGAAGGAAAGGGAAGAAAGAAACATACTGTTGAGGAATAAAACTCTCTTCATGATTACTTACAGCAGTAGGTAAAACACAGAGTGAAAGGTACATAATAATTAGAGCTAGATTTCTCCAGCTATATTTTGTTTTATAGATTTGACATGTAAATATTCGATACAATTATAAAACAAATTAAATGTTAAAACAAAGCTAAGATTCAAAGGCAAAATTAACCAAATGGATCTATGTCATTTCAACTTGATGACATAACCACACAGAAATGTTTAAAAGAACTTTAAAATACAGTATTTTGACAACTTGTCCCTAACTCCTTAGGGCAGTGGTTCTCAACTAGTGGAGAAATGTGGCAATATCTGGAGACATTTGTGACTACCACAAGGAGTGAGACTTGCCACCAAGATCTGATAAATAGAGGCCAGAAATGCTGTTAAATATTCTACAATGCACAGGACAGCCCCCCATAGCCAAAAATTATCTGGTCCAAATGTCAATATTGTCCTCATTCAGAAGCTGTTAAGGGCAAGGATCAGCAAACCTTTCTTTTTTTTTTTTTTTTTTTTTTTTTTTTCCTTTTTTGGTCTTTTAAGGCCACACCCACAGCACATGGAAGTTCCCAGGCTAGGGATTGACTGGAGCTGTAGCCTCTGGCCTATGCCACAGCCACAGCTAAGCGGGATCCGAGCCATGTCTGTGACCTACACCACAGCTCATGGTAATGCCTTAACCCACTGAGCAAGGCCAAGAATCAAACCTGCATCCTCATGGATGCCAGTTAGATTCATTTCCACTGAGCCAGTATGGGAATGCCCCAGCAAACCTTTTCCTAAAGGGACAAATTGTAAACATTCACCGTGACGAGCCACACATTCTCTTTTGCATGTACTTAATTCTGCTGATATAGTGAGAAAGCAGCCAGAGACAATATGTAAATGAATGAGCATGCTGTGTTCCAATAAAACTTTATTGACAAAAACAGGCAACCAACTCATAGTCATAATTTGCTGGTCCCTACATTAGCATATGCTTAAGGAAATGAAAAGATGCTTAATTTTAATAATTATATTATTTGTTATAGTTTTGGTATTTACATTGTGAAACTGTTGTGAAATAATGTAAATGAGTAATTATGCTGCAATCATCAGGAACTTGAATTTTCTCTACACTAGCAACAAAGAATTAAAAAATAAAAATTTTAATGTACAAAGCAACCTCACTGTCATACCCATGGAAATAAGTCTAGTGATATATGTGCAAGGCCCTTTCACAAAAAACTTTAAGATATTTCTGGGAGAAATTTTAAAAGATCTAAATAAGTGGAGAAATATGCCAGGTTCATGAAATAAAAGGCGCAATACTGTTAAGATGTACGGTCTCCCTAAATGGATATATAAATTGTTATGCCAAAAAAATGCCAACAAGCTATGTTGAAGAAATAGACACTGTGATTCTGAATTCCAGAAGGAAATTCAAAGGCTCTAGAATATTCAAATAATTTTTGAAAAAGAAAAATAAAGTTGGAAGCTTTACACTAACTGATTTTTTTTTTTTTTTTTTTTTTTTGTCCTTTTAGGGCCTCATCTGTGATGTATGGAGGTTCCCAGGCTAGGGGTTGAATCAGAGCTGCAGTTAGTTACCAGCCTACGCCACAGCCATAGCAATGCAGGATCAGAGGTGCGTCTGCGACCTACACTGCAGCTCATGGCAATGCCAGATCCTTAACCCACTGAGCAAGGCCAGGGACTGAACCTGCATCCTCATGGATACTAGTCAGGTTCATAACTCACTGAGCCACAATGCAAACTCCCAACACTACCTTTTAAGGTGTACTATAAATCTACAGTCATCAATATAGTATGGTATTGAAAAGGGATAGACAAATGGATAAAATGGAACACAATAAGCATTCCAGAAATAGGCACTCGCATAGAGCAAAGTGACTTCAACAAATTGATTTTATGAAGTCAATTCAGACTATGAAAATTACCTTTTTTTTTTTTTTTACAAATGCTGCTGGAATATGTAGATATCTAGATGGAAAAATGAACCTCAACTCAATCTCACCCTGTATCCACAAATTAACTTAGGATGGATCAGACCTAATACTTCCAGAAGAAAGCTCAGAAAAATGTCTTCATGATTTCAGGGGTTGGTAAAATCTTGAACCAGACACAAAAATTACATACCATAAAAGAAAGAAATTGACAACTTAGACCTCATTAAAATTAAAAACTTCTGTTCATCAAAAGACACCACTAAGAAGAAGAAAACAAGACACTGGGAAAAACTATTTTCAGCGTACAGATGCAACCTTCTTTTTATGTCTGTGCAGTATTCCATTATAAATATACACCACATCTTCTTTATCCATTCCTCCATCAATGGAAAACTTTAGGTTATTTCCATGTCTCGGCTATTGCGAATAGTCCCAAGCCCCAACAATAAATACCAATCAGTGGAATTGGTTGTTTTATACTCAGGCAGCACAATGGAGAATTTTTTTTTTTCCTTTTATAGTCACACCTGGAGCATATGGAAGTTCCCAGGCTAGGGGTGGAATGAGGGCTGCAGCTGCTGGCCTTTGCCACAGCCACAGCAACGTGGAATCCAAGCCACGTCTGCGAGCTACACCACAGCTTGTGGCAATGCCAGATCCTTAAGCCACTGAGCGAAGCCAGGGATCAAACCCACACCCTCACGGGCACTATGTTGTGTTCTTAACCCGCTGAGCCACAATGGGAACTGCAAGAATATCAATCCCAGGCCCAATTTTGGACCACTAGGTCTTACTCTCTAGAGACAGGGCCCAGGCACAGTATTTTTTTTAAAACTCCCCTGGGAGTCTAAAGTACAACCATGGTCAAGAAGTGCAAATAAATGTATTCTTAACTCCTGGTTACTTTTCATGCCCTCTTTGGATGTCATAACATTCAAGGACCTGACAAGAAACAGATTCCACCCCACATGAGACTATTTGTAGAAAGCTGGGCAGGATTAAGAGAACAAATGCACCAGTAAGAAACCACTGCATTAAATAAGCCCTGGAAATGAAAGGATGAGCAATAGAACAGTATAAGCAGAGCCCAGTGATGCCAGAACTGTGGGGGAACCATAGCCCTGGGTGGGGCAAGGTGCTAAGGCAGGAGGAACACATGTAAACCAGCTATAATGGAAAAAATAAAAATCATTATAATAAAAAAAAAAAAAACCCTGACCTCCCTCTCCTCCCACCCTCCAGAGTAGCAGAGAAGCCTAAAGTGATACACTCTCCAGAAGGGGACACGGAGCAGGATAGAGATGGCAGAGTGTTCAAAGAAGAGGGGGTCAGGCAGGCACACAGATGCCAACAATTCCAATCACCCACCACCAACTGCCTGTCCACCAACACCTGGCTTCCCCTCCTTCTTGTCACTGGTGACTGGGGGAACAAATGAGTCACTTTCTTGAACCTACCAACACAGAAAAGGCCAGAGGCCAGTCTGCAAGAGTGCAAGGCAGGGTTCTCTGTTCTGCATAAACTATACATCAGTCTCAGACAAAGAATTTACGTCACCAATCTAAGAAACCATGGAATCACATGTTATATCACCTGCAGAGAATTAACCCCTGATTTCCCTTTCTAGCCACTCTTTATCTTAAAAAGGAAGAGGAGTTCCCACTATGGTGTAGCGGGTTACAAAGCCAGCATTACCTCTGTGGCAGAGCACATTTGATTCACAGCCCAGTGCAGCAAATTAAGGATCTGGCATGTCTGTAGCAGGGTGGAGGTTACAGCTGTGGCCAGGATTTGACCCCCGGCCTGGGAACTTCCATATGCCATGGGTGCAGTAGAAAGGAAAGAAGGAAGGGAGGGATGGACAGAGGGAGGAAGAGGATGAAAGATAGAGAAGGAAGGATGAAAAAGAAAGAAAGAAAGAAAGAAACAAAGAAAGAAAGAAAGAAAGAGAGAGAAAGAGAGAGAGAGAGAAAGAAAGAGAGAAAGAAAGAAAGAAAGAAAGAGAGAGAGAAAAAGGAGAGAAAGAGAGGAACAGAAAAAGGACAGAGACTGGAAAGTATTGTTTTCAATGACTGCATCCAGAAATGCTGTCTACAATCTCATCATTTGATGTAGAAAGGTCTGGGTACATCAACTAGCCCATCCCCCTCATTTTACAAGTAAGGGAACTGAAGCCTGAGAGGTGACCCGATTTACCAAACGTCACCATCTGGACAGGAGCAAGTCCAAATATTGTGACTCCCAGCTCAGGGCACAACTCACAACACCACCTGGTCTCTCAAATAGCTGTCCTCTTTGCCAACCAAAACTGGACCATTAGACCCCCAGGGCAGCAAGACCAAGTAAACACATGCCACTTACATCTTACCTTTCATTTCTACCTAGATGTGACTGCCCACATCTATTTCATGGTAATTATGTGATCGATCTCAGAGGGCAGAGTTTTATAGCTTAGAAACGACCTAAATGCCAAAGAGCTTCAGGCTGGCTCCCAGGAGAGTGGCTGGTCCGGAAGGGCAGAGGGGGCCACCTGAGGCAATGCCAAGGTGTCCTAGGGAAGCGGGCATGAGAAGGAAGCAGGCTTCATTAGCCTCCTGATAAAAAGCTTGTCAGCTCTCCAAACACTTGTTTCTGGCATTTATTAACTCAGCCTGCAGGCTAGGGAGCTGGCAACCCAGAAGCTGCTGGCACAGTTGCCACTGGCTAGAGGCTTTGGTGGGGGAGGCCTGGTGATTGGGAATCTCTCTCATCTGTTGAGGGGAGACACAAGTGGCAGGAGACACTGAGGTTCCAGATCCCAGGGAGGGGGACAAGGAAGCAGCATGTTCTCCCCAGCATAGGGCCAGAGGCAGGGGGGCCATGGCTGAGAGCAGTGGTTCTGAAACAAGATTAGCTCTCCTACATCTGGGATCCTTTTTTTTTTTTTTTTTTTTTGAATTTTATTGAAGTATAGTTGATTTACCATGTTAATTTCTGCTGTACAAAAAAAAGACTCAATTATACATATATATATATATATATATATATGTATATATTTTCATATTATTTTCCCTTAAGGTATATCATAGGATCTTGAATATAGTTCCCTCTGCTATACAGCAGGACCTTGTTGTTTATCCATTCTATATATAATAGCTTGCCTCTGCTAATCCCAAACTCCTAATCTTTCCCTCCCTGTCCATCCCCTTCCCCCTTGGCAACCACAAGTCTGTTCTCTATGTCTGTGAGTCTTTTTCTGCTTTGCAGATATGTTGATCTGTGTTATTTTAGATCCCACATTATAAGTGATAACAGATGGTATTTGTCTTTCTCTTTCTGATTTACTTCGCTTAGTATAAGAATTTCCAGGCCCATCCATGTGGCTACAAATGGCATTATGTCATTCTTTTTTATGGCTGAGTAATATTCCATTGTGTATATGTACTACATCTTTATCTGTTCCTCTGTGGATGGAGATTTAGGTTGTTTCCATGCCTTGGCCATTGGAATCACTGCTATGAACTGGGTCTGGAATCCATAAACAGAGGTCCAACCAAGGATGAAGGGAAGGGCCAGTGATGTCCCAGGGTTCCTTCCAGCTCAAAGAGGTGCATCCTGGAAAGGCCAGAAGAGGGTGCTCCCTTCAGTCCACATCCCAGAATTCTCAACCACAGCTCTGTCAGTTCCCTCCATCACACATTACAATCTGGAATTACAAATCGAATTGTTTGTTGACTTGTTTATTACCCCACATGACCAAACTCCATGAGGCCAGGGATTGTTGTATCCAGTGTCCAGGATAGCACTTTATACTTTGTAGGCACAGACACACACACACACACACACACACACACACACACACACACACAAAATTTGTTGGAAAAGACATAAATGGATAACTATGAAACATTCTCACTCCTAAAGAAGGGCAACTACTTGCAGAGGCAAACAAACTCTGGCATTTGAAAGTAGGATCAATTACAGTGTGTTCCTGTATCTCCACTTACTTGGCCAACTGGGACTCCACTCTGCCCTAAGATAATAGCATTTCTATAGAGCTTTGTGGATGCTGAAGCACTTTCATATCCTGGCTTACCCAAAATAACTACATTAATAAGTAGGAAACACTGCTTCTACCTCCAAATCCAATGTTCTTCCCTCCACCCCTAACATGATCAGAGTCTCAGTTCTCAGCATACACCAGGGACAGGCACTATTGTTCCATTTCTGAAGAAAAACAGGATCCCTGAGAAAACTTTGGCTTTGCTGGTCAAAGTCAGGCTTGTAGCAAGAGCCAAAATTCCTCAAAGGATTTGAAAGGAAAAAAGAAAGGAAATTGAGGCTTAAAGGGGCATGTACTCTTCCCTGCTGGTAGAGAAGAAGAGAAAGGAGAAAAAAGAAACAGAGAAAAGGGGAGTGTTTCTGGCCCAGTGAGATTAACTAAGTGGCCTCTAATCTTCTATTTTGCCCAGATAAAGAAGGGGCGTTAGTCACTAGGAAAGGACGCTCCCCCGCCCACCCCCGACCCCCGGCCCCGGGAGCTCATGTTTCCTACCACCATCCTGCCTGGTGCACAATAAGCCCCTGTCTTTTGAAGATCAAAGTGTTTGACAAATATTAAATAACTGTTACTAATAATGCCAACACTTCAGATTTGCATAGCTCCATTCCTCCTAAAAATTTAAAGCCTTTCACACATATTGTCTAATTCTTGCTCAGAATTTTTATCAGAAAAGTATTCCTCCAAGTTGCTGTGTGAACATATTCAAAAGTTCTTTAAAACATTTCACCCTCATCTAACCCTCTTCCACCTGCCCCCCTCCCCCTGTTTAGCACATTTCCATTTTGATTATCTGTCTTTGGAACACCAATTTCCAAAACAAAAATCTTAAAGAACAACTATAAACCTCCAAACTCTGGCCAAACTAATTTCTTTTCCATGGCACAGGACTCACTTCCCCCCATCCTCACCCATCCTCCCTCTGGTGGGCCTTCTGTTCCTGATGTAACTAAGGGGCAAAAACAATAGTTAATTCACACTAAATGTCTACTCTGACCTGGTTACTGTGTTAATTCTTTTACAAACGCTGTCTTCTTTTTTTTTAGGGCCGCACCCACGGCATATGGAAAATCCCAGGCTAGGGTAGCTGTAGCCGCCAGCCTACACCAGAGCCCCAGCAACACCAGATCTGAGCCAAGTCTGCAACCTACACCACAGCTTACGGCATGGCCAGATCCTTAACCCACTGAGCGAGGCCAGGGATCAAACCTGCATCCTCATGGATACTAGTCAGATTCGTTTCTGCTAAGCCACAACAAGAACTCCACACTGTTTTATTTAAACCTTGGGACAGAGACTTCTAAGTGTACCCCTGTATCAACGGTAATAGAAAACTTAGCTGGACACACAGCTATAGTTCCACTCTCCCCTGTAGCCATACGACTATTTTCTGGTCAAAAATTAAAGGTATCTGTGGAAGTGAAACCAAAACACCTCTGACTCAAATCCAGCCTAAACCCAGACTGAGACTTGTTTTTTAATTAGAATCACTTACCTAGTGTCTGGACTTACTGAGTCTCAGTTCTTTGCACCTCAGAAAGAATTCAGTGAGAGCCAAAGTGACAGGCAAGAAATAGATTTATCAAGCTAAGACACCTGTGAGGGATACAAGCAGGCAGGCGAGGAAGCTCTGCCCTGAGGATTAGGTGGGCTACATTTTTGCAATCTAAGGACAGTGAGGAGGGGAAAAAGGCAGGCTTAGTCCTCATTCTTCAAGTAGACATCAGATTTACATCACTAGCTCCTCCTTTGTATCGGGTAAGAGAGTATTTGACACAATGAGGTCAAACTAGGACAGTCAATGTTTTCTAGTTAAGCAAGCCTATTTCGTTCCATGACATTCTGATAACGTTCTTGAGCCACTGTTAACTTACAGTGGTCTCCCAAAGTTCTCTAGGTTTCCCTCTCTGTCTGTGGTCCCCTACTGGGACTTTTACAACTACCTGTGTAACTGTCCTATTCTATCCCTATCAGAAGCTTCCAGGGACACAGCACCATCGTTAAGCATGTTTTTCCTCTCCCCTGACTTCACGGGGATTCCACTGGTTTTCACAGCCTGAAAACCCAAAACACAACCCATTAAAAACCTCTATTTTGACTTTTTCCAGATGATGGTTCAAATGTCTCACAATTCCTTGACTTCTCCATTTTACCCCTTAGGTATTGATGGTCTTTGTTCTCTCTTTCTTAGACCAACTTAGTCTTAAAGGAAAACAGCTTGCCAATTTCAGACAGGCTAGACTAGTGTTCCTCTTGTCCTCCTCTCTCTAGAGCACTACAGATCTTCCCCTTCTCCTTGCCTTTTTCCAATCCATTCGTAACATCAGTACTCACCAGGACCCATCCCACCTCCCAAAAGAGACAGCCAGATTGACATCCCCATGGCCCCTACTCTATGCTGATGTCACCCGCACACACATACACCTCTACTCAGTTCCTTCTCAGCACTTACCTCCTGGCTCACGTGATCTCATCTACTTCATATCTTCTCTTTCTTCCTGACAGCTACAGTCATATCAGGGTCTCCCCAGAATGCCTCTTAGATTAAGAAGGCAGCTATTTATTATTATCCTCATTTTACCAACAGGAAAATGGAGACACAAAGAGATGTGAGGATTTGTCCACAACTGCACAAAAGAAGGCAGGTGACACCATAGCCCTCAGAATCCCAATCCAGGGCCCTTCTTCTTCCCTTGCATCCCTTTCTTTCTCTCATATACCCTCCAAGAGTCCCTGAAGACCAGGAAAGATGTGGGGACTTTTACTGTCATTTATAGGTACACCTAGTAACTCCTCCAAGGTCCCTCACCAAGTCTTCACTGAAATAAGAAGCAAGGGGTCTCACTCTGCTTGCCCCATACTCTACCTACAACAACTCAATACCAGAGAGCCAAGGAGGGTGATTTTTTTATATATATAGACTTCAACTGTTGAACTTCAGGTATGAAGAAGAGATGGATACAGTGAGTCCCTTGTTCTACAGAAAACGCACTCGTGAAAGTTTGAGAGAACCCATGTGTTAGAAAAGAGTCTTAGCCTGAACTCCACCGTTCACTAGGACTTCTGGAGAAACAGGGTTGAGAATAAAGTACTAAATAATCTGTGTGACAGACCTTGAAAAATATCTTTCCCTTCTCTGGAGAATGCTTTCATCTTCAGCACCAGATTCCACTTAAACCAGACACTCAGATGTTCAGGGGATGTTGAGTGTCACACGGAAGCTACAACAGTACTAAGAAGGTACACTCTGGAGACAGAGTTGGAGAAACAGGGGCTAGTTTATTTACTCAACCAAGATTTTCAGATGATGAAGAAGGGATGAAGGCAAAGAGGTTACAACTTCATAAGGCCAGGTGTCTTAGCTGTCTCTGCATCCCTAGTTTTTATCACCCACAGAATATTCTACATATTTGATGACTAAAAGAAGGAATGAAATGAGAGTGAAGCCACAACACTGACCAAACATCCATTATTGGGCAAGATGCTCCATACTCAGTCATAATACTTGGGTCTACATCCTAGGTATCTGAGATGATGAGACTGGAGAATAGCAGATGTTGGTGTAGGTATTGATGACTCTGTGATTGATCTGAGTTTGCAGGCTGCTAAATTCTGAGACATCTGGATTACAATAGCCTTCCTAGGGTAAGCATTTCATTCCAATTTGCTTGGGACTTTCTTGATTTTGGCAGTGAAAACCCCATGTCCTAGAAAGCCCCTCAGGCCCAGGCAGACCAAAACATCACCCCCTAAGCACCCCTAGACTGAACATGTCCCACACTGGCCATTTTCTTAGTCTATCAAAATGATTCAACTAGACCCAGCAAAAAAAAAAAAAAAGCCAATGGCTTTTACTGCCCTAATCCTCACTTGGGCTCCTGAAGTTATGTTATTTGCCTAGTTAGAAATAAAAGAGCATTCCAAGAGGAAGAACCCCTGGCCTGAAAGAAAGAGACAATGCGTAATATGAAAGAGATGGCAAAAGTCCCCAATGTACTAAGTACCACATACCAGATGTTAAGCCTTGCTTACTTTGGGAAGCTGCCAAGCACCTAAAGAGCAAAAGAAAGGCTAGTTCAGATGCTTATTTAAAATAAATTAACCAAGGAACAATTAAAAGCCTTGAATAAGCAATTAGCCCAACTAGCAAAGACATAAATCCTACCTTGATCAAAACAGTTAATTGAAATTATTAGCCTTTGGAGGGGAATTACTCTTTTTGAAACTAGTGAATGTGTCATTAGGGTGATGAAGAGCTACAAGGAAAAGGTCAATAAGCACTTATTCAGAAAAAAGAGGGCCAAACTCTTTATTCAAAGCCACGGTAATTAAACCAACAATGTATTTAGCCAACACGGGCATCCTTGAACTATTATGTTGAATAGAATAGGGTACACTTTAAGTTACTGTGGAGCAGATAGGTTATCCACCAAACCCATCCAGGGAAAAGAGGAAAATGGAAGCACTGTATGTAAACCAAAGAGTCTGCTATGGTCACCCAAATTCAGTCCTTGGAATGAGCATGAATTAGAAATCTCTAGATGCTCTCAAATGTGGTCTATTTAGACATCACTGAAAGACATCCTTCCTTTCATGTTCATTTTAGAATAGATGTTTAATAAGATGTAGTCATTTTAGTTGTATTATTTCAGATATTCCAATAATTTAGACCAGTAGTCCTCAAACAGAAGCAAATTCGTTTCCAGAGGACAATGCCTCCAGACATTTTTATTTGTCACTCTGGGGGGAGGTGGGGAGTGCCACAGCAGAGAGTGGTTGCTCCTGGAATTTAGTAGGTAGAAGTCAAGTACACTACTAAATATCCTGCAATGTACGGGGCATCCCCACAATAAAAAATTATCTAACCCAAAATGTCAATAGTGCCACTGCTGAAAGACTTTGATTCAAACAAGCTCTATTCTGAAGTTTGATTTTGCTCCACCTATAAAGAGAAAGGCTTTCTTGCCAATTTAAGGCACTAACATGATAAATGAAAATATTACTTTGAGTAACAAAAATTATAGTACTGGAAAAACTTTCTTGCATGTCAATATTGAGTGTAACAATGACAATGCTTTTGTCTTTTCCTTAAAGCCAATGTGTCAGGATTTTTAATTGGAGATCTTTTATTACTAGTTTTTCAAAGTATTAACACTGTATATCCATTCAAATTTTCCATACTTTATAAACACTTTTACTTATTAAGACTGAATTTCTATAAATAAATCCTGGGGATGTAATACACAGCATAGAACATGGTGACTAGAGTTAACAAGACTGTGTTATATATTTGAAAGTTACTAAGAGTGTAGATCATAAAAGTTCTCATCACAAGAAAAAAAATTTGTAACTATTTGAGGTGATGGATGTAGACTAAACTTACTGTGGTAATCATTTTGCAATATATACATATATCAAATCATTATGTTGAATACCTAAATCTAATACAATGTTATATGTCAGTTATATCTCAATAAATAGACTGGGTTATATTATAGCACTGAGCAAATTGTTTGAAATTATTGAGTTTTTCCCTTATTGAAATATATTTTATATATATATAATTATCCTAAAATAAACTAATGAATTCCTTTTCTATTTTTATCAAATTTCTCTTTAATGAGAATTCAACAAAAAAAATAGATGACATCATTTTTATGTTTCTTTATCTACTTTATCTACCTAACTAATCATCTAGGGTTTAAAAAAAAAAAAATAGCAAAACACTACTTGGTCTCTTTGTCCAAAGAGACAGGAGTTAATTTTTGGCTCGTGTTTAACTCTACATTTCTGTTCCCAAGCATTCAACATTTATTACCTGGGAGACTTCTTTGTCAACAGAGCACATATTAAACCAGTTACTGGAAGTATGTTTAGCTTATATATGTTAATTTACATTTGACAAACTTGCCTCTCTGGTGCCGCTGGGACACTAGCTAAACGTGTAGCTTGATTGTATTTATCCAAACTCCATAAACAGAAAATCCAAACCCCCACACAGGGCATAAAAACATGAATTATATGATCCAGTAAGAGTTCCTGAGGGAAATGGCAGCTCCCAAGAAAAAAATTATTCCAGAGTAAGTCTCAATCTTTGATGAGTCATGTATTTTTCACCTGGTATTTCTCCAGGGGGGGTGAAGAAGCACCCTTTGAACGAACATAGTAAGGAAAAATAGAGGTAAATATAATAGTCTTTCCTTCTATTCTTGAGTATTTTAAATTACATTTGATGGCTGAAACAAAAATTATAATCCTGTCTGATATGGTTCTATTCAAGACAGTTTTATTATTTTTATTTATCTTTATTATAAATAGAGAAAAGAATAGAGAAATATATAAAGGGAGGTAAGATTTTATACCTCATGCAAAACCGGCAAAATGATGACACAAGCAGACTGGGATAAGATGTGTGTGTGTGTGTATATATGTGTGTGTGACATGATACCTAAAGCAGCTACTAAAAACACTCTGAAGAGAGAAACAGTCAAAAACACTATAGGGAAATCAAAATGAAATTCTACAAAATGTTCAAATAAACCACAGGAAGACAAGAAAAAGAAAACAGAATTTTTTTTTTTATTTTAAACATACAGGACAAACAAAAAGCAAAAAATAAAATGGCAGATGTAACCTTATCATAACAATAATTACATTAAATGCAAACAGTATGATTGAATGTAAAAAGATGGAAAAAGATATATCATGCAAGCATTAATCAAAAGAAAGATGCAGTGGCTATTTTGATACCAGATAAAGTCAACTTCAGAGCAAAGAAAATTACCAAAGAGACATTATCCAAGGAGTTCCTGTCATGGCTCAGCAGAAACGAATTTGACTAGTATCCATGAGGATTTGGGTTCAATCCCTGGCCTCACTCAGTGGGTTAAGGATCCAGCATTGCCCTGAGCTGTGGTGTAGGTCGCAGACATGGCTCGGATCCTGCATTGCTGTGGCTGTGGTGTAGGCCAGCAGCTGCAGCTCCTATTCAACCCCTAGCCTTGGAACTTCCACATGCTGTGGGGGGTGTGGCCCTAAAAAGCAAAAAAAAAAAAGAAAGAAAGAAGAAAGAAAAAGAGATTATCCAATGCTAAAAGGATCAATTAACCAATAAAAAGTAGCAATCCTAAATGTAAACATACCAAACCACCCAGCTGTAAAATATGTAAAGCAAAAACTGACAGAGTGTTTGGAGAAAGAGACAATTTCACAAGTGTATCTAGAGACTTTAACATGCCTTAACCAACAACTGTTAGTACATCTTGACAAAAATCAGTAAGGATAAAGAACTCCACATTACCATTAACCAAGAGAATCTAATCAACATTTATAGAATACTCCAACCAACAACAGCAGAATATATATTCTTTTCAAATGTCCACAGAATATATACCAAGAGAGACCATATCTTGAGTCATAAAATAAACCTCAACAAATTTGGAGGAATTAAAATCTTACAGCCTGTGTTCTATGACCAAAATGGAATTAAACCACAAATAAATTAACAAAGATAACAGGAAAATCTCCAAACACTTGAAAACTAAACAACATACTTCTAAATAATTTATAAATAAAAGAGATAGTCTCCAAGGGAAGTCAAAAAATACATGTATTGAGTAAAAATGAAAATCCAGCATAACAAAATTTGTGGGACAGAACAAAAGCAGAACTGAGAGAGAATTTTATAATACTAAATGCAAACATTAGAAAAAATAAACCCAAATCAAGCAGAAGGAAGGAAATAATAAAGAACAGAAAAGAAATTTCCAGACCCAGATGGTTTCACTATAGAATTCTATCAAATGCTTAATGAAGAAGTAACACCAAATTTACACATTCTCTTCCAGAAAATAGAAGAGAAAGCAATGCATCTCAATTCATTTTATGAAGCAAGTATCACCTGGAAACCAAATCTAGACAAAGAGAGTACAAAAAAAAAAAAAAAAGAGAGAGAGAAAAGAAAACTACAGACAAACATCTCTCATGAACATTGACACAATAATCCTTAACACAATATTAGCAAATAGAACTCAGTAGTATAAAACACTTAGAGACCATGATCAAGTGGGGCTTATTCCAAGAATTCAAGGCTAGTTCAATATTCCAAAATTAATCAATGTAATCCACCATATCAACAGGCTAAAGAGGAAAAATTACATGATCACAATAGTCAAGATAGAAAAACACTGGACAAAATTCAATGCCCATTCATGATTTAAAAAAAAAAAAATCAGAAAAACAAGAAAAAAGGAGAATTTCCTAACTTGAAAAAGAACATCTACCATAAACTTAAGCTAATGTTATACTTAAAGGTAAAAGACTGAATCCTTTCTTCCGAGGAGGGAAACGGAGGAATGAGGCAAAGATATTCACCCTCACCCCTTTAATCAACATAGTCCTGGAAGTCCTAACCAATGTGCTACAGTAAGAAAAGGAAATAAAAGACATACAGATCAGAAAGAAAGAAAGAATTCTGTCCCTCTTTTCCAAAGACAGAATTATTTGGAAAATACCAAGGAAGCTACAAATCATCTCCCAGAACTAATAAGTGAGCGCAGGAAGGTTGTAAGATACAAGATAAATATACCAAAATTGACTGTGTATCTATATACCAGCAATAGACATGTAATATCAAAATTTTAAATGTAATACCATTTTAAATCACTCAAAAAATGAAATACTTAGGTGTAAGTCCTATAAAACATGCACAGTACTTGTATGTTAAAAACTATGCAATGTTGATTAAAGAAGTCAAGGAAGATCTAAAATGGAGAGATATACTGCATTCATGGATTGGAAGACTCAACATAGTTAAGATGTTATGTCTCCCCAAAGTGACATGCAATTTTAACACAATTACTGTCAAAACCCCAGCAAGATTTTTTTGTATCTATAGACAAGATTATTCTAAAAATGCATATGGAAAGACCAAACAATTAGAAGGGACAAAACATTTTGAGAAAGACAAAGTGGTAGAAATGCGTCTACTCATTTTTGAGACTTATTCTATAGCTACCAGCATCAAGACTGTGTGGTACTAGTGCAGAGAGAAACACACAGATTGAAGCACACCATAAAGAATGCAGAAACAGATCCACACAAATATGCCCAACTGATTTTTTTAAAAAGGAGCAAGAATAATGCAACAGACAGTGCTGGAGGAAGTAGACAACCATAGGTCCAAAAAAAATGAACCCTGATCTAAGTCTTACATGTTACATGCAAATTGATTCAAAATGGGTGACGAGAAAAGAAACAAACTCATGAACACGGAGAACAGACTTGTGGTTGCCAAGGGGGAGAAGGAGGGAGTTGGATGGACTTGGGGTTTGAGGTTAGTAGACACAAACTATTGCATTTGTAGTGGGTAAACAATGAGATCCTGCTGTGTAGCACAGGGGACTATATCTAATCACCTGTGATGGAACATGATGGAAGATTATTTGAGAAAAAGAATGTATATATGTGTATAATTGGGTCACTTTGCTGTAGAGCAGAAGTTGACAGAACAAAAAAATTAAAAAACAAAAAAAAAATCACAGACTTAAATGTAAATCATGAAACTATAAAACACTAGAAAGAACGTTTAAGGGAAAATCTTCATGATCCAGGGTAAGGCAAAGAATGCTTAGTCTTGATACTAAAAGATAGCCATAAAAGCAAAAATTGATAAATGCTCAACAAAAGACTCTGTTAAGAAGAGAGAAAGACAAGTTACATTTCTGGGAAAAAATATTTGTAAATCATCTATCCAACCAAAGACTAGTATCTAGAATATACAAAAAACCCTCAAAACTTAACAGTAAAGAAACAATCCATTAGAAAATGAGGAAAAGACATGAACAGACATTTCAGCAAGGAAGATATACAGATGGCAAGTAGGCACACAAAAGGATTTTCACATCACTAGCCACCAAGGAAATGTAAAGTAACCTCACAATTAAATATCTCTACGTGCCTATCAGAATGACTAAAATAAAAAATAATGACAATACCAAATGCTGACAAGATTGTGGAGAAACTAGATCATTCACACATTGCTATTAAGAACGTAAAATGGGATAGCCTCTCTGGAAAACATTTTCTTAAAAAACTAAACATGTGACTACCATATGACCCATCAATTGTACACTGGGTGTGGAAAAATTCTCTGTGGGACTGTCAAGTACCTGTGAGATGCTCAAAATGCCTGCATCTCTCCACCATGCCAAATGTCACCCTTTCCCCATTACTGCAACAACTAGAATTTGCCCTCCTCACTCCAAAACCACCCACAATGGACAAGTCCAGCCACACAGAAAACCAGTGCATTGGAGGCTGACAATAATTGTATAGGGCTGATAGGAAAAGACTACTTTATAAATGAGAAGTTGAAAGGTCTCCATGAGGTTAAGGCACCCAACAAAAATCATATAGCAAGTAATTTCTATACCACTGTTTTCCACCACTTCATACTGTTTCACATAATCATCTCAGTCCATACTTCTGATAATCTACAACTGTCAAAACTCTTTTTAAAATATGACCTTAATTGATCCCTAAGATGTTCTGGCTAAAACTAAATGGAAAAAGACTAGGATAATGACAGCGGCTGCAGTTTTTTTTAGCCCACGTGGTTGACATCCTGATAGGTGCTAACCTAAAGCTGGCAGCCAAAGGAAGGCCAGCCAGCCTGGAAGGCTAGATATGTTAACGCCATAATCCTGGGATTGGCCAGGACCCTTACTCTGTTTCACTTACCACTGAGGCATTACTGCTTACGGGGTTCTCCCTTCTCATTTTCTTAATCAGGAGGATCTGCTTCAATAGCAACAGCTACAAAAGATAAGTATCCAAAGAAAGCTCACTGACAGCATCTCTGATGATATTTCATGAAGGTACAGGAAAAGAATTCAGGAGGTACGTCTTTAACACTAACCCACAAGCAGAAGACCACCACTCCCACTTCACAATTTCCTACCTCCACATCTGCAAAATGCTCACATCTGTCCTCATATTTGCCTCCTTCATACCCAAAGTATTCAGGTTCTCCTTGCGTAAGACTAATCTTTCCCACCCCCTGCCTTGGTTTCTGGATACCACTCACCTTCACTTCATTTTATTGATTATCTCATCTCTTTCCTGAACTTCCAAATTTCTCATCCACGGTTCTTTCCCATCAAGAGATAAAACATGCTCCTTTAGTCCTGTGGCCTCTTTAGAATACAGCCCCTCTCCTCTCGAAGGAGTACGTTTACACTCCCTCCTCTATTTCCACTCCTTCTTTCCACTCCTTAACCCAAAGAAATCTAGCATCTGGTCCATCATACACCTTAACCGTTCTTGCCAAAGATGCTAACGTCCACCTGTGTGCTAACTCCTAAAGGCACTCTTCACTCCTTCTTTTAGTTGACTCATCCTCATCATTTGATACTGTTAACCTCTTCCTTACTGAACACTCTCTACCATGGCCCATGCTGCCCCAGTTTTCCTCCTGCTCTCTAACCACAGGACCTTCCTCTTCCTCTGCCTGTCACTCAAATGTTAATTCCTAAGTATTCTAGCTTAGGCTCACTTCTCTTTTCTCTTCATACCCTCTCCCATCATTTCAGTTACCATCTATATTACCCACTCTCTCAAGCTCCAAACCCATCTCCTACCCAACATCGCCGCCCCCTTGTCCCTCTGGGACTCAAATTCAACAAGTCCAGAACTGAAGCATCACCCTCCCCTCTCAACCCTGTTCCTGAACATATATATGACACTTTTATACACCAGCCACCCTTGCCTCTACTCCTTCCTCACATCCACATTAAATTTCAAATTTCTCAGCATGTCTATTTCACCTTCTGCAGGTTCTTCAAACTATCTTCATTTCCAGTGACACGACCTTGGGCCACACACCCAACATCTATCAGCTGGAAATCTTCAATAGCTTCCTAACTGGTCTCTCCACCCTAATTGTGCCTGCCCCCCTCCTCATCCAGACTTCCAATCTCAGTAAGACTGATTTTCTAAAATGTGAATCTCATCGCATCATTTTCTATCTTAAAACCCTTCAGTAATTTCTCAGTGTCTTTCAGATGCAGCCTAACATTACCACAGCCTCTGATGGGGTTCTATTGATCTCTCCAGCCTAATCCCCTTCTCCCTTTCCTGTCCCACACCCTCTAGCTGTTTCCTCCCACAGTAAGCTTTTTCAGTACTCAAGGCATCACATCACCTTTCACCCCTAGGACTCCAAACAAGAACTCACTCTCTGGAACTCTCATTCCTTAACGACTCCATGAACTGGCTACCCTCTACGCATCCTTTAGACCCCAGCTAATGCCACTTCAGGGCCTCCATTTGATGAGGGTGGGTGCCCTGCTCTGTTCTCTCAACACCCTGCACTTTTCCTATTATGATGCCTAGCACGGCTTTTCATAACTTGTCATTTAACTATCTGTTTTCCCCATTAAGCTATAAGTCACTTGAGGATTCTAGTCTATCTTGTTTATCTTTATAACCATAATACCAGTGGAGTTCCCATCATGGCGCAGCAGAAACAAATCCAATTAGGAACCATGAGGTTTCGGGTTCGATCCCTGGCCTTGCTCAGTGGGTTAAGGATCCGGCGTTACCGTGAGCTGTGGTGTAGGTCGGCAGCTGTAGCTCCGATTAGACCCCTAGCCTGGGAACCTCCATATGCCATGGATGTGGCCCTAAAAAGACAAAAACCAAAAAATAATAATAAAAGAATAACCATAATACTAGAAAAGTGCCAATATAGTTTTTAATAGAATATATTAAAGAAGAAGTGAAGTATCAAGAAACTCAAGCCTGTATGGTCACTCTCCTGGAACTCAGCAGTCTCCCCTGCTTCATGTCTGGCTTATGCTGACCCCTATACACACTATCACTTATGTCCCTAACCTCTGCACATTGTCACCAGTGCTCTCTGTTCATGGTCATGTCAACTTATCACTATCATTTATGTCCCTAACCTCTGCACATTGTCACCAGTGCTCTCTATTCACGGTCATGTCAGCTTTGAGAAAACAGTGTCCATGTTGCATGACCTCCTGGACCAGCATCAGGAACTCATGATTTTAGAAACCATGAGGAAAATCATTCCCTGTCCCAACAAAAAACAGTAATAATACGTCTCCTTGGGTAATTCTCAAAAATTCCCTTATGTGGGGGTCCAAGCAAATGTTCCTCAACTAGAAGCAAGTCAAAACGCAACTGCATTTTAAATGTACACTACAGTGGAGTTCCCACTATGGTTCAGAAGTTAGCAAACCCAACATACATGAGGACATGGGTTCAAGCCCTGGCCTCACTCAGTGGGTTAAGGATCTGGCATTGCTGTGAGCTGTGGTGTAGATCACAGATGCAACTCGGATCCCACATTGCTGTGGCTGTGGTATAGGCCGGCAGCTGTAGCTCTAATTAGACCCCTAGCCTGGGAACCTCCATATGCCATGAGTGTGGCCCTAAAAAGACAAAAAGACCAAAAAATTATAATAATAAGATAAATATACACCTCAGAAATAAAATTATAAACCCTAAATTCTTTAATTAACCACTGACTAAAGTTAAAGTTCTGGGGATCTAAAGTACAACTTGGTAACTATAATTAATAATACTGTATTATATACTTGAACGTTGCTAAAAGAGTAGATCTTAAATGTTCCCATGACAAAAAAAAAAGAAAAAAAAAAAAGGTAATTGGAGTTCCCATTGTGGCTCAGAGGAAATGAACCCAACTAGGAACCATGAGGTTGCAGGTTCGATCCCTGGCCTTGCTCAGTGGGTTAAGGATCTGGTGTTGCTGTGAGCTGTGGTGTAGGTGGCAGACTTGGCTCGGATCTGGCATGGCTGTGGCTGTGGCGTAGGCCAGCAGCTATAGCTCCGATTGGACCCCTAGCCTGGGAACTTCCATATGCCAAGGGTGCAGACCTAAAAAGCAAAAAAAAAAAAAAAAAAAAAAAAAAAGGTAGTTATGTGAGGTGATGGAAATGTTAACTAACCTTAATGTGATAATCATTTTGCCATATATATATATATGCATGTGTGTGTATCAAATCATCCTATTGCACACCTTAAGCTTACATGATGTAATGTATCCATTATATCTCAATAAAGCTGGGGAGAAAATAAAAATTAAAAGCTTTAAAAAAAAAACAGAAGCCACAAGTTTTTTGACAGAAGAGTTTTGAGAGATTGTGAAGCTTAGAACTTTTGACATGAGACTGAAAATTCCCTGCACAGATCTAAGAATTATATGTTGTTATATAGATAAGGAAAGAACTGGAAAAATATTTACCAATCACTTAACTCAAAGCTATTAAGAATACAAACATAAGACAGATTGGAGGGGAATCTGAGAATGCTTTTTTTCGTATTATGCTTTTCCTGTATTTTGTAACCATAAAATTCAGCAGCTTATACACAGAAGGTTCTTGAGGGATTCTGCTATTAACTATAATGGTTAATTATTACACAACTTCTAATCTTGAGACTATAAACTCACCAAACTTCCCATTGTAGCAAACTGCATTTACCAACCATTGCTTATTTGTTATAGGAAATTGCATTTTGTAATGTTTAACCCACAACGACTTCACTGAGAGTGTTGCAATTATGTCAACCAGTATAAAAACTATTCAGATCCTCTTGGGGTTAGGGAAAAAAAAATCACCTGTCTTTTCTTCTGGTACCAATTATTATACAAGTAAAGATAAACAGTGGTGATAGCGGAAATCTTTTAAAACAATACCAAAAATATTTCAACTTTTTCCTCTGCAGCTCTAAAGTGTTAAGTGGCTAAAAGCAGGGCCTTTCATGGGGGTTACAACTGGGGAGGAAATGGGCTGGAGGGCACTACAGCCCAGGGAATCTTTCAAAGGTGAAGGAGAGAGTCCCACATATGGAGAAAGAAGGAGATGTGGGGTGACTCAGAAGGAGAAGGAGAGGGAACTGAACAGAGTACTGCTCTAGGGAGGATGATAGTGATTCTGCACCCACCCCTTGGGGCTCCATTAACCTGGGTTCAAGTCCTGGCTCTGCCTGCCACTCACATACTTTATCATCAAACAGCTTCCCTAACCTCCCTGAACCTCTATTTCCTCAACTGTAAACTAATGATACTAACGGTCAACTCATGGAGGGTTAAGAATTAAAAGGGAGGCTTATAAAGCGTTTTGCTCAGTTCTTCACATGTAATGATGTTGGATAAATGCTAGGTGTTATTTTTGTTGTTGTCATTGTTGTTATCATTTTCTTTCCATTTATTTCACTACTTCACTTAGGTCTGGTGTTGATGACAAAAATGCCCAGAAATGTGATTCAGTGGGGGCACCCTCTGACCCCTGCTCGGGGGCAGTGCCACAGAGCCTTCAGAGTGACCTCACTGATGGAAAGGGTGTGCAGGGGCTTGTCCTGGTTTCATCTCTGTCACTGGAATTCTCAGCTCAGGGCTCTGACAGGGCAGTTTGTGGTGAAGACCACATCTTCTGGGCATCCAGCAAAGCATCGTCAAAAGGCCATTCTAAAACATCTCCTGCTGTCCTTTTGTAAGAGAGAGGAGACAGCATAAGACCTGAGGTCAGACATACCTGAACACCAATGCTCACTGTCAGAGCCTGGCAAATTAGCTTCTCTCCAGATTCTTCATCTTAAACTGGGTGTACTGCCACCGCCCATTCAGATTCACTGTGAATATAAAGTGCCCATCACAGCACCTGACACAAGGTAGGTGACTCAACAAATGATAGTTATCACTGTTATTACACTAGTGATCATTGTGAGGGTCTGCTGAATACTCCTCAGGTCCTGAGAAGTACTGAAAATTAGAACTAGAATTGAGGTCAAAGATCATGTCTCCAACTACATCTGCTTACATGGGAAGCTAAATGTTTTAACCTATCTAAATCTCAAAGGCTGCAAACCTTTATCTTTCTGTTGACAATAAGTATTACCTTTTTCAGGTTACCCTTCTCCAAGATTTCCCTATAATTCTCAGGATGCATATATGTAATCATGACTTAAGTCTGTGGTCCTGGACACTCCCATCACTCCATTCCATAATGATGCCATGGGTTTGAAAGTTGGTCCTATACCTGGAAGAACAAAGCCCTTCTTCCAAAGTAAGATGGTCACTGGTCCTTCTGTGTCACATCTGGCTATGGGAGGTAGGATCCCCAGTAAGTGTTTATGGATACAGTACTTTAAATTCACAAGCAAAACCCCTTTTGTCCTAGGATGGCTGGGTCTAGTCAAATTCAAGATTCTGTGGCCACATTGTCCTTGGATACTTAAGTCTCATTTTAAAATCAGGCTCTCTTTGCCCAACCCCTTCTTCCTTCTGCTAAGGCCTCTCAATGGCTACCCACACCAGCCCCCTAGAATAGGACTCAGTCAGACACATGTGCACACACATCAGTCCATCGGACATGCTTATAAATGCTGAAATCCCAAATATGGACAGCAATGAAGTCCTTTTGTCTTATGCCCTTTACAAATAAGTAATTGCAAACAGTCAAATGGAGTTGGTAAAGTATCCTCACTCCATTCCTCAAAAGTCTCAGCTTAGCCCCACCAAGACACATGCTGTTAACAACAAGTGAGGAAAACCCAAGGTTAAATTATTGAGCTGGGACACATCAGCAGTTGGTGGCAGGGTGGGACCTAGAACCCCAGTCCAAAGCTCCCTTTCCCCCACCACTCGGCCCCTTTTTTATTGCACAAGCCCCCTCCTTTATGCTGATGCCTTTGATTTAGCCAGATGGTTGACACATCTTTTTCCCTTTTTGCCAAAAGGATGATTTGCTTTCCAAAAATCTCAAATTAAGCAGCTCATGACTGCTTCCTAAGATAAAGAGAACTGAATTCTAACAAAGCACTGTAGAAAGCAACTTGACAGGACTGTGTGGCTTCTGTTTCCTATCTCTGGATGCCAGATGCCTGCTTTCTCCTGTCCACCCACAGGGGATTTGTGATTGGGTTTGAATTCTTGAACATCGTATCCTGGAAAAGGCCCCAGAGCCACTGGCATGTCTGCAAAAAAAGGAGAAACACTTGGCCAACCCAGGATGGGCAGGCCCTAAGGCATTTTAGAGTCCCGAATTCAGCTTTCTTTGGGTGCTAAAAAATATTTTAGCAGTTGCTAAGTTTCAGAAGCAAAAGGAAACCAAGACTTGAGGCTCTTCCTACTTAGTTAAGGAAGAAGAAAACAAAAAACAACAAAAAAAGGCAGTCCAAGGCTCGAGACTGACTGTGCTGACCACAGTGCCACTTTAAATTGAAACCATCCAGTTATGTACTGGTGGCTGCATATTTGATATGGTTTAGGGCAAGACATTTTTAACTAATATTTATCCAGAATTCTTATTTCCCATGTGTTACAATTCTACAGGAATCTTCCATTCCCCCCATGAAACTAAAGATAAATCAGTTCACAGAAATACAAGCACAAATTTATTTGACCATGTTTTAGAGGAGTTAACTCAGAACCAACCAGGTAAATTCACTGTTCTGGAGACTACTGAACAGATTACACCCTGGGTTCGTCAAGGGAACATGAAATCAATTCATTCTCAGTGGTTGCGCTCTTTCACTCATCTGTGAGTCTTCCACAGCCAAGGATCCTTCTCCCAAGTCTTCTCGTAGCACCCAGCACACTTACAAACACTGATCCATATGCAAAATGAGGGAATCTGTGTACTAGTTTTCTCAAGCTGCCATCACAAAATACTCAGACTAAGTGGCTTAAAACAACAGACATTTATTTCTCACAGTTCTCAAGTCCAAGATCAAGGAACTGGTAGGTTCGGTTTCTTCTATGTCCTCTCTCCTTGACTTCAGGTGGCTGCCTTTTTGCTATATCCTCATGTGGTATTCCCTTTGCACACATGCCCTGTTGACCCTCTATATGTCCTAATCTCCCCTGCTTAGATTGGATTGGAACCCACTCTAAGAGCCTCATTTTAACTTAATCATCGCTTAAGGCCCTATTTCCAATTAGTTCCATTTTGAGGTTCCTGGGGTTGGGGCTTCAACAAATGAATTGGGGGAGGAGGGGCACAGTTCAGCCTGTCTTTATGCAAAGTTTCCAAATCATATAAAGGAATAAAGAAACCCATTCCAAACTTAAGAGCCCTGTGGTCTGGGGAAGCTATGTAGAAAGACAGGGCCAGATCTAACATGTGGTTTAATTTTAAGGACTGCATGCTTCTTGTTCCCCCCCAAATTCTTCACATGCCTTCAAATTCCCTTATTAGAGCTTCATTTTTTTTTCCTTATATCAAACAGAGGCTTTGTTCTGTTAAAATGCAAACAGCCCTAGACCAAGCTTCATCTGTCACTGAGACTTCGGTACAACCATCACTTCCTTCCTGAGAGCAGTTTCTGACAAAGGGCAGATGATTGGGCACCTACAGAGCTAGGGAGGGCATGCAGGGAGGGTCGTGGGACAATAAGGGCAAGGGCAACAAAGGCACTAGGGGGAAAAAAAACAGACCCAAGAAGCTGGGAGAAGGCAGACCTCACTGGCTTTACCCATTAACCTGGATAATAGCAGACATTGAAATTCATGCTCTAGTCCATAACGCCAGAATTGTTGCAAGAAAGAGTTGCTCAGTCAGAGACTATATTCACTAGCATATGCCCCCTGCCTCTAGGGTCATGTGATGGACTTCTGGACAATGGGTTATGAGCTATGATGTATAATAGTTCAAGGCCCAGCCTATAAAAACATTCTACACACCTTCTGTTCTCTCTCCTTTCCACCTAGCAGTGTAAAGAAAAGGATTCTGAAGCCCTGTGAAATAGAAGAATTACAAAAAGGAAAGAGCCTGAGTCCCTGAATCACTACATGGAATAAATGAACTACTATACTGAACTGCTTATGTGAATCAATCCTATACTGAACTGCTTATGTGAATAACTCCTGTTGGTTCAATCACTGAGATTTAAGGGATTATCTCTTTTAGCAACTGACAATTCCTTAATTAACAAATCAACATAGTCAATGTATGGCTGGGTTTGGCAAGAAATCAATAATCCCTTCAAAAGTGGATTATCCATGCTAGATTATGCCAAGAGTAAATACAGACAATAAGAAGGGTATTAGGCACAGAAGGACTCAATAAAATATATATTCAATTAATAAACATTTCCAAAGAGACTATCTGCCTGACAAAGCAATTCACACTAAGAGAGCAGAGAGTGAACGCAGATATAAACTTTCACCTCCATCCTCTCCTATCAAACTGAAAGAAGTGTCTCTACATGTTCACATGGATGTCTCTACATGTTCATATTAAGGATTCAGCTTCATTTCTGAACAGTGAGAACAGGGAAGAAATATGAACATATCTGAGGATATGTAATCAAAAAGTATAGTCATCTGTGTAAGTCCTGCATCTAAAATTTAAAGAATTTTAAAAAAGAGCAAGAAACCATTGCAATATTGAAGTAAAACTCACTTCTGTTTAATCGAAAATAATAAAATAAAATAGATTTTTGTTTAGTCACAAGCAGAGAGTTTTGTCTATCTCGCTATATTAAGGGCCTAGACCAGTTGATGGAATATGGCAGGCACAGAAGTGTTGGTTCAATGACAGAGTTAATAACTGAGCACCTGTGAGTGCAAAGTGTTGTGGTAGGCACCCTGATGGTGCACACCCTGAGTGAAGCCTCTCCAAGAGATTTGCAGGCCAGTAAGAGAGAACCACATGGCATCAACCTACTCAAACTCAAGGGAAAACGAAATACATGCTAAATAGAGGTATAAAAAGCATACTACGAGAAAAAGGAACAGTTGATTCTGATGCATAGGAAGAGGAGATAGGGTACCAAAGAGGAGGTGGGATTTAGGCTGAGCACCAGTAGAAGAATGACTGAAGGAATGGCATGGCCAAGGTGATGGAGAAATGGTAGCACCTGGTTGCTTGGGAAGGCTAGGCACATGCAAAGCACTTCAGGAGGTGGCCTTGGAAAAAAAGAGGGGAGCCTCCTTTCAGGGTCTGATTGTGAGCAGGGAGTGAAATCTTAGCCTCAAAATTGGACTCTCATGAAAAGAAGTGGATTTCCTTTCTTTTCCTTCACCCCCCATACTTTGTAAAGCACTTACTTGCTTTAAACAATACAAAATGGCATTTTTATTAAGTTGTTTTTATCTGTGTAAGATGGCTGTCATACCCAAACTATTTTAATGCAACAGAAGTTAAAATAATGTCAAGAAAATATATTACAGAATAAAACATGGGTATATTTTAGTTCTATCTTCTTAAATTCTATTAATTTCTGAATAACAAGACCTCATTTTGTTTCATTTCTTATCATTAGAAGGGTATGCATGAGCAATCCAGGTGCCTCTCCTGGTAACTGTGCTTCAGAAAGGGACCTGAATTCAGTCTATAGTGTATCTATATGACAGAGTCGGAAGAGAGGATCTGGTAAGAGCTCCTCACATGTCAACACAATTTTGTTGGTAACCTAAACCACTCAAATCATTTTAAGGGGTACAGAAATAGAAAGAAATGGTTGGACAGAAGTCCTAGCTTAAATAGAGGCTCAGAAAAATGTCAAAGGCTTTCTTCCATTCACTCAGCAAATAGTAGCTTATCATTGTACGCAAACTATTATGTTTAGAATGGATAAGCAATGAGATCCTACTATATAGCACACGGAACTATATTCAGTCTCTTGGGATAGACCATGATGGATGATAATATAAGAAAGGGGGAGTTCCCATCGTGGCGCAGTGGTTAATGAGTCCAACTAGGAACCATGAGGTTGCGGGTTCGATCCCTGCCCTTGCTCAGTGGGTTAACGATCCGGCATTGCCCTGAGCTGTGGAGTAGGTCGCAGACGCGGCTCCGATCCCGCGTTGCTGTGGCTCTGGCATAGGCTGGCAGCTACAGCTCCGATTAGACTCCCAGCCTGGGAACCTCCATATGCCATAGGAGTGGCCCAAGAAATGGCAAAAAGACAAAAAAAAAAGAAAGAAAGAAAGAAAGAAAGGGAATGTATATGTATGTATGACTGGGTCACTTAGCTATACAGCAGAAATTGGCACAACATTGTAAATCGTTTATACTTTAATTTTTTTTAAAGAGTAAAAATTAATTTATCATTGCAAATTGCTTAATTAACAAATGTTGACTTTGTACCAGCACTGTTTGGGGCCCCGGGAATGAATAAGTAGACAGGATCGTGACGGTCTTTGCTCCCATGGAGATTGCTTTCAGGGGTGGGATGAGGCTCATACACAACAAGATGTGGTGGAGGAGTACTATTCTGAGACCCTCACTGAGGTTTCTTATTTCCATAGTCAACCCCACACTTCACTTCCTCGTGCCCTTTCAGAAACAGCAATCCCTTTCTATTGGCACTGTTCTCAGTGACGGTGAGTATGCACACAGATTTTCTTTTTCTCATAGAAGAGAATAGTATTGGAAATCAGGGTGTTTGAAGAAGAAATACTTTGCTTTATTTTGCCTTGTTTTGTTTCATTTCAAAACTTGGCTTTGAACATCAAGAAGACAAAGCCTGAAAGAAGAGGTCATAGAGTTTACCCATAAACACAGTTTGGAAAGAGAAGAATTGAGATCTCAGTTTTCTCACCACACAGAGAGGAGACTAAAGACCTTTCTGAGTTAAAGGAAAGAGCTTCCAAATTGGTATATAAAAGCAAGAAAGAAAATTATTGATGATGGTCCCTCAAATAGAAGCCCTTCCTGCTGGCCCCTCTCAGAAAAGAAATTGCAGTTAGGTATTGATACAGCCCCTCAGACAGGTTCAGGAATGAGAGCAGAGAATTTCTTAAAACCTCATGAAATGGCTCACATTGCAGGGAGTGTTTTCAGCAGAGGAGAATGGAGGCTGATGTGGTCAGGCAGAAAGAAAACCTAATATAGCTGTCCTTTAACCACGGCCTCCCCCTCTCCCACCAGGCTCCTTCAGCACAGAATGGTACAAGTAAGCCTCAAAAGCTTTTCCCTAATCTCAGTAAGATACAGAGTTATCTGAGAGAGCACAGTAGATCCAGAGAGGCAACTGGCCTTGAACAAAAAGGATGCTGGATGGCTGGAGTGGACTGAGTGGGTGACAAGGTAGCATGACAGCCTCAGTGACTGATGGCAGCAGAGACCAAAGTCTTAAACCTCTCAGATGAGACAAGAATGGACAAAAAGTAGTGCTAGATCAGACACCCCTTCCCCAGCCCCCACTCCCATATCTCCCACCCCACGTGGGACTGTGCCATGCACCATAAACCAACTTTAATGTGTCAAGCCACTGAAAGTTAAGGCTGTTTATGACAGTAGTTAGCTTACTATGATTAATGCTAAGAACAAGCAAATTACCACTTCTTTTGCTTGTCTGAATATGTGACATATAAAATTTGAACCCAGTAAGTGATAAATCCTAAGAAAATGAAGCCAGGAGACAAGAGAGATAGTGTCTGAAGGAGAAATAAATAATTTCTCTCTCATGAATAAATGATCTCTCTATGAAAATAACATTGGAGCTGAAACTTAGATGTTGAGAAGGAGCCAGGCATCTGAAATTCTTCAATACTGAAAGTTTCAGGCAGAAGAAACAACTACAAAAGCTTTGAGATGGGAATGAACTTGGCATATTTAAGGAATTAAAAGAAGGCCAATGTGGCTGGAGCTGAGAAAGCAAGAGAGAGAAGAAGGAGGTGAGTCAGGGAGATGGACATGATGGTATCATGTAGGGTCTTAAAGGCCACAGGAAGAAAGGAGTTCTACTTTTATACTAAATTCAATGAGATGCCACGGATGAGTATTAAGAAAGGAGGTGATATAATTTGATTTATCATTTATTTTAGCTGTTGTTTGCAGAAAGACTTTGAGAAGAAGAAGAACAAAAACAGAAGCTGAGAGACTAGTTAAGAGACCATTAACACAGTCCAGATGAGAGATGTTGATTGTTTAACTTGAAGGTGATAGTTGCAGGAATGGAAAGCAGTGAATATACTGTAGATGTATCTAAAAGATGGAACTGATTAATTGGATGTGACAAAAGAGAAAAAGAATGGAATGACACCCCCCCAGGGGGGGTAGTTTGGTTTGTTTTGTTTTTTGTTTGTTTTTTGTTTTTGTTTTGTTTTGTTTTGTTTTTTGTCTTTTTAGGGCCGCACCCACGGCATGTGGAGGTTCCCAGGCTAGGGGTTGAATCGGAGCTGTAGACCCTGGCCTAAACCATAGCCACAGCAATGCCAGATCTGAGCTGCATCTGTGACCTACACCACAGCTTATGGCAATGCTGGATCCTTAACCCACTGAGCGAGGCCAAGGAATGAACCCACAACCTCATGGTTCCTAGTCAGATTCGTTTCCACTGCACCACAAGAGGAACTCCAGCCAGGTTTTTATCTTTTAAAAACTAGGAAACGCTGATGCCATTTTCCAAGGAAGAAACTGGGAGAACACTTTAGGGAGAGGGAAAAGACAAGAACAGAGAGTTGTTTGGGCCCATTATATTTAAGATGCCTGTTAGACACCCAAATCAGGGAGGCAGTCTGACATCAGGTAGGCAGTTTGATTTATGAGCCTGCAGCTTACAGAAAGGTCAACACTGGAGACTAACATTTGGGAGTCATCTGCATATAATGGTATTTACATAATGGGACTAAATAAAATCCACAAGGGAGACAGGGTAAGGTAAGACAGGGTAAAATCCACAGAAGATGATCCAGGAAAGAGCCTAGAGGTTAAGTAATGAAGATGGAGCCAGTTGAGAGATTAAAAGGGGGCATCCAGTGAGACTGGAGGTGGGGATCAAACTTGAGAAGCTAGTGTCATAGAAGCCCAGGGTTACCTTTACTCTGAAATGAGCACAGATAGTTCAGAAGGTTTGCTGAGTTGCTAAGAGTATTGAGTCAATAATCTCTATCTCATTATTCCTCGTAGAAAGAGAAATGTCAGGGTTATGGATACAAACTGCCTCTCAAATGCATACCCTTAGTCTTCTGGGGGAGCTGATGAGCATATTAATAGCTCTGCTTCCTCCTCTCTACTACTGGAGTAGCTCTTGTCTCATTGGCACTGACTCAAGAGAGTCTTCTCCATAGTCAAAAAAAGAACACCTTTCAGGACAGAGCATTCAAATCAGCCATGACTTTGAGAGAATGACTTTCTCTTTACATATATTGTGTATATTAGAATATTAAGCTATGGACTACCATCAGACAGGCCCCAAATGATGAATGTGGGGTGATTTGCTTTCTATTAAGAGTAGGTTTTGAGGATGTATTTTAGGTGAGATTTGATTAATAGCCATCACCTTGTCTATAGAAATAGTCTGACCTGTTGCAAATACCAGCTAACCCAACACTCCATAACCACTGACTTGAATACTTGTAAATCCATCAAGGATAAGAATATTTGAAAAGACGATATGTGGGGAAAAAACTCCTTAATCACCCAAATAACCTCATTTCCCACATGAACTATGACCTATAATAAGATAGTATTTTAGTAATATAAAGTTTCCAGATTAGCCAAAATGAGCTATATCCCATTCTGTACCAACTTCAATGGACCTCCATCACACTTGAGAGTACTTCATGTTATAGCTTGAGGTGTCAGAGTTGGGTACCTTCAGGAATTGTTTGTATGCTTGTTTTTACTGATGTTGTCATAGTTGAAATGATACAGAGAATTGTTAGGTACTTGAATAACAAGGAGGAACTTAAATAAAATTCTCTAGTCACCCGCACAAATCTTAAGAGGTCTATAAAAGTCCACAAATTGTACGTAAAAGTACACAAATTAGTTGATCCAGAATATTTCCATCCTCAAATGGAGACGAAGTTAATGTCCCCATCCACTAAAATACATGTACATAATCTTTCTCACAGTTTTTCATACAAGTTCAGGAGGGTCTTAGATCCTCTGAAGCCTACCTATGCCCCCATTGCCCCAGAGTTTCCAAGTTAAGCACACTGGACTTAGGATATTTTTTTCCTATAGGGTGTACCATGTACCCCTTTATCCTCTAAGAATATAGGCAAGCCCCATAGAGAATTGGAATTCATTTCCAAATACGTATGGAGTTGGAGATGCTGGGAGCTGTCCTGCGTGCTGAAAATCTTGAGCAAACAGCACCCCGGAGCTGTCCAAGGTCTCAAATGTCTAAGCAAGTGCTTCACAAAGTATGGTCTACAGCCCACCTGTACCAAAATCAACTGGGTATGCATGCTAAAATACAGATTCCTAGCTCATCCGAGAATCACTGAGTCAGAATCTTTATAGGTAGGCCTCACAAATCTGCATTTTGACAAGCTTTTCAGAAGCTGCTATGTCTAAAGTTAAGATGTGTCCCAAATGTTAGTACCACTTTGTTAGAATTAGGGACCATTTATTCCCATTGAAACTCACTGACCACTGTAAATACATTGGAAAACTTTGATATTATCCACATTAGTCATGATAAGTTATTACATTCCTGAAAAAGACATTAAAAAAATTTCTTTGGATGGTTTCTGTCACAATTTGTCACCAAATACAAAAATCCAACTTCATCAAGAAGTCTCAGGAAAGATGATCCCTTTTTAAAAATTAACTTCCTCAAAACATAGGCCAAACACTCTCTGACATAAATGACAGCAACGTCTTCTCAGATCCACATCTTAGAGTAATGACAATAAAAACAAAAATAAACAAATGGAACCTAATCAAACTTAAAAGTTTCTGCACAGCAAAGGAATCCCTAACCAAAACAAAAAGACAACCCACAGAATGGGAGAAAATATTTGCAAATGAATCGACTGACAAGGGATTAATCTCCAAAATTTATAAACACCTCCTGAAGCTCAATACCAAAAAAAACAAAAACCCCATCAAAAAATGGGCAGATCTAAACAGACAATTCTCCAAAGTAGACATACAGATGGCCAAAAATCACATGAAAAGATATTCAACATCACTCATTATTAGAGAAATGTAAATCAAAACCACTCTGAGGTACCACCTTACACCAGCCAAAATGGCCATCATCAAAAAGTCTTCAAACAATAAGTGCTGGAGAGGGTGTGGAGAAAAAGGAACCCTATTTCACTGTTGGTGGGATTGTAAATTGGTGCAACCACTGTGGAAAACAGGATGGAGATTCTCAGAAAACTAAACATAGAACTACCATTTGATCCAGCAATCCCACTCCTGGGCATCTATCCAGAGAAAACCATGACTTGAAAAAACACATGTACTCCAATGTTCATTGCAGCACTATATGCAATAGCCAAGACATGGAAACAACCTAAATGTCCATCAACAGAGGAGTGGATAAAGATGTGGTACATATATATATACAATGGAGTATTACTCAGCCATTCAAAGGAAAGATATAATGGCATTTGCGACAACATGGATGGACCTAGAAATTATCATGCTAAGTGAGGTCAGTCAGACAATGAGACACTAATATCATATGCTATCATTTACATGTGGAATCTAAAAAAAAAAGACACAATGAACTTCTTTGCAGAACAGATACTGACTCACAGACTTTGAAAAACTTATGGTTTCCAAAGGAGACAGGTTGGGGAATGCACAGAGGGTTTGGGATGGAAATGCTGTAAAATTTGGTTGTGATGATTGTTGTACACCTACAAATGTAATAAAATTCATTAAGTAATTTTTTAAAAAGGAAAAAAATTAACTTCCTCAATCTTTTAGTATTTCCTGTCCATCCAATCTAGCACAAAATAATTGTAACAACAACTTGTATTTACTGATCACTCACTCTGCGCCATCTGTCAAACCTGTAATAATGATAATAGTCAAAACAACAAAAACATTGTTTACTACATGCCCAGAACTATTCCAAGTTCCTCTCATAATT
Source organism: Sus scrofa (assembly GCF_054392235.1). Taxonomy (NCBI): domain Eukaryota; kingdom Metazoa; phylum Chordata; class Mammalia; order Artiodactyla; family Suidae; genus Sus; species Sus scrofa. The sequence goes on along the minus strand of NC_139385.1, from coordinate 110,691,631 downwards.
GTCTCATTTAAATGCTTATAATATACCTACCTACAATCCCAAAAAAGAGCAGGAAAGACTGTACCCTATACTACTTGAGGTGTTGGTGCCCACTTACAGGCTTTGTCATTTAAACATATGATGCTAAAGTTAATGTTTCAATATTGTTTTTTAAAATATGTGAAAATAGGAAAGAACATAAATGCCCTTTATTGATTGCCTGGGGTGTTCCTGGCATTTTAGCATGTTTTTTTCATGAAACTATCACAACTATTTATGAATAGGTTTTTATTATCCTCATTTTGATAATGTTATTAATGTACTGATACTTATTTAAAGTGTGCAATTTAACAGGTTTTGATAAACCCATGAAACCATCAACTCCAAAAGTTTCCTTTTTCCTTTTTTAATCCTCCCTCCACCCCTCCAATTGCTTGTCCCCAGACAACTGCTGGTCTGCTTTCTGATGCTATAGATTAGTGTGCACTTTCTAGAATTTTATATAAATAAGATCATACAGTGTGTACTGTTTTTGTCTGCCACCTTATACTCAGCATGATTATTTTGAGATTCATATATGTTATTCCATGTTATTTCATTTGTCGATACGTTATTCCTTTTTACTGCTGAGTAGTATTCTAATTATCCCTCATGTATAAATAAAATTATGAAAATAACCAACTCACCTAAGATCACACCATAAAGGACTAGATTCAAATGTAAGTCTGCCCAACACAAAAGCCCCAGATTTTCCCATTAAAAATTCTGCCTCTTTTTAAATTTTAACTGAGAAATACCTCTAACATACATCTTCAGCAGCATAGAAGCAATATAGCCCTCAGAGTAAGCAAAACACCACAATCACACAAAAAAACATTGTTGAATGACTGGAGGGGATGCCAACTGTCCTACCCCCCTCCACCCCTATAGCTCCCAGTAGTACTACCTCCTCAACCCTTGGGCTTCCCATTACTAAATTATTCACCATAAGAAGAACCCCAGGATCCCAGGCCTACCAAAGTACATGGAGATCACAGTGCAGAGGGCCTAAGCTCTAGCTAGAGGCCCATCTTACAAGCCAAAAGGGATGGGAGTGTGTGGGGTAGATGATAGGAGGTGGTCAAATTTATAGCAAGGTAGGGAGGCATATAAGGAGTTATGAAGACCTCATTAAATTGGGTCACTTATGCGACCTCCCCTGCTCACTCGTGCATGCACTTGCGCTCGTTCGTGCTTGCTCGCTCGCTCGCTTGCTCACGTGCTCTCTCTCTCTCTCTCTCTATATATATATATACACACATATATATATATATACACACACACACATATATATACACATATATATATACACACACACATATATATACACACATATATATACACATATATATATACACACACATATATACACACACACACACACACATATATATATATATACATATATATATATATACACACACACACACATATATATATGGTTTTTGGTTTTTTTTCCGAGAGAGAGAGACAGAAGAGGAGATAACAAATGGAAAGTGGTAAAGGAAAGGTGGCCAAAGTCCCATTTGTTGATCTCAGGTACTCATGATTCTTAGAATATAAAAACTTAATAGATTGCATTTTTCCATAATCCTCAACATACCTTTGAAGATGAATCAATAACAATAATAACTAGTATTTACAGATAGTTTCTTATGTTCCAGGCACCAAGCAAGAGAATCCATTTCCATTGTACTAACTACAAAACTAAATTCTCAGAAAATACAAGCGTCTCATCCAAAGTCACACAGCCAGAGAGTTTATATGCAGAATTCAAATCTCTGAGTCTTAGTTCAGTGCTCTTCCACGACTCACAAGGATTTCTGCACCCAACCACCATCACACATTTCGCCATCTCTGGTCCCATCACAGGCTCACCCTAGAGTATACGCTGACTTAGATCCTTCGCTTTTTTTTCACTTAGATCCAGACCCCTGACATCCCATCTCGTCTTAAACCATCAGCAAATTTCATTTTGTGTTCCCTTCCCTCAAAAGACTGTTCAACACTACAGTCAACTTAAAAGATATTCTAATAAACTAATTCTGCACCAAAGAGTTAACAAATATAATGTTATGTTATTCTGTACCAACTGGAGCTAAAGAAGACAGTGCCTAAGAGTGACAAATGACTGTCAGGGCTGTGATACAGAGATTTTTTTCAAGTCTGGTCTCCTCACATTTGAATGTAATATATTTATAAACTCTAATTTGAGGCAAAGTAAATTACTAGTCCCCTTTCAGAGAGGCCAACTTGGGCTGAAGTGACGTTTTTCCTGGAGGAGGAGGAAGAAGGGAAATAGTAATCATAATAGTTAAATGATAATAATAGTAGGAGCCAATATTTATCCACCACTACGTATTGGGTATTTTTACCAGTATTATCTCCATTAATACACAATTCCATGAGGTATTGTTTGTCGCATAAAGAAGAGGAAACTGAGAAAGTGAGAGAGGGAAAGAGAGAGACCAAGTAATCTGAGAATTAAAGGCTGATCTTTCAAACTCAACACTCATTCTTAACCAGTCCAAATATCTCCACCAGCCATTGTTTATTATGCACCTATAATGTATCTGACACTGTGCAAACCTTAAACATATCAACTGAAACGTCACATCAATTCTCTGAGCTAGATATTATTATTATTATAGCCATTTTATAGATGAGACCCAGGCAGGAAAGGAACTGACTTAAACATAAAGCTGGAACCGAGCACAGGCAGTCAGTCCCGAGAGCCTACACTTCATCCAGCATGGCTGATTTCTATTCGAGTCTAGGTTTTTCGTCTTTCTATGTCAAAAGCTTGAATTTCTGAGAGCCAAGCAAACCATGCGCGACCTCTGATTTGCAAGAGCGCCCGGCGTTACGCCTGCACACCCCCTGGGGGCGCTGTCCGCCCTGGGCTGGAGAGACCTCGGGGAAGCCGGGCTCCTCCCCCGCTGCTCGGGCTTCTCTCTAGCCCGCCCCATCCCACAGCAGCCAATCAGAACCTCTGCTGACGGCGCAACGCTCACCGCGGGAACAGACATGAAGAGGTGGATAATTCTCTTAAAGGGCTCCTGCCTTCCAAAGATGTAAAACGACACACACCTGACGGGAAGTCTCCACTGGAGTAGGTAGTGGGAAGAAAAGGCCCCAGGCATTTTTCTCCTCAAAAATTCTCTTGGTGAAGCGTCTCTGCCCGGCCCTCCTACAGTGGAGAAGGCAACAACCAATCCCGATAGTACCCTTACATGTTTATGGTATCCACCAATCATCGCTCTACCTTCTAGACGGTAGCTTACCATTTCAGCCTATCAGGAGCGTAGTTTGCCGCTTGACGTCACGTGGTCCAAGGGGAGGTGGGGCTCTTTGTGGCCCTAGCGCAAAGCAGAGGCAGAGATCTGCTCCCGCCCCGGGCTTTAAGAGGCTGTGCGGTTCTGCAGGTTGGCGGTCTGCGATAAAACTGCCTCAGACAACAGCCGCCACGTTTTTTGTTTGTTGGTTGGTTTTAGCGGGGCTGCAGTGGGCACCTGGCTTGGTTCTGACCCAGAACTTTAGATTGGGGCCGCATTCATTCATTGACAGGGCCTTTCCCATGCAGTCACTCTTGCTCTAATCCCGCTCACCTCCACCTTTCAGGATCCCACACAAAATGTCACATCTTCTTCTTGCAGAGACTGGTCCTGTCTGAGCGCCTTTGGAACTTATTAAACAGCACATTGCAGTATTTACTGAACTATTTTATTATTACCTCCTCATTGGACTGAGGGTAGAGACCAGATTTTAGACTTCTACATTGCGCAAATTATTTAATCTGTCTAGCAGTTTTCTCAACTGTAAAACGGAGATAATAGTGCCTCCTAAGAGCAGTGCGTTAAATTGATACTTGGAAAGCACTTAAAAGATTGTCTTGCACACAACGAATGCTGAGAATTATGTTAGCTCCTATTATTCATATGCCTAGCACAAGCCTGTAAGTACATCACAGTGTTCAGAATTAATTTCCCATACTTACTTTGGAGGTTTAAATTTTGGCTTCCTCAGAACTGCTGCAAGAAAGGGATAGTAAAACTTTATATACATATAGATATATATTTTTATTATATATTTATATATTTTATGTATGGTATGTATATGTATTTTATATAAGGATATCTATTAAAACTATACATATATTTGTATTTATGGTACTTCAACATGTTTTCACAACTGACAACAGCTCTCTGGAGTCAGAACCTGGGTTCAAGTTCTGACTGCAACTAGCTGTAGCTAAACGATGATGGAAATTACCTTAAAAGTTTGTTTTTTGTTTTTTGGAGGTTTTTTTAAGGGCTGCACCTGCAGCATATGGAAGTTCCCAGGCTAGGGGTCGAATCAGCTGCAGCTGCCACCCTACACCACAGCCACAGCAATGCTGGATCTAAGCCGCATCTTCAACCGCAGCTTGTGGCAATGCTGGATGCTTAACCCACTGAGCAAGGCCAGGGATCAAACCTGCATCCTCATGAACCCTATGTCAGGTTCTTAACCCGCCCTACCACAACAGAAACTGCAAATTTCTTTAGTTCCTCAACCTAAAGTGGGGATAATAATAATAATACTTACTTCATAGGGTTGTAGTACATGCAAATAATGTATGAGAAGTGCTGAGAAGAGGAGTTCTCATCGTGGCTCAGCGGTTGGTGAATCCAACTGGCATCCGTAAGGATGTGGGTTCTATCCCTGGCCTCGCTCAGTGGGTTAAGGATATGGCATTGCTGTGAGCTGTGGTGTAGTTCACAGAAGGGGCTGGATTCCGAGTTGCTATGGCTCTGGTGTAGGCCAGTGGCTACAGCTCCAATTGGACCCCTAACCTGGGAACCTCCATATGCCGAGAGTGCAACCCTAAAAAGACAAAAAGACCAAAAAAAAAAAGTGCTGAGAACAGTGTCCCATAATAAACTCTCAATTTTCTCCTTTCTTCCTTATTCCAATTTCACTTTGGGAGCAAGGGCAAGAATGTTAGGGCACAGGAAATATAGTTTTATATCCTCTGCCTTACACTTGTCTCCCGCTTTAACTTTTGTAAAGCACATTTGTTTTTTATCTCATTTAACACTCACGGTAACCCTGTAACTCAGAGCAGTGACTAGTTTGCTCAAATCCCAAACTGCCTTTTTGGTACAGTTTCATACATGCGCATTTGGGAGAAAGTTCTTTTTTATTATATTTTTAAATTTATCCTACGACTTGCTTTCATCACTTAACAGTATGTTTCTGAGATCTTCTTATGTCCCTATCTCTATTTCTTTTCAATTACTACACAGTCTTTCATACTAAATTCATGGTCCTACATTCGAATTTTTAAAGCCAAGTTCTGTTGAGTCTCCCTCAAGGGCTTTGATTGCTCAGACTCTGAGCAGTCCTCGAGCCCCAAGACTCAAATCACCAGGAAATGAAATTTTTACGGTCAAGAGTTTCCACCTGGCTCCAGATTTCTCCCAAACTACAAGCCCAAATTTCCACAAAGATTTGGGATAAGAGTCCTTCCTCCCCATGAGAAAACAGGTGGGAGAGGATGCCCGCATAGGGCTGGAAAGAGCTGATGACTTTGCCCTTCAGGGGCACTGAAAGAGGGGCTCTCTCAGACAGCCCCTACCCAAAGCGAAGGGTTACTCAGCATCTCTGCTTTTATATCTGCCCTATCCAGGTCCCTTGCACACTTTGCCATAGGAACTTATTTAACTGTAACCTCTTCACCCTCCCCCAAAAGACAATATCCTTTTGTCAGATGTGCTGTTTTTCATTTAAAACTCCCCAGACATCCTAGCAGAGTTCCCAGCCCTGCTTTTTCTAAGGGATCAGGCTCAGCTAGGAGATAGGAGAAGTGCAAGAAGGTCACAGGCACCCATCATGACACAGGGAGGCCTGAGACATCTGGTTCTAAAATGCAGCTCTGCAGCCAGGAAAGTTGCTTGCCTTCCCTGGGCCTCAGTTACTTCACTTGTTAAATAGAAACAGAGGAGAGGGAGTGAGGATCCAGGATACACAAATGGACGGAGGAGGGGACATGCAGACATCACGTGCAAAGCTGTGAGGGAATGAGGAGGAGAGGACAAAACCCTGCATTTCTCCCTTAGGGATGGACAGAGGTGCTCCTGGAACACAGCTCAGCATGGGACACCCCCCCCCCCATACTCCTGGAAGAAGCTGAGGAACTGGACTGTGTCCCAGGGTACCATGTGGCTGCTCCTGCTCAAGGCCCAGCCCCTGGAAGACCTTGTACATCATTAGAACCAGTCTCACGTAGGACAAAGGCTATTATCTGCTTCCCCCACTATCCAGCCCTCTTTCTTTCTTAGTAGCAGAACCCTGATTTACAGCTGTGGTCACTGACTTTGGGAATAAAACTACATTTCCCAGACTCCTTTGCACCTAGTTTTCTGGCCAGTGAGATTAAGAGACAGTTCTATGGGGGGCTTCCTGGGAGGCACAGTGAAGGCTGCTGCAGCTCTCTTTCGGCTTCCCTCCTCTTTCCCTATCCCACCCTTCCCCCTTCCACAGCCCTGCTCTCTGGGAATGAGGTGACCTTCACTGAGGATGACAGTCACAGGCTAGGGTGATGGTGCAGAAATACCAAAGGAGCCTGAATCTTCATGACATGAGCCTTGAACTGCCTACCACCAGACTTCCTTGATATGAAACAATAAAACCCTTATGTGTATAAGCCACTGCCACTGGGGGTTTCCTATTCCTGACCAGTATCTCTTCCCCAAGGTCTAGGTGTTGGTAGAAGGAGGGAAGCCTATAGGAGTTCCCGTCGTGGCTCAGTGGTTAACGAATCTGACTAGGAACCATGAGGTTGCAGGTTTGATCCCTGGCCTTCCTCAGTGGGTTAAGGATCCAGCATTGCTGTGAGTTGTGGTGTAGGTTGCAGCCATGGCTCGGATCCTGTGTTGCTGTGGCTCTGGTGTAGGCCAGCAGCTACATCCCCAATTGGACCCCTAGCCTGGGAACCTCCTTATGCTGAGGGAGCGGCCCAAGAAATGGCAAAAAGACAAAAAGACAAAAAAAAAAAAAAAGAGGGAATCTTATAGCCCACTGATTTTGTTTTTGCCTCACCCACTACATATGCAAGTTCCCAGGCCAGGGATTAAATCCAAGCCTCAGCTGCAGTGATGCCAGATCCTTAACCCACTGCCCCAGGCCAGGGATCGAACCCGCACCTTCACAGCTGCCCAAGTTGCTGCAGAAACAGCACAGGATCCTTAATCCACTGCACCACGGTTGGGAACTCCTGGTTAGTTTTTGTCTTTGTTTTCTTCTTTTTTTTTTTTTTCTTTTTTTAAGAACAAAGTAGAGGAATTAAAGCCTATTACTGGCTCAACTACCTTAACTTTAAATCCACTTATAATGTCGAACATTCTTCTGACTGGGTCAGGTTGACCGGCCCAAAATTAACTTCAGGCTCATAACACTCTGGGCCAAAACATACAACGTACTTTCTCGCTAAACCACATGTTGGCACGGCCTCGATGTTCGAGTTTCATGTAGAAAGAAAATGTAAGATTCTGCAGAAAAAGAACACTGCTGTACGCTTTTGTTGATGAATGTGTTCGATTCAGGCTCCAAAGTGAATTCTAAGTAACAGCTTCTTTTGAAAGGCATTGAGCTACATTAGAGGTCTCTGAGGACTGTTCAAGCATTCACAGTTGACTTCTGGCTCAGAGTCTTCTCAACTTCCAACCCCTGTTTCTCCTTAGGAGGGATTCAGCTGGCCCCTCTCTTAGCAAACCTTTGGCAGTTCTGCCCTCCAGGAGACACTGTGGGAGGGAATATGTGTCCCAGAGCAATTACCAGGGCCTCAGAATTACCTGGCAGGCCTGTTAAAATACAAATTGGGCTCCAAACCCAGAGTTTCTGATTCAGTAGATCTGGGCGGGGGCCCAAATATTTGAAGCTTTAATAAGTTCTCCTGGGAGTTACCGTTGTGGCTTAGCGGTAACAAAACTGACTAGGATCCATGAGGACTCAGGATCGATCCCTGGCCTCACTCAGTGGGTTAGGGATCCAGCATTGCTGTGGCTGTGGTGTAGGCTGGCAGCTGCAGCTCTAATTCGACCCCTAGCCTGGGAACTTCCATGTGCTGCAGGTGCAGCCCTAAAGAGACAAAAAAAAAAAAAAAAAAAAAAAAAAAAAAGTTCTCCAGTGATACTGGCAGTGCAGGGACCACATTTTGATAACCACTGTCCTAGAGAAAGGTAAAGTTCTTCAGGCTACTTCTTTCAGATGTTTGGGGAATTTCCTCCAGAGTGTTCAGAGGCAGCTTGACCTTGGTGGTGGTGGCCTCTGCATAGCTGCCCTGAGAATCTGTCTGCCAGGACCTCTGTCTGTCTCCCCAGCCCCAAGGCTCCCCCACCCCAGGCCCCCTCAGGGACAATTCTGTCCCACTGGGCCACTGAGCCAGGCACTTCCACGGGCTCTTCCTCCTGTGAAGTCCCCCTTACAGTGTGGGGTTGGGTTTGGAGAGGGAGAAGGGTGGAATTAGATAACTTATTTTTCCTAAATATGATTTTTTTAAGTGGGCTCTGTTTTTATAACAAAATGACAAAAGAAAATGTTAAGGAATGCAGGCTCATTTGGAAATGTTTGTTAATAACTAACATTTTATTAAACAGTGACTGTGTTTCAGGTCTAATACTAAATGCTCATCTAATCACTGTCACCATATTTCAGCTGTAAAACAGGCTTAAAGAAGTTAAGTAACTTGCCCAACGTGACACAGAGTCAGTGCCAGAACAGGGATCCTATTCCAGATCTCCCAGTTCCAAAGCCTAATCCTTTCATGTTTGGGCAATGCTGTGGCTTGAAAATGCTGCTAATTTTCTAATGCTGCTAGGACGTGAATTCTCAAGGAAGGTAATAAATCTCTAAAGGGAGCAAAAATTGGTTCTTGGGGATGGGGGCATGAAGCAAAAAAACTTTGCCGTTTTGTATGTAAAGCACAGATTTACATACAGTACATAATAGATATGCAGTATATCTGTAGTAGTAAATTTTGTGAGGGAGAAGCAACTGGGAAAAAATAACTAAGAGATCTCCTTACAAGGACAATGATGAAAATAGGATTGAGATACACCATGCAAGGACATTTTGGCAAAGAGCCTGTCTGCTGAGAAAGCTAGCTCTGTCTTACACGACTTCCCAAGTTTTCTCATGGAGCAGAGGACAAACAAAACACCTGACATTTATTACTGAAAGCTTTTTAGTCATTATGTCATATGGTCCTCCAAAGAACCTCCTGATGAAATCATCAAGGAAGATATGTAGCATCCACATCTACTAGATGAAGGAAATAAACTCTGGAGATAATAACCATCCACTTAGATTTAGTACCAAACAAAACTATCCTTCAAGAATAATGGGATATAAAGAAATCCATAAACAAAGCAAAGCAGAGCTTGTTACCAACAGATCTTCAATAAGAAAATTTTAACTGTGATGCAAGGAATGAGAAAAGCAAACAAAGCTATTCACATGTGAACAGATCTGTGCAAACACTGATGTATAAAATAGTTGTGATGTCTAATTTGCGGGCTTACAAACAAAAGACAGAACTAAGGTGTTAGACAACAATGGCATATAGGTGAGGAGGAAAAATTGGAGTTGAGGCATGCCCAAGTCCTTGAGTTGTCTGGGGAGAAGAGAACAAATACTAGCCTGAGAATTTAAGTTTCACATGTATGTTAAATGTCCAAGTTAACAAATAAAAGGGTAAATATCAGTCATAAAACGTCACAGCCAGAAGAATGGAAGCAACAAATCCCAAGCCCTCTCATCACAAATGTTATGAATCAATTGAAAAAAAAATTAGTGTTTTTCTATTTACTTCAAATCATCAACTTTGAAGACAGTCTTTTAAAATGTGGCTTAAGCTCAATTGCAGGAGTTCAGTTTTTCCTACTAAAAATAAGAGTCTTTTTTTTATCATTATGACTTTAAAAATGTCTAGGACTTAAACAGTGTTCCCTAAAGAGTGGTCCATGAAATTCTGGCTTCCGGAGTTGCTGAGCCCCAGGGCAAAGTGTTCCTTGTCCAGCAGTTTGAAGGTGCTACACCCCACATCCTCACCTGGAGATTCTCAAAGCTCAAAGACCACAAGAGAACTTCTACACTTAGTAATGAAGCCTCTATGCCTCGTCAACCCCAGTATTTTCCAAATATCCCTCCCCCACCTACCCACTCCATGAAATACAGTAACACTCCATGGAGCTCACTCAGGGGACCTCTAGATGAAACCTTCTTGTTTGGGCTAGGTGGCTCAGACTGAGAACACACTACAAACACAAAATATGGACTCAATTCTTTCAGATCACTGACAAAACTAACTTAAAAGGTTGAAACTTTGACCTCAAGCAATTTGAAACTAATATCAGCCACTTGCACAACCTCACAGTCACACCCCTTGGTACCGATACATAGCAAACACTGCCTCCATGTCCACACACACACACATACACACGAAATTTCTCTCCTGTAGTCTCCTAACCTAGAGACAGCCTGCCTACACCCCAGCCTCACACCTCCTACCATTCCGCCCCCAAAGCCACCAATGTTGGTTTTCTCATTTCTGCACTGCTTACCCATATTCTTCTTCCTCTCCAGTTTGGTTAGTTTTGCAGGATGAAACTAAAGAGATTTATTTTTTATTTTTTTGGCCTCACCCATACCATGCAAATTTCCTAGGCCAGGCATTGAATCTGTGCCACAGCAGTAACTAGAGCCACATCAATGACAAGCATGGATCCTTAACCTCAGAAGGAACTCAGAGACTAAAGAGACTTCTGAGGAGACAGTCTCCTGGCTCCTTAAAGTAGGGTCCAAGGATAAAAGTGCCCCAGCATAAGTGACCTCCATTGTCTATATGGGCCTCAGTTTCCCTACTGGTCTAAGGAAGGAAGGGGTGGGTGACAGAGCTTCTGAGCTCCTTCTAGTCTCTGCCTATGCATCTGTAAAATGAAAGGATAGAATAAGATGGTTCCTACCTTTGCTTCCACCTCTGACTTTCTCTGATCTCGGAAACCATCTCACTTCACTCTCTCAGAGAAGGCAACTACAGCCCAGAGAGGTGAAGCAACTTGTCCAGGGCTAGTAAGCAGCAGAGCAGGGACTGAACCTAACTTGGCCCTGAGTCTGAGCTCGTATATGCATGTTTGTACATGCATGTTGTGTGTGCATGTGAAGACATGACCAGGAAGCATATCCTGAAGCTTCCTGTTGGACTGTGATAGTCCCAAAGGCATTTATGTACATGAGGGGTACTGTGCAGCCAGCCTTGGATGTGAGACAGGAGGGGCAAATGAGGTGGGGAAGAGCTACAGGAAGACTCATATCTTCCTCCTCCTCCCCCACCCCTCCATCGCATGGGCTCACACTCCTCTCCCAGCCAAATGGGGCCCCCTCCAGCCAAACTGACCCAGGAGCAGCTTTGTGTGCCCCATTCAGAAGCACCAGGCATGTAGATGGTGGATCCTAAGGAAGATTAGAAGTAGTTTCTCCCCCAAGATCTAGTCGGGTTCCAACCAACCCATGCCCCCCATGGCCTCCAAATGGAGAAAGAGTAATGCTTCAGGAATAAGGTTGAGCCTGGTGTGGTCTGCTGCCTCCACCTAAGTGTCCCCAGCTCCCTAGGATCACAGCTTCCTCCAGCTGCTCACACATCCCTTTACTCACTGTACCTTTGTGTGCTCCGTGGCTGAGTGTGAAACCTCCAAGTAATTACTGTACAAGGTGCCTGGCGTGGGATCTGACTGGGGCACAGCCAGCCAGTGAATCCTGCCTGACCCAGCCTAGCATAGCAATCGGCCTTTTGTTAATATCTCCCAGGGTTTAAATCTCGACTGATCAGCTGGACCTTGAGGCCTAGAGTTCGCTGTCGTACTTGCTGGGTTCTGTCTTCCTCTGTCTTCATCCCCTTGCAGCCCCTCCCTGCCATTCCACTCCTCTCTGCACTTCTTCTTCTCTTTTTTTTAGGGCTGCACCTGCAGCATATGGAAGTTTCCAGGCTAGGGGTCATATCAAAGCTGCAGCTGCCAGCCTATGCCTCAGCCACAGTTACGACGGATCCAAAATGTGTCTGCGACCTACACCACAGCTCATGGCAACACCAGATCCTTACCCCACTGAGCAAGGCCCCACCAAGCAAGGCCAGGGATTGAAGCCAAGTCCTCAGAAACACTATGTCAGGTTCTTAACCTCCTGAGCACCAAGGAGAACTCCCACTCTGCACTTCTTGATCAAGTCTTTGCTGCCACCATCTACAGGAACAAATCCCCCTCAGTGGCAGCTGCTGCAAGTCTTCCTGCTTTGATCAAATCCCCATGACTCCTGACCCCCCTTGATTAACCGTTTGTACCTGACTCCTGGTCACCAGCTCCAAAGCCCAAGTTTCCCGCTCTTCTTTCCTCTTTTCCATCCATGCTTACATCAGCACCTCTAAAACTCACTTTCATCTTCTCCACTAAAGTAGAGATTATAAAGCACATGCCATAAATTCTGCATTAAGGATGTACGAATGTGTGTGTGTGTGATACACAAATGCTGGGGGAGTAGGAATTGTCAGTAACTAATCTGTTGCAATAGGAAGAGGGAATATTGAGTATCTTTAAGTTCCTGATTTCAAAGTCAGTCCAATCTTTCCAGAAATGTCACTCCAACCATGGGAAGAAAATACAGGGGTTCAGATCACATTAGCTCCCTCTTTCTCATCCCAGTGGGTAGATTGCGCACATTGTCCCTCCCATCCCCAGCAAAGGTCCCTTCCAAGTTCACTTACACCGGCCCCACCCCACATCCAGACCCACCATTGTCCATATCCCAGAGTAGGAAAAACTCCATCTCTGCCCCTGCCTGAGTCTGTGTCCCAGTGCAGAGGGGCTGGAGCGAGTCTATGAGGACCTCCCTGAGGTGGGAGGAGTTTGAGCTGATGAACAAGCAGTGGTTCTGTGGGTTTGGGATGCATGGCTTTACAATGCATGGATGGATTGCATAAATTCGCAAAAGAGAGAGAGACTGGAAGGCTGAGCCTCACAGGTTTCAGTCGGGCCACCCAACAATCCCTGTGAAGTTTTTAAATAATGTAAATGTGCTGAGTGAACCACAGACCAAAGAAACTGAAACTCTAGGTGGGAAGCCCAAGAATCTGTATTAGAAAAAATTTCCCCAATGACTCAAATATACAAACAGCATTTAAAGACAGTGATAGGAGTTCCCACCATGGCTCAGCAGTGACGAACCCAACTAGCATCCATGAGGGTATAGGTTTGATCCCCGGCTTCACTCAGTGGGTTAAGAATCCAGCGTTGCCATGAGCTTTGGTGTAGGACACAGATGCAGCTTGGATCCCGCATTGCTGTGCATGTGGCTGTGGCATAGTCCAGCAGCTGCAGCTCCAAGTCGACCCCTAGCCTGGGAACTTTCATATGCCACAGGTGCAGCCCTAAAAAGCAAAAATAAATAAATAGATAAAGACAGTGATATAACCCAACAGCAGGAGCTTCTTGATACTACACAACAAGAAATGACACAATGAAGTATTCTTGCCAAAATGCCTAACCTGAACACAATCATGAGCAAAAAATCTGACAACTCCAGTTGTGGGACATTCTTTTATTTATTTTTATTTTATTTATTTATTTTTGCTTTATAGGGCTTCAGTTTTCACAAAGCCAGCACTGCAATCCCTTAAGTCTAAGGCTCAGATGAGGGGGACCGCTTCTCTTCACACACAGAAGAGCATCCTTCCTGCTTTCCGTCTGCAAGCCCTTCTCTCCTCCTAGAGGCTTAAAGAAGCATTTTGCTTGAAGGAGTTGAACCCAGGCAACCAGACCCCTGAATCCAAGCACTTCATATGTCAAACTGCCTTCTGCAGAGACATTTTCAAAAGAAATTCCACACGGACCACAGGCCTCTCGTGTGTTCAACAAAGCCCTCTCCCCAGGAGCTGAAATTTTCTTCTGCCCCAGCCTTAGGCTGAGTTTTGGCTGCTCAAGCTCCTCTTCTCCTCCCCCTGAGAAGAAACTGGGAGAATATTCCATCGTCTTCCAGTGAGTGTGTCCACACTTACCCTGGGCTAGAAGCAGCCACTGGTAGCTGACACTCCAGATGTGCCATGGCCTTGGGCCCCAAAGCAGCTGGGCCTGGGGTGGGGGTAACCCTGAGCAACCGCCAGAAAGTTTCATCTTCCCTTGAGGCCCTGAGCCCAGCGCTCCGCATCTTCCAAGAAAATTGAATGCACCATGGAGATAACACCCACCAGAGGGCAGCAGACCCTCATGAAAAGAAACTCCTGAAGGGAAAAGAGGTTGAACCCTCAGGGCCAGTGCAGATTCTGACAGCCCATGGGAGGACTCAGGTGGTTAGGGCAACAGGGGTCAGAGTATAATCATGCTTTATATTTGATTAGTGCTTCATGGATGTCAGACTTTCCCATGTATCACCTCGCCGGAACTATACAATGGTCCAGAAGAAATGACGCATCAACAGCTCTGTGACAGATCAGGAAACAAGGCTCAGAAAGGTTAGGTGTAGGTGACTTGGCCGAGTCAGAGGGCTGGTAATTTATCAGATCTGGAACTTGGGAGCCAGCAGCCTGACTCCACATTCAACGTATACCCCACACCGGTCTACAGTCATCACAGCTGTCATTTGGCCACTGCTTACCACACACATGTACTTCCTCTCTTAATCTTCACAACTTAGAAAGCATGCTAATTATTCCAGCTTTACATAAACAACAAAGGAGGTGGCAGAAATTAAGTAACTTGCACAATTAATAGAGTGTAGGAATTCCCGCTGTGGTGCAACGGTATCTCAACATCTCTATAGCGCCAGGATGCAGGTTTGATCCCCAGCCCAGCATAGTGACTTAAAGGATCCCTCCTTGCTGCAGCTGTAGCGTAGGCAGCAACTGTGGCTCAGATCTGATCCCTGGCCTGGAAACTCTATGCCAAAGGGCAGCCAAAAAATAAATAAACAAGTATAGCTAGGATTTGAACTTGGGTTTGTCTGACTCGATATTCCACTAAGACCTGCTGTGCTCCTATTGTCACTTGTCATCAGCAACCATTAGTTGAGCAGCACTTGGAGTGAGCTGAGTAATGTAGCATCCAATCTAGGACAACCTAAGATGTAGGGACCTTACCAGGTGCTACAAGAAACCCACCAAGGTGAGTACTAGTAGCCCTATTTTGTCTATGGGGCAACAGGGCCTAGAAAGGTTAATGAACTTGCCTGACGCCACAAGACAATAAGTGGTGGATCAGAGATTTGCACCCAGGCCATTTGCTATACTTACTGCTTTCTTACACCTCCCAGTGCCAAGTTTGATGAGCCAAAGTATCAGAAATAGGAAATTCCCAAAGCACATGGGAAATTCATTCAGAGTGGACATTTCATCAGATCTCTGCCAGGCAAGGCCCTTCTCACTCACAGAACCCCCACACCCTTCCCATCATCAAGTCAGACTTTTCTTTCTCTGGATTGACGCAGAAAATAAAGGCAGACCATTTGCATACCTGAGAACCCTTGATGAACAGCTGTTATTGAGGGCAAGGAAGATTCCCCACAACCTCTCACCTGTCTTCACCCCACTATCACCAAGAGGCCCGGAATAAGGGCAACTCCTAGCATCACATACATACCAAGGGCATTCAGGTGTTCTCTTACCTGGGCCCTACCCCAAGCAAGGCACATTCCCTGGGCATCTTTTCGGTGCTTCCAGCAGATTCCAGTGCTCAGTCTGCTGGAAAGCGCTCTGCTCCTCAGGGCTGCCACTTCCTACTGAGTACACTAGGACATTCTCTGCTTAAGTCTCCTCAGGGCTCTGGCTAGAAAAATATTCCCCCTCCTACCCTGCTCCCTAAAGCAAGCTCATGTGCCTACTGCAAGAACAGTGGTATAGCATCTGAAAAGAACTGGATTTAGAAATCAGAGTTCAAAGATATGGATATAAAACACAGCTTTCACACTCACCTGTGGAGAACAAGGACAAATCCCTGAATTACTCTGGACTGGGCATCATCTTCCTCTTCTTACTTTGGGAATGACATCTTTGGTTGTCATTAAATGCAGTCACAGTGGCATTAAAATGCCCATCAACAAATGAATGGATAAAGATGTGGTACATATACACAATGGAATATTACTCAGCCATAAAAAGAATGAAATAATGCTATTTGTGACAACACGGATAGACCTAGAGATTATCATACTGGATGAAGGAGGTCAGAAAGAGAAAAATAACATATAATATCACTTACATATAGAATTTAAAATATGACACAAATGAATTTACTGACAAAAAAGAAACAGACTCACAGACATAGAGCACAGACTGTAGTTGCCAAGGCGGAAGGACAGATTGGGGGTTTGGGATTAGCAGATACAAACTATTATATACAGTTCTACTGCACAGCACAGGGAGCTATATTCAATATCCTGTAATAAACCGTAATGGAAAAGAATACGAAAAAGAATCATTGAATCACTTTGTTGTACACTAGAAACTAACACAACATTATAAATCAACTATATGTCAATAAAAATAAATTTAAAAAGTAAAATTTCACTAGAAATGCATTTCTAAAGAACTAGTCTTAATTTTCCATGCACTCGTTGCCACAAAAATGGAATTTCAGAATCAATTCCATTCTTTTTCATTTTAATAGAAGTAAGCACTGATAATCTTGTCCATATTAGGGGGTGACTAGAAACAGAAGGAGTTTGGCTATTAGAATGTCACTTCTTTGGAGTTCCCATTGTGGGAACCTGACTAGTATCCATGAGGATGCGGGTTTGATACCTGGTCTTGCTCAGTGGGTCAGGAATCCAGCGTTGCCGTGAGCTGTGGTATAGGTCTCAGATGCAGCTAGGACCTGGAGCTGCTGTGTCTGTGGTGTAGGCCTGGCAGCTACAGCTCCAATTTGACCCCTAGCCTGGGAACTTACATATGCCACAGGTGTGGCCCTAAAAGGCAAAAAAAAAAATTCACTTTGAACTACTCCTGAGTTACATGCCAGGTATCACAGTGATATATTCCCAAACCCATCTTTAATGATCAACAGGTGTTAAATAACTTCTTCGATATGGTTGAAAGAATTAGAAACCAGCTGTCATTTGCTTTTTCATTTTCTGAAAAGCACAGCAAAAATCTTTCCCAAGACTTATCAAATGGCTAACAAATATAGCTTTTACCCATTCATTTAAAACCACCATTAAGTCTACCTACTAAAAACAGTTTAGGAACATGGAAATAATGGTAATCTCAATAGATTTTACCAATGTACTAAATTTCTAACAAAACGATTTAATGTCATTGTGTTTCCTTTATGTTTAGGCCAAAACTTTGGACCCAAGATCAAGCTTAGTTGATTTATCAGAAGTAACAATCAAGTCAATATTAAAGTTACATAACTCTATGTAATCAATTATTTCTGGTTTTAAAAATTGTAAAACAAGGTGATTAATGAATGTGCTATTTCTGTCCCTTAATTTATAATAATGGAAATTAATGAGTTGCAAAAATTGTCATTTATAAGACAAGATGTATGATCAAAATAATAGCATTATTTTCAGTATGTGTTATCAGATTGTGATGTTCAGCTTTCAGGAAAAATAAATAAAATTCCACATTTGAAATTCAGAAATAATTTATTAAACATGATAATCAAACTTTTCCTATCCATTTAATGACAGAGAAAGTTATATACTGCAAAAAACAAAATTAATCAATTTAGCAGCTAGCATATAACTTTGTATTTTTATTAGTAGTAATAGAAAATAGTAAATATTTACTAAGATGAAATAACATAAGCAATAAGTATAATCAGTTGATTGTTTGATTTGATAATAAAGATTTTAATTACTTTATTAACTCCAGATAATTTGAAATAAATCATACAAGTTTTTTTTATTACTCAATGAATTTATCACATCTGTAGCTGTATAATGATCATCACAATCCAATTTCACAGGATTTCCATCCCACACCCCCAGCACATCCCCCCAATCCCTGAACAGTCTCCTCTGGAGACCATGTTTTTCAAAGTCTGTAAGTCAGTATCTGTTCTGCAAAGAAGTTCAGTCTGTCCTTTTTTCAGATTCCACATGTCAGTGAAAGCATTTGATGTTGGTGTCTCATTGTATGGCTGACCTCATTTAGCATGATAATTTCTAGGTCCATCCATGTTGCTAAAAATGCCGGTATCACATTCTTTTTAACCGCTTAGTAATATTCCATTGTGTATATGTACCACATCTTCTGGATCCACTCCTCTGTTGATGGACATTTAGGTTGTTTCCATGTCTTGGCTATTGCATATAGTGCTGAAATGAACACTGGAGTACATGTGTCTTTGTGAATCATGGTTTTCTCTGGATAGATGCCCAGGAGTGGGATTGCTGGATCAAATGGTAGTTCTATGTTTAGTTTTCTGAGGAGTCTCCATCCTGTTTTCCACAGTGGTTGCACCAATTTACAATCCCACCAACAGTGAAATAGGGTTCCTTTTTCACCACACCCTCTCCAGAACTTATTGTTTGAAGACTTTTTGATGATGCATTTTGGCTGGTGTAAGGTGCTAACTCACAGTGGTTTTGATTTGCATTTCTCTAATAATGAGTGATGTTGAACATCTTTTCATGTGTTTTTTGGCATTTGTAAATCATACAAGTTTTAAGCACATATTTTTTCCAGTGTATCTTGAGAATTTGGTAATACCAGAAAGGATTAAAAGAATCAGCATCACTAATTGCTTCCACTGGTTAAATGTGTTTTGTTTTGTTTTGTTCAGCCACACCTGTGGCATGTAGAAGTTCCCAGGCCAAGGATCAAACCCATGCTACAGCTGTAACCAGAGCCACAGCAGTGACAACTGCTGGATCTTTAATCTCCTGAGCCAAGAGGGAACTCCTAAATGTGTAATTTTTTCCCCTAGCTCATGAGGCATCCTAGAATGAGTATGGGAATAGCTGAAAGGAATTATTTGTACTAAACATCTGAAAATAACCATTTTTGCATTTAGTACATTTTTGTGCTCTCTTAGCTTCTCTATTCTAGAAATCTCCTTCAAGAAGGATTCATTCTTTGACAGTAATCCTGGGTTGGAAGACGCAAGACTGATCATTAAAGGTATTTTGTCTTCACTCCAGCTTCCCCAGTATGTAATGTATTAGAATTCAAATGTCACAAAATGGGTTTAAATACCCTTTTCTAACACAATACTTTATAGTCAAGAGAAGTGTATTTAGGATACAAAACCAGAAGGCAAGCTCATGGTTCTTTAATTCATCATTAAAGGAGGTCCCCGAAACTGTTTTAGACAATTCCTTTATTTGGTGCTCCTGAGGTTACATCTGGGGCCACAGATCATGAGGAGGTTCTGAGAGGGTAAGAAGTAGCGCTTGCCTGTGGAAAGCATGGAAGGGAAATTCGGGGTGGGGGAACAACTCAAAGCTGCTGAGAGAATGGTTTAATCAGCTGCTTTCCAGCAGGGAAATTTCAGGAAAGATACACATGGACATTAAGGATCTAGAAACAGATTCCCTTCCCATGCCATCAAACCTCTTGTAAAGCCCTCCAATAACCCCAGTTTGAAGACTCTTTAAGATACTGCTCAGGGAACACAACCAGTGTCTGTTAAAAAGTGGTTGCAGAACAAAGAGTGGTCAACCAAGCATCCTAGCAACACCTCCCTGCATTCCTGTTTCCTTACTCAGTATGTCCCCAAAGGCCTGCTCCTGATATTGACATACCTGGGTTCCCATCTGCCCAGTTCAAGAAGTTGCCTTACAGAAGTTCCCATTGTGGTGCAGCAGAAAAGATCCAACTAGTATCCATGAGGATGCAGGTTCGATCCCTGGCCTCGCTTAGTGGGTGAAGGAACCGGGCGTTGCCATGAGCTGTGGTGTAGGTTGCCGACACAGTTCAGATCCCGAGAAATTACGGCTGTGGTGAGGCTGGCAGCTACAGCTTTGATTCAACCCCTAGCCTGGGAACTTCCATATGTTGTGGGTGTGACCCTAAAAAGAAAAAAAAATAAAAGAAAAAGAAGCTGACTTACAAACTCCCAGTCCTCAACCCCCCTGATGACCCCAAGTCTTTTAAGACTCTGGTTCAGACCCTCACCTCATCTATCCTTCCTTCCATATGGAATTACACCTCTGCTCTACCCCATATGTTCATGTACCATAATATCTGTAATATTTTATTAATTTTGTTTTCACACCTGTTCCTCATTCTGGAATTAATGTTTTATTCCTTTATGCATCCTTGGTTCCTAAAATATTGTGGAAGTGGAATAAATGTCAGTTGAATGAGAGAAACTGAGGCTTGCTTGTTTCTCCATTAATGGCAGCCTCTTTGTTCCAGCCCCATCCAACCTTAGCTTGACCCAGGCCTGACATAATGTACCCCAAATTAGGCCAGGGCATGACCTGTCTACAAAGCTCTTTAACCCTCTCAGGATGTGTTTGCTAGCAAAGCCACTAACAGCTGACTACAGGTTAGAATCATCTAGGGGCTTTTTTTTTTTTTTTTAATGCTAATGATCAGGCCTCCACCTAAACCAACAAATGAGATATTCTCTTAAGAGTGGGACCTGGGCATCACCATTTTTTAAAGCTTCCCAGATGATTCCAATGAGCAACCAAGATTGAGAACTGCTTATCTGCAGCCCAAGGAGCATGGGTTTACATTACCTTCAGATGTACAAGAATTCTCAGTTCAATCCCCAATTTGTTTCCTAACCATTCCTCCAGGTGTGGGCTCCCAAACCTTTTCCTCCAAGCTCCACGAACATCCACCTGGAAGTCAGCCCAGCATTCAAGCCCACCCAAAATACCATATGTCTAAATATTTCCAAGTTATAAATCAAGCTAAAAACCATCAAATACTGTCTGTCCTTCCCTCCCTCCTTGACAAAGGTAAGTTTATAACATCAGAATTGAAAAATGAGTGCAAAGCTATGGTTTTTGTATGGCTGAAAGTTGGCAAAATATCAAAAATGATTGATTTCGCATATCTTTAGCATATCTTAATGAGCTGAGGATGTCTGGGTGGGTAATAGGAAAAAGATACACCATAATTAATTAACTATTACAAATTAGTTCCATAAAATTTTATGCCTTGTCCTTCATTTCAGCAAGTCATTGTGTTTATAATCAATTTTCACAGTGACGCCAAATTTGGCAACTTTTTTGGTCTTTTTAAGACCACACCATCAGCATGTGGAGGTTCCCAGGCTAGGGGTCAAATTGGAGCTATAGCCACTGGCCTATGCCACAGCCACAGCCACACAGGATCTGAGCCATGTGACCCACACCACAGCTCACAGCAATGCCGGATCCTTAACCCACTGAGCAAGCTGAGTCTGCAACCTACACCACAGCTCACTGCAACGCCAGTTCCTTAACCCACTGAGCAAGGCCAGGGATCCAACCTGGGGATTGAACCTGCATCCTCATGGATGCTAGTCAGGTTCGCTAACCACTGAGCCATGACAGGAACTCAAATAAATAAAATTTTTAAAGCAAAACTTAGATAGGAAATGAATCATGAATCTTACATATCAAGCTCAAATAATTTTTTTGTCATTTATATTACATCTCATTGTATGTATTTATTTAGTCTTAATTTTTTTTTATTATTTTATTTTCCCACTGTACAGCAAGGGGGTCAGGTTATCCTTACATGTATACATTACAATTACAGTTTTTCCCCCACCATTTCTTCTGTTGCAACATGAGTATCTAGACATAGTTCTCAATGCTATTCAGCGGGATCTCCTTGTAAATCTATTCTAGGTTGTGTCTGATAAGCCCAAGCTCCCGATCCCTCCCACTCCCTCCCCCTCCCATCAGGCAACCACAAGTCTCTTCTCCAAGTCCATGATTTTCTCTTCTGAGGAGATGTTCATTTGTGCTGGATATTAGATTCCAGTTATAAGTGATATCATATGGTATTTGTCTTTGTCTTTCTGGCTCATTTCACTCAGGATGAGATTCTCTAATTCCATCCATGTTGCTGCAAATGGCATGATGTCATCCTTTTTTATGGCTGAGTAGTATTCCATTGTGTATATATACCACATCTTCCGAATCCAATCCTCTGTCGATGGACATTTGGGTTGTTTCCATGTCCTGGCTATTGTGAATAGTGCTGCAATGAACATGCGGGTGCATGTGTCTCTTTTAAGTAGAAGCTCAAATAATTTTAATGGGGTCCCAGATAATAAATTAGCACTGTCATTGGAGATACAAAATATTTTCACTTCATTATATAAATTCCTATCACTTATATAGTTATTTTTAGCTTCTTTTACAATATCTAAATCAACACAGTATTTCATAGGTCTTCTTTTAAAATTTTTCTGGACTGGGTTATGATAATGAAAAGTGAAAATAGCAATGTTCAAATTTCTCTCTGATCAAGATAATACCTTAATCTAGAATGGCCCATAAACAGTCTATAGAAACCAGTTTTTATATGGTCATAGATGCAGCTCGGATCCCACACTGCTCTGGCTGTGGTGTAGGCCAGCAGCTATAGATTCAATTTGACCGCTAACCTGGGAACTTCCATATGCTGTGGCAGCAGCAATAAAAAGAAAAAAAAAAGTGAAAAAAACAAACTTTAAATGGTTTAGGATTTAATTGTTTTTATTTCTGTTTTTGTAAATCTTTGATAACACTATTTATAGTAAACTGAAGCTCATAACAAATAAAGAACAGTGAAAATTCAAAATTGATTTCACTTTCTGCCAAAGCCCAAGATTTGCTCTTTAAGGATTTTGCCTTGTTCTGCTTCATTTTACTAGCATAGTTCATATCTTGTCTAAGTTAAATCTAGTTGCTTTAATGGTATTTCATTGGAATTCCCATTGTACGGCTAAAAGTATAAAGTCAGATTTGGTGTGTGTTCTCATCTAGATGTTCTAAATTTCAGCAATAACAATAAAATATATTGAAAGCAATGTATACACATTGCTTTGAGTTTTTCCAAGGAATGCCACTACTATCAGCACTGAAGCTACGTTTGTCTTTATTAAAATTCAAGCCTTTCTTCAGAGAATGCTTCTAGTATTTTTAGCTAAATTTCTGAATTGTTCACCTTTTTCTCTACAATCAAATTAGCATCATCATCATAGGCATACCCTCAAAAAAATCTTTTGTGGCTAAAATTTAAAGCTGTGTCTTCAGTTAAGACAAAAAACTGTATATTTCACAACAGATGTAAAACCAATAAAAGCCTAATTACTTTTACATTTTTTTCTGATAGTTTAGCATTGAGTATCATAAATATGTTATTCAACATGACTTTTGACTCAGCTCCAATCTAGCTGAACTGAGTAATATTTTCTTTCTTAAAAATTATATATGTCTTCTCAACAAAATATTAACAAACCAAATCCAACAATCCATAAAAAATCATATACCACTATCAAGTTGGATTCATCCTGGGGTCACAAAGATGGTTCAACATATTCAAATCAACACTACATCAACAGAAGACAAAACCACATGATCATCTCAATAGATGCAGAAAAAGCATTTGATAAAATTCAATGTCCATTCATAATAAAAACTCTTAGCAAAGTGGGTATAGAGGAACATATCTCAACATAATAAAAGCTATTTATGACAAACTCAACAGTAAAAAACTGAAAGTCTTCCCACTAAAATCTGGAACAAGACAAGGATGCCCACTCTCATCACTTCTATTCAATATAATATTAGAAGTCCAAGTGACAGCAGTCAGACAAGACATAGAAATGCAAGATATCCAAACTGGAAGAGAAGAGGTAAAATTGTCATTAGATATAGATGACATGATACTATATATAGAAAACCCTAAAGACACCACATGAAAAGTACTAGAACTACTAAATGAATTCAGCAAGGCAGCAAGATATGAAATTAACATACAGAAATTGGTTGCATTTATTTACACTAAAAGTGAAAGGGAGAGATTAAAAAAAAAATCACATCAGAGTTTCCATCGTAGCTCAGCAGTTAATGAACCCAACTAGCATCCATGAGGATGCAAGTTCGATCCCTGGCCTCACTCAGTGGGCTAAGGATTCAGTGTTCCATGAGCTGTGGTGTAGGTCACAGATGCGGCTCAGATCCCAAGTTGCTGTGGCTGTGGTATAGCCCAGCAGCTACAGCTCCGATTTGACCCCTAGCCTGGGAACCTCCATATGCGACAGGTGCAGCCCTAAAAAAAACCAAAAAAAAAAATCACATCAAAAAAATGACCTACCCAAGGAGGTGACGGACTTTATGCCAAGAACTATAAAACATTGATAAAGGAAAGTGAAGATGATTCAAATAAATGGAAAGACATCCCATGCTTTTGGATTGGAAGAATTAATATTGTTTAAATGGCCATACTACTCAAAGCAATCTAAAGATTTAATTGATCACTGTCAAATTACTGATTATATTTTTCATAGAACTAGGACAAATAATCCTAATATTTATATGGAACCATAAAAGATCCAGAATTGCCAAAGCAGTTCTAAGGAAAAAGTACAAAGCTGGAGGCATAATCTTCTCAGACCTCAGACAATACCACAAAGCTACAATAATCAAAACATTGTGGTAGTGGATAAAAACAGACACATGGATGAGTGCAACAGACTAGAGAGCCCAAAAATAAACCCGGATACTGATGGTCAGCTAATCTTCAACAAAGGAGGCAAGAGTATACAATGGAGAAAAGCCAGTCTCTTTAGCAAGTGCAATTGGGAAACCTGGACAGCCACATGTAAATCAATGAAGTTAGAAAATACCCTCACACCATACACAAAAAATAAATTCAAAATGGCTTAAAGATTTAAATATTAAACATGACACCATAAAACTCCTAAAAGAAACAAAGACATTTTCTGATAAATTGTACCAATGTTTCTTAGGTCAGTTTCCCAAGGCAATAGAAATAAAAGCAAAAATAAACAAGTGGGACTGAATTGAATTATAAGCTTTTGCAAAGCAAAGGAAACCATAAACAAAATGAAAAGACAAGTTACAGACTGGGAGAAAATATTTGCAAACCACGAGATCAACAAAGGATTAATTTCCAAAATATACAGTTCATACAATTCAGTAACAACAAAAACCCAGTTGAAGAGTTCCCGTCACGGCACAGTGGTTAAGGAATACGACTAGGAACCACGAGGTTGCGGGTTCGATACCTGGCCTTGCTCAGTAGGTTAAGGATCTGGCTTTGCAGTTAGCTGTGGTGTTGCAGACGCAGCTCGGATCCCTCATTGCTATGGCTCTGGCATAGGCCAGTGGCTACAGCTCCAATTAGACCCCTAGCCTTGGAATCTCCACATGCTGGCAGGAGTGGCCCCAGAAAAGGCAAAAAAAAAAAAAAAAAGACAAAAACCCAGTAGAAAGATAGGCAGAAGACCTAAATAGACATTTCACATTTGGTGCAGCTGCTATGGAAAACAGTATGGAGGTTCCTTAGAAAACTAGAGTTGCCGTATGATCCAACAATCCCACTCATGGGTATATATCCAGAGAAAACTATTATTTGAAAAGATATATACACCCCAATGTTCATAGCAGCACTATTTGCAATAGGCAAGACATGGAAGCAACCTCAATGCCAATCAACAGATGAATGGTTTAAAAAAGATGTAGTATACAGGGTATTCCCATCATGGCTCAGCATGAAACTGATTAGTATCCATGAGGACACAGGTTTGATCCCTGGCCTCAGTTCGTGGGTTAAAGGGTCTGGTGTTGCTGTGAGCTGTGGTGTAGTTCACAGACATGGCTTGGATCTGGCTTTGCTGTGGCTGTGGCGTAGACTGGCTGCTGCAACTCTGATTCTACCCCTAGCCTGGGAACTCCCATGTGCCATGGATGCAGCCCTAAAAAGACAAAAAATAAAAATAAATAAAGATGTTGTATATATACATATACACAATGAAATACTCTTCAGCCATAAAAAAGAATGAAATAATGCCATTTGCAGCAACATGGATGGACCTAGAGATTATCGTACTAAGTGAGGTAAGTCAGAAAGAGGGAGAGAGAGGACAAGATGGCGGAGGAGTAGGGGGACACGCTCGCCCTCTCCCACAAACACAACAAAAAAAGCACATCTACAGAATAAATGACTCGCACAGAACAGCAACCAATTGCTGGCAGAGGAACCTAAACTCCAATAACGGCAAGAAGTTCATGACATTACTGGGAAGAATGGGAGAAAAGAGGAGAGTGAGAGAAGGTGAATCCGAGCGGGACAGGCGCTCCCGAAAGGGAACTGCGGAGGAGAAAGGGATCCCGCACCCTGGAAAGTCACCTACCGGAGGAAAGGTCAAACAAACCGGAGGAATCTCCAGATGCAGAGAAGAGTGTAGCAGTAAGTTGGAGTACAGAAAAGCCGATCAAGAACCCAACAGACCATCTGAACTATGGGCACAGTCACCAAAAATTGAGACGCCTGGGTGGGGGCTGGGCACCGAGATCTCAGCTCCAGAGGTTAGACCCTGAGAACGGGCTGGGGGGGCGGGGTGGAGCGGAAACTGCTTGGGAGGTCTAGAAACCACTTGATGGGGCAGAGACTGCCTGGGGGACTAGAAAACAAAGCTGTCGCAGAGGAAGGGAACAATACTCTAGGGGCGGGGAAGTGGAAAGCCACATCAGAGGGAACCTGGGAGAAGAGCCTGGTCTGCACCCTTGCTGGGGAGGGGAGAGAAGAAGGGGTGGGTCCCCATAGAATACCCCCCACGCCACAGCAAGCTTACAGGCCCGCTAGCTAGCTGAAAGCTGTGCTTCCCAGTGCATCCCCTCCCCCCACCCCCACCACCCCCTACGCTCTCACCGGACCTGGGGCTGCCCGCCATCCAGGAGGGCTGGCCTCAACAATTGCCTGAAGCCTACCACCGCAGGGGCTGTCCCTGCACAGGCCTGCTTGCCCTTTGGAGGGGCTACACTTCCGCAGAGCAGCACCAAACACCACCAGCCCCCGAGAAAAGGCCTGCAGCCCAGGAAAGCTAGAACAAGCCTAGCCAGGCTGTGAATAGATCGGCCTAATTCTCCGACGGTTTTTCTGAGCTGGGCTGCCCCTGGGGAGGAGCCTCTTGGGTTTCCAACGGCCCTGCTACCCACCCAAGCCCCCAGGGGGTGCCCTAGTGGATCAGCTGCATAGGACTGACAGCTCCAGGCAGGACCTCCTGCAGCCCAAAAAAGCTGCAACAAGCCTGGCCGAGTCGGGAAAAGTTCTCAGATGGTTTTTCTGAGTCGGGCTGCCCTGGGGAGGAGCCTTTTGGGTCTCCAACGGCCCTGCTACACACCCAAGCCCCCAGGGGGTGCTGAGACCTAGTGGACCAGCTGCATAGGATTGCCAGCTCCAGGCAGGACCCCCTGCAGCCCAGAAAAGCTGCAACAAGCCTGGCCGAGTCGGGAAAAGATCTCAGACGGTCTTTCTGAGTCGGGCTGCCCTGGGGAGGAGCCTCTTGGGTTTCTAGTGGCCCTGCTACACGCCCAAGCCCCCAGGAGGTGCCCCACTCCCGCGGAATAGCTGCTCAGCACCACCAGCCCCCTGAAAGAGCCCCTGCAGCCCAGAAAAGCTGCAACAAGCTCGGCCAGACTGTGAAAAGATCCGCCTACATTCTCAGGCCGTCCTTCTGAGTTGGGCTGCCCTAGGGAAGAGCCTCTTAGGTTCTCAGTGACCCAGATAGCTGCTCCAGCACCCAGAGTGTGCTGCACTCCTGAGGAACAGCTGCCCAACACCGCCAACCCCCTGCAAGAACCCCACAGCCTAAAAACACCAGAGCAAGCTCTGCATGGCCAAGTGAAATCTGCTACCATCGCGGTGTGGACCTCCCAGTCCTGTCTGCCCTCAGGAAGTCCTCCTTTGCTTCAAAGAAACACTGTTAGCCCCATCAACACTCCAGAAAAGCCACACTGCCTCAAAAAAGATTGACCAACAACACCAGCCCTCAGGAAATATTCCACGGCAGTGACAAGGCAAACACTGCCCGATAACGGAGAGTACAACTCCCTCAGGAGAAAGAAAACAACAAGCAAGATGAAGAAACCACCCCCAGTCAAACCAACAGGAGAACTCACCTAAAACAGTCAACAATGAAACCGATCTCTGAAGTCAGACAGACCTGGAGTTCAAAAGAGAAATAGTGAAAATACTGAAGGAATTAAGAGAAGATATGAACAGTAATGCAGATACCCTCAGAAAGGAACTAGAAAATACAAGAAGGAGCCAAGAAAAACTAGAACATTCATTTGCAGAGATGCAAACTGAACTAGGGGCAGTAAAAACCAGAATGAATAATGCAGAAGAACGAATCGGTGATATGGAAGATAGAATAATGGAAATCACTCAATCTGGTCAACAGACAGAAAACCAAATCAAAAAACTGGAAATCAATATAAGAGACCTATGGGATAATATAAAGCGGGCCAATCTACGCATAATAGGAATTCCAGAAGGAGTAGAAAAAGATAAGGGGATGGAAAATATATTTGAAGAAATTATCAATGGAAACTTCCCAAATCTAAAGGATATTGGGTTCAAGATACAAGAAGCACAGAGGGCCCCAAACAAACTGAACCCAAACAGACCCACACCAAGACACATCATAATACACATGGCAAAAGTTAGTGATAAAGAGAGGATCCTAAGGGCAGCAAGAGAAAAACAGAATGTTACCTACATGGGAACCCCCATAAGAATATCAGCTGATTTCTCTACAGAAACACTACAGGCCAGGAGGGAATGGCAAGAGATATTTCAAGTGCTAAAAGGAAAAAATATGCAACCTAGAATACTCTATCCAGCAAGAATATCATTTAAAATAGAAGGGGAAATAAAAATTTTTCCAACAAACAAAAACTTAAAGAATACAGAAACACAAAACCCAGGTTAAAGGAAATATTGAAAGGGCTTCTCTAAACCAAAAAGAAAGGAAGGAAAGGGAAGAAAAAAGAAAAGGAAAAAAAAAAGAAGAAGAAGAAGAAGAGGAAGAACTAGGACTGAGGAAACCGCAATCAGAGAGCAGTCACTCAAATAAGCCAGCATACAGATTTAATCATGAACATGCTTCAAACAAAATAAAATTAAAAAGAAAAAAATAAAAAAGAGTCATCAAAACCATAAAATGTGGGCAAGGAATGTTAGGAAGTAAATAACACTTTTTGTTTGTTTGTATGTTTCTCTTCTTAATTTTAATATAGTAATGAAGTGTTTGAACTTACAGGACCATCAGGCTAAAACACACAATTATGGGAAGGGGTTAGCATACTTAAAAAACAGGGCAACCACAAGCCAAAACCAAATATTGCATTTGCAAAAAATGAAAAAAAAAATACACTCAAGCAGATAATAACAGGAGACCATCCAACCAAAAAAAAAAAAAAAAGAAAGGAAGAATGGAGAACCATAGAATCAACTGGAATACAAGGTTGAAATGGCAATAAATAATCATCTATCAATTATCACCTTAAATGTCAATGGACTGAATGTCCCAATCAAAAGACACAGAGTGGCTGAGTGGATAAAAAGGCAAAAACCTTCAATATGCTGCCTACAAGAAACTCATCTTAGGACAAAAGATACATATAGATTGAAAGTGAGGAGTTCCCGTCGTGGCGCAGTGGTTAACGAATCTGACTAGGAACCATGAGGTTGCGGGTTCGGTCCCTGCCCTTGCTCAGTGGGTTAACGATCTGGCGTTGCCGTGAGCTGTGGTGTAGGTTGCAGACGCGGCTCGGATCCCGAGTTGCTGTGGCTCTGGCGTAGGCTGGTGGCTACAGCTCCGATTCAACCCCTAGCCTGGGAACCTCCATATGCCGCGGGAAGCGGCCCAAGAAATAGCAACAACAACAACAACAAAAGACAAAAAAAAAAAAGAAAGTGAAAGGGTAGGGAAAAATATTTCACGCCAATAGACATGACAGAAAAGCAGGAGTCGCAACACTCATATCAGACAAAATAGACTTTAAAACAAAAGACATAAAGAAAGACAAAGAAGGACACTATTTAATGATTAAGGGATCCATCCAAGGAGAGGATGTTACTATCGTTAAAATATATGCCCCAAATATAGGAGCACCCAGATACATACAACAAATATTAACAGACATAAAGGGAGATATTGATGAGAATACAATCATAGTAGGAGACCTTAATACCCCCCTCACATCAATGGACAGATCCTCTAGACAGAAAACCAATAAAGCAACAGAGATCCTAAAGGAAACAATAGAAAAGTTAGACTTAATTGATATCTTCAGGACACTACATCCAAAAAAAAGCAGAATACACATTCTTCTCAAATGCTCATGGAACATTCTCAAGAATCAACCACATATTGGGACACAAAGCTAACCTCAATAAATTTAGGAGCATAGAAATTATCTCAAGTATCTTCTCTGACCACAATGCCATGAAATTAGAAATCAACCATGGGAAAAGGAAAGAGAAAAAACCTACTACATGGAGACTAAACAACATGCTACTAAAAAACCAATGGGTCAATGAGGAAATCAAGAAAGAAATTAAAAACTACCTTGAAACAAATGATAATGAAGACACAACCTCTCAAAACCTATGGGATGCTGCAAAAGCAGTGCTCAGAGGGAAATTTATAGCAATACAGGCCTTTCTCAAAAAAGAAGAAAGATCCCAAATGGACAACTTAACCCTCCACCTAAACGAATTAGAAAAAGAAGAACAAAAAAGTCCTAAAGTCAGCAGAAGGAAGGAAATTATAAAGATCAAAGAAGAAGTCAATAAAATAAAGACTCAAAAAACAATAGAGAAAATTAATAAAACAAAGAGCTGGTTCTTTGAAAAGGTGAACAAAATTGCCAAACCCCTGGCCAGACTCACTAAAAAGAGGATAGAAAGAACCCAAATAACCAAAATTATAAATGAAAAAGGAGAAATCACAACGGATACAGCAGAAATACAAAAAACCATAAGAGAATACTATGAACAACTATACGGCAACAAGTTTGACAATCTGGAAGAAATGGACAATTTTCTAGAATCTTACAGCCTGCCAAAACTGAATCAAGTAGAAACAGACCAACTGAACAGACCTATCACTAGAAATGAAATTGAAGAGGTCATAAAATCACTCCCTACAAATAAAAGTCCAGGACCAGATGGCTTCACAGGTGAATTTTATCAAACATATAAAGAGGAATTGGTGCCCATCCTCCTTAAACTCTTTCAAAAGGTTGAAGAAGAAGGAATACTCCCAAAGACATTCTATGAGGCCACCATCACCCTCATTCCAAAACCAGACAGAGATACCACCAAAAAAGAAAACTATTGCCCCGTATCATTGATGAATATAGATGCAAAAATTTTCAACAAAATCTTAGCCAACCGAATCCAACAACATACCAAAAAAATTATACACCATGACCAGGTTGGGTTCATCCCAGGTTCACAAGCATGGTTCAACATATGCAAATCAATCAGCATCATACACCACATTAACAAAAAAAAAGTCAAAAATCATATGATCATCTCAATAGACGCAGAAAAAGCATTTGACAAAGTTCAACATCCATTCATGATCAAGACCCTCGCCAAAGTGGGTATAGAGGGAACATTCCTGAATATCATCAAAGCCATTTATGATAAACCCACAGCAAATATAATACTCAATGGGGAAAAACTGAAAGCCTTCTCACTCAAATCTGGAACAAGACAGGGATGCCAACTCTCACCACTGCTCTTCAACATAGTTTTGGAAGTCCTAGCCACAGCAATTAGACAAACAAAAGAAATAAAAGGCATCCATATAGGAAGAGAAGAGATAAAACTGTCACTGTATGCAGACGACATGATACTCTACATAGAAAACCCTAAGGACTCAACCCCAAAACTACTTGAACTGATTAATAAATTCAGCAAAGTAGCAGGATATAAGATTAACATTCAGAAGTCAGTTGCATTTCTGTATACCAGCAATGAAATATTAGAAAAGGAATACAAAAATACGATACCTTTTAAAATTGCACCTCACAAAATCAAATACCTCGGAATACACCTGACCAAGGAGGTAAAGGACCTATATGCCGAGAACTATAAAACCTTAATCAAAGAAATCAAAGAAGATGTAAAGAAATGGAAAGATATTCCATGTTCCTGGATTGGGAAAATCAATATTGTAAAAATGGCCATACTACTCAAAGCAATTTACAGATTCAATGCAATCCCTATCAAATTACCCATGACATTTTTCACAGAACTAGAACAAACAATCCAAACATTTATATGGAACCACAAAAGACCCAGAATCGCCAAAGCAATCCTGAGAAACAAAAACCAAGCAGGAGGCATAACTCTCTCAGACTTCAAGAAATACTACAAAGCCACAGTCATCAAAACAGTGTGGCTGTGGTACCAAAACAGACAGACAGACCAATGGAACAGAATAGAGAATCTGGAAATAAACCCGGACACCTATGGTCAGTTAATCTTTGACAAGGGAGGCAAGAACATAAAATGGGAAAAGGAAAGTCTATTCAGCAAGCATTGCTGGGAAACCTGGACAGCTGCATGCAAAGCAATGAGACTAGAACACACCCTCACACCATGCACAAAAATAAACTCCAAATGGCTGAAAGACTTAAATATATGACAGGACACCATCAAACTCCTAGAAGAAAACATAGGCAAAACACTCTCTGACATCAACATCATGAATATTTTCTTAGGTCACTCTCCCAAAGCAATAGAAATTAGAGCAAAAATAAACCCATGGGACCTCATCAAACTGAAAAGCTTTTGCACAGCAAAGGAAACCCAAAAGAAAACAAAAAGACAACTTACAGAATGGGAGAAAATAGTTTCAAATGATGCAACTGACAAGGGCTTAATCTCTAGAATATATAAACAACTTATACAACCCAACAGCAAAAAAGCCAATCAATCAATGGAAAAATGGGCAAAAGACCTGAATAGACATTTCTCCAAAGAAGATATACAGATGGCCAACGAACACATGAAAAAATGCTCAACATCGCTGATTATAAGAGAAATGCAAATCAAAACTACCATGAGATACCACCTCACACCAGTCAGAATGGCCATCATTAATAAATCCACAAATAACAAGTGCTGGAGGGGCTGTGGAGAAAAGGGAACCCTCCTGCACTGTTGATGGGAATGTAAACTGGTACAGCCACTATGGAGAACAGTTTCGAGATACCTTAGAAATCTATACATAGAACTTCCATATGACCCTGCAATCCCACTCTTGGGCATATATCCGGACAAAACTCTACTTAAAAGAGACACATGCACCCGCATGTTCATTGCAGCACTATTCACAATAGCCAGGACATGGAAACAACCCAAATGTCCATCGACAGATGATTGGATTCGGAAGAAGTGGTATATATACACAATGGAATACTACTCAGTCATAAAAAAGAATGACATAATGCCATTTGCAGCAACATGGATGGAACTAGAGAATCTCATACTGAGTGAAATGAGCCAGAAAGACAAAGGCAAATACCATATGATATCACTTATAACTGGAATCTAATATCCAGCACAAATGAACATCTCCTCAGAAAAGAAAATCATGGACTTGGAGAAGAGACTTGTGGCTGCCTGATGGGAGGGGGAGGGAGTGGGAGGGATTGGGAGCTTGGGCTTATCAGACACAACTTAGAATAGATTTACAAGGAGATCCTGCTGAATAGCATTGAGAACTTTGTCTAGATACTCATGTTGCAACAGAAGAAAGGGTGGGGGAAAAAATGAAATTGTAATGTATACATGTAAGGATAACCTGACCTCCTTGCTGTACAGTGGGAAAATAATATATATATATATATTAAAAGCAAAAAAAAAAAAAAAAAGAAAGAGGAAGACAAATGCCATATACTATCACTTATATGTGGAGTCTAAAATATGACACAAATGAACTTATTCACAAAACAGAAACACGCTTAAAGACATAGAAAACAAAATTATAGTTACCACAGGGAAAGGGAGCAAGAGAAGGAAAATTAGGAGTTTGAGATGAGCACATACAAACTAATACATATAAAATAGATATACAACAAGGTCCTACGGTAAACTATATTCAATATCCTGTAATGAACCATAATGGAAAAGAATATGAAAAAGAATGTGTGTGTATATATCTATATACAATACATTCTGAATTGCTTTGCTGTACACCAGAAACTAACACAACACTATAAACTGTACATCAAAAAATGTTATGTTTTTATTGTTTTATTATCCATTGATTTAGTAATCTCTTTTTAAACCTCCATCCTCAATAATGATTATTTGGTTCTTTTTAAATCGCTTTCATATTTGATCATTCTAGTAGAAAATTTTTAAGTCATTTATAAGACCCAGACAACTTTACATTGTTTTCTGTAAAGACTATGCTATTACCATGAAAAGCATAGTTTTTTGCCTAAATATTGGACATATAAGTATTTTTCTTTTAAAAACATCACACCAGTGTTTTGTGTTAGTGCTTACTTTTCTTTGTTGAATACTATTAACTGTTTGCTGCTGATTCACATTTATTTTTCTTTAACAATTGCTTGGGTGATTTTTTGTGTGTATGCAAGTGATTTACCTCTTCTGGATGTAAATATCTTCTTTACCCAAAGCTAACCTTCAAGATTGACTGTAATTGGTACAGAATGAACAAAATGTAGTCTTTGAACTTAATATATAAAAGCCAGTTTCTACCATTTCTTTCTCCAAATGAAAGAATATTGGTATGAGGAGTTCCCGTTATGGCTCCATAGGTTAAGAACATGACAGTGTCCAGTGGGTTTGATCCCTGGCCTTGCTCAGTGGGTTAAGAATTGATGTTGCCTTAAGCTTAGGTGTAGTTTGCAGATGTGGCTTAGATCTGGTGTTGCTATGGCTGTGGCATAGGCCACAGCTGCAGAACCAATTTGACCCCTAGCCTGGGAAATTCCATGTGTTGCAGGTGTGGCCATAAAAAGAAAAAAAAAAAAAAAAAGAATGTTGGATGTTGGTATAAAAGTTTTCGAAATGTTAAATTTATCTTCCAGTGTTTATCCAAGCAAGATCTGTAGCCATTCCTTTGGATGAAACTACATTTTGAGGAAACTTTCTCCTGCAGTGAGAAGGACATGATGGGCCATTTTCCAGAACAAGTCTCCCACAAGTGCAGTAAAGCCCCAAAATTTCCCTTCATTGTTCTCCTCCCATTGGGCTAGTTTCATGAATGTAATTTTCTTCATGTCTCCTAGGCAGACATAAATTACATATCTGGCTTCTGAGTTGTAAATTCAATATGAATAATTCCCTTTTACATTCTCATTGTTTTGATCACTAATTAAATCTCCATTAAATACATAATTTGTAAGGTTCTATAAACTTTTTATGGGATAGTCCAACAAAAGCCTACTCACTTCTACAGTTTTTAAAGATTGAAGTAGATCCCCTCTTTGGCAATTTTCTGTTTGTTTTTAGCTTCTGAGATTTTATTTTATTTTATTTATTTATTTACTTATTTATTTATTTATTTGCCAAACCCACAGCATATGGACATTCATGAGCCAGGGATCAAATCTAAGTTGAAGGTGTGACATAAGCACACACCTGTGGCAACACTGAATCCTTAACACACTCCTAGCTTCTGAGCTTACTCTCCTATTTTCTATTCTTATCACAGTCTTGACATACTCATTCTATTCATTGTCAATGATAAAAAGATTAACATAAAATGTGATTCTCTTCAAATTTGCCCCATTGAGTAAATCTCATCAAAAATGTAAAAAAAGATGGAGTTCCCGTTTTGGCACAGCAGAAACGAATCTGACTAGGAACCATGAGACTGCAGGTTCCATCTCTGGCCTTGCTCAATGGGTTAAAGATCTGGCATTGCTGTGAACTGTGGTGTAGGTCACAGACGCAGCTCAGATCTGGCGTGGCTGTGGCATAGGCCAGCAGCTGTAGCTCTGATTTGACTCATAGCCTGGGACCCTCCATATGCTGCGGGTCGGCCCTAAAAAGCAAAAAAAAAAAAAGGGAAAAAAGAAAATGTAAAATTGTGTTCACCTATATTTTAAATTTATTTTCATAATATTTTAATATATAAATTATTCATTAAATGTATTGGAAAAACACAAATTATAATTAATGAATATAAAATTTTTAATGGTAATATTTTAGTTTGAATTTCTGAAATTTAATTTAACTATACTTAGCATTTTTATAAAAATAAAGCATTCTTTTGGTTGTTGTTTTCCAGCTGTATCCGTGGCATATGGAATTTCCCAGGCAGGGACCAAATCCAAGCCACATCTGTGGCCTACGCCACAGCTATGGCAACGCTGGACTGGCTGGGAATGGAGCTGGCAACACCAGAGATGAGCCAGATCACTCACGCCCTGCGCCATAGCAAGAACTAAGTATCCTTTATTTTTAAGTTGCAATAAAACATTACAATTCTAGCATGCAAAGTCTATCTGGTTTCCTGCTCATACAAAGAATACATATGATGTCTCCTATGTGATACATGTGGATATATACAAATCTAAGAGTAATATGAATTGTTTAGGGTTGCAAATATTCCTCAGACATTGAATATATGCAATTGTTGCAAATATTAATATCATGCTAATTCTTGGACCAGAAATTGGAAATTAAAGAGAAGCAAGAAAATGGATACTGAGCACATCTGGAAAAAGATACTTGGAAAGAATCAATGGCATTTACGATATCTAAGATGAATATTTTCACAAGTTAATCCAAGCTAATCAGTTTTTCCCACCTAAGGGCTTCTGCCACCAGAATCCTCCTTGCACTTCTGATATTGGTGGCAACACAGCACCGAAGTTTTCTCACATCAAATCCAGCCATCTTGTGGCATAGGCCAGCAGCTGTAGCTCTGATTCCAAGCCTTGGAACTTCCATATGCCATGGGTGTGGCCCTAAAAAGCAAAAGCAAAAAAAAAAAAAAAAAAAAAAAAAAAATCCAGCCATCTTTCCTTCCAAGCACATACTACCAGGGACAAAAAGAGAAGCATTTGCTGGAGCCTGAATGGTGTTTGAGAGTTTCAGGTCATACTGGCCAATGTTAAGTGCCACACCTGAGTGACGTCTTTCTATGTGTTTGCAACAAGTGGGACCTCCTGCCTGGGGCCAGCAGTCCCACTCTAACCCCTGGTCTCACCTCCCACCAGGAGAAAGGCACTGCCTTACCTTGCCCCAGGGAGCCCTGGAGTCATCTGCCACACCCTAACACAGCATTCCTGGGAGTCTGTGGCTCTACCAGAAATCCCAGCCTGTCCCTGGCTTGACTCTGCCCTGCTCTGCCTCAAGAATATACACTCTTCAATACCATTTGAGAACTTGTCACTTCCCCAAGGTTCTGCACTTCTGCCTTAATAGCAACTGCCCAAGGAACCCGCACAGACTGACACCCAGGCAGGCTAACAATGTGATTACTGTTCAACATTTTAGTTTAGTTTTGTTTTAGTTTTATTTTAGTTTAGTTTTGTTTTTTTAATATTTGGAAGCAGTATAGGAGTTCCCATTGTGGCTTAGCAGGTTAAGAACCCGATTAGTACCCATGAGGATGTGAGTTCGATCCCTGGCCTCCTCCAGCGTTGCCACAAGCTGCAGCAGAGGTCATAGATGCAACTCCAATCTGGCGTTGCTGTGGCTCTGGCTGGCCTGGGAACTTCTATATGCCATGGGTGTGGCCCTAAAATCATTTCCTTCCAATGAAAGAAAGAAAAGGGAGGAAGGAAGGAAGGAAAGAAAGGGGAAGGAAGGAAGGAAGGAAGGGAGGGAGGGAGGGAAAGAGAAAAAAAGAGAGAGAGAAAGAAAGAGAAAGAAAGAAAGAAAGAAAGAAAGAAAGAAAGAAAGAAAGAAAGAAAGAAAGAAAGAAAGAAAGAAGGGAGGGAGGGAGGGAGGGAGGGAGGGAGGGAGGGAGGGAGGGAGGGAGGAAGGAAGGAAGGAAGGAAGGAAAAAAGAAAGAAAGGAAGAAAGGCACTTGAATTTGGACCCAGAATAGCAGACGGGTTAATGGCAGGAACTCTGTAGTCCTGGCGCCTGGGTAGGCATTCCAGCTCTGACACTTAAAACCCGTATGACTTGAAGTCAGGTTACTTATTCTTTCTGAACCTTAATTTTCTTTTCTGTAGTTTGGGAATAAAAATACCAATTTCACAGCATTGCTGTGGGCCATTGAAATGACATATGGAAAGTACCTGGCACATAGTAAGTATTCCATAGCTATTTTTTAATTATTTGCTTGACATCTGGTTATATGTTTATTTTATATTAATAAAAGCATTATACTTCTTTCTTCAGGCTTAAGACATGATACATATCACAAGTAATTTTCCAAAGTAAAAAAATCTATTGAAGAGTCATATTAAAGCATTTTTGATTTGCATAATAAAGTCAATCATTTATAACTAGCAAATGTATTGGTCCAGTTTGTCTCACAATTATAGCAACTGTAAAAGTTGACATCCAGCAAATATGAAAGTCTAGACTCAGGGTTTAAAGTGCCATGCAAATAAAACATTATATTCGCCTATGTGGGAACCTGAGTGTGATATTGTGATTTATCATAAGAAATAGTCTTTGTCCTAGTTCCTGGTATAAAGCTCCTAAAACTCGGAATTTCCTAAATGATAAGAGCAATAACGATGCTTTGAGATTTATAACAAACCCCCTTTAACCACACCAGTCTTTATGCAAATGAGGTGACTTTTCCAAAACACCTAAGGTAGGTACTGGTTGCCATGGGAACCAACTTTGTGATTTGAGGATTGGACCTTTTAGTTCCACTGCCCTGACCTCTGGAGAGGGGGAGAGGGGCTGGAGTTTGAGTTCAATCACCAATGGCCAATGATTTAATTGATCATGCCTATGCATGAAACTTCCATAAAAACCCAAAGGATGGGGTTCCAGAGGGTAGTGAACACATGGAGATTCAGGGAGTGGGGGCCTGCTCATGGAAGGTATGGAAGCTCTCTGCCCCTTCCCACATACCTTGCTCTATGCACCTCTTTCATCTGGCAGTTCCTGAGTTGTAGCCTTTTATAACCAACTGATAATCTAGTAAAATGTTTCTCTGAATTCTGTGAGCTACTCTAGCTAATTAATCAAATGCAAGGGGGGCGGTTAGTAGAACCTCTGATCTATAGACAGGAGGTCAGAGACACAGGTGACAACTTTGACTTGCAGTTGGCATCTGAAGCGGTGGGGAGACAGTCTTGTAGGACTAAGCTCTTAACCTGTGGGATGTGACGCTATTTCCCAGTAGAGAGTGTCAGAAATGAGTTGAATTGTAGGATGCCCCACACATTGGAATTGGGACAGAATTATATTGAGTTAACAGGCAACATATCTGTGATGTGGTCCACCAATGTATGGATACCCCTATAGACCACCAACCCCTCTTCCTGCCCTTGGACCTGGTTTCTCTCAGCCCCTACCTTCCACAGCCACCGCCCATAACCCAGGGGCGGGGGACATGAACCAAGTCAGCACCCTCCAACAGGCCATGCCCTTCTGGGCCCATCACTAAAGCCCCATTTCTAGCACTACTTTCCACTTGGGTTTGGTTCTGTTGGTTGTTATTGTTTCCAACTTACTCTGAAACTGCTAAGAACATATGCTTACAGGTTTGCCATACCAAATACCTCAAACATAGAACACTACTCAACTGTACCTCCAAGAAAAATACCTATTGCCTCAGCAAGCAAGTGTTCCAGTGCTGGGCTCTGTGTCTGCAGGAAACCCAATAGGTCAGAGGCATCCATTTAGTGAAAGAAAAACCAATCAAACCAGTTGTTTGGCATCATGTGGACCAAGTACAAATAAGCTAGTAAACAGATGGTGACCCAAAGAAAGAAAGGCAACACGTTTGCACAAGCTGCATGTCTTAGTCCATGCCTGTGAGGGGCTAGGGCTACCTTAAAATCTCCAAGTAATCTGACCAGTTTCCCCATTAAGATGCCAATGGTTTTCAACCAAAGAAGCCCTCCGAAGTTGTGAGAGTGCTCCCATGGTAGGAAAAGATTCTGTGTGATCACCTGGGAATCAACTGTCAATATCTACATCTTTGTCCCAGATTTGGAATCTAAAAGGGGGATCTTTTGCTTAACATTTTATAATGAAAGGATACTAGGTAAAGACATGTTCTCCAATGTGCTGAGATGTAGACTCCAGCGAGCCAGGAGCACTATCTCACAGTTTTCCCAAGTTCAGCTGACTCCTGAAAGGGAGCTTTAATATATGTAGTCTTATTGTCCATCAGTGGCCTTTGGCCTTTGTCTCCTTTCTCCTTCTCTTTGTTTTCTTAGTACCAGACATGGCTCCTCCAAATGATGGATATGGCTGAGAAATGTGCATGTTGTTTCTTTGCAAAAGAATTATGTTTCTCCTTATTACATGTAAAAACATGAGCTGTACAATTTATCAGTCTTCTTAGTACCTTGCTATTCTTGCTTACTGCTTTTCTGAATAGTTTTCATGTCCCAAGAGGCAATATTATCCCTAATCATAAATTTAACTTACACTCCATTTATTCCTCCCAGAGTTATTTTAAAGGATTTTGAACAAGTGACATGACTTTCTCCCTGTTAGTTTCCCTTATAAAAAAAAAAAAAAAAAAATCTTGCTTCTAGCTTGACCTTTGTCTTCTAAAGCTTTGTATTCTGAACACATATCCAACTGCCTCAGGTGAATATTATACATACTCCTCCTGTTGTTTGGCGGTGTCTCAATCATAAAGAAAATCTTACCAAAAATGCAAAATAATATTACCACCATATTTAAAACTACTAATTTGGAACCAGCATTAAATTGCTATTCAAACAGAGTGCATAGATTTGGCCTCAATTTTCTCACATTGAGAATGATCGGGTTCATTATAATTTAGAGACAGCCTCTAAGGTTCTTTCCTGCTCAAACGTCCATTTGTTCTTAATTACTCTCACAGGCAAAGGCAGCAGGAATCTGCCAGAGACCAGAGAAATCACTGAACCAAGAGGGGGAAGTGTGACAAAAAGAAAACTGTCCCAGTTCCAGGTGGGAAGGTTGTCTGGTCCAAGGTGTGGGCACCAGCTGGGGAAAGATATTGCTCCCCTTTCTGCTCTTTATAGCCAAAAATACCACCACACACGCACAGCCCCCCACACACACACCATATACAGATACTGCACACACACCCCACTCATCACACACACACCACACACCACAAGCACCCACAAAAAGAGTTAGCTGAGATCCATCCTTAGTTTCCACTCTTGAACCTTGATGTGGAAACTGCTAAGGAGGTGGGAGTTGGGGGTAGCCAGTGAATAAGAAAATAGAAACAGCCTTGGTATGGGGGTCCCTCAGAAACTCACAAGATGTCTTTTTAGTCCTGGACTGGTTTTCTGCTGTGCATGAAAGGAAGAGCTGTGGCAATGCCTGGGGGCGAAGCCTCAAGGAGGCAGTTGCCAGGGACAGCAGAAACCAAGGTGGCATGGGGAGAGTGTCGAGGTAGGGAGGGTGGCAGAGGAAGGAGAGCTAGTGAGCACGCTCAGGACTCCAGGGTGGGAAGGTCCTGCTCTGGG
Organism: Sus scrofa; assembly: GCF_054392235.1. Taxonomy (NCBI): domain Eukaryota; kingdom Metazoa; phylum Chordata; class Mammalia; order Artiodactyla; family Suidae; genus Sus; species Sus scrofa. The sequence goes on along the minus strand of NC_139385.1, from coordinate 110,650,000 downwards.
ATGCTCCTTACCTAAACTCAGAGAATCATCCTGGACCCAAAAGGAAGTTGCTGCCTGGACTGGCCAGAGCTGCCCATGGCCCAAGGATGGGTGTGGGCTCATCCCCGTGGTGCTGTGTGTGCAGAGGTAGAAGGAGTTAGCTCACCTCCAGCAGGGCAGCCAGTGTCTATAGCCACAGTCACAAACATCCCACAAATGACCACTTCAATGAGAGTTTTTAACACTTGGGTTCTCAAACCTTAAGAAATTCTCCACCCTTCAATTTCTCAAAGTCAGTCTCATTTGGGCATTTAATAGAAGGTCAAGAAGTTTTGCCACCTACATCAGAGACATTCAGCTTTTCTTCCCTCCTCTTCCTTTTAAAATGAAATCCAAACCCCAGTGGTTTCACTGCCTGGGAGAATGCTGTGCCACACACAACATCTGTAAGCAGTTAATTTTCCAAATGGGAGACGGTCACCACAGATGCAGACCTTTTAAAAATAAACGCTAGAAAAATATTTCTCCAGCAAAAATGAAAGCCTAGATCCAGGCATGGGTGGGAGGGAGCTGTGCTAGGACAAGATCCAGTTTGGGTAGATCAAAGCCGCATCCTAGCTTGCCCGGCTGCACAAAAGCAAGGGAATTGCAACCACAGAATTTCAGCACAAAAGGGACCTTGGGGGGATAATGCAGCCTCAGTACAGATGAGGAAGTTAAGTTTTGGGGTGGGATGTGAGCCCTTAACTGTGTTGGAGCTAGAACCCAGGCTGAGAGCTTTGTGATCTATTATAAGCCTCACTCCTATTTGAACACTTTAGTTTTCTCCTTCTTAGGAAAATAAAGACCCTCTGGCTTTTAAATGATTACCTTTAATCCCTATTTGGAGCCCATTTGAGGTGGAGGGGGCTCTCATCCTGAGGATGGGTGTTTCTGCCCCCTCATCCTTCACCCCCCGCCACCCCGCCAACCCATACACACACCTCTCACCCTCCCCTGCAGCTGCAGTGGCAAGTGATGAGAAGCCAGGACCCTACAGAGCCCACAGCAAGGATAAGAGCTTCATTTGGGCAGCTGCTGCTTATCTATTTCATGGGACAAGGTGGCCAGGCTTGAGGATCTCATGCCTTGCTGTTGAAGAAAGCCCAGTCATCATGACCAGCACGAGGTAGAGGGAATCGGAGGCAGGGCAGGCTGGAGATCAAATTGCACCCACGTCTTACCACAGCCACCTTCTCCCCCCACCCCAAAAGAAATAGGGTGCCTCTGGCCAGCACCAAGTAGATCCCCACAGAGTGGAATGGCGCAGACTAGGCATTCAGTATATAGCAGGTGTTTAGGGCTGAAATGGAATAGAGGATATTTGAGAGACAAATGGTACAAGGAACGAATATACTGATCCTGTCCAGGTGACCCCCTTGGACAATGCTAACTCGTCATGATTTATCAGCTCGTAAAGCCATATTGCCAGTGTAGCCATATTATCCCTACAGGATGGTTTCCTGCAGCAAGTTTTCAAAAGGCAGAAGCTGCATTCAAAGAAAAAGTGAAAGGAATAGATAAAGAAAAGGACAGAAGATAAGAACTGTGGGCAGTGGGGGCTCTGGGTCACCAGGTTGGCAGACCTGGGAAGCCACGGAGGTGGGGACAGTGGAGAGCCCAGGTGTGGCCGCCACCAGGGGGCACTGCTGCCCCATCCACGGCCCTGGGGCAGGCGGAGACTCCAGGGGGCTTCTGTTCCTCCCCTACCCCACTCTAAGCCCTAGACTTTTCCTTAAGGCTTTGAGAGCTCCTGTCCTGGGCCCACGGAGTTGTCTCAGAGGACTCTGGAGGGACCCTTCCCTGTGAGCCTTTTTCTGAGAGGGAGCAGCAGGAGCTGGCCAGGGAGCCATGTGGATGACAGGGACACCAGGTGGGGAGAGAAAAGCCCTCCTGGATTTGCACTCAGTTCTGTTCCCTATTGGAGGCCAGGACCCTGACGGAGTGAGCACCGCCAGAGGGCCTGGGGGCAGCAGGGGTCCTCTGGTGCTCCGAAGCTCTGTTTCCCTGGCACATGCCTGAGCTGGAGTACTCACCTTGGCTCTTCGTGTCAAATCACGAATTCAGGGAGGACTGAAAGGTAAGTCAGAGTGCAGGTGTCTACCCACAGTAAACCCCGGAGGGACTCCCTGTGGCCAACAGGGGCTGGGATTTGCACTTAGATGCACAGAATCTGAGCTGGGCAGTGCATTTTCCTAGGACCATTTGCAGCAACTCCTGTTCCCTTCTGTCTGAGGCCTGGCACCTGTTGTCTAGAATCAGCATTTACCCGCAGACACCCTGACAAATTCTATAGTCTCCCGGCTTCTCTGTTTTCAGTTCTGCTCCTCAGACAACCCAAGCTCCCATCTCTACAACTTTCTTCATGTTACCTTGTCCAAGGTGGTGGCTTAGCAGACATTAGTTACAGTGCAGGTCCACTGATATTGTGAGAGGAGATTGGGGGGCATGTGGGCCTCCCAAGTTTAAACCACATTTCAGGATGATTCCCCCACAAACTTAGACATCCTTTCAAAAGGTATTATTGGTCTTCTTGGTTTTCTAGGAGCATGAAAGAGGCAGGCTTTTTTTTTTTTTTTTTTTTTTTTTTTTTCGGCTTTTTAGGGTCACACCCGTGGTATATGGAAGTTCCCAGGCTAGAGGTCCAATCAGATCTGTGGCTGCTGGCCTATGCCAGAGCCACAGCAACACAGGATCTGAGCCACAACTGCAAACTACACCACAGATCATGGCAACACCAGATCCTTAACCCACTGAACAAGGCCAGGGATCAAACCTGCATCCCATGGATGCCAATTAGATTCGTTTCCTCTGAGCCACAACAGGAACACCCACGAAAGGGGCAGGTTTAAGGAACCAAGTGTGTTGGGACTCTGGGCTCATCCTTTTAGCCATGGAGGTCACTCCTATGAGGATGCTGAGCTATGCAAGGCAAGATCAAGTGTGGTTACTGTGGGTAACAATTGAGGGTCTAGTCCCACTGAGACAAGAGGAGATGCCAGCAGAGTCCAGGCTCTGGTGGGACCCTGTGCTGTCCAGATCCCCCCAGCAGAGTGATGTGCCCCGGGAAGACCACCAGCCCCAAACTGAGTCTCCGGGAAAAAGGGGCAGGGTCTCGAATATACTAGACAAGACTATAGTCTGACTGTGGATTCAGAATCACTGCTGACACCATTGGGGGGGGGGGGGGATACCTAAGAAATTCTGAAAGTTGGGGTCTGCCCAGGCAGCCAGCCTGCCTCTGACACACCAAATCCTTATTTGGATTTGAGCAAAGGAGACTCAAAGCAGGAAGAAGGCACCCAGGAGCCTGCGAGTCGTGCCTAAGCCTCCGGATCCCACATCTGAGGAACACGACTTACTATCAGCTTTGAGCAGTGGTAGCACCGTCGCCTCTGAGGTTTAACCAAGGCACGACTGTTACTGATTGAAAACATGAGACCAAATTCCAACCCCCTCCTCCCCCCAGTGGCAGGCTGAGGCTCCACATCCATTTCCTGCTTTGGTCTGAATTGGCGGCATAATGGGACGTGCCTGCCCGTGGCTCTGGCCTGGAGAGGCTGAGGAGGATAAAGGCAGAGAATGAAGCATGGATGGACCTAAAGAGCTGATGCCCCATCTGTCTCTTCCAAGTCCTCCTACAATCCAGGGCATAAAGCAAGGGACATTGTAAGAAGTTATTGACGAAAGCTCACCTAGTAGCCATGATGCCCTAATATTGTGATGCTTTGGGGATAGTCGGGCTCCCCAGCCATTCCCCACAGGATGACAGGCTGTCCTTGTTCACAGCCCCTTCCCCCCAGGCCTGTACATGGTCAGCTCTACAGCTCACAGAACACCGATACACAGGGGATTATTAGAGAGATCCTAGCAAGTGTCAGGTTTAACCAAAGCCCTCATGTTTTACAGTCAGGGTTCAGAGATAGTAAGCAACCTCACAGAGCTAGATCCATCTGCAACTCTTGACGTCTGAGTCCTAACTGAGGGATCCTTTTCTGAAGCCAGAATCTTCCAGAAGACCTCTAGAAATCCACAGCTCTGATCAGCTTATTAAAAAATCAGCTTCACTATTATGACAGGTGAGCAGTCCATGTGCAAATAAACACACTACCTCACCATTTCAATTAGCGTGGTCCTGAGGGCCATGCCTCACAGAGAGCCAGGACTCACGGTTTCCCTCTCGGTCCCCTCCTCTGGGAAATGAAGCCACATCCCTGCCTCAGACCTGCCTGTGCCACAGTGAGAGGTACGGGTAGTACTGTCTCACACATCCTCAAATCACTTCTTCAGCTTGCAGTCAAGAACAAGGAAGCAGAATAGGCCCCCACACAACCAGTGCAGACACCAAAGTCCAGGTTCCAAAGGTCCTGTCATGGGCTTACTGAAAGTTCCCTCAGACTTGTTTAGATCCTTTTAACTCTTGCTTTATAAATAGTTCTAACAAGCTTCCCTTTCAGGTTTTCATTTGTTTGGGTTTGGGTTTTGTTATCATGATTACTTTTTTTTTTTTTTGATTCACTGCATGTTAGGAGTCAACAAATTAAAAGAAAGGTGCTGAACTACCAGTGATAGGTAGATTGCAATTGCAAAAATGACAGTTGTATGACACAGAGGAACAAAAACACGCAAATAGGAGTCCTCAAAGCATAGAAACCTGGAGCTTTTTTAGTGTAGGGATAAATAGCCAGGTATGTTTCAGAAGACCTGAAGGTATTACTAGGTGTCTGAATCATCAAAAAAAAAAAAGAGTTCTTCCACTCATCTTTTGATTCCAAGAATAATGGCTCAGCCTCACCAGTTCAAAGGATTTTTACTCCTATAAGTCCACACGTCGCTTTCTGTCATTTTCATCCTCAAGAATGATTCCCCCACTCGGCCTCTGTGTTAACATTTCCTCCTCAGACCCACTTACATGCAACAGACAGATGCACTCGGTATTTCCACTGCTTTAGCAGATAAGAATAAGAATGTAAATTAGTATAAAGATTCTTCAAAGATGGTGTGCAGAAACCCTGCTTGCAGGATATGGGAGAGAGGCCTAAAACACTTGAGAACAAACTATTTCCAAGCTCTCATAAGCAGTTTGGAAGCTTCTATTTACCTACAAATAACCAACATGCTCCAGATAATCTTTCTTCCCTGTTTATTAAAGGAGGCCCTATAAGCCCCTCTAGGCCACTGTTGAATGATTGGATGAATGCATGGGTGGGTGGTAAATAAATAAACCTGGTGGCATAGATGGAGTTATTTGAAAATAACAAATCACCTTTCTTTAAATATAGCTCAGTGAGGACTTTCAGATTCACACATTTCTTCTCCCGATGAATCCGTATCGGTAAAACCTGACCAATTTTATATTTCCACATTTTGAATCATTTTTGCTGCTTATATTCTAGGATGGCATCCAACATTCAGGTGAAAAGTCATGAATCCATCCATTTAGAAGTTTCTAAGTATCCAGGTGGTTGGCATCAGTAGATATAAATGTTGTGAATCCATTCATTCAACAAATATTTATTAAGTGTCTGCTCCATGCCTGGCTTTCTGCTAGACCCTGAAAACCCCAAACTGAATAAGATTGATTATTCAGTCAACTTCACAAAACCACAACATCTTGAAGCAGAAGGAAGAAATGACCTGCTCCATGCCTAGCACTGCTTTAAGCATCTCCGAATGATACCACTTTTTGTTTCTTGACGACCTTCAAAAGTAGGTATAACCCTTAAACAGATGAAGCTCCTGAAACTCAGAGAGGTCAGGTAAGCTGTTTGAGCCACACAGCCCGCAAGAGTCGGAGTGAGAACTGCCACCCTTTGCTCTGCACAGCCCAATGCAGGGATGTGTGATGGAAGACAGAGAGACTAGACTGACTCTGCTGCCCCCTGCTGCATCGCTTCAGGAATACCACCAGCTCTTCTGAGCCTCAGTTTCTTCATCTATCTAATGGGACCACAGCGTCTCTCTCAGAAGTCACTTGTGGGACTCGAAGGAAATCATGCAGATGGGATTGCCTAGCTTTGGATCCCACACACATTAGGTTCTCAACACATGTCTTTTACATGGGTGGGTGTGGTCTGCAAACCGTCATCCACTCTTATCTCCCACACCCCAAGGTCCTCTATACCAGTGTCTGCTAACAACAAGCATGCCCCCTGACTTGAGAGTGGATAGCTCATAACCTCCTAAAACATTCCTTTTTTTTTTTTTTTTTTTTTTTTTTTTTAATGGCCACACTTGTAGCATATGGATGTTCCCAGGCCAGAGGTCAGAGATGCAGCTGTGACCTACACCACAACTTGCAACAATTCTGGATCCTTAACCCAATGAGTGAGGCCAGGAAATGAACCTGCATCCTCACAGACACTATGTCAGGTTCTCAATCCACTGAGCCACAATGGGAATTCCCTGAAGCACTCTTTTTTGGAGCTGGAAGGCCTTGTTCTCCTGCATCTCCATGTGCCCAGATCTCGCCAAATGTGAAGAAGATACAGTCCGCCCCAGGAGATGACAACTTAGCTCTGGAGATGAGGTGAGCAATAGAGAACTCTCCAAAATACAGTGTCTTGAAGAACAGGGAAGGGAGGCATGACAGCTTCTCTCTTCCTCCCTCTGCCTCACCTCTCTCTATCCCAAGGACAAAGGTGGCCAGGCCTCTCCTTGGATCCTGATACTCACAGAACTGACTCTTGTTTTCTCCATCTCCTTTTCTCTCTCTTTTCTCTTGACATGTATGCATTTTATTCTATTCACCTTGATGATTGTTACACGACCTACAAAAGCCAAATCCAGTTTCCAATACCAGGTCAGAGCCAAGTTGCAAAAAGGAGCTGTAGAGTAAGTTACAAGAGGAGTCTGGCTGTCCTGTACAAATCATACTGCCTGCCACGTGATGATGTACTTAAAGCTGTAAGTACTGCCACAGGACAGTATCTTGTCTTTGCAGCAGCCACCTGGTTCCTGCCAACGAGGCCCATGTGTCAGTCACCTTTTGAGCTACTGTCCCGGGTGACTCCCAAGCCACCAAGGTATCTCCTGGCCTTATGAGAGACCAGTCACAGAAAGACAATGGGAGAGAGGTCCCATCCCCCCAAATGCCATCCCCTGGACTTAGCCTTCCACTGGAATACACAGTGAAAGGACCTGGAATGGAAGCAAGTAACAAAATCTCCAGATTTCTTTGAATCACAGAACATTGAGGGGAGTGAGGACCTTAGAAATCACCTGATCCAACTGCCCTTGTTTTATTAATGAGGTACCTGGGCCCAGAGGAAGTCAAGGGGCTTAGCCAAGAGCACCCCACTCTCTTTGACCACTGCCACTACATCATCCTCGTGCCTCGCCTACATGTGCTATCCTCTGCCATTCTCCCTGATGTGACTGCTTCCTTCTGCTTTTATTTATTTCATTTTTTAGGTAGGAGGGGGCTCTTTAGGGCCACAACTGTAGCATATGGAGGTTCCCAGACTAGGTGTCAAATTGGAGTTGTAGCCACCGGCCTGTGCCACAGCAACACCAGATATGAGCCTCCTCTGCGACCTACACTGTCTTTAACCCACTGAGTGAGGCCAGGGATTGAACCTGCGTCCCCATGGATACTAGTCAGATTCGTTTCCGCTGAGCCATGAAGGGAACTCCTGCTTTGATTTCAAATCTGTGGCTCAAATGACATGTCCTGACTATCATGTGATGTGACCTTGAAAAAGTTTATGTGCCCTAATTTATTAGATGTTAATAATCTTGAAAGCCCACCAGATCCATTTTTAAAATTTCTTTTACTGAGTTATAACTGACAGATAACATTAAATTAGTTGCAGGTATACAACATAATAATTTGATATATGTATATATTGTGAAACCATCACCACAATTACTCTAGTTAACATTCATCACCATACAGTTTTTTCTTCTTTTGACGCGAACTTTTATGCTTTGCTCCCTTAGCAACTTCTCAAATATGCGGTACAGTGTTATTAGCTGTAGTCACCACACCGAACATCCCCATGGTTTATTTATTTTAAAACTGGAAGTTTGTACCTTTTGACCCCCTTCACTCTTTTTTTGCCCATCCCCCACGCCCCCCAAATCCTTTTTTTTTTTTTTTTTTTGTCTTTGTTGCCATTTCTTGGGCCGCTCCCGTGGCATATGGAGGTTCCCAGGCTGGGAGTCGAATCAGAGCTGTAGCCCCCGGCCTACGCCAGAGCCACAGCAACACAGGATCCGAGCCGCGTCTGCAACCTATAGCTCACGGCAACGCCGGATCGTTAACCCACTGAGCAAGGCCAGGGATCGAACCCATAACCTCATGGTTCCTAGTCGGATTCGTTAACCACTGCGCCATGACGGGAACTCCCCAAATCCATTTTTTTTTTTTTTTTTTTTTTGTCTTTTGTCTTTTTTGTTGTTGTTGTTGCTATTTCTTGGGCCGCTCCCGCGGCATATGGAGGTTCCCAGGCTAGGGGTCGAATCGGAGCTGCAGCCACCGGCCTACGCCAGAGCCACAGCAACGCGGGATCTGAGCCGCATCTGCAACCTACACCACAGCTCACGGCAACGCCGGATCGTTAACCCACTGAGCAAGGGCAGGGACCGAACCCGCAACCTCATGGTTCCTAGTCGGATTCGTTAACCACTGTGCCACGACGGGAACTCCCCAAATCCATTTTTAAAACATTGCCTCAGGCGTGACATCCACTGCTGAGCAAAGGCAGGCTCTTTAATATCCCTAATCAAGATCTGTCCATGTTGAGCCAGACAGGACCCTGGCTCCTCACAGGATGCTGGCAGAGGCCTCCCTCAGCCGCTCCAGAACAGGTGAGGAAAACAAGAAGGCCCTGCCTGGAGCAGTGGGACTCCCGCCTCTCAGCCTGCCCTTCATACAGCAGGACAGAAAAGGCATTCACTTGCCTCCTCCTTGTCATGATACCGACTGAAATTACCTTTAAATGAGGAAGAAAGTCATTATTTAATCAATAGGATTGCGTCAATTGAGGGAAATTTGTCTCCAGTGTAAACAAGCGGAACGTCTTTGCGCTCTATGAAAACAAGGTTAAATTACTTGCAGATCCGGGCAACGAGAGAGAGGTAGGAAGTAAACCTGAAGCCTGACACATTCAAGGTCTGGGATCTGAAAATAATAGAGATTGTTCTGATTTTTCCAGCGGAATCGAACACACAGATGGGCCCGCCTCTTTGCAGAACCAAGAATGCTTATTTATGCCTTACAAAAGGCGGGATGGCTGATCCCTCCTGAGCTGGCCACTGTCAGGGACCTGGAGGGGGATGGCGTTGGGGAAACAGTGGCATTAAAAGGTGGTGATCACGTTTCAGAAGGCCAGTGTTTGCTGTTCACAGCCTATCCTCTGCTTCACCGATTGCATCCAGGAGGTCCAAATAGGAAGAAGTTATTAAAAGTGTAGTGACGTGCATTGTGTGCCCACTCCATGCCAAGCATGCCACGTGCTACTTACCATCCATGGCAGCCTTAGATGGTAGCCACAGAGGTCATGCCCATTTCACAGATGAGGAAGAGGACAAGACAGCTGGAGACCAGCAGGGCAGTTCTGCCTGGTTCCGAGGCCCATTGTCCTTATTGCCCAGTCTCAGGACACCAGTCTTGCTGGGTGCTCCTCCGGGTGCTGGCCCAAGGTCAATACCAGCCAGACTTGCCCTCTGGACATCTCCACAGCCACAGGGAAAAAGAGAGAGAGCATCTATCCCTGTTTAGGGAAGGGCTCAGCTTGTACCAGGCATCTTCCCCGGGGCAGCCTTTGTGCCCTCTTCTCTGCCACTCCGTCCCCCTTCCCCTTCCACGTGGACTCCTCCACCCGAGCAGCCCCTCCGTGGTGAAGGTGATTTCCGTCCAGGCTAACAGCAGATGGCGGGGTCTAAGTTCCCTGCCTCAGGACAGAATTTCTCAGTGGGAATCTGACCTCCTGTTTCTTCTCCCGTACTCAGGAGACCAAGCTAACAATGGAGGGACAGCCCCAGGACAGAGGGAACCATAACCAAATACATTTTAGCTCCGGACTTTTCAAAAGCCAGATTCCACCACCTTTATGGTACATTCTGGCTAATGTCCATTCCTCACTCTCTTCTCCTCCCATCCCTACACCCACCCCTCACTCAGCTCCAATCTGAAGGGTCCGAATGTGTGGTTCCTAAGGGACCTTCCTTCTGTGGCAATATCCCTTCCATGTCCCTCAGGGAAGTACAATCTCCACAGGCCTAGACCCCGAGGTCACCCCAGCAGGAACCTCACACACAGCCCAGCCCAGGCAGCAAGGGCCTGGCCTGCTGAGAAGAGTTTTACATTTAAAAAAAGCAAAGTGAAATGAAACATAGTTGACCTGGAAAGAAACAGAAGACCTCTCAAGTTGCCAAAGTGACAAATGAGAGAGAGGAAGGCAGAGCAAATGTCAACTCCTGGGGAGTCGGTCAGGAGCCCGGATGGACTAGAGCAGGCTGGGGGTGACCGGGGAGCGGAGGGAGACAGCCCCGTTTATCCAGGTTGGGTGGGGGGAGACCAGGCAGAACGCTGCACAGAGCTCCACACAGTCCAGCCTTTGTGCCCGTATTTATCTAACTCGTCAATTTTACAGCCGCATTACCTTCCGAGTGGGCAGGAAAGCAGATATTGGTGCCGTCAGGAGGCCTGGCTGTGGTTTGCGCGGTGTAATGACAGATGCCAAAAACAAAGAGGAGGGGAAAGGGCACTTCGGAGACCACAAAAGAGCCTTTATAATTACGCCAATGCCCCCCTCGGGAGCCCGCCTCTCCCTCCCGCAGAGATGCCCCCGCCGGCTTGAGGGGTGCTGCCTTCCCCGGATGCAGGGGGCAGCTGCCTAGCACGCGTCTATTAATAACCGTGCACGGACTTGAAGGGACCTATTACGACGCCAGCTCTCTTCTCCAGGCTAAATAGCAGCGATCCCTTTAACCTTTCTTCATGGGCCTGATTTTCCATCCCTTTAATCATCCCTGTCACTTTCTGCTGGATGGGCTCCACTCTCACCACATCCCTCCCCCCGGGGTGGAGACTCCGAGCCAACTTGAAGGATGGGGCCCCACGGAAAGCTGCTCCTTTCCGGCCGCCCTCCCTCCTCGCAAGCCTACCCTGCAGCCTGGGACCTGGGAAGCCCCCCAAGCTGAGTCACTGTCATCCATGACCCAACTGGAACTCTCCCCTGCACCCGCTTGCATGTTCCCCATGATCAGAAAGCCGCTAAACTCCAGGAGTCTCCTCTGAGCTGGTTCTCACCGTTTTCCCTCCCCACCCGCCTCTGTTTCACTGCCCCACCCCCACCTGGGCCCGCGTCCCCAGTCCACCCTTGGGACCAGAAAAATGGGCCCCTAGCCAGCTTCCCTGCTGCCATCTTCTCCAGACAGAACCTTAAAAAGCCAGCTTTAGAAATAATTCTTTAAGTCAGATGTCATTGTTATCACGTCCCTCTCATTCTTAAGAGCCGTTAGTAGCTTCCTGTTGCTATACAGCAAACGTAATCACTCGCCAGATTCTGGGTCCAGCATGCACTTTCCCTGCTCCTCTCTGTCTTCCTCCAGATCCTTCTTCAGAAAGCTTTCCCTAGTTAATTTCCTTCCCATCCATCCTCACAGTGTTTTGTTGGATACTGGTTTTTTGGAGGGGCAGGGGAATGTTAGGGCTCTTCGACTGCAAACAACAGAAATCATCTCTGACTGGTTTAAGAAACAGAAAGAGATAGATTGGAAATGAAAGGCATAGTTTGCAGAATTAAAAGAATGGCTAAACCATACACCCAGGAAAGGACAAGACAGGGCAGCTTTACAGGTCTTTCTAGAGTATTGCCATCAGATGACTGGCTCTGACTGTCTTCGATCCTTATGCATCTCTGCTGAAGATTCAGTGTCCTAGAAGCTGCACAAGCTCCGTGACCACTGCGCATAGCCCTGTGACTGACTCCCCCTCCAGAAACACACTGGATGGGGAATTGGTTGCCAGATTTAGAAAATAAAAATACCGGCTGTCCAACTAGATTTGAATTTCAGATAAACGATGTATAATTGTTAGTATAAATCTGTTCCACGCGGTATTTCCTGGATTTGTCCTCCTATTCTTCCCTTGCCCCTGGTCCCACTCTGCACCTGCTAGGAGGGTACACTTACCCTCAGACCTGTGCTTATGTCCGCTCTGACTGCAGTGTCCTATTGTATCTCGCGCCTCTTCAATTCACCATCAAGGTGGCAGTGATTTCTATTTCTTTCTTCTTACCTTCATTTATTTTATTTATTTATTTATTGCTTTTTAGGGCCTCACCCACAGCATATGGAGATTCCCAGGCTAGGGGTCGAATCAGAGCTATAGCTGCCGACCTGCACCACAGTCACAACAATGCCAGATCTGGGCCGTGCCTGCGACCTACAACCACAGCTCACGGCAATGCCGGATCTTTAACCCACTGAGCGAGGCCGGGGATCGAACTCACAGCCTCATGGTTCCTAGTCAGATTCATTTGCACTGCGCTAGGACAGGAACTCCTCAACATGCATTTTCACATTCATTATTTTATTCAGTATCATAAATTAACTCAATTAGGGAGTTAGGTGGCTAGTTGGCACTGTGTAATATGGTCCCTTTCACAGATGAGAAATTAAAACTTTGAAACTTGGATTATAAAAGCTACTGTGGATTCAGTTGTGGAACCAGGACCTGAAACTATGTGTTCTTTCTGCTACATCAAGAGTCAGCAAACATTTTCTGTAAAGGACTAGACAGTAAATATGTCAGGCTTATTTGTAGTTGAAACTACTCAAATCTGCCGTGGTAACACAAAACCCACCGTAGTCAATACCTAAATGAATAGGTGGATGTTTCAATAAACTGTATTTGCAGAAAAGGTCAATAGGCCATATTTGGCCCACAGGCTGTGGTTGCTATACCCCCTCTGTACTATATAATAAACTCTTTTCAATCTTTATGAGTCTGTCATAGCAATTGGAATGCTATGATTTTGACCCATATCGATATTAGGACATTCTACTCATTTTTCCTCTCCTCTTACCTCTTCTATATCTGTGTTGTTTGGACAGTAACGGACTTGGCTTTCCACTATCCACCTTGGTCCCTCTTACACTGTGGCAAAGTTTTCTTTCATGCTGTGAATATGCCCAACTAAGCCAAGCATTCTTTTTTTTTTTTTTTTTTGGTTTTTAGGCCTATACCCAAGACACATGGAAGGGAAGTTCCCAGGCTAGGGATCTAATCCAAGGTACAGCTGCCGGCCTAGGCCACAGCCACAGTCACAGCCACTTGGGATCTGAGCCATGTCTACAACCTACATCACAGCTCACAGCAACGCAGGATCCTTAACCCACTGAGGGAGGCCAGGGATCGAACTTGCATCCTCATGGATACTAGTCAGATTCGGTTCCTCTGCACCACAGTGGGAACTCTCCCTAGATCCTTCTTTACCTGCATGTGAGATCAGTTCTGATGGGCCTTGTGAAGAGCCACCTTTCTGGGACAGGACATTCCCCGAGACCCCCAGGATTAACCAGAATAAAATTATCCTTCCAGCTTTTCTTCACTCTGGGTTTCATGTGCCACCTCCCTTGGGCCTTCCTCATGGCAAGTGGTCCCAGGGAAACTCAGGCCAGGGGATATAACTCCATCAGCAGAACTTTCTCTACCTTCTTCAGCTCTGGTCCATGGGAAATGATGGCTTATTTAGTTCCATCTTCTGCCTGCAGAGCAAAATGCTCCTCCTAGGGAGAGCAAGGGCTCCCTAGAGCAAACCAGCTGGCTTGATTTACACCCTTCACTATTTATAAATCCTGGAGAGTGAGGTTTGAGGACTGTGTACAAACATCATCCTCCTGGGCCAGGAAACCAGTTGCTTATGACTGCGAAACAGGCTGGGACCCAGGACAGAGGCCCCCTGGCTGCAATGCTTACACCTGGACAAATGTCTCCTCATCTCCTCCAGTGACAGAATACAAAGAAACTATAAGGGACTAAAAATAACTGCATGCATGTGCGGTTGGGACAAATTATGAACAACAAAACACAAAAAGTCCAAAAATCCAGCTGTCACTTCTGAGAAAAAGCAGGGTACTATGTATGATCCCTGCACACACCACCACCAAGGGGGTGGGCAGATCACCTAAGCCACCCTCCTTCCCAACCCACTGATCAGCTCCCCACCACCCTCACCTCATTTAAGGAACCAGCTCACCTCTTCTTAGGGAGCCAGGGAATTTGTTACTTGTTTCTACTCCCCTGTGCTGTAACTTGAGTCCTCATAAAGCCTTGCCTGAATTTCTCATCTGGCCTCTTATCAATTTCTATTGATTAAAAAGTCCAAGGACCCGGGTCAGTAACAACCAGAGCTGCAAATCCCCACAAGTGGTGACTAGCCACCTGGACCCAGAATTCCACATTATAGGAGCCAGTGGGACATGACTAGCACTTCATGTAAGGGATTCCCAAGTCTTTAAAAAGGTTTCTTGGGTGTGTGTGTGTGTGTGTGTGTGTGTGTGTGTACACACCTGAGCAGCGAGTCAAAAGAGATTATAGAGATCAAGTTGCCCGAACCCTTCATTTACAAATAAGGAAACCGAATGCCAGAGAAATCACCTTAAGTTTATCATGATGTCAAGGGGTAAAGAGCCCTACTGTCTTTATTAAATAGTATGCAGAAAGATGGTGGTGAACCTCATCAATGAAACCAATATTTCTACTATAAAGCTTTTCTTGAATATCACTATATTTTATTTTACATAGGAGTCAGAGAATGTGCTCAGCACAGTATAGTTCAAAAGCCATGCATAACATCAACTCTTTTAGGAATGTTTGAAATTTGCCCTTCTCAAGGCTCAACTGTGTCCCAAAGGTGGAGTTCTCTGAAAATACCTACAACCTCCTCCAAATTTCTTCATAAAGTCTTCAAACATGTCAAGAGGCAGTAAAGGATACAGAGTGTAAGAAACACTTGGGGTCTGAATGCCCTGATTAGAAATTGTGATATCTTGAGCAATTAATTTAACATTTTAAGTCCACTCATCTGTAAAAGGAGTATAATTGTAGTACCACTCTTGTAGAGGCGATGTAATAATTAAATGAGATAATGTGTACAAAGCTCCTAACATAAAGCTGATTTAGTGGTAACTACTCAATAAATATTACTCTTATTGCCATTGTTGTTGACACCTCGGGATTTTGCAGCAAGTCCAACTCTGATTTTGAGTTGACCGCTCTGCCTACTGCCCTGACTATAAAACAGGAATAATGATTTAGTAGGAGAGATGAATAAGTAGAAGTTAGTTATGAAACAGCTCTGTTTCCTTGCCCAGATTTGGCCCACATGACCTCCAAGCTAAGAGACAGAGTGCATGTGCTGAGCTGGGTCTCCTCTGAGGGGGTGGGCTCCAGGCCAGGACTCAGGATTTCTGAAAGAGGTTAGGGGCAGTTGCAAACCAGAAGTTCAGAGAATCAGGGCCAGAGAGCAGAAAATGTTAGAAAGGCTCAGGAACACTTTTCTTTATGGACAATTTTTCTAACGTTATTATGTTTGGCCAAATTGTGCCATCCTTCAAAAGTTCTGCAGGTTGAAGGCAAAAGAAATCAGAGAATTCCTACCACAAAAAGACAAAGGGCTTAGGACGAACCCTGAATAAACGTCATGCTTCAGGGGTGCCTCAATAGACCAGACTGCAGTACTTGCAACCTCTCCATACCATTAAAAAAAATTACAAAGAAAAAGCAGACCACCTAGAACTTCATTTTCCTGGTGATAGAAGAAATGTGCTAGACAAAAACATCCCTTTCTCCTCCTGTCCGGGTTACTTGGCAGCCACAGAAAACACTTGACAGAAAGTTCCAGAAGCGCTTCATATTGAGTTTGAAAAGTACAAATTCCCACAACAAGTGACTAAAATAGCAATATTTTAGCCCTTCACAGGAATCTGGTTATTATTACCATTAATGCCAAGGATCTTGTTTCTATTCTTTTTGATTTAAGGTAATTTTCTTCATAAAAGCCTGCTTTGTGAAGCTCTACGCAGTTACATTGGTTTCAGCAGAAAGAGAACCGAGCCCATTGGGAAAGTATCATATTGTACTGAAACTCTAGAGGGCCTGCTTGTGAAGAAGAACCCCCTTTGTTTCTTCTCTGAACCTGATGCAGTTCTTCAGTCTTCATTTTCTAGTTCAGTGCTCTAATTTCAGCGTTGTCCGCTCTGATGATGCTATCTCTGTTTGAACATGACAATTTCCAAGGATGGTCTCCAGGAGGCTGTACCTACCTGGTCAGGCTTGGCTACGACCTGGCCAAAAAGATTCAGTCAATGCCCATGTGTAGAAAGTGACCCCATAACTCAGGGTCCATCTTATAGGCCATGAGGAGGGACAGATCCCAATGCATGAAATATCTAGCTCAGGGGTTCTCAACCAGAGCCAGTTCTGCCCTCCACTGGATATTTAGCGATGTCTGGAGACATTTCTGATTATCACAATTTGGGTGGCCTTGGGGGTGGGTGTTCTACTGGTATCTCATGAGTATATGTCAGGAATGCTGCTACACTTCCCACAAAGCACAGGAAAGGTCCCGCAATGAAGATTTATCCAGCCCCAAAAGTCAACAGTCCTGAACTAGAGAAACCCTGAGACAGACAGAGACACCGGAGCCCTCATGCATTGGCCCCACCCATCTCCTAAGTCATAAGGTTCTCCACCTTCCCCTTCACTCCCTGAACTCAAGGCATACAGACACCTTCCAGATCTTGACCGCACTGTATTCCCTCAGCATATTCGGATCCCTCTGCCTGCCAGGCTCTTCCCTTTTCTTTCGTCTAAATGGTGCCTTCTCATCCTCCAGGTCTCAGCTCAATAGATTGGAAGTCTTTCCATCAAGTCTAAGTCAAATCTCCCATTACTGGCTCTCTCCCCGTTATTTGTTCTTTTTTCAAGGATTTTGAAAGTATATTTATGGGTTTTTCAGAACTCCCTAAGCTCTCTGCCTCTAAGCTCTTAAGGGCATGGGCTAACAGCACTAACTTTGGAACCAGATGGCTCATGTTGAATCCCTACCCTAGAATGTGCTAGCTGTGTGACACTGGGCAAGTTCCATAACTTCTCTGTATCTTTTTCTTACTCCAGCATGAAGATAATAACTGTATCTAGCTCATAGGGATGCTGTGAGAATGAAATGAGAGGTGCTCATAAAGTGCTTAGAACAATGCCAGGTCGATTGTGAGCACCATATAAAAGTTGGCTATGATTATTACTTCAGGAATGAAAAACTGCCCTTCTCAGACATGAAGCTATATAAGAAAGACAGCATTTTCTGTTCCCATTAGCATGACCCTTCATCACTGTCTTTTCTCTACCAGGGGAATAAGAGCTCAGATCATTTGAGGCAAGGGAGTTAAAATCAATGCTTTCTATTTACAGATAAAGAAGTTGAGACCCAGAGAGGTTAAGGGATTTGGAAAAATCACATGGCAGGTTTCTTTCTCCTGCATCAATCTTTCTCTCTCCTCCCCCACCCCATCTCCTCTCCTCCCATCCCCACTTGGAGGTGATAACTGGTAGGATTCCTGATCCACACTAACTGAATAGCCCATAGCAACTATCTTCATCTGACTGCAGGTCCCAGCTCCCCAGCCTTTCTACAAAAGACCTGGGAGTTATAAAATCCATGCTTATCAGAACAAAGCACACGAAACAGAACACAGCAAGGTTTCTAATCAGAGATTTAAGGTGCTTATATAACAGCTTAAGGCAGGAGGGGTGAGGGTGGGGGAGAAACTAGACCTGAAAAAAAGAGTAGACCACAGGCAAATAATAACCTAAATGAATTAAGAAAACACTGAGGCAGTCTCCTGAAGTCTTCTGCTGTTACATCACTGATCCTGAGACAGGGCTGCAGAATGTCTCCGCAGGACTACATGGGCCAAGCCATTATCTCATTTGTTTTAACTCCCTCAAATCCTAATTCACTCTTTGTTACCTGTCCACTACCCCCAGCCTCTCATGATAGTTCTTGCTCTTTTTCTACACCAAAAAGGTTTGTGTAAGCTTACGCTTTGGCAACACCACAGTGTTTTAGCCCAAAGAGGCCCTGGACCTTAGACCCCATGGAGAGGAGTGTGGTGTTCAGTCTGTGGGGTGGCAATGCCTCTGACCTCTTGGTCTGACCACACTTGGGGAGCCTGCCCATGACTGGGTCCTACTCTTTAAGAAGGACATGAGCAAACTAGAATAGCATAAGAGAAGTGGAATCAGAATAAGACACTTCATCATAAGAGGACGACAGCATAGAAGAAACTTGGGGTGGACCGTAAGAGCTGCCTTCAATAACATGAAGGGTTGGTAGGTTTTCAGTTTCCAGTGATATTACAGAAAAAGCTCACACAAACTCCTAATTCTCCTACAACCCCATAATAATACTGATAAATGATAGACACGGAAAATTTTTTTATAAATACAGCTAAGCTCATAAAAATAAAGTAAAATTTCTAGGTACTAGAAAAAAAAAAAAGAGGGAGTTCTCATTGTTGGCTCAGTAGGTGAAGAACCCAACGAAGTCTTCGTGAGGATGTGGGTTTGATTCCTGGCCTCCCTCAGTGGGTTAAGGATCCGGTATTGCCGCAAGCTGCCACGTAGGTCACAGATGCAGCTTGGATCTGGTGTTGCTATGGCTGTGGTATAGGCCAGCAGCTGCAGCCTCAATTCCACGCTTAGCCTAGGAACTTCCAGTCAGGGTGGTAAGCTTTGCTGTACCAGTGCATCCAGTGAGATACTGACACAAATATCTAGAGGTTGGGTTTTAATGCCCACAAAAGACCGAAAGATGGAGTTTTGGGGTCCTGTAATGGAGAATCTAGAAGCATTAAATGGAGATTCTGGGCGGATAGTTGCTTCAATTTAACCCTCACTCACAGGCCCAGGAAAACCCCGTGATATGTGACTCTTTCCAAAGTTTCAGGTAAAGAAACAAAACTACCCCTGAAGAACAAAACCTCAAATACAAGAGTGTTCTCCAAATTTATTATTATTATTATTACTATTATTTGTCTTTTTAGGGCCGCACCCACTGGCATATGGAAGTTCCCAGGCTAAGGGTCAAATTGGAGCTGTAGCCACTGGCCTACACCACAGCCACAGAAACACCAGATCCAAGCTGCGTCTGTGGCCTTCACCACAGCTCTCAGCAACACCAGATCCTTAACCTATTAAGCAGGGCCAGGGATCAAACCAGCGTCCTCATGGATGCCACTCAGCTTCATTTCTGCTGAGCCATGATGGGAACTCCTGTTCTCCAAATTTATACTCCTTACCTGGTGTATTAGTCAGGGTTCTTCAGAGAAACAGAAACAGTAGAAGAGAGAGAGAAATTTATTTTTAGTAATAAAATGGCTCATGCAATTGTGGGGACAGGTAGGTTGGGAATCTTCAGGGCAGCCCCGCAGGCTGAAGATCAGGGAAGTGTTTATGTTGCAGCTCAAATCCAAATGCAGTCTAGAGGCAGACTTTCTTCCTCAGAGGACCTCAGTCTTTTTCTCTTAAAGCCACCAACCAATTGGATGAGAGCCAGATTATGGAGAGGAATCTGCTTGACTCAAAGTCTACTGATTTAAACGTCAATTGCATCTAAAACTCACAGCAACAACTAAACTGGCATTTGACTAAAAACTGGGTACCATGGCCTAGCCAAGTTAACACATAAAGTTTATCACCATCCCTGGCATGTGAATCCCACACCAAAAAACTTAATAAAAAAATTGATCTTAGGGAGTTCCCTTTGTAGCTCAATGGTTAACAAATCTGACTAGGATCCATGAGGATGTGGGTTCAATCCCTGGCCTTGCTCAGTCGTTTAAGAATCTGGCATTGCTATGAGATGTGGTGTAGGTCTCAGATGCAGCTCAGATCCCACGTTGTTGTGGCTGTGGGGTAGGCTACCAGCTCTAACTCCAATTCGACCCCTAGCCTGGGAACTTCCACATGCCAAGGGTGCAGCCCTAAAAAGAAAAAGAAGAAAAAAAAAGTATTGATCTTAGACTGCCCCCCTTGGAGCAGAACAAATGAAAAACTTCTCTGCAGAGAACATTCCCTACCCCAAGAGGAATAAAACAACTAAAGATGTACTCACAACTAAAAATTTTGTTACAAATCAACCATAAAGAAGGGAGGGATGGATTGGGAGTTTGGGATTAGCAGATACAAATTGTTATATATATGTAAACTGTTAAACTATAATAAAAAATATATAGTTATTTATTCATTCTGTAGAATATAGTACTTACTGTATAGCACAGGGTACTATATTCAATATCCTGTAATAAACCATAATAGAAAACAAAATGAAAAAGAATGCATATATATGTATAACTGAGTCATTCTGCAGTACAGCAGGAATTAACACGGCATTGCAAATCAACTATATTTTAATAAAATATTTTTTAAAAAAAAATCACATAAAGAAGACTAGAAGGTAAATGAGAGGATTATTCCATCAAGAATTTAAAATAAAAAAACAACCTGAAAGAAACCATAACATACATTTAAAATTTAAAGAAATAAAAGAATGACTAGAAACTATAAGGAATGAATATTGCAAAAAAAAGATAAATTTGAAAAAAAGAAACTCCTAGAACTCCTAGAAATAAAAGATACAAAGGATAGACAACGAATTAGACAAAACTGAAGAGACTGAAGAGAGACTAACTGGATCTTAAAAAATTATCCAGAATATAGCATAAAAGAAATATGAATAATTTTATCTATGTTGAAGAAGAATAGCTGTCATTATAGAACATCAAGCCATGGTCAACCATCATTCAAGAATGGGAATTTAAAGACATCACATCTTCAGAAAAGGACACAAGAGTTTATCATCTATAAAAAGAAGCTGAGCTGAGAGGAAGGAGAAGGATGAAAGAAACAATAGTTAATGAAGAAATGGATGAGCATGTGGATAGATCTAAATACAAACTGTAAAATAGCAGTAACAGTGGTAATGTCTGACTTTTACAGAGTTTAAAAACAAAGTAGAGCTAAAATGCAAAATAATGATAACATGAAAATAGAGATGAGATTCTGATAAATTGTAAAATTATTACATTAATATGCATGAGTTACAGAGACCTGGAGCTGCCCACACAATGTGTTCTCTTTCTCCTTCTTTCTTATGGTAGAAACTTGAGTCTCTACAAAGCAGCTAAAAATACTCATCTTGCCTAACTTCCTTACAGATAGGAGAGCAATGTGTTACAGTTTCAGCCAATGAAATATAAATACAGATTACTGGTAGGCTTCCAGGAAGAACACTTTTCCTTTTATCCTTTTCTCTTCTTCCTACCTGGAATGAGTACACATGATTGGACAAACAGCAGGTATCTTGTGACCATGAAGTGAGGATGAAGTCACATACTAAGGATGGGAGAAATAGATAATAAAGTAAACCCAGGTGCCTGATGATACACTTAGAGGCACACTAGCTCTACGCTGCCTAATTCTGGCGTTCTTGCTACAAAATAACCCTTTCATATTAAATCCACTGTTTTATATTATTTGCAGCCAAATGCAATCCTAAATTGCACAGCATGTTAAAAAAAACTTAAAGATAATCACAAAAAGAGATTTTGAATGCATGTGAATTTTAAAACAATAAAAGAAAGATGGACTAAAGGAAACTCAGTCAGTATAGGAGAAGACATAAAATAAGCAAAGAAGCTAAGAGTGTAACAAAAACATAAAAATATCAATATATACCAGTAATAACTAGATTCCAATTATACATAAAGATGAAAAGGATTAACATTACATACTAAAATGATAAAAATGCTAAGGTCAAATAAGAAATAAAGCTTTTTTCCCCAGGAGACACACTAAAATATAATAACAAGGAAAGATCAAAAGTAAAGAGATTGGAAAAAATACATCAAGCAAACATCATCCAAAAAAAACCAAGTGAGGAAACAACATTAAAATCCAAAAAAGTGGAGGAAATGATTACAAAGTAATACAAAGACAAATTCTCTAAGAAAACACAATAATCCTAAACTTGGTGCACCTAACAACACAGCCTAAAAATAAGAAAAAAAGAACTGACGAATTCACCATCACAGTGAAAGATTTTATCTTAAAGTAGCCTTACACAAATGAGTGCAAATTGCAGAAGGAAAGGGCACTGACTTAGTCTACAGAGGAAAAATCTGACTTTCAAAGCTGACCAAAATGGAAATGGGCTGCCTTGGGAGGGAGAACTACAAATTCATGGAAGTTTCACAGAACCTATTGCTGGCATAGGCAAGCAGCAGACACTTAGCTCCATGAGGGCAGGAACCATGTCTGCTTTGTTCACTCCTACTTATCCAATGCCTCAAGCAGAGCCCAGCACAGAGAAGTCATCACTAAGAGTCTCCTGAACGAATGAATGAATGAACAATCCAGATAATAAAATGGATGAAATAATCTCTAGAGTGGCTTCCAATTCTAAAGTTCAGTGACTCTTATATGCCCATTTCTCTGACCTTTGCCCTTAGTCTACTCTGAGGCCACAAACCCATGAGACTTGAGGCTGGCACTTAGAAGCAAGGGCAGGGTAAGAAATAGATGGAAGCCAGCTCTGCAAAAAGCTTGCAAGCATCTTCCTGCCATAGAAATTCCACTTGGCCACAGTAATTTCCGTGGCCTTGGGCCTGAAGGGAGGCAGCAGATGGCCTGCCCTTGGTAGAGCCTTCTGGTCCGTACGTCTTCTCTGTGCTGCTTACAAGGGTAGAGGAGCAAGACTGCGAGTAGGTCACCAGGTCAGTCAGGTCCATAAACCGAGCTTCTCCCACATACTGGGTTCTGGGACACCTTGAAAGGAGGGGTTAAGATTCCTAGCACCAGAGATTCTGTAGATTAAGGAGGGACCGTGTCCCTGTACTTGGGATATTTCAGTCTGATCCAGACACAGCCCTGCCTTCCTGGAAGCCGTTATGGACTGATGTTTGTATGTTTCCCGAAGACTTCATATGTTGAAATCCTAACTCTCAATGGTATTAGGAGGTAAGGTCTTTGGGAGGTAATTAGATAATGAGGGTGGAGCCCTCGTGAATGGGATTAGTGCCCTTTATGAGACCCCCAAAGAGCTTCCTCAACCCTTCCACCACAAAAGGACACAACACAGGACAGCTATCTGTGAACCAAGAAGGGGGCTTTCACCAGACCTCACCAGAATCTGGCATCTGGATCTTGGACTTCCCAGCCTCTAGAAGAGTAAGAAATAAATTTCCATTGTTGATGAGAAACTCATCTGTGGTACTTTGTTAGAGCAGGCCAAAAGGACCAACCCCAACCCTAACCCTAACCCTAACCCTAACCCCTAACCCTAGAATGAACACCACACACATTTCCTCTCATCAGGAAAAAAATCAAATCTCATGGAAAACACCAGGACCCGCCCTCAGGAAGCCCTAGTCAGAGCCTGCCATGTCTCTTGCCCTCCGGCCCAAGCAAGACTGGGGAGGAGGAAATGACAGGCCCAGGAACAGGCCCATTTCTGTGATGAATGCAGGCTGAGCACTGCCACCAAGAGACACCTGGAGGATATTCCCATGGCCCTGCTATTGGGGTCAGGGCTCCCCTCCCGCCCTGTCTCCCTATTATGATGCCTGACACCCCCCCACACCACCACCACCCCACCGTTGGAACAATCCCTGAGCCCTAAACCTGTTTCTAACACAAGAATGTTGGCCCCTTTGCCACATCCTGATCTCCCTCTCTCTGTTTTTGTTCCTTTTCCCACCCTGCCTCCCCCTCCCCCACCCCATCCCCATTTCCCAAGCTCACTCCTGGGAGACCAGACCCGACAGCCCACTGGTGATCTTGTTTTACATGAGACATTTCCAAAAAAGACCAAAAAGTCCTTTCCAGGAAAATGCCATTTTTAAAATTCCGCTCCAGACACTGTGGCAACATTAGGAAAACAAAGGACTTGGCAGAAAGATTTTTCTGAATCGGGACTTTCTCTCTAAAATACCTTTTGCAAATTGCCTCCACTGGGAACAGATCCAAGGATAAGCTCTGGAGCACCCGGGCAACTTCAGACAGTGACCTCTGGTTTGCACATCACCCCAAAACTTTCTTACCTGGGATCACCCCAAGATCTACCCCCAGCCTTAAAGAGAGAGCCCTTCCCAAGGGTCACCAAAGGAAACACCTGTTTCTGGAGGATCAGGAGATGCTGCTGCTTCCTTTCTTCAACATCACTAAACTGGGGGGCCAGGCTGGGGTCTGGGCAACAAACAGTGCCTAGTAGGAAGCTATCTGCCCTTAACATCCAAGTGAGAGGAAAATATATTTTCCCCGGAATACACAGTGATGTTACTCCTTTTGCATATATCATGTATAATCGTGTCAATGTCACGCATATATATTGACATACATATATATGAGTAATGGCCATCATTTATTAAGCATTTATCAGGTGTCCACCCAAAACCTATTGTTTAGGTTTTATCTCGTTTAATCCTCATAACAATTGTTATGGACTAAATTGTGTCCCCCTTCCCGAATTCATACACTGAAGTCCTAAACCCCAGAACTTCAGAAAGTAACTGTATTGGCAAAAGAGTATCTTTTTCCCACATCACTTTGTCATCCTTTTGTTTGCCTGTTTTGCTTTGGGTTTTTTTGTTTGTTTGTTTGTTTTTGCCTACCTATTTTTTTATTACTCAAATGAATTTATCATGTCTGTAGTTGTATAATGGTCATAACAATCTGATTTCACAGGATTTCCATCCCACAGCCCAAGCACCTACCTATTGAAGTATTGTTGGTTTACAGTGTTGTGTTTGTTTCAGGATTCCATGATACATGTATATCTATCTCTTCTTTTTCAGAATCTTTTCCCTTGTAGAGTATTACAAGGTATTGAGTATAGTTCCCTGTGCTATATTCTAGGTCCTTGTTGGTTACCTATTTTATATATAGTAGTATATGTATGTTAAACCCAAACTCCTAATTTATCCCTCCTCCAACCTCCTTTCCCCTGTGATAACCATAAGTTTGTTTTCTATGTCTGTGAGTCTCTTTCTGTTTTGGAAATAATTTCACTTGTACCTTTTTTTTTGATTCTGCATATAAGCAAATCATATAGTATGATTCATGTTGCTGCAAATTGCTTCATTTTGTTCCTTTTTATGGCTGAGTAATACTCCATTGCATATATGCACCACATCTTCTTTATCCATTTATCTTAATAGGTAATTTCAATGCCTCAGCTATTGTAAATAGTGCTGCAATAAACACAGGGGTACATGTATATTTTTGAATTAGAATTTTCTTTGGATAGATGCCTGGGAGTGGGATTGCTTATTTTTACATGTGATCAAATGTAGACAGATAGGGGTGTTCACAGAGGAAAGACTACGTGAAAACACAGTGAGAAGGCAGCCATCTATCTACCAAGGAGAGAGGCCTCAGGAGAAACCAAGCACCTTGCAGACAGCTTGACGTTGGGCTTCCCAGCCTCCAGAACTATCAGGAAATTAATTTCTCTTTTTAAGCCAGAAAGTCTATGGTATTTTGTTATGGCAGCCCAAGCAAAATAATACAACAACCTATAACTTTAATATGATTTTTATCACCATCTTACAAAGGGCAAAACAGTCTCAAGATGGTATGAAACTTGCCCAGCACAAATGACAAAGCTGAAGTTTGAGAGTCAGTTGTCTGACTCCAGAATACAAACTCTTAGCATTATGTCCAGTTGCTTCTCTTCCATGCTCCACTACGTATGTGCATAGCCTATTTATTGCTGCATAGTAATACAGCCCACAACCTAATGGCTTAAAACAGCAACACTTATTTTGCTTAAGCAACAGAAATTTGGTGTCAGCTGAGGTCTAGCTCTCTCTTGTTTGGTCACTGATGCTGTCTGTCAGGACCTAACTGGACCTGTTGGTCCAGACACTTCATGTGGCCTCTCTTAGGTGGCTGAGCTTCTTCCTAACATAGCCAGGGGCTCCAAGGTGAGAATCCTGAGAGGCAGAGCCCAGCAGATGCTGTATCACCTTTTCTACCCCAGCCTTGGAAGACACACAGCATCACTTTCATTAGAATCCAATCACTAAAGCCAGCCCATGTTCAAGGGAAGAGGAATTTGATGCTACCTTTTGATAGGAGGAGTGCCAAGAAATGAACCTGCCTACATGTTTTAAAACCACTATAGCACATGCGCTGTTGACAGAGTTGTCCATGTTTACGACAGGTGTTTATTTACCAGCAGCACCATATCACTGAAAGAGCATCAAGCTGGGGGTCCAAAGCCCTGAGCAATAGTCTTTCAGCTGCAAGGGGCCAGGATTCTACAACCCATGCATGGAAAGAATAGGACCTGCTTTGGGTTCAGCCACCCTCTTCTCTGTGGGACTTAGGACACTTAACTCCATTCCAGTCTCTAAAACAAACACTGATCTCCATCAAAAGGAGTTTTAGGATGCTGCTCTTCTGATGCTCCATGTGTCTCTGTTATAACTTGAGTCCTACCTTGTCCCGGTGCCCAAGCCACTGTCCAGAAAACGTAGCAAGCCGTGTAGTACTGAGCACTTCCTTTGGTGGCAGACACTACCACTGGCACTTCATGTTTATTTCATTAAGCTCTCCTTTTAACCTGATGAAGTAAGTAATATTATACTCCCCATTTTATAGAGAAACTAATGCTCAGGGGAGGTAAGTCACTGGCCCAAAAGTTAGTAAAGGACAGAGCCATAACTCTAGGCTGTGCCCTGAACAGCTCTATCTCCTCCAGGACCCCTGCCCAACATCCAGGCCCTGTTGACAGGCTTCCTGCACAGCCCAGCTGCCTGCCAGGACATCTGATGGTTTCTGGATTGGTCCCCTCTCTGCCCCACTGAACTTTTGGGGACTTGCCATGCTCCTTGTTGGACTTTATCTCTGCACCCCCTGCATCATGAGCTACTCACTCACCAGACTCTTACCTAGAAATGGCTGTCATACTGGGTTCGCCCTCCTGATCTACATCTAAGCCTTTCATGTCTGTCCCACCCATCCTGGTAACTGGAGAGTACCCTGGCCTGGATAGAGAGCAAAACCAAGCAAAACAGCATCACAATTGAAAAAAAAAGCGGAGGATCCAGAGTCATACCAAGCTAGATCCAAGTCCTGACTCCACCATTTATTACTTGTAGGCAAAAATAATGAGACCCACGTTGCCATATTGTGAGGATTGAGTTAATACATGTACAGGACTTAGCACAGTGCCTGATACATAGTAAATGCTTAATAAATATTAGTCATCTTTGCTGTTGTTATTATCAGTAATATTTGTAAAAGATCCACTAGAGAGCCTAGCATATGGTAGGCATTCAAAAAATGATAGCTGTTAATCTCATTGTTTAAATCCTGGAAAAGCTACAGGAATTCAGCGAAGGGCCAGATAACAAGGTAGCGAAGACAGAAAACAGGCTGCCCAAGCAACTGTGCAGCTCTGCAGATCTCTGCCTAAGCCTCGAGCTTGGGTATGACTGGCCTTGATTAAGTGGAAACGCCCCTTCCAGAGCTCACATCTTCATCTCTCTCAATTAGGAGATGACAAGAGCTTCCTGAGCTTGGAAGCCCCCGGGAAAAGAAATTTCAAGAAAGAATATCAGAAAACAATCTTTGTCTGTGCTCCTGCCCAGCATCCCCTGTTGTGGCAGTGCAGACCACTGGCCACCACATCCTGCTTTGCTCATCCAGTTGTCTTACTGATCTATGGTTTCACAGGCTTCATCTGAAGCTGCAAGTTCTTAAAAGGCTGGTGAATGTGGTCAGAATATGTATAGGTCTCCCAACTTCAAATCCTCTCCAGGTTGAGCTGTAACAAGGACAGCAAGCAGGTGGACAGCAAGCAATCATCATGTTTATAAGAGGTGGGACATCACACACACACACACACACACACACACCCCTTTGAGCATTTGGGAGCTGATGTACTGGTAGTGTCCTCTTCCACTGCATTGTTCCTGCTGCTATATCCCTAGGGTTCTCTGGTCTAGACCCACCAGTGCTTGCAGATCCTGAGCCAGTGCTGATCAAGCCGGGAGGAGAGTGGGGGAGCAGATTACCAAGTTTGAACAAACCATGGGAGTTCTCTTGTGGCACAATGGGTTAAAGACCTGGCATTGTCGTTGCAGTGGCTTGGGCCACTGCTGTGGTGTGGGTTCAATCCCTGGCCCAGAAACTTCCACATGCCTTGGGCATGGCCAAAAAAAAAAAAAAAAAAGTTTGAACAGACCCAATGGCTTAGAATAATGTCACCAGATCAGTTACAACTGCTTGGCTCCTATGTTCCTCATGATTTTCCTTCAAGCCAGATGATCAATGAGGTGACAGATACATTCTCCAGACCACTCTCATTTCCATCTTCCAATCAGACATGGATCTGGTGCCCTCTGGGATGACCTTGAAGAGCCCCCATTACTGCTCATGTTACCTCTGATCTGAGCTCTCCCTTCTCTGCTCCAGGCTTTGCCCTCTCCTGAATACGAAACTCCTTCTGCCTCGGTTTCTAGTGCCTAATTTTGCCTCAAATCCAGTTCTCCTTTATATCAGTCAGCTATTGCTAGGATAATACTGTAAAATAATCCTGGAAGCTTACTAGCTTATAAAAACAAATGGTTATTTTTCTCACAGTCTGTGGATTGGGTGGAGTGGCTCTGATTCAGGCTGTGGGTCATTGAGAGATCAGCTCCATTTGTCACTCATTCTGGGACCACCAGCTACCTGGGCAGGCTCACCTCATCATGGATAGAAGAAACACAAGAAAAGGCCAGTGGAAACTTCCCACGACTCTTAAGTCCTTACCTCAGAACTGGCCACTGTGAAATCCACCCATATCCACTGGCCAAGGCCAGCCAAATGGCCAAGCCCAAAGTCCAATGGATGGGAAAACTCCATTTATACTAGTAGAATTACTACTTATTTTTATAAGTGGAGCACTTATAATAATGCTCCGCTTATTTTAGCAGGGCGTGTGCAAAGTCATATGGCAAAGGGCATGAACAGATAATTCTATGACAGGGAAGGAGGGAAGAATTGAGAATAATAACACAGTCTCCAACATTTCTTAAACCAGAACCCTGTTATGAGCTCAAAAGTGAATTCCTAGCTCCTATTTGCCTGCCAGGCCTCCTTACCCCAGCTCAGGCTTAGGGGCTGGCTCTGTGTGGACTCAACTCCCCCATGGAGAACCCCCTTGCCCACTTGACTGCCAGCCATCAACTGTCAATCGCCTCTCTTGCTGTGATTTACCCTGACTGCTCCTCCAAAAACCTTCAAGAAGTCTACCAGCCTGATCAGCTCCTTGGTCCCTAGTATATCCTGGCTTCAGAAGGATCTGGGAAGAAGAATTTGGAGGCTGAAAAACTACTGGGAAAGCAAGGCAGCTTCTCTTGCTCTCTCACTGTCCCCTGCTCTATGTTTTTCTCTCTGTGTGCTCTCTTCACATCTGCACATCATTTTTTCCTCTGGAAACCAGCTTTTTCTGCTCCTCCACTGACGTGGTGGAATAGGGTCTGCTCCAGCCCTGGGGCTATAGAAGCTCCCACTTCCAGCACCATTACCCAGCTCTGTCTCACTTCCAAAATCCCAGGGAAATACCCCAGTCAATCCTGGCCGGGATCACATAGCACAAACATTGTTACCCGCCCCCTCTCCAAGGAAGAAAAGAGAAGTACGGGCTGCCAGACACCAAAAAAAAGAAAGAAAAAAAAAAAAAAAAGCAAGACTCCAAACTGGAGTCCTCTGGGCTGACTCTGGTCAGAAATGTGTTTGGTTTGGCCCAAGGGGCTTGAAAATGTTTTGAATTACTTGACAAAATGTAGAAACTGAGAGTCCACACTTGAAATCCAGACTTTTTTCCTTAAAAAGTAAAAGATCTCAACTAGAAGGGAGTGTGAGGATGACTTGTGGGGCCTGGCACTTGGGTCCTATTTCTTGATCTATCTGCAAGTTATACCACCTTGCTCCATTTATGAAAAATTCACCAAGATGTACTTTGTATATATATATATATATATATTTCCCCATGCCTTCAACATGCAGAAGTTTCTAGGCCAGGGATGGAACCTGAGCCACATCAGTGAACTAAGCCACAGCAGTGACAATGCTGAGTCCTTAACCACTAGGCCTCCAGGGAACCCCTATCCATATCTTTTAATATGTATAGTAAGTACACTTTTTTATTTTAAAAATGTAGAAGATCTGTCAACACTGGAGCCACATTCCAGCAAGGGACAAGTCAACTGGAGCTGAGTGATTTTTCCATGTTGCCACACTCCCTGACACTCCTCCTTCTCCTCTCATCACTGAGGCAGAAGGTCAGAATTCATATATCAACAATTTGGACTATATCTTTCTTATAATACAGCTAAGAAGAAAGCAACCCTTTTCTTCTATAACTCCATCAAAAGGGGAGAAACAAAAGAACACCAGAGAGGACAATGTGTTTGCAGAAAAATGGAAAATACCTATACTTTTTTTTTTTTTTGGCAGAAGTTATAAACATTCTTCCAAGTTCGACCTGCAAATAAAATGCATCAGTATCAAAAGCATCCAACCAAAGAGGCTGTGACTAGCACACTGAAACTTAACAATCCAAAAATGAAGAACTGACGTTTCAACACATTTTTTTTTCAGTGAAAATAAAACAAATGATGCAAATGCAAAATGAAGTTATGGAGTAAAATAGGTAAGAATACTGCTCAGGCATTGAAACCTTTCATGAATGGTGAGTTTGTAAAAGGGTATCTACTGAGGAAGGAGGAAATTCATGCCTTGAACAAAAACCGAGTATTTGCAAATGGAAGACTAAACAGAAAGGCCCAGCAAGATGACGACATGGCTGAGAACTTACAGGACAGGTTGTGTGAAAAAGTTCAATCATTTGTGGCATTTCCTAGGGAAGCTTATGAGAGCCCAGTTAAAATAATACCACCCAGTCAGCTCTATTTATTTATGGTTCCAAAGAGACTCCGATGTGATTGGAGAACTTTGGGGCATGGTGTCCATCACAGGCACAACTTCAGGAAATGGCTAAGCTTTGTGTGTTGAGAAGTCTTGAAAAATTTAAAGCAGACAGGTCAAAATTAGTAAGCCTGTTTTGCAACAGTGCTCCTAAGATGGTCAGCATTAACACTGACCTTGTTATCCAACTTAAATCCAAAGTGCCGAATTTTGCACCATCAGGAAACCTAAATAATTCGCCAGGAATTGCCTTATGCTAATATGTTAAAAGAGAACATAGCATGGTCCTACTGAATTGGATTCACTCCCCTGGCCGAAAATCTAGAGATTTCAATGCTTTGCCTGATGCATTGGATACACAATAGTAATAACTTTCATCTGTTCTAATAGTTACGGAGAGCTGGTGTATAATGTTGGAGTCTTATCTGCAGATCGGAGGAACAGTTGAAAAATTATTAACTTGTTTATATCATCCAGAAAAAACTATTTATCCAACTAGCCAGCAAATATCCAAGTATTGAACTTTTCAGTAAATATCCCAAGCCATCCAGAGCATTTGGGTGCTTCTCTGCAAAAATCTTCACAAGTTCGCAAATGGGCTGTTGAATTTGTTCATTCTCAGTGAAATTATATCCTCAGAAACTCATTTGGCAAAAACTAAACTGACCCACTTTCCTACGCCGAAATCAATTTTCAGAAATGAAAGGGATCGTTTTAACTGCTCTCCCAAAATTGGGGGACTGAAGACGGGATTCCAAAAAAGTCCTAATTTTATGAAAATAAGCTACTATTATTTGACTCACCTTTCTTAATTAATAGTATGCCATAAATGGAATTTTTTGAACCACAATTTAGTCCCCCAAATTAAACATTGCAACATTAGAAATGCCAGAATTCTACAAATATCTCAGGAGTAGTTACCCTAAGTATAAAAGCCATCATACAAAGATTCTATCCACGTTCGGCCATGAACAGCTGTTTTCCATTATGAAACTAAATAAAACTATTGCTCTCAGTTAAAGGATTCAAGGCTGAATTCTATACAGCACATCACAACATGAAATGCAAGACCCAACACTGACATGTTGGGGAAAAGAAAAAGTGTCACATTTCTGGTTATAAAGCAAAGAAGTAACGAGTTATGAAAGAAAAAAAATTAATAATTAAATATTTCTGTTTTTCTTCAAATGTTATGTTGTCCAATTTTGAACTCAGTATATAATCTCCGATATGATACATGTTTGTACTATGTTATGTGCTTACGCCATGGTCAAGTAAAAATGAAAGAAAGTTTGATTCCATTTCTGGCAGCCCACTTTACTCATTTTTGTTGCATTTCTGGATTCTGTAGAAATCCGAGTTTGCAAGCTCTGGTGTACACTATATTTTTTTTTCCTACATTCTCACCATGGAGCAAGTAAGCATGTATTATTTTTCAATGATATATTTTATTCTAATAAATTCTGGGACTAGTATATTGAAGTAGTAATATTATAATAAAATACCTCATTGAAAAATTATACGTGCTCACTTTCTCAATGGTGAAAACAGAAAATCCTGAATAAAAACTCCACATATCTCACCATCTTGAGATTGCATACAAAAACCAAAAACAAAAAAAAATGCATTTATAGGAAATATATATGTATTTAAGATGCATCTTTAAAAGTTCAATTATACCAGATATAAAGTTTTATAAATTGTCCATATTGTTGTGTTCCACAAGATTTTAATAGCAGTATATTATTCTATAGCATATTTGTAATACAACTATCTTATTTGCTATTTGTGCATATTTAAGTTTTTTCCTTTTTTTTTTTTTTTTTTTTTTTTTGCTTTTTAAGGTCGCACCCATGGCATATGGAGGTTCCCAGGCTAGGGGTCTAATCAGAGCTACAGCTGCCGGCCTATACCACAGCCATGGCAGTGCCAGATCCTCAACCCACTGAGCAAGGCCAGGGATCGAACCCCCAATTTCTTTTTTTTTTTTTTTTTTTTTTGTCTTTTGTTGTTGTTGTTATTGCTGTTGTTGTTGTTGTTGCTATTTCTTGGGCCGCTCCCACGGCATATGGAGGTTCCCAGGCTAGGGGTCGAATCGGAGCTCTAGCCACCGGCCTACACCAGAGCCACAGCAACGCGGGATCCGAGCCGCGTCTGCAACCTACACCACAGCTCACGGCAATGCCGGATCGTTAACCCACTGAGCAAGGGCAGGGACCGAACCCGCAACCTCATGGTTCCTAGTCGGATTCGTTAACCACTGCGCCACGACGGGAACTCCCGAACCCCCAATTTCATGGTTCCCAGTCAGATTCATTTCCTCTGCACCATGATGGGACCTCCCTTATTTCCTATTTTTAAAGTGTTGGTCTTTTAAGTTATTTATTTATTGGCCTTCCCTGTGGCACGCAGAAGTCCCTGGGCCAGGGATCAAAGACGTCCCACAGCTGTAACCAGAACCACAGTAACGACAATGCTAGATCCTTAACTTACTGAACCACATGGGAACTCCAAAGTGTTGGTCTTGATAACAGTTCTGGCTCCATCCTTTTCTTAACCATAGCCATGCTCTACATATAATGTCTCATGTTCAGTACCCAACTCTCCACTTGTTTCTGATAGAGACGGAAATTGTTTCAAGATGGCATGTGCTCATCTTCGAGGGAGCTAAAAGAATAGGTTAAGTTTGTGGGCCCTTTGGTACCTCCATGGACCCTGAGCTGCATTTTTCTGAACCTTTGTTTATTATTATTATTATTGCTCAGAGGGGGACAGTTTTGTTCTGTGTGATAAGGGATCTGGTTGGTTCATTTACCTACATAGACCTTCTTGAAGAGAGCCAGAGCTTTCCTACAAAGATAAAAACCAAACTCTCCAAGTCAGGGATGCCTAAATATGGTTAGAGAGAGCACCTCTCTGAGGTTAGAATCAAGAGCCAGCTGCCACCCAGACAGCCCAGATACCACTGCTATTTTTACCTTGGGCTGATGTCACCTGACCACCCCTTCCCCCAGCCACCCCCCAACTATTTGTATTCATCACATATGTCCAAAAATCTCAGACCTCTTACCACTAGCAGAGATAAGGAGTAAATAGGATGCCTCTGGGGGAGGCGGTCCTGTCAATAAGGAAGCTCTGTTTAATCAGGAAATCATCATTTACATCCTTGGGAATCCCCCAGTTTGACAAGGAGGTGACTCAACCATCAGGAAGCCTCTGGCTCGATGAAAGAAACCCAGTTTGCTGCTATGATCAAAAGGTCCCAGGAAATGTGCTGATAGCATCAAGTGGGCAGTGAAAATAAGCAAGAACTTGCAAAGTGGAGGAAAAGACCCTGAAACCACCTGCTTAAGCTGGAGCTCCAGGACTGCAGAGTAGAGACAAGTAAAAAAGAGTGTATCCTGGACAAAGACTGTCATGAGCTGACCAGAGTGCAAGTCTATAGAATAATTATCTTTAAAAGAAATGATTACAATCTATATTGAAGGATATAAGGGAAAGTTTAAAAAAGAAGATTCAAAGTATTCTGACGAAAGCCCTAAAGAAACCAAAAAAAAAAAAAGACATTCTGACTAAAGATCACAGATGAGCACATACATTCAACTTCTTGCCTTTGTGAATGTTAAGGTAGTAACTCTTAATAAGGAAGAAAATAGGAAAGGGTCCTTCAGCAAAGGAAGAATTTCAGTCCCTTTCTGGGAAACAAAGTCAATAGAGGATAATTCACTGACAAAACAGAGTAGGTGGCAGAGTAGGCGTCCTGACTTCTTAGAAACTTCTTGGCCACACACCACAGAAGGTCATGACTTGGGGACAGCAGGCAAGATGGATGATAAAAGTCGGAAGTTAGAGTAATTCAAAATCTGTATACAGAATGGTCAATGAGGAGTTCCCATCATGCCTCAGCAGTAACGAACCCAATTAGTATCCATGAAGATGTGGGTTCAATCCCTGGCCTTGCTCATATGGTTAAGGATCCAGCATTGCTGTGGCTGTGGTGTAGACAGACAGCTACAGCTCTGATTAGAACTCTAGCCTGGGAACTTCCATACGCCTCAGGAGTGGCCCTAAAAAGACAAAAAAAAAAGACCCCCCAAAATGGTGGAATGACACTCTGACCTCCTCCCCTACCTCACCTGACAGAATGGCCTGG
Source organism: Sus scrofa (assembly GCF_054392235.1). Taxonomy (NCBI): domain Eukaryota; kingdom Metazoa; phylum Chordata; class Mammalia; order Artiodactyla; family Suidae; genus Sus; species Sus scrofa. Next base: position 110,614,835 of record NC_139385.1, on the reverse strand, counting down.
AACCAGCCTCTGAATTCTGGCTAGAGAGGGAAAAAAAAAGAAAGAGAGAGGACAGAGGACAGAGGTGGAAGGGACCAGAGTCGATGAGAAGAGGGTTGAGAAGAGCACGTTAAGGAAATTCTGCTATCTAGGAAAACAGGAGCAGCAGGGGTCATTGGTAGTGCCCAGTAAAGAAAGCTCCAGCATCTTGACATTTCAGAAACCCACAGCATGAAAACAAAGGCCAAACATTCTCTGACATAAACCACAGCAATGTCTTCTCAGATCCACCTCCTGGAGGAATGACAATAAAAACAAAAATAAACAAGTGGAACTTAATTAAACTTAAAATTTTCTGCACAGCAAAGGAAACCTTAAACAAGATGAAAAGACAACCCACAGAATGGGAGAAAATATTTGCAAATGAATTGACTGACAAGGGATTAATCTCCAAAATTTATAAACACCTCCTGCAGCTCAATACCAAAAAAACCAAAAACCCCATCAAAAAATGGGCAGGCAGGGGGAGTTCCCGTTGTGGCGCAGTGGTTAACGAATCCGACTAGGAACCATGAGGTTGAGGGTTCGGTCCCTGCCCTTGCTCAGTGGGTTAACGATCCGGCATTGCCGTGAGCTGTGGTGTAGGTTGCAGACGCGGCTCGGATCCCGTGTTGCTGTAGCTCTGGTATAGGCCGGTGGTTACAGCTCCGATTGGACCCCTAGCCTGGGAACCTCCATGTGCCGCAGGAGCAGCCCAAGAAATAGCAAAAAGACACACACACACAAAAAAAAGGGGGCAGGAGATCTAAACAGACAATTCTCCAAAGAAGACATACAGAGGACCGAAAAACATGAAAAGATGTTCAACATCACTCATTATTAGAGAAATGCAAATCAAAACCACTACGAGGTACCACCTTACACCAGCCAGAATGGCCATCATCCAAAAGCCTACAAACAATAAATGCTAAAGAGGGAGTGGGGAAAAGGGAACCCTATTTCACTGTTGGTGGGAATGTAAATTGGTGCAACCACTGTGGAAAACAGGATGGAGATGCCTCAGAAAACTAAAAATAGAACTACCATTTAACCCAGCAATCCCACTCCTGGGCATCTATCCAGAGAAAACCATGACTCGCAAAGACACATGTACTCCAATGTTTACTTTTACAATAGCCAAGACATGGAAACAACCTAAATGTCCTTTGACAGAGGAGTGTATAAAGAAGATGTGGTACAATGGAAGATAAAGCCACTAAAAGGAAACTAAGGAAAAGAAATAACGGCACTTGAAAGAACAGCCACTAAAACGAAAGCAATAATGGCCTTTGTGGCAACATGGATAGACCTAGAAATTATCATGCTAAGTGAAGTTAGTCAGACAGTGAGACACCAACATCATATGCTATCACTTACATGTGGAATCTTAAAAAAAAGGACACGATGAAGTTCTTTGCAGAACAGATACTGACTCACAGACTGAAAAACTTATGGTTTCCAAAGGAGACAGGTTGGGGGGTGGGGGGATAGGCTGGGGGTTCGGAATGGAAATGCTATAAAATTAGGATGTGACGATAGTTCTACAACTATAACTGTAATAAAATTCAATGAGTAATTAAAAAAAAAGAAACTCACAGCCTGATGGCCAGCTGCCACCCACAAACTTCATCCTCACTCTAACCAGAGCTTCCAGTGACTAGCCATAAACACAGATGCCCCAAGCACACTTCTTTGTCCTTCCTCCTTATATACGAACAAATGACCAAGGATCCCCAGGTACTGGGGAAAGCCTGCAACATGAAAGAGGGCTCTAGAGAACTGGAACCTCGTCCATCACAGCCAGAAGTCAGAAGATAATGTCTGAAGTTGATAAATCAAAGAAGAATAGTATAAGCACATTATTTAGTTATGCTTTAGAACTAAAAACAGAAACAGATAAAAGTGAATGTTTCTCAGTAGCAGAACAGGAGGTAGGGGAGTGGGGTGGGAAGGGCAGGCGACTGTTGTTTTTCATTATAAGCCCTTCGGGACTATTTGTGTTTCACTCTTTTTTTTAACTTTTAAAATATTTTTAAGCAAAGGTCACACTGTAGAGCTATTCCCGTAAAAGGACTCATCACAATAATTCATTGCTATGTAATCTTAACGTTTTGTTCCTCAAGTTTTAGTTTTTGTTCTTGATTTTTTTTTTTTAAGCAACCAATGCAAATGGAGATTCTCCAGCAGTTAGTTTCTTTATGTCCATATTAGGTAGTATGTTACCTTATGTTGTAGGGAATTGTTATAGAGAAAGAACCAGATTACATTACCCCTAAATAATTTAATAGGGGGGGGGTTGTCAATTACACCAAGGAGAAAAAAGAAATCAAGACCCAAAGGAACATGTCGGAGTCCCCCATCACCCCTAATATTTCTCGACACATACTATGTGCCAGTCAGTATTCTAGAGACTGGAGATGCAGCAGTGAACAGGACAGACAAGGTATTATCTTGGAACAAACATTCTAGTGGGAGATGAAAGGCAAAGTATAGACAAAGAAAAAAATAAATACATGGGGGCAGCATTGTCTAGTGTCGAGACCTACACAGAGGACTGAAACGGTTTGGTGATAGAGAGTGGCCAAGAAGATACCTTAGTGTTGATGATAGGAATGGCATTTAAGCTGAAGGTGGAGTGAAAGAAGGAGCCAGCCTGTAAAGACACAGGGTAGGGACATTCCCAGTAGAAAAGCTCTAAGTGGGAGGGGAAAAAAGACTTCAGTATCACACAGATATGTGTTCTGAAAACGAAGAGAAGGTCATTATGGCTGACCTTGGTAGGGGAGAGGGGATGAGAAGAAATGGTGAGATGAGGTAGGAAATGCAGGGACCAGATCATGTTGGATTTTTTAGCCATAGTAAGGAATTTAGACTGTATTATAAGCATAACAGAAAGCCTTCGAAGACATTAAGGAAAGAGGGGGACTTGATCTGATCTAGGATTTCAAACGACTTCCTACCAGGGATGGTTGGAGGCCAGTTATTTCATGTCTTTAGTTATCAAGCAAATAAAGATAGTTATAGTGAACTCAAATCAAGTTAGCATGACCTCTCTTAGGAAGACAAGTTTTCATTCATTCACTAAAAACCATTTGTTGAGGAGTTCCCGTCGTGGTGCAGAGGAAACGAATCTGACTAGGAACCATGAGGTTGTGGGTTCATGGTTAAGGAACCAGCGTTGCCATGAGCTGTGGTGTAGGTGGCAGATGTGGCTCAGATCTCGAGTTGCTAGGGCTATGGTATAGGCCGACAGCATGGCTCCAATTGGATCCCTAGCCTGGGAACCTCCATATGCCCCGAGTGCAGCCCTAAAAAAACATAACAGACCAACAACAACAAAAAACCATTTGTTGAGCATTTACTATCTGCCCAGCACCATGCCAGCAGTCAGAGATATAACAAGTCCTTGTCAGAAGGAGACTGTGTGGAAGACTGGCATGCAAGAATATCATTGAATCCAATATCAGCTAAGACAAGCTTTGGGATGAGAAACTGCAAGATTTTCTTCTTTGAGAATGTCTTCGGGCCATCTGGACTGCATAGGAACCAAGAAGAAACATTCTCTTTCTCTAGATCTCAGGAGGAAGTATGGTAAGCTTGCAAAGATGACCTCCCTCTGTCCAGGTCCTTTGATATGGCCTCCTGCCTCGACTCTGGGCTGGCCTTGTGACTTGCTTTGGCTGACTGGATAAAAGCAAGCATAACCTAAACAGAGTCTTGAAATACATTTGTTTGTTCCCTTTTGCTGCTCTTAGGAACCTTGTAACCACCACCATGTGAAGAAGCACAAACAAGTCTGCTGGACCATAAGAAACATGAGGCCATACTTTATTGCTTCAGATGACTAGAGCCAGTCACCAAACATGAGTGTGAGGGCATCCTAGGTTATCCATCCCCAGTCAAGCCAGTCCAGATCGGACAACTGGCACAGCCTTTCCATATGATAGCGAGAAAGAACATTGTTATTTTTAAGGCAGTATTTAGGAGTAGTTTGTTACACAGCTAAAGCTAACTGACATAAGAACACAGAAAAATCAGTGTACTTCTCACAAAGGAAAGATTTTCAAGCCACATACTTCAGGCTAAGGACTAGCTCCTTGTTATCAATGACATCTGAGGAGCATCCATCTCTTTCTGCCTAATAGTTCATATCTATTGATTCTCCCTTTATACATTCACCTACCTTAGGGGAAGAAATAATAATAGCCCTGGCCAAGATGAGAACTGACCCTAGGGATCTGACAGGTGACAATGAAACCCAAGCTAGGCATGTGATGTCAAAGTGGCTGCACTGCAAATTCAGGGTGGGTTTGGAAAGGGTAGAATAAGGGAGACACCATGCGGAAAATCACTCTGAGAAGCTTTGCTCTGAACTCTGCCCTGTTCAAGAACTCTTCATCTAGCCAAGGGATCTAAAACTCAATGGAGAGTCCATGAGTTTAGTAAGAAAGAGTTTACAGCTTCCTTCCTCAAAAGGCTCCAAGATAAACAGAATAAACACCAGTTGGTCTCAGCTGGTTGCACGTTGGGCTGCCTGGAGGAGGGGGATGCCAGCAAGAGCTTCTTGAGGTTGCTTCCAGCTATGCAATTCTAGGAAATAGACAATTACGAACAACATGGATTTTATTATCGTGACATTGCTAAGGTCTCTGCATAAAGCCTATACTTAAAAATATAAACATGTAAGTGAAAAAAAAATGTCAGGGGAATAAATATTTGTCTTAAAAGAGACCATCTGTTTCAAATTTTTATTTAAAAAAAAAACCCAACATGTGTTTTATTTTAAATTTGTATGTGTGTTGTTATCCTTGGGTTAAGTATTAGGTAAATAGACAGAAGCATTGAGAATCCATTTTCCAGCAAATTTTGGTTAGAAATCCTTGCACACGTGACACAGGAGATAATTTGGGGGCTAATTGGAGCTTTGTGGGCAGCCAACTCCTTGCAGCCTTCTCCCCTGCTCATTCCCTGTGTGATGGGGCTAAGGATCTCCCTGGCACTGGTGTTTGTTTTGGACAAGATGGCATTTTACACCTCAGCTGACACAATACATTGCAGGCTGCTCCCAGGCCAGCCAGCTCCCAAATGAAGGTGGGACCAGCATGGCAGCATGGGTCTGAGATGCAGCCTCAAATCTCAGCCCATGTGAATGCAAACCCCTATCATCAAGCTGGCTGGGGTGAGATTGGGATGTCAAGATCAGCTTTGCAAAGATGATTGTGATTTGGTCCTAATGGATGAATAGGGGAGAAGCATGGGGGAGGTCATTTCAAAAAGGGGGGTCCAACAGGGAATCTCAACAGGGGTCCGGTATATTTTGAGAAATAGCATCAATTTGGGGCAGCTGCAGAGGAGGGAGAGGCTAGAGATGAAGCTGGAATGGAGCTGGGAACCGTGGGCAACTTTCACTTTTTGTCTGTTCTTCATCCCTTCCCTTTAGGAGCTGCCTCTTCCCCCATTCGTTCCAAGTGAATCTGGTGGGGCTGTCAAGCTCTCCATTCAGAATACATCACACCCCTGGACACAGCCATTGGCCCAAGAATGGTCACATGATGCAGGTAGAGCTGAACAGTGTTTGGTTTGGTTTGGTTTGGTTTGGTTTGGTTTGGTTTGGTTTGGCTTGGTTTTGAGGGAGATTAATAGGGATCTGCGAAAAAGACTTTTCCCCTTCCTCCTAAGATTAAGGGCTGAAAGGATCCATTAAGGCATCTGTCTCTTTCCCATCTTGTGGAGAATTCTTGTTTGTGAATTAAGATCAGTGTGGTGAAAAGAAGAGAGAGAGAAAGATGGTTGACATTATTTGAGCTCCAGGGTCCAACTGCACCTAACCAGGGTGTTTCCATTTTCCCTAAAACCAGAGTTGGGTTCCTGTTTCTTGCAACTAAGTTACTGGCTGGTACAATTGGAGCTGGAATTTAACATTAAACTTGCAATAAGAAGCAGACAGCCCTACCTGATATAGGCAAAAGGATCCAGTGGTTCCCTGTGCTAGAGAGAGCTAGCCGCCGAGGACACATGCTCTCACCCCCTCACTTAGGGTTGTTACTGGGAAATGGATGCCCAGCTAAAGATTACGTTTCCTGGCCCCGGCTCCGTGGCTTGAATCTAGACATGGTACGACATGAATTCTCACCAGTACACAATGAACAGAAGTGACGGGAATCATTTCGAGAACAAGACTTTAAAAGTGGCCCTGGAGTTCCCGTCGTGGCTCAGTGGTTAACGAATCCGACTAGGAACCATGAGGTTGCGGGTTCGGTCCCTGCCCTTGCTCAGTGGGTTAACGATCCGGCATTGCCGTGACCTGTGGTGTAGGTTGCAGACGCGGCTCGGATCCCACGTTGCTGTGGCTCTGGCGTAGGCCGGTGGCTACAGCTCCGATTCAACCCCTAGCCTGGGAACCTCCATATGCCGAGGGAGTGGCCCAAGAAATAGCAACAACAACAATAATAATGCCGAGGGAGCGGCCCAAGAAATAGCAACAACAATAACAACAACAAAAAAGACAAAAAAAATAAAAAATAAAAAAATAAAAGTGGCCCTGCCGGAGTTCCCGTCGTGACGCAGTGGTTAACGAATCCGACTAGGAACCATGAGGTTGCAGGTTCAATCCCTGCCCTTGCTCAGTGGGTTAACGATCTGGCGTTGCCGTGACCTGTGGTGTAGGTTGCAGACGCGGCTCGGATCCTGCATTGCTGTGGCTCTGGCGTAGGCCAGCAGCTACAGCTCCAATGAGACCCCTAGCCTGGGAACCTCCATATACCGAGGGAGCGGCCCAAGAAATGGCAAAAAAAAAAAAAAAAAAAAAAAAAAGTGGGCCTGCCGTCTACACTTTTCTTTACTGTTCTGCTTGGATGGGGAGGGTGATGAGAAGCCTTGGAGGATGATGGCACCGTAACACAGAAGCAGCATGTATCCCTGAAACATTGCACTGAGAATAGACACCACTGGAAAGGAACACTGGGTCTGAACCATAAACGTTAGCAAGAAATAAATTCCTTCCAAGTTTGAGCTGCTGTGCAGTTTGGAGATCTATTGTTTCAGCAGCTGGGTTACCTTAATTAACACATCCCCTTCAAAATTCTGGAAGTTGCTTGCAATCCCTGAAGTCTGCCACCTGAGGTTTTGCTATCCAAGGCCAGAATTACTCAGATCAGTGAAACCCACCATCACACAATCTATGAATTTCATGTATTTATGGAGCACCTCCTACATATCAGGCTATATGCTTGCTGTTTAAGGTTACAATGGTAAATTAGATCAGCCATATTGTTTGTTTGTTTGTTTGTTTGTTTGTTTAGGGCTGCATCTGTGGCATATAGAAATTCCCAAGCTAGGGGTCGAATCAGAGCTATAGCTGCTGGCCTACACCACAGCCACAGTAACACCAGGTCCTAGCCTCATCTGCGGCCTATACCATAGCTCATGGCAATGCCAGATCCTTAACCCACTGAGAGGGATAGGGATCCCCATGGCTACTCATCGGATTCTTTACTGCTGAGCCACAATGGGAACTCCCTATTTCATTAATTCTAACTTATCATCCATTGTGGGACATACCATTGCTGTAAGTACCATTAAAAAAAATTATGTACCACGGAGAAAATAATATTGCCAGTTAAAGTATGACATGCCATCAAAAGCTATCCTAATTTCAGAAATGTAAAAATGTATGGGGAGAATGTGTATCTTAAAACCAATGAAATATAATACTTCTTGCCTTCAAGGAGATAAAGATATTGTGGGAGAGCAGAGAAGCAAATAAATAGGTTCTATACAATACAAATGTATTAGCAGGTAGGTAGACTGTTCAGCTGGAATCCAGAGAAGGGAGTTATTTACTGATTTAGCTGTAGAAATGAGGAAATCTTCACAAAGGTGTCACTTGAGCTGAATCTTGAAAGAAGGGAAGCATTTGCCTGGAGAGAGCCCCCTGGGCTAGTGGGGCCAGCAGGGCTTCTAAACACCTCCTCCAAACCTTCAGTGAGGCTTCCATGAATCTCCGGGGACAGTGATGGTTTAGCAGAATCTCAAACTATTGTAGCAGTAAATTCCAACCCGGCAGCTTCATTTTCCAGATAAATGGAGGCTAATCTTTCAGGTGCCAAGGCATAATTTTACCTGGATATTTTTAGTGGAAAGCCTTCCAAAAGGTACTGTAGTAAACCCCTGGCATCTGCAAGAGGTACATCAGGGAGTCTTGGTGAATCTCCAAATTCACAAATACAGCTACGCTTGGGCAGACTCCTGGCTTGCTCGAGTCACATTTAGATGAAAAGCCACAGGTATCCTGTGTGCAGCCTGAGAGCACACATCACCCTCCCTTTCCCCTGACTCTACAGTTCTTACTCCTGCTTGATGAGCAATTATATGTAACCAGTATATTGACCACGCATGACTTATGATGCAATCAAAGCACAATTTTATTTTCGTCTCTCATTATTCCTTTAAAGCTGATTCCACATGGGCAGTCTTCCTCTACCGCGAAGTAAAAATTCCTTGTAGGTCTGTGACTCTTTAGTTCAGTCTTGGGTGGTTGACACACTAAGTCACTCAAAGTGACAGACACAGTCCTGAGTCAGTAAGCTGAATGCCTGTTTCTGTATAAAGATTAAACTTGATTTCAGAGCATTTCTTCCCCACCCCAGCTCCACTTTGCTTTAGGCTGAAAGCCTGTGGTGGGAAGGAAGGGAGTGGTTAGTCTTTGTTTCCCTTGTGTGTCTTTCACACACACACACACACACACACACACACACACACACACACACAGGGCAGGGTGTCAGAGCACTGCAACAGCTCCCTCCAGAGAAATCTCTTTGCTCACTATTCTCCCTCCCCACTGACTCAATCATTTTACATTCTCAATGTAGACAAGGTGGCTTCAACAATTCAATTTCCAGAATTCCCATTGTGATGCAGAGGAAACAAATCCGACCAGTAGCCATGAGAATTTAGGTTTGATCCCTGGCCTCGCTCAGTGAGTTAAGGATCTGGCGTTGCCATGAGCTGCGGTGTAGGTCCCAGACACAGCTCGGATCCCACGCTGCTGTGGCTGTGGTGTAGGCCAGCAGCTATAGCTCTGATTCAACCCCTAGCCTAGGAATTTCCATATGCCATGGGGGCGACTCTAAAAAGAAAAAAAAAAAATTAAATTCCCTTCATACATCCTGCAAGTAGTGATCTATATAATTTCATATTTGTTGTACCTTGAAATCTGTCAAATTTTTAACATGCTACAGCATATAGCATCATCATAGCCTGAATATGTCTCCTCCCCGCCAACAGATTCTTACGTTGAAGCCCTGACCCCCAGGGTGATGGTATTTGGAGGTGGGGCCTTTGTTAGATAATCAGGAATAGATGAGAGCATAACGGTGGGGCCGCCATGGTGGGATCAGTGCCCTTATAAGAAGAATTAAAGTTCTCTCAATCTCTCCCCGTCTCTGTTTCTTTCTATGTCTCTGTCTATATCTCTGTCTCTCTCTCCATTGTGTGAGGACACAGCAAGAAGGAAGCCATCTGCAAGCCAGGAAGAGAGTTCTTAGAGTTCTCAAGAGGTTTTGTTGTGGGTTTTTGTTTGTTTTTTTTTTTCCTTTGGTCATGCCTGCAGCATGTGGAAGTTCTCAGGCCAGGGCACCAACTTTAGCGGCTGCAATGACAACACGGGATCCTTCACCCACTGTGCCACAAGGCAACTTCCAGGAGGACAGTTCTTACCAGAATCCAACCATGCTGGCATCCTGATCTTACGCTTCCAGCCTCCAGAGCTGTGAGAAAATTAATTCCTTTTGTGTAAGCCACCCGGTCTGTGGTATTTTGTTACTGCAGCCTATGCTGACTAATGTGATCACTAACCAGAGCACTCTCTAAAATAGCTTCCTGGATAGCTTCTCCGGTTTCTGCACTGGGCACATAGTGGGCAGTCAAAAAATATGTGCATGAATGAATGAATAGCAGAGCGACAATCATTCACTTCAAGTGTCCAAGCCACTCCACAGAGGAATGCCACATTCCCTTCTGTATGTGTGTCATTTTCTTTGTTTTTTAAATATGCAAGCAATAAAGAGTACATTCTTGTGGTGTATGTTAAACGACATACAAGTGGAAGAGAAAAAAGTAAAATTTCCTTTCATCAATCTCCTCCCTGGTTCATCACACTTCCCTACTAAGAGAATGCACACAATTAGTGTGACCTGTTTCTTACGGACCTCCTGCCTGGAGATCTGTATTATGTGATATCGTGCTATGTGTGCAATGTTCCAACTTGCACCTTCCCTTATATTTAGCAGACCTCTCTATGCTAGTCCAGTCCTCAGCCTATTGAGCACTGCATTATATTCCATAGTAGAGAATGGGTATTTCAGGTGTTTTAAAATTCTCCCTCATATAACATTGCAAAATACTTCCTTCCACACACCTCTCTGGGCACATGTGCAAATGCTTTCTTTGGTTAGATGATCTGTGCACTGAAAGTTTTGCTGACCCCTGCTATTCCTGTCCTAAGGGTGGGTTTTACATACCACTTCACCAAACATATTTTAAACCCTCTCAAATTTTTATCGGCCTGATATTAGAAAAACATCTCACTGATAAATTTTAGTTCTCTTATTACTAGTTAAGTTTGTGGTCCTTTTAAATTCTGGCTATAAATTGCATATTTCTGTTTTGTATTTATGTTTCTGTGGTGTTTCTTAATCCGATTTTTTTTTTTTTTTTTTTTTTTTTTTTTTTTTTTTTTTTAGGGCCACACTCATGGCATATGGAAGTTCCCAGACTAGGGGTTGAATCGGAGCTGCAGCTGCCGTCTACACAAAGCCACAGCAACACCAGATCTGAGCCACAACTGCGACCTACACCACAGTTCATGGCAACACTGGATCCTTAACCCAGTGAGCAAGGCCATGGATCAAACCTGCATCCTCATGGATACAAGCTGGGTTGTTACTGCTGAGCCATAAGGAGAACTCCTTAACTTGATATTTTATAGAAACTCTGTTTTGTGGTTATTAACCCTTTGTCAGTTATGTATATTACAAATAGTCTCTCTCAAGGTTGTCATTTGTCTTTTGTTTATGGTATTTTTTTTATTTTTATGTCTACACAAATGTAAAAAAGACTTCTTTGTGACATCCCTTGTTATTTTGAAGATTAATAAAATTTTCATTTAATGAGAACCCTACTGCATAGCACAGGAAAATCTACTCAAGAATTTGTAATAACCTATATGGGAGAAAAGCATGGATATGTTTATATGTAAGACTGATTCACTTTGCTGTCCACCTGAAACTAATACAATAGTGTAAATCAACTATACTCCAGTTAGGAGTTCCCGTTATGGCACAGTGGAAATGAATCCAACCAGTATCCATGAGGACAGGGGTTTGATCCCTAGCTCCACTCAGTGGGTTAGAGATCCAGTGTTGCTGTGATCTGTGGTATAGGTCGCAGACATGGCTTGGGTCCCACATTGCTGTGGCTATGGTGTAGGCTGGCAGATGTAGCTCCAATTTGACCCCTAGCCTGGGAATTTCCATATGCCACAAATGTGGCCCTAGAAAGCAAAAAAAAAAAAAAAAAGTATGCTCCAATTAAATTAAATTTTTTTAAATATTCGCTTACATTTTCTTCAGATATTTTGAAGGTTTTGTGTGGTTTTGTTTTGGGGGATAGTTTAGCTCTTTATTCCATCTAGAATAAATTTTTGTATGTGGGAGAAAAAGGGGAAGCCATTTTTTCCCTAAATTTTCATCCCCACCTCATTTATTGAATAATCTATCCTTTCTCCCTCTTATCAGCAATGCCACATTTATCACATCCTAAATTACCATCTGTGTGTGTGTGTGTGTGTGTGTGTGTGTGTGTGTGTGTGTGTGTGTGACATTTCACTCTAACTTACCCAGAATGGCTCTTTTCTTAAACTTCTTCAGTTCTTTCCCTAGCAACAGGAGTTGGCTTTGGGGGAAGGTCTATTCTCATAGACACATACACAGAAGATTCCTTTTACCTCCATGATGGAAAACAGAATGCAAATGCTGGAGATTATTAATAAGAGGCTCTCTCGCCACCCCAGATTTGCACTGTCAACAAATCAAATGCATATTTCAGCAAATATCAAATTCTTACACTTCAGGGAGCATGCAAGCTTCAGACATAGCTATTCTATCCACTGGAATAGTCGGGCACCATTATACTCAATCCCCAGAGTATATGAGAATATGTGCAACTGTTGCTGACCTGGAGGGGACCCTGGCCTAGATCGCTATTTAGAGCTTGGACTGTTGATTTCCATCTAGAACAGCTTTGGAAGATGGGGTCTACATCAGTGGGATTCAACGTCTGACTGTGCCAAGTGTCCAGACAAGTGCACGAGAAGGGATAGATTCTGGAACCATCTCTTTTTAGCTTGTTTCCTATTGATCCTTTGGGCATCCTGGACGCCAAACCCAACCTCCCCTGTCCCCATGCAGAGCCAAAACACAGGCCTTCTTGTATATAGAGATGACATTTTATTATCTCAAATTAGAGGTGACCGGAAAATAAATTTGCCATGCTAGCCAGTTATTTCCAGAAAGCAAGCCCACAGATCAATGGTCCTAAAACGAAATATGTTATCTCTCAGAGGCATTCCGCACTTGAACTGATTTGTAAATAACGATCCAGTACAAGTTACTTCATTTAGTTACCTTGGCACTAGCGGTGAGTTTGTCTTGGACTGGGTCCTGACAGTAGCAGTGCCCACAGCCAGGCATTCTATGGTGCTTTGCCAAGATTTTATTTGGCAGTGGCAAGGGTCTGGTTATACCCATCTTAAACATTCCTGGCCATGGGCACAACTGCAGCCATGTTAAATGAAGTCAGCTTTGGAAGCCTGGCTTGCTCATTCGTTTATGCTCTGGAACGGGCTCAAGTCAACTTCAGGAGAGAGCTCCTGTCCTGCCGGTGGGCAGTGATGAGAGGGCTCAGCTTTCGAAAGGAATGCCAACCTCACATGAGCCTAACTGTCGGTTAAGATGTGGGTGGGCGCTGGGAGGGCCAGAACAGCACTGACCTTCAGGCCCAATGAGGGAGTCCAATTTGAGCGCCCTACCATGAAATATTTATTTCAAAGCCCTGCTGAGAAATAACACTGTTCAGAGAGGATTGCTTGAAGGATAAGCAGTTCATCCACTCTTCCAGATTGCCTAACACCGATCCCTGGATCCCGCCAGAGCAACTGAAACACGGATGCCTGGAGTGCATCACGCTGGCCCCAGCAGAATTGCTTTTGCTGAACTGTTTTTTGGTGTGATGCCATCAGCAGTTTTTAATGTAATTACAAGAAACAGTCCCATGAAAAGCATTATTATATTTGGGGTAAGAAGGCTGTCGAAGACATTGTTCATTACATCACACAGTGTTTTCGTTATGAGGTATCCTCAGGGGTGGCTCTGTCTGAATTTAATTCTGAAAATAGTAGTGCTTCTGCTGGGCAATTGGTTTATTTATCTGTGGCATGATTTTTCTAGAGGGTGCTTTGAAGGCAAAAGGCAGTTAACTGGTTTTCCTTGAAAAGGGGGTTCCATAGTAAAAAAAAAAAAAAAAAAAAGTAAAACTCCCTAGGGCAAATCCTGTTCTTTTGTGTTTAAGGCAAGACTTGGAGTCACTAATATGCTAATGTGCATTTACACATATAATGATACAACCTTTATGAAGTAGGTGACTGGGTTGATCCAAACAGGCCAGCCTTTGTCTTGGGTCCTAACCATAGAGCTGATATGGATATTTATCTGCCAAAATTGCCTTCTCTTCCCCACCTTGAGACTCCTGATTGCTCTACCCAGCTCCCCTGAAGCCTGATTTTGAGAGCTTAGAGGTTCTGAAGTGTGACATGGTTGACTTGTTGGGTCTTCTCTCTTGCTCTCTCTCCCCTTGATCCCCTCCACCCGGCTCTACCCCAACAGAGGCACTCAGAGAAATATCTGCCTCTCCAGCCCCTCCCCTACTGACCCATGGCACTGCCGTTTTGCTCCATTCCTGCAGACTGGTTTTCCTCCCATCTCACAAAAGGTCTGCTCCTGCCCCAGCCTCCAGGGCTCTGACTTCTCAAGGTGTCTCCATTTCTTTCTCTTGTGTCACCTGCTTATTTCTGGTAGATCATGGAAGACTTTGAGGCAAAAATGCTGGTGTTTAGAGACATCAGGAGGTACTCAAAATTCTGCTTTCTTTTTATGCAAGGACTAATCAGAGGGGCTCATTTCCTCTTGCAACATTTATCTTAAAAAAAAAATAAACTGTGTTCATTGGTTATGGGCATCCCAATTCCGCCACTGTGCAAACAAGGTTGTTTGTCCCCATCATTGCCACTACTACTACCCCTACCAACCTTCTGGATCCATGGCTAAGGGAGTATATTAAGATCAGAGAAAACCTCATTTTGATTATGGCAGAAACTATTGCATATCAATTCCTCTCATCCTTAGCAATAGATGTCTTGATTTTTAGCTGGCATCTGGCCACCCAGAATAAATATTACATTTCCTAGCCACCTCTGCAACCAGAAGTCAGCATATAACTAAATTCCAGTCAGTGAGACTTACATGGAACTGACATTTGTAACTGCTAGGAAGTATCAATAAAGGCTGGACTTTCTTAATCTATCTCTTCTTTCTGCTGGTGGAAATGTGATGTGATGGCTGGAGCTCTTGTAGCCATTTTATTTTATTTATTTTATTTTATTTTATTTTTTTGTCTTTTTGCTATTTCTTTGGGCCGCTCCCACGGCATATGGAGGTTCCCAGGCTAGGAGTCCAATCGGAGCTGTAGCCACCGGCCTACGCCAGAGCCACAGCAATGCGGGAGCCGAGCCGTGTCTGCAACCTACACCACAGCTCACGGCAACGCCGGATCGTTAACCCACTGAGCAAGGGCAGGGACTGAACCCACAACCTCATGGTTCCTAGTCGGATTCGTTAACCACTGCACCACGACGGGAACTCCCCTCTTGTAGCCATTTTAAATCATGAAGTGGCACACCAAGAATGACAGAGCAGCAAAATGCAAGGAGCCTAAGTCCCTGATGATTGCAGACCCACCGCATAGCCCTGGACTGCCTTACTCTGGATCCTCTTATGTGAGTATGATATATGCACCTACTTTAAGCCTCTGTTACTTTGGGAATTTTTGTTAATCACAGCCATACTTTGTTCTAATTAAAACACTTGCTAAATGAAGTTTTTCTGGAATGGGGACGTGCCCAGATCTCATAGTCTAAGCATAGGTCTCATGGGTTGAAGGGACTCGAGAGAGAGAAATTTCCAGTTGTCAAAAACAGGGAGTATAGAACAGAGAGAGAAGTAAAGCCACCTGGGTCCACAGGATAACTGACAAGAGGCGTATATGCAGGAGGACTCTGCTCCTCCAAGCAGTTCCTGGACCAACACCATCAGGATCACCTGGGAGTTTGCTGTGCACAATCTCAGGCCCGCCCCGAGCCTACTGAATCAGAATCTTCCTTTTAACAAGTTCCCCAAGTGATTCGGATACACTTTGAAACATGAGAAATGCAGCCTTATGGGGAGGCTTTAATATCACAGACAGACAAAAGTTAAGGCCACAC
Source organism: Sus scrofa (assembly GCF_054392235.1). Lineage (NCBI taxonomy): Eukaryota > Metazoa > Chordata > Mammalia > Artiodactyla > Suidae > Sus > Sus scrofa. The sequence goes on along the minus strand of NC_139385.1, from coordinate 110,599,222 downwards.
TTCCTGTTTATCACAAGGAGTTGGAACTAGGTAGAAATTATTTTGGAAAGTATGATCCTATCAGAAAAACCTCTGCTACTTAGCAAAGAAACTGGCTGGCCACCCCAGGGTGCGGGTAAGAGGGAAAAGAAAAAAAAAAAGAGTTAATGAAAGAAATTGGAGCACTTAGCCTGTATGTCCTAGTGTAAAATCCAGATTCTCTCATTTCTTACCAGGAAAAAAAGCCCTAAGCCAATAAAATAAAATAAAACTCCATCTAGAAAAAGGAATCCTCTAATGAAGAAACCATACCAGAGAGATGTCTCCAAATCCTAGCGGATATATAGGACTCAGCGGAAGGTAATTCCTGCTGAGGATGAGACAAAATTTACAAAGCACACAAGGCAATGCAAAACCATGCATATCATCAAAAATTGCAAGTGAGAGAAATCATTCCTAAGGAATTGCCGAGTGAACTCTCTAAAAAGGGATTTAAATAAGTTTGTCTAACATGTTTTAAAACTAGAAGAGCATCATCTATAAAGCAAACCCAGAACATTAGGAGAAAAGAAGAGCTGATTTGAAAAAGAACTAAAATAAAGTTCTAACACTGGAAAACATAATCCTCCAAATTGAAAAAAAAAAAGACAACAAACAGCATCAATATGCTGGTTCCATAGTCCATTGACACAGCTGTGGAGGAAAGTGATAACTTTAAAAACAGATCTGAGAAAAAAATTATCTAGCACACAACATAAAGAAAAGGACATTTTGTCAAATATGAAAAAGAAAAAATATTGAAAAAGAAATTGAGAAAACATGGAGAATCTGTTTTAATATTTCTGTATCTGTCAGCAGACGCTGCAAAAAGCAAGACCATTCAGAAGAGGATGAGAGGTAATATTTGAAGAGATGAGGGCAAAGGAATGTCTAGATTTGAAAAAAAAGGTTCTAAGCTTCGGGTTGGAAAACATAGAATAAGTAAAAACAAACACACACTTGGCCACATGATTGCGAAACTATAGAACATCAAGGGAAAAGATAATATTTTCAAAGATACTAGAGAATAGAGAACGATTATCTTCAAAGAACTGTCTGCTAGATTGATGTCACCCTTCTCATTGGCAACAATAGCTGCCAGAAGATGAGGGAATCTCTTAAAAGTGCTAAGCAGGGAAAAAAGGTCCATCTGCAATTCTGCATTCAGCTCACCCTCATGTGAGACACGGGACAAAGGAAAGATATTTTCAGAAAAAGACTGAGTTAACTAAACACAGATCTTCAAATAACTCCTAAAAGATTAATTTAGAAAAAAGAAAAGAGATGGAATTGCAAGAAACAACTGTGTGCAAACACTGTGTGCAAAAATAAACAGGCAAGTTAATCTAGATAGGTATAGATTCTAAAAATAATAATGACAAACAGTGAGTAAAAACATGGCAGAACTAAATACTAGACCACCGTGATACAGAAGATGGGAGCAAAGTTAAAACATTCTGAGTTCTCTGTCTTATCTTGGAAGAGAATAGAGGTATCAGGAGTTCCCGTCAAAGTGCAGTGGAAACAAATCCAACTAAGAACCATGAGGTTTCAGGTTCAAACCCCGGCCTCACTCAGTAGGGTTAAGGATCTAGAGTTGCTGTGAGCTGTGGTGTAGGTCACAGATGTGGCTCAGATCTGATGTTGCTGTGGCTCTGGCGTAGGCCAGCAGCTATAGCTCCGATTGGACCCGTAGCCTGGGAACCTCCATATGCCACAGGTGCAGCCCTAGAAAAGACAAAAAAAAAAAAAAAAAGACTAGAGATATCAATTAATTTAAAACTAATTCCAAAAATATGAAGTATAGATGGTAACAAAAAAGCCAGGAAAACAACAAAAAGAATAAAAACAAAACATGTAATTTCCAAAGTCAGAAGGGCTGGGAAAGAAATAACATCCCAAATGGATATATATCCATAGGATGAGTAAAAAAATCATGGACCAAAAGGATGCACAGCAATTTCAGGACAGAGGTTGCCAGAAACTGGGATTGGAAAGCAGTTCAATGAACACTTTAGCATTATTGGCAACTTTTTTTCTTTTATTGAAAAGCCAACTCTAGGAGTTCCCTTCGTGGTGCAGTGGTTAACAAATCCAACTGGGAACCATGAGGTTGTGGGTTCAATCCCTGGCCTTGCTCAGTGGGTTAAGGATCCGGTATTGCTGAGAGCTGTGGTGTAGGTCGTAGACACGGCTGGGATCCCACGTTGCTGTAGCTCTGGCGTAGGCCGGCAGCTACAGCTCCGATTAGATCCCTAGCCTGGGAACCTCCATATGCCAGGGGAAGTGGCCCTAGAAAAGGCCCAAAAAAAAAGACAAAAAAAGAAAAAAGAAAAGCAAACTCTAGGCAAATATTCAAAACAAAACGTTAACATTCACATAAGTTTAGTGGTAAGATGGCATTGTATTTTTTTTCTAATATCTTTCTGTAATTTAAAATTTCTTTTTTCAATTAAAAAACATTTTAAAGGAGGAGAATACAAATTCAAAAGAATTGTGGGCTTGCTTCAAGGATGGTGGAGGAGGGGACAGAGAGCTGGCCTCCGTCCCATGGCCAGCTCTGGGCTAGAAGGCCGGTGCCCAGTGGGGAGCCTCCAAACATTGTAGGGGAGGGAAGAGTCTTGAGGGGTGGGGCTGCTAGTGCAGGACTCCCAGGCTCTCTCCCCACTGTGCCTTGGCCTTCCCATCTGGTTGCTTTTATTCCCAACTATCTGCAACAGCTTGTGCTCCCCATACTTGAAGCCATCCAGGCTCACAGCCTCACCTCAGGCACAAGCAGCTGATATTCAGGGACCCTGAGGGCACAGGCAGGTGTAGCAGACTCAGGAGGAGGCAAGAATTTGCTGCTATGAAAGGAAGAGCAATCAGCCTAAGTCCATGCTATACACACCTTTCTACAAATTATTTAATTTAGTTAGAGCCTCGTAAACAACTCTTTAAGATGAGTATTATTGTTTTCACAGTGATTACTATCTTGCCTGTGGCCTTTCTCCCTGAAAATTGCAGAGCTGGATCTAAAACAAAACAAAAAACAGTTATCTCTTGATGAGGGAAGGCAAGAATTCTCACTCTCTCACTCAGGCCCCCAACACTGCTGTTAAACCTTGCCCATTTCCCTTCTGTCCCCCTAATACCCTATCCTCTACCCTTGATCCTGAGCAATTTCCTGCCACCCGCACCCATCTGGCTCACCAACCTGAGTCTTCATGGTTGGAGTTGCATAACTGCCCTGGCTGGGCCACTGGCCCTTCACCGGCTGGATTCACCTGCAGCCACTGAGCAGCCCATGCCAACTTACAATTTCCCCAGGCTAGGAGTAGTACCAGAGAGAGGAAGAGGGGAGGAGGCGCCTACATTTATCTCTACAGCAAAAAGCAAGCATCCTGCGATGGGTGGGAACCAACATTCGTGGCTTGCATGCTCTGGGCACTGCACTGGCTGCTGTGCACATATTTTCTCATTTAACCTTCCCGAAAAGACTAGAAATTATTATTAACCCCACTTTTGATGTCGAAAGGGAAGCCCATAGAGGGTAAGTGCCTTCCCTGAATTTATGAGTTGTTTCTTTTGTGGAAAGAGATTGAGAGATACAGGCTTCCAAATCCAGAATGCATGACTCCTAGCCTTCTATAGCCTCTTAGGGAGGTTCTCCAAGGATTCTAGATGTTCCAGGATGTTGACAACGATGACAGAAGTAACAAACAACAATGTAATAGAAAGATTTACTGAGGACTGAACACATACCACCCACTTTATATACATTACATATATGTGTGTAAAATACACATTATATCATGTATACTAGTCTACGAATATGTACAGTATACATAATAAATCTAAGAGATTTGTACATCAACCTATTTCACAGTTAAGATAATTGAAGTCTTACACTGGAGTCTATAAAATGATGGAGCTGGGATTTCAAGCCAGATAATCTGATTTCAGAAACCAAATGTGACCACTGGATTAGTTATGGTTAGATCCTATGTGACAGAAAAGTCCAATATGACAGTGACATAAATAAGAGAGTTTATTTCTTTCTGAATTAAAAGAATGCTAGAAGCTGACAATTCAAAGCTAGCTGGCATTTCCTCAGTCCTCTGGATCCAGCTTACTGCTCTGCCATGCTACAATATGTCCCTCGGCCTTATGCTCGAAGGTGGTGGCTGGAGTTCCAGCCATCACATCTGCATTAGTAAGATAAAGAAAAAAGCAGAAGTCAAATGTCATCAGTCTTTTGAAGATGTTTCCTAAAAACCAACCATGCTAACTAAGCACAGGAAAACTTTACTCTAGCTAGGCCTCTGGTCCAACACTCATCTTGGTGAACTAGGCTGGACAAAGTATGAGCCCAGGGCAGACAAGTTTAACGCCCAGATTAGGATAAAACAGGCTGATGACCTCCCTGTGGTCCTTTCCACAAGGTCTGTCTTGCCACAGCTGCTACATAGGAAACGGTGAGAGGAAATGTCTCAGATGCCCGGTAAACACTCTCAGCTGTGTCCTGCCCTTGGAAGAAGAGTAAGGAAGAACAGTGTTTACTTTTTGTTTTTAGGGCCTCACCCATGGCATATGGAGGTTCCCAGGCTAGGGGTCCAATGGGAGCTACAGCTACAGGCCTACGCCAGAGCCACAGCAACGTGGGATCCGAGCCGCATCTGCAACCTACACCATAGCTCAGGGCAACGCCAGATCCTTAACCCACTGAGCGAAGCCAGGGATCGAACCAGCAGTTCCTCGTCAGATTCGTTTCCACTGCGCCAAGACGGAAACTCCAAGAGCAGTGTTTAAATGTTTCTTTTGGCAAAGACTGTTTGACTTTTGGATTTGAATGAGGGGTGACCAGCTCTAACTCTCATGTTGTTTTCACTGCATCATTTCTTTTTTTTTTTTTTAAACCAACATTGTCCTCCAGTAGTTATTCAAATATATAAATGGGGCCCATATGGCTAAGAGGCATAGATCTTTGTCCCAAAAGGTAGGGAGGTGCTCCCAGAGTCCCTGCCACCTAAGCCAGGAGCCACTGTGGCACTGCAGGGAGAGCCGGTGGGCTGAGTCACGCAGCGACGGAGGACACCTATGGGACCTGACAGATAAGGATGCCTTCCAGATGAGCCACACTTGGGCCTCACACGGGGGATGAGAAGAGGGAGACAGCTCACTGGAGGCTTTTAACTTCACTGACATCTACATTATCAACTGTGTCCTTCCTGGTGAAGGCAAGCTGGCCCACGGGAGGGTGGCAACTTCTTCTCACTCTCTAAGGGGCTGCTTCCTCCTAATCCAAGACCTTTTCCTGGTGGAGACACTAAAACAGGATATTTTGACCCCACTGCTTGACTCCATGGACATTTGTCCCCAAAGACACCGGAGCCCACTCTCAGTAAAGGGACTCCCCCCAGGCTTTGTCTCTCCTCTTTCTCTGTCACCCTACCTTCACCTGACCTCATAGTCACCAGAGAAAACTGTATGGCAGGAATAATAATTGATTTTTTAAAAAAGAAAGACAAGAAACCAACTCTTCCCATAATATTTACAGAAAATAGAATTGATCCAGGTGGGAAAAAATGTCAGTAAAATGAAAATGGAATAAATGAGAAGTACTTTAATGGTGTCATATACAGAAAACTGATTACAGGAGGAGAAAACCTATCACCGATTCCTCCAGAGGAAGCAAAACTCATCCCACTTAGTTCTAAAGTATATTTCTACCAAAAAAAAAAAAAAGTGTTCCCACTGGCTCAGCAGAAACGAATCTGACTAGTATCCATGAGGATGCAGGTTCAATCCCAGGCCTCGCTCAGTGGGTTAAGGATCCAGCATTGCTGTGAGCTGTGGTGTAGGTTGAAGACACAGCTCAGATCTGGTGTTGCTGTGGCTGTGGTGTAGAGCTGTAACAACAGCTTCCATTCAACCCCTAGCCTGGGAACCTCCATATGCCACAAGTACGGCCCTAAAAAGACACACACACAAAAAAAAGTGTATTTCTGGGAGTTCCCTCTGTAATGCAATGGGATCAGCAGTATCTCTGCAGCACCAGGACGCAGGTTCAATCCTTGGCCCACACAGTGGTTTAAAGGATCCAGCATTGCTGCTGCTGCTACTGCTGCGTAGCTTGCAACTGCAGCTTAGATCTGATCCCTGGCCAGGAACTCCCTATGCCTGGGGCAGACAGGGGGGAAAAAAAAAAAAAAGGAAAGAAAGTAAATTTCTCATGTGGATATTCCATGTTCACCCCCAGGGCTTCTTAGACCATTTTGAAATCACGGACTTCTCTGTGAATCTGATTACATCTGTGACTTACTTCCCAGGGAAAAAAAAAAAAAAAAAGCACACACAACAATGCAATCATATTTTTCATTCAATTTCTGGAAATCCACAGGTTCCAGAAGCTCATCCATGGACCTCAGTTTAAGAACCCCAGTCTAGGCTACGGGCATGGCAGAGACACTTGCCTCAAATCCTTTCCAGGTGAGGAGGGGGCAGAAAAGGGGAAGAGAGTCAGAGTTTCATAGTGCCTGATCGGGAGCCACACAGGGCCAGGGGAATGGATCCCCGAGATGTGGGTGGGTTGAAATGTGGTACCATGTGCCTTTAAGCCTTACCATTCCATTCAGATTTCACCATTTATAAACTCTTCCAGTGGTTTCTTAATGTACTTCTCCCCCTTCCCACAGTTTTTAAAATTAAAGGCCATTTTAATATATTTAACTAAAACTCAGGGGTGGTGACAAAGAGAATTTTGTCTTGATTTAGACCTGGATAGCTAGGGCATTCCTGCTGGCTTCGTGGGGAAGGTAAAACGGAGAGAGTCAGACCCACAGCACTGGGCTGGGGGCAGGGTGACAGACACTTAGAACAAAGCACTCTAATCCCTGCTCTTCCTGAGTTCATAATCCCCTAGTGTAGAGGAATGAGAGAGGGCTTTGACATCAGACAGACATGCATTTAGATGTCACTTTGTCACTATGTCACTTACTGCCTGCATGACTTGGCCAAGTCTTTACATCTAAGCCACGTGTTCAGTATCTGGCACATAGGAGATACCAAGTAAGCAAAGGTTCCCTGAGAGAACTTTAGATTTTAGGGGTGAGACAGTCCATTCAGGCTGTGATAACAAAATACTCAGACTGTGTGGCTCCTTTTTTTTTTTTTTTGGCCATAACATGCAGTGGCTTGATATGGAATCTCAGTTCCCAGACCAGGGAACAAACCCCTGCTGCAGCAGTAAAAAGCACCAAGTCCCAACCACTAGACCAACAGGGAACTCCCCCTAGATGGGCAACTTCTTGCTGTGTCTTCACATGTAGAAGAAGAAGGGAGGGAGTTCCCATTGTGGCTCAGCAGAAATGAATCTGACTAGGAACCATGAGGATGCAGCTTTGATCCCTGGCTTTGCTCAGTGGGTTAAGGATCTGGCGTTGCCCTGAGCTGTGATGTAGGTCACAGACACACCTTGGAGTTGCTGTGGCTGTGGCACTGGCCAGCAGCTGTAGCTCTGATTAAACCCCTAGCCTGGGAATGTCCATATGCCACAAGTGCAGCCCTAAAAAGGGAGGAGGAATAGGAAGAAGAAGGAGAAGGAGAAGGGGAAGAGGAAGGAGAAGGAGAAGAGGAAGGAGGAGGAGGAGAGGGAGGAGGAGGAAGGAAGAAGGAGGAGGAGGGGAGAAGGAGGGGGAGGGGGGGAGGGAGGGGAGGGGGGAGGGGGAGGAGGGGGGAGGGGGAGGAGGAGGGGGGAGGGGGAGGAGGAGGAGGACGACACAGGAGAAGAAGAAGAAAAAGAAGAACGCTCTCCTGAACACTCTCCATGGGGGGGGGGGGGCAATAATCCCATCATGAGGTCGGGGGAGGCATATCACAGAGTCCCAGGGCAATAAGGAGGCAGAATGCCCAGCCAGCAGATCCTGGAGAATGTGCTCTGAGATTTGTTCAGGATGATGGGGCCAGAGTAGAAATCTCAGATTTATTCACAAAAATGCAGAACCCAGCAGCACAGCCCAGAACCATTCTCTGAGGAGCAATGGGAGGCTGAAATAAACACTACCCTCTTATGGAAAAGGGTGAAAGAAAAAAAAAAAAAATTTTTTTTTTTTTTTTGGTCTTTTTAGGGCAGCACCCATGGCATCTGGAAGTTTCCAGGCTAGGGGTCCAATCGGAGCTGCAGCTGCCAGTCTACACTACAGCCACAGCCATGCCAGACCCCAGCCTTGTCTTCGACCTACACCACAGCTCAAGGCAACACCAGGTCCTTAACACACTGAGAGTGGCCAGGGATCAAACTCTCGTCCTCATGCATACTAGTCGGGTTTGTTACCACTGAGCCACAATGGGAATTCCAAGGAAAGATTTTTAAATAGCAGTGAAAGAAGGAGCAGAGACCACCAAAGACAAGGCCTAGGGAGACAGGACGGGAGCTGCTCTTGGCATTTTGAGCAAAGAAGAGCTGACAGCTCTACCTCCACTGCCAGGTCCTGCCTAGGGGTGTGGGAGGCCTTCCTACCTGCCTTTCCCGTGCCCTGTCTGACCTTCCAGGAGCAGGCTTGGCTGGGTCTCCACACCCAGCAAGGATAACAACTACCACCCAAGGCGAAATAGACCAGCCCAGACTTTTCCCCAGATGAGATTATTTCCAGAAAAGAAATCTGCCAAGAGACAAGAGCTACCAAGAGTGGGGAGGGGGGATGGCATATTGGGGCCATGTGGGAAGAGTGGGTTTCTGCTGCTGCCCACACACAAAGATAGCAGAGAAATCAAGTGCTCGAGGAAGGGGAATCTACCTTCCTTCACAGCCTGCCAGCAACCCACCTCACCCACCCCCAATCCCAGGGCGTTTATTTGGAGAAAGTGTGTCTGGAACACAAAGGTGCTGGACCAGTCATCGCTGGGCTCCCTGCGAGGACCCATCCAGAGTCAAGGTCCTCCCCAGTCCCATCCTCCCCCTCCTTCCAGCATTCTTCTCCTGGCACTTGCCATTAGCCAGAGCATCCATCCAAAATGCAAGCAAAGGAAACGTAAGCAGCAGCGAAGATTCCAGGAGGCTCTCCAGGCCGATTCCATCCCCCACTCCCGCTCCCGCTCAGATCCCTATCCCTCACCTCAGGCTTGCCCTCTCCTTGGCTGAGCTCAAGGGCAGGCTTATTCCCCCCAAGGTTGTCAAAGAGCAATTTTCTAAACTGCATGAAAACAGAAAACAAACAGAAAACCAAATCCACCAAAGCCGGAGTCTCAAGAACAGCTTGGCAGGCAGGAGTAACGTGCTAACAATTTCATGCTGTTTTAAGAGAGTTTCTAACTAAGCAACATGTACCAACAACCAGATGTGCCCTGATACCAGGAGACGAGAACATGGGCTTCTAGAAACAGACAAGGATTTGTGTACAACAGGAAAACACTCATCAGGAAATTTCCAAGCTTCCAGGCCTGCTGGGCCTGGGGTCGGGTGGAGGTTGTCTCGTTCTGCCCACCCTGCAAACTCGTTCACACCACTATTTATTCAGTTCCGCCGCAGAATTTTGGTCTGTTGTCTAGGCTGGGTATTGGGATATCCATTGTCTAGGCTCAGGTATCGGGCCTGAGCAGGACAGGGGCAAGGAAACAGCTATAACAACAACATAACATGCGATGTTCTGAAACGGAGAGAAGAGGCCTGACTCTGTGGGAATCCAGGTGCATCTTCAAAAATGTTCAGTTAAATCTATCTCAAACTTTATTTATGGAGCACATACACATATAAGGAAAATGTCAGAAAGACATCCGGTCTTCATGATATTTACCGTGATTAGGGGAAGCTAAAGTCATCCCAGAGGTGAATGAAAGCATGCTGGCTATGCCTGCAGTGGTGATTCTAGAGTAGTTGGTACCCACTATGTGCAAGATGCTCGAGCTGGCACCACAGGAATGCCCACCGGCCACAAGGAGCACAGCCTTTAAAGAAAACTGGTGCCATCTCTTGTTTATGGGTCTGGGGCTTATGAATGGGCTTTAGCTTCCCAGTGGGATAAAGTCATCTTCCAATCTGTCACCAGGGCCCCACCCAGCTCCGAGAGGACCACAGTGTCCAGCAGAGGCCAGGGCCTTGGGCTCCCAGCGGTCCCATAGGACCAGCCCCACGGAGCAGGGCGGGGAGAGACCCAGGACAGACAAATGTCTATCATGCTACCTTCGACTTCTCTCCCCTTAGCTTATCACTGCAAACTGATTGTTTACTGTACACAACAATTCATCATTTTATGAGTCCTGAAATTCTTGTGAAATGACATTTATATTGCATTTGGGGGGTTTAACTTCTTAATTGGATAAACGTAAACCTGCGAGTTTTAACAGGATTCTTGTGATACTCTATGTTGGCTTTTCTTTTACCTTTGGAAAAAAATAAAAAACATTTCCTTTTTTCTCAAAAAGTAGCTGCTGGCCTGGGCCTCCCCTGGCCGGAGAGGTCACTCCGGGTCAGAAGTCCTCTTGTGCCCCCAGGGAGTCCTTGCTCCCTGCAAAGTCCATTAGCTCAGGCTTAATGCCTAAAGCCGGTGGCCCTCTTTATTAGGGCTGTGTTTGTCACCTGGTAACTTGTTTATTGCACCAGCTCTGGGGGGCAGAGGGAGGATGGGCGTGAAGGTCACAAGTAGGTGGGAATTGCACACCTCAGGCCCGAGCCTCCCCGCAGTCATTAGTTTCCCAGAATGACCTGTGGGGGTGGGGAGGACCCAGCCCTCCTTGAGCTAACACAGGACAAGCCAGCACAAAAGAACTGCAAACAGGCCCCTAATTAATGGGTTTGCTTAGAGCTGTTCCTCTGTTTAGGGACTTCATCCCAATAATTGCAGGCTCCATAATCATTAATCAGTCACTACTACTTTTCTGGGTGCCGACCACAAGCCCAGCTCTGTTTCAAACACGGAGAGGAGAGAACAGAAAACAGGAACTCGGACCTGAGCCAAGGGCTTCATTGTATGAGCTCATGAATCCTTCCCATGACCCTGAGAGGAAGGTATTATTTATTCCCCTTTTCAGATGAGGAAACTGAGTCTCAAGAAATTAACTAGGTCAAGGTCATTAGCTCGAAAAGAAGAGAATCAGGGAGTTCCCGCTGTGGCTCAGTGAATTAAGAATTCAACTAGCATCCACAAGGATGCAGGTTCCATCCCTGGCCTTGCTCAGTGGGCTAAGGATCTAAGCATTGCCTGGGAACTTCCATATGCCACCTGTGTGGCCCTCAGAAAAGAAAAGGATCTGACCAACTCCAAAGCCTGGGCCCTGGGACATAACAGACAAACCATTCCAAACTGGCCCAAGACAGAAGACCTCAGGGCCAGGTGATGCCAGGCACACCCTCTGGACCCTAGGAGCCCAGGGAAGGGGGCACACGGGGCAGAGGCCCTGAGAGCAGACTTTCTAAAGGAGTGACAGCGTGGGCTGGGCCGTCCAAGGGTGGGGAGAATCATATGTGTTTAATAAATGGTACTTGGGCGCTTTCTCTAACCACTAAGTCTAGGCTTGGAGAGGGTTGTGGAATCTGTGTCTCACTTGGGGCCAATAAATGATTAGTCAGATGTCCAAGGAGGACATGGAGACGCGCGCACACACACAGGCGCAGACGCACCTCAGCAGCTCCAAATAGCGCCTGGAATGGGCACGAGAAAAGAGGACCTCAGCAGGCAGCAAGATGTTGGCACCAGGCGCCGGCGGGGATTAGGGCGAGGGCCAAACCGAGAGGAGACGCGGAGCCAGCAAGTCCTGTGACCACCCTGGACCTGGGAGGCTGGCAGCTCCTGGAATGTCTCAATTTAGGCCTTGTCCCAGACCAGGAGAAATGCCAGGGGTACAGGAGAGGGGCCAGGAGCGGAAGAAGAGTGGGCACTGACTGGGGGCTGGGCCCTTCCTCCTTTTTATCAGCCGTGTCTCCACCTCTGGGCTCTCCCTCCTTGACCTTCGAAATACCCATAAGCCATGTGTTCGGACCCCCACCCCCCCAGTCCCACGAGGAAGAAATGCATGTCACAACCCCATGCAGATTTGCTCCTAAGTCTCTCCTGGGCCCATGGCTCTCACACAGATGTCTCTGCCAGGTAGAGGTTCAGGACTTCTGAGGCCAAGCCAGGGTCTGGTCAAGGCGGACAATTGAGAGCTAGCCAGGATCTGGCCAGCTAGGCCCACACAAGCCCATCCCCTGAATGGGGGACGTGTGCCAGCCCTGGAGGAATCCCGTGGGGGCTGTTCTTCCCCTAGAGCTGGGGTAAGAATGTGACCCCAGCCCCGAGGTCATCCAGGCCCAACTTCCACGGCTTCAGGACTTGACACACTGTCCCACAGGCCACCACACACATGATGTCACTGGCAGGCCCTGTGTCTGAATTAGATTCCAGAGTGAGCTGCCGACCCACAGGAGGAAGCCAACTCTTCTCCCAGTGGCCAGGCCTCTCAGTCTCCAAGGAAAGTACAGTCTAGTCCTGGAGAACAGGCTTGGAGCCAGTAGCCAGGCACCAGCCCAGGTCTTATAAGCCAAATCACAGTCAGCACAGCCCAGGCCCAGCTCCACCTACCTATCAACACAGCTCACCTGGAAACTTACCCCTGAAGCCCAGCCCTCAGCAGAATCTAAGCTAGGACCACCACAGGGTGAATAGGGGTCCCCGCAAGTGTAAGCTGAGGAGGCCTGCCCTGTTCTGAGGCTGCTCCCTCCTTTGACCCCCTCTCCCTTCCCTGGCTTCTGTCCCACTCTTCCCCAGAGCCTCTGGCTGTTCCTGTGCTCAACAAAGTGGCCGTGGAGGGGGAAAAATGCCCATTTACTATTTTAATTTGCCACCAGCTACTGAGGTTTCTCTGGAGAGTCTTCCCCACACAACGTCTAGGGAAAAGATGGTGCTGGAAAGCCTGGCTTCCCACATGGCAACTCATCAGGAAGGAGGCAAGAGAGATCAGGAAACAGAGAAGAGGAGCCTGGATTTCCCCAGACTTGAATCCCAGCAGAAACACAAAGCCAAGTCCGTGACCTTCACATAAACTGGGGTGATTTATTATTCTGGGAAGACAGTGGTGTCGGGAGGGCTTCCAAGAGCAGATACTCTAAGTAAGCACGTCTCCTAGGGTACGATGCCTGCAGGGTCTGACCAGCGCCCCAGCCTCACCAGTGGGGCCCTCACCCTCTGGAGCAGCAGAGAAAATGAGGCATGGCCTCAGAACTTGGCTCAGCCTGTTCTCCAGCCTCCTGGGCTTATCTTGAGCCTGATGGGTTGAGAGATGGTGCTTCAGAGGGGAGACCAACGCCAGCTTAGGTCTTTAAAGGGACGGGCTGGAGGGGTGAACCAAGGGTACCCTTCCTGATTATCCCGCACTTTGCTGAATATCCCCTGCTAACCAACCAGTTCTCGCCTTCCATCCCTCTCTCCCTCTCCCCTCCACCATCTTCCCTCGCCCTCCCCCCCCCACCCCCGCCGCCATCTCTCTCACCCTGCACATCTTTCATATGAGTGTCTCTTACTGGCAACTGACTCCTTCCCTTCCCTCTCTCTGCCCTTCCCTTCCCCTCCCGAAGGCCCCCACGTACTCTAAAGCCAGCAGGGGACAAGCTGCTCAGAGCTGAATGGAACAGGAAACTGCACTTTTGACTCTGAACACGTTGCAGTAAAGCAGCCTCTGCTGAAAGCCAGACACGCTGGGCTCAGACATTGAACAGCAGCTTCAGGGACGCACTCTGGCTGTGATTGTGAAACATGCTTTTATTTTTACCCCCTGCCCCTCCTCTTCCCTACACTTGTCTGAGTCACCCTCCACTCAGCACTGTCGCCTCCAGCCCATCAAAGGCTTTCAGCTCCCTTTCTCTCCGGCATAGGCAGCCTAAATTGGGCAAGTGACAGTGGGTGAAGAGGGTCCCCAGAGGAATTCCCAGGAACCAAGTCAATACAAAAGGTTGTAGGTAAGTCCAGAAAAGTGAAGTTCAAGGATATTATCCATAAGCACAGTAACATCCCCCACACACACCTGCCAGACTGGTCTGGGGGCCTTGAGCAAGCCCTGTGAGACCCAGGGTGATGGACTTCCTAGGACGGGGTTCAAACAAGTACACATGGACTTCACTTCAGATGGCAAGAGACCACTCAAAGCCTAGAGAAAAACTTACTCACAGAGCAGATTTTCCAGCACTGAGAATTTAAGGTTGTCTAAAGAGTGGGGTTGTCAGATAAAATATAGGCTCCTCGGTTAAAACTGAATTTCAGATTAATAAATAATTTTCTAGTATAGGTGTTCCTATATATGCATGAGGAGTTGCCGCTGCAGCACAAGAGGATTGGTGGCATCTCTGGAGCTCTGGGATGCAGGTTCGATCCCCCACCCAAGGCACAAGTGCAGCTTGGCTCCGATCCCTGGCCCTGGAACTCCACAAGCCATGAGACAGATAGATAGATAGGCAGGCAGATAGATATTGCATGAGACGTACTTGTATTAAAAAAAAAAAATTCATTGAGTTCTTGAAATTCGGATTTACCTGGGTGCCCTGTGTTTTTATTTGCTCAGTCCAGCAACCCTACTGGAGAACTACCCAATTCCACAGCCACGTGAGAAATGATGAAAGAGTACCAAGGGTAGAGGGACAAGAAATCCCAATCAGCTTCCTTTTTCTCTTCCCCGGGGTCCTTCCTTATTCCTCATCTCTGCCCTGGTCACTCTAGTCCACATTTTGACCACTCTTGCTTCCATCTCATACCTGATCCTTCAACTGCTTCCAGCTCCTGGGGCCCAGGTGTAGACCAGTGCTCTTGCCCCTTAATTCAGCTGCATTGAGGTAGAATTTTTCAAAAGCAAATTTATTAGAAGAGTAAAGGAGTATACAAATATTTGAATTCATTTAAAAAACATAGTAGTTGTCACACATAAGGAGAGCCAATCTCAAATAAAGCCCTGAGACCAGGTAAGTCCAGACACAGTCTGGGTCAATCTTTTCCATCAACTGTTCTGGGATCCATTGACTTGTAGCAAGGCTGTCCTTTCACTGAAGCTGCACCACCATTCTGGAACAGAGGCGCTCACTGGCTGCATATCAAAATCACCTAGGAAGCTTTTTGCAGCCTATCCCAGACCAATTAAATGAGAATGTCTAGAGTAGGGCTCAAGCATCTGGATATTTAAGAGCTCCCCAGGTGATTCTTATATGCAGCCAGGATTGCTAACCCATGTACCTCAGAATCACCTGAGAACCTGTAAAAAAAACTGAGGCTTGCATCCCACCCTCAAATTCTGATTGAATTGGCACAAGGTGCACCTTGGGCATTGGGACTTTACAAAACTCCCTAGGAGATTTTAGGGTGCCGCCAAGTGTGAGAACCACAGCTCCTCACGCTTTAATAGACTTCAGATTTCCAGGGACCTCACTACAATGCAGATGCTGACTCAGTAGGTCTGAAGTGGGGCCTGAGATGTTGCATGTCCTACAAGTCTCAGGTGACACCCATGCTGCTGGTCCTCAGGCCACACTTTGATCAGCAAGAGATCCGTGGGCCTCAGCCCTGGATGCACCCTGGAATCCCCTGCGGAGCCTTGACAGCTACCTCAGCCTGGGTCCCACCGCAGAGATTCTGATGTTAATTGGTCCGAAGCAGGGTCTGGCCATCCAGATTGTAAAAGCCTCCCAGGTGATTCGATGCGCAGCCAAGGTTGAGAACCTTGGCTGGAGACCAACATCTAGACATCATTTTACAAGTGGCCCTGGGGCCCTCAGGGGGGAATACCACTCTCCCCAGGCCCTTCTGACTCACCTCTGTTCCCTGCCCCAGGGAAGAGATGGGTTTTTTGTCTTGCCTCAGAAGGCCATGCCCTCTAGTAAAAATTCCCTTTCTCCCACTCCGAACTGAATAAAGCCTCTAATTCCCAGCTCAGTTGCAAAGGAGAAATGATGGACACAATACCTGAAACCCAAGACTGGTCAGAACCCGCCCACCCAGGCTTGCTCTGTCACCGATGGTTCCTTCTGCTCAAGCGGCCTTCTGGAAGGACCTGTCTGCCAGAGGAGCCATGGGCCACAGGTGAGTGTGCTGCACGCTCACCGTCACACACAGAGCAGAGAAACTCTGGGCTTCGACAGGATACTATCCATCAAAGGTGCTGAGCATTTTGCATTACTGGTTAGCTCCCAAGCCAGATCATCACAACCTCTCCCCTTTTCCTCAGCCACTTGCAATGAAGGTGTGGGGACCTCTGGGACAAGAAGTGGCCTATGGAGAACCAAAAAGGACCCTGTGGAATTGAGGAAAAGGACTCCTCTCTTTTTGGGTGTTATTTCCATGAAATGATTCATGAATCATTTCTTCCCCCTCGGGCATGACCACAAATATCATCTACCTTAGCGGCTTTCATCTTCCCACAGAGCCGGTGTCTTTTGTTGGGAGTTGGGTGTTGCTGGTAGAAATAGGAGTCCACGACTTGGGTGGACAGTGTTTGTGTCAAATCTGAACTCTAATGTGTAGAATTTGCAGGTCGCTGAAGTGTCACAGTCTACTGAAATGGGTCTGGAATCAATAAGGTACACATCAAACTCAATTGTGTTTAATTTCCAGTGCTACCTAGAGGGAAGCCTAGCATAGCCCTGCCCGAGCAAAATGAAACATGAAAGCCCATCTGAAGTGTAGAATCGATACTTAACATGACCTGCAAATAGGGGAAAACAGAGCAGCCCGGCCCATCACGACATTGTTGTTCATTTTCGTTTCCATAGTGGAGGTGACAGCCACCCTAAGAAAATCAGAAGAGACAAGAGACCACTGCAGATCTAAGGGAGAACAAAGCGTTTTCAGTTACACACCAGCAGGACGTCCCTCTTTGCACACCCCTGGAGTCTCTCCCAAGTGGAAAAATCACACTCTGTCCTTCAGCCCAGAGCAAAGAAGGAAGACAAGGGCCTTCTGAACTTGGCCGGCCCCCACCCCTACACTGCCCCAGCTAAGTTCCTGGGCCAGTGAGATAATGGAAGGCTCAGCTCTTGCAGCTGACATGGGTGGGGGGCAGACGCCCACTCTGGGCACTTCCAGCCGACACTGACCTTTCAGTCATGGAAACATTCCCCAGACCGACACTAATCGGGGGCACATCTGGCGTTTGGACTGCGTCCAGATGGGGGTTGTGTTCGTCGAGTCAGCATGATAACCCGCTGGGGAGGCAGGGGAGGGGAGCGTGCAATGCTGCTGAGAGCAATCAGCGTCCTTAGCTCTGTGTGTGTGTGTGTGTGTGTGTGAGAGAGAGACAGAGACAGAGACAGAGAGAGAGGGAGAGAGAGACATGGTCATGTTGTGAGCCAGTGAGTCATAGACTAAAGACCACCTAATCTCTGTCCTCCAATCTCCCCACCCCCACCCCCACAAAGAGAAGAGAAAACTGGAGCCATCCAGGGAGCCCCAGCCACCACCCCAGGGTTCCACAACTGGTCGGGGCAGACTGAAATCCCAGGGTCCCAACACCCACTATCATGTACTTCCCTGGGTTTCTACACTCTCTCCAAGTAGAGTGTTGTACATATTATCTCAAGATAATACACGGGCTAAAGTGATGAAAAGAATCCAGCTGTTTCTTCTCTGTTGGCTTCCTGTGACTTACAAATGTACTGGACGACTTTTTCTAATGCCATGACAAACCCCCTTGGTCTCCAACCCCTGTGCTCCTCCTTCCACCCCAATTCTTCCATTGTCTTTTTTGTTTTTGTTGTTTTGTTTTGTTTTGTTGATTCAGAAGGAAAAACTGCCCTTCCAGGCTGATTCCCGGACTTTTTTCAGAAATGAACACAATACTGTAGCTCTTACTCCCAGGACAAGAGATTGTGATTAGGAGCGAGACCTCACGGCACAGAAGGTCCAACCGTATAGGTCGGGAATGGCCAAGGATGTTGGCCAGCTCTTATCGTAGTCTGCCTTACAAAGCCTGACACCTGTTGCAACCCTGAATGGCACTGCTAAAGAGGTAATTAAGCAAACCAAGGCCAGGATAAAAGGGATTATTTCCCCACCCACCCACACAGAAGGCTGTCTCCAGCTGTCAGGAGGAAGTTCTTTCCCTGGGCCCAGGAGTACACTCCCCGCTCCTGGGTAGTTTCAAGTCTACCCCAGTGATCCTTTCCTGTGTACACCTCCAGGCACAGATAATCATGGAAAGGAGGCACCTTATCCGCTGACTCAAATCACAAAGAGATGAACAGGGTCTTCCAGTATGAAAACCATGGATCTGTTCATCCTTCTCTGTTCATCCCTCTCCCTTTGCTAAAAGCAAAGAAACAGGGAGACAACCTAGGTGAAAATTAGAGCCCTATCAGTGATCGGCTTCCCAGAGTAAATTTCACTCCTCTGGGCACTAATCAGCTTGCAGAGCTGGCCAGCATTATTCTCTTCCCTCCACACCAGCCTCCACACAAAGAGCCACTATGGTTCATCAGCCCGTCAATTTTGTCCTCCTCTGGAGCAATCAGAAAGGAAAAATTGGGGGAGTTCCTGTTGTGGTTCAGTGGTAATAAACCCAATCAGTATCTATGAGGATGTAGGTTCACTCCCTGGCTGCATTCAGTAGGTTAAGATTCAGCGTTGCCATGAGCTGTGGTGTAGGTCTCAGATTCGGCTCAGATCTGGTGTTGCTGTGGCTGTGGTGCAGGCCGGCAGCTGTAGCTCAGATTTGACCCTTAGCCCGGGAATTTCTGTATGCTGCAGGTGTGGCCTGAAAAAGAAAAAGAAAGAAAGAAAGGAAAAATATCTTCCCCATTGGAAGACCCCCAGCCCCTCACTTCTCTTGTCAGATCTGAGAAACAGGCTTGATCCACCCCTGGTGGATGACACCCCCTGACACACACTTAGGAGATAGCTTTTGAGTTTCTTCATCCTCGGGAGGATTTTATAACAGTCCACAAGCTGTCCAGGTCTCTGCGAAGGAGCCCACAGACACCACGACTTCACCCAAACAGGTCGAGGTCTCTGCTGGAGCCAGCCCTTTATCCCCGCAGTGATCTGGTACAAAGCCACTTCATGTTCCATGCCAAACCATTCATTTACAGCACTCATCAAAATCTGCCTCCATCGACTGACTCAGCATTCCTGTTTTCCGAGCAAAGCCAACCTCCCTCACACCCTGACATCCTAGCTTTCAGCTTTGCTGTTTACATCACAGGAGCGCTGCAGGCTTAGAACACCCAATTCCCTTTGGACCAAGTATGCATATGAGTCATCCTCTCTGAAAAGACTCCTCACCCCGGGGCCTCGTGATCCAGGCCAAAAAGCTTCTGAGATGGGGCTCAGAGAGGACAGCGCTGGGGAGTCCTATTGCTATGGAAACCAGTGTGCCGGTTTCCAAAGGAGAAAGAGTAGCTGCCGGGAGGGGGTGGGGGGGGCACTGCTTTGCCAGGGGGTCCTGAAGAAACGGAGGAGCTTCTGGGCTTCTGGCCTGGAGCGGCTGTGGACACAGCCTGGGATCAGCATGGAGCCTCAGGCCACACTGACGCTTCTCTGGCCCCAGCCTCTCCCCTCGTCTCACCGACAGCTCTGACCCACCACAGACATCCCATCTGGCCTCCTGGGCAGTTCCTTCAGCACAGCTCCCCAGCCAAGTGAAAGGCTCACTCTATCTCTATGGACAAAAAAGGTTTTGACTCAAGTCTGTGTTTTAGGAAGTGCGTTAAATTCCATTAACTTTGGGGGGGTCGATGACAACTATCAGCTTGTCTGAACTTTTTACATTTCTCCTCAGTGCCTCAGCAAGGTTCACGACGAGGTCATCAATGATAAGGAATGAGCTCTCCCAGCCGGACGGTCCCTCAGCCTCAAGAGGACACTCCATAGTGATAAGCTGACAGGATTCGAAGGCTGATTCATGCACTAGAAGGAGCAGGGGTAGGGGTAGCAGGCAGGGGAGTCAAGGTCCCAGAGACAGAATGTCCAAGAAAGAAACTGATGGCAGGTTCATCAGAGGCCCAACCTTCAAGGGAAAGAAAGAGTCCCCATCAAGTAAAATGTCTAACAGAGACATTAAGTTCCAAAAATGGGGTCTCCAATGGCTGGGAGGTTCTGAGGGCAAGATAATAAAACCATTAATAGCTTTGGAGGGCTTACTATATGCCAGGCACTCAGTACATGTGTTACTTTCTGTAATCCTCATAACAATCCTATGGGAATAGAAACCATCATGTGCCCATTTTACAGATGAGAAAACTAAAACCTCAAGAGGCTAGCAAGGTCACATTTAGTAAGTGAAGGAACTGGGATTCAAATCAAGACCATCTGAACAGAGTGCACGCTTTTTTTTTTTTTTTTTTTTTGGCCATACCCATGGCATGTGGAATTTCCTGAGCCAAGGATCAAACCTGTACCACAGCAGTGACACTACAGTAGCAGTGCTGGATCCTTAACCTGCTGAGCCACAAGGGAACTCCCAGAGTGATCACTCTTGACCATGAGAGCAACAGGTCCTAGAAATGGTGACCGTGTCCATTAACCAATTAGAAACGAGTTTGTCAATGATGTTGGGAGGAGTTTTAAGATCCCAGAAGAGGAGTTCCCGTCGTGGTGCAGTGGTTAACGAATCCGACTAGGAACCATGAGGTTCAGGGTTCGATCCCTGCCCTTGCTCAGTGGGTTAACGATCCGGCATTGCCGTGAGCTGTGGTGTAGGTTGCAGATGCGGCTCGGATCTTGCATTGCTGTGGCTCTGGTATAGGCCGGTGGCTACAGCTCCAATTCGACCCCTAGCCTGGGAACCTCCATATGCCGCTGGAGCGGCCCAAGAAATGGCAAAAAGACAAAAAAAAAAAAAGATCCCAGAAGACAGTCATTGGCTTCATCCTATATAGGATATTCATCATCTACTCCACACAGGAACATTTTCAGGAAAAGCATATTATGACACTTAGCATAAGTGTTTGTACCCTATGGTCAGACAGTCCCCTGCCTTTCTAATGCACCTTCCAACAAAAAAATAACAACAGCATGGTGGGCTGCTCCAAGACTCCTGAACAGGGGCCCTTGATGTCCTGTCCAGTGGGATACCAATCCATGATTTCTCCACCTTCGAGGAGTTCCAAGAGAGACAGTTGGCCCTTGAGACACTGGAGATACAAAACCAAAGTGGGATGAAGAGGCTCCTCCCACCTCACTCTTGCCCAGGAATTTCCTCTATCTTCCCGTACACTGTCCTCACCAAATCACCCACCAGAATTAGACCAAGAGCCTCAGGAATCAGTCAAGACACAAGATGGAGAGAGGGTTCATATTTTTTCTTTCAGTTGATTGTTTTCTGATTGCTTTAGGTCTGGCCTAGTGAAGCTGAATCCATCACTCTCAGTGGGTGGTGGGTGAGGAGAGGAACAGATGCAGGAGTTTACCTAGGATGCTTTAAACCTTGGCACAAAAAAGAAAGACATGAGAAGCTAACCTGAAGGAGAGGCAGTTGCACAAAGTTAAGAGAGCAAAAGAGCTCCCTGGGCACCAGAAGGACCCAATGTAGTAAGAATTTTAAGAGGTGATAAAGGTAACTTGCTGTCAAAGGAGGCAGATACGGCTAAAGAACTAAGCACAATTAATTCCTTTCTCAAGCCACCATAAAGGTGAATGGCTACCAGATGGTCAGACAGAAATACCTGTCCACAGGCCGTGGAGAAAAAAAATAAATGCAAGAAGAAATCAGATCCTCTACTGAGCAGGTGAGCAGGAAATTAAAATATCTCTATACTGACCACAACTCAAGACCACACATGTTCACCAAGAGACGGTTAGGAAGGCAGTGTGAGTATGAGTTAGCATCCGTCCTCTGCCTGCCAGCCCACACCCAGAGGGCAGTCACAGATCTCTGCAGTGCTACACCGAAAAAGCTGCCAAGAACCCAGCAATTCCAACCGGGATGAAGATGGGAGAGCAGATCCCAGAGCTACTGGGGAGAAACCAGCCCACATCCCAGACTCTGTCACTAGACCAAGCAACAGTATCTTTTCCTGGGTACTTACTAGGAACCAAGAACATGGCTGGGATCTTTCTAAGGGCCCCACACAGCTTCTAAAATGGCTCTCACTGATTCTGGTCTCCAGTGTAATCCCTTCTCTTTAAGCATGGGCTGGACTTGCTTCCAATGAATGGAATATGCCTAAAGGGATGGGATGTCACTTATTCCCATTGAAAAAAATCTCCCTGAATTTATGTCTCGGAGACTCCACTCTGACCAATGGTGACAATCCTCATCCTCTCTTTCTACCATCCTTTCTGTGCCCTTGTTGCTACATTCCTCCTGGAAGACACAGACACAGACACACACACACAGAAGCCCTGGAGTAGGAGAGCGCTCAGCCTCCTCTTGCCATTATTCAGCTCCTTCCCAATCAATCTCCTGCCAACCACAAATTAGCATTACACAGGCAGTTATAGTGCAGCCCCCAGGGACAGATAGAAGCTGCTAATCCTTCAGAAGGGGCACTGGTACAATAGGGGAGCACCCGACAGGCTCCTTTGCATCACTTTCCGCTCCTTTGTGAGCTGTCCAAGTCCACCGCAGGTGGCAAAGTTGTTGGGCCTCGAGCAAACAGACACTGGGGGAGCCCAAGGAGCACCAAGCTTTGCCAGCGGCTGCCCAGCCACGTCCCTGAGCCTCCATTCCCGGCAGGAGCCGCCCTTGGGTTGGATTCCCTCTCAGAGCTTCCACCCGGGACCTGGGCGCTCTTCCCTTCCCCATTTTCACTGGTTAACCCTACACATGGCCCCAAGTGGGATCCACCTGGAGCTTGAAAGGCCCTGGGGCCAGGCCAGAATCAGACCTGCTCTACCCGCAGCAACTTGGATTAACGAAGCCCCCAGGGCTGGGGAGGGCTGGGGAGGGAGCAGAGACCGCTTGCTTTCTTCTCTTTTTCTGAAGGGATTGATTTGGCCTTCTTGAAGTCTGATTGAGTTTTCTGATCCCAGAGGAAGGCAGCCCTGGCTGGGTTCCCAGGGTCATTTTTCTCCCCAGGTGCTGCCTTTCCTTGGGCCCCCGGAGCCCCGCAAATGCTGCCCTTCCTTCCACAGTCCCGAAGGCTGGCCCTCACAGGGGCCACATGCTGAAGCTCCCTGACCGTATCTGCAGCCTGTCTGGAAATGAGGGGAACTGGCCAGAGGGGAAGCCTCTTATCACAAACATTTCCTGCCTGTCCCCTCCTGACCCTGCATACCGCAGCCCTTCCCTGGCTGGGTAGCGGGGGCCCACCCACAGCAGCCCTGCAACCTCTGCATCCAGAATCTCCAAGGCCGGGTCCCCAGACCTAGCTCTACTGCAGATTCTTCTCCATCCACCACACCTCCCTTCTCCAGGGAGCTCATAGATCCCTAACCAGCTCCGTCCTTGAAAAAAACAGGCCACCCAAACCAGCTCCATCCTTGAAAAACATCCTTGAAAAAGGAAGTCAGGTGGAACCGGAAAGAAAGAGGATAAAAGGCAGGTAAGGATTTTCAGCTCATGGAGAAAATGTGACTCACAGATGGAGTTCTGCCACCTCCTCCGGGACCCCCGCTGTCCACCTCTGACAAAGAGAAACAGGCAGGAGGGAGAAAAGCCTGCACACCCCCTGAGGGTCCCTATGTCTCTGCGCCTGCACAAGGGTCTGCTGAGTGGAGCTGAAGCCATTTGGACTGTTAAGGTTGTGTGTGCTGAAGGCTGGGCCAGCAGGTCTTCGGCCAGCCGAGCCCAGCTGTGTTCATGTGGTCGAGGATCGCCTAGGTTCCTCTCCCCCCTACACCTGGGGCACCCTCCTCCCGCCCCTCCCTGTGGCCTGCTCTGGCCTCCTCTCTGCCTCCTGCCCCCAGCTTGCTGTGTGGTCCAAGCCCTCTGCCAGGAGAAGAGCAAGGGAGGGAGGGATGGGCCGGCATGTTTACAGTCAAGCATAACTGAACCTTTATTTTAAATAAATAAAACTTGTAGCCAGTTTTATTTCCCTTTTCTTTCAAAACGCTGTTTTTCTCCCGCCTCCTCCCCTGCTCCTTTCCCATCAGGGCTGAGCCTTTAACTGTGGGGCCACCCAGGGAGGGGCTGGAGCGGGGGAGGAACAGAGGCCGAGCTGACCTTGGTGCTTCGCGTCTTCTCGGGTCCTATGACACCGCCCCCCCACACTCAAATGCCCACAGAGCCCCTGGGGTTCTTCTGAATTCAGGGACGTCCAGGCCTGAGGAATAGAGACTAAACAGGAAGCCCAGGCCCCATCAGCAGCATGTTGTCCATCTGTTCTCCCCAGTCATAGGGCTGCCCCCCTCATCCCCACCCCACTAGGAAACTGCCATCCATCTGTCTTCCACTTTGGCCTGTCATCTCTCTGTCTCCCCTGTTGGCCCCTCATCCATCTGTTCCTCCCACAGGACAACCGTTTCTCCGTATCTCCTTTGGGTTGTCATAAATCTACCTTCCCCGTGAGATGTCCCATCTGTCCATCATCCCGCTGGCCTGTCAGTCCATCCGATCCCTTTAATCGTGCTTTTTTGGTCCATGCGCCCCCCTCCTCCCCCACACGGGATGTACTTCTGCCCATCTGTCTCCCTGAATGGGCCTCGCAATGGCAGGTCTCTGAGGTCTAGGATCGGTTGAAATTCTGTTCTGATTTGATCCCAGCAACAATAATCGTAGCTACCATCCATCAAGTACCTACTATGTGCCACATATTGTACCTACCCTACCCCCCTTTAATCCTCCTTCAGCCCTGAGGATAGTTATTCCTTCATTTTACCAGTAAGGAAACCGAGGCCCAGGAGACTTAAAGGCCTTGCCTAAGGTCACCCGGCACCTAGTGGCAGATACAGGCTCCAGAAACAGTTCCCTGCATACCGACTGGGGGTAGGGACCCAGCCTTCTTACTCTTCCACCCCCAGGATGTAAGACGCCCCCCTGGCCTCTCTGCGTATTTAATTTACACTTTGCTGCTGGATATTTTCGAACTGATGAAGTTTCCTCCCTGCCCTGGCTCTGCACAAAAAGTGAAGGAAGAAAAGCAGCCAGATGTGAGAAGGATTCGAAGGTCCTTTGTGGGGGGTGGGGATGGAGAGCGATGTTAAGTAAACATCTAATGATATTCTTTCTGCAAAACGATCCATTTTCGTGGCACCCAGGAGTTCGTCCAAGGGTCTCTGGGTCACCGGGGAAAAGTGTTCGTGTGTTTTGGCTCCATATTCTTCCATTGGCCACAAAGAGCTAATTCTTTCAATTAATGAAATCAGCACTGCTGATGGAGCTGTACTGACAAATTATTTTCAAGACGGATATATTCACACCGATGGTGGGGCTGATAGGCCTGAAGGATTTGGAGGGTACAGCATGAAGGTCCCCCACCAGCCAGAGACACTGGGGTCATTCACGATGGCCGAGATGTTGGCCACCACCTCAAGGGACACGTCTCTCCGCCTGGAGCCATGAAGGCTGGGCTGGGTTGTCTGTGTTAAGGGGCTGCCTATCAATGGGCTTCTGTATGGCCCCAGCAGGTCCCCGGCACCCCTCCCCTCTCCCCCAGTGCCCCAGCCAAGTCCCCTTCAGGACCTGGTTTAAAGAACCTATTCAGCATGCAGGATTCCCTGATGGGACGTGAAAAAGAGATAGAAGCTTCCACGGAGCTGAGCAAAAGCTGCAGACCTGGAGGCAGGAAGGGAAGCCTGAAGCCACGAAAGAGGAGCTCAGTCAGAAGAAAGAAGGAAAGCTGGAGGTCCCATAGGATGAGAAAGAAAGGAAGGGAGGAAGGAGGGGAGGCCCAGGGAGGGGTCAAAGGGTGGGAGGACCAGAGAGGGGAGGAGGCCGGAAGGAGTCCCCCCACCCCCACCCCCTGGGCAGAGGGAGAGATCCCTGTTGGGAG
Source organism: Sus scrofa (assembly GCF_054392235.1). Taxonomy (NCBI): domain Eukaryota; kingdom Metazoa; phylum Chordata; class Mammalia; order Artiodactyla; family Suidae; genus Sus; species Sus scrofa. The sequence goes on along the minus strand of NC_139385.1, from coordinate 110,573,406 downwards.
CTGAGCAGAGCCAGAAAGTGATGTGGAATTTTTTCTTTTTTTTTTTTTAAGCCACAGATTTAATTTCCTGATGATGTTTTTTTCAGGCTGATATTAGCAGCATTATTCTTTCCCTGAACAGATCTGCTGGTTATGGGTAAGTGATCTGGAATGTGCTCGGTGACAGGGTCCAGCCTTTATCCGGACAGGCCCACAAGCATGGCCCAAGGTGAAGCCAACATTTCATCTCCTTTTGGACCCCTAGAGAATAGGACAGATTTTGCTTCGGACCAGTCCTGGAGGAGGGGGAGGAAGAGTTCCTAAGCAGCTCTGGTGAGTGACAATTGGAAACCAAGGGTGAGATTAATCCTGTTAAACTAGCTAGGGTAGTTTCTGTCTTCCTGCCTGAACCCCAACTGAATCAGGGTTCTGAGGTTTGCAGGTTGCCAGTTAGGAGCTAAAGAAACCAAAGCCCAAACGCCCTCCAAACTAAGCTGCCACCAAACATCTTTCTAAAGCCTGATTTTCCTGCTTAGAATCCATCTGTGTAGCCCTGGGCTTACCACATAAAGTCCACACCCCCAAGCCAGGAAAGCAAGGCCCTCAAGAGCCCAGAGGCCCAGTATGACCCAAAGCCAGCCATCTGGGCATCCCGGGGGCCGGTACCACAGACTCCTGGAACAGAAGCTGCATTTAACAAGCCCCCCAGGTCACCCATGTGGACATGACAGTGTAAGAAGCCTATGCTCCTGACTGCTTCTCACTCACTCCAGCTCATCTATTGCCACTATGGAGAACAGCTGTCCCAACAACACTGGAATTGTAAACTCCCAAACACACCTTTCACTTTTTCAATTCTGGGTGTCAGTTCATGTGGACCCTTCCATCTTGAAGAGGCTTCCACCTGTGCTCACTTAGAAAATTTCACAGGAGTTCCCGTTGTGGCTCAGTGGTTAATGAATCCAACTAGGAACCATAAGGTTACAAGTTTGATCCCTGGCCTCACTCTGTGGGTTAAGGATCTGGCATTGCCATGAGCTGTGGTGCAGGTCGCAGATGTGGCTCGGTGCCGAGGTCCAGCGCCGGAAGCCAGGGAGTGCCGAAGGAGAGGATGGGCTACAAATGGCGCAGAAAGAATTGGAGCCAACTCCTCAGCTGCATGCTGCAGATGACCCAACTTGGATCTGGCGTTGCTGTGGCTCTGGCCTAGGCCGGCGGCAACAGCTCTGATTAGAACCCTAGCCTGAGAACCTCCATGTGCCACGGGTGTGACCCTAAAAAGACAAAAAAAAAAAAAAAAAAAAAGAAGAAGAAAAAGAAAATCTCACCCACATTTAAGACCCAACTCGGATGCTACCCCTCCAGGAGCCTCTCCCCACCCCCCACCCCTCCTTCCCTTCCCTCCCCAGAGGTTAGGACTTTGACCACAGTTGATTTCATCAGCCATGGAATGCTTTCCACTTTCTCTCTTGTGTTGTGGTTACTCAGCTGTTTATTAAGAAGTAGTATTTTGCAGTGGTTTACAGGACTTCCTAGGTTCAAATCCAGGTCCTACTGCCTCCTAACCAAGGTATTCAGCAAGTGCTTAATCCATGTGGACCTCACTTTCCTCGCCTAGAAAGTGGGGTTAATAATTATACCTACTCAGAGAGTAGTTCTAAGGATTTTTAAAATATATTTTTTGCTTACCTATATGCTAAGCAATGGTATATAGTATCTGCTCAATAAATGACTGTCGCCTGAATGAAATGATCCACAAAAAAAGTTTCTAACCACAGAGGAAAGAAATACCATCCATAAACCTCACAGCTTATCCAACCTAGTATAGCCCTCCCTAGAACCACAATTGGTTTTTTAAAAAAATCAATAACTTGTTATTTTGCAAGGAATCCCTGGTTAAAACCCTGCTTCCTCAATTTGGTTTCCATGCTGTCCCCCTTGGTTCCCCTCTGAAAGCTTGATACTTTCTTTCAGTATCTTCTTCAGTATTTTCACTGCTCATACATATTTTCAGTTTCTCCTATAATTTAATCAACTGTCTCATTAACATTCTTTTGACTCCCCAAAAACATTTCTTAAAACTTTTTGTCTCTGCTTTTATCTCCAAGGAAATACTTTGGCTGGGTTTTCTACCAGAAATGACACATTCTTTCCACAGCTATGCAGACGGGGGGAATTGAAAGCCAATAGAGTCACATTGCCTTGGTCCTACACCCAAAGAATTCCTCATACACACAAGTCCCTGACTTTCCCATTGGCCATATTTCTCAATGCTAATGAGACATTAGCAACTGTCATGTTGATATTGGCAATTGTCAACAAGGACCATCGTCTCTTCCGAAAATGTTCTTTCTGGTTAAATCCTAGTGGAAAATGTAATCGATACCATAAAAAGAAGTTCATTCAAGATGGGAGTTGTTACAGAGTGTCACTGCCTGGGATTACAATGGTCCCTGATATATCATTTCAGACTCAATTATGGTATTTTTGTTGTCGTTGTTCATTTCCATCAGTGAGCATTTTTAATTTCCTTTCAGAGGCCCATCGAGTAAACTGGTTTGCTTTAGATGCAAGGCCAATGTTGTCTGTCTCCCATGATGTGTCCCATCTGTAATTTTCATGTCTCGATATTTTTACTATCCAGGGGCAAGCAACATATTGATAAGTGCAACCAAGGTCTTTCCACCTCAGTAGAAAAAGAGTTCCCCTCTGCTTGCTGCTCTCACCCTAGCTCAAAGAAGGGAGGAAGAGCCAATTAAAGCCACTCGTTTGAGATTTCAAGGAACCGGGGAGAAATGGGACCTCGGGCAAGTGGGAATGTGATCTACATGGGAAATCTCTGCAAAGACACCTGCCTCTCTGCAGGTCTTTGTGTCCAAGGCTCCTGGAGGTGCAGCCTCACAGGAGTGGCTTCTTATTGGAAAATGGGGCAAACAAACACAGCACCAGCAGAGACAGAGGGCTCTGTCTGTGGGAAAAGGACAATCAGTGAACTTTCAAGGCCAGGGGGTGGGAGCAAGGCTTACAATTTGAGCTACATGTCTGGAAACTCAATATTGCCCAGAGTATCAATTACCTCCCAGACTCAGATCCTCGGCCACTGGGGGCAGGAGGAGCCAGGCAGGTCTCTGACATGAAACTCTCTGTGCACCTCTTAATTAACTCTAAGAAAGGTGCATCAGAATCTCCCAGAAAGGGAGATTGTTCTGCCTGGTTGAAGGACACAAGAGTCATCAAGATAGGAATTTGAGTATAATGAAAACATCTAGAGGTTCCTCTGTCTGCCTCCACCCGGGGAATTCAAACAGCAGTGGGTTCACTTATTAAATCATGGGGTGGGGACCACTGCTCCTCACCAAATTCCTGTTCAGGGCTTCTTTCCCAAAGAGAATCCTGAGAACTCTGCCTGCCTGTTTGCTGTCAAGGTATCAAACATCTTTGGGACTCAGGCATCAAAACGTGAGAACTATCACCTCTATGAGCAGGTCTACAGGTTCAATGCCGGGCGCATGGTTGTAGAATCCTACAAGACATCTGGGTGTGAACTCTCTCTTATTCACTCTGAGCCCCCCACTGGACTAACTCTCTCCAAGCCTTCACTCAGATCTTCTCCACTGACATCTAGTATGAACCTACCAATATACCTGACACTATTCTAGGTGTTTGGGATACAAACAGTCAAAACGTGGGCATGGGAGTTCTCATCGTGGCTCAGTGGTTAACGAATCCAACTAGGAACCATGAGGTTGCGGGTTCGATCCCTGGCCTCACTCAGTGGGTTAAGGATCCGGCATTGTCATGAGCTGCGGTATAGGTTGCAGACGAGGCTTGGATCCCGCGTTGCTATGGCAGAGGCCCCTGGCCTGGGAGCCTCCACGTGCCATGGGTACGGCCCTAAAAAGACGAAACAACAACAAAAACAACAACAACAAAAAACGTGGTTCACTACCCTCAAGGAGTTTATTGTCTAGTAGAGAATACAGATGTTTGAATTAACAATAATGGCAACTACTATTTATTGAACGCTTTTTTTCTTTTTTTTGTCTTTTTGCTCTTTCTAGGGCCACTTCCCGAGGCATATGGAGGTTCCCAGGCTAGGGGTCGAATCGGAGCTGTAGCTGCCAGCCTATGCCAGAGCCACAGCAATGCCAGATCCAAGCCACATCTGTGACCTACACCACAGCTCACCGCAATGCCGGATCCCTAACCCACTGAGTGAGGCCAGGGATCGAACCCGCAACCTCATGGTTCCTAGTCGGATTCGTTAACCATTGCGCCATGACAGGAACTCCTTGAACGCTTTTTTAAAATATGCTTTTATATAATAGGCTTTTTTATTTTGTTTTTTTATTTTTTAGGGCCGCACCTGTGGCATATGGAAGTTCCCAGGCTAGTGGTAAAATTGGAGCTGTAACTGCCAGCTCACACCACAGCCACAGCAACTCAGGATCTGAGCCACATCTGCAACCTATGCCACAGTATCATGGCAACACTGGATCTTTAACCCATTGAGCAAGGCCAGGGATCAAACCCACGTCCTCATGGATACTTGTCAGGTTCATTGCCACTGAGCCACAATGGAAACTCTGAATATGCTTTTCTAAAATATACTTTTATTTTTGACAAATATAAAATTATGTATATTTAAAGTCTACAATATCATGTTTCGATATAGGTATACATTGTGAAATCATTACCATAATGAAACTAGCTAACCTATCACCTCCCATAGTTAAACATTTTGTATATGTGTAGTGAGAAGACTTGAGAATTACTCTCTTAGCAAATTTCAAGAATATAACACATTATTATTAACTACAAACACCGTGTGGTGCATTAGGTTTTCAGAACTTACTCATAACTGAAAGTCTGTATGTTTTGATCCATATCTCCACTTTTCCCCCACCCCTCACCTCCATAACTACCATTCTACTCTCTACTACTATGAGTTCCACTTTTTTTCCTTTTTAGATTCTACGTATGAGATCATGCAATACTTGTCTGTGTCTGACTTAATTCACTTTGCTTAATGTCCCTCAATTTCACCCATGTTGTTGCAAATGGTAGGATGTCTTCATTTTTTAAGGCTGAATAATATTCCATTATATATATAATATATATTTTATTTAAGGCTGAATAATAGTCCATTATATATATAAAAGCATATTATTTATAAGGTGGAAACAAACTGTCCACTGACAGATTAATGGATAAAGAAAATTAAGATATGATATGCTTTTGATAAACATTGGGCTAGGTACGTGGGAAAGCCAGCTTCCAACACGGCCCCCAAAGACCCTCGCTGCCTGCTATTCAAGTGCTCTGTAAAACCCCTTCTATAGGGAGTAAGACTGACATTTGTAACAGAATTTGTGGGAAGAAATGGTGGGTGACTTCTCAGCGAGGCCCTAAGTGATGTCACCTCCTCCACCTTGCTCTCTCTCGGATCAGTCACCCTAGAGAAGCCCAACTGCCATGTGGTAAAGACACTCAAGAAGCCCTGTGGGGAGGTCCACCTGGAGAAGGACTGAAGCCTCCCACCAGTAACCAGGTTGGAACTGAAACCTTCTGCCAACAACCATGTGACTCAGCCTTCTTGGAAGCAGAGCCTCCAGTTTCAAACAATTCTTACTGCAACTTCATGGTGAACCTCAAGCCAGAAACACTAAGCCAAGCCATTCCCAAATTCCTGACCCACAGAAACTATTTGAAATAGCATTTAGTGTTGGGTTAAGCCACTAAATTTGGGGAATTAGTCATGCAGCAAGAGATAACTAATAGAGCAGTTAATAGTGCTCTCTGCTCATTATCTATTGGTTCCTCATGCCAGTCCTGTTGAGTATTTATTCTTGTCCCAAACTTACAGATGAGGAAACGGCGTTTTAGGTTAAAATACAATGCAAGGTCAGAGTAGAAATCTAACCCTACTGGACTTCAAAGCCTGTGGTCTTTCCTCCATAAAATGTTTTCGGTGCAAATGAAAACCAGGAACATTTCTACAGGGAACAAAAAGGTCACAATGGGAGAAGCAGTTCTATCGGGAAAGGCTAGAATCAGAAGCGAGGAGGAGGCAGACCCGACTTGTTAACAGGATGTAAGAATTGCAATGGAAATGAAGGATGAGATATTTGCCAAGTGACAGCAAGGAAAGGAATTCCAGAAGGCATAGCATTAGCAGAGGCAGGGAGGTTCAGTATGGGGTGTTGAGAACCTGCCTGGAGTTTCTAGATTTGGAAGAATCCAGGTCTTATGGCTGTTTTTCTAGAGGGAAATAGTGCTTCTAGCCCAAGATCTACTCTTGCAGTCACAGGACCTCCAATGTCAGTGAAACGTCTGCCTTTTTCACAAACTGCTGCTCCAGTCCCTGCTTTTGATTTATCTCAAATTCTCTTTTGACCCATTTCTCTTTGTGGTCAGTTCTCTTTTACAGACCCAGCTCCCTAGCATGTCCAAAACATACACCAGTTCTTCCGGGCAAAAAACACTTGCTCCTTACAAAACTGTAGTTATGATGTTTACATTTGCATTCATAACATATCTCTTGTCTCCTGCAAAATATCAGGGGGCCAAGTACACTGGATTTCAGAAAGGCACATATCTTCTCTCATGGTAGCCTTCTGGATCCCTTGGCGAATTCTAAATTTGAGGACCACGATATGGGAGATTATTGGTTGGCTTAGGAAACACACCCAAAAGATACTGACCCCAGTCTGATGTCAAGCTCTAGAAGACAATCTGTATGTGTGTGACCGATGGCTCAGCCCCCTCCCAGGCAACATCTTTTAAAGCAGTAACTCAAATGAAACTATAGAAAGGAGGTGTATCAAATTTTCTAACAGCCGAAACTAGAAGAGTCAGTAAATAGGTGGGATGGCAGAAATAAACACTACATACCTCTCCAAAGACCAATATAGGTCAAGTCTACCAAGATGAATTTCAACAGAAAAGAAAGGTCCTTTACTTGAGTTTCCAAAGTGGTTGTGCAAATGCACCTTGGAGATCTCTGACTCAGCGGTAACTGTCAAAGGGAAAAGCATTGAAGGGTGTTAGCCAATGATGAGTTCAGGAAGGAGCAGAGACACAGCTGCAGGGTTCCGGCTTTCGGGGGAGGGGGAGGGGCAGTTTGACAGCGACGGTTTACTCTTGAGATTCTACAGCCCCCACCACCCCAGGGCTGTATTTAGTAACTCCTACTCCACTCCATTAACTGTGTTTGGGTTCCCAGCTCCCACTCACCGCCCTGCCCCCAGCCTGAGCCCTGAGCCCTTAGAAGGTAAAGACAAGGCTGAGAGCTCAGAGTCTGGGAAGAGCTTGGAAACGAAAGCTCTCTGAGCCTCTCCCCAAGCGGCCCTATCCCTGCTGATAAGGATGAGAGAGAAGCTGGCTGACAAGTGATGGGAAACAGGAGTTCCCAAACCCTTTAACCCTTCCCTCGCCTGCCTGTCTGGGGTCTCTCAATGCTGAGGCCCATCTCTGGGGGTCTTCCTAGCTCGCCCGAGCCTCTCTGACTCTCCCCGCCACCCTTTCCGCCTCCCCCTCCCTTGGTCTGATGGGTCAGTGAACACAGTTAGCGCCACTACCAAACGCTAAGATGCAGCCCCTCCACCTTCAAGGTGGAGGCAGCCAGAGAGTCCCTCTCTGGTCCAGACTATTCATCGCCCCCCCAATCCCTTAGCCACCACACCTCTGCCAGCCAGTTCAGGAGCAGCAGCCTACCAGGTGAATGTGGGTCCTGTTTAGTGTTTGGGGGTCCTGGCAGCAGAACCCCAGGCTCAGTCTCAGCAGCCGAACCCCAGCCCCACTCTCTGGGGCCCTGGCTGACTGTGGAGCCCTATGGGGACCTTCAAGGGCCACCCCTTGAACCAGCCCTGACTTTGCCGAGTCATCCCAAAGGCCCTCACCTGCCTAGGTATTGCCAGCTGCGTGGACAGGCCTCATGGTAACGGGACAGGACAGAGGACCAGGCGTCTGTCCTTGGCAGTGGTGGGCAGGACCAAAGCTGAGAGGGAAGCCGCGCAGCTTCCAGGGGTTTCGGGGCGGGGGGTCGGGGGGGGGGAAGCGTCACGAAGAAACCAGGTTTACGGGGTCACAGTAATTAAGTGTAAAAGAGTTTCCTTCACTAGAATGGAATTCAGATAAACTGCCATTATCATGCAAAGCAGCTTTGCACCTAAAAGCCCTTAACCAAACAAGCAGTTTAATTAAATCCCTAATCTCCTCTGGCCGGTTCTGACCCCTTCCCTACACTACTCCCTGCCCTGCCTCTGCTGACTTAGGAACTTCAAGATTTAAAACAACCTGTAAGCAGGCAAAACATAGCCCAAAATGGTGGATCCGAGTCTGGATCTTCTTTGAAGGCCTGGTTGCCGATCTTAGGGTGTTAGTTCCCTGAGGCTCAGGTGGTCTTGACTGGGGTGCTGGGTGCCAAGGGGGAGCATGGCGGTGACAGTGAGGTGATGGGAGTGGGCACAGCCTTGAACAGGAGGCTGTATGCATCACAGCCCCGCTGGCTCCTGTGCGTCCCCAGGAGGCTGAGGCTCATGTGGGATCCACCCCATGCAATGAAAAGTCAACCATCTCACCAGCCATGGAAAGTGCCTAGCAGCCCTAACAGACTCAAATGTAAGGACCCTGGTGTTAAACCAGATGAGGCAGGGATGGGGGCTCCCATCATTGGCTCGGCAGTAACAAAACCGACTAGTAACCACAAGGACGTGGGTTCAATCCCTGGCCTCGCTCAGTGGGTTAAGGATTCAGCACTGCCGTGAGCTGTGGTGTAGGTCACACATATGGCTCAGATCCCGAGTTGTGTGGTGTTTCTGTGACTGTGGGACAGGCCGGCAGCTGCCACTCTGATATGATGCAAGCTCAGCCCTAAAAAGAAAAAAGAAAAAAGAAAAAAAAAGAGGCAGGGATGGACAAAATGACCTGCCTGTGTGTGTCCCCATGTGTGAGGCTGCACTGACAGATGCTGTGAACTGCAGGAGGGAGGCCAAGCCTGTTCATGAGAACCATGCTCTCTGAGGAAAGGGTGAAGCGACAATCTGGAGTTCAGGTAACCTGCTGTTGGTAGAGGGAGAGATTAGGATAAAGGAAGAATGGAATAGGGTGGGGTGGGTAAGGCTGTGGAGAAGGCTAGCCCAAAGGCACCAAAAGAGGACCGCCTACAGTACCTTCTAACATCTTGAAATCCTGGAGGAATTTGTGCCTTCTTGAAGGGAAAGAAAGGAAATCAAGTTTCAGATGCCAGGGGCCACAGCTTGTTATCGCTTCAATGGCAACCATATAAGGGGAATCCTATTCTCTCCCCTCCAACCCCCACCCCACCCCCCCGACCATGGGAGAAAAGGCAGGCGGGGCAGTGATTTGCCCAATGGCACATGGCTTGTGATCAGCAGAGCCAGGACACCAGCACTGGTAGGCCACACTGATGCTCTTTCTGCTAAACCGCAGATCAGCCACAAGGATGACAAGGTTGGAGGGGGGGTTAACCACCCCAGAGTACTCACAGCCCTCCCTCCTGCAGCAAGAGCGTCTCCATCCTGAAACCATCCATTTCCTCTGATCGAGAGCAAGAAGGTCTCAGCAGGCATGAGGGACTCAGCTCTCAGCCCGGAGGAGGCAGCACGGGGAGCTGGGCTAGAGCGGGGGGCTTCTTGGGGCTCAAATCTGAGAGGAAGAAGAGCCCCAGAGGAGAGAGTTTTCTTCTTCACAGAAAAGAAGCATCGGGGGCCGTGGGGAGGGGCGTCTGTTAGTCATCTAACAAACACCAGACCTCTGTCTTTTATACCTCATTCCTTTGGTGGGGGCAAGCAGAGGAGCCATCTCTATTTGGGGAACAGTGAAATTCAAATCATCCTGAACCCTGCACTTTTTCTGTTAATTGGATGGATTTCATGGTGCCTAGAGAACCTGTGGACCTTCTTTAGAGGAAGTTATATTTCTGGAAATAAGACTCTCTGGATAAGTGACACGTCCCTGTTTCTGGAGGGCTTCCTTACTTTCTTGTGCGGTGGGTTTTCTTTGCAAAGAGGAGGGGTCTTTTAGGGAGGATCTGATATATCCTATGAACAAATGAATGAAGTGGTGTTTGACGCAGGACAACATTCAGCCCCCGTGGGAGCGCCCAAGCCCTTCGATTTTCAGTCCTGAATGGGTTCTACGCAGCCAGCTGGATGGCAGTCACCCTGGTCTGAAGCCAGGTGATTCCAAAGGTCATCCATTGAAGTGACAGGTGCTGCTATTTTGACTTGAGAAAGACAGCCCGGGAGGAAGTCTCCTTGGCTCCAAGGCTGGGTTAAGAAGGTGGGATTCTGGACAAGGTCTGTTACAGAGTTCTTTGTCTCTCTTCGGGCAAAGACAACAGAGAAGAATTTTAAAAAGCTGCCTTGGTCTCCAGAACCTCTCTGGAAGCAGAGGGCATGTCAACAGGTTCCAGGGCAAGCCCCAGAGGCCCCAAACCTGGGAGCCGTATTGGAATGCAATTACCCTAAGTGCTGGCTGTTAGGATGAAAAGGCAGGAATGCAATTACGGAAGGAGCATGCCATGAGCTTTCATTGATTAACCTGTCCTGTCTGATTCCATTCCCCACTGGGGTGATTTTTGGGCCCTGAGGGTTGCCCTGTGCCCTAGGGTTATGAGAAAGAAAAACAGTTACTCTGGAAAGCAAATGCCAAAAGCAGGGCTTGTGAGCTCGGGGTCGGGGTGGGGGAACTGCAGGCCCATGAAATTGCCTAGGAGATGTGCTTGCGCAAAATGCAAAATATGCACTTTCTAGGAAGAGACTCCATGCTCATCACGTGCTTAGAGGGCCCTGCAGCCCCCAAAGGGTTAATAAACACCAGGTCGGGTCGGAGGAGTGAACAAAGATCAGCCATGTTGCTGGAAGAGGCCTCTTGGAAAAGTCCCTTCAGTGCTCACCTCCAAGCGGCCACTGTCCATCTGGGTGCAATTCTGGCTCCAACACTGGCCAGGAAGTCACTTAGCCTCTCTGTGCCTCACTTTGGTCTGTAAAATGAGGGTAAACATATCTACATCCTAGGGTTGCCGAAAGAATTAAATGATCCGGGAAAAAAAAATGCAAAGCCCTCACTCCAACGTTTAGCCCTTAATAAGCTTGCAAAAAATAGGAGCCATTTTTATTTTTCTCATCTACTCAAGTTCAGATAATAAGGTGAAACATGTCCATTTACTCTTCTGAGTGGTCTTTTGAACCCCTGATTCAAAAGACCATGGGAGTCCCCTGGAAAGACCCTCCCCCAAAACTGAAAGGGACCCAAGACCGAGCATTTCCAGACACTGCTTCCTTGAACCTTCCCCCAACATGGCACTTCTGGCCACACTGGGAGACTGGAGCTTCTGCAAGTGGGGGCACATCAAGTGTCTGGGTGGTACCTGTGCAGAGGAGGGGTTATCTGGGACTGAGTGGGGATTAGCACTAGCCTAAATTTCCAGAAATTTCAGTCCCCAGAATCTACCTGCCTTTGGAAATGATGCAATCACACACTCAGTTGAAATACTCTTCTCTATCTTAACAAGCCCTGAATGAGAGTACTGCAAGGCCCAGCAACTGTAGAATGTTTAGTGTGGGACTAGGAAAAGAAAAACCAAATCTTTCCTCTTTTCTTGTCCTTTCATATTCTGTTTTTTGATGCTTTGCCATATGTGGCCTTGCTGACGCTGACATAGGAGGGACTGCTCCTCCCGGAGTTAGCCAATTCCTAGAGATGGTAAATAAGAGACACCTGCCAGTGCACCTTTCAAATGCAAAACAACCAATCACCCACCTCCTTTACTGATCTCTGACAATCCAAAGCATTATCTCCGGCCCTAATGTCTCCAGGACCACAGTCCAGACTGCTAGGGATAGGCGCTATGCCCTAGAACCAGCTGAAACTATTCAAACTAGCCAATCCTAAATCTGCTTTCCCTGCCAGCCCATCCCTTGCTGTGGAAAACACAGGAAAGTCTCCTGCCCACATTTTCCCAAATTCCCTCTGCCTGCTGACTCACCCTGGTGCTTCCCCACGTGCCCCCCACCATGGTGTGGTCTGCCCCCTTGTCTATGGATCTGTGAGTATAATAAACTATCTTTTCAATAGCAATTGTCGCAGCTCCCGTTGTGGTGCAACAGGATCGGCTGCGTCTCTAGAGTTGCTGGGATACAGATTCAATCCCCGGCCCAGCACAGTGGGTTAAGGATCCAGCATTGCTGCAACTGCAGCTTGGATTTGATCCCTGGGAACTGCTTATGCAGCAGGGCAGCCACAAGAAAAAAAAGGATGCAGAACATCAATAGCAATTGTCTCCTGATCTGTTGGCCTCACCATACCCGAGTAATAATAAAACCTACATTTTAAAAACACCCTCTTTTGAGAGTTCCCAGTGTGGCTTAGTGCGTTAAGCACCCGACTAGTATCCACAAGGATGCGATTCAATCCCTGGCCTCACTCAGTGGGTTAAGGATCCAGCACTGCAGCACACTGGGGCATAGGTCCCACCGATGACACTCGGATCTGGCGTGGCTATGGCATAGGGCAGCAGCTGCAGCCCCACTTCAACCCCTAGCCTGGGAATTTCCATGTGTTTCATGTTCAGAGAAAGGAAGGGAGGGAGGGAGGCAGAGAGGAAAGAAGGAAGAAGGAGGAAGGAAAAGAGAGAGAACGAAAGAAAGAAAGCCCACACCTTCCCCTCCCCTGAGATCCTCAGAGCACTCCTTCTTCAGAGCATTCAGGCTGCCTGGGCATCTTCCATCCCAGTCCTAGTGGCTCTGGCCTCCTTCCTCCAGCCCAGCCCTGCTGCCCCAGGCAGAAACCAAAGCCTCCCCCACCTCTGGGGTCAGAAGCAGCGCAGCCCTAACCCCAGCAGGGATTTCTGGAGGTGAAGGCTTTGGGAGGATCTTTATTCCTCAGTTCCCAGGAGAGGCTGTGCCCAAAGCACAGGGAGGTGGAGCTGGCGCTGGGCCAAACCCTTGCTGCTTCATCAATCATTCATGTGTGCATTAATCATTCATCCCCCTTCCCATCAATCATTCATCCGCTTATTTATTCATTCAGTTTGTTTGTAGCTCTTCCTTGCTTTGGTTGCTGCAGATGTTGGTCCTCTCCTGCTTTGATCTGGCCCCTGTTTCTGTGGCAGCTGCACAGCAGAGGGCTTCTGATGTCATTTTGTCAGTTACCTGGATGAAGGGGTGTCTCCCACTCAGAGGACCTTCAGAGAACCAAAGGGACTGTGCAGAGCTGTCACTGCCTGGAAGGCCCCTTCCATGGCAGGCTCTAGCCCCCTGGTCAGTGGGAGGGGCGGTGAAGGGGGAGCAGAAGGGTCTTCAGGGCCAAAGCATAATGGTTTTTACACCTGCCTCACAGCTGCTTGAAGGCTGCTTTTCTGGGAGGCAGGGGGCTACCAGAGGTTCTAAACCTCCAGGCCTGGCTATGAGGCCTGGACTCAGTCTTTTGGGGTTGGGGGGGATCCAGAGAGCATGGTATGCAGCAACCTGGGCCTGGAGTTTTAGATGCCTAAGCTGCTAGCCTCCTGACCTGTCTCTCATCTTCCAGCCACCCCTCCCCACCTCAGCCCAGAAGTCTCTTCTCAGCCAGAGATCCCCTTATGTCAGTCAAGGCCCTGCCATGAACTCCCACTCGCTCAGAGCAGAAGTCCAGGCCCCAGGGGATGGAGTTCCAGCCACGTCCCACTCACCTCCTCTTTTTTGGTTCCATCAGCCTTGAACATCCTCAACTCACCAGCCACACTCCCTGAAAGCTTCTGCCCTAAGAAGGTACATATATGTATGACTGGGTCACTTTGCGGTACGGCAGAAATTGGCACAACATCATGATTCGACGATGATTTTTTAAAAAGGAAAGAAAGCTTCTGCCCTAAGTTGTTCCGTTTTTTCCAGTCCTTTCCTCTGAGTACTCTTGACCCCCGGGGCACTCTTGAAAGTGGTGTACTTCTCCTGTCTTTCAAGTCTTTGCTCAACTGAGACCTTCTCCACCAGCCCACCCTGACTCACCATATTGAAAACTGCCAACCACATACACACACTCACACACACCACTCTCCTCCTTACTCCTTAGTGCAAACCACCTTCTGACACACTGTCGCATTTTCTTATGATTTCTACTGTTTATTGTCTGAGTGCTCTGAACGTAACCTCCAGAAGGCAAGGGGTCTCTGTCCATTTTCTTCACTGATGTGCCCCAAGGGTGTCCCCTGGGATGCCGTGGGTGCCTGGTACCTAAGAAGGGCTCCGTGAAGCACCCCTTGAATGAAGGAATGAAGGAATAACCGGGTTCTGGGGAGTTCCCAGGGTAAAGCTTGTGAAGCCACAGGCTGTGGGAGTCAGGGGTTTCCTGGGTAGAATTTAGAAGGCCCACAGTGACCTCTACCAGCTGAGCTGAGGCGAAAGGAGCCAGGCAGATCGCCCGCTGCCAGGCTTCTCGGGAAAGGAAGGTAGGAGGCAGCGTCAGCGAGGATCCCGCTAACTCAAGATGCCAGCTCCGTGCCGCTCTGGGGCTGGCCAGCGCTCTGGATGTCATTAGCTGATTTGTTCTGCTCTGCAGAATGTACTTTTCGTATTTAGGCAGAAAAAACAGCTTTCGGTCCTCGTGCCCTTTCTTCTGTGAGCTGTAGCACATGGCCTGCTTATTATGAATTAATCCTCTAAAGAGCATGTTCATTATTCTAATTTAATTGTGCTTCGTTTCAGAAAATAACTAAACCCAGCGCGGAATAAACTCCAACACTGATCGGTTTTCAAGAAGTTAACCTAAGACAAAATACTGCTAGAGGGCAGCAGCAATTTGGAATCATTAAAGGGAACCCATGTAAATAATAAAAACAAAACTAAAATGCAGAATTAAATTAAGGAATAGGAAATTAAATTTGTGAATCTGATCTGAAATTGAGGCCCTATATGCACAGGCTTACCCCTAGCTTGGCTCTTTGCTCAGGAGTGCTGGGGCGGGCGTTCTGCAGAGGTTCCCCGTCCAGGGAGGTGACAGGAGCAAGCTCACAGGCCTCCCCTCCCGGGTGACAGTGTGCTGCCCTGGGAAGAGGGATGCGGGCTGCATGCGGAGAAAGGGGACTTCCCTCCCACAGGGCCCCCTCTGAGGAAGAAGAAAGCCACATCAGCAAGGCTACATCTGGATGACTCCTGTCGAGCGCTGGTGACTAGTGAAAGAGAACCAACCGCCCACAGCCAAGAGTCTGCTCTGCCTGCCGCTCCCTGGAAGATGCACAGGAAATAAGGCAGATGGATGCAGGCTGCTGCGGCTGAGATGCTGGGAACATGCAGTCCCAGGCAGAGGAGCCTCTGCAGCACCTCTCCACTGCTGTGATGTGGGCATCCTCTCCCAGATAACCCTGCTCAGGACAGGGACTGGGGGACTTGCCCTGGCAGCGGCCCCTAAGCAGATGTCTACCAACACCATGGGAGCCCAGTTCCAGACGCGGGAGACGCAGATTCTAATGTCCCTGTCATCTGGGCAGGTGAAGAGGAAGAAAAGGAAGGGAGAGAAGCGGGGGGATGGGAGAGAGCAGACTTGCAGACTGAAAGGTGTCTGAGAGTTAGGGGGCCAGGGGCATAGGGACCAAAGCTCATACTTCATTCTGTAGTTTTCCAGGATTTGTTGACCCTGTCCGGGGGTGGTGTCTTCTTCCTGCCACCCCCACCCCACCCCCAGCCCCACCAGGCTGCCTGCCTTTCTTTCCCCCCTCCCCCGCCAATCCTCCCTTCCCCGGTGGAAAGAGCCCATCCCGCAGAGTCAGACTGGTTTGGGTCGCAGTTCTTTCTCTCTCTCTTTTTTTGGCCACACCCACAGCAAGTGGAAGGGCCAGGGATCAAACCTGAGCCACAGCAGTGATGATGCCAGATCCTTAACCCGCTGTGCCACAAGAGAACTCCCATGGTTCTTTCTCTCTGTCAGCACTGGAGCTGTGGGGAGCTACCTTATTTTTCTTCACCGAAGGTTCCTCATGTATAATCATAATAATACCTGTCTCCTCAGTTTGTTACAAGGGGTAAATGAAATAAAACAACTGGCCCAGAGCAGGCATGCTGGCATTCCTGCCATTTCATTTTCTGCTTCGTCAGTGTGAGTCCACACACTCTACACACAAATACACACACATGCACACACAGGCTCCATCTTCGTCAAAGGCCTTAGGCTGTGTCTCCAGAACACCACAACTGGTTTTTTAAAAAATCCAGTCAACCAACTGCTCGACTTGATTCACAAAGGCAAACGTTAAAAAACACATGGCCATATTCCAGTTGTCCATTTCTATCTTCATTTTGGACTATGCATAAACAAATTAGTCACCTTAGACCCTTTTTTGAAACAAAGAGAGAGGGTAAGCCAGCAAAAAAAGTATGCATGTAATTTAGGTCACAGTGGTATTGATTGGTCAGTTCCTTTAACAGTGATTACACCTAAAAATATCAAACATGGAGATAACAAGGGCCAAAAAGGCTAAGCATCCTCTTGAATTCCCTGGCTGCTTCCCCTGACCTCACTTTACTAATTGCTTGTTAGCGATCATGCCAGATCTCTTGTCCATTCCATGATTCGTACCCTAAATTAGGGCACCATGACCTACAGCCAATCTTGGCTCTTCCAGAATGAACCTAAAAACATCTATCAAAAAAAATCATTCATGGAGGTCTTGTTGTGGCTCAGCAGGTTAAGAACCTGACTAGTGCCCTTGAGGATGCGGGTTTGATCCCTGGCCTCACTCAGGGGATTAAGGATCTGGCATTGCTACAAGCTGCAGTGTAGGTTACAGATGCAGCTGGGATCCAACACTGCTGTGGCTGTGGTGTAGGCCAGCAAGTACAGCTCTGAATCAATCCCTAGCCTGGGAACTTCCAAATGCAGCAGATGAGGCCCTGAAAAGGAAGAAAAAAAAAAAAAAAATTATTCAGGGAGTTCCCGTCGTGGCACAGTGGTTAACGAATCTGACTAGGAACCATGAGGTTGTGGGTTTGATCCCTGGCCTTGCTCAGTGGGTTAAGGATCTGGCATTGTCATGAGTTGTGGTGTAGGTTGCAGACGCGGCTCGGATCCTGCGTTGCTGTGGCTCTGGCGTAGGCCAGAGTCTACAGCTCCAATTCGACCCCTAGCCTGGGAACCTCCATATGCCACAGGAACAGCCCTAGAAAAGGCAAAACGACCAAAAAAAAAAAAATTATTCATGGCACTAGTAAAAGATGGCAAAGCAGATTGTATTCAGGAGGGGGAATGCTGCTGAAATGGATTTGTATTAGGGCAGAGAGACAGGGCTCAACTCTGAGTGAAACAAGGAAAAGTGGACATGCATAGCCAAGGAGCAGCATGGGGATCAGTGGATGGAAAGTTACTAAGAGGGAATATCAGGGCCAGGTGTGGGTGGGGAGCATGTTCTGGCTGAACAGACCTAAGAGGATACTTGCTGAAGCCAGGCTAAGGTGATCAGACATCACCTGAAGATGGTGGAGGATGAGGAACCTGATCAGATGTCAGGCGTGACCAGATATCTAGAGCAGGGGATTCTGACTAAATTGACTTAAGCAGGATTCTTGCTAAACTTGGACAATACAGAGATGAACATGGAAGCCCCAAAGTTAGAGGACCCCGAGTAGGGTTTGCTCAAGGAGAGAATCTTTGTCACCCAGAGCAGCTCCGTGGTACAGATTCAAGACAAAACAAAGTTCCACCTTTATGTCAATAGAAAGGAAGCTGGAGAGCCAAGCTTAACCTGAGGCTATCAGGGACCAGGGTGGGTAGCCTGAAGGAAAGGAAAGAGGCAGAAGGTCACAGTGGTGGCCTGCACCTAGATCAAGGGACAAATGCTACAAAATGACCCTTCAGCCCATAAGAAAAAAGCCACCCAAATCTCTTAGACACACAAAATACATGGTATAAGAAAGCTTTCCAAGGGGCCGGGCCTCCTGAGGCTGGAGTGAGCTTGGTTAGTTAAGTGGCTCCCATGTTTTTTGATGGATCCTGGATGAAAACCTCTGCATGCAGAGGGTGGACTTGTCTGCCCACAAGGGCATCTGTGTGAGGACAGCTTCCCCATTTGACCATGAAGTTCAAATCATATCCACCCAATAAAAGGGCTTCCAATGTGGCTGAACCTTAAAGGACCAGACTGGTTTTTCTCAACCAACAAAACTGCCTTCCATATAAAGTCCACATTGCTGGGGCTGACATGACCCACCCACACATAATGTCACCCATGGATCCCTTCCCTTATTGGATAATAATATCATTGACAATAATAGCAGCAATAGTCAACATTCATTGGGAGAGCCTGTCTTGTCACACATTTGTTCTAAGTTCTTTGTGAGAATTAGCTCATTTCACTCTCACAACCGTCATGTGAAATAGGCATCATTGTCCCCATTCTATAGATGAAGAAACTGAAGCCCAGAGAAATCAAGCGACTTGCCCATTATAACAACCAAACAGGGCAGCACTGGGGTCTGAACTCGGTGCCAGATGCCGGAGCCTCCCAACCACAATGCAGCCCTTCCTTGGTCACCAGCTCCCCTGTCCGCAAATCTTTCCACGATGACTGTAAATTTAGGTCACACAGTAAAGAGAGGTCAGCAGGCCCTCGATGACTCACATCTGGAATGCAGACCCATGTTTTCAAAATGCCTTCACACCACTTTCTCCGCTAGTCCTTATGGCTGGGTCTTCGTGGTTGGTCACCCTGGCCTTTCAGCGAGTGTTGTGGCCTGGGCTCTGTGGGATGCCTGGTTTACAGACAAGCCTAGGCTTTATTCTGTTTCACGGGGCGGCTTCTTACAGCCCGTGAGGGCGACACAGGCTTGGCATCTGGGAGAACATTTCTGGGGAAAACAGCCTTGTCAGTGTGCAGGTCCTCGTTTAAATCCCAGAGCCTAGTTTTTAAGACACACATCTGCAGTGGGCCTATGTCTTGTGATAGATGAAAACAGAAATGGTTTTCCGTTGTATCTGTATTAGATTTGACCTACCATCGAAACAGCAAAGAAAGAGTGGAAAATTAAAGGTGATTTGATATTAGCCTCCTATTCATATTAGAAAAAGTAACTGCTCTTGCGGTTTTCCTCACAGAGGTGTCTTTATTCATTTGACATGCCTTTAATAACTAATTCTGGTTGTCTGGTTGCCAAGAAAGATTTCCTACGGGCAGACTTGAAAGTGACTCGGAACTCTTTGCATGCCCGGCTTCAAATGATCCCAGAACAGCAAACATTCAGCTTCCCTCCAGACTTCTGGAGTGTGGGAATAACATGAAAGAATGAACAAGAATCATTCTGCAGCCTGCATACCCTCAGAATGGAGCAGGCTGGCAGGGGCTGTGGCTGGGTCTCTGTGGACCAGGCAAAGTGAGATTTGAAGTAATCTCATGAATTTGATCCATGGAGTCCACCAAACCCAATGAGGTATTTCAAGAAAACAAACCTACTCTGGGGCCAGGATGATCCAGGTCAGTCATATGCAGACTGAGTTTTCCTCAGCCTATGTAGACCTGGAGTGGGCAAAGAAAGACAAATCGCCACGATTACTCTCAGAGGGTCACCAGCAAAGAGTACACACTATGCATCTGTATGAATATTCATACAGTGATTAGTTATTCATTTACATATGTCAGGCTAAGTGGGTGATACACATAATCTCCTCTAAACATCAGAACAACCACCATCCTACCTGTGAGGTGGCTGTTTCCATTTTACAGATGTGAAAACTGAGCCTCTGAGAGGTCGAATCACCTGCCCAGGACACACAGTTTGGGAAGCAGAGATCAGCTAGTTGTTCCTCAAGCATTTCCCATTTTCTCCTGGACCCACAGCAAGGTGCCATCTCCGGGCTCCCTTGAGGGTAGATGTAGCCAGACGATGCAATTCTGACCAGCAGAAAGTGGGTAGAAGTGACATTAGTCTGGCACATAAAACTTGCCCTTACACAATCTCTCTTCTGACCCATGGCTGAATGAGAGGATGCTGAGGACCTCAGGAAAGGTACACTCTGAATGCAGAAGACTCTGGATCCTCAGTAACTGCTTTGAGCAGAGCCCCTTCCTCATGCTCTTCCTGTAGGCGACAGTGACGTGAGCAGGCAGTCATCTACGGCATTAAACCACTGAAATTTGGTGATTGCTGTTTCCAGCAGAAAGCCTAAACTCCAGGACTCCCGTGTCCATGCTCTTGGCCTCTTCCTTGTCTGGAACGGCACTAGGTCTGATCAACTTAGCAACCCCGACATTAGGACCCTCTAACTTTTTTTGAGTCTCATCCTTCTTCCTGCTCATCTCAGGCCTGAGATGGTGATTTCTTAGCTTTCCACATTCCTTTCTATGGAGACACATTCCTGGTTTTTGAGAATGTGATCAAAGCTACTCTATTTCTTGCTTAATCCCTCCCCATGTGGGGCTCTGGACCTCTGACGATCTGTGATCTCTCCTCTCCCACATGAACATATCAAATCAGTCACTAGTATCTCTTCCACCCTTGCCCAGCCCTCCCCTTCTCAGCCACTGCTCTGTTCTCACCTTGTATAATCATAATATCCTCCAAACTATCTCTTCCCCCCGCTTCCCATTGTCCTGTTGCCTCCCAAAAGGATCTTCCTAAAATAGATCTGGTCCCAGCATCCCCTGAATTATATTTGCCCATGTGAAGTTATCAATGATAAAAATACAAATGCCTTTTTCTTTCTTTTTTTTTTTTTTTGCTTTTTAGGGCCACACCTGCAGCATATGGAAGTTCCCAGGCTAGTCGTCAAATTGGAGTTACAGCTGCCAGCCACAGCCACAGCCATGGATCAGACTCGAAACCTCATGGTTTCTAGTTGGAGTCATTTCCACTGCACCACCACAGGAACTTCTAAAAAAAAAAAAAGAAAGCAAATGCTTTTGATCAAGCAATCCCATGTCTATGAGTTTACCAGATAAATGCAAAGTGATTTATATACAGGATATTAACTGCATCATTTTTTGAAGTAGCAAAAGACTGGACACACCAAATGCCCATCAGTGGAGTCTTAATAAATAAACTATGGGGAGTTCCCCTTGTGGCGAAGCGGAAATGAACCCCACTAGCATCCATGAGGATGAGGGTTCAATTCCTGGCCTCCATCAGTGGGTTAAGAAGCCAGTGTTGCCGTGAGCTGTAGTGTAAGGTCGAAGATGCGGCTCAGATCCAGCATTGTTGTGGCTGTGGTGTAGGCCGGCAGCTACAGCTCTGATTCAACCCCTAGCCTGGGAACGTCCATATACCACCAGTGTGGCCCTAAAAAGACAAAAAAAATAAAACAAAATAAATTAACAAATTAAAAAATAATAATAAACTATGGGACAAAATGAGTTTTGCCTAAAAATCTCCAAGGTCTCTGGTTAAGTATGATAGGCAAGCTACAGCTACATGTATACATGCTAAAAATATGTGCGTTTTTAAAAGTATTGAGGAAGGCGTTCCCATCGTGGCACAGCAGAAAAGAATCTGACTAGGAACCATAAGGATCCTGCCCTCCCTCAGTGGGTTAAGGATCTGGCATTGCCATGAGCTATGGTGTAGGTCAAAGACGAGGCTCGGATTCTGTGTTGCTGTGGCTGTGGCCTAGGCTGGCAGCTGTAGCTCTGATTTGACCCCCTAGCCTGGGAACCTCCATATGCATCAGGTGCGGCCCTAAAAAGCAAAATAAATAAATAAGTAAAAGTATTGAGGAAATATATTTTCATATGTTTGCAAAGACATGAATGTCTCTGAAAGGATGAACAAGAAACTGGTAACAGCATGTGCTTCTGGGAAGAGAACTGAGTAATCAGCCATTGGGGTGGGAGGCAGACTTGCTTCTCACTGAATATATGTTTGAATTGTTTGAAGATTTTACTCTATACAGGAATTATTATTTTAAAATTGCTTTTTTTTTTTAATCTTTTTTTTAGGGCCACACCTGCAGCACATGGAAGCTCCCAGGCTAGGGATTGAATGGGAGCTGCAGCTGCCAGGCTACGCCACAGCCACAGCAACATGGGATCCGAGCCGCGTCTGCAACCTACGCCACAGCTCACGGCAACACCGGATCCTTAACCCATTGAGTGAGGCCAGAGATCAAACCAGAGTCCTCAGGGATACTAGTCAGAATCGTTACCGTTGAGCCATGACAGGAATTCCAGGAATTATTATTTTAAAATATTGAAATAAAATGTAACTTGCCAGTACTTATTTGATAAAGTCCAAATCCTTTAGCATGAGAGGAAAGACTCTCCACGTTCTGGCCCCAACACATTTTTCCTGCCAACCCTCTCACTCTACCACACTGATCTCAGAACATTCCTTGCACTCCCCCATCTCTGTGCTGTTGTCTGGGGCTCTCCCTCTCCTGGAAAGTCCCGAGCCTGATCAACAGGAACTCATCTCATCTATTATCTCCTTCATTTTCTTTATAACTTTGTACTATGGCCTTGATCCCAGTTTACTTGTATGTCAGGGTAGGTGTCTTTCTCTCCTACAAGATGTCGTGATAATGTCCACATAGAAAGTGTTCAAAATATGCCAGTGCCTTGAACCAAATTTACAATTCTACATGTCTCAGCCACAGCTTTTAAAAATGGCTGGGAAAGGGGTAAGGGATGGGCTTACCCTCCCCCCTCCCCCCATCCCCAGGTAGAATCTGGAATCTACCCCACCAGGCTGGGAGCTGGATGAGGTAAGTAATACATCTCAGCCTGGGACATTCTGCAGGAATGGACCTCCTTCCTCTAGCTCACTCTCAAGGCCACCCCCCCCCCATCTCTTTGTCCAAAGACCCACCAAGTCAATGGAGCTTCTGTGCCCAGGACTGAGCATTGGCTCTGTGGAATTGGGCTGCGGAGGGGGAGACAGAGAGAGAGAGAGGAGAGAGACGTCCATTGCCCTGGACCACAGTCTGGGGTTTAAACTCAGTTGTCACAATTATTTGAAGCCTATTAAGTTTATTTATGTTCCAAAGCAGGTCCACTAGAGAAGGACCATCATAGTCGTAAATATCAGGGCTGCTGTTCTCCAGACACAGCTGGGCCTGGGGGCCCCTCCCCTTCTCAGCTCTGCAGGCCCCTCTTACAGGCCAGAGCCATGATCTTGGATGCAGGAAAGCACCCACATCCTCTCTGACCAATTCTCTCAGCTCAGCCAACACAATATAGGCTTCTCCTACACAGTCTGGGCAAGACTCCGATATTTGAGGGAGGGATGGTGTCTTCCAGTCCTGTTCACGTCAAATGCATAAGGGTCAGGAGCTCAGAGGTCCAGGCTTTCTCCTCAAAGAACCATGGGAGGAGTTCCTGTCTTTGTGCAGTGGTTAACGAATCCGACTAGGAACCATGAGGTTGTGGGTTCGATCCCTGGCCTTACTCAGTGGGTTAAAGATCTGGCATTGCCGTGAGCTGTGGTGTAGGTTGCAGACACGGCTCGGATCCCACGTTGCTGTGGTTCTGGTGTAGGCCAGTGGCTACAGCTCCAATTAGACCTCTAGCCTGGGAATCTCCATGTGCCGCAGGAGCGGCCCTAGAAAAGGCAAAAAGCCAAAAAATAAAAATAAAATAAAGAACCATAGGAACCTCAGGATGGGCACTGAACCCTGGGCACCTCTAGAATTCTGCAAGGGAACAAAGGACTGCTTGACACATCCTCTGATTTCTTGGCTGCATGAGCTTTCATTTCACCCATCAATGTGAAATGAATTTAGTTCTAAGAGCCATTCAAAGTGCTGCTGTACACTGGTCTTGCAAAATTCTCCATGGAAAAGTAAAGGAGATCCTGTTGTCAAAAAAGTTCACAAAACACTGAATATTCATTAAATCCTCCCTTGGGGAGAGTCACAATGCACATTTGCATATTAAAGGCCCTGAGAAGTCCTGCAGTAAAATGTGCTTAACCCAGTGTACTCTAAACATATTTGACAAAAGAATCCTTTCCTGGTAATCCCTTGATAGGCGTGTTACAGGGAGTATGTTTTGGAAAGAAACTGCTTTTAGAGAAGCTGCTTTTAGAGATGGGTAAGTTCACCCCTCATCCCTTCTTAGCATAGCCTGGGGGAAGAAACTTCTCTAACTTTCCCTTCACTTGATCAATCAGAGCCTACGCTGTGGGCTTAGGGATGTGGTTGTCAAAATGTGATCCCTGTTCGAATTTGCTAGAATTGCAAATTCTCAGACCCCAACTGAACTGGACACTCTGAGGGTGAAATCCAGCAATTTATGTTTTAACAAGCCGCCCCCCTCTCACCCCGAAAGTAATTTCACTGCAAGCCATGAGTCCAGGGTTTTGGAAATCTCCTGTTCTACCTCATTCATTTTCTGTACAGGCTTTTATTTATCCCATACCCAATTCCTAAAAGGAAAGGATATGGAGAGCCGGTACTACAATAGTCATATACTAGCACAACTAGAACCCGTTTAACAGAGAAACTCTTCCCTCCAATAATTTCGCCCACCTCCTTCAGGTCAGTGAAGCTCTACTTGAGCGCCAAAAGCTCCATCTCCTCCCGCTGGCCCTCCCTACTTCCTTTCTTCCTCTGTCTTTTTCCTTAGCACTTATAATATTTAATATGTTTTCCCTATTTAATATACTGTAAGGGTGTTTGGGTTTTTTTAATTTCTTTTCTTGCTCCCACATGAAATCTAAAGGAAAAGCTGGGTTTTTCCTCTAGTTTGTCTCTTGCTTTCTCCCCAGCTCTAGGAAGGCTCCTGCCTTAATAACGTATTGTTTCAGGAGCCAGTATGATCCTGAGGCAGCCGGTGAGGGTCATTGGGGTGATTAAAGGCAGACACACAGTTACAGAGATCTCTTTATCTAGTAAGGGGAAATCAGACACTCCTGAAAAGGACAGATTTAGCAAGACCCTCCGTGTAGCCCTCAGGGTTCCTTGGGTGGGTAAGGGAGCTATTCCTGGAGGTTGTGCCACTGATGGCAGGTGTCAGAGCCCTGAGACCCGACCAGCTTCTGGAGGGAACGCTTTTCTCCCTCCCATGAGAAATGGGCAGACTCGCGTTCACAGACGTCTGCGCTGAACTCACCTCCTGGCAGGAGCAGCTTTAGAGAACGATGGAGACGAAACTCTGCTTGTTTCATCACCTCTGTGGGTTAAATGTGGCAGGGTCTGGGCGGGCAGCGGAGGGCGAGCGATGGACCCTAATGAGTTCTTTTTCACCCGGCTAGAAGGGCAACCCCCATCTCGGAAGAATGTATCCAGCACTGATAAATTTATAAAGTATTTGACCTTTAATCAATCCTAATATTTTCAATCCACAGAGCCTTCTTAAACGCCTGCAGCCCTGCCCCTGGACCCCTATTCATCACAATTACTGCTCCAACTGTCGGAGGTAGTGCATGAAACGCCGCACGCTGACGTCCAATATTTTATCACTAATAAAGAGAAACATCCCAAGTATTTGCACAGTTCTGATACTTTCCAGCCCCGAGCCCAGGAAAAGGGGGGGGAGCACGGTGATTTATGCTCACGGCCCGGCACTGTTAATTGGCCTTCTCGGCTGGAGCCTCTGGGACCTCTGCTTTTCTGTGCTTCGCAGCCAGGCTACGGTGTTCAGAGGAGGGGGCGGGGGGAGGGCCGCAGCAGGCAGCCTGGGAGAGGCCCGCGGAGCACACAGTAGGCCCTTACTCTGCCTCTGGTAAATGGTGCGAAGCCCTATAAAGGGCGATTTTTTAAAAGCACGATTTGGCAAGTGCTTGCCTACCCTGTGGCTTTGGAAACAGCTCTGTTGTTTATGAGGAATCTTGTTCCCCTTGTTGCCACGGCTGTGATCCACCCCCGCCCCCAGCCCCACCCGTTTCCACCGCTAGCCTTCCTGCCCCGCTCCCATCCCCAGGCTGTGTCTATGGTCCAGCCCCATCCCTTCTCAGCGCAAAGGCACTCCCTCTTGGCCTCCGAGCTCCAAGCAGAGGGAAGCTCAGTTTCCAGCCGCAGTGTTGAGACGGCCCACAGGCTTCCTCTACATGGCACCCAAACATCTGGATGAAATGTAAATAAAACAAGCAGATGTTTCTCCTTCATTATAGCAGGTGCCTTGGCAGAGCCCTCTGCCTCAGGCTGTAAGGGAAGGGCTTTCTGGAGTCCCCATCCCAGAGGGCTGGAAAGCGATGGCTTCACACTCTTTATCAA
This sequence comes from Sus scrofa, assembly GCF_054392235.1. Taxonomy (NCBI): domain Eukaryota; kingdom Metazoa; phylum Chordata; class Mammalia; order Artiodactyla; family Suidae; genus Sus; species Sus scrofa. The sequence goes on along the minus strand of NC_139385.1, from coordinate 110,547,294 downwards.
GGAGTTGGTCACTTGGGCCTCACAGAGAGGAATGAGCAAAGAAAGCCAGACACCCCCTAGGAAAACAGTGCTGGCAATGGATGATGGCATCCATTGGACAAGATGGAAGCCTTGGGAACTGGGGGTCAGGAAGAAGGCTTGGGGAGAAAGGTCCTGATGCAAATCAGTGGGGAAGTGGTTCTCGTTGTGGCTCAGCGGTAGAGAACCTGACTAGTAACCAAGATATGAGGGTTCAATCCCTGGCCTCGCTCAGCGGGTTAAGGATCCAGTGTTGCCGTGAACTGTGGTGTAGGTTGCAAACACAGCTCAGATCCTGTGTGGCTGTGGCTGCTGGCTGTAGCTCTGATTCGACCCCTAGCCTGGGAACTTCCTATGCTGCATCTGAGGCCCTAAAAAGCAAAAAAAAAAAAAAAAAAAGCTAATCAGTGGGGAAAAGAGGTGATGCCAAATCCATCTAATTTCATTGTGACAAAGGGTTTTCTGAGCCTCTACATTCCACACCGCTACCTTCCAGGGGAAGGGACTGTCCTGAAGAAACAAGAAGTGGCCCCTCCATACCCCAGGGTCTAGGATGCAGGAGAGGTTGGGCTTAGAAAGCACCACAAAACTCCCCCTTCTCACCCCATGTTCTAATATGTGACCAAGGGGCAGTCACTTCAGACTAATAAAGGGAGGTTCAAATATCTGTGAAAGGGAGAACTGAGAAAGGACAGGGGCAAAGGACCAGAGGCACACAGAGATTCACTGGTAACTCTGGTTTCCCTTCACTCTTTCCATCCTCTCCTCCCTGACTCTGTGTGTCCCACTAACACACTGCCCGAGTCCTATGTGACACTAAATACATTATCGCGGTCCTCTGCCCCAAGTCCCCCAGCCCTGTGACACCAAAGACACACCCCAGTCCTCTGCCCATTTTAGCCCTGGGTATAACCCCAATACACTTACTCCCCTAGTCCCTGTGTGTAACACTGAATACACACCCCGTCCTGTCCCCAGCTTCCCCAGCCCGGGTAGAACCCTGACAGCCCCTCCTAGTCCTCTCCTCTTCCCCAGTCATGGGTGTGACTCGAACACACTCCCCAAGTCCTGTCCCCCACTCTCCCATCCCTTGGGTGAAACATGGCCCGAACACTCTCTGGGCACCCTCATGGCCCTTTTATCTTAAACCTAACACATTCCTCAGGGATGCAGCTTGGAAATAGATTTTTCACCCCACTTTCTCCAGACAGACTTTCAAGGTCCTATGTAATCCTTTGCCCCCAAGTCCAGCACAAAGAGCAAGCATTTCGTGTGTGTATGTGAGAGAGAGAGAGAGAGAGAGAGAGAGTGTGTGTGTGTGTGTGTGTGTGTGTCTCTGTGTGTGTGTGTGTTTGTGTGTTGGAGATAGCAACAGAGGGCTGCTGCTCTCAGCTCCCCCATCCATCCACTAATTATTAGATGTTATGCCAAAGGCAAAAACTTTCAATTAACCTCAGTGTTCCTATCTGCAAAACTGCTGCAATTCCACATTCAACTCTCTGGTATGCTAGCAAAGGGTCTGATTTCCACAGGACACTGAGCATCCAACAACTGGACTGTGGTTGAGACCAGGTGAACTGGGGAAAGGAGATTATACTTTGGAAGAGAAGTCACTTTTTTATTGTGTTTTCCTTGCTTTTTTTTTTTTTTTTTTTTTTCTTTTGAAACAGGGAGAGCAAGGCCCTAAGGCTGTGGGTTTTTCAAGCAAAGCCTTTCCCCCTGATAACCACAGTGACTCCTGAAAGGAGTGGAGGGCTTCCTCTCACACTTAGGGGAGGGAGGAGGATTCAGACACAAAGAAAAGTGAAGCATGGGGGATCCAAGCCCCCTCCCACAAGTAGCCTTGCTAGTCAGCATCATGGGTTAGAAGTTTATAGGAATTCTGGATCCATGGTTTCCTACGGTTGCTTTTTACAGATCTTGTTAATTTATTACCCGTGGTTACACTTTTAATGGAAATCATGAAGAAATGGTAAAGGAAACATGAGCTAATTTTTTTCCAGTGACACATTTCACTGCTATTTAAATAGCCGTTTTGCCAAACCAAACACAGCGCTTACAGCCAGCGGTGACACATGAAGGAGATGACTGTGGCCGATCCTGCCTGCGGCATCCAGAACAGGCGAGACTTTCTCTCAGCTTCCCCAGGGCCCGACGCCAAGGGGGTGGAATGGGGGGGGCGAGGGCTGGAGCCTGGGGCACAGCTGGAGCCCAGAGCCTGGCCCTCCCTCCAGCTCCACCTTCTCCCCGAAGGGCTACTTCTTTCTGCCTGAAGCCAGCTTCTCGCCACCCCCCTGAGAGGCCCTAGGGTGACTGCTTCCCCAGGACCCTGGGAGGCCCCCCAGAGCAGGCCACAACCAGGCCTCCAGCAAGGGCTGCCTGACTCTCCCTGCTAGCTGACTCGCTCAGGCCTCTATCCGGGAACATTATCGGGTTGTATGAAACCAGAGACAGACTTTGGGGAAAGCCTGGACAGCTTTGTTCCAGTTCTGTGGTGGCCATGGCCATGACCACGACCACGCCTACACAGGGCGCCTTTGTTGGGCAAACCCAGAGCCTCTGACTTCTCAGAAACATTCGCCTCGCCTCTGATGCTTTCTTGCTCCCCGGCTCTAGGGCTGTGATGTCACCAAGCATTTATTCGCTCCTCAAGAAGCCAATTGATAGTGCATTGAAAAGTTGCCCACAGGGTACATCTTAAAAGCTCTCATCACAAGGAAAAAAAAAACTTGTAACTCTGTAGGTGATGGGTGGTAACTAGATTTATTGTAGTGATCATTTCATAGTGTATAAAAATACGAATCATTGTCCTGTGTACCTGAAACTAATATAATGGTATATGTTAATTATACCTCCATTTTTTAAAAAAGAAGAATAAACAAGGTCCTACTATGTAGCACAAGGAACTATATTCGACATCCTATAACAAACCATAATGAAAAAGAATATATACATGTATAACTGAATCACTGTTTGTTTGGTTTTTTTGCCTTTTTTTTTTTTTTTTTTTTTTTTTGCTTTTTAGGGCCGCACCCATGGGCGCGTAGAGGTTCCCAGGCTAGGAATCCAATCAGAGCTACAACTGCCAGCCCACGCCAGAGCCACAGCAACGCAAGATCTGAGCCGCATCTGCGACCTACACCGCAGCTCACAGCAATGCCGGATCCTTAACCCACTGAGTGAGGCCAGGGATCAAACCTGCAATCTCATGCTTCCTAGTCAGATTTGTTAACCACTGAGCCACAACGGGAACTCCCTGAATCACTTTTATACACCAGAAATTAACACATTTTAAACCAACTATACTCCAATAAATCTTTAAAAAATGAAAAAATACATAAAAGAACATAGGTTAAAAAGAGAGAGCGAGAGAGAGGCAGACAAATGAGAGCTGTGGCATTTGGTGAGAGAAAAGCCAGGGCCTGATGTTGGGGAAGAAGGGCCAGGCCTACAGAGGCTCTGGCAAAAGCTGGTACAGGGCGAGGTGGCAGTGGACAGGGAGCCCTTCTTCATAGCAGCTGTGTCAGAACTTCCCCAGAATTTAAAAATGCAGTGGGGGAGTTCCCGTTGTGGCGCAGTGGTTAACAAATCCGACTAGGAACCATGAGGTTGCGGGTTCGGTCCCTGCCCTTGCTCAGTGGGTTAACGATCCAGTGTTGCCGTGAGCTGTGGTGTAAATTGCAGATGCAGCTCAGATCCCGCGTTGCTGTGGCTGTGGCATAGACCGGCAGCTACAGCTCTGATTCGACCCCTAGCCTAGGAACCTCCATATGCCGCGGTAGCGGCCCTAGAAATGGCAAAAAGACAAATAAATAAACAATTTTTAAAAATTAAAAAAAAATAAAAATGCAGTGGGGAGTTCCCTGGTGGCCTCGCGGTTAGGGGCCTGCTGTTGTCATTGCTATGGCTCTGTTCAATTCTTGACCCGCAGGTGCAGCCAAAAAAAAAAAAAAAAAAAAAAAAATGCAGTGAAGCACTTAGAGGCTGACATCTGGCCTTTGGAGACCTTGGATCAGCTGTCAACCTCAGGGGCCCCGTGAGAGCCCTGTGGCAGGGACATTCTCACTTTGAGCTCTTCCGATGTATAGCAGGGGTGGGGGAAGGGGAGTGATGCAAGAAGTGGGATGAAGAGAGGAGGAGGCGCCATCCTGGAGGGAGGAGCCAGCAGGAACTGGGGCTTGGGCCCCACCCAAGCCCAACACGTGTAACTATCTCTCCATCCCCCCAGTGGGGTGCTCTGTGGCCCCCAGAAGCCCCTGCGAGTGTCAAGGTGGGCAGAGCAGGGGGGCTATGACAGAATTTGGGCAGCAGGCCTGCTGGCATACCGGGAGAAACCTTTCTCCCTCCTCTGCTTTCCAGGGAGAAAACCCACTTTAGTGAGGCTCCGGAGAGAAGTTAACTGTCGTCCTCCCTTTGCCAAAAAGTATATTAAATTCACTGACCACATTTTTCCAAACCCGAGCACGGAGGACATTAGATGCAACGCACACTGGTTGGGCTCTGGTGCACTGGGCACCCCACACATTTCATTTTGCATTATTAATATTTAAACCAAAGCAGCTGTTCTCTGCACACGCAGAGCCTAGAGCCTACCCAAGGTTCCAACGAAGACTCCTCCCTGGGACCGGATGCACCAGCTAGGAAGTCCCTCACTGGTCACCAGGGTTTGGGCCTCCTGGGGCAAACTTCCCCAAGCAGCCATTAATTGATCTGCAACGTTTCTGGGCCCGCTGGCTTCATGGTTTATTGGCAAGAGCAGATTCTGTTGATCTAGCTTAGCTAAGATTCAGTGGGTCCACCCTGAGCAGATCTTTGAGATGGGTGAAAAGATCTCTTTGAAACACCAGCCTTACCCTCTAAGCCTTTGACCCCAGGGCAAGTTTCCCTGACAATTTCCTTTTCAAAACTAGGACCACTCTCACACCACACTTTTGCACCTTGGAGCCTGGGGTCCTCCTCCTGGGCATTTGGACCTTAAAGCCTCATGGCTAAGCCTGATGGGAGGCTCTTCCTGAGTCTGTGGGACAGCCTCACGCCCCTGTGCTCCAGCCACATGAAGTTTCTCTGGCTCCCAGACACACTGAACACTGTCTGTCCATAGACCATCTGCTCCTTCTCTTGCCTTTGAAGTCCCAGGACACAAATCACCTCCTCTCTGCCACCACCCCCACCCCGGATGAACTAATTACTCCTCTCTCCTCCCTAATACTTTATGTTCCATTCTATTTTGGCATAGATCTCATTATATTGCAAACCTTTCTTTCTACACTTTTAAAAACTTGTATTTATTGAGCACTTACTATATATCTGATGCTTTAAATAGAATTAGAGCTCGTGTAATCCTCGCAATAACCCCATGAGATGGGTTCTGTAATTATCCCCATTTCACAGATGACAGAACTGAGGCTTAGAGATGGTGAGTACCTTGCCCAAGTTTACATAACTCGAAAGGAAGTGCTGTCTTTTTCCTCCCAGAGACTATGAGCTCTTTTTTTTCCCCTTTCTTTCAGTCTTTTTAGGGCCATGCCCCCAGCATATGGAAGTTCCCAGGTTAGGGGTCTAATCAGAACTACAGCTGCTGGCCTGCACCATAGCCACGGCAACACCGGATCCAAGCTGCATCTTTGACCTACATCACAGTTCATAGCAACGTCAGATCCTTTACCCACTGAGCAAGGCCAGGGATTGAACCAGCATCCTCATGGATACTAGTCGGGTCTGTTACCACTGAGCCACAATAGGAACTCCTATGAGCTCTTTATTTTATTTTTGCTTTTTAGTGCTGCACCTGTGGCATATGGAGGTTCCCAGGCTAGGGATCCAATCGGAGCTGTAGCCGCCGGCCTCCACCAGAGCCACAGCTACACCAGATCCAAGCCGTGTCTGTGAACTACACCACAGCTCACGGCAATGCCAGATCCTTAACCCACTGAGCAAGGCCAGGGATCGAACCCACAACCTCATGGCTCCTAGTCAGATTCATTTCCTCTGAGCCATGATGGGAACTCCTATGAGCTCTTTAAAGAAGAGGCCATAACTTATGCTCCTAGGGCCTACTTAGCACACTATCTCATTACAGGTATTCAATCCATGTTTGTTGAAATGGACATAAAGATAAATAAAGCAAGGAGAAGGATTTTCCCAGGTCAGAATCTGCTGAACTATCTTGGTGTCACCATTTTCTTTAGGCAACTGCCCTTCCAGCTACTAGAGAAAGAGGAATAAGAACTTGGCAGTAAGCCAGACCTGGATTCAAATTCCAGTTCCACCTGAATTTAAACTAGCTGTGTCTCTGTTTTTCCAATTGCAAATTGGTAAAAATTAGAATTGCAACCTAATTCAATCCTCCCAACAACCAATCCAGTCCTGCCTGTGCTGGGGGACAGAGGGCAGGAGGTTATGGCATGTGGAAAGTTGTAAGGATTAAATGAAGTGGCAGGTGGAAAGCATCTAACCCAGAAACTTGCCACATTACACACACACACACACTGATGCCTTGTACGTACACACTGAAGTGTTTTGACAGCAGTGGCGATGACAATGTGTTATATTTACATGGGGCTTTGTAAGACACTGCCACAGGATCTCTTGATTTCACCCTCCCAAATTTTGTAAGCCAAATATTACTACTATGATCCTGTTGCAGTCCTCTAGTGCTGTGTAGCAAACCCCATCCCCAGACTTAGTGACTTAACACAATAACATTTATCTTGCTCACAAATCTGCAATTCGAGTGGGGCTTGCCTTCCTCTCGGTTCCATTCGGTTCCATTCGGCACCGGCTGGGGCACCTTGAAGACTCAGGGTCAGAATCGTCTGAAGGCAAGTGGTGGGTGAGCACTCATTGCTGATGCTGGCTGTTGTCTGAGACCTTGGCTGGGACAGGCAGCCAGACCCTACTCACGCCCCCTCCACGTGGCCTGGGCTTCCGCACAGCACAGTGGCCGAGTTCCAGTGTGGGAGAGAGAGAGACTGAGAGCCAGCCAGTGGAAGAAGTCACATGCCTTCTATGGCCTAGCCTAGCGACAACTCACACCATGTTGCTTCTGACGCATTCTATTTGTTGAGGCAGTCACAGGGACCTGCCCAGGTTCAAGGGGAGGGGACACAGACACTGCCCCTTAACGGGAAGTTGTAAGGCTCTGGAAGAGTGTGTGGGACTGGAAATACCGTGATGGTCTTTCTTTGAAAAGACTCAGAGCCCCAGTTTACAGATGAGTACACTGAGGGGAGGAGGCTACATGGTGACCCCAGCAAGAGCCCAGCACCCATAAGTGGCAGAACCAAAACTTGAACCCAGGTCTTTTGACTCCAAACGCCAGGCTTTTTCCCATCGAGCAATGTGCCTTCCAATCCCATCTAGCAGGGCTTTGGAAAGGCCAAGCCCCTCCCCCACACATGCATGCATGTGTGCACACACACACACACAAACACACGCACAGAGCCACAGCCCAACTTCCCTTCAATAGTCCCTTTTCCCCGCCGGACCTGGTGATGGAAAGATCCCCTGAATGGGTCAGAGCCCACCTGGCTGCATCACTGCCAGGCCAAGCTGGGCTGGGGGACCCAGGCCAATCAGGAACCAGAGCTGGGAGTCCCGCTGCTCAGGGCTGAGGGTGGGAAGGAATGACAGGAGACAGCATCTGTGATGTGTAATTCCAGACGACAGCAGGAGCTAAGAAGACTGCGGGTAATTTGGGGAATTTTTGGAAAATGTGAGTGTGATGTCAGGCCCCGTGAAAATGGGCGAGTGGGGGCTGGTCCTGGAGGGCTGGCGGGGGAAGGTGAAGGCAGTCGAGCTGTAACGTGAGGAACAGTTTATTAGTCTAGAAAAGTTTAACTCGGAGCTCCCAGCCTCCCCCCTACGTCTCTGCCCAGCATGGGCACATCACACGAATGTGATTATAACCCATGCTGCTGGGTCCTGGCTGAAGCAAGGGGAAGAGGTGGGAAGGCATTGATTTCTTCACAGATTATTGAGCAACTGAGCACAAAGCCAGCCCTTTGCCAGCCCTGGGGCAGCAAGCCTCAGCAAGGAGCCCTGAGAAATCCCTGCCCGGGTCAGAAGCAGGTGGGAGGAGGCTGCAGAGGTCAGAGTTGGGGCAGGTCAACCCTCTGGGGAATTCCACTGGTGCCTCTAGCAGTGCTCTGGTGGGCTTGTTAAGCCCGCGCCCACAGGACTGGGTGCTTTCCTGACGGCCTGTCTGGAGGTGACCTCAGGCCTGATGCTTTTGTGGACAGTCTCTGTGCACAGAGCCAGGTGGCATCCAGCACACACTGGGGCAGCCTGGTTCTGATGGCGATGCTCCTATGTCCCCAGGCAGGCACAGCTGGAACCACAGTCTCATGTCCACCGCTACACAGCTGGTGACCTCAGGCAAGTCACCAAACCTCATGCAGGCTCAGTGAAATGACAGAAATTATGTTTATCCAGAGAGCTGTCGTGAGCCTTAAATAAGGGTGCATGGGTTAAGTGCCTACCCCAGCGTCTGGCACCTACAATGCAACAAGTGGTCATTCACCTCCCTTTTTCTCTCCACTCTTTTACATAAACCTCAAAACCATGATTCATCCTAAATCGTATCCAGCTCAGACTAGCAGAGTTACAGAGAAGCAAAGCCGATGAAGCCCTGGAGAGTGGGGAGGATGTGGACAGAGAGTCTAACAGGCCCTTTCTGCCTTTAGAGTCCATGGTGGGGGATACTGGGAGAGCCCAGAGCTGGGGTGCCAGCCCCCTGCTGTGGGGAGGGAAGAGGGGCACTGGGAGGGGGCCCCTTGTCACCTTGGGCTGCTTGTCCTTAAGATCCAGTCAGTCTCAAAGCTTGTTGCTCAAACCTCCCACTCCACTAGTCCCCAGGGAGGTGCAGGGAGAGGGGCTGTCTCACCTCCACGCTAGGGACAAGGTCCCGGGCTTCTCCGTGTCTCCCTTTTCTTCCCCAGAAAACAGAAGGGTTGGACAGATGGTGTCCTGTTAGCTCCTACCATTTTCCTTCTCTCTCTCCTACTCCCCCCCACAGGCCCCACCCAGACAAACCATGCTTAGCAACAGAGAAGTACTGGACTGTGGCCTGTAAGGACTCCTCTCAAGTCCTTTCTGTGGCTCCACCTTCAGAGGCCCTCAAGCTGCTCTTGTCTGAGCCAGGGCTGAGGTGTAGGTGGGGGTACGACAGCCCCAGGCTTTCTTGCAGGGCTCTGATGCCATCCTCACCTTTGTCCCCAGGGCTTTCTGTCTCTCTGGGGTCCTTGGAAAGTCTTCAGCTACCTTCCAAAGTTCCTGGATAAAAAATAAAAACTTGGAGTTCCTGTTGTGGCTCATTGGTAATGAACCTGACTCGTATCCATGAACACAAGTTCAATCCCTAGCCTCGCTCAGTGGGTTGAGGAGCCGGCATTGCCGTGAGCTGTGGTGTGAGTCACAGATGTGGCTCAGATCTGGTGTGGCTGTGGCTGTGGTGTTGGCCGACATTAACAGCTCTAATTCAACCCCTAGCCTGGGAACTTTGATATGTTGTGGGTGCAACCCTAAAAAGACAGACACAGACAGACAGAAAAGAAAAAGAAACATGGAAAGTTAGGAATGAGAGTGAAAAATAATCAGCCTCAAATGTTCTCTGTGGCTTTATTTTGAGCCTGAAACAATCGTCCCCCTCCCTTTTGCCCTCTCCTGGCAGCTCCGGCATCCTCCAGCTCAGCCCTGCCTGCACCGGATTAGGAAAGGGGGGAGGTTATGGTCCATGGAAGAGTCATACCCTGAACTTTATGGGGTTTGCAGCCCAGGTGCAGAGCTGGGTCCCGCCCTTTCTCTGACAACAGCCAGAGGAATGAAATGCAGGCTCCATGGGGCAAGTAGGAAGCGTGGTGGGGGGAAGGGGGGTAATGGGAAGACAAACAGCAGAGAGAGGATAAAAGGGAGTCTGTGCAGGATGCCCAGGCCAGCCTCCAGGCGAGGGGGAATCAGACGATGTTGTGGGGAGGTAGGTCATATCACAACCAATAAGTGACAAGGCATAGGAAGTTTCCATGGGCTGACAGAAGGTGGCTGACCACGGAAGCAGGTTTCAGGCAGCCCGCAGGAGCTGGGCTGCATTTCAGAAGAGTCCATGGCCACCTTCCAAGGGCCATGGCATACAGTCCCCAGAGGACTTGTGGCCACTATGTTTCCTTGGGAACACTCCTGTCTCCCTCAGCCTCAGACCCTTAGCTCCAGGGAGGAGCCTCAGGGCAGCTGGAGCTCAACATTCCCTGGGCTCTTCCAGCCCCAACATTTATCTTCAGGTTATTTTCACTCCCAAGAACAAAGACGCTTTCTATTCAGCAAGTGGTGAGAACCACACCTCCTACGAGCCATAGATCACCCTCGGGAGGGCAGGCGGGAGGGGCTGGCGGCCAGCACATGGGCTGCTGCGCCCTCCCACCCAGACCCCCAGAGGGGGAATCTGGCTCCTGGCATGCTGGAGGGTCCCGGCAGAAGGCAGAAAACGTGCCGGACAAATTGGTTCTGAGAGCTGAAGGTCAAGCCGAAGTGGGAAGAGGGAGAAGATGGGATAAGGCTGACTCGGGAAGGAGGCCTGGGCACTCCCTGTCTGGGCCCAAACTCTCTGGACTCAGTCTCCTCACGTGAGATATAGGATGGTCACCCAAATCACCTGCGGAGCCCTCAAAACAAAAGGGTAGTAAAAGCTCGAGGAACGTAAAGGCCCATGGTACAGAAAAGGTGCAGCGTGGATTCAACACCCCCTGTGGCTGCCATCGGAGCCAAATTTCTTATTTCCTTCGATAAATATATTTGAAGACACTAACACATATAGGTATATGTTATACACACCTACAGACATTCATAGGTATACATGCATATAAATCATCCATTTTTACACATTCAGTAAGAAATTAAACACATCGTTACAATGTCCTTCCTACAGTTAACCATACATAAGTCACTCCATATTTATACTTATAGAACCATCTCTCTCCTGCTGATTTCTTAGAACTCTATTGTATGGCTATTGGTGGACGCTGAGGTCATTCCCCATCTTTCCTATTATAAATAATATTGCAGGAGTTCCCGTTGTGGCTCAGTGGTTAACAAATCCAACTAGAAACCATGAGGTTGCAGGTTTGATCCCTGGCCTCACGCTCAGGGGGTTAAGGATCTGGCGTTGCTGTGAGCTGTGATATAGGTCACAGACGCGACTCAGATCTGGCGTGACTGTGGCTGTGACCTAGGCCGGCGGCTACAGCTCCGACTGGACCCCTAGCCTGGGAACCTCCATATGCCGTGGGTGCAGCCCTAGAAAAGGCAAAAAGACAAAATAATAATAATACGCAGTATATATCCATGTGACACACTTCTTTGTGCACATTTCTGAGTACCAGTAGGGCATATTCCTAGAGGTGGAACTGCCAAGCAGATCAAAGGGCATGTGGATGTATTTTGGTTCCAGTGGATGTTGCTAAATTGCTCTTCATGAAGGTCGAACCGATTTACGCAGACATCGACGAGGTATGAGTGCGCCTCACATCTGAGGCCAACACTGTGTTGTTTTACAACTTTTTGATCCATATTAATTTAAATTGATAGATGAGAAAAATAACATTTCATTGTAGTTATAACTTGCATTTCACTCATTACAAATAAGGTCGAGAAATTTTTAATGTGTTTCAAGGCCATTTGCACTTAAGAGAGTTTTAAAATATACAGAACCCTGGATCCCACACTCAAAACTCTGATTCAGTAAACTCCAAAATTCCTTAAAAAAAAAAAAAAAAAAAAGGAGTTCCCATCATGGTGCAGTGGTTAACGAATCCAACTAGGAACCATGAGGTTGCGGGTTCGGTCCCTGCCCTTGCTCAGTGGGTTAACGATCCTGCGTTGCCGTGAGCTGTGGTGTAGGTTGCAGACGCGGCTCGGATCCCGCGTTGCTGTGGCTCTGGCATAGGCCGGTGGCTACAGCTCCGATTCAACCCCTAGCCTGGGAACCTCCATATGCCGCGGGAAGCAGCCCAAGAAATAGCAACAACAACAACAACAAAAAAAAAGGATAAAAGACAAAAAAAAAAAAAAAAAAAAAAACTCATAAGATTGGGGTAGATAAGTATTTCTTAAGGAGAACATAAAAAGCACTATCCATGAAAGAAAAAATGGATATGTTGTACTTCAATTAAAATTGTAAATATCAGAGTTCCCGTCGTGGCTCAGTGGTTAACAAATCCGACTAGGAACCATGAGGTTTTGGGTTCGATCACTAGCATCACTCAGTGGGTTAAGGCATTGCCGTGAGCTGTGGTGTAGATTGCAGACACGGCTTGGATGCCGAGTTGCTGTGGCCCTGGTGTAGGCCGGCAGCTGTAGCTCCGTCCGATTAGCCCCTATCCTGGGAACCTCCATATGCCGTGGGTTCGGTCCTAGAAAAGACAACAAGACAAAAAAAAAAAAAAAAATTGCAAATATCTATTCATTAAAAGAGAATGATACCTCCCAAGATCATATGTAGAGAATGGCTATTATTCTGCCAGGTTCCAGAAGGAAAGCAAGCCTGGCAGAGGTACCTGTTCCATCCCCAGCTTGTTCAGTAGCTGGTGATTCAACAACACTCTGCAGTAATAGTCAAGAAAAAAAGAGGAAATGAAAAGCCAGGTAACAGACCAGGAGAAGATATTTGCAATATATGCATTCTGCAAAGAACTCACACCAGAGTATATAAAGAACCCCTACAAATAAACAAGTATAAGAAAAAATCAACACCCAAGTTTCCTAGGTGAAAATTAAAAAAAATTAAAAATAAATTAAAAAAAGACAAACAGGAGTTCCCATTGTGGCTCAGTGGGTTAAAAACATAACATAGTGTCCATGAGGATGCATGTTTGATCCCTGGCCTCACTCAGTGGGTTAAAGATATGACGTTGCCACAAGCTGTGGCAAAGTTCACAAACACAGCTCAGATCTGTTGGTGCCATGGCTATGGCATAGGCTTGCAGGTGCAACTCCAATTTAACCCCAGCCCAGGAACTTCCATAAGCCACAGGTGTGGCCATAAAAAGAACAACCACCACAAAAAAAGACAAATAGGTCATGAATGAAGATAACAAATGACCAATACACATATGAAAAGATGTTTATCCATAACTCATCAAGGAAAAGTAAATTAAAACCTCAATGAGCTATCATTATCAATAGTACATTGGTAAATTTTTAACAACCAACTTTCCAGGAGTAAAAGTGTTGTTTGTTTTTTTTTAAGGACTGCATCCGAGGCATATGGAAGTTCCCAGGCTAAGGGTCGAATCAGAGCTGCGGTTTCTGGCCTATGCCACAGCCACAGCCATGCCAGATCCAAGCCACATCTGCTACCTACACCACAGCTCACAGCAATGCTGGATCCTTAACTCACTGAGCGAGGCCAGGGATCGAACCTGCGTCCTCATGGCTGCTAGTCAGATTCATTTCCACTGAGCCACAACAGGAACTCTTAAAAGTTCTTCTTTGGTGTAAATACTCTCACCATGGCTGATTTCAAGCTACTGATGTGACATCACTGGTTGCAGAACTGGGAAGAGATGTGTACAGCTGACTCCTACCAGCCACACAGGCTGGCTTCCAACACATCACTGAGATCATAGCACATCCATCATGAAGGCTAAAATGAAAGAGTGACCATACCAAGTGCTGGTAAGACCATAAAGCAAGTAGAACTCTAAACACATTGTTAGTGAGAGTGTGAGTTGGTACAAACACATTGGAAAACTGGTAGTAATTACTAAAGCTAAATATAGTCTGATCCAATGACCATGTATATATACCCCACAGAAATGAATGCATATATGACGGTTAATTTTAGGTGTCAACTTGATAAGGTCATGGGGTGCCCAGACATGTGTTCAAACATTATCCTGGGTGGGTCTATGAGGATGTTTTTGGATAAGAATAACATTTGAATCAGTAAATTGATTAATGCGAATTGCTTTCCCCAGTATGGGCGGGTCCCGTTTAATCAGTTGAAGACATGACTAAAACAAAAGGGCGGAGTAGGAAGGAATTCCTCCTGTCTGACTGCCCTGAACCAGGGCATCAGTTCTTTTTTTGTCTTTGGAAAAGAACTGAAACATCAGCCCTTTCTGGCTTTAGCCTGCTATCATTCACACTGGAACTTATACCATTAGCTCTCCTGGTTCTCAGGCCTGCAGACCCAGACTGGATCAGCCCAGTTCCTGGATCTCTACTTTGCAAATGCAGATCTATAACCATGTGAGACAATTTCTTACAATAAATTTCTAGACACACACACACCTTATTGGTTCTGTTTCTCTGGAGAACTCTTAAGTAATATAGCGTATGTTCACCAAAAAATAGATACATGAATGTTCATAGCAGTTGTATTTGTAATAGTCAAAAACTGGGAACAATCCAAATGCCCATCCATAGTAGCATGAATAAATACACAGTGCTAGATCTGTACCATAGAATGTTTTATAGCAATGAAAACACATAAACTACAGATACACACAGCAGCATGGATGGATCTCAAAGACAGAATATTGAAAGGAGTCAGACACAAAAGACTATGTAAATGAACTTTTAGAACAGGCAAAACAAATCTGTTAAAAGCCACATACAGCTCAATATCAAAAAAATAAACAACCCAATCAAAAAATGGGGCAGAAGACCTAAGTAAGACATTTCTCCAAAGAAAACATCCAGAAGGCTAACAGGCACATGAAAAGATGTTCAACACTGCAAACTATTAGCGAAATGCAAATCAAAAAGTCTACAAATAATAAATGCTAGAGAAGGTGTAGAGAAAAAGGAATCCTCCTACACTATTGGTGGGAATGTAAACTGGTACAGCTGCTATGGAGAAAAGTATGGAGGTTCCTTAGAAAACTAAAAATAGTTACCAAATGATCCAGGGATTCCACTCCTGGGCATATAGCTGGAGAAAACTACAATTCAAAAAGATAGATGCACTCCACTGTTCACTGCAGCACTATTTACGATAGCCAAGACATGGAAGCATCCTAATATCCATTGAAAGATGAATGGATAAAGAATATATACACTTACACAATGAAATATTACCCAGCTTTAAAAAAGAATGAAATAATGCCATTTGCAGGAACGTGAATGGACCTAAACATTATCATGTAAGTGAAGTAAATCAGAAAGAGACAAATATCATATGATATCACTTGCATGAGGACTCTAAAAAAGAGAATGAATTTATTTACAAAACAGAAACAGACTCACAGTCATAGAAAACAAGCTTATGGTTGCCAGGGTTGAGGGGAGGGGTAAATTGGGAGTTTGAGATTGACAGATGCACACTAATATTGTAGAATATTTGGACTTCAGAGACCTGTTGTATAGCACAGGGAAATGCATTCAATGTCTTGTGATAACCTACAATGTCCTAGCACAATGTCATAGGTCAACTATGCTTCAATTAAAAAAAAAAATGCTGATGGGAGGGTGAAGGAGTGGGAGGGATCGGGAGCTTGGGCTTATCAGACACAACTTAGAATAGATTTACAAGGAGATCCTGCTGAATAGCATTGAGAACTTTGTCTAGATACTCATGTTGCAACAGAACAAAGGGTGGGGGAAAAAATGAAATTGTAATGTATACATGTAAGGATAACTTGATCCCCTTGCTGTACAGTGGGAAAATTAAAAAATAAAATAAAATAAAATAAATGTGTGAGCTGAGTCAGAACAGTAATTACTTTTTAAGGGGGATGATTTCAACTTGAAGCAGGCATAAGGAAATGTTCTGCATATTGGAATTTCTAGACGTCTATAGAAATGTTCTCTTAGGAGTTCCCTTCATGGCTCAGTGGTTAACAAACCCGACTAGGATCCATGAGGATGCGGGTTCAATCCCCAGCCTTGTTCACTGGGTTAAGGATCCGGCATTGCTGTGAGCTGTGGTGTAGGTTGCAGATGCGGCTCAGATCCCATATTGCTATGGCTGTGGTGTAGGCTAGCAGCTGTAGCTCCATTAGACCCCTAACCTAGGAACCTCCATATGCTGCAGGTGCAGCCATAAAAAGCAAAAAATAATAATAATAAGATAAATATTCTCTATTCTGTTACTGATGGTAGTTACAAGGGTATTAAAAAAAACCACCCTGGAGTTCCTATCGTGGTGCAGTGGTTAACGAATCCCAATAGGAACCATGAGGTTGCAGGTTCAACCCCTGGCCTTGCTCAGTGGGTTAAGGATCTGGCATTGCCATAAGCTGTGGTGTAGGTTGCAGACGCGGCTCAGATCCCATGTTGCTGTGGCTCTGGTGTAGGCCAGCAGCTACAGTTCCGATTGGACCCCTAGCCTGGGAACCTCCATACGCCGAGGGAAGCGGCCCTAGAAAAAGGTAAAAAGACAAACAAACAAACAAAAAACCACCCAGCTGTACACCTAAGATTCATATCCTTTACTACCAGCATAATTTTTTAAGTAAAAATTGATTTTTAAAACTACCGGCTATTTTTTTTTTTTTTCTTTTTTGCCACCTTGCAGTATATAGAGCTCCCAGGCCCGGGATCAGATCCAAGCCATAATTGCAACCTAAACTGGGCCAGATCCTTAACCCACCATGCCAGGCCAGGAATGGAATATGAGTCCCAGCGCTCCTAAAACGCCACTCATCCCATTGTGCCACAGCAGAAACTCCACTACCGGCTATTTCTGATGATCAGCCTAGTATAGGAAACATTAGACTTGGAATCTGAACGTTCTCTTAGAGCTAGCATTCTGTGAATATGAGAATGGCACCAGGATCAAGACAAGAAGAAAGAAGCAGAGTGTAGCAGCAAGGGCTGAAAAATGCAAAGAAAGGGAGACCTACAGAAAACACATTTAACATAACCAACATTTATTTAGTAGCTGCTATGGGAAAAGCATTATGCTAGGCAGCCAGAAGGTTAAAAAGGAGCAAAATGCAGCCCCTACCCTCAAGCAGCTTGCCTTCTTGGGAAGACAGAAGTCTACATTAGAAGGCACAGTACCATAAGTGCCCCCCACAAAGAGGCACCAACAGCAAGTTCTGCAAATGGAAAATGGCAACCCGTTGGTGTGAAGATCATTCAGAAAACCTGCACAGTGGAGCAGGCACTTGAACAGGGCCTGGAAGGATAGGGAGCGTTCTGCTGGGAGAGACAGCTAGAAGACGATACTTGTTTAGGATCCTTTATAAATGCAATTTGAATTGACCAATGTAACCACTGAAAACTGAAGCTCGCCAGACTCAACAGAAGGTGGATGAAGAAATAATCCACCCAAGAAGTGGCTAGTAGATGAGCTACCACTGGGGCCAGGACGAGTTCCGCATCTCATCAGTGGACTAGAGATTTACCCAGGAACCAATTAAGAGACAAATGTGCTCAGCCCTTCTCGGCACAGAGGGTAAAATATAATTATTTCATATGTTATCCTCAAGAAATAGGGAGAGAGGGGACTGTATTGAGAATGGAGGCTGTGGCAATACTCCAGGCACAGTCCAACTAGGACCTGAACCAGGAAAATGGCAGTGACACGGCAAAGAGTGGGACACACCTGAGTTGGTATCAACAGACTCCAGCTAGAACATAGGCTCCTGAGGATACCCTGTGTTGTTCACCAGTGAGTGGTAGCTACACAATAATGTTTGCTGGATGAACTAAAAAGAGTGAGGACGATAGGGAAGAGATGAACATGACACCTATTCCCCAGGTTAAAGGATGTGAAGCTAAGAAGACAGGAATTCAAAAGAAGATGGTTGGGAGAAGAGAGAAGATGGCGCATTAAGCCAAGACTGAAATCCTAGCCTGATGCCCGGCTGGAATGATCTAGCAGACAGTTATAGAAACAAGACCAGGGCTTGGACCAGACAGCCAACTCACAATCTTCCACGTGATGTCATCCTCTGAGAAGTGACTGCTGAAGCTGTCTGGCCAGATGACATGAGCCAGAGAGAAAACAGAGAGGAGGGGCAAGGACAGAATTTGGGAATTAGAATCTAGGAAAGACCCAGCAGGAAGCAAGAGAGAGTAGAATCAGGAAAGTGGAGCATCAGCAGTTAAAGGAAGACAGAGCTACAAGAGGAGGGCGCTCTGCGTTCAATTTTATTTGAGAAATAATTGTGCCCCTGCTTGCCAAGTAATCTGATAGAAAAGCTGAGTAGAAAATACAGACTTGAAGGAGAGGAGTTCCCATCATGGCTCAGTGGAAAGGAGTCCGACTGGGAAACATGAGGTTGCGGGTTCGATCCCTGGCCTCGCTCAGTGGGTTAAGGATCTGGCATTGCTGTGGCTGTGGTGTAGGCCAGCAGCTGTAGCTCCGATTCGACCCCTAGCCTGGGAACTTTCATAATGCCATGGGTGCGGCCCTAGAAAGAAAAAAATAAATAAATAAATACAGACTTGAAGGAGAAACAGATAGCCATGAGTCCAAGCACAGTTCTTACCAATTAACAGTGAAATCTTGAACAAGTTATTTAAATTGCTATTTCCCAATTGGTTGGATGTTGTGTTTTCCAAGTGGTTACAAAAGAGGAAATAAGATCATCTATAGCTTAGGTTGCTATAAGGATTAAGTAAAGATAAGTGAAAATAAATGAAATGTATGAAAATAGCACAGGGACTAGAATATAGTTAACTCTCATCATTATCATTATTTCCCTTTTTTTTTGGCCACACCACTGCATATGGAGGTCAACCCAGGAGGAGTTCCTTGGCCAGGGATCAGATCTGAGCCTCAGTTACAACCTACACTGCAGCTGTGGCAACACAGGATCCTTAACCCACTGTGCTGGGCCAGAGATGGAACCCACATCCCAGCGCTCCAGCGATGCTGCCAATTCTGTTGCACCACAACGGTAATTAATTCCAGCACTCAATTATTCATTCCCCTGCCCTCCTCTCCTGTGTACCAGGCCCTGTGCTATAGAATCTGATGTTTGGGGAAACGATGCTGAGCAAAGACCCCTTGTGATACCATGTCGTGTAAGAGATCTAAGAGCACTCCAGCACCACCTATAAGAACTGGAGGGAGCCACCGCATGCAGGTCAGGCCACAGACTCTGATAAAGCTGGCCGAGGATGCTGAGATTAGTAAGGAGATATTGGTGACCCTGGAAAGGGCTGTTCTAACAGGATGGTGGTGGGCCGGGATGCTAGAGCGGAGGTATCAACTCTCTTTCTTTGGTAGCAAGAGGAAAGAGGCAGAACTGCCACTAAAGTGGTAACTGCAAAGATGGAAATAACCATGGGTTGGGAGCAACTCGAACATATCTGTGAGCCAGGGGAGGAGGTGCGCTGGCAGATAGAAAAACGAAAAAGGCTGGATGATAGAACAAGACACTCAAGATGATGAACTCAAACCCAGAGGTGACCCAGGTTTCAAGACAGGGGTCCGAGACTGTATATCTTGAGTAGGGGGAGACTCTTTAAGAAAAAGACAGCAAGTTCATGAGTTCAAAGTTAGATACGAAAGCGTATGTTTATTATCGTTACCAAAGGGGAAAATGGGGGGGGGGGATAAATTAGGAGTTTGAGATTAACAGATACACACTATTATATAGAAAACAGATAAACAACAAGCTCCTGTATAGCACAGGGAATTATATCCAATATCTTGTAATAACCTATAATGGAAAAGAATCTGAAAATAATATGAATATATACACATATATATCTTTACATAGAGAGATAAATATACATATAACTGAATCACTTTGCTGGACACCTGAAATTAACACATTGTAAATCAACTATACTTCAATATTTTTTTTTTTCTTTTTGCCTTTTCTAGGGCCACTCCCATGGCATATGGAGGTTCCCAGGCTAGGGGTCTAATCGGAACTGTAGCCTCCAGCCTATGCCAGAGCCACAGCAACGCGGGATCTGAGCCGTGTCTGCGACCTACACCACAGCTCACGGCAAAGCCAGATCCTTAACCCACTGAGCAAGGCCAGGGATCGAACCCACAACCTCATGGTTCCTATTGGGATTCGTTAACCACTGCACCACGACGGGAACTCCAACTATACTTCAATTTTTAAAAGTGTATGTTGATGTAGAATAAGAAAATCATAAGAAAAAAAATTTTTTTGTTTTTTTAGGACCACACCCACGGCATATGGAAGTTCCCAGGCTAGGGGTGGAATCAGAGCTGTAGCTGCTGGCCTACACCACAGCCATAGCCACAGCCATGCCAGATCTGAGCTACATCTGCAGCCTCCACCACAGCTCATGGCAACACTGAATCCTTAACTCACTGAGCAAGTGAGTGAGGCCAGGGATCGAACCTGCATCCTCATGAATACTGGTCACATTTGTTTCTAACAAACCACGATGGGAATTCCTAAGAAAATTTTTAAATGTAATGCTGATAAATGCCACAATCACATAAGTCAAAAAAAATAACATATACTTATTAACTGCCTGACACACCCTTACAATATTTTTTTAGAAAAAAAAAGTATTTATGTTGCTGTGTCCTTTTCTATTGGTTCTTCTTATATCAAAGGTTTTGTGGTATTATTTTCTATAGAGTACAGTAAATATCTCAGTCCTCCCTCTAGCATGGCTGATCAAAATTTGACTTTTATTATTGATGGTTTACAAAAACTTTTTTAGCTTCACAACCTGATATTGATAATGTCATAAATTTCTAGGATTATTGTCATGTTTGGGAAAACCACTATCAAGGTCCTTTCATATATGAGCTAGAGTATTTCAGGGTATATCAAGTTTTCTTGCACAGTGACTTATCTTTTGTTTTTGTTTGGTTTTGTTTTTTGGTCTTTTGTCTTTTTAGAGCTGCACCCACGGTATACAGAGGTTCCCAGGCTAGGGATCGAATCAGGAGCTTCACCCCTGTGACCCCTAGGTTCCCAAGCTAGGGGTCAAATCAGGAGCCACAGCAATGCAGGATCTGAGCCATGTCTGTGACCTACACCACAGCTCACAACAACGCCCAATCCTTAACCCACTGAGGGAGGCCAGGGATGGAACCTGCGTCCTCATGTATACTAGTCAGGTTCGTTAACCACTGAGGCATGACAGGAAATCCACACAGTGACTTATCTTAAACGTTCTTTGATTTAACATTATTCATGAACCAGTTCATTGATATTCTCATTGTAGTAGTTTATTACGAGTCTTGTATTAACTCACTGATGTCAGGATTGAACAAGAGATTTAAGTACTGTTTATAAGATTCAATAACAAGAATCACAATCACACAAATTTACAGACAAGCATTCTAGCTATGTGCAGTACTGCTGCAAATATGTTCTGTACAAACAGAGGAAATCTGATTAAATCATATTTCATATTAAAAAAAAAAGAAAGATGCACGGTGCATTTACAATTGAGTATATACTGGAGTTCCCATCGTGACTCAGCGGAAACGAATCTGACTAGTATCCATGAGGATGCAGGTTTGATCCCCGGCTTTGCTCAATGGGTTAAGGATCTGGCATTGCCCTGAGCTGTGGTGTAGATCACAGACATGGCTCGGATCTGGTGTTGCTGTGGCTGTGACATAGGCCAGAATCTACAGCTCTGATTAGACCCCTACCCTGGGATCTTCCATATGCCATGGATGCGGCCCTGAAAAAAAAACAAAAACAAAACACTCTTATTCCTGGAAAGTTGGTATGGCCCTAAAAAGACCAAAAAAAAAAAAAAAAAAAGAAGAAGAAAGAAAGAAAGAAAATCTAGGAAAAAAAAAAAATAACAAAGTATATCCTGGCAAGGGAGAATTTCCATTTTGACTTGACCTTAACAAGAACCAAATTCTAACAGCTTTATATATATATACACTTTTTTTTTCAGATTCTCAAGTCCCATTTATTTATTTATTATTTTTATTTATTTATTTATTTATTTATTTATTTATTTATTTGTCTTTTTGCCATTTCTTGGGCCACTCCCGCGGCATATGGAGGTTCCCAGGCTAGGGGTCGAATCAGAGCTGGAGCTGTAGCCACCAGCCTACACCAGAGCCACAGCAATGCGGGATCCGAGCCGCGTCTGCAACCTACACCACAGCTCACGGCAATGCAGCATAGTTAACCCACTGAGCAAGGGGCAGGGATCAAACCCGCAATCTCATGGTTTCTAGTCGGATTCATTAACCACTCTGCTACACGGGAACTCCCCCATTTATTTTTTTCAAATTTCACTGGACTATAGTTGACTTACAGTTGTGTTAATTTCAGGTATACAGCAAAGTAAATCAGTTATACATATACAAATATCCATTCCTTTCAGATTCTTTTCCCATATAGGTAACCACACAGTTCTGAGCAAATTTCCCTCTGCTGAACAGTAGGTCCCCCATTACCCATCTATCCTCTATACAGTAGTGCATATATACCAATCCCAACCCCCTAATTTATCCCCCCCCCAACATTTCCCCTTTGGTGAACATAAGTTCGGTTTCGAAATATGTGAGTCTAACAGCTTTTTATTTCCGATGATGAACGAAAAAAATTTTCCTAGACTAGATTATGATTCGGTAGCAAGTTACCTGGGGGCCCCCAAAGGAGGAGACAGACACAGAGAGGGAAGCCACATGAAGACAGACACAGAGATTACAGTGATGGTGCCACAAGCCAAGGAACACTAGGAGCTGGAAAAGGCAAAGAAGGTAAAGAAGGATTCTGCCCTAGAGCCTCTGAAGGGCATGCCACACTTCCGGACTCCAGAACTGTGAAAGAACACATTTCTGTGGTTTTATGCCACCTCATTTGTGGTAATTTGTTACAGTAGCTCTAGGCAACTAACACCGGTTCCATTCCAAACTTTGTTTCTCCTCCACTATCCAAGCACTTCTTGTGGGGTTGCAACATGACACATTCACTATCTGAAATGCCCCCCAGCCATGCACGGCAAGGTGCCAGGTAGGTCAGCAAAGTGAACTGCAAAGAAGCCCCACAGGCCCTTCCCATTGCAGATGGCCGGCAATAATTTAACTACACAGGAAAGTGACTGGTAAGCCCCATAAATACATCTCACTGAATCCAGACTAAACACATCAGCTTCCCCTTAGCTGGGTTCCAGCTAATCCTCTCCAAAGCCACTCAACACAGTAGAAATGGAAGGGCAAGGAAATCAGAGCCCAGAGAGATGGACATCTTAGCAATCATGATTAAAAGATCTGACTTCTGTTAACTGTACCAAACATGTCACCTCATGGATGCACCACTAGGGTGCCCACCCCAGGTCCTTGGAAGGAGGCATATAAGCTGGGGGCTCTGAACTCAAACATCCTTCACTTCCTGGTAATCCCCTCTGAATCAGCCTCCAGCAAGAAGGACCATATTTTCTTCTGAGATCTAAAAGTGCACAGCTGCAGTTCCCCTTGTAGTTCAGCAGAAATGAATCTGATTAGTATCAAAGAGGAGGCAGGTTCGATCCCTGACCTTGCTCAGTGGGTCAAGGACCCGGTGTGCCATGAGCTGTGGTGTAGGTCGCAGACTCGGCTTGGATCTGGCGTGGCCGTGGCTGTGGTATAGGCCAGCAGCTATGGTTCCAATTCGACCCTTAGCCTGGGAACTTCCATATGTTGCAGGTTTGGCTCTAAAAAGACATAAATAAATAAATGAATAAATAAATGTGTGTGTGCGTGCACGGCCAACTAGCATGCTCTCCAGTAGACTTAGTTTCCAGAAGGAAAGTGACAATGACATATAAGACGAGTTTCAGGTAGTCAAGAGCACAGGAAAAAGGTTGAAATAAACCCTCTCCCCACTCCTAAGAGAACACAAAGGGCTCTTTAATTACATGAAGAAGAAGGAAGAGGAAGGTTCCTCTCTCGACGCCTGAGAATACACTTGGGGGACAGGAGTGATGTCAATGGCCATGGAAGGAAAGTGAATATGGCAAATCCAGTTTTACCTTCATAGTCTAGGGAAGGTTTTCAAAGTACAAAAAACACATATTTGTGAATCAATTTAGAAGCTGGAGTTATGTGAAGAGAACTGGGGCTTCTCTAAACATCTCTAAGCTCGTGTTTTACATTCCAGGGATTCACGAGAATTTGTGGATGAAACAGTCCAGTAACTTCAGTGCATCATGAAGGTTGGGAGAGATGCTGGATTTCAGTAGCTGAGCAGACATAGGGAGGACTTTTTAAGACAGATGAGGCCCATACCAATAACTGTAGTCAATCAATCTCAGGAAAATTCTGGAATAGATTTTGAGCATGTATGTGTGCCTGTCTGTGAGCATGAACATTTTGGGGGCAAGTTTTCACAGCATCATCAGGTTCCTCCCAGAAAAGTCTGTGACTCCTAAAATGATTAAAAAACACTGGTGAAAATTTTCTTTCTGGGGCGGGGAGGGAATGCTTAATCTTTGGATTCTTCTAATCCCCTCCTCCCCAGGCGTGAAACTGAGAACACAGCAGGACAGGGGCTCTCTCAAGGCCACACAGCACAGTGCTGGAAGAGTCAAGACCAACACCCAGGTCTTATGACTACAAGTTCAAGGTTTGTTCCTTCCTCAACTTCTCACTGCCCTTGCCCCTGCTTGCCATCACACTGCCTTCCCTTTACATAGAAACTATCATTAGCTTTTTCCAAAATGCTTTTTTCTCTCCATCAGATGGTATCAGAAGATACCCAGAGCTTAGCTACAGGGGCAGGGGGTGGTTCATGAGCTCTCTGTGTACAGCAGGCCCATTCCTGGAAGAGACTGAGAGATCCTATGTATAACATTCAAACCAAAGGAATCCCTTTGAATCTGGAAATCCTCAGACACACCTCAGGAAACAAGGGCCAGAGCCTGGTGTAATGGGAAAACCATGGGAGGCTGGCTGGACATGAGATGTCCTTTAAAGAGCATTTGGGGTTCTTGGAAAGGAAAGTCAGGACCTCTGGGAGTAGAGTATGTTCACTAAGGCTCCTCTGTCTTGCCAAGTTAATTTCAGGGTTTTTTTGTGTGGTTTTTTTTTTGGGGGGGGGGCACACCCATGGCATATGGAAGTTCCCAGGCTAGGGGTCAAATCAGAGCTGCAGTTGCCAGCCTACACCACAGCCATAGCAATGCCAAAGCTGCATCTATGACCCACACCTACAGCTCACAGCAACGCCGGATCCTTAATCCACTGAGCGAGACCAGGGACTGAACCCGTGTCCTCATGGATACTAGTCAGATTCGTTACTGCTGAGCCACGATGGGGCCTCCTAACTTTAGCTTTTTTCCTAGCCCCTCTTCCCTGCTAGATTAGGGGAAGGAAGCAAATATGGTTTATCTATATTTCTTCAAGCTCTTGGTGAAATTACTTAGACTGGGCAAGAAGAAATCTGAGAAGAAAGTGTCAGAAAATACAAACATGCTTCAGGGTTCACTCTTGTCTTACTCAGTTCAGACATTCTATGAATGATGTGGATAAAGATATGGATGGCCTGCTTACTACATCTGCACACAGCATCAAGATGGAATCACTGGCTTTTCAGTCAATAAACCTTAACAAAAGCTTCCAGATGAAGAAGCCAAGGGAATGAAAGGCATTTTGTCCAGCTAGAGCCCAGAGGCCAGAAGCAAAATAGGCAAGTACATAGTAACAAAGCACCGTGGCTCATGCTGCCATAGAGAGGGAGGCATGGGGGGGTTAATGGGAGCCCAGAAGATAGCCCCACAACCAGATTGGGACTGTCATGGGGAGGTGACAGCTGAGGAGTCTTGAGGATAAGCTAGCCAAGCAAACACCTGGGAGGGGGCCGACCCACTGGGAGGAAGAGTCCTGCCGAAGCCCAGGGGCAGGTGGGCCCTGGTCTGTTCAGGAAGCCACACATGGTTCTGGATAGCGGGAGCACTGCCGTGGAAGGGAAACGTGGGGAAACAGCAAATCAGAGATGGGGGCAGATTCTCAAGGAATGGTTAACGTTACTTAAAAATGCAGATTTTTTTTTTTTTTTTTTTGGAATGAGGCATCATTGAAAAGAGTGATTGTTCCTACAGGTTTAGGAAGAGTGAAGAGGGATAGAATTCAACTAAGGAGAGTAAATCAGAGCCTGCTAGAAAAAGACGTGCAGAAGATCAAAGTGTAAATGATGGTGGTATCAACGGAAAGGGAAAAGAAGGCACGAGTTGGAGAGGTACGTTAGGAAGCAATAGAGAATTACACCGTCTAGTTTGGAATACTTGTTCTACCACATACGAATCGTGAGATCTTTGAAAGATCACTTGTCTTCCCTGGGCCTTTTTTCCACATCTATAAAATGGGGATAATAACTGCACGTGCTTCAGAGGTTTGTTGAGAGGACTATATGGGCTTAGACATTCGAAAGCCTAGAACAGATTTTGTATGTGCTAAGGATACAATAAGTACCAGTTATTTTAAAAATTAGGGAGTTCCCGTCATGGCTCAGTGGTTAACAAACCTGACTAGTATCCATGAGGATGCAGGTTCAATCCCTGGCCTTGCTCATTGGGTTAAGGATCCTGCATTGCCATGAGCTGTGGCATAGTTCGTAGATGCAGTTCCGATCTGGCATTGCTGTGCCTGTGGCGTAGGCTGGCAGCTACAGCTCCAATTCAACCCCCAGCCTGGGAAACTCCTAGGCTGCGGGTGCAGCCCTAAAAAGACAAAAAAAAAAAAAAAAAAAAATTTAAAACTTTAAAGGGGTCAAATTTGTCTGAAAACCAAGTGCACTGCTAGGGGACATAGGAAAAATTCCACCTCTACTTCTGTGTTCTGTTTGTCCATGACATTGAGGAGGTATTTTATGCTTCCAGCTCTGTACTTACTCCCTACCTTGAGAGCGCTACATGGCCGATAGCACCTAGACATGGTCATCTCTTAGGTTTAATGAATTCAATCTAAGTTAAAGAAAAGAGAGCAATCAGAAAATATACAGAGATTTTTGATTTTGGAGTCCTCCTCCATAAAAAGGACTAAGGCTTAATAAAATTGGTATAATGCATCAGCCTGGGGGGGCCTGTTCTTTCCAGCTCTTTGTTCATTGATTGTGTGCCCACTCTCTTCCAGTCTCTAGACAAGATTCTACGGAGATGTCGTGGATAAGACACTGTCCCTGCATTTCGTCCATAAGTCAGTGTAATACGACATCACAAGGGTTGGATCCTGGACGATAAGGAGACTCTAGACACATGGAGAGGAGGAGGAAGGGCTGACAGCAGCACAGGCAAAGCTATAGAGGCACATTGGGGGTGGGGCTTAGGGTAATGTCAGCATGATGAGAATGTGGGATAGGGCGGCCCTGGCAGGAGCAATCATGAAACAGGCACCTTTCAGCCACGTCTGCTTGTGCCTGGGCAGTGGGCTTGGGGACACGTGAGTCCTCTACCTGGGTTTTCCCTGTACCCTTTCAGATGACTAGCCCAGAGAGGCACTGGAATGAATGCCCCTGCTTGCCTCCTCGTAGGGGCAAAAGAATAGAATTGGTTTCTTGCTGAAATGGAATCAGTATTTCTTCAAAATGACTGAAATGGGAGAAAACTAGTCACCTGGACACAGGTGGTGTGTGTTTCTGGCCAGAGATGCCCCCAGGCTCCAGCTGGCTGACTCTGTGCCTCAGGTCCTAAGACTGTTCCACCGTCCTGTCCCAACTGCCTGGAAGCATAGTACAGCAAATACTGGGGCCCACTGCCTCTACTGGAGCCAGAAGAGATAAACCCCCACCCTGGGTCTTACCAGGCTTCCCAGTAAGGCTGGGAATTACTGCCATGGAAATCCCAGGTGGGGCCTCCAATCCCCAAACACTCCCAGAGGGGAAACAATGGGTCCTTATCTTACTCAACCCAAAACTGCATGGCAGGACCATGGGTCTGGTCCCAGTGATGTGAAAATTCAGGCATGGCACATCCCTCAGAGGGATAGCTCCCACCAGTGAGCTTCCAAGAGTTCAGCAAAGCACCTGGCCCAGCCCTAATCCCAACACCAACAGCAAACCACATACTAACCCAAACCCCATCTGATTCTCATCTTCTTTGCTTACATCACAACCATCTGAATCCAGGCCAGGCCTCATCAAGCCCAATGATAACACTAAATAAAGTGACTCCCATGCCAACTTCAACTCCAATCAATCCCATCCTATCCTCAGCCCTAACTTTAACTCCAATTCCAACCTCACCTTAGGTCAAAAAAAAAAAAAAAAAAAAGAAAGAAAGAAAGAAAAAAAAAGATGGAGGAGTTCCCATCATGGCTCAGTGGATTAAGAACCTGACTAGTATCCATGAGGACAAAGGTTCGATCCCTGGCCTCGATCAGGGTTAAGGATCCAGCCTTGCTGCAAGCTGTGGTGTAGGTTGCAGATGCAGTTCGGATCTAGTGTTGCTGTGGTTGTGGTGTAGGTTGCAGATGCAGCTCGAATCTCGTGTTGCTGTGGTTGTGGTGCAGGTTGCAGATGCAGCTCGGATCTAGCGTTGCTGTGGCTGTGGTGTAGACCTGCAGCTACAGCTCTGATTCAACCCCTAGCCTAGGAACTTCCCTATGCCACAAGTGTGGCCCTAAAAAGACAGAAAGGAATGATCTTTGGAGAGAGAATCACCATTGCCCCACAATCTGGTGGCCTTGACCGACAGCTGTGTACAATTTGTACCTTGAAACATGCCCCAAACAATTGTCCTTTGGGTTTAAAAATCCGATAGGAGACTATTACTGTTATTAAAAGATTTAATACACAGAAATCTGTTTGGAAAAAGCCAGACCTCAGAAGTCTACAGCTAAGAAATAAAGGCATTTTAGTTATTTCCTTTACAAATGCAGACTGGGATGAAAATTCTTAAGAAACTCTCCTTCCCCAAGCCCTGGTCTGCCAGGAGTCATCAGGAAGTGGGATTATCTTCAATTTATAAATGATGAATAATTGCCAGCTTCTAAGAAGAGAGAGAGAAGAACCCAAAGGGAGATGCTACATTTTTTTAAAAGACACCAGACAATTTCATTCCAACTTAATTCCAGCCTGCTCCTGCCCCTGATGGACTGGTTGGGAGTGCCCAGCCTGTGACCCACGGGATGCAAAGCCGAATGTGAGGTAGGGGAAATAAGCATGAGGGCTGAGGTAGATCTCAGAGTTGTGCTCTGCTGGGGAAGGCGGAGGTCAGTCTGGAAATGCGACTCCAGAATAGGTTGTCAATCACAGGGAAGGAAGACAAATAACCCAGGTTGAGACACAAAGCCCAAGGGCGAGATGGCAGGAGCAGTGAAGGCCTGACGAGAAAATGCAGGTCGGGGCAGGCAAAGGGGGTGGGGGGGAGCGATCTAAAGTAATCCCAGGTGCCAGCACCCCAAGCAGCTTCCACACCCTTTCAGAACAAGTTTACATGGAAAAGCCGGATCCCTCTTTTAATAAGCCTTTTTTTTCCTGATTCAGAAAAAATTTTGAAGATTTAGAAAGTATAAAAGGATGGCAGACATGAATTAAAACTTATTACCACCTCTTGACTGGAGTTACGGTCACTTAAAGGGGCATGATGTTACTAGCGTTTAATAACGTCAAGAATTTATATTTTTTACCCTCTAGGTTCAATTACTAACATCCAGAAGAAGCAACAATTCCTGGGCCCTTTCTTCTTCTGAGATGACAAAAGCTCCTGAAAAAAAACCAAGGCCACACTGATGCCCACAGAGCAGATTCTATTTTTTGCCCTGAAAGAGGAGGCAGCTGTCCAATCAGAAAATATATAGGCATCATCTCCTGTGTACTCAGCACGCACCAGGTACCACTGCTTCTCTGAGCACGTCCACCTTTTGCAACGGCTACCAGTGGTCCCCCAAGGCCAGTTCCACAACACATCACTGACCCACACTCACGCACACACAGTCATATACTCTCACACCACAGCATCGCACACTCGCACATACATTCAATTACAATCACACACGCATATGCTCACATCACATCAACACACAGTTACACACTCGCATATGTGTGCTCACACACAGTCACTGATAAACCCAGACAGTAGGCAGTCACCTGGGTCTTCTTTGTACTCCCCTAGCCCCTGGCGTAAAGTCGGATGTGGCATTTACCACATATAATGTCATTAATTTATATATGTCTCTTGATCATCTCTGCCTTAGCCTGGACACTTGTTCATTTCTGTAATCCCATCTTCCTAAACAGTGTCTGGCACATAGTAGGTGCTCAATAATGTTCACTGCATGAATTTTTTTTTCCTTTTTAGGGCTGTACCTGCAGCATATGAGGGTACCTAGGCTTGAGGTTGAATCAGAGCTACAGCTGCTGGCCTATGCCACAGCCACAGCAGCTCAGGATCCAAGCTGCATCTGCAGCCTACACTCAGCCTGTGGCAACACCCAATTCTTAACCCAGGATCAAATCTGCATCCTCAAGAATACTAGTCAGGTTCTTGATCTGCTAAGCCACAAAGGGAACTCCCACTGTATTAACTTTGAAGCTCAATCAAATCTGCATCCTCAAGAATACTAGTCAGGTTCTTAATCTGCTAAGCCACAAAGGGAACTCCCACTGTATTAACTTTGAAGCTCAATCAAATCTGCATCCTCAAGAATACTAGTCAGGTTCTTAATCTGCTAAGCCACAAAGGGAACTCCCACTGTATTAACTTTGAAGCCCTGACTGAGGACTTTGGTCCAAGGGGCAAGTCCTTTCTTCCAGGCCTCTCTTTCTCCCTCAGATTGAAGTTGGAGGAAAAAAATCTAAGGGAACCCTCAGAAAATACCAGAAGCTATGGCAAAGTTCACCCAGCTCAGCTCTAGGCTCAGTCTCCTCCTGGGGCAGACCCAGGCAGACAGCACCCAGAGAACCTTCCCTGCCAGTTCACACATGTGCGGGAGGCCTGTGACCTTGTGAAAAGAGGCAGAAGGGACCTTGTCCGTTCTGCCGCCTGGTCTCAAATCTCCCCCTGCCTCATCCTGCCATCCCCCTTTTCCTTTCACAATATTACTCCCAAATAAAACTTCTGCACTGTGATTCCAAAAAAGAAGGAGGGGGGAAAGAAAGGAAGAGGAGGAGGGTGAAGAAAGGCTGCAACTCCAAAGTGAGATCATCACAGGCCTGGCTCTGACCTTCAGCTTCAAGGAGCCGGAACGTGGGTTCTCCGAGCTCCCCAGGGGAGATGGGATGTCCTCACCAGTTTCGTGCAGGATAGTGGAGATATCCGAGTGGCTAGGAAACCTCAGAGGCTGGGTGAGATCTGATAGGATGCCATGCAACCGGGCACAATGAGATGCACAGAGACAGGGCAGCCTGGGTGAAGCCTGGAGCCCTCACCCAACATCTGGTAGAGCAAAGGAGACGCAGAAGACGCAAACCAGCCCCTGGGGCTGCCAAAGCCCCACACAGCCACCTAAGCCTTCCTGCGCTTCAGCTCCAGGCCACACCCCTTCCTTCAGGAGGGCATAGTTGCAGCGCCTCCCACCCCCTGCCCCCATCACAATGGCCACACCATACATGAGTGGAAAGATAATCCATCCTCCACACATACACAGCCTGCAGGGCTAAGGCAGTTCGGAGATGCGTGTCCACCTCAGCCTGACAGTGGATCAGGGCTCAGACCCGGGGAGAAGACTGGCATGGGGTGGGCTCACAGCTGAAGCTCTCAGATCCTCAGATTGGGGAGGGAGAACAGAATGGGGTGGGGGTGAGACCCTCACTTCAGGTTTGGCGGTCATCACACATCCCTGATGATGTTCCTTGACTCCCCACCAGCTTCCCAGGTATCCCCCTGCACCAGCACAGCCCTGGAGCACTGGATCCAGAAAAAGCAATGCCTGGGACTCACAGGAAGTGGGAAGCCAGGACCTGCCCTCCCCCCACCCCAGCCCCATCACAATACACAAATACTGAGTCTCTCTCCTTTCCCCCTGCAGGGCCAGCCACAGGCAATATCCACTGGACTCTTTGGGGCTGCTCTCCACCTAGGGACCCATTAGCATTTTAAGGTTCTTTTTCCCATACACATCCTGTCACAGGATTGTCCTCTTCCTCGAGGCATTAGCACCTTCCCCACGCCTTTTATCACCCCAGCCCCACCTGCCTGGGGTCAGCCTTCAATCCACAAGGGTCTGGGGGAAGAGCCAGGAAGCTAGGTCACACTTCCCGAGCGAGCGTGTTTCACAGTCCATCCCTTTCTGTCGGAGGCACGTCCTGAAGTCCTGAGCCCCCTCCCCCCTCCAAGAGGTGTTCCCATAATCAGTAGGCTCTAATCAACCCCCTGTTTTGACTATTTTAGCAGCAATAAAAGGGCCATAAAGAGAAAGTCAGTGGACCCTTTAGGAACATGGATCTCCTTCACTGTGATATAATGAAAAACACCAAGTGCTTCCTCGGAGCCCTAAGTGACAGCCCTGCCAGTGGAGCTATTGGAGGAAGCCTAATTATGCCATAAATTAAAGGGCTTTTTTTTTTTAACCCAACATTATGACCTTTAATAAGATTGTTTTTACAACCGGCTGTCAATAAATCACGCAGGAGCACCAGTAAGAAGCATTCTCCGAGAACCTCTGCGAATTTCATTAGCTGCAGTTTATTTGGTTTTGGCGAGCTATGATGTTTTTTAAATCTCAAATTAAAGGCTCTGAACCATAAAAGCTAATTCAGAAAAGTTCCTGTTTCAGTCTCTGAAAACAAGCTTCCCTAATTGCAGAAATTAGCTAAGATGAGGCCAGGCCAGGAGGTCATTAGCTGGGAAGCAATGACAAGTGACTGGGACTTCACTAGACCCGGTAGCCATGAGCCCCACAGAACCTGAAGGCGACAGTTCCAGGGGACAAGTGGCCCAACAGTGGCCAGCCCTGGGAGATCCTTATCCTGGGGACTGCTAACCAGGGACAGACCAGCTCACCAACGGGCTGGAAGGGGCTGATGCTGCCACCACAGTCAGTGTCCTTAGGCCAAGAGATTGGCCACAAGACTGTTTAACCCAAGGTTCAGAATTTCTCCCCACCCCAGATTCCTTGAGTTTAGTCCTAGTCCTCCTTGGAACACAAATACTGTCTCAGTGTTACCATTTTTCTGAAATACCTATGAGAAGATAGATGAGGAATGGGATACCAATGTGGCATGTCCAAAAGTGTCACTATGGCAAAGAGAGTACACAGAGTCAGCAGACACAGGGCCCACAGAAGCAGAGAAGATGGGACAAGGTGTGTGCCCACCTCTTAAGGAAGGAGGGGGACCTGACTTATGCCATGGGCAGCAAGCGCATTAGTTCAGACCATATCAGGAAGCCAGAGTTTCAGTTCCAGCCCTGCTGTTAATTATGGGACCTTGGAGGAGTTAAGACTGGAAAGGCAGACAGACTTTGCTCTAACACTTACTTGCCCAGTGACCTTACGCAAGTTATGCCATCTATCTGGGTCTCAGTTTTCTCATCTGTAAAATGGGCACATCACATCACTAGTACTTCCCCCCAGAAGGATGTTGTGAGGATGGGGCGGGGGGGCGCCAGGCAAGCAATCATTTAGCAAAGGGCTGGGGTCTATAAGCTGTCAATACATACCAGCTGGTAACAATGGTAGTTAAGAGGAGGAATGGGATTTCCCTCTCTGGACCTCAACCTCATCATCTAAAAAAACAGAGTGGGACTGAACAATCTCTAAGGCCACTTCCATCATTGTATGGAAGGGGCTCAAAGAGATATCAACTCTCCTGCTTAAACCCTTCCAAACAATCCCGCTGCCCACGGAATGAAGTTCCTTGGGAGGAGCCTGCAAGCTTGGGTTCCTGCTGCTCCACCCAATTTCCAGGTCCATCTCCGCCAGTCACCATCCCGCCACTCAACAGAACCTACATTCTAACTCTCTCTGTCCCTGGGTCCAGGCACATCATCTCCCTGTTACTCACCTGGATCCTTGCACTCAATCAAGAAAAACTGATGTAATTTCAGGCAAGAAATTCAGGCAGGCGGGAAAACAGATGCCTTGCTCACTCTCTAAGGAGGGTGTGGGCTGGTCCCTCAAGTAGGGTGAAGGTGGGGATGGATCAGTAGGTCAGCCAGAGGGGTGGCTCAGGTGGTCTGCCCACCCCCTTGGCGCTATTGTGTGTAGGGATCATGCACAGTACCCTGCATTTGCCCCCACCACCACCATGTCTCAGAAATGGTAGTTGGTTTGTGGCCTTTTTATATCTTATTATGCATAATTGCTCCCACTACGCATGCGTGCAGTTATTTTCCGTGCCTTACAGTTTCTTTGTATTCCGTTCCTGGAGGAGATGTTTGTCCAGGTGCAAGGCTATCTCCTCCCCTCGGCCTGGAATCCCCTCCAGAGCCTCTTGACTAAGTCCCCCTCCTTCCAGGCACCTGAAGTCACTTCCTCCAAAAGGCTTTCTAGCCACTCATTCCCACTCCACTCCCACAGGAAGGACTCCAACACCCAGTATTTCTGCTATCAGAGGCCTCTGCTGACGGCTTTTTCCAACCTAGTGCCTCCACCAACGTAGGCAGCAAAGACCACGTCTCTCTTGGTCTCCTTAGATCCCCAAAGCCTAAAACATTTGGCAGAAATCCTTGGCACACGGTATGCACTTAAAATATTTGCCGACAGAACATTAATGAAATAGCATTCAGAGACATAACACCCAGAACAGCCCATATGCAAAAATAGATATGCTATTGTGTAAATGGACATTTGAAGTGTAACTAGACGTCCAGTCTCTCTTTTTTTAACAGAAGTTGTCATGTTGGAAGATTGTCAGAAAGGAAGACTTTAGGAGTTCCCGTCGTGGCGCAGTGGTTAACGAATCCGACTAGGAACCATGAGGTTGCGGGTTCGGTCCCTGCCCTTGCTCAGTGGGTTAACGATCCGGCGTTGCTGTGAGCTGTGGTGTAGGTTGCAGACGCGGCTCGGATCCTGCGTTGCTGTGGCTCTGGCGTAGGCCGGTGGCTGTAGCTCCAATTCGACCCCTAGCCTGGGAACCTCCATATGCCGCAGGAGCGGCCCAAGAAATAGCTAAAAAAAGACAAAAAAAAAAAAAAAGGAAGGAAGATTTTAATACACCATACCTTGGTCTTACCCTCTGACCTTCCTCTCCTTTTCCTCAGAGAATGAACAGGGGCAGAACTAAAGAAGGGACTGAATAGAATAAGGCTGGGTCAGAAAAGACTGCCTTTGAGAACCAAGAGAAAGAGAGGCTAGGGTGCAGGAGGGTCCCACTCTCCACGCCCTGGCTCCCTTCCTCCACCCCCGCCCCCCACCTGCCTGGCATCCACGGCTCAGGAGTCTTCTCCTGAGGCAGAAATATCAGCGGGTCTAAAATTTCCGAATGAAAACCATCCGAGAGGTCGTGCGTGGGAAGTGAGATGCCAGCACATGGGCGGCAGTGACTGTGAGGAAACCCTGGCATCCACACTCACCTGGGCTTCCTTTGTTTTGCCTCATTAATCAGCCCCCCCAGGTCACTGGGGTGTCTCGCCTCAGGCTCACGGGTCTGGTTTTTGTATAATACACATTTCCCGAGCCCCCCCACCCCAGTTTTTATTTCATCGGCTTTTTTCAAGAGCCTTTCCATTATTTCTGAACATTTGAGTGAAAAAAAAATGTAAATTACAGACGCCTGTGGATTGACGTAATGGGAAAAGAAGGCAGCTGTTTCCCCTCCCTCCAAACAGGGAACATGGTTTCTAAAACTAATAAACCCCTTAAACCTCATGAAGCCTGTTTCAACCTTTTAAAATGGCTATTTTCAGAAGGGACAAGGAAAAAGAAGAAGCAGGGAAACGTGTTTGGGGCAATGTCTTGGCAGGAGTGGGGGGTGGTCCCAGCCTGTGCAGATGGAGTCCGTCCCCCTTGCTCAGGTCCAAGGTTGCAGCCCATGGAGAGCCTGGGAGAGGTAGGGCCACCCCACGTAGATGAGCCATGGATGTCCTGGTAGGGAAGAGAGACTGAACAGATGCAGGAGCCCGGAGTTTCAGGGTTTAGGGGCTTCCGGAAGACATGGGAGCAAAGGGATCACGAGGGAACTAGGAGGGGTCAGTTTTGACACCTAGGCTGGGACACTGAGGGGTGGGCTTGGTAGGAGCAGAGGGTGAGGAAGTAAACTAGAAAGCCTACTCAACATGGTCTGCCTTCTCCAGGAGCAGGAATTAAGTGTGGAGCAGACCCAGGAGTTGGTGAAGAGCCTCTGGAACAGCACCACGAGGAGCTTCAGGGCGAAAACAAAAGCCTGATCCGACCTATATTGTGTGCAAGATGCTCCTGGTTTTTGTTTTTTGGGGTTTTTTTTTTTTGTTTTTTTGTTTTTGTCTTTTTGTATTTTCTTGGGCCACACCTGCGGCATATGGAGATTCCCAGGATAGGGGTCTAATCAGAGCCGTAGCCACCAGTCTACGCCAGAGCCACATCAACGCGGGATCCGAGCCGCATCTGCGACCTACACCACAGCTCACGCAACGCCGGATCCCCAACCCACTGAGGGTCCCACTCAGTAATCCTTAGACCCCGAGTCAAGGGTCACCTTCATCTTCCCGGACGGCTCTGGTTGACTGTCTACTCAGGCACTGGGTTCTGCTCTGCCTACAGCCCTGAACCAAACACCTGGCAGAGACTCACAGAAAGAAGCATTAAAATATCAATATTTTTGGAGAGAATGAATGAGCTAATATATGAATGGATGGACAGGGGAAGGAAGAAAGGGAGGGAAGGAGGGAGGAAGCTATCAATATTTTTAGAATGAATGAATGAGCTAACATATGAATGGATGGATAGATGGATGAACAAGAAGAGATGAGTATTTTCTAAGCAGCTATATTCTTTCTGGGAGGAACGTCAGCAGTGTCAAGATTACGCCCCTTCAAAAAACCTGCCAGGTACAGTTGCACAAGTATAAGAAATCAAAAAAAAAAAAAAAAAAAGTTTCCCTCCAAAATGGCTTGTCATCCAGAGAGTGAAATAGTCTAATAACAGTTGAGAAGTTTCTATCTCACTCTTTCTCTCTTCTGGATTTAACAGGATGGAATTTGAAAGTCAGAGAAGGCAGAAGAGGGAGCAAAGTCGAACTGCAAGTGCCCCAGGGAGAGGCTGGTGTGAGGCACCTATGTTTTCCAGGTGGGTTTCTGATCCCCAATGTTTAGAAGCCTCAGAAGGCAGACAGCCCACCCCATATCACTGAAGAATGGTGCCAGCTCTTTCCATTTCTGAGGATGCAACAGGTCTTTGGAGCATCTGAACTGATTTGCCTCTCGGACTCCAGAGATTCCCAGCCAATCAGTGTGTGCTTCCCTTCTGTTCTGGTTTGGAAATAATTTCTCCATGGAGGAGGCTTTAGAATGTATGGAGCCTAGCTCTTCCCTACCACATCCACATCGAAGGACAGTGCTGGGGACCTCCAGGGAAATGCTTCTGTACCCAGGGGCCTGCGATTCACTCTTCCTTCTAGGCAGTGGCAATGAAGGGGATGGGTGAAGGTGCCAATTGTGAGAGCAGAAAGAACCCTCGCATCACCAATGTCCCTTCCTCGGCTGAAGCCAGGGAGATGGGGATGGGAGGCCAGTCGAAAGGCAAATGTCAGAGTCCCTCGCAATTTGAACTGGCTGGAGAAATGCCCATGACTTAACACTGTCATTTCACTCTGCCTTATAATTTAGGGAGCAGAGGATGTGGCCTCATGGAGCTGAAACTCTTCAGGCTACAAGTAAAATCACTTTTAAAAAATTACAACTGCTTATCAACTTTATTCACCTCCTATTTGGATGTGAAAAATGCTCCAGAGGGAAGTTTTGTGAGCAAAGGCCAGGATTTACTAAGTATTTCCCACAAACAGGGCTCCCTGGTTTATTCTGCAGGAAATAAAACCCAGAGGACCCACCCAGCAGGCCTCGAGGGCTAAAGGGAGTTTTCGTTTTTTGCTTTTTAGGGCCGCACCCATGGCATATGGAGGTTCCCAGGTTGGGGTCAAATCGGAGCTACAGCTGCCAGCCTACACCACAGCCTCACCAGGCCTACACCACAGCTCCTTGTTAATGCCAGATCCTTTAACTCAGAGTGGGGCCATAGATCGAACCCACATCCTCATGGATACTAGTCAGGTTCATTTCCACTGAGCCACAAGGAGAACTCCCTAAAAGGAGTTTTTTAAGCCAGATTTTTAAAAATCCACTTCAGGCCTTTTTTATGGCTGGGGTGGGTTGCAGAACTGTCAATGGGCAGGAAAATAGCACATCTGGAATGAGGCTCTGTCCTTTCGTTGGCTGGTATAACTCAACATGGATGTCAGATCTTTTTCTGTTGTTTTTTTTTTTTTTTTTTTTTTTTTTTTTAATGGCCAAGATTTATCTGGCTTCTATTCATTTTTTAAGCCCAGGGTGAATATGATGGTTCAGTTCTGGACGTTTACATTTGTGTAAATTAAAAGCCATATTTCACTACCGGGCAGATCTCCTGCTCGCCTTAAAGGTAAAAAAGGCCAAACTAAGCATTATGATCCAAGACATTGATTATCCAACTCACCTAGAAGATACTAAAACAGAAAAATCTTGTGATTTTCTTCACTAAAGCTATATTCCCTTTGTGCCTTTATAAAATCTGGTTCTGGAAAAGTCGGCGCCAAGATGCTCAAACTGAAAGTAGACTTTTGGATTAATTTAGTCAGTCATGTTCTGACCATGGCTACAAGAGGCTATTACAGACCTTTTTTTCAGTAAGCAAATTGGTTTGTAAAATTGATATAGCCATTTTAACTCCTAAAGGGATTTGAGAAGTAAGTGAGTGGACCCTTCTGGATTCAGCAATCTCTTGCTTTTTTGGTCAGGGGTGGGGGGGCGGGAGGGGGGGCGCTGACATCAGTTTTGACCATAAGGAAATGTCTTTTTCATGGAAGTCCACACTTGGCATTTGCTCTTAAGTTAAAAGCAAGAGCAATGTAATAAACGTTTGGTAACAACCCCCCACATGCTTAGATTTATTGGCTAGTTAAATCTTTAATGGTTAAAGTTAAAAACCTTTTATTTCAATGGCCTGGGGATTTACCCAGCTGGAAGGCTGCATTTTAATATATTCAAATTGGAATGGAAAAGCCAAAATGACCAGGCCATTGACTTTCTTTCTGGGATACTACCAAGCTGATAGAGAGCAGACAATAGGCATAGCTTTGGGGCCTCCTTCCTCAACCCAAGCCAAGCCCAAAGAGGAAGACAGGAAGGGAAGGAGGAAACCTGCCAGGGGAGCCCATTTGGATGGCTCCCCTTCTGCATGCACTCACCTGCTCTTGTTCTCCACCCAAGTAGTTGAGAGATCAAAGCTTGTCAATACTCTGGTTCTGCCACTCAAGTGACCCCTCTCGGCTGGGTCATACCTAGCAGTTTCACCTTCTGGAAACTCCCTAGCTTGGTGGCTTGGATTGGAAAGGTGGTTCACCATAGCAATGGCAAAGAGGTTGCAATAATCAAGTCAATGCAGGTTGATAATGAAATGAAGGAAGATGCAGGAGAATGGAAGACCAGTAAGGGCACAATGTAAATACAGAATTTGAGATAAGACGTGGAAGTGATGGACATGACAAGGGTGGTGCGATGACATCTAGGCAGGGAGTTTCAAATTGCTTTACATGAACTATTTCATGGATTCTCCAATTTGGCACCACTTTACTCTCCTTTTACAGAAAAGGAAACTGAGGTCTATAGAGGTTAAGCAACTTGCCCAAGATCATGTGGCTAGAAAGAAATGGAGCCAGAAGGCAAACCCAGGCAATCTTACTTAAAAGCCTACAATTTTAATGGGAGCTTCAAAGGGCTGGGGATGGGAATATCCAAGGTCTTGGATATTAAGGGGAATGAGTGTTAGAATCACTGGTAAAGCAGAACCAACAAGAACATCCCCACCACCTTCAGGAAACATAAAAACAAGGGAATTCTCATTCTTACACACATCTACAAATGCGCACAGCCACTTCATCCTAGCAGTTCCTTGTGCACCTTTACACACAGAAATACACTGTGACAAAGATACATTATGCACTCTTCCACTCACTTCTTAGGCACATGCTTCAGAAACACAAAGACATCATGGGACCCCCCACTTTAACACAGATGTAACAATTCAAACTCACATTCTGGCACCACACATGCGTGTGTACACAAGCACATGCATTTGTGCACACCAAAGGATATATCAGATGTAATTTTCTCTTGGTGATCCCTTGGGACTGACTGCTAACCTGTCCTGCTGACAGCGATTCACCTGGCCAAGGGTGGACCCTGAAGAATGAAGGGTAAAGCATGTGGATCAGACTTCCAGGAATATAAGATGCTCCAAATCTCCCTAGGATGAAGAAGAGAGAAACAGAATCATCTACCCACCATTTCCAATCCCCCATCCTAAGAGCCCTGAGCTGTCAACCTGAGAAAGGTCAAGCCAGTCTTTGCTAGTGACTTTGACCAGGTCAAGATTAAAGGTGTGATCTCAGTCTTTGACCACCAGTAGTTATTTCAGCATCCAGGATGAAGGCTATAGGCACAGAGGTTGGATCATTCTTGTTAAGGAAGCTTAATTGCTGGGTTCCAGGAGAGAGAAGACTCTTGATGGAAAATGCCAGGCTCCAAGTGAATTTTCTAGTTCTGAAAAGCTAATATTTCTCATATGGAGGCTCACAGACGTTCACTGGGTTTTCAATTTCAAGGCCATTTTGGTTTTTTATGGGGTTTGATGTTCTCTGCACAAATAGAGGTTTAATAATTGACAGAGTGCCAGGCTGCCCACTCTGGTACTTACAAGCCAGTCATGTAGGACGGCGAAGCCACTCAGCTCCTACGGCCCACAAAGCCACGCTGTCTACTCCCTGGCACAGAGACCTTGCCAATTACAGGAAGTTGGGAAATAAAAGAAACGTTTCAAATAAAAAGATGTCAATTTAACAGCCAGGGACCTGGAAACAGATGTTCCTCGCATAGCCCCAGAGCCGGCTACCCGCCCGCCCATCCGTCCTCCGGGTTTTCAAAGTCACTTCTTGTCAGGTGCCCTGGTTAAGAGGGAGAATTAATGAGCTGTGCTCCATTTTACGGCTGTCGTCTGATGTGGGAGCCGTGTGCGCGGAGCTGCTCTGCGGACAGGCCGGCCGGGCCCCCAGCCCTTCCTCCAGCAGCTCAGCCCGGATCAAAGCCGAGAGCAGCTCGGCTTTTATAGCAAAATGATTAAAACCGCGTGGGGCTTGTTTCCTCCCACGTGACCTTCGACAAAGTGCAGAGGAGGGAGCAGAAGAAAGGTGAACCCGGGGGTCTCCGGGCTCAGGGAAGAGTGGGACGCGAGAGGCAGACATCACAGAAGATCAGCCCAGATCTGGGCGTGCGCATGCGCGCACACACTTCTAACGCACACCGTTTCCCTGCGAGTTGAAACCTAGCCCCAGCATGAGTAGCCAGAGAGCCTAATTAGCCAGGTTCGGAGGACCATATAGAAGAGAGCCAGAGAACTGCTAGCTAGATAGGTTCGTCCTTGTTCAGTTACTCATAGGTCTTGAAGAAAGTCGTACAACCGGATGGTACCGATGAAGTAAGTCTCAGATGTCCCTGCTGCATCTGGACAAATAATTTCTCATCCTTCTCTAGTCTTTGGCAGTTATGCCACACCTGACAATCCGTGGTGTTAGGCAACCTCACTTCTGATTGCACAGCTGATTCCCCTCCCTTGATATTCATGTGTAACCTCCTTTTTCTAGCAAATAGAATGAAGCAGCAATCAGGAGAAGTCACTTCCAAGGTTATGTTATTAAAAGACTGTGGCTTCCCTCTTGGGCACAGTCTCTTGCTCTGAAGCCAAGAACTAGGGGAGACCCCCTTGGCAAGGAACTGAGACCTCTGGCCAGCAGCCTGAAAGGAACTGAATTCTGTTTACAGCCAAAGAGTGACCCTCCCCAGTCAAGTCTTCAGATAACTGCAGCCTAGTCACCTTGATTGCAGCCATGTGAGAGACCTAAGGGGTGCCTGAATTTGTGACCCACAGAAACTCTGAGATAATAAATGATTGTTGTTTTAAGCTGCTGAGTTTGGGGGTAATTTGTTAGGTGGCCATAGATAAATAATACACTTACCTGGGTTATTCCTCCATCCCCCAAAATCACTCCCTCAATCATTCCTCCTCCCCCGAGATATCCCTGTCCAGCTGGGTGTAATTTATAGCAGTCTTTAAGTGGGGCTTCTACCAGCAGCCCTACTGCTGCCTTTAGCTCTCTGAGCTCATCTCAGCCACCCCGGCCTCCTTGCTGTGCCTTGAACACACCAGGTGTGGACCTACCTCAGGGCCTTTGCACCTCCCCAGGGCTTGCTTTCTCTCCTTCTGCAGGTCTTTACTCAAGCCATCACCTTCTCCACTAGGCTTTTCCCAACCACTCTACATAAAAAGGAAATCCTTTCCACCACCACCCTGCGACTCCCCTATTCCATTTTCCTGCCTTGTTTTTTCCACAGCCTTTGTCATCAACTAGCATATACATATCTTATTAATTTTGTTTCTTCTTTGACCCCTCTCCCTTAGACCAAAGGACAGGAATTTGGGGGTTTTTATCCATTTTGTTCACTGCTCCATTCCCAGGGTCTAGACCTTGCCTGGCCCATTGTAGACATTCAGTGAGGATTCACTGAATAAATGAACAAATGAAGATATAGAGGCCCCCATTTTCTAAACACCTACTATTGAATAGCAAATATGTGGTACTGTTCATCCTCGTAACATCGTCATTCATCCTTATAATAACCCTACATGGTCGACATTGTTGTTTTTTATTTTGCAGAATTTAAAACCTGAGACGAGAGATTGCTACCTTATTCAAGGTCCCACAGCTCATTTGCACAAGTGCTGGAATTTGAGCCCCCTGCTTTCTTTTCTCTACTCTTTTTCTGTTGCACAGATAACTCTCTACAGTTAATGAAGTGCTTTCCAAAGCATCGATCTCATCTAAGCTTCACAAAACCCTGTGTGGTCCGAATTGCAATTATTATCTCCACTTGACAGAGATGGAAATCAAAACCGAGAGAGGTGAAGGTGTGTGCCCTGGCTGACACAGTTGGTAAACAGCAGAGCTAGAATTTCTTTGATTCCTTCAAAAGACATTGAGCAGCTCCCAGGTGCCAGATACCATGACTAGTAAGA
Organism: Sus scrofa; assembly: GCF_054392235.1. NCBI lineage: Eukaryota > Metazoa > Chordata > Mammalia > Artiodactyla > Suidae > Sus > Sus scrofa. Next base: position 110,504,261 of record NC_139385.1, on the reverse strand, counting down.
CAGGGTCTCCCTTCAAGTCTTCCTGTTCCCCACAATCTCTAGTCCCATGGGATTGCATGTTGGCCACTGCAGTGTGCTGAGTACTTGTTCAGAGTAAATGTGAATATTTGTAAACATTAACTTATAAGTTGTCAGACATGGCCTAAGAGGAGCTCTCTGAAGGGAGATTGACAGGTGAGGCCTGAGACCTTTGAGAAGGGAATCAGAAGAAATTATAGAGGAGGGCATTTTTAAAGATGGAGCTAGAAGATGCATTAAGCAAAAGAAGGTTGAAGTTATCAGAGCTCTTTAAAATCTGATTTTATCCCTATTCCTCGTGCCCATCTTCCCACGAGCAACCCTCTCAATGTATTATGTATCCCTTAGTTTATCTGTGCTTTTGCAAAGTACTTATATTTCTTTTGTGCATACATATTTTTAAACCTTACACAAATAGTGTTATGCTGTATATCTCCATCTAGTTTTGTTTTTTGGTCGCACCAATGGCATATGGAAGTTCCCAGGCCAGCCACAGCTTCAACCTATGCCGTAGCTGTGGCAATGCCAGATCCTTAACCTGCTATGCTGGGCCTGGAATCAAACCCATGCCTCCACAGTGACCTGAGCCACTACGGTGGGATTCTTAACCCGCTGCACCACAGCAGGAATTCTATCCTGTTTTTTACTTTTCCACCCTGCCCTATGTTTCAAAGACCCACGCACGCTACTGAGTGTCCATCTAATCTGTTTCTTCCAACTACTACACGGCACTCCATGATATGTAGCTACCACAACCTGCCCAAACCACTCCAACAAGGATGACACCCAGATGTTCCCGACACCAACACAAAACTGTGACGCAAACCCCTACCATGACCCTCCCATCCTGTGTGAGGGGGCTGCTGGTACTCAGGGTGTCAGTAGTTTTAATTCAGTAGTCTTCCTCTCAGCAGAGTGGCCCATTCTTAAACCCTTATATCCCCGCCAGCACTTGGTGTTATTCAGCTTTCTAATTTCTGCCACCCCAATAGTTATGAAGTGAAATCTCATTATTTAATAATTTGCATCTCTCTGATTATTAATGGATTCATTTGCTTGTTGGCCTTTTAGTTTCTCTTGAGTGGGCTGATCAGATTTAAGTGGCAAAAGAAAGAGAAGTCCACAAAACTAACCTGGATTCTTAGAAAACAGGAAGGGTTGGGAGGTCCCCAGGCATAGGAACCTGGAATTTTCAGGCAACACTTCCAAGTGAAAAAGGCTTTAAGGTGAGCAGTTTGGACCTGAATTATGGGGTTTTCCTTGAAAACCATCTTCTTCTTTTCCCCCAAAAAAATATGGAAAACAGGATGACTTGGAAAGAAATGAAGTCAGCCAGGAAGATAAAAGTTGGATTTGACCGGTCAAAGCATACTTCCTGGAAGCTTAAATAAACTGGATTCTATTTAGAGGAAGAATTTCTGTTCTTCAAAAGATACAATTAAGGGACTGGAGAAGCAATCCACAGTGTGGGAGAAAATTTCATATATGAAATATATGAAATGTATATAAATGGTAAAGGACCCAGATCCAGACTATATACATAACCCCTACAAATTAATAAAAAAAAGACAAACTACTCAATAGCAATATGGGCAAAAGACTTACACGAACACTACACAAAAGAAGATATAAAAATAGCCAATACATATATGGCCATATAAAAATGTGCCCCAACTTCCTTAATAATCAGAAATATAAACTAAACCATCAGCTAGATGGCTCTACGCACTGACCAGAGTGGCTGAAATGAAAAAGATAATACCAAAGTTTGGGTGGAATATAAATTAGCAGATCCTCTTTTGGAAACTATTCAGGAATATCTTCTAAAGCTGCCCTTTGGGTATCCATGCCCTTTGACCTAATAATGCCATCCTAGGTATATATCCAAAAAAATAAAAATAAAAATGCATTCACTGAAATAATGTACAAGAGTGTTCAAAGCATCACAATTCATAATATGCACAAATTAGAAATGACCTAAAGGCCCAACAATAGAATGGATAAATAATTATGCTTTATTCACATAATGAAATAAGACACAGCAAAGACAATGAAAGAACCACGATACAGGTGAATTTCACAAACAGACGCTGAGCAGAAAGTATGGAGATACAAAAGAGTAAATGTTACATTTACTTATACACATTTGTATAAAGTATAAGGGCAGGTGAGACTCATCTATGGTGAGGTCAAGACAGCCTCCAGCCTGTCTCCAGGATGGGGTTTCAGGAGTGGGGGAAATGGTCTGTTTCTTGATAAGGGTGCTGATTATGTGGATGAGTTCATTCTGAGAAACCGCATTAAGCCGTATTCTTATGATTTGTATTCTTTCCTGTATGTAGTTATACTTGAATAAAAAGTTCAAAAAACATTTTGTGGGTACCTCCTGCCTCACCTCAGCTATTTACAGACAAATCAGGGATAGGAAACAGCTCCAGGAAGGGAGGACTGGCAACAGGCTGTGGAATTATCCCACATGTAAAAGGACGGGTGCTCACTCTGCCTTGCTTTGTAAGTGAAATACAAGTTGAATGCACAGCCAAGACATGCCTTGTGAGATTTCAGAGGAAAACAAAAAAAAAAAAAAGAGGGTCTTAAGTGTGTGTAGGGCTTTATGAAGAACTAAGCCCTTAAAACAAAACAAGAAACGGAGTTCCCTGGTGGCTTAGCAAGTTAAGGATCCAGCATTGTTACTGCTGTGGTGTGAGTTCAGTCCTTGGTCCTGGCACTTCCACATGCCTCGGATGTGGCCAATAAAAAAAACAAACAGAACAGCTCAGGGGGTTAAGGATCCGGCGTTGCCATGAGCTGTGGTGTAGGTCACAGACGTGGCTCGGATCTGGCATGGCTATGGCTCTGGTATAGGCCGGTGGCTACAGCTCCGATTGGACCCCTAGCCTGGGAACTTCCATATGCCGCAGGAGTGGCCCTAGAAAAGGCAAAATGACCAAAAACAAACAAACAAACAAATCCCTTTTATGTATTTTATCCTGCTCATGCCCTTTTGCAGCTGCGTGAGCCAAGATCCCTAAAGTCAAAGTGACTTGCCTGCAGCTACACTGCCAACAAATCCCAGATCTAGTCCTCAGGTCTCCCAGCTCAAGGATCTTTCTCTCGGGCCACACTGCCAGCTCTTTCTGAGCTGGAGCAATCAGGGAAGACTTCCTGGGGGAGGAACAAATTATACCTGATGTTGAAGGATGGAGACAAGTCATGAAAGCAGACAATGGAGGAAGCCCAAGCATATGCTGCCAGGACCAAGAGCTCATGAGTATAGCTAGAACTCAGCTTTCGGCAGAGGAGCTGGTGGAGGTGCTCTCAGGAGACAGGCAGAAAGAACAGCCAGGGGACACAGCCTGTCCTGCCACCCCTGCCTCACTCTCTTGCCCCATCTTTAAAGCCATAGGAGTTACTCCTCCCAACAGCTCTCTGTGGCCCCAGATTTATTTTGCTTTCTTTCGCTAAATCAAACTTTATCAGACAGTTTTACTGTCAGCCGTTAAAACAAAATGTGTTTGTGCAACAGTAAACACCCCGTTACTGTGGGGAAGGATTACATAAACAACAGCGGAGACAGGCCTGACTCGCTGTACCCAGGAGCCCATGGCGCTCAGTGGGGCTGGAGAAGCGTGGGCAGGAGGGCACTTCAGGGGCACCCCAGGCCCTGAGGGCACTGAGGATGGCCCACACTGGGGCCTGGCTGGCTGCTCTCACCAGAATGGAATGGCTGACAAACACTCCTGCAGCCAGAGGTGCGTGTGGTCCTCCAGAGATCTCAGAGGGGTACACAGACCCTCACCAGAGCCCAGGAGGGCAGGTCGGACGAGGAAGGAGTGGGGAAATGCTAGGTGGAAGTGGTCGGATTTGGATCAGAACCTGGTGAGACAGAGCAGGCTGGGGGCTAAATAAGGTTGGCAAAAGGATGAAGCCTGGAAAGAATAAAGAGAGGAGAGGGTCGGAGTTCCAGCTGGGGTGCAGTGGGTTAAGAATCTGTCTGCAGCGGCTTTGGTCACTGCAGCAGTGCAGGTTTGATCCCCAGCCCAGTGCAGTGGGTTAAAGGATCCAGCATTGCCACAACACTGCAGCTGTGGCTGGGATTCAGTCCCTGGCCTGGGAACCTCCATATGCCACAGGTGCAGCCACAAAATTTTAAAAAATTAAAAATTAAAAAAAAAATTGTTTACAAAAAGAACACACAGAGGAACTGACTGCTAGAGTCTGTATTCTTGGCCAAGCAGCCAAAAGATTGGGACCTCTTTGGGTGTAGATAGGGGCATGGAAGTTTATACCAGCTTGGAGTGAATGGCAGATAGAGCTATTGGGGTATCTCACCAGAGTTAGGGGCCAGTGGGCAGAATAAGCCAGCTAGGCTGCCCCTCTCACTGTATCACCAGACCCCCTGGTCCCCCCTCCAGGCAACGACTCCACAGAGCCACACTCAATACCCTCTCATCGTGGCTGCTTTCAAAGCCAGAGAGCCATGGGGTATAAGCTGTCTAGGGAGAGTGAGAGAGAGGATCTAAGAAGGCCCCAAGAGCTGGTGGGAAGAACAAATGGTTTACATTTTGCCCCTACTGGGCACTGTGCTGAAAGCTTCTATGTCATAGACACTATTTCAAGTCTCACGCCTCCATTTCAGAATAGAAATGATCAGCCCCATACACCATGCTGCCTGTTCACATTATCTTGTTCCTCCTATAAGACTGCTAACAATTATCAGTTTATGGAGCACTTATTATGTAGCAGGAACTCTGGCTATTTTTTTTTTTTCCATTTCATTCTCACATCCAGTTTATGAGGCGGGTACTTTCATTATTCTCTTTTGGAGAAACCAAGACTCAGAGAGGTTGAATTGCTTGGCTAGAGTCACACAGCGAGTCAATGGCCAAGTCAGAACAGAAGCCCAGGTTTCTCATGCCAAAGGCTGTGCTCTTCCTGTCGGAGTCTGTGCTAAGATGGTCTGGAGGAAGGGGTGGCATAGCTGGGGAGTGGAGGGGAGTGGAAGAGATGATGCACACACAGAAGGGTTTGCCCTGGACACAGGGCATGCAGAGGCTCCCGGTGAAGAAGAGACAGGGAGATTATCAGCCCCACTCTCAAGAAGTTCAGGAAGCCCTCCAGATCCCTGGAACCATCCCAGGCTGAGAGGCCATATGGCACCAGCCTCAACTTCCAGAAGTCCCAACCTGAGGCATTTTAACCCTAGAGACTCCCTCCTCCCTCCAAGGTCCAGATCCTAAGCATCCCCTCACTCCTGCATAGGGCCCTGGAAGCTACTCCTCAGGTGCTTCACCTCCCCACCACCTCCCCGTCACCTCCCCACCCCTCTAATTCCCACCACACACTGACCCCACCAGCCTCACAACAGAGGCCTAACATCTGAGGTTACTGTGACCTCAGAGCCTTAGATCACTGGGGCTGAAAGTCCCCAGGTCACTGTCGTCTTTCTGCTCAGGTCCTAAACACACACCGGCCCCTGACTTCACCGACAATCTAGTCCCTTCTGAGGAGACCAGGGAATCCAGCAAGCTTGGATCCCAGGTTCTGAATGGGTGTCTAGGGCCATAAATCTCAGGATCCTATCTAGCAGAATCACAACATAGGATTCAAGAAGGCAGGCCCAGGAGCCCATCCTTGGGCTCATCCTTGAGCCCATCCTTAATGCCCTGTGTTTGCTAGCTTGACAGTCTTTTTTTTTTTTTGGCTTTTGGCTTTTTAGGGCCCCCGGTGGCATATGGAGGTTTCCAGGCTAGGGGTCCAATTAGAGCTGCTGCCGCCGGCCTACACCACAGCCACAACAAAGCGGATCCAAGCAAAGACTCTGCAACCTACACCACAGCTCACAGCAATGCCTGATTCTTAACCCACTGAGCAAGGCCAGGGATCGAACTTGTGTCCTCATGGATGCTAGTCAGATTTGTTTCCACTGAGCCATGACGGGAACTCTCAACATTCTTTTTTTTTTTCCTTTTTAGGGCCACTCCTATGGCATATGGAAGTTCCCAGGCTAGGGGTCTAATTGAAGCTGCAGCTGAGGCCTATGCCACAGCCACAGCAATGCCAGGTCCAAGCTGCATCTTTGACCTGTGCCACAGCTTACGGCAATGCTGGATCCTTAACCCACTGAGCAAGGTCAGGGATCCAACCCGCACCCTCACAGACACTATGTTGGTTTCTTTACCCACTGATCCACAACGGGAACTCTCTGAAATTCCTAATTTTTTTTAAAAAACAAGGAGCTCTGCATTCTTATTTTGCACTGGGCCTTGCAAATTATATAACTGAGCCTGCCCAACAGCACTCATATTCCTATGGCCCGGGCCCTCTTCTTGGGTCTTCTGGACCAATTCCAGATGTAAGAAGCCTGGTGTGGGCAGGACCCCCTCCCCAAGCCAGATGCTGCTAGCACAGAGGGCAAATCAGGGCTGGCCCCAGGGAAGGGCACAGATTGTTCTCTGGATTTCTGGCATCTGGGATTCTTGGGTCAGTGGGAGAGGAAAAACGTCATCATTTACAGAAGAAGGTGGAAGAGAAGCGAGATGGGTTTCCAGGAGCTATAACCAGGGGAGCTGAGAAAATGAAATAATCAGAGATCTGGGAGGGTCATCTCCCTGGGGTCTTGGAACCACAGGAGTATGGCCAGCTGCAGGGACAGAGTCTGAGGCAGCATATCAGAAAAGTTGGGCACCTGGGGTTCAAGTCACACTCTGCCCCTCGGCAGGTATGATCTTGATCCACGCAAGGTGTTTCCTGATTTGTTACATAAAAATGATACCTACTACTGTGCAGAGGACAAATTAGAGGTGACGGAAGTAAGGGACAACTCTCCAAAATGCTTGCCACATGTCAGGCAGTGTGCTGGACACAATATATATCCCTTAGGAGGCTTTATTTAATTCTCACTATCAACCTATGAGTGGATGTTGAGGCATAGAGAGCAGACCCTGCCCAAGGTCACAGAGCAGATGAAGTAGTGAAGTTTGAAGCCAGTTTTGTGATACTCCAAGCCTTCCCGGTGCCACCACCCCTCCCTGTTAGGCAGTGTGATGCTGAGCTAGGGGTGTGTGTGGTGTGGGTTTAGTCACACGGATCTTGTCAGGGAGAAAAGTATTCCAAGAGTAGATGACATCAAGGAGGTTCTTCTGCGAACTATCATTTAAAGTCCCTCTTTTGGAAAAAGAAAAAAATTTTCTTTTTCTAAAAGGAAAAGTATAATTAGAGACCATCCACACCGTCTCCTTGGAGCCTGCCCCACCTCCCACCATCGGCCACCCTGTCTGAGACGGGACTGAACGGAGGCCGCCATCATGTCTGGAGTGAAGGATGCTGGGATGCCTGCCAACGACCCAGACTCTCCCATAATCCCATTGTACTTATGGGCTTTTTTTCCTAACGTTTTATGGGAGTATAATTTACATGGTGAAAGTAAAAAAAATTGGTAGGTACGTAGCTTGATGAAGTTTCACAAAGCAAACACACCAGATGACTAACATCAAGAAACAGAACATTCCCATCATCCCAGAAACCTCTCTCCTATTCCCTTGGAATACCTACCCCACTCCACCCACCAAAGGCTGACTTCCAACACCACTGATTAGTTTTACCTGTATGGAAACCTTTATGTAAATGTAATCAACCCACATACTCTTCTGCAACTGGCCTTTTTGATCAATATTATATTTGTGAGTCATCTATATTTTTCCACGTGCACCATCATAGTTCATTGATTCACATCGCTGTATAGTATTCTTTCACATGACTATGCTATAATTTACCTATTCTGAACATCTGAGTAGTTTCCAATCACTAATAGGTTTTTAATAGCTTGTGATTTTGAGTGACTATATGTCAGGCTCTCCAAAAAGCTCTTTGTAAAAAGTAAGGTTATGTTTTATAACTGACAGATGTTTTTAACCAAGGATGTTGAAGATTTCTCTTCTGTGAAGTTGAAAGTATCAAAATCAATTTGTGTGATGGTTTCACCTCTAATAGGAGTCCTAGAAAAATAATAACTAAAAAGTCATTTGAGGGAGTTCTTTGGTGGTGTAGTGGTTAGGATTCGGCACTTTCACTGCTGTGGCCTGAATTCAATCCCTGATCTGGGAACTGAGATCCTACATCAAGTTGCTGCTCACTGTGGCCAAAGAAAGAAAGAAAAAAAGAAAGTCACTTGGAATAAATACATGGGTAAATTCCACAGGCATCCCACTGAATCTTCTCTTAGAACCGATTACAGTTTCAAGAAAATTTTGATCTTTCAAGACAGCAAATTATATTGAGAGAGATGGACAACAGAGCATGATAAGAAAAAAGCTTTGCATAAAATGTCCCTCGTGCCAAAGAAGGGCTAGGAAGACCCCTTCAGGTAGCAAATGCTTGTCATTTTTTCCCCAAAATATGAGAGATGAAAAGGTGATTTAAATAGCTAAAATAATTTTCCTCTCTTCTGTTCCAATCATGGGGAGGGGGGCAGAGAGAGTGACATATGTAGACACAGTAAATTTTCTCTGCCGTGAATTTCTTGGTGGTGATAAATGAAAGTATTTATATTACTGAAAATGTCTGTGAACTCATTTGGCCCCCAATCGCTGAAATTTTAGCGGTTACTCCAGATTTTTTTTTAAACTAACTTTTCATTACAGGGCTAACATTTTTAATTAGTAAAGTGATAACATTGAGAATGCTGATAACATGGAGGAAGAGTTGGGATGAGGCTGGACCTGTGGCCAGGGCTCAGATTACACAGGGCTGTAAGTAAGAGGAACTTGGATGTTCACTTACTTGGGACTATGGACCCAAGTAAGTGGACCAACTTCTATATTTTTAAAAGAACAGAAATAAAATGTCAAAATACATTTTAAACTTCTTCAAATTAGGCAAAAATATGTTTTGCTCTCATTGTTTAAATCAATGTGATCTTTCAAGCATAAATTGTTGGTTTTTTTTTTTTTTTACTCTTTTTGTCTTTTGAGGGCCGCACCCACAGCATATGGAGGTTCCCAGGCTAGGGGTCTAATCAGAGCTGTAGCTGCCAGCCTACAAAAGAGCTACAGCAACACCAGATCTGAGCTGGTGTTGAGCAACCTACACCACAGCTCACGGCAACGCTGGATCCTTAACCCACTGAGCGAGGCCAGGGGTTGAACCCGAAACCTCATGGTTCCTAGTGGGATTCATTTCTGCTGTGCCACAACAGAAACTCCCAAATTCAGTCTTCTGAAAACTTACCACAGAAGAGTTTGAGCCCCTTTTTAATTTTCTCTATTTGATTAAAAATAATATCCAGGGGAGTTCCTGTCGTGGCACAATGGTTAACGAATCCGACTAGGAAACATGAGGTTGCGGGTTCGATCACTGGCCTTGCTCAGTGGATCCGGCGTTGCAGTGAGCTGTGGTGTAGGTGGCAGACACAGCTCAGATCCTGTGTTGCTGTGGCTGTGGCGTAGGCTGGCAGTTGTAGCTCCGATTTGATTCCTAGCCTGGGAACCTCCACATGCCGCAGGTGCAGCCCTAAAAAGTAAAATAATAATATTTTTAAAAAATAATAATAATAATATCCAGAGTTCCCACTGTGGCTCCATGGGTTAAGAACCTGACTAGTAACAATGAGAATGCAGGTTTGATGCCCGGCCGCACTCAGTGGGTTAAGGATCCGGTGTTGCCGTGAGCTGTGGCGTAGGTCACAGATATAGCTTGGATCCTACATTGCTGTGGCTGTGGAGTAGGCCAGCAGCTACAGCTCTGATTCAACCCCTAGCCTGGGAACCTCCATATGCCATGGGTGTGGCCTAAAGAGACAAAAATAAAATAAAATAAAAGTAGTAGCCAAAATTTATCATTGGGGAAAACTGGGTTCTCTTGTACATGTTTCTGCAACTTCCTATGAATCTGTAATTATTTCAAAACTTAGAAGTTGAAGAATAATGATAGCATTAAACTAGTAAAGAGTTCTGTTGGCCAAGCGTTTGATTCATTTAACCCCACGGCAGGCATGATCTGAGTTCACAAGGCATTTTGGAGACAATGAAGCTGGGAACCTTTCCACAAGTTTATCATTCCAGAGGGCAATATAGAAACATAACCTCAAAAAAATGACTCCAAATTATAGACATTTGTAGCCATACAAGACAGAGTTTGTAAAACATCTACTTTCTTTCCACTTGAAACCTCTTTTTGGGGGGCAGGGGTTGGGGGGTAGTAGTGGGAAAGAAACCTTTAGGCAGCTTTTCTCCCCCAAAGTGATTACGCAGAAGGGCCTGGCCTTGCTCTATATTCTGTGTGCATTTTTGCGTGCATTTACATCTGAGAATAGGTATTTTTTTCTTCCACAACTACATTTCAAACACAAGTATGGAGTTGTGTTAACAAACGTTCATGCAGGCAGTCTGAGTTTGCAACTGACAGGAAAATAAATTTTCTAAATATTGAAAATTTGTTGAACATTGTCCAAAATAGTGTCGTCTTTTTGTTTGGGGGCCTTAGCAGGGTGCTGGCTGGAGATCCCTCAGACTACCTTACGCAATGCCTCTGCTTCATTCAGAACCTCAACAAAAGATCCTCCAGCCACGTGCTAGGCACTGGACAAGCTGCCAGGAGCAGCAATTAGGTTGAGAGATCACGTTCCAGTTCTGGCCACGTCTTTCAGGACAGAACTTGGATGTTTTTCTACTGGTCTCCCAAACAACAGGAAACGCAAGAGTAGCAAAATTCACAGAAGCAGCTATGGCAACAAAAGCTCCAGTTTATTCAATTAATATGGGATTGACCCCTCACTCCCTCACTTGGGACCAGATTACTTAAATCTCCAACCAAAACCACCAAGTGGGTACACAAAGGCAAGGAAGTGGTTAAGAATTGGAGACTTGGGAGTCCAACTGCCTGGGTTCGAATCCCTGCTCTCACTTACTACCTGTATGATGCTGAGGAAAGGAATTAGCCTCTGTACCTCCGACGTCCATCATCTGTAATATCCAGATAATAACAGTAACTGATAGCATTAGTTATTGCAAAGATCAAATGAGATAATGCATTAAAGGGCTTAGAAGAATGTTCTCTATTCTTGTTCTTTAAGTACTCAGAAAGTGTGCTTTATTATTAAGTCGAATTATTCACCAGAAGGCTGCTTGGTGAGCCCAGAATTTGTTAAAACGAAGGGCAGTTACTGCAATAGTTGCCCTCAGCTTCAAAGGTATCTGTGAAATAGCCCTCGCCCCTTGAAACAGTGGACATCGTCTGGTCACAGGCTGCTCATGATCTTCACCTTTTATAGTTCCCTCCCCCGGGCCAGTGTGAAGAAGCCTGACACATGTTGCTTCTCTAAACTCCTTTTTCTGTGTGAACCACCTCTTGTCTGTTGGCCCATTTTCTCCTTCTGCTTAAAGTGCAGAAGTTCCCATCGTGGCGCAGTGGTTAACAAGTCAGACTAGGAACCATGAGGTTGAGGGTTCCATCCCTGGCTTTGCTCAGTGGGTGGATCCAGCATTGCTGTGAGCTGTGGTGTAGGTTGCAGAGGAGGCTCGGATCCCGTGTTGCTATGGCTCTGGCATAGGCCAGTGGCTATGGCTTCGATTAGACCCCTAGCCTGGGAACCTCCACATGCTGCGGGAGCGGCCCAAGAAATGGCAAAAAGACAAAAAAAAAAAAAAAAAAAAAGTGCATTAGGATTGTTCTTCCCACAGTCCTGGTAGACGCTGTTTCTCCACACCACCCCCACACATCCCAGTGTCGATTCAATTAGAACCACTCTCTGAGCTCCAGCTGGGGCACCCAAGGTCACAGCCCATGTGCAGAAATCACATTACCCTCCCTATGAATCACAACTCATCATTTCATACTGGTGTCAGCAAGACTTAAATAGTTCACTAAGGGCTACACATGGATTTCAGTGGTATAGTTCCTGCCTATCTTCCCCCCCAATCCCCAGCACAATTAGGTTTTAGGGCACATGTAATTTTATTTTAGGTTCCATGACTTTATTTGCCTCTCACAACGGAAAATGTGTATGCGTTTGCGTGTTTTTAAGCTTGACAGGTAAACATGCTGAGGTAGCCCATGTTAACTCCCTTGATCTCAGTTTTCTTGCTCAGCTGAAAGGCAACTACTTCCAATCTGAACATGAACATCATGTTTTCAGATGACCTGCTTTGAAAATGCCCTGACCGGGGTATATAACTGTTGACAATTCCCCTTTGATCACCAAAAGCATCTTACATTCAGTACATCTGAGATTAAACTCATAATCTTACCTCCAAACTAGGTCTTCTTCAGGGGTCTCTCATTTGAATGATGGCATCTCCATCCCTGCATCTGGATAAGCCTGGACTCTAGAGCCCATTCTTGGCAATTTCTCTTCCTCACCTGCCATATGCAATTCATCTCAAGATGTTAGCTCCCGAACATCCCCTGAATCCATCCACTTCTCTCCGTCTCCAGGGCTTTCAACCCCAGTCAAAGCCACATTTGTTTCTGAGCCAGGCCATAACAATAGCCTCCTGCCTGGTCTCTCTGCATTCTTTCCTGATACTCTAGTCTCTTATTGATAAGAGGCATATTCTGTTTTCCAGATTGTCTAGCTGTGATTTCCAACCATCGTGCATGTCAAATCACCAAGCATCCTCGCTAAAATGCAGCATCCACCTGTGGAGATTCTGATGCATTAAGTTGTTTGCTTTTTGCCTTTTTAGGGCCGCACCCATGGCATATGGAGAGTCCCAGGCTAGTGGTGGAATCAGAGCTGTAGCTGCCAGCCTACACCACAGCCACAGCAACACAAGATACGAGCCACGTTTGCAAATTACACTGCTGCTCATGGCAACACCAGAACCTTAACCCACAGGGTGAGGCCATGGATCGAACTTGCATCCTCATGGATACTAATTGGATTAGTTTCCGCTGAACCACAACAGAAAATCCTGATGCATTAAGTCTTGAGCAGGATTCCAGAATCTTGTATAAGTAACAAGTACACTAAAATGATTTTAATGCAGTGAGTCTGTGAATTAGCATTTGGGGATCAGAGGCAACAGCTCACCAATGCCATACCTTGCCCATTTAGAGATAGCCGCATATGTTTCCCGCATGAATCAAGGGATGAGGACCCATCTGACAAATATTTCTGGAGTCCCCACTATGTGCCAACTGAGGCACTTGGGATATAGTAGTGAATAAAATGGACAAAGAGAACAGACTCGCGATTGCCAAGGAGGAGGAGGGTGGGGGGGTTGGATTGGGAGTTTGGGACTAGCAGATGCAAACTATTACATATAGAATGAATAAACAACAGTCCTACTATATAACACAGGGACCTATGTGCAATATCCTATAATATACCATAATGGAAAAGAATATGTATATGTAAAACTGAATCTCAACTATACTTCAATTAGAAAGAAAGAAAAAAATCCCTGCCTTCATGGAGCTTACATTCTTACACTAGGAGACAAAGCAAAAGAATAAATAAGATACATAGAATGTTAGATGGCAGTAAGTGGTACGGAAAAAAAAATAAAGCAAGCTGAAGGATGGGGGGGAGAGAGCTGTGGAGGGAGGGACAGGTTGCCATCAGAATAGGATGGTCAGGGAAGGCCTCCCTGGAAAAGCGGCAGTTGAATAAAGACACCAAGGAGAGGAGGAGAGTGAGCCATTCCGATGACTTCAGGAAGCACGCGCAGTCCTGCAACTCTAGAAGAAGCAAGCAAACTTCGCTCTTCTAGTATTCCCCAGGAGAAAGATATTCTCTGCAGATACCCCTGGTCCTCAACCCCATACTGGAGAAGACACTCGCAATGAAATGGTACGTCTCACCTCCAGGTCGCTGTTCAAGTGTTCCCTCTGCCTGAACACCTGCTCAGAACCCCTCAGCTTTGAAGCTTTACTAGCTCAGCCCTTTTATGCTCTATCACATCTGGACATCCTTCTACCACAGCAACTAAAATACAGTATTGGTTTTGTTTTGTTTTGTTTTGTTTCTGGTTGATATGCTTGTCTCCCCCACCTTCTAAGACCAGACTTCGGGCTGTTTATCTTCATCTGTTATGGTATCCTTACTGCAGAGCAAAGTATTGGGCCAGAGGAGATTTTTTTTTAATTTTTTTTCCTTTTCAGGGCCACACCTGTGGCATATGGGGGTTCCTGGGGTTAAATAGGAGCTGCCACTGAGGCCACAGCCACAGCCGAAGCCACAGCAACACTGGATCCAAGCCACATCTGTGACTTACACTGCAGCTTGTGGCAACGCCAGATCCTTAATCCACTGAATGAGGCCAGGGATCGAACCCTCATCCTTACAGAGACAATGCTGGGTCCTTAACCCACTGAGACACAACAGGAGGAGATTCTTGGTAAGTGTTAAGTGCAGAAAAGAAAGAAGGAGGGAGGGAGGGCGGAAGATGGAAGGAAACAAGGAAGATCTAATTTTGTGTTAAAGGCCAAGGTAGGTATGACATGGTGGTCGGCAAACCAAGACCCCTGCCATCCAGTCCTATGGAAAGTAACACCCTCATTCATCTCCATCCTTCAGTGGTCTCTCTGGAATTGCCTTCAGGTGCAGTGAGTGACCATAAGATGTGGGAATAATAATAACAGCTATCACCTGTCGGGTGTATGCCATGTGCCTAGCACTATGCTAAGTCCTCTACATGCATCACCACATTTTCTTGTTTAATCTTCACAACATCGCTAGGAGGCAAATACTCTCCATCTTTCACAAGTAAGGTGGCCAGGGTCTTGCCCAAGGTGAGTGATGGAGCAAATATTCAGATCTAGGGAATGTGATACAAGAGCCCATCTGCTTAATTTATTCTTTTTTTTTTTTTTTTTTTTTTTTGGTCTTTTTAGGGCCACACCCATGGCATATGGAAGTTCCCAGGCTAGGGGTCTGTGGCTGCCGAATTGGAGCTGTAGCCCGCCTCCCTACATCATAGCCACAGAAAAGTAGGATCCTTAACCCACTGAGTGAGGCCAGGGATCAAACCCACATCCCCATGGATACTAGCTGGGTTCATTACCACTGAACTACAGCGGGAACTCCCCATCTGCCTAATTTCTGATTCTGAGCCAACCAAGCAGTAACTTCAAGGGGACCCAAGTGCTGGGTCAGGAAGCTGGGGAGAGCAGGTGAAACAGAGAGGAGGAAGGGTGGTCTGGGCCAGAAGAGAGTCCTTCTTGTGAAGAGAAGGGGCACATCAGTGGGCCAGGCAAAAGTCAGAAACTGCCCCCCACCCCAGTCCAGTCCTCTCAGGAGCTGAGAGTAGTCTCTTCCACAAAGCTCTACCCAGAGCAGAGGAAATGAGGCTGAGAAGCCTCTGAGGGAACTCGAGGAGGGCAGTTAGATTGGAAAATGGATTGAACAGGGATCTCAAACTCAGGAGGTGCCGAGGGAGACGTGGCTCCTCAGTCGGCCACAGATAGACCTGGGGGCTCTTCGCCCTCTGAGGCTGCCCTGGGGAAGGTCATCCCTGGCCGGGACCACCTCATGACCCAGTTCCAGGGGAAACATTCATTCTAGGCTGCAAGGGGAACTTCCTTCCCCCAGGTCAACAGGCCTAAGTGTACTTGGCCCCTGTGTCCACAGGACTCTCTCATCCATTCCACAGAGCTCCCCTCTCCCAGCAGCTGTCCTCCCCCCACCCCACTCTCATCCCACATACCCCCCACCCCCAAGAAATCCTTCCTTCCCCTGGTTTTTGCTATCATCTGAAGAACACGAAGGAGGTGAAATGGAGAGAGGTGAGGGGTCCAGCCTGAGCCCAGGCAGGGCCTCTGATTCTGGAAGCTCTGGAGAAACTTGACACCAAGGCCAGGTTCCCAGCCAGGGCGGGGGAGGGAGTAAACCATCTTCCCGGAGCAGGAAGTGGGTGGGGGGAGTGCTGGAGAAGCTCTGTTTTCTTTGGCCCCTGCCAGCCCAGGAGGGAAAGGGAGAAAGGCCAGAGGGAGGAGGATGGGGCTGGTGGAAAGGTCGTTGCTTCCTACCCTCCCCCAGGAGGTGGAGGCTGGCCGTGGGGAGAGGGGAGGATGGAGGGCACTCAGGCCAGGGTTTCTGCCTGCCTGCTCCCTGTGAGGTGTGCAAGGGATGCTGAGGCCAGTCAGGTGAGAATGGAGAGGATGGGGAGGGCTGGAGGCGGGAGGACGGCGAGATGGGACCGGCCCAAAGGCACAACTAGCACACTCTGGCCTTGCATTCTCTCCAGGCTTGACCTCCTAGGGCTGCCTCCGAAAGTCCTTGATCTTGTGCACTGCTCTTTCCACCAAACAGAGCCTGAGCAGGTGGGGGGGAAAGCTCCAGGCCTAGGCAGGCAGGGGTACCCTTCAGAAGTGACTTGCAGAGCCCCCATGTGTCTCCTGAGTACGTGTAGACAGAGGTAGTCAGTTTACTCCTAATAGAAAGGCCTCCTCAAGGGCAACTCCACCCCTAACTGTCAATCTCCCAGCAACTTCCATACCAAATGTCACCCGAACGCCAAACTCAATGAGCCAGCACCCAGTCCTCACTGGAATCCCAGACCAGTCTCAACACAAACCCTGTTCAAAACTGCTGAGGAGTTCCCTGGTGGCTCAGAGGGGTAAGGATCCAGTGTTGTCATTGCTGGGGCTCTGGTTACTGCTGTGGCTCAGGCTCAATCCCTGGCCTGGGAATTTTTGAACGCCATAGGCGCAGCCAAAAAAAAAAAAAAAAAAAAATGCTGAATTTAATCCCATATCTCAATTCTCATCCAAAATCTTACTGTAGCCCCAACTCTAAACTCTCACCCTGATCAATATGAATTACAAGCCTGACCCATCCAGAGCTGTCTGTTGTGGGGTGGGAATTAGCAAACAGTTAAGAGCTAACATGCATGGAGCATTTATGGGGTGTTGTGCATTGTAACAGGCTTTTCTATTTCTTGTTGTATTTAATTAATACGAACCCTATACCTTAGGCATTACTATTACTACCATTTTTTTTTACAAATGAGGAAACTAGGACACAGAAAAATCAGGCTAGTTACCCAGGTAAAATGCCACCAGCCCTGGATGTGACTGAAGTCACTGTTCCCATCAGAAATACCTCACTGGGTGAGGGTGGGGCCTCAGCTGAGATATCTTCTGTCTGCATGAGGAATGCTATGGCTGTTCTAGAAGCCAAACCAACTTCCATCAGATGAGATCCAGATGGGGTCTCTGCTCAGCTATTGCCTAAAGAGTTGGCTCTGAGGTCGCCAAGCCTGGAAACCCACTGTGGAGTGACACAAGAATCATAGCATAGGTGAGAAGGACCCAGTCCAGGAAAACAACCCCATACATGGCTAACTCCCAGCTCTGCAGAACTCCTGAGGACCCCAGCACCACAGCCCGCTACCCTACCACTTCAGCAGTACCCTCCCCAATCAGCCAACTCTAACTCGGGCTCAGCTAATTCAGATTCAGCCTGGCGAGTGTGCCAGGAAAATGCCATTCTAAATCCTAAGGTCCTGGGAGTTCCCCTTGTGGTGCAGTGGAAATGAATCTGACCAGTATCCATGAGGATGTGGGTTCAATCCCTGGGCTTGCTCAGTAGGTCAAGGATCCAGCGTTGGTGTGAGCTATGGGGTAGACCAGCAGCTATAGCCCCAATTGGACCCCTAGCCTGGAAATTCCATGTGCCGTGGGTGTGGGCCTAAAACGCAAAACAAAAAACAAACTAACAAACAAATAAGGTCCTTGCAGAACACAGCGAGGAACGAGATCAGGACGGGGAACATGGTCTTCTCAGCACAGAGGTTCATCCCTGACACACACACTTAGAAACGGGCTTGTTCATACACACTGTCCCATTCAGGACCTCACCAGTCTCTTACCTGCCTCAAACCTTAGGTTTTCTCTAGGCCAGCGAGGGAAGTAAACAGGGGGGTCTACCTCCCTCATCCAAGAGAACCTCACTCGGGTGGACTCTGCCCTATAAATTTCCCAGGACATCAGCAGGTCCAGCCAGACCAGAGGGAAGGGATCAGCTCTCTGGAGTCTTCTATCCCTTTCTGGGTCAGGCTTTGGGTCCAGGTGTTATGGCCAGGGGGTCTGCCCGATCATGAAGGACTGCATCAAGAAATGCTCCATGCACCCCGCCTGCACCCCCACTCCTCTCCATCAGTCTTGAGAAGGTGACCCAGCCAGGGAACTCTGGCCACAAAAAAGCTGAATCAAAGGCCAACTGGGAGACCCAGCCTATGGCCCAAGGTGCTCTGACTTAAAGCCAGAGTCCTTTCCCAGATATTCCTGGCCTGTGCAGAGAACAACTTGACCACACAACCCTTGCCCCTAGGGTTGCAGGGTGATGTTATGTGGACCCTTTCCAAGCCAGTCCCGGGGTCCCTGAGGTAGTCCAGGGAGCCCCTGAAGCCACCTGTGCCTGGTCCCATCTTGTTCTCCCCCCACCAACATTTATCTCCCTCTCCAATGCAGCCTGTGTGTTCTTTCTCTCCTGCCACCATCCCCATTGTCATTTGGGAGCCATAACTTGGACTCAGTAACAGTAATAAGCCTTATTAGCTCCTGGAAGAGGAGGAGCCAGTGGCATATGCAGAGTGGGAATGCAGGAGGCAGGGGGCCTGGGTGGGAGGAAGGTGTGAGACTCTGATGAGACTGCCCCCACCCCTCCCACCCCCACCCCCGTCTGTCTCTGCCGGGAATGGAGAAGCCAAGAATCCATGACCACAGAGAGATGGGAGCTGCTGCCCCTGACCAAAGTCCATCAGAACAGCAACTCTGGGCCTGGTGACATGGAGGCCTCCCCAGCCTTCCCACCCCCAGAAACTGACAGCTCCTGGGGCTGGGAACCCAGCAGGCACAGATCCCCTCCAGATTCCACAGATGCAGATAAAAGTCAGAATAGAAATAACTGGCTCTGAGAGGGGCGGATACAGATGTGGCCATCAGAGCCCCACATGTGGCTCAGCCATGGCTGCCGCCAGGACCGCTGTGGCTGTGAACAGGAATGTAGACCCAGATGGGATGGGGGTGGGGGTGGGGGCCAGAGGAGGGGGACCATGCAGAGTTGCTCCAGGAGGGCTGGAGAGGGGTCTAGTGGCTGACTTCACAAAAAGACTCAGCCTGGTCCTGGGAAAACTAGATTCCTGCAAAAGAATACCCCACCCTCAACCAGCCAGAGCCTTACTATCCTCATTCTATACTCTCCTCTGAAGCGTGCTGCCCTTCCCCACCTCAGCCTCTAGCCACAGAATCAGCTTCATCGGGTTGCCTCTCTACTGGCAGGTACCTCCCGTCACAGATGGGAGGCCAGCAACACTGCCTCTGCCTCTGGAAACAGAGGGAAATCTCAGTGTCAGCCTGGCAGGTCAGCCTCCGTCCTAAGCCCCGCTAATACCCAGCATTCCAGGCGCTGTAAAGATGAAGGGGCCCACGGCCCTGCTCAGGGGCCCCTGCACATAAACACCCCCAAAGATAAAGCTCCCTCCGCCATCACTCATGAGGCCCATTTACTTCCCACTTTGTTTTAAATGTTCATCTCAAGAAAAGTTTGCAAATTGCTAACGGCAGGAATTTTCCAGAAGTTATAGAATATAATCAGTGCTTCCTCAGCCTTGCCACTCTTGACGGAGCACCCCCAGGGAGCCGCCCACCAGAGAACTGAGGAGGCAGGAGGCTGAAGGCAGCCAGTGGAGTCTGGGTGGGAAGAGGCCAGGGAGGCCTCTCCCACCACCGCCCACCCCCCCACTTCTGGGTGAGCTGGCCTGAGCCCCAGCCAGCCCCCATCCGGCCCTGTTTGTGAAAACAAGGAGACCAGCCCACACTCAGCTATTCCGGGAGGATTAGCTATCTCAGCACAGAACACCTCCCCCAGGCAGGAAGTTTTCTTTAAATATACCCTCCCATGACGGGATCAGCGCTTGCCTTAGGTCCGGCCTCAGGGGAGGGGCGGCAGAGGAAGATCGCTGTCCCTCTCCTCTCTTAAGGAGCCAGAGCTGCTGCGCCGGGATTGCCAAGTGCCCCCGCCACTGCGCCTCTCTTTGGCATGCTACACAGACCCGTTCACCGGCAGAGTGCGGCGGCTCCCAGATCCACTGGCCTCTGAGGGGAAATTTGAGGACGGGGGTCCCTCAGCATCACCCTGTCCCCTTGATGATCTCTAGCGATGGCCAACTGCGTGTGTCAGGGGAAGCAAAGCCTCTTTGAGAAAAATTCGCCCCCCTTTTCCAGTCTCCTCAAAAGAGCAAATAGATACCTCCTGAGCACCTACTATGTGCTTCACCTGCTTGAACATATTTCATCCTTACAGCTCTACTAGTGTAAAAATACCACTATCCTCTTAAACATGAAGGAGCAGCCTCAGAGAGAATAAAAGCCTTCACCTGAGGTCACGCAGCTACTTGCTAACAGGGCAGGACCTGGACTCGAACCCAGGTCTGAGTCCTCGACTTGTGCTTTCCCCTCCATGTCACACTCCACCTGAGAAGACAGGAGCCTGGACCCGCATGGGCAGAGGAAAGTGACACAGGAGACACATACAGCATTTCTCACAGTCACGCTTTGACAGTGACTCACCTGGCTGCCTTCCTGACAGATTAGCATCCGGCTTCACACTTGGACGCACATCTTCCGACAGCCCAGCAAGGCGGAGGGTAGCACAGTCACTGCTTCCCCCTCCTCCGCTAGAGAAGGGTAAATAGCTTTTAGAGTTTCACCTGCAAGTATAGCTTGGTAAGGCTTCTCAGTGTCACCTGGGTTTAAATCAAGGCAGACTGCCAGGAAGAGGGGAGATAGTGGCCGGTTTTACAAAGAAGGGACATTCTTTGCCCAGGAAAGAGGGAGAAGAAAGCCCCAGAATGGTGACGGGATGGCACAAAGGTTGGAGAAGTGGGCCCGCCACCGAGGGGAGCAGGTGGGGGGGCGCCAGGAATGACGGGCGCTGAGCGGGGCTCAGCGGGCATCTGCAGTGCTCCCATCCAGAGCTCAGAATCAGACCCGGAGGGGGCTGCAGCAGCCCTCCTCATGCGGTCTCCTCCACATTCCTCACATTCTTTACGCTCAATTAAGGAGAAATAATCAGGGGAGCAAGCGAAGCCGCAGCGGGGCGGCCATGCCCCATACTGGCGGTGTCACGTGTGCGGAAACAGCCCCCCTCGGTCAAGCCAAACTGGAGCTGGGACCCAGGGGCCTTTAGGGGATGAGGAAGGCAAGCGAGGACGACAAGGGTGTCTCTCGGGGCTCCAGAGAGACGAAAGAGGGTGAAGGAAGTGGGAAGGGGGTGGGGCAGCAGCAGGAAGGAAAAGGAGACAGAAGGCCAGGTCAGAGCGGAGGGGAAGTGTGCAGCCCGAAGACCTCAGCCATCCATTATTTTAACCAGGTCATTGCTTTACCATGATCGCAGCACCGTCACCATCATCATCCACCAACATCATCAAATGCCCTTTGAGACACTCTTTTTCTTTCTTTCTTTTTTTTTTTTTTTAGGGCTGTACTTGTGGCAGATGGAAGTTCCCAGACTAGGGGTCGAACCAAAGCCACAACTGCCAGCCTACCCCACAGCCACAGCAACTTAGGATCCAAGCCGCGTCTGCCACCGACACCACAGCTCACAGCAATGCCGGATCCTTAACCCACTGAGTGAGGCCAGAGATCAAACCTTCGTCCTCATGGATCCTAGTCAGGTTCTTTAACCACTGAGCCACAAAGGGAACTCATGAGGCACTCCTTGATGCTTAGAGCATTCTGGCCTTCATCTGTTAGTGGCATGTACCTCTCTGAAATCTTTTTTTTTTTTTTTCTTTTTAAGGCCAAACCTGTGGTATATGGAAGTTCCCAGGCTAGAGGTCAAATTGGAACTGCCCCTGTTGGCCTACACCACAGCTACACGCCAGATCCAAGCCTCATCTGCGACCTACACCACAGCTCAGGGCAATGCCAGATCCTTAACCCACTGAGCGAGGCCAGGGATCGAACCCGCATCCTCATGGATACTAGTTAGGTTCTTAACCCACTGAGCCACAATGGGAACTCCCTCTCTGTAATCTTGAAAACATTCTGTGCACAGTGTGCA
This sequence comes from Sus scrofa, assembly GCF_054392235.1. Taxonomy (NCBI): domain Eukaryota; kingdom Metazoa; phylum Chordata; class Mammalia; order Artiodactyla; family Suidae; genus Sus; species Sus scrofa. The sequence continues at coordinate 110,482,234 of NC_139385.1, read as the reverse complement.
GAGGGATGCCGTTCTTGACCCCAGTGAAACATTCATATATTTTGCTCCACTTAGACCCAACAGGCCTGGTCAGCCAAACAAACCCGTGTTCCCTCAAGCCTCTATCTGAGGGCTGCATCCACCCCCAACCCCAAACCTTAGCCCCCCCCAAAAGCCTTCCCTGACGTCCCCAGCAGACCCAAAGTCTCCTCTGGGCCCCTCCTTCACCTGGTACATGGGACCAGGACAGATCTTATGCTGTTTTGTAATTTCAGGTGCATATGTCTACATCCCCATTAGAATGAATAACAACTAAATGGACGATCGTTATTCTTTCCTGAGCACGTTCTATGTGCCACACCCTGTGTTTGCACTCGATAGATCACGTCAGTTAACCCTTTTAACGTCCCTAGAGGTCACGATTATTACTCTTCCCAATTTACCCATGAGGAAGCTGAGACTTAGAAAGGTTAAGTAACTTGTCTAAAGTGACCCAGCTAGTAAATCAAGGAAGGGGAACTTGAACACAGGATCATAAAATGCCTAGACCCATGCTATTTATCTAACTCTGAGATGTCTGGGCCCAGGGTCTGTATTTAGCCCCGTTTATCACTCTAAGGCAAAGAATAGGTGCTCAATATAGGATGGGGGGTGGATAATGTGAGCTTTACAGAGTCTCAGCAGTGGAACTGGACCAAAAGCTCTCTTGCCAGCTCCTTCACAATGGATCAAATTCATGACCCGATTTGTTAGATCAAAGACCCACTCTATGTTCCTTATTGGATCTACTGTTAGGACACAATCTGTGGCGACTTTGGAGCCGCAGTCTATGACCATATCCACACTCAATCTGTGTCCATTTTGGGGTCTCAGTCCACGGTCAGAGGTAGGAGCCAGCTTATAATCAGGGTGGGAATCAGTCTGAACCCGGCATAGAGCATCTGTCTGTGGCCTGGGGATGTCGGAGGAGAACGCTTCTCCACCACGCTGACCTGCAGCTGAACAGAGAACGCACAGTCCTCAAGCCAGAGTGCCATGCTCCCGAGCATCTAGATGTGAAGAATGATACGTGCAAGAGTAACAGGGTGTGTGGGATGGTCCAGACCACAGGGCCCAGGAAATGCGGGTAAGAAGATGCATCCACTGAGCGAATGTCGTGTACCCCTGGGGAGTCCCGCATATGTGTGAGTGCGTGGTGTGGCACATGTGTGTGAGCTGTGTGTGTGACGGGGCGACAGGGGCTGGGCGGGGTGTGGGAGAGACAAGCACACACCTGTAATAACATTGGTTTCAGACGCTAGGAGAGAAGAAATTCCCCCAACTGTTTTATCAGGGCCGAAGTTACCAAATTACGTTGTTGTTTTAAATTTGAGCTTCTCTGCCTGCAAACGGGGGGATCTCAGGTTCACCAGCTTAATGCTTGGCTGGGCCTGGAGCTCCACTTCCCCACCCAGCCCAGGCTCCCAGAGCTCCCAGGCCTGATGAACAAAAGTCTTCTCTCTCAGGGCTTTGAAGTGGAAACACTAACTGCTCCCTTTAATTAGAAAGAAACCCCCTATTGTTCCCGCTTTATTACTGATGGATGAAGACGTGAGGTGGGGGGTGGATTCTGAAGAATAGGAGTGGAGTGGGGGAGACAAAGAGGGGGACATGAAATTTCTATTTAAAAAAGAGGATCAGAGTTCCCATCGTGGAGCAGCAGTAATGAATCCGACTAGGAACCACAAGGTTGTGGGTTCTATCCCTGGCCTCGCTCAATGGGTTAAGGATCTGGCATTGCCGTGAGCCGTGGTGTAGGTCACAGATGCAGCTCAGATCCAGCATTGCTGTGGCTGTGGGGTAGGACGGCAGCTGTAGCTCCGATTCAACCCCTCGCCTGGGAACCTCCATATGCCATGCGTTCGGCCCTAAAAAGCAAAAATAAAAATAAAGCAGAGGATATCCATACTCAGTTTCCATGCACCAAACCAGGTCTCTTTGTCTACCCAATCAATCAAGATTTTACAAGGCATCCAGCCCTTAATTAGGTGTTATGGGAAAGAGAGAGGACCGGATCCCAGCCCCCAAAGAGTTTATAATCTAGGTACGGGAGGCAGGACAGGGAGATGAGAAATGACAAATAATTGATAGTAAAACAGTACTGCCAATATAAGCAAGAAGAGGGAGTTCCCACTGTGGCACAATGGGTTTTTGATCCGACTTGTCTCTGTGGAGAGACTGTTTTGATCCCTGGCCTGGTGCAGTGGGTTAAAGATCCACCGTTGCTACAGCTGTGGCATAGGTCACAGCTGCAGCTTGGATTCGATCCCTGACCTGGCAATTTCCATATGCCTCAGGGGGAGCCAAAAAATAAATTCACAAGAAGAATTTGGCATACGTGGATCAGAGAGATAGTCCCATAAGACAACCTCTTAAGAAAATTCAGGGTGGTGGGGGGTGGTAGTTAGGGACTTGGGCTGGATGCTGCAGACAGGAGAGTATTGTCCAAGTCTCAGAGAGGGTATGTCCACTCCAGGCAGAGTAAATGAATGGTCTGCGGAAAGGCATAGCAGCAGGAACAGCACCTCATCCTTGGAGGACTATAAGCGAATGGGTCTGGGTGTAGAGAAGGGTGCATGCAGAACTACGGAAATCAGTTTTCATGGAGCAGATGTAACAGGAGTGGAAGGCTTTGAAAGCACATGGGGACAATGGCCTTGATGAGATAATTTGGCAGCCATGGGGCTTTCTTGAGCTGGGGCGTGATAAGAGGTGGCTCTTGGAGTTCCCGTAATGGCACAGTGGAAACGAATCTGACTAGGAACGATGAGGTTGTAGGTTCAACCCCTGGCCTCCCTCAGTGGGTTAAGGATCTGGCATTGCCGTGAGCTGCAGTGTAGGTCACAGACGCAACTCGGAACCCGAGTTGCTGTGGCATGGGCTGGCAGCTGTAGGTCCGATTCGACCCCTAGCCGGGGAACTTCCATATGCCGAGGGTGTGGCCCTAAAAAAAAAAAAAAAACCCAAAAAGGACAGAATAGATATAAGGGGATAAAAGAGTGGGAAGAGTCAAGATACCTCCAAGACTTCCAGCCTGGAGACTAGGCGGCCCTGGAGTGGGAAGAGGCTAGAAGCCCTCTAGGGAAAGTGAGTTAACAAGCAAGCCCCCCCCCCGCCCGCCAACACTTTATTCTCCCTTCCAGATGCCAAAGATGCCCTGAACTCAGTACTCAGAGACTGGTACTCCAGGTCAGGAAAGCTTTGTTCCCTGAGACAGGGTACACCATTAATGAAAACACTGGTACAATCTTTTTTCATGCACTTCAAAGTAATTCACACCTGTGCCTCATTTGAGCCTCAAAACAACCACCCAGGTATCATTCTCCCCAACTTGCAGGTGAAAAAACTGAGTCCCAGAAAGATCGAATAACTCCCTCTAAGTTATACAACTAGTTAAGGCAGAACTGGGAGCAGAAACCTTCTGACTTTCAGCTCAGAACCCCTCCCTAGGCCTATTGGCAGCCCTGGACTTGTGGGGGTGGGGTGGAGGAGGGGCCTGGAGCTGCATGTGCTGGGGGGTGGGATGGGGGTGGGGGGTCAGGAGGCTGAGACTCAGAGAGAGAGTCCGCCCCAGACTTCAACCGCATCTCCAGTCTGCTCCTCACACGCACATAGGGCGTAAGTCGGGAGCCAAGGGTTGGAAACGCCAAGTCTAATCAGACCTCACAAGCCCACAGATGGTTTGAATCAACGTGCTACCTTGATAGGAATAATGAGGAGTCCTGAAGACAGTCTTATGCCAGCTCCATCCGTCTGGACAGAGAACCTCACCTTCCCCAAGAACGATGCGGTCCAGGTTCCCGTCACCCTCCCAGCTGGGCAAATCCTTCCTGGGGATGTCACCGGGTCCCACATCACACCTGCTCCTGGGCCCCCACCAGCAGAACCTCCCACAGATTTTTCCAAAATCTTTGGCCTCAGGTTCTGATTTGTCAAACTCTAAATTCCTAGGCCTTGTTGGAGGCTGCACATGGTTCCTGGAGAGAAATGAGGGACCAGGGGTTACAGAGCTGGGGCAGAGATTGGGAGGTAAATGTGGCAGGGTGCATGGGCCTGGATCCAGACAAATGCACAACCAGACAAATGTTCCACCCATTTCCTGGCAGAATGAGTAGCCCCAACTTCACTGTTTCATTCATTCAACACAACAAATGTCACCATGATACTTCCTTGATGGGACCCCTGATCTGGGGCACCCAGATCTCATGAAGCCTGGGGTTAGTCAATCTGCAAGGTCACAGAGTCCCAGGACCAGAACCAGACCTATGGTTTAAGAAAACCTCACCTCTTAGTGGGAGAGCCCTTTGGAGCCAGACCCCTAGAACGGGAGTGGGCGCCCTTCCCTAGGGAAAGCTCAGGCTTGGGATCTCGACACACATACACCCCCCCCTCCACGGGTGGCCCTGTGGGCAGGAACCTGCTTTAATGAAAATTTAGCCCTGCCCCACCCCCTTACCTAGCAAAGCTTAATTTGAAGCTTAAAAAACAATGAAGTTAATTTTTAAAAACCTTTCATTGAGTTCCATGAGACCCCTATTAATTTTATTGTTTCAATAAAGCATTTATTTAATTGTCTCCAGAAGGGCGCTGTTAAATGCACAGATGTTACCTGAGTCAGAAGGGAGGGAACTGGGAGCGCTTTTTTTTCACCCTCTCCTGTAGGCACATTAGCGGGATTCTGTTATTGGATTAGCTGATTGTCACCTTAAAAGTCACAAAGTACAGCCCTGAGGGAGAGACACATGGCAGGTAGATTCCTGGGAAGCAGTTCACCACACAGTTGCAGGAAGCAGGAAGCCAAGCTCATGATAAAGAGGCTGAGTTTGGCTAAGACCGGAGAAGATTTCTTTCTGCTGATGAGGAGACATTTGTTATTTAGCCTCTGGCACAAGGCTGATATCCCAGGGGAAAAAAACCCAAAGGAGAAGCACATTACTAGAGACACAATGTTCAAACCATAGGAGGAGAAGGGCTCAGCTTGAGTTGGCAGAAGTTCTCTGGAATGTCATGTTCAATCCATGCACAATTATTTAGTACTGAGACCCTGCTAGATGCTGCCACTACTTGGAGATTTGAGCAAACAGCAGCGAATAAAACAAAAGACCCCGATCTCATGGTGTTTACAGTCTAATGAGGGGAGAGACTGACTCAAAAAAAATGAAAACATAGCAAACATATCAAGATGAATTCAGGCAATGACAAATGCTCTGTAGACAGAACTGAGTCAGGTGTTAGAGAATTGTCAGGGGGGGGGCTTGTCTGATGAGATGACATTTGAGCCCAGACTTGAATATACAGAGAAGGAGCCACAGGAGAGTCTGAGAGAAGAGCTTTCCAGGCAGAGGGGACAGCAAGTGCAAAGGTCCTGGGGCCCCATTTTGAGAGAAGCTTTATCAAATGAATAAGTAACCAGAGGAACATGCTGTGGGAGAGGCCCAGGAGATCCTTTTACACCAAGAAGATTTCAAGAATTCACCCAGGACAGAGACTCATCGTCCATGTTTGGGTCCCTAGTCATTTGCTTAATGTCTAGCACAGAGTAGGTGATCAGTAAATGTAGGATTGAAAGGGGGAAAGGAATTAGAGGAAGGGGCAGACTGAACATTTAGAGGGAACTTCATTTAGTCAGATTACTTTTTAATTCAACAGCCAATTAAAGGAGAAAGAAGGAGGAGGGGGAGGAAGAAAAGGGAGGGGAGGAGGAGAAGGGGTCGAGAGCTCAGATTATATTCTAGGTCATTCATTATCAAGCTAAGGAGGCTCAGAGGAGGAAGGCCTGGGGATATACATCTAGGTCCATCTAGGAGACCAAAGTGTAGCTGAAGAACTAGTAACACCTCTAAAATTATTATAAGCCCTGCTGGTTGTGGGATGGAAATCCTGTGAAATTGGACTGTGATGATCATTATACAACTATAGATGTGATAAATTCATTTGAGTAATAAAAATAAATAAATAAAAATTTTTAAAAAATAAATAAAATTATTATAGGCCCTGCTTTAGAGCTTACAGAATGCTCTTGCATACATTTACTGTTTCAAACAGCCTTGTGAAATAAAAAACAACATTAGTCAATATTTAGCTAATTGTCTCTAGGCCATAGCGCCATGCTAGGCGATAGGGATTTACCAGGAGAAAAAAAAATCAAACAAGGCTCCCCTTTCATGGAGTATATAGTCCAGAGTAGACAGATTTCAATCAACTGACACAAATGAGAGGAAGGACAGCCACCATGAGTGCTGCGATGGAGCACAAGAACCCATACTAGGGGTGGTCAGGGAAAGCTTCCTGGAGGAGGTGTCAAGAGCTGAGCTCTAAGGACGAGAGGAGTAACTAGGCAAAAAGGGGAGACACAAGGGTTCCGAGCAGAGGGAAAGAGCAAGGTGCAAATGAAGAGCAGGGGAGGGTAAGAGGGGCTCAGCAGACACCAGGAGGCAGGGCATAGTTAAAGGGGAATCAGGAGCGGTGGGCAAGGCTACGGTCGGTATGTGGGGCCTCAGAAAACATGAAAGAAGCTTTGTTTTTGGCCTTTCTTCCTAACTGGAAGTCAGTGAAGGTTTTAAGCGATCTTCAAATATTTGAAGAGCAGTCCTGAGGGAGATGGTTTAGATTTACCGCAATTAAATCCTGTCTTGGCTACCTATAAGAAGGTGTGCTTTGGAGTTCTCACATGGCTCCACAGGTTGAGGATCAGGCATTGTCACTGCTGTGGCTCTGGTTATAGCTGTGGCGCAAGTTTAATCCCTGGCCTGGGAACTTCCACAGGCTGCAGGTGCAGCCAAAAAAAAAAAAAGAAAAAAAGAAGAAGGTGAGCTTGTCCCTCATGGGGGTGGGGGTTAGGGGGTGACTGGGCAATTCCATTGTCAGGAAGGAGTTCTACTTTGGCCAGGAAATGGGGCAGGATCAGTGGCTCCCTTTTATTTATCCTGCTGCCCCACAAACCCTAGATTTTTTTAGAGTCTGCCTCGCAGGTTACATTTACATTACATAATTTTCCCCCTGTTTTTCTTAATAAACAACCGATGTCACTCATCAGACAATGAGTCACTCGAGAGACGCAAGGCGTGATATAATTCTGGCCACAGGCAAAGAAAGTCAGTTTCCTTTGGGCAAACCTATCATGAAGTATTTAGGGTTAGGGTTAGGGTTAGGGTTTTCTGGAATTTTGACAATAGCTACCCCCTCTCCCTAATACATTTACAGACTCCTGAAGATCTTTGGAGTCCTATTATGTGATGGTCACAGCCAAGGTATCTTCCAAGCAGGCGACCCTCTGGGTCATGAGGCATAGCCTTCTTGTGGTCAGGCATTTGGGGAATGAGCAGTGGATGTGAACTAAAGTAGTCAGGGAAAGCTTTTGGAACAAGAAAGCCTGGAGATGGGCCATGAAGGACCAGCCAGCTTCAGATAGGTGTGGAAAGGATGTCATTAGGCAGAAGGTGCAGAGGATGGTCTGAGATGAGTAAAGCAACCAGCCAGGCTGCAACACAGAGTCAGGAAGCACTTGTGGATACAAGAATAGAAGAGGTAGGTTGCAACCGACTCTAAACGCCAAGCCAAATTACTCTCCAAATGAGGGGGAATCATCAACGATTTTAGAACAGGAAAATGATGTGTTGGAAGCGGTGTTCTTGGCAGATGGACCTGGTGCCCATACATGCTCTGAGGTGGGAGGAGAACATCGAAGGGACCCAGTCAACAGACCAGATGTGCAAGGAAGTGCCTGGACTGGGGAGGATGGCAGTGAGGAAATAAAGGGGCAAATCCAAGAGATTTTTTTTTTTAAGGGCAGGACTTAAATTTGAGTTTGGAAGCAGCAAAGAGACCAAGGTGTCCTGGAGCCTGCTGGTGCAAAATGAGACAGTCATCAAGGGAAGCTCAGGGATGGGGTGGGGTGGGGTGTGGGGGGAGGGGACAATGACCACCTGTGCTATCTTAGGGCATCTTCACACACATTGCCCTTCGTAGTTATTTCTGCAGGTGGGGATGGAGGGGCAGGCAAGGGGGCTTTTTATATCTTATGATATATAATCTCTTTTAATGGGGGGATTTTGTATAATTTTTACTTCCTTTTTGTGCTTTTTTGGAATTTTTCAAATCATTATTTTAATTCCACGCAGACGCCCAGAGTCTTGTTAACCCTTTGTAAACCACTACTCCTGGTTTGTTCCCTCTCCCTCACAGAGAAAGAGAAGGAGAGAATGACTTACAGGCTCTGCTGGGCTCTCTGAAAAACACTTCAGAGGGGTTTAGTCTTAGCCCCTGAGTCTGTGGGTTTCCCTGTGGGTGGGGGATGGGAGGGCCCTTCAATGTACCTCTTTCGGTATCTTCTTCCCTCTCTCCCCACTGCCCTCTGCCCCAGCAGGGCTGCCTCTGTCCTTTAAAGACTCAACCAGCATCAGCCACGGCAGTGCTGCACTTAGAAAGATGGACCTTGGGATGTTTATAGCTGAAATCAGCCCAGCCCAGCCCAGGAACGAAACTGCGGGCACGGGACAGAGATGGAAGAGTACAGCTCTGCCGTCAGAGGCATCTGCTCTCTGTACATCAATTTTCTCATCTTGGAAATTGGAGATAATAACAGTATTTATCTCCGAGAGGTATTAAGTGGATTAAATGATGATGAAAGGCATTTAATGAGTGTACTCTATCATTAGAATTAGTAAGAACAATAAAATAATAAATCTTTATGACCAAACTTGGTGGCTCGGAGGCAAAAATCACCTTATTGCACGTCTATCTTGGTTCCCACTGGTGGCATTTCTTCGCCGCTCTGCTGCTCCCTTTGACGGGCACTTTTCTTCCCCAATGAAGAGCTGAGAGGAGACTTGAAGCAGGGCCGGAGTTGCTGCTGCCTGATTTCATGGTGGTCTGCTCTGCCACTTACGATTTGTGTGACATTCAACAGATTCCTTAATCTCACGAGCCTCAATTCCCCCATCTATAAAACGGGTGTAATCATACTGACCTCACAGTGTGTGTCAAGAGGTTAGACGGTTCCTGGCTCACAGCAGGCTCATAGCTCTCCCTGAGGGCTCCAGGTAGGGGCCAGCTCTTCCCTGCCCCAGACCCTCCACAGTCTCCTTGGTCCCTGGTGGCCTGACGTGAATCTTCCCAATTACCCGGTAAGCTCCTCGGGGCAGAGGCAGGGCCAAGGCCTCTTTAACTGTGAGGAACAGCCTTCTTCCCGGGCCTGGGTCCAGGCCAGCCTCCTGCGGCAGCTGGGGAAGAGAGAGAGAATTGTCAGCCTTCTGGAAGCCCGGGACCAGATGTACAAACTCAACAGCCCCTCTTTCTTCTTCTTCTCTCTCTCCTTTCCAAACCACAGTCCTGGGGCTGCTCAAAAAGAACTGATTCTTTCTATTTGACCATAGCCTGGGAGAAAAGTTGTCCCATTGACTCCGGGCATTTGGCTTGGTCAGAGAATATGTGATTTGTTATATCTGATCACCTGGCCCCTCTGCTCCCAGTTCCATCCCTCTCCCCTGCAAAGACCTCTGGACAAAGGCAAAGGCTTCCCCTCTACCACCCTCTGCCACCGGAGTCTACCCATCAATCATTGATCCAATGGCCAACTCTTCATCCTTCTACCTGCCTCTCCATCTGCTCAGGGGACAGAGCCCCTAATGTTCAAAGCTCACTGTTCTCCCTCCTTTAATGGGTCTAAGACAGAGTCTTGATTCTGGCCAGGGTCCAATGCTGAGGCAGCCTCCTCCCTCCACCCCCCAGGTGATGGCTCTAAACAGGTACCTCTCAGCCTTCTCCATCCCCAGCCCCGCCTACCCGCAGCTAGTCAAAGGAACCAGTGAAGGAGGAGGACGCACAACCCAGACAGCCAGGAATAGGGAGAGAAAGAGAAGCTGTTATGGAGCATCTGGCTGGGCTGGTAAGTGAGGCTCAGCAGGAGAGAAGGGGAGGAAGAGAGAAGCTGGCTCAGGGAGAGAAACGGGAACCCAGATCAGGAGGCCGGCGCAGAAGAGCTCTGCGCTCACAGGGCCTTTTAGCTTCTGGGGTCCTGGAGGGCCTCACTCTCTGACAGGGTCATGGAGCCAAAATGGCTCAAGTTCCCATGTTGAGACCCAAGGAGAGGAACTAAGCTCTTTTCCAGAAACAAGTGGCAAGGTCTCTCCTGAGCCAAGGCTTTCTCTGTCTTTGTCTGGCTACCCTCCGCGGAATTTAGGCAGTTTTCTCTCTGTCTCTGTGTTTCTGCATCTCTGTCTATCTTTTTTCCTCTCTTTCCTCCTCTCTCTGCCCTCATCTCTGTCTCAGATCATTTCTTGGGGACTCTGCCTTGGGGCTCCCGCTCTCCGGTGTGTAGGAAACCTGACCTTCATCATCTGTTTTTTATATTTTGGAAACGTCAGCTTCACTTCCTACCTGAGGGAAGTGGGGGTGGGGAGCAGGCTGCCTGGCTCCGCCCCCTCCCACCCCCACTGTCTGTCCCCTCCCCCAGCTCCTTGCCCCAGGGAGGACAGATCGAGGCCTTCCCCACGCACTGGTCACAGCAGCCAAGAATCAGGCCTTGATTCGCGGTCTTCTCTCTGCAGCTCCCCACAGGGTGGGGGAGGCTATGAGGCCTCTTCTGATAGACCGCTGGTTTGCTGATTTGGGGAAAAGTGAAAATTCCAGACACACAGAGAGTCCAGGAGGTTGAGGGATTTCACCGGTGGAAACCAGTACGGAAAGTAGTTAAAGTCATTTCTGCCCCTAGGCAGAGTCAGAGTTAGTTGTCTAACCTGTTGTCACAGATGGTAATTTGTTTAATACTATCATTCATACCAGCTATAGATTATACATACTGAGGGCTTCCCCGGTGCTAAGACATTTTCATGTCTTTGCATTTCATTCACTCAACAACTTTAGGGACGATTATTATCTCCCATTTCCTTCATGAGCAAACTAATACTCAGAGAGGTTAACTAACTCACCCAAAGTAACTCAAACAATGAAGTCTGAATCCAGGCTTCTTGGACTCCAAGTCCCAAGCTTTTCGCTCTGTATCAAGGTTACCAAGACCCGAGAGATATATTTTGTACATTTCCTTTTAAAGAAAATAAATCCACAAAACTCTTGAGAAGAGACCTTGAAGATTGCAAGGACCCACGTATCCCCGTTGGAGAAGTATTGTAAGTCCTCATTTTCTAAGAGACCTTGAAGAACCAGCTGGCAGAGATTCCGGGGAAAGGCTACAAGCAGGCATTGCAGGAAAAGGACCTGGGAGGGCCACAGGGGAAAAACGCTAATGATGGCTGCAAGTCAGGAGACAGTGCAGCCAGCAGGCCGGGGGAGTCTGGTTTTGTGCAGGAAAATGAAAAGGGAGGCCCGGGCTACGTGGAGGCCTGGAGCCAGCTCAGAGAGGCCTGAAGTCCCAGCTCAGTTTATCCTCCAGGTTTTTGAGCAAGGAGAGTGATACCCCAAAAGTAAGTATTTGAGACTCAGGCTGGAAGGAAATGGTAGCCAATAAAGAGGGCTGAGGAGAAGTTGGGATTGCAATCCAGGGAACCTAGGATGATCTGACAAAACATGCAGAAAGACATGTGCTAGAAGACACTGCCAAAGAAATGCAGCATCTTGGAGTTTGGGCCATCTTCCTAAGGATTGCTGTCTAAGTTGGTGTTTGGGTGCTATGGGGTGTGAGGGGCAGCGGGAAGAGCTGGAAAACACTGTGTGTCTGGAGCACTGAGCCCGCGCGCTACCTGGCTGGTCTGAGTGCCACTGTGGCCCAGCATGAGACTGAAGGAGGACGGTCCTGTGAAGATGGCAGTCAGCGCTCTGAGCCACACGTGGGCCTGAGGGCCCTGGCCCAGGAGGCCCAGGCTTCTGGCCTGGCCAGGTCTTTGGGGCAGGGCAGATGGGTAGTCTGTAGGTCTGGATCCTGAAGCAGAGTTTCATGTCTTTTTCAATGCTTTGAAATGATTCCACTCCTTGGGTGGCAAAAAAAAAAAAGCAAAAAAAAAATTTGGTTAAGAACTCAGAAACTGCCAATTCAGAAACTCTAATCTGTTCAAAAAGTTCAATCCCCTTTTTTCAGAGGCCAAAAACCTATTTCCGTCAAAGATTGTATATGTCTGTGTGTCTGAGAGCTGGCAAGGGAGACAGAGTGAGTGTGAGAACGAGAGCTGAAATGCCTTTGTTCCTGTATGTGGGGCTACTGCTCTGTGGGCTCACGTGTGTGCCTTGTATGTATATACATTCAGGCCTGTTTCTCAGGCCCTGTGTGCACTGAACTTTCAAACCATAACAAAAACACTGAAGCTTGGCAAAGATATCACAGGAATAATTATCTAATTTCAGAACATGTTATTATAATACCTACACGATGTGTAACGAACTTAACAATGTTCACGTTATATTCACCAACGCTGAGTTAGAGACCCACAAGGCCACGTCTTACCTCTGAGGCTTCTCCAAGACCCTAGAGCGGAGCAGGCCCCAAAGAAAACCCTCGAAGGAATATTTCCCTCCCCCCTGCCCCAGCGGCTTCTTTGTGGATCAGGAGGTTTAGCTGATAGAAATGACACGATCTCTGGAAAGGGGGCAGAGTCTATCCTGGGATGGCAGCTCTGTCCTCCCAGAATCCCCGTTCCTCCCCAACAGAGGAGCCCCTGGAACTGGTAAGGAAATGGCCATGTTGAGGTCACAGAGGCAGAGAGGCTTTCCCTGACTCAGCTGTGGGCCAGGGGGGGGCCTCAAGGCTCCCCTCTGCCCCAGGGGGCTGGATTGGACTGTGGCTGAGTGTGAGGGGAATGTTTGCTGTTTGCTGCTGCTCCCTGTTGACTTTAGCCAGTAGCTCTGTTTACAAATCCAGGTTGGTTTTCCCAGCACAGTTAATTAGACCAAAGACATCTGGTGTGAGGACTGGGGAGGGCATCTGCTCAGAGCCTTCCCCCCACACCCAGCAGCCAAGGGCCAGAGCAGGGCAGAGCAGCTAAACAGGACCAGACCAGAAGCCACCAAACCCGAGGTCCTCGGGAGAACTATGCCTTTTCTCACTCTGCCCTTTCCATGCTAAGTTAGACTGGACCCCACTCTCTTAGGGGAAGCCTAGGAGTCAGGGCTGGATTGCCCCTACATCAGTGGGATCACAGGCTGGAGATCAAGGACCTTCCAGGTCCAAAAGAACTGGACAAGCTTCCTGTTTCCTCTTCATCACAGAGACTCTGCATTCTGTTGTAAGGCCTGACCTCTTCAGCTTCCTGGAGAAAAGATTTTTTTTTTTTTTTTTTTTTTTTTTGGTTCTCCACCTCTTCCCTGACTCCTCTCCAAACAATCTCTGACACTGAGGGGAGGGAAGGAAGGTGGCTAGGTGGACAGTTCTAAGGCGGTGGGGAAGTGAAGTGGAGGGCTGGGAGGGGGAGGGGCAGCGGCTTATCTCTCCCAGGAGGGGGGAGCTCACTCCAAACAACTAATGCACTGGCGTGTGAAAGCTCCTCAATTAGCACTAATGATGCAATCAGGGAGGGAGGAGGAGGGACCAGAAGTTCTGGTAGAGTCAGCACCTACTTACACTCACGATACACACTCCCTTCCTCGAACACAGGGGCCCTTTCAGACACACTAATGCACACACTCCGCAGACAATCTGAACCACGCATGTCCGTGGGCACAAATGCACTCTTTGCCCAAACTACTAGCACGCATATGGTTCGTGATCCGCTGCTGACCCCGTCTAACTGCAGGGTCCCAGAGGAGGGATTCGATTTGGGGCTTCAGGGACAAGGAAAATCAGAAATCAGAAAACAAAACAAAAAACTGGTAGAGGAGGTTAAAGAGGCCATCTCCGAAAACTCCATGATTTTTCCTCTGATCCCGGAGTTCCTGTCCCACGCGCGCTCGCAGGTGCCAGCCCCTCAGCTCCAGCCTTCCCCTTCCTCCGCGCCAGAATCCAAGACTGGGCGAGGAGCTGCCACCCGCAGCTCCACCCCTGCGCCGTCCGCCCCAAGGCCCTGGGTCGCCGAGAGGGCGCACTGGGATCACGCGGATCCCCAGCACCCGGACCCAGCGGCTTGTCCCCACCGGAATCCGTTACCCGCCGGCCTCGCCCCTTCGTCTTCTCCCCCACCCTGCCCAGCCGGCTCCGTTAGCCGCTTCCCGGTCCCGTTATTCGGCCACCCCAGCCCCGTTATCCACCCGAGCCCCCGCACGTCCCGGGGCCGCCGCCGCCCCCTCCCTTTCTCCCCGGCCGGAGCTCGGGGGCCGCGGGCTGGGCAGGGCGGGAGCCGCCTCCGCGCCGCTTCCCAGGCCGGGACGGCCGCGGGAGGAGGTCCCGCTGTCAGTCAGCGGGGAAGGCCGGGCCGGGCGGCCGGAGGGGGCGGCGCCGAGGACGGGCTCGGGCCGGGAGCTGGGAGGCGGAGGCGGAGGGGGGCGGGGGCGGGGGCGGCTCCGGGCCTTATAAGCGGCGGGGGCAGGGCGGGAGGGAGGCAAGTGTCAGGCCGATGTGCCGCCCGCGAGGGGCCGGGGCCGGGGTCGGGGCAGCCGGGGCCATGCGCGCAGGCTGCGCAGGGAGCCGGCGGGGCGCTGAACGGAGCCGCCTCGGAGCCTGAGCCGCCCCGGGCCGGGGCCGGGGCCGGGGAGCCGCGCGGGGCCGGCCGGCCAGGGGGGAGGGGAGCGATGCGGCGCCGGCGGGCGGCGGTGGCCGCGGGTTTCTGCGCCTCCTTCCTGCTGGGCTCGGTCCTCAACGTGCTCTTCGCACCGGGCTCGGAGCCTCCGCGGCCAGGCCAGTCCCCCGGGCCCTCGCCAGCCCCGGGCCCGGGCCGTCGCGGGGGCCGCGGAGAGCTGGCCCGGCAGATCCGAGCGCGCTACGAGGAGGTGCAGCGCTATTCCCGCGGGGGCCCGGGGCCCGGGGCCGGCCGGCCAGAGCGGCGGCGCCTGATGGACCTGGCTCCAGGCGGCCCGGGCCTGCAGCGTCCCCGGCCCCCGCGGGCCCGGCCCCTGCCCGACGGCGCCCCGGGCTGGCCCCCAGCTCCCGTTCCGGGTTCCCCCGGCCCGGGCCCGCGACTGGGCTGCGCCGCGCTCCGCAACGTGTCCGGCGCACAGTACGTGGGCTCCGGCTACACCAAGGCCGTGTACCGGGTCCGCCTGCCCGGCGGCGCCGCGGTGGCGCTCAAGGCGGTGGACTTCAGCGGCCACGATCTGGGCAGCTGCGTGCGCGAGTTCGGGGCGCGAAGGGGCTGCTATCGGCTGGCGGCCCACAAGCTTCTCAAGGAGATGGTGCTGCTGGAGCGGCTGCGGCACCCCAACGTGCTGCAGGTACGAGGGTGGGGGTGCGGGGCTGAGGGTGCTGGCTGGACCTGCCCAGGCCCGGTCACTCTGGCTGGAAGAGAACCCTTGGTCTTAGCAGATAAAGAAGCGGAGCCCCAATGATTGTGCCCAGGTTAAACTAGGGGCAGGACCCGGACCATGGCAGCTTCTCGGTACCCTGACTCTCACTCCTGGCTCAGTGTCCTTTTACAAAGGGTCTCCCGTATTTCTCAGCTTCCATACCGTATCTCTTGAAGACAGGCCAGTACAGAGGGTCCCCAAACTCGAGGGTGGAGGTCCATTAGGACTTAGGACCCTGCTTCTGTCTGAAGCTAGGGTGTTGAGCACCAGAGAAATGACCCCAAATCAAGACATAAACAGAGGTCATCCCTGAGCAGGGATCCCAACTGAAGTGATAGGGTCCCCTTTCTTGTTGGACTCTGAACCCCACTTCTCTCAACTTCCAAACAGTGACTTATCTAGCTTTGAAGTTGGGGTACGACAGCAGTGGATTTGGGAAGAGCTAGAAAAAGACCAGGCTTGATTCCAAGAGAACACCCTCTACCCACCCAGGAGCCACTGGAAGGACCCTTGGGGACTGGAGTAGTAGTCCAGGAAACACATAGCCCTTCCCAGAAGAGACGGTGGGGTCCTCCAGGTCTTAAAGTATGCTTGGGAACCACTGGGGAAGCCTCAGGGTCCTAGCTCAACCCTCAAGGGACAGGCTGAGGGCCTGAGGGTCTGAACATTACATTATCTGAGCAAATGTGGCCCAGAGGGTGGAAGATTGAGAAGGCCAGATGCTCAGGTTCCTACTCAATGAGACTCTGTCTCCTACTCACTGGTGGGCAGAGGGGAAAGATGAGACCCCGCCTTGTCCGTTCTGGGCTAGACAAGTGCGGGGCCTCTCCAAGTCCCAGCCCAGCCCAGCCCAACCCTAACACACCCACTTCCTCCTCTCCCCCAGCTCTCCTCATCTTTGAGTCTGCCCTAGGATCAGACACACTGTTCCCTTTGCACACTTCTGAGTAGTCTGAAAGGGGAATCCCTGACTGTTCTTGGCCCCGTGAACGGAGGGTGTGGGCTGACTCCTCAGCCGAGGAACCTGGCCCACACCTTCCGCTCCTAAACCACTCAAATTAACCTTTCTGCACCCAGCAGAACTAACCAGAAACCTAGGACTTCCTCCCTCCTTTCCTCAGGAGCGAGATGGACCTCAGGTCTGGGTGGGCGTTGCAGAAAAGAAGAAATAGGCCAGGGAGCTATTTATACCACAGCAGACTCCCAGTCTTCCCAGGCCACTCCAGCCCTGGCCAGACACCTGTGGACTGGGTCCTGGGCCCTGAACTGATTGCAGAAGGTCAGGTAGAGCCAAGAGTTGTGAGCAGTTGTGTCTGGTTGCGCGACTGACACTGTGGAGCTACAGGGAGTGAGCGGCTGGTTACGTGGCCATTCTAACTGGGAGGATCTTGTTCTCTTTGCTTCCCAGGGGCTCCTGGGAACTTTTTGGAAACCCTGGAGTGTCAGCCAGATTCTGAGGCAGTGGAGAAGGTCTTAAGTGTCTTAGCAGGATATTAAGTGTTAGTTAATTGACTCAAGACCCCTCCCTTAGGACAGATTCGAGGTTTGATGTGCTTGCCTGTCTCTTAAGGAATGTCAGGCCCCTGGCCAATGCTGAAGGTGCCAAAAGAAAAAAAAAAAAAATTACAACTGAATAGTGTTCACCCATTTCCTCTCTAGACCAAACTCCATCTGTCTGGGGTTGGCTGTGTGACTCTTACAAGGTCGGAGACCAGAATTAGTTGCCCTGGAACATATGTTATAAAATGGAGAGGGTCCCAGGTCCTTTGACAGAAAGAGGGAAGGTGAAAAGCTCCCATTATGGGGACAGAGAGGTACCTCGGTATGAATTTAGGGACTGTTTTGTGGTGGGTCGCCTACATCCGTCCCCCAACTCCCAGGCCGGTGTCCCTCTGGCTTCTTCAGCAGTGTCACCTCTGCTGCCAGGGAAGACCCTGCACTGGAGGCTTCATTTGGGGTGTGCCAAGAACTAAAATAATGTTGTTTTAATACCCCTTAATCAATGTAAAATTTCAAAATCCTTCGACGGCTGAACTGGGGAGGAGCCAGCTAATGTTTCCCACTCCCCGAGGCTGCCCAAGGCCCCCTCCCCATCTCAGGCAGCCCCAGCATTGGTGCTGTGGTTCTAATAGAAAAGGCCCAGGATAGCATGTCCCACTGGGCACTTCCCAGTGCATGCTCTGGTCATTAGGGACTGCCTGGCCGAGATCTCTCTATCTTCTGTGACCCCCTCCCCAACCCACCCTCTGTCTCTCTCACTCACACACACACTCCCTCACGTGACTGAGGTCTCTATAGTCCAGGGTCAAAGGGCACAAGGGTCTTCCCTCCCCTCCACCTCTGCCGTTCCTGGGGCCTCAGGCCTCAGATGGGGCCCCAGGCCTGCTTGGGCCCTGATTCTGGCCCTGCTAGAGTATGTTTCTTCTCCGAATGAACAAAAGATGGGACTGAAATGCTCAGCCTCATGCTTCCTGGGGGGGTTAATGGTGTCTTTTTATTTTTTCCTGAGGGGTGTTGATTAATACCTCGTTAACAGCGCATTTAACGACCTCCGGGTGTTTAATAACCTTCAGAAGTTTCCCACAAAGGCTCAGACTCTGGGCAAGAAAATGAGAACCAGGCCCCAGGGCTGCTCTCCTTACCTCCCCACCCCCACCCCTGCCCCACTGGGGTCTGGGGCCTCCCTAGACTGAGGTGGGGTGAGGGAGGTGGAGAAGGAGGGATGAGGAGGGCACCTGGGATTGCCCCCCGATCTCCCAAGTCACGGCCCTAGTGACACTGAGACGTGCCTTCCCGCATGCCAGCTGGACTGAGGCAGCTGGCTGCAGGGAGGGGGAGCTGAAAGGGCTCTCCTGGGATGGAAGGGAGCATGTGAGGGCCCGAAGTGGAGCTGGAAAGGGTGGGAAGGGTGACAGTATGCAGGAACATGGAGCCCAGGGGCTCGGCTCCCCCGCTGCCCCCCCCCCAATCATGCAGCTCTCCCCTCTCCCTCCTCTGACCTGGACAACTCCGCCTTTGTGTTCCTACCCCACAGGGTCCTGGACGTTTTGAGCACTGCCTGATCCCTAGCTGATGTGCAGTGTGGTAGGAGAGGCTGGGAGAAGCAGGGCTCTCGCTGGATGCTGGTTTAGGTGTTAGTGACAAAGTCAGGCTGTGCTTCCTAGAAGCCCCTTGCCAGCTGAGCTGTACCAAGCCCTCCCCCAGATCGCATGGAGTGACCAGGCCCTCAACAAACTGATCTTCCCGGGGAACCTTCTCTTAATTCCACCCCCCCCACCCCCGCCGCCCACCAACTATACAGAGAACACCCATGGAGGTGTCCCTTCAACACTGTTCTTATCCACACTTGGTACCAACCCCAAGGGAGACTGCTTTTCCTCCAGAAAGACTAGAGCAGAGGAAAAACGAAGGTGCCAGAAAACGGAAATGATGCAGAAAAGACAAGGATGAGAGCGGGGGTCGGGGGGGAGTATAATAACCATTTGCTGGCTTGTCGATTAGCAAATGGTTGGTACTCTTGGAAAGAACCAGGCTGTGGAATCAGGGTGACATCAGTTTGAATCCCAGCTCTTGCATTTTGTAGCTGTGTGACCTTGTGCAAGTAACTTATCCTCTCTGAGTTGGTTTCCTCACACGCGAATTGGAGATGATAATAATAGTACCTACTGTGCCCTTTTCAGGTTATTCTAAGAATCAGTGCATAGAAAACAGTTAGTGATTAACATATGGTGGCCAGACCTGCCCATTTATCTGAGTGGCCAGAGGTAAGGGGCTGATGGAGTCAGTAGGAACCTAGGCTGCTGGGACAGAGGGCAGGCTTCCCAGGCAGTGTTGCTATTCTGAGCTGAAGCAGAAACCTAGGGATGGGGTGGCAGGGGCAGGGTGGGGGAGAGTCTGACAGCCCAGCCCGTCCCTGTCCCCACCCCCACCCTGTGACCTCATGACCTGCCTGGGCCTCTTCCAGCTCTATGGCTACTGCTACCAAGACAGCGAAGACATCCCCGACACCCTGACCACCATCACGGAGCTGGGCGCCCCTGTGGAAATGATCCAGCTGCTGCAGACTTCCTGGGAGGATCGATTCCGAGTGAGCAGGGAGGCGGGCCAGGGCCCTGGGCTCCTCGCTGGGATGGTTCTCCCTTAGAAGGCCAGCCCTCCAGAGCAGCTTGGACTCCTCCTCAGTCGAGGGAGAGGGAGAGAAGAATGGAGTGAGGCTGACTCGGCCATCGGCCAAAGGGTTAAAAAAAGTAACAAGATAGGATCCTGATGGGTTTGTGCTCACACACACACACACACACACACACACACACCCTCAGCCTGGCTGCAGGAGGGCCAGCGTCCTGGGTCTAGAAAAGGTCTTACGGTCATCTTGCCCCTCCCTCAATTTGCATACACTGGACAGAAGCCACACAGAAGATGCAACCTCAGGGAGGAGGGGCACTATCTCCAGCCTCCCTGCCTCCCATTTCCCACTTATTCCGTGTTACCCTCAGGGTCAGAACAGCCACGGGGGAAGAGAAAATCACTGGCTTGCCGTTTAAGGCCCCAGGCCTCAGCCCTTAGTGAGCACTAGAGTCTTTAAGAGAAGGGCAACCCCTCCAGCTCAGTCCAGAGTCCCAGAGGAGGGAGCCCTGGAGCCTCCCAGAAGAGAAGCAGTGAGCAGCCCCGGTGTCTGCCCCTCAGATCTGCCTGAGCCTGGGCCGCCTCCTCCACCACCTGGCCCACTCCCCGCTGGGCTCGGTCACTCTGCTGGACTTCCGCCCCCGACAGTTTGTGCTGGTGGATGGGGAGCTGAAGGTGACAGATCTGGATGACGCCCGCGTGGAAGAGACGCCGTGTACAGGCAGCGCCGACTGCATGCTGGAGTTCCCAGCCAGGAACTTCACCCTGCCCTGCTCAGCGCAGGGCTGGTGCGAGGCCATGAACGAGAAACGCAATCTCTACAATGCTTACAGGTGACTGCCAGCCCCCACTCAGAAAGGCCAGCGAGGGAGCGTAGCGTTGGGGTGGCAGTGGGGTGGGTCAGGGGGAAGCCAGAGGGACTAGGAGGCAGCCAGGGCGGGAGACTCAGCCATGACCAATGGAGCAGCCGGGGCGGGCAAGAAGGGAACATTCAGGCTCCTGCCCAGGAGGCTAAAAATAGTCAGCTCCAAGGAGAATCTGGGTTGGGGGGTGGCAGCTGGAAGCTTCTTAAAATAGTGTCAGACTCAGAGCCTAGGGCTGGTGGGACAGGCCCTGCCCCTTCCTTCCCTGGCCCTTCACCTCTGGAAGCTCCTCACAGAGCCAAGCCATGGGCTGCTCTGACACGGGTCTGTGGGGGGATAACGTGGGACTGAGGGGTGGGAAAGTCCTGGGGACCGGATGAGGAAAACAGACCTCAGATTTCAGTTTTGCACGAAGTTACTTGTAGCCTTAGCATGTGCCCAGACCCCTACCCTGAGTCTGAATAGACTCCTTGGCACGCTCTGGGGATATACACCTTGTTGGTCGGCCTGAGGGATCAGGTTCCCCAGGCAGATTGGGGTTCTGTGCCCAGAGGCTGCACCACTGAGCCCCTGATTTCTCTCTGCCCCAGGTTTTTCTTCACATACCTCCTGCCACATAGTGCCCCGCCCTCGCTACGGCCTCTGCTGGACAGCATTGTCAATGCCACAGGTGAGCACTCCAGGGCCCACCTGCCTCCCATCACCCTGCCCCTCCCCCAGCAAGCATGGGAACAAGAATGACTCAGGATGACACACGGTCCAGAAACCCTCATTTCCCAAAGTGGCCTTCTGTGGCAAGCCCCCTCCCCAGACCACTAGTAGTCAGGGCCCAGCCTCCAGAGGGAGAAGCGGAAGGGCAGATGGCTGCCTCCCGCAGGGGCAAGTGGGAGCCCAGGTACCCTCTTACAGCCACACTGACCTCTGCAGGAGAGCTCACCTGGGGAGTGGACGAGACCCTGGCCCAGCTGGAGAAGGTGCTGCACCTGTACCGGAGCGGGCAATATCTGCAGAACTCCACGGCAGGCAGCAGAGCTGGTGAGTGGCCCCCAAAGGGACCCAGGGGCTGGGGAGGTGCGGAGCGGGTGCAAGTGTGACTGATCCCCCCTAATTGGGCTAAGTGGCTCATCTTCCCTCTGAGACTCCCTTGGGGTGACTCAGAGGCTGCCGACTGTTTAGTCTTCACATAGAGGACTTGTCTCTGACTGAGGTAGAACAACTATAATTCTGCCTTGAACTTGGGGGGTGGGGATGGGTATGGACACCTCTTGTCTGGGTGGCTGCAAACCCCGCTATGTACTGTGTGACTTCGAACAAGTTACATCTGGAGCCTCACTTTCCTCATCTGTGAATTGGGTTCAGTATTACTCACTGGCCCTAGAAAATTCTTATGGGGATTAAATGTCAGGTGAAACGTGTGAAAGCAATTAACTCGTTTCCTAGTACACAGCTGGAACACAATATATGTTTGCCTCTCCTTCCTTCCTCTTCTGGGGCTAGAAGGGCGGCTGGACGTAGAGAAGGGCTCCACTCTGAAACCAGCTAAGAAACCCCAGAGAAGAGAGAGAATTCTCATCCCATTTATGGACTGTGGTCCCTCTGCTGAGGCCCTGGGGTTTAGCCCCGTTGGCAGGGGGCGAGGGATGGGCAGCCTCCGTATTCAAGGAGCTCTGGCCAGTCTTAGGGGTGGGGGAGCCCTCGTTAGCCCTGTAAATAAAGTTTAACGAGGTGAACAATGGCTGGCTCTGTCCCTGAGGACGCCGTTTATGGGGCTATAAATCACAGCCAGCCCTGGACTTTGGTCTAGTCCCTGGTAGAAGAAGGAGGCAGGAGGGCGGGGTGGCCAGAGGCCCAGGGCTTCTGCATTATCAGTCCAGCCCTGGGGTTCCCCAGGCAGCAGGAAAGACTCTGGTGAACGGGAGGCCTGCAGCTAAGCAGCTTCCAGATCGAGGAGGTTTCAGAGCCTCTGGGGGCTCTTTCTGTGTAATGGGGAGATTTCAGATTCTTCCTCTAGCCTCTGCCCCAAACACTCAAGTTGCGGATTCCCAAATGGTAAATTTTTTTTTTTTTTTTTTTTGGTTTACATTCATTTGCATGCCTCTGAATTTCAAAAACTCGTGACTGACCCCCTATCCAAGGAGCTTGCCTAACTTCTTTCTCAAAGGCCAGGAGGAAGTGGGACCAAAGGACAGCTCTAAGCTCTTGCTCCTCCAAGTGTGGTCTGCAGACCAGCAGCACCAGAAACTGGCTGGAAATGCCAGCTCCCACGCCCCACCCCAAACCTTCTGAATCAGAATCTGCAAGATTTATCAAGATTCCTTGGAGATTCACATGCACATGGAAGTTTGAGAAGTTCTAAATGTCTAAAATGTCCTGGGCTCAGCAGGACAGCCATTGGCTCTGCGTATGTGCTTATCCTATCCCTGTGCCTGCCATCCTGTGCAGCCTGAACCAGCTGTGTGCCCTTAGACTTCGGAGATGTGTCTCCCCAAAGCCAAATCTGAGCTCTGCCCTCCCTGAGTGGTCATCCCAGTTCCACGGTGGTAGCTCCCTTCATCTCCATGCTAGGAGGACTGGGCTAAATTTCAGCTTTCACCTAGGAAATGGGTCTCAACCCTTTGAAGAAAGTGGTCCTAGCCCTCACCCCTGGGGCATACAGAGTTCTCCTTTGACCTCCATCCCCAACCCACAGAGTACCAGCGCCTCCCAGACAGTACCATCCCGCAGGAAGACTACCGCTGCTGGCCATCCTACCACCACGGAGGCTGCCTCCTTTCAGTATTTAACCTGGCTGAGGCTGTGGACATCTGTGAGAGCCACGCCCAGTGCCGGGCCTTTGTGGTCACCAACCAGACCACCTGGACAGGTGAGCCAGTGGGAAAGGACATCCTGAGGGAGGTGGCGGGACTTGAAAAAGATTGACAGGTAGTAGTCCTCCATCAGAAGCCATAAATGAGGAGTTCCCACTGTGGCTCAGCGGTAACGAACCGGACTAGTATCCATGGGGATTCGGGTTCAATCCCTGGCCTCATTCAGTGGGTTAAGGATCCAGCATGGCTGTGGCTGTGGCTGTGGTGTAGGCCAGCAGCTGCAGCTCCAATTTGACCCCTATCCTGAGAACATCCATACGTGTGACCCTAAAAAGCAAAAAAAAAAAAAAAGCAGCCAGAGGATAAGGAGGTTGAGATGCTGAAAGATGAGTGTCCTCAAGACAGTTGCCTTAGGGAGAGTGGCCCTACCTCCCAGGTGAGAAACACCGGGTCCCATTGCCTCTCACCTCTGCCCCTAGGTCGGCAACTGGTCTTTTTCAAGACAGGATGGAGTCATGTGGTCCCTGATCCCAGCAAGACCACATATGTGAGAGCCTCTGGCTGACCCTCTGCAGGCTCAGCTGACCATCCCCACCATCTGGGCTTGCCTGTGACTTGCACTAGCAGCACTGCATGTCACCTGGGCACCCTGCAGACAAGGCTGACATCCCAGACAGACCGAGGTGACCAGGACAACGTGCAATAATGCCAAATGTTAAAATGTGAGTTTACCAGTCTATGTCTGGGAGTGCTGGCTCCAGGGCCAGGAATCTTGGGGGCTGAGTGCCCCTCCCACCCTCTGGGCTGCCAGCAAGGCTCAGGCTGGTCTCCCTGTTGGGGGCTCTGCCCCTCACTGGGACAATTCTGTGGGCAGCCCCATCACTGTGTTCGTAGTGTGAGAATGTAGCCAGAGCCCCTGCTGCTGGTGCTGCTGCATGTGTCATGGCCCAGCAGGGGCCGCGCGGGGACAATCGGTCATGGAGTGTTCTCTCAGCCAAGCTCCCAACGGGAGGCTTAAAGGGATGCTCTGGGATGTGGGCGAATCTGTACCTGAGGCGGTCGCCTCTGGGCCCCCGACAGGGGGCGCTCACCGACCGGCCCCGGGGGCCTGGGGCAGAGGAGCACACAAGGTCTGAGCCAAGTCGTGGGGTTGAGGAGCAGGTAGCGGTTTGAGCCAGGACCTGGGGTGGGGGTGGGGCCGGGGCCTTTCTGCCTCATTTGCTTTCAGTGAAAGCCGCAAAGCAGCCAAAACCAGCCTCTCCCCCCTCCTGGAGTTTGTATATCCAGAAGCTTTTGTACTTCTTGTTCATTAAAATGTTTATTTTTGTAAAAAAAAGAAAGAAAGAAAAAAATCAATGAATAAAATGACATTTCACGGCAAGGATTCTTCCCAAGCCACAGTTTCTTGGGCTGATTTACTTGGCCTCAGCTATGTCTTGGGTATGTTTGCTGGGGCAGGGGTGGGGACTGGGGAGGGGTGGTGTGTCATGGAGTGAAATCACGGCAAACACTTGCGTGGGCAAAATGTGTTTTCAGGCCCTGCTCCCCTGGTCTCGTCTCCCTCCGTGGCCCTCCACGCTCAGACACAAGGGACTCCTTTCCCTAATGAGGTTAAAATTCTAGCACACACCAGCTTCTCATATACAAAGCCTTTACTCATGTCCTGATGGTGGGACATCCACCACACCAGGGGACCCTGAGCCACCGCCAGTTAGTTGGCTTTGCCTCGGTGCAGGGTTGGGCCTGGCCATCACCACCACTGCCCACCGTGCAGTGATGCACACTTTTCTTTTTCAGAGCCTCTCTTTGAGCAAGAAATAAATATATAGAAAGTGGAGAGAAAGGAAAGTCAATGGAAAACCCAGCCCCCTCTTCCTGGGTGTTGGGAGGGAGCGTCTAGCAGGGGAAGGTCCAAAGATGTTGCAGCCCAGAGTGAAGGGGTTTGAGATCACACTGAGACCAGAGAGGGCCCAACCTGGATGCAAGTCTTCTAACCTGAAATCCTGCATCTTCTCTCCTGTACTCTGTTTCTGCTTCTAGAATATCGTCAAAGTGCATAACCCTTTGAGGGCTTTTTAAAAAGAAGAACCAGACTTTAACCCAGAACCCAATTTCTTCTCGGCAGATGTGATTGGGATAATTTCTCACACATAAGCTGTCTAAGTGATTGAGGAGCCGCTATTGGCTCTGGAGTCCTTGTCATGGACGTTGCTTGGACCCTCAGGGTTATACCTCACCGCCACCTTCCCCAGCCCACACACCCCATGTCTTGCCGCTGGTTACCTGGGCTTGGTGGTTGTGGAGGGCAGGGAAGCTCAGAGCCTCCACAGAACCTCATGATTCAGCCAAGGTGGGTCCTGCCAGCGCTCCCCACCCTCAGTCCCTACCCCGCCAGGGAGGACCTTTGCTTCCATCAGCCTCCAGACCCCTTTCCTCAGCTGGATTCATGTGCGACCACATGGGTAGCTGTTCCCGTGTCATCCAGTGTTAGAGTTTACACTGTCCTCTGTTGCTTTCCAACTGCCAACTCGTCTGCGGGGCTCTGAGCACAGGAGAACCTCGTCACCATGCTGGGCCCAAGAGGCACCACGGGGCTGGGGTAGGAAGGTCTGTGGGGTCTGTGTCCTTCAGAGGGAAACAAAGGCCCTGGTTACAGTCAGCACAGAGGCCACAGAGCTCAGGAACTGCATGACTCAGTAAGCAAAGAGAAGGCTAAAAGGTGAACCAACCACTGCCTCCTGAGCTTCTGGAAGTTTCCTGATGAGGGATTCACTGGCCCATGGAGAGGAGCAAGCTCTGGCCTCCGTGAGGTATGATTGTCATTCCAATTTTACAGACCTGAAAACTGAAGCCCAGGTCACAGCTGCTAAGGGGTTTAGTGAGCGTTCAGATCCAGCCCTAACTTCTAAGCCTGTCCCAGAGAGAGAATCTAAGAGTCAGGGAGCCCATATCCAGTTTGCCTGTGTGCCAAACTCAAATGGAGGCCCAAGGCACACAACATCTTGTTTAGAAAGACTCCCCGCAGGTGGCTAAAGGGATGGTAAACAGCTTCTTCCTCAGTGAGTGAGCCTTGCTTCTGAACCTTTAGCTGGGGAACAAAAACAGCCAGGCTCAGTCCTACAGCGCAGAGAAGGGCATTTGCAGCTGGGGGTCTAGAGAGGGTGGAGTGAGTAACAGCCAGAGGCAAAGTCATCCCACCCCCAGATGGCCGTTTACTTGTCACCACCTGTCTCCCTGGAAAACATTCAGTTCCTGGGAAAGTCTTGTCCCCTTCCTGCGGAAGCCAGACCCATACCTGCCCGCCCCAAATTCTATGTTCTTTCCACTCCACTGCACAGCCAGCAACGCCCAGGTCTGGTGCATGGAAGAAATGCATTCACCCAACCGAAGCATCAACAGAGGAGAGAGGTGGGTCCTTTCCAGGGCTGGGGCGAGGGGCCGGGTAGGAAGCAAAACGAGAGGACCTGTGTTGCTATTAGTCCCCCAAGAGACTCCGGAGTAATTCTGGCCAGCCTTTCTGCTCACCGTGTGATCTGGGCTGTGACAATTCCCTGAGCCTCCATCTCCTCATCTGCAAATTTCCGATTTATGATATCTGCTTCCCAGGAGCTTTATGGGAATTGAATAAAATCATGTACATTAAGGTCTTAGCCAGTGTCAGCAAACAGTAAGCACTTAGGAAAAACTGGCTGAGACTGTCATTGTTATCGTAATGATGGAGCTGAGCTCTCCAGCTTCATCCTCAGCCTGGCCTACAAGAGTATCCAGGGCAGCTGGGAGGACCGAGGCACCAATGGACTGGCCCCCATACCCCACCTCCTGCAGCCCCCACCAGGGAGCCCTCGGGCGCCTGGAGGAGGTGGAGCCCGGCTCCTGGGTCAGCGCCCTGGGAGTTGAGTGTGTGGCAGACAGAAAGAGGAAGAGGATTAACATGAAAGCAGAAAATGGGATTAGGAGGCTTCAGGATATTGTGCCCCCCCCCCCCCGAACCTCTCCCCACATCCATGACAACAGCTTATGACTTTCACTCTGTGGCTTCTGGAGGCCAGAGCCTGGGAGGTTGGATGGCCCCCTGCTCCAGAGAAGAGCCGAGAAGAGCCACTCGGAAAGTGGCCTCAAAGCACGAGACTACTCAGTGTGCTACCAAAGGGCCCAGTTGCCATTACGTGCACTTTCTCATCTAACCCTCCTGGCAGCTCTGCGAGACAAATGATAGTCCAGAGAGGTGATGAGCTGGGACCCAAGCCTCTGCCATGGCTTCGGAAGCCTGTGATCCTTCCCCTCTACCCACAGTCGCACCCAGGAGCACAGCGCCCCCCCCGAACCTGAAAGATCAGTGAACCGCTCAGATCCGCCTCTTCTCTTGGGAAGGATTCCCAGACTCACACTCTGCCTGTGATGGGAAACCCAAAGGACAATTTGAGGAGACCAGGTCCACCTTCCTGGTCTCATCCCATAGGGTGAGGATGTCCCCAAGAAGCCTGATCTTTTTCTGTCTTTTTTTTTTTTTTTTTTTGTCTTTTTTATTTTGGGGCTGCACCCTCGGCACATGGAGGCTCCCAGGCTAGAGGTCAAATAGGAGCTGCAGCCACCAGCCTGCGCCAGAGCCACAGCAATGCCAGATCCGAGCCGCATCTGCAACCTATATCACAGCTCACGGCAACGCTGGATCCTTGACCCCCCAAGCGAGGCCAGGGATCGAACCCGCATCCCCATGGATGCTAGTCAGATTCATTTACACTGAGCCACAACAGGCGCTTCCAAAGCCCAGCCTTTTTCAAGCACCTGCTGAGGTGGCTCATAGAGGACTTTTCTTTCCCTCCATCAATTCCAGTGAATTCAAGCCTGTGCCACCCCTTGGGTGGAGAAAGCTCCAACTATGTGAAGGAGATGGACCACGACATTTTTTAAATTACCTCTCAAGCTTTAGCTGATCCTTGATGACCAAGTAGGGCTAAGTTCATTTTCTCCCTATTCCAGAAACCAGAGCCAGGCCCCTTTCAGCCCCACCTTTTTTAGGACGGTGATCCCTTGTCCTCCCGCGCTCATCCTACCCAGCCCCCAACATCCTCTCACTTGCCCTTTTGCTGGCCTCATTCCAGCTCCAGGGTGCAGTGACAAGACCACCCCCCCATCATTCAGGGTCCCAGCAGGAGATGGAGAGCACAATGAACATGAGATATATTACAGATGTGAGGGTACAGGGGAACCCCATGGGATAGCGCTATAACCTGGGACGAGAAAGCAGAGCAGTTAGCATCTCTACCTGAGGGGGAGAAGTGGGATCTGCTACCAGAACCCAGAAGAAGAACCTAGAAGTCAAGTGACCCAAGGACACAGCCAGACCAGATGACCTCACAAGGAGGGAACCCATCTCCCTTCATTCGCCTTCCTCCCTTCCCGCACCCCTCCATCGCCTGCCGTTCTCTCTATTGCCAAGCCCACCTTGAAGCCAGAGGGAGCTTGATGTAGGTCTGCAACTGTCAGGCCTCTAGGACAGCAGGGTGAAGGCGGGGAGAGCCGACTGGGAGGGGCAAGAGGGATACACCAAGCACTCCATCCCACTTCCTGTTTGTGCTTTTCTCGGCCACAAGGGGAGAGCAAGAGAAGAATTTTTCTTTTTTGCTCCGCATTTCTTTTTTGTTGTTGTTGTTTTTTAGGACCACACCTGTGGCATATGGAAGTTCCCAGGCTCAGGGGCTACATCTGCCACCTACACCACAGCTGAGGGCAACACCAGATCCTTAACCCACTGAGCAAGGCCAGGGATCAAAGCTGCATCCTCGTAGATACTAGCTGGGTAACCCACTGAGCCACAGTGGGAACTCCATGCCCCAGTTCCATTCTCAGATATCCAGCTATTTGTTGTTCTATTTGGATAAAGGAACACATTGAGCCCAAACCTTCAGGGCCTCCTCTGCAGCATACATTTGTATCATCCCCAAGGAGATAAAACTTGGTTCTTGGGAGATAAAAAACTATCACAATGGTTTGTGGCTCTCCAAAGGGCCGCAGTTCATAAACAGACATGCAGTATAACTGTGCTATTAAAATTAGGGGAGTTCCACGGTGGCTCGGCAGGTTACGAACCCAACTAGTATCCATTTGGATGGAGGTTCAATCACTGGCCTCGCTCAGTGGGTTAAAGATTCGACATTGCTGTGGCTGTGGCATAGGCCAGCAGCTGCAGCTCCAATTCAACCCCTAGCCTAGGAACTTCCTTATGCCGCAGGTGTGGCCATAAAAGGCCAAAAAAAAAAATTCCATTAAGGAAACAAAGTATCCTTACAGTACTGAAGGGGGGACCTAGAAAAATAGGTTAAGAAGTTAAGTACTGGATTAGAGTGACCCCAAACCCTTTCTTGGGCTGTCACTGAAAGCTTTGAATCTATCACTCATAAAAGTACAATTTATATTATTTTCTTCAAACGGATGTATACATTTATGTGTATTTCTGTACCGTTCGTAATAAAAACAAGGTGCAATTGGAATTATTTTTCACTTAACGTCTTATTCAATGTACCTTGTCCATGGTGAATGCCTTGGACCACACAGAGCTCCTGCATCTTTCTGCAGCTTCCAGCCTTTGGTGTGTATTTCCCTACACAGAAGAGCTGATATCATTGGCAAGCCAGAAGATTTCGAGGCACACTTACACTTCTCTCAAGTGATCAAGACAAAATATTTCTTGAGTGCTAGTCACCGTAACGAATAATAAAAATCAGACATAGTGCCTGCCTTTTAGGAGCGCCTCACGTCACGAGAGATGTCACAAAGATGAACTAATTCAGCAAGGTACTATATGAGCGGTGACCATAGAGCAATGAGGCCAGTTTCCAGGCGTGGCTTGTGAAAGCAAAGGGCCTGAGCATCACATCTCAGATCACCAAGGGCCAGTTAACCTGGTCCCCCAGGAGCATCCCTTCCCCACCAGGAGGCCCACTGTTAACACTTTTCCAGCCAGAGGAAGGCTTCCCCTTACTCTCTATTTCTCATCTGTAAATCCGTTCCCTTTTGTCACCCGACATTCCCCCCACATTCCCATGGCGACTCACCAGGCTTTGGTGTGGAGCCTGTCAGAGGCTCCTTGAAAGTGTAAATAGAGTGTGTCTACTGTTTCCCCCCTTATCCATACACTTCTTTGGCCCTTCAAAGAGCTCTAGTAGATTAGAGAGGCGCGATTTCTCTTCACCAAACACAGGCTGCCTTTCCACAGGAGGTGGAGTTTCTCAAGAGCTGCATAATCCAGCCCTTAGGTTCTGCTGACTCGCCTGGCATGGAAACAAAATGTGGGGCCCATTTCCCAGAAGCCCTTCTGGTGCCCTTCAGGTCTTCAGCCACGGAGGTCAGTCTCAAGAAAAAAGTTCTGATTTTGTCCCACCTCTCCATGACATCTACCTTCTTATTTCTTTGGGGAAGGACACGTAGGCAAAATAAAGCACACTTTTTTTTTGCTTTCCATTGCTGGGAGATTTAAGGCACGGTTATCCATCTGAACTGGAACAGGAGACACTAGTGAGGTTATCTGTATCGCATTTCATTTTATGACATATCACCTTGTTTACACCGCTCTTTAGGTTGTTTATAGGATATGGATTACCTTTAAATGCTCTGGTCTTGTTTAGTCATTTTTTTTCTCTCCTGTCAATAAAAAATTTTAAAGGCAGCCATTGTTCTAAGAAATGACTATTGTGCTTGCAGCACCAAGATACTTTAATCGGGAAAGACAGTTTGTCTTGCATCTCGGCCTCCCATATCTTTTTGAGCCCAGCTTTGAGGCTCTGCAGAATTTGCTGACTCCACCATTGAACTATGCAGCATTTTGCTGTTCTTAAGAGCAAATGAGTTTCTTCTTTAAACATAGGCCTCTGCTTGGCATATTTAGTACTATTTGACTTGGGTCTCAAGATAGAGCTGTTCCTGGAATGGACTTTACATGCTGAATTTTTCTTTTTTAATTACCCACACTCCTATCACATATGCTGAAGTGACCTTTTTTTTTTTTTTTTTTTTTTCCTAGAGTCTCTCCAACAATTTGCTGAGATGAAGAGATTTATACAGGGTCTTTTCGGGTTAAGAATTTATAGGTTAACTCTTTCATGTGCAAGTCATTATATAACTAGTTCATACTACTGAAAATATATTCCCAGCAAATAATTCAAAATACGGAAAGAGTCAGGTGCACACAGATGTTCCTTGCAACATTATTTAGAATAAGAGGAGTATATAGCAATATGATAAAAATGTAAATTTATAGTGTTAAAAGAAAAAAGGAGGTTGTGAACCCAGGCATATAGCTATGTAAAAATGCACGTGGAAAAAACTGAGAAAAATCCATACACCTATTGTATATAGTTGTGAAGACACACAATTTTGCAAGGATGACAAAATAATTAGGATCTTTAATTCTTCTAACCTCTTCTTGTATGTTGTTACGTTGAGTGATTAATCAGAAATGACTGCAATAAGGTCACTGTTTCAATGGATTAAAAAGGAGTAGCTCAATCTTTGTACTTAAAGTGGGACTAAAACCTCTCTCCTGGTTTGTTTATAAACTCCATTTAAATTGGACTTTGGGGGAAGTTCCCTTTTGGGTCAAGTGTAGTGGGTTAAGGATCTAGCACTGTGGTGTAGGCTGCAACTGTGGCATGGGTTCAATCCCCGGCCCAGGAACTTCCACATGCCACAGGTGCAGCCAAAAAAAGAAAAGAAAAGAAAAAGAAAGAAAGGTAAATTGGACTTTTAGAAAGTCAGTTCCACTAACTCTCTGATTTGTAAAAAGTGTCTGATGGCTTAATACAGGAGTTGAAATCACAAATGACTGTAAGATCCAGCAGGGAAGAGAGTCCATGATGCCTGGCACCATCCAGAGAACTCGGGCCTGAATGCATAGGTATTTCAAGGGAATTGGAGTTTATTGAGAGTCTCCTGATTTATGCATTTTGGCCACTTATCGAAATTCAAAAATAAAATAAGAGACGTTTGTGGGCCAAACAGAACATGTCTACAAGCTGGACTCAGCCAGCTTGGCGGCCGGTTTGTGACCGCTAGCATGAAGCCCATTTCTGAAGCTACAGCCAACGGCCTCCAAACCTCCCCCTGTTCCCCTGTTGACCCTTTCTCGGTGACTCCTGCGCCACTTCTGGCTTTTGGATGAGGGCGATGGAGGATATTAGTCCTCAAAATTATGAAGGCTTATGAATCTGTCCCTACTTGGAAGTACCTCTCTTGCCAGGACAGGAAAGGTGGTGACATTCTTCATATTAGTTTGTGTCTCTGTCTGTCACTTACATTTAGTGTGGCTGAAAGGAATGGATTTGATGCTGTTCAAATGTGCCCGTACCATCCTTGAGACCTTCAATGGTTGCCATATGGTGCCAGCTGTGCCCAGGCTCTGTTTCCAGCTTGTCGTCCCTCAGATTTGAGTGCTCACTGTGTTTAGCACTGTGTCTTCCAACACCACTACCCTGACACCAAGATATAACCCCCTCTTCTGCTCTCTCTCCACCTCCCCTGTCTCCCCCTCCCTCTCATCCCTGGATGCTCCTTTGGCACCATGACCCACCACGGAGGGACCCTCCCGGCTCTTATGCCACCATCTGCTTCTGGTCTCTCATGAAGGGGTCCAGGCAACATTTACTTCTGGAAAACGACCCTTTTTCCTGCAGTGACCCCACTGGCTTTGCCACCCAGATCTTCCCACTGTTCTCTGGAATGTTTGACCCTGGCCTTGCAGTCCTGACGCTCCAGGGCTGACCATCATGCCCAGTCCCTGCTATATCATGGACCACCCGGCCCCACAAGGTCAGTGCAATATCCCTGCTGCCCTGGGCCCCTGGCACACTGCACCAGCAAGATCGTCTAGGCATTTGTGCCTTGATCAATTAATCCATTAGCCCATAAATAAACAAATGAGTTGAGGCTCCCCAGGTAGCCTGTTTGGCTTCTATCTAGAGAAGAGCTCCCTCCTTCCCCATCTAGGACATATTGTGGTTTCAAAGGCCTATTAGTTCTTGGTTTATTTGGGCACTGCAGATACTGCCAGATGTTTACTTTTAAGAGAATTACACTGCTCCTATGACTTGGAGGAGGGAAGGGGGAACTCGGGGCTGGGGGCGGGGTGGGCAAGGCCTTCACAGCCCAGTCACTGGGGGCTCCTTCCCTCTCCCCTCCAGATGTGGCCCAGCCCCCACCCCATTTTGCCAAGTCAGCAGATCCAGACTATTCCAAGCATGGAAGACCCTGCAGGCTCCAGAGCCCAGGCAGCAGCACACATGGCTCACCATGTGGGGCACACGTGTGTAACTCTGAGGTCATGCCTGGGCTCTACCAGCCCCCGTGATGCTCTCAAGAGGGGCTCCTCACCACAGAGTCCCCTTCTCGCTTTGGCTCCCCTTTGATACAGCTCTTCCTTTGACAAGACCAGAAGGCAGATTTGCCTTTTGAATGATCTGGACCATCTATAAATGACGCTTTGGGCAGTGACGGCTGTGGTCCAACCCCAAGACTACGCTGGGAACCCCACAAAGCCTGATCTATTTTGCAGCTACACCCTGTTGCCTGATCCCATCACGATTTGCAGAGCCCAGTAGGATTTGTGGGATCTTGTGCTTCCAAGGGAAGCTGAGGCTGATAGCAGAGGCCAGGACAAATATTGGTTCTTCTCATTAGGGTCTGAAGTCATCTGAAGACATGGCAGGCAATTACATACAGTCCATACCCCTTTGATGGATGGGTCCTGCCCCCACATTTCTTTGCCACCATCATCTCCACTGATGGACAAGGAAGGCTAGCCTTCTCATTGATCCCGTCTGTCCTCCTTCTCCCTCTGCCTTCTTGGGCTCTATCTAAAGGCTGAAAATATCCTCTCTTTTTCCTTTTTCTTCCTGGTGCCCAGAAAGCAAGATGGAAAAGCAGAAGCTCATAACTAGCCCGGCTGGAGGAGCCTTGCAGAGAAGAGACCCTAGGATAGAGCCACACATATTTATTTGAGGACTTATGATGTGACATCATACAAGTCAGATTATAACTGAGTAGGCTATGGCCCATGAACTGGATTTGCTTAAGACTTCCTAGGAACTCAGAGTTCCCATCATGGCTTAGTGGTTAACAAACCCGACTAGGATCCATGAGGATGTGGGTTCAACCCTTACATCCGGCATTGTCGTGAGCTGTGGTGTAGGTTGCAGACGCGGCTTGGATCCAGCATTGCTGTGGCTGTGGCATAGGTCAGCAGCTACAGCTCTGATTTGACCCCTAGCCTAGGAACATCCATATGCCGCAGGTACGGCACCAAAGACAAAAGACAAAAAAAAAAAAAAAGGTTTCCTATGAACTCTACCCCTCCCCTATCTGAGCCATTTACCTCAAACTCAACAATGATTGCAGGGCAGACTACCCTGATAACTTTCATAAGAACTTGTTTTCCCAAGAATAGGAAGCAGAAATCAAAAAATGTTGTCTCGATATGAAACTGTGAACTTACCCAGTTCATGCCTTTATCCAGCCCCCTCCACCTCTATCCTTTGCCTTCTCCATTCCCTGGGGGGCGGGGGAGAGAGAAAAAAACATAGTATATAATTATTCAGTTGGAAACGGAAATACTCCAAATCCGGTGCTCATCCTTCCTTTCCCTCTCCCATAGTTAACACCTAAGCTGGGCTAAAGCAGGATGATCTTCGCCACCGCCTCCTCCGGGAAGCCCTTCAAAGACTCTTGCTACCCCCAGGGTCTGCTTTCCTTTCCCACTTGTTCTCATAGAGTCTCTGGCCCTTCTGAGACAGCAGACCCATCAACATAGGACTTCTATGTACACATGAGTATTCCGTTGTCCAGCTTTGTTTAACAACGTTACTACCCAGTGACTCTCCTCTCCCTGAAAACTTTATGGAGCCAAGGGGAGGGACACAAGGAAGAAGGGCCTGGGGACACACAGGGAGGAATGGGGGATGTATGGCTCTGGTGGCCCATTCCTTAAAGTGACTAGGACTGAGTTTATTCCAGCATTTTCTCAGAAAAGGAGCAGGAAATATCTAAAAACTAAGAAGTGTCGGAGTTCCCGCAGTGGCTCAGTGGTTAATGAATCTGACTAAGAACCATGAGGTTTCGGGTTTGATCCCTGGCCTTGCTCAGTGGGTTAGGGATCCGGCATTGCCGTGAGCTGTGGTGTAGGTCACAGATGTGGCTTGGATCTGGTGTTGCCATGGCTGTGGTGTAGGCCGGGAGCTGTAGCTCTGACTGGACCCCTAGCCTGGGAAGCTCCATATGCCACGGGTGCAGCCCTGGAGAAGACAAAAAAACAAAAAAAGTAAAAACTAAGAAGTGTGGCCTTAGCTTCCACCCATCCCCTGTGGGTCCCTTGATCTCAGACCAGGGACAGAGAGTTGGTGACAATAGAGAATGCTGCTGGGACATTTGGGTAGAGTTCATGGGCCACCAAGGAGGCACTTCTGGTCTAGTGGTTATGAACTTGACCTCTAAAGTCAAGCACACTGGTTCTGAATCCTAGCTCCATAAACAATGCCCTGTGGGATCTTACACAGATTCATTTATTTCATTTAGTATTGGTTTCTTCCTCTGCGAAAAGGAGATATAATAGTATTCACCTCCTAGAGTAGTTGTGAGGTATACATATAGTAATGTTGGTAAGTCATTGAGCCTGCCGCATTATAAAATATTATTATTATCTTTTACACTATTATTGTCCTGATTCTCTCCAAGAGGTCCTGAGGAAAGATCACCACCTCTCTGGGGGTCAGTGTGGCCAGGCCCATCCAGCCTCCCCAGCTGCATTTTCAGCCAGATGTGGCTCTGTATGTAGGGCAGATGAAACAGGCTTTGAGGACCGGGACCAGACTGGACCACCCATCAGGCTGGGGAAGGTGCTGGCAGGACGGCCTCAGCTGCAGCTGCTGGGCCGCCATCCAGGGTGACAGGCAGAAGGCAGTGCTCGAGGGTGTGGAAAGAGACAACAGGTGGCAGCTGGGCAGCAGTCGGCAGCTGGGGAGGCAAGTGGTGGGTCTTCTAGCATTTGGTAACAGGGTGTTTCTACCAGCAGGTGGACCACAGCGATGGGTAATTCCAGAGGGGTGTTCTGAAATCCAAGCGGGCAGGCGGCATCAAGAAAGTCTGTCAGCAGATCCCAGCACCCACCAAAGGCTACATCTGGTGGGGAGAGCCCAGGGAGAGCAAAGCAGGGCCCCAGGCCTAGGACAGATGAGTAACCAAGACAAGGCTGCAGGCCCAGGACCCTGGAAGAAGTAGCGTGGCCAGAACACAACCTCAAACCAATTCACAGGACAAGAGAAGGTCTGCATGGGCTAACAGTGGAGCAGACCCTGACCTGGTCCAGCCTGACCCCTGATCCTTGGCCCAAGCCAGGGCAATGGGGGCAGACCTGAGACTGCCATTCCCCACAATGCAGAGAGGGAAGCTGGTGGTCATTTCAGGGTAACTCAGATTTCTCTTTTATACACACACACACACACACACACACACACACATTCTCTCCATTCCAGTTTTTCTGGTTCTTGCCCTTTTGACTATTTCATCTCCCCCAGATCTTACTTGCTGATAAAGAAGAACCAAAATATGTAGAGTCAATTTTTTTTTAATGAAAAGTCCAGTCCATCAGGGCCTAACAGCTCCCCTGACAGTCACATGGCAAATGACTTGTCACCAGGTGCCTGCTCTGACCACAACTGAAAGGAACATGCCTCAGTGGTGAACAGGCACTGGACCCCAATCAAGGAAGGATGGCAAGAGGCCCCATGGCCCCTGGCTTGGGTTTGGCTCTTGCCTGTCTCTTCTTTAGGCTCAGTTAACAACTCCTCCATTAACTCTGCTCCAGACCCATGTCTTGCCAATGACCCTGAAGACTTTTCTTGAAGGCCAGGAAACTTAAGGATCAGGTTCAAGGTTCATCTATGCTAGACCCACACTCTTACAGACATGGAAACCTAACGCAGATGCATCTGTGAAGGCCATTAAGCCTCACACTTTCACATCTACCTTAGCCCCTAAGCCATATGTACACACACACACATTTATACTGTTTCTCAACCCATGCATATTCTTTTTTTTTTTTTTTTTTTTTTTTGCTTTTTAGGGCCACTCCTTTGGCATATGGAAGTTCCCAGGCTAGGGGTCAAGTCGGAGCTACAGCTACCGCCCTATGTCACAGGCACAGCAATGCCAGATTCAAGCAGCATCTGTGACCTACACCAGAGCTCATGGCAAGGCAGGATCCATAACCCACTGAGTGAGGCCAGGGATGGAACCTGTGTCCTCATGGATACTAGTTGAGTTTGTTACCGCTGAGTCACAATGGGAACTCCCGCATATTCTGAATCACTGGCTTTCAGAGTGTAAGGGCACAGCAATGGGAGTGGCCCCATATCAGGGGACCACATAAGGACAGTCGTAGAGCACCACACCCCCAGCCTCAGGGCATTCAGCCACACTGTTCCTTCACCTGTCCTGGCCGGGTGTCTTCCGGCTCAGCAAGATGGTCTAGGAGCTAGTAACCTGGACCTGGTAGGAACAGGCCCGGGTGCCTTCTCCATTTGCTCTCAGCTGCAGAGTTTGGTTACTGTGTGTTTAACATTCTGGTCCATCTAGAGCTGAGCTCTCCAGACTCCATCTAGAGCCAGCATCCAGGACTCCAGGGCTTCCTGGCTACATAAAATGCAAATGACCAGTGATGTCAGTCAGAAGAAACTGGATAGACAGAAGAGGTTACACAGGTGATGAAAGAGCTAAGACGCTACACAGGGATGCTCAGCCAATCCAGACCTGCGTGACACCAGGGAGCCCCTTCTGCCCCAGGGCTGGAGGGAGGCTGGAAAGAGAAAAAGTGAGGTCACCAGAGTCTAAAGCCAGGGCTGGCCAGTGGGAATGGCAACCACAAAGAGTCATCTGATACAAGCTGGAGCCATAACAAGATCCAGCTTCTGTCAAAGACACCTCAGGAAGCAAAGAGAAAGAAATACCCTAACATCTCCCCCACCCCATCACTTTCTAACCTGCTGCCAGGCATCCACTTGGCAAACTCACCTGGAAACCAAAGGGGCAAAGAGCCTGGGAAGCATAATTGCTGTAGAGCAGCCCATGAAGGTCAAGCAACCAGTCTGAGGGCAAACAGGCAATAGACCACTGGCCAAGACCAGTAGCCCTGGATGGGCCAGTGTCCAGTGTCTCTATTTTAGAGAAATGCTAGCTCCCCAGGAAGCAGCCTCCTCCATAATCCTCTTGGCCACACAAGACGGAAATGGGTCAGCTGTCTTGATGCCTTGCTCATGTGCACTTCCAGAAGGTTTTGTTTTATTTTGTTTTTCATTTTTGGCCACACCACAGCATACGGAGTTCCTGGGCCAGGGATCAGATCCAAGTCGCAGTCACCACCTAAGCTGCAGCTGCAGCAACGCCAGATCCTTAACCCACTGTGCCGGGCCAAGGATTGAACCTGCGTCCTCATAGATGCCAGATTCATTTCCACTGAGCCATGACAGGAATTCCCCACAGCCTCATTTCTGATCAAATGTTGTCATTTGCTAGGTATAGCATTTCAGTGTTCCTTGTGTCCTCCGATGGCCTACAAGTTCTCCATGGGCAGGAGTTCCAACCGCAGGGCAGAGTCAGCCCAGGCCACCCCTTACCATGATGCACACACCCTTTACAATGGGGGTCCTATGCAGGACCTTCCCCCTGATTACAAAGGTGCAGTGCAAAGTGAAAATATAGAGCTCCTTGTTAAACGTTATTAGAAATTTCAAGATGATCGTAACAGTGCATTGAACCAAGCAAGGGAGCCTTCTAAGTGTGGGATCCCATGCCACTGCCCTGGTCCTATGTGGTGGGAGTGGTAGCTGGCCCCCAAAGATGCCATCATCAACTCCTCTCCCCTCCACCCACATCCACTTCCACCTCAGGAGGTGGAGTCCAGGTCCCTTCCCTTGAGCGGACTAGACCGACAGAACTCAATGGAAATGACTCTTGTAATTCCATGTCATAGGCCTTGCGAGGTCTTCCTGACCCTCTTGAACACTTGCCCTTACCCAGCCGTCATGCTGGGAGAAACCCAAGCCACACAGAGAAACTATGTGTAAATCAACAACCCTCAGCTAAGCCCCCAAGCAGACAGGCAGGGTCAACCTCCAGTCAAGTGAGGGAACCAGCCTTCGCTGAGACATCAGATTGAAAACATAAGGGAAACCCCAAGCCAGAACCACCCAGCTGAGCCTGGTCAACCTATAGCACCATGAAAAACAGGTATAAATCATTGCCTTAAACTGCTAAGTTTTGGAGTTCCCATTGTGGTGAAGCAGGTTAAGGATCCAGCCTTGTCTCTGCAGTGACTTGGGTCATTGCTAAGTCTCAGGTTCGATCCCCGGCTTGGCACTGTAGGAAGAATCCAGTGTTACGGCAGCTGTGGCATAGGCCACAGGTGTGGCTGGGATTCAATCCCTGGCCTGAGAACGTCCATAGCCCTCGGGTGTGGAAAAAAAAAAAAAAAAAAAAAAAAGACTGCGGTACTACAAAAAAGATTGTGGTACTACAATAGATAACTGGAATGTGTTCCAAGGGGTGGCATTCACTTGGAATAAAAGGTGAATGTCCTGGCTTGTGTATCTTGACTGAGCTGAGCACATAGTAGGAGCTCAAGAGAGGCTGAGCACTGTTCACTGTTGGCACCAGACATGTGGACCCCCCTGACCCAGGATGTGACGCTCCCCCCAACCCCTGCGGATGTCCTTTGTGATGAAACATTTGCCATCTGGTTTCAACCTGACATCTCGCTGGCTGAAGAGGATGCGGATACTGCTGTCTCCAGAGATTCATGGCCACTTCCTCCCAGCCCATTCCGACCCTTCCCATCTCAGGAAATGAAAAGCAATTTCTCCCCAGGGCCTGTTTACCCCTAGCAACATAACAGGGTTTCAAAAACCAATCTCACAGCCAGTTCCAATATCTGTCTTCACTCTAATAATAATACAGATGCTGCACCTGCCCCCGGATTCCGTTTTCTGCTCTTGTGTTTGTTCATTTGGTTCTCCAGGATCTTCAAACATCTGATTAAATTTCATGCTTCAGATGAAAAGTTCTGAAGATGGAAGATTATCAGACTTTGTAACTTTCCTCAGCCCTCCTCCCTGCTCAGGGGATTTTTGCAACCCTTCTTCTCTTCCTCCTCACCCTCGGCCTCCCAGAAGTGCCCCTGTGCCCTGGGAGTTCCTCTTCCAGCTGCCAGTCACACTGTCCTGTCCTGGAGCCCCCGACATGGGCAGCAGCTAGAGAAGGACATCAACTCAGCTTGCAGCCCGAGGCTGACAAAAGGTGTGGTTTGGCCGAGGAGGGGACTCTGTCTATGTCAACTGGACAAAGAGGGATCTGAGATCCCGGCTACCATGACACTCCCTCCCTCCGGTTGCTATGACCACACATGTCCCTGCTTTTCATAACACCAAAACTCTCCCAAAATTCACCCCTCCTTGAAATGGGCAGATGGCACAGGCCAAAGCAAGTCACCACAGACCCAAACACTGAGGCTGGGATGTGCAACCACCGGGGTGGGAGTGGGGATGAGGAGTGGGGTTCCCCGAGCCCGAGTGTCCCACCTGCTCACAACTGCCCCCCTGCCCCTCCGGGAAAACAAAAGCACGTGATGGAACCCAGGCTATGCTTCATCTGCACAGCCTGACCCTCGTTTTTTGCTCTGCGAACACAAATCGCCACTTCAGAGATCTGGGTTGCAAGCTTGTGCCCATTTACTGCATTACCTGCAAGCAGCACGTTGGGTTACCAGGTGGGCACTGGTCTCAAGGCCAACAACGCCGAAGCAGCAGGAGACAGTTTGGAGGTAATAACTAAGTTCTGTGCTCCTAGGAGCTCCCTCTGTCCTCCCATCCCCCTCACTCACATTCAAGCAGCCAGGCTGCCTCAAGGGAAGGATGCGATAGGGAGAAAAAGGAAAATACAAGCTTTGATGTCTGGGCAAGATTAAAATATTTAGAAGAAACATCTTGAGTGAGAGCAGGGTTTCTCCCCACCCTTCCTCTATGCCCCTGAAGATAAACAGTAAAGATTCCTCTGAAATGGTGTTGGGGAAAAGAGACGGGGGGAAGGTGATGAGAATAGAGGGGCTGGGGGGCCCTGACCTGCAGAGCCCACACAGATGGGAGGAAGAACGTGCCGGAAAAGGGCCTCTGTGAAGGTCACTGTGGCACCCAGAACCAGCACCCAGGGGCCCCAGGCTGTCTTTCCGATGGCTCCCTGGTGGCTCTTCCTTCCACAGCAGTGGAAAACCATATGCAGCTCTCTTTCCACCCAAGCACCCCACCTCCAGCACCCGGATCCCTGAATCCTCAAGAAAAGGAAGTTGGGTCCCCCCCCACCACCTGCCATCACGCCCCCACACACACCTGCTGAGAATGAGCTCAAAACCGCCCTCACCCAAAAGCTGGAAGAGAATTAAACCTCCCCTGGTCGCAACGCAGGTTGAGCAGGCTGAGAGCGTGCTCAGTGGCAGGCACCTAAGGAAGGCTTTTCACACCTAATCTTAGTGCTGGAACGTCCTCCACTCACCCTTAAAAGCAGGACCCAGACTGAGCCTCTCTCTAAGGCATTTGGGACAGCACTGCTCAACCGCACAGCGCAGTTACTCTTTCCTCTGTATCACGTGCGTCACCTGGTCTCCTTTCCATCATTCTGCTGTTACACTGCGATGTAATTATCTACAGCCAGGTCTCTATCTGTTATTGGACTGGAACGCTTTGGGATCAGGGCCCAAGTTTTACTCACGTTTGCACGCCCTGTAATTGGCACATTATGGGACCAAACTAATGGTTCCATTGAATTGTCCACCCAATTCTCTCTTTAACATCAAAGTCAGGATTCCTCATTAAAGCAGCTCCAGAGCAAAGGAGATAGTCCTATAAAGCAAGAATTAAGGAAAACCCAATTTGGGCAATCCTCATCAGATCTCACCTGTTCCTAATCTTTGCCCAATTTTTGCTAGAGAGGTTCTGAAGTTTTCACCTTGATTCTTCTTCTCACTCTCCTCGAGCCCCTTACCCCTGGGCCCCTCATTCTGCGCTTGGGCCAGGCTCTCACCTCTTAATTTATTGACAAGAATAAGAATATATGATATGAACTTCCTCAAATTCTCATCACCTTTCTGAAATGACCAGCAGAAGACGTGGGAGCAGGGGAAGCCTCATATGCTGCGTAGGTGAGATTGATAAAATCGTACTGGAGGGCAATGGGGTGATGTGTGTCAAAATGTTTAATGTGCAGAAGCTTTGTCCTAGCCCTTCACCTTCTAAAAGTTTGTTCTGAAGAAAGAATTGGACATGTGCACCAAGAAATCCACAGAGATGATCTTTGCAGGGTTGTTTATAAAACACAGCCTCCTAGCCTGGTTTTGGTGCCATCTTTGCTGTCTAGGATTTGGCTACTTGTCTTTCAATTTCTCTTTCTTCTCCCTCTTTCTCTAACACCTCAAAAGTCCCCACATCCCACCCTAAAACCTCCTTCATGTCTCTTACACCATCCAATTTCTTCAGCCTAGCTCAGACCCTCCGTGAACCACCTGGAGACTATCAAATTGGCCTCCTGGAAGAGTATCCTTGTGAAGGGCAAGCAAAATAGTGAAAGACCCTGCAGGGAAGAGGAGAGAGCAGCTTATGGTGGGCTTGCTGGCTCCTGGCCCCTGGGGCTCCCTGACTGCCACTCTGGCTGTGCCGCTCTGCCTAGGCATGGGCAAAATCCTTTGTTCCTGGGTTTATCTGAAACAGATTAGAATTTTTCAAAAGGGACTTTGTTTTTAAGGAAAGGGAGATAAATTCTGACATATGAAACATTTTAGAAATGAGTTTGTGTGTTTCCAGCTTAAAATAATGACTACCTGGCAAGATAGCTCTCCCCTGGAAAAGCTCGCTGAAGTCCCAAGCCCCAACTCCCTGTCCTTCAGTTCCTCTTCTCTTTGCCATTGGGATGACTGAGCCCACAAGCTTGACCTTGGATGAATAACAGAAAGCCCATCTTTCTCTGTAGTTGTCGTCGCCAAGAGCATTGCATTTTATAGTAAGCTGTTTTTTGCTTTTTTGCTTTTTAGGGCTGCACTCACAGCATATGGAGGTTCCCAGGCTAGGGGTGGAATCAGAGCTGCCCCTGCTGTCCTACGCCAGAGCCACAGCAATGCCAGATCCAAGTCTCATCTGTGACCAACACCACAGATCACAGCAACATCAAATCCTTAACCCACTGAGCGGGGCCAAGGATGGAACCTTTATCCTCACAGATACTAGTCGGGTTTGTTTCCACTGAGCCACAACAGGAACTGTCTAAACTTTTATTTTTGAAAAGGTGACCCCCGAACATGTTTAAAATGTTTTTCAAAAATACCAAAATATATACAGTGAAAAAACTTGCCCCCTTTCATCCCTAACCTAAAGGATTATCCAGCTCCTTCCCCCAGAGGCAGACCCTGTTCCCCAGGCTGCGGGCGTGGAGAAGTGTAGGCGGAGCACACTCCATGCCTTGTTCTCCTCCTTGCCTTTCTCGTTCACTTGTCTTAGAGATTATTCCATGACAGCCGCACAGTCAGCCTCACTCCTCCTATCAGCTCTATGGAGAGACAATAATACAGACATAGAGTCACCTCTTGATGGGTATTTAGCTTGTTTCCCATCCTTGGAAACTGAAAACCTGCAGCGATCAACATCTCTGTAGATTTCCCTTTGTACATCTATCAGTTAGGAAAATGCTAGAAATGGAATTTCCAGAGCAAAGCAAATGTGTGTTTACAGTGGGGATAGATATTCCCAAATTGCTTCCAAAATGGTTCTTCCAGTTTGCACTTCTACCGGCCATACACGAGAGTATTGGTCTCCTCCCAGTTATGCC
This sequence comes from Sus scrofa, assembly GCF_054392235.1. Taxonomy (NCBI): domain Eukaryota; kingdom Metazoa; phylum Chordata; class Mammalia; order Artiodactyla; family Suidae; genus Sus; species Sus scrofa. The sequence continues at coordinate 110,438,199 of NC_139385.1, read as the reverse complement.
AATCATCCACCAAACTTTTTTTTTTAATCTTTGCCAATCTTATAAAAATGCTGTTTTGGGGAATTCCTGTTGTGGCTCAGTGGGTTAAGAACCCGACAAAGTGTCTGTGAGGAAGCTGGTTTGATCCCTGGCCTCATTCAGTGGGTTAAGGATCTGGTACTGCTGTGAACTGTGGTGTAGGTCACAGACGGGGCTCAGATCCCGTGTTGCTGTGGCTCTGGCGTCGGTCAGCAGCTTGCAACTCTGATTCGACCCCTAGCCAGGGAACTTCCATATACCGCGGGTGTGGCCCTAAAAAGCAAAAAAAAAAAAAGGGGGGGGTGGTCTTTTAGAATAGGTGACATTGAACAAGTAGTGTGGCAGAATGCTTGAGAGGACAAACTATGGTCCTTGGTTACTTGGGTAACTTTGGGTAATTTATTTAAGCTGTCTCTGTTTTGGGTTCCTCATCAGTAACATGGGTATCAATACAATGCATTCCTCATACAGTTACTATGAAAATTAAGTGTGTAAACACAAAGCTCTATGCAAGTGTTAACTTACTATATTCTCCTACGTTTAATGACTATTGTATTTTTTCCTATGAACTGTCTATGCACACCTTTTGCCCATTTTTCCATTGTTTGTTATTTTTTCTCTCTGAAATACAAAAGCTCTTGATTTTTTTAATTTTATTGAAGTATAGCTGATTTACAGTATTGTGTTAATTTCTACTGCACAACAAAGTGACTGAGTTATATGTATAAATATATTCTTGTTCATATTCTTTTCCATATGGTTATCACAGGTTATTGAATATGATTCCCTGTGCTATACAAGGGCCTTGTTGTTCATCCATCCTATATATAATAATTTGCCTCTGCTAATCCCAAACTCCCAAAAGTGTTCTTTCTCTCTCTCTCTAAATTAACCTCTGTCACTTGCGTAACAAATATTTTTCCCTGTCCTTGTCTTTTGACTTTACTTATATATGTTCAAATGTAAAAATGTTAAAGTGTTATGTAGTTAAATATATCAACCTTTCCTTTTATGATTTTTGGGCTGTAAGCTAAACAGCAGAAACCTCGCCCTTCTTGAAGTATGAATGAACAGAAACTAGAGCTACTCCCTGCTTTTCACTCCCTGCCCTTCCTCCCCTCACTGTCTCCCTGTCCCATGAATGAGTCAAGGTCATCTCCTCATACATCCTCAGTGGCTTGCCCACGTTCATCTTCTCTCTGGTCCCACCAGAAGTAACCCCAGTCAGGGCACTTCCCCGCTCAAGAGCTTCCAATATCCCCATATCCTGCTGAAGCAAGAACAAGCTTCTCCTTGGAGGCATCTGCCGAGATGACACCAACTTACTTTGCCGGCCAGTCATTCCCCTAAGTGTGTCCTATCATCCGGCCCAATCCACTCCCCAGGGTCCCCTCGTCTTTCCCTTCTCCCTGATTTCCATCACGCTGCTTCGTCTACCTGGAAAGCCTTCTGCCCATCTCTGCTCCACCCAAACTCTCCTCATCTTTCAAGACTCGTTCCAAACACCACTTCTCTGTGAGGCCTCGACTGGTTCCCGCCAGCTGAGCTCTGCTTCCCTCGCACACTCAAGGCGCTTTGTTCCTTTTCCAAGATGTGCATCTCAAGCCGTCTTAATAAACCAAGAACTCTGGGGAAAATGGGAGCTGCATCTCCTTCACCTCTGCATCTGGCACCATTCCTTAACTTCTTGTTGAAATAAATTGCAGACACAAGGGAGTTCCCACTGCGGTGCGGTGGGTTAAGGATCTGGATTGCTGCAGCAGTGGCATAGGTCCTAGGTGAGTCTCAGATTCTATCCCTGGCCATGAATGAGGCAAAAAATAAATAAATAAAAATTTAGACACAAGTAATCAGATTGATGGGGTGAGGGCGGCAGATTCCGAGGCAGTTACTGTTCTCTGGCTAAACCATGACATGCAGGCAGCTGGTCTGGAGGCGCAGGCGCTGCCATTTCCCCACTCAGCCTCCCCAGCTATGTCAGATGGTGGTCCTGGGGCCCCAACCGCCTTCTTCCATTTGGAAGTAGCCGAATACCAACCCTTAAGCAAAAAAAAAAGGACTTGCTGAGGGGGGGAGGAGTAGCTCTCTCCTCCTCTCTCCAGCCCTCAGCCTCACTTCCAGTATGTTAGCTCCATGGTCACACCAAGACCATGAAACCCCCCTTGGAGACACGACAGCAGCAACACCTGAGTGGTCAATGGTAGCCCCACATCATCTCAAATTCAAGTCCAGAGAGAAAGGGCATCTGCTTCCTTCCCAGCAGCCCCAGCCAAGGTCTCATCGCCCTTTTCTGCCTCTTAAGGGGTTAGATGAGCACCCATGAGCCCATCACGGTGACCACAGAAAAGCATTGCCTTGGTAGGGCCTGAGCACATATCCACTCTCAGAGCCAAAGACGGGGCAGAGTCAATGAGCACTCAGGCACAGCGTACAGCCTAAAAGAGTCCCACAGATGGAAATTGACATACAGTGACCGAAAGAAGGAAGAATGGATGCTGCTGACCAAACCACCAAATAATCACTGCACAGAATGCAGAAGAGTGCTGCCCTCCTGGACGAGGGGGATGGGTCTGAAGTCCCAATCTTGTGCGATTTCTCTCCTGCCTGCCACTCTCCCTTGCCCTGGAGGCAACAGTTCTAGCTTCCAAACACAACACGGTCCCCCAAGGTTTGTGGCTGAGCCGCAGGACCAGTGTGAACAGATCCTAACCAAACCCCAGACCAGGCGATGGCTGGCGCGGTCCAGCCGGCTCCAAGTTATTAGAACCAGGAGTCCCAGCCCCAGTCCCAAGAGTTGTAGGATTGTTTATCTTTGTTGGGGAAAAACTGCAGCCAGAGCCATAAATCACTGCCCAGCTGGATGGCTTCGCTGAAATGTTTGTTTAAACAATGAAATCTCCCGACGGACTGAAAATATAGGATGGATCACCCTGTCCTTCTCGGGCCTAGTCATGCAGGCTGGAGCCTGGGGCCTGTGAGAGGGACTCCAAATTGGCTCCCCACCCCCCAACCCCCCTCCCACCCACCCCCAATATCAGCACTAAAGAATGAAGCCACAGCATAGCTAATCTGAAACAGCAGATAATGCAAAAGCCATGTCTATCAATCTTTGAAATGCAATCTCTAGAGTGGTTTGCATTGGACGTGCCTTCCTAATGGAAGTAGCATTTCGTGGCTAATGCGCACCGAGAGGGTGGTCTCCAGGAGGACACGGGCGTGGAGCACAGGAGCTCTGGCTCTGCCCCGGCCGCTGAGCAGCGTGGGCAAGTGACTTCCTCTCTCTGAGCCTCAATAGCCTCTCTGTGACATAAGGGAGTTAGACTTGGTCCTGCTGTTCTCATCCAGCTCTGGCCTTCTAAGCAAGGCTGCCCTGTGTTTCCGTTCCTAAAGGAAACCGAGGTAGGGGTGGGGGGGCAGGGATAGGAGAGGGATGGGAAAGAGAAGGGTGATGATGATTCGTTGAGGTCACTTCCAGCCCCAGGGCGCTCCCTTCTGGGCTCCCAGCCCTTCAGAGAAGGAGAGAAGAGGAAACCTTGGACCACAGGCAGTGTTGGGTCTGCCCAGTGTGTTCCAGAGAGGAGGGAAGAAGGTGATCGCTGATGGTTGTGTCCGACCAAGTCGGACTGCAGGACTGACCGGAGCCTGGGCCCCAGCAGTACCAGCTTGTGGAGGGAGAGGGGGAAGAAGGGAGCTTGTCCAGACTGATGGGGGCGTGGTGGGGGGAGGGGAAGGAACACCGCAGAAGGAACATCCATAGAAGGGACTCCTTTCCCAGCCCTCTCCTAAAGGAACAAGGCCGCAGAGGGCTGAGTCTTTCCAGTTGGGGGGTTGTACCCCTGGCTCTGTGATGGGACCCATGACAGGCCTGTGATAGAGTATGTGACATGGGTTATGGAGCCATCCGGTGGTTGGTTTGCCAAATGTTTTCAAGAACATATTACCTGTCTGGTACTGCGGGAGGCTTTGGGAAGGCAAGGAGGAATAAGCCCAGGGTTCTTGAGGAGTTAGTGCTGGAATTTTCCCAAGGGGTGAGTAATGGCTTTTACAAGGATGCGGAGGAGACTGGGAAAGAATTGTAAAGGGATTCGTTAATGGTTCTGTGAGGGAGGTGGAGCAGGTAGAATAGGGTCAGTTATTAAGGTCTGCAGTGAAGACTGGGATGGGTTTACAGAAGAAGGGGATGAGGGGAGATTCCTTAGCTACAAATGAGAATGTGATGGGGTGTGTGCTGCTAGTGTAACAGGGTATGTGAAGGGGTAGGAGCCGTTAGGACACACGGTGGTTCATTAATAGAGCTGTCTTTCCTGACAGCCCAGAGGAGATAATCGAATCTTTTCTCTTAATAAGATCTTAATAGTACTTTTTAATCTATCATTTATAACACTTACCACAACTGAAATGAGCTCATTGTTTTATAATTGTTTGCTGAACTCTGGTGTCCCTTACCGGGCTGTAAGAGCCGTGAAAGGGTAGCCTTGGTGCATCCTACCGGACTCTGTTCACTGGGGCACCCCACTGTCCACTCCACCCCAGCAGCACCGGGAACACAGTAAGGTTTCAGTAAAATATGATTGAACAAATAGCTTCCCAATAGTCGGAGTGCCAAGACCCTCCCCGAATCCTGCGGGGCCGCTGGATATCCTCAGAATAACCAACAATTTTGTATCAAGAGTCCGGCGGCTCCGGTTCTGTTTGAAGGAAGGTATTGCCATCTGGTGGCCAAAGAGAAGAAATACACTGAGAGGATGCTCCAATTCCGCCCTGGTCCTAGACTCCATGGCCTTAGGAGGCCAGCAGCCTCATGGAAATCGGCTTACAGCCCAGACTTCTGCATGGAAATCAGCCCCAGGTTTCCCCACTGCCTCAGGAGTGGAGCAAGAAGAGGGAAGAAAATGGAGACCACGTGGGTCCTGTGCTAGACTGCCCTTTCTTCAATCTGCCTTCTCTGGGTCAGGGTGGGCTCAGCCCCATTCTCCCTAACTTTTTGTCTTTTTTGGGCTACACCCATGGCATATGGAAGTCCCCAGCTGCAGGCCTACACCACACCCCATGGAAATGCCAGATCCTAACCCATTAGTAAGGCCAGGGATAAAACCCGCATCCTCACAGATACCAGTCAGATTCGTTTCCCCTGTGCCACAAGGGGAACTCCCTCCCTAACGCTGAACTCAACCCTTTATCCTGGGAAGCAACTAGTCCAGGGCAGTGGGGTGGCACGGGGTGGTGCAAACGAAGTTGTGATGCAAAAGCTTCCATGTGAAAATTTCTCATCATTTGAGGTTTCGCTATCCAGAGTGGGTCAATCCAGTTCCACACACACACACACACACACACACTCAGAGCAGTATCTTTGCTCTATATAATGATGAGTTCTGATTGAAATTGCTCCCTTCCATTCTATTTCTATGCCTGTTACAGTCAAAGTCTGGAGCAAAATACGAGGTAAAACCCCTGTCCTAGGGAGTTTACATCCTCGTGGAGCATCCTTAACTGCACAGCTTTCCCCATGGAGGTCCTCATCCTCAGCTATAAAACTGGGATAATGACACCCTCTTTGCCACCTCACAGAGCAAAATACCTATGAAATAGTAACAAGAGAATCAAATGCCAAAAGGATTGGGTCACAGGAATATTGAGTATTATTGAGTTGCCAAGAATACTTGCATATGATTTGTACTTGTCTTCTCAAACGTCCACGTAACATGTTTTACTTTCATTTTCCATTATCACAATTGGATGAGTGACCCCAAAACCATCCCATATAAGCATGCTGCCTGAACACAAAGAGTGCATTCACAAAGCACACCCAGATACATGTCCCTTTACCACTCCCTGCTCAGGCTGCTAATCTATTCTATGCAGGAATTCTGAAGCTGTCATGGCCAACAGGAGCATGTCCTGTTCCCCTGAGGACCCAGAAGCATCTTTGAGTGTCCATCAGAACGCTGCTTCCCTGCAAACAGGCAGCATCCTGAGCAGCTCACAAACAATGAAAGATTTCCTCTGCCCCAACAATACCAATTTCTGCTGGTGCCCAGATACCCAAGTCAGCACTGCTTCCAATGCTCCCTCAACAAGGATGGCTCTTTGCATTAATTTTCCAAAGAGTGGCCTGATTCTTTCCATTTCACTACAGCCCCTTCTCTTTAATAACTTTTTAAATTGTCGCCCAGGGAAAAGTTGAAGGAAATAGAAAGACTATCCACTATTGCCACCTTACAGCATCCTTGGGGAGCTGAATTTGTACCCTGTATCTCAGTCCATCACAACCTCAGTGTAAGTCCTTACCCTATCCTAAGAGCAGTCAATCCCAAAAGAGACTGACCCCCACAGCCTTGACCCCCACCTTCTTCATCCAACTTTGTCCTAACCATTGCTCTCCAATTTTTCTTCACCATTCCTCCCAGAAGGCCCATGATGTTCCATCCTTGTGACCTATAATTCTTACCACAGGTGTACAGAGTCAGCCTCCCCAGGGGCCACTTACTGGAAAAAGATAGGCTAGATACATGGAAAGGATCTTAAATTATTAATACAAATAAATGAAGTAGATAAATCAGAGTAAGAGAAAAATGGGTGGATCAATACAACTAACTCTGCCAGATAGGAACACACAAACATAAAGCCCTTTCTTCAATAAAAAAAAAAAAAAAAAAAAAAAAAAAACTATGGAGTTCCCGTAGTGGTGCAGTGGTTAACGAATCCGATTAGGAACCATGAGGTTGCCCTTGCTCAGTGGGTTAACGATCCGGCGTTGCCGTGAGCTGTGGTGTAGGTTGCAGACACGGCTCAGATCCCGCGTTGCTGTGGCTCTGGCGTAGGCCGGTGGCTATAGCTCCGATTCGACCCCTAGCCTGGGAACCTCCATATGCCGAGGGAGCGGCCCAAGAAATAGCAAAAAAGACCAAAAAAAAAAAAAAAAAAAAAAAAACTAAAAATATAAAAGTTAACATCCTGTGTATGTTCAAAGTGACAACTTTAGGATCCTTGACAGGGAATACATGTGAAAGACTAAAAGAGAAGTTAAGAAGCCCCTGGAACAATCCTGGCTAGAGCTCAGTAGGCAGGGAAACTTCAGATCCCATCACTGGGTCCACATCAGGCCAAGGGCACAGGCATTATCCTCTGTGTGTATGTGACAGAATGGAACATGCTAGACGCTGCTTGAATGGCGGTGTGGGCAGGGGGTGGCAGGAGTCAGACCACAAAGGGCAACAGTGGATGCTCAAGTGAAGGGGGTTCAGCTATACTCTAAGGAGACAGGCTTTTGTTTAACTGAAGGGATGTGCACATTCGCTCAGGACAGTGGAGGGGAAGCTGAGACAGCAGAGAGCAGCCACTGATGAGAGGCAGCTTTATAAACAGAGAAACAATGGTGAGAACTACAGCAGACGGCTCATCAGAGACCATGCAGGCCAAGAGAGAAAGGAGTGACATGTTTTAAATGCTGAAAGGGAAAACAAACAAACAAACCAAAAAACCCTGTCATCCCACTAATCTATACACAGTGGGAAGAAAAAAAAATAAATATATATATATATATATATTTTTTTTTTTTAATGAAGGAGAGGAAGTTCCCTTGTGGCACAGCAGGTTAAGGGGCCAGTGTTGGCACGACTGCAGCATGGGTTAGATCCCTGGCCCAGGAATTTCCACATGTTGCAGTTGCGGCCAAAGAGAAAGAAAGAAAGAAAGAAAGAAAGAAAGAAAGAAAGAAAGAAAGAAAGTTAAAATGAAGGAGAAATAAAATTTTTTCAGACAAAAGCTGAAAGATTAAAGTATTAGTAAGTCTCTCTTTCAAGAAAGGTTAAAGCAAGTTCTCCAAGGAGAACCATTCAGAAACTGGGATCCACACAAAAAAATTATCTTCAGAAAAAGTAAAAATTAAAGTAAATACAAAAGGTTTTTTTCTTATTTTTAATCTCTGTTAAAAATAACTGTCTAAATCAAAAATAGTAGTAAAGTATTGTGGGTTTACAGCATAAAGTGAAACAAATGATGATAGCCTAAAAGTTGTAAGGAAAGAACTGGCTCTGTATTATTGCAAGGTTCTTACACTCTGGATAAAAGTGTCGGAGGTAGGCTTTGATTAATTGCATATGTATGTTTTAAATCCTAGGGCAATCTAAAACTATGGTTAATTAAATATGTACAATTTAAACTCAAGGGCATCATGAACATTTTTAAGGCATAAATAATGATACCACAGTAGAGACAAAAAACAAATGATAAATTCTCAATCCAAAAGCAGGCAGAAAAAAAGGAAAAACTGAGCAAATACAGATAAATAGAAAACAACTGGCAAGATGTTAAACTTTGATCCATGTGAATGGTCTAAACAATCAGATTAAAAGACAGAGATAGGGAGCTCCCACCCTGGCTCAGCGCTAACAAATCTAACTAGTATCCATGAGAACGCAGGTTCCATCCTGGCCTTGCTCAGTGGGTTAAGGATCCAGCGTTGCCATGAGCTGTGGTGAAGGTCACAGATCGGCCTGCATTGCTGTGGCTGTGGCGTAGGCCAGCAGCTACAGCTCTGATTCAACCCCTAGCCTGGCAACCTCCACGTGCTGCAGGTGTGGCCCTAAAAAAAAAAAAGGAAAAAGAGGAGTTCCCGTCGTGGCGCAGTGGTTAACGAATCCGACTAGGAACCATGAGGTTGCGGGTTCGATCCCTGCCCTTGCTCAGTGGGTTAACGATCTGGCGTTGCCGTGAGCTGTGGTGTAGGTTGCAGACGCGGCTCGGATCCCGCGTTGCTGTGGCTCTGGTGTTGCTGTGGCTCTGGCGTAGGCCGGTGGCTACAGCTCCAATTCAACCCCTAGCCTGGGAACCTCCATATGCCGCGGGAGCGGCCCAAGAAATAGCAACAACAACAACAACAAAAAGACAAAAAGACAAAAAGACAAAAAAAAAAAAAAAAAAAAAAAAAAAGGAAAAAGAAAAACAGAGTCTGTCACATTGGATAAAATAGTGAGGTCTAATTATATACTGTCCTCAAGAAATCCACTTTAAATAAAAAGATACAAACACGTCTAAAGAAAAAAGATGGTGAGAGCTATAACATGCAAACACTAATCAAAAAAAAAAGGTAGTGATTGTATTAATAGTAGACAAAGTAAATTTCTTTTCTTTTCTTTGCCTTTTTAGGGCCATACCCAAGGCACATGAAGGTTCCCAGGCTGGGGGTCAAATCAGAGCTACAGCTTCCAGCCTACACCACAGCCACAGCAACTTGGGATCCTTAACCCACTGAGTGAGGCTAGGGATCCAACACGCATCCTCATGGATTCATTTCTGCTGTGCCATGATGGAAACTCCTAGACAAAGTAAATTTCAATAAAATAAATATTAGCAAGTATAAAGAAGGATGTTAGTTAATGATAAAGGGATCAATTCACCAAGAAGACATAATAGTCCTAAATTTTTAAGCCCCTCATAAATACATAAGAGCTTCCAAATACATGCTAAAAATACTGATAGAACTGAAAGAAGAAAGTGTAAACCCACAATTACCTTGGAGGCTATAATTAAGTTACACAATAAGCTGACAGAAAATTATGAGTGTAAAAGACCTAAACATCACCATCAATGAACCTGACCTAATGGAATACATAGAACACTGCACTCAACACCTGCAGAATTTACATTTTTTTTTCAAGTGCAAAGGAAACATTTACTAAGTCAGACCACCTGCGGGGACATAAAGCAAATCTCAACAATTTTTAAAGACTTGAAGTTATACAAAGAATGCTCTCTGACCAAAATGGAGTTAAACTGGAAATTAAAAACCAAACGGTACCTGGAAAATGCCCAAACATTTGGAAATTGAATGTCTGATAGGATTACTCGGCTGTTGCTATTTGGTATGAGAGTCACCCATCTCTCAACAGCCTGACAAAAATTCTTAGTAAATCTGTGTGGCTTACTAATGCCCGGAGGTGGAAAACGAGGGCACACGAGACAAATCTGGCCCTTGGCCAGTCTTCGTCTGGCTTGTAACCTAAGAATGGCTTTTACATTTGTGAATGTTGTGAAGAAGGAGAAGATTTAAGAGAAGGTACAGGAGGAGAAAGAGGAAGAGGAACTGTAGCAGCTGCCTAAAACAGCCTAAAATACTTGCAAAGCCCTTCTTTAATAAAATGAGTCGGGAAGTGTTTCTGCCTTTATTTTCTGAAAAAGTTTGTGACAGGTTTTGTTTTGTTTTGTTTCTTTAAATGTTCACTCTAGAGAAGCCTGATGTTTGGTGGTTTTCTTTGGGAAAAGTTTTCAAATTATATATGCAATTTTTTAAATAGATACAGAGCTCTTCAGTTTTTTTAATCTCCTCTTTTATCAGCTTTGGTAATTCACCCCATTGTGTTAATCAATAGTTCCTTCTGCTGTCATTTGAAGGATTCCCAATAACATTTCATGCAAAGCATTTTGCCAGTGTTAAGGTCCCTCAGCTTGTGTTTGTTTTTGTTTTCATTTTGAAAATGCCTTTATTTCACTTTCATTTTGAAGGATATCTTTTGCTGGATATAGAATTCAAGTTTGACTTCTTTTTTCTCATAGAACTTAGAAAATATCATTCTCCTGTCTTCTGGGTTTTGTTGTTTCGAAGGAGAAGTCAGAGTTCATTTCCACCTTTGCTTCCTGTTTGTAACCTGTTTTTTTCTTCTGGCTGCTTTTACAATTTTTCTCTTCGTTGTTTGAGTCTAACAATTTGATACGATGTGTCTTGGTGTGGTATTCTCTGTGTGCAACCAGCCTGGGATTCATTGAGATTCTTGGATATTTGAATTTATAACTTTATCAAATATGGAAATTTTTTTAGACATTATTTTTTCCAATTCAGCCATATTCACTGATTTTCTAATCAATGTGCTGTTGAGCCCATTCGGTGAATTTTTCACTCTGGATATTGTGCTTTTCAGCTCTAGAAAAAATATAATACTTTGATTCTTTTTTGATTTTATATTTTTCTTCTCATACATTCATGTTTCCTTTCAATCCCTGAACATCTTTATAATAGCTCTTTTAATGTGAGAAAAAGAATATATGTATGTGTGTGTGTGACTGGGTCACTTTGCTGCACAGTAGAAAGCTGACATAACACTGTAAACCAACTATAATAGAAAAAATAAAATCATTTAAAAAAAAAACAAAAGACCTCCCCCCCAAAAATGGATGAATCTTGAAAACATACTAAGTGAAAAGATATGATATCATATCATACTGTATGATTCCATTTATATGAAATGTCCAGAATAGACAAATTCACAGCACTAAAAAGTAAATTTGTGTTTTCAGGGATGGGGGAAGGGAAGAATGAGCCATAATTGTTAATGGCTACAGAGCTTCTCTTTGGGGTGATTAAAATATTTTAAATTGAAAAAAAAGTCCTTGCATGCTAATTCAATCATCTCTGCCATGTATGGTTCTTATTCTTACAATTGATTTTCTCCTGGTTATGGGTCACATTTTCCTACTTCTTCATATTCCTAATAATTTTGGATTGGATGCTGCTGGACAGTGTAAAAGTTACATTGTTAAGTGTCTGAATTTTGTTGTCCTTCTTTGAAGACTGTTGAGATGGGAGCTGGGAAGGTCAGATAGCTGAGTGACATAGATACATGCTAAGTGCTTTCAAGTCTCTTTGTGTGTGTGCTTTGTTACGGTGGATCTAAAACAGTGGTTCTAAATCAGAAACTATTTTCCCCCAACCCCCACCCCCAGGATATTGACCATGTCTGAAAACATTTTTGGTTGCCACAATCAGGAGGACGCCTCTGTCATCTAGTGATTTAGAGACCGAGAATGCTGTTCAGTATCCTACAATGCAAAGGAAAGCCCTGCAAAACAAAGAATTATCCTTCCCCCAAAATATCAATAGTGCTAAGGTTGAAAAACCCAATCTAGAGTGCTTCTAACCTGGGGCCAATGTTATCCCACTACTGAGATATCTATTTGATGCCCAGATATTCAAGAATGTTCCTTTGCTCTCCAGTCTGGCTAGCTGGAACTCTTAACATCTCCCAACCTGATGTGAGCTCTGGAAATTGTTAAGCTTACAGCTTCCTGGTAATTATAGAAAGGGCCTGCTAGGAGTCACATACGCACAGCTTCATATTCAGCCGAAACTCAAAGGAACCCATGTAAATTGCTGGAGCTATTTCTCTGCATAGCTGCCTCCTCTCCAGTACTCTGTGCCACCAAATTCCAGTTGCCTGAGTCTTCCTGACCTCTAACCTCTGACATTTCAACTCAATGAGACCGGCAATCTCTGTTCTGGTGACCCTTTCCCTGAGCTCGGTCTGCAAAGTGCCTCTAGGCAGAAGGCCTGGGTGATCAAAAGGTTCTCCATGGATCTCTCCCATTTCTGCAAGTCTTGCAAAACAAGGCACTAACCCTCTTTGCTTCTGACTGTCTTTACAGGGAATGTTGGCATAGTGAACAGCCTTGAAAGACAGAGTCAGTGTTTCCCTCTGGAGCAAAGAGCAGGTTTGTGTACCGTTCAGGGTTATGGAGATAGTCTCCTTGCAAGGCAAAGGTCAGGAAGGCTTACACCCCATGGAAAATGTTGCTCGTTCCCTAAGCTCAGGGTCCATCTCCTGTAATGCAACCTACTACAGGTGCACATGTCACCTGAACCTCTTCACATCGCCCCACAGGAACTGGGACTTGAGGAACAAGTGCAACTGCTGATACTCTGGCCACTGCCATTGCTTTGAGTAATAACATCCTTTGTCTCTGACGTGGCAATCTTGTGTCTTCTGCCAGCATCCATGAATCAATATGAAGCTAAGCTGTTATCTTGTAAAGAGGGTAAACCCTCAGACTCCTTCACAGTTCTTGACACACCTGTTATATAGCAGGCGCTATGCTAGGCTCTGAATATAGGAAGTGAACCACACCAAAAAGAACATAAATTGCCTTTCTGCAATCTGTAGCCTAGTGCGGAAGACAAAAATTTTAAAAGACAAACACATAATTTTTAAATGGCATTGATTATTAAGAAAGAAATAAGGAAATTACAAGAGAATGGCAAGAGGGACCATAGACTAGATTAGAGAAGGTCAGTAGTGGGAGCAAGAAGATAAACTAGTAAGTTAGTGAAATTGTCTAGGCGAAAAATGTTGGAGGCTTGGCCTAGAGTGTGGCCAGGAAGAGAATACTGGGAATACTGGGAACCAAGGCTGGATAAGTCAAGTGGGGTCAGATCATGGATACTCTGCCACAGGACCTTTGTAGATGCTGCTCCTTCTACCTGGAAAGCTCTTTCCTTTGCTTGTCCTATCTCTGCTTTTTTTCATCCTTTAGGGTCAGTTTTTAAAATATCAAGTTGTAGAAATTAGACTTTATCCTGTGGGTACTGGAGGAAGGGAGATATTTAAGAATCCTAAGATAGAACTATGTCCAGATGCATATAACAAAAAAAAAAAAAAAAAAAAAAAAAACAAGACTTGCAGTGATTTAAACAGAGATTAATTCCTCTCATTTAACAAGAAATCTAGAAGCAGTAGCATTTGTTTGGCTGCTCAGGAAGGTCAAAACTCTTAGTTTTTCCCTCATGGTTGCAAAATGGCTGCTGCAGCTCCTTTGTAGCCACATTCAAGGCAGTAAAGAAGGAAGACAGGTGGCACCAGCCAAGATTGTCTTTTGTAACAGGCAATGACACTTTCCTAGAAAGAAAACACTTGTACTTATTTTTCACTGCTATAATCGTGACTCCTTTCCATTTAGAAAAGAAAGGATTTAGCTTTTTCAGATTTTATCATGCAAGAACTTCTAGAATTCTTGAGCTAAAGAATATCATCAGAGAGGTGCTTTAGGAAGGTACAGGCTGGTGGAAAAGTGGAAAGGAAGAAACTGCGAACACAGATGAGTTAAGAGCCTATTGTTGTCAATCGGTGGGAAGAAGATCTTGATTAGAATAAAGACAGAAATAAAGGCTTAACTTAAGGGACATGTCTACCTATACAGTTTTAGTCACAGACATGTGTGTTCCCTTGCTTTCATGTAAATATGTATCATTTTTCAAGGATAGAGAAATTTATGTTATAGATGTACATTTCTGTGCATGTTCTGGGTTTTCTCTGTGTCTGTGAGTCTATCATTTATTCATTCATTTGGCAAATACTTACTGAGCCCCAGCTTTGCCTCAGGCAATGTGCCAGGTACTCTGGGGGAACATGAACATGAGTCAAGCACAAATCCTACTCTTGAGGTGTTTACAGACTAGAAGGGGAGAAAACATGTCCTAATTGCTTAAATGCAAATTTAAAAAATGATAAGTATCATAAAATTAGGAAAGTTCAGAAGAGGAAGTCATTACTTTGGCTGGAGAGATAAGGAAGAAGATGGCAATTTTTTCTTTTCTTTTTTTTTAAAGATTTTTATTTTTTCCATTATAGCTAGTTTACAGTGTTCTGTCAATTTTCTACAAGATGGCACTTTTTTAAAATTTGGTTTTAAAAATAATAGGATGGGGGAAAGGAATGTGGGCAAGGGGTACGTGACACTGGAGCCTTCTCAGCTAATTGGCTAGAAAGGGTGATGAGAAATAAACCTGAATGAAAACTGATGTAAAGAATTTTGGATTTTATTTTGTAAACCAGCAAATATTTATTGGAGTCCTACAAGGGTATGGTACTGTGCAAGACCCTGAATTTCCATATGTGCTTATATGTCTGTTTCCATATACATATATATATGTGTGTGTGTGTGTGTGTGTGTGTGTGTATACATATATGTGTGTATATATATATATACACATATATATGCCTGTTTGTGAACATGTGTATATTTCACAATGTATACACAGCTGTATCTCCTTCTCTGCTTGAGTTTTTTCTTTCTTTCTTTTATAGTTGCTTTATAATGTTGCATTAGTTTCAGGTGTACAGCAAAGTGATTCAGTTATACATATACATGTATTCATTCTTTTTCAAATTCTTTTCCCATATAGGTTATTACAGAATATTGAGTAGAGTTCCCTGTGCTAAATAGTAGGCCCATGTTGCCTCTCTGTTTTAATAGTCAATTTCTTTGTGGGAGTACTTAGACATAACTGTCTCCATGGGTCTATATGTGGCAGCAGGTGGCGCCACAAAATCATAACTAGCAAGGACAAGTCTGCCTCTTCCAGCCAAGCAGTATTCCAGACCCTATGAGGCCATGGAGAGATCCCAAGGCCCTTGTAGGGGCTGGGAATTTGTTTATCTATTTCTATCATTAGCCTTATTCACCACTGCATTCCCATGTCTAGCACCAAACCTGGCAAATTGAAATCCTCCATAAATGTGTATAGAATGAACTGATGAAATGCTAACATGCCCAGTGGGAGAAGCGGGAGATAAGGAGAGCCAGAGAAGTGCAGAGAAGGTAGCCCACCAGTAAAGACCCCACAAGTGGGATTTCAGCCACACTCCTAGAAGTCACAGAGGGATCCAGAGCCGGATGTGTGACAAAACAAATTCAACCATTGCTGTCACCCATAAGACTTCCCCTCCTTATAATGTGGCCATCCAACCCTGATCTCTCCCTTTTATTTAGCCTTTTACTAAGTGCCTCCTGAGTACTAGGACCTTTGGGAAATACCCCCTCTGCTCTCTAGGAGCATACAATCTAGGAAGAGAAATTAAGTTAATTTTTTAAAAAAATTCCATGCATGATCCTGGATTTGGATCCTGGTCTAGAAAGGAAAAAGAGATATTGGGCAGTGGGCGAAATTTGAATGGGATCTGCAGATTGGATGGTAGTATTGTATCAGTGTACATTTATGATTGGGAAGGCTGCACAAAGGTTATAGAACAGTGTACTCGTTTTTGAGGAAATACACAATGAAATATCTAGGGGTGAAATGGCATTATGTCTGCAACTTGCTCTCAGATCAGAAAAGGAATGATGATAACGGAGGGGAAGGGGAGGGAATAGTAAATGTTATTAATTGTAGAATCTGAGTTAAGGAACTAAGAGAGTTGTTTATACTCTTGCAATTTTTCTGTAAGTTTGAACTTACTTCAGAATATGTTACATTTTTATTGTTCATCAACATCGCTGTTGTCGTCTTCACAACAAATAAACCCTCTCTGCTATTGCTGAGAAAGTTTCTTCCTGCCCTACATGAGAAGGAGGGACCAAGGCACAGAGCTGGAAGAGGGTTCAGCTGGGTCTATTCAGGAACTTTTGATCCAGAGACCTCTGCCCAGTGCCCCTCCGGCCCCTGGAACCTCCTCTCCAACCCCTTCCCACCCTGGCTGCTTAGGAGACTGGCTGCCTCTCTCTCCCGCCCCCATCTGAGGTACCCCCACGGTGTTATGCTACACCCAAGGTCAGAGGCCAAACCTACAGCCTCACCCACTCATGCTCCCCAGGCCAGTGTGGGCACCGCTGTTAGCCTGCCGAGGAGAGGAAGGCCTCTGACTGCCCATAGGGACTGCTGCTCTGGTCATTTCACAGACGAACACAGGTACCACCTTCAAGACTCGCTTTGCTCCCAGGGGGCAACCAAGGCTGAATTTTGCAGCAAAAACCCTGAACCAACAAAGATCTACTCAGTGGGACCAATTTCAGATCAGCTGCACATATCAGGGGCCGGAACTATAAAGCACTTTAACAGTCTGGCGGAGCTATCATGGATGGGTCTGGCTGTTTTTTCATCTCTTTGCCGTCCTCCCCATTGCTTCACTCCTTTCTCTGAGCTGCCAGCCACACATGGTGCTGTGTTTGTAAGGCCACTGCCAGTCAAGGCTTCCTCATGGCCCTCTGAGGAATCCTACATACCTCCGTCTGGCCCTCGGGGCCAGCTGCAAAGTGGACCCACTTCCTGCTCCAGCTGTTTCTCCCATTACTCCTTTATATGCATCTTTGCTTTGCATCCTCAGTGTCCTGGATATGCTCGCACTTTCCCTCCCCTGCACCTTTACTGCTGAGCTTCCTCTGCCCTGGAAAGGACCTCCTTCCCCATCTCCACCCGACAAATGCCCATCTGCCTCTCAAGGCCCACTTCAAATGTTACCTCTTCCTAAGACGTTTCAAATGCCACCCCAACCTGATGTGGCCTCTCTTAGCCATTGCTTTTGTCAGCTTCATTACCTGAATGCTTTATTTTTTGAATGCCAGTTCCTCCTATTCAACTCTAAGCTCTGCAAGGGAAAAGTCTCCCTCTTATTCATCTGGTATCTAGCAACTTGTTTCACATGCAGTGAGGGTTCAGTAAATGCAGAGGAGGTGATACGGCTAAGGTTGTCTGCTGTACTTCAGTGCTATGAGACACAGGTCCACAGAACCGAATCCTAACCACTAGACCACCAGGGAGAGTCTAGGGACAGACAATGTGAGTTTTCTTTCCAGGAGATGGAAATAACAGCTACACTGGGCACCCAATGAGTGCCCTCTGGCCCTAACCCCAAACCCATCTTCATCAGGCTCCCGGCTTCCTCAATCCTCAAGGGCACACTTGAAAAACATTTCCCCTCCTGGGAGTTTCTGTTGTGGTTCAGTGGGTTAAGAATCTGTCGTTGTCTCTATGAGGATACAGGTTCAATTCCTGGCCTTGCTCAGTGAGTTAAGGATCTGGCGTTGTCGCAAGCTGGCACACAGGTCACAGATGTACCTCAGAGCTGGCATTGCTGTGGCTGTGGCATAGGCCGACAGCTAAAGCTCCAATTTGCCGCAGGTGCAGCCGTAAAAAGAAACAGGAAAAAAATTTTTAATTAAAAAATAAAATAGGAGTTCCCATCTTGGCTTAGCGGAAATGAATCTGATTAGGATCCATGAGGACGCAGGTTCGATCCCTGGCTTCACTCAATGCACTAAGGATCCAGGTGTTGCCATGAGCTGTGGTGTAGGTCGCAGACATGGCTCAGATCTGGTATTGGTATGGCTGTGATGTAAGGCGGCGGCTATAGCTCCGATTCGACCCCTGGCCTGGGAACCTCCATATGCTGAGGGTGTGGCCCTAAAAAGATAGATAAATGTATAAATAAATAAAATGAAAATAAAATATCTCCCCTCCTTGCCTCCCTCCCCTCTGCTATGCTTTTCTCCTTTCCTTTCCGTTCCCTCCCCTAAAACACTGGGGCTCCTGCCTAGAGAAGAAAATAGAAGGGCTGAGGGAACCCGCCAGCTTCTGAACACCAAGATGAGGAAGTGATCATCAGAGGTCACTGTCTTGGTCAGTTCCTGTTTCTGGAACAAAGATGCCAAAATCTGTTCCTTTTTCTTGTGAAAAATGTAGGGGTTTTGATTTCCAAAATTCCCAGAACCAAGACTATCACTGTGAGCTGTCTGTGTTTCTGTCTGCCTGTGTCTGTATGAAGGTACTGCCAAGGCCTCCTGAGCCTGCTCCTCATGGGCAAGTGTCCAGGGGCAGGCTTGGAAATGACACCTCCTTCCCTGCCCCTCTCCAATTCCACCCTCCTCCCCTCAGCTCCCCCGCCCCCCACCCCAGGCCTGCCTGAGGAGAGGCAAGTGCATTAAGACAGGCCTGCCTCTGGCCTCCTAATACCTGCCAGGGCCTTGCAGGAGAGTCCCTCCCCAGGTTTAGGTCTGGCTACTCAGAAGCCCCTAGAGAGGGTGGAAGTTTAAGCTGATAACTTGGGACTCAGAGATGTGGATCAGTTCGAGAAACCATGACGCTGCCCTGTTCCAACCTGAAACAGAAGGGAGGGCAGGGTGGGGAGCAGACATAGCCAGCGCCATCCTGGTCCCAGGGCACCACCCTCTGTGACCCAGTCCCATTCGGAATGGGTGGACAGCCGCACTTCTGGAATCAGACCCTCCTGAGCCCTCTGTGGAGAAAGGAGGTGGGCCAGGGTGGGAAGTATGTGGAGGTGGGGGAAGGTAGGAGCGGGAAAAGGGCGTTTATCACTCAAGCAAACTCAGAGCCTAAAACCAGGGAAAGAGCGTGAGAATGGGCCCTGGGATTAAGGTTAGGATCAAGGTGTGACGGTCAAAGCGGTCTCGGGGAAGTAATAGTACAGGGCGCTCTGGCCTGGACTTGCCTTGGGGTGGGAGGCGAGAAAGGCCGGACAGGCGTAGACAAGTGCGTTCTCTGCGTCTGCCGGAAGCAAAGGCTTTCTAGCAGGATCTCCATTTGCTCTGCTTTTCCTTTGGTCTCTGCTTCTGTTTGTACTGTGCTGCCCAATTCTCATTCATTCACTTAACAAACATTTAAATAGCCTAGAACATTTGGAGATATCCGTGGCCAGGGCTTTCCAAAAAGCGTAGGCTGGACCTTGCAGAGGCCTCACTGCCTGGAGCTGTAGGCTCCCGCTCTGCGGCGCCGCTCCCGTGCTGCGTGCTGCGCGTGTAGTGCAGCCCCAGAGCCTGCGGCCTGATGCCAGATCAGCGGGGAGGGGGCAGGACCTCTCCCCCAGATGGGCAGCCCAGATAACCTGAGCCACAGACAGGTTAAGGGGGCAGGAGACTTGGGCAGGACGCGGGAGTCTCTGCCGGGGACGAGCCTACGCCCTTTCACGTGCCCTGGGAGCTCCGATGCTGGCAGTGAGTGGCGGCGGCGCTCCCAAGGGAGGACTCCCTCTCCGTGCCCGAGGCTGGGAGCCCGGGCAGCCCTGGCCAGCGCCCCGCCCGCCCCGAGGCCCGAGCGAGGCGCCGCGGGAGGAATTCCAGCCATTTCCTCTGCGCCGCGCGGTATGTGGCCTGCTCGCTGCCCGACCGCAGCGCGGCCCGGAGGTGGGGGCCGGCGGCGCGGGCCAGTCACCAGCCGTGTCTGGCAGCTGCCTCAGCCTCGCCGTCCTGCTCCGGATCCCCGGCCGGCCACCTCTCGTCCCGGGCCACCAAACCAGCCGTTGGCTTGCAGCGGCCCCGGGCTTGCGCGGTGTCCCTGGGCCCCAGCTCCTCCTCGCTCGGCTGCCGCCACTGCCGGAACTGCTTCGGCCCCGCGCCCGCCCTCTCTTCTCCATGGTCCCAGCCGCCGCGACCCCCTGCGGGTCCCCAGAATCAGAGTTTGAAACTGACGGTGGCCCTTGCTACGTCACCTTGGGGCACATCCCTTAGCCTTTCTAAGCCTCAGTTTCTCCACCTGTGAAATGGTCACCCTAACAATAATGCCGCCTCATTTGTGCCGCCCTGAGGTTAAAAGAGAAGAGTAATGTCAATGATGTTTTCGATTCTCTGGGTATCTGCGGCTGCCATCGTTAACTTTCCTGGATCTTCGGCCCACCCTGCCCAGGGCCTCTACACTAGTATAAGTGGCGGTGGAGTCGTCAGGGCAGCTTTAGGGGTAGGCACAGTGGATGGCTGCCTCAAGGAACGGCGTTGGACTCTTCCTCGGGACTGTTTGCCCTCTAGGTCCTT
Organism: Sus scrofa; assembly: GCF_054392235.1. Lineage (NCBI taxonomy): Eukaryota > Metazoa > Chordata > Mammalia > Artiodactyla > Suidae > Sus > Sus scrofa. The sequence continues at coordinate 110,417,877 of NC_139385.1, read as the reverse complement.
GAAAAGCCCAAAGGACAGTTATTTCATTTTTTTAGATGATGTCATCGCAGTCTGAGAGCAACCAGGCATGTAGTGATTAGGAGAAGTTGAGGGTGCGGACCTAGATGGTGGGGCCGCAGACTTGGACTCTCCGTGCTGGTCTGAACAGAGGATGGGCCACCACGTGCTCTCTGGGCTCCTCTTTCAAAGTGCAGATTCCCCAAGGAGAGCGAACATTCTTCCAGCCTTTAACTCTTTGGAGGAACAGCGGGAAAGGGAAAGCCAGAGCCGCCCGGAGACTGGCAGGGTGGGATCCACTTCCCCCGCCGCCCACACCTGCCTCACCCACGCCCACAGCTGCGGTAAATGCAACACTAGGTGGGGCTGGAAAGCCCCGGGTTTCACCGCCGACTGCTTTGCAGACGCAGCACAGCAGCGCCGCTCTGCCTTGGTGTTCCCCCAGATGGCCCCTTGTTTTGATTTTGTAACTTCCCTTCCAGCTAGAGAGTCCCAAGGCCGAGAATTGGCCCTTACAGCAAAATGTGCCCGCCTCGTTCCCCACACACGCTGCAGCCGCAGACCGTACAAATCCAGGTGGAGACAGGTCTAGAAACACAGGTGCTATAAATATCCCAGGCCAGCAGGGAGACCCGGCTCTCAGGCAGCCCCTCCCGACTCAGCCTCCCCAGAGCCCAGCACTTCCGGCCACCGCTGCGCTGCGGACTGCTCTCCCCGAAGTGGGAGGGGTAGGCTTCTTCTGTATCAAAGGCCTGGCTTCTCTTTCCTCTCCCAAGACCCCCTGAGTGCCTAGGCTGAGGGTTTTCTCTCTACTAGAGATAAACCTCCCTAGCTCCCAATCGCAGGCCAGGCTGTGCCCTCCCTCTCCTGGTACTTTTAAAAGGCTTTTTCCGGGACCCCACGTTGTGGCTTTTGTCTGACTCTCTCAAGATGGATGATGGATGCTGCCATTGGTTGGAAGGCAACAAACTAAATCACTTTTTTTTTTTTTTTTTGGTCTTTTGTCTTTTTAGGGCCACACCCGTGGCATATGGAGGTTCCCAAGCTAGGGGTCCGATCTGAGCTACAGCTGCTGGCCTAGGCCACAGCCACAGCAACGTGGGATCCCAGCCACCTCTGCAACCTACCCCACAGCTCACGGCAACGCCGGATCCTTAACCCCCTGAGCGAGCCCAAGGATCGAACCCATAACCCCATGGTTCGTAGTCGGATTCGTTTCGGCTGCACCAGGACAGGAACTCTTGATTCTAAATTTTTGATAATGGAGTTCCCGTCGTGGTGCAGTGGTTAATGAATCCGACTAGGAACCACGAGGTTGCGGGTTCCATCCCTGCCCTTGCTCAGTGGGTTAACGATCCGGCGTTGCCATGAGCTGTGGTGTAGGTCGCAGATGTGGCTCGGATCCCATGTTGCTGTGGCTCTGGCGCAGGCTGGCAGCTACAGCTCCGATTCGACCCCTGGCCTGGGAACCTCCATATGCCGTGGGAGCGGCCCAAGAAATGGCAAAAAGACAATAAATAAATAAATAAATAAATAAATAAATACAATTTTGATAGCACTTTTCGTTGTGGGGGTGGGGCGGTGGGGAACAGACTGGAGGCAGAGCAAATATAAAAGAGGGGAGAGAAAAAGCTGGGCGTATGCACATGGAAAGAGGGCATATGGCCCCACTAGACAAGGGAGTTGCTTTCCCAGCAGGCTGGTTCCCAGGAGCTCAGTGAGACTTTCTGAGCCAGTCTACTGAGCCTGGGGACTTGGTAGGGTACAGCTTGGGAAAAGGAGCCCCTTGGACACAAAAAGACTCCCCTTAATGAAGTTCCATTGCCTAGGGCTAATGGACTCAGACACGGAAATTGTCCCCAGGAAACTCAGAGATCTGATGCCTCCAGGAGAGTGTGGCAAGAGCAAGGCAGGTTTGGAGGCAATGAGTGAAACCAATCCGAACCACCAGTTTTCAAACGTGGCTGTAAAAATAAGCTTAACCTAAATGCTAAGTCTATCCCTGTTTTAAAAATGAAATCATATCTCTCTTCCAATGCGGGAGCTTACTCTTCAGTCACTGTGCTAAGGAAGTACTTGGCTGTTCATCTCACAGAATCCTACTTAGAATCTACTATTAAGTTCCCATTTTTCTGATGGGGAAACTGAGCCAGAGAGGCTAATTAACTAGCAGAGGAGAGTTTTGAACCCAGGGATCTGACCCCAGGGGTCACATGTGGAATCTCTGCTGTGAGGTAATCAACTCTAATGGTCTCCCTGCCCAGAGATGGAAGTGACTCCATTTCAGCCTTCAGCCGCCTGTCACAGTGAGGAAGACGTGGCTGTAACACTCACCTTTCTCTAACAGACCTGAGTGGTTGAACATCATTGAACTTGATGGCTTTCCTAAGGGGCCAGGCAACCTACTCCAGGACCCCAGAGTGTAGAGGAACAAGCTGTCCATAGGGGAGGACCCCAAAGAGACTAGATGTAGTCACCAAGGTCAGCCCTTCCTGTGTGATTTCAGGACCACATGGAGACCCAAGTGGCCTCCTTATTAAAAACCAAGCATAGGCATTCCCATTGTGGCTCAGCAGTAATGAACCCGAATAGTATCCGTGAGGATGCAGGTTCGATCCCTGGCCCCACTCAGTGGGTTAAGGATCCAGCATTGCCATAGGCTGTGGTGTTGGTAGCAGACGAAGCTCGGATCTGGCATTGCTGTGGCTTTGGCATAGGCTGGCACCTACAGCTAAGATTTGACCCCTAGCCTGGGAACCTCCGTATACCACCGGTGCGACCCTAAAAAGCAAAAAAAAATTAAGGAAAAAAAAAAAAAAGCCTAAAAGAACCACTGTGCTTAACACAGAGCCAGATGTGTGCTTAAATTCACACAGGTCTCTGGTATCTCACCTTGGGCCATGGGCCAAAGTGACCCAAAGATATATTTTGTCTGGCTTTCCCAGCATTTTTTTTACAAGCTGAGTTAGTTATCAAACATTTAAAATTGGAAGATTGCACAGAAATACCTGGATTTTTTTTTTCTTAGCTTCTCCTCCCCAGTCTTAAGGTCTGAGCCGCACTGCACGGGTCACCATAGTCTCAGCCCTCCCATCTTGTCCTCTACCCACCCTCCTGCTTGGCCCATTGGCATTTGAATTCACTGACCCCTACCTCCCTCACGAAAATGCAGTTATTCACTAGAAGAGGTAACTGTGGAGTCTAACTAGTTACGTTCCAGTTTGGATATCTTTTCTTGAGAGCTAGTTAAGGAAGAATAATTGAGGTAAGTTAAAGTAAGGTGAGGAGAGAAAGCGGGGCTCCCCCAGACAAGGCATCAGGCCATACCAGAGAGGATTTTTCAAGTCCTCAAAGACCACAGGGTGAGAAACTGGTGTTTGAACAGCTGACATGGACGTCAGAACATCACCTGTTTCCCAGGAGCTCATCCTCTTATTTAACTTAGCAAACACCACGCTTCTATTAGCATCCTGGGCTGCCTTCCTCAAACCTCCTTCTGGCAGAGCCTTGGGGAATGTCCAGAAGCAAACCCTGGAGGTGATTAGAAGGCTGCCGACTCAGGCTATGAGCGAGCCCAAAGGAATGGGTCTGGCTTTCAACCAGAGCAGAGCTGAGCCCAGAAGAGGAGCTGAATGAAGACAAGAACCAAGTGATTAACTGGGGTTTGAGCAGCCAGGAACTGAAGCACGAGCTCATTCACCAAGATGGTGAGCAGCTGGTTCTCTGAAATGTGGACCACATGAGGGAGAACCATCGTCCTTGAACTTGGAAGCTTTCCTGCCAGAGCAATTTCTGGGTCAGGCAGAGAGGGGAAAAGGTTTTGTATGGAGACGTGACGAGGGATGGGATGGCCTCGGACGGACAATCTGCTGGACTGCGGGGCCACTTCAGCTTTCCCCAAATGCCTATCTGGAAGGGTTTCAGCTCTGTGAATATTTGAGCTCAGACTTTTTTGGCAGGAATCCATGGGCCAAGTGTGTCAACAGAGCCACGGATGTGTACTCTTGGGGTGTGGATGGGGTGGATGTGATGAAGTACTTTTAGGGCTTTTGGAGAAACAGGAAATTCACTTATCAGACAGGAAAATCTATCCAACGTCTTTCAAAACCAGTGGATAATGTGGCAGTCAGAATTGTCACAATTGCTAGGTACAGCCTTTGGAAAAGGCACAAAATTACAGAGCAGGAAAGGAGTAGGAGAGGCCCCCTTCAGGGATTTGCCACATTGAGTCGGGGCACACTCTATTCAGGGGGCCTCCCTCTTACCTCCTGGTCTGATGGGGAGCCCCAGGAATCCCAACACTCAGCCTTGCTGCCTTTATCCGCTTGGTATCTGATGAGGCTAATATCACTGTGTCCTTGTCCCTGTTGTTGTGAGTCCTAAAATCTCCCTGGCTCCCAGGTCACTTCATCCCCAAGAGGCCCCACCTTTCCCCTATTCTGTGGTCTCTGCCATCTGCCTCAACTCCTGAAACTCTTCCTCTGTGACCTCTAGAGTTCATAGTCCATGATTAGCAAACTCTCTATCCTCCGTCTCTTCTCCAAGCATCCTTTTCACTTCTTTTCCAACAGGACTCCCAGCTCCCCCTTGAGTTCCCTGCTGTCCCTACAGCTTTCTCCAGCAAGACCTGATTTGTCTCTCATGGGCCTCGTCACTAGGCCTAGAGGCGAGATAGGTGTCCTTACTCCTCATTGTCACTTTTAGGCGTATTCTCTTGCACATCACATTGAATTTCATGTCATCAGTTAATACCAACCACTACTGTCTTCTCCTGACCCCACAGGTTATTTTGCAGTTATTCTAGACCTTGGTTCACTGTCACTCCCTCCAATATTGTCTTAATAAACATGATTCAATATATACAGAGATAACCCTTCCAACACGAGCCTCTCAGTCTCTTGAACTTCTCTCTCCAGTGCTTTTCCCCCCACTCAACCCATAATCCCTCCATAATCTCACCTTCATCCATCCTGCTCTCTGACTCCCACCTCTCATCTTTCCAGCTCACCTCCTTGCTCCATCCTAATCATCCTGTGATCCCACCAGAACCTCCAATCTATGGATCCCACCCCCTTGATGTTCTTACTCCCCCCTTGACACAGTGTAAATTTCACAGCCATACCCAGCTAGAGAAATACACGCAGCTACACTTGACCTCATTTGAAGTTCACGATGCTGAAACTTAAGTGAGCCCTTAATGCTGCCCAACAGTCATATTTATGTTTCCCTGCTTTGTTCACTCTCCTGTGTCCCTGGATGACAGTTTCGTACCTTCTTCTCTCTTCTCAAACCCTAAACATTTCCTTCCCATGCCCATTCTCAGCTGAATTCTAAAAGGATCTAATTGGATTCTTCTTTCACGGGAAAATAGAAGCAAACCAGGGGATACATCTGCAGATTTCCCCACCCCCATTTCCCCTGCCCCCATCACATGTATCCCCTGTCCAGCACTTGCGTCTTCATATTTTCCTTTCCACCTATTATCAGAGGTGACCTATCCATCAAAAGCAAATTCCTCTTCTTGTACAGGCAGTCCATGTTCTCTCACCTACTCACGGACATTACGCAGCAACTCTTCCTTCTCTGTCCTACACCAAATTATTACTCTCTGCTGGACTCTTTCCATCAGCCCACAAACATGCTATTATTTCCCACATCTTAGAAAAACAAAGCCTTTTAATGACTGTACTTCCCTTGGCAGCCTCTGTTCCATTTGTTTGCTCCCCTTTAGAGCAAATTCCTTAGAAGAATCATCCATACATGCTGTTTCTAATTCCTTTCCTCCAATGCTCTCTTACACCAACCCTCAAGTCAGGCTTATGTCCCTCGGTGCTCCACAGGAATTCTTCTGGTCAAAGTAACCTTGCCTTACTAAATGCAGTGGTCAATTCTCAGTTCTCGTCTTGTTGATTAATAGCATCTGATATAATCAACCATGTTCTCCATCTTGAGACACTTTCTTTCCTCACTCTCTTGGTTTTCCTTCTGTGCCATCTTCTTGGTCTCTTTTCCTGGCTCCGTCTCTTTTCCCTGACCTGTAAATGTTGACATGCCCTGGGCTCAGACCTCAGTCCTCTGCTCTTCCTTATCCACCTCTTTTGATGACCTCCTCTAGATGTGTCGGGGTTTTTTGTTTTGTTTTGTCTTTTTAGGGCCACACCGAGGCATATGGAGCTTCCCAGGCTAGGGGTCGAATCAGAGCTATAACTGCTAGCCTACACCACAGCCATAGCAACATGGAATCTGAGCTGCGTCTGTGACCTACACCACAGCTCACGGCAATGCTAGATCCTTAACCCACTGAGTGAGGCCAGGGATCAAACCTGCATCCTCATGGATGCTGGTCAAATACTCTAATCCAGACCTCTTCCTTGAACTCTAAACTCATATATTCAACTGTCTGCTCCATCTCTTCAAACTCAAGATGTCCGAAATGTAACTTTTGGGATGCTCCCCAAACTTGATCTACCTACAGTCTTGCCCATCACAGTTGATGGCAAATCTATTCTTTCAGTGGCTCAGGCCAAATAACTAAGTTATCCTTGACCCCTGTCTTCCTCTCACATGCACATCAGATCTGGCAGGAATTAACTTCTTCATTGCTGCCATCCCAGTCGAAGCCACCATGGTCCTTGTTGGTTATCTGTTTTATATATAGCAGTGTGTATGTATATGTTAATCCCAAACTCCTAATTTATGCCTCCTCCCAACCTTTTCTCATCGGGTAACCATAGCTTATTTCTGCCTGTGAGTCTATTCCTATTTTGTGAATAAGTTCATTTGTATCAGTTTTTTTTTAGATTCCACAGACAAGTGATATCATATGATATTCATCTTTGTCTGGCTTACTTCATTTAGTATAATAATCTCTAGATCTATCCATGTTACTGCAAATGGCATTATTTCATTCTTTTTTATGGCTGAGTAGTATTCCATTGCATGCATGTGTGTGTGTGTGTGTGTGTGTGTGTGTGTGTGTGTGATATCATGACTCTTTATCCATTCCTCTGTCAGTGGACATTTAGGTTGCTTCCATGTCTTGGCTATTGTAAGTAGTGCTGCAATGAGCATTGGGGTGTATGTCTTTTTTGAATTAGAGTTTTCTCTGGATATATGCCCAGGAGTTGATTTGCGGGAACATATGGTAGTTCTATTTTTAGTTAAGGAACCTCTGTACTGCTTTCCATAGTGGCTGCACCAATTTTCATTCCCACCAACAGTGTAGGAGGGTTCCCTTTTCTCCGCACCCTCTCTAGCATATATTATTTGTAGACTTTTTGATGATGGCCATTCTGATTGGTATGAGGTGGTACCTTGTAGTTTTGATTTGCACTTCTCTGATAATCAGTGATGTTGAGCATTTTTTCATGTACCTATTGGCCATCTGCATGTCTGTCTTTTAGAGTTACTCTTTAATAACTGCATTTCTTTCAATGTCATAACCAAAGCCTTTGCAACCACCAAAGAGATCCTATATAAATTATCTGCCCTCTCTTCCCACCGCTCACCTGTATGTCTGTCTTCCTCTTTGGACACTCTCTTCCTCATTCATTCTGGGAATCCAGCCCCCTTGATGGTCCTCAAACATACTAGGTCTCTGCCCCTAGCTCTACCCTCTACCTGAACACTGTTGCCCCAAAAATCTACTTGCCAACCTTCTCACTCCAGTCTTTAGATTCTCACCTTTTCAATGAAACCCATTTGACCATCCTGTTTAATACTGAAACTTGACCTTTCCCAACACACAGACACTCTTGATCACCCTTAACCTGCACAATCTCATTCTTTTCTGTCCCCATAGCACTTGCTATCTCCTAATATACTCTGTAATGTACATATTTATGTTTATTTCTTATTGTCTTTCTTCCCCCACTCCCTCACAGGGGCCATTCTCTGTGTTGTTCACAAATATATCCTAAATGCCCAGAACAGTGCCTGACACATGGTAGGGAAACAATACATATATTTTTTGGAATGAATGAAAATAATCCAGATGGAGGGGGACTTACTTCCTTGCCCATCAGAAATGGCTGGGCCAAGAACAAAGGGGAAAATGGAACCAGAAAGAGCAACTGGAGCTGACCATAAACACCTGATTCATGGAAAAAGTCAGGTCAAGTTGGAATGAACAAACTGTGGGCTCATAATTGATAGATAGATAGATAGACAGACAGATAGATAGATAGAATCTCCCATATGGCAAGTGATAAAGTGACTTTATCACATACAGAGTGATATTTTTATGGTCTGGTCGAATGACACTGACTTACCCATCATTGACAGTTGCTTTTTAGCTGTTCTTCCAGCCCTAGGTGAGCCAATTACTTTTGACCCTTGAATAACACAGAGTTTGAACTGCCTAGGACAACATGGATTTTATTGGATAAATATACAGTCAGCACTCCCTGTTTGTGGGTTTTACATTAGGGATTCAACCAAGCTTGGCCTGAAGATTAAATTTCCTTCTGGGGTTGGTTGAATCTGTGGCTATAAAGGGGCGACTTATTCACTGTTCTGTGCCATTTTGTATAAAGGACTTGAGCATCCACAGATTTTGACATTTGCAGGGGCTCCATGGATCCTGAGAAATGACTGTACAGTTTGACAAAGGTCAGCGAGAGTAAAGGCCAAAAGAACAGGATCCTACAAGGGAGGACTTTGAAAAAGAAACGCCTCTCTCTTCACCTATTCCCCTAAATGCCTTCTTAATCAAGGAGATTGCAGTACCAGATGTTTAGGGCAGTTCCCAGGCCATTTTACCAGAATTCTGCAATCACTGGAGGCAGATGGTTAATAGTTCTGCTTGTCCGGGCCTCCACCATGTCCACTGTTAACAGAAGCCTTCTGGAGGCCATGCCTTCCTTTCCCATAGGGATTGCAGCCTCCAGGCTGACTGCCAACATATTCCTTCTCGAAAGATGCCAATGTTATGCAAGGAGCCTCTGCACTAAGGATAAACCAGTTAAATGAGGCTCCCAAGGCTTCCAGACATTTTAGTTAGAGACCCTGGGGTATCAGCCATGTGGCTGTGCCAGGGGCTGGAGGCCAGAGTAGGGTCTGGGGCAGGAGGCTTTACCTGTCCTGAGGAGAAATAGAAATAGAATCTCAAAACCTTTGCACTTTTTTTTTTTTTTTTTGTCTTTTTGCCTTTTCTAGGGACGCTTCCCACAGCATATGGAGGTTCCAATCGGAGCTGTAGCCACTGGCCTACACCAGAGCCACAGCAACGCGGGATCCAAGCCGCATCTACAACCTACACCACAGCTCACGGCAAGGCCAGGGATCGAACCCACAACCTCATGGTTCCTAGTTGGATTCGTTAACCACTGTGCCACAATGGGAACTCCAAAACCTTCGCAGTCTTGAAGCTTCAGTTTACAATATGCCTAAACAATAGCAGGCAAAGCTTCCAAAGGGTTCTGAGCAGAAGCTTCAGAAGATCCATGACCAGACTTGAAGACAAAGACCCCGGTTCACAGGAGAGGCTCGAACCAAACAGCAGTGGGTTTTTTCAAAATAGGGGCATATTCTGCTGGACCTTTCATCATAAGGAATATGTGCATTGATGGAGGTCGCCTTGTGCCAAGACAGTGGAAAAGACATTGAAATCGGGTAAGCCTGTGTCATTTTCTCCATAGGAAACGTCCATTCATAAGGAAGACGTTCATCTTTGACTTGAATAGGATGCCCTACGTGGTTCAGACTAAGCACAAAAAAGCACAAACCACAGCAGAAGAAACAGCATGCCTGTATAAAAATATAACTTAAATCAGTTAAAATATTGACTCAGTCTCATGAGAAAAAGTCAAAGGAGTTAAATATATTCTCAACACACACTCTTTCTTCTATGCATCGTTGCCCCATGTTTGTTCTTCACTCACCCCAAACTCAGTTCACAATCCTCCCTCACCCTCTGTACCTCCATCTCTCTCACACACACACATACACACAGGTTCGTGATGTTTTTCCTCTCTCCCTCCTCTCTGGACCTTTTCTTTTCTCCATTTCCAACATAATGATTCCTACATAGCTACTCAGGTACCTTCCAAGTCTTCTTCCTGGTTCTCACACTGATGAGCAAAGTAGCCAACCGACTGAACTGAAATCTTTCTTCAGCAGTGGTCAGGAAAAGCTGGACATACTCGAGGGAGATACTGTGTAATCCTTTGCCTTTCCTCCATGTCTCTTTTTAGCCCCTGTTTAGAAGGTTGTTTTTTTTTTTTTTTTTTTTTTTTTTGTCTTTTTTTGTCTTTGTTGTTGTTGTTGTTGTTGTTATTGTTGCTATTTCTTGGGCCGCTCCCGCGGCATATGGAGGTTCCCAGGCTAGGGGTCTAATCGGAGCTGTAGCCACCGGCCTACGCCAGAGCCACAGCAACGAGGGATCCGAGCCGCGTCTGCAACCTACACCACAGCTCACGGCAACGCCGGATCGTTAACCCACTGAGCAAGGGCAGGGATCGAACCCGCAACCTCATGGTTCCTAGTCGGATTCGTTAACCACTGCGCCACGACGGGAACTCCAGAAGGTTGTTTTAATATCCATATCCATCAGCATTTCCTTCCTAGAAGAAAAGAGACCAAGACAGGGAAAACAGAGTGAGAGAGAAGTCAGAACGTGTCTGGGGAAGGAAAGAGGCAGAGGGCTTTTTTTTTTTTTTTTTCTTTTTAGGGACACACCCACAGCATAGGAAATTTCCCCAGGCTAAGGGTCAAATCGGAGTTACAGCTACTGGCCTACGCCACAGCCACAGCAATGCTGGATCCGACCCACATCTGCGACCTACACCACATCTCACAGCAACACCGGATCCTTAACCCACTGAGCGAGGCCAGGGATTGAACCTGCAACCTCCTGGTTCCTAGTTGGATTTGTTCCTGCTGTGCCACAATGGGAACTCCAAGGCAGAGTTTTGATCTTCTTCTTCTACTCAGCTCAGATGCCTGCGCTGGACAGTGCTCAGGTTATCAGTGGATTCTGGGACAGTCCTTTGTTAGCCTAGCCAGAAAAGAAAGCCTGACTGCAGCCAATGAGAGGTTAAGGCACAAAGTCAAAATAGAGAGGATTCTCTGGGCCTCTGAACTTGACATGAAGCATCCAATGTGAAGTCTGGAGCTGGGAGAAGAGAGAAAACATGGAATTATGTTTTGCATTTTTTTTTCCGATTGCAGAAGTTATATATATTCAGGTAAATATAGAAAAGAAGGGGTTAAAAAAAAATCTGTGATCCCACTACCCAGATAATCGATGTTAACATGTTTGTTTACCTTTACAATGTTGTTTTTGCCAAGGGCCAAAAAAGGTGTTTGGTCCTAATTCGGTAGATATTTCCCCTTGAACTGGGGGTGTCACACCAAGGAAGGAAGTGTCAAGTCATATTCAAGCTGAGTTCTTCTTGTTTTTGGGTGTGTGTGACAGGGGCAGAGGGTGGTGGTTTATAAACAGAACTTCTCAAACCTTTAATATTGTGTATGTATGTGGCAAAGTGGGGAGAGGAGGAAATCAGATCTCTCAAGGGTCTTTGACCACAGAACACTTTATCGTGGACCATCTCCCAGGTGTCCCATGAGACACAACTCGGGGCTTGCGTGCCACTGATGATTTTTGAGCCGGGAAGTAACACGTGAGGGAAAACAAAGTTTTGGAAGGTTAATCTCCTGGGAGAATGTAAGGTGAACAAGAGAGAAAAGAACCTGAATTAATGACAGATCAAAGACTCAAGATAAGTGGGGAGGGTTGGAGCACAGTGGAGCAGAGGCTACAGAGCAAAGCATTGATGGAACAGTCTGCTCTTGGGCTCTTGGGAGGTATATAGTGTCAGAGCTTCTGGGTCTTGCAGGAGTTGGAGTGAAAATTAATTAGGATTTTAATTGCAAGGGACAGAAATCAATTTGGAGCAGCTTAAAGAAACAGAGCATTTTCAAGGAAATAGGGATGCTTCCTGAAGAACTGAATTCATGTACTAGAGACTCAGCAAATGTCTCCTGTCTATCTGCTCTCAGCTACTCAGTGTGTCTGCCTCATCTTCTTCATATTCTCTCTCTATCTCCTCTCCTGTCCACTTACATCCCCTCCCCTCCCTTCCTTTCCCCTCTCCTTCCCCCTTTCTCTGCTCCCTTCTCCCTGATGTTATTTGTAGAAGAAAATGGGTTCCCCACAGTTCCTGAATTTGCATCTTACACTAAGTTAGCATATCACATTTCTGGCCATCTCAGAAGCTGACTCTCCACCTCTTCTTCCCATCTTCAGATTTCCAGTAGAAAAACTCTTGTTGAACCAGCTTGGGACTCATTCTGCTCTGACTTGGGACAGGTTTTAAAATACAAACATGGGGAGTTCCCATCGTGCCTCAGTGGAAACAAATCTGACTAGTATCCATGGACGCGCGTTCAATCCCTAGCTTTGGGGTCCATCCATATCTGGCTTTGCCATGGCTGTGGCCCACAGCTCCATATCAAGGTTCCTAGCCTGGGAACCTCCATGTGCCGTGGGTGTGGCCCTAAAAAGACAAAATGAATAAAAATAAAATACAAACATGGCTGCAGAGGACTTACCCTATGAATTAGTGTGGGAACCACTACCAGGAGAAGGTATCTGCTATACGGTGATCCTCTGACCTTTAATTGCAAGCATGTTTCTAGAGGAGTCAAGTACACTATTGTTGAATGAATTGATGACCAGGAAGCTTTAAGGCAACTTCATTAGAGTCCATATCCTTAGCCCTTTCCCAAACTCCTTTAGTTCTCAAGTCCTGTAAAAATCTACAGATAAAGGAAGCAGGATACACAGTGGTTAAAACCACGTGTCTGAAGTTAAATCGTTTATACTTTGGATCCTGGCCTTGAGGACTTGAGCAAGTTATGGAACCTGTCTGGGCCTCAAGTTTCTCACCTATAAAATGGGTATCATGAGGATTAACTAAGATAATATGCGTGAAGTGCTTAGCACAATGCACTCAATAATGTTAGCAACATAATTTTCAAATGAAAATTAACTTACGGAGCTGCAATTTACAACAGCAGATCCAAATATCTTTGATAAACTGGACAAGAGAAAGATAAACTGGCAGATGGTCAAGTGGTCAGCTTGGTTCCCCAGATATCCCCATGAATGTGGCCTCTGGAATAGGAGGTCTGGGGAGAAAAGTAAGCCACGGAAGATCTTGTGGCGCCAACAGCGACTTTCGAGATCACAGGTCATTTGGACCAGTCACGTTCCCTTTTGTTCCCAGAGATTTAATATCTACCAACCTATTAAACGGTCATGATTTGGAGGAGAGAAGACAAGCAGAGGAATTGCTTTCAGCTGGCCCTGATCTTTAAATAACCCAGGGTACAACATCTTTTAAACACAAAGGAGATCATGTGTAAAACATTAGTTAAATTCAGATATAAATCTAGTCTTTGACCAGTCCAAAGCTAATCAATATGCTTTTCTACTCTCTTTGAACTTTGAGTTTTCTGGCAACAACAAAAATCCCAAACCCCATCCAAAACCATCGTCCAGACAGCCCAGCTCCTATGCTCCCCTCCCTTGTGTCACATATTGTTGACAGAACTACTCTCGTTACCACATTCATTCCAGTGGTGATTCAAATTCTTCTGCAAAAATGGACTTGAAAGACAGAAAATTGCTCTTGTAATCACTTAATAAGGAATCCTGGACAAGGAATACGGCGCTGTGAATATAGATTTACTCCTAGCTTTTATGGATGCATTTTTCTCAGTTATTTTCATTGACAATCATGATGAACTAATTTAAATAGCAAGGTAAACTGAGATGGAAAATTACCCATAATAAGAATTTTGATGAAAATATAGACTGGCCTGGTTTTAAGCACATCAGGGACACTTGGTTTCAATTGCAGATTTGGATAGATTTGAAGTGTGTTTGTTTGAATGTGTCAGTTTTAGGCAAAACTAAACTACCCTGTTCCTTTCCAAAAATCAAGAATTTGCTCTGGAAAAAAATCGTGCAGCGTGATGTGCAAAGCAGAGGAGGAGGAAAGTAAGAAGTGGGTGAGAAAGACCCACCCAAGGGCTGCAGCCAGCTTCCCCAGGAAGATTCATGACCATGCTTCAGTACTGTCCTGCAATTCTTTCCAAGGGATTTTACTATAACCCTAAATCATTAGAAGCAACTGTTGCTGTTACCAGAGCTATCTTTGCCTCAAAAAGAGGAAAATTCCGGACATGCAGTATAATCCTCTCACTATCTACGAGAGAAACCAGCCCATCTATCATAAGAACTGAAAACATCAGCTATGTATTATACTGAACATTAGAGTTTCATACTTCATTGTTATATATCTTTTGTTAAGGGGGGTACACACAGCATGTGGTTGGATGCAACAGTGAAAATTACTTAAGTTGGGTTGACTACACGTAACCTATAAAAACCATTACTACAAATCCTTTTCAGAAAAAAGGTAAGAAAATTCAATATTTTTTTAAACTGAGCTATTCACAACAAATGGATCCTTACCCTTACCAGATATATAAGCATTTATATAATGCAAGGGTTTCATAACTCGGAGAATGTCATTAAAGGCAGCGCTAACACAGTACTCCTCCCTTTGATTTGAATGCCCTCTTCTTCCCTATTAGGGTGGTTTTGCTTCACAGTGTCCCTGGCATGAAAGGACTTTGAAAGATCTTTTGCCTTGCAACCCAACTAGCAGCATTGGCATTACCAAGGAGAGGCTGGTTAGAAATGCAGAATCTTGGGGTCCACCCTAGATCTACTGACTCAGACATCAGAGAATCCCCAAGTGATTCATAAATACATGGATGGAAGGGTTAAAATATGCCACTCTAAGTCACCACCCTTCCTCTGACCAAAACTGGCACAGTGGATAGACCAGTCTCATTCAGCCAATTTCAAGTCCTTTATAGTTTGTCCTATTTGAGTCATTGAGAGAAAAGGGGAAATATACTCATTTAAGGAAGTCTTGTGTAGCCTAACGAAGTTAGCAACTTCTTCAATACGTTCAAGTACCTATTCTTGGAAGCACTGCAGATTAGGTCAAAGGAAAGAGAAGCAGAAAATGGAGTGGGTTCAAATACCAAACTCTAATAAAGTAAGGGTAGTACAGAAGCTGAGTCTGTGAGGGATGCAAAGAGCAATTTCACCAAATTACCAGTTCCAAAATCGTCTCTGCACTGTCCGTGATTTATAGCCCTGGAAGCTTAAAGGCTTGAATCTCTTGCTGTATTTCATTTCAGATTAGTAATTTTTATCTAGTACTTCCCTGCAGCATAAAAATGAAGGCCTTGAAACTGCTAAAATGAATTTATCTGGTGGATTGTATGCTCATCCTGTAGTTATCCTGTAGGTTTCAGAGTTATAACAGGTCTGGACTTTGGACAATAGAAAACTCTGTAGGTTAATGGCAGCAAACTTCTAAGCCAAAGACTGAAGGATATAGGATAGTAACATGTGTTTCAGTGCCCTCAAATTTAGCTACACCTAGATAAACTGAGTCACCTAGATAGCATTTTTCACCTAGTTTTCTTGTGATATAATTGACTTGTAATAAGCTGCACATATTTAAAGTGTATGGTGGAATGAATGTTCGTATATGCTATATATCTGTGAAACTATCACCATGATCAAGCTAATCACCCCTAAAGTTTCCTCATGACCCTTGGTAATCTCTCCCTTCATTCTGCAGCAGTTTATCTGTTTTCTGCCACTGTAGATTCGTTTTCATCTTCTAGAATTTTTCATAAATGGAAACATACTCACTTTTTTTTTTTTTTGGTCTGACTTCTGTCACTCAGCATAATTATTCTGAGATTCATCCACAGTGTTGCCCGTATTAATAGTTTATCCTTTTTATTGTTGAGTAGTATTTCATTGCAGGGACTCTCACCTTTCACTGGTGGGTTGTTTGGGTTGTTTCCAATTTTAAGCAATTATGAATAACACTGCTATAAATTTTCATGAACAAGTATGAGCATGTAAGTTTTCATTTCCCACGTAAATACCTAAAGATGGGAATGGTTAGCATACATTTACTTTTAAAAGGAACTGCCAAAAGATTTCCCAAAGCAGTTGTACCATTTTTTTTTCATGTATATATATATATTTTTTTAATTTATTTTTTTCCCACTGTACAGCAAGGGGATCAAGTTATCCTTACATGTATACATTTTCCCCCCACCCTTTGTTCTGTTGCAATATGAGTATCTAGACCATTTTGCTTGCTCACCAGAAATGTGGAAGAGTTCCAGTTGCTCCACATCCTCTCCAGGATCTGATATTGTCAGTATTTGTAGCCTATCTAATAGATATGTAATCATATCTCCATTATGGTATTAATTTACATTTCCCTAGTGACTGCTGATGTAGACAATCTTTTTTTATATATACTTAGCATCCTCGTCTTTGGTGAGAGTCTTTCAAATCTTTTGCTTATTTTTTAAAATTTGAGTTTTGTTTTGTTTTCTTAATCGTTGAGAGTTCTTTATATATTCTGAATACAAGTCCTTTGTCTGATATATGGTTGACAAATAATTTCTCCCAATCATTTTATTTCTTTTCAAAGAGAAGTTCTTAATCTTGATGAAGTCCAATTTATTAATTTTTAATGGTTGCACTTTTGGTATAATAACTGAGAAAGTCCCAAGGTCACAAAGATTTTCTCCTAGAAGTTTTATAATTTTAGGTTTTATATTTAGTTCTCTGATCCATTTTGAGTTAAATCATATATCATATATAAAAATTGAAATGATGTTTACTTTTTTGCATATGGATATCCAATAATTCCAGCATCATTTATTGAAATAACTGGCTGGCCTTTTACTACTGAACTGCTTTTGCATGTTTCTGCAAAATCAATTGACCATATATTTGTGGGTCTACTCTAAATTCTTCATTTTGTTCCATTGATCTATCTTTATACTAATATCATATTTCTTCATTAATATAGGATTTTTATTAGTTTTATAAATCTTTTTCTAAGAAAAATAAGAATTTTAGAAATTTTAGAATTTTACAATGTTTATCAATTTCTGGGGTTTAAAAGTCTAGTGGAATTTTGAATGGAATTACATATTGAATCTGTAGATCTATTTGCGGAGAACTGTCATCTTAACAATTTTGTATCTCCCAATCCATGAACACTGTATATCTCTCCATATATATGTCATTTTTATCTGTCTCAGCAATGTATTTCAGTGTACAGGTGTTAGGCTCCTTTTATGATGTTTAAGTAATTGATTTTTTATGCAATTGTAAATGTTTGTTCACTTTTTTTTATTCAATGGATTTATCACATTTGTAGTTGTATAATGATCATCACAATCCAATTTCATAGGATTTCCATCCCACAACCCAAGCACATCCCCCCACCCCCTGTAAATGTTAATGTTCATATAACTTCAATTTCCAACTGTTCGTTGGAACTATTTAGAAATATAATTGATTTTTAGTATTGATCTTGTGTCCTGCAGCCTCACTAAACTCAGTTATTAGTTTAATTTTTCTCTATTGTTTTTGTTTTCTGTTTTACTAATTTCTTCTCTGATTGTTATAATTTACATTTTTCTGCTTAATTTAGGTTTAATTTGCTCTTTTTCTAGTTGTTTAAGGTGGACTATAAAGTCATTGGTTTGAGACTTTTCTTCTTCTGTACTACAAGTGTCTTGTAGTATAAAATTCCCTGTAAATAGGGTTTGGCTGAATTTAACAAATTTTGATATGTTGTGTTTTCATTTATTTCCAAATATTTCCTAATTTCTCTTTTGATTTATTCTTTGACCTGTTGGTTTTTTAGATGTGTGTAGAGTAGTTCCCAAATAATTGTCTCTTTCCCAGATATCTTCCTATTATTAATATCTAACTTAATTCCACTCTGATCAAAGAACACACCCTGTTTTGGATATTTTTAAGTTTCATAAGGCTTATTTTATAGCTGGAATATGGACTATCTTGGAAAATTTTCTATGTTCTCTTCCTTTTTTGTTGTTGTTGTTTTCTTTTTGGCTTTTTAGGGCTGTACCCACAGCACATGGAGGTTCCCAGGCTAGGGGTTCTAATCAGAGCTATAGTCACCGACCTATGCCACAGCCACGCAGGATCCAAGCCGCATCTTCGACCTACACCACAGCTCATGCCAACGCCAGATCTTTAAGCCACTGAGCAAGGCCAGGGATCGAACCCACAACCTCATGGTTCTTGGATTTGTTAACCACTGAGCCACGACATGAACTCCCTATGTTCACTTGAAAAGAATATGTATTCTGACATTGTTAAATGGAATGTCCTTAAAATGTCAATTAAATCAAGTTGATTGCTAGCATTGCTCAAATCCTATATCCTTACTGATTTTCTATCTTACTTGTTCCATCAATTATTGAGAGAAGGGTATTGAAATCTTCAACAATAATCATGGGATTGTTTCTTTCTTTTCTACAATTGTAAATATCCCACTGCCAAAGCCACATATGATACCAGTTAATTCAGAATCTCTGAGGGTGTGACCCAGGCATCTGTATTTTTTTAAACTCCCCCAGCGATTCCAGTGTGCCAAGTTTGAGAACCACTGCCTTATGCAATCCACATTAAGGATTCAATAGATCCTCAAACGCAATATCTTATTTGATCTTCATACTGCCTTTAAGGTAGGCATTATTCACTCCTATCTTATAGGAAATGAAATTGAGTCCTAGACACTTGTCCAAGATCGCACAGTTGATCAGAGAGCCCGGCTGGGATTTAAACCCAGGTTACCTAACTCAAAGTTTACTGCTTTGAGGTACTTATATTTTGTTTTGTGAGGTGTGTTTATTGACTTGAATTCTATCTGCATTTCTATCCCACCCCCCTAACACAGTCGTTGGGGTTGTGGGAAGGAGTCATGTTTAACCCCAAACTTATAATTTTCACTGGACCTACCACAGCGTCAGTACCCTGGAGACGATTCTAAGGTTTTCTTTTTCCTCTTGAAAGATGTAAGTATCTGGGTTCATCTAACCACATTGCAGTCATCAATCTGCCTTTTTCATGGTCCATCCATAATCTAAGGTTTAAATCAGGCTGTAATTAACCCTGGCACACAGGCTCTTTTTCAAAAACCTTCTCAGACTGCAGACTGTCAGCCTGCAGACTGTCAGCCCATTTCACTCCCTCAATACATGACATTGAGAGTGTAGGACCAGAATTTGCCCTGAACTACCACGCAAATTTGGGGCAAGATTATGATGGAAGAGCAGCTTGGATGAATATCCTGTGGGTAAAGGCAGTTTTGTTTGAGTGCTTCCAAGTGCTGCTACACTATGATTAATTGAGTTGGCCAAGGATTAATATTTTAAAATCAGGAATGACTTGAATCATTCCTCCAGGTGAGTTGTTCAGCTGTCTCCAGGGAAAGAATCAGCCCCCAGAAATGTACCATTAATGTTTTAGTACAAGGTGCATTTCAAAGAGACAAAGAGAAAGACTAATTTAGATGCCTCTTTGGCTCACTCTCTCACGCTCTCTCTTCATGCACAGGTATCATCAGATGCTATAATACAGACTAATGAATGGACATGAGTTTGTTCCTTTTCCTAAATAGTCAACTATGCAAATCCTTTCCTACAAACTGCCTTCTTGGACCTATATTCTATATCTGTTACCTTTAGATAGATTAGTCTATATCTGTTATCTTTAGATCCTCTCACCTATCTCCTGCTATTACCAATAAGCCACATTCGGAGCTCAAGACTTGATAGTTATTGATGTGACTTCCTCTAGGTTTTGAATATTTTCTCAGTTACCACCCAAAGTTAAAACAATCACAACAAATTAAGGAACTTGAGTATTCTTTTTTTTTAAGAATTATTTATTACTAAAATAAGTCTATAACACCACCAATGGTATTTAAAAAGAAAAACATCACTCATTTTTTTCTATACTTAACCACTTTCTCTCAAATTTCTTTCAGTCTGATATAGAAATTATATTATTTAATATAATCACATAACTATAATGCTCACATAATTTTTGTGTTCTACTTTTTGTTTGTTTGTTTGTTTTTGTTTTTGTTTTTTTTAGGGCTGCACCTGCAGCATATGGAGGTTCCCAGACTAGGGGTCGAAGCCAAGATGCAGCTGATGGCCTATACCACAGCCACAGCAACACCAGATCTGAGCCTCATCTGCGACCTACACCAGCGCTCATGGCAAAGCTGGATCCTTAACCCATTGAGCGAGGCCGGGGATCAAACCTGTGTCTCATGGATACTACTCAGATTCATTTCTGCTGAGCCACGATGGGAACTCCTGTGTTCTATTTTTAAAACATCACTTAATAAACACTTTTCATTTTCCTTGTATAATCTTTCTAATTATAATTTTTTCAGGCTACATTGTTTTCCACAAATATAACACAATTTGTTTAACCATTCCTCTGCTAGTGTATATCAAGTTGTTTACAGTTTTCTCTATTATAAATGGTTCTCCCATAAATATCTATGTACATATCAAGATTTCCTCCCCCCTCTCCTTTTGAATTATTTCCTTTATTGAAATTCCCAAGAGTACCATATTGAAGGATTTGAATGATTTTAAGGAATTATGAACTCTTTAAAAGGCAGTACCACAGAGTTCATAGTCCATGTCGTATCTTGATTTGTAAAATTAATTATGACATGGAAGAACCAAGATATTTCCTAAAGCATCACTCACTGTCTCATCTTATCCCACAAAGTGGTTCACGCAATACAAGATGAAGGTATCTGCATCACTTTATTCTTTATTCCACTGAAACTCACTTTAAAAAATGAACCAATACCTCACACATTTTAAGGAGTGAACTTTTGGAATAAGTCTTAAGAAACTCCAGAAAAAAGCCCATGGGGCAAATCAATGACACACCTCCCCAGATAAATCCTGACTTAGAAAGAAATGAGGGCACACAATGCACATGGCAGGGGGGATGGTGGGGAGAGGGTGCAGGTCAGTTATGATCGGAACGCTGGTGGCACAGTTGTCCCCTCCACACTGGTCTCTGGGATCCGGGTCAGGGCAGTCGAATTGAAAGCCAAACACAGACAGCAGCTGTTGAGGATGTAAAGTTTCTGGCCGGAGTGGATAGGGAGCTGGGTGTGGTCACCCATAGGCCAATTTCCACCCCACCCTACAAGCCCAGTGACAGGGGTTGAGAAGAGGGAACTTCCTGTATTGCATTCCAAGGCTCCTTTCTGGGCTTATAGGATTCTGCGAGAATGCCTGGGACTAGCTGCCGAGCCTGATTGCCCGGCACACACTCCCTCCACTGTGTGTCCCTGGAGGACACAGAGACTTCCGAGAACGTCCAGGGAGCCAGAATGTGCGACTGACCTGCGACGGCTGCCCTGTCCTGGCCATGGTCCTGGGTATAGAGTACAAGTAAATCCCACCACCATCCTCGAGGGACGGACGGAAACCACAGGGAGCGTGCCAGTCTTTCCTGCTCTGCTCAAGGAAGCGCTGAAGGGGCAACACCAGCCCCTTCCGCATTTCCCGGAACCTTTAACAAGAGCTGCATCACTGAGTAAGGAATCTTCATTATTCATTTCAACATCACTCTTCTTGGAAACCCTGACTGCTCCACTCTCCAGAAATAATCCATCAAATTTTTCCCTTTGTTGAAGTCACACTGCGAAAACTCCCATAATCAAATTCCCCACGTTCGGATCCCTGCTGATGTTATGTAACAGAGTCAAGAGCGAAAAGAGCAGGTCAGACTGACATTTTTTTCCCCCTTTCTCGGTACGCGATTTAATTTTTTATCATGACGTTTTTTCAAACGCACGCAAAGACAGAATGGAATAGCAAACCCCCATGTCCCTACCACCCGGTTTGAACAGTCTCTGCAGGTGCGGATCTTGTTTGAACTATCATCCTTCACCCACCTCCAGCCCCCTCCCTCCAACAAATATGCATATTTTTTTTTTAGTGGAATTTTTCAAAGCAAGTCCCAGACACAGTGTCCTCTCACTCATAGATACTTAAGCATGCCTCTCTGTCTAAAAAGGACTTTCTTTTTTTGACATAACCTATAGGCAGTGGTATTTAGCATCTACTGGTATTTGTTTGGCATTGGGTATTTAGTGCAAGGTATTACAGTAAGACACTTTACACAACTTATTTCATGAAATCTCAGCCCAGCAGAGAAGCACATTGGATATTCACAGCCTCTCCAGGAGAAAGAAGTGTCCTGGCCTTGAGAACATTGCTGTTTGCATTTTACTCATGAAGAAAACTGCTCAGCCAGCTCAGGGTAAGCTATGGAGAGGCTGCAGTCCAAGAGACTGGAACAAGAGGCGAGTCAGAGCCTGACTTGCTCCATTCCCCCTGGATATTCAGGGTATTAAAAGGGCAAAGCTTCCTCATCTGAAAACTTCCCTTTTTTAAAAAAAAAACAAAGCAAAACCAAAAACTTTCCTTACACCTACCACTTGAAGTTACATTATCAAGATAGAAACATCCAAGCTTCTTAAAAAGGTGGAGCCTTTAAAAAGACACCATTCGTAAAAAGAGTTTTGAAAAATCCAACTTACAATTCTACTCAGCAGGTGTGTATGCATAGGGAGCAGTGGAGGAATATTAAATATTTAATATTAAATATTTAAACCTAAGCTACATCAGTGTAAGTTTTTCTCTTTGTCATGTGCTCTTCCTTTGCAATCTCTGTACCTAATCTATATAGCCTCACTCAGGAGATGTAGGCAGAGTAGCAATTTACCCTAGGGTGAATCGACTTACCCAAGAAAAGTTTCGGACTACACAAGCATAAGCTTGGGGCGAGTCTCTGCCTTAAGAACAGGCTGATAAACTCACTCCCAGTCACACAGGCTCTGGGCCTTCTAACTCCAGTCTCCTATACTCAAAACCCCAGGTGAGCCCCAAGAGAGAGTCACAGCATACCTCTGATTTTTCTCTTATTAACGCTCTTACTTTATGCAAGCTTGTCCAATGTGCATGGATGCCCTCCTCAGGTCCAGTCAACCTGGCTGGGGATTGGGATATGTTACACAAAGGAGTTGCACCTACCTTTGCAGGTGAGGACAACACATGAGGCGAGAGCTGATATTGTTACCCAGTTCAGTACTGTACATAGCACCCACTGAAAACTTAGCTACTTTCATAGGCTTCCATAAATGTTCCCTCCACCATATCCTTCAGATGTCTGTGTGACTTCCCCTTTGCCACCTTTACTTCTTTCAAGTCTCTGCCAAAGTACCCCATAATCAGGGAGGCCTTGCTCCACCACCTCCATCAGATGACACTCTCCAGTCCTTTTCTCTGCCTTGTCTGTCTCTATCACAACCTGACACATAGCTATTACTTGTTGTCTGCTTTGGTTACTGAAGTATCCCTTAAACCTAGATCACTGCCTAGAACACCTAGCAATGGATCAATACATTTGTACAGAATGAAAGATCTTTTTTTTTTTTTTTTTTCCGTCTTTTTGACATCTCTTGGGCCGCTCCTGTGGCATATGGAGGTTCCTAGGCTAGGAGTCGAATCAGAGCCATAGCCACCGGCCTACACCAGAGCCACAGCAACGCGGGATCCAAGCTGCATCTGCAACCTACACCACAGCTCACGTCAATGCTGGATCCTTAACCCACTGAGCAAGGCCAGGGATCAACTCCACAACCTCATGGTTCCTAGTCGGATGTGTTAACCACTGAGCCACGATGAGAACTCCAAGACTTTTTTAGGGCCACACCTGTGGCACATGGAAGTACCCAGGCTAGGGGTGGAATCAGAGCTGCAGCTGCTGGCCTATACTACAGCTCACAGCAATGCTGGATCTTTAACCCACTAAGTGAGGCCAGGGATTGCACCCAAATCCTCATGTATGCTAGTCAGGTTTGTAACCTGCTAAGCCACAATAGGAACTCCAAGAACAAGAATTGGACCTCTTCTTCTACCACCTCTGACTGATCAGAGTAGGCGCTGGTTATAGACACTCCTTTGCTGATCAGGGTCTTTGTAGGAAATCCATGGGGAGATACAGATGAGCTTTTCAGAGACAACAGTCACCCCTAAAACCTAACTGTTTTTCTTAAACCTATATCTTCTGTAACTACCTTTGAGCTTGAACCACCAGATCATCTGTTACTCTTACACTTCAGGATCAGCGTGAAGCTTCCCAATGGACTGACTAACAAACTTTTAAGCACGTACACTTTAATAATAATATATCCCTCTCAGAGCTACACCACTGAAAGATGTTTTTTTCAACAACAGAAAGATTTATTACTTTCTTCCCCCACAGAAAAACCACAAAAATATTTTCTTCTTGACTTCAGCAATGAGTTCCAAGTTTCATTAAAGAACCAACCAGATGCTTCCTCCTAGCTTGTGTGGAAAGAAGTTAAGATAAAGAGCATTTGAAACTCTACCTCTGCACACCTGCCTCATACCTTATTCCCTCATGACAGGTCTTCTTCCTGTTTTGCTGGGATCAGGGATATAGAGCTGTGTGTGACCTGCTTCCCTCAGCAGCTGGAGCTCTGGAGCCCCCTGTCCCCTCTCCCTCTGGTATTAATAATAGATGGCCCTTATTGAATTGTGCACCTGCCATTTAAGCAGGGCACTTTTTAAATTGTTCCAAATTCTTAACCCCCAAACTGGAAAAGAGCTGTAACCTGAGTGTTAGCTGCCTGGACAGCCCCTCTGTCCATAATAGCAGACTCTATGGTTCTGTCTCTGTCACTAAGAATTACCTTCCTGGAGTTCCCACTGTGGCTCAGTGGGTTAAAGACCCGACATAGTATCCGTGAGAATACAGGCTCTATCTCTGGCCTCCCCTCAGTGGGTTAAGGGTTTGGTGTTGCCACAAGTTGTGGCATTAGTTGCAGATGTGGCTTGGGTGTGGTGTTGGCATAGGCCTCAGCTGCAGTTCCAATTTGACCCCTAGCCTGAGAATTTCCATATGCCACAAGTATGGCCATTAAAAAAAAAAATCAATTTCCTCCAGTGGATTTGCAGCTAAGGATGGATTTCTCATCTCCAAAGCCAGTCCAGGCTACAGCCTGTTCCTCTACTTTTACCTTCCCCTAAACTGCACACTCAGCGAGGGTCTCTGCTCGCTGGTGTGTGGATCCTGGCCTGTATTCTGGGACTGCCATCTTCCCCAAACATAACACTGAAGATAGCCTCAGGGATGGAGTAGGCAGAATATGGCCCCCAAGAATGTCCACATTCTGGAACCCGTGAGTATGTTACCTAACATGGTAAAAGGACTTTGCAGATGTGATTAAGTTAAAGACCTTGAGTTGGGGAGCTTGTCTGAGAATATCTGGGCAAACACCATGTAATCACAAGGGTCCTTTTAAGGGAAAGAGAGTAAGAGTCAGAGAGGGAGATGTGAGATGGAAGCAGAGGTCAGAGGGATATGAGGAAAAGGCCAAGGAATGCAGGCTGTCTTTAGAAGCTGAAAAGAGCGAGAAAACAGGTTTTCCCCTGGTGTCTTCAGAAGGAACACAGCCCTGCTGATGCCTTGATTTTAAGTCTTTTTTTTTTTTTTTTTTTTTTGTCTTTTTGCTATTTCTTGGGCCACCCCTGCGGCATATGGAGGTTCCCAGGCTAGGGGTCGAATCGGAGCCATAGCCACCGGCCTACGCCAGAGCCACAGCAACGCGGGATCTGAGCTGCATCTGCTCACGGCAACACCGGATTGTTAACTCACCGAGCAAGGGCAGGGATCGAACCCGCAACCTCATGGTTCCTAGTCGGATTCGTTAACCACTGCGCCACGACGGGAACTCCTGATTTTAAGTCTTCTAATCTGTGGGCCAGTAAGATAATAAATGTGTGGTGTTTGTGGTGATTTACAGCAGCCATAGGAAACCAATACAAGGAGGAGGAGCCACAGTTCCCTTTGTCGTCTTGCTTCTTAAGTCAACACCTCTGGAGTTCTCTTCGTGGTTCAGCTGTTAATGAACCCAGCCAGGATCCATGAAGATGTGGGTGCAATCCGTGGCCTCGCTCAGTGAATTAAGGATCTGGCATTGCCGTGAGCTGTGGTGTAAGTCGCAGACACAGCTCGGATCGCATGTTGCTGTGGCCGTGGTGTAGGCCGGCAGCTGTGGCTCCGATTTAACTCCCAGCCTGAGAACTTCCATATGCCATGGGTAAGACCTTAAAAAGAAAAAAAAAGTCTACACCTCTAACACATATGTGTAAGCCACTTCATTGGAAGTTTAGGAATAGATAGAAGGGGAAGAAAGCTGGATATAAAATGTGATTGTTCTCAGAGCCCAAGGGAAGAAGGAAGATCCCTTAGCAGTGTCTCTTCATAGGCATGCCCCATTTCCTAACCTTCCTGACCAGCCCCAAGGCCCAACCCCTTTTATTCTTTTCCTCCATGAGCCCCACTTTTTTTTCCATGGCAAAATTCATTCATTCAACAACTGTTGGAGTTCCCAACAACTGTTTTGGAGACCCAACAGTGGGTCCCTGCTGTAGCACGGGTTTAATCCCTGGCCCGGAAGCGTTCACTTGCCCAAGGTGCAACCCCCCCAAACAACAACAACCACAGATATTTACTAGGTACCTATGATGTCACAGGCACTATTGTAGGTGCTGGGACTAGAGCACACAGAAGGTAAAGAACACAGGCTATCACAGTGTTTAGGGGTTTTTGTTTGTTTGTTTGTTTTGTCTTTTTGCCTTTTCTAGGGCCGCTCCTGCGGCATATGGAGGTTCCCAGGCTAGGGGTAGAATCGGAGCTGTAGCCACCGGCCTACACCACAGCCACAGCAACACAGGATCTGAGCCGTGTCTGGGACTCACAGCTCACGGCAACGCCGGATCCTTAACCCATTGAGCGAGGCCAGGGATCGAACCCTCAACCTCATGGTTCCTAGTCAGATTCGTTAACCACTGCGCCACAACGGGAACTCCACTCTGTTTAGGTTTTAATACAACCCTCCCACCATGATATTCCCACTCAACAAGATCCACCCAATCCTTGCCCTCCACCGCAGATAGTGTCGTCTGTAAGGTAAGGGTATTCCACAGCCATATGCTTCTCAAAGTCAGAGTTACTCTACTAGGAACCCCATAGTTAGGTGATTCCCAGAATAATCCATGGGAGGCTTCATTCGCCAGTACTTGTTCTCTCCAGGGTCTCCATGCCAGTGTGTAGTCAAGATACCCCTCCTTATTCCTCCTATGGTCTTTTGATCTCCTGTGAGTAACTCTTAGATCACACACACACACACACACACACACACACGCACGCACACCAAAGACAAGCCGTAGTCTCAGTTCATGTTAAGGAACAGAGGGCAGAATTTTCCTACACATGTTCTAAGCTTCCAACGTATTCTGCCCACCTAAATGGGGACATGCCTTACTTTTATTTTACTATAGAAAGCTGCTCCAATTCCCCCCCTTCTCAGCTCCCACCTGTAGGCTATGCCCATGGACCACCGGTACAACAGAAATGCCGCCCATCTCAATGCCTTTCTAAATAAAAAGACCTCCACTCATTACATCATCCCCTGCTACCCAGAGAACTGGTAGAAGCTTGGTAGGTGTGCCTGTTTGATCCATTGAACCAGGGCTTCCTCCACTAACAGACTCCACTAGGACAAATATATGTGCCCCCTGTCCCCCATCCCAACTCTTAAGAGTCCCACGTGCTCAAGAGTTATGGGACTTTTCTTCCTCTAGTTATAGAACGGATTCCCCCCAAGGGAAAATATCTCCTTTTCATCATTTATAAATGATCCTCTTCTGCTCCCCTCCTATAGTCTTTTCCTAACAAAGGATGCACAGGCACCATTCAGGCACATACTTTTCTTTTCTTTTTTAGCTGCACCCACAGCATGTGGGAGTTCCCAGGGCCAGGGACTGAATCTAAGCCACAGCTTCAACCTATGTATGCCATAGCTGCAGCAATGTTGGATCCTTAACCCATTGTACCACAGCGGGAACTCCAAGCAAATACTTTTAATTAAAGCAAATGTTAGCTCTCTGGGCACAGAGGAATTTCAGAAGGAAGAAATGTTAGCAGTAAAACCTGAGGAAGCTTGCCACTATTAGCTATATAATGCTGGTTGTAGAGTAATTAGCATAATAGAAACAATAATGCATTGATTATGTGTTCACTGGGTACCAGGAACTTTACTAAATGTCTTTCTTGCGTTAGTTCGCTCGGGCTTCATCAGTGAGGATAGGGTGATTTTTACCTGCATTTTCTCGATAAGGAATTTGAGGCTAAACAATTTCACCTAACAACTGCTAGGCTATGCTTTGGCGACTGGCAGCCTATCCAGGATAGTAACTTCCATCTCTATTTCTGTTTTTAAGTGAAAATAATAAAAGAGGAAAGGAAGGAAAAGACAGATTTCATGAGCAAATTTGACCACCCTGAGAATTATAGAGAGGTGAGAAGAAACCTTTCAGGTTTCAGCCAGAGACAAGAAATAATTTTAAAAGTTCAGCCAACTGAGCAACGGTAAGTTTGGAAATTTGTGGTTTCCAGTCAAAAGTGGTATAGGGACTGCTGGCAACATTGATTTTGAAAGTGTTGAGGGCTGCCACCTCCATTTAGATGCCTTTAATGAATGAGAGTCTAAAATACTCTAGAGAGAATCCCAACAGAGTCTACCAGCCAAGAATCCTTGGCTTACAAAATAATGGGGGCTGCTTCTTCCCAGTTACCATGCACAGAAGCAAAACTTGGCAGAATCAGAGACAAAGGGTTTTGATCTTGTTCCTACCATTGCTTCCACAGAAGGAAGCAAAACAAACCGCTGGGTTACCTCTACCGCCGCTCCTGAGAACCACGACCCTGCGAGCTGCTGTTTGGAAGAGAATCCCACTTTGCTCTTTGCCCGGGGAATCAGCACCCTGGACGCAGCCCCCCCCCCCCCCACCCCAAGGGACCCAAGTGCAAGGTCTTTTCTCTCTCTATTCGTTTTCCTCAGAGTTCTGTTTCTTGGAGAAATTTTCCACATGTAATCAAGCTGCTACTCTGACACCATTTTCATTGAGTAACTCGTGGTGATGTCACACCAGCCAGGCACTAGGGGAAGCCCTGCTTTTATGGGTTGGCTCTTAATTTAGGAATTTTTATTTTCTGACTTTCCTCTTTTTTTTTTTCTGCTGGACTTTGGAGCAAGATGCCTGAGTGGTGAAGTGTTGCCTGCTTTTGAGCAAAGGAATTCCTGCTCGTTGAGAGGCAAATGGTTGAGTGAAGGCAAGCTGTGAGTCCTGTAATAGTACGTCTTAATTGGAGAGCTGGCAAGAGAGGAAGGATGTGTAGGCCTGGTGCGGGTGCTGTTGCTCCTGTTGGGGTTTGTGGAGCTGAGCTGAGAAGACAGGCTGGGGACAGCAGGACTTCCGGCCACCCCCTAGTGTCCCTGTCCTGTGTACCTGGGGAGCCAACGGCCCCCTCCTCCCTGGCGCCTGGGCAACCACATCTCTCCCCCATCCCCACCGTCCTTCCTCGCCTCTCAGCGGCTCTGTGCAGCGGAGCCGGCAGAGGCAGCTTGGCAAACGTCGCCTGTAAAAGCCTAATCCAAACAGCATGTCCGCTGAGCTCAGCGGGGTGACTCATGTGCAGTGACGTGTGAGGCCGGCAAGCGGAGATTAGGATCTGGCCCGCCCGCCAGCCTACCCTGCACTTCCTTTGATCAACTCTGATGGTTTTTAATTCTGCAGAAGCAGCTTCCTGCCGGCGGCAAGCGCCTCTCCGTGGAGGCTGGAGCCGTGTCTTTGCTGACCTACTTGTCAGAGTCGAGGCCGGCGTGTGCTAATGGCACGGGGACTGACACTCTGGGCTCACAGCCCACACTGAGCAAGAGGGGAGCCTCTTTCGCGGAGGTGCCCACGGTGACATCAAAAGCTTACTCCTCAGCCAACACCAGCAAGGCCATGTGTGTGAGCAGCCTGAGTTCTGAACCTGATCCTGGCCTGGGTTAGACTCACCGAGGAATAAAGAAATTGGCTCTCTCTAGGGGCGGTTTTTTTTTTTTCCTTATTTCTTTTTTCTTTTCTTTTTTTTTCTTTTTTTTTTTTTTGTAAGCTGGGGCATCTTTAAGGACAGTGTCTGGCACAAAATGAAACATTCTTTGGGCTCTTCAGAAGTACTTTCTCACATCTGTTTTGCTCAAAATGGAACGAAGTATATTACTTTCTTGAACTTTTTTCCCCTACTTGAGTGGAATGTGTTTGCCTCTTGCTTATTCCAAATCCCCTCAATGACCAATGCCAAGCAGAGCCCCTGAAACAAAATTTCATTCTCTCTCTCTTCTCCTCTCATTTTTATCTTGCTCTCTCCTTTCTCTCTCTTTTCTCAGGAAGTAGAGAGTGATTAGCCACCTTGGCTGAGAGTTAGGGAGATCCTGGGCTGGGTGTGGGGCTTAAAATATCCCCAGTGCCAGGCTCTACCCCAGAAGAATTCACTTAGAGTCGTTGAGGGTAGGACCAGACATCAAGAATGTTTTAAGCTCCCCTTGTACAGGCGAAATTGGGACTCACTGACATGTAGGCTCTCATGGCATAAGCTGTTAGCCTTAGGGATGCTTCCAGTCTCCCTGTCTCCCCCACCACCATTCAGTGAGAGCCTTCTGGAAGCTGGCATATACTCTAGCAGGTTAAGGTACAATGTTATCTAGATAGGGTAACTAGCCTACCTATTAAGAAGAATTTGTCCATCTGCTTAAAGTATTTACCATCCCACTGAGACTTAGCGCAGAGAATGAACATGAGGCACTGAAATACAGAATAGATGGGTCTTGCAGGGAGGCCATAAGGGATGGTCCAGCATACAGGACAGTGACCAACCCAGAGGGAATGTCTGGAAAGCAGGTTTGTATGTGGTAGTGATGGGCTGTGCATAGGGCTGCCAGGTAAAATAAGGAACACTAGTTAATTTGGTTTTTTGTTTGTTTGTTTGTTTGATTTTGTCTTTTTTCTAGGGCCGCACCTACAGCATATGAAGGTTTCCAGGCTAGGAGTCTAATCAGAGCTGTAGCCACCGGCCTACGCCAGAGCCACAGCAACGCCAGATCCGAGACACCTCTGTGACCTACACCACAGCTCATGGAAACGCTAGATCCTTAACCCACTGAGCGAGGCCAGGGATCAAACCAGCAACCTCATGGTTCCTAGTTGGATTCATTAACCACTGAGCCACGACAGGAACTCAGCACTAGTTAATTTTGAATTTCAAACAAATTCAAGTAGTACAATATTTGGGAACTACTTATATTAAAAAAATTGTTCATTGTTTATTTGCAATTCAAATGGAATTGAGTGTTCTACATTTTGTTTGCTAAATCTAGAAATCCTAGTTGTAGATGGCAGGCCAGAGAGGAGAATCTTGGGTATTTGAGGTAGTGGTAGGTTTCACCTGTGTGGTTACAGTCTTCCCCAGGGGCTTTGGGGAAAATGTATTGGAATTTGGCTGCCACACTGACCAGGGATTGCTGTGAGCATTGGTGGGTGTAGACCAGGATGCCAAAGATACTGTAGTGGGTGGGATAGTTCCAATGAAGAACTGTCCCATCTAAAATGCCAAGAGGGGAGTTCCTGTCGTGACTCAGTGGTTAATGAACCCGGCTAGTATCCATGAGGACTCAGGTTAGATCCCTGGCCTCGCTTAGTGGGTTAAGGATCTGGCGTTGCCATGAGCTGTGGCATAGGCTGGCAGTTACAACTCCAATTTGACCCCTAACCTGGGAACCTCCATATGCTGCTGGTGTGGCCCTAAAAAGACAAAAGACAAAAATAAAAAAATTTAAAAAATAAAATGCAGGAGTTCCCGTCGTGGCGCAGTGGTTAACAAATCCGACTAGGAACCATGAGGTTGCGGGTTTGGTCCCTGCCCTCGCTCGGTGGGTTGACGATCCGGCGTTGCCGTGAGCTGTGGTGTAGGTTGCAGACGCGGCTCGGATCCCTCGTTGCTGTGGCTCTGGCGTAGGCCGGTGGCTACAGCTCCGATTCGACCCCTGGCCTGGGAACCTCCATATGCCGCGGGAGCGGCCCAAGAAATAGCAACAACAACAACAAAAAAGACAAAAGACAAAAAAATAAATAAATTAAAAAAAATAAAAAAATAAATAAAATGCAAGAGTGCCTAGAGAGGGACCACCCCACCCTCTTCACCATTTACCAGGGACTAGCGGCCCAGAGCTTCTTCACCATTTACTGAGGACTGAAGGATCACCTTCACATAGTTGCTCCCTAAAATGAAATGGACTGGCCACTCAGAGAAGTTCAGAAACTGTCTTTAGGAAGGAGCTAATCAGGCAAATTCCCAGGTACTTGCCCCAGTGCCTCCCATAATCCAACCAAACCATACCGCTGGTCCAAAGAAATGAACCCCTGAAACTAATTCCAAGCTTTCAAAGTTTATAATAAGCACTGCCTCCTTCAGGAATCCTTCCTTGATTGCTCCAGTCTTCACTGATATGTCTCCTCAATCCCTAAAACCTTTGTTCTTCTAATTTAATGCTTGAACACATATTATTCTAATAGCTACATGTGTCTATCTAGCTTGCAAGTCTCTCCAACTAGCCTGGAGACATCAGGGAAGTAAGATCAAGTTCAAGGTGACCTTGGTCATGTTACTGATTTGTTGGTTGGTTTTGCTGTTTGTTATACTTTGACTGTTCTTTAAAACCCCCGCTGTAGCTGAAATTAAATGTACCAAAGCGAGGCAGTTAAAGTAAAGATGAAAGGGGCATTGAGGAACCACATAGAAGAAGGAGAAAACCAGGAGCTAGAAATAAGATAATTTTGTAAACGGGTGTTAAAGTCCGGGCTCCCTGACAGACAAAGCAAAAAGGGAAACACAACTGGTTATGTCACTCTTATGTCTGAAAAAAAAGGAAATAATATTAGCTCATGAGGAAACAGTGTTTTTCCTCGTGATAAATTCTAAGTGAAATTTATCACATAGATCGTAAAAGACAGGACGCTGAGAAACATGATGGAAAAATGTCTTCAACTGAGTTTTCAAAAGATATCAAAAATGTGGGTTTTTTTTTTTTTTTTTTTCCATTTCTTATGTTTACTTTGTAAGAAATTTGCACCTATAGTCTTGAACCTTGGTTCAGGGCAGGAGTTCTTATAAGGAGTTAGCTAATATAGTCTAGTTTTTTGGTTTGTTTCTCGTGATCTAATTAATTAAGGGGGCACTCAGAAGTTTTCAGCAGCCCAGAGCTTCTGAAGCCTTCGTGTGTGGCTCCCTCAGGGGCTTCTGACAACCTGAAGAAAAAGATGGAGATGCTGTGAGGATCTGGGTTCATGCTGACGGGTGGAGGGAGCATGGCTGGGAACAGTCACATTCCTCCCCACCCCCCAGCTTCCTCCTCACAAGCTAGAAGCAGTTAGAATAACCCACCCTACCCAGAAAGCACTTCCCAGCCACATCCTCAGGAAAGGGATAAAGGAAAACTGTGTGTCACCAAGGTCCCACCCCAGGGTAGGATCCTGAGAATTGCCTGAGGGATGGCCGGACCCCATGTATCATGCTTGAATAAGTGCTACACTTTGGGGTTGCTCTGCCTCTCTTCTAAAAGCAGGGAACAAATAATTAGATGACTCAAAAAGAGAGTTTCCTTTTTGGTTTTATTTGGGGCTTTTTTTGTTTGCTTTTAAACCAACTCACAAAATGGGTGGGGGACTAAAACAAACGGAAAATAAGCCACAGATTAACCCCCCACCCACCCTGGGCTGGGCAACATCCCTGAGAGGAAACTGTGGCCTGGGGCTTTGAGGGGTTGCTGATGAGCACACTGGTCCCCTCTCCCTACCCACCCGCCCCCATCTCGGATGCCAGCCCTTGTGCCTAGTGGCAAGCAGGGACAAAACCAAGATGAGTCACCATATGGCAGGATCCATAAATTGTCAAAAGTCTAAGCAGCAGGTCTGGGATGAGCGATCAGGACCAAAGGTAAATATCT
The DNA here is from genome assembly GCF_054392235.1 of Sus scrofa. Lineage (NCBI taxonomy): Eukaryota > Metazoa > Chordata > Mammalia > Artiodactyla > Suidae > Sus > Sus scrofa. The sequence goes on along the minus strand of NC_139385.1, from coordinate 110,383,975 downwards.
CTGACACAGGCTTTGGGCTTTTGTTTTTAGATGGTGGCAGCTTGGACTTCCTTCCTGTCAGTGAGAAGAGGATGGCTGGAGCAGGAGGAGCTGATCCAGGTGCACGTGAAGAGGCTGCTGGAGCAGGAGGGGCTGTTCTTCCACTCCCAGGATGCCTACACTGCTCCCTCTCCTCTCTTCTCTCTTTACTGAGGCTGGAGGGTGGGGACAACAGGGAAAAGTCTTTCTCGCCTTCTCTTAGGGAACTTCAACCTGGTTGTGCCGGCCTTCCTTGCCTCGGGGGCTTGCTTCCAGGTCAGTGGATACTGGCCTCAGCACCGGAATGTGTATAGTCAACTAATTTCTAATTCTCTGGCAGGCCAGGGTTGACATAGGCTCTCCCCTTCACATGGGATTAGAGGAAGGGGGCTTAGTCAGGCTCATTTTTGGCTACTCAGCCTCTGAACTGCCTGCCTACATTTGGGACATTTACCACTTCATGAATCTCAATGCCCTAAGAAAGAGCCTTCTAGTCTAGAAATCTCTAGAAGAGTCCAGTCACCTTTACAACTGGGACACAGACACACAACACAGACACACAGACACACAATCAGGCCAGTCAGGTGCACCTGCTCCAGATGGGATCAGAAGTTACTGGCACCAACAAAGAGGGACAGTGGAGAATCCTCTCTGGGAGAGGCTGCAGGGCAACAAAAACAGTCAGGCTCCCACTCCCGTGGTGGTATCTGGTATCCAGGGCTGATGATAGTGGGTGGTGCAAGCTCTGTGCAGTACTAGGCAGTGGCTGCAGGGGTACCCTCATTGCACCCTTTCTAGGCTGTGGCCTTGGATGTGATCCTAGTTCCTGGTTCTTGTGTTTTCTAGGCTTCTCAGTGATTATGAATTACTAGATAGCCTTTTCTACCTAATTCAGTCAGAGTTAATTTCTGTTGCTTGCAACTGAGAACTCTGATCTGTCCATCTACAACTGGTTTCAGTCAGTCATTTGCAGATGCTTTTTTTTTCACTGCTGCATTCTTCATGCCTCTGTCCTCCTGGCAATTCCACAAGTAATCCAGAAAAGGAGGAATGAGAATGCAGAGAATTTGACCACAGCTGGGAAGTGAGCCAAGACAACTCCAAAGAACTTGAATATTAGATTCTTCACTTGGTTAGGTGGGATGGATGCAGGATGAATGAGACAGAAGACTATGGATTGTCCATCATATTCTGTTTTTTTAATCTCCGACTTGGTTATACAGTGATTCCCCGTACCACATAAAGACCCCATGGAGGGCATGGACGAAGCTGCCTTGTTTTCCCCAGTACCCAGGTCATACTGGGTATTCAGTAAATAGTAGTAAAAAGTGATGATAGAAATTTGAGAAAGAGGAATTCCCGTCGTGGCTCAGTGGTTAACGAATCCCAATAGGAACCATGAGGTTGCTGGTGCGATCCCTGGCCTTGCTCAGTGGGTTAAGGATCCGGCATTGCCATGAGCTGTGGTGTAGGTCGGAGACGTGGCTCGGATCTGGTATTGCTGTGACTGTGGTGTAGGCCGGCAGCTACAGCTCTGATTAGACTCCTAGCCTGGAAACCTCCATATGCCGCAAGAGCGGCCCTAGAAAAGGCAAAAAGACAAAAAAAAAGAAAGAAAGAAAAAAAAAAGGAAATTTGAGAAAGAGAATTCGGGAAAAAGAAGCTTCAGATATCCATAATGTCTCTTTTAACAAAAGGACTATGTGGGAGCTGAAGATTAAGACTGATAAGTGGAGCCACGACTGAAGATATTCAGTGGTGTTGATTGAAGAGCAAAAACCTGGAGTTTTAGCCATTAGACTCTCAAAGACAGAGACAACGCACTCCAAATCAGCCGGAGCCTAACTTGAGTCTAGCCCATGCAGAATGCCAGGCCATTTCTTTTTGGAAGGGGACCTCAAGAGTGCCTGCAAGTTCAAATGAAATGACTCTCCAAAAAGCATTTTGAATCAGTTTCAAATATGTTGACAGTACTTGGTTGAAACCCCAGAATGTGACTGGGGTGGATGGAGTTAATCTGAATATGGAAAACCATAAAGGAACCTCAGTGCATTTGTGATAGCTTGTTTTTTGAGCAACACCCATATTTGCATTTGAGTCCACAAGGATGCTACAAACTGACTCTGCTTCTAATTCTTGTTTGTGGGATTAACCCATGGAACCTTTCCCTTAGGCAGTTCTCTTAAACTAACTTGTCTGTTTTCATTTCTTAATTTTAAAATCCCTGGTTATAGAGGATTTGGGCTATCTTGCTCACCAATTTCCTAGGTAAAATTTGATGTTTCTGTTAATTTTCTCAAGGACATGAATTATATAGTCTTTTTCAAATGCCCTTCCATTCAAGCGCAAGGCTGGACACAGCAGGCACAGACAGCCCACAGTGTGGCCACGTTCCAGAAAAGCCTAGGCCAGACTCCTCTAAGAACTTTCTTGAGACAAGACCTAGGGTTAGCAGTGATAGAGTTAGAAGTGGGAGAACGCTAGCACCCTTTGATCTGTAACTAGGGTCTGTAACCAGTTGTAGAACCTTCTAAGCTGCTTGTAGTAGTGCTTAGGTTTGCTGCTGGAGCTGGAGTTCCAAGGCACCCACTTTTAGCTCATGCTTCCAATACTATTTGGGGCTAGTTGAGGAGAGAATTGTGAAACATCACACACATGCATATACATTTTATGCGACTTGGTAGCTGTGCAACTTGGTTGTGTGTGTGTGTGTGTGTGTGTGTGTGTGTGTGTGTGTGTGTGCATGCGTGTGTGTTTTCTCTTCAGGGCCGAACCAGCAGCATATGGAGGTTCCCAGTCTAGGGGTCTAATCTGAGCTGCAGCTGCTGGCCTACACCACAGCTCACGGCAGCACCAGATCCCCAAACCACTGAGTGAGGCCAGGGATTGAACTCCAAACCTCATAGTTCCTGGTCGGGTTCATTTCTGCTATGCCACAACGGGAGCTCCCTTTTTGCTTAATTTTTGTTTATTATTATTTACTGCAATTTGGTTTTAATACATGGAGTCCATTGTGACTGTTTTTGCTCTGAGAAGGTGCTGCAACTCTTTCCGTCCTGGGTTTAGGATGATAAGCAAATTTGAAGGTCATGAGTGACAGCAGACAGGATGCTCCTCTTATTTCCTTCGCTTCCTTTCGAGGGAGAGGTGGGGGGACTCCGGAGGCTAAAAAAGAGAGAGAGAAAGATGGGAAGGAAAACGAGTCAATCCCAGCATGGGGGAGCAGAGAGGAGAGGGGAGGGTGACAAAGAGTGGGAGTTGCCAGCAAACATCTGATGCCCTGTATTGCTCGGAGGAAAGGAGGCAAGTCTTCCCAAATCCAGGCGCCCCAACATGATTGCAAAAGCCACACCCATCGGCCCACAGACAGCCAACGCTGCTGCAGAACCAGTGAGACACCTTGGGAAGCTGCCCAAGTTTCTGGAGGCATCTCTGTAAAAGCTGCCTTTCCTCCTGGTGGATGCTGGAACTCCAGCACAGGGTAACCCAGAGTTGCCTTTTTTTTTTAAAGGCAAAGCAAATTTCAGAAACGTTGCTCTGGATGTTGTTCTCGGGCTAAGAGCCAATTCCTTCTCCCACCCCTGCAGGGCAGACCGAGCCCGTGCGGAGAGGCACTCACTCCGCAAGCTTTGATGTCAACAGAGGTAGGCAGGGCAGGCCGGGGTGGAAAACTGTGAAGTCAGCAGAGTTATCTCCGCACTCCTCCCTTCCCCCTTGCTTCCCCTTTCTCCACCCATTTCCCCCCTCTCAGCTTCCAGCTTCTCATTTCCCAGGGGATCCTGCAACAGGAGAAATCCCGACATCCTGAGACATTAGGGGGCCAGCTCCTGGCTCCAACTATCCAAGTATGCTTTTCCCCCCAAGTCTAAAACAAACAAAGGATGCATTCCATACATTTCCGAAGAAAAGAGAGCGAAGGCAGAAACCTGGTCCTTAGTGCTCAAACCCCAAGGGTTTGGGGCCTCGCGTCTGAAGCTGTCTTCCTGCCTCCTGGGGTTTTAAAAAGATTCAAAAGTGCCTCGAACCAATACAGCTGCTTGGTTTATGGCTCACATTTTAACCACAAATTATAAAATGATAAATCGCTGCTCAAAGCTCTTCCAGGAAAGACTATGTTGTCAAGATTAAGTTACAACCTCATGGACCTATGAGTGAGTCTAGCTGCTGACTAACTCTCACACTTCTTTCCCTGCCGAAGATGTTTTTTTCTCCATGAACTTTCACTGTTTCTGAATACTTTAAACAAAGAAAATGACTGAAGGCAGGGAAAACATCGGGGACTTCTTAACCCGTGGAGCTTTTTACAAGCTTTATTATGTAACGGCTGCTTTCGTTTTGTGAGACCCAAAGGAAGTTTAAGAAACGTCTTTCTCCTAGAGCACTTCACTGCCAGAGATCAATGAGAAATAGTTTCACGTGGGCAGCCCCACTCGCTTCAACTCTCGTTGGCACGCGTCGCATGTGGTCAATCAAAGCGGGTTTTAAGGAATTTGACTCTTAAAGTATCTGTTCAGTCATTTGGGCAGGATTGCAACATGAATTACTGGGTTTTGTTCCCACGAAAATCAATTCTTTGGAATGCTCTTAGAGGGTCTGGTCTAGTGACAGTGTGACAAATAATTAGGCTGCATGCAGTCTCTCCTGTAATGATGCTCTTCCTTGGAGGGGTTTGGCAGGCAGAAGGAGGTGAGATGAAATGCTTGTTTGAGGCCCCTATCTTGCCTCACTGCAGGGTCTGTCACACTGACCTCATTCTGATCACCTGGGGCTGCAGGAAGAAACTCAATCGTCCATGCATCATGTTTCTCCAGCCCGGCGCCTTGGTTACACAACTCTGATCCGGTTTCTCCAAGGCCACTCAAGTCTTGAGGACCATCAGACCGTGAGTCATAATCACTTTAACATTTACTCCTAAGTTCTCTCTTGATTTTACACCTCAGGCCCTGTAATTTCTCTCTTTTAGGGTGGGGGTGGGGGGAGTCCTTGGGTCCTGCATGGCAGTTTTTGCTTTCTGATGTCATTTCATGCTATCACCCACACCAGCCACTGTACGGCCTGCCACGGTGACTCTTGTCTCTGCTTTTCTTGAAGTCAGCTCTGCTGTCACAACTGCTGCTTTTTCTGGGATACTTCAAGTTGTGGAGAGAGTTCTTTTCCTGTGATTATAGCTCGCTCTTCCAATTTTGACTAGTCTGGCGTCACTATGATTATAGCTCATTGGGACTCCTGAAGCTAGAAGGCACTTTTTTTTATGCTGCCTTGTTTTTATTTTTTAAAATAACATATATTGTGACTTTTTTTGCAGGGAAGTATAAAGATGAAAACAGTAATGGTCATTAATCCCACAGTCCAGACAACCCCTAACAGTGGGTTGTTTTTGTTTTTTATCTTTTTCTCTTTTAGGGCCACACCTAATGCATATAGAGGTTCCCAGGCTAGGGGCCAAATCGGAGCTGTAGCCACTGGCCCACGCCAGAGCCACAGCAATGCAGGTTCTGAGCCAGGTCTGCCACCTACACCACAGCTCATGGCAATGCCAGATCCTTAACCCACTGAGCGAGGCCAGGGATCGAACCCGTGTCCTCATGGATGCTAGCTGAGTTCCTTAACTGCCGAGCCACAACGTGAACCCCCCCCCCACACACACAGTATTTTTAAAAATAAAAGTAATATATGCCAGGAAAGAAAATTAAAGGTATAAAAAGAAAAATAAAAGCTTTCTCTTCTGCCCCTGAGTCCCTCCCCAAAATAGAACCACTATTACTGTCTTGTGTATCCTTGATACTACGTAATTATGTTTATCCTTTAACAAAATTTTACATGGAAAAGACCTCACTCTACTTATTAAACATTTTGCTTTTTTCACCAAAAATGCCATCTTAGAGATCCTTCCACAACAGATATACTTGCTACTGCGAATGTCTGTGTAGGCTTTGTTGGAAGAGAATGTGCCTTCCAAATGAAAGGCATTCAATTAAAATAATTCCAGGCCTCTTTCTGTCCTTTTCCTTCATCTCCTCCCTGAGTCCAGAGTGACTTATCTGACTTACAAGTTTGGAAGAGTTAACCTAAGCATGCTGGGTTCAACTCTGTCCTCTGTGAGACTCAGGTTTTCTCGTGATTTCCACAATAGGGAAAAAAACCAGTACCTTCCTTGTATGGAGATCAGATAAGTTAATATATGTAAAGCTCTGAAAACAGTGCCTGATGCATAGAAAATACTCAGTAAGTGCTAGTTCCCGTAATTATTCCTACATACGCCCTACTGGGACTTGCTAGTTCCCTTAACAATTTATCTTAGGGATTATTCCACAGCAGTATATGTAGACATACCTCATTTTAAAAGTGGCTAGTATGGTGTTTCATAGTACAACCATACTGTAGTTTATTTGGCTGTGCCCCAGTTGGGGTCATTTCTAGCATTCAGCCCTTTCTCATTGGAGGAGACAGGGTTCTGGAGTCCAACAACATAAACTTCCCCAGCCATAAGGATATTTCACTTTACCTATTTAACAAACATGTATATTGTTTACTGCTTGTCTCACAACGTCCTAATCACCTTTTGAAAATGTTAACTCATTTAATGCTCATAATGACGCTTTCGAAGTAGGAGCTATTTTATCCCCATATTACAGATTGGGAAACTGAGGCACAGCGAGGTTAAGTAACCCGAGGTCACATCTAGGATAAAGGAGGGCTGATTCCAATCCAGGGAGTCTGGCTCCCAGGTCCATACTCTTGACCTCCCTGGCCACACTCTGCACCTCTCTTTGCTCTAAAAGCTGTGGCATCATGTCAGTTAGACCCTGAGCCTCATCTTGTTACATTTCAACCCCATATTGTGAATGAGAATTCAGCCTTTTTGCAACATACTTGGGAATACACAAGTAACTTAAAAGAGAACATGATTGCTAAATTAACCTGTCTCCTCAAACTACTAAAGTCAGCTTTTCTAAGGACTCTTCCTGACAGTAGTCTGCCAGCATTGAGAAAGCCCTTCCAGTCATGATACCAGCACTTGCCTTCAGAGGCCCCAGGTCTGGGCTCTCAACCCTGCCTCTCTGTGCCACGCTGGCCTGCTGAGCAAACTCACAACGCAGGTCAGCAGACAGCCTTAAAATAAACAAACATGTTTGTATTGTGCCCAGTTGTGGAACAGCGCGTATCCAATTAGGTAGTGCAAACCCCATGCAAATAATCTTTTCTTTTTCCGACTCCCGCCTTGTATGAGCCTTTGACTGACTACGCCAACTCAAATTCCTAAAATACTAAGATTCAGAAAGTCTGGTCAAAGTTTGCTAGTTAAATATGAAACCCTGCCTCCTCTGCCCTCCATCACTGCCCCCATCCCTACCCTCAAGCTACTTTAGCTTTTAGACATGTGTATACTAAATGCCTTTTTCTTTAAAGATATGAGTGAGATATTTCTCTTGGAGTATGTCCAGACAATCTGGCAAATCCACACTCGACATTAGCCACAGGGAAGAATACTTATTAAAAAAAAAAAAAAACAGAGGAATGAAAAATAAAATTAAAGCAGACCCTCTTTAGAAATCAGAATATCTTTCCAAATGGAAGACTTGATCAAACTTAATGGGTTTAAACTTTTTTTTTTTTTGCTTTGTTAATGGGAAAAAAATGCGTATACACACATAATTTAACATTCTAGAAAGTTCTTATTAATGATTAGAGTTTAAGCTTTCATTTCAAAGGTTATTGCTTACTCTAACATCCTAAAAACCTGTGTTTTTCCTTTTCGTAAGTAGACTTCTATCTCTGGGTTCTGTCCTTTTAGAAAGAAAGTACTTAAAGCCAGTTTTCTACCCATCCTGAAGCTGAAATTTTGGCTCAAGGCGTTTCCTGTCCTATTCCAGCTGTGTTATGTTGAAAGTAGACCTGGAGATTGCAGACATCTTTTTGAGCCTTTGCTGTGGCTGTAGCCCTTTATATCTTAGGAAACAGGGTGAAAGATAGGGAGAGAAAGGGGGGAACCTCTGATGGGAACAGGACACAAGGTCTTCCCAGGACCTTCTTTCTACTCCTTGACTCTTTGCATCATCCCGGGGGGCAAATTGCCTCTACAGTCCAGGCACACCTTGTTTTACTGAGCTTCACCGTATTGTGCTTTTTTACATACTGTGGCAACCCTGCATTCAGGAAGTCTGTCAACATCATTTTAGCAATAACATTTGCTCGTTTCATATCTCTGTGTCATATTTTGGTAATTCTAGCAGTATTTAATCCTTTTTCACTATTATTTTATTTGTTATGGTGACATGATAAGCAATATTTAACATACTACTATTCCTCATTGAAAGCTCAGGTGATGGTTAGTATGTACATTGATTTTTTGACATAACGCCTTTGCACACTTATTGGGTTAGAGTATAGTATAAACATGACTTTTATACACACCAAGAAACCAAAAAATTCATGTGACTTGCTTTAGTGCAATCTTGACTTTATTTCTGTGGTCTGGAACCAAACCCACAATATCTCTGAGGTATGCCTGTATGTCTCATCCAGCTGTTCTCCCAGGGAGGTAGTTGAGCAAGAAGGGATTGCGTCGGGATGGGACCGTGGGCTTGTCTTACCCTTAATTATAATGTGTAACGCTGGAGATTGAACACAGGAAACTAGATCCTGGCAGAACTGCTCAGACCAAAGACATGAAATTGATTGAAAAAGAAGTGATCCAGTTTACATTAAAAAAAATCAACCACACACACACACACACACGCACACACACAAAATTAATCATCATGCCCTTCCACCCAGTAATCATCTATTGGGAACTGCTCAAGATCCTGGACTCTGCTGAAGAAAGGCCATGTTTTGTACCATGTGATCCAGCTGTCCGTTCTCACAGCTGTTTGGACAAGGGGGGGCACCTGATTCAAGAGCAGTCAACCCATAGACTGACTAGAGTCCTGTGACCTGTAGCCAGGTATGAAAAGAGATGCGGGGCCAGAGTCTCTCTCTCAGAGAGGTGGCATAAAAGCCAAGACAGACAGTCCCAGTATTAGCAGGTCAGAAAGGAAAAAGGCTGAACTATATTTATAATGATGAGATACCACAAACACCTATGAATTTCTTCCAGTTGGGTCTCTCCAGCCACCTCAAATTGAGAGCTAGCTTTTAGCACTAGTTTCTCTGAGGCCAGCCCATTATGATTTCTGTCCTTGGGTTTCTGAAAGCTTCCATTATCTTATCATGTATTTTTCTTAACGTTCTTATACTTGAGCTAGCTGGAATGAGTGCCTGATACTTGTAGCCAAAAAAACTAAACCAAAGCATTATCAAAGAGGCAGGCAAAAATAGAGCCAAAATAAAGCGGATTGAGAAATTAAGAAAGTCTAAATCAGAAGCAGTAGGCGTAGGTGGCTTTGTTAAGGCTCGTGAGGTTGCAAATAATGCTACTGAAACTAACTCAAGTTGATTAAAGAAGAAAAATGAAAAACAATTCACATTTTCATGTGAAAGATCCTAAAGTAGCTCACAGACAGCCAAGACTCTTAAAAATTGGTTTCGGTTCCTCAAAATGTTATCCTGGCATTGTGCCATAGGACCCAGGGATTCTACTCCTATGAAAACATATGTGTACATAAAAGCTTGTGCATCAGTATTCATAGCAACATTGTTCATAATGGATAAAGAATGGAAACAACTCCACTGTCCATCAGCTGATGAATAAAGAAATTAGTATATCCGTACAATGGAATATTAAAGAAATGAAGTCCTAATACACACTGCAACATGAGCAAGTGAAAGAAACTAGACCCAAAAGGTCACATATTGTAGGATCCCAGTTGGTTGTTGGGTTGGGGCTGCGCAGAGTGGAGAATGGAGCTGCTAATGAGCCTGGAGTTTCTTCTGGGGGAGATGAAAATGGTCTGGAATTAGATAGTAATGGTTGGAGCACTATTCTGATAATACTAAAAACAACTCAATTGTATATTTTAAAAGGTTGAGCTTTAACACATGGGAATTATATCTCAAGCTGTTATAACAAAAATTATATATATGCAAAAATAGAACAAAGCAAAACACAAAAGGTTGTGTCCCAAAGTAGAAAGCCAGGAAGAGAAAAACCATACAACAATTGTCTCTCTCTCTCTCTCTCTCTCTCTCTCTCTCTCTCTCTCTCTCTCTCGGGCTCTTATCTATGCTTCCCCGTGGACATCTGCTTCATTCTAGTCTTTCTACAAATCAGCTTTCTTAGCTTATTCATGCACATTGCAGACCATGAACTCCACAGTTCAAAACTTATATGTTGTGGCAGAGACTAGCCAAATGGTCACCTATCCATTTTCTCTTTTTTCTGGGCATATAACAAGATGGCATTTTCCAGCATCCTTTGCAGTTAAGTGGGATCATGTGATGAGTTATGGCCAGCGAAATGTGGGCAGAAGTGATACAGACTCTTTCCAGACCTGACCAATTAAAAAAATTTTTTTGCTCTGCATCCTTTCATCATTTTCCTCTTGTTTTGACTAAGGCCATAGAAAATTGTTGAGCCATTAGAAGAAAAGGGAACCTGGGTACTTGATAAAATTTACAGAGCACAGTATTTCCCCATCTCCATTGACCTACTTTAAATGGTGTCATGATTGAGAAATAAACTTAAGCTACTGAAACTTGGGGATTGGTTGTTATAGCAGTTAACCTACTCTGACCATATATGCCCTTGGCCCAAGAGACTAACCTGGACTGACGGGCTAGTTCTCAATTCCAACTCAAAATCTTTATGTAAGAAAACTGTATTGGTCCTAAGTGAGTCAGGTAGTCTCCTACCTAGTTCAGTCAAGTGAAGCCAAGGCATGAGGTCACAGGGCATAAACATAGTTACCTTCAGGCTACTTACGTAAGCAAGCGGCATTTCTTAAAGAAAAGATGTCCACCCTTGTGCTTAAGTAAGAGGGGTCACTGCAAATTAGGGAGGTGAAGGTGCAGTGCCCAGAGCAGCTCTTTGTTTCCTCCCCCAACATATTTCATAGATATAGATATGACTATGGATTTAGAGGGTATGGATATGTTACAGATATAGATATAATACATTCTAGTTCCTAATTCTAAAGGTAAAATTCCTTGTGGGCAATTTGAAAACTGCCAAAAAAAAAAAAAATCAACATTTTATTTTTATTTATTTTGGTCTTTTTGCCTTTTCTAGGGCCGCATCCATGGCATATGGAGGTTCCCAGGCTAGGGGTCTAATCAGAGCTGTAGCTGCCAGCCTACACCAGAGCCACAGCAACGCGGGATCCAAGCCGTGTCTTTGACCTGCACCACAGCTCATGGAAACGCTGGATCCTTAGCCCACTGAGCGAGGCCAGGGATGGAACCTGCAACTTCATGGTTCCTAGTCGGATTCGTTAACCACTGAGCCACGACAGGAACTCCAAGTCACTGTTTTATAATACTTCCTTCTCTCCTTTCCTTTTCTTCCCCTTCTCCCATCCTGCAAGGTAGTATAATGTGGTAGCTAAGAGTAGTTAAGTCTCTAGAATGAGACCACCTGGTGATAGCCTTCGATACTCTCTGGCTCTGAGACTTTGGGCAAATTATTTAACTGCTCTCTGTCTTAATTTCCCATCCATATGGGGATATTAATGATAGCACTTACCATAGAGGAGTCTCATGAAGATTAGCAAGTTAATGTATGTTCAGTATTTAGGACTGAGATAGTGGAACTTATTTACATTTGTTGTTATCAGCCATTTGAAACTGCAGTTAAAAAAATTTTTTTCTTGAATATTCTAAAGATGGAAGATGGACTATGTTTTTAGTGATGACTGTTTTTATGTTCTTGAGGACCCCAAAGACGTAGCAATCAGTTGTTCTTAGAGATGCCCTGAACCGGTAGAGTGGTGCAAATGCACATGTTACTGATGGAGATGCTGACCTTTCTGTTTCATAACACAAAGACCTATTTTTACTGGGAGCAGGTATACCTCTGTCCAGATCATTGTAATGTCTCATTTCCTCTGTTGATGGTCTGAAATAAGAAGTTGGGGCCCCAGGAGGAGCTCTCACACCACAGTGGCACGCCAATAGCTAAGGAGGGTGACTGCCAGGCCGAGCGCCTGAAAAGAGCCTTCCAGGAGGACTTTAGGAGCAGTGTTATCTGATATCCACTTTTAAGTTTTCTTTTTCTGCACTGTATTTCCCTTCTGTAATCCTTAAGACTTCATGAAGTTTGTTAAAATTGTAGCCTGTGTTAGCAGTGGCTTGGGAAATAGAAAGTTTTTCACATCATTTCATAGCCAGGTAGATATTAGAGAGTGACAGCCAGCTGGAAAAGCTGTTATGAATTGGCCATGGTGACTGGGGAAAAATTCTACAGCAGAGCTGCTGAGTGTAAGGTGACCAGTGGAAACCACTGGGGATTGGGGAATATGTAAATACTTGGAAAAAGGAAAGGAAGATCATCCAATAAAGCTGGAAAACCTGGATAATCTCTTTGTCTCTCCTTTCTCCATACATATATATATTATAATGTGTGTTGTGTGTGTGCTTACATGTATAGAATTTATATCAACATTGGATTTATGACATATGTTTTTCCTTGACTTTATGTCATGAGCTTTTTTTAGTATCTTTAAACATTATGCAAGCCCATGACAAGTATATAATGAATAATGATCTCTTCGTACCATATGATATGATCATGCTATGATTTATTTAACTAATTCCAGTTTTTGGACTTTTTTTTCCCAGTTTTTCACTTTTTAAAATAATGCTACAGTGGACATTCTTACCTATTCTTTGTGTATTAAAAACTATTTCTCAAGATAAGGTCTCAGAAGTCTATATTCTGTGGCAAATAGTATGAAGAGTTTTAGGCTTTTGATATAGATTGACAAATTGCCCACCGGAACGATCATACCCAGAAGGACTCCATAACTACCATGCCCCATCTTCATGGGGTAAGTTGCACATTTGGGTGATGAGCTGTGCTCATTTAAAGAGGCTAGACGTTCCCGCTATGGTGCAGTGGTTTAAGAATCTGACTGCAGTGACTCAGGTCATTGCAGAGGCAAGGGTTTGTTCTTCAGGCTGGTACAGTGGGTTAAAGGATCCAGCACTGCCACAGCTGCGGTGTAGGTTGCAGCTGCAGCTCAGTTTCAATCCCTGCTCCTGGAACTTCCATATGCCATGGGTGCAGCCATAAATAAATAAATAAATACATAAATAAATACATAAATAAATAAACTAAATGTGACAGACACAGGAAGGCATTTGCTTGTTACCAAGAGATTTCACCAAGAAAATATATCTCAATTTCCATGTCAAAAAAATTGCCTTTACCTCCACAATAGTGTCTCTCTTTTTTTTTTCATTTTTAAACATGTTACTGACATATGTGGTTGATTTACAATGTTGTGATAATTTCTGCTGTTCAACAAAGTGATTCAGTTATACATGTACACACATCCATTCTTTTTCAGCACAATCGTCTTTCTTAACAGATTTGGCTGTGAGGAAACATTGATATTACTTACAGGGAGAACTGTTTAGCTTCCCTTAAACAGAACTTACTCCTAATTCTCCCCTCTCTGCTTTGAAAGCAAGATGAGATAATCTATCTTTTGGTGGCATGACTGAGAAAACACCTTGTCTCAAGCTCTCTCAGGGTTACCCCCACAAGTAGGTATCCTGACTCTAGGTAAATGCTTACTAGGTCTTACATAACATAACTTATAGTAACCACGACTTTACCTATTATGGGGCCTCTTGATGGGAAATTGTGATAAGGGTGTAGAGACCAGTTACAGGGCCAGACTGACTTATCTAATGTTGTCCACTAGAACATGATGAGTTTCAGGCAGAGATGATGGCATAGCCATGAGAGGAAACTTACAAGTGATGTGCTCACACCAGCTGTCCTGGGTCTCCCTAAAGTGCATCACTCAGTCCAAGGATAACTATGGGCAGCTCTGAGGCCCCAGCACCCCAAGTAGGTAGGAACATGTAGGGCATAGTTCACTCAGAAACATCTACTGTGTTGTTGACCCTGCTCCCAAATGGGAGCAAGCTGTTCTCTGCAAGCTGTTCAATTTCTCTGACTTCATTGATTCGTGCGAAGTAGTTCTCTAGAAACCCACTAGAGCTCTGTTCTGCACTTTCAGCATTTGCCATCACAAATCCTCCCTTGAGCAGATGTGAAAACTAAGCAAGAAGATTAGTTGCATCTCCTGAATTGCAACTAAATCATGAAAGAACCTGGACTAATGCTGTACCTTTCCTTTTATAGATTTTATTTGTTTATTCATTCTTAACAACACTGTTGCTGACCACCAAAGTAAGGCATATACATAGGAGAGATAGACAAAAAGACAAAGAATAAAAGTCACTCGTAATTCCAGAACCCACACATTGCCACTATTAGCATTTTGATAGGTTTTTAAAAAAAACTTTTTTATCCATAGTTCTAAATACACATGGTCACCTCTTTTGTAATCCTGAGATCATACAGTATTATTCTGTAATCTCCTTTTTTCTTGTTGTAAGTTGTTTCTGATTTTACACCATTAAAGGTAATGTCGTGATAAAGTTTCCACTGTGGCACAGTGGGTTAAGAATCTGACTGCGTAGTTTGTGTCACTGTGGAGGTGCAGGTTCGATCCCAGCCCAGCACAGTGGGTTGAAGAATCTTGCATTGCCACAGCTGCTTAGGCAGCTGAGGCTAGGATTCAGTCCCTGACCCGGGAACTTCCATAGGCCATGGGGGCAGCTGTGAAAGACAAGACAAGACAAGACAAGACAAAAGAAGGAAGGAAGGAAGGAAGGAAGGAAGAAGGAAAGAAAGAAAGATTGTGAGGAGAGCCTCTTGGTAGATAAAACCGTGCCCACAGCATGCAGAAGTTCCCTGCCAGGGATCAAACCTTGCTACAGCAGTGACCCAAGCCACAGCTTTGACAAAGCCAGGTCCTTAACCGCTAGGTAGATAAATCTTTATATATAGCTCTGTTTATTTTCTTTGGGCTAATTTCTCAAAGTGAAGTTGCTTAGTTAAACATAGTCACATTTTAGGGCTTTTAATAAATAGTACTAATGTGCGCCCGAGAAATGTGGACCATTTTCCATACCTATTAGCAGTAGGTAAGACCACCTGTTTACCTGCCTCCTCATCTACTCAAAATAGAATTTTTTTTAAAAAAGAAATTTTCCAAATTGATTTCTGGCAAATAGTGTCTCCAAATCTTAATTTGTACTACCTTTTTTTTTTTTTTGAGATCAATCCATTTTATCAAGGGGCTCTGGGGGAGGGTCGAAAGATTGGGAGAACAATGAGATCCAACTTCTTCCCGGCCAGGATCTCCTAGATTCACAGTTGCTGAAAGGAGTGTACTACCTTTAAAATATTCTTCTTGGGGAGTTCCCAAATTGCAGCAGAAACAAACCCAACTAGTATCCATGAGGACACAGATTTGATCCCTGGCCTCACTCAGTGGGTTAAGGATCCAGCGTTGCTGTGAGCTGTGGTGTAGGTTGCAGATGTGGCTCAGACCTGGCATTGCTGTGGCTGTGGTGTAGGCTGGTGGCAACAGCTCCAATTTGACCCCTAGCCTGGGAAATTCCATTTGCCGCACCTATGTCCCTTAAAAAAAAGACCAAAAAAAATTATTATTATCGTACAAAATATGTAATCTCTATTTCTTCCTTTGTCCTTTGCCCATGTCCTTTGCCATGCCACATTTCTTGACCTGCCATCAGGCCAGCTGGGAGAGCCTGGTTTGGTGCAGAATCCTGAATGACTGAGATTGGCACTGATGCGAGGATCCTTTCCCACACCTTTGTGCCCGGGAGGCACCTGAGGCTCTTCCACAGGAATGGCTTCTCACTCTTGGGGGCAAGAACGGTCCACCTCACACCACGGACTGTCTGTACCTAGGTTATATCTCACTGCACGGCTAGGTGCAAAAAAAAAAAAAAAAAAAGCTACCATGTTGGAAAGAAGGTTTCAGGTCTGAGGTAATCTCATACTTGTTCTAGTTCATAGACTAACAAGAGTCCCAAAACTTCAACTGTCACAGTTTCAATGGAAGAAAAGTGGCCAAGGAGGCCTTCTCTGGAAATGAGCAGTCAGGTGAGTGCCAGTCCCCGGTACCCAAGAATGAAACACCCTTAATGTGCCTGGAGGGACTCTGATGATGAGCATCAGTGGCCTATGCAGCTGGAAATGTTCTGCAGTACAGACCTTGATCAAGCGCTCAGTGTGGGCAAAACCAAGTTTAGGAGGAGGGTGAGGAGTTATACAAAAACTTCTGGACCACCTATCTGGAGACACAAATGCATTCTGTTTGCATGCATGTGTACATAAAATTACTATGAAAAGAAACTAAAGGGGATGACATGATCGAAAGTAAATTATTCATTTTGTATTTCTCACTAACTTTTTTCCAAGAATAATTTCAGATTGTCAAATTAAAACAGTAACACCCATACAGCTTACTGCTCTGCTGAACCTATGATAGGCACTCAAAGACTACCTCCCTAAAGTGTGTACACTGAAAGGAAACTGCTTCTTAGATTCATTGGAAAAGCCTTCTGTGCTTTAATTATATCCATGAAGAACCATCAACCAGGGGTGGGAAATTTCCAGGTCTTTAATCTTTTTATTATAATCTAAGTGTTTCATGGCACCTAAGAACCACTTATGACTTATTGCATTTCTAGTCACAATTTATCGTTTACATGCCTGTTATTTAGTCATAGACTTTTGACATTTGGAAAAAGATTGAAAATAAAATTAATTGGAATTCCTGTTGTGGCTCAGAAGGTTAAGAACCCAACTAGTATCCATGAAGATGAGGGTTTGATCCCTGGCCTGCCTCAGTTGGGATAAGGATCTGGCATTGCCACAAGCTGTGGTGTAGGTCACAGAACTGGCCTGGATCTGGCATTGCTGTGGTTGTGGCATAGGCCAGCAGCTTCAGCTCTGATTCGACCCCTAGCTGGGGAACTTCTGTATGCCATGGATAAAGACTTGAAAAGAAGAAAAAATAATAAAATAAAATAAATCTTGCATTTTATGTTTCTTACTTAAATCAGAGGCCATTTTAACTTTATGCTTTTATAAGATTTCCTTACAAGCTTTTGATCCTGTATTTGGTCATTTTGTGATTGGATTTAAAATTTGGTATTTTAAAGGACATAGAGTAATGAATTTCTAGAAATGTGCAACTGGAATATCACCTAATGGTATGCCTGAAATTAAGTTTCTAGGTAATTAGACTTAGTTTTTATAAGGTCATCCACAATAGTTTTACTGAGGTTCTACTGTGGTTTGGGACAAAATAAATATGGATGAAAAATGTTTCGAGTTCTCTATATGGGATGAGTTAGTACAAGAAATTTCTGAAGAAAATAAGTTAATAAGGGAGTTCCCATCGTGGCGCAGTGGCTAACGAATCTGACTAGGAACCATGAGGTTGCAGGTTTGGTCCCTGCCCTTGCTCAGTGGGTTAAGGATCCTGCGTTGCCGTGAGCTGTGGTGTAGGTTGCAGACGCGGCTCAGATCCCGAGTTGCTGTGGCTCTGGCGTAGGCCGGTGGCTACAGCTCCGATGCAACCCCTAGCCTGGGTACCTCCATATGCCGTGGGAGCGGCCCAAGAAATAGCAAAAAAAGACAAAACAAATTTAAAAAAATAATTAAAAAAAGAGAAGAAGTTAATAAGGACAAGAAATTGTGACCTAGGGAATGGCTGTTATATTAGCTTATTGTACAAAGGAACTGAATAGTGGAGTAATGGGAATAGTAGCATGGAGTGGGGAAACGGGATCTAGTAGGTAACTAGTGAGAGTCTGGGAAATCAGGTTCTCCCGCATAGGGAGGAAGTGAGAGAGAGGACTTGGTAACTCTGGCTTGCAAGCATACTCATGTACCCCCAATCCTAAAAATTTGTGCCTTTATCATACTTCAGCTCAAATTAATTTTCTGCTTCTGCTCTTCTCTATTGATTCATTAAGCATGTATTTGTTGAGCACTTGCCACATACCAGCTGCTTGTCTAGGGGCTGGGAATACAGCAGTGAACATGACAAAGTCCTGCCCAACTTGTTTAAACTCTAGCCTATATTTTCTTCTTCCACTTTAATACTAGCCTCTCAGTCTCCACACACCTTCTCTCTACCCTCTGCAACCTGTTTTCCCACCATCATGATAAAACAGCTCTCTAAAGATCAGTGCCTTCCTAATCTCTATATGTAAGGCCCTTTTCCCAGCCTTCATCTGTAGCATTTAATAGCATCCGATTTCCATCATTTTTAATTCTTGGCTCCTTTGGGTTCTGGGATATGACACTAACATGATTGACCTTCTGTGACTGTTACTGCTTTTTCCCTGGCTCAATCTTTTGCTTCCTAAATTTTGGTGGTCCTTCCACTTCTACACATTGCTCACTTCCATTTTCTCTCTCATGTCTTTTCCCTTGATTATTTCTTGTGACTTAACTCATTGGCTCTATTTAGAAGTATCTTAAATCTGTATTCCCAGATCCAACACGCTCCTAAACTTGAATCTCACACTTCAAACTGTGTGCTGGGGTCTTCCATCTGGGCGTGTGCTCATGATGCCAGTGCAATGTGTGTAAAACTAAAGGCAGTGTTTTTACCACACAGGGTTCTCAACTGCAAACAACAGAAACCCACTCTGGCTAATTCAAGCAGAAAATGAATTCACTGGGAGGGTATCAGGTGGCTCATTGGGTGGACAGGGAAGCCAGAGGACCAAGCACGGAAAATGGGCAGGAACCCAGGCAGTCTAGGGCGCAGATAGCACAGCCAAGTTCACTCCGTAGGAGGAGTCTCTTGTGGACACTGCCCTGGAGCTGGCTTTCCCCGCACGGGATCAAAGTTGATCTTCAATTTCTCAACTACTTTCCAGCGTGGTTCCTAACTGCAAGTTTTTGTGCAATTCCCACCCCACCCCACCCCACCCCAAGGTTGAAAGACCTGGACTGGGGCTTCCAACTGGTCTAGGTCATGTGCCTGGGCCCCAGCTGCCAAAGATAACTCCTGATTCTCTCCAGCTTCCCACACAACAAAAGGGGATCCGACACAGGCCAAGAAAAAAATGGCAATTAACCACCATAGTTTCCTTTCCCTAATCACCTCATTTTTTGAAGTTGCCATTTGCACTTAGTGCCACCGTCTTTCTCTTCATTACTGGGAGCTGAATCTAGATGACTTTTTTTTTTTTTTTTCTTTTTTTTTTTTTGTCGTTTTGCCTTTTCTAGGGCTGCACTCACAGCATATGGAGGTTCCCAGGCTAGGGGTCTAATTGGAGCTGTAGCTGCCGGCCTACACCACAGCCACAGCCACGCGGGATTCGAGCCGCATCTGCAACCTACACCACAGCTCACGGCCACACCAGATCCTTAACCCACTGAGCAAGGCTAGGAATCAAACCTGCAACCTCATGGTTCCTAGTCACATTCATTAACCACTGTGCCACGACGGGAACTCCTAGATGACTTCTTTTACTCCTTCCTCTTGCTCAGCTTCTGAGGCAGTCAGTGATCCAGGTTTGCAAGAATTTGTTTGTTGTTCATTCCTTTGTTGTTTTCCCTCACACCATTTTCTTCTTGGACTTCTCTACAGCCACTCCTCCACTGTTACAGCCTCTGAATTTGCATTCTCTGCTTCCAGAGCCTCCTCCAATTTATCCACCCACAGGTTAATTTTTCTGTAGCAACACTTTGATCTTATCATCTGCTGCTAAAACTACACTGTAGGTGTCTCAGCCTGGCATTCAAGTATCTCCACAACAGAATTCCACTGAGACTAAGAGGCAAACTGGCACAGTGAAAACAGCTTGATCTTCAGATGCAGATTGATAGGGGTTCAAACCCTGATTTTCCCAATTTTTAGTTGTATACTCTTGAGGCTCATTTTCCTGATCTGAAAAATGGGGATAATAAAACCTATCTCGTAGGGGATTTGTAAGTCTGCTCTTTGAAGGTTGGAATGGTGTTATGAGTTATACTTAGGTTACAACATCAGCTCACAGATACTTATAATGAACAATATTCAATTACAGACCTGTCTGGTTCAAACTTTAAGTAAGGCTGTCATCAGTGTGGTTTTAAGGAAGACAGGTTGGGATCAGTATGCTACATGTTTTGGGGGCTACGTGGAAATCTAACCACCATTTATAGCATCATTCCTAATTTCAAACAGATGACTTGCAGATGACCTTTTGGAAATATTTTATTTGCAAGTAGAGAACTTCCTGTGTTATTAATTTTGAGAGTTGAATTTCCCTGATTGGCTGCTTTCCACTATAACATTGCTATTTTAAAGTATTTCCCTGCAGAATTTCAATTTTGTAAGAGGCTGCTATGAATTCCTTATGGGGGAAAAGTATATAGTTATGGTGGACAGATGAAAATTATTAACTATTATTTCCGAGGCTTACCCAGCATCCTGTAAATGTGGTGAAGCTCTAGCACATAGAAACTTTAAAGTTTGTTCCACAATCTCAGCAAGCTTAAGCCCCACTTCATGGCATAAATTCTGAGTCAGCACCGGGAAAACTCAGCTCTGGAGCCTAGGCTGGGTCTCATCTCTCTCCTAGTCAGGAATGGTACCATCAGAGCTACCAAAATTAACTTCAGTCGGCATTCATTCCCTCACTTCTGCGTCCACGCAGCAAATCCTCCCCTCCCCACCACTCAGTGAGGCATGTTTGGTGAACTCTACAGTATAGATTTCAGTCTCAAGCTCTTGCCAAGAATTTACAGAACTGCTAATTGCTTGGGTTCCCGCCCACCCCTGGTCAGTAAGACTTTAGGTGAAGGATAACAATTGTGCCAAGATTGGTAAAAGTTATTTAATAAGCATGATCTTTTATACCAGTGTCTGCAGATACAGTTTGTGGGTGAGCATTTAATTAATATGCATTGCAACACATTTTTTTTTTTGCCTCTCTAATGGTTTTTAAAATTAACACATGTTAATGATATGATTAAAATAATATATGTAAAAGTGAATTCCCCTGTATCTCTCTATATATTCCCCTTCTCCCACTCAACTTCACTTCCCAGAGGCAAGTGCTTTTTAACTTTTTGAGATACATCCTCTCACACTTTTTTTTGAAATAATTTTAGTTACCTCTAGGCCTTCTTGATGGTTAGAAGCTAGAACAACATTGCCATTTAGCCTCTTACAGATCTTGGAACTCTTTCATACACTGCTTATGTTAAGTGTATTATAAAAACAAAGAACTGAAAGAATGCTTCCCCCCCACAGGTATCGATTAATTCCTGATTTTGAAGGCTAAAGAAAAACACTTAAGTTTTTTCTTTTTCTCTATCATACTTATGTGGAGCATAGGTTTATGTAATCTACACAATTCCATGACCATAGGGTTTAGTTTTAAAAATAACATTAAGGAACTCCCTGGTGGCCTAGCAGTTAAGAATGTGGCATTGCCACTGCTGTGGCTCTGGTTTGATCCCAGCCCTGGGAATATCTGTATGCCACAGGCACAGCCAAAAAAAAAAAACCACCACACAACACACATTAAATTAAGACAATGAAATAAAAAGAGCAAGAGCCGGAAGCCTGGCATACTTAAAAAAACAAACTTAATTGCTCTTGACGTCATTTTAAAAATGTCTGAGGGAGAGAATGTCAAGAAACCAAAAAGAGTGTCCAGTTACCTTTCAAGGTCATCTAGCTAATGAGAACAAAACAAAGACATCATTGTAGCAATCTTTTATTTTTCTTCAACTCTTAGGTCAAGGCTTTGACAAAGGTGTTGTGTGTCTTCACAAGTATTCTGAAACTCTTCCCACAGTAACCTTCCGACACAGAGGGGAAAGTAGCTAAACACAGAGTCAAGATTCTGTGTACGAAGAGAATGTTTTTAATTTTTATTATTTGATAGCTGTATTTAGCCTTTCACAATAATTGAGCTTCTGAAAATGCTGCATATTTTTACATTTGCAGTGAATTAAATTGAATTTTAAAGGGCTCAAAATGAGGGGTAAGTGGAACCCAGTATTGAAAATAATCTAAAGAAAAATCCTCTGTTAGAGTGAAGGAGTCAAATAATCACCCAATAATTGGTAACTGTTTAGTATATTTGGATTTTTGTGTGTGTTTGATGGTAATGTGCAGATATACTTTCATTTTCAGGGATTTATGTTAAATCTTCCATTTTATTACAGTAGAATTAGACAGTATGCAAGATCTAATCTGATAAATGTAAAACAGAAAAGTTAATACTGGCTGCTTTAAAACAACTGGGTATTGGTTGTTGAAATAATGCATGCAGATTAACTACTTTTCAGAGCTCTTCTTTGTTCAATATTCAGTAAGTATTTATTGAATGGCTACTCTATAATAGGCATCCAGTATATAATAGTGAATAAAAACAGATACAATGCAAGCCTACTTTTAATAATAATAGCTAATACTTGTCCAGTATTTACCGTATACTGGGCCCTGTTCTAAGGTCTTTTCATGTATTATCTCATTGCATCCCCTCAGCAACTCTGGGAGTAGAAATAGTAGTATCCTCATTTTACAGAAGAGAAAACTGAGGCACAGAGAGATTAGGTCATTTGTCTAATGGTACAGAGCTAGTAAGTGGTAGAACTGAGATTTGAGTCTAGGCAGAATGACCCGAGAGTCTGTACTCATAAGCACTGGGATGTACCACCTCTCCTATTTTCTAAAAGCTCTTCTTGTAGTATACAACCTAATAGTGATACAGTAATTGAATAATCATTTAAGCAAGTGAAAAATTATAACTCTGATAAGTGCTGTGCAAAGTACTGTGGGAGAAACTATTTGACTCATTGTCACCAAAATGTTTCTCTTTTCCTTCTGATTACACAGGCTATATTTCCTTGCCTCCCTTGCAGCTAAATGTGGTATGCGACTAAATCTGGACCATGGAATATGAATAAAGTGAGGTACACACATCTATGTCTGGACCATAAAAGCTTCCTGATTGATTCTGCCTCTTCTTCCACCACCACCCCATTTGCTGACTAAAAAGTGTGGACTCCTTGGGAGTTCCCATCATGGCTCAGCGGTTAACAAATCCACCTAGCATCCATGAGGACTCAGGTTCTATCCCTGGCCTCGCTCAGTGGGTTAAGGACCTGGCATTGCTGTGAGCTGGGGTATATGTCGAAGCGAGGTTCAGATCCCATGTTGCTGTATCTGTCTCCGCCATAGGCTGGCAGCTACAGCTCCAATTGGACCCCTAGCCTGGGAACCTCCATATGCCATGGGTTCAGCCCTAAAAAGACAAAAAAAAAAAAAAAAAAAAAAAAAAAAAAGTGGACTCCAAGATAGACTAAACCTGGAGGCTTGAATGACTTCATGGAGCAAGTCCCTAATGATCTGCATTGGATAATAATAAGAGTAAAAAAAAATATTAAGCCAACTGAAGTTTGGGGATTGCTTTTAATAGCAATCAGCGTATTTTGACTAACACAGAAAAAGAAACCTTAAAGTTAAATGCTACTGTAGGGAAAAAAAAACAAAAACCCTAAGACATATGACTTTGAATTTACAGTTGGGTCAGGGATAGTGTGGAAACAGATAGTAGAAGGTGGAATACTTGAGAGCTCTGTTATGTCATGGCAAAAGATTTGCTGTGACTGTTGCTTGTGACAACTTAGAAGGTGGCACACTACTTGCGTAGTAAGCCCATAGTTCTAGAGGAAGTTTTTGGAAAGAGGGTGATAGGGTGTGTTGGCTGCTAAATGCTAATTTTAGTAAAGCATTACAAGAAAGAGAAAAGTTCAAACAAGAATTGGCTGGTTTGTAAGCAGGAGTAAAAAATTAGAAATCCAGAAATTTGAGGGATAAAAGATTCTAATCTTTTATTAGAAAGATTGAACCCCTAGCCTGGGAACCTCCATATGCTGACTATTTCTAGACACGCGGATAGGAAACAAAGTATTAAAAAACCTTTGAGTAATAAAGGTCCACTTAGACTGGGGCTCATAGTAAAGATCTGATTAAGAGTATGGTCTTCTCAAAAAAAAAAAAAAAAAGGGAGTTCCTGTCGTGGCTCAGTGGTTAATGAATCGTTCTAGGAACCAAGAGGTTGTGGGTTCGATCCCTGGCCTCACTCAGTGGGTTAAGGATTCGGTGTTGCTATGGGGTGTGGTTTAGGCCAGCAGCTACAGCTCCGATTAGACCCCTAGCCTGAGAACCTCCATGTGCCACCGGTGCAGCCCTAGAAAAGACAAAAAAAGACAAAAAAAAAAAAAAAAAAGAGTATGGTCTTCTCATCCAAATCTGATATTATGAAGATAGCCCCTATTAAACAGAGAGAGAGGAACTGGGGAAAGGAAGCAAAGACATAAATTATGCTTGAAAATTATGTATAGGAAAGAACTTTGGGTGTGGCTATTGGTACATGTTGCTGGCTGGAAGCAAAGAGATTAAAAGTCTACCAAGTACTTGAGGGAATCATGTTCTCAAAGAAATTCTTCGATTGTATGAGTTGAAAGTAATCTTTGGATCTGGTATTTGCACCAGCAAGAAGTGAGCTGAGCAGCTTATAACGAAGGCATATTCCCCAACACCCTTTTCTTGTAGAATAACAAAGCCAGAGGCCGTGGAAGACAGTGGATAAGGAAGGGAATTCCTTGGAAAGAAGAGTAAGATTTAAACAAAGAACTTTCTTTATCCCACATAATATCTATCCCAGCAGAATTCTGGAATTGCTGTGGATAAGTGACTTTTTATTTCTCCTCCTATTTGTCCCTTTTCTGAAGGAGCATTTATTTCATTTTCCCTGTCCTTTTTGTTTGTTTTTAATAAATGTTGGCTGACTTTACTAGTTAGGATGAGCATGGATTGCTTCTGCAAAAATAAAACTAAAACAGAGGCAGATGAAGTTAATAAAGTTATCGTGAAGTTAATGAAACTTAAGCTCTAGGAGGTCTCTTCCAGGGTCTAGAAAAGTGTCTTTCCACTTTATCTCCCCTTTATCACCTTTCCCTTTATTTCAGGTGGTGTTGGAGTGACTCTGGATATTTTGGGCAACTGGTTAAGGGAAAGGTGAGTTGGGTGTATAATTTCAGGTTTAATGAAACACAACTTACATGGGTTATAGTAACGTTTAATTAAGTTTCAGCTGGCTGTCCTTGTTTAGCAACAGAATCCAAGAATATTCTTATGGGCCTCTGCACTGTCTCCTGTGGCATCCCGTCATGGGGGTTACAGGGCTAGAGGTCATAATGTGATATGAACACATGCTGGAAGTGGAAGCATGTGGGTAGTGTGGAAGAAACAAAGTTTGAAACAGAAAAATTCTTCCAATCATCAGACATGTACAATTGTCAGTGGAGATTTTGCTTCTTGTTGATGTCAAACCAAAATGGAAGATCTTTCCTCTCAAGAATATACTCAGTTATACAGTGTGTATAATTTTAAATGCCCCATACATTTTATTTACTTTCTTTTTTAAAATGAGAATCACATGAAATGGGTTTAATCAGACTTCCTGCAGCAATGTTACAAACAGCCTATACAATATGTGTGAAGTGGGTTTTTTATGCATCCCTATTCTCAATAATAAAAGCAAATGTGATCAACCCCATGCTAGAGGAAAACTAAATTATTTTTCGTCCTCTCTATTAAAACTTTATTTCAAAAATCACTGTAATATTTATAATACTGATCTCATAGGTTTGCTGTGACATTGATATGGGGTCAGGTGTATAAGTGTCTGGGTACAAAACCTCTCATATAGCAGGATCCCAGTAAATAACTCTATTAAGGGAAAAAAAAAAGATGTAAAAGAGAATGAATATATATATATGACTGGGTTAATTTGCTTTTGAGTAGAAATTTACAAGGCATTGTAAGCGTTCCCGTCATGGCACAGCGGAAACGAATCTAACTAGGAACGAAGAGGTGAGGGGTTCAGTCCCTGGCCTCGTTCAGTTGGATTAAGGATCTGGCATGGCTGCGAGCTGTGGTGTAGGTCATAGATGTGGCTCGGATATGATATTGCTGTGGCTGTGATGTAGGCCGGCAGCTGTAGCTCCTATTGGAGCCCCAGCCTGGGAATGTCCATATGCCATGGGTATGGCCCTAAAAAAAAAAAAAGCAACAAAACAAAACAAAAACAAACAAACAAAACCAAACCACTGGAAACATTGTAAATCAACTATACTTTAATAAAAAAATTTTTAAAGAATCATTGTCATATGATGAAGTAATCAAAGAATATGCAGCCAAGAAATTTAGTAAGAAAGTATTGGAGGTATGTTAGGCATTTAATTAAATGTCACATTTCTCAATTTTGTAATGTTTATACATTTGCAGTCATCATAAAATGTGTGATCTATTGTGATTTCTTTTCTTAGTCTGAGTAAATACTCCATTTAACCTAATTTTGAATTTGTAATTTTTGTATTGGTGTTTCTTAAAAGGGCCCCACAAATAGTAAGTGCTTCAGGACCCACAAAATGTGGATCCTTCTCTGAATTAAGAACATACATATATATGCTGCATGTCAATTATATCTCAATAAAACTGGAAGAAAAAATGAATAAGGATCATATTCTTCTTTTTAAAAAATTGGCAGTTTCTTTTTAAAACTAAAATAGCTACCATACAACCGAATAATCTAATTCCTAGGTATTTATCCCAGAGAAATGAAAAGCATGTACACAAAAAACGCTTGTGCATGAACATTTATAGCCATCTTATACATAAAAGTCCCAGACTGGAAACAACCCAAATGTCCTTCAACAGGCAAATGGTCTAACAGTGATAATCCATACCATGGATTTCCTCTCAGCAATAAAAAGAACCAACTGGTTTTTTTTGTTTTTTTCTTTTTTTTTTGCTATTTCTTTGGGGCCGCTCCCATGGCATATGGAGGTTCCCAGGCTAGGGGTCCAATCAGAGCTGTAGCGGCTGGCCTATGCCAGAGCCACAGCAACATGGGACCCGAGCTGCATCTGCAACCTACACCACAGCTCACAGCAATGCCGGATCGTTAACCCACTGAGCAAGGGCAGGGATAGAACCCGCAACCTCATGGTTCCTAGTCGGATTTGTTAACCACTGTGCCACAACGGGAACTCCAGAACCAACTGTTAATACTCACAAAGACCTGGATGAATCTCCAGCAAATTATGGTGAGTGAGAAAAGCCAATCCAATTATGCGAATCCATTGAAATGACATATTTATAGAAATATGAAATGTATTACAGAGTAGTGGTGGTCAGGAGTGAAGGAGGGGGTGGTATCAGGAGGAAAATGGGTATGTCTATAAAAGACAACTCGAGGGATTCTTGTGCTCACAGAAATAATGGAAATGTTATGTACTGTGACTGTACCAGTATCAATATCCTGGTTGTGACAGTTTTGTAAGATATTACTTTTGGGGAGGAAATGATTTAAGGGTATTCTAACAAATACATGTGAATCTACCATTATTTCAAAATAAAAAGTTTAAAAAAAACTTCACATGTATATATATGTGTGTATACTCATATATCTTTTGAGGACCACAGCTGCAGGCTAGGGGTCGAATTGGAGCTGCAGCTGCTGGCCTACGCCATAGCCGCAGCAAGGCATGATCCTAGCTAAGACTACGACCTACCCTGCAGCTCACAGCAACACTGGATCCTTAACCCACTGAACCGGGCTAGGGATCGAACCTGCATCCTCATGGATACTAGCCAGGTTTGTTACCACTGTGCCACCATGGGAACTCTCTGTATACCTATATATCAGGGCAAGTTCTTTTAATTGCCCTAAGGCAGAAAGTTTTGCCTGCAGACACAGAAGAGCAGCTATCAGAACTGAGGATGTATCAAATATTAAGTGATTAGACTTGATAGAAATGTATAGATAGGAAAATGCCCATAGCAAAAGAAACACTGTAAATAATTTTGAAGGAGCAAACTTTAGATACCACTTTGTCTATAACCTGAATTTACCTTGGCTGCTTTATGGCCAATCACCACATAGCCTGGTATTCAGAAGGCACACAGATCTGATATGTAAAACAGAAATCCAAAGTAATTCAGATTTTTAGGGAAGATTTTTAGAGGCACCAAAGGGAATAAGTATATTGCAAGATAGCAACAAAATGTTTAACAACCCCTTCAACTATCTAATTCCTTCAAGTCCCTCTCATTATGACAGTTGTTACTTTATTTTTCTCATCTCCCTTCTTCAGTCTCTCCCTCTTTCCTGTATCTCTGTCTAGAATGACTCTTGCTCTCCTCTAAATCAGCTCTTTAGTATTGTATAAATCAATTTAGTTCCTGGGCACTTCATATTTCTCCCATGTAACTATTGCTCTGATCCACACAACCTAGTCCCAAAAGGGATTTAGGAAACCACTAGAAGGTCTTTAGAAGGATGGAGAATAGAGGTGGGTTGGGGAGAGAGGAGGAAGAGGAAGGCTGTGTATAAGAATTGGTTACAAGTCCTGTCCTCCTATTTGCAAATTGATAAAAGTGAGGCCCAAAAAAGTTTAGTGACTTGACACTCACCTATTGAGTCACATGTAGGTGGGCCTGAACACAGGCTTACCTCATTTCAACACTTTGCTATGGTTCCCTGATAAGCAATTTCCCCACCTGCCCTACAAGGGGTTGCTTTGCATCCCTGGCGGAAAGAACTCCAGGAGGAGTAAGAAAGCCAGGTTCTAGCTCTGCTTCCATCACGTTCCATGTCCTTACGCTGATCATGTCTTTTCTAAGGCTCAGTGTTCTCCCTGAGGGGGACACAAGATAAACTCTGTCCAGTATTAATATACCTTTCTTCTGGTCTGACTTGAGTCCTGCGGCTGTGGCAGTGATGACCTTGAGCTAGTGACGAAGATGAAGACTCACTTTCACTTGTCCAGTAGGGCAAAGGGAGAACTGGGAAGAATGGATCCTTCCCTGCAAGTGGTTGCCCCTTTAGTGTCCTTGTAGAACACACGGGGTGACTATCTCATGTCAGGGGGTCTCCAGACTTAAGCTCTGATAGGCCTCCGCGTATTCCCAGGGGCTGCTTAGAGAGAGTAATCCTAGACGCTCCTGAGGAGCCCGGGCCTGTGGTTCCCCTCTGTTTCCCACCTACTTGGAACCAGTTTCAAGACCCAAGTCCCAGGCCCTCCGCAGGCCCACCGCGCAAGCGCAGCCCCCAGTCTAGCGCTAGGCGGGCAGAACCCGAGGCCCGGGCAAGGTGAGAGGGAAGGGTCGGCAAGACCCCGCCTCCGGGACATCACGTGGGAGGCGGAGTCGGAAGCGTGACGGCGTGCGCGGGGGCGGAGCTACCGCTGCGCGCGGGCGCGGGGGCGGGGCGCGGTGCGGCGCTCGCGGCTGCTGTCTGGGAGGGAGGCCGGGCAGGCTGTGGAGCGGCGCGGCTCTCAACCTGACGGGGAAGTGGCCCGGGCGGCCGCGGCTGATTGCCCCGGGGCGGACGGTCGGACGACGGAGGCGGGAGGTGGGAGCCGAGCCGGGCGACCTAGAGAGCAAGTGGGTCAGGCTCAGCGTCGGCCACCCTCGTCGGTCCGCTGAATGAAGTGCCCGCCCCGCTGAGCCCGGAGCCCGGCGCTTTTCCCCGCAAGATGGACGGTTTCGCCGGCAGCCTCGGTGAGTACGGCTGGGAGTCCTCCGTCTCCTGCGCAGGGTGGGAACCTTGTTCCTTCCCCACGCAGCCCAGGCCTGCTCTCCACCCTGCCCCTCGGGATGGCAGCAGTTCCACTGCACATGTTCCCCTCGAGCTTGCCGCCCCTCTCCTGGCTCGGGTGGACTCCGAACCCCTCCCCCATGCCAGCCCTCCTCAGCAAGACCCTCCTTCCCTCCCAGCGTCCCCTTCTGTGCGGGGCCCTTCTTCCCCAAGGTGGGAACTTCTCTCGAAGAGGTCTCCCAGAGCTGGAACACTCCTCCCCATACACTCATGGCTCTCTCCACCTTCAGGGTTAGGTCACCCCTTTCTCCAGTCCTGACCCCTCATCTGGGTACAACATTCCTCCCCCTTCCCGCATACCGAGCTCTCTGTCAGGGTTGGGGCACCTCTTACCCCGCAGAGGCTCCCTTTTAGGGTAGGGACCCCATTCCCTCTTTAGGAAGGGGGCACCCCCCCGCCCCACTCCAGTCTTCGCTTTAAATTTGGAGTCTTCTTTTAAGTATCCCTCAGAGTAACTGACAACTTCCCCTCACTCCCTCCACTTCTCTGAGCGTTTTGCAGTGGTGGAGAGAACCAGAAGCACTGAAGCATCATTTGCCTAATACAGGAAAGGAAGAGGTGCGTCTTTGTTGGGGGACCCTCTTTAAAAGAGGAGTGAAAGCAGAAGTACTTTCTCGCTCTGCAAGCGTGCTGGGAAGAAGTAATCCTGCCCAGTGAATCCATAGGAAAGGGGGCCTCTGTCAGGGAAAGAAAGGATTCTCCATTTTTGGAATATGTTGTCTTTGTGGAATGGAGAAAGGGAAGAGGTTATTAAGTGGACCGAAGTATCGTTTCAGTGTTCCTTTCACCCGAATAAAGGTAGTAAATTTCGTAACTGGCTGAAGGAATCAGAACTCGAGGCTGGTACTCAGTGCCCTATAATCTGTGTCTGGAATTACTATGCTTTGAGGCCATTGGAATCTGGTTACTGTAAAGATTGAGTTCAACTGTTATGATGGTGAGAGAAACAGTTTCTGCCTTGGCTGATACTGCAGTTATGTGATACCTGCTGCTGGATTTGTACTTTGAGTATTTTATGTGAAGTAGTTTGTACTCAGAGGGCTTTCTTTTGTATTTCTTGATAGTAAATTCCTAGTTGGTTAATGTTCATGGATCAGTGCATGATATCGCAATAGGCCATACTTTATTTAGACATGTTGAGATCAGATGGCTTTTTTTTTTTAATAAAAAAGTAAGTTGAAGAGCAATGGACCCATTATAGGTATTAAGGATAAAAACCATAATTTTGGCTCTGATTTTCTTTTGGAAGAAAACACACACACACACACACACTCACACTCTTTGAGAGTGGAAATCCTAAAATAGGCAACTGAGTGCTACTCTTTCCTCCCCAAAGGCACCTGTTGTCCATTATCTAACCTTTGATGTCTTATAATTCCTTACATAGTGAAGTTGTTTCATTCTTGGGCTCCTTTTAAAGAGGCATCAACTTTTCATTGCCTTTTTTTCCCCTCTGATATCTGGATTTATCCCCTAATCATATTGGACTGAAGGGCTTGTCCTTTATATTCACAAAGAGGTAATCGTGTGCTAGGGCAAAAAACTCTTAGGGGATATTGTGGGACTGAGGTATCTGCATTGTTGGCTTCTTAGCCTCTAAAAATGGTGGGATCACTACTCAAACTAGAATCAGCTTTTACTTTCCTCTTGGTTCTGAGGACTTTGAAGGCTTGTTGAGGCTTCATCTTCTGTGTTTTATGGGAGTCTTTTTCACTGATTGGGGGGGCACTTTAGTTTGCAGCAGTGGATATGCCTTGTTAAACAGCTTTATCCCTCATCCAATTAAGGAGGCAACTATAGGAAAGGCTGAAAGATGAAGATGAATTTTAGTTGGGGCTCCCACTTTCATAAAAAGCCTTACAGCTGACCCTAATTTGAATTCTTTTTTTTTCATTTGATGCCAACCTTGGGTGGTACCTTGATGAGACTTTCCCTTGCTATAAATATATGGTGTTGATCAGGAGCAGGGGAAATGCCTGTCTCAAAAGAGAGGAACCTGTGTCAGCAGGGAGGTAAAGAAATGGTTCCTGGCAGTATTTCTGGAGCTGCTCCTATGAAGATACTTCTCAGCAGGAGCTCTGCTTTCTCTTTCTGTCCCCCTTGAAAGAGTAAAACTAGGCCCCATCTTAATTGAAACCTTAAAGGGTTGAAGGTGGGGGAAGGGTAATGCTAGTACATTTTACTGGTAGTCTTTAAACAGCTTTACTCAGCTCTTGCCAAATTGCCTGTTTCTGTTCCCTGCAGTTCATTAGTCCAGAGCTTAGAGTTACGTTGATCTTTATTTTATCATCAAGAGAGCCATGAATGTAAAGGCAAGCTCTTATATTCTAGTAGATGTTTAAAAAAAATTTTTTTTTAACCAAACAAGAATTCAAAACATGTGAAGTTCTTCTGGGGTCACAAAGTATTGAGAGCATTTATTCTCAAGGAAGTGTACGTATCTCCTTTTATATACTAGATGGGTTCTTGAAAAAAAAAGGTGAGAAAACTACATTTTTATAAGCAGAAAACCTGAGTGTTTTATAAACAATGATTTCGGAAAAGCTGATTATTTAAAGGAATCTTATGGTGCATCATTTTGTAAAATGAAAAGACTTAAAAATCAAACTGTTGAGTATTTAGATAAGGAAAAACAATATTATGTGCATTAAATAAGATGTCCAAAACTGTGTAGTGGTTTTGAAATTATTGAGAATAATATTAGGTAATTGGCTATGTTATATGTGCCACACTGAAATTATATACCTTTTGTGTTTATTTTCCATAGAAAACAATTAAAGGATGCTTTTAATTTCTGCAGTTGATGAGTTTCAGGCAGTTTGACTGGCAGGTGCTTGTACTGTGGAATTTACTTTAGGCACAGATTCTTTTAGTTCACGAATTATAGTAATTTTAAAAGGCTGCACTTTAGGAACATTTTTTTTTTTTTTAACGTAGTGAAGGACCCCAAGCAATCTATCTTGATGTCCTGCCTCCAAATCAGTATGTACAAATGCACATACTGAATATATATACAATATATATTTTATTTATTTATTTTTATAAATAGAGACTTTATTTTTTGTTTGTTTTGTTTTGTTTTGCTTTATCTAGGGCCACTCCCACGGCATGTGGAGGTTCCCAGGCTAGGGGTAGAATCGGAGCTGTAGCCACTGGCCTATGCCAGAGCCACAGCAACGTAGGATCCGAGCCATGTCTACAACCTACACCACAGCTCAGGGCAACGCCGGATCCTTTAACCCACTGAGCAAGGCCAGGGATCGAACCTGCAGCCTCATGTTTCCTAGTCAGATTCGTTAACCACTGCGCCACGACGGGAACTCCACAATATATATTTTAAATCTCAGGTGTATGTGCAAAAGCGGGAAACTATGACAGCTTTTCTTGTTGCTTTTCATAAGGTAGGGGTTAGGGGCATTTCATGCTCCCCCCTCAATATCTCTTTTTCATAATAAAGTTGTTATTTTTATTTTATTTTTTTTTTGGTGCCGCACTTCAGCATATGGAGGTTCCCAGGCTAGGGGTTGAATCGGAGCTACAGCTGCCGGCCTACACCACAGCTCATGGCAATGCCAGATCCTTAACCCACTGAGCAAGTTCAGGATTGAACCCGCAACCTCATGGTTCCTAGTTGGATTCGTTTCTGCTGCGTCACAACGGGAATCCCATAATAAGGTTAATTTTAAGACTTAGCTTAGAATTAGCCTACAAGTGTAGTCAGTGCTTATGCTTTAAAGAAAGGATATAGTTAACCTTGTCAGTTTTAACTTTTTCTGCTTCGTGAGTTAAAAATAAAACCCCAAAAAACTTCTTTTTAAAGAAAAATTGTAATGAATGAAATTATAGGGTTAGTATAAGAAATATAACATTCTCAATGCAATAGTAGGGTGCCTCAGTTTATGCAATATTTTAAGAAAACAGTCTTTTTAACATCACAATGTTAGGACTGTAATTTCTCATCTCATATAATCTTGCTTTCTTAAAGGAACAATGTAGTCTATGATTTATTAATTTAACTATTTTTCTTTTCATCTTTTTACAGCCACACCTGAAGCATATGGAAGTTCCTGGGCTAGGGGTCGAATTCAAGCTGCAGCTGCCGGCTTACTCCATAGCAACACCAGATACAAGCCGCATCTGTGACCTTTGCCACAGCTCCTGGCAACGGCAACGCTGTATCCTTAACCCACTGAGTGAGGCCGGGGATCAAACCTGCATCCTCATGGACACTGTGTTGGGTTCTTAACCTGCTGAGCCACAATGGGATCTCCAGTTTATGATTTTAAAATATTAATCTAGTCTAAAGCATTCTTTATATTTATTCACATAAAATGTTTCTCATGTAATAGCTTTATTTGGGGAGTTTTTATCTTACTGATTGTCTCTTGGAGGGCTTAAGATAGGCTTACAATCTGACATGAGTAGTAACTCTTAAGTGATTACTACAGCATCTAAAACATGAGTTAGCTAGAGTATTTCTTAACACGCATATGGATTAATACATATTTTGTTATGTGCTTCTTGCCCTTTAGGAACTTACTATCTGGTTTTAGATAGATATCTGGAGTAGTTCAATCATAAGTAAAGTACCAGAAATGGGAATCGAAGGGGAGGCACCATTTAGAATGCATGTATCAGGCATGTAACTTCTGAGAGACAACATTTGGAGCTTTCTAAATTTATTTCTGTAAAGCCTGGCTTTTTGAAACTAGGAAATAATTTATTTAGCTGTCCAAATATTAGCGAATGATATTACTAGGTGTTTTCCTGTTTTATGTTTAAGTTTGACTAGCATGTAGGACGAGTACTATGTTTATATATGTGAGAACATTTATTTCTATTACACGTTAAAAATATGAGAAGAACGTTTTGATTTTAAAATAGATGGATTCTAAAACTTTTTAAAAGTCTAAGGAAATAATCTACTTTGTCAATTATTACCTCTGTAGAAGATTCCCAGATCTATAGTCTTATGTCTGCATCTGTGTGTTTTAGTTGTTTCAGACTGTTACAATGCCTTAAGTTTGCATATTGTTTTATGGTTTACAGAAAGCTTTATCTCATTTAATCTGCACATTAACCTTGGGAGAGAAGAAATTGTTCCCCTTTCATACACAGGGAAACTAAGGTTGAGAGATTTGGCAATTTTTTTAAAAGACTATTCAAATCTGGATTTTTTTCCTTTTCTTTCTTTCATTCTTCCCTTTATTTGATGGGGAGCCTAATTTTTCAGGTTTGTATCTAATGAAAACATAATCCAAAAGAAGAAAGATGGAGTTCCCGTCGTGGCGCAGTGGTTAACGTATCCGACTAGGAACCATGAGGTTGCGGGTTCGGTCCCTGTCCTTGCTCAGTGGGTTAACGATCCAGCGTTGCCGTGAGCTGTGGTGTAGGCTGCAGACGTGGCTCGGATCCCGCGTTGCTGTGGCTCTGGCGTAGGCCGGCGGCTACAGCTCTGATTCGACCTCTAGCCTGGGAACCTCCATATGCCGCGGGAGCGGCCCAAGAAATAGCAAAAAGACAAAAAAAAAAAAAAAAAAAAAAAAAAAAAACCAAAAGAAGAAAGAAAAAGAAATTATCTTTTTTCTAGCTTATCTGAATGCAGCCGATGTTAACATGTTAGTGTTGTTTTTTATTTTTTCCTATGCTTAATTTTTTACGTGGTTGAAATCATACTGTAGATAAAATTTTGCATTCTGGTTTTCTCATTATATCCTAACCATTTTTTTCACTTGAACTCAGATTTTTCTGATGGGGTCCAATGTTTTTTTCCTACCGTATTACTGCCTCTTCATAACTCACTTGTATATCAAATCTAACATACCTGAATCTGAACGCTTCCTCTAAATCAGCTTCTTTTTCTTATTTCCCACTGTCACCCAGCCTTGAAATCTTAGAACCATTGTTGATTCCTTGCCATTTTTGCATACCACATTGAAATCTCTTCTAAGACTTGTCAATTCTTGTCACCTTTTCCTTACTTTCCTTTTCCACCACCACAGTTGAAGGACTTAGGTTTCTGTGTTTGGATTATTGCTTAGCCTCAAGAAGCTCTACCTCTGTATAATTTATTTTGTGCTGGGGAAAAAGGGGGGCCTTCAGATTTCATAAGCAGTGCTTTGATTGTCCCATTTGCTCTTTCAGTTCACTTCATTGCCTTAATGAATAAATTCAAGCACCATAGCATTGTTCTAAAGGCCCTCCGTTATCTTTTTCTACTGTCGTAACATGTCTGGTTTAAATGACCTATTTCTTTCCCTCATATTTGGTTGGCACTTTTTCATCCCTTTGACTATTCTCTCCTGAAGTACCCTTCAAGGCCCAACTCAAATATTGTTTCCCTTCATGAACACCCTTCCTTGTTTGTCCTCTTTCATTCCCAGCTCAAAGTATTCACTCTCAACTTTTAACACTGGAGCATTCTTAGGACAGTTGTCACAGAATATCTCTCCTATGAGGTAGAAGTAATTATTACAAGTTGTAAAATTAAGTCTTATTTCCCCAGCCAACTTATAAACCTGTTGAAGGCTGATGCTCTCATGTGTCTTTGAAATCTCATAGCAGAGTATTGGAGGTTTCACAATCCAGTAAAATTTAGGGAAGGTTATTAGGGAACCAGTATACAATTGGCAACTTATAACCTTCACTTTTACCATCATTTCATTAAAAACAAAAAAATCTGGAATTCCTTGGTGCGCGCAGCGCAGTGGGTAAAGGAGCTGGCATTGTCTCTGCTGTGGCTCAGGTCGCTGCTGTGGTGAGTCTTCGATCTCTGGCCCAGGAACTTACACCATGGGTGTGGCCAAAAAATAAACAACACTTGAAGACCAAAAAGTTATCATATACAATCTCAGAATAGAATCCTTTAAAAAATTAAGTAACTTGTTTTGTTCTTATTAAGTTCTTATTTCACTTTAAATGAGTAAAAATTTTCTTCTAGACTTTGTTGGGACTCTGATAAAGAACTGTGTGCCAGGTTCTAGGGTAGTGTTTTTTAGATGCAGGTCTTGTGTATGACCTATTAAGATTTTAGAAATCTCTTTGGGGTCAGGAAAAATATTAAAAAGAATAAGGAGGAGGAGGGAAAGAAGAAAAAAGATTATAAAATATTGGTTCTTCACATGATATTGCTTCAAGAATCGTTTAATAGCAGCTTTATATGTTTGCATTAGATGGCAGTATAAAATTTATTTCTTACCAGGGGTCATAATCAGAAGAAAGACACACTCTTAGTGACTATTCCCTGTCTTGAGAGACTAAGTGGAAGGACTGACATACACATAAAAAAGTGGATGAACAATCAGAAGTAATTATAATGAATCATGCTCTGTTTCTGTAAAGTTTTTAGAATATGAATATAATGATTAGAATATAGTTAATAGCAAAATATATCTGTAGTTCTAGAATCACTGTAATTCAGACAAACAGTATGTAGAAATGTAGTTTTATTAAACCAATAGGCTGGAGTTTGCTATGTACTTTGCAAAAGGATTTGCCATATTGTTTGTCTTTTTTTCAGCTTTCCTGATGCAGTTGTCTGTGTCTTGACTAGTTCTTCACCTCGTTAGCTTTTAAAAATCTATCCAGTCTCTAAGGCATGGCTCAAGCACACTTGATTTTCTGGAAACTGCAACTGGTTATTCTAGTCGTGTACTCAAAACCCTTGTCCCGTAGTGCTCCTAAAGTGGGGGAGACTGAGTGTTTATACCTAAGGGGTCTGGGAGTGTAGCCAGAAGTTAAGTCTACTTAAAAATTTATATGACTGGAGTTCCCATGGTGGCTTAGCGGAAACGAATCTGACTAGTATCCATGAGGACGTAGGTTTGATCCCTGGCCTCCATTAGTGGGTTAAGGATCCAGCGTTGCTGTGAGCTGTAGGTCGCAGACATGGCTTGGATCTGGTGTTGCCCTGGCTGTGGTGTTGGCCTGCAGCTACAGTTCTGATTGGACCTCTAGCATGAGAACCTCCATGTGCCATGGGTGTAGCCCTAAAACGACAAAAAAAAAAAAAAAAATTATATGATTATTTGCAACCATTTTAATAAAGATTGGTCTAGATGGTATTACTGATAGATCAGTCTAGGGGGAGATTTTGATGAGGAGCAGATTGTTTACATGGCTTTTAATATCTCCCCATATATTGCTTATTAGTTGCAAGGAGAAAAATAATAGTAACTCTATACAGTGATGAAACTGGACAGCACCTTGAGTGCATGATCGAAATAAAGAGCACCAGTAGACATTGAGTGCCTCTGAGTGTGATGCCCTGTGAAGAACACATCACTTACATAGTTCTCCAGCCAGGAATGCATAACCTGAATATAATTATGAAAAAACATTGAACTCCAAATGGGGAACAACCTATTTTTTAGAAGAGTGGGACACTTACTTTTTTTTTTTTATTTGGCTGCATGGGGAAGTTCCTGGGCCAGGGATTGAACCCATGCCATAGCAGCACCTGAGCCACTGCCGTGATAATACTGGATCCTTAACCTGCTGTGCCACAAGGGAATTCCGTACATTTTTTAATGTTAATTTTTTAAAGAGAATGAAAGGCTGTGGAAGTGTTCCAGATTAAAGGAGGCTAAAGAGACATGGCAGCTACTTGGAATACCTGATCCTAGAATGGATCTTGTATTACACGAGAGGAAAATGCTATAAAGGATATTACTGGATCATTTGGCAAAATTGGTATATGGATGGTAGATTAAAGTATGGGCATCAGTGTAAAATTTATGGAAGTTGGTAACTGTCCTAAGGTTATATGAAAGAATATTTTATCCTGTAGGAAATACACACTCAAGTTTTTAGGAATTAAGTGCCCTGATATATATGCTATTCTCAAGTGGTTCAGAAAAAGGTATGTTAAATGTATATGTATTTTTTACATATACATACACATATATGTATTATATATAGCTACACGTTAGTGTATATTTGTATGTAT
Organism: Sus scrofa; assembly: GCF_054392235.1. Classification (NCBI taxonomy): domain Eukaryota; kingdom Metazoa; phylum Chordata; class Mammalia; order Artiodactyla; family Suidae; genus Sus; species Sus scrofa. The sequence goes on along the minus strand of NC_139385.1, from coordinate 110,345,325 downwards.
GTATAAAGAGGGAGGGTGGAAGGATGCTCATGTGCAGATAATACAGATGAATAAAATGTTAATTGGTGAATTTGGTAAAAGTTGTACAGGTATTTTTTGGACTGTCCTTGTTCTTACAGGTTTTCTGTAAGCTTTAAATTATTTTTAAATGAAAAGTTTTAAAAAATCATATGAACTTTGCATTAAACTCCATAATATAGCATTTTAAAAATAGAGAAATAGCTCCTCTCCCAGAAAATTCCAGGCAAACTCTTGGGATAAAACTGCGGCTCCAAAATATGTTCCATGTATATCATGTGGTTTCCTTTTATCCCTAGGCCTCAGTTTGAGAAACATGCCTTTGGGCCAGAGGCAGCTGTGGTTCAAATTTAGTCGACAGACATGTTTTGTTTGGCCCTTTTGAATGTTTAAAAATTGGGAAATTTCACATAAAAATCTGCATCTTTGGTTTCTCTTGAAAAGTGGAATAATCTTGCCTCTGTGGACTTGGATTCCAGATGATCTATATACTAAGTGGTGTGTCGAGTAAACAGCCTCGGTCTCTCCTTTTCACCTAGCTTGTTTCAGGTATTTACTTTATTTCCTGGTCTCTATAGGCATACATTTCCTGCCTTTATTTTCCCTCGGAGGTGGTGGGGTTCTTCTTTGTGCTCAAAACCATTTGAGAATTAAGTTGTGGAATTGATACCCATCGCCTGCTATCATTTAAGTGTGTATACCCTATAAACAAGAACATTCTTCTGTGTAACCATACCACATAAAGAAGAGAATTAGGGAATTAATGTGGATACATTACTAACCCTCAGATTCACTCAAGTTCTGCTAATTGTTTAAATAATGTCTTTTAGAAAAAAGGATCCAGTTCAGAATCAAGTATTGCATTTAGTTGTCATGTCTCTTTAGTCTCTTTCAGTCTAGCAGAGTTCCTTAATCTTTTCTTGGGTTTCATGACTTTATGCTTTGCAAGATTACAGGCCAGTTATTTTGTACAATGTCCCTAAATTTGATGTTGCCTACTGATTAGATTCAAGTTATATATTTTTGGCACAAGAGCCACAGAGGTGAAGGTTTTGTCTTATTGCATCCTAACAGGTAGCACACAATTTTGATTTGTCCCATTACCAGTAATGATCATTTTGACCATTCAATTGAGGTGCTCTCTAGCAGACCTTTCCACTGTAGAATTACTTTTTTAAAAAAACTTTGTATTTTATAGGTGGTGCTTCGAAACTTTGTAAATATTCTGGTCTTCATCACACCTTCAGTTTATTGGTTTCTTTATATCTGTGTGGCCTCAGATACCTTATTTTTTTCCTGTGGGTTATAATCCATTACTGTTTATTTTGATGGTCAAATTGGCCCCATTTTGGCTAGTAAGTACCATTCATGCCGGCTTCTGTATTCTTTTGACATATTCCCATCACTCTTTGAAGACTCTCTTGCTTTTTGACACAATGAGGTGATTCAGGTGTACAATTCAGCTTCTAATAACTAGCCTTTTTTTTTTAAAGTAAGGTTCAGGTGAGATTTTGAATTAAGTCACTGTAAGTTAGTGAACATTCTTTACAGTTCTTATAATTTTGTAGCTGCATAATAGTTTATCTCATGCTTAAACATTATGTTAAACACAAGAACTAGACCATTAACATAAATTAGCTTGAAGGTATTTGCTGAGTGGGAAGACATTCAGGATTATGTTTGTTCTTATTCTGTTACTATATTTAAACAATCAACAGTTATCTTAGAGCAACATACTCTTAGGTGGTGTGTGTGTTGGAGGGGTTGGGTTAGAGAAAATATATTTAAGCAGCAAAATCAACTTTTTTTTCCCCTTATAATATTGTGACCAACTTTCTTTCTCAGCAAGTATATATATAAACTTTATAGTATTCCATTATTTGGACATCTGCTTTAGCTGTGTATATAGAACATAATTTAACTTAACGTTAAATTGATGACTGATGGTGCTTATTATGAGCATTAGACATTGTTCTGCGCTGTAATAGCAGTGGTGCCTCCTAGAGCAATTTGTGTAGGGCTGTGTGCTCCATACACTGAATGACTCTAGACAGTTATAACTGTCTTCCTTGCTATCGTTTGTCACCTAGTGTCAGTGTACTCTACCCTTCCTTCTCATTTTATTATTTTCAAAAATCTCACCCATAATATTTGAGTTTATATCTCTTGAAAGGACTCTAATTATTATTAATTAGACTTAAAATTGGACAGTAATTTCTTAATAGCAAATATCCAGTCAAATATCCCTGATCTAAGTGTCATTTTACAGTGATTTGTTTAAGGTTTAAACAAGATTCATACATTGCACTTGTCTTTTTTGTTGTTGTTGCTATTTCTTGGGCCGCTCCCGCGGCATATGGAGGTTCCCAGGCTAGGGGTCGAGTCGGGGCTTTAGCCACCGGCCTACGCCAGAGCCACAGCAACGCAGGATCCGAGCCGTGTCTGCGACCTACACCACAGCTCACGGCAACGTCGGATCATTAACCCACTGAGCAAGGGCAGGGACCGAACCCGCAACCTCATGGTTCCTAGTCGGATTCGTTAACCACTGCGCCACCACGGGAACTCCATATACATTGCACTTGGTTGCTGTCTCTTAAGGCTTCTAATCTCTACATTTCCCTTCCCTTTGTTCTTTTGCAATTTGTTAAAGTTTTGTCCTGTAACATTTAACACAAGTACTGACTGCATCCTTTGATGTTTTTTAAACATGTTTCTTGTTTATCCTTTAAATTGAAACTTACAGATTTTTATATTTTTGATGTATTTTGATCTGCTACCTTTATTCTTCTAAATTTTGATGCTTAGATTTTCCCATCTTTGACCTAGTCCTAGTGCTCTGTTAGCTTCCTTGTTTTTTTGTTTGTTTGTTTTTATTTCTTTTTAGGGCGACACCCACAGCATATGGAGGTTCCCAGGCTAGGGGTTGAATTGGAGCTGTAGCCACGGGCCTATGGCACAGCCATAGCAATATCAAATTCAAGGCTCATCTGCCACCTACACCACAGCTCACTGCAAAGCCGGCTCTTTAACCTACTGAGTGAGGCTAGAGATTGAACCTGCATCCTCATGGATGCTAGTTAGATTGGTTTCTGCTGAGCCATGATAGGAAATCCATCTTCCTTGCTTTTTGATGTGATGAGGTGTTCAAACTTTTCTTTTACACTTCCAGCTCCAATTCTGCAATCAGCTATTTGTCTAAGAAGTTGTGGTTCCTTTTGGCAGGAAATGGTACTCTAAGCTCTGGAGATGCTCATTGTTACTGGATTGGTTATTGTTTCTAGTCTAGCCTTTCTTTTGATTTCCCATTTTAAATTGGCTGTAGGCTAGGAAACCCGATAACAAAGCTGGTTTGACTTATATAAGAATTGTTTTGGATCTCAAAAAAGAACCCAGAGATCAAGGCCTATGCCAATTTAAATTGTATAATGTAGTACCTAACAGGGATAGGATCATACGCAGTAAGTATTGCTAATGTTGGTAATATATGAGTAACGTAATACCAGATGTTCCTCAAAATAAAGTAATAGACTTCTGAATGTCTCTTAATAAAATACCTGAGCTTTTAGTTCACAGCCTGATGATTTGTATATAATTTAAATTATAAACCTTTTATGCTCCCTGTATTTTCTTTTGTTAAGATTATCTTTTTTCGGAGTTCCCGTCATGGCTTAGTGGTTAATGAACCCGACTAGTATCCATGAGGATGCAGGTTTGATCCCTGGCACCGTTTAGTGGGTTAAGGATCCAGCGTTGCGTGAGCTGTGGTGTATGTTGCAGAGGCGGCTCAGATCCTGAATTGCTGTGGCTGTGGGGTAGGTTGCTGTGGCTGTGGTGTGTGCCGGCAGCTGTAGCTCCGATTCAACCCCTGGCCTGGGAACCTCCATATGCTGTGGGTGCGGCCCTAAAAAGACAAAATAAAATAAATAAATAAAAAGATTATCTTTTTTTGTTTCTTTTGTTTTTATCTTTTAGGATAAATCTCAGGATCAGTGATGTGTTAGTATGTTAGAGTCAAATTATGCTATGTTATTGTCATATTCCATAATAACGCACGCTTTTCTTTTTAAAATTTTTTCCAGATAATGTACTTTTTCTAACTTTGCAAAGTTGACGTCTTCCTAAATTTGAGATGACTTTCTGTTTTCAAATAAAACTCTATTTAGTTTTGATAGCTGACATTTTTCTTTAAATCATTTTTTTACTCTCGCATATTGGTCTTGAACAACTGCTTACACTGATCATTAAGTGACAGTAGAATGCTGATCTTTAAGTGACACATCAGAGCAAATGAAAAAATTTGTTTTTCTTTGAGCCATTTGTTCCAGAAAAATGTCATAACTGACTTCTGTTTTTGAGTGAGTGGGAGGGGTTTTTTGTTTGTTTTTTAAAAAAACTTTGAAGGATATCCTGTTTTGAGATTAGATAGGGCATAGCCTTTGATTTTCTTTGACTGCTTTGAGTACCTCTTGGCATTCATCTTATGTCTAATCCTCTCCAATTATAATTAGTGTGGATGTGTGTTTGGCACAAACAACATTTTCTTGATTTTTAGGATCTGTTACCTTGGATCATTTGAGATAGGGTATTGGGAAACAAAGTTTAGAGTAAAGAGAATGACAGAGAAAGTATCAATATTTGACTTCTTTTCTTGAAATTTTTGTGAAGGCTCGTGAGTGGAATTTAATGATTATATGCACACTGAAACTTTAGCACTGTAAAACTCCTTGGTTTTTTAGTGCATACTATCCTGGGGCTCAGGTTATAGGTTTGAGTCCCATATGGTCCACTTGTTTTTTCCTGTTTTCCTTTTCAGAAAACACATTCATTAATTTAATAGGTTTTGATTAGCTTCCTTGAATCACGATTTGTGCTAAGTGCAGTGGAAATTGGTGAATGAGACACTCAAAATCCCTACTTTCATGAAGCTTATAATTCTGTGGGGTATTCAGGCAGTATTTATTCAGGAAATATTTATTGAATGCTTGGTATGGGCTCAGCATTCTTCCAGCTATAAACATAGTCCTTATGGAGCTTATGATGTTGGCCTTTAAAATACAGAGTAATAAGAATTGTGATGTTAAAGTATAGAAAGCTTTGGAAACAAAGGAAAAGGCTATCTTAAAGTCCACTATCCAGCCTTTTATGTTATTTCAAGGTATAAGCAGAAAAATAGAGGTCAGGTCACAGTAATCCTCCAGTTCTTGGAAATGGCTTAAAGAAATGACATTTACTTTTTTTTTCCCCTATTCTCATACACCTGAGAAAACTACCAATAAAGCTCACTTTGGTTGCAGTTGAAGCCTTCAGAGAATATTGTCAGCTTTGCCCTCCTGGTGTCATCCTAATTTAAATCAGTGAATTCATTTTAACTTCTGTCCTCTCTCTGTTACCTGTGTAAGTGGTACTTTTCTAAGATACTTGCTTTTTCTGTACCTTTGTTGGAGTATGAGTCCTGTAATTTGGTCTATGGTCTTCAATATTCTTGCTTTAGGAAATAATCATGGATGTAGTAGTTTATAGACTACATTTCAAGAAATAGGTTCCCATGGATAACTTTCTGAAAGAGTGACAAAGCAAAGGCACTAACATTTATTCAGTTATGATTTCAGGAACTGTGTTATATACTTTATATAAATTAACTGTGATAACTAAATGGCAAAAAAAAAAAAATGTTAGTTTCCGTTTTAAAAAATACCCTCAAGAGTAACTTTTAAGTAGATTGAATAAAACTGAACCTGTTATTACAACTCTTTGTATGAGGATGGTGATTACAGTAATTTTCCTGACAGCCTTTTGGTGGCTGAAATGAACTGTTACTCCCAGTACGAAAATCTAATAATGCAGCAAGTATATATTCAGCAAGTGCTGGATGCAAGGAATTTCTTTCATACTGGGAATATATCAGTGAACAAAAGAAACAAAAATTCCTACTGAAACTTATAGGGAAGAGAGATAGATAGTAAACAATTTTCATGACATTATTCACTTTTAGGATCTTATTGACTCCTGCATAAACAGTGAGTCTGCATTGTTACTTACAAACATACTATCTTTTTTTCATAGAATAGATGGTAATGTAGCCTGTGTGGATTTTGGTTGTGTCAGATAAGCTTAGAGAAAAGTAGTTTTGGGGATGCATAAACAGGTAGGTATAGCATTGACAATTGTGCTAAGGCTGCTTTGTTATCATAAATCTTAGTCACTGTATCTGATCATGTGATAGTTTTGGAATAGTATATATACACTTCTTAGATATCCAGTCTCAGATTCTTAATTTGTCTTTTTGTTTCATATTTAAGGTTTTGTTGTTTACTATAGTACTTTTATGTTTGGATGTGTATCTTTCAGTTGTAATATTTTTTCCTTATGGAAAAAATTGTGTTTTTATAAAATCTCCCCCCCCCTCCATGTTAGTTACTATATGTCAGCGTTTATTAACCTGGATTCAAGACCCCTATTGAGTTACTATGGAGAATTCCCAGGATGCTGTGGAGCTCTCCAGACAGCTGTTTGTGGGTGGTGGTAATGGTATAGGCAAACAGTGGGTTGTGTGACCAATATGAGGTCACCTCTTTTACCTTCTGGCCTTCTTTCTTTCCGGACTTTAACACCTACTTTGGTGCTTAAAGAGGTTTGGGCTCTTTTGGTGTGTTCTGAGCAGTTGTTTAGTGGTAGCACCTATAAGATGATGTTAGATGATTTTGGGGTGGGACTCACCGGAGTGTAACTCTGTCACAACAAACAAAAAAGTTGTTTCAGTAGTTTGAAAACCATTGGTGTAGTTTTAAGTGTTCTGACCCACTGTAGGAAATTCTTTTAATGTCTAGAAATTAATGTCTTAGCTTTTTTTTTTTTTTTTTTTTTTTTTTTTTTGTCTTTTTTCCTTTTCTAGGGCCGCACCCAAGGCACATGGAGGTTCCCAGGCTAGGGGTCTAATTGGAGCTGTAGCCACCCACTGGCCTACGCCAGAGCCACAGCAACGCAGGATCCGAGCTGCATCTGCAACCCTCACCATAGCTCACGGCAACACAGAATCTGAGCTGCGTCTTCGACCTACACCACAGCTTGGCAAGGCCCAATCCTTAACCCACTGAGCAAGGCCAGGGATGGAACCCACAACCTCATGGTTCCTAGTTGGATTTGTTAACCACTGAGCCACGACAGGAACTCCATGTCTTAGCATTTGATCTTTCCTACTCTCATTTATTATGCATATGACCACCGGATTATTCTTTCAATACAGTATTTTTGTTGTCACTCCCCAGCTTAAAAACTTTTTGTTGTTTTCAATTTCTGTGTGTTAAACTCTTAGCATGGGCTACGGGGTCCAACTTACTAGCTTAACAGTCTCATCCCTTTTAAGGAATCTAATGTGGATTAAGAGTCTTTCCTTGCCTCATTTCTTGCTACCTTGTTTCTTCTTATGCTATTATTTATTATATTATAGATTACATAAATAAGATATAGAGTGCCGTATACCCTAGGGAAAATTAGGGAATTTGAAAATCAACAGATAAGATAAAGACATTCCTAAAAGTTGTATGAGAAAGTGTCTTTAGAGCAAGGTTTTGAAAATCACTTTCTTTTCCTGCTTATTAATCTGTTCCTGCCTCTCTCATCACTGATATTTAGTGTAACATGGATAAGCCAATCTGCTATTTTGCCAAATCTTCTTTGGGAATTTGGCGTTTTTGTTATCAAGTAAAATGTGTTCTTTTGTTTGGTTTTGGTTTGGGATTTTTTTCTGCATGCGGGAGTTCTGGGGCCAGGGATCAAGCCCAACACACAGCAGTGACCTGAACTACAGCAGTGACAACACTGGATTGATCCTTAACCTGCTGAGCCAGCAGGGAACACCTAAAATGCTTTCTTTTTTGTTGTTTTTGTTAAATCAACTATACTTTCATTAAAAGATTGTTTTAAATGCATCCTTTTTTGGGGAGGGTCTTTTTAGGGGTTCCCAGACTAGGGGTTGAATCAGAGCTGCAGCTGCTGACCTACACCACAGCCACAGCAACTCAGGATCCGAGCCTACACCACTGCTCACAGCAATGCCAGATCCTTAACCCACTGAGCAAGGCCAGGGATAGAACCCAAGTCCTCATGGATACTAGTCGGGTTTGTTAACTGCTCAGCTGCAATGGGAACTCCTTAAATGCATTCTTGATAGCAAATTCTCACGTTTGTTTTTAAAACATTATTGAGCACTCCATTATCATATCTTTTTTGCTTTTTTTAGGGCCGTACCTGCAGCATATGGAATTTCCCAGGCTAGGGTTCAAATTGGAGCTGCAGCTGCTGGCCTGCACCACAGCCACAGCAACGCAGGATCTGAGCCTCACCTGCGACCTACACCACAGCTCACAATGCCAGATTTCCAAAACACTGAGTGAGGCCAGGGCTCAAACCTGCATCCTCATGGACACTAGCTGGTTTTGTTTTGACTGTGTCACAATAGGAATGCCTCCATTATCATATCTTGATTTTAGTGAAAAAGAGCAGAACTAGAGAATAGTTTTGAGATTTAAAATTTTTCAAGTCAGCTTTATTGAGCTCTTCTTTATCTGCAATAATTATGCCAATTTCAAGTGTAATTGAAATATTTATATCATTTATATAGTTGTGTATTCACTACCACAATCAAGATATAGAACATATGTTACCCCTAAAGTTCCTTGCTACTTCTTTGCAGTCAGTCCTTTCCCTCTACCTGCAGTGATTGACAACCACCGATCTGCCTTCTATCCCTATATTTTATCTTTTCTAATATTTTGTATAGCTAGAATCTTACAATGTATGGTCTTTTGTGCTTTTCACTTAGTGTAATAATGCTTTTAAGTTGCATCCATGTTATGGGTTTCAGTAATTTTATGTGAACAGTATAAATGTGTTCATCTTTTTATTGCTGAATAACATCATATGAATATACCACTGTTAGTTTTAACCATTCACCAGATGATGGGCATTTCAGTTGTTAACAGTTTTTTACTATTATGAATACAGCTGTTGTCAGTTTTGGAAAACAGCCCTGCAACCACTAATCGACTTTCGGACTCTATGAATTTTCCTATGTGCTCGTTTTTTAAGAAGTGAGTTGTTTGTCTTATTATTAAATTTTAAGAGTTCTTTGTATACCGTAGGTGCAAGTCCTTTATCAGTTATGTGCTTTGCAAATATTTTCTTCAAATTTGTGACTTAATTTTTCACTTATTTAATAGTTTCTTTTGAAGAGTGAAAGTTTATTTTGATGAAGTCCAGTTTATCAATTTATTAGGATGAAGTTCAATTTTTTTTTCTTTTATAATATATTATGTGTCCCATTTAGAAAGTTTTTGCCTAATCTAAGGTCACAAATATTCTTAAAAAAGAAACCTGTCTTGGAGTTCCCATCGCAGTGCAGCAGAAATGAATCTGACTAGGAACCATGAGGTTGTGGGTTCAATCCCTGGCCTCGCTCAGTGGGTTAAGGATCCGGCGTTGCCGTGAGCTGTGGTGTAGGTCTCAGATTTGGCTCGGATCTGGTGTTGCTATGGCTGTGGCTGGCAGCAACAGCTCCGATTCAACCCCTAGCCTGGGAACCTCCGTATGCTGCAGGTGCGGCCCTAAAAGGACAAAAAAAGACAAAACAAAAACAAACCAAACCTTTCTTTACTCACAACTCTTCTGACGCCAAATGTGTGAATTTTCCACACCAGGCCATTCTGCCACTCTAACTACCTGTAGTTCGTGCAGATTCTACACATTAAGGTTCAGTCCCACAAAACATCTCCCCACTTCAGATACTAGTTACAAGTTCAGACCTCAGGTTCTTCGACTGACCACTTATAAATGGGTCATTCCCAGGTCCCTTCCTTGGTTGATAATTTGCTAGAGTAGCTCACAGAACTCAGGAAAACACTTTGCTTACTAGTACTGGTTTATTATGGACACAGCTCAGAAATTCCCAAATGGAAGAGATGCATTGGACAAGGTACTTAGGAAGGGGGGTTTGGAGCTTCCATGCTCTCTCTGGGCATGTCACCCCTTCCAGTGCCTTGATGCATTCATCAACCCATAAGCTCTCTGAACCTCATCATTTAGGGTTCTCATGAGGGTTCCATTACACAGGCATGACCGATTAAATGGTGGTTGAACTCAATCTCCAGTCCCTCTGCCCTTCCTTTCAGGTGGTTGGTTCCTCTGGCAACTAGCTCCCATCCTCCAAAAGGTACCTCTTGAACGTAAACTCAGGTATGGTTTAGAAGGGCTTTTACTCCTATTACTTAGAAAATTCTACGAGTTTTAGGAGTTCCATGCCAGGAACTTGGGGCAGAAACCAAATATATATTTCTTATGTCGCAATTTCTCTCCTATTATTTTCTCCCAGAAGTTTATAGTTTTTGCTTTTATTTTTAGAACTGTGCTCTTCTTAGAATTGATTTTTACATTTAGAATGAGTTAGGAATCAGGGTTCATTTATTTACACATTGATAATCTTTGTTCCAGCAACATTTGTTGAAAAGATTAGCCCATTTCCATTGAATTACCTTGGCACCCTTGCTGAAAATCAGTTGACCACATATGTGTCAGGCTATTTCTGGACTCTATTCTGTTCCATAGATTGCTATGTTTAGCATTAAGTAAATGCCACATTGTCTTGTTTACTATACTTGAAAAATAATTGAGAGGAAATAAATTTAACTTTAAAACTTTGTAGACTGACAGAAAATCATGTATTTCAATGATCGTTGTTAACATTTCATATTCGCATTTTAGAGTTTATTTTTAAAAATTGCTTTCAAAAACATCTCTTTTTTTGGTTTGTTTTTTGTTTTTTGTCTTTTTTAGGGCCGCACCTGCAGCATATAGAGGTTCCCAGGATAGGGGTCGAATTGGAGCTGTAACTGCCGTCCTATACCACAGCAATGCAGGATCCGAGCCACGTCTTCGACCTACACCACAGCTCACGGTAACGCTGGATCCTTAACCCACTGAGCGAGCCCAGGGATGGAATCCACTACCTCATGGTTCCTAGTCAGATTCGCTTCCACTGCGCCACAACAGGAACTCCCAAGAACATGATCTCTCTTGATTCACTAACAATCTTAGGAGTTAGAGCAAGCATTAATATCCTATAACAAGCTATAATATTTAAGAGGGCTAGTTTGAGATCGTACAGTTAGTGTGATGAAGCAGGAACTAAAGCCCAAATGTTATGCCTTCAAAAATCTAGTATGCTTTCCTACACTGCTTTCATTTGCTAATGTTCTCTTAGGTTGAATATCGAAGAATGTGTTTTATGGAAAATTCAGTCACTCAATTTTTATTTAATTAAAGTATAGAACTATAGGAGAATCCTATAAATAGTTAATCCATTTTCTTGGTCACCAACGTCACAAGACACATTAAAAAGTCAAAATTGGGCTTCATTTTTTTTTTTTTTCCAGTGATGTGTTTTACAACCAGAATAGGTATTTATAGTTTCATCTTAAATTTAGAAATGCAGGAAAAAAGCAACAAGATTTGTTAAATTAAAGCTGAAAAATTCCTTCCAAAGAACGGTTTAAAGAATTGATATTCTTGCCAAAGTGAGAACACGAAAACTTAAATTTTAGACTATGTGAGCATGTGAGGTATCTCTAGTATTCTCTTATGTTGCCAAAGCTTGTTACCTTAAGTCCTTTTCCTCCATAAGCCCCACAACCTCAGATCATAGTTAGGAAATCCTTGCAAGAGTACTGGTAAAAGATAACAATTGGGACCTAGGTAGTAAAAGAAGTGGTAGCATTTGGCATGTATTTTGGAGAGCCTGTCGATGTGCTGATGGATGGATGTTAGGGATGAAGAAAAGGAATGGGAGTTCCCATCGTGGCTCAGCAGTTTACAAACCTGGATAGTACCTGTGAGGATTCAGGTTCAATCCCTGACCTTGCTCAGTGGGTTAAGGATCTGGCATTTCGGTGAGCTGTGGTGTAGGTCACAGAAGCAGCTCGGATCCCGTGTTGCAGTGTTGCAGTGGCCGTGGCATAGACTGGCAGCTGTAGCTCCGATAATGACCCCTAGCCTGGGAACCTCCATATGCCTTGGGTGCAGCCCTAAAAAGAGGAAAGAAAGAAAGAAAAGGAGTGAATAATTATTCTTTGATTACCCACTCCTAGTTTTTTAGCCTGATCAACTGGGTGATGCTGTTTGCTTGGTGTGGGAAAACTTAGATGAATCGGAAGAGTTAGTGGAAGAACAGAAATCAGAAAGAAGCTATTTAAGCCCTTAAAAATATTTTTTTTAGCTTGAAGTTTAGTTTTTATAGAAAGTAGTATCACATCTCAGACTGGGAAGATAGAGACAAGATGAAATTACTTATGGTCTTATCTCCCTAACAGTCATTTAGTGTTTTGGTGTGTGTTTACAGTCTTGTGTAGAAGTTGGCAAACTTTCTATAAAGGCAACTACTCAACTCTGTCATAGAATGAAAGCAGCTACAGACAATATGTGATAGTTGGGTGTGCTTGTATTCCAATAAAATTTTATTTATGGACACTGAAACATGGATTTCAATAAATTTTCACATACTGCAAAATATTCTTGTATTGATTTCCCCCCAGAACATTTAAAAATGTGGAAATTGTTCATAGCTCTTTATCTGCTTTCTATAGATGTGTAAATGTATACAATTTAAGTTTTATTGAAAACCCAAATGATCAAATGTGCTGAATAATCTCAGTAAGCCCTGATAAATGTAAAGTTTACAAAGTGCTTTTTTATTCTTTCAATTCTTAAAATCACTGGGAAATATTTACTGTGCTAAACGTAAAATAAAATATACACGTTACGTATGTATTTGAGGGTGAGATGTACATTACCGTTGGAATTCTCTGTCTCTTACCTCCACTTGTTTATATTGGTTCTTTCCTTAGAAATGAGCTTTCTTTCAGCTGCAGGGGTCACCCTAGTAGCTCTGGAACTGCATTCTCAAAGTTTTGTTCCCTTAGCGCTAGTTTGAAAAATCAAAGGACGGGACTTTGGTCTGTCTTGCTTACCTCCGTTTTTCATCCCACTGCTGATCATTGTATGTAGGAAGGGCAAGGTCCTTCATTGTGTATAGAAGGTTACAGTTCTCCTTTGGAACAGGTGTCTAGAATAATAGAAGGGGTTTGAGTAGTTTCTCAATGAAGAGAAAGGTTAGAGCACACACAAGGCCACGTGGGGGAACTATGAGCTGGACAGCCATTCCAAATCAGGTCTATTACAATCATTGTTTAATTTATGGATTTAATTTTATGTTCTTTTCATTTACTTGTCTGTGTCACACTCACTTCTCTTCACTCTAGTATTCACTGCCACTTAATTGTTTGTTTTATTACTATCTCAAATTGAAATTTTTTTTTTTTTTTTTTGGTCTTTTTGCCATTTTATTGGGCTGCTCTCGCGGCATATGGAGGTTTCCAGGCTAGGGGGTCTGTCTAATCGGAGCTGTAGCCACTGGCCTACGTCAGAGCCACAGCAACTCGGGATCCGAGCCGTGTCTGCAACCTACACCACAGCTCAGGGCAACGCCGGATCCTTAACCCACTGAGCAAGGCCAGGAATCGAACCTGCAACCTCATGGTTCCTAATCGGATTCGTTAACCACTGCGCCATGACGGGAACTCCTCAAAATGAATTTTAAAAATCCCTAGTTTTGATTGTCTCTTAAGAGTCTAGGTCTTTACAGTTTGGGGGGTGGGGGGATGTGCTTGGGCTGTGGGATGGAAATCCTGTGAAATCAGATTGTTATGATCATTATACAACTACAGATGTGATAAATTCATTTGAACAATAAAAAAATTAAAAAAAAAAAAAGAGTCTAGGTCTTTTACCTCAGCGAAAGTTACTCTTTTCTTTTAAAAAGTCTTTATACTCTTGCCGTTTTTTTCCTAACCACTCCAATCCCTCAAATTTCAGTATGCTTTTATGGCAAAGACCTTGGTCCTCTCCTGTTGATTTTATAACAACATGCAGGGTTAGGTGAGAAATAAGTGAGGATCCTTTAGAAACTTACATTAAAATATGAGTGTATTTTACTATCATAGTAGTCTTCCACTGGAATTCAAAAGCCCAGAAAGCAGTTGCTGCTCTCTGAGAGTTTTCAGAATAATTGATTCCACTATCATTTTCAGTTTTCTCCAGTCCTTATCTAGAGAACCTGAGAATCTTACAAAGCTTCGGGGTTTTGCTAATAGAGTAATGATAGGTGAAACCCAGCAGTAGTAGTAAAAGAGCTCTGAGTATGTCTGGGAGGCTGTGGAAATTGACATGTTTTAGCTGGTTGGAACCATTAGCTAAACTTTGGTCTTTAGCTACATCACAGCACGCTTCATGGTAAATACTATAGAATGTGCAGATAGTTTATTCTACTGAAGGAAAAATAAATGAAAGGTGGTTTGGGGATTAAAAAAGAGGGAAAGTATTTAGAGGTCTGTCTGTTGTGTAATTGTTTGAACTGACAGTGGAAAAATTTCTTAGCAAAGAAATTACTGTTGAAATTTTATTTCTTAGGGCCAAACCCAATCTAATGCTATAATGAAGACTAAAACGATTTAAATTCTTTTTAGTTTTTGGCCTTTATTCATCTCAGATTTCTTAAAGGGGTATTTTTATATACTTTGTTTCATTTTTTCATTTTTGTTGTACAAAGTTATTAAATACATTTGTGTTTTTAAATGTCTTGATCTTTATTGTCAGATGGTTGTAAGATTTCCCTTTTACCATTTTTAGGGCAATTCGTGTCTTACTTTAAATCATATTTGTAATGTATTTTTTTTATAACCTGTACATAAAGACATATACAAAAACAGTTATCATAATCCTTTCATTCCTAATGTTAATGACTTAAAATTGGAATACCCTCAATATTTGGTGAAGGAAATCAAGTCCTTTAAAATAAAATTGTACAAAATATATTTTTATATTTTTCAGTTAACATTTTTTCTATTAGATTATATTTTTATTTTAGATTTGTTGTACTTATTTACTCTGATTATAAATCCTTTGTCAGCTATATGTGCTGTTAATATTTCTCTCCACGTTGTAGCTTGCATAGTTGTTTTCTTAATGGTGTCTTGTGATGAGTAGGAATTTTTAAATTTTTGGTGAAGTCTGGTTTGTCATTTGTTCCCTAAGGTTAGTGCTTTTACTTTTAAGTCAATGATGAATGAATTATACTTCAAATTTCTATATGTGGTGTGAGATAATGGATAAAGATTATTTTTTATGAATAGTAATAAAGACCTTGGACCTTGCTTTATTTTGCTAGTAGGTTTGCATATTACATAATAAAATAATTCTTCAATAGTTTCATGGTTAGTTAGATCATTGATTATAGAAAACTGTGCTTCTGAGTTTAGTATTAAAGGTTTATTTATTCCTTTAGGACCCAGTTAACTTGGCCTTGTTTTGTGATCATAGATGTATTTCCAACCTGCTTTAACCATTTGGTAGATTTATATTGTTCTGAATAAGAGGGTATAGGCTAACTCCATTGTGCTACCAGATAAAGCATTAGAGCATATGGCTTACATGATAATTCACTAACTTAATTTTGTGTGAAAGACAGTAAGTACACTATTACACTTTTTAAAACTGCAGTATTCATAGTAATGTAGTGCCTAATGTGGCATGGTCAGTTCTTGTGCCTTACTGAAATAAGCAGAAATACATTAATTCTAGTAAACATTAGGAAATAGTTTTCCAGAGTTGTGCAGAGTGGGAAATGGAGATGTGACACTGTAACGTCCATTTGTTAGGTTTTATGGGTAAATTATGATAATTATAAAAATTTGGAGTTCCCGTCATGGCTCGGCAGAAACGAATCCAACTAGGAACCATGAGGTTGCAGAATAAATCCCTGGCCTTCCTCAGTGGGTTAAGGATCCGGCGTCGCTGTGTGTGAGCTGTGGTGTAGGTCGCAGATGCGGCTCGGATCCCGAGTTGCTGTTGCTCTGGTGTAGGCCAGTGGCTACAACTCCAAATAGACCCCTAGCCTGGGAACCTCCACATGCCGTGGGTGCGGCCTTTAAAAAAGCAAAAAAAAAAAGAAAAGAAAAAAAATTTAAGACAGGAAATTTTTTTTTTCTTTTCTAGGGCCACTCTCGCGGCATGTGGAGTCCCCACGCTAGGGGTCTAATCGGAGCTGTAGCCACTGGCCTACGCCAGAGCCGCAGCAACTCGGGATCCGAGCCCCATCTGTGACCTACACCACAGCTTACAGTAACGCTGGATCCTTAACCCACTGAGGAAGGCCAGAGATCGAACCCGCAACCTCATGGTTCCTAGTCAGATTCATTAACCACTGCGCCACAACAGGAACTCCAAGACAGGAAAATTTTAAATGCAGTTCTATATATACTTGTGTCAATATATAGTGGTATAGTTTTTCCCAGTCATTGGCTTACATTTCTGAGATAGCAGCGTTAAAAACATTAGTTATCTTTTAAGAGACTGAGTTTGAATTATATTACTCTGGTAGGATTTGTGCCAGCCTTTGGTTAATCATTATCTTGTTGATTATGTTTGGTCCAAGATGACTCATTTTTCAAGGCGCTTTATTGCAACATTACATATTTATAACAGGAAGCCTGGACAGAAATGAAGCATCAGGTCATTAGAGATTTTTTTTTTTCCTTTCATCTTTATTGTCCCAAGTATTACTAAAGTTAATTATTTTGCAATACTGAATTCTAGAGACTAGTATTTCATTAACCAAATGTTATAGGATCAGTTATTCCTTTTTCATGGCAGACAGATGTATCTTTAATAATAGTTTAAATATTGATCATACCTCATATCGTACTTTTGACTACTTTTAGATGGAATATTTTATTTTTATTAAGTTGAGTATTATAATTGAGAATTTTGGAATCATTGAGATTTGAGTTAATAAAGATGGTGAATATATTTATCGTTGAGGGCAAATGACCAGTAGATAGGTCAGATGTGAAGGAAGGGGGCCATGTCTGATGGACATAAGTTTTCTGTAGATAGTAGTAGGGGGTGTACTATAGAGACAGCTGTTTAACTGAGTTGAGAGAAAAGGAGGTAAGGATGCCACCTGAAGAATACTATTTTCTCTTTAAGGGAAATAAGGACACCTTCAGAGAGTAAGTATGACGGTAGAAGTGGTAGAGTTGAAAGCTGAAAGAGAGTTGTGAAAGTTTGCAATAGTTATAGAGGCTAATGGGAATGGGAGTTTACTTGAGAAATGTGTACAGACTCAGATGAGTTTAATGGCCATGGATTTCATAGTGGCCTCTGTGGTGTGTATCATCCCCCCCTCCCCCACAGCATGCTGGTAAATGTGGGGGCAAGAGTTGAGAAAGAAGGAGAATGGTGTAAGAAGAAACAGGGACCAAAAATTAAAGGTGTTATAGTGAGAATGGTTGAAAGGGTATATCTTCGGGGTCTAGGCTGGATAGGGCTGATAGGGAGAAAATGGGGGAGCATATCACCAGAAGTTTCCATGAGGCTGAAGAGCAAAATGTGTTGGGGGTGGGGACAATTGTGAAAGAGCTGAAGGATAGGAACTGGTGGTTACAGGTCAAGTCAAGAATTTCAAGATTTCAGATGAGTAACTGTTCTGGGTGATAAAATGGAGAGTAGTCGTAGAGGTCGATTGTTTAGGTGAGTGCTGAGGTAAAGACCTCTGTAGTTGGTTATCTCCTCACTCCTTAGAGGAGAGCAGCTGGGACATTCACATGGACCTGAAAGTACTAGGATGATGATGCCTATAAAGGAAAGTGAAGTAGGGAGACAGGCTTTAAAACCTCTCTGTTAAGTTGGAGAGTGACTGGGAAGTGAGAGTTGGTTGATGATAATGATTAAGGTAGATCGTAATTACAAATAAGGGAGAAAGGTTGTTACAGGAGACTTTTGGAGTAATCATGTGTGCCACAATAGGAAGAAGATAAGAAAATGCTAATATTGCAAAGAAAGGTAGGTGGAATGAGGTCCTGTGTACAGAGTCTGGGGAAGTTTATTCATAAAAGCAGCAGCATTGCACAGGGCATAGTGGTGAAAAGCTTTTGGAAAGGAGGGCATCCTGTCAGGAGAGAGGATGAGTAGGAATGAGAAGGAAGGAACCAGGCCTTACAGAAATCTGAGGTCTGTCATTTACCAGTAAGATGGTGAATGTGTTAGGGAAACCAAACTGATCTGTGTGTTATTGTGGAGACTATTTGCTGTGAGGTGGTAATTAATACATGGTACATCACTTATGCCAGTCTCAAAAAACAATTTTGTATGGTATCATTCCTTAATGAGATGAACAATGGTTGAGTAAATAAGATTGCTAAGGTTGAGAATAGAAATACCAGTACTCCTGCTGTATAGGACAGGGGACTATATCCAGTCATTGTGGAAGATAATATAAGAAAAAGAATGTGTGTGTGTGTGTGTGTTGTAAAAACTGGGTCACTGTAATTGACAGAACATTGTAAATCAACTATAATGAAATTTTTTGAAAAAGAGGATAATATAAAAAAAACACCACTGCTGTGCAGACACGAGCAGGGAAAGTAAGAATTTCAGTGGTAATTACTTACGGCCTTTGCTATACAAGTGGCTACAGACAGCATTCTTTTGTGAATTTAATGTAAATGTTTATATGGATAAATGTTAATTTATGGTTGTCAAGCAAATTAATTCTTTCGTTTAACATATATATTTAATTCTTATTCCCTGGTCATTGAGAGGATCAAAAGCTATGTTTTTTGCTTGAATTCTTTCTAGTTGAAAAGATAGTTTCAGAAATTGTGGCACTAATTCCGATTCATAAACTATTTTTGTAGAGACAGTAATCCTCAAATTCAGCAGTTTGGCTCTAAACATCATACCTGTTCTAAATTCATGCATAAAGGAATGTTTTAACTTTTGGGGGGCATTTTTAGAGTTTTTGCAGACATTCGTATGATAATATAGTCATGGCTTTTATTGAATTTTCGATAGGAGAAAATAATACCTAAGGCAAAGCACAGAAATTTACAGTGCTGTGCAAGGAAGAGATGAGGAAATGGGCAGGAAATGAGGGCCCACCCACAAACTACCACAGCATAGTTTACTACAGGTCTTTGCCACCTCCCATCTTCGTGGATTGCCTGTGCTATTATTCTCCTAGGGATGACCCAGGTAAATGAAGTGATGTGCATACACTAATTGTTGACTGTAACAGCAACTTGGCAGTGGTATTGTTTTTCCCCAAAGTTCCAACCAAGGTGGAGGATGACACTTAAAGTTTGAAGTCCATATAAATAAACTACTTTTAAGCGAAAGATACCTGTACTGATTCCCATCAGTAGAATTGAATCTCTAAAGATTCTGTGACCTGTGCTGATTTTTAGAATGTTTTTCTTGGCTTCATGCCAAGTAGGAATTAAAACTGCGAAAGCCTTCCCATCAAAACCTAGCTTATCTAATTAAATGAATATGTGATTATAATAACTTTTATTGAGCACCACTTTATAGCAAATTCTGTTCCAAATTCTGTACATATATTGATTCTTTTAATCTTCATAATCTTAAGAAAGAGTTAGTGTTATTATCTCTTATTTTATAGATGAGAAAACTAAGGCTTGGGCTGAGTAACTTGCCCAGGGTCACACAGCTAGTCTCAGTATATGTCAGTTTTTATTTTGGTTTATAAAGTTGATCTTAAGACTATTAAACCTTTAAAAACTTGAAATACAAGTTGTAAGTATGATGTGACACTTTCCAGAAACATCATATAAAGGTATAAGTTCTTTTTTTCTTCATTGTTCAATGAACGTAGTTTATCTTTTCATCTATGTTAGTCCATTTTTGTTTGTTACAGGATCTGAAATAAAAATATTTTAAGTCTAAATTATATATAGATTAACTATATAAAAACTATAGCATAGTTTTCTGAACTTGAATGAATTTGGTTTGTTATTATTAAGCAAACCAAATGTATTGACATAGCTGTAATTAAAGTTAATATAACAAAGTTCTTTTTAATATTATATTGTTTTCATAGTACAATGGATGGTAGCATTGCCTATGGAAGCAGTTGTTCAGGGTGACTGTGATGTCTGATATCACTGATTAATGTTGTAAACCCTTTTTAGGTATATTTATCTATGTTTCCAAAGTTTATAACTACCCTGTATTTTATAAAGGCCTTTCTATGTGTTTTGGTGTGAGTTTTAGTTGCCTGGAAATAAAGCAGGAAAAAAATCAGAACAGAGATAATTACTGCACTTTTGTGTCATATGTATAGTAAGAAGAAGGCCTGGACTCCGAACAGTTTGATAAAGATTCCTCTGTAACCATATGATGATGGTAATAATAAAAATATAACATCATCTAATGTGTATATAGTGCTTACTGTGTTTTAGTATAGTGCTAAGTACTTTATATGTGTTTATCCTTTTTAATCTTCACAGTAGTCTTATAGATGCTATTGTCTGTCTTTTAAAAATTTTATAATTCTGAGTTTTTGAGTATTAAATGAAGAAACAAGCTACATAACTAGTGGGATAGACAGATTTTGAATCCAGGTTGGTCTGATTTCAGTGCTGGAAGCTTAATTTCTTGTCTATTCTGCCCTGCAGCGGGAGTTGGCAAATTTTCTGTAAGTGGTTATATGGTAAATATTTTAGGCTTTGTGGGACACATGTTCTCTGGCAGAATTACTCAACTCTGCTGTTTTTTAAGTCAACCAGAGATGGTACTTAAGGGGTGGGATTGTGATAACACTTTACTTATAGTCACTCCATTTCATATAATTTTCATGGGTCCTTAAATACTGTTCTTTGAGGTCATTTTTCAGGTATTTAAAAATGTGAAAAATCATCCTTAGTAAGCTGGCCCTACAAAAGCAGGTGATGGGACCAGATGCGGCTTATGGGCAGTAGTTTGCCAACCCCTGCAGAATAGCTTGCTGTAATTGTTCTTTTCCCCACCAAAGAGAACAGGACAAGTCTTCTTAAGTTCTTCCTCTTTTTTTTTTTTTTTTTTGTCTTTTGTCGTTGTTGTTGCTATTTCTTGGGCCGCTCCCGCGGCATATGGAGGTTCCCAGGCTAGGGGTTGCATCGGAGCTGTAGCCACCGGCCTACGCCAGAGCCATGGCAACGCAGGATCCGAGCCGCGTCTGCAACCTACACCACAGCTCACGGCAACGCCGGATCGTTAACCCACTGAGCAAGGGCAGGGACCGAACCCGCAACCTCATGGTTCCTAGTCAGATTCGTTAACCACTGTGCCATGACGGGAACTCCGTGGACAGGTCTTCTTAACAATTCTTTAGAATAAACTAGTATCGTTAGGTATAGTTACAATTTAGAAATGAATCTAGGTAAATGTTCTTTTGTGCAGGTATTGATGAAACGCTACAATAATGAGACTCTTTAATATTATAATTCTTCTGTTACCATACCATATGCTTTTAGAAATCATAAATATTCAACTCTTAGTCATTCCTATTAAATTGCCATTTCATTCTATAACCTTCAAAAAACTTTAGTTCTAGGCCTTTTCATTTTGTGTATTAGGTGCTAAGGTAATTTGATTCTTCTGTTAAGCAAAAGGGGTGTTGGAAATGTAATGAAGGGTTGTCAAAATAGATGATTCATGCAGAACTTACACAATTGGTGTTTTAGATTACAGTTTGTCATAAACTTGACCTTGCAGAGTGAATTTAGTATAGGTTTGGCTTATGTTCAAAAAAAATAACTTCCAGATGTTATCACTGATAAATGATTCTGAATTAAAATGCTTAATGAAAACTTTCAGTGTTGACACATCAACACTGATAAAATAAAAATCCACTCCTTCACATAATGAAGTTTATCAGCAAAAATTTACATTTTTGTATTTGGTAAGGAAAAAAGATACACTAAAACTAAATTAATTACTGTTTGACCAATAACAGTTATAGGTTCACTGGTGTTAAGTGGCCGTTTATAGGGACTATATGGTTGGTGCTGAGTAAGCTTCCCTGGAATAAACATTCAGTACCTGTGTGATACTAAATTCTGCAATAAACATTCAGTACCTGTGTGATACTAAATTCTGTGTCAGCAGGCATTCAAATGGAGGAATCAAAAGATCTGTTCACACAAAAGGACAGGTTGTTTTTAGGAATTGTCAAGTTGAGTGAATCAGTCAAATTCTAGACAGAAATGGAGAAATTATTTGTATTAATAATACTGTGTCAGAATCATTCAGTGGTTGGCTATTGCCTGTAGTATAACATCCAGTTTTCTTTGGGATAGGATTCAAAGCACTCCATAATTTGGCTGTAATTTTTTTTTTTTTTTGTCTTTTTGCTATTTCTTGGGCCACTCCTGTGGCATATCGTGGTTCCCAGGCTAGGGGTCAAACTGGAGCTGTAACCACTGGCCTACGCCAGAGCCACAGCAACGCGAAATCTGAGCTGCATCTGTGACCTACACCACAGCTCACGGCAATGCCGGATCCTTAACCCACTGAGCAAGGGCAGGGATTGAACCCGCAACCTCATGGTTCCTAGTCGGATTCTTTAACCACTGCGCCACGACGGGAACTCCTGTAACCTTTCTTTCCAGCCTTGATTGGCATTCTGCAGTATTAAGAGACTGTGTAGTCAATTTGTTACTCACTTGTCCACAGATATTCTCTCACTTTGGAATTTTCTTTTTTTTTTTTGCCTCACCAGGCTTTGTTTAGACCTCAAGACCTGAATTGAATCTCTTTTTTTTCAGTAGGACCACTTTGTTCATCATGATCTTTTTTCCCTCTAAATTTCAGCACTTACTGCCTCTGTCAGAAATTGACAGTTACTGCTTTGTGAAATTTCTTATAAAATAATTATGTGTTTACTTTGTCATCTCAGCCAGATGGAAAACTCCTTGAGGATAGAGATATCTCGTATGTTTTTCTATGGATTTTAGAACTTGGGAGAAAGGTAAAAACTTCATGAATTCCATGTTTTTGAGTATGAATTTTTTATTTTTTTTATTTTTTTTTTTTTTTGGTCTTTTTGCCTTTTCTAGGGCCGATCCCACAGCATATGGAGGTTCCCAGGCTAGGGGTCGAATCGGAGCTGTAGTCGCTGGCCTATGCCAGAGCCACAGCAACGCAGGATCTGAGCTGTGTCTGCAGCCTACACCACAGCTCACGGCAACACTGGATCCTCAACCCACTGAGCAAGGCCAGAGATTGAACCCGCAACCTCATGGTTCCTAGTCGGATTCGTTAACCACTGAGCCATGACGGGAACTCCGAGTATGAATTATTTTTAATGCATTATAAGGAGTTCCCTGGTGGTGTGGCTGTTAAGGATCCAGTGTTGTCACTGCTGTGGCGTGGGTTGGATCCCTGGCCCAGGAACTTCTGCTTGCCATGGGTGCAGCCAAAAAAAAAATCCTCTAAAATGCATTATTTCTCCTTTCTTTTTCTTTAACTTTTTCCAAATATATGGAAAAGTTATAACAATAGTACAAAAAAAATGTTCTTAGATCCACAATTGTTAACATTTTGCCATGTATGCTTTATCACTCTTTCTCTACATACATTTTTTTCCTGCCGAGCCATTTGAAAGTTGAAAATATTATGCACCTTTATCCCTAAATACCACAATGTACATTTCCTAAGAATAAAGGCATTACTTATACAGCCAGAGTATAATGACCAAAATCAGGAAATGTTTACACAATACTAGCTTTAAATCTGTAGCCATTATTTATATTTCATAGATTTGTTCCATGTAGCATTTCCCCTCCCCCGTTCTCGTCCAGGATCATGCATTGCATTAAATTTTTCTATTTCTTTAATCTTCTTTCTTTCTTTAATCTGAGACTGGACATTTTGGAGTCCTTTTTTTTTTTTTTAATGACATTAACATTTTTGAAAATCACCAGCCATTTATGTTGTCGTATGTCTCTCATTTGGCGTTTGTCTGATGATTCATCATGATATGATTTAGGATATGCATTTTTGGCACATGTGTACTCTATAAGTGATGTCGTGTCCTTAAAGTGCCTCATATAAGGAGGCATATGGTAGATGTTTGTTCTGTTACTTGTGATGTTGTCTTTGAATACTTAGTTAAAGTGGTTCTTATTCTTCTTAATAGAGCCTAAGTGCTCTCCTATAGTGGAGCTAGTTAATATAAGAAATAGTTGAGGGCATTACCTGCATTAACTTGAAAAGTGTCAATTTCTGTTTAACTTGATGAATAATAAAATTTCAGTCATCACAGTGAATTGTAATAGTTGCTGGTGAATTCAAATAGCACAGTGATCAAGACAGACCTGATTTATCCAAACACATAGTAAAGATTACTCTAAAGCTATCATTAAAAAAATTGTGTCTTTGGAGTTCCCTGGTGGTGTAGCTATTAAGAATTCAGCATTGTCACTGCTGTGGGATAGGTTCAGTTCCTGGCCCCGGAACTTTTGTGTGTCACAGGGGCGGCCAAAAAAAGTGTGGTATTGGTAGTAGAATAACAGGAAAAAATATTTTTAAAAACAGACTCAAATATATAAAGTATTTGACTTACAATGAAGGTGACACTTCACTTTAGTAAGGAAGAGGATGGATTTGTTAATGAAATATATTTGGGAAAAATAGTTAAAACTGTTATTTTTCTGTCACATTCAGTTGCAAAAACCCAGAATCTTCTCTCATTAGTTTGAGCAGAAAGGAATTTATTAAATGGTATTAAATGGCTTACAGAATCATTAAGAGGACCAAAAAAAAGAGAAAAGGACTATAGGCTATATTTCCGGGAATTAAAAAAAAAGCTTGAGTTCAGATTTTTTTGTAGATCAAAAATGGTCGCATATTGTTTCATATTATTCTATCTAATAGTTCTGGATTTGTTTGTTTGTCTTTTTAGGGCCACACCCGTGGCACATGGAGGTTCCCAGGCTAGGGGTCAAATCGGAGCTGTAGCCTCCAGCCTATGCCAGAGCCACAGCAACGCGGGATCTGAGCTGCATCTGCAGCCTACACCACAGCTCATGGCAACACCGGATCCTTAACCCACTGAGCAAGGCCAGGGGTCGAACCCACAACCTCATGGTTCCTAGTCAGATTCGTTAACCACTGAGCCACAATGGGAACCCCATGGGGGTTTTTTGTTTTTGTTTTTTAATTTTTTATGACAGTTGATTTACAGGGATTGTAGTGGTTTTGTTGATTTTAATTTCTTAATGAAAATTTCTAATTTATTGCATTTTGTACTTAGAGTAAAATATAGTGTTTGAGATTTCAACTAGTATATATTTAAAGTCACCTTTAATAAATTAAATATTAGTCTTCTAAGTTTACCTTTCAATATCCATTTAAAAATTTTATTTAACTTCTTCAGCATTTTAAAGAGAAGGAAGGGAGGGGAGTTCCTGTTGTGGCTCAGTAGTTAACGAATCCGACTAGGAACCATGAGGTTGTGGATTCGATCCCTGGCTTCGCTCAGTGGCTTAAGGCTCCAGCGTTGCTGTGAGCTGTGGTATAGGTCACAGAGGTGTCTTGGATCTGGCGTTGCTGTGGCTCTAGCATAGGCTGGCGGCTACAGTTCCAATTAGACCCCTAGCCTGGGAACCTCCATATGCCATGGCTGTGGCCCTGGAAAAAGACAGAAAGACAAAAATAAATAAATAAATAAAGAGAAGGGAAATATATCAAAAATATAGACTGTGCAGTAGGTGTTTTTAGCTATGTAAGTTTTATCACAAGAAATCAGAATGTTTTATAAATGTTTGAGACTCTTTTGGGCAGTCATTTTTAGAAAGCTTCTCTTCCGCAACAGGTCACTGCTAAAATTCTATCTTAATTTTCCTCTCATTAGCAATTTTTTCTATCCATTTTACAGATATATCAACATGACATTGATAGATACATTTACTGTATGTATATTATTTGGCCCCATAGGAAGGCAGAATATGATTCCTTTCATGCATTTCTGTATCTTCATAACATTTTCCATTGTTTCTTCTAGGGCCACATTGTAGAATGATCAGGGCTTGGGAATAAGAAAGCACATCTGCAGATATTTTAAAACTAGCTAATAAAGAAAGAGGCTTTGACAGTATTGTTTAGTAGTAAAGCACAGGAATAGGAGTTTGGAGGCCTGTGTTCTAGTGTGGGTTCTGTCCTATGTTATGTAACATTGGAAATCAGTTTCTGCCTTCTCAGTGGTTTATGTGATCTCTAAGCCACCTTCTATAATTATATCATTTTGTACCATGGTTCTGTAAATGAATGAGCATAGTAGTGCAAAGTATTAAGAATAAAGTGTTGGAATACCTCTGCTTCAGGTGTAACAAAGTTAAGTTTTTATAGCTTTGTCCCCTCCCCTTAACATAAGGTTTTAATTGAAATATAGCATATATACAGAAAAAGCACACGGATCATAACAACACAGAACATTACCAGAATCCCAGAAGCCCTTTGGCGACCCCCAGTCCCTCTTCTTCCTCCCCTGTCTAAGAATAACTGCTATCTTGACTTCTGACACCATAGACTAATTTTGGCTATTCTTAAAATTATTCAGTATGGCTTCCTGTGTCTGGCTTCTTTTCCTCAGCATTACATTTGCAAGATAAGAAGAGTTGTAGTTTAATCCATTTTCCTTAAAAAAAAAAAAAAAAGATTTTTTTTAATAGCGGTATAGTTGATTCACCATACTAAGTAATTTTCAGGTGTATCATAACATAGTAGTTCATTTTCATTGTTGTGTGGAGTTCTTTGTTTAAACATACAGCTGATTTATCAAATCTTCTGTTGGACTAATCTTACAAAAATGAACTACATTAAGGTTAAGAACTTCTGGAGTTCCTGCTGTGGCACAGTGGGTTAAGGATCCCACATTGTCTCTGGTGGCTTGGATTGCTGCTGAGGTACGAGTTTGATCCCCAGTCTGGCGCAGTAGGTTAAGGATTTGACATTGCCACAGCTGTGGTGTAAGTTGCAGCTGCGGCTTAGATTCACTCCTTGGCCCAGGAACTTCCATATGCTGTGAGTGAGGCAAAAAATAAAACAAAGCACAAAAACAGTTAAGAACTGATTGTTTTTTCAATCTTTAATCTTTACAATTTATACTTTTATGTTCTGTTTAAATGAGCCTTCAAGGAGTTCCCGTCGTGGCGCAGTGGTTAACGAATCTGACTAGGAACCATGAGGTTGCCGGTTCGGTCCCTGCCCTTGCTCAGTGGGTTAACGATCCGGCGTTGCCGTGAGCTGTGGTGTAGGTTGCAGACGCGGCTCGGATCCTGCGTTGCTGTGGCTCTGGCGTAGGCCGGTGGCTACAGCTCCGATTCAACCCCTGCCCTGGGAACCTCCATATGCCGCGGGAGCGGCCCAAGAAATAGCAACAACAACAACAAAAGACAAAAAGACAAAAAAAATTAAAAAATAAAAAAAATAAATGAGCCTTTAAGTTACAAATGAGTGCTTCTAGTTAAAAAGTAGTTTAATGTCTCCTTTTTTGCTTTTTCACAGCAGCCATTTGAATCTTGCTCTGCTGCCTTAACAGGAAGAAAGGAATAGTTTATGGATCATACCTGCGTCCTCATGGATGCTAGTCAGA
This sequence comes from Sus scrofa, assembly GCF_054392235.1. Lineage (NCBI taxonomy): Eukaryota > Metazoa > Chordata > Mammalia > Artiodactyla > Suidae > Sus > Sus scrofa. Next base: position 110,317,766 of record NC_139385.1, on the reverse strand, counting down.
TTTGTTAACCACTGAGCCACAACGGAAACTCCAAATAGCAAAAATTTTACCTAAAACATTTGCTATTCTCTAACTATCACTCAATATGTAAAAATGTAATGGTTTATAAATGGCCTGCTATTTGTTGCTTAGCTGAGCTTTTATTATACAGTGAATGGGGTTTGTATATAAGAATAGGCTAGGCAGTGATATTTCTCTTTTTTTCTTTTTTTAAAATTAAAGTATAGTAGATTGAGAATATTGTTTGTCAGCAATATTTCACCCTTTACCTTTTTATTCTCACCTGCTTACCCTAGAGTTTTATTTTTTCAGTACATTGAGAAAGGGTTGTTTTATAAAAATGAAGGGTTTGGTCTAAATATTTACTCTTTAAGGTACCTTATTATATATTCTGGCTTTTAAAAAGCACCCCTCAAAACTTAGCACCTTAAAACAGCAGTCACGTTGTTATATATTACATTATTGTGGATCACAAATTTGGGCAGAACTTAATTAGGCAGTATTTCTACATTAAGGTCACTCAGTGATATTCGACTAGAAGGTTAGACAGTTTCATTTACATGTCTGGTACATGTCTGAATGGCTGGCATGCTGGGCCCTAGCTGAGACTGTCAAACTGAGCACGTATTTGAGGCTTTTCTGGCATGGTGTCTCAGACTAGTCTGACTTCTTAAATGGCAGTTCAGTACTCCTAAAGAAAGAAACCAGAGTCTTAGAATATGCCGTGCTTATTAACATCTAGTCTTCAAAGTTATGCAACTTATGTTGGTCAAAAAGCAAGTCACAGGGCCAGCCCAGATTCAAAGACTATACAAGGGTGTAGATACTGGGAGGTGTGGTTACTGAAGGCATCGCTTTTGGAGACTAAACTATAGAATCTAAGAATCTATAATTGTACACAGTATATAGAAAACTTATCTTTTTAAACAGAATGGTATTCAAATCCTATAACCTAAACTAATTTTCATAAAATTCAGCTATCTTAATATTTTTATTTTATTTCCCTATAAAATCTTTGAGTACTCTGAAATTTATTTTTATTTTCCCCTAGAAATATATGTACCTCAGATATAATTCTTCTGTTTTATTATGAAAAATGTTTAATATACAAAAAAGATGAAATAATTTACAGTAAACACCTGTATAGCCACCATTTAGATTCTAGAATTAACATTTGGCTATACTTGGGTTACTGCATCGTCAGTCTGTCTTACTTTCTGATGAATTTAAGAGGCACTGGTATGCAGATGTAGATATAAGTCAATTTTTCCTTCTGACCTTTTTACCTTTGAAGATAGCCACAAAAGGAGTATAAAGATTCTCTATTGCTATATATTCTCTCTCTCTGAGAACTTAATCTATTGGCAACTTTTCACCCCGCCTTCACATATCCGGCCAAACTTTGCTGGTGTATTGAAAAGCAGACCCTCAAATAACATGGGAGTTAAGGGCACTGACCTTTGCAGGGTTAAAAATCTGTGTATAACTTTAAAGTCAGCCCTCTGTATCCCTGGTTCCGCTGTATCCAGTTTCTGCATCCATGAATTCAACCAACCCTGGACTGTGTAGTACTGTAGTAGGTAATTATTGGGGGGAAAAAATCACGTTTAAGTGGACCTGTGCTGTTCAAAGGTCAGTTGTATATGATTTTTAAATCTTCTTTTTAAAATATGGAAAGTTTTTAGATTTTTGTGTTATATAGCCTGATAATTCATGAGTGTTTGCTGTTTCATTAATGGATGGGTCACCATTTTTAATCATGCCACTTTGGGGCAATTATAAGTTGCTTTCCAATTGAGAAAAGCTATGTGAACCCAATGAAATAGTATTGCTTATTGTGTGAAATTGGTTGTATGCAAAATTTATCCCATCCCTCTGACTCAAGACTTAAGAGTTGAAACTGATAAAATGGCAGAGAAACGAAGTTAGAAGGAGTAAAGATGAACTTTAGGTGTGATTGACTTTGCAACTGAATCAGGAACAAATAAGGAAGTTAAAAAAAATATTTCCACCTTTGATGGAACATTTTTGTCAATTAAGTAAATTTTCATTTTTGCCATTATTCTCATAGTTGGGCTGAGTGAATTTCCTAATTAAAGTCTACTTGTAAGTTTAAGCATATTAGAAACGTTTGGTATCAAAATAGAAGGACTAGGAGTTCCCGTCGTGGCACAGTGGTTAATGAATCCGACTAGGAACCATGAGGTTGCAGCTTCGGTCCCTGGCCTTGCTCAGTGGATTAACAATCCGGCGTTGCCGTGAGCTCTGGTGTAGGTTGCAGACGCGGCTCGGATCCTGTTTTGCTGTGGGTCTGGCATAGGCCAAGGGCTGCAGCTCCGATTCAACCCCTAGCCTAGGAACCTCCATATGTCACAGGAGCGGCCCTAGAAAAGGCAAAAAGACAAAAAAAAAAAAATAGAAGGACTGGATATGTATATTTTCAGTGAATTTTATCCTACTTGTTACGGAACTCCTCTGAATTACAAAAAACAGTAAGGAGTTCACTGCTACTTGCTAATGTACACTTTCATAAGTAGTAGTTTCAAAATTTTCTCCTAGCTTGAACGTAATGAGCCAATTAGATATTCAAACAATTGAACCAGAAATCTTAGGGATAACAAGAGTCTTATATAAGGTATTTTATGAATTCTTCTACAGTAATAGAGTCTTATACCTAACCCCTCAAAGCAGTTGAATCTTGTTATATTAAAATTTTTTCAGAGAAAGCAGTTCTTGTTGTCAAGAGTTATTTTTCCTAGAACTAACTTTTACCAATTTTAAAAAAGAACCTCTTTTTAAGACCTATGTTCTTCATGTTGTATATTGAGTATATTTCATCTTGTTTGGCACTCTCTGAAACCTGGTGGTTACTGTTTTTCATATAGTATCTGAGAAATCTAACATTTATCTTTTAGGCTTCACTGTGCTTGAATTAAGTTATTTACATAATACAGACCCAAGCAAAGCTTTCTCCCATGAAAAAGATGCTCTCTGGGGATTCCTCAAATATGCTTTTGGACTACATTTGGTCATGTTTGTGTGTGTATATATATTCATTGTCCTAATGAGTAGTTAGGTAATTTGAACTACATTGCTTGATTGCTGAGGCTTTTAGAACATACATCCAAGTGTCAGATCTATCAAACATTACACGAATTGCCTCACTAGAGAAAATGGCCTGGATTTGATCTGACTTTTGAATATGTAGATTTACTTTGGGGATGACATAGAGAGTTTGATCTGGGCTCTGATCATCTCACTTTTGGAAAATTCCTAGAATGTAGAATTGATCCTGGGTTTAATTTATGAGTCTGAGTCAGATCTGGGGGTGATCCCAGAAGATTGTATCATCCTCTACAAAGTGGGTTCTAGGGCATCATGTATTCTACACTCGAGAATTACTGCTTGGATCTGTCATTGATGTGGATCAATGTGAAGAGAATAGAAGGGTGCAGGAAAGGAGAAATAAATTTGTTCATTGTACTTATTTGATGTCAGCCTTTCATACTTGGTTCCTATCTGGATAGCATAATAAAATTACATACTAAAAGTATATAAGTACTCCTTTCCATTTTGAGTGTGCTTTACTTTGACAATAAGGATATTTGGGCTTTGAATTTCAGCCAGTAGAATGGTAGCAGCTTCTTCTTCTTTTTTTTTTTTTTTTCCAAAGTCATTGGAAACTTTTATTATAGGTATAACACAGTAATGTTTATTCATATATTTTCCTAAAAATTTAACTGAGGCTCTTTTCCTTGTTCATCATTGACATCATGTAAGCAATTAGTACTCTTGGCAATGAGGAACTCAACAGTGAACACAGAAACAAGTGAATTCTGAAGCCAAGAGTAACTTAGTTGTAGACCTTTAATTGCTTAATTGTCAGAGAAACAGCATCAGTTGAAGAAGAGGAAATATTAGATGTCTTTGAATATTTATAAGACTATAAGGTCTACCTTATAAATTTCCAAGTTTTGCTAATTTTTAGCTTTTACATTTGATTTTTTTCCAGAAATTAAAAAATGACAGATTGCATTTAACATGAGCTTTTAAAAATTAAAGTTTGGGGGTTTGTTTTGTTTTGGTGCAGGAGCATTTGAAACTTAAAATAGTTAAGAGTAGCTTCTTTAAAATTTCTACACTTTATATAATTTCATGAAGATTTGTTTTTAAGGTGTTTTTGCATAATAAATACATTATTTTCTTTTTTTCTTTGCTTTTTAGGGCCGCACCCATGGCATATGGAAGTTCCCAGGCCTAGGGATCAGATCAGAGCTGAAGCTACCAGCCTATACCACAGCCACAGCAACTTGTGATCTGAGCCACATCTGCAACCTGCATCACAGCTCACAGCAACGCAGGATCCCCGACCCACTGAGCAAGGGATTGAACCCACATCCTCACAGATACTAGTCAGATTTGTTTCCACTGCACCACAATGGGAACTCCAATAAGTACATTATTTTCTCTCACACTGTATGTTTTAGATCATTTAAAGCAGCAAATTTCTCTAAAAATGATCTTTTTTACATATAATGCATATGTAGCATATATTTTAAAATGCCAGTTGTCCACGTCAGATACATACTTTGTCATTTGAAGAAAGTTACTCTTTGGTTATCTTTGATATGGAGGTTGGTAGGGATAAAGGGAAGAGGGAGGGTAAAGCTACCCATTAGCTCCACCACTGACAGTAATCTCTTTTGCCCCTTTATTTGTTTCCAACTTATTTAGACCACCATTACCTCTAACCTTCATGGTTCTAGCAGCCTTTTATCTATTGCCTGGATTCTGATCTCATCTCTCTCAAACCTATCATTTGCCTTAAATTCATCTTCTATTAAGCAACCAGAGGGATGAGCTACTTAAATTGCAATTTCAGTTTGGCTGTTCTTCTGCTGTCCTGTAAGATAATGGTTTTCAGAATGTCTGTAAGGTGATTCTTGGTGGTACAGAAAAAATATTAGAATTTAAATTTGCCTTTTAGATTCAAAATAGGAAGAAATTATGCCTTACCAATATTGAATAGAACAATTAACATGCTTCCTCATTTAGTCTATCAGACATCCATCACAGAAGGAGTTCCACACTAAACAGGGATTGACACTAGAGCTCTCTTTCATACACTCTGCATGTGTTTCAGTATATTACCATTTACCTGTACTCTGTAAGTACTTTTACTTGTCATATTACCTGATTCTCACAAAATGGACAAGTGACTTTAAAAGATTTCTTCGGGAGTTCCCTGCTGGCCTATCAGTTAAGGGCTCGGGTTAGAACTGTGGCTCAGGTTCAGTCCCTGGCCTGGGAACTTCTACATGACACAGGTGCAGCCAAAAAAAAAAAAAAAGAGAGAGAGAGAGAGAGAACATACCCAAACCTCAGAACAACCCCTCTTCTTTTGTTTCTATTAGTTACTACCCCTTCTCACATACCCAACAATATCTTCTGTCTCCATTTCTGACAATGTAGTATAGTTTTGCCTGGTTTTGTACTTTATATATAAATGGAATCATAAAGCATATGTCCTTTTATGGTTGGTTTCCTTTGCTCAATATTATTGTGAGATTCATCCATGTTGTTGTATGTAGCTGTAGTTCATTCAGTAACATGGCTGGATAATATTTGGCTATATGGATATGCCACAGTTTAATTGTCTCTACTAATATTGATGGCTGGTTTGTTTCTAGTCTGACCATTTTGAATAATGCTACTCTGATTCCTGTACATGTCTCCTGGTACACATTTCTGTTGGGTATAAGTACAGAACTGGAATTGTTGAGTTGTGGGAAATGTTTTTATTTCAGTATAGTAGATGATGCTAAATAGTTTTCCATTGTGGTTTTACCGGTACATAGTCCTACCAGCTATTCCAAGAGTTCCTGTTGTACCACATCTTCACCAATACTAGATATTGTTAGTCTTTTTAATTTAAGTCATCCAGTGAGTGTGCAGTGGTATTTTAATGTGGTTTCAAATTGTATTTTCTTGATTACTAATAAGGCTGAGTACCTTTTTAGATATTTATTATTAGCCATTTGGCTGCCCTCTCTTATAAATAAAAGTTCCTAGTCAAGTGATTTGCATAGTTTTCTATAGACTGCCTTTTTCTAATTGATTTGTAGGTATTTGTATATTTGGTATATGAGCCCTTTGTTAGTTATATTAAACTACTTTCTCCTATTCTGACTTGCCTTTTCACTCTTAATGTTATCTTTTATGAATAGATATTCTCAGTTTTAGGTGCTCCTGCTATCAGTCTTTTCATTTATTAATAGTGGTGTCTGTATCTTATTTAAATATCTTCTAAAAAGCTTTATTGTTTTGTCTTTCACATTTAGAGCTACAGTCCACCTGAAGTGATATTTTGGATATGTTTTGAGATAAAGATCAAGTTTCAATTTTCCCTTGTGTGGAATTTTCCATGTGACCCAGCATTATTTATTGGCATAATTCTTGTTTCTCCAGATCCCTGAAATACTGCCTTTGATCCATATATGAGTGTGTTTATTTTTGGATTTTCTTTTCAGTTCCATGCATCCATTTGTGTATCTTTGTCTTAATTACTATAGTTTCGCAATAAGTCTTTTTTTTTTTTTTTTTTTTTTTTTGTCGTTTTTTTAAGGCTGCACTTGCAGCATATGGAGGTTCCCAGGCTGGGGGTCGAATCAGAGCTACAGCTGCTGGCCCACGTCACAGCCACAGTAATGCGGAATACAAGCCCTGTCTGTGACCTACATCATAGCTCACTGCAATGCCGGATCCTTAACCCATTACTGGTCAGGTTCATTAACCACTGAGCCATGACGGTAATTCCTACAATAAGTCTTGATACCTAATAGAACAAGTACTCCTACCTTTTCCTTTTTCTTTTTCTTTTTTTCTTTTTTTTTGTCCTTTTAGGGTTGCACCCACAGCATATGGAGGTTCCCAGGCTAGGGGCTGAATAAGAGCTGTAGCTGCTGGCTTACCCCACAGCCACAGCAGCATGAGATCTGAACTGTGTCTGCGACCTACACCACAGCTCACGGCAACACCAGATCCTTAACCCACTGAATGAGGCTAGGGATCGAACCCAAGTCCTCATGGATTCTGGTTGGGCTCATTAACTATTGAGCCACAACAGGAACTCCTCCCTTTTATTTAAGAGGGTTTTAGTTATTCTCAACCCTTTGCTTTTCTATATAAACTTTAGAATATGTTTATAAAATTTCATATACATGAGCACATACAGAGATTATTGGATTTTTTTCCATATTTCATTAAATTTCCAGATGAGTTTGAGTAAAAGTAGCTTATTTTCATTGAGTCTTCAATCCATGAACATGGTGTATTTATTTAATTACTTTGGTCTTTAATTTCTCTCAATAGTATTTACTAGTTTTTTATGCAGAGGTCTTGAACATAATTTATTATTTTTATTTCTGTGTATTTTTTAAGTACTATTCTAAATGATATGTATGTACATCATTGTAACTTAAGAAATAATGTATCTTAAGTTTTTTTTCTTTTTCTCTTTGCTTCTATGACACACTAATACAGTTGGTTTGGGTGATGAGCTGTGTCCATCAATGTTGCTAAATTTGCTGTTAATTCTCATAAACTATCTGTGTTTTTAGAATTTTTATGTATCTAATTGTATTATCTGTGAATGATAGTTTTATTTCTTTTCTAATCTTTATTTCCCTTGTGTTATTGAACTGAGTAGGATTTTAGTACATAGTAGAAGTGGTAAAAGTAGGTAACATTGGTTTTTTTGTTGTTGTTATTGTTTCTGTCTCAAAAGGAAAGTTTTCAGTATTTCAACATTACATACGATGTAGTTTTGGAGTTTTGTTATATGCCTGTTCTAGTTACTGTGGCTGCATAGCCAATTAATACGGCTTTTAACTGAATGAAAGCAACCATTTATTTCAAATATGGATCTTGTGGAATAGGGATTTTTAGATAGAGCACACCACAGAAGGCTTGTCTCTGCTCTGTCTCATGTTGTGTCATGCCTTGCCTACAGGATGCAAAGTAGAAGGAAGGAATCGTCTGAAAGCTAATTTACTTCTCTGTCTGGTTGTTGATGCTGTCTTTTAGCAAGGAGCCTCATTTCCACCTGAGTTCTTCCATGTGGTCTCTCCCAGAGGGCTAGTGTGAGCTTCTTCCCGGCGTGGTGACTTATTTCTCCTCAAGCAAGCATTCCCAGAGAAAGAATGCTGTATCCTTTTTACAACCCACTCTCAGAAGTCATAAGTATCACTTCTGCCATGCTCTGAGCAGTCACAAGCCCTTACCCAGATACAAGAGGAGGGAATATAGACCTTGCTTTTTAAAAATTTTTTTAATTAAAAAATTTTTTTTTTATTTTATGGCCGTACCACGGCATATGAAAGTTCCTGGTCAAAGGATTGAATCCCAGCCACAGCTGCAACCTACACGGTAGCCGAGGCAACACAGATCCTTTAACACACTGTGCTGGGCCAGGGATTGAGCCCATACCTCCACAGCGACCCAAGCCACGGCAGTTGGATTTTTTAGGCACTGTGCCATGACAGGAACTCCCAATTGTATTGTTTGTTTGTTTGTTTGTTTAATTCTCATTGTAGAGTTTCTGCTGTGGCACAGCAGGGATCGGTGTTGTCTCTGCGATGGCTCAGGTCCTTGCAAGGGTGCAGGTTTGATCCTGGGCAAGGAAGGTGGATTTAGGATCTGGGAGAAACAATTTTAGCCAATGACTGCATGGTAAAAAAGACAGATATCTCCTGCTTTCCTTACAACCTTAGATATTTCTTCATTTTGGGGCTTCTTTTTCTGAGTATCCCCCTTTCCTTCTTTGTACCTATATATCTGTCATCTGTCTGTCCTATCAATCTACCTACCTACATATCACCCTTGCTTTTCCTCCCCCACCTCCTCTCTGCCACAGTATTCTGAAATGAAGTACATTTTTGTTATTGCTGTCACAGTTTTAGAGTTTTAGCCTAACTAAAAAGATATTTTTGCGCTACTGGGCCTCAACCCATTTCACTAGATTTTTATTATTTTCATAAGTAAGTGAACTAAAAATCTTATATTTCTCTTTAAAAAATCCGTTTTATTCCTTTCTCTGATTCCTCTGACAAACTCATAGCTTTCTACAGGTATTTGGTCCTAAACTTACAATCTCTCTCTCTCCTTCTCTCATACACACACACACACACACACACACACACTACTGGTTAATCACTGGTCTTTGGTAGAAAATATAGCATGTCTTTTAAGAAAAATATTCTACCATATAAGTTTTCTTTAAAGAAAAAAAAATTGTTCCTGGAACACAAAGTTCATGTATAATTGAAAGCGTATTTAATTTGCACATACTAATTAAGAATATAATGCTGGGTTCAAAATATGTGAATTTAAAAACTGGTTTAACCATTTACTAAATGTATAATCCTAGGCAAACTTTTATTTTTCATTTTTAAATTTTTATTGAAGTATAGTTGATTTATAACGTGATAATTTCTGCTGTACAGCAAAGTGATTCAGTTATTTGTGTACACACACATCCATTCTCTTTCAAATTCCTTTCCCACATAGATTATCATAGAATATCGGCTAGAGTTCTCTGTGCTATACAGCAGGTCCCAATTTTTACATCTGTAACACTAGAGCTTTTCTGTATGACCTATCATGTTAGTGTAATTCACTTTGTCATTGATTCCTTCCCCAAATCCTGTTACATGTACTGCTCTTCCATCTTGAACAAGAACCCCATCAGCTGCCTTGTATAACTCACAACTCATTCCCTACCTCTCATTCCATTTTCCCCCTTTCCTTCTTCAACCAAATTCCTTAAAAGGACTTTTTTAGCTCCAGTCACAGTTCAGTACATTGCAGCCATGCTTCTGTCCCCATCACTCCACTGAAACTTCTCTGATAAAGGTTCCCTAATAATTGCCAAATACCATGGACCATTTTCAATACTTTTCTTTTGATGTCTTTTTAGTCCTTGAAATTCTTAATCTATGACTACCTTTCTGACAGTTTTATTCTGTGTTTGCTGCACTTTCCTTTCCTTCTGGCTACCCTGAAAACAACCTTGGTCCTATTCTCCTCTCACTCCCAGTCATCAGTTCTCATGATTCCAGCTATCACTTATATCCTAATATAGTTTCCAAATATACATCTCTAGTTTAGGCCTTTATCGTAAGCCCATGACCTAGTTATATTTTTGTTGCAGTGACCTTAAACTCAGCAGGTCCCAAACCACTCATCATTATGCTCCCTCATCCCCACCTTATTTCTTTTCCTTTACTCCTATTTCAGTGAACCTTATCTAACCATTTTCTTGGTTTTCCAAGTAGAACATGGAGACCCTCTCCTACTTTTCATTTCCTTATCTGACCAGCAACCATATCCCATCAATTCCACATCATCAGTAGCATCTCTTAAGTGTGTCCTTTTATTTATAATTGCTAGTTATAAAATTATTTAGTAAAATTGCTTTTAAATTTGCCTCAGGAGTTCCTGTCGTGGCTCAGCAGAAATGAATCTGACTAGTATCCATGAGAATGCAGGTTTGATCCCTGGCCTCGCTCAGTGGGTTAAGGATCCAGCGTTTCCATGAGCTGTGGTGTAGGTCACAGACTTGCCTCGGATCTGGCATTGCTGTGGCTGTGGTTTAGGCCAGCAGCTATAGCTCTGATTCATCCCCTAGCTTGGGAACTTGTGTATGCCACGTGTGCGGCTCTGAAAAGACAAAACAAAAAAATTTTTTTAAATAAAAAATAAATTTCCCTCAGCATCCTGAGGAATTTCTGTACATAATAGTACTCAAATACTTGAATGAATGAATAGGCCTTTTGGAGAAGTTATTTGACTATAGTAAAGAGAGATGATTCTTAAGCCAAGAAACTAAACTGAGATTAGGAACCACGTGCTGTCTGGCCTGAAATCAGATTTTGATTTGAAAAGAAAGAAATGTTCAAGGTATAAGACATACAGATTAGTAGCAGTCTGCAAATGGGAGGTGATGAAAAGAAGCCCACATACATACAGTGTGTAAGGGGAACCTTTTGTTATATACTGGTGAGAAAGCACTAGGTTGCAGAACCTCTTGACGGTCCTCACCTTAGGAGTCTGTCAGCCATTTAATTGGGCTACATTATTGTAAAGAAGAGTTTTGTCTGGTGATCAAAGAGAAATGTAATAACTTATAGTCTACCTAAGAGCCCCTCAGCTATCTATAGCAGGAACTTGAACTCCATCCTAGTCTGTGCCTGGCATTAAGTTTCTTTTGTGTTGTTTTATTTCCCATTCTGTCTGCTTTTATTCATCCTACATGGTCGCCCTTAAATGTCGTTTGTTTCAGACACACTGCACATTCCCCAGCCCACTTAACTCCAGTTAATCTTCCAAGTAGCGTCTGTGTTTTGATGAATCTGTACCAGGGTTTTTTTTTTGTTTTTTTGTTTTTTTTTTTTCCCCCACTGTACAGCAAGGGGGTCAGGTTATCCTTACATGTATACATTGCAATTACAGTCTTTCCCCCACCCTTTCTTCTGTTGCAACATGACATAGTTCTCAATGCTATTCAGCAGGATCTCCTTGTAAATCTATTCTAGGTTGTGTCTGATAAGCCCAAGCTCCCGATCCCTTTTAATCTATAGAGAAGTACTTTCCCAAGTTTCACTTTAGGAAACACTTTTGATGGTTCCCGCTTTGTTCTGTAAATTAGGCTTTTGTAAATATAATCTAGATCAATTTGTTTCTTTCCTCTTTTATCAGCTTTGCTTATCCTTATCTCAGTCTTTGTAGCATAGCCCTCAATGTTCAATTTGGTTTAGGTTTTATCTGTTTCACAGTATTTTTTTGGAGTCTGTGTATGTTTATAGTAGTTCTGTTGTTTCTATTTTACCTTAAGTTGGTTTAAATTTACTCTTCTCAATTATAAAGCTTAAAAGCAACAAGTTGAAGAGATAATCTGTCAGTAGCTTTGTTTTGACACTTATCTCTATTAATTTGTTCTTTAATTAGCTTTAGAAGTAGTTATCAAACGAATAAATGCCATATACATTAACTTTCATCTGCTTTTACATGATTTTGTAAAAGAGACTAAAGATATTTATAATTTGAATTCCCTTATACTTTTACATTATTATTGTAAGCGTATGTGGCTTAAAATCAGAATATCTGACCAGATGTAAATTATTATAGGTTACTTAGTAGTACAGTTGTATTATTTTAAAATAATTTGGAAAATAAGTGAATTAAGAAAAATGACTATTCTCATTATTGATTAAATTTGTTATCTTACTTTACTGAACTGTCTGTAATAAATCAGCCATATTAGTCTTTAACACTTAGGTTATTTAAATTGATGAAAACTGGTCATTCTTTTAGTTTCTTTACAGTTCATGTGGATTTCATTTAATTTTAAACAAAAGCAAAAGGAAAAAGGAAATGCAACTTGCCACTTTGCACACACATTGTTCATTTCCTAGTAGAAAAATGCTCATCTGGGGGGGCTTTAACTCTGTTATTTATAGAAACTAGTATCTTTTATGCTTCAGTTTCAGAAGGCAAAAACTGGGTTTTGTATTTGAAGCGGTTGTACCTTACTCTTAACCAATTAAAAGAGGATCAAAAAAGTAGTGCCTGAGGACAAATAATTGTAGTGAATATTCATGTGGTACATTAATTCATGTGTTTCTGCCTGCGCCTGGAATTTAGCCACTCCCAAAAGCAGCCCAAGTTTTTTGTCTGTATCCTTACCCTCCTTTTGCCTGCGTGCTCTGTTTGCTCTTTCTCCTTCAGTTTCTTTGTCTCTCTTTATAAATAAGTAGAAAACTTTTCTTTAGATCAGAGAGCAAAGGGGCCAGAGAAGAGCCCTTAAGAAGTTTTTATTTGTGCCAACATAGAAGTGCTTTGTGGTAGGCCATCTGGACTGGGAGGATTTCCTCAGAATGTAAAGTATGTCGTGAGATTTAGAGAGCTGGGATTTGCTCTGGAACTATCTGGGAAGGCAGCAGGAAACGTGGACAGAACTGGTTTATATTGCTTTAACGTAAGTGGCAAGAATGGAAGACAGCTTGCCTGGTCTCGCTTCAGTGTGTGCTGCCTCTGCACTTACGAACTTCTGCACTGGTAACGTATCTTTTCTTTCCTGGGAATTCAGACCCGTATCACAAACTTTGCTACTCGTGACAAAAAAAGTCCAAGGACATGGGAATGAATCTGGATCCCTTCCCTCTACCCCCCCAACCTTCCTTTAAATATATGTGTCAATGGCATAAATATTTGCCTACATATTTTTATAACGTACTTAAGACTGTACCCACTTTATAAACAGATAAATTCCTGTTCTGAGGGCAGAATGGGTTTTGTCCAGCTTGTTCTTTTCCTGCCCACCCCTCTAAAGATGGTCATTTTATTATTTGTGAGGGAAAAAATAAAAACGGCAGCTTTTAGTGGGAAATAGTAGGGGGAAAAAAAAAACCCACCTCTCCCATATAATAGGAAATGAGAATTGTATAGTTAAGCTTAGTTTTTTGCTTCTATGAAGTCTGATTTAAAAATATCAAAAGAATTATCTGATTATCTGTTTTTTAATTCTGTACTAAATAAAGTAAGACTTTGAAAAAAGTCTTAATTGTGAATGAATCCTAGTGATAGATGGAAGTAAAATTCTTCATGCTTAGTAGTACTGGAGCAAAAATGGTTTTACGTTTTCTTTTATTTACATGATTTCTCTTACAATTTTTGCTAGTAGCTGGATTTTTAGTAAGAATAGCTTACAAAAAAAAACAAACTTTAGTTTTTAAAAATAGACAATATAAGTCAACATCAATATTTGGGTTCATTAGTTTAAGAGAGAAATTAGTCTTATTTTTATGTGAGATTGATAGCTGGAGGTAATTAATATTATCATTTACCAAAAAATAAAATATCCAAGCTTTAACAGTTAAAATGCCTTATTTACTTAAAACTTCTTTGAGATAAAAATTTGTCTTTTGGAAGTAGAATATTAAGATAAATAGGAAACTTCAATTCTTTCATAAATATTTCTTCATAGGAACTGTGTTTTTATGAGTATATTTTCTTGTGGTTGATTTCCAAAAGTAAATTTAGCTGTTGTAGAATGCATAGTACATTTTTGATGTAATACTTAAATACTTTTGTCTTTATGTGGTGATATTTGAAGACAATCAATTCCATTTTAAAACAAAAAAAAAACAAGATGTTTGTTGCCAAGTGCCTTCTGATGGGAATTTACTAATGCGACAAATCAATTGTGATTTTGTTTTGTTTTTTAAGGAAATGCTGTTTAAAGACCCAGTTTTCCTTTGGATGTATTGTATTGATTTTTGTGTCTCTTGTTAGACTGAGAATATTTTCTTTTGAACATCGTGAGACATATAGAAAATTTGGGTACATTACTAAGTTAAGTTTATATCACAGTCTAAATTAGCTTTCCTTTACTGAGAAAATCATTTGTTTTTCTTTACAGAGAATTTTTTTTCTGTGGCAAATTTATCTAAAATAAGCAAAATCCTCTGAAACCCCATTTCACAGAGACACACCTCCATTCTCTCTATACATCTGTATGTGTATGTATGCCTGTGGATAGACAGTTCTACACTGACACAACTACACTATAAATGTTGCCTGCAGTTTTTTTCCTCTCCATAGTATGTTGTTACTCCTATTTAACTTACTTGTTTATGATTTTATATAAACCCTAACCCTATATATCATCCTTTTTAAGAGCTACATGGTATACAGTAATACAGCCATTTATTTAACCAGTTCCTCCATTGATAGTTCTTTAGACTAGTACCTTCACTTTTTTCTAACTATAAACACTTCATGGTACTGTTACTGCCTCCTCATGGTTCTTCACTCATATTAGCTCTTCGGATATTTGCCAGGACCATTCTACAAGACCTGCCCAGTATTTTAATGTAAGTGCTTTAGGAAAGTGAGATCAGAGACTTAAAAGAAATTTTTTTTAATTTGTTCTTTGGATGATATTATGTCTCACCTTTTTGAAATGGACTGTTGTTTTTTTTTTCCAAAAGTTCATAGGTAACAATCTTAGGGTCATAGCATTAGCCCTAAAAACAGTCATAAAAGCCATCTACTTTAGTTGTTTTTAATGACACAAAACCTCAGGATTCTTTGGAAGTACAACTCCATTTTTGTCTATTTTGGGATTTAATTTGCAAAAACAGTTTCACTATTCTTGAAAAAAAAAGTGAGTAAATTCATTATGCACTGTAGTCATCTTCATTCCCCATCCCCTCTCAGAAGAGAAAAATCACTAACTTCTACTTCAGAAAAAGAGTATAATACAATGTTTTAGTTGTCTTTATGATGTAGATATTCTTTTATCTGTGGACACCTCCCTACCACGATCCCTGCCCTACATCATCAGAAGTAACTATTGTCATAAATTTTCTGTATATCATTTCCTTGTTTTATGCTTTTATTCTAATCAGTTACTTATTTTTGTATTTTTTGAACTTCATGTGAAGACTGACTTGCTTTTTACACTCCTTACTATATTGCTGAGATTTATTTATACATCATGTTGCATGTAGCCATAGTTCTTTTTTACCATTCTGTAATATTCTGTTGAAAGTTTATATTGCAATTTACACATTTTACCATCAGTGGACATTTAGATTTCCAGATCATTTCATTTGTGAATTTGCTGTTGTGAATGCTACTGAACATTTCTCTTGATGTATGTATGTAAGAGCAGAGATTGGGAACCTGTGCCTGGCAGTCCGCAAAAAAGTTTTATTGGAACATTTCCGTACCTAGTCATTTACATACATATGTGTTAGATACACACATAATTTACATATTACATGTTTTGTGTTGCAAAGGCAGATTTGGATAGTTGCTGCAGAGATTATGTGGTCTGTGAAGCCTAAAATATTTATTGTCTGGCCCTCAAAGAGAAAGATTGGCAGTCCTGCTGTAGTCAGGGTATGTACACCTGGGGGTGGAATTGCTGGTCGTATGTGCTGGTCATATGTGCATCTTTTACCAGATGATGCCAAAGTTGGGATTTTTTTTTTTTTTTTTTAACCTCAAAATTGTTGAAACAGTTTATGGTCTATCAGTAACGAAGGAGAATTCACTGTATTCTTTAACCTTGGGAATACTTGATATTGTCACACTTTCAATTTTTTACCAGTTTGGTGAGCTTAAAATAGTATTTCATATGGTTTTAATTTCTCCCTTTCAAGATTATTAATGAGGTGCTTGAGCCTCATTTCATATATGTTCATTGGCCATTTATGGTTTTTTCTCCAATGAAGTGTTTAGCCATGGCTTTTGCCAGTTTTTCTTTAGGATTTTTTGTCTTTCTTACTGATTTGTGGAAATTCTTTATTCAAGTTTCTAATCTTTTATCACTTACAGGTGTGAGAACTATCTTTTCCTAGTTTGTGAACTGCTTTTTCCTTTTACTGTGTCTTTTAGGAACATATGTTCTAAATTCTAATGCAGTTATGTATCAGTATTTGCTCTTATGGATAGTGCTTTCTGTATCTTGTTTAGAGATAATTCTCTTTACTTGTAGAAATTAAAGATAGTCTCTATTTTTCCAAAGTTCTTATAATTTTGCCTTTAATTCTTTAATCTACTTGGATTTGATTTTCAGGTGTGCTGAAGATAGGGACTTCAATTTAATGAATTTTAATGAATTGTTAAATTTTATTTTAACCTGGGAAGTTGAATCATTGTTTCTTCACATTTTTTTGAGTTAGAATCTTCTCCTCTTCCTCTGGGACTCCAGGGACATAAATATTGGACCTTAGGTTGTGTCCATTTTTTTCCCCTCTATGTTTAAATTGTATTCATAAAATGCATAATGTATATGCGTATAATGTACATATATAATCTTTTTAAAAAGAGATCCTAATTTCAGAGATTTTTTTCAATGAGTTTTATTATATTTATAGTTGTACAACCATCATCACCACCTAATTTTACAACATTTCCATCCCAAACTCTGAGCCCATCCCTTCCCACCTCAGAGATTTTTTTTTTTCTTATAAATAGTGCAAAAAGCTTGGTTACCCAGTATCCCATAATGTGGGAAATTAGATTGGAAAAGAATGTTGCTATAGACTGGCATAGTTAATATATACTGCAAAGAAAGAAGCAGAAAAGATATGAAAAAAGATTGTAAGTTTGAAAACAGAGTACCTTAAATTATTTAATTAGAAAAAGCCTCCGGGGCATCATTTTATCACAGTGCTTGTAGTGCAAAGTAGTATTTTCGGTGAAGACTGAGTCATCTAGAAGGGGCTATGTTATAATTACATGCCCTTGTTAGGATGACAGGAAAGTAATGTTCCATTTTAGAAAGATTTACATAAAATCATTGACATTCAAAAGGTTCTAGAATTTACAGGCGGGCTTCATTCTGATAGGATGCTGGGTTGCCAGCTTTTAAATGTTTAGAACACAGTGTATTTATCTCTGCAGAGTTAAAACATATTTCCTGACAATTCAGAGACAAATTAACTATGATTCACTGTACTAAAAGCATAATGAGTGGCTACCATTGCAGTTTTAAAACTGTAATATTGGATATTAAAATTTACCAGTTACATGTAGATTAACTTGGACCTCTAATAAAAGAGACTTACTTATGCCAGTAAATAGATTAGACTGATGGAAAAGACCATTATGGACCTTCTTTCTTTACCCCCTCCCCCCAATGAACTTAAGAATCCTTGGGAGTTTGTCTGTAGTTCACATTTTAACCCTCAAGGCTAGAAAGTTTTTTTGAGAGGGGAGCAAAGAGATTACCATGGTATAAGGAAAAGGAATCAGTGTACTTTGAATTAAGAAAGGGGAGTAGAAAAAGCCACCAGAAAATAGGTATATTCTGTCTGCCGAACAGATGTATTCTTAAAAAGTTTATTGTGAATGCGCATGTGGTACATTAGAGACTGGGAGAGAAATAAGAACAAAGTTTTGAAAATGGTAAGAGCGGGTTCTGTGGAGTCATCTGAGGAAGGAGTTCTAACCTCAGTTTGCTGTGTGTGCACGAGTAACTCAGTAACTCTGATTTTTCAGACTTAGTTTATTTATCTATAAAGCGGCAGGAGGGGTTGTTGATGTTTAAAATAGTTTGTTTTAGCTTTTGTAATTGGTGAATGTGAATTTAAGTTAATTCCTTAATCTCTCATGTGTTCCTTTGTAAAGTTGGAATATTATGTCTGGAGGAAATTTGTTTTAAGAAATTAAGCTTCAGGATCACAGTGTTTTAGCTTAAATATAAGTTTAAATAATATATGAAAAGTAGGATATGATGTTTTTATTGTGAAATTTGAAAAATATAGAAATACTTATACTGAAAAGCAAAAATTTCCTTTTACGCTTATCCTTCCAATCTCATTCTCCTAGTCAGAAATAACCCAATTACTAGTTTAATGTGTATGGTTCTAGACTTCAGTGTGTACTTTATATACATACATAAATGTGAAGTTTTTTGTTTATTTTTTTAGAAGTATGTTTTGGTGCCTGTGTATATGTTTCAGTAAATTATTTGGTTTCATGTTGTTCCTTAGTTTGTTTATTCCACTTGAGTTGTCTTATGGATCTTTCACCTTTCTGGTTTACATATGTAAACCTTATTTTTATAATATTTTTATACCTTATAATAATACCTTTATAATATTTTATACCTTATTATTTTATATTACCTTATATAATACCTTTATTTTTTATACCTTATTATTTTTCATTGCATGGTATTCTGTGGTGTGAACATATCATGGCTTAGTAACCCCATCTAGGGACTTTAGATCATTTCCAGTTTTGTGGCAATAATAAACAGTGTAGTGAAGAACACCACTACACAGAACAGTAACTTACTGACCCCTCACTTTATGGCAGTGCTATCTATACATTATTTCATCTGATATCTCAAACCTGAGATAAATACTAATCAGCATGAAGAAATAACATGAGGAAACCAGTCACAGAGCTAGTAAGTAGCAAACATATATATACAGGCAGTGTAACACCAGAATTTATGCACAGTTCTAGCATAGCTTTTATTGCCCCTGCAAAGGAGATGGGCCAAGATATTAGGAAGATACTAGGATTTTAGGGCTGTAGGGAACTGTAGAGATCAAGTAACTGTGCAGCTTTGCGTCTCTCTTGCCACTCCTGCCTTAGTTTGAGTGACCCTGTAATTGATAATTCAAAGTGGGAAAGTTTAGAGTGAAAGAAAGGAGCATTGTGATAATATTTTTACACAATAGTGGAAATGTTTGTTCTGGACAAATTGAGACACATGAATGTCTTAGCCCTAACCTAAGGCCTAGGCCACCTTTATCTTTCACACAGGTTACTGCTTTAACCTCCAGCCTGGTCTCCTTGCATTTCCTCTCATCCTGTTCTAATCCATTCTCACACAGCAGCCAAAATAACCTCTTTAAAATTGTAATCTGATTATATCACTTTATAGTTTAAACCCTGTCTAGCTTTATGAAAGAATGTATTTATCCGGTCCTCCTGTGATTATTGTTAAGATGCAGCATGAAATAAAAGGCACTTAAACTGTGAGTCAGAAGTCCTCTGAGTCTCAGATATCAAGACTAGTTCGGTGACTTTGGGAAAGCCAACCTTCTCAAGCTGGCTTCTTGAGCTGTTCCCTCAAATATAAAATATAGATAGAGCAAGGAGGGGGATGAGGTAATAAATATGAAAGTTACTGTATAAACACAGGGCATGGTTAATAATTAACTTTTTGCTTGATGTGTGCTTTGAAATACTGTCCTTGTGTGTTATCAAAGTTATCTAGCAGGTTGTGGTAGGATTTTTACAAGCTGAACCTCCTTTCATGTGACTCTCCAAGTTTCACAAAAACCTTAGTCATTTTTAAAAAATCAAAGTGGCTTACCAAAATAAAAGTTAGTCACTGTGTTGGTACTAAAACCCAGGACTATACCCTTAGCATTAGAATCTGATCATCTTTCCACTAGGCTTTGCTGTCTTCCCAGAAGAATTAAGAAGATTATGTGTTTATAAAAATCACATAAATATTTTACCTGTGATTGTAATTTAGATATAGAACTTATCTTCCATAAATTGAGAACAATTTAGTAAGTCATATCCATATAATTTACTAACTTAAGACCTTTGACTTATACATGATGGCTTATAGAAAGGGAGTTTATTAGGTTACATGATTAGCTAAAAGGAATATTAGAATAGCTCAGAATCAAAGGGCCAGAGGTTCAGAGACTAGAAATGGAACTCAGAACTCTATCACTGACAGCCCTGTGTGTCCATATAGCTGACAAACCAAGAAGGATGGGCTACACCTCTCTCCATCTCTCTCCCCACCCCAACTTCTGAAATTTGGGAGGACTCCATTTGGCCTAACCCGTATCTTATAGCCACTTCTGTGGTATTAGATTGAACCATATGAAATTACCAGTAGTCAATCATATTTTTACCAACTGAAAAATCCATTTCATATGATTCAACGTATTAATAGTGCAGGGTGTTAGGAGAATGAGGCATCATAGATTGACAGCCATAATGGAACTTCAAAAACTAGTGGAGTTCATGGAGGCGCTGCTGTTCCCCTGTCACAGGAAGGAAAACAGAAAAGTATTCTGGACAGACAAAAATAACAGTAACCACTGTGTAACACACTTGAAGAGTATGGATCAGCTAGAATTCAGCTAGGCCACTGTGGAAATGAAAAAGGCCTCAAATATAAAAATTTTTCAAATGAGAAGCTGAATCGTTCTTACAAGTCTTGTAGTTTGGCATATCTGCCTTTTATGTAATAAATATGCCCTCAAATTATACCTTTTGTACTTTACTGTTGTATGTTAGACATTTATTGAGTGTCAGACATGTTCTGGGTACGTATTCTGGTATGTTGCTCATAAGGATCATACTTAAAGACAGATAAATTGAGGTTCTAAGAGGTAAAATAACTTGCCTAAGATTATACAACTAATTATCAAACTAGAAGTTGAAGTCTAAATTGAAAATAAACCCAACTCTTCCTTCTATTCCTTTCTCAAAGATTGTCATTTAAATACCTCTAAAGACAGAAGAGAGTACATATGTATGCCTGAGATATCTGTAGGCATGTAAGATCTTAAATATGAATATGTTTACTGCTCCATGATAAATTATAACTTTTTTTTTTTTTTTTTTTTGCTTTTTAGGGCCATATCTGCAGCATGTGGAAGTTCCTAGGTTAGGGATCCAGTTGGAGCTGCAGACACCAGCCAATGCCGCAGCCACAGCAACTCAGGATCCCAGCCACATCTGCAACATACACCACAACTCGTGGCAATGCTGGATCCTTCACCCACTTAGCAAGACCAGGGATTGAATCCACATCCTCATGGATACTAGTCGGGTTTGTTACTGCTGAACCATAGCGGGAACTCTGATAACTTTGGTTTTTAAATGTTGAGGGTTTTGTTGTTGCTTTTAACTCAAACTTTGAGTTAAATTGTCTACTTAAGAAGTAAGTCAGGAAGAGAAAGACAAATACCATATGATATCACTTATACCTGGAATCTAATATACAGCACACATGAACCTTTTCACAGACAAGAAAATCATGGACTTGGAGAATAGACTTGTGGTTGCCAAGGGGGAGGGGAAGGGAGTGGAATGGATGGGGTGCTTGAGGTTAATAGATGCAGACTATTGCCTTTGGGATAGATTAGCAATGAGATCCTGCTGTGTATCACTGGGAACTATGTCTGGTCACTTATGATGGAGCACGATAATGTGAGAAAAAAGAATATACATGTATGTGTAACTGAGTCACTTTGCTGTACAGTGGAAAATTGATAGAACACTGTAAACCAAGTATAATGGAAAAAAATTAAAATGATTATATAAAAAGCACACACTTTCTCAGAAAAAAAATTGTCTACTTAAGATAATCTGGCACATTTTCTCAGTCTGAGAAAAATGGCACACTATACCTTTTTGTGTGAATGACTGACCCAGTTTATATTCTTCAGATCAAACTATTAATGTGAGAATCTCATTTCCCCCCTGAGTTTTTCTGCTTGTAGTAAATTAGCCAATTACAATTGATCTTTCATGCATTTAGACATAGTTAACCCAGCAAAGCAGTGTACTCTAAAGTTACATAGCTTTGGAAATAGTTTGTAATTGCTACGTTATAACTAAACTTTTACTTTTTGTTATTGTTCTTGTTACATACCTAAGGCAAATAATAGCTCCCTGCTTTAAGAAACCAGGCCTTTTTTACAGAGAGGTTGAGGCATTGGGAAGCGAAAAAGAGCAGAGAAAGGGCTTTTACTAATTATGTAGCCGTTTCTGGGGGAGGAGGTTGGGAGTATAATGATAAAAACAGAAGTAGAGAATTCTCCCTGATCATTGATGATGAAGGTGAGGGGTTCCCAGGCTGATACATAAAGCAATACTGAAGTGATCTGACTCATTGTTTATTTTCATAAACAAATACACAATAAGAAGGATGCTTTGAATAGTTTTCTCTCTTGCAGATTTCTATTTTTCTACAAAGTGATATATTCAGGGAACATTTTGGTGAAAAAACAATTAAGGCGATAGTATAATATAGAGAGAATTTTACCATGGGAAAATTTTCATAATTTTAATTATATGCCAGCTGTATTAACTTTTTCTATTTTATATTAGTTCATGCAGCAAGAAAATCTTAATAGATGTTAATCTGTAAATTTTTTTTTCAATTTTTCTCATCTTTTAAAAGACTTTTCTGGTATAGTTTTTCTTAAATGTCATTAGATTCAGGCAGTTTGCTTTAAAATATTCCGTATTTTCTTTACTTTATAGATGATAGTATTTCTGCTGCAAGTACTTCTGATGTTCAAGATCGCCTCTCAGCTCTTGAGTTAAGAGTTCAACAACAAGAAGATGAAATCACTGTGCTAAAGGCAGCTTTGGCTGATGTTTTAAGGCGTCTTGCAATCTCTGAAGATCATGTAGCCTCAGTGAAGAAATCAGTCCCAAGTAAAGGTAATTAAGTGTGTTATAAAGTAGAAAGAGTTTTGCCCTTTTGTAACATTTTCTTTGAAATAATGTATTAAATTTGTGTATTTTATCAGTGACATTGAGACTGGGAATATAAAACTGTAGTTTCTCTTTTGGATTACTTGTGATTATAGTTGGTTTTACATTTCCTTTTTCTATATTCCCAAGGAATTCTTAAAGTTTATTATTTACTATTTTAAATTGGGAAGTTTTTGTGTAATGCCACTGATTATACTTACAGGCTTTTATGTCATATTGTTTATATTAATTTAGTATCTTCCAGCTAGGTAATAAATTTACTGAGGGCAGGAACTGAATCATTTTTGGTGTCTCCCATAACCTTAGCATTGTATCTTTGAACACAGCAGGTAGGCACTCATACTTTTAAAGAAATGACTATAGTTCATATAGCTTCATTCTATGCCTTCTGTTGCCATTAGTCAGCAGAATCCTGAAGAATTTAATTTAAACTTTGAAATTTAATTTAAACTTTGAAACTTACTGCCAACTCATCAGTTCAATGAAAATTTTAACTTCTAGACATTGGGGATTTTTACAGATTGAAATAAACAGTTATTAGGCCCCTTTGTCTGAGGTTGTTAGGCTCTTATCTTCCTCTGATCACCAAGAAGGAATTAAAAATTCTTTCACAGTTAAGCAATCAAACATGCCATTTTATACAGCTTACTGATTTCATGGTAAAGCAGATGGACATTGGTATGATTATCCCCATTCGGCAATGGGAAAAGGAATGGGTTCATTAGCTTACCTCTCTGCTGTAATATGTCAGTACCAGTGATTAACTTAGGGAGGAGTCTTATACAACTCCTAGATTTTAGCTAGAGATTAGAGTTAACCAGGATATGTGGAGCAGATTTGAAAGAAAGATTATAAATTCAGTTTTTGAATGTTGAGTTTGAGGCATATATGCTGTGTAGATACATATTAATGACTGAATTATAGGTCTAGTGCTCATGCTAGTTATGGCTAGCAATAAGAATTTGGGAATGTTCAGCTTGTGGGTGATAGCTGAAGCCATAGGAGGAGGATGTAAAGTGAGAAGGCAGTTCAGGATAGTCCTGTCGGGAGCTCCAGGGTTTTGGCATAGTGAAGAGCAGAGTGATTCGTGTTGCCAGCTGCTACAAAGAGGTTAAGTAACACAAAGACTGAGAGGTGACCATTTGATTTGACACTTATGAGAATATTAGAAACCTCTTCAAAAGGAATTTTAGTGGATGATAAGATTACAAACTTACTGCAGTTTTGTCTTTTTGTTTGTTTGTTTTGTTATTTGTAATTTTGTTTTGTTTTGCCTTGCCCACAGCATGTGGAAGTTCCTAGGACAGGGGTTGAACCTGCACCACAGCAGTGACAATTCAGGATCCTTAACTTGCTGTGCCTCAGAAGCAGCAATTGAGAATTGTGGAATCAAGAGCAGCAACTACAGCCAGTCTTTTCAAGAAATTTGCCTTAGAAGGAAAAGGGTAGTAGCTAGAAGAGGATGCTAAATTGAAGTCCTAGCTTTAATTATGTTTACTTTTTAAGATTTTATAGACTTGAGAAGAAAAATAGGTTGAGGACAAAAAGGCAGCAGAAATGATATTGGTGGGGGAGAAGTGGTGGTGATTGAGGCAGGTTTCCTGAGAGATTGAGAAAGCATGTTAGAACGGGTGAAAAACTGTTAGTCTTAGAGGAGGAGAAAAAAAGAAAAAGAAAAAAAGGCTACTTCTGAGATATAATGGATAAGATAAAACTAAGAGAAGGTTGATATATATTCACAGTTGTTAGGGCTGAAAGTTTCATTCCTTATCACTTTCTCCTCTGGTGACATTGATGCCCTTTAAGAAAGTAAGACAGTTCCTGGGTAGTGGGGAAAAAAAGGAAGTCACCGTTTGGAATGGTTAAAGTGGGGAATGGAAGACCACAGACATGAAAGAAATGCTCAAGGACTCCGAGGGTACTGAAGTGTGGGGGGCATTCATTCTGCCTGATTTTGTAATAACTGTTCTTATACTTCCGACCCTCCAGCTCTCTGGGCCTGGGTGTTAATAGTGGAGAGTTAGATGGCAGGATGGGTCTTTTCCATTAGTGGTTAGTTAGATAAATGTGTCAGTGACATGCGACAAGGAATCTGAGAATTTGGCAAAAGACTTGATTGAAACTGCTTTGGTTAATAATGTTATAATGTGAGTTTTTAATTTTTTGAGAACCAGTTTTGAGGACTGCCAAGATCAAGCCGGGTGGGGGGGGGGGATTATTTGGGCGTTCCCGTTGTGGCGCCGTGGAAACAAATCTGACTAGTGTCCACGAGAATGCAGGCTCGAGCCCTGGCCTCTCTCAGTGGGTTAAGGATCTGGTGTTGCTGTGAGCTCTGGTGTAAGTTGCACGTGGTGGCTTGGATCCTGAGCTGCTATGGCTGTGGTGTAGGCCGGAGGCTGTAGCTCTGATTCGACCCCTAGCCTGGGAACTTCCATATGCCTCTAGTGTGGCCTGAAAAAATTTTTTTAATTGGTTTTCGATTGACTTTTATAAGAGGATTCTAGAGTTATTAGAATAGAATGGGGGACCAGATAAGTTAATATGTATGGACTTTACTGGGGAAGTAAACTGCATAAAGAGAAGAACCAGATCCTCTTCTATTATTGGTGTATGTACCCTCGGCTTCTGGCTCTATAAGTATTTTAAATACTGTAAGAAAAAATCACGTAGTATTTGGTTATTATCCACGATATTTTTTGCTTGTTCGTTTTGCTTTTTGGGGGCGGGACCTGCAGCATATGGAAGTTCCCAGGCTATGGGTCGAATCAGAGCTACAGCTGCCAGCGTATGCCACAGCCGCAGTAATTCGGGATCCCATCCATGTCTGCGATCTACACCAGAGCTCACAGCAACACCAGATCCTTAACCCACTGAGCAAGGCCCATCGAACCCGGCATCCTCATGGTTACTAGTGGGGTTTGTTACTGCTGAGCCAAAATGGGAACTCCCACAATATTTTTTAAAGCTTATTTTAAATAATTTGTATTAATCTGTAGTTTTTTAAAAAAATTTTGTTATGCTAAAACAATAGTAAATTGTCATTTTGTGTTGGGGAAAAATTAGTGTTTTCTTATTTACTAAGGTATTTTAGTAAATAAATATTTATAGAGAAACTTAAAGACTGTTCTTTTTAAAATTTGGCACATAGATAGTATTTTGTATGACACATCAGTTACTTAGCACCTATCTGTTTGAGTATCATAAAATACAAATAGTTAAATAGCTATAATACCTATCCTCCAGAAACATACTTTTTGTAAGTCGTGCTTTTCTAGTTGTCATTCATAATTCCTTTGTCTCTAAAGTGAGTTTAGGATTAGTTTTGTTACAGGCTCTTTAGTGAAGATTTCTTCAGTTCTAGAGCCACCTGCAACTACTACATTGAAACCTTTTCTTTCCACATAGTACCAACTCTTAATCCTTAGTAACAACTTTATTAGTTAGGGAGATACTAAGTTCCTTTCCATTAATTCTACATCCTAAGTTTGCTTTGACTGGTGTTCTTATAATATGCTGATGTGGTTCACATTTTGAAATGAACTCTACTAGTGATTATTCTTTAAGTTACTCTTTTACAGTAGACACCAGCTTTGAACTACTGGCTATAAAATGGATCGATGATGGAAGGATTGATTATATAATACTTCGGAGAAATATTATTTGAGAAATGAGCATAACTCATTAAGAATTACTCTATCATTAGTGAAAAAATTTCCCTGTTTTCTATTCTTGATATTAAAACATTGAGAAGTACATTTTAAAAGTTTCATTAATTTTATTATTGGTAATTCTAAACAGCTTTATCTTGAAGTTTATATATGGTTTACTACAGAAAGTAACTGGAAAAGAAATAAGTGAAACTTCACTATTGTCATTTTTATATAACCTAAAAAAAGATCAAATATCAGTTTTGACATTAAATAGGAGTAATATATTAATGATATAAATATTTGGAATAAACATTTTAAGCAAAGTACTTTCTAACCAAGGAAAACTTTTTTAAAAAGAAATTATTTTGTAGGGATTTTGTATTTTTCTTTCACTTAATAAGTAAAGAATCTGAAATTAACGTTATGTCAGTTATACCTCAGTTAAAAGAATTAAGTCATTTCTGATACTATAAGAAAGTTTTGTATGTGAATTTCTTAGTCCCCTGTGAAATTAGAATTTGTAGTATTCAGTCTCGCATAAATTACTGACAGGACAATAATCACTACCATCTTCATAAAATATTTAGCATTTTTAGAGGATTTTTCTTTAGAGGCAAGACTATAAACCATGGATAAGTAGGTGGAACCCTTTTATAAAGCTGTAGTTAAAAGTATAGGTCAGCTTCCTCATTGATGAAGACATCTATTACATGGTTGTGCTAGATAGTGGTGATATGGAAACATGACTTGACTTCAGGTATCACTAAAACTAAATGTGTTTGCTAATGGTTTAATGACAGTCTATGTCATTTCATGGTAGTATTGCCATTCAGTAAATGCCAAAATCAAAAACACACCTAACTAGTCATTTCAGTATTTTTAGTTCTGTTCTTTTAGTTTATCCTTTCCAGTGTGCCAGCAGTATTAAAAGCTAATCTCCATTTTTTTTCTTGAATATATTATATCAGACACAAGGTAGAAAGTTTTCCCAGTAGTTTTAGAGGTGGCCAGTCATTTAAATTTCTCATATACCTTCTCTTCTGTTGGAGAATTCTTTCCTTTTGACGGCATATGTTCATAATATATACACCAGTTGCAGCTGAATCCCTGCCAAAAGGAAAAAAAAAAATTACCTGTACTTTGGAGCAGAAGGGAAGGTCCAGGGAACACTCTGGCAGTTTTAACTGCCAGGAAGACAAATTATGTCACAGCTGGTGCCTGGGAAACCCATTAAGACCTCTTGGGGTGACCAAATGAATGTAATTTGAGAATACAGCCTACTGGCAATATGTGAAGACAAGCTGTTAGTACACAATGGTATAAAAGCACAGGAGTCAAATTATCTGAAGGTGGGAAACAGTCATTTTTTTAAACCAGGAAACTGCTGGTAAACCAGAAATATCAAGCATTGTAACTGCCACTTGAGAAATGAGAGGACCCAGAGGCAAAATTGAAATTTAAAGGATATCATTTCTCCCAAAAAACACATTGCTAATTATGTAGACTCTGGGATAGTGTGCAGGCACAGATCTGCATCATTTGGCTCTTGCTCCAGATAACATTTATGACAAGAGAGGGATTCTCATGAGTTTGCTGTAAACGTTGTTGATAAGTAAATTACATTAATCAGTTAGAAGGTGTGAATTTCCTTGGTGGGGCCTTGGGCTAAAATGATTCATAATTGTGGTAGGGGATAGGATAGTGTCTTATTATTTTGACAGCATATCAAAGACTTCTGAGCTGCTCTTTGTATATGAAAATAACTGGGCAGACATTGCCTCAGACCAGGCAGCACAGAGCTCCATTCCTCTATGAGAGTCAAATGCTCTTTGGTCATTTCTGCTCAAAAGATACTTTAAAAGAATGAGCGGTTAAGGGAACTAAAGTACACATTCCTGTGAGACAAAAGGAAAGGAGAAAAGTACAGATGAAATTCCAAATGGAAAAGATAAAATTTGATGAAGTACATGTAGTGCTCCATTTTTTTTCAAAGAATGAAGCAAAGTAACTGACATTGCAAAAGGTAGCAGGGAGCTTGAAAATGCGGAGAGAGTGGAAGAGATATACAGTTGGAGCTGTGGGGCATATGATAGGGAATCTGAGATAAAGAAAAAGATTTTGAGTAAAGTTCTTCCTTCATGGATCGTTTTTATCCTTCTGATCAAAAGTTTTTCATCCTTTAAGGTCTCAAATTAATTCCTGAAATTGATCTATGTTTTGTCTCTTCTTGAAGCTGTTTTAAAATTTCATTACGGGTCTCTTTTGGTGTATGTATGTGTATGTAATTTTGCTTCTGCTGGATTATAAACTATCTATAAACAATTTCTTACTAACATAACTAGCCTTGGGATGACTCAGTAAATTTAAATTAAATTTAAAATTAAATGTGGAAAGAAGAAACTTATAGAAACAAAGTTATTTTTTAAATTGCTCTTTGGATGGAGGGATTGGGACAGATGCAAGAATAAGAAGATATTACAGGTAAGAGTAGCAAGATGGATTTCAGATTTGCAACGCATGTAACAGTTCTTAGTGATAACTTTATTGTGTGACCTGTTTTGGTGGTGATTGTTCAGCAGTTGTAATTTTGGTATTTTCATGCGAGAAGCTGAGCTTAAGTCCTACTCCAACATCTTGTCCTAACCTATTGTATGAATCTAGAGTACAGTGAAATTCATTAGTATTTAGGAACTGTCAGGCTAAGATGTCAGAAAGGTCATCTGTTTGGGTCTATCATCAAGATATATAAATCATAATGGTTCATATTCTTATGTCACAATAAGGTAAGATGAAGTATGAAATTTATCATTGGCCTTGGCATTGTGATGGATAAAACTAAAACTGTGATGAAAACTAACTTAGTACCTTCCTAGTTTATAGACTCTTAGCCTAAATAAGAAATAAATAATATAAAACAAAACTTAAAAATAAAATACAATCTTATTTCAGCTTGGTTGCTTAATCAGAAATAGAACTGCTTTTGTACCTTTAGTTACTACAGGTCACATTGCTTTCAGTCTTCCAGTCTTGCAGGCTAATCTTTGAGAGGGTTGTGGATCCATCTTTTTAATGTACGAGCCCTGAGGGAAAGGGATGTATATATACAAACGCGTGTGTGTAGTTAGTGATGCATCCTAGTTATAAATTTCAGTAACCGTTAATATTCATTTTTTTTGCTCCTAATATTCTAAATTTCAAAACATACACTCCTGACTTTTCAGCTGAAAAATAAGCATTTGCTCGCAATTCCTTTTTGTTTTCTGCATCTGCTTTACTTAACGCATTGCCTGTACCTTGGGAGGCCATCCACTCTTTATCTAAATACTAAGGATTCCCAGTACTGAGAGTTATCTGAAACTCCTTTTAGTCTTGTCTTCCTATTTACATAAGTATCTGGGTATTTTGATGATTTAATAGTATTCTCTGTTAGAATTTCCTTTCCCCCTCCTCCATCTGATGAATTCCTATCTGTTATTTTGATGATTTAATAGTATTCTCTGTTAGAATTTCCTTTCCCCCTCCTCCGTCTGATGAATTCCTATCTGTTATTTTGATGATTTAATAGTATTCTCTGTTAGAATTTCCTTTCCCCTCTTCCATCTGATGAATTCCTATCTGTTATCCTGGCATGGCTCAAAATGTCACTCTCCACAAGACAATTATTTTTTTCTACTTACCATTTCTTCTGCCTGGACTCAAATCTTGATTTCACTCCCTACTACAATATAACCTGGAGCATGTTAATAATCTCTCTAGGCTTCAGTTTTTTATCAGCAGAAATGGGGTGGTAATAGTAAATCCTTTCAAGGATTATAGTGAAGATTAAAGGATATAATAATTACTAAGTACTTAGGATAACAATGCTTAGCACACAGCAAGTGCTTGATCATTAATATTACTCCATACCACCTAATATTTTCACAGTTGTCTCTTTCCTTCATCTTTTTAATGTACTAGGCAGAGTTTTAGGTGCTGGAGATTAAAGAAATAGAATACACTGATTTTGCCTCCATAGGTCTTTAGGTAAAGTGAGAAGACAAATAAGTCGATAATCATAAAACTGCATGATAATTATATTAAAAAGGTAAGTTTAGGGTGATGTAGAAGCACCTAACTGGAACTGAAGTTGGAGTTTCCTTGTAGGAGGTGACAGCAACGTTTGTCTGTCTTAACATCCACTTATTGGTGCCAGTTCCCAAATTGCTTACCTGTATTCTAGACTTGAGCACTTAAGAATTAACTGTCTAATTACTAACTGTTCTGCTTATACATCCCTCAGAATGAATAAATGTAAAATGTCCCCAAACTGATATCATCATCTTTTGAAGACTTAAGTGTTTCTTAAAACTACCTCTTCCTTTCCATTTATGCTACCCATCTCTTATTTCAGGTCCCCATCATGCTATGCTTAGACAGTCCCCTGAAATCTGCTTGTCACATAGCCACTAAGTGGTTCTCTAAATATAAATTGAACTAAATCTTCTCAGCTTAAAACCTTTTGGTAGTCTCTATTCCCTACAGACAAAGTCTCCAGGATCAACTTCTGCTTACCTCTCCCATCTAGACTTTCCTCTGCCATCTGGACTCTGCCCTTTCTTGTTCTACATTCTCACCACATAAAGACCTTTTGTCTAACTCACCCCAGTGCCATATACACTTACACACCCCACTTTGCCGTTATCTTCTTTCTGTTTCTTTACACACACTGGCATAAGATCCCAGTATCTTAATCACCTTCCTTACCTGGCTGTCTCCTACTTATTCTTTAAGACTTTGTTCTGTGTTTTTCCTAGGAAGCCTTTCTTGAACTCTGTGCCTTTAATCGTCCTTATAGAATTATGTGTCTTTTCTGTGTACTTTTATGATACTCTGTTCAGATCCCTCTGTTGTACTTACCACATATTTTCATTGCTAGCCTGATTCCCTTGCAGGATTTTAATTCATTGATGCCTGTGGCTGCCTTGTACTCTCTTGTAAACATAAGGCTACAATCATAATAGGCCCTGCGTAAATATTTGATGGGTACATAGTTGGTTGTTATATGGTAATTTAGACAAGTTGGGGTGACAGGCGCATGCAGAGAGAAGGACTATCCACTGCTGAGTGTGGAAGGAGTAAAACTAGTTTAGGCATTCAAAATAAACAGAAACATGAGGTATGAGGTTGGGAGTGTCAAAAAATGAGCCTCAACTGGTAGGGCCCATAGTGAAAAGTTTTCTTATGTCTTGCTAAAGAATTTAATTTTTATCCTGAGGGCAATGGAGAGCCATCAAAGAGTTTTGAATTGAAGAATGACAAGTAGATTTACACTAATCCATTAATTCTAAGATGCCTATATTTCTTACATTTTAACATTTCTGGAATTGCAATGCATCTTATAATTGATTGTGTTTTACAGTTCTCGTAAGCAACACTTCTTTCTAGTGGTATTCAAGATAATAGTACATAATACCATTGATGGCAAATTAAATTCAAAGACAGCATGTTTTAGAAAGCTGTTTGGACATAGTGTGTAGAATGCTTTAAGAGCAGAGTAATACTACAAGAAGGAAGAATAGAGATAAACTGATCATAATCCAGAAGAGAAATTTGAGGCAGTAATGGCAAAGATGAGTTCAAATAATTATTCAGATATTAACTGCTTTCCGTTATTCAAGCACAGTGCTAAACACAGGGATACATAAAAGAGTCATGAAACAAGGTTTCCAGATAGAATTACAGATATTTAAAAATGGTTTAAGTCAAAATGGATTATAAACCTCAAAGTAAGGGTTAAAACCATAAAACTTCTATAAGAAAATATATATAGGAGAAAATCTTAGTGAGCTTGGGTTTGGCAAAATGTCTTAAATCAGACACAGGTACAAATAATAAGAGAAAAATCAATTAATTGAACTTCATCTTTTTTTTTTTCTTCTTTTTAAGGCTGCAGCTGCTTTTACTGCCAGCCTATACCACAGCAACTCCTCTTTTTTTGGTATTTTGTCTTTTTAGGGCATATGGTGGTTCCCAGGCTAGGGGTCTAATCAGAGCTATAGCTGCTGGGCTACACCACAGCCACAGCAACACCAGATCCAAGCTGTATCTGTGACCTGTACCATAGCTCACAGCAACGCCGGATCCTTAACCCACTGAGTGAGGCCAGGGATCGAACCCACGACCTCACAGTTCCTAATTGAATTTGTTTCTGCTGCGCCATGACGAAAACTCCCCAAGTTTTTAAATATGTTATTCCAAAGACTGTCTTGAAAAATAAAAGGGCAAACTACGTAACAGTAGACAATATTTGCAAGACATGTATTTGTCAAAGGACTTTAACTGGAATATATTTTTAAAAACTCTTACAACTCAATTATTAGGAAGAGCTTATTTTAAAAGTAGATAAAAGGGAGTTCCCATTGTGGCTTAGTGGTTACAAACCACTATCCATGGGTACACGGATTTGATCCCTGGCCTCATTCAGTGGATTAAGGATCTGGCATTGTTGTGAGCTGTGGTGTAGGTTGCAGACACAGCTCGGATCCTGTGTTGCTGTGGCTATGGCATAGGCTACCAGCTGCAGCTCCAATTTAACCCCTAGCCTGGGAACTTAGATACGCCTTGGGTGTGGCCCTAAAAAAAAAGAAAAAAAAGTAGGTAAAAATTTGAATAGACACTTCACCAAAAAAGATATATGTTCATGTCAAATAAGTACATGAAAATATATTTAACACCTTTAGAATTAAGGAAATGCAAATTGAAACTATGGTGAATTGCCGCTACATGCTTTCTAGGATGGCTAAAATTTAAAAGTTTGTTCATTCTAAGCGTTTGCAACAATGTGAAGCAACTGGAACTTGACAGTGTTAGCAGGAGTATAAAATGGTACATCCGCTTTGAAAAAGAGCCTAGCAGTTTCTTTAAAAGTTATGCATTCATATGTCACCTAGTTTAGGCATTTACCTTTGAGAAATGTCCACCCAAAGATTTGTACACTTATATTTATTGTAGCTTTATTTGTAATAGTAGAAAACTGGAAACTATCCAGTGTAAACAGGTAACTAAATGAATTAAAACATTGTTATATATATGTCCATATAATGGGATGGCATTGGGCTATAAAAAGGAATAATCTGTTGATATATATGTCATCTCAGATGAATCTCAAGATAATTATACTGAATTTTAAAATGCAGGCAGAGAAGATATTTACTATATTATTCCATTTATATAAAATTCTAGGAAATGCAAACTAATTTATACTGATTGGAAGTAGGTCAGTGGTTTCCTGGGGGCAAGAGTGAGGAAAGAGAGATGGATTACAGAGGAATGCAAGGAAACTTTAGATAATCATGGCCATGTTCATTATCTTGATTGTGGTGATTCTTTCACAGGCACATATGTATGTCAAAACTTAGTAAATTTTATACTTTATATATGTGTAACTTGTACATTAGTTTCAACAAATCTGGGGGGTGGGATTTTTCAGAGTTATAGAAGCAACAGAGGAATTAATCACCCATTGAATGTTGGCAGTAAGGAAATGGAGGAATCAAAGCTGATTTTCTGTTTTCTGGTTTGTACAGTAAATGGGTGGTGTGTCCTTCACCATGAATCACAGAGTACCAGGTTTTAATTGTTTTCTTTGGTGGGAGGAGGGAAACAAGTTTGTGGGAAGATGTTCAATAGAAGTTATATATAAAAAATTATGAGAAGGGTATGATGGCTGTCTGAATAGCGAAGATATTTATCTTGCCAATAAAATCTGAGCAAAAAAAGAATATCCAGCAAATGAAAGTGAGAAGAAATGGTGAGAACTAAGTAGAAATTCAGACAAGGTCAGTGTTCTAGAAACCAAAGACATTATCCTTATCTGAGTGATCAGCAATTTTAGATGTTGAAGAAAATGTGAGCAAGATGAGGACTGAAAAATATCCATTGAATTTAGTGAAAAAGAAGTCATTGGTGATCTTGGCAAGAAAGTTTCTATGAAATGGTTAGATGACAGCCAGATTGCGGAAGGTTGAGGTGCAAATAGAAAGTAAAGACAGGTGGCTCTTTTCCAAATGTTAGACTTGTAATAGAGGTGAGTGAGTGCCTATGTCAAGGGGGTGGAGGGTGGGGTCATGGGAATACAGGATCAAGGAGTTGCTTTGAGTATATAGCCATCCCTTAGTATCCAGTTGATTCCAGGACCCTTGAAGACACCACAATTCAAGGATGCTCAAGTCCCTGATGTAAAATGGCATAGTACAATTGTCCTGCAGACTTGAGCATCTTTGGAGTTTGTGGGGGTTTCGGGGTGTGCTGGAACTAATCCCCTATGGATGCCAAGGGACAGCTGTATGTGTTTATGAATTATATACAGAATTATGTATTTATTTTTCGAATAGCAGTAACTTGGTGTTTAGCAAGTGGAATATCTACAGTTTATTAAATTCTAAATGAGTTACAGAGGACTTACTACTCATGCAAATTGTGATCCTAATCAGAATATTTAGAAGCAAAAGAGAGTATCCCATTTATACTAACTGGGAGAATGTGTTTGTTTTTCTGTTGGAGACAATTGCTAGCTTGGTGTGTGTGAAATACAAGCTCTTCTTTTCTCCTTGAAGTAAAACAACATGAAGTAACTTTTCTCTCTTTGCATATTTGTGTGTAAGGATCTAAACTAATTTAAAACAGAAAATTCAAAAATGACTATTGGTCCATGACCTGTGTCACTGCTGCATTCCAGTTTATCACAAGATTTACACATAATTCATTCCTGAAAGACATACATCATATGTATATGTTGAAGGGGCTTTGATAAAGAAATTTTAAAATATAATAAAATTATTTGTACTTCCATCCATCTTCGGTGTGGCTCCAAAATTTCTCCAGTGTTTCTAATTTTTATTTTTCTTTCACTAGGGCCTATACATTCAGCCACATTCAGTGAGAGGTCAGTTTAGGTTAAAGATTTGTCATTTTCAACATACAGTACTTAATAATTTTCCACCATATAGTATGTCTTTGAGACCTTCCTTTTACTCACATCAGCATCTTCATTTTTCTACTTTTCCATTTATTTTGCATAATAAAGATAATAAAATGACTAGATAATTGCGCAAAATTTTCAGTTTTTTTTAAATTGTTGCTACTCTATGGAGTAAACTTTATAACTGGCTCAATAGTTGGAAGCCTGTATGTTAAATAATAAAAAGGAAGCCATTATATATAGGCCCTGAAATGGCCAAGACACATCAAAAGATATCTAGTCTTTCTAGAGTAAGTATCTAGGATGTGAATAGAGCTTCCTAAGACTGTTCAAAACTGTGAGTCATGCACTACCATCTAATCATATGAAGATGAATGATAATTCCACAGGATACCTTGAAAGCATATGAGGAGCTGAACAGTCAGCTGTAGGACCTAGAAACATTGATCATGTATTGATTTCTTTTTTAAAAAAACATTTTTTACTGCGGTAAAATATACATAACATAAAATTTACCTCTTTAACCATTTTTAGGGGTACAGTTTGGTGGCATTAAATTTATTCACGTTGTTGTGTACCAGCACCACCATCCATTTCTAGAACTCTTTCATCTTCCCAAACTGAAACTCTGTATCCATTCACTCCTCACCCCCCACACCCCTGACCCTAGCAGCTGCAATTTTGTTTTCTGTTTCTATGAATTTGACTACTCCAGGTGCCTTGTATAATTGAAATCATAAAATATATGTCCTTTTCTGTCTGGCTTATTTCACTTAGAATAGTGTCTTCAGGGTTGATCCATGTTATAGTATGTTTCACAATTTTATTCCTTTTTTAGACTGAATAGTATTCCATTATATGTATGTACCATTCATCTGTCAGTAGACATTTGGGAGGTTTCCATCTTTTTGGCTGTTGTAAATAATGCTGCTATGAATATTGCTCTACAGATATTTTCTTCACTCCCCGCTTTCAATTCTTTTAGGTGTATATACCTAGAATTGGAATTGCCAGGTTATATGGTACTTCCATGTTTAACTTTTTGAGGAATAGCCAATACTGTTTTCTACAGCAGGTGTACCATTTTACAGTCCTCTCAGAAATACACAAGGATTCAGGTTTCTTCACATCCTTGTTAACACTTGTTATTTTTGTTTGCTTGTTTAGTTTAGTTTTGTTTTTTAATTAATTAATTAATTTCGCTTTTTAGGGCCACACCCACGGCATACGGAGGTTCCCAGGCTAGGGGTCCAGTCGGAGCTACAGCTGCCAGCCTACACCACAGCCACAGCAACACCAGATCTGAGCTGCATCTGCAACCTACACCATAGCTCACAGCAACGCTGGATCCTTAACCCACTGAGAGAGGCCGGGGACTGAACCTGCAACCTCATGGTTCCTAGTTGGATTCGTTTCTGCTGTGCCATGATGGAAATTCCTGTTTTGTTTTTTAAATAACAGCCATCCTAATGGGTGTGATTGATCTCTTTTTACTTGAGACAAAGTTTATTTATTTATTTTTTTTAGTTAATTTTTTTATTACTCAATGAATTTATTACATTTGTAGTTGTACAATGATCATCACAATCCAATTTTACAGGATTTCCATCCCACAACCCCAGAGCATCCCCCCACCCCCCAAACTGTCTCCTTTGGAGACCATAAGTTTTTCAAAGTCTGTGAGTCAGTATCTGTTCTGCAAAGTTCAGTCTGTCCTTTTTTCAGATTCCACATGTCAGTGAAAGCATTTGATGTTGGTGTCTCATTGTATGGCTGACCTCATTTAGCATGATAATTTCTAGGTCCATCCATGTTGCTAAAAATGCCGGTCTTTCGTTCCTTTTAATGGCTGAGTACTATTCCATTGTGTACATGTACCACATCTTCTTGATCCGCTCCTCTGTTGATGGACATTTAGGGTGTTTCCATGTCTTGGCTATTGCAAGTAGTGCTGCAGTGAACGTCGGAGTACATGTGTCTTTGTGAGTCACGGTTGTCTCTGGATAGATGCTCAGGAGTGGGATTGCTGGGTCAAATGGTAGTTCTATTTTTAGTTTTCTGAGGAATCTCCATCCTGTTTTCCACAGTGGTTGCACCAATTTACAATCCCACCAACAGTGTACTAGGGTTCCTTTTTCTCCACACCCTCTCCAGCACTTATTGTTTGTAGACTTTTTGATGATGGCCATTCTGGCTGGTGTAAGGTGGTACCTCATAGTGGTTTTGATTTGCATTTCTCTAATAATGAGTGATGTTGAACATCTTTCCATGTGTTTTTTGGCCATCTGTATGTTTTCTGAGATGAAGTTTAGAACGTTGAAAGAGAGCATAAGAAGTGATTGTAGACTATATGCATTTTTAATATAGTGGCTAGTGGGTTTTTTGCATAACAAGTTTAAAAATATTTATTTCAAAAATCAGCTAGTGATTAGCAGAAGCAGTGCTCAGAGGAAAATTTATAGCTGTATATACCCGTATTATAAAAGAGAAAAGGAGGGCACACTTCAGGACATTAGCATACTATGGCCTTCTTTGCATGGCAAAGCAATAAAACTGTTTTTTTCTCCTTCGCCAAAAAAAAAGAAAAAAGATCTCAATCAATAACCTAACTTTAATCTTAAGGGAAGAGAAAAGAAAGGAAAAAAAATGAAAACCAAAGCTTGCAGAAGGAAGGAAGTAGTAAAGATTAGAGGTAAATGAAACAGGGAACAGAAAAACAATAGAATTAGTGAAGCCAAAAGTTGATTTAAAAAAAAATTAAAAAGATAAACGACAAACTAGAATGAATAAGAAAATAAGAAGGAAGACTTAAACTGTTGAAATCAGAAGTGAAAATGGGAGATATTAATACAGACCTTTTAGAAATAAAAGGATTTTAAGAGAGCACTCTAAACAATTTGCATCATATAATCCTATTGAAAAATAGGCAAAAATCTTGAATAGCTATTTCTCCAAAGAAGATATACAAATGGCCAGCAAGCCCAGTAAAAGATTCTCATTATTAGGAGTTCCTGTCATGGCTCAGCGGTAACAAACTCCACTAGTATCTATGAGGATGTGTGTTTGATCCCTTGCCTCACTCAGTGGATTAAAGATCCAGCATTGCCCGGAGCTGTGGGGTAGGTCGCAGATGCGTGGCTGTGGCGTAGGCTGGCAGCTATAGCTCAAATTTGACCCCTAGTCTGGAGACTTTCATATGCCGAGGGTGTAGCCCTAAAAAGACAAAAAAAAAAAAAAAAAAAAGATTCTCATTATTAGGAAAATGTAAATCGAAACCATGATGAGATAGTACTGCATAGCCACTGAGATGGCTATAATTTTAAAAACAAACAAAAATGAAAAATAACAAGTGTTGGCAAGGATGTGGTGGAATTGGAAGCTTCATGTGTTGCTTGTAGCATTGTAACATGGTGCTGGTGCTAGATTTGGAGTTCCTCATAAGTTAAACATAAAATAACCCTGTGACCCAAAAATCCTATTCCTAGTTATATACCCCCAAATGTAATTGAAAACATGTTCAAATAGAAATTTGGGTGCAGATGCAGCACTATTAACAGTAGCCAAAAGGTGGAAATAACCCACATGTCCATGAACAGATGAATGGATACATAAAATGTGGCATAGTCCTACAATGGAATATTATTCAGCCATAAAAAAGAATAAAGTGCTATTACCTTGCTGCCACATGGATGAACCTTAAAAACTTTGTGCTAAGTGAAAGAAGCTGGACACAAAAACACATATTATATGATTCCATGTATATGAATATTCAGAATAGGCAGAACTATAGAGACAATGCAGATTAATGGTTGACAAGGACAGGGGGAGGAAGGGGTAATAAAATGTTCTGAACTGAGTAGTGGGAATGGTTGCTCAATATTGTGAATATAATAAATGCCACTGAATTGCACATTTTCAAATAGTTAAAATCATAAATTTTGTACATATTTTACCACAATAAAAATAAAAAGTCCCTATAACAAGAAGTCACGTGTTTGGCAGTTTAGCACTAAATCTAGTGACCAGTGATACTAGCATAATTTGGAGGTTATTGTACCTTACTATGTGAAAATTTTCCTTCTATTCTTCTGATTCATTCCATCTGAGGTAGGGGCTAGAAGTTTCTATATTAAGTAAGCACTTTAGATGATTCCACGTGGTCCCCGACAGCTTATTATTGTCAAAAATGCAGTGCTATACATACATTGTGTGCATAACACTGTAGGATGCCAAATATTTTAGGCTCTCTATATAATGGGTTTTGCTCTCTGTGTTTTTATAAAGAGAAGCAAACAAAGAAACATGAGTTCCTGTTGTGGCTCAGCGGAAATGAATCTGACTAGCATGCATGAGGATGCAAGTTCCATCCCTGGCCTTGCTCAGTGGGTTAAGGATCCAATGTTGCCATGAGCTGTGCTGTAGGTCAAAGATGTGGCTTGGATCTGGCATTGCTGTGGCTGTGGCATAGGCTGGCAGCTGTAGCTCCGATTGCACCCCTAGCCTGGGAACCTCCATATGCTGTGCATGCAGCCCTAAAAAGACAAAAAGAAAAAAAAAAAGAAACATGAAATTGGCCGATTATAAAAGTTAGATTTTCTTGTCTGCATGTGAGAAAACTAAGCCCAGAAATTCAAAATTATTCTCTAGTCCCAAATTTTTTAAAAATACTCCTCTTAGTAAATGTGGCTCTTTTGTGAGTTTGAGTCTTCCTGACCCTCCCAGCATACCCACTACACATTTTTTCCAATCCTTCTACGGTGTAAATTAAGATAACAAGGTATTTTATATACTTATAGTTTATTTATATGGGACAATATTCTAAGATTTAGCCCCCCCACCCCCGCCCCTTGCTTTTTAGGGCTGCACCTGCAGCGTATGGAAGTTCCCAGGCTTGGGGTGGAATCAGAGCTGCAGCTGGCAGCCTGTGCCACAGCCACAACAATGCTGGATCCAAGCCACATCTGTGACCTAGACCACAGCTTATGGCAAGGCCGGATCCTTAATCCACTGAGCAGAGCCAGGGGTCAAACCTGCATCCTTATGGATACTTGTTGAGTTCATTACCACTGAGCCACAATGGGAGTTCCTATTTCTGAAAATTGATGTTTAAGGGATTTGTGGTGTACTTGGGGCACACCTTTGAATCATGTACTTTAAAGCTGCTGTGTCAAGAGCAAATCATTTAGCTAGAGAATGAGTCTAGCCACAATTCAGGAACTTATCATGGCTTTTCTATAAGTCTGTTTTGATGAGATGAAATCTTCGGACAATAACATTGCATGTGCATACAGGGGGAAACAATCTGCTTGCTAGGTCTAAACACTAATGGCCTTACTTTTTTTTTTTTAAGTTCTAATCTTTGGGGAATATTTTGAAATTTGGTGTAAATAATTTTTTCTTAACCATCTATCTCTAGGCCAGCCAGGCCTTCGAGAAGCTATTTCCATGTCCTGTATAACCAATGGGAGTGGTTCAAACAGAAAACCAAGTCACACCAGCTCTGTCTCAATCGCAAGAAAAGAAACTCTTTCATCTGCTGCTAAAAGGTATCCATTTGTAAAAAAGCTAACATTGCAAAATTGTCTGACTATGATAACTCAGTCTACTTTTGAAAAGAATATGAAATAGAGCTGTATGGAATTCAGGTGAGCATGTCTTTTGAATTCTTTGCCTCTAAATGTGGAGATAGCCAGCCTATACTCACTGAGTTTATGTTCATCATACCTATGGAGTTGTACGAGGAAGCTTTTACTTCTTACTAAAGCAAGCAGTTCCGTTTCCTGGTTTGTGGGTTTGTTTGTTTTTTTTTAATTGTTTCTTTTAAATAAGCGTTTGTTGATGAGATAAGCATCACTGTATTTAATGTAATTTTATAAGTGATAAATTTATCATCACATATTTAAAGAGGAAATAGAATCTTTTATATATATCTACATTAATGGAAGAGTAAATGCCATTATAACTTTTATTCTTTAACCAGGACTATAAAATTGAGGCTTAATTTAAAATATTATAATACTATGTTGTGTCCTTGTATGTTAAGGGATGGTGGGCAGGAGGGCATTGGAAATACTGTAATTGTAAAAGTTTCAGTGGATTACAGATTAACATTCCCAATGTTCTTTTCATCAGTTAATTGATTCAATCTACTCAATAAAATTGCTTCACGATTTTTCTGCTTTTGTGTAATTTCTAACAGATTATTCCATATAGTTTGGAAAGACCATA
Source organism: Sus scrofa (assembly GCF_054392235.1). Classification (NCBI taxonomy): domain Eukaryota; kingdom Metazoa; phylum Chordata; class Mammalia; order Artiodactyla; family Suidae; genus Sus; species Sus scrofa. Next base: position 110,275,862 of record NC_139385.1, on the reverse strand, counting down.
AAAGATTAACCACATAATCTTATATCTGTTTTCTTCAGATATGAGATTGATTAAAGAATGATTAAGGAAAAACTTTAGAGAGTTCCTGTCATGGTGCAGCAGAGATGAGTCTGACTGGGAACTGTGAGGTTGCAGGTTCGATCCCTAATCTCGCTCAGTGGGTTGGGGATCCAGCGTTGCCGTGAGCTGTGGTGTGGGTTGCAGACGTGCCTTGGATCCTGCATTGCTGTGGCTGTGGCGTAGGCCAGCAGCTGTAGCTCCAATTCAACCCCTAGCCTGGGAACCTCCATATGCCACGAGTACGGCCCTAAAAAGCAAAAAAAAAGAAAAGGAAACACTTTAATAGAATAATATTTAAAATGTGCTGATGGAAAATGATTGCCTCAGAGCTCCCATTGTGGCACAGTGGAAATGAATCCAACTAGTATCCATGAGGATGCAGGTTTGATTCCTGGCCTCGCTCAGTGGGTCAGGGATCTGGCGTTGCCATGAGCTGTGATATAGCTCACAGACGTGGCTCGGATCCCAGGTGGCTGTGGCTGTGGCATAGCCCTCTAGCCTGGGAACTTCCACGTGCCCTGGGTGTGGCCCTAAAATGGGGGAAAAAAAAAAAGAAAGAAAAAAGAAAATGGCTGCCTCAATAAACTAATACCAGTGGCTAAATTATTCATCATTGTGAGTTTACAGGTTTTAACCAGACGTTTGACTGTAGGAATGGTGAAGAGATGACAAGATCTTAAGGCCTTTTAAAAGCCCGTTCTAGGGTTCAGTCATTAAAGTCATTTTTATTACAGAAACTAGACTTTCTCTTCCAGAGCATGCTGTAATTCATTACCTGTGCTCCAGTTTCAAGAGAAAAATACAAATTAGGAAAACATTTAGTGGAAATTTTTAATACAGTTTTTAGTAATAATACATCCTTTTTGTGTCCAGTAGTAGTTTGGATTCAACCCATTTTCTTTCTTTCCTTTTCTTCTCTTTTCTTTTCTTTTTAGCTGCACCTGTGGCTTGCACAAGTCTCTGGACTAAGGATCAAGCCCATGCCACAGCAGTGACAACTCTGGATCCTTAACCCACTAAGCCACCAGGGAATTCCATTGTTTTTTCCCAGCTCATTTTCTTACATAGCTATAGTTCTGTGCAGTGATCAGTACTGTGTACAGTAGTGAGGCAGCAGTCTAAAACCAGATGAGTATGTTACTTTATGTTACTTTGTGTTTTGCTTTTAAATAACTCAGAAGGAAAATCTCTTTTAGATTCTACTGGGCTCGCCTAAGACCAGTGGCCTAGTGCTATATGCATTCAGGATTGTTTGTAGACCAAGGAGAAATTTCAAAATTAATCTGATATTTTTGAGATAGAATTGTATTTCTCAAGCACATACTTTAAAAAGTTGAATATGAACAACACAAAGGCCTTTTTCAAGTCAGAAGTTATCAGAATGAATCGCATTAAAAAATGTCACTGTCAAAATTATATTTTAACATTACTATTATTATGTGATTAAGTTTTACGTACCTACATATATTAGTTTAGAATGTTCTTAAACATACTTTGTAGATTATGCACCTTATTGTCAAATTTAAAAATGTCATTTGATTAAGTAGTTGGTAGTTTTGTACCTTTCAGCCCTGGAATCATTGATTCCGTCTGTTTTGTAATACTGCTAAAAGTGTTTACACAATATAAGGACTCTTAGCCATTGTGATCAGGAGTAGCAGATACTTCATTACTCAAGAATCAAAGTGTAGAATAGTAAGAATTTATACATAAATATCTTAAATATTTTAACTTAAAATATGTTCACAATGTTCATTTGTCAACTTTTTAATGAAAGGATGAGTCACCCCTTTCTAAGTGTGCATCTCTGATTAGATTCTTTATTGACTGTCTTGCATAAAATACACTTATAAATCATTTTTTATAATTTTTAGTTTCATTTTTTTAAGACAGTAAGAAATTTCAAACTTGTAAAATAATATGAATTAGAACCCGTTTCTTTTTCTGATTTTTTTTCCTCAACCTTTTATAATTGTTTCATCTACACAAGATTTAAGAGCAGTTTTTTTAGTAATTCATTTTTATGGAGTCTTTCCAAAGCATTCAACTTAGTTTACATAGAAATTATAATTCTATGTACATTTTGTTAATTTGCTTTGTATTTTATTAACTTACATAATTAAAATACACTGACACAAGCAGGTTCAGGGAAAAAACACAATGGACTCTTGGTAAGTTTAAAATTCAACTGGCAGGGGCAGAAGTATACAGAAGAAACGGGAATTAGAGAATAATCTATGAATAGTGTACCTTGGGTGTCAGTTATGTTTTACAGAAGTAATGTAAAGTATCACTAAGGCTCTGATTTAAGTAAATTGAAGTCAATTAGGGCTTCTGTTGTCCCCCTCAAGTCTGCCAAGATGGCAAAATTCATTAGAGGCTGTTTTGGTGCAAAGAGGCTATCTTCATAGGATCTGTTGCCTTAGAATTATAGTAAGTTCTTCACTGAAGATTTTAATAGCTTCCAGAGTTTTTTAAAAAATATCTTCATTATTCAATGAAAGCAGCATAAATTGTATTAGCTGTATGATTTAGGATTTTGAATATTAATTCAACTTTTTCCATCGTTTGATATCTTTTTTTATTTGTTTAAATATGTGTTGTTCCATGTTATACTTTATTTTACAGTGGTACAGAAAAAAAGAAAGAAAAACCACAAGGACAGAGAGAAAAAAAAGAGGAATCTCACTCTAATGATCAAAGTCCACAAATTCGAGCATCACCTTCTCCCCAACCCTCTTCACAGCCTCTCCAAATACACAGACAAACTCAAGAAAGCAAGAATTCTACTCCCACCAAAAGGTTTTAACTGACCCAAAGTACAGAGCTAGGGAATGGTTGTAACGATACCTAAATTCTGTGACTTGAGGAAAAGTTGGCTATCTGTGGATGCCAAGAGAAAAGCCTGGTTGCCTTTTCTTTCCCCACTTCTTCGTTGCTGTAGTCTGTATTTTAACACAGTGGGGAATGGAAATTTAAGGTCCAAATTTATCAGATAAAACCAGAGGGAAAAACTAAGTTATAAACAATTTGATGAAAGGAAGGCAAAAGTAACCTACTCTAAAACCAAAACATTTTTATAAACAAAATTACAGAATTTTAAAACATTTATATATAACTATGCATAAATTCATAGCCATGGATAGAAAATTGCCGTATGTAATTATCCTCACGCTATTTTGGCATCATTACAACCTTCAACTTGCAAGGGCCCTTCGCAACAAATGGCTCCTCATTGCTACTGCATCTCTTTCAGTTTTGGGTTTTGGGAGGATAAGTTCTTGCTTGAGTAAGAATCCGTTTCACCTGATCTTTTCAGTGCTAAAGGCTTGCTCGAGAGCTTCTCTCTATGTCTGTAATAATTAATATTTTAAAGTTATGAGAGGGGGGAGAAGGGAAAAACATTCTAACGATGTGTGTGAGCCTAAATTGGGGATCTAAATTGCATGCTGGGAGTTCAAACTACAGCTGCCTTGTAATCAAATATTTAGACTATCTTTATGAAATGTGCCTGCTTTAGGGATGTTGGTTCAAGTTTTATGATTAGGTATAGATATATTTTATCATGATACTTCTGCTTGGAAATATAAGGGAAATATTAAATCATTTCTAGAACTGGCTAGGATCTTAGTAAAAATAAATGACATCCATTCCTAAAACATTTTAATATATTTTTATTTGATTAGTTTAATATTTTGCCTCAACTCTAATGGAAATTTGGGAAAACACAACACCCTTCATTTGATTGATGCATGTTTAACATTTTTAAAATGCTTGTGTGTCTCTCTCACGCAGATTCTTATGCTATCTAAATGGTTTGTAATTCTTCTGCCTGGTCTCATGGGAGTTTTCCTTGGATATAGCTTGTTAATGTTATGCAACTTTGGATTGTGTGTGGTTAAAGGTGGCTTTTTGATAATCAGTCTCTTTAAGGTTCTGATTTGACTTGGCATCTTCTTTGTCCCAGATCTTTTTTTCAGCTTCTTAAGGTCTCCTGGAAATGTGCTTGCCATTCTAAATTTTGGATATACTGTTACAAGAAATATTGAAGACTGGATGAGTTGTAGGACAGTTAGCAGTGCAGCCAAAAAAAAATCATTTATAAATCAAAATATTTCAGTTGTAAATATATGGAATCAGTGCTGATAATACAACATCCTTATGTTAAATTGTGTTTATTTCTGATCATGGGTAAAATTGCCTCTAAAAGTTATAAATAAGAGTTTACTTTTAGTCCCACAATTTATTTAGAAATTGGCATTTGTACCATGTATAATTTACATGAGAACATAAAAATGAAAATAGGAGCCTTGTAATAACTTTGAAAAAGTGTAGATTTTTTTTTTCACAAATCCACACAATTTCACAAGTTATGAGATAATTACTCTGATTTTAAGCAAGTTTTTTTAAATAATATTTGTTCTAGTGAATCCTCTGAGTAATAGTGAAAATTAAAAAACAGATTTGATAATTGCCTTGTTTAACTCCTACACTCATCCAGGCACAGAACTTTCAACTAATCCTTCCTTCTCTTTTCTGGATTAGCTTTAAGAAAATGTTAATTGCTGCTTTTATGTTCTATTTTAACTGTCAACTACATGTCATTGCTATATATAAAATCTTTCTCTAAGAAATTAATATGTTTCTTGCAGCATAAAACGACCAGCAACAGCTGAAAAGTCACATAATTCATGGGAAAATTCAGATGATAGCCGTAACAAATTATTCAAGGCAGTTTCAACATCAAAATTAATATCCAAAGTTATAAAAAATACAGACAAGTAAGTATTATATCTGAAAATTCTCAGATTATATCTCAGTTGTATCTGAAAGTTATTTATTCTTTCACTGTCACGTTTGCATGTACAATTATATGCCTGGTTTCAATCATTTCTTAAAATTTATATTGTAATTTATTCTTTGTCTCTTCTAAGTGTATTTTTCTTAAAAAAAAAAAAGGCTTGGAAGTTTCTGTTGTGGCTCAGCAGTAACAAACCCAGCTGGTATCCACGAGGATGCAAGTTCGGTCCCTGGCCATGCTCACTGGGTTAAGGATCTGGTGTTGCAGGGAGCTGTGGTGTACGTCAGAGATGCAGCTCTGATCCTATGTTGCTGTGGTTGTGGTATAGGCTGGCAGCTGCAACTCTAATTTGACTCCTAGTCTGGGAACTTCCATATGCCACTAAAAAGCAAAAAAAAAAAAAAAAAAAAGAAAGAAAGAAAAGCTATATCTTCTTGTTAATACCTCTCAACTCAAATAAAAAATCTCAATAATCCCATAAAAATTTGAGTATTTTTCATAAATTCTATGCTTTCACTGTCTAGGTGAGCTTATGGAATATTCATGTGTTATGAAATAGTATATATTAGTAGTTGAAACCAGAGAGAAACTTAAAAAATACTGATGCCCGAATTTCTTGTCTAGAGATTTGTCTGGGGTGTAGCCTAGGCATTGAAGCTTTTTCAGTTTCTTCAGATGATTATAATGGTCAGCCAAATAAAATTATAAAATAAATGTCTTTGAATTCCTTTTGTAGGCATAAAGATGTCATCATCAACCAAGGTAAACTGAAAGTCCTTTTTAAAAAATATTTGTCTTTTCTACATCAGTGAAATTTTTTATAATATTGACATTTTCATTCAGTGTACTTTATTAGCTCACAGCTTTAAAAAAAAAAAAGTACTTATTATAGTCTTTAAAGAAAATACCCAATTTTTATTGTAAGATATGTCATTTTTGTCTCAACCAGCAAAAATGTCAACCCGTGAAAAAAACAGTCAAGGTAAGAATAAGCTACACAGTTGGTCGCCTTCTAAGTTAATTTCTTCTTGGATCTCTTATTTGGCTTTTCATTGTTTATACTTCCTGTCCTCTTAATAAAGAAAATATGGTAATTTGAACTAGTGAATCCAACCACTTCTCTAAAAATCTTCTATGAGCTCTGAAGATTCAAGGTCAACAGTAGAAATAAGTATATTATTACAAAGAGGTATGAAATACTAAGGAGAATTTCACCCTTAAAAAGAAAAAAAAAAAAAAAAGGTATACTAAGAAAAAGCCATTTAAGGAGTTCCCATGGTGGTGCATTGGAAACGAATCCGACTAGGAACCATGAGGTTGTGGGTTCGATCCCTGGCCTCACTCAGTGGGTTAAGGATCCAGCGTTGCTGTGGGCTGTGGTGTAGGTCACAGATGTGGCTTGGATTCTGCGTTGTTGTGGCTGTGGTGTAGGCCAGAGCTGTAGCTCTGATTAGACCCCTAGCCTGGGAAGCTCTTTGTGCCTCAGGTGTGGCCCTAAAAGAAAGGAAAAAAGAAAAGCCATTTAAAAGATTTATAAGTTTTAATTTATTTTCCTGTCTTGCCAACTTCATTGCAAATAATCACCCATTTCTTAAAGCTAAGACTTAAAATATGAGTCTAGCAAATCCATTTCCTCTTAAAATTTTTCTTTTGTATTATTTGTAATTTCTGGCTACTTGCTGTTGTTGGCTTGTTCTGATCCAAAAAAGGAGAGCAGACTTTCTGTAAATGTGTATTTAATTTAATTGCCAAGTAGATAAGACTTACACATCAGTTTTACATTCTCCTTTGATTGCCTGCAAATCTAATTGAAGCATGCTGTTCTAAGTAAAAGCATGTTCTTTCAGTGCATGCTTTTTACAGCTCATTTCTATGCATCATAGTTATCTTTTGTTTTCTGCGCTAGTTATTATGGTAACCATATACAGTGTGGTTAAAATTTTTGTTAGAGATTTAACTCGATGTTTCTAGATTTTTACTTTCTTTGATTCTAGTAAGAAAAACATGTTCAATCTTCTTTGGATCGTTTGTTTTTATATGAAAATTCTAAAGTTGATTTTCGCCATTCTCTTTTTATTATATATTACTTTCTCTCTCCTTTAGAATTAAATATAGATTAAGTGATGGTTGAAATACCTTAAAGAAAAAAATGAAATTTTATTTACAAAAGCAATTCCTATTATATATATCAAAAAATTATGAGTGTTGGTTGGATAGAAACTACAAATTTCATTTGCCAAAGTAAATTATGAAGAAACATTGTCAACTCAGTGGGTTAAGGATCCAGCTTTGCCGTGAGCTGTGGTGTAGGTGGCAGACACGGCTCGGATCCCACGTTGCTGTGGCTCTGGTGTAGGCCAGTGGCTACAGCTCCGATTAGACCCTAGTCTGGGAATCGCCATATGCTGCAGGATCGGTCCTAGAAAAGGCAAAAAGACAAAAAAAAAAAAAAAAAAGGAACATTCAAAGAGGAGTAGATGTGTAGAAAAGAGTTTGGTTTTGGACAGTTACACTTGAGTTGTCTATACAGCTTAATCTACTTGTAGAGTTGTATAAATAGGCAACATAGTGTAGATATTTAAACACATGAGTTTTGGAATCGAGACTGATTTCACCATTGACCTTAATCTGATTAGTTCACTTTCTTTAAGTCTTTGTTTTCTCATCTATAATTGAGATAGTAATAAACCCTCAAAGGATTATTACAAAATTATAGATAATAAAGTGTTTAAACATAGTACTTGGCATATAGAACGAAGTAAATTTTAGTTACTAATATATATGACAGTAAAACTTCACACTCAAATATGTGGAGTTAAGATGAAAAGATGACCATTAAAAATACATTTCACAGTACATTTTCTTATACTTGAACTACTAATCTAAAATAGCTGTCATTTTTGGACAGTCTTTTAAAAATATGATTTATTAATTTCTTTAGCTCTTTTTTGACAGATGTGTGACTTGCTCTAAATCATCTGTTTTGAATAGAAAACAAGCCTATTTACATTTGGTACATATAGATGAGTGGAAGCAGAGAAAATTACCTGAGAGGTCTGTGTCCTGCAGGTACAGCAGAGAAGAGCAGTACATTGCACACCGTGATTAGCACTTAGACGGAAGGAAACCGTGGTTGAAAGCAGTAGGAGGTGGAATGAGATATACATGAGGCTCGGTGTGGGGAAAGGACATGTTTTACCACTAAGAAGAGGCTCTTACTAACTCAGATCCTTGTCTATACTCATATCCTTGAAGCTTAAGCCCCTTTCATTACTCTTTTCCCTAGGTCTGTTGGATTCTTTCCCATCACAAGATAAATAGACTTAGCACATCAAAATTAAAACTATGAATAATTTTTCCTGTAAGACTCTTTATTATTAGATGTAGTACTTAGGTCCTAGTACAATATTATTCATTTGATAAGGTTTTTTTTTGTTTTTGACTTGTTTTTTTCTGTCTTTTTAGGGCTGTTCCTGCAGCATACGGAGGTTTCTGAGCCAGGGGTCGAATCTGAGCTGTATCTGCTGGCCTATGCCACAGTCACAGCAATGCCAGATCCAAGCTGTCTGTGACCTACACCACAGCTCATGTTAACACCAGATCCTTAACCCACTGAGCAAGGCCAGGGATTGACCCTGCATCCTCAGGTACACTAGTCAGATTTGTTTCCGCTGAGCCACAGTGGGAACTCCTTTATTTATTTATTTATTATTTATTTTATTTTTTTTTTTAATTTTCCCACTGTACAGCAGGGGGTCAGGTTATCCTTAGATGTATACATTGCAGTTACAGTTTTTTCCCCCACCCTTTCTTCTGTTGCGACATGAGTATCTAGACATAGTTCTCAATGTATTTATTTATTTATTTATTTATGTAAACAAAAAACAATAAATAAATTTTCCTGCATTTTTATTCACAGTTAGAATTTACAGCATGGTGCTTGTAGCTTACTGGGCAGATTTTCTGTATATTTTAGCTTCCTCCAGAGAGAAAATACTGTTCATACTGAAAAAAAAAAAAAAAATCAGAATCCTACAAGGACCAAAATTATGAGTGTTGGTTGGATAGAAACTACAAATTTCATTTGCCAAAGTAAATTATGAAGAAACATTCTTTATCTGATAATAAAAATTTCCCTATGACTCTTGAGACCTTAGATCTCATTTTCTTCACATATACTTAATACTTAAACTAGACATCACTAAGTGCTTTCTAGAAGCTTTTTCTTGTAACAGACAGAAACTGGAGGACAGCCCCCCATACCTTCACTAACTCGTGTTTAATCTACATTTAAAGAATTCCAATGCAGGTTCTTTCGTTCAGGGCCTTGTGTTTTCTGACCTGTTGGCTCAAGGCATGTTCTGTCTTAAAACCTGATCACACCTGTGTAAACTGAGCATTGTGTTTGAAAGAATGGGTAAAATTTACCTGTAATAATACAGGATAGCAGTTCCTACTGACCCTGTCTCTTTATTTTGTTACCTACTGAGAGAAGGCATATTTTATCGCCTGCTGAGAGGGTGTGCATTTGGAAACAAACCAAAAAAGCCAAAGCCCTTAATTGAGCTACAGGTAGAATGTTTCTTTGTTGTTTCTGAGATGGTATCCGAAACTTTGCAATTCCAGAATTTAGGAGTTCCTGTCATGGTGCAGTGGTTAACGAATATGACTAGGAACCATGAGGTTGCGGGTTCGATCCCTGGCCTTGCTCAGTGGGCTGACGATCCGGCGGGTTGCTGTGAGCTGTGGTGTAGGTTGCAGACGAGGCTCGGATCCCTTCGGAAAATGAGGCCAAAGTCACATAGCTAGGAAGGAGTAAGGCTGTGGTTCAGATCCCAATCAGTCTTTTTCCAAAGCTCATGCTCTTTCCATTGTAGTGTATTGCCTCCCTCTTAGTCTCGGAAATTTTTTGCAGTGCCTAGATTATATACTTGGCCTCTAACAAATATACTGCCAGTTTACAGGCAGGAAAGGCATTTTCATCCTAACATGCATTGCCATTTCTATTTTATAGAAAAGTTTATGGGCACTAGATACATAGTTCCTCTTTTATTATTTTTTTAAAATTTCAACTCCCTTTTCATATGGTCGCTTTATTAAACTTACTCCAATAATCTTCTCACTGGATTTTTTTTTCTTTTTTCTTTTTTTTAATGGCTGCTCCTGCGGCATATGGAAGTTTCCGTGCCAGGGAATCAAATCAAAGCTGCAGCTGCAGGCCTACACCACAGCCACACCAGATCTAAGCTGCATCTGTGACCTATTCCACAGCTTGCAGCAACACCGGATACTTAACCCCCTGAGCAAGACCAGGGATCAAGCCCGCATCCTCGTGGACACTGTTGTGTTCTTAACCCACTGAGCTGTAATGGGAACACCAGTTCCTCTGTCTATACTATGTTGGTAAAGGGTCACTGCAGTATTCTGAACTGTCCTAGTAAAGGAGAGTACTTTTTTTCCTTTGATACTATCCCTAACCCATTCCTTTTGCTGGACATATAGTCTCTTTTAACTGGTAATAGAAACATCTATTAAATGTTTTATTTTTTCATTCAGAAAGCATTTATGCTATAGACCACTTATTGATCTTGGAAAAAAATTCCAAAGCACAGGATATCTCCTTTTAAGAATTTTTATTCTTAAAAAAAAAAAAAAAGGAGGAGGAGGAAAGCTACGTAACAAATTGACACCTATAAGAAAGTAAGCTATGCAAAAAAATGACAAGGAGATATGGATAAAGATGATTGCCAAAGGGAAATAGCTACAGATGACAGTCATTTAGTTATCATCAAAGTCCAGCTATGCTAAAACTCATCAGGAAGCAGAGCCCACTCTTAGATTCAGAAGAAATAAAGACATAACATCATGTGATGTTAAAACCATGGCGTGGGAGGTCTTAGCCTGTTCTTAGATCAAACCCTGAGCCCGAGCACATTGTGAGTAGTAATAAAAATAACTTGAACTTCTCACCCATAACAAGCACAGTTTTAAAAATCTAACTCTGAAGAAACACTTGGAGACATTCAGCAAATAATTTCTCTTTCCTCTTTCTTTCATGGTTTGCATTACATAAACTATTGAATTATTACGTACTCTTCTCCTTAGGTCATTTTTAGAGGTCCTAAGGTTGTAGAAGCCTCTGGTTGATGATCACTTTTTCCGTCTCTTTCTGATCCTATTTTTCATATCATGCTAGACAAGTTAGCTAGTTCTAGACACTACCTGTGCTTTTGTACTCAGTCCCTTTTAGGTGCTTTTCTTTTAGGTTTTAGTCCCTTTTCTCCTTCCCTTTTAGAAAAGTTCTTTTGTAAACATTTCACAACCACTATCAACATTCATTAAACCTGTCTATATATAGGTCGTGATGCTGGGGCCAGGGATGGATTGCTTTTTAAGACATAAGAAACAATCTCACTTAAGTGAAGTATTGTTTTCATTTGTAAAAAGTATAAAATGAATAGTGATTTGATTCTGGAGTTATCTTTTTAACATATTTAGTTTTAGACTGTTGCATTTTTGTTTGTTTGTTTTGTCTTTTTGCCTCTTCTAGAGCCGCTCCCCCGGCATATGGAGATTCCCAGGCTAGGGGTCGAATCGGAGCTGTAGCCACCAGCCTACACCAAAGCCACAGCAACTCGGGATCCGAGCCGCGTCTGCAACCTACACCACAGCTCACAGCAACGCCGGATCCTCAACCCACTGAGCGAGGCCAGGGCTCAAACCCGCAACCTCATGGTTCCTAGTCGGATTCGTTAACCACTGAGCCATGACGGGAACTCCTAGACTAACATTTTAAAGACAGTGCTAGGAAACACTTTTCCAGTTAGAAACATAGCTATAAACACAGAAGCATAAACATCTTTTATTTATATAAATCAGTAGTTGTTGGAGTTCCCGTTGTGGCTCAGTGGTTAACAAATCCAACTAGGAACCATGAGGTTGTGGGTTCCATCCCTGGCCTCGCTCAGTGGGTTGAGGATCCAGCATTGCCGTGAGCTGTGGATGTAGGTTGCAGATGCGGCTCAGATCCTGCATTGCTGTGGCTGTGGTGTAGGCTGGTGGCTACGGCTCCAATTAGACCCCTAGCCTGGGAACCTTCATATGCCACGGGAACCGGCCCTAGAAGAGGCAAAAAGACAAAAAAAATAAAAAATAAAATGTTCGTCTATCATAATTGAATTTAGTTGCTTAGACTCAAGACTGATGGTAGGCACAGTTGTGAAGTGAGAGAAGTTGGTCCTCTTTTCCTCCCAGCTCTGTTTACTGACCTGTGCAAAAGAGCTCTTAGTCTTTATCCCCGTCCTGATTTATGAAGATGTCTGACCCCTCTTCGTGGTATATTCTGAGGCCATGTGTTTTGTGTTAAATGTCAGTAGGTTGATCAGGTAGCCTGGTGGACATGGTTGTTGTCTATCCTGATAATCTTCTTTTCATCTGTCATGGAAAGTTCCATCACAAAATGATTTTCATTTGCATTTTTCCACCTCAGCTTTCCTGGCCTTCTTGTTGAAATATTTACAGATAATTGATATTTTAATTATGAAATACAGATAATTTATATTTTAATTATGAAACTTAGAGATAATTTATATTTTAATTATGAAAATAGTTATTCTCAGGAAAGTGACCAATGGTTTTTCCTCCAGTATTTTGGTTAGTTCATTAGACAAAAGTAAGTATATGTAATGAGAATAGAACTATAGCTATTTTTTATCTTGTTTTATTGTATCACTTTAATAATCCACTTTTCTATGACGTTCAGCAAATACATATCATTTTTTTTCCTTGTGTTTCAACAGAAGGAGAATATATTAAAATGTTTATGCGAGGTCGGCCAATCACAATGTTCATTCCTTCTGATGTTGACAACTATGACGACATCAGAACAGAACTGCCTCCTGAGAAGCTCAAACTGGAGTGGGTGTATCCTTTCCTGTCATGACAGCAAATCTGTTTGCTTCGTCTTTAGTTTAAGAAATATTTGTTTACCTAACTTCTATCAAAATTGTCTCTATACCCAAAAAAGTAAATGTAATAAACATAGCAAGATACTTAAGAAAGTAAAGAGATGTCATCTGTAACTCTTTCATATATTAAATATATTTTGCTATTAGCAATTCAGAACTACCAAAATTAATATCAGATAGGGTAAACACTGTTCTGTGAACATGGAGGCAGGTACTTTCGGTGTGGTAGAAAAGGCATCAGACTAGAAAGACTGGTGTTCGAGTCTTGGCTCTCCCACTTAGCCCTGCTTCCTTCACTTAAAAAAGAGGTTAATAACCCCTACCTCACAAGTCCATTATAAGAATTGAGTAAGAAAACGTCAGTTAAGCATCTTGTAACCTAGAAAGTAATGTGAATTGTTTTATTAAGAGTTCAGATTAGCAAGTGGATTCTAATTCCAGAATTAACTTCCTTACCACCAAACTTTAAAAAAAAAAAAATGAGTATATAAAACAGTATATAAAACAGAGCTCTCTTAATTTCACTTAGAAAGTCTTACTTTTCTTAGAACCTCTGAGAAACTCAGTTAAGTAGAAGGAAGCTAATAGTTTGAACTCTGCTCTTTGCCTCCAATCTCTTAAATCTACTTCCCCTACCCTTTGAATCATTCCCTCCTTTTGACAGAAATTAGCTTAAGAAAACTCACCAATCCTGTGATTCTTTTTGCACAACTTTTTTAGCGGACACTGCCAGGATGAGACAATGCCTGGCTGTCTCTTATTCATCTTAGGGCAAGAATAAATGTCACTTTTTCAGATTGCTCTTTTGATCTCTATCTCTTCATTTTTCTTTCCTCAGATAGCTCTTTTGATATCTTTGTTTCCATTTTTTTGTTTTAAAAATTAGTTTTGGGGGTGTTTTTGTTTTTGTTTTGTTGTTTGTTTTGGGGGGGGTGGTTTTGGGCCGTCCCTGAGGCATGCAGAAGTTCCTGGGCCAGATATCGAACCTGTGCCACAACAGTGACAAAGCCAGGTCCTTAACCTGTTAGGCCATCAGGGAACTCCTTCTCCCTCCATTTAAATTATATCCTCCTTTTATGCTTTCTCCTAGCATCCTGTTGTTTTTCTTCCAATAATTTCTAATGATATATTTGGGTTAATTTTTGTCACCTTTGCAAAAGCTTTAACTCCAGGGACATGGACCCTACATTTGTTTTGTTCAGAACTCTGTGTTCATTTCTGTGCCTGACACACATTAGGAGCTCAAGATATGTTTATTTGTTGAATGCAGAAACTAAGATTGAAGCATATTAAAAGTCTCAAGTTTACACAAGGGCTAGTGGCAGGACATGAGTTTTCTAGTTCCAGTCTGGTCCTTTTCCTTATACCTTCCTATTTTCCCTCAGTATCCATGAAAAATTTGTTCATTTATCACTTTGAAAAGTATGTTGATTAAAAACCTTGACTCTTTCTTTTAAGATATGGTTATCGTGGAAAGGACTGTCGGGCTAATGTTTACCTTCTTCCTACTGGGGAAATTGTTTATTTCATAGCATCAGTAGTAGTACTATTTAATTATGAGGAGAGAACTCAACGACACTACCTGGGTCATACAGACTGTGTGAAATGGTTGGTATCCTCTTAACATTTGTTCATTTTTTAATTTCATGTTCTTACTTGTGTATTTTTTTAAATATGGGTTTTTATTAAAAATGGTTTCTTAAGGAAAACTCAGAACATAAGGATATTATGGGCATTGTTAAGAATATGTTTTAAAAGAAAGAAAAGACTTAAAGGTCTCCAAAATGGTTGATGTGGTATTTGCAGCAGTAAAACATAGCACCTATAAATCTCAGTTGGGACTTCTTCTGTTTTCTGTGATCTTTTATAGTCTTTTCCTCTGGCCTATAACACCAAATACATGTGGGCCAGACTAGTCAGTGATTATTGGTTTCTAAATATTTAATGAGGGTTTACTTTATTAGATAAATTTTGGAAGTGAGGATTTTGGGCAGTGGAGGAAGAAATCATGGCTGAATAGGATCAAAGTATCCCATAGGGTGTCAAACTGTAAAAAATGTGAGAACTCTTTTTATATGCTTAGGCATGTTTATAAATTACTCAATTAATTTTACTCCTTCTTAGCTTCAATTATTTGTTGCTTAAATTCATTATTTTCCAGTATTTAAAAGCTTATCTTCTCTGTCCTATTCTGGCAGCTGTATCTTTATCTAGAAAAAATTACTCTAATATATGTTAGACCATTAAAATATTATAGATATTAAACTTTTAGAGTTGACTAAAATACCGAGTGTTTTACCAGAACAATAATATATGTACAGTTATTGACGAGATCATTCGTGATAGTAAAGATTGGAAGTAACCTAAATATCTTGTAGCTGGGACTAGTGACACTGTGGTGCACCTATAGGTTACCATGCAGCTATAAAGCAAGAATGAGGAAGGTCTTTGTGTATTGCTATGGAAAGATCCCTAAGATACACTCCTAGGTACAGAATTTAAAGAAAGGGGAAAATGTGTGGTATACTACCATTTGTGTAAAAGGAGGTAGAAAATAAATGTTTATCTGGGCTTCCACTTATGTAAAAATTTTCCAGAATTATTAATAAAAAGAAACTGATCACAGTGATTAATCAGGGTTGCAGGTAGTGAAGTAGATGAGATTTTAGCAGATGGGGCAGGGTAAGAAAGACACATTTTCAATATGTCTTTTTATAGCTTTTGACATTTGAACCATGCACATATATTTCCTAATATAGCAATTTTACTTTTTAAAATGTGTTTTAAAAGATTTGCATTAAATATGGCAAAATGTTAATATTAGATTTTTAATATAATGGACCTCAATAGAGGACTTAAACTATTTAAGAGAAAATAGGATTAAAGAAATATACTGACAAATTCTAGCCTCCCTAGCAGTCAGAGAAATTAAAATGATACCATTTATACCAATTAAATTATCAAGGCATTCTAAAAGATATAGGGAAATTGTAGTGAAACTTTTAAAACACTTTTATTTATTTATAGCAGTTAAAATGATAACCACTTTTCTGGAGAGTAATGAGCAATACATACCAAGAACAAAAAATTTATATTCTCACTTTTTTGGGGGGTGGCTCTCTTTAGGGCTGTACCTGCGGCATATGGAAATACCCAGGCTAGAAATCACATCGGAGCTGCAGCTCCTGACCTATGCCACAGCCACAGCAACACAGGATCCGAACAATGTCTGCAATCGACACCGCAGCTCACAGCAGTGCCGGATCCTTAATTCACTGAGCAAGCCCAGGGATTGAACCTGCATCCTCATGAATACTAGTTGGGTTTGTTGCCACTGAGCCACAATGAGAACTCCCCTATGTTCTCACTTTGAGCTTACCCCTTGGTTGCAAGATGTAGAAGGATTCTAGATATGGACAGGAAGACGTCTTCTTAAAAATCTTGGTTATCACTGGTATGTTTGTCACGAGAAATGTGAACATAAATGTTGTGCCATTTTCAATTTGTACTTAAAAGTTCCTTGCCAGAGTTTGACTTAGAAGAGATTAGCATTAAGAACTAATTAAAGGCATTCCCTGGTGGCCTAGCAATTAAGGATTTGATGTGTTCCTTTGTAGAAAAATAGAAATGGCAGAAGAGCTTTTAAGTCAATAATATGTGTAAAGATTATGTAGCAAAATGGGAAAGTGCTTATGTTTTAATAAAGTAAAATTACATGATGCACTATTGCACCTTTACTGTAGTAGAACTGTGTGAATATTTATTCCTAGGTGCAGGACTAGAAAGGAACTTGAACAAATGAAAACAGTTTATCATACCACAATAATATTTGAGTAAATATTTTCTTCAAATTTAGTGTTCCAGTCATTTATTCAGTTTAACAAAGGAAGAAGAGGTACAGCTCAAAACTTAGAAAAGAAGTTCCCGTTGTGGACAGTGGTTAACAAATCTGACTAGGAACCATGAGGTTGCAGGTTCCATCCCTGGCCTTGCTCAGTGGGTTAAGGATCCGTAGTTGCCGTGAGCTGTGGTGTAGGTCACAGATGAGACTTGGATCTGGCGTTGCTGTGGCTGTGGCGTAGGCCGGCAGCTACAGCTCCGATTCGACCCCTAGCCTGGGAACCTCCATGTGCCGTGAGAGCGGCCCTAAAAAGAAAAAAAAAAAAAACAAAAAAAAACTTAGAAAAGAAATCCTTTAGGTAATTGATGGCTATTTGATTTGCTGAAGAAAATTTTAAAAAATTAGTCACGGTGAGATTTTTTTTTAATGATTAAAAATGACTTGAAAAATACACTGAGGCATAGATCTGCAGTTTTACATCTTTCTTATATTTAAAATTGTTGTTAATACCACTTTCTAGCCTTGCTATACATCCTGACAAAATTAGGATTGCAACTGGACAGATAGCTGGAGTGGATAAGGATGGAAGGGTGAGTGGCACAATTTTATGCATTCTGTACCTAGTGATACTGCATTAGAATAGAATTTATTATAATTTTAAGCACAGCTCTTTTTTAAAAATTCTTTTAAAACTGTTAAGAGATTTCTAGTGTAAGCAGGGGAAAAGGAATGTGTTCTCCCTAAAGACACTATTTACTTATAAAAATGAGAGAACTGAGCTTGTTAAAGTTTTTGTTAACCATAGAATAAGTTATCAGTGTTTTCCTAGGAGGTAACTATAATTTCCCTGAATTGATAGACCCCTTGATTTTATATGTGACCAGAATTGATTACCCTTAAATTTTTTCAGTTATTATTAAATACTATTAAATTGGCTTACATTTTAAAAATCCCCTATTTGTAAGGTTCAACAGTGAATATTAATAACTGATTAGCTTATATATGACTGTACTCATGACATTCTGTGGCTTCTGTTTCTTTAAAGAAAAGGAGTTGAAGGTGTTATATTGGATGACTTTTAAGACCCTTCCTGTTCTAAAGTCTATTTAAGGACCATTTCCTTAGCAGTTTATTGGACAGTGATTTTTTTAAAAGTCTGATTTTCTCAGGAATGAAAGTAATGCTAAAAGCAGAATTTCCAGAGCAAATTTGCTGGAGTTAGAATCCTGACTCCACCTTTTAATAGCTGGATGTCTATGGGCGAGTTATTTAAATCTCTTTCAATTTCCTTGTCTGTTAAGTGGTGGTTATAATAGCATATAACCCATAGGTCTATGAGAGTTAAATAAATTAATACATGTGATGTACTTAAAATAGTATATAGCACATAGTAAATACTCAAATAATATACATATCTTTTTTGTTATTTCCTTATTTTCATAGTATAAGAAGAAAATACCTGCTCAGGATTCTTTGAGGGCTGTGTGTAAATGTAATAGCTATCTTTTATTAGGTGTTTAAGACGACGAGCAGTTCTTGTGGTAGTGATATTTATTTTCATCTTCCTAAATACTAGTGAAGTCCTACTATCTTGTGTTTTCCCCCTTGTTTTTTCAGCCTTTGCAACCCCATGTTAGAGTGTGGGATTCAGTTAGTCTATCTACACTGCAGATTATTGGACTTGGAACTTTTGAGCGTGGAGTTGGATGCCTGGATTTTTCAAAAGCAGTAAGTAACAGTTTTTAAAGTGGTAAGCCAACTGCACAAAGATGCCAAAAAAGAAGTTAAGCTCATTTGTGTGTGTATATGTGTGCGTGTTCATAGAAAGTGATAGCTCTGAATTGGAAAACGAGTTGTTAGCTGTTGCTTATCAGAGGGCAGCATTTTAACCTAAGTACTGAAGTACTTTTTGGTTTAGATAGGATCCAGGATATTACACTTAATTATACTTATTTTGTTCTGTCCTGAAATAGGATTCCAGTGTAAGAGCAGGAAATAGAGGAATACATATGTGTAGCATAGTTCAGTTGAAACAAGCAAAGAGATGTGCTTTTGCTTATACTTGAAATCTGTTTCATTTTAAAAATTCATGAGCATAGAACTTGGCCAATTCTGCACAATTAATCACCTTTTCCTAAAGTCATGTTGGAGCAAAAAAAAAGACCTTTGTATTCACTGAAATCATGAATTATTTTGGTTCTGAATTTATGATAACATGATTTTAAATTTAAGTTTAAAATTCTGTGTATAGACATCTTACCTAAGCCTTAAGGCTTTATTCTGGGGGAAATAAGATGTTACTCCTTTAAGCATTTTATTTATTCTTGAATTATATGTAATTATTATAGAGCATACAGGAGAACTTCTATATTTTCAGATCCATAATTTTTAGTTTCAACTACAAATATCCCTCCAGATTGTATTGGGCCTTGTTCATGCTTTAGAATGTATTTATGTATTTGCGTTATCTCTTCAGTTCCTAGCTATCAGCAGCTATATTGTGGATTATGGGTGTTTTGTGGGACATGGAGGAGGAAGGGACAATTTTAGAGCAGACAGATAAATTTGAATGGATATAGGAACTTTACTAGCTTGAAGGCACTGAATGTCAAGGGGTCTGATGAGTCATGAATTGGGAGAAAGGCATTTAGATAAGAGGACAGAAGGGAAATACATTTACTGCCTTTTCTTTTAACCCCCTAGTATGTCTGTAGCAAGAACTGCTGTGATTTTGTTGATGCCATTGTTACAGTATTAAGACTGCCTTGGATTGTCTCATACTCTTAATTTTTTCTAGTTTAGGTACTCATTCCAATATTGAATGAAAGAAAAATAAAGAGTAAGCTCTGCCCTTCCTCAGTACCTCACACTCATCACCACAATATTTCTTGGTTCCATGGACATCATAAGGCATATACCACAAATTCTGCTAAAAAAATTAATCTTTTAGTATCATCCACAGTTCTTTTTTCCTAAACTAGGAAGCATAAATTATGTGAATGAAAAATAGTTTCAGGAATATAGATAGGAACTTAGTTATGTTTTTGTTTATCTTGTTTATTCATGTTAATTAAATCAAGCATATTATGGAAAATTGAAATTGGCATACTTTAAAATAGCCATTAATTTTAGCTTGTTCCATCAAATTAGCAAAATTTAGAAGCAAAGTTATGAAATTATATACATTTCACATCAACTTTAAGGAAAATACATTAAATATAGGAAGCATGAAGGAAGCATAAGGTGCAGAAGGGACTAGAGTATCCTCAGAATTCATTATTTGCAAATGAAGATCAACCTAAGGGGAAAAATTTAAATAGAAATTTTTTAAGAATATTATATTTCTAAAAATACAGTCTTAATGTATTTATTAAACTTAAGGAACTGTGAGTTTAAAGGATTTCAGATTATCTTAATGGTGGCAATTTTAATAATATGGTATTTCTTCTTAGCATTACCTAAAAATTTTTTAATGCCTTATTTAAACTGACTTTTCTTTAGGATTCAGGTGTTCATTTATGTGTTATCGATGACTCCAATGAGCACATGCTTACTGTATGGGATTGGCAGAAAAAATCAAAAGGAGCAGAAATAAAGGTAAAAAAAGATCTTAATTGGGAATTATAGAATACTTTTTTTTGGCAGATCCTTGGAAATATATTGTATATCCTTAGGGTGCAAGAATGCACCAACTGGCCAAATTTATCAGATTTATTGATTTGTCATCATTTTTATGGTAGTCTTAGGATAAAAGTCTAGCAGCTTCACCCAGTTTTAGTAATATTTCAAATACATTGTACTACTGAAGTGCCAAGCGAATGGATGTCTGATCTCAAAATTAAGACTGAATATTTTACTTGGCTTCTTCATTAACAAAATGTGTTATTTTATTCGATCTTGAAAGCTTAAAAAATCAGTTCCCTAGTGGCTCAGTAGTGGGTTAAGGATCCAACATTGTCTTTGCTGGGGCACAGCCCCTCCCAACAATCCTCCCCCCCCAAAAAAGCTTAAAAAATCTAAAGGAAAAAGTCAACCTCAGGGATATGGCTGACTTAAATGAAAAGCGTATATGAGTTTTTTGCTCTTATTTATGTCTGTAGGATTATTACATAAAATGCAACCGCCTTTATAGTTGTCATAGAATGTTGTTAATCCTTTTCTGTGGATCAGGCTATAACTTGTAAGAGAGGATTGAGGTTAGCATTGCTACTTCATCCATGTGGGTCAGAAATGGCCTCCTTCTGACAGGCTTTCAGATGGATTCAGTGTGACAGGATGACTTAAAAAAGCCTATAACATATTTGCTGCATTCTTAAATAACATCATATTCCTCTTCAGTTGTTCTCTCTTTTAGTTTTATTTGTATAAGCTTCAAGCTTTCGGCCATTGTATAAAAAGAGGTTGTTTCTTTTAAGTAGTGTAAATTAATCTTTTGAAAGAAGTAGAGTAGATTTGATTGTACTTGAACATAAGGTGTCAGGACACCTCACACTTTACAAAGTATAAATGAAGGTAGACTGTCTTTCGGCCGTCATTTACAGTAATTTAACATTGAAACATAGGGACATTACACCAAAGTGAAGTATGTGGATTTTGGGCCTTTGTAATGTAAGCTGCCAGATGAAGTCTTAGGATTTTCCTCCTCCTAGCCACTCCTTGGTCTCCTTTCCAGAACCTCCATTGTTGGTGTTCCCCAGAGTTACATCCCATGTCTTCCACTGATACCACATGCTGCTCCCATTGCTCCCATGGTCTTAGTTACTGCCTGCTTGTCCCACATCAGCTACCTCCCGCCCAGATCGCTCTCACTGATTTCAACCTGTATTTCTTGTTGCTGCTGGGTATCTTGAGTGCCCCAATCTGCAGTCATAAGCAACATATGTTGAACATATTCCTTAACCCTCAACCATTTATGCCTCTCAGTGACTGACGTCAGATTCCACTTAGCTGCCCACGCTAGAAATTTGGGCATCATTTATGACTCCTTTTTGCTCACTTTTCACATCCATTCAGTCAGTAAGTTCTTACAACTCTGTATCCCAAATGTCTTTATTAGAACTCTTTCATTGCAAATAACTTCAAAACAGTGAAAGCAGACTTAAAGGTAATTTATTGACTCATAATAGGAAGGAAAAGAAAACCTCTAGTAAAGGTCAGAGAGGGATTTTGCCTCAGGAATGACTTATTTAGGGACTGGATCACTGATTCTCTCTCCTCTTAGCATCTCCCTATGTGTTGACCTTATTCTATACTTGTACAGATGCACTCTAGCCTTGCTTAAGTCACAAAAATTTGAGGAGTTAATACATTACATGTTAATTTATGTAAATTTAAAATTCAGTAAGGCAACTTCAAAACCTTGTGGACAGAAATTAAAGAAGTATTATACAATAATAATGAATAGAAGACAGTATCGTAAAGATGTTCCTTCTCTGCGTATTGCTCTGTGCATTCAACATGGTCAAAATCCCAGCATGGTACTTACAGAAGTTGACAAGCTGAATATATTTGGAGATATGACTGGGTAAGAGTACACAAAATCTCTAAGGTTGGTGATGATGTAAAGTAACTATAACTCTCATTTACTACTTCTGCTCCTGTGAATTGGTATAGCTCTTTTGGAAAACGGTTTGATAGTACCTAGTAAAGTTGAACACATGCACACGCATCCTCTCTGACCCATCCTGTTCCACTCTCAGGTATAAACACAAAAGAAGTATGTATACATATATGTTGACCAAAAGGGCAAGAAATCAAAAATAATGGAAGCAAAAAAAAAGGAAAATTACTGAAATGCCCATCAATAAGAAAAAGGATAAATCAATAACGTGGTCTTTCCGCATAAAGGAATACTATACAGCAATTAGAACAATCAAATGACAGTATATGTACCAACATGAAGTGAGTCTCACAAATCTAGTGTTGGTAAAATAAACCAGTCACAAAGGCGTACAGTATGGATGATTCCATTTAAACAAAACAGACAAAGCTAATCTTTGCTGATGCAAATGAGGATCATGCCTAGTTCAGCAGGGGAAGGGAATAGTGAGTAGAAAGGGGTTCTGGGTGTTTCTGGGATGTTAGTAATGTTCTCTCGAATGCTGTACAGAGGTGTGTTCAATTTGTGAAAATTTATCAAGCTATGTACTTAGGATTTGTGAACTTCTGATAATATAGTATATACATCAGTAAAAAGTTAAAATATCCGGAGTTCCCGTCATGGCGCAGTGGTTAACGAATCCGACTAGGAACCATGAGGTTGCAGGTTCGGTCCCTGCCCTCGCTCAGTGGGTTAAGGATCCAGCATTGCCGTGAGCTGTGGTGTAGGTTGCAGACGCAGCTCGGATCCAGCGTTGCTGTGGCTCTGGCGTAGGCCAGTGGCTGCAGCTCCGATTCAACCCCTAGCTTGGGAACCTCCATATGCCGCAGGAATGGCCCAAAGAAATAGCAAAAAAAAAAAAGACCAAAAAAAAAGTTAAAATATCCTGTAAGGCTACACTCATACCCAAAGTGACTTATATTCATAGATTACTTCAGTTTGAGATACAAACTGAATACCTTACCACTAGAACCATGAATTTATATACTTGAGAATATTTATAGTTAGTTATAATCCTTGATCAATTTAGCATAAGGTCCAGCTATTTAGTGGTTTCCCTTTTGTCTGTGTAAAAACTAAGGACTGTTAAATCAGTTTTTAGGCATTCCTGTTGTGAGTCAATGGTAACAGACCCCATAGTATCCATGAGAACACGGGTTCGATCCCTGGCCCCGCTCAGTGGGTTAAGTATCCAGTGTTGTGTGAGCTGCAGTGTAGGTCACAGACGGTATAGGTCTGGTATTGCTGTGGCTGTGGTGTAAGCCAGCAGCTACACCTCCAGTTTGATCCCTAGCCTGGGAACTCCCATATGCCATGGGTGCAGCCCCAAAGAGACCAAAAAAAAAAAAAAAAAATCAGTTTTTAAAGACAACATCATTCTGGAAGAGAGAGAACTGATTTTGCTTTGTTATTTATGTTATATATATTGTTACACATTATCTTTTCTCTTTTTTCTTCGAGTTTGATTGAAAGATAATTGGCATAACAGCCCTGTATAGGTTTAAAGTGTACAGCATAATTATTTGTTGTGCACACATCATGAAATGATTATCACAGGAAGTTTTGTGAACATCCATCTTTTTATACAGATAGAAAATTAAATAGAAAAAAATGTCTTTTTCCTTGTGATGAGAACTCTTAGGATTTATTCTCTTAACAAGCTTCATACATAAATACAGCAGTGTAATAATATTTATTATATCCCTAGTACTTATTTATCTTATAACTAGAAGTTTGTACCTTTTGATTGCCTTTATCCTAACCCTCTTCTCCCCAACCTCCGCCTCTGGTAACCACAAATCTGGTCTCTTTTTCTGAGTTTGTTTTTGAAGTAAAATTGACCTACAGTTCTCCGTTAGTTCCTTTTACACAACAGAGTGATTCAGTATATCTATACATTTCAAAATGATCTCTGCAATGTCTAGTTAAGATCTGCCACCATACAAAGACAGTATATAAGTATTGACTATATTCACCACACTTAGATTTCATACCCATGACTCATTTATTTTGTAACTAGAAGTTTGTGCTTCTTACTCTCTGTCACCTATTTATCTCTTCCCCGACTCCTCTCTCCTCTGGCAACCACCTATTTATTCTCTGTATCTGTGACTCTGCTTCTGTTTTGTTAGGTTTGTTCATTTGTTTTGTTTTTTTAAATTCCACATATAAGTGAAAGCACAAAGTACTGATCTTTTTTTGACTTATTTCGCTTAGAATAATACCCTCCAGATTTATTCATGTTGTACAAATGGCAAGATTGCATTCTTTTTCTTTTCTTTTTTTTTACTATCTTAGTAACATTCCATTGTTAACTTTATCCATCTTCTTTATCCATTCATCTATCGATGTGCACTTAGGTTGCTTCTATATCTTGACTATTGGAAGGTAATGCTGCAGTGAACATAGGGATGCATATGTCTTTTCAAAGTAGCACATTATTTTTGAAGTTTACTTTGATCTGTTAGGTGGATAAAATTCTATACTAATTATTGTGTACAATTACACAAGAAAAGATACTGTCCTTTTCCTTCATCTTATAACCTGAATTCTAACTAAGGAGGAAACATTTAGAAATATATACTATTTTTAGGAGTTCCCATCGTGGCTCAGTGGTTAACAAATCCAACTGGGAACCGTGAGGTTGCGGGTTCCATCCCTGGCCTCGCTCAGTGGATTAAGGATCCGGCGTTGCCGTGAACTGTGGTGTAGGTTGCAGACGTGGCTTGGATCTGGTGTTGCTGTGGCTTTGGCGTAGGCCAGCGGCTATAGCTCCAATTAGACCCCTAGCCTGGGAACCTCCATATGCCATGGGAGTGGCCCGAGAAAAGGCAAAAAGACAAAAATATATATATGTGTGTGTATATATATATATATACACACACATACTATTTTTAAAATATCTTCAGTTCAGTTATGTCAGTGAAAAAACTGTATTTGTAATTCCTTTGTGACTTTCCTGATTGATTGCTTCCTTTCTCATTTTAGTTCTTTTAAACTCCTGTCTTTCCTAGGATTTTTTTAATTTTTTATTATGATTTTATTATATTTTAATAGTTATTTCCCCAATACAGTTTTTTTTTCTATTGTACAGCATGGTGACCCAGTTACACATACATGTACACATTCTATTTTCACACATTATCATGTTCCATTATAAATGACTAAACATAGTTTTCAGTGCTGCACAGCAGGATCTCATTGCTAATCCACTCCAAAGGCAATGGTTTGTATCTATTAACCCCAAACACCGCATTCATCCCACTCCCTCCCCCTCCCCCTTGGCAACCACAAGTCTATTCTGCAAGTCCATGATTTTCCTTCCTGCGAAAGGTTCATTTGTGCCTTATATTAGATTCCAGATATAAGTGCTGTCATATGGTATTTGTCTTTCTCTTTCTGACTTACTTCACTCAGTATGAGAGTCTCTAGTTCCATCCATGTTGCTACAAATGCCATTATTTCATTCTTTA
This sequence comes from Sus scrofa, assembly GCF_054392235.1. Taxonomy (NCBI): domain Eukaryota; kingdom Metazoa; phylum Chordata; class Mammalia; order Artiodactyla; family Suidae; genus Sus; species Sus scrofa. The sequence goes on along the minus strand of NC_139385.1, from coordinate 110,250,121 downwards.
TTATGGCCGAGTAGTATTCCTTTGTGTATACATACCACATTTTCCTAATCCAACCATCTGTTGATGGACATATGGGTTGTTTCCATGTCTTGGCTATTGTGAATAGAGCTGCAATGAACATGTGGGTGCATATGTCTTTTTTTAAGGAAAGCTTTGTCCGCATATATGCCCAAGAGTGGGATTGCTGGGTCATATGGTAGTTCTATGTATACATTTCTAAGGTATCTCCATACTGTTCTCCATAGTGGCTGTACCAGCTTACATTCCCACCAACAGTGCAAGAGGGTTCCCTTTTCCTCCATACCCCCTCCAACATTTATTTGTGGACTTATTAATGATGGCCATTCTGACTGGTATGAGGTGGTGTCTTGTCATTTTGATTTGCATTTCTCTAATAATCAGGGATGTTGAGCATTTTTTCATGTGCTTGTTGGCCATCTGTACATCTTCCTTGGAAAAATGTCTGTTCAAGTCTTTTTCAATTGGGTTTTTGGCTTTTTTGCTCTTGAGTTGTACAAATTGCTTGTATATTCTAGAGATTAAGTCCTTGTCCATTGCATCGTTTGAAACTATTTTCTCCCATTCTGTAAGTTGTCTTTTTGTTTTCTTTTTGGTTTCCTTTGCTGTGCAAAAGCTTGTCAGTTTGATGAGGTCCCATGGGTTTATTTTTGCTCTTATTTCTATTGCTTTGGGAGACTAACATGAGAAAATATTCATAAGGTTGATGTCAGAGAATGTTTTACCTATGTTCTCTTCCAGGAGTTTGATGGTGTCTTGTCTTATATTTAAGTCTAAGCCATTTTGAGTTTATTTTGGTGCATGGTGTGAGGGTGTGTTCTAGTTTCATTGCTTTGCATGCAGCTGTCCAGGTTTCCCAGAAATGCTTGCTGAATAAAGTGTTTCTTTCCCATTTAATGTTCTTGCCGCCTTTGTCAAAGATTAATTGACCATTGGTGTCAGGGTTTATTTCTGGGTTCTCTATTCTGTTCCATTGGTCTGTCTGTCTGTTTTGGTACCAGTACCACACTGTCTTGATGACTGTGGCTGTGTAATATTGCCTGAAGTCAGGGAGAGTTATGCCTCCTGCTTAGTTTTTGTTCTTCAGAATTGCTTTGGCAATTCTGGGTCTTTTGTGGTTCCATATAAATTTTTGGATTGTTTGTTCTGGTTCTGTGAAAAATGTCATGGGTAATTTGATAGGCATTGCATTGAATCTGTAGACTGCTTTGGGTAGTATGGCCATTTTTACAGTATTAATTTTTCCAACCCAGGAGCATGGAATATCTTTCCATTTCTTTACATCTTCTTTAATTTTCTTGATTAGTGTTTTATAGTTCTCAGCATATAAGTCCTTTGCCTCCTTGGTCAGGTGTATTCCCAGATATTTGATTTTTTGGGGTGCAATTTTAGTAGGTATTATATTTCTGTATTCCTTTTCTAATATTTCATTGTTAGTATACAGAAATGTGACTGATTTCTGGATGTTAATTTTATATCCTGCTACTTTGCTGAATTTGTTGATCAGTTTGAGTAGTTTTGGGGTTGAGTTCTTAGGGTTTTCTATATATAGTATCTTGTCCTCTGTATACAGTGGCAGTTTTCCCTCTTCTCTTCCTATTTGGATGCCTTTTATTAATTTTGTTTGTCTAATTGCTGTGGCTAGGACTTCCAGTACTATGTTGAATAACAGTGGTGATAGTGGACATCCTTGTCTTGTTCCAGATTTTAGTGGAAAGGCTTTCAGCTTTTCTCCATTGAGTATTACATTTGCTGTGGGTTTGTCATAAATGGCTTTGATTATGTTAAGGTATGTTCCCTCTGTACCCACTTTGGTAAGAGTTTTTGTCATGAATGGAATGTTGGACTTTGTCAAATGCTTTTTCTGCATCTATTGAGATGATCATGTGATTTTTGACTTTTGTTAACGTGGTGTATGAGGTTGATTGATTTGCATATGTTGAACCATCCTTATGCACCTGGGATGAATCCCACCTGGTCGTGGTATATGATTTTTTTATATGCTGTTGGATTCGAATGGCTAAAATTTTGTTGAGAATTTTTGCGTTTATATTCATCAAAGATATTGGCCTGTAACATACAAAGAGGAACTTATACCCATTTTCCTTAAACTTTTTCAAAAGGTTGAAGAAAAAGGAACACTCCCAAAGACATTCTGTGACTCCGCCATTACCCTAATTCCAAAACCAGACGAAGATTTCCTAGGTTTTTTTGAGGAAAGGGCATAAAAGCTCTTGGTTTTTTGGTTTTTCATTCTGTAGGATTCATTGGTGATCATTTTGTATCTTCTTTTTAAGCCTTCAGCCTGAGGATGAATCTCTAAATCAGTAATATTTTCTTGAATGAATGGTTAATAATAATAGTATAAAGAAAGATAAAATTGGTGGGTTTTTGAAGACCAAACTGGCAGTGTCCTTAAGACAGAATGTACATTGCTATTTCATTTCCTAGTTTTTGTTTTTGTTTTTGTTTTGGCCACCGCCCACTGGGGAATCTCAGTTCCCAGACCGGAGATTAAACCCAGGCTGTGGTGATGAAAGCACCATGTCCTAACCACTAGATCACCAGGGAAATCCTTCATTTGATAGTTTGGTGTCCTTTTCCTTGAATGTGCAAGAAGTTAAAACAATCTAAAACTGAAATTCTTATAAATGTCTTCCTAGTGAAGAGTTACTATATATAGATAGCATGAAAGATAGTAGAATAAAGACATCAAATTTAAATCATTATTCTAAAAATTTGTTACTAAAATTTATTTTTTCATTTTTTAAGTTTTTTGTTGAAGTATAGTTAATTTACAATGTTGTGATATTTTCTGCTGTGCAACAAAGTGATTTAGTCGTATATGTACACACATCCATTCTGTTTCAGATTCTTCTCCCATATATATCCTAACAGAATATTGGGTAGATTTCCCTGTACTATACAGCAGATACCTGTTGGTCAGTCATTCCATATACCGTAGTGTGCATATGCCAATCACAAACCCCTAGTCCATCCCTCCCACCACCACCTGTCCCCTTTGGTAGCCCTAAGTTTGTTTTCAAAGTCTGTGAGTCTGTTTCTGTTCTGCAGATAAGTTCATTTGTATCCTTTTTTTTAGATTCCACAGGTAAGTGGTAGCATATGATGTTTGTCTTTCACTAATTTCACTTAATATGATAATCTCTAGGTCCATACATTTTCCTACAGATGGCATTATGTCGTGCTTTTTTATGGCTGAGTAGTATTCCATTGTATGTATATGTGTGTGTGTGTATAAAAAATTTTTAGGGGAAGAGATCTTGGGGGAAAAAAGGCATTTCCTTAAAATTTTTCCCCATCTTTGATTATCAGTACCTATAATTGTCACTTAATGGAGATAAGGACATAACATTCATCTAATGCTTTCTTTCTCTTTCTGCAGACAACAAATGAAGTCGTTTTGGCTGTGGAATTCCATCCAACAGATGCAAATACCATAATAACATGTGGTAAATCTCATATTTTTTTCTGGACCTGGAGTGGCAATTCACTAACAAGAAAACAGGGAGTTTTTGGGGTAAGGATCAGAATGTTATAACTTCATTATAAAACTTTAGTTTTTTAATTGTTGGGTAAGCACAAAGTCATCATGCCAAAGGGAGAATTGAAAATTCTCATTGTTTCATTGTAGAAATATGAAAAACCAAAATTTGTGCAGTGTTTAGCATTCTTGGGGAATGGAGATGTGCTTACTGGAGACTCAGGTGGAATCATACTTATATGGAACAAAACTACTGTAGAACCCACACCTGGGAAAGGGCCAAAAGGTACAGTATTCTCATATTAAAATCCTTATTTTTAATTTGCACATGCTGCTGTTTTAGTCCCATCTCTCACCCAGACCAGGGAGAGCAAACTGCAGGGAAATGGTATGAGTCACTAACACAGGTTTTGTTTTTAAGGTTTGTTTGGCTGCACTTGCAGCATGCAGTTCTCAGGCTAGGGGTCGAACCCAAGCCACAGCAGTGATAGTACCTAATCCTTAACTCTAGACCACTAAGGAACTCCTCTTTTTAAGGATCTTGATGATAGTTTTTTAAATTTTATTTTTTTTTATTTTTATTTTTTTTGTCTTTTCTAGGGCCGCACCCACAGCATATGAAGGTTCCCAGGCTATGGGTCTAGTTGGAGCTGCAGCCGCTGGCCTACACCAGAGCCACCACAATGCAGGATCCAAGCTGCGTCTGCAACCCACACCACAGCTCACAGCAACGATGGATCCTTAACCCACCGAGCGAGGCCAGGGATTGAACCTGCAACCTCACGCTTCCTAGTCAGATATGTTACCACCAAGCCACAACAGGAACTCCAGATAGTTTTTTTTAATCAGATTATTTACTTATTTATGAAGCATATATAACCTGCTTTTGACTACACTACACCTTTCCTTACAGGTGGTAATACAAAATAATTAGGTGATACAGATACATGCTAATTTAAACACTGTAAAGATTTAAAAGAAATCATCCAAATCTTCAGTGTTTTGTGAAGCCTTCACAGAAGTAATGGTATTTAAGCTAAGCCATAATGAATGTACAACACTACAAAAGATATGGATCCTTGATCCCAGGTAGGGAAAGAGTGTAAGTAAAGGGAGAAAGATAGTTACGAATGTGAGACATCCGGACAGTGTGAATAAATTCGTTATGTGTTAAGAGAAACAGGAGCTAGCTAGCATGAAGGAAGTATGATTTTTAAAAAATAGTAATGTTTTGCAGTTCCCCTTATCAAGTTAAACTAATACATACCAAACCATTGAAAATTCAAACAGGAATTAAAGATATAGATTTTCTGAGTTATCTACAAGAATCCTTAAAACTGGTTGAGTTCACTGTGGAAGAGAGAAGAGCTATGAGGCCAGGGATCCTTTGTCCCACAGTTAGATGACCAAAAAAGAGCCTACAAGGATTACAGCAGTGAGATTTAAAAAAAAAAAAAAAATTGGAATTCCCATCGTGGCTCAGCAGGAATGAATCTGACTAGTATCCATGAGGATGCAGTTTCGATGCCTGGCCTTGCTAAGTGGGTTAGGGATCCAGCATTGCTGTGAGCTGTGGTGTAGGCTGCAGACATGGCTTAGATTCCATGGTGACTGTGGTGTAGGCCAGTGGCTACAGCTCCAATTCGATCCTAGCCTAGGAACTTCCATATGCCACAGGTGCAACACTAAAAAAAAAGACCAAAAAAAAAAAGTAAGAAAGAACTTTTTATTTAATGTCCCTGAGCAAGGAAGGTGAGAGTTCCCAGGAGCATCAGTGCTATAGGGAGGTCAGGAAGAATAAGAACAAGGAAAGACCATTAGGAGTTTGCTATTACAGTATAACTTTAAGGCCATGGAACGCTAAGTGTAGAATAGCCAGTTTTATATTCTTTTTTAAAAATTTTATTGTTAATTTCATACAGCAAAGTGGTTCAGTTGTACATACATGTATATACACACACTTTTGAAAAAATATTCTTTTCTATTACAGTTTATCATAGGACATTGAATATAGTTCTCCGTGCTCTGCAGTGGGACCTTGTTGCTTAGCCCCTCCATGCATAACAGCTTCCAGCCACTAATCCCAGCCTCACGCTCCATTCCTCTCCCAACCCCTTCCCCCTTGGCAACCACAACTCTCTTCTATCTATGAGTCTGTTTCTGTTCTGTAAATAGATTCGTGTTGTATTTTAGATTCCAAATATAAGTGATATCATATGGTGTTTGTCTTTCTCTTTCTGACTGACTTCACTTAGTATAATAATCTCTAGGTCCATTCATGTTCCTGCAAATGGGATTGTTTCATTCTTCTTTATGGCTGAGTCATATTCATTGTATAAATGTACCATATCTTCTTTATCAATTCCTCTCTTGATGGACATTTAGTTTGTTTCCATGTCTTTAGAATAGCCAGTTTTAAAATGGAGAATTTTGAGAATCCCATTTGAAAATGGAATGGAAATTAAAGTTACTAGAATCACTCAGTAGTCTTCTTACTGTTGCCTAAAACCTGAAAGTAAAATGGGAATTATGAAGGAAGAAAGATGAAAAATCTTAGATAACAATAGCTGGATTGGGAGTTCCTGTCATGGCTCAGTGGTTAACGAACCTGACTAGTATCCATGAGGATGTGGGTTTGATCCCTGGCCTCGCCCAGTGGGGTAAGGATCTGGCGTTGCTTGTGAGCTGTGGTGTGGGTCATAGACACTTATCAGATCCCGAGTTGCTGTGGCTGTAGTGCAGCTCCAATTCAACCCCTAGCCCAGGCACCTCCGTATGCTGCAGGTGCATTCCTAAAGGACCAAAAAAAAAAAAAAAAAAAAAAAAAAAGTTGGAATGGTGACAAGAAGAAAGATTATCCTTGAAAAAGAGCAGCAGCGTACATCTTATTCTGAGACTACAGCTTTGGAAGACAGATATCTTATGTGGCTAAATGGTGGACAAAATTGCTCTAGGTAAAAAACCTGAAAGTTTTAATTTTTAATGGACAATATATGAATAGTAATATAGGAGTTCTCATCATGGCTCAGTGGTAATGAACCCAACTAGTATCCATGAGGATGTGGGTTCGATACCTGGCCCCACTTAGTGGGTTACAGATCCCGTGTTGCTGTGAGCTGTGGTGTAGGTTGGAGACGTGCCTTGGATCCTGCGTTGCTATAGCTGTGTTGTAGGCCGGCAGCTTCAGCTCTGATTTAACCCCTAGCCTGGGAACTTCATATGCCGTAGGTATGGCCCTAAAAAGCAGCAACAACAAATATAACACACTATCCTTATCAACTCACGAAAGGGTGGTTCCAAGAACTTTTTGTTAACAGGTGTAACTTAGAAAGATAGTCCCAATTTTTTATTTGTGTACATTTGCTTACCTTTCTCCTCTCCTTTTCCTATTATAGCAAGAGACTACAGGATTCTCTCTTCCCTGGGCTGGAGGTACCTGTGAGAGCAGTGTACATAGCCATGTGGTGAAATGGGAGAGAGGAGAAAAAAAGAATAAACTCACAGTCCCCTTTCTTCTTTTTCTTTTTGTCACTACAGCCCCTCTTCCCAGCCCCAGTAATGGGCCTTGGCATTCATTCATCTTGAACTCAAATTGGTTTTTCTCAAAAACACAAATATATTTTATATTTAAGTCCCATTTGCACCCAAATACACAGGTCCACTTTGCCCTTTTCTATTGTAGATGAGAAAATTAGAGGAAAAGCACTGAAAATAGCCCTTTTCCACCCCATTGTTTCATTACTGCTTAAGGACAATAAAACTGAAAAGATATGCAGAGAACTGTATACTTCCTTCTGAGCAGAGGTTATACAAGAAAAATTGGAGACCTTGTTCTAAAATCAGTAGGCTGGGAGCAGAGACAGATTCTTTTTTTTTTTTTTTTTTGTTATTGTTGTTGTTTGTTGTTGTTGTTGTTGCTATTTCTTGGGCCGCTCCTGCGGCATATGGAGGTTCCCAGGCTAGGGGTTGAATCGGAGCTGTAGCCACCGGCCTACGCCAGAGCCACAGCAACTCGGGATCCGAGCCGCGTCTGCAACCTACACCACAGCTCACGGCAACGCCAGATCGTTAACCCACTGAGCAAGGGCAGGGACCGAACCCGCAACCTCATGGTTCCTAGTCGGATTCGTTAACCACTGCGCCACGACGGGAACTCCGAGACAGATTCTTTATTAGTGGTAGCAGTAGAAAGAAAATTGGTAAAGCCAATCAGTCTCTGAGTTCCACCAAAAAAGGGAGGAGGTGATGGGGAACCAACCTGGGGTTCCTGAGACTTTCCCCTGGGGCTTGGAAGAGCAGCATGACCTGGTTTCTCCTATTTATCTGCCTCCCCTTAAACACTGAAATAACTCCTCTTTGTCTTTCTGGGGTCTCTGCATCAGACCAGGAAATCACAGGTGATTTAGCAATAAGGGAATCCTTGCTCCCCTGCTTAGAAGGAAAGACCCAGCTGACATGTGTGTTTTCCCTAATAGACTTTCCCAGGACAACACAGTGTCTGACATTTGTGATTTGCTGTTTTGAAAATTATTTGTTAAGGAAAGCTATTTTAATCTCAGCTTTGGGTGTCAGTAAGCTGAGTGGTTCTGATTAAAGCGCTATTTTTACTGAAATGTGGAATTTGAACATCTCGTTGTGCATGTCTTATTATCATTGTGAAGTTTTACACTGTATTTTTTAGGAGATATGATAGATTACTGTTTTCCATATCCATTCACCTGAATTTCCAAGCTTGGCAGTTCAATTAGATGTGTTGAGAAAATTTTTTTAAAATCTTTTATGTTGTATTATCAGTGACCCTGATCTCAATCATGGCCATGCATTCTTAGCCTCTGTTTCAGTTTAGCTTTAAAAAATCTCGTAGAAGAAGAATGGCAGTGGGTTGAGGATTTTTTAAGTGTAGAATATTATTTAGTATTCAGAAATTAAAATTACTGGGAGTTCCTGTCGTGGCTCAGCGGTTAACGAATCTGACTAGCATCCATGAGGACTCAGGTTTGATCCCTGACCTTGCTCAGTGGGTTAAGGATCCAGTATTGCTATGAGCTGTGGTGTAGGTTGCAAACACAGCTCAGATCCTGTGTTGCTGTGCCTGTGGTGTAGGCCAGCAGCTACATCTCTGATTCAATTCCTAGCCTGGGAACCTCCATATGCTGCAGGTGTGGGCCTAAAAAGCAAAAAAAAAAAAAAAAAAAAAAAAATTACTAGACAGTTTTTGTAAGATATATTCATCATTGATCAACAAATATTTATGGAGATTTAATTTGTGCAGTATATCATGCCTAGAAATTTAATAGTTAAGGATACCATTTTTGAGCTGTTTCACATTGTGCTCAGAAACATTTATTCAAACACCAAACAAAAATAGCCACTTTCAAGTTCGTTGATGCTGGGAGTAAAACAGTTCTCTCAAAGGAAAGTCACATGATTTAAAAGAAAAAAAACTAGTGGATAGAAATCATATGTATTTTTACATAAAATCAAAAATTCAGCATGATTGGAGTTCCTATCATGGCGCAGCAGTAATGAATCCAACTAAGAACCACTAGGTTTTGGGTTGATCCCTGGCCTCCCTCATTGGATTAAGGAGCTGGCATTACTGTGAGCTGCGGTGTAGGTGGCAGACGTGGCTCAGATCTCATGTTGCTGTGGCTGTGGTGTAGCCTGGCAGCTGTAGCTCGAATTAGACCCCTAGCCTGAGAACCTCCATATGCTACAGGTATGGGCCTAAAAAGCAAAAAAAAAAAAAAAAAGCCCAGAACTCCTAAAAGTTCAGCATGAATATCTGTATATTTTTTATACTGAAAACTGAGTTACTTGCTCATTTCTGATAAAACTTAGGGCCTTGACAATTTAGTTTAAAATGATTTCCCAATACAGCTTTCTGTTTCTTCCTTACCTCACTTAAAAACTTAAATGCTGAGGAGGGAATAAAATATCATTTAAATGATCTTTCTTTTTGTGGAAATAAAACAACAAAAACTTACTAATGTTATGTTGGAGTAGCTGAGGGAGCAAGTTCAGTATTGAACATGCACCTATTCCAGATTTTTTATATTTGTGACGTTTATGTATATTTATATACTTTATTCCTTTTGTACCCCTTTTCCATACACGAAAACTAAGAATTAAAGACATTTATTAATTAGCTCAAACTAATAGTTAAAATGAGTTCTCAGATTTGATTTTTGAAGATCTTCCAGGTATTTGACTGTCACCTTTACTTCAAAGCAAGTGACCATACATGCACTTTGAGGTATTGTGGCAGATGGACACCAAATTCCTTCTAGTACTGACACCTGGCCTGAGCATTGTGGGTGATGTAAAGAAGATCACCAGTTTATGATAAAAGAGGATAACTCAGAAACAGCCAGATGGAAAAGATGCACAGGGAAAGCATGGGAAGGGGGCCGCCAGAGCCCGCATGCCCTCTCCAGGGATATCCTTCTCCCTGAATCTCCACATGTTTGCCAACCAAGGAGCTCCCAACTAAGGGATTTTTTTTGTTTTTTGGTTTTTTTTTTTTTTCCTTCCTTTTTAGGGCTGCAACCATGGCATATGGAAGTTCCCAGGCTAGGGGTCAAATCGGGGCTGCAGTTGCCGGCCTACACCACAGCCACAGCAACTCAGGTTCGGAGCCACGTCTGGAGCTTACATCACAGCTCAAGGCAACGCCAGATCCTTAACCCAATGACCGAGACCAGGAATTGAATTGGCATCCTCATGGATACTACTCAGGTTTGTTGGATACTAGTCACGTTTGTTACCTGCTGAGCCACAATGGGAACTCCCAGCAGTCAAGGATGCTTAAGAAAAAAGAATAGTAGATGTATAGTATATATATATATATATATATATATAAGAATAGTTACCTTCCCCATTTACTTGTCTTTTCTTTTTCCTGGGCACATTTGTTTGGTATCAGAAATGCCAAGAAGAGCATATATACTGTATACTGTATATCAGAACAGTAACTTAAATTGTTGACACACCACTCTGAGCAGAGTCTGGGTATAAATGTACTTGCTCGTCAGCTGTAATATGTGAGGTGAGAGGCAGGGAGAAGTTTTGAGGTTGTTTTTATTTGGTTTTTGTCTGGAAAACTTGCAGCTTAGCCTTTGTGCAGAGAAAATATACTTGTGCACAAACAGAAAACAGAGAATCTAATCTTGTAAACTGCTGGACACATGAAATTGACTCATAGCTGACTCTGTTATGGGCAAACTTACTAAGAGTTTTTTTTCTTCCTTTATATTTGGGGTTTTCAGTTATGTAAGCATGACTAAAAAGGATTTGGTGAGTTGAGTGAAATAAATGTATAAGCCCAGATCAGAACAGATGTTGAGAGTTTCCATTTTTAATTTGTCACCCAGAATTTTGGTAGATTGATCCAGTTTGCATATTCCCACCAGTCCGTTCTGTTTGTATTGAGCTTTTTTTTTTCCGGGGTGGGGGGCGGGCTGCACCCACTGCAGGTGAAAGTTTCCAGGCCAGAGATTGAACCAGAACCCCGTCAGTGACAATGCTGGATCCTTAGCCCACTAAGCCATGAGGGAACTCCTTTGAATTCATTTTTGTCAGATTCTATATATAAGGGAGATCATACAATATTTGTCTCTCTCTGACGTACTACACTTCACAATGTCCTCAGGGTCCATTCATGTTTCATGTTGCGTATGGCAGGATTTTCTCCTTTTTTATTCCAGTGTGTGTGTGTGTGTGTGTGTGTGTGTGTACACCACATTTTCTTTATACATTTATCCATTAATGGACACTCAGGTTGTTTCAATATTTTCTATTTCTTATGTGGGTACAAGATCTTCATTATCTCCTACATACATAGTTCAGAATTTTCTTTTTCTTAATATGAAATAATTCCTAACTTTTAAGTGGAGGAAGGGACGTGGAGAGACTATGGACACCACCATTAAAATGTTCATTATTCTTAAATCTTTGCCTTTAAAGAACTGAAAAATACCACCATTTTATCTGCTCTCCAGATAATCAGCATGGGCCCATTTGCAGGTTGCTAAGACTATAGCATAAATTTCAAAGCTCTCCCTGACCTTTGATTCTGTAGTTAAACACAGAAAGCCCTCCAAACTATCTTTTTTTAGAAGTTAAGGTAAACTTGCTTTTTTACAGAAACTTTGTTTCTGTTAGCATTGAGAAGAAAGGGAGAATTTGCTTGAATAGACTTGGCTTGATTAGACTTGGCCATCATTGTACCTGGAGGTACGATAGGTTTTTAAATACAAGAATAATTATTTTTCTTGGCAAGTATTTCAAACATTATTTGACTTAAATTAAAATGTCAGAAATAGAAGCCCATGAGAAGGAATCTTAGACTATAAATTTGTTTTATAGGTAAATACTATGATAAATTACTAAAGGAAGCTTTGATAATTTGTTTTGAATTTGAAGCACAGATATATTTTTAGCTAAATTAATATAGGTCCTTGTCAGGAAATAACTGTCCTGGGGTAGGAGGTAGAAAGGGGGAGTCTCAACGGTGTTGATCACTTATATAGAGTATTTTTATTCCTGATGAAGCATTTATTTTTCAGTTTTATTTTCTAAGATTCCATCTTTTTAGGAAGATCTTAAATATTTAACAAGGTATTTGTCATGTTTAGAAGTATAGAAAACTGAATTAAAAATAGAAAAATTATATTTCACTTTCCTACATTCTGATGGAGAGCTATGAAATGCCACACCTCTGTTTTGTAATCTTTTAACTTGGTTCCATGGTACTTTTAGACTACTCCTGTTAATTTGACCACGCATGAGAAGAAGCCCTTTGCCCTCCCCACCCTCCTTACTTTTTTAATGCCCAAATAAAGCCAGCAATACTTTCAGAAAAAAGTCACATCTCTCAGATGTTTTTTCTCTCTTGGTCACATCAGAGCTATGATAGATAATTGGCTGGTTGTCCTACTGGACACAGTTGTGTTGTTCAGTGCTTAAAGTATTTTTAGGTGATGAATGTTGATGTGAGCTGAGGCATTTGACCTGAATAGCAAGTTTGCTGGAATTCTGTTCCCAGCTCTGCTGAATCAGGCAAGCTCTACTCCAAAGCGGGCAAGTCCTTTCCTTTCTCCCTGACACATATACCCATTTATTAAGTATTTTTACCACTAGCAACCTTACGTTAAATAATTTTGAGAGTCAGCTGTAGCATAATTTTTTTTTTTAAATAACTACAACCCTATAGATTTTGGTTTATTTTAGCAATATAATGGTAGCTCAAATAGATGAGTGGAAATGAACAATCTCCATAACAGCTTTATTGAGATACACTTCAAATACCATGAAATTCACCCTTTTTATTTTCTTTTACTTTTTTTGGCTGCACTCATGACATGTGGAAGTTCCTGGGCCAGGGATCGCACCTGAGCCATAGCAGTGACAATGCTGGATTCTTAACCACTAGGCTACCAGGGTACTCCTAAAAATTCACCCTTTTAAAATGTACAGTTCAGGAAACTTGTAATATACTCATAGAGTTGTACAACTATTACCACTGTCTAACTTCAGAATACTTTTATTACCTCACCCCCCAAAAGAAACACTGTGCCTATTAGCAGTCGCTTCCCATTCCTCCCTCCCTCAGTCCTCCTTAGCAACCGTTTGTCTACTTTTGGTCTCTGAATTTGCCTTTGTTGAACAGTTCATATAAATGGAACCATTCAATATGTAGTCTTTTGTGACCAGCTTTTTTCAGTTGAACCTTAATGTCTTTTGTTTGTTTTTGCTTTTTAGGGTGGCACCCATGGCATATGGAAGTTCCCAGGTTAGGGGTCAAGTCAGAAAATAGCTGCTGACCTGTGCCACAGCCACTGCATGTGGGATCCGAGCCACATCTGCGACCTATGCCATAGCTCACGGGAATGCAAGATTCCCAACCCATAGAGCGAGACCAGGGATCAAACCAGCATCCTCATGGATACTAGTCAGATTAGTTTCTGCTGCACCACAACGGGAACTCCCAAACCTTAATGTTTTCAAGGTTCAACTATGTGATACCTTATCATGTATTGATACCTTATTCCTTTTTGTGGCTGAATAATATTCCATGGTGTGGACATACCACATTTTTTATCCATTTATCACCTAATAAACAATTTTATTAGAAAATGAAGTTTTTCTGAGATATAATTGACATATAAAATTGTATAAGGTCTTATCATTTTATGTATGTACATATTACAAAATGATTGCCACAGTAAATTTAGTTAACATCCATCACCTCATGTAATTATAAATTCTTCTCGTACAAGAAACTTTTTTTTTTGGCTTTTTGTCTTTTTGCCATTTCTTGGGCCACTCCCATGGCATATGGAGGTTCCCAGGCTAGGGGTCGAATCGAAGCCATAGCCACTGGCCTACGCCAGAGCCACAGCAACGCGGGATCCGAGCCGCATCTGCAACCTATACCATAGCTCATGGCAATGATAGATCCTTAACCCACTGAGCAAGGGCAGGGATCGAACCCGCAACCTCATGGTTCCTAGTCGGATTCGTTAACCACTGAGCCATGATGGGAACTCCACAAGAAACTTTTAAGATGTGCTCTCTTAGCAACTTTAAAATATACTATACAATATTGTTAACCCTAGTTACCACCCTGTGCATTAAGTTCCCAGAACTTATTTATCTTGTAACTGGAAGTTTGTACCTTTGACCACCTTTACCTATTTCCCCCACTGAAGAATTTTTATGCTTGTGATTTTTTTTTCATGATTCCAAGGGATCTAAGTTGCATTTATTGACTTATTTTGGTTGCATTTAAATGTAGGCTCTACCTTGCCATTTTGAACCTGGTAACTAATTCTGTAGGATAATAATCTTCTAAATAGCCTTACTCCTGCTCAAGCAGCTTCACTAGCTGGATAAAGAGCTTCGCTGAGTAAGGCATCATGAATGCCAAAGAAAAAGTTGTGAGTACTAAAACCTTAATCTTCACTCTTAAGAAAGAGGCTCTGATTATATGTTTATACCTGCCTTGTCTCTTCCTGAATACTTGTGAAGTGCCAGAGCATACAAGGAAGCTGGGTTATCTCATTCGTAGAGCTGAATCAGTTCTTAAAATACTTCTCTGGTTGGTCTAAAGCCATTGTTCCATGCCTCCAGTGCCTCTACTGCCCCATCCCTTCCCCAGCCCCCTGTATCTCAGCAAATAAAAGGGGTTATCCTTGACAGAGCAAAAGGTCTCCAGGTCAACAGTGGTTAAATATTAAAAATTATGAATGTTGCTTCAATAAGAAATAAGGGCTTTTTTGTTAACTTAAAGGAACATTGAGTAAAAAAATTTGAATTCTAGTCACAGCTTTGTCACTAGCTAACTGTGTGGTGTTGGTTAAGCTAATTCTATACCTATGTATCCTTAGTGCTAAAATCAGAAGACTCATACCTATACTAATTAGCATAAAAGATTATTATAAAAGATAGTAAAGTCCTAAGATTGATATATCCTTCATTGTCTATGGAATTATCACTAATTTTTTTTTTTTTTTTTTCTTTTTAGGGCTGCACCTGTGGCATATGGAAGTTCCCAGGCTAGCGGTCAAATCCGAGCTGTAGCTGCTGGCCACAGCCAAAGCAAAGCCAGATCCATGCTGTGTCTGCGACCTACACCACAGCTCACGGCAACATATTATACTTAACCCACTGAGCAAGGCCAGGGATCGAACCCATATCCTCCTGAATGTTAGTCAAATTCATTACCTGATGAGCCGGAACAGGAACTCTGCAATATCACTACCTTAGCTTAGCTTTTTGTGAGAATATTTTCAAAGTAACTAAATATGCACGTAAAGGCATAAATTGTATTAAGTTTTACTACCTGCCTTTCGGAAGCCTTGCTGAAAACATGGTTTGAATGTTGAATCATAGGAACTTTTGATTATTTGATTACTCACTCTGTGGTTCTGCTAATGTTTTCTTCCAAAAAGACACCAAAATCTGGTGAAAACTGTTATCACTAACATTTTTATCTTTCTCTCCTCATATTAGGTGTTTATCAGATCAGCAAACAGATTAAAGCTCATGATGGCAGTGTGTTCACATTCTGTCACATGAGAAATGGGATGTTATTAACTGGAGGCGGGAAAGATAGAAAAATAATTCTATGGGATCATGATCTGAATCCTGAAAGAGAAATAGAGGTAAGGATGAAAATGCAACATAAAAATGTTTAAATATTGAACCTTCTAAACTTGGGTCTTTTGTCCCACATTAAGATAACTTACACTTTTCTGGGCAGTTTGGTGCACATTCTTGTCATTTCATTGCCTCAAAATAAACAAAAAAAGGACCATTCACTAAACAAAATAATCTGAAAGAATCAGAAAAATGGGCACAATAATTAAGTTGCTTGTTATTGACTTCTGAGATTACCTTTTAGTGATCCAAAAATATAACCATACAAACAAAATTTAACAAACATTCATCAAATACTGTATCCTACTCCAAGGTATTCAAAATGACCAGTTTAATTTTTAAACTTGAAAATAATTTTTTAAACAATGGGCTTAATGTTTATCTAATTATCTATGTTATGTGTCTGCTTCATGGCATGAACCAGTGTATCCATAAAACCCAACAGGTATTATCTGCTCAGTGAAAGTTTGTTAATTGAATTGAGATCTCAAGAAGTGAAATGGATAAGAAGAGTATTTTAGATCAGTAATTGTCAGAACAATGGCAAATCTCATTTTAATATTACTTTTATTTGTTCGTGACTTTAGCTTTGAGTTTATGCTCAGTCCTTTCTACTCATGCTTTGCAGACAGAATCTTCTTTTAAAAAGAGTATTTTCAGTTCCCGTCGTGGCTCAGTGGTTAACGAATCCGACTAGGAACCATGAGGTTGCGGGTTCAATTCCTGCCCTTGCTCAGTGGGTTAACGATCCGGTGTTGCCGTGAGCTGTGGCGTAGGTTGCAGACGCGGCTCGGATCCTGCGTTGCTGTGGCTCTGGCGTAGGCTGGCAGCTATGGCTCCAATTAGACCCGTAGCCTGGGAACCTCCATATGCCGCTGGAGCAGCCCAAGAAATGGCAAAAAGACAAAAAATAAAAATAAAAAGAGTATTTTGATAGTACTGCTTTGGGGTTTTATTTCCAAGAAGATAAATCCTCATAGATAAATTTGTCTCACACCAAATGACTTACCCAAAATAATATAACCAGGAAGTAGCAAAACCATACCACAGTCTTCATGTGATTTACCAGAACTTATTCCTTTACCCCCACTCCTAATCATTAACTCTGAAAATTGTAGAAAATATGAATTAAAATTGACTGAAGCAAAGAATGTTGATAATGCATTATAACTTCTGTGTAATAAAATGTAATTGAACAAATAATTTATTAGCATAAGATTATTACTTTCAAATTTGGAATTGGGTCATTTATTACCCCATAATTGCTTTCAGTTATAACTGCGGTCTTCAGGTAGTAATTAATGTATGTTAGTATATGTATGGTAACTTTACAAAATTTTTTTTGTAGGTTCCTGATCAGTATGGAACAATCAGAGCTGTAGCGGAAGGAAAAGCAGATCAATTCTTAGTCGGCACATCACGAAACTTTATTTTACGGGGAACATTCAACGATGGCTTCCAAATAGAAGTACAGGTAAGCTGTATGATTTTAACCATTAACTGAATGTTTTTGATGGTAGCCTTTGTTTCTTATAATAATAGGTTCATTTCACTTTCAGGGTCACACAGATGAGCTTTGGGGTCTTGCCACACATCCCTTCAAAGATTTGCTCTTGACTTGTGCTCAGGATAGACAGGTGTGCATGTGGAACTCGGCAGAACACAAGCTGGAATGGACCAGGCTCGTAGATGTAAGTAAAGCAAAATGTGATTGTAAATTCCTCACAAGAAACTCCCTAAACTGGCAGTTGGTAGCAACAAAGCAAAAAGGACTCAGCATTGGTTAAAACCAAGTGTATTTATACAGTTCAGTAAAGGGGAAGGGGTAAGTGGGGGGAGAGTGTTTAGTCACAAAGTACAACATGAACCCACTCCAGAGAAGCAAATCAATAGGACAGAAGCTCAGTTTTTCTGTCACTGATCAGCAGTAAAAATAAAAAATATTTTATGTCTTTATGGAGCATTAATTGTTTTGGAAATGTTTGGGCCTCTGGTGGTGGTTCAGTAATACTGCTCACTAACAGACTCTACTATCTTCTTTTTGAGTTGGTCTCTCATTGTATTTTCTCCCTACCCCACCCAGATATCCACCTTTTCTAGCCTAAAAGGTGTATACGTGTCCTTTGCAGACTTTAAAGAACTGTACAGATGTTTGTTATTATCCCTATTACTCTACTGCTTGGCCACAAGCTGGTTGTCCTTTCCCTTTTCCTGCTCTGAAATTCTTCCTTCTCTCATATCCATGTGGTATTCCCATTGGCTACAGTAAAGTTGATTGAGATTCCATGTTTATGTGAAACACGTTATTTTCAACTATGTTTTGCCGCTATTCCCATAGGTCTAGGGAGACTTTCTCATGTACTCCCCAACAGCTGTCTGTCTCTCTTCTAGGAACCAGGACACTGTGCAGATTTTCATCCAAGTGGCACAGTGGTGGCCATAGGAACGCACTCAGGCAGGTAGGGTCTTTAAGGGAAATGTGAGCCGAGTAATCTAAGTGGTGGGATGTTTAACCATTATTCAGGAATGTTCTCAATCTGATCTGGAGAATTAATCTTTTAAGTGGCACAGTTATATGCTTGTTGCTCTTTTCTGTTATGCATACTCCTTCAGTTATTCAGTAATTATTTGAGCACTTACCACTTATTAGACACTATTGTAGGCATTCCGGCTACATCAGAGTGTGAAGCAAAGATCCCTGCTCTTGTGGAGCCCACATTTTAGTGTGTGTCAGGGATGGAGGCAGAATAAAACGTAAGCGTTGTAACTAAGATTAACGAAGAGTTATTGTGGGGGAGAGTTGAACATAGGAAGAGGGATCTGGAGAGGATGCAGTTGCAAAATGACAAGTTGGGAGGTCAGGATAAGCTTCATTGAGGAAGGTAACAGTTCAGTAGACTTGAGCCTCCTTTGTGAAATTTTCTGTCATTACCTG
The DNA here is from genome assembly GCF_054392235.1 of Sus scrofa. Taxonomy (NCBI): domain Eukaryota; kingdom Metazoa; phylum Chordata; class Mammalia; order Artiodactyla; family Suidae; genus Sus; species Sus scrofa. The sequence continues at coordinate 110,231,501 of NC_139385.1, read as the reverse complement.
TTAGGGAAGGAAATTGAAGCTGAAATAACCAAGTTGACCTTCTGTTTGTGCCATAGCTTTTTTCTTTGTTGAATGCTGCATAGGTCGATAATAAAAGTATGTTTCCTGAAATTGTTATTAATTACTTGTTTTTGCAGACCTTCTATATACTACCTTTCCATGATTATTAAATAATATGTATTTATTATCTGTATTTTTTAATTGAGTCCTTTTTATTGCCTCTGCTAGTAAATAGCCCTCATCACAAATAACTTAATTTCCTTTTTAAAGAGGCAGAGGAAAAATATAAAGTCAGTTTTCAAAAGTTAAACCCATTGAAAAATGTGGAATGCTGATTTCTGTTGAGCTGAAATTATTGTGAACACGTTTAAATATTTTTATGTAACAAATACTTCAAATCAGCCATTTCATTTAATTCTAACTAAATTAAATCATGGAGAGTTTTTTTGTAGCAAGTTTTCCCCTTTGGCTGTTGGATGCAAATTAACACCTCTGGGAAATCAAAACATTCAAAATCTTTCTCATATATAGTGCTCAGAATCATGAAAAAATAGTTTTCTAAGGTAAAGATAAGCTTTAAAATGTGGTATTGCCTTGGCTGTGGCTGTGGTGTAGGCTGGCAGCTGTAGCTCCAATTCGACCCTTAGCCTAGGAACTTCCATATGCAGCAGGTACAGCCAGTAAAAAAGAAAGAAAGAAAACCACAAAGGAGTTTACTTCAGGTCTATTTTGGGGACAGCTGAACAGATACCACAAATGCTAAAATCAGTGAAATAGAGGATTTCCTGTTGTGGTATAGTAGAAACAGCCTGACTAGTACCCATGAGGATGCAGGTTCGATCCCTGGCCTCGCTCAGTCGGTTAAGGATCCGGCATTGCCGTGACCTGTGGTATAGGTCGCAGACTTGGCTTGGATCTGTTATTGCCGTGGCTGTGGCTATGGTGTAGGCTGGCAGCTATAGCTCTGATTCAACCCCTAGCCCAAGAACTTCCATATGCTGCAGGTACGGCCCTAAAAAAATAAATAATGTAAGAGTAAAAGCTACCATTTATTCAATATCTGATGACAGACCTTGTACCAAATTATTTTTATGTATTACTTTAAATCTTCACAAAAATGCAACAAATATCTCTTTTGCACAGATAGGAAACCAAGGCCCATAGAGTTGCTTGCGATTGAGCTGGGATTTGAACTCAGGTTCTGTATGATTCCAAAGCTTGTCTCTTTTTCATGAGTCCACCAGTATTCTTTAAGATGCACTTAATGGTGTTTATAGTATTACTTGGAAATACTACAAGGAAAATTTATATTTGAAGGTTAAATCACTGCTGATATAGTATTTAAAAAGAATTTACTGTGTATAAGAAGGAGTTAAAACACCAAGTAGAGTAGTAAGGGCTAGAAGGACTTGAATCATTAAGAGTCACCACTTCATTGGATGGCTCTACAATGTATACATACATGCAGAGTGCCAGTTTTTAAGGAAAAACTGATCTGATTAAATTCACTGAAATTACCTTCTAACATTTAATGAAGCTATCATTAGCAAGCTTAAAATTAAAAAATCCCTCACCGTAGCCATTTGGATTATTATCACTGACCCTAACCCTGAAAACTCACACATAGGGCAAGGAATTTTTTTTAGCTTAATGCAGCATATGTCCCAGTTGTGCATGAAGCAGAAAAGGTGACTAGCAAAATGTTTAAAGATGTCTTCATGTCTATATCTAGAAATCTTCTATGTCTTGTAATTAAGAAGTAAGCATAAGTGTGAGTAAATTATCACAGTGATAAAATCGTTTTAGAAGAGTATATTACGGAGTTCCCTTCATGGCTCAGCAGTTAGCAAACCCGACTAGCATCCATGAGGACATGGGCTCAATCCCTGGCCTTACTCAGTAGGGTTAGGGATCTGGCATTGCCATGAGCAGTGGTGTAGGTCACAGGCGCAGCTCAGATCCTGCGTTGCTGTGGCTCTGGCGTAGGGTGATGGCTACAGCTCTGACTGGACCCCTAGCCTGGGAACCTCCATATGCCTCAGGTGTGGCCCTAAAAAAAAAGACAAAAACACACACACAAAAAAAGAATATATTACTACTGTAACTTCTGAGGGAAAAAATTAAATGCATGGACCTAAGAGGACATGGTACTTCCTTGACATTGCTAATCCTCATAGTAAGGATTCTTTTTAGCAGCATTATTGAGATATCATTCATATAACCATAAAATTCACCCATTTAATGTATATTATTCAGGAGCTCCTTAGTGACTCAGCACATTATGGAATCCAGTGTTGTCACTGCTGTGGCTCAGTTCGCCTCTGTGGCACCAGTTCAATCCCTGGCTCTGGAATTTCTGTGTGCCGCAGGCAGGCGCAGCCAAAATACACACACACACACACACACACACACACACACACACACACACACTCTTCATTAGTTTTTAGGAAGGTCACAGGATTGTGCAACTTTCATCACAAGCTAATTTCAGAACATTTTCATTAACCCAAAAAAGAAATCCTATACCCATTAGCCTTCACTCCTCCTCACCCCCACCTACTTCCAGATCTACTTTTCTGTTTCTATGGGTTTGCCAATTCCAGACATTTCATATAGAGTCATATTATACATTGTCATTTGTTTCTAATTTCTTTCACTTAATCTTTCAAAGGTTCATCCCTGTTGTACAGAATATATAAGTATTTCATCCCTATTGTCAGCAAATATTCCATTATATGAATATACCTCCTTCATCACTTGGTGACCATTTGAGTTATTTCCACTTTTTGACCACTGGGAGTAATGCTGCTGTGAGCAGTCATACATACGTTTTTGTGTAGACATATGTTTTCCACTCTCTTAGGTATATACCAAGGAGTAAAGTTGCTGATAACTCTGTGTTTAACATTTTGAAGAGCTTCCAGGTTGTTTCCCACAATAGCTACACCATTTTACAATTCCACTAGTAAAGTATGGAGGTTCCAATTTCTCCACATCCTTGTCAACACTTGTCATTGACTTTGTTTTCATTTTAGCCAACCTAGTGAAGTGCTTTTTCATTGTGTGTGTGTGTGTGTGTTTTCCAGCTTCCCCCTCAGCATATGGAAGTTTTCAGGCCAGGGATTGGATCTATAGCTACAACCTATGGCACAGCTGTGGCAACACTGAATCCTTAAGTGACTGTGCCGGGCCATGGATTCAACCTGCGCCCCCACAGCAACTCCAGCCACTGCAGTCGGATTCTTAACCCATTGCACTACAGCAGGAACTCCTTTGTGGTTTTGATACGCATTTCTTTGATGGCTAATGATGTTGAATGTCTTTTCCATGTGTTTACCAACCACTTGTGTAACCTCTTTAGAGAAGTGTCTACTCATATCCTGTGCCTGTCTTTGAATTGATTTGTGTTTTTATTGTTGAGTTATAAGCGTTCTTTATATATTCTGGATATAGTACCTTATCAGATATATGAGTTGCAAGTATGTTCTCTCATTCCAATGGTTGTCTTTTCCCTTTATGTTTACATTTATTTCACAAAAGCTTCAAAATTTTATATAGTCCCATTTATCTATTCTTTCTCTTGTCTCTTGGTCATAAAGATTTACCTCTGTATTTTCTTCTAAGAATTTTATAGTTTTAGCTCTTATCTTTAGGTCTGTGATTCATCTTGCATTATTAATCTTTGTATATGATGTGAGGTAGATATCCAACTTCATTCTCTTGGGTGTGAATATCCAGTCATTGAAAAGAATGTTATTCCCCAGTGCAGGATATTGACACCCTTGTTGAAAATCTGTTGACCATAAACGTATGGGTTTCTATCTGGACTCTCAGTTATAGCCCATTGATGTATATGTCTATCCTGTGCCAGTACCACAATCTTCATTATTGTAGTTTTGCAGTAAGTTTTGAAATTGGGAAGTATGAGTCCTACAACTTTTTTCTTTTTCAAGGTAGTTTAGCTATTCAGGATCCATTGATTTTCCACATGAGTTTTAAGATCAGCTTGTCAGTTTCTGCAGAGAAGCCAGCTGGCATTTTGATAAGAATTGTTTTGTTTTGTTTTGTTTTTTCCTTTATGGATCAGTTTGGGGAACGTCACTATTTTAATATGGTCTTCTAATTTATGAACAGCTCTTTATTTATTTAAATCTAGAATTTTTTCAAAGATGTTTTTTAGTTTTTAGGGTACAAATTTGCGCCTTGTTAAGTTTGTACCTAAGTATCTCTGATGCCATTTTAAATGAAATTGTTTTCTCAATTTCATTTTCAGAATATTCATTGCTAGTATATATAAATACATTGCTCTTGGATCCTGCACCTCTGAACTCATTTCTTAGTTTTAATAGTTTTTAATGGATTCCTCAGGATTTTCTACATATAAGACTATGCACCCTGTAAAACTCTTCTTTCTTTCTAATCTGAATTGTTTTTCATTTTCTTGACTGATTGTTTTGACTAGAATCTCTTGTACAGTTTTGAATAGATGTGGCAAGAGTGGTCATCCTGATCTTGTTCTCTATTTTATATGTTACTCGATTCAGTTTGTTAGGATTTTGTTGAAGATTCTTTTCATCTATATTGATAAGGGAAGTTGGTCTGTAGTTTTCTTGTTTTGTCTCTGTCTGGTTTTGGTATCAGGATAATACTGACACTTCACTAAATCTTTAAATAAAACTAATATCTCCTAAACCAAAACAAAGACTTAAAGTATACAAGTGGTGAAAAATTAGTACATAGTACATACTATTAATTGTTAGTCATTAGTTAACAAAATTTTAGAGGGTATTGAACCATTAACTGTAAACCATTTAATTAAAACTACATTCAGGCATATCACACATTTTCAAATATAATATTCTCTCATCTTTTCTTTTTTTTTGTTTTGTTTTGTTTTTGTTTTTCGGCCATGCCTGCCAGGCATCAAACCTGTGCCATAGCAGTGACCCAAGCTGCTACAGCGACAATGCTGGATCCTTAACCCACAGCACCATAAGGGAACTCCCTCTAATTTTTTTAAATTTGTGTTTTTTAAATTTGTGGAATTTAAAGTTCTTCATAAAGCTTATAATACATGTGAACTTGAACCATTGTGAATTTAAAAGTATAATCTCTGAATTATTGGTAAAATACATTCTGCTTAATGTTTCCAAGACCCCTGTTAATCATCCCTTCCCTTCCTTTTTTTCGAAACTAGTTTCTCAAAAGGCACTTAATCTTTATACTACTGCCAGGCCTCAGAGAAACACAGGCATATTTGACATCCCATTAGGTTGTCAGGTGTGTATCGGCTCAGACAGAATTCCCTAAGCAGTTTGCACAGAGCTTTTTACTCTGTTCTGGTTGGACACAGTTTTATTTCCAAACCAGTATTTAAGGAAAGATTTGGCATTGTCATTTTATAGGCTGGTAAATAGAGGTGAGATACCTTAGATCAATAGACTTGAAGTGATGATAGGTAAAATAAAAAAACAAAGGCTAAAGGTAGAAATTGTTTCAAAGGAAAAAATCCATGGAATTGAATCACTATTTAGAACATACTACATATAATCATACAGGAATGGAAAGGGGAGTGGGCAGACTGAGGTGACTTCAAAGAGAACCCCAAAGTTTCTAGTCTATAGGGATAGTGATAGCTTTGACAAGGAAGTATGGTGGGAAAATGTGCCTTTAGGTAAGTGGGTAGGTAAAGAATTTGATTTAGCTTTCGACTTGGAATCACAATACCTTAGAGCTGGAGAGACTTAAGTGATCCAGCTTTAACACATGTTTTGGGTTTTTTTTCTTTTAAATTTTTATGCAATTTTTAAAGGTTACTTTAACTTTGATGATGACTGCAACCTTGGCAAACCAGCAATGTAGCTAAAGGTACTGTTATTAGATTCTAACCTGATAGACTAGAAAGGTTCAGAACATAAGAAACGCTCCTTCTGCTCAAAGGTATATGTCAAAGACATATTCACACTAGTTAAGACTTTATTCTTTGACGTAATTAAGAGAGAAAACTTCTAATTAGAATAGCTTTTTCCCTCTGGCCCATCAGTACTCCTGAGTTCACTTCCCAGGGTATACAGTGTTTTTGAATTCCATCAGCATCAATCTTCCTGAGTTCTGCCTTGTCATAACTCTAATTCTCAGTCACTCTGAGCTCCTACAAATTACAAAGCCCTAGGTACAGTGACTGGCACAAAGAAATATGAAACATGGATGCTACCCCAAGTAGTTTATAACCTAATCAGATACTACATAAGATGGAGAGTATATCCTGTTAGTAGTTTCCTATCACTTGAATAACAGATATTAATGCTTGAAGATCAACAGAGAAACTACCATGAGCCTGAGTCAGAGAATGCTTTACAGAAGAGTTGGGATTGGTCCTACCTTGAAGAAGTTCTGAGATTTTGAAGAGGTAGGGAAGAGGTAGGAGCTCATATCAAGCAGAAGGAATAGATGGCGCAAATGCAAGAAACTACGAGCTAACTGAACTAGAACGTTCTTAAAGGCTGCTTGATACGTAAACAGTGGAATCCAAACTTGTTAGCCTGGCCTTTAAAGCCCATTAAAAGTCTTTCCTTCACCATTCCACTCAGAATGGTTATATCGATGTCCTTTAGATACACTGCAGCCCTTTCTGTACTTTCTTGCCAATTCCTCGCCACCTATGTCATACCTGTCCTTGCCACATTTGATGTGATGAAATCCTAGACCACCCACATCCTCAGTAATTACTCCCTGTTCTGAGACTTCATAATCCTTACTTGTGTAACTCATTTTACTTTAAACTGTTAACCACTTCATGAACTTACTCGTCTCCCCATTTGGGTGATAAATTCCTATTCTGCCTCCTTTGCTGACTTCTAACTGGATCCTAAATGTTAGTGTATCTCAGAGACACATTTTTCCATAGGATCACATCCTTCCCTGGTGTGATATAGTGAAAAGCATAAGGGCCAGAAGCTCTGTCCTGGTTCTGCCACTAACTAGTCTTTTGATGATTGGCCAACTGTTTTGACATCATAGGATTTCAGTGTTGTTTGTAAAGTAAAAGGGTTGGATTGGGCTTTTCTTCCCCCTGTTTTTGATTTTTTGTTTTTCTGGTTATAAAAGCTACACTCCAATTCTTATAAGTAGAAGCTTCATAAAAGCAGATGAGAAAAAGTTAACAAACCTGCCACCCGGAGGACACATGATATTATGATGAATACTTTTTAAACTCATATTATGGACGGATATATATTCATATAGGGACTTTATGATACTTCCAGCTCTAAAATCTTAGGATTCTTTTTTTTGCCACTAAATACAGAAATACCTTTTTTATAAAGTCATCAAGCTAGTGGTGGTACTGTGTGTGAGTACCTGACTCAAGTCAGATTAGTTTACAGCCAAAGATTTCCCATCTCTGATGGGAAATTACATTTTTAAGTCTTTTTAGAAAAAATTTTTTGGCACATAGTTGATTTACAATGTAATGTTAGTTTCAGGTGTACACCACAGTGATTCAGCTTTATATATATAAATATATTCTTTTTCCGATTCTTTTTCATTGTAGGTTATTACAAAATATTGAGTGCAGTTCCTTGTTCTCGGTCTTTGTTGGTTGTCTGTTTTATGTATAATAGTGTGTATGTGTTAACCCCAGCCTCCTGATTTATCCCCCCTTCCCCTCTGGTAACCATAAATTCGTTTTCTATAACTGCGGGTCTATTTCTGTTATGTAAATAAGCCCATTTGTATCTCTTTTTTTTTTTTTTTTTTTTTTTTTTTTAAAGATTCCATATGAAGTGATATGTGATATTTGTCTTCCTCTGTCTGGCTTACTTCACTTAGTATGATTATCTCTGGGATTATTCATGTTGTTGCAAATGGCATTATTTCACTCATTTCATTTAGAAAGATTCATTGGGGAGTTCCTGTTGTGATGCAGCAGAAATGAATCCAACTGGGAACCATGAGGTTACCGATTCAATCCCTGGCCACACTTAGTGGGTTAAGGATCCAGCGTTGCCATGAGCTGTGGTGTAGGTCACAAACACACCTCGGATCTGTTGTTGTTGTGGCTGTGGCGTAGGCCAGCAGCTGTAGCTCCAGTTGGACCCCCTAGCCTAGGAACCTCTATAAGCCACGGGTGCTGCCCTAAAAAGAAAAAAAAAAAAAAAAAAGAAGGTAAAAGTAAAGATCCATTAAGTCCTTTGGGCCATATAGCATCCCATAATGTTTCCAAATTACCTTAACGCAGAAGCCTGGTTCCAATGTATATACTCTAGACTAGAATGAGAGTGCAGTTCAACACAGTAAAAACTTAAATATTTATTCCTAGAAAAGTCCCTTTGCTAGAGGGTCCTCTCTGTACTTTTGTTAAGGATAGAGATCCTGAGCCCAAAAGTCTTTTCTGAGCATAATTTATGAAATGAGAAGAGTGGGAGCTTTCAAATTATTGCTAGGGATAATTATTACTAAAAATTACTTGCCAAAAGTGGAAGAATTATTCTCTGCTGTGTAATACTAAAAATAGAAAAAGTAGGCAGGGTTTTTTGTTTGCTTTTTTCTTTTTTGAGAGCTGCCATCTCTAACCAGTATGACTCAATTTTGCATTTCTACATATTATACTGACAGACATTCTGGGGTTTTTTTACTATTATTATTTTTCAAGGGAGTTTCCAAAGAGATAAAATTGCAGTTTTCTTATGACGATTAAACAGACTTAGAAATAGTCTTAAGACAGTATCAATTGGAGCTTCTCCAAATAAAAATTGATAATTTTAAATGCCTTCGAAAGTAAAGTTTCCATAAACTCATTAAAAACTTGAAACCTGATATATACATAGCAGTGTTGTGTCTCATTATTCTTTAGGTATGTCTGTTCAGTCCAAGTTGGAATATTTTGCTCCCTTACTCTGAAAATCAGGTGGTCCACTTGACATCAGCTTTGGCATTTCTTGGCTCAGAGGAGTATCATGGTGGCAGCCATAAAAATTGATTAATGAATTACATTCTCAGAAGAAACCTATAGTCAGTGGGTACTGTCCATTTGCAATAAAGTATGTTTCTTGTGTACCTTTTGAAATGGAAATAATCAAACAGCCCAGAGGTTCAAAGTGCCAGTTTCCTGCTGATTGGCTTTTAATAAACTCAGATATTCACAAATAGAAGCATTTTCCCTGACCTGAGTAAAAGACAAAACTTGTGAAATAGGTTAGCTACCTAGAAGTTTCAACCCGTAGGTCACAAGTTACTAATTCACTCATGAATGTGTTTAATTAGAAAGGGATTTCAGTGGTAAAGAGAGTCTTCTATCTTCTACTTTGAATACACTAAGGAATGTTAAGCAACATGCCTTTTTAAAAATTCATTTAAGCACTTTCATAAGTAATATTTCCTTTTATCTGAAGGGATAGTGGTCTCTTTCCAGATATTAGTTATAATGCTTCAAAATTAAAAGTAACTGTCACTGTCATTCCTGTTATTGACTTATTTTAGTGGTAGATTTTTTCCCATCTAAATAATTAAAAACAAAATTTGCTGCTTTTGTCCCATGAGATTAAGGTAGTGATTTTATTTTTCTATTTTTGTCCCATTCTTTTTACCCAACCATTTCTTCCTGCATGTTGCATTACTATTAAATAATTCTTGCTTAAAAGATTTATTTTCTATTTGTTCATTTGTTTATTGTACAACTATTTATTTAGTGCCTGATCTGAGCCAGGGAGTGCTAAACTCTGAACTCTTTCAACTAGCACGCTATCTGTAACCTGCTCCCTTCTCCTTTATCCTTTAGTTGCCCTCCCTTAGTTCCCAGACTTTGCTTTGTACCCCATATTGCACCATGCTCTTCTGAAGCACCATCTCATCCTTCAAGTGCTCTTATAAAAGGGGCTAATTAGAGTCACTCATTATGTAGTTGGATTTAAGTCATTGTTTTTTACCTATCAAGAGGATTTTTACATTTGACTTTTCCTATAAGTGTGAATGAAAAACTGTCTTTCAAAGAACTTAGAACTTGCCTGTGCAGGAATTGGAGGTATTGGAGAGGCAGCGTGCTCCCTGCTGGTTCCTTTGAAATCACACCAAATGAATGGCCCTCTGCCTTTCCCTCCCACTATCATACTGCTTAAGCTCCTTCCACATAGCAGTGCAGCTGTCACTCCTGCCTGCACTGCCTCACATAGGCTACATCCTCCCTAAAGGTTTTTCTGTGTCTGCTATTCATTTTCCTTCTGTGAGTTTCTCTGCTATATGTAGTCACCATCGGTGAGATTGGCACTTAACTGTTCTTTGTTTTAATTGGCTAATTTCCTTTTCCCTGGCTCTGGTGTAGTTTTCAAGATCACTAATCATCGTATCATTTTCTATTTGGACAGTGCCTTGCAAAGAGACACCATTGACATTCAGGATACCTAAATAGTAGAAGTGAGGACATGCCTAGGCCCATATATTTATATGGTATCTAGCAACATTTTACAAAATGAATTTATCTTTTAGTAGAAGAAGGAAACATGTCCAGCTTAAGGGCATTAATTATTAAAATTTATTTTTTTGGCCGGGGGGAGGAGTTCCCGCTGTGGCACATAGGGATAGGCAGCATCTCAGGAGCGCTGGGACACAGATTCAGTTCCCAGCCCAGCACAGTTAATTAAGGATCCAGCATTGCTGCAGCTGTGGTGTAGGTCACAACTGCAGCTCAGATCTGATCCCTGGCCTGGAACTCCATATACCACAGGGTGGCTGAAAGAGAGGGGCAGGAGAGAAAAAGTCAGCAACCACTTTTTTTTTTTTTCCCTATAAATGCTAATATCTGACGGAAATTTTGATTTTTTTACTTCTTCACAGGTGGTTTGTTCTGGATGCAGAAACCAGAGATCTAGTTTCTATCCACACAGATGGGAATGAACAGCTCTCTGTGATGCGCTACTCAGTAGGTAGGCAGATTTACTCCCACTCCTGGTAGTCACACCATTTCTCTGTAATTGCGTATTTTCATTTCCAATAAAGCTGACTACTTTTTCCTCTACTGTTAAGTATTGAATATGTTTCCCCCAACATATTCAGATTAAATTCTGCTGCAGGAAACTGCAGAAGGTCTGCTAAAGTTAAACATCTAAATCATCAAGCAAACAAATTTAGAACTGTTACAACTGCATTTGCAATTGAAAGCAGAAAACCGTGCATTCAAATCCTATTTTGGGGGGTAACTACACATAATTAGAATTTTGAATAGGTATTAGGTTGAATGTTAATCTGTTTAGCAACCTTTTCTTTGCATATAAGATACTATAAAATAAATTATAGTAATATTCAAAATATATAAATTTTATAGGCCCTTCAAGTTCTTTAAATTTTTTTTTTGTTTTTACTGGTTACATAGTAATCATTGGTTTATCAATTAGGTAAAATACCTAGAAACTCATTATAAGAATTAGATCAGTTAATTTAGCAATTTTGAATTCATTTTGAACTTCATTCAAAATTTTTTTTTCTTTTTTCTGTCTTTTTAGGGCCACACCAGCGGCATATGGAGGTTCCCAGGCTAGAGGTCTAATCGGAGTTGTTGCTGCTTGAGTAACACGAGATCCGAGCCGCATCTGCAACCTACACCACAGCTCACGGTAATGCTGGATCCTTAACCCACTGAGCGAGGCCAGGGATGGAATCCGCAACTTCATGGCTCCTAGTTGGATTCGTTTCCACTGCGCCATGACAGGAACTCCTATTCAAAATTTTAATTAAGGATTTCCCTTATGGCACAGTGGGTTTTAAGGATCTGATGTGGTCACTGCAGTGGGTGAGGTCTAGTCCCGAGCCCAAGAACCTCCACATGCTGCAGGCGAGGCGAAAAAATAAAAGAAAGCAGTATCTTTTTATGTTAATTAAGCTTCCATGATAGTCCAATTCCCTTTCCCCCATTATTAATATGATTTTGATCCATATAGTTCTCCCCGGAGTTAATCTGAGTGACATTTTCTTATATTTGAAAATATATTCCAGTAGTTGTTGAATCAAAGTAGTTGATAATTTCTTTTTTTTTTTTTTCTTTTTGATAATTTCTAAGTCATTTCAAAGGAAGTCCGGAATGCTATTCTCTGTGTTAAACAAGGAAGGAAAACTATTTGCTTCAAGCTATAAGCTTAGCAGGAGTTATTTTGCAGCAGAAAAGGTTTTCTGTTTGGGTTTGGCTTTTATTAGCGCTGTAATAGCAAATAACTACTGCAGATGTAGCAGTTAAAACTCAAAGATCAAATGGACTTTATTGACCATCTGTTGCATTGTAAGAACCATGGTGGAGACCTTAAAAGAGAACATCTTCCCTTCCCAGGAGAGCTGCCTCCTGGTTCTTGGCTGCAGTGAGCAATTGTACACTCACCTTGCTGTATGAACACTGTACACTTAGACACATAGAAGCAGGTTAACCCCCTTGGTGCCGGTTCATAGCTAAATAGAAGGAGGTGAGGCTAGGGGAAGAGTCCTGGGCCATGAGCATTTCCAAGAAGGGATTATGTACTGGACCGGATGACCATTTGGTGTTCAAGGATGCTTAATGATGGAAGGATTCATTCATTAAATGCCAAACAATAGTTAAGTCGATGATACTTAACAATGTTTGTAAAATATCATTTAGCATAGGCCCAGTAAAGTGACAATAAATAAACATAACAGTGTATTTATCTACAACATTTTTCCTGTTTCATTCTAGATGGCACCCTCCTGGCCGTAGGATCTCACGACAACTTTATTTACCTCTATGTGGTCTCTGAAAATGGAAGAAAATATAGCAGGCATGGAAAGTGCACTGTAAGTAATGAAGTGAAATAAATCTATAAACTTGTTAGGAAATTTCACTTCTGTTAAAAAGAGAGTTAAATGTTTACATTGAAGTATCAGCTTTAAACTTAGCAGGTTTAAACTTTAATTTCTATCTTTGAAAACTGAGATTACCTGGCAGCAGAATATTGCAGTGCCCTCTATGCTCTAAAAAGATGTCTCCTTTGATGAGAGTTTAATACTTACCTCTGACTGCTAGTTTTAAGGCAGTTTCATAAGTCAAAGCTATTTCCTTAGGATCCTTAGAAAATAGCACTTTCTTTAAATGGAGTGGGTCAGAAATGGAAGGCTATCTCTCACATTTTCATCTCAATGTCCCAAATCCTGCCCACCCTCAATACTGCAATTTCCTATGTGACCTTTCTACTACTACAAATAACTTTTTGTTTTTTTGTTCCTTTTAGGGCCATACCTGCAGCATATGGAAATTCCAATGCTAGGGGTCCAGTTGGAGCTGTAGCTGCTGGCCTACGCCACAGCCAGAGCAATTCAGGATTGGAGCCACTTCTTTGATCTACACCACAGCTCACAGCAAGGCCAGGAATTGAACCCATATCCTCATGGTTCATTACCCCTGAGCCACAATGGGGAACTCCAAAAAAATAACACAATTTATATGGATATTTTTCTACATTAAGAGAATTAATAGAAGCATATTTCCTTTAATTTGTTGCATTTATAATTGATTATCATTGTAAGGTGCAGATTAGATTCAATTCAGTAGACATACTGAGTTACTTTATGTCAGGCAGTCTGCCAAATAGCGAAATGTTCTAAGTACTGGGAATATACATAAGATTTATTCCTTGTCCTCAGAAAAGTACACATTCAAGCTGAGGACAGAACGAGAAAGGCAGGCAGTATATAGCACGGTAGTTAAGGGCACAAACTTGGGATCAGACTATCTGGATTTTAACTCTTGTTTGACCACCCATAAGTGTGACCTTGGGCAAGTTATTTAAACCTATTTCAGTGTTCTCATCTGTAAAGTGAGAATCATAGTACTTTCTACTTCCCTGGATTAAAATAAGCTAAGGCATATAAAACACTTAGAATAGTGCTTGGCAAATAGGAATTATTCAGTGTACATTAACTATGATTTTTATAAAACATGAGGCAGTTGTTATCTATGTTAGCAATCAGTTTAGGATTAACTCTTGATGAATTAGTGGCACAGATCCTTTAACAGTCTTTATCACAAAATAGCTTTAGGGGAATGAAAGAAAGAATGATGCAAAGATTTTAAAACTAAACAGGGAGTTCCTTTCGTGGCTCATTGGTTAACAAACCCATCTAGTATCCATGAGCATGCAGGTTCAATCTCTGGCCTCCCTCAGTGGGTTAAGGATATGGCATTGCCATGAGCTGTGGTGTAGGTTGCAGACGAGGCTCGGACCCTGCGTTGCTGTGGCTGTGGTGTAGGGCACCAGCTATAACTCTGATTGAACCCCTAGCCTGGGAACCTCAATATGCCATGGGTGTGGCCCTAAAAAGACAAAAGAAGGAAAAAAAAAAACCACCCAAAACAGTTACCAAAGGGGAAACCTTGGGCAGGTGGAGGGATAAATTGGAGGTTGGGAGTGGCATATACACACTACTGTACACAGAATCAATAGTTATAGTCACAGTAGTCTGTGATGATCTTTATGCGAAAAGAATCTGAAAAAGAATGAATATATGTGGATATATGTATATGTATAACTGATTTGCTCTGTTCTCCACCTGAAGCTAACACAACCCTGTAAGTCAACTATACTCCAATTGAGTTTTTAGAAATGTTTTTATAAATAAAACCCAGGCCATTTACTATTCATAGAAAAGACTTTTGGTTTTTTTTCTTGGCATATTTTGTACTTTGTGCTAAAACTAGCTGATAAACTGATCTGTAAGCATCTTATTGTTTCAGAATTTATCCAAAATATTGTATTTTTATCCAAAATAATTTTTGACAAAAATTATGCATCAGTATCCATTAATTTATTTAAATCTATCTTTTAACCAATTTATTATCTTAATATTTGGGATATGGAATAGGAGTATAATAGTGCCTCACTGTACATGATCAAATGAAATGTTCCACTGAAAGGAGTTTTCAAATTATTTAAACATTTACCCTACCAGGCACCAAATTTTCTTAATTATTTTTTACCTCAACCTTTTTAAAAAGTTCACATCTTAGTAAACAGAATATATATCAAATATAATCTTGTGGAATCATAAAGTTTTACAGGTAGCACTGTAACACTTACTTAGCTCAGCCCTCACTTTACGGCTGAAGAGACTGAGTTTCAGAGAAGATAAATGACTTGGTCCTTGGTCACATCTTGACATGGTGGCAGATCTGGGACCTGCACCCTGTTCTCCCTAACTCTTAGTAAAGCAAACTTCCCAAGGTAGGAAAATTTTTTCAATACAAATGTTTTTGTACTGTGCTCTTACAGCACAGCCACTGCTGCAGAAAGGAAAGAGCAATGTGTGACACTGGATGAGAGTGACCTTGGCAATGTTGAAAAATGGCAGTTTATCCAGCTGCATGAGATCTGGCCTTCTCTAGTTAGGCAGCTTTTATCTTCTGAGCATATGAAAGTATTTTGAGATATCTTTAGGAACTGTTAAAGTTTATAGTACTTTGAGGCTGTAATGAAAGGCTCAACCACTCTACTTTTCTAATTATCTTCTGTTCTGTGCTTTGCTTCCAGCTCTCACTTCTCCTTGCTGTCTGCTTCCACCAGCTGTCTTATAGTCTCATATTAACTACTTTTATCTGTTGTCTGCTATGACATAAGACACAGAAAACTGGGCTAATGCTGGCTCTGCCGCTTACTAGTTTGCAGCTTTAGGCAAGTTAATTAACTTATCTGAGTCTTGATTTTACTATCTTAAAATTGGAGATTATAATAGATCCTACTTTTAGAGGATTGTTGTAAAGATTAAAATGTGGCAATTGGAACTGCTCTTAGAGTTCTAAAAACATGCCTTTTTCTGTTTTGTTTCCAATATCTCTTGTTACTAGTTAACATTTAAGTTACCCCATAGCTTCAAAAGCATACTACTGGGCTTAGAAATTTAGGAAGTGTCCCTCTAAATAAGTTGTAACCAAGCGGTTGAAACTTATCCCTGAATGTCAACATAATAGCTTTCTGTTTGATTCAGACTCCTGCATACCCTTTAACCCTGCTACTCAAATATCTGGGCCCAGGAGATACACTGTATTAACATTGCAGTGAGATACTAATAAGCATTACAAAGTCTATTAGAAAAACCAAGAGGTGCTGGTAAATTAAGTGTTCTTTTTGTCAGGATTTTGGTAAATCAAAATAAATTTTTTAAAAAAAAGTGAGAAAAGACTTTTAAACTCTGCTAGAAATCTCCAAGAAAGTAACGCATATAATGAATGCAGTATGTATTTCAACATTACTATAAACAGTAAGGAATTATATTGCAAATGAGGGATATGCTCTCATTTAAAAGAAGCCATCAGAAATTCCCGTTGTGGCTCAGCAGTTAACGAACCTGACTAGCATCCATGAGGGCGCAGGTTCCATCCCTGGCATTGCTTAGTGGGTTAAGGATCCAACGTTGCCATTAGCTGTGGTGCAGGTCGCAGACGCAGCTCAGATCCTGAGTTGCTGTGGCTGTGGCATAGGCCGGCGGCTACAGCTCCGATTGGACCCCTGGCCTGGGAACCTCCATATGCTGCGGGTGAGGCCCTAAAAAGACTAAATAAATAAATAAGTAAATAAAAGAATAAAAGAAGTCATCAAGAACTCAGGATCCATCTTTCTTTGTACTCCATCATCCTCAATAAGGTGCTGCTGGAACTCCAGTCATCACATCCTGGTTCCAGGAAGAAAGGATCAGAGCAAGGGGGGAAAACGACACTCCTCCTCCTAAGTTAGTTCTCTTAAAGTTTTCCTATAAGCTCCACTCCGTGACTTCTGCCATCCGTAGTTGCAACAGAGTTTAGGATATAGTGTTCTCTCTGGGAACCTAAAAGGAGAAAATGTGTAATAGATAAACTATGCTCTGCAGGTCTACACTGTAAAGGTTGGATTGGATAGGTTATAGGTTACACTCTGGAGTCTTCTTGAAAGATCAGCTTTCCCTCAAACCAGCAAAGCACATCAAAAATGTGGTGGAAGTAGTTTCCTGGCAATCTAGCAGTTAAGGATCCAGCATTGTCATTGCTGTGGCGCTGGTTGCTGCTGTGGTGTAGGTTTGATCCCTGTCCTGGAACTTCCACATGCCATAGGCATGGAGGAAAAAAAAAAAAAAAAAAAACTGTTCTCTACAAGTATTCTCTAAATGTGATGTATTCTTTAAATTTTCAACATGATATTTATGAGCTTGATAAAATGGTTCTAAAGTTCATCTGAAATTTTCCACATACCACAAAACTATCAGAGTTGGCTGGGAATAGGCAGATAGACTAATGGAACAGAAAAGAGAATCCAAAAACAGACCTTGGTTTATATGGAAATTTACTAGATAATAAAAGAGGTATTTCAAATCAATAGAGGAACAATGGACTCTTCTCAACCTTCGTTGTCCAGCATCACAGCTACTAACCACAGCTTTGTTTATGAGATTAAATACAGTTCAGTTCCCTAGGAGCACTGGGCACATTTTGAGTACTCAGAAGCCACAGGTGACTGGTTGCCGCTGCACTGGAATGTGCAGATACACAGCATTTCATCACTGCAGAAAATTCCATTGGCTAGCACCACCCTAGGTGGTTGAGGGGACACCTGGCTACATAACATACTTAGGAAAAAATGCCCTGACTCAGCGCCTCTGGACTTAATTCCTCAGGTAACATTAATACACAGCCTGGGTTACAAACCTCCCTTTAGAGGATGACTTTCTATGCAATTGACAAAGATTTAGCTGAAATATTTCTTGATTTTCCAGGATGTACTCTCAGGCGCTATCACTTGGGACTGTTATTATGGTTACACCGTTCAGCTGCTTAAGGACAGTGATGAAATGCCAGCTTAGAATACTCTCCTGTTTCTCTTCAGGGAGACATACTTTTTGCCCCCAACCATGTCTGTGCCTTTGGGGTGATGTTTAAGGGTTTAGGCCCCAAGTTGCGCATGTGCTTTCATGGCCTGTGCATTGGGTGGGGCGAGGACACTCTGAGGTAGTGTCTGGAAAGGCAACATTATAGACTCCCAAGAAGCGGCTGCATCTATTCTTTGCTTATTTATTGGACTCCTTACCAGTGAAAACATATTCACTCTGTTTTCTAATATGAATTGATAACTTCACCAAGATCTTTTCTAAATTTAGGGACTTTCCTACTCAAGAGTTGCTTTTGACAATACTTTATATAGATTTACCATCTAAATACGTTCTGTGTCCAACACTGATGTGAATTACATGTGATAAATCCTCACAATGCTATTAAGGTCTTTTCGCAAAGATGCAAACAATGCTTCTGTGTTAGGATGAATACTTCTTGGAGGTCAGTATTTACCATGATTAGTAAGTCAAATCCTTCATTCATGTAACAGTGGTGTTCTTATCTTAGAAGCCTGGCTTCTCTGGGTGCCAGAGCCAGGCATCAGACTCATGGGAACACTATGAAAACAAACTGTGTGATCCCCATCTTCCTGCCATATTCAGGAAATATCCAAGAAACATATGCGTCTTTCTGGCATTGAAATTGGTTTCGCGTTAGGTTGGGAGGTTTCCCACGTGCCCAGCAAGTGATTCCCAACAACCCGTTTTCTAACATACCACCTAATCGCCAGTGATTTCAGGAAGCTTCACAGTTCTCAAAATCACATAATTTAAGTGTATAAATATGGGTATTTAGCATGCAGCACTCTGGTGGAGATTATGGATCTGAAGAGGTTTTAGGACATGTCATTAGACTTCGACAGACTACTGGAATAATTAAAATACTTTGTGTAAATCATTAAAAAAAAAAAAACTACCCCAAGGTATTTTAAATTTATTAACTTTAAAAACTATGTGAGCAGAAAGTAATTCAAAAAGTACAACAGAAATTAAATATGTTTTAGTACAGACTATAGGAGATAAGATTTTGAGTCTCCATTGACTTTGGTATAAACTATTAGACCTGTGTGATTTATCTGCAGTAGTTCATTGGATATCATCAAGTGCTTACATGTGGAGCCAACAAAATGTCATTTAGTAATGTTTTGTTTGAATTTCCAGTGTTAGTAAAACCTAGGCAGAAGCTCTCTGATGGCCTAGCGGGTTGGGAGCTCTCTGATGGCCTAGCGGGTTGGGAGCTCTCTGATGGCCTAGCGGGTTGGGAGCTCTCTGATGGCCTGGCGGGTTGAGGCTCCTGCGTTCTCACCGCTGTGGCTCTGGTTGCCGCTCTGTGGCGTAGGTTCAGTCCCTGGCCCAGGAATTCCCACATACTGCCTGTGTGGCAAAAAAAAAAAAAATACAAAAAAAAAAAAAAAAAAAAAAAAAAACAAGAGAGAACCTGAAATAAACATTGCAACTCTCATTTAAAAAAAAAAGAAAGAAAGAAAAAGATCACTGTCTTATTTAAGGAGTCAGATGATTACTGCATCCAGCTGTTCAGAGGGAGTGCCATGTTGGTTAACTTTTCCCCAAAAGTAGTCTTTGGAGATAGGAGCTTTCCCTCGATCTCCATGTGACTGTGGCTGTGCCACGGGTGCCAAGGAAGCAGCCCAAGAAAAATAGTCTATACACAACCTAGAACCAGTACTTTGTTCTCAAAAATGAAGTCACTTTAATTAGAAACACTAGTAACTTGCAGTAATGCCTGAGGTTGCAGTGTCTTCTAAGGCATAAGTTTGAGAGACTGTCTGTCCTGGGCCAGGTGGTACCTGATGCTGGTATCTGGGTGGAAAGACTAGCAAGATGCCCCCAGGTTCCAGGTGCTTAATGCTTCCACTGTGGTCAGAGCTCTTTAGTTCCTTGGCTCCCAAGAACATAGGGTGAAGAACTAAAGACTTGCTGTGAGCCCTGTTCAGTTCCAGAGGCTGTGATACTGTTCTCTGTACTTGAAAGATTCCCGGTGAATGGCTACTCAGAAGATGGTATTGACTACTGTGAAACTGTATTGTTCAGAACTTGAAATGCTTTCTAATAGTCGGTGTGTTACTTCCTAGGGACATTCCAGCTATATCACACACCTTGACTGGTCCCCAGAAAACAAGTATATAATGTCTAACTCGGGAGACTATGAGATACTGTACTGTAAGTATGAATGGTCACGTACTGTAGAAATGTGTCTGTTGGGGCGGTAATGAGCAGGCTGCATGGAATCTATTGTGCAGCCACTGCACACTGGGCCCTCCAACCTGACGAAGCAGGTGCGCTACTTGGAGCTGGCTAAGGAATGAGAGTCTCAAAGAAAGTAATGAGTTCACTTAAATGTCATAAATTATTCAGGGAGACTGATCCTGCTGTGAATGGCTCTGTACTTAACAGCCTTTCCTGGTGGGAGGAAGGAGTGTAATGGATGGGAATTTATGCTTTTTAAAGAAAAAGGAACTTTGGTGGGAAATGGTTTGTAGTTCTATAAACCCTATTAAATAACTTTCTTTTCCTTTTCAAGTATGCCTTAATGTTTTTTGGTGTATGGATTATAAATACAAGTAAACATGGCTCGTTTGAATCAAAATGCATTTTCCAATATATTTGTACACGGCACGATGATTATACTTCCTGTTTCTAAATTTAAAGGGGACATTAAAGAGAACTGCAAACTAATCAGGAATCGATCACACTGTAAGGACATCGATTGGACAACATATACCTGTGTGCTAGGCTTTCAAGTCTTCGGTAAGGACACGACGACCCTTGATGGGGAAAGGCGGTTTGTGGGGGCTTTACATATAATGCTTGCTTAACTTTCTAAATGGAAAATCGGCTACCTGGGTTCTTTAGTGTTCACTTTTTTTTTTATTTTTAAGGGCCCCACTTAGGGCATATGGAAATTCCCAGGCTAGGGATCTAATCAGAGCTGCAGCTGCCAGCCTCTGCCACAGCCACAGCAATTCAGGATCCAAGCCACATCTGCGACCTACACCACAGTTCACAGCAACGCCAGATCCTTAACCCGCTGAACAGGGCCAGGGATCAAACCCGAATCCTCATGGATACTAGTCGGGTTCATAACCCGCTGAGCCACGACGGGAACTGCCAGTGTTATCACTTTTAATGGCCAATTCAGAGAAGTTAAATGTATTAGGATTGAACCAATACAAGGTTTATTCTCTACAGAATCTAGCAGACTTTTGGTCCCCAATAAATGTGAAAGATAATTGAAAGGGAAAAGCTTTTACATAATAGTATAGATTGCCTTATGTTTTTTTTCCTTCAGTTGAAAAATCGAAGCTTTCAAGTTTGTAAAAACATTTTCAAAATAAGTTTCATTGAGATATCATTCATACTATATAATTTCCCTATTTAAAGTGTACAATTAGGTGGTTTTGGCATATTCTCAGAATTGTACAGCCATCATCACTGTAATTTCAGAACATTTTCATTGCCCCAAAAAGAAACTCTCTGCCCATTAGCAGTGACTCCCCACCTCCCCCTCTACAACCCCCCAGCAACCACTGATCTACTTTCTTTTAAGGATTTGCTTGTTCAGGACAGTTCATATAAATGGAGTCATACAATATATTACCCACTGAGACTGGCTTCTTGCCATTAGCACAAAGCGTTCAAGGGCCATCATGTTGGAGCATGGAGCACTGCTTCATTTCATGGTGGGATGATATCCCCTTGTATGGCTGTTCCACATTTTATCATCAGTTGATGGACACTTTGGTTGTTTCCACTTTTCAGCCATTGTGAATAATGCTGCTGTGAACAGTCATGTGCAAGTTTTCGTGTAGACGTGCTTTCATTCTCCTGGGTATATACCTAGGAGTGGGATTGCAGAATCAAATGGTAACTAACTCTGTGTCTCACTTTTGAGGAACTGCCAGACTGTTTTCCAGAGCAGCTACACCATTTACGTCCCACCAGCAGCGTATGAAGGTTCTCTGCTCCACATGCCTGTCAGCAGTCGTTAATCTTTTGTGTGTGGGTGTCCACTTGTCCCAGTACCATTTGTTTACATTTAAGACATTTTAGTAGCTATTAAAGCTAAAATTTGGAGATGATTCCTAATCTGATGTTTTGGACATTTCCAGAAATCTGCCCTTTGACAGTTTTCTGTTTTTAACCAATTTGTAAAAATCCTTCTGAGAAAGTTAGAAGATAAATGGAAAAGTTAAAATAATCAAGCCTGTTTACATAGAATTAAAAGGATATGTTAGGAGTTCCCTTATGGCTCAGAGGGTTAAGGATCTGGCAGTGGCCTGGGTTTGTTTGATCCCTGGCCCAGGAGCTTCCACATGCCAGGGGGAAAAAAAAAAAAAAAAGGAAAGATGTTATGCTCAGTTATTAGAGTACTGGACATGGATGTGGCACCAATACCTAAAGCAGTGCCGAAAATACTAGGGCTTTTCCCTTTAACAGTGTGTCTCTGCCCTCTGAAGGCGGACTCCCCTCCATCCCGACGGTATATCTGAACATTTCTTTATGCTATGGTGCATTAGAAAAATAATAGGTACTTGTTCTGAACACAGCTGCTGTAGAGGTGGAGAGGCCTACTGGGCTAGAAAGAAATTAAAATAACCTTGACTTGTCCATAAACAATTTCATTATTTTGGGTGAAGCTGAAGCAGTGGCCAGTAGCTGGTAAAGTACCTAGTTATGTTAATGAAATAGTATTTGATTTACTTATTAAGAGATGTTAGTTAAGTGTTCCAACTTGTCTTTAGTAAGTTTACCAAAAAAAAAAAAAAGTGTTCTCTAGAATAGTACTGAGCTACATACAGGAGGCCAGCCTCTCAGATGATACACATTTTAAATCTAGTTTAGCAGAGGTTTGTGCTCATTGTGTTGAGCATAATCTCCAGTGCCTCATAGTGATTCAGGGTAAACTTGGTATATCAACCTTTGGACATAAATAATAGTTCCAGGAAAATTCCGTGGACAGCATGGTAGACATGGATGGCCTATGCCTCAGAATCTCTCTGAGGTTTTTTAAAGAGCCTGCCTGAAAAGGACAAATGAATAGGTGTAGAAGTTCTACACAGATTACCCAGAGTCCACTTTGCACAATCAGGGCTGTGGCATTGTCTCTGCACTTTGCTGCAGAAATAACTGAGAATTTCCCCTCCACCTAGAAACTTAGGGAACTCTTAATGCTCGGGGGAGACAAGCTAAAAACTAAAATTATTTATTAGCACCACCTGCTGGTTACCAGTGAGTACTTATGAGTGTAAAGTCTTAAATTTTCCATCTTGAGGTTATTTGTTTATTATTAACTAGATTTGGGGTAAAATCTCATCATCTGAAAGAAGTTTGGAGCCATAAGGAAGTTTAGCAGCTAAGAATTTGAATATAGATGAAAATTAGCAAGATTCTAAAACAAACACATGTAGCATGACAGTTGTATTTTTCAGGCTAATTTTTCTCCCCCACCCCCATGTTCCCATATCAAAGGTGTCTGGCCAGAAGGATCCGATGGGACAGATATCAATGCGCTCGTGCGCTCCCACAATAGAAGAGTGATCGCTGTGGCTGATGACTTTTGCAAAGTCCATCTGTTTCAGTATCCCTGCTCCAAAGCGAAGGTAAAATCAGTTTAATAAAGACTAGTGTTATAGGGCCTTTGGAAGTAATTTTGTGTCGGTAGTGAGAAGAGTTCTGTAGGGCTGCTGATGACTGTCTAATACTAGACACGGGGAGAAAATGGGGCCATCTGTGAGCATCCAAGCAGGCAGCACTTGTCTTTTCCTTCCTCGAGGTAAAGGAGACAACAGAGAAGGCAGCTAGTGATGTTTTATTCATTTTTGTTTATTATCCAAATTTGTTCATTTTAAAGTATTTGTGACACATGATCAGCGATATAAAACTCCTAAATCATCTGTAATCATGTATAACCTAGTGAATTCTCCCTCAATCATCTCAGTAGGAGAGTTAACTAAACTCTAACAAAGTATACCAACTTGACATCCAAAAGAGACTTTTTTTTTTTCCCAAAGTCTAAAAGTATAGCTGTCCAGTGACATTTTCTCCCATATGAATAGATATTAAAAGGAAATTACTGCTGACTTTATTCCTCAGAGTTAGTGACTTGTCCTTTTGATCAGCATTACCTGTTTCACAAGCTGAATGACCCTCCCTAACTCAGTCACCTCCACTGCTGTCAGCAGGCACGTAAAGAGTGAGTTTAATTTTCCTGATTTGCTTCCTGTAGGCTCCCAGTCACAAGTACAGTGCCCACAGCAGCCATGTCACCAATGTCAGTTTTACTCACAATGACAGTCACCTGATTTCAACTGGTGGAAAAGACATGAGCATCATTCAGTGGAAACTTGTGGAAAAGTTACCTCTGCCTCAAAATGAGATTGTAGCGGATACTACGCTAACCAAAGCCCCCATCTCTTCCATTGAGAGCATCATGCAGTCCGATACTCCCACGCCACCTCCTTCCCAGCCCTCAAATGAGACAGCTGAAGAAGAAAGTAGGGTAAGCAGTTCTCCCACACTTCTGGAGAACAGCCTGGAACAGACTGTGGAGCCCAGCGAAGGCCGCAGCGAGGAGCAGAGCGAGGGGGGCAGTGAAGAGCTGGGCGAGCCTGTCTGTGAAGAGCCAGCCAGTGAGATAAGCGAGGAGCACGGCGAAGCCGCTCTTCCCGAGGACCAGCAAGACCCCTCACCCCTGTCCTAACACCAGGGCTTCAGTGCGGTTCACTTTCTTCCTTCAACTGCATGTGGTCTGGTGACAGTTCAGGTAACAGGCCAGGAAGTGATGGAGAGTCACTATTGGTGGAGATTCTGGTTTCCACGTAATCTGTTTTCAATAGTCTTATCTTCCGTCTCTTAAATGCAGTCGATCTAAAGGTTCAGTTTGGTGTGTGTTAAAAATTAACCAAACTTAATAGGAAAAGACTGAAACATTAATTATGTCTCAGAAATTACTGTGTGAGTGCTGTGATGTAAATACTGGAAACAAAAACATCAGTTGTATAGATATAAACCCCTTGCTATCAGAACAGGTTTTCTTCAGGAACAACCAGAGGCATCACAGACACTGTTACTCATCTGCTGGCTCAGACTATGCTATGTTTTTTTTTCCTAACGCTGAAAAAAGAAGTCAGGAAAAAAAAAGAAAAACCAAAAAAACCTTTTAGTTAAGAAAAACTTCAGTTTTGCCACGAGCAGTGGTGTTGCCTTCTTGAATAACACCACCATTTCCTTAGCCTGCCAGTAGATGTCCAGATGTGCTTGATAGTGTACTACGTAGGTGCTGCCTTTTCTAAGTCAGAGTGAGGAATAGTCCCTTTATTTCCTGTGTGCAAAATATCTATATTTTATCTTAGAGCTAAGAAAGCAGTGGTTTGTTAAAGAGCTTTTAATGTATATGAAACTGTTGATACTCAGAAATAATGGATTCCTCCAAGGATTCCTTTACCGGCCTAAACATTTTCAAATGTTTGGCATTCAAGTGACTAGAAGAGAAAAAACCGCATGCCTATAAAGCTAAATAAATTTGGCTAATTTTAGCTTAGCCTTCATCCTAATTTGTTCCCTCAGTAACAGAGATATTAATACAGTAAATTTAAGATTGAATTGGTGCTTGAAATTCATTGGTTTAGTTATAATTTTTATACAGATTGAGGGATAAAATACTCAGCAAATTGCAAATTTTTTATAGGAGTGTTCAAAATAGTAATTTTTTTATAAATTGCATACTTAACAGACTTGCTCTGTATGGTGATTTTTTTCTTTGATGGAGTTTTGCTATAAGCCCTGCAACTCTGATGTGGCTGTCCTCTGCTGTTTTGGGCAGTGCATGTATTATTATGCATTGGATAGTTTTTTTAAGTTTTGTCAGATGATTATGTTTTCCTTAAGTGTATGTTTCCTATTTTCAAAATAATTACTGACAAATATGCATTTCCTATATATTTGTTTATACTTTGATTATAAAAAACTTTGTTTTATTTTTTAACTTGCTGCATTGTTTTGATATCTTTTTTTTTTTTTTTTGGTTAGATCATGTTTAGAAACTTTGGATGAGTTAAAAAGTCTTAAGTATGCAAGTGTTTACGTGATTGTGCCATTCCAAAGTGCATCAAAACTGTCATTCCCTTCTAGAATCTTCTCAGGAGTAATACAAATCAGGTATTTCATCACCATTTGGTAATATACAAACTCCAGTGAACTCCCCAGGACACTCACAACATTTGTATTCACATGCTGTGTGTAAGGGTGTGTGTATGTGTGAGGGGTGAGTGTATACACTTACTCTGTGTGTGTATCTCTATGGAAGACAGACGCCACATTGAAAATACTCCGTGTATCTCTGTGTGTCTTTGTGTCCATGTATATCTCTTTCCTTTTGTTTACAAACTGTTCAAAAAAAAAAAAAAAAAAAAAAAAAAAAAAAACCTCAAAGTAGTTCTCTTCAAAAGAAGAGATAGATTCCAAGGAACCCATCATTTTTCAGTCTGTACATAATTATCAGAGAGCAGCAGCAGTATCAGGCACATATATTTGCCTATCAGCTGTGGTGATTAAGTCATCAGGTCAGCATGTGCTCTTCCCTGTAAGGAAAATACTATGAGATGAACAAGTAATTCTAGAAGAAAAAGCATTTCCTTAAGTACCTGGGGGATACCGCTCTCCATGATAAGCAGGGAGTTTATCTGGGGACATGCGTCACCTTTGGGGTTGCTGTGTACAATGAGATTTATAATCGTGATACTCTTGGCTGGTAGTTTCAAGACACTACTAATACGCAGAAGGAGCTCCAGCTCTCAATTGCTGGCAACTACTGTTTAACAGTCAATGAAATCTGTGATAATGGTTGGAAGTGGGTGGGATTATGAAATTGTAGACGTTTTTAGAAAAACTTGTGAATGAAAATGAATCCAAGTGTTTCATGTGAAGATGTTGAGCCATTTCTATCATGCATTCCTGTCTCATGGCAGAAAATTTTGAAGATTAAAAAATAATGTTTCATTTGTCTCTCTAAACGTGTGTCTTGAGTCTTTTTTCATTGATGCTGCTAGTTCCCATGACTACCCAGTTATCAGAAGACACGGTTCAGAAGGGCACATTTATCAGTTGACCACTGCCATGGATACAGCGCTCTGGTAATGGACTCCATCGCATAATGTTAGAGGAAATTACTTCTGATTTATGCTTCCATCTAATAGGGCCCAGCTTTGTTTTAATTTGTGTCATGTCTGCGCTCTCTCTCTAATGTTTAACCTGGTGATCCTGGTTACCTGCCTGACCCCTTCCACTGCCCGCCTCCCCTGTGTCAGCCTGCGGGAAGTCCTTGACCTCAGTAGGACGCCGCTTCCCTGCTTTCTCCATCTCCCTGAGTTGCTGGGTGCTTCATCCCCTGTATACCACAACCATAACTTAGCTGCTACAAATTTTTCTTTATGAAGAATCACACTGAGTATTTTTTTCAATCGACTCCCCGGTTTTACAGTTTCTACATGGAAATGTAGGGTTTTCACTGTCACCTTATTCACTCTAGTGACTAGAATATATGTTCAGAGCCACTCACATGTACTGATCCCTGAGAGGCTGTCTTGGGGCAGGAATTCCTCTTTCACCAATTCGCAAACAAAAATGGCTGACAGGCAGCAATACAAACCCACTAAAGTGATTTTTTTAAAGAACAGCCAAAAAAGGAATTTGTTCGTGGGGAAATAACAGTGAGTTAGATCTTGAACACACTGAAGTGGTAGTGTAACTTCCACAAGGAACTGGGTTTCCTGCTTAAATCTGGGATTGAGTGAAGAGTGTTGTTAAGGACAAGAACAGGGTTTTAGGACAAAGGAGACCAGACACGCAGGCCTTGGGTGGAGCAGAACTGCCGCTGGAGGCCTCCCTGTGTGGCCAGCGTCCCAGACACCCTGAGCCCGTGGTGCAGAGCCTGTGGGCGAGGAGTGGGAGGGGAGGTTCAGGAACAGGCCCGCATTCGCTTACTGGGATGACCGCCACCCCAGGACTTTGTGTGATGTGACTTCGAAGCTGAAGCTCTTAAGAAACAGAAGGAAAGGATGAGAACGAAGATGTGCAGACACTGTGGAAAGGAGATGGGACACAGCAGAGGGCCTACGTCATCTCAGTCCTTGCGCTGCCCTCCTGTCACCATCACAGAAACAGGCCCTACACATGACACCAATGCCTAGGATGCCAAGGACTGGTGTCAAGGACCACAGAAGAAGTCAGGCATTTTTCCCAAAAACTGGGTGCAACCCTTTGTAAGGGACAGCTCCTGCTCTCCTCAGGGACTCAGGTAATGCTACACCTTTTGTGCTAATCAGTTCACCTTCTCCAAAGGAAACCTGCATTTCTACTTCACCCTCATTAGTAGATCCCTACAAAAATAACCTCTGATCTAAAAGACAGCGAAAGAACTAAAAGAGAAATAATCCCAAAAGAAAGTTTCAGTGTCTCCTCTAGAGACGTCAGTGTGTTTCATTTCTGTATCCACGGGCGACATCCTCAGGAGACCATAGCTTGCTGAACTGAACACATTTGTGGGTTTTGTTTTAATGTTACCAATTCAGAGATCTGGCAGACAAGCTTGAGAGGACCACTTCTCTATCTCAAAGGACAAAAACAAGAAATGGATGACAAATAACCCGAGTGGTTCAATGATTAAAATACGACACATCCAGGAGTTTCTGTGTGGCTCAGCAGGTTAAAAGGATCCCGAGTCACTACTGTGGCTCAGATTGTTGCTGAGGCATGAGTTTGATCCCTGGCCCGGGAACATCCACATGCTGTGGGCATGGCCAAAAATAAAATATGGCACATCCATAGAATTAAATGCTATATAATGGCAAGAGCTAACACTTAATGTAACACTGAAGTGCTTTCCATGTACTAACTCGTTCAATTCTTTCAACAGTCCTAAATTTATCTCCATTTTACAGATAAGGAAACCTACAGATGAGAAGCCAAGCAGCAAGTCCTTCCGCCCTGGGGCCAGCCCTGTGCTTTACTGGAGGTGCTTGCTGCACAACAATAATTGAGTGATTATTACTAACAAGAAAGAAACAGGTTAAAGTGGTAGGAAGGATCTGAGACTGGTATATAGAAGAACGACAGAAAGTCGTAGGCTTTGCAAAAGGCGCCTCTGGGCTCTGAGGGACTCTTCTCATCCCCCAACAGCTGGAGCACGGGGCAGAGTTTCCAGGCTGTGCTGGGACACCTGCCCTCTGCCCTTGCTGCCTTTCTTGGCTCCTATGCCCTCAGTTCCTGATGTTCAGTTTAAACCTATGGAGTGTGGAGACACTGCTCCCTTGTTTTCCAACCTTTGAGCAATTTCCATTTCACTGAAAAAGCAGTGTAGCAACTTTGCACTGCGCTGGTCAAGTGCTGCTTCCCCCTTAGTCCTCCGGCCTGGTGCGGCCACGGGGCTTTGATCTTGCCTCTCCTCTCCCTCAGCAATGTAAACATCAGTCCTGAAAATAGATTTTCCTAGGGAGCCGCCCAGAAACAGAGATGAATGTGCATAACTGCTGGCACTGAGGACTCCACATATCAGTGGGATTACACCCACTGATTTCAACTCCTGGCAAACTTCACTTTTGCAGGATCGCACTAAAGGAGCGAGAAACAACGTGAGTGCTGGAAGAAAGGGCCCTAGCAAGGAAAAATAACTTCTTAATAAGTGAAGCCCTCAGGTTTCCCTTGTGGCACAGGGAGTTAAGGACCCGCCCTTGTCACTGCAGTGGCTCGCCATCACTGCTACTGCGCAGGCTTAGTCCCTGGCCCGGGAACTTCCACATGCCTTGGGCATGACCAAAAAAATAGGAGTTTCCATTGTGGCTCAGTGGAAACAAACCCAACTAGTATCCATGAGGATACAGGTTCAATTCCTGGCCTCGCTGAGTGGCTTAAGGATCCACTGTTGCTGTGAGCTGTGGTGTAGGTCGCAGGTGCAGCTCGGGTTTGACCCCTAGTCTGGGAACCTCATGTGCCATGAGTATGGCCCTAAAACAGCAAAAAAAAAGATGTAGAAACTCCCTGTTTATGCTTTTAAAGGGTATATGGAAAAGAAAGTAAGCAAAAACAGAAAGTTTTTAATAAAAGTTCTGTCCTTGTGCACTTGATGTCCTCCATCTACGATCAAATAGAACACTACTGACGTGAAACGGTACCATCCGGCCCCAGAGTGCCTGCAGGAGAATTCCTAGCAGAGTGTGGGCCTGGAGGAGCCCCAGGCGAGGCCGGGACACTGCTGGTCAGAGGTGTGGCTGTAAAGCTGGGCTCTGGGAGCACAGAAGCTTCCCAGAGAGGCAGCCGATGCCTAGCTCTGCCCAGGGAGGGGTCCTACGCTTCACTGGGTCTGGGAGCTCTGCACCCCCTCTCCCTCCTCCGGGGTCCCCACTGGCTTCCCTTCTGCTGACTGGAGGGTCACTGGTGCTCACGCCCTTTTTTGGAAATGTCCTCTGAAGCTGCGCCATGGCTGCCTTCCCTCAGGTGTTCGGGCTGCATCACCTCCCCTTACTCAGAATTAATAAAGTGACAAGAAAAAGCATTCCACTCTTTAGCAGACCCTGGTGAAACTGCTGCAGAACGAGAGGAGGTATCAGGCCTTCTCCTGTGAGAGTGACGGCCCCCTGGTTTCACCGGCAGACCCATTTCCATGGGGCTCACTGTTTGCTGCCCATGAATATCTCAGCACCGAATCATTAGCAGGAGTGTTTGCCAGGCCTTGACATCTCCACTTAGAAGATGAATTCATTCTGAGCTGAGCCAAGAGCCCCTTCTGTCTTGGAAGAATGTGTTAGGGTTCAAAGCCTCACAGGGCCCTGGAGCACCAGTGAGATCTCACCCCAGTCCCACTCGAGGGTGGGTCAGCCCTTCTGCGGGGCCAAGTGAAGAATGTGACATAGGCTGTGATCAACAAGGCATTTCTCACTGCGGGCTGAGCGAGGTTTTGGCCCCATCTCCTTGGTCTCCGTCTGAGAGAGAGAGCAAGGGTTTGCCCACCAGGAGCATCTGATTCACGGGAGAGAAACATTGTGGCGCGCGCACGGCTCTGACCCCACCTGCCTTCGAAGTCCCTGGAATCCGGCATCTGAGGGCTGTAAGAAGCAGGTGGGCTGTTCCAACCTCGGGGTGCAGGGAAGGCTGTCCCCTCCGGGTGACGGGCTGGGCCTCTATCATGATAAACCATGTTTGCACTGAAGTATGACGAGCAGGGCGACAGACTGTTAGGAGAGCCTGCAGATGGTTCCATTAATAAAGCTGCCATTCATGGCCACTGAGGCTGAAGTGGTTTCTATGGGAAACCCTCACATTAAAATAGAAGGAAGTTATTTTAAATTAAATTATAGTAGTTAATAACATTTTTAATTAAAC
Organism: Sus scrofa; assembly: GCF_054392235.1. Classification (NCBI taxonomy): domain Eukaryota; kingdom Metazoa; phylum Chordata; class Mammalia; order Artiodactyla; family Suidae; genus Sus; species Sus scrofa. The sequence goes on along the minus strand of NC_139385.1, from coordinate 110,200,262 downwards.
CTTATCAAATTTAAACACCGGGATTTGGCTGGGAGGACAACCAAAGAGCGGCCACCTGCACTGCGGGGAGCTGCGGCCCAAGCACAGGAGAGTTCTCAGGTATGCCCTTGACCTGAGGATCTTCGCTCTGCCCTGTTTGGATGCAGGGTTGGGGTCTGTGTTTTGCTGCTCATTCAACAGGGCTGAAGACACACTAGTGACCTTGGGAGGGCAGCCCCCAGGCCGCTCACTCTGGGATCCAGCCCAGCCTGGGCTTGAACTCAGGGCGCATGAGAGACACTGGTCCTCGTCCTCCTTCTTGAACAGCCTATCCTCTCCTGCCAGGTACATGCAGCTCTGAGGTCCTTTCCTCCCTCCCTCCATCCTCCCTCCTTCCCCTTTTCCCCTTTTTCCCTTCCTTCCGTTTTCCTTCTGAGGGAGAGCAGAAGATGCCAGCCCCAAAGATGCCACTTTGGTATGTTGGGTTTCTTGAGCTGGAGGCACCAGAAAAGCAGCCGATACAACGAGGCTTTCTCTGAGCCCCTCCCCCTCCCCCATCTGTGGAGACAGACGCTCCCAAAGGAACTTGATCCTCACAGATCCTCTCCCTGGAGTCTCATCCCCCAGGGGAGATGGACCCTCCTCACAGGAGAGGAGACCGGAGTCCACTCCACACCAGCTACGCCTGTCGCAGCCACCACACCTCCTACCCGCTCTTCAAAGGGCCCCTCATCTGCCCTAATACTCAGGTTCTCTCCCCCAGCAGGCCTCCCTCCCTGCCCCTTTCCCACTAACCCAGGGTTTAAGCCGGAATTCGAAGCCCCCTCGGGGAGCAGCACATCTTCCCGGGGTGTCTCCCCTGTACACGAGGTACACACGTTCATAAATTTGTCTGCTTTTCTCTGTTCATGTCTTTTACTACAGGGGTCTTGGCCAAGAACTCAGAAGGGTGGGAGAATCGCTTTTCCTCCCCTATGCTTCCATCTAACTTTTTTTTTTTTTTTTTTTTTTTTTTTGGTCTTTTTGCCTTTTCTAGGGCCGCTTCCTGCAGCATATGGAGGCTCCTAGGCTAGGGGTTGCATCGGAGCTGTAGGCGCCAGCCTGCACCAGAGCCACAGCAACACGGGGTCCGAACTGCATCTGCAACCTACATCACAGCTCACGGCAACACCAGATCCTTAACCCACTGAGCAAGGCCAGGGATTGAATCTGCAACCTCATGGTTCCTAGTCGGATTTGTTAACCGCTGCGCCACAACAGGAACTCCTTTCTTAACTTTTTAATGACTTTTTTAGATACAACTTAGAGTCAAGTGCAGAGATCTCAGGGCATCTGTGATGTGCCTCCACGTGCACGCACCCCCCAGATGACAGCTGCGTGCCTCTAGCGCCCGAGGCTGCCTGTGGCCCTCCCGGTGGAGAGGCTGGAGTAAGCTCTGTCCTGTCCTCTATCACCATCAACTGGTTCGGCCCGGTTTTGACGTTTACATAAATGCAACCACAAGGTAGGCTCTTTTGTGTCTGCTTCTTCCACAAAACATGATGGATGTTTTCCTTCTGTCCTCAGATCCTATGAGCCACCTCTTGTCCCCCACCTGCTCCTGAAATACCTGTATCTGCCCCTCTACTTCCTCAGCCCACACACCCCCTGACAGCACGCAGCACCAGGTTCCCACCGCCCTGCATCCCACCACCTCTCCAGTTCCCTCCAGTCCAGACCCCTGACCTCATCTCCAGACCCAAATGCCTACTGAATTCTTCACCTAGAGAGCTTACAGGGAATCCATTTTTTCCAACAAAACATGCCCTGCCCTGTTCACCTCCCATCTTGCATGTCCATTCACCAGGGGCCAGGCTAGGCCACCCCAGAAGCACCCAGAAGCCTACCTCACCTTTACTTCCAAAGCCCAACTAATCGTCGGCTTGCATCCACTGTGCTTCCTACCATCCCTGGGATCCATGCTTCTCTCCCCAGCCCCTGCCCAGGCCCTCATCTCTCAATTGAACTCTCATAGTAACTTTTTTCTTTTTGGCCACACCCACAGCATGCAGAAACTCCTGAGTCAGGGATCGAACCCAAGCCACAGAAGTGACAATGCCAAATCTTCAACTGCTAGGCCACCAGGGAGCTCCTCGTAGTAACTCTTAAGAGTCCACTGCCTCATGTCTTCCCTCTCCGATCTGTCTCCATAGCAACACCATGGATTCAAAAGAAGCAAAAGGATACCGGATTCTGTAGCCATCCACTCAAAACACACACTATTGCTCACCAACCAGAGTCCGCCCTCTCTGCCCGGCCCCTGGCCCAAGCCTCCCTCTCCTGTTTTGGCTCCTGACACTCTCCTCTTCCCACCTCCTCACCACACATCCAAGATGCTCACACACACATCAGCACGTGCTCTTCCCTCGGCCAACTGCCTTTCCCCACTGGACTGAGCAGGAAGCCACCTCCACATCACTGTGCAATGTACACAGCGCCCCTCTGAGAACGCACCTGCCTTCAAGGGCCCCGGCCCTGCCTCTGGACGGCGCTGCTGCACTTTGGTTGTGCCCATCATTCTCTGAGCTCTGGGGGCCAGTGACAGCGTCACCTCTCTCTGGTCTCTGCTGCCCAGCACAGAGTCTGACAAAATGGTGATTACAGAATGGATGGTGTGGGCTGTAAGGGTTCCTCTCGGTGAAGGTGGGACAAGTCCCTAGTCTGATAAGGAGACGGTGTGCCACTCCTCAGGTAACCCCAGATCTGTTCACGGAGAAGCCCTGCGGAAAAGACAACAGGGCAGCCGGCAGCCCACAAGGAAGAACAGAAAATTTGTGGGGAGCCAGAGACAGCCCAGGAAGCTGGGGCATCAGAGAAGAAGAGCCCGCAAGACTTCCTGCTCCAGCCCAGAAGTGGCCAGGTCGCCTGGCAGCACTAGGAACCCAGGACCTGAGCTGCTCTTGGGTCCGAAGCCTGAGGCACGCCCATCTACACAGGCGGCCCCTTCTGTTTCTAACAGCATCTGGCCCATTTCCTAGACCACAGTGAGCTGCTTCTAGGCCAGATCACAGCACGAGGTGGGCAAAGACCAGCAAGCCCTCCCCACGCCCTGCCACAATTCTTATTCCCAAGACACAAAAATACAGGGACGGTCCACACCTTAGACCTCTGCCCAGACTTGGAACTGAAGAAAGATCCCCCTTCCCTGCATCTTGCACTCTGGGAGCCTGGAAAGATCCACTCTGAGGAATCCTGGAATGGCCTAGAGATTCTTGGTTCCAATACCTCATGTCCATAACCATGCAGGAAAACAAAAAGAAAAAATATGCTGGATGACGAGGTACAGGTAAGTTCCACCTCCTCCCCTCTCCTGCTGAGGCCAGACTGGAGCCTGGCAGTGGTGGTTCCCTCAGGACACAGGTCCAGGAAGAAACCCAACCTCTCACTCAGCAGGAACGAGGCCACCCAAACCCAAACCGTAAAGGCTCAGGGAGAGTTAGGTCATAGTATGGTGACAGCAGCACACCCTCTCCAAAGCACGGCCCCCTCCCAGGAAGACCAGGCCTCACCTCCACAGGCCAAGTACACCAGGGCTGGGCATGCGACCTTAACCAGTCCCTCACTGGATCTCCTGAGGCCACAGGACGCATTTCCTGCCAATCACACACCTCAGCCCCAGCCCCAGCAGGAATTACCCACCCCAGGCCCCCTGCTGCAGCTATGGCTGTGCCTACTTTTCCTGGCGCAATTCTTCCTGATGCTCAGTGAACAGGACCTGACTAAGGGAGGGGTGGGCAGACACATAAAGTTATGAACTGATTTCCCAAGTGACCATTTCTTTAAGGACATGATTCCAGAGAAGAAAAGGGAGCAGACACCAAGCATAAACAAAGGCTCTTCTGTGTGACTCTACTTTCATTAGAATGACAACTAATTGAAAGCAATTTAATGTTGGTTCATGAAAGGTTAATGGAATTCATGTTTTGGAGATACTGACTGCAACACAGACTTAGCCAGAAACACAAATCTAACCTTTATTCTCTTTAATTATTCGGTCAGAATAATTTCCTGGGAGCAGGTTTAGTCTCTGGATGGCTTTAATTAAACACCACTGAACTTTGAAGCTGACATCAGCTCATCTAGCTGCAACTCAATTTTCAAATTAATCTGGTGTCTAACAGAGAGGTTTTGTGGCCTAAGCAGGGGAGACGGGGAGCGGAAGACAGGCTTAGAGCCTGACAGGTATGAACCAGCTCTGGAACATCTTGCATCTTTCCCCCACCCCTCCAGTGGCAAAGCACTTCCATGCCCTGTGCCAGGAGCTCCCTAAGGAGAGGGGCCCAGGCTGAGCTGGGCAACCAAGCTGCCTCCTTCCTTGGCTCCACTCTCTTAACAACTTGAGTATAAGCCTGGTATAGCCACACCCTGAAGGGGGGAGCTCCAGCCAGCAGCCCCAGCCCAACCACCTCCACTCCACTCTCCTACCTGCCCCTGCATCTCTCCCTCTCCTCCCTGGGGCAGAAATGTGTGAAGAGCCATGGAGACACCTTCACTGCCTGGCTAGGGGCCCTCAGGTAACTCCCCTATTTTTCCCCCATTCCCCAACCTCCCTTCTGGCACTCCACCCAGGCTCCAGGTACTGGCCTCTTTTTTTCTGCCTTTGAAAACACATGCCCCTAATTTTGTCAGTTGTTCTTTGTAGGCATATCATGTCCCTTTTGCAATGAGCTTTTTTTTTATTATTATTTTTAAATTTTTTTGCTTTTTAGGGCCACACCTGCGGCATATGGAGGTTCCCAGGCTACTAGGGGTCTAGTCGGAGCTGTAGCCGCCGGCCTACACCACAGCCACAGCAACGCAGTATTTGAGCCGTGTCTGCGACCTACATCACAGCTCACAGCAATGCCGGATCCTTAACCCACTGAGTGAGGCCAGGGATCGAACCTGCAACCTCGTGGTTACTAGACAGATTCGTTTCTGCTGCACTACAATGGGAACTCCTGCAATGAGCTTCTGCTTCTTTCTAAAACTGTTCTCCTGCTGACCAGGAGGCAATCCCACCACTTCTTACTCATAGCTTGAGCCAGGTCGGACGGCTTCCCTCAGAATGGCATTTGGAGTGGGCGAGTAGTGGCAAGCAAGTAGGCAAGCTGGACTGAACTTGCCGGACAGTGTGAAGGACCTGCATGTCGGCCCTGAGGTAGAGCCATATGACCATGCCAACGCTCAGTGTCAGGGACAAGGTCAGGGCAAGGGATGGCATGATGTCCAGGAGGGTTGTGTCAGAACTTGAAGGGAAAAAAAAATAATCTAGTTCCCTGGTGGCCTAGCAGTTAGGGATCTGGCGTTGAACTGCTGTGGCTCAGGTTCGTTCAGTCCCTGGCCTGAGAACTTTTGCATGCCACGGGTACAGTCCCCCCCACCCCCAATTATTTTTCTAGAGAATGATACTCCCAGCCACTTTGCTTGCCCCGTTTCCATTAGCATTTTGCAGCAGCTTCCTTAGATATCAGCTCTAACAGACTCTGGACCCTGAGCAAGGAGCATCTGCTCTCAATCTACTCAGCCCAACACATCCTGCATCAACACAGCACCCCACATACCCCAGAGCCCCACAAAGGCCAGGATTCCTGACTCGAGCCTATGCAAGTGACAGCTGCAAATGACCATCCCCTCCAATCCTCAGCCGGGAGGTGGCTGAGCCACCCCAGGTGCTCTGTTGGTATAAGGAGAGCCAGGGTCAGCTGATGATCCCTCACAAATGCAGAGCGCACCTTGCTACAGCCAAAGCAACATGGGGCCCAGAACAGAAGCCACAGCCGGGCTTCCCCCACCCGTACCCAGCCAGGGGCAACCTATCCTCAAGCAACCAAACCCACCAGTCCCACGGAGCTCGCAGATAGGACAGGTGAGGGATAACCACATCATTCCTCCCTAACAAGACAGTTTCTGGACCATATGGTTTACCAACCCGAAGAGACCAAGAGACAACCTGAAAAGAAGGACCTAAAAATAATTCTTAAAGGAGTTTCCCTAAATATAATCACGATGCCTCGCTTACACAGGCAAAGGTATCTGAATCATCTGGGGTTCCCTGGTGCCTAGCAGTGCGTGCTTCTGCACACCAATTACATAACTGGAAGAAGCAGAGGACTGGTGGAAGTCCCTAATGATTGACCAAGGGTTAGAGGTGCCCCGGATGACCAAGGATGACGGCCACTGAACCTGACAAGAGGAGCACTAAGGACAGGGCCCCACTTCTCAACCCTGACATGGGCAATCTTTGGTGCTAGATTAAAGAGTGCTCCAACCCAGGATACGTGTGGTCAAAATGTCAAATAAATGGATGACACCACTGGGACCAAATACTATGAGCATTTCTAAGCAGTCAATCATTATTGACACTGAATAACCTTTCGTTACTGAATATCAAAGGCCAGAGAGTGAAAGGCGTACACAGCTTCCAGAAATAGGAAAAGGCCAAAGGAAGACTTGGAGATTAGGACCCTCAACATGGGACAAGCTTGAGAAGCCTGCCCAGGGCTACACACACAAAAAGGGGAGAAACAGTGTATAAATCAAAGAAATCCTGCCAATGTTATAAAAGCCACTCCCACCTCCACCAGGCCACTGACAGCTTCACACTGGAGTTACAGTGGATGAAGGACCAGAAAGGGAAAGGAAAGCTTATCAGACCTGGAGAGGGAATTTGGCTGACAGAAAACAAAAGAGTGAACAGGCACTTCTTTGAAAGGAAAAGTATCAAGCAGTCATTTCGACCTTTCTTGCTCTTGTTCACCCTAAAAGAATTTTAAAAAGCGATGTGTACCCCTTTTTATTATGTAAGCTTAACATCTAAAGTTTTTCATTATAAGGGTAAGAAAGGCAAGACGACAGAATAGGAGGACTCAAACTCACTTCTCATGAAAACAGCAAAATTACAACGAACGGCTGAAAAACCACCAGTAAAACAGACCAGAAGCTACCAAAAAAGATATCCTACAACCACAGACAAAGAAGCCACATCGAGATGGTAGGAGGGGCACTCTTGCAATACAAGCAATCCCATACCTGTCAGGAGTGACCCACAGCCTGGCCAATGACTATATCCCAGAGTCTCTGTAATAGGAGTGAAAGTTCTGAATCCCACATCAGGTTCCCCAGCCATGGGGATCTGGCATTGGGAGGAGGGGGAGGAGAAGGAGGAGCCCCTACAGCATTTGGCATTGAAGGCAGGGGGGCTTGTGTGCAGGAGCTCCACAGGACTGGGGGAAAGAGAGCCTTCATTCTTGGAGCATGCACGCAGCGTTTCATGTGCACTAGGTCCCGGGGCAAAGAGGGAACGCCATAAGAATCTGGGTCAGACCCTACCTGCAGGTCTTAAAGGGTATCCTGGAAAAGCAGAGGGTGGCTGCTGCTCACTGTAGAGAAAGGACAGTGGGAGTGGAGGTCCTGGGAATAACCACTGGCATGAGCTCCCCTGGAAGCTGTCATTTTGGAAAAATCTAGCCCCACCCATCAGGGCTGAGAAGCACAGGCCAAACAAAAAGGGTGGGAACAAAGCTCCACCTCTCAAACAGGCTGCCTAAGGTCCTCCCAGGCACAGATCCACCTCTAATCACACCCAGAGACAGAGCCCCACCCACCAGAAGAGAAGACTCGGCTCCATCTAGCAGTGGGCAGGCACCAGTCCCTCCCATCAGGAAGCCTGCCACGAGCCCCTTTATCAACGTGACCCCCAAGGAGGCAGACACCAGAAGCAAGACAGGCTACAACCCTGCAGCCTACAAAAAAGAGACCACACAAAAAAAACTATACAAAACAAAAAGGAAGAGAAAGAATGTATACCTGTATGTGTAACTGGGTCACCTTGCTGTACAGTAGAAAATTGAGAGAACACTGTAAACCAGCTATAATGGAAAAAAATAAAAATTAAAAAAAAAGAAAGAAAAGGCAGAGAAACATGACTCAGATAAGGGAATAAATCAAAACCCTAGAAAAACACTAAGTGAACTGGAGATAAGCAACTTCTATGAAAGAGACGTTAGAGTAATGACAGTAAAGATGATCCAAGATCTCAGAAAAAACTGGAGGCGAAGATCTACAAACTACAAGAAATGTTTCAACAAAGAAACAAAGATTTAAAGGTTAAACAAGGGTAGGATCAAGACGGCAGAGGAGTAAGATGAGGTGCTCACCTTATCCCACATACACATCCTGAAAAACCACCTACATATAGAACGATTCACACAGAACATCTAAAGAACACTGGCAGAGACCCTAAACCTCCACAAAGGGCAAGAAACCTCTCCACATAACTGGGTAGAACAAAAGGAAAAAAAAGAGAGAAAGAGAAAGGAATCAGGACGTGACTAGCACTCCTGAGAGGGAGCTGTGAAAGAGGAAAGGAACCCACCCCCTGGGAAGCCACCCAACTGATAGGGAGATCAGCCGAGACAGAGGGACCTCAAAGCTTCAGAGAGGAGTTCCCATCACGGCACAACAGAAAAAAAAATCTGACCAGGAACCACAGGATTGCAGGTTTGATCCCTGACCTCGCTCAGTGGGTTAAGGATCCAGCATTGCCTTGAGCTGTGGTGTAGGTCAGACGCAGCTCGGATCTAGCGTTGCTGTGGCTCTGGCGTAGGCCAGCAGCTGTAGCTCCGATTAGACCCCTGGCCTGGGAACCTCCTTGTGCCACGGGTGCAGCCCTAAAAAGACAACAACAACAACAAAAAAAAAAAAAAAAAAAAAAAAAAAAGCTTCAGAGAACAGTGCAGCAGCTGGAATGAGGAGGGCAAAGCAGAGAGCCACACAGACCTCTGGTACCACCTCCCAGGACACCACAGCCTGAGATGCTCAGAAGAGAGGATAACGGAAATCACCCATTGAGGAGAGCAGACAGAAAAACAACTGAAAAAATATGAAAGCCATGTAAGACATCTATGGAGTAACATAAATTGGGCCAATCTACACATAATAGGGATTCCAAAGGGAGAAGAAAAAGAAAAGGGGATTGAAAAATATATTTGAAAAAATTATGACTGAAAACTTCCCAAATCTAAAGGAAACAGATATCAAGATACAGGAAGAATAGAGGGCCCCAAACAAGTTGAACCCAAATAAGCCCACACAAAAACATAATAAAAATGGCAGAAGTTAAAAACAAAGAGGATTCTAAAGGCAGCAATAGAAAAACAAACAGTTAATTATAAGGGAACCCCCATAAGGCTTTCAACTGATTTTTCTACGGAAACACTACAGGCCAGAAGAGAGTGGCATGATATATTCAAAGTTCTAAAAGGGAAAATTTTACAGCCTAGAAGACTCTATCCAGCAAGAATATCATTTAAAATAGAAGGAGAAATAAGGAATTTCTCCAAGAAACAAAAACCAAAAGAGTACAGCAATATCAAGCCCATTCTAAAAGAAATACTAAAAGGACTCCTCTAAATAAAAAAAGAAGTAAGAAGAAATAGGATGGAGAAAATCACAATTGGAAAGTAATCACTATAAGCTAGGATACAGATTTAAAAGGGGGGAAAAAACCTATTTCAAAAGCAATGAAAAACAAAAGGAACAGCAAAAAGATAAATATAAAAATGTCTAAAAAGTACATTAAGATCAAAAAGTATGGGAAAGGAAAGTAAGAAAATCTTTTTTTTTTTTTTTTAAGAATATGTTTGAGTTGGAGTTCCTGTCATGATGCAGTGGAAATGAATCCGACTAGGAACCATGAGGTTGCAGGTTCAATCCCTGGCCTTACTCAGTGGGTTAAGGATCTGGTGTTGCCATGAGCTGTAGTATAGGTTGCAGATGCAGCTCAGATCCTGCGTGGCTGTGGCTGTGACTGCGGCCAGCAACTGTAGCTCCAACTGGACCCCTTACCTGGGAACCTCCATATGCCACAAATGTGGCCCTATGAAGGAAAAAAAAAAAAAAAGAGGACATGTTTGAGTGTATACGATTATCAGGCTAAAGCAAGCAGAAACAGGTTAACATACTTGAAAAACAAAACTACCACAAATCAAAACCAAACAATACAGTCACAAAAATTATAAAGACAAAGACACAAGCATAAAATAAAAGGAAATCATCCAACCAAAAAAAGAGAAAGGAAAAACATAAAATAACTGGAAAACAAGGTTTAATATATATTTATCAATAATTACCTTAAATGGGAGTTTCTGTCGTGGCTCAATGGTTAACGAATCTGACTAGGAACCATGAGGTTGCAGATTCGATCCCTGGACTTGCTCAGTGGGTTAAGGATCCAGCGATGCCATAAGCTGTGGTATAGGTTGCAGATGCGGCTCAGATCCCGCGTTGCTATGGCCCTGACATAGGCTGGCGGCTACAGCTCCGATTAGACCCCTAGCCTGGGAACCTCCATATGCTGCAGGAGCGCCCCAAGAAATGGCAAGAAGACCAAAAAAATAAATAAATAAATAAATAATTACCTTAAACGTCAATGGACTGAGTGGCCAAAAAAAAAAAAAAAAATAGACTGGCAGAGTAGATTAAAAAAAAACAGGAGCCTACATATGCTGCCTACAAGAGGCAAAGAACACATATAAACTGAAAGTGATGGGATGGAAAAAGATATTTCCTGCAAATGGAAAAGACAGGAAAGCAGGAGTTGCAATACTCATCTCAGGCTTTAAAACAAAGGCCAAAAAGACAAAAAGGATCCATTGTTTAATGATAAAAGATCCATTCAAGAAGAGGATATTACACTCATCAATATAGATGCCCCAATATAAAAGCACACAAATACATTAAAAAAAAAATACTAACAGACATAAAAGGAGAAATTGATGGGAATACAAAAATAGTAGGAGACTTTAACACCCCACTCACATATTTGGACAGATCCTCTAGAAAGAAACCCAAAAAGGCAACAGAAATCCTAAATGACATAATAGGAAGAAAAATTAAGCTTAACTGATATTTTCAAGAATTATATCCCAAAAAATTCAGAACATACATTCTTTTCAAGTGCACGTGAACATTCTCAACGACTGACAACATACTGGGGCACAAAACTAAGCTCAACAAATTTAAGAGTATAGAAATTATTTCAAGTATCTTCTCTGACCACAATGGCATGAAACTAGAAATCAACCATAGGGCAAGAAATGAGAAAAAACTGACTACATGGAGACTAAACATGCTATTAAAAAAAACCAATGGGTCAAGAAGGAAATCAAAAGGAAATTAAAAAATACCTCAAGACAAATGATAATGAAAACACAACCATTCAAAATCTATGGGATGCCACAAAAGCACTGCTTTTAGAGGGAAGTTCATAGCAATACAGGCTCTTTCTCAAAAAAAGAAGAAAAATCTCAAATCAAAAACTTAACCCACCACCTAAAAGAATCAGAAAAAGAAGAGCAAACAAAACCTGAAGTCAGAAGCAAGAAAATCATAAAGATCAGAGAGCAAATCATTAAAATAGAGATTCAGAAAAGAAAAGAAAAAAAATTCAATGAAACCAAGAGATGGTTCTTCGAAAGGGTAAACAAAATTGACAAAACTTTGGCCAGACTCATCAAGAAGAGAGAAAGAATGCAAACAAAATAAGAAATGAAAATGGAAAAATCTCAACAGATAACTCAGAAATACAAAAAAACCATAAGAGGATACCATGAACAATTACATACCAATAAACCTGACAACCTAGAAGAAATGGAAAACTTTCTAGAGACATACAGCCCACCAAAACTGAACCAAGAAGAGATAGATCAAATAAACAGACTGATCACTAGAAACAAAATTAAATATGTAATAGAATCACTCCCTACAAACAAAAGTCCAGGACCAGACTGCTTCACAGGTGAATTCTAAAAAACATACAAAGAACTCATACCCATCCTTCTTAAACTTCTTCAAATGGTTGAAGAAAAAGGAACACTCCCAAAGACTTTCCATGAAGCCACCATCACCGTAATACCAAAACCAGACAAGGATACTACCAAAAAAGAAAATTATAGGCCAATGTCTTTGATGACTACAGACACAGAAATTCTCAAAAAAAATTCAGCCAACTGAATCCAACAACACATAAAAAAGATCGTACACCATGACCAAGTGGGATTCATCCCAGGTTCATAAGTTTAGTTCAACAAATGCAAATCAAAGTCATACAAAAAAAAAAGTCGAAAACCACATGATCTCAATAGATGCAGAAAAATCATCTGACAAAATCCAACATCCATTCATGATAAAACTCTCACCAAAGTGGGTATAGAGGGAACATATCTTAATGTAATAAAAGCCATTTATGAGAAACCCACAGCCAATATAATACTCAATAGAGAAAAGCTGAAAGCCTTCCCACTAAAATCTGGAACAAGACAAGGATGCCCACTCTCACCACTTTTATTCAACATAGTTTTGGAAGTCCTAGCCACAGCAATCAGACAAACAAAAGAAATAAAAAGTATCCAAATTGGAAGAGAAGAGGTGAAACTGTCATTCTATGCTGATGACATGATACTACATACAGAAAACCCTAAGGACTCCACACAAAAACTACTTGAACTGATCAATGAATTCAGAAAAGTAGCAGGATACAAGATTAACATTCAGAAATTGGTTGCATTTCTGTATACTAACAATGAAATATTAGAAAAGGAATATAAAAATACAATACCTTTTAAAATCACAGCCCCAAAAATTAAATACCTAGGAATAAACCTGACCAAGGAGGTGACTTATATGCTGAGAATTATAAAACATTAATTAAGGAAATTAAAGAGGATTCAAAGAAATGGAAAAATAGTCCATGCTCCTGGATTGGAAGAATTAACATTGTTAAAATGGCCACATTGCCCAAAACAATCAACAGATTCAATGCAATCCCTATCAAATTACCCTTATCAAATTACCACATTTTTCACAGAACTAGAACAAACAAACAAAAATTTATATGGAACCGTAAAAGATCTAGAATTGTCAAAGTAATCCTGAGAAACAAAAACTAAGCAGGAGGCATTCCCATTGTGGTGCAGTGGTTAACGAATCAGACTAGGAACCATGAGGTTGTAGGTTCGATCCCTGCCCTGCTCTGTGGGTTAAGGACCTGGTGTTGCCGTGAGCTGTGGTGTAGGTTGCAAATGCAGCTTGAATCCCATGTTGCTGTGGCTGTGGCATAGGCCAGTGGTTACAGCTCCGATTAGACCCCTAGCCTGGGAACCTCCATATGCTGCAGGAGCAGCCCTAAAAAAGGCAAAAAGACCAAAAAATTTTTAAAAATAAAGCAGGAGTTCCCGTCGTGGCTCAGTGGTTAATGAATCCGACTTGGAACCATGAGGTTGCCGGTTTGATCCCTGGCCTTGCTCAGTGGGTTAAGGATCCGGTGTTGCCATGAGCTGTGGTATAGGTTGCAGACAAGGCTCGGATCCCGCGTTGCTGTGGCTCTGGCATAGGCTGGTGGCTACAGCTCCGATTCGATCCCTAGCCTGGGAACCTCCATATGCCACAGGAGCGGCCTAGAAAAAGATAAAAAGATGAAAATAAATAAATAAATAAATAAATAAATAAAGTGGGGGGGTGGGGAGGAGATTAAACAAGCACAGATGAAAAACACAATAACCTAAATGAAATATTCACTAGAAGGAATCAATAGCATAATACAGGAGGCAGAAAAAGAAAGAAGTGAGGTGGAAGACAAACTGGTGGAAATCACTGACATGGAACTGGATAAAGAAAAGAGAATGAGGAAGTTCCCATTGTGGCTTAGTGGTACCAAGAGTGCTTAGTATCAATGAGAATACGGGTTTGATCCCTGGCCTCGCTCATTGGGTTAAGGATTTGCCGTTGCTGTGAGCTGTGTGGTGTAGGTCACAGACGCAGCTCAGATCTGACGTTGCTGTGGCAGCAGTGTAGGCTGGCAGCTGCAACTCTGATTCAACCCCTAGCCTGGGAACTTCCATATGCCACAGATGTGGCCCTAAAGAAGCAAAAGAAAAAGAAAGAAAGAAAGAAAAAAAAAGAATGAAAAGAAATGAGGACAATCTTAAAAAACTCTGGAACAACTTTGAACACACCAACATTTGCATTATAGGGGTACCAGAAGGACAAGGAAGAGAGAAAGGGCTAAAGAGAATATCTGAAGAGATAATAGCCAAGAACTTCCCTAACAGAGGAAAAGAATCACTCACTCAAATCCAGTAAGCACAACAAACACAATATAGAATAAACCCAAGGAGGAACACCTGGAGACACATATTAATCAAACTGACAAAATTAAAGACAAAGAAAAAATACTGAAAGCAGCTAGGGAAAAGAAACCAACAACATACAAGGGAACCCTGATAAGGTCACTGGCTGATTTTTCAGCAGAAACTCTGCAGGGAATGACCAAAAACTTGAAGGAAACCCTAAACTAAACCAAAAGACAACCCACAGAATGGGAGAAAATACATGCAAATGAAGCAGCTGACACGGGTTTAATCTCCAAAATATATAAACACCTCCTGAAGCTCAATACCAAAAAAACCAAACCACCCCAAAGAAAAATCAGCAGAAGATCTAAACAGACAATTCTCCAAAGAAAATACAAGATGGCCAGAAAACATATAAAAAGATGTTCAACATCACTAATTACTACAGAAATGCAAATCAAAACTACTATGAGGTACCACCTTATACCAGCCAGAATGGCCATCATCAAAAAATCTACCAACAATAAATGCCAGAGAGGGTGTGAAGAAAAAGGAACCCTCTTATACTCTTGGTGGGGATGTAAACTGGTGTAACCAATATGGAAAACAGTATGGAGGTTCCTCAAAAAACTAAAAACAGAACTACCACTGCTGGGCATCTATCCAGAGAAAAATATAATTCAAAAAAATACATGCACCCCACTATTCACTGTGGCATTACTTACAATGGCCAAGACATGAAAGTAACCTAAATGTCTACTGACAGAGGAAAAGATAAAGAAGATGTGGTACATATATAAAATGGAATATTACTCAGCCAAAAAAAGAATAAAATAATACCATTTGCAGCAACATAGATGGACCCAGAGATTATCATACTAGATGAAATTAGACAGTAAAAGATAAACATCATATGATATCACATGTGGAATCTAAAAAAAAAAAAAAGATACAAATGAACTTATTTGCCAAACAGAAACAGACTAACACACTTTGAAAACAAACTTATGATTACCAAAGGGGACAGATAGTAGGTGGAGGGGTAGACTGGGGGTTTGGGACTGGCATATGCACACTGGGGTATATGGAATGACTGGCCAAGGAGGACCTGCTGAATAGCACACAGAACTCTATCCAATATTCCATGATGGTCTATGTGGGAAAAGAATCTGAAAAAGAATGGATGTGTGTACATGTGTAACAGAATCACTCT
Source organism: Sus scrofa (assembly GCF_054392235.1). Lineage (NCBI taxonomy): Eukaryota > Metazoa > Chordata > Mammalia > Artiodactyla > Suidae > Sus > Sus scrofa. The sequence continues at coordinate 110,184,920 of NC_139385.1, read as the reverse complement.
GTTGTAGAGCAGAAAGCATCACAACATTGTAAATCAACCATGACTCAAGGAAACTTTAAAAAATGAAAAAAAAAAATGCCTTTCATTTTAAGTTTGAATATTGCAAAGAATATAGTTTCTGGCATATTGTAAATAATAGCTTAAACTTTTAAGTCACTCTTATAAATGTACCCATTAGATTGTAAATTTCATTGCAATTTGACACCTACCTTCATCTAGTTTAAAACACAAATGTCTATTTAAGTCAGAAATTTCTTCTTGAACTTGTATCTCCACTACAATCCTCCATCTATAATTTTGCCCCCCAAGTTTTACCATAATGTAACATATTTTTAAGCTTGGAAGTCTTTTTTTTGCTTTTCTGGGCTGCATCTGCAGAATACGGTAGGGGTCAAATCAGAGCTGTAGCTGCTGGCCTATACCACAAGCACAGCAATGCCAGATCCGAGCCACATCTGCAACCTACACCACAGTTCACAGCAATGCCAGATCCTTAACCCACTGAATGAGGCGAGGAATTGAACTCACGCCCTCATGGACACTAGTCAGGTTCTTAACCCACTAAGCCACAATGAGAACTCCTTCAAAGTCTCTTATTGATCACACTTATAATTCTCTGTAATATACTAAATTTGGTTAAATTTCCTATGACCATAAGCTCTAATTGTTTTTAAAAATTTTATCCTAGATTGTAGGATTATGATTGTTGTTAGCCATATTGCAAAACAACAAAATATAAATACTGATTATTAAACATGAGCAAAATTTCACTAGAAATGCATCCTGATTACAGAGAGAGTGTGGGTTCCTATCTCCACGGATGAATCCTGCTTCCTGTTAAGGCAGTTTCAGCACCAACTGCATTCCTGTTTTTCATTTTTATAGACACTGAGCCCTGAGAAACCTTGTTCTCATAAATAAATAGATGGCAATGGAAGTTCGGTAATAGCAACATCTCTGAATTACTTGAACTCCCAACCTGTACACCAAAGTGATGCAGTAACCTATTATCGAAATTATTTTTAATGATCAACTAACAGCTCAACTGCTTCCTCCTTCAATTTTGTTAAAAGCACTTAGAAAACTTTTAAATTGTAAAAGAATTTGTTCCCCCTAATCATTAGAGTCATATTCTCAACAGTTATATTTAGAATTATCCCTATGGCATCCCAGAGAGCAGGGCAGCACATCTTGGTCCTGACCTGAATGGGTGAGGGTTTGCTCTCCTTTTGTAGATTGGAAAAGGATTTAAGGGGCCCCTTAAGCTAGGTGTATTCTCAGGCAGCTCAGCTTTAGGAAGTATTGTGGAAGCTGAGATCTAAAAACTGATTCCCTTAAAACTATCCTTGCTTGGGTACTCCATGGAGTCTTCCTACCCCCAGGGCTATGTGAGCTCAGACCACTGTGGTGAAAACTAACCACTGACCTGGAAGCAGTGAGGAGAGTGACTGTCCCTCCACTGACAGCATCTCATCCAGACAGCACTGACAAGGAGGATGGTCCTCTTGAGTAAACAATCCAACCTGGCAAGGGTTCAAAGTACCATAATAATAATCCTAACTAGGAACACGGTGAAAGACTCTGAGCCTTCAGTGAAGACCCAGGAACAGGCCACCCTGAGCTCCTTCACTGCATCTCCCCACACAGGCTGGCACCAAACAGGCGATTGGCCCAGTGGGGGACACCTGACCCAAAAGGGGCCAATGATAGTCTCTCTCCTGGTTTTGGTGGCTAGACAACCATTTCCAGAGATTAACTCTGTTTCTGTGGACCAGCTTCAACAGCTGCACAGCCAAGAGAAGGACAGAAAGGACAGTCACCTTGGTCCCAAAGATAGGCCTTGTGAGGCCCAGCTCTATTAAGATTCCAGAAAGGCCCCCTTTCTTCACTGGCTGGTTTTAATAAATTTCTAGAGATTTGCAATCAGAAGATGTTGGGCTCAAACAGGAATCAGTAGAACCTGTTTCTGAGGAAGTCAGCCTGATGGACGAATAACATTTACAGCATTATCAAAAAGCACCTGGGTTTAAATAGGGCAAGAATATGATTAGATAGTTCACAAAAAGGAAATATAACTTACCTTTAAAAATGAAAAGATTTAAAATATTTTAAATATAAATTTTAAATTAAAGAAAGATATTCAACATCACTAAGTACATTGGAAAAGCAATTTAAACCAAAGAAATCTTATCACTTAACAGACTGACAAAAGGGAGGACTGTTGCAAGACATGTTTCTTTGAAAACTCCGTCTAGTCCTTCTTTACTTTATCCCATCTTCTTGTCCTACTTTATCCCATCTTCCTGCTTGGAAAAACAATCACTGTGCTGGTAAATGACTTAAGCTTAAGAACAAAGATCTAAAGGCATAAGTGACTTAAGCTTAAGAACTGTTATGTGCCTAGAGGTCAGAGTAAGAGCTTAACCTTTTACCACCTAAGTGGCTTTTTAAATAGTAAAAGAACTTATATAATAAATAAACCCTGTATCATCCACCCATGGCCACTCCTCACTTGATCTCATCTAAAGAGCACAATAAAAGCAGTGTGGTTTCTTGAGGCAGGGCTCTTTGGTCCCTGAGACCTTGAGTCCCCCAAAGGTGCCCACCTTTACTTAAGATAAATGTCTCTGTGTCTTGTTTTATGTTACCTTTTTTTTCCTTAAGTTCCACAGCACCCATTCTTCAGCCCCATCCTGCTGAGCTGGTCTCGGCAGAGGACGAACGGGCACCCTCATCATGGCTAAACACAACTTACGTCAGCATCATCTCTTGTAATGAGGAACAGCTATCAAAGTTGGAGATGCACATTCTCTTTGCTTTAAAAGTCTCACCTCTAGAAATTATTCTACAAATACTGAGCAATATGTAACATGATGTATAAAGAAGGTTATACATTTAAGGCAATGTTTACAGAAGCAAAAAATTTAAATCACCAAAAGGAGACTAAAGAAACTATAATGTATTCATAAAATGAAACACAATTCAGAAAAATGAGATCGAGAATAATCTCCCAACTATTTGAGAAGTAGGAATGTATAGTACCAGCTAGGCAAAAATAAAATGTTCAGAGAAGGAAAATGCATCTATATATAAACGAATGGAACATACCTGAAAGTCAGCAGAAGAAACTGGAATGGAGAAAATACAAGGTAAACATGGAAATCATCCTATGTCAGAAAGTAATGCCCAGGAATTCCCATCATGGCTCAGCAAAGACGAATCTAACTAATATCCATAAGAATGTAGGTTCAATCCCTGGCCTCGCTCAGTGGGTTAAGGATCCAGAATTGCTGTGAGCTGTGGTGTAGGTTGCCAGTGCAGTTTGGATCTGACGTGGCTGTGGCTGTGGTGTAGGCCAGCGGCTGCAGCTCCAATTCAACCCCTAGCCTGGGAACCTCCATATGCTGAGGGTAAGGCTCTAAAATAAAAGTAATGCTCAAAGACTGATAGGGGCACATCAGCAAGACACAGAAGCCAAATTTCAGCCGAATTTGAGAATCAGCATGAATAATGACACAGCTGTTCATTACACTGAATGAGAAAATTACACTAAAACCCCTTAAAAGGGGAGTACCCTTTACTGAAATATGTCAACAATGTAGGAGGAATGAGAGACAATCACTTTTTTACAACCACTGTAGTAATAAATGCTTCAGTCAAGAATCACCAATGAACACTTCACTGACTGCCAAACTACTGAGGACACAACAGTCCCAATCTAAACATGACCCCACAGACTGCTTACTAATTACAAAGGGGAAAGGGTATCTTTCTAAGGGAGAAACCTGGTAGACAACATTAATTAACCAACTTCAAACCTCTAATAACGGGACAAACTGGTATCAAGAGCTGCCTGACAAAATAAGGATACAACATACTATGTTGAAGAATTCCTGACAAAAATGCTTAACCTGAATCCTGCCATGAGGAGATAGTTCCAAGGTGAAGAACATTTTACAACACCCTGCCCTGCGTGGCAAATAGGGCAGTGTCACAAAGAACACTGCAGACGGTTCTGGATAGAAGGAGACTAAAGGGATGTGACGAATTAATGCAGTGTGTGACCCCTGAGTGGATCATGCACCCAAAACAAAAGCAAAAACCACCTGTAATTTCTGGTGGGAATGTAAAAACTGGAAGAGACGATCTGCAAACAGTTTGCCAGTTCCTCAAAAAGTCTGGCATGGAGTTACCATATGACCCAGCAATTTCAATCCTAGGTATATATCCAAGAGAAATGGAAACATATGTCCATACAAAAACTTGTACACCAATGTGAAAGAAGCATAATAGCGTTTAAGTCAAAAGTTGGGAATACCCCAAATATCCATTAACTGATGAATGGACAAACAAAATGTAGTATATCTACACAATGGAATATTATTTAGCCATAAAAAGGAAAGAAGTATTAATATATACTACAAATGGATGAACCTGGAAGTCATCACACTGAGAGAAGTTCAACACAGAAGATCACATATGATATGACTGTATTTATACAAAATGTCCAAAAAAGAAAACAGATTAGTGGTTACCTAGGGCTAGGTAGTGGGGGGAGAGAAGGAAGATGACTGCTAATGGGCAGAGTTTCCTTTTAGGGTCATGAAAAAAAATTTTTTTTTTTTGTCTTTTGTCTTTTTGTCTGTTGTTGTTGTTGCTGTTGTTGCTATTTCTTGGGCCGCTCCCGCGGCATATGGAGGTTCCCAGGCTAGGGGTTGAATCGGAGCTGTAGCCACCAGCCTACGCCAGAGCCACAGCAACGCGGGATCCGAGCCGCGTCTGCGACCTACACCACAGCTCATGGCAACGCCGGATCGTTAACCCACTGAGCAAGGGCAGGGACCAAACCCACAACCTCATGGTTCCTAGTCGGATTCGTTAACCACTGCGCCACGACGGGAACTCCCCATGAAAATGTTTTAAACTGAGTGTGGCAATGGCTGCACAACTTCTTTCAATGGTTAAAAAAAAAAAAATCACTGACTTGTACACTTTGCATAAGTGAGTTGGAGTTCCCATTGTGGCTCAGCAGGTTAAGAACCCAACACTGCCTCTGTGAGGATGCAGGTTCAATCCCTGACCTCACTTGGTGGGTTAAGGATCTGGTTTGGATCCAGTGTTGCTGTGGCTGTGACACAGGACTGCACCTGCACCTCCAAACTGACTTCTAGCATGGGAATGTCCATGTGCCACTCTTGTGGCTGTAAAAAGAAAAATAAAAAATAAGTAGCTGAATGTTGGTATGTGGATTATATCCCAATAAAGCTGTTATTTTTAGGATGTTCCCTTGTGCTACAGCAGGTTAAGTATTCAGTGTCGCCTCAGCTGTGGCACAGGCTGCAACTGCAGCACGGGTTTATTCCTGGCCCAGGAATTTCCACATGCTGCAGGTGCCAGTTATTTTCAAAAACCCAACTATAAAGGACATACTGGGATACCTGGGATATAATTATTGTGATAGACTATTTATTAGAGAGCAGTATTGTTATCAGTATTAAATTGAGCACAATAACTGTATCATGACTATGAAGGAAAACGTCCCTGTTCTTAGGAGATAGTGGCTAGTGTATTTATGGTTGAATTACCATAATTCCATAGCTTAATCTTAAACAATCCAGGAGAAACCAGGCATGTGTGTGTATACACATTCACTGTGTGCCTGTGTTTGGGAGAGAGCAAGAAAAAGCAAAGAGGAGCAAAAATACTGAAAACTGGTAATCTAAGTGAAGAACATACAGGTACATATTGGAAAATTTTTACAATCTTTCTGTAGTCTAAAATTTCTCAAAATAAAAACTTGGGGGAAATAACAGGAAAGAATAAAGTTTAGAACTGTACAGACAAGTAAGGGCTTCCTAGCCTGTGAGAATGCTACTGAGTATTTTAAAAAACACACCACATTTTATCCTCTTAAGGATAAGAGGCTTCTGTTAATTGCTATGGCAAGATACAAACCACCAATTATGTAATAAAATTCTACCTTTTTTCAGCATTAACATGGGGTATGTGACGTCTACCAATTGTGACAACTCAGGAAATTACTGTCTAAATGAACTGTGTGTTACAGGCACATTTCACTGAGGGGCAAGCCAGTTTCTTATAAGGAACTATATGGTAATCATGAAGATGCCATTCGCTTCCTACTACTTGACTCTAAGAAAACAGTTTATAAAGATTATCTCTTGTCTAATTAAAAAGAAAGAAATTAGATTCACGTTTAAGATTCCTCTGTTGTGTTCTAAAATTATTTTGAAAGCTTGTTCAAAAAGACTTCAAACTTGAGATTTTTTTTTCATTCATGTATTTATTCCACAATTAAAATAAATCATAATTTAAAGCCATAACATTTTTAAAAGGTAAAGGAGAATCTGTGTCGGAGCTGAATTAATAGGACAGACACTGGTCTAAAGCGCAACACTAAACAGGTGTTCTCTGTTCCCATGGCGGAATAAATACATAAAAATCACACATAAAATTTCACTAAAGATCTGAGATGGTGCAAATAACCCTTTTAAACGAACTGCCCAATGAACAGAGGCGGGCTGCAAATAATTTCTATTAACATTTTACAGCAAGATGGAAAAATCCCTAAGGTGACCACTAATTCTCATTTCATGAGCCTGGCCTTGGCTTCTGTCTTCCTTCCTCAGTCACATCCAAATCCAGAAAGGCTTCTGCACCCCACGCTCAAAACTCCACCATAAGTCCCTAAGGACCTTAGCACAGACTGCTGTTAATGAGCCTGTGTGCAACCTTCATTCAGAACCTCCAGGGAAATCAGAAGCCCAAAATCGGAGAGCAGCAGCATTTCTTTAAACAACAGTTTTTTAACTTTTGAATGAGCTCTCATAGGCTAAGTGCATTTAATAAACAAACCAAAATATTGTCTTAATATCTTTGTTTTTTTTTAAAGATGTTAAATAGGCCATTCATGTAAAAAAAAAAAACCAAGGAAACAATTGTACAGAAATAATGAAAAATAAAAATTCAAAGGATTTACTGCCAAAAAGCAAACGAGTCCTCTGCAGGCTAACTCATTTGTTTCTGGGCTGTGATGCCATGTAGAGGGCAATCAGGCAGTAGATGGTCCCTCCCACTGTCAGCGCCATGGTGGTCCGGTAAAGCATTTGGTCAGGCAGGCCTCGTTTCAGGTGGATGGGCACACCGTCGGTTCTCTTGAAAGAAAGAATTATCAAGGACATGGTGGATAAGAAAAAGATTTCACAATTTAGGCTAATGTAGAACAAATGCCTCTACTTTACAACTAATCCATCAACCCACCACAATGGAAAAAGCCCTAATCCACTAGAATGCTAACTGAAATACTGGTATATTTTCTTACAAATGTAGCTACAGTCTCTAAGTCCAAAGTCATTCTCCAAAATGCAGCCTCAGGACATGCACACAACAAATTCCAAAATTCTAAGGAATTCATCATATATTGCTTAATTACAAAAGGAGCATTGGTGAATTTTCTTTAAAGGTAATCAGAAGCTAATCAAAGACCTGTAGGCACAAGAAATGCTCTACAGTTAGTCCAACTTCTGATCATCAGTGGATGAAGTCTGAGCACACCAGGTCAATTAATAGGTTTTAAGTCCATTTTATATACAACTACCTTCTTTCTGTTAAGCTGCTAAACCCCTATTAATAATGAGACTCCATAAAATTTTTAATCCATTATTTTGCAGTCTCCAAAATCCCTCCCCACTGCAACTCAAAACCCCAAATGCCCACTCAAGTCTTACTTATCAGACAAAAAGAGATTAAATTGATCAAAAGTCCTCAAGCCGGTCCTGAATCTGGACATATTTCTGAAGAGGGGGAAGCTACCTTCCAGCAACAGCAGTACGAGCTATTGCTACTCCCACGACGCCTGAGATGTAGTCGGATCACTGACCTCTCAATTATCTGTATGCAGATTAACATTAATAATATTTTAAAGTCCAATTCTGGTTTCTCTCTGCTGATCAGCAAACCCAAGAAAGCCTCCTCCACTTCTAGTAACATGAATTTTAATATCAAGCAAACAAAAAACAATTACAAGAAAACTCATTGCCCAAAGTTACTGCTTGTGTCCCAAAGCCAAATATATACTGGACTGTAAGTGTTAGTATACATTATACATGCTACTGCTTCCGCCACCCAATGGATGATCAACAACTACATATGCAATTTGAAAACCTGCATATCCTTAAACACTGATGAGGAAGTTAATCACTCTACCTTCTTCATCAGTTTCTGCCTACATTAAGTTCTACAAGTGCATGGCTCAAACTAAAATCAGAAGAATTCTTTTTAAAGAGAAAGAGGGAAGTGGGTGACAAACTAGATTAAGACACAGTTTCATAGTTTTGGTTGTTGTTGTTCCTATTGTTTTGTTGCTGGTTTTGTTTGTTTGTTTTTGGCTGCACCTGCCATAGCAGTGACAACGCCAAGTCCTTGACCACCAGGCCACCAGGGTACTCCCATAGGGTTTTTTCAAGCCTATTTACTTCACAGCCTTCACTATTCTAGAGTTTCTTCTCTCACCTGGAAAAACTTTTGCAGCTCTGGAACTTTGTTTTTCCCGGCATAATCATATGCAGTAGAACTGGAACTCAGTTTAGTTGGTGTGGCAAATATGATAGGTGGTGCTTCTGTGGAAACCAGAGGCCTTAATCCCTGAAGAAAAAAGGAAAAGGTCAAGTTGAAAGTATGTCTGGGCATCTAAACAAACCTTTCCAGGAGCAAGTAGTCTGGAATAATGGAGGTAATCATTCCAACACACACAAAAAGGAAAGTTTCTCCAACTCTGCATTACCAAACATTTAAGTTTAAAGTCCTTAAATGTTCAACCAAACACCCTAGCCCACATTCCCAGAGCAAACCCAGTCAAGAGCTCTCCTGCTGCTCAGTCATATGGGTACAGAGATATTTCTGGAAGTCACATCACAATGGCTGCCCAAGGAGAACCAATCCAGTTCAAATTTGTATTGGCTGGTGATGGTGGTACAGGAAAAACCACATTCATGAAATGTTATCTGACTGGTGAATCTGACAAGTACACAGCTACCTTGGGTGTTGAGGTCCATCCCCTTGTGCTGCATACCAAAAGAGGATCTATTCAGTTCAGTGTATGGGATACAGCTGGTCAGGAGGACTCTGGTGTCCTGAGAGATGGCTATTATATCCAAGCTCAATGTGCCATTATAATGTTTGATGTAACATCTAACGTTGAGTGTTACTTACAAGAATATGCCTGACTGGCACAGTGATTTGTACAAGTATGTGAAAACATCCCCATCCTGTTGTGTGGCAACAAAGTGTACAGATATTAAGGACAGAAAGGTTAAGGCAAAGTCAATCGTCTTCTACCAAAAGAACCTTCAGTACTATTTCTGCCAAAAGCAAGTACAACTGTGAAAAGCCCTTCCCCTGGCTTACTAGAAAACTGATCAGAGACCCTAACCTGGAGTTTATCGCCCTACCTGCTTCCCCGCTGCCAGAGGTGGTCATGGATCTAGACTTGGCAGGGCAATATGAGCAAAATCTAGAGGTAACTTAGACACCTGCTTTTCCAGATAAAGATGATGACCATGAGAAAATGAAGCGGGAGACCAGCATCAGAAGTCTAATCTTATAGGCAACTGTCCTGTGATGTCAGTGGTATTATTATAGCTAAGCAGAACATGTGCTTAATCTTTGGGATGCTGAAGGAGATGAATGGCCTTCAAAGTGAATGTGTTAAAAAAAAAAAAAAGAAAAGAAAAAAACTTTCATTTTTTGGCTGCATATTTAGCTGTTTAGGAACACAGATTCTTTTCCTTCTTGAGTTTCAAATGTAAGAACATTATAGTCACATCACAATATTCAGTGCTAAAAATCTTGTTTGTTACTGTCATTCCCATTCTTTTTACTTAGAATCCAAATAAAGCTGTATTTCAAATATGTAAGCAGGTAAACAAATTCCTTGTTCCATTCCTTGTTTAAATGAGCACTTTAAAACCATTAACAGGGAGGGATTCCCCTGCAGCGCAGCAGGTTAAGGATGTGGTGTGGTCACTGCAGTGGCTTGGGTTGCTGCTGTGACACAGATTTAATCCTTGACCTGGAAATTTCCACATACCACAGGCGAAGCTAAACAAACAAACAAACAAAAAACCCAAACTACTAGCAGGGAAAATTGTGCCGTGTTACTATTTGAATTGCCTTTGCTATTACCACTAAATTTGAAGTCTATTAGGTTAAATTCTAATTTTCTGTACATTTGGATGATTTTGGACAAACAAAATGACAGGTCAAGAGTATTGTAAGTGCTAAAATAATACCTACCCCACACCTGCCTTTTGGCATAGGTAGTGTCACCAAGGGAAGAGCCTGTTTGAGATTTATATGACCTGTCAGAATATAAGTGGTATGTGGTTTAGATATTTCAAATACGTTTCTTAAGAATTAGGCATTCCAGGAGTTGCCTGGTGGCACAGCAGGTTAAGGATCTGGTATTGTCACTGCCCCCAGGAACTTCTACATGCTGCAAGCACAGCCAAAAAAAAAAAAAAAAAAAAAGAAAGAATTAGGAGTTTCCCTGGTGGCTCAACAGGTTAAGGACCCAACACTGACTCTGTGAGAGGTGGTCGTTTAAAAAAAAAATCAGAGTTGCTTTTATGACAAAAGTAACACGTTCTAATGTAGAGCTTTTCAAAGTCCAATGAAACCATTAAATGGCTGCAGGAACTGGAGGAACATCTCATCTATTAAAAATGAATATAAATTATGCATTCATTTGCTTTTTGTTTTAATGTTACATGTTTAAAGTTGGTATTCTAGGAAGATGTTCCATGTTTACCTGCTGTTTTCAAGTAGTCCCAAGCTTTCAACATATCAAAGTTTAAGGATTTCATTGGACACACCACAGCTTTGATGATTTTTCTCCCCCCAACCAATTTTTGTGGGCAGTGCAAGGACACAAAACAATAGGATGCTGCAACAGAAAAGTAGAGCTTAGAGTGGCTTCTCAGTGATATGAAGCAGATTTTAACACCTTTATTAAACATTTATCTTTGTATGGTTTCCACATGTAAAAATGAACTGAGTCAGTCTTGCCTGAGGCTGATCCCATCGACATCATACTGAAGCAAGTAGAAATCTTAAAAATATTTTGTTCATGTAGATACTACTGTACTACAGTTCAGATTACCAAAGTTCTTTAGAAAACCCATTACTCTTAAATGATTACTTTCCTATCTAAAAAGAAGGTATATAAGGATAACTTTTAACTATATGGGAAAATGAGAGGAGGAAGACAACAAGATGGCAGAGCAGAAGGACTTGAGTTCACCTCCTTTCACGAAAACACAAAGTCACAAATAACCGCTAAACAACCATCAACAAAAAAGACCAAAACCTAACAAAAGGAATATTGTACGCTCAAAAACAAAGAAGCAACCACAATGAAATGACAGGAGGGACTCTTTCATGATACAATCAAATTCCATACTCATGGGGTGGGCAACCCACAAACTGGAAAATAATTATATCACAGAGGTCTTCCTACAGGAGTGAAAGTTCTGAGCCCCACATCAAGTTCCCCAGCCTAGGGTTCTGGCCTCAAGGAGCCCCCAGAGCACCTGGCTTTGAAGGGGGCTCAAGTGAAAGAGCTCCACAGGACTGAGGGAAACAGAGACTCCATTCTCAGAGGGAATATATAAGATCCCATGTGCACTGAAGGGGGCTCAAGTGAAAGAGCTCCACAGGACTGAGGGAAACAGAGACTCCATTCTCAGAGGGAATATATAAGATCCCATGTGCACTGGGACCCAAGGCAAAGCAGTTTTTGACTCCACAGGAGCCTGGGTCAGACCTGCCTGTGGGCCTTTGAGGGTCTCCTAGAAAGGTAGGGATCAGCAGTAGCTGACTGTGGCAGCAAGGACACACGTGGCAAAGCCGTAGTGACAAATCCTCAGAACGAGCTCCCCAACAGCCTGCAGGCTCCAGTGCTGGGATGCCTCATTCCAAATGACCAATAGAGTAGGAACGCAGCTCCACCCATCAGCAGACAAGCTGTGTAAAGTCCTCCTGAGCTCACAGCTGCCTCTAAACACACCACTTGACACAGCATTGCCACAAGAGAGAAAAGACTCAGCTCCACCCACCAGTGGGCAGGCACCAGTCCCTCCCACCAGGAAGCCTGCACAAGATCAAAGATTAACCTCACCCACCAGGGAGCACACACCAGAAGCAAGTGGAAGCATGATACTGCAGCCTGAGGAATAGAGAACACAGAAACAGGAAGTTAGAGAAAATGAGATGACAGCAAAATATGTACTAGATGAAAGAACAAGGGGAAAAAAAAAAAGCTGAAGAACAACTAAGTGAAGTGGAGATAGGCCACCTATCTAAAAAAGAATTCAGATCAAGATAGTAAATATGATCCAAGGTCTCAAAAAAAGGATAGAGGCATGAACTGAAAAGATACAAGAAATGTTTAACAGAGAGCTGAAAGATTTAAAGAACAAATGGAGATGAACAATGTAATAACTGAAATATAAAATACACTGTAAGGAATCAATAGCAAAATAAATGAGACAAAAGAACAAATAAGGCAGCTGGAAGACAGACTGGTGGAAATCACTGGCACAAAACAAGAAGATGAGAAGACATGAGGACAGTCTAAGAGGCCTCTTGGACAACATTTAACACACCAACATTTGTATTATAAGGGTCCCAGGATACGGAGGGAGAGAGAATGGGCCTGAGCAAATATTTGAAGAGATAATAGTTGAAAAGATCTTTAACATGGAAAAGGAAAGGAAACACTCAAGTTCAGGAAGTGCAGAGACTCCTAACCAGATAAATTCAAGGAAGAACACACCAAGGCATATATTAATCGAATTGACAAAAATTAAAGACAGAGAAAATATTAAAAGCAACAAGGGAAAGGCAACAAATAACATACAAGAGAACCTCCATAAGGTTATCAACTGATTTTAAAGGAGAAAAACTGTGCCAGAAGGGAATGGCACAATATATTTAGTGATCAAAGGGGGGAAAAAAACCTACAATCAAGAATAGTCTACCCAGCAAAGCTCTCATTCAGATTTAACAGAGAAAGCAAAAGCTTTACAGACAAGCAAAAAATAAAAGTATTTGGCATCACCAAAACAGCTAAAGGATCTTCTCTTAAATGAAAAAGAAAAGGACACAACTAGAAGCAAGAAAATTATGAATGGGAAAGCTCACTGGTAAGGGCAAACATACAGTAAAAACATCTCTATTTGTAGAAAAACATTCTACGTGTGTTTACAAAAACATCTACACATCTACAAATATGGTATCAAAACCAGCAACAGTGGAAAGAGGAGACTGCAAATGCAGGATATTGGAGATGCACTTGGAATTAAGAGACCAGCAACTTAAAACAATTTTGTATGTGTGTATTTGTGTGTGTACATAGACTCCTATATCAAAATCCCATGGAAATCAAACCAAAAATCTACAATAAATACACATACAGTTAAAAAAAAAAAAAAAAAAAAGCCAAACACAACACTAAAAAGACATCAAGGGAGTTTCATTGTGGCTCAGTGGTAACAAACCCAACTAGTACCCATGAGGACACAAGTTCAAACTCTGGCCTCACTCTGTGGGTTAAGGGTCTGGCATTGCTATGAGCTATGGTCTAAGTCACAGATATGCCTCAGATCTGGTGTTGCTGTGGCTGTGGTGTAGGCCAGCAGCTACAGCTCCAATTCGACCACTGGCCTGGGAACTTCCATATGCCATGGGTGTGGCCCTAAAAAGACAGGGAAAAAAAGAAGATGACATCAAATCACAAGGGAACAAAAGAAGAAAGAAAAAAGACCAAGCTCCCATAGTGGTGCAGTGGAAACAAATCTGTCTAGTATCCACGAGGATATAGCTTTGATCTTTGGCCTTGCTCAGTGGATCAGGGATCCAGCATTGCCATGAGCTGTGGTGTAGGTCACAGACACAGCTCGGGTCCCATGTTGCTGTGCCTGTGTTATAGGCCGGCAGCTGTAGCTCTGATTCGACCCCTAGCCTGGGAACTTCCATATGCTGCAGGGACAGCCCTAAAAAGCAAAAAAAGAAAAAGAAAAATGACCAACAAAAACAATCTAAAACAACCAACAAAATGGCGGTAAGAAAATACATATCGATAATGTAAATGGATTAAATGCTCCAAACAAAAGACATAGACTGGCTGAATGGATACAAAAATAAGACCCATATATATGCTGTCTACAAAGAGAACCACTTCAGATCTAGGGACACATATAGACTGAAAGTGACAGGATGGAAAAAGGTATTCTATACAAATGGAAATCAAAAGAAAGCTGGAGGAGCAATACTCATATCAGACAAAATACACTTTAAAATAAAGACTGTTACAAGAGACAATGAAAGATTGTTACAAAAGACATAATTATGAACAGATCAATCTAAGAAGATATGACAATTGTAAATATCTACGTGCCCAACAAAGGAGCACCTTGATATATATATAGCAAAAGCTAACAGCCATAAACAGAGAAATCAACAGCAAGACAACTTTTAACATCCCACTTACAAAAATGGACAGATCATTCAGACAGAAAATCAACAAGTAAACATGGACTTTAAATGACAGACTAGATCAGATGGACTTAACTGATATTTATAGAACATTCCATCCAAAAGCAGCTGAATATACATTCTTCTGAAATGCACATGGAACATTCACCAGGGCAGATCACAAGCTAGGCCACAAAGCAACCCTTGGTAAATTTAAGAAAACTGAAGTCATATCAAGCATTTTTTTTCCAGCCACAGCTCTACAAGATCAGAAATCAACTCAAAGGAATAAAAAAATGTAAAATACACAAATACATGGAGGCTAAACAATGTTACTAAATAACCAGTGGATCACTGAAGAAATCAACAAGAAAACCAGGGAGTTCCCCTCATGGCTCAGTGGTTAATAAATCCTATTAGGAACCATGAGGTTGCAGGTTCGATCCCTGGCCACACTCAGATGGTCAAGGATCCCGTGTTGCCATGAGCGGAGCTGTGGCTCAGATCCCACCTGTGTTGCTGTGGCTCTGGGGTAGGTTGGCAGCTACAGCTCCGACTGGATCCCTAGCCTGGGAATCTCCATATGCCACGAGAGCGGCCCTAGAAAAGGCAAAAAGACAGGAGTTCCTGTCGTGGCGCAGTGGTTAATGAATCCGACTAGGAACCATGAGGTTGCGGGTTCAATCCCTGCCCTTGCTCAGTGGGTTAACGATCCAGCGTTGCTGTGAGCTGTGGTGTAGGTTGCAGATGCGGCTCGGATCCCGCGTTGCTGTGGCTCTGGCGTAGGCTGGTGGCTACAGCTCCAATTCGACCCCTAGCCTGGGAACCTCCATATGCTGCAGAAGCGGCCCAAGAAATAGCAACAACAACAACAACAACAACAAAAAAGACAAAAAAAAAAAAAAAAAAGAAAAGGCAAAAAGACCAAAAAAAAAAAAAAATCAATAAAACTAAAACCTGGTTCTTTGAAAAAGTAAACAAAATTGATAAACCCTTAGACAGATTCATCAAGAAAAAAAGGAAGAGGGACTCAGATCAATAAAATTAGAAGTGAAAAAGAAGGTACAACCAACGCCGCAAAAATACAAAGGATTTTAAGAGACTACTACAAGCAACTACATGCCAATAAAATGTACAACCTAAAAGAAATGGACAAATTCCCAGAAAGGTACAACTTCCAAGACAAAACCAGGAAGAGATAGAAAATATGACTAGAGCAACTGCAAGTACTGATACTGAAACTGTGACTTTAAAACTTCCAAAAGGAGTCCCCTGTTGGCTCAGCAGGTTAAGGATCCAGCATCTAGTTTGATCCCTAGCCTGGAACTTCTGCATGCAAAAAAAAAAAAGAAGCAGCAGCAGCAGCCAACAAAAAAAGTCCAAGACTGGATGGCTTCACAGGCAAATTGTATCTTAACATTTAGAAAACAGTTAACATCTATCCTTCTGAAGTTATTAAAAAAAAAAAAAAAACTACAGAGGAAGAAACTGCATCATCTATTAGGCCACCATTACCCTGATATCAAAACCAGACAAAAATACCACAAAAAAGAAAAGAAAATTACAGGCCAATATTACTCATGAACATAGATGCTAAAATCCTCAACAAAATACTAGCAAAATGAATCCAACAATACATTAAAAGGATCATACACCATGATGAGGTGGGATTTACCCCAGGGATGCAAGGACTTTTCAATACCTACAAATCAATCAGTGTGATACACCAAATTAACAAACTGAAGAATAAAAACCACATGATTGGAGTTCCCGTCGTGGCGCAGTGGTTAACGAATCCGACTGGGAACCATGAGGTTGGGGGTTCGGTCCCTGCCCTTGCTCAGTGGGTTAACGATCTGGCGTTGCCGTGAGCTGTGGTGTAGGTTGCAGACTCGGCTTGGATCCCGCGATGCTGTGGCTCTGGCGTAGGCCGGTGGCTACAGCTCCGATTCGACCCCTAGCCTGGGAACCTCCATATGCCGCGGGAGCGGCCCAAGAAATAGCAATAGCAACAGCAACAACAACAACAACAAAAAGACAAAAGACAAAAAAAAAAAAAAAAAAAAAAAACCACATGATTCTCTCAATAGATGAAGAAAAAGCTTTTCACAAAATTCAACACCCACTTATAATAAAAACCCTCCAGAAAGTAGGCATAGAAGAAACCTACCTCAACATAATGAAGGCCACATATGACAAACCCATAGCTAACATCATATTCAATGGTGAAAAGCTGAAAGCATTTCTTCTAAGATAAGGAACAAGACAAGGATATCCACTATTGCCACTTCCATTCAACATAATTTCGAAAATCCTAGTTACAGCAATCAGGGAAGAAAAAGCAATAAACGGAAGCCATGAGTTCCCTGGTAGCTCAGCAGGTTAAGGATCCAGCACTGTTAGTGCTGTAGCTTGGGTTGCTGCTATGGAACATTCCTAGCCTAGGGACATTTGCATGCTGCAGGCACTGCCAAAATAAAAATTAAAAAAAAGAGAGAGAGAGAGCAGGATCAAGATGGCAGAGGACTAAGATGTGGCACTCAGTTTCTCCCACAAACATGTCAAAAAAACACATCTACATGAAGAACGACTCACAAAGAACATCTACCGAATGTTGGCAGAAGACCTCAGATTTCCGAAAGAAGCAAAAAACCCTCCACATAACTGGACAAAACAAAAGGGAAAAAGAGAAAAATAAAGAAATCAGGACAGGAACAGCACTCCTAAAAGGGAGTTGTGAGAGAGAAAGGAATCCACTCCTTGGGAGCCCACCTAACTGAAGGGGAGATCAGCTAAGACAGAAGAGGAGCCTCAAAGAAAAACACAGCAGCCAGTCAGGGGAGGGCAAATCAGAGAGCCACGCAGACGATTGGTACCACCACTTGGCACGCGATGGCCCGAGACATTCAGGCAGGGCCTGGGTGCCAAGACTCAAGCTATGGAGGTCAGTTCCAGGGAGAAGCAGCAGCCTGGGTGGTGAGCCGTGGGCTCAGGTGAACAGGGGAAGGCCTGGGCCTGCAAGAAAAGCAAGGTGCCATTGGTGGGGAGGGCAAGAGGAGGAGGGGTGAGGCCACCACAGGAACTTCTTTCTCTGCACATGCATAGGCTCTCAGGTGGCAGGGCACCTTCTGCACGAGCTACAGGTCAGGTGTAAACCACTGAGCCATCTCAGATTCCAGAGGTGGGTACAGCTCACCACCACTCAGGGTCCTGTGAAGAGGTACTACCAGTGGTCCTAATCACCTCAGGGGTCACTGCCAGGGAGGGCCCTGCAACAGTCTACCATATATTTCCCTCACCTCCCAGGGAATGTACATGCCCTGCTGTTGCCGCTGCCAAGGGCTTCCCTGAGGGTCACTGCCCATGCCGAGGGCCCTGCAACCAGGTGCCACCTGAAGGCACTGCCCATTGCACCCACCTCCCTGGAAGCACGGGCAGGCCATACACCTTCACCCTCCCTATCAAGGGGATTAACAGACAGCAAGCATCCAAACCAAAAGCAACCCTCATGCCAAAAGCAAAAAACAAACAAAAACAACTGTAAGCCCTCACAACTACCCAGGGCCATTCCCACATATAAATAGCCCTCCAAGACTATAGTAGATAATTGTTTCCCCTAAGTTCTCAGAGTAAGAGAGGTATAACAAAAATAAAGAAGCACAGGAACTATTCCCATTTAAAAGAACAGGAGAATTCCCCTGAAAGAGTAAACAATGAAAAAGACCTCTGCAATCTAACAGATGCTAAATTCAAAAAGGAAGTAATGAAAAGACTGAAGGAATTAAGACTAGATATTGACAATAATGCTGATTACTTTAAAAAGAAACTAGGAACTACAAGGTGGGGTCAAGAAAAATTAGAAAATCATTTGCAGAGACAAAAGCTGAGTTAAAGGTATTGAACAGCAGAGTGAATGATGCAGAGAAACGAGTAAGTGACTTGGAAGATAAAATAATGAAATTCACCCAATAGGGACAGCAAAGAGAGAGCAAAATAAAAAAAAAAAAAATGTAAGCAGTATAAGAGATCCATGGGGTAATACAAAGCATGCCAATCTGTGCATAATAAGGATTCCAGAAGGAGAAGAAAAAGAAAAGGAGATTGAAAATATATTTGAAGAAATTATGGTTGAAAACTTTCCAAATCTAAAGAAGGAAACAGATATGGAGACACAGGAAGCACAGAAGGCCCCAAACAAGATGAACCCAAACAGACCTACAGCAAGACATACTATAATAAAAATGACAAAAGTTAAAGACAAGGGAAGGATTCCAAAGGCAGCAAGAGAAAAACAAAGTACTAATTATAAGGAAACCCCCATAAGACTATCAGGTGATTTCCCTACAGAAACACTATAGCCAGAAGAGGTGGCAAGATATATTCAAAGTTCTAAAAGGGAAAAATCTGCAAACTAGAATACCCAACAAGATCATCATTTAAAATAGAAGGAGAGGAGTTCCCGTAGTGGCGCAGTGGTTAACAAATCTGACTAGGAACCATAAGGTTGCAGGTTCGGTCCCTGCCCTTGCTCAGTGGGTTAATGATCCGGCGTTGCCGTGAGCTGTGGTGTAGGTTGTGGACACGGCTTGGATCCCATGTTGCTGTGGCTCTGGCATAGGCCGGTGGCTACAGCTCCAATTCGATCTCTAGCCTGGGAACCTCCATATGCCACGGGAGCGGCCCAAAAAATAGCTAAAAAGACAAAAATAAATAAATAAATAAATAAATAAATAAATAAATAAAACAGAAGGAGAAATAAAGAATTTTTCAAACAAAAACTAAAAGAATACAGCAATACTAAACCCATTCTAAAAGAAATATTGAACAGTCTCCTCCAAATAGAAAAGAAGAAAATATAGGATGGAAGACATCACAATGGGAAAGTAAATACTTAAATATGCCAGTGTACAGATCAATAAAGGAAAAAAAAAACCTACTTGTGAGAGTAATGAAAAACACAAATAACAGCAAAAGGATAAACATAAAGATGTAAACAAGACATCAAAATCATAAAATGTGGGGAAAGAAAGTAAGAAAAGTTAAACTTTTTTTAGAATGTGTTTGAGCCTATATGATCATTGATCTAAAGCAAGCAGATGTAGGAACAGGTTAACACACTTGAAAAACAGGGCAACCACAAATGAAAAACAAACAATACATTCACAAAAAAAAAAAAAAAAAAAAAAAAAGACACAGCATAAAATAGGAAATCATCCAATCAAAAAAAAGAAAAAGAACAAAGGAGGAACAGAGAATCAAGTGGAAAACAAGGTTTAAAATGGTAATACATAATATTCATCAGTAATTACTTTAAATGTCAATGGACTGAATGCTAGAATCAAAAGACATACAGTGGCAGGCTGAAATAAAAAAACAAAAGCCTAGGAGTTCCCGTCGTGGCACAGTGGTTAACGAATTCGACTAGGAACCATGGAGTTGCAGGTTCGATCCCTGGCCTTGCTCAGTGGGTTGAGGATCCGGCGTTGCTCTGAGCTGTGGTGTAGGTGGCAGACGCGGCTCGGATCCTGCGTTGCTGTGGCTCTGGCGTAGGCCGGCAGCTACAGTTCCAATTAGACGCCTAGCTTGGGAACTCCATATGCCACGAGAGCAGCCCAATAAATGGCAAAAAGACAAAAAAAAAAAAAAAAAAAGCCTACAATATGCTGCCTACAAGAGACCCAACCTTAGGGCAAAAGATACACATAAACTGAAAGTGAGGCAACAGAAAACGATGTGTCATGCGAATGGAAATGACAGGAAAGCAGTAGTTGGAATACTCATATCAGACAAAATAGACTTTAAAACAAAGGCCATAAAAAAAGTTAAAGAAGGACACTACTTAACAATAAAAGAATCAATTCAAGAAGAGGACATTACACTCAATAACACATATGCCCCTACTATAGGAGCACCCGTATACATAAAACAAATTCTAACAGACATAACAGGAGAAATTCATGGGAATACAATAAAAGTAGGAGAATTAAACACCCCACTCACATCAATGGACAGATCTTCTAGATAAAAAAATCTATAAGGCAACAAAAATCCTAAATGATACAACAGAACAATTAGACTTTAACTGATGTTTTCAGGACATTACATCCAAAAAAAAACAATATACATTCTTTTCAAGTACACATGGAACTTTCTCTAAAACTGACTACATAACTGGGGCACAAAACTAATCTCAACAAATCTAAGAGTACAGAAATTACTTCAAGCATCTCTCTGACCACAAATGACATGAAACAAGAAATCAACCACAGGAAAAAAAAATGAGAAAAAACTGACTATATGGAGACTGAATAACATGCTACTAAAAAAACAATGGATCAACAAGGAAATTAAAAAATACCTTGAAGCAAATGACATTGAAAACACAACCATATAAAATCTGTGGGATGCCTCAAAAGCAGTTCTTACAGAGAAGTTTAGAGGGATATAAGACCTCCCTCAAAGAACAAGAAAAACCTCAAATCAACAACCTAACCTACCACCTAAAAGAATCAGAAAAAGAACAAACAAAACCTAAAGTTAGCAGAAAGAAGGAAATCAAAGGATCAAAAAAGATATCAATAAATAAGACATTTTAACAGAAAAAAGGAGTTCCTATCATGGCTCAGTGGAAACGAATCCAACTGAAAACCATGAGGTTGTGGGTTTGATCCCTGGGCTCACTCAGTGGGCTGGGGATCCAGTGTTGCCGTGAGCTGTGGTGTAGGCTGCAGACACAGCTCAGATCTGGCATTGCTGTGACTGTGGCCCAGGCTGGGGCTGTAGCTCTGATTTGACCCCTAGCCTGAAAACCTCCATATGCCATGAGTATGGCCTTAAAAAGCAAAAAAAAAAAAAAAAAAAAAAAAAACAGGAAAAAAAAATCACCAAAACCAAGAGTTCATACTTTGAAAGGGTAAAAACAAACTGACAAAACTCTGAGAGAAAACTTAAATAAAATAAGAAATGAAAAAGGAGAAATCTCAACAGATACTGCAGAAACACAAAAAACCACAAGAGAATACTATGAACAATTATATACCAACAAATCTGACAAACTAGAAGAAATGGACAACTTTCTAGAGATATACAGCCCACCAAAACTGTATCAAGAAAAACAGATCAATTGAACAGTTCAAACCCTAGAAACGAAATGGAGTATGTAATAAAAACACTCCCTACAAACAAAAGTCCAGGACCTGATGGCTTCACGGGTGAATTCTAACAAACATACAATGAAGAACTTATACCCATCCTTCTTAAATTTTTCCAAAAGACTGAGGAAGAAGGGGAATACCTAAAGACATTCTATGAAGCCGCCATCACCCTAATACCAAAACCAGACAAAAATACTACCAAACATATATATATATATGTACATATATATGCCAAATATATGCATATATATGCCAATATATTTGATGAATACTGATGCAAAAATTCTCAACAAAATTTTAGCCAACCAAATCTAACAGCACATAAAAAAGATCATACACCACAACTGAGTGGGATTCAGCCCAAGTTCACAAGGATGGTTCAACATACAAAAATCAATGTAATACATCACATTAACAAAAGTCAAAAACCACATGACCATTTAAATAGATCTAGAAAAAGCATCTGACAAAATCCAACAACCATCCATGATAAAAACTCTTACCAAACTGGACAGAGGTAACAGATCTCAACATAAGAAAAGCCATTTATGGATCAATGGAATAGAGTCCAGAAATAAACCCAGATAACCTATGATCAATTAATCACCAACAAGGGAGGCAAGAATATAAAATGGGGAAAAGACAGTCTCTTCAGCAAGTGGTGCTTTGACATAAACCACACAAATGTTTCCTTAGGTCACTCTCCCAAAACAACTGAAATAAAAAACAAAAATAAACAAATGGGACTTAAACTCACAAGTTTTGCAGAGCAAAGGAAACCATTAAAAAAGAAAAGAAAAAGAACAAACAATCTACAGAAGGGGAGAAAATAGTTGCAAATGACACAACCAAAAAAGGCTTAATCTCCAAAATATGCAAATAACACATACAACTCAACAACAAAAAAGCAAACAATGTGATTGAAAAATGAGCAGAAGACCTAAATAGACTTTTCTCCAAGAGACATACAGATGGCCAAGGGGCACATGAAAAAATGCTCAACATCACTAATTATTAGAGAAATGCAAATCAAAACTATAACAAGGTACCACCTCACACTGGTCAGAATGCCCATCATTCATAAGTCTACAAATAACAAATGATGGAGAGGGTGTGGAGAAAAGGGAACCCTCCTACACTATTGGTGGGAATGTAAAGTGATACAACAATTCTGGGAAGCAGTACGGAGGTTCTTCAGAAAACTAAATCTAGAGGAATTCCTGTCATGGCACAGAGGAAACAAATCCGACTAGGAACCATGAGGTTGCGGGTTCGATCCCTGGCCTCCCTCAGTGGGTTAAGGATCTGGCATTGCTGTGAGCTGTGGTGTAGGACAGCAGCTACAGCTTAGATTAGACCCCTAGCCTGGGGACCTCCATATGCTGTGGGTGTGGCCCTAAAAAAGACAAAAAGACAAAAAAAAAAAAAAAAAAAAAAAAAACTAAATCTAGAAATACCATATGATCCAGCAATCCCATTCCTGGGCATATATCTAGACAAAACTATAATTTAAAAAGATACATGCACCCAGATGTTCACAACAGCAATATTCACAATAGTCATGACATGGAAACAACCTAAATGTCCATTGACAGATGAATGTGGTACAAATGAACCTATCAAGAGAACAGAAACAGATTCACAGACATGGAGAAAAGACTTGAAGTTGCCAAAGGGGGAGGGGGAGGGAGTGGGATGAACTGGGTATTTGTGGTTAGTAGATGCAAGCTATTACATTTAGAATGGAGAAGCAGTGAGTTCCTACTATTATAGCACAGGAAACTATATCCAATATCTTGTGATAAAAATGTGATGGAATATGAGAAAAAAGAATGTGTGTATGCATGTATGTGTGTGCGACTGGGTCACTTTGCTGTTGACCAGAAATTGACACAACACTGTAAATCAACTATACTTTAACAAAAATTTTTTAACAAAGATGTTAAATAAGATACATATACACAATGAAATACCACGCAGTCATAAAAAAGAATGAATAATGCCATTTGCAGCAACATGGATGCAACTAGATCATACCAAGTGAAGTGAGAAAAAGACAAATACCACATGATATCACTTATATGTGGAATCTAAAATATGGCACAGATAAACCTATCTACAAAACAGATAACAGACTCACAGACATAAAGAACAGACTTGTAGCTGCCAAGGCAGAGAGGGGAGGGAGTGGGATGGACTGGGAGTTTGGGGTTAGTAGATGCAAACTCTTAGATTTAGAATGGATAAGCAATGAGATTCTACTGTACAGCACAGGGAACTGTATCTAGTCTCTTGGAATAGACCATAATGGAAAGTAATATAAGAAAGGGAATGTATATACATGTATGACTGGGTTACCTCGCTGTAGAGAAGAAATTGGCACAACACTGTAAATCAACTATACTCTAACAAAAAAAATAATAATTTAAAAAAAGAGTTCCCTGGTGGATCAGCAGGTTAAGGATCTGGCATTTCATTGCTGTGGGTAACCACTATGGCATGGATTCAATCCCTGGCCCAGGAATGTCAGCATGCTGCAGGTGCAGCAAAATAAATAAATATATGAATAATAAAAATAAAATAAATAAAAGTAATCCAAATTAGAAAAGAAATAAAACTATAGCTATTTGCAGATGACACACTATACACAGAAAATCCTAAAGATGCTACCAGAAAACTACTAGAGCTCAACAATGAATTCAGTAAAGCTGCAAGACACAAAATACACAGAAATCTCTGGCATTTCTATACATTAACAATGAAAGAACAGAAAGAGAAATTAAGGAAACAATTCCATTTACCATGGGATACCAAAAGAATAAAATACCTAGGAATAAACCTACCTAAAGAGACAAAAGACCTGTACTGTGAAGACTGTAAGAAGTTGATAAAAGAAAATGAAGATGACACAAAGAGATAGAAAGATATACCATGTTCTTGGATTGGAGGAAACAATACTGTCAAAATGACTATACTGCCCAAAGCAATCTATAGATTCAATGCAATGCCTATCAAAAAAACCAATGACATTTTTCTCAGAACTAGAAAAAAAAAATTTTTTTTTTCTTTTTTGGCTGTACCAGCAGCATACAAAAGTTCCTAGGTCAGGGATCAAACCCACACCATAGAAGTGACCCTTTTTTGGCTGTACCAGCAGCATACAAAAGTTCCTAGGTCAGGGATCAAACCCACACCATAGAAGTGACCCATGCCACTGCAGCAACTAGACTGGATCCTTAACCCACTATGCCACAAGGGAACTCCAAATTTGTATGGAAACACAAAGGATTCCAAATAGCCAAAGCAATTCTGAGAAAGAAAAACAGAGCTGGAGGAATCAGACGCCCTGACTTGAGACTATACTACAAAGCTATGGTCATCAAAACAGTATGGTACTGGTACAAAAAAAGAAGTACAGCTCAATGGAACAGGACAGAAAGTCCAGAAATAAAAGAAATACACCCATGCACCTGCGGTCAATTAATCTATAACTAAAGAGGCAAGGACATATAATGGAGAAAAGAATCTCTTCAATAATAAGTGCTGGGAAAACTGGACAGCTGCATGTAAAAGAATGAGATTCTCTTACAAAAATAAACTCTAAATGGATTAAAGACCTAAATTTAAGACCATATACTATAAAATTCTTAGAGGAAAACAGGCAGAACACTCTTTGACATAAATTACAGCAATATATTTTTGGATACACCTCCTAACGTAATGAAAATTAGAACAAAAATAAATGAGACCTAATTAAAAGCTTTTGCACAACAAAGGAAACCATAAACAAAACAAAAACACAACCCACAGGAGAAAACATCTGCAAACAGAGCAACCAAAAGGCAATTAACCTCCAAAATATATAAACATGGAGTTCCCGTGGTGGCACAGCAGAAACGAATCCGACTAGGAACCACCAAGTTGTGGGTTCGATCCCTGGCCTCACTCAGTGGGTTAAAGATCCAGCATTGCTGTGAGCTGTGGTGTAGATCTGGCGTTGCTATGGCTCTGGCATAGACTGGCAGCTACAGCTCCAAAGGGACCCCTAGCCTGGGAACCTCCATATGCCGCAGCTGCGGCCCCAAAAAGCAAAATAAATAAAATAAAATACAAACAGCTCACGCAGCTCAGTATCATAAACAAACAATCTAATCAAAAAAACTGGCATATTTAAATAGACATTTTTCAAAGAAGACATACAGCCAGCCAAAAAACACATGAAAATATGGCTCGATATCACTTATTTTTAGTGAAGTGCAAATCAAAACTACAATAAGGTATCATCTCACACTGGTTGGAATGGCCATCATCACAAAGTCTACAAAAATACAAGTTCCCATCGTGGCTCAGTGGATTAAGAACCTGATGCTATCTCTGTGAGGACATGTGTTCAATTCCTGGACTCGTTCAGTGGGTTAAGGATCCAGCATTGCCACAAGCTGCAATGTGGGTCAAAGATGCAGCTAGGATCCAGTAGTTGCCGTGGCTGTGGTACAGGGCTCAGGTGCAGCTCTGATTTGACCCCTAGCTTAGGAATTTCCATATGCCGCAGGTGCGGTCGTAAAGAAAAAATATGTACATACAAACAATTAATGCTGGACAGTGTGTGGACAAAAGGGAACCCTCCTACACTTTTGACAAGAATGTAAACTGGTACAGCCACTATGGAGAATGGTTCCTTAGAAAACTAAAAACAGAACTACCATATGAGCCAGCATTCCCACTCTGGGCATCTATCCAGAGAAAACCGTAATTCAAAAAGATACATGCACCTCAATGTTCGTTGCAGCACTATTTACAATGTCCAAGACATGGAAGCAACCTAAATGTCCATCAACAGAGGAATGAATAAAGATGTGCTACGTATACACAGTGGTATACTACTCAGCCATAAAAAAGAATGAAATAATGCCATTTGCAGCAACATGGATGCAACCAGAGATTATCACACTAAGTGAAGTAAGTCAGAGAAAGACATATCATATCACTTACATGTGTAATCTAAAAAAAGGAGACAAATGAACTTATTTACAAAACAGAAAGAGACTCACTGACTTTGAAAACAAATCTGTGGTTACCAAAAGGAAAAGGCTGGAGGAAGGGATAGACTGGGAGTTTGGGACTGACATAATCACACTATTATATATGGAATGGATGGTCAATGAGGACCTGCAGAGGGAACTCTTCAATATTCTGTGAAAACCTGTATGGGAAAAGAATCCTAAAAAGAATGGATATGTATATATCTATAACAAGTCACTTTGCTGTAGAGCAGAAATTAACACAACACTGTAAATCAACTATACCTCAATAAATAAACTTGGCTTTTATTTCTTCCAACAGAGACCCATAAGAGAGAATGAATCATGGCCTTTTTTTCTGTCCTCCTTTCACTCATTCAACATACTTACTGAGCACTTTCTATACTGAAAATACATAATGAATAAGACTTATACAATCTCCGCCTTTATGGATATTATCATTATGGAATAATAGCAGTTAAGCCATTGTTATGTGCCCACATCATATTAATAAGCATTTCATGTGCATCACTACATTTCATCTTGACAGCTCTCCCTAGGGAGATGTTACTACTCCCTTTTTACAGAGGGGAAAACTGGAGCAGAGAGGGTAACTTGCTTGCAATCACTTTAAAAAAAAAAAAAAACCAGAGCCAAGTGTGGAAACTCAAGATTCTCTAAAAGTCCAGAGCTCTGGCATTTAAGTACCTACTTGCCCCTGCTACCTCCTCTCAACTATTGCTCAAAAACAACAATCCATATGGGACTTCCCTGGTCGCCCAGCAGCTGGAGATTCAGCATCGTCACTGCTGTGGGTCCGGTCACTGCAATGACTTGAGTTCAATCCCTGGCCCAGGAACTTCTGCATGCCACAAGTGAAGCCAAACAAACAAATCCACCTAAGAGAAAGTTTGCTTAGTAAGCTGTTATTCTACATTTGGAACATAACACACTCAGACACTTAGAAGTCAAAGACAGGAACAGGGGCTCTAACTACAGAGATACAGCAAAGCTATAAAAAAGATCTTTCTTTAAACTGGAGAATTTTAAACATGCCCTTATCATTCTGTATTTTGTATTTTCTCCCAATGATCATTTCCCCTTGAATGCAAAAATTTTAAAAACACTTCCTACCTAGCAACTCTAAAAATGGTTTGAAATTAAATTCATGTTTTGACAGGACTAATGTGAGAGCATTTTTAGATGGGATTATATCTAATGCTTTGTGTTTGTTCACCTGTCAAGTGATTCAAAACTATAGCAAAGTTTTTGAACAAGATCATCTGAAAACAGGAGTATCAATCAACTTAACATTTTAAATAATTCCATATTTCCATTTATAATATTATAAAAAGTTTAGGACACAGAAATTTAAAGTTACCCACAATCCCAATATCTTATCCCATCAGTTATTATGAATTGTATATTCTCCTCCAATCTTTTTTCATAAGCATACTTGAATATCTTTACAGTCACAGTACAAAACCCCACATTCTGCTTTCTTCATTTATAATTGGAATTTTTTTCAGGTTCCTACACAATCTTTAAAATTAAATCTACTCTTCACATCAAGCCTGCAAATTAAGTATGATCAGCCCATGCTACTGATGCTTAAAACAAAGCTCAGAAGTGCCATTAAGTTCCGGGAATTAAGATGACGGAATAGAAGGACTGGACCTCAACTTCTCTCCTAAAAACAACAAAATTCACAACTAAAGACTAAGCACTCTTCACCCAAATGGACTGGAAACCTTAAAAAAGATATCCTACTCCAGAAGAAAAAGAGAAGAACACATCAAGAGGTAGGAGGGGTGGTTTCGCGATATAAACAACCCCATACCTTCCAGGTGGGAAGTTCCACAGACTGGAAACTAACTGGTTCACAGAGACTCACCTACAGGAGTGAGAGTTCTGAACCACACATCAAACTCTCACGTGTGGGGATCTGGCACTGGGAGAAAGAGCCCCTGGAGCATCTAGCATTGAAGGCCAGTGGGGCTTGTGTGCAGGAGCTCCATGGGACTGGGGGAAACGGAGACCCCATTCTTAAAAGGCACACACAGACTTTCACGTGCACTGGGTCCCAGGACAAAGCAAAGTCTCCGTGGGAATCTGGTCAAATCTGACCGCAGTTCTTGGAGGACATCCTGGGAAAACAGGGATGAACGTGGCTTGTTGTGAGGGAAGGACATTGAAAGCAAAGCTCTAGGGAATATTCAGCAGCCATGCCTTTCTTTGGAGGTGGCCATTTTGGGAAAACCTGGCCCCACCCATCATTCAGCTGCTGAGAAGCCCCAGGGCAAACAACAACCCAGGTGGGATCACAGCCCCGCCCCTCAGTAAACAGGCTACCTAAAGACCCCCTCAGGCACACAGCCTCCTCTAATCCCATCCAGGGGCTAAGCCCCACCCACCAGAGGGATTAGAATCGGCTCCACCTACCAGGGAGCAGGCATCAGCCCCTCCCATCAGGAAACCTACAGCAAGCCCCCACACTGACTTCAGCCACAGGGGGGCAGACATCAGAAGTAAGAGAGCCTACAACTCTTATCTGTAAGAAGGTCATCACACCAAAAACCTATAAAAATGAAAAGACAGATAACTATAACTCAGATGAGGGAGAAAGGAAAAAACCCAGAAAAACAGCTAAGCAAGGAGGAGATTCTTAGCCTCCAGGAAAAAGACTTTAGACTGTTGATGCTGAAGATGATGCAAGACACTGGAAATAAACTGGAGGCAAAGATGGATAACTTACAGGAAACACTGACCAAAGAGATACAAGATATAAAACTTAAACAAGAAGAGATGCAAAATACAATAACTGAAATAAAACATTCACTAGAAGCAGCTAACAGCAGAATACAGGAGGCAGAAGAATGAATAAGTGAGGTGGAGGACAGATTAGTGGAAATTACGGATGCAGAACAGAAAAGAGAAAAAAGACTGAAAACAAATGAAGAGAGTCTCAGAGAACTCTGGGACAACGTTAAACGCACCAACATCCGTATTATAGGGGTGCCAGAAGGAGAAGAGAGAGAGAGGAGACAGAAAAAATACTCCAAGAGATAATAGCCAAAAACTTCCCTAACATGGGAAAGGAATCACTCACTCAAATCCAGGAAGCACAACGAGTACCATATAAAATAAACCCAAGGAGGAACACCCCAAGACACATAGTAATCAAACTGACCAAAATTAAAGACAAAATCTTGAAAGCAGCTAGGGAAAAGAAACAAATAACATACAAGGGAACCCCAATACGGTTATCGGCAGATTTTTCAAGAGAAACTCTGCAGGCCAGAAGGGAGTGGCATGATATACTTAATGTGATGAAAGGAGAAAACCTCCAACCAAGATTACTCTACCCAGCAAGGCTCTCATTCAGATTTGAAGGAGAAATCAAAACCTTCACAGATAAGCTAAAGCTGAGAGAATTCAGCAACACTAAACCAGCCTTACAACAAATACTAAAGGAACTTCTCTAGGCAGAAAAGAACAAGAGAAGAAGGAAAGGAAAAAGAGCAGCAAAAACAAATCCAAAGTAATTAATAAAATGGCAATAAGAACATACATATCAATAATTACCTTAAATGTTCATGGACTAAATGCCCCAAAAGACACAGACTTGCTGAATGGATACGAAAACAAGACCCATATATATGTCTTCAAGAGACCCACTTCACTTCTAGGGACACATACAAATTGAAAGTGAGAGGATGGAAGAAAATATTTCATGCAAACGGGAATCAAAAGAAAGCTGGAGTAGCAATACTCATATCAGACAAAATAGACCTTAAAATGAAATGAAGAAGAATATTTTAAGGGAGAAAGAAGGACATTACGGAGTTCCCGTCGTGGCGCAGTGGTTAACGAATCTGACTAGGAACCATGAGATTGTGGGTTTGGTCCCTGGCCTTGCTAGTGGGTTAAGGATCCGGCGTTGCCGTGAGCTGTGGTATAGGTTGCAGATGTGGCTTGGATCCCGCTTTGCTGTGGCTCTGGCATAGGCCAGGGGCTACAGCTCCGGTTCGACCCCTAGCCTGGGAACCTCCATATGCCGTGGGAGCGGCCCAAAGAAATAGCAAAAAGACAAAAAAAAAAAAAAAAAAAAAGACATTACATAATGATCAAAGGATCAATCCAAAAAGATGATATAACAATTTTAAATATCTACGCACCCAACACAGGTTCACCACAATATATAAGGCAACTGCTAACAACCTTAAAAGGACAAATCGACAATAACACAATCATAGTGGGGGACTTTAACACCCCACTTACAGCAATGGACAGATCAACCAGACAGAAAATCAATAAGAAAACACAGGCCCTGAATGAAGCATTAAACCAGATGGACTTAATAGATATTTATAGGACACTTCATCCAAAAGCAACAGAATACACATTCTTCTCAAGTGCACATGGAACATTCTCTAAGATTGACCATATCCTGGGCTACAAATCCAACCTCAGTAACTTTAAGAAATTTGAAATCATATCAAGCATCTTTTCCGACCACAATGCTATACGACTGGAAATCAACAAGAAAAAAACTGCAAAAAACACAAACACATGGAGACTAAACATGGTACTAAACAACCAATGGATCACTGAAGAAATCAAAGAGGAAATTAAAAAATACCTGGCAGCAAATGACAACGAAGATACGACACTCCAAAACCTATGGGATGCAGCAAAAGCCGTTCTGAGAGGAAAGTTTATAGCAATACAAGCCCACCTCAGGAAACAAGAAAAAGCCCAAATAAACAAGCAAATTTTACATCTAAAGCAGCTCAAGAGAGAAGGACAAGACCTAAAGTTAGTAGAAGGAAAGAAATCATAAAGATCAGAGCAGAAATCAATGCAATAGAAATAAAGAAATCCATAGAAAAGATCAATGAAACGAAAAGCTGGCTCTTCGAAAAGATCAACAAAATTGATAAACCCCTAGCCAGACTTATCAAGCAAAAAAGAGAGAGGACTCAAATCAATAAAATTAGAAATGAAAAAGGAGAAGTAACAACAGACATCACAGAAATACAAAGGATCACAAGAGACTACTATATGCAACTATATGCCAATAAAATGGAAAACCTAGATGAAATGGACAAATTCTTAGAAAAGTACAATCTTCCAAGACTAAACCAAGATGAAATAGAAAAGATGAATGGACCCATCACAAGAACTGAAATTGAAACTGTGATTAAAAAACTTCCAACAAACAAAAGTCCAGGACCAGATGGCTTCACAGGGGAATTCTATCAAACATTTAGAGAAGAGCTAACACCTCTCCTTCTGAAACTATTTCAAAAAATTGCAAAGGAAGGGATACTCCCAAACTCATTCTATGAGGCCACCATCACCCTGGTACCAAAACCAGACAAAGATTCCACAAAAAAAAAAAAGAAAACTACAGGCCAATTTCACTAATGAACATCGATGCAAAAATCCTCAACAAAATACTAGCAAACTGAATCCAAGAATACATTAAAAGGATAGTACACCATGATCAAGTGGGATTCATCCCAGGGATGCAAGGGTTCTTCAATATCCGCAAATCCATCAGTGTGATACACCACATTAACAAACTGAAGAATAAAAACCATATGATCCTCTCAATAGATGCGGAAAAGGCCTTTGACAAAATCCAACACCCATTTCTGATAAAAAAAAAAAACCCTTCAGAAAGTGGGCATAATGGGAACCTACCTCAACATGATAAAGGCCATACACGACAAACTCACAGCAAACATCATTCTCAATGGTGAAAAGCTGAAAGAATTCCCACTGAGATCAGGAACAAGACAAGGATGTCTGCTCTCGCCACTACTCTTCAACATAGTTCTGGAAGTCCTAGCCACAGCAATCAGAGAAGTAAAAGAAATAAAAGGAATCCAAATTGGAAAGGAAGAAGTAAAACTATCCCTATTTGCGGATGACATGATACTATACCTAGAGAATCCTAAAGACTCTACCAGAAAACTGTTGGAGCTCATCCACGAATTTGGCAAAGTCACAGGATACAAAATCAATACACAGAAATTGACAGCATTTCTATACAGTAACAATGAAAGAATAGAAAGAAATTAGGGAAGCAATTCCCAAAAGAATAAAATACCTAGGAGTAAGCCTACCTAAAGAAACAAAAGACCTGTACTCTGAAAACTATAAGACACTGATGAAAGAAATCAAAGATGACACAAAGAGATGACACATGCTCATGGATTGGAAGAGTTAACATTATCGAAATGACTATACTACCTAAGGCAATCTACAGATTCAATGCAATCCCTATCAAATTACCAAGGACATTTTTCACAGAACTCGAACAAAATATTTCAAAGTTTGTTTGGAAGTACAAAAGACCCAGAATAGCCAAAGACCTCCTGAAAAAGAAAAATGGAGCTGGAGGAATCAGGCTCCCAGACTTCAGACTATACTACAAAGCAACAATCATCAAAACCACATGGTACTGGCACAAAGACAGAAATATAGATCCGTGGAACAGGATAGAAAGCCCAGAATTAAACCCACACACCTACAGCCAATGAATCTATGACAAAGGAGGCAAAAATATACAATAGAGAAATGACAGCTTGTTCAATAAGTGGTGCTGGGAAAACTGGACAGCCACATGGAAAAGAATGAAATTAGAACACTCCCTAACACCATACACAAAAATAAACTCAAAATGGATTAAAGACCTAGATATAAGACCAGACACTATAAAACTCCTAGAAGAAAACATAGGCCAAACGCTCTCTGACATAAATGACAGCAACATCTTCTCAGATCCACCTATCAGAGTATTGACAACAAAAACAAAAATAAACAAATGGGACCTAATCAAATACCAGCATTTTTTGCAACATGGATGGACCTAGAAACTATCATGCTAAGTGAAGTCAGCCATACAATGAGACACCAACATCAAATGCTTTCACTGACATGTGGAATCTGAAAAAAGGACAGAGGGAACTTCTTTGCAGAACAGATGCTGACTCATAGACACTGAAAAACTTATGGTCTCCAAAGGAGACAGTTTGGGGGGTGGGGGGATGTGCTTGGGCTGTGGGATGGAAATCCTGTGAAATCGGATTGTTATGATCATTATACAACTACAGATGTGATAAATTCATTTGAGTAATAAAAAAAATAAAAAAAATAAAAAGACAAAGAGCCAAAAAAAAAAAAAAAAAAAGAAGTGCCATTAGTAAGATGGGATTCAAACCCTCCTATGTTTTATACCATACTATCAATAATTCAGCTTTCCTGGCCCCACAGGTAAAAAGAATGAAAATGATGGAAGGGTACTTTACCCCACCCATCATTAAACCCCCTAACAATTTAAGAGCAGTCAATGTTTTCAGGGTTTCAAGGCAGCTAGATAACACTAGCACTAGTGTTTTTAAGGGTAGACCAGGAACCTGTGTGTACAGAAGGGATCTAGAGAAAAATACCTTCACCTATACCTCTTCCAGGAGTGTGGCTGCCCTGACCTAGAAGAATTATGAGCCTCAAATATGCCTCTCCCTATCTCAATAAATGACAATGCCACTCTTCCAGGTACTTGGGTCAAAAATCTTGAAACTAGGAGTTCCCCTGCGACACAGCAGGTTAAGAATACAGCATTGTCACTGCAGCAGCTCAGGTTGCTGCTGTGGCACAGGTTCGATCCCTGGCACAAGAACTTCCACATGCCGCAGGCACAGTAAAAGAAAAAAAAAATTTTTTTAACTTGAAACCTTTTTTTTTTTCCTTTTTAGGGCTGCACCTGTGGCATATAGAGGTTCCCAGGCTAGGGGTCCAATCAGAGCAGTAGACGCTGGCCTACACACCAGATGGAGCTGCAACTGCCACCTACACCACAGCTCACAGCAACGCCAGATCCTTAGCCCACTGAGCAAGGCCAGGGATAGAACCGGCAACATCAGGGTTCCTAGTCAGATTCGTTTCCACTGAGCCATGACGGGAACTCCTTGAAACTGTTCTTAATTCCTCTCACACATTTGAAAACGCTTTTTGGCTCTACCTTCAAATTATATTTAGAATCTGACCACTTCTCACCTATCTTCACCAATCCACACTCTGGTTTTAAGTTTTACTGAAGTAGAGTTGATTTACAAGGTTGTGATAATATCTGGAAACTCTTGGATTTTTACAACAGCCTCCTAACCTGCTTCCACTCCACTCTTGCTGTCCTGCAGTCTGCTCTTAATACAGCAACCAGTAATAGTGTGAAAACAGGTGTTATGACTCAGCTCAAACTTTCCCAAAGCCCTACTATCCCACCGAGCAAAACTCAATGTACTTACGATGGCTTTCAGAACCATATGAGTTGCATGCCTCACTCCACCCTTTTACA
Source organism: Sus scrofa (assembly GCF_054392235.1). Classification (NCBI taxonomy): domain Eukaryota; kingdom Metazoa; phylum Chordata; class Mammalia; order Artiodactyla; family Suidae; genus Sus; species Sus scrofa. Next base: position 110,149,827 of record NC_139385.1, on the reverse strand, counting down.
TCCCCTCTTTCTCTCTCCCAGCCTGTAGACTAGCCCCTTACACCTCCCAGGCACTAGTCATGTTCCCTCTGCCTAGGATGCAGGTATCTACATGACTTGCACCCTCACCTCATGTCACCTGTGACATGAGGTGGCTACAGCTCCGATTAGACCCCTAGCCTGGGAACTTCCATATGCCGAGGGTGTGGACCTAAAAAAGACAAAAAATTAAAAAACTGAAAGAAAAAAAAAAAAGAATTGGATAGAGAAAATGTGGTATATATATATATATATATATATATATATATATATATATACACAATGGAATATTACTTGGCCATAAAAAAGACTGAAATGCCATTTGCAACAACATGGATGGGCCTAGAAATTATCATACTTGATGAAGTAGGCCACAGAAAGACAAATATCATATGAGATCAGTAATCTGTGGAATCTAATGAAAAATGATACAAAAGAACTTGCAAAGCAGAAAAAGACTCAAAGATTCTGAAACCAAATTTATGGTTACCACAGGAGGGAGGAGATAAATTAGCATTGGGATTGACATATGCACACTACTATATGTAAAATGGATAGGTAACGAAGACCTACTGTATAGCACAGGGTAACCTACTCAATACTATGTAATGGAGTTCCATCATGGCACAGTGGAAACAAATCCAACTAGGAACCATGAGGTTTCAGGTTTGATTCCTGGCCTCAATTACTGGGTTAAGCATCCAGCGTTGCTGTAAACTGTGGTATAGGTTGCAGACATGGCTTGGATCCTGTGTTGCTATGGCTGTCACATAGGCCAGCAGCTGTAGCTCTGATTCAACACCTAACCTGGGAACCTCCATATGCCGAGGGTGCGGCCCTAAAAAGCAAAAAAGAAAATAAACACTATGTGATAACCTACATGGGAAAAGAATCTGAAAAGGAATGGGAATATGTATAACCAATTTACTTTGTTGTACACTTGAAACACACGAAACTTGGTAAGTCAACTATACCCCAATAAAAATTAATAAATTAATGGAAAAAAAAGATTGTTAAAACTCAAAAGAAATTCTAAAAATACCAATGGGCTAAATTATGATATATTCAAAAATGATATCCTTTACTGCAATAAAAGGAACCAACTACTAATACATGTAACATGAATGAACCTCAAAAATATGGAAAATAGAAGCCTTTTCAAAAGAGCACTGTGTGGTTCCACTTATACTAAATTCAAAAATTGGCAAAACTATCTATTTATAGCAATAAAAATCAGAACAGGAAAGTGGACAGGGATCTGACAAGGTGAGATTAAGAAGGAACTTCCTATGGGTGATGTACTCTTCTATATAAGAGTTACAGAGTATATGTGTTGGTCAAAACTCAAATTGTAACATGTAAGATCCATGAGCTAAAAAATATACTTTCTTTATAGAAGCAAATATGATCGAAAAATGTTTATTTCTTATAATCTGTCAAATCACTGTCATCAATTCCTTCTTTAGAGCTCACTACCAATTTTGTTTCAGTAACACCACGTTGTTTTCCCTTCTAATCCTGGGTTGTTCTTTAAATAAATCTTCCCCCTCCACTCTCTCTTCATTTCTCTGTAATCATAACTCCACCTTTCTTCCCTATACACTCCCTGGATGATTCCCCCTACCACAATTTCTACTACCACCAATGGGCTGAAGACACCTGGAACTATTAAACTCCATATTGATAAATCCAGCTGCAACCAAACATGACATATCGCAAACTCAATATTTATAAACCTGGACCCTTCCTCTCCAATCCCACACCTCCCAAAAACCTGCCCTTTTTCTTGCCCTCCCTATCCTAGTTTTTGTTTTGCTTTTTAAGAGCGCTCAGGGCATATGGAAGTTCCCAGGCTAGGGGTTGAATAGGAGCTACAGCTGCTGACCTAGACCACAGCCACAACAACCCATATCTGAGCCCCATCTGCACAAACACCACAGCTCACAGCTCACGGCAACGCAGGATCCCTAACCCACTGAGCAAGACCAGGGATGGAACCCGAGTCCTCATGCATACTAGCAGGTTCCTTACCACTGAGCCACGATGGGAACTCCTCCCTATCCTAGTTTTAACAACAAATCCAATCTTAGATTGAAATCATTCTTTTTCTTTTATGGGGGGGCAGCTGCTGCATATGGAAGTTCCCGAGCCGGGGATCAAATCCGAGCTGCAGCTGTGTCAACGCTGGATCTTAAACCCACTGCAGCACGGCGGGGATTCCAGATTGAAATCATTCTTAATCATCCTCCCCCTTGAGCAAGTTACAGAGTTCCATAGGGAAAAAAAAGGCTGTAACAACAATGAAGCAGGAGCATTCCTTAGGCCTCACCTGGGGCCTTACTATCCCAGTTTTCCAACTGCAAAACTCATCAACTCTTCCCACATTACTCTGAGGATAAGGAATGAATATCATGGTATCTATGACTTAGCTTCCAGAGAATAGCCACCCCTTATCTAGTAACAGCCACCTGACCTAGTCACTTAACACACCTCATTTAATCTAAACTACAGATGACCTAGGGGAAATTGAGTTCACAATAAATTAAATGACTTAGTCAGGGTCATAAAATTAAATCAGCTAAGCCAGGATCTAAGCCCAGATTAAGAGGGTGGGACTTTACAGTCCCTCATCTCTGACCTACACGCCGGAAACTGATACTCCAATTGGCAAAATCTGAGTGAAACTGCAATACTTTTCAGACCACTCGAATAAGAGCAACTGTCAACCATTTTACAGTAGGCGAAAACGTCAGCTCTCTGCACGTAACTGCACAGGCTCACCCAAATATTTGAATTAGCTAAATATCCTAATTTTGATCATAAAACCGCTCCCGTCCCAATGGCTTCCGTCGGTGCCATCATCCCAGCTCTCAAATCTGGTGTTTGAATGAGGCTGTCTTTTGGGCCGTGGCAGTAGTATGACAATGAGGCACTGAGGAGACTGGAAGTTGGACCTCCCTAAAAAGGATGGGGCCAAACTTCGGACTAGGACGGGTCATATTCTGTGCCCCGCAGACCCCATGAGACACCCCACGATCCACAACCAACAACCCGGGGGTCACCTTGACCCCTACTAAGTACCAGGCCCAGCTTCACACCCGGCCAGCGTAGCCGGGGGAGCACCTGCGGAACTCGGCACCTCCACGGCCGCGGCAAGGGGGTGAGAAGAGGCGCGGGGCGAACTAAACGAACAGCAGGCAGAAGCCTCGCCTGGCTCCAGAGCCAAGACTACCAGGAGCAGAAACTCGGGCCGTCCCTTCTCCCCTTCTCGCCACCCGTACCTGAGGGCTATACGCGTCGGAAGCCCATGCTCCCGTCAACTTCTGCGTAAAGCCACTAAACTTGTAATACATGATGCCCAGTGTCCGACTTCCCGCAGCCGCTGCCTGCGCGACCGCCCTAGAAAAGGACCCCGCCTTCCCCGCTGTCGCCCCAAGGCTCGACTAAAGGACCCTGCGCCAAGAGCCGGGGTGCCCAGAGATCGCCTAATTTAAAACATGCCCTCTTAAGCCACTTAAGGGAACGAGAAGCCAGGTTCTCAGGGACAGAGAAGGCAAAAGCGACTCTAGAAGAGCGCGGAAAGAAGCCGTTGCGCGGTGTATAGGAAATATGAAAGTTCCTCTTCCGCACCCACGTTCAGATTCAGGCAGTACCAAGACGCCTTAAGAATTGCGCAAGCGCCCCACGGATCAAGCCGTAGGCTTAGGGGCTTGCTGCAGTCGAGGGAGCGGCCTCGGGGCGGGGCCTTGGTGGGCGGGCCCTTGGTGGGCGGGGCCTAGAGCTGGGCTAGGTTGGGTGAATACTCTTACTTCCTGCGGGGAGGGAGCCTGTGCTCAGTTTGAGGGTTTCTCCTCCTTTACCAACTTAACTGTTCCCCTTCCTAGGTCGCCTCTTGAAGCGGGTTGGCTAGGCCTCTCTGGCAATCTAGGAATGGGGGGAGCAAATAAAATAAAAATAAAATTTGGAAACACTTGCTGCAAGCTGTTTAGTTCTAAGGGCTGTTAGGGGTTTCACCCCAATAATATATAAAGATAGCCTCCTAGGCTTTGTGTAGAGGAAATACATCGTGACCTATGAACCTGAGGCACAGGGACATAAATTTTGCACAGTTCTCAAAACTGATTTTTAGTCTTATCTAAGTTTTTTGGGAATCATAAAAATCATCCTTTTCCTGGCTTCTGCCCTTCCAGATAAATGAGGTGGGGAGTGTAGGGAAGGTGGATTAGCTGGAAAAACCTGAACCTTGAGCCTGAAAGATCAGGACTACCAGTTTCAGTTTTGGTAATATCCACTTAAGTTTTATTTAAAACTGTTTTTAGACCCTCCAGTCTGTACAAGGCACTGTGTAAAAGGTGTATGTATACTAGTTTCCTCCCTCCAGGAATGGAGCAAAGCTTTTCTTGAATTTATCATCTAACCAGAGGTCTTCACAAGCATATTACAGGTGCATGCATAGTGCATTTATGAAAGCATGTGGCAAACCGATGGGTGATACTAATCTGTATATAGCATTTTCCACAAATAAACATTCAATCTTTATAACCATCATATGAGATAGGTGCTGTTATCTCCATCTTACTGTACAGGAAAATGAGGCCCAGAAAAGCTAAGTAACTTGAAAAGGTCAGATATTAGTGGCAGAGGCAGTCATCAGGCTCAAGGGTCTGCACTCTTAATTAAGCACTACATAATAGATAAGTAGATATAAATCCACTCTGAGGACGATGAAGACTGAGTATTCCAGAGCAAGGGTATACACCAACATCCCAGCTTTGACAGGTATAAGCCCAAGAGCCCTAAGGGTTCAGCACTGAGAAGACTCTGAAAAGATTTTATATTTGATCATTTTATTCATATGATCAACCAATCCAAAGTCACTACTTTTACAAAGCAGCATTGCAACATAATAGAAAGAATGTGTGATTTGGTTTTGAGTTGCAATTTCTTTAAGGCTGAGTGATTTACAGCTAGTCATTTACATTTTTCTGAGCCTCGATTCGTCTTCTGTCAGGCAGGAATCATCATCATATCTTCCCTCACTAGTGTTATGAGAATCAACAGTTCAGTAGGTTATAAAGCTTACACACATGGTATGTTGCTGATCTTACCTTCCAGTCATTTCGCTTTTCCATGAGTCTTGGCTATACGTAAGAATCCTGGTTAGCTTTTCTTGATTACTCTAAATTTAATTAATTAAGTGCTGGAATCATTCCCACCAAGAAAGGAGAATGAGCTTATGTTGTGTAGAAAAAGGTCCTTCACAGAGTTTAGATTGAAAAGAGAAATTAAATGATTTAGGACAGCTCCCTATCTCTACCCCCACTGTTTTCTAGACATATTTTGGAAGAAAAAATTAGAGAACATTCCCTAACTTTCAGCAGAACTAAGGTGTAACAGCTTCTTGAAGTATAAAGGTGCCTGTCAACACTGGTTATTTTCTTAAAGTTCCTGCCATCTGATTTTAGATCCTGCAAGACATAAATTAAGAATCCTGAAAATGTTACAACAGCCGGGCTGTTCAGTGGGAGATGAAATGTCAGTAGCAGAGTGTGGGTTGGGATGTCACATGGAGTGGCTGATCATAGGAAGATTTTGTCTCATTTCCCAAATAAAACGCAGCACACTCTGACAGCACTAAAGCACCCTATTCTCATTCTTATTTGCATAATCCCACCCAACATCAAAGCATAATCTTTCTTTATATCATGAAGAAAGATGTCCCTTCAGATTGTTCCCTAGATCCTATCTTGAGGAGAAGTGACCACAATTCATAGTGCAGAGAGGCTTGTCAATCACCAAGTGATTTGAGTGAGTGCAAATGCCAGTCTGGCTCCCACGGAGTCAAAATGCTGCTGCCTCTCCGTTTGTGAGGGCTGTGTGCTAATGGCCTCTGGCAGGTCGCTGTGTGAAAGCCCTCAGCAATGGATGGAAAACCAATATAAATTTTAAATTGGTTGTACTGAATGTAGATAGGAATGCCTCCATGAGAAATAGTTCTTAATTTTTTTTTTTAAATTCTCCAATTTTCTCAGAACTGACTTTTAAAAATTCGATGCTGGAGTTTCCGTCGTGGCACAGTGGTTAACGAATCCGACTAGGAACCATGAGGTTGCGGGTTCGGTCCCTGCCCTTGCTCAGTGGGTTAACGATGCGGCGTTGCCGTGAGCTGTGGTGTAGGTTGCAGACGCGGCTCGGATCCCGCGTTGCTGTGGCTCTGGCGTAGGCCTGTGGCTACAGCTCCGATTCGACCCCTAGCCCGGGAACCTCCCCATATGCCGCAGGAGCGGCCCAAAGAAATAGCAAAAAGACAAAAAAAAAAAAAAAAAAAATTCAATGCTCACTGGGTCTGGCAGAGTTAACATGCATAAATCCTACGGTTGCTGAGGTCACTGGAAGCCCCTCTTTCTGATTCCTTCAATCCTTCCTGTCTTCAGAAGTGTTCATATATCACCTGGCTTTGGCATCGCCAGTTGAGAGCAGAAATATGAGTGATGAGCATTTGTTCCAGGCTGATTTACCATGGGGAGGGCATCTCCCAGATAAGGAAGGCCCTGCTTTCCCCTACTTAACTGTTTCTTGGCTGCCAAATCTGCAAACCAGAGAAATTTTCCAGCCTGGGGAAGCACATTTGTGTACGTAGATTTTACCCATTCAAAGGTAGCTTCCCTGGTGGAAAACAGGCTACAATAATGTCGTGTTATATTGTAGTGTTAGCTTTTTTTCAGAGCTGCAGTTGGAGCCTACGCCACAGCCACAGCCACACCAGATCCAAGCCATAGCTGTGACCGGCTCCACAGCTTTCGGCAACGCTGGATCCATAATCCACTGAGCGAGGCCAGGGATCAAACCCGCATCCCCACGCACACTATGTTGGGTTCTTAACCTGCTGAGCCATAACAGGAACTCCATGTTAGCTTTTTTATTGTGGCTGCGTCTACCCTCTCTTTGGTTAAAAACAAAAAAAGAAAGACAATAGAGGGAAAACATTTTCCTAGCATTTAAAACTGCTAGTGATATCCCTAAAGAAAACATCCTCAGTAAAAGACTGGAAACCAACATGGAGAGCGACATGCACTTTATGATTCTCAGAACGATGACACCATTCATGCAATTATTCAGTAATTTTCGTGTGGCAGAATTAGATATCTCAGCTGTCATCCCTTAAGTCTTTTGTATCAAATAAAGCTCTATCTGGTGTGGAAATTTTAAGTTTGTCTTTGAAACCCAAAATCTAGATTATATCGTTATTACTGAAAAAAAATTAAACCTCTGTCAAAGCATGGTAGTTTCATAGCAAAGGAGTGGAGGGTCTGAACGATGCATTTCTCACCCAAAGGCGGGGGAACGGCAGCTGGGACTGCAGTTGCTGGGACAGCTTTATTGCAGTACAGGATGAACATATTGACATCAACTCCCTGCTCTGACCTTCTCGTTGTTGAATGTCAATACGGCGTGTGAAGCTGCCTCACTTTTGCCTGCCCGCTTTTCGTTATGTGCAAGTCAAAAGCACATCCACAGAGATTATGGATTTAACTCAATTTTGACACATCACATTTCATTTCGCTGGTTAAGAAAGGCTGAGGTATGACTCATAATTTATTTTAAATCATCTTAAATACACTTAATTATGCATAGAAAAAAAGTTGAGATCCAGAACGAGATTCGTGCTACTTTACATGAACATCATCTATAAAAATATAGTATATGGGCTGTGGGATGGAAATCCTGTGAAATCAGATTGTTATGATCATTATACAACTACAGATGTGATAAATTCATTTGAGTAATAAAAAAAATATATATATAAGTATATGGAGTTCCCGTCGTAGCACAGTGGTTAACGAATGCAACTAGGAACCATGAGGTTGTGGATTCGATCCCTGGCCTTGCTCAGTGGGTTAAGGATCCGGCATTGCCGTGAGCTGTGGGGTAGGCTGCAGACATGGCTCGGATCCCCCGTTGCTGTGGCTCTGGTGTAGGCTGGTGGCTACAGCTCCAATTGGACCCCTAGCCTGGGAACCTCCATATGCCACGGGAGCAGCCCAAGAAATGGCAAAAAGACAACAACAACAACAACAAAAACATATATATATATATATATATATATATAGTATATGTAATGTCCTATGCATAGAATAAAAGGATTAGCAGTGGCCTTCTCCAGTTTGGGGTCAGAGGGTGGTTCCTAATTCCTAGAGATTCTCCCTCTCTGCATCACATATGTCTGCAGTGTTGGAAGTATTTTACAATGAGCATGTATGACTCCTGTAAATCCATATACACACTGACAAATAATACAAAATCCCCAAAAGCATAAAAATAAGAATTTTAAAATGGCTCCATGCACTTATACTCCAAACCAATTCTTTTAGAATATGCTTTAATCATCTCTTGCATAGATGTGAGGAGCCTATTGAGTGACAGTCTACAAGTATTAAGCCACAGCAAGGGTCACTCCAGGGCCATTCTGACCATTAGAGTTAATACTATAATGGTTCTTCTTCACAGGGCTTTTATTTTTGTTTGTTTTTTGGCTGTACCTGCAGCATGCAAAAGTTCCACAAGGCCAGGGATTAGAACTCTCACCACAGCAGCAACCTGACCCACAGCAGTGACAATGAGGGATCCTTAACCTGCTGAGCCAACAGGGAACACAACAGGGGTTTTGGAGAAAAGAATGAATGTATGAATAAATATTGCAAGTTAATCAGAGCATTCCCATGGTGGCTCAGTGGTTAACGAATCTGACTGGCATCCATGAGGACACAAGTTCAATCCCTGGCCTCGTTTGGCGGATTAAGGATCCGGCGTTGCTGTGAGCTGTAGTGTAAGCCAGCAGCTACAGTTCTGATTTGACCCCTATCCTGGGAACCTCCATATGCCAAGGGTGTGGGCCTAAAAAGAAAAAAAAAAAAAAAAGAAAAAGAAAAGAAAGTTAATTGGAGTTCCCATTGTGGCTCAGCAGAAACAAATTTGACTAGCATCCATGAGCACTCAGGTTTGATTCCTGGCCTTGCTCAGTGGGTTAAGGATCTAGTGTTGCTGTTAGCTGTGGGGTAGGTCACAGACATGGCTCAGATCTGGCATTGCGGTGGCTGTGGTGTAGGCCGGCAGCTGCAGCTCTGGATCGACCCCTAGCCTGGGAACCTCCATATGCTGTGGGTGTGGCTCTAAAAAGACAAAAAAAAAAAAAGAAAAGAAAAGTTAACATTATAGTGGTTCTTCACAGGGCTGCTGGAGAAAAGAAGCAAAGAAAGGAAGGAAGGAAAGGGAAGGATGGAAGGACATCATCTTCATACACTGAAATGAGCAACCATCCAGAATAGTTATTAACACAAGTGCCCTGATGACATGAAAATCTGAAAATTGGTGATCAAGTAGAAAAGGAGATTAAGAACCATACACTCTGTGCTGGAGGGGCTGTGGAGAAAAGGGAACCCTCCTGCACTGTTGGTGGGAATGTAAACTGGTACAGCCACTATGGAGAACAGTTTGGAGATACCTTAGAAATCTATACATAGAACTTCCATATGACCCCGCAATCCCACTCTTGGGCATCTATCCGCACAAAACTCTACTGAAAAGAGACACGTGCACCCGCATGTTCATTGCAGCACTATTCACAATAGCCAGGACATGGAAACAACCCAAATGTCCATCGACAAATGATTGGATTCGGAAGATGTGGTATATATATACACACAATGGAATACTACTCAGCCATAAAAAAAGAATGACATAATGCCATTTGCAGCAACATGGATGGAACTAGAGAATCTCATCCTGAGTGAAATGAGCCAGAAAGACAAAGACAAATACCATATGATATCACTTATAACTGGAATCTAATATCCAGCACAAATGAACATCTCCTCAGAAAAGAAAATCATGGACTTGGAGAAGAGACTTGAGGCTGCCTGATGGGAGGGGGAGGGAGTGGGAAGGATCGGGAGCTTGGGCTTATCAGACACAACTTAGAATAGATTTACAAAGAGATCCTGCTGAATAGCATTGAGAACTTTGTCTAGATACTCATGTTGCAACAGAACAAAGGGTGGGGGAAAAAATGTAATTGTAATGTATACATGTAAGGATAACCTGACCCCCTTGCTGTACAGTGGGAACATAAAAAAATTATAATAAAAAAAAGAACCATACACTCTGAACATCCACATAAATAAATAAGTAAATAAATAAATAAATAAATTTAAAAAATAGTGATTCTCAAAAAAAAAAAAAAAAAGAACCATACACTCTGGACTTGAGAAGGTGAATGTTAATGGATTATTTTCTTTTGATATAATAGAACTTTTTGTCTTCAGAAAAATCTGACCTCTATATAGTATCAAAACATGGGGTGCTCCATAGCCATTGAAGTCACTATGTCCAGACCACAGATCTTCACTAGATTTATGACCTTAAGCTAGTTCTTTAACCTCTCTTGGCCACAGACCAAAAATTTCAAATTAACAGGGTATATACAAGGATTAAATAAAATGATAGGTGCCGGCAAAGTTAAAATACATAAATATATGAAAGCCTGTATGGGAAGTAATAATGAATGAAAATAATAAAAGTGGATCTGTAGTCACAGATAACAAGCCGGAAATCAATTTTGCATGAGATAAAGCATTAGAACGTTCAGTCTACTGGAGTTCATATTTGGTAAAGTAACCTGGTTATTATAATAACCTGTAAGCTAAAAACCTTTCCCTTTCCTCAGCCCCTACCCCCTTCTCCTTTTTGCACTTCCCTCTTTCTCCTTTCCCCAGGAGTAGCAAATATTAGTTAAGGCCAAAGGACAACCAGATGGAACCCAGTAGGAAAACAGCCCCTTGTTTTATGTATTTATTTATTTTTGTCTTTTGAGGGCCACACCCACGGCATATGGAGGTTCCCAGTCTAGGGGTTGAATAGGAGCTGCAGCTGCCGGCCGACACCACAGCCACTGCAACGCCAGATCCGAGCCATGTCTGTGACCTACACCACAGCTGATGGCAATGCCAGATCCTTAACCCACTGATCGGGGCCAGGGATTGAACCCGCAATCCCATGGTTCGTGTTCAGACTCATTTCCACTGTGCCACAATGGGAACTCCAATATTTATTTATTTATTTATTTGTCTTTTAGCCCCTTGTTTTAGATCTTAAAGGCCATAGAGAGGAGTTGGATGTCCCGCTAAAATATAGTCAACCTTTCAACATCAGCATTAAAATTTTAAAAATCACATCATTTTCAAATGTCAAATCCATAATTTTTACCTGCGTCTTCTTCCACCTCAGATTCTTACATAGAGGAAATTTGGCATTTCTTCAGTTTCTGTGCTACCCAGAAACCCAAAGTCACCGCCCTAACTTCAGATCACCTTCTGAGGACGATGATGGGTACATAGGCTATATCACCAGACCAGCCTGGGTTTGAATCTCAGCTCTTCCTACCGACAAGCTCAGTTACCCAACTAGTGTCCATGAGGACACAGGTTTGATGCCTGGTTTTGCTCAGGGGGTTAAGGATCCGGCGTTGCCGTGAGCAGTGGTGTAGGTTGCAGACGCTGCTCGGATCCTGAGTTGCTGTGGATGTGGTATAGGCCGGAAGCTATGGCTCTGATTTGACCCCTAGCCTGGGAACCTCCAAGTGCCACGGGTGCGGCCCTAAAAGGACTAAATAAATAAATAAATCACAGGATTATCAATGCAGTATGAGATAGCAAACCTAACAGCCTGCGTCCGCTACTTACTACCTGGGCACAGCTTGCCAGGTGATCTCAGACTTCTGGAATGACTTGAGGAGGCAGCCAGAGACATCAGCCTGGGTCTTCTAAGAAAAATGGACAGTCCTCTGACTGTCACCGTGACAGTCTGGGAAGCGAGGCCACGGAAAAAGAGTAGGAGAAAGTTATAAATCTGAGCAAAGTGTCTAATGGAAAGTAAATCTCCCCCTTAAAAGAAAGGGGGCTGGAGAAAGTCTGACATTCCCCAAACCCCAGCTGACAAACTCAGAAAGCCCTGCCACACTCCAACCCTCTGACCCAGCAGAGGAATTTGCTACAACACCAATCCAAACAACCCAAAGGTTTCCAGCTGAAGTTCAGCTTTCTAACAGTGTCGGGGGCGGGGGGGAGGGACCAGAAGACGTGATTGTTGGCGTGTAATTGTGTGATCTTCATGTTTGATCTTCACGTTTCAGTCAACCCCCAGACTTCAGAACTACTATGTCCTCTTTTCTGATACCCATTCTTAGATCCCAACAGCCCACAGATGCAAATTAAGTGCATCTCTTTTAAATCATAATAAAGGTAAAAATCAAATCAAGGTGTTTGTATTTTCTCCCCCAAGGAGAAGCAAGTGCTCGGCAAACACACACAGCCTTGTTTCAGCACAGATGTCAGGAATGCCGAGCCTGTAAATCTGCCCAGGCAGTTCTGTTCTTGAATCATTAAGAACAACCGAGTGGGTGGACGAGAACATGAAATTGCTGTGTGCACTCATGTTTTGTTTATGGAGCAATCATCTCTAGATGTGTTTTCTTTTTTTATGGAGAATCTTTTCTATGTTTGCCTTTCAATACCCCCACCTTCCTTCCTGTCCTCAGCTCTCCCACACTCACTAAAAAGAAACATTGAGAGCATTAGGAAAATCTCCGCGAATTTAAAGAATAGGTTACATTAAGTGTCTCTCTAAACCAATTCCATTTACTCCGTCAAAATAAGTGATTTAGGCTTCTGAATAACACAGGTAACAACTGAACTTGAACATTGTTTATTATTTTACCACCCTCAGAACAACTGTTCCGAAGTCATAAAAATCACTCCCCTTTCTCCATCGCTGTGCAAGGAGGATCCTGGTAGCTCGGTGAATTGAAAGTCCCATGATACTGATTATCAGCAGGGTGGTTTATGCACCTGCCACAGGATTCTTCACGTAACTTCATTGTGCCTCGGTATCTTTATCTATAAAATGGGCGTAATACCTAATTTGTGAGGATTGCATGCCTAGAACATAGTAAGTATTCATTAAACCGTAGCAGTTACTGTTGTTACCAACAATGGTAGCCAACTGGGCAGACGGGACAGAGTAGGCTTTTGCCAGATCCTATGAATCTTTTTCTCTGATACACCCCTCCCCCAAACTTGGCACACAGCAGACATGCAACAACTGGTGCCTCTCACATTTAACATGGTGATAACAACCCGGGTCAGTGGCCCAGGCTTCCTGGACCCCCAGCAGTTTCATCCACCTCTAGATGGACCTGCCTGCCAGCTCCCTATTTCCCCACCCTAGAAGGGGGGTGTGTGTGTTTTTGGAGCTCTGGTGCTGTGTGTACCATCTCACTGTATTGTTTCTTCTCTTGTTCTTGGCTTCTCAGCATTGCCCTGCCTGGGACGTGCCCCCAACCACGTTTTCTGTGGCACATCACCACCACGTCCCCTTGTTTTGGGTAGCGAGCTTGCTAGTAGAGGCAGAGAAGGGTGGCCTCAGGTGCTTTAAAAGAGGGAGTGATTGCATTACATTTTCTCTCAGGAAAACGAGTCTGGGTTTTAAAAAATCTTCTGTGGAACGGATCTAATAACTTAGTTCGGTAATAATGTCTCTTCTGCCGGCTCTAACTGCAAGGATTCTTTCAGAAACAATAGACCATTACTGCTTTTCAATAGGCTAATGGAACTGCATTTCCAGAAGGCTTTCATCCAAACTATCCACAACACAAACAGGTACAGAGAAGCCTCCCCAAGCCTGGAAAGGGATAAAGGGCGGCAGCAAAGCCAGGGTGGGTCCTGGAGAAAACCCAGCAGCTCTCTGGGGTGCCGTGGACCCTCCAAACCATTCTCTCCCTGACGCTCCACAGAGGTCCTTTGCCTTTTGAGCTGAGAGCCTGTTCAGCCAAGAGTCAGTGTCCAGGACAACATCTTAACCACAGGAATGTTAACCAGGTCAACAGTCCCACTTCCTTCAAGCTTTGGGAATGCTGGGGGCTGTCTGTTCCCCAGCCAAGCCCACTCCAGGAGCTGATCAAACTAGAAAAGTGAGAGCAGCGGCCACAGACTTTTTCACGAGAGCTGTAATGCTGTCAGTCAACTAGCACTTAATTTCCGGTGGGTTGTAAAAGTGCCATTTATTCTGCAGGCTTCAGAGTGAGCCGCCTGGTAGGATTCTAATGATGCTAGAATAGCTACTCTCCGTGATGATTTTGTGCTTCAGAACTAAAAACAAAGCAAAAAAGACCAAACCTACTTTTAGAGCCATTGCAAATATTACAGTGGAGAAATCACTTTCTGTCACATTCCCTTGGTGACGCCACGCATAACTTGTATCAACAGCCACTGGAGGCCCACAGCCATTTAACTGCACCCTGTGAGCACAAGGGCCATATCCCCCTTATAGCCTCAGGCCAAGCTTCTACCGCTTTGACACAGTCCCACTAATTAGGGGATGGCCCCCCAGGGAAAACAGGTGGAGTCGTGCTAATTAGGAACTTGGGATGGGGTGGGGGGCTTCGGAAGGCAGGGAGGCAGAACAGCAACAGTGGACCTGACACAGTGAGGAAGTTGGCTATGGGATGGCCAGATGCTGCTCAAGGCCATTGGACATTTATGCCCTCACCTGAGCTTGCAGACCCAGGATTTAGAAAATCATGGAGAAGTTTTCATTGCTAAGGAGGGCCACATAAGAAAGAAATGACTTCATGTAGCCATGAAGCCATTAGGGCGGTGAGGTCTGTATGTGTGGTGGGGCTTGGGGAGGAGGAGACTGAATGGGATAAAATACCAAAATGTTTCATTAACTTGTTACTTAAATTACTTTTTGGATATGAAAACACTATTCAATAAATATTACCCCAGAGTTCCCATTGTGGCTCAGTGGAAACAAATCTGAATGGCATCCATGAGGACGCAGGTTCGATCCCGGGCCTTGCTCAGTGAGTTAAGGATCTGGTGTTGCCGTGAGCTGTGGTGTAGGTTGCAGACGCAGGTGGATCTGGCGTGGCTGTGGCTGTGGCTGTGGCTGTGGTTTGACCACTAGCCTGGGAACCTCCAGGTGCCTCTGGGTGTGGCCCTAAAGAGACAAAAAAACAAAGGCACGGTTAACTTTGACAATACGGGTGGATTAGTAGTCCAACAGAAATCCTGTGGCAATGGCAGTGTTCTTGGTCTGGGCTGGCCAGGTGTGGTTGTTGAGCACTTGAAAGGCGGCTAGTGCAACTGAAGATCTTCATTTGTAATTTTATGTCCTTTTAATTTTAATTTGGATAGACACAGGCAGCTAGTGGCTATGGTGTTGGGTAGCACAGGCTTAAGGGGTTCAAGGTGAGAAAGAGAAAGGAGCCCTAACAACCTTCTTGTCAACTATATCTCAAAAAAAAAAAAAAAAAAGGGAGTTCCCGTTGTGGCACAGTGGTTAACGAATCCGACTAGGAGCCATGAGGTTGCAGGTTCGGTCCCCGCCCTTGCTCAGTGGGTTAACGATCCGGCGTTGCCGTGACCTGTGGTGTAGGTTGCAGATGCGGCTCGGATCCCACGTTGCTGTGGCTCTGGCATAGGCCAGTGGCTACAGCTCCGATTTGCCCCTAGCCTGGGAACCTCCATATGCCGCGGGAGCAGCCCAAGAAATAGCAAAACGACCAAAAAAAAAAAAAAAAAAAAAACCTCCCTGTTTGTCCAAAGCTGAAAAAAGAGATTCAACTCATTTGTTAATAAATTCAGGCCGCAGGAGTAAAAAATAATTTCAACTTGTGTTGAAAGTGTGCTTTAATGCCTGTCTAAATGTTGAACCATAATAACGTCTTTTTCAGTGGGAAAAATACCATTTTATGCTTCTGGAAAATAGAAGTGTCACTCTCAGCATGTGCCCACCATTAATCTCTCCATCTTCTAGCCCCGTGCAGCTTTGCCTCCGTAGGCTTCGAACATCATGGTATGATTTTTATAGTCCGAAGCATAAACAAGTTCTATTGCTAATGACAGGTCAGGTTTCCCATCCTGAATTAGACAACCACTCCATCCAAGAGTTCACTGCCTTTCAGCATCTCTGCCTGTGAAGTGACCACTTATTTCTCCGAGAAATGTTTCACGCGTACGGATGGCTGTTCAGCCGTCAGCTCACGGCAGCGGCTCTGAGTGCTACCCCTGGGCCTGGGCAAATCCCGAGAGGGGAAGTGGCCTCTGTCCACAGACAGCAGGCACCAGGAAAGGGACAGGACCCTTGCTGCCCACTCACAGCCCCAGGCCCCAGCAGTCGTTTCCAAGCAGGCCCTAAAGCCCAGGCCTCGCCCCTTGCAAGGGACAAAGGCCAAGTATGAATGAGGTGGGACAAAGGTTTCTCAAGCAGGTCACAAGCTGGGAAGCAGTGGAGGAAATGGGGGGATGGGGTGGTGGTGAAACTATTCCGGTTAAAAACAAACAACTGAAAGAATCAGTAAGCCAGCAGCTTGGAGCCGCATATCCGAGCCAGACAATAAGCTTTTAAAATTCCATAAAGTGCAAGCACCACATAAGAACATTCTCTGATGTCAGAGGTCTGCCCTGGTCTTTTTTTTTTTTTTTTTTTTTTCTTTAAGTTCTGTGGGTTTTTTTTTTTTTTAAGTTGATTTACAATGTTGTGTAATTTCTGCTGTACAGCAAAGTGACCCAGCCTTACATATAAAAACATACCATCCCGCATCATGTTCTAGCCTGAGAGACTGGGCACAGTTCCCGGTGCTGTACAGCAGGACTTCATTGCTTATCCATTCTAAATGTAATAGTTTGCATCTACTAACCCCAAATTCCCAATCCATTCCACTCCCTCCCCCATCTATCCTCATCCCATCATGTTCTAGCCTGAGAGAGTGGGCACAGTTCCCTGTGGATACCCAGCAGAAACTCCCTGCTTACCCATTCTAAATGAAATTGGGTGCATCTACTAACCCCAAACTTCCAGTCCATCCCACTCTCTCCCACCACCCCGAGCAACCACAAGTCTGTTCTCCATGTCTGTGAATCTGTTTCTGTTCTGTAGATAGGTTCATTTGTGCCATATTTTAGATTCCACCTATCAGTGCTATCATATGGTATTTGTCTTTCTCCTTCTGACTTACTTCACTTAATCTGAGAATCTCCAGTTGCATTGCCCTGGTCTTGTGAAAAGCGTCAGGACCCCTAAGTGGCAGGGAGAGTGGTGGAATGTCCCAGCCAGCCCTCCAGTAGGAAGAACACTGACCCACCATCCCAAGAGATGCAGGCCTGGGCAGGGAGCTTGGCCAGGCCTGCCTAATTGAAACAGGCTCCTAATGAGCAGGATAAACACCATTTGGGACCATTTGCTGTGAAATGGACCAGGGTGTATGAGAAATCGGACGTGTATGGGCAGAAAACACTCACATCAGCAGAAAATAATGTGCTGGAAAAGTTTTAAATTGAAGACATGCCGTTCTGAGTGTGCAGAGGCATTAATGCTTATGTAATTAATCATTTCATATTTGAAGATTGGGTTTTTTTCCCTTTTAATTAATTAGCCAGTAGAATCATTATAGTACATTTTTCATGTCAAAAAGGCAGTGGGTTCTAAGAGAAGGGAGGGGGGCCCGCTGGGGAGAAGTGACGACAGCAGTAGTGACACAGCTGCTGTGAAAAGTTCCAGGAAACACCATCATCTCTGAAAATTTTCTGTGGAGGGACTGGAAACCCAGAACTGGTCAAAATGCCTGAGATTTATCCAAGTCCCATGAAATCAAGGCTCCACGGGTACTCACTTTTTCAGAACCACTGTAAGCCCCTTACCAAGAGCTAAGGCCTGTTCGGCCAATGGATTCATCTCCTCCTAGAAAGAGGATGTATCATGAAGGCTAATGATGGGGCTTTCCAGCCAACCACGCTGGGTTCCATCCTCACTGCTCCTTCTAGCTGGAGCCCTTGGACAAGTCATTTAGACCTCTTTGTGCCTCAGTTTCCTGCTCTGTACAGTGAAGATAATAGCAATACCTACCTACTGTGGAACGAAAATAAAAGGATGCATGTAAACTGCTTACCTAGGTGCCTGGCACATACCGAAGACTCAAAAGTAGTAGGTTTTATTACTAGAAGAGTTGCACTTCTTTATGGAACAGACCACACTTGACTTCCTCTTAACAAAGCTTTTTCTGCTGGGGATGGGGATGGGAGTGCAGGAGAAAATATACACAACGTAAATTTTAACATTTTAACCATTTTAAGTGTACAGTTCTATGGCATTAAATACATTCACATTGTTGGACAACCATCACCACCATCCATCAGCAGAACTTTTCTCATCATCAACAAACTGCAACTTGTCATATCATTTTCCACAGCCACGGCACCACTGTACAATCCCACCAGCACTGTATAGGATTTCAATTTCTCCACATCCTTGCCAACCCTTGTTTTCTTTTTTTCTGTTTGTTTGTTTCATAATTGTGACATATGGAAGTTCCCGGGCCAGGGATCAAATCAAAGTTGCAGGTGCAACCTATGCCACAGCTGCAGCAATGCCACAGATCCTTTAACCCACCCACTGACCCAGGAGGGAACTCAAGCCGCACAGAGAAAGGGCTGGATCCTTAACCCAGTGCGCTACAGTGGGAACTCCTGGTTGTTGTGGTGTTTTTTTCAATAGCCATTCTAATGGGTATGAAGTGATATCTCATTGTGGTTTTGATTTTGCATTTCCCTAATGACTAATGACGTTGAGCATCTTTTCATGTTCCACAGAGCTTTTCTTTTTCCTCTTCCAGCGCACTTGTGGCATATGGAAGTTCCTGGGCCAGAGATGGAACGGGTGCTGCAGTAATGGCCTGCAGCAAAGCTGCAGCAGCAATGATTTTTTTTTTTTTTTTTTTTGTCTTTCTGTCTTTTCTAGGGCTGCACCCGTGGCATGTGGAGGTTCCCAGGCTAGGGGTCCAATCGGAGCTGTAGCCACTGGCCTGTGCCACAGCCACAGAAACATCAGATCCGAGCCACGTCTGTGACCTACACCACAGCTCACAGCAACGTGGGATCCTTAACCTACTAAGCGAGGCCAGGGATCAAACCCGCCTCATGGTTCCTAGTTGGATTCGTTAACCACTGAGCCATTACAGGAACTCCAGCAGCGATGATCTTTAACCCGCTGCACAAGACAGGAACTTCCCCACAGAGCGTTTTGATAGCAAATATAAAGGGGGGGGGGAGCAGAGCAGAAATAAACTCCTTGGGGTCTGCTGAGAGTGAGGGAACAAAAGCTTGCCTTTCTATTGAGATGATAGATAGGTAGTTAGATAGATATACAGATGAATATGAAGAGACATTACATTTAGCATAAACATAGAAACAAAATCTTGCTTTGTGCCAAAGCATTAAGTCACAGGGTTTAGCGCTGGGAGAATGGGGGGGATCTTTTCCAATCCTGTTTTACTTTATATGATCCATGAGAGGGAGGATGGTTACACAACACTTCTACTGCTCAGCTGCATCCTCCTTGGCAAGGACACTGCAGAAATAACTCTATGGTTCTGCCTGCCAAGGGTCTGCGGGGAGGCAAAGGGAGGAACAAGGCCTGCTTTTCCGAAGCTTAGTCTTGCCGCCGCTCAAACCAAACACCACGAGGGCACCGCAGAGGGTGTGACAATTGTGGGAAAGTGTGCGTGTCGATGTGATCTAAATACTCTCGAGATAAAATTGCCCAGAGTCTGCCACCGTCAAGGAACATCTCCTGGAGGAGGGGCTGCGGCGTGAGGAGTGGGTCCTGAGCTGACATCGAAGGCTGAGAACGAAATGGGGGTGCTGGGAAGGGAGGCAGGCAGTGCTCCAGGCCCTGGGGACAGCATGGTTCAAGGCCTGAGGTGAAGTGAGGCAGGGCTATGCTGGTGCCGCAAGGACAATGCCTGGCAGGAAATAAGGCACAAGCTTGGGGAGACTCAAATGATCAGACAGGAAGTATAGTAACGTTGGTGTCTTGACTTCAAAAGTAATTTGTGCTCATTAAAGAATTTGTGATTAAATACAGCTATAGATAGATACTTTTTTAAAACCAAAATATAGTGATGTCATACTGTTCTTCAACTTTAATTTTCTCAGTGATACTCATGTGTCATCAAGGTCTCTCTCTTTACATAAACCCTTATCAATATCCCCCATTTGTATGAATGTGACACAGTTTGTTTAAATCAGGCCCCTCGTGGAGTTCCCATCAGCAGAACTCAGCAGAAACGAATCTGACTAGCATCCATGAGGATGTAGGTTCAATCCCTAGCCTCGCCCAGTGGGTTAAGGATCCCATGTTGCTGTGGCTGTGGTGTAGGCCGGCAGCTGCAGCAAGGACCCCTAGCCTGGGAATCTCCATGTGCAGCAGGTGCGGCCCTAAAAAAAAAAAGACCAAAAAAAACTTTTTTTTAATAAATAAATAAGGTCCCTACTGATGAACAATTGTTCACATTTTATCATAATAAAGGGTGCTATAATAAATATCTTTGCAGCTGAGCCTTTACATACTCATGGTAGAAGAGAGATAGCTGGGTTGGTGAGGATGTGCATTTAAGCGGTGTTAGGTATTATCAAGTTACCCTCTAGAAAGGCTGCAGCCATTCCTCCATCCCCCACCAGCCCCAGGCTGCATGGGAGGAGTGTGGGCTGAGGTGTGGAGCCCCAGCCACTGTCACCTCTCATGGCTTAGCCTCACTGAAGCCTCATTCCCTTGTCAGCAAGGAGGATGACCCAACAGACATCAAGAGCTGCTGTGGGTGCTACATCAGAGAATCCATCTCAGGGTGCCTAGGGCATCATAAGCATCCCCACAAAGACAGCTGCCATTATTCTTTTGGAAATTTGAGCTATTTTGATAGGCAAAAAAATGATACTTTGTTGTTGTTTTCATTTGCATTTCTTAAACCATTAAGATAACTATTGCAATTTCTTCTAAGAGTGTTGCTGGAGTCTCACTGATGTATTCATTTGGCCAGCGGATTGTGAGATTGCGAAGGTCACACACCCATCTAACCATTCACAGGGGATCTGCAGTCTCCTACTCAGAGGTGGTGCCTGCTCCTCGGAGCTCGCCCAGAAGGACCTGAATTTGCTACAGCTGTGCCTCTAGGGGGCACTGCTCACCATCCAGACCTCCCCTTCTTTGCCCTCAGGGCCGCCCTATGGCTGGGCTTAGAGGACTAGGATCTTTGAGATGAGGGTCAGAAGGGCTCAGCTGCCAAGGGATTGGGAACCTGAAAGAGGGTCTTAGGAGGCCTGGGGATTCAGGCCCACCCTTGATGGGGCCACTGCCCAGTTCAGCTACTGGTAGGGTTGCCAGGTTTAGCAAATAGTAAAATGAAACACTCTGTTAAATTTGAAGTTCAGAAGGAACAAATAATTTTTCAGTATAAGTTATGTCCCAAATTTTTTTTTTTTTTTTTTGTCTTTTTGCTATTTCTTGGGCCGCTCCTGCGGCATATGGAGGTTCCCAGGCTAGGGGTCAAATAGGAGCTGTAGCCGTTAGCCTATGCCAGAGCCGCAGCAGCGCAGGATCCGAGCCGCGTCTGCAACCTACACCACAGCTCACGGCAACGCCGGATTGTTAACCCACTGAGCAAGGGCAGGGATCGAACCTGTAACCTCATGGTTCCTAGTCAGATTCGTTGCCACTGCGCCACCACGGGAACTCCTGTCCCAAATATTTCATGGGACATACTTTTATCAAAAAGTTTTTAATCACTTACTGTTTATCTGAAATTCAAATTTAACTAGGTGTTTTTTATATATATATAAGAATATGTATATAGAGTCTTTTGGGGGCCACACCCACGGCATATGGAGGTTCCCAGGCTAGGGGTCCAATCAGAGCTGTACCCACAGCCACAGCCACAGCAACATCAGATCCGAGCCGTGTCTGCGACCTACACCACAGCTTAACCCACTGAGCGAGGCCAGGGATTGAACCTGCATCCTCATGGATACTAGTTGGGTGTGTTAACCACTGAACCATGACAGGAACTCCAGATGTACTATATTTTTATCTGGTAACAGATTTTTTTATTCACCTGATATTAGTTTCCTATTGCTGCTGTAGAAAATTATCACAATTTTAGTAGCTTAAAACAATACGAATTTACTCTCTTATAATTCTGGAGGCCAGAAGTCCAAAATCAGTTTCGCTGGACTAAAATCAAGGTGTTGGCAAGACAGTTTCCTTTTCTAGATTCTTGAGGATGCCTTTATTCCTGGGTTCACGGCCCCTTCCTCTGTCTTCAAAGCTGGCAGTGAGGCATCCTTAAATCCTTCTCTGACCCTGACATAACTGCCTCCCTCTCATAAGGACTCTTCTGATTCATGGGGCCTGCTTGGATAATCCAGGGTAAATCTCCCCATCTCAAGATCTATGATTCAACGACACCTGCAGTCGTTTTTACGACTTTTACCATATGAAGTAACAAAAGTACAGGTTATGGAGATTAGGACACGGACAGCTTTGTGGAGCCATTATCCAACCTATTACACCTGCCCAACAGCCATCATGCATGACGTTGTTTGTACTGCAAAAGGTATTCTGAGTTCCTAACTCCAGTGCCAACTTTCTTCCCCCATCTGTATGAGAGGACTCGACGTTCTAAACCATAACTATTTCACAAATGCCTGTCTCTGTCTCCCAACTCCTCTGCTTTGAGGATAGAGACAAGAGCTATTCATCTCAAGCCTGCCCTGTGCTTACCACAAGGATGATTGACACATGTGCTTGAGTAAACGCTGATTGAATACACATTGAATTGTAAATTAAGGTGTCTCTCTAACAATGTATTTATATTATGGAAATAAACAAGAAAAAGATGTGTTGGGTAGGAATGTGACTCGGTGGGAAGAGAGAAGGGCTCTGGACCAGAATTCTGAGCAGCAAAAGGAGCAGAGCAGAGAAGCTTGGGTAGGTGAGAAAAGAGTGAGGTGGAAGGGCAGGAACGCCCCAAACCATGGACCCTCCCTGGGTCCTGGGTGCAGACAGTATAGATCTAGGAGGAAGCTGTGAGTGCAATAGGATTTGAGTGCAAGCACTTTATTTGGGAGATGATATCAGGAAGCACGGAGAGGGGGTGGAGTAATGAGACTAGAAAGGATAAAGCCACATAAGAGTGTGTTGATGGGTGATTTGGGCACCCGGGACCCGACCTCCTGGGGGGCCCCTCAGAATTACCCCACAGAGACGGATCTTCAGGGACATTCATTACCCTTGCTTGGGCTGTGCGTATGAGGCCTATTTGCAGGTGACCCAAGGGGGCCTTTAAGGACTACGGCAGGACCAATTTGTGTGTTCAACATGGCTATTACTATGTGATGGGATTACCTGGATGTACACCTTTGATTTTATTTATATTTGTAATATTTTAAAATGTCAGGAGTTCCCGTCGTGGATCAGCTGTTAACGAACCTGACTAGCATCCATGAGGACTCGGGTTCAATCCCTGGTCTCACTAAGTGGGTTAAGGATCTGGTGTCACCGTTGCCGTGAGCTGTGGTGTAGATTACAGACGTGGCTGGGATCCCATGTTGCTGTGGCTCTGGTGTAGGCCGTTGGCTACAGCTCCGATTGGACCCCTAGCCTGGGGTGTGGTTCTAAAAAGACAAAAAGACAAAAAAAAAAAAAAAAAAAAAAAGGGCAAAAAGAAATTCCACCGAGAGTGTGCAGTACCCCTGTGTCAATGAAAACTAAGTCACATCCATGTATATGTATGACTGGGTCACTCTGCTGTACAGCAGAAGTTGACAGAACATTGTAAATCAAATCTATTTTAATAAAAAATAAATAAAATAAAATGTCATAAAACTTTATTAAAAGAGGAATACTTCTATTTTGTAAAATAATATAGCTAATCATAGGACATATGTGTTCTGCACCCCTGAAGATCCTATTCTACAGTCGGGTCCTTCCAGCATGATCAGTTTTCAGTCTCCAAAGCAGCTGCCACCTTGATTCTCCTAGTCTGATATATATGGTCAGAGAACACTCCTCTGGCTCTTGACTTTCACGAAAATTCTCTTTTTTCTCTCATCCCTTGCTTGCCACGATCTTTATATGGTTAACAGTTGCCCATTACAGTTCCTCTGATCATCAATTGGCTCTTCCCAAAAGAAAATAAATGTCAGTAATTATCCATTCATCGAGTTCATTCTATTGGGATAAACTCTTTTTTCTTCTATCTTCTTACTATAATTAATTGTGTTTTTATCTGACTGTTTTCAGACAAAGAGCACCCCTCGCTGGGACCTGTCTACGTGAACATCTGCATTCATGCCTTGTTTCTGGAGTGCTGGGCTATGAACAAAAAGGCCGTCAAACTAGCTGTCATAAGTGACAGGACCTTCTGTGTAGGAAGAACTCTCGTGAACTTCCAGGCTCTATGGGTCCCCTTAGGGTCCATGGTGACAAGATAGCCAGTCCCTTACCAGAGTCACTTCCAGGTGCAGATGTAGGACAGCTCTCCCCAGAGACACCTGGGTTTAGGTGTATAAGGCTTTCATGAATCTAAAAGCACTAGAATCACTTTTCTTGTCTATTTTCTTGAAGAGAAATATAAGGAATACAAAAATCCTTTTTTTTTTTTTAACTTCTTCGCCCCACAAATTCCTGTAGAGTATCTTTTATGGGCCAAGCACTGTGCTAAATACTCAAGGAAAGGTTAAATGTGAATTACTGGAGCTCCTCCTTGGCTCAGTGGGTTAAAGATCCGCGTTATCACTGCTGGGGATCTGGTTGCAGCTGTGGCGTGAGTTCAAACCCTGGCTCAGGAATTTCTGTATGCAGCATGCACAGCCAAAAGTAAAATAAAATTTAAAAATTTTTGAATGTGAGGAGTTTCCGTTGTGGCTCAGTGGTTAACGAATCTGACTAGGAACCATGAGGTTGCGGGTACGATCCCTGGCCTCACTCAGTGGGTTAGGGATCTGGCATTGCCGTGAGCTGTGGTGTAGGTCACAGAAGCAGCTCAGATCCTGCATTGCTGTGGCTCTGGCGTAGGACAGCAGCAACAGATCTGATTGGATCCCTAGCCTGGGAACCTCCATATGCCACAGATGCGGCCCTAAAAAGACAAAAAAAAAAAAAATTTAAATGTGAATTACTTTTCCCAGGAGGAATAAAGTATGTAATGCCTGGGATGCTATCTGGTCAGCTCTGAAATGCAACAAAACAGAGAGAAAGGGGAGAGGGAGCAAATAATCCCCATACAAGAGAAGCACTGGAGTCACAGCCGATTGCCCACTGCTGGCAGCTGGTGGCTGACCAAGGTTAAAAAGAGCATATCATGTTCTATCTAAAACCTTAAGGAATATAATGCTTCCATAAATAGACACCGCACGCGCACACACACACACACACACACATTCCAGAATGCTCTACCATAGCATGTCACATACTGTGGAGAAGGATAGTTGCATTTTTGTTTACTTTGGCAAATCTAAATTTGGATCTGGACTCTCAAGACAAAGCCTGCCTTGCAGACCCTGACCCCTTTCAGGCCAGTGTCCCTCATGCAGCAGGCGCTGGCAGCCAGGGCACCAGGCCAACCCACTAACACAGGCTAGAACCTGTAGGTCCCCCACCAGCTGTCCCCTGCCTGCCCACCACTCTGCCCATGTCTTGCAATTGGCATTCAGTTTTCAGAGGATGAGCACTAGTGCAAAACATTTACCATCACAAAGTTAAGGTTCAGCACAAAATTGGTTGTCTCTTCAGCAAATTAAATTTAATGAGCTGCCTCCTTATCTTAGCTGTGCATTGTAATAACCAGTGATGCCCCTACCTCTGCCCACATCTACGTAAGGGAGTTCAAGGGAGGGGGTTAGAGGGGCATTTGGTAGGAAACGCCGTAGGCAGACTATTGCTGCAAGATGATCATCTCCTCAGTAGCAGAGGAATAGTTGGCTCTTCCTCCAAATTTACTTCCACTAAGGATTTTACTCCCCGCGCCCCAGCATCACTTAGCAGTCCGAGAGCGGCAGGAGACCACTCTGCTCTGACAACTTTCTCTGCCGCTGACATTATCTCCTAATTATCTTCTCAGCAGTGATGGCTGGGTACCAGTCGTCAACTTCCACAAGGCGGTTATAATATCCAATCTGATTGGGAGGAAAGGAAATTCTGGTGTTCTTTAAGTTTCTTGGGGGGCTGTTACCATTTTTCCAGAGGCGCCTAAGTAATATTCACGATAATCAGAAGGGAAAAAACACACATATTAACTTCGAACGACCATTTCTCAGAAAACAATAACACACATTTTCCAGCCAGATGAATATGTGTCTGTAACAGAGTGACTCTTGTCCTCTGCAGAGCTTCCAAGAACCAGAGCCATTAAGTTAATGGCCTGAAACAGAGCCCCAAAGACCCGCGTTTCTTCCACGACACACGCCCTGGGTGGTGGGATGCAATGCCATCTTCAAAAACGGATTTTTTTTTTTAAAAAAAAGAGCAAATGACTTTTTCCAACAGCCTTGAGCTAGGCAGCTGCAATGCGTGGTAGGCTTTTCGAGGGGAAAAGGCCAGTTTGGGCTGGAAATCAAGAGAGGGTATTTAAAGGGCCCCTTCCATGGGCCTGTCATTGCCCTGTATCTGTACTTAGAGCGGGAAGCCTGGAAATCACAACCTATGTCCGTCCCCCACCCCCCCGCCCCACCTCCAGTCCTTTCTCTGGTCTCTGGTTACCTCTTGGTGACCTAAGACAGTTTCTATGACCTAAGCCCATTTCTTTTCTCCACAGCCCACATAGAGCCAATTGGTCAGATAAACAGAGTCTGCCACCCCAGCATGGGCTAAGTCCCTGGGTTTCAGAGGCAGGCCAAGCTGCAGTACAAAGGAAACCAGGAAAGGGCTGAGAATGGACTGTGCTTCCACAGCAAAGAAAACCACCCAAAGCTTACGCTGGCGGGCCTGACACCCTGGGCAAGGACACACACAGGGTTCCACTGCAGTCAGCGAGCTGTCTTCCTCGATATTTTCCTCCTCAGGGTCTCTGGGGTCAGCCCTAGGGAAGGGCAAAGGCCTGAGAATTTGGTGCAAGCACAGTGCACCGCTTCTTCGTTCTCAAATATACAGACACCACCACCTAGGGTATTCCCGTTGTGGCTCAGCGGTAACGAACCCAACTCATATATCCATGAGGCTGCGGGTTTGATCCCTGGCCTTGATCAGTGGGATAAGGATCCGGTGTTGCCGGAAGCTGAGGTGTAGGTTGCAGACACTGCTCGGATCCAGTGTTGCTGTGGCTGTGGTGTAGGCCGGCAGCTATGGCTCTGATTCGACCCCTAGCCTGGGAAATTCCATATGCCTAAAAAGCAAAAGCAAAAAAAAAAGAAAAGAAAGAAAGAAAGAAAAAAGAAAAAGCAGCAACTCCTAGACCTACAGGCCAGAGCAACCGTGTGAGTTTGCTGTAATGGGGAGCTGGGGTTGGATCGCTCAACCTCTGCAGTTGTCTAAACACCTCCTAGTTCTTTGGGGCCGTTTTCTTTCATTTTGGCAGAAATAAAGTTATTAGAGCGACCTACCAGGCCATCTGCATACTGATCCTAAAACCTTAGAATTGCTCAGGTGAAAGGGACTGGCTAAATTAAAACCAGCATCAGTGATCCTATTACTGGCTTTGGGAGAGGAAATATTGGGACAGCATGTCACAGCGCTCAAGCTTCCTTCCTCTCTCCTGCCCACCTGCCTCCCCCCAGCCCTGCAGGGCGCCAGCCTTGCCAGTTTCTGGAGAGTGGTTATTAGCAAGGCTGCTGCTGCCACTCCAGGAAGCCAGGACACATGGGCCATCGCCGGGCTGCCAGTGTCATTTATAACTTCAGGCCTGGGCTATTTTTTGTAAATAATTAGAGGAACAAATGCCTCTCTCACGCTAGTCTTTCCTCACTCCCTCCTCAAATCAATTCAACAAAGATTTGCTGGCCAGTTCCTAAGCATCAGAGGAGGAGAGAAAAATGTCATCCTAGTGAAAAAATATTTATTGTCTTCACAGAGGATATGCAAGGTTGGTCCTGAGGATGCCAAAAGGAATGTCACAAGTGCCACCCACCTCTGAGATGCTGACGAAGATGCAGTCCTGACCCTCAAGGAACGTACCTCCCCAGAGACAAATGGTAGGTGTCAGTCAACTGTGACGCGAGGCGGAACAGACCAGGCCATGGCCAAGTGCTTCGAGGCAGCAGAGGGAGCCCTTCCCAAAGGAGGGACAGGGGAAGCTCCACAGAGGATGAGGCATCGGAGCGGGACTGATTTCAGCAGAGGAAGGAAGACGACATGGGGACCGGATGCAGAAACTCCCAGTGTCAGCAAAGCACAGGAGGGTTTCAAGGAAAACCATTGAGGTGTGAGAATTACAGGGAGAGGTGGGCTGTGTCTGCAGGTCAGGTGGTGGGTCGAGGTGGGGCTTCTTGGAGGCCATGCTGGAGAGTCTGAACCTGACTCTCACACGCCATCAGGAGCCATGGGGGTTTCACAGGGGAGGGTCCCTGCTTCCTCTGACTCCAGTCCCCTTGCCCCCCGGTTTAGGGCCTTCTTGCCCTTTGGGTGTGAGAGCAGAGTAGGAGGGGGCCAGGCCCAGCCTCCAGCTCTCTCCCCACCAGTGAGAGAGTTTGGGGGTCAGGGGCAGGCAGGGGACTGGGATTCAAACATCTGGAGCAATCCCAACTCAGATCACAAGGTCCTGCTATGTGACACCAGATTGGTCCCCCTCTGGTCTGAATTTCCTCTTCTGGAGTCGAGAGTGCTGAGCGAGTTGACTCAGGTTTGTCCCACTCTGAGTGCTCCATCCTGATCTAGGGACAGCCCATGTGGGGACAGAGTTCTGGGCTCCAGCTCGACCTCTTCTAGTGCCCCAGTGGGAAGGCAAGTCAAGAGGAAAAGGCCAGACCTGTTCCTCTCACAATCCCTAACACACCTGTGTGCCCAGACACACCACTTTGCACATCTACGGTCAGCTTGACTGGCCAGCAGCCGGTAGTGGTGGTGGCAGGAACCAATTAAACCCCAAACCATAAATGATTAGCAACTACCGTTTACTGGGCTTGTGCAGTGTGTGCTGGGCGATTCACATACCTTATGCCTGTTTAATTAAACCTTATGACAATTTGCATGTTAGGTTGACTGCAGATGAGAAAACCCAGGCCAAGGGAGGTGAAGTCACACTGCCCAGAGCCCCAGCACCAGAAGCGGTAGGGCTGACTTCTCCATCCCTTCCTACACACTGTGCCCAGATTCATCCTTCCTAAGCACATTTTTGCTCGTGTTCCTAGTCTCATTCACGAACTTCTTTCCAGAACCTACTCACTCCTGGGAAAACAAAATCTAGAGTGCTTATTTAGCATGGCCCTTCATGACCTAGTACATGTTTCAGTCTTATTTCCACTCCCCAAACCCTGAATACCTGTCATTCTGAGACGATGCCCTGTGTGTTCCTGGCCTTAGCTCACCTTGCCCTTCCACATAAAATGTCCCTGTGCCCATCAGTGCTTGTCAGAACCTCACCCGTCCATAGGCATCACCTCAGTGTCCTTCCCCAGGAAGTTTCAGCCTCCCCACCTAGCTCGTCCTTTTTCCAGATCCCCCCTCAAGGCACTCTCAGCATTGTGAGCCAGACAATTTTATGTTGTTAACTGTTTGATCTTCTTCCCAAGATTGTAAGATGTTCAGCATCTCTGGATCTGCCCAAATGATGGCCTCCAGTGATTATGACAGTTGAAATAATACCCTTCACCTAAAACCATGAAACTCCTAGAAGAAAACATAAGCAGTAAGCTCCTTGACATCAGTCTTGGTGATGAGTTTTTGGATTGGACACCAAAAGCAAAAATGAGCAAGTAAGACAACATCAAACTAAGAAGCTTTCACATATCAAAAGAAACCATCAACAAAATGAAAAGGCAACCTATCAATGGGAAAAAATATTTGCAAATCATATAGCTGATAAGAGGTTAATGTCCAACATACATAAAGAATTCATAAAACTCAACAGCAAAAGACCCAAAGAATCCAATTAAAAATAAGTGCAAGATCTGAATAGACATTTTTCCAAAGAATACATACAGATGGCCAACAGGTACATAGAATGATGCTCGACAGCACTACCATCAGGGAAATGCAAATCAAAACCACAATGAGCTAGCACCCCACACTTGTTAGAATGGCTATTATAAAAAAGACAGGAAATAATAAGCATAGATGAAGATGAGGAGAAAAGGAAACTCTTGGGCCCTATTGGCGGGAATATAAATTGGTGCAGCTACTATGGAAAACAGTAGGGAGGTTCCTCAAAAAATTAAAAATACACCTACCATACTATCTAGCTAGCCCACTTCTGGGTATTTATCAGAAGAAAATGACAACACTAACTTGAAAAAGTATATGCACACCCATGTTCAGAGCAGCACTATTTATAATAGTCAAGATATGAAAAAACCTAAGTGTCTATCAATGGATAAATAAACTGTGGTATATGCACACAATGGAATAGTATTCAACCTTAAAAACGAATGAAATCTTGCCATTTGCAAAAACATGGATGAACCCTGAGTGTATTACATTAAATGAAACAAGTCGGAGAAAGACAACTACCATATTATCTCACTTACATGTAGAATCTGAAAACAAAAAAACAGGGAGTTCCCATCGTGGCTCAGTGGTAATGAGCCCAACTAGCATCCATGAGGATGCAGGTTTGATCCCTGGCCTTGCTCCATGGGTTAAGGATCTGGCGTTGCTGTGAGCTGTGGTGTAGGCTGGCAGCTGTAGCTCTGATTCGAACCCTAGCCTGGGAACTTCCATATGCTGTGGGTGTGGCCATAAAAAAGCAAAATAAATAAATAAATAAAAATAAAAATAAAAAAACAACAAAAAACCTCCACAAGCTCATAGATCCAGAAAACAGATTGGTGGTTGCCAGAGGCAAAGGAGGTGGTGCATGAGGGTAATGGCAAAATGGATGAAGGGGGTCAAAATGTACAAACTGAATGTACAGCATAGTGACTCCAGTTAATAATACCACAGAGTTGAAAGTTGCTTTGAGAGTAAAATCTTAAAAGTTCTCATCACAAGAAAAAATAATTTTTGTAACTACATAGTGTGACTGATGTTACCTATTAACTAGACCGATTATAATGATCACTTTCCAATATACACAAGTATGTATGTATGTGTGACTGGGTTACCTTGCTGTACAGTAGAAAACTGACAGAACACTGTAAACCAGCTATAATGGAAAAAATAAAAATCACTATAAAATAAAAAAGTCATTATGCTGTATACCTATTACAAATATAATGTTATATGTCAATTATACCTCAATTTTTTTAATCTCATAAAAAAACAATAAAATGTAATGATTCATCTCACATTTCCAACGACCTTCTGGGATTAAAACATGACTGCCTTGGGGACAACAATGTGTAGACACGTTTATCTCCCTAGTGGACTGTACACACCTTGAGAGCAGGTATTATTTTTGTATTAGATGCAGATTTGCATCTCCTAGAAGCCTAGCACAATGCCTTGTACATTTCAAGGGCTAATATGTCTGCTGAATATACATATAGTACAAGGCTCTTTTATCTTCCTACTTAATAACTAAACTGATACTTTAAGTTCCACAGTCAAAGAGAGCAGCAGCAATCCCCATGCCAACACAAATTCTTTCTGGTTCTTCCATTTAGTCATCAAATTTTTTACTTAACTCTCTGAACATTAAGAGATCTACCAAAGAGCGCCAATGTCTGCAACTCCTCTCACTCACTAATGCAAAAACTGCACAATCCCTAAGAGGATTTAAAGATGTTTATCCAAGTTCCCACTTGCCAATGTAGAACAAACACATAAATAGATAGATCTGAAGCTAGATCCCAACGCTGACGGATCCTGACTTATCCTTCTCTAGCAGAACCATTTTCAGAAAGTGCCACCTTCCTTCTGGGGCCCAGGGTCCAGGCTTCACCCTGCAGCCAGGTGGAAGCACAGGATAAATCGAGCCTGGCTGCTCCAGACTCCAGCAAAGCCTGTGCACAGCCTTTGAGGCTCTGGAAACCACAGGACCCAGGAATAGTTCATGGTTGGCATGGAAGTGGGAGAATGTAACATTTTTCTATTTCCAATATGAAATGTATGAGGACCAGAATTTGCCGGGGGGTAGGAGGCAGAATGACTCTGGAGGACTGAGCTGGCTCTTTGAATCCTACTCATGAGATGGCCCAAGACTGCTACAAAACAAAGAGCTAGACAGTCACTGATAACAGAGACAGGTCTTGAGAGTCAAGAGGCCCCATTCCTGATCCTGGTTCAATTAGCACTGGCTTGTGACCTTTGGGCACGTCATGTCACCTTCCCAAACCTCACTCATGAGGAGTGATATTACCTGCCTTGCTTCCTGCCATGGCAGTCAACTGAGTTAATATACATTGATGTGCATTTTAAACTCTAAGGCACCACACAAACTGAACTAGATGTTACTGGCTACGACTGGGATGAAGGGGGTCCATAAGGTGCTTGAGGCATAAGAAGCTGACAGCAGGTTCCCATGAAGGGAAGGCTCTCTGGGTGATTTCACTGTCCCCTCATAAAGACTTTTCCTGATGGAGACATAGGGAGTTGTGTTCCTTTCTGTCAACAGTGAAGTGAAACCCTAAGCATAAAATTTTCACATTTGTTATTCCTCAAATAACAAAGCAATTCATATTCACTACAGTAAAGAGAGCAAAAACAAGAAAATTTAGAGTATCTACTGTCTAAGTCATAACAAAATACCACAGACTGGGTGGCTTAAACAACAGACATTTATTTTCTCACAGACATTTATTTCCTCAGTCTGGGGTCAGGGTGCAAGCATGCTTTGTTCTGGTGAGAGCCCACTTCTAGCTGTGGGCTCACATGGCCTTTCCTCCACTGCATGTGCACGGGGAGAGAGATTTCTCTTTTCCTCTGCTTGTAAGGCCACCAGTCCAATGGAATTAGGACCCCACGCTCATGACTTCATTTAACCCTGATGACCTCCGAATTGAGAGTTAGAGCTTCGCTGGGAGTTAGGGCTTCACTGGGAATTAGGGCTTCATCATATGAATTTGAGGGGGACACAATTCAGCCCATCGCACCCACACTCCCTCTCACCTAGAAAAAAACCACTCTTCATATTTTTGTATCTCTTCTCCCATTCTTCTAATCACATTGATTTTTATTTTTTTCACCTTTTTAAGGCCGCATCTGCGGCATATGGAAGTTCCCAGGCTAGAGGTTGAATAAGAGCTGCAGCTGCCAGCCTATGCCACAGCCACAGCAATGCCAGATCCGAGCTGTGCCTGAGACCTACACCACAGCTCATGACAATGCTGGATCCTTAACCCACGGAGCAGGGCCAGGGATCGAACCCCCATCCTCATAGATATTTGCCGGGTTCATTTCCACTGAGCCACAATGGGAACTCCACATAGATTTTTTAAAATGAGATCATATCATGCAGATTACTTTTCTCACTCAAAAATATAAGGTGAGAGGGAGTTCCCACTATGGCACGGCAGAAACAAATCTGACTAGTATCCGTGAGGATTCAGGTTCAACCCCTGGCCCCGCTCAGTGGGTTAAGGATCTGGCATTGCCATGAGCTGTGGTGTAGGTCACAGACCTGGTTTGAATCCTGCATTGCTGTGGCTGTGGCAAAGGCCGGCAGCTGTACCTCCGATTTGACCCCTAGCCTGGGAACCTCCATAGGCCATGAGTGCGACTCTACGAAAGCAAAAAAAAAAAAAAAAAAAAAAAAAAGGTGACAGTCTTTCCACATCATTAAATTTAGTTCTCCTAAGACATTGCTTTTATTAATTGCATAAATTCCTTAGTATGGCTACATCATGGTTTCTTTGATCCTTAATTTTGGCCTTAAGAGTTTGTAGCCAACTTTCCCAATTACAGAGAGTGCTGGGATGAACATCCTTGACAATTTCCTTAGGACAAACTCCTGGGAGTGAAATGATAGGTCAGAGGGTATGCGCATTTCTGAAGCCTTTGATGAGTAGTGTCAGCACATGTGTCTCCATCAGGAAAAGAATTTTCAAGGGGACGGTAAAATCACCCGGAGAGCCTTCCCTTCATGGGAACCTGTTGTCATGTTTCTTATGCCTCAGGCTCCTTATGGACCCCATTTATACTCCACTAGTAGCAAATGAAAAGGTGGCCTTGCCATTTTAAAAATCTTTTATTTGGGCATAAATTTATACCTACAGAAAAGTTGCAAGCATCA
The DNA here is from genome assembly GCF_054392235.1 of Sus scrofa. Lineage (NCBI taxonomy): Eukaryota > Metazoa > Chordata > Mammalia > Artiodactyla > Suidae > Sus > Sus scrofa. Next base: position 110,115,602 of record NC_139385.1, on the reverse strand, counting down.
CCCCGAGTGTGGGGTGGTCTGTGTGCCCTTTGCCCAGGTTCTCCTGAAGTTCACATATTGCTCAACCATGGTGCATTTGTCCAAACTAAAAAATTAACGTTGGGGAGTTCCCGTTGTGGCTCAGTGGAACGAATCCGACTAAGAACCATGAGGTTGTGGGTTCGATTCCTGGCCTTGCTCAGTGGGTTAAGGATCTAGCATTGCTGTGAGCTGTGGTGTAGGTCCAAGACGCGGCTCCGATCTGGCGTTGCTATGGCTGGGGTGTAGGCCAGCAGCTACAGCTCCGACTAGACCCCTAGCCTGGGAACCTCCATATGCCACGGGTGTGGCTCTAAAAAAAAAAGAAAGAAAGAAAAAGAAATTAATGTTGGTACATTACTAATTAACTAAACTGCAGAGTTTATTCACATTTCAGTAGTTTTTCAACTAAGGACCTCTTACAATTCCAGGATTCAATCCAGAGTACCACCTGGTGTTTCGTGTGGCATAACTTTTTAAATCTTATGGTTTATCATGGCAGAAAAGTCCCCTGGTGTTTGTGGGGATGCCATCTCTAATGCTCACTAGTGGTTATTGTTCATGACTTCTGGGTATGACTCGTTCCGGCCTGTGCTTGTCCCATCGGCCAAGTTTCTATGGTACGAGGCCGTGAGGGTGGCTCTCCTCCTCCAACTTTGTAAAGAGCCAAAGGGAAGGCTCCTTATGTGGGAGAGGACATGCGTGCGTTCCCGAAGGGTCTCTCATGTCAATGCTCTGCTGGAAACATAAACAACAACACCACAATTGGATTTTGCTCTATATTTGGAAAATTTACCCCCTCATTACAAAGCAGGCTGATGCTCTCTTATTTAGTTCATTCTTTTGCTCATCTCCTGTAATCATTAAATTACAGAGTCATATTTCCAAAGCTCTAGAGGAAAAAAAAAATGGATTAGGAATAAAATCTTTTAAGCTCCTGTAAAAAGCTCTGGATTTGCTTATGAATGGTGGGTGCAGAGCCCGGGGAAATGATCTATTCTGAGCTGTCCTCAGTGAATGATTGGCTTCATTTTCCACGGCTCTACAATGTTCTCTCTTTAATGCAGAACAAGGATGGTGCCCTTAACATCCTGTCCTTGGATGCATCCCTGATTTCTCCACGACCCTATCCCCAGGGATAAAAGTGACTGAAGGAGAAGCAGTCCTGAAATACATGACTGATCAGGAGAGAGAAAAGACTGCTGGATTGTTTATCAGACTCCTCTGAATACAGCCGTTTTGATCTGCGGAGCAGCTCTGTGCCTGACTCAGAACCGTCTGAGAGTCTTTGTTCCTTCCTTAGGAAGGCCTGTTTCTCTGGGGTGACTCAAAAATTTAACGAATGTTTAGCGCCCTCTTAAAGCAATTCTCGGCCCAGCATTCATAGCCCAAGTTATCGTCTCAGCTCCAAATCTATCTGAAGCCATGACTGATTCGCTTATGCTTATATTTTCATTTTCTCGCATTTTCTCTGAGAGTCCAGTTTGGACTCTTCAGCAAGATTCCTTGGAGACACCTATTTGTTTCTCCAGGCAGCCCAGCTTTGCCTTCTGATTTCCCCCAGGCCATGGCCATCCCCTGCACTCAGAGGGGAAGTGCTGTGGGCTGAGCTCAGGTGTCTCCTGGGGAATCTCCTAGGAGGACTCTTCTAGCGAGAGCTTCTAGGACTGTTTTCTCCCAGGGCAGCTCTGCCAGGATGTGGCTCTACAAGCCAGATTTGCTTTCCAAATGTTGGACACATTTGCCTCATTATATTCTGTCTCTTTATTAAGAATGAGAGGGGAAAGCAGAGCAGAAGAGCGTGTCTAAGATGGTGTTATTGATCCTTCGCCCTTCTCATGGAGCCCACCATTCTCCACCCCTCCTCACTTCTGTGACCAGAAGACAAGCCCCTGAGAACTGCCTGAGGACCCAGGACAAACTGGCACCTAGCTCAGCCCCCAGGACTCACAGCAAATCAGCATGAGTGCAAACTTTGCCCCAAGCACCTGCTAGCTTGCAAAGGTGTCCTGGAGGCTGGCCTAGTTATAATCAGCCTGGACTGGAACTTATGCCCCTGGGTACTGGAAGTTTCAGAGAGATAAAGCAGCACAGGAACAGCCCAAATTTCCTGCTACAGCTTCCTGAGAAAGCTGTACCTCTGGGCATCCTCATTTATCAAAGGAGTGATATCTAGCAAACACTCATCTCTCTTTTTACACTTTATATCTCTTGGTTTTGATTAACTCAATCAATAAAGATGGTTTTATGGTGCCAAGTGCTCTTATTAGTGTCTTAGAAGTTGGCCCCTAATTTTACCTACCAGGGATGTAGCAGAATCTGTGGGGCTCACTATTTTTATAACAAATAGAGCATCTGAAATTGGCTAAAGAATTCTTTCATCAATTTGATTCAGATGAAGTCAAGATGTACCAAAGCCCACGCCTGGGAATCAGTCCTGAGGAAATGAAGCTAAAAATCGGAAATGCTTTATAGGCGTGAATGCAAGCATCTCTCTCTGCCACCTCCCCCTAATTTATTTGGGAAGTCTGCTCTCATTCCACCCTGCAGCCCACGTCTGCCTGCCCTTCCAGGACACCTGTTTCTCCTTGGGCCTCTGCTTGCAGTGATGGTCACAAACTGAAACTCTGGGATCTCTTTCCATCAGCGTCAGGGGACAGGTGACTCGGAGGGCCTGGGGGTTGGTAGGCCTTGTGTCTTCAAAGTCTTTCACCAGGAATACTGAAAATTCACCCAGAACACACGAGTGTGGTGGGTGGCAGATTCTGGTGTGGTATTGCACAACCGTATCAGTGAGGATTGGGTTTGGCCACAATTACACAGTGTGAAACAGTACTCACAAGCCTGGCTTACTAGTCTTTACTAGCTGTGACTTTAGGCAAGTTAATCTCACTGTGCCTCATTGCTCATCTGTAAAACAGGTAATTATAGTGCCTACCTCAAAGGGTTGGCAGTATAAAGATTAGATTAGTACATAAGGCAAGCATTTAGTACACTACTCGTCATGTGATAAGAGGTGGAGGCGGGAAAGGGGAACCCAAAGACTTGTACTTCTCTTTTACATTAAAAAAAACAAAATTCCAGAGGTCAGCAGTCCAGAGCTAGTATGGCAGCTTCATGGTACTGTTAGACCCAAACTCCTGTCTTTCTATTCTCTCCTCCCCCTCTTCCCCCTAACACAAGATAGCTCACTGCTGGAGCTCCAGTCATTGCGTCCAAATTGCAGTCTGGAAGAAGGACAAAAAGCAGATGTGCAAAAAGAGGTTTTCCCAGCTGAATGAGCTCCCCTTTAATTAGCCCTCTTGGGATTCCAACCTAACACTTCAGCTTACATATATTGGCCTGAACTTGGTCACACTTCTGATTATGTCTTATTAGCCAGAACTGGGTCACATGACCGTGAGTTCCCGCAAGGGAGGCTGGGAAATGCCCTCTTTATTCCAGGTGGCAACGTGCCCAGATTAAAAACTATGAAACAGGGAAGAATAAATGTAGGGAGAGAAAACCGACTCTGCCCACAACATCACAGCATGGCAAACAACCTAAAACTGGATTTGGGGTCAGTCTTTTCCAAAGCTCTTCAGCCAGCCTCTCCTACGAGGGAGTTGTCATCAGCTACCTCTCTCTCCTCGTGCGCTAACTTACTTGCATCACTTTAGCACCTGTCTCTCTCTCTCTCTAGACCTCAAGCACACCGACACCCTTCTCACATCTTCTCCTTTCTCCCTAGTCTCCGACCACTCACCTCTCTACAGAAGTTCAAAATTCTCCTCAGTGTGACGCTGGTCAATTTGGCTTCCCTTGGCACTGCCCTCATCTATATGTGAATGCCTGGGGGACTTGCTCTGGCTGGGGGCAAGTCTTTCTCAATCAAAATGTTCATCAGACCAGTCAAAGAATTTTCTAAGTGAAAGACTGGATAAAGCTGGTGGATAAATACATGTATTACTCCTGCTCCCTCCTCACACTCCTCAAAGCATCAGTAAAGGAATGTGTAAAGGATACAAACACACAAGGACAAAGGGAACGGGTGAGAAGACAACAGCAACAATATTTTGGAAGCCAGAAAGCAGATGGAGAAGTGGTAAGTGACTTAAGCAGTTCCAAGAAAGTGAAATTATAAGGCAGCAGGTGGAAAAAACAAACAGGAATCCCTTTCCCAGTGCACTCCTAGGGCTCAGCGGTTGGCAGCAGCAGGTACTGTGGGTAATAATGGTCAGGTGGAACCCAAAGCAGAAGGAGGTGGAAAGGCTGTTTAAGAAGCAGTTGGACCCCCCCGGTCCCCTCTCCCAGGTGGCAGTCTCCCCCCTGTCCCAGCAGACCAGAGGTTTGCTTTCTGGAGAGAATAGGGGACCTCTGGTCTGAGAAACGACCAGCACCATGTTCTCTGTTGGAACACAGGGGGATTGAAGGATATCTATGTGTTGCGTGTTGAAAACCCCAATTCCTTCCCCTGCTGGTTCCCAGGTGTACCCCCTCCAGGCAGGAAATTGGACACATCTTCTTGGCGAATGAGACTTACTGACATCAGAGTGTGTCTAAAGATAGAATCTAGCCAGTAGGGACAGGACCCATAATAAAGTAAACAATCAACAATGTAGAGATTCTAATCAGCCTCGGATCATTAGAGGAAAATCTCTCATGGGAAAGAGAAGAAGACAACAGAGCCCATATTCGGTGAGCAAAACTTCAAGGGAAAGAGAGAGCAATACAGGGGATAAGGGAACAAGGTCAATGACACCTCGAGGAAACCATCAGATAAATCCAGGAGGCAGAGCACATCCCAAAATAACCGCCAGGTCTCTTCAAGTCAATCTGATGAAAAATAAAAAGGGGTGTAGAGACCTGTTCTAAATAAAAAGAGGCATAACAACCAAATGCCATCTGTGGTGCTTGATTGACTCCTGGTTGAAAAATAAGTTATAAAATAAGTTACATATTTTTAGAACAAGCAGGGAAAGTTGACTATGGATTGGATATTAGAAACTAGGGAATTAAGTTTACTTTTTTATCATTGTTTATTATTGATAGGTGTGATAATGTTCCTGTATGAGAAGAATGCCCTTATTTGGGGGATTGTACGCAGATAAGTATTTAGAAATCATCATGATTGTCTATAGCTCGGGGAAAATATATACAGATGAATCAAGTATGGTAAAATGTTAACCATTTTTTAATCCAGATGAGGGAAGGTATTAGGGTTTCATCGTCTATTTCCTTCTCTTTTCTTGTGTGTTTGAAATTTTCATAATGAAAAGTAAAACCAACAAAGCAAAAAAAAAATCAAGGAATGACAAAACAAACAGCGGAAGGGAGCTAGGCAGGGGAAGGAGGGGAATGGGTTCCTGCAGGCATTTCTACCTGGGTCCATGGAGGGTAGTGAGAGCTGGGGAAGAACCAGTTTGAAACCCATGGAAAAGTCAAGGTTCTAATCCTAAAGAGCCCAAGCCTCAAGTTCAGGGCAGGGGTGACCGAGGCTGAGGTCACCCAGGTATGATTCAGAATGTGGCAGAGAGGAGTTCCCGCTGTGGCACAGTGGGTTAGGAATCCAACTGCAGCAACTCGGGTTTCTGCGGAGGTGTGGTTCTATCCCTGGCCCAGTGCAGCGGGTTAAAGGATCTGTTGCTGCAGCTGAGGTGTAGGTCGAAGCTGTGACTTGGATTCAATCCCTGGACTGGGAACCTCCCATATGTGGAGGATGCAGCCATAAAATTAAAAAAAAAAAAAAAATGTGGCAGAGAGAATTCAGAGCAGAAAGAGAGAGGATGGGTTTTGAGGCAACTGCTTTGAAAACTGATGGACAAATGACATTAAGCACATACTGTAAACAAGATTACATTTACACAGGTCTTTCACTGGGGCATTATTTGCAATAGCACAAAATTTAAAAGAATCTAAGTGACACTGATGAGGGAACTGGTTGAATAAACTAAAATACAGCTGCTCAGCAAAGTACTGGGCAGCCATAAAAAGCAATGAGGAGTCCCCACTGTGGCACAGCAGGTTAAGGATCTGGCATTGTCTCTGCAGCAGCATGGGTTCAATCCCTGGCCTGGGAACTTCCATATGCTTTAGATATAGCCAAGAAAAAAAAAAAATAAGGAAAAACTGATTACTAATGTAGGATGGTCTCCAGGATATTCTGTTAAATAAAAAAAAAGAAAAAATTCAGTATACATACTATGTTTTTCATGGGGGAAGGAGGGGAAAATACTAATGTATATAAAGCCCTGGAAAGACAAATTATACACAAATAGAAATGGTTACCAATAGGGGAAGGAGGGAACAGGATGGGTGAGGAAAAGGATGGATGCTTACATATATAAACATCCACCACATGGTTTTAACTTTGTAGTCACGGCTTACATAATAGAAAAATTACATTGAAAAGAAAAAAATAAATCTACAAAGACTGAAATACTGTGAGAAAGCCCTGTGCTATTAGGTATAAAGGTGACACACAAGAGCTTTACAACAGTATGAAAAAATAAGCCCAAACCTTTGCAGAGAATAATGACCAAAGGACAGACGTTCGTGTTATGGGGTTGCTCTGAATAGTGGGACTTTCTATTTGCTTGTATTTTCAAAACTTTCATGAATCTGAAGGAGTTTTAGATTAAATGGAGAGAATTTCCATTTAACAATAGAAAGAAAGAGAATGCATTTTTTAGAGGTGGCTGACTGTGCTATGTATTAGAAAACCTTGCATTTCTACAGCCCTGTTAGAGCCTGCAGTTCACGCGTACACATATCCTGTCATTTAATTCTCACACCAACTCTAACAGGCAGACATTGTCTTTTTTTTTTTTTTTTTTTTTTTTGGTCTTTTTGCTATTTCTTGGGCCACTCCCGCGGCATATGGAGGTTCCCAGGCTAGGGGTCTAATCGGAGCTGTAGCCACCGGCCTATGCCAGACCCATAGCAACGCGGGATCCAAGCCACATCTGCAACCACAGCTCATGGCAACGCCGGATCGTTAACCCACTGAGCAAGGGCAGGGACCGAACCCGCAACCTCATGGTTCCTAGTCAGATTCGTTAACCACTGCGCCACGACAGTAACTCCCTTTCTTTTTCTTTCTTTCTTTCTTTTTTTTTTTAGACATTGTCTTTAACATCAAAGCGAGCTAACAGTACTTTGGAACTGGACCTGAGATCATGCTCTTTGCCATGGCCGCCTCCATCATTCGGGTGGCCTCTGTTCTGCTCAGCCACGTCTTCTGAGCACCCAGTCCTCTCCTACAGCCAGCCTCTCCCCGAAAACAGGGACTTGGCTCTACCACTGGGGGCAAATCTAAGTTCTAAGAAGAGTTTTTGAGACGCACGTTTTGGAAGAGTCAGAATAGCTTTGAAAATCATCATAACCTTCCAAATTAAAATAAACAATCCTCCAACAGAAGATCAGAGACGAAGAACACAGAAACAGAATCCAAGAAATGTAGCAGCTGCTTCCAAAGGAAACCCCCCTACAATTTAAAGCAGTGGGTATTTTTTGACACATAATCTGGTGATTAATAATGAAATGGCCTTGAAACAATATAGTTTGCAAGAGGAGGTATATCCCTTCTGCTCTGGGGTGGGGGCGGGGAATCACAAAATAACAAGAAGCTTCGCACATGCACACAAGATGGGAGATGGGGGGGAAAGGTTCCCATGTGTCCGAGGGACAGGAGAAGGGGCTGGTTCCAGGGACTCAGGGCCAATAGGACAGACGCCCTGGAGTCTTGCCTGCACTAGATCCAGAGCTCCCAGCATAATGGTATGAATTTTACACTTCAATGTTACATTTACTGTTTTTTCTCCTTGTGTATGATGTGGATTTGTGTATACCTTTTTTTTTTTTTTTTTTTTTTTTTTTTGTCTTTTAGGGCCACACCGTGGCACATGGAGATTCCTAGGCTAGGGGTCCAATCAGAGCTGTAGTCAATGGCCTACGCTAGAGCCACAGCAACATGGGATTTGCACTGTGTCTGAGACCTACGCCATAGCTCACGGTAACTCGGGATCCTTAACCCACTGAGCAAGCGCCATAGCTCATGGTAACTCGGGATCCTTAACCCACTGAGCAAGGACAGGGATCGAACTCAAGTTTGTGGATGCTTGTCAGGTTCGTTAACCACTGAGCCATGATGGGAACTCCAGGATTTGTTTATATCTTAAATTTTTTTTCCCTACTACCATTTATCAAACATCTGCCCTTTCCCACTGATTGGTGAGACCACATTTATCACATACAAGACCTCATAGTACTTGAGCTCTCTGTTCATAGGCTTTCTGTGCTGTTCCACTGATCTCTTTGTCTATTCCTGCATTAATCCACCACTGTAATTATGCTAGGCATAAACTGCCTTGATTTCTGATATTTTTTTTCTTTTTCAGAATTGGGTTTGGATTGTCACTGCTGTTCATCTATATGAATTTAAGAAATGTTTGTCAAAGGGCCACAAAAAAATCTATTTGTAATTTTTGTTAGAGTTTCATTGAATTTATAGATCAATTTGAGCAGAATTGCCATTTTGAGATTACTGAGTCTTCCCTTTCATAAATGTGATTTATTCAGTTCTTCTTATGTGTTCTTTACATATATTTATGTAGTTTTTAAATAGGAGTTTGCATTGCATTTCATGTCTAAGTATCTTATTTATCTTGCTAATATGTGTCTATCTCTCTCCCATTTTTTTACATATGTTCTAATTGGTTATTTTCCAAGCAAAGAAGTGTTATTGCTTGCTTTTTTTTTTTTTTTTTGTCTTTCTAGGGCTGAACGAATGGCATATGGAGGTTCCCAGACTAGGGGTCAAATGAGAGCTACAGCTGCCGGCCTACACCACAGCCACAGCAACGCAGGATCCAAGCCTCATCAGCAACCTAGACCACAGCTCACGGCAACAACAGATCCTTAACCCACTGAGTGAGGCCAGGGATGGAACCCGTGTCCTTGTAAATACTAGTCAGATTCATTTCTACTGAGCCACGATGGGAACTCCATGTTACTGCTTTCTTTGTGTTGACCTTGAATTCAGCCACCTCACAAATATTATCAGTTCTGCTACTTTCCCGGTTTCCTGGTTCTCTGGTATATATTGTGTGACTAGGACCACTAGCACAGTGCTGTATACTAGTAATAAGCACAAGCGTGCTTGTTATGTTCCTGACTTCAGTGGAACTGCTTCTAAAGTTTAGCCACTGAGAATGACATTTGCTGTGGTCTTTTGATTTATCAAGTTAAGAAGGTCCCTCTGATGTCTAGTTTGCCAAGAAATGTAATGAATGGATGTTGAATCTTGCTAAATGCCTTTTCTGAATCTACTTTAAATCATATGGTGTTTCTCCATAAGGAAGACATTGAGCATATGGTCCAGGAAGCTGAAAAGTACGAAGCTAAAGATAAGCAATGGGACAAGGTGTCTTCCAAGAATTTACTTGAATCCTGTACAATTCAACATGAAAGCAACTGTTGCAGATGAAAAACTTCAAGGCAAGATCAATGATGAGGACAAACAGAAGATTCTTGAGAAATGCAATGAAATCATCAACCGGCTTGATAAGAACCAGACGGCAGAGAAGGAAGAATTTGAACATCAGCAGAAAGAGCTGGAAAAAGCCTGCAACCCCATCATTACTAAGCTGTATGGAGTGCAGAAGGCATGCCAGGAGTGCCTGGTGGCGTCCCTGGTGGTGGAGCTGCTCCATCTGGTGGTACCGTCCCTGGGTCCACCACAGAAGAGGTTGATTATGGCAACCTGAGTATAGATTGAACATTGTTCCACACAGAACATCAAAGGACCTAAATTCATAGCAAATTCCATAGTAGCTTTAAAGCTGAGCTGCTATAGTCTTCATGTGTAACAACATGGATGGATCCTGAGGGCATTACACTAAGTGAAGCAATCAGACAAAGACAAATACTGGATGATCCCACTTATATATATATATATATATATGGAATCTATTAAAGAAAGGAAAAAAAGAACTCAGAAAAAGAGACCAGATTGGTGGTTATGGGGCCAGACACAGGGGGAAGACAGAGGAAGGTGGTCAAAAGGTACAGACTTCCAGTTAAGAGATAAATAAGTACTAGGGATATAAAGTACAACATGATGGCTACAGTTACGACTGCTGTAAGATATACAGGAAAGCTGTTGAGGGTAAATCCTAAGTGCTTTCATTACAAAGAGATTTTCCATTTCTTTTCATTGTATTTTTTTTTTTTTTCTTTTTACAGCTGCATCCATGGCATATGAATGTTCCGAGGCTAGGGGTCAAATTGGAGCTGCAGCTGAGGCCTACACCATAGCTCACAGCAATACTGGATTCGAGACACATCTGTGACCTACACCACAGCTTGTGGCAACACCAGATCCTTAACCCATGGAGAGAGGCCAGGGATCAAATTTGCATCTTCATGGATACCAGTCAGGTTCTTAACCTGCTGAGCCACAATGGGAATTGTGTCTTTTAATTTTTTTTTTAGGGCTGCACATGCAGCATATGGAGGTTCCCAGTCTAAGGGTTGAATTTGAGCTGTAGCCGTTGGCCTACATCACAGACACAGCAAGGCCAGATCTGAGCCTCATCTGCAACCTACACCACAGCTCACAGCAACATCAAATCCTTAACTCCCACTGAGCGAGTCCAGGGATCGAACCTGTGTCTTCACGAATGCTAGTCAAATTCGTTTCTGCTGAGCCACAACGGGGGGACTCTCCTCCTCATTGTATTTATATGAGATGACCAATATTAACTAAATTTATTGTGGTACTCATTCCCCAATATATGTAAATCAAATCTTAATGCTGCAACCTGAAACTCATACAGCGATATATGTCAGTTACATCTCAATAAAACTGGAAAAAAAATAGGACATTCTTGATTTTTGAGTATGGAATATGTGCACAAGCAAAGAAAGTACTATTGTACTTTATGAGCACTATATTATTAAGTGGAAAATGCAATGTTTTCAATACAAACATTGTATTTAAAATTGGTACCAAGAAAAAGATACGTAATGTAATATAGTGAATTAATTTAACATATTTTCTAAGAACCTGAAATAAACCCTGCCTGGTTATGATGAATTTTTTAATACAGTACTAGATTTAATGTGCTAATTTAATTAGAATTTTTGCATTGATGTTCCTGAGATTGGACCTTTTCTTTTCTTGTTCTTTCCTTACCCAGTTTTGGTACTAAGGCTATATACAATATTTCACAAAGTCAGTTGCGTCACCTTCCCTATTTTTCTTCTCTCCAGAACAATTTGCATGATAGAAGGATTATTTTTTCTTAGAAAACTGGCCCATGGGACTGTTGAAGCCTAGTAGTCTTTGTATGAGGTGGAAGGGGAGCCAGCAGTTTTGATTACCAATTCAGTTTTATTATTGTCTATTCAGGTTTTCATTGTTTCTTGGGTCCATCTTAGTAATTTATATTTTCTGAGAAGTTATGCATTCACCCACGTTTTCAAATTTCTCAGCAAAAAAAAAAAGTTGTTGACAGTACTTTAGTGTCTGAGTGCAAGGAATGGGAAACACTAATTTATTTATTTGTTTATTTATTATCTTTTTGCCTTTTCTAGGGCCACTCCCCCGGCATAGGTTCCCAGGCTAGGGGTCTAATCGGAGTTGTAGCCACTGGCCTATGCCACAGCCACAACAACTCGGGATCCAAGCCGTGTCTGCGACCTACACCACAGCTCACGGCAATGCTGGATCCTTAACCCACTGAGTGAGGCCAGGGATCGAACCCGAAACCTCATGGTTCCTAGTCGGATTCGTTAACCACTGTGCCACGACAGGAACTCTGAGAAACACTAATTTAATATAATGAAGAGTGTGCTTATAAAATTGTTGAAAGGGCTGGAGGAGTGAGCTCTGGGTGGGACCCCCAGAAATGACTCCCAGAGCCATATAGAACTGACCCTCCAGAGGAAGTGCCAACTATGCTACCATTAGCAAGGTGGGGACCCAGAGGCTGCCATGGGGACAGGTGAATTCAGGAACACACAGCAATGGCTGCAACTCAAGATCAGGAAGATATACGAACACTGCCTCCCAATCTTCTGACTCCAGCTTCTGCCAGGGCAGCCGCAGACACTTTCAGAGCTGGATCCTGGAGTCCAGGTCTCCACACCCTTGTCTGGCAGCCAAAGAAAAGGGAGTCAAAAGGATCGTGACCACCACTTCCCTGCTGCCAATCAAATCTCACACAAATGCAGCTACTGGCAAAACCTAATTCTCATCTAGAAAGCTAGTTGAAATGCTGTTTTCAGCTTTCCGGCCTCTGTAGTCAGGAAGACACACTTGATGGAGGTGGAAATAACTGCCAACTGCCAATCGACTATATCTAATCCATCTCATAATTTTTAAAACTGTCTACTGTACGTGTGGTTGGGTGCACTCTATTATCCTAAGATTGTGTATCCCTGCCTCTCCTCTCTCTTTTCTCACTCGGTTTGATAAATATCTGCCTATTCTTTTTAAAAAACCTGCTTTGGGTTTTATTGATCCTCTTTTTTGTTTTGTTTTGTTTCATCAATTTATGCTTTTATCTTTATCCCTTTGTCCCTTCTGCATTTGTTGGGTTCAGTCTCAAACTTTTTCATTCTCTAGCCTTAAGTCGAACCCTAAATAATATGTTTTCTATCTTCCTTTTTTCCTACTAAATGCACTGCTTTCTCTGCATCCCTCAATGTCTGATTTTGTGTAATTTATAGGGTTTTATTGTCAGTTTTTTCTTAATTTCTCACTTGTCTTTTAACTTCGTTTTGCTTATTACAGTAGCTTCTTTCTTTTCTCCCCTGCTCCCCCCCCCTTTCCGCACAGAACTTTATGATCAAAGTTGGAAAGACTTTGATTTCACAGGGAGGAAGGGCTGGAGGAGTGAGCTCTGGGTGGGACCCCCAGAAATGACTCCCAGAGCCATCTAGAACTGATCCTCCAGAGGAAGTGCCAACTATGCCACCATTAGCAAGGTGGGGACCCAGAGGCTGCCATGGGGACAGGTGAATTCAGGAACACACAGCAGCAGCTGCAACTCAGGATCGGGAAGATATACGAACACTGCCTCCCAATCTTCTGACTCCAGCTTCTGCCAGGGCAGCCGCAGACACCTTCAGAGCTGGATCCTGGACTCCCAAGTCTCCACACCCTACAGGTTGAATCGGAGCTGTAGATGCTGGCCTATGCCACAGCCACATCGATGCAAGATCTGAACCATGTCTGCAACCTACACCACAGCTCACAGCAACGCTGGATCTTTAACCCACTGAGCGAGCCCAGGGATCCAACCTGTGTCCTCATGGATGCTAGCAGATTCGTTAACTGCTGAGCCATTACGGGAATTCCTGTAATTCATCTTTAAACTATTTGGAGCTTTTCTGGTGTATGCTTTGCGGTAGGGATTCAACTTTTTTTTTCCCCAGGTGCCTTTCTGATTGCCTCAATGCAATTTATTAAATAATCTACCTCTTTCCCCACTGATTTGGGATAGTTCTTTAACACATAAAGTTTATGTATTTTAATACTTTAAAATTTTTTATTCTGTTTAATTGCTTTCTGTTTATTCACTGATTAAAATTCCATTGTTTTCATTTTTGAGAGTTTGAGGTTTTAAGATCTAGTAGGGCTATTTCCCATTCATTGATCTTTTTCAGTTTCCCACACTGTTCTTATTCTTATGCAAATCTAAGCATCAGCATTTCTAGTTCTAAATAAGAGTTAGCATTTTTTATTGGTCCTGCCTCACTGTAATAAATTAACTTTGTGATGCTGAGCTTCTGATGCAAGAACATGGAATGTTTTTCATCTATTTTGATCTCCTATGGTGTCCTTCAGTAGTATTTTAAAGTTTTCTTCATAAGGATCTTCTACATTTCTTATTAGGCTGATTCTTGGGTATTTGGTATTGGGTACTGATAGAGCAGTTGGCATCTGACATTCATTCCCACCTAATTATCTGTTCCCTTCTCAATTACAGAGGCTGAAAGGCAAAAAAAAAAAAAAAAAAAAAATTGCAGTTCCCAACTGTGGCAGCTGGAGTTCTGGAGATGAATTAGCTTTGACCAATCATACGCATACAGACACTAGCAGGAAGGTAGAAATGAGTTGGAAACCCTGTGGATGCTGCTATGGTGGCTGGAGGTGAGGCTGGACCGACACAAGTGTTTACAGTCCCTGAACTCGATATTCCCGTATGTAGTCATCACCTGTAAAGATATGAGGAATTGATGATGGCAGCAGCAGTGACAACTGGCTGATCTCTGAATTACGGTTATGATGATTTGACTTTGAAATTATTAATCCTATGATAGCCCTCAACTTTATGTATCTTTTCAAATTTTATCTAATAAGGACTCATACAGCACATATCAGCTGCCAGAAGCTGGTATATGCAACTTTTTAAAATTCACTACTTCCAGCCCTGGCAAGGATTTTGGAAGTGCCTATAATTCCTTATATCCTTTTGTGCTTTGAAATACTTGGGAGTGGTTTTGGTTTCCCAAATGGAACCCTGATTAAGTATTTTATCTTTTGTGTGACTCTTGAACAATAGGGTCATCTTCTGGCGGTCCATCTTCTGTTTGTAAACACAAAGATCCACCAATTCTTTAGATAGCTGTGTTAAAATCTCCCACCACGACTGTAAATTTGTCGAATTCTATTAGGTTTGCTTGAAATATTTTAACGTTCCTTTTTCTTTCTAATTAAACAATGATCATATTGCTTGATCACAATCAGCAAGTTTATGCCACCAGGAAAGAGGCTATGGATGACTCATATTTCCAACTGGGGGGAAGGACTCATTTGGTCTTATAATATCGAGCCAACCGGTGAATACGGCTCTCAGTCAGAATCAGATAGAATTTAGCATCTTTATCCTTTCTGTTCCTCTCAAGATGCTTTCAAACAGCAACAGCTTTCTTAATTAAATGGTAGAGATCCTCAAGATGAGGAACAGGTTCTTTGGACTTAAGAATTCTCAAGATTTTATTGCCTGTCACAAAACGTACTTGTGCAACACCACGTGAGTCTCTCAGGATCTCACTAATGTTTGAGGGAGTCAGGCCCTTCTTGGCCAGTTTGTAGATTTGCTCCTTCACTTCGTCAGACGGCAGGTTTCAGCTAGGTGGGGGGCTGCGGCGGTAGGGCAGGGCCCACTGGGACAGGCCCTTTCCAAAAGCGTGAATGCAGCCCATGACGGGCGTGATCAGGGCAGTTTGAAAAGTTAACATTTTCCTGTAAAGTGTAAAGTACGTGGTTCTTATAACCTTTGTACAGATTAGTTCCTGTATTAGTATTATATTGTTACATATAATATTACATTGTTCATGCCAACTTTCTTTAGCTTAGTAATTGGAGAAGATACAGCGCAGAATCATAGCCAAACTGTGAAAGACATAATATGAGCAAAAAAATAAGCTTTTGTAGTTGTAAGAAATTAAGACTTGAGGGTTACTTTTTATCACATTATAACTTAGCCCAAGGTGACTGATACAAATGTCAAGCCATCAAGTATAATCATATTTTTTAAATATTTTTTTATCACATTTTACTTTTGTTTTTTTGGCCATCTCATGGCATATGGAGCTCCTGGGTTAGGGATCAGATCTGAGCCACAGTCCTGACCTAAACTGAAGCTGTGGCAATGCCAGATCCTTAACCCACTGTACCGGGCTGGGGATCAAACCTGCATCCAAGACTCTGCTATCCTACTGCACCACAGTGGGAACTCCACATTTTATATAACTTCTAAGTGTTTAGAGTAGATTCAAAAATTACAAAATCACTGTGCTACTCTTTTTAATCATAATAAAATATACATAAAATGGTAACTTTTATAATAAAATGTACCATTTGAACCATTTTTAAATATACAATTTAGTGGCATTAAGTACATACAAAATATTGTGCAATCATCACCACTATTCATGTTCGGAACTTTTTCATCATTGCAAACAGAAACTCTATACCCACTGACCAATAATTTCTCATTCCTTTCACCCTTAGCTCCTGGTAACCTCCATTTCCTTCTCTATGAATTTGTGTGTTCTAGGTACCTCACATAAATGGAACCACACAATATTTGTCCCTTTGCATCTGGCTTACTTCACTTAGTATAATGTTTTCAAGGTTCATCCATGTTGTAACATATATCAGAACTTCATCCCTTTTTAAGGATCAATAATACACCATCTGTGTGTGTGTATACCCCATATTTTGTTTATCCACTTATCTGTTGATGGATGTTTTTTGTCTTTTTAGGGGTGTACCCACGGCACACAGAGATTCCCAGGCTAGGGGTCGAATTGGAGCTGTGGCTGCTGGCCTATGCCACAGCCACAGCGACCTATACCATGCTCACGACAATGCTGGATCCTTAACCCACTGAGCAAGGCCAGGGATTGAACCTGCATCCTCATGGATGCTAGTCAGATTTGTTTCCACTGAGCCACGACGGGAACCCCATGTTGATGGATATTTGAGTTGTTTCTACCTTTATGGCTATTGTCACTGTGCTTTCTTGATCTAGTGGCAGTCAAAAACATGCTAGAATAGAAAACGGCCTGAAATATTACACAACAAACCAGTATCAGTGGCTGCCTGTTAGCTTCAACACAGAATGGGAAAACATTTTACTCTTCATTTTTTATATTCTAATATTATTTAGCTATAATAATTTTATACAATTTTAAAAACTAAAAGGTTTAAAAATAAATGCTTCCTTATGATAAGAAGAGGGATGAACAAGAGATATAACGAATCATTGCAAATGTGTTTTGAAAAATTATTAGTAAAAGCTCAGGACAGATCCACTAGTCAGCTGCAATCGCCATAAATGAAGAGCATTTATTAAAAATTAAAATCACACTGCAGGGAACTGTTTATGACTCAATGAGACTCTTGCACATAATACTCTTCACTTTTGTCCTCCTATTCTTCTGGATCAGATTTTATGGCTCATAATGATTAATGATTATTAGTAACAACAGTCCCTTTTGAACAAAGCTGAAGGTTATTACAGTACCACATTCCCTGAGTCTAAATGTGATTAAGACTACACTGAGTTTCAGTTATTTGTAGTAAAATGTCACCTTCGGGGAACTGCCCCTGGTTTTTAACTGAAAATGCTCCTGTGATTTCTGCTGTTCAAACTGTGTTAACATTGCTCTAGACAGGCCCACGGGAAGTGCTCATGTGCTGGGATTTCCCAGGTGATTAGAATAAAGTTCAAATGGTGCTTCCTAACCTTGGGAAAGGTCAGACTCAGGGAAATAGAAACTGGATCCAAGATTTGCTAAATCAGAATTGGAAGCCCTGGCCTTGGTGTCCAGCCACTTCCACCTCACTCAATACAACTTGAACTTTCAGCCCTTTGACTAGAAGGGCGATCTCCCATTTAGTTCATGTAGCTTCGAGAGTATAAATTACTACTCACAACTATGGTACTAAGGAAACTAGACAACAATTATGTGCTTCAGGGGTAAATGCGAGAAGTGACTTCAAGGCCAGCTCAATTCACAAGAGCCCAGGCTGCCAATCATTAGTAACCAGAGATGCCCACGCTACCAGGATGCAGTCTATATAAAATGAGGACTCAGAGTGAGAAGACCTAGGATTAAATTTCAGCTGAGTCACTTGGAGCTCCTAGTTGCTGAGCCCAATGACTACTTTTCAGTTTTCCTGCTCACTTTGACTGTCAAGAGTTATTTAACAGCCCAGCCTACCTGCTGGGCACCTCAACCTCCTTTCTTCTTCATGCCCCATTTGGCATTCTCCTGGAGGCAAATCCAGGTTACTTTCTCTGTTCCCACCAAAAGCTACTCACTCTTTCTCCATGTCTCTCCTCTGCTACATGGTCTTCTCTAAACACTTCCTCCTGCCAGGATGATGACCCCAACAGTTTGCTTATTGGTCCTACTGTCCCCAGTCTCTCTCCACTCTGTCTTACCTGAAGAGCAATCCTCCTTAAGGCTATTCCCCTGACCTGCATCCTTCAACGACTATGCCTGCAGACTAAGGCTTCACTCCTTGGCAGGCACATATGGCCTTTTCTAATCTAGCCTCTGCCCACCTAACGGTACTCTTCACACAAGCCTCTGTGCACCTGCCGACCAAGTACAATCCCCAGAATAAGCCATGTGCTCTTGCTCTGGTGCACAGTAAACCCTTTAAGGGTGGCAAATCCACCAGGGCTTGTTTCCCTGAACTGAATTTAAGAATCACTCCTCCAGGAAGCCTTCCTTGACTCCTGAGCTGAATGAAATGTCCATCCTCCAAGATCCACAGCAGCCATTTCATATAACCTTTACTGTACCCCTAGACTGCTTTAATGTTTTTATGACTAGTCACCTTCCCCACTGGGAGCTTCTTAAGGATGGGGCGCATGTCTTCCACACGCGTGTCTAGAGCAGAGCATAGAGAAAATGAGACAAGAGGAAGAAAATAAAGCCAAGTGATGACAGTAACTTATTATACGGATAGGGAACTATGTGCTTATTTCTTCTCTTCCTGTTTCCTGTATTTTCTAGCATGTGGATTTTACTATTTTAATACAGTTTTTAAAAATTAGTTCATTTTTCAAAAACGAACGAAAAGAAAGAAAAAAAGGAGTTCCTGTCGTGGCGCAGTGGTTAACAAATCCGTCTAGGAATCATGAGGTTGCAGGTTCAATCCCTGGCCTTGCTCAGTGGGTCAATGATCCGGCGTTGCCGCGAGCTGTGGTATAGGTTGCAGACACGGCTCAGATCCCCGTGTTGCTGTGGCTGTGGCGTAGGCCAGTGGCTACAGCTCTGATTCGACCCCTAGCCTGGGAACCTCCACATCTGCAGAAGCAGCCCAAGAAAAGGCAAAAAGACAAAAAAAAAAAAAGTTCATTTTTAAGATGTGTCCACTCTCTCCTACAGAGCTCCAATAAAAGAACTTCCTGCCTAACTAAAGTCAAGTTCCTCTTTTCCCAGACTCCTCTGGCTCAGGACCTCAAGCTACACAACCGAGCACAGCAGAAACAGCTACTTCAACATTTTTGGCGGACAGAAGGACCACCCACACACACATAAATTCCTTGGGCTTGAAAAGGTTACGATGCTCCAGTAGCCGAGTGCCAAAACCCATTCTTGGCCAAAAATTCATCAGAACCTCACTGTATTCACAGCCTAACACAAATGAAGAGGTACATTCAGAGAACCTACCTAAGATGTAAAGAGGATGGAGATAATGGAACTTCTGAGTGATAGAGCCATCATTTTGTCAACTTGAGACATCAATGAAAGATGGGGAAGGAAAAAAAAAAACCTCTGAAAATTACTCCAAAATATTAATTATCTTTTCAGATATCAAAAATTTCAAGCATGCACACTGGCTTGTAATTCTTTTAAATTTGTGAGAAATAAGCCAGCCATATAATGTTCAGTTTGACATTTGCTATTATTTTCCCTTGAAAAAAAACAAAGACCTGATTAGTTCCAAAAATAAAACATAAAACCTCAGTTGAGAAGCAAACCCTGTGGCTTAGAAATCATCACTCTGATTAACAACACATAAGTGTTACCTAACAAATGGATTCCTATCTAAAATGCAATTATCAACAAATTTCTCGCGACCCCCACTGTTTTTGTAGTTTATGCCCAGCTCAAGAAGCAATAACTTTAATAGCAATAAAACACTTGGGCTGACTAGACTGCTTCCCCCTTCATCAGCAGAGACCCTGGAATGAAATGTTGGAAGCAGGCTCAACAGCTGTCCTGGAAGGCACCTACTTCACTGCCCTCGAAAGTCCTGGCATCTGCTTCTGGAGGGGCGGTCTTCCCAGTGAAGCCCCTTGCTAGGGCCTGCTGGGACAATCCAGACAAGCAGGGCCTCTGCCGTCGGGAAATCCCTGCTGAGGCACAGCTGGCCTCCATCCTGGGGAAGACTCCGCCAGGCTGTTGGCAATGCCAGGACAATGTGCTTCTGCCAGTGCAGCCAGAATATCATCTGAAGCAGAGGGGCCACTGGAGGACACGAATGTCAAATCTAGTCTCCCTTTCTCCAGGAAGTTGGGGGTGTGCAGTGAGAACCAGAATTACACAGAGGAGAGGACAGAGGGGGAGGAAGGGGAGGTGCGGCAGGTGGTGTGGCCTTTGCAACAGAAAAATTGAGGGGGTCTGGCAGGCATTTGTATCACTGAGAACATACTGTAAACAAAAACAGCATTTAGAAGGAACAACATCCAAGACTTTTTATACAACTCAACACATATTCCGTGACTGGAGGTACCCATCATCATCTCCTGGAAACTTACCTCGTGTAGATTATTTATGTTCTTACCTCAGAGAAGAGTGGTTAAAAGGGAGAAGAGAGAACGTGAAAGCAGGTCAGAGGGAGATCAAATGATTAATTCAAAGCCTCATGACCATCTGAGGCATCGTCACAGCCAAGAGACACCTTTTGTGCTTCAGCCACCATTAGTTTATTGCAAAGTGAAGTTTAGGTTCAAAACAAAAGGGAAGTAAGTCCACCAACAATGAATTACACTAATCAATAAAGTCAATGCAACAGACAGGAACATGTATTTAGTATCAGCTGTAAGTGGTTCTCAAAGTCAAAATTTATTAGCTATTCAAATGGTCAGGTTGTACAGGTTTTTTTCAGATATACATACATGTTCATCATAACGAAAATTTTTTATAAAATATTATTTCCTTAAGGACTAAAGAAACCACTAATTAAATATCTGATGCACATTTATATGTACTACTGAAGATCTGACATAAATACATAAGTCATATAGCTGAATAAAAAAGCTATGACTCATATGATTACACACTTTACTAATCCCCTATTAAAGTAGAAAACAAAATGATGCCACATAAATTGAGCTGATTTTAAGAATGTTTTTATTAGAAGATAAAAGCAATGTCCATTTAAACCATCATTCCTAAAAGAGCTACTAAACAATAAAACTTTTACCTTTAATCCCAAACTATGATATAATCTTCACTATCCAAATTACCGTGCCTATTGGTAGATGGTACATCTGATCTCTCTGTGACATACACGATGGCCATTAATGATGACAATAAGCAGTAGTTACGTATACATAGTAGAAGTATAGACCATATAGCAGAACTGGCTATACACATATTTTAAAATCACTGCTCCCATTGAGAATAGGATCAATGAAAATAATGGTGAAAACAACAGACATTTTATCTGTTCAATCATTTGCTACCTTTAGCAGTAAATGCCACATAACACACATATAATTTTTTCCATAAAATCTTTACATGTTCAAGATACTTTTTAATCCAGGTTCAGATATTAACACTGAAAAGACATTCATCTTCTTTTTCACCTCCATGGACTTTATCAGGCCTACAGTCACCAGGCACACAGATATATGAGTCACTGGAAAGATGATTTGACCATAGGCTGTTTGCAAAACAGAAGTGCTCTATTTTAAGGCAAGTATCTTCTTCACACACATACATAGCAATTTATCCACTTGTGAACTTTATCATATGACAGTACAAAAATCAACAAAAAAACTGAGGTATAACTTTACTTAACACGAATACAAATGTCTGAAAGTGTAAAGACATTCTCAGTGTGCTTAACGTATTTTTACCCATAACTAGAGAACTCGTCTCAAAGTTCACATATGTCCAGAAATACCCAAGATTCTGAATTCTAGAAAAAATACTAGAAATTAAATACTCTAAAATCTTTGCAATAAGGCTCTCCACATAAGGCTACCTTTGATATAAGGCTACTTTAACTTGGTCTTAAAACAGCAAAAAATGTGCACCAAAATTCAAGCTATTCTGAACTGAAAAGAGAGAACTTGGTATCATGAGGGATAGTGACATCATCGATGAGTTTATTGAGAAAAACTAAACTTAGGCAAAAATCAAATTTTAAAATACAACAAATAAAAAGTTTTCCTATCATTTTTTTCCAATTTTTCAAAATTACTCAATGAATTTTATTACATTTATAGCTGTACAACAATCATCATGACCAAATTCCTATCATTTTTTAACTGAACTTTTGTGATAGAAAAAAATGACTGAATGTGTAAGGTACTTTTTAGGGCAAAAGAGACACACATTTATCTTTGACACAAATCATTTAAATGGAATATACTCCGTATCTTGGTACATATACTTCAAAATTCTACATTCTGTGACCTTTACAAAAGTAGATCTATTCTTTACTTTCAAGTTAGAAATGTTATAACAATTTATCTTTGGATATTTCCAGTCAATGGCTGTATAAAATGAGAGATAATACAAATCTAAGTCATAGGCCATTCTGTGTATTAACATGTAAGTCATCAGTTTGGGGCCCTAAAGGCAAAAAATGATTGATACTACAGAAAAGGGAAAAAAAATACACCCCAGATTTCTGCTCTAGTCTAAAAACAGAGTCTCTAAGTATTTTTAATTATTGAATAGTTTGATGCAATGACATTCAGTGAAAAAAATCTAATTTTATTCACGTTCATGTTTTCCTTAAAATGCAAATTGGCAGTATTCATTATGCCTAAACACAAAGGTAAACTAATGATGATGTAAAAATGTTTTTAAAGTTTGACAATTATAGCATTCACTTCCTCTGTCAGTCTCAGCAACATTAAAAGAAAAAATATTTTAATTATTTTCACCTAATAATTTAATCAAGTACTCTAGAAAAACATTGTTCTAAAGGGAAGTTCAACAGGAAGTGCTTATTAAATTTCAAAATTAGACCAAAATAAGAAAAATAAAATAGGATTCAAAAAATTAGGCTATGTAATTGAATAAATAATAGCAATTATGATAAATAATGGCCTAAATTTGGAAAATTCTAGAGCAAACAGGTTGGTAACCTCATTCTCGATGGCATATGAACAAAAGGAATTTAAGACTATGGATGGAAGAAGGGAAGTTTGCATTAAAACAGGTACACACAGAGTAAGATTCACATCTCAATTCCGCTTCCACAGTGATGTCAGGCAAGATCTAGTTGTAGAATCTCCTGCCGATTCCTACAGGAACAAGCACAAAGCCCCCTCAAATTTTCACTGGCACCAAACTCAGCCTGAGTTGCTTCTTTGCAAAAACATCCTGGTTAACAGCAGGGGATGGGGTGAAAGGAGAGGTAGGTGTGAATACTAAGTTAAAAGCTCTTCGTTTGAATGGCTCTAGAAACCTGCTTATTTAATAATTAACCCAACATACCACTGACTTCAAACACTCACACTTCTGGAGACAGCCACAAGCCAGCCACTGCTTCTTTTTTCCTTGTAGTCCACCCCCACCTCAGTCCACTGCTCCCTCCACTGCAGACAGGGCCCTCCTGTGTTACTCACTGTCCTAACGCCTCAACCAGCCACTGCTTCTGCCCACAGGACCCCTTTACTCTTGTATCTGTGGCTAATCACAACTGCACCTGGAGCTCTGGAGGAGCTTTGTCCTTTGAGTACATGACTCAAGGCCAACCACTAAGTGAATGCTACTGCGTGTCCATCACATCCAATCTGCAAAATGCCATAAATGTAGTGGCTCACGATGTGGCTCTGTGCAGTGGCTCTGCAGACCCTACTATGGCCCGTCCAACAGCTCCTCAGGCAAAATTACCCTGCCCTCAGTGACATTTCACCTCAAAGAGACAGTTTCCCCAAGCTTAGACAGCCACTCCCCAACCCAGACGACGTTAAGGCTATGCTAATGTTACTCTGGGTTTGAACAGGTAAAAAGGAAGAGAATCAAACAGTGGAAATCAATAAATAGAGAAGATACTAGAAGAAATGCAGAGACGCTACACTGCTGGGAGTGATGCCAACCTTGAGAGGCAGGAGGAGAGACATCAGAACAGCCAGACACAGTCAGGCAGCTGCTGATTCATCTTTACAATTACCACCCACTACCTCCGGTGCCCTATGTGTTGTTCCCTGTATATACTGCTAGTTATACATTTTGGGGTTTTTTTGTTTTCTCTTTAAGAATTTTGTTTTTTAGGATGACCAACTAGGGTCAGAGATTTATTTTCAGTATGCTTAATAAAAGCATTAAGTGAGGAGTTCCCATCATGGTGCAGCAGAAACGAATCCGACTAGGAACCATGAGGTTGTGGGTTCAATCCCTGGCCTCACTCAGTGGGTTAAGGATCTGGCGTTGCCATGAGCTATGGTGCAGGCTGGCAGCTACAGCTCCGATTCGACCTCTAGCCTGGTTATTTCCATATGCCAAAGGTATGGCCCTAAAAAGAAAAAAAGAAAAAAAGTATTAAGTGAAAAGGAAAAGAGTTCCCATTGTGGTGCAGGAGAAGCGAATCTGACTAGGAACCATGAGGTTGCAGGTTCAATCCCTGGCCTCGCTCAGTGGGTTAGGGATTAGGCATTGCTGTGGCTACAGCTCTGATTCGACCCCTAGCCTGGGAACCTCCATATGCTGCGGGCGTGGCCCTAAAAAAAGAAAAAGAAAAATTATGAAATACTAGTACATTATTTCTTATGAAAAAGTTGCCATAATTTTCTTTTTTCTTTTTTTTTTTTGTCTTTTTGTCTTTTTTGTTGTTGTTGTTGTTGTTGCTATTTCTTGGGCCGCTCCCGCAGCATATGGAGGTTCCCAGGCTAGGGGTTGAATCGGAGCTGTAGCCACCGGCCTACGCCAAAGCCACAGCAACGCGGGATCCGAGCTGCGTCTGCAACCTACACCACAGCTCACGGCAACGCCGGATCGTTAACCCACTGAGCAAGGGCAGGGACGAACCCGAAACCTCATGGTTCCTAGTCGGATTCGTTAACCACTGCGCCATGACGGGAACTCCTATAATTTTCATTACTCCATAGATTTTAGGAAATGTGGCTATTAGTCAAGATGACTAGAAACTGAGAATGCTACTATTTCTAAGAATTGTTGATAAGAATAGTACTGAATACATTTGTGGGAAAGTACACTTCTCTTTGAAACCTTTTTTTTCCTAAATGTCTTTAGTAAATATTCAGTATTACAGATGTAGTGTGCTCAAAATCTTGGATCATAACTACACTAGGTTTGATATGCACATCTGCACAGAAGATTATTAAGATTCACCCAAACTATATCTAGTCACTTATGATGGAGCATGACAATGTGAGAAAATAGAATGTGGACATGTACGTGTAATTGGGTCACCATGCTGTATAGCAGAAAAAAAATTGTATTGGGGAAATAACTATTAAAAAATAGTAATAATAAAAAAGATTCACCCAGCACATTCATGATGTAACCATTAACCAAAGACCTTTGAGGTATATATACAAAATCAGAGATTTGTAAGTATTCATTCAAGTACTTTAGCAATATACTCCTGAAAAAAAAATGTCAGTAGGACTCTATCCATTAAAAGTTAATTGGCCTTGAAAACCTGAACTTGCAAGTGATCTTCCAAACCATTTGGGAAGTGTTGTTTATAAATAACATTGAACTTTTCTCCAATTATTTTATCGACATAAAATAAAATTTTAGCAGTTCCTGTCGTGGCACAGCGGAAACAAATCCAATTAGGAACCATGAGGTTGTGGGTTTGATCCCTGGCCTAGCTCAGTGGGTTAAGGACCCAGCATTGCTCGGATCCTGCGTTGGTGTGGCCGTGGTGTAGGTCGCAGACGCGGCTCGAATCCCACGTTGCTGTGGCTCTGGCATAGGCTGGCAGTTACAGTTCCGATTGGACCCCTAGCCTGGGAACCTCCATATGCTGCGGGAGCGGCCCAAGAAATGGCAAAAAAAAAAAAAAAAAGACAAAAATAAATAAATAAAATTTTAACATAATATTAACATAACATAAAATTTCCTAGAGAGAAATTTCATAATGATTATATTCACGCAAGGGACTACATTAAAAAACCCAGGCTTAGTTAATGTGTGAAGGAACCTCAGAATGGGTCTTCTGAACAGAATAGGAAGTTTTTTCCAAAGGGCATATGCCAGGGTGAGGGCAGCTGGTGGTATTTCCACATACCCCACAAAGTCCAGTGGGAGCAGGCAAAAGCTCCTACTATGTGCACACAAAGGATTAATAATAATTTTTCCTATAGCAGTGCTGCAGGTTAATTAACCATCAAGTGTTTTGAGATGATTTCTTCCCCATCCCAGTAATTCAGTGATACTTGTACCTCTGGCATTCTATTAGCACTTCTGAAATAACTAAGTCTGATAAGCAAAAAAACCAGGTAATATAGAAGCATTAAAATAAACCAACCAACAGAAACAAATTATCTCTCTTGTGTCTGTGTGCCTCTGTATCTTTAGGAAAGTGAACACAAATTAACTTGGGTTAATGAAGAGAATCAGTTTAACAGTCTTAGAAACCATTAAATGTGTATCAATCGACGAACTGTAAAAATTATCAACAAGCACTTCTATGGCTTCATCCTGATTAGTATCTGCTATAGATTTCTCAACTTGCTTCGAGAAAATGTATTTCCTGTCACAGACAGTACAACTCAGCTCATAACAAAACACATCCATCTCTTCATTGAAAAACAATGTTAGGGGAGTTCCCGTAGTGGCTCAGTGGTTAACGAATCCGACTAGGAACCATGGGGTTGCGGGTTTGGTCCCTGCCCTTGCTCAGTGGGTTAAGGATCCGGCGTTGCCGTGAGCTGTGGTGTAGGTTGCAGATGTGGCTCGGATCCCGCGTTGCTGTGGCCCTGGCATAGGCCGGTGGCTACAGCTCCAATTCGACCCCTAGCCTGGGAACCTCCATGTGCCGCGGGAGCGGCCCAAGAAATAGCAAAGAGACAAAAAAAAAAAAAAAAAGAAAAAGAAAAAGAAAAACAATGTTAGAATCCAACACCCTTTCATGATAAAAACACTCAACTAACTAGGAATACAAGTTCCTCAACCTAATCCAGGGCATCTATGAAAAACCCACAGCTGATACTATACTTTAGGGTAGAAGACTGGAAGTTTTCCCTCTAAGATCAGAAATAATAAAAGAATGCCAATTCTCACCACTTCTATTTGACATTGTACTAGAAGTTCTACCCAGGGTAATTGGGAAAGAGAAAGGAAAAAAAGAAAGTAAAAAATAAAAACTATCTCTCTTTGCAGATGACATGATCTTGTATCTAGAAAACAATTTTTAAAAATCCTCAAAAAATATTAGAGCTAATAAATTTAGCAAGGTTACGGAATACAAGATCAATATATAAAAATCAGTTGTGTATCTATATACTAGCAATGAAAAAGAATGAACACAATTCCATTTATAATAGCATCAAAAAGAAAAAATATTTAAGAGTAAATTAAAGAAGCTCAAGACTTGTACAATAAAAACTATAAGACAATGGAAGAAATTAAAGGTTTCAGTAAATGGAAAGACATCTCTGCCCATGGATTGGAAGACTTACATTGTTAAAATGGAAAAACTCCCTTAAATGATCTACAAATTCAGTGCAATCCTTGCCAAAACTCCAGCTGCCTGTTTTTGCAGAAATGGACAAGCTAATCCTAAGATTTCTATAGAAATGTGAGAAATCCAAATAGCCAAAACAATCTTGTAAAAGAGGAGGAACTCATATTTCCTAACTTCCAAACTTACTACTGTCTTCAGTGTGGTTTTGGCATAAGAATAGACATATAGATCAATGGAAAAGAATTGAGAATCCAGATAAACCCACATATCTATGGTCATCTAGTTTTTGACAAGTATGCCAATATCATTCAATGGTGGAAAGAATGTTCTTTTCAACAAATGATACAGGGACAACTGCACATCTACCTCTAAAAGAATGAAGTTGGACGCCTACCTCACACCATATACAAAAAATTAACTCAAAACAGATCAAAGAGGAGTTCCCATCCTATCTCAGTGGTTAATGAACCCAACTAGCATCCATGAGGATGCCAGTTCTTCCCTGGCCTCGCTAAATACTGGAGTTCCCTAGTGGCCCAGTGGTTGGGGACTTAGCATTGTCACTGCTGTGGCTCAGGTCACCTCTGTGAAGTGGGTTCCCTCAAACTTCCCCATGCCATGGGTGCAACCAAAAAAAAAAAAAAAAAAAGTAGAAAAACACAAACATCCACCAAAAGAGAAATGGATAAAGAAAATGTGATATATCCATACCACACAATATTATTCAGCAGTAAAAAGAATGAAGTACGGATGCATGTTACAACATGGATGAACCCTGAAAACATGCTAAGTAAAAGAAAATGGACTCAAAGACCATATGTTTCCATTTATATAAAATGTACACAATAGGAAAATCCATAGAGACAGAAAGTCAATTAGTGGTGGCAAAGAGATGGGTAAGGGAGGAATGGGCAGTCATTGTAAATGAGTATGGGATATGTGAAAATGCTCTAGAGTTAGAACATTTAGTGGTGATGGTTGCATAGCTCTGTGAATATACTAAAAACCATAGAATTATATATTTTAAGATGATAAATTTTATGCTATGTGAATTATATTTCAATTTGTAATTAGCCACATCCTTAGGACCACTTCATATTTATTTAGCTTCATTTTTTGTAAACTGCACCTACAACCTGGGCCAGGGATCAAACTCATGCCACTTCAGTAACCACAGCCCCTGCAGTGATTTGAGATCCTTAACCCATTGAGCCACAAGAAACTCCTACTTAGTTATACTTTTTAACTACCCAAACTAACCTTTCAAAACAGCCTAAAGCTTATCAACAAAACCACAGTGCTAATAATTGATTGGTCAAATCCACCAAATATCCAGTAACTATTTCTCACTCCCCTTCCTACTCACTCACTTGCCTCTTGTCACAGAGAAGACATGCTTAACCTCACCTGTGTGGTTTTAGCAGAATAAAACATGAATTACTAAACTCAGAGAAGGAAAGGCAGAAAAGATTTAGAACAGGTAATAAAAAGAAGGTACTACCCCTTTATCCCCAGGTACCCCTTAGAAAACTTTTGAGAGGATCAGGAAATCACATCCTTTTACCACTTGATAAAAATCCTCATTAAATAAAATGTTACAATTCCTCAAATCTGATTTCACACACAGCAGCTTTTCAATAATTTGATATGAATCTGATCTCTATGCAAGTATGGCATTCACAAGAGACGTCATTCTTATATATATGAAAAGTGGAATTTAAAAAACATGTATTTCAGGAGATAGTAACACAACATAAAATGACCCACAAATTTAAAGGATCTCCTAACTGAATTCTTGTACACATCCATTATTGTGTATATGAAATATACTGAAGTTTAAAAAACTTTTTTATGCATATGTTTAAAAACCTCTTTATTAAAAGAAATGAATAGACCCAATTATTTCTTGCATGCTACAGTGTTCCTATCTCTGCCTTGCACTGAAGCACAGAAAAATGCATAAATAAAAAACATTTTAAGGAGTTCCCTTTGTGGTTCAGTGATTAACAAACCTGACTAGGATCCCTGAGGATGCCAGTTCAATACCTGGGCTCGCTCAGTGGGTTAAAGATCTGGAGTTGCTGTGAGCTGTGATGTAGGTAGCAGATGTGGCTCGGATCCCTTGTTGCTGTGGCTGTGGTGTAGGCTGGCAGCTACAGCTCTGATTCAACCCCTAGCCTAGGAACCTCCATATGCCATGGGTGCGGCCCTAAAAAGCAAAAA
Source organism: Sus scrofa (assembly GCF_054392235.1). NCBI lineage: Eukaryota > Metazoa > Chordata > Mammalia > Artiodactyla > Suidae > Sus > Sus scrofa. The sequence goes on along the minus strand of NC_139385.1, from coordinate 110,086,000 downwards.
AAAAAAAAATTTAAGAAAAATATATAAACATATACTCAATTTCTGATCTTTTTAAGCTGAGTTGATTGGAAGAGCTAATTAAAGGTGAATTCCTTCATGTAAGCCAAAGCCTTCAAGAAGGGGACCATGACCCATTTTTCTAACTTAAAAACTACACTACCAGAGTTCCCACTGTGTTGTAGTGGGTTAAGAATATGACTACAGCGACTCGAGTGGCTGCAGAGGTGTGGGTTTGTTCCCCAGCCTGGAGCAGTGGGTTAAAGGATCCAGTGTTGCTGCAGTTGCAGCGGGGATTCAACCCCTGGCCCGGGAACCTCCTTATGCCATGGGAGTGGCCATAAAAAAAACAAAAAAAAAAACAAAAACCTATACTACTTATATAATTTGTATTAAAAAAAAAAAAAAAAAAAACCTTCCAATGGTAAAAGACTACTGAATGAGTAAAAACACAGATAAGAAGTTAGACAGGTTTATCTCAAAACTAAGGATCTAAACTTTCTACTCTGTCCAATGAACAAAAATAAACAGCCTTTCACATGGACCTGAAAGCTAATTAAGCTTTACATTGATTTCATGACTTTGCATTTTACTTCCAAATGTTTCATATAAAAGAGTGGCTACAGCTTAAAAAATGAGGGAAAAAACCCCACAGCTATGGTTACACATACACACACACACACTTCTCTTGTATCAGACTTTAGAATTTATAACTCAAACACTACTCTCTACTAAGGAAGTAAAATTCTCTGTACTGTAGAGGAGGAAAGCATGGAATTTCACTGGCACTGCAAGATCAAACTTGTAACATACAGTTAAAAAGCAATACGTTGCGGAGTTCCCGTTGTGGCTCAGTGGTTAACGAATCCAACTAGGAACCATGAGATTCCAGGTTTGATCCCTGGCCTTGCTCAGTGGGTTAAGGATCTGGCATTGCCGTGAGCTGTGATGTAGGTTGCAGATGTGGCTCGAATCCTGCATTGCTGTGGCTCTGGCATAGGCCGGTGGCTACAGCTCTGATTGGACCCCTAGCCTGGGAACCTCCATATGCCTCGGGTGTAGCCCTAAAAAAATGCAAAAAGACAAAAAGACCAAAAAAAAAAAAAGCACTATGTTACTGGAGTTCCCATCATGGCTTAGTGGTTAGCGAATCTGACTAGCATCCACGAGGACACAGATTCGAGCTCTGGCCTTGCCCAGTGGGTTAAGGATCCAGTGTTGTTATGAGCTGTGGTGTAGGTCACAGACACAGCTTGGATCCTGCATTTCTGTGCCTGTGGCATAAGCCAGCAGCTACAGCTCCACAGCTCCGATTTGACCCCTAGCCCGGGAACTGCGAGTGTGGCCCTGAAAAGCAATGTTACCCTGAATAAATCATTTTTATTATAGCAAAAACAGCTGTCATTACTTAATGCTTTTTGCTTTAACAACAAAACAAAGAAAAAACACTTCATAGCAGTACACACTATGAATGGACTCTACTCTGTCATGGGTAGAGTTATAGAATTATTTTAGAACAATTAAAATAATTGATATCTAAGGGGGAAAGCCTATCCAACACAAAATTATGGGAAGTTCTAGTTTTAATACGATGTTGCATAAATAAAGAGCACTACTCCACACATAAATGACACAGCATTCCTTAGTCCTGGTAGGTGAAATCCAAATAATACATAGTCCTTCTGGCTTTGATCTATTAAATGTCACTTATGTTTTCATTATAGTTGGCATAGTGTTGATATTTTAAAACATAAATTAAAGGATTCTCCCCAAAGCTATGCAGAATTACTTTGCTTAAATTATGGCATAAATGCAGATTATCCAGTTCAATTCCCTAACAAATAATAACCTGATAGGTGAGCTATGCCAATAGTCAAAAGTTTAAGTGCTTATTGGGAATGTCTGGAAGAATTGAAAAAATCTGAAAGTTTAGGCATATGTGGGGAATTGCTAAAAGAAAAAAAAAAACTAATGACAGAATGGGACAATATAATTGTGCTTGTGGATGACCGTTTCACAAGTCTATGGAAGGATCCACATCAGGGGGCAGCAAATTATGAGATTACTTTCAGGGGCAGAACTGATATGCCCAGTCCTCTGAGTACAGATGGGTCTGGAAAGGCAGGACGCAAAACACCATACCGAAGCATGCCAAACAGAGGAGTGCATGCAACCTTCCCTGACCAAAACGGAACTTTTCCAGAATATTCCATCAAAGCTTCAACCCATGTTACTTCCTCTTCATCTATGACATTTCTCAACCTGGCCCTTCTAAATAATGCGATGATAAACCATGAGATAACAGATGTGAATGAGTGAGCAACTGTGAAGTTTTACAATTTCAAAAATCTAGTGAAAGTCTAAGTTCCCTATACACTGCTCCCAGGCCCTCCTTCCTGACATCTAGAGCATCTAAAAGCAACATCTGATTTCTGTTTCACCTATAAAAGGTAACCCCGAAAGCTCAAAGAAAATATTCTTCACAGACACCATCTCAGGTTCTTAACCTGCTGAGCCACAATGGGAACTCCTCAAACAAAATGATTTTTAAGAAAAATCCTTCTTGCCTTCTGATGTTACAAAACTAAAAAAAAAAAAAAAAAAAGGTACATCCAAGGAGTACTGAATCAAAAGTTTTCAGGTTTCTGGGGCCTGACCTGATTAGGGTGAACGACTGTCCCTGTTCACCTGACACTGTGGGATTTCTCAGGATGGGGGTGCACTTAGTGCTAAAACCAAGAAAGTCCCAGGCAAATGAGGACTAGCTGGTCTCCCTATGGGTGATGACAGCTAAATCATAACCCATTGGGAGCACAGCCACCTGACTGATAACATGTGGATGGGAAGAAGGACATCATTGGAAGAGACAGTTAGACCAGAAGGTCTCCAGGGCTCCTTAGCTGTAATTTATTATGACCCTATGGAATATTTACACCATATCTGACTGGAATGTATATTGCACACCACAAGCGAATGAACATTTATGCAGGGTCAGTGGGCTCTGGAAACATTTTATGAATCTGTGCATTAAGTCTGAAATTATATAAGCTTAATAGTAAAATAGAGCTGGGAGTTTTCAGTTTTGTTTTTTATTCCTATAGCAAAGAAGAAAAATAAGCTGCTTCTAGAAAATGTCAAGCCAATGAAGAAAATTCTTGCAACACCAACACCCAACTTAATCCTATCTCCCCTCCTGCCAGATCACTTGAGACCCAGGACATCTGGACAAAAGTTTAAAAACAGGAAATAATATTTTAACTAACAGCCACCACGAAAGCATATATTTCTACAGTTTTAAGAAAGTAAGAACTTAGAAATGTGTGTTTACAGGTAACTACAAAACCCAAGAGCAAAGCAAACGCAACTGTAGCAACCAGCAATAACAACAGAGTCATAAAAGAGAAAAGATAAAGAAGGCCTTGAGCTGAGTATGTTCACTTTCAAATATGTTCCCTAATTCTGGATCTTTAATCCTGAAACATCCCATTTCAGAAGATACAAAACAAGTAATATATAAAATCAAGTCACATAAGCTCATGTGTGGTAAAATGAGAACAAACATTTGGGCTTCCTCTTTCCTCACTGCTTATTCTAATTTAAGGTAATACATGACTTACTGGTACTAATATATAATATAGGTCATAATGAAGGCATTCTGCCATGAAGATTGAGTTATGAAAAAATCTCTAAAAGAAGTCCTATTCAATTATTATTTTTTAAGGCAGTAACACTGAGGGAAAGTTGTAAGAAAATTCCTCTGTTCCTAAAAAACTACAACACTCATGATATATATATTTTTTTTTTCACTTATGAATTTACTATTCTATCAGGTCTCATCATTAGTCTTAGTACATGGGTAGCTGAACTGCCATTAACATTTATCCAAAATGCTCCTTAATGAGAACTAGTCCTATGAAAAGTCTGGCATCACCAACAAGAGATTTCTTAAAGGGCAGCCTCAAAGTCTGCCTGTATATTCACATTTGTGGCTCAACACGCACACTTACAGGTGTATTCGTCCCCCTTGTCTCTTCACACAGAAGTTTCTCTGCTCAAGTCAGTCAATAGTTTGTGCCCAAGTCTATCACGGATGCTGTGGGGACATGGAGGTGTGTGAGAGTGAGGGTCTCAGCCCTCAAGATAGTTAACTAGGTGGATAAGACAGATATATTCTCATGAAGAGTACCCAGTGCAGGTAAAATTGATGGCTGTCTTATTTTTATTAGTCACATAGGGGTGCTATCTCCTGCCTACTATTTGCATAAATCACAAAGGCTTAATTAAAGCAGGTAAGAAAAAAATAAATCCATGCTATTCATTTCAAGTATATTAAAATACAATAAATATACAATAGTTTATTTTGAGTATGTAATAAGTAACACACCATCGTGCAAGAGTAGGGAGGATGGGGTGAGAGTCTTAATGGCCAAAATATTACCTTAAACTCAGGAGAGGAAATTAGGAAAAAGGAGTGGTTTTGCTATTATTAGCTCAGTGGTGGCACAGCCAAGGAATGTGGATTTTCAAGGCATCTCTCAAAACCCAGAGGTGTGTTAAGAATACACATTTCTGGGCCAGGTTCCTAGAGATCCAGGTTTTAGCCCCAACTCCTCCACAAGCAAACTGTCTCTTGCCCTGGTTTTCTACCTGTACTAGTTGACGTTTGAACTAGATGATGGCTAAATACTCCTTTAATGAACACTTCTGGTAACCCTTTCTTCAATAAATATATCCAGGTCCTCTTTCTATCCTCTCTCCTGCCCACTACTACTCCCACTAAGTTATAGTGTATAATATTAAATTATTCATGAATCTATGACTTTAATTTTTGTGTGTATATACTGATGACTTTATGGCAATTGGTTACCAAAGCAAAATCTTAATTCAGACTGCTAAAATTCTGCACTAAATAATCATCAGTTTTACATATCTAGTCCTATTAACCTAGCCAGATTAGTGTGACATATTATTCAATATTGTTATAAGAAGTTTTGGCACAGCTATAATTGACAATAGTGAAGATGAGATCAAATAATTACATATTCATTGCTTTCAGCTGGCTTAAAATGGTTTGGCTACATAGCAACCAAGAGTAAGGAAATATTTAATGTCTTTTCTTATGATAATCCAGTGACAATATCTAAGTATGACTTTGGTATAAAACAGCTGCATAAATATCCTTTCATTTGGTAAGTCTTATTAAACCCACAGTGTTTGGGGTAAATATTAAGAGCAGAAGAAGATAAATATGGGTTGTAACATCAAACTATTTCTATTGTCATTTTAATGCTGGAAATCTTATTTGGACATCTGAATGTTAGGACAATTATCACCTAGTAACAGCAATGAATTCAAATAAAATGAACTCCAATAAAATGATAAACAATACAATACTCTTTTGAGTCATTTCAGGACGGAGATAAAGGAAATCCAAAATGGAAAAGGAAGAACATATTCAAGCTTCCATGAAGCTATAGGACAAGGTGAATAAGAGGAACAAAAATAAATCATATAGTTGAGAAATGTGCTGGAGAAGGTTTTCAAATACTACTCTTGCTTGTATCTACTAGTTCCATTACACAGTTTAAAATTTGGCCAAATTTTTAAAGTATTTGTTAAACAGTTCCTGCATCTGACATATGTTTCCAGGATACTTCTGACATTGATATGAGAGATTATAAAACATTTAGAAATGAAAATGTTACTCTCCAACAAAAAACAACACTCTAACTTCCAAGCTTCTTCTACATTCACAAGATGGAAAAACATTTGGAAAATAGTAGCTCTTGGTTTTAAAATGTTCAAATAATATACTTTAAAACAAACACAAAAAGCATAATTGTTCAAGGCAAGGAGGAGACAAGCCTAAATAAAATAAGATCCTAAAATTTACTCTAGGAATCATTATTTTTTCTTTGCAATCTCAATCCTATTTACTCCATAACAAGTAAACTGTTTTATCCCTTCAGCTGGGAAGGACAATTTTTACTACCAAGGTGATGACAGTACCACTGCAGTGCTCACCCAGTAAGAAATGCATGAATATGAAGTGGCATCAACTCTATCAAATGAACTGTACGCAAGAACTGCTTTGCAATGCATTAATTTAGGAACTCAGCTGAGAGGCTCCTACTATATCTAGCTGATCTAAACTTGAGCTCATGATAACACTGCACAAAGCTATGGTAAATAAAAGTGATAGGTAACGCCAATAGAACAATCCCACTGACAACACACACTCCTCCAAGAATTCTTCCAGGCACCGTGATAGGATACATATCTCCATAGCCAACTGTAGTCATAGAGATAATCACCCACCAGCAGGCAGCGGGGATGCTGGCGAAGTCCTTGTTGGATGTTTCCAGGTCCAACCCATGTTCAAGAAGCTGAGAAAGTGCACTAAAGATTGCCATGGCAACACAAATGAAGACAAGTAACATAACCATCTCTCGGTAACATCGTTTGAGAGTCAAACCAAGTGTCTGAAGACCAATGAAGTGACGGGCAAGTTTAATCACCCAAAAAATCCTCATCATTCTAAGAACCCTCAAGGTGACTCCAGCCCTCTGGAGTTGAGAGTTCTCACCCGTAAACACTGTCATTAACACGGAGATGTAATACGGCGTGATTGCCAGTAAATCAATGATGTTCAGGGGTCTCTTGACAAACTCACACTTGTTTTTGGAGACGATGAACCTCACGATGCACTCTGCAGTGAACCAACCTATGCAGATAGCTTCAATTATCCTGTCAAGAGAACAAAAGAGGAATTGATCATTTTATTTTTAAGCATTTTAATAGCTCAGATTTCTTCAGATAGTACTACACTGACATACTTATTCAGTTACTTATCCAGAAAACATAAAGAACAGACAGTGTTACTGACATCATCAGACCCACTGGGATGCAATAGAACAACAGATCTTTGAACAAATGAAAACTGAACTTGATAAAGTTCTTACTTATACACGGCATGTAATACTATTGAAAAGACATTTGTTTGCTTGTCACTAATACTTCAAAAAAAAAAAAAAAGAACCTATCTCTTATTTAGTGATTTGAAACTAACTTATACTCAGCTTGCTCTGCTTACCTATGAAACACTCAGAGATGACAGTGGTTCTTATTGCGATATAAGTTATTAGGTGGATCAGAAGGATTCGGTTTCTACAGACAGTGGGCATACCCAATTGATTTGTTTCTAGGTAAATAGGAGTGATCTCAAGATCATTTCCTAAAAATATTACTGTATTTTTTTCCTATAGGCTTGTGTGGGAGACACTGATCTGAGCCTGCCTTCTGGACTTTGCAGGAGGGCCAGTGCCCTCACCAGGAGAGTGCCAGCTCGTGACCATCCTCATCATAAACGTCACAGTGGGGAAAAAAGCTGAGGATTCCTGAACTAGAGCAAAATAATCACTGGGATTTTCCCAAAGACCCAACCATTTTGTTTGTTTTCCACAGCTATTTTTATGCAATTGTATATTTTTATAATATGAGGCCACATTTTACCTAGAGCAATACCAACCTTTCCACATCACAGCCTTGCCCCACACTCCCCAAGGCTGAAGAATTAAGTCTCAGCACATGCATGAGCTGGGAAGCCCTCATCCAGAGTGAGAGGTAACTCTGAAATAATTTTTTTTTCTTTTTTTGCTTTTATGGAAGTTCCCAGGCTAGGGGTCGAATCGGAGCCACAGCAATGCCAGATCTGAGCCACACCTGCAACCTACACCACAGCTCATAGCAACGTCGGATCCTTAACCCACTGAGCAAGGCCAGGGATCAAACCCGCATCCTCAGGGATACTAGTCGGATTCATTTCCACTGAGCCACAATGGGAACTCCTGAAATAATTGTTACTTTTAAAACGCAAATGAAAAGTTAGCATTATTGGGAGTTCCCGTCGTGGCGCAGTGGTTAACGAATCTGACTAGGAACCATGAGGTTGCGGGTTCAATCCCTGCCCTTGCTCAGTGGATTAACGATCTGGCGATGCTGTGAGCTGTGGTGTAGGTCTCAGACGCGGCTCGGATCCTGCGTTGCTGTGGCTCTGGGGTAGGCTGGCAGCTACAGCTCCGATTCGACCCGTAGCCTGGGAACCTCCATATGCCACGGGAGCGGCCCAAGATATGACAAAAAAAGACAAAAAAAAAAAGTTAGCATTATTATTATACCATCATTCATTTTCCTCCACATATTTCTGTCTTACTATTGACCTAGACCCAAACATCAGAAGCACAATGGAGAGACAAGAAAGTGGAGCTGCTGGGATGGTAAGGCCTGTGGGGCCACATTTTGAAAAGAAATTACGCAAAGTGCATTGCACAGACCACCCACCAATTGCACTGGATGTTACTCAGGGAAGTGAGTAAAATTAACCATGCTCACCTACTATAGAGGTTTCCAGGGCCATAAAGGTTAATTGTATTTATTTTTTGAATAGGTAGCACCATGGAGTTCCCACCGTAGCTCAGGGGAAACAAATCTGACTTGCATCCATGAATAAGTAGTACCTTCATATGATTTAAATTTAAAAGGTGAAGAAATTCTCACTCTCATCCTACTCCCAGCCACTCGGTTCCCCAGTTTCACTCCAGTCCCAATTGCTCAGGGTTCTGGTAAGAAGGGTGACAACCACTGACCACCAAGAAAGTGAGAACTTAAGTATATATATTTTTTGTCTTTTGTCTTTTTAGGGCCATACCTGCAGCATACGGAGGTTCCCAGGACAGGGGGTCTAATCAGAGCTGTTGCTGCCAGCCTACACCATAGCCACAGCAAAGCCAGATGAAAGCTGTGTCTGCGACCTACACCACAGCTCTCAGCAACACTGGATCCTTAACCCACTGAGCGAGGCCAGGGATCGAACCTGCAACCTCATGGTTCCTAGTCGGATTTGTTTCTTCTGCGCCAAGATGGGAACTTCAGAACTTAAGTATACTAATTTCTTGCAGCTGCTGTAAAAAATTACCACAAACTTGGTGGCTTAAGACAACAGAAATTTATTTTTTTTCACAGTTCCAGAGGTCAGAAGTGAAAAATCATTATCATTGGACCAAAATCAAGTGTTAGAAGGGCCCCGGTTCCTTTGGAGGCTCTTGGGAAGAAGCCATGCCTTGCCTCTTCTAGATTCAGGTGGCTGTTGCCATTCCTTGGCTTAAAGCCACATCACTCTTATTTCTTCCTCTGTGGTCACTGTATCAAATATTCCTCTGCTTCCATCTTATAAAGATGAATGCATTCCATCTTCTCATCTTGTAAGGATTAGAGCTCCTGGGGATAATCCCAGATAATCCTCCATCTCAAGATCCTTGATTTAGTCACATGGGCAAGATCCCATCTGAAATATAAGGTAAAATCCAACTGGTTCCCAGGGATTAGGACCTGATCTTTTGCAGGGAGAATGGGATTACTTTTCAGCCCACACACACAAACTAGCCAGGAAGAGAAAGTCTACAGTGAAAGTAAACTAACCTCCTGCCCAGTGAGGGAGGTCAATAGATGAAGTCACGGCTGCCCCTGTATTTCTCTACTGTATTATCTGCCACTCTGCTCAGAGACCCCATTACTCTGTGTTTGGTAGCTGCTTCTCTGTCCCCACCAGGCTATCGGTAAAAGCTGCTGCTGTAATGGCTTCTATGAACCTGGAGGCTTAGAAAACTGGGAAGGTAATGAAACTTGGTAGATCTAGAAAACAGGAGGCTGCATTTGTTCAATATGCAGGTTTTCTTTTCCTTTTTATAGCCACACCTATGGTAGAGGGAAGTTCCCAGCCTAGGAGTCGAATCAGAGTTGCAGCTGCCAGCCTACGCCACAGCCACATAAACACTGGATCTGAGCTGCATCTTTCAACCTACACTGCAGCTTGCAGCAAGGCAGTGGGATCCTTAACCCACTGAGAGAGGCCAGGGATCGAACCCACATCCTCACAGATAACATCCAGTTCTTAACCTGCAAAGCCACATTAGGAACTCCTCAATATGCAGTTTTAATAAGCATAATGCCATGTACTCCCCTCTCTCTGATAATACTCATCAAATATTCCATATGTTACCCCAATATTCCCAGTCACTTGCCATTAGGCAGGGTCACATGACCAGTTCTAACCAAAGAACTACCAGCCAAAATGACTAGAGTTCTAGGTAGAGGCATCAAAGGGTAGTATGAATTCACTTCCGTGGCAACGCAGAAGGCATATATCCTAAAAGGCTCCAAGATGGTGGGGTCCCAGCCCAAGTCCCTAAGGATCTATGCAAACACATACATTCCCCACCCTGACTCCGGACATGATATGTGAACAATCAGTAAATTGTTGTGTTAAGCCACCAAGATTTCTAAGTCGGAGTTCCTGCCATGGCTCCGTGGTTAATGAATCCGACTAGGAACCATGAGTTTGTGGGTCTGATCCCTGGCCTTGCTCAGTGGGTTAAGGATCTGGCATTGTTGTGTCCTGTGGTATGGGTCGCAGATGTGGCTCGGATCCCGCATTGCTATGGCTCTGGTGTAGGCTGGCGGCAACAACTGGATTAGACCCCTAGCCTGGGGACCATATTCCACAGGTGCGGCCCTAGAAGAGACAAAAAGACAAAAAAAAAAAAAAAAAGAAAAAAAAAAAGATTTCTAAGTCAGTTGCTAATAACTTAGGTAATAAACTGGTAAATATGTAAGATGCACACTCAAAAGGAGTTGCAGAGCACAAAGCAGTCAGAGTGACAGTTTTCTTAGATGGGCTGTGGCTACCAGTTTCCCAGGTGTGGTTACTCTGTCTCTTCTCTAGCCAGACATGAGCAAGAGCATTGGACCTGAGACTGAAGACCAGAGACCTGATGCTGTTCCCACTCTCATCTTCGAAGGGCTCTCCCAGCAATAGCATCCTAAGATTCTATTAAATTAAGAAGAGTAAAAATTTTAATTGTGCCCAAAACACCAGAACATTTTCAGCTAATTACTTCCACCAGCAGCCAAACTGTTCAGATTAAAAAGGAGGAAATCCAAATGATGCGAAATAATCTCTCAGAAAGGGAATTTCAAAGAAGGAAGCTTATCTGTAATGAGGCCCACTGGGCTCTTCCTGCCCACCCCTCACGTCAGACACAGTCTCTCCAGAATGCCACACGAATGGCAAGAATCAGTGAGAAGCCCCAGGCATCCCTCTTTCACCTAGGACTCTGCCAAGGCAGTCTCCAACAACAACATCACTAAGCCTGCCAAAATCCCCATGTTTCCAACTGGCACTCTCGCCAATGCCAGCTACGGCAAGTGCTGGAAAATGAAGTACAGTTTTACTGAGCATTACAGCAAATAACTGGGTACTACGAGGGCTACTTCTATAAAAAAACAAATTGGAAAAAAGAACAGAAGAAGATATTGAAGGATACCAGAATCTTTGAAGCCCATTCTGATTTCCTCTGAGGCTCGAACATATAGAAGTTTGAATTCACAGCTAAAAATATATTTCCCACTTATTGAGACCTTTCTGTTGGGCATGGTGCTAAGCACTTTAACCCTTTTCAAGAACTCCATGAACTGTGTATTTCTCCTAATATCTCCATTTTACAGATGACAAAACTGAGGCTGAAAAGTTAAAATCTCCTCCAAGATCACACAACTAAGAAACTGCAGTGGCATGGGTAATAAAACCAAATCTAAGAGGCTTTGAAGCATTAAGGAACATCTAAAAATGCTAATGATTTTTGTGACAATGTTCACTGTTAATATTAAATGACGTGTCAATCTCTTGGTCTCCATGGTTTATGTGTCAGAGCAGTATTTTTCATACTGCTGGTTCTTAACTCGTTAATGGATCAAAATTGATGGAGTTTTTTTTTTTTTTTTTTTTTTTTTTTTTTTTTTTTTTTTTTTTTTTTTTTTTTTTTTTTTTTTTTTTTTTTTTTTTTTTTTTGTCTTTTGTTGTTGTTGTTGTTGTTGCTATTTCTTGGGCCGCTCCCGCGGCATATGGAGGTTCCCAGGCTAGGGGTCCAATTGGAGCTGTAGCCACCAGCCTACGCCAGAGCCACAGCAACGCGGGATCCGAGCCACGTCTGCAACCTACACCACAGCTCACGGCAACGCCGGATCGTTAACCCACTGAGCAAGGGCAGGGACCGAACCCGCAACCTCATGGTTCCTAGTCGGATTCGTTAACCACTGCGCCACGACGGGAACTCCTGATGGAGTTTTTTGAGAAATTCAACAGAAATATTAGAGCACATCAAAGCATAGTTTCATAAAACTTTTGTTTCAGTTACATAAAATTGTGTACTAAGTTACAATGGAAAATGTATTCCTTTCTGTAGGCATTGGAGGACCTCCAAAATTGCTGGCAATCATCAGTCATTCTAATTCCTCTAAATAATCCCTCATGTCAGAAGGCACTTCTGGGAATGACTCAGAGGTACAGAAACTGACTCCACAAGGGAACTAATGTTTTCAGTGCTAACTAGTTCTACCTCCATACCCTCCTACCCACAACTAGGACAGACATAACTGGGTGAGGTAAAGATCAGTCTCTATCGGTGCTATCTTATCTTTTTCTCTCAACATTTTATTATGATAAATTTCAGGAGTTCCCCATGTGGCACAGTAGAAACAAACCCAACTAGTATCCATGAGAATGTGGGTTCGATCCTTGGCCTCCATCACTGGATCAAGGATCCAGTGTTGCTGTGAGTTGTGGTGCAGCTGGCAGATGTGGCTTGGATCCCGAGTTGCTGTGGCTGTGGCATAGGCCAGCAGCTGTAGCTCTGATTTGACGTCTGGCCTGGGAACTCCATATGCCTCAGGTGTGGCCCTAAAGAGCAAAAAACAAAAACAAATGAAAAAACTCCTAGAAAACATAGAGGAAAAGCTTCAAGACATTGGACTTGGCTATGATTTCTTGGATACAACACCAAAAGCACAGAAAATGAAAGCAAAAATAGACAAAGGAGCCTACATCAAACTTAAAAGCTTTGGTACACCAAACAGAGTGAAAAAGCAACTTATAAAATGGAGGGAAATATGTGCAAATCATGTATCTGATAAGGGGTTGATATCCAGAATACATCTCAAAATCCTACAACTCAACAACAACAAAATGAAACAACCCAATTTAAAAATGACCAAAGGGCTTGCTTGCATAGACATTTTTCAAAGATGATATACAAATGGCCAACAAGGAGTTCCCGTTGTGGCTCAGCAGGTAAGGACACTATGTTGTCTCCAGGAGGATATGGGTTTGATCCCTAGTCTTGCTCAGTGGGTTAAGGATCCAGCGTTTCCACAAGCTGCAGCATAGGCTGCACTTGTGGCTTGGATCCAGCATTGCCATGGCTGTGGTATAGGCTATAGCTGAAGCACCAATTCTACCCCTAGCTTGGGAACTTCCATATGCTGCAGGTGTGGCCATAAAAAGAAAGAAAGAAAAAAAAAAAAAAAAAAAAACAACCCAAAAAACAAATGGCCAACAAGCATCTGAAAAGATGCTCAAGAAGTTCCTATCATGGCTCAGCAGAAACGAATCTGACTAGGATCCATGAGGACACAGGTTCCATCCCTGGCCTCACTCAGTGGGTTAAGGATCCAGCGTTGCTATGAGCTGTGGTGTAGGTTTCAGATGAGATGGGATCTGGCTTTGCTGTGGGTGTGTAGAAGGCCAGGGGCTACAGCTCCCATTCGATCCCTAGCCTGGGGGAACTTCGATGTGCCACAGGTGTGGCCCTAAAAAGAAAGAAGGAAAAAGAAAAAAGAAGTATGTCCAACATCACAATCATCTGAGAAATGCAAATCAAAGCCATCAAAAGGTATCACCTCACACCCACTATTAGAAACAAAATCCAGAAAACAAGTGTTGATGAGAATGTGGTAAAACTGAAATCTCTGCGCACTTTTGGTACGGCTGTAAAATGGTACAGCAGCTATGAAAAACAGTAGGGAGGTTCCTCAGAAAGTTAAAAATAAACTTTCATGTGATCCAGCCATCCCACCTATGGGTATATATTCAAAAGAACTAAAGCAGGCTCTCAAAGAGATATTTACACACCTGTGTTCACAGAAGCACTATTCACAACAGCCAACAGGTGGAAGCAACCCAAATGCCCATTGATGGATAAATCAATAAATAGAATGAGTTACATAGTCTTACAATGGAATATTATTCAGTCTTACAAAGGAAGGAAATCCTTTCACATGTTAAAAAATGGATGAAGCATCAGGACATTATGCTGAGTGAAATAAAACCAATCATAAACACACAAAAAAGACAAATACTGTATGATTCCACCTAGGTGAGGTATCCAAAGTAGTCAAATTCAGAGAAACAGTAGGATGGTGGTTATCAGGGGCAAAGGGAAGAGGAAAAAGAGAAGCTGTTTAATGGGTATTTTCCCTAATATCTCCTTATTACAGATTACAAAATTGAGGTTGAAAAGTTAAAACATCTTTTTCAAGATCACAAGTGAAACTACAGTGGCATAGGCAATAAAACCTGGATCCATTGGGCTTTGAAGCACTAAGCAACATTTGAAATGCTAATGATTTCTAGGACAATATTCATTGTTAATATTAAATGACATACGTCAATCTCTTAGACTCCATGGTTTATGTGTTAGAGCAGCATTTTTCTTTCTTTTTTTTTTTTTTTTTTTTTTTCTATTTCTTGGGCCACTCCCACGGCATATGGAGGTTCCCAGGCTAGGGGTCGAATTGGAGCTGTAGCTGCCGGCCTACGCCAGAGCCACAGCAACATGGGATCCGAGCCGAGTCTGCAACCTACACCACAGCTCACAGCAACGCCGGATCATTAACCCACTGAGCAAGTGCAGGGACCGAACCCGCAACCTCATGGTTCCTAATCGGATTTGTTAACCACTGCACCACGATGGGAACTCCATAGAGCAGCATTTTTCATACTTGTCATACCTAATGCAGTTTCAGATTCATAAGATAGTAAATTTTATGTCATGTATTTTTTGCCACAATAAAAAAAAAAAAAAGAATAAAAAAGAGGGTTCCCGTCATGGCTCAGCGGTAATGAACCCAACCAGGATCCATGAGGATGAGGGTTGGATCCCCGGCCTTGCTCGGTAGGTTAAGGATCTAATGTTGTGGTGAGCTGTAGTGTAGGTTGAAGACGGGGCTCGGATCTGGCATTGCTGTGGCATAGGCCTGTTACTATAGCTCTGATTCGACTCCCTATGCCATGGGTTCGGCCCTAAAAAGAATTCCCCGCCCACCAAAAAAAAAAAAAGAAAAAAGAAAAGAAGGCAGTGGTATTTGAATCCATGCTCTCAAAGAGACTGGAGCCTTTTTTTTTTAATGGTCACACCTGGGGCCAGGGATTGAATTCAATCCACAGCTAAGACCTACACCACAGCTGTGGCAATGCCAGATCCTTTAACCTACTGCACCAAGCTGGGGATTGAACCTGCATCTCCGCAGCAACGTGAGTCACTGCAGAGACCAGAGCCTTAACCTGGACCCTTACACCATGCAGCCATGCTACCCACTGGGTCAAGGGGGAAAAAATGGTACAGATCCTGCCACTAAAGTATTGAATTATATTCTACTTAACTGCAGAAGGATTTAAAGTGATTGTTCTTGTCATCTGCACCAGACAGAGCCTGATTAAAATTCAATATTACAGAGACAATTACGAAGATTAAAATATAAAAAGCCGAAGACTGAATATTTTTACTGGATAGCTGACTGGAAAAAGCTAAATGAATGACACAAACATATGACAGTACAGAAACCATCTGTAATAGTTATTATATACATGTTATATATATTATACACATAATATATGTATACATATAAACATTATATAAGTAAATGAAATTATACTTAAGTACCATATCACAATGATTAAGAAAAGGCTACATGAACTCAAACCTCATCAACCGTTTCTTTCTAAACTGGAACAGAATTTTATTTTTATTTATTTTTTTTTTGGCTGTGCCTGTGGCATGTGGAAGTTCTTGGGCCAGGAACTGAACCCATGCCACAGCTGTAACCTGAACCACTGCACTGACAATGCCAGATCCTGAACCCGCTGCACCACAAGAGAACTCCCTAGAATAGGATTTTAGGATTCAGCTTTACAGTTTGTGTGGGGGACAATGATATAAGTTCCTCGAAGATACACATATGTTGACATAAAGGTATAGGATAAATGATAAGAGACTAAGGAGTTCTTCTGTGGCTCAGCGGGTTGAGGATCTGGTGCTGTCATTGCTATGGCATGGATTTGATCCCTGGCCCAGGCACAACCAAAAAGAAAAAAGGAAAAAAAAAAATATATATATATATAGACTTAGATTATTTTTTAACCAAAATAAAAATATGTCCTCCAATTGTATGGGAAACTGTACAACATAGGGGAGAAGACAGGAGGATCTTGAAGCTTGCAACCCTTCTCCACTAGCAACTTCCTATGAAACCATGGGTAAGCCTTTTAATCTTTCTGAACTTTCCTCAATGGTTAAATGATGAGAATAATAATAGGATTACCTCTCAGGTTATCGTAAGAATTAAATGAAATAATATGAAATAACGGTAAGTGTTCAATAAATTGTGTCTAAAATTATTATTAGGAGTTCCCATTGTGGTGCAGCGGAAAATGAATCTGACTAGGAACCATGAAGTTTCGGGTTTGATCCCTGGCCCTGCCCAGTGGGTTAAGGATCCAGTGTTGTGGTGAGCTGTGGTGTAGGCTGCAGACACACCTCAGATCCCACGTTACTGTGGCTGTGGCATAGGCGCGAGGCTACAGCTCTGATTAGACCCCTAGCCTGGGAACTTCCATATGCCACAGGTGTGGCCCTAGAAAAGACAAAAAAAAAAAAAAAAGACAAAAAAAAGGATAAAAAATATATAAACATCTGTCCATAGGAGATCGATTATATAAATGTATTTCCCAAAGTTATTAGGTTGACTCATATGAAATTAACGTTGGAAATATTAGTACTCTACCTTGTACCATGTAGCCACGAAAAGGAATGAGGTACGTTACTGTACTTGGATGTGAAACGGTCTTCATATACAGGTACAGAACAGTACATACATTATGCTCTAATTGTGTGCATGTATACGTGTGCACATGTGTGTGTTAGAAGGATACTCAAAAAACTGTTAATAGCAGTTGCTGTCACTAGGGAGGGAGCCCGATGCAGGATGGAAACTCGCTTTTTTGCTTTACTGCCTTTTGTACTGTTAAATGACTTACCATGTGCACACATTACTTTTCCAATTAAAAGTTTTTAAGAAAAAGTTTAAAGCATACCCAACTAGAAAAGCAATCACCATGGCGGAGTTGTCAGTGGCTTGAATCAACCAGCACACCCCCGAGTGTGGCACAAAAAGAAAAACTGCACCCTTCCTAGCCTAAGCTTTCAGACTTAAACATATGGGGCATTTTCAGTCATAATTCCAACAGGTATGAACGTGCAATGATACATGGTGTAATAAAACTTCCCAACAAACTGCACATCAATGTCCACCACCTCACCTACATTCTCGTTCATGTCCTTACAAGTTCAGTGGGAAGAAGAATGGCAGGATTTATAAAACAAACAAAAAGCTTGATACTTTCTTATGTACTTTAATTACTATACAGGGGAAAAAAATAATCCATTCATTCATAACTTTTTATCTACCACTCTAGATCAATAATGAGAATAAACAAAAACACATACTAAGCACTTACTCAAGTACCAAGTATTTTTCTATAAATTTACACCTATTAACTCATTTAATTCTCACAACTGAATACAACAGATTTGGTTATTTTCTTTTCTTTTTTTTTTTTTTTTTGTCTTTTTGCTATTTCTTGGGCCACTCCCGCGGCATATGGAGGTTCCCAGGCTAGGGGTCCAATCGGAGCTGTAGCCACCGGCCTATGCCAGAGCCACGGCAACAAGGGATCCGAGCCGAGTCTGCAACCTTCACCACAGCTCACGGCAACGCCGGATCGTTAACCCACTGAGCAAGGGCAGGGACCGAACCCGCAACCTCATGGTTCCTAGTCGGATTCGTTAACCACAGCGCCACAATGGGAACTCCAGATTTGGTTATTTTCCCCACCTATAAATGAGGAAACTGAAGAAAAAATAAGTCACTTGCTCATGTCACACATCTAATAAATGGCAGATAAATAATATGTACTCATTGATTATGTAACAAATTGAATCCTGGCGGGATTTATGGATTTCCTTGTAGCCATAATTAACATACACATTATTTTATGTTCCTCACTTGATACTACTTTGTTTACTCATGCCTATATTTGGATGGTATTTCTCTAGGATATGTGGCAGGATGAAGATATGGATCACCAGAAAGGTCACTCTTCCAACACTAGGGATTGGCTACAGAAGGCGTGAATTGCCTCAGGAGGTTTTAAAGGGCTACTATTATTATAGTGGATTTCTTCTACCGTAACCACTTCCCCTGAAATTTTCCTTGCTCTTTTCACTTCCCCCTTGGGAAACAACAAGAAAAAAGCAAACGACCCAATGGAAAAATGGGCAGAAGACTTAAGTAGACCTTTCTCCAAAGAGAACACATGGATAGTCAGCAGGCATATGAAAAAAGATGCTCAACATCACTAATTATTAGAGAAATGCAAATCGAAACTACAATGAGGAGTTCCCGTTGTGGCGCAGTGGTTAACGAATCCAACTAGGAACCATGAGGTTGCGGGTTTGGTCCCTGCCCTTGCTCAGTGGGTTAACGATCCGGCGTTGCCGTGAGCTGTGGTGTAGGTTGCAGACGTGGCTCGGATCCCGAGTTGCTGTGGCTCTGGTGTAGGCCAGTGGCTACAGCTCCAACTCGACCCCTAGCCTGGGAACCTCCATATGCTGCAGGAGCAGCCCAAAGAAATAGCAAAAAAAGACCAAAAAAAAAAAAAAAAGAAACTACAATGAGGGGGTTCCCATCCTGGCTCAGTGGTAACGAACCTATCTAGTATCTATAAGGATGCGGGTTCGATCCCTGGCCTTGAACAGTGGGTTAAAGATCCAGCACTGCTGTGAGCTATGGTATAAGTTGCTGACATGGCTAGAAGCCCATGTTGCTATGGCTGTGGTGTAGGTGGCAGCTACAGCTCTGATTCGACCCTTAGCCAGGGAACTTCCATATGCTGGGAGTGTGGCCCTAAAACAGGCAAAAAAAAAAAAAAAAAAAAAGTTAAAAAAAATAATTTAAAAAGATTGAACTCAGCCTAAAAAAGGAATGTACAACTTAGTGAAAGGAAAAATACATCCTCCACAACAACAACCTTGCCCATATAAACTCAAAGGTAAAATGTAGAAAGTGACAAATGCTATGATCAACATACATGAAGTTTAGAAGAAAGCAGAATTCCCCTGTGGCACAGCAGATTAAGGATCTGGCATTGCTGCAGCTGTGGTACAGGTCGCAGCTCTGGCTCAGATTCGATCCCTGGCCCACAAACTTCCATATGCCAAAAAAGAAAAAAAATTTTTTCAGAAGAAAGTAAGTTTTCCTTCACCTGGGGTATTAGGGAAGGCTTCTTTGAGAAAGCGGTGATTTAATTCGTCACGGAAAGCCCAGCACAAGCAAAGTGCTGGGTAAATTTGGAGAAATGAAAATAATTACATTAAAAAAAAATCCAAAAGCAAGTGATAAAGATACAAAGGTAAACTGAAGCCTGAAGTTTATTTGATGGCAATAATCATGGGTATCATTTATTGAAATGACTGCTATGAGGCTGTTTCTTTAGATATATCATATCACATTTATCAGAAAAGGCGCCAGGTTATCAACTTGCTAACAGTGATTATCCCAAGAAATAGAGGCAGACTGGCAGGAAGATGATTGTAAAAGTTAAGAATCGATTTTTATTTTTTGCCATAAACATCTATCAAGAGTTGAACTGTTTACACTTGGAATATATTCGACTGTTAACTATGTGATTCTTGAAATAAATAACTTTTAAGGATATATTATTATTACTCTGCAGGGTCCACAAACTGATCATAACTATTGTATTACCCCGATTTTATAGATAAGAAAACAAGTTGCAAGCTAAGTCAGTGGCCTAGCTGAGGTGATAGGTTTGCCACATGGACATTCCTGCTGTGGGAGAGACTGAAAACAGGAGGACTGGTTATGGGACTACTAAAATATCCAAAAACAAAAATAAAGGCCAGAAACCAAGCAGTGACAGTATAACAGGGAGAGGAGAGGCCAGGTCAGAAAGGCACAGGTGCAGAAAAGCACTAGAGCTCAGAGAACAAGGAGCCTCCCTGGGCTGCAAAGTGAGAGGAGCACTGGGAAGAGGGGGTGTCTGTAGGACTTATGGTTGGAAGCCTGATGGCAACGCTAAAGTCTTATGGGAAAGTTGATGGATTTCCAAAGTTCAGTTACAGCTTTAAAGGCAAAGGGAACTCATTAAAGTTTGGCAACAGGTAGATTCATTCATTGAATAAGCATTTTTTTAAGAGGTTACTATGGGCTGGGCGTGTTGCCAGGCCCATGAGCTGGGGAGAGGCCAAGTGTACTGCAGGAATATGCATCAGGCGGGAGTTTATGGGATGACTGGAGGGTGCAAACAGTCAGGAGGCTATGACACAGGCCAGAGAAGTGGAAGGTCCAGATCAACAGCAGATGATGGGAATAAAATGAAATGAAGTGAAATGACATGGGATAGATGGCAGAAGCCTTCAACACGACCCTGCCTCTGGCTGGCTGTGAAAGGCACAGTGATGTGAACAGACGCCCAGACCTCAGCAGACCTTCATCTCCACCCTGGATCTCAGAGAGATGTGTTGGTCAGAGGAAACCAAGCAGAGGCCCCAAGGTCATCCCTAAACTAAAAGGCAGGTAAAGAAGAGAAAAACCACCCAAATATATCTTATTACAAGAGATGGCTCCTCTGAACCAGTCTCCTAATTCTCCTAACAGATGTAAAGTCAGAAATCCTCTTTCCAGAGCTAAATTATGTAAAGCATTTCACCAACACCATGCTTCACTGTTTGTGTTCATTCCCCATTAATCGAGGACTTGGCTCTGGGCCGACTCGGAGAAGAAACCGTCCACATTTGAGGCGTGTGCCTCAACGGATGCTCTCAAAGTCAGGAACACCAGGTAAACTTCTCTTCACCAGATGCTGAAAAATATGTTTTCTAGTAAACCACCCTGTTCTAAGTGGACATATACATACATATGGACAACCCCAAATCTGTGGTTCTGGCTCTCACTACTAAAAATCTTCCCAAGGACAGGATTAAGACAGCAGAGTAGAAGGACTGGAGTTCACCTTCTCTCTTGGGAACAACAAAATTACAACCAACTGCTGAACAGCCTTCGAAAAAATGGACTGGAAACTATGAAAAAAGATATCCTAGTCCAAAAGACAAATAGGAGGCCATATCATGATGGTAAGAGGGGAGATTATGTGATAGAAGAAACCCCACCCCTGCCAGGTGGGCGGCCCACAGACTGGAAAGTAACTTTATCGAAAAGGCTCATCCATGGGAGCAAGAGTTCTGAGTCCCATGTCAGGTTCCCAAGCCTGGGGACATGGCACTGGGAGGAGGAGCCCCTGGAGCATTTGGTGTTGAGGGACAGTGGGGCTTGTGTGCAGGAGCTCCTTGGGACTGGGGAAAACACACACTCCATTCTTGAGAGGTGCACACAGGCTTTCATGTGCACTGGGTACCAGGGCAAAGTAGAGACTCCCTAGGAGTCTGGGTAAGACCTGCCTGAAGTTCTTGGAGGATCTCCTGAGAAAACAGGGTGTGATTGTGGCTTATTGTGGGGGAAGGACATTGTAGGCAAAGGTCTCAGGAATAATCATCAGTGTGAACTCCTCTAGAGGTGGACATTTTGGAAAAAAATACCCGACTCATCAGGGCTGAGAAGCCCCAGGCCAAACAACAAACCAGGTGGGAACGCAGACACACCCATCAGCAAACAAGGGGCCTAAAGCCCCCCCCCAACACAGCCACCTCTAATCAAACCCAGAGACAAAGCCCCAACCACCAGAAGGATAGGAATCAGCTCCACCTACCAGTGGGCAGGCACCAGTCCCTCCCATCAGGAAGACTGCAGCAAACCCTCATATCAACTTCACCCACCTGCTGGAGGCAGGGGGAGACGTCAGAAGCAAGAGAGGCTACAACCCTACTGTCTGCAAAAAGGAGATCACGCTAGAAGTCTACACAAAATGAAAAGGTAGAGAATTATGACTCAGATAAGCAAACAAGAAAAAACCAGAAAAACAGCTAAGCAGTCTGGATATTACCAACCTCTATGAAAAAGACTTTAGACTAACGATAGTAAAGATGATTGAAGATCTTGGAAATAAACTGGAGGCAAAGACTGATAAATTATAAGAAACACTGAACAAAGAAACAGAAAATGTAAAGATTAAGCAAGCAGAGATGCAAAACACAGTAACTGAAATAAAAAATTCACTAGAAGGAACCAAAAGCAGAATACAGGAGGCAGAAGAAAGAATAAGTGAGGTGGAAGACAGACCAGTGGAAATCACTGACATGGAACAGAAAAAAGACTGAAAAGAAATGAAGACAGTCTAAGAGAACTCTGGGGCAACATTAAACATACCAATATACATGGGGTGCCCGAAGGAGAAGGGAGAAAGGGCCAGAGAAAATATTTGAAGAGATAATAGCCAAAAACTTCCCTAACATAGGGAAAGAATCACTCCCTCAAGTCCAGGAAGCACAACGAGTACCATATAAAATAAACCCAAGGAGGAACACCCTGAGACACATATTAATCAAACTGACACAAATTAAAGATAAAGAGAAAATACTGAGAGCAGCTAGGGAAAATAAACACATAACATACAAGGGACCCCTGATAAGATTATCAGCTGATTTTTAGCTAACTCAAGGCAGGCAGAAGGGAGTGGCATGATATACTTAAAGTGATGAAAGGAAAAAACCTTCAACAAAGATTACTCTATCCAGCAAGGTTCTCATGCAGATTTGAAGGAGAATCAAAAGCTTTATAGGCAGCTAAGAGAACTCAGCACCACTAAACCAGCTTTACAACAAATTCTAAAGAAACTTCTCTAGGTGGAAAAGAAAAGACCACAGCTAGAAATAATTATGAACAAGACTCACCAGTGAAGGCATACATATAGTAAAGATAGGAAATTATCCACACACAAATATGCTACAAAACCAGAAATTATGAGATGAGAAGGGTACAAATGCAGGATACTGGAGATGGCTTTACAATTAAGAGTTCAACAACTTAAAACAACCTTGTATATAGACTCCTTTTCAAAACTTCATGGTGGAGTTCCTGTTGTGGCACAGCAGAAACAAATCTGACTAGGAACTATGAGGTTTCAGGTTCAATCCCTGGCCTTGCTCAGTGGGTTAAGGATCCAGTGTTGCCATGAGCTGTGGTGTAGGTCACAGACGCGGCTCGGATCCCACGTTGCTGTGGCTGTGGTGTAGGCCGGTGGCTATAGCTCCAATTCGACCCCTAGCCTGGGACCCTCCATATGCCGCAGGAGCGGCCCCAGAAAAGGCAAAAAAACAAAAAACACCCATACATATGCTGGCTTCAAGAGACCCACATCAGTTCTAGGGACACGTACAAATTGAAAGTGAGAGGATGGAAGAAAATATTCCATGCAAATGGAAATCAAAAGCAAGCTGGAGTAGCAATACGCATATCACACAAAACAGACCTTAAAAAACATAAGAGACAAAGGACATTACATAAATAATCAAAGGATCAATCCAAGAAGGTATAACAATTGTAAATATATATGAACCCAACATAGGATCACCTCAATATATAAGGCAACCTTAAAAGGAGAAATTGACGATAACACAGTAATAACAGGGGATTTTAACACCCCATTTATAGCAATGGACAGATAATCCAGACAGAAAATCAACAAGGAAACACAGGCCCCAAATGAAGCATCAGACCAGATGGACTTAATAGATATTTACAGGACATTCCATCCAAAAGCAGCAGAATACACATTCTTCTCAAGTGCACATGGAACATTCTCTAGGATTGACCACATTCTGGGCCACAAATCAAGACTCAGTAACTTTAAGAAAATTGAAATCATATCATGTGTCTTTTCTGACCACAACACTATATGACTAGAAATCAACAAGGAAAAAAAACTGCAAAAAAAAAACCCACAAACACGTGGAGACTAAACAACATGCTACTAAACCAATGAATCACTGAAGAAATCAAAGAGGAAATTTAAAAATATATAGAAGCAAATGACAACAAAGACACAACAATCCAAAATCTATGGGATGCAGCAAAAGCAGTTCTAAGAGGAAAGTTTACAGCAATACAAGCCTGCCTCAGGGAACAAGAAAAAGCTCAAATAAAAAACCTATGTTTACACCTAAAGCAACTAAAGAAAGAACAGACAAAATCCAAAGTTAGCAGAAAGAAAGAAATCATAAAGATCAGAGCAAAAATAAATGATATAGAAACTAAGAAAACCATAGAAAAGATCAATGAAACTAAAAGCTGGTCCTTTGAAAAGATCAACAAAACTGATAAACCCTTAGCCAGACTCATAAAGAAAAAAGAGAGAGGACTCAAATCAATAAAATTAGAAATGAAAAAGAAGTGACAAACAACATCAAAGAAATATGAAGGATCATAAGAGACTACTATAAGCAACTATACACCAGTAAGATGGACAACCTAGAAGAAATGGACAAATTCTTAGAAAAGTACAACCTTCCAAGACTACTAAACCGAGTTGAAATAGAAAAGATGAACAGACCAATAAAAAGTATTGACATAGAAGCTGTAGTTAAAAAACTTCCAAACAAAAGTCCAGGACCAAATGGCTTCACAGGTGAAGAATTTTAGAGAAGAATTAATACCTATCCTTCTGAAACTATTCCCAAAAAACTGCAGAGGAAGAAACACTCCCAAACTCATTCTATGAGGCCACCATCTCCCTGATACCAAAACCAGACAAAGATACCACAAAAAAAGAAAATTACAGGCCAATATCACTGATGAACACGGATGCAAAAATCCTCAACACAATACTAGTAAACTGAATCCAGCAATACATTAAAAGGATTGTATACCATGATCAAGTGGGTTTTATCCCAAGGAACCAAGGATTTTTCACTCTCCGCAAATCAATCAGTGTGATACACCACATTAACAAACTGAAAAATAAAAACCATACGATCCTCTCAATAGATGCAGAAAAAGCTTTGACAAAATTCAACAGCCATTTCTGATAAAAACCCTTCAGAAACTGGGCATAGAGAGAACCTGCCTCAACATAATGAAGGCCATATATGACAAACCCACAGCTAACATCATTCTCAACAGTGAAAAGCCGAAAGAATTCCTGCCAAGATCAGGAACAATACAAGGATGTCTGCTCTCACCACTACTATTCCACATAGTTTTGGAAGTCCTAGCCATGGCAATCAAAGAAAAAGAAATAAAAGGAATCCGAATTGGAAAGGAAGAAGTAAAACTATCACTGTTTGCAGATGACACGATACTATACTAGAAACCCTAAATACGCTACCAGAAAACTGTTAGAGCTCATCAGTGAATCTGGTAAAGTTGCAGGGATACAAAATTAATACACAGAAATCAACTGCACTTCTATATTCTAACAATGAAAGATCAGAAAGAGAAATTAGGGAAACAATCCCATTTACCATCATATCAAAAAGAATAAAATATCTAGGAATAAACCTACCTAAAGAGACAAAAGACCTGTACTCTGAAAACTGTAAGATGCTGACGAAAGAAATCAAAGCTGATACAAACAGATGAAAAGATACACTATGCTCTCACACTGGAAGAATCAACGTTGTCAATGACTATACTCCCCAAAGCAATTTACAGATTCAATGCAATCCCTATCAAATTACCATACTAGAACTAGAACAAAATATTTTAAAGTTTGCTTGGAAGCACAAAAGACCCAGAATAGCCAAAGCAATCCTGAGAAAGAAAAATGAAGCTGGAAGAATCAGGCTCCCTAGCTTCAGACTATACTACAAAGCTACGGTCATGAAAACGGTATGTTACTGCCATAAAAACAGAAACAGGGATCATTGGAACAGGATAGAAAGCCCAGAATTCAATGCATTTTAGTAGCCCTATGGTCAACTAATCTGTGACAAAGGTGGCAAGAATATACAGTGGAGAAAAGACAGTCCCTTCAGTAAGTAGTGTTGAGAAAACTGGACAGCTACATGTAAAAGAATGAAATCAGTACACTCCCTGACACCATATACAAAAATAAACTCGCAATGTATTAAAGACCTAAACATAAGACCGGATACTGTAAAACTTGTAGAGGAAAACATAGGCCGAACACTCTCTAACATAAACCACAGCAATATCTTCTCAGATCTACCTCCTAGCATAATAACAATAGAAACAAAGATAAACAAACAGGACCTAATTAAACTTAAGTTTTTGCACAGCAAAGGAAACCCTAAACAAAACAAAAAGACAACCCACAGAATGGGAGAAAATCTTTGGAAATGAGCCAACTGACAAGGGATTAATCTCCAAAATATATAATCACCTTCTGCAGCTCCATAGCAAAAAAACAAACAACCCCATCAAAAAATGGGCAAAAGGAGTTCCCGTCATGGCACAGTGGTTAACGAATTCGACTAGGAACCATGAGGTTGTGGGTTCCATCCCTGCCCTTGCTCAGTGGGTTAACGATCCAGCGCTGCCCTGAGCTGTGGTGTGGGTTGCAGATGTGGCTCAGATCCCACGTTGCTGTGGCTCTGGTGTAGGCTGGCAGCTCAGCTCCGATTAGACCCCTAGCCTGGGAACCTCCATATGCTGTGGGAGCAGCCCAAGAAATGCCAAAAAGACAAAAAAAAAAAAAAAAAAAAAAAAAAAAGGCAAAAGATCTAAACAGACAATTCTCCAAAGAAGACATACAGATGGCAAAAAACACATGAAAAGATGTTCAACATCACTAATTATTAGAGAAATGCAAATCAAAACTACTATGAGGTACCACCTTACACCAGCCAGAATGGCCATCATCAAAAAGTCTACAAATAACAAATGCTGGAGAGGGTGTAGAGAAAAGGGAACCCTCTTACACTGTTCGTAGGAATGTAAACTGGTGCCCACTATGGAAAACAGTATGGAAATTCCTCAAAAAACTAAAAATAGAATTACCATAGATTGATCCCACAATACAAGATTGATCCAGCAATCCCACTCCTGGGCATCTATCCAGAGAAAACTGTAATTCAAAAAGATACATTTACCCCAATGTTCACTGCAGCACATAGAAACAACCTAAATGACTATGACAGAGGAGTGGATAAAGATGTGGTACATATATATACACAATGAATATTACTCAGCCATTAAAAGGAATGAAATAATGGCACTTGGAGCAACATGGAAAGATCTACAAATTACGTGGTTACTCAGACAGTGAGACACAAACATCATACTCCATCAGTTATGTGTGGAATCTCAAAAAAGGATACAATGAACTTCTTTGCAGAACAGAAACTGCCTCACAGACTTTGAAAAACTTATGGTTACCAAAGGAGACAGGTTGAGGGTGGAGAGAGGGATGGGCTGGGGTTTGGGATGGAAACATTGTAAAATTAGGTTGTGATGATAGTTGTACAACTATAAATATAAAAAAAATTCATTGAATTAAAAAAAGTTACCCCCCCAAAAAAAATGGAGGAAAAAAAAAAATCTTTCCAGAGAGCAGTAGAGACCTAGACCCATCAACATGTGCCCACTCAGTCCACCTGCCTTCTCCACTCCAGGTGGGCCCTCTTCATCCCGCAGGTATAATAATTTCTCCCAGCATCTTCATCTCCACTCCATAGAAACACAAAGCCATCTACATAATGCTATGAGAAAGTTGACTTGTTGCAAGAATTAATCTGTACCCATTCCATACATAACTATCAGATGGATTCTACTTCTTTTTATTTAATTGGCAAATTATTAGTAAAAGAATTTTTACAAATAGAAAGGATATCGAGACCATCCTCCTCTTCAGACATTATCAACATATAAAACTGACACCAATTCCTTTCTTTGGCTGCACCCATATCAAATTCCTGGGCCAGGGATTGAATCAGAGCTGAAGCTGCAAACTATGCCACAGCTGCAGCAACTCTAGATCCTTAACCCACTGCACCAGGCCTAGGATCAAACCCTCACCACTGCAGAGACAACACCAGATCCTTAACCTGCTGTGGCACAGCAGGAACTCTTCAGTTCTTTTAATAGTACTTTGTCTTTGCAAAACTGAAATATAGGAGTTCCCGTCGTGGCTCAGTGGTTAAAGAATCTGACTAGGAACCATGAGGTTGCGGGTTCAATCCCTGGCCTTGCTCAGTGGCTTAAGGATCTGGCACTGCCGAGAGCTGTGGGGTAGGTGGCAGACGCGGCTCAGATCCCTCGTTGCTATGGCTCTGGCCTAGGTCAGTAGCTCTAATTCGACTCCTAGCCTGGGAACCTCCATGTGCCACAGGAGCAGCCCTAGAAAAGGCAAAAAGACAAAAAAAACCCCAAAAAAACAAAAAAACAAAAAACTGAAACATAGTTGGCATACAATGTTATGTGAGTTTCAAGCATACTATACAGTGATTTGAATATCTGTATACATTATGAAATGACTGCCATGATAAATCTAGTAACAAAATGTCGGATACAAAGTTATTATGAAATTATCGACTCTATTCCTTATGTTGTATATTATCCCTGGTGGCTTATTTATCTCACTGGATGTTGTACCTCTTAACCCCCTTCATCTGTGTCACTCTCCCTACCCCACACCAGCAACCAACACTTTGTTCTCTGTATCTATGAGTCTGTTTTCATTTAGGTTTTTTGTTTGTTTATTTAGATTCTACATATAAGTGAGATCATACAGTATTTGCCTTTCTCTGTCTGACTTATTTCACTTAGCAGAATACCCTTTAGACTCCATCCATGTTGTCAAAAATGGCAAGATTTTCTTTTTTTTGGAGTTCCCTGGTGGGTTAAGTTGGAGATCCGGTGTTGTCACTGCCATGGCTGAGGTCACTGCTGTGGCATGGGTTTGATCCCTGGCCCTGAAACCTTTCACACGCCATAGGTGCAACAAAAACAAACAAACAAAAGTTTTGTTTTGTTTTGTTTTTTAGGGCCACACATGCAGCATATGGAAGTTCCCAGGCTACAGGCTGAATCAGAGATGCAGCTGCCGGCCTATGCCACAGCCACAGCAATGCAGAATACTTAACCCACTGAGGGAGGCCAGGGATCAAACCCACATCTTTATAGATACCAGTCAGGTTAGTTACCACTGGGCCACAAGAGGAACTCCCTAAGTTGCTCGTATGTCTTGGCTATTATAAATAAGGCCACAATGAACATTGGTATACATATGGCATTTTATCATTTTGATAACAAAAAGGTTTTACCTATGGAGCTACTAGAAAAATTAATTTCCAAAAAGGATACTTTAAAATTTTTTTGGCCACAACCATGGCAAGCAGAAGTTCCCAGGCCAGGGATCAAACCCATGCCATAGCAGTGACAACACCAGATCCTTAACCACTAGGCTTATTCAGGGAACACCAAGAATTTTTTTTTTTTTCCCTTTCCAGCCGTACCTGAGGCATATGAAATTCCAGGGTCAGGGATCAAACCCACACCTCAGCAGTGACCCAGTGCAGCAGGTGCAGCAACACTGAATCTTTAACCCACTGCAACTTGGTGGAACTCCCCAAGAATTTTTTTTCTTTTTTTTTTTTTTAATTCTTTTGGGCTATACCCATGGCATATGGAAGTTCCCAGGCCAGAGGTCAAACTGGAGCTGTAGCCGCCAGCCTATGTCAGAGCCACAGTAATAGATCCCAGCCGCATCTGTAACCTACACCACAGCTCACAGCAACGCTGGATCCTTAACCCACTGAGCGAGGCAAGGAATCAAACCTGGGTCCTTATGGAACTAGTCAGATTCATTTCCGCTAAACCATGAAGGGAACTCCAAGAATGGTATTTTTAAAAGTGAGGTAGTTCATGCTAATATCATCATTGCCTATTTTCTAATGACAAGCAAATAATCTGTCCAGAGCTCAACTTCAGTTATTTTTGCATAACTACTATGTACCAGATTCTCACGTGCAAACACTAGGACACAAATGATATTTTTTTACATACAAAGTTTCCAATGTACATATAAAAACAAAAGGTTTAATTAACTAAAGAGATATTTTAGGAGTTCCAGCTGTGGCTTAATGGGATCCAAGGTGTCTTGGGAGTGCTGGGATGCAGGTTCCATCCCTGGCCCACTACAGTGGGTTAGGAATCTGGTATATGGTTGCAACAGCAGCTGGGGCCTATCCCTGACCCAGGAACTCTATGCAGCTGGGAGAAGCAAAAAAAAAAAAAAAATTATAGAGATATTTTTAAGTATCCAGATGCAATGCCCTATTCATTTAACAAGCAAACTGTTTTACTCTTCAGGCAAAGAATACGAAATATTCCCAGCATGAAGAGCAGCATTACTCAACTCCCAGTAACGGCTCCTAACTATTATCAGATAAAAGCTGTATTCATGATCACGTCTTACAAGGCTCCAGATCATGCCACTCCTCGCCTTGCACCATCTGGTCCAAGCGATGTAAAGTCTTCTGGTGCCTTTTGCTTTGCACCTCTATCTCCCCTTCCTGGCTAAGAGCAACCAGGCCTTCAAGTCTGAGCTCAAGCATCACCACCTTTGGAAAGCCACACATGAGGTTCCTAGCATGGCTGGATTTCTCCTATGTTCCTCATAACTGCCAGTGTTCATCTCTGGCAGAGCACACATCACACTGTGTCCTGGCTGTACATTTACCTGTGTCTCCACAAGTAGGGGGCAAAGTGGGCTGTATCTTTTGTTTGTTTGTTTTGGCCACACCCGAAGCATGCAGAAGTTACAGGGCCAGGAATTGAGCCTGGGCCATAGCAGTGAACCAAGCCACAGCAGTGACAATGCCAGATCCTTAACCTGCTGAGCCACCAGGGAAGTCCTATCTTTTTTTTAAATCACTATATTGCCTCGTCATGGTACTTAATAGGTATCTAATAGGTACTCAGTAAATATGATGTTTGAATAAATTAATGGTGTCATAAATTTTATCATTAGTGAGTTCAGCTGTTTTATCAGTTACATGAAATATTTTGGACAAAATGATGTATTTGCTGTGCCGTTTTAAAAACAAATTCAAGATAAAGTTCCCTCATGGCTCAGAGGGTTAAGGATCTGGTGTTGTCACTGCTGTGGGTCTGCCTACAGCTGTGGAGCATTCAATCCCTGGTCCAGGAACTTCTGCATGCTGAAAGTGCAGCAAGCAAAAAAAAAAGTAAAAATAAATAAATAAATAAATAAAGATAATGTATTATAATCTTTACTTCACACCACACATAAAAAACTAATGAGATGGAGTTCCCATCATGGCTCAGCAGTTAACAAACCCAACTACTATCCATGAGGACACGGGTTCGATCCTTGGCCTCGCTCAGTGGGTTAAGGATCAGTGCTACTCAGGCTGTGGTATAGGCTGGTAGCTACAGCTCCAACTTGACTCCTAGGCTGGGAACCTCCATATGCTGTGGGTGCAGCCCTAAAAAGACAAATAAAAAAAAACAAAAAAAAAAAAAAAAAGACAAAAAAGATGATGTATAGTCCTGAATGTAAAAGCTAAAACCAACAAAGATTTTAGAAGCAACACAGGAATCATCTTTGTGACTTGGCAGTGGGCAAACATTCTTGAGAAGGACATAAAAAGCAGTCATCGTGAAAGAAAACACTGATAAATTAGACTTCATCAAAATTTAAAACTTTAGTACACTGAAACCAAATAGGCAAGACAGAGACAAGAGGAAAACTGTCATAAAATATTTATCTGACAAAGGACTGGT
Source organism: Sus scrofa (assembly GCF_054392235.1). Lineage (NCBI taxonomy): Eukaryota > Metazoa > Chordata > Mammalia > Artiodactyla > Suidae > Sus > Sus scrofa. The sequence goes on along the minus strand of NC_139385.1, from coordinate 110,054,092 downwards.
ACCCAGGATGTATAAAGAACTCCTAAAACTTATTAATAAAGACAAAAAGCCCCAATTTTGGGGGTCGGAGGGCAAGGAGGCGTTCCTGCTGTTGTGCAACAGGATCAGTGGTGTCTCTGCAGCATCAGGATGCAGGTTTGAGCCACAGCCCACCATAATGGGTTAAAGGATCTGGCTTAGCTGTAGAGCAGCTCGCAACTGCAGCCAGGGAACTCCAGGTGCCACAAGGCGGCCAAAAAAGAAAAAAAAAATTAACTCACTCCCAAAATAAAAATTAAATTTAAAAAATTAGGTAAATATTTGGACAAACACTTCACATAATAAAATAAAATGAAAAAGAAAATCAACACCCTCATCATCAGGGAAACAAAAATTACAACCACAGTGAGATATTATTACACACCTAACAGAATGGTAACACCAAATATCGGTGAGGATATGGAAAAACTGAAACCATTCTATGTTGTGAGTGAGGGTACAGAATGGTACAAGCTCTCTGGGAAAAGGTGTGGCAGTGTCCCCAATACCCTAGATGACCCAGCTCCGTGGATTAAAGGATGTGGCATTACCACAGCTGTGGCTCAGATTCAACCCCTGGCCCAAGAACGCCATTAAAAAAAAAAAAGAAAGAAAAATATCCATGAGATCTTAGAAATACGAAATGCTTTCTTAATAACAGTAATAATAATAAACACGAACCATAAAGGAATGTATTAATAAATTTATGTTAAAATGAACAAATTCTATACACCAAAAAACACCATAAACAAAGTCAAAAGACAAGCCATAGTCAGGAAGAAGATATTTGCAATGTACATAAGTGACAGATACGAGTATCTAAGATATACAATCATTAAGAGAAAAAATGAGCAAAGGATACAAACATACAGCTTACAAAGAGGAAATCCCTACAGCAAAAATTACATGAAAAGATGCTGAACTTAACTCAAAGTCGGAAAATGCAAATTAATCACAATGAGATATATGGTCTCCTAGAACAGCTAAAGTTAAAGGCACTGACCATTCCTAGTTTTAGCGAGGATATGAAGCAAGTAGAACTTTCATACACTGCTAGTCAGAGTATAAAATGGTACCACTTTGGAAAACCGTTTGTAAGTATCTTAAAAACTGAACATACATCTATCCTATGGTCCAGAAATTCCACTCCAAGGTATCTGTCCAAGACGGAAAAAAAAAGTTCCACAAAAACACCTGGACATGAATGTTCCTAACAGACGTATTCATTACTAAAAACAAAAGGCAGTGCAAATGCCTATCAACTGATGAACTGACAGCAAATGCAGTATATTCACATAAAGGAATATTACAAAAAGGAACAAGCTTTCCTCAAAAAGTTGAACACAGCATTACCATATAAGCATTCCTAAGTGTCTACCCAAAAGAAATGAAAACACATGTTCACACAAAAACTTGTATACGCCAATGTTCACAGCAGCATTATTCATAGAAATTAAAAAGTGGAAATAATCCAAATGTCCATCAACTGATAAATACATACACAAAATGAGACATAAGCATACAAGAGATTATTCAACTGTAAAGAGCAATGAGGTACTGATGACAAATGCTACAACATGGATGCATTTTGAAAATAATTAAGCTAAGTGAAAGAAGCCAGACATAAAAGGCTCCATACTGTATAAATGCACTTATACGATATGTCCAAAATAGGCAAATCCATGGAAACAGAAAGTACAAAAGTGGTTGTCAGGGGATAATAGGAGAGGGGACTGCTAACAGGTAGGAGGTTTCTTTTCGGGTGATAAAATATTCTGGAACAGTGTGGACATAGTACATTGCACAATAAAGTGAACAGAGTAAAAACCAATGAACTGTACACTTTAAAATAGTAAATTTTATTATGTGAATTATATCTAAAGTTTCTTTGGCCACACCCATGGTATGCAGAAGTTCCCAGGCCAGGGACTGAACCTGTGCCACAGAGGTAACAAAGCCAGATCCGTTAACCCACTGCAACATGAGAGAACTCCCTATATCTAATTTTTTTTAAGGGAGTGAACTACGGATACAATTAACACATGGATGAATACGATGATAAAAAAAAGCCAGACATAAGAGTACATTCTATACAATTATAGTCATGTTAAAACTACAGTGACAGAAATCAGTCACTGACTATGGCAGTTTGGCAGAGAGAAACTTTTTAGGGTGAAAAAGTTTCTATATCCTGACTGGGATGGTAATCACACAGATATATAAATTTGTCAAATGTCAATCAAACTGTATCCTTAAGATGGGTGCATTTCATTTTATATAAATTATACCTCAATAAAAATTGATTCTTTTTTTTTTTTTTTTTTTTTGTCTTTTTGCTATCTCTTGGGCCGCTCCTGCGGCATATGGAGGGTCCCAGGCTAGGGGTCGAATCGGAGCTGTAGCCACCAGCCTACGCCAGAGCCACAGCAACGCGGGATCCAAGCCGCGTCTGCAACCTACACCGCAGCTCACGGCAACGCTGGATCGTTAACCCACTGAGCAAGGGCAGGGACCGAACCCGCAACCTCATGGTTCCTAGTAGGATTCGTTAACCACTGCGCCACGACGGGAACTCCCCTTGATTCTATTTTTTTATTTTTTTGTCTATTTGAGGGCCACACCTGCAGCATATGGAGGTTCCCAGGCTAGGGCTCTAATCGGAGCTATAGGTGAGGGCCTGTACCACAGCCACAGCAACACGAGATCCAAGACACGTCTGTGACCTACACCACAGCTCATGGCAATGCTGGCTCCTTAACCCACTGAGCGAGGCCAGGGATAGAACCCGCAACCTCATGGTTCCTAGTCAGATTCGTTTCCACCACGACATGACAGGAACTCCAATAAAAACTGATTTTAAAAGAATATAACATGAGACACTATTTCAATGCAACCAAAGTTGTAAAGTCTGACAATGAGAGTTCTTCTGTGGTACAGCAAGTTAAGGATCCAGTGCTGTCACTGCAGTGGCTTGGGTCACTGGTGGGGCCGCTTCCATCCCTGGCCTGAGAACTTCCGCATGACGTGAACCCAGCCAAAAAATAAAGTGTGATGACTTGTAGAGATGACAAGGATTGAGCAACAGGACTCTTATTTACTAATGACAAGAAAATAAATCAGTACAACTACTCTGGAGGGCTATTAACAACATGTAAGAGATGTACCTACTTTTCAATATAGCAAACTCCAGTCCTAGGTAGCTACATTAAAAACATTCTCCTATATGTGCACTGAGACATGAACAAAACTATTCATTGTAGCACTATAATAATAAGCAAAATTTCCACAGACAGAACAAACAAATCAATGCTTACTATATTACAGTTAAGATCAAAGGGCTATATACCTAGAGATATCAACATGCACAAATCTCAAGAAACAATGTTAAGCTAAAAAGGTGAGCCACAGATTCTACTGATGACCGCATTTATAAAAAGACTTTAGGGAGTTCCCGTGTGGGGCAGTGGTTAACGAATCCGACTAGGAACCATGAGGTTGCAGGTTCCACCCCTGGCCTTGCTCAGTGGGTTGAGGATCCGGCATTGCCGTGAGCTGTGGTGTAGGTTGCAGACGCGGCTCGGATCCCATGTTGCTGTGGCTATGGCGTAGGCCGGTGGCTACAGCTCTGATTAGACCCCTAGCCTGGGACCCTCCATATGCCACGGGAGCAGCTCAAGAAAAAGGCAAAAAGACCAAAAAAAAAAAAAAAAAAAATATTTTAGGAGTTCCCATCGTGGTGCAGCGGAAACAAATCTGACTAGGAACCATGAGGTTTTAGGTTCGATCCCTGGCTTCCCTCAGTGGGTTGAGGATCCGGTGTCGCCATGAGCTGTGGTGTAGGTGACAGATGCGGCTCGGATCTAGCGTTGCTATAGTGCTGGCGTAGGCTGGCAGCTACAGCTACTATTAGACCCCTAGTCTGGGAACCTCCATATGCTGAGTGTGTGGCCAACAAAAAGACAAAAAAAAAGATTTAAACATGCAAAACAACCCTATATTTTATGCGTAAATGTATACATGTATATACAAACATACATCAAAAGCTTTTTTTAAATTTATTTTATGGCCTCACCGCAGCACATGGAAGTTCCCAGACAGGGACTGAATCCAAGCCATTGCTTCAACCTAGGCCACAGCTGCAGCAACACTGAATCCTTTAAGGCAGCCAAAGCACTGGCTAGCCAGGGATCAAACCCACACCTCCACAGTAACCCAAGCCACTGCAGCCGGATTCTTAACCCACTGCATCACGGCAGCAGGAACTCTGAAAATATTTTTAAATGCATAGAAGTGGTAACAAAGCCAGGAAAGTGGCTATTTCTTTGGAAAAGGAAGGGATTTCAATGGGAAAGAAGCACTCAGTCGTCTTCAATTGTATTTTTTAGTTTTTATTTCTTAGGTTGGGTAGCAGGCACACAGGTATTTGATGTTCTATAATCTATACTTTCTTTACATGCCTGAAAGACATTACGATGGTTTTATGCGTAATTTCCTCTCTGCGTGTGTAAAACATGTTTCTTTTATTTAACAGATTGATTTGTTCTGCTTTTTAAGTTTTTGGTAATTGTATTCAAAGAAAATATATTTTGATTGACATAAAGAATTCCGCATTTTTTAAATGCTTAAATTTTGCTTTATTTTCAATAGTCTCCTAGGTTAAAAAAAATTCCTTAGAGCATTTGCTGTAAAAATGTTAAAGCACCAACATTCAACATTTAAATAAATCGTAGAGATTGCGAAATAGGGACAATTTGTTTCTAAAGTCCATTGCACTGTTAGCTAGTAAAACTTCATTTTTATCTTTCTGGAAACTGAAAAATTCTGTTCTTTGCATTTACTTGTTTTCAAAAGACATATATAAAAATAACCATCAATTCAATGTGGGTCTTAATTTGGTTCTGATGATGCCAAAGTCCCCCCCTTCCCCCCCACACACTCCCCACATCATTTACACAACCAAAGGCTGCCACACAGAAAGCAATGAAGTTTCAGCCAAGCACATAAGCTCTGGAACCAGACCCAGGCTGACTCCCAGCTCTCGCATTCTGTGACCTACAGTAAGTCCTCTGTTGCTGCTGTATACTAATCGCTTCAGAGCATTTTGTCTAAATAAGGCAATTTAGGAGTTCCCACTGTGGTGCAGTGGGTTAAGGATCCAGCACTGTCACTGCAGCAGCTAGGGTCACTGCTGTGGCAAGGGTTTGATCCCTGGCTGGGGAACTTCCACATGCTGCAGGAGTACCCCCCCAAAAAAAGAAAGAAAAACAAATAAATAAATAAGGCAATTCATGTGTTGCTGGCACACAGTGAGGAGCTCCATACAACTTATTTTTCCTACTCTCATTTCACACATGGGAGAACAGGCAAAGAGGCAAAGGCTGCTCACAAGGTGACATGAAGAAGAGCCATACTACTTCAAAGAGTTTGCTCTAAGGTGACAAAAACGAAAACGTTTCTGTTTTTCTTTGAAAGGTATTACACATCACATCATACAACCACATCCTTAGTGATCATAAATTAACACACACGCTAAGTAAATGAGTCAAGGGGTGGATAAAACCCTGTCTTGAACTGTCTTATTATGAAGAGGAATTTTATAAAAGCCAAAAGCTCGGTGTTGTCTTCCAGGCATTTGTCTTGTTATTTAGGGTTTAAATGCTTCCTTGACATCTACTCCCCTTCCTGAAAAGGTCAAGCAACTAAACTTGTCACTAGAGAAGCTTCTGCCCGACCTGACCACCCGTCCCCACTGACAATCCTCATCTCCTGACAGGTCATGACACTATCTCTCCTTACTGACCTAGAGCAATGCGGACCCCCAAACCATCCCAGCAGCTCTTTGCCTGTCTCCAGCACACTAGAAGAACACAGCAGTCTCCTAACATTTTGTTCATGTGACTCTTAAAAGAAGTTACAAAAACTACAGATTCCCCCCTGACGTTTTTATTCTGACACATGACCATTTTAAAATTAAAATCATTGCAAAGCATGCAAATTCTGGCATATTGTAAATGCTGACATTTTAAAAAATGAAACTGTTGTATCACTTTTTTTAAGCAATGAATCCAAGTACTATAGGTTTGATACAACCCACTAACACTCATTTTTAAAAAAACCAACAAAAAACAAGAACTGGAGTTTTCTTGAGGCACAGCAGGCTAGAGATTCGGCATTATCACTGCTGTGGCACAGGTCATTGCTGCGCCTCGGGTTTAATCTCTGGCCTGAGAACTTTTGCATGCCTCAGGTGAAGCAAAAAAAAGAAAAAAACTAACAAACTCTTTGGCAGAAATTATACACTTTACTTTCTTTTCATAAAACTTTTACTTCCATTCCACTAAATAATTTTGCTCTAAAGTAGTATGTTTAATGCTTGAAAAATGTTAATATCCTATCATACTTCTCTGCAACAATAAAAGAATGTGCTTATATCTTAATTTTCTTAATTTCTTGGGACCATATTTGAGAATGTCCTTTTTTTCATCGACTTATTACAAAATCCAGTATACAACTAATCAAGCAAAATGTAAAATTTTATCGCAACTGCATCTATTAACTTCCCAGAACTTCTGCATGCCACAGGTGCAACTTAAAAAAAAAAAAAGGAAAAAATATTTTTTTGATGATTTATGCGCTATGAAATTATGTTCTTCAAATTTGTTGGAAGCAAAATTTAACAATCACCTAACTTGCAATAGGAGTTGTTGCCGATCATCTGAATCATTCACTCTCTCACTTCCTGGGAGGTACTGCCTAAAAAACACTTAGACCAAGACTTACTTATCCAGTGAGTGATAAACACACTGGATAACTGCTATTTTGAGGCACCAGTTCTAAAGCTGAGACTATTAGAGAGGGTTGGGATATTTACTTTTATTTTTTAATGATTTTTATTTTTTCCATTATAGTTGGTTTACGTGTTCAGTCAATTTCTTCTGTACAGCAAAGTGACCCAGTCACATATATATATACTTCTTACATTATCCTCCATCATGTACCATCACAAGTGACTAGATATAGTTACCCATGCTATACAATAGGACCTCATTGCTTATCCATTCCAAAGGCAACAGTTTGCATCTATTAACCCCCAGACTCCCAGGCCATCCCACTTCTTCCCCCTCCCCCTTGGCCACCACAAGTCTGTTCTCTAAGTCCATGAATTTCTTTTCTGTGGAAAGGTTCATTTGTGCCATATATTAGATTCTAGATATAAGTGATATCATATGGTATTTGTCTTTCTCTTTCTGACTTACTTTGCTCAGGATGAGAGTTTCTAGTTCCATTCATGTTGCTGCAAATGGCATTATTTTATTCTTTTTTATGGCTGAGTAGTATTCCATTGTGTATATACACCACATCTTCTTAATCTATTCATCTGTCAGTGGACATTTAGATGGTTTCCATGTCTTGGCTATTGTGATTAGTACTGCAATGAACATATAGGTGCATGTGTCTTTTCCAAGGAAAGTTTTGTCTGGATATATGCCCAAGAGTGGGATTGCTGGATCATGTGGTAGTTCTATATTTAGTTTTCTGAGGTACCTCCATACTGTTTTCCATAGTGGTTGTACCAATTTACATTCCCAAGGGTGTAGGAGAGTTCCCTTTTCTCCACACCCTCTCCAGCATTTATTTGTTGACTTTTTTTGTTGTTGTTGTTATTTCTTGGGCCGCTCCCGCGGCATATGGAGGTTCCCAGGCTAGGGGTCTAGTCGGAGCTGTAGCCACCAGCCTACGCCAGAGCCACAGCAACGCGGGATCCGAGCCACGTCTGCAACCTACACCACAGCTCACGGCAACGCCAGATCATCAACCCACTGAGCAAGGGCAGGGACCAAACCCGCAACCTCATGGTTCCTAGTCGGATTCGTTAACCACTGCGCCACGACGAGAATTCCTATTTGTTGACTTGTTAATGATAGCCATTCTGACAGGTATGAGGTGGTACCTCATAATGGTTTTGATTTGTATTTCTCCAATAATTAGTGATGTTGATCATTTTTTCATGTGCCTGTTGGCCATCTGGGTTGGAATACTTAAATATCCCAATACATCTTTGTCAATACAACTTTTATTTTTTGGCCATGCCTGCGGTATATGAAAGTTTCCAGGCCAGAGATTAAACCTGTGCCAAAGGAGTAACCAGAGCCACAGCAGTAACAACACCAGATTCTTAACACACTGAGCCACCAGGGAACTCCAATACAACATTTTAAAATTAAATATTTGTACTTTATCATGTGGTTTAAATATACTTTCATTAAAACCTTGGCACTGCATACTCAGCTCACTTTATGAAAAATGCAGACCACGGTACTTGGTTTGAGAGTGAGGACTGACTTTGAAAATTCAATCATTCAAATGAGATGTACTTTCTTAAGGAATAAAATGATTTTTTTAATTCAAATGATATGTAAATATATTTCCCTATGATGACCTTCTCACTTTTGATTTATAGACAGAAAGAGAAAAGACAGGGAGACAGAGGAGGAGGGGAAGAGAGAACTGAAAGAAGGAAGAAAGGAAGGAAGGGTGGGAGTTCTCTTGGTCTCAATGGATTAAGGACCCAGCATTGTCACTGCATCAGCTTGTGTGGCTGCTGTGGGTCAGGTTCGATCCCTGGTCCGGGAACATCCACATGCTACAGGTACAGACAAAAAGAACAAAAAGAAAAAAAAAAAGAAAGGAAGGAAGAAAGATGATTGAGCATTGCGTGAGTCTGTTGCCTAGATGAAATAAAGTACTTCTGGGGAGTTCCCGTCGTAGCGCAGTGGTTAACGAATCCGACTAGAAACCATGAGGTTGCGGGTTCGGTCCCTGCCCTTGCCGTGAGCTGTGGTGTAGGTTGCAGACGCAGCTCGGATCCCGCGTTGCTGTGGCTCTGGCGTAGGCCAGGGGCTACAGCTCCGATGCGACCCCTAGCCTGGGAACCTCCATATGCCGCGGGAGCGGCCCAAAGAAATAGCAAAAAAAGACAAAAGAAAAAAAGAAATAAAGTACTTCTGGATACTTTCTCATGAATCCCATTGATCTTCTAGGTACTGCCAACCAATGTCCTCTCTGCTTTACTGTTACATGGCAGGGTCAAGGTCATTAAGAGAAGAATGTTTGGAGCGTTCCCTAGTGGGTAGTCTTGTGGTTAGGATTTGGGGCTTTCACTGTTAAGGTCCTGGTTCAATCCCTGGTGTAGGAACTGAGATCCCACATTAAGCTGCAAAAAAGAAAAATATTTTGCTGGGGGCAGAGTCAACTCTATGATGATGGATGGTAATTACAGACTTGTGGCGATGACCACTCTACCATGTATACAGATTTCAAATTTTGATGCTATACACTGGAAACTTACATAATAAAAAAGGAAAGAAAAATATCTGGAGTGGTCTCTTTCATTGGTGTCCACAGGTTTTTACACCTTGAGACAATGCACCTTACTAAGATTTAGTATGATAAGGGGAATGTTCTCCATCTGTGAAATGGAAGCAGGAATTGTGAAAGGAGAATAAGTCCTTCAGCACAGACATGTGCTCAGGCAGACTGGTTTTATGAAAGTGCACACACTGAAGGTGAGGACTTGGAAAATGGGTGCTGTTAAAATTGTGGTTCTCTTGGAGTTCCCACTGTGGCTCAGCTGGTAAAGAACCTGACTAATATTCATGAGGATGTTGCTTCAATCCCTGGCCTCACTCAGTGGGTTAAGGATCAGTGTGCCATGAGCTACAGCTCCAATTCCACTTCTAGCCCAAGAACATCCATATGCTACAGGTGTAGCCGTAAAAAGAGAAAAAAAAGAAAAACATACAGTTGTAAAAAGGAAAAGTATTTTAACAGTTTTTTTCCGATTCTTCTTTTATACTATAGCAGAAGCTTCCTGGTGGCTCAGCTTATTAAGGACCTGATGTTGTCACTACTGGGGTGAGGGTTCGATCCCTGGCATGGGAAACTTCTGTATGCTGCTGCTGCAGCCTATATATATACATACATATATATATATACATATATATATATGCACACATATATATATACACACATATATATATGCACATATATATACACACATATATATATGCACATATATATACATATATAAATACCAAAAAGTGGTAGTTTTTTATTTTTTAAGACATCTTTTTTTTTGCTTTTTAGGGCCACACCTGTGGCATATGGAGGTTCCCAGGCTAGGGGTAAAATCGGAGCTGTAGTCACCGGCCTACTCGCCACAGCCACAGCAACACCATATCTGAGCCTCTTCTGTGACTTATACCACAGCTCACGGCAACACCGGATCCTTAACCTACTGAGTGAGGCCATGGATTGAATCGAAACTCCATGGTTCCTAGTTGGATTGTTTCTACTGCACCACGACAAGAACTCCAAAAGTGGTAGTTTTTTAAAGGTTAGCTGCAATGTGGAAACTTTAACCCTACCAGTGAACTTATTTATTCAGTATATCATTCAGTTATAGTAAAACCCATTGGGCCCTCTACCACTCAGAATAGATCTTTTGCCCACACATGGTGGTGTAACACCACACATCAGTCATTTAGGTTGTAGTGGTTACTGAATTATAGAGATCTTCCAAATATAAACAACTTTCACTCTGTATTTTTCAAAATCACATATATTAACATCATCACCAATATCATCAGAAAAGTTGCTAAGTTACTAGGAGGCTGGCAAGTGCATAGCAGCAAATTCAAGTTTTCCAAAGGTCTAATTTTGTGTGTGTCTTTTGTCTTATTAGGGCCGTACCTGTGGCATATGGAGGTTCCCAGGCTAGAGGGTGAGTCAGAGCTATAGCCATCGGCTTACGCCACAGCCACAGCAACTCGGGATCCAAGCGGTGAGCGGTGTCTGCAACCTACACCACAGCTCACAGCAACGCCAGATCCTTAACCCACTTAGCAAGGCCAGGGATCGAACCCGAGTCCTCATGGTTGTTAGTCGGGTTCATTAACCACTGAGCCATGACGAGAACTCTCCAAATGTCTCATTTTTACTTGAAAACTCTAATTTTGACACCAAGTACTATCCACTGTTTTCCTTGAAGTGACAGACTCACCTTGTTCTTCATGAGAAAATGTCTGCTACATACTTAAGTTACAATAACCATAGCTGGTCAATCATTCTTTCACATAAAAATGCTGTTTCAGGAGTTCCCGTCGTGGCGCAGTGGTTAACGAATCCGACTAGGAACCATGAGGTTGCGGGTTCGGTCCCTGCCCTTGCTCAGTGGGTTAACGATCTGGTGTTGCCGTGAGCTGTGGTGTAGGTTGCAGACGCGGCTCGGATCCCGCGTTGCTGTGGCTCTGGCGTAGGCTGGTGGCTACAGCTTCGATTCGACCCCTAGCCTGGGAATCTCCATATGCCGCCGGAGTGGCCCAAGAAATAGCAACAACAACAACAAAAAGACAAAAAAAAAAAAATGCTGTTTCATGAAAAAAGCTGCTAATTCAGCTTATAACTCATCCAACTGCATAAGTCCTCTCTCTCAGCCACAGTTTTTCAGGAGACAGCAGAAGTGCTTTCTGCAACAGCCCATTTCATCATGTAGAACTTCTTCTTTGGCCACACTCAAGGCACATGGAAGTTCCCAGACGAGGGACAGAACCCTCAACGCAGCAACCCAAGCCACTGCAGTGACAACACCAGGTCCTTAACCTGCTGAACCACCAGGGAACTCTGAATATCTTAAAATATATACTTACAGGTCAAGATGTAATAAAATGAATAATTTTGACTGCTTCCAGTACATAGTGAGTACTGTGAGTACATAGTGATGGAGAATACAACTAACAGTCTGGTGCCACTCCCACTGTGCAAATGTGCCTGGCACTGTGGAATGCAGTGTAGACTTAAATGATCTCTTCGCTGCACCAGCTCTGCTCCCACACCTGTGCTCTCTTCCACAGCTGCATCTTCTTACCATCACTGACCCTCTGGCTCTTCCTCCCCTCTGAGGAGGGCAAGGGCTGTCCTGGTTATGCCTCAAGGGCTACCGAGTAACACGATATATTAATAAATAGGACTCACTTCCTTTTTAAAAATGTACTTCTCATTTTACCCCCTATGAAATCATAAACTTTTGCCATGTTACAAAAATGCAGTCCTGGTTTATTATACCTTATCTCACAAATCCAAGCTAGGATAATCCATCCCTTCCCCAACCACCTCCCGAGTGTACCAATTCAGAGCAAATCAGCAAATCTAAATCCGAAACCTGAAATTAACACAGATAGCCCCTAATTTACAAATACTGGATTTCCCACACCAACCACTCATACTAACTAAAGCCCCCACTCTACCTTGAGCAATCAACTCAGGTTAGGAGAAGGCCTTTGGAAAAACAGGACAGTCTGAGAGTTAGGGTGAGCCTCACAGAGATGCAAGAGCAGCCAAGCTTCAGTAATTGATCCTTGATTTCAGGAACACAGGTACATGGCTATCCTTATTTTACAACCGAGGAAATGTCACTGGCCAAGCAAAGCCCATTAACAATACCTGGGAAATAAAACTAGAAGCTGGGTGATAAAATAAAGTCTGACCTGTTTCTCCTTCCCTTTGTGTTTGGTCTAGTTCCACTTGCTCACAGGGTCTTGCTCACAGGGTGCCACGTGCAGAAGCCTTGCCCCGGACGCGACGCGACAGGACTCCGCCTGCAGCTCCGGGACACTCAATTCAAGATGGCGGCGGCGGCCGGCCCAGTGCGGCTGCGCGGCGCCCAGCACTGTGGGAGTTGAGAACCGCACAGCTGTGCCTCCCCTGGAGAGCCGCGCTCCTCCGCTTCCCTCCAAGGAGATCCCTGTAAAGCAGTCCTGCTGTCTGCCTGTCCAGGACAGTGTGGATGCTAGAAAGCAAGCGTGTACCTCTTTCTTCTTTCATCAGGGAATAAAGCTTCCCTTTGCTTCTGAACCTAACTCGTCTCATTCTACGGCTCAAATAACACTGGGCAGGAGGAGCTTTGTTGGGGCCCAACTTGGGAGGGTGGGTAACAAACTCAAGTTTAGGGAAGGAATTTGCCTGAAGGTGCCCAGCTGGACCAGCCCAGATCTTGACAAGATCATTCTAGACCGAGGGTTGGCAAATGTTTTCAGTACAAGGCCAGATAGTAAATGTTGTGGAGTTTCCACTGTGGCTCAGCAGGTTAAGAAACTGACTGCCATCCATGAGGATACAGGTTCGATCCCTGGCCTTGCTCAGTGGGTTAAGGATCTAGCATTGCCGCGAGCTGTGGTGTAAGTCACAGATGGGGCTTGAATCTAGCATTGCTGTGGCCAGAAGCTGTGACTCTAATTCAACTAGACTGGGAACTTCCATATGCTGCAGGTGCAGCCCTTAAATAAAAATTAAAAAGTATACGTTTTAAGCTTTGTGGGCCGTATGTCTCTGAGGCAACTTCTCCACTCTGTCGGAGTAGCAGGAAAGCTGCCATAGACAGTATGTAAACCACCATGGCTGTGCTCCAGCAAAACTATTTATGGACAGTGAACTTTGAATGTCAGATAATTTCCACGAGTCACAAAACAGTATTCTTCTTTTGATTTTTTTTTCACCATTTAAAAATGTAAAAACCATTCTTAGCTCAAGGGCTATACAAAAATAGGCAGTGAGCCTAACCTGCCTGCCGGCCACCACCAGTCCTGCAAAGGAAGGTGTGTGTGGCGCACAGCAGAGACCCTCGTCATACAATGATGTCAGACGCAAGCTTGGCCAATTAGAACAGTATCTTTTTTACCCAGAAAATAAAAAAGGAAACCCTGGCACCACAACTTGGACTAACATGGTGGTTAGCATGACTCTGTGGTGAGCTGTAGTGTAGGTTACAGACAAGGCTCAGATCTGGTGTTGCTGTGGCTGTGGTATAGGCCAGCAGCTACAGCTCCAACTGGACCCCTAGCCTGGGAACCTCCATATGCCATGGGTGCAACCCTAAAAAGACAAAAAGAAAAAAAAATGTTGAATTGAATGAATAAATGATTGGAAAGCCACAAAATCAATCTGCAGTTGATTTCATAAAATACAACCTGCTTACATGGTGAAGGCATCTTATAAATATACATTCTCCTATGAAAAAATGAAAATGCTGTTGTTCCCTGGTAGCCTAGTGGCCAAAGGATCTGGCATTGTCACTGCTGTGGGTTCCATACCTGGCCCAGGAACTTCCACATGCCGCTGGGTATGGCCAGGGAAGGAAGGAGGGAGGGAGGAAGGCGGGAAGGAAGAACTGTTATATTTTCATGATTCTTTCACATGAATAATTCATTTAAAAACACATACCGGGGAGTTCCCGTCGTGGCGCAGTGGTTAACGAATCCGACTAGGAACCATGAGGTTGCGGGTTCGTCCCTGCCCTTGCTCAGTGGGTTAACGATCCAGCGTTGCCGTGAGCTGTGGTGTAGGTTGCAGACGCGGCTCGGATCCTGCGTTGCTGTGGCTCTGGCATAGGCCGGTGGCTACAGCTCCGATTCGACCCATAGCCTGGGAACCTCCATATGCCGTGGGAGCGGCCCAAGAAATAGCAAAAAGACAAAAAATAAATAAATAAATAAATAAAAACACATACTGGAGTTCCCGTCGTGGCACAGTGGTTAACGAATCCGACTAGGAACCATGAGGTTGCAGGTTCAATCCCTGGCTTCGCTCAGTGAACTAAGGATCCAGCGTTGCCATGAGCTATGGTGTAGGTCGCATATGCGGCTCGGATCTCGCGTTGCTGTGGCTGTGGTGTAGAGTGGCGGCTACAGCTCCAATTAGACCCCAGCCTGAAAACCTCCATATGCTGTGGGTACGGCCCTAGAAAAGACCAAAAAAAAAACAAAAAACCACATACTAAGCACCTACCTGTGTACAAGGTATTGAACTATGTGTTGTGAAGTATAGAATTTCTGTTCTCAGAGAACTTTTAGACTAAAAGCTAAGACATACTACAAGCAACATCAAGAAAGGACAAACAGGAGTTCCCATTGTGGCACAGTGCAAACGAATCTGACTAATATCCATGAGGACACGGCCAATCCCTGGCCTCGATCAGTGGGTCAGTGATCCGTCGTTGCTGTGAGCTGTGGTGTAGGTTCCAGATGTGGCTCGGATTCCAAGCTGCTGTTGCTATGGCTGTGGCCAGCACCTGTAGCTCCAGTACGACCCCTAGCCTGGGAACTTCCATATACTGTGAGTTCGGCCCTGAAAAAGCAAGGAAGGCAGGAGAGAGGGAGGGAGGGAAAAAAGAAGGAAGGGAGAAATGACAGAGAGTGAGAAGAGGCCTAAGACAGGAAAAGACAAAGCTAAGTTAGTTTAGCTTCCTGCTGAGGGCTGCCTGCTGTCTTCATTCTCTCCTGTGACCCTTCTGTGTGACATCCCTGCTTAACAGATGAGGGTGCAGGCTCAAATTAGGGCAGTGAACCAACTGTCCAAGGTGGCCTCCTGACTCTGAATCCTTGAATCTTTCCACCATGGGTTTTTTTGGGGGGGTTTTGTTGTTGTTGTTGTTTTTGCCATGGCTCATGGCATGCAGAAGTTCCCAGGCCAGAGATCAAACCCATGCCAGAGCAGCAACCAGAGCCACAGTGTGTGACAACACCAGATCCTTAACCTGCTGTACCACAGGGAAACTCCCACCACAGTCTTTTCCTTTTGACATGCTGAAAGTCAGATGACTCCCTCAATTACATACTTCCCTTTATCCTTAGAGTCAGAAGCTGAGGGGTCCTGGCTACTCAAAGGGTAAAAAAATCATTTAAATATACACAAATATGCCAAACACTCCAACAGACCCCTAAGTTCATGAATGAATGAATGAATTCAAATACAAGTGTTTGGCCAGTTGCTTTGTCTGATTCATCTGCTCAACCAAAATGCCTGGGTGCCCCTCTTAACCATTTATGTGCTCCAGCTTTCTAACACTTTTTTTTTTTTTTTTTTTTTGGGCTTTTATCTTTTTAGGGCCGCACCTGTGGCATATGGAGCTTCCCAGGCTAGGGGTCTAATCAGAGCTATAGCCGCTGGCCTCGCCACAGCCATAGCAACGCGGGGTCCGAGCCACGTCTGCAACCTACACCACAGCTCACGGCAACGCCAGATCCCCAACTCACTTGAGCAAGGTCAAGGATCGAACCAGAAACCTCACGGTTCCCAGTCGGATTCCCTCCCACTGCGCCATGATGGGAACTCCTCCTAATACATTTTTATACTCCTTCAAACACACCATCAAAACATATTATTTAAAAAAGTATGGTACAGTGCGTTAAAGATCCAACATTGCTGCAGCTGTGCTGCACATCACAGCTGTAGCTTGAACTCAATCATTGGCCTCATGCTGTGGGTAGGACCAAAAAAGGATAAAAAAAAGGTAAAAAGAATATGGAAGGGGGCAGCTGTATAACTCTGTGAATATACTAAAAGTCACTGGATATACACTTTATTTTTTTATTGTTTATTTTGTCTTTTTAGGGCCGTATGTGCAACATATGGAAGTTCCCAGACTAGGATCGGATAGGAGCTGCACCTGTCAGCCTACACCACAGCCACAGCAATGAAGGATGCTTAACCAAGTGAGGTGAGGGATTGAACCCACATCCTCATGGATACTAGTTGGGTTCACTACCACTGAGCCACAATAGGAACTCCCTGGATAAGCACTTTAAATGATACGTTTTGAGGAATGTGAATTACATCTAAATAATGCTGTTTTGGAGTTCCCTGGTGACTCAGTGGGCTAAGGATCCAGCGCTGTCACTACTGTAGCTGGGTTGCAGCTGTGGTGCAGGTTCAATCCCTGGTCCAGAAACTTCTACACACCATGGGTGTAGCCCATAAATAAATAATGCTATTTTTTAAAGTAAGTTATTTCTAAATGTTTTCTACTAAAATACTATTAATATTAGTATTCTATTCATTATTAATTGCATTGTCATTATAACAGCTATTATTAATAAAGAGCAGCTGGAGTTCTCTTGTGGTGCAGCAGGTTAAGGATCCGGCATTGTCACTGCTGTGGCATGGGTTCAGTCCCTCATATGGGAACTTCCATATGCCATGAGCACAGCCAAGAAAAAAAAAAAAAAGAGCAGTGCTGAATTTCATTCATGCTTTATTTATTTATTTATTTATTGGTCACCCTGCAGCATATGGAGTTCCCAGGCCAGGGATCAGATCTGAGCTGAGATGACCTTAAGCCACAGCTGAGGCCACCCCAGATACTTAAACCACTGTGTCAGGGCTGGAGATTGAACCTGCATCCCAGAGCTCCAAGAGAGCTCCCAACATGCCACCAATCCTGTTGTGCCACAGCAGGAACTCCTCATTCATGTTTTAGATAAAAAAATTTGGCAACATCTATCAAAATAATTTTTTAAACACCATCCTTCCATTTTTTTGGGTCTTTTTGCCATTTCCAGGGCCACTCCCGTGGCATATGGAGGTTCCCAAGCTAGTGGTCTCATCATAGCTGTAGCCGCCAGACTACACCAGAGCCACAACAACTCGGAATTCTAGCTGTGCCTGCAACCTACACCACATCTCACGACAACGCTGGATCTTAACCCACTGAGCAAGGCCAGAGATGGAACCCGCAACCTCATGGTTCCTAGTCGGATTGGTTAACCACTGAGCCACGATGGGAACTCCGCGTTTTGTTTTTTTTTGGGGGGAGGGCGCTAATGCTGTCGTTTATTGCGTGGAAGAGGGGCGTGGGGGTTAGTGGGCGCTGCTGCCTAAGCTCGTCAGTACATTCATCACAGCGGTGGGATCCTCTGCCTCACCCCCATGCCCAGGCACTGCCAGGATCACTGGTCCCTGGCACTGGAGGGAGGTGGATGTGCCTGCTCCGGGGAGGTAACCACGTACAGGCTGGTTATTGCGTGACCGCAACGGGGGCAGCGGAAGCCGGTGGACCAAGTACTGCACTTAAAAAACAATCCTCATCAGATAGTGGGCCACCGCGGTGGTCCAGGCTCCCCCACCACCTCTTGCTCTCTTGCCCAGTGCAGCCCTGTCCCCCCCTCACAGTTGGGGGAAGTGAAGCACGGAGGTGAAGGGAGCCCGACACAAGGCCGCTGGGGGCAGGGGCCATGTAAACACAGCCCTTTTGGAGTTCCTTTGTGGCATAGCCAGTTAAGGATCTGATGTTGTCACTGCAACAGCTTGGGTCACTGCTGTGGCTTGGGTTCAATCCCTGGCCCAGGACCTTCCGCGTGCCAAGGAAGCAGCCAAAACAAAATCAAACCAAAAAAACCCAATCCTTTTAACCCAGCTATTTTTCCACTTTGGAATTTATCCAACATATACACTGACATTGATTTGCAAAGAAATAAAAAAGACTGTTCTGAGCCTCTGTTTTTATTTTCTAAAATTTAGAGTTGAACTAACCATTCCACGGCATTAAGAACAGGGACCTGGGAATCAAATGCCAGGTCATGACTTACCCACTCTGTGAATCTGATGTCAACTTAATCTATTCAAATCTCAGTTATAAAATGGGGATAACAATGGTGCTACCACACAGGATTGCTATGAGACTTAGGTAACAAAATACATGTAAGAACTTAACAAGTAACCAGCACATATTAAGTATCTATAAATACTGACTATTAAAACCATTACTGTTATGCAAACTATTGACTTTGGAATGGATAAGCAATGAGATCCTGCCATATAGCACTGGGAACTCTATGCTTAGTCACTTACGATGGAGCATGATAATGTGAGAAAAAAGAATGTATACATGTATGCGTAACTGGGTCACCTTGCTATACAGTAGAAAATTGACAGAACACTGAAAACCAGCTATAATGGAAAAAATAAAAATCACTATAAATGAAAAAAAAATTACTATTGTTCACAGGAGAGACACTTTTTAGATGAATTATGCCCCATCTATACAATGAAATTCTACAGAGATTTGAAAAAGGAGGAATATTTACATTAATTTATGTGGAAAGAATTCTCAGATTTTACGTGAAAAAAAGCCAACTGCTAAGCAAGGCTATAGAACGATCCCAGTTATAAATGTAAAAACTCATCTGTATATGTCCATTATATAAGCATGTAAATATGTGTTCATATATACACATAAACACATGCATATATATGTGAGTATATTGTGCATTTATGTGTATATATACAAAGAAAATTTCTGGAAGAATACTCAGAAACTGGGTACTAGGATGGAGGAGAAAGAGGCATGTTTACTCTTCGCTTTGTAACACTTAGAACCATATGTTTTTTTTCAAATGAGCAAAGTTTTCATTTGAAAAAAAATAAACAGAGGAGCTCCAGCTGTGGTGCAATGGGATCAGCAGCATCTTGGAAGCACTGGGACACAGGTTCAATCCCCAGCCTGGCACAGTGCACTTAGGATCTGGTGTTGCTGCAGTTGTGGCTTAGGTTGAGACTATGGCTGGAATCTGATCCCAGGCCCAGGAGCTCCATATGCCGAGGGGCAGACAAAAATAAATAAATAAAAAGAATAGTGTTTAAAATTACTTGCTTTCCCAAAAAAAGCACTTTGATTAAAGAAAAGGTATTGACAAAAGAAAGTTTCCACTGATTTCTAAAATTGGCAGTAGATAGAAAAACCCTGAATACACATTAAAAGAAACAGTCCACTGTGAAAGAACAGACTCTATCTGAGGTTCTGTGTTATGTTCAATCCTATCAGAGATCTATTAATTACTAGCTTCTGAAAATATCCACCTTATCTGCAAAGTAAAAGCACCGAGACTTTCATCTTCAGTTTCAAATATTGCTTTTTTATTTTTAACGTACTTAAAAACCTACTGAATTTATATAGTATTGACTTAAAAGGCAATAGACATAATACAATTACGTTTTAAATTTCCATCACCTTGTGTTTCATTTTGATTTCATTTTTTAAACTTGGGCTTAAAATAACACCTCGAAAAAATTTAAACATCTTTACATCTCCTCAAATTCTCACCGCAACACAAAGCAACTTTCAGAAATGATTTCAATAGAACAGATTAAAATTACAGCAAGACTTTGCATGCTAAAGAGATATAAAACTCAAAAGAGAAAGAACACTGCTGCTGAGACTGAAAGACCAAAAAGTAAGAGGGACAAGTACTTTATATCTGGTCCATCTTTTAGAAGTTTTGACCAACAAAGAGCATCTTTTTTGGGGGGAGGGGTAGGTGTGGCACATGAAGTTTCCAGGCCAGGGATCAGATCCTCAACTGTGGCAACACTGGATCCCTAAACCACTGTGCTGGGCTGGGAATGGAACCTGAGTCCCAGTGTTCCCAAGATGCCGAGGATCCTGTTGCGCCACAGTGGGAACTTCACAAACTGCATGTTTTTATGAAAGAGGCAGCAGTGCCTCATAATTTTAAAAGATGACTGTGTCTATATGTTAAATGCCAAAAAGAACATTAATCTCCTTTGGCAGTGTTGAAATGACACTTAGATGTTACTGGAAAGCAAACTGCCTGAAACACCCACAGTTTGTCTTATCAATTAGAGGAAACATTAAGAATATCAGCTTTTTTTTTTTTTTTTTTGCTTTTTAGGGCTGTACCCATGGCATATGAAAGTTCGTAGGCTAGAGGTCCAATCGGAGCTACAAATGGCCTACGCTACAGCCACAACTAACACAGGATCCTAGCTGCATCTGCAACCTACACCACAGCTCATGACAACACCGGATTCCCGACCCACTGAGCAAGGACAGGGATCGAGCCTGCATCCTCGTGGATACTAGTCAGATTTGTTTTTGCTGTGCCACAATGGGAACTCAAAGAATATCATCCAATCTAAGATTAGTTACCAGAACTATTCACTAAGGAAGGCTGTGAATATGTTCATCAAAGATCTCTTAACAGAAGGGACAGTCCTCTTCAGATGATGGTTTGGGTTGAACAGAATGGAAAATGTCCATGATTTCTCTCCCATTGACCCTCAGGAGCTCACTTTTTTTCAGAGCCTTCTCACAATACCCCCCAATGGGAAGCAGACCCTTGTAGAGAAGAGAAGAACTGGATTCCCACCTTACTACACATGGGCCAAGGCACGTAAGCAGGAGGGACCTCAATGCCTGTGGGCCCTGCCACTGCTTCACTCAATATGTAATATCTCATATACCTTCCTAGTACTGGCAGATGAGTCATCGTTTGTAACATAATCAAACCCACATATTTACTCAAATCTAATCACTCTCACCATTTCCATTGCTACTAGATCAAACCCCACTCTAGATCAAACCCCCATTCTCTCGCCTGCCAGGTCTTGCTGCACCTAATGTTACCTGTTCAAGTCCATCCTCTACCCAGAGATCAGTGTAGTTTTTTTTCTTTTCTCTTTGTGGCTGCTCCTATGGCATATGGAAGTTCCTGAGCTAGGAGTCGAATCAGAACTGCAGCTTCAGTCTTCACCACACGGGAGCAACACGGGATCCGAGCCGTACAGGTGAGCTATGCTGGAGCTCAGGGCAACCCCATATCCTTTACCCACTGAGCCCAGGCCAGGACTCAAACCCGCATCCGCAAGGAGACAACATCGGATTCTTAACCCAATGAGCCACAACAGAAACTTCCAAGGGATGTTTTAAAAATACATCAGATCACATCTTTCCTCTGCTTTAAAACCTTCCGAAGCTTTGCTATCACATTTGGAATGAAATTCAAACTCTTTCCCAAGGCACATAGGACCTTGCCTGAGAGGTCACTGCCTCCCCTCAAACCTCATCTGCTCCTTCCCCTGACCTAAATGCTAGCCCACACAAGCCTCCCTCCTGTTCTGTAGAGGACCCAAGCTCACTGTCATCTCAGTGCCTCTGCATTTGCTATTCCCACCATCCAGAACACTCTTCCCTCCCTTTCCCAAGGCTGAGTCTCTCTCATAACTCAGGTCTCAGCTCAAGTCACCTCCTCACACCCTATGCAAACGACACAGCACCCCTGCTGCATGCTATGCTCTGCTTTTCTTTCACTACATGAAATTCTTACTTGTCTCTGACTTTGCTGGCTGTCTCCCTCTCCCACAACCACCATTAGTCCACCATCTCCATGAGAGCAGAAACCCTGTGTTTATGTACCTCTGTATCCACAATGCCTGGCATGGTCATAGGAGTCAAAAAAAAAAAAAAAAAAAACACTGATTAATGGTTAGAATTTACAGTTATTTTTGTTTTGCTCTGTTTTGTCTTTTGCTTTAAAATAAAAAATTGTTTTTTGGAACCACATCTGTAGCATATGGAAGTTCCCAGGCTAGGGGTTGAATCAGAGCTGCAGCTGCTGGCCTACACCACAGCCACAGCAACATGGGATCCGAGCTGCATCTGTGACCTACACCACAGTCACAGCAACACCAGATATGAACCACATCTCTGACCTACCAGATCCTTAACCCACTGAGCATGGCCAGGGATAGAACCCACATCCTCATGGATACTATCTGGGTTCATAACCCTCTGAGATACAACAGGAATTCATACGATTTTTTTTTTTTTTTTTTTTTTTTTGCTTTTTTTTGGGCCACACCTGAAGCCTATGGAAGTTCCCAGGTTAGGGAGTCGAATCAGAGCTGCAGCTGCCAGCCTACACCACAGCCACAGCAACGTCAGATCCTTAACCCACTGAGCAAGGCCAGGGATTGAACCCAAGTCCTCATGGATACATCAATCCATGAGGATACAGGGGATTTGCTTCCACTGCACCACAATAGGAATGCCCTATAATTATTTTTGAATCATTTATTTTCTCAAATAGAGGTCAAAAGTACAGCTGTGTACTGTGTACAGTTAGTACTGTGTTCTAAGCAATAGAGTTTTTTCTTTGAATGGGGTCCTAAATTAGAGAACAATATATTTGCAACTTACATCATTAACAAAGGGCTAATTTCTTAATTCTTTTCAAAAATCTTCCAGTTAAGAAAGTCACTGACAAAATGCACAAATGGTACATACAGTGCACTGAAAAGTAAGATAAATGACTCCTAAATATAAGTAGAGGTGCACATTTCTTCACTCAAGGCAAACACAAAATAAAACTACCAGACACCATTTTTCACTTTACAGCATGGTAGAGATCAAAAATATAATAACGGGAGTTCCCGTGGTGGCTCAGCAGTAACAAGCCCAACTAATATCCATGAGGACACAGGTTTGATCCCTGGCCCCACTCAGTGGGTTAAGGATCCAGCGTTGCAGTGAGCTGTGGTGTAGGTTGCAGACGGGGCTGTGGCGCAGGCCAGCAGCTATAGCTCCAATTCAACCGCTAGCCTGGGAACTTCCACAGGCCACGGGTGTGGCCCTAAAAACAAAATATATGTAAAATAACACTTTATAGAGTATGAAGAAACAGTCTCTCACACATTGCTGGTGATGGTGCTGCTCTCTTTTTGTAGAGCAATTTGGAATTACCTATGGAAATGACAAGCACAAATGCCCTCTGACTCATGACTTAACTTTCAGGAATTTATCCTACGGATATACTTTCATGAAAGCAAAATAATGTACATGTACAATGATATTCACGGCAGCATTTCCTACGGACAAGAAATAATGTGAGGAGTCAGGAAATTACAGGACATCCATACAATGGAACGACAGGCAGCTGCATAAAAGAACTGGGCAGCTCTTTATAGACTGATACAGAACATTCTCCATGACATGTTGGTGAGTTAAAAAAGCAGGTTTCAGGACAATATTGGGATTTTGTTTGTTTGGTTTTTGTAAATATCTGATATGTTTGTAAATACAGAGAATGTCTCTGAAATGAAACACAAAATGCCAGGAACTTTGGTTACATTAAGGGAAAATAACTCAAAGGCTGGGGAATGGAGAAAGGCTTGCTTTTGTACCTTTTAAACTTAAGCTATTATTTATGTGATTTTTAACCACCCCCACAAAAATCAATGTAAAAGGATCATGTTCATGCACAAAAAGATTTCAAATTATTGATCTGGAAGACCTCTCAAGATGTCTTCCAAACGTTAGATTGTGTGCTGTTCCAAAATTTCAGAGGTTGGGGGAAAAAAAAAATCTTTAAAAAAAAGGAGTTCCCGTCGTGGCGCAGTGGTTAATGAATCCAACTAGGAACCATGAGGTTGCAGGTTCGATCCCTGGCCTTGCTCAGTGAGTTGAGGATCCAGCATTGCCGTGAGCTGTGGTGTAGGTTGCAGATGCGGCTCGGATCCTGCATTGCTGTGGCTGTGGTGTAGGCCGGTGGCTACAGCTCCAATTAGACCCCTAGCCTGAGAACCTCCATATGCCATGGGTGCAACCCTAAAAAGACAAAAAAAAAAAAAAAATGTTGAATTGAATGAATAAATGATTGGAAAGCCACAAAATCAATCTGCAATTGATTTCATAAAATACAACCTGCTTACATGGTGAAGGCATCTTATAAATATACATTCTCCTATGAAAAAATGAAAATGCTGTTGTTCCCTGGTAGCCTAGTGGCCAAAGGATCTGGCATTGTCACTGCTGTGGGTTCCCCTCTGAGGGAGGGGCCCTAGAAAAGACAAAAAGACAAAAATGAAAAAATAAAATTTCAGAGGTTGATAAAAAGATACATTCTAACCTTTATTCCTTTTGCACAATAGTACTTGAGAAATAATTATTCTTTGACTTAACAGACTTTTTTCTCATTCCAGCACCAGAGACCATCCTTCTCAACTAAGAGTTCCACCACCTGAAGGCCTCAGCCCTACCCCACACAGCTCGTCAGTCTATGCAAGAGATGATATACTTCTGGAAGGTTATATTTTGAAATGTAATATAAACAATAGATATTTATTGAGCCTGAAAGACGCCATCACAATAAATAGTATAAGAGAATTTGAATGCCTTCTAGGGCTTTTCATCTCATCTAGTTTGGGAGCTAAGATATGTTTATATGAAAAAAATAACCACCATGCTAGGAAGGATATCACAGCTGCCAAATAAGTTACACAAGTGAGCAATCCCTCAAGAAACTCAAGAGGAAACATCACATCCACTAGTGTAGTCAGGAAAGGCTTCAAAAGGGAAATAGAATCTGAGTTGGGCTTGACGGATGGTGGTCCAATGTGAATAAGCAAGGGACTGACTACACAGTAAGGGACATCCAGGTGGTTCAAGAACAAGTGAGCAGGCCCACCTGGACAAATGGAGCCTGCAGGTGTCAGGGAGCATTCCGAGCCCCTGGAAATCCACTTAATCAGCCCTTGAGCCTATATACTTCGAATGCCCTAGATTTACTATGATTTTTCCTAACATCTCCCAGAGATGTCATTTCATCTCCATGCTCATCATCTCAAAGCAAGCAAATTTAAGCTCTCATTCCCTCCCTCTGCAAACATCTCCAAACTCATCCTCCTGTTTCCAATCTCCACCAACTGATGGCACACAAGTCAAGACATGTGTTACTTTACATGCATAATCCATTCACCCCAAACCTGCCAACAGCTAATCACTGCTTGCAAAATAAAATGATTCTCCCTCTCATTTAAGGCCTCCTTTTTTTTTTTTTTTCTGTTTTCCTTTTTTTAGGGACATACCCATGGCATATGGAAGCTCCCAAGCTAGGGGTAGAATTGGAGCTGCAGCTGCTGGCCTATGCCACAGCCACAGCAACTCAGGATCTGAGCCGCCTCTGTGACCAACGCTGCAGAGGCCAGGGATCCAACCTGCATCCTCATGGAATCTATTCAGGTTTGTTTCCCCTGAGCCGCAATGGGAACTTCTCACTCCACACCTTCTAACGCTGCTCTCTCTCCACCTCTCACTCCATTACTGGACTCACACTCCTTAAACATAATGTACAAATGTCATGCCTGAGCCCATGATGTTCCTTTTACCTGGAAAAGTCTCCTTATTTTGTTCCCAGGTGGAGCACACATGGTTGTACAGGTTTCAAACTCTGTACTTTATATAAATGATATCCCCTGCCAGTGTTGGACAGTGCACAACCTCTGCAACCTTCTGAAGAAGGCTTGTTTCCATTCTCTCCCACCTTGAAGACATTCCCAGAACAACTCAATCGTTGAGCAATTATGCCTCTGCTCCTACATAGCCAACTTGACACTTTTTCTTCACCAAAAAAAAAGTTATAAGATTCGGAACATTGATAGTGCCTTGAACAGAGCAGATACTCAAAAGGTGCTTGCAAATTACGCTGGGTAAATCAACAAAGGCAGACTGTGAATAAGTGGTAAAGAGTCTTGAAGACCAAGAGATACAGTCAAGTTCTGACATTATTCGGTAGATGCCAAATATGGTTGAAGATCAGAATGATGTTTTAGAAAGACTAATTTCAGCAACCACAAGCAAACAGGGTTTGAGACACTATTCTCTAAGTACCACCTTAGCTCTCTGTCGAAGGAAGCCTGTGGGAGGCTCCCTCTGTAATGTGCAGCCTCCTCAGTCATTCAGTCATCCTTTAGTTTATCTATTTGGGATTACAGATAATGATTTTCGTATACCTACACTCAGAGTGAAGCTTAAAACTGGGCCATTAAGCCAAGAAAAACATGTTTTTGCCTGAAATATCTGCGTATCTAGGAAACAGTTCTGAGTTGAATAATTATATACATACATAAAATACATATACACAAATTAAACATTTATCTTCTTCCTTCACTTCTTTCGCAGTCTTCCTCTTTTCCATCTGTCTCTTCCCTTTTTGGTTTCTTTCTCTCCCCCTAAAAGTATTATTCATGGATCTCATTTCTTTCCAAATGCTTTACCTTAATGGTCTACAGACTGCCTCCCCCTCTTCCTAAAACTCCCTCCATCCTCCCCAAATTATTACTCAGGTTATTTCATTGTTTTTGCTTATATACTGACTTGGCCAACTCCCCTCCATATTTGCAATAATAATTCAAGTCTCCTGTTCCCTTTCCTAAAGTAGCTTGAACCTTCACTAACCTTAGAATTCAACAATTACTAGTCAATCATTTCAAGACCAAACATTTATGGCTCATTTTCTTATGGCCCTTTAAAAGAATCAGGGGCACTTATGTATTTAGATATATAAATTAATTTCACTGTATTGATGGAGTACCAAATAAGTAATTCTTATCTGTAAATCAAAAACTCAGAGCCTAATATATTAAACAAAATGAGTTTCCTAATGAATTTCCTTTCTTGGATTTCATGCCAAGATGATATACCAGTAATAGACTCCATGGTACCAGACAATTTTATTTAGTTCTCAGATTTTAATAAAAATCTTTATTCTCCAAAGGAAGATTATTACGTGGAAGTAATCCACTCCAGTATCAAGGCACATAGCACCACTGGAACCATGCACATTGCCCATCAAGAAAAGATTACCAGGCAAGCAACGGAATTTAAAACATGAACATGGAGGAGGAATCTTAAAATAGTATCCACGCTAAAACAGATTATACAATTTTGTGTTTGTGCCCAAAGAGGCTATCTCCCTTGAAAGTCCAACTTTACTGTTTATTCCTCCCACCAAATATGCAAAATAAACTCACTAGTCTTAAAAACACAAGTATGTTATCACTATTGAAAGGTAAGCACCATCTAAGGAAAGATCAAAATATTTTCCTTTCATTCTACTAAAGTGAAAAGAAAAACCATTAAATACTAGAATACTGTTTCTGGATTTAGGCAGTTTAAATGTTCCTCTTTTCCCAAGGATTTTTCCCTCCCTAAACTGAAGATCCCTCTGAAAGTCACAGCGTGAATCTCTAGTACCAAATAGTGGACAGGTGCTTTGCTAACTCTATACTTGATAGGAAAAGAAGAGAGAAAAGGGCACAGCCATCCATTATTTAGAGTCTATTGCTAAATTAATCTCCTTTATAACAATTCCATTACAGCACATGTTAGGCAGAGCGTATAGAGTGTGTGGGCTGTGTACAGCAGACCACACTCCACGATAACAAGGCTTCATTTTTTCAAAAACCATCCAAAAATTGGCAAATAATTCTAGTTGCTCTTAGCCCAAGGTCAAACTGTTAAATACCAATAATAAAAGTTTAGAAAAATCTAATTAACCGGTTGCTCTTTGCTCAAAAGTAAGCTACGAAGGTGGGAGTCTTGTTTATCTCTATCTGCCCCTCCCCACGGCTGGGGATTCGCCCTCAAAAGGGGCCTGTGCTGTGTGGACCGGAGCCGGCTAGAGCCGGTAGTGAGGACCAACCCGCCCCTTGGCTGGCCGCGCCTGGGGCCTCGCTGGACCCAGAACTCGTCCTGGCTTGGCCTCCCGGAGGTAAACAGGACGTAGACTGGACCGACGGACTGGACGGACAGACGCGACAAGACGGACGGGACGGGCAAAGAAGCAGTGCGTCCTACCCGGAGGGCTCCCTCCCAGGGCTGGCGGAGTACCTGCTCCGGTCATCCAGGCTGCGGTTGTCGGCTGCCGCGGCGCGCCAGTCGGGCAGTGTGCTAGCGCACAGCACCACCATGGACACGATCACGAACACCACCGACACGCTGGCCAGTATCTGTGCGGCCAGCGACGACGTGGGCTCCTCGAAGGTCCGCCGCATGCGCTCCAACCAGCGCCGGGAGGTGGGCGCCTCGGCACCGCCGGGTCGCGCGTCGTCGCGGCCCAGCGCGCCCGGCTCCTCGGCGGTGTAGAAGGTGTAGGTGTCGGACATGCGGTCGTCGAGTCGGCGCTGGCAGCAGTACTCGAGGTGCGCGCCCTCCAGGCCCCAGTAGATCATCTCATTGTAGAAGGAGAGTTCGCACATTCGCGGCGCGAAGCGCAGCTTGCCGTGGCCGCGCACGTAGAGCAGGATGAAGCCGAAGGCCTCCGAGTGCCGGTCGAAGAAGTACTCGTTGCGCTCGCGGTCGTAGTCGTCGCACACCTCGAGCACGTCGCGCTCTGAGCGGCAGCCGTGCAGCCGGCTCACGCGGCGCAGCGGGAAGTCCTTCAGTAGCTCCCGGGACAGAGAGTATCGGGCGCCGCCCACGTTCAACACCACCGAGGCCGCCCCGCTGCGCCCGAAGGTCATGGCTGGCCGCCCCGAGGCCCCGAGGCCCGAGGGCGCCGCCCCCCTGGCTACCTTGCGGGGCCTGCCTGCCGTTGGCCGACGGGGGAGCGCGCCGTCGGTGCTCGCGGGCTGTCCAGCGGGCTCTCCCTCCGGGCTCCGCTGCTGCCCTTCGCTGGATCAGAAGCCCCTCCGCTCTAGCCTCCTCGGCAGCCCAGCGTTGGCTGCTAGCGATGCTCCCTCCGCGCGGCGGTACCTGCTGGTGGCCCGGGAGTCCCCCCCGGCTCCAGCGCTGCGCCCCACTGGCCAGGAACGAGGCTACCAGCGCCGCCGCCCCTAGAGCCTCAGGGATGCCCCCTCCAAGGCCGGGGTGCCCTTTGAAGGCGGCGGCGCTGTCCCCCGTAAGGGGTGTGCGCGCCGAGAGGAGGCGCTGGTGCTGGATGGCTGCGGGTCGCCGGCGTTCCCTCCGGCCCTGGCTCCAAAAGCACCGCGCCGCCGTCCAGAGGCAAGAGGCAAAGTGAGCGGCTTCGGAGGCGGCGAAGAGCCGGCTCCGAGAGGCGGGGGCGGGGCCTCCTCGCGGTTCCCCCTCCTCGCCTCCCGGCTCCGCTCGGCTCACCTCCCTCCGCGCGCCGCCCTCCTCTTCCCACCCGCGCCCGCACCTCGCTCGGGCTGGGATTCCCCGGCGCCCCGCCCTGGACCTCGGGCTCCCCGCCTCGTGACGCTGTCCTCCCTCTCTGCTCCCGCCCGCAGTGGCCGGTAGGGGTCCGTGGAGCGGGATGCGCCGAGCACGGAGCCCCGGGGTGGAAGGGGGAGCAAAGCCCCGCGGCCAGGGTCGCTGCTCCCTCGTCCCGCCCCCGAGCCATCGGGATGACTTGGGAAATCCCCAAGGGCCCCTTTAATGGCCCCCAAAGGGAGGATAAGGAGGAATGAGGAGTGGGGTGCCGGATTTGAGGGGCGGGGACAGACGGCATTGGGAGAGCTTTTTCCAGAAACTATACGAAGCCCAGCTCGGTGTCTGAGATCGCCCCAAAGGATTTCTCAGATAAGGCACCCCAGCAATTCTTTTCTTGTCGACTTTGTTCTTCTTTTCCCGGCGCGGAGACCCACGTACCGCGTGCTCCGAAGGCGGCCGCACACCCCAGCACCCAGCCTCGGTGCCGCCTTCCCGCCTGCCCTCTCCCGGAAAAGAGCGGCTCCAGCCCCCGCTTTCTGGGGCGCGGGTCCTGAAAGAGCTCCTACTGGTAGCGCTCCTGGACCCCCTCGTGACACTTCCTGTAGAGTGGGGTGAAAGTCTGGGGAGAATCGCCTTGCCACTGGCAAGAACAGAATTTCGCGTGGCCTTCGTCTGCATCCTCCTTTTCACAATGTCTTGATTTCCCCCGTGCACCTCCAGCTGGCTGCAGCACCGGCCCTCGTAGCTTGAAGAGCCCTTTAAGGGTCTGCAGAGCGAACTGCCCAGGGAGTGGGTTCCACCTGCCAGGGATTTTTTTAAACTGCTCCCAGCAATTCACAGGACACGCGACACAGGCAGCCCTGCCCGCTCAGTACCCGCCAGAGGCGAAACAGGTGAGTCCTTAAGGCAAACTGTGCTAAATGCAAAACAAGTACTGGAAGAAAAAAAAAGAGTGGGGTGGGGTAGGACGCGGTCCTCTGACCTCAGAATACCCCGGCTAGTTACTGGGAAGGATTTTTAC
This sequence comes from Sus scrofa, assembly GCF_054392235.1. Classification (NCBI taxonomy): domain Eukaryota; kingdom Metazoa; phylum Chordata; class Mammalia; order Artiodactyla; family Suidae; genus Sus; species Sus scrofa. The sequence continues at coordinate 110,023,475 of NC_139385.1, read as the reverse complement.
TTTGCCCTTCACTTTTCATAATTTTGTAGGATTGTCCCGTGCCCACTAGAGGTCACCATAAAGAGTCATTTTGCTCTGGTTCTAGTGTGGATTCCTAGCGAAAAAACAGACACCTAAAAATTGGAATGCTCTCTCTCACAAAGTAAAATCACTCTAGGTGGCTTTGCATGTATGTATTTATTGAAGTGTAATTGATTTACAATATTTCAAGTGTACAGCAAAGTGATTCATATATGAATTCATATATATATATTCACATATATATTCTTTTCCATTATTGGTTATTACAAGATACTGAATATAGTTCCCTGTGCTGTACAGTAGGTCCTTGTTGGATGACTTCTAAAAGAATGAAAATCTGTCTAAGTTGTTTATCCTTAGACTTGAATAATTTCTCTTAAAAGCACTTAATGTGATTAAAAACTCAAAATTTAAAAAAAAAAGGAGTTATTTACTTGCAAAATAGCTACTATACCAGGATAACATCCTAAAGTAAATGAGTTTCAAGACAGAATCCAAGAAGGTAATGGTCATAAACTGACAGAAAGAGCAGAGCAGTCCAAGTAGCAAAATCTCAGGTGTGAAGGATTGGTCTATAAAGAAAGCTAATGCATTTGCTTGGCTGCAAGGATGGGGATCTCCACACAGAATTTAGATTTCATCCAATAAGCCTGTGGGATCCCTGAAGGTTTTAATAATAGAACTGACTTTATTTCAGGAAGATCCTCTTGCCCTGTGGGTTATTCTAAGGAGAAGACCATGTCTGCAACCCGGGAATGAGAACCCCACTCCCAAATCTTTGTAGATGAGGGGGTCAATTCTGAAAAACACTGAGACAAAGGACGCAGCAGGGCTTGGAAATGGATTTGTTATAGCATGTGAGGATGCAGAAAAGTTTGCAGCTGCTAGCAGAGTGAAGAGCCTGGCTTCACACCAGCAAGAGCCAATTCCTCCAGGAATTGTTAAAAATACTTTCTAGAAGCATCACGGGCAAAAGAACACAGAACAACTCTTTCATCGATTATTTGTTTCAACATTACTATATTTCCTGTCTTCTCTAGCTGAACTCTCTTTAAAGTCTGTTGAGTGAACCAGTTGAGGAAATATCATATTTTAAATTAAATTTGAGCTTAGGAAACAAATTAATTTGATGACAATACAATTTGTGTCTCCTAGGTATATTTTCATAAAATATCTTAGATAGGTTTAAATAATTTCATTTGTTTCAAGAGTAATATTCTTATTTGATTTTAATATCATCAACCACTACTGCAGCAACAATACCCAAAGCTTTTTCTTAAAAAAAAGAAGACAATAAGATGCAGAAATGAGTGGCTTGTCTCAATATAATCTGGTTTAGAAAGTATTCTTAAAAACAATTTTATTCCTTTGTACTTTGAAAAGAAGATTATGTAGAGAATTATTACATCGAAATTCTTTTCTGGATTCTGGATGTATTTAGGGTCTTTGTATATAAATCTTTAGACTGCATTAAAATTTAAAGGCATCAGGCAGAATTTTAGAGTTTGAAAGCGATTTTCTAGTCTCAGTTGATAAGCTTGTTATTTGGGGAGGAGTAACAAGGCTTCAAAGATGTGGCTGTAACTTGCTTAAGGTTCTGCATCCAGCAGCATCACGGTAGAGGCAAGGCTGGAACCCGATTTTCTGATTCCAAACTAGTCACTCCATCTCCAGGGCCTGCACGGCTGGCAAAACCTTCTATCTGATCTCTGCCCTCCAGTTCTTTCTTCGATCTGTGAAACCTGTGCTATGCCACTAGACAGCTCTTGCTTCTCTTTATTTTCATCGTCATTTTCCAGTTTAAGAACCTAAAAGGACTAAGGGTCTACAATTATAAATTGTCCTTATTAATACAGTCTTCACTGGTTCTTAGGGCCCTCTCAAGATCAAATCCTGACTGCACAACTTATTTGCTAAGTGACCTGAAACATGTTCCTTAATCTCTTTGCGCCTCAGTTTTCTCATCCCTAGAATAGAGAGAGCCATGGCTCCATCAGAGGGGTGATGTGAGCATTAAATGAGATGATGCAAGGGTGGTATACACCTCAATGCATGACACTGGGAAAAAAATCTTGCCTCGGATATGCCACCAGCCCAAGCAAGCCATGCGCATTCTCACTCTTGGGTTGTAAATAAATACAAATTGGATAAATGAATTGATTCATCTAAAAATGTGACCAATCACAGATAAATAACCCAAAACATCAAAAATTCAGTGAAAAGTTGTGACCTGTATATTGCTCATCTGCGTTGAACGTGGATTCCTTCATCACTTTGTACTGTACAAGTAGATGTATTCAAAATCCTTGAGCAAGTCGAACCTCTTGAAACCTCATTTCCTCATCTGGAAAATGAGAGTAACAGAGGGGTTTGTGGAAAGCTGAGCTTGTGGGTGCCCCGTAGGAAGGGCTTCCAACACTTGACCCCAAAATTTTATAAATTGAAATGCCCTGTGGCCACTACTGGTCCTTGCAGTTTACTTATCGACTCTGCCTTGAAAAGCTCTTGCTCTGCTGTTCATTGCTATTTCCAGGTCTTTGTGTTTACACCAATTTATTTCTCAACATCTGCAGCATCAGTGGATGCTTTAAAGAATCTGCTTTTTGAATGGAAATGTAGTCTTCCAGTGTCGCTAATTTTATGTGAAGGAAAAATTCTAATGACTTTGCCTATTATACCCAATTACCTCTGGAGAAGGGAAAGCCACAGCTTTCAATAAACTGCCCTCAGAACCGCCCCACCACACCGAGCCCATTCTTAAAGGTGAGTAACCAGTGAGGGACATGTCACCCCCCTCCCAAACCAAAGCCCTGGCCTTTTTATCTGCTCCACAACAATTTATGCTGTCCTGCAAGCAAAAGGAACACTGTCTTTAAAGCTTCAGCCTTGAGAGAGTCACTATGTAGTCTTTACAGAGAAGGCAAAATTTTACCTCTACCCTCTTAGGGTTCTTGACTGAGTTTGAGAATTAGATTGATGCAAGACAGATAAACAAGAGAAAAACATGCAGGAAGTTCCCTTGTGATGCAGTGAGTTAAGAATCCCCAAGCTGTCACTGCAAGTGGCTCAGGTCATTGTTTCCATACCTGCCCTGGGAACTTCCACATGCCATGGCTACAGCCAAAAAAAGAAAAAGAGTAGCACTTTCCTCCTTTTTTTTTTAATTTTTAAAAAATTTTTTTTACTTTCCTCCTTTTTAAGGAGGAAACTTTCATATGAGAGTTTTAGCTCCTTTTTTAGAAAGAAATAGGGGAGGGTTAGTGGAGGGGGGGTTGGCCACAGTGTACATCGGCTTGATAAAGGATCTCAGGTCCCAGACCAGAGACTGAACTCAGGTCACAGTGGTCAAAGCGCCACATCCTGACCACTAGACCACTAGGGAAGTTCCTAGAGCACCTTTCTTTCTTTTTTTCTTTTTCCTTTTTTTTTCTTTTTAAAAGTTTTGCTGAAGTGGAGTTCCCCATCGTGGTGCAGTGAAAACGAATCCGACTAGGAACCACAAGGTTGCAGATTCGATCCCTGGCCTTCTTCAGTGGGTTAAGGATCTGGCATTGCCGTGAGCTGCGTGTAGTGTAGGTCGCAGGCGCAGCTCGGATCTGATGTTGCTCTGGCTGTGGTGTAGGCCGGCAGCTGTAGCTCTGATTCCACCCCTAGCCTGGGAGCCTCCATATGCTGCAGGTGTGGGCGGCCCTAAAAAGCAAAAATAAAATAAAAATCCAAGTTTTACTGAAGTAAAGTTTGTACAACAGTGATTCGGTCCTACATGTACACACATTCATTCTTCTTCAGATTCTTTTCCCATATAGACCATCACAGAATATTGGGTAGAGTTCCCTGTGCTATACAGCAGATCCTCGCTGACCAGTCATTCCATATACCATATACCACTGTGTGCATAAGCCAGTCACAAACCGCCAGTCCATCCCTCCCCCCACCCCCTGTCCCCTTTGGTAATCATGCTTGCTTTCCAAGTCTGTGAGTCTGTTTCTGTTCTGTAACTAAGTTCATCTGTATCCTTTTTTTAAGATTCCACATATAAGAGATATCATGATGTTTGTCTTTCACCATCTACACTTAGTATGATAACCTCTAGGTCCGTCCATGTTGCCGCAAATGGCATTATTTCATTCTTCTTTATGGCTGAGTCATATTCCACTGTATATATATATACCACATCTTCTTTATCTGTTCCTCTGTCAGTGGACACTTAGAAGACTTCCATGTCTTGTCTATTGTACATAGCAGAGCAACTTATGTTTTTATAAGTGCCTTTAGCTCAAAATAATCCTTATGCCAAAGTAATGTATTTTGGGGTAGCATATTCTGCTACTCTTCTTCATTAACAGCAAAAACGTTTTTGGTGCCATCACAATGGCCCCTCTCCAGTTTCATCCTCACTCCCATCCTGCTGCTATGTTGCATTATGATGTGATGACCCTTCCCATCACCATTCAGGGTCCCTTGCTCCTTACAGTGACTAAGAGCCCTTTCTGTATGGCACCACAAGCTCAGCTTTCTATGAAAATGCTCTTATGATAATCCTCATTTTCCAGATGAGGAAATGAGGCTTCAAGAGGTTCAACTTGGGGAGTTCCCGTCGTGGTGCAGTGGTTAACGAATCCGACTAGGAACCATGAGGTTGCGAGTTCGGTCCCTGCCCTTGCTCAGTGGGTTAATGATCCGGCGTTGCCGTGAGCTGTGATGTATGTTGCAGACGCGGCTCGGATCCCGTGTTGCTGTGGCTCTGGCGTAGGCCGGTGGCTACAGCTCCGATTGGACCCCTAGCCTGGGAACCTCCATATGCCGTGGGAGCGGCCCAAGAGATAGCGATAGAAACAACAACAACAACAACATAAAGACAAAAGACAAAAAAAAAAAAAAAAAAAAAAAAAAGAGGTTCAACTTGCTCAAAACCCACAGTTCCTAATGAGTACCAGACCCACTACTGAAACCAAGGTCTCTGCAGGCTCTCTTGCCTCCCAAGCTGGCCCCCCACCAACTGTACTCTCTACCCAGTATCAAAAACCTCCAGGAAGGAAGGGAAGAGTCAGGTGAGACCAGAGGAAGCAATCTGACAAATCCTGAATGTGGGTCATTCTACAAGATAACTAATCATCAATGTCACTTTCATGTCCTGAAATATTTTATCAGGAGATGATAAGATGTCTGATATTTGATTTAAAATGATCAAGGGCAGGAGTTCCCATCGTGGCTCAGTGGTTAACGAATCTGACTAGGAACCATGAGGTTACGGGTTTGATCCCTGGCCTCGTTCAGTGGGTTAGGGATCCGGCGTTGCCGTGAGCTGTGGTATAGGTCGCAGACGTGCCTCGGATCCTGTGTTGCTGTGGCTGTGGTGCAGGCTGGCAGCTGCAGCTCTGATTCGACTCCTAGCCTGGGAACTTCCATATACTGTGGGTGCTGCCCTAAAAAGACAAAAGAAAAAAAAAAAGATATATGAATATGTATTTGGATGTAGATGTAGATACATGATAAGATTTGTGAAAGGATGTGTAAGATACGGTTATGGGTGGTGATTTCTTGGTGAGGGAGTGGAAAGGTCAGTGTAGAAAAGAGACCTACTTGTTATTGGTTATCATAAACACTTTGTCTTTTTTTTTTTTTTTAACCCAATGCACAAATTATGTTTTCAGTGTTTTAAAAAATAGTATTTTTAAAAAGAAAGAAAAATCTCAGCACATGTCCTCCTACCAAATTCTCTTGGGCCCATTCTAGCTGTGTCCTGCTTCCACCTCTGCTCAGTTCATCTGGGGCCATGCACCCTACCACTCCTGCTGCCCAGAACATTCTCGTCCAGAGCATTACATGGCCTATGTCTTCTTGTCAGTCAGGTCTCAGTTCAAATGTCACTTCCTCACAGAAGCCTTCCCTGACCACCATTCTAGCATAGCATTTTTATTTCCTTATCACCATAAAAAAAAAATTCCTCTTGGAATTCTCTGGTGGCCTAATGGGTTGGGGATCCAACATTGTCACTGCTGTGGCTTGAGTTTGATCCCTGGCCCAGGAACTTCCATGTGCCACAGACACAGCCAAACAAACAAACAAATAAAACGTGCTCATCCTCCTGTTCCTTAGCTATCATCTGTCTCCCCACCAGACTCTGCTCACTCCTTTTTTTGCTTTTGTTTTTTTGGGTTTTTTGGCCACACCTGAAGCATGCAGAAGTTCCCAGACCAGGGATCGAACTTGTGCCACAGCAGCGACCCAAGCTACTGTGGGGACAATGCTGGATCCTTAACCCGCTACATCGCAAGAGAATTCCTGCTTATTCCTTTTGAGAGCAGAGATCCTGGGTCTAATTCACAATGTTGTCCACAACTCCTGGAATAATGGACACCATTCTAGGTGTCCAGGCTTCTTCTAGCTCCAGTCTTCTTGTTTGAGCTCAGTAACTATTTGTTGAGTGAAGGAATAAATGACCATTACTGTTAATTAAAATGCATGTTCTCTGAGCGCTGAACTGGCAGTATCAGTGTATGCATATAGTAAGGCTGAAATTGACCAACTTGAGAAATCCAGGCTCTTTTTGAAAAAAACCACTTCAATTTTGCTAAATGGTTGGCATGCTGGCAGAGATTTTGGCACTATTTTCTGCCTTGTACTGCAGTGTATGCCAGCTTCCTGCAGAAGCCCTACTCATTTAGCCAGTCCCATCCCTGGGTCAGTGGATGACCCTATACTCCTTACCCAGCAGGTGCTTTAGTTAGAAAAATTCTTGGAATCAGTTCTAGTCGTGTCCAGTGATTCATCCATACCTATCCCTGACGGAAGGGAAGAGTGTGAAAGGAGCAGAGGGGCTGCAAGGAAAAAAGAACTGTCTGCCATTGAACTGAAAACTTCAAATGGACTAATTGAGAATTTGATCTCAATAAAATTGTTACCAAAAAATAAACTGTCCAGAAAGGACTGGATGTGGATCCAGGCAGTTCTGTGTGTCTTGGCTTACAAATTATAGGAAACAAAGAAATTTAAAAGACTGTTGCCCTGGGTGTTCCCTGGGTGGCTCAGCAGGTTAAGGGTCCAGCATTGTTTCTGCTGTAGCCTAAGTTCAATCTCTGCTTTTGTTTTTTTGGGTTTTTTGGCCACACCTGAAGCATGCAGAAGTTCCCAGACCAGGGATCAAACTTGTGCCACAGCAGCGACCCAAGCTACTGCGGGGACAATGCTGGATCCTTAACCCGCTACATCGCAAGAGAATTCCTGCTTATTCCTTTTGAGAGGAACTTCATGGTTCCTAGTCGGATTCATTAACCACTGTGCCATGACGGGAACTCTCCCAGGAAATTCTATATGCCATGGGCGCAGCCAAAAGAATAAAAAAATAAAATAAATAAAAGGATGTTGCCCTGGTAGTCAATGGACATCTCAGAGACCCAGCTGCCTGAACAGGTGCTCAAGATCGGGAGTGAAGCTTCCCAGCAAAGCAGGTCTTGAGCCCAGATGGCCAGGAAGTGGGAGCGCTAAGCAGAGAGGGATTCCCCGACTCTGCCCCTTATCACATCACAGGGCACCTTCAATCAGCCTGAGAGGAGTCTACTCACAAGAAAAATCAAAGACATTTTCAAAATGAATAGAAAGTTTCCTGCTGTGTTCTATCCATTCTGCAAAGAGAACTGCCTTTATCAACATTAGTGAACCAAAATTAACTGGTTTAGGAGTCAGCCTTCAAAAACACCTGCTGTTCTTATCCTTCTGTCCCCATAACAATCTGTTTCCCTGCCTCACAATCCCAGCCCTCCAACCCCCCATGCCCAGCGCTATTATTTCTGCCTCAGAGGAAATATTGGGGCTGGGGTTGACTGAAGCGAAGAGTACGACATTCCTGGAAATGATCTTCTCATTGTAAATGCAACCAAAATAGCATTGGCTCCACACTTAATAATTGATATACTCTTCAACTGCAATTGCATTTTTCTCCAAGGTACAGGATTTAAAATACAGACTATTTTCCTCCGCTTCTTAAATGGAGATAAAATAATCCAATTCTGGTGAGAGTGATCCCATTACCCTTCTATGGCAAAAAAAAAAAAAACTCCAGGCATTTGCCTCGGTTTTCCCTAAGATACATGTTCTCACACGTTAGCAAAAAAAAAAAAAAAAGAGAGAGAGAGAGAGAAAGAAAAGGCTCTTAGTGGAAAGCTAAGAGGTACAGCAATCTGGAAGATTTGCAGTTTCAAAAGAAGGTTTGGAGCTGATGCAATTAGGTTGGTATAAGCCTGTCTCCGGCCTGGGTCAGAGAATAGAGCCAATGGCTCAGCAGAAAATGCAGAAATAAGTGTCGGCTTTACCTCCATGTGCCTGTTGCAGATGTGCAACCTCAGATCCTGTCCCCATAGGACCTTCCTCTGCCTGCAAGGAACCTTGCCCTCTGCTTAAGATTTGTTAGTACCTTAGGTCTTCCAAGTAGGATTTGTCCTTTTTAGAGGAAAGTAATCACAAATAAAAATCTTTGTGACAAAAGACACTGAGAAGCTTTTTATACTCTTTCACTAGCTTCTATTGTGATGGATGAAACTGCAAGAACAATGGCAGTAGAGCAAACTGTCCACGTAAATCTACAAAGAAAGAAGAAAATAGACTTACTAGGTTTCCTTTGATGATGACAAGGCATTCTTTTCTCTAGATACAGTGTGCCTTTAACTTAGAGGATGTGGAAGGTTTAGCAAACACGCAACGACTGTAGCAGTGGTCTATGGCAATAGTGACAGGTACTTAAGGAAAAGGGATAAATTGTGAAGACAACTTCCACTGAATCAAATTAATCAAGCCTTTTTTGTTTTGTTTTGTTTTGTCTTTTTGCCTTTTCTAGGGCCGCTCCCGCGGCATATGGAGGTTCCCAGGCTAGGGGTCGAGTCGGAGCTGTAGCCACCGGCCTACGCCAGAGCCACAACAACGCAGGATCCGAGCTGCATCTGCAACCTACACCACAGCTCACGACAAGGCCGGATCGTTAACCCACTGAGCAAGGCCAGGGATCGAACCTGCAACCTCATGGTTCCTAGTCGGATTCGTTAACCATTGCGCCACAACGGGAGCTCCAAGACTTTCAATTTATATAGCTCATTGTGATTTCACCCTAGTAACCAACTCAAGAGTGATAGTTATATTCTGTATAGATTAAATATTACTGAGCCATCCCCTTACTCCGAGGACCCTTAAGAAAACTCTAGTTTTGGAGTTCCTGACGTGGCTCGGTGGAAACAAATCTGACTAGCATCCATGAGGACTCAGGTTCCTTAACCACTTAACTCAGTGGGTTAAGGATCAATGCTCCCGGATTGAGAAAATGTTAAGCCTGCAAATAATTGTGCCACTTTACTTGATTCAGTCACCGTAAGATCCCCTAGGAGAATGTTTACTCTGGGAGTTCCAGTCATGACTCAGCTGTAACAAACCCAACTAGTATCCATGAGAACTTGGGTTCAATTCCTGGTCTCACTCAGTGGGTTAAGGATCCAGCGTTGCCGTGAGCTGTGGTATAGGTCATAGATGCCATTCGGATCCCAAGTTGCTGTGGCTGTGCTGCAGGCCAGCAGCTGTAGCTCTTATTCGGCACCTAGCCTGGGAACTTCCTATGCTGCTGGTGCAGCTCTAAAAAGACAAAAAAAAAAAAAAAAAAAAAAAAAAAATTATTCTGCACTCACTTCTAACCTGCTAAATAATCAACTTGGCACACAGGAAAGGCTAGCACTTCCAGCTACACCTTCAGTGGACACCTCATTTCATCTCTACCTTAGCAAGCACCTTGTTAGACGTTTAAGGTATTTTTTGGATGTTAAACTGTAGTGATGTATATTTTAAAAGCTAACTGGGAAAAAAAAAAAAGCTAACTGGGATTGGCGAGATTATAAGGGATAAAGTAAGAACTGCTTGGAAGACTGGTCCCTATTCAGAATTTGACTGGGAGTTCCCTGGTGGCTCAGTGTGTTGAGGATCCAATGGGTTTGATCCCTGGCCCAGGAACTTCCATTTGCCTCATGAAGTCAAAAAAAAAAAAAAAAAAAAAAAAAAAAAGAATTTGGTGTCTCATTGTGGCACAGTATAACAATCCCTGAGGATGAGGGTTTGATCCCTGGCCTAGCTAAGTGGGTTGAGGATCTGGCGTTGCCTTGAGCTGTAGTGTGGGTCACAGATGCACTCAGATCCTCTGTTGCTGTGGTTGTGGTGTAGGCTGGCACCTACAGCTCCAATTCAACTCCTAGTCTACGAACTATGCCGTGGATACAGCCCTAAAAAGCAAAAAAAAAATTGACTGAGAAAGGATTTATAATCATTGAACTTGAGTAGGTCAATATTCTTGGTAAAACAATGATCATTAGAACTGAGCATTTCAGAGGCTAAAAGATGAACCTTCCTGAGAGGGCCACTAGGAGGCATAGGAAGGAAAGAGCAGTGACAGCATCCTGGAAAGGGGGTCGACTCCAAGTTAAGAAGGGAGTGGCCTCAGAGGTCACCCAGCCAATGATGACACTGAACCTAAAGATAGCCAGAGCCTTGGCTCCATGGAAGAGTCTAACCAGGCTTATGAGGACGCTGAGAAGCAGTCTATAGATAGCCATATAGGACAGAGAAAAGCAGAACCTCCAGGGCAGAGAAAGAGGGCTACCAGGAGGAACATCAGGAATATTAGACTATTAGGCCCTGCCGACTTGAAGCGCTGGAGTCAGTGGGCTGGGCACTAGGAGAAGCTGAGAGGGCCAGAGGAGTACCAAGAGAGCCAGGCAGCCCAGGCTGGTCCGAGGGGCAAATGGGGACTCATGCCCCGGAAGGCCCTGGAAGGATCTGACTGCCATCAGACCCAGCAGCGCTGCGCTCTTCCTCCACCTCAGGTTGAAAGGCAGAGTGAGAGCTTATGAAATCCCTGGTCGGCAATAATGACAATTGGGCATATCATAGTTATTTTAGAATAAGAAAGCTGCATTCCGTTAGCTCACTATTTCTTTTCTTTCTTTTTTTTTTTTTTTTTTTGCTATTTTCAGGGCCACACCCTTGGCATATGGAGGTTCCCAGGCTAGGGGTTGCATCCGAGCTGTAGTCGCCAGCCTACACCACAACCACTAGCTCGCTATTTCTATATTATTTGTAAAAAAAAACTACACTTTTACATTTTCGTGTGTGTGCGCACATGTGTTTTAAAAACTCTTTCTGGAGTTCCCATCATGGCACAGCAGAAACGAATCCAACTAGGAACCATGAGGTTACGTGTTCGATCCCCGGCCTTGTTCAGTGGGCTAAGGATCTGGCATTGCTGTGAGCTGTGGTGTAGTCCGGTAGCTACAGCTCCAATTGGACCCCTAGCCTGGGAACCTCAACCTCCATATGCAGCAGGTGCAGCCCTAAAAATAAAAAAATAATTTTTTTAATTAAAAAAAATAAGAGCTCTCTCTGTAAAATCCGTCTGTGTTTGTTAAATTGAAGGGTGAGGGATACTTTGGCTATGCTTGGTTTTCAGGGTGGCAGCAGCAAAGATAAATTATTAAAAACGCCATAAATACTGCTCCCCTTTCCTTCAGTCCAGGTGTTTTATTATTATTATTACTACTATTAAGCACAGAAAATACACATATCTTCATGAAACTCAATCCTTTTCTGGTGTAGGGTCCCCACCCAACCCAGTGCTCTAGGTATACAGATGACTTCTTCTCTCCTTCCCCAACAAAGATTTTATACAATCCTAATTTTTACAGGCTTACAAACTCAAGGCAAATGTAATAGTTTTATTTTACAAATGACAATGCCCTTTTCTTAGGAAGGAAGAAAATGGCTGCAGGAGCTTATGTCTAGACTTGAAACAGTAAATGTGACTGAAAAATCTAGTGGGCATCAGTCCAGCCAAAGCCCATTTAAGCGGCTTTAAAATATAGAGAGGAAGGAAATGAGAGAATGGAGAGCAAAGTAGACAAAGAAATTAGAAGTCAAATGGAAACAAAATTCGGCCTACGCACATGTGTCGTACACTTTACCTTAGGTCAGGAAATAGTAAAGGAGGAAAATATTGTTGAACCCACCTGGTGCCCAGAACTTGGTTTCTAATATGATTCTCCAGTAAAAGGAACCAGGACTCCATGGAAAAATGACTGATTCTAGGGCTGGGACAGAAAATATACGCAATAAACCTAAAGTATCATATACTGCTACAAAGTAAGGAAGGACTAAAAAAAAACCAGAAACTATCACAATGATGGTGGTATCTCAAAGCAACAGAAAAGTCAACTGAAAGAGCTTTCAATGGCCCAAGCTGGAGTCAAAAAAATAAAGTAGTATTAGATTATAACCTCAAGAGTGAAATAAACATCCATGAGTCCATACTAATGTAAATAAATGATGGATTAAATAAATAAATAAGGAGAAAAGACAAATCTCCCGATAATTTGTGTAGGTGCCCCATTCCCAAAGGAGGTAGAACATAACTCCTCACTCCTTAACTGCAAGTTGTTCATGGTGACATCCTTGCAAAGGGTGTGGTATAGAAAGGTGGGAAAAAAGAGTAACTTTTGGAGTTCCCCTCATGGCTCAGTGGTAAACGAACCCGACTAGTAACCATGAGGTTGCAGGTTTGATCCCTGGCCTCTCTTGTGGGTTAAGGATCCGGCATTGCTGTAAGCTGTGGTGTAGGTCACAGACAAGGTTCAGATCCCAGGTTGCTGCGCCTGTGGCGTAGGCCGGTGGCTACAGCTCCGGTTAGACCCCTAGCCTGGGAACCTCCATGTGCCACGGGTGCGGCCCTAGAAAAGACAAAATAAATAAATAAAAAATTTGAAAAAGAAAAAGAAAAATAACTTTAGGTAGAAAAAACTGGCAAACTGCTCCAGCCAGATGATCAAGGTCAACATCACCAATGATACAAGGTACTGAGAATAGCGCTTCACCTCCCCAAACCCACAACCCCAATCTAATCATGAGAAAAATATCAGACAAATTCCAATAGAGGGACATTCTAAGAAGACCCTACAAGTATCCCTCAAAACTGTCAAGGTCACCAAAAACCAGGAAAGTCTGAGACATTGTCACAGCCAAGAGAGATTAAGGAGACATGACAACGAAATGCAATATGGTATCCTGGATGGGATCCAGGGACAGAAAAAAGGACATTAGGCTAAAAAACTAAGGAAATCTGAATAAGCTATGAACTTATAGTCAATAATAATGTATCATATTGGTTCATTAATTGTAACAAATGTACCAGGCAAGGCGTTAATAACAGGAGAAACTGATTGTGCAGTGTATGGGAAACTCTCTGTTCTTTCTCAAATTTTTCATAAGCCTAAAACTGTTCTAAAAATAAAGTTTATTCTTTAATCAGGGCACTGGAGGGAATTCCCTGGTGGTCTAGGAGGATAAAAATCCACCGTCATCACTGCTGTGGCTCAGGTCACTATGGTGGCATGGGTTCAGTCCCTGGCCCCGGATGTTTTGTGTGCTGTGGGTGCAGCAGCCAATAAATAAATAAATATGGTAGAGCTTCAAGAAAAATGCAAACACCGGTCAGGGTAGCGAGCTCATGACAGGTCTCAAAAAGGGAAGGTAAGGGTATTAGAGACACTTTTAGTAGCAGTTCCCTCCTGGGAATGTTGCAAAGCATAAAATGGCAAGCTGGAACTCTGCCAAGATTACCACTGTCTAGGCGTGTTCCAAACGTGTACACAATCTCAAAACTACTTCCAAGGCTCAGCTACTTTGAATAGCCCTGTCCTATTCTTTGGTTTTTGCACCTCCCCTGCTGGGCATCAGCACTTAAACGTAAGCTTGTAAAGCTTCCTGAACCAGGGTATGACCAGGTATTTGGATAGTAATTCCTGTGACAGTTTTCCCTTCTCTGGAAACAGGTTCAATATATGGGTGGCACCGAGGGGTCATTTCTGTGTCTCCTCCCTGCTCCTGGCTGGGGCGTGCTGATGAGGGTTGACAGCTGGTCCAGCCTGGGACAGTCACGTTCTCCTGCCTGTGAATCTGGAGCATTCAATGAATCAATATTAAGCCCGAGGGCTTGGGGAGCTGAATCCAGAGTACTGCCCTAGAGAAAGTGTCCGTGACCTCTGGCTGCCAAGGTCCCTGTAGCTATGCCAGAGCCTATTCTTTCTGAGATCTGATTACTTAGCTCCTTCATATCTAGAGAAGCTTTCCACTAAATTCTCAATTTTTTTCTTGCAATCAAAAGAACTTTAATTAACACAAACTTCAACATATATTTATCAGGTACTCTATGTAGTTACTGCGCTAGCCTCTGGGAATTTGGGGATGCAAAGATGAGTTTTTAATTACTCCTTACCCTAAAGGGATTCATAGTTGAATCTGTATTCCTTGAACCTGACTTCAAAATGCTAAATGTGCGCTGACCCAGGGTCTCCTCTTCCTCCTTGCTGCTGGAATCTAGACAAGACAAAGACCCCCATTTCAACCAGGGAGATAAGCCATAGGGGATGGAGGAACCACAAGAAGAAAGAACCTGACCCCTAAAAGACCATAACAAGCTGAGTTAGCTGCTGACCTAAACACTCATCTTTGATGTTATACAAGAGGGAAATCAGCTTCCTTGTTCTTTTAATTTTGTTTTGTTTTTTGGGTTTTATTGTTCTGGCCATGCCCACAGCATGTGGGATGGTGCTATGGTCTCTCTCTAAGAATCAGCAAGCACTAAAACCCTAAAGCTTTATATTTTGGTAATGGTGGAAGAGAAAAACAAATGAATAACTATATGGTCATTATTATTAAAAATAAAAAAGAAGAAGAAGAAGAAGTTCCCATTGTGGCTCAGCAGAAATGAATCTGACTAGTATCCAAGAGGATGCAAGTTTGATCCCTGGCCCCACTCAGTTGGTTCTGGCATTGCCATGAGCTGAGGCGTAGGTCGCAGACATGTCTTGACCTGGCATTGCTGTGGCTGTGGTGTAGACCAGCGGCTACAACTCTGACTCAACCCCTATCCTTAGAACCTCCAGCGGCTACAACTCTGATTTGACCCCTAGCCAAAGAACCTCCATATGCCACAGGTGTGCGCCTAAAAAGCAAAAAAACAAGAAAAGAAAAAAGAAAAAAAAAGAGGCAGCACCTGCACTAAGGCCACCTTCCAGGTCTAAAGGCTAACTTTCAACCTGAAGGCCCCTAACTCTATGACATACAATTGAATTACCAAAGCCTGAACCCTCTTGGGTCTCTTGAGAGTAAGGCATGGCAGCATGGCAGGTGCATGAAGTCCTATTAGTTCTACATTTCAATGTCAATCCCTCCTTTACCACAGAGAAAGAACTGCCATATCAATCCAGGTTTTCCCAGCCCGCCTGAGTTCCAGGACTCCAAATATCATCTAAAGAAGTCCACAACCAGATAAACCTACCCAGACCTAGAAACCATTGCCCAGAACCAATGATAACACGAATGTGATACCCAGGCGTTCTATCACCCAGAGAAAGACAGGTGCAAAGGTGACTGCCAACCTCCATAGTTGGTTGTTTGTCCTTTTGGGTGAGGCCAGGATTCGTGGCTCTGCCTGTGACCCACAATTCTCTGAAGGCCTCCAGGGTCCTGCCAAGGTGACTAACTCATTCCTTGGAATGTCTCTTGGCTCTGCCAACACTCAGCGTGCTCTGCCATGTGAACCCAGACAAAGGACAGGCACCCTGAGGACAGGCACATTCACCCTCATCTCTGGGTACACTGAAGGTTGGCCTGGGGAGTTCCCTGGTGACACAGCAGGTTAAGTATGCGGGTTTTGTCACTGCAGTGGCTCGAGTTGCTGCTGTGGCACAAGTTGGATCCTTGGTCTGGGAACTTCTGCATGCCACGAGTGTGGCCCCCAAAAAAGGAAGAAAGGAAAGAAAGATGGCCTGTGCAAGAATTTGTTTCCAAACCCACACTGTGTCTGGATCATGATTCATTTTATTCACTCCTTCATGTAACATTTATTGAGAAATTACTATGTGCTGGGCACTGTTCTGTTATCTGAAAGTACAATAAACAAAATGAAGTATATGTAGCTTGGGAGCTTTTGTTCTAGGGGAGAAAAGGAAATGATGTGTTCTTGCTGTGGCTTCAATCTTGTCTCCATGAAGATTTGGGTTAGATCCCTGGCCTTGCTCTTTGTTGCCACAAGCTGCAGTGTAAGTCACAGATATGGTTCAGCTTGGATCCCATGTTGCTGTGGCTGTGGCATAGGCCCCAGCTGTAGCTTCAATTTGGCCCCTAGCCCGGGAACCACAGTATGCTCTAGGTCTAGCCATATTTTTTAAAAAAAGTAATTATATAAAATCCTGCCAGTAGTCAAAACTGTGGAGTTTGCCTCTGGTGCAGTGGGTTAAGGATCTGGCACTGCTAGTGCAGAGGCTTGATTTGCTGCTGTGGCATGGGTTCGGTCCCTGACCTGGGAACTTCTGCATGCTGCCAGCATGGCCAAAAAAAAAAAAAATGTGAAATAAAATGTAATAATACTTTTCTTAAAATAAGTATATAGCATGTTAGACACTGATGAGGGCTATGAAGAAAAAGCAGGGTCAGTGTGCTGGCTTGCTCTTTTAGATAGAGTGGTCAAGGAAGGCTTCTGCATTCAGCAAAAACTTCAGTCAGAGTTCCCATTGTGGTGCGGTGGAAACGAATCCAACTAGGAACCATGAGGTTGAGGGTTCGATCCCTGACCCTGCTCCGTGGGTTAAGGATCCAGCGTTGCTTTGGCTGTAGTGTAGGCCAGCAGTTGTAGCTCCGATTAAACCCATAGCCTGGGAACCTCCATATGCTGCAGATGCAGCCCTAAAAAGCAAAACACACAAAAAACTTCAGTGAAGGAGGGGTGCAAAGGCCCTGAGGCAGCGACATGCTTAGCGTGTCAGAGGAACGCAGAGAAGCCCTGCCTAATTTTGTCTCCTGTGAGTCATTCCATCTACTCCCTCCCTTCCTGCCTGCCTCCCTTCTTCTCTCTGTCCTTCCTTTTCTTCCTTCCTTCTCTTTACTGAAAACACATGTTTGAGTGTTTGGATTGGAAGGAGAACAGTTGGATGTGGTCCTGAGACTATGTTCACCTGCAGCTGTGAACGCTTTAAGGCGTAAGTCCTCTTGGCCTCCCAGGAGTTGTAGGTAGGCAGACAGATAATAGAGGCTTAAAGAGCCCAGAGAATGTATGTTAACTCAAAGTTCAGTCTTATCACATATTACAAACAATTTTTCTTTTTCATAAAAAAGTGCTGGGTTTTGGGGTTTTTTTTTCTTTTTATGGCCAAACCTGTGGCATATGGAAGTTCCCAGGCTAGGGGTTGAATCGGAGCTGTAGCTACAGGCCTACACCACAGCCACAACAGATCCCAGCCACATCTAACGCCAGATCCTCAACCCACTGAGCGAAGCCATGGATGGAACTTGCCTCTTCATGGACACTATGTCGAGTTCTTTTAACCCACTGAGCCACAAAGGAAGTCCAAAAGTGCCATTTCTTGATAAATAAAATATCAGAATTCTCTTGTGAAGTCCCAAGTCTTCCTCTCCTCTTTTTTTTTTTTTTTTCTTTTTAAGCCCACACCCTTGGCATATGGAAGTTTCCAAGCTAAGGGTTAAATCAGAGCTGCAGTTGCCGGCCTACGCCACAGCTACAGCAATGTGGGATCCAAGCTGTCTATAACCTATACCACAGATTATAGCAACACTGGATCCTTAGCCCACTGAGTGAGGCCAGGGATCAAACCCACATCCCCATGGACACTAATTGGGTTCATAACCTCCTGAGCCACAATGGGAACTCCTGCTGTTTTTCATTTGTTTTTGTGTTGTTTTGTTTGGGGGTTATGCTCACGGCATACAGAAGTTTGTAGGCCAGGGATTGAACTGAACCCTTGCTACAGCAGCGACCAGGTGACCAGAGCTACTACAGTGACAATGTCTGATCCTTAACCTGCTAAGCCATCAGGGCACTCCTCCTCTACTAGTTAGTGAGTGCTTCATTCTCAGCAGGAGTGCATAACGCCTGAATACTATCACCATATGTTAAAAGATCCATCCTTCTGGAGTTCCCATCATGGCACAGTGGTTAACGAATCCGACTAGAAACCATGAGGTTGCGGGTTCGATCCCTGCCCTTGCTCAGTGGGTTAACGATCTGGCGTTGCCCTGAGCTGTGGTGTAGGCTGCAGACGTGGCTCGGATCCCGCGTTGCTGTGGCTCTGGTGTAGGCCGGCGGCTACAGCTCCGATTTGACCCCTAGCCTGGGAACCTCCATATGCCGCGGGAAGCGGCCCTAGAAAAAGCAAAAAGACAAAAAAAAAAAAAAAAAAATCCATCCTTCCTTGAAATAGCATGAGCTTTCATTACTCTCTAGGCAGCAAATGTCTTTACAGCCAGCCAAAGAAATTGCCTATTTCTCTTGTAGAAGGATTAGCTTTAGGATATAGATCTGGCCATTTGAATCCTAGCTTTATCAATCATTAGCTATATGATCTTAGGAAAATCACCTACCTTCTCCGAGCATGTTTTTTCCATCTATTTTAGCTATTTTCAATCATTTTGTGTTTTTGGTTTGCTTTTTTTTTTTTTTCGCCACACCCATGCCATGGGGAAGTTCCTTGGCTAGAGCTCAAACCCGTGCCTCAGCAGTGACGACTCCAGATACTTGACCCACTGCGTCACCAGGCAACTCACTAGGTAGTGGAGCCATTTAAAAAATGAAAGGCTCAGGAGTTCCCGTCGTGGCGCAGTGGTTAACGAATCCGACTAGGAACCATGAGGTTGCGGGTTCGGTCCCTGCCCTTGCTCAGTGGGTTAAGGATCCGGCGTTGCCGTGAGCTGTGGTGTAGGTTGCAGACGCGGCTCGGATCCCACGTTGCTGTGGCCCTGGCGTAGGCCGGTGGCTACAGCCTGGGAACCTCCATATGCCGCAGGAGCGGCCCAAGAAATAGCAACAACAACAACAACAACAACAAAAGGAGTTCCCTTGTGGCATAGTAAGATAAGGCTCTGGCATTGTCATTGCAGCAGTTCAGGTCGCTGCTGTAGTGTGGGTTGGATCCCTGGCCTGGAGAATTTTACATGCTGAGGTATGGCCAAAAAAGAAGAAAAAGAAAGACAATATAAAACTTTAATGTTTAAATAGATAAAAGATGCCCTGTTCAGGTTGAAAAGAAGCTTGGAGTACTACCCTTTGCTCCCCCTGTATATTACTCCAGGCAGCCCTCAGAGGAGCTCCACAAACTGGAAACTTAATAGGACAGTTTGAAGGTTACTGCTCTACCCACAGGAATTATCACAACTTCATCAGCCTCATGCTTCAGGGCCTCATCTATCTTTAGGTGCCAAGGGCTGTGTAATAACCTCCTGCCCTTGGCCACTGCAGGCCAAGAGAGAAAAGGCCCTTCTGCCTTTACCTTGCCTGTAGCCCAGTTTTTATTTCTAATTTGAGGACTTGCCAGTTTCCCAAGTGATTGACATCAAGAATAAACTCACTCCTTGGGTGTTTCTACCTCCCACTCTGTTCAAGATTTTAACTCTTATGGAGTTCTTTTGTAGTGCCGTAGGTTAAGGATCCAGCATTGTCACTGCAGTGGCTTGGGTTGCTGCTGTCGCATGGATTCAGTCCCTGGCCCAGGAACTTTCACATGCTGAGGGCTCGGCCAAAAGAAAAAAAAGATCTTAACTTTATCAATCATTAGCTATATGATCTTAGGAAAATCACCTAAGGGAAACCAGGGATCAAACCTGAGTCCTCATGTATATTAATCAGTTTCGTTACCGCTGAGCAACGACAGGAACTCCAAAAGATCTTAACTCTTAGCACCAGGTAACAGTCGTGAGAAACTGGCCATGTGAAGGATTGGCCAGGTATTTGGGAAGCATCTAGGGAACTTCACTCCTCTGAACTTCTCTTTCAAACAACTGGGCTCATTGAAACCAGGCAAAGAATGGATATGGGTTGGTCCATAACTACATGGACCATGAGGCAAAGGTCTAAAAGCTTTTAAAGCACTCCAAAAAATGCATCAATCCAAAGGATTCAGGCAAAGAGACAATAACCTCACAATGAGATTACAACCAGAGACAAGAATATGGAACTGGCTGGCTTAGGAGAGAATAGGCAGAGTTTGGACTTGTTCTATGCAATATGGCACTTACATAGCCATATGGGACTGCCGAATACTTAAAATGTGGCTAGCTCATACTGAGATGCACTGTAACTATAAAATACACACTGGATTTCAAAGACTTGGAACAAAAAAGGGAATGTAAACTATCTCAATTATTTTTACCTAGATTACATTTGGTACAGTATAATATTTAATAATTCTGTTTATGTCGATTGCATTGAAAATGATATACTTTGTATATCTGGGTTAAGTAAACCATATTATTAAAATTGACCTTAGGGAGTTCCCGTTGTGGCACAGGGGAAACAAATCTGACTAGTATCCATTAAAAAGGCAGGTTCGATCCCTGGCCTCGCTCAGTAGGTTAAGGATCTGGCATTGCCGTGAGCTGTGATGTACATCATGGATGGGGCTCGGATCTGGCATTGCTGTGGCTATGGTGTAGGCCAGCAGCTGTAGCTCCGATTTGACCCCTAGCCTGGGAACTTCCATAAGCTGCAGGTATGACCCTCAAAAGCAAAACAAAACAGAACAAAAAAATTGATTTTAACCTCTTTCTATTTTTGTTTATGCAGCTCCTAGAATTTTTTTTAATTTTTTCTTTTTTTCTTTTTTGGCCATGCTGGCACCATGTAGAAGATCCTGGGCCAAGGACTGAACTCACACCACAGCAGCTGCCCAAGCCGCTGCAGGGACAAGTAACAATGCTAGAATCTTAACCCACTGTGTCACAAGAGAACTCCTAGAAAAATTTTAATTGCATATGTGGCTCACATTATCGGGGAATGGTAGTCTAGACTAGACTCTAGGTGATCTCCTGAGATGGGGAAACAGAAGCAAGAGCCTTTTTTTTTTTTTTTTCTAAGGCAGGCAAAATTTCCTGGATCAAACTGGCACCACAGCTGTAACCAGAGCCACAGAAGTGACACCACCAGATCTTTAACCCACTAAGCCATGAGGGAACTCCAAAGCACGGGCCTTTTTATAGGAAACCTGAAGCCTTGCCCTCAATGAAATGTCAAAAGTTAAGAGGAACACCTCTTTCAGAGACAGCTCAGATGAAGTCTCTCTACTCAATTTGCTTGGTGGAAGGTCCTAGCAAGTTTGGGAGAATTCTGAAGGTGAGGAGCCAATTCCCATTTCCCAATTCCCATTCCCAATTTACTCCAGTCAGCCTAGAAATGGACCCATCACAGACTCTAACTAATACACTCCAGTGTCCCCAAGTTCTTTTTTTTGGTGGGGGCGGTGGCGGGGGGGAGTAGTACAGGCCAGATGCATGTGGAAGTTCCCCAGCCAGGGATTGAACCTTGCACCATAGCAGCAACCAGAGCCACAGCAATGACAATACCAGATCCTTAACCCGCTGAGCCACCAGGGATTTCCCACCTTAGGTTACTTGATGAAGGATTAGGTCCAGTTGCATATAACACACAAAGTTCAAAATATCAGTAGCCCGGGGAGTTCCTTTGTGGTGCAGTGGGAAAAACCCAGTGTTGTCACTGTAGCAGCTCAGGCCACTGCTGTGGTGCAGGTTGGATCCCTGGCCCAAGCCGCGGGAGGGCAGCTAAATATATAATGTATACATATACTATTATATATATAATGTATACATATACTATATACAATGTATACATATACTATTTATATAATGTGTACATATACTATTATATATAATGTATACATATACTACATAATGTATACATATACTATCATATATAATGTATACATATACTATCATATATAATGTATACATATACTATCATATAATGTGTACATATACTATCATATATAATGTATACATACACTATCACATATAATGTATACATACACTATCACATATAATGTATACATACACTATCACATATAATATATACATATACTATTATATATATAATGTGTATAAAACAGTAACATAAACAGAACAGATTTATATCTATATGTGTGTGTGTGTATATATATAAATATAAAACAGTAGCACAAACAATCCTGCCTCAGTGGCAACCGAATGATTAGGAATATAGTGGGGAGTTCCCGTCGTGGCGCAGTGGTTAACGAATCCGACTAGGAACCATGAGGTTGCAGGTTCGGTCCCTGCCCTTGCTCAGTGGGTTAACGATCCGGCCTTGTCGTGAGCTGTGGTGTAGGTTGCGGCTCGGATCCCGCGTGGCTGTGGCTCTGGCGTAGGCTGGTGGCTGCAGCTCCGACTCGACCCCTAGCCTGGGAACCTCCATATGCCGCGGGAGCAGCCCAAGAAATGGCAAAAAGACAAAAAAAAAAAAAAGGAGTATATAGTGGTTCTTTAAGCCCCATGTTCGAGCACAGCACAAGTGTCCCAACCAGAGGCTTTATTAGCTCATGTAACCAAACTGAGAGAAGTACAAGGGCAGCTGGCCTCAGAGGTAACTCAGATGCCACTTTTTCTCTGCATTATCTGCATCTTTGCTACCTGCTGAAGTGTGGCGTCTTCTGCTCAGCTGAATTTTTGTCTGCCAAGTCAGATTCCAAGCCTCACATCTACCCCCAGAAAAGAGCTGTACCTTCCTCCCTCTCTCTAGCTAAAAATGTTTAAATTCCATGAGAGGAATATGATTGGTCTGGAGTGCCTCGCATGCCCTGTCCAGTCATCAGGGGGTGAGTCCAGAGAAGGAGGAAGGGGGCTCCAGATGTGGATGGACAAAACAATGCCCATGACAGCCAATATTAGGTGTTAGCTTTGTAGACCTTAGCTCAAATGAGAGGTAAAGATGTAGAAAAAGTTATGGTATATGTAGAAAAAGTTTTTACCCTTTGTTGTGAATTTTTGGCCCCAATTTGATGGTTGTCTTTTAGTTTTAGTTGTTCAATAAACACTGCAAACACTCATTTTGTACTAGACTCCTGTGTCCTTCAGTATCCTTTCTTTAGTCATGGTAACAGTTGATTAGGTTACAGCTTTCACTAAATCCATTTCAGTCCTAAGGATATATACTTCAGCCTTTTGATCGGATTTAAGTATTTCCCAAGTCTTCTCAGTAATAGCTATTCTAGCCACTTTTCCCATCGAGGCCCTTACCAGATGGCTACTGTCAATTAATGAGGGCTCCCTGCTTGTAAACAACAGAAGCCTGCTCAGGTCGGCTTAGCAAAAAGGAAGACAGAACTTAGGCATTTATAAAACTGGCCTTGGAGTTCCCACTGTGGTGCAGCAGGCTAAGGTCCTGGCATCTCTGTGGCAACTTGGGTTTAAAACCCAGGACAGCACAGTGGGTTAAGAATAATATAGTGTTGCTGCAGCTATATTTGGATTTGATCCCTGGCCCGGGAACTTCTATGCCGATGTTGTGGCCAAAAAACAACAACAAAGTAAACTATCCTTAGGAGTTCCCTGGTGCTCAGCTGGTTAAGGACCTGGTGTTGTCACTGCTGTGATATGAGTTCCATCCCTAGCTCTGGAACTTCCACAAAAAAATAAAAACCTGGCCTTAGGAGGGAATGAAAGTGGGGGGCTGTGAGGTACCAAGCCAGACACTTGGGGGGGGTTTTCAGTGTGTGTATCACTCTCTCTTTCTCTCGATGAGGCTACACTGATAGTTCCTGTTTTATTTTACTTTCTCTGCAGATGGAACTTTCTCTGCGTCCATGAGGAAGTTAGCTGCCCCGCACCCCGTCATTCCAAAATGTGTGTGTGCTTCTAGGTAAATTACACAGACTCCCAAGCACCCGTCCCACCCACAGATTCTTGAGTAACTGGCCCACTTGAATCAGGGACCTTCCCTTACTCCAGTCAACTATGGTCAGGGGAACAGAGTCCCAGATGATAAACATGGCCTTGGTCCCAGCTCTGTGTGGGGGCTGGGATTGTGGGTGGGTCCTCAGAGAATACAGATCTTGGGCTGACATCCTTAGAATCTTCCTGAAAACTTCCTGTTCCAGACCCAAGTGTGAAGAGAGTGGCACTCAACACCAAGACCTCTCTGTCCATTTCTTGCTTGACTACCTGTCAACAGCTGGGTTTTTGCTTTTGTTTTCTTTGGCTGTAATTGCCGCATGCAGAAATTCTTGGGCCAGAGATCAAACCCTCAGCAGTGACTTGAGCAGCTGCCAGTGATAACACCAAGTCCTTAACCTGTTGCACCACAAGGGAACTCCTGGCAACAGCTGGTATCTGACAACAGATATCTGACCTGGAAAGCCTCATTCTTTGAGCAGCAGAATGGTTTGTTTAGGTCTCACAAAGATTTGAAGTCTCTAGTATTCCAGGTCCAATGAGGACAGCAAAAGAAAACAGCCTGGTCATTTGACCAACAAGAATCAAGATTTTAATCCTAGGAGTTCTTGCTGTGGCACAACAGGATCAGCCACATTTCAGGAGCCCTGGGACGCAGGTTCGATCCCTGGCCCAGCACAGTGGATTGCAACCATGGCTCAGATCTGATCCCTGGCCTGGGAACTCCATATGCACAGGACAGCCAAAAAAAAAAAAAAAAAGACAGAAATTAAAATCCTAAAGAGCACCGTCTTGGGAGTTCCTATGTGGTACTGTGTGTAAAGAACTTGACTAGTATCCTTGAGGATCTGGGTTCGATCCCTGGCCTCGCTCAGTGGGTTAAGGATCCAGCACCAATGCAAGCTGCAGTACAGGTCACAGGTGCAGTTTGGACCTGGCGTTGCTGTGGCTGTGGCATAGGCAACAGCTGCATCTCCACTTCAACCCCTAGCCCAGGAACTTCCATATGCTTTAGGTGTGGCCATAAAAAGAAAAAACAAAAAACTAAAGAGCACTGTTATTAAAGTGAATTCTCATTTGTATTAACTAACATTACTTGATTTATGATATAACAAGAAGAGACATATGTGGGGAGTTCCCTAGTAGCCTAGTGGTTAAGGACTCAGCATTGTCACTGCTGCGACTTGGGTTCGATCCCTGGCCCAGGAACTTCCACAAGCTGTGGGCAGGACAAAAGAAAGAAAGAGAAGTATTCCATTGTGTATATATACCACATCTTCTGAATCTGTCGATGGACATTTGGGTTGTTTCCATGTCCTGGCTATTGTGAATAGTGCTGCAATGAACATGCGGGTGCATGTGTCTCTTTTAAGTAGAGTTTTGTCCAGATAGATGCCCAAGAGTGGGATTGCGGGGTCATGTGGTAGTTCTATGTATAGATTTCTAAGGTATCTCCAAACTGTTCTCCATGGAATACTACTCAGCCATAAAAAAGAATGACATAATGCCTTTTGCAGCAACATGGTTGGAACTAGAGAATCTCATCCTGAGTGAAATGAGCCAGAAAGACAAAGACAAATACCATATGGTATCACTTATAACTGGAATCTAATATCCAGCACAAATGAACATCTCCTCAGAAAAGAAAATCATGGACTTGGAGAAGAAACTTGTGGCTGCCTGATGGGAGGGGGAGGGAGTGGGAGGGATCGGGAGCTTGGGCTTATCAGACACAACTTAGAATAGATTTAGGGAGTTCCCGTCGTGGCGCAGTGGTTAACGAATCCGACTAGGAACCATGAGGTTGCGGGTTCGGTCCCTGCCCTTGCTCAGTGGGTTAACGATCCGGCGTTGCCGTGAGCTGTGGTGTAGGTTGCAGACGGGGCTCGGATCCCGCGTTGCTGTGGCTCTGGCGTAGGCCAGTGGCTACAGCTCCGATTCAACCCCTGGCCTGGGAACCTCCATATGCCGCGGGAGCGGCCCAAGAAATAGCAACAACAACAACAAAAGAGACAAAAAAAAAAAAAAAGAATAGATTTACAAGGAGATCCTGCTGAATAGCATTGAGAACTTTGTCTAGATACTCATGTTGCAACAGAAGAAAGGGTGGGGGGAAAAATGTAATTGTAATGTATACATGTATCCCCCTTGCTGTACAGTGGGAAAATAAAATAAAGAAAGAAAGAGAGAGAAGAAAGAAAGGAAGGAAGGAAGAAAGAGAAAGAAAGAAAAGAAAGAAGAGACATGTGAAAAAATGCTAGATTTTTATCTCACTCTACAATTTCCCCCTCAGTGAGCCTCTCCATTTGTGTGTGGTTTTAACTGTCATCTCCATAGAATCTATACCACTGCCCTCCCTTTTACATTCAGCTCTGGACATAATTTCTACTTGCACTGGATATTGCTATAAATATTCCAAATTTGTTATGACCAAAACAAAACTCTCTTTTTCCAGAAATTTGCTCTTACCACATTACCAAGCAAGCACTCAATGACATTTCCTTGTAACTACTGCCAAGCTGGGGCCTGGCTGTATCCTTTCCATCTGTCCTCTTTCTCCAAACCCAAAACTATCCCCTTTGGTTAAGTCCTCTTGTGTCTTATCTGGACAATTCCAATGGCCTCTTCACTCACTTCCCTACTTTCTCTCTCCATTCTCCAGTCCATTTTCCTTGCTAGAATCAGATTATTTCATTAAAAACCTAAAACCCAATGTTGGAGTTGCTGCTGTGGCTCAGTGAGTTAAGAACCCGACTAGTATCCATGAGGATGCAGGTTTGATCCCTGGCCTCGCTCACTGGGTTAAGGATCTGACATTGCCACAAGCTGCTATGTAGGTCGAAGATGCAGCTGGGATACTGAGTTGCTGTGGCTGTGGTGTAAGCTGGCAGCCGCCGCTCTGATTCGACCCCTAGCCTGGGAACTTCCATATGCCTCAAGTGTAGCTCTAAAAAAGGAAAGAAAAAAACAAAAACAAAAACTAAACCCAATGTTGTACCCTGCATAAAATACTGATCACCTACTGAGTGAAACCCAAAGCTTCTTAGCAATCAAGACTTTTTAGCTTTTGCTCATCCAGCCTCATCTCCCATCAGGTGCCAGGCATCATACCTCACCTCCTCCTTACACCCTATTAATGTCAATTTCTTATCTTTCCTGAAACAAGCATTCTCCAACCTAGATGTCAGATGTAGATTCCAGGGGAGTTAACAGAAATTACATTCTGTTCATGTGCCATAATGGAGCTTTGCATGAACTAAGGGACCCAGAATAGGAGCAACCACCAGCCTGCATGCTTGGGGAAGAGGAACTTCTAATCAGGTGAGGTCAAGAGGGAGAAGATCAGCAGAAGATATTAAGATGGAAGGAAGATATTAAGATATTAAGATGGAAGCAAGATATTAAGAAGCAAGGGGTTTGCTGAGCATCTCTGCAGAGTAGCAGAGGTTGGGGTGAGGAGGGGAGAGGGAAGCAAGGGAATGGATTGTTCCAGCCCAGCTAAACTGGGGAGAGGGCAGTGGAGCATATTAGGGGAGTGGCTTCAGACAATCTGCAGGACAAAGAGATCCCTCTGGGGAGCAGAAAAAAACCTAAGAAAATGCAAGGCTTTGTCTGTAATTCTGGAGAGAAATACTCTGGGTGAGATGAGAGCTAGGGCACTGAATGCCAAGCTCCTGGGATAGAGTGGGGAGCAGGGGTTCCCAGATAAAATTAATGCATTGGAGTTAATTAAAAAAAAATGGGGGGTATGAAGAAGGAGTTTGGCTTCCTGGATGCAAGATAAGAGTATAATAAAAAGCCTACCTCATTAGATAAAATGTGTCCAGCTTCCAGTTTTGTGCCTGGTGCTTGGCAGGTTTTCAAAAGGGTATAAAGTTGATAAATCATTTCCCAAAGACTGCATGATATGATTCTCAGAAGCGTAGGGTACAAGAGCAGTGAGCTTGCAGATGTGAAAATGGAGTCCCAGAGCTTCCAGTCCCCTCAAGTCAGTTCTGGGTGGGGTTGAGACTCCAGATCCAGATCCGGCCTTTGGCCTGAGGCCTCTATGCCTAGGGAAGTACTTTCAACTAGAAATTCTGGTTTTTGAAATTCTTTGAAGCAGGGAAATCTTGAACTTGCCTTCCCAGAAGGATTCCAAGATAGGAAAGGAAGGCTCGGGATGATGCTAATCACAATGACAATAGCACTACTTAAAGGAAGCCACCCCTGAAAGGGTGATTGGATGTTTGGGGAATTCATTCCGTCGATACCCTGTTGGGGGAGAGGGGGAGAGCTGGAGGGCGCCTTAGAGTCTTAATAAAAAACTCTTAACTTCAGCTAATAGCAATGACAATAGAGGCAAGTGGTGATAGCTTTGGGCACTTAAATGGAAATAGCAATGGGAAGGCCTCTTGGCCGTCTCCATTGTTATATGCTAATGAAGTGGCTTCACACAAACAAAGGCCACTGGGAGATTAGCAAAGGGTGTGGCCTGGTCCCTCACTGAGTCAGAAGTCTGAAGCAGTCCTTTGCTCAGATTTAGAAAGGCTTCCCCTTCCTCGTACAGCTTTGGGACCAGCAGCAAGGCCCTGAGCTTCCTGGACCACAGTGGGTTTGGTTTTTTTTTTTTTAGAAAATGTATATAATCAACTCTAGGGGAGGGGCAGCTGCCGCCTACAGTCCAGCCTGGCAACCAGATTGTTGATTATATATTTTTTCCCTAGTCAAACCAAAAAGACTTGAAAATAATTATTTGTAGTTTCTCACATGCATTGCACTCCAGAAGTTTTCCCTGCTTTTGTTCCTTATGCCTAAGTCTTCCTCAAGCACCCTCAAGCGTGGACTCTGTGGTCCCTGATGGGTTCCCTGCCATCGAAGGCTCGAGTTTGGATGGGAGGTAGGACATGTAGGAAGACAGGAGGCAGAATGTGATCAGGGAGGAACACATAGACAAGTTAAGTACACATTATGGCAGAATAGG
This sequence comes from Sus scrofa, assembly GCF_054392235.1. Taxonomy (NCBI): domain Eukaryota; kingdom Metazoa; phylum Chordata; class Mammalia; order Artiodactyla; family Suidae; genus Sus; species Sus scrofa. The sequence goes on along the minus strand of NC_139385.1, from coordinate 109,994,704 downwards.
ACACATGTCACGTGGACCCCACAGCAAGAGCTGCACAGAAGTGGGAGTGAAGGGCTCCTGGAACCAGTGGGGTTCATCTGGGGAGGCTTTACAATGATGTCTCCTGTCACCAGAGAGTCTGTGTCATGGGCTTAAAGTCCTCAGTTTTGTCTGGCCAAATAAAACATAATTCTTATCTTTTGGGCTGTGCATTTTTTTTCAGTTGACAGTTTGTGGGTTTTTTTAATTATTTATTTTCTTTTTATTGCTGCACCTGAGGCATAAGGAAGTTCCCAGGCTAGGTGTCGAATCAGAACTGGAGCTGCCGGTCTACTCCACAGTCACAGCAACATGGGATCTGAGCCACATCTGTGAGCTACCTGCAGCAACACTGAACCCCCATCCTCACGGACACTGTGTTGGGTTCTTAACCCACTGAGCCACAATGGGAACTCATCAGTTGACAGTTTAATGAGCCACAGAGATCTCATCCCTTCTGGGTGATGACTACAGTCACTGGAGGACTTTAAAAAATACAGATTCTCGGAGTTCCTGTCGTGGCTCAGCAGAAACCAATCTGACTAGTATCCATGAGGACGCAGGTTCCATCCCTGTCCTTGCACAGTGGGTAAAGGATCCGACGTTGCCCTGAGCTGTGATGTAGGCTACAGATGTGACGCGGATCCCGAGTTGCTGTGACTGTGGTGTAGGCCAGAGGCTACAGCTCCAATTCGACCTCTAGCCTGGGAATTTCCATATGCTGTGGGTGCAGCCCTAAAAAAATTAAAAAAATAAAAATACAGATTCTCTGACCCCTCCCCCAGAGAATCAGATTTTGTAGTTCCAGGGTGGGTTCTGGAAGTCTAGTAAAAAACAGCAACACAACTATAATAAACCAAACTGCCTTGTGCTTTTTTTTTTTTTTTTTTTTTGGTCTTTTTGCTGTTTCTTGGGCCGCTCCCGCGGCATATGGAGGTTCCCAGGCTATGGGTCCAATCGGAGCTGTAGCCGCCAGCCTACGCCAGAGCCACGGCAACGCAGGATCCGAGCCGTGTCTGCAACCTACACCACAGCTCACGGCAAGGCCGGATCCTTAACCCACTGAGCAAGGGCAGGGACCGAACCCGCAACCTCATGGTTCCTAGTCGGATTCGTTAACCACTGCACCACGACGGGAACTCCTGCCTTGTGCTTTGATGATCAGCCAGGGTTGGAGCCCATGGTGTGGTGGAAGGACGGGCCCAAATGTTGTAACAGAATGGTGTGATAGGGCTCTAAGGGGGTCTAGGGAGGAGCTTATGTTTAAACGAAGAAGTTCACGAGTTCCCGTTGTGGCTCAGTGGTTAACAAATCCGACTAGGAACCATGAGGTTGTGGGTTCAATCCCTGGCCTTGCTCAGTGGGTTAAGGATCCGGCGTTGCCATGAGCTGTGGTGTAGGTTGCAGATGCAGCTCAGATCCCGAGTTGCTGTGGCTCTGGCGCAGGCCGGTGACTACAGCTCCGATTAAACCCCTAGCCTGGGAACCTCCATATGCCGTGGGAGCGGCCTTAGAAAAGACAAAAAGACCAAAAAATAGTAATAATAATAATAATAATAAACTAAGAAGTTCACCTAGTGGAGCAGAAAGAAGGGAAGGCCAGGTCTTGGAAACATGAGGCCAAGGCAAGCTCCTGCCGTGTTTCAGGAGCGGAGGGTGGTCCAAGCTGGTGGAGTACATGGGGAGAAGCGAAGTTGGGGCCAGATTGTAAAGGGTTAGCCTCAAATATTGTGCTAAGGAATCTGGACTTGATTGTGGAGAGACTGGAAAAGTGGAGAAGGTTGCTTTTGTGCACACTTACATTTTGATAGGATAGTGTAAGTTCTGTAGCCATTGTAAAAATTCAATTATTCTTTCCTTCTCTCTTGGATAAATGAATGAATGATTCAGAATGCAAGTGAATCTAAGTCAATCAGTATGTTTAGGGCAGAAATATAAAGCTGGTCTTACAACCATCTCTCACTTGTTCTACTGAAAAAGCTTTTTGTAACTGGACTCCTTGCTTCAGTCTTGCCCATCTCAGATTGGTCCTCCTCTCTTGCTTCTAAGAGGTATCTCTCTAAAGTGCTTGTCTCATCCTGCTTAAAACTGTGGCCTCTACATTATAATAAAGTTTCATCTTAGCTCAGGGTACATAGGCACTCATGGACTGGTATCTTCTTACTTATAATAGTTAGGGTTTTTTGTTTGTTTGTTCTGGTTTATGTAAACTAATTTATGTTAATTTAAAAAAAAAAAAAGTTGACTTGGTGCAAGGAATACGGGTGCAGGCGGGACACCCAAGAGAAGTGACTGATCAACTTGACTTCAGAAAGTTGTGTTCCAGGGAGTTCGCTTCGTGACTCAGCAGTTAACAAATCTGACTAGGATCCATGAGGATGGGGGTTCAATCCCTGGCCTCGCTCAGTGGGTTAAGGATCTGGCATTGCCGTGAGCTGTGGTGTAGGTCGCAGACTTGGCTTGGATCCTGCGTTGCTATGGCTCTAGTGTAGCCGGCTCCTACAGCTCTGATTAGACCCCTAGCCTGGGAACCTCCATATGCTGAGGGAGCAGCCCTAGAAAAGGCAAAAAGACCCCCCCCCCAAAAAAAAGAAGAAAGTTCTATTCTATAACTTTGTGCCCATGTCTTTGGTTTTTAAGTTCTTCCTTAATTAAAAAATGTATTTAGGAATTCCCACTGTGGTGCAGTGGGTTAAGGATTCGGTGTTGCTACAGCTGTGCCACAGCTACTGCTCTGATTCAGTCCCTGACCTGGGAACTTCCATATGCCATGGGTGTGGCCCAAAAAAATGTATTGGATAAAATAGTAATACATTCGTATTGTGGAAAACTTCAAACAACATGTAAGTCCAGAGAAGAAAGTTGAGTTAATTTTCACATGCCCCCCACTTCCAGTCCCTAGAGGTAACTACAGTTGAGTGCAGCTCTTTCCTGCCTATCTTCTATACATCTATATATGTCTATATATTTACACTACAAATACCTAATTTTTGGTTTTTCCAAAATACAATTTTACCATATGTACTTTAATCCAGCTTGCTTTTATGTCACTTAATATTACATTTCTTAGGGGTTTTTTTTTGTAGGGGGATTGGGCATTTTTCTAAATTTCTTAGACATTTAAATTATTTTGGAAATGTCCAACTTCATCTCTGTGAGCAAATACATTTTTCTTTCTCTTTTTGGCTGCTCCTGAGCCACGTGGAAGTATCCCGGCCAGGAGTTGAACCAGAGCCAAAGCATCAACCCAAGCTGCTATAGTGATAGCACCAGATCCCAAACCCACTGCACCAACTAAAAAACTCCAAATAAATTTTAAAATGTATGTTTCCATACTTGATTTAGGAAAGATGATCAGGGCCCCTCTACCTGGAGGTATAGACTAATCTGTCTTTAGTGCCCAGAGAGAGATGGCAGAGAGAGCACAGGGCAATATCCTTGGGACTGTTATAAATTTTGGTCAATCCTTAGCTAGTATTTCTTAAGTTGCTTAATAGTTACCCTTTTTTTTTTTTTTAGAACCACACCTATAGCATATGGAGGTTCCCAGGCTAGGGGTCCAATTGGAGCTACAGCTGCCAGCCTACACCGCAGCCACAGCAACACAGGATCTGAGCGCCGTCTGCGACCTACAGCTCATGGCAACACCGGATCCTTAACCCACTGAGCAAGGCCAGGGATTGAACCCTCATCATCATGGATCCTAGTCGGGTTCCTTAACCACTGAACACGAATGGAACTCCATTAAGTTGCTTAATATTTACCTTTTAAAAAACTAGTTATCATCTGCCATCTGTTATCTCTTCAGTTAATTTTCCAAAGGCCTGGGCAAACTCAGTCCTCAGATTTTTCAAATTTGAATGATTTCTGGTGCCTAAACATATCCAAATTCTGGGACAAGCTGGATCATTAACCCACTGCGCCACAGCAGGAACTCCAGATCTCCACGTTCCTATCATCTGAAGTCTCACAGGCCTGAACCTCCCTCAAGTTCTTAAACATCAATAATCGCTTCTCGGGAGTTCCCGTCATGGCTCAGCAGAAACGAATCTGACTAGCATCCATGAGGACGTAGGTTCGATTGGCGGCTACAGCTCCGATTAGACCCCTGGGCTGGGAATCTCCATATACCTTGGGTGTGGCCCTAAAACGACAAAATAATGACAATAATAATAATCTTCTCTCTTAGGAGCCCCCAAACCTTTATCTGCTTCTCCCTGACAAGAATTCTCTAGGGCATGTGTGACCTCATCTTCCAGGACTCCTCAGACCTCAGACCTCTGGGATTTCTAACGTGGGAGCCAATACACACGAAGGGTCCTCAGGCATTCATGCCGATTCTCCTCCCATTTGGGTCATTTCTGCCTTTCCAAAGCTTCTTAAACAGGTTGTATTGCTCAAACTGAATACTATAGACTAGAAACTTATAAACAACTGAAATTTATTCTTCACAGGTCTGGAAGCTGGAAGCCCAAGATCAGGGTGCCAGTAGGATTAGGTCCTGGTAAGGACCCTCTTCTGGCCTGCAGATTTTTTTCCTTTTTTAGGGCTACACCTTCAACATTTGTAAGTTCCCAGGCTAGGGGTGGAATCAGAGCTGCAGCTCCCAGCCTACAACACAGCCACAGCAACGCCCGATCTTAGCTGCGTCTGCTACCTACGCCACAGCTCATGGCAGTGCCAGATCTTTAACCCAGTGAGTGAGGCCAGGAACTGAACCTGCATCCTCATGAATACTAGTCGGGTTTGTAACCCACTGAGCCATATCGGAAACTCGGGTTGCAGACTTCCTGGTGCAACTTCACATGGCACGAAGAGGGCTAGAGAGCTCTCTGTGGTCTTTTTATAATCCCATCATGAATGTTCCACTCTTGTGACCTAATTAACTGTCAAAGACCCCCAGCTTCTATCACCATCACATTGTGAGTTAGGATTACAACATATGAATTTTGTGGGAACAAAAACATTCAGTCTATAACACCAAGATAAAAGAGAATGGAACTTAATACAACGAATTCTAATTTACCCTTTGTCTTTTCATATATGTCTCTGTTGAATTTAAAGAGAAATCTTGTAGGCAGCATGGCTGCCCATGGTCTATTGTCAGCTCTACAGGTCCAGAAACTTCATATATTTATGCCAACCTAGCTTATAGGAGACTGCTACAAAAATTAAGACGCCAGTATATTTAATTATTTTTTATGGCCACACCTGTAGCATATGTAAGTTCCTGGGCCAGAGACTATCTGAACTACAGCTGTGACTTATGTAGCACCTGTGGCAACACTGGACCCTTTGTGCTGGGCTGAGGATCAAACCCATGCCTCCACTGCAACCTGAGCCACCACAGCGGGAACTCGTATCCTTCTTACTTAATACAAATATAGCCGCGTCAGTGCCCCATTGCCTCTATGCCCTATAGCTTTAGGTCAAACTCCTTAGCCTGGCATTTAAGGCCTTTACAATCTGGCTTTGAACCAAGTTTCCAGTTGGTTCTCATGTATCACGCATGTACCTCCTATATGCTGCTCTCGCTGTGTGAAATGTCCTTTTTGACTCTACCAGGCCAAGATTTTTTTCTTTCTTAATTGATAGTCCAGATCAAATATCACTTTCTCTCAAAGCCTTCTCTTACCAGCCCTGCTCCTACAGCAGATCATATTAATTGCTACCAATTCAGGGTGATTATGGCTTTTATCTTATTAGATTATAACTCATCATATACAAATTGCCTGCCTCTTCCATTGGATAGTGAAGTCCTTGAGGATCAGAAATCTATTTCATCTATCAAGGTAACCCAGAGTATAGCACGAGTTTAATTGATACTAAACTCAATAAATGTTGAACTGAATTGAACTTCTGCAGTTGTATTTTCTGCAGTTATTTCCTTTCCTAAGTTCTCATAAAAGTTAATTTTGAAAATGTCAGCCTGTCTCAGCTGTCTTTAGAGGAAAGGAGGAGAAGGGCGTTTGTTCAAGCAGAGTCTAGGGAAAAGCACATCCCTGGGGACCAGGAAATACTGCTGTGGAAATACAAGTGAGGGACCCCACCGAGAGGAAAAAAAGCAGCGAGAGAGGGGGCAGGCCAAATGACAACTCTGTCTTTTCACCAGGAAATTGCCTTTTGAGATGTCTTCTTTCCGCAAATCTGGAGATTTCTGGATGTTGTAAAGGGAGGGCCCTGCTCCTCTGTGTCCTCTCTGGGTAGAGTCACCTCTGTGTTTGTGTGCAGCAGGTGGAGGACGGTTTCCTAATTGGGACCTGTCTCAGGTGGGATAAGAAGATGCAATAGGGAGTTCCCGTCATGACTCAGAGGAAAGGAAACTGACTGGCATCCATGAGGACGCAGGTTCATTCCCCACCCTCACTCAGTGAGTTAGGGATCCGGCGTTTCCATGAGCTGTGGTGTAGGTCGCAGACACAGCTCAGATCCCGTGTTGCTGTGGCTGTGGCATAGGCTGGCAGCTGTAGCTCTGATTTGACCCCCTAGCCTGGGAAGCTCCATATGCCTGAAGGTGCGGCCCTAAAAAGACAAAAGACAAAAAAAAAAAAAAAAAAAATGCAATACAAGAGAGCTGGTTCATGATTGTCCAACATCCCAGCATCCCCCTTCCAGCTAATTAGAAGGTAAGTGAGATATTGTGGGCAGATGCGATGCAACAGATCCCGTAAAACAGGGAAGAACAGATCTTGTGAGACAGAGAAGTGACAAACGGCCACCAGAAGCATTCATCCAGCCGGAATTTGTTCTGGTGTTTCCTAATTTCATTCCCATGTGACTCTTAAACCTTTTCTTTGCTTGTCCAACACTCCTCTCCCCTCCTCCGAGTCTAAAGTCCCTGCAAACCCTTCAGATCTTCCCTGGAGAGGGAACTGGGAGCTGATGGTGGAGAAAAGCCGGGGGGCCCCCAGCTTTCCCTTAGAATCTGCGTGGTGTTTACCAAGGCCTCAGCCTTGAAGTCATTTGTGGCGCTCTCTGCTTTACTGAAGAAAAATGGATTTTGCGTCAATTCCTGATTCCTGTTTAAATATTTAGTTTAATCAGCACAGGCCCAAGTGCCTTTTCCATTTCCCCTGGTGCCTGGGAGCCATGCTGACACCAGCATCATAAATAATGCATCAGATCCCAGCAACATGCCAGTGGCTGAGAGTCACTCCATCCTTCCACTCTCAGGGCTTGCCCTCTGCTGTAGCTGCTTTGGAAGAAGCTGGGCTACAGTGGAGATGTGAACTCTGAGCCTCGAAGGCTTCACCTTAAAGCTCCTCCTGGAGGCACTGATTGTGACAAGCAAGCTGTCTTCACTCCAGCCCAGGTCTGAGAGACCTCGTAGGGGTGTGAATGTGTGTATGTTGGTGGGGAGAGTGGGAGGAATAGGAAGAGATGGGAACAGCAACCCCATGAGAGTCTTCAAACTCAGCCTTGGAGGTTGTTCTGACCTGATGGGAGACTTCAGACCACCTCTAGAAAGGGTCTAACCTAGGTTCTGTGTGAGTGTGGAGCAGAGGCAAGGGATATCAGGTAAAAGGAGGCAGCTGAATTCAAGGGCACAGGAAGAAAGTCTGTGAAATGCTGGAACCTTCTTTCCTGCTTCCATCTCTAGAATTCTGGCTTCTAATATGGGCTCCACCCTCTATTCCAAGAATACTAAAACAGAAGCCAGTGGGGGTGGGTGGGTACAGGGGTGGTTGGAGGGGAGTCAGTGTTTCCAGGGGACGGACACTTAGTCTCCCCTTATAGAAAAGCAACCCATTGGTTGCAATCCTGTAAGACAGGTCCTGGGTGTCCTTTTCCAAAACCTCAAAAAGGTTAAACTACCTCCAGGTGCCCTCTCTTTGGAGCCAGGTCCTCCGTGCTCTGATCTGCATAATTAAATGGGAAACACTGCGTTAGTTGCCACTAATAACACGGTCCAGGCCTGGCATCATAAAAGAAGCTCCTTGGGGCAGCTCTATGCTACTTGTGCTTTTTTCCTCCAAAACTTTGCAGAGATAAAAGGAAACATAAACAACTATTTATTTACCCAGGAGTTCAAAGTTTCGCTTTGAGCCCTCCAACACTTTCTGTCCTTTTTGAAATCAAGAGTGCAAATAAAATTCCCTTAGTCTCTTTTAGAAAGGGCAGCAGCAACAAACCTATGGATAAAGATAAAAGGAGCTGAAGAAAAGAGCAAACTCTAGTCTCCATCCCTCAGTCAGGTGAAGGGGGAGAGGTTGGGGCATTTCATGAGCCCCCCCCCTCTGCTGTTGGAGTCATTTACACCTTAGAACATCTAAGGCAAGAACCCTACCAATTTGTTTCGAGTTGCCTAGGGTTTGGACAGTCAGGGTCCACCAAAAGAAAAGACAGCAGGGGAGTTCCCACTGTGACTTGGCAGGTTAAGAATCCTATTGAAGATGCAGTTTAGATCCCTGGCCTTGCTGTGGGTTAAGGATCCTGCATTGCTGCAAGCTGTGGTGTAGGTCACAGATACAGCTCAGATCTGGTGTTGCTGTGGCTGTGGTGTAGGCCTGCAGCTGCAGGTCCAATTCTACCCCTAGCCTGGGAACTTCCTTATGCTGCAGGTGCAGCTATTAAAAAAAATAGAAGGAGTTCCCGTCATGGCGCAGTGGTTAACGAATCCGACTAGGAACCATGAGGTTGCGGGTTCGATCCCCGACCTTGCTCAGTGGGTTAATGATCCGGCGTTGCCGTGAGCTGTGGTGTAGGTTGCAGACGTGGCTCAGACGTTGCTGTGGCTCTGGCGTAGGCCGGTGGCTAAGGCTCCAATTGGACCCCTAGCCTGGGAACCTCCATATGCTGTGGGAGTGGCCCAAGAAATGGCAAAAAAAAAAAAAAAAAAAGAAGAGGAAAGAAAGAAAAAAGAAAGGAAGAAAGGAAGGAAGGGAAAGAAAAGGCGGCGGGGGAGTTGAACTCTAAAGACCACCATCTTGGAATTCCTGTCCCTTGTGGTGAAGCTGAAACAAATCTGACTAGGAACAATGAGGTTTCGGGCCTTGCTCAGTGGGTTAAGGAATTGGCATTGCAGTGAACTGTGGTGTAGGTCACAGACTCGGCTCAGATCTTGCATTGCTGTGGCTGTGGTGTAGGCCAGCAACTGTAGCTCCAATTCAACCTTACCCTGGGAACCTCCATATGCAGTGGGTGCGGCCCTAAAAAGAAAAATAAATAAAGGCCACCATCTTGCCAAATCCAGGGGTTGATTGGTAGCTCTGATTTGTCACACTTGGACCTCTCCCTTTTTCACTTGGCTTTTGGGAGCTCTACCCCTCAGGTTTTTTTCCCTAGCTTCTTCATCACTTCCTCAGTCCCATTAAAATCACCTCAGGATTTTTTTTTTTCAACTGAAAATCAGGATCTCTGAAGGTGGGGCCTGGGTATTATTACAGCAGTTTCCTTGGTGCAGCCAGGTGCAGAAATGACCTCTGCCCTCAATGCTGGCTTGGCCCAGGGCTTGGGCTTCTACCCACTTTTCCATATGCTCTCCCTATGATCTGACCAGTCCCCAGCTTCGTGGACTATCTATAGAGTGGGAACTCCCAGATTTGCATTTTTAGCCTGGGCCTCTCAGCTGAGCTCCAGAGCTCAGATCCAGTTATCTATTTCACACCTCCAAACAAATACCTACAAGCATCTGGAAGCACTAATGTCCATTGATTTTTGTCCTCTCATCTCCTACATCCAATCCTTCAGAGCTATGGGCTCTATCTTAGAAGTATATCTCCATGGAGTTCCCATTGTGGCTTAGTGTGTTAAAAACCTGACTACGGAGTTCCCGTCATGGCGTGGTGGTTAATGAATCCAACTAGGAACCATGAGATCGTGGGTTCGGTCCCTGCCCTTGCTCAGTGGGTTAAGGATCCGGCATTGCCGTGAGCTGTGGTGTAGGTAGCAGACGCGGCCCGGATCCTTTGTTGCTGTGGCTCTGGTGTAGGCTGGCAGCTACAGCTCCGATAGCCTGGGAATCTCCATGTGCCGCAGAAGCAGCCCTAGAAATGGCAAAAAGACAAAAAAAAAAAAGACAAAAAAAAAAAAACCTGACTAGTATCCATGAGGATGCAGGTTAGATCCCTGGCCTCGATCAGTTGGTTAAGGTTCTCATGTTGCCACAAGCTGCAGCACAGGTCACAGACAAGGCTCAGATTTGTGTTGCCGTGGCTGGGCTGTAGGCTGGCTGCTACAGCTCTGATTCAACCTAGCCTGGGAACTTCCATATGCCGTAGGTACGGCCCTAAAAAGACCCCCCAAAAATTTTTGCACTGTCATTTTAGTCCAAGCCTTTGTTATCTCTCTATTTTTGAGGAACGTTAGCTTCCTAATAAGTCTCTGAGTTTACATTCCCCACAAACCCATCCTCTGTGCAGCAGCCCAAGTGATTTTTGGTGTTTTTCTTTTTTAAACTTTTAAGAGGCTTTATTTCAGACCCTGATATTATACACAGCATCACGTATAACCAGGAAACTTTGAGATGAAAAAATGCAGTAAGTGGCTCATATTCATGGAATTCACTCGTTTTACCCTATGACCGAGAGGTGGGTCACATGAAAGAAAGGTGAATGGCCTGTGGAAAACCAAGTTACAGTATTAGGAGTGAGGGGGAACTATGGCTTACAAGGATGTTGTCTAGCATGTTTTAGTACAGGATTTAAAAAGGTAGCCAGGGAGTTCCTGTCTTGGTGCAGCGGAAACAAACCCGACTAGGAATCATGAGGTTGTGGGTTCAATCCCTGGCCTTGCTCAGTGGGTTAAGGATCCGGTGTTGCCCTGAGCTGTGGTGTAGGCTGCAGATGCGGCTTGGTTCTGGCATTGCTGTGGTTGTCGCGTAGGCCAGTGGCTACAGCTCCGATTAGGCCCCTAGTCTGGGATCCTCCATATGCCGTGGGTTCCTAAAAAGACAAAAAATAAATAAATAAAAATAAAAAGGTAGCCAGTCTATGCTGCCATTTTTCTCACAGACATTGCACACAGGTCTCAGAACCACAGTTTGAGTTGGAAAGGGTCTTTTCCACTATGACATCAAAAGAAACACAGGAGTTTTTTTTTTCTATCACAATAAACTTTGGATTGATGAGTTTTGAATTCCTTGTGCCCAGAGAACAGTCTTTTTTTTTTTTGTCTTTTTGTCTTTTCTAGGGCCCCACCCTGAGCATATGGAGGTTCCCAGGCTAGGGGTTGAATCAGAGCTGCAGCCGCCAGCATCTGCCAGAGCCACAGCAACTCCAGATCCAAGCCATGTCTGTGACCTATACCACAGCTCACGGCAATGCCAGATCCTTAACCCACTGAGCGAGGCCAGGGGTCGAACCCGAAACACTGTTCTTAGTTGGAATCCTTTAGCTGTGACACGATGGGAACTCTCTAGGTGAATTTTTTTTTTTTTTTTTTGGCTGCATCCTCTGCATGTGGAAGTTCCTGGACCAGGGATTGAACCTGTGTCACAGCTGTGATTTGAGCCACAGCAATGACAATACTGGACCCTTAACCCACTGTACCACCAGGGAACTCCAGGCTTATCTCCATTTGGGGAGTTTGTGCCTGCTGTTCTCTTGTCCTATATGTTGCTCCCCACGTGTCCCAGGGTTCACTCCATCCTATCATTAGGTCTCTTTTTTCATTCTTTACTATGTCCAAGAGGCCTTCCCTGACCACCATCATCACTTTTTGTTTCCTTATTCTGATTTACTTTCTGTAGAACACTTATCCTTGTGTACTAGCATATCTATCGATTGATTTACTTGCTCATTGTCTGTCTTCTCCACTGGAATACAAGCTCCAGGGGGACAGGTTCTTTGTCAATCTCCTTCACTGCTGTGTTCTCAATGCCTTTAACAGTGCTCATTACATATTTGTTGAATGGAAAGGGCATTTTTGTAAACAAGCCTTATACCCTTCGTAGCCACCATTCCCCCGCTTGCCCCCCTACCTCTCAAGAAGCATTGATTGGGATTTGAGGAGCCAGAGCCCTTCCTGACAAAGAAACCCAATTAAGGGGTTAATTGGTACATTACTTTATGGGCAATCTGCTGTTGCTCATGGGAATGTGTGATATCCCACAGGTGTGCTGGGGAAGCAAAAACTGGGGGATGCTTCCACTGGCCCTTAGCGGAGGGGCATAGCGTCTGGGTGTTCTTTTCACTTAGTGCTAAGTTAACTATGTCGGCAAGAAGGAGAGACAAACTGAGACGAGATAAACTGAGCTCTGCCTAAAGGGTTTGAGCAGGTCTTCCAAGGAGTGGTGTTGGGCCCCTTTTTCTCTGTGCTTCTCTCTTTAATCTTTTATGTTGCTTCCATGTCCCTTGTTCTCAGCCTATAGTGCTCATTGTTTTCTGGCTGAATCTATGTTTACGTGAAATCAAGGGGTGGTTACCATCTGTATTAGTTTCCTAGGGCTGCTGTAACAAATGACCGCAACTTGGGTGGCTTCAAACAACAGAAGCTGCCCACAGTTCTGAAGGCCAGAAGCCAGAAACAAAGGTGCCAGTGAAGTTGATTGTTTCTGGGGCCATGCTTCCCCCCAGTGTCTGGTAGTTGCTGGCGATCTTCGGCATTGCTTGGACTATAGCTCCTGACAGCAATCTCTGTCTCTACCTCCACACGCCTTCTCCTCTGCACTCTGTGCCCTTTCTTCTGTCTCACACAAGGACAGTTGGAGGATGTAGGACCAACCCTAACTCAGGATGATCTTATCTCCATATCCTTAATTTCATCTGCAAATCCCCTTTTACTAAATAAGGTCACATTCACAGGTTCAAGGTGGACATATGTTTTGGGGGACCACCATTCAACCCACTCTACCACCTTAGAGACAAGAGGGTGAGGTAGGAAATAGGCAGATGTGCTTTTTTTCGGCTGTGTTCCTTCCCTTCTCTTGTTCTTTTCATCCCCCACTCCTTCCCCCCCACCCCGCGCCCCAGCTGCTTTTTCCATGCTGGGAGCAGAACTCTCTATCTTTAGCTGAGAATTTTGCCTGTGGGATGGTCAGCGCTGGGCATTCCCCCCTTTGTCGTCACCATCTGTCTTGGTCAGTGACTTACGTGGCTCTCTGCCCATGCCCTGCCTGTTTGCATATTTGGACCTGGACTCTGATCTCCTGAACCCAGACCGGCTAAACCTGTTTTCTTCCAGGTTGAAGGACTCAGGGAACCTGCTTCTTCCCCTGAGGCCAGGGTTTGGTTTACTTCGCAGACAAGACAGACCAGACTCTGCACTGATGGTGACACAGAAGTGGGTCTTTCTAGCCTAGGTCTTTCCAACTCCAGGCCTATTTCCCACCTCTTTCCCAAAGAGAATACATATACCTGCATGTTTTCAAAGGCACCATGAATACAACCTGTCTACAACTGAACCAGTCAACCACCCCTCTCCCCCAACTTGCCTCCCCTCCTGTACTTTCTACTTATTGAATCACACCTCTCTCCACCCAGCTGCTCAGAACTGGATGCTACCTTTTTACTCCAAGCTTCCCCAAAGGCACCCAATCCTGTGGCTCCCCCTCCCTAAGTCTCTCTCAAGCCCATCTACATCACTCAGAGCCCACTGCCTCTACCCTAGGTCACATGATTCCTTTTTATCCACCTGCCAACTGATCTCGTGGCCTGGACTCTCCACCCTCTCCAATCCACTCTCTTTGCTGCTGCCTGAGTTATTCCTTCAAACACTTCCTCTTATATCCTTTCAACACTTCCCAATTGCCTCTTATGATTCTTTTTCCTGACCCCACATCCTAAACTGTTCAGCTACCTTCCATTCAAATCCACAGCGCTCTAGCACTCCATCCGCCAAAAAAGGGAAGGATTTAGATGAATTAGGTCACCCTTCCAGGGGCTGATCTCTGACCACATTGTGACTTCCTGTCCCTTTTCCGGTACCTGAAGGCAAAGTAGTCACTAGAGAAGGAACCTCTTTATGGATGCAACAAAATGGCTGGGTTAGCGCCCCTTCGAGGGCATGAGAGACCCGTGGAATCCTAAAACACACACTTCCAAAAATCAAGACCTTCCAGGACTGGTCCTGGGTTACATGTTTTTAGCACAAGGCATCAATGGGAGGAGAAGCACCATGGCTGGAGAAGCTGAGAAACTCTGACTTGGGTTTCCTTTCCCTTAGGGGCTCCATTGCTTTGATTTTTGCAGTCACATGCTAATCTTCTCCTGGGATATAGTCACCTGCTTGTAAAACCCAGGACCACCTTGGAAGAGCTGAGACAGGTCTTTTTCCAGAAGAGCTTTGCTAAATAACCACATAAGGTAATGAAAGAAAAGGGGCAGAGAGCGCGCGCGCGTGCGAGAGAGAACAAATCAAAGAAAATACAAAGGACAAGACACCATACTTTATCCAAAGACCGTCTGGTTTCAGATTAATTACATTCTAGACCCCCAGGCTTCTTTCTTGAGTTCAATATCACAAAGCTCTCAGACAGGCCAGGCTTATTCTTTTTTTTTTTGGCACGATAAAAACTCTATTCCGATGTTGAGACAAAACCTAACTCTGTCTCATCTATAGCTTTCTTGTAGCATCTCCTTTTTTTCAGCTATGCTGTGGGAAGCTGGGGATGACATAGCGAACATTCTGGGCCCTTTGGCAATCCCTTATCATGGTTCTTTAATCACAACAGCCATGCCAGGAAATTTTACACATGGGAAGGCTGGATTTTCTCTGGGATTTCTGGTATGATCTGAGGACACTTCCTCCTTAAGAAGGAGGATGGCGACAATAGAGAGACAGGACCTAGTAAGTAAAGCTTAACACGTGCCCAACACTCTGTATAGTTCAGTTTCGCACAAGCCTTTGCCATAGGTGTTAATTACTAGTTATAATTTGTAGAGCTTGAGGATCAGAGGCGTTAAGCAACTTGCTTAAGGTCTTAAAGCTGAACAGACAAACTAGGAGTGAAGTTTGGGCTGGTTGATAACAAGGTTGTGATCTGAACCATGCAGCCTGAGGAGGTAGAAGTACTTTCATTTTATTTGGAAGTACAGACTTTTCCACTTTTCTATTTGGTTGCTGTTGTTGTTTTTCAATCTGCATATATTTGCAGAACCTCCTTACATGCATACTTCTTTGATATTAGGAGGTCTAAACATTTCACAAAGTCCCTGCTTTCAACTCTGCAACTGGTTCTCTATTGGAGCCCATCATTCATGGGCACTTATGCTTTCAGATATTGAACACCTATTATGCAGCTGCTGGCGGTGAAAGAGGTTAAGTACACAGAATCTAGAAAAAGGAAAGAGTCTGGGTTCTGCCACCATTGTCGTTGTTACTTCCTGCTACTTACTCCTCCCCCTACACTCTCAAGTCTCTAGGCCTTTCACGGAGAATCGTGCTTCTAGACAAGGCTGTTTCTAATGGGAGCAGGTAAGTATGGATGGAGGGGGTTTTCTTGGCACTTTTTGCCCACTTATTATGGTTAATACCTAGTAGGGCACTCCAAACTGGGGGAATGAGACAGGCAGACACGGAACTAAGAGAAATACAGTAATATTTTGAAGAGGAAAAAATTGCTCATTTACTTAAAAAATTGGAGTTCCCTCATGGCTCAGTGGGTTAAGGATTCAGCATTGTCACTGCTGAGGTTCAGGTCGTTGCTGTGGCATGGGCTTTAATTGCTGGCCCTGGGAATTTCTGCATGGTGCAGCCAAAAAAAAAAAAAAAAAGGGAAAACCCCTTATTAGAGGTTGCACTCTATTATTCCTTTGCAGCTAATGGGTTCCAGGTGGCCTTTTCACGTGGCGAAATTCTTCCTGGTTTAGGAATTCTAGACCCAAGGAAAGGGCTGAATTATCCCAATACTGCTGCCAGTTTTATGGTTTGACTCCAGCTAAATTTTTCAACCTACTTATGTGTCAGCTCAGAGAGTGATTTCAGATAAGTCACAATATGTTTTCTGTGGCATCTCCAGTAAAAGGATTATGATAAATAACAGCTATGCAGTGTGCACTACAAAACACTTTTGCTTTTTTTCTCTAGGTCAAAAGAGCTGACAGAGGATCACAATTTGACTCGTGGTATACAACTTTTAGAAATCTGAAACTTCCTGGAGTTAAAAAAAAAAAAAAAAAAGCAGCGGACACCTGTTATGTGCATAGTGTTCTATGCTGAATGGTTTACAAAGCATTTTAAGGTATTATCACAGCTGATCTTTACCCCACATGTGAAATGGAATTAGGGTCCTCATTTTTGAAAAAACTTGGGTCACAGTCAATTAAGGTAATTCAGGCAAAGGTGCTTTATTTTTTATTCTATTTTTTACTTTCCCTCAGCTATTTAGAAAATTTTTTCACCTCAATAATTTGTGATAATGGACCATCACAACTCCCATCACCAGACAAACAAAACACAATCTTCTTTTCTGGGGATACTCCCCATCCCTGCCCAGACCCCAAATGGAGTTAACAACACACAGCTGTAAATCACCAGAAACTCCAAACAACCCACAACAGTAAGGGATCATCTTCATGTTTATTATACAACAATGTCTGGGAGTAGTTTGGAACCGATTGGCTTCTCTAAGGAAAGTTGTTTGTGTTCATTTGGGGGAGAGCCAGCTCAGAGTCAACTCTATTTGGTTCTTTGTTTCTGTGAAGGTATGAAGGCTGAGAAAACAAGCGGTTGTCTAGAGAATTCACATGGGAAAATAATAACTTAAAAAGCTTTAGGCACTAACTAGTTAACGACCCATCAACAGCAAACTGATAGGCCTACCTCTTCCTTTAGGGGGTCGTGGTGATGGTGAACTGTAGGACCCTGTTCCCTTAAGGGCAAAGGAAGCCCCCCTCATCTAATGGTCTCTTCTCTCAGCCGGGCAGCTCTGCTTATAGGGCCTGTCTAGAGGCAAGGCCTCCAAGTATGGGGGAATGGGTTCTTTTCAGCCTGGTTTTGGGGTCAGACCTGCCAGTGCAGTTAGGGTGGTCTTGGAAGGTGGACAATTTTTCTAGCCTTGTCCCCAGCTAGGTCTCTGCCCCAGAAGGTGCAGGCACCTGGGGTCCCTCTGGCTCCAGGGCCTGAAGGATCCAGGCCTGCCTTACTAACACCACCACGAGGAAGGCGCCCTGCTGCGAGCACTTATTTGCATCCAAGTGTTTGCCCCGAGACTGGGGCTCACGTGCTCGAGGTCACACAGTCTGGGGCTCTGCAGGGACCCAAGCGGGGAGGAAGCCCCGTCTCGGGTGGGCAGGTGCCTGGGTACGCTGGCTGAGGCGGTAGGCGCTCTGGAGAGGCTGAGCCCTTGCCGCCACCACAACTCTCTCATAGCCCCTGGACCTCATTTGCGGGTGCAGGCCTCGGCTTGGGCCAGGACCCCTTCCCTAGGGTCCGTCTCTTGCAGCAAGGTTCCCAAGCCGCCCCCTCCCCAATTCCCTGCTGGCCCCACAGCGCTCCGGCCTCCCCGGGCCCAGCCATCCGGCCTTGCTAGCCCGGCGCTGGGGGCGGGCACCTGCCCCCACCCCTCAGCGTCCCCTCCCCTTCACTTCCCCCTCCCCTTGTTCCCTCCCTCCCCTCCCCCCCGCGGTGAGGCGGCGGCGGCGGCGGCGGCGGCGGCGGCCGAGGCTGAGGCGGCGGCGGCGGCAGCGGCGGGCGGGGCTCGACTCGGGCTCCGCGGGCGGGCGGGCGGACATGGCGGCCAACATGTACCGGGTCGGAGGTAGGAAGGCTCGGCCCGACCCGGCCCGTCTGGGAGCGGGCTCCGGGAGTGGGGGGGTCGGGGCGAGGTCATCCTCATCACTGGGAGTCACGGGCGCCCGGACGGAGGGTGCAGGGGGCGGGGGTCCGTAGAGGGGGCCGGGCTGCCCACCCCCGCCACCCTCCTCTCCCCCTCCCCCGCTTCGTGGCCCGCGAGGGACCAGGCCCACCCACACCCTCGCACCCCGCCCAGGGTTTTAGGGCCAGGCCTGTACTTGGGGGTATGAATTATCAGACGTCCCCCCCCACCCCATGAAACCCCCTTGGGGGTAGGGGCCGTCGAGCCCCCTAAGAGGGTGGTCTTTCCCCGCGTGGCTTTTAGGCAGTGGGAGTTTGGAGAGGGTGGGGGGACATCCCCCCTCCTCCAGCCCTCCCCTTCATTGGGGGTGTGGGTGGGGGCAATGGGGGCCCAGCCAGGGGCACAGCTGGATAGGCCTGTTTGCGGGGACAGGGCCCCGCACCTCCCTTCGTCATTCTCCCTTCCGTTTCTCATCCCCCAAGAAAGGGGCTTAGAGAGGCCAGGGCACCGCAGGCAGGGGTGGGGAGTTGAGCTCTGCCTGGACGTTTGCTCTGCTGTCTGCCTCCTTCCCAGCCTTCTGCAGGAGAGAGAAATAAGGTCAAACAAACTTTCTCCCTACTCACGACGCCCTCCTCCCTCCTTCCTGGTAAAATAATAATTCAGATAAGTGGCGTGTTTGTGTGTGAGCCTTGCTCTTCTCTGCTCATTAGCCGAGCTCCTTGATGGATGGTGGAATGGTGGTGGGAATGGCCTGGCTAAATGAGGCCACTTTGCAGAATAGAGAAGGGAAAGAGGCACTAAGATAGATAATAGCAATGCAGCCCAGCCTCTCAAATAAACACACAGTGGGAAGTTTCCAGTGAGCCTATTAGATGAGAGGAAAAGCCCATTGGGAAATTTTTATCCTTTTTGTTGAAAGGCTGCAGCAATTTCTTTATAAGACCCTAATTGGATCAGAATTAAATATGGTAGTATGGTATTAAAAAGACTGATATCACCTCCGGAGATCTCTGCCTCTCAAAAAGTGACCCCTCTCCTTTTTCCTCCCTCATTTTCCTAGGTAGAGTTGTAAAAAAGTTTGTCAGTGTGCTTCTCTGCTCTGCTCACCTGTTTTCTTCTTTTTTTTTTAAGTTGGTGATTGAAATGTACTTTGGGCTGCTAAGCCTTTCAAGACGCTCTGAATTTGTCTTAGGTCAATAGTTTTATGTGAGAAGCATACTCCAGGGCAGATTGGATTGGAGTGAAAAAAATGTGGAAGCAGTTATAGTATGAAAGACACATGTTTAGTTATCGCTAACTACTCAATGATAAGAGGTGTCTTTTTGCTTATTATTAAAGAAATGACACGTGTAGGACAAAAGTCTAGGAGAACTTGAATAAAACGTTAATTTAAATGAAAATACCAGGAAAATAAGGGCCTTTGAATGGTAGGCACATGAGAGAATATTTTAAGTCTGCTTTTAGAATTACAGGAGTGCTTCATTTTGAATGTGAATTATCTAATATAAAAAGTCATAGATTGACAAATGTGAACTTTCTGTTGAAAACATTAAGCTCTTTACTTCTTTTAATTACAGATTATGTCTACTTTGAGAATTCCTCCAGCAATCCATACCTCATCAGAAGGATAGAAGAACTCAACAAGGTATATACTGAGTGTTCTTGATTCTAATATTAAGAAATATTTTTTTTCATTGGAAGATAGTTGCGTAAAGGGCATAAGAGGTGATTTTACTTTCAATCCCAGACTCTTTGAAAATAGAGATTTCAAATTAGAGAGTTATGCAGGATTCTGAATATTCTTTGCTTTTTATAATTATGTCCGCTATCAAACGTCGGTACTGAGTATGTAATATCTGCAGATTTCTTCAAATTGCTTGGAGCTTTTCAGAGCAGGTCACTGCTGTAACTCAGTCCCTTTTTATACTGGACTCATAATTTGTGTTTCTCCCTTTTTAGTGAATTAAGTTTTTCCTCTTTCAGCTTTAGAGGAAGGAGTTAGGCAATATAATACTGAAAGAAATTTATAAAATTCTAAACTGGGCTAACTAATAAGAACACAGTTTTGGTATAATGTAAAGTGGCTTTTTGCACCTTACGCCCAAGTAAATAAAACTTTTACATTAAGGTTTGTCCCTGATCATAGGTGTCCAGGACATCAGAAGCATTATGACTGTTGGCAGTAGCTGAACTTTTACAATGGAGACACTCAAACAGTCATAAACAACATGGACCATAGAATTCTGATGGTTCAGAGTGTTTGTGCAGCTAGTGAGAATTCATATTGTTAAAATGTTTGGGACTGTCTAGTTAATACTTTTCCCCCAAAAACACCATCTGGAGGAGTTCCCTGGTGATGTAGCAGATTGGGGATCCTGCATTGTCATTGCTGTGGCTAAGATCACTGGTGCAGCTTGGGTTCTACCCCTGGTCTGGGAAATTTTGTATGCTGCAGGTGCAGCCAAAAAAAAAAAAAAAGCCAACCCCTAAACAAACAAAAATCACCATCTGGAGACTGAGTCCCAGGAAGCCAGTTCTGGCCAAAGGCATGCCTGGCTTATGAGCCTCCAGATCTTGATTTGCTTTTGGGGATACCCTGGGGACCTTGCATTTGAAAAACTTCCGTGGTGTTTGAGACCACTACGAGGTGAAGAGAATGGTTTTAGGATTAGATTGATCTGAGGCTGGGAACTGTTGAGGTGTTCTGATGTGCTTCTCTTTTATGTTATTGATGTAAAGTATAAGAATTTAGGCAGCTCCTAACAGATAACAGTATCATTTTAGAGTTTAAAGGGAAATATTGGCCTATGAGACTTGTATTTTGTGTGTGTGTGTGTGTGTGTGTGTGTGTGTGTTTTTATGGCCGCACTTGTGGCTTATGGAGGTTCCCAGGCTAGGGGTCTAATCGGAGCTGTTGCCGCCAGCCTATGCCAGAGCCACAGCTATGCCAGATACAAGCCGTGTCTTCGACCTACAACAGAGCTCACGGCAATGACAGATCCTTAACCCACTGAGCGAGGCCAGGGATCAAACCCTCAATCTCATGATTCCTAGTCAGATTCGTTTCCACTGTGCCGGGATGGGAACTTCTATTCTCTGGCGGCTCTCTGCTTTGTTCATTGGGCTCTAAGTGCAGTAAAGTCTTTCTTGGCTCTTTATCACAGGTACCCACCGTAGGACTGTGTAATTGTTTCCAATCACCCATACCTTGCTTTTTTTTCCATATCATTTATCACCTTCAAATATACATAATGTATTTACAGGCATACTTCAGAGATACGGGTTCAGTTCAGACCATTGCAATAAAGCACATATTCCAGTAAAGCTGGTCACATGAATTTCTTAGTTTCGCAGTGCATATGAAAGTTATATTTGTTCCCATACTGTAGTCGATTAAGCATTATGTCTAAAAAAAGATATACATGCCTAATTAAAAATACTTTATTGCTAAAAAAATGCTAACCATCATCTGAACCTTCAGCGAGTTGTAACACAGCATCGTATATCACTGATCACAGGTCACCATAACAAATACTTGTTTTTTGTTTTTTTTGGCTTTTGGTTTTTTTTTGGCTGCACCCACTGCATGCGGATATTCCTGGACCAGGGGTCGAAGCCATGCCACAGCAGTAACAACAGTGGATCCTTAACTGCTAGGCTATCAGGGAACTCCCAGGAAATAAAATAATAATGAAAAAGTTTGAAATATTGTGAAATTTACCAAAATGTAGTAGACACAAAGTGAGCAAATGCTGTTGGAATAATGGCACCCATAGACTTGCTTGACCCAGGGTTGTCATAAACCTTCATTTTCTAAAAAAAACTGCAGTATCTGTGAAGTGCAGTGAACCAAAGTGCAATATAATGAAGTGTGTCTGTATTTTCATTGCCTCTTTTCCCAAACTAGAGTTTAAGCTATGTGTGTAGTGATCTTTTCTGTTCACTAATGCATCTCAAGTGCCTTAGAATAGTGACTGCCACACAGTGAAGGCATTCAGTAAATATTTGTTGAATTAATGAATTTCTCAGGTACCTGATGTTAAAACTTGTACATGGCTTTACTCTTTACAAAGTACTTTGGTTCAGTCATCTTACAAATATTTCTAAGGATCTGCTTGCCATCTGCCAGGTAATTTTAGATATGCACTTTTAGGAATTGAAGGATGAACAAAATTAGATCTAGTAGTGGGGGAGACGCATATCAACCAAATAATCGTACGAGCAAAAGGTAAATTGTTTCTTTGGAGTTCCTGTCATGGCTCAGTGGTTAATGAACCCAACTAGCATCTGTGAGGACAGGGGTTGGATCCCTGGCCTTGCTCAGTGGGTGAAGAATCTGGTGGTGCCAGGAGCTGTGGTGTAGGTTGCAGACGTGGCTCGGATCTTATGTTGCTGTGGCTGTAGACCAGAGGCCACAGTTCTCATTGGACCCCTAGCCTGGGAACCTCCATATGCCGCAAGCGCAGCCCTAGAAAGACCAATAAGTAAATAAAAAAAGAAAAGAAAATTGCATATGTGCTAAGTTTATAAATGTCAGAGCATGGTATTCTGGAAGGGTATAACCTGGGGATTCCCATTTGTTATCTCTTTTTTTTTTTTTTTTTTGTCTTTTTGCTATTTCTTGGGCCACTCCCGCGGCATATGGAGGTCCTCAGGCTAGGGGTCGAATCGGAGCTGTAGTCTCCGGCCTACGCCAGAGCCACAGCAACGTGGGATCCGAGCCGCGTCTGCAACCTACACCACAGCTCACAGCAACGCCGGATCATTAACCCACTGAGCAAGCGCAGGGACCGAACCCACAACCTCATGGTTCCTAGTCAGATTCGTTAACCACTGCGCCACACACTGCGCCACGATGGGAACTCCTGACACTCTTTTATCATTGTATTACCATTCACTTCAAAAGTTCCTCACCTTCCCTAGATCCTCCCCTTCTCCCTGCCCCTCTGCTTTCAGCAAAGAGTCATTAATAAACAGTCCTTAAGTGACTAGGGATGACTGAACTGTGAGAGAGGAGATTCTCTGTAATTTCAGGGAATGGCAGTTTGAATGGATGGAGTATTGGTAAAAAGGAACTGTGATTGACTAATCAGTACTATGTATTTTCATGGGACCTTTCTTTCTGAAGGGATGTGAAAGACATTTTATTTTTGTTTTTTTGGCCACACCTGCAGATATGGAAGTTCCCAGGCCAGAGATAGAACCTGCACCACAGCAGGGTCCCGAGTCATTGCAGTGATAATGCCAAATCCTTAACTCATTATGCCACAGGGGAACTTTAAGAGATCTCTCTCTCTCTCTCTCTTTTTTTTTTTTTAATGGCCAGCCATGGGGGATATAAAAGTTCTTGGGCCAGGGATTGAATCCAGGCCATAGCTGTGGCAATCCTGGATCCTTTAACCCACTGCACTGGGCCAGGGATTGAATCCGTGCTTCCACAGTGACCCAAGCCACTGCAGTTGATTCTTAACCCACTGTGCCATGGCAGGAATGACGAGAGATCTCATTGTATTTATTTATTTATGGCCACACCTGCGGCATGTGGAAGTTTACATGTGGGATTGAATCAGAGCTGAAGCTGAGGCCTAATCCACAGCCACAGCAACATCAGATCCAAGCCGCATCTGCGACCTGTGCTGCAGCTTGTGGCAGGCAATGTTGGATCCTTAACCCACTGAGTGAGGCTTGGGATTGGAAGTGCATCCTCAGAGACACTGTGTTGGGTCTTTAACTCACTGAGGCACAACGGGAACTCATTCTAAATAATTCATGAAACAAATATTTCTTGAGCACTTCCTGTATAACAGGCACTATGCTAGGCTCAGAGATACAGCAGTGACAAAATGGACATAGTCTCTGCCCACACGGAGTCTACATTCTCATGAGGGAGACACATGGAAGGTTAAGTTAACTGGTATAAAGAAAACAGTGATAGTGTTAACTTCTTGAAAGGAAATAAGCAAGAGCCTTGACATACAGAAAGAGTTCCCTTCGCTTGGATAGGGAGTGAGGGACTTTAAGGACATTGAAATTAAAGTTTGAAGGATGAAAAGGAGGGAGCCGGGGAAGAGGGGCCATGGAAGTTCCAGAAAGGCTCTGAGTGGGTCAGAGGTCAAGTTGGCTAAGTGGGGAAAGTTAACATGATTGGAAAATCTGAAGATTGAATTTAAGAGCCCTTCATATATTCGAATTGATAAGCCAAGAAAAGGGATATTAATCTATTTTATAAGTTTATGATTAGAAAATTGACTTTTACAGAATGATGGTGCTTTTTTTTTTTTTTTAAGATCCTATTTGAACTGTTACTTGCTCAGTTGGAAAGCAAGACTACTGTATTTCTTTTCCTTTATGTTTGCTTATTTTTTTTGCTTGTTGCTTTTAGGGCCATATGTGCAGCATGTGGAAGTTCTCAGGCTAGGGGTCAAATTGGAGCTGCAGCCACTGGCCTATGCTACAGCCACAACAACACAGGATCTGAGCTGCGTCTGTAACCTACACCACAGTTCCCGGCAGGACAGACCCTTAACCCACTAAGCGAGGCCAGGGATTGAACCTGCGTCCTCATGAATGCTAGTTGGGTTAATTATCACTGAGCCACAATGAGAACTCCTTCTTTTTTTTTAAGTGAAAAAATTTTTGCTCCTACTGTACGGCACAGGGAATTATGTCCAATCTCTTGGGGTAGAACATGATGGAAGATAGTATGACCCATCATATATGTAAGATTGGGTCACTGCTGTACAGCAAAAATTGACACACTGTAAATCAACTATAATTAAACGAATATGGAGCAAAAAAAATAAAGATAAATAAAGTTGCTTGAGCTAAAAATTTTTTTTCTATTAGTTTTTTCTCTTGAACTTTCTGCAAAACTAAATATATCGATGAACACAGTTCAACACTGTTTATCTTACATTCTCTCTTTTCCTCTCCCTAATTTGTGCTCTGACATAGTGAAGATGATCTTTTGGAGGAAGGATCTCTTGCTTGGGAACTTCTGCATGCTGAGAGTGTGGCAAAAAAAAAAAAAAAAAAGAAAACATTTTGCTAAGTTTTAGTCACTAAAATCGGTTGGGTGTTGCTCTTCTAAAGATTTAGCCTGCATGCATGTTGAAGGAAAGCTTTGTGTACATGATAATGAGGATAGAGTCTCAGGAAGTTTAGGAAAAAAATGTGGTTAAATTTAATATTATTCTCTCTTTTTTTTTGGCCTGTTATGTTGAGCACTTACTATGTCTTACATATTCTGTATGTCTTATTAGCCATCCAGTGTGCTCTGAGATTCATTGTAATGTTTTGGGTCTTTTTTATTTTTATTTTTTTTATTTGCTGGGGAGAGGGGAGCCACTAACTTTTTGAGCACCTAATCCTGTCCTCTACCTGCAAACTCTATTTCCACACATAATTTTGCACATAATTTGAGGAGACTCTTCAAAGCCCTTTTATGGATCCCAAATTAAGACCCCTCCTGACCTGAAGATCTGTTGGGAATAAGGACAGAAATTGGGATGATTCCTTTCTATTCTTTTGTTTGAGCAAACCATGGACTTTGCAAATGTAAAGTGGTTTGTTTTGTTTTTTGATAGTATACTTTCTAAGTCTGGGATGGAAATGAACGTGAGTATGAGGTTGACTAAACGCCCCTTATTGTTGGAGGATGTTTTACTAAACGTGTTTGACAGAATAGAGATTTAAGAGGCTGAAAGCTAAACGGAGAAAAGAACACAGGAAAGAACTTGCTGTTCATTGTAGGTTCTTCTCTACACCTCTCTCCACTTTCTCTACCTGTGGGTTTTGTTCAGGTCTTTCCTTTTTTCAGGCTACTTAGTCCTCCAGGCTTCATCTGTTGGACTCCTTCTTTACTAGCCAACTAGGGACCCTGCGTCCCCTTTCCTCCTTGAAGCTTTTTCTGCCCTTCCCCCAGCAGGTGGTACTTACTGCCTTCATGAGTGAGAAGGGAAAGGAAGGAGTAAAGGAAAATACTGCTGGGGATTTGTCAGGAATGTTTTACCTTTATGCTTCAGTTGCGGGGAATTGGTGAAGGTTTCCGGATGAGGGGTACGATTACAACTGGGCTTTGGAAGGTTGGAGAGTTGATGACACGTGAACATGCATCCTTGTTGGAGTGGGGGCTCCAGGAGGGCAGTGCTTTGCAGGTGCTGGAGCAAATAGAAAGAGTGCAAAAGAAATTTGGTGAGTTGAAAGAATACCCAGACTTTATATATATATACAAAACGTTTAACCTAGGTTTTAGAGCTGTGCTTCTTAAACTGTTCGTGGTGGAGAATTTTTAAGAATTTTCACTTAGACTGCTTTTGTAAAATTAAAAAGATAGTAGGAAAATGAAATTTAAAGCAGGATTAAGAGTTCTCCTGTGGCTCAGTGGGTTAAGGATCTGGTATTGTCACTGCTGTGGTGTGAATTGTATCCTTGGCGTGGGAACTTCTGCATGCCCCGGGTGTGGCCAAAAAAAAAAAAAAAGGAAAAAGTAGGATTATAAAAATACAAGCTCCGTTTTTCATTATTGGTTCAATAGACATAAAATTAACTCTCAAATACAATGACACTCGTTCTTTATTTCTGTACTCATTTCATTACACAGTAACAGGGTCCCAATTTCAGTAGCTCAGCTTTAGAGGAATGGTCTAGAGTGTGTGTGTGTGTGTGTGTGTAGTGAAAGAGGAATACTGTAGTTATAAGATACCTATTGGCTAAGTGTGTACGTGGTTCAGAAAAGAATATTTATTTATTTTAGGGCCACACTCACTCCATATGGAGGTTCCCAGGCTAGGGGTCTAATCAGAGCTACAGCTGCCAGCCTACGCCACAGCCACAGATCCAAGCTGCGTCTGCAACCTACATCACAGCTCACGGCTCCTTAACCCACTGAGTGAGGCCAGGAATCAAACCCACAACCTCATGATTCCTAGTTGGATTTGTTTTTGCTGTGCCACGATGGGAACTCCTTGCTGTTTGTTTTTAACATGCTTCTGTCTCAAGAAGGCAAAAATGATAAAGCACCAAGAGTTCCCTCATGGTGCAGTGGGTTAATGATACATTGTTGTCACTGCTGTGGCATGGGTTCCTTCCCTGGTCCAGGAACTCCCACATGCCCAGGATGTGACCCCCCCCAAAAAAGGTAAAGCACTGACAATTGAAGTCATTGACAGATTTTATTTACATGGAAATATTGGCCTATTCATATAGCAGAATGCTAGGTCATTACTGTAGGAGGATGTATTTGGTCACGATATTGTGAAATACAGAAGCACTTTGGTTAGGATTTAATATCATTTCATTTTTAAGGGGCAATATTTCTACAAGATTATTTCTCACTTTCAAATACTGCCGCTGAACTTCATGAAATTGACACGTTCATTGCAGCACATATATATTCTTATTTTTGTCTGAATATATCTGTAAGCCCAGAGAAATTATAAAATTTTTTTCTCAAATTTGTTTGAAATTGGAAATTACAATAGCATTTTATTGTAATCTGTGTATTTTTACAATGAATTTTGTAGTGAATGATTGATCTTGAAAGCTCTCAGAATTCATAAAGAATAGAGAGCAGGAGTTTGGGCCCCAGCTGCAGTAAATTACAACCTAACTGAATATTGATTGTATTCTAGACTGTAGTCAAAAAGAAATAAGAGCCTCAATGTTCACAACAACTCAAGATTTTAATACTTTCATATGTGAAGGTGAGCTAAGTACTACCAAGAATATTGACCATTATGGACTCATACTCCCTTGGGCTGAGAATGTCTTTCCAAGTTGTTTGGTCCACCCTGCGTGATGGCTGCGCTACACCTGCAGAGCTTTGCCACCAGTCAAATGTGGGGTGTTTAGGAGAGGGCTGGGTGATTTTGCACTTAGCCTGTGCTTCTGGGAGTGGGTTTGGAGGACATTTGTTTAACCATCTTATTTCATTTTATTTTATTTTTTTGTCTTTTTAGGTCTGAACCTATGGCATATGTTCCCATGCTAGGGATCAAATCAGAGCTACAGCTTCTGGCTACACCTGCACAGTCTCAGCAACGCTGGATCTGAGCTGTGTCTGTGATTTACACTGCAGCTCACAGTAATGCTAGATCCTTAGCCCATTGAGTGGGACCAGGGATCGAGCCCACATCCTCATGGATACTAGTCGGGTTCATTACCACTGAGCCACAATGGGAACTCCATTGTTTAACTATTTTACTTTGTGGCTTTTTAAAATTTGGGAATTGGTTTCTTAAGGTTAATCAGATTTAACTATGTCTGGCATTAGTCATTAAAGCTGTCTGATCACTTTAGTTTAATTGGTACTAGTGAGTTATTTTATGTTTGACATTTCAGTTTCCCTTGGAACCTTTACAAATGTTGCTTGTCCTTATTTTATTTTATTTTTTGTCTTTTTGCCTTTTCTAGGGCCGCTCCTACGGCAAATGGAAATTCTCAGGCTAGGAGTCTAATCAGAGCTGTAGCCGCTGGCCTCTACCAGGGCCATAGCAACGCGGGGTCCGAGCTGCATCTGCAACCTACACCACAGCTCACGGCAACGCCAGATCCTTAACCCACCGAGCAAGGCCAGTGGTCGAACCCACAACCTCATGGTTCCTAGTCGGATTCGTTAACCACTGCGCCACGATGGGAACTCTGCTTGTCCTTATTTGAATGTTTTAGCTCTCTGATTATCTTGGAGTTGTGGTTGGCACAGTGTAAATGAGAATGATCTTGTAATTGTGCTGTCTCTAGTTTTGTTTTTATAAACTATTTGAATCTAATGTTCAGTACAGATGACTTTTATTTTTCTTATTTCTTAGACTGCAACTGGCAACGTGGAAGCAAAAGTAGTGTGCTTTTATAGACGACGAGATATTTCCAACACGCTTATAATGCTTGCAGACAAGCATGCTAGTAAGTTAATTGTCTTTTTCTTGGAGAATTAAAACGTGTATTAAGTCTTTCATTTTCCATGATATGAGGAAAAGTATGTTTTGTTATCTCTAGCTTTTCGGTTTCCCATTTTCTTCTTAGTTTAGATGGGAGTAGGTTTTTGGGTGGTGCTTGGATTTAGTCTATGTATTTTTAGGATGCATCGTATACGTATTAATTAGTCAAAATGTTGAAATAGAAATCTTTGCAGATAGGCTTTAGCAGACAGACAGGGCAGTGTTTTGCCATCTGTCATTTTCCATGGTGGTTTGGAGGTTCGAATGTGAGGAATTTAGACTTCACTGGCTTTTCGGAGGAGTTTTTTTTTTTTTTTCTTCCTCCTCTCTAAAACAACTGGGTTATATTTATAGTTTCAAAATCCTGAGTATTTATTATATGTTTATAGTATATGGTATGTATGGAAAAAAATAAGTTTACCAGAGAAAGAAGTGGAAAGTGGTAGATATGGAAAATATCCTGTAGGTAGCAATTCTGAGTGTTTCTTTGTAGTTTAACCTTTAACATGTGCTCCCCCCCCACCCCCAGCAATAGTTTTGACATATTTTAGCCCTTTAGATTTTTTGTAAACAACAATCATAAAAGTGATTTAAATTTTAAGAAGGAGTATAAGTATTTTATTTTGAAAGCCATTTTCATCCTACAAAATAGGTAATGAGACTAGGACCATACATACGTATGTGTATTTTTCAGTTTAACATTGTGATGTGTCAAACTTTGCTCTTGGGGATCCTGAAGCTTTTGAAGTATTTTGATTATTGGGGAAGGGAGATTGTGGTGTGCACAGGAATGACTTTCTTGCTGTGTCACCAGTTTAACCAAGCAGATTGGTTGTCTCATAAGTTAAATTCCTGCTATATTTTCTGCTGTATTTCAGTGTTTTTCCATTTCTTGCTATTTTTTAGAGAAGATGTTAGTTATGATATGGGTTCTGTAATATTTACAAATTATATATTGATAGATTCAGGGCTATTGTATTTGTTCCTCATGTATGAGACGAAAATACTGCTTTTTAAAAAGACACTAGGAGTTCCCTTGTGGTGCAGGGGGTTAAGGATCCGGTGGTATCACTGCTGTGACTTGGCTCACTACTGTGGCTCAGGTTCAGTCCCGGGCCTGGGAACTTCCACATGCTGTGGGCATGGCCAAAAAATAAAAAATAAAATGGCTCACTAATCAGTTGTTTTAGCTAAAGCCAAAATCTATAAATTAAATGTGTTTTTAATGTATCAATGCAAAATTATTTGGGTTTTATTCACCATTTACAATGTAAACTGAAAAAGATAAAATGTCTCATTTATATTCATGTACTTTTGGATTTTATTTAGCTTCTAAAGTTGTTTTTGGAAAGGTAGTAGGGTGTGAAGATTGTTAGGGGTTCTGCTGACTGTTCATGGAGGGTCTCTTGGTGCTGGGTCTTTTAGGCTTGGAGATGTAGAAAATAAGTTTTGTTTTTTTTTTTTTCCATCTTTTGTCCTTCTTTTTTGTCTTTTGTCTTTTTGTCTTTTGTCATACGGGGGTTCCCAGGCTAGGGGTCAATTTGGAGCTGTAGCTGCGGGCCTACACCACAGCCACAGCAACTCGGATCTGAGCCGTGTCTGTGACCTACACCACAGCTCATAGCAATGCCAGATCCTTAACCCATTGAACAAAGCCAGGGATTGAACCTGCATCCTCATGGACCCTTGTCGGGTTTGTTAACCACTGAGCCATGATGGGAACTCCCAAAAATTAGTTTTTTCAGAAATAATTAGGCTCTCAGGATTGACTCATAAAAATGAAATTTTAAGAAACTTAAGAATCAATCAAATTCTATAATGACAGTCATGTACTTTAAAGAAGGACCTGGGGTCAAGTTCTGGTTGGTTACTTGCTGTTTGCCTTGGGAAAATTTCTTAACTTTTCATTCTTCTGCTTTCTCCTCATTTCTAAAATGAAGTTGAAAACAATTACCTTGTTTTGTTTTATATATATATATTTTACCACAAACAAACAAAAAAAAAATTGAGGGAAAAATTATGCCAGTATTGATGTGAGGATTAAATGACCTAAGGAATGGCTCATAATGGGTGCTTAATAAATGTCAGTTTTTCTGCCTCCTTATCCATTTGTAGATCATTGCTTTGGGTGGATTATTTCTGTCTACATTTACTGTTTTTCTTCCCCTAATTACTGATTTTTACTCTTAAAGGTAACTCTTTATCTGTGTATGATGGAGTTAGAGGTATCATCTGTGTTTCTGTTGGTATTGACTAAAATTTCAGGTGGGGAGAATAAAATTGCCTCAGTGATTCATGTTTTATAAAGAGGTTTTGGGAATTCTCTTGTGGCGTAGTGGTTTAAAGATCTGGCGTTGTCACCACAGCAGCTTTGGTCACTGCTGCAGTGGCACGAGTTTGATCTCTGGCCCAGGAAAGGACAAAAAAAGAAAAAAAAAAAAGAAAAAGAGGTATTAAGGGAGGATTAATGGAGAGATACATATTACAGAGATTTCAAAAGTATAGTCCTGAATATAAGTGCCACTTAATTTCCCTGAGCCTTAGTTTTTCCATCTGAAGAACTTTCATCTTTCCATTGTGGACTTCTTTAAAACTTCTTATTTCAGGAAATTTCATATGTACAAAAGTACAGGACTTCCCTGACAGTGCAGTGGATTAAGGATCCACAGTTGTCACTGCTACGACCCAAGGAACTGACTGGCCTGGGAACTTCCACAACCAAAAACCAGAAGCTTCTAAAAGAGACTAGTGTAAGATACTTGATGTTCCCATTATTCTGCTTTAAGAGTTATTAATACATTAATACATGACCTTTTACTTCACCTAGGCCTCTACTTATCCCATTATTTTGAAGCTCATTAGAGAAATCTTAATATTCCGTCTGTAAACATTTCAGTATGTATTTCTAAAAGATAGTGGCCTCATTCAGACTTAAGGAGCATGCCAAAAATACACAAGAAACTCCAGTATACCCCTTTACCCAGATTTAGCAATTAACATTTTATCATTCTTGATATACTTCTTTTTTTCCTCCTGAACCATTTGAAAGTTGGAGATGACTGTGTGTTTTTCCTAAATGTAAGGAAATTCTTTTACATAGCCGTAATAGAGTTTTTTTTTTTTTTTTTTTTTCTTTTGGCTGCCCCGTGGCCATATGGAATTCCTGGGCCAGGGATCATATCCGGACACAGTTGCAACCTGTGTTGCAGGTGCAGCAACATCAGATCCTTTATAACCCACTGTGCTGGGCTAGGGACGGAACCTGTGTCCTGGCACTGCAAAGACACTGCTGATTCCCTTGCGCCACAGTGGGAACTCCATAACCACAATACAGTAAACATCTCAGGAAACCTAATATTTACACAAAACTGTTATCTCATTTACAGTTGTTATTCAAATTTTGTGTCTCAACAATGTTCTGCATAGCTGTATATTTTTTCTTAAGGGTAAAACTTAGGCACACACATTGTAAGTTATTGTCATGGTTCCTTCATAAGGAACCAGTTCCTCAGTCTTGTGTGTGTGTGTTTTTTTTTTTTTTTTTCTTTTGTCTTTTTGCCTTTTCTAGGGCTGCTCCCATGGCAAATGGAGGTTCCCAGGCTAGGGGTCTAATCAGAGCTGCAGCCGCTGGCCTACGCCAGAGCCACAGCAACACGGGATCCGAGCCATGTCTGTGACCTACACCACCGCTCATGGCAATGCAGGATCCTTAACCCACTGAGCAAGGCCAGGCATCGAACCTGCAACCTCATGGTTCCTAGTTGGATTCATTAATCACTGTGCCACGATGGGAACTCCCAGTCTTTGTGCTTTTTGAACTTAACATTTTTGAAGAAAACAGGCCAGTTATTTTGTTGAATATGACTTAACTTGTATTCATCTGATGTTTCCTCATAATTAGATTCAGGTTGTGTATTTTTTATAGGGGTGTCATATAGGTGATGATGTTTTCTTCTCAGTATTAGGACAAACCCATGTAATTGGATTTGTCCTGATAATGGTAATGTTAGATTTGATGACTTGGTTAAGGTGGTGGTCCTTTGTATTTGGGGGCAGATACTTGGCAATCGTGTAAATAACATCTTCTTGGTCAAACTTTAACCTACTTGTTTTAGCATCCATTGATCACTTAGGATTCTGTAAACATTAGCGTTATCAAGCAGTTTACACATTTTTTCTTTTCCTGTCTTTTTAGGGCCACACCCTTGGCATATGGAGGTTCCCAGGCTAGGGGTTGAATCTGAACTGTAGCTGTTGGCCTACGCCATAGCCGTAGCAACAAGGGATCTGAGCTGTGTCTGTGACACAGCTCATAGCCATGCCGGATCTTTAATCCACTGAGTGAGGCCAGGAATTGAACCTGCATCCTCATGGATATTTAGTTAAGATTTGTTTCTGCTGAGCCACAATGGGAATTCCTCTCTCCTTTTTTTTTTTTTTTTTGTTAGGACATTCTCTTATCTAATGCCAGCCATGATGATAATTTATGTACCTATTCATATTTTGCAAAATTTTCTATTAATGCCTTGTATAGCCAAAAAAAAAAAAAAAAGAATATAAGCTGTCTTTTTGTGGTATTAACAATCATTGATTGATGAATACCTTAATCTGTTTATTCATTAAAGTCATAAAATTGTGCTTTTAAAACTGTCATTCCCTCATTTGTTGGATGAAATATTTCTATGAAGAGAATATTCCCTCTGTCAACTATTAGGTTATTCTTGAGTTTCTTGTAGGAAAGGTAGGTTAAGTACTTGATATGGTTTATCCTCTTTTTAGTTACCAGTTTTCAAAAATGATGAAGTGGTTCCTGGAATCCTCAAAGAACCTCAGTTTATTCCTTTTTTAGTTTAATCATGGACTCGAGGATTTGGGCATATTTGATATTTATTATAGATTATTATCATTATTGATATTCTAATGGTCTCATCTTTAGCCAATGGGGTTTACGTAGGTTTGTTCTTGAATTATATGAAAGTTCTCAGGCTAGGGGTTGAAACAGAGCTACGGTTGCCCACCTACACCACAGCCACAGCTGTGGCATCTGGGACTTATACCATTGAGCAAGGCCAGGGATCGAACCCGTATCCTCATGGTTCCTATTTGGATTCTTTTCTGCTGCACCACGACGGGAACTCCCCGCATCCTTTTAGATATAGTCAGGCTCATTACCCCGAGCCACGATGGGAACTCCTCTTGAATCATTTTGAAATGATCCTGTGGTCCTACTTTATTTCTGATTTGATAAGATGTTCCATGCTCTTTTATGCTTCTTGCTCCAGACCTGTGTTTCCATGGAGTCTTGTTTACTGGTAAATAATCTTGGAGACTACAATGTGAGTGTTAGGGATAGACTCTCTTTTCAGAGAGAGTGATGCCTAGGTTGTCTGTACTTAACAAATTGGGTTATTTTGTAGTGTGTTCTTCAGAATCAAAAGAAATCTGACTCGAGAACTTGTTACCCTTCTTCTTTTCTAAGGTAGTTTAGCTAAAAGCTGATATACATACTTTGTGTTTTAAAAAGCAATCTTGGAGTTCCTATTGTGGCTTAGTGGTAATGAACCCAAAGAACCTGAGTAGTATCCAGGAGGATGTGGGTTTGAGCCCTGGCCTTGCTCAGTGGGTTAAGGATCTGGCAGTGCCCTGAGTGGCAGGCGTGGCTTAGATCCTGCGTTGCTGTGGCTGTGGTGTAGGCTGGTAGCTGTGGCTCTGATTCAGCTGCTAGCTCGGAATTTACATATGCCGTTGGTGCAGCCCTAAAAAGCAATACATAAATACATGAATGCATGCATGCATGCATGCATGCATGCTATCTTGATTTCCTTAATCCATTGGAAATGGAATTTCACAGTAAAGGAGTAGTGCCAGTTTGGGATGGACATGGTTCTTTGGACTCATGGACTCTGAAAATGAAGAATTTCATTAGTACTTTTTATGGCCTTTCACATACTGTTGTTTTTGTTTTTGTCTTATCTTTTTGTCTTTTTAGGGCTGCACCCACGGCATATTCCCAGGCTAAGGGTCAAATTGGAGCTGCAGCTGCCAGCCTATGCCATAGCCACAGCAGCTTGGGTTCCAAGCCGTGCCTGCAACCTACACCACAGCTCATAGCAACACTGGATCCTTAACCCACTGGTGCCAGGGATTGAACCTGTGTCCTCATGGATACTAGTTGGGTTTGTTAACTGCTGAGCCATGACGGGAACTCCCTGGATGTTTTTGATATCTTTAGTACTTTAATATTGTGGTTCTTAAAATGTAGAGCTTTAGAAAATTAAATTTTGTGTCACCTTCATTTTTAACCTGGTAGACAAAAGGGAAAATATTTCCTATACTTACAGCTGTCTTCCTTAGAATTCTTTTCCCAATTTTTCAGTTGTGTCACTTACTCTGGTCTAAGGTTGGGACATCGGGAAAAATGGCACACATGAGAATAGTTCTTTTACTTACTGAAGCTCATTCTGCTTCCCTCTGCTTTTCCATTCCAACATGCACACTCTTGGAACTCTGAGGAAGAAGAAGAGAAAGACGATAGGAAGATTTATTTATTTATTTATTTTCAGAAACACACCCGCGGCACATGGAGGTTTCCAGGCTAGGAGTCAAATTGGAGCTTTAGCTGCCGGCCTACACCTCAGCCACAGCAACATCAGATCTGAGCCGTGTCTGCAGCCTACACCATAGCTCTTGGCAATGCAGATCCTTAACCCACTGACCGAGGCCAGGGATCGAACCTCTTGGTTCCTAGTTGGATTTGTTTCCGCTGTGCCATGACAGGAACTCCTGTTTTCACTCAGAATTATAAAAGCATAATTAGCTATTGTAGCAAACTGGGGAGAAGCTAATCCTGCCTATATCAAGACCTAGTCATGTAGTTTACCAATTTGTTGATGGTTCTGATGTTTTTGTATTATTATTTTAAGTAGAATCAGAAAGCACTGTTGACACTATTCTTAAAATTTGAAATCATAAGGGTTCCCTGGTGGCTCAGCAGGTTAAAGATCCAGCAGTGTCACTGCTCTGGCTCTGGTTGCTGCTGTGGCACAGGTTCAATTCCTGGCCAGGAACTTCGTATGCTGTGGGTGCGGCCAAAAAGCATTTTTTAAAAATAATGATGTAAACCAGCTATAATGGAAAAAATAAAAATCATTTAAAAGAAAATAATGAGATATTTCCGGATGTGGTATTATTAGACAATAGGTTATGATTTGTTTTAGTTAAAAGGTGAGGTGATTTCTTATCATATCCTGGTCTGAGTCATTATGTTCTTACAAAATGGTTTGGTGTCAAAGGGCATATTGGGAGCTTTATATTTTTTTCTCTCTCTCTCTCTTTTTTTTTTTTTGCTTTTTAGGGCTGCACCCACAGCATATGGAGGTTCCCAGGCTAGGGGTCAAATCGGAGCTGTAGCTGCCAGCCTAAAACACGGCCATGGCAACACAGGATCTGAGCTGTATCTGCAACCTACACCACAGCTTGAACCTGCATCCTCATGGATGCTAGTCAGATTCATTAACCACTGAGCCATGAGGGGAACTCTGGGAGCTTTATATTTTAAGATTCATGCAGTAAACAATTCAGTATTTTATTTTTTAAAATTTTTAATTTTTTTTGTCTTTTTGCCTTTTCTAGGGCTGCTTCTGCGGCATATGGAGGTTCCTAGGCTGGGGGTCCAATCAGAGCTGTAGCCGCTGGCCTATGCCAGAGCCACAGCAGTGTGGATCCAAGCCATGTCTGCGACCTACACCACAGCTCATGGCAACACCAGATCCTTAACCCACTGAGCAAGGCCAGGGATTGAACCCACAACCTCATGGTTCCTAGTCAGATTCGTTAACCACTGAGCCACAATGGGAACTCCACAATTCAGCATTTTAAAAAGATATAGATGTTTAATTATTATAGGCTTTTTGGACTAAAAGATTTTATAAGAGTTGGCATCTTTCTTAAAAGATTTAGAACCAGTAATCACAATTGACTGTTGCTTCCAAGTACTGAAATTGGATGTTTTGATCATATGTGTTATATCCTTTTCAGCTTCTTTTCCTGGCCTTAGCACATAGTTTGTACATTCTGAGTGCTCAGTGTTAAGTTATTTAATGTTGGGGACATAGTTTTGATCATCTTTTCAGCCTTAATGTGTCTTGTTCATTATAATGTCTCTGCAAATATTTGTAGCTTTAAATTTACCAGGGGAACACATTTGAGAAACAACTAGGCTACCAGTTGTTCTATTTCAGCATTTTTTTTTTTTTTTTTTCCTTTTACAGCTGTGCTCATCGCCTATGGAATTTCTCAGGCTAGGGGTCAAATTGGAGCCGTAGCCGCTGGCCTACGCCACAGCCCCAGCAATGCCAGATTCGAGCCTCATCTGCAGCCTACACTGCAGCTCACGGCAATGCTGGATCCTTAACCTACTGAGTGAGGCCAGGGATGGAACCCGAGTCTTCATAGATACTAGTTGGGTTGAACCACGACAGGGAACTCTGTTTCAGCATTTTGGTTGACTGAAAAAAATCTGTGGTGATTTTATTTTATTTTTTGTGTTAGTGGTTTTAAAACATGGTCCCCAAATTCATTGACATTCTTTCCATTGATAGATGGAGTCCACGTCTTCTCCCCTTTCATATGGGTGGGGTTGTGACCAGTACAGTATGGTGGAAGTAATGCTGTGTGATTCACAAGGCTAAGTCATAAAAGGCCATGTAGCTTCTACCTGGTTTGCTTTGAGTGTTTACTCTCAGGATATTTCTGCTTGGAACTCATATGTGATATGTGAGAAAACCAAGCTACATGGAGAGGCCATTAGTAGGTACTGTGGTTGACAGTCCTAGCTGAGCCCGGGTGACAGACATGTACCTGAAGGAGCCACCAGCTTCAGCCATTTGAGTTCCTCTTGAGGCCCCAATTATTGTCAAGCAAAGATAAGACTTGTGTGTTGTGCCTGTCAGAATTCCTTACCCACTGAACCTGTGAGCAAAATAAAATGTTTGTTTTGTGCTACTAAATTTTGGGGTGATTTATTAACTCAACAATAGATGTTGTAACTGGAACAGGACCATAATAGATTTTTTTGTTTTGGAGTATTTTCAGTGATAATTTAAAATCAATGTCTAGGATTTTGACTCCTTACTAAAAGTATTTAATGAACTATTTGTTGTTGTTGTTGTTGTTGGGGGGTGGGGACACACACTTGGCTAGGGAAGGTGGAAGTTCCTGGGCTAGGGAATGAACCTTGAGCCATAGCAGCGACCCAAGCTGCTGCAGTGATAACACCAGATCCTTATTTAACCCACTGTGCCACAAGGGAACTCCCTTATTTTTCTTTAAGTAACCTTCATTTTCTTTTGACAGACTGACTAAATGAAGAGATTTTGCCCTGATACCTTACACTGAATGTTTTCCTTATAAATGATTTTTTGGCCATATCGAGCACAAGTCAGGAAAAAATGCCACTTTATTATTCTGAAGTGAAATTCATTGATAGTATAACTTATACGTGTAAAAACCCCCTAAAACTCAATAGTATGTTCTAACTGAAATATAAGGCAAAATTGATGAGGTTAATAGACTATGATAGAATATATGTTAGAATCACATGTACCGTATTTCAGTACGTGTAAATTCTGAGGCATAACAATACTACAAGGAAGGTATAATGAAATTGTGAAATGTTTGCCTGTATGCATAGAATCACTAGCAGTACAGTAGTTATAAATTAGACTGATATGTTATATTAAGAACTCTAATATTTGCTGAGATTTTTTTAAATGATACTGTTGGTAAGTTCTCAACAAAACACAATACAGTCTTTTCTATTTTTATATGATGGCTGCATTGCTCAAAAAGTCAGTTGTATAAATTTACACCCTAAATATTTTGTGTTCTCATACATAAAATGGAATTACCGCTAGTCCAGATAAAAGAATCATGTTTTTTATTGACATTAATATCCAGAGGGACATTTAGAAGTCATGCGGGAGTTTCCTTGTGGTGCAGTGGGTTAGGAATCTGGCATGGTCAGTGCAGTGGCTTGAGTCACTGCTTTAGTGTGGGTTTGATGCCTGGCCCAGGAACTTCCATATGCTATGAGTGACCACCCACCAACCAAAAAAAAATTATCAGTTCTTTGGTACTGGACTGTCTTTTGCTATATACCTATATATCTATGGGATATCTAACATCTTTGTACATCTATGAAATGTTTATACTCTTTCCATTGTGGTAGTACTGCCCTCCACTTTACCCTTTCCAAAAGACCCCTTGGGGTGTGGACTAGTACCCATTCAAGAACCATGGTCCTAAACTTATAGTATCATAAAAACTATGTCTCTATTGTTGACTATTAAATTTACTAATATTGGGAGTTCCTGTAGTGGTGCAGCAGAAACGAATCTGACTAGGAACCATGAGGTTGTGGGTTCGATCCCTGGCCTCGCTCAGTGGGTTAAGGATCTGACATTGCCGTGAACTGTGGTGTCGGTTTCAGACGCGGCTTGCATCTGATGTGGCTGTGGCCCCTAGCTGTAGCTCCAGTTAGACCTGAGAACCTCCGTATGCCGTGGGTGTGGCCCTAAAAAGCAAAAAAAAAAACAAAAAAAAAACTAATATTCATTGTAATACTAGGAATATGGAAGTAATGCAGTGTGTACAAATTTTTAAAAACTCTAGGAGTTACCTAGTCACTCAGGAGGTTAAGGAGCTGGCATTGTCACTGCTATGGCTCAGGTTGTTGCTGTGGTACAGGTTTGATCTCTGGCCCGGGAACTTGTGTGTGATGCTGGTGCAGCCAATAAGAACCTCTTGAGAGTTCCCGTCGTGGCGCAGTGGTTAACGAATCTGACTAGGAACCATGAGGTTGCGGGTTCGGTCCCTGGCCTTGCTCAGTGGGTTAACGATCTGGCGTTGCCGTGAGCTGTGGTGTAGGTTGCAGACGGGGCTCGGATCCCGCGTTGCTGTGGCTCCGGCGTAGGCCGGTGGCTACAGCTCCGATTGGACCCCTAGCCTGGGAACCTCCATATGCCGTGGGAGCGGCCCAAGAAATAGCAAAAAGACAACAAAAAAAAAACAAAAAAAAAAAACAAAAAAAAAAAACCTTGAATTTTCCCTCATTCCTCCAAATTAGAGATTAAAGTTCCAAGTAATAAAAAATTTAAAATTATTTATATTCAGCTAGGATTCATACTGTCTTGATCTGGAATGTAAAAGAGAATTTGGAAGTACCTAGCAAATTAAAACTCAGTTTTTTGTTTATTTTGGCTGTACCTGTGGCATGCAAAAGTTCCCAGGCCAGGGATCAAACCTGTGCCTCAATAGCCACCCAAGCTACGGCAGTGACACGTACAAAACTCCAAAACTCAGTTTTTTGTTTTTTATTTTTTGCTTATCAGGGCTGCATCTGCCACATATGGAGGTTCCCAGGCTAGTGTTAGAATTAGAGCTGCAGCTGCTATCCTATGCCACAGCCACAGCAACGCCAGATCCGAGCCACATCTGTGACCTACACACAGCTCATGGCAAGGATGGATCCTTAATCCACTGAGCAGGGCCAGGGATCGAACCCACGTCCTCATGGATACTAGTTGGGATACTGGTTTGCTGAGCCAAAGGGAACTCCAAAACTCAGTATTTTTGTTACTGAATACTAATTGTAGACAAGTGCCCTAGGAAAAGTGCATGTGTGATAACAATGAAACTCAGAGAAACCTAAGTGTCCAGCAATATGAGTTCCCACTGAGGTTAAGAACCCCACATAGTGTCTGTGAGAATGCCCATTCAATCCCTGACCTCACTCAGTGGGTTAAGGATCTGGCGTTGCCACAGCCTACAGCCTAGGTAGCAGATGCAGCTGGGATCTGGTGTGGCTGTGACGTAGGTCTGCAGCTCTGTTTTGACCCCTAGCATGGGAATATCCATATGCCACAGTTAAGGCTCTAAAAAAGGGGAAGAAAAAAAAAAAAAGGAAGGAAGAAACTAAGTGTCCAGCAATATGCTATTGAACTGAACAAACTTTATGTTCTGGAATGCCTTATAGCCATTTAAATGAAAAGAGATTTATGTATATCATCAAGACAGATGGCACAATATTTAATTGAATTAAATAATTAGATAGGAATTGTCTTGTGGTTCAGTGGGTCAAGGATGCAGCATTGTCACTTCAGTGGCTTGGGCTGCTGCTGTTTCATCCCTGGCCTGGGAACTAGTGCACACTTAGGGTATGGCCAAAGAAGAAAGAAAAAAATTAGAAAAGTGCAAGATATGACTGCAACTGTGAAACAAATATATTTAAAGTAAAATTTTATAGACATTTATGTGTGAATTTATGTGTATATGTGTATGTGGCAAGCATACACGTATCAGTTCTATAGAACAACAACAGTTATAAAGAACAATCAGAATAAGGCAATGTTTTGAACAGTTAAAATGCTTATTGAAGTAAAATAATGAATTAAAGAGCTAAATGATAAAGACATTGATGGATTTAAGTTATAAAAATGAATGAGAGTAGTTCCCACTGTGCCACAGTGGATTAAGGATCTGGCAGTTCCTGGCCTGGCACAGTGGGTTAAGGATCAGCCATTGCTGCAGCTGTGGCTCAGATTGGATCCCTGGCCTGGGAACTTCCATATGCCATGGGCGCGGCCAAAAAAAAGGAGAGAGAAAGGGAGGAATTATTAAAAAGAAGAAAATTTCCTCATAGATGAAGGATAAGAATCTTTAGATTAATTGGTAAAAAGATATACTCGATTTCAGAACACAAAGAAAAAACTGAAGATTTTAACATTTTTAAGAGAGGTTATCAAGAAATGAGGATCAGATTTCTTAGACACATACTAGAAGAGCAGATTCTTTAAAGTTGAGAATTCAGGAGTTCCCGTCGTGGCGCAGTGGTTAACGAATCCAACTAGGAACCATGAGGTTGCGGGTTCGATCCCTGCCCTTGCTCAGTGGGTTAACGATCTGGCGTTGCCGTGAGCTGTGGTGTAGGTCGCAGATGCGGCTCAGATCCCGCGTTGCTGTGGCTCTGGTGTAGGCCGGTGGCTACAGCTCCGATTGGACCCCTAGCATGGGAACCTCCATATGCTGCAGGAGTGGCCCAAGAAATGGCAAAAAGACAAAAAAAAAAAAAAGTTGAGAATTCAGGAACGATATGATCACATAAAGGCATTTTTCAACATACAAGAAGTTTGGCACTCCTTCAATTGGTACTGTTCAATTTACTATGTTTATAGAAAGTTCATGTTACTTGTATTTCTCAGTTTAAGGATAACCAATGGAAAGATAAAGATAAATCATTTGATTTTACCTGATCTATATCACTAGACTAATAGATGATTTTAAAATTGTCTCAAAGAGACTCTAACTCATTAGAAAAGGGAAAAAATAACAATAAGGTGAATATAAAATGACCAAAATAAGTCCAAACATATCAATGACAAAAAATGTGAATGGAATAAATTCTTCTGTTAAGAGGGAGAGTGTTAATTTATAACGTTCATCTATAAATGAGGCCTAAAGAAAATCTTAATAACCACAAGCAGGAATAACACAAATAATATTCTGTCCACATGGCAATGCAGTAAACAATAAAAGGAAAACCAGCAGTGTTGCTATCCAATTTGG
The DNA here is from genome assembly GCF_054392235.1 of Sus scrofa. Lineage (NCBI taxonomy): Eukaryota > Metazoa > Chordata > Mammalia > Artiodactyla > Suidae > Sus > Sus scrofa. The sequence goes on along the minus strand of NC_139385.1, from coordinate 109,952,431 downwards.
AAATTAAAAAAACATGCTTCCAAGTAGTTTTTGTGGTGAAGGAGAAATAAAATCTGCGATTGTGAATCATTCCAGAAAGAGTGGTGGTAGAAGTGTTAATGTCAACCTGTGGGAGGAGGCCACAGTGATACTCATGAGAAAATTAAAAGCCTCAGAGCAACCCTTGAAAAAAAATGACTACAAATAATTATTAAAAGTAGAAGAGCTAAATAAATTCAAAAGAAGGAATTAAATACAAAGGAAAAATCAATAAAATAGGGGAAAAATGTAGAAGTTACAGAATCAGAAGCTGGTTCTTTAAAATAGTATTTAATATAGTAAAGGAGTTTGCTGCCAAATTAATCTGTAAATTTAATAAAATCCCAATCAAAATCCCAATTGGACTTACATATGGAACTTGGCAAGATGATTCTATCATATACTGGGAGTGAAAAATCAAATTCATTTGTCTTCTCTCTTGTTTTCTAATAAATGCTTTTTAAAAATATGTATATTTTTTTACTTCGGCTTCACCTATGGAAGTTCCCTGGGCAGATGAAATCTTCATCACAGCAGTAACCAGAGCCACAACAGTGACAATGCCCAATCCTTAACCCACTGAGCTGTGAGGGAACTCCTCCAATAAATGCTTTTAGATTACATATTTTTCTTTGAGAACCTATGTTCTTTCCCATAGATTTTCTGGTATTACAGAGCTTGGTTCACTTCTGAGTAGTCCACGTTTTCCAACAGAAATGCAGAAGAGCACAGTGAACCCCCATTTAACCATCACTTAGCTTCAACAGTTAGTTAACATAGTCTTATTTTATTGACACACTGCTTTATCCTCCTCAGGCCATAAGTAAAATCTCAGATCATTGTAAATACATCTTTTACAAACTTAGTATTTGGAGTTCCCATTGTGGCGCGGCAGAAACAAATCCAACTAGGAACTCTGAGGTTTCAGGTTGTATCCCTGGCCTTGCTCAGTGGGTTTAGGATCTGGCATTGCCATGACCTGTGGTGTAGGTCGCAGATGCCGCTTGGATCTGGCGATGCTGTGGCTGTGGCATAGGCCAGAGGCACAGCTCTGATTATATCCCTAGCCTGGAAACCTCTGCATGCCGCAGGTGTAGCCCTAAAAAAGACAAAAAAACAAAAAACAAAAAACAAAAACCAAAAAAACCCGCAAAAAACCTAATATTTATTTACAGATAGGCTTAGTTTGTCTGAACTGTTTACTAACCTTAATTACTTTATTGGTCTGTTTCTCCTTGCATTTCTAGCATATTATGGTCTTCAGGATGTCAGGTGCATAAAGGTTGTTCTTCCTATAAATTCTTTTTAAAAACAGTAGAAAGTATCTGTAATGATTTTCACTTTGAATTCTTTCTCTGATATTTTCTGATATTATTGCTGTTACCTTATTTATTAGCATTTGGCTAGTTTACATCCTTTTCATCCTTTAATATTTTAGGTTATTTATTTTCTTTCTTGACCACACCTGTGGCAGATGGACGTTCCTTGGACAGGGATTGAACATGAGCTGCAGCTGCTATAACACTGGATTCTTAACCTGCTGTACCATAGCAGAAACTTCTAGGTTGTTTGTTAGAATGTTATGTCTATTTAAACCACATATAGCTGGGTTTTTTTTTGTTTGTTTGTTTTCTGGTCTGTCTCTTTAGTTATTTATCTTTTTTGGCTGCCCTGCAGCATATGGAGTTTCCAGGCCAGGGATCAGATTCAAGCTGCAGTTGTGCCTGCAGGTAGGGCAATGCCAGATCCTTTAACCCACTGTGTGGGCCAGGGATTGAACCTATACCTGGCCTGCAGAGATGCTACCAATCCCATTGTGCCATAGTGGGAACTCCTCCTGTCTTTTTAAAACCTGTTCTGAAGTCTTTAACTTCAGTGATGATATTTAATTCTTTTATATTTGAGTATATTTTAATTTGTGTGTGTCTGTGTGTGTTTGTGTTTTCTCTTTCCTTTCTTTGATTTTCACCAAGTTTTCTATTTGAGAGGAAAATATTCATCCTATTTGTAGTCTTATAATGATTACCTTCACATTTTTATTTATTTTACTTAATTATTATTATTTTTTGGTTGTGTGCCCATGGCATGTGGAAGTTCCCAGGCCTTGGATAGAACCTGTGTGACAGCAGTGACTGAGCTGCTGCGGTGACAGTGCCAGACCTTTAACCTGCTTCGCCACAAGGGAACTCTGGTTTTACTTATATTTTAATTTTGTTTTTAGAAAGGTAGTATTTGAAGATGAGTCAACATTTAAAAGTACAAAAGTATATTCAGTGTAAAAACTCCCCAATATTGGTCTCCAAAGATCCAGTTCTCCCTGAGAAGTCACCATTGTTACTGCTTTCTAGTGTCTTTTCCAGAGAAAATCAGTGTACATAGAAGAAAATCATACATATGTATATAAACATTTTCTCCAATTTTTTTATAAAAATGATGGCACAGTATAGTGGTTTTCATATTTTTTACTTTAGAATTCCCCTAATAATTTTTAAACCTTTCACTTCTTTATACATTTGAAAGTTGACATCTGAAGTTTTAAATAATTTCAAAAGATATCATATCTAGTGTATTGCAATTAGTGACGTTTAAAAAGAAATTGCTGGGAGTTCCTGTCGTGGCACATCGGAAACAAATCTGACTAGGAACCATGAGGTTGCAGGTTCAATTCCTGGCCTCGCTCAGTGAGTTAAGGATCCGGCAGGCTGTGAGCTGTGGTGTAGGTCACAGATGCAGCTTGGACCTGATGTTGCTGTGGCTGTGGTGGAGGCCAGCAGCTGTAGCTCTGATGGACTCCTAGCCTGGGAACGTCCGTATGCCTCGAGTGTGGCCCTATAAAGCAAAAAAATAAAAAAGTAAAAAATTGCTGGAGTTCCTGTTGTGGCTCAGTGGGTTACAAACCTGACTAGTATCCATGAGAACTTGGGTTCCATCCCTGGTCTTGCTCAGTGGGTTAAGGATCCAGCATTGCCATGCCATGAGCTGTGGTGTAGGTCGCAGATGCTGCTTGGATCTGGCATTGTTGGGGCTGTGGTGTAGACCCGCAGCTATAGCTCTGATTCAATCCCTACCCTGGGAGCTTCCATATGCCTTCCATGTGGCCCTAAAAAGGTAGGTAGGTAGGTAAATAAATAAATAAATAAATAAACAAACAAATAAATAAATGGCTATATACAGTTTTTTTTTTTTTTTTTAAAGGGCTGCACCTGCAGCATATGGAGATTCCCAGGCTAAGGGTCAAATTGGAGCCACATCTGTGACCTACACCGAAGCTCACAGCAACACCAGCTCCTTAACCCACTGAGCAAGGCCAGGGATTGAACCTGCATTCTCATGGATACTAGTCACATTCGTTTCTGCTGAGCCACAACAGGAACTCTGCTATATACATTTTTAAGTATTCTGGTAGGAAAGAAATATTGTAACAATTTGGCCACCATCACAGTTTAAAGAAAAAAAATGTGTATAACAAGCTCTTCTTTAACAGTTTGAAATTTTACATGATCTTTTTTTCTTCTTGAGCATATTTCCAACAAAAATTATATGCAAATTAAAATTAAACAAAAATTTTAAAGTTGTGGTTGATTTACAATGTCCTGTCAATTTCTGCTCTACAGCAAAGTGACCTAGTCATACTGTACATTAAAATTTAAAAACACTTTGTATTTCTTTTTTTTTTCTCTTTTTCTTTTTTTTTTTTTTTTTTTGCTTTTCAGGACCACACCCACAGCCTATGGAGATTCCTAGGCTAGGAGTTGAATTGGAGCCAGCCTATACACCACAGCAACAGCAATGCAGGATCTGAGCCACATCTGCTACCTACACCGTAGCTCACAGCAACACCAGATCTTTAACCCACTGAGCGAGGCCAGGTGTCGAACCTGTATCCTTATGGTTACTAGTCGGATTCGTTGTTGCTGAACCACAACGGTTACTCCTTTTTTCTTTTTGGCTGCACCCACAGCGAATGAAAGTTCCTAGGCCAGGGATTGAAGCTATGGTACAGCATACAGTGGAGCTGCTGTGGTGACAATACCAGATCCTTAACCCATTGCACCATAAGAGAACTCCCACTTTGTATATCTTTCTTTCCTTTTTTTGTTTTGTCTTTTTAGGGCTGCACCTCAGCATGTGGAGGTTCCCAGGCTAGGGGTGGAATTGAAGTTATAGCTGCTGGCCCACGCCACAGCCACAGCAACGCCAGATCTGTGTTTCGTCTGTGACCTACGCAATAGCTCACAGCAATGCCAGATCCTTAACCCACTGAGCAAGGCTAGGGATCGAACCTGTGTCCTCATGGATACTAGTTACCCACTGAGCCATAATGGGAACTCCCGACTTTGTATTTTTTGAGTTCATAAGGCTCAGAGTATTAATTTCTTTTGATTTGTTGTTGTTATAGTTCAAACACTGTAAAAATTTTCATAATTACAATCCATAGTACATTTTTACTGAAAAATCATCTCAACAATATGGGTAGGACTTCTTACCCCATTTAATGGATTCTTGCATTAATGTGACTCATTGCTAGAATAAGACAGGGTTTGGTATTGATTCTGTTCCTGATTTTTGTGTTTATAGATGTACTGACAAAATCTTTTTGTCTAAATAGTGAAGTTTGCCCATTCATTTTTCAAATGTGTTTTGAGCTGTTACTATGTTGTGAACACTATTCTAAGCTCTGGTGATAAGCACTGAACAAAACAGCAGAAATCCCTGCCCTCAGAGTTTATAAGTATCTCTTTGTTCTTCTGAATTGTATGTGAAAAATCATATAGCAGTTTTTCATCAAAAATGGGGGAGCTCCCATTGTGGCACAGTGGAAAAGAATCTGACTAGTTCCCATGAGGATGCAGGTTTGATCCCTGGCCTTGATCAGTGAGTTGATCAGCGTTGCCATGAGCTGTGGTGTACCTCACAGATGTAGCTTGGATTCCTAGTTGCTGTGGCTGTGGTATAGGCTGGCAGCTATAGCTCTAATTAGACCCCTAGCCTGGGAACTTCATATGCCGTGAGTGTGACCCTAAAAAGACCAAAAAAAAAAAAAAAAAAAAAAGTGATTTTTGGATTTCCTTTGTGGTGCAGCAGGTTAAGGTTAAGGTTCTGACATTTTCATTGCAGTGGCTCAGATTGCTGCTCTGGTGCACATTAGATCCCTGGCCCAGGGACTTCCACTTGCCACAGGGGTGGCCCCCCAAAAAAGTGATTTTTAATGATGTAGCAGCTGGCAATTCAATTGTGTCTTCCTTCAGTCCGCTGAAAGGAGAGAATTTGAAACCAACAGATTTGGGAAAGGTTTGTTAACCAGGCATTAGTCATTCACAGTCTAGTTTTCAGAGAAGCACAGTAAAAAGACTTTGTCAAGACCCAACAAATAACTGTTACTTACATTCACCTATATAGATTGTATCACTTAGGGTCTTCCGGATAAACAACTAGTTGGAGATTTTTTGCATCTATAAACCCATAATCTCCTATATGCATATATAATCTCCATTTGTTTTATATAAATATATGAAAAGAGTTATTGCAAGTAATTGGCTCGAACGATTGTGGGGCTGACCACATGGAATTTCTTCCTCACAGAAATTCCAGCTTTGCTCATGAGGCCTTTCCGTTGATTGGAGGGGCCCACCCAGATTATTGAGGATAATTCTTTTGTTTACAGTTAATTTTAATCTTATCTAAAAAATACTTTCATAGCAACACTTAGATTAGAATTTCTGTAACTAGGGATTTAGCCTAGACAATTTGACACACAAAATGAACGTCACAGTTATTTAAACCTATATACTCAGAATGGTTTGGAAAAGTTGAAATAATATTCATTTAATATACTTTTGCAGGCGTTGTCTTGTGGTGCAGCCAGTTAAGGATTTGGTGTTGTCACTGTAGTGGCTCTGGTTGCTGCTGTGGCATGAATTTGATCCCTGGCCCGGGAATTTAGACATGAAGTGGGCATGGCAAAAAAAAAAAATATATATATATCTATATCATACCTTTGCATTTTAAATTTAGGTCTGGTAAAATGTTTGGCTCTTATACTGTGTATGTACTTAAGTATTTAAATATGTATGACATGTAAATGGAAATATTTAAATAATACAAACTATTTCAATATTTTTATTAGATTGTTGGAACTGTGGATTTCATTTATTCAATGGGAAATGACTACTAGTAAAACTTTACTAGTGAAGGCAGTCCTTATTGACAAACCAGGCAGCTAATCACACTTTCTGTCAGAAAGTCTCTTTGGAGTTCCCGTCGTGGCGCGGTGGTTAATGAATCTGACTAGGAACCATGAGGTTGCGGGTTCGATCCCTGGCCTTGCTCAGTGGGTTAACGATCTGGCGTTGCCGTGAGCTGTGGTGTAGGTTGCAGACGCGGCTCGGATCCTGCGTTGCTGTGGCTCTGGCGTAGGCGGGTGGCTACAGCTCCGATTCAACCCCTAGCCTGGGAACCTCCATATGCCGCGGGAGCGGCCCAAGAAATAGCAACAATAACAACAACAACAACAAAAAAGACAAAAGACAAAAAAAAAAAAAAATAAAAGTCTCTTTTTCCAATTTTTAAAAAAATTTTATTTATTTATTTATTTATTTGTCTTTTTGCCATTTCTTGGGCCGCTCCCGCAGCATATGGAGGTTCCCATGCTAGGGGTCCAATCGGAGCTGTAGCCACCGGCCTACGCCAGAGCCACAGCAACGAGGGATCCGAGCCGCATCTGCAACGTACACCACAGCTCACAGCAACGCCGGATCGTTAACCCACTGAGCAAGGCCAGGGACCGAACCCGCAACCTCATGGTTCCTAGTCGGATTCATTACCCACTGCTCCACAACGGGAACTCCCTCTTTTTCCAATTTTAATAAGTAATGTGCATTAACCATCTCCTTCTGCATTCTAAGGTAGATTCCTGGATAATACCCAGAGACTTGGTGTGATGGACTGAGGCCTTCAGCATATTTTACAGACTATTGTTTGTTTTCTTGGGACTGTTTTCTCAGGAGTGGTAATTTGTTTTTTCTTTTTCTTTTTTGGCTGCCCCCATGGCAAAGATCTTGTGTCAGGGATCAACCCTGAGACATAGCAGTGATAAGGCTGAATCCTTAACCTGATGAGCCACTGGGAACTCCAGGAGTAGTATATATTTTTTAAACTCATCATTCAGGGGTTAGAAAAAGTGAAGTCTTTGAATGAAAATTGTTCATATGTCTACCGTTCAATCAACTGGTAGATATCTAATGCCTTAGTCTCAAATACTTCCAAATTCATAACATGCACAACATCCTAGTTCTGATACCCCATTCTCTGGAATTGAAGTACGCATAGGATATATACAACCCTATTCTGTGAATTTCTGCTATCTTGGCTAAAGAGGATCTACATTGTGTCCCCATTTTGTCATCAATGGTCTCTTTGTTGGTGCCCTGGAGGTTTTTATTCCCTTGGGCTGTGCTGCACTTTAAGATTTCAGAATGGTGGAGGAGTTCCCACTGTGACAGAATGGGAGCCGTGGCACAGTGGGTTAAGGATCCAGTGTTGCCGTGGCTGCTGCTTAGGTCACAACTGCGGCTTGGATCTAATCCCTGGTCTGGGAATTTGATATGACAGGCAGTGGCCAAAAAAGAAAAGAAAAAAAGAAAAAGAGAGGGAGTGGTAGAGATGAGAAAAGAGGGATCCAGAGTTAGTTGTCAGGTTAATACATGTGGATTTAGATCTAAAAGTTGATCTTCCAGAGTTAGGAGATGGTGCAATGGGCTAAGGATCCAGTGTTGCTACTGTGCCATAGGTTCGATTCCTGTCCCAGGAACTTTCACATGTTGCTAGCTTAGCAGAAAAAAAAGTTGATCTCCAAAAACCTGTTTCATTGTTCCCCTTAGGTTGTCTTCTGTACCCCTAGAGGGTTTCGTGCTCGCCTTTCAAAGACTTCTATGCCATTTTAACTGGGCCTTGTTTTTCTCTTGCAGATCCTTCCATATTAGTGCACTTTTTTTTTATGTCTGCACCCACACATTTATGAGCATGTGGCTTTCTTATAAAAGCCACTTTTCTTCTCTTTTCTGTGAACTCTTTATGTTATTTACCTTTTTTTTTTTTTTTTTTTTCCTTTGGCTGAGCTTGTGGCATATGGAAGTTCCTGGACCGAGGTTTGCATCTGAGCTGCAGCTGCAACCTACGCCACATGTCCTAAATCCACTGTGCCAGGCTGGGGAACAAACCTTCGCTGCTGCAGAGACAATCCAGATCATTAATCCACAGTGGGAACTCCCAAGTGTTCACACTTCATGCTAGTTTGGCTATTCATAGAATTCTAGGTTCAAAACAGTTTTCTCTCAACTTTGGAGCAATTGCTCCATTTTTTTCTGGAATCCAATGTTGTTGGTAATATGATTCTCATTATTTGTAGGTAACATGTTTTTCTCTCTGGACACTTTTCTCCTTTTCTCCTTTGTGAAATCTTGCCTGAATATGTCTACATGTTGGACTTACTTTAGTAAACCATTCTATGTGTTTTTGGTGAGTATGTTGGAGTGAGGGAGGATCTGTAATTTATTTTCAGCTAGGGATGTTTTCTTCTAAGATTTCTATTTCTTTGTTGTCTCTATTTCTTTTTATGGAATTCCTCGTAACAAAAGTTTGTGACTTCTGTTAACTGATGTCATTTGTTTCATTTCTTAGGCCTTTTGTTGTGTGGCTTACTGGGAGATTTCTTGGATGTAATATAATACTCCAACTCACTTATTTGATCAACAGCTGTATCTATTCTGAATTCATTCAGCCCAGTTGTTGAAATTGTAATACTTCCAAGAGGAATACTGAAGAGAGAAGGGAAAATACAACAACAGAAAGTCACCCTGGTATTTGAGGAACTTTTTTTGTTTCCAATTTTTGTGCTTTGACCACAGATTTTATTAGCAGGGATAAAGCTAAACATTTGATTTCTAGATGTCTGTTGTATTTTCTTGTGAAGTTTGGCATTATGAGAACATAACCCATAGTTCTGTTGTTTCTTAGTGTATAAAATATATACGTGCATAGACCTCAGTCTGATACTCTACTTTTTTGAATTGAGGTCCAAATGTGGCTAATCTGAGACACTGAATCCTAATTTTGCCCCTGGGGAGCCTTCTCAGTCTTTTCCAGTCAGCTACTACCAGTTGATTGGAGTTGGCACAAAGATATATTTTCTGTCACTGCATTAAAAGTAGTAAACATTCATTTATGAGGACATTTTTCTCTTGCTATTTTATAATGTTTTTATTTTTATAAATGACATTTTATAATGAGCAGTTATGGCAAGTTTTTGTCTCATTAACTAGATTATTATCAACTGTAAATATTACAGAGGTTTATTATTTGACAAGTTAATTACATTTTATGATACATATTTCTTATTGATCTGTTATTTTGAATGTTAATGGTTGTTATTATCTTTTTAAACAAAGCAGGTACTATAATAATACTTTAAAATTGATGTTACAAAAAACCTGATGTTACATAGCTTATTGATTTGTGGGGGAGCGGGGGTTGGGGACTCGTCTGTGGCATGTGAGAGTTCCCTACCCATGGATCTAACCCATACCACAGCAGCATCCCAAGCTGCAGCAGTGACAATGCTGGATACTTAACCTGCTGCACCATTAAGAAAAACTCCTCTTAAGCTTTAAAGGCCTGAGTGTTAGCTTTACTTAATTTGTGGGCTTCAAGGTTATGACTTCAGGTTTTATATTTTCATGAATAGTTGAATGAGTATCATTTTTTTTTTTTTTTCCGCTGTACAGCATGGGGACCAAGTTACACATACGTGTATACATACTTTTTCCTCCCATTGTTCTGTTGCAATGTAAGTATCTAGACATAGTTCTCAGTGCTGCACAGCAGGATCTCATTGTAAATCCATTCCAAGAGCAATAGTTTGCATCTGTTAACCCCGAGCTCCAGCTCCCAATCGCTCCCACTCCCTCCCTCTCCCCCTGGCAGCCACAGGTCTATTCTCTAAGTCCATGATTTTCTTTTCTGTGGACAGGTTCATTTGTGCTGTATATTAGATTCCAGTTATATGTGATATCATATGGTATTTGTCTTTCTCTTTCTGACTTATTTCACTCAGTATGAGAGTCTCTAGTTCCATCCATGTTGCTGCAAATGGCATTATTTTATTCTTTTTTATGGCTGAGTAGTATTCCGTTGCGTATATATATCACATCTTCCGAATCCAATCATCTGTCGATGGACATTTGGGTTGTTTCCATGTCTTGGCTATTGTGAATAGTGCTGCAATGAAGTTGTGGGTGCATGTGTCTTTTTTAAGGAAAGTTTTGTCTGCATATATGCCCAAGAGTGGGATTGCTGGGTCATATGGTAGTTCTATGTATACATTTCTAAGGTATCTCCATACTGTTTTCCATAGTGGCTGTACCAGTTTACATTCCCACCAACAGTGCAGGAGGGTTCCCTTTTCCTCCACACCCCCTCCAGTATTTGTTATTTGTGGACTTATTAATGATGGCCATTCTGACTGGTGTGAGGTGGTATCTCATGGCAGTTTTAATGGGCATTTCTCTAATAATCAGGGATGTTGAGCATTTTTTCATGTGCTTATTGGCCATCTATGTATCTTCCTTGGAGAATGGTCTATTCAGGTCTTTTGCCCATTTTTCACTTGGGTGGTTCGCTTTTTTGCTGTTGCAATGTATAAGTTGCTTGTATATCCTAGAGATTAAGTCCTTGTCCGTTGCATCGTTTGAAACTATTTTCTCCCATTCTGTAAGTTGTCTTTTTGTTTTCTTTTGAGTTTCCTTTGCTGTGCAAAAGCTTGTCAGTTTGATTAGGTCCCATTGGTTTATTTTTGCTCTTACTTCTGTTGCCTTGGGAGACTGACCTGAGAAAACATTTGTAAGGTTGATGTCATGAATGTTTGGTCTATGTTCTCTTCCAGGAGTTTGATGGTGTCTTGTCTTATATTTAAGTCTTTCAGCCATTTTGAGTTTATTTTTGTGTATGGTGTGAGGGTATGTTCTAGTTTCATTGCTTTGCATGCACTGTCCAGGTTTCCCAGCAATGCTTACTGAATAGACTTTCTTTTTTCCATTTTATGCTCTTGCCTCCTTTCTCAAAGATTAATTGAGCATAGGTGTCAGGGTTTATTTCTGGGTTCTCTATTCTGTTCCATTGGTCTGTATGTCTGTTTTGGTACCAGTACCACACTGTTTTGATGACTGTGGCTTTGTAATATTGCTTGAAGTCTGGGAGAGCCATGCCTCCTGCTTGGTTTTTGTTTCTCAGGATTGCTTTGGCAAGAGTATCTTTTTTTTTTTTTTTTTTTTTTTGTCTTTTTGGCATTTCTTGGGCCGTTGCCAGCGCATTTGGAGATTCCCAGGCTAGGGGTCTAATCGGAGCTGTAGCCGCCAGCCTGTACCAGAGCCATAGCAACGTGGGATCCGAGCTGCCTCTGCAACCTACACCACAGCTCACGGCAACGCTGGATCCTCAACCCACTGAGCAAGGCCAGGGATCGAACCCACAACCTCATGGTTCCTAGTCAGATTCATTAACCACTGCGCCATGACAGGAACTGCAAGAGTATCATTTTTGTAGTCAGAGTAGTTAATCTGAAATTTTCCATAGGTTATCTTTAAAAAAAAATATTGCCATTGAAGTATAGTATACATATTCACTTCCGTAGATTCCTACTGCTACCTCTACTTCTATTAGTGCTTTTATCTTTATAATGTATTGCTTTATTTAGAATAGCCCGAAGTATGTTTTCATCTAATTTAGCATTTTAAGTTCTAGAATTTTAGACCTGAAAGAGGCTTATACATAATCTGTCTAAACTGTGTTTAAAAACTGAGTTCTTTCTTTCTTTTTTTTTTTCTTTTTTATGGCCATACCTGTGGCATGTGGAAGTTCCTGGCCAGGGGTCAAATTGGAGCTGCAGCAATGCTGGATCCGAGCCGCGTCTGCAACCTACACCACAGCTCGCGACAACGCTGGATCGTTAACCCACTGAGCAAGGTCAGGGACCAATCCCGCAACCTCATGGTTCCTAGTCGGATTCGTTAACCACTGCGCCACGACGGGAACGCCTGATTGCTGTTTTTATATGCTTTGTTTTATTTATCTCTAAAATTTATTTTGGAGGAGATAAATATAGCTGTACCCCGTTTTATGTTTGTCCAGTTGGGCACTGTGGAAAAAATGAGTGTTTTAGTCAGATGTGCTTATTTTATTTTGTTTTATTTATTTATTTTTTTGCCTTTTAGGGCCACACCCAAGGCATATGGAGGTTCTCAGGCTAGGGATCTGATCAGCGCTACAGCTGCTGGCCTACACCACAGCAGCACCAGATCTGAGCCGAGTCTGCAACCTATACCACAGCTCATGGCAATGCCGTATCCTTAACCCACTGAGTGAGGCCAGGTGTCGAACCCACAAACTCATGGCTCCTAGTCAGATTCTTTTCCTCTGAGCCATGATGGGAACCTCTGGATGTGTTTATTAATGCCAGTTCCACCATTTAGTAACCATGTGGCATTGGGAGGATTCATTAACCTTGCTGAGCCTTAGCTTTTTTACCTTGCCAAGGCTCTTGTTAATAACTTTTTACCCTCCCCCTTCTCTCACATTGAGAGTTGTTGTAGGCATTAAACGAATAAAGTATTTTGGTGTTTTATCTGATCTTTTGTTAATAGGCCTTGCATTTCAGCAAATGTGATGATAACTTATATAGTATATCAAAAGAGATTTTAGCCGTTCCTGTTGTGGCTCAGAGGTTAACAAACCTGACTAGTATCCATGAGGACGTGGGTTTGATCCCTGGCCTTGTTTTTTTTTTTTTTTTTTTTTTGGTCTTTTGTCATTTTTAGGGCTGTACCCATGGCATATGGAGGTTCCCAGGCTAGGGGTCTAATCAGAGCTGTATAGCTCCTGGCCTACTCCAGAGCTACAGCAATGCATGATCCGAGCCACGTCTGTGACCTACACCACAGCTCCTGGCAACGCTGGATCTTAACCCACCTACAAGGCCAGGGATCAAACCCACAACCTCATGGTTCCTAGTTGGATTTGTTTCTGCTGTGCCACAACAGGAGCTCTGGACTCCTGGCCTTGCTCAGTGGGTTATTTAGGTTATTATTAGCTCTATTTCTATTTTCATTATTAGCTCCATTTCTGCAGTGGCACAAAGAGAAGTCAGTAACTTAGGAAAACTCATAGCAACTTTAAGTTGAATTAGAGCTCTTCTTTTTTTTGGTAACACAAATAACATTTTTTTTAAATTTTTTTTTTTGCCTTTTCTAGGGCCGCTTCCCGTGGCATATGGGGGTTCCCAAGCTAGGGGTCTAATCAGAGCTGTAGCCGCCGGCCTATGCCAGAACCACAGCTACGCTAGATCCAAGCCGTGTCTGTGACCTACACCACAGCTCACGGCAATGCCGGATCCTTAACCCACTGAGCAAGGGTAGGGATCGAACCCGAAACCTCATGGTTCCTAGTCGGATTCGTTGACTACTGCACCACGACTGGAACTCCATTGGTAACACAAATAACATTTGGAAGTTCCCAGGCCAGGGGTCCAACCTATGCCACAGCATAGACCTGAGCCGTAGCAGTGACAACGCCAAATCTTTAACCTGCTGAGCCACCAGGGAACTCCTGAATATGAGCTCCTGATGGTAGTGACCCTGGTCTTTTATTCCTCTGTTGCCATTGTCTCCACTTACTGGGCCCTCAAATAATTGGTGAGAAATGTCTCAAAAGCCTCTGCCTTTCTAGTGCAGGAGGCTTTCACAGTCAGTTCAGCTTTTGGTAATAACTTGGCAAAGAAATAAGATGCATAGCTTTGAATATGTTTATACCTCTTCCATCAGTTCATGTAAATGGCTGTTGGGCTTAAAACCTTCCTTTTCATACTTACGTTCCCCTTTTCAGAGTCGTAGTATGTGGGTCCCATTATATCAGAAAATGCGCAAGACAAAGTGGTGTTGAGGAGTGTGTACTATGAAGGTCAGCAGGGTTCCCTTTGTGTCTTTGGGAAGTGACTCCATGAGACTGGTTGTTGGCACTGCCAGGTGCATCTCCCCTACACAGAACATTGCGTCCTCACCATGGTTCCTGGAGGATGTTTCTATTCCTCCATCATTACCTCCACCACCAGTACCCTCCTCCACCACCATCTCCAATCTGGCAAGGGTAAAGAGCTATGGGTGAGCTGGAAGAGATATTTTGCTCCATGTGAATAGCAGTTACTTGTAGAGATTAACAAATAGCAATTATGTGTTACACATTCCTAGTGAAGATGCTTCTGCTTAAGTGGAAGTTACGGTGTTTCAGAAGCCCTCCTATTGCCTTGTTTCCTCCAGGTGGCTCCTTCCTTTCTGGAAAACCTTCTAACTGATGCTCATAATGATTGTTCTGAGCTTTGTGCTGCACCTTTTTTAAAGGCCCCTTGTAAATGTTCTTTGGCATAACATTATTAATAGTATTTTTTAACTTTCAACATTTCTTAGATGTAAACTTGTTTTGTAGTTTGAATCGTTTGGAAGGAGAAAAAGGCTGAAGTACTTAAACTGTAAAAATGCGTATTCCCAAGTTGTTTTTAGTGAGAGGAATTTATCCTGTCCTATCTCCTTTTGTCTTTTAATTGGTAAAAGAATGGAGAATAAAACCATTCCTGGACTCATTCTACTTAGGTAATAGAGGAATGTAATGAGCATCCAAATTCTGTAGAAATAGATTGATTAAAGTGAGCATGCCATGTAATATTTTTTCAGTGTTTTTTTGAATCCACATTAGAATTTGCATTAATTTATGGCATTAATTTTTGAAACTTCCAAAAATGTAAAATGTAAATGTAAAATGTAAAATATGTACTATGTGTGTGTGTGTATATATATATATAAGTATATATATATATATTTTTTTAAGATCTGCACCCATGGCCTATGGAGGTTCCCAGGCTAGGGTCTAATCGGAGCTACAGCTACCGACCCTATGCCACAGCTCATGGCAATGCCAGATCCTTAACCCAGTGATTGAGGCCAGGGAATGAACCCGCAACCTCATGGTTCCTAGTTGGATTCGTTTCCACTGTGTCACAATGGGAACTCCTGTACCATATTTTTACTGGTGGAAGATCTTGAACTTTTAGGGCTGGATTGGTATATGATTTGAAGGAAAATAATAGGCTTAGTTTGGACTGTTTACTTTTATTTTGTGTTTTCTTTGTCCTACATTTTATGCAGAACATTAGATCAATTCTTGATTTTTTTTTTTTTTTTTTTTTTGCACCCACTGCATGTTGAAGTTCCTGGGCTAGGGATCGAACCTGTGCCACACAGTGACAATGCCAGATCCTTATCCCACTGCAAACTCCTTGAACAGGAGAATTCCTTGGTTTTTAATTTTTTTAATTCCCTTTAGTGAAAGAGAAGAAATTGCATCTTACCTGTAGGTCAAATAATAATAGTTATAGGAGTTCCCATCGTCGCTCAATGGTAAACCTGATTAGTATTCATGAAGATATGGGTTCGATCCTTGGCCCCAATCAGTGGGTTAAGGATCTGGTGTTGCCGTGAGCTGTGGTGTAGGTTGCTGATGTGGCTCGTATTTGGCATTGCTGTGGCAATGGCATAGGCTGGCAGCTGCAGCTCCGATTTGATCCCTAGCCTGGGAACTTCCATTTGTCAAGGGCGTGGGCCTAAAAAGACAAAAAAAAAAAGAAAAAAAAAAGAATAGTTATAATAGAGTTCTTACCTGGATTAAACGGTTACTTTCTTTCTTTTTTACACCTGGGGCATATGCAAGTTCCCAGGTTGCTGGCCTACACCACAGCCACAGCAATGCGGGATCTGAACCATGTCTGCCACTTACACCACAGCCCACAGCAATGCTGAGTCCCCTGACCCATAGGGTGAGGCCAGGGATCAAACCCACATCCCCATGGGTACTAGTCGGATTCGTTTCCGCTGTGCCACAATGGGAACTCCTAAAGGGTTTACTTCCCATAGATTGTGCTTTATGAGCATGATAGCTTCCCTTCCCCCACCCCCAAAGTTTACTGGAATAATTCATTTTCTTGGAGTTCCCGTCGTGGCGCAGTGGTTAACGAATCCGACTAGGAACCATGAGGTTGCGGGTTCGATCCCTGCCCTTGCTCAGTGGGTTAACGATCCGGTGTTGCCGTGAGCTGTGGTGTAGGTTGCAGACGCGGCCCGGATCCTGCGTTGCTGTGGCTCTGGCGTAGGCCGGTGGCTACAGCTCCGATTCAACCCCTAGCCTGGGAACCTCCATATGCCGCGGGAGCGGCCCAAGAAATAGCAACAATAACAACAACAACAACAACAACAGTAAGACAAAAGACAAAAAAAACAAAAACAAAACAAAAAAAAAATTCATTTTCTTCACAGCTAAACTAAACCTTTCTGTTGGCCAGTGTTTATAGATATTGGAATAAAGTATAGTTTCAGATACCATCTGATACAATATCTTGGTTCTAACAGCTTCATTGCATAAAAAAATTATTTTTATAATTTCATCCTTCTTAATAGTTTTTTTTCCTCCTCCAGACCCAGTGTATAGTACTTACAGTAGTTTTTAAAACCGCATGAATATTTTTACATTGTGGGGAATTGTGAGTCTTTGTGTGGCAAGGTTATAAAAATAGCTGGTTAGCGAAACTTGTTTCACATTTAAGAGTATTGGTATAATTCATGTGAGTGAAATTGCTGTTCCTGAGAGGAATGAATTTCAACCTGGTAGAAAATCATTGAAGATTAGGGCACTAAACACATCTCTTGAGATAACAAGTAAAATATTTTATTTCCTGTTTTTTTTGGGAGGGGGGTGTCTTTTTAGGGCCCAACTATTGGCAAATGGAAGTTCCCAGGCCAGGGGTTGAATCAGGTGCATCTGCTGGCCCACACCACAGCCACAGCAACACCAGATCTGAGCCGCGTCTGCTATATACACCTCAGCTCATGGTAATGCTGGTTCTATAACCTACTATGTGAGGCCATGGATGGAACTCATGTCCTCATGGATACTAGTCAGGTTTGTTACCGCTGAGCCACAATGGGAACTCTGATTTCCTGTTTTGTCTTGCTTTTTTTTTTTTTTAAGGGCCACACCTGTGGTATATGGAGGTTTCCAGGCTAAGGGTCAAATTGGAGCTGTAGCCACCGGCCTACGCCACAGCCACAGCAATGCCAGACCTGAGTGTTATCTTCAGCTTACACCAAAGCTCACAGCAATGCCAGATCCTGAATCCACTGAGCGAGGCCAGGGATTGAACCTACCTCCTCATGGATACTAGTCAGATTAGTTTTTGCTGAGCCACAAGAGTAGCTCTTGATTTCCTGTTTTTTTTTTTTTTTTTTTTTTTTTTTTAAATCTTTTTGCTTTTAAATTGTAATATGGTTGACTCCTTTGTTGGGTTTTCATAGTTCAAGCAGCAAATCCATTTCTTCTTTTGTTGAGGTTGTTTTCAGATTACTCAGTACTCTATTCTTTTTTTTTTTTTTTTTTGGGGGGGGGGGTCTTTTTGCCTTTTCTAGGACCGCTCACGCGGCATATGGAGGTTCCCAGGCTAGGGGTCTAATTGGAGCAGTAGCACCGGCCTATACCGGAGCCATAGCAACTCGGGATCTGAGCCTCGTCTGCGACCCACACCACAGCTCACGGCAATGCCAGATCCTTAACCCACTGAGCAAGGCCAGGGATAGAACCCACAACCTCATGGTTCCTAGTCAGATTCGTTAACCACTGCGCCACGACGGAAACTCCCAGATTACTCAGTACTCTATACAGTTGGAGAAATATTTTCCATATTCTTCCTTATTTGAAAAGACTTTTATTTCTTTATTTTAAAATGATTTTTGAAAAGAGTTTTAAAACACTTGTTTAGGATTATCTATCTTTTCATATTAATTGCTATAAATAGGACAGGAAAGGATGACAGAATTGTATGAAATTTTTAGAAATTATGAAGCTCATTAGTGAAAGGCCCCTAGAAGGAAATATTCTGCAGAAAATGTTTGTAAGAAACGTAGTTGTAATCCTGTATTCTATGATTGATTCTTCTTTCTATTTTGTCATGGCAAACTATAAATTTTCTGACCTTTGGTTTCCAGACTGTTTAAAGCTTTGAATAAGATTATATCCTATAGTATGAAGTGGCTCATATTTCTTATATTGGTGATTTGTATATCACATAATTCACAACTTTAAATAGTGTGTAACATTGTAGAATTATTGCAGATTATTTAGCAGTCTACAGGGAAAAGGAGTAGAAAAATGCTTCAGTGATGATTCTAGTAGATATATTCTCATGAATTTATCTTTTTTGGTGGAATGATTAGATCGGAACACATGTATAATTTTTAGGGTCTTTTGTTTTTGGTCTTTTTAGGCTGTACCTGTGGCATATGGAAGTTTCCAGGCTAGGGGTTGAAATGGAGCTGTAGCTGCTGGCCTACACCACAGTCACGGCAGTGCCAGATCCGAGCCACATCTGCAACCTATACCACAGCTCATGGCAACGTTGGATCCTTAACCCACTGAGCGAGGCTGGGAATTGAACCTGTGTCCTCACAGATACTAGTCAGATTAGTATCTGCTGAGCCACAACGGGAACTCCAGTTTGTAGTTTGTTAAAAGTCTAGAAATATCCATATCATATGATAAAGCCACTCCACCACAAAGCAAGAGAAAATACATGTCTGTGTAAAGACATGTATGCAAATCTTCACAGCAGCTTTATCTGACATAGCCAAAAACTGTAAACAACTGAAATGTCTGTCAACAAACGAGCAGACAGGGAGTCCTGTCGGTAATGAACCCAACTAGTATCCATGAGGACTCGGGTTTGATCCCTGGCCTTGCTTAGAGGGTTAAGGATCCGGCGTTGCCGTGAGCCGTGGTGTAGGTTGCAGATGCGGCTTGGATCTGGTGTTGCTGTGGCTCTGTTGTAGGCCGGCAGCTGTAGCTCTGATTAGACCCCTAGCCTGGGAACCTCATGTGCCTCAGGACTGGCCCCTAAAAAGACCAAAGAAAAAAAAAAAAAAAAAAAAGAAAGAAACTATGAACGCTTTGCCAAGTGATTGTAGCATTTTACATTCCCACCTGCAGTGTAGGGGAGTTCTGGTTCCCTCACATCATTGCCAGTACTGCATGTGATCAGTCGTTAAGTTTAGGCCTCCTGATAGATATGTAGCAGTCACTGTAAATTTTACTTTTTTATGTCCTGGATATTTTTATATTTCTATAAATTTTCTTGAGCCTTTTTCTGGGATGCACTTAAGTTACTTGGAAACAAAAGTGGTTGTTGCGTTGATAGCTTAATGTATATTTGTTAAGTGGGTTACGGAGTAGTCAGTGCTCAGTCTAGGGCTTAATTGTTCCCCATTACTTCGGCACGACCTTTTTGTGTACTCTACCCAATACACCGTGAATTATGAGTTTTACCAGTGTGGTTGTTTGGGAACAAGCACTGTTCATGGCCCCGCGTGAGCCCTGGGCCCTGTTCCTGCTGATGCTTTCCCTGGTTTATGGCAGTTTCCTTACGTGCTCACGGGTGGATGCTGTGTTCAAGGATTATCAGGTTTTCTCTGTGCTCTGGTCCTCTGTCTTCTCAACTCTGGTTGCTTTGGTCTCCCTAGACTCTCGCCGTTTTCTCCTCGACTCCGGGCATCTGCCAAACTCTGCCTCAGTCTCCCCACCTTCATTGTTGCCTGGGAACTGTCACAGCAGTGAGGAGGACCAGTACTTAGGACTCACCTCGCTTGTGTCCCGTTTCTCAGGGATCACCGTGCTTCATTGCCTGATGTGCCAGTGACCCCATGTTTTATGGGTTTTTTTCTGCTTTTAAAATAATTTATTAATTTTTGATTTTGGGGAATAAATTTGTAAGAACCCCAAGTTTGTAAATTTTGGTTGTTTCAGATAGGAGGGTGGATCTGGTCCTTGGTATATCCTTTGTCTGATAGGAGAAATCCCAGTTCTTTTAAAAAATAGGTTAAAATCAAGATACGAAGATCTATAATAGGTAAGTGGGCTGTTCAGTAAATTTTCACACATGTATTCGTTTCTATTACTACCACTCAGATCAAGGTACATAACCTTTCTAATACCTCAGGAGGTTCTTTGTACCCATTCCTGGTCATTAGTACCCTCTTCCTCCCCAGGTAACCACTGTGATGTCTACTACCACCTGTTAGCTTGGCCTGGTCTCTGACTTCATCTCAGTGAAGCATTTATCCTTTTTGCTTGACTTTTTTTGCTCAGCACAGTGTCTGTGGGATCCATCTATATTATTGCTTGCATCAGTTTTTGTTGTTGTTTTTTTTGTTTTTTTTTCCTGGCCCAGCAGTTTATCTGGTGGCTTGAGTGGTTTCCAGTTTTGGCTCCTGTTATATAGCTGCTGTGACATTCTTTTGATGTACCCAAACTCTCATCCCTTTTGGGTAGATACTGAGGATTGGAATTGTTGGATCATGGGGTGGGTATATAAATATAGCTTAGTAGATATTGCTGAACAGATTTCCACGGTGGTTGAACCAATTTTCACTTCCTCTGTCAATGTGTGTGAATTCTAGTCAGGCCACATTCTTGATGAGACTTGGCATTTTCCATTTTTTCAAGTTTAGCCATTATAGGACCAGAACTTTTCTTTTAGTAGGCCCAAACGTAATACTTAGGTTTAGTAATATGAGGGCTAGGGTGACCAGCCGTCCTGGTTTGCCTAGGACTAAGGGGTTCTCTGAACATAGGACTTTGGATTTTAAAACCAGAACAGTTCCAGTCACCTTAAGTGAGGCTCTCAGCTGATTTAGTTAGCAGGATGTGAAGGTAAAAGCAGGAAATTCACAAGGTTCAAGCCAAGCCCAAGTACAGATAAGGACCTGGGCCAGCCTTATCTGGTGGTTGTGAGCTCTAGTCAAAAGAGTGAGGGCCCCCTCACTTCTCCCTCTTTTATCCTTCAGGTCTCATCTTAAACTATGTTTCTTCAGAGAAAGCTCAGCTGGCCTCTCAGGCTGCATTAGTTTCCTCTGTAATATTTCTAGAGTACCCTATATACTCTTATAATTCTTACCACACTTGAAAGTATATATTCTTATCTATAATTCTGGATCATCTGTAATCTTTATCAGGGCAGGACTTTTATGTCTTCCTCACAGATATCTCTAGAACACGTTGGCAGGCACATCAGTACATTTTCTTCCCCCCCCCCCCCCCCCCGCCCCCCACCGGAGTGGAGTGTGGTTGTTGGGGGAAGTAGGTGAAACATATGGCAGGGCAGAACATTAGAAGATCTATAAACCATGAGGCTTTTTTTTTTCTTTTATTTTTTATTTTTTTTCTTTTAATCAAAGCAAGGGAGAAATAAGTTGTGTTGTAGGAGAATGCTGGCTGCTTTGTCTGTAATGAATGGGAGAGAATGGTAGTTTTGTGGTGCTGGAAAATTCGGTTACTTCTAAATTCTTTTATTTTGTTTTTTAAGTTTTAAAATTGATAGCAAGTGGAAAAATGCATGGTGGCATGTTAAGGCTGCATAAAATTCCAGATGGACTTTGAATATATTATAAGATTGGGCAGCCTTTGCCAGATGCAGTGTTCTTGGAATAAATAAATGTAAAGCAGAAATAGCTTAAATTTCTGATGGGATCCTAACTTGCTGTAGAACAACTTATGAGTCATTGTATCTCACAATGTGAAGATAAAATTTCTGTGACAGGTTTCTGAAACTCAGTAAAGTTCAGCCAGTTCTTGTGTTTCTTTTCAGGTTGGACTTTAATATTTCTTTTGTGTAAGTCAGTTTTTCTTGTGGTGGAAACAGTTTTCATGATAACGCTAAGCTGTCATTTGATTGTCCTTCTGATTCTCTCATGAGTATATAGTGGTTTTTCTAGCCTGTATGACATGTGATGACATCATCACTCATGATAATGCATTGTGTTTCTGATTTCCTGTGTTTTAAACATTTCTTGGAGTTCCCATCGTGGTGCAGCAGAAACAAATCCAACTAGTAACCGTGAGGTTGCGGGTTCGATCCCTGGCCTTGCTCAGCGGGTAAAGGATCCGGCATTGCTGTGAACTGTGGTGTAAGTCAAAGACAAGGCTTGGGTCTATCGTTGCTGTGACTGTGGTGCAGGCCAGTGGCTACAGCTCCAATTAGACCTTTAGCCTGGGAACCTCCATATGCTGGGGGTGTGGCTCTAACGAGACTAAATAAATTAAAATTTCTTCATTTTAATTGGTAGATGTAACCCATGTAAAACTAAACTTGTGTAATGTCCTTGATGGGATTGAAGAGTATAAAGTGCTCCTGAGATTAAAATGCTTGAGAACAGGAGTTCCCGTCGTGGTGCAGTGGTTAACGAATCCGACTAGGAACCATGAGGTTGTGGGTTCGGTCCCTGCGCTTGCTCAGTGGGTTAACGATCCGGCGTTGCCATGAGCTGTGGTGTAGGTCGCAGACACGGCTCGGATCCCTCGTTGCTGTGGCTCTGGTGTAGGCCAGTGGCTGCAGCTCCAATTGGACCCCTAGCCTGGGAACCTCCATATGCCGCGGGAGCGGCCCAAGAAATAGCAAAAAGACCAAAAAAAAAAAAAAAAAAAAATGCTTGAGAACAGCTGGCACAAGTATTCTGCCAGAAAAAATTTTTTGTTGTTGTTTTTGTTTTGCCTTTTTTGTTTTGTTTTGCTTCCATACACCTGTGGCATATGGAAGTTCCCAGGCTAGAGGTCGAATTGGAGCTGGAGCTGCCAGCCTATGCTACAGCCACATCTAAGCCATGTATGCAATCTTCACTGCAGCTTTAGGCAACGCTGGATCCTTAAGCCACTAAGCAAGGCCAGGGATGGAACCTTCATCCTCACTGACTCTATGCCGGGTTCTTAACCTGCTGAGCCACAATGGGAAACTCCTACGGTACTTTTGGTGGTTACTAGGTGGAGTGTTTGTCATCACTTTGTGAGTCTATCCTCACAGCAGCTGATTTGGGTGTTACTGATAAATTCTCGGCTGATTTACTGTGAGCATTTCTTGAGGGTCCACCACTTTTACCCCATGAGGAAAACAGCATTGATAGAAGAGAAATGACCATTCTTTGTTTTCTTTTCTTTTCAGGGCCACACCAGCTGCATATGGAGATTCTCAGGCTAGGGGTCCAATCAGAGCTGTACCCACCAGCCTACACCACAGCTCGCGGCAATGCTGGATCCTTAACCCACTGAGCAAGGCCAGGGATCGAACCGTGTCCTCATGGATGCTAGTCAAGTTCGATAACCACTGAGCCATGAGGGGAACTCCCTGACCCTTCTTTGTTTTCAAAGAATTCTGTGAGTCACATGATTGTAGTGCAGAGCGTACTGTGACAAGTACCTTAAACTTATGTGAGTGCTGCTTTGTAGCAAAGAGTAGGGGACTCCTTCACCTGGAGGTTGGTGAGAATCTCATGGATTAGTATCAAAATCTCAGAGACTCTTCAAA
This sequence comes from Sus scrofa, assembly GCF_054392235.1. Lineage (NCBI taxonomy): Eukaryota > Metazoa > Chordata > Mammalia > Artiodactyla > Suidae > Sus > Sus scrofa. The sequence continues at coordinate 109,928,922 of NC_139385.1, read as the reverse complement.
TTTACATGTGATCATCTTTCTTCTAGTAACTTTTCATCCACTCCAGTATTCTCCCTATTTATCTCATGTATTCCCTTATAGAAACATTGACTTTTAGTTCTTTCCTGTTTTGGATCTCCCAAGATGGGCCACTTTTCTCTTTTGTTTCCCTCCTTTTTTAAATCTTCAAACTCAAACTTTATTTGTATATTTATAATAATGTGTATTTATTTGTATATATTTCAGAAATTTTTATTTTGGCAATGTGATACAAAGATATGGAGAGAAGGAAGATATAGGTAAAAAAATGATTATCAACTCTGGTAGCTGTCTCATTAAGGAAAAATACAGTTTAACATGGATTAGAGTTTAGTTACAGGCAAAAGAAGTATTTTTCAGGAGTTCCCGTTGTGGTGCAACAGAAACGAGTCCGACTAGGAACCATGAGGTTTCAGGTTCGATCCCTATCCTCTCTCAGTAGTTTAAGGATCTGGAGTTGCCTTGAGCTGTGGTGTAGGTCGAAGATGCGGCTTGGATCTGGTGTTACTGTGGCTATGGTGTAGGCTGGCAGCTGTAGCTCAATTTGACCTCTAGCCTGGGAACTTTCATATGCTGTGGGCGCAGCCCTAAAAAAGAAAAAAAAAAAGAAAAAAAATGTTTTTTTTCCATTGAGTTCTATTCTTTTTTTTTTTTTTTTTTTGGTCTTTTTGCCATTTCTTGGGCCGCTCCCCACGGCATATGGAGGTTCCCAGGCTAGGGGTCGAATCGGAGCTGTAGCCAGCGGCCTACGTCAGAGCCACAGCAATGTGGGATCCGAGCCGCGTCTGCAACCTACACCACAGCTTATGGCAACGCTGGATCGTTAACCTACTGAGCAAGGGCAGGGACCGAACCCGCAACCTCATGGTTCCTAGTCGGATTGGTCAACCACTGCGCCACGACGGGAACTCCTAATTCCAGGACATTTTTATCACTCTAAAAAGAAACCCTGTACCCATTAACAGTCACTCCTTTACTCCCCTTTCACTCATATGTCAGCCACCAGTTTACTTCCTGTCTGTGGATTTGCCTATTCTGGGTTTTTCTTATAAATGGAATCATAAAATATTTGGCTTTGTGTCTTTCACTTTTGTAATGTTTCATTTAGTATAATATCTCCAGGTTCATCCATGTCGCAGCATGAATCAGCCCTTCATTCCTCTTTATGGCCAAATGATAAATATCCCATTATATGGATATACTACATTTGTTTATCCATTCGTCAGACATTTGGGTTGTTTCCACTTTTTGGCAGTTATAAATAATGCTACTATAAACATTTATTTATATGTTTCATGTTGATATGTTTTCAGTTCTCTTGGGTATATACCTAAGAATGGACTGGCTTTTAGCAATTTGAGGAGCTGTTGAACTGTTTTACAATGCAGCTGTACAGTTTGACATTCCCAACAGTAATGCACAAAGATTACAATTTCTCAACATTTTTGCTTATTATCTTTTTGATTATAGTCATTCTAGTCAATGTAAAAAACCTTAGTATAGTTTTTTTACATTTTATATTTTATTCATTTATTTTATTGATGTAGAATTGATTTACAATGTTGTGTTAGTTTCAGGAGCACAGCAAATATATTCATATATATATGAATATATATTCATATTATTTTTCATATTTATCAGATTTTTTCCATTATAGGTTATTACAAGATGATGAGTATAGTTCCCTGTTCCGTACAGTAGGTCCTTACTATTTATTATATATAGCAGTATTTGTCTATTTTATATACTGCAGTATGTATCTGTTCATCCCAAACTCCTAATTTACCCTCCCCTGCCTTTCCCCTTTGGTAAACACAAATTTGTTTTCTGTGTGTGTGAGTCTGTTTCTCTTTTGCCAATAAGTTCATTTGAATCATAGTTTAGATTCCACATATAAGTGATGTCATAGGATATTTGTCTTTCTCTTCATTGTAGTTTTGATTTGCATTTTCCTAGTGACTAATAATGTTGAACAGCTTTTCATGTACTTATTGCTTCTTTGTATGTCTTCTTGGAGAAATGTCTTTTTATATCTTTTGCTCATTATTTAATTGGGTTGTCTTTTTGTTGAGTTTTAAGAGTTTTTTATGTATTCTAGATACTAGACCCTCATGAGATACATGATTTGCAAATATGTTCTCCCTTTCTATGGGTTGTCTCTGCTTTCTTAAGAGTATCCTTTTAAGCACAAAAATTTTAATATTCTTAAAAAATTTTAATATAGTTGATTTATAATGTTCTATCGATTTCTGCTGTATGGCAAAGTGACCCAGATATGTATAAATACATATGTGTATTCTTTTTTCACGTTATCCTCCATCCTGTTCCATCACAAGTGATTGGATATAGTTCCCTGTGCTATGCAGTAGGATCTCATTGCTTATCCACTCCAGATGCACTAGTTTGCACCTACTAACCCAGTCTCCCAATACATCCCACTTTCTCTCCCTACCTGGCAAACACAAGTCTGTCCTCCATGTCCATAATCTGTTTGTTTTATAAATAGATTATTTGTGCCGTATTTTAGACTCCACATATAAGCGGTATCATATGGTATTTGTCTTTCTCTTTCTGACTCACTTCACTCAGTATGAGAGTCTCTAGTTCCATCCATGTTGTTGCAAATGGCATTATTTTGTCCTTTTTTATGGCTGAGTAGTTAATATTAATTCTAATTTATCTATTTTTTTTCTTTGGTTGCTTCTGATTTCATTAGGAATGCCATAGTTGAAGAAACTGTTGCCCAGCCTAAGTCTCACGAAGAGTTACACCTGTGTTTTATTTATTTCTTTAAAATTTTTTATTTTTTATTACAGCATGCAGAAGTACTTAGGGCAGGGATCGCACCTGAGCCATAGCAGTCACCTGAGCCACAGTAGTGACAACAGTGGGTCCTTAGCTACTAGACCACCAGGGAACTGCTACACCTATATTTTATTCTAATCATTTTATTTAAGTTTTAGATCTGTGATCCATTTTGAATTGATTTTTGTACGTGTTGTGAGGGTCCAGCTTTATTCATCGCATGTGGATATCCAGTTCTTAGCAGCGTTTGTAGAAAAGTCTATTCATTCCCTAAGTGAATTGTCTTAGCACCCTTATCCAGAATCATTTAATCATAAATGTATGGGCGTACTTCTCGACCCCCAGTTATATTCAATTAATCTATGCCTATCCTTAAGCCAGTGTCACATAGTCTTGCTTGTTGTAGGTTTTTTTTTTTTTTTTTTTTTTTTTTTTTTTTTTTTTATGGCCGCACCTGAGGCATATGGATGCTCCCCAGGCAAGGGATTAAATCTGAGCTGCAACTGCAGCAGTGCTGGATCCTTTAACTCACTGTGCCAGGCCAGGGATCAAACCTTTGCCTCCAGATTGATGCCAGCCACTACAGTTAGATTCTTAACCCACTGCACCACAGTGGGAACTCCTTGGTTTCTGTAGCTTTGATGTGAGCTTTGAAATCTGGAAATGTGAATCCTGTCACATTAGTACTTTTTCAAAATTATTCTGGCTATTCTGGTCGCTTACATGTCCATATGAATTTTAGGATTAATTTGCCAATTTTTGTGAAAAAGGCAGTTGGAAATTTGGTAGGGGTTGTATTAAATTCATAGATAAATTTAGGAAGCATTTCCATCTTAATGGTATTAAATCTTCTAATCCGTGAACATAGTTTTCCCTTTAAGTCTTTAATTTTTTTGCTAAAAATGTCTTGTAGGTTTTAGTATACAAGTTTTATCATTTGTTAAATATATTCATTAGTATTTTTTCCTTTGGTGCTATTGTAAATGAAATTTTCTTAGAGTTGAATTTTTCATTGCATTCACATTGTTCATTGCTATCATTGATGTTCATTTATCGATCATTTGGCTCTAGACTGACAAACTTTTTCTTTCTTTTCATTCAGATAGTTCCCTAAAATCACAATTGTCATTAAAATCCTTCTAATTTTTACTCAAATTACTTGTTCCTTTTCTGAGGATTTTTTTTTTCTTACCAGACAGACTTGTGTTGCATCAATGCTGAGCTATTTTCACTCCAGTAATATGCCTTCAAACATTTGGGTGCTAGTTAAATGCATCTATAGACAACTGTTTAACCACTTGCTTTTCTGTACGGTCTCTACCGGCTTATATCTTATCAGTGTTGGTTGATAGTTGATTAAAACAGAGACCTAAGTTTGTTTGAGAATAGCCTGTGGAGAACCCTCCTTCTGCCTGCTCTCCCCCCTCTATTCTACCTACCATGTAGAGATTATAATTTTGACTTCTTCTGAGAAATATCCAATTCAGGTCAAGTACCTACAATCAATAATGACTACCTTCCCTGGATTCTGTCTCTTGTTGCTCAGCTTCCTAAACCATCAGTTGCCTATTCTGGTCCAATTATATGTCACATGCCCAATCTCTAAAGCTTTGCCTGAGTTCCTGATTGTAACCTGCTGCTGAAACTGATCTTTATCCTATACCTGGATGCTCTAGTGTTTCGGATTACTCAGCTACTTTGAGTTCTTCTCTCAGCCCTGCTTCTTGGACAGCCTTACCCCATCCCCTCAGCCTGCATGGTAGTTAGCCTTTGCTGAGCTCTTGGGCCATGGATTCTTTCATCCTGTAGCCTAAAACTGAAATTTGTGAGAGTCTTGTTGGGTCACGCATTGAATGCCACATATTGCCGAAGCACATCTCAGTTAAGTATAGTGATGTTTATATTGCTCCTTAAAACTTCATGCAATCCCTTTGTAGAGCGTCCTTCTGTATTCTTTCTCCTGTTCATACCCCTAGTGCCCTATTGTTAAAAAACTCAATCTCAAAGAAAGTGCAGTAAATAATTCTTCTGTCACTGCACTATTTGTATGGGACTTCTGCTTCAATAACTTCTAGAAGGCAGCAAATTTGATGTTTCACCAAGTTTGGTAAAATGGTTAAAAAAAATCGTAATGTAAATATATTACCATAATTTTTCCAATTATATATAAAATGCAAAAGTATTAAATTCATAATATAAATATATTACCATGATTTTTGATGATGATAGTTATATTTGGTCTTTTTAAATTTTTCATTGTCTAAATGCCCGTTTTTGTCATTGTGGTTGTTTAACGTTTTCAGGATGTTAATGGCATGGGAATCACTCTTGTTCAGAAGCCAGTAAGGTTTATACAAATATTTAAATGAAATTTAACTTACAAACTTGAAAAAAAGAGTTTCAGGAGTTCCCGTCGTGGTTCAGTGGTTAATGAATCCAACTAGGAACCATGAGGTTGCGGGTTCCATCCCTGGTCTTGCCCAGTGGGTTAAGGATCTTGCATTGCTGTGAGCTGTGGTGTAGTCGCAGACGCAGCTTAGATCTGTGTTGCTGTGGCTCTGGCGTAGGCTGGCAGCTACAGCTCCGATTAGACCCCTAGCCTAGGAACCTCCATATGCCACAAGTGCGGCCCTAGAAAAGACAGAAAAAAAAAAGACAAAAAAGAAAAAAGTTTCAGACACTATTATGATTTCTGTGTTTGATTGGGTTGAAATTCAGAGATTTTATTCCTTTTCACCTGTATCAAGAGGTTGTACAAGAAAATAAGATTTGCTGTTGTTACCATTATTTGTAGAGCTTGTTGCTGTTAGCTCTATAGGGTACACATTAGAATTCAGCTAGCTGTGTTTTATGGAACAACAGTTTGTCAAATCCTAATTAGGTAAAGAGTATAATTTTGTATGTGATATTTGCTGGTGCTAATAGTGCCAATGCAGCAATAACTTCATTGATCTCCACTGGTGAAATGTTATTAGACTTCTAAGTAAATGGTTCTTTTAGTGCTGTATTTCACTTTGAGTATTTCATTATAAAGAACATTCAAGGAATTTTAAGTCATGTTCTGTTTTTGAGCTAGATGGGCTGTTTTCTAAATCAGTTTCTAATTTTTATGTTTTATTTATTTATTTCTTTTTCTTTTTAGGGCTGTACCCGCGGCATATGGAGGTTCTCAGGCTAGGGGTTGAATCGGAGCTGCAGCTGCTGGCCTATACCACAGCCACAGCAACACAGGATCCAAGCCACATCTTCAACCTATACCACACACAACTCATGGCAACACCGGATCCTTAACCCACTGAGCAGGGTCAGGGATAGAACCCGCATCCTCATGGATATTATTTGGGTTCGTTACCGCTGAAGCACAATGGGAATTCCTCAGTTTCTAATTTTTATAGATTCATTTTCAATTCAGAATTTTAAAAAGTTTGAAGGTAGAAAAGATCTGACATTTAGCCCATTCATTGCCTTCATACAGTTCAAAAGAACTACAACTAGGATGTCACATATGATAAAAGCTCTTTTGTGGTTTTGGTTCCATATGTAAGAAATTTGTAAGAATTATGAAGAGCAGAAATGTGTTGCTCTGTGTGCCTGTGTTGCCAGTCAATGTCCAAAAATTAAGACCTCTAAGGCCTAACCTTGGGCTTCATTTCCTGAGTGAGAAGCCAGCCACCTCCTCCTTGACTCTGAGTTCTCAGTGCTCCTGCTGTTCCCATAGCTTCACAGTCTGATCTGGTCCAGGTAAGGCTGCAGAGGATCTGTGAGCCTCTATAGGTATATTTATAAAAATTTTTTATCTAAAATGATTTGGAACTAGATCTGTAAGTGACATCTAGTCGTTTTTTTTTCCCTTTAAAAAGAATACTAAGTATAGTGTTTCGAAAAATTCTCAGGTAAAAGCTTTGTCTCTTTTTTCTGGCCTTTCCTTCCAGTCCTGCTTCCCAAAGGCAGTTGCTTTGAATTGTTTCTTCTTAGTAGAAACTTCTTTTTTTTGTTTATTTGTTTTTTTGCTTTCTTTGGGCCGCTCCTGCAGCATATGGAGGTTCCCAGGCTAGGGGTCCAATCGGAGCTGCAGCCACCGGCATACGCCAGAGCCACAGCAACGCAGGATCCGGGCCGCGTCTGCAACCTACACCACAGCTCACGGCAACGCCGGATCGTTAACCCACTGAGCAGGGGCAGGGACGGAACCCGCAACCTCATGGTTCCTAGTCGGATTCGTTAACCACTGTGCCATGACGGGAACTCCAGTAGAAACTTCTTTGCTTACTGATTGCCTCCAGCACCTTGAGTAGTGCCTCTTTTGGGTGCCTAATACAGTTGTCCCTTGAGTAATCCAGGGGTTGGCGCCCTGACTTCCTGAACAGTTGGAAATCTGCATGTCCCCCAAAACTTAACTGATTGCCTACTATTGACTGGAAGCCTTTATCCATAGCATAGACAGTTGATTAACACATATTTTGTATGTTATATAGATTAGTAAGTAAGTTAGAGAAAAGAAAATATTGAAATCATAAGAGAAAATACATTTACAGTTTATTGATACCATAATTTTGTTATCTGATTATAAGTGAGTCATCTGTCACTACGTACATCAATATTGCCTTATACAATACAAAACACTGTGGATGTTATCTGTATTACTAACATTAGACATTAAAAATGAAAAAAAATGTAGAAGTTCCCGTCATGGCTCAGTGGTTAACCAACCCTACTAGTATCCATGAGGATGCGGGTTCAATCCCTGGCCTCACGCAGTGGGTTAAGGATCTGGCGCTGTGGTGTAGGTCACAGACACAGCTCGGATCCCAAGTTGCTGTGGTTGTGACCGGCAGCTGCAGCTCTGATTTGACCCCTAGCCTGGGAACCTCCATATGCCACAGGTTTGGCCCTGAAAAGCAAAAAAAAGAAAGAAAAGAAATGTGAAAAAAGAAATTCATCTTTATTTGCAGGTATAATGATCCATTCATTGATAATGAGGAAGTAGCTATGATCCTTTCTGATAGCCTAGTGTAGCTGATGTGATTATTGTCACACTAGCCTATGTGATAATGAATGAATCCTTTCAAAAATTTGTATTGCATGCAGTTTTACAGTCATATTCATAATATACTATTGGAAACATTGTTACACTTTTAAAAAACCGCTTATCTCTGATTATAGGCTGATAAGCAGTTTTTTCATTTACAAGAGAGAGGCACTATAACATAACGAATGATAATGATAATGTAATTCTTGAACGAAAAGTTATAAAACAGTAAGCAAATTAGCACAGTATTAATTTTTTTTTATCAAAAATTACCCGGAGTTCCCGTCGTGGCGCAGTGGTTAACGAATCCGACTAGAAACCATGAGGTTGCGGGTTCGGTCCCTGCCCTTGCTCAGTGGGTTGAGGATCCGGCGTTGCCGTGAGCTGTGGTGTAGGTCGCAGATGTGGCTCAAATCCCGCGTTGCTGTGGCTCTGGCGTAGGCCGATGGCTGCAGCTCCGATTGGACCCCTAGCCTGGGAACCTCCATATGCCGCGGGAGCGGCCCAAGAAATAGCAAAAAAAGACAAAAAAAAAAAAAAAAAATTACCCATGTAAGGATAGGCTAGTATCTTCATATGTTTTATTAATTCACGGCATACCTTTTTTAGTTTCTCGGATATTTCTAAGCTACATGGTTCATCTGCAAATTTTTTCAAATTGTTTTAAACCTCCAAAAAATTTTTCCAATATACTACATTTATTGAAAAAAAGTCCACGTATAAGTGGACCTGTGAAGTTCAAACTCACATTGTTCAGGGAAGAACTATAAATCTTAACTCTACTTTCAGGCTTGACAGTTTATGCACTTCTAGGTCGAATATGATTTTTCCTCTTGAATAGCATTGCTCGACCGTCTTTGCACACAGTGTTGCTGTTCTTCTGTGATTCCACTCTGACTGTAGTTTCTTGGCCTGTGCCTAAACTTCCTGTAAACATTTATGATCTTCTCTTGCTATCACTTAAAAAGAATAAAGTGTGCTGGGAATTCTGTCTGGATGCTCAGTCTCACTGGATACTTAGTAAAGGGAAATTTTCTTGAATCATTTTTTGATAGGTCTTCCCTCATCCCCCCTGCCCCCCCCCAAAAGAGGTAAAAGAATCTGTTTTCTTCCTGGAACTTTTTTTAGAGGGATATTGGACCATGTTCATTGTTTAATTATTTAATTTTTTCGATTTTAGTTATCTTTTATTTCTGGGAGATTTCATTAGCATTATCTTCTAAGCCTTCTATTAATTTTTTATTTGTGTTATCAAGTTTAAAATGTGTTATACTATTTCTTGTTTTCTGATTATATACTCTTTATATGGAGTATTCTGGGATTCTGTTACTATCTTATAGATAGACTTTCAACCCCTTCCTCCTTTTTTGCTCTCACCCCACTCTTCATTCTCACAATACTTGGTATCTTCAAGGACTAATTCAGTACATGCTTTGTCTGAGTCTGCCTTCTCCAGGGCATCCCTCTGTATGCATAGAGATTGTCATATCCTTCTCTTGGATAGGTGTGCCATTTTTTTTTTTTTTTAATTGTACATGTCTGCTAAAATTTTTGTTGTTATTGAAGATCTTTTTTCCATTGTTGCTTCATTGTCATTGAAATGTTAATATATTTAATTGCTATTTTGGTGTGGTTTCATGGGGGAAGAGGAGATATTTGCATATGTTCAGCCATTTTTTTTTTTTTTGTCTTTTTGTCCTTTGTTGTTGTTGTTGTTGCTATTTCTTGGGCCGCTCCCGCGGCATATGGAGGTTCCCAGGCTAGGGGTCAAATTGGAGCTGTAGCCACTGGCCTACGCCAGAGCCACAGCAACGCAGGATCCGAGCCGCGTCTGCAACCTACACCACAGCTCACGGCAACGCCGGATCGTTAACCCACTGAGCAAGGGCAGGGACCGAACCCGCAACCTCATGGTTCCTAGTCGGATTCGTTAACCACTGCGCCACGACGGGAACTCCTGTTCAGCCATTTAAAAATTGAATTTCTTTTTTTGTTTGTTTGTTTTGGTTTTTAGGGCATATGGAGGTTCCTAGGCTAAGGGTTGAATTGGAGCTGCAGCTGCTGGCCTACACCACAGCCACAGCAACACCACATCTGACCCACATCTGTGACTTAAACCATAACCCATAGCAATGATGGATCCTTAACCCACTGAGCGAGGATAGGGATTGAACCTGCGTCCTTGTGGATACTAGTCAGATTCATTTCTGCTGTTTCACGATGGGAGCTCCCTTCTTCTTTTGAGGCCTGGGTAGCTTTATGGTTGTAATTCAAATTAAATATGTAAATTTAAAATTAGTTGGAAGAAAATATTGAATGAAAGGGTGATTTAATCTACTTTAATAACCAAATAGAAAAAGAACTTTGTAATAATGAATTTTTTGAATTTTATTTGTAGAAGAAGTTGAGGAAGAATCTGAAACAACGATTGAGGCTGACTTGACCGATAAACAGAAACATCAGTTGAAACATAGGGAACTCTTTTTGTCACGCCAATATGAATCTCTGCCTGCAACACATATCAGGTAAGAATCTTTTAGAAGTTGATCTGAAGTACTAAGTAATATTGTGCCTATTGGAAAAAAAGCAAACAAACTAGCAGTTCCCATTGTGGTTCCAGCAGGTTAAGGACTTGTCTCTCTGTGAGGACGCAGGTTTGATCCCTGGCCTCGCTCAGTGGGTTCAGGATCCCATGTTGTCCCAAGCTGTGGTGTAGGTTGCAGGTAGTGTGGCTTGGATCCAGTACTGGTGCGGCTGTGACGTAGGCCTCAGCCGCAGCTCTGATTCGACCTCTAGCCCAAGAACTTCCATGTGCTGTAGGTGCATGCTTGAAAAAACCGAAGCAGAGCTAAACTGGAACAATCCTCCCCACAGTCTTGCTCTTCATTATGTAAGCTTATCTTAGAAATGTATAGTTTGTATTAACATTTTAAAGCCCTGCAAATGTTCTGCAGTAAAGTAACCATGTTAGCTTTGGTTTAATCCAGATACTTAATTTGTTTAAGTATCTGTTAACATCCCACAGAAACAGTGCCTAGTAGACACCATTTGGGGAAATGCTGGTCTTCTCTAGATTCCTAGAAAATTATCTCGTCATTAGAATCCAAAAACTAGAGCTCAAGATCTGGTTCCCAGGCAGGTCTCTCAACCTTGTAGGATATAAAGCTTGTTATTTGTCTTGTTTTGTTTTATCTTTTTGGGGCTGCACCCTCGGCATATGGAGGTTCCCAGGCTAGGCATCCAACTGGAGCTACAGCTGCCGGCCTACACCACAGACACAGCAACGCCAGATCTAAGGCACGTCTGCGACCTACACCGTAGCTCACAACAACGCCGGATCCTTAACCCACTCAGTGAGGCCAGGGATTGGACTTGCAACCTCATGGTTCCAAGTCAGATTTGTTTCCGCTGAGTCACGATAGCAACTCCTAAAGCTTGTATTTGTTGTTGTTGTTGTTGTTGTTGTTGTTGTTGTTGTTGTTGCTATTTCTTGGGCCACTCCTGCGGCATATGGAGGTTCCCAGGCTAGGGGTCCAATCGGAGCTGTAGCCGCCGGCCTACGCCAGAGCCACAGCAATGCGGGATCCGAGCCGCGTCTGCAACCTACACCACAGCTCATGGCAACGCCGGATCGTTAACCCACTGAGCAAGGGCAGGGACCGAACCCGCAACCTCATGGTTCCTAGTCGGATTCGTTAACCACTGCGCCACAACGGGAACTCCTAAAGGTTGTATTTTTTAATTTTTCGGTCGTGCCCATGGCATGTGCAAATTCCTAGACCAGGGATCGAACCCATGCCACAGTAGCAATCTGAGCTGCTGCCATGACAACACCAGATTCTTAACCTGCTGCACCACAAGGGAACTCTATAAGGCTTTGTATATTTGGAGGACCTCTGGATTGAAAACTGTATTTTTTGTAACTCACTCACTTGTATCTCTTATGTGTTAATAGATGTAAAAGAGGAATCTAGTCCCTGGTTGGTAGTTTTGGGAGCATGGTGGAGGTCTTTTATGATCTGGAAGGAGTAAGATTTAAGCATAGATATATTTGAGCTCTTTCTCAGTGCTGTCTGTAATAGGTATAACAAAATGTTTGAACTCAAAGGGAAAACTGCAGAAGGAATTGGCATTTACTCAGCCTTCAAGAGACTGGGGGGTATGTTTCAGGTAAAGGGAACAGGTGAGCATAGATGTGTGTAGAGAGTAGCATGTGTCCAGGGTGGTGGGTATCGGGGATTCAGTGTTTTTGTCCCCTCACAAGAAAAATTACCCTTCAGGGAGATCTTGCTGTGGCGCAGGGGATTAATGATCTGGTTCGTCTCTGTGGCGGCACTGGTTCCATCCCTGGCCTGGTGCAGTGGTTTAAGGATCTGGCGTTGCTGTGGTTGTGGCTCTGGCTCTGGCTCAGACTCGATCCCTGGCCTGGGAATTTACGCATGCCTCAGTTGCAGCTGAAAAAACAAAACAAGAAATTCTTTCAGCTTTTGCTCACCATCTTTTTATAGTGTTTGTTTTTGCTTTTTAGGGCCACACCTGTGGCATATGGAGATTCCCAGTCTAGGGGTTGAATCAGAGCTGCAGCTGCTGGCCTACACCACAGCCACAGCAACTCAGGATCTGAGCTGCATCTGTGACCTACACCACAGCTCATGGCAATACCAGATCCTTAACCCCCTTAGCGAGGCTAGACTCAAACCCCAGTCCTCATGGATACTAGTCGATTTTGTTACCACTCAGTCACAACAGGAACTCTAAGACTTTTTTTTTATTTTTGGCTGCCTCGTGGCATATGGAGCTCCTGGGCCAGGGATCAGATCCGAGCTGCAGTTGTGACGTAAGCTGCAGTTGTGGCAGCACCACATCCACTGTGCCATGATGGGGATTGAACCTGCCTCTCAGTGCTCCCAAGACGATCCTGTTGTACCACAGTGGGAGCTCCTGTTCACAATCTTTACTTCTTTTATTTGGCTATTTACTAGTCATGATTATCTTAAAAGCTATTTGTATATGGAAGTAAAACATACTAATTGTTTATTTGCAAAAATTGGCCCCTCTTCTTTAGCTCTGAATGTCAGTATTTAAGTCTGTCTTTTTTGGGCTCAGAAAGGTTTGGAGACTTCATAAAGCTCTGGTTTGGTCCTTATAACACACAAACACTCCAACTCCTGGGACCTTTGTGCATACTTCTCTTTTCTGAAATGGACACAGAGGAGTTCCTGTCGTAGCTAATTGGTTAACAAACCTGACTAGTATCCACAAGGACACAGGTTTGATCCCTGGTCTTGCTCAGTGGGTTAAGGATCCGGTGTTATGGAGAACTGTGGTGCAGGTCACAGACTCAGCTTGGATCCTGCCTGGCTGTGGCATAGGCCGGCAGCTACAGCTCCTCTTGGACCCCTAGCCTGCGAGTCTCCATGTGCCGTGGGTGCGCCCTAAAAAAGACCAAAAAAAAAAGCAGAGAAGAAATGGAGACAGAGATCTTTGAAGGCAGGAAATGTATGACAGAGATACCATAATTCCTTTTTCTCCAAATATTTTCAGAGATAACTTGATCCTCCTCAATAGTTAACATCATGTCATTGCTTGATTTAGTTTTTTTAGGGGACACTGTTTGAATTGGCTCGAGTTAGTATGTTCTCTGTGACTTAGGTCCTTTGCTAGAAAAGATAATCAGGCCAGTAATGTGGGAACAGTCATTTTAACAACAAATAAGGATATTTCAAGAAATATCATTGAGGAGGCTCAAGTTATCCCTGAAAAAATAGGGAAAAAAGAAATTCTGATATCTTTTTGCTCAAAGAGATGAAACATGAAAACATATTTTGTAATTTTCTTAAAGATGTATGTAACTAATAAATGCTAAAGAGCCACATGCATTTATTATTTAATTGGAAGAGGCTAGAATATAAAGATTCATTTTAAGCTCAAGAAGTTATGTGGCCAGTCATAAGACTCTTGCCAGAACAAGAATCTGACAAATGGTTTTAAAAATGTATCCAGAATACGCAAGTATATTTTTAATTTACCCTTCTGATAGCTTGGAATCTGTTTATAAGTAATGTTGGTTTCCTTTAACAGATTGCTTGGAATGGAAAAACTAGCAATGTATTTTTCATCTTCCATAAGGACTGAGAGAGTATATTGAAATGTAATTATCAAGACATCCCTTTGTTGAACATAGAAATCACATAGAATACATGATCATTCAATCATGTTGAACACATTTCTCAAGTATATTCTCAATTAGGGAGTTTACTAACTGCTTGTTAAATTCAGCAAGGCCCCCAGCTTGTAAACTTAAGAAGTTTGCCAGGTTGCAGTTCTTTTGAATTATGAGGAAGAGATATAGACTGTTGAGGTTTTTATTTTTTGGGTTTTTGTTTTTTTTGTTGTTGTTGTTCTCCAAGTTGAGGGGGAGTAGTGCAGAGCCATATTTTCTCATCTGTGGCTCTCATTTTGAAACAGCTGAACGGAATTAGGGGCAAAATTCTTTGGCCAAAGCACGAAGCCGTGCTAACCAGCCCTCATGCTGCTGAGAACAAGTGCATGTTGGAGCGATCTTGACATTTTGCTAATGTTGAAGTTGTGCCCTATCTATTTGTGCTTTAACGGGAGAAAATTACTGAAGCCCCATTGTTCTTTGGCAGCAAAGAGGGGTAATTTGATAAATGCTGGCTTTTTATTCTCAGGGACTTTATCAAGTGCCCAGAATTTCACTGGTGATGTATGGAATAGAGGAGAAAACCTGACTGAGGCATCCCTGAGGTCCTTTGTAGTTTGTGAGCTATAATCCTTACTGGATGCTACAAACTTCTCAAAGTGGCAGGGAGGCAGCTCTTCCTTGTGATTCCACTGGGAAAGAACAAATATGACTGGTACAGTTCTGAGTAGAATCAGTGATTCACCTCTTATTTGTGAGATAGGTAGGATTTGAACATGAGAATTCCTTTGGAACATTTTTTTAGGGGGAAGAGGAGAAGAGTATGCCTCATGCATTGTGCTTTAGGCCATTAATAACAGATCATATGCTGCATGCACTGTAAAATTTATTATTATGCCAGCTGCTAGACCTGTCAGTGTGTGTGTGTATATTGTATATGTAAAATACTGTATTCAGTTATATAGAGCCAATGTTTATTGAACTTGGCTTTTAAAAGTTGTGACATTTATTAAACCTCTGTGATAGGTGTTATTCCAATTTGCTCTACATGTAATTTATTAAATCTTTGTGATGTAGGTCCTGTTATTATCCCCATTTAACAGATGAGGAGACTGAAGCACAAACAGGTTAAATAATGTGTCAGTCTCACAGCTTTTAAATGGCAGGATTCAGAAATTGAATCCAGGGCGTTCCTGTCGTGGCTCAGCAAAAAGGAATCTGACTAGAATCCATGAAGATGTGGGTTTGATCCCTGGCCTCGCTCAGTGGGTTAAGGATCTGGCATTGTTGTAGATTGCAGACTCGGCTTGGATCTGGTGTTGCTGTGGCTGTGGTGTAGGCCAGCAGCTGTACCTCTGATTAGACCCCTAGCCTGGGAACCTCCACATGCTTCAGGTGCAGCCCTAAAAAAAAGAAAAAAATTTGTATCCAAATTATGTGCCTGCAAATATACAAATTATGATATATACATGATTAAGTGTTAAAAGCCTCAGAGACAGGAAGCAAACTGTTCAGTAGCTTGTTGAATAGGTAGGTTCTTTGATTTTCTATTTTTTCTCCATCATTTTTCTATTTACTCAAGTCAAATGGGCAGAATGAAATTAATACTGATTTAAGCAGAGTTCCCGTTGCGATGCAGTGGAAACAAATCTGACTAGTGTATGTGAGGATTGAGATTTGATCCCTGGCCTCACTCAGTGGGTTGTGGATCCAGTGTTGCCCTGAGCTGTGGTGTAGGTTGCGGACGATGCTCAGATCCCAAGCTCCTGTGACTGTGGCTTAGGCCGGCAGCTGTAGCTCCGATTTGACCCCTAGTCTGGGAACTTCCATAAGCCACAGGTATGGCCCTAAAAAGTGAAAACAACAACAAAAATGCCTGATTTAGGCATATAAACTATACTAATTATTACACAGTGTTGGAGATATAGGGAACTACCTACTTGATTGGGTGCCTAAGTTTATGGATGTGTTTTATATGTGGTCTAGTGTCATTTTTTCTCTCGTCTTGAACACAAAGAGCCTGGCTTTTTAAAAGCTGCTAATTACAGCCCTGTATGTGTAGTTGATTAATGCCTCTTCACAGCCTCTGGTGCAGCTAGTTAGTCATATTTAAACAGAGCCAATCTTTTCCTGCTTGCCAACCTTAGGATCTGGATCACAGCCTTTGAAGTTATGCTTCATTGTGTCTTAAAAGCATTTCCTCAGGTACCTGTTGATTGTTGGCCTCACTTTGTCCTACGGCAGTGGCATTTGGACTGGGTGGTTTGTTCTCCAAGTCTGGTTATGAGGAGTGAGTGGTTGTTGTTAGATCTCGCACTTGCTAAGGGCATCACCAGTTAGGATCCTGGTTCCTCATTGCTTACCCTTGACCATGCTTTTTAAAAAAGTCTGTTGAAATTCTTCTAGAACCAAAAAAGTTTTGTTTGTTTGTTTGTTTGTTTGTTTGTTTTTAATTCTATGGCCACGCCCATGGCACATGGAAGTTCTTGGGCCAGGGATTGAACCTGAGCCACAGGTACAGCAATGCTGGATCCTTAACCCACTGTGCTAGGTCAGATAACTCCCTCCTCTGCAGAGACCCAAGCAGCTGCAGTTGGAGTCTTAACCCACTGTGCCATAGTGGGAACTCCTCCCAGAACCTAAATTTAATGTCAGTAGTAGAATAGGTCTTAAGGACATAGGTGGACATAGTGTTCAAGCAGTCTCTTAATGGCAGAGGGCTTCAGGTTGGTGTTCCAGATTGTAATCATCATCACCATAGTCACCATTACTGCTCCATGGAATGCTGCTTGCAGCTCTAGCTCACAGTGAACTTTTCTTGGTGTAAGCGATGCAGTGTTGCTTCTACATTGTCTCCTCACCTCCAAAATGAGGAGCTTTCTTCACTCAGAAGAGTTGAGCAGCTTATAAACATCTTGGGTTTTATGTATAACTTATCTAGATTCTTCAGGTCAAACATCTAGAGTATAAGATTCTAGAAATTCAGTATCTTTTTTTCCTTTTTCCTGCCTGGTCTGGAACACAGTACCCAAGGTAGTCAGAATTTGAAACTTTTGTAGTTTTTGTATTATTTTTGTTCTTTAAGGAAACAAAAGTCAGCAATAGATAGTAGAATAATCTCCTCTCAATTATTGCTGACCTTAAATGAAGTTTGAGATTGAGAATTAAAGATTAATATATTGAGTTACAGGTTGCTTAGGACTCCGAGGGAGAATGACTTAGAGTCAACATCAAGGTTTTCCATGGAGGTCTATAGGCTGCACAAAGGAAGTCTCTCTCTCTCTCTTTTTTTTTTTTTTTTTTTTTTTTTGTCTTTTTGCCATTTCCAGGGCCGATCCTGCGGCATATGGAGGTTCCCAGGCTAGGGGTCGAATCAGAGCTGTAGCAGCCAGCCTACACCACAGCCACAGCAACTCGGGATCTGAGCCGCGTCTGCAAACTACACCACAGCTCACGGCAACGCCGGATCCTTAACCCACTGAGCAAGGGCAGGGAACGAACCCAAAACCTCATGATTCCTAGTCGGATTCGTTAACCACTGTGCCACGACGGGAACTCCTTAACACCCATTGTGGATAAGGGTGGGGAAATAGAGAACTCATCAAAGATTCGAGTATTAGTATAATCAGAAAAATCAAATTTTAATGTGTGTGTATCCTTTGACCCAGCAATTCCACATTTTTTATTTTATCTAGTAGAGGTTCTCATACAAGTATGTAGAAATATGTATACTGATACGTTTATCGCAGAATTGTTTTATTTTTAGTTAATGATTTTTTTGAGAGTAAATGAGATCATTTTCTTTTTTTTTTTTTTTTGTCTTTTTTCTTTTTTTTTTTTTTTTTTGTTGTTGTTATTGTTGCTATTTCTTGGGCCGCTCCCGCGGCATATGGAGGTTCCCAGGCTAGGGGTTGAATCGGAGCTGTAGCCACCGGCCTACGCCAGAGCCACAGCAACGCGGGATCCGAGCCACGTCTGCAACCTACACCACAGCTCACGGCAACGCCGGATCGTTAACCCACTGAGCAAGGGCAGGGATTGAACCCGCAACCTCATGGTTCCTAGTCGGATTCGTTAACCACTGTGCCACGACGGGAACTCCGAGATCATTTTCATTCATAAGGATTAATCTGCATCACAAAAGTTTTAATATCAGAATGTAAGCTTTCACTTTTCATTTTCATGGCTTTTCTATATTTCCATTTTTTTCTGAAATGAAAACACATTAGATATATTGTAGAAAAATATTATTTAAAAATTTGCACATTTGGACATTAGAGAGGGGAAATGCTATTTTTCGTTCATTTTAATTTCCCTACCTTGCCTGACAACCTGGCTGGTTTTGATGAAGACAGAATAAATGGAAGTCTACTAAAAAGGGAACTCTTCTTTGTTCTTCCTTCACCAGTAGTAGTTAAGTAGTAACATTAGCTACTATTACCATTTGACAGCAGACCTGTTTCCAATTTAGGGGTACATTTTCCAGATGTGTTTATTGCAAAAATGCCAGATTTCCTTCAAGAATTATTTTGTCAATTTCTATTCCCACCGCAATATATTATGAATATCTCTGTTTTGCTGTTTTGTTAACATCACTGCATATTAAAATTTAAAAATAAGGAGTTCCCGTTGTGGTGCAGTGGTTAACGAATCCGACTAGGAACCATGAGGTTGCGGGTTCGATCCCTGCCCTTGCTCAGTGGGTTAACGATCCGGCGTTGCCGTGAGCTGTGGTGTAGGTTGCAGACGCGGCTTGGATCCCGCGTTGCTGTGGCTCTGGCGCAGGCCAGTGGCTACAGCTCCGATTCGACCCCTGGCCTGGGAATCTCCATATGCTGCGGGTGCGGCCCAAGAAATAGCAACAACAACAACAACAACAAAAAGACAAAAAAAAAATTAAAAATAAACCTTTTGTTTATTTTGATGGTGAAATAATAGTATTTTATTGTTGAAATGAGGAAATTACAAAAAAAGACACAGACACATACTCTTCGTCACACACACACACTCACTCCACCCAGCAGCACTGACATCTTGCTATGTGTTCAATGTGTTTTTCTTTTCTAACCTTATATGCATTCATTGCATTGGGCCACGCATTGTTGGCATTTACTTGGAATGGCAGAGGAGCTATACTGCTATGTGCAGCTTCCTGTCTTATTAAGTAGTGCTTACTCTTCAGTGCCTCTGTTGTCATCTTTGCTCTTTCTAGGTTCATTGGCTTGTTTTTAAATATGTGAGAGTATGGTTGTAAAATGAATGATGGAACAGCAGGAGGAGGGGAGGAGGACAGTTCAAATAAAGTCTGGAAAAGTTCCATTATTGAGACATTAACAGACATGCCCGATAGGTTGATATATATACGAAGGAGCAGGATGAATCTAGAGGAAGAACACTTTGTTACTCAGACAGAGTGCTCATTCAGAAACCAGTCCCAGTGTCACTGTCTTGGAATGGGCAAAGATTCCAAGATCATGAAGATAGTCTGTGTTTTCTTGAAGTTTTAGTGTTTCACCTTTTGTATTGAAATCTGCATTATGTAAATGGTGTCAAGAGGGGTCAATTAGAAAACTAAAAAGATAGCATTTATACTATCATTAAAAAATATCAGACATCTAGGAATAAATCTAAAAAAAGATATCTACAAAAGGGGGAGAGATGTGAAAAACTCTACACAAAAACTACCAGTATTGCTAGAGGAATTAAACACATAAACATGTAAATGCCTGACAATATGTCAGTTTTTCCCAAATTGATCCAAAGAGTCAGTGTAATTACAAAGAAGAGCTTAGCAGGGTTCTCTCTCTCTCTAGTAAATAGAAAAGCTGATTCCAAAATTTATGGGAATGGAAAGGACTAAGATCAGTGAAAACAAGTTTTCAAAGCCTATTTTGTATACTCCTGAGTGTATCCCTAGACCCACTTAGGAGAAATCAAAACTATTTTCATAACAATGGTAAGTTCGTTCTTATTTGCCTTTTCCCTGTGTTGATTTTGCAAATGAAAAATCATGTGCAAAATCAAGGTAGGTAAATGGCTGGCACCTTAGCAGGAGAAAAGTCAGTATCACTAACTTTTTAAAAATTAGTCGTATGCATTTGCACTTAAAAAGAGAAGGGGAAAGAGAGAAAAGGGGGGGAAAGAGACAAATTCCACATAAGAATATTCTTGGCAAAACTGTACAATTTATTACTTTTAATAAATCTCAACTGCCTTTCTTTTTAAATGGAGGAATAACTCATACAATATCAAATTAACCATTGTATACAGGGTATAATTCAGTGGCATTCAGTATACTGAACATTGTGCAGCCCTCTCCTCTCCCTTGTGTCAGGAGGTTACACATCTTCATTTTATGATGTACTTAAGTCACATTGTTATGTCGTACCCCTTAAACTTATATAGCACTGTATGTCAATTATATCTCAATAAAACTGGAAGAAAAAAAATCACACATCTTTTTAATGTTTCTGTGTGCTGAAATGGGAAGTATGTATAAATCTTTACTGTATATGGAATTGGGATGGTCATCTTGAGAAAAAGCTCATGGGCTCATTTGAAATGTGAACTGAACTGGCTACCTTTTTCATGGAACACCATTTTTACCTGAACTAACCACTGAGAGATGAACTGTGGTTATTTATTTATTGTCTTTTTAGGGCCACACCCATGGCATACGGAAGTTCCCAGGCTGGGGGTCAAATTAGAGCTGTAGCCGATGGCCTACACCACAGCCACAGCAACTTGAGATCTGAGCCATGTCTGTGACCTACACCATAGCTCACGGCAATACCGGATCCATAACCCACTGAGTGAGGCCAAGGATCAAACCCACATCCTCATGGGTTCTGGTTGGGTTCCTTACTGCTAGGCTGTGAAGGGAACTCCGAACTATAGTTATTTATCTTAGAGAATGTTCCATGTGCACTTGAGAAGAATGTGTATTCTGTTGACTATAGTTATTTAGATGTATTTGATGGATGTTATTTGAAAATGAAGTAAACTGCTCCTGTGAAAACCTAGTTGTCTACTAAGCCAGGCATTGAAGAGATTTGCAAAAATGTAAAACAATGCCACATTCTCATTTTTTGGTGGAAAATATAGTAATTATTCATAACAAATATTTGCTAATATAAAATGTTTATTTTTATTTAAATTAATGTTAAATTTTTATTACTTTTAAAAATTAAAGTATAGTTGATTTATAGTGTTGTGCCAGTTTCTGCTGTACAGCAGTGATCTAGTCATACACTCATATGCGTTCCTTTTCTTATATTATCTTCCATCACGGTCTATCCCAAGAGATAAGTTTTTAAATCATCTTTCATTTCTAACATGGTAAAATTTTTTTTTTTTTTTTTTTTTGGGGTTTTTTTTTTTTTTTTTTTTGTCTTTTTGCTATTTCTTGGGCCGCTCCTGCGGCATATGGAGGTTCCCAGGCTAGGGGTCCAATCGGAGCTGTAGCCACCGGCCTACACCAGAGCCACAGCAACGCAGGATCCGAGCCGCGTCTGCAACCTACACCACAGCTCACGGCAACGCCGGATCGTTAACCCACTGAGCAAGGGCAGGGACGAACCCGCAACCTCATGGTTCCTAGTCGGATTTGTTAACCACTGCGCCACGACGGGAACTCCTAAAATTTTTTTTTTTTGTCTTTTTGCCTTTTCAAGGGCCACTTCCCGCGGCATATGGAGGTTCCCGGGCTAGGGGTCGAATAGGAGCTGTAGCCTCCGGCCTACACCACAGCCACAGTAACATGATATCCAAGCCACGTCTGCAACCTACACTACAGCTCCCGGCAATGCCGGATCCTTAACCCACTGAGCAAGGCCAGGGACCGAACCCGCAACCTCATGGTTCCTAGTCGGATTCGTTAACCACTGTGCCACGACGGGAACTCCCTAACATGGTAAATATTGATAGATATAATCAAAATCAGGGGATCTTGAAACCAAAAAGTTTGAAAACCATTGATAATATCAGTTTTGAAGAACAAAAATGTTATAGGCATATATATATATATATATATATATATATATATAAAATTCGATATTAAGACACTTGTTCAGTTGTAATAATTAATGTAGGCAGTACTGGTGGGTGGATTGAGAAATAAACCAGTGGGACAGAGTAGAAAAGCCTGAACAGGCTCACATATATGGTACAGCTTGATAATTGATGAAGGCACTGTTGCGATGTAGTGGAGAAAGGGTGATCTTTTCAGTATGCGGTGCCAGATCAATTGGATGGCCCTAGGGGAAAATAAATGAAGGCTTTCCTTTGTGTGTCTCTCTCCTTCCCCCTCCCTTGCTATTTTTTGTTGCTGAATCAGGAGTTTCATTTCTCACAGTTTGGATTTTGCTGATTGTACCCCTGTGGTGTTCGTGTTCAACCATGTTCCCCTGTCCCTCATATTTCCTGTGAACTGGTGATAGAGGATGTGGTTTCCTTCTTCTCTTTCTCTCTTCTTCCCTTTGTGGGGAAGAGGGAAGTAGAAGAGAGGAAAACTTCACAGGTGGTGGTGTATATTAGGAAGTATATAATCTCTTGGATGTTACTGGCATTTGATGGAGTTCCATTAATCATGGTTGTTAGAGAGTGGTGATATTCTAAGTATAATGTTCCCTTTTCATATAGTAGTTGGAAGGCTCCATGCTTTTGGGTCTGATTCTTAGTTTTAGGGGTTTTTTTTGGTCCTTTTTTTTTAAGGACCGCACTTGCGACACATGGAAATTCCCAGGCTAGGGGTTGAATTGGAGCTGCAGCTTCGGGCCTATGCCACAGCCATAGCAACGCCAAATGCAAGCTGCATCTTTGACATATGCTGTAGTTTGCAGCAGTGCTGGATCCTTAACCCACTGAGCAAGGCTAGGGATCTAACCTGTATCCTCATGAATACTAGTCAGATTCTTAACCTGCTGAGCCGCAGTGGAAACTTCTAATTTTAGTTTTATGTTTTTATGTATAACAACTTACAGCAGAGGTCCTCAGCTTTATCAGACTCAACCTATCTTTTACATATTTAAAAAATACTTTTCTATGCTATTCTGGAATGAATTTAATAGATAATTTATTATTACACATGTAATACATAATTTCACTTACTAAACCCGTTGTCCTCAAACATCTGTCGTCATGGAAAGTAGTCTTATACATATAGATTCTCCATACAGTGCATATTAACCTGTTTCTTCCTTCTTTTAAATCTTAGAATTCTGTTACCCATTGTATCTTGAAATATTAGTAATGCTTTGTTAGACCATTTCAATTGGAAGATATCCATCTTCTAAAAGATGGATGGCCATTTTTTTTTTCTAATATTTCTTTCATTTTTTCTCTTTCTGAGTATTTTTGGTCTTTTTTTTAATGTAGTGTAGTGTTTTGGTTTGTTTTTGTTTTTTGGTCTTTTTGCCTTTTCTAGGGCCAGTTCCCGCAGCACATGGAGGTTCCCAGGCTAGGGGTCCAGTGGGAGCTGTAGACACTGGCCTACACCAGAGCCACAGCAATGTGGGATCCGAGCTGCATCTGCAACCTACACCACAGCTCACGGCAATGCTGGATCCTTAACCCACTGAGCAAGTCCAGGGATCGAACCCACAGCCTCATGGCTCCTAGTCGGATTCGTTAACCACTGCACCACAACGGGAACTCTTAGTGCAGTTTTTAAAAAAATTTTTTTGAGGTAACGCTGTTGTCTAATATCATATAATGTTCATGTATACAATGTTATATTTCACCTTCAATATACACTACTGTGTGCTCACCCCAGGAAATTTAGTTTCCATCTGTCACCATATAGTTGGTTTCCTTTACCCATTTCACCCTCCTCTGGCCCTTTCCTCTCTGGTAACCACTATTTTGTTCTCTGTATCTGTGTGTTTGGTTTGTTCATTTATTTTGGTTTTTGTTTGTTTGTTTGATTCCACACATGACTGAAATTATACTGTATTTGTATTTCTCTAACTTACTCATTTAGCATAATACCTTTAAGGTCTATCCATGTTGTTGTAAATGGCAAGATTACATCATTTTTTATGACTAATTAATATTTTATTGCCTATATATCCTACATCTTTATCCATTCATCCATCAGTGGATACTTTGAGTATTGCTATGTCTTGACTATTGTCAGTAATGTTGCAGTGAACAAAGCAGGGTACATATATTTTTTTTAAATTAGTGTTTTCATATTCTGTGGACAGCCACCCAGAAATGGAATAACTGGATTGTATGGTAATTCTATTCTTAACTTTTGGGGAATCCCCATACTATTTTACATAGTGGCTGCACCAATTTAAATTCCCTTAAACTGTGTATGAAGTTTCCCTTTTCTCCGCATCCTCACTGACAGTTTTTTTTTTTTGCCATTTCTTAAGCTGCTCCCGTGGCATATGGAGGTTCCCAGGCTAGGGGTCCAGTCGGAGCTGTAGCCGCCAGCCTACGCCACAGCCACAGCAACACCGGATCCTTAACCCACTGAGCTAGGCCAGGGATAGAACCCACAACTTCATGGTTCCTAGTTGGATTCATTAACCACTGCGCCATAACGGGAACTCCTCTTCTCCGTTTTGAAAATGGCCATTCTAATACATCTGAGGTGATAATCTCATTGTGGCTTTGATTTGCATTTGCCTATTAATTAGTGATATTGAACATCTTTTCATGTGTCTGTTGGCCATCTATATGTCTTCTTTGGAAAAATGTCTCTTTATCCCCTCTGCCCAGTTTTTATTTGTTTATTTTTATATTTGATTTATGTTTTATTAATTTCTGCTATACAGCAAAGTGATTCAGTTGCACATGTATATTCCTTTTCATGTTATTTTCCATTATGGTTTATCACAGGATATTGAATAGAGTTCCCTGTGCTATACAGTAGGACCTTGTTTCCATCCTACATATAATAATTTGTATCTGCTAATCCCAAACGCCCACTCCATCCCTCCCCCATCTCTGCCCAGTTTTTAATCAAGATTTTTTTAAAATTGCCTGTATCTTAGCTCTTTTGGATTATCTGTCTGCTGTTTTTTTTTTTGGTTTGGTTTGGTTTGGTTTGTTTGTTTTTGGTTTTGAGCTAAATCTTTGACTTTTATCTTCCAGTCCCTCTAGTGATTTAATTGTGCCAACCATATTTTAAAATTTCAGAGCCTCTTTTTTTGTCTTGAGTGTTCTTTTTCAATGCATTCTATTTTTGTTTTATGAATGCACTGTTTTCACAAATCTTTTAGAAATTCTGATTGTATCTTCAAAGTTCTCTTTATTGCTTAAACCACCTGTGTTTCCTCTAGGTTCAGTTTTTTATTTTTTTTTTTAATCTATCTTTTGTGCTCTAATCTTTCCACAAATGTTAGATGATTCATAGCTGTCTGTAGTTTTTTAAAACTAAGGGAATAGAAAAGCTGACCAGGAAGTTACATTTATATGGACAGACTGCTGGTAAACTTCTTCCTATTAGAATGTGGAGCAGGCTTTTCTTTGCTTTGCTTTTTAGGGCAGCATCCGTAGCACATGGAGATTCCCGCACTAGGGGTCATTATGGAGCTGCAGCTACCAGCCTACACCACAGCCACAGCAATGCTGGATTCAAGTCACGTCTGCAACCTACACCACAGCTCTTGGCAATGCTGGATCCTTAACCCACTGAGTGAGGCCAGGGATCGGACCTGCATCTTCATGGATACTAGTCCAGTTCGTAACCCACTGAACCACAATGGGAACTCCAGGAGCAGACTTTTCTAGGTTCTGTTCTTAAAACTGGATTTTTTTTTTTCCATCTCTCTGTCTCTGTTTCTCTTTTTAAAAAGCATATAGCACAGGGTATTCCCAAGGCAATCTCCCATCTAAATACTAACTAGGTCCAATCCTGCTTAGCTTTTGAGATCAGATGAGATTGGGTATGTTCTGGATGGTATGGTCATAGACAAGACTGGAATTTTATTAGGCCTCTGCTAGGTAGATCAGTTTCATGTTCTCTAGCATCAGCTCTCTTGATGCATGGTTTGGACTTTGTCTTAGAATTGTTTTCTCTTGTCTGATTGTATAAAGTAAAATCACCAGTACCATGTTTAATAGTGATGTGTAAAGCGGGCATTTGTGCCTTATCCCTGATCTTAGTGGAAATGTCTCTAGTGTTTCCCTGTTAAGTGAACTGTTTGTTCATCCTAGAATTTGGTCTGCTCTGCTCAGCCTCTCTTATTTGTCTCTGTCTTCCAGAATTTTCTGAAATTTTATTTAATTCTGAATTCTTTCATGGTTGCTTTATTTTAGTGATTTTAGGTTCTTTTGTTTCTAATGCTCTTGCTGTTAAGGCATCTTAGAAAAGAGGCGATAAACACCTGGGCCTTTGCCTGTCACTAATTCATTATTATTGCGTTGGAACTCTAAAAATCTTCCCCTACCCCACCACTGAAATGCTGTTAAATGTCTTTAAGGTCACTGAATAAAAAAATACTTTACAATATTGGGATTTATCTCACTGTGTCTCTTTGTAAAACTAAGTTATCAAATTATTTTGAAAATGTGTTATGACTCTAAGTTATTCAGCATTGAAAAAAACGTTTCCATGCATTTCAGAAGGTATAATCTGGAAATTTTTTGGTTCGTGCTTTACCTAGAGTTATTAATTTTTGAAGGTAGAATTTTTCTTTAGGTGGTCATATGTATCAGAAACTAATAAATGAACAGAACATGCCTAGCTTTATGTAGACTTTTTTTAAAACAAAAATATGTTCCAGTCACTATGCTGTGCAGCAGAAATTGACACAACACTGTAAATCAGCTATACTCTTTAAAGAAAGAAAATGTTCCAAACGCTATCAAACTATAGTTAGTAGATAGGAGTTGATGGGAATAATTGCCATTGTGAGTTGATGAGTTAACTCTGATTGGGAATGCTCTCCCTGGTTTGGATTAATGCTTGGAGTAACCTGGGATCCAAAAGCAGTGAATGATGGAGCAGTCCTTTTACTTGTCAGGATTATAGAAAACCTCTTAAAAATTTGAACATTTTGGGTGGCAGGGGGGAATATAAAATATTGACATAGTTCAGAAATCAAAATATGGAATAAACAATAAAATGTCTTGCTCTTGTACAGTCCCATAGCCCATCAATGTTTCTAGAATCGTATATTTATTTCTAGAAACATTTTATCCATATAGAAGCAATGAGGTGTGTGTGTTTGGGTCTTTAAGTAAATTGTAGAGTAAATTATGATACTGTTATGTTCTTTTTAAAAGAAATATCTTGGGTATAGCTCCATATCATATAAAGATCTGCATCATTCATTCCTATGGCTGTTTCATTTTTCTGTTTTATTTAATCCTAGTTGATGGATATTTGCTTCATTTTACTCTTTTACTGTTAGAAATAAATACTACAAAGAACAAACTTCTGCATAGGTCATTTCATACATGCATAATTGTGAGAATGTGTATAGAATAAATTGTAACAGGCAGAATAGTTGAAATATCTTAGTATGCTTCCTGTAGTTTGCATTTCCTTCTTTGTATTTCTCTACTGATCAAAGCAGGGAGATTGAAAGGATTCGTAACTTGTAACTTTAATTTATGGTGTCTCTCTTAAGGCCTTTTTTAAATCTTCAGAGAAAACAAATTTTTACGGTCTTATGTTTACTGATAAATAAGTAGTAATTCTAACTTTTAAGTATATAAGTAATAAAATGGAATTCCATGGAGTTCCCTGGTGGCCTAGTGGTTAAGGATCTGATGTTGTCAGTGCTGTGGCTTGGGTCACTGCTGTGACCCAAGCCACAGCACTAGCCTGAGAAATTCTACATGCCACAGGAGTGGCCAAAAAAAAAAAAAAAAGTTCTCCACCATGGATTAGCAGTCTGTCTCCAGTTTGGGTACTGATGTTAAAGAAACTTATTTCAAATCTTTAAAATGAAATTCAAATAAAGGCAATTTTCTTGCTATACATTTTATTGTGTTGATATTTTTATTTTAAGATGTTAGGTTTTTGCAATTTTCTTGATATCTGTAAACAAAATTTGAATTAGCCAAAAGAGTGCTATTGAGACTATGAACAGTGCTCCTTAAGAAATGAATGTAACATAACGAAGTTATTTATTTAGTGTATTTAGGCTCTTAGAATTGCTAGGAGAAGGAAAACTAGGGGAAAAATACAGTAACTAGAGAAAAGTCATACCACAATTTAACATTTTAACATCTGCATGTTTAGCACACTTTTTCTTGAATGTTTTGTTTCTTCTATATAATTTTTCCTTTGAAATGATCAGCTTATCCCCTGTGTGTTGAAGTGTTTTCTTTTCTCTTCTAGCCCAGATCATAATGCAGAAAAGCATTGGGCTATATCCACGGTATAGTCTACATATTGTCCCAGGTACTGTTGTGAGATTTCCCTGGTGATCAAAACAATATGTTTGTCATCCCATCTTAGAGAAGAGGGTCTTCCTAATCCTGGTGGTTTCTTTCGAACATTCTACTTTTCTCCTAGCTATCAAAGGGAAAAGTGACATCAAGAGAGGATTTTTTCCCCTTGAATTCCTCTTTAACGGTGTCTTTCATGTTTGTAATCAAATCTCCAGAATCATAGATTAATACCTTGTTGCTTTGGTTCTCTCCACATGCTGGAAACGGAAGGGGCTTTCCAGAAATTGCTTGTCATGTCTCTTTACGAAATCCATTGATGTAGCACATTAAGCTCAGACTTCTCTTGGCTCTTCATTCCTCTGTCTTACTTACTCACACACATGTTCCAGTTTTTGTTTTGTTTTGTTTTCTTGGGAGTCTCCTTTAAACTTTTATTTGTTAACATCTGTTAAAGTAGTATTAACAACAGAAAATCTATCTTTGTTTTTCACACCTGCACGGCATGTGGAAATTCTCTGGCCAGGGATATTACCCTGCTATAGCAGCGACCTGAGCCACAGCAGTGACAGTGCTGGATCGTTAAGCTGCTAGGCCACCAGGGAACTCCAGAAAATATATCTTTGTATAGAAATATTTGAAAATTTCCGGATTTCTTTCTGCTTTTGACCTCCTCCTCTTTGTGTTATAAAGATGCATAAAGTTGAACTCTTTTGCTTATAGAAGCAGCCCTTAAATGTTTGTTGCTGAGATATAGTGAAGAAAACCATGGTTCATCAACTCTGTGGTATAGAGTACTGGTTCTCAATCAGTAGCAGTTTTGTCTCCCAGGGGACATTTGGCAAAGTCTAGAGAGTTTTGGTTGTTACAGCTGAGTATGGGACTACTACTGTTATCCAGTAGGTATAAGCCAGGAGTACTGATAAACATCCTGTGTGCACAGGACAGCCCCCACAACAAAGGGTTGGTTACCTGGCTCTAACAGTCAGAAATGCCATGGTTGAGAAAAGCTGATGTAGTGTTATCATTAATAATTCTTGCTGTCTTGGTATATATAGTATTCATACAAGTTGATGCACTTTTATCTAATTAGGACCCCCCCTTCACTTTAAATTTTAATTAAAAAAACCTTTTTTTTTGGCTCCACCCACCGCAGCATATGGAAGTTCCCCAGGGACCTGTGCCACAGCTGCAGCAACACTGGATACCTAACCCATTGTGTTGAACCCGTGCTATTGCACAGACAACACTAGATCCTTTTTTTTTTTTCTTCCAGTTTCATTGAGATCTAAGTGACATGCAGTTCTGCGTAAGTTTAAGGTGTGCAGCAACGTAATGATTTGAATTACATACATGCATCCTCATATAAAAACAAAATTAGGAGTTCCCGTCGTGGCGCAGTGGTTAACGAATCCGACTAGGAACCATGAGGTTGCGGGTTCGGTCCCTGCCCTTGCTCAGTGGGTTAAAGATCCGGCGTTGCTGTGAGCTGTGGTGTAGGTTGCAGACGCGGCTCGGATCCCGCGTTGCTGTGGCTCTGGCGTAGGCCGGTGGCTACAGCTCCGATTGGACCCCTAGCCTGGGAACCCCCATATGCCGCGGGAGCGGCCCAAGAAATAGCAACAACAACAACAAAAAAAAGACAAAAAAAACCCAAAAAAAACAAAAAAAAACAAAATTAAATAAGAAAAAATTTAGTTTTCCTTGTGATGAGAACTCAGGGTTTACTCTCAACTTTCGTATGTAACCTTATAGTTAACATTAATAGCATTGTTGATTACATTTATCATATTGTACATTATATCCCTAGTACTTATTTATTTTATAACTGGAAGTTCATATGTTTTGACTGCTTTCATTTGATTCCCCCTTCTCGTCCACCACCCACCTCTGGTAACGACATATCTGATCTCTTTTTCTATGATTTTGATGGACAATGCTAGGCTAGATTCTTTTTTTTTGTTGTTTTTTTTTTTTTTTGTTTTATTTTCCCACTGTACAGCAAGGGGATCAAGTTATCCTTACATGTATACATTACATTTTTCCCCCCATCCTTTGTTCTGTTGCAACATGAGTA
Organism: Sus scrofa; assembly: GCF_054392235.1. Taxonomy (NCBI): domain Eukaryota; kingdom Metazoa; phylum Chordata; class Mammalia; order Artiodactyla; family Suidae; genus Sus; species Sus scrofa. The sequence goes on along the minus strand of NC_139385.1, from coordinate 109,898,478 downwards.
TCTAGACATAGTTCTTTTTTTTTTTTTCTTTTGGTCTTTTGTTGTTGTTGTTGCTGTTGCTATTTCTTGGGCCACTCCCATGGCATATGGAGGTTCCCAGGCTAGGGGTTGAATCGGAGCTGTAGCCACCGGCCTACTCCAGAGCCACAGCAACGCAGGATCCGAGCCGCGTCTGCAACCTACACCACAGCTCACGGCAACGCCAGATGGTTAACCCACTGAGCAAGGGCAGGGACCGAACCTGCAACCTCATGGTTCCTAGTCGGATTCGTTAACCACTGCGCCACGACGGGAACTCCTAGACATAGTTCTTAATGCTTCTCAGCAGGATCTCCTTGTAAATCTATTCTAAATTGTGTCTGATAAGCCCAAGCTCCCGATCCCTCCCACTCCCTCCCTCTCCTATCAGGCAGCCACAAGTCTATTTTCCAAGTCCATGATTTTCTCTTCTGTGGAGATGTTCACTTGTGCTGGATATTAGATTCCAGTTATAAGTAATATCATATGGTATTTGTCTTTGTCTTTCTGGCTCATTTCACTCAGGATGAGATTCTCTAGCTCCATCCATGTTGCTGCAAATGGCATTATGTCATTCTTTTTTATGGCTGAGTAGTATTCCATTGTGTATATATATACCACCTCTTCCAAATCCAATCATCTGTCGATGGACATTTGGGTTGTTTCCATGTCCTGGCTATTGTGAATAGTGCTGCAATGAACATGTGGGTGCATGCGTCTCTTTTAAGTATAGTTTTGTCTGGATATATTAGGCTAGATTCTTAACCCACTATGTTACAGTGGGAATTCCTACATTTTAATATTTTTAAAAGTCATATACATGCGTATAACTGTCTAATAATATTCAAGGCAGTCATGTGCCTGCTTCCCACTTTGCAATCATTTTCAACTTGTCTGATAGTGACTTTGGCATTTATACTACTTTTATAGTGCTACGATTAATCTTCATTATTAGAAGTGTCTCCTTACTTTCTCTTCTCTGTTCTGTTTCCTTTGTGTTTCCAGTGTATCATAATTTTATTAACTCAATAATCAGTCTTTATATTTTATGAATATGTAAATATTCCTCACATAATTCTTTCTTATGCAACCTTTTGTTTCCTTGGAGTTAATAATTGTTTTGCCCTTTCCTTTTGATTAGTCTTCTAAAATGTAAAAATTTTAGTCCTTGCTTATCTGAAAATGTTTTTCACACTTGGCTAATGATATGTTTAGGTATATAATCCTGGTTTGGAAATAATTTCTGTCAGTTTTTTTTTTTTTGTTTTTGGTCTTTTTGCCATTTCTTGGGCCGCTCTCTCGGCATATGAAGGTTCCCAGGCTAGGGGTCTAATCGGAGCTCTAGCTGCCAGCGTATGCCAGAGCCACAGAAACGCCACATCCGAGCTGTGTCTGCAACCTACACCACCGCTCACGGCAACGTCGGATCGTTAACCCATTGAGCAAGGGCAGGGATCGAACCCTCAACCTCATGGTTCCTAGTCGGATTTGTTAACCACTGAGCCACGACGGGAACTCCCCCCGTCAGAATTTTGAATCTTCCCTTTTGTCCTATCTTACAGTGATGCTGTTGAGAAATGTAATCTTCTGAAAGCATTTTGGATTTTTGAGCTTCATTACTTTTAAAGAATTTGTTTATTGTATTCAACAGGTTAAATGCTATAGAAACCTGTTAGCTGAATTTCCAGTCACGATTCTTTATATTTTAAAACTAAAGAAGTTAAGAGCAGTTCTGTGATGCAGTGGATTAAGTATCTGGCATTGTCACTGCAGCAGCTTGGGTCAGTGCTATAGTTTGGGTTCAATCTCTGGCCCAGGAACTTCCACATGCTACAGGTGTGGCCAAAAAAAAAAAATGTTGAGAATTCAGTTTGTGGCTGATAAAAGATTAATCAGACCAATGACACCAAGCCCCCCCCCTTTTTGGGGGGGTGTTAAAAAACCAACATTTTATTAGGGGATGTTCTTAGATTTACAAAGCTGCAAATATAGTACAGAGAGTTCCCACCTACTCTGCACTGTTTCTGCTAATGTTAACAGTTTGTATAGCCATAACATCCTGATAAAAACTAAGAAATTAACATAGCTAAATTGCTATTAACTAAACTCCAACCTTTATTCAGATTTTACCAGTCTTTCTCTGATGTCCTTTTTATATTTTAGAATGCAACCTGACATGGCCTTTGATGGTATCGCAGTCTTTTCCTTGTTGCTAGTTTTGAAGGATAGTATGTACATGTAATAATTTTGTTGAGATGTTTTGATGGTTAATTTTTTTTTTCTTTTTTAAGGCTGTACCCGTGGCATTTGGAAGTTCCCAGGCTAGGGGTCGAATCAGAGCTACAGCCACTGACCTACGCCGCAGCCACAGCAACGAGGGATCCAAGCTGCACCATCGACCTACACCACAGCTCACGGCAACGCCTGATGGTTGATGTACTGAGTTAGGCCAGGGATGGAACCATTGTCCTCATGGATACTAGTTGGGTTCATTTCCACTGCGCTGCAACAGGAACTACGTGATGGTTAATTTTATGTGTGGACATGACTGGGGTACGTGATGCTCAGATATCTGCTTAAACATTATTCGGATGTGACCCTGAGGGTGTTTCTGTGAGAGATTATTTGAATCAGTAAACTGAGTAAAGCAGATTATCTTCCCCAGTGTGAGGGGACCCTCATCCAATCACTTGAAGGGCTGAAAAAAAGCAAAAAAGGAAGAGGAAGGGAGAATTTTCACACTCTGCCTGATTAAGCTGGGTCATCAGTACTCCTGGACTCAAACCACACATTTTGTTTACCCATTCATCCTTTGATGGAAATTTGAATTGTTTCCACTTCTGGCTCTTACGAATTGTGCTTCGGTGAACATATGTGTATGAGTTTTGTATAGATGTATGTTTTCTTTTCCCATGGTATTGCTTTTAGGAGTGGAATTGACTGGGTCAGATGCCAACTCTGTTTAACATTTTGAGGAACTGCCAAACTGTTTTCCAAAGTGGCTGTAGTATTTTACGTCCTCACTAGCAAAGTATTGTTGTTCCAATTTCTCCATTCACTCATCCACACTTGTTATTGTCTGTGTTTTTCTTTTTAGCCATCCTTGTGGTTTTATGTGAAGTGTATCTTGCTGTGGTTTTGATTTTTGCCTTTTCCTGTTGACTAAGAATGTTGAGAGCCTCCCTCACCCTGACAAATAGATTTTTTGCATATTTAAAAAATTGAAATATTGTTGACATACAACATTATGTTAGTTTCAGGTGTACTACATAGTGATTTGACATTTGCATATGTCGTGGAATGATTGCAGTGAGTCTAGTAACCATCCGTCACCATACAAATTGTTACTGTATTATTGACCATATTCCTTTTTTTTTTTGGCCATGCCTAGGGCATGTTGGAGTTCCTGGTCTGGGAATGAACCCATGCCACTACTGTAACCAGAGCCACAGCAGTGATAACACAAGATCCTTAATCTACTGGGCCACAAGGGAACTCCTTGACCATCTTCCTAATGCTGTATATTATTACATCTCCGTGGCTTATTTATTTTCTAACTAGACGTTTGTATCTCTTACTCCCCTCCACTCTCCACATGTCCTCTGACAGTCACATCTTTGTTCTGTTTTCCTTTTGTTTGTTTTGGTTTTTAGATCCCATATATAAGTGAGATAATACAGTATTTGTCTTTATTTGTCTGACTTCCTTCACTTAGCATAATACCCTCTAGAGCCATCCATATTGTCCCAAATGGCAAGATTTCCTTCTTTCTTTCCTTTTCTTTTCTTTCTTTCTGTCTTTCTTTCTTTCTCTCCTTCTTTCTTTCCTCCTTCCCTATTCTTTTCTTTCTTTCTAAATGGAAAAATGCCTTTCTTTAGTGAAGAAATAATGGCTTTTATTGAACAAGGAAAATTTAGAATTTAGGTTCAGTGTGCTTAAGGAGCATGCTTGTTAACCACGTAGATTCCTGGATCCCTTCCCAAAATACTTGGATTCAGTAAGTCTAATGTGGCACCAAGAAATTTTCGTGTTTCCAAGCAGAGATGGTGGTCCTGAACTATTGTACAAGCTTCATTTGTATCAGAGTGAAGGAAAGTCTTCAGGTAGTGGGGAAATGGATGCAAATTTAAACTTTCTTTTGCTTCATTTGTACAAATAGGTAACATCTTTAGATAAAAGAAGAAATAACTTGTGTGCACATTTATGGTTTTTGAGTCTGTGGGGATTAAACTGAATGTCTTTTTAAGCAAATAGCAGATTCTTGGCTGATCAGCACCTGCCATTAAACATGAGACTGTGTTGTGTTGTAATTATTCTTATTTCTCTCTGTAACAGAACTCTGCACAGCCTTTGAAATAGAGTATACTTTTAAAAACTTTTTGGATGATCTATGGGAAATCATGTTATCTCTAAAAATTCTGTGCTCCTGTGCCTGTTGAAAAGCAATATGAATGATTATGTGGGCCTGGAGTGGTCTTTCTGAAATGTTGGAGTCTTTGATATGTTTTTATACCCATTACATTTGGGAAAGGTTGTTCCTTTTTTTTTTTTTTTTTTTTTTTTGTCTTTTGTCTTTTTGTTGTTGTTGATATTGTTGCTATTTCTTGGGCCACTCCCGTGGCATATGGAGGTTCCCAGGCTAGGGGTCCAATCGGAGCTGTAGCCACCGGCCTACGCCACAGCTCACGGCAACGCCGGATCGTTAACCCACTGAGCAAGGTCAGGGACCGAACCCGCAACCTCATGGTTCCTAGTCGGATTCGTTAACCACTGCGCCACGACGGGAACTCCGGTTGTTCTTTTTTTTTTTGGTCTTTTGTCTGTGACCTACACCACAGCCGATCCTTAACCCACTGAGCAAGGCCAGGAATCAAACCTGTGTGCTCATGGATGCTAGTACTATGGAAGAGTCACAGGTTTATTGCTTGGGGTTCAGAATAAAACAATTGGGTTATCCATATTTAGAATTTGATAACTTGATAATAGTTTCTTTAGTGTGCAGTTAGCTGAAAATTTATCATGTTTTTTTCTCTATGAGCCAGGATTTGTCAAGCATAAAGGAAGCCAACACTTTAAATCTCTTTTTAAACTACTTTCATCAACAACTCTTGGCGTGTTGGTACATGTGTTAATTACATATTCATATTTAATTCATAAAATAATTCTGACTCAACCTCTTACTTTGTTAGCTGTTAATATATGTACATGAAAATTTAAGTGTCAGATTTTCATTTTTAATTTAGGAAAAAGTACAATATAGCTACATTAAAGAAAAATTAAAAACTGAAATCACCTATTAACCCTTTCATTTTTGCATACAATCTATAGTTCCAAAAATAATTTATATTTAATTTGATTGGAATATTCTTTTATTGGTTTTTGATCATATTGTGTCTCTCAAACAGTATAACCAATGTTTTCTTATCGCATGATATAATTATTAAAATAATGGTGTAGTGATTCAGTTTAAATTCTTTTGTCACTTGAGAGTCTGATGACAACTTTATGCTGTATTGTTTGTATGAATTCTCAGCGTCTGTTATCCCACGAAATTCGAATGGTGTTTCTTAAAATAACACAGCTTCTGCTCCTCCCCGTTAAAAGAAAAACTGACTTCAGCAAACTTAATTTTTTTTTCTAGGTGATTAAGTATTAAATGTTAGAAATAACTGCTTTGTTGGCTGTTATTTAGGCAAGGAAAGTAAATGAAACTATTTTTGGAAATCCTATTTGTTACTTAAGCACTCGTGCATGTGTGAACATATATTCACTGGTCACAGAAGCTCTTCTCTGGCAGCTGTAGATGTGCTAACAGCAATATAGCAGTTTCCCTGCTCGTAATTCTGTCCTTTTTAAGAGCGTGTCAGGTAATTACTGACGCTGAGTGTTGTTATGTTCAATGAAGTAATAATGTTAATTTTTCGGCTTCAGTAATGTGTATGAATAAAATATATTAGAAAAACAGAAAACGTTTATAACTTTGGGTAACAAAATTAGAGATTTGACAGGCTAATATGGAAATACCACATGCTTTCAGACAAGTCTTTTGAAGTAATAGCAACCTAAGATGATTAATAGAAAGATATTTTTGGTTTTTTTGTTTTGTTTTGTTTTATATCTGTGTCTGTGGCATGCAAGAATTCCTGGGCCAGGGAGTTCCCATCGTGGCTCAGTGGTTAACGAATCCGACTAGGAACCATGAGGTTTCGGGTTCGATCCCTGGCCTAGCTCAGTGGGTTAAGGATCTGGCGTTGCCGAGAGCTGTGGTGTAGGTCGCAGATGTGGCTTGGATCCCACATTGCTGTGGCTCTGGCGTAAGCTGGTGGCCGTAGCTCTCGTTCAATCCCTAGCCTGGGAACCTCCATATGCCATGGGGGCGGCCCAAGTAATGGCAAAAAGACAAAAAGAAAAAAAGAATTCCTGGGCCAGGCTTCAAACCCATACCACAGTTATAACCAGAGCCACAGCAGTGATACTGGATCCTTAATCTGCTGAGCCATGAAGAAACTTGAACAGAAAGATGTTTTGATGAGGAGAATTTTTTTTTTGATTTAATGAGTATATAGTTGGAAAGTATTTAGTAAAATGTAATTTTTGACCTACATGTTAATATTTTACTTTTGCTGTTGGTAATTTTTTTCCTTTGAATCATATTTCACTCTGAACCAACATCAAGTCTGTTTAGCTTCCTATGTAATGTATGTCATTTATTTGTTTTTCATGTTATTTAGTGGGGAGGAATTAGTGATTTTTGTTTAGAAGCTCAAATGACATTTTGACATTTAAAACATTTTTTTGTGAGCCCTGACCAATATCTATAACCTGAATAGTTTATTAAAATTCTCTTGTCAAATTTGTAGCTATACTGAATTTTTTAAGCTGGTGGACTTTTAAAAAGTCCTTGTAATAAATACCACTACCTGGATAACCTTAATTTTTCTCAGTTCCAGACAAGCCTTTTTAAATAGACATTTCATTTCCAAACTCATACCCAGCTATGAGCAAAGGTAAATGCCATCAGACTTCAAGGTCCATGAATCTGTAGGTCTTTATTTGTCCCTTGCTCTATGGAAGTTACTTGTGTTTAAATTTTAACTAGTCTTTAGAGTAATTTCAATAAAGGTAAGTTAGTTAATCCTGCTCTGAATGTGTATTATTTTTAGGTTCTCATATGCAGTGGCTGCTTAAATTTGAAGATTATTTTAGGTACTGGTTTGCACGGTGATATCTTTGAAGATCCCTGGTATATATAACATTACCTCATATTAATTCTTTACAGGTTCAGAAACTGATTCTTAGTTGAAGGTTGCATTGTACTCTTCTCTTTTTCTTGAAAATTTAGGAAATCACTATAAAGTCTTTTATGTTATAAAGATTTACTGGCTAACACTGCTACTTCTCTGGGTTAGCCTCACAGTCAATGTCCTCAAAGGCAGTCTTATTTTTAAGGTTACACAACACCAAGATTGTAGAGAGAGTCCAAGTATATATACATAGATAGATGTTTCTAACTGCCATCTAGTTTCTTAATACCACCTTTACATTTTGAATATTCCTTATTTTATAAATCATTACTGTGAAGATGAGATGGCCTTTCTTATATTTATTCACTTTTTCCTCTTTCAACAGGGGGAAATGCAGTGTTGCCCTTCTGAATGAGACAGAGTCAGTATTGTCGTATCTTGATAAAGAGGTAATTCACAATTAACACTTGTTTGTGTTTTCCCCTCTTTTTTTTTTTCACATGAAGCCCATACTTTTGTATTATTTCCTCTTCTAACAAATTATTGCACTGTAATAGCAGTATTATTGTAAAAGACTAAAATGTATTTAGGTAACTTAATTTTTCTGGTTAACTGAGATAAAAGTTGGCAAAAACTCCTGTCTGTCTCTCTCGTTTTGTTTGGTCAAGAAAAGCTTATGTTGGAGTTCCCATCGTGGAGCAGCAGAAACAAATCCAAGTAAGAACCAAGAGGTTTCGGTTTCCATCCCTGGCCTTGCTCAGTGGGTTAAGGATCCAGCGTTGCTGTGTGAGCTGTGGTGTAGGTTGCAGATGAGGCTCGGATCTGGTGATGCTGTGGCTGTGGTGTAGGCCGGTGGCAACAGCTCTGATGAGACCCCTAGCCTGGGAACCTCCATAAGCTGTGGGTGCGGCCCTAAAAAGACAAAAAAAAAAAAAAAAAAAAAAAAGCTTATAAAGTGTAGCACCCGATTTAATTGGTAGCAGGAGAAATATTTTTGCCCTAATGAAATAAATGACTTAGGTGTACTTACTTGGTCCTCCTCCCTGTTGTTTTTTGGCGGTTTTTTGTTTTTTGTTTTAAATAAATAGCTTTTCTTTTAGACTCTTTCCAGATAAGATTTTACCATTGGTGTCAGCTTTCTTTCCTATAATCCTAATAAACTTTGTCAACTAGGAATATTTTTTCTTTAAACTTCAAGGAGAAACATTTTTAACAAGTTGAATTAGAGCATGTGTTTCTTTGAAGAGAGGAAAGTCTTTAAGATTATTCCACATTTTGTAGTTTTATCATTTGTATTGAGGGGAAAATATTTCACTATTGATAATGTTTCAGTATTTAATCTTTATGGTTTCATAGTGTTTGTTTTCTCAACATCTTTATCATATATATGTATTTTTTTTTTTTTTGTCTTTTTTTTTGTTGTTGTTATTGTTGTTGTTGTTGCTATTTCTTTGTGCCGCTCCCGCGGCATATGGAGGTTCCCAGGCTAGGGGTCGAATCGGAGCTGTAGCCACCGGCCTACGCCAGAGCCACAGCAACGCGGGATCCGAGCCGTGTCTGCAACCTACACCACAGCTCACGGCAACGCCGGATCGTTAATCCACTGAGCAAGGGCAGGGACCGAACCCGCAACCTCATGGTTCCTAGTCGGATTCGTTAACCACTGCGCCACGACAGGAACTCCCATATATATGTATTTTTTAAGAGGAATTAAAGGGGCATAGTTTCTTTTTCTTTTCTTTTTTTTTTTTTAGGACTGCACCCGTGGCACATAGAGTTTCCCAGGCTAGGGGTCAAATCAGAGCTACAGCTGTTGGCCTACACAACAGCCACAGCAGCGTAGCATCTGAGCCACATCTGTGACCTACACCACAGCTCACAGAACACTGGATCCTTAAGACCTACTGACTACTGAGCGAGGCCAAGGATCGGACCCACAACCTCATGGTTACTAGTCAGATTCATTTCTGCTGCACCACAATGGGAACTCCGCATATTTTCTTTTTAAAAAATATTTTAGTTTCAGGTGTATAGCAAATGAGCTTTTAATATGTTAAGATTAGCCCTTTGTATATAATCTCCAAATGTTAAAAAAAAAATTTACTGTGCACAAAAGTATCCTTCCCTTATCTCAAACATTGTAGCAAAAGATTAGTGCAAACATGTAGAACTACTGCACACTAGAAACCTGATAAAGAAACTAAAAGGAAAATAAATATTCAAGACAGAAAAAAAGGTTTATAGTTTTCATACTCATGAAATTTAGAAAAAGAAGCTGGAGTTTATTGTCTCTCCAACAGGATGATGAATAATCACATGGATAATGATGATGCTCAGAATTTAGCTTTTGTTCACAGATAAAATTAAAGAGGAAATATTCAGTATGTTTCAGTGAATTTTTTTGTATTTTTCTCTCTGTTAAGAGAGTGGAATCTTTTTTTTCCTTTTTACACCCACACCTGTGGCATATGGAAGTTCCCAGGCTAGGGGTAGAATCAGAACTGCAGCTGTGGCCTATGCCACAGCCACAGCCACAGCCACACCAGATGCTAGCCGCCTCTGTGACCTATGCTGCGGCTGTGGCAACGCCGGATCCTTAACCCACTGAGCGAGGCCAGGAATCAAACCCACAACCTCATGGTTCCTAGTGTGATTTGTTTTCTTTGTGCAAGAATGAGAACTCCAAGGCTCTTAACCTGCTCAGCCAACAATGAAAACTCCAAGAGAGTCGAATTTTTTTTTTAAAGGAGATGTTTTTTGACTTCTAATTGGTTAGCAATTTGCATATGCTAAGGACTATAATAGAGAAAATTTGCAAAGCTCTTTAGTATTTTTTTTCCTATACACTTGCTTTTTAATACTTTATCAGTTTGTGTTGTTAGGGATAGGCCCTTCCAGGATATAATACAGAAAGTCATGCAGTTGGTGACCTCAGAACCATAGTGGGAGTCAGGGATAAGACTCCTGGCTCACATTACCTCCAGTGGTTATGCAGCCTTCAGCCAAGGACTGGTGGCCTTGGGACCTTTGATCCATGAGGCCCGGTAACTAGGACATTTGCTCTTTAATGGACCATGGAAAGTTAGGTGGGTGTGTTGGTGGTGGTAGCATGTGTAGTTCTGATTATATGCCTATCTATATAAAGGTATGAGTGTTTCAGGATTTAAAGGAGAACTGCAGAATTATAGTGAATAGATAGTTCATTAAATGTGCACAATATGACATATTAATAATCTACATATAAACTAAGTTCTTCTAGTTTGTTTAATGTGAGATATGTGGGCATTTTAATATTTTTGATAAAATGTGGGATGGACACTCTAAATAAAAGTAAGGAGTGCCAAGTGTTTGTGAAGGCATCCTTACTGTTTGGTGTGGGTTTTACAGCTTTAATTGATGACTTGATTTCAGATGTCTTCCTTTGACTTATATTTAATTTTGCTAGCTTTTAGCTTTAGAGCAGTTAATGGTTTTCTGTTAGACTAAAGCAAATAATAACAACACTTTATTATCCGTCTTTATTGTAAGCTATTTATTTTGGTTTCATTTAATTTTACATTATTTACCTGATGATAGTAACATCATGCTCTTCTTAAAGATTTATGAATTTACTCACCAAAATGAAATTTTATACTCTGAAGTATTATGGTTTGACATTGGGTTTTATTGTTTTATAAAAAGTAGAAGGAATTACATTTACCTAGATATTTTTTGTTACTTTTTTTCCCAGGATACCTTTTTCTACTCATTGGTGTATGATCCCTCAGTGAAAACACTATTAGCTGACAAAGGTGAAATCAGAGTGGGACCTAGATATCAAGCAGACATTCCAGAAATGCTCTTAGAAGGTATGTTTTTCTCTGTGTTCCAAGTCCTGTGAAAACAACCTTGAAACTCAAGATATTTTTTTCCTATGGAAGAAACAACTTTAAAGGGCAGTTTCAAAAATTACAAGGTCTTCCAATTTTAGAAATACAACAAGCAGCAGCTAAAAGTGATGTGTTTGATCAGTTATTGATTGATGGATTGATTGATTGATTGCTTTTTAGGGCTGCACCTGCGGCACATGGAAGATCCCAGCCTAGGGGTCAAATCGGAGCTGCAGCTGCCAGCCTACGCCAGAGCCACAGCAATGCCAGGTCTAAGAATCGTCTGCGACCTACACAACAGCTCATGGCAGCACTGCATCCTTAACCCACTGAGCAAGGCCAGGGATTGAACCCGCAGCCTCATGGATTCTGGTCGGGTTCATTACCACTGAGCCACAACTGTTAACTCCTGATCAGTTATTTTTTAATTCATATTTTTGTAAGTTTTCTGCCTATGTTTTTCTTTTAAATACAACTTTAAGAATGTTTGTATTGTGACATGCTCACTCCTTGAGATCCTGAATGCCTTCATGTCATCTATCTAAGGTAGCTGTGGAATTTAGTGAACAGTTAGATTTTGGTGGTAATATTGGCTGATCTGAGTAGTGTGTATAGTAGAGAGATTCAAAACTGCATTTTATTTTATTTATTTATTTTTTTGTCTTTTTGTCTTTTGTTGTTGTTGCTATTTCTTGGGCCGCTCCCGCGGCATATGGAGGTTCCTAGGCTAGGGGTTGAATCGGAGCTGGAGCCACTGGTCTACGCCAGAGCCACAGCAACGTGGTATCCAAGCCGCGTCTGCAACCTACACCACAGCTCACGGCAACGCCGGATCTTTAACCCACTGAGCAAGGGCAGGGACCGAACCCGAAACCTCATGGTTCCTAGTCGGATTCGTTAACCACTGCGCCACGACGGGAACTCCCAAAACTGCATTTTAAAAACGTATCTTCCTGGAGTTCCCGTCGTGGCTCAGTGATTAACGAACCCCACTAGCATCCATGAGGACATGGGTTTGATCCCTGGCCTTGCTCAGCAGGTTGCCATGAGCTATGGTGTAGGTTGCAGATGTGGCTTGGATCCCTCGTTGCTGTGGCTGTGGCGTGTATCTCCGATTGGACCCCTAGCATAGGAACCTCCATATGCAGTGGGTGCTGCCCTAAAAAAAAAAAAAAAAAAAGACAAAAAAATAAATGAATAAAAACAGATCTTCCTAGAAAGGCTTACTTTTTCTTTTTCCTGTCATTACTTTATGTTTATTTATGTTTAAAACCTTTATTTTCTGAATTTCCACCATGGTGCAGTGGGTGAAGAAACTGATTGGAGTGGCTTGGGTTGCTGCAGAGACGCAAGTTTTATCTCCAGCCTGGTACAGTGGGTTAAAGTGTCCGGTGTGGCTAGCTAGCTACAGTGTAGGTCACAGTTGCAGCTTGGGTTCAACTCTTTGCCTGGGAACTTCCATATGCCCTGGATGTGGCCATAAAATTAAAAAACCAAAGCATGGAGTTCCCGTTGTGGCGCAGTGGTTAACGAATCCGACTAGGAACCATGAGGTTGTGGGCTTGGTTCCTGCCCTTGTTCAGTGGGTTAACGATCCGGCGTTGCCGTGAGCTGTGGTGTAGGTTGCAGACACGGCTCGGATCCCGCGTTGCTGTGGCTCTGGCGTAGGCCGGTGGCTACAGCTCCGATTCGACCCCTAGCCTGGGAACCTCCATATGCCGCGGGAGCGGCACAAAGAAATAGCAAAAAGACAAAAAATAAAAAAAAAAATAAAAAAAATAAAAAACCAAAGCAAACTAAAAAAAACACCCTTTATTTTTCTGATTTCAAAGTAAAACATTCTTACCATTAAACAGTAACTCACAAAGTAAGGATACGTATAATGTAGAAAATGAACACTATCCCCTTGCCTTCATTCCAAAGCCATATTTAATTACTATTACTGTTTAGGGTTGGGTTTTTTGGTACATGTTCTGGCTCAGAATCTCCATTCAGGAATTCTCTTTGTGCCGTGGCCAGTTGCGTATTACTCTGCAATTGCTTCTTTTAGTTAATAGTGTATTTCTAGCATCTTTCCCCATGAGTTAGAGTGATTTTATTCTTCTTGGTGACTATAGAGTTCTTAAGTCTACATGAATGTGCCATAATTTATCCCCTTTACTAGTACCCTATTGATAAACTTTTAGGTGTTTACATTTTTTGATATTACAAATGATGCTGGTAGAAAAATCTGTTCATATATTTATGCTGCATAATTTTTAAGCACAGCTTCTTGCAAGATAGTGAAAATGCTTCTTTGCCCTTCAAAAAGGCTGCATATCATTTTTTCTTTTTTTTTTTTTTTTTTTGTCTTTTTGTCTCTTTAGGGCCGCAGCTGCTGCATATGGGAGGTTCCCAGGCTAAGGGTTGAATCTGAGCTGTAGCCGCTGGCCTATGCCACAGCCACAGCAACGCACGATCCGAGCTGGGTCTGACACCTACACACATCACAGCTCACGGCAACACTGGATTCTTAACCCACTAAGCAAGGCCAGGGATCCAACCCGCATCCTCATGGATGCTAGTTGGGTTCGATAACCGCTGAGCCACGACAGGAACTCCCTTCCAGTCATTTTTGAATGAAAGAACCAGATGCCTCCACCAATAGATTATTAGGGATCCCCCCCCCCATGTTGGTATAGTATTGTCTTTGTTTTTGGTTTTTTCATTGTTTTCACTGTTGTTTAATTTTCAAAAGTTGAGGGGTTTTTTTGTTTGGTTTGGTTTTTCTTTTTTTGGCCATACTCAGGGCATGCAGAAGCACCTGGGCCGGGGATCAAACCTGAGCCACTGCAGTGACATTGCCAGTTCCTTAACCCACTGTGCCACAAGAGAACTCCAAGATTATGCTTCCTTTAGTTATCTTTAGTCCTTCTGTAAATTTCTTGTGTATATTCTATATGTATTGCCAAGAGTACTTTGCCTAGTAAAGATAAACCAATATAAAAGCATTTGGCCTTTGTCTATGAGCATTACACATATTAAAAAGTGCTAATAATGATTTTAAATTTAAATGTTTTATTTTTGTTATATAAAAATTTAGAATTTGTCATACACAAGTTTAGGATTTATTAATATTTTCTCTTAGGGTTTTTGTTATTCGCATTCTTTACCTTGCCTTACTTATAGGTGGTTATGTATGCACAAAAATTAAATCAACTCAGGATAGAGTTTGTGAACCACAATATTTTCAGTGGTGTGTAGATAGGGTGGCTGTGAATAAAACCAGACTGCAGACTTCTGCATTTTCATGAACCTAATACCAGGAAAGGTCACTCAGTAATGACTAGGCTTTGAGAACAGAATGCCATGTCTGTACTCAACTGTTTGGAAGTTTTTTTGGAAAGGATTGTAAGTAGTGGATCAGTTTATTATAGGCTGAGAGATGGCATTTATTGATATTCTGTTCTGTGCAAATCAGCTTGTCTTCCAGAAATAATTTTGGATGTTTATATAGTCCTTAACGTTTGATTTTAGACCTGAATCACTGTACCTAAGTGTTCACTAAATGTTTTATTTTTAGAAACACTTGATTTTTAAATTTTACAAATAGTACTGCATTGAGTATCCCTTAAATAATAGATAATGTCGTACTCTGGATATAATTGGAAAATATGTTCCCAGAAGTGGAATTTCTAAGTCATAAGTCATGTGTGTTTGAAATTTTGTGTAAAATTCCACTTGTCTTCCAAGTAATCATTTACAAGGTATTTTTCCTCCCTTGTTTTAATTAAAGTATAATTTATATGTAGCACATTTCACCCTCTTTTGTGTACAGTTCTATGAGTTTTTGACAAATGTACTTGCTCCTGGTGAGATAGTGCAGCCTGTCCATGTGTGCATAGGCCAGGAGCCAGGAGTGACCCTAGTGCTTGTGTGTGCACGGCACCCAGCCCAAGTTCTGCATCCCCAAGCAGCCCACTGTTACTCCTCCCTGAACTCTGATCTCTCCCTTTTTCACACTGTCTAGACTGTGTCATTCATGTAATCTTTCATGCTATTTTTGTTATTTGACTTTTAAAATTTTGGACTCCCTGAGCCCTGAGCTACTGATTGTGTTCTCTCTTGAGAACATAAAGCCTAGGTGTATAGAAGGCCTAGAAAAATTTTGTTTATTGCTCACGTAAATTTAAATGCTGAATCATGTAATAAAGGTGGGATGTTTCAAGTAACAAAGGGCAGAAAAATCACATCATGGACTCTCATGTGTTCCCTCATATCTGAAGAACTATTAACTATGATAGTGCCCCTGAAAATCATAGAGCTGGTAAGAGTTATGTAATTATGAAAGCAAATCTACCTAGCTTAGAATTAAAAAAAATTTTTTAGGATACAAAATCACACATAAAATGCAATAATTTATTCTACAGTGCTTCTCCATAAGGATTTGAAGGCCTCTGTTTTTTTTTTTTTTTTCTTTTTTGTTTACAGCTGCACCTGTAGCATATGGAAGTTTATGGTCTGTGGGTTGAATCAGAGCTACAGCTCCCGGCCACAGCCACAGCCACAGCCACACTGGATCCAAGCTACATCTGTAGCCTACACTGCAGCTTGTAGCAATGCTGGATCCTTAACCCTCTGAGCAAGGGCAGCAGTCAAAGCCACATTTTCATGGATGGTATGTCAGGTCCTTAACCCACAGAGCCACAATGGGAACTCTGAATTTGAAGTCCTTGAGGGAAGATCCTTGAGGTTCTTCTTCCAGGTAAAAGGAATGATTCTTAATAGCTTGGGGAGTAATACCAATTATCTGACAAAGACATTCTTTGTATTTAAAATATGTAACTAAATATTTATTAATGTAATAGATTTCATTATTAAGTATTAATTTCCTTTAACATTCTGTTTCTCTTGGTTATCTTCTGGGTGAGTGATTTACAGATTTATTTAGGCAATAGAACTCTTTCTTTCTTTCTTTTTTTTTTTTTGTCTTTTGTCCTTTTTTTTAGGGTGGCACCCATGGCATATGGAGGTTTCCAGGCTAGGGGTCTAATCGGAGCTGCAGCCACCGGCCTACGCCAGAACCACAGCAACACCAGATCCAAGCCGCGTCTGCAACCTACGCCACAGCTCACGGCAATACCAGATCCTTAACCCACTGAGCAAGGCCAGGGATCGAACCCACAACCTCATAGTTCCTAGTCAGATTTCATTTCTGCTGTGCCACAACGGGAACGCCCTCTTTCTTTCTTCCTCTTTTTTTTTTTTTTTTTAAAATGACTTTTATCTTTTCCATTATAGCTCGTTTACAGTGTTCTGTCAATTTTCTACTGTAAAGCAAGGTGACCCTGTCACACATGCATATATACATTCCTTTTCTTACATTATCATGCTCCATTGTAAGTGACTAGATATAGTTCCCAGTGCTATACAGCAGAATGTCATTGCTTATCCATTCCAAAGGCAATAGTTTGCATCTATTAACCTCCAATTCCCAGTTTATCCCCCCCCCACCCCGGGGCAACCACAAGTCTATTCTCCAAGTCCATGATTTTCTTTTCTATGGAAAGGTTCATTTTGTGCTGTGTATCAGATTCCAGATATAAGTAATATCATATAGTATTTGTCTTTCTGACTTATTTCACTCAGTATGCAAGTCTCTAGTTATATCTATGGTTGCTGCAAATGGCATTATTTTGCTCTTTTTTTATGGCTGAGTAGTATTCCATTTGTGTGTGTGTGTGTGTGTGTGTGTGTGTGTGTGTGTGTATAAATGTATTCTTAATCCATTCATCTGTCCATCTGCTGATGGACATTTAGGTTGTTTCCATGTCTTGGCTATTGTGAATAGTACTGCAGTGAACATGTGGGTGCATGTGTCTTTTTCAAGGAAAGTTTTGTCTGGATATATGCCCAAGAGTGGGATTGCTGGGTCATATGGTAGTTCTGTACTTAGTTTTCTAAGCTTCCTCCATACTATTTTCCATAGTGGTTGTACCAATTTACATTCCCACCAACAGTGTAGGAGGGTTCCCTTTTCTCTACACCCCCTCCAGCATTTGTTATTTGTGGACTTATTAATGATGGCCATTCTGACAGGTGTGAAGTGGTACCTCCTAGTGGTTTTGATTTGCATTTCTCTAATAATCAGTAATGTTGAGCATTTTTTCATGTGCTTGTTGGCCTTCTGTATACCTTCTTTGGAGAAATATCTAGTCAGGTCTTTTGCCTATTTTTCCATTAGGTTGTTGTTTTTTTTGCTGTTGAGTTGTATAAGTTGCTTGTATGTTTTAGAGATTAATCCCTTGCCAGTTGCTTCGTTTGGAACTATTTTCTTCCATTCCGTAGGTTGTCTTTTTTTTTTTTTTTTTTCCTCCTGTGTTTTCCTTTGCTGTACAAAAGCTTGTCAGTTTCATTAGGTCCCACTGGCTTATTTTTGTTTTTATTTCTGTTACCTTGGGAGACTGACCTGAGAAAACATGTGTAAGGTTGATGTCAGAGAATGTTTTGCCTATGTAGAACCCTTTCTTATTATAGAACATGACCTTAAATAAGAGAAGTCATATTGTGGGTGAGGTGGAGGAGAAGGCCCCATTGAGTCTTTTGAGGTACCCTATGGAACCTGAGGATTCAGAAAAGGCTACTGGTCAGTACTCCACATCTCTTATAATCTCATCTCTTCATTGCACAGTCAGAATTCCCAAACAGTCTTTGCAGTTAGAAGTTGCTTATGATGAAGTTCCTTTGTAACATGGTATAACTCAGGCGCATATGGAAGTTTCCAGGCCAGGGAACGAACCTATAGCAACCCCAGCTGCTGCAGAGACAACACCGGATTTGTAAGCCACTGCTCCACAGCGGGAACTCCTTGTGAAATTTATTTTTAAGTTTATATCTTGGTAGCTTTATCTGTAGGTATTCATCTTTACCAATGAAAAACACTATTTTTCATTATAAATGAAAGTAACTTTGGACTGTTATTTCAACTTAAAGCATTTGGTATATGCAAACTGTTTCTTTTCACTTGTGATCAGCAACCAACTAATAAACACAAGATTTAAAGACTCCTTTTTTTCTGATTAGAGTATTTTCTGAGGAGAAGGTGTAGGGTGGCAGAGAAATACACCAGAAGTTAAACCACACTTGTAAACCACAGACATTACCGTCACGGAAACTTTCATACACGGCCAGGACGTGTTTGCAGGGAAATTACAGAGTAGAAAACCCCGTATTCAAGAACAGATATTTACGACTTGATGCAGTCTGTGCTTACTACCCCTCTTGATACTCTTGAGTGGGTACGTGTAGACCAGTGGACAGATTCCAATTTGCATTGGCATGGGATTTAGAACTTGAATTAATATCCTAAGTAGGTGGAAGCATCAGCTCCATGCCAGAATATATTCCAGGCTTGCCTTCTTTGTGAATATGTCCTGATGAATCCTAAGACATTGTTGTAGCATTTGTCTTGCTGGTGAATATTTCTTTTTTGTGGATTTACAATTTTAAAATTCATCTGTGGTCACCCACCATCTAAAAAACTCTTGAGCTCTAGAAAGATGAGTGTGTAGCTTGCAAAGGAAGGTAAAGGTTTCTTTTGAGATTTCAAATCTTTATTGAGTTAGAATAAATTAACTAGAGAATTTTCCATAGAAAAAAATGTCATATGTAGTTGGTTTTGAATTATTTACCTGTGATGTAATACTGGAATTTTAAGAAAATTATTTATATAGTAAATTAAACTTTGTAGCTGTTGTAAAAGTATTATATAATTTAAGTATGTATTATATATATTATAATTATATTATAATTTAAATTATTGAACTAAAGTGACTTTGGATTCACAGTTTTGGATGAAATCTGTCTGTGCTATGTTTAGCTGAGTAAAGGAATAATAATGTATGTTCATACGTCATAGTGTTTTGAGATCAAGTGACACAAGTCTTGTAAAGCATTTAGCACAGCACCCTGGTGCTCAGTGTCAGCCATTGCAGTCACTTCTCCCCTGTCCACCACTGTCTACTGCTACTGATTAAGTAACTCTTGTCTGTATTGGGGAATTTAAGATGTATCTCTCTTTGAATGTTGAATAATTAAGTTAGTACACAGTCTCAAGCTACAGTACCTGCTTTTATTAAAACTTGAATTAGCTCATATGTAGTCATTACATTGAAAAATGTCAGTGTAGTGTGGAAATTATGTCAGTTCATCTGAGGCTTTTCTAAGCAGTTATTCTCACAGATGAAGAGCCTTTAAGAGAAAATAAAGATGGAAATTCTATAGTAGTGCCTTCATCCAGTGCCAGTAGTGGCCTCAAAATCCGTGGCACTTTTCACTGTGTTGAAACTATATGGGGCATTTTAGAGTTACAGGGGAATGGCTAAAAAAATATTTTCTCTAGTGTTTAAAAAAAAAAAACAACCCTGCACTCTAGATTTTATTTTTAATTTTGTTGAAACTGTACACAGTGAGTGACCCACATCTCAGTGGAAGAAGTATGAGTCCAGGGTTTAAGGAGATAAAGGATTGACTGACCTTTGTGCTTGGTGCAAATGTCAGTGGAGATTTAACTGTGTTGGTGTTTTTATGATGATTGCCACTTTTTTTTTTTTAAAGTGCTATCTATGGTTACCAAATTCATAGGTTTTAAAAGTCTTGTCCTATTTTTCCATAAATGTTACTATTTTAGGTATGTAGTTTTGCAGATTCTGTTTTCTATAGTGTGGTGGATGTTAACTTAAAAATAGTAGACTATAACAAGTAAGTCTAAGCAGGTATTGATTGCAACCATGTAAGAATATTCTTAACTCAGGGCAGTTTTGTCTTCCATGGGACATTAGACCATGTCTGTAGACATTTTTGGTTGTCACAGCTGGGGAAGGGGCAATGCTCCTGGCATCTAGTGAGTAGACACCATGGTTGCTGCTGGACATCCTGTAATGCACAGGACAGCTCCCACAACAAAGAACTTGATTCAAAATGTCAACAGTGTGGACTATTTACAGAGAAATCTTACTATAAAGGGGTTTTGGGACATAAGGAAACACTAAATGAATGGTAGTTACTATTTTACATAATTATAATATTTAAATTTTCAAAATGTGAATTATATGATCTGGTCTGTTACTCTGTTTTTGATACTATTTATTTTGTACAATGATGGTTTTTCTTTTCTTTTGTTTTCTTTTTAATTAGGGCCACATGTGTGGGAAATGCAAGTTCCCAGGCTAGGGGTTGAATCGAAGTTGCAGCTGCTGGCCTATGCCACAGCCATAGCTGCACCAGATCCAAGCTGCATTTGTGACCTACACCACAGCTCACGGCAACACCAGATCCTTAACCCCCTGAGCAAGGCCAGGGATTGAACCCGCATCCTCATGGATAGTTGGGTTTGATAACCACTGAGCACAACAGGAATTCCTGGGTTTCTTTTTCATATGTATAATTTTTATTGGACTATAGTTGACTTATAAAATTGTGGTAGTTTCATGTGTACATCATAGTAAATCAGTTATACATATATCCATTCCTTTTCAGATTATTTTCCCATATAGGTTATTACACAGTTTTGAGTAGATTTCCTTTTGCTATACAGTAGGTCCTTGTTACATATAGTATTGTGTATATGTTAATTCCAACCCCCTAATTTTCCCTCCCTATTGTCCCCACATTTCTCTTTCGGTAACCATAAGTTTGGTTGTGAAATCCATTGGGTCTGTTTCTGTTTTGTAAGTTCTTTTGTATAATTTATTAGATTCCACATAGTAGTGATCTCATATGATATTTATCTTTGTCTGACTTACTTCATTTAGTATGATAATTTCTAGGTCCATCCATGTTTCTGAAAATGACATTATTTCTTTCTTTTTATTTGGCTTTTTAGGGCTGTACCTGCGGCATATGGAGGCTCCCATGCTAGGAGTCTAATCGGAGCTATAGCTGCTGCAGCCATAGCCGCAGCAACTCAGGATCCAAGCTGTACCACAGCTCAGAGCAGCGCCAGATCCTTAACCCACTGAGCAAGGCCAGAGATCGAACCTGCAACCTCATGGTTCCTAGTCAGATTTGTTTCCACAGTGCCACAACGGGAACTCCCCCCCCGCCTTTTTTTTTTTTTTTAATGGTTGAATACTAGTCCATTTTATATATGTACCACATCTTTATCCAATCCTCTGTTAATGGACATTTAGGTTGCTTAATACAACATTGCTTACTATTAGTTACTATTAATTAGTTAATTGTTTATTGACTCTTCTTAATTAGTTAATTAATTACTATTAATTAGTTACTATTGCTGTGTATTGTAATCCAACCAGGTAATCCTTGCTTTTATTATTCCTTTAATAATATCTTTTGGAGTTCCCATCGTGGCGCAGTGGTTAAAGAATCCGACTAGGAACCATGAGGTTGCAGGTTCGATCCCTGCCCTTGCTCAGTGGGTTAACGATCCGGCATTGCCATGAGCTGTGGTGTAGGTCGCAGACGCGGCTTGGATCCTGCGTTGCTGTGGCTCTGGTGTAGGCTGGCAGCTACAGCTCTGATTTGACCCCTAGCCTGGGAACCTCCATATGCCGCCGGAGCAGCCCAAGAAATGGCAAAAAGACCAAAATAAATAAATTAATTAATTAAAAAAAAATCTTTTGATTTGTGGAGATTAATATTTGAATTTTTCATTGGCTTTCAAAACTAAATTTTGTTATATTCAACTTATTTAAAGTACTCCTGGAGTTCTCTTGTAGTGCAGTGTGTTAAGGATCCAGCATTGTCACTATAGCAGCTTGGATTGCTGCTGTGGTGTGAGTTCAGTTGCTGACACGGCGCAGGTTTGGCTAAAAATAAATACATATACACATACAGAAAGAAAGAAACTTGTTCAAAAATAATATCCTTAATATTTTAAAATCTTCTTTACTCTTCATTTACTCAAGTCATTTTATAGTCTCTGAAAAATTTATAATTTTATATAAAAATACTTCATTTCATTTCTTAGTATTTTATATTTTTGTTTCCACAATGCATGTGTTTGTTTGTTTTTTTGTTTGTTTTACATTTTCTGTTTACATCCTGTTTGCTTGGAATGTCATGAGTTTTATCCTTTTTTTTTTTTCCTTTTTCTTTTTTGCTATGCCCATGGCATGCAGAAGTTCCCAGGCTAGGGATACAACCCAAGCCACAGCAGTGACAACGCCTCTTTGCCTCCAAGGAACTCCTATATTTTCTTTTTTTGTTGTGCCTTTCTTGAAATTTCTTTTCTTTTCTTTTTTTTGTCTTTTTGCTATTTCTTGGGCCGCTCCCGTGGCATATGGAGATTCCCAGGCTAGGGGTCTGACCGGAGCCGTAGCCACCAGCCTACACCAGAGCCACAGCAATGCGGGATCCGAGCCACGTCTGCAACCTGCACCACAGCTCACGGCAATGCCGAATCGTCAACCCACTGAGCAAGGGCAGGGACCGAACCCGCAACCTCATGGTTCCTAGTCGGATTCGTTAACCACTGTGCCATGACGGGAACTCCTTGAAATTTCTTAAAATCTGTTTTTATTGAGATGTAATTGTCATATAACACTGTGTAAGTTTAATTTCTTGATTTGATACATTTATAGATTCCAATTTGATTACCACCGTAGCAGTAGCTAATATCTCTATCATGTCATGTAAGTGTCATTTCTTTTTTGTGATGGGAACGATTAAGATCTGATCTCTTATCAACTTTGAAGTTTATAGTAACATTGTGGTCTGTAATCACTATGCTGTACATTAGATCTCCAGAACTTAACTATTGCAAGTACGTATCCTTATAACATCTCCCCATTTTCCCCACCCTCCAGTCCCTGGTAACCACCATTCTACTTTGTTTTTATGAGTTTGGCATTTTAAGATTCTGTATGTAAGTGATATCATACAGTATTTGTGTCTAGTAACTTATTATTCTTTTGATGCATGACTTAAAACATTGCCCAGAACTTTCAGAACATTAATAAAAATGGTGATAAATGGCATCCTTATGTGTTTCTGAATTAAATATAATCTAAAAAGCATAGTACTCGGTTGGTTGTTGCAAAGAAAATGAATTGTGTTTAGAACAAAGAATGTTTCTTGTTGGCCACAAAAGGGTCTGTAGTATGACAGCTTCCTACAGCCTTAGTTCTTTAGTCTTTGGATGAAGAAGTATTTTGTCAATATTTTCTAGAGATCTTAAAATGTAGCTGAAGGGTTAAGGGTAACACATTTAAAATCATTACTGAATCTACATTTATTCAAAATTATGAAGAGAAACATATGAAGCAATTAATAGGATGCTGTATACAATCATATAATTAGTGGTTAAATACATTTTGTAGGAATTCACAGACTAGAAAGATCTTCATGGGCTAGTGTGGGACTAGAGGTGATTGGAATTGCCCGGATTATCATACACAGAGGAGGGAAGTGACATTTTGGCAATGGTTGGAATGAGCATGAGCAGAGCACAGAATTCATCTTGGTCCAGTCTCTGGCTCATACCACATTTCCCAAGACCATCCTACAGATTGCTGATAGCTTACTTGAGAATTTAGTTATAAAGACTCTAAATAAGTTTATTCAAGAGCTTCTTAACACTTTCCCCCTGTGAAGAAGTGATCAAACTGTGTCGTAAATGTAATTGTATGATGAATACAAAATGAGGAATTCTCTAGAGTGACTTTGAATAGAACATTTCTCTATTTATTCTTTTTTTGTTCTTGTTATTTTTGTTCTCATCCCATGGTATTGTCAGTTTTAAGCATTAGTGAAAATGTATTCAGGAGTGTTTTATTATTGTTGATAGCAAATTTATTTAGAATTCTTATACCGAGTTCTTTTTTTTTTTTTTTTTTTTTTGTCTTTTGCCATTTCTCGAGCCATTCCCGCAGCATATGGAGGTTCCCAGGCTAGGGGTCGAATTGGAGCTGTAGCCACTGGCCTTTGCCACAGCAATGCAGGATCCAAGCCGCGTCTTGAGACCCACACCACAGCTCACAGCAATGCCGGATCCTTAACCTACTGAGCAAGGCCGGGGAACGAACCCGCAACCTCACGGTTCCTAGTCGGATTCGTTAACCACTGCCCCACGACGGGAACTCCTTATACTGAGTTCTTAGTTTGAAAAGTGAGTATCAGTTTTACTCTTATGTTCTGGAGTAGGAGCTTAGTACTGAATAGCACCATCATTTTATCTTTTTTATTTAAAAATATAGATTTCAAATATAGATTTATTTTTACTCTACTATTATTTATTTCTTTTTTAAACCATTACTATTTATCTTACTTAAAATGTATTTCTTGAAGATATAGGGCTGTATAATTGTGTTATTTTCCTTTTAAAAATTTCATGAAGTTACAAGCTTTTGGGTTCGTAACTGATTTTTAAAAATGAACTAGTTGAATGTTGACTATCTTGGCTCAGCATGCATTGTAAGAAGAAACAGTGAAAAATGAAATCCTTTCAAACATTTTAGATGTGTTTGGACTAGTCTTTGCTCTGGTCTACTTCTACTTCTTTATGTTGGGACACAGCAGTTAACTTTTTGGTTTCCTACCTGCCTTTAAACAAAGAGCAGAAGCAGTCACTGACAGCAGTGACTGAGGAAACTGAAGGTAGGATGGTAGATTCTGCTCTCCCCGTCTGCTTTTGAGCCTTGATACCTGCTTGCTCCCATCCTAGGACTGACTACGTTAGAAGCCCATAGCCTGGGTTCATCAGTCCCTGGAGGACATTCATGCCTTTTGGTTCTTAGCAGAAATGCCACCTCCTGCATCACATTGTTCCCTAGCTAGACTGAAGTGATTTCTCGAATCTTAAGACTCTCACAACCATATCTATATGTCTCTATGACATCTGTTTCTTTCCATTCGTATCATGATTTTTTATGTGTAAGTTCTATCTTAGTTTGAGCATCTTGCAGCAGGAGTGCTTTTTTGTCTTTATATTCCTTAGCGTGAGACTTAGTGTGTCGCATGTACAGATATTCAGGAAATACATGTTAGTGACTAAATGAAGACATCATGTGGCCGACTTGGTTGTGTTATCATCAGTGTTCCCTTACAGAATGTTCTACGTCTGCTCTCTGAAAGAATGTACCCAAACCATGAACATTTACCTTATATTTTTAATGCTGTGGTGACCACAGTCATCAATTATATATGACAATGTATGTTCCTTGTGAGTAACAAGACTCCATTTCCTTTGTTTTCAAACAGGAGAATCAGATGAGAGAGAACAGTCCAAATTGGAAGTGAAAGTCTGGGACCCAAATAGCCCACTTACAGATCGACAGATTGACCAGTTTTTAGTTGTAGCACGGTGAGTATGGTGCTGTTGGGTCAGTAGATGTCTTTGCTTTTTATAGAAGAATTTATAGAACATTTATGCATTTTCCTTTCTTTATGTTCTACCTTTTTTCATTGGTTCTATTTTTCTAATTGTGTGAGAAAGCCTAATATATATTATATTAATTCCTAAATAATATGCTTTATTATCATTAGTTTCTGTTTTAAAAATGAAAACAGATTTATTAATTTTTACTCATTAAGAAATTAAAAATTGTCCTTGTAAAAATTTAAGCACAATGGAAAAGTATAAAGAAATTCAGGAGTTCTCTTGTGGCACAGCATGTTAAGGATCTGGCATTGTCACCGTAGCACCTTGGGTCATTGCTGGGGTGTGGTTTTGCTCCCTGGCCTGGGAACTTCCACATGCCATAGGTGTTCCCCTTCCCAAAAAAAAGAAGAAGAAGAAATTCAATGCCTAAACATCCATATCTTTAATTATAGCAGTAAGCTCCTTTGCTCTAGATAGGGAGCATTCAAGTGTCAATAATAACGTGTCCCTCTTATTGCAGCCACATGTGAGTAAGGTCTATTCCTAGGCAAAGGGCTGTCCTTCGAGAGTTCTAAGCCTGACTGTCTTGCTTACTTCCTGTAACACCCACTCCCCCTTTCCTTGAGAAAATGAATGAGACAGAAGTTTATTTTTATTTTTTCAATTATAAAAGTATATGATGATTATGGGGGAATTGCCGAACAGCAGAAAGTAAATGAGATCATGATAGTATTGTAAGAGCAGAAAAATTGGAAAAATGCTAAAAGTACAGTAGCAAGCCATTGATGAATGGATTGAGGTATACTTAGTAATGGAATATTAGTTTAAAACAATTTAATGAATTAGGGCTATATGTAACAAAGAGATAAATCTCAAAACCAATGTTGAGTGAGGATACATAAACATAAAAAAATTTACAATGGGAGTTCCCATTGTGGCTCAGTGGGTTAAGAACCCAACTGGTATCTATGAGGATGCGAGTTCAATCCCTAACCTCATTTGGTGGGTTAAGGATCCAGTGTTGCCACAAACTTTGGCATAGGTCACAGATGTGGCTTGGATTTGGCATGGCTACGGTGTGGCGTGGCTGGCAGCTGCAGCTCTGATTCAACTCCTGGCCTGGGAACTTCCATATGCTGCAGGTGTGGCCCTAAAAAACAAAAATTTACAATGTACAGGTATTATCTTATTTCATTAATGGGCTTATGTATGCATATGCATTTTATATATGTATGAGTTCTGTAATATGTATGAGGTCTCTAACAACATTTATATTTCTTAAAAGTACCAAACATGGCAAAATATTATTACTTATTTAATCAAGATATAATTGATTTTATAACATATTAGTTTTAGATGTATAACAGTGATTCAGTATTTTTGTAGCTTATACTCCATTTAAAGTTATTACAAAATAATAACTATATTTCCTTGTTTCAAACACGGCAAAATATTAGAATGATTACAAGGGTCTTTGTTAAATTCTCTAATTTTCTTTTTTTTTGTCTTTTTTACCTTTTCTAGGGCCACTTCCATGGCGTATGGAGGTTCCCAGGCTAGGAGTCTAATCGGAGCTGCAGCCACCGGCCTACGCCAGAGCCACAGCACCACGGGATCTCAGCCGCGTCTGCAACCTACACCACAGCTCACGGCAATGCCAGATCCTTAACCCACTGAGCAAGGCCAGGGATCGAACCCGCAACCTCATGGTTCCTAGTTGGATTCACTAACCACTGCGCCACGACGGGAATGCCTAAATTTCTCTAATTTTCTGTTGAAAGTAATATAAAGGGCAGAGGGGTCTTAGCCCCTCCTTGGATAACACTCTTCACAGTGCCAGTCACCATGGAAAGTCACACATCATACTGCCTAGCATTCAGACTCAGAGTCAACATACCTAGCCATTGAGTGATTAGATGAAGAGACTTGATGTACATTGTTGGAGAGGAGCCAGTCAGTGGAATAGATGAGACTTAAGATGTGGGAGTAGAAGTGAACCATTGGTAGATATTCTGGCCTAAGGATTCTAGACATGTTACCTGGATTTTGGATTTTTTTAGTAAACCTTGCAGCTTTAGATTTGATTTTCAAGTTTTTTCATTTTCCTGGTTGCCAAGGGCCCTATGTTTTCTTTTTCCTTCAAGCCAGCATATGAGGCAACAAGGAGATGCACCTTGAGTCTTTTTAAATTTTTATTTAAAGAAAAAAACCTAAATACAAATTAAGACCACAGTCAAGTACCACTGCACATCCCACCAGAATGGATAAAATAAGAAAACTTGAAGAAACATTGTAAATCAGGTGTACTTTATTTAAAAAACGAATAAATAAAAAATAGAAACTGACATGCCAAGTGTTGGTGAAGACATGGAACAACCAGCACTCTAATATCCTGCTGGTTGTAGTGCAGATGATACAGCTGTTTTGGAAGACTGTTTACTGCCATCTAATGCACACATCCCTTAAGTTTCACTTCTAAATATGTGTGCAGCAGAAATGTACACATCTGTGTGCCAAAAGATATGTATACAGATGACTACCCATGGTTGCCCCCAAATGGAAACAAATATCCATCAACATTAGAGTGGGGGTGGGAGTGAGACATCATACAGAATAATTCTCCATAGGAAGAAAGTGAACAGACACAGCTATAGCAGTTAGCATGAGTGAATCCACAAACATAAGTTTGAACAACAGAAACCAGACATGAAAAGAGTACATGGTGTGTGATTCTATGTAAGTTCTCAATTGACCAAAACTAATCTTTGGTGTTAGAATCTGGGATGGTGGTTCCCTTTGGGGGAAAGGGGGAAAACAGTGATAAGAAGGAACATAAGGAGTCTTCTGGTTGCTGTTTCTTGACCTGGATGCTGGTGACATGGATGCATTGACTTTGTGAGAACTAAGTAGCTGTACGATGCGTACTTTTTGCATGTGTGTTATATTTTAATTAAAACATTTAAAAAAACCCTCTTCCTTAGCTAACGTGTTTAAAATATAGACACCAGGGAGTTCCTGCTATGGTGTAGTGGTTTAAGAACCTGATTGCAGTGGTTCCAGTCAATGCAGAGGCACGGGTTTGTATCCTGGCCCAGCTCAGTGGGTTAAAGGATCTGGCATTGCCTCAGCTATGGCATAGGTCATAGTTGCAGCTCGAATTCAGTCCCTGGTCCAGGAACGTCCATATGCCAAGAGTATAGCCATAAAAAAAATAAAAAATAAAATATAATATAGACTGTGAGCAGCAAGTCTTTATTTCATGTTTTCTTTCTTTCTTTTTTTAAAATTTCTTTTTAGGGCTGCACCTGCAGCATATCAAAGTTCCCAGGCTAGGGGTGGAATCAGAGCTGCAGCTGCCGGCCTGTACAACAGCCACTCATGCTTTATTTCTTGAAGTTAGGGTCCTGTGTGTGTGGGAAGGCCTTCTAAACCATCAAACGAAAATCTTTGTTGTTGTAATATTTTTTAAATGGAAGTCTATTATATATTGACTCCTCAAAGGAAGAGGTTGCTCTAGTTGATTATATTTCAAGGGAAAAAAAAATACTACTGGAATGAAACAATTTGAGCTAAAACAGTGGTCAGAAATTGCTCTGCATTTATAATCAAACCCTGCATCTAATTGACTTCTTATTTTTTGAGTACCTTTGGATACCAAATTGTTTACTTCATGGCATTTCATTATAGATCTTTCCCTTCTTTATGCCACACAAGCCACTTTTTCTTTATAGTTAACCCATATGTATAGTAAAGTGGTTTGTCAGTTCTTAAATTATATAGAAAATATTTTTTATCTGATTATTTGTTTCTTAAACATCCAAGAATTTGACTTTTCCTTTATAATTGTTCATTTACTACCCATTTTTTTTGTCCACATATGGAAGTTCCTGGGCCAGGGATCAAATCCGAGCTGCAGCTGAAACCTATGCCGCAGCTGAGGCAATACTGGATTCTTATCCCACTGTATCACATTGGGAACTCCTTTTTTTGTTTGTTTTTAAAAGATTTTTTTAAAAGTGCCTTTATCTTTCCTCTCTGTTTTTATGATTTATCCAGTGCTGTTGGGACATTCGCTCGAGCCCTTGACTGCAGCAGTTCTGTAAGGCAGCCTAGCTTGCATATGAGTGCAGCTGCAGCTTCTCGAGACATCACCCTGGTAAGATACCTTTTGAAATCTGGGGGATATTTTTTCTTCTGCTACTTGTTTAATTTAAAAGCCAGTATAGCAATGTTGAAGACACGAGAGCTTTCTAGCTCTAAGCCCTGCTGACTGCTAGGTTGATTTGGCTTGGCTGATTGGTTTACTGGGGTGTCTCATTCCTAAGTTACCCACTCTGTGATCTGGGACAAGTAAGAATGACTGTTCATGGAGTGGGTACAAAATGGTAAAAAAATACTTGGGGGAAACAATTCATTCTGAGTGATCTGTTTTCACTTTTGTGCTTTTTTGGTATATTCCACCTATGTACTACTACTAGTTGTAGCTCACACATAATGCTTTACAGCTTTTTTAAGTGAAAATGACCATCTCTTGAAACCATTGTTATAGGAGTTACTCTCTTGTCATGTCATTATTCAATATCAATATTTAAACTTTTTGTATCTGTTCATTAGAAAAAGGTTCTGTTTTTTAAAATTATTTCCTGATGGTTGCTGTATTCTAAGAATATTTCCTTTTCCCCTTGGTGATCAAACGAGGCCTCCCATGTTCAGTGAAATTATACCGTTGATGCCTCCTGTGGCCGGGCATCAGGCTTGCCCCTTGCTTCTTTCTTTGCACTCTCCAGCAAAGTAGACCTGTAGGCTTTTGCCTGTTGAAATTTCTTATTGTATTTAATTGCCAGTCCCTTTGAGATGGGCATGGTAGGATGCTCATTTCAGAAGAAAACTGAGGTTTGGCAAGGCTTAAGTTGTTTGACTGACATTCTTTACATATAATAAAAGTTCCCATTTTATTTTCTGATGGAATGGAATACAATGATAGGTTTTATTGCTCTCTCATTATATTCCAGTTTGAAATGTTTTGTCACGATAATGTAAAACTTTCTATTGGAATGGCACAACAGATTTATTTCTTATAATGCTTTCTTGTATTTTTGTACAATTATAGATAGTAGTGAAAGCATTAATAGTCTGTAGCTATTAAAGAACCCCTTTCTCTGTCCTTTCTCCAAGACTAGAATGTTGTTTATAGGAGCAAGTTTTGTTCTCTCCGTTGGTTGATTAATATTTTATGTGGAAGTTTCGAGATTTCAAAATAGGTTTGTGTTTTGGTTGTTTGGGACTTTTAGAGTGCTTTTCTAACAGTGCAAGAATACATAATCAATTTATAACAACCTTAAATCCCATCAACAGATATTTACAAGGAGTCTAATCGCTACCTGTGTATTTTTTCCTATTCAAAATATTTTTCCCAGTTCTAAAATTAATGTATGCTTACTCGGAAGAAATTAAAAAATAAAGTATAGCATTAGCCAAAAAAATTTTTGTCTTCATTATCCAGAATAGAATATTTTTACTATTTTGTTATGTTTCCTTTCAGCCATTTTTTATGCATTGTAAACAATAATAATAGCAAATTACATAATAGTACAGAGGATAGTATAATTAAACTCCATGTAATGCCACCTAAAGCAAATGTTAATATTTTAATTCTTTGGGTTAAACAAGTATTCAACCGTTAATGTTGAGGTCTCTACTTTTCTCCCTTTAGTCCTATTCTCCATCCTCCATCTGTACCTCTGACCCCTTTGTCCCTGCCTTGAGGCAAGAAGCAGCGACTGTGACAATTTGCTGTATATCTAGTCTGTGTTTTTCTAGTTTTACTATGTTTTTATATATCCAAGACAGCATAAACATTGTTTTGCATATGTTTCAATTTACTCTGTAACATTTTGCCATTTGTTTATTAGTGAGATGTAGCCATGAAAATAAATATGCACCTAGTTAACTTTTTTTTTTTTGCTTTTTAGGGCTGTACCCATGGCATATGGAGACTCCCAGGCTAGGGGTCAAATCAAACTATAGCTGCCAGCCACAGCCACAGTCACAGCCATGCAGGATGCGAGCCACATTTGTGAACTACACCATAGCTCACAGCAACACCGGATCCTTAACCTGCTGAGAGAGGCCAGGGATTGAACCCACAACCTCATGGTTATTAGTCAGATTCATTTCCACTGCGCCACAGCAGGAACTCCCTTAGTTAATTCATTTTAACTACTTAGAGGTATTTATAGTGTTCTTTTATAGAATACTACACTACATTATTTACATGTTCTCTTATTGCGAGTGAACATCTGGAGTACTTTAAAAACATTTTCTTTTGCTGTTACCCATAATGCTGCATTGAAAATTCTAATGCATGTTCTTTGTAAGCATGTGTGTGAGCTTTCTAGGCTATATATAACTAGAAGTGGAATAATTACTCATAGTGATTCATAGGGCAGTGCTCATTTTCAGTTTGACCACATGCAGCCACATTATTCTGCACATCATGCTAGACATTTATAATCCTATAAGCAGTTAATGACTGTTCTCCTTTCTTCACCCATTTCCTTACATTGTCTTCAACACTCGGTATTTTCAGACTAATATTTTTTACTATCCTGATGCTACCTCATTTTAATTTGTATTGCATTGATTACTTAATGAGGCTAAGCATGTTTTCATATTGACTCTTCAGTCTTTTTCTCTTTGTTTTTTAATTTAATTTAATTTAATTTTTTGGCTGAACCTGTGTCATGCAGAAGTTCCCGGGCTAGGGATCAAACTTGTGCCACAGCAGAGACCCGAGTCACTGCATTGACAATGCCAAATTCTTAACCTGTTGTGCCACAAGAAAACTATATTTCTCTTTGTATTTTAGATTCATGTATCCTTTGCCCATTTTTCACTTGTACTATTATTCAGTTTTTTCTTTTTTTTTTTTCTTTTCCCACTGTACAGCAAGGGGGTCAGGTTATTCTTACATGTATACATTACAATTACATTTTTCCCCCACCCTTTCTTCTGTTGCAATATGAGTATCTAGACAAAGTTCTCAATGCTATTCAGCAGGATCTCCTTGTAAATCTATTCTAAGTTGTGTCTGATAAGCCCAAGCTCCCGATCCCTCCCACTCCCTCCCCCTCCCCCTCCCATCAGGCAGCCACAAGTCTCTTCTCCAAGTCCATGATTTTCTTTTCTAAGGAGATGTTCATTTGTGCTGGATATTAGATTCCAGTTATAAGTGATATCATATGGTATTTGTCTTTGTCTTTCTGGCTCATTTCACTCAGGATGAGATTCTCTAGTTCCATCCATGTTGCTGCAAATGGCATTATGTCATCCTTCTTTATGGCTGAGTAGTATTCCATTGTGTATATATACCACACCTTCCGAATCCAATCATCTGTCGATGGACATTTGGGTTGTTTCCATGTCTTGGCTATTGTGTATAGTGCTGCAATGAACATGCGGGTGCACGTGTCTCTTTTACGTAGAGTTTTGTCCGGATAGATGCCCAAGAGTGGGATTGCAGGGTCATATGGAAGTTCTATGTATAGATTTCTCAGGTATCTCCAAACTGTTCTCCATAGTGGCTGTACCAGTTGACATTCCCACCAACAGTGCAGGAGGGTTCCCTTTTCTCCACAGCCCCTCCAGCACTTGTTATTTGTGGATTTATTAATGATGGCCATTCTGACTGGTGTGAGGTGATATCTCATGGTAGTTTTGATTTGCATTTCTCTTATAACCAGCAATGTTGAGCATTTTTTCATGTGTTTGTTGGCCATCTGTATATCTTCTTTGGAGAAATGTCTATTCAGGTCTTTTGCCCATTTTTCCATTGATTGATTGGTTTTTTTGCTGTTGGGTTGTATAAGTTGTTTATATATTCTAGAGATTAAGCCCTTGTCAGTTGCATCATTTGAAACTATTTTCTCCCATTCTGTAAGTTGTCTTTTTGTTTTCTTTTGGGTTTCCTTTGCTGTGCAAAAGCTTTTCAGTTTGATGAGGTCCCATGGGTTTATTTTTGCTCTAATTTCGATTGCTTTGGGAGAGTGACCTGAGAAAATATTCATGATGTTGATGTCAGAGAGTGTTTTGCCTATGTTTTCTTCTAGGAGTTTGATGGTGTCCTGTCGTATATTTAAGTCTTTCAGCCATTTTGAGTTTATTTTTGTGCATGGTGTGAGGGTGTGTTCTAGTTTCATTGCTTTGCATGCAGCTGCCCAGGTTTCCCAGCAATGCTTGCTGAATAGACTTTCTTTTTCCCATTTTATGTTCTTGCCTCCCTTGTCAAAGATTAATTGACCATAGGTGTCAGGGTTATTCAGTTTTTTCTAATATTTTTAAAGCTTTATTCACATTTAGGACTATAAATATACCTGGATTTTATTTTTCAGGGTAGAGTAAGGTGGAGATCTAATTTTGATTTTTCTCCATATGGAAAATTAATTATCCCAACTCCTTTTATTGAATATGTTGTTTCCTTATTTTGTAATTCCCCTTCTACTTTATTTCACAGTCTTAGATATGCTTAGGGTTCTTTACTTTCTCTTTTTCCACATTAGCAGACATTTGGAAGTTCTTAGGCCAGGGATCTAACCCGTGCCAGTGCCAGACCCTTAACCCACTGAGCCACAGGGAATTCCTGCTTAGGATTCTTAATCTGTACTCTTCTGTTTCTTTGATCTATTTGTCCGTGGGAAACACCACCTTGTAATAAATTATGATAGCCGGTAAGACAATTCCTACATGTACTTTATTTTTATCACATTGTTGAAGTCATTTAAAACAGAGTTTTGTATTTTGCCTCCCCTCTACCCCATGTTTTCCTTAATAATATAAACTTTCTCATATCATTGTAAGAGTCTACAGGTTTTTCTAATGTTTCTTGATCTTGTCTTGTATAGATACACTGTTCCTTATGCAGCCAGTCTCTGTTGTGATTTAACACTGTTCTTATGAGATAATGCTTCCCAGGTCATAAAGGGGGATGTTATCCTGTAGTAGTGCAGCAAATTTCCTCTATACTGAGGAGCAAGAGCGGAAATCCTGAGTAATTTGCACAGCATTGTAAATCAACTATACTTGAATTTTAAAAAATTAAATACAAAAAAGAAAAAAAAAAAAAGAGTGGAAATCCTGTTCCGGAGATGGGACAGAGCTTTTGTGACAGTTGGGGCTGATTTGCCTGAAAATGGGTCTAACAGGTGAAGAGCAGATATGTGTGGGCTCTAGGTCGCAGCTAGAGTGACTCTCTGGTTCCCACTGCTGGTAACTGGAGGGACAGTGGAGGCATTTCTTTTGGGAAAAGGGCAGAGTTTAAAGATTCAATATTTGTTTCTGTCAGTGAAGGCCATCATAAAAGAGAGCATACAACCTATATACCTTAATTAGTTTAAATATCCTTTCGTGTGTGTCTTTGGTAATACTTGGCTATTATGCTCCTTCTAGGCAGATACTTTCATACCCTCCAGTGTTTTCATCTCTTGTTTTATTTCCTTTAGTATTAGCAATCTGTAGGTCACTTTTTTTTTTTCATACATGTACAAATTCTATTTTCTCACATTATCATGCTCCATCATAAGTGACTAGACACAGTTCCCAGTGCAGTCACTTTTTAATTATGTTAGTATCTTAAATAATTTATTATATTTATTATAGTTCTTTAAAGCAAAAGTATACTCAGACACTAGGAAATTATGTTCGTCTTGTTTATACAGCTGGTTTCAGAGACAGGATTTGGATCTTGACTCCTTCTGAAGAGTTCTTTCCATCAGGTTTCCTCTTCTGTTTTATTCGTGCTCAAATGGCTTGGGTTTAAATATCATTGTTGGCTGTCTTGGATCAGGCAGCACTGAAGAGCTTCTTTTGTCTGCAGGATTTGTGTGCCTTGGTTTCCTGCTCTGTCTCGTCGCAACTTTACTTGGACTCTTTCTATATGTTCTTGAGTTAAGATTATATTATTTTTGGTTGCATAAAATTGACATCTTTTAGAAGTCTTGAAAGCAGGAAGTCGTTGCCTTTTGTTGCTTAAGATGCCATGACCTACATGTTTATTTATTTACTTAATGCCTTTTTTTTTTTTTTTTTTTAATGGCTGCATTTGTGGCATATGGATGTTTTCAGTCCAGGGATTGAATCCAGGCTGCGGCTGTGGCAACACCAGATCCTTTAACCCACTCTACTGGGCTGGGGATTGAAGCCATGCCTCAACAGCAACCCAGGCCACTGCATTCAGATTCTTAGTGCCATAGCGGAAACTCCAGTGACCTACACCTATAAATCCTCTTTGCCCAGGGATATCATGCCTTCTTCTTTGATGTTAAAATATAAGATTTCAAGGCACTTCTATAAAAGCCTGGAGTGGTTAAAAATTAATAGTATGTCGATAATGAGTTTTGCAGATTGTCTTCAGAACATATGAAAGGCTAAGTTGTTTTGTGCCATTAAATGAAAATGGATTCATTCATCATTCAGTTGAATTTGGAGAGTCAGTTTCTTCTTTTTCTTTCAGTGTTTACAGGCCTATAAAGATGAGTTAGTACCTTTCTCTATCAGGTGAGCAGACCATGGATCTGGAGACCACAGAGAGGGCTGGGTTGTGGAACTGCTGGAACCTGGGTAGCCTGTTCTAGGTGATTCTCCTTGTGGCTTGCCCTGTGAAGACTGCATTTAGCTTTCAGCATTCCTGCTCTGACACATCTGTTTAAGGCAATGTATGCCACTTGTCAAATCACCAGTAATATTTTGGGAGCAGGTAATTAAGCTGCCTGCAGGATCGCTGGATCTAACTTCCTCATTTTGAGATCTGTTACAAACATACACTGGGCTATGAATTCAAAATGTTGCTAGTCTAAGACATGTAGTAAGATTTATAATTGTTAAAACATTGAAGCCAAGGTGGCTTCATAGATTTAACCCTTTTTTCACTAAAATGTAAAGTGTACTCTGTACGATACACATACACAACACAAAAAACCCAAAAAAACCAAAATCAGTTTACAGCAATCCTTACACCTACCCACCCCACCCCTGTCCCTTGTGGAAACAAAATTCCTTAGAACAAAGTAAACCCTGAGGTGCTTAAGTTGTTATTGGTGGATGTTGTAGCCTGTTACTTCCTGTTTGTGATTGGAGGGGTGGAGTGCATTGTTAGGGAGCTATTGCTGGAACAAAGCCTCCTTCTCAGAGGACAGGTGATTGTATAGGTACTGGATTTCACGTTTGCCTGGACTTTGAGGACCAAAACAAGTTGGAGGTTAGGATTTGAGGAAAAGCTTTTGGAGTTATTTGGGGCCTTGTATTAGAGATAATGTTTAAGTAACTCATGTAAGATTAGAAACTTAGGTTTCCTGATGCCAAGTGTAGTTCTGAGAGAGGTTAGTCTGTGTTGATTTAGTAGGGAGGAAACTGCATGCTGGAACATCTATAGTTTGTGTATTTTAGTTGATCTTTTAAAAATGTTTCTCTTATTTTTTCTGTCTCCTATCTTATATATATTTTAGTGGCTTTTAATTGCATTTAGGATAAAAACCCAGATCCTTAAAACAGCCCTTGGCAATAACCATTCTACTTTGCAGCTCTATGAATTTGACTACTCTAGGTGCATTATGTAAGTGGAGCCATATAAAATTTGCCCTTGACTGGCCACTTAGCTTAATGTCTTCAGGGTTCATCCATGTTGTAGCATATTAGTCAGCATTTCCTTCTTTTTTCTTTTTTTCCCTTTTCACGGCTGCACCTGTGGTATATGGAAGTTCCCAGGCTAGGGGTTGAATTGGAGCTGCAGCTGCCGGCCTATACCAGCCACAGCAGTGCCAGATCTGAGCCATATCTGTGACCTACACTGCAGTTGGGGGCAGTGCTGGATGTGTAACCCACTGAGCGAAGCCAGGGGTCAAATCCGCGTCGTCACTGATACTAGTTGGGTTCCTAACCAACTGAGCTACAATAGTAATTCCAGCATTTCCTTCCTTTTAAAGGCTGAATAATAATCCTTTATATGCGCATATCAGATTTTGTTTATCCATTCATTTGTTTATCCATTTCTATAGAAATTTGAGTTGCTTCTGCCTTTTCCTCTTGGTGAATAATCCTGCTTTGAACAGGTTTTACAAATGAATATACTTTTATGATTCTGTGATTTTTTTTTTTTTCTCCCTAGATTTATCGCTTAGGAGCTATATAGCCTTATATAAGTTATTGAATCTAGCTATGTCCAAGTTTCTTCATCTGTAAGGGAAAGTTATCTGCCCCGTTTCTGGAGGTTACGTATTGACAAGAAGAGGGTGTGCAGATATATCCCTTTAAGTTGGCTGGTGTATGTAGCCAACCACGTAGGGCTTGATGGAAATGCAGAGGCTCTCCAGAGCATGCCTTGGGGCTGTTTTCTGTGGGCTCCTGGGTTCTCTGAGGGGCATAGAGCTCACTGTGCCATTGGGTGTCTGGGTTGAGTGGATGGCAGCTAGTTTATTGCTATGTCACAAGTCTTTTTAAAATCCATCAATATCCCCGAAGAAATTTCATTCAGCAGTTGATGCACCTTCATTTAAAGTAATGCTCACAAATATTGGGCTCTTCTGATGCTGAGGTGTCATCCTCACTAGGAGAGAAAGCAAGTGTGCTTCAGTGTCCTTTTCCAGCCTCCAGAAAAATCTGTCTCTGAGTTACTCTATCAGCTTGAAGATTAAACGAGATAATACTTGCAAATCATTTAGAACAGTGTCTGAGACAACCTAAGAGCTCAATAAATATTAGTTGTCATTGTTGAGCTGATGATAACAATGATGCATCATTGTTGAGTTTCATTTACTTTCCCCTGATTTTCT
The DNA here is from genome assembly GCF_054392235.1 of Sus scrofa. Lineage (NCBI taxonomy): Eukaryota > Metazoa > Chordata > Mammalia > Artiodactyla > Suidae > Sus > Sus scrofa. The sequence goes on along the minus strand of NC_139385.1, from coordinate 109,860,206 downwards.
TCTAGTATTATTGATCCTCTAAAAGGGGTTTTAGCATGCCATATTTACTGTCATTGTAGTAGTTTATCAGGTTTGAATATGGTCATTATGCTGTGATTAACCATACATTTCAGTATATTGTTACAAGGAAATCACTATACAGTTTAAAATCTTCTCCTTAAAACAAGCTGTAATTTTTACAATAAAGTTTTTCACATCAGGATACTTACAAAAAATAATGAACTTGTTTTACTGATAAGAGAAAGTTGATTTAAACCATTAATAGTTTTATTCTTCAGATAGTTTTTGTGACAGTGCTAGTTGTTAAATAACCATATACTTCATTCTCTTTATTTGTGAGTCCAGTTCAAATCATATGCTTCATTTAAGGCTTTGAGGGTACTGGGAATTGAGTATGAATTGGAAATAATAGTCATTACATCATTTAAAGAAATTATAATCAACAGAATATATAAATCTTTTGATTAATATTTTAGGCATCAACAGATATCAAAAATCTGGTCTTTAAAATGAATATACAATGATAATTCAATTGATAATACAATTGAGAATACAATTGAGCATTCATGTGATTTTTTTTTTTTTTTTTTTTTTTTTTTAAGAAAACTCAGTTTGCTAAAACTTTTGAGTACTATCCCTGTTTCTAAGACTGTAAAATTAGAATTTGAACTAGTGGACTGCCACTGCAATAAAAAATAATGAAACATGAAAATTTTCCTTCCTTCTAAAATACAACTTTAAGGCAAAAATATTCCACATTAGGCATACTTCCTTTTTGTGTATCTATTGCAGATAAGAATTTTTTTTTTTTCAGAGCCACACCCACAGCATATGGAAGTTCCCAGGCTAGGGGTCCAATCGGATCCAAGCCGCGTCTGTGACCTACACCATAGCTCAAGGCAACGCTGGATCCTTAACCCATTGAGTGAGGCCAGGGATTGAACCTGCAACCTCATGGTTCCCAGTCGGATTCGTTCCTGCTGCACCACGACGGGAACTTCTATTGCAGATAAGAATTTCAAAATGATGTTAACTTAACCGTAGAGATAGTGCGAACTGTCCTAGGAGAATTGTTTGTATGTGTTAACGTCTGTTTATCCATGGTTTCTTTTAAATTTGAGCTTAAATTTGTTTTTGTTTTTTTGTTGGGGCTATACATCGCCTTTTACTTAACTTTTTATCCCATGCTTGTGACACTAATAGAAGAACTAGAAAATCACTGTAGAATTGAACTATGGAGAAATATAATGAAATTTGTTTTAACTTCTTAATCTAGGGTTAATAGTGAAGAGATTTGGATTTACAAGTGTAAGTTAATGAAGGCTTGTGGTTATAATTTCTTAAAACTTGTAATTTTTGTATTTTGAAATGATACAAAAATAGCATTAAGACTTCTTATATTCTCTTCACCCAGATTCCTCAAATATTAGCATTTACTACATTTCCTTTATCATTCCTTCTCGATACACATTATTTCTAAACAGTTTGAGAGTAAGTTACAGAATGGAAGTCTCTCTCTCTCTCTCTCTTTTTTTTTTTTTTTCGTTTTTCTTTTTAGGCTGCAACTGCAGCATGTTCAAGTTCCCAGGCTAGGGGTTGAATTGGAGCTGCAGCTGCTGGCCTTTGCCACAGCCACAGCAACGCCAGATCCAAGCTGCACTTGCAACTTGCAAAGCAGCTTGTGGCAATGCCAGATCCTTAACCCACTGAGCGAGACCAGGAATCGAACCTGCATGCTCCCGGATGTATTTGAGGAGGAGGAGAAGGTATTCCTAAAAGAACAGGAAATTTTCTTATGTACCCACAAGACAGTTGTCACATTCCGGAAATGAACATAGCTGTAGTACTATTATCTAATCTAGAGGCTTTAGTCAAGTTTGTCAGTTGTCTTAGCAGTGTCCTTTATAAGAAGGGAAAAACAGAACCTCCATATGCCACGGGTGCAGCCCTAAAAGGTCAAAAGACAAAAAATAATAATAATAATAATAGAAAAACATTTTTTTCCTCATCAAAGATCTGCTAGAGAGTCACTTACTGCATCTAGTTGTTATTTCTCTTTAATTTCCTTCAGTCCCGAACAGTTCTTTGTTGTTTCCATCTTTTGTGATCATGGCATTTTGAAGAGTATAGGCCATTTCTTTATAGAATGTCCCTCCACTGGGTTATGGTTATAATTTGATTAATAATTAGAACAAGTTTTTATTAATACTTAAGTCTTTTTTAGTAATGTCAGGAGATTTTCCATTTTTCCTTAGTTTAAAATTTTTTTCTTTTTCTTCTTTGTTTTAAATTGAAATTAAGTTGATTTACAATGCTGTGTTAATTTCTACTATACAGTAAAGTGATTCAGTTTTTTATACACACACACACACACACACACCCATTCTTTTTTTTTTTTTTTTTTTTGGCCGCACTTGTGGCATATGGAAATTTCAGGCCAGGGATTGAAACTGAGCTGCAGCTGTGGCAACACTGGATCCTCAAGCTGCTGTGTCACAGCAGGAACTCTCTATACATTTCTTTTTTTAATTCCTTTCCATCATGATTTATCATAGGACCTGTGCTATATAGAAAGACCTTGTTGCATATCCAGGTTTTCAAATTTAGCAGCATAGTCTTTCATAGTATTTTGGGTGGGGGACTCCCACAGCATGTGGAAGTTCCCAGGCCAGGGATCAAACCAAACCTGTGTCACAGCAGTAAGTAACCCAAGCCACTGCAGTGACAACACCGGATCCTTAACCCTGTGGAAAACTCCTCATAGTTATTTTTAATTAAAAAAATGTTCTATGTCTGTAAGACAAAAGCTTTTTATTTCTGTTTTTATGCATCATTTCTCTCTCTCTCTCTCTTTTTTTTTTTTTTTTTGGTAGTTTTGCCAGAAATTTCTCTTGTAGTATCTAAAAAGAATGAGATTTTAGTTTAGTTGATTTTCCTTATTGTATGTTTGTTTTCTTTTTTTTTTTTTTTCTTTTCTTTTTTTGTCTTTTTGTCTTTTTGCCTTTTCTTGGGCCGCTCCCGTGGCATATGGAGGTTCCCAGGCTAGGGGTCTAATTGGAGCTGTAGCCGCCAGCCTACGCCACAGCCACAGCAACGCAGGATCCGAGCCGCGTCTGCAACCTACACCACAGTTCATGGCAACGCTGGATCGTTAACCCACTGAGCAAGGGCAGGGATCGAACCCACCACCTCATGATTCCTAGTCGGATTTCTTAACCACTGCGCCACGACGGGAACTCCTGTATGTTTGTTTTCTATTTAATTTATTTATGCTCTTTATTATTTTCTTCCTTCTAATTTCTTTGGCTTTACCCTGATATTCCTTTCCCAGCTTTGTAAGACCAGTTTTTGGCCCATTAATTTCATTTATCTACTTCTCTATTATTAGTAATTACAATTATAAATGTCCTGAAAAATAATTGTATGTGTGTACATATATGTATGTAAGACTGGATCACTTTGTTATACAGCAGAAATTGACAGAACATTGTAAATCAACTATAATTTTAAAAATGTTTTTAAAAGGTTTTAAATGTCCCTCTATATCTTATATATTTTATTTTATTTTTTCACTTTATTTTTGAATTACTTGTTTTTATGGCCACACCCATGGTCTCATAGATTTTAATGTACAGTATTTTCATTATTATTTGGTTCTTGTTATTTCCTAATTTGCTTTAAAATTTTGCATTTATCTGGGAGTTAGTTTCCAAGGAAATGAGTTCATGTTTGGAGGTTGTGGTCAGAGACCATCTATAATACCAGTTATTTTAATACGTTGTGATTTCCTTTAAAAGGGCCTGGAATATAATCCTCCCAAGGATTTTGCGCACAGGTCTTAGCCACTTTCACCTCAGCTTAATAGGAAGCAAACTTTGCTTTTGGTCTGTTCTCTCTTGTAGCATAGAAAATAACCTCAGAGTAAAAGCTGGGTGTGCAGGCTCACCTCTCATACTTCTTCTTCCTGAAGTATCTTAGCCTCTCCTTGCCTACATTACCTGTTCTCCAGTGTCCTTGCAGAGGTGTATTCTATATATGTCTGGTTTGTGTCTAGAATTGCAGCCGGGGGGAGGAACCCACAGTTATATTCATGATAAGATATATAATATTATTATATCATAATTATATATAATATATAACATAAATATGCAAAATTATAATAATTATATAATATATATAATAGAATATATATTATATTCATGATAAGAGGGCCATGGGGTTATCTGATATTAGGACTGCCTCCCCTGTAGCTTGCTGGTGGTAATAATCAGACGCTATGAGTACACATAAGAACACGGGTCTGGGTATTTTATAGGTTGATTTGAGTGAAGGACCAGTAAATCTTAACAAATTTGATTAGGAATGTGGGATTTTGCTTGGGGTACTATGCATTGAAGCAAAAATCGACAGTGGATGGCATACTTATTTTATATAAACTTTTTTTTGCCTTGATCATGGTTTGAGATTTACTTATGAGAATTTAAATTTCTGCTTGAGAAAACATACACTCATTAATTTAATTTAATTTTTTTGTCTTTTTGCTATTTCTTTAGGCCACTCCCACGGCATATGGAGGTTCCCAGGCTAGGGGTCCAATCGGAGCTGTAGCCACTGGCCTACGCCAGGGCCACAGCAGCCAGAGCCACAGCAACGCGGGATCTGAGCCGTGTCTGCAACCTACACCACAGCTCACGGCAACACCAGATCGTTAACCCACTGAGCAAGGGCAGGGACCAAACCCGCAACCTCATGGTTCCTAGTCGGATTCGTTAACCACCGCGCCACCACGGGAACTCCACACTCATTAATTTTAAAATAGATTTGTTGTTCCGAATGCTATAATTTGTGCTGGAGTTATACATATAAAGTTTTTATAGAATTCTGAGCAGGTCAGTAGTAGTGAGTATTTGTGCATATCAGTTAGCCATTGCCAAAATAATGTTACATCTTAAAGGTCGGGTCCAAGGAAACAGATTCTGAGGTGGAGATTTACATGCTGGAAATTTACTAGAGAGTATCCTTGGGATCAACACCAGTGGAAGGGAAGGGAAGGAGGCAGGATTGAACAGAGGGAGAAGGGGGCTGTGACACTGTGTGAACAAAGGCCTCAGCCTTTACATTCATGCATCGTCGGATGCAAGCTGCCCCCAAAAGAGGGCGTGACCTTGGGGGATGAATCTTTCTTAAATTGAGGACAGTCTAGAGAGGAGCAACAGCTGAAGGCTGTTCTAGCACTGGGTGAATAAGCTTGTAATTCTCAAAAAGGAAAACATAGTATCTGTTATACTGCCCAGAATTTCATTGGCTTATAACAACAAGCATTAATTTCTATAGATTGTCTAGGGTTCTGTTGAACTATACTGGCCTGATTTAGGGGTGAAGCTGCAGGTTGGGTCCAAATCTCGTCTGTTTCTCTCTTGTCTTCTGTTGACAAAAGTCAATAGCACAAGTCCAGATGCACAAAATAATGTCCAGGCTCTGTAATGTCACACATCCAGTTGGCCACCCGAGTCACATGGCCAGTCACAATCTCTACGGAGCGGAAGAATACTCTCCCTCAGAAGTCCCGGGGAGGGAGTGAACACTTGCCGAACAATAGTCTAGTTCACCATAGTGTAATTCTGCTTAATGAACAAAAGATGAGAAGTCCACTGCCAAGATTTCATTGTCAGTCTTTCTCCTAAAATATTTCTGTTTGTCATCTCCATCTGTTTTGATGAGATGAAATGTGACAACACCTTCACCACTATTTGGCAGAAGGAACAGTTTGTGCTGAGTTCTTATGATTTTAAAAATTTAGATTTGAATGGATCTTGTGTGTATCTGTATTTCTATTGAAAAGATAATATCTTTGCAAAGTATCTGGAGACTTTCATTTTCAAGTTCTTTATCTTATTTTAAATTGAGGTATACCTATAGTAGGTGCACAGCTTTAAAATTTTTACGTTCATATAAACCACTGCTCAGACCTAGATGACAAACAAGATTCCCTCATCTTCCTTCGCAGTCAATGATACCCCCTTCTGAGGCAGTCATTATTTCTGACTTCTCTTATCATAAATTGTTACTTTTCTCAAAATTCATATAAAAATTCATGTTATATGTCTAGCTCTTTGAGGCTTTAATCTTAACTGATAAATAGTAAGTTGTTGGTTATAGGTCAGACTCCTATGTCTTTTCTTAGCCTATTTCTGTGAATTTCCACTGGAGTCTTTCTGTTTTAGAAAGTATATTTTGTGTTTTACTTATGTAGCTTTTTGCAGTAGGATTGGACTGTACAAAAGTTTCTTCAGAAGAATCTTCTATGTGTATTAGAGAGATGGAGTTAATACAGACTCCTTGCAAATAATGTGATCCTCTTTTGTGAAGGTGGTCATTGATTTTTAACAGAATTATTCCTTAGGCATTCCACAATGCCTGTGTCTAATGGGATTTTTATTTTCTACACATACTAATCATTACTGCACTCTCCTCTAGGCTGTGGTAGTAAATGTGGGCTTTGGAGGTTTCATAGCCTGCACTCAGCCTAAGTCTGACCCATTCTTTCCATCTGATTTGTGACAGAACGCAGGAGTTAGTCTTCCAAAAGCAAATGCTTATTATTTCAGTGTTCAGCAACACAAACATACTCTGTAAAGAACAGAACTTTGAGGGAGTTCCCTGGTGGCTCAGCAGGTTAAAGTTCCAGCATTTTCACTGCTGTGGCTCAGATTGGATCCCTGGCCCCAGAATGTCTGCATGCCGCAGGTGCAGCCAGAAACAAACAAACAAACAACCACAACAGAACCTTTATTTATTTTTTTCCATTTTTGTCTACACCCACAGCGTATGGAAGTTCCTGGACCAGGGGTCACATCCAAGCCACAACTGCAACTACATCACTATTGAAGCAACACCTGATCCTTAACCCACTGTGCCAGGCCAGGGATCAAACCGGCGCCACCACATCAACGCCATATCATTAATCCATTGCACCACAACAGAACTCCAATAACAGAACCTTTAAAACAACCTGATCACTTTGGATTTTGGTCACAGTCACTTAATGAAGCCTGGGATACTACTTTGGTACTTTGAAGCCTTGTTAGTTAAAGCCCATCATCATTTTAAAAAGTGCCTGTAAGACATTTTTATTCATATAACATGAACAAAAGACTGAAAATCCATTCACACGTTGAGTGGTTGGTATAATATCCGCTGAGAGAAAGCTCATTTAAACTTGTGATTTTTGATTTCAGAGCACATCTGCTAATTATAAAAATTACTTGTACCTCCTGAACAATCTCAGCAGCACAGTAAATTTGTATAATTGTTGATTTAGAATATCATTTAATTTTTTTAAGTTATCCACTATAATTTTAGGAGTTTTAAAAATAGTCATTTATGGAAATATATTTATTAATTGAAGGGATCCCTAAGTGCTGTTGATCTTTACATTTTCATAGATCAGTTATCTAAATAGTTATTTAGTTTCAGGGATGATGGCGTAAGAGTGTATGACAGTGTACATACAGCTTAAACCGCTGAACCTGTGAAGTGAGAGGTTAGCTAGAAAAGCGAAATTTAGTTGATTCTGAAGTTTGTAGAGCACAAGGGAAGAATAAAGATCAATTCTAACATTTTTGTGACCTTTGCTGCAGAAGAGTAAGAAGAAATTCACTTGAAAGTTGAAGTTATTCGTCCATGATTGTGACACATACAGCAAGAGACTACATGTGATCAGTGTAGTCCTAGCTGTGATTATAATTAAGAAATTGATTATGAAATTAGTTTGCTTTTGTTTTATGGAATCCAGTGATTTATTTTAGGTGAGGTGTCAACCCTTGTTAAAGCCGTTAGTGAGTTACTGTTAATAAACTTGTCCCAAACCCTGCTTTTAGCTCTGTCAACAAATTCATATTCTGTACCCTTATTCGGCATCTTAATGTATCACAGTGTAAATATTTTAATATGTATTTTAGCTAATAAATTTTTCTCTCTAATAGAGTTTAGCTGATATCAGAGCTTATTTTATGCTTTTGTACCTGTAGGGAACTGTCCTCTGTCCCTATCAGATATTTAGGGATAGCTTTTAAGCTAAATTTTTAAGCAACATTCTGTCACATAGATGGGACTCTAACCTCATTTATGAAATTTTAATAATTGTTAAAAGATACTTTGTGTAAAAGGTGTAAGACTTCACATGTTAGGAAATTTAAACAGAACTAATTCTCACTTGGCAAAATTTTCCCATCAACCAAAGTTGCCTCACACCAGATACTTACCCCAACACAGAGCTGGCCATCCTGTTTTGCAGGTTTCCTGCTACACATGCAAATGTGCATGCATATTATGAATGGATTTTTTAAAAAATAAGCTAGATCCAAGGTACTTTGTAAAAAGCCAGTTATATTATCCTAATCTATCTTTCCCCCTTTCAAATTACTCTTCGTATCACTCGCCCTTAAAATATTTATGTACCCCCACTGGCCTAGCCTATTCCAAGCAAGCCTAGTCATCTATTCTTGGTCTTAGAAAATTTAAGGCAAGTTACTATTTTTATGTGAATATGTAGTTTTGTTTTTTTTGTTATGTTTAGCATGGATGTGTAATTTTGTCTTAATCATCATTCTCAGTTTCATTGTTTTCTCATCTCTCCTTAGTGTATAATTCTCTTAATCCAACATAAGAATATTTTTTTTCTTACTCTTTGATATGTACTCATATTTTCCCCTTGTTAAGGAAGGCTATGCCAACCTTGTACAATAGCTGAAGTGAAGTAACTCTGGCTTTTTTTTTTTTTTTTTTTTGGTCTTTTTAGGGCCGCACCCATGGCATATGGAAGTTCCTAGATTAAGGGTTGAATCAGAACCATAGCCACTAGCCTATGCCACAGCCATAGCAACTCGGGATCCAAGCTGCATCCTCAACCTGTGCCACAACTTGTGGCAATGCTGAATCTTTAACCCACTGAGCAGGGCCAGGGATCAAACCCCACATCCTCATGGATACTAGTTGGGTTCTTAAAATGCCGAGCCACAACGGGAACTCTGAATCTGATATTTTTAATCAAAAGGATAGTAAAACTTACTGGATTCTAATTTTAATAGCTGGAGGTCTTAGGTCTTCATGGCTGGGTTGCTATAACAAATAAATGCATTTTAAAAAATGGACACCTTGTTTCCTGGTGGCTCATTGTGTTAAGGACCCGGCATTGTCACTGCTGTGCCTCAGGTTGCTGCTGTAACATGGGTTGGATCCTTCGCCTGGGAAGTTTTGCATGCTGCAGGCATGGCAAAAACAAACAAAAAACACCCAAAAGACCTTAAAAGGTACAGATCAACATATTCCTAAAAGCAATAAATGGTATTTTAAGTAATTAAGTAATTTGTTTAATTTTTTTCTTTTTTGTCTTTTGTCCTTTTTAGGGCCGCACCCAAGGCATATGGAAGTTCCCAGGCTAGGGGTCCAGTCGGAGCTGTTGCTGCCGGCCTAGGCCACAGCCACAGCAACACCAGATCCAAGCCGCATCTGCAACCTACACCACAACTCACGGCAATGCTGGATCCTTAACCCACGGAGCAAGGCCAGGGATCGAACCCATAATCTCATGGTTCCTAGTTGGATTCATTTTCTCTATGCCATGATGGGAACTCCCTAATTTTTTTCTTAATTGTGTTACCTAAAATCAAATACTAAGTATATCGCTAATTTAGTGCATTATGCATTTTAGTATTTCTGTTCTTAAATAATTTAGCAAGTTTGCATTTCTGGCTGATCTTTTCTCTCCTCTTTTTTTGTAGTTTCATGCTATGGATACGTTGTATAGGCACAGCTATGATTTAAGCAGTGCAATTAGTGTCTTAGTACCACTTGGGGGACCTGTTTTATGCAGAGATGAAATGGAAGAATGGTCAGCCTCTGAAGCTAGTTTATTTGAAGAGGCACTGGAAAAATATGGCAAAGACTTCAATGACATACGTCAAGATTTTGTAAGTAGAAAATTGTGAATTAAATAAAGTGTTGGGGTGGGAATATTTTGTCTGTTTTAAAAATTTAGTAAAGCTTACACTATTCGTCTAGCAAGCCTGTGACTTAGTAATTTTTATCTGCTCAACATAGAATGAAGGCCAGTCTTGTGGAGGGAGACATTGACATTTGTCCTGAGAAGTAATTGTGAGTAAGACCCAGGGTCAGGAGGCCCTGAGTTCTTGCCGTAAACCCTGGCAGTATGAGTTGCCTCTCTCTGAGTTCCAAGTTTAAAATGTGCTCAGCTTTTCTAACCACTTGCACTAAATATTTCTGATCTCTGCTTTTTAAGCTTATTATTCTCCTTTAGACCTTCAGGATTTTTCTAGTTATCTTACTAATCTTTGAGCCTGAATTGATGCAGACCTCTAATATAGAAACGACCTGTACCAAGCAGAGTAGGAGAATTTGCTTTATGGGTTTTCAGTCTTTGACTCTTCTTGATGATATGCAGGACCTTACTTGCATTTTTTTTTTTGTCTTTTTGCCTTTTCTTGGGCCGCTCCCTGGGCATATGGAGGTTCCCAGGCTAGGGGTCTAATCAGAGCTGTAGCCGCCGGCCTACACCAGAGCCACAGCAATGTGGGATCCGAGCCGCGTCTGCAACCTACACCACAGCTCACGGCAACGCCGGATCATTAACCCACTGAGCAAGGGCGGGGACCGAACCCAAAACCTCCTGGTTCCTAGTCGGATTCGTTAACCACTGCGCCACGACGGGAACTCCCCTTACTTGCATTTTAAATACTAGGTCATCATGTCTACTATTATATGCTTCCTTTGTATATATGGAGTCACTCTCCGTAATTAAGCTTACAATCTCTTTGAAATGAGAAAAAATTTCTATTTGAGAAGTAGCTTTCTAGAGCTGCCATTGCTATAAGAAATTATGAAAATAGACTCTTTACAGACTATGAAGTATTTAATGTGAGCTAATATCCTGCCTTTTATGTTGTTGCATCTTTTTTGAATTTTTTTCTGAAGGAAAATTTTACTTTTTTTTTTTTTTTTTTTTTGGTCTTTTTGCCTTTTCTAAGGTCTCTCCCATGGCATATGGAAGTTCCCAGGCTAAGGGTCTAATAGGACCTATAGCCACCGGCCTACGCCACAGCCATTGCTATGCCAGATCTGAGCTGCGTCTTCTATCTACACCACAGCTCATGGCAACGCTGCATCCCCAACTCACTGAGTGAGGCCGGGGATCAAACCCGCAACCTCATGGTTCCTGGTTGGATTTGTTAACCACTGAGCCACAACGGGAACTCCGAAAATTTTACTTATTAATACGTGTTGATATATTAAATCCCAAACATGATAATTAAAGCTATTAGTGTCACTGGCATTTGTTCTGGCAAAACGTCACTCATATCCAGATTGTTATATTTCATGGTGTCAATTTATAAGACATGCAGTTGAGAATTTAAAATGCATTGGTAGCATTTAGCTTCAGGTGGTCAGAATAACAAGCAGCAGCACAGTGTTATTAATATAGTGTAGCTGCACCACTAAATAGAAACTGCAAAAACACAACCCTCTAAAAATCAAAGTCTGTAGGTCTGATAAACCAGTAGAAGGTGAGAAATACTAAGGTGATACTACTTTTCCCTGCACTGAGTGTGACATGCTCATTTTATGTTCCAGTAATCATTTCGACTTGGTTCAATTCAACAAATGTTTATTAAGCACCTGCAACATACCAGGCCCTTAGGTTTGCACTCGGCATGCAACAGAAGTTTAATGTGTCCTTATTTCAGGGAATGAATTCATAATCAAGATCAAGAGATTGAAAGATATTCTCTCAAGTAAAATATAATGTAATTATTTCTGTCAGTAATAAGAACAAGTTTTATGGAGGCGGTGGGAAGGGAACTATTAGTTGTGCTGATTAAACCAGGATTGTCTTCACAGAGTTAACTGGCATTGCAGCTGGACCTTTGATGGCAAAGGGAGAGAGCAGCAAATTGACCGGTATACACTGAGGTGTGGATCTTGTACACAGCACTCTGGGCACCTAATAAAGGACTAGGAAAAGCTGCACAGTAGCTTGGTAGTAGCTGGCATTCATAGGAGGTAAAATAACTGCAGATATTGGTATACCAGCAGTAATGCTGTAGGATTATGATCTAACACAATTCTTAGTAATTTGTAGCACAACGTATATTAGTTTTTTCTGAAGTTGTTTAGAGGGCTTGTCGATGAGCCAATCCACATTAGGTTTTTTGTGCTTTGAAGATTGGAATTCGTCATTAGTGTCAAAAAGCTTAAAGAAGATAGAACATCAAGAGCCTAACTATTCCAAGGGTTTGTGTTTTTAAACTTTGGGTTTGGGGTGTTTTTAAACTTACATTTCCCCTCCTCCACCCATTGGTGAAAAGCAAGTACACAAAAAAGTGTTCAGCATCACTAATCATCAGGGAAATCCAAATCAAAATTCAGTGAGACATTGCCTGATACCTGTTAGGATGGCTATTATTTTTTTAAAATGTTGTTAAGAGTTAGCGTTAATTCTTCTTTAAATCTTTGGTGAAGCCATCTGGTCCTGGGCTTTTCTTTGTTAGAAGGTTTTTGATTACTGATTCAGTATTCTACTCATATTTTCTGTTTCTTCATGATTCAGTCTGGATAGGTTGTTTATTGGAATTTATCCATTTATTTCTAGATTATCCAATTTGTTGGTGTTTAATTGTTCATAGTAATCTCCTATGATTCTTTGTGTTTCTGTGGTATCATTTGTAATGTCTCTTCTTTCAGTTCTGATTTTATTTATTTCAGTCTTCTCTTTTTTTTTCCCTTAGTTTAGCTAATGACTTAATTTCGTTTGTCTTTTCAAAAAAAAACCAGCACTCAGTCCATAGATCTTTTCTGTTGATTTCCTTGTTTCCACTTCATTTATTTCTGTTCTGGTCTTTGTTGTTTCCTTTCTTCTGCTAAGTGGGATCACTGTCTTTTCATTACTTATTTATTTTTTTGGCTGCATCTGCCTCATGCCAATGTTCCCAGGCTGGAGATTAAACCCATGCCACAGCAGTAACCCCAGCCACAGCAGTGACAACGCCAGACCCTTAACCTACTAGGCCACCAAGGAGCCCCTCTTTTCATTCTTTTTTTATTTTTTCCTCTGACTGGGTAATTGCTAATGACTTTTTTTTTTTTTTTTTTTTTTTTTGGTCTTTTGCTTTTTAGGGCTGAACCTGCAGCATGTGGAGGGCCCCAGGCTAGGGATGGAATCAGTGCTATAGCTGCCAGCCACAGCCACAGCCACAGCAATGCAGGATCCATGCCACGTCTGCAACCTGTACCACAGCTAACAGCACCGCCAGATCCTTAACCTGATGATCAAGACCAGGGATCGAACCTGAGTCTTCATGGATGTTAGTTGGGTTTGTTAACCACTAAGCCATGACAGGAACTCTTGACCTATCTTTTTTGTTGTTTTTCTTTTTTTTTTCTTTTTTGGCTGCCTCACAGTATATGGACTTCCTGGTCCAGGGATCAGTTGCGACCCACACTGCAGTGTGGCAGTGCCAGATCCCTTAATCTACTGTGCCTGGCTGGGGATTGAACCTGTGTCCTGGTGCTACAGAAGCCACCAATTCTGTTGCATCACAGCGGGAACTCCTCTAATGACCTGTTGTTGAGTTCACAGATTTTTCTGCTTGATCAAGTCTGTTGCTGATGTTCTGTATTCTGTATTTCATTTAATTCATTGTATTCTTTAGCTTTAGAATTTGGGTTTTCTAAGTGATTTTTTTTCCTCTCTCTGTTGAACTTGTTTTGTTTGTGTATTGTTTTCCTGATTTCATTGTCTATCTGCATTTTCTTGTAGCTTACTCAACTTCTTTAAAACAATTCTTCTAAATTCTTTACCAGGCAAATCCTAGATCTCTATTTCTTTGGGGTCAGTTCCTGGAAAATTACTGTGTTCCTTTGAGGGTGTTATGTTTCTTAGTTTTTCATGTTTCTCATAGCCTTGTGTTGGTGTCTGTGCATTTGATTGAGCGGTCACTTCTATCAGACTTTACAGACTGCTTTTAGCGGAGAAAGACCTTTACCTGCAAGTGGGTACAAGGGTGCCAGCTAAGTGGGGTGTGATGGTTGCAGCTCCTGGGAAGGTCCATTGGCTTTGCATGTTCAGCTGTATCAGCCAAAGCCAGTGCTGGTAAAGATTGCAGGGGTCTCCATGACCAGGGCTGCAGGGGTCTGCAGCAGCAGAGAGGACTTCTGGGATCTTCAGTGGCAAAGGCTGCTGGGGAACCTTCTGGATTCTTTTTCTCCCACAGCATTTGTCATGGGTGAAGGGTCTCTTTTGTTGCTGGGTCTTGCTTTGACCTGCTCAGTTGGTGGCAGTGATGCCTGAGGTGTGGGTATGTGTGGATCAACCTTAAAGCCAGGAGGGAAGTGTGTGCGCTCAGAGGGTGACTGCAGCCTGTGATCTGGTGTCTGGGATGTGAGCGCTGTGGAACAGCTAGGACTCTGGGGTCCAGGTGTGCATGTCTTTTGGGAGCAGTGCAGCAGTATCTCCCTCCCTGGGAGGCCAGCAATAGCGATGGCTCTTGGTTACCTTGGTGGCAGAAGCTGCGGATTTCTTCTGCGGAGGAGGCTGCTGAGGTCCATGTCAACAAACATGACACAGTCCTCTACTGTGCAAGATGAAGGGATTCCACACTGTCTTGGGGGCTGCTGAAGTCCTCAGTGACCAGAACTGCCAGGTTTCTCTGCAGAGCAGGCCACCGATGACCACACTGGTGTCCACCATGTGGCTTCTCTGTTCTTAGTCATTCTCAGATGTCTCAGCTAATGCTCATCTCCTCAGTGATCGTTTCTGTACAGTTATCCTCCAGTTTTTTCTGCACTGTGTTGCTGTAAGTTCCTATTTGACTCTTGCAGTCCTCCCAGGGGAACTTTCATCTATTGATAGCTGTCTAATTATTGTTTCTTGTGGGGTTACAAAATCTGGCTCGTCCTCCTTTATCTTGCTGGTGACACTGTCCATTTTATCTAGGTTGTTGTCGTAAAGTTTTTTATAATCTCATTATCCTTTTAAATTCTATGGGATGGAGCTATAGTGATGTCCCCTCTCACATTCCTAATACTGCTAATGTAGCTCTTCTTTTTGTCCTCATTAGTCTGACTTGGGATTTATCAATTTTATTGATCTTTGCAAAGAACCAATTTTTGATTTAATTGATTTTTTTGTTTTGTTTTGTTTTCTGATTCATTGATTTCTGCTTTTATGTTTATTATTTATTTCCTTCAGCTTGTTTTGGGCTTATGTGCTCTGTCTTTTCCTAGTATTTTTTTAAGGTTGGAGTTCAGATCATTAATTTGAAACTTTACTTCAGATGTAATCATTTATCGGTAATATACATTTTGGCTGACAATGAATTCAGCTTTCGGCTGAGAATGACTTCTGTTTTTTGTCTGAAAAACTTTACTGCCCTCTTTGGAGAGATATTTCATTCTTATAGAATTGACGTAACAGTTTTTCCCCTTTCAGTATTCTACCAAGATGTCACTCTGTCTGGCTTATGTAGTGTCTGATGAGAAGTTTCTGTGTATGTAAATGTTTCTCTTTCTTTGTGCTCAAGATTTCCTCTTTGCTTTTGGTTATTAGCGCTTATACTACTATAGTGTACTTCAGTAGGCTTTTCTTATCTTTCTTTTTTTTTTTTTTTTTCTGCACCCTGGGCACGTGGAGGTTCTCTGGCCAGGCCGCTGTAGTGACAGCATCAGATTCTTAACCTGCTGTGCCACAAGGAAACGTCCCATAGGATTTTCTTTGTAATTATCTACTTGTAGTTCACTGAGTTTTCTAGGACTGTGATTTGTTGTTTGTGTGTTAATTTGTACAATTTGTATTTATCTTCTAGTGTACTAATTCTTTTCTGGGCTATGTTCAGTAAACTGATAAACTTGTTAAAGGAATTCTTCAAATATGATAGCATTTTTTTCTAACATTCATCTTTTATTTTTACGCTTTTTGAAAATGTACCACGTCTCCTTTTTTTTTTTTTTTTTTTTTTTTTTTTGGTCTTTCTAGGGCCATACCTATGGCATATGGAGGTTCCCAGACTAGGGGTCAAATTGGAGCTGTAGCTGCCGAGCACAGCTACAGCCACAGCAACGTGGGATCTGAACCATGTCTGTGACCTACACCACAGCTCATGGGAACACTGGATCCGTAACCCACTGAGCGAGGCCAGGGATTGAACCCACGTCCTCATGAATACTACTCGGGTTCGTTAACCACTGAGCCACGACAGGAACTCCTATTTTTATGCTTTTACTTCTATTTAAGTTCCCTGTCTATTTGTGCGTGTCATCTGCCTGTTCAACTAGATCTTTTAGTATATTAATATGGTCTCTAGTTGGTCAGGTTTGGATTTCATTGTTCTGGCTACCTTCAGTGTACCACTGTATTGGAAGGCCTAATATTTCATGTATTGCCTTCAAAACTTTGAGCCTCACAGGACTGCAAAGGCTTAACTGAGTTTCCCTTTTTTTGCCAGATAAAAATCCTTCACCCATCAGGAAAGGCTCCCCACTTGGCTAATTCGCCAAGCACCCCACCCAGTCTTCAACCTAACGAATTGCACTTCCCTGCCAGCACACAGTTTATTCACACAAGCCAATCACATCCTCCCATGGGAACCTTCTTCCAGAACCAGGGCACACCTTATCCTCTTGTTACACCAAGCTGCACTTCTACAGCGCCTACTGGGCTCACAATTCCCATGCACCACAGAGCCTCTCTCCACATTTTGCCCTTTCCCCTGTGATAGAATAGTGTGGCACGTCCATGGTGAGGGCACATGGGGGTTCTTATTTGTCCTGCTCCAGTCCAGTCTTAGGTAGGCTTTATGTGCCTGAGCCTAAGCATTGCAGCTCCCACAGCAGTTCTGCTCTGGGAAGAACTCTCTTGTCACAACCAGTCTCTGTCTTGTGTAGCCTTTGATCAGCAGGTTTCTTGAGTGTGAAAAATTTCCAGTCAGTCTCCACTGCCCTTTGCCCCTCCCCTCTCCTCCCCTCCTCTCCCTTTTTTTTTCCTTGTCAGCCACACCCATGGCATATGGAAGTTCCCAGGCTGAGGATCAAGCCTGCACCACAGCAGCAACCCAAGCCGCTGTAGTGACAGCACCAAATCCTTAACCCACTGTGCCACAAGGAAACTCTCCATATATTTTTCTCTTGTGAATTTCACTTTAATTCTGTTGTGTTCAGAAAACATACTTTGTTTTAAAAAAAAAATGACACAAATTTTACATTTTGAAGATTTGATTGGCGCTGACCCCAGTATGTGGTTTGTTATGGCGAATGGGCCATGTACTCTTTAAAAGAACAGATTTTGCTGTTAGGTATAATGTTCTATAAATCCTGCTTGGGTCAAGTTTATTGATAGTGTTGTCTTCTGGAGCCTTACTGATTTTCTGTCCAGTTCTATTACTTGTTGAGAGAGTGGTATTAAAAGTCTCTAGCTAGGACTTCCCTGGTGGCACAGCAGGTTAACGATCTGGCATTGTCACTGTGTTGTGAATTCAGTCCCTGGCCCAGGAATTTCCACGTGCTACAGGCATGGCTGAAAGAAAAAAGAACTTTAGCTATAATTGTAGATTTTTCTGTTTTTCTTCTCAATTATATTAGGTTTTTGCTTTAAATACATTGACTGTTATTAGGTACATACACATTTAGGATTAGTCATGTTCTCATGATAAACCAACCGTTTTAATCTTTGTGTCACACTTATTTATGCAGCTTCCTTGTGGCAGAATCTAATTTTTCTCCTATTAATATAACTCCAACCCAGATTTATTTTATTGTTTACATGATATATCTTGTTTCCTTTTATTATGTTCCTTTTATTATGTTCAGAATGGTCTTTTTATAGGCGGAATACAGTTGGATCTTTGTGTGCGTTTGTGTGTGCACGTGTGCATGTGCTTTTTAGGGCCATACCTGTGGCATATGGAAGTTCCCAGGCTAGAGTCGAATTAGAGCTGTAGCTGCTAGTGTACTCCACAGCCACAGCACTGCCAGGTTGAGCCGAGTCTGTTATCTACATCACATTTCATGGCAACACTGGATCCTTAACTCATTGAGAGAGGCTAGGGATCAAACCTGTGTCCTCATGGATACTAGTCATGTTCTTTACTGCTGAGCCACAACAGGAACTTTGGATCTTTTTTTTTTTTTTAAGCCAGTCTGACAATCTCTGCCTTGTACTTGGTGTATTTAGACCACTTATCTTTAATTATTTAACCGTATATTTCTCAGTTTAAATCCATTATCATCATGAATTTTCCATTTATCCCATTGTTCTTTGCCCTCCCTTTCTTTTTCCTTTTTCTTTTTTTTTTTTTTTTTTTTTTGTCTTTTTGTTGTTGTTGTTGTTGCTATTTCTTGGGCCGCTCCCGCAGCATATGGAGGTTCCCAGGCTAGGGGTTGAATCGGAGCTATAGCCACCGGCCTACGCCAGAGCCACAGCAACGCGGGATCCGAGCCCCGTCTGCAACCTACACCACAGCTCATGGCAACGCCGGATCATTAACCCACTGAGCAAGGGCAGGGACCGAACCCGCAACCTCATGGTTCCTAGTCGGATTCGTTAACCACTGCGCCACGACGGGAACTCCTCTTTTTCCTTTTTCTTTTTGGAACCGTACTCGCTACATATGGAAGTTCCCAGGCTTGGGGTTGAATTGGAGCTACAGTTGCCGGCCTGGACCACAGCCACAGCAACATGGGATCTGAGCCAAGCCTGCGACCTATACCACAGCTCACTGCAACACCAGATCCTTAACCCACTGAGCGAGGCCAGGGATCAAACCCTTGTCCTCATGGGTACTAGTCAGGTTCATTAACCACTGAGCCACAATGGAAACTCTTGTTCTTTGCCCCTTTTGATCAATTTTTTTATCTCTAGTAGTGGCTGACTAATTAAACTTGTTTTGTTTCGTGATTTATGCTTTAACGTACCACAGTTTACCTTCAAATCTGATACCACTTAGATCACAAAGATTTTAAGAACCATGAAACAATATACTTGTAGTTCTCCCTATTCTTGTACTTGCTTTTGTTGTCATACGTTTAATTTCTGTCCATGTTCGAAATCCCACAGTGCAGTATTTTTACTTCTTGCTTTAGGCAATCAATGATCTTTTAAAGATTGCGGGCCCCCCCCATATTTATTATTGTTAGTTTATTTATTTAAATTTTTTTCATTTCTGCCCCTCTTCATCTCTTTGTGTAAATTCAAGTTTTCATCACCAGTGGGGGATTTCTCAGGTTTCCTGCTCTGGCTCAGTTCTTTCTGATGGAAACTTGTGGCAAATGTATTTGGATTCCCCTTATGTCTAGAACTTCCAGGGATCCTAAACAGTTTTCCCAGCCCACTGTTGGCCATTAATGATTTGGTAAATTTTTTGTTGTTACTGCCTTTATTTTACCTGTTTCTTCTGTGCCCTGCCAAAGTAAAAGTAGTTAATGAGTCTTGTCTTTGCTTAGCAACTTAGGTATTTAGTTCAGCTGGTTGTCTTGTAATCTTAGCTCTCTGATGTACTAAATAGTGGGTGTGGTTTTGTAAATTATCTGTTGTTGTGTTCCCCCCCCCCCATTTTTAGAATGGGGATGACTTCTCTTGTGAATTTCTTCTTCCTAAGCAGGACCTGAAATATGCAGAGGAACCTGAAAAATCCAAAGTGTAAAATAGCAGTCTTTCTTCTCCCTTCATGCAATGGAGTCCTTTGCCATAGAAACTCCTTTCAGCAATGGTTATTTCCTGGCTGTTGTATCATTTAGACTTCAGTTGCAGGTAACAAAATTGTAGGAGCTATTTTAAACAGAATGGGGTTGAATTTTAGAAATTAGATGCTTAAAATCATTAATAGGGTTGGAGAAGTAGGCTCAAGCTGGACCTCAGAACAGTTCCACAGAAATGGTTCCACAATTGAACTCTTATCTCTGCACCATATGGAAACTGAGAAGGTGCTGGGTTAACTTATGAGCCAGGATCATACTATTTTAGCCATGATTTTTAGATCAGGAAAACTCTAGCAGAGCCTTTGGCTCTAGGACAATTTTGCACCTCCTACTTCTACTGCAGCAAAATGGATCCCTGGTGCACCATCAGCTCTACGCCTGCTTAATTCGCTTCTGAATTTAGGTCTTATACCCATACATCTGGTTGGCAGAAATAAATCACAAGAGAGTCTTAGAAATAACAATGTTTGGATTTCTAGCCTTTGCAGTATAAGAAAGTAAACTAGGAGGAAGTTGGAAAGAATACTGAGCAAGGCATAATTAGAGACAACAGAATCCATTTTTGTGAACTAGGGGGAGGGTTTTTTTTTTGTTTTTGGCTGTGCCTACAGCATGTGGAAGTTCCTGGGTGGGGGAATCAGACCCAAGCCTCTGGAGTGACAACGCCAGATCCTTAACCCGGTGGAGTTGCCACAAGAGAACTCCCAGAGTGAGCTAGTTTGAAGAGGAAGAGAGTTCTAAAGTGTATCAGAAGACTCCAGACCTCCAGGAGGGCTGGGGATCCAAGTTTTGATGCTTCACAGCCAGGACTTGGGAAGCTGAGAACAGCAACTGACCCCAAAATGGCAGTACTCTGGCATACAAGTTCTGCTGTCTCTACCACAAATCTTGCTTGATTCTGTTCTACCCTGACTCTATCAGTAAGTGTCGTGTATTTAGGGTCTATTCGTAGAACACTCCACTTGTTACCAATTTTTGTCTTAGAGTACATTGGATTATAAGTGAAAGAAACTTCACCTACTTTAGAATAAAGAATATTTGTTTTGGTTATATGTGTTAGGGTTCTTATTTGCTAAGTATGGAATTTACTATATCTAATTTAAGCCGAAGGCATGTAGCCTATTAGGTTCTCATAAAATCTGTGGGAAGACTAGAGAACCAGGCCTTTGGATGCCATAGAAACAGGGCAAACACCCATTCCCTCTGGTGCTTGGAATCCATGTCAAACGTGGGTGCCAGAACAGTCAGTGCATGGGCCCTCAGAACATGATATCTCTACCAGAGTTCTTGCCACACTGTCCAGACTCCCGTCTTGCAGCTTTATTCTGATGTTGCCCATTGTTTCTCCCTCTCTCTCCGACTTTCTTTCTTGATAATCAGAGTATAGTTGATTTATAATTATTAGTTTCTGGTGCACAGCAAAGTGATTCAGATATATGTATTTTATATATACATATAAAAAATCCGAATATACTTTTTCATGTTCTTTTCCATTATTATAGGGTATTGAATCTAGTTCCTTGTGCTATACGGTAGCACCTTGTTCTGTTTTATGTATGATGATTTGTATCTGCTAATCCCAAACTCCTAATTTATCCCGCCTCCACTCCTTTTCCTCTTTGGTAACCGTAAGTTTGTTTTTTGTTTTTTTTGTTTTTTTTTTCAAAGTTAGTGAGTCTCTGTTTTGTAAATATGTTCGCTTGTATCATATGTTAGATTCCACATATCAGTGATGTCATATGGTATTTGTCTTTCTCTTTCTGACTTCCTTCACTTAGTATGATAATCTCTAGGTCTATCCATGTGCTACAAATGGCATTGTTGCATTCTTTTTTGTGACTAATAGTCCATTGTAGATATACACCACATTTTGTTTATCCATTCACCTGTCAGTGGACATTTAGGTTTCATCTATGTCTTGCCTATTGTAAATAGTGCTGCTGTGAACATTGGAGTGCATGTATCTTTTCAAATTAGAGTTTTCTTCAGATATATGCCTAGGAGTACGATTGCTGGATCATATGGCACTGATGTTGCTCACTTCTGTATCTAAATGTCATTCATGTTTGTCAGCCTGGATAAACCTGGCCCATATGTCTGTGTCTTGTTTAAAAGGGTGTTTTGTTTTGTTTTTTGGAGGGGGCGGGGCGGGGAATGTGGTTAAAGCTTCAAGGAAGATAAGCTAGAAGTGGATTCAAAATGGGTGTATAGTTTCTGCCATCACCTGCTTCTTTGACTACTTAACATCTATCCTTGTTTTCTATACATGCTTCCTTTCCATATGTCAACCTTTAAACAGTAGTAACTACCCTGAATCATGAGAAAATATGGTACTCTTTCCTCAAATGGGGAGGCTTCAATTTAATATCACAGCATTTATTTCTAGTTGATATTTCTTCCTCTTTTGGTTTTAGTCGAAACCCTGTCTTTATAGCTTGTAACTTCTACATTAAGTTGTAAAGGTAAAAAAAAAAAAAAAACCCACCACCAACAGACCTTGTATAAAAATAGAAAGTGAATTGGGTGCAGAAGAAAAATAATTACACAGAGCAAGGAAGGAAGTATAGCTTCTTTAGTCTTCCTTTCTCCATTTGTGAAACTCCTCCTGAGGCCTTCCTTGTCATTCAAAACAGACCCCACCCTCACCCCCTTGGTATCTTAGATGATCAGAGTTTGTAGTCTGGTGTAGTGACCCAAACTTTTATTCCTTCTGAGCCCTGGGTTGGGTTAGAAGCAGTGTTCTGTGGAAATAAGTCATTCGTAAGTCTGTGTGTGGTATTGCTAGCCAATGCATTTCAGGAAGAAAAGACAAATCATATTTAGAATAATTGTCTGTTCAATGAGAATAGATAGCTGCTATTCTGGGATGCTGAGAGTTTAGTCTAACTGACATGTTCCCAGGAAAGGTGCCATGATGGAGGCCCAGTGTACACTGTTCCTTGCAGATGAGACACTTGGGGTGATCAGACAAGATTTGTGAGGGGACATCCCTGTGGTGGCATCCACTTTATGTGTCCTTTGAGCAATCTTTGGGCGGCCAGGGGAAGAGGGTGGCTGATAGCCGTAAAGGAGATCATCTTAGGCAACTGATAAGTGAGAATCTCCTTTGCAGAGGCGCCTTTGTGGGCATGGGGGCACAGAAATTCTCACACCCAGGCCTACATTCAGGTGTTTGTCCCGCAGCTGCTTTTCTAAGACTCATTGTTACCAGTCCTTTCAAGTCCCTGGTAACTGTAACAAGTAAATAGCCATTGTCACTGCATGGGTATGGTCAGTACCTCTGGCCATCTCTTCTGCAACTCAAACCCTAGTAGAAAACCACATGTCCGTTCTGATGTTCTGCCCTCTGAAAGGATCTCCCTTCGCTGTGTTTCAGAGTCACTCCTGCTTGGGGCTAAAATGCTGCAGCAGGATAATTTTGGTTGGTGCCAGTACAGCATGCAGAGCCATCTGCCACATTCAGATATTTTCCTTCTCAATTGATGTGTCATAGGGAACTCCCATAAGGTCAGAATGAGGATTGAGGGAGAAATGATACTGCATCAGGAGTGGGCACACTGAGACCTGACCTACACTTCTTGATGAGAGGCCAGGGGTATAGCTGACTAGGACTTTAGGGCTTAGATAAAATCTGGCTTATGAGGAAGCTTGGGTTACACGGTCACTTGGTTTTCTTTCTCAGGCTTCTAGGTAAATTGCATGCTAGGGGCTCTTTCCCAAAAGAATAATAGTCAGGCAATAAAGAGATCTTGGCCTGCTTAAAACTCTAAGAGACTGTGCCCCAGATGTCCTGTGAGGTCTTGCTGATTTCCTCACACTATCCCTCTGACACTTTCAGCTCCATTAGATTGCTTGTTAAATTGGAGAAAATTGTATTTACTTTAATTGCAGTCCAAATGCCAGTTGTGCCAATCTGTTCCTGTAAGGAGACTACATTTGTTGAAGTTGCCACCCAATTAAGCTTAAAATAATTTCTTTTTTCTAAACTCCATTTATTTTCTCTTTAAACCAAACAGGTGAGTTAAATGTGGAGGTGATGGGAATGGCATAGATTTTGTACATATGGGTCATAAACAGACCCCTAGCTGCCCTGGGGTCTGGGAAGTACTGTTTTAACTGCAGCCCCACTGGTGCATTAGGGCAGACCAGGTAGGAGTCAAAGAGTGCTGCTGAGTCACCTATCTGTAAAATTTGCCTCAATAGCTAAAAATTGTGAATATTATCAGTCACTATTTTGATCTGCCCTGATTTGCATCTTAGATGTCCAGCAGATCTCTTTCACAGAGGGAATGAATATATACTGTGGTTGTAGGTCTCGTAGCTCTTTTGGTCATTTTTTGAATAATTACGAAATATAGCAGGCAAGCTTCCTATTTTTCTAATAGGTACCACACTTATGTTCTTTTTCAGATATTTAGGTTTTCATTTTATTTACAACAGAAAGATCAAAATAGTGCAGTTTTGAAAAGAATGAGAAATATTATGGCAGAGACCATATGACACTCAGTTGTAGGTGGCAACTTTGAAAGTTAAAGAACTCAGGCCAGATTGATTTAAATATCATTTCTAAAAATTATACTTCAATTCTACCTATAGCCCAAGAAAAACTTCTCTAAGTCATAAATTATAAGTCATAAGGTTTATAATTTTTAATGGGATGGCAGTTGAGAGATGGACTGTGTTGTATCAGCATCTCTAGCTGAATAGAACATGTTTGGGGACCCTTTGCTAAGAGTTAATGTCATTAATTTCAGTTTTCTCAAACATTTCTTCTAGAATGCAGCTTCCATGTAGATATTTGCCTTGATATTTTAGAGAACTGGTTTTAAAGGAAAGCAGTTTCTCTCAGTAGCTTGTTTTCATTATCATATTAAATATTTTTTCAGCTCCCTTGGAAATCATTGACTAGCATCATTGAATATTATTACATGTGGAAAACTACTGACAGATACGTGCAGCAGGTAATTTTTTCATATTGCTGTCAATACAGTTTCATCAAAATGAACTTTCTATTTCTACATTAATGTTTCTTAGAATATACTTAATGTAAATTTTTTGTTTGCTTTATCTTTTCTAGACCATTTTAAACTACATGATTTCATATCTTTAACGTATAAAGATTTTAGTCTTAATATTTTCTTTACTTTAGAACCCATTAGGATAAATATTTTGGAAAGACAGCAGGGAAAGATGCCACTAGAGAGGTATTATTTTCTTTGCAGGTGCCTGGTGATTCATCTCTTTGTGAGTATGGTTGATGGGAATGACTTAGGATGTGTAAAGATCTTCCGAAACCTCCTGTGACATCTGTGGGGTTGTACCTCCTAAATCTTTGACTTTAACTGTAGTGGTTAATTAATTAATTTTTAAACTGAAGTATAGTTGATTTACAATGCTGTGTTAGTTTCTGGTGTACAGCAGAATGATTCAGTTTTATATTTTTTTTCCTTCTTTCATATTCTTTTCCGTTAAGGTTTATTACACGATGTTGATTAGAGTTCCCTGGGCTGTACAGTAGGACCTTGTCGTTTATCCCTTCTATATATAATAGTTTACATCTGCTTGTAGTAGTTAGTCTTTACTAGTTTGATGCTTTGTACGTAGATGCATAACCTTTTTCCCAAAATTATCTCTAAAAATAAGAAACCACTTATTTTTAAAAATCCTTCCCAAATGCCCCAAACTGAGGTAATCTCTCAATTAATCTATTTTGAGTAATATTACTTTTGGGGGGAAAGTGCATTTTTCTCAAGTGACCTCAGTCAGTACTTGTTTTTGTATTTTTCTAGTCACATGTTAGAACTGGTAAAGAAAGTAAATATACAAGTATATTTAACACAGACATTATTTTTCCTAAGTATGTGATCACCCAGTGGCAAGTGTTGGATGCTATAAAAATACAGTTTAAGGATCACTTTAAATATTAGCACATTGAGTTATTGAGATGGTGAATAGATATGAATAGATAGCCCATGGCTTGTTGAAAAATTTCCAGTGTCAACGTCATATATAATTCAGAAAGTGCTTGTTTCAAACCCTGGGCAAGGCGGTTCTTTAGGACGTTAGTGCACCATCTCTCTTTTGATGGCTTTCAGAATAAAATTGCTATTCCTGCCCACCCCCATCCCCCCCCAAAGTGTTTATTTCAAACAACTTAGGTAGATGTGAAGACCATGTGTTCTTGGAAAGCTGTGTTACTCGAAGTAAAAAGAGTCTCCGAAGAGAGTGGCGATGATGGCATCAATGATGGTTGAAAACATGTTTGGATAAAATTATTTCCAAACTTTCAGCTCCTCCTTTAAAAATTTTGTTTCCTTAAATGTTTTTGTTTCCTTCTCATTTAAGAAGGTGGGGGATTGCCTTACATTCTCATGTCTTCATTTTGAGTATCTACCACTCATTATTTTCCCTCCCTATTTGCATCATTGTGTTGATCAAACTCTGTTTTTGATTATATAATCTTTTCCCCATTCCTTGCCCTGTATTTGGCTCCTCTTTGGTTCCTAAAAATGAGACATGAGTTCAGCCAAGTTTTAAAGTTCACTGGATATTTCCCAACATTTAAGGGTAAATGCTTATTTAGTTGGACTTAGAGTAGTTACTGTCTTTTTTTGCATGGACTGTGGAAACAAATTATCTCTGAATCAGATTTTCTAAAAGCAAAGATTATATGTGTTTTCTCCCAGAAAGGCAGAAAAGAAATAAAATAGAAACTAAATTTGAAAAGTAAAAATGATTATAAGTTCTGTCTCTCATCTCATGGAGAAATGGGAAATGTTGTTCATGCTTTATTTTTTTAAATTTACGTATAAAATGTTATTAATACTTGTGCTATACCTCACAATCTAGTGACTTTTTCTTACAAATTACTGGAGTTTAAGAATATGCGCGTGAAATAAAAGCTCATCTTAAAAAGGCAGTTATTGAATTATGCTTTAATATTTTTGTTTTCTTGTGAATTTTTAAGATAAATGAAGTGGTAATAATTAGTGAACATTGTGTGTAAAATATCTTATCTGTCTTTTGAATTAGAAACGTCTAAAAGCAGCAGAAGCTGAGAGTAAACTGAAACAAGTGTATATCCCAACTTAGTAAGTAATGGAAATCTTTTCAGTTTTTGCCATGGTATTAATTCTGTCAAAAATAAAATATGTATATTTTGGTCAGTTTCAGTCAAATTTGAATTTCTTTGTACATCTTATTTCTTCCACTACATAGCACAGTTTGCTTTCCATTATAAGGCTACTACAATGATTTTTTTTTTTTTTTTTTTTGGCCTCCAGGGCTAGGGAGGCATATGGAGTTCCAGGGCTAGGGACCAAATCCAAGGCGTAGTTGCATCTAAGCCACAGCTACAGCAATGCTGGTTCGTTAACCCATTGTGCCCGGCCAGGGATCGAGCCTGTGTCCCAGGGCTCCAGAGACGCCACCGACCCCATTGCACAACAGTGAGAACTCCACAAGGATTTTTTAAGAAAGAAAAATAGTTGGTGGGAGAAAACCCCAAGTAACCGTAGGACCAGATGAAAAATGCCATGTACCATAATTTCTATCAAAGCTGAAGGAAAACTGTTAGAAAGCTAACCTATGAAAATGTTACTTGAAGCACATGTATTTCAGAAGGCTGACAAATTTTGAAACTTCTGTATTGTATAATTTTTGTTTGGGTAATGTACATTGCCGTTTGGAGGTGTGTTGTTTATTTGTTGAGGATTTTACACTGGTTGCTTGGGGAAGGGGTTAGGAAAAGTAATTAAAGCCAAACTTTGAGATGTTGGATAAGAAATGAATAGGTTTTGATTGTTTCATATGCCTAGCATTCTAGCATTATTATCCTTTGGGTTTCGATATCATTGTCATATCAAAATGAATGCCAGTTTTCTTTTCATTTGTTACATTTTAAATGAATTATCTTTTTTTACAGTCTTGAGTTTGACAGTTCATTTGTTTAGGAAAATTTAGTTTATTGAGCCCCATGTATATAGAGCTATCCTAGTTTCTTTGGGGATAAAAATGAAATCTGCTACAAAATTCTGTGTACTAATTCAAGATTTTTCACTCTTTGGTCTCAGTACAGTTGTTTTATACCTAGCCTTTTTGTTTACTGAATTTTGATATATTCATACATACTCTTATATATAGCAGGCCTTATTGACAATGAATTGTGATAGTTCTTATTAATCTTGTATCTCAAGTGAGAGAGCATGTAATTTATAGGGTCCATAATTTTTATTCAGAGCTGAATTGTCCCTTCTGCAGAGTGATTTCTAGTATTTTAGGAAATTATATATTTTATTTGACTAAATTTATAAAAGAGCAACTCCCCAAAGAAAACAGTGTTGTGATTCATGTGTTAGATTTTCAAAAGCAAGCAAAACAGCTTTCTTATACTTTGCATTGCTGTCACATCAAAGGAAAAACACATTTAACCAGTTTTCACCAAGTAACCCAGACAATTGTTTCTATTCTGTTTTATATTGACTTTGGAGTCTTGATCTAAGTCAAAGACAATCAAAGACCAATCTGTGGGCTAGATCTGACCTGCCACCTGTTTTTATAAATAAAGCATAACTGGAATACAGGCATGTTCATTCATTTATATGTTGTATACATCTGCTTTTGTGCTGCAGTGGCAGCGTTCGGTGGTTGTGACAGAAATTATAATACCCATGAAGCTTAAAATATTTACTCTGCCAACCCTTGATCCAAGTGAATGATTTTTGGAGATTAGGACAGAGTTTCTAATCATACTTTTACAAAAGTTATATGAATCATATATGTAAATAGACGTTTGAATCAGTATTGTTGAGTTGGGTAAGAATATGAGTTCTTTGAAGAATTTCCCAATTAACTCTGAAATGCTATTTTAAAATAATAGATTAAGAATTATTATATGCTGCTATCTTTTTGAGCCTGGCAGTCTCCTATATGCAAAGCACTCTGTTCACTACTAGAGGTAGATCAGTTAAGACATTCTAGAAAACAGAGTTCCCGTCGTGGCGCAGTGGTTAACGAATCCAACTAGGAACCATGAGGTTGTGGGTTCGGTCCCTGCCTTTGCTCAGTGGGTTAACGATCCGGCGTTGCTGAGAGCTGTGGTGTAGGTTGCAGACGCGGCTCGGATCCCGCGTTGCTGTGGCTCTGGTGTAGGCCGGTGGCTACAGCTCCGATTCAACCCCTAGCCTGGGAACCTCCATATGCCGCGGGAGCGGCCCAAGAAATAGCAACAACAACAAAAAAAGACAAAAGACAAAACAAACAAACAAACAAACAAACAAAAAAAAGACATTCTAGAAAACTTCCTCC
The DNA here is from genome assembly GCF_054392235.1 of Sus scrofa. Lineage (NCBI taxonomy): Eukaryota > Metazoa > Chordata > Mammalia > Artiodactyla > Suidae > Sus > Sus scrofa. Next base: position 109,831,136 of record NC_139385.1, on the reverse strand, counting down.
TAGACTCAAGCCTTTCATTAAAAAAAAAGAAAAACACTCTGGGAATTCCTGTTGTGGCTCAGTGGTAACAAACCCAACTAGTATCCATGAAGATGCAGGTTTGATTCCTGGCCTCACCCAGTGGGTTAAGGATCTGGTGTTGCTATGAGCTGTGGTGTAGGTCACAGATGCAGTTCAGACTTCATGTGGCTGTGGCTGTGATGTAGGCTTGCAGATGTCACTCCGACTCCGATTTGAGCCCTAGCCTGGGAACTTAGATATGCTATGGATGCAGCCCTAAAAAGACATTCTGGAGCCCACCTTCTATTGTGTGGGAGAGAGGTGCCAAACAGCTAATCACCCAGTGGGATGAGTACTCTGATGGAGGAGAGTTTTCATGAGAGTTTATACTGGGGGAGAGTTATCACACTCAGTTGATGCTGACAGGAAAGATACATTGTGGCGGTGTGAGTATGAGTGAACTCTAGAGGAAGGGTTAACCGGGTGATGGAGGCTTTCCAGGCTAATGGGATCCTGAGATGGGAAGGGGCAGAACATGGTTGAGGAGCATAGTTATGAGAGGCAGGCAGTGTGGCTGCTGTGAGGAGAGAGTGGTGAGCTGTGGGAGGCCAGCATGGTGGGCGAGGGCCAAGAGTTACCCATCTGATGAACAGTGGAAATGGATTTTAAACCAGGAAGTATCATGATCAAGTTTGTGTGTACTTTCAGATTCCTGACTATATTTTGGAAAACGGTATCAGGAATTGGGGAATGGATGTAAGGGGACCAATTACGAAGTTCCTAGAGAAGAAAGATGATAGTAACTTGACCTAGAGTTGTGGCCTGGAAATGGTACACTACTTGGAGGCGGTTGACTTGTGTGGAGGGGCAGAGGGAAGATTTAGATTGAGTCCCAGGTTTCTGGCTAGCACAGCTAACTAGGTAGATTGCTGGCTATTCACCATGGTGAGAAGCTGTGGCAGAGACCCAGGTTGGGTTATTTTGAGTTTGCTTTCTCCAAAAAGAAGTGTTAAATATACTGTCAAATATATTGGTCTTAAGCTCAGGGGAAAGTTCTGGGCTAGATGTACAAATTTGAGCTTCATCAGAATAGAGTGTTGTGTTTGAAACTATGAATGAGATTTCTTTTTTTTTTTTTTTTTTGTCTTTTTGCCTTTTCTAGGGCCAGAATTTTTTTTTTTAATTGAAGAATAGTTGATTTACATTGTTGTGTTAAATTGTACAGCAAACTGATCCAATACACACACACACACACACACATTGTTTTTCTTAAAATATTCTCTCCCATTTTGGTTTATCATAAGATACTGAATATAGTTCCCTGTGCTATACAGTAAGATCTTGATGTTTATCATATAATGCAGCTTTGAAAACTTTAAAAAAATGTTTGTCTTAACAGTAAAAATTTATTCAAATGGTCACTTTGACACCAGCCATTTGTTTCCTGAGGATTAATCTGTAGGTATTTGGTTTTGCAAAACATATTTTAAGTGGTTCACTTGTCTGCATTCAGTCTCTGCACTCATTTTCCCACTCATTTTCCTTTTGTGATTATTATAATTAAGGCCAGTGGTTTATTCAGTCAAATAACATTCTAGATTAAGTTGAACAACTAAAGTTGTTTTTACTCTCTTTCTTTTTTTAGGCAGCTCAACTATAAATTTGTATTAGCTCTCTTTTAACACATATATTTGGCCCCTAGGTTAATTGTTAGAAATTTTTATATTTGGACAAGGCCTTCTGACATTGTCATCCATTTGACTTTAAGGGGCCATCGTTTCTGTTAGTAGATTTTTAAAAATCAAAAATATTTTTTACATACCCTTGGAAATCGTAGTCTTTCTGAATCACCACTTTTAATTTTGTGTGTTTCCGAATGAAAACTGTAAGAGGACCAGTACATTATCTCTGTTTTAAAATGTGCTTTTGAAGCCAATTTGGGAGTTCCCTTCATGGCTCAGCAGTTGACAAACCTGACTAGGATCCATGAGGACAAAGGTTCGATCCCTGGCCTTGCTCAGTGGGTTAAGGATCTGGGATTGCTGTGAGCTGTGGTGTAGGTCGAAGATGTGGCTCAGATCCTGTGTTGCTGTGGCTGTGGTGTAGGCTGGCAGCAGCTGTAGCTCCGATTAGACCCCTAGCTTGGGATCCATATGCCATGGGTGCGGCCATTAAAAAAAAAAAAAAAAGCCTATTTGTCTTCAGAAAACATTGCTGGCACAGATTAGAAGTCTAAACAATAGTCCTGTTTATACAATAGGACCCTCAGTGCACACAAGGTTAAGTAATTTCTTCTGGTGTGGTGATAAGTATCACCTTAGAATTACATTAACAGCACCAGAAAGAAATCTTATTTTGCAGTCAGGTCAAGTTTACGTATTAGACTTCACTGGTAAGTGTAAGTGTGAGAATGAGAAACAGCAAAAATCAAACCCACGAGCCTACTCCATGTTGAAACTGCAAGTGTCCTGATAGTTCTGAATTCTTGTTATTTCACTGGCCATGGGAAGATAGAATATGGTCTGCATTTAGTCATTTAGCATTCATTTCTAACAAATGCTTTACTAATTTACTTTGCTTAATCGTCTGCTCAAGAAATACACATGAAAGCTCCTCTAGGATGAAGACTGTTTAATGCTGGCACTTTTGTTTGCTAGGCACTGTATAAATATATGTTAAATGAATTAGTGTATTGAGGACATACTGTGTACACCTGTGCAGTATTCTTGGACATGGCTGATAAGCAGGAGGGTTAGCCTACCCTAGAGGGGAAGAAGTTAGCCATATTTGCACAGTAAATACCAAGATAATCTGGGCTGCATGTTAGTGAGGAATTATGGCCTCTGGAAATCTGATGGATGTTACCTTTTTCCTCTTAAAAAGGAATACCTCAAAATGCATGTATTAATTTTTCTAATTTCAAGTGCTGTGTAATCTTCCTCATAAAAATTCATACGTAGTAGGAATTATGAGTGGTCAGTCTCCTGAAGTGCTGACTGAGAGACCTGCCCTGTTGATATGCATGGTGTCACTGTTAAACATGTGGCTTTTGTGCGGTCCCCTTGAGAGTCAGTGCGTGGAGTCAACAGCTGTCACACCAGCAGCAAGAATGGGACCGTGGTTTTCTCTAAACAAATACAACCACATAGCCTTTGGCTTAATTTATCTGCTCTGAAAATTACTTTATTTTCTCAGGAGAATTTTATGATAAGTGGTAAAGCTTAATAACTTGTATCTTTCAAAAGCATTAGAGGGTGTCCTAAGGAAATTTTGCTTGGGTGGAGAAGAGATAGGGCTGTATTTATTTTGTAAGTGTCATGCTTAAGAGATTGGTTTTTACATAGATTTGGTTTGTAAAGATAAATTGTTTGGGTTCATTTTAACCCTTACTTTGACCAGTGTATTTCTTCTTCACCGAACATTCAAATGTTTATGTGTAGTTAAGATAAATCAGTAATGAAATGTAGAGGCTTTTGCTTTGTTAAACGAATCTTCACTTTATATTTCATTGAAAGCAGCAAACCAAATCCCAACCAAATATCCACCAGCAATGGCAAACCTGGCGCTGTGAATGGAGCCGTGGGAACCACGTTCCAGCCGCAGAATCCTCTCCTAGGGCGAGCCTGTGAGAGCTGCTATGGTAAGTTTTCTCCAGCAGGATGGCCTATCGTTGGCGAAGGCGGGGATCTGTGCTGTCTCTGTGGGGTGGGAGGTATGGAGGTGAAGCAGGTTAGTAACCACACAGAATTCACAATAACGCAGTTTCAGAGTGAAAAGGTGCCCATCCTTCCCTTCTGCCTGGACAAAATTTAAGTAGTGGGTTTCTTTTGATTGGCTTCTATGGCGTCCTCTGTTGATTATTCCTCAGTAGTATGTGCCAGGCTGTGTGCAGAGCTATTACTAGCTTTGTGCAAACCAAGGTCCCATGGAAATAAACAACCCCCTTTTGGGAGTTCCTCAGTATATTTTGATACATTAAAGGCTAGAAATAATTCTTTAGGAAGAATCTATGTGTGGATAAACTGCTGTTTATAATCCTCATACCTGGTTCCCTTAGAGTACTGGTTTGGAAGGTAGTGTTTTATGATACTTTTGGCCTCAGGGGCCCAGTATGTTTACCAGCATTTATCCATATAAAAAATGTTTCCAAAGCCAGCAGTATTATATTTGCCCCGGATGTTAAACTGGGTTGCTGAGACGAGCTGTTAGGTAGTCAATACATTTTTTTGTGTTTATTTAAAACCTGAAACAACAATGTAATCTCTTAAGTGGGGCATTGGTGACACACTCATCTGTTTCTTTCCAAGCAAAGTGGCCCCGGGTGGAAGAGGGAGGGACACTAATATTTATTAATAGTCTACTTGGTGCCCAGTTTTTCCCTCTTGGCAGCTCTTTGGGAGGTGGGGTAGGTAGCCTGCTGTACTTAGGACATTTGTGACTCTGCTCCATACCCCACACCAGGCTTTGGCTTTAGAAAAGGCTTTAAAACCAAATCATGTAATTATCTTTCCTGCAACCAGGGAAGATGTGAGCTAGACAGATTGCTATTTTCATAAAAATAGCACATGTCTAACCATTTTCTACCCTATGAGGAACAAAAGGAAACACTTTATGGAAAATTAGATTCTTTTGGTCGAAATTTTACATAGATTGTATAACTGTTTCTGAATTGGGAATTCTTAGATTTTGAATTTCATTTATATTTAAATGAAAATAAAAAGAATCCTGCAGACAGGTGGTGGTGGTTTAAATGTGTCTTATTTTTGCCTTACAAACCCCTTCACATTATATGTAGTCTCATAGGTCCTTTTAAATAGTTATTCCATCATTTTTACATGTGCATGACAAGTGATTTTAATTTTATAGTATTTATTTTAGGTCCATATATTAAATAATCTATCATAAACTGTATCTTAATATACATAGAAAATTTATCTTTATAGAATGATTGAATTTGTTGTTTTCTATTTATCACTCTTTAATTGAATTTGAGTTAATTATATATAAGAGAAAGTTGTTTGGGAGTTCTCCTATGGCACAGCAGGTTAAGGATCCAGTTTTGTCCCTGTAGTGGCTCGAGTTTGCTGCTGTAGTGTGGGTTTGTCCCTGGTCCAGGAACTTAACTTCCACATGGAGGGTGTGGCCAAAAACAAACAAACAAAAAAAACTAAACTTTGAAAGAAAGAGAAAACTTAAAAAAAAAAAAAGAGAGGGAGAGAGAGGAGTTCCTATTGTGGCTCAGCAGGTTAAGGACCTGATGTTGTCTCTCTGAGGACGGAGTTCGATCCCTGGCCTTGCTCAGTGGGTTCAGGATCCGATGTTGCCATGAGCTATGGCATAGACTTCAGATGCGGCTGAGATACAGTGTTCTATGGCTGTATCATAGGCCCCAGCTGCAGCTCCAATTCGATCCCTGACCCGGCAATTTCCACATGCCCTAAGTGTGGCTGTAAAAAGAAAAAATAAAAGAGGTATTTGTTGACAAATTATTAAAATGATGTGTCATGACTAATTTGGGTAAAAATGTATATTTAAATATGAGTGAAATTTTATATTCAGAATCCAAAATATGTCCATGCCTAATATTTAGGATTCTTAAAATTGATGTTTAAAAATGAAATCATCTTGACTCATCATCTTTACTATATGTTTTAAATTACAAGAGGAAAGCTGTGATTTGCAAAGAGTTGTGTCTGTCCCATCTCCCCCCACCCCATAAGACATGATCGGTTCACAGTATTATTTTCAATAAACTAAGAAACAGTTTTATTATAATGATCGCTATATTGCCTCTTGACACTTGACAACTGGTTTGTGAAGTGTGTGTTGACACCTTGATGTGCTATTTGAACATCTTGACTTGAAGGTAATTTACAGATGGAGAGAAGAATATTCATTCCTAGGTATGCTCACAGATTCCAGTAATTTTTATGTACCTCATCAACTTAATGTTCATTGTCTGTGTTTTCCGTCTTAAACTTCAGATCAATTGTGGGAATACTTTAAATGTTACATAGCAGTAATTTAAACTGCAGAGTAAAATAACACAGGTTTTAGTGTTTAAGGAATAAATCAACCAAGTTATCAGGTCGTAAGCATGCTGTCATCTCACTGTACATGCTAGAGACTTACAGTCTGGAACAGGATTCTGTTTTTAAAAGGAAAAATAGTAACATCATTATTTTATGAGTTCCTGCTGGGCATAGTGGGTTGATAAGGTCCTGGCATTGCCACAGCTGTGGTGTAGATCTAGGTTGCAGCTGGGGCTCAGATTCAGTCCCTGGCTTGGGAACTTCCATAGGCTGTGGGTACAGCTGAAAAAGGGAAAAAAATTATTTTATCTATTGATTAAAATAAAGGAATGGAAAACAGGTACTATTTCTTTCAAACTTCTACTTTTATCAGTGAGATCCCATCTAAGCACTTTAAACCCTGAAGGAGTTTCTGAACCATAAGTTTGGAAACCTGGAAATAGTTTTTTTTTTTTTTTTTTTTTTTTTGGTCTTTTTGCCATTTCTTGGGCCGCTCCCGCAGCATATGGAGATTCCCAGGCTAGGGATCTAATCAGAGCTGTAGCCGCCAGCCTACGCCAGAGCCACAGCAACGCAGGATCCGAGCCGTGTCTGCGACCTACACCACAGCTCATGGCAATGCCGGATCGTTAACCCACTGAGCAAGGGCAGGGATCGAACCTGCAACCTCATGGTTCCTAGTCAGATTCGTTAACCACTGCACCATGACGGGAACTCCCCTGGAAATAGTTTAATAATACTGTTCTGATAACTTATTTCCACAAATATACACTATAGAGGATATTTTTAGTTAATAAAAACTTCTTCAGCAGCAGGACACATAATATAGGGCACTTCACCTAATAGCCCCTCTTAATAAGGGCCATTGGTACTTGATACATGAATAATTGGTTTAATGAATTCTGACTTGAAAAATCCATGTGTATATTAGACTTTCATGTGTGCTGGGTAAATCAGGATAAGAAAAATACCATTGTAAACTAAAGATGGTTTTGGAATGTTTTTGAAATACTCGATTGTATGTATAATGATGTTATAATTGTATTGCATTTTTTGTTTTTTTCTTATTTTTCCTCCACCTTTAGCTACACAGTCTCATCAGTGGTATTCTTGGGGCCCACCCAATATGCAGTGTAGATTATGTGCAACCTGTTGGCTCTATTGGAAGAAGTATGGAGGCCTGAAAATGCCCACCCAATCAGAAGAGGAGAAGTTATCTCCCAGCCCAACTACAGAGGTACACAAGCAGTAATCTTTATAGTGCTGAGAAATGTCATGGTTTTCAGCGGCTGGATCACTCCTTGGAAACAGAAGTATAGTATAGGATAACTTAAAAACAAATAAAACTAATAGTACTGAAATGTCTAGGGTGGGCATGGAGAAGGGTAGGGACAAATCCAATTTTTTCAGGTATTCAAAATATTGGTCAGGAGTCCCGGGCATGGCTCAGTGGTTAACAAACCCAACGAGTATCCATGAGGATGCAGGTTCCATCCCTGGCCTTGCTCAGTGGGTTAAGAATCCAGCTTTGGCCATGAGCTGGTAGGTCACAGACGCAGCCTGGATCCTGCATTGCTGTGGCTGTGGTGTAGGCTGGCAGCTGCAGCTCCAATTTGACCCCTGGCCTGGGAACCTCCTTCAAGTGCAGCCCTGAAAAGCCAAAATATATATATTGGCTTGTGAGATTACTCAGAAAAAAGAAGAACAATGGGGGGGGGCGTGTCAGCATGAGTGGAGAGTTTACCAATAAAATGTTTAAATGGCTTTTGTGGAAACAGTTTGCAATAGTTAAGGTATAATTTTGATGACATTCGCACAGATGGCAGATATCAAGCACCTTTGTCTATGGGGGAGAGAACATTCTTTTGGAGAGCTAATAAGATTTAAGGACCCCCTTCAGAATTTTTTAAAAGTAATCTAATTAACCCCTGGCCTTTTTTTTTTTTTTTTTTTTTTTACTATTGTGAATGTGATTTTGGATTGTTAAGGTCAATTTAGAAGAAAAAAGTAAAGGACCACAGGCAACCCCCACTTCCACCCCATTTCCTTCTCTACTTCTCAAAAGTATTTACTTTTAAATTCTCTCCCACTGTATTAAGTTATAGACATTCCAGTGAAAGACATAAAAACTGCACTTTGACAGAAAGCAAGTTGTACTGTATTTGACAAGTTCTATTCTTCACATGTTTGCTGGTGTCTGATTTTGCAGGATCCTCGAGTTAGAAGTCACATGTCTCGCCAGGCCATGCAGGGGATGCCAGTCCGAAACACTGGGAGTCCAAAGTCTGCAGTGAAGACCCGCCAAGCTTTCTTCCTTCACACTACATATTTCACAAAATTTGCTCGTCAGGTCTGCAAAAATACCCTTCGGCTGCGGCAGGCAGCAAGACGGCCGTTTGTTCCTATTAATTATGCTGCCATTAGGGCAGAATGTAAGATGCTTTTAAATTCTTAACCTTATATGTTGTGCTTCTGACCATTTTTTTTTCTCTCTCTCTCTCTCTCTGTTTTTGTTTGCAATAAACATAAGTTCTTGTGTACAGCCTTTTATTTGGTTTATTTTTTTTTTAACATTGTTTTGTCTGCTGCCATTTGTATCATACCAACTTGAAAACATTGAAACTTCTGCAGCCTTTATGAGAAAGCAGTGCTCAAAAGATTGGTGGGAGGTGATTCTATACAGTGGGGTTTCGTGATGGAATTGGCCTAGAAGCCCTTATTGTGGAGCCACTTTTACCTATAAGGTAGAATAAAATTTGCCAGTTTACACTAATGAGAAATTGTATGTTGTTATAAACCTCTCAATTTCCCACAAATCTTTGACAATTATCATACCATAGTCTGGAAATTCACAGTGTTTCATAACAAATTAGAAGATTTAGCAAATTACAAATGAACTTTTAAAGTCTTTTGGGTGAATTTTCTGAAAACACACATTTAATTTTTTCAAGCTAAATGTCTGAATTTGTGGTTGAGCATCTTTCTATTTGTCCAATTTGGTTTCCATTTCATAATCATATACCATATATAATACCACACCATTTACATGACTTTATTACTCTCATTTTCAACACATTCAGTCTTGCTTATGTTTTGTTGTTATTGTTAGAACAAAGGTCACATGTACCAGTGAATTTCAGGCTGTTCTGTTATGAACAACCTAAATGTGTTTATAATTTGTGTGTGAGCTCTGATTCTAATCTTGCTTCTTTTAGTTACATTCCTGGTTAACATGTTAGAGCCGGGCAATCCTTTCCTTAGCCTAAAGGATAAGAGAATTTGCTGTCTGGTCTAACAGATAGGAAATCTTAAAGATACTCAGTAGACACTTTTCTGTGAGATAAGGAGTTTCTTATTATGCCATGTTTTGATTTAAAGAGGGTATCTATAGAAGAAGTAATTGAAAGGTGTTTTTTGTTCCTAAAGATAATTTACCAACAGAACAGTTGAAAGCCTTTAAAACCTACAGGTAAATGCTTTATAAGAAAAAAAGTGTTTTGTCAAGGGAGTTGAAATTGGAAGTAATCTCTGTGTCCCGTGGAGGGGAAATTTAGCGACACTAGACTCATGTATATTTGAGAATTTAGGAATAGATTGAGGTTTTCTGCTAGCATTTCTGAGTTGATGGGTTTATATGGTTGTCACTTTCTTACAATTTTAAGGAACTGGAAAATATTTATATCCATCTAAACTGCCTAGCTGATTTAAGACACTTAAATTTCTTAAATATTAGAGAAGAATAAAATTAAGAAAATGAATGAAATTCTTCCGTTAAAATTGGCCAGGATCCAGGATCATCTTTGTTCCTGTGAATGGAAAAGAAACCATCACTAACTAAATTGGCTTCTAAGGAAGCATCTGTTTCCATTAAGCATCTGTTAATTTCTTAATTTGCAGATTGTCTTTATTTTGATTATCTTTCAATGATGTATATTTTTGTAACCTCGTTTTAATTTTTCTCAATTGAAAGGCTGTGCTACTAAAAAAATGGGTCAAGATTAAATTACCTGTATTTTATTTCTATAAACATACAGCTGTAATGATGATGATGATAGAAGAACAGAGTAATTTTTTGTGGTGAGATTAAAGGAGGATATTTTATATTTAACTTCATTCATCAAGCTAAATATATAATCAGATTTTCAGAATAATTTTACCTTGAGATTTAAAATTATACAGTTTCAGCACCCTACCCAGTCCCCCCCGCCCGACCGCCAGACAAAAAGACAAACAAACAACTCTTTCCCTAGCATCTAATTGCTTCTTACATTATCTTCTCCCTTCTTATATACTTACCTTGTTACAGCCTCTTTAGCAAATTCCTTTATCTTGGCTTTTTAGCAAGAAGTTAGGTGTTAATAATCTGATGTCCATATGCAACTATGTTTGGTCCACTGGGAGGGTAAAGCTATATTTTCTTTCTTTCTTTTTTAAGTAAGCTTTCCTTGGTTTTTCAAAGGCATTGGTGGCCCCGTACCTCCCCTGAAAAGTTAAGAATCACTATGATGCAGAATGAATGCACTTTCAGATCAGGTGAAAATTCCTAATTCTAAAGACATTGGTGGATCAAGAGCTCCAATGAATGCATTTAGAGTAGTTCTTCATAGTATTGGAAGAGGCAAATAGTTTTTCCCTGTGAACTTGAGACTCATCCTCTTGTAAGAACGGTAGAAGTTGACCCCTTCCATGGCTTCTGGCCTTGGCAGCACCATCACGTCCAATATCATAGCCAAAGTTTGTGAGGTGCATGAGAGTGAAGGAGTGGGGAGCTGAGGAGGTAAATTCTTAGTTACACGGGGGAGAGCATAGTCAAAACTTTGAGTTCTTGCAAATTCTTGTTTAGAGGTTTTAATTTGTTATGGCAGCAGTCTGGTCTTTATTTTCATTAAGAAACTAGTGTTAAGGAATACAGTTTAGTGAGAAAGGGAGTCTTTGTTTGCATATTTATAAAGTATTCCAAGGGAAGTATAAGAAGTAGAATCTCTGGAAAGAGAAGCTGAGAGGCTGAGGGAAAGGAGTGGGGAAGATTTCACAATCTTCATCCTTTTAAACTTTTTCAATTTTGAGTCATGGGAATATGTTTCCTATTAAAAAGTAACTTAAGAAGTTCTCTGGTGGCTCAGCAGGTTAAGGATCCAGTGTTGTCTCTGCTGTGGCTAGGGTTGCTGCTGTGGTGTGGGTTTGATCCCCAGCCCCAAAATATGGGCATGCTGTGAGTGTGGCCAAAAAAAAAAAGTGATTTAAAAACTAAGATAAGTATGTAGTATGACCAACCTGTGTTAAAAACTATAATTATATATATATATATATATAATATATATATACACACACACACTTATATGTCTACTTAGTTTTACCCCACTATATATGTACCAAATCTCAAAATACCTATTTATTTTAAAAATATATGTGAATATATACGTCCATGCTAAAAATTGCTAACGGTACAGTGCCTGAGCCGGTTCTACCATGTAGATAGTGATTATTAAAAATGGGTTGCTAAACCAAAAAACCAAAACATTGCATAAAGAAAAGTCCTTGATAAGATTCGCAGACCAGTAGAATGGCTGTAACACAGCATCAAGTTTCAGACAGCCCATCTCTTCTCCCCCTTGACGCCCCTCCCCTCAGTAAAACAAACAAACAAAAAACCATGATGCACTTGTTCTTGTCATTAGACATTACCACTGAGTTACCGGATGACTCGTCAAAGATCTGTAAAATCCCCCATCTTTTCATGAGCACAGGGTTTCTGTGCTTAGGGACCAGAGACTGAGGTTAAATAGAAGTAGGTATACATTAACAGCATTGCATAGATGAAGGAAATGTGCTTGGAGAAGTGGCCAAGCTACTTCTGTTGCTTTCACGCAAAATTAAGCAGATTCTGAGTTGACAACACTCCAGACTTGAATCGCAGCACCCTTTCCCAGTATGAACTTCGAGAGGAACTTGGAGCCCCTTTTTCTGCTTTTTGTTTGTTTGTTTGTTTTGGCCTGGCAGCATGCTGGAATTCCCAGGTCAGGAATCAAACCTGCACCAGAGCAGTGACAACGTTTTAACCTGCTGAGGCACCAGGAACTCCCCTTTCTTCTGTTTGAAGATGCTAATTCAACTTCAGAAGCATCCCAAGGGCTCATATTCAAAGGAAACTTGTTATATATTTTATGAGTTTTTTCCAAAAGTTTCTCCGCAGAAGTTACTTCTAATAATTGTATAAAATTTTGCAAACGTTTAAGTTCTAACATTAGGAGAGAAGTCTTAGCTTATTTTGGTAGTTTATTATTTTAATAATAAGTTGTCTTTGGATACTTTAAATTTTCCTAAAGGTACAAAAATGTTTACAGATCTTAACGCCATTCCTATTGTGTGCAACAAATATCTTTGTACAGATATCATTTAAGACTAATGTGTGAGATGTGCATGTAGCTTACAGGATAGATTCCCTAAAAGTCAAACATCTGGGTCAAGTAACGTGCATTTTGAATTCTCATAGTCACTACCCAGTTGCCCTCAGAAAAACTATGATTTATACTCCTCCCCAGTGTCTAGAGAGTGCCTATTTTTCTAGAACCTCACCGGCAATGCTATTCATCTCTGAAACCCTTAACTAGTTGACAGGTGACGTGTGAGTTATATCAGCTTTCATTTCGCATTTGAATGAAGTAGGAATTTTTGCATATGTTTGAAAAACGTTTGTATTGCCTTTTTTGTCTAATGTTTTTGCCCCTGGCATGTTTTCTATTGAAAGTCTTGCTGACTGGAGTTCCCATCGTGACTCAGCATTTAGCAAACCCAACTAGCATCCATGAGGACATGAGTTCAATCCCTGGCCTCGCACTCAGTGGGTTAAGAATCCGGTGTTGCCATGCGCTGTGGTGTAGGTCGCAGATGCTGCTGGCATTGATGTTGCTGTGGCTGTGGTGTAGGCCAGAAGCTACAGCTCCGATTGGACCCCTAGCTTGGGAACCTTCATATGCCATGGGTGTGGCCGTAAAAAAAAGACCAAAAAAAAAAAAAAAAAAAAAGTCTTACTGACTTGTTTAAACTTTTTAATTTTAAGGAAGTTAGGTTTGATTTCTAATGCAGATATTTCCCCCATTTTGTTTTAAATTCTGTTCATGTTGTATTTACCAAGCAGATTTTTTTAAGGAGTTGAATTTATCCTTTTTTTTTTTTTTTTTTTTAATGGCACGTGAGTTTTGTGTCTTGTTTAGAAATGACTTTGTAATTCCCATAAGAAAATTCTATGGGAAGTTCCTTTGTGGCACAGCAGGTTAAGGATCCACATTGCCGCAGCAATGGTGCAGGCTGCAACTGTGGCACAGGTTCAATCACTGGCCTGGGAACATCCACAAGCCATGGGTGCAGCCAAAAAAAGAAAAAAAAAATTCTATGGATGGTTCTCCTTTAATAGCAATTTTGAAGGCCCATGTGAGATATTTTTGTGAATTTTAATGTAGTGTGTACATTTTGCAAGTTTTCTGTTTTATTCCCCTAATATTTCCAAACTACTTTAGAAAGCTGGCCGATGAGTTGCAAAATAAATAAATAAATAAGTTTTTCCAGATTTACCTCAAAGAGATACAGATCAATCATCCTCTAGGAAGTCAGGGAAATGTGTCTCATGCTCAATCAGGTGACTGGAGTGAGATGAAGATGCTCTCCCTCTGGGTGGATTTTGATTTCTTATGGTTTCTTTGGGCATTTCTCAGGTTGCTTTCTTTACCTGTGTGCTTTTAAATGCATGCTAATTAATTATCTCTTTAAATAGAGTTAGTTGAATAATTTGAAAACAAGGTACCACTGGCCTGGTCTTGAGTGCAGACCAAGATTCTTTTTTTTTTTTTTGTCTTTTGTTGTTGTTGTTGTTGCTATTTCTTGGGCCGCTCCCGCGGCATATGGAGATTACCAGGCTAGGGGTTGAATCGGAGCTGTAGCCACCGGCCTACGCCAGAGCCACAGCAACGCGGGATCCGAGCCGCGTCTGCAACCTACACCACAGCTCACAGCAACGCCGGATCGTTAACCCACTGAGTAAGGGCAGGGACCGAACCCGCAACCCCATGGTCCCTAGTCGGATTCATTAACCACTGCGCCATGACGGGAACTCCTCAAGATTTTTTTTAACCAACTGAAGTACAGACCTGCTCATCCTATGTTGATGACCATCCCCTAGGAACAGAAGCTATTTTTTTCTGTTTGTATTCAGTATAATCACTGAATGGATGCAGTTTTTATGTTAAACAGTGACGAGGTAGTCTTAACACCCACCTTTCATCCTAATTTATTCATAGTTGAGACTGATAATTCTTGCCACCAACTACTTCCTTTAAAATATAATGAGGATTGATGAAACATGGATCCTTCTAAAGAGCTTTGATCTCCCACTCAAGTGCTCTGTAAATTGTCACTTGGAACATTGCATAATTAATCCTACTAATTTAGTGAGAAATTAAAAGCAGATTAGTATGGTAAAGTGAAATGTCTTTGGGTATTGTGTTGGTGACTCCTTTGATGGGTTTGTTGGTTATTGTCAAGGTGACAGTCACGTGGGAGTTCATCACTCGAAGTCACATTGGCACTTTTTCTTTGGGACTTATAGACTGGAACAAAGAACAGTTAAACTTACTACTAGTAATGTAGTAATGGATTTTGTCCAAAATATTGAGGAAACACTAAGATGGTTCATTCAAGCTTTATTTTATCGATAGGAAAGAAATTTTTTTCTCTTGTCTTCTTCCCAAATAGAACTTGAATTTTAGGTGAATTAGAAATATAAGGAATTATTTAGTGTTAACTCACAGTGATGTGACAGGTGTTCGATCCTTGCAGGGTTTGGGCTGCTTTTTAATGTTTGTTTAGATTACCCCTCTAAAATATGCTTATTCTATTTCTGCCAGTATCTTCACTATTATTCAACAACAGGTGAAAAGCTTCGTAGCTTAGTAATTTTTTTTTCCCCCGCAGAGGAAATAAGCTGAATAGGAAGAAAAGAAATTGGCCACTTATAGTTGCCAGTGGTTGCATTGTAATTAGCCAGTGCTTGGGATACATGTTCAGATTCCAGGCTCTCTACTGTATGTGCTTTTGTCAATTTCAATATCTTAAAATGCTACTTTCCCATGTTTTTCTGTTTAATAGTTAATAGATGAGAATTTCCTTGATGAAAGGGCTAGAGCTTATGAAAAAGTTAATTTTTAATTTTAAATTATTTGAGGTTCCAGATTGAATTATACATTTTGACACTAAGAGCGCAGAGAATCCCTACGCATGTCAAAAGAAATTTCCTCTATGTAGCCTAGAAAAATGGTTTGAGCCACAGAAAATCTGTAGGACATTTTTGTCAAAAATTTGAAGGTGAAGAAAACGCATCAACTTAGCAGAATCATTTCTGCTAAAGCTATTCTGTTAAGCTTTATGACAATATCTGCAAATTTAAAAAAACATTTCAATACACATGTTTTTGTTGTTGTTGCTTCAAACTCTATAACTTAACTCTTTGGTAAGAGAGGTAGCCGTGTTGCACATCTATTCTTCCATCCTAATGACAGCTAATTAAAATGTGGATTGTGTTTGTGCTGTGTGCTTTATTTTTCTCTGTGTGAAATGTATATGGTAGGCTATGAGGAACACGATGTGAACTTTTAGGAACTAATACCCATCACAGTACTTTACTGTTCTGACTGTTGGATGAAGTACTCTTGTCTGCATACAGGTAACTAACCTCTTAAATCTCAGCACTAATGACATCATAACAGGATGCGAAGGGATACAAAACTAGTGATAAAACCAAACGGCCCATTTTCACCCTTGGGAAACTAATGGAATTGAGTTCAGTTAAGATAGATGAAGACTCCTCAGTAGAGACCCACTCCTAGTTCGGGGATGGTCAGCTGTGCTGCCTTTGTTGGCTGTCATTTTCATCTTCCATGCCAGATTTATCTTACATTGGGACTGCTTCCACCTCGTACTTTAAGGAAGTTTTTCTACTCTCATATAGAAATACCTTGGCTAGTAAAGAAGCATATTTCCAGTCTTACAGATGGGCACACACAGAGAGAAAGCACATGTGTGTGAGATGTGTGTTAGCTACATTCATGAGGGACTTTAAAATGAGACCTCTCCAGGTAAAACCCCATTCGGTAATTTGGAACCAGAACTGAAAACGTTTTTCTCAAGCTCCACAGGAAGTTATGGAGGCGTCTGGCAGATATTTTGCATTGTTTTCCACTTGCATATTTTATTTCTGCAGTGTGTGTGTGGCATAGGCAGAGAAATCAGCCTCACTGGATGTCTCCATGTTTCTCTCTCCTCAGATGCAGACAGACATGCGGAACTTTCTGGAAGTCCACTGAAAAGCAAAAGCACTAGGAAACCTTTGGCATGTATCATTGGGTATTTAGGTGGGTATTTTCTTAATTTAGGAAAGACAACAATTTCTGTATCTTATAATTGGAATTGACATACCTGAGTTAACTGCAAGCCTTTCAAGTAGGTAAACTTGGGTAACTTCATATGTATAGTCAATTTTTTTATTTCAGAAACTTTTTATTATAAAAACGCATACATGCAAAACATGCAGAGTTGGAGATATATTTACTTTTTTTCCAAAATATTGAATAAAAAGGTATATTAATGGATATAAATGCAAGTTAAGCAGAAAGAGGAAAATAAGAGTCACTACATTATTAGCGGATGAATATTCTTTTTTTTAATCGAAGTATAATTGACTCACAATGTTACATTAATTTCAGGTGTACTGTGTAGTGATTCAACATTTATAGACATTATGGGACGATCACCATGATAATTACCATCTCTCACCACTCTAAGTAATTACAGAATTAAGGATGAATATTCTTAATATTTTTATTTAGATCCTACCACTAATTCAAACCTATCTTACCCCTTCCCTTAGAGAAAAACTGGTTTATTTACTTTTTCTGAGTAAAAGAGATAAAACTCTTTAAAAAATACTTATAGTTTTGATGTGCCAATTAAGGTTACTTTGAAAGGGGAGCTTTAGTATTGCTTTCTGGTTTTTATCATGTTATTTAACTTGGAAGTCACCAAAAAATGGATAGTTCCATTTACATTTTGAACTATTATAATTAAAAAGTATAAAATTACTAGGCAATCACCTCTTTTTTTTTTTTTGCAATGTTTTAGGATAAATAATTCACAAAATAATGCTTTCTAAAATGGTTCTTACTATACCTTGAAGCTATAATGGCATGTTTTTGTGCTTCTGATATTCTTGCCTTTTCATCTTCTCAGTAGAAGTGAAATATGTTCTCAGAGTTGCCTTGAACCTTATTACTCTGTCAGAAAGATATGTACTTATGAAGCATTCAGACTTTAGACATCCAATCTTTTAAAAATCAAAGTATAGTCTTAAACGTGGTATATTATCTGCTCCTCATCAGAGCATCCTCAGAGTCAGAATCTCTTAGCTCCCTCTTTGATGTTACTTTGCCACCTTATTTCCTCTTTCAGTCCCAAGGGCCTCAAGAGTTGCTTTGATATCTCTGAAAATGGCACATGGTTAACACAGGCGTGACCTAGGTCACGGTGATCGTGTCCTTGAAGTTCGCTCTCTGTATTTCCTAGCAGAGGCTAATCCTTAAAGCCCCTCCACCTTGCAAAGGATAGTTTCCGATCATAAAAGATAGACTGTAACACTGCACATTAGTCAGCATTTCCATAGGCAGTTATGTGCTCCTCCTGTGGGCAAATGGGTCCCTACCAGATAAGCCCAAAGCTGTGCGGTCCTTACTAACTGAACCACTTCCCTGTAGAGCGTATTTCTGAGTATTTTCTATGTACAGGACACGACACTAAGTGATTTGGGGAACACCAAGATAAATATGACCTTGCCCTCAAAAATCTTAGTCTAGTGGGGAGGGTACACAGGTAAGATCAATTGAGCAAAGGATTAGATTTTTATGAAAAAATTACAGGTAATAAGCCTTGGATACTTGGAGGAAGGGTAATTCTTTTTTTAACTTCTTATTTTAATTATTATTTATTATCGCTAGAGTTGAATGTCATCTTAAGCATCCATTATCCGTTTTTTGTTTGTTTGTTTTTTTGACTGCGCCCATGGCATGCAAAAGTTCCCAGGCCAGGGGCTGAACCTTTGCCACAGCAATAACAACACTGGATCCCTAATTCCTAGGCCACCAAGGAACTCCCAAGGCGTAGTTATTTCTGATGGCAGGGCAATTAATATTTGATCTCAATACTGAAATACATGTAGTGTTCAAATAGATAGAAATATAGGAAAAGAATCTTTTTCCCTCTACAAGGCCAAGAGAACTAGATGAACAAAGACTCCATGAGTCCAAGGACCTGAAAACAGGATTAGGGAAGGCAGTTTGTCTGGTCCTGATGGAGCATGGAGTGTGGAGGTTGTAATGAAATGTAAGGTTGGCAAACCTTCGATACCATGTTGAAAAAAACAAAACAAAACCAGCACTATATTTTGGTTAGCACCTGATCCATTCCTAAATTCTGGCAAGTGTGAGGATGTTGATCAGACCAAGATGTAGTCACACTCCTAATTGCTCTTCTTAAATTTCAGTAAATAAGACTGCTCTCCTGGCCCTCATCAGGGAAGAGAGCGGCTTGTGCATGGTCGACATCCTAGCTGCTGAATCAGAATCAGGGAACAGGTTTAGCTGTAGAGAGAGATTGACTAGTATTAGCAATAGACTGAGATTCTTAAATCCAGTTTCTACAGTGCTGCAATTTCTGTCTGTCTACCCCATCCAAAAAGCACAAATAGTTCTGGGCTTTGTGACTGACCACCACATACTTCACACAAACACACACACCACACTCACATTACAGTTTTGTGATATGTCCTTGGTCAAAGCTTTTCTTCTGCCACCTCTTAATTCTAGTATTTGGGGTTTGGTGTCAGACTCCATCTGTATCAAACTGTTCTGGGCTGGGAGTGACTGACCCTGGTCCTATATCCTGGTTGCAGAGCCAGAGAAGGAATCCTGCTTCTTCAGAAAGCTGTCATATACCAGGTATCTGGCATGCTATATCTGTTTTGAGAGAGCAGAGTGGTAGTTTTCTCTGGGGCTACCTCTCCAGATTTCTAATTCCCTGAAGAGTCAGATATCTTATTCCCTTAGTAAATCTCATCTTAAGCGACCTTCGGAAGTGACTCCCCCCGGCCCCTTGTTCTCACAATATGAAGCTCAGAGCTCCAGCTAGCAGGGGGAAGAACCAGCTCCCTTTTGATAAATAAAGCCATGGTAACAGCACTTGAAGTTGATTCATTATGCAAGTCCTTGGGAAAACAGGCTGGTTCATAAGGAACTGGCCCTCAGCTCATTAAGAAATAAGATGTGTGCCTATTAGCCAATGTAAGTGCACACAGATTTTTTAATAGCATGTTCTGAGTTGAGAAACCTTTTTTCCCCCCGTCAGAGATCCATCCTTCGAAGAAACCTAATGTAATTCGATCTACGCCAAGCATGCAAACCCCAGCTACCAAGCGGATGCTAACCACCCCGAATCACACGTCTCTGAGCATTTTGGGGAAAAGAAACTACAGTCATCACAATGGCCTGGATGGTATGTAAGCCCAGGAATTCTGGGGGCTGATCCCATAGGCCAGGGCCTCTCTGCCCTTGGCTGCTCCAGAGTGTCACCTGCCATGTCCAGGAGTATAACAAAGGTTCTCTACCCCCTGACTGAACTCACTGTGTGGAAAGGGGGATGCGAGGGAAGACTGCCATGTGCCACAGTGAAGACATTTTGCCAAGTGATTATCTCTGCATCTCCTCAGAAGGGACCTTTGTGCTGACATATCCCATTAGGAGGCTTGTTTGGAAATGAAGTCTGTATTTAGCAGGTTGCCTCTGCTGGGTAATAATGCTCTTGCTGTGACGCGCACTCACTGCTCATTTATGTTTTCCTGAGCAAAGGCCTTACTTTGCCTTATGGCTGAGACAGCAGTGCTCTCTGGGGGTTCTTCAGTGTTCTGTGGATCATTTTGAATTTGGCATTTGTCCCTTACCGCTTTTACCTTATAAATTTTCTTAATTGCTCAAGAGTACTACAAGTCATGAAAAGAATTGCCTGGGTGATGTCCTAAATACAGAAACGATAATTTGTTTGAAATGGAAAAACTGAGAAATATCACCTCTTATCCAAAGTACTTCTCTTGGGCTTGGCCATGTAATGACTCTTCAGGTTGAACTGAATCATCCTCCCACTCGGACTATAAACACAAGCATAATAAATCATCCAGGCAGTATATATTGTTCATTTCAATCGTCCTGGAGTTTGAAGCTGTCTTGATTGTTTAAATGTTGACATTTATTTATGAATAAAACTCTCTCCAGGCTTTTCATGTCTTATGGGACTCTAAGTTCCTTCAGTGACAGTAAATTATTTATAATGAGGCCCTAGAGCAAGGATGTGGAATAAACCTTCTAGTAATAATTTCCCATGGTTGTTTTCCTTCAGTGTGAATTTGATGGTCATAGTGATGTCAAAATTAATAAAAAATTGAGGGTGAAGAGTTTAGTTTGCATTTTTAGTATATCAGTGTTTTGTAGACATGGCTTTCAAGAATTTAGCTACACAATAGTCTTGCAGAAATGCTTCCTTGCTAATGAGAATATCGGCCATCCTTGCTGCAATATGCCTGATGTTTAGTCAGCAGAAGTGCAAGGAAGGATTGTGTCAAAATGTGGAGTTTGGATTTCTTGCCTATAACTTGGGGCCTTTAAATTTAGGCTTAAATGGAATCGGGAATCTCTTTTTCTTCGTATCACCTCCCTAGACTGTTTAGGTGTATAGTCCTAATGCAAAACTAGAAAGTAAGTTCCTATTCATTTGATATTTATATATTCTTTATGGTAAAAAGACTCTCATTGTCACCGATGTTGGACTAGCAGCTTTCTAGTATCTTTCTCTAGGCACACCCGATGGTCACGGTCATTCTGGGCCCCAGTCCTGCTCCCGCATTGAAGCTCCTGGTATTCTTTCCTTGCATTGCAGGTCCCTGTCTCTCTGGAATTCCTAAAACGTGCCACTATGTAGTGTTCCCTCCCAAGGGCTGTCTGTCCCATTTCCCTCTAAACAAATGCTGCGTCAAGGTCATTACTTCTCTGCTCTGAACAGGAGGAATGGACAGAGCACACAGAGTCGTTGGTGTTATGTTGAGTGAAAGCTTTGGCCTTGTTGAGGAAAAGATACTCGTTTCATTTTCTGAAGAGATTTAGCTGTTACTCTCTTTTCTTCAAGACCCATTTGTCTCTGCTCTCCTGTCGTGGTAGGGAGAGGAAGGCTGATGACATGTCCTTTCCCTGCATTATCTCATCTGATTCAGGTGATCAAAAGTTCCAGGTCAGGAGATTTAACTATTTTGTGTAACAGTGTATCTCTACTGCCTGGTACAGTGCCAGGGGCTTGGTAGGTTCTCAGTAAATGTTAGCTGAATAAATGAAAGGGATTGAGAAAGAGACCTAGACAAGTGAGTTAAATGTTCCAAAGTTACTAGGTACTGTATAAGTGGTTTCCATTCGGGTGTGACTGATTTCAGAGTCTGCTCTTCTAACTACTGTTATAAATGAAGTTGTGGCTCTCAAATACACTGTATTAGTTGGCAAAGTAGATACTACATAAATTATTTTAATAGCTCATTTAATATAAGAAAACAATATGACAGATGTTGAAGGACAGAATAGGTAAAGGGGTGGATGGGGGACAGGAAACAGCCACCATCACTAGAGCTGGGAGAGCAAAGGGAAGAAGCTGGGATAATCACAGCTAGAAGCCCAAGGAGCTAGACCTCAGACCCTTGAGGAAAAGGCGCTGCTCTTTTGGTGCTGGCATTTCTAGGGCGGTGTGATGAAGCTGGTTTTGGTAGTGAGAAGTAAAGCTAGGAACTGAAAAAACCTGCTGCTGCTTCTTGGGGCACCACTGACAGGAACTGGAAGGAGCAAGTCTCTTGCCATCTTCCAGTCTTGCAGACGCCCTCTTGCACCCCCTGCTGGTGTAACAGGGAGTGAGATGGCAAAGGAGAAATGCGTTTGTAGAGTCCCAGCCCCACCCAGTGTCACAAAACTGATTTTAGGTGGATAGATGTGGAGCTGAGAGACAAGAGTATAACAGAAACATATTATAGAAAGTGGCCCCATTTTTGTATTCCCAGTGGACCTTTCCTTGGGATAATGGTCTGTTTCTTATTTCCTCAGGATATGAAATCTTGAAGTAAACGGAGTTTCCAAGGTGAACCTAAAGTACAAAAAAAAATGTTAGGCTAATAGTGAGTTTTCACAGGAGAATTAATGCCATTATACACTGGAATTGATAGATACAAATTCATGGAAAAGCCTTGCCATTTGTGATCCAATAATAAAGTTAATTAGCATTGCTACATAATTATCAGCATGTCAGACAGATGAGCACACCAAACAGGATGTTGATGGACAGAACTAATTTAACTGGAAACAAAACCTGATTGTCCTGAAATATCCAGGCCTCTCAGCTTTAAGGCTTCTTGTCCCCTGCTCAGCGCCACCCCCCGCCCCAACCCTGCTTCAGCCTCCACCTTCAGTTAGAAGTTCTTCATGATGGGAAAAGAGTCTCTGAATTTCTCCTGGAAGGAAGGATTTTATGTGACATTTAAAAAAGAAAAAAACAAAAAAATGAACAGTGTTTTCTTACCTTCTGAAAGTCACTGTCTTTCACCTGGCCCTGGCCCTTTAAAGGCCCTGGTGTGACTGGTTGGGAATCAATACTCTGTTTCTCTTAGTCCTGTGGCACCAGGCCATACGCAGGCCTCTGTGACTGTCCTAATGGAGCTTAAATTCCAAGGGTGAAAACAATCTGCTTATTACACAAGAAGCCTTACTTTTTGGAGTCTGCATCCAGCCCTCTGCACTTCAGTCTTGCCCGTCAGGCAGTTGGTCCGGTGGTGCATGTGCCCTTGTGGTGCTTTCCAAAGCCTGGCTCCTTTTCTGACTTACAGGTACTGGGATGACATTCTTATTGCCAGCAAACCACATTTGGCTGACTTGGTTAACCCCAAGTGGCTGTGAAGAGAGAAGGCCTGGAGATCAGTGGGGATAGAAGAGGCATTACTTTCTCTGTCCGTGAGCCCCAAAGGGAGGGCAGCAGGGAGGTGGAATTTGTCGGTGCCATGGAAAAAAGCACATCTGACTGTTTGGAGTCAGCTTGGATTAATTGCTGACTTTTCTAGTTTTGGGTGAATCACTTGGTTTCTTTAACCTCCACCCCAGCCCCAGCGCCCCCCCACCGCCCGAAAATTATAGATTTCATTTGCCATAACAGAGTTGTTACAGTGATTAAAATCTTTCACCTACTTTATAACACTTGGTTTTCCACTTTATGAGGTAGGTGTTATAACCTACATTTTAATAATGAAAAAATCGAAGCTCAAAGAAGTGAAGGGATATGCCTAAAGTCACACTTGCTAGCAAGTGGCAGAAATGAAATTTAAACTCCAAATACAGGGTTGTTTCTACTGGGTGAATAAGGACCCCAGATCTGTGTGCTGAGTGCCGCATGTACCTAAGAGATATTTCTGTTTTCTGTGTATTAGACACAGCTTTGTGTTTGTAAACATAGAGAGGAATGTAGAGGGTATTTTTCTTTGCTCAGACCATGAAGTATAAGCCATTTTGTCTAATGAAAGCCATCATCTCCATCTCCTGCCTCTGGGAAGCCCCTTGACCCATATCATATCCCCTCCGTTTTCTGGAACTTAGTACATGAGCTATGTTAGTGTCTGAGAAAGGGGAGAAGAGAGAGAGAAAAACCACAATCACCTAAAGGTGAGATATGTTTAACTAATATGATGTTTCCAGCTTTGACTCTTACCCATTGTAGGTGTTCTTTAAGTGTTAAAATTCCATCCTCTCCTTTAAAGCATAGCTATTATTAAAGTTTTATTTTGAAAATTATTGATATCAACCAAAGTTTTTGTAGCCCTGCATGAATTGTATGTAAATAAAATGTCAATATTTTCCTCATAACTACGTTTATTTCTTACCCAAAGGTATGGTTCTCAAAAAAAAAAAAAAAAAAAAAGACTCATGGATTTGCTTGAAGGTAAATGAGTATGTTCCAGCATATATTTGCACATTAGAAGGGCCAAGTATCTATAAAGAAAAATTGCCCTTGTTTCAGTTATTTATAAGAGTGTTAAAGACAAAATTAGATTTGTAAAGAGGCCTCATTTAGCTTCCTGTAGGCCTGTGATTAGAGACCTTACAGCAAAGGGACGGAACATCATCATCCTGGGACAGCAAAATCTTTTTCAAAGTGAAGGCTGAATCAGAAATGACTCCAGGGAGGGGAGGAGCAGATGGGCTGTACAGGCCTCTCTCATCCTCTCCTGACCCCCTAAGAAGATGTCCTGGGATCCTCCCCCACCTCCCACCAAGTGTCAAATGCTTGAGTTTAGGTCAAGCAGCAGATCTTGCATTGCACTGCACAGGGACGAGGGGACTTCCTGCTATGTCTCCATCTTTATCCAGTGGGGACCCTTGAGAACAGTGCTGCTATATGTTGATACATCCACTGGAGGTGCTCTTAACCTTTCTCTGAGATGACATGGCTTTTGTCCCAGGGGTACTCCTGAAGGTAGGACTCATTGTGTCGGGAAAACCAAAGCAGCAGGCTCAGAAGAGAGGTGAGTTTTCAGTGGGACGGAGTCATCTGAGCCGAGGAAATTGATGAATTGTACAATAAACTTCTGTTTAATCTGCTCTCCTCTGGCTTATTTCCCCTGGGTTATGTGAGTATACTGCAGATCTAGGTATTTTTCTTATTTGTTTTCTGCATGGAGTAATATCATTTCTCAGTGTCTTGATTCCAGGCAGAGGCTATCTAAAGTGGATCCCTCTAAGTATAATATTATGATCTGGAGTGTGAAGACTCTTCTTTTGATGACTTTTTTTTTTTCTGAATCAGTGATTCAACAGCTCCAACTGTTTGCATCCAACCCCGGGAAATGGGTGGTGGTGAGGGCCATTATACCAGTGGGAGAGCTCTGGGAATGCATCTGCTGTCTTCACAAATCCCAGTAAAAATAGACTGCCAAGAGCAGCTGATGGCAGTTCTAGGCATGCTTAGGCCCAGGCTGCCTTCTGTCAAAATTTTTATGTTATTTCAAAAGCCTATGGTTTTTGGTTTTGGTTTTTTTTTTTTTTTTAATCTCCCAGAACTTTTTTTTTTTTTGGAAGAACATTGAGTGTCCTGAGACTCACCTCTTGTCTCCTTGTCTCAAAGTGTAATGTTATAACCTGGTTAAATATATCAAGTGCCTTCCAGGATTATTTTTTTTTTCTTTTTCTTTTTTTTCAGTTTTTAGAATGGATCGTGATGGCCCCAGAGATTGTTGAATGTGAAGCAGACCAAATGTGTCTGCAGAGCTTAAGGACTGTTGAAGCATTGGCTGAGGGTGGTGGAGGTTCTCTCACACTGAAGCCATAGGAGTGGGGGCTGAAGAGGAATCAGGCCCAAGTACATTAGGCATGAATAATCAACCCCTTGGCGTTGTGGCATATTCTGGAAGGATGCCAAATTAGTCACCCCTGAGACCATGGCTAGGTGTACTAATAAATCTCACAGGTTCTCCCAGAGGGTACTTATATCCTGTCCCTGAGGAAAATACTAGGGCGCGAGCCTGTAAGAGGCCTAGTTTGAGACCCTCTTAGCAGTATGATGGTCTTAGAAGAGTGACTGAGGTCCAGGGTCCTCACTGTGAGAGCCTGTTCCGGCCTCCTCAGTAAGTGTCTCTGTTTACTCGCAAGAGTCATTACAGGAAACCTTATTTACTAACCTATCCTCATGTACCTCCGTTCACAGTGACACAGAGAAGGTGAACCTCTGAGAAAGGAAGGGAACCTCTGACTTGAGAACTGGGCCCCAAGTTTTTTGGGGTGAAGGGTAGATGCTTGAGAAGGGAAAGGCAAGAAGACTGCAGAGGGAGGGAATTGGGTCTCTGAGGAACAACTCTTCCTCAGCAGAGATTTGACTCTTTCTTCCCAAGAGCAGGCACAGATACCTGAGAAAGCCCAGGGGACATCACTATTAGATCTGGATGCCCCAGGGAAGTCAAGACCCACTCTAGAAACCAACTGATTTAGGCTCCCCCTCCCCACATTCTCTGTGGATCCCAGTGAGGAAATGAGGTGATGTCTTCTGAATCTGCAGAGCCCCCTGGGCCATCGAAATGGAAGGATTTGTCATAGCCTAGTTGATCTGGGGACTCCCATTGGGTTCATTTTAAGCTTCCTAACCCTGCTCATTATTTTCATTCAGTGTTTCCTGTTTTCCCTTCCAGATGACTGAGTACTCTTTAAGCTCAGAAAACGAGGGAGTTATATTCTGTGCATTCTTTTCCCTCAACCAAATATTTATCAGCAAGTTTTTACATATACCTGAATTATTAGACATATAAAACTGATGGAGTTCCCGCTGTGGCTCAGTGGTTAGGTATCGGATTTGATCCCTGGCCTTGCTCAGTGGGTTAAGGATCTGGCGTTGCCGGGACCTGTGGTGTGGGTCGCAGACACGACTTGGATCCTGCCTTGCTGTGGCTGTGGTGGAAGCCAGCGGCTACAGCTCTGATTCGACTCCTAGCCTGGGAACCTCCATATGCTGCGGAAAGCGGCCCCAGAAAAGGCAAAAAAAAAAAAAACCCAAAAAACAAAAAACAAAATAAAACCCAAAAACTGAGGAGCAAGCTTGAAGGCAAAATTGCTAGATGGAGCTTCCTAAGAAAGATATCTGGGCAGACTCTTTCCAGGGTGGTCTGATGGAGCTTCACCTGGTGCTGCAGTTAGTGAGCTAGGCCAAGAGTGAGTCCTGGGGAAAAAGGGCTGATTACATGTAAGCATTTGGGACCAGACAATCCACAGAAAAAGGGATCCAGATGTTGAATAATGGATCTCCTGCACAGTTCCTCTATAATTTCCTTCTTATTTCTCTCCAGTTTTCTTTCCCTATATCTCTTTACTTTCTGGCAGACTTTTCTCAACTTTATGTTCCAACTAGATTTGTCTAATTTCTCCCTTTTGGTCTTACAACTTTTACTCCATGTAATTTTGAAATTCTGTCATTGGGTATATACGTAGTTTGAATTTTTAGGTCTTTTTGACCTTCTTATCACTATGAAACGATCCTTTTTATTTCTGCAATATTCAGCTATTTTGTCTGATGTTAATATGACCACACCACTTTTCCTTTTCTCTTGTTTTTAGGTTTTGTTTGTTTGTTTGTTTTGTATTTTTGTCTTTTTTTTTCTGGGGCCACTCCTGTGGCATATGGAGATTCCCAGGCTAGGGGTCTAATTGGAGGTATAGCTGCTGGCCTACACCAGAGCCACAGCAACGCCAGATCCAAGCTGGGCCTGTGACCTACACCACAACTCATGGCAACACCAGATCCTTAACCCACTGAGCAAGGCCAGGGATCGAACCTGCAACCTCATAGTTCCTAGTTGGATTCGTTAATCACTGAGCTGTGATGGGAACTCTGTTTTTAGTTTTTTAAATGAATTTTTCCTAGTTTTATAAAACTCAAAACAGAATGACTCTTATAGCATCTCCAAAGCCAGCATGTGGTGTTCCAGCACAGATTTCAAAAATCTTGTGAAGCTATTTTCCATTATCGTTTCTTTTAAAAACAGCTTTATTGAGGCATAATTGACATTCTGGAAACTATACATATTTAAAATATGCAATTCGATAAGTTTAACATAGGTGTACACCAGGAAACCATACCATAACCAAAATAATGCACTTATCTTTCACCCTCAAAAATTTTCTTGCACCCCTCTATAATCCACCATCTTGTCACCCCTACCTCATCCCAAGTGACCACTGACCTGCTTTAGAGCACCATAAATTGTTACATTTTGGAGTTCCCATTGTGGCTCAGTGGAAACGAATCTGACTAGTATACATGAGGATGCTGGTTCAATCCCTGCCCTCACTTGGTGGGTTAAGGATCCAGCATTGCCATGAGCGCTGGTGTAGGTGGCAGACAATGGCCTGGATCTAGCATTGCCGTGGCTGTGGCGTAGGCCGGCAGCTACAGCTCCGATTAGGCCCCTAGCCTGGGAACCTCCATATGCTGTGGGTGCAGCCCTAAAAAAGACAAAACAAAACAAAAAAGGTTACATTTTCTAGAATTTTATATAAATGGAGTCATGCAGTATGTACTCTTTGTCAATTTGATAATCTTTAGATTTCTACAAGTCCACTGATTCTTTCTTCTGCAGTATTGAATCTGCTATTAATCCCATCCAATAAAGTTTTCATTTAAATTATTGTATTTTTCAGTTTTAAAATCCTCATTTGGTTCTTTTATATTTCTCCTAAAATATACCATATAGTCCCCATTATGCACACTTTTTTCTCTAGATTCTTTAATATACTTAGCAGTAAATATTTAAGCCCATATCTGCTAATTCTACTATCTGAATCATTTGCTAATCATCTTCTACTGACTATTTTTTCTGTTGATTGTAGATTGTATATTCCTGTTTTCCAGGTCTCATAATTTTTAATGAATCCTGATCAGTGTGGATGATAAGTTGTAGAGACACTCTGGATTCTGTTATTTTTCTCTGTACAGTGTTGAGTTTTGCTCTTGCAAGCAGTTAAATTGGTAGATCACGTGAGTTCTGTGGATATGCTTTAAATCTCCGTTAGGGCTGGTCTTTTTCAATTTTGCTCCTAGTTCCATGAGCTTTCAATGGAAAGGCTAAGTTGTTTGTCCATCCTTCTAACTTTGCAGAACTTGAATTCCAAACTCTTATCTTCCCAGCACTGGACAGCTGCTGAGGTTGCCACTTAGCCTTTTTTAATCTTTTAGTTGATGAGCTCCTTGGTTGGAGCTCATCACGGTTCCAAAATCAGCCAGTGATTTGAGGGGAGTATGTATGTAGATTTGGGAGCTCCCCCTTCCCAGGATCTCCTCCTCAATTTCCAGCTGCATGGGCAACCCTGAACTCTGACTGCTCTCTAATTCTTTAGCCCAGACTGCAGCTTTCTGCTTGAACTGTATTTCTCTTGTACTGCATGGAAGGGCATTCAGGGATACCAATTAAGAGAGGATCTCATCTAGTCTCACCTTTTTTTAAAGAGTCGTATCTCTTCCAGTTTTTGCCTAATTTTGGTTGGTCTCCAGTACCATCAAAAACTTGCTTTTTATATTTTATACAGAGTTGAATACTGTTTTTGGCTGGGGTGGGGGGGTTAGTCCGTGACAAATTATCCCACCATTATAGGAAGCAGAACTCTTCAATCCTTCTATGGGCTTTCTGCCAACTCCCTTGGTTATCTCAGTTTATTTTTTAATAGCATACTGTTTGTGTTTCATGGATACTGTATCTTTCTTTACTTCTCTGAAGATATTAATGAGTACTTTTTGTTTCTTGAGGTTTCTTCTCCATGAATAATCTCTTTCTTCCAGTTTGCATTCTTATTTGTTTTGGTCTCCAACATTTGTGTTAGAGGTTTTCTTTTCCTGATGACCTTCGGTTGTGTAATAATATTTAAGAGTAGGAGACTAAAATCAGGTGAAAGCTCTGTGCTGGAGCCTGTGGAGCACTTCACAGTGTGGTGATCACCTGGGATGTTTGTTGGGGGCACCAAATGCCAATATCTTCAAGTCTTTTCCCTTGGGATGGTCGGATATCCCAGAAAAAATTCTTCCCATCTAAGTCCATTAGGCTGCTGTAACAAAATACTATGGATGGGTAGCTTATAAGCAACAGAAATTTGTCACAGTTCTAGAGGCAGGGAAGTCCAAGATTGGGGTGCTGGCATGATTGGGTCCCAATGAAGGCCATGTTTGCTGGAGAAGGTTGCAGACTGCTGTCTTCCTGCTGTGTCACCACATGGTGGAAGGGGCTAGGGAGCATGTGGGGTCTCTTTTATAAAAGCATTAATCCCATTCATGAGGGTTATAGCATATCTGGCATTAGGATTTCAGCATATGAATTTTGTGGGGACATAGACATTTAGACCGCAGTGTAATTGCTTTTCCGGAGGATAAAGTTTTGGCTACCTGCTTTCTGGGAGCTCCAGGGGAAGAAGGCTGGAGGTGTCACCATTCAATAGGCATATATTCACTCGGTCTCTCAGTTTGGGGACTGGTGTAGCCCTGTTTTCAACCGTGCTTGGTGACCGTGTACCCTAGGCCTGAGACCCTCTGTTTAGTCCTCTTCAGAGAACAAACATCCAGACTTGTGGGAGGTGGGCAGTTGCCTAGGGGTATGGAGTCAGGAGGGCTTCTAGGAGAGCAGTAGCTTCTCGAACAGCTTTCAACTAATCTTTGCTTCAGTCTCCTTCCTCCACTTCCAGAAGTGTCTAGTGTCAATTCCTGAGCCATCTGAGGATCCTTTGTACAAATTGGATTCTCAGCTTTCACACTGCCAGCTTCAGGTTTGGCTTTCTTGAGCATATGGTCTATTATCACTCGTTTATCTGCTTTCCCGGCTCCCAAATCCTAACAGTGGTTTCTCCTCTGGGTTTCAGAAGGGAGGGAAATTAACTCAGACACCAGTAGCTGGAAACCATAAAAAAATTAGACTTCAGGGTCTCCAAGTCCAAGTACTTCTGAGTAGTCAAACCAAAAAACCAAACCAAAACAAAAAAACAACCCCAAATCCCCAAAAAACCAAAACAAGTGCTTATGAATCAGGGTTAGTATAGACAAAAGTAGCGAATGTAGACTGATGCATTTGAGAATTTATTTATAACCATAACGGAAAATGACTGGTACATTATCCAGGAAGGAGACCTGAGAATAGGAGTAGGCCTTTTCCTGGGGTCCTCTGCCATGCTGGGGGCCTCTGTGTCTGGGACCCTGCATGTGGCTCTGGTCCTCTGCTTCAAGGAGATACAGCAGAGCTGAGAAAGCTTTGAGCCAGGAAACAGGAAGGTGGTGCAAGGGCAGGGGGTGAGCACTGGGCTTCTTCAGGCTGGAATGCGGAAAGGAAATTCAAATGCAACTTAAAGCCATGGCCGGTGTGGGGAAGGCAGGTATGAACCTGGATGCCAGATTCCATGCTTCTGGGAGGAGAAGGTTGCTTTTGAATCTGGAGCAGGTAAGTTTAGTGCAAATAGAAGGAAGCAAAACTTACTATGGCAGGTCTGAAACTTGGGAAACTATTTAGGATTCTGGGAGGTGGCGTAATTCCATGATGGGTTAGACAAATGAATGGTAGAGTGGTCCCTCCTAACCCCCAAAAGAGAGGCTTCTGAGAGATATTGGAGGTGCTGACATGCACACATAAGCCTCAACCTAGACACTGAAGAGGATGGTATGCTCTTACTGGGATGGATGGAGACGGGGGCAGCTTGGCATAGTAGGAACTTTACCTGAATTAAGATCTGGGTTCAGATCCTGATTCCTCAGCTTACCCGCCCTGAGCCGTTGAGCACGTTCCTAACCTTTCTGACTCTCACAAGGTTCCGGTGAAAGTTAACTAAGACAGTCACATGACCTGCCAATAAAACAAGTTACTAACCCAGCCCTCAACCGAATTGTCTGGGTTTTAATTTAACACGTATCTGCTGAGCCCTGTCAAACACCAGACTGTATGCATATATCTCCCCGATTCTAGAAAGGCTCATGAAGTGAAGGCGCAGCTCTGCTCTATCCCGCAGACCTTCCTCAGGATGGCGGGCGGCTGTCAAGGTGAGCGTGCCTGATCCTCTCCCGGGGGCAGAGCGGCATGTGTGATGGGGGGAGTATCTGAGCACAGCCTCGGCCGGCCGAGCCCCTGATCCCAGCTCGGCAGGCACCCCCCGCGTCCCTCCTAGCCACTGTCCTCATAACCGAGTGAAGTTTTCACAACCTACTGTGCAACACCAGTACTTTGCCAGCTACTTCTGCTTTTCATTTACTTGTTTCTCTCAGGAGTCTCTAGATGCCCAGCTCTGGGTCAGGGGAGTGGAAGTTTTGGGGGGGGCAGTCAAGGGGGTGGAAATGAGGGACCCTGTGACTCCGTGGGTGTTTGAGGTCCTGCAGAAAAGCGTGTCCCGGAGTTCCCGTCGTGGCTCAGTGGTTAATGAATCGACTAGGAACCATGAGGTTGCAGGTTTGATCCCTGGCTTTGCTTGGTGGGTTAAGGATCCAGCATTGCCCTGAGCTGTGGTGTAGGTGACAGAAGTGGCTTGGATCTCCCGTTGCTGTGACTCTGGCATAGGCTGGTGGCTACAGCTCTGATTAGACCCCTAGCCTGGGAACCTCCATATGCCGAGGGTGCAGCCGCAAAAAGACAAAAAAAAAAAAAAGAGAAAAGTGTGTCCCTAGCCTCAGAGTGCCCACGTCTTTATGATGAGTTATAGTCCCCTCAGATCAAGCTGTGCCTCCTCCCAGCCAGTGGTGTTCCCCATGCCTCAGCATCTGGTCAGAGATGCTGGGTGATGTTGCTCTGATAAGGGTCAGCATTTGCCAGTGACCACAAAACCTGCCAGCTTTTAAGATACTTTGGTGTCATTCGCCCGTTTTCTTGGCCTCAATTAAACTTTCCTTTGTTCCAACCTTAAACTATATTGCAAGCCTTTTTTTGAATTAACTCCCGACCTCCTTTCCTTGAAGGTCGTGACGGTGGTGGTGGGAGGTCTGATCCATCCTTCCTCTCACTTTGCCTCCACCATGGGAACTCCTTTAACTTCGATCCTGTTTCTTTCCTTTTCCAGAACTCACATGCTGCGTGTCAGACTGAGCTCTCTCTGTTTAATCCTATAATCCAAGACTTGCTACACTGTCCTGCTGATGTTCACAGCCGTGCCTGGGAAGGAGGCAGCCCCGTTCCCAGTGCTTTTCAGTGGGAGACCTCCGCGTGCGCCCCACGGAGACTCGATGGGGCGGGGGAAGAAACTGTAGGAGTGCACGTCCCCAAAGCTGCGTCTCCACGTGTGAATCAGTGTAACCTCGCTTTCCTCTCAGAGACCTCGCTGTCCCAGGGTGGGACCTGCCTGGGGAACCGAGGGGGTGGGGGAGCCACTCCGCATCGCCCCCTCTCCAACGCTCTGCACCCCAGGCACCACGGCTGCTGTGGGCTCAGAGCCACTGCTGCCCTGCATGTGTCAGCTCCGCTCTGTTGTCAGCTGTATGAGTGTGTACACGAGGGACATGGCATCTTTCTGAATGGATTTTTCTTAAGCAATGTGGCAGTGTTTATGCAGTTCATGCTATTATCCCCCCCCCCCCCCGCCTCGTGCTGTCACTGTTACTCAGTTTTTTCTCAGTAGGCTCCATACTTATTTTTTTTAACGTGTAAATTTTGTCCTTCACCCCCTGCATCCTGTATTTGACCCCCCACCTCCACCCCTCCAAGGGACAGAATTACCCATGGTTCTGGCAAAAGATAAGAAAGTTGTCTTTGGGAAACCTGTAAACTCTTCATAGCATCTGTATTTTGTCATTGGAGAGAGGCTGGCATTCTGCCTAGCTCTGCTTGGTCCCCTAGAGCTCCAGCAAGAGCAGGGCGTGTGTGTCACTGTGACCAGCATCGT
Source organism: Sus scrofa (assembly GCF_054392235.1). Taxonomy (NCBI): domain Eukaryota; kingdom Metazoa; phylum Chordata; class Mammalia; order Artiodactyla; family Suidae; genus Sus; species Sus scrofa. The sequence continues at coordinate 109,797,568 of NC_139385.1, read as the reverse complement.
GTACCTGTTCCTTCACAGCCCCGCCAGCCGACAAGGAGCTGCAGCCAGGTTGGTCCTTCTGCGAGTCTCATTCACACAGGTTGATTTTAAGCAGATGGAGTCTGTTTGGCCTAGAAGGGTGAGGTGAGAGCATTGTGTTTGCAGGTGAGTTTGTGTACGACACCATGAGCCCTGCCACCCCTCCAGCCCACATTTCTGTGAGCACATGTGCCTCAGGGAACCTGCCTGTGACACGGTTTCCACTGGCCTGGGCTCTTCCTGTCCGCCCTCAACCCTTGCTGGCATCACAGGCAGGCTGCTCTGCCACTCTGTGGACACAGCTGCAGGGACAGGAATAACTTATCCCCCCACCGGCTGCCCAAGCAGATGTGACTGGCCACTCCCCTGCCTCTGTTGGCAGGGCCAGGCTGCAGGGCACAGGGTCACGGCAGTGTGAAAGACAGAGTCTGGCCTCCCAGCCATCCCTGGAGCCTGTAGCCAGGAGGCAGCTGGGTGGCTGAGAGTAGGTGCCCCAAATGGCCAGGTGGTTGTGGGGCAGAGTGGCTGCAATTGAGTCGAACCCCCCCAACCCAGCAGAATGAGGTATCCCTAGAATGACGATGGCACCCTTCTTGTCTACATCCTTGGAGACTCTGCAGAGAGCATGTGATGTGTGACGGCTGAAGGTGACGCTTGGGGCTTGAGCTGCCTTTTCCCTTTCCAGTTTGGCATCATCATAGCTTCTCTTCCCAGGAGGGATTGGTTCTCATCTCAGGCTCTTACGGGGTGACCCCAGGGACCTTCTCACCACTGCCAACTCTTGGAGCTCTTTCGGGTCTTGGCTTGGGGCCCCATGGGAGGGCCTGTGTCAGAGGTCCTGAGACAGGCAGGGTGGCAGGCATTGCCCTCAGGGTCCTGCAGAGAAGCTCCTGAAAAGACCCAAGGAGAGAAGGGAACTGGCTCTCATATCACACTCCACGTGCCACATTCTTCTCTAAAGAAAAAGACCCAGCAAAGCCGTCTCCCTGCGCCCTGCCCTGGATTTGCTGTGCACATGGGCCCAGAAGGTGGATTGGTGCCCTCGCCCTCTCTTCCCTCTCCTGACCCTCATGGTTATGGAAACAGCCACCTGCAACTCCGATGCCAGGAGACTTGGTGACCAGGGCCAGGCTGGCATGAAGGGAGAACGGAGAGACGCAGCCCAGTTCCTGTGCACATCCAGCAGTGGGACAGGTGCAGCTTGTTTTGAGCCACGTGCACCCAGACAGCATTTGCTTCACTGGGTAGTAAAAGCTCCCGGGTCTGCAGGCCCATCCTCCTCCGGAGAGGATGCTGACAAAGATCTTATGCTCTCGCTTCACCTCTGCAAAGTCCCCAGCATCGAGGCTCCAGGGAAGGATGCCAAAGAGCTTCTTATGTTGGCCTTTACCATCTAAGCAGTTGGTGCCGAGAGGGCTTGCCAGTCACCCCCTTTCTTGGGGCCACTGTGTCACCATTGTGGGTGTCAGTGGTGTGTCACCACTGGGAGCAGGGAGCTTGTGGGGTGACACCCAGAGCCTGTACGCACAGCTCCCAAATCAGTGTCCAACCAGGAAAACAGATCCCGTCTGTGTATTTAAAACAGAGGGGTTTTAGTCTAGGGAATCATTTCACACAGAAACAAGAAGAGCTGAAATGCCAAACAGGGGAGCGAGGGGCAGTCTGGAGGTGGGGAACTGCAGCTGGTGGGACACAGGGGAGAGGCTGTGTTACCAGATCCTGGGGGTCAGGGCCACTGGGCGGGGCCTGGGACCACAAAGGGCCTCTGTGGCGGGAGCTGGAGCCATAAGGGGGCAAGGGCCTTGCCAGAAACATCTCCCAACGCTGGGGCAGAACTAGCCAGGCTTCTCCCTTCCTCGTGCCCGCCAGATTCCTGCAGGTGCCTCTGGTTAGCTAAACCCAGCTGGAAGCCAGCCCACTTAGGAGCCTGAGACAGGCAGCCTGCAGCGATCAGCCCCCCCCCCACTATTCAGAGAAGAGCAGGGGAGGGCGAGGGGTGGGTCAGAAAGCAAGCAGCCGAGGAAATGCGTGGCCTTCATCCTCTGTGTTGTGTCCAGTCCTGGCATTTTGGCCCCATGCTGGCCTAAGTCCCTGGTGAGGGTAGATGGAGGAGTTGCGCTCTTGGGTTTTTGAGGATTCCTTTTGGCTCTGCCTAGAGGAAAGTGCTTTGGGGAGGTGATGGTGAGCGGGCGGGGGTGGGGGGGTTATTCTGAACAGTTGTCCCAGTCTTCCTTTGGGGGATTTTACCCATTTAGCAGCCCCACCTTAGCGTTCCCCTCAGGAAAGCTGTGTCCCCATTTTCTGACCCCCCCCTCCCCATACCTCTTCCTCCAGTCTCTGGTTTTCCCTGCCAGAGAGCACCAGCCCAGACCATGCATCCGTGCTCATGAGTGTTTCCCCAGGATAACTCATTCAGAGCGTGATATTACAGTGTGGACCGTCTGTCTGTAAGTAGATGCCCTCTACTAATCCATTTGTATCGTGTTCCCAATAAATTTCTGCAAATTCTGCCTGGTTTTATGCTGCCCTTGGCTGGGACCGTGGCTCAGCTGTAAGGCCGCGAGCAGGGACATGCCCCCAGCCTCAGCCTCGGAGGCTTCCTCCCCCACTCCCCCGCCCCACAGTTCTGAGGCCAGGCCGGTTCGTCTGTTGTCCCCGCCAGCCACACAGAGATGCACAGAGGGCTTTTCCTAGGGTCTGTACTTTCTTCTGTTGCCTCATGTCACCTCCTGAGGACATAAAGCCACACTGCTCCACTTTGTGGGTTTTGTTGTTGTTGTTGTTGTTTGTCTTTTGTCTTTTTTAGGGCCTCACAAAGCGTATGGAAGTTCCCAGGATAGGGGTCAAATCGGAGCTCTCACTGCTGGCCTACACCACAGCCACAGCAAATGCCAGATCGTTAACCCATTGATTGAAGCCAGGGATCGAGGCCAGGGATCAAACCCGCGTCCTCATGGATACTAGTCAGGTTTGTTAACCACTGAGCCACGGGAACTCCCACTTTGTGGTTTTTGGTGCTGTGTCCCCTAGGCCTGGATCAACAGTCAGACCTTTCCCCATCCATCACTCTGGCACGGCTGTGCCTAAACTGGGTGGTGGGGACGTGAGCTGGGCCATACATAAGGTGAGCCGAGGGCGTGTGTGTCTTTTTATTAAGATTTTTTTTATCCTGACTCAAAACCTCTATCCTTCTGGAAGCTCACCTGCAGAGTGTCGAGTGCCCTGCCCCTCAGGGTGTGACAGCCTTAAGTTCTATTGCCAGGACAGGGTTTTTCTGGTCAGACTTCTTAAGAGGTATCTTCCTAATAAAGTTTTATCTTCCAGTTGTTCTGATCTTGCTGCTAGACTGCTGGGAGGTCACTGGAAGAAACCATTCAGTCTTCAGGGACTGCTGCTACCCCAGAGCTGTGAGTGCCCAGCCCGCCAGGCCTCTCTGGGCTGCTTGCTAAGTGGCCCATTTATATGTCTTCAGGTGCTTGTTTTCTTATTCCCAGAACCTACTCTTCCAGTCCTTTGTCACCCCCTTGACAGCAAGGCCTTCTAAGAATCCCTTCATCTGTCTTCCCCTCTGCTCCAAAACCTTCCACCAGCCCGTGGCCTCTAGAGGACCCTCCTGGCACCCACAAGTTGGATCCATTCCTCCTCCAGCCCTGCTTAGGGCCTTGCAGGAGAGTGTCCTGACTCAATCCAAACTGCCACTTACCAGCTGGATGACCTTGGGCAAGTCATTCAACATGTCTGTGCCTGAGTTTTTCCTCTGTAAGAAGGAAGCGGGACTAAATAAATTAGTGTGTGTAAGAGTGCTCAGCCAGGGGCCCAGGATGGGGTGTGTACTATCACTCTGTCATCATTCTCTCCCCTCTCCCCTCATCTGCATCCCCTCTCCCTTCTCCTCATACTGCTCCTTTTTTTTTTTTTTTTTTGCTAACCCACAGCATCTAAAATTCCTGGGCCAGGGGTCAAACCTGAGCTGCTGCAGTGACACCAAACCCTTCACCCCTAGGCCACCAGGGAACTCCCATACTGCTACATTTAAATTTCTCCAGCCAGTCAACAAAACAGTCAGTTGACAAACCAGTCAAACCACCAACACATAAGTTCTGTACTTAGCATCATTCAAAGCTGTTGTCTTCTCTCCCTTTTCTAGCAAATTTGTTGGAAAAAGGAAGAATTGTCTCCATGCCTTGAAATGTCATTAATTCCTCAACCTGTTGTAGTACATTATGACTTCCATTCTGCCCCCACCCCAGCCACTCACTGCAACTGCCATCGATAAGGTCACCAGGGACCCCATTTACGACTTTTAGTATCCAGCTTTCCTGAACATTTGATGCTGTTGTCCTCATGGTACTTTTCTTTGTCCTTTCCATTACATCGACCCCTCTCTTCTCCCCCCAGAGCAATGCTAAGTAACATTCAGATGTTACTCATAGTCATTCTTTCAGATTTTTTTTTTTAACAAAGATAAATTGCAGACATAGTGGTAGTCACATATGTACCCCTTCCCCTGCTCCTCCATTTCAGAAGCAAGTGCTTTCCTTAATTTGGTATTTCTCAGCCCAATGCATGATTTTGTACAGTTAGTACATATGTAGGAATCCATAACCAATATGGAACATGTTTTGCATACATATAATTAAATTTTACACAAATGACAGTTTATTACTTTTTTTTGTCTTTTTTTTTCCCCTAAGAATGTACCCGAGGCATATGGAGGTTCCCAGGCTAGGGGTCAAATTGGAACTATAGCCACCAGCCTACGCCACAGCCACAGCAAGCAGGATCCAAGCCACGTCTGCAACCTACACCACAGCTTACAACAACGCTGGATCCTTAACCCACTGAGTGAGGCCAGGGATAGAACCTGTGTCCTCATGGATGTTAGATTCATTAACCACTGAGCCGTGACGGAAACTCTGACACTTTATCACTTCTTGGAAAGCTATTTTTAATAGCACAGACCACGCAGCGTTTACATGGGGTGTCAGTCCAGGATGCTTGACCAGACAGCGTCAGACACATATTTCAGTTCTCACATCAACTTTCTTCAGCATGCAATTAGGAATTTTGAAAATGCTTCATTCTTGCATGAGGCACTTTGCAGCCTGTCTGGGTATTTTATGTTTGGCTTTCACCCTCACAAAGATAGCTCTAGTCTATACTTAAAAAAATCTTTTTTGTTACTTCTTTCATGATCCTTTTTAATGCTATATTCCTGGTTTTCTCCCTACTTAAAGGTTTCTTCTGGGCATTTCACTGGGTCTGCCTTTGTGTGTCCCTTACTTATGAGGATTTTTAAAAGGATGGTTCTTTGTCCTCTTCACTCTCCTCCCAGGTGACCCCATCCATCCCCATCAGCTTAACTCCCATCAGTTTGAGGAAGACTCTGAAATCCTGTCTCCAACCCTAGGTGTGCTATGTACCTGTTTACCTGCAGGTCCACCAAGCCCTGCAACTTGTCTTAACTCTGAATCTCCTCCTCTGAACCTGCTCCTCCATCTGTAACTTCAGTATGTCACTGTCCATCCATCATCCACAAAGTCACCCCTCTTCTTCAGCTGGGCTGTACCCACTCTATCTGCTCCTTTGCACTCTGCTGCCACCTTCATTCAAGCCCTTGCTTGGAATACAGACTGTTTCCTGCTCAGATTGTTTCCCATGCCCCTCATCAGTCTGTCCACCCTAGTGCCAGAATATACTGATCAAAACGTCAGACAGATCATCCTTGGCTTCTTAAAAACCTCACACACACTCCCTTTCCCGCCATACTGGGTTGTCTGCAGGACCACCCCAGGCTCCTGAGCCTGCAGCGGCCAGCCTGCCTTTCCTGCCTGTCTCCTAACTGTCCCTAGGCTTCTCCCTCTCTGGCCTCAGCGACTTCTTCAGCCTTCCCTTGCACACTGAGTCTTCTCACAGCTCTGTGCCCTTGTTCATGCCCTTCCCCGTGCCAGGGATGCTGTTCCCATCACTACTTTACTTATCCTGCAAGATTTAGCATTCAGGCGTCACTACCCCCTCAGGGCAGAGTTAAGCTCTTCTGTACCCTGTGATTTCATCAGTGTGTCAGTACCTGAAAATCCTTAGATTATACTGGCTTGGGTTACATTTGATCCATTTGCAGATCTGTCTCTCCCAGGTGTGGCCTGGAGGGGCTCAAGGTCAGAGTTGTACTGTCCACCTTTGTGGCTTAGTGGCTATGGGCCCATCAGGCCAGCCATGCCTGCTTGTCCCCTGTACACAAGTCCCTGGGATAAAGTCATGGGGGCCATTTGTCCCTCAAGATGACAGCAGGTGAGTCATATAAGAAAGAGCAGAGAGAAAGTGCTGGCCAACATTTACACTGAGCAGGGCAAGCCTGCCCTAGGACAAACATGCTATTTATTTATTTTTAAATTGTTTTGTCTTTTTCTTTTTTTTTTTCCTTTTTTTTAGAGCCGCATCTGTGGCATATGGAGGTTCCCAGGCTAGCGGTCCAATCAGAGATGTAGCTGCCGGCCTACACCACAGCCACAGCAACACCAGATCTCAGCCATGTCTGTGACTTACACCACAGCTCACAGCAGTGCCGGAGCCTTAACCCACTGAGCAAGGCCAGGGATCGAACCCATATCCTCATGGATACCAGTCGGGTTTGTTAACCACTGAGCCACAATGGGAACTCCCAAAATGCTATTTAGAAATAGGGTCTTTACTCAGCCTGCCTCCTGCCTCCAGCTCACCTTATACCACCTCGGCCATTACCCTCCCATCTGTAGAAAACCCTGCACTTCAACACAGTTTGCTCTGTCCCTGCCCCACTCTCACTCCTCCTCCCCGCCTCACCCCATCATAACTACTTTCCTTGCTCAGCGCTCTGGCATAGCTGTTAGTCCCACCTCCAACCCCTGGACATGGCCAAGGGCCAGGATCACTGTTCCCATTTCGCAGATGGAGAACTAAGTCTGGAGAGAGGTACAGTGGGTTAGGACCATGGGGGTCCCTCCAGGCAGGGGAGTGGAGGCAGCCCCAAGCCCTGCGTCCTTCCCATGAGGGGACACCCAGGCCCCTTTTTGGAAGGTGCCTCGTCAGGGGGAAGAGCAGGCCTCAACTCCAAAGTGAAGGACAAGGAGGATCCAGGGCAGATTAGGAGCCAGTCCCTGTGACCAGCATCCACCCCGGGACTCAAGGGGCAGAGACAGCAGTGCATACAGGTCACGTCTCTGACTCCAGTCGAGAGGATGAGCCCAGCAGCCGAGAGGGTGGGAGGATGTGGCGGTGGTGTTGAGGGGGAGGGTCCGGGGAGGAGAGGACTGAGGAAGTGGCACATGGAGCCCCATCTACCCCCCAGAGCTGCTCTGAAGCCAGGCAAGTACAAACGTGGAGAGGGATGGTGCCTGGTGTTCCTTCAACACGCAACATGTTAGTGCCCCTCGGTGGGGGTGGGGGTCAGGGTCTCATGAGAAAGGGCTCCATCCCCAGGTTCCAGGGGTGTTCAGGCCTCTAATTAAAATGTCTGACTTGGAGGAGTTCCCGCTGTGGCTCAGCGGGTTACGAACCCACTGGTTTCCATGAGGATGTGGGTTCGATCCCTGGCCTTGCTCAGTGGGTTAAGGATCTGGCGTTGCGGTGGCTGTGGTGTAGGCCCGCACCCGTAGCTCCAATTGGACTCCTAGCCTGGGAACCTCTATATGCTGCTGGTGCGGCCCTAAAAGAAAAAAAAAAAAAAATCCAAATTTCAGGTTGAGGTTGGGCTGGCCCTGTGGTGGAAGAGGTCGGGGAGGCGGGGAGTTCCCATGAGTGGCTCTGCCGGCGAGAAAAAGCAGCAGCAGAGCAGAGGAACGGAGCAGGGAGACACGAGGAGTCCCTGTGGGGGTGGGAGGCGGCACGTGGCGTGGCTTGGGTTCTGAGGTATCTCTGTGGTTTCCGACAGCAGCTTATGAGTTTTTGGAGAAGGGCAGAGGGCTGGAGACCCACAGGGAGATGGGTTTTAATACCCCTCCAACTCGGCCCCCGGCCACCTCCCTCTGCCTGACACGTTCTGTTTCCACCCCAATGTGCACACGGCTCCTGGGATGTGGGTCACTCTCCATTCCTGAGGACTCATCACGGAGGGGGGCATCCCTGAGAGAGATGGACTAAGAGGATAGAAACGGCCAGGGAGAGGATGGGGTCCATCATCAGACCCTGTATCTGAGGCTGGGGCCACGAGTGGAGAACAGTCCCAGGCCCTCTGTCCCCCCAGGCAGGCAGGGGTGTGTGTGTCAGGGGGAGTTCATTCTCCTGAGGTGAGGTGGCCAGGGCTGGAGACAGAGGATTCAGGACGTGCAGATTTGGGGCTTTAGTGACCTTCATGTAGCCCTTTGGAAGCCTTGAAGGCCATGTACCTTCCCCCGCATGACTTGCACAGTGGATCGTAGGGCCAACACCTCCCCCCATAAAGAAACCCCTAATTTATTCCAGGCACAAGCCTTGTACCTGGAAGCCCCAGGTCAACAGATAGGTTAGCCCAGGTGGTCTCAGACCCTGACCCAGGCATGTGGAATAGGATAGAAAAGGGGAGAGGTGGGCAAATGGCTTTGGTCCTGGGGGAGGGTGGGGAGCTGCCTCATGTCATCCCAGAAGAGAGTAGGGCAAGGCCCTTGGGGCCTTGGGCAGGACTTGAAGGTTGCAGAGGGACCTGAAGCTGGAGAGGAGCAGGGCCTCCTGGGAACCAGGAGGGCCACCCAGCCCGCGAGCCCGAGGGCCTCTCCCAGGGAAGCGGTCTGACTTTAAGGACACACTGGGGCTGCGGGAACAATGTTGGAGGACAGCGCCCTGACAGCTTCCCCACTCTGTCCCCAGCATGTCCTTTCATCTTGGGGACTCACTTTGAACCTTACTGATGCCAGGGCCAGATGGACCCAAAAGCATTTATTCAGTTTTCCTTAGAACAGCTGAGGGAGCCTTGCCTTTTCAAAAGGAAGTTTATTAGTATTGAAAAAGACAAACTGGAGATTACAGAAGAAGCAACTGTCCAATTTCTAAAGCAAGACTTCTCTTCCCCCAGTGGTCAGGCTCTGGCCCAGGGCTGTGGTTAACTGGTTAACCCTGGCTGGGGGATTTTGTGTTTTCATGTATTTCTACATTTTCACTTCTGTTATTAAGGAGAAAAACCTTGATAGGTGCTATTTTTTTTTTTTAAAGTTACTTGAATAAGTGAGAAAGAGAGGCAGAGGGATGACCTCATCTGTGCCCCCAGGACAGACACAGGGGCACGCATGGAGGGGCCACACAGCATGAGTGCTTCTCTGCAAGCGGGGGTACCTCATAACAGGTCCCCCACACGTCCATGGTCACCAGTGCCCCAGACACCCCTCCCCCAACATATACACAGTCACGGGAACATTCGGTGTCTGCCATGGACCACAGCCTGTGTGTGTGCAGACCGGCAGGCGCTGGTCCACCAGGAAGCCTTTATGAAGAACCTTCTGGGCACAGGCAAGTGCTGAGCCTGTGGGGACAGAGGGACGGAGAGGCAGCGGGGCCTCGGGGAGCAGTCCACCTGGCAGGACCATGAGAGGCAGTGGGATGAGGGCTGTGATGGGGGAAGGGGAGCCCTGGTCCCCAGGAGCCTGGTATCCTGGCCAAGAGGGCAGGAGGAGGACGGATGACCGTGACGTCCAGGACCCAGCCCGGGGCACGCTGAGTCACTTGGCAGCAGCACACGTAGAAACAGTGGGGCTGGGAAAGTTATTTGGCAGGGGTGGCATTTGGACATACCCTGTGGCTGCTTTGGCCCACAGTGCAAGGATCACCCCAGGGGCTTTTTGCGGGTGGGGTCCTGGGTCACAGACAGTGCAGCAGAACCTTGCCCTCGCTCCCAGCCATACCTGTGGATTCACAGGTGGGCAGCGGTCAGCCAAGCCTGGGATTCCAGCGAAACGAGGGCAGTCCCATAGCCGGGGGTAAACCGTCCCCGCCCCCCCGCCCCAGTACTCACGCAGTCCCGGCTGGCACCAGGAGGCTGTCACCGGGGGTCAGGCTCAGGTGCTCTCCTTCCATTGTCACCACTGAGGAGCCCTCCTAGGAGAGAGGAGCAGGGGAAGCAAATGGATGCTCTTGGGCCTCAACACCTGCTCAAGGGTCCCTGGGTTGGCCTTGGTCAGGAGGCCTGGGAGCTGGTGCAGGCTGCGGGCATCCAAGGCCCAGGAGCAGCCCAGTCTCCGTGGGCAGGCAGGGGGCTGTGCCACCCTCTCCCAGGACCCCACTTACCAGCTGCCACAGCCACACATCCACATCCTGTCTCGGGCCTTTGCTGCTGCCTTGTCCATGGACGATTACCTGGTGGGAAGCGACACAAATCTTTCTGGTGCATCCTGCCCCACACAGCAGATGGCCTTGAACCTGGCCCCCAGACACCAGGCCTGTGTGGGACAGCCTCATTGCCATGTGCAGAGCAGAGACTAGGTCTGGGAGAAGAAGGCTTCCCAGGACACAGCCCCCACCCCACACACACTCCGGCCACCTGTTATTCAGGATCACACAGTGTACTCGGCCCCTCTGATGACCCATGAGGAGGGACACAGGCACGAGTGTGTGCACGGCACTGTGCAGACCCGTGCAGCACACACATTAACTCCCCCAGAGGATGCCCGCCTCCCTTCTTCCGTGAGATGGCAGGAGTCTGGCCTAAAGAGGGAGATGGGAGGGGAGGAGGGAGGAGGGAGAGGGAGGCTGAGCGGCTCTGACCTGCACCAGCCCAGAAGCCCACAGCTGCTATGCAGGCCACGCTTCCACAGGCCCAGAGCCTGTGGGACTCAGTAGATATTTCTGGAGTAAACGGAAGCAGGGAGGAGGAGGGGTGTGAAAAAGAGGCAGGCAGGGCCATGGGGTGGGAGGGACTTGCTGGGTGGGTCCGCCAGCTCTCACAGCTCTGTGTAAGCTCTGGGGTGTGAGGGCCTCTTGGGGCTGGTCTGCATCCCGTGAGCACGCCTCCGTTGGGGCCTCTAACTCAAACTGCAAACTGCAGGTGAACTGAGCCCTGAGCGAGTCTCCTCATCACCACATTGGCCCTGGCCCTCCTAATCCAGTCCTCACATGGGCTACAGTGAGGCACCACTCTAGCCTGGTCACTTGGGTGAAGCACTCCTGTCTTAAGGATAAGCCCTTGCACCTCATCCAGCCCAGGAGAGCTGCCAGCCCCTGGGCACTGTCTGCTACTGTGGCCATCTAGCCATTGCCCTCACTGCCTCATTGCCCCTGTTCTGGTTTCCCAACCTCAGCTATTTGTATTGTCAGTCTGTTTCAAGCCTGTGGGCCTTTGCTCAGGCTTTTCCTTCACCTAAAATGCTTTCTCTCTCTTTCTTCCCTTTGCAAACTCCTACAAGAGCTTTAAAACTCAGCTCATACATCGCCTCTTCCAGGAAGCCTTCCCTGACTTTCCTCACAGCTGGGTTCCTCTATCCTCCAGTGGCTTCCTGTAGTTTCTCTACCAAAGAACGTTATCACATGACTGTGGCAGCTGCTGATTAACTTGTCCATTTACCACACTGTACATTCTGAGGCAGTGACTCTACCGTATTTTGCTACAAAAGCCTGTAACATACTAGGCACTCACTAACTGTGGAATGAAAGGAGGCCAGCTTGTTTTGGGTCTCTGTGTGACTTTCCACCCAACCCTCACCCCCAAATATCTCTTTCTAAGGCTATGATTAGCCAAAGGCCCAAGAAGTCCTGGCAGGGGGGTGACTCCTAACCCCCAGGAACCTATCTGTGGATGGGGCAACCCCCACTCTGAAGGCAAAGAAAGATCGCTGGGGGCCAGGTAGCCTCCAGGGGCTTCCACTCACAGCAAAGCCATTCATTCTCTGAATCAGGGAGGAAATAGGAAGGCCTGTTCTTGTGTCTACAATCTCCAAAACTGGCGTGTGCGTGTGCGTGCGTGTGTCTCCATGTGATTAGTTCCTGTGTGGCAAAGGGCTGCATTACCTGGGTCTCATAGGTGTCCCCAAACAGGCTGAGTGGTGTGCCCGCCTGCAGTTCCTTGCGGTGGCCAGCCAGCCAGGCCTCCAGGGACATGGGCTCCATGACGGACCGTGTGCTCAGGGGGAATGGCGGTTCCTTGAGCAGCTGGTCTGCACCCACAGCACAGCTGCCGTCAGTGTCCTCTGGCCCCGACCCCCAACCCCAGGGGGCCCAGATCCCAGGGGTCCCAGCTCCCAATTGTGGGAATGGGCTCTGGGACGGAGCAGCCATGTGGGGGCACTATTTGGTGCCATCTTCTTGTGCCTTGAGTACTGGACAGAGGACTTCAAAGGAGACTTCTCGGTACCCTGGGCCAAGACCCACCCTTCTCTGGAAAAGAGGGAGGGAGAGGGAGGGTGGTTCCAGTGGCCTCACCAGGGTTGGGCTTTCCTGTTCTGTGCTGCTCAGAGCTGAAGAACCTACAGGGACAAATGGGGAGGAGGAGTGGCTAGTGAGGCACAAAGGAACACACACATACACACACACACACACACACACACACACACACACACTCATATATTCTAGCTCACAACACACCCACGGGGTCCTCACAGGATTGGCTGTATATCTGCCAGCCTTTCCTTCCCAGGGGGCTTCCCAGCCCCCCTTCCCCCCCCCCCCAGAGTGGTAGACTTTCTCCCTTAATCCTGGGTGTGATGGCTTCAGGCTGGCAGCTGCTGCCTTGAAGCACTGCTGAGCTGGGTCTGCTCTCTGGGTCAGAGTGTGGCGCCTCAGGAAAGCAAGGGGTAGGGGCTGGGCTGGGGGCTCACTCTTGGATGATGGGGGCCAACTGTGTGCCGAGGTCCTCGCAGTAGAACCACTTCTCAAACAGGACATCTGTAGTGTCCCCGATGTAGTACCTGCCAGAACAAAGGACGAGCACCCAGCTCCCCACCTGGGCAGACTCAGGGCAGCCTCCCTCAGGCCTGGATGTGCTTGTGGATGTCAGGGCCCCTGCTGGCCCTGCACAGCTGACCCTTAGCGCAACCTAGTGGCCACTGCGTGCTTACCCACACCTGGCTCTCCCTGTGCCGCCCGATCGTGGGAGGGCAACCGACCCCATGCTTCCTGGTTCCCAAAGCTTGTAGCTAGAGCTCTGAGGCTCAGAAATAAGCTGGGCAGCTTGGCAGGGGTTACACAGCCTGTAAGTGGCAGAAGCAGGACAGACCCGAGACAGTCTTAGAAGCATAGAGAGCATCAGTGACAAGTGTTTTTCCAAAAGAAGCAGCTGAGGCTAAGCCTGATCCAGACATGCAGCTGCACCTCCTCCTGCCTGCAGGTACTCCAGGCACATGGGACCAGAAGGAACCAACATGCAGAAGATAACAGAAGATACCCCCCACCCCCCAGATGAGGGAGTCCGTCTCCTTTTGGAATCATGGATGCCAGGCATTTCCATCATGGCTCAGCAGAAACGAATGTGACTAGCATCCATGAGGACGCAGGTTTGATCCTTGGCCTCATTCAGTGGGTTAAGGATCTGGCGTTGCCATGAGCTGTGGCGTAGGTCAGACACAGCTTGGATCTGATGTTGCTGTGGCTGCAGTGTAGGCCAGTGGCTGCAGCTCCGATTTGACCCCTAGCCTTGGAACCTCCATATGCTGTGGATATGGCCCTAAAAAGCAAAAAAAAAAAAAAAAAAGGACCAAATCAGTGGGCCTCTCTTCTCCGTAGGAAGGTCCGTATGACTGTACACATAGCCTCTAGTAGACTCCCTGAAGCCCGGCCAGGCCCTCAGCTGGGCTCAGCCTGCAGCTCCACTGGCTTGAGGAGCGCCTGGCAGACTGGGGCCTGGCCTTGGGCCCCCATGTGGGCAGCACCTCTACTGACTGAATGCCTAATCCCCGGACTCAGCTCCCAAGCCAGGCCAGCCCTGCTCTTCAGCACCTCCCCTGCAAAAAAAGTGGTCCTACTTATGGTTTATAGACACAGAGTGCACCCACCCCACCTGAGACCCTTCGTTCTGTGCTGGGATGGAGCTGGCCACCAGAAAACCTCACATCTGGAGGCTGATGTCCTCCAGGAATTGCCTTCAGAGTGGCATTTTAATGTTGAGCCCTTGGCTTTTATTAAAGGTCAAAAGCAGCCAGATGAAATCTGTTATTGAATTTGCTGTAAAAATGTTACTGAAGATGCGTCTTCTCCTCATATAAAGATCCCCATATAAATCTCCTTGAGAAAAATGTCTTTTAGAATTTAAGACCATCTATTTCTACAACAGATTATTCTGCAGTAGATTAATATGCAATCATTAACATTGTGGGGGATTTGTATCATTTAGTAGTATGAGAAATACTCATGAATTTTTAATATAAAAAAGCAAAACAAACCAATGCTTGCAATAAGACTGCAATGTGACAAGGTGTTGATACGCAAGAAAGAAGATGAGATGGAAATTTAAGTGCTTTGTTAGGTTTAATTGGGGGGTTGACTTTTTTGGGGGGGTTTTCTATTTTTATTTTTTTATTGAGATACCATTTACATACTATAAAATTTACTCTTTTCTTGAAAAGCAATTTTAATCTTGTTCAATTTGCTATCTTGTTCTTTTCTAGCTTTCAAGACCAAATGTGTATGACTGGTAATAAGGAAAAAGGGAAGCTTTTTAAAAAAGTCCATTAAAACCCAAGATGTGGGGCCAAGTGTCCTGATTTCAACAACGTATTGGGAAATTAAAATTTTCTTAGTTAAAAAAAAACCAAAAAAAACCATAGCTTTTGGAAAAATCTGTGCTCCCCTGAGCCACAGGCTGAGTTCTCCTCTCAGAGGATGATAATTGGTGGCTGATGGGAACCAGATGGGAATTCAGCTATGGAGTCAGAGCGCCCATCTCTGCACCATGTTTGTCCTCTCCCTGGTGCTGGCTCACGTTCCCATCTAGGATGGCCTAGATAACTTCGTATTTCTAACACCCACTCAGTGGCTTCTTAGCAAACTCAACTTCCCTGGGTCCAGCTTCTTCATCTGTAAAGTACAGATGATAACAAACAGTACCTACCCCATAAGTCATTGTGAGGATTAAAGGACTAAACACACACAAAGGGCTTAGCCTGCCTGGTGCCCGCACACAGCAAATATTAGTGCTGGATGTGGAACGAGCTGCGGTGAGAAACAAGCAGACGGGTGCGCTGGTGGAGACTGACTGAACTCTGGGGTCGGTGATGGGGAAGCAGCAGTGTTTCAGCCGCCCTGGGCCAGGTGGGGCTGACTTTGGCATCTAGCTCCGCAGCCCCGCCCTTCCCCAGCAGACGTCATTGCGGAAAGCGCAGGTTCTGGTCTCTGCCAATCATCACCCCCCCCCCCAGCACCCCTCCCCTCTCCCCATCAGCCCGCAAATGCAGGCTCTCCACGGCCGGCCGCCATCCCTCTCCCCAGGGGCTGAGTGGCTTTCTTGGGTCCACCTAGGATCCTTTCCTCTACTTCCTGCCCACCCCCCCATCTCTGCCCCAGACCTGGCCCATTTACCTGAGCCCATCTAGCTCGGTTTTCAGCCGCCTCCGCTCAATCACCAGCCCCACGGTGTTGGCAAACCTCTGTGGAGAGTGGGGGACGCCAGCGGGCAGGAGGAAGATCTGCAGGGGTGGGGACAAGGTGCCGGTAAGGCTGCAGTCCCCACGGAGACCTCGTGGGCCGACCTCCCCAGCTGACCCATGGTCCAGCCCAGCCCCCTCTCTGCCCAGCCTCTACCCCAGAACCCCAGGGCATGTGGGCTGTGCCGAGATGTGCAGCCTTGAAGAGGGGGCTGGGGAGGTCGGGCGGGCGCATGCTGGGAGGACAAGACCCCCACCAAAGCCAGGATGAGGGGACACGGTGGGTTCCCGTTCTCACCTCGCCCTGCCGAATGACCACATCGCGGTGTTCGCCTCGCTCCAGGACCCGGAGAAGCATGTCGCCCTCCAGCTGGTAAAACACCTGTGGAACAGGACAGCCGACAGGCTCAGGCTCGGGCCCCTCCCACTTCCTCCTCCAGGTCCTGGGCCTGCGTTCTGACCAGGAAACCTAAGAAACTTCCTGAAGGCCTAGGAGTTTATGAGCAGCTCCATCACTCTCACTCCTGCTCTGAGGCCCCAGCTTCCCCTGGCACAGTGCTGGGGACACATGAGGATCACATCTTGACACTAAAGTGATGACCAAAATGCCCAGGACACACAGTTCATGTCTGGCCTGGGGGCAGGAGGCTGGCTGAGATGCTCACTAGAGAATTCTGAGGCCCATCAGCCAGACAAGGAGAATCCCCCGTTTACTGTGTCCCAAGGGCTCTGCAAGCACTTTCCTATACAGACAGACCTTTGCTTCATGGTGCTTCCCAGATGTCATGTTTTTTTTTTTTTTTTTTAAACAAATTGAAGGTTTGTGGCAACCCTGCATCGGGCAAATCTATCAGTGCCATTTTTTCCAACAGTATTTTTTTTTTTATTAAAGTACATACATTGCACACTTAATAGATTACAGTATAGTATAAATATAACTTTCGCAGCAGTGGAAAACCAAAACATTCACATGACTCTCACTTTATTGCGCTATTTGCTCCGTTTCAGTGGTCTGGAACTGAAATCTGCAATATCTCTGAGCTATGCCTACACATTAGCAGAAATCTTTATTGCAACCTCCAAAAACATTATTAGCCCCATTCTGCAGAAAAGAAAAAAGAAAACTGAGGCTCAGAGAGTAAAGCAACTTGCCAAAGGTCACAGTTCTGGAGCAGCAGTTTGGACCTGCGTCTGTGTGTAGCTCTGGAGCCAGGACTGGCTTCCCTGACCACACAGTGAAGTGCTTGTGTGGCGTGAGCTGTGCTGGTCCAAATCCCTCCATGGAAATGGCCAGGTGAATGGTAGACGCGATGCTGGAAGCTGGGTTGAATTGGGGGCTTTGGGGATGGGAGCACTTGCCTCCTGCTCTCTCCCTGGGGCAGGGGGTTGCGGGGCTCCTATTGCATTTTTCTGATTCCATCCTAAGTCCCTAATTAATGTGTTTACTGAGAGCACCCACAGCGCTGGGAGGAGGAGGCAGACACATTTTCCCCCTACCAGTCACACATTGCAAGGGTGTTAAAAGGACCAGCCAAATAGTTGAAGGGGTGTTATTAATAGTAATAATTATTATTATCGTGTAAGGAGTTAGAAGAGATAGAGGTTCTTGTCACAGCATCTACTAGGAGACATCAAGCCAAGCGCAGGGAAACTGCAAATGTGTGTTACCGTCTGACACGAGGGGTAAGTGGACACGACAGCTCTAAAGGTCAAAGGGCAGGAAGAGCCTTCCCAGCTCACACCCCTGAGGGGTGGCCTGAGAGGTTTCTTGGAATGTAGGACCTTCGGTGCTGAAGTGGGAAAATCCAGGGCAAACCAGGACATCTAGCCACCTTCTACCTTGATCTGGTCATTTCATATTTAGGAAAGTGGCTTCAGAAAGGCCCCTGCCTCATGGTAGACACACACGGCTGTTTTATCACGGGGCAAGGGAATTAAAAGCCCAGCATCCAGCATCACTTGGCCCTCAGCTCAGCCAGGTTGCTGTGTACCTTTGGGCACCTCAGCCCTTCTGTGCCTCCGTTTCCTCATCCAGAAAATGACAGTATATCTACTGAGAAGGTTGCTGTGATGTATGCCTGGGATGCTGTACACAAATGTATCCAGCACCCAGTCAGCACTCTATAAGCCTCTGTTAATATTAGAGAAGGCAGGAAGAGCAGAAATGATGCTAATAACACTAGGGGAAAGGTCACTGTTTTGTGATGGAGTCAGAATAGGGGACACTAGGCAGCCATTAAAAACTGTGTTTTATGGAGTTCCCTGGTGGCCTAGGGGTTAAGGATTCAGCGTTGTCACTGTTTTGACTCAGGCTGATCCTTGGCCCCAGGAACCTCCAAAACTCCACATGCCTCAGGTGCAGCCAAAAAAACCAAAAAACCAAAAAACAAACAAACAAAAAAACCCTCCCCAAACTGTTTTTGAATAGCTATTAATAAAATGGGAAAATGTTAAAGTTACAATGCTAAAGCAAGATTCAAAACTATACCCGGCAGGATTCTAATTATGTGAGACATGTATAAACCAGGCAGCGTTCACAGTGGCTCCCCTGAGTGGTGGGATTATGAATAAGGTATATATTTACATTTGTCTTTTGATATTCTGCACATTTTCTACAATAAACCATAGGTACTTTTACTATTAAAAGTAACTCATGCAAGGAGTTCCTGTTGTGGTGTAGCAGAAACGAATCCGACTAGGAGCCATGAGGTTGTGGGTTTGATACCTGGCCTCGCTCCGTGGGTTAAGGATCTGGCGTTGCCATGAACTGTGGTGTAGGTCGAGGATGCGGCTTGGATCTGGTGTTGCTGTGGCTCTGGCGGAGGCTGGCGGCAACAGCTCGGATGGGACTCCCAGCCTGGGAACCTCCATAGGCCGCTGGTGTGGCCCTAAAAAGACAAACAAACAAAAGTAATTCCTGCAAGTTTACCAGGCCATCTTGGGGGGCAATTCTGCAACTCCCCCAACCCCCTTCTCAGCTGGGAGGAAGCCCCTGGTGTGCATGCAGGGGGTGCCCATGGTGAGAGGAGAGGATGAAGGGCCTAGAGAGTTCTAGGGAGGGGCCATAGCCCTTAGACGCTGCGAGTATCAGGGAAGGTTCAAGGGCCGGGTTGGAGTGATGGTCTGGGCCAAATTCAAGCCCTTTCTGGGGAGGCTGCAGGGTGTTAGCGGCCATTAAACAAAAGCTTAGAGAGGAAGTGGGATTTTAGAGGCCCACCCTGTGAGGACAGACAGGCCTAGCTTGGAGCAGAGGTGCAGATCCTGAACAGCAGAAAATCCCAAACAGTCATGGGCAATCCAAAAAGAATGATGCTCTGTTTGGAAGTAAGGAGGTTTGGGGCCCAGGGCTAACTAGAATATTAACTGTCCCCGCTCAGGCAGCTGTTGAATTGAATCTGGCCTCCGCAGCCTGGAAAGGCCTTGCAGGCAGGCAAGGTCAGAGCGGGGCCAGGGCTGCAGAGAACTCATGTGTGCTAAGCACCTAACCTCTGTGCCAGGCTCTGCCCACACACTCTGCCCACAGTGCATCTTTCCACAGGCAGGGGCTGCTGTCCCCCATGAGCTGCCAGGAAACAGGCTCAGAGAGGTAACATGATGGACCTTCCAAGATCACATGCTTGGTAAGAAGCTGGCAGCTGGAGCCTGGGCACCCGAATGTGTTGCAGAGGCCTGAGCTCAGCGAGGAGGAAAAGTGGGCTCCGTCCATTCACCGGGGAGGAGCCTGGACAGAGAGGACGCTGACCCTCAGCCCTGTGGCTCCCAGGGCCTGTGGTTGGCACTCTCCCCTGCCTCAGGTGAGACCAGGTTGCCAGAAACCCACCTCTAGCCAAATTCCTCCCGGCCACTTGAGTGTCCCTCCAGAGTGGGGACACCTGCTCGAGCCAGCCCTCCTCACCTGCCAGTGACCCAGCTAAGTTAGGGCTTGGCTGGGCCCCTAAGTGAATAACCATCCACCAGAGCAGCTTGGGGAGACCCTGAGGTGGGGCTGGGACAGAGGTGGGGGGGGCAGGAAGGGGAGGAGGGAGACCTGGGCTAACAGAGTGGAAGCCTCTGGAACACAAGGTGATGGGCCTGAAGCTGCCTGAGACAGACAGGAAAGACCCTGTAACTGGCCTCATCTCTCCCACCGTGACCTCTCCCAATCTAATCTCATCCTTTCTCGGCAGTTTTGCATTTTCCCGCTGATTTTTTTCCACAAAGGAAAATGGTCTCCAGCGAGGTGTGTTGTGAGAAGTGGGTGGCGGGAGCGGTGCGGGGCCTGGGACGTGAGAGAGGTGAGGGGTTGGCTGGTTCTGGCTCTGCTCTGCCCAGCCTGCCCCTGCGGCTCCGGGGTCCTCACCCCTCTGCCCCTGACACATTAGGTGCTCAATAAATGCTTGTTGAGTGAGTGACCGTCCTGTGTTCCCTCCCGTCCCCAGCTGTGGCAGAGACTTCAGTGGTCGGGGTGGAGGCTGGGGACCAAGCTGGACTCTGGACCTCGAACCCTAGCATCAGGACCCCCAGGATGATAGATGGGGCCCCCATTCTGATCTTTTGCCACCAGAGACTCTGATAGCTGGGAACCCACCTGTGTCTCTCAAGGGGGCCCACCTTTTTTCT
Source organism: Sus scrofa (assembly GCF_054392235.1). NCBI lineage: Eukaryota > Metazoa > Chordata > Mammalia > Artiodactyla > Suidae > Sus > Sus scrofa. Next base: position 109,777,439 of record NC_139385.1, on the reverse strand, counting down.
TTTAATTTTATTTTTTCTTTTTGCAGCCACACCTGTAGCATATGGAAGTTCCCAGGCTAGAAGTCAAATTGGAGCTACAGCTGCCAGCCTATGCCACAGCCACAGCAACGCAGGATCCAAGCCACATCTGAGACTTATGCTTAACCCACTGAGCAAGGCCAGGGATCGAACCTGCACCCACATAGATACTATGTTGGGTTCTTAACCTGCCGAGCCACAACAGGAACTCCTAATTTTACTTTTGTTTATTTACTTTGGGGTAAGCAGTACAGAAATACAGTTCAAAATTCAAGGTACAAAAGGGATTAAGTACAAATTCCCCTCCCACCTGCCTGTCCTCCCGCCGTCAAACAGCTCCTAGCAATGATGTGTCTTTTGCCCCCTAAATAAGGAGAGGGCCTCCCAGCCCAGTCTTTCACGGAGAACTTGGCTCCTGGGACCAGAGTGGAGCACCCAGGTCCCTCTCAGCCTTTGGGCCTCATTTTAGAGGCCAATCTCGCATATTCAGGTTTAGGGGCACGGGGAACAGGGCATGGCCCTGGAGCAGGGACGGCCCCTGTGTCCATGGACTGATGCCCAACCGCTGGATCCTCTCACACCTGCAGGGGCTGGGCTCTTCCCCGGGGCTTCCCTGCAGGGTCCCTTCAAGGATGGCGCTGTCAAGGGTGTCACTGGGCTCCTGCAACTTCGGGCAGCAGTTTTGCCCTGTGGTTTCTGCTGTGCCCCCTTCATCCATCGCCCATCTGACCACCCCTCTCTCCTGCCCACAGGCTCCGGCGCTGGCCTGGGAAGTGTCCCCTCCCCCTGGGGCTGGTCAGGGCAGGCCTACCTCCTCGCCCTCCTCGATGTGGTAGTCCTTCCTGGTGTTGGGGCCTCCCACGAACATGATTTTGAGCTGCTTCTGGTGCCTGCAATGGATGGTGGGGGGGGAGAGAGTTCTGAACCCGCTCTGAGGGCAGGAGAGGTGCAGGGGCCTGTGGGGGCCTGGAGGGAGCCTGGGGACAGTGGGGAGAGGGGAAGGGCTGTTTCTGAATCACAGTCCATGTCAGTCACCTTTCTCCTCCCAGGGTGCCTGTGTGCAACCCAGAGAACGTGTGAGTGTGTGACTGCGTGTGCCTGGGCCCCTTCTCTGCTCAAAACCCTCTGGCAGCGTCACAGATGCCCCCCCACCTGCCTCAAATTCATGTGTTGAAATCCTAACCCCAGAATCTCAGAAGAGGACCTAACCTGGACCTAGGGTAGCTGCAGGTGTAATTAGTTAAGCCGTGAGATGGTCATATTGGAGTAGGGTGGGCCTCTAATCCACTGGGACTGGTGTCCTTATTAAAAGGCGAGGTTTAGACACAGACACGCTCATGGGGAGAAAGCCATGTGAGGATAAAGGCAGAGATTGGGGTGATGCAGCAGCGGCCTGCAAATGACAGCCCAACCACCAGGAGCTGGGAGAAGCCTGGAGAGCTCCCCCGTCACTGCCCCAGCAGGCTGGACCCCATGCTACCCTTTGGCCCCCCTGTGCCCACCCGCACCCCTTGTTTGCTTATGTTTATTGGCATCCTCCTCCCACCAGAATGTCAGCTCCACCAGGAAGGACGCTGTCAGTTTGTTTCCTGTGTACCTCCAGGGTCCAGAATGGTGCCTGGCCGTGGAGCAGGTGCTCAGTGAGCATCTGCTGAATGAGAAAAGGGAGGGCCTGCATTTTGTGGGTACTAATATTGGGGCAGCGCTGGAGGGCTGGATGGGGGGCCTGGAGGCAGGGCAGCCTGGAAGTGCCCACGGGGGATGGGGTGGAACCAGAGCCGTGGCCCTCGGGGCTGGAGAGGAGCAGTCGGATGTGAGACATAATCAGGGGGAAGGAGTGGAAGGCTGAGGGTGAGACTGTGGACGAGGATGAAGTGGAGGAAAGGGTGGGGGCGACAAGAACAGTAGAAGAGACCAAGTTTGGGGCGGGGGGGACGCTGACCACTAGCCATGGCGGTATTGCGCAGTGACAAGAGTGTGGACTTTGGAGTCAAATTGCTGCATGAGCTTGGGTCTGGACCCTGGGACCCTGTCCTGCACTAGCTCTATGACTGTGGGCAAGTTACGTGTTAAAACCCCACCTCAGGGGCGACTGTGAGAATTATTTGAGATGATGTGAAAACACTTGGCAGTCCCGGGCTTGACAAGGTGTTAGCGACTGGAGCCCTGTGGTGGGAGCCTTGTTGGGGAGGTTCTGCGGGGCACGGCAAACACAAGCCTGTGAACCCAGGGCTGGGGAGCCCATGAGGCCAGGCCACCCGGTGGGTGAAGGGGCCACCAGTGAGGGACTGAGAGGTGGGCTGGAGGAAGAGGGAGGCTGGAGCATGGTCAGCTCTGCCGGGAGCTGTGGGCAGAGGCGCTAGGGGGGCGGGGAGGGAGTATGTGCGCGCCCTCGGAAAAGGGAGCCTGGGAAAAGAATCAAATCAAGACCTTCCTATGGGAGCTGATCTCTGACGTCTCCCTCGGCCTGCAGCTTCCTGGACAGAGTCGGGATGCGGGATTGGGGTTCCACAGCCATTCTGCGGTATCAATCCTGCCCTCCCCCCAATTTCTGAGAGTCAGTGGGGGTTGAAGAGCTGTTTCTCAGCCCGGGGCGGGGTGGGGGGTAGGGTGGGGCGCAGGGCTGCGACCTGCCATCTGCATCTCTCCTGGTCTCAGTCACCAAGCCATCCTCAGACGTCAAGGCCGCAATCTCCAAGCAGTCACCAGAAAGAGGAACAGACGACGGCGGTGAAACCCGGAACAGCCCGCCCTCACCCTCCCCTGAACACCACGAGGATGCATCCTCCCCTTCTGCAAGCGTCTGGGTCAAGGAAGTCCGGGCTGGAATAGAGGGTTGCAGATGGAGGAAGTGAGGACAGAGGGCAGGAGGATGGGAGCGTGGATGGGACTCACAGGAGCTTGTTGCAGACCGGGGGCAGGAAGGAGGCCCGGTTCTCCTCCACCCAAGCCTTCACTCTCACCGGGCGCTCCATGGCTACCCGGGAGCCCGGCTCTGGAGCTGTGTCCTCCGCGCAGTTGGAGGGGCGCGGCTCCGCGCAGCCGCCTATTGGCAGCTTGGTTAATTAGTGTCCCGGGGGTTAAAGGGCGGGGCAACGCCCCCGGACCCGCTGTGGCCTCTCTCGGACTTCGGTCTAGAGCCCTCTGCCCTCCGGCCCGCCCAGTCTGCCCCTGCCAGGCCCCATGGCCCATGCGCCCTGCTTCCCTGCCGCACGGACCCGGCGCCCTGCCCTCCCGCGCGGGAGTTGAGCGCCAGATCCAGGCGTAAGACACAGGATTCAGAACCTTCCTGGTCCCTTGTCTCCAGACTTTCCGCCTGGCCCCAGAAAGATCCCAAAGAAAACCTGTAAGAGGGAGAAGGTGGGTTTGGAAACCCAAGCGCCAAAGTACAGGGGGATGGCGCTGGGTTGAGGCCTCAGTTTTCTCATCTGAAAACTGGGAGCGTCTACACAGCCATCTCAGGGTTGCATAGCGGCCACCATAGGCCCCGATTGATGTTAGTTCCCTGTCCTCTCACGAGGATCTGTCAGAGCCCGAAGATTTGTTAGGTGCCGCTCGCTCTGCTCTGCCTGTGACTAGTTTGGGAGAAGACGCAAGGAGCAGCGGTGGGAGCAAAGCTCGGAGCCCGGGGGGGATGCACAGCAGGGACCGGCCGGTCGGGGCTGGAGGGCGCGGTCCCCACACCCACGCTCGCAAGTGGCAGGTGTAGCACCGACGAGGTGCCCGGCACTGTACTGATCTCCTTCCACGTCTTGGGGACAGACTCAAAGCACACGATAATTTATGATGAGTTTTACAGAGGAAGAACCGAACACTAGGACCTCAGGAGCCTGGAGTTCAGGGTGGGGAGGGCAAACAAACCTGAGCTATGATTCCAACCCAGGGTGAAAGGCCCTAATGGGGGAAAGAACCACAGACCCCTATGTTCTTCTTCCCCTACTTTTTTCTTTCTTCCTGACTCACAATTCCTAGGAAAACTGTGTGTGTGTGTGTGTGTGTGTGTGTGTGTGTGTGAAGAGGGTGGAGTGTGGAGGTAGTAGGGGAGAGGCAGGGGAGAAGGAACAGCTCAGGCTCTGGCACCAGAATCCAGATGGCAGAGTTTGAGAAATTGGGGAGTTCCCTGTCATGGCTCAGCAGAAACGAATCTGACTAACAACCATGAGGACACAAGTTCCATCCTTGGCCTCCCTCTGTGGGTTAAGGATGCAGCATTGCCATGAGCTGTGGTGTAGGTCGCAGCCGAGGTTCAGATCTGGTGCTGCTGTGGCTGTGGCTGTGGCTGTGGTGCAGGCTGGTGCTACAGCTCTGATTAGACCCCTAGCCTGGGAATCTCTATATGCTGGAGGACAGCCCTAAAAAGACCAAAAAAAAAAAAAAAAAAAAAATGGAAATTCCTCCGATCCTCGTTCTCATCTCATCTTGCCCCTCCCTGATGCGTGGGGTGGGTGGGGTGTCTCAGCACCCTCAGATACAGGGGCAAATCGACACCTCCCTCTGCTGCTGGGCCTGCTCTGTTTCCTCTCCACATGCACTTCCCTTTTCCCCCTCCTTTCTCCCTCTTTTTTTTCCTTTTTTTTTTTTTTTTGGAATAGCTATTTTCCCAATGCAACTTTTTTTTCCTGCTGTACAGCATGGTGACCCCTGTTACACATACATGTACATATTCTATTTTCTCCCATTATCATGCTCCATCATAAGTGACTAGACATAGTTCCCAGTGCTACACAGAAGGATCCTTTTTTATTTTTTTTTTGAGTTATTTATTTAGAACTTTTTTTTTTCCCTGAGCATTTCCTTCTAGAATCTATTTGGCATGAAAATAAGTCAAACCATACTCTTTACCTTTCCCATCTACTAGTAATCAGAGGAGATGTAAACAGTGACACATGAAACACCAAGGATCTATGACGTGTGAGGTATGCTTTGGATGTTTGTTAAATGGATGGACAGGTGGGTAGGTAGGTGACGGCATGAATGGCCTCACACTAAAAGGAAAAAAAACCCTCCATGATTTCAGCCCAACAGGTGTTCTGACATGTAGTTCAAAGACAAGAATGACAGTTACCCTAGATTTTAATCAAACTAGTCAAAAAACGTGAATAATTGAGGCCACAAGTGATAGCTTGGGGTCTGAACTACCTAGATGAACCCTAACTACAGGCTAAAAAATCTGCTGCATAGTCGCTGTCAAATATGCCATTTGGTTTGTGCGGCACGGATAAAACACGGTGTCTATTCAACTGGCAAGCCTCTTGACTTTGGTGTTGGGCACCATTTTGACTCCGATGTTCAGAAAATCAACAATTCAAATTTCATCTGGTGTTCTGGCATTGTTTAGTCGCAGCCATCTGGACTCCTTCCAGTTACGGTCCCATGGGTTCCTGTTAGTTTCTGGACCTTACCAGCTCGCAGCAGCTCGCAGCAGCCCGCTCTCCTCTCTGCACGCAGGAGCTCATCGTCACCATGCAGTCAGAAGCAGTCTCTGCCCTTGGACCGGAGCTCATCAGAGCCTGTCCTGCTTGCTGGTACCTGGCTCTGGTCTCCCCTGGATGACAGTGGCCTACCCAGCTGCCTGAAACCAGTAGATGTTTCTGAGCCTGGCTGCTGCTAACAGTCTGATCACTTCGATGTCTCAATTGACAGAACTGGTTTCTCCAGCTGATCCCTATCCCAGCCCACCTTGGTCTGTGGCTGCCTCCCTCTCTCTCCCACTTTCTCTCATTTTCTTACAATTCAGCAAATTTTTAAGAACAAATATGAATAAAAGGGCTATATCGTGAACTGTACTGGTTACTTGGAAATCTGGTTCTGGTCCTGCTTTCCCTTTAACTCGAATTATTTATAAGTCTGTTTTAAAATTTCTAGACATATGGTTGATTTGAGGGGTTTTTTGGTTTGGCTATCATTTTTTTTTGGTTTTTATTTCTCATTTTATTGCATGGTGGTGAGTGAAGATGGTTTGCATATTATTTGGGGGGGAGGCGTGTGTTACAATTTCCTTTGCAGCTTCGTCAATTTTTGTGAATGTATATTCTCTGCTTTGAATGTAGTTCTATTTTTATTTTTTTTTGCTTTTTAGGGCTGCACCTGCAGCATATGGAGGTTCCCAGGCTAGTGGTTGAATCCAAGCTGCAGCTGCCGGCCCACACCAGAGCCACAGCAAGGCCAGACCCACAGCAAGGCCAGACCCATCCTCATGGATACTAGTTAGGTTTGTTACTGCTGAGTCACAATGGGAACTCCTAGAATGTCGTTCTAAAGGTTTCTATTAGTTTAACCTGTTGTGTTATACAAGCATTCTCTCTTTCCTAGTTTATCTGGATGCTCATGGGTGCAAATAATAAAGACCCCAGTTAAACAGTGGCTTAACCAGTTGAAAGTTAAAGGCATATGTGACTGGATACCTGGAGAGAGAATGAGCCCGTGACCTAGCGGTGTCATCATGGAGCCTGGTTCTTTCCATTCCTCACATCTGCTCCCTGCAGCATCAGCTTCATCCCAAGTCTAGTGCCCCGAGGGGACAAGGGATGTAAACTAGCCACAGCTTTTCCTTTAGACTAGGGGTTCTCAAACCTTGGCGCCATTGACCCTTTGGGTGAATATCTGTTACAGGAGTGGCCTTTGCATTGCAGGATGTTTAGCATATCTGAGGCTTCTCTCCACTAGACGCCATCAGCTCTCCCCTAGTTGGGACAACCAAAAATGTCTTCAGACATTGCCAAATGTCTCTGGGGGGAGCAGAATGGCCCCCAGGTGACAACCAGATGTGTTACTGGCAATACAAGGTTCAAATGCCCACCCCTGCAGCAGTTACTGGAATGAAGGGAGAGGGATACTCAGATTGATTTAGTCAAATTAAAATCTGTATTTGAAGCTAGAGGTGGAGTTGGCTTCCCTCAAAGTGTGTGTTCATGGGGGAGGGGTGAAAGTCTGCAAATGATGCTTGGGAGGTAGTGAGCCAGGTTCCACTACACCTGGGTTTTGACCAAGTTTTTTTGCTTTTTTTTTTTTTTTTAAAGGGCTGCACCTGAGGCATATGGAGTTTCCCAGGCTAGGGGTCAAATCGGAGCTGCAGCCACTGGCCACAGCAATGCAGGATCTGAGCCGTGTGTGCCACCTACACCACAGCTCACGGCAATGCTGATTCCTCAACCCACTGAGCAAGGCCAGGGATCAGACCTGCATCCTCATGGATGCCAGTCAGATTCGTTAGCCACTGAGTCATGACAGGAACTCCTTGACCAAGTTTTTTTGACCCATTTCCCACCTCTGAATTCTATATCTATGTATCTAAGTAGTTAGTCTTTAAATACACACATATATTTAGATTTATAGATTTCTAATAATGTGTCTTGTTAATCAGCACCTATAGCCACCCCAAGACCAAGTCAAGAACAAAAGAATCTGGGCAAGACTGAATTCCCTACTGGCGACTTCTATGTCGATGTTGTTTAGATTATTATTTAAAAGTTTTATCCAGGCAATACCTAGATGTCTCAATGTGTTTCTGAACATATTAACCAGTTATTAAGTTGTCTCTCAGCTCCTAACTCACTTTCTGTATTCTGCGTTGTGATGCAGGGGCTGGGATTCTGCAAACTTCATTAACGCTTTGCCAGATGGTTCCATTAGGCCTTGCAAAGTGGAGGTAACAGAGGGAGGCTGCAGGGCTGAGAAGGGAGAAGGGACTTGCTCCTTCCTGTCTGTCCCCTGTCTCCCTTGGCTTCTGGGCTCATCACCTTGGCTCCTTCAAATCCAATTTGCAGTTTTTCCAGTTCCTGGCAGAATCCCCTTTAAAAGTGACCCCATCAGAGATACCAGTTCCAGCAGCTGGTGTGTCCCCTCAGAGGTCCGAGTTTCAGTTCTGCAGACGTCTTCCTCCATCTTCCAGATTTTCGTAATTCAACTTTATTGGTTCCCTCAGCCCTAGGTGGGCAGTAATTGCTTCTTACATTTACCGCTTCTGTGATACTACAGATTTTTTTTTTTTTTTTTTTTTTGGACTTCACTACAACTTTAAATGTAGTAAACAGTTCTCTCTTACATAATGGCTTGGTTTCTGTCTCCTGACTGATATGTTTTTATAAGCTTCATTCTCTTCATTAAGAGATTTCTTTGTGGTGGTGATTTGCAAGTCAAAGAGGGTTAGGTTCTAAGCTTGGTCATCAAATAGTAAAAGGGGTTAACTCTCCAACATCCTGCCTCTTTAGTGCGATCCAAGTTGGCTGTTGGCCCTGGGATGTCCGCTTTTCAGGGCTCTCTGCAAATAGAGCTGGAAGTTTACGTCTCTCTGTCGCCTCACGGGGCAGAAAGTCCTTGGGGAGACATTCACAGACCAGCTCTGCTAGGAGCTTTCAGTTTGGGTTATATATCTGCTACATTTCCACTGTTCTGGCTGCAGGGCCGGGGGCTCTTCCACCTCCCTCTCCTCCCTCCTTCCTCCTGTAGAGATAATATTCTAGAGACCACAGGTCTCTTTCCTCCCTTTGCTGGGGGCCACGAATGCTACCTCCCTTCAAATCACTCAGTGTTAGCCATCCCACTGCCCCTTCCCCCCAACATCCCATGGCCCATTCCCCCCATCACCCCACAGCATTCCCCTGATGGATCCCACATGCCCTGGATGGGCGTGGACATATGTAGGCATTTATGAGTCCAGGGCACTGTGGACAGTGGCTGAGCTTAGCATTTCTTGTGGCCCAGGTATCATGGGGGAATTCATACTTGCTACTTATAGGTGAGGAAATTGAGGAATTATCAGCCACTTCTACAGCTTAATTTCAAGGATGATCAAAACCCAAAAGTCAAAAAAGGCAAAACGAACTGGAAAAAAACCCCAACAAAATGATTCAAACAAACATTTCACAAAGATTTTCAGAGTTCCTGTCGTGGCTCAGTGGTTAACGAATCCGGCTAGGAACCATGAGGTTGCGGATTCGATCCCTGGCCTTGCTCAGTGGGTTAAGGTGGATCCTGTGTTGCCGTGAGCTGTGGTGTAGGTTGCAGACGCGGCGTAGATCCTGAGTTGCTGTGCCTCTGGCGTAGGCCGGCGGCTACATCTCTGATTTGACCCCTAGCCTGGGAACCTCCATATGCCGCAGGAGCAGCCCTAGAAAAGACAAAAAAAAAAAAAAAAAGATTTACAAATAGCCAATAAGCACGTCAAAAAACGCTCAATACCATTAGTCATCAGGGATATACAAATTAAATCTACAGGGAGATACTATTACACACCCAGTAGAATGGCTAAAATGAAAAAGACTGCCAACACCAAGCGCTGACAAGGATGTAGAGCAATTGGAATGCTCAGTGTTGCTGGTGGGAGTATAAAATGGCACAACTACTTTGGAAATAAGGATCTGACAGTTCCTTGTAAAACTAAGGGCATAGAAATTCATCACAATTAAAAACTTTTGTGTATCAAAGGACACTATCAAGGGAATGAAAAGGGAACCCACAAATGGATAGAACATTTGTAAATAATATATCTAGTAAGGGATTCATATTCAGAATATATAAAGAACACATAAAACTCAACAACAAAAACCAAACAACCTAGTTAAAAATGGGCAAAGGATCTGAATAGACATTTCCCCAAAGAAGATACACAAATGGTCAATAAGCACAAGAAAAGATGCTCAGCAGCACTAATTATTAAGGAAATGCAAAGTAAAACCACAATGAGATACTACTTCACACCCAACTGGATGACTCTTACTAAAAAGAAAACCCCAAACAAACAGAAAATAAGTCTTGGTAAAGATGTGGAGAAATTGGAGTCCTTGTACACTACTTGTGGGAGTGTAAAATGATGTGTCGCTGCTGCGAAAGATGTAGGATAGTTCCTCAAAAAAGTAAACAGAATTACCACCTGATCCAGCAATTCCACTTTCAGATATATATCCAAAAGATGTGAAAGCAGGACATTGAGCAGATATTTGTGCACTCATCTTCATAGCAGTATAATGCCCAATAGCCAAAAGATGAAAGCAACCTAAGTGTCTACTGCTTGATGACTGGATACGAAACATATGGTCTGTACATACAATGGAAAGGGAACGAAATTTTGACACAGGCTGTAACATGGAAACACTTGAAAACACTATGCTAAGTGAAATAAGCCAGACACAAGAGGACAAATGCTGTGGCAATTCCACTTATATGAGTTACCTAGAATAGTCAAACTTGTAGAGACAGAAAGCAGAATGGTTACCGGGGCCTAAAGGAAGGGCGATGGAGAGTTTATTGTTTAATCCGTACAGACTTTCATTTGGGATGACGAAACAGTTCTGGAGATAGATGGTGGTGACAGTTGCACAATAATGTAAATGAACCTCATGCCACTGAATTGTACACTTAAAATGGCGAATTTAACGGACGTATATTTTACCACAATTAAAAAATGCTCTTAAAAAGCTATACAAAACCCTACCTTATGACCCAGCAATCCCACTCCTGTATTGATTGAAAAGAAATGAAAACAGAGGACTTGTGCAAGGGTGCTCTCAGCAGCTTTGTTTCTAATAACTCTGAACATAACCCAAGACGTATTAACAGGGGAATGGCTAACCAACTGTGGTGTATACATGTAAAGAAATATTATTGAAGCCACTCAGTCAGTTGTTGGCTGAAGAGAGACATGAACAAAGGCTCCAGTTCATTATCTTCCTTCAGTCCCACAGGGTGTGTTTTCTTACTCCAAAATTTTGACCTAGGGACAGTCCTGAATGTTACTCGAACACCAGAGTTCCCTGGCTGCCTCTGCTAAGACTCTTCCTCCTCTCAAAGAGAAGAACCCCATCATTATCAGTGCTTCGTCTCTAAGACCTGCCGTCCTGTACCTGGTCCAGTAGGTTTGGATTCAGCTGTTGCCAGAACTGACAGAGGAACTACTGCATCTCAGCATGAGGGCTTTGGACATTTGTTTGCGGGCCCAGCATACCTGGATCCTATCATCATCTCTCTAGAGGTCCTTGTTCTGTCCGATCTTTCCCATAGTTCAAGTTGGAACCCGTTGACCACCATCATGCAGTGTCTCTGTGAGCTGGGATCAGTGCCTCTCCTGAGGGTGACCCTTCATGGGTCTCCAGGGCCTGGACTCTTAAGTACCAGAATCTATATTTGAATCCTGGCTCTACAACTTACTTAGGTAGTTGTGCCTCAGTTTCCTCATGTGTAATAGAAAATATTACTACTGCTTACTCCATAGGGTGGGCATGAGGATTCAATTAGTCCATAAGGTGTAAAGTTCTTAGACCAGTGCCTGGCACAGGGTAAGCACTGTGTAAGTGTGTAATTCTTACTCACCTACTGCTGTGTTCTCTATTCCTCGAAAGGTTTTGTTCTTATATGGCAAGTGAAAGAAAGACGTAGGATCCAGCCAGGATCGAGTCAGGAGGCAGAAACCACACCAGTAATTTGAACAAGGAAAATTCAATATAAAGAACAGCTAGCTACTACGTGGAGGCTAACTGTTAAGAGAGGTAAGTGGAACCCTAAAGGATACAGAAATAAGGGATAAAGGGAGCAGCAGCTACCTCCAGAGATGACAGAAGAACCCACGGAAGGATAAACTTGGAAAAGGCGCTCCCTCCCCGCCAAAGCTGATGCTCGCAACTCATTGGTAGGGGCGTGGTGGGGGCTTGCTGGATGGCAGAGAGGTTTGCTGAGGTGCTGCAAGCTGGGGTTGGCAAGCAGGAGACTGTGCTGGGTGATGACAAAATCTGACTGGAAGCCGCCCACTGGCAGCTGTGCTGTACGAGCCACAAGAAAAGCGCTGCAGCGGGGAAGGCCCTGCAGTGTTCCTCCCGCCCCCTCCCCGGGGAGGCCAAAGCATGGCTCTGGCTGGCCGGGTCACAGAGCAGCGCAGAGTCGGTGTACGGAGAGCAGACCAGCACCAACAGCTGGCATACACCCCAGCGTCGTTCTCATAATTAAATAAGTTTTAACAGGGACTCGTTCCTATTTACGTATTTATGCACTTAGAGCAGAGCGGTACCAAGCGGGCTGTGGTGAGGGCAGCCCTGTACTCCTGGTTGCCCGTGGATCCACTGTGACGAACAGCGCCCCCTTTCGCTCGCAAACACGTCCCTGTTCGGAGGACACAGTACGTGGTCACACTAACTCTTGACATCATTTTCTATCCAAATCCTCCCACCCATAGTAGCTAGAAACACAACAACACACAGGTCTGCTTGAAGGCAGGCCAGGTTTTGGGGGGCCAAGATTTGGGGAGAAGAGAAGTGCACTGAGACGAGCGAGGCAGCCTGAGCTGCTTCCTTCTTGAAGCGTTGGCCGGTTCGTAGGTGGGAGAAAGTAAGGGGCTGAAAAGCTGAGCTGAAAGCAGTAGTTCTCAAGAGCAACATATAATTTTAAAAATGTATGTCGGAGTCTGTCTAAAAGAGCTCTTTTAACAAGTATAGAATAAAACGTCTGACATGAAAGCTCACTTTTAAAATGCTGCACAAAATAATGATACATTTTACAGGTTAGAGCAACTTAGAGTTGATGAAATACCATATATTTGTTCACACATATGAATGTCTCTATAGGAGATTCCTAGAAGTGGAACTGTTGGGTCAAATGACATATATTCGATAGATTCTGCTAAACTGTCTTCAAAACAAAACTGAACAAAACTGAACAATGTCCATTTCCTCACACGATTCCCTACATTGGGTGCGGCCGATCTTTAAAAATTTTTTCTCTTCTGACAGGCTCTCACCGTGTCTATATTTAAGCTTCAATTCAGAGTGAAGGGAGTCTGTGTTTCCCCAAATTATCATCAAGCTCCATGTAGAATTGCTTCAAATCTGCATCACCCTTTCCTAGAGCTTTCTCCTCCGAAGGGAAAAACAGAGGGTCCTTTCTGGTGAGGGTCATGGACTCTTCGGATAGGAAGGGATCTTAGACGCTGCCACATCCTAGGGGTTCTGAAAGCTGTTCGAGATGGTCCTCACTGTTACAGGGGCAGAGGATCTTTTCACTTACTGCTTAGAAGAAGAATAATTAAAATAGTTCTTCAGACAACCTCTTGCCCCATGAACATGGATCACTCTGGGAGCCTCTGAATGCCTGTTGCCCAGCACCTGCAGTGGTCCTTGAACACCAGAGGTGTGCATACGACTCAGTTGCAGAGGTGGGTCCCAGGTGTGCGTTTTGACTCCTCTACAGTGACTTTTTAAAATCATATACTCCTTCATGTATAATCAAAATGGAACATTGGCTAAAAATAGGCAATATAAAAATTTTGCTGAAATAAAGTAAAAGAAGACCATAAATTGAAAATTCTACAAATTTGGCTCAAGATGATCTTCATTCACTAGATGTGCAAATTGCCTTCGGCTGATCAAAATGTTTATCTTCTATGTCAGAAACAAAAATCAAAAAGAGAAAATATAGTGATCATTATATCCGATTTGGCCTTTTATTATTAGGAATAAAGACTAGCCATACCCACTTCATGTTATTTGCAGAATGGCACTTGCATAAAGCATCCAGAACCCTTCTGTTTTAGCTCATAATTTAGACACAAAACCATGAAAGTAGTAAAAATAAACCATTTTAAAGTGCAAAAAGCATAAATTCTAAACATTCATTTAGGAAAGCAGTTTGTGTCTATTTTTCATGCTACAATGAGTCATTAAATTTCATACATTTTAATATACATTTGTTTTACGACCAATATGATACAAGTTCTTTTAAAAGCCATTTGTTAGCAAAGCATGCTTTTCCTTGACATAATTAATTAAAGGGAAATTAAACATTTTGCATTGCACGGTAAATGGAAAAAGGTTAAGACAAGTCTTATACTATGTATATTATTCAAGATTATTCTAACATTAGACATATATCTAAAAGTTTTATTTTAAAAACCACTTCATTACAAATTAATAAATGATTAAATAGTTGCAGGGTGTTGTCAAGCGTATACATGGTAAAAGAAATTCTCCAGTCAGGATAAGCTAAAAAGTTCTTATCTGGTGTAGACCCCTCAGTTTATAAATCAGGCAACTTATGCCCAGAAAGAGTAAGAGACTTACTTAAGATCACACAGCCAGGGAGGGCCACAGCTCAGACTCTTAGTTCATTTCTATTCAGGGTTAGAATATATGAGGTTAAGTGATTTGAAGTTCTCAGGAAACTTACTGGTTCTTGCTGAAAAATTTCTCTGGTAGCAGAGGGTCTGACACTGCCCTCTCTAGGTTCGGCGTTGCCCCCACTAGTTTCCTCTTTAGAACCCCAATTTCCTTGGGGACTAAGGTATTTTAGCTCCCAAAGGCTGTGTCAAGTGCTGCCTTTCCCTCACCTTTATAGCCTGTTTCATATTTTGGGAGGCACTTATTTCAAAGGCTGACTCTCTGCTGCCTTTGATTTGCCCTGGACTTGACAATGCATGCTCCAAGAAGCCCTACTCCCGGGAGTTCCCTTGTGGTGCAGGGGGTTGAGGACCTGGCATTGTCACTGCAGCGGCTTGGGTCGCTCGTGTGCTGTGGGTTTGATCCCTGGCCTAGAGGAAAAACAAAAGACTAATCCTGGCATGTTGTAAATAGTTCTGCATCCCACCACCTGCCTCCTGGGATCTTGCAGGGGTGCTGACCACTTCTTTTCTGAGCTCCTGCTCTGGATGTGCATCTCTCATAGTTTACAAAACCATCTGGAGAGGCTTACCTGTCTCTGGGTGTATAACCCAGTCGCACATGGCATGGAACTTCCTAAAACACACCACCTTCAGGAGGCCTCTACCTTACAGAGAACCTACGCCTGTCTCCTCATCATCTGCCCAATCACTCTAATCCCTTCTGAATTTCAAGGCTTTCTACAATCCTACTGCTCTGCACTCATCACCCTAACACAACCTGTTAAGGTGGGCAAGTCACCATAAATGTGATTATGCATCATCTTTGTTCTGCCCTCATCATCTGCTTATGCTGGTTCCAAAAAACATAGTGTTCTGTTGTTGGCTCTTCTGGCTCTCCCAGGAAAGCAGAGGTCACCAAGCAGGGTGACCAGCATACCAACAGAGGCCCAAGAGACAATCCTGGCAACCCCAGAGGAAGAGAGAGAGGGGATGGTGGTTACTTTGTGGAGGTGGTTGCAGCTACCCTCCCTGAGGGATGCGGGTTGGCAGCAGAATTATCAAATGGGGACAGTAGGCACAGCACCTAGGCTCTGCAAAAATGTTTGCATTAAAAAAATTTTTTTTGAAATCAGAAAAAAAAAAAAAAGTAACAAGAGATCCAAGCTGGATTATAGTTGTCTTTGTTTTGCAGTTGTAAACATTTAAAACATTTTTTTTTTCTTTTTGATGGAGGAAGCGGCCCACAAGGACAAAAGTGCCTAGGGTACTGGACAGTCATAATTGGGCCCTGGGTACAGTGTTTACCCTTTCTGGTTTTTAAAAAAGGAATGTATTTCCACATATTTGCATGGGACCTCTTGATTTTAAATGCTAGTAGCTCGCTTTAAAATTAAACAAAACATGCACACTGTGGCCCAACAAAACATGTGGAGCTTAGCCTGCAACCTGAGGAAGGCTTGGGCTATCATCGTGTTCCTGGAATGCCCATGGCTTGACACGATTTCAAGGACACGTCTTCAGCCTGAGTGCCCCAAGCACCCTGCTCAGGATGGAAGAAAGGGTAGCAGAAAGCTTTTGGGGCAGGACAAGGACATGATGGCTGACCGCCTGCCGCTCCCAGGCCGCCCCACCCGCTGGCGCGGGCTTCGCTCATTCTGGGTTTTCCCGTTCCCGCCGACTTTCCCGCGCGGCGCGGAAGAGGGGAGGGGATCCCCCAGCTCACGGGTCATGCGAGGGTGCGGGGCAGGGGCGGCCGCCCCGGGCATCTGCGGTCTCTGAAGCCGAGGCCTCCCCGCTCGGTCCCACCCCTCGCAACAAGGCCCACCGCCGGCCTCCCCCTGGCTCCTGGGCTAGGTCCGCTGCTCGCAGGGTCCGCTCTCGGGAGGAAAAGTTCCACACGGAGGATGCGGCGCTGGTTTCAGCCTGCAGCGTCCGAGGCTCCTCCTCCCGCGCTGCCGAGGGAGGCGGGCTGCGCTCTTTTCCGGGCCCTGCCACACAATGTTGCCTTCAGAGAGGGAGACCTTCGCAGCCTTTCTGCATTCCCTCCCTCGGCCCGGGGGTGTCGGGCCGGAAGCTGCGGAGTCTCGGGTCGGGGTTTGCTCCCGCCGAGCCTTGAGCCATTGGTGCGCATGCTCTGTGGAGGCCCGCACAGGCCCTGAGTGAACTCTGATAGAGCCTTCGCAAGGCGGGGTAAGCGGAGCTCCAGTGGCGCAATCGGTTAGCGCGCGGTACTTATACGGCAGTACATGCAGAGCGATGCCGAGGTTGTGAGTTCGAGCCTCACCTGGAGCACGACCCTTTTGTATACCCGCATCTCGCTTTTATCTCCTTGCTTAAGGAATCTCGTCAGTCTTTTCTTTAGCTTCCTCAGTTCCTGTCTCTGACTCGCTGCCTACCAGTCCTGCTTCTAGGCTGACAGGAAGCTTTGGCGCTTCTTACTCTCTTTCCAAGCTACTTGTTGTCGCCGCTCACCACCTAGCCGCTGGAACCAGACATTTGCATCCTGCTCCCTCGTCCTAGGCATGTCCTTTAACGGCCCCCAACTCTTGGTCCCGGTACCGGTGATGCAGACAGGAGGTCCCGGGGCGCTGCACCGGTGCTGGGGTCCTCCCTGGGCCTCGGTCACTGACGATCCCAGGCGCCCTCTCTATGGGTCGTGCCTGAGCTCCCGGCTCAGGTTCCCGGCCGCTGCCCGAGCCGGGCCACCTCTCCGGGGAGCTGGAGCCCGAGGCCCAGAGCAGGGGCTCAAGGCGAGCGGTCGCTCTCCTCGCTTTTAACTACTACTAACTCGTCATGGCCTCCTCCCTCCGACGTGCAGAGCCGCTAGACCGCAGGCTCTTCTCCCCTATCCAGGCCCCAGGCCTCCAAGGCTCCCTGGGCGGACTTGCAGAGCTTGGGAAAAGTGCCTGGGCCGCTCCCTCCCCCTCCCCTGCGCCCCTTCTCCCGCGTGTCAGTCAGGAGTCGTGGAATTTGCTGGCAGATCGGAGAACAGACGTTTTCTAGGGATATCCGAGCGGCGGGTGTCCTCTCATGCTTGCCACCGTCCCAGGTTCAGAAGTCCTCCCGGGGAGCAGGAAATCGGCCAGCACGCGAACACTCCTCGGAGGCGCGGGGGCTGCTTTGCCAAGGGGTGGGTGGGTACTCCACATTCCCAGGAGGCAGGGCCAAGTAGGGAACAAGCTTAGTGGGGATGAGAGGCCTCCTGGACGCGTTCTCCGGCAAGAGTGGTTTCAGCTGTTTTTTTGGACGTGCTAGTAGTTAACTCATGGGATAGAAATACTACCGGGAGTGGTGAGAAACAAGACCTAGAAAGCTCAGAGAAAAGCAGATGGAGAGTGGAGCTCTTGTCTGTCTTCTCGGCTCCTAACGGCAGCCCCAGATTCGCAATGAAGAGCCCCACGCCACATGAAATGTGAGCAAGTCCACCCACCTCATCTACCCTGGCGGCCAGTTCCTCGTTGGACCAGATCCCTTCTATCATAAGCTCCTCCTCAGCACATGGTGAGTGCTCCTTGCTAGACATCTAGCCAGCCTGGAAGCAAGTATCTCTCTGCGCCCCCCTCCCCCAATTTGCTTAATTAAAAAAAAAAATCTTTAGGAAGGTGTAATTCATATACCCTACAATTCACCCATTTAAAGTGTACATACAATTCAGTGGATTTCAGTTTATTCGCAGATAGGTGCAACCATCACCACAGTCATTTTTTGAACATTTTCATCAGCTCAGTAGGAAATCCTGTATCCTTTAGCCCTCGCCCCACCTCATCCCTAAATAGCCACTAATCTACTTTCTGTCTGCATTTTCCTATTCTGGACTTTCAAATGAATGAAATCATGTAAGATGTAGTCTTTTGTGACTGGCTTCTTTCAGTTAGCCTAACGTTTTCAGGATTCATCCATGTCCTACCCCCGTTGGTACTTCATTTCTTTTTTATGGCTGAATAATATTCCACTGTATAGATTTCTTTCCAGCTTTGTACAATGGAGAAAACGTTGGCATTTTAAAAACATTTGCTGAAAGCTACTTTTTAAAAGGTAATCAATTTTAAAATGTTACAAAGCATAAAAATGGTCACACTTGCCAAATGTATGTTTTAACCTTCAGAGCGTATCACTGCAAGAACTGGTCAGATACTTCCAAGAGCTGAGAAGAGAGCAGGTTCATCCCCCCCAACTCCCTATCCATGTTGGAATCCCCTCTACAAATCTCTAGCTCCCATTTGAAAAGTTCCAGCATCAAAATGTCATTTCTTCACAAGGCAATACATTCCATTTTCTGTCAACTCTTGTGGTTACACCATTCTTCTTCTTAAATATTGTTTCTGTCCCTATAGGTTATTACTGGAATGCTGGTGGTTTGGGCAACTCTTTTTCTGGTGAGATGGTGCAGTGGGAAGGTAAGAAGCTAAATTTAGTTACCCTTGCTCTATTTAATCTAGAAATCACCAGATAGGTGGTTATTAGTGGATTACAAACAAAGAAACAGACCCCTGGCAGATTGTAGAGCAATGTTATAATGTGATTTTGACAGAGTTTTTATAGGTTGGGATGAGTGATAAAGATCAAGTCAGAAAATTATTGGAAAATGCTATAAAAACCATAAATTACTACCTATATTATACTAGGGAGGTGGGACTCGTATCACCATAAAACTAGTGAGTTAGGCCTGTATGCAATGTTTTGGTGGCTTCAAAGTAGAAGATGGGTAAATAGGAAGTGGACAAACTCAGAAGGTACCTGGAAGTTATAGGTGAACGGCTGTACATGTCTAGCAGGAGAGAAGGCTTACCCACCCACTGAAATCCATTGAACTGTACACACAGGTTGACATTAGCTTTATAGGTGGCTTGGTGAAGATAGGCTTATTAAAACTGTGCGTGATACAAAGCTGGAAGGGAGTCCAAATTCAGTAGACAATCCAGAGACACATGTTTCTGACAAATGACAAGATGCAATTTGATAGAGATAATTGTAGCCTGTGTTCAGTTCAGAGTTCCCGTGTAGAGGAATGCCTGGCGTGACAGCTGTTTGCATGCAAAGGGGATCTGGGCATTTCAGATATGCACAACCCCAGTCGTCCTGGCCGTGTGACCCAGCTGCTGAGAATGTCAACCAATTATTAATGCATTGCTGTATAATGCATTACATATTGTGGTGTCAGAGATCACAAAACAGCAGTGCGTGGAACAAATCTAGCCTCAGACAGGTTTTGTGTGGCTTTCTAGTACTGCCTTGCAAAATATTTTTTAAAAATTAATTATTTGCCTATATATTGGGAGATTTTTACTGAAATGCTTAGATGTCAAGTTTCTAATGAAAAATTGGAAGACTTAGTTATCTCGGGCCCTTATTCCCACATGGCAATGTTGGCTGCCCCCTTTGGATGGGCAAATGATCTTCCCTTTGCCGTGGTCCCACCACTCTGCATTAATCTCCCGCACAGAGGTGGGTTGCCACTGCTCCACTCGCTTGCTTTGCTGTTTTCTTAACCCTGGACTCATTTCTCTCCTTTGTGACCTACAGACACTGAGTGTGTGGCTTCCATATGGAGAAAGGGAGGGATACTGTTGAACCCTCTCAGTAGGTCAAAATACAGCCTGAGGGCTGTGATCTGTATGAACACAGCCCATTTAAAAGTCAACAAACCATAACCCCGATTCTTTAAAATGGAAAATTTCAAACATGTACAAAGTAGAGAAAATAGTCTATTTAACCGCCCTGTATCCATCCGTTGCTGCTCTCAAAAATTCTCAATGTTATTCCAGGAAAAACAAAACAAAATTGTCAACATTATTTCCTCTATCTATCTCATTCCCACAACATTCTCCCCTACCTTGGCATGGTCACCAAATATTTTAAAGGAAATCCCAGATATGATTTAATTTAACTTGTAAATGCCTCAGTGTGTATACCCAACAGGTAATCCCTTTTTAAAAGAGCATAACCACAGAATCATTTTTACACCTAACAAGATGAATAATAGTGACCCTGCATCACCACACATAATTCTGAAAGATATTTTTACAGTTAGTTTGTTAGGATCAAGATTCACCAAGGTCCGCATACTGCATTTGGTCAAAATATCTTTTAAATCTCTTTTCATTTAGTACCAATTCCCTCTTTCCCTACTCCTTTTTATGATATTTATTTGTTCATCTGTAAAATTTCCCGCAGAATTTGGCTTATTGCTTCCTCAGGGCTCCCTTTCAAAAGTTCTTCAATTCCCCCTGACAGTTAGATTAAGAAGCTTGATAATTTTTTTTTATTTTAAATGATTTTTATTTTTTCCATTATAGCTGGTTTACAGTGTTCTGTCAATTTTCTACTGTACAGCATGGTGACCCAGTCACACATACAAGTATACAATCATTTTTCTCACATTATCATGCTCCATCACAAGTGACCAGACATACTTCCCAGTGCTATACAGCAGGATCTCATTGCTTATCCATTCCAAAAGCAATAGTTTGCATCTGTTAATCTCAAATTCCCAATCCATCCCATTCCCTTCCCCTCCCCCCTGGCAACCACAAGTCTATTCTCTAAGTCCATGATTTTATTTTCTATGGAAAGGTTCATTTGTGCTGTACATTAGATTCCAGATATAAGTGATATCATAGAAGCTTGATAATATTGATTCAGGTTTTTTTTGTAAAAATATATTATAAGTGGTACTATATTCTATTGTATCACAAGAGAGGAAGTACATAATGTCTGGTTGTTCTGCTTTTACTGATGTTAATTTTATTGGTGATGTCAGATGTGATGAGCCTGATCCATCCATTATAAAAGGCCACATCGGCCTCTAACCTAATGGTTTTAGTGGCTGTTGATGCTCTTGTCTAGATTTATTATTTTATTAAGGATTACTCAATAATGGTTTTCTCATTCTATTATTCTTCTGTATTTATGACTGTGGATTCTAAAGAAACCTCTTTTTTCCATTGACTATTTGGTTTTCCTAAAGCACAATTCATGTAGAAAAGGCTAGATAATATTGCTGGACTCTCTTTTTCTACTAATCTTTAGACTAGTGAATTGATACTCTAACAACTCCCAAAGGTGACCAGGTTTTATATTAAGTTGGTTTATAGGATTGTTCAAGACTTCTGTAACTTTGAGTTTTCTGCCCACTTGCTCTGTCATTGAGAGAAGGATATGAAAATAGTCAACTACAATGGCATTTTTTTCCATTTCTCCTTTTAGTTCTATCTTTTTCTCCTTTGTGTTGTTGGAAGCTCTGTTATTGGTTGTATAAAAGTTTAGGACTGTTATGATCTCTTGATTCAATGACCCTGTTACCATTTGCTCGATTTGTCCCATGTTTGGCCAGAGAAATTCCCTTTAAATTGGCTGCTGGGTCTTTTTGATGTAATCTTAAATCTAAGCTACGATGTATTCCTGGCATGATGAGGTATTTCAGAATATGTTTTGTACTTGTCTTTGTTCAGTCCTAGAATTGGCCACTTCTCCCAAGAGCCTGGTTCTTTTTGTTGGGAAATGTTATCTAGGAGACCACAGTCTATGTCCTAGAGTTGCTTAATGCTGCTCTGTGGTCGTCATATTTTCATGCCTTTTCAGCAGACAGAACTAGGAAATGCATATTTTTTAAAAAAGAGAAAAATAAAACCAGAGTATATAATGATATTTCCAATTCTAATGTAAGATTACAAAATGTATACCCTTCAATTTTATATTTGGATTTCTTTACAACTCTTACATAATTACTTAATTTTGGTGTCATCCTATGATACGCAACACAATAGTTTTAAAATAATATCAATATTATTTGTAATAAGAAGATTATTGATTACAGTTTAAGATTTCTATGTGATTCCTTTCGTTCTTAGTTTACATCCAAAATGCAAAATATTGCGTTTTGGAGTTCCTGTCATCGTGAAGCAGAAATGAATCAGACTAGGAACCATGAGGATTCAGGTTCGATCCCTGGCCTCGCTCAGTGGGTTATGGATCCGGCATTGCCGTGAGCTGTAGTGAGGTCGAAGACATGGCTCAGATCTGGCATTGCTGTGGCTCTGGCATAGGCCGGCAGCTACAGCTCCGATTAGACCCCTAGCCTGGGAACCTCCATATGCCATGGGTGCCGCCCTAAAAAGACAAAAGACAAAAAAAAAAAATTGTGTTTTAAAGTCAAAGTAAGAGTTCCCTGGTGGCTCAGTGGGTTAAGGATCTGGCATCCTTAAGCATCTGATATTCTTTTTGTTTGTTTGTTTTTTTTGCTTTTCTTTTTTTTTTTTTATTTTCCCACTGTACAGCAAGGGGGTCAGGTTATCCTTACATGTAAGCATCTGATATTCTTAAGTCAAAGTAATATTTCTGTGTATGGCTATGTTATCAACTTGATACACAGTGAATGCCATTTGATTGAGTTTATTTTACATTTTTAGGAATTCCTTTTCTTCTTTTACCTTATTTATCTAAAATATTTACATGCTTCCAAAGTCAAAACTATACAAAAAGGTTTTTGCTGAGAAGTCTAGCTTCTATCTTTGTCCCCTAATCCTTTTTCCTCTTTCTCTGTGTAGGTAATAATTTTAAAATTACTTTTTTGATTTATCTTTCCATTATTTGATCTTAAAAACTATAAGCAAAAACACACTTATGTTTGTATTCCACTCCTCTCCTTCTTTTTCAAAAGCTCTTCTATTCCATGCTAATTTCATTAACAGTATATACTTATTATCTCAGAGTTGCAGATAGAACTCTTCTGCACTCCTTCTCACAGCTGAATAGTATTCTATCCCTGTGGATGTACCACTGTATATTCAGCCAGTCTTCTACTCTGAAGATTTCAGTTGTTTTCAGTAGTCTGGTTTTGTAGATGGTGCTGCAATGAATAGATGTGTTCACACTGTTTTGTATATTTTGCTGTTATATCTTTGAGATGGATTCTGAATGTGGGATTGCTGGCCTGAGGGATGGCTATCTAGCTCTAAAATATGTAGGTATATAATTATATATATAATTTTGTATATAGTCATTTATATTATATAAAATGTAATGTTATATATAACATATACATTAAATATAAAATGTATATAATAAATGTAAAAATTTCCAGATGTGCAAAATCATCTTTAAAGAGGGCTTCTGGGAGTTCTCTGGTGGCTCAGCAGATTAAGGGTCCAGTGTTGTCACTGCTGTGGTTCAGGTTGCTGCTGTGGTGCAGGTTGGATCCCTGGCTCAGGAACCACCACGTGCCTCGGGGGCAGCCAAAAAAAAAGAGGGTCTTTGGAGTTCCCACTGTGACTCAGCCCAGGTTTTATACCTATTATCCATGAGGATGTGGGTTCCATCCCTGGCCTTGCTCAGTGGGTTAAGGATCTGGTGTTGCCGTGAACTGTGGTGTGGGTTGCAGACGTGGTTTGGATCTGTTGTGGCTGTGGTGTAGGCTGGCAGCTGCAGCTCTGATTCAACCCCTAGCCTGGGAACCTCTATATATCACAGGTGTGGTCCTAAAAAGCTAAAAAAAAAAAAAAAAAGAAAAGAGGGTTTCTGCTGTGATAATCCATGAATGTGAGGCCTCTAGAATTCCCATCCTAAGAGCCATGGTTGAAGGGCCTGGGCCAACTGATGGGGCATGCCCCCTTCAGGGGAGGCACCACTGAATGCCTTTCCTCAATGGATATTTAAGGGAGGGGTACTTACTGGAGGCTCTGACAGAAGACACAGCTGGCCAGGGAGCTCAGCTCGCAGGGGTGCCTTGAAGATAACCCAGGCTTAGAAAAGCCCATGAGATTTCACACTCAGCCTGCCTGGTGCTTCTGGCCTTGGACTCTGTCCTGCAGCCTTTAGCTTAACCCATTTCTATTTTATTTTATTTTTAATTTTTTAATTGTAGTTGATATACAATGTTCTGTCAATTTCTGCTGTACAGCAAAGTGACTCAGTTATATATATTCTTTTTCTCATAATATCTTCCATCATGTTTCATCATAAGAGACTAGATAGAGTTCCCTGTGCTGTACAGCAGGACCTCATTGCTTATCCACTCCAAATGCAATAGTTTGCATCTACTAACCCCAAACTAACACATTTCTATTTTATCTCTTAGTCTTTTTTTTTTTTTTTTTTTTTCCATGCTCATGGCATGCGGAGGCCAGGAATCCAACCCAGGCCACAGCAGTGATCATGTCAGATCCTTAACTACTTAGCCACCAGGGAATTCCTATATTTTAGTCTTATAATGTTCACAGTCATTTAAAAAAATCTTTTTTTTTTTTACTTTTTTATTTTTTATTTTTATTTTGTCTTTTTGCCATTTTCTTGGGCTGCTCTCGCGGCATATGGAGTTCCCAGGCTAGGAGTCCAATCGGAGCTATAGCCACTGGCCTACACCAGAGCCACAGCAACGCAGGATCTGAGCCGCGTCTGCAACCTACACCACAGGTCATGGCAACGCCGGATCATTAACCCACTGAGCAAGGGCAGGGACCGAACCTGCAACCTCATGGTTCCTAGTCGGATTTGTTAACTACTGCGCCACGACGGGAACTTCTAAAAAATCTTTTGTATATATATGGCTGGATCATTTTGCTGTACAGCAGAAATTGACAGAACATTGTAAATCAACAATAAGAAAAATTTAAAAAAATTTTATGTAACTGATTATCTGTATATTTCCCAGTTATTCTTATTTAAAATTTTTTTTTTGTTCTGTCTTAACTGTTTCATTCTTTTAAATACTCTTGTTAATGGGTAGATTCCTTCTCTAAAATTTTCATGATATCTTTCCCTCTGTGCCTAGTCTTTTCATTCATTTCCTTATAGCCTTCTTTCAACTTTTTCTTCTAAATTTGTTTTTATCTACTCCTTTTTTTCTTTTTCTTTTTAACTTCACTTGCAAAACTGAATTTTCTGTCTCTGTCTCTCTCTCTCTTTCTTTTTTTTTTTTTTTTTTTTTTGCTTTTTAGGGCCACAGCCCTGGCATGTGGAAGTTCCCAGGCTAGGGGTCAAATTCGAGCTGCAGCTGCCAGCCTATGCCACAGCCACAGCAACGAGGGATCCTAGCTGCATCTGCGACCTACACCACAGCTCACGGCAACACCAGATCCTTAACCCACTGAGCAAGGCCAGGGATAGAACCCACATCCTCTTGGATACTAGTTGGGTTCTTTACCGCTGAGCCACAAGGGGAACTCCCAAACCGAATTCTCTTTAAGTGTTTCTTTGCCCCCTGCTGGCTGGCGGGCCCCCAGGGAGCATAGGCAGACGTCTGGGTAGAGTTTGTTTGTGCTTTGAGCAAGTCTGGTAGGGTGAGGATCTTTCCTGCCTTTCTCTTGCTTCCCTGCCTTTCCCACAAAGTCCTTGACCTGACCTTAATGATCCAGGGGACGAGATGCCTCTCTCACTTCCCCTAATGATAAGCCATCCACGATGACTGCAGTTGAAACTCCAGGGAGTATGGATCCCAGAGAAGAGCAGGCTAAAGAAGAATATATGACCTGCTTTCAAATATACAGGAAAGGGGGAGTCATATTCAGTGTCGACCTAGAGGAAAGAACATGAACTTAGAACTACAGCGACAAGGGTGATGACGACAAGGAAGACCATATATTTTTAAAACAATTAGCACTGTTGAGAAGTGGGATGGATTGACTGGTGAACGTGTTTCCTAGCTTTAAAAGTGACTGAGTGGGGGAGTTCCCGTCCTGGTGCAGCAGAAACGAATCTGACTAGTATCCATGAGGACTCTGGTTCAACCCATGGCCTCGCTCAGTGGGTTAAGGATGCAGTGTTGCCATGAGCTGTGGTGTAGGTCAGTGGCTGCAGTTACGATTCGACCCCTAGCCTGGGATGCTCCATATGCCGCTAGTGCAGCCCTAAAAAGCAAAAAAAAAAAAAAAAAAAAAGTGATTGAGTAGAAGCTGGACTGTAGTAGAAGAGAAGCTGGCATTGGTGGGGGTTGATGGGACTTCTAAGATCTCTTTTAGCCCTAAGATTCTTAGTTCTGTTTTCAGAAAAGAGACATTGTACAGTAGATTGTGTTATTACCTTCCCTTCTCAGGGATGAACTTGTGACTCAACAGGAACCTATCAGAGTCATTCCATGGGATGTTTCTATCTTGAGCTAAGTGGAAAGAGTCTTTCATTCTGTCTAGAAACATAAAGGATAGTTCCCTTTGTAGCTCAGTGGTTAACGAACCCGACTAGGATCCATGAGGATGTGGGTTCAATCCCTGGCCTCTCTCAGTGGGTTAAGGATCCGGTGTTGCCATGAGCTGTGGTGTAGTTCACAGATGCGGCTTGAATCTGGTGTTGTTGTGGCTGTGGTGTAGACCAGCAGCTGCAGCTCGAATTTGACCCCTAGTCTGGGAACCTCCATATGCCGCAGGTGCCACCCTAAAAGGCAAAAAAAAAAAAAAAAAAAAGTGCCCCTTTGCATTGGCCAGTAAGACTTGGGTTTTCCACTTGTAACCAAAAGTAGTCTTGACTGGTGCAATTGTTATTGTACAAAACATCATTTTACATTGATGACTGATTTTTTCACATTTCTTACTGAGAATTCCTTTCAGAAGGAAGAGGCAACGTCCAATCATTAAAACCATTGAACTGGCCTGGAGATTAAGTGAAGAGCTATTTCCTCACACCTTTGTACAAAGCCGGGCCCTCCCGGTCAGCACACTTGCCCTCTCCACATGAATGACTCATCCAAAGCACAACACTTGATTTTTTCCCCTCCCGCACCCGCTTCCCCTTTAGTCTTTCCCATCCCGCTGTCCATTCACCTGGATTCTAAGCAAAGAGCTTAGGTGGCGGCCTTCATGGCCCCTCTTTTGCTCCCCCCTCGGTCTAATCCATCAGCAAGTGCTGAGTCTCCCTCCAGTATGTATCCTGGACCCTGCCCTTCTCTCCATCCGCAGTTTCTGTCACCTCTCGGTTGGACTCTGCAGTAGCCTCTTCACTGACTCCCTGCCTCCACTCTCATCCCTCTCCTGTTCCTTCTCCACACAGAAGCCCAGATGGGACCTTAATAACACAGATCAGATACCATCATTTCCTTGCTTAAAACCACTGACGGCTTTCCATCACATGCAGGATAAAATGCACAGGCCTCCAGTGGCCCAGAAGGTCCCACGTGTCTGCACCAGCCCCTGCCCACCTCCCAACCTCAGCTCCTGTCACTCTGTCTCCACTTACTCTGCTCCAGCCACGCTAGTCTTTCTGTTCCTTGTTTCTGCCTCAGGGCCTTTGCAAGGGCTGTTCCTTCTCCTGGAAGACCTTTGCTCAAATCTTAGGGGGTTGGCTCCTTAACCTCCAGGGCTCGGTCACATGTCACCTCCTCAGAGATGCCTTTGAATATAGGATAGCAGTATTTACTATTATCTAAAATCATTGTGTTTATATAAGTGGGAATTGTTTTTCTCCCACAACTAGGATATTCCTCCTGTGCCAAGCTGATAGGAACTCAACAGATATTTAAGAATGAATGGGTGCAGCGGAAACGAGCCCAACTATGAAACATGAGGTCTTGGGTTTGATCCCTGGCCTTGCTCAGTGGGTTAAGGATCTGGCGTTGCGGCGGCTGTGGTGTAGGCCCGCACCCATAGCTCCAATTGGACTCTTAGCCTGGGAACTTCCATATGCTGTGGGTGAGGCCCTGAAAAGGACAAAAAGACAAAAAAAAAAAAAAAAAAAGAAGAGTATGACTGGAAGATAATAGAGGAGCAGCACCTGGGTGCAAATGTTAAAGCTGAGTAGATAACATGGGTCCCATCGCTGTGGGTTTGCTTTGCAGATTCCAGGTCTGGAGCCTGGTTTTTAGAAAGTTCTTTGGAGTCTTTCCAAGGGGTTGTCCCTGAGTGTGTGCTGTGCCCCAGGTGACGCCCATCTGGTTGAAGCGTATTGTTCCCACCAGAAGCTGATGAGAAGACACAGCGTGTGGGGGCAGTGACTGGGAAATATTACCGTGCACACTCCTGGGCTACAGCCCATGGTTATGTGCCGCCCTAGAACTGGGCTGTGAGGAAAGGACATCCCGGATGGCCTGGGACAGCACCAAAGATCCTTCTCTTCTTGAAAATTCCCTCATTCAGTGTAAGCCAGGTGGGTTGGTCACCCTCAACACAAGGTGTTCAGAGAGAGGCAAATAGCTTAAAGTGGCTTCTTGGAGGAGCTGAGATGGAAACAGTTCCCATCCTAGACTTTGGGTGTTGACTGTCCCCTTGGCCCTGCCTTTGAGTAAGTCTGGGTTTCTCAGGCACCAAATCCAGACAGAAGGGTAAGGAAACCATTATTTCTTGAACACTTGCAATGAACTAGCTACTGCTGTAGGGACTTTTTTACCCAATTGATTCCTAATCTATGGAAGCCTTCTTATTGCTTCTCTTTTAGGAGTTCCCTGGTGGCCCAGTGGGTGAAGGCTCTGGTGTTGTCACTGCTGTGAAGCAGATTCGATCCCTGGCCCCAGGGAACTTCCATATGCTGAGGGCAAGGCCAAAAAAAAAAAAAAAAAAAAGAAAGAAAAAAAAGAAGCAATTGTATTTTCTTCTTCTTCTTTTTTTAAAAATTGTTATTTCCCCAATACAATTTTTTTTTCTACTATACAGCATGGTGACCCAGTTACACATACATGTATACATTCTTTTTTCTCACATTATCGTGCTCCATCATAAGTGACTAGATGTAGTTCCCAGTGCTATACAGCAGGATCTCATTGCTAATCCACTCCAAAGGCAGTAGTTTGCATCTATTAACCCCAGGCTCCCAATCCACCCCACTCCCTCTCCCTCCCCCTTGGCAGCCACAAGTCTATTCTCCAAGTCCATGATTTTCTTTTCTGTGGAAAGGTTCAATTGTGTCATATATTAGATTCCAGATATAAGTGATATCATATGGTATTTGTCTTTCTCTTTCTGACTTCATTCAGTAAGAGAGTCTCTGGTTTCATCCATGTTGCTGCAAATGGCATTATTTTGTTCTTAAAAAAAAGAAGTGATTTTAGAGGCAGGACACTGAGGCTCACGAGGTTATGTAATTGCCTGAACTCAGACGTATATCAACCAGAGAAGGTAGGAGGGACCTAGTCCTCGTGACACAGAAGCCCAGGCCCTTTCTAAGGGGTTTTGCTATGTGTATGGGGGTGTGTGTGTCAGAGATGTGACTGGGGACTTCAACTTTACAGTCGTCCCTCAGCCCTCAGGATGGGGCTCTCCTGGGATCTAGGGAGGACCCCCAGCAACTACTGAAATAGTTAAGAAAGGGGCACCCAGGAGGTATTTGTCTTTGTGCTGTCTCAGGCCTAGCTGCACAGTTGGCCCTTTACCACCAGGTGGCGCTGTGGCTCTGCCTTAGAGGGCTCCCCCTAGTAGTGGAGCCTGAGCAGTGCGGACCTTAGGGAATAGCCACTGACTTTATTTTATCTACAGCCTACAGGGCAACTGGGGGCCTGTCCAGAGCTTTCTGCCTTTCCTGGACTCTGGCAGGCCGAGGAGAGAGGGGGGCAGGAGGTCTGGAGAGGAAGCGGCTTGGGCCAACGCAGGGTGTTGGCAGTGAGGGTTGACTGTCCAGCAGTTGTCAGGAGGAGGGGCAGGGACTCTGTCCTGGGCTAATGGGACACTGACCCAAATCATCTCCCAGTGGGAGCAAAACACGTTGGGAAAAGTGGACTTGCTCCCCAGTGGGCTGGGGTTTGGGCAGAGAAAAGGTACTCTTCCTGCCCCACAGACTGTTTCATCCAGTGAAGGCCTGGATTGGGGGGAGGGATGGCCCTGGTCATCTGCCTGTTAGCCCTCTGCTGACCACAGGCAGAGCCTTAGCCAGGTCCCCATCCGTCCTCTGGTTGCCCCTGCCCTTTGGGAAAATGGCTCCGAGGATGCCGGTCCTTAGGAGCTGGATCTTTAATCACCTGTTTTGTATAGAAGGACTCATCCAAAGCTCTACCCCAGGGCTCAGGCCTTCGAAATTCTCATCAAAAAACAACACTGCGACAAACTTTTAACTCTTCTTCAAAGCCCACACCAGTTCCAGGTCGTGATTTGCTATGTATCAGCAGCTTAACAGTGGGCTTGGCCTGCAGTGTCAATGTCAGAACATAAAATAAGGGGTTCCGGGAGTTCCTGTCATGGTTCAGTGGTTAACGAATCCGACTAGGAACCATGAGGTTGCGGGTTCCATCCCTGGCCTTGCTCAGTGGGTTAAGGATCCAGCGTTGCCGTGAGCTGTGGTGTAGGTTGCAGATGCAGCTCGGATCCTGAGTTGCTGTGGCTCTGGTGTAGGCCGGCGATTACAGCTCCAATTAGATTCCCTAGCCTGGGAACCTCCATGTGCCACAGGATCGGCCCTAGAAAAGGCAAAAAGACAAAAAAAAAAAAAAAAAAAAAAAAGACATAAAGGAGGGGGGGTTCCTATTGTGGCTCAGCAGGTTAAGAACCCAATTAGTATTCATGAGGATGTGGGTTTGATTCCCTGGTCTTGCTCAGTGGGTCAAGTATCTGGCATTGCCACAAGCTGTAGTGTAGGTTGCAAATGTGGCTCAGATCCTGCGTTGCTGTGACTGTGGTGTAGGCCGTCAGCTGCAGCCCTGATTCAACTCCTAGCCTGGGAATTTCCATATGCCGTGGGTGCAGCCCTAAAAATAAAGAAAGGAAAAAAAAAGAACATAAAAATAAGGTCCCATCTCAATAGCTCCAGTTTTCCTCCTGCTCCTTCATGCTTTCTCCTGGTGGGCAGCCTGCCAGCACCTCAGCCCCTCAGCATGTGTGAGTTTAGCAAAGCCCATCAGAGAGCAGGTGGTGGGGGTGGGAAAGAAGGATAGGGAGTGTGTGTGTGTGGGGGCTTTGGGAAAGAAAGGTGCTTGAAAGAGGGAAAGGGGAGCAGAAAGCAGAGGGTGGGTGCTGCTGGAGACACTTAGTCACTTTCTCTGCTTTCTGGGCTGAGGGTTGGGGCAGAAGTTCCCCTTAGGAATTTTTTTTAGTATTACATTTTCTTTCATAAACTGTTCACATAGAATCAATTAAAATATTTTTTGATTTATATTGAAAATGCCATCTTTTTCTTTTTTAGTCAATAGATAATATACTCAAAGATTCAAAATTCAAAGCGTTCAAAATAAGCAAGCTTTTCTTGTTTAATATATAGGAGTACAACCTAATGTTCCCAACTAAAAATCATCAAGGGCATTAAAGGACATATATGGAAAAAACACGTTAAGGCTGTCAAAAACTCTTCCACTGAGGGCCTGCTCGCCTTTTTATTTTGAGATTTTTTTTTTCTTTTGTCTTTTCTAGGGCTGCACCCACGACATGTGGAGGTTCTCAGGCTAGGGGTCCAATCGGAGCTACAGCTGCTGGCCTATGCCACAGCCACAGTAATGCCAGATCTCAGCTGCATCTGCGACCTACACCACAGCTCACGGCAATGCTGGATCCTTAACCCACTGAGCGAGGCCAGGGATCGAACCCACAACCTCACGGTTCCTAGTTGGATTCGTTTCCACTGCGCCATGATGGAACTTGTGAGGTGTTTTTGATGTTTAGAAGTTTCAACGATTTGTTAAGCCGTCTTTCCCTGTATGATCTCTTCACCTAGAAAGTCATTGCCTGTCCTGAGTTCAATTCAACAGTCTTTTTCTTCAATTGTGTTTTCATGGCTTCCTAATTTGCCCTCTAAGCCACATCAGAGAAGTTTCTGTTAGTGATGTGGTTATGAGATGGAGCTGAGGGCTTCTGTGGCTACCTGAGGGGGGTGCCTTTGAAAGCCATTGGGCTCAGACTCCAGCCCTAGCTCTGAACTGGCCATCGTCTCCCCACTTGACAGTTATTCACAGCAGAACAGGGACTGGGAAGGAGCCTGCATCCTTGCTGGAGAAGAGGGCCTGGAGGAACTGACCCTGCCGTGAGGACCTGGGACATGATGGGGCCAACTTTGGTATGGTCCAGGCGCCCTTGTCAGCTGGTCTGAGGTGCAGGTATCCCAGGGCATAGGAGAGTCAGATGTGGGCGATTCTGGTAGATAGGCTGCGACTGGGGGAGTCCTGCCCAGCAGATTGCAGGGCAGGGCTGGGGTCCAGGTCCCGGGATCTGGGGAACCAGAGAGGCCACAAGACAGAGAACTCTGAACAGGGACTGTGATGGGCCCAGGTGGGGTGGGCCCTCTGAGACATCGAGGGGCCCAGTTAGTTAGGACAGGCATTGGTCCCAGCAGCCAGCCTGCCCTTGTGGCATTTCAGAAAATGACGCCAGATTGACTTTAACGATCTCTATGGTAATGTGTATGTGAATCTGTTGAAAATAAAATCACTGCAGACATACATCAGGCCCAGAGCCACTACAGGGTTGTCATTAGCGCCCAGTGCCCTAGTCCCCACAGGAGGGTGTAGATGCCTCTCTTCTCCTCACACTGTCTCCCTGGATGTTGGGACTGGCCCTCTCAGCCTTGTTCAGAAAGGGACCCCTCTCTTTTCCCCCACACACTAGTCTGAGTACCGAGCTGGGGACACAGCTCTAGGCTAGGAGGCTTTAAGCCCTCCTCATGTGACATCAGACAGCATTCTACTCTTTCTTGGGTATTAGTTTACTCATCATAAAATGGGATGAATGACATTGTCCCCAACCAGCAAACCAGATGACAAATGGGGTAATAGGTGAGACACTATTTTGAAGAAAAACAGTGAATCATTCCAGGGCAGGATTCTGAGGTGGTCCCCTACCCCTCCTCTGGTGAAACAAGGTTCCCTACTGGGCTGTCTCTCCCCCGAACTCCAGCAGGTGGCAGCATCGCCCTCTGCATGTCTGCTCTCCGCCCCTGACCCCTCCTTCCCAGATACCTAGGGTGTAGGACCTTGGACTGCTCTCAATTCACCTTCCACATTCCCACCTCCTCAGGGAAGAAAGCGGCCAGGGCCTGGAGCCCAAATGCCTTGGAAAGAGAATTAAGACCTTATTCTTTTAAAAAACCACAGATAGGGCAAGGGGAGGGGACCTGTTGTGTGTGATCCCAGGAAGGTTGACGTAAGCATTTGGGTGGAAGGGAAGCTTCATCGTACTCTGCCAGGACCTGTCCCACCACCTGGAGGAGGCCAGGACTTGTCCCCTCCTGGGATCATTGTCTTTAGTTGGACGGGCCAGCTGGCATTTCAGCAGAGGCAGGGGAGAGTCCTCTATTTTTGTGTGTGCAACAGGGTTGAAAATTTCACTCCCACTTCAGTTCATCTGTGCAGAAAAAAGAGTAATTTCTTTATTTGTTATATAACTAATCTGACCTTTCCCCTAACCCCTATCTGATGAAGAGTGAGAAAAACAGTGAAATGTTCAACTTGATTTAAATGTCCTGGGACCCAATAGTTTAGCCCGTCCTATTAGATTGTTTCTCTTAGAGAAAAGTGCTCAGTTTTCAGATTGCCTTCCTAATCTTCACCCACTAAGATGAGACCGAGGTGTGTGGACAGACAAGGGCGGCTCATGTGATATCTGACAGGAGTGAGGTGTTGGGATCCTGGGGTTGGTGTCTTCTGGTTTCCCCCACAAGGTCCCTTGTCCCTGCTGGCCACGGATTGTGCTTGAAGCTGAGTTTGTATAACTCATGGTCTGGTCCCTCCTGGTCTGGCCAGAGCCTCTGTGGTGCCCCAGCTGACCAGCCCACTGCACCTGAGTTCTCCTGGCTGCCTCCCAGGGGGCCTCCACTAACCTGGTAGTGCCCCCTCCCCCCCCGTGGCATCTCCTTGTTGTACAGCTTGACCCCAGTTGACCTGCTGGCTCACAGTGTGGTTGCCTGGCCTGTGGGAACTGAAGTTGGCTGTGAAGCTGAACTTCTGAGGCTCCTCTGCTGTACCCTGGAGCCCTGGTGTTGGAGGCAGAGGATGGGTGGGTTCAGGGCAGCCTGAGAGACTGGGACAGAGGCCACACTGGGGTTTCTTCTCTAGAGCAAAGCAGATGGAACTTTCTCTTCTTGCCTCAGCATCCGTTACAAAAAAATGCCATGATCACACCCAGGGGGAGAAATGAAGGCATCCAGAAAACATGCTTTCAAGTGAATGGTCTGGTTTAGAAGACTCTTGACCTACTACATAATTGTATTTTGCCTGTCAGATGCCAAATATTACAGCATTTTTCTTCTGTGCTTTCAATGTCACAACTTCATCCTAGTCTCTCCTCAGGCAGAGACGGATGCCTCAAAGGTAGATGAAGGTCACGTATTCATAGAGGCAAGAAAGAAAAGCACATTCATAAATCTTCAAACATCCTTTTATGCTTGAAATGTTACCAATATTGGATAACGGAAGCAACAGACCACAACAGGTAAAATGGGAAGGCTTTCTCCACGAGGATAATTCACTATCTTGTTTGTGTTGGACTCTGTCCTTTCAGGGCGATACACAGTGAGTCAGAACCAGATGTCACTCAGTGAAAAATGGCACACCCCATTAAAAAGCTGGGCCAGTCCAGCGGGAACCCGCCCTGAGCTCCCTGGGGCCAGGGCAAGACCAAGACAGACGTAGGATGAAAGGAAGGCCATGATTGGTGGACTCCTCTCCAGGCTTCTCTCCTATTGGAGGAAAGCAGACACAGGCACTTCAAACTAACTGGGAAAGGGGGTGGGTGATGGGTATAATTTACTGCCCCCACCCCCCACCGCTCCCCAGTGTTGTGGGCGTGCAGGCTGTGGTGGGGTTGGGTGGCCGGGGGGTCTTCATCTCTTACACAGCTCGCTCAGGTTGGGGGTTTCTCCCTGCAGGGCTGACAGGCCACCCTCACAGGAACTCACTGGCACATGTGTCAGAACACGTGCTCAGCCGTTTACATTCACGTGGGTTTCCACGTGAGTCCTCGTAGGACTCTTGGGGTAGTGCCTGACACCGCAGACATGAAACGAACACCAGCCCTTATTATCACTGGGCACAGAGGGTCTCCTACACTTAGTCCCAAAATAGAAAGACACAGTTACACAGATGTGTACATTCTCACACTCAAGAGATATACAGACACCATGAAACCTTTACACAGAAGCTCATAAATCTATTTTTTTGGATATGGATATATAGTCAAACATAGTAGTTATAACCTACTGGAAATTTCCTATACAGTAGGCATTGTTCTAACACCATACAAGAGGATTAAGCAACTGAATCCTTATAACAACTGCATGAAGTAGGTATTGTTATTTATCCCAATTAACAGATGGGTGAATTGAGTCACACCGAGATGACAGCTTAAGGTCACAAAGCCAGTAATTGTTAAACCTGGGATTCAAGCCCAGGCAGTTAGGCCTCAGAGCCTGTACTGGTAACCACCAGCTATTTTGCTGTCTTCCTCACAGACACCCCCCGCCCATCACAGTCTTTACTACAGGAGTTCCCGTTGTGGCTCAGTGGTAGTGAACCTGACTAGTATCCATGAGGATGTGGGTTCCACCCCTGGCCTTGTTCAGAGGGTTGGGTATCCTGGTAGTTGTGGGCTGTGGTGTAGGTCACCGACGTGGCTCAGATCTGGCATTGCTGTGGCTGTGGTGTAGGCCGGCAGCTGCAGCTCCAATTCGAGCCCTGGAATTTCCCTATGCCGTAGGTGCAGCCCTAAAAAACAAAAAAACAAAACAAAAAACCCTCATACAAGTATATGCACTTCTACAAGACACATCACGAGGCCTGGAATCCCCACCACGTGCAGGCCGAAACTTGCAGAACATTCTAGCCTTCTGACTAACCTGGCCTAATATGGTAGTGTTTGTTCCTGGTGAGAGGACTCTCACGTGGCTCCTGTATTACGCCTGCTGTTGCAAATGTTGTTCAGAGCCTACTCTTGTGGGAGGGGTTCAGCATGGTTTTGGGGAAAGAGGCCAGATCTGACTTTATCTCTAGGAGCTAAATCAAACTTTGGCTTTGCCTGGGATCTCTGGACCCCTGGCCTCTTCTCCCCCTTGTCCTTTGTGAGTGCAAGATTGCCCCTGGGCAATGGACTTGATTTCTCTGGATTTGCCCAAGTGTGGCTCTTGTTCCTCACCTCCATCCCAGAGCCAAGCTTCCCCAGTTGGAGGCTTTGAGGTGAGCCCAACTGGGAAGTCCCCTGGGTTTCCTGGGGTCTGGAGGGGGGGGTCTCTGCACAAAGGGGAGGCCAAGGTGGCTCAAGCAAGCCCAAGGGCCACCTTGGTAGCCTTCCATGACTCCTGGCAGTGAACACTGCACCACATGTGGGCTTTGACCCAGGGTCAGGCGTGGGCGGGCAGTACAGAGTCATTGTCCTTGAATGTTAGAGTGAGCTGGGGGCTTTGAAATCATCTAGTCCAGCCCCTTCATTTTGTAGAAAAGTGAGTCTCTGAGATGGGATGGGATGTGTCTGAGGTCACCCCGTGAATCTTCAACCTCAAGTCTTAACTCTGACTCTGATGTTTAGTGTTTCACAGGATAAGACTCTGTGGGGGGAAGACTAAGGCTTCTGGTGTGTGCAGTTATGGACATTTGGGACAAACCAGACACAGGCATTCAAAGAGATAGCTCCTTGCTCTGGGTGGCTGGCTACAATTTTAATCCAGACCCAAGGACATTTTATTTTTTTTTAAAGTTTTGAAAGTTTGATTTTTATTAGAAGTTTTATTGAAGCATAGTTAATTTACAAGGCTGTGATAATTTCTGCTATGCAACAAAGCGACCTAGTCATACGTACATACATATCCATTCTGTCTGAATCTTCTCCCACATAGTTTTCGCAGAATACTGGGTAGAGTTCTCTGTGCTATGCAGCAGGTCCCCACTGACCAATCATTCCATATACCTCTTGGGCATATGCCAACCCCAAACCCCCAGTCCACCCCTCCCACCTCCACTCCTGTCCCCTTTGCTAACTTTGTTTTTCAAAGTCTGTGAGTCTGTTTCTGTTCTGCAAATAAGCTCAAAGCTCATTAGTATCTTTTCTTTCTTTTTTTTTTTTTAAGTTTCCATATGTAGGTGATATTGTATGATGGTTGTCTGTCACTTCACTTAGTATGATAGTTTCTAGATCCATCCATGTTGCCGCAAATGGCATTATTTCATTCTTTTTTATGGCTAAGTAATATTCCGTCACATACATATACTACATCTTCTTTATCCATTCCTCTGTTGTTGGACATATAGGTTGCTTCCATGTCTTGGCTATTGTAAATAGTGCTGCAGTGAACACTGGAGTAAATGTATCTTTTCGAATTAGGGTTTTCTCTGGATGGATGCCCAGGAGTAGGACAGCTGGATTGTATGGGAATTCTATTTTTAGTTTCTTGAGGAACTTCCATATTGTTTTCCACGGTGGGTGCACCAGTGCACATTCCCACCAACAGTGTAAAGGGGTTTCCTTTTCTCCACAGCCTCTCCAGCATTTATTGTTTGTGCACTTTTTTTTTTTTTTTTTTTGTCTTTTTGCCTTTTCTAGGGCCGCTCCCGAGGCATATGGAGGTTCCCAGGCTAGGGGTCGAATCGGAGCTGTAGCCACTGGCCTAGGCCAGAGCCACAGTAATGCAGGATCCAAGCCTCGTCTGCAACCTACACCACAGCTCACCACCATGCCGGATCCTTAACCCTGAGCAAGGGCAGGAATGGAACCTGCAACCTCATGGTTCCTAGTCGGATTCATTAACCACTGAGTCACGCTGGGAACTCCCTATTTGTACACTTTTTTTTGGTCTTTTTGCCATTTCTCGGGCTGCTCCCATGGCATGTGGAGGTTCCCAGCCTAGGAGTCGAACTGGAGCTGTAGCCACCGGCCTATGCTACAGCCACAGCTATGCGGGATCCGAGCTGAGTCTGCAACCTACACCACAGCTCATGGCAACGCCAGATCCTTAACCCACTGAGCAAGGCCAGGGATCGAACCTGAAACCTCATGGTTCCTAGTCGGATTCGTTAACCACTGAGCCATAATGGGAACTCCTATTTGTACACTTTTTGATGATGGCCATTCTGGTTGGTGTAAGTGGTAAGGACTTTTTAAAGAACTTAGGCTGTTGTGTGACTGTGGCTGTGACATGAGAGACACTTCTGCTCCCAGTCAGGGCCCCATCTCTGAGGCACAGGAAGAGTTCTGGCCTGAAAAGATGTAAACACCCCTCCTTGATGTATTTCCATTTGACTGAGAAACAACCCTCATGCAAATCTGCATTTACCCCATCTTTCTCCTGGACTGTTTTCTCTGTTGGTAACATTAACATAAGCACTTCCTGTGAGCCAGGCTCTGTTCTTAGCACTTAAGCAAAGTGTTACTCATTTAATCCTCCCAACAAATATTATCTTCAACATCATCATCATCATCATCCCTATTTTATCCATGAGATTTTATCCATGAGGTGTAAAGGGGTTAAGTAATTTGCCCAAGGCCCCCAGGTTAGAGAGGGGCAGAGTGAGGCCCCAAACCCGGGCAGTGCCCTCTCCGCATCAGAGCCTGAGTCTGGACCTCCTGTTTGAAGGCCAGCTCTCATCCCCAGCTTCTCCCCTAGAAAGTTCTGAGAGTCTCACCCCCAGGGACCGCCTTGGACCAGTAAGGAGAGAGCTCAGGCAGGCAGAGAGCAACACACGATCCCCAGACACGTGCCATCTTAGGATCCAGATCACCTGCCTGCAGAGCCTTGGGAACTGAGACACACCTGTGAGCCTTGGCCTCCCACATCCCAGCTTTCCTGGCCTTCAAGAAGCTGCGGCTGTGACCACTTCAACCCATCACCCTTTGTCTTCTCCCCACTCTGCACTTTTGTCTACATAAGGACAAATCCTTTTCACCTCTATTTTGCAAAGGAAAGATTAGGGCTTCCCAGAAATAATCCTTAGAAGAAAACTATGGGGGAAAGGAAGCTTGTTTGAAACTGTAGAAATGGGTGACTGCGGAAATAACAGACCTCAGGTACTCATCAGTAACGAGCCCTGACTCGGTTTGACTGCAGACCCCTCTTAGCCTAGCACTAGGCCCAGACCTGGGGCCTCTGGAGGATGTGATGCCTCCAGCACGGGTCAGGTTTTAGGATGACTCTGGGGAGAGGCTTAGCTCTGTGGTGTCCCACACCTGGTCCTAGGCCAGGCCATGCCTGTCAGATTTGGCCAGTGGAGCAGTGATGGGGCAGGCGGTCCTCTCAGCATCCTCTCCCACCCGATGCTCCCCTCTGGTCTTTGTTGCTATGGTTGCTCAGGGGTTCCTCCTGGCCCTGAAAATGCCCGGACTCTTCTGGCTGCTGCAGGGCTTCCGGCTCTCACCTTGATCAGGCACCTATTCCGTGATATCCATTCCTGGGGAGGAGTGAAATGGGGACCCACAGACCATAGGCCCACATATTAGTAAGTCAGACTAACAAACTGTTAATTAAAATATGTCTGTCCTTCCACCTTGAGAAGTTTACCTTTCAAAATGATAAAACCGGAACAAATATATTATAGTTATGATTTTTTATATGATTGTATGTTGGCACAATATTGAAAAAAATGGAATTGAAGTATTCAGCACATCAGGGATTCTGTTGATGGGCCAGTGACGTTTGAATGAATAATAATATAAAAATATTTATATTATAGAGACATTTATGATTCATAAATTAATATATACTTATTCTTTAAAATTTATTTTCTGGACTTAATTTCAGCTTTAATAATAGAGAACTCAATTTGTGTTCCAGAGACAGTAATGATCTAAAGGATTAAAAATGAGATGCACTTGTATTCAGAGTGGTTTCAGTTACCTGTGGCTGCCTAACAAAACACTCCAAAGCTTGGTGATTTAAAATAGGCCATCTTTTATGGTTCTGTGGGTTGACTGGGCTCAGCTGAACATCTTTTCTGCTGCTTTGCTTAGGAATTCTCCTGTGCTTGTGCCTTGGTGCACAGCCTTGGGGCTAGACTCGTCAAGAGGCTCAACTGAGATACTGGGACAGCTGGTCCTATGCTTCTTTCCATATCATCTCTGGGCCTCTCTCTCCACTTGGTTTTCTCCAGTAGGGTAACTGGACTTCCCAGATGGCAGCTCAGGACTCCCGGAGGGAGTATTTCAAAAAAGAAGAAGAGATGGGATTCCCATCATGGCGCAGGGGAAACGAATCCGACTAGGAACCATGAAGTTGTGGGTTTTTTTTTTTTTTTTTTTTTTGTCTTTTGTCTTTTTTGTTGTTGTTGTTATTTCTTGGGCCGCTCCTGCGGCATATGGAGGTTCCCAGGCTAGGGGTTGAATCGGAGCTGGAGCCACCGGCCTACGCCAGAGCCACAGCAACGTGGTATCCAAGCCGCGTCTGCAACCTACACCACAGCTCACGGCAACGCCGGATCGTTAACCCACTGAGCAAGGGCAGGGACCGAACCCGAAACCTCATGGTTCCTAGTCGGATTCGTTAACCACTGCGCCACGACGGGAACTCCGAAGTTGTGGGTTTGATCCCTGGCCTCACTCAGTGGCTTAAGGATCTGGCCTTGCCATGAGCTCTGGTGTAGGTCCCAGACGCAGCTTGGATCTGGCATTGCTATGGCTGTGGCATAGGCCGGCAACAACAGCCCTGATTAGACCCCTAACCTGGGAACCTCCAGGTGACACAGGAGCGGCCCTAAAAAGACAAAAGACAAAAAAAAAAAAAGAAAAAAAAAAAGGAAGCAGAAACTTCCAGTCCTCTTAAAGGCTACATCCAAAGCTTGTGCAATGTATGTCCAGTGTGTGCCATGTGTTAGCATGAGTCACAGGTCAGGCAAGATTCAGTGTGGGGAGGACCACACAGGGCATACATTCCAGGAGGTCTTGTTCATTGGGCCTTCCTTGGAGGCTAGGTACCTCAGTGTTATAAGGGAGTGATGTCACAAAAGCCCTAAAGCCTGTGGTTTGCTTGGGGAGAGCTGGAGGGCAGAAGCTGGGGAGTCTTGAGGAGTTCCTAAAGGCTTGGAACAGTAAGGAAACTGTTATTGAAGGCTGGAGAAGAGGGGACCTGAGATGGTCACTCAGAAGGATTCTCCCTATCGTCATGGGGAAGTAGCAAGGCAGCCTAATAAACCCATGATCTGAAGGAAGCCGTTCCCAGCAGAATGTCGAAAGTGCTCCTTGGCTTCTTCCAGCTGACTCTGATAAAGCAGGAAAAGACAGAAATGACCTAAAGAAGCTTCGGAGCAGAATGTAGGAAAGCTAAGGAGCCCTGGTCTACTCTTCTAATCAAAAAAGTCTGGAAAAGTAAGAAGTGGTCTCAGGGCAAAGATAAGGTCCAGGATGCTGCCAGCAAAACGTGGTCTCTAGCATAGTCGTGGGTGTGTCTGTAAGACCCTTTAGAAATATTTAAGGGCATGCCCTCCCCGTTTTGGAGAGACAACAGGGCTGCTAAGAATGTTAAAGGCATGCTTCTTAGGTCCTCTCTGTTGGAGAATATGAGGCTTAAGGTGAGAAGGGCCTTTTGGGAAATAAATGGGGGTGTTATGCCTTTTGTCTAAGGGAGTAGGTTATAGTTAGATATCTAAGAAACCCCCAAATCTTTTAAGAGAATTTTTTCAGCTTGGATTGAAAGGGTCAAAGACAATTCCAAATGAAGAGACCTTTTTTATGGGCAGGAAGCAGGCTGAGAAGTCAGTCTGGCTGCAAACACTGCCCATTTCTTCTGGAAAAGGAGGGATACCTCAGAACATGGAGCTCAGAGCTCTCTGGAGAACCACTCTCACAAAGCAGGACCTGGCTTGATTTCAGAATTGCTCCACACAGCTTTCTCCCCCTTTTTGAATGAGAGTGTAGGTAGCAGTTGTCCTGTGCCTATTCCCTTGCCGTGTGATAGGTCTGGGGAGGAAGATAACTTGTCTCTTTAGTTCACGGGCCCTCACATTGAGAGACAGCCTCCCTAAGCACCCACACCTGAGGGGCCTCCTCTGCAGTCACCTGAACTGGATGTTGAGGTCCTGGGTTTGGAGCCTAAGCCTGTGAATCTCATTCACGGATCAGACTTCGGGTGGGGCGTCTCAGACAGTGAGTGTCTTTTGATCATGTGAGGGATGTGATTCATTAGGGGCCAGAGACTAATGGGGACAGTCTTCAAAGCTAGTCCCCAGTGAACCTCATCTTCTGGTATTCATGACCTCCTATGGTTCTCTGTCTTTTTCTGGACTGTCCCTGTGACTCACTTTTGGCCAATAGAAAGCAGCAACAGCGATGCTGTGTGATTTCTGAGGACAGGTCCCAGGAAGCCTTTCAGCTTTGGCCTGGGTCTTTTAGAATGCTCCTTCTGGGATAAGCCAGCCATCGTGTAAGAAGTCTGATGCCTCTGAGACTGCTGTGCTCTGAGGAGGCCAAGCTAGCCCTGTGGACAGGTGGCAGGAGAAAGCCGTGTAGTCAGCCAGACTCCACCTGTTCCAGCCGCCGCAGCCAAGTACTGGATATGAGAAGGCACACGCTGCCATCTTGAATATACCATCCAGCTGAACTTGCATTTGACACTAGACCTTATCGCCATCTGACTGCAAGCACACAAGAGACGTCCCCTCTCCAAGTGACCACTGAGCCAGTCAATCCACAGAACTGTGAGAAACATTATTTATTCATCTGGCTGTGCCCCTGGCATGTGCAAGTTCTGGGCCAGGGATAGAACCTATGCCATAGCAGCGACAGTGCTGGTCCTCAACCCGCTGAGCCACCAGGGAATTCTTAAACATAATGTATTTTAAGCCACCAAGTTTGAGGATGTTTTTGTACAGCAATAGATAACTGAAACTGTTAAAAAATTATATGTATTTTAATAAAAATGCAAACCAGTTATAAAAGATCAGAGCTTCAGATTCCTTTTTGTGTAAGTTTTTAACTTTTTTTTAATATTCAGATTTATCTCTTGGAGTTCCTGCTGTGGTACAGGGTGAAGAATCCAACTGCAGCAGCTCAGGTTGCTGTGGACATGCAGGTTTGATCCCTGGCCCAGCTTAGTGGGTTAAAAGATCTGGTGTTGGAGTTCCCGTCGTGGCGCAGTGGTTAACGAATCCGACTAGGAACCATGAGGTTGCGGGTTCGGTCCCTACCTTGCTCAGTGGGTTAA
This sequence comes from Sus scrofa, assembly GCF_054392235.1. Classification (NCBI taxonomy): domain Eukaryota; kingdom Metazoa; phylum Chordata; class Mammalia; order Artiodactyla; family Suidae; genus Sus; species Sus scrofa. The sequence goes on along the minus strand of NC_139385.1, from coordinate 109,734,400 downwards.
CGATCCGGCGTTGCTGTGAGCTGTGGTGTAGGCTGGTGGCTGCAGCTCCGATTTGACCCCTAGCCTGGGAACCTCCATATGCCATGGGTGTGGCCCTAAAAAGACAAAAGACAAAAAATAAATAAGTAAATAAAAGATCTGGTGTTGCCACAGTTGCAGCTGTGGCTCAATTTCAGTCCCTGGCCTGGGAACTCCCATATGCCATGGGTGCAGCTATAAAATAAAAAAAAAATTATTCTATTAAAATTAAAAGGCAAGTATAATGAAGAGTATAAGTATTACATTTTATCTATACATGCAAACATTTTAATAAACTATTTAGGTAAGCTGAATTTTCTTTTTTTCTTTCTTTTCTTTTTTGTCTTTTTAGGGCTGCACCCATGGCATAAGGAGGTTCCCAGGCTAGGGGTTGAATTGGAGCTGTAGCCACTGGCCTACACCACAGCCACAGCAATGTGGGATCTGAGCTGTATCTTCGACCTACACTAGAGCTCACAGCAATGCCAGATCCCTAACCCACTGAGCGAGACCAGGGATTGAACCCGCGTCCTCGTGGATACCAGTCAAATTAGTCTCTGCTGAGCCACGACAGGAACCCCTGAATTTTCTAAGATGTGAAAATTTAATTGAAGAAAAAAAATTTTTTTTGGCTGTACCTGCAGCATGCGTAAGTTCCTATGCGAGGGATTGAAACTACCATAGCAGCAACGACACCAGATCCTTAACCTGCCGAGTCACCAGGGAACTCCAAAATTTAGTTAAATCTTAGCCTTTTTTTTTTTTTTTTTTTTTTTTTTTTTTTTTAATGGCCGCACAGTGGCATATGGAAGTTCCTGGGCCGGGGTCAAGTCTAAGCTACAGCTGCAACCTAAGCCATAGCTGTGGCAATGCTGGATCCTTTAACCCACTGCACTGGGCCAGGGATCAAACCCTCGCCTCTGCAGCAACCTGAGCCGCTACAGTCAGATTCTTAACCCACTGCACTGTGGTGGGAACCCCTTAGTAAATATTTTTATAAAAATAAAATCATTCACAGTTCTAGGATTGTTTTCATGTCTGTCTAGTTACCAATATAAAGAATCAGTATCACAATGAATGCCTGTTACGTCTTGACCTGGGTATGTACAAATATAGGAGAATTATGAATAATTTGTACTGGAAAAATACTCTCTAGCTGTCATGTACAATTGTGACAACTACTGTGCTTTTTGAGTTCCTCTGGAACCATAAAGAGAAGCAAGAAAATGCACATTTGTCCCTATTGGGACATGCTCCTTCTATAGCATCCTGGCATCTGAGAGGGAGGGTTTGATAAATCAGTCTGACTTTTCTCCAACCTAAGTGCGTCTACCATTAAATCCTCCTTACGCTCCAGAGCAGGGTCTATCCCAGATGTCAGTAGCACCACAACCCACCTTTTTTAAAAATAGCATTTAGACACAGTCTCCTTTTGATTCAAGGACTTAACACAAATGATGTGGAGAAGCATTTCCCTGAGGCCTGAATGGTGTTACCCAGGAGAGCAGATGTTCAGATGTTAGTGATCACCTGTGCAAGGGCTGAGGGCTGGATCCTGAGAGACAGAGGCATCCGTGTGTTAACTGTATGCATTCGTGCCCCCAGCAGTCCTATGCAGGTCTGATGGAGGTGTGCCTCCCTCCTGAAGTTCTGCAGGACCCGTATCCTTGGAAGACCTGTTCTTACTTTGATTTAGTTCTTTGGTTTGAAACATATTTCATAGTCAGTTATTAACCTGGCATAGCCATTGAGACATTGTCAACTGCAAGTGACAAAAGACCAATTAAACAGGAAATAATATATTGGCTCCCACAACTGGATAGGCCGGGGACAGAGATATGGGGCTCCTACTTTGTTTTTAGGGATGGGGGTTGGGGAGCCCTGCAATTGACAGATGGCTCACCCACACTCCTCAAGTTAGGGCGCAGGGGAGGTGTGCGTGGTTGCCCCCCAAGGAAGGGAGGCAGTCAAAACGCAGCATGCCCTCTGCACCTGCCTAGACCCAGTTGCGAAATTCACTTTTTTGGTCTATTGTGCCAGGCACCTGGGCCAGATTTCTCAAGCAGCCAAGGTAGTAGGCACTATCTTCCTGAAGCTGGTGGCTGCCCGAAGCAGATTCTTCACCCACTCTTCTTTCAAAGCTTTCAATCCTTGGCCAAACCCCTGGTGCAGGTGTGCCAGTCACCAGCAGAGCAGCAATGACGGAGCCCGCGAAGGCAGAAGGCTTTCTGGGTTTGGGCTGCCTTTTCCACTGGTCTCTATGAACACTCAGGCCCACCTGGGTGTTCACAGAGACCAGACTCACACCACCCCCCAGAACCGTACCTCTGCAGTTATACACCCTAGAGACATCTCTGCAGTAAACATCAAAGACACCATGTCTCCCAGGCACTGAGGGGGTCGTCCCTCTCCCCCGGAGCCCCAGCGACAGGTTCTCAGTGGACACAGACCCTAGTGGACCGCGTCTCGTACCATTCTGCCTCACACAGCTCCTCCCCCACCTGGAATCCCCCAGAAGCTCAGCAGCCAGGACCCACAGGGGTCCCTCCCCAGTTCTCTCCTCCTTTGACTCATGTTCCACGGACCCTCCCAGCAGAACAGAGCTGCGACCCCTTCCTCCCCTCTCCCCGATCAGCCCAGAGTCCCCAGTGTTTCCTGACACACACTCCCCAGGTTCCTCAGAGTCTGCTGAACACTGACCCCGGGAGGGAAGAAAGGAGGCCGCCTGCCCCCCCGGCAGTGAGTCTGTGGATGTGTGGGGGCCACACCTTGGGCCAAGACATGCCTGACCCCCTGCTCTGGTGGGCTTCCTCCCTCCTTCTTCTCTGTCTCCCTCTCTCCTTTTTCCTCCTCAGCCCTCTCCCTCCCTTCTCCCGCTGCTCTCTCCCTTCCACCCGGATGAGGTTGGTTAAAGAAACCTTAGCACATCCAGGCTATGAACCTTATAGGCCAGATTGTGCTTTTAAGACTGTTCATTGACATGAACCTACCTGTGATATATTGTGGAGGGAAGAGCGCTCACGAGGCATTACCGGCAGTATGAGCTCAGCTTTCTAAACAGCACCCTGCAAAAAAAACCAATGCAAATCACACAACACCGTCACATATATAGCACTGTAGTGTTTGCTTCCTTTCAACTCGGCCCTTTGGGGTCTAGGCCCTGTCCCTGGGCCAAGGTCCTTTGAAGACCCAAGGAATGGTAGGCCTAGCCAGAGCCAGGAATGCGTTTCAGAGGCTGGCCCAACCTTCCTCTCCCTGCCCCGCTATGCTTTGTCACTTCCTTTCTTTGGGAGCATCCAGAGGCCCGGGCCAAGGGGAGAGATGAAGGCAGAATTATTGGATCAGGGTCCAAACACATAATAAAGGCATCTCCCTGCCCCACCTAAGGACGTGATAATGTGCATTTACCCCATGCAAACACAGAGCAGTAGGCTGGCCCGCCGTAAACCTTCTCTTATTACAAAGCCGGAATCTTTTCCATCTGTGTTTAAGCTTCAGCCTATGAAATAATGTCTAGAAAAATAAGATTGGAAGTGAAAATATCAAATGCAATAAATTATGGCTACATTGTGTTCCCTCCTGAGGGATGTTCTGGCCAAAGAGCCTTCAATATTTCTATCTAGGGCTGTGCTTTGTATTTTCTCATAAAGCATTCCATTTGTTGATGGGAAGAAAGGGCTAGACAGCTGAGCTGGACTCAATAGAGCTATGGTGCTTGGCTGTCTGTACCTGCCTGGCATCTTAATTTCTCTTCCAAAGCAGCAACAGCTCTGCTTGCTGTGGAACTGCAAAATGAAAGCCAGAGGGAGGCTGCCTGGGGAACGATTTCTTGGCCAGTTTCCATCACTGCTGCCATCTCCCTCCTTACAGCCCCACCCACCATATCCCCACCACTGTCACCACCAAGACTCCAGGCACCGTCATGACGTCCTTTATGGATGCAACACACCTACCATTTCCCAGGCATTGGTTAGGGTTTGAGAGGGAGGGAAACCTGGGAAATTAATATGACACAGAACTGAATCTTCAAAATCTCTAAAGGGGGAAGTTCCCATTGTGGCTCAGTGGTAACGAGCCTGACTAGTATCCATGAGGGTGCAGGTTCTATCCCTGGCCTCGCTCAGTGGGTTAGGGGTCTGGCATTGCCATGAGCTGTGGTGTAGGTCACAGATGCGGCTCGGATCCTGGGTTGCTGTGGCTGTGGTGTAGGCCAGCAGCTGTAGCTCCAACTCGACCCCTAGTCTGGGAACCTTCATATGCTGCAGGGTACAGCTCTAAAAAGAAAGAAAAAAAAAAATCTAGAGGGATCGGCCAGATACACAAACAACTGAGAACAAGAAGGAAGGAAGGTCAACAACAAACTTCTGAAAAATTCCCCAGAATTTAAAGGAGGGAGAGAGGAAGCGGTTTTGAATTGAATCTGGAAGGATGGGTTGGATCCAGACCTGCAGAAGTAGAAGGAAAAGGTCTTCTCAGAAGAGGGATTGATGTAAGGGAAAGCACAAAACTGTAACCCGTGGATGAAGAGGAGAGGAATGAATTCACTTGGGCTGGACCCCAAGGTGCCTAAGGGGCAGGCAGTGAGGGAAATCAGCTTGAAGTGGGTGGGAGGAGATCAAGAAATATGCTGGATAAAGGAAGAGGCCACTCTGCCCAAGGATCCTGGCCTTTTAAAGGGTGGAAAGTGAAGGGCCAGTGGAGAGTAATTGAGTGGCAGGAGGATGGAGCTGGTTTGGAAGCTCATCCTCTGTGATGTGATCTTGGGGCCAGTGAGCATTCTCTCCTTTCTCTTCCCTGAAAAGATCCCAACCCTTCTCCCCTCTTGGCTGATTCAAACACTTAACAAAAATGTTGAGTGTTAGGAGTTCCCATCGTGGCTCAGTGGTTAACGAACCTGACTAGGAACCATGAGGTTGTGGGTTCCCTCCCTGGCCTTGCTCAGTGGGCTAAGGATCTGGCGTTGCTGTGAGCTGTGGTGTAGATTGCAGATGTGGCTCAGGTCCCGAGTTGCTGTGGCTCTGGTGTAGGCCGGTGTCTACAGCTCTGATTAGACCCCTAGCCTTGGAACCTCCATATGCCTCAGGAGTGGCCCAAGAAATGGCCAAAAAAAAAAAAAAAAAAAAAAAGTTGTTAGCCATTTGCTTTAAATTCTACCACTTCATACTTTGTCCCTTTGCTTCAAGCATTTGTGACAGAGAGGAGGGAGAGAGGTGAGGGAAGGAAACAAAAACAGCCATTGACTATTATTTGTACCTCGGGGCAAATAATGCACCAGACGCTTTCTAGAGAGTGGATTTTGCTTGGACAGCCGCACGTGCGAGGGTGTCAGGTTGGATTGGCAGGTACCACAGGAGAAGTAGAGGAAAAGCTTTGGGTTAGCTCCCATGACCTGCTTCGTCCTTCTTCACGGGGTCAGCTCAACGTGGCTTTGAGGCGTTCGACTCAGAGAGGAGAACTCTAGGGCCCAAGGCAAGGGCACCCCAGGAGCCAAGGGGAACAAGCCTAGGTTTCCCATGCCCTGGATGGCTGTGGCCTTTGTCTTTGCAGGGAGGGTGGCACTGCCCTTTTCCCACTTTCTCCTTGATTCTAATGGGAACCACTGGAGTTGTATCCAGGAGGCATTTCCAAGGCATTCTCTCTCTCTCTCTTTTCTTTTGTATTTTTTTAGAGTCGTACCCACAGCATATGGAGGTTCCCAGGCTAAGGGGTAGAATTGGAGCTGTAGCCACTGGCCTACACCACAGCCACTCGGGATCCCAGTCGTGTCTGCAACCTACACCACAGCTGACAGCAATGAATACCAGATCCTTAACCCACTGAGCAAAGCCAGGGATCGAACTTATGTGCTCATGGATGATAGTCAGGTTCATTTCCTCTAAGCCATGACAGGAACTCCAAGGCATTGTCTTTTTTTTCGTCTTTTTGCCTTTTCTTGAGCTGCTCCCGCAGCATATGGAGGTTCCCAGGCTAGGGTCTAATTGGAGCTGTAGCACCTTGGGATCCGAGCCGCGTCTGCGACCCACACCACAGCTCACAGCAACCCTTAACCCACTGAGCAAGGCCAGGGATGGAACCCGCAACCTCTTGGTTCCTAGTCAGATTCGTTAACCACTGTGCCACGACGGGAACTCCGGGGCACTGTCTTTTTAAACTCCTTACTTGGCTTCATTTAATTACACAGCCCCCCTGTTCAACAACATCCCCTCATCTGTCCTGTCCTAAGCAGAGGGAGGAAATCGGACCTGTTGTCCTGTCGTGGCTGGGCCTTGACCCTCATTCTCTGGCCGATGTTCAGGATGGAGCTTGGCTCCCTTCCTCCAACCCCCCGGGACAGGAGCCTGGCCACGGTGCTGGGACTCTGGGAGAAGAGGTGCCTGTGACCCTTCCCCCACCTCCTTCCCAGTTCTGCTCTGAGGACAGGGGGAGAGGGCTCTTCCAGGCTGTGCTGGCAGCCAGGCCAGCGTTTGTGGTAGGCGGTGTTTATGTGAATGCACAAATGTTTATGTGAGATTGCCAACCGGTTATTTATGAGTCTCTCAGCCCTTCCCCAATAAAAGCTGTTCCTTCAATGTTCTGACAGGCCCCGCATCTGTAACTAATGTGTCACTTGCTCAGCTAATGCAGTTCACTTGTGTTTATTTTTGCACAAAAGCAATTTATCCAGTCGCTCTGGGAAAACACACACACACAACCAGCCCTGTCAAGGACCTTCTTTGGAGCAGAGTGTTTTTCCTCAAAAGAAACTCTAAGTGGCTCAAAGGGCAGGGCAGCCTCCTGGTGTGCGTGCCTGACGGTGTGAGTGGCTCAGTTCTGATTGTGGGGGAGTGTGTGGAGTGTGGGGTATCTGGCGTGGGCCCCTCTGCTTTGTCTCTGAGTATATGGATGTGTGTCTTTTTTTTTTTTTTTTTTTGCTTTTTAGGGCCACACCCAGGGCATATGGAGATTCCCAGGCTAGGGGTCGAATCAGAGCTACAGCTGCCAACCTATACCACAGCCACGCCAGGTCCTTAACCCACTGAACGAGGCCAGGGATCGAACCCACAACCTCATGATTCCTAGTTGCATTCGCTTCCCTTGCGCCACAAGAGGAACTCCTATGAATGTGTGTCTTTGTGCCTTTGTCTGTCTCAGACTGGGTGGGTTTGAGTGTTTACCTCTGAATCTAAGAGTTCTGCTGGCTGAGTGTAGGTTACTTTTAAAGAAAGTATGGGGGTGGCTCTGGATCTAACTTTGTATTCCCTCTGGTGGAGGTAAATCAAAGTTGGGAAAGTAAGTTGTTGGCAGCTAAAGTGCCTGGGGGAGGAGGTTTGAGGAAGGAGGGAAGGAGGGCGAAGGTTAAAAGGGAGGATGATTGGCTTTGGGGCAAAAGGAGCATTAACACTGGCCAGCCAAGGACTGTGACTGTAAAACAGCGGAGGAAGGCTGCCCAGGCCTTGGTCCCTTTCCCTGCGGTTGTGAATTTTATCATCCCCGCTCTGTTTTCTCTCAGTACTGGCAGTGAACCTTCACAGTGAAAAGATGCTCTGTGGGCTTGTTTGGGGGATGCTGGAAGAGGGAGGGAGCCTGAGAAGCCATTTCCTGCTGCACAAGCAGATTTCTGGAAAAGGAACCCAACAGTGGGGGGAGGATGAGAGGGGCATGCCTGCCAGGGTGGGGGTCGGGAGTCAGGCTGAGTGCTTGGGTCTGCTGGGAAGAAAAAGAGGTGCTGATTTCGGCTGGGGAGGGGCCTGGTGGTCTCTGTGGTCCCCAATCTCACTTCATAGAGTGTTTCCCTGACCCTGGCCAGAACCCATCGGGGTTGGACCGGAGAGTCCAGGAGGCTCCGTGTAGACCCCTCCCACTGCTGGAAAAGCTTTAGAAGCCCATGGCCAGCTGGCCTGGAGGGGATGGCCCCGATGGTAGGTGTCCCTCATATCTGAATGACCCGGCAGTAGTAGTGGACTGTTAGGACAGTGGGCCCAAAGTCTCATGCCTGAGGGATCTCTGCACTCATTACCCAAAACAGATGTCTTCTCACAGCTCAGACCAAATCTTGGCTGCCTTGTCCTGATCTGCCAGAAAATATCACGTTAACAGTTTGGCATTTTGCCCTCTTGAGTTTTCCTCCAGTAAGATTGCTTTAAATCTCTGGTGCCGGCTGAATGATAAGTCAGTGGATATTTGGATAAACATAGAGAAATAGACGACAGTGCTTTGCCTGAAAGCTTATTTTTTATGGCTCTGGGTTGTTCCCATGGTGATTTTGTCTGGCCTTCAAAGCTGACCGTCAGTTGGGGTGGTCAGGGGAAGCTGTCCGTTTGTCTCTGGTTTCTGTGGCCAGGTGACATTCACGGTCGTCCCTTTGTCTCTCTGTGACCTGAGCGGATTTGGGGCCTGCTCTTCCTTTTGGCCAGGGAGTGTGGGTGTAGGAGGAAGGCGAGGAGCAGAAGGATGTCAGTCAACCCTGCCCCTGCCTGCAGCGCCTTGGGAGTGCCTGGCTCCTGGCTCCCACGCTCAGAACCCATCCTTCTGATCTCCCTGTGATATTTAACTTGCAGTTGAATTCATCCCGAGGCTGGTGGCTGTCCCTTGGTGGTGGGTGCACCTCCCGGCCACCTGTCTTGGAAAGCTCTGGGGCAGGCTCAGGCCTCCTTTCCTTCTCTTGTGGGCCTGTGCCTCGGGAGGAGTGGGGAGCTGTGAGTCTGGGGGTGGGGACAGGAGGACCCAGGGGATAACCCTGTACTCTGGAAGGAGGCTTACTTTAGAATTTAAGAAGAACACCAGCTCCCAGCCCTCACCAGGTTCAACCAGACACTGCCTTCCTGGCTCAAACCACATAACTGTCTAATTGTCAGGCTCAACAGCCTTTCCTCCTCGCTGCTTGGCTGTAGGCTATGTGGCCAAGCTGTCCCCTCTTGCTGTGGCCCTGGGGTTGCCTCCATACCAGGCTCTCTTTCCTGGTTGGCGGCTCTCACCTCCCACCTTGGCTGCTGCAGGCCTGGGAAGGGCCCACTGAACACACGCATCGTGGAGCCGTATTTCCCCACCAGCAAAACTGTTCCCAGGTCCTAAATGAGGATTCACAAGCTCCACTGCCCACGGGGACTGGGCAGGTGGTGTAAGGGGAGGAGCCCCAGGCCCCAGGCAACGCAGTAGGCCCAGGCTGGGGAGCAGTGGGGAGCGGTGGGCAGCAGTGGGCACGGAGGCTCCTAAGAGCACTTTTCCAAGGCCTTCCATGTCTCTGAATATCTAGTTTGCCTTTTTTTCCCCCCAGGGCTGCACTCAGGGCCTATGGAAATTCCCAGGCTAGGGGTCTAATTGGAGCTACAGCTGCAGGCCTACAGCACAACCACAGCAACACGGGATCCCAGCTGCATCTGTGACCTACACCACAGCTCACAGCAACCCGGATCCTTAACCCACTGAGCGAGGCCAGGGATTAACCTGCGTCCTCATGGATATTAGTTGGCTTAGTTACTGCTGAGCCAGGACGGGAACTCCATGATTGTTTAAAGTTTTCAAATGCAACCCTTTGGTGAAATCACAGGGAGCAGCTGGGCACTGGTGGGGCCAGGCTGTCATGTTGGAGAGTGAGCCTTCGGCTAGGACTAAGTGAGGCACCAGTTCTGCTGCTGGAGGCAGGGAAAGGGCAGGCCCAGGCCCCACCTCCTGGTTCTTGGAGGAACAGGAGCAGGAGACGGTTGTACCCTGGGCCCTCTGGGTGGCCTTGGGGTTTGTGGCTGCAGCTGGGGCCCAGGCCTGGGTTCTTGGCCTGAACAGCTATACGGATGCTTTTCCTGTGAGGCCTGTGTGGACAGAGGGGAAAGTGTAGGGGTGGGAGGGTTGGGCTCTCTGGGGGAAATGGTTAATAGAATGACAGTGGGGCTCTGGGACCTTACACAGGAGTCCTGGGGTGCATTTCCTCACTCCAGCCTTGAGCATACTGGGGACCTCATGGTTGCTTGCTATCAGCCTCATTGAGTCCTGGGTACCCCCCTCGGAGGCAGCCAGACCTCTGTCCTGAAAGCCTCCCCGGCCCCTCCTGTCTTCCTCCCTGGGTGATATAGGGGCGAAGTGAGGGACCAGGTTTGGCTATGGATGTGTTTTCTTTCCCCATGGGTGTTGCTGGAGGTGACGCTAGAAATTTTTGTTTCATCCTCTACCCCCTTCAGGCCTTACTTTCCTGAAAATACCAGAATGAATCGTGCTATAGTGAACACCCTTGTAAGCACAGGCCAGTCTCAGAAATAAAATTACAAATCCAGCTGAAGGCATCCATGAGCACCTTCCAAACCCACCTCCCTTCCCCCACCCCCTCCCCTTCTCCCCAGGAAGTAACTAGTATCTGGTATTTGGCATTTTTCATTCTCATAAATTTCTTTAACTTTTTGGTACATATGCATGTTTTTCTGAAATATTTACAGAGTTGTTTTGCCTGCTTTGAAACCTGTATAAATAATGTCGTTCTACTATGTATTCTTGTGTAATCAGTTTCTGCTTCTCAGTATGTTTAGGGATGCTAGCCCACAGACATACGTGACTCTAGCTCACTTATTTTCCATGCTGTGCAGGATTCCACTGCGTGCCTCCATCATCTCTCCAAGGAGGCCTCCTGCCAGCGCCCTGGGGGTGTGGCTCTGCTCCCTGGGGTACTTCCTTGTACAGAGAGCTCCAGCTCTGTGGACGCTCCCCTAGCCCATGTTAGGGTGCCAGGGCCCTTCCCTCCCTTCCGGAACCATTGCTTCATGGAAGAGGAATTTGAGTGGATTTCAGGCAACCTTGTGTTTCGCATAAATCAATGTTGAAAGTGAAACCCCAGCCCAATGGGGCTGCAATTGCAACCAGCTGAGTACAGCTGGGCTGGCTGGTTTGAACCTGGCTGGAAGGAGTTGTGCACTCCACATGGACAGAGTCTTTGACCGTGACGTGCTGGCCAGCCCATTCAGCAGAAAGGGGGGACACTGGCCAGCCACAGCCGCTGGCTGAACCCCTGTGTTGAGTCCCGCCCTCCTCTCTGCCCTGACCACTCCTGCTTTTGCCCAGTGACCTCCAGGGTGGGTATTGTTGTACTTTGAGGAGGGGCAGTGAGGTTCTGGGACCTGCTGGGGGCAGCTCGTCCTGAGGCGCTTACATTTTAGACCCTTAAAATGAGAGAGGCAGTGAATCCACACATGAATTCAGACCCCGATTCTTGACACGTGTAGCACCCAGAGCTCCTTTGCTTTTGTAGGATTCTTCCTCCTTAAAAAAGATTAAATTTATGCTTTCTTTTTAAAAAAATTTTAAAAATTAAAAAGTTTATTTTATTAAAGTGTCATTGATTGACAGTATTGTGCCAATTTCTGCTGTATAGCAAAGTGATCTGGTCATACATATATAAATTTATGCTTTTGTTAACATGAAAACTATTACATTTATAATGGGTAAGCAATATATAGCACAGGGAACTATATCCAGGCACTTGTGATAGAACATGATGGACAGTAATATGAGAAAAAGAATGTACATGCATGTGTGAAGAGGTCACTGTGCTGTACAGCAGAAATAGACACAACATTGTAAATCAACTATACTTTAATAAAAAATAAAATACATAGTATTTAGACTGCTAGTATAAAGGTGAGTATAATCAAGGCTGGATTTGTTATTATTGTTATTATTATTATTATTTTAGGGCTGTACCCATGGCATATGGAAGTTTCCAGGCTAGGGGTGAATCAGCTGTAGCTGACCGCCTACACCACAGCCACAGCAACGCCAGATCCTTAACCCACTGAGGTCAGGAATCAAACCCGCATCCTCATGGATACTAGTTGGGTTCGTTACTGCTGAACCACAACAGGAACACCTAGATTCGTTATTATTGTATTTGGTCTTTTTCTGCTTTTTCTTTTTCTTTTTTGTCTTTTTAGGGCAGCACCTGCAGCATATGGAGGTTTCCAGGCTAGGGGTCTAATCGGAGCTGTTACTGCCGGCCTACACCACAGCCACAGCAACGTGGGATCTGAGCGGCATCTACGACCTACACCACAGCTCACGGCAATGCCGGATCCTTAACCTCCTGAGCAAGGGCAGGGATCAAACCCGCAACCTCATGGTTCCTAGTTGGATTCATTAACCACTGAGCCATGACAGGAACTCCTTCCTGCTGATTTTAAAAGAAATGAAAACATTTTGGAGAACCCCTTAAAAGCATCACAGGCCCTGGGCCTGATGGCTGCTGCGGAGTCTCCAGCAGCTACCTTCTGTGGTGACTGGACCCCTCTCTCCTCCAGGACTCCTTCTCTGAGTGGTTGGAGGAGAGCAGGGCTTCTCTCGGCCCCAGCCTCCTCAGGCCTCTCCTCCCATCGTGGAGGGGGCGGGGCTCGGGTGCCACGTGAACAGGGGGCTTTGTGCGTGGCCTGCCTCATGGAGGAAGAGGGCAGCCTGAGTTTTCTCTATAGAGCCAAGGGGCAGATCCTTCCTTGTTGGTGCCTTTGTTTGGATCGTGCTGGGCTGGGATTGTGCAAGGACTGCCGCCTGTGGTGGGGCATCCATCCCAGGGCCTGTCCAAGGTGAAGGTGTAATATGTCTGTGCACAGGAGGAGGATGTATAAGCCTGCATTGTCAGGGCCACTGGATGGTCCCCTCATCTCAAGGATTTATTTTGAAGGAAGCCCTGAGTCTGTTTTGGGAGTGAGGGAACGGGATTGGTACAGTAAGTAAGGGAGAGGAGCTATTAGTCAGCTCAGGCAGGCTGTGATAATGGCATACTACCAACTGGGTGGTTTGAACAACAGAAATGTATTTTCACATGGTTCCAGAGGCTGGAAGTCCATGATCAAGGTGTCAACAGGTTATGTTTCCACTGAGGCCTCTCTCCTTGTCATGCAGGTGGCCACCCTCTTGCTGCCTCATCGCATGGCCTTTCCCTGTGCATGCACCCCTGGCATCCTGCTGTGTCTACAGATCTCTTTCTCTCATAAGGACACTAGTCAAATTGGATTAGGACCACCTAAGAGCCTTCCTTGTTTGAGCTTAATCAGCTCTTTAAAGGTCATTTCCTGGAGGTTCCTGGTGGCCTGGTGCTGTGTCTCAGGTCACTGATGTGGTGCAGGTTCGATCCCTGCCCCAAGAATTTCCACATACTGCAGGTGTGTCCCCCACCCCACCCCCAGGCCCTATCCCAAATACAGTTACACTTTGAGGTACTGGGGGTTAGGGCTTCAACATAGGAGTTTAGAGAGGTCAATTCAGCCTATAACAGGGTGATGGAGACCACAAGCAAGGCTGCCACAAGATTGCACAAGGGCACCACCCCTAAGGGCTCTATTTATGTCACTGACACTTCTATTATTTGGAATTTTTTTTTTATAATTTTATTGACTCCAAAGGTGGGCAATTTGTGTATTTCTTATGGCAGATGGTGCTTATTTTAACACTATCAGTATATTATGTTAATTTCCTCACTAATGGAAATAAAGCATCATTTTCTACACAGTCACCATATTTGGGACAGGCGGTGGCTGAGCCGTGTGACTGTTCAGGGCTCAGGGCTGGCTGACTTGGTGACCTCGGTTAGCCATATTGAGCAAGTCTGAGCTGGGTTATGTGACCGTCATACTTTCATGGACTAAGTTTAAGAAGGGGGGTCATGTGACTCTAACAACCTTTTAGACTGGGCTGGTCATGTGACTGTGGCTTCTTTTGGCCTTGTGATGACCATATTCCTTCAGACATTGATAGAATCTATTCTGAAAGCCTCCCCAGCCTATAGAGGAAAATATGATTGGTGGTCTTGAATGATCCCTGTTCTTTTTTTTTTTAATTATTATTTATTTTTCTTTTTTAGGAGCTTGAGTTACAGGAATTTTTTTTTTTTTTTTTTTTTGCCTTTTAGGGTCACACTTGTGGTATATGGAAGTTCCTGGGCTAGGGATTAAATCGGAGCTACAGCCACAGCAACATGGGATCTGAGCCACACCTTTGACCTACACCACAGCTCACGGCAATGCCGGATCCCCGACCCACTGATCAAGGCCAGGGATGGAACCTGCATCCTCATGGATACAAGTCAGATTAGTTTCTGCTGAGCCACAATGGGATCTCTAAATGATCCCTGTTCTGGCCAGCCAGGAGCTGTCTGGGAGCCCTGAGGCCAAAGCTGGCATAGCTCTGGAACCCACCTACCTCTAGAAAGCTCTGTCTCATTGCACATCTCACTGGCCTATGCACAGGGCTTCTGGTTCCCAATAACCCCAGTTCAGGAGCTGGCTTTGGGAGAAGGAAGGAAGAGATCAGTGAAGCCCAGAGTCATAGGGGGGCCAGTGGGGGCCAGGGCGGCTGGCTGGGGGCCGAAGGGAGGGGACCTCTCCCTTTCCTCCCAGAGCTGGCCTGCAGCCCTTGGGTGAGTACTGGGAGCTTGGAGCACATGGTGTCTTCATGGCTTGTCTCTCCTCCTCTCTGTCTGTTTCCCCTGTGAGACCCTTAGGGGCTTCTGACAACAAGGCCTGTGGTGGGGAGACTAGAGGGGGTGAGGCTTCTTAGCCACCTCAGATTCTACCAGAGAGGTGCACGGATCACTTAGGATCCATGCCCCCGAAACAGACCGCCACTGCCCTGCAGTCTCTCCAGGCTGAGTTTTCAACTCCCAAGTCTTGGCTCCCCAAATGCCCAAGGTCTGACTCAATCAAATTCATCCTCAACTTGATTGAGGTTCAAATTCCCACCCCCACAGCCCCCTGTGAGGAGGTGGGGGGCTGCCCAAAGTCCCACAGCCAGGCAGTGGCAGAGCAAGAGTGGCCATCTGACTGCCTGACTAAGCCAGAGGCTGTTTCCTGGCTCTGTGCCATGAGAGCCTGTACTCCTATTGCTGCAGCCCTGGTGCCCTGGCCCCTGGTTCCCCGCGGGGCTGTGGAGTATAGATGAGCACTGCCCCTGACTCCTGACTCCTCTGGTTCTGCCCCTCCCACTGCTCCAGGAGGCAGCACCCCTGTGCTCTCAGTTCCAAGACTGGCAGGCAGAGAGAACCCATGTATTGAGCAGATCTTTCCGAGGGGACAGTGAGGTCCTTCCCACATGCTATCCAAGGGGCAGATGTGAGCCGCAGTGGTCACCGTGTTCCAGAAGCCTGGAGCGGTGTGGCACTGGCCTGTCCACTCTTTCCCTCCCTGTCTGGTCTGTTTCTGTCCCTACTCTTGGCCGTAGGAGGGGAAAGGGGATTGGAATGCTTTTATTTTATCTTTGCTAAAAAGTGTGCTCTTTCCTGGGGCTGAAGTTTTTGAAGGTGAGCTGCGAAAAATGATCTGGCCATGCTTCAAATCAGGTTTTGGTCCTTCCTGATGCTGCTCTGGGGTGAGGAGAGATGGGCTTTTTGCCAGAGATTCAGTCCCGTTAGAGGTATCTGGGCCACCCAGCCCACTTCCGGGTTGTCAAGGTGGCAGCAGAGTATGTGTGTGTATATGAGTGTGTGCTTGTGTATGTGTCTGTGTGGGTCTGTATTTACACGTGTTTGTGTGTGCATGTCTATGTTTACACACATACTCCTGTCTGTGCCTGTGTGTACATACATGGGTGTTTGTGTGTGTGTCTATGGGGGGGGGGTATGTATTGACATGTATGCCTGTGTCTGGGGCCGTGTACCTGCTCACCTGTGTATCTGTGTGTTTGCACATGTGTGTGCTCGTCAGATGTATGGCAGGATGTATACTAGGCGGTAGGTGGCTGAGGGTAGAGTCTTAAGTCTGGATTCAGGTTTCCAAATGGCCCTAGATGTGACCTTTCCCCCTCCCCTGTGGCTGTTGAGGTCTCTGCCATCCCCCTACCCCAAGACCAGGAAACTTTCCTTGGGAACCCAGTGGGCCTCCCTCCCTGGGGAGGGCAAAAAGCTACTTCCAAAGGCAAACAGGATCAATGTCATGCTGGGGAGCCTGGAGCCAGCAAGACCTTGTTTAATTCTGAAGGAATGCGTGCGAGTTCCCGCCCAGCAGAGCAGACTGTGGCCTGACTAGAGCACCGGCTGCAATGGCTGCCTTTGGAGGAAGGAGCTTGGCTGGCCAGGGGCACACCTTCTAGGGACAGACAGTCAAAGTTGTGTGGCCAGAGTGGGTGGGGTGACAGCAGCCTGCAGTGCTTGGGGGTGCGGTGGGGCAGGAGGAGTAGCACATGGTGCAGAGAGGAGACAGAGAAGAGGGGTCCCGGGGGACTGTGGTCATGAGGGTGGGCTTCTGGGGTGGGGAAGGGCAAGGCCTTCATGAAGTACTGAGACCGGTCCAAGGAGAGTTCAGGATGAGAGAAAAGGGAGCTAGAGCGCCTGTTCATGGAGCGGGCTTTGAATGCCAGCCAGAGTTCCTCCTTAGGCAGTGGGGAGCTACTGAAGATTCTGGAGGGAGGAGTGACCTGCTGAAAGACTGGCCAGATGATCAGGCCACATGGTAGGTGGGGATGGAGGCAGTGAGAGCAGAAAAGAACGGAGGCAGGGGGTGTTTAGGGTGAAGAAGCCTGGGGCTGGGAGTCAGGTCAAAGGTGGTAGAACCGAATCCTCATCACCTTTTGTGACTCTTGGACACTCTTCAGGTCTTCTTTCTGTGTTTGGATCCCTCTGACCCAAGAACACTGTCAGCCTGGGACAGCTCCTCCCTCACAGGCCAACAGAACCAAATGGGCCTTGGAGACAGAAGCTGGGCCCTGACCCAAGCCGGGCCCTGCCCCTCCTTCACCACCCTGCCCGCTGTGGCTCTGACCCCTGTAAGAGGCCTCTGGGTGTCTCAGCCCTTTGCACCAAAAAGTGATGTCTGTTGTTGCGGGCAGGTATCAGCCCAGGGGGCAGAGGCAGGAGACCAAGGGAGCCCTCGAGCATGAGCACGGCCAGTCGAGGCGAGCATGTGTGTGTCAGCGCAGCCCAGGCTGGGTGTGGACGTGAGTGTGCACTCCATCTAGCTCTTGGAGCGGGTGCGGGACACCGCCCAGCCCAGGTTTGTAGGTATGCAACCCAGCAGGAGTGTGCACACAGCCTGGCCTGCATGGGCCAGGGCCTAGCACTTAGTGGGTGCCTATGTTTGTTGAGTGAATAAACGTGAATGTAGACACAGCACAGATCCTTGGGGCAGACCGACCTCCAGAAACAGCAGCTGAAATTGTCCTACCAGAAGCCAGCGTCGACTCAAGTAGGGCTGCCTGGCCTCCTCAGCGGGTGGACACTGGCTCAGCTGTCCGTACTGCAGGGCAGGCTTGACGGTACCTGATCAGGCTGGGGCCATGGCTCCACTCTACCCCTTCCTACTGTCCCCCTGTTTCCAGAGACTGGACCTCCAGCCACCTTCAGCCATACTGAGCCCAGTACTTCCTGTACTTATGAGGTAGAGAGAACATCCTGGAAACTGGCCTTGGCCGGGAGGTGGGGAAGCTCCTGTCCTTGGGAAGGTCCTGGAGCCGTGGGGGCAGGAGTCCAGTCTCCCCTCTGGTCTGGCTGAGCAGACACGGGCTTCCCTTCTGGAGACAAAGATGATTTGAGTCTTCAGGAGGCAGAGTCCTGGAGTTCCCATAGTGGCTTGGCGGTAATGAACCCGACTAATATTCATGAGGACGTGGGTTCGATCCCTGGCCTCACTCGGTAGGTTAAGGATCCTGCGTTGCCGTGAGCTGTGGTGTAGGTCACAGATGTGGCTTGGATCCTGTGTTGCTGTGGCTGTGGTGTAGGTTGGCAGCTGCAGTTCCAATTCGATCCCTAGTCTGGGAATTTCTGTGTGCTGTAGGTGCAGCCCTTAAAAAAGGGGGGGGGGCAGAGTTATGAGCTGGTTTGAATTTCTCCAAGCTGGGAGAAGTGAACTTCCCTGGCAGGTGTGATGACAGGACCCTTGCAGGGGCTGGCAGCCCACTGAACTATATGGGCCAGGCACTGGGCTCCTGTCCTCCTGGGCCCTGGCCTAGCACATGGGCCAGACTGTAGGGGCTCCTAGGATCCTGGCCTGATGACCTGCCCAGCCTTCTGTCAAGGGGTCTCCAGAGCTGCATGTTCTTTCCTGGAGGCCTCTTGGTGGCCCTAGAGAGATGGAGGTGGCATTGGCTTTAGACATGAGCACTCAGTGTCTTACCGGGCCCACAGCCTGAGTTATGCGGGCAGGCCTGAGCAGGCTCGGGGGGTGCTGCAGGGAGGACAGGCAGGCTGCTAGCCCTGTCTCCTGCTTCTCCTCCTCCCTGTGCCCTTCCTTGGTCTCAATTCTACCCCCCATCTCTCTGCCTTTCCCTCTCCCGCCGTGCATGGAAGCTGGAGTGTCCGGCCCTGGACTGGCCACTTTGCTTTCCCCGATTCTAGCTGCTCTGGGGGCTCTTTTCCTTCATGGGTGCCACCGTGCAGACTGTTTAAGCCTCTGCAAAACTCATCTGGCTGGTTGCAGAGTCTCCTTAAATCCATCCTGAGCCGCGTGTTCCCGTCCTCCTCTCGGCGCTTTGGAGAAGTTCTTTCCTGTTTGTGATCGTCTCAGCTTGCTGTAGAGTCAACACAATGCTGGGCTCCATCGCGTTGGAGCCTGAGGCAAAAGGAAAAATCAGTAACAGGGATCCTGTCTTTATTGAAATTTGGTACTTCATCCGTCACAGATATTTTGCATTGGCTTTGGTTTTTAAAAGGATTGCATTAAAACATGATTTGTCTTGCCCACTGAATTTTTTGGTGTCCCTACAGTTTTGCACCTGAAGTGCAAAGAGAAAGGATTCCTTGGCCTGGGCCCTGGAACATCCTAGAATTGGAAGTTGACCAGAATTTTGCCTTTCCAGGAGTGGCTTGTGGAGCAGGGTGGGTGTGGGTGTGTGTGAGAAGGGGGGGTGGGAGGGAGAGAAAGACGGACAGATTTTAGAGCTTCTGCTAAGTGTTTCCATGGCGCTGGGGGGCAGGGCCTGGCGGGGGCGCCCAGCGCAGGGTTTGGCGAGCAGGAGAGTGGGTCTTGGCAGTGGAAAGAAAAGCAGGCAGCAGAGTTGGGATGGACATGGAAAAAGGCAGTCGGTGAAACAAAGTGAAAAGAATTCATTTCCACGGAGATGGGTTGGAGGGGGCGAGATGGGAAGATGTAAAAGCGGGGAGGCCTTGAAAGGTGGCGGATGACAGAGGCACGGGCGTCGTTAAGCCCTCGGTCACCCAGACCTTCACTGGGGTCCGCTTTAGACGCATTTAACTCGTGCGAGTGATGTCTAATGGGGTAAAGGAAGGGGGTGGACGCCGAGGGTCAAGCCTGTCCGTCTGGAAGTGAGGCCGAGAGCGTGGGGCAGGAGCGCCATCTGCCCCCGCAACCATTCAGTGGAAGCCAGTGCTGAGAGGCGACATAGTGTAGGGCTCTGGGCCGGTTCTCCTGGAATCTCCAAGGGCAGGCACCTTGGCATGTGTGCCAGTCTGTGTCTTGCTTGAGGATTGCCAGCCCCCTGGCTTTCTGCCCACGTTGAGACCTTTGAACATTTTCTTTCTCATTAGCTCCTTTTCCAGGGGTCTGTGGCAGGGGCGGGGAGCCACAGGCTGTGGTCAGGGGCCAGGGCAGCTGGCTGGGGCCTCGGACAGGTGTGTGTGCTCTGCAGCCATTCCTGCCCCCTTGGGATCAGGGTGTGCTGGGCATCAACGCTGCCCACCTCTGCAGTCAACTCCCTCCTTGCAAATGAGCGGAGTCTTTCTTTGGAGAAGGTCCTCGGAACTGGGGGCCGCTCGCCAGCTCAGTAGGGTTCATCTGCACTGGTCCTACAACAGCTGAAGCTGGGTTAACAATGGAGAATTGTGGGGGCCTGACTCCCATCCCCGCTTGCTGGGGTCTGTGGCTGTATTCACCCGAGAAAGCAACCCTACCCCTTGCCCCGAGGTCTCCACCCTTTCCCGCCTTCCTGCTCAGCAGACCTGGAGGGAGAAGCCCCTTTCTCCCTCCACCCTGTACCCATCCGCTTGTTGGGATTTGGCCACAAGGGCCTGTCTCTTGTAGGATGCGCATTTCTGCTAATTGTAGGAAATATGGAAGATTGGGAAAGCATGAAATAGAACATCTCAGTGGCTTAAGCCTGGCCCTTGGAGATGGACACTTTTGCCCACTTGGAAGGCCCACCATGTCTGAGTTCCCACTGGTTACAGGTGCCCTTTACCTGTTATAGCAATTTCCTGTCCTTGTCACATTTGATCTTCTTGCACAGCCTCATGAAAGGCCATCAGCAGTCATGGTTTTCTCCTTCTCATAGCTGGGAAGCTGAGGCAGGCAGGTGAGACTTGTCCCCATGTGTGCCCCACCTTGTCCCCCCAGGCCTCCTGAGCCCGCGGTCCCACTGGCTTCTCAAGCCCTCTCACAAGTCTGAGCCAGGGGCCATGAGCCCCTCTGCAAGGTGGGCACCCTTTCCAGCCCCCTGCCCACACCGCTCTTCCCGCGGGGCTGGCTCTGAGCCTTGCCCTCCGCCCTGGGGGACCATGGAGTAAACGTTCAGGCGGGAGGGGAGGGGGAAACAGGGGGAGGGGGCAGATTTCAACGGCGTGCCCCTTGGAAACCACATCAAATGGTGCAGCTAGGAATTGATAAATAAATTTGGGAGACAAGTCAATTACCCTCCCTCTGTGCCCCTGTCCCTGGGGGCAAACAGCGGCATGTGGTTCTCAGCCTGAGCACGCCTTCCTGGGGGCAGGCCCAGCCAGCGCTGCAGCTGGCTTCTGTCAGATTAGCCGGGCGAGATGTGACAGGCCTCTGTCCTCTGGGGAAATGGCTCCCTTCCTGGGAGGCGGCAAGGACATTCCCAGGTTACTCTGTTCCTGCCCTCTCCCTGCGCCCCTCCCTGTCTCACTGCCTCACGGGCATCCAAATGCCCCTCACCTCCCCAAACACAGTCTCCTGCTCAGTGAGTTGTAGCCCCAAGTCCCACCAGGCTCGCTGTCAGAAGGTGCCCGTGAAATGCCTTTACTGAGCAGGCTGCCGTCTTAGCCTCTTCCAGACACATTAGCACCATGGTTATTATTTTAAAAACCGAACTAACTACTTGTTGCCTTTAGAAAGCATTTATTTGCTCAGCAAATATTTTAAAATGCTGCTTGTGGCAGAGCTTTTGCTGTGTTGTGTAGATACAGAGAAAAGAGATATACCCTTACCCGCTAGAAGCTAATAGTCCAGTGGGGAAGATTGCAGACAATGACCCTACAGGCAATTTTGGGAGGAAAAGTGGGAGTTCCTTGGTAGGTGATGCTCAGGCTGCATCCTGAGAGGTGAGTTGTTATTGAGGCTAGGTTAAGGGGAATGCTGTTCCAGGTGGAGGGAATAGCATTTGCAAAGTCTCAGGCAGGAGAGGGCCTTGAGCTGCTCAGGGTGTGAGCAGAGCAGGCGCGAGAGGAAAGGAAGAGGCTGGCTTGTGTTCAGCCTTGTGAGACACACACACACACACACACACACACACACACACACACACACATATCTGTTAATAGGGTTGCATGGGAGAGGGGTGGCATATAAACTTTAAAAGTGATTGGATTACAGCTTCTTATCAACTTTCTATGTGTTGAGTGAATGGGGTATTGTTTTCTTTTTTCTTTCTATTTAGAAACAACAACACAGCTGCATATAACCCACCAGGCTACAAAGAGAAAACAGCGGTTTTCTAAATATAAGAGCAGTATCATGGAAAAATGAGTTCCCCCTCTGACATTTGTTGCCACTAAATTTTCTATGGTTGCATTAAGTAGGCATGTTCTTTATATCAACGGTTCTCAAGTTACAGTATTCATGTGGTGTTTGGGATCTGTCCTGGAGATTCTGATTCAGTGGGGCCCAAGCAGTCTGCATTTTTAAGAGCTTCTGTGGTAAATCAGATGCAACATGCACATTCCTAGAACCTGAAATTAACTATTGCGCCTTGGGGAATTTGCTTGCAATTCAGAAGGCTGCCACCAGATGGCAGTGGTGCTTTGTGGTGGATCTAAGCACAGAGGCGTTCCCCACCATGGTTGGTTGGGACATAGTTCTTTATTATAAGAATGTATAGCCCTTAATTTTAAATTTGAATTTCAAACCTTAGAGCTGAACTTTCCAATATGGTGGCCACTGGACATGTGTGGCTTTTTGAGCATCTGCAATGTGGTTTAGCCTGAACTGAGAGGTGCCGAAGGTATAATAAATACACTGAATTCAAATATTAATAAAAAAAGGAATGTAAAATGTCTAGTTGGAATTCCCGTTGTGGCTCAGCAGGTTAAGAACCTGACAAAGTGTCCGTGAGGTTTGTGGATGTGGGTTTGATCCCTGGCCTTGCTCAGTGGATTAAGGATCTGGCATTGTCACTGCTGGGGTTTGAGTCGCTGCTGTGGCTCAGGGTCCATCCTTGACCCAGCATATTATGCATGCTGGGGCGTGGCCAAAAAAATTTTGTTTAAATCATGATTCCATATTGAACTTACAATATTTTGGGGTAAATAAAATTTTATTATTAAAATTAATCCTGTTATTTCTTCTTACTTTTAAAGAGATACTAGAAAGTGTAAAATTACATCTGTGGCATACATTCTATTTCAGTTGGACAGCAGTGCATTAGAAACCACTTAAGTCAATTTCTTCATTTTGAAAATGAGGGCGTTAAGGCCCAAAGTTTGATGGAAAAGTTCCAGATCCGAAGTCAAAAGACCTCCACCTACATTCTAGACTAAATACTTCCTGCACGCCCTTGGGCAAATCGTGTACCTTCACTTAGCCTCCGTTTCATCATCTGTAAAAAAGGCATAATTATAATAGCTCTACTCACTTAAAAGAGTTATTCAAAAGACCTATGAGATAATGGGGCTGAAGGAGCTTGTGTAAACTCTAAGCATCACAAAGAGATCAAATTACTATTGTTGTGGTTACTGAGAACCACTAAAAGCCAGGTCCTATAGTCTCACATTTCATGAAAGCACTCCTGGCATGAAGGTCCCTGGATTGGCACTTCCAGACTCTTAGGAGTTTACAACTGAGTTAGTTACTGCATACACTTAGGCAATGTAAAATGACAAAAGAATAGTGACTCAAGTAAGTAATGGAAAATGTCACAAGGCACATATCGTTAATAGTGAGAGATTCCTCCCTCCCTCCCTCGTTCTTTCTTTTTTCTTCCTTCCTTCCTTTCATTCTCTCATTGATTTTTTGGCTGTGCCTACAGCATATGGATGTTCCTGGGCCAGGGATCGAACCCAAGCCACAGCAGTGAAAACACTGGACGCTTAACCACTAGGCCACCTGGGAACTCCCTCTTTTCCTTTTTAGGAATTTGCATTTATTGAGCTGGGACAGTACCAAAAATGAATACCATTTTGTCTCTGTTTGCAAAGAGGTATATCCTCTTAGAGGGCAGAAAGAAGGCACAAATTAGACACCAACCTCAGAACCTCTCAGGAAAATGCTGGTATTAGGAATGAGTGACAGGGGCTGCCAGCTCCTGCAGTTCCTGACCAACTCTTCCCTCTCCTCGTCTTCCTGACTTTATTGCATCTGGACTCTGCAGGGTTGGCAGTTGGCCTAGCTAAAATACTGCATTTTTCAGCCTCCGTAAAGCTAGGGGGAGCCACATAATGCAGTGCTGGGCAATGAGATAGAAGCAGAAGTTGGATTGGGTTTCCATGAAAGCTCCTTACAAAGGGCGGAGGGCATTCAGCCCTTGACCCTCCCTCTTGCCACTAGGGTGGGTGTGATGGTGGTGACTCTGGCAACCACTTTGTGATCATGAATGTCAAAGTCACACCCTACAGTAGTAGAGGGGAATGCTGGAGGGAACCTGGGCCCAGGACAACATCATGGGGATGCTAGACTGTCCTGACTGTCCAACCTTTGATCTTCTCATTATGCGAAAGAAACATGAGCCACTGTTTAAGTGGTTGAGCCACTGTTATTTGGGTTTTCTGTTCTATGCAGGCAACCCAATTCCTGAATGATTCCGAGCTCATTAGCGCCTGTGTCAAGTCTCTTGCATTCCGTGTGTCTGTGGCAAGAAGACTCTAGGGGGTTTTATTGGGGCCTGGGGCCAGAAAGTCACATGGGATGGGTAGGGCCACTCTTTTTTTTTTTTTGTCTTTTTGCTATTTCTTTGGGCCATATGGAGATTCCCAGGCTAGGAGTCTAATTGGAGCTGTAGCCGCTGGCCTACACCAGAGCCACAGCAACTCGGGATCCGAGCCTCGTCTGCAACCTACACCACAGCTCACAGCAACGCCAGATCATTAACCCACTGAGCATGGGATCATTAACCCACAACCTCATGGTTCCTAGTCGGATTCTTTAACCGCTGCGCCACGATGGGAACTCCGGGTAGGGCCACTCTTAAGTACTAGCAATACAGCAGGCTGGGTTATAGTGAAGTATCTTTCCTCTGCTCTGAAGAGTGTGGACAGTTGAAGCTCTAAGAATCCCAAAGAAGGAGAAAACAGGACCACCATACAGAGCAGTGTTGAAGAGAAGTGGGGCCAGCACATCTTACTTTTATCTCCTCTGCATATGGGTCTAGGTGATGTAAGGGGCAAAATTAATTGGCAAATTGTATTGAGTTTGAACTGCCTTTTTTTTTTTTTTTTTTGTCTTTTTGTCTTTTTAGGGCTATACCCACAGCATATGAAAGTTCCCAGGCTAGGGGTCCAAGTGGAGCTGTAGCCGCCGCCGGCCTATGTCACAGCCACAGCAACTAGGGATCCAAGCTGTGTCTGCAACCTACACCACAGTTCACAGCAATGCCAAATTCTTAACCCACTGATCGAGGCCAGGGATTGAACCTGCGTCCACATGGATGCTAGTTGGGTTCTTTAACCGCTGAGCCACGACAGGAACTCCAGAACTGACTTCTTTTTTAAAAAATTGTGGTAAAAACATATAAAATTAACCATCCTAACCATTTGAAGTGATTTCTTTTTAATATTACCTTTTTTGGTCATAGTTTCTTACAGTTTCCACCTCACAAGATGAGCCATCAAAAACCACCTCAGGGAATCGCTGGGAGAATGGTCATCTTTGGGCTCAAAGTCAGTGAGACAGTGGTGTGGAAATCCAGGCTTTGTGGACACAGAGGGGTGGTTAACAGATCCTCCTTTATCATCTTCAGGTCAAGCTTGGTGGATTAGATAACAGAGTTCACCTCTCCCCAGGTGGGGAAGGCTCAGGTGAGGACCAGGAGGAAGGAAGACTCTCCTCCCAGGCCCAGGGATTGTGGAGGAAGCTTTGTAAGAGTGTGGCAGGAGGTGAGAGGTGTGTGCTCTGATTACTTCTACCCTGGCTCAGTTCTGGTCTGGCTGCGGGGATGCTAAGGGTAGAGGGGCATTACTCTGCCTCATGGAGGTGCCAGGGGGTGGGGTGGGGCAGTGGGGGTTAGAGGATGTCACCTTGAAGCTTGCTCCTGCACCAACCTGTGGATGACTGCATCAGAGTAAATATGGAGGCAGTGAGGTTGGGCAGAGTGAGGGCCTGAGGCAGTTGATGGCCACCAGAAATGTCCATGTGAGCCCAAATGACCCTGGAAATTAGCTGAAAGGGACTGGGAAGTTTACCCAGAGAGGTTGTGGCAAGAGGAGTCGAGTGTCCTATAATTGAGGGTCACAGGGCAGACTACCGGTGCTAGGCATCAGATGTGAGTCACAGTTGGACCTTAGGGGATCTGGGTGAGGGGAGGACTCTGTCCAAGACACAAAGCAGGGCAGGATTCTCTGGCCATGGACTTTATGCAAGTGGATGAGAGATATTAGTTTGGAGGATTTGGAGAAGGGCAAGGCCTTGTATCAGTCAGCTATGGCTAGGTATGCCCTCCATAACAAACAGCTCCTGTAACTCCACATCTTAAAACATTGAGTTTGGAGTTCACGTCGTGGCGCAGTGGTTAACGAATCCGACTAGGAACCATGAGGTTGCGGGTTCAGTCCCTGGCCTTGCTCAGTGGGTTAATGATCCGGCGTTGCCGTGAGCTGTGGTGTAGGTTGCAGACGCGGCTCGGATCCCACGTTGCTGTGGCTCTGGCGTAGGCCGGAGGCTACAGCTCCAATTAGACCTCTAGCCTGGGAACCTCCATATGCCACGGGAGTGGCCCAAAGAAATAGCAAAAAGACAAAAAAAACCCAAAAAACAAAAAACAAAACCAAAAACAAAACATTGAGTTTATTTCATATCCATGCTACTTGTCAGTGGCTGCAGTTGGCTGGGCTCTGTCCCACATGTCCTCTCAATTTAGGACTCTGCCTGAGGGAGCAGCTCCAACATGGGACATGCCTTTCTCAGGGCAGGGGAAAAGACTAAGAGGGTGGGCCGGGGGGAAGCAACATTGGTTCTTAACACATCTGCTTGGACATGGCACACGTCATCTGCCTTCACATGCTACTGGCCAAGACACGTCACACGGTGGCCACATCAGTGGGGTGGGGAAGGATGGTCCTCCTGTAGGAGTTGTGGTGAGTCTCATGGCCGCGAGCAGGCAGGTATCACCCTCTTTCAGGAAGGGAGAGAGAAGAGTGGAGGATAAGAAGAGAATCTACCCCAGGACCAGGCTGTTTTTCCATCCACGCAAGTTCCCAGAGCCATCCCCTCCCCTTGCTTTGAGTCCCCTGACATCTGGAGAGGGTGGTGGGAGCTAAAAGATGGACAATTTTCCTGTAGAGGCTGAAAGGACGGCTTGGGTTACTGACCCAGGCTCTGTTTGCAGGGCTGGACGAGCGGTGGGGCAAGGTGCTTGTGAAGGTCAGATCCCCGGGGAGAAAAGCTGTGTGTCTTCCGTTGATCTTGGTGTGAGGGGCTGCATTCCTGCTCCAGCACTGAAGGTGCAGGATGGAGAGCTGCCCTCAGACCCAGGTCTCTGTGTCTCCTTGGCCTCACCATCATCCGCCTCTCCCAGTGAGTGCAGGTGGATATTCACAGATGTCTTTTGCTGCAGGAGGTGTTTTCCCCAAGCTGATAGGATCAACCTGTTCTTTACCTCCAGCCTGTTTTGAAAAGGACTTTCCTGGTTTTTTTTTCTTTCCTTAATTGCAGAATATTTTTATAACACACTTTGAGCAGAATAAACAGACCTAGCAAAACAGTGATTAAAGAGCTATAAAATGGTTTCCTCACACTTGCCTTCTTTTATTTCTTCCTCTTTCAGATGGGTGGGGCTTGGTGAGGTCTCAGTGGATGAGCCTGAGTGAATGAGCTGTGAATTAGTGAGGGGCCGTCCAACATGGTGCCCGCACCCATCCCACATCTAAAAGGGGCAGGGGTGCTCCTCCCCCAACCCTTGGGGCACATTCTTGCTCAGCCATGTTTTGTTGATTTCTAGGCTGCAGAGCACTCAATTCTCGGGTCCTGGGGCTACCGGGCTGTGCTGGTTTTACAACAAGTGCAGGTAGCCACACCCAATGGACGTGAAGGCGGTGGGAAGGCCTCTTTCCCATCCTTTCATCTCACTCTGCTTTCAAGATGCCTAAAATCCTAACAGCAGAACCTTTGGGCTGAGCATCGATGTTGGGAAGGTCCCACATTAAGCCGAGAAGACCTTGTGTACTGAGTCCCTTGTGACCACCAGAGCCAGGGTTGCAGGAAGATAACGGGGACTCTGGGAAGAGAGGAGAGGTTCTTGGAGGTGGATTAGGGGTATAGAAAGGAGTTGCGGGGGTGGGGGGGGGGCGGCTGAGGGAGGGGAGCTCTGCTGGAGCTGGGAAACCCACCCTGCATGTTGCTTTGTCTCTAGCTGGCCTGAGCCACCCATTACAGTTGTAGCAGAAAAGGGTGCAGCCCAGAATGGGCACAGGCGTGCGTCTGTCTGGCTTGTGTCTCTGGGCAGATCGAGGACAGAAATGGGAGGATCTGGGGGGACGTCCTGGGTCTTCTTGCTCCCAGCTGGGCTCCTGTGGAAGGGTAGGTCTGAGTGGTTGCACACTGCTCTGCCCCCCATAGGGTGTCCTTGCTGGGCTGGGGGTCAGGGAAGAGGACCCTGGTCCAGGAACACTTCCTGCCCTGCTGAGGCCCCAGGCACTTCTGCGGGGGGTTGTGTTAGCAGGGGTGAGGGTGTTGGGGAGGAGGAGAGCTCTTTCCTATCCTCAGTCCGCCCCTTTCTCAGAACCCTCAGAGCGCAGAACTGAAAAAAGCTTCCCAGGCCTGTGACCATCTCTTGGTTTTTTTTTGTTTGTTTGTTTTGTTTTGTCTTTTTAGGGCCACACCCATGACATATGGAGGTTCCCAGGCTAGGGGTTGAATCAGAGCTGTAGCTGCCGCCCTATACCACAGCCATAGCAAGGCGGGATCTGAGTCGCATCTGCGACCTACACCACAGCTCATGGCAATGCCAGATCCTTAACCCACTGAGCGAGGCCAGAGATCAAACCTGCAACCTCATGGACGCTAGTCAGATTCATTTCCACTGAGCCACGACAGGAACTCCCATCTCCTGCTTTTATTCAGGTAGGCACTGGACGCCCTCTGCTCTAGCTCCTGCCCCCCTCCAAGCCCTGGGTGGCTGATAAACTCATTTCCTCTGTGAAACTCATGACTGATAATGGTTGGAGATGCGTGCCTTTCCAGGTGGATCTGCCCTTTACCAAGAGGAAAGACTCACTAGAAGCTGAATGCCAATGAAGGGAGGGCAGGGAGATAATTTGAGGCAGGGAGCCTTTCTGCTCGCTCCCATCATGAAGGTAGTACTACCTGTGTTGGTAGAATATGCTAGAACTTGCAAAGCCATTTCCCATAGGGTATCTTATTCGATCCTCTCATCAATGGATAGAGGTGGACACAGAAAGGACTGTTATCACCACTTGCAAATGAAGAAACTGGGGCCAGGAGGGAGCAGGAATATGCCCAAGACCACGCAGTCAGATGGTGGCAGGACTGGGGCAGGGTGTTGATTCTTATCACTCTCAGCGAGGTCTCGTCCGGGACGCTGGGCTGCAGAGCCTGGGCACGGGCGTGTGGATCGCCCCTGTCCAGAGGCACATGGGAGTGGGGATGAGGCAGGAGGTTTGCAGTCAGAGGGCCTGCCCTAGCATCTGAACTTCGGCTCTTTCTCAGCGGTTAGTTACCACCCCAGAGCTTCGGTTTCCTCACTAGTCAAGTGGGGGTAACAACCCCTTTCCACTCTCACCCACCAGGGTTACTGTGAGGCCCCCCAATGAGATAAAGTCATCAAAGCATCGTTGCAAACTGCAGAAGCCTGCCCACATGCTCGATTCCAGGAAGCCAGGGCTGGACTCTTTTTGCACTGTTCACACCCTTCCTTTGGGGGAGGCAGAGGCTCAGAAATAGCCTTTGCTCTGTCCTCCCCGCTTCCCCCGGGATCGGGGCTGAGTGTTTTCTTCTTGGAAAAACAAAAAATCAAAGCAGTGGCAGAAAAACCAACAGCCTGTTTCTGCTTCCCCTCGGCTGCCCTTCTGGCCTCTGGGGCCAAGAGAGGATGTCGCCGGAGTCCAGGGTTTGGCTGGGGCCTTTCAGAGCCCTCACTGCCCTGCAAGGGCCAGCAGGAGAGGCCTGGATGGCGCTGGTCATGTGCTCAGAGGCCAACGCTGGTAGTGCTCTGAGGCGTGGGGTTCCGATCTTCCTTGGGAGACTGGGCAGGGAGGAGAGGAGCCCCGCTCTTTCAGGCCTGAGAGCACCCAGGAAGGGCTTGGACGTGCTAGAGAAGGGTATCCTGTCCTCTCAACCAGAAATAATTATTCATTTCAATGGACACCTTTCTGGCCATTTGCAAAATGAAATTCAGAATCCTGTGTCTCTTTTTTACCCCCTCTAATGAGCAGCAGATGAGTTTTCAGGGTGTGTTTATCTTTTTCTAGAAACAAGGAAAGGCCAGCTTAAGAGGATAAACAAAACCTACAAACTACATATTGCGTGGCACAGCCGGGCGACCCCGGATGGGAGTGGGCCGGGCCCTGGCCCCCTGCCCTGACGTGTGGCTCTAACAGGGCTTCCCGCTCCAGACCCAGCGTCTTCACCTGAGATGGTTAGGTGGGCCCCCCTGTGTCTCCTACACTGTCGACGGGAGGTTTACACAGAACTTAGTAAGGGCAGCAAAAGGGACGTGTTGAGAAAAGCCTAACCTATAGTGCAGATGAACTGTATATGGTTTTCTGAACATTTAGGCTGTCACATCCACAGCAATCTCAGACAATATAGAGTATGCATCTGCTTTTAATTTCCGTCCCTCCTCAACAAGAGATTGAGAAAGGAATGTTCCAGTCCATCCCTCTATGGTCTCAGGCAGTATCTGGGTTCTACTCTTTCTTCCAGTCCTCCTCTTGTTCCAAACCATTTGGAGTCCCAGTTGGTTCCATGACAGCCGCTCCCTTTCTTTTTAGGACTCGAAGCCCAAGAACTAGTTTTTCTAATTTCCCAAGACTTAGAATACAGCGTTCAGCCCGCCTGGTTTCATAGCACTGTCTCTTTGCTGTTTGCTTTACCACAGGCTTATTTGGAGACTGAAAGTAGTGGGTGGGGCTCTCAGCCAGTGTACATTCTGCTAATGAAGCTGGCCTTGCCAAGAACCTTCTTTCTGCCACTGCTGTGGTAGGTGTCGTTCTACTTGCAGCCTTGGGTTTTAATAGGATAGGAAAGGCACAACTTCTGAACATTGTACTAAAGAGTTCCCCTCGATTTGGAATAAAGACATTTTCTAAACTAATTGCTATATGGCTATCCACTATCCGCTCTCTGTAGACATGCCCACATGTGTTACTGCAACATACTCACCCAAAGGCCAGCCAGGAAGTGAAATTAGAGGCTACAGGCTTCTGTCTTACTGTGTGTTATAAGGGTTGGGTAGATGGCTACCAGGAAGGATCCAGGAAGGCTGATCACATGGTTAAGGGGTTTTGTTTAAGGGGCAAAAAAATTGCTGCCCTCATAGGGCTGAATTTCTAGTGCTGTGATGTGACTTCATTCACTGGCTGTGGAGTTTAGGTGTCAAGGTCATAATCTCATCATTGTGGTTGGTTTTAAATGGCTCAGGTAGCATAGTCCCTTCCCCACCCCCTCCTTTTTTCTATCCTCCTCTACACAACCCTGGAGTTTTTATCCTGCTCTTCAGTGATCAGACCAAGTCACTCCTTGGGAAAACCCAAGTTCTGGTGGCCACCATCCTAGGGTGACTCTCTTAGGGCTTCCCTTGGCTGGTATGAAGGCTCTGAGGTCAAAGAAGCAACCCTGCCTACCCACCTCCCAGATTTCTTCTCACCTCTTCCAGGGACATTGACTATTTGAAGAGCAAACAACCAAGATAAAATCTTAAAAGCAGGCAGAGAGAAAAGATACAGAAGACTCACACTGACTTCTCAAGTGAAACAATGGAAGCCAAAAGACAATAAAGTAATATCTTCAAAGCCCTGAAAGAGAATAACTACGAGTGGAAGTCTATGCAAGCACAGATATCCTTCCAAAATAAAGAGGAAATAAATACACTTTTAGAAAAACAACGCTTGAGAAATCTCATCACCAGCTGACCTGCACAAAAGGAAATCCTAAAGGGTGTTCTTCAGGCAGAAGGAAAATAAACTCAAATGTAATCTGGGAGATGCAGGAAGGAATGAAGAACAATAGAAAAGGTAAATACGTGTGTGGAATGTAAATGAATATTGACCACATTTACAACAATGATGATATTTGGTGTGGTTTTAAATGTATGGTGAATTAAAATCTCTGAAATAACATATGGTAATAGCATATGTTGGAGGATGGTGGTAGATTTAAAGCAGTCTGAGGTCCTCGCATTATTCAAGACGTGATGGGAGTACTTAACTTATCAGACTTTGACGAGTCACAGATGTTGCAACCATATCACATTTAAAAAAGTAGCAAAAACACGAAAGTGTATTACTCTCAAAAGAGTGAGTCAAAGGGCACTATAAAAACATTGAATCAGTCTAAAAGGAGGCAAGAAAGGATCATAGAAGAGTCAGCTTGAATATAAAGCAAATAAGATGGTAGATTACAACCCAATATAACAGTGATTACACGCAGAAGGATTAAACAATCCATTTAAAATATGTATTTGTCAGAGCAAATAACAAAACATAACTATATCCTGCTTATAAGGGGCAGGTTTAAGTAAGACTATACAGAAAGATTGGAAGAAAAAAATGATAAAATATACTGTACAAAGGGATTTGAGGTAGGTTTATTGATGTCAAATGAAATAGATTTTAAGGCCAAAAAAATCATTGCTAGAGTTGGTGATGCTTCACCATAATAAAAGGTTCAATTAACCAGGAAGCTGAGACAATTCTAAAGTGGTGTGAATATAATAATATTACCTAAAAGTAAACAAATATGACCAAACTAAAAAGAGAAATAGAAAATCCACAGTCATATATGTGAGAGACTATGTATACCTTTTTCAATGAGAGGGGTATAAATCAAAGAGAAAAAAATACCCAGTAAGGATGCAGAAGGTTCGAACAAAATGATATACAGAGGACATAGTTTCCAACAACTTCAAATACATCTTTTTGCAAATGCAGATGGAAAAGATATAAAAATTGATCCTTAAAACACATCTCAACAAGTTTCAAAGGACTGAAATGAATATATTCACTGACTATATTGGAATTAAGCTTAAGACCAGCAACAGAAAAGACAATTAGAAACTCCTCAAATGTTTGGCAATTAAGCAATATTAAAAAAATAAATAAATAACCAATGGTCAAAGAGGAAATCTCAGTAGAAATTAGAATTTTGAAGGGAGTGGTGATTAAAAAGACTAACTGCACCCTACATATTTTGCAATGTAAAACCAGACTTAAATTTATGGCCCCAAATGCTTGTATTAGAAAAGAAAGGCTGAAGAATCAACGATTTAAATATGCAGCTCAAGAAGTTAGAAAAATAAACTAAACCCAAAGCAAACCGAATCCAAAGCAAATAGGATGATAAAAATAATGAAGATGTGGGCATAAATTGGTGAAATTGAAAAGAAACAATAGACAGAATCTATAATCATATGAAAAGACCTGTAAAATTAACAAGTCTCTGGTCAAATAATCAGGGGGTGGGTGAGAGAGAAACTAATTGACTTTAACAAAGAGAAGGGGAACTCTAATACAGAACCTACAGATTACACAATAGGAGACTTTGTGGACTTTGGGCATCAGGGGCTCCTGTCCTGACTGACTGGCAGGTAAATCAGGGGATGGCCACTGAGCACTGGCTCCCTGCGCCTCTGCTCCTTCCCTGACCTGCTTTTGGGGGCAGTGACTGCTCCCCACTCTCAAAGAACCCCAGGGCTCTCCCTGTGAGCAGGGGGAGGGCACCTCAACTTCAGGAAGGGCAGGAAGCAAGCTTAAAAAAGCACATTCCTTGGCAGGTTAAAAAACATTTTCTTTTTTTTAAGTGTAAAGACTTAACCTTTGCTAGGAAATGGTTGCGGTATTTTCTTTAAATGAAAAGAGACCATTGTGAATCGAACTTTGGAAAATACACAACATCCTGGTGCTGTTCTCCAAGGCGGTCTCAGGCAGCCCTTGTCGGGCCGGCTCTGCCTTTCCTCCAGATGGTCTGTGCACGGGTGAAGGGGCTGGACCAGGGGTCTGGGCCCTGGAAAAGTCATGAGAATGCTGAGCCTCTCCCCAGTAGGGCACCCCGGGCAGAAGGGGCTTCTTGTTTCTTGCAGTGGCCTCCATTTGGAACCAGCTCCATAATTTGTGGGCCCGGGGCAAAACGAACATGCCTTGGTTCCGAAACTAATAAGAATTTCAAGGTGGCGACTGCAGAGCTTTAAATCAAGCGTGGGGCCCCTCTGGGCACAGGCCCTTGTAAGTGAGGGAACCTGTGTGACCACATAGGTCCCAGGCCTGGCTGCCACCGATTCTGGCAGATAATTTCACACTCATTCTGCAGGCTAACTTGAGTTTGTGAAGCTTCTCTCTTGGGTGATACCTCCTGGGCTAGACACAGACCCCAGATGATACAGAGCAGGACTCAGGGCTTCCTTTTGGGGTCCCATCTCCATCCCTGGCTCCCACCTAGCACAGCTGGCAACAATGTCCCAACCCGGCTTTTCGCTCAGCTTTCTTTCCCGTCACATTCCGTAGACCATGCTCCTCGGTCGTGAAAACATTCTGGGTTTAATCTGCGCTTGCATGTAACCCGGAGGTCTGGGGTAATCGGGGAACGCAGACCAGCTGCATGGAGTGCCGGGCTCCTTGACGCTCCTCGAGTTGTTTACAAGCCTCCTTCGAGCTCCTACTGTAAATAGGAAAGTACAAACACATGCCGGTTTTGCAGCAAATGAAAACCATCCGCCGCTTTCCCTGAATCCTAACACATAGCGGTTTGTGTTTCGGCAGGAGTCCCTGCCTTGCCTGCTTCTCCCAGACTTGTGTAGCTCTCTGCCAAGCCAGACCTGAGCAGGTGTGCCCTTCAGGGTCCAGGAGGCCCACCATGTCGTAGAGCCGCGTTCCCAGGGTCAGCTTGACCTCCCAAGCCCAGATCCTCTCCAGAGCCTCGCTGTCCAATACAGCAGCCGTCAGCCTTTTGTGGCTCGGGACCACTTGAGGCGTAGCTGGACTGAGCTGAGAGGCTCATGGAGAATATACCCTGGACTTTGAAGGCTCAGCACAAAAGAGTGTGTGATCTCACTCATGATTTTCCTCATGGATTACATGTTGATGACAATACTACCTTATAGTGGATAAAATAATTTATTAAAGTTAATTTTACATTCTTTTTCCTTTTTTAATGTACAACTGGAGAATTTTAAATGATATATATGGCTTGTACCTGTGGCTTATGTCGTATTGCTTATGTCGTATTGCTGTTGGCCAGCACTGCACTAAAGCCCCTCCCTGTTATATTTCCATGTCCAAGCTTATGTAGATTTTACACACACACACACACACACACACACACACGCTGACACCTGAGCAATTGACAGAACCTTGGAAGGAAAACCAGGCCCAGTCAGCTTATGTGACTCGACCCTGAATGCCACCTTCTGGATGAGGACTCTGCAGAATGTCCCAGGGCCACTTGACACTACCAACCCAGGGGCCTTGGCTTGGCCATTGGTGATGTCAGAATGTGGGCTCCAGTGTCTCGATGACTGGATCCTAGGCCTGGCTCTATCAGGTATGAGCTATGTGCCCTTGAATGAGTGACTTCCACTTCATACCTTGGTTTTCTCATCTGTAGAATGGGAATTATAGCCCCCTAGTGCAGAATCAGGATGGTGATCCAGGTGTCTGTCTACCAAGTGGGCTCGTTGTGAAGACTGATTAGGCCGAGGCACAGAAAGCCCTTAGTACGGAGGCATCTCCTGTCCCTTGAGCCTGCTGTAGACATCCGTGGGCCTGATCTGGCCTCTGGACTTTCACAGCAGCCTCTGAGGAAGGAAGGGGCAAGGGTGAGGGCACCAGATAAGGGTGGGGACCATGATTCTGGGAGGCTTGAAGAAGAGTGGGGAGACCTGTACTGGCCAGGACATGGTGCCGGAGGTTGGAGACTGGACAAGGTCCAGTCAGGAGGCTAAGTTGGAGGGCCTGGGATAGGTGGGGCTGGAGGGAGGCCAGACTGAGATAGGGGCCAGAAGATGAATGAGGAGCGGATAGTTCTGCTCCCAGGTGTTCGAACTCAAAGCATCCCTCCACCTGGGGCTGAAACACTGGCCAAGACCGAGGGGGTGGGCTCCGGTCTTGTCCCAAGTCCTAAATGGGGTCTAGGTGGGCAGATCTGGGATATCGAGCTCGTTTTCCCCTTGCTGTCTTGCTCCTCTGAGGCAAGTGAATTAGGGGAATGTCTGTTGATGAAGCAAACAAATCCCGGAATGTCAGTGGCTGAGCACAGCAGACGAATTCTTACTCATAACAGTTCAAGGTGGATGTTCCTGGCCAGCAGGAGGCCTTCTGTGTGGTGATTCAGGGATCCAGGCTCCTTGCATCATGGCTCCACCTCGGAGTCCCCTGCATCCAGCAGGCAGACAGGGAAGAGGTGGAAAAGGTAACTCTCCTAAGCACTTTGACATGGATGCAACAGCTCACATTCCTGCTGTGAGGACCAGTCGCATGGTCCCAGGTGCAAGAGGGGCCGGGAGGCGATGACTTTGCCCATGGAAGGAGAGGGTTGGCTGGAGGGCAGGGATGACTTATCATCCGACCCAGGCCTTGGGCCCCCAACCAGGGCTTCTTATACACCCGGGGGCCCCTGGGGCGTATGTGAAACAAGGTTGGCTGGGCTGCAAGTTGGCCCCCGGGGAGGATGTGAAACAAGGTTGGCTGGGCTGCAA
Source organism: Sus scrofa (assembly GCF_054392235.1). Lineage (NCBI taxonomy): Eukaryota > Metazoa > Chordata > Mammalia > Artiodactyla > Suidae > Sus > Sus scrofa. The sequence goes on along the minus strand of NC_139385.1, from coordinate 109,698,247 downwards.
GTTGCTCATGATTATGTGGACAAGATGACCAGACATCAGGACTTTTCTCTGATGCAGAGTCTGTGTCAGGCCCCTAAAGAGGGGTCAAGGGTGAAGGCTAGAAGGGATCACATGAGCAAGTCAGCCCTTCCCTTTGAGGGCAATCAGGGAAGGCTTCCTGGTGGCTGAGGCATGAAGGAAGAAAGCCCTCTGAGGAGTTCCCGTCGTGGCGTAGTGGTTAACGAATCCGAGTAGGAACCATGAGGTTGCGGGTTTGTCCCTGCCCTTGCTCAGTGGGTTAATGATCCGGCGTTGCCCTGAGCTGTGGTGTAGGTTGCAGATGCGGCTCGGATCCCACATTGCTGTGGCTCTGGCATAGGCCGGTGGCTGCAGCTCCGATTCAACCCCTAGCCTGGGAACCTCCACATGCCGCGGGTCCGGCCCTAGAAATGGCAAAAAGACAAAAAAAAAAAAAAAAAAAAAAAGAAAAAAAGAAAAAGAAAGCCCTCTGAGATTCCCAAAAGTGTTCTTGTGTGTGTGGTACTTTGTCATTTCCAAAGCCAATGAGGCAAGCAAGGCAAAGAGGGAGGCAGGGACTGTCAACTCCATTTGATAGGGAAAGAAGGAGAGGACCAGAGTGGCCAAGCTCCTGGCCCAAGGCTGCACAGGAGTTTGGGAGGAGAACACAGATGTTGGCCTCACAGCTCTTGGCTCTTTGTATAAGCTTGATGAGCATGCTTCTCCCTCGAGGCTGGTCAGGGCTGGGTCCCCAGGTTGGGCTGGGAAACTCTCGTCCAGGGGGGCAGGTCCTCCCTGGGGACTTCTCAGGGCTGGGTGCTCAGCCTTCTCTATAGAACATGTGTTTCCTGTTTTCCTTCCCCCTCTGGCTCAGGACGGAGAACAGGGTTTTCCTGAGCGGAAGAGCCTCAAAGACCTGGCCCACTACCAGCTAGTTCTGGCTGATCCGCCTGCCTGTGGCTCTTGCTACTCAGGATGAGGAACCCCTCACCCACTCACCCAAAGATCCTAGTGGCCATTATCTCTCCTCAAACTCCTGAGACCTGGAATTTGAACCCAGGGCCTTAACTCCCAACTTGGTCTTCTTTGAAAACCCTTTGCTGCTCAGCCAAGCTCCTTGGCAAAACCTGGGACTCGGTAGCCAGGGCTAAGGGGCCAGTCTCTGGGCTCCAGGGCCTGAGTGAGGCAAGCCAGGACTTTGGCCAACCCTGAAGCCCTGGGAGGTTCCGAGCCCATCACCCCCATCATTTCCCACTTGTCCTGGGGTGGAGGCGGGAGCTGGCAGGTGACATCACCCCTCTCCAGCCTGTGTCATGTGAGGCCAGCGTGAGCTGGGGCTTGGTATGTAATTCTGCCCTGAACCACAGAGGCAGCATCTTGTCCTGCTGTCTGGCTCCTTGGGTGGGAGAGATACATGAAATGAAAGAAGAGGAAGGGCGGGGGGGCGGGGTGCATTCCAGTTCTGCAGAACCTTGGACCTTGGCTCTGGCATGAGCAGTAAAGAGGAAAGGCAGGATTTCATAGACGCAAGAACAGAATGGTGGTTGCCATTCTATTGGGGGGGGAATGGGGTGAGGAATTTCAATGAGTACACACTTTCAGGTATAAGAGAAGTTCTGGCGTTCCCGTTGTGGCTCAGAGGGTTAAGACTCCCTGGAGATGTGGGTTCGATCCCTGGGCTCGCTCAGTGGGTTAAGGATCTGGCATTGCTGCAAGCTGTGGTGTCAGTCACAGATGCGGCTTAGATCAAGGCTGCAGCTCTGATCTGACCCCTAGTCTGGGAACTTCCATATGCTACAGGTGCCCCCCTCGCGTCCCCTGCAAAAAGGTAAGTCCTGAGGATCTATATACAGCATGGTGACTATAGTTCATACAGTAAATAGGGACTTGAATGTTGCAGAGAGTAAATCTTAAGCATTCTCACCACACACAGGAAAGAGTTACCTTATGTTATAGATGGGGTGATGGATGTGTTATTAACCTCGATGTTAATGATTATTCCACAATGTATGTGTATATCAAATCATCACATCATGCACTTTAAATACATACACTTATATGTGTCAGTTAGTCCTCAGTAATGTTAAAAGAAAAGGTGGCAGCCAGTGACCGCACCCCCCACCCACCCACCAGGGGAGAAGGAGACCCCTGTCCTGGGCTTGGGAATGGCTCTTAGGAGTCTGTGTGTTCTGTCGGATGAGCTGCTGGGTACAAGAATGTTCTGGGGAAGGGGCAGCAGAGGCGTGTTAGGGTCCTGGAGTCTGTGTAGGTGCTCCTGTGTGAGCCGGGTGCTGGGTGCGTGAGAGGGGAGTTAGGGCCCTGCCCTGGCCCGAAGCCCGGGACAGGCCTAGGACCTGGGGCAGACAATCACCTCTGCTGACCCGGCCTGGGGCTTTGAAGTCCTCCTTCCTCCTGGAGGCTCCAGGCACAGGCAGCCCAGGTTTATTAGTTACAGGTTTATCTGGGGCTAATTTAACTTGTTAAGATAATTGTGCCAGCGGCCGCAGCCCGAGGCCCCCGCCTCGGTAATTACCCTTCTCCTCACCTCTTTCATCTGCGAGGGCTGCCCGCCTTTGCACAGCCCCACTGGGCCCCTCGCTTGCTTGGGTCCTTCCAAGGCTTTGGGAGGGGCCCTGGTGGTGCTTTCACACGGTCTCATGTTTTTGGAAAAGCTTGCAAAAGTGCGTTATTTTGACCACAATCATTGAAGGCTGCTGTTTCTCTTCATCCTGACTGCCCCTCTCACATTTTCCCTCCTGTCAGGTGGGCTCGGAATAACTGTGAGCATTTTTGGGATCCAGCAAGGGAAACTTGAGTTGGGGATGCATTTAGCGTGGGTGAGTGGCGAGTATTGATGTGGGTTGCAGTGTGCGCAGATAGCATTTCGTGAATGTGGCTCTTGGTCACTTGGGTGTCCCGTTACCGTTATTAGGGGAGGAGAATTCCAGGAATTCTCCTGCTTCCCGTGGTGTTGACTCACCTGGGGTGATGCAGTGAGAATGCGTCCTATGGCTCTCGGGACGGGAAGCCGTGGGAAGGGATAGAGAAACAAGATTTGAAAGGTACAGAGCCAGAAGCTGGTCTGTGGAAAGTTCTTTCCATCTTCCAGCTCATATAGGAAACGTGTTAAGGATTTAACCCAACTGACAACAGTCTTAAAAGTTCACATGACATTGGTTGAGAAGCTGAAATAAACATTTTAAACTTCTGAGTAACAAAGTGCATAGTTCGATCAACAAGGTTGGAGGAGAGGCCATCCTCTACCCTCTATAGAGAAGACCATGTGATGAAATCACTGCCACATGATGAGGTGGTCATATGATGGAGATGCCTCTTAGGGGCGTCCACGTCATTGAGGAACCAGAAGGCTGCAGGGGGTAGGGGTGAGGGGAGAGGAGTGATGGAGGTGATGATGGTGGTAGAGGAAGGAGGAGGGGATTCAGTGACAAGGATGGCGAGAGAACTAGCGATTCTTGTAAAATCTGAACCCAGACCCGGAAACCACAAAGGACTTCGAGGCATGGAAGAAGATGGCACCAGTCCCGTGGCTGGAATGAATGAGATGAGACATGCCTGCCTCATGGAAGTTCAGGGATAGAAAGGGCCTCGAGGACTAGAGACCACCTAAAATCCTGGGTTCTGTCCACAGGGGTCTTGGCCATCTTCCCCTCCCCCTAGCCCCATACTAATGTGTGTGAGTGTGTGTGGGGGGTGTGAGGGAGGAGGAAGGGCTCTGAGCCCTTGCATCCGCTTGGTTCAAGGACCCCTGCTTTTGCTGGTGTTCTGCATGCAGGTCCTTCAATAAAGGGTCCTGACAGTAGAAAAGATTCAGAAACCACCTATTTGAAACAAACCATTGCAGAGCCAGTTTTTATTAGTTTCTCTGGGTGGGATTTTAATGTATCACACACCAGTTGTTTCGTAGTGTAATACTATTAGTTCATATTTTAAAAAAAAAATCTAAAATCAGGGTAATTTGTCTTGAAACCACATGGAAAGTTCTATGCTACATTAAATTCCAAATAGTACAAAAGGACACTCATTTAGAAAGTTTTTTTTTTTTTTACATTTCCATAATTCTCAGGAGAAAGAAAATGCTAAGCAATACAAGCAAAGTCTCTTCTGAAGCTCTAGTTTTACATCAAAGGACACAAGAGCATTGAAAGGGTTACAACTAATACTTTGAGTCTCCATCTATACCTGATGAGTGTAAAAGAGGCTTTTACTAAACAACAAACAAAAATGAATGCTTACTATCAAGAAAAAGGTCTCAGTCTCTGCCCACTTCTGACAGAGAAAAGCTTAAAAAGTTTTTAATAAATTAAAAATTAATATCTAATCACTTGTGATGGAACATGATGGAATAACTATGTGAATAAAAGAATGTATATAAGTGTATAACTGGGCCACTTTGCTGTACAGCAGAAATTTACAGAACACTGTAAATCAACTATAATTTAAAATTTTTTAAAAATTAATCGAGGTAGGTTTTTTTCCCCCATTATGTTGGTATCTAAAGGAGAATTTGTTATTAGTTCATAACTATCCATACTCTTCCCTTGAATGGTGTTGCATCAAGTGTTTAACTTGTTTTTCAGGATTGTATTAAAAATATCAAATAATATTAATTTTCATTTCTTGTTACCCTTCAAATAATAATTCATGTAATTATTTGAATAATTATTTAAAAATGTTCATCTCCTGTTTGTTCTGATTTAATATTAAGTTTATATTTATATAAATGAATGTTTTACTTAATGTTTCATCTGTTTATTAATATTTTTAAAGTTTTATGGCCACGCCCACGGGATATGGAAGTCCTGAGCTGAAAATTGAATCTGAGCCACAGCTGTGGCAATGCCGGATCCTTTAACCTACTGAGCCCAGACAGGGATTCAAACCCGTACCTCTGAAGCGTGAACCCTGAGCTGCTGCATTCGGATTCTGAATCTACTGTGCCACAGTGGGAACTTCTATTTATTAATTTTAAAAATTAAAATAGGGATTCTCCTTGTGGTGCAGTGGGTTAAGGATCAGGTGTTGTCACTGCAGTAGCTAGGGTCACTGCTGTGGTGCAGGTTCATTTTCTGGCTTGGGAACTTCCACATGCCACGGATGTGGTAAAAAAAAAAAAATTCAAATAAATTTAATGCTTAGTTTGACATTTAAACATGTATTAATAATTGTGAACACTTACTATACATGTATTAAGTAATCCTATATGTCAGTGTTATACAAAAACTAAGTACAGCCCATGTTGCAATCGCTATGAGGAAAAATGACCCTGTCCTGACACAAAGGACAAAGCTACCACTCAGAGAAGTCAAGGTGGCTTACCCCAAGGTCACATAGTTAGCGAATGGCAGAAGAAGGCATATAAATCTGGCTCTTCCTGTACTAAGTCTATAGCATGTATCCCCACCCTGCACTGCCTCCAGGCCCTCTGACCCAGGAACACCGTGTGGTGCCTCCCCAACTGTGTTCCAGTTACGTCCCTGTTAAAACCCCAGCACTCATGCAGGACTGCGAGGCTGTGTCCTGCTGCTCTTAGAGATGGTGAAACCACAGGACCCAAACCCCACACTCTCCGGCCCAACAACTCCCAGGGACCCAAAGGACCACATGGATGGATCCCGGGGCCCAAGAAGAGAGAAGTGGGAATCGAGTCAATAAGTCAGAGAGGCAAGGTCTGATGTTGCCGGGTGGTTTCTGCTGTCTGTCTGCACATTGTGTTGCTGCGTGTCGTGGTGTCACACACTGTTGATTATGTGCTAAGCCTGTGCTGTATTCTCACTGTTGGGTGATGTGCTGCAGAGTGGGGGCCATTGCTTGCTGTCCAGTCCCTGGTGCAGCGCATGTATCATTGGAAGGCCTGGCTTGGAGCACTTTCCCAAAGAGACCCCGGGGCTGGTCCCGATGACCCTGATCTATCCCGTAGCTTCAGTCTAAGTCTGTTGCTCACAAACAGCTCCTCTCTCAGCTCCCAATTCACAAGCCAAAGGCCCCATTCCTGGGCAGGCCCAGCTGCGGACCGCTCTGCTAATTAATGACTGCTGATTGGCCCGAGAGGTGCACTCATTATGCCCAGTAGAGATCAAAGCCAGGCCCAATAATCTGCTAAACGAGATGTCAGATTAGGGCATTCTTCTGGGCTATTAGAAAGATTTTTCTCCCTGGGTAAAGGCCTGTCAGGGCATATGACCCTGTCACCCACCATGAGCTGAGCCGGAGGGGGGCTCCACAGCCTTTCTGCTCCTCTTACTTTGAATGTGGCCATTTAATGGGACAGCCCCACCCTAGGGGGCCCTGCATGATGCCCAGGGAGGTCACAAAATGGGGAGGGAGCCCCCTAGGAAAGTCATGTTTGGGCGGAGTCACCTGTGCCTCTGTATCTTTGGGGTTGCCGGTGTTGGGGCACTGTAGCCCTCCCCCGATCCCTGAACTTTCAGCTGTACCATGGGCATTCTCTCTCAGTCTACCTCCTAGGGCTGGGGGTCAAGTTTAATGTTGATACCTCTTCCTCTTCTCAGGAACTAGCCCCAGTCTGACACTCATTTCAAACCGAAAGCCCCAGCCCAACTTTCTCACTCCAGGCTTGAGAATGGAGCCTCTGTTTTTAGCCTTAGTACAAACAGCTATTCATGGCTACCACTGATCAAATGCAGAGTGTCAGGCACTGTGCTAAATTCTAATTTTATTTCTACTGTCTGAAAACACTACAAATTAGGCATTATTAACATCCACTATGACGCAGGAGGAAAGCTAGGCTCAGTAAATCGTCCAAGTCACTCAACTTAGCAGCAGTTCCAGTAGTGAGTCCTGACTGGCTGAAGTCAATCAGCATGTTGATTGGTCTAGAGACAGGCACATGACCTAATTTTGGCCAATGAAAGAGACTAAGCACTAGACTGTAGGAGAGGTGCTGGGAAAGGAACTCTCTCCCTGGATGGTGTGGACGGGAGGTCAGGAACTGCTGGAGCTATTTTTCTCTTACCAGAAAAGAGCCTGGAGCTGGAGGGTGGATAGCATGGAACCATATGGGGCCAATATGGTGGATCTTTGGAACTGTAGTTTAAGCTATTGAATTGAATTAAGCTAAATGAGAGACTACATTGTCTTTAATGTTTAAACCAGTTTGAGTCAGGCTTCCTGTGACTTGCAAGTAAAAGTCTGGTGCATGGTACCTGTCCCAGAGGAACCAGACCTGCCCAGTAGGTCTGGGCCCCCAGAGTTAGCCCAGGGGTGAGCCCGCCTGGAAAGCTAGGAGACTGTTGAAAGCAGGCATGGCAGTCTGCTATGTACTGTGGTTATTGCTTGTTCTGCTTGGCCACTGTCCCTGCTGCCACCTCAAATTAACTTGGCTATGACCTCACCTGCCACCTCTGCTTGGCTTGACCGCCTATGGTACAGGTTCTGCTATCTCCCACCAACCTCTATCCTGCCCAGCCTAGTTGGGATACCCGGAGCCAGCCCAGGTCTGGATCAGCCCTCTTTGTTTGTTAGGATTAGGTTTGACTTCGAGAAGCAGACACTCAAAATGACAATGGTGGAGTTCCCTCATGGCTCACTGGGTTAAGGAGCCTGTGTTGTCACTGCTGTGGCTCTGGATACAGCTGTGGTGTGGGTTTGGTCCCTAGCCCAGGAACTTCTGTGTGCTGTGGGTGTGCCCCGCCCCCCAAAGACAGTGGCTTAAACAACATTGAAGACTATTTTAATAGAAAGCACATAATATTCTGGAGACGAGGGCTCACGGTTGGTGTGGCAACCTGACTACACCAGTGTTCATTTATACCTTGACTCTTTTTACATCGATCAGCTTTGCCAGAAATTTGTCTACTTTATCAGTCTTTTCAAAGAGCCAGGTTTTGGTTTTGTTGCTACTATGCCGGTTTTCTATTTCATTAATCTCTTTTAATCTTTATTACTTCTTTCCTTCTACTTTATTCGGGTTTACTTTGTTGTTTCTCTCCTTCCTCACTTGAGTTGGACAATTTACTCTTTAAGTTGTAGCCTTTACTTTTTGTACAATAAGTGAAAGTGCAAATATTTTCTCTAATATCCCTGTGGCTGCATCAAGAAATTAAGAAATTTTATTGTAATTATTGTTAGGTTCTAAATATTTTCTCATTTCCATTTTAATTTCTTCTTTAACACTTGAGTTATTTAGGAATGTGTTTATCAATTTACAGAATAATGTCTTCAAAAGTTTTTTTGCTATCAATTTCTAATTTCTAGTTTGTGTATAATCCATGATACATTTTTAGAAATATTCCAAGAAAAATATCAATAACATAATGATAGCATGAAGTGGTCTATATTTGTTCATTAGACTAAGCTTATTAATTTAAATCATTTCTATTAGTGTTTTTTTGATCTTTCAGTTACAGAGAGATCTGCGATGATTGTGGAATTGTTGGTTTCCTTTTTGTAATTCTGCCAAACATTATATATTTTGAGGTTGTGTTATTAGGTGTCTTCACATTAAAAAAATTATATCTTACTAGGGAATTTCCTTTCATTATTACATATTGACCCTCTTTATTTCTAATGATGCTTTTTTCCTTAAAATCTATTTTGATATTCATATTACTATACCGACTTTCTTTCAGAAATCATTTTTTTCTGTTATGTTTTATTATATTTTATTTCTTTTTAGGGCTGCACCCATGGCATATGGAAGTTCCCAGGCTAGGGATCAAATCAGAACTGGAGCTGCCAGCCTAGGCCATAGCCTCAGCAACTTAGGCTCCAAGCTGCATCTGTGACCTACACCACAGCTCATTGGCAACACTGGATCCTTAAGCCAGTGAGTGAGGCCAGGGATCAAATCCTCATGAATACTAATCAGTTTCATTACCACTGAGCCACAATCAGAACTTCCTTTTCTGTTATATTTTAATTTCATCTCCTTACTTCACACTTTCTCGGTCTGTATATTTTAATGCCTCTTATAAAGAGCATATAACTAGATTTAAAAAAATCCAATTTAAGAACCTCTGGCTAGATTGGCTCATGTACATTTATTGTGACTTCTGTTGTAGTTGTTTCTCTGGGAATGGCTTAATTTCTCCTTCATTTTTGAAGGATAATCCTGCTGGACATAAAATTTTTGGTTGACTGTCTCTTGTATACAATGAGTTTCCCCCTTGCTTCATTCAAGAGTCTCTTCTTGTCTTTTGACAGTTTGGCTACAATATGTCTAAGTATAGATAATATATTATGGCAAGTCTGGAAATCAGATTTTCCTCTCCTTGAAGGAACAACAAGGGTTTGTTTTTGTTTTGTTGTTGTACTTTTGCTATTAGTTTGTTTAGTGACTTTGCTGGACTAATTCCGTAAAAGCCGCATTTCCTGTATATACAGCCAATGATGTCACTGCTGGGTCAGCCTAGAGGCCAACTAATGATTGGTCAGAGATTTCCTTAAATGCTTTGAACAAAATTTTCTAGGTTGTTCCATGCTGATACATGAAGCTCTAGAACATTCTCTTTAACCTTTGTATAGCATTCCATTACATGACTATACCTCCATTTACTCATCCATTTATCTGTTAGTGGACATGGGTCATTTCTAGTTTTTTGATATTACATAGAAAGTGGCATTGAATGTCTTTGTGTGTGTCTCCTCTCAACTCATATGTGGAGTCTTCCACCATGTATGCCTAGATGTGTAATTGCTGGGTGATGGAATGTGTATCCTCAACCATAGGAGATATTGCCAAATTGTTCTCCAAATTATTGTACTCTACTAATAGTCACTTATGTGTCTTTTATCAGTATAGCTTGCTTTTTTGGTTTTATTTTAACTTAGCTTTAAAGCTGACCTTAAAAGCCTTCTCCTTCGAAAGGCCTCCTGTGGTTCTCCTGCCCCACTGTGGAATGCTGTTTATTTCTGTCCTATCATATAAGATTCAATTTTCCTGGAGGATGAGGACCATACTATGGCTTATTCATCAGAGCATCCTACCAAAAAAAAAAAAAAAAAAGTGTCAGACACACAGTAGTTACTAAATTGAATGAGTCACAATTTCAGTGCCTTTCTCCAGATCTGGTCCAGGTCCAGTCCCACAGGGAAGCCTTCAGCCTTCCCTCTTTCTCCCCTGGACATTTCAATGCAGCTATGTTCACCCATAGCTATTGAGCACCTAAGTCTGAAGATACTTGCATTGAGATGCATTAGAGCTAGGGTCAAGGCTGTCTCATGTGGAAATGCTGGCTGAACTCCTCTTCCTGCTGTGAAATGCAAGCTTCCTCATGAGCTGCCAACTCCAGCAAACATCTTTGATTGTGGGGAGACGGTCATTTGAGGTTTGGAAGAATTTAGGTGTTGCTGGGAGGAATTTAACCTTTGCTTAGCTGACTTCCCTTCACAGAAGTACAAAAAGATAGTGAGAAAATGATGTTAAGAGAGACATTCAAACAAGACATTTAAAATCACATCTTTCCTATATAAACAACTGCTTTACTGGCTACAACTCATTCTTAGCTAGTCCTTGAAGCAGTTCCCCAAGGACTGCTCCTGGTCACACCTGGTTCCCATTACTGTATCTACTTAAAAGCAGTAAAACTGCCTTTCTTCAAAAATACTGTGAAGCATGAAAATTCACTCTGACCTGCCCCTAGGTTGTCCAGATGAGCTTGTCTGACAGTTTCATGTGATCAGTTATCCGCAGCCCCTCATGAAGGCACATTCTGTCCAGACAGAAACAAACAATTGGCCTGCCAGTTTAAAATGCCAACAGGCTTCAGCACATACCTTGTTGGGCAGAGCCATCTGCCGTGCACACTTGGTTGGCAGTCTTGTCTCGTGCACCATTTCCTCTATGCAGGTACATTCGCCTTGTCTACATGGATCTGCCTGCAGTTGTCTGGCCCCCTGGATGGACATCCCCCAACCCTCAATCTATAGAAGAGGACAGGGAGAGCTGGGAGCAGTGGCCTTTTGGGGAGAGGGCAGCTCTCATAGAGAGGCTATTCTTCCCTTTCCAATGGAGGGGGAAAGGGAGACCTTTTCCTTTCTTAAAGCCAGGGAGGGGAAACCAAGAGATCCACTCGGTTTTGGGGTTTTTTTTTGGGCCGTACCCGCAGCATATGGAAATTTCTGGGACAGGGATTGAATCTGAGCCCCACAGTTGCAACTTATACCACAATTGTGGCAACTGCTGGATCTGGGGAGGGGACTGAACCTACGTTCTTGCTGCTGCAGAGACACCTTCGATCTTCTTGCACCACACTAGGTAGTCTGAGACCCATTCTTAAAGGACCCATTATCCATGTTTCCTGGATGGTTCAAAAATCATTTGCCTATATTTAAACCTCTTTTTCAGAAAGTTAAAAAAAAAAAAAACCATCTTTAGAGGTGCTTACAAAAGCCTTTTTATATTTTGAAGGGGCCCACGGAGTGAGAGAAGGTGCTTTCTGCTCTGCCCCTGTGTATGTCTGCAGGAGAGAGAATTCGAGAGAGTTGGCAGAGCAGAGAGGGAGCAGAGGCTCTCCTGCTACCGGGCAAGGCCGGGGTTCCTGAGTTTCCCATGGGTTAGTGGCTGCTGGCTAAGGCAGCTGGACTTGAGTCCTTTGCTGTCACCCAATCCTGCCTTCCCCTTTCTCCCTTCCTCCTGTTCCTCCCCTCCCCCAAGCAGGCTGCCTGGTTGAATGAGAAATAACAGCAGCAAACAGCCCTTTGCTTCTTGCAGGGCCCTCTGAAGGGCCCAGACATGCATGCCATGGAGAGCCAGCTCCAGGATGCCTGCCCCACCGAGGGTGCTGAAGGTCCCTTGGCTTAACTAAGTAATCAGCAGAGGCAGCTAACCTGGAGGGAGCTCCAGCCCAAGTTAGGCGTGTGCCCTTTTTCTTCTCCTTTGCCGCCAGCAGTGGATAACATTGGCCTCAGAGGAGGTTGGGGGCGTGTGTGAAGATCAGCTCAGCTCAGATCCCTTCTCCATCTCTTGTAACTGGGGCTATAACTCTGGCCTCTCCTGGGAAAAGGAAGAGAAGAAACAAGCCAATAAGCTGAACTGAGTCTTAAGGAACAGAACCAGATTGTCCTGGGAACGCAAGGAGGTTGAAATGTGTGGTTATAGTTAAGGGAGCCTTTAATCAATGAGAAACAGAATTTGTCACAGGATAGATAGGGTAGAAAATGTGGAACCATTTTTGTGTTTATTTTCTACTGCACTGAGACTCTTCAATAAACTGGTTATATTTGTGAATCCTTTAAGGATCAGTATACAGTTCTATAAATTCACAAGCTCTAGACTTGATAATGGAACTACAAAACATGAGATCATCATGAGGCATCAAGAACAGCTTAAGGCCAAGCTTGAAAGATTAACAAAACATCCAAAAACAGATTTACGTGTGGGAAAATGATTTCCTAACCAGGAAGCATGAGGACAATGAGACAGTTCACAGTGGGAATGCAAACAGAATCATCATCATTCTAAAAAAGGGCTGGGAGTTCCTGTTGTGGCTCGGTGGTTAACAAATCTGACTAGGAACCATAAGGTTGCAGGTTTGATCCCTGGCTTTGCTCTGTGGGTTAAGGATCTGGCATTGCCGTGAGCCATGGTGTAGGTTGCAGACGCGGCTCGGATCCCGAGTTTTTGTGGCTCTGGTGTAGGCTGGTGGCTACAGCTCCGATTAGACCCCTAGCCTGGGAATCTCCATATGCCGCAGGAGCGGCCTAAGAAAATAGCAAAAAGACAAAAATAAATAAATAAATAAAAATAAAATAAAATAAAATAAAAATGGGCTGAAGAGATGCTGCAGGTGGCCAGGGTGGGCTGAATGCTAGCCAGGGTCAGGATGGAGCAGAAACTAAAAGTGAGCAAGGCAGGTGGTGAGGACACAGGGGAACACCCCGCAGAGAAGGAGCAAAGGTGCGGTGAGAGGAGCCTGGGCTTTGCCTCACCTCAATCTCTGCCCCCTTGCCTTTCCTCCTCTCTCCTTACAAACGACACGCTTACAGATCTGTGACTCGTGTGGTCCAGCCTCAGTGGTGTTGGTTCAAGAGAACAAAGTTCGGAAGCCAAACATGATGTCATCAGCATTTGAGTTCTGGCAGTTCCCGTTGTGGCTCAGCAGGTTACAAATCTGACTAGTATCCATGAGGGTGCAGGTTTGATCCCTGGCCTTGCTCACTGGGCTAAGGAACCAGTGTTACCATGAACTGTGGTGTAGGTCGCAGATGTGACTGTGGTGTAGGCTGGCAGCTGCAGCTCCGTTTCCACCCCTAGCCTGGGAACTTCCATATTCCCCAGATGTGGTCCTAAACAGCAAGGGAAAAAGAAGAAGAATTTCAATTCTATCCTTGGATTTCTCAGTCTGGCCTCGCCAGGGCACAGCTCTTTCTCTTCTCCCCATGACTCCCCCTCAGAGCTACCCCAGTGCTTGTCGGATCCTCTTCTTCTTTCCCCTTCACTTCTGATCTTGTCAAAGGCCGAGAGACCAGCTTCCCCAGCAAGGATGTCTTCAAGGGTGGGAAGGAGAGGCGAGGAAGTGGGCTAGCCAGAGTCCCCTCAGCAGGAGAGAGGAGGGGACGGCTTGGAACAATCACTGCTTAGTGATTTTATCCCATCAAACAGGTAGCATGTAGGTTCTTAGCCGCCACATGACCCTGGCAAGGACACTGTGTGACTCAGAGTGAGTGATTTAACTTCTCTGAGCTGCAGGTTCTTTAGATTTGACTAGATGTGATGATTTCTGCTTCATGAGGGTAGCTGTGAGGGTTGACAAGAAGACCCATGAGAAGCACTGGGTCCTCTGGAGCCCAGTGGCTAGGCACCACTCTCTGTGGCCCCTGGGACATGGGTGTGCAGCTGCCTACAGCCCAGAGGTCCTTCGGACCAACCCCCCCGCCACCCCCCCCCGAATGAAGAGCTTCTCCTCAGCCCTTGAATCCAACTTCTCCGAGGCCAGAAATCTGCGCTCACCTGTTCTGGGCTTCCTCTAACTCTCTGTCTGAGGGCTTCTCCTACTTTTCTCAGATGCTGGAGGAAGCCCCATTTCATCTGATTTCCTAGTTGGTTTGACGGGAAACGCCTTGACTGTGTGCCTGTGGTGCCAGGCCTTGCTGTGGGAGCCTCTGGCATTGGCCTTAGAGGTATCCAGGGGAGAGGGGTGGAGGTGGGGGGAGCTGGTTGGGAAATGTTCCCTCCTGAACTTCCAGGCAGAAGGGCTTCCCTGCTCCAGCCGGTGCCCCAACTCTCCAAGCAGGTGCCTTCTCTGGGCCCAGCATCTCTGCCCTTGCTCTGTCCCCTTTGCTGCTCTGATGGGGTCAGGTCCCCTGGGTCCTTCCCTAAGACGGGGTTCCTGAGGCTGGCAGCACCCCCCCAGCCCACCCCACCCCCGTGACACCGCCCTGGGACTGTCTGGAAATGTGGCTTTGGGAATCAAAGGTGGAAATCTGAGGGACTGAAGGCAGGAAGGAAGGAAGGGAGGGAGTAAGTCGGTCACTGCTCTGTCACAGGACGGTGACGGCATATGCTCCTAGACGTCTATCTGTAAGGGGCAAGCGCCTTGCCCCATGTATGCGTAAGCGCTCCATGCAGACGTGTCAGGTGGCGAGTGATCTAATGTGTTGGCTTATTCATTTATGAGCGTCAAAAGGAGGGAAATACCCGCTACACTTGTTTCTTTTTGCTCCACTTGTGCAAGGGCCAACACAACCAGCACAAGGGATGAACACTTGCCTCTCAGGGACTCTGCTCACCAGGATGGATGTTCCAATGCGGGCATGGGCTCACCTCACTGTCTGCGAACAAAGCGGGACTCAACAGGATGGGGAGGCCCAGGGAGTGGGACGTGAGAAGCTGTTTAGCGAATCTGCTACTTAGAGACACAAACAAATAATGGATGTGCTAATTACGAGTGATAACAAGGTTTGACCGTTTTCAACACACGTCAGTCACCTCTTTGGAGGTAGGGTGCCCGTTCTTCCTGGATTTATGGATGTACGGATGAGGTGACCAAGAGCCAGAGAGGTTCAGGAACTTGTGCTAGTTTGCACAGTGGAGCCCAGATTCAAACCCCGGGCTGAGTGTCACTGCCACCCAGGCAGGCTGCCCTTTTCACCACCTTGTGGGTTGCTTCTGGGCGGCCCTCGGCCAGCAAGTGGTAACTCAGTGCGTTACCTTCTCCTGTTAAGCCGAAGGGTGACCTCTCTCAGCACCCACGGGAGGGGGGACCCACCCCAGGTCTCAGGCGGTGTCTTAGGCCCCGGAAGTCATTTTGCTGGTGGGCTGGGGGTGTGGTTGGGGCAGGAGCACTGGCCTTACAGTGGGACGGTCCTGGTTCCAAACCCAGACACATACAAGCTGTGACTTCAGGAAGGTCACCATCTGTGCCTGGGCCTCATTTCCTTCAGCACTGAGTGGGGAGCCGGGGAGCCAGGGAGCGGGGAACACAATAATTACAGTTTCTTCGACTTGCTGCAAGTTTCTCATACTTGCCCAATAAATGTTCTTTTATCTCTGTGGCCCCAGAAACTTCTCAAGGGCACCCAGGAAGAGGCTGTGTGGGGTGAGAAAAGCCCCATGAGGGCGGGCATGAGAAATGCTAAGGGTAGAGGGGGCACCAAGGAAGTAACTCAGAGTCTGCCCCAGCCAGAGGCCCCTTGCACGAGTCTGTTGGTCTTTGCAGTTTTCCAAGTGCTTTGCACACTTAATCTAGGACAGTGGGGACCCCCTTGTGCAGTCGATGGAGCCTAGAGGAGAATGCTAGTGCGCTCCTGCTCCGTGCCCAGCTTGCCCTGGGTACTCTGGCACTTTTTGCACCTTTGTAGAGACCCGATGGGCTCAGTATGATGACACCCATTTGCTGCTGAGCGGACTGGGGCTCAGGAGGGAAATTTGCCCATAGACACCCGGCTATCAGAGGATGGAACTAAGATCGATACCCAGGGGCTCTGATGACAAAATCTGTGCTTTGCTCATCACGAGACCAGTACGAGTGCTCAATGTCCACCTTTCTGGGCATTCAGTCCAGGGCTCTTTCCTTCCCCCACGTTCCCCTTGTTCTGCTCTGAGATGTCAGAGGCTATGAAGCTGGGAGCTGATGGCTGTGCTTTTGCCTTCTCAGGTACATCCCACTTCCAGCGGGCTGTCCCTCGGTGCTGGCTTGGCTTCTTGGGAAAAGAGTGAAGAATCAGAGCCTACATGCTGCTGCTGAGCTCCACAGCCTCCATCTTGCCTCCTCCTGTTTAGACGATGTGGGTCTAGTTCTGGGAAGCCCTTCCACCGGGTAAGTGCTGGCAGGCTGGGCACTGCGCCCTCATCACACCGTAGCTCCTGGCCCACCAGGCCTGCCTAGGAGGCCGAGTGTCCCTCTGGGCCTGGGAGCCCCTTCCTCTGGGGCTCAGGTGTTCTTCCCTTGATGGTTTGGTGGTCCAGGGCTCTTATTTCTGTGGCCTGGGATGCGAGGGTAGATGAGGGGGTGTGAAAGGGTTAACATAATTTTGGCCGTTATTCCTTTTTGGCATCTGCGAGTCAGCTTAATAGGATCTCAGCTTTCCTGTTGCCTCACCAATGAAACAGAAACCAGACCACAAGGGGGTCTGGAGATGGTTAAACGGTGGTGCCTCGGGTGATGCCTCCCGGGAGGGGGGGGGGGGCTGTGGGGCCTCCTCGGAGATCTCATTAGGAAATGCCGGCTAGAAATGCCACACGGGGCTCCCCTGTCACCAAGGTGGGGGAAAGGGCAGGGAACAGGGGGCTCCCCGGAAGGCCTGGCTTCCAGCAGAGGGAAAAGTAGGCAGGTGCAGTGTCCACAGATGTGTGCTGGGGTCCTGGCTCCATCACTTTTACAAAATCTAGGAGTTGTAGCTCGCTGGGGTTCTTGCCTCTTTGGATTCGGTACATAAAAAAGGACTCAGCTTGACACAGAGCATGCCCAGCTCAATAACTGTCAGCCCTACCAAACTTCTGGTTTTTCTCTCTCCTGCTCCCTCACCCCCCCCTAGCCTTTGCAGTTCCTCTTCTCTCTTCCTGAGCACTGGTCCTTCTGTTCATTTCTTGGCCAGATCTTATTTCAGGATCTTAGTCGGAAGGTCACTTCCTCCAGGAAGCCCTCTGAAACTGGGCTGTGAGACCTCGCGGCATCCTGAACTGCCCCCCCTACCCCCAGAGTCTTGTGCCTAGCCCTCCCGCCCCCATCCCACATTCCCCACGGGGCAGGGGTCGGCCGCGGCTCCTTCACCTTGGAGCCCTGGCAGCAGGCCCTGCAGAGGGTCTGCACCATTCACAACCTTGAGAGAGAAAGAGGAGCAGTTGGGGGCGGGGAGAGGAAAGGGTCACTGGTGCTCTGACCCACCGAGGCCCGCAGGGAGCCAAGAGCCAGGGGATTTAGCCAATCCCGAGGTTGGGACTCTCCTGCCAGGATCGCTTTTTTCTCCACTGTGGTTTTCATTATTTTTCATTCCCAGACTATTTTGGAAGCTGGCTGCCATGGGAACTGAGTCTTTGGAAAGCCCCGGCCTCTTTTCCCCTCCTGCCCCCACCTCTCCTTCCATCTCCATTCCCTCTTAATTGGTTTTTAGTTCCCTGGCTTTCAGGCTGGTCTGTTTATTTTGATTGCAACTCAACAGAACAAATCTTTAATGAACCAGCTTGTGGGGAGAGCCATTAGCGGCCGCCTGCCTCCAGGGAGTGGGGGAGGTGCTGGGCCAGGGCCACCGCTAGCTCAGCCGGCAGCCCCAGGAGGAGGTGGTGGCCAGGCTTGGGGTGGCACTCTGTGGTTTGGGCCCAGTCTTCCTTTAGGTATAGTCTGGAGTCGGCACCAAGCTTGTCCTCCCCAAGCTGTCTGCAGCTCAGCCCAGAACACCCTAGGGCTCTTTAATCCACCCTTCACAGGGCTCCCCCAGTCCTCCCAAGGACCCTGAGGGTGTACATTCTACGGATGAGGGGAGTGGGGCTCAGAGATTGAGAGACCCACGTCACCCAGCCAGTAAGCCTGTGCCTTAATGGTCTGGAGCCTTGCCGTCATACCTATGTCTTTTTTCCTTGTATCCCCAGTTTTCCAGGAGGGTCACTCAGCCTTAGGCCAAATTGGCAGCCTATGGTCCAAGCGAGGCAATTCCAGACCTTGGCTTTGCTGGGTCAAGACCTCCTTGTTTTGTGCCTCGGTTTCCCCACCTCTGTGGCTCGAGTGTAGACCCATCTGGTTCTTACACTACTTACAGGGCTGCTTCTTAGACTGGATGAGATCATGTGTACCTGCAAATAGGAGAAGGTTGTATGAAGGTGTGTCACACAATGATGAGTGCAGACTACAGAATAATCCGTGGAGTTTTCTGGCCCTTTGGCCCTGTCCTCAGGGTGACCTCAGGGAATATGGGTCGTTTCCTCTTTCATGTTAACCCTCTTCTGCCAGAGTCAGTCATCTTAGAAGCTGAAACCCACAGAGTTGTTGGGGTAGGAAGCTGCCTCAGGGATCAAGCCCAGCGGCTTTCAAGCAGGTATTAAGAGCACCAGGGTTCTGTGCCTGGGACTCTGAGGACAGTCGGGGTGGGGCCAGCCTTCTCCTCATCCCTGACTTCATTCCAAGGGACTTTGTGTTTATCTGCCCTGCATCATGGAGTCATGTGGTATTTCTTTAGAGATCGAGGCTCCATTTCTGTACTGGTCAGGACTGGCTTCCCAACCTACGTTCATACTGGATGGTAATCCCACTTTTCTTTCCAATGATTGGTTGGAAACAGGCACTTTTGTGCCAATGAGGGGTAGTTGGAAGTCTGATAGAGGCTTGTGGGAAAAGCTTCGTGCTCCTAAAAATGAAGCACAAGAAAAATGGATTCTAGGGGAGTTCCCGCTGTGGCACCTGAGTTAATGATCTGGCTTGTCTCTGTGGCAGTGCCAGTTCAATCCCTGGTCTGGCACAGTGGGTTGCTACAGCTGTGGCATACGTTCAACTCAGATTTAACCCCTGGCCTGGGAACTTCCATATGTCACGGGGTCAGCCAAAAAAGGTGGGGAAAAAGACTTAAAAAAACCTCAGAGTACCCTAGTGGCCTGGTGGTTAAAGAATCTGATGTTGTCACTGCTGTGACTCAGGTCACTGCTGTGGTGTAGGTTCAGTCCCTGGCCCGGGAACTTCTGCATGCTGCGGGCACAGTACCCCCTCCCCCCCCAAAAAAGATGGATTCTCTTCTTTCTTGCCTGGGGGTGGGCCTGGTTGTGATACCCAGTACTGTGATAGCTGTCCTGTATCCTTGAAGAAGTGAGAAAAAGGACAGAGCTAATCCATGGAGAATTAGAGAGTGCCTGACGACACTGGTGGGAAGTTGATCAAACCAGCCCTGGAGTGGTCCTATCTCTGGACTTTATCAGATGATAACTTTCCTTATCGTTTAAGCCTATTTGAATACATTATCTTTTCTTTTTTTTTTGTCTTTTTGCCATTTCTTGGGCCACTCCTGCGGCATATGGAGGTTCCCAGGCTAGGGGTCTAATTGGAGCTGTAGCTGTCAGACTACGCCAGAGCCACAGCAACGCAGGATCCAATCTTTTTGTTTTTGCTTTTCGTTGTTTGTGTGTTCGCTTGCTTTTATTATTTACAGTTAATTGCAAGCTAATTGACATATACTTTGAAAACCTGGCTTGATCCCACATTCCCAAGATGGGGTGACTGAGACTCAAAGGAAGTAGGAATGATTGGGTCAAGGTCATGTCCTGATTAACAGCAGAGGTGATCTGGGATCCCAGGACTTCTGGCTGCTTGTCTAGGACTCTTGCCTGGGATTCACAGCTGGAGATCTGAAGTCCTAGGGTTGTCCCAGCTGACATTACCTCCTGGTCTCTGGAGGATTCAGGCAAGCTAGGGAGGCCCTGCAAGGCTGAGAGAGCTGGGACCAAGTGGGCAGCATAGACTGAGGGCCTCTTCCATGGCTGTTGTGGGCAGTTTTTGAAAAGCACATAGCAGATGCATAATCCATTCCTGTTCCAGGCTATGAGATCATGGAGAGAGGGAGAAAGTGAGGCATTCAGTGTAGCCATGTATATCAGTTAGGACTTACATTTGGCTGTGTAAGATAAACTTTAAACAAGTTAGACAGTTTTTTAACATAATAGGATGTCTAGAGATAGGCAGTCCAGGTTGGTACAGTTGTTCAAAAGAGTCATTAAGAATCAAGACTCCTGCTATCTTCCTGCTCTACCATCCTTGACTTGTAGCTTGTATCCTCAGGATCACAAATGGATGCATGGATCACTTCTAGGCATCATGACTGAGTTCCAGGCTGGAAGAAGTGGGTGGGGAAAAATTTTGTGCTGTTTGGACCAATGTCTTTTTCAAGAAAACAAAACCTTTCCAGAAGCCCCACTATAAAATGCTTTCTACACCTCACTGACCAGAAATGTGTGCATCTTTGGCTAGATTTGAAGGAGGTGAATATTTTTAACAGGGAATTTTACTGCCCCAGACAAACTCAGTATTTTGTTAGAAAGGAGAGAAGAAGAAATGGATATTGGGGGGTAACCAGTCTTCCACAGCAGGATTTGCACAGTCTTACTCAGCAAAGCTGCTGAGCCAGGAATCAAACCCAAAGGGTGTGAGCCCCTCTGAAAGCTCTAAATCTGCTCAGGCCTCAGTTTGCTGCTTCCAGGGTCTCCTCCTTAATCACCTCCCTTACAGATGCCAATGTAATCTTCCCACAGCACCGGCTCTGTCACATTACTTCCTGCCCTGAAATGTCCCTTTGCATAGGATGCAGTCTAAATTCTTGGGCTGAGTATTTAAGGTCCTCTGACCAGGGTGCAAACCATGTGTCTGGGTCAGTTCATTTCCTATCTCCATCCTCTGCTTGCTCTTCCCCCATTTGGGCAGTGCCCCTCAACTTGATCTTGTGGGCCATCTCCTGTCCTTTTCTGCCTGATGGAATCCTACCACCTGTAAGGTCACCTCATCCCCAAAGCTGACTCAGCTGCTCTGGACCTTCCCTGTGGTTCCCTCAGGCAGGATAATTTGATCAAACATTTTTCCTGTGCCAACTACCCCAGAATTTAAGCTCCCTGAGGGGAGAAAATGGACCCCATCTTTATAGACCCAAGTCTTACACATGCAAGATTCTCAATAAACATTCACTTTCCTTCAAAACAATTCATCTTGAAAAACCTCAAGCCAGGGACTCTGGGGGTGTCCTTTGATTATTGATGGATTTCAAAGTGTGGAGGTGGGGATATGCTCTCAGTTATGCTCACAATGATTTAGAAAGTTGGGAAGTTGGAAAGTCTGTGTTCCCTTGAACTGACATTTGATAGGTAGAGATCCTGTCTGTTTTGTCTACCACTGTGTCCTCAGCACACAGTAGGGTACAGGGAACTCATAGGCATTGAACAAATACTGTTGACAATGATACAAGAAAGCCCTTGTGAACAACTCACAGTTGGCTCTAATATGCCTAGTTCCTCCTCCTCTGGGACTTTCCCTGCAGCCTGGAAAAACCTCTTTCATCTCTCAGCTCTCATGGAGGGAGTTGAGGAGCTCAGTGCCCCCATGCCCAAGTTCCTCAGGAGAGATCACCCAGGGCCTCTCTCTCCCTCCAATTCAATTGTCCAGAGTCAGGGTTCAAGGGTTGCTACAACAGTTTGCCAATCAAGAACACAAATGCCCTCTCATGCTTCTGCCCTCCCATCTTCAGCATTTTGAAGGGTCATATGCCCTTGGTCTAGTGATCTGAGAGGCTAGGAAGTCCCACAACTAGGGTGCTCAGCTGCAGTGGGCAGCAGAGAGGTGGGGAGGCTTGATTTGGGGGTAGACAACAAACAGCATGTGCTACTGTTCTGTTTGCTACTTACCTGTGGTGGGGCTTGGAGAGATGAAGGGATTTGCCTAAAGCCCCACAATAGGTAAGTAGTAGAGTTGGGAATCTATCAGATTCTAAAGCCCAGTGACTTCGAGGCTGTCACCTTCATGGTGCAAGACCAAGGTGTGTGCGGCAGTGTGTGTGTGTGTGCAGGTTGGGTGGGGTAGTCAGACCTGGGAACCTCAGTCCTAGGGACCGATGACTATGGATTTCAGACCCAGGCTGTCTGGATTTGTAACTCCATCCTCTTGAAAGTGGAAATTATTGGGGGAGATGGATGGTGTGGCCTGGAAAGAAGAGGCTATAAGCCTTTTTTTTAAGCTCTTAGTTTTAAGTTTAATGTGTGTGTATTATGAGTAGAGTTCAATTAATTTTCATATAGGGAATGTACTTGTGTTCAGTACCCAGATCAAGAAACAGAATATTACCAGTACCCCAGAAGCCTCTTATCTTCTTCCAGCCTTCATGTTCCCTGCTGCTGAGGGTAACCAATATCCTGATCAAAACAGTTTTGGTATTTCCTATAACTGAAACCATATGGTATATACTCTTGTGTGTAAAATCATTGTTCTGTATTATGTCTGAGATTCATCCATGTTGTTATGTGAGTTACAGGTTTATTCATTTCTCATTCATTTTGTAAATATAGTATAATTTATTTATCCATTTTACTGTTGGTGGGTATTCCCAGTTTTTTTTTAGCTAGCATGAATAGTACTACTCTGAGCATTTTGAACATGTGCCCAATTCTGTTGGATCTGTATCTGGGAAGGTATATATTTCGTTTTAGCAGACACTGTCAAACAATTTTAAAAGTTATGCCAATTTACGTTCCCACCATTATATGAGTTCCCGTTGCTCCATAGTCTTCTCAACACTTGGTATTATCGGTGCTTTTCACTTGAGCTATTTCGTCTGGTGGGAGTGTAATTGTATCTCATTTCGGTTTGGTTTCCATTTGCATTTTCTGTTTGACTAATGAGATTGAACACCCTTTAAATGATCATTATTTTACATGGATATATCTTTTAATTTTGAGCAAGGAGGGAGAGAAATGGGAAGAGACCTTCTGAGTACAAAGGTGTATGACTGCTGTATATGGAAATTTTGAGAGGTGCATCTCTGTTACTTGAAGACCAAGCAGAGGGAAATCTGGGAATGAGGGCTACAGCGTTCGTGGAGTCACACCCACAGGAGAGGCAGCGAGATACTGATGTGGGAGAAGATTTAGTATTTACTTGGGGGCTTCTCTCTGCTACATTTTGGGTCAGTGCCTCAATTTCCACCTCCGTCAAAAGGAAAGATGAATAATGCCGACTTGACAGTATTGTTGAGATTTAAATGAGATGGAATGTGGACAGTCTGGTACACGGTACACAGAGATAAATCATCTACATTGTCTGGCCTAATAAGAGACATCCATTATCACTGTAGAATGACTTGGAGTGAGAACCAGAAGTGCTCATCAGTTGTGCAACGACAATACCTGAAGACCTGGTGACTAGTTCAAGACTTCCTTTCTTTGCCTAGAGCCTTGCCTGTTATAACTTGACCCTTGCCTTAAAGAAATTAGCCAGTTTAAATGTGCGTCCTATTCTGATATCCTTCCTGCTCTAAGAACTGAGCCTCACCATGAGGAGTAAAATAAACTACATTCATTTCTCTTAACAAGATGTTATTTAAGAAATGTCATTGTAGGTGTTCCCATTGTGATGCCATGGAAACATATCTGACTAGTATCCATGAGGATGCAGGCTCGATCCCTGGCCTCACTCAGTGGGTTAAGGATCCGACATTGCCGTGAGCTGTGGTGTAGGTCACAGACGTGGCTTGGATCCCATGTTGCTGTGGCTGTGGTGTAGCCAGGCAGCTGTAGCTCTGATTTGACCCCTAGCCTGGGAACTTCCATATGCTGTGGGTGTGGCCCCAAAAAAAAACCACCAAAGGAAAAAAAAAAGAAATGTCAGTGTAGTGTTTTCCCTTGACGTTCTAAATCAACAAAAGTCAGTTTTACTTCTATAAAAACAACTCTCTAATTGACCAGGGGTTTTCCACAATTTAGACTTTATTCATCTAATCTCACCTTTGTTTTGCCCTATGTTGTCATAAAATTTATTTGTCTATAAGGGGAAAAATGGCCATAGAATTGTTGGCAGATGAGCACCAGTAAGTCCATGGCCAAAACCAGCCCTAAGGACCAACACATTTAAGGTCTTGCTTGGTTGGTGACCTTCAGAGGATGAACTTTATCTTGGCTCTCCATCTGAAAGTATTACAGGCTCTGTTTTTCTCCATCCTGATTTTATGTCCCAGAGGGTAGATTTGGGAGGCAAAATGTCCCCAAGCCCCTTCTGCTGAGGACTGCAGCTGGAGGCAGCCACCCTCTGGTTGGCAGCCCAGGACAGGAGGTACAGAAGCAACTCATTTGGGCAACTGTTATTAACTTGCATGGGGTCACCTCAGTCCAAGTCTACTTCTCCACCAGGCTGGAGACCCACTCTTTGTAGGATTTTCATTGTAACCCAAATTCTCATGCCTATTTTACAAAACAACACGGCTCCTCCAAGGACAGTCTGGAATTACAGTGGCTGGGTTGAGGAACTTACAACATGACCCAATGGCCCATCTTAATGGTGCCTTAGACCAGGAATCAACAGACTTTTTCTGTAAAGGGCCAAAGAGTCAATGTTTTAGGCTCAGTGGGACGCACAGTCTCTGTTGCAACTCTTCAGTTTTGCTGCTGGGGTGCAAAAGCAGTGATAGACAGTACATAAACAAATAGGCATGACTGTGTTCCAGCAGAACCTTATTTACAAAAAAAGTCCACGGGCCAGAATTGGCCTGTGGGCTATAGTTTACTGAACCCTGCTCTAGTGTATACTTTACCTGTCAACAACATAATCTTGGCAAAAAACAGTAAAGGTGGGACCCTGGTTGGGAATCAAGACCTCAAGACCTATTTGAAAACTTCCAAATGAATGTAATATAACTATGCCTTTTAAATGGAATTCGAATATGTTCTTGTTTTTGTTTGTTATTGGCTCAGGGGGCATGCTCCTTTGCAGATTTGTTGAAACCTTTCCTTGTTTGTTTTTTTTTTTTTTTTTTTTTTTTGTCTTTTTGCTATTTCTTGGGCCGCTCCCGCGGCATATGGAGGTTCCCAGGCTAGGGGTCGAATCGGAGCTGTAGCCCCCAGCCTACGCCAGAGCCACAGCAACACGGGATCCGAGCCGTGTCTGCAACCTTTCCTTGTTGAAGAACATCAGAACAAGCCATTCGATTTTGTGTTTCCTACCAGAAAGGTCCCAATCTATTGCTCTAGTGATAAGTATCCTCACGTTGCAGAGATGACCACTAAAGAGTTCTGCAAGACAATGCTGCCTACTCAAAATTCCTCTGTCACACCACTCCCAATCTTCAGGCAGAGTAGAAAGATGAATGGACTTTTCAAATTAAACTTAGCCCAGCTTTCAGAAACAACTGAATTTCCCTGGTCCAAAGTCCTGCCCTTGGCCTTCATGACAGTAAGATTAACTCCTTTGAGGGCATATCAACTCTTTCCTCAAAAGCTGGTAACAGACCTCCCCAAGCATCTAGGAATATCATCTCCAATCCTAGACTCTGCCCTGTTAGGAGCAGCAATAGCCAAACACTGCAAGGGATCCATTCAATAGGCCAGTTTTGTTATTAACATCCTCATACTCCGTGCCTGCTCGACCTAGAACTTGGTTTTCTGGAAGACACATTATAGAAAGATTGATAGAAAAAGACGTTATCAGTTACTGCTAACACCTAGGAGAGCAGTAAAGCATCAGGGGTTTGGTTTGGGGATGTAGGCTTCTCAATTAAAGAAACTCAAATCATCCCTGGAAACCGGAAGGCACTCCTGGACAGAAATTTCATAGTGAGGACACTTAAGAACCCCTCAGAAGCAGATCTTCAGAAGGGGATTCTACCCTGAGATCTTCATATTAGCAGATGAAAGCATGAAATAGACATACTTTCAAGTCTTCAGAATAAGATCACCCAGCAGTTCCCGTTGTGGCTCAGCAGTTAACGAAGCTGACAGGTATCTATGAGGACACAGGTTCGATCCCTGGCTTCACTCAGTGGGTTAGGGATCTGGTGTTGCCTTGAGCTGTGGTGTAGGTCACAGACATGGCTTGGATCTGGTGTTGCTGTGGCTGTAGCATAAGCTGGCAGTTGTAGCTGTAGCTCTGATTCGACCCCAGCCTGGGAACTTCCATATGTCCTGAACGCAGCCCTAAAAAAAAAAAAAAAAAAAAAAGGAATAAGATCACCCAGATGCCCAGAGCCACAGATGAACACACTCTCCTTTGTCCAGCACTCTTCCTTTAATTTTTGCCTGTTTCTTTCCACTCTGCTATTTCGTGGTAATGATTTTTTGATAGTGCAGCTGCTGCTCCATAGCATAAGTTTTATTGAGGAAATCTTTTTTTTAATCATTTTCACATTTATTATTGTTATTGTTGTTGTTATTTTTATTATTATCATTATTTTAGTTCTACCCAAAGGAGATGTCAAGAGATTATCCACAGTGTTCCTATTGTGGCTCAGCAGGTTTAAGAGCCCAAGATAGTGTCTGTGAAGATGCGGGTTGGATCCCTGGCCTCACTCAGTGGGTTTAAGGATCCCATGTTGCCACAAGCTGTGACTTAGGTCACAGATGTGGCTCCTGTCTGGTGTTACTGTGGCTGTGGTATAGGCCGGCAGCTGTAGCTCCAATTCGACCCCTAGCCTGGGAACTTCCATATGCTGCAGGTGCAGCCATAAAAAGAAAAAAGGATACTATCCCACTCTATCATTAAGCTTTCCATCCTCAACACAGTCTATGCCCCACTAGGACTATTTTTTCTCCCCCCCCCTTTTTTAGGGCCGCACCCATGGCATATGGAAGTTCCCAGGATAAAGTTCGAATCAGAGCCACAGCTGCTGGGCTACCCCACAGCCACAGCAACACAGGATCCAAGCCGAGTCTGTGACCTTCACCACAGCTCATGGCAATGCCAGATCCTTAACCCACTGAGCAAGGCCAGGGATTGAACCTGCATCCTCTTGGCTACTAGTTGGATATGTTTCCGCTGCACCACAATGGGAAGTCTAAGGACTATTTTTTTGATGTGGAAATCAAGCCTTAACTTTCTAGAAATGTTTAGGTATTTAAGATCACAGCACTCTCTGTGGGACATATCTTAAGGAGCATGCCTCCAGGAACTTATAAAATGAAGTCACATAGGCTATTCTAGAAATTTACCTGTAGGAAGTATTGATTTACTTTTTATTTGCACCATCCAAACGGTGATTTCTATGACAAAGGTTATATCATTGGCAAAGGATGACAGAAATGTGTTAGTAACCTTAGCTGGTGTTATAAATAATATTCCCTAGCTTTTGAGGTTCACTGGACAAATCCAAATTCTTTGGCCCCATGGAAATGGACAATCAGATAGCTTTAGATTTTCTGTTAGCTAGTCAGGGCGTTATTTGTGCCACTGTCCACATTTTGTGTTATCTATTTTGAAACTGAAAGAGAGAGCCACCTTTCTCTCTACGTAAACTCAAATAGACTCTAGGACATGATTTTTAACCTGGGTTCGGTAGCATGGAATTCCACAAAGCCTAAACATCACCCTTTTGTCTTCATGTCCATAGCAGCTGCCAAGTATAGATCCTCCAGAGTCTTGACTGTACAAGTCTTGACTGTGGGTGTACAAGTATGATCACATCGTATGATCCATTGACGCATCACCTGATGAATGGGATAGGGAGGCCAGATCAGCCCAACTCCAAACTGTTGGATCTGGATGATAATGCCACCTAGAATCCTGACAGTGATGGAGAGGCTGCTTTTGTGGCTGATCGTTTGGTTTGGCCAGAGAATGGCCACAAAGGGGATGTCCCAGAGGATAAGAACCAGTACCCACTCCCATCAGTTATGCCCTTATCACCACAGACTGTCTGGATTTCCATAACACTTTGTTCTTCACTCACCACCTCCCCTCGCTTGAATCAGTTTTTGTCTTAAGAAAATAATCGGTCCAGATACTGGTTCCGCTTCTGATACCTACCTCCTACTAGAACAAGGAAAACCATGACCGCACGTCTCCTAATGAGACATCATTTCAGGATCCTCTGTGTGATGTTCCGCCTTGGTGCAGTAGGTCAGAAAGCTCAGTTTGCTTCTAGTCATCACAGGTCACATGTGGGGGAGGAGGCTTTTCACAGGAATTACGAGGGATCTGTTTTAATGTCTTACATATGTACCAATATCTAGTCTAGCATCTTCTGAAAAAAAAAGTAACATTAGGTGTTCTTTTTTTCAAATATTAACATTAGGTTTTTTTTTTTTTTTTCGAAAAAAAATTTCTTTTTTGACAAGAGCCATTTGAATCCTGGAAGAGACCCGGCATGCATGCCTTAATGAGTGAATCCCCTTACTTATTCAACAACCATTTGGGGTGGTTGTTACATACTGGACCCTGTGGCAGGAACAGAGTGGTGGGCGAGGCAGGTATGGTGCCGCCCTTGTGTAGCTCACAGAGGTGGTTCTTGGAAGCATGAGCAGTACTTGGCCTTCCTCATCAGTGCACCCAGCTCTGCCCCATCCATAGCCCATGGCTGGGGAGATGTCCTGAGAATTTTCCAGGGCAAAATAGTTTCTTAGCTATACAACTGCTGCAGTAGGTTTGTGTGCTCAGAATTCCCTTGATATCATAGAACTAAAGAGTCGAAAGGAAACTTGGACATTAGTTATTGACCTATTTAGTATGTACATTATATAAATTATATTTATTTTATAAATTAGTAAACTGAGGTCCAGAGATACTGAGAAATATGTCCAGGATCACAGAGCAGGTGTGCTTGTTTGTGTGTGTGTGTGACAAAGAAGGCGCATAACAATCATAATTTTATTTATTTATTTTTTCTCTTTATGGCCATACCTGTAGCCACACCCAGGGCTAGGGGTAGAATCAGAGCTGCAGCTGCCAGCCTATGCCACCGCCACAGCAATGCCAGATCTGAGCCACATCTGTGACCTAAACCACAGCTCACAGCAATGCTGGATCTTTAGCCCGCTGAACAAGGCCAGGAATCGAACCCACATCCTCATGGACACTATGTTGAGTTCTTAACCCACTGAGCCACAGTGGGAACTCCAAAATCATATATTTTAAGTAAAAGGAGAACCCCAATTGGTTATGAACTCCAAGGCTTTACTTTTAAAAGCAGAAGATTATTCAGTTTGCATATTGAAGCATCAATGTTTCCTCTGTTTTGGAACATCAGGTTTTTTTAAAAAAAACTTGGATTTAAAAAATATCATGTTAATTGTACCAAAACATCCTCCATTCTCTACCTAATGCTCACATTCCTGGCACTGTGGCGTCAATAGAGACAGCATGTTATAGCCCAAAGCTGCTATCTGGGGAGTGAGGGTCAGGGGTGGTAAGACCTTTGAGAGACATCAGGCCTCCTTCCCCCAGCAGACAGGCAGTTCTGAGACAGGAGGGGTCGCCCAGAGACAGAGACCCCTCTGCCCACCTCTCCTGTGTGGAATTAGACTCAGTCCTCCCAGACTCACTGACCCCTGAGTGACCCTTCCAAATCCAGATAATCCTGTAAGGGTCAACCCACCAGCCCATCACTAGCAGGCCCGTCAGAGCCTGAAAACATCCTAGGCTGGGATGGAGGGAAGCCGGGGCCCCTTGAGGCTGTCCCCGCTCCTGGCCAGTAGGGATGGTCTTTTAGGTCTGGTGGGAGTTCCAGCAGAGTTGTCCCAGGCCCCGGAGGCAGGAGGGGCTCGGTTTTTTTCCCAAATTGAGGTTCTTGAAGGAAGAAGGACTTCGCTTAGAACCAGCCTGGGCCAACATTTGCTTTGTTCTTTTGGGATCTGTTCTGCTTTGGAGAGGCTCTCCAAAGGGATGGCTGAAAATGGCACAAGGGCAACACCAGGGACCAGAACCATATGAGGGAGGATAAACCCCAGAGCGTCCGAAGGTGGTTCCCAGACAGGGAAGTCGACTCGAGGGGAGAGCAACAGAGACAAACTTAATCCCTGTCCTCAGAGAGACCTGCCCACTGGGCTTTAGCAAAAGCCTCTGTGCTTTTTCTCAGTTCCTGGAGAATTTAGACAAAATAGCCTTGAGCCGCATGAGGCAGGAGAGCAAAAGGCCCTCCCTGAGCTGGACTGGGGCCTTCATGGGTCTGATGAGTTCTGCGTCTGAGGGAACGGAGCAGGGCTGACAATTGGGAACAGGGCCTGCTCAGGAAGGGAGGCTTCAGAGTGTCTTTGGGCCTGGGAAGAACCTTAGAGATTATTTCATCCAATCCCCTCAATCATCAGGGATGAATGCTGAGGAACAGAGGAGGCAAGACCTACCCATGTCACACAGGATCCATCGCGCTTCAAATGCAGAACTCCTGGGAGTTCCTCTGTGGCTCAGCAGGTTAAGGACCTGGCATTGTCACTGCTGCAGCTTTGGTCACTGCTGCAGCATTGGTTTGATCTCTGGCAGGGGGACCTTTCCATATGCCTCAGGCACAGCCAAAAAGAAAACAAAAACAGAAGCGAAAACAAACAGATGCAGAACTCCTGACTCCCAGTCAAACCCTCCTCCCAGATCCTCAGCCTGAGTTGCAGTTTAGGGTTTGTTGTTTGTTCCTTTATGTGTTTGTTCGTTCGTTCATTCATTCATTTTTTTCGTTCATGTGTTTCTTGAACAGCAGCTTTGTGCCTTACCTTGGTAAGACTGGAAGAGTCAGAGGAAACTCACTTTGTACCTTAGGAACTTAAATTCTAAACATACACGTGCACAAACATGCACACCCACACACACACATGCAAACACACATGTGTGCATAAGAACATGCATACAAATACACACACACAATTAACTGTGTGAGTGAGAGCAGTGTGTAGTCTCTTCCAAAATAACTTACGATCGCAGGAGATCAAACAGAAGGAACAGCATGTGCTGGGGTGGAGGGCCCCTCTAACTCTCAGAGAGCACAGAGAGGGTCTATTTAACGTCTCCCCAGTTCCCCAGGTCCTGTTCTGCACAGTGCCAGAATTGTTGCGATGGAATTGAATTGATTTAAATTGAAATGGAACTTAACTAAGTGTAGCGACAACTAATGACCCAGTGGTGAGTGCATCAAAAAGGCGTGTGGGGAGAAAAAGTGCATCACAAAGGTATAAGAAAGGGAAGAACTTCCTGGGTTGAAGGAACAGCTAAAGGATAATGATATTAAGCCATCACTTATTGACCACCGAGTATGCATCAGACACTGTCATTTAAGTTTATATACATGGTCTCATTTAATCCTCGGGATAAACACATGTGGTGGTGCCATTGTTATCCCCAAATTATAGCTGGGAACACAGGCACAGACAGAATAAGGACCTTCTCCGATTAGTAAATAGCCAAACTGGCATTCAAAGGCAGGCCTTCTAGTTTCAGAGCCCACTTGGCTCTGTGCTATGTGAGAGAGCCTCTCTGTGCTCAAACGGGACAGCACTGTTTGAATCGAAATGAGCATTGCTCTCAAGCGTGCAGGAGGAGAGGCCTGTGGAGGTATAAATTGGGATGCTCTTTTGGAAAAATGATGTGGCAGCATGTGTGGAAAGAGCATTAAGGGCGTGCCTACTCCTTGACCCAGTATTTTCATTTCTAGAAACGAATCCAAAGGAAATAGTCAGAAATGTGCAGTAAGGTGCACCATTGGAAATGACCTAAATGTTCTTCAGTGGGATTGGTTGAATAAACTGTAGCATAATTCTACAGCACAATATTCTGCAAGCCTTAAAAATTAAAAAAGTCCTATTTGCTCCTCTTGGTTTGTGCCTTAGGGGTGCTTTGAAGATATAGGAGAGAAATCTGTGAAAAAGAAAGAGGCCTGGACCCCTCTGTCGGGACAGCAAGAAGCTGGAGCTGGGACCCCTGAGTAGTGCTGGGGGAGGCAGGGAGGCCAGGCAGAGGTGAGGCCGCAGAGGGCGAGTAAGACTCCACATAATCATGACCCCGGGAGGGGCTGCGGCCAGCCGGCAGTCAGCCTGGGCCCTGGCACCGGCTCCAGTCTCTGGGTTTAAAGAGCTTTAAAAGCTTATTAAAAAGGTTCCTTAGACATCAAATGGCTCTTAAAAATCAATATTTTGATGATTTAAGTGCAAGAGAATCAGAAACATATGGATCAAATTGCCCTCAAATTATACACACTTGAAAAAAAAAAAATGTGTTGGTCTTTAGCAAGCCCCGAATATTTGAAAAACGGATAGAAACGTTTTCGCCATCTCCAGACAGAGCTCAGCTAGGTCAGCTCAAAGAGTCCAAAGAGGAGGTAAAATGGGAGTGGGCCAGGGCTCCGAGCGAGACATAAGGAAATTCCTCCAGCTGGAGCCTTCCCAGGTAGGCAGGGCTGCGGGTCAGCTGTGTGCGTGTACCAGCGTATATGCGTGTGTGTGCACATAGACATGTAGGAGCAAGCATGGGTTTACATTCTCCTCTGGGTCTGCCCAGGCCCTCCTGAGTCCACTTCCCATGGCCAGCCTTGTCTCTCTGTGTCCTGGCCCTACTTGTGCATCCAGCACTGTACCCAAACTGAGCTTTGAGGGGTAAGTCCCTTTGGTTCATCTGTCTTGGTTCTGTCTGTCCTTTCTCCCCACGCAGCCTCCTGCAGTCGCTAGCATGCTGCCCATCCCTGGAAGCTTCGAGCTGGGATGGACACAGGCACCACCTAGCTCAGAGGTGATCAAACGTTTCTCAGCGGTGAGCTCCTTCTGCAAATGAAATCTTGGGGATGAAACCCAGTGTATAGCTGATAAAACCAGAGTGACCAGGACCCCAGTTCTTTCCTGTAGAATGCTTGGGCCCTGAGAGCAGAGTTGAAAAACCACAGATCTCATCCCAGATCCTCATTTGATAGGCACACCAGCAGAGCCAGAGGAAAAGCTGTCCACCACACCAGCTGACCTCAATCCAAACCAGTAACTCTTTACTGCCCCTCCCCTTTTCCTCTGCCCCTGCACAAAATCCTGCCTAATGGGACCTTGGTGCCAGTCCCGTGATGATGAAAAGGTTTTGGAGATGACTCTGGCTGTGCGGGGCCTCGCCTGTGCATAATTCATCTCCGGGAGGAGGCAGTGGGGAGCTCCTGCTTTGAAATTTGCTGCTGGATCCTTAAGGAAGAGGAGGCAGGCCACACCTGGAGGTGTAGACAGCGTGGCTGAAGACAGAGTGGCTCCAGAGGAAGCAGGATGGGGGCCAGCTGGTTTCCCACCTCCAGCCTGTGTGGTTTAGACCCTTCATGGTCCCCCCGACTCAGTTGTCCAAGCGAGAGTCCTGAGTGAGAGAACGTTACCTTAGAAGGGACGGAGGTGACTCAACAGGCCCCAGGCCCATCTGTGGGTCACCCCACTTCCTTGGGGTGGAAGTTGGCCCTCCCCACTGGGCCCCCTGAGCCTCCATTTCTCTCCCCTCAAGGAACCTGTCAGGTCCCAGGCCTTGTGATGCCTCCAGAGGACAAGGCACTAGATCTCTGTTCTGGCCCCAAGAATGGGAAGGACTGGTCTTTGTCGGGGATAGGGGCTGGGGGCACACGGGCCCATTAGGCAGGCTCTAGTTGTCCCCCACCCCCACCAGCGTCGCCAAGGAGGCTTGTTAATTATTGCAATGATTTCCACCTGGATGGGCAGGTCTCATGGGCCAGAAATGAGGCTTGGGGTGCTCCCCCCACCCATGTACACTGGGGCTGAGGAGCAGGCAGGGGGAAGGACCAGCAGAAGCAGGAATGAGGGATAGATGGATGGGAAGGGGCAAGGGTACCAAAGAGGAGGGGCTGTCACAGGCATCTGAGGTCAGCTGGGTACAGGCTTGTGGGACTGGGTGGACCAATAGCGGCTGGCCTCTGTGACTTCGCCATCATTAGGAGAGCCCCGTGAGGAAAACTGACCATGTCAGCGGCCATGGTGATTGTTTATAGCCCTGACCTCAGAGCCTTTTGTTTTTTTCTTTTTTTTTTTAATAATTTTTTTAAATTTTCCCACTGTACAGCAAGGGGGTCAGGTTATCCTTACATGTATACATTACAATTACATTTTTCCCCCACCCTTTCTTCTGTTGCAACATGAGTATCTAGACATAGTTCTCAATGCTATTCAGCAGGATCTCCTTGTACATCTATTCTAAGTTGTGTCTGATAAGCCCAAGCTCCCGATCCCTCCCACTCCCTCCCTCCCATCAGGCAGCCACAAGTCTCTTCTCCAAGTCCATGATTTTCTTTTCTGAGGAGATGTTCATTTGTGCTGGATATTAGATTCCAGTTATAAGTGATATCATATGGTATTTGTCTTTGTCTTTCTGGCTCATTTCACTCAGGATGAGATTCTCTAGTTCCATCCATGTTGCTGCAAATGGCATTATGTCATTCTTTTTTATGGCTGAGTAGTATTCCATTGTGTATATATACCACCTCTTCCGAATCCAATCATCTGTCGATGGACATTTGGGTTGTTTCCATGTCCTGGCTATTGTGAATAGTGCTGCAATGAACATGCGGGTGCATGTGTCTCTTTTAAGTAGAGTTTTGTCCGGATAGATGCCCAAGAGTGGGATTGCAGGGTCATATGGAAGTTCTATGGATAGATTTCTAAGGTATCTCCAAACTGTTCTCCATAGTGGCTGTACCAGTTTACATTCCCACCAACAGTGCAGGAGGATTCCCTTTTCTCCACAGCCCCTCCAGCACTTGTTATTTGTGGATTTATTAATGATGGCCATTCTGACTGGTGTGAGGTGATATCTCATGGTAGTTTTGATTTGCATTTCTCTTATAACCAGCAATGTTGAGCATTTTTTCATGTGTTTGTTGGCCATCTGTATATCTTCTTTGGAGAAATGTCTATTCAGGTCTTTTGCCCATTTTTCCATTGATTGATTGGTTTTTTTGCTGTTGGGTTGTATAAGTTGTTTATATATTCTAGAGATGAAGCCCTTGTTGGTTGCATCATTTGAAACTATTTTCTCCCATTCTGTAAGTTGTCTTTTTGTTTTCTTTTGGGTTTCCTTTGCTGTGCAAAAGCTTTTCAGTTTGATGAGGTCCCATGGGTTTATTTTTGCTCTAATTTCGATTGCTTTGGGAGAGTGACCTGAGAAAATATTCATGATGTTGATGTCAGAGAGTGTTTTGCCTATGTTTTCTTCTAGGAGTTTGATGGTGTCCTGTCGTATATTTAAGTCTTTCAGCCCTTTTGAGTTTATTTTTGTGCATGGTGTGAGGGTGTGTTCTAGTTTCATTGCTTTGCATGCAGCTGTCCAGGTTTCCCAGCAATGCTTGCTGAATAGACTTTCTTTTTCCCATTTTATGTTCTTGCCTCCCTTGTCAAAGATTAACTGACCATAGGTGTCAGGGTTTATTTCCGGATTCTCTATTCTGTTCCATTGGTCTGCCTGTCTGTTTTGGTACCAGTACCACACTGTTTTGATGACTGTGGCTTTGTAGTATTTCTTGAAGTCTGGGAGAGTTATGCCTCCTGCTTGGTTTTTGTTTCTCAGGATTGCTTTGGCGATTCTGGGTCTTTTGTGGTTCCATATAAATGTTTGGATTGTTTGTTCTAGTTCTGTGAAAACTGTCATGGGTAATTTGATAGGGATTGCATTGAATCTGTAGATTGCTTTGGGTAGGATGGCCATTTTTCCAATATTGATTTTTCCAATCCAGGAACATGGAATATCTTTCCATTTCTTTACATCTTCTTTGATTTCTTTGATTAAAGTTTTATAGTTCTTGGCATATAGGTCCTTTACCTCCTTGGTCAGGTGTATTCTGAGGTATTTGATTTTGTGAGGTACAATTTTAAAAGGTATCATATTTTTGTATTCCTTCTCTAATGTTTCATTGCTGGTATACAGAAATGCAACTGACTTCTGAATGTTAATCTTATATCCTGCTACTTTGCTGAATTTATTAATCAGTTCAAGTAGTTTTGGGGTTGAGTCCTTAGGGTTTTCTATGTATAGTATCATGTCATCTGCATACAGTGACAGTTTGGTCTCTTCTCTTCCTATATGGATGCCTTTTATTTCTTTTGTTTGTCTAATTGCTGTGGCTAGGACTTCCAAAACTGTGTTGAAGAGCAGTGGTGAGAGTGGGCATCCCTGTCTGTTCCAGATTTGAGTGAGAAGGCTTTCAGTTTTTCCCCATTGAGTATTATATTTGCTGTGGGTTTATCATAAATGGCTTTGATTATATTCAGGAATGTTCCCTCTATACCCACTTTGGCGCGGGTCTTGATCATGAATGGATGTTGAACTTTGTCAAATGTTTTTTCTGCGTCTATTGAGATGATCATATGATTTTTGACTTTTTTTTTTGTTAATGTGGTGTATGATGCTGATTGATTTGCGTATGTTGAACCATCCTTGTGAACCTGGGATGAACCCAACCTGGTCATGGTGTATAATTTTTTTGGTATGTTGTTGGATTCGGTTGGCTAAGATTTTGTTGAGAATTTTTGCATCTATATTCATCAATGATATTGGCCGATAGTTTTCTTTTTTGGTGGTATCTCTGCCTGGTTTTGGAATGACTCAGAGCCTTTTACAGGAGTGCCTGGCTGAAGTTGGGGAGACGAGGTAACAGTTTGCATTGGGGTCTGGGAGGAGAGAGGGACTGAGGAGCAAGCTGGGTCCCAGACCTCGCCTGACCTCTTAGAGTGACTCAGGGAGAGAAGCTGAGGGCTGGTGACAGATCCCCGAGGGCCATGACCCCCTTGTCTGGGACAAGCTAGTGTGCAGCCCATAAAATGCAGAGAGGAAAATGAGAAGGGAAGTAAAGTTCTGGAGTGGAAAATGACTCGCTGCTCAAGGTCCCTATTTCTGGACCTGTGCTTCTCCCCGTCACCTCTGTGCCCAGCCCCTGAAGACTCCACGTGTAGAGAAACAAGAGACTGGAGAGCCAGCTCCCTGGGTTGGACAAGGCAGGCCCTGGGCTAACAGCCCCCAGAGGAAGGGCTGCCCCCCACAGCATCTGGCCCCTGCATCTGAGTGGGCTGAGGTCTGTACCCCCCCACTCCAACAAAGGGAGTCATTCTGAGCCTCTGGCCCCCAGGACTCCCAATGGGCTGCTGAGCCTTGGCTAGGCCCAGGCTGGGGAGAGCCCTACGGTTCTGGAACGTGGCCCCTTACCCACCCTCTGCACTTCCCCACACCCTGCCACCACCATCTAAGGCCCTCCACCCATCCTAATCTCCCGCCCCTTGGGCTTGGTGCAAGTTCCCTCCCTCCCTGTGTGCTCTCTCTCACACATGGATGGGTTGGGAAGACAGGAAGGGGATCTCAGAGGATGCGAAGGTTTGATTTGGCCGAGGGGGAGGGGCGGCTGTGCCTTTAGTTCTCCTTTGTCAGTCGGCTCAGTCCTCCTGCCTCATCCTCTCTGCCTGTGCATGGGTTCAGACAACTCCGGAGCTCCAGGCCAGCACGTTCCTCTCCAGACCCACATCCCTGACAGCGCCCAGCTATGCGGCCCCCACCCCCTGGCTTCCCGCCCCCTCCGCTCAGCTGGGCAGACCAGACAGCGCCCTTGCCCCCATCCCCTCATGTCACTGTGTCACAGGGCTCTCCCACATCCTCCTAAATGTCTTCCACATCTGCCCTCTCACTTCTAACCCCGCAGCCCCAAGTCCAAGCGCTCAGTATTCACCTGGGTGACAGCCACAGACTCCCAATTTGTCCAGTCTCAATTCCACCAGGGCTTTTGCAAATTTCCTGGAGTGTGAGCTTTCTAAAATGCCAAGCTGGGGGGTTCCCGTCATGGCTCAGTGGTTAACGAATCTGACTAGGAACCATGAGGTTTCAGGTTTGATCCCTGGCCGTGCTCAGTGGGTTAAGGATCCGGCGTTGCCGTGAGCTGTGGTGTAGGTTGAAGACGCGGCTCGGATCCCACGTTGCTGTGGCTCTGGCGTAGGCTGGCAGCTACAGCTCCGATTAGACCCCTAGCCTGGGAACCTCCATATGCCACAGGTGCGGCCCTAGAAAAGACAAAAATAAATAAATAATAAATAAATAAATAAATAAAAATTAAAGAAAATAAAATGCCAAGCTGGAAGTTTTCCTGTGGCAAAGCAGATTAAGGGTCCAGTGTTGTCGCTACAGCAGATTGGGTTGCTACTGTGGTGTGACTCCGATCCCTGGCCTTGGAACTTTCATATGCTGCAGGCACAGCCTAAATAGCTAAATAACTAACTGCCTGTGTCCTTTCCCCTTTCGAAGCCTTGGCGGGCTCCCCACTGCCTGCCCAAGAAAGCCCTGGCTCCTTGGGCTGGCAGACTTTGCCCCCAGTGACCATCCCTCCTCCAACCCCTTCCCTCCCAGAACTTTCTGACCCAGGCCCACTTCGGCCCCCCTTCCCTCTGTGCCTTTGCACATGCCATTCCCTGTCCCTGGCACGCCCTTCCTGGTCAGCCTCCTCTCAGCCCACACCTGACTTCCTTGTCCCTGATGTCCCAAGCAGAGCCTTGGCTCCCAGAGCGGCTCCTAGGGTCTGAGCACAATTCACCAGTTTGTTCTTTGATCATCTTTCCAGAATGTCTGGGTGCGCTATGAGGGCAGGTACCGTGTGTGAGACCCCAGCTCAGCGCCTGGTCAGTGTCTGTGGGGCAGTTGAATGAATAAGTGTGTCCAGGTGGAACCCATGGGGCAGCGCCCCCGCCCTCCCTTTGTGCCACGTCCCATAGGGCATAGGCTCCCAGGTACCCTATGCGCCAGGCATCTGGGCCTCAAAGAAGCAGCATGTAGCCCAGCTATGGAATCTGATTTTTTTTTTTTTTTCCAAGTCTGGGCTGTTTTAGATCCAGTCCAGGGCTGGAATGGAGAGGCCCCAGCATCCTTCTCACCTTGTCATTTGGAGGGGAGTTCAATGGAGAAGAGAACATAAGTCTGAGAGGAGGCCTGGAAATTGGGAAGTTCCACCTACCCTAGCTATGTAGCTGCACATTTCCTTATTCATTCCACAAACATTTATTGTGCACCTGCTCTGTGCTCAGCACTATCCCAGGTCCTGGGATATATATGGTGAATAAAACGGACTCGAAGAAGTTCTCATTGTGGCTCAGCAGTGATGAGAACTAGTATCCATGAGGACTCAGGTTTGATCCCTGGCCTCGCTCCATGGGTTAAGGATCCAGTGTTGCCATGAGCTGTGGGGTAGGTCACAGATGCAGCTCAGATCTGGCATTGCTGTGGCTGTGGCGTAGGCTGACAGCTGCAGCTCCGATTAGACCCCTAGCCTGGGAACCTCCATATGCTGCGAGTACAGCCCTAAAAAGCTCAAAAAACCCAAAAACAAAACAAGTGGACTCAAGCCTTTTGCTCCAGGAGGTAAGACACCTCAGATAAACACGAACGGGACCAGCATGTGTCTGAAAAGAAGGAAGCAGAGAGGCAACGCAGAGCAGACCTCTTCAGACGGGTGGTCACACAGGCCCTCGGGGAGGGACAGTGTTTAAGGTGAGGCCTCCAAGGAAGAACGAGCTAGGCCCTCACAGAGCTGAGGAAGGAGGCAGCCTGCGCAATGGCTTGAGGGAGGCCCAGGATCCCTCGTCACACCTCACTTTCCCCATTTGTGGTGGGGAGGCTGCCTCTTCACAGGGCTTGGTGAGGGATCCCAGGAGAAGGGCACGTCCAGTCAGACTCAGCGGCCTTTGGAACCTATTCCCGTGTCAGTGACAAGATGGCTGCCCCCTCCTGTTCTTCCACAGGGAGACACCACCTTCTTTCATCCGCCTTCAAAAGTACACCAGCCTGGGAGCCTTCTCAGTCTGAATTGGATAATCAAACTCTATCAGACCAGATTTCCTAGAAAAGAGTGCTAGGAGCCGCGATAGAAATGGATAGAAGAGACCGCTGACAGGAAAATGAGAGACCAGGTCTTCCTGACAGGAACCCCTTGAGGTCACCCCAGTGCCTGGCACAGTGTCTGGAACAGAGCAGGGGCTCCATGTAGGTTTGCTGAGTGAATCGACAAACATTCCCCTCAGCCTCACTCGCAGAATGGAGACTTCTGGGCAATGAGAGTTTTCTGGGGTCCCCACTCCCTACCCTGCCCCCTTTCTTCCTTCAGTTCTTCTTTCCAGTCGTTCCCCACTTTTCCTGTACTAGTTTCCCGGGACTTTCAGTGGTGCTAGTGTTCCCAGTTTCCCAGCAGACCTCTGGCTGGGCCAGCAGGATTGTGTGCATGTGTGCGGGCACGCGGGCTGTGAGGGGGCTGGAGACAAAGGCCCTGGAGTGAGATTCAGGGCACAGCTGAACTGCCCTGAACTTTCCTTTTTGTTTTCAAGGAAATGCATAATCCAAGAACCACCCACGGCCCTGGCGGCCCTGCTAAGCAGGGCTGGAATGTGCTGCCTTTCCCGTTAGTAATTGTTTTTTCGGGTTAGCCTGTAACCCTTCCCCTGCCATTCTCTGTCACTGGGGTGAGGCACTCCCTTGGGGACATCAGCAGGGCGGACATCAGCAGGGCTGCCTTCTTCAAGGTTTCCCCAGCTCCCCCCACCCCCAGGGCGTGGCCAGTGGGGTTGAGGGCCTGCCCTTGGCATTGCATCATGGACCATCTGCCTGCACAATGATTCCTTCTTGCTGCTGTCTGCCTCTGCTCCTGCCAGAGGTGCTGGGGGCTGCCAAGGACTCAGGGACCCCGGAAGGCTGCTTGGTCTTGCCTGGGGTCTGCTGGCCTCTGTTATAGTGGCTGTGTGTCTGACTGTGGCCATGGCCGTGATCGTGAATCATGTCAGTACGAAACTGTGCAGCAGTATGAATTCGTGTGGGTGGCTGTGATCTGGGCCACCAAGGGCCCACTTGTGGCCTCAGTGTGTGTGTGCGTGTGTGCGTGCGTGCGTGCGTGTGTGTCCTGGGAGGGAAAAGAAACTGAGCTGACTCAGCACTTCTCTTTCCCACCCACCCACCCAGCCAGTGAGCGCCTGAGCCTTTCCCCAAGCAGGAGGCTACTCCTGGGCCTCTGGTGTTTCTGTCTTTGGCTGCCCCACCCCCACCAAACGGTCTTTGTCTTTGATCCTTAGGGACTCTAGAGGTCAGAGGTTTGCACTATTTCCTGACCCTCCCAGCCAGGCCCTGTGTTCTCTGGTCTTGGCAGAATAGTCTGGAGCCCTCTGGCTGAGTTCCCTGAAGTGGCTGTAACTCAAGGCCGGTTTCTGCTCTGATGGAGGCAGCCTCTGCAGAAGAAGACACACTGGGGTGTCCCTGGCTGTACCTCCACCCCTCTCCCCACAGTGACCACAGCTGCCTCATCCTCAGACAGGCCTGACGTTGAGTTCTGGTTCTTCGAGGGAGTGCTGCCGCCCCAGACAGGGAGTGGGCACCTGCGTGCACTGGTTTCCACCACCTCCAGGAAGTCTGCACCTCCCAAAGCAGGAGCTCAGGATCACAGAGGGGCCAGGAAGTCAGGGGGTACAGAGAGCTGGGGTCTCTGGTTGCAGCCTGGGGCGGAGGCCTGCCTGTGCCCTGAGCAGCTGGTAGGAGAGGCAGTGCCAGGGCTGGGTCCAGTGTGGCCACTGAACATTTGGTGCAAATCAGAGGCTTTTTCCAGCCAGGAGAGGAATGCTGCCGAGCGGGGTTTGGGAACGGGCCTGGCAGGGCAAACACTGCCCTAATTGAGGCCCTTCTAGACTTTTAATTACAAGCACTGTTTTCCCAAGCTTCCTAAATTGACCGTGGAGACCTGCTGGTCTTATTGCCCATGCCAGGGACAGGGGGGAAAATATAGTGTTGTTAAAGCTTTTTCAGCAAGGTTTATTTTCGCCGTATTTTGAGGTGGAAGAGCTCACACAAGTGGAAGCTGGAGCCCTTTTTCTCATAAGGCCTCCTGCAGACACAGAGACCAACGCCCACAGGTGTGGGCAGACACTCACTTGGATAGACCACCAAACACAGAGACACCTGGAGAGAAAGACAGCGGTACAGACAGACGCGGTCACGGACGCGGCTGCAGATGCTGGAAACACCAGACTGGAAATCCAGCCCAAGGACCCAGAGCGTTTTAGAAACAAAAACATTGTTCCTGGCTCCGCCTGATCCACATCTCCACCTCCGTCTCCTCCCCACTCTGCAGGCCGGCCGGCCGGGTCTGGGCCTGCTTTGGAACCCCTGGCCCCTTCGCGAGGCCTGTTTACAAGGACAGACTGCAACCCCCCCAGCTGGGCGTTCCTCATGCCAGAGAAGCTTTGTGCTGCTCTTGTCCTGGTCCCCAGGGGATGCGACTGTCTGGGAAGGAAGCCATGCTCTTGTCTGTGGAAAAG
Organism: Sus scrofa; assembly: GCF_054392235.1. Taxonomy (NCBI): domain Eukaryota; kingdom Metazoa; phylum Chordata; class Mammalia; order Artiodactyla; family Suidae; genus Sus; species Sus scrofa. The sequence continues at coordinate 109,656,129 of NC_139385.1, read as the reverse complement.
AGGAAACACGATCGGCACCCAGGTGAAACCTTGGGGCACCTTCCAAGAGAAACGTCCACAGGGTTCTGGAGGTCCAGGTTATAGACGCAGAAAACAAGGAACCGCAGGACACCGGAGTGCTGAGCTCTGCTTTTTTTTTTTTTGTCTTTTCTAGGGCCACGGCATATGGAGGTTCCCAGGCTAGGGGTCCCATCGGAGCTGTAGCCGCCGGCCGACGCCAGAGCCACGGCAACTCGGGGTCCGAGCCACATCTACGACCTACACCACAGCTCACAGCAGCACCGGATCCTTAACCCACGAGTGAGGCCAGGGATCAAACCTGAAACCTCATGGTTTCTGGTCAGACTCGTTAACCACTGCACCATGACGGGAACTCCCGAGCTCTGCTTTTGTACAAGCATCACCTGGACTGCAGGACTCCCTTCAGGCAATGAAATCCCTGTGGCTAGGGCCCAGGAGTCTGCATTTTATACCACTGCTCACCCTTGTAGCCTGAACACCGGAAGTGCTCAGTACACATTTGCAGAGTCGGTAAATGGTTAATGCTGGGCTCTGGAGCCCCTGACGGCTGTGAAGGACAGAGTAGGGTCCCCCCCGACATGGGTGACCTGAGAGGGACGCTCCCAAGAGCCCTCCCACCCTTCTCTCCTCTTTCCCTGTCCCTCTTGCTCCATGCCTGTGGGTCTGGACACCCACGCAGACTCTAGAATCCCTTCCCAGTGTTCAGCTACCAGCCCAGGAAAGGCGCGTGGTAGAAATGGTCAGGGCGGGGAGGTTGGGGGGGGGAGGTCCCTGAGAGGGAGGGAGGCCAGAGACAACTGTCCCCCACCAGTCATTTTCCCAGGGGCCCCTTTGGGTCTGGGCAGTGCCGGGACACAGGGCAGGAGGCCAGAGGCCAAGAGCAGAGGAAGGTCCTTTAACCAGGGCTTGGGCAGGGTGAGCCTCGGTGGCCGTTACAGGCCGTTGCTATCGTCCCTTATCTGGGGCTCCTGGCTCTTACACCACGTCCCCAACCACCCCTGGAGTCGGGGGCCCCTGCCGCTCCCTCCCCAAACAGACCGTTACTGGGTTTCCGTTGTTTGGGGAGGGGGTGAGGAGCTGTCTGCTTAATTAATCATTTTAGGCCACCCTGGGAAACTCATTAAGCCACCTCTCAGGGCTTGGATCAGGAACGCTGCTCTCAAAAGTTGGAACTTTCTGGTCTCCCCCATTGGAGTCCATTTTCTCTTCCACTTGTGTGCACACTTATGTGTGAGAGTGTGCCTGTGTGTGTGTGCGTGTGAGAGAGAGAGAGTGCGCCAGTGGGCCCCTGTGTCCACGACTGCGTGTGTGTGTTTGTGTTTCCTAGATTCTGCAAGGAACTTCCCCTGATTCTTCTTAATTACCAGCCTAGAAGAAATTCAAGATGCTTAGAGCAAAGGTCAAACTCCACCTGTTTTCCCTGCACTTCATTTTCTGGCAGTTCCCACAATAGTACAGATAAGTAAAAGATTAAGGCAATCTTTTCTAATTAAAGTAATTAAAAAACAGCGATGATTGCACCTTTCATCTGAAAGGGAAAATATTTACTCATCCAAACTGCAGGCCCTTAAAAGCATTCAGAAGGTCTATTTTGACAAACAGATCCTCCTCCCCTCCCCCAGTCCATTCTCCCTCCTCCGGGACACACACACACAAAGGCAGGTTTATTTAACCAGAGGCGGCTTGACAGGGGCGCCCTGAGAGCTAGGCAGGAGGATGGGAGCCTGCGACAGGTTTTGAGCAAGTGGACTCTCCAGCCCATCCGTGCCGGGCCTTGTGGGGATTTCAAGGCCTGCAGGGATTTTGATTTGATCAATTGACGTTTGACTGTTGTTCCTTCTCCTACCCTCAGGGCCATCCGTCCAAGGGCCCCCTGCCTCCCTCTGACAGCTCCACTCTCTTTTATTATTATCATTTTAAAGAATTTATTTATTTTAGGGCTGGCTGCACCCATGGCACATGGATGTTCCCAGACTAGGGGTCGAATCGGAGCTATAGCTGCTGGCCTCAGCACAGCCACAGCCACGCCAGACCTACACGACAGCCCACAGCAATGCCAGATTCTTGACCCACTGAGCGGGGCCAGGGATCCAACCCGCATCCTCATGGCTACTAGTTGCATTCATTACCGCTGAGCCATATTGGGAACTCGCATGGTCCACTTTCTTTTGGCCTCTTCCCTCTGACTTGGTTGGCATGGAGAGCTCAAAACGGAAGGCTGGATATAGGCTGTCCGGCTGCCCGCCTTCCCTTCCTTTTAACCAGCACCCACGTATTAAGTTGCTGGTGTGCTTGACATCAACGCTGAAGGGGCGCTGTGGGGGCACGGGCATGACCCTGCCTTCAGGAAGCACCATCTAAGGACCTTTTAAGCCGACTCATTTTATCTTCCTTGGGAGAAACCAGAGTGCAGGCTGTGGGATTGCACTCTGAAGTTTTTGAGGCAAGTCATATCCCCCAGTTTCCTGGTGAGTAGGGTTTGATCTCACAAATCACGACTTTTCCTTAACTAGGGAGTGATTCCTGTGACATGGAACAGTAGGGACAGAGCCCCTGACATCCCAGGACTGGGACTCTAGGGATGAGTCTTGGCTGGGGGAGGTATCAAGGGATAGAAGTATGGGGTGCCCAGTCCCGTGACCCGGGGGTGACCTGCTCTCTGCCCCATCCACCCTCCTCCACATCCCCACCACCAGGAGATGGGACAGCCTTTGGAGCTGGTGCACCTAGAGTTTAAAGCAGCCCTCATGGGATAACCCCACTCAGAGGCTCTTCCCCCGTCCTCAGAAGATGACATGAAGGAAAGTTCTGGGAACTAGCTGCAGGAACATCCGGGCCCAGCTGTCCCCTGAGAAGGGCCTGGTGGCCTCTGCTGTCCAAACAGGGCTAGAGCGTGTCCTCAGCATGACCCTCAGCCCTCAGCTGTCCTCCCTGCAGGGCGGTGGCCTCAAAGAGCCAGCGTGGGCAGATCCGTTTCTGCAGGGAGCCTGCTGTCCAGGAGGGCTGGGGGAGGCAGTGGGATGGCGCCTGGGCACGCATACACATGTGCGTGCTGTGGGTCCAGACTGTGTGTAGATGGTCTTCTTTGTACCTGGAATATCTCGTCAGAAACTAGGTCCAAGCTTGCAGGGTTCCCCCTGTCCTACACAACCATCTTCGGACTCTGTACTGTGGCAAAACCACCTCAGAGCCTCCCTCTTTTCTGGTCTTGCCCCTCCAGTCACTACTTGGAGTGACAGCTCTCATTGTACCACTTCACTGCCTGGTCACTCGTTGTGGCTCCCGGGGAAACAGATACAGCGGCAAACCGAAAGCATAGGGTCCCCCATGGCTCACCTCACATCTCAGGGGGATGGGTGCAGGCCTGACCCCAGTTGGACTCTCTCTGCTGGTCCCAAACACCCAGGGAGCCCGTGAGATGCTGTGAAAGCCTTCTCAGGAGTTCTATTGACCTACACGTGTCCACCACACAACAGTGGGGACAGTTGCAGGGATCCTAGGTGCCTCAAAGCCCATACCCAGGGCCCAGGTTGAAAACTTTTGTTGCTCCCACAGGCCCAGCTGCTGGGCTTGTCTCCAGGCTACCCACACCCTGTCCCCCTTCCAACCTTAGTCCCAGGAAGTCATTGTGTCTGCCCATTGGCCCAAAGCCTGAGCCGGGCAGGTGGCCCTCAGTGGCCAGGCTCCTTCAGGTGGATTCAGTGAATTGTGTTTGACTAACTTATATACATTTGGCGATTAACTTGCTCAGTGGAAACAGTCCCTGGGGGACTGGAATTCTTGTTGTAAAAATAAAGTTTCCCTGTAGACCTAGTTTTTCTAATCTTGCTTTCTCTGCATTCTGGTTTTTTTTTTTTTTTTTTTTTTTTCTTTTTCTTTTGTCTTTCTAGAATCCCAACCCCCTTTTATCTTCTTCCTTTCCTCCCACTGAGACCCAAACAAACTCTCAGGCCATGTTCTTAAAGAGACAGCGCATGCTTATTGCCAGCTGGACGCTCAGTCCTCCTCCCTTTGTAAGAGACCCAGGGCGCCATGCGCTGGGGGCCTCAAGGATCACTATGGGACACTCACAGGACGAAGCGGACTTTAAGAAGCTTACAAAAGAATTGCCCTGGGAGGCACCCCTCCTTTCCCACACCTCGATAGAAGATGCAGACCAGGAGGGGGTGGTTTGGAGTTTCACTGGAGCAGAGGTCTCCCTGTGGGGCCCTGGTGAGGTTTGACCAGGAGACTATGATTTTCTTTTGTCTATATGATCTGAAAAGGATTCCTTCAAACATGGTTTAATGCAGACAGAGGGACAAATCTAGTTCGCACACAACTTGCTCCCTTGTGACTGGAGGAGGCACTGGTCTTCAGTGGCGTAGTTAGTATATCGCTAGGTTGGAGCGCTGGAGTCACTGCGGGCTGTGTGGCGAGTGTGGGCTTGTGTGTGCGTACGGGTGTGCGGGTGTCTGCATGGTGCCAGCTCGTTGCCTTGAGGGTCTCTGCCTTGAGGAGAGGTCTCCTCAGCACGTGGACAAGCTAAGGACACTCGTCACCTCCTCCCCGAGTTGTCTGGACTGAAGAGATGGCAATTCTTGGAGGAGGGGGACGTGACATTTCTGTCCTTCTAGCGGCCCGGCCTACGGAGCGAGGTGTTTGCTCCAGTGGCATCTGCTCGTATAACACACGCTCCCTGGACGGGCTGAGTTGCCAGTCCCACGTCTGAGTAGCAGGCCCAGAGAGGTGGCCGTAGTCCTGCAGGGCCCCCTGTACCCTTCCCTTGTCCCCTGCTTCCAGAACTGGCCTCCACCCGGCACGGGCACTGCCATCAAGTGCCCTGACACTCCTATGCCATAGATGTCTGTGGAACCAGCAAGACCTAACGAAGGGGGCTTTCCCCTTTAAGAGCGCACATTCCTCAGCGGACAGTTGCCCCCAGGGCTCTCTCCCACTCCCACTTGGAAGCCAGGCAGAAAAATTGCCTGATGGGTAGGATTATGGGATTAGTCAACTTTCCCAAAACAGGCCCAGAGGCTCTGGGTCCGAAATGAGTTTTGGTCTGAGCCTTTCCCTGTGATTAGTGACAGATGTGTCAGGCCCACCCTCCTCCCTCTCCCAGCCTTGCCTCTTCTCTGAGTGCTAGGAACTCACGGTTACCATAATAAAACAGGCCCCAGAAATATGGGGGAAGGCATGTTTCAGTGAAAACAAGCCTCATCATGCAGTGGCCCGGGGCCCAAGGAGAAAGGTATTTCCGATTGGACCAAGGGTCTGGCTTTGCCAGCTCCTCCCCATCCTCACCAGAGAGCAGCCCCTCTGAGGCCACCCTGTACGAGAGGGGCTGAGGGGGCCCATTAGGCCTGGAATCTGTCTCAGATTCCTGTCCGAACTCCCTGTGCCATCTCTTTCTGGCCCCCAGCTCCCAGGGTCCCCCTACACTCTAGGACAGCTAGGTCCCCTGGCCCTTCTGGATCCGGGCCTGCCTGCAGACTCAGTCGCTTTGTGAGCTGGCCTGTCCCAGTTCCAGAACTGGTGTCTCCCTGGAAACCAGCTCCTCAAGACCACTCAGTTGAGGCCATCATGCTGGGACCCTCAGACTCCTGAAGATGTCTCTGCAGGACAGATCTAAGCCAGGGAGGAATGCCTCTTAATGCCCTGCTTGGACTGAGAGAGTATTAAGTTCCTTGCAAAGAAACCATATGCTCACAGCGGGTGTCCCTGTAGGGGGCGCTCTCCTTGGGGCTTTTTTCTTTCTATAAAGGCTGACGGTGAGGCAGTAGAATTTGTTCCTTCCCAGGATGCCTGTGATCTCTAGAGCTAGCAGAGCCTTCGTTTTAGCTCTTTGCCTCCCCCACATCTCCTGGTGGAGCTGGCCTGGTAGTCTGTCTGGAAATGAGGTTCTGTTGCCATGTGACAGCCACTGGGGCTGCCTGAACTTGGCTCCTCTGGGCTGCTATATCCCAGGCCACACCCAGAATCCGGAGTTCCAAGCCCAGGCCAGATCCCAGCGCACAACAGGACCAAGGGCTGAGTTCAGGCAGAGCCCAGAGCTCTGGTGATGCCAGCTTCGGACCAGGCTGGAACTGAGGTCAAGGCTGAGCGCTGTCTCTCTCAAGGGAAGGGCTGGTCCTTCTTTCAGGAGTGTGATATAACCTGGGAAGTAGGTAGTTCTTTTGAGTAAAAGAAGTAAGATTCATTAAATATTAAAGCTGGACAGAAATGTACAGGTCTCCTAATTTTAGCTGGCATCAGAATCACCTGGAAGGCTTGTTAAAACAGATTTCTGGGTTCTGGGTTTAGGAGGGGATTTGCATTTCTTTCTTTTCCTTCCTTCCTTCCTTCCTTCCTTCCTTCCTTCCTCCCTTCCTTCCTTCCTTCCTTCTTTCCTTCCTCTCTCTCTCTCTCTTTTTGGTCTTTTTGGGATCGCAGTTGCAACATATGGAAGTTCCCAGGCTAGGGGTCGAATCAGAGCTATAGCTGCCAGTCCACATTGCAGCTCACAGCAATGCCGGATCTCCAACCCACTGAGCAAGGCCAGGTACAAATCCGCATCCTCATACATAGTAGTCGGGTTTGTTACATCTGAGCCACCGCAGGGACTCCCAGGCTTTGTATTTCTAACAAGTTCTCAAATGATAATGGTGCTAAAGGGAACACACTTTGAGAAGCATGGCACTAGCCCTCCTCTCCCATTTCACAGATGTAGACACCAAGACCTGGTGGGAAGAAGCCTCTTGAGCAAGGTCAGCAGCGGGGCTGACAGTGCAGCTGGGAGGGCAGGACTCCCATCTCCCTGCCAAGGGACATTCTGCTGCCCAGCCCTGCCTCATGTCCTTAAGCCCAGGGTCACCCAGCTGGTAGCCAGCCCTCCTTGCTGCCTATCACGGCCCATTGAATGCAGTTTAGCTCTGGCTATGACTTAGGAAATGGGTTCGTAGCACCCAGTTGGCACTGGGAATGGAAGTGGCATGTTTTGGCACATCCTGGCCTCCTGGCTGAAAACTGTTTCTTTGGACGATTCAGAACACGACTTCGGCTGAACCACAAAATCAGACGGAAACCTTTATCTTGGGCGGCACACTCTTGGTTTCCTCCCATGCCCTTGCAGACTTGCGGAGTGGGGCCGCGTTGGACAGGGTGCATCTGGGAAAGATTCCAGGGGTCCTGGAGCGATCAGACAAGGGTGTCAGGAACGAGCCTTCTGGGTTGCCCTTTGTGCCGATCATGGGGTGGCAGTGGAGGTGTTCAGAGGGGACTCAAGCTCTTTCATTGGGGACGCTGGGGCATCTGGGGTCCCTTGAGGTGAGGTTGGGGTGTTTCCTGCAATTGGCCGTGAGACTTAGTATCTGCTGGGCCATCTTCCGCTACCCCGGAGATCACTGTCTCCACTAATCTCCTCATCCTCCTGCAGCCAGGAAGGCTCCCCTCAGCCATCCCCACTCCAGCACAGCAAAGGGCCCTGGGTGCTGGCACCACCTGGTCCCCCTCTAGTCCCTGCCCCTCTGGGTGTTCCTGGCAGGTAAGTCAGTCTCATAACCCTCCTTGACATTTAAGCTTCTCCCCAAACAAAACCCAAACCTCAGCCTCCCCCAGTGGCTCTGAGAGGAGCAGGCCCACCCCAGCCACAGCTGGTCACGGTCAGCTACCATGTTAAGTGGTGCTTGGGGGCTCTGTGTGGGGTGTCAGCCTCCCTCCCTGAGCCACCCTCCCTCCCCCCTATAGCAGCAGTGCCCACTCTCAAACCCTCTAGGATTCTACCTGGAGCCCACTGCGTCCCTGCAAACGCTGGCAGGACTTGTTCCTAGAGCCTCATCTTTTATAGTCCTATATCTTATTCTGTTCCTAAATGGTTTGAGTTTGTCAATCTCATCTCTTAGGTTGCATGTTGTAAACTTTCTTGGGGTGGGAACTGCCCATCACAGGCCCCCTTCACCACCGGCTCTGTTCCTATGACACACCTGGGGCCCGGGTTGGGGCTGAGGAGTGATATTGACACGTGGCGAATGGCCCTTGTTCCGGGGTATATGCATGAGGGCTGGTGGGTGGGGATACTGACCTTTCTTTATGAGTCTTTATTTGCCTCAGCAGCCACCTTAGGATGCTGCCCTGCACACACCCTGGGGATGGGTGCTCGGGCAGAGGGCTGGGAGGCTGGAGGGTGACGTGTCCCTTTGGGAAGTGCCTTCTCGCACTCTGCCCACTGTGGATTCCAGCAAAGGGGGTGGCTGGCGGGCATCTCGAAGCAAACAGTCAGATCCCCAATGGGTTTCTCCATCCTGGCTCCAGTCCCACTTTTTAATATAGAAGCACAGCAAAGAAAATGAGCCCACCGGGGGCTGAGCCAAGAGTAGAGGAAGTCAGCGAGTCCAGGGAGGTGAACGTCAGGCAAGAGCGTGAAGGAGTCTGCATTGTTTCCAAACTGGCCAATTGCTTCCATATTCGTAGAGATTGGTCAAGACAACGTGGTGTGGAAGTGGGATTATAATGAGAGAGAAGAGAAGAAATAGCAAAACACAGTGTAAACCTGGGCAGGCGACCCTGTCCGTTAATTCCCCTGGGAGGCCAGTGGCTTGCGGAGGCAAGGACACCCCTGTGCTCCTGTCCCGGTCCCTCCAGAGTCTGCTGGTCCAGCCCACCTGCCTCTACCTCCACCTGGGCAGCTTGGAGGTTCAGACTGTGAGCAGGTTCTTCGCGCTGGGCTGGGCCCTCACCACACCCCATTTCCTGGGGACCTTAGGAATCAGGGAGGGCTTCTTGAGTGTGGAGGCTGCTGCTGTGAGGTTGGGGAAGGAGGGATGGGGAATGAGGGCTGGCCCTCCCGGAAGAAGACAGACGTGAGAGGAAGGGAAATGGCTTAGCAGTTCTTGTCCTGTAACCGCCCCCTGCCCCAGTAACCCCCCTCCTCTCATCATGCTTTGGGGGAAGAGCTCAGACTGCAGGGCTGGTTGGGAATGATAATCACGCTGGTTTGCCAATGCGTGCCGTACCCAGAGGGCTCGTGCTTCACACAAGTTATTTAATCACCCAACACCCTCCCAAGGTGGGACTCGATCCCCTTCTGCAGAAGAGGAAACCTTCTCAGGCCAAGGAGCTTGCTCAAGGTCTTAACCAGCAGAGCCAGGGCCTGATGGCAAAGCCTTGCTCTCCAGTCCCCTGTCAGCCCACTCGTCCATGACTCTCTGGTGGGTTCTGCCTGCTCAGTAAATGCTCGTCCAGGGCCGGCTGGAGCTGGGGACTATTGCGGGGCCTTGTTCGTTCTCTCCCGGGCTGGGTGGGATGGAGCAGCCCGGCTCTGAAGGCTGTCCTGGCTGCCTTTAGAGGCTGTGCTGCTCCCACAGAGCCCATCCCACACGCTAATCATCTGGGCAGGCCTGACTCCTCACCGGAGGTGTGAACATGCCTGGGTGTTGGGACCGGAATGAGGTACTTTCATGGACAAGTTGGAATTCGCTTGTGAGCAGTAAATTGCCCCAGTCCCTGGGGCCATTTTCCATCATAAATCTGAATGATTGGACTCTGCGCAGCCCCAGTGCTGGAGCCCTTTCCAGGGCAACAGGGAGGCTGGTGGAAGCGCTAACAGGGCTGGGCCTGCAGGGAGCTGAAGCCTGGCCCCCCACTGGGGTGTGGGGAAGCAGCAGCTCTGGCCCACCTCCTGCTCTCCAACCCCCACATGCTTGGCGCCCGCCGAGTGCCCTGTCTTCCTCCTTGTGAGAGTGTTCTGGGCTTCCAGAGCACGCTTTCCTGACTATCCTCTGGCCATGGAGCTGGCTGATTCCCAGCTCCTTCTGACTCCTGATGCTCCTGCCTCCCGCCAGGTTCTAGTCAAGGGTCTCCCTCCTGGGGGTGTCATCTGTACCCACAGCTCCAGAAATCATGCTGCACGTATGACCTCAGAGGTGCAGCTCCAGCCTAAGATGCTGCTGATCCCATTGCACCACAGCAGGAGCTCCTCCGTAGCATTTTTGTTGACACTTCTGGCAGCACTTACCGGATTTGCCTGGTAACGGAGTTGGAATTCTTTGGTGGCAGTTGGGTGATTGTCAGAAACCCGGTGGGGCAAACAAGGGGATTTTTATCACAAGCCTCTGATGGGTTTCTAGTACCCAAGGGTGGAAATGCTACAGCACCTTAGGGAGTACTGGCATTAGCAGCTAGAGACATTTCATGGGCCACATTCTCGCCAAGAACAAGTACTTCAAGTGCATTTTATATTATATAGAGACACTTAAGCTTCGTCTTTGTAGACTGTCACCCTGAAGACTTGGCTGAATTCTGCTGCCCACCGTCCTGGAGGATAGAGGCCGCTGCCCAACACAGCACGATGCAATCCCTCTCCTTGTCCCAGTTCAGGAGCTCTGACCAGTCACTCTTGGGGAAGGGCAGAGGGAGGGGTCATGTAATACAGGATTATTGCTAGGGGTCAACCAGGACCAGAGGGGAGGAATTTATGGGGATCCATACTCCCCATAAATCAGCCCCCAGTATGTATTTCCTCGTCTTTCTGAGTGAAAGAACTCCCAGCTTGGGCTGCCCTGAATAACAACTGTTTCCCGCCTTCCCTTGCAATCAGATATGACCGTGTGACTCAGGTCTGACCAAAATGTCATTAAAGGGCAGGGAATGCCCTTCTTCGCCTCTTCCTAGTAGCTGGACTCCGGAGCCGGACTGAGCTGAAATCCTCCTAGCTCTGCCACCTAGGGGTGTGACCTTGGGCTAGTTATGAACCCTCTGGTGCCACAGTTTTCTTAGTAGTAAAACAGGAGTAAAAATAATATTGCCGTAACAGGGCTATTGTGAGGATCCCATGATATTTGAAGAGTGATGGAATGGCCCCTGGCACGTAGTGTGCGGTGTGTGCCCTCTAAGTGTGGCTCTGGCGAGGAAGATGGTGATGAGGATGCAGAAGAGGATGACCAGGCTGGAGCTGGGATGACATTTTGGGTAATGGGGTAGAGCCATGTGTTGAAGGTGGCCCTTCACAGTTACTGAGCCACAAACGTCAGCCTGGACTGCTTATCCCTTGACTTTGATTATAGAAGGGAAAAATATATTTTCACCTTGCTTCAGTCACCATCATTTGGGGTTTTCCCCAACCTAATCCTAAATGATGTGGGACCTTATAGGCACCCCTGTTCACTGCGTCATGCAGTTTTTCCTTGACACTGTGTCTTATCGGGCCTGCTTAGTTTTTATATTCCTTCAAGACAGGGTAGCTCTCCATGCTATTCTTTGTGTCTTTTATACTTTTTACAAAATCCTGCTTCTCGTAGGTGTTCAATAAGTAAGAATTGAATGATGAGGAGTTCCTGTTGTGGCTCCGGACACAATGAACCCGATGAATATCCATGAGGATGCAGGTTTGATCCCCGGCCCCGCTCAGTGGGTTAAGGATCTGGCTTTGCTGTGAGCTGTGGAGTAGGTCACAGACATGACTCGTATCCTGTGTTGCTATGGCTGTGGTGTAGGCCGGCAGCTGTAGCTCTGATTCGACCCGTAGGCTGGGAATTTCCATATGCTGCAGGTGTGGCTCTAAAAAGACAAAAAAAAAAAAAAAAAAAAAAAAAGGAACTGAATGATGGAAGAATGATGCAAAAATTGTCTGGGTGAGGTAGACTCTATCTTTGTTTTGAAACACCCAAACAGATTCTTTGTGCTGGCTGCTTGCAGAAAATCGGTGAGAATGTCAAGCACAAGGTTTATCAGTGTAATGCCTGGCATTCCAAGTACTTTAAGTACATTATATATTTCAAACCTCACGGTAACTCTGTGAAATAAGTACTCTCATCCGCCTCATATTGCAAATGAGGAAACTGGGCTTCACAGAGATGAACGTCAAGATCCAGTTAGCAGAGCCAGGACTCAAACTCAGACAGCCTGACTCCTGTGCCCAGAAACTTAACAATTTTGCTGTGAAACTTTCTCAAGACTTTTCTCCCGGGGAGTTCCTGTCATGGCTCAGTGGTTAACGAATCCGACTAGGAACCGTGAGGTTGCGGGTTCAATCCCTGGCCTTGCTCAGTGGGTTAAGGATCCGGCGTTGCTATGAGCTGTGGTGTAGGTCGCAGATGTGGCTTGGGTCCCACATTGCTGTGGCTCTGGCGTAGGCTGGCAGCAATAGTTCCGATTAGACCCATAGCCTGGGAATTTCTATATGCCACATGAGCGGCCCTAGAAAAGGCAAAAGGCAAAAAAAAAAAAAAAAAAAAAAAAAAAAGCCTTTTCTCCCATGAACCCTTTGGAAAGGAGATTGTGGTCACACAGAAGCTGTTCAGGCCAACAAGAACACATTGCTTCTCTACACTTTGAGGTATGATTGGAGGGCTGAGCTTCAGGGAGGGTGGTAGGAGAAAAGTCAGGGTTTTCCTAAGATCAATGGAGTAGGGACTCACATTGAGCCTGCCCCCTGGACCAAGCCTGTCCCTCTCCCCTCTGCACTGCCGTGGCAGCTTAGTGCTTGGTTAGCAGTAGAGTGAATTGGCTCATTGGTGGCAAAACTGGACAGAGTTTGTCTTTATTCATCTCCTTTCTGCCTGTTCTTTGTCACCATCTGAGGTCCTATTAAGGACTTTACGTGTTATCTCAGTGAAGAAAGCTTCATTTTGAAAGATGAACATAAAGAATGAAAAAACTCCATCCCACCCTCCAAAATGAACACTTTGTGGTGAGATTTTAGGCAGCAGAGATTTTGGGGTTGGAGAACTTCCTGCGGCCTCTGGGTCACTATCGTTGACTTCTTTTCCTGCCCATTCCCTTCCTCCTCTTCCTTTTCCTCCTCCTCCTCTTCTTTTTAAAAAATCATTTTGCATCCCCCTCCCTTCTTCCCAACCCCAGAGCCTGCATGTCATTCAAGGCCTACTTCCAGGCCTCTTGCCCAGGAGGCCTTCTCTAGACCTATGCGCACGCACAGTGGCCAGCCCTGTCATGGGCCGTCCTGGCTCAGGGTTCCTTGGCCCTCGCAGTCTGGGCTGTGTGCTTCAGGGTCTCTTCCTGGACTGGGTCAGTCCTCCATATGCTGCTTACAGATTCTTTGATTCTTTTTTTTTTTTTTTTTTTTTTTTTGCCTTTTTTAGGGCTGCTTCCGTGGCATATGGAGGTTCCCAGGCTAGGGGTCTAATCAGAGCTATAGCTGCCGGCCACAGCCACAGCCACAGCAATGCCAGATCCAAGCTGCGTCTGCAACCTACACCGCAGTTTATGACAACGCTGGATCCTTAATCCACTGAGCAAGGCCAGGGATCGAACCTGCAACCTCATGGTTCCTAGTCAGATTCGTTAACCACTGAGCCACGGCGGGAACTCCTGATTCTTTTAAGCAGTTTGCTCTCAGAGCCCCAAGTCTACATGGAACTGCTCTGGGTGCTTTTGCAAGAATTTCTACTCTGAGAAGTCATTTTAAAGTGACCTCTTGGGCTGGGGGTTTGGGATTGGCATATGCACACTGAAGTATGTGGAATGACTGGCCAGTGGGGACCTGCTGTATAGCACAGAGAATTCTACCCAATATTCTGTGACAATATGTGTAGGGAAAGAATCTGAAGGAGAACGAATATGTGTAGATGTGTCATTGCATCGCTCTCGTACAGCAGAAGTTATCACAACATTGTAAATCACCTATGTTTCAATAAAACTTTAAAATAAATGGGGGGAAAAAACCAGAAACAAAAACAAAACACACCAAAGAAAGGAGAGAGATTTTATTTTTCTTGTTCACTTCTGTATACCTGGCACTTAAAGTAGTGTCTGGAATGTACGTAATATTCAATAATTGTTTGAATAAATGAATCAGTGAGAGAAAAAAACTAAAGTGCCCTCTTAAGGCTCTTCCTGTGCTGAGCTTTAAAGTTTTTCTGCCTTTCTTCTCATTTCCCGCATGGCGCCTGGTTCAGTGTTTGGGGAGGATAGATGCTTAGGGAGGGATCATTGAACTGTTAAGGCTTCTTCTTTCCGGAAGCAAGTCTGAAAGCCCTTTGAGGCAATGGCGGCAAAGTTCTGTTTTCAAAGATCTCCCACCAAGGAGGCCTCTCCAAGGCAGTGCACTGTCAGGGCTTGGGGAATCAGCCCTTTTCTGAGACTACCCTGCTTCCTGTTTCTCGGCTGTGTGGACGCTCTAGCACCTTCTCTGGCTGGCTGGCTTGACGTTCCTCTGGGGCCAATCTCTGGGCCTATCTTCTGGCCTGGAAACCACAGCTGGCCCTTCTTGAAATGACTCAACATCCAAGTTGGGAGTTCCCCTTGTGGCTCAGTGGGTTAAAAACCTGACTAGTGTCCCTGAGGATGTGGGTTCGATCCCTGGCCACACTCAGTGGGTTAAGGATCCGGCGTTGCTGCAAGCTGCGGGGGAGGTTGCGGATGCAGCTTGGATCCTGTGTTGCTGTGGCTGTGGTGTAACTGGTGGTTGCAGCTCCAATTTGACCGCTAGCCTGGGAACTTCCATATGCTGCCTCAGGTGCAGCCCTAAAAAGAAAAGAAAAGAAAACAAAAGTACAGCTTGGGCTCAGCTCCAGCCCCTCCTCTTGGCTCTAGGCAGCCAGTCCCACAGGACCAGGCCAGGACCACAGAGGTCCCAGCTTTTCTCAGAAAGATCCCACTACTGACCAGGGAGAGCCATGCCAGAAATTCTGCAAAATGCAAGCGCATAAGCACATTCAAGCCGTAGGCTTTTGGTTTCTTGTCCCCATGGCTTCATTCCACCAAACTCCATGTTGCCCAGATGGAGGGAGGGAGTTCCTCTCTGACTGGAGCACGTTTTCCCTGTGACTTGCCCCAGGACTCATGTCTGCAGCCACCAGGAACCCACTGGGGCTGGGCCTGGAGGAGGGAGGCAGAGCCTCTGGGGTTGAGGCCAGGGTAGAGCCTCCTGCCCCCCCGGAGCCTGGACCCGGGACCCCAGCACCCCTGGAAAGTGTGGTCCCTCAAGGAACCCACTCTAGACAAAGCCAGAGGAGGTGTTTGGATCTGGGTTTGAGTTTGCACTGTGACCTGATATTCAAAGGCCCTTTGGTACCCTAGGACACAGCACCTGTGTTCCCAGCATTCAACGCAGGACCTCCTGCCCGCCTCTCTCCCTCCCCAACACTCTAGCCACGGGATGGAATGAATGGAAGGGGCGGCTGAAGACACAGGTGGAAACAATCCTTCCTTCACATTTGCTTGAGACCCCAAGGCCGTCGCATCTTGCCGAGCCTGAGTTATTCTTCTCTTAGTGCATTGAGTCCACTGCCTGGAACAGCCTCAATGCCCTCACCCCATCCACATCCTCCTTGTTCTTCCGGGTGTGGCTCAGTCCCGGCTTTACCACCTCCCTCCCTACCCTGGAGCCCCCAGGGACTTCTTTTTCTCCTTTGAGCTCTTAACTCTTGACGTCTGCATCTCTCTCACGCGGCATTAATCCACATTCAACATTGTGACATTGTTCATTGTCTCGTGCATCTATGAAGTGTTTTGTGCGTTTATTTTCCACACATTTTAAACCAGCTCTTCCCAAGAGTATGTAAGCTACATAAGTAACTAAAACATTTCCAGTTGTCACATAGACAAAACACAAGGAAACAGGCAAAATTAGTATTTTATTTAACTCAATATATAAAAAATATGTGGAAACAATATAAAAATTATCAACGAGATATTTTATGTTTTGGGGGTACAAAGTCTTTAAAATCTGATATGTGTTTTACACTTATAGGTCATGTCAGTTTGGCTGCTAAATTTTCATTGAAAACTATGAATCTGTATTTAATAATGACCTCTCCTTTTCTTATATATATGATAAATATTGGACCAGAGGAGTTCCCGTGGTGGCTTAGTGGCTAACGAATCTGACTAGGAACCATGAGGTTTCAGGTTTGGTCCCTGGCCTTGCTCAGTAGGTTAAGGATCCGACGTTGTCGTGAGCTGTGGTGTAGGTTGCAGATGTGGCTTGGATCCTGCGTTGCTGTGGCTGTGGTGTAGGCCGGCGGCTACAACTCCTATTCGACACCTAGCCTGGGAACCTCCATATGCTGAGGGAGCGGCCCTAGAAAAGGCAAAAAGACAAAAGAAAAAAAAAAGAAAAAATTGGACCAGAGCTTCTCCTTGGTGTTTCCAAGATGGTACCATACAACCAAGGGGATTCTGGGAATCGTAGTTCTCAGCTTCTCTCAGTGCCACAGGGGAAACCTTAGAAAGGGGTGCTGGTGATGTTGAGCCGACAACAGACGATCAATCTGCCCTGTTATTCCATGAGCTGAGAGCTTCCAGGAGTAAGTGGGAGGAAACTGCCAGGTATGAGGAGCAGCAGAAGCAGAGCACAGACAGGGAGGGAAGGACGTAAGCTAAGCAGGGACCCTGGGTAAACCAAGAGGAGAGGAGTCTCTGGCTGTGGTAGGGGAAGTAGAGAAGGAAGAAGATGGAGGGAGAACAGCGGCTTTCTGTGGAGCCCCTAAATTGTTCTGGGCATCCAGATGCTCCAGTGTCAGGGGGTGGCCAGGTCTACATCTCAGTGACACCCACATGGGGGAGGAGGGAGGGTGCTCACAGTTGTCCTTTTTCCTGACTTTAGGTGCTAAGATTTGCTGGGACGAGGTGGTTGTTCCCAAGGTTTCAGAAACTATGTGAACATAAAGGCCATAGAAATCCTCCCTCTTCCAGGAAGGCTTCCTTGTCGACTCTCCCCTTAGCCTGACAGTTGCTCACACATGCAGTTGTTCATACACGTACACTTGTTTTGGCCTGTTTGCTGCTTTGCATGTTCTGTGTCCCCCATTTAGCCCTTTGGCATCAGAGGCCCCAAATCCGACACAGTCGTGGAAGGTGCTCCATGTGACTGGGCTGCATGGAGCTGGGGCAAAGGCCAGAAGGAAGGTCACTGGCAGGCATCAGCAGAGCCACCTAGGCTGCTCCCACCACCTATGGGCCTGGCTCTGGTAGAAGGGACAGAGGTCCATCTAGAACCACTTCCCTTCATCCCCCAAGGCAACCAACCCAAATGAGAATACTTTGCTGAGAGATATCAGAGATCAACTGGAATGAATCCTCAGACTTGAAAAGAGCAATGCAAGCAAAACACAGTGTGTGTGTGTTTGGGGGGGGTGATGGTGAGGGGGTGATGGTGGGGGGGGGTGGGAGGGGGCTCCTTGTTGCCATGGCACTAAGGGCACTCCACACCCCTCAAAGCGAGAGGCAGCACGAGGCTCTGAGAAGGAATCTTGGTTAAACAGCCAAGTTCTCTCCTAGAGAGGAAAGTCCCCCCTCTCAGTACTGGGACAACTGCCTAGGAATGAGGAGACCCCCACCCGAGGACACCAGCTTCTGACCGGTGGGTGAGCCGCTTACCTCTCTGTCTAGATGCCAACTCCAGAAACTGGAGATACCCATGACCCTCTATTCCTTCTCAAGGACTTTGGAGCTGGGCCGCAAGGATAGGCTAGAGCCTGTCCGGTCCATTGCCATCCATCGTGTGGAAACCAAAGTGAATTCAAGGTCAGATTTGAATTCTGACCTTGAGTCTAGTATCCTTGCTCCCAAAGGCTTTTCCTTCTTGCCTTGGTCCTTCTTCTGGTCTCCCTTCATATATGCTCTCATTCTCTCTCAGGACTGGGGTCTTTTTTTTCTGATAGTTCATCTTCTGAAGAGGTACAGTTGCCTGGAGGTTTATGGACTTTAGCAGCATAAGAGCAAGCATTGAGTGCCTGGTGCATCTGAGGACCTTGTAAATGGTTAGTGAGATGGCACCTAGTGATGGGAGGGAAGCACACATGGGGCAGAAAGTCAGACCCTATGGGCCTGTTGAGCCATCCAAACATCCAAAGTCAGACTATGGTGTTTGAAGCAAGGAGATAGGGTTAATTTGACCATGCTTGTTCCTGAAGTCTGTCTGCGCCCTCCACCCCCCACCCCCGCCCCCAACTTTGTGCTTGCAATTCAGATGTCTGGCACCAGATGGCAGTGTTGCTCTGTTAGGAATTTTAGACAACTGAGAAAGGTTTTAAATTTCACTTGTTCATTTATTCATTCATTCACTCATTCAACACACATTTCCTGAGTATTTACCATATGCTAAGCACTTTCTAGGTACTTGGGAAAGAGCAGTGAGCTAAATACAAAAAGCTGTGCCCTCTTGGCGTTTATTTTCTTATGCATGGGGATGATGAATAAATGAGAAAAATATTTTGTACATCATGTGATAATAGGTGCTCTGGGAAGAAATAAAGAAAAGAAGGGAGAGAAGGAGGGCTTGGATTGGGAGATGTCATGAAGTGAAAAGGGAGATCAGAGATGATAAGAGTATAGAAATTCGGAGCTGGGAGAAGCTATGGAGGCTTTAGGCAATGGGTGAATCATAGAAGCAAAAAATGTTTGCATAGGAGTTCCTGTCATGGCGCAGTGGGTTAAGAATCCAACTGCAGCAGCTAGGGTCCCTGTGGAGGTGTGGGTTCAATCCCCAGCAGGAATTTCCATATGCTGCGGGTGTGGCCATAAAAAAACATGTTTGCATAAGAAGGCATTTTTAAAGGGAGTTATATTTGATAGAAGGGGATACTGAGGCTCAGAGAGGGAGGGTGTCCTGCCCAAGGTGAAAAATCTGGAGGGCAGAGGCTGGCAAGCTTCAGTTCTAGCCTCACTCTACCCTGCCCTTTCCTACTGCCCCCACCTCCTCCCAAATGCCACCTTGTTTCTATGAGGGGCCCTCCCTCGACTTGGCAGAGACTATGAACTCACCAGATGCTGTGTACTTTTTTTCCTGGGCACGTTTTCCAGTCCAGCTTGCAATTAGTGTGTGCTGTTACCAAGTTCTGGCCAATGGATATTGGCCAGAGTGATATCCACCAGTCCCAGGCCTGGCCCCTAAAAATGTCCTTTACAGTCTTATGTGCACTCCTCCTTCCATCTCTGCAACTAGAAGTGCAGGACTCTAGAGCCCTGGAGGATGAGGAAGACACTAAAATGAGGGTCCCTGGAAGACTGCCTGAAGAGTACCCCATCACCCTGCTTTGAATTGTGACATGAGTAAGTCTGGTGTGTTAAGCCATTGAAATTCGGGGGTTGTTTGTTACAGCAGCTAACTCACCCTAACTGATACACTCACTGTGATTGAACCTAACTGAATACATGTCCCACCAGTTTTAGCTCCCAACACCATGTGTAGGAAATGCCTGCCGTTTTTGTCTGACCGCACAGCCCCCTTCACTCTTTGCTTGGCTCCCATTTTTATTAGAGGAGACACTCATTTTCTTGGTGAAGCTGTTTCTTATGGGGCCCCTTCACCACCAACCAGAGTGGGGCAGGTAATCCAAGCGGCCATTGGTGCAGACCATCCTCCGGGCCAAGTGATTGGTTTAGGGGTAGAGACATAATACAATCAGTCTTGCTTAAGTTTCGGACTTTTTTTTTTTTTTCTTTTCTAGGGCCTCACCTGTGGCATATGGAGGTTCCCAGGCTAGGGGGTCTAATCAGAGCTGTAGCCACCAGCCTACACCAGAGCCACAGCAACGCAGGATCTGAGCTGCGTCTGTGACCTACACCACAGCTCACAGCAACACTGGATCCTTAACCCACTGAGTGAGGCCAGGAATCAAACCTGCAACCTCATGGTTCCTAGTCAGATTTGTTAACCGCTGAGCCACTATGGGAACTCCCAAGTTTAGGACTTTGGATGCTGGAAAGAGAGTCTCTCCTCCTCTGAGCTAGTGATGAGGGCCAAGAGAGTCTGAAGGTGCTGGAGCCATTGTCCAAGGACACAAGGAGGAAGCTGTTGGCAGAATGAAGCCAACACTCAAGGGAAAGTAGGCCAAAGAGTCAGAGAGAGGATCCAAAGCTATACATCATTCCATCCTTGCCTGATGCCAGGCTTGCCTTCAGTTTTCAGTTACAAGAACCGATGATCTTTTAAAAAAAAAAAAAAATGATCCAGTCTGAATTTCTGTCACTTAGCGCTGAAAGAGTTCTGCTTAATAATTATTGAATCAATATGTATTAAGACCTATTGCTCATGTTATGAGCCCGAGACTGGAGTAAATGGGGAGCACATTAGACACCAGCTTCCAGGGGCTCCTGTCACCAAATAAATATATTTGGCAGGTGGGCCTGATGCCAGTGTAAAGTAACAACACCCTGTTGAGAAATGGGGTCTCATTTTCCTACTTTTAAGGCTGCTGTCTTATCAAGATAAAAGATGGGGTATGTGCCTTTTCCTTTACCCTTTTGGAAAGCCCAGCTTTGGGGTTCTTGAGGTTTGAGCTTTCCTTATCAGCATGGGGGAAATAACAGTCTTTGGTCTGTGTTTCCGGCCAAATGGAGAAGTTGCCAGGCTGGGGTGGGCTACCCTGTGATTTGGAGGGCCTGTGACCATCAGGTGGTTAAATGGGGTGCCTGTCGGGAGGGCTAGAAGAGGGGCATGGCCTTCAGGGAGTGTGGGCCTTCTTGGACTGCTGAGGAGAAAAGTTGGAAGGTCTGTGGGGATGGGGGTGGGGACTCCAGAGATCAGCCCCCCAAAATTGCTGAGGTGTGGCCCTGGAGCAGCGCAGGGCTGCTCTGTGCCTATGGGGACTGGACCCCAGGAGCTGAGGCTCCAGAACCTTGAGAAAGGTCCACAGGTCAAGTCTGCCTCAGAGTCAAGGACCACGTGGGTGGCAGCAGGGACAAATACAGATTGACACTTAGTCCCTGCTCTCCATTTTCATGGGTCAAGCATAGCCTAGGGCACTTCTATAATTTTCTTCATCAGCTTCCTATATCATAACAAGTGCAGTTTTATTTAGATGTAACTTATTTGGGGAAATTAAAAAGTGCAACACTTTTGGGAATTCCCGTAGTGGTGCAGCAGAAACAAATCTGACTAGTATCCATGAGGACTCAGGTTTGATCCCTGGTCTCACTCAGTGGGTTAAGGATATGGCATTGCTGTGAGCTGTGGTGTAGGTTGCAGGCAAGGCTTGAATCCTGTGTTGCTGTGGCTGTGGCATAGACTGGCAGCTGTGGCTCCGATTAGACCCCTAGCCTGAGAACTTCCATATGCCATGGGTTCAGCCCTAAAAAACAAAAACAAAACAAACAAACAAACAAAAACCCAAAAGAACACTTCTCGGAGTCCAGTTGTGGCTCAGTGGGTTAAGAACTTGACTAGCATCCATGAGGATGCGGGTTTGATCCCTGGCCTCACTTGGTGGGTTAGGGATCCCATGTTGCTGCAGGCTGTGGTGTAGGTCACAGATGTGGCTTGGATCCCGTGTTGCTGTGGCTGTGGCATAGATCAGCAGCTTCAGCTCTGATTTGACCCCTACCCTGGGAACTTCTATATGCCGCAAATGCGGCCTTGCAGGAAAAAAAAAAAAATACAATCCTTCTAGCACCCTAAATTTTGCAGAATAATTAATATCTCTATACATTTAATTATGAATTATTCAAATTATGAAGGGAAATTACCGGGTTGCATGAATCCATATAACTGAACCTCATCAATTCCATGGGAATAAATGATAGTTTTTACTCGTTGAGGGAGTTGTTCTAGGAAACCTCCTCAGGTGCAGTTTAGTTTTAGGTTAAATGGAGTTTGGGGATTCTCACAGTTCCTGGAATTTGTTTTCTATGAAGACAAATGATAAAAATCACTTAATACATGCAAGAGCTTTGAGCTCTTGATCTTCCTCGCTCAGTATCTTGGAGGAAGAGAAACTCTCCAGCAGCCCTAAACCAAATCTTAAGCGAAATTCTGATTGGCACCACTGGGTTGCATCCACCCCTGAACAAATCAGTTGGTCAAGAGGATGCAAACTTGGAGTGGCCAGCCTAAGTAATTTTTTTTTTTTTTAAGGGCTGAACCTATGGCACATGGAGGTTCCCAGGCTAGGGGTCAAATAGGAGCTATAGCTGCCAACCTATGCCAGAGCCACAGAAACGCTGGATCCGAGCCGCGTCTGCGACTTACACCACAGCTCACGGCAATGCCGGATCCTTAACCCACTGAGCGAGGCCAGGAATTGAACCCACATTCTCATAGATGCTAGTCGGGTTTGTTAACTGATGAGCAATGAAGGGAACTCCTGTAGGTAATCTTATTCCAGCCTCACCACAACCTTCTAACGTAATTATCATTATCTCCATTTTACAGAGGAGCAAACTGCTGTGGACACAGGTTAATTTACTTGTCCAGAATTGTGGAGAGGACATTATTATTGCTCACCAACACCTAGTCCCCTCTTTTTCCAGGAACATGGGAGGATGGACCTCCCACCTCTCTTGAGGTTAGATGAAGTCATGTGACTTTCTTTGGCCAAGGAAGGGTGAATGGACCTGACACTGGTCGCTTCCCAGCAGAAGCGCAGAAGCGCTGGTGTCTGACCCCCAGTTTTCTCCCCCCTCCTCAGTGATCAGGGAAGGCGATGCCACCGGAAGGTGCACCCCTGGGTCTTCACACCGAAGGCAGCTGCCCAGAGCCACTCAGACATGTAACGAGCCTTTGTGTCAGCGAGCAGACTTTGCTGCTGGTGTTTGCTTTTGGATGTATAGTTGATTTACAATGTTGTGTTAATTTCTGGTACAGCAAAGTGATTCAGTTACATATATGTATATGGAGATATTCTTTTCCAGAATCTTTTCCATTGTAGATTATCACAAGGTATTGAATAGAGCTCCCTAGATCTTTGCTGTTTAAGCCACTGAGATTTGGGGGTTATATGTTCCTGCAGCCTAATTTAGCCTATCCTGATTGGTGTAAACATCACTCAGCTAAATAAGCAGCAGAGCTAGAATTGGAACCCAAATGTGTCTGGCCCCAAAGCCTGTGTTCATAGCTATTTCTCTAGGTTAGCACCATTCTTTGGGAGGTATCTTTTGCAAAATTGGCAGTTCTTCTAACTCTAGCATTCCATGTAAGCTCTGTGAGTTTTGATCTCCAAGGAACGTAACTTTCTCCTTCAGCTTTCATATACTTCCTGTGTAGCCACATTTCTCCTCAAATGAAGTTTGGCAAAAAAAACAAGAGACTCGCCTTCGGAAGCAGCCAGCACACCTAACACGGGTGTGATCGGCTTCTCACTCCTGCTCTCCTCCAGCCAGCCTCTGCCTCTTGCTGTGATCCCCATCTGGGAGCCCTATTCCTGCTGGAGGCCCTTTGGGGAAGATCCAGTTGGGAGCCTAGGGTTATTCCCAGTGTTATGCCAGGGAAGGCAGATTGTTGCTATGGCACCCGCTGGGGGGGGACTTAGAAGGTAGGACAGCTGGCGGAGTGACAGAGAACCAAACACCTCCAAGACCCTGAGGAGGTGGGGGAGCTGAACCCTGAAAAGGGAAGCCCAGAGGAACATGGGAGGATGGTTCGGTATCACTGGTCTGCAGTGTGTAAAAATACGACACTTTATTTTTCAGAACAGTCCTAGATTTACATTACAATTGAGCATGTACATAGCACAGGGAGCTCCTGTATATCCCGTTGTCCCCTCCACAGTCTCTCTAGTACTAGCATCATACGTTAGTATGGTACATCCGTTACGCTTAATGAACCAATATTGATAGACTATTACTAACCGAAATCCACGCTATATTCGAGGTCCCTTATTTATTTATTTATTATTATTATTATTTTTTTTTTTTGTCTTTTTAGGGCCGCACCCACAGCATATGGAGGTTCCCAGGCTAGGGTCAAATCGGAGCTATTAGCTACCAGCCTACACCACAGCCACAGCAACGCAGGATCTGAGCCTCATGTGTGACCTACACCACAGCTCACAGTAACGCCAGATCCTTAATCCATTGATTGAGGCCAGGGATCAAATCCTCAACCTCATGGATGCTGGTTGGCTTTGTTAACCGCTGAGCCACGGCAGGAACTCCCCCTTCATTTTTATCGAATGTTCTTTTTCCATCCCAAGATCCCAGCCAGGAGACCATATGGCATTTAGTCCCTCAGAGACCTGGCAGTTTCTCTGACTTTCCTTGCTTTTGAGAACCTCGACAGTTTTGAAGAAGGCTGATCAGGGATATCACTGGATGCCTGTCTGTTGGAATTTGTCTGTTAGTTTCTCTCATGGTTAGACTAGGGGTTTGAGAGTTTTTTTGAACAGGATATTTTGAAAAGCTTTTCCAGGTAATTCTAACTTGCAGCCAGTGTTACCCAGATAATTAGCAAGCAAGGGACAGACAGGCTCTTGCCTCCCCCAGGGCTGGGCACACAGAGAGACCAGTACAGACTTGCCGATTGTCTGTGACAAGACTCAGGTCTCCCTTCTTGTCCTGGAATCAACCATGCAATTGACCCTGTGACTGCCCAGTTGAAAGCGTTGAGCCTGTCCTCTCACAGTTGTTATAGAGGGGGATGAATAGCCCCTAGGGAAGAAACGTCCCAGGGTGACCAGCCAGGGACAGAACAGGGGCTCTGGGAGCTGGTGAGTCCTTTTAGCAACAGGAAGAACACTCATGGCCGTTGTATCTGATATTCAGCTACCCTCTAAAACACCACACTAATTGACCAATGAGACTATTCTCAACCCCCATTGCCCCTGCCCTCTTACAATCATAGAGGCTGAAAAAGTGACACTTCCCCAGTATCTTTTGTGGCATGAATGGGTCACATAATCCAGTTCTGGCTAACAGGATATAAGAAAAATTTGCCTAGAGTTGTGGGGAATGGGGATGAAAAGCTTCTGAGAAAAAGTGTTCACCCCTGATCAGATAGGAAAAACACATGAAGAGGGCTCTTTTTACTTTGGCCATCACCCTGCATCCTGACTTTGGAGGAAGGCCTTAAGATGTGATATCTGGAGCTGTGGCAGCCATCTTATAACCATAAGGGAGAAGATGAGAGAATTTGGACCCTGACCCAGTGCTCTGGCATCTTGAAGTTGCAAAGCCAGCTTGGTAACTGTCCACCTCTAGACTTCTTAGTAAGCAACTCTCCTTATGCTCGAAGTCCCTGTTAGTCAGTTTCTATTACTTGCAGAAAAACGCACAGGCTCTGTTACTGGCATGATCCTTAGAGTACAGATGAGACCTGGAGAGGTTAGGGACTTGCCTGAGCTGTCCTGATGTGGAAAGACATGCTCTCTCAGGCGATGTTGAGCAAAGAGTGGTGGCATAGCTGTGGGGCAGGGGTGAGGCACTAGGAGCCCTAGGAGAGGAGCAGGGAGCCAATGCAGTTTTCTGAGCCCAAGGGAAAGGGTTCCAGCTACACAGAGAGAAGGTTTGGGGGACTATGGCCAGAAAGCACGCATGCACACTTGCAGGTGAAACAACAAAGGGCAGCCGCCATCCAGCAGGGGCTTCCTTATGGCTGTCTCCAGAGAGCCTGCAGGAAGGAAGGAAAGGCAGTGGCTGGGATTCAGTATAGACTAAAAGGACCTAAATTTAGATCAGACATGCCGGGAGATGCTAGGAAATCCATTCTCGATTCTCTCTCTCTGCAGTGCTTTGGCCTACAGTGCACACCCAGCTATGGTTTCTAATATGACCCCCGCCCAGCAGTCCTCCTCGGTAGGCAGGGCTGAGAACTGTCCTTTGTAGGTGAGGCCACAGCAGCACCAAGCCACACGGTGGAGAAAGGCCAGAATCCTAGTGTCACGGGCCCTGGTCTCAGCCATTCTCCCTGGGAGGGGAGAAAAGTAGCCTGGATTTGTAGCATTTGCTGGTTTCCATGGTGTAAATGCTCCATGGCTGATTTTGCCAGCATTTAAACAACTTTCCTACAAAATTGCTGGCATTTAAGAATTGGCTCTTATATCTTGTAGGAGCCTGTGCCAGCGCTCTGGTGTTTTGACGCTACCGACCACAGCCCCTGGCCCATGTTCGCCATGTTCTGAGTCCAGTCCCCTCCTTTCTGGTGGCAGGTCTGTCCCTCTCCCACCCCGACCCTGGTGGTGGGTTTTCATCAGCTCTTGGTCCCACAGCTCGATGCTGCCATGTGTGTCCCCACCATAATCTCTGATTTGCCACCTCAGCTTTCCCTCAAGCCTGAGCCCAAATTCCTGCCCCTGGCCCCTCTTTTTTTTTCTTTCTTTTTTCTTATCTTATCTTTTTTTTCTTTCTTTTTTTTTCCTCTTTAGGCATGAACCCACAGCATATGGAGCTTCCCAGGCTAGGGATCAAATCAGAGCTGCAGCTGCCAGCCTACACCACAGCCACAGCAGCACCGGATCCTTAACCCACTGAGCAAGACCAGGGATCGAACCCATGTCCTCATGGATGTGAGTCGGATTTGTTTCCACTGGGCCACACGGGAACTCCCCTGGCCCCTCTTGCTAACTGGATGGCTGGTTAGGTGACCCATTCCCTCTGCCTCGGCCACAGCTGCTCTGTGTCACTGCTTGTTTGCCTAGATCTGCCCTGGGGCCTCGTAGGGTCATAACATTCCACCCCAGGACTTGGGACTGGGGTGTCTGGCTGGTGACAGAGGCAAAGGCCCTGGGCTCTCAGTCTGAATTTCTTTCACTTTCCAAATGTCACACTCTTCCCTCCCAGCACTCTGAGACCACCTCAAAACCTGGATTCCCTCCCTTCTTCCTGAGTGCAGCCTTCTCGCCCACCCTCATTCGCTCCCCACTCCTTCACCGAGTGAAAAGATGTCTCAACCTGACTCACAGCACCTCCAGCTCTCCAGGACCCCTGTCCTTCCAACCTCCCCCCCCCACCCCCAATCCACCCATCTGGTGACTGCATCTTCTCTCCTGCCTCCAAAACCTAATTTTCCATGCCCCCCCACGCCCTTATTAAGGTCTTATCACCGTTCCACGACCCAAATCCTAACCATTACTACCAAGGTTTATGTCAAACCCATTCCCACCCCTGAAGTCCCACCGAACTTCAGCTGAGCTCCTCCGCGTGGTTGAGCGCCGCTTCCTCCAGGAAGTCTTCTCTGATTGCCTCTCCTCTTCTCTGTGCCTCCTGAGTGAATTAGATCATCACACTCCTCTCACTGCGATATAGCCATTTATTTGCTGGTCTCTCCCATTGGGTTTTGGGGAGGAGGAACTGAGTCACTTTGCCTTGAAGCCTGGCACATGGAAGGTACTCCATAAACACAGTTTGCTTTGATGATGCCTGGGGCTAATGGTCATTTCTCTTGTGACACTCTAAAAGCACTTCCTGTTGGAGTGCCTTCCAGCTCCTCTGCTAGACTGGAAGTTCTTTGAGGCCAAGAACCTGTCCTGTTCCTCTGGGCCCTTCCCGGCACAATAGCTTCAGGCAGGTCCTGATGCTGGGGTGCAGTGGATTCTTGGAGGAGGGTGGGCAGAATCAGGCGTGTGTCCCATATTTCTGCAGGCACACCTCACTGTTGACTGAAACAGCTCAAGAGGCCATTGAGTTTGAGATAGTTATTTATATGCTCACAAAGTCCTCACCCAGAGTACAAAGGCCCTTGGAGGGGCAGGGGGCCATGTGTCCAGTGCAGAGGCTGGGTGGCAGGACAGGCACTTGGACCAAAGGCAGGAGGGCTGGAAGCCAGGCAGGCCGGATCCTGAATGGCCCATCCCATCCTGGAGAGACCCGAGGAATTTTTGAATGTGTCTGAGGGGCTGGGGACCGCTTATGAGGGCGGGTGAGCCCTCTCCTCTAGCCCTCCACCCTTCTTAGCGGGGAACATGGGCTCTGGCTCCCAGCTGGACCCCACGAGCAGAAATGTTCTTTTGGTTTTCCTGTTGGAATCCCTCGAGCAGGAATGTTCTCGTGGTTTTCCTGTTGGAATCCTCGGGGCAGGAATGTTCTCGTGGGTTTCCTGTTGGAATTCCATGAAAAGCGCTTTCATTCTTCCAGCCTCATGCCCCTGAAGTTTCAGGGGCATGGGGTCCTGAGGGAGTGCCATGCCTGGCCCCTCCCAGGCTCTGCCCCCGGGCTCTGGGTATCTAATTAGTGTGCAAACCTCCTGCAGGAGGGACTCTTCAGCCCAGACGATGCTGCTGCTGCAATTGCTGAGCTAAGCTAGAGTGACTTCTGTTCTGCTGCTCTAAACGGGGTCCACTGGAAGTAGCCAGCCCTGGGCCAGGGTGACGAAGTAGGACGGGGTGGTGCTGAGTTGGAGCCACACTGCCTGGGTCTGGATCCGAGCTGCTCACCAGTTGGCTGTAGACATATCTGAAATGCTCTGAGCCTCGGTTTCCTCATCTGAATGGTAATCGAATCTATGACATAGAATTGCTGGGGGGTGATAAGCAAGGTAGCTCCCCCTATCTCCTTTCACTGAGCCCAGGACCAGGTCACTCAAGACCCACCCTTGATGAGGTCCTGCCACCCTTGGCCATTGCTGGGCAGAATCAATCTCATCACAACTCCTTTCCCAGGGTTGCTTCCCACTGCCAGCACATCTGGCCAGGCGTTAAGGGTCACATGCAGGTGCCCATGAGCCCTACCCATGGCCCCACCTTGCCCGGAATGCTTGGCAGGACGAAGGGCCTCTTTTGGACCATGGGTGTTTGAGGAAAGAGGCCAGTGACTGAGGCCAGAGCAAAATGTGTCCAGCTGGCATTGCTGCTACTGAGGCTCAGCTCCTGGGACAATTGCTCAGTGATTCTCCCACTGGGTGCCTCCCATCCCTGCCCTCCTTCCTCCTCCTCCTCCTCACCCCAGCCTCCTTCTGCTTTTTGGGCCACTTGTGTATTCACCTTCTCTCTGAATCTGTACAAAACCCAAGTTAGGCAGGTGAGGTGTAGACCACCTTCCTCATTTAGGGAAGAAAGTGAAGCTCAGAGAGACTAATCCTATCAGTAGCTCACGCTTTTCTGTTAATTAGAACTATTCTGGGGGAGTCCCATCCTGACTCAGCTGAAGTGAATCTGACCAGTATCATGAGGACAGAGGTTCAGTCCCTCATCTTGCTCAGTGGGTTAAGGATCCAGTGTTGCCATGA
The DNA here is from genome assembly GCF_054392235.1 of Sus scrofa. Classification (NCBI taxonomy): domain Eukaryota; kingdom Metazoa; phylum Chordata; class Mammalia; order Artiodactyla; family Suidae; genus Sus; species Sus scrofa. Next base: position 109,627,316 of record NC_139385.1, on the reverse strand, counting down.
GCTGTAGTGTAGGTCACAGACACGGCTCGGATCCTGAGTTGCTGTGGCTCTGGCGTAGGAGGGCAGCTGTAGCTCCGATTCCACCCCTAGCCTGGGAACTTCCGTATGCCACAGCTGCAGCCCTAAAAAGACAAAATATATATGGAGTTCCCATTGTGGCTCAATGTGTTAAGAACCCAACATAATGTCCATGAGGACATGGGTTTGATCCCTGGCCTCACTCAGTGGGCTAAGGATATGGTGTTACCATGAGCTGTGGTATAGGTTTCAGATGTGGCTCAGATCCTGCATCGCTGGGGCTGTGGCATAGCCTGGCAGCTGCAGCTCTGATTCGATCCCTGGCCTGGGAACGTCCATGTACTTTGGGTGCAGCCTAAAAAGAAAAAAAGGTGTTTTTTTTTTTTTTTTTTTTTTTTTTTTTTTGTAATAGTTAATTTGCCCACATGGTTGATGGATCAGAATTGTATGAAGTTGTGTAATCAAAAACTCTGCATCTCTCCTATCCCCTCTCAGCACAAGGTAAGTGCATTTTCTAGCTTCTTAGGTATCCTTCCAGAATATCCTCCTAGGGCTTGTGGGCTGATTCCCCACTCCCCGCCCAGATGGTAGCATCCTACACGCTGTGATGTCCACTCACCAGACCCCTTGGCAGTCTCTCCCCATCAGTTCCTAGAAGGTGTCCCTCTTCCTTTACCATCACTGACCAATTGCATTGAGCATTTGTGCTGAAGGATCCGTGTGGATTACTTTATTTAATCATCGCATCAAATGCCTGGGGCACTCCTATCGTCCCCCTTTACAGTTGAGAAAATTGAGGTGTGGAGCGTTAACTTAGTCCAGGGGGACGTGCCATGGGGTTCCAGCGCCCTCATCCGCCCGTGCAGCCTCAAGATTCTGGAAGGACCAGCCTCTAGATTTAATCCACCTCCCAGTGAATAGTTTGCATGCAAACACCCAGCTCTGCCGAAAGCCACAGTCTTTAGGCTGCCAACTAACACACACCCAACCGCTCTTTTTCACCACCCACGAAGGAGCGGGTCAGAGTGTTATGTAAGTGGTGAGATATGTGCCATTGTCTCACCAAGTGCCCACCATGTAAACATTATTATTCCCATTTTCTGGGGGAGGCAAATGAAGCTCTGAAAGAGTGAGCCTCTTCTGTACAGGGAGCAAGCCAGGGTTACAACTCAGGTCTCCAGATTTCCCTCCCGTGGCCCTTAAAGTCTGACTCCGCTTCCTCTGCCTGCCTCCTGAGACCAGGGAGGTGTTGTCTGGGCCCCTCTCTGGGAGGGAGGTGGGGGCTGGGCCTGGGGCCCCAGATGGCAGCTGTGCGGGCAGAGCAGGCTCTGGGTCAGCTTGGGTGGTGGTAGGGAGGTGCTTCTTGAAGGCTGTAAAGAGGCTGAAGGTCTGTCCCCTCCCCAGAACCTGGGCTTCCCGGGACAGAAGGACCAGACTCCCTCCAATAATGCCGGGCAGCTAAAGTGGCTGCTGGGCGCCCTTCTTCACATGGCACTGGCTTCTCTGATCAGCCAGGATGACAGACTCTGCTTGGTTTCTTGCGCTTCCCGTAAATGCTTTGGGGGCTGGGATGGGCCCTGAGTCACCTGCTGACCTCTCAGGCTGTTGTTCTGCTCTTCTGGGGCCTGGGCTTTCCAAACTGTCCCATCAAAGGGCAGACATCCCCAGGGTGGGGTGTTGAGGGCTCAGTGTGAGGCTGACCTGAGCTCACAGTGTGGGGAACTGTGGAACCTGGGATGTGTGGCCATCAGTAGGAAGGCCCCGCTCCGTCACCCCCACCCCCTGGGTATCCGTTTTAGGGTCAGCACCAGGGGTGCCACGGGTGAGTCAGGGTGGTCTCAAGGCCCGTCCAGCTTTGGGGCATATGGTTCTGCTAACTCTGCATCGCCTTCCTCTGGCCCCTTCCCGCCAGGCTCCTTCCTCTGCCTCCCCCTCCCGCCTGCCCTCTGCTCTCTTTCCCAACATTCCCAGCCCCGCCTCTCCCCGGGAATCGCAGCAATAACAGCCACCATTTATTGACCACATGCCACATGCATTAAAGCTGCTATTTATCAAGCCCTCACTGTGTGCCAGGCATGTGTGAAGCATTTACACACACGCACATGCACACACGTGCCTTGTCAAATTCATCCTCGAAACGCCCAAGGGAGGGAGGTACTATTATTATCTCCTTTTTGCAGATGAGAGAATTGAGAAATGAAGAGAGCCGTTCAAGGTCGCAGGGCCAGTGCGTGTAGGGAAGGGCTGAGTGAGTGTGGGCCGGGCGGGGAAGTCAGCTTCCCGGTGGGTCATGGGGGCTGGTGCACAGGCGGTGAGCAGAGACCCCCGGGCTCCCACCCCACCTCTAGGCTGTGGGCCACAGGCTAGGTGGGGAAAGGAAGCGGTCCACTGTTCGCCTCCCTCTAGTCTGGTCCTCGTGAGCGGTCACCCTTCTGTCTGTCCTGACAGCTGTGAGCTGGGGCTGGGGATCAACAAAGAAAAACCTCCTCCCTCTTCCCCACTTTTGGCTTTTCCGTCTCTCTGCATCTTCAGGCTTCTGTATTCTCTCTACTTCTCTGCCCCACCTGGGCCTCTCTCTGCTTTCATCCATCTTTCTCCATCTCTTTGTCCTGGAAGAGGGCAGGGCGAGGCCTCTGGAGCCCAGGTGGGGTCGTGCCCTCATGGCAAAAACCTTTAGAAGCCCCAAGAACAGAGGGGCTCCTGTTATTACAGTTGGATTCTTTCAGCCCAGAGTTCAAGGGCTGCCTCAGCCTGGTAGGCCCACTGGGGGCACCCTCTTGGCCCCCGGACACATCCACTGCACAAAGCCCCCTGCCCCCAGTGGATTTGGGAGCTGGGTGACTAGCACGAAGCCATTTCCTCTGTGTGTGACCTCTCACCCTTTTCTCTTTGGGATGGTTGCCTGTCCCCCAGGGGAGGTGGTTGCCTGTCCCCCCAGCACACGGGCCTCCCTCACAGGTGGAGGACTCTACCCCTCTCCGATCCTACGGGTCTCTGCCCATCTTGCTCCTTCCTGGTTCACCGGATCTCCTGGGTGCTGTCTGGGCCTTTATTCTGTTTCCTGGGCCCTGCCCAGCACATGCCAGTGGGGGGGCTGCCTTCCCAGACACACCTGAGCGAGCCCTTCCGTGGGGCAGGAGGGCAGGCCCGGGAAGGGGTCACCCTTGGAAAGTGTGGCCTTTTTGGCTTTTCTGAAAGTTGCAAAAATGTGGCTTTGTCTGAGCAAGTTAAAAAAGAAATCAGTGCCACCTCCCACAAATGATACCATTTCTCAGGCTCGCAGAGCCGCGGTGGGTCGGCAACTAGGACATTAAAAATAGCCTTGTGTTTCCCAATCTTACGGCCTCTTGGGGGCTGCAGGGAGAGGCCTTGGCTGAGCTGGGTTTTCTGGCCCATTGTCTGCCCACGCTGGGTTAGGGGTGGGCGTGGGGGCTGTTTGTAGGCTCAGTACTTCCCGGTCGGAGAAGGGAGGAGAGAGAGTTCGTGGCTAGGATGAGCCAGATAACGCACACTTGAATGGAGTCGCTCTTTGGGGTTTATTTTTCCTTTCCCAGGCTAAGAAATAGAGTATGCTCCATTTTGAACTTCAGTTTCCACCAACTGTTTTTTTTTTTTTTTTTTTTAATTTTTCCCCCTCTGCTTTTTCTTTTTTTTCAAAAGTGTGCGGGGGAGACTGAGATACAAGGTCTTATTTCCATCTGGGCTCTGGCCCAACAGCCTCGACCAAAAAGTTACTTAAGTCATATTTCCATCATCTGCAGATGGCTGTGTATTTATTTCTCACCAAAGTAAAATCCCAAATGGACTGCAGATATTTGCACGAGTCAAAACTGCTTCCTCCTGGCAGGGTTGGGATGGGGCTTTGATCCTTCTGAGAAAACAGAAATGTTGGCCCCAGCCCGGCAACAATGGCGCCTTTGGGATTTCGTAGAACTGCCCGAGAGTTAGGCCTTGAGGGGGTGGGATGGGGGTCCCAGGGTCCAGGGGGACCATATCCTGGAGCCAGGTGTGGGGGTTTTGAGAGGCAAAGCCGAATGAGTGATGGGGGCAGAAATCAAAGCAGGTAGGGTCACTGAGCAGGTGACTGGCCCAGAATAACCCTCTGGAGGATGGCAGCCACCATATGAGTTCTGTGAACACGACTCTGTGCGGAGGGAAAGGCAAACTGTGGAAAATTACTCAGGGAGAAACTGCCACTCCTGGACACAGAGCCCCGCTGTTAGGCCAGTGTTGTCTGGCCCCCATCTCTTTCTTTGCTTCCTCACCCCCAGGGCACTGAGCCTGGCACAAGGAGGCGGCCCCGGGCCTGAGCCCTGCAGGTTCAGCCCTGGGTCAGGAGGGGCAGCCCAGGTGGCCACTGAGATAGGGCCCATCCCTGCCACCAGGGGGCACTCTCGCCGCCCCCAGGGTGGAAATCCTCAGGGTGACTCCGGCCCCCTTTCCGGGACCCCACTTCCAGCTTCCAGGAGGAGAGGGTGGGAGGGAGGGAGGGGATGGGGAGAGCTCTCAAGCTATGGAGGCCCCATGTCAGGGCTGAGGCGAATGAACATAAGGAACCAGAGGAACAAAAACGGGAAGAGACAGGACGCCAAAAGCTTGCGTTCCCACTTTTCTTCCCTCTGCCATTTCCTGTTTCTCATTTTCAGTGATGTCCAGTGTGCATTTACATCGTTCCCTCTGCCATTTCCTGTTTCTCATTTTCTTTTCTTCCCTCTGCCATTTTCTGTTTCTCATTTTCTTTTCTTCCCTCTGCCATTTCCTGTTTCTCATTTTCTTTTCTTCCCTCTGCCATTTCCTGTTTCTCATTTTCAGTGATGTCCAGTGTGCATTTACATCGTTCCCTCTGTCTCTAGGCTTTTGTTGTCCTGATTTTCTGGCTTCAGGTCCCTTGCGACCGTGCTGATTTTTGTACAGAGTCCTAGGCTGTTACTGCCGTCCGTTATAAAATCACAGATGCGCCCTCACAGTCGTGGAGGGTGGGCCTGTGAGCCTCCAGTTGGGAGTTGAAGGCCCTGCAGGGGAACAGAGCTTACCCACAAAGGAGGCAGAAAACTACGAGTGCCTTTGTATCACTTCCAGAACCTTCTCGGCCTCCTCAGGCTGCCCTTTGCCCAGCCCCGTATGATTCCTCTTAGCCTGGGCCCTCTTGGCATCACAGGCGGCAGGGCCTGCGTGGGCTCCTGTGCCCTCGGGGCTGCCTTTCTGGGTGGAGGCCCCGCTGTGGCTCCAGCACCCAGTGCAGGGAGCTGGGTCTCTGGCTTGGTTTCTCCCTGGCTCCTCTCAATCTGGGTCAGTCAGCAGGCCCGTTCCCCCACCCCAGGCCCGCCCTCTCTCCCCCACATCTTGGCTCAGGGCTCTGTTTTGCTTTGAGACTTTTTTTCAGCAGGGCGCAGAGTTGGCCACCAGTGTCTCTGGCCTGGCCCACCTCGAAGCCTGACCCTGACTCACGGCCCTGGGTCCTGACAGGACGTGGTTCACACCGGTTTAAAAACCTCTGGACGGCAAAGTCACAAACCATCTGCACCCGCTTCTTCCGCTCGAGACATTATTTATGTGTGCGGCTTTGTACTCGGTGCTAAATGCGGCCTGTGTGAAGGCTGTTAATTAACCCTTTGAGAAATGAGCTTCCCATCAGGGCAGGGACAGGAACCAGGAATGTGTTTGTAATCAGGTAGTTAAATGCCAATGATTTATCCTGCTTCAGATTAGCAGCTTAATGAAGCCAGAGGAAGGGGCAGAGGAGATGCCCTCCAAAGCGGTTTAAATAAAGCCCGTTTTGTGCACACAGATTGTCAGAAGGGCAGGAAATTCTAAATCAACGGTGCTCCTGGGCCTTGGGGAGGAGGCAGGAGGTGTTCGTGGGAGGGAGTGGGGGTGGCAGGCCGCCAGAGCCTGCCTGTGGGAGGTGCAGGGGCAGAGGAGGGCGCTCAGGAGATGGTATAGGCCGCGCTCCTGGGCATGAGTTGTGTGGCCCCTTCCTCCTTTGGCCATCTGTGAAATGGGACCATGCCTGGCCCTGCCTTCCTCAGAGGGTGACTGTGGAGGGAGAGGAAAAAGTCTGAGGTGCAGCCATCCAAAGGGTGATGATGCTGCGGAGACATTGGGGTGGAGTGGGAGGTGACAGAGTAGGAGGTGAGACTTTCATTCCCACGTTGGGAGGAGGGGCTGCGGGGAGGACATTAAGAAGTTTTCCAGGAGTTTCTGTGGTGGCTCAGCGGGTTATGAACCCAACGAGTATTCATGAGGACATGGGTTCAATCCCTGGCCTTGCTCAATGGGTTAAGGATCCGGCGTTGCCATGAGCTGTGGTGTAGGTCACAGATGCAGATCAGATCTGGTGTTGCTATGGCTGTGGTGTAGGCTGGCAGCTGCAGCTCTGATCCGAGCCTGGGAACTTCCATATGCTGTGAGTGTGGCCCTAAAAAGCAAAAAAAAAAAAAAAAAAAAAAAATGTTTTCCAGAGGGGCCTCTCTTCCCTCACCTGCAAATGCAGATGGTTCTAAAACCTTCACAGGTGGCTCTGTGATTATAGTTTCCCTGGTGCTGGAAATAGTCCTCCTGAAATGAGAGGCCCCCTTTTGGGTTTTCCTCAGCCTTGGTTTCCCAGCCCAGGATGCATGGTCCCCCACCCTTCCCAGATGCAAGGAGGGTGGTGCTGGCTGGGGGGGTAGGGAGGGCAGGCGGGAAGTCCCACCATTCCCGGCTGGGCGTGGGGCTCAGGGACTGAGTGGGCCACCAAGGCCTGCTCCGACTTTGAATGGCGACTCTTTACATTCTGTAAGGCGTGCCTAAAAAGCACCATTGAGAGCGAGGGCTCAGACGCCTGCACTCAGCCAAGCTTCCTGTCAAAGCCGAATGAGCCCAGAAGACAAAAAAATGCATTCACAGCTCTGAGCCTTCCCTGCTTCCCAGGCTGATTTCATCTGAAAATATGCCGAGTTGGAGAGAGGGGAGGAAAAAGAAACGGAGGCCAGCCTGATCCCTCAGTGACCCTGCGTCTGCTGGGGGTGGGGGGTGGGGGGCTGTGTAACCACTCGGAGCCACACACTTGCCAACTTAGAAGGGCGTTGTGAGGGGCAGATGAGATAATGCCCAGGAAGAACAGCTTCAGCAGGAGAGGCACCGAGAGTGCTCCCGCCCCCTCCTCCCCCTCCTCCGACTCCCTTCTCTCCTCCCGCCTCTGCTCTCTCCTGAGGTCTCTCCATCACCCCTCTGTGCCATCCCGAGTTCAACCAACCCCAAAATTCTTTCCGTGATTTACTCCGTCCGCCAAACAAGAACAAACTCGCAGGTGACCAGAACCGGACCATTTGTAGTTCAGCCTGACTCATCAGCGAAGTGACAGTCTATGTGTTTGGGGTTGTTGCTTAGTTCGCAGTACTTTAGCAAGCTGCCAGGTGATGCTGCTGCAGACTGAAGCTTGAGAACCACTATTCTAGTGCATGTGAGGGTTCCCCAAGCCTAGAGGTGAGGCAGGAAGGAGCAAGGACTTTTCTCACTTGGAAATGGCCCCCGGAGCCCTCTGCTCAGAAGGACCCCTCTTGGACCACCTCCTTCTTCTCTGGGGCCTCTAGCCGTTCAATGGGGACCCAGAAATCTGCTCTCCACCCCAGGAGTGGGGAGCTGAAGCTGCCTTTGGAGAGTTTCTGTGCCCTTTGGAGGCTGACTCCTACCTCCCCATTATGGCGGATCCATCTCCTCACTCCTGAGGTCGGTAGACAACCGAGAACATTTCTCAAACGTGTCCCACCCACAACCCTCAGCCCGTACCCCGACCTGGGGTCAGTAAAACTACCAGCATTCCCAGCGCCGTGGTTTTCCCACCTGGCGGACACATCTCAAGAGAGCTTTCTCTGTTAATGAAAATGGCCCATATCTGTGCCATCCAATATGGCAGCCACAAGCCACAGGTTGCAATTGAATCCTTGAAATGTGGCCAGAGTGGCTGAGGAACTGAAATGTAAATTTCTTTCTTTTAAATTAGTTTAAATTCAAAGAGCCACCTGTGGCGCGTGGTGGCTACTGTACTGGATAGTGACATTCTAGAATGTCCCCTAATGCCTTTGTCTCTGACGTCTACCTTCCCTGCACCCTTGGCAGCTGCTCCTGCCCTACTGGAATCCCGGCCCACTGCATGGAGGGGAAACTGGGGCCTGAGAGAGAGTTCCCCTGGGATGGCTAGGAAGCTGGGGGGACTGGGACCCACCCCCTACCCCCATTCTGCCTTCCAGCCCAGGCCTCGCGCCAGGGGCCCCATCGGACCCTGGCCTCTGGCCGAGGTGTGGGAAGTTGAATGTGATGAAACCCAAGCCCCCTTGGCTGGGGCCCAGCTGTGGTTTCACACTTGAGCTGTGGAGTCGGGGCGGAGGCGGCTGGAGAGGACCGTCAGAGGATGGGAATTCGGGTGGCCTGGCCAGCAGGCCCTGTGAGCAGGAGCTGTCCCCAAGGGGGTTTCCAGGCCGAGCAGGCTGCCAGACTCCGTGGGTGCCTCCTGGTGGCCGAGGGCTCCGTGTGGCCCAGGCCCTGCTGTAGGGAGTGACAAAGAAGGGACAGAGGAGGTGGTGAATGAGTGTGTGTGATTGAGTGTGGTGACTGGGGGACTGGGGAGGGGCATCGGCTTCCCTAGGGAGGAAACCAGACAGCTCACTCTACCTGCACCACCACCATCCCCCCCAACTACATAATTTGCAGGGCCCAGTGCAAAAGAAAAACTCAGGGCCCCTTGTCAAAAATTATTAGAGACTGCAAGAAGGTGACAGAGTGTGAACCCAAATGCGGGGCCTTCTGAGTGTGGGGTCCTTGGCGGCTGACGGGTTGCAAACTCAGGGAGCTGGTCCTGCCCCCAGTGCCTGAGATAGATCTGGGGGAGTCTCGAAAGGACAGAGGACCTGTCTTCTGGCCCATTCCTCTGTCCTCAGCCACTGGGGGTGCCTGGAGGCAGACAAAGGTTTTGAGTCTCTTTCGGGACATCTACCCCAAGTCCTCTCTCAGGTGGGCAGATGCCTTCACCCTGGGGAGGGAGGCTTCAGAGACCTGCCCTGAGCCCTGCCCCAGCCTCAAAGGTGAGGGGACGGGAGGGGGGGGGGCAGGGGCAGGAGATAAAATACAGCATGAGGTCACAAAAGCAATGCATGTTTCTCGAGTGCTTACTTCACGCCAGATGCCAAGTGTCTTGCCAGTGTCGTTACCTCATTCGATCTTCCTAACATGGCAGGAGACAGGTCTTTTGTTTGCCCCTTGTAGAAGTGGGCAAACCGAGCCCAGAAGGAGGGGCTTTCTGCAGTGAGGGAAGTTCTGTATCTTGATCGTGGGGGTTGTTACATGCACGGATATGTTCGTCAAAATGCATTAAGCTGTGCACCTAATCTGTGAGTTTTTTGCATGTACATTATCCCGCAATAAACTTGATTTATTAAAAAGTATATATTGAACCAAGGCACAGAAACTTTGAGAACTTACCCAAGGTCACATTCCTAGTAAGTGACGGAACTAGAATTTGTAACTTAGGTGCCCAACTAGTGCCAAGCTGGTGCAAAGAGCACCAGAATCAGAAAGGTTGCAGACTTATTGCCTTTTTTTTTTTTTTTTTTTTTTTTTTTTTTTAGCAGATCGCAGAGCCTCTCTGAACTTCAGGCTCCTCATCTATAAAATGGACCTCCCAAGGTGGTGGTTTAGTGCTGTCAGGGACATGTTGGCAGGGTAAGGACCCCACAGTGTCCCCAGGAGCTGCACGCAGTGCCCTTGTCCTGGTATTTGTGTCTGTGCATGGGAAGCAAAGCTGAAGGGCAGTTTCTCCCACCAGCACCCCCTTGTCCTCCACCAGCCCCCTGTGGCTTTCAGCTTAGGCGCTGCCCAACCACCGGGAAGCAGGGGGCATGGTGGGGCATGGCAAGGGTGGCTGAGTGACACCAGGCAGGGGTGGTGGGGACCTCCCTTTGTGGAGTCACTGACAAGCTGCCACAGAGGGAACTGACATGGGATTTAACATGGAGGATGGGAGTTGTCTGGGGGACGCTTGCTAAGGTCCTTATCTTTGTTGGAAGGAGGGTAGAGTTTGCTGTAGATTTTATTAGAAAAAAAAAAAATCAAGTTAAGAACATCTTAAAAATTAAGGGTCTCCACTGAAAGACTAGAAGTAGAATGTGTTATTTCCAGCCTCTGGCTTCACTCCATCCATAGCCTCCTCCACTCTGCTGCATTGGGCTGTATTTATTTATTTACTTATAAGGCCCCTCACAGGGAGCTTTTTTTTTTTTTTTTTTTTAATCACTTTGGTCTCCCAACCCCTGCCCAGGGCCTGACACATCCTAGGTGCTTAATAAATGCTGCTAGACAAAGAACTGAGAACTGGGGTTAGCCTGCAGCACAAGGACTTAGGGCCCAACTCTACCGAACTACTGAGGGAAGGGCCTAACCCACTGCTCACATAGGAGAGCGGCTCCGGGTCCCCACCAGTTTCCTGCCGTGGGCCAGTGGTTCTGCTTTCAGACCAATTCCTTCTCAGTTCTGTTTTTGTTGAAATTCTGTTGTTTTTATCCCCAAAGAACCACCCTGGTCCCCAAGTCCTAATAATACCTCCATTAGTAGAGTAACCCATGTGTTACCATGAGAAAGCTGGGGCTCAGAGAGGTTAGAAACTCCCCCAAGGACACACAGCAAGGTCTTGACAGAACCACCCCCAAGCACTCTGGCCTCCTGGCCCCCATCCAGCTCCACAATATGACCGTTGCCTCTAATGCTCTCAGCCTCCACCCCCCACCCCAGTAATGGAACCCAGCTGGGTGGGGTTGGCCGCTGAGAGGCTCCAGGCTTGGCTTGGGCCAGCGACTCATGGAAATTGGGCCATTTTCCTGGGACGGAAATGAGAAGCAGATGTGGTCCGGGAGCTGGGGTGCAGACTCATGCCGTGTCAGGGAGCTCAGGTTACACAGAGGAACACGTGACCGTGGTTACAAAAACAGCCTGAAACCCCCAAGGCCCACGTCGTCGTCGGGAGGTCCATCCCGGGGCCTGGGGATCCAAGCCTCCCCCCCACCCCTTACTGCCTGAGATCTCGGCAGGAACGGGAGACAGGAGGGGTCAGCGGAGAGCAGGGCCCGGGATGTCCTACCTTCTCGCTCCCACTCGCTATGGGGGGTTTCATTTTGGCTCCTCAAACCAGGGCTAAGCCCAGCATGAAGTCCCTGTCCTCAGGAGCATACCAAGGAAGGCCGAGGCACCCTGTACAGGCCCCTGTGCTTTTGTGGCCTCATATCACACCTGGTGAATCACCGCTTTGCTCCAATCCTTTGGTTAAGGGACTGTCCCGGGCTGCAGTGCATAACTTTCCAGAAAAGCCTCCGGTCTTAGGCAGTATGCAGGCAGGCTTACCTGAATGCAGAGTAACGGATCAACTCACTCTAACAAACAGCCAGCAGGGCAGGGACCCAAGGGAAAAGGGCTAAGGTGGGACTCTGGAGGAAGATGTTGGCGATCCTGGCACAGGAGGAGCCCAGGAACCAACGGGCAGTGGTATCATTTGTGTGGACTATCTGCTCAGGCCCCTGCTTTTCTTCCTCAGGCAAAAGGGCAGGGCCCCCTTCATTCATTCATTCATCTATCCATTCATTCATTCATTCACTGGTTCTTGTACACCCATGGTGGCCAGGGCAGTGGGCTAAGCCCTGAGGATCCAGAGGTGACTGAGCATGGATTCCACCTCTAGGACTTCACTGACTTCTGGGGAGCCCACCAAGAAATAGCTTTGATTGACTGCTTGCTTGCTTGATTGCTTCAGTTATTATTGAGTGTATACCACATGTCTGCACTATTCTAGGCTCATAGGATCTCTCCGTAAACAAAATAGTTTTGGAAGAGCAGACAGGCTATAAAAATAAAAAAATAAGTTCTCGTTGTGGCTCAGTGGTTCACAAATCCGACTAGGAACCATGAGGTTGTGGGTTTGATCCCTGGCCTTGTTCAGTGGGTCAAGGATCCGGCGTTGCCGTGAGCTGTGGTATAGGTCACAGACACGGCTCCGATCCCATGTTGCTGTGGTGTAGGCCGGCGGCTACAGCTCTGATTAGACCCCTAGCCTGGAACCTCCATATGCCATGGGTGTGGCCCTAGAAAAGACAAAAAGACAAAAAAAAAAAATCAGGTGAATAATATGTTTAGAAAGTGAAAAGTGTTATAAGAAAGGAAAGTGGAGCAGGTGAGGAGGATCAGGAGGTGTGGGTTGGTCGCTGTGTTCACAGGGCCCAGGAGGTCAGGCTTCCCTGAGAAGGTGAGACAGGAACAAAGAATTGAAGCTGATAGCAGAGATGAGAATGGTTTTTTGGGGTACGTGCAAAGGCCCAGGGGCAGGAGGGGGACTGCGATATTCAGGAGCAGCAAGGAAGCCAGTGAGTCTGGGGTAGAGAGGGAAAGAGAAGCAGGAATGAGGGTCCAGAGATAAGGAAGACCATGCCAGGAGGATCTGAGAGGCTGCTATAGGGTTTTAGCTTTTATGGTGAGATGGGAGGTGCTGGAGGGTTTTGAGCAGAGAGATGTGTGTTGACTGTTTTTTTTTTTTTTTTTTTTTTTTTTTTTTTTTTTTTTTCAGAGGACCGTGTGAGCTGTTGTATCCACAGTAGCCTGGAAAGGGTGAGGGCAAAGGGCTGGGGGACCGGTCAGAAGGCACCTACCACAATCCAGGTAGGAGGTGACAGTGCTGCAGCCAGGCTGCACGGCGAAGGATGGGAGGGGCCCCCGGAGAAACCTGAATCAGGTACCACAGTAACGGGGAACGTGGAGGAGGGCGTGATTCACTCCAAGGCCGCTTTCCCAGGGGATGTGACTCAGGCAGGATTTTGAAAAATGAGCAGTTCAGCAGGCACTCAAGAGGGTGAGAACATTCCAACACCGGTGTGCCGGGGCCCCATTGAGAGGGAGCCAGGCCTGTTTGGGGACCTATGAAGCAGCATCACATCAGAGCAGAAGGGTCAGGGGAGGCCAGATGGGGAAGGAGCTCGCCGCTCTGCCAAGGGTGTTGTCCTCTGGGCGCCAGGGAGTTCAGGAAGAATTTTAAGCCTGGGGGCCGGTGGTGCTTAAGACCTAAAACTTGCTATTAAGAAAAGTCCCGTGGTCACCATGAACGGCCTGGGGGGAGGTGGCAGGGAAAACCCAGAGGGGAAGCAGAAAATGAGGGCTGACCCCGGGGCAGTGGGAGAGAGGGAAGGAGGCATGAGAACCGTTTAGGGAGAAGAGAGGATCAGGGCCGTGTGGGTTTGGGGAAAGAGGAGCAGGCTGTTTTGAGGAAGAGAATGAGTCATGTGGGGGCCGGCTGAATTGGAGGATCCGCTGGGGGATCAGACAGCCAAGCCCCAGAGCAGCCAATGTTGGAGTCTGGAGCTCAGCGGAGGGGACTTGGGTCCAGAAGCCTCAAGGGACAGGTGGCATTTAAGCTGTGGAAGGCCACCAGCTAAAAGGCATCTCCAGATTTTTACCTTTAGTAAGATCTGAATAGAGGTATATTTCCCTCCTCTTTGCCTCTTTCCCAAGGCCTTTGAGAGATACAGTGAGAAAAACATTCTTGAGGGTAAAGAGGAGGGATCCAGGAGGGGATCCTCCTAGGGCAGCACGGAGGAATCCCTGGGCTGGTCCCACTTCACCCCACGGTGTCTGCGGGCAGAGGGGCCTGGATAGGCAGGGCTCTTGGTATCCATTGTCCGTGGGTCTCTGCATGCAGATATGTAAAGTTATGTGTTTTCATCTCCCCGTGATTCCTGTTTTCCTGCAGCCCTTCCCGCTGAGGCGTATGGCCCAATGAAGTTGGAGGGGTGAATTCGAAGCAAGACCTCAAGCAGGGGGTGAAGCGGACATGATGTAGAGAAGCTGCTGCTGATGGCAATGGGACCAGAAAAGGGGGGCCTAAGGAAGAGAGAACATGAGAAGCAAAAAGGGCAGCCCCTTAACCTTCAACCTCAGAGGCTCGTGTGGGAGAAACCCAGTCAGGTCTGAGGGGAGATCTCACAGCAAGGGGGTGGGTGGGACTTGACTCAGATTGCAGTGGGGAGAAATTTTAATGACACCCCCTCCCTAGCAAACCAGCGATGCAAGATGGTGCCAGCACAATATGGTGCCAATCAGGAGGTGGTTTGGAATGGCTGAGGAAGGGAGTCTGGGAAGTGGCTTCATGCAACGCTGCTCGTTCTAGTGAGAATGCAGCCAGGTAGTCCTAGGTCCCAGGGGCCGCAGAGCCAAGATCTGCCTCACCAGCTATGTGCAGGGACCATGCACTTTGGCTTCACCTCTTCCTGCCCCTACCCCACCAGCAAGCCCCAGGGACCAGAACCATCTCTGTCCTGCGTGTGTGTGTGTGTGTGTGTGTGTGTGTGTGTGTGTGTGTGTAAGAATGCAGGGGACTCCACTCAGACCTTCAACCCTCTTGTCCCACCACCGTGAGGCCCATGAACATCTCTCTGCACCAGGAAATTATCTTGGCTGGGAGAAGGCGGAAGGGTGAGAAAACCTTGGAATACTGAGCAATTTTACTCAAAAGAGACTGAGTTAATCATACAGAAATGGAGCTATGTCTAAGGGGCAATTTAATGCTTTCTTTTTGTTTGTTTTCTTTTTGCCCGTCAGTAGTAGGAATTATCAGATCACGATGAGAAGAGTATAAGAAAAAGTAAGAACAATACTGATTTGACCCATCTGGGTAGGTGTGTGTGTGTGATCTTTAGCCCTCCCACAATTATGTCTGTACACGTTTGCTGGGGCAACTGTATATTTTCAATTCCAATCGTCAGACCTTTCCTTGAAGCTCACGTGTGTTTTGATCTGGCCAGGAATTGAGAATCATAAAATCATTAAATCTGTATTAATTACCTATTGCTGCATAGTAAGTTAATCCAAAATTTAGCTGAAATAAATATGTATTATCTCACATGCTTCCTGTGGATCTGGAATTTGGAAACAGCTTAGCAGGGGGGTTTCTGGCTCAGGGTCTGTCTGAGGTTAACAGTCAAGATGTTGGCCTGGGCTGTGTTCATCTGAAGGTGCGACCGGGACTAGCAGATCTGATTCCCAGACCTGCCTGCCAAGGTGCTGGCTACTGGCAGAGGGTCTCAGTTCCTCACCTTATGGATCTCTTTCTAGAGCTGCTTGACTATCCTCATGACATGAGGGTGGCTTCCTCCAGAGGAAGTCATCTGAAACTTGCCTCAGAAGTCGCACTTTTCCATGTGGTCCCTGCTCTCAAAAATGTTAGCAGTATTGCAGGGTAGATGAAATGTGCCTACTGCAAAGCCCGATGGCTGAAGTCCAAGGGAAGTGATGTGGGCTGTGGGCCGAGGACAAAGGGAGCTGCCCAGTCAGGCAGCAGGAGGCTTCCTGGGAGTGGGCAGAAAACCCCTGCCCCCTTGTCCTGCTCCAAGTGGCCTCTTCCTTGTGGAAGGAGGCCTGGTACCTGTGGACTGGTCAGATGGGGAAAGCCGTAGGGCCTGACCAAGTAAGGGGACTGATTCCTGCTCACTGGACCACCAGGGGTGAGTGGAGGGGGGCACTCTGAGATTGGAGAGAGGCTGCGGGGCCGGGGGGGGGGTGGGCAGGGGTTGCTGGGAGCAAGGCAGGGTAGGGCGCAGAGGGACATAGGAATGAGACAAGGAAGGGGGTTGTTTTGGGGGGTTGGGGCTTTTTTTGTTTGTTTTTGGCTTCTTAGGGCCGAACCTGTGACACATGGAAGTTCCCAGGCTAGGAACCGAATTAGAAATACCACTGCCAGCCTATGCCAGAGCCACAGCAACGCAGGATGTGAGCCACATCTGTGACCTATACCACAGCTCACAGCAACACTGAATCCCCAACCCACTGAACAGAAGGGGGTTGTTAAATCAGGGACGGGGCTCAGAGAGTAGGGCAGGGCAGGAAGCTCAGAGGCACGTGGTCCTCCACTGGTCAGCATGCCATCATGTGGCTGTCATCCCTAGCCACAGAGTCATTCATTCACTCATTCATTCGTTCCTGCATGCATGCTTGCTACACAGCCCAGGTCCCTGTCCTCGGTGAGCTCGGTGTTTGTATATGAGGATCATATCTTCCCAGGGAGGGTCAGGAAAGGTTTCTCATGGGAGGTGAGATCTGAGCTGCTTCTGGAAGGGGAGGAGGGATAAGCCAACCCACGGGAGGGTGTTCTAAGCTGGGAAGCCAGTGAATTCACAGGCCCAGGTGTGGCAGAGCACGAGGCTTCCCTGGCTCGGCTGTAGCGGGACGGACCGCTGGAGGGTGTTGAGAGATGAAGCAGGAGGGATCAGAGGGGTGTGGCCCTGCCCGCTGGGTGGGGTGCTTTGGATTAATTCCAGACGACAACAGGGAGATGATGTAGGAATTTAAGCAGAGACATGAAGGGATCCCACTTGGAAATTTGGGAAGATGGTCCAGGCAGTAGGGATGATCTAGAGAGGGAGAATCCGGGAGGAGGAGGCACTCACCAGGGCCCTGCATGCAGGAGGGAAGCAGGCGTGGAGAGGAGAGAAAGCCCCAGAGGCCTTTGGAAGGCTGAGCAGCCTCCACTCAGGCCTAGAGACTGAGTGACACCTTGGACCACGTCTTAGTTCATCTCAGAGAAACTGTGTAATTTGGGTCTTGCGAGAACCCAGCCCTCTGCTTTAGAAGGTCTCGTGGCCCCAGCAGCCTGGCACCACACAGCACCAGCCAATCTCCTACCCAAGTCTGCTGCCATCCTCCCAGGGGGAGCTCAGTCTGGTTGAATCTGGCTGGCCTTTAGCAGGAAGGTGGTGAGAAGCTGATGGTGGTCTGAGAGCTGGGAAATGCTGGGGTGGGGAGGCTGCTCAGGGGCTGTGGCCACAGGGCAGCCCGAGGAAAGGAGGCACCAGGCTGGGGTCAGTGAGTCAGGACAGGTCCAGCAAAAGATGAGAGACCTGGGCAGGGTTCCAGCCCCATCTGGATGGGCCTGAGTAACAGTGTGGGGACCTGGAAAGTGAGGAGAGGGAATCTGGCCACCTGAGAGGTGCCTGGGATGATGGAAGATGACCCCACACAGAAGGCTGTTTCCTAGAGCCCAGGACAGAGGCTGCCATCTAAGATGGGAGTTACCCCTCACCCCAAATTCTCAAACCCCTTAACAGAGGAAGGTGTGCTGCTCCTTCCTCACAGCAGATGGCGCCATGGGGCTGGGATTGGTGACAGGTGCCGCAGGAGCTGGCAGGAAACGCTGCCTGGGAGTGGGGGTGTGGGGCAGGAGCCTGAGCTGGGGGAGGGGAGAACCCCAGTCCTGCTCCCTCTCCGAGGGCCTGCTACTCCCTGGGCTTCTCACTTCGTGCCTACCTGCTCCATTTCCTCTTCCACCCCAACCGCCTCCTGCCTCTACGGTCTTCCCTTCCCTTGCTGTCGTCCACCGCCCCTCCGCTTCTGCTTCCAGCTGGAGTCCAAGGCCAGTGTCTGTGAAATGGTTCACTTCGAGGTACCATCGCAAGATAAGGGAACTCCAGGCCCGGCCCAACGGCAATGTCATCAGGGGGTCTTCCCGAGCTGGCTCACATGCTATGTCCTCAGAAGGCACTCAGTGCCCCTAAATAGGAGGGGGCTCCAGGAGGCTCCCAGGAATGTTTGGCAGTGGCAGGAGGAGTGGGGTTCTACCCCTGGGGGAGAGGGTTTGCTCTGCACGAATGAAGGACACGTAAACTAGAGCAGCTTTCAGTATGACGAGGAATGGCGAGAAACCGTCCACTGATGGACGTGCCTTGTATCTCCTAATCTCTAGGCCTTTAGTCAACAAGGAAAACCTGAAGAGCCCCTTCTCTCCCCTTCTTCCTTTCTTGTGGGGCAGCCCATTGGTGGGAAAGAGTGGGTGACGGCTGGTGCTGGTGGTGCACAGAGTTGGGGGTGGGCCCAGGAGGGCAGTGGGACAGGGAAGCAAAGATGCCTGTGGCAGAAGGACCGAGGAGAGTTCTCCAGGGAAACTTCCAAAGGGCCCTCAGAGGCCCCAGCACAGGGCTTTAGGGGCACAAGGGTCCCTGGGGAAAAGAGCAGGGTAAGAGCTGTGTGTGTTGGCTTATCCCCACCAGGGACACACAGCTCCCCACCGGCCACTCCCCCAACCCTGGATTCCTTAAGGATGGTGGCCATGTTTTTCAGCCTCTACACTGGTGTCCCTGGTGTGGTAAGAATGACACTTCTGAGACAATAGGGCGGAATATTTTAGAGAAGGGCTGACTAGTAGCCAGAGGTGCCCACTCCTCTGCACCCAGCTTGGACATGGCCAGTCCCCAGGCCGTCTCCCATGGCCTTACCTCAGCTGGAGGTAGATGGAGCACTGTGAGTCCCTACAGACCGGGTCTATTTCAGCCTTAAATAAAAAGTGAGTTTGTCACCCTCAGTCTTGCTAAGGATGGGCCGCCTCTCTCTAATATCTTCTGGCTCACCCTGAACTTTTTGCTGGTCCATGTAGCGTAGGCGGTGGTGAGTGTGTCACGTGTGAACTGTTTGACTGTGCACCCCACAGGGGCAGGTGTGTTGGTGCTGAGGGGGCCGGGAGGGAGGAAGCGTGAACAGAGGGCAGAGATGAGAGGGTATCAGAGAAAGAGGGGCAAAGCCAGCCAGGCAAGGAGAGGATGGTGCTGGTGGCTGCTCTGTCCCTGCTCCAGAAAGGATGCCCATGGCACCTGCTTAGTGGGTGTGGGGCTGCTGCGGGGAGGAAGGGGCCTAGAGGCGGCAGCTGGGCCTGGGCTTAGGGCTGGATCCGCGGGCAGCTGTAAGTGTCAGCCAGGGGTGTCCTCGTCTGTTCCCGAACCAAAGAGCTTACTGGCTGGGCTGGGAGTGAGGGAGGAAGGGGATGACAGTAAAGAGAGCTCTCAGACATCTTGGGCAGCCAGCTGAGGGGGGTCTGGGTGGGCAGGGCTGACTTTGGGACTCTGCCGTGTATCTGGAATTTTCTGACCAACGTAAATGGTGACTTCTGAGTTACTGTTCTTCAAGAAAGTAACTTGGGAGTTCCCCGTCGTGGCACAGCGGAAACGAATCTGCCTAGGAACCATGATGTTGCGGGTTCAATCCCTGGCCTCGTTCAGTGGGTTAAGGATCCAGCATTGCCATGAGCTGTGGTGTAGGTCGCAGATGCGGCTCGGATCTGACGTTGCTGTGGCTCTGGCCTAGGCCATAGGCTACAGCTCCAATTAGACCCCTAGCTTGGGAACCTCCATGTGTCATGAATGTGGCCCTAAAAAGACAGACAAAAAAATAAAAGAAAGTAACTTCTTGCTGGACTGGTGGCTGGGGGTGGCATTGCTGATAAACCTACTAACGGTGCTCATTGTCCATGGCAGAGCGGGGATGGGGAGCTCCACCAAGGAGCTCGCCGTGCAGCTGGGGAGGTGGCCCACGTACCGTGAGAAGAGCTTTGGGGTGGGAGGCATCAGGGGATTGGGTCAGGGTGGGCTCAGGGAGGACGTCTTGGGGGAGGAAGGAGATTCCGAGGGAGAAAGAGGAAGGGTTTCCAGGATCATGGGAAAGCATGAGCAAAGGCACGGGGAAGGAGCGGAAGTTGGGGGGATGGGAGGAACGCGACTCGGGGGACACTAAGGAGGGAGCTGGCACACAGAAGAGACTCAACAGACTTGCTAAGGAAGGCAGAGGGGGTGGGAGGAAGGAGGGAGAAAGGATGGGGCTGAGAGCTGCTCTCAAGGTGGGTCACCACCCCCAGTGGCCCTGTGGCAGGCAGTGGCAGAAGTGCCCCACCTGGGGAGCCCCGCGGCAGTCCTCCTCTCTCCGGCCCCCATCCCAGGCTTGCTCACAAACCTGAAGCTGAGGCTTAAACCCAGGCCTGTGGCCAAACCCCACCCCATCGCCTTCTTCTTCCAGAGCCTCTCTCCACCCAAGTCCTTGTGGAGTGGCAGCCACTCCAGGGCCCTGCCAGAGGCAGGGGTGTTGCCACCATGGGGTGACTGACCGGCCAGTAACCCTCCCCCCTCCCCAAGATGGCAGCTGAGGGAGACAGCAGGGCCTTTGTCTGGACCTGACCCTGCTGGAAGGCCCGCTGGCCTGAGTTTGCTCAGTGTTAATAATTGACCAGGTACCCGGGGACAGGGCCCCTCCAGCCAGCTGGATGGAGGGTGCTCAGGGCTGGGGCCTTGGCCTCCCACTGCCTCAGGTGGGGCACACCTGGGGCCAGGGAGGAGAGAGAGAATCCTGGCTTTGGCTGAGGATCAAAGGAGCCCAATGTGTCCCCCTCTGCTCCTCGAGCGCAGAATTGATTGAGGTGTGGAAAGGGCCCTGGGCAGGGTGGCTGGAAACCTCCTCGTCTGACCCTCCACAGGGTCAGAGAGGAGCAGCAGTAACACCTTGCCCCCCAAAGCAAAGACACGGAGGATGGAGAGAAGGCCCAGGGATGCAGGTGTGAGGTTCCCTGAGGCGCACAGAGCTGGACTCTTGAGTCCCAGTCGCCTTATCCCAAACAGCATGGGGCCACACACCCGCTCCTCAGTCCTTCTGATGGAAAACGCCAGCCAAAGGGAAGGTTCGAGTGACTCTGGGACAGAGGGAAGAGGGATAGGGACCCCCAGCCGGGGTCAGACCACCTCTCTAGCCCTGGAGGAGCCCAGCACTGTCCACTCCAAAGCCTCGTGAAGGAGGCCTCAGCCGGGAGCAAGGAGGCAGGTCTCCAACCCCAGGACCTGGAGGAGGAGAGAAGAGAGCGAACAGAGGGGGAATGTTGCTGTTTACAGCAGCACCAGCTCCCAGAGTTTCTTAGAAGCAGAAGTGATCTCGGTCATCCTGTGGGCAGGGTGTGACCCCCGTTTGACAGTGCAGGAACCTGAGGTTCAGGTCGGTCCCCCGTCCAGGTCCCAGAGTTGGGAAACAGCAGAGCAGAAGCAGCCCGGGGACCTGTGCCACTCCCTCATCTGCTGGGGACAGGGCAGCATGAGGAGAGCAGGCAGGGGAACAGGCCCCCTGCAGCCATTGAAGGGGCTACCCGGGGGGTGCTTTTGAGGCTTAAACCCAGCTTCCTCAGCTACTGCAGCCTGATCACTCAAGATCCTCCTTAGGGAAGGGGACCTGGTGGTCTGGGCTCTGCATGTCCAGCAAGTGTGTCTCAGGCCTTGAGAGGAAGGGGTGGCGAGCCTCACACCCCACCCCCCAACCTCCCCGTCCCCTTTGGCTTCACCTGTGAGAAGTCAATATTGAGGTTTTATGACCCAAGATAAACACACATTTTTTTTTTTCCTCCCATAGAGGGGTTATCTGGTCTGGAGGGTTAATCAGTGACCACTGGGGGTGGGGGAAGCCTTCAGGAAGAAAGCAGCTATTGAATTCTGTCCCCTCGGCCCAGCCTCTCCCCTTCCCCCTCCTCCCACCCACAGTTCCCACCTCCCCCACCCCTGCCAGCGGGTGGGGATAAGACATTTGGGAGTCTGAGCCTGGAGCCCGAATGGGTGTGTTTGGGGGACTGTTGAGGGGGTGCATCCAAGGAGAGCATCCTAAGTGCAGTTTGCCGTGTGCACAGTTTTCACCACAACCACCATTTCATTTGGTTGGCAGGACAGGTGGGCCCAGCTTGGCCAGAGGTCTGGGAGAAAGAGGGAGCACTGTCCCTTGGGGCCATACACAGAGGAGATGAGACTCAGGTCACAAAGCACATGAGATGGGGGTTCCCATCGTGGCTCAGCAGTAAGGAACCTGATCAGTATCCATGAGGTTGTGGGTTTGATCCGTGGCCTCCCTCAGTGGGTTAAGGATCCGGTGTTGCCGTGAGCTGTGGTGTAAGTCACAGACTTGGCTTGGATCTGGCATTGCTGTGGCTGTGATGTAGGCTGGCAGCTGTAGCTCTGATTCGACCCCTAGCCTAGGAACTTCCACATGCCATAAGTGTGGCCCTAAAAAGCAAAAAGCCAAAAACAAAAAAACAACCCATGAGATGACCCAAGGTAAATGTCAGCTGCTTCCCAGGCAGGGGCATTGGAACCCAAGGCATGGGCCAGCCCTGCCCCTCGCCCGCTGTGTGGCCTTTGGACGATGGCTTAACACCTTTGGGCCTTACCTCTCCTTGCGGGGGACGGGGGGCGGGAGGGGGGGTGTCTGATGAGATCTTGTGCTTAGAGTGAGGAAGGGACAAAGTGACTATTTACCATTCAAATGGATTATAGCCACCTCTGCCTTCTTCAGAAAGGACATAATTCACCTCTGGGTTGATGGACTTTTTTTTTTTTTGGTCTTTTGAGGGCCGCACCCATGGCATATGGAGGTTCCCGGGCTAGGGGTCTAATCAGAGCTGTAGCCGCCGGCCTATACCAGAGCCACAGCAACGCAGGATTCGAGTCTCATCTGTGACCTATACTGCAGCTCAAGGCAACGCCAGATCCTTAACACACTGAGCAAGGTCAGGGATCGAACCTGCAACCTCATGGTTCCTAATCAGATTCGTTAACCACTGAGCCACAATGGGAACTCTGATGGCCCTTTTACTTAGGGGAACAGTGATGGGTCTTTGGGGTTTAGGAGTGAGCACACCCTGGAGGAGTGAGGCTGAGCTGAAGCAGGAGGGGGAATTGTGACGCTGTGAGGGCCGTGCCCGGGAATAGGTGAGAACTTAGTGAGGTCCGGGGGCATCAGGAGAGAAGACTTGAAAAGTTCCACGTGAGGCAGGCAGAGGAGAGACCAACAGAGGAAGAGGGCCAAGGGGAAGTTCCCTGGGTGGGGCAGGACCCACACATTCTAAACAACTAGTATATGACAATGAAGTCATTTTGTCCCCTATGCTCAGATCGCTATCCACGAGTCCTGAAAGCAACTAAACATCTGCCACACACGTGAGCCTTGGGTTCTTGGTACATAGGGAGGGAGGGAGGAGTCTGGCATCAGCTTAACAAGAGGCAGTTTGGAAAGGGGACGCCAGGCACAGGGCTGAGGACCGCAACGGGAAGCACAGACCTCATGGTGGGTCAGGAGGAACGAACGGCCCACCTAAGAAAGCCCTCGGGAATACTGGGCACAAGAGGTGACTCCACAAGGCTGGAGAGCTAGGGGTGCCTGGGTTACATCCCCAAAGAGATATATATATCCCTGGCCACACCAGTAGCATATGTAAGTTCCCAGGACAGGGAATCAAACCTGCACTACAGCAGCCATCTGAGCCACAGCAGTGACAACAAAGGATCCTTAACTGCTACGCCATCAGGGAACTCCAGAAGATGCCATTTAAACAGGATCATGCCACAGAGGTCTGCCATGTTGGGATTGGCAATGGTCTGGGAAAACCGAGGTTGAATGCATATAGTCACTGACCCGGTACAGGGCACTTGGCTGGGCCTACGGCTGATGATGAGGCCCCTGCCCCTCCAAGAGGTTTCTCAAGAGGATTCAGGCTGTGGCAGAGATGACTAATGGTCCCCTACATCACTCCCTCCCTTCCTCTCTCATCGTGATAGAACCCCTGGGTTTTCAACTGGGCACATGGCAGCCCAGAATAAAGCTGCATTTCACAGCCGCCCTTGTCACCAAGTGTGGCCATGTGACCAGCAGGACATGAACAGGAGTGGTGTGTCCAGCTTCTGAATTGCATACTCCCTCTTATTCACTGGGATGAAGAATCAGGGGTGAACCATGTTGGACCATCTGGATGGGGACACCTTCCTGGGATGGGGAAGCGACAAGGCAAAAGAAGCTCAGAATCCTGATGATGTCACAGAGCAGAATCATCAGACCAGCTTGGATTCTCTCGTGAGAGAAAAATAAACTTCCATCTTGTTTAAGCTACTGTTAGGTTTGGTCTCCCAGTTAGAGCTACCAGAATCTTTTCCAGATTTGATTTAGACCACCTGGAAGTAAAGACTGTCCATTTATCATACTCACATACTCGGCCTGGACTTCACAGCCAGGTGGGGGGATGCAGATGTGCAGACTGGGAAGTTGGTGACCCTGGGAGCTCCTATTGTGGCTCCTGTCGCTCCTGTGGTAATGAACCCGAGTGGTATCCATGGGGATGTGGGTTTGATCCCTGGCCTGGCTCAGTGAATTAAGGATCCAGGGTTGCCGTGAGGTTCCCTGTGGGTCACAGATGCGGCTCGGATCCCACGTTGATGGAGCTGTGGCGTAGGCCGGCAGCCATAGCTCCCATTAGACACCCAGCCTGGAAACTTCCATGTGACACAAGTGCAGCCCAAAAAAGAAAAAAAAGTTGGTGACTCTTGTTATGCTCTTGCAGAAGATTTAGTGAAACGGTGATCTGTGATGATACCTTGACAGGAAGACCCCATGCTCTCTGAGCCTATAATTCTAGGAGAACTTGAGAACTGGAGAGACCTGACTGCTTCTTGGTGCCTTCAGCATGTTCCTAGAAAAGAGAGAACTCAGGGGAGACCGGGCCAGTCTGCAAGCAGAGATGGAAGGGAATCGAGTTTTGCCAAGGGGACCCCTGTGCCTGCTGCCTGCAATCTAAGCGTCTGAAAATTTGGATCTTGAAGAGTTGTAAACACCAATGGCTTCCATACCCACAATGGAGGGAGTGGCCTAAGTTGGCTCTGAACAGACAGCCTTAGTAGGAGTTGACTGTGGCCCGGAGCCTTTCTCAAGCTTTCCCCGTTGAGAATTCTCTGCCAGACGATGGGAGCCAGCCCAGCAGCCAGGATCAGATTAAGGGTGTTCCCTTTCCAGCCTAGCCTGTTGTCTCAGATGGCCTGAAGAGAACAACCACTAAGCTGAAAGAGGGGTCTGGGCAGAGCGCATAAGCCAGTAAAAACACTGCCAGTTTTGAACCTGACAAACCGTCAGGACAAGACCTTTGGCTGAGTTAGCTGTGCATGGAACTGACTAGAAGCAAGTAGTCCTGAAGCCTGAGAGAGGCATGTTCTTCAGTGCCCTGATGTGGTCGTGGAGGCTACTCACCAGAAAGAGCCTCCCAGAGGGCAAAGCCAGGAGCCAAGAATGGATCTGGCAGCTTGGATCTGGTATTGCTATGGCTGCAGTGTAGGCCGGCAGCTACAGCTGCAATTCAGCCCCTAGCCTGGGAACCTCCACATGCCTGGGGTGTGGCCCTAAAAAAACAAAAGACAGAAAAAAAAAAAAAGAAGAAAAAAAGAATTGTTTTCAGAATGTGGTATGTGGTTCTTGTTCCATCATTGTGTGTTGGAGAAGGGTGGGTGTGGGGTGCAGGACAGATAACCTGTCTTTTAGGTGTGTTGGTCTCTAGGCCACAGGAATCTTCATCCAGATGTGACTGAGATGTTGGGTACAGGATGGCTGGTGTTTAAGGTTGTTAGTCTTGGAAGGCAGTGTTAGTGTCAGTGTTTTATAGAGATCGTAGCGAGTTAAGCTGGCTCCAGGGATGGACCGTGGCAGAGATTGCTAATTTGCCTATGATCCATTTTTCCCTTGCTTCTCTAGTAAACTAACACCTGACACATATATAGTGAGACAAGTGGCCACCCAGGATAAAACTGCATTTTCCCGACCCCTTCGAAGTTGTATGCAGCTGTAACTAAGTTCTGGCCAGTGGCATGTGAGGAAAGGGATGGTACAAGTTCTGGATCATACCATAGAAAGGCTCCCATCCTCTCTCCCTGGCCTGATGGCTGGAAGGAGTATGTAGTGGAGAGACTTGTTGGTCCACACATGTGAATGCAAACCCTTAAGATGGTGGAGCAACAAGATAGAAGAAGCCTGGGTTCCACCGCTGCAGAGCTGAGCTAGCATGCCAGTTGGGACTTTTAAGTGAAACAGAAATAAACTGGCTCAAATCTTTGGTATGTGGGGGTTTTGTTTGTTTTTGTTATAGCATCTGAGCCTCTAACCTAAGTAATACAGATACACCTCAGTTACTGCAATACAATGGAATAAATGCTCTGGTAGACATATGGGTAAGGTGCTATGGGTGTGAAGTGATAAGTGGTTAATTCTGTTTGGGGAAAATCTTGGAAGGCTCCCAGGAGGAGGTGATATTTGAAAAACATCTTCAAGATGTTTTCCAGATGCACAAGTAAGGTGAAAGGGAAGACATGCTTGACAGTTGGACGGTAAAAACAAAGTCTCAAAGTGGTGAAAACACTTGACAAATAGCTCAGATGCGTAAAGGGGGAGGCAGTTCTGGGAGACAGAACTGGTGACATTGGATGGGACTGGTTGGGAAGGACCTTAAATGTCACGCTATACAGTTTAGACTTCATGGTTTGGAACCACTGAGGGGTTTAGCAGGCAAGTAACATGACCTAATTTGGGGGTTTTTTAATTTTTTTTTTTTTAAAGTCTGGCTACAAAGTTTTAGATGGATTTGAGAAGAGAGAGGTTGTAGGCAGAGGGAAGGGACTATTTAAATGTAATGCAAGTCAATTCTGATTTTCCCACAGAAACAATGTTGTAATAGAGGTTTATGCTCCTGGCCATGGACCTGATACACCAAATTTTATAGAACTGACCGCAAAACCAAACTCAAATAGCTATAATGGTATACTCATGATCTCTATATTATAAAGTTTCCAAATAGTATATGAATAATTAAACGGGGCCCCATAGTAACTAACCACAAAAAGATATGTGTATAATATAATACAATGAATTTAGCCTCCTATTTCTGCCCTTTAAGAAATGTATTGTCGCAAAAGTAATCTGTTTATTTTTAATAGCTTTATTGAAATATAATTGACCTATAGTGAACTGCACAAAGTCTACAATGTGATAATTTTTGACATATTTATACACCCTCAAAACCATCACCACAAACAAGAAAATGAACATTTCCATCATCATAAAAGTTTCCTCCTGTACAATTCCTTTCTCCCACCCCTTCTCCATCTACCCATCCCCAGACATTCAGTGATCTGATTTTTTGAATGTTCTAGAATTTTATGTAAATAGAATCATAACATGTACTGTTTTCAGTCTGACTTCTTTTTCTCAGAGGAATTATTTTTGAGATGCATCCATGCTGCAGCATGTATGAACAGCTGATTCCTTTTTAATGCTGAGTAATATTCCATTGTACAGACATACCAGTTTGTATATCCATTCACCTGTTGATGGATCTTTGGATTGTTTCCAGTATTTGGTTATTACAAATAAAGCTGCTATGTGCATTCATGAATAGGTCTTTGTAGGAACATATGCTTGCATTTCTCTGGGTAAATACCTTGGAGTAGAATGGCTGGATCGCATGATAGGTGGATGTTTAACTTTTTAAGAAACTGCCAAAAAGTTTTCCAAAGTGGTTGGTGGTTGTACCATTTTACATTTTCACCAACTCTGTATGTAAGATCCAGTTCCTCCCTATCCTTGCCAGAACTTGATAGGTCAGCCTTTTTATTTTAGCCATGCTAATAGGTTTTTAGTGGTATCTCAACTCTTTTATGCTATTGATTAGATTTTTTCCTACTATTATGTTTTGAGAGTTCTTGATATATTCTGGATCCAAGTCCTTTATGAGATACATGATTTGCAAATACTTTGTCCAAGTCTGTAGTTCCTCTTTTCATTCTCTTAATAGCATCTGATAAAAAGCATCTTTTATGGGTCATGTTTTTGGTGCTTTATCTAGGAAATTTTTGCCTACCCCGTGGTCACAAAGGTTTTCTTCTAGATGTTTTCCTGTTTCAGTTTTACATTTAAATCTATAGTCCATTTGAGTTACGTTTTGTATATGGTGCAAAGTACAGAGAGAGGGTTACCTTTTTTGCTCATTGGTGTGTAATTGTTCCAGCAGCAGTTATTAAAAACTCCATCTTTTTTGCTCTGCATTGTCCTTGTGCCTTTGTGGAAAATCACTTGTCCATATAAGTATAGGATAATACTTATAGGTCAATTTCATCTCAACAAAGCTATTTTTAAGAAAAGTATAGGGTCTACTTCTGGCCTCTTGATTCTGCTCCATTGATGCCTATCTTTATGCCAACATCACACTGTCTTGATTTACTTGAGCCTTGAAATACATTTTGAAATCAAGTAATGTTTTCCAACTTTGTTCTTCAAATTTGCATTGATGGGGAGTTCCTGTTGTGGCTCAGCAGTAATGAACCTGACTGGTAACCATGAGGATGTGGGTTTGATCCCTGACATGACTCAGAGGGTTAAGGATCCAACATTGCCATGAGCTGTGGTGTAGGTCGAAGACAAGGCTTAGATCCCTTGTTGCTGTGGCTGTGATTTGACCCCTAGCCTGGGAACTTCCATGTGCCACGAGTGCAGCTATAAAAAAAAAAAAAATTGTTTTGGTGATTCTAGATCCTTGGCACTTCCCTGTGAATGTAAGAATCCATTTTCAAACTTCTGCCTACTTTTCTATGCAGAAATCATGAAGAAGAAAGTAAACATTACAATAATCTTACCACTTAGAAATTATCCCTGATAATATTTTCATTGTATGCTTCTAGACCTTTTCTATAATTTAAAACATTTTCTTTATTAAATGTTTAAGTAGCATTATGTGTTAAGCACTGTATGTCTTTTTAACATTAGGCTTATCGAAACATAGTTTATGTATGTTAAAATTCACTTTTCAAGTGTATAGTTTGATGAGTTTTGACAAACATACGGAGGCATGCCACCATCACGGCCAAGATGTAAAATATTTTTGGGAACTTCCCTGATACCCTCACAGTTAAAGATTTGCATTGTCACTGCTGTGGCTCCAGTTCAATCCCTGGCCTGGAAACTTCCACAGCTATGGGCTCAGCCAAAAAAAAAAAAAAAAAAAAGATGTAGAATATTTTCATCACCCCCAAAACTTCCCTTATGCCCCTTTGTGGTCACTCCCCTCTTCCAACCCCCAGGAATGACTGGTCTGATTTCTTTCCCTATACTTTTGCTTTTTTCCCAGAATGTCACATAATTGGAATCACACGATGCAATCTTTCATGTCTGGCTTTTTTCACTTAGCATATTGCTTTTGGATTTCGTCCATGTTGTGTGTATGAGTAATTTGTTCTTTTCATTGCTAAGTATTTTTCCATTGTATAGACATACCACAGTTCGTTTATCCATTCACCTGTTGATGGACTTTTGGGTTTTTTCCAGTTTGGGGCAGTCGTGAATAAAGCTGCTATAAACATTTGCATACAGGTATTTGTGTGTACATGCTTTCATTTCTCTTGAGTAAATACCTAGAAGTAAGATTGCTGAATCATTTGCCAGGTGAATGTTTAACTTTATACATTTTGAGTCTTGGTGTTCAAAGTGGCCGTGGTTGTAAGAGATACCTCACCAAAAAATGGGCATGCATCATTCACTGTGTCCATTAAATCATGACATTTGTATTTCATTCTCATCCGTCCACTGTGCATTTTAATTTGATATTTAGCCAGCAGAGTTCTACCTTTCCTGGTTTCAAACAGTTATTCTTGCAAAATAATTGGAAGGTTTTGGGTTTTCACATTTTTTAGCAAACAGATTCAAAATTCTCTGAAGCTCAGGAGCTCCCATTGTGGCGCAGCAGAAATGAACCTGACTAGTATCCATGGGATGTGGGTTTGATCTCTGGCCTCCATCAGTGGGTTAAGGGTCCCTCATTGCTGGGGCTGTGGTGTAGGCTGGCAGCTACAACTCCAGTTTGACCCCTAGCTTAGGAACCTCCATATGCCGCTGGTGCCGCCATAAGGAGAAAAAAAAAATTCTCTGAAACTCTTTGTTTGGAAAATTGTCCAAGCTTATTTCTTTAACTGTGGATATAGAATTGTAATAGGTGACATATTTACATAGTTTTTAGTAATAACATCACCTTGATGGAAGCATTTCCAAATAACCATTTTCAAAATGTTTTCTCCTTAGCATGCATTTTATTTGAAAAGATGTCTCTCTCTCACTTATTGCTAGAATCTTCGCTATAGGTCGATAGGAAGAACTGGTTCTTCTGAAATATTGGCTTGGGTCACACATGACCACTGGGCACTTGCCATGGTAAATAAAGGTCAGAGACCCTAGAATACACTTGTCTTTCTGTAAAAGAAAAATGCACAAATTGTCCTTAAATTTGATTCCCAGAAGACCTACATGCTCAGGAAAAGCTTCCTGTTATACCCTTCTCATTCACAAAGTGTGAAAATATTCTTCTGTTTAGGGCATTGTTTTTACAAAACCAACCACACTGCTGACACGCTGGGAGCACTTAGTAACTGTTTGCTGAAAATGAGCCAAAGTGAGACGGTCCCCCCTAAACACCCCACACGGAGATGCTGGCCCTCACCCCCAGGATTCCCAGAGAACCTTCCAAGACTCAGGATAATGTGAAACTGCGACTGAGGAAGGCCACAATGTCAACCCACTTATTAAATATTGGGTAAGTCTTAAATCGCTTTTTTTTTTTTTTTTTGGTCTTTTTGCTATTTCTTGAGCCGCTCCCTCGGCACATGGAGGTTTCCAGGCTAGGGGTCGAATCGGAGCTGTAGCCCCCGGCCTACACCAGAGCCACAGCAACTCGGGATCCGAGCCTCGTCTGCAACCTACACCACAGCTCACGGCAACGCCGGATCGTTAACCCACTGAGCAAGGGCAGGGACCGAACCCACAACCTCATGGTTCCTAGTCGGATTCGTTAACCACTGCACCACGATGGGAACTCCTGTTTTATTTTCTTTTTTGGCCACCCTATGGCATATGGAGTTGCCAGGCCAGGGATCAGACCTGAGCCGCAGTCACAACCTAAGCCATGGCTGCGGGAATGCCAGATCCTTAACCCACTGTGCCAGGCCTGGGATTGAACCTGCGTCTCAGGGCTCCCAAGACGCCACCAATCCCATTGCACCGCAGCAGGAAATTCTTAAATTTCTAGATTTAAAAAAAAAAAAAAAAGCTGACTCAACACTGTTATGCCTCACCGGAAGGATCGTATTGCATCTTTCCCTTTGGAGACAGAGATGGAGGAAATTCCAGGGAACAAGCTGGAACTGTGAAGGCTGGAGGCCCCTTTGGGGGAGTAAGAGTTTTTCCTTCTCATCACAAGGAAAGCCCAGGCTCCCTAGCTCCTCAGCTCTTGGCACCATCTCCCAAAGCGGGCAGGAGACTGCCTCTCCTCTGCCACCTACTCCCCTGGCTACCCCTCAGAGGGGTCCTTTGATCCTGGAGGGTGGGAAGCGGGCCCCCTGGAGGTGAGAGGGGACCACCAGTGCCATGGGCCTTGTTTCTGGGAAGCTTCTGGGTGCACCCCTCACCAGGCAGGGCCTCCATCAGTGGCCAGTGGAGGGGATGGGACCTGGGCTTCAGGCAGCAGCTGTGGGTGTGGTAGGGAGCAAACCCCCTTATCGCCTTGAACCCAGAGTCATCTGGGAGGCAGGCCCTGGCAAAGGACCTCTCCCCACTGCTCCCAGCTTTACAGAGCCTTGTGCCTGGAAGCTCCTCTGTAAATATTTGTTGGATTTAGTTGAATGGAGTTGAAATCTCATTTCCTGATTCCAGCAAGGTTGGAAGGGCAGGCTGGGTGGGCTGGGCTGCGGTGCCTGGGGAAGGGAGGTGGTGGGAGGAGGCAAAGCCAAACTGGGCAGCTCAATCCGTGGGGGGACCATTCTGAACCTGGAAGAGCTTCTCACTCTTATCCTCCCACCTGCTACTTGGCTGAGGGTTCCCATCCCAGGTGAGGGTTCCTGTTGGTCCAGGGTATGGGGAAGCAGCAGGAGGGAGAGGCCAGGATGGGCAGGGAGGGGCCAGATGAAGGGGGCAGCCAAGCCCAGAGCCCAGGGAGTGTATGTGCAGAACACCAGTTCCTTTGTTGCTTGCTTGCTTGCTTTTTAGGGCCCCACTTGCGGCATATGGAAGTTCCCAGGCTAGGAGTCAAATCTGAGCCGCAGCTGCCGGCCTACACCGCAACCACAGAAACACCAGGTACAAGCCACATCTACGACCTACACCCTAGGTCATGGCAATGCCAGATCCTTAACCCACTGAGAGAGGCCAGGGATTGAATCTACATCCTCATGGATACTAGTTGGGTTTGTTACCTCTGAGCCATGACGGGAACTCTGAGAACACTGGTTTCAATTGGGCAGAATCTCAGTCCCCATCTTCTAGTACTTCGCTTCCTAAGGAAGCTTCGCAGCCCATTCTGCCCTTCTTGGCCTGGTGCTTGGGGAAGTTTCCCTCTTTTGGCAGCGGTGAAGACCTAGGCGCGCAGGCTCCCACGTGCTCAGAGGCGTTACCTTCCTCGGTGTACACACTCAGACTCACGTGTGTATGTCCTTGCAGATTCGCCCAGCCAGCCCCAGGCACATGCGTGTCCCCGCATGCCGACAGCCTGGCCTGCCCTCGATAAGACCTTCTGGCATGAACACGCATATATGCCCCCCCTAGAGACAGCCCGTGTCCCCCCAGACACGGGCTGTCCCTCAGGCACAGAGAGCCAGCCCACAGGTCCCACCCGGAGGGACGTGAGACAGATGGGGTCCCCCAGGCTGCATGCTTCTCCCAGGCTGGTGTCCCCCAGAGTCAGAGCCACATAGAGCAGCTGGTGTGACACAGGCTCCCTTTGTGCTGCCAGGCCCAGGGGACAAAGGGGGCCTCTTTCCTCCCTCTCCCCACAAGAGCGCCTGGCAGCCTGGGGCCTGGGGGCCTGGCTGCTGATTGCAGAGGGTCAGGGAGACTCCCCAAGAGGCCCTGTTCTGCATGAGGAGCTCTTGTGGAACCCCAGCCTGAGGAGGCTTGTAACTCTCGCCTCAGGAATCCCAGGGGGAGCCCCGCTGCTCTGTGGGTGGGGAGCAGAGAATCGGGGCCTGCACTGGCCTTGCCCGAGGTGGGCAGAGACCCTACAGTGTCTGCGAGGAGAGTTTCTGTTCCTCATTAAATCAGGAGGTGGCCACTCTGCCAGTCTCAATTGTGAGGGTGTGGGGGTTGCAGCTGCTGGTCACTTGACCCCCTTGAAGGCCTCCACGACCACAGCACTGTCATCATCATGCCCTCTGGGTTTGCTTTGTCATCGTCACCGCTTCTCTGGCATTTACCGCCACCCCCGCCCACACGTGTTCATTCAGTCCGTCCCTCCATCGCTGCTGGTGGAGTGCCTGCGAGGTACGGGTGTGCCCGGCTCCTCTCATTTCACCGTGACAGATTTGTACCAGTGCCAAGTTCCAGGCAAACTGATTTTTCTCATTTTCTTCCAAATACAATGCCTGTTCCTTTCTCTGTACTTGTTTGCTCATTCACATAGTAAGGAATACAGTAAACACTCAGCATAGGGTCACCAGACACAATAATGCAGTATTTTTATTCATTATTAGTAGGATTAATTGTTTATCTGAACCTCAAATCTAACTGGGCACTCTGAATTTTTATTTGCTAACTGTGAGGACCTAACTGAACACCTACTGTGAGTTGTGCTTAGGATATACAGTGATGACAGACCCAGTGTCTGCCCTCAGGGAGCTTCCAGTGTAGGCGGGGAGACTGACAAGGAAATCTATACCCCTACCACGAGGAAGGGTAGGGCTCTGGCAGGGGGATTTCAGGGGGCCCAGGGAAGAGAAACCCACTCTGGACTTGGGAGAGCAGAAAAGGCTGCAGGGAGAGAGGATGCTGAGTTAGGACTTGACTGAGTCTGTTCAGGCTGCTATAACAGAATACCATAGATGGGGTGGCTTATGTTATTTGTTTCTCACAGTTCTGGAGGTTGGAAGTCCAAGGTCAAGGCACCAGCCTTGTCTGGTAAGAGCCCTAATTCATAGATGGCCATCTTCTTGCTGTGTCCTCACATGGCGGAAGGGGTGAGAGAGCTCTCTGGAGTCTCATTTATAAGGGTGCTAATCCCATTTCTGAGGGCTCCATCCTTATGACTTAACCACCTCCAAAAGCACCCCACCTCCGAATACTCTCACATCCCAGTTAGAATTCCTTCCTTCCCCCTTCCTTCCCCCCTTCCTTCCTTCCTTCCTTCCTTACCTCCTTCCTTCCCTCCTTCCTATCCTTCTCTCTTTCTTTGCCTCACCCAGAGAAAGCATAAGTTCTTGGGCCAGGGGTCAAATCTGTGCCACAGCAGTGACCAGAGCCACAGCAGTGACAACGCTGGATCCTTAACCAGAGAATGCCCTGGGGTTAGAATTTCAGCATACAAACTTTGGGGGCATACAAACATTCAGTACAGGAGTTCCCATCGTGGCTCAGTGGTTAACAAACCTGACTAGCATCCATGAGGTTTCAGGTTCGATCCCTGGTCTTGCTCAGTGGGTTAAGGATCTGTCATTGTCCTGAGCTGTGGTGTAGGTTGCAGACTCAACTCAGATCTGGTATTGCCATGACTGTGGCATAGGCCAGGGGCTGCAGCTCTGATTTGACCCCTAGCCTGCGAACTTCCATATGCCCTGAGAGTGGCCTTAAAAAGACAAAAAAAAAAAAAAAAAAAAAAAAAAATTCTGTACACAGTGACTTTAAAAACTAAATGGGGGGAAAGCCACAGTGAGCACTGGGATGGGAGAGACGGGGTCCAGTTCTGTGCGTTGGCTTCGAGAGCCCCACATTTAAAAGGTTCTCTAGGAGTTCCCGTTGTGGCACAGTGGTTAATGAATCCGACTAGGAACCATGAGGTCGCGGGTTCGGTTCCTGCCCTTGCTCAGTGGGTTAATGATCCCGCGTTGCTGAGAGCTGTGGTGTAGGTTGCAGACGCGGCTCGGATCCTGCGTTGCTGTGGCTCTGGCGTAGGCCAGGGGCTACAGCTCCAATTCGACCCCTAGCCTGGGAACCTCCATATGCCGCGGGAGCAGCCCAAAGAAATAGCAAAAAGACAAAAAAAAAAAAAGGTTCTCTAGTATGTGGGGTCAACTGGGACAGGATGAAGGCATTTGGAGGAGACACAGTCCAGGCTAGCATGCAAGACTGGGCAGATAGAGACAAAGGAAACTCAATTTGTGTGGGTAGCCTCTGCTTTCTATAAAAGGCTGAGGCAAAGAAGGACCCATGATTACAGATTGAATGCTTGGCCCTCAGAAGGGGAAAGCAGGTGCCACCTTGACCTTGTGTCAGGAACCACCTTGACAGCCTCCCTTCTGCCCACCTGGGACTTAGGTAGCCAACCCATGACTGGATGTGAGGGAGGGGGCACGAACTTGAGTCTACATGCATGTGAACATCTATGGCTGGGTGCCTCAGTGCGTGCCATCTGTTATCATCTCATGGGTTTGGGGTTTGAAAGCCTAAGCGCAGCAAAGAATGTGAAGAACATTGGCATCAGCTTTAGAAAAACCAGAGTTCAAATCTTGACTCTATATCACTTACTAGCTGCTTAGTCTCCACTGAGTTACGTAACCTCTCTGAGCTTCAGTTCGCCGCTTCTCAAGATGGGGAAAATTCCACCTGGCCTTACCTTAAAACAGTCAAGCCAACAAATTAGTGGGACCAATGCTAATTTTACAGGATCATTAGGAGGGTTAAATGAGATGATGTCAGTAAAATAACAGGCACATAATAGGCTCCATGAAGTTTTATTTTTCTTTCCCTGCAAGCACCACACCTGCTATTCACACAGCAGTCATCACATGAATAACAAAAGCAACACCATTTGTATAATGTGAACCAACCAGTTAAGATTTTCTAAGGTATTCGTAATTAAGAAACGGAACAGCATGCTCTTTTAATATCCCAGTGAGATTTCCTGTGTCTACAACCTTTCCTAAGGTTGTACATAAAGACTTGTTACGCACCAATGTTAAGATTGAAAGAAAAGCTAATATCTGGGTCTAGTCAGGTATTTCCATCATTAAGTTTCCACTGGTGGCAAATGATTGTATAAACTGTTTTCCTTATTCCAATTTAAGAATTTCTCTAGGGAGTTCCCGTGGTGGCCCAGCAGTAATGAACCTGACTCATATCCTTGAGGATGTGGATTCAATCCCTGGCCCCGCTCAGTGGGTTAACGATCTGGCGTTGCTGTGAGCTGTGGTGTAGGTTGCAGATGAGGCTCAGATCCATCATTGCTGTGGCTGTGGCGTGGGCTGGCAGCTGTAGCAACGATTCTACTACCTCTAGCCTTGGAACTTCCATATGCCACAGGTGCAGCCCTAAAAAGACAAAGAAAAAAAAATTCTCAGGGAGGGGTTCTCCAAGCTTCCAGGGGGTGATGGGCCAGCTGTGCCTCTGCCTGTGCTGTCAGCATGAATTGTCCCCAGTGGAAGACTAAGTCTGTGACCTGTTCTGCTAATCCCAGGGAAAACCATATTTCCTAGCACACTACCTTCTCTTGTTTCTGCTTTGCACGCTAAAGATCTCTGTTAGGCACTAAATGTCCCCCCACCCCCGACTCCCATTTATCTATTGAAGCCCTCACCACCCAGTATGGCTGTATTTGAAAATGGGGCCTTGAAGGAGATAATGGGGGTTAAATGAGGTCTAAGTGTAGTGCCCAAATCCCATAGGACCGATGCCCTCAGAAGAAGAGGAAGAGATGGGAGAGATTTCCTTCCCTCTGCACCTGTCAAGAGGAAAGTCCATGTGAGAACAGAGAGAGATGGCAGCCGTCCACCAGCCACAAGGAGAGCCCTCACCAGGCAGCAAACTGCTGGCACCTTAAGCTTGGACTTCTAGTCTCCAGAGCTATGAGAAATACACATCTCATGAAACCACCCAGTCTGCGGCAGCCCAAGGGAAGAAACAAGCCTCTCCGTTCCTCCCGTGCCTTGTTCGCTCACAGCAGCTCGGTCTCAGACCCACACCATTGCATGGCACAGGCGCGCAGGACAGGAGGCCACCTGCACCCTGGCCCCTTTCTACTCAACAGGCTTCCCCAGCCACCAACTTTCCATGCAGCCTCATCCCTTTCCTCTTCATCACTGTCTCATCTTCACTGAATGGGCTTCTTTGCTTGCTGCCTTGGGGGCAGCAAATTCTACTGGTCTTTTCAGGACCACACCCGCAGCATATGGAGGTTCCCAGGCTAAGGGTCCAATCGGAGCTGTGGCTGCCAGCCTACAACACAGCCACAGCAACGAGGGATCTCAGTCGCATCTGTGACCTACAACACAGCTCATGGCAACGCCGGATCCTTAACCCACTGAGCAAGGCCAGGGATCAAACCTGCAACCTCATAGTTCCTAGTCGGATTCATTTCCATTGTGCCATGATGGGAACTCCGGGTCTTGTCATCTTTAAAGTGCTCTTTTCTTCCCTCACATTTACTTCTTAAAGCATGCTCAAATAGCACGGCAGGGTTTTTCATGGTAATCACCGCCCCCTTTTTTTTTTCCTTTTTAGGGCCACACCTGCGGCATATGGAGGTTCCCAGGCCAGGGGTGGAATCAGAGCTATAGCTGCCGGCCTACAGCACAGCCCCAGCAACTCAGGATCCGAGCCGCATCTGCGACCTACACCGCAGCTCATGGCAATGCTGGAGCCTTAACCCGCTGAGCAAGGCCAGGGATCAAACCCACAACTTCATGATTACTCGTCAGATTCGTTTCTGCTGCACAACGATGGGAACTCCTCGTGGTGATCCCTTTGAGTGACCATTCTTGGAGTGCTCCCTCTGTGGTTCTGGTGGGGGGGCGGCAAGTGATGGTAGATGAATGGCCCCACCCCCACCCCCACCTCCACCGTGGGTGGGGCTGGGCTCCTTTGGGCGCTCTTCCTTTGCTTCTGCCCCTCCTGACCTCAGAGCTGCTTTTGCCATTCCTCACCAACTAACCCGGTCCCAGCCCAGCACCCTGGCTTGGGCCCCCTCCACCACCTTTCCCAGGTCTTCCCTTTTTAGACCGTCAGCCCCTGCAGGTGGTGGCTGCATCTCACTCACCTTCGTGACCCTGATTGACCAAGGGCCTACCATCATTTGCCACCATGCTCCCTGCCTACCTCTTCCATTTTCAGTGTTCATTCCCTTGGGTGGTTTCTCTTATCATCTTCACTTTACAGAGAAAGAAACTGTGGCTCATGGAGACAAGGTTCCTTGCCTGGAATCAGCCAAGCAGAGGAAGGAGCTGGGATTCACACCAGGCATCCTGGTAACCTGCTCCCTCAGCCCTCAGCCCAGGCCCAGCCCTCAGTGCCTTTCCTGACCCGCCACCTCAGCGCCACGGCTCCCTTCCCTCTGTCTGAGGTACTGGTCTCCAGGACTCTTTATTTTCGGGTACATTCCACTAGAACACCAGGCCCAGAAACCCCCAACACCTGCAAACAGAGCCTGCACATGGTGGGCTCGTGGCTTTACTGGGTGAAGAAACGAACTCTGGTTTCCTCACCAGATTTCAAGTCCTAAGTGGCAGAACCCACCTGCTGCGCTTCCATCCCTAGCACAGGGCTGGGTACACTGGGGCCTCCTCCCCCACCCTCGGGACACTCCTGACTGTCCCACCCCTGCCTCCATCTGCTCATTATAAAAACCCCAACCCAGCACCAGTAATCCTCACTCTGCCGCTGGAACCGACTTTCACCATGAGCATTAATGTGCCTTTCCTTTTTCTCTGAATCAACATTAGCTTTGCTGGATCCCTTCCCTCGGCCTGATAAGGATGGGGTAATGGCATCTGTACGAACTTGGGGTGTGCTTTTCTTGCCTTGTCAGACCAGCAGCTCCTATCTGGCCAGTGATGGGCTGGGAGCCAGCCCCCAACAATGGAGGCCTTGTGAGCCACCTCGGGGGTGTGCTGGGAGCCCGCGATTCACACACACACAACCCTTCCGGGTGCCACCTTCTTATCTGCTGCCACCGAGCCCTTGCTGGTGTTGGTGCTGTAACCCAACCCCTGTAATTGCCTGTCCCAGTAGAGCATTGCTGGGCTTGGGCCACCGCGGAACATTGAGTTAGGGTGCTGGGGGCAGGCACCAAAGACTGTGGGGTACTCCTAATTGGGGGAGCCTCTGGCTGGGTGTCCCCCACCCTCCTCCCAGTGGTCTGAGGCTGACTGAGAAAGCCACAGCACAAGGCAGGTGGTCCCAGCACCCTCTGAATCCGTGCGTTGGCAGATCCACCCCTGAACCAGCCCATTCAAAAAGAATGGTTCCTCTTTCTTCTGCAAACCCCCACCCCCAGCCTGCAGTCCCTAGCCTCCCCTTTCTCTAGATGCCTCCATCCCTCTCATCCTGCG
The DNA here is from genome assembly GCF_054392235.1 of Sus scrofa. NCBI lineage: Eukaryota > Metazoa > Chordata > Mammalia > Artiodactyla > Suidae > Sus > Sus scrofa. The sequence continues at coordinate 109,588,356 of NC_139385.1, read as the reverse complement.
TGTCCCTCTTACCTTCTGCCTGCTCCTCCCTCCTTTCCTAGGCTCTCCCCGCCCTTCACCCAGCGTCTCTGCCCATCTTTGTCTTTCTCCCTGGGTCTTCTCTCCTGTGCCGGAGGCCCTGCTCTCTCTGCCCCATCCCAGGGACATGACCTCTCTGGAAAATCCAAGGTGCTGTGGGGGAAGCAGTTGGCTTCAAGACTTCCTCCCACTCATCCCAAGAACACCATCCCAGCATCACCATGTCCCCAGGGCTGTGTGCTCCAAACAGTGCCTGGGGCACGGTGGAATATGGGATTGGCAAGACCCCTGCCCTCCTAGAATTTCCAGTCTAGGGGAGGAAATAGGTACCAAACAAGTCTTCAGGTGGCGAGTGCTGTGGTGAGTGACCGTGAACTCTAATCTGGGACTTCCCCAGGGGAAAATAAGGATTGGGTTCTATGCACAGGCGCCCATTTGTTCCAGGTACACCCCTCGTCATCATGTTATATCCTGTCTCATTTGCATGTTTGGAGATGATGCCTCCGGTTGCCATGTAAACAAGAGCAACAAGAGAGAAAGCATGTGGAGACAGGGGAGTCCGTTGGAATAGAAGGGGAGAAATAATGGAGGCTGGGCAACATGTTGGCAAAGGAGAAAATGAGGGAAGGGGCTGATTTAAGAGCATCTGGGTGCTGGAATCTGTAAGCAAGGGTTGGCAGGTATAAAGGTATAGAGGGTGGGGGTATAAAGACGGCTCCCAGTTCTCTTGCCGAAGCAGCAAGGTAGATGGAGCTGCCCTTTACCACATGGAAGAGTGGAGCCAACACATATTTGGGCCTGAGGGCTGGGGAACCAAGGGTTCAGCTGTAGCTATATTAAGTTTGAGGTTCCTAAGAGCTAACGTATGCTAATCCCTTCCCTCTTAGCAACAGAACCCCACTGCCTGGCCTCTCCAGCAAGTGCTTTCGGTTGGGCCATCACTTGCATGGCCTCGCTCCCCTAAGCACACAGAAGGGCGTGCCTCAGGCTGGCCAATTAGAGCACTCACCCCCTGGACACAGAGACTGGTCTAGGGGTGAGCACCCACCCACTTGGAAGGACACTGAAGAAGAGAGGGTTGCCCTCTTCTCTGGGCTTGTGGGCTGTAGGGAAATGTGCAGTCGGCACTGTCGGTGACATCACTCAGCCAGAGGAAAGCCGAATCAGGACATGGAGAGAGACTGAGTTCTGGCAACATCGTTTGAATCCCTGGGTCCATCTGTGCCTAAAGCTAGATCCTCTCTTTGATCCAATACATGACCTCATAAAATCCTTTTCTCCTCTAGGAGAATCCTTTAGCCTATGACTGAAAGAGACACTCCAATAAGACTAACACAGCATCCAAAAGCTGTCATGGGGGTCTTTTGGAGCAAAGACAGATGCAAAAGTAGAGGAAGCTGGGTTCTAGGAGGCATGGACAGATGAGACAACGGCCGGAGATGGACATGGAATCAGGGGACATGTGGCAGAGACTCCCACATGACTCCAACATTCACTTTTGCGTTTTTCCCCGTTTTTACCTTCCAGGTAGGTGCGACCATGTGGCTAAGTCTGGTTAAAGCGATGTAAGTGGAAGTATTGTGGGGACTTTCCATTTCCCCCCGGATGGGTACACCTGGTGGTCAGAGTTACCAGAGCTCTCGTGGACAGTAGGGCATTGGCCATCAGTGGACACTCCCTGATGCCCCCTTCAAAACTGAGGCCCTCCTTCCCCCATCTGCCAAGAGTATTGTCCACTCACAGCTCTGCTGAGTCTTTTGTGAGAAACAGCCTTGCTCAAAGTTATGCTTTCTCTCCAGGAGTATCAAAAGGGGGCCTGCATCCAAGGATGTGTGGGATAACCAGCCTCGCTTCTTGCCTTAACTGGAACAACTTTGAAGCCCCGCCCCCAGCTCCAGAGCTCCTCAGGGATTGGCTGGGTCCTCTCCTGGGACCAAATCACAGCTCAGCTCTGCCCTTTACCCCGCCCTGCCTCATCATCTCCTCCCAGCAGGGTGCATCCCTAACAGAACTGGTGGCTGCAAATCTCCTTCTGAGTCCGTTTTCTGAGTGACAGCCTATGATAGTAGCTGTCTTTAGACTGTGCGATAGAAGCAATGTGTTGAAAATAGTGAGGTAAAATGATACAAGAAACCCAAGTCCTCCAAAACAGCTAAACCCTTGTATCAGCCCTGCACCAAGTTACATGATAGAAAAACAAATGAAAACAAACAAACAAAACCCTTCTATTTTGTTTAAGCCATTGGAGTTTGAGGTCTTTGTTACAGCAGTGTAAAGCATATTCCGATTAACATAGAATCTGATACCCAGAAGTGAAAGGTTGGATGTGGCAAAATTTTAAATATGAGGCATTGTGCTATTGTCAGACTGTGAGCAGATATTTCAGGTTGGAAATCTCATGACCCATGTTATGCAAAACAGTCGGTAGCACCATCTCCCCTGATACCTTGGAAGAAGTTCCATGCCCACGGAGCCTCTAGTTCTAGAGGAAGTGGTCAGAAGGTGCAAACGCTGGTGGGTATAGTCTTCTCCCTACATTTAGCAAGGTCCTGGAAGAGAGAAAAACTCAGAATAGAGACAGCAGTTTGCAAGCAGAGATGAAAAAAACAAAACAAAACAAAACAAAACACAGAACTCTGTTTGTGGAAATTCTTCCTGCCTGTGGCCAGTCTTGCAAATTGACTGAGAATCTAGTGTTTGGAGCCTCTCCATGCTGAGAAGGCCAACTGCTTTTATACCCCCAGCTGAGGAAGTGACGTGAAAGGGCCCTAAAATCTCTGGGGACTTACACTTTTTCCCCAATTGTGGATTGCGAAGATGTATTCATATTGTTCTACTTAGCTCTGGCTCATTTATTTAACCTGCTCTGTAACAGTCCACTGTATGAATATCCCAGTTTATTCACTCCCAAACCATGGACTCTACACTGGGAAGGGAGAGAAGTGAAAGCAGGAGGGGGCTGTTGGACAAAGGAAGTGAAGGAATAAATGGACTGAAGAGTTCTATGAGATCAAAAAGCCATTGCAAGAGCACCTGGGCCAGGGAGCAGAAAGACTTGGAGGTGATAGATGGATGGATAGCAGAAAGTAAGGAGTTTTTTTTTTTTTTTTTTTTTTTTTTTTTTTTTCAGAGCTGCACCTGCAGTATATGGAAGTTCCCTGGCTAGGGGTCAAATTGGAGCTGCAACTGTCGGCCTAGACTCCAGCCATGGCAACAGGAGATCCAAGCCATGTCTGAGACCTACACGGCAGCTCACAGTGATGCCAGATCCTTAACCCACTGAACAAGGCCAGGAATCGAACCCTCATCCTCATGGATACTGGTTGAGTTCTTAACCTTCTGAGCCACCGTGGGAACTCCTACTGATTTTCAGAAGTAGTAAGGCTTTGGGTGAGTCTAAGGTCTTCAGGGATAAGTGTGGAAATGGACAGCTAAGGCAGGAATTATTAGAGATGTAGGTGATGGAAGCGAGAGGTCAGAGGGTGGGTACAGGTGGTTCTATTGGTCTGGGAGAGCAGCGGGGGGCTGGGTAGAGGAGAAGACGATGAGGCTGGAGCTGGGGTCCTCAGAGAGGGAGGGAGCAGGCCTGGGAGGCTGGGAGATGACAGGGATGAGGAGGGAGAATGGCATAACCGAAACAGGAGTGTCAGTGGTCCAGGCTTTACATGAGGATGAGAATAATGGGCAGGAAGTGACTATGAGGAGTAATAAGAACAAACTCTACCTTCCAGCCTTGAGGTGTGGAGACTGTGAGAATCCAGTCTGTTGAGAAACCACTTCTGCTTGGGATGGGACCTGGGGGGCTACAGGGAGGTGGTGGCTCAGGGTGAGAGGAGGTGGCGGGGGGGGACATTCCAAGAGGCTGAAGATATAGGCAAGTGCACCGCCTGTGGTGCAGAAACTCCAGAGAGCCTTGTGCCAGGGTGGAGGGGAGGCTCCAGCAAGAGAGGTGAGGCGAGCAGGCTGCCAGGACTCTGCCAAGGCTGCGGCAGGGGTGTGTGTCATGGATGGCCAGCCTTGGCTCTCCTCACAGGCTAGGAGTGCAGCATGCTCCTTGCTGTGGCATGTGCGTGGAAGGGTCATCGCTCAGCATCTCGCTGTGTCACCAGCGCTTGGGGTTGGTGCACCTCCTGTGCAGGGAGCCTGGAAGTCAATACTCTTCCCTTGATCCCGTGCTGGTGTCAGGGGAAACCAGGGTAGAAAACTGCCCTAGAGAAGCCGGGCCAAGGTTCTTGCCTCCACCTCTGCGGGGGTCCAGGGATGCAGTCTGGACACCTAATGTCACCTTCCTTTGGCGTCAGTGGGGCCTGTGGCTCCCACGGCCTTGGGCTAGTCCAACTTGCTTCAGGGTAGAGACTCCATGTAGGCTCTTAGGGAGGCCTCTGTGAGTTGGCGGGCGTTGGGGGAGGTTTGGAGGAAAAGAAGAGGTGAAGCCAGCCTCTTGGGGGCCAAGGACGGGTCTAAGAAAGATGTGGGCCTGCACACCATTGTTCTGAAACACCATCAGTCCAGAGAGAAAGGAAGAGCCCTGCCCTGCCCAGCCTGGGTCTCTGTGGTCCAAGGTATTTTCCACCTAGGATTCACTCGATTATCCTTCTTCAACTATGCAAACTTGGGATGACGGTCTGGGTGCATTAGACACAAAGTCTGATTATTTTCTCTGTCTCGTCTCCTACACTGACCTCAGGTATGACCAGCCCCTGCCTCTCCCCATCCCGGAAGCCCAGGATCTACCCCACTGGTGCTTTCTTGTCCCTCCCTCAGGACCATGGAAGATCTCAGTAGAAGCCCGGGCATGGAACAGTCCCAGGTGGCAGGAGAAAGGGCAGGTATCCGCGGTGTCTCCTGAGTCCTCCACTGCTCAGCTCTCAGTAACTCTGTGCCCCCAGCTCCCTGCATCAAGGGCAGATGGGCCATCGGCTGTGCTGGTCTTACCCTCAGGAGCAGGGCACAGCTGGTATCCCAGGGGTAGGGAGGGGAACTGGCTTTATATTTCTCCACGGTCCTGTCTGCAGGAGCCCTGGTCTGATGGGGAAGCCATGACCTTCACTCTATAGGAGCCCCGGGCTGACACAGAGTCAGGTCTAACCCACATGGAAACACATTGGAATATGCCCAGTGAGATGAAGTCAGGATGTAGGGACAAATGAAAATAAGATTTTGGATCAGAGCGAGCAGATCTGGCTCTGTGATGTGTCATCACACTCTCAGCAAAGGGTGGGCTGGTCACAGGGAGGACTTTCCTGGGCTTGGATGGAGGTATACATGGTCAGAAAATAAATTTGGTCCTGGACATGAGAGCATTTTCAGCCCACAGCAGTGGGTACCCAGAGAAGGTACCAAGAGGTATTACTTAGGATACAGACTCGGCTGATGTAACAGAGACCCAAAATAAGAGTGGCTCAGACAAGACAGATGTTTATTTCCCTTTGTGTAACAGTCTAGGCACAATTTGGGGCCAAAATGGCATCCGGGACTCAAGCTTCTTGTAACTAACTTGCTAACCGTGCCATGCCTATGGTCGCATTCTCACCCATAGGATCCAAAGTGGCTCACCATCCCAGAGGCCTCCAGGATGCATGAAGTAGGGGGAAGAGGGTCAAGAGGGGCTGCTTCTCATCTGGAAGTTGCATATCTGGCTTTGCTCACTTCCCATTGTTCAGAACATTTAGCCACCTGATGATCCTTCGCTGCCAGGGAACCTGGAAAATGTAGTTTTTAATCCAGGCAGCCATGCATCTGATAAGCACCTCATTCTGTGAGAGAAAAGGGGAGGTTGTTCCTGGGGAACAACTAGCAGTTCTGCCTCATGAGACCCCAAGAACACAGTAAGAAAGAAGCTTCTTTTATTGTATGTGTCTGTCCTGGACCTCATTCTCGCAGGGTTGGGCAAGTGATGGTCTGGGCAAACCACATTAACACGTCCCTCTGGCCACAGCAATTGGTCCAGAACTGAGCACATGACTCCAGATGAGCCAATCAGAGTTCTTCCTTGGGACTTTTTCCTAACCAAGTCTGGTGACAAATGGTGCAGTTTCCTTTCTGATCATGACACTATGAGAAGGTAATCCTGAACTGACTGTGGTCATGTTCCCTGCCAAAGCAGGCCTCTGAAGGAGCAGAGAGAAAGGAGTCCAGCAGGGTGAGTGGGCCTCCGTCCAGGCCTCCCTGTGGCCTGCTCCATACTTCCCCAGATTGAACCAGTTAATCAACACCCCTTTTTCATCAAACCGATTAAAGTTGAGTTGCCATTTGCAACCCAGAGTCTTGACTCACACTGCACTGAATGTGACTTTTTTTTTTCTGGGGGAATCGGAGGTGGGAGGGAGGGGACACAGCTGAGATTGAAAACCTGGATGAAAAGAATGTGGGCTCCAGCCATGCTGCATCTTTTTCGTGCACATTTGTCCGGAGGCATTTTAAAGTTCTCACATAGCATCTCACTGTAGAAGCTGTTCGATTTCTTTGCAGTCAAGGAAGACTGTTTCCTGCAAGGAAGCCCTCCTCCCAGGCCTGCTGTAGCTGGCCCAGTCGTGAGGAGGGGGCCTGAGGAGGGGCCACCTTCACAAAGGGCTCATTCTCAGCTGGTCCAGGACTCTTATCAGCCAAACCTAAACTCTGAATCACCTGCATCCGTGGGCAGCCTCATAGGTGGGGGCGGCTTGATTCCCCTCTGGGCTTCCCTGTGTCAGGACCTGTGAGTGGGGGCGGATTTTCAATAAAGGTTCATTGTTTTCTGTCCCCTCACGCTATCAATGTTCTGTCCCAGGCCTTCCTGAGCCCCCCTTCCTCTTCTTTTCACTCACCCCACCCTTGCATCCATCCCCATTCTGCCTAGTGTACCAGCATAAAGTCCGCAGGGCAGATGGGATGGGGGCTGGAGAAGGAAGGCTAGGTGCATGAACCATCTCTCTCCAACCAGTCAGAACAATGGAACCTGAGAATGTTCTGTCCTGGGCTTCCAAACCTGTGACTCCCCCACTCCCCTGGAGCCTCCCAAGACCCCCTCTACAGGACACAGCTGCAACCAAGCTGCCCTGGGCCTCTGGTGTCACCTAGCGGCCAGCCTTGGAACTGCCCAGCTCCCAACCTTTTGTTTCTTTTGCAGTTGGATTGGGCTGATGGGATCACGGAGTACCATAATGTCCCTTTTCTCTCTCTTTTTGTTCTTTGTTTTTTACCACAATCAGTTCAGTTGGGCTCAGTCTTCCTCCAGCCATCTTTTTTTTCCCTTTCTTTTTCAGGGACACCCACGGTATGTGGAAGTTCTCAGGCCAGGGATGGAATCTGAGCCGAAGCTGCAACCTACATGGCAGCTGTGGCAATGCTAGATCTTTAACCCACTGTGCCCCGCCAGAGATCAAAACAGCACTGCAACAGAGACAAGCCAGATCATTAACCCACTGTGCCACAGGGGAACTCCCTCCTCAAGCCATCTTTAAAATCTAAATGACACCCTTGAATCTCCTTTCACCTCCTTTAAAACAACCCTACCCTGGTTACCTCCAGAGTTCCTTTCCTTAGTTTATTCTTTTTTTTTTTTTTCGTCTTTTTGCCTTTTCTAGGGCCGCTCCCACGGCATATGGAGGTTCCCAGGCTAGGGATCTAATCGGAGCTGTAGCCACCAGCCTATGCCAGTGCCACAGCAACATGGGATCCGAGCCAAGTCTGCAACGCTGGGTCCCCAACCCACTGAGCAAGGCCAGGGATCGAACCCGAAACCTCATGGTTCCTAGTTGGATTCATTAACCACTGCGCTATGACGGGAACTCCTCCTTAGTTTATTCTTTCAACCCAAATAATCCTGGCTAACTGAGTATCAGGGTGCAGCCAGGACTGCCCCTGTGCCAAGAAAAAGGCAGACTGAACGTCAGAAAGATTCATTAGAATATTGAAGAACAAAAGCTTTCAGCCTCTGAAGCCCTTGAAAGCACCTGGAAGTTTCCTTTAGATCATCCCCCTGCCATCTCTTCACACTCCTGTTAAGAAACCTGCTTTCCCTTAAGCACCAGCTTTCAAGAAAAAATGAACAGACTTTCCTGGATCTGTGTTTTTTTGTTTTTGTTTTTTTTTCCATTTCAACCTACAGGTCTTGCAACATTAGGGTTTTCTTTTTTCCCCACGTGGGTGTGTAGCAGCCCAGCTTTGTGATGCGTTAAACGAGCATTTGTGGCTCAACCTGGAAAACTGAGCCCCATTCATAACCCTGAGTCCTTGATTTTCTATTGGCTTATTGTCTGGAACCCCAATCCACTTCCCAGAAACCAAGGTTTGCAATATCACTCATTGGTAAGCTGGGACTGCCTGATTGTAGACATTTAAGGTAAGGAGAAGCTTTCCGGGGAGAGATGGTGGCTGCTTGGTGTCATTTTAAACAGGATGATGTGTAAGAGCTTTCTCGTTTCCCCAGAAATGGAAAAGTCTTGAGGCTTGCAGGATGGGCTGGACCAGCATGCTAAGGTTGGGGGGAAGGGGTGTGGTGATGCTTTAGACCCAAGGACCAGGCAGAGAGGATACAACAAGGGCTGGGCTGAGTGGAGGGGCCTGGGGACAAGTCTTAGAACTGGAGAGAAAGATCCAACTAACATTTATTAAGAACCTTCCATGCGTCAGGAAGGGCCCAGTGGGGAAGCGAGTGGGTCCCCCAGGCCAGCTAATCATTTTATGTCCCATCGAACTATCAGCGCATCTTTATCTTTTAAATTTATTCATTTAGTTAGTTAGTTAGTTAGTTATGTCTTTTTCAGGCCACACCAGCAGCATGTGGAGGTTCCCAGGCTAGGAGTCGAATCAGAGGTGTAGCTGCCAGCCTACACCACAGCAACTGGGGATCCGAGCTGCATCCGTAACCTAAACCATAGCTCACGGCAACGCCAGATCCTTAACCCAATGAGCGAGTCCAGGGATCGAACCTGCGTCCTCATAGATACAAGTCAGATTCGTTTCTGCTGAACCATGATGGAAACTCTTATCAGTTCATGTTTAATGTAGTGGAACTGGTCTCTGCTTGGGGAAAGGGGGGGGCGTGTGTGGTGGGCAGGGGACAGCATCCCTCATCCCTCCGGGCAACACTCCATCTCCTCTGAGCAATTCAGCTCTGACCCCAAACTCACATGCTGCAATTAGACAGACAAAAACTCTGTAGAGACCTTGCTCCACCCTCCTTAGGGAACAGCTTAGAGACCAACTATTGTTATGCCGGCCTGTTCTTTTGGGGTCCTCCCACCCGTAAGCCACCCTGTTGCAAGTAATTTATTAAAGCAGAACATCCGACTGCCCTTAAAAGAGTTCCAGACATGATTTTCTTCGTCTCCTTCTCCTTATATTTCCAGTGATGTCTGCGTGCTTTGTAAAGAGTGCCCTTCAGCCAGCTGCCCGGCTGGTCACCCCTTCAACCAGCTCTGGTACCAAGCACTGAAAGTGTTTTCACCCTGCCATGTAAGTAGCATGATCTCCATTCTCCCTGGTAAAGCTGAGGCCGAGGGCAGTGAGGCGAGCGGCCCAAGAGGCCCACAGCAGATGAGTAAATCCCACCTTTGAGCTGAGATCTGAAGTCAGGTTTATGCATCTTATTGCAAAGCCCAGATCTTCTTCAGTTCCTCGCCCTCCCCCAGGAGAAAATGGAAAGGAAAAGCCGTTGAGAGCAGGAGGGTGATTCCTACGAGGAGGTACAGGAGGTGGAGGTTTGAAGCGGGAGCTGCAATAAGCAGAGTCAGAGACCCGGTGGGTTGGCTAGGAGGCTGGGTGCCAGCAGTACTGCCACATGGCCCAGGTTCGGTGAGGGGAGTAGGGTGGTGCCCGCTTGGGCTCCTGGATGTGGGAGGGTAAAGCTGCCTGGTCCTGGAGAGGGGGGCTGTGTGTGTGATGCTGGGGCTCCCTCCTCTATATGCAGCCACACCAGCAGTGCCCGTGGAAAGGGTGGCTGTGCCTGGAGTCTGGCAGAAAGGCTGGGGCCCAAGAGGAGTCCTTGAAGGAGAAATCTCTCCTTCTGCCCTAGATTGGAGGCTGCAGAAAGTCATTTGGACCAAGTGGGGGCAGGATGCCGAGGGCAGAGGAGCTGGCTCCCGTTGGTCCCCTTTCTTTCCTCATCTCCCTTCCCTCTGAACCCCAGTCCAGGGCCCAGGAGGGCTTGGCAGCCTGTTCCTGGCCTCCCCAGCAGAGGGCTCCAGAGCAGAGCTCAGGATGGCCATGGGGAGGGAACAGCAGAAAGCATGGACAGTCCGCCCTGCTCACAGGTGTCCAGGTCACAGGTGCTCTTTACTGGTGCACAGGTGTGTCTGTCTATGTGTGCACCCATGTGGGTGTGTGCAAGTGTGTACAGTAGACGTATGTTGTTGTGTGGGCATGTCAATGTCGGCACGCGGGCACGACTGCCTGCTTGTGTGTTGGGTGGTATCTATTCACATGTGTTTGCTCATTTTCTCTTTGCATACGCCAGCACTACTGTGGTCCTTGTGCATAGTTGTGTGCATGCGGGTGTCTGTATGCTTTGTGCATGGGTGTCTCTGGTTGGCCTTGTGCGGAGAAAGCTGAAAAATTACTGACAAGGTGTGCTGTGGAATCTCATCATTCTCGAGGACAAGGATGAGGGACCCCCTGCTCCCTCTGTGCCATCTGACATTCACACCCTGACCCAGCCGCCTGACTCCTGCCCTCAATCAGCACAGCCCCTGAATTTGTTTGTTAAAACCTCATTTACAGCAGGTGTAGTTGACATCCAGTTCCCAGGAAGCAAGTACTTCCAGAGCTGTGTGTGTGTATGTTCTGGTTCCCTCATTTGCAGCTCGAAAATGTTTCTTTTCCAGCATTTCCATTGCGGCTCAGAGAGTTAAGAACCCAACTAGTATCCATGAAGATGTGAGTTCGATCCCTGCCCTTGCTCATTGGGTTAAGGATCCGGTGTTGCTACAAGCTGCAGCATAGATCACAGAGGAAGCTCGGATCTGGCTTTGCTGTGACCGTGCTATAGGCCAGCAGCTGCAGCTCCCATTCAGCCCCTAGCCTGGGAACCTCCGTATGGTGCAGGTGCGGTCCTGAAAAGCAGAAACAGAAAATGCTCTTCTTCTTGTTGGGAATGAGGAGCAGAGCCCCAGAGAATGCGGGGAAGGTAGAGGGCTGCAGTGGAGAAACAGCAGGCTGGTGGCTGGTTCATCCACAGCTGAAGGGAGGCAGCGGCCATGGGGGCAAGGTCTTGGCCCAGAAGTCTGGGGGGCCCTGGACGGGGCCCAGCTCTGCTACCAGCTGGAGGCCCTGGCTGATGGGAAGCAGCCCCTCCTGTGGTGGTCTGTGCTGCTGTTCAGCCAGGGCCATTGGGGAGAACAAATGGGGTACTCCCCTCACCCTGTGTCGTGTGGAAAAGGCACTTGTCGAAGGGAGTGCGGTCGAGGATGGCGCCCACCTCAGGATGGGAGGCTGTATTGGTTTCCTGTCGCTCCTGTGACAGCTCACCACGAACTTAGTGGTTTAAAATAATCCGCATTTATTTTACAGTCCTGGGGACCACAAGTCCAAAATCAGCCTCACCAAGCTAAAGTCAAGGGATTGGCAGTGCTGTGTGCCTTTTGGAGGCTCTAGGGGAAATGGGTCTCCTTGCCTTTTCCAGATTCTAGAAGCTGCCTGCATCCCTTGGCTTGGGGCCCCTTCCTCCTCCGTGCTGTCACATCGCCTTTCTATTGCTTTGGCCTCTTGCCTCCCTCTGGGAAGGACCCTGGTGATTACCCTGGACCCTCCCAGATAATCCAGGACAGTCTCCTCATCTCAAGCTCCTTGACATGATCACATCTGCCAAGTCCTTTTGGCTGTGAGGTTAACATTTGTTCACAGGTTCTGGGGAGTAGATATGTGGGCCTCTTTTGGGGCCACTGTTTTGTCTACTACCTAGAGAAATCACAGACAAGCTGGCCAAAGTGGGTAACAGTCTTTTTAAATTTTTTATTGGAATATGGCTGACTTACAAAATTGTGTTAATTTCAGGTGTACGACAAAGTAAATTAATTACACATATACATATATCCGTTCCTTTTGACATTCCTTTTTTTTTCTCTTCTTTTTTAGGACAGCCCCTGGGGCATATGGACGTGCCCAGGTTACTGGTTGAATCAGAGCTATAGCTGCTGGCCTACACCATAACCATAGAAACGTGGGATCCAAGCTGCCTCTGTGGCATACACCGCAGCTTGTGGCCACGCAGGATCCTTAACCTGCTGAGCAAGGCGCAGGGATGGAACCTGTGTCCTCATGGATACTATTTGGGCTCTTAACCCTCTGTGCCACAACGGGAACTCCCCCTTTGGATATTCTTGATCCTCCTGCGGTTTCACTGAGGCACCAGTGGGACCCTCACTCCTGCCGAGTAGCCATCTGGTCCTGACGTTTCGTCTGGCGGATTGAGCCCCAGGAACCAGGGTGCGCTGGCTGCCTAAAGGGCCTTTCCTTTCTGCCTGCCTTCCCGGCAGCCCCTGGCCAGGCACCAGCTATGACCTCAGCCCACACTGACCCTTCGGTTCCCCCCTCACCCCCTCCAGCCTGCTCCAGATCCAGCCTCCGGCCCTGTCCATGCTCCCAGAACACCCCGCGTGACTCGGTTCCTGTTCTGTCACGGCCCCTACTCCCTGCCCCAGAGGCACCCTGGGCTCCAGGCTGCCCACCCGCCACCCAGCCCTCTCCACACGTGTGAAAACCACACGCATGGGCGCTCTGCAGCTCCCCGCAGGAAAGCCCAGCCGCAAGACCCAGAGCAGAGGAGAGGGGACACACACAAGCGTGCAGGCCAGTGCCAGGGTTTGGGGATGGGGGGCGGGGATCCAATGGAACGACGGGCCTCCCGGATGCTGTATCAAGCCAAACTCCCCAGCAGAGTCAGCACCACATCTGGAATTAAGCTGGAAATTCCAATTGCTCTCTGCTGCTAAAAAAAAAATGTGTCAAATCTTCCCAGAGATTTTGTGGAAGTGGGAAGCGCTGCGGGGCGGTGGAGGGGAGGGGGGAGCGCTCCCTCCACAGGACCCGTGAGCTTTGGGGAAATCCAGATGTCACAATGTGTCCACAGCCCTCTGGCTGATGGCTCCCCCAGCCTCCCTCATCTGTGCTCCCTGCCCCGTGAAAATTAAAGACGCCTGGAGCAGGGGAGGGGCTGTTTCGCTTCTCCCAAGGACCCACACGTCCGTTCATGTAAGTGCATGTGAGACTGTGACTTTTTTTGATAGGGATTGAGTTATTTTTTCCTGGAGAGGAAAACGTTGACATGCCTTTGGTGGATCGTCCGCCCAGAAATTTCCAATGCATGAAGAAGCTGTGCTCTTCCCTTTGCTCTAACACACACACACACACACACACACACACACACACACACACACACGCACACACCTTCCAAAGGCCCAGAACTCACTGTGTGGTCTGAGCCCCTTCAGGGCCTCGCTGCACTGCTAGCCCAGCCCCAACCAGTGCAGGATGGGGATTCCATAGAGCTGGGTCTGCAGGGCCAGGGAAGCTTGGACCACTTGCTTGTTCTCAATCTCTAGGCAAGTGGATGAATTTCCTGTTACTGCTGTAACAAATCACCACAAGCTGAGTGACTTCAACAACACAAATATATTCTCTTACAATTCTGGAAGTCGGAAGTCCAAAATCAGCCTCGCTGGGCTAACGTCAAAGCATCTCCAGGGGAAAATCCATTTCCTTGTCTTTTTTCACATCTAGAGGCTACCTCTATTCCTTGGCTTATGGCCCCTCCCTTCTATAGCAAGCATCCTTCTCGGGTCCTTAGCCAGAACATCAGAGGGTCTCTCTCCCCAAGCCTCTTCCCGTTCTGATACTAACATCCTAGGTCTCTGGGACCTTGGGGGAAATGGGCCCGGCCCCTCCCCTCTCTCCTCTTTGCTGAGTCTCTGGGGCTCGTATTGTCTCTTTTTGTCCTCTTCCTCCAGCCCAGGAGTCTGACATCCCAGGCTGGGGCTTTTGCCCCTCAGTTTCATTCTCAACAAGTGAAGAATTCATCCCAGCCCCAACTTAGTTTAGGATCTGAATTATACTTTTCTCCAAGGCAGGGCTCTCGACTGCCCAGCTGTCATGCGGGGGCCAAGGATCCTGATCCCGATTCAAGGATGTTGGGTGGGTATCCAAGACGTCCAAATGGAGGGGCAGGGATGCGGGTACCCTTCCTGGCAGTGGTCCTTACCAGCCTGACCTCCCAGAGCTCAGGCCACCCGGTCACAGCGTGACATTGAAAGTCCCTCGCCAGGGAGAGAGGGATGAGGCTGACCCAGCCTGGGTAGTCCCATGGGACCCAATAGTACAGACTGGTGTCCTTGGTGGCCTCCCGAGTAAAGAGCCTCTTTGAGCCAGACCTTCCTTCTTCCTTTTCTTTCTTCCTTTCCCTCCCTTCCTTTTTGTCTGACCCAGTGCCTGGTCCTTTGTCAGGCACAGGATAAGAGCTGGAAGGGCTCGGTCCCCCAGCCTGTGAGAAGCACTGCCCATAGCCCCTCCCAAGCAGTGAGAGTTCCCAAGTGTGGAAGCCAAATGGGGCTGCCCGAGGTGCCAGGAGGGCTTCCTGGGGCTGGTGGTGCTGCATTTTCCACCCTCAAACACACTAAAACACTGAGCCACCCGCACACGCCATGTGAGGGGAGGCAGCCACGCTTCGGCTCGTGCTCTTCCCACTGCTCGACATCTTTCCACTTGCCTCTCCTGGATAGCTCTGGCTCAGGTGCCACCTCTTCCAGGAAGCCTTCCCTGAAGTCTGGGGAGGTTGAATCTCCTCCTTGATTCTCCTAGCGCCCCACAGAGAGGCTCCTCGTGTCCAAGCCAGAAACTGATTTTATGCTGCAGTCAAGAGAAAGCCTCGGCCTTGGAGGGGCCTAGAGTGGGAGGGGGACAGTGTCTGGTGAAATGGCACTGGGCTCTGCTGAGCCTGCTTTTTTTTGAGCCGATGGGCCCTTACAGATCCCCCAGTCCATCGTCCTTTCCGGATAGTGGTGCTGGGACCAGAAAACCCTTCTCCTGGTTTTAGCCCTCTGTCCTTCCCATGACCCATCCCATCTTGATGGGGGCTGTGTCCTGACCACCTCAGTGTCCGTGAGTGCTTGGTGAACCAACATGCGGGGGTGCTCATGGGGGAACTGAACCCGCCAGAGACAAGTGTTTCGGAGGCACATGGCATTGATGTCACCATTTGGTCACATGCTGTCCTAACTCTCAAAGTGGAGCCTAGGTTTCACATTATCCCTTTATGGCAGAGATGCTAAGAGAAAGATGGGTCTGAGTTCCAGCTTGGCCTCTTCTGAGCTGTGTGACCTCTTTGAGAAACATCTGGATCCGAGATCCAGCTTGGCCTCTTCTGAGCTATGTGACCTCTTTGAGCTCCCACATCCTCATCAGCAAAACGGGGACCCGCGCTGGACAGACCTTTGTTTTGATGATTAAATAAGATAACATATGCCAAGTTCCCATTGTGGCACAGCGGAAATGAAGCTGACTAGTGACCATGGGGTTGCAGGTTTGATCCCTGGCCTTGCTCAGTGGGTTGAGGATCTGGCGTTGCCGTGAGCTTTGATGTAGGTTGCAGACGTGGCTAGGAGCCAGTGTGGCTGTGGCTGTGGTGTAGGCCTGCAGCTGTAGCTCTGATTCGATTCCTAGCCTTGGAACTTCATGTGCCAAGGGTATGGCTGGCCCTAAAAAGCAGTAAATAAATAAATAAGATAATGTATGAGAAGTCAGCAATTCTCTGGCACATAGATATGCATCCGAATAGTGGCTAAATATTCTCCTTCTTCACAATTTCATTCTAGGGGCTCAACCTTCTGGAATCAGGAAAATTGTCTGATTAAGTGGATTCATGCTGATTCCAGCCTCAGCTCTATGCAAAGAGATTCTGATTCCCTAAGTCTGGGAAGAGTTCCCAAACTCATTATTTTATTTGTCTTTATTTTTAAATAAACATCCTGGGTGATCCTGATGCTTAGCCAGGTTTAGAAGCCACTGGAATAAGTGATGATGGGGTTTTATGTTCATAAAGACCAACTTGTGTCCTCAAAAGTAGGGTTTTAGCTTAGAGGTACCTTCCCACGGCCCCTGGAACCACAGCAGGTGGGACCCTCTCTCTCCCCATGGGGGGAGGGGGTGGCATCCCTCCAGAGCAGCCCCACAGGAAGGGATGGGGGCCGCGCCAGCTGTGTCCCCTCCTGCAGCTGTTTCAGTGCCATAGCCCCGTGGAAACCACTGTGAAATTCATTCTCCACATCTCCCGAAGTTGGGCCAGGTGGCTACTGGCTGGGGCAGCTGATCCCACCCGACAAGAGGCCTGCGAGCCAGGGAAATACAGCCACCCGCCTCCACTCAGCACAGGGCCCCCCGTTCCACCCTCCCGGGCCAGTAAGTGCTTTTTGTCCCAGATCAACTCAAATCCTCCCCCGGGAAAACTTTTCTTTCCTCAGGAAGCACCCAGCTCTTGCCTTGCTGCAGGTTCTCTCAGGGCTGTCTGGCTCTGGAACCTGGTCAGGACTGGATCCCGCCTCCCAGGGACCCCTGAGGCCTGGGGCTGAGTTGGCTGCTCTGGGAAAATGCAAGCGGAGGAGGCGGGAAGCTGCAGATTCCACTCATCCGCCCGAGAATGGCAGCGGGCCGGAGCTCTCCCTGCAGCAGGGAGCTGAGCTTTTTATGAGCTGCACGGAGCTACAGAAGCAGGGATTTGGCTGAGGAAGAAGGGAAAGGCCCAGAATGAGAGCACTGTCCTCCGTCAAGGACACAGGACTGTTGACGTGGGAGAGATGGGCGCAGCCTCTGGATCAAGTCCACGGGGAGGAGGAAATGGTTTTCACTGAAAAACAAAGTTGAAAAACAGTTTACTGAAGGGACAAGAAGGAGGAAAGGGGGTGGGGAACCACCTCAAACTGTCTGATCATCAAAATCACCTAGTCAGTTAAAAATACAGATTCCAGTCCTCGTTCCAAGTCAATAAAATATTATTCTTGGTAGCTCTGGCTTTTTTTTTTTTTTTTTCCTTGTGGTTTAAAAGTGTAGATCCCTTGTCAATTGTATCTCAGTAAAACTAAGGGGAAAATTAAGATATATGTAAAATCAGCGGAAGAATGAAAGTCAGTTGCACAAAAAGAAAAATTGCTTAGAAGACAGCGAGTGGATATGGAGGTTGAGGGATGTGGATTAAACTATTACCTTCCTAAGATAGACATTAATATCTGAACCTGAAACGTTAATAATATAATAAGCTTCGTTTTTTAATTAAGGAGAACGTGTCACTGGAAATAAAATGATAATCTTTTTAAAATGCAGATTTTGGAGTTCCTCTTGTGGCTCAGCAGATTATGAACCCAACTAGCATCCATGAGGATGTGGGTTTGATCCCTGGCCTTGCTCAGTAGGTTAAAGACCTGGCCTTGCTGTGGCTGTGGTGTAGGCTGGCAGATGAAGCTATGATTGGACCCCTAGCCTGGGAACTTCCATATACCATGGGTGCAGCCCTAAAAAGCAAAAAAAAAAAAAAACAAAAAAAACAAAAAAAAAAACTTAAAATAAAAATACAGTTCTCTGGTTGCTCAGCGGGCTAAGAATCTGGTGTTGTCACTGCTGTGGTGCAGGTTCAGCTTCTGACCCCGGAACTCCTGCATGCCATGGGCACAACCAAAAATAAATTTTAAAAAATAAAAGCAGATTTCAGCTCACATAGCTTGGAACACCCCTGGGTGGGTGGATATCATGAGTCAGGGGAAGCAGTAATTTATGGAATCAACAACATGGGCTGTGTTTCTAAATTTTCAATTAGGCTTAGGAAGGAGGGAGAAGAGATACAACAGGAAAAAAAAAAATCGCAAAGCCACCTCTCTGCAGCCAGGCTGGGTCTTCCTCTGGATGACCGCCCCACCCCCCTCCTTCCTTTCTCAGTTGTTTCCGGGTGAACTCTCTCCGCTCAACTCCTCCGTTCCCTCTTCTTTTCCACCATCAGCCCCCACCACCTGAATAGTGGAAGGCTGAATAACGCCTCCCACCCCCGCAAAATGTACATGTCCCAGTCCCTGGAATCTGTCCATGTCACTTTATGTAGGACTTTGCAGGTGTAATTAAGTGAAGAATCACGAGGTGGGGAGATTACCTTGGGTTATTGGGGTTGGTCTAATGTCATCACAGGGGTCCTAGAAGAGGAAGGCGGGAGATCAAAGCATCAAAGGCGAGGGGATGTCAGAGGCAGAGATTAGTTAGAGTGGATGAGAGCGATGCCCTTTGCAGATGGAGGAAGGGGCCACAAGCTGAAGAAGAGAGGCGGCCGCTGAGGCTGAAGAAGGCGAGGACGTGGGTCCTTCCCTGGGGCCTCCGGGCCCGGCTAACACCTTGGCTTTAGCCCAGAGAGACCAATTTTGGACTTTGGGCCTCTAGAGCTGTAGGAGAATAAAGTTGTATTGTTTAAGTTACTGTGGTGATTTGTTGCACAGCAATAAGAAAGTCATATACTTCCTGACCTCTGCCCTGAGCACCCCACCGCCCAACCCTCGTCAAGGTCCCCAGGGACCAAACTCTTGCCAACTCTTTGGCCCTCTCAGCACGCCTCTCTCTTGCCCTCTTGGCAATATTTCCATTTTCCACATTGCGCTGTCTTAAATCCTGTGTCGGCCCACATGCCTGGTGGTCCTCCTGCCTCTCGGCTCCTCTTCCTCAGCCCCCTCCCAGCGCTCTCCTACCCCACCGCCAACACAGCTGTGTGCCTCCCTGGCTTCTCCCAGCGATGACCCCAGATCAAGGCCATGTGCTCCAGACCCTAACATCCACCCGCCACAGGGGCCTCTGGCTCCCTCCTCACCAAACCAGAATCTCCATCTGAAGTGCAATTTCCACCTTCCTCACCTGCTGAAATCTGGCTCACCTGCTCTTTCCTCAAGGTCCAGCTCACTTCCTCCAAGAAGTCTTCCCTGTCTGTCACGCCATATGCTTATCTTTAAATTTTTTTTGAATTTATAAACTTTATTTTTAAGAGCAGTTTCAGGTTCACAGAAAAGTTGAACAGAAGGTACAAAAAGTTCCTGAGCATTTTTCATAGGCTATTGTGTGACCTGCTCTTATTATCTTATTTATTTTACTCCACAAGTCTATGTGTTAGGGATGCATCTTTTTTCTTTCTTTTTCTCTTCCTTTCTTTTTCTTTCTTTCTTTCTTTCTTTCTTTCTTTCTTTCTTTCTTTCTTTCTTTCTTTCCTTTCTTTCTCAGTTTTATTGACGTATAATTGACACATTAAACTTGTGCCTGTTTAAGGAGTACACCATAATGTTTTGATATATGCATATACTGTGAAATGATTACCAAGCTAATAGCACATCTATCACTTCGTATATTACGTTTTTTCCTCTGTGAAAACACTTAGGAGCTACCCCTGTAGCCAATTTCAAGTATATAATATAACATTAACTATAGTCTAGTGCTAGCCAAAATTTTTTTCTTTTTTTTTTTTTGGTCTTTTCTAGGGCCGCTCCTGCAGCATATGGAGGTTCCCAGGTTAGGGGTCTAATCAGAGCTATAGCCGCCAGCCTACACCACAGACACAGCAAAGCGGGATCTGAGCCGCATCTGCGACCTACACCACAGCTCTCGGCAACGCCAGGTCCTTAACCCGCTGAGCAAGGCCAGGGATTGAACCCACTTCCTCATGGTTCCTAGTCGGATTCGTTAACTACTTCGCCATGACGAGAACTCCTAGCCAGAATTTATTCATAACTGCATGTCTGAAATTTTGAACCCTTTGGCCAACATCTCCCCGTTTCTCCCAGCTCCCAGTCCCTGGCAACCACCATTCTACTCTCCACTCCCACGAGTTGGGCTTCTGGAAATTCCACGTGTAGGTGAGATGGTGCAGTATTTGTCTTTCTGGGTCTGGTGGATTTCACTTAGCATCATGTCCTCCAGG
The DNA here is from genome assembly GCF_054392235.1 of Sus scrofa. Classification (NCBI taxonomy): domain Eukaryota; kingdom Metazoa; phylum Chordata; class Mammalia; order Artiodactyla; family Suidae; genus Sus; species Sus scrofa. The sequence continues at coordinate 109,568,435 of NC_139385.1, read as the reverse complement.
TTCCTCCATGTTGTCACAGATGACAGGACTTCCTTGCCATATGCTTGTTCGCTCTGCCCCTCTATTGGCCCCAAGGGACTGTGAGACCCTTAGAAGCAGAGTCGTGGCCTGATCAACCTCGGACACTCAACACCCGGCACAGTGGGGTGGCTGGAGCTCTAGAATACTCTCCCTCTCCACAGCCTCAGTATCAACACCTAACCAGGTGGTAAAACCCTCCCCAGGCCCTCTGCCATTCTCTTGTCTTCTGTCCCAGAGCAAGCCACCCCAGCAGGGTCCCCTAACCTTAAAGATTTATGACAACAGATATCAAGTGTCCTATATGGCACCCGTGGCCCAGTGGGGGCCCAAGCATGGTAGCCTTCCTCCTCTGATGGGGACGCCACTGGCCCTGTGACCTTATTCCCTACACTCTCCACTTGTTCACTCTGTTCCTGCCACACTGGCCTCCTGACTTCCACTCAAACCTGCCAGTCTTGCTCCTGCCTCAGGACCTTTGCACTTGCTGTTCCCTTTGCCTCAGGGGGCTTCCTCCTGATTCACACAGGTCTCACTCCTTCATTTCCTTTAGATCTTTGCTCAAATATCAACCTAGAGGAATTCGCACTGTGGCTCAGTAGTAATGAACCCTGCTAGTATCCAACAGGTTGCAGATTCGATCCCTGGCCCTGCTCAGTGAGTTAAGGACTGGCATTGCTGTGAACTGTGGTGTAGGTCGAAGACACAACTTAGATCCCTCATTGCTGTAGCTGTGGTGTAGGGCAGCTATAGCTCCGACTCAGCCACTAGCCTGGGAACTTCCATGTTTCGAGTATGACCCTAAAAAGAAAAAAAAAAAAAAATCAACCTAGAGAGACCTTCCTGGGTTATCCCATCTAAAAGTTACCCACCCTTCCATATCACTTCCCACCCACTTTGCCCTGCTTTGGTTTCTTCACGGCTCTGAACAAACACCATTGGACATGTTTTCGGGTGCTTGTCATCTGTTTCCCTCACTAGAATCTTCCTTCCTTCCTTTCTTTCTTCCTCTCTTTCTTTCTTTCTTTCGTTCTCTCTCTCTTTTCTTTTTTGGCCTGTGGCCTAAGGAAATCCTGGGCCAGGGATCAGATCCAAGCTGATTTTCAACCTACCCTGCAGCTGTGCCAATGCTGGATCCTTTAACCCACAGCCCTGGGCTTGGGATCGAACCTGCGTCCCAGCACCCCCAAGACACTGCTGATCCCTTCGCACCACAGTGGGGACTCCTAGAATGTTGTTTCTTGAGAGCAGGAGCTTTGCCTCTTCGAGCCACCTCTCTCTCCTCAGTGATGGGCGCATAGTAGGCGCTGAATAAATATTCGTGGAAAATGACAGACATGAGCCCAGGCTCCTCTCAGGGCCTTTGCCTGGGGTTGTGTGGGTCCACTTTCCTGCCTCCTCTGTGCTTTGCCAGGGCCTGCTGGCAGAGAGAGAACTAGAGTCCTGTCTTGGGGTCCCAGGTCCTGTCTTGCCTCTCTTGCCTTACCTGCCTCAGGCAAGCCTCTCTACCCCTCTGAGCCTCAGACTGTGTCTGTGAAGGAGAGGGTGGTCCGTTCCCTGAATCCTCCCGGGAGTCCCGAAGCTGGGCTGGAAGGAAATCTCCATGGAGGAGCTTTCGAGAAGACTTGGTGCCCCCACTCCAAGCACTGGGAGTCCCCACCGGGGCCTGAACAGATTGCACAGTGAGCACCAAGCCCAGGACAGTAACCGCCCCTCCCTGACTTCCCTCTCCTGGGGGGGGGCGGCCCACACACCCCCACCCTGGACTCTGGGGCGTTTCTGAGGAGCTGAGGGAGGCTGCTGCGCAGTAGCAGCAGGGGCCAGCCCAGCTCAGGAGGACAGAGGGGGCTGCTGGCTTCAGCCTCCAGCCAGATTTCAAAAGGCAGTCACCTAGGGTGGGTGCAGGGGTGCACCTGAATCCCAGAACTTTCTGTGGGTCTCAGAATGTGCAGCAACGATGACAAAGCACTGCTCTGGGGCCTCCAGCTACTTTTTTCTAATTCATACAATTTCACGAGTATGCATTGGTAAGAGACAACAAAAACTTTGCAGGCATTCACACCCATTGACTTGGTAATTCCGTTGCTAGGAATATATCCTAGAAAAGTCATCAGAGATGTATGCAAAGATGTGTGTGCCAGGATGTTTCTTTTTTTTTTTTTAATTTTTTAAAATTTTTTATTTTTTTTGTCTTCTGTCTTTTTGTCTTTTGTTGTTGTTGTTGTTGCTATTTCTTGGGCCGCTCCCTCGGCATATGGAGGTTCCCAGGCTAGGGGTCGAATCGGAGCTGTAGCCACCGGCCTACGCCAGAGCCACAGCAACGCGGGATCCGAGCCACGTCTGCAACCTACACCACAGCTCACGGCAACGCCGGATCGTTAACCCACTGAGCAAGGGCAGGGACCGAACCCGCAACCTCATGGTTCCTAGTCGGATTCGTTAACCACTGCGCCACTACGGGAACTCCCAGGATGTTTCTTAAGTTATTATTTATGATGGCAAACAATTTGGAAATTGCTCAAATGTCTAATAATAGAAGACTGGTTTAATAATTAGTGTGCCAGACAATGGAATACTATGAAGCCATTTAAAATTATATTTTCGAAGACTATTTTAATGACCGAGAAAAATTCTTGTGATGTAATTTTCATTGGGAAAAAAAAGCCCAAAATTTTATATATGCATGTGTGTGAATAATTTTATATTCATATATAAAATTGGGATTTTATGTGTGTGTTTGTATATACACACACACTTACAAGCATTGTCCTGATTTTGTTTAAAAGCGAATATGTGTGGGAGTTCCCGTCGTGGCTCAGTGGTTAACGAATCTGACTAGGAACCATGAGGTTGCGGGTTCAATCCCTGGCCTTGCTCAGTGGGTTAAGGATCCAGCATTGCCTTGAGCTGTGGTGTGGGTTGCAGACGCGGCTCCGATACCTCGTTGCTGTGGCTCTGGTGTAGGCCGGCGGCTACAACTCCGATTCGACCCCTAGCCTGGAAATCTCCATGTGCTGCAGAAGCGGCCCTAGAAATGGCAAAAAGACAAAAAAAAAAAAGTGTATTTGTGTGTATGAATGCCAATAGTGTTTTCTCCTTTTGTGTAATGATTATAAAACATTTTTATTTTACTCTTTATACTTTTCTAGATTTTTAAATATTTTTATGATGAATCTATATTCATATTACAATTTCTAACTGCTATTAGTTTTGGGGTTTTTTGGTCTTTTTTAGGGCCATATCTGTGGCATATTCCCAGGCTGGGGGTTGAATCAGAGCTGCAGCTTTCGGACCATGATACAGCCACAGCAACGCAGAATCCAAGCTGTGTCTGTGACCTACACCACAGCTCGCGGCAACTCCAGATCCTTAGAATCCTTAACCCACTGAGGAAGGCCAGGGATCGAACCTGCGTCCTCATGGATCTGAGTCGGGTTCAGTACCACTGAGCCACAAAGGGAACTCAATTTTTTTTTTTTTTTTTTGATGGGGGAAAATAATTCACTGATTTTCCGTCGTGGCTTCACTGATGCAGAATATAGGTAGAGTGGTGTTAAGAAGAGGGGATATTAAGCAATCCATTTACTCTTCACTCTGGATGTTTTTTGAGTCCTGCATCTTTGTGTGTGTACAGGGTGGAAGTCCTCTGCAGTGAGTGCCATGGTTTGGTGGCGCCCTGGGATATCTCTAACAGGAGGCTGGACTGAGCTCTAGTGCCCTCGTATGATGGTGGGTCCCTCCTGAGAAGGGAGGTCATTCCTAAGAGCTGGTACCTGAGGAAGAAAAGGTCTTTCAGAGGGGAATGTGAACCTGAGAAGCAGACACTAAAGATTGAGATGAGACGGAGGACTCTGGGTGTACAGCCTCTGTCCCCTCATGGATAGTCACACAGGATGGGCAGGACCTGGGCGGCTCTGGAGGAAGTCTGGTTGGCTTTACAGTCCTTCTGGATACTGCCTTTCTGTTCCTATTGTCTTCCCATAGGGCTTATTAACGCCCCCTAGTATCATTGTCCCAGGTTTTTTAGCTACGCTCTGCTAAAAGAAGCCAAAGACTAGGTTTCTAGCTCTGCTTGGTCCAGAGAACTGAAAGGACAGTGGCATCCTGGGGGAGTACCAGGGGGAGACAGTGGGGATAAAGAAAATGACCCGAAGAGGAGAGTGAGCAGAGAAGAGGAGAGGGAGACAGAGTTGGGGCTATTTAGTCCAGCCGTCCGTCCCACTCAGAAATTCTCCTTCTTGAGCTAAATCCTGGAAATTCTGATTTGTAAAATAATAACACCAATAATACTTTTAATAATTTTTGTCCTTTGTCTATAAATACCGGCATGGCAATTCTAGAAAATGTTAAAAATTCAGATAAGCTAAGCCTAAATAAAAACAAGAGAAAAAGAAGAAATCTAAAAATCACACTTCATCTCGCAGCCAGTCAATGCTTTGGTATATATTCTTCCAACATATTTAATGAAATCATATTTTCAAAATCAGCTATTTTACATATTTGTCAGATTTTAATTTTTCTGTTTATGATGCTTTACACTTATTTCTAGGTCATTAACTGTTCTTCTCCAGCATCCTCTTTTTTTTTTTTTTTCCACCTTTTCTAGGGCCGCTCCCGCGGCATATGGAGGTTACCACGCTAGGGTCTAATTGGAGCTATAGCTGCCAACCTACGCCAGAGCCACAGCAATGCTGGATCCGAGCCGCGTCTTCGACCTACACCACAGCTCACGGCAATGCTGGATCCTTAACCCCCTGAGCAAGGCCAGGGATCGAACCTGCAACCTTATGGTTCCTAGTCAGATTTGTTAACCACACTGTGCCACCAAGGGAACTCCTCCAGCATCATCTTTTAGAGGCTGCATTGCATTTTATTTTCTGGATAGTTCATAATTTATTGAACCAATCCCCTCTTGGACATTTAGGTTGCTTCCAGTTTGTTTGTTTTTTTTTTTTTTTTTTTGTCTTTTTGCCTTTCCTAGGGCCGCTCCCACGGCATATGGAGATTCCCAGGCTAGGGGTCTAACGGAGCTGTAGCCACTGGCCTACACCAGAGCCACAGCAACGCGGGATCTGAGCTGCGTCCTACCTATACCACAGCTCATGGCAACGCCGGGTCCTTAACCCACTGAGCAAGGCTAGGGATCGAACCTGCAACCTCATGGTTCCTAGTCGGATTCGTTAACCATTGCACCATGACGGGAACTCCAGGTTGCTTCCAATTTTTCGGGCTTATGAATAACACAGTGAAGAACAACCCCATAGCTAAGTCTTTACACCACTCAAATGCCCCCAGAATAAGTCTCAGAAACAAACTTCCTGAATGAAAGGGTGTTAGGTTTTGTTTCCATCTCTGAGCAGGCTCCAGGGAAGGCTGGGTGTTTCTTTTTATTTTCGTGTATTTATTTTGTCTTTTTAGGGCTCTCCCTGCAGCCTATGGAAGTTCCCAGGCTAGGGGTCACATTGGAGCTGTCGCTGCCAGCCTACACCACAGCAACAGCCATGCAGGATCCAAGCCACATCTGTGACCTATACCACAGTTCATGGCAATGCCCAAACCTTAACCCGCTGAGGGAGGCCAAGGATGCAACCCATGTCTTTATGGATACCAGCCAAGTTCATTACCTCTGAGCCACGGCGGGAACTCCCAGGCCGGGTTTTTCTGGAGGTCTTGACCCTGAGCCTTGCAAGCTGAGCTCCAGGGCCCACGCCTGCATGTTCCTTGTGCTCCAAACCATCCTCTTCCTCCTCCTAACCTCGCCCTCAGGCTGTGGGCTCACCTGAGAGAATGAATTATACCTCCCAGCCGGACGGGAGGCCGTTTGTCTTCTGCTCTGGAATCCTGATGAGATAAAATCTGGACAGAGCACATTTATTTATTTAATGTCTTCCTGGGCGGGCAGGCCCCAGCCGTCGGAGCTCACCTTCCCCCAGATCGGGGTTAGGAGTTTGCAGGGAGAAGAGGCAAGGTCACGGGGTGCGGAGCCATCACCTCCAGGGCTCACCCCAAGAGGGCCAGAGGGGTTCCCACTCTCCCCCGCCTGCAGGACCACCCCAGTCCCAAATGCCGCCTCCCTCCCAAGCTGGCGCAGGAAACGTCGCGGGTCCTTCCCGGAGCGGAGCTGACAGCAAGGCTCCTGCTCTTCAGAGAAGGCGCGGCGTTCAGTGGCCCCGATCTCTCCTTCCTGCTGGGAGAAGCGGAGTCTCCCGACCCCCATTCCAGGGCAGCCCACCCCTTTGCAGCCCCCCACCCCCCGCCCCAGCACAGGCTTCTGGAGTCCTGCCCAGGCCTCTGGTTTGGCTGAGCGCATACAGTGACCCTCTCTCTGGGGCTTTATCCTTCTTTTAGGCTCAAACTCTGCCAAAGCCCCCTGACACCCTTCGAAGATCCAGGGGTCCCTTGTGCTCAGACAACCAGGACACCCCCCTCCGCCCCAAACCCCACCTGCCGCCTGTCCCATGTGTTCCATCTTTGATTCTGTTCAAGGTTGGGGGAGCTGCTGTAAATATGCAGGGCCCAGGACCTCTCCCCCAAGACACCAGCTCTGCCGGGCTGGAGGGGGCCCCGGAGTCTGTGTCGTCACACGGGGTGGTCCTCCTGGCTCTTCCCACAATGCTGTCTCCTTGTCCCTCATCTCCGCTGAGGTGGGAGGACAGGGTGTTTGGCTCTGGGTCAGTGAGAAACAGATGGGCTGCAAGGCCGCTTCCTCAGGTAACCTAAGTTCAGGAGCTTCGGCAGCCAAACGGGCCTCTCCTGGCAGGGGACTTGGCCAGGGGCACCCTGAGAGCTGCACAAAGCATCCTCACAGGCTCTCTGGCCCTGAGTCCCCAGGCGCTGGCTTGCCCAGGATGCACAGGAATGCCTCTGTCAGCAGGGCCTGCGGGGGTTTGTGGCCGGGGAAGCAAAGTAGCCGTCCACAGCTCCCGCGGACTCTTCCCCCAGAAGGCCCTGGAAACAGCACGCTGGGTGTGAGGAGAAATAGCCTCTGTGGGTCAGAGGTGGGTCTCTGCAGACAGAGGCCCACACACCACCCCTCCTGTTCTAATGCCACCCTCTGCCTGGGCCCAGGTCCCCTGTGTCAGCTCAGACGACTCGGGTAGGCCAACCCCCTTCAGCTGCTACCCCTCCTCCACCAGAGGCAGACTGGTAGGCCTCCTTCTTTCTCCACCAGGGCCTCTTGGGACCCTCAGGACTGTGGTGGGTGGTGTGATGAGACAGAGATCCCTGTGGGTGGTAGGGCCCCCACAGATGCCCTGCTTAGCTCCAACCATCCTGATTTCTGGACTTTTGACCACAAAAGCCATTTATTAAATGCTCAACGAAAATCATTCTCTATCTCAGTTAATGGCAACTTCATCCCTTCAGTTGCTCCGGCCAAAACCTTGGACTTGACCTTGAGTCTTTTCTTGAGACCCCATAGTCAGTCCAAGAATCCCATCAGCTGGATTCCAACTTATTCCAGAACCCAATCACCTCGCCCCATGTCTGCTCTGGCATCTCTTGCCCAAGTAATTTCCACAGCCTTCTACCTGCTGTCGCTGCCCCACAGAGCAGCCAGGGCATGAGGTGGGTGGTGATGGAGGCTCTGCCACTGACCCCCGCATGTGCTCAGGACGCTCCTGTTCAGATTTGATCTCATCTTGGCTGGTCCAACACGAAGAGCGGCTCATTCGTCACATGCAAATTGAGACTCCTTATGGATACCTTTACAAAGTATCACACATCCCCCAGATTCTTCAGATCTCACATCCTAATTTGGGGTTTGTGTAATGTACTGTCCTTACAGGGGCTCCTCCCCAGCATGAAGACTTTGAGCTGTGAGCCAGATTGAGAAACAGCAATCCGGGGGCCCCTCCAACATGCTGAGACCAGGGCCTGCGGAGCCCCAGGACCACACTGGAATCTGCTGTGGGATGATTCTGCAACAGATGTGGTGATGCAACAGCTGTGCATGAATGACATGGGAAAGCTGGGCCTCTACCCCCCAGGGGACCCTTCCACCATGCCCTCTTAGCAAGAGACAGCTCCTCCTGGGAGCTTAGATCAGGACTCATCTTTCTGTGGGACCCCAGGCCCCATGCCGGGTGATGTGGGCAGAAACAGGTCTTTGCTAGGACTCTGGAGCGTGAAGCTGGGGACCCGTGTGTGATGATGCGCCCCGCCCCTCACCTCACACAGCTCTTCCAACCTGGAGGCGACGGTGACCAGGCTCAGCCTCCCCTGATGGCCCCCCTACCCCAGCCCTATCTCCCTTCAAGGCCGAGCCCTGCAGTGGGCCTCAGAGGGCAGCTCTCCTGGGCTTGTTTTTGCCGAGTCTTGTTTTCCAAGCCACTGCCAATGGACCGGACACCCTGGCTGTAGCTGAGTAGCCCCATATCAGGGCTCGGAGGAGCCAGGCCGTCTTGCCCAACTGAGGACTGGAGGCTGAGAGGAGGCGGCCCTGAGCCCGTTGTCGCCCAGCAGGTCCACAGCAGAAGGGAGATCAGAAGCCAGGTCTGTGTTTCAGTGCAGGCCAGGCCTGCTGGGAAAGGCATCTGGCAGGGAGGGAAGGGAGCACGGGTGGCTCTCAGGCTGGGGCGCCAGGGCCAGCAGCTCTCCTCAGCCCCAACTTAGCCGTAAGCCTGCCCTGGTCCACTCCCTGCCAGCCACCAGCCATGCCTCCTGTCTTCATGGCCCCTGCCAGAGGCTTCCTGCTTCTGCAGCCTTGCATTCCCCCAACTCTTGGCTGCTGCCTTTACTGGCTCCAGGCAGGAGAAGCAGAGCTGGAGGGGAGACGAGGTCTGCGCCGACTCGGCCAGTCTCACTTCCAGTCAGCCCGGCTGCCCTCCCCTTGACAGACTTCCTAGAAGTCACCCCCACCCCCTTCCCCACCCCCACCCCTGCTTCCCCCACCCTGACTCAGCCCATAAATTTCCCGGGGAGGGTAGCTGACTCAGCCAGGAAGCCCAGAGCCCACCCTACCCCCGACCCCAGGCCTCAACCCCACAGCTGGCTCTCATTCCAGAGTGCTTGGTCCCCTCCCCTCAGGAAATTCCTGGAAAATATCAGGCTTCTTCAAGGGGCGATCTCCTGACCACGGCCGCAGCAGGGAAGGGAGCCGCTGCAGCCTCATCCATCGCCCAGACGTGTGTCTGTGTGGAGGTGTTGGTCACCACAAAGTGACAGCACCTGGTCTTGGAGGGACAGCAGGGGGCGGAGGAGAGGCCAGTGTCGGGTGGGCACTCGGGCCAGGCGGCTGGGAGGTGCGACTAGTCCTAGGTCGGGAAGGATGCTAAGTGGAGAGAAGCGAGGGCGCTCCAGGCCCGGGAACAGCGTGAGCAAAGGCACAGAGGTGGAAGCAGCCCAGTGTGCATGTGGGGTGGGAAGGGAGCTGGGCGCACTGGGCTGCTTCCACCTCTGTGCCTTCGGCTGGAGGGGTGGCCACAGCACCAGGCTGAGGAAATTGCAGTGGATCTCCAAGTCCCAGGCCCCAGAACCTTGTGGGGGGGGGGAGTGGTCTGGAGCATGGGAGGGGATGGGGTAGCGATGACTGAGAAGAGAGCCACAGAAGTGACTCTTGAGCAGCTGGCCGCAAGAAACACTGGGCTCTGCAACACCCATCCAGGGCCCTCCTTGGGCTCCCAGGGCTGTCTCAGACCTGGGGGTGGGGCAGGGCCCCTGGGTCCTCACACTCTAGTCAGATGGCAGAGGCAGTCAAGGAAGCCAGCCTGAGGGCATCGAGAGAGCTGCCAGTCTATACACGAGAGGGACAGACATTCCAGGCCCTTGTTCTTCCTCTGGACCCAAGTGCCCCACGAATCCCTTCCTTGGGAACTCCATTAGTTTGGGAGGAAAAGCCAGTTCCAGTCTGCAGATAAAACACCCCTTTTTTCTTTTCTTTCTTTCTTTTTTTTTTTGGTCTGCTTCCCCTCAGACAATAACAACTTTTTAAAGCACAAAAATTCCTGCCCAGCTTCCCCTCAGGAAGGATGGCTGGGTGATGTGGCTGTAGCTATAGCAACAGAGTCGCCGAGGAGAGAAACAAAGTCAGCTAGCGGACCCAAGGGGTGTGGCGATGGGGAAGCGGTCCTGAGGCCCCCAGCCCCCCGGGGATGGGACACCAAGCCAGGGAGCTGTGGGAAGGGGGTCTGCTGAATTTCTAGGATTTATTTACCTTTCCTGGCAATAACAAGTCTGCAGGGCACGGCAGGGAGTCAGGGAGATGTGGGGTCTGAGACAGAGAGGGGAAGGTGGGCTGGAGCCAGCCAGGGGAGCCAGAAAAAAAGAGGGAAGGACAGGGAGAGGCAGAGTGACACAGAGAGGAAATTCCTTGAAAGCAAGGACTGAGTCTCACTCAGTTCGGGGATCCTCAGCCCCAAAGTTGGGGAAATGCCACTTCACAAGCCACGTCATCACCTCCTCCGGATCCTTATCCAGCCCGAAGTGCGTGCTTCTGCGGTGCACCTGTCTGTCAAAGCCTAAGACATCCTATTAGCATTGCTTGTTTTTTCTTTTTGCCTGTGCCCACGGCAGGTGGAAGTGCCCCACCCAGGGATGAAGCCACGCCACATTGGTGACAATGCCGGATCCTTAGCTACTAGGCCACCCAAGAACTCCTATTAGCATTCTTGAGTTGCCTGTTGGACCATCCCACCCCACTTTGGACCCCCCAGCCTTGTTCACTCTTGCATCACAGCCCCTGGGGCAGGGGCAGCCCCTCCCCTCACTGTCTGTCCAAGGGATGAAAGGAAGAGGGAAAGGCTGGGGGCAGGAGGGGACCCCACAGATCTACCATGGGGTATGGCCCCTTGGGAGAGGGTTCAGGGCACCTGGCCCTCTTTTCTGGCCTTGCTGCTGGGGTCTGTTCTGTTCCTGGAGCCTGAGGTGGGGAAAGGCAGCCAGGGAGGGGCTGGCCTGGCCCTCTCCTGCCCCTGCAGAGCCACCAACAAGCTGGAGAGAGTTCCCTACGGGGGCCCCAGCTCCTGAGAGGCGATGAGTCTGCTGGCAGGGCTGGCGCGGGCAGGGCAGGGGGCAGGGGAGGGGGGCATCCTGCCTCATTGTCACTGGCCCAGCCGCATTTCCAGAAATTCTTTCCTCCATTAAGAAGAGGAAAGAGAAGCCTAGATAGCCTCTCGGGCTGCCGGGAAGGGATGGGCAAGTGGGAACCAGGGTTCCCAGAGCTCTCACGGGCCAGGCTGGAGCACTGGGGCCTCTCGCCTGGGCCGAAGGGCCGGTTCAGCCCTGAGACAGAGGCTGGGCCTCAGCCAGAGGTGTCAGAAGAACTGACCAGTGGAACTGCACCTCGCCATGTCCGTGCCGACCAGGCCGTGTCTGTGGCTGCAGAACAGAGGCAGGAAGCACGAAGGACTGAAAGTCACTGGGCTTCCCACAGGCCCTTTTAGATTCTGGGACTGGGGGAGACCAAAGCTTACATTCACTTCGGAATAGTTATTGCCTCCCCTCCCATTTCAGTGTTTAGCCCTAGGCTAGATCGGAATGGGGAGACCTCGTAAAAATTATCATTGTTATAATTGTTATTATTCTCCAGCACTGTCCTTCTCTAGTGTCTTCTGCGTGGCACCAGCCTACAGAGTAATCCCCGATAAAACAGGTAGGTTTGCAAAACTCTGGTACATCGGCTACCCTCTGTGTCAGACTCCTGGTACACAATGCAAATATTAAAGTCTCAAAAAAAAAAAAATCCTGAAAAGACCCAGTTAACTGGTTAATCCAGTGTTTCTCCAGTTTATTTGACCACAGAACTCTTTTTTTTTTTTCATGCAACACCCTGAAGCAGATTTCCCAGACATGCATTTTCCCATTTCCTATTTTATTTGATGAAAGGGCTCTGTTGCTAAAACAAAGCTTGAAAGCGATTGTTTTGTGGTTCTTCATGAGCATACGAAGTAAGAGAATGAAATAGCAGAATGGAAGAGGGTGGTTATCTAGAAATAAAAATAGAGAAATGGTATCTCATGGTAGTTTTGATTTGCATTTCTCTAATAATCAGGGATGTTGAGCATTTTTTCATGTGCTTGTTGGCCATCTGTATATCTTCCTTGGAAAAATGTCTCCTCAGGTCTTTTGCCCATTTTTCCATTGGGTTGTTAGTTTTTTTTGCTGTTGAGTTGTGTAAGTTGTTTGTATATTTTAGAGATGAAGCCCTTGTGGAAATAACAATAAAAGAATAAAATAAAATAAAATAAAATAAAATAAAATAAAATAAAATAAAATAAAAAATAGTGAAATGTAAAAGGCAATGGATTAAACAGAACAGGAACTCGGTGTCTGAGAAAATCACATAGCATGTAAATCTCAGAGTGTTCGGACCACGTAGTTCTCATTCCATTTTAGAAATGAAGAAAGTGGAACAGGAAGAGTTGAGCTACCTGTCCGGGTCCCTGAGCCGACCTCTGCCGGGGGAATTTGCCATCCTTTCCCAGGTCTGGGGGCTGGGGAGGCTCCCATGCTCAGGGAGCTCCCAGGTTCATAGAGAAGGCAAAATTTGCTCAGCAAAGAATGACAAACAGAGGCTGTCTAAGATCCAGTGCAGAAGCCAAGGTCCTGTGGTGAGGGCTGAGGCGGTCAGAAGGGAGGGGTTTTAGGAGCGAGGGGATCCCGGAGCCGTCTCTTTGAGATCTGGAATTGCACCACGATGGCCCAGATCCTGCTATGATGCTACCATGTGAAAACTCCTATCTGTCTTCAGTTCTAGAATTTCTGAGCTACTGTTCCTCTGAAGATTACCTCTTATTCCTTCCAGCCTCTCTCTCTCTTTTTTTTTTTTTTTTGTCCTTTTGCCGTTTCTTGGGCCACTCCCACCGCATATGGAGGTTCCCAGGCTAGGGGTCTAATCAGAGCTGTCGCCGCTGGCCTACACCAGATCCACAGCAATGCCAGATCTGAGCTACATCTGCAACCTACACCACAGCTCACGGCAACACCAGATCCTTAACCCACTGAGCAAGGTCAGGGATTGAACCCGCAACCTCATGGTTCCTAGTCGGATTCATTAACCACTGCGCCACGACGGGAACTCCCAGCCTCTCTTTCTGAAATTCTGCATGGCAGCATTTGGACGCTCTCGATCTATTCTCCATAACTCTCGCTCTTCCCTATTTTCCACTTATTGACTTCTTTGTGCTGCACTTTGGCTGAATTCTCACCTCTCCTTTTCCAGCTCTGTTTCTCTCACTGAGTATGAAATTTCAATGATTATTCTTTTTATTCTAGAAGTTGCACCGTCTGGTTTTTGAAACTCAAAATCCAAGAATTCTAGCCTATTCTCTAAGCCACCAAAGCTAGAGTGGTCAGTGGGAGTTCCCGTTGTGGCTCAGCAGGTTAAGAACCCAACTAGTATCCATGAGGATATGAGTTTGATCCCTGGCCTTGCTCAGTGGGTTAAGGATCCGAAGTTGCCACAGCTGCAATGTAGGTTGTGAATGCAGCTTGGATCTGGTGTTGCTGTGGCTGTGGTGTAGGTCAGCAGCTGCAGCTCTGATTCCACCCCTAGCCTGGGAATATCCACATGCCACAGGTGCGGCTCTAAAAAGAAAAAAAAAATCCCGAAGCGGTCAAGTCTCCAGTTCAGGCTGCCCACCTAGCATCCTAGGGCTGAGGCCTCCAGCCCCCAGCAGCCTCCCTAGGTCCCCTCAGTCACACCAGGGGCTGCACAAACACTCATATTCTCCTGTGCACCTCAAAGGAAACTAGCTACACGGAACTAAGGAATGCAAGAAAACACTGGGGGGAAAGACTAGCTAATATTTAAAAATATATTATCCCACCATATGATCTACCACGGTAGATACTACTATTACCATAATTACGGTAATCATGATTTTTCTACCGCCTTTCCACCTAACCTTGGGAATGCCCGATCCTTCTCTAAACCTTGGTTTCCTCAGCTGAGACTGCACTAATCAGGGGCATTTGAGATTTGATTCTCTTCTGCCTCAGTTTGTGACGCTCCCCTTCCCCACAGCCTGCCTGCTTCTGTTCCTGGTCCAGAGAAGCATCTAGGCTGGCAGAGGCCTGGGTCTGATAACAGCTGAACAATGACAGCAGAAGCCCCCAGAGCGAGGGTGTGGGAACCAGCTGAGCTTATGGGGAGAGGGACCGGAAAAGGGGAGGGGAAAGCCGACAGCTGGTCAGGCAGGCACGTCCGCCCCAGCCTTGCCCTGGAAGCTCTGCTTGGCGGTGGGTGGAAACCAGCCTGTTTCTCTTGGATGGTCCCTCCTGGGCCATTCATTCATTCAACGGCTATTTACTGGACACCTACTAGGTAGCAGGCCCTGTGCCAGGAACCACCTTGCCCCTTGGGACTGTCCCTTCAACTCGGTAAAAATATTCACATCTGTGGCTTCTGGGCTCACACCACAGTCCTGTATAGCAAGAAGGGCTCCAATGGACAACGCTTCTTGACAAATCAGAGGCTCAAGAAGGTGCCATGAGTTCTGCAAGGGTACAGAGCCGAGGGGCCTCCACTTCCCTTCTGCCCCCTGGCCTGGGAGAGCGAAGTCTTCCAGTGGTCTTGCCTGAAGGCAGAGAAAAGGGATGGATTTGCCACATTTTGTGGCCACTAATGTGCTGGGGGAAACAACTCTTACTGTGAACACTTGTGCTGGGAGCTCTGGCTGTCTGGCAACCATCTTCCCTACCACAGAGTCATTTTTGTTCAAAGTGTGCCCCAAATCCATCACAGAAAGTGCTCGACTTCCCAGTAATAAGCTGCTGGGAACATTTTTCACCTTCGCCAAAGTAGAGAAAAGGTCTGAAAAGTTGGATGAGCAATTTTTCATGGAAACGGCAAGCCATAAGCCTTTTAATCGCCGTCATGAGCCGGCAGCTGGGTTTCCACCAGATCCAGTCTTTTTCTGCTTGTCTGGACATGACAGGGTGTGGAAAGCAGACCCCGGAAACTCCCAATTTCTTCTTGGAAGAGCAAGCCCTGAAAAAGATGCAGGGCTTTTTGCTCTCAAGCTCTGATGATACTTGACGTCATTGCCAGGACCTGCTCAAGGCCAGTGCATCACGGGGCAAGGACGCCACGTGCCTACCCGAAATGCTCACGTCACAGGTCACACATACATGATGCACACACATCCTGCACACATACACACCACCCTGACTTTTTTATTTTTTGTCTTTTGTCTTTTTAGAGCTGCACCCACGACACATGGAGATTCCCAGGCTAGGGGTCCAATCGGAGCTACAGCTGCCGACCTACACCACAGCCACAGCAATGCAGGACCTGAGCTGTGTCTGCGACCTATACCACAGCTCACAGCAATGCTGGATCCTTAACCCACTGAGCCAGGCCAGGGATCGAACCTGTGTCCTCATGGAAAGTAGTCAGGTTCATTAACCACTGAGCCATGAAGGGAACTCCAACACACTGACCTATTTTGATGTCCATTATATCCAACAGGCACACTGCACACCACTGACGTGGAACCAAACTACCTCCACGTCTACTGTGTAGCACACACTATATCAACACATGCTTATGCTGCACGAACATGCCTCGTGCATCAACGTGCATTATACACACCCAGCAGAGTCACTGACACACAGTATTCACAAACACACATACTGACATACACACAAATACACATGCATTTCATGAACATACTCTATTTTTCTGATTAAAGTTCTCAAGATTTTAGTTTCCATTTAAACCCAATTATATAACTCATCAACTCATCCACTTCCTTTGGCCTGCCCTTTTCTTTTTTCTTTTTCTTTTTCTTTTTTTTTTTTTTTGACTTTTTTTGACTTTTTGCCATTTCTAGGGCCGCTTCCCGTGGCATATGTAGGTTCCCAGGCTAGGGGTTTAATCAGAGCTGTAGCCGCGGGCCAGAGCCACAGCAACACGGGATCCGAGCTGCGTCTGCAACCTACACCACAGCTCATGGCAATGCCAGATCCTTAACCCACTGAGCAAGGCCAGGGATTGAACCCTCAACCTCATGGTTCCTAGTCGGATTCGTTAACCACTGTGCCACGATGGGAACTCCTGGCCTGTCCTTTCTTTCTTGGCAATTGTTACGGCTTTTTTCCTCTTCAGCAAAAAATGAACAAAACAATAACAACAAAACTTCCCCTCTTATGAGCTATAGATAAACGCAGCTGGGCATACATTCTTCAAAATGCCGGAAAGACAAATGGACCAAGAACTCAGATGTGGGGATATTTACTCTCCTTCTTTTTCCTCATGAATCTCTGGCTATGCCTTGGTTTATAAAAGCCAAGTGATGGATGCTCAGAAACACCTGCCTTCCATCTAGATATCTGGCCTTGGGAGAATACATGGAAGATTGGGAACCTCTCTTCATAGAAGGTTGGGCCTCCTCCTCTCCCCTCCACCCACTGTTAGGTGAAGACTAGGGATAGGAGGCATGCGTGCCACTCCCCACTCTGGAAAGACACAGCAGACATCACTAGTGGATCACAGCATCTGTTCCTCCCAGCCTGGACTTGGTGTCAGAATCTTCCACCCCACCTTACCAGCTAGTCAGGGCTGGCAGGTGACATGGGAGCTATTTGAGATCCCATGGAGCCCAGCCCCTGTGGTTTATGGGGGAGGACACTGAGGCCCAAAGAAGCTGAGTGACCTATGTGAGGTCACATAGCCCCATTCAAGCTACTGAGCTCTATGCTCCATAGGTATGTCCAATATGGAGGCAAGGGCCTTCCTGTGGGTGAAGGAGAGGAACCAGAGGGAGGCCAGGCCAGGCTGGGGCTCCCTAGATGCACTGAGCCCCTGTTTCACTGCTCTAAGCCCTGCCCACCCCTCACTGGGACAAGCTGAGGGTCCCTGCTCTTTCTCAGAGACAGTGTCCTGGTCCTCCATCCCCAGGCCTCTGGCTTTCAAGATCAAGGTGGGGGAGTTCCCATTGTGTCTTAGCAGGTTAAGAACCTGACATAGTGTCATGAGGCTGTGGGTTCAATCTCTGGCCTTGCTCAGTGGGTTAAGGATCTGGTGTTGCCGCCAGCTATGATGTAGGTTGTAGATGCGACTCAGATTCAGCGTGGCTGTGGCCGTAGGCCAGCAGCTGCAGCTCCAGTTCCACCCCTAGCCCAGGAACTTCCATATGCCACAGGTGTGGCTGTAAAAAGAAAAAAAAAAAAAGCCACGATGGGGAGTAGAGGGCCTTCCAGGTTCATGGATGTCATCTGCCTGCTGTGCTCCTCACTCCTCCCTGAGGTCTTCTCGGCCCCACCAGGTCTCATGGAGTGTCTCTCCCCTGAATTGCCCCACCTCACAGCCAGATGTTTGTCCACACACTGGCACCTACGCATCTCTAACTGGGCACCGGGTTTGGCCCCACCTCTGAGCCCAAAGTCCCCCTCCCGATTGTCACCCCTTTGCCACTGCAGTGTCTCTGCTTCCCACCCATCCTTTGATGCCCATTGTAGATGTCACGTTGCCTTCCCCGAAGCACACATGAGCCTGGCTCAAAATCACCAAAATGGTGTTTCTGGGCTTTTCTCACCATCCTGATCAGACTGCTTGTTGTTGTCATGAGAAAGAATGAATGGTGTCTGGGTTTCACTCCCTCAAGGCAGTGGGATTTGGATTTCTAATAACTGCAGTGCTCCTTTCCCAGAAGCAGTCCCCTCCCTCCAGGGCAACCCCTGGACAGCTCAGGCCTCGGGTGGGAACTTCTGCTCACCCCGACCCTGCATGGACAGCCCCTGGCCAGGCCCCAGCTCCTGGAGAAGGATCTGCTGATGGGGCAACAGGGAGGCAAATATGACAGGGCCCTGCCCTCCAGGGACTCCTGGACAACCAGGCTGGGCACAGGGGGGTCCCGTGGATGGGTCGCCCGGCCTCCAAGCAGTCCGGTCCCTCAGGGCAACAGCTGTAGCAGGCAGCACTGATGGGGAGGTTGGAGGGGTGGCTCCCCCCCGGGCGGCGCTGTCACAGGGCCAGCTGGACACAGCGCCCCCACCTGTGCTGCCCTTCTAGCCTGGGGAGGGCATTGTGGCTGCCAGGGACATTCCTTCCCTGGGGGCGGGATACAGCTGCTCAAGAGCTGCAGGGTGAGGGGAGAGGGCGGGGGAGGCTGAGGGAGTGTGAGCCTCAGCATCTGAGTCACGTCACACCCAGACAGACAGATGCTGACACAGACAGACAGATGTGGCATCACGCGTGCTCATCCCACACCCACACAGATACCCCCCTGCCCTATTACAAACCGCACGTGGTACGGCCACCTCGACCAGGAAGTCTGGGCAAAACCAATGCTGGGAGAGGCTGAAATGGTTTCAGCGAAGGAAAGAAGAAAATACGGCCACCAAAGACAGGAAAATCTCTGACTTTACCTGTGGGAAAAGCCTCAGATCCCATGGCTTCCAGATCAACTCAAACACGGGCGTTTAAGGACTGTCTTTATCGTCTCTCAACCCCAGAGCCCCAAGTCCAGCCTAGTGAGCCCACCAGCTCTCCCCACCGGAGCACATGGTGGAAGCACGTTGGATTGGAACCAAGAAGGTCTAGGTCTCCAGGCTCAGCCAGGACCAGCTGGGCGACCTTGGATGAGTCCCTTGACTTATCCGCTTCCTGGCCTCGGTGCACAGGGCAGCTCCAGTGTCCTTTCTGCTTAGAAATGTTATAAAAGGGGGATGGGGCAGAGTGAGATGAGGGGACGGTGGGGGTGGAAGCTCAGAAAGGGGGACTCTCTGTCAAGTCCGGGAATGTGGAGCACATCCCAGGTTGCCCCTTGAAACCTTCCTAGAGAAAGGAGAGGACCAGGCCCTCCCTCCACTGGGCTAAGAAGCCACTTCCTGTAGGGCAAGCCTTCCCAGCCCCCACCCTTACAAGCCCGGTCTGGGCGAGCGCCCCGTCACTGCCTCTGCCTGAGAACCAGGTCTGAGGCCTGTGATAAGGTTCACGCGTGCCCCCAGCACGGCAAGCTTGGCAACCCTCATCAGTGGCTCCCTACACTTGTTAGTGCACAGCTTTCTGGTATTTCCAGGGACTTGTCTGTCCCATCCAAGGCTGAGATTTCTTGAGATGAGGATGGCATCTCTTTCGTCCATTGTTCTGCCTCAATGCTGCAGAGCTGGGCACGCAGTAGGTGGCCAGCTGGAATTTCCCTCGAGGCGGGGGGGAAGATGTGCTTTGGGGGAGGGTCCTCCAGGCCCCTGGCCTCTTCCTTAGCCTCTTCTGTGCTCAGCTTCCCATCCAGGGTCCTCCCATCTCATGACTCACCAGTCCCTGTCGCACTCCTCGTGGGCAAGGCAGAGATGATGGGACCTCTCCTGGACCAGTCCCCCTCAGGCCCTGAGCTGGGGTTCAGGCTCTGTGCTTGGTTCCAGAGACCCTCCTGGCACCCCGGCCCTACAAGAGCCTCGACCTCCGTGAAATGCCATTGATGGGCACCATCCTCTCAGGACCCAAGCACATTGGGGTGAGGCTTGGTGGCTCCGGTGGACTCATTGCAGAGCCAAGACCAGTGTGGGGGCAGCAGAGTGGCAAGAGTGGCATTATTCCCACCCTGGAGGGGAGAGACAAGCTCCCACCCTCAGACAGAGAGCATCCAGTCGGCTCCATGTTTCTACCCCCGGGGATTCCATGCTGTAATTTGGGAAACGCCAACAGGATACAGGGATCTGAGAGCAGCTCGTGGCCATCTGCTTGCTGCTGCTTTGTTTCCCGAGCATTTCCTCCATCCAGACTCTCGCTACACTACTTGTTTTACAAACGTGATCTCCTTCAGCATCCTGGCCAGCTCTGTGTTCGAGACACTGTCTTCAATCTGTGTTTTAAAGACAACCTACCAAGGCTCATAAAAGCTAAACCCCATGCCCGAGGCCACACAGTAAGCGATGTCCTTGGGACTCGAACCCAGGACCACCCGACATGAAAGTCTCTTCTGTGCCTCCTCCACCTTGGCAAGGACCATCCTACTTTAAAGGTTTGGGGTTCTTTGGCAATTATTGCCATGTCTTCAATCCTTTGCTGCCTTGATCCCGCCAGCCGTCCAGCCCGACAGGCATTATCCCCATTTGACAGCTGATGAAACTGAGGCTTAGAGGGAACAAGCGAGTATCACAAGGTCAGCCTTGCAGGAAGTGGCAGCATCAGAACGAGTATCCTAGTCTGAGTTTAAATCACTTCTTTCTTCCCTTTACCAAGATTCTCAGCCACAGAAGAGAGAATCAGAGGCTTCCCTGCTAGAACTGGCTGGAGGATGAGGAAAAGGAGCAAGAGAAGAGGAAGAAGAAGAGTTCCTCTGTGGCTCAGTGGGTTAAGGATCTGGCATTGTCACACACAGCTGGTTGCTGCTGTGGTGTGGGTTCGATCCCTGGCCCAAGAACTTCCTTGGGTACAGCCTTAAAAAAAAAAAAAAAATGAAGGAGGAGGAAGTGAGGAAGAAAACGAAGGAAAAAGATACTCCAAATTTCTCTGTTTCCTTTTTATATAATTTACAGATATTCCTTCCTTCAGGGCCCATATTCATGGCCCAGTGGACACAGGATATGTTTTCAGTCCTTCAAAATGTGGTACTTGGTTTCCTCATCAGTGTACAATTGAGTTATTTATTATGTCTATACAATGCTGCCTGTGCTCTTTCAATCCTTTTCAAAAACTGTTATTCAATACTTTTTTGTCTTTTTGTTAAGCCCACCCACAGCATATGGAGGTTCCCAGGCTAGGGGTCAAATCGGAGCTGTAGCCGCTGGCCTATGCCACAGCCGCAGCAACAAAGGATCTGAGCCTATTTCTGTGACCTACACCATAGCTCACAGCAACACTAGATCCTTAACCCCCTGAGCGAGGCCAGGGATCGAACCCACATCCTTATGGATGCTACTCAGATTTGTTTCTGTTAAGACATGACGGGAACTCCATTATTCAATATTTTACGTTAGCTTAAAATGAGAGCCATTAGACTTTCACCAAGGAAATGTTTATGAATGAAGCCCCAAATGTCCACAGAATTTTGCAACCAGATTTTTATGGTTACTATATTTTAAACATAATTCTATGTTAATCAGCATAGATCTGCATTATTTTCTTTCTTTTTTGGCAAACTATTTTTTAAAGTTCAATACAAGTGTATTAGAGACAACAAAATGCAAAGTTATTCAGCTTGATAAGATTTTATGTAGACATCCACTTATTTAACCACCATCCAGATCAAAGTATGGAACATTTCCAACACTCGGAAGCTTCCCTCGTCTCTTTCCTAGGGCTTCCCCGCCCTCATAGAAAATTGTTCTGACTGCTCTCATTTTAGATGGTTTTGCCTGCTTGGGATTTGCATCTAAATAGAGTCACACAGTACGTATACTCTCCTGTGTTTGGCTTCTTCCCCTCTGAGCCATGTTTTTTGGAGTTACATCCATGTCATCACATGACTCAGTAGTTCATTCTTTTTCACTGCTGTGTAATTTTCCACCTTACAAATATACTACAATGTGTTTATCCATTTTCCTGTTGACATATATTCAGAAATGCAGATGAAAACCACAAGGCGACACCTTTACACATTTCCTAGAAAAGCCAAAATGAAACAGGCTGACAATCCATGTGAAGATGGTGGAGCAAATGAAGCTCCACCTGGTGGGGGCAGGGGTGTTGGAACAGCTACCGTTCAGCAGCATTGGCTCAAGTTGCACATACATCGTTCTTTGACCCATAAATTCCATCTTGGGTACATACCCAAGAGAAAGGCGTGTTTATGCCTGCCAAAACACATGTACCAGAATGTTCACGGCCGCTTTATTGATAATTCCATCACCATGTAAATGGCTGCCAAGTTCTCCATTGTGTGAACGTTCCAGTCTCCCATTGCCCGGAATCAGTTCTAAATCAGGCTAGATAAGCGACTTTATACACACACCTTGTGTGAACTTAGAATTGTTTCCTTAGGATCAATTCCCAGGCGTGGATTGCTGAGTCAGAAGCTACAAACATCTTTAACTAAGCTGTCCCCAAAAAGTCTACATTGGCTCCCCCAACACTGATCACACGTGTGTGACTATGAGGTTTTCACAAACCCCACAGTTTAAACGTGCACAGTCCCCACCCTGGAGCCCACAGAGCCGAGGCTTTCCTGGCTCCCAGCGGTGAAAGGAAGGAAGGTTTAGGATAAACAGGCTGCAAGCACAATGGCCACAGCCCCCAGGGCCAGGCGCTGGGCCACCACCCTCCTTCCACCTGCTGCGGCCAGAGTGTCCTCTGGTGCCGGTGGCCTCCCACAGGCTGAGCACATAAGGGACCAGCTGCACAGGCCCAGGAGTGCTGATGCAGGCCAGTCGGACATGGGACATCAGCGGGTGAGCAGAACACCCAGCAGTTCCTCCTCCTCAGCCCGTCAGCTGGGCGCTGATTCCCTTCCAGATTTTGCTCCCGCAGTGCCCCCAGGCTGTTGTGCCAGGCAAGCAGGCAGCTGTGTGTGCAGGGCCGCGGGGGAGCACGGCAGAAAGACCCAAGCGTCAAAGGCCTTTCCCTCTTCTTTGAGATCAGGGCCGGGTCTACATGATGCGATGTGAAGAGCCCCAAGCAGGCCCCACCTTGGCCAACGACAGTGCCCAAAATGCTTCGTACTCCTGCCTTTGTGCTCGACGCTGCCCCACCTGCCCATCCACCCAGGGAGCAGCAGAGTCAGCACGAGGGAGGGAAGTTATGAGACTCCTTCCTCCTAGTGGGAAAGGGGAAGGAAGTTTGCAGGAAACCTGCTTCCCCAAATTCACAATTCAGCTGCCAGCTGTGTGGGTCAGGCCAGCTGCTCCCGCCACCAGTCAACCCCTTTCTCCACGCCACAGGAAGACCTGGTACTCAATCTCCCCAGGTTCTTTCCTGCCGAGGGTCTGGCTTCTGTCACACACACACAAGCACACGCACGCACACACATGCACATGGGGCAGGGACAAGGTGTCTGCAGAGGCCCTCGGTTCCATGGGACACTGAGGCCCTGAGAAGAGTGACTCTCTGTCCTCAGTGGCCACATGGAGAAGGCAGGACGAATAATGTGTGGCTCCCAGAGGCCAGGCTCAGGGTGGGGGCCGAGGAATGGGAGGACAGAGGCAGGCTGAGCAGCCCCGACCCTGGCCTTCCTTCTCTGCCCAGACTGGAGCCCCCAGCTCAGGCTCCAACCTCCGCCATCCTCTGTCTGCTCTGAGCCGCCACAGACAATGACCGCTTCCTCCTTGCCCCATAGCCACACACGTCTGGAGCCAGGGGCCCTCAGAGTTCTTGTAGGCCAAGCCTGTGTCTCAGGTTAGGTTCCGAGAAGCAGAGCCTGAAGGGGTGATCCCTGTGAGAATGCTGAACTGGGGGAGTGCCCAGGGAGCAAGGCAGTGAGGGAAGCAGGGTGGACAGAGGAGGACCGCAGCAAGGATGTGGTGGCCTCCGGCTCCAGCCTGATCCCAAGGGCTCTGGAGATGACTTATAACACAGCCCTGGCCCAGCCTGCGAGGTTCTGCGTCGATCACCCACTACAGGCTGGGGGCGGGGGGATGGGGGTGCCTGGGAGGTGCCAGGACAGTTCTCCAGAGAAGGGGATGCAGTGAGCCTTAGCGGCAAGTCTCACAGCAGCTGGTAAAGGGATCTGGGCAGAGCGCCCACTGCACCCACTGTAGTCACCCCACTCCAGGTGGGGAGCCCCCAGGTAGCCAGCTAGGTGCCAGCCCACAGACTGGCCTCAGCCAATTCTGGGCTGTCCTGCCTGGGAAGAAAGAGCCCTGTCTCTGGATGAGCACAGGGGGCGCCCAGGAAGCAGGCGAGGAAAGAGCAGCAGAGGCAGGGCCAGAGCATCAGCCAAGAGCCCGTATTTCTGGAGCAGAGGTCTCTACCTGGGGGAGCGGTTCATAGACCTGTGCCACCCCCTGCAATGTCACGCTGGCTGTGGTACGTGTATAAGCAGGTGTTTGGGAGAGAAAATCTAAAGAGTCGTGGCATCTCAAAAGCAAGGAGGTTAAGTGTGATTGTCAGTCCTCTCCTGGTTGTTCCCACAGACACATTGCTGACCGGGGGGGTATGATAGGGACTCTGGGCTTAGGAAACGCCTGGAGAGCCCAAGACACTTTCCACACAGCCATGTGCTCAGCCCTCTCCTCCTGGGTTTGGTGGGGCTGCTGGGCTGGCCTTGACTTTGGAGAAGAAGATGCTTCTTCTCTTCATGGTGGGGTGGGGCTGGGCTGGAGTCCTAGGGCTGAACCCGCAAGCTACCAGAAGGCAGAACCCAGGCCAGGCCACCCTTTACACCCACAGCCCCTTTCTGCGTGTCAGAAAAGGCACTCTCAATTGACAGAACACTGTAAACCAGCTGTAATGGAGAAAATAAAAGCCATTATAAAATTTGTTTAAAAAGGCACTCTCACAGGGAGAGGCAAGCTACAAAAAAAAACAGCCCCCTCTAAGTCAGTGGACCTGAGAAAGGGTCCCTTCTTCAGGGTGGGCTGCCCAGGCCCTCCCCACAGCTGCATGGTCCAGCTGGCTCTATCCTACCTCAACCAGTCAGCACTAGGAGACAGGCCCCCACCCGACCTGGGCCCCCAGAAGTTGAGACAGGGAGCAGGGGGAAGCCCGGGTGGGTGCCGAGGGCTCTGAAAGTTGAACTAGGGCAGAGCTGGGGCAGCATCTCAATGAAGCTGCCGACAGATTCTGGGCCTCCAGCCAGCTACACACCAGACCTGTGAGGGGGACCCTGGCCGTGCCAGGCTGGCGACGCTGCTAAGGTCAGGGCCAGCGCACACACAGTGGCTGCCCAGCCACCATGGCTGTGAAGGCGCCCCAAAGGCAGCGGAGGCTGAGGAACGCAAGGTCCCTGGGAGGCAGGAGCCTGAGCCTCCATTCAATGTAGTGACCTTCTCCACTGAGCCCTGCCAGGCGCTGGAGACATCTAGATGTGCGTCCGAGGGGGTCAGCATCTTGTGTCTGTGGGGAAAGGGAGGCATGTCTGTGGGTTTTCCATTAAATCCAATGCCATGGACCTCAATCCCTCGATCCTACCTGCTGGTGAGAATCATCTACGCCTTAAAGCGCTACAGCCTCTGGGCCCCACGAGGATTCCATGACTCTGAAGTAAGGTCATGCCATATTTATTCATTTATGTTTAGGCTCTGGGATATTCTACTGTGCAGCCGGCCAGGGCAAAGGACTATTGAATTGATCATTCCCTCCAAGAGAGGCTCCTACTTCCAGAAAGGGGCTGGGAGACCAATTAGGTTTGGGAAATACCTTCTCTTCTAGCTCCTCTTCTTGTCACAGGACCGGCTAACAGATCAAAGAACTTTCCAAGCCAAAAAACTTTGCTCTGGGGAGTTCCCATCGTGGCGCAGTGGTTAACGAATCTGACTAGGAACCATGAGGTTGCAGGTTCGGTCCCTGCCCTTGCTCAGTGGGTTAACGATCCGGCGTTGCCGTGAGCTGTGGTGTAGGTTGCAGATGCGGCTTGGATCCCGTGTTGCTGTGGCTCTGGCGTAGGCCGGTGGCTACAGCTCCGATTCAACCCCTAGCCTGGGAACCTCCATATGCCGCGGGAGCGGCCTAAGAAATAGCAACAACAACAACAACAAAAGACAAAAAGACGAAAGACAAAAAAAAAAAAAACAAAACTTTGCTCTGGAAATGCGTTGTTCTTGGCGGTGATGGTGGTGGCGTGTGCGCACGTGCGCCTGTGCCGTATCATCTCCATTTTAGAAATGAGATTCCAAGAGGTTAAGGAATTTCTGTGATGCGGTCACTGTGGTCAGATGCAGAGCTCTCTCTTCTTGACACATTGTTCCCACTCAACACCCCCTAAACACCTCCAGATACGGACCTCTCAGCAGCTCCCCCTGGGAGTCAGGTGGCCTTGGGGGTAGGGGTGGGGAGGGCGGTGGCAAAAGGCTCACCCAGCCCCCACCCCACCCCGGGTCCCACCGGGACTCCTGTCTCTCCCTGCAGTCAGGCCCCAGTCCTCCTGGAGGCCAGGATGCTCCTTCATCCTGTCCGGCCCCTCGTGGAGCAGATGTGACAGAACCCGTCCTCCCTAAGGGGGCGCTTGTGTCTTCCATGTGCCCAGCCCTTGCGGTCAGGTTTGGTGCAGATTTTCAATCCTCCCAGCTGTCCGTCTCCTCAGAGGGCGGGGAGGAAGGCGGACGGTTTCCAAATTCTGTTCCTGGGGTCCATATCACGAACATGGCTTCCCCACACTAAGCAGGTCATGCTTCCAGGCAGATGGAAGCATTTTTGCTTTTTAGGGCTGCACCCACGGCATGCAGGTGAGGGGTGGAATTGGAGCTACAGCCACAGCCCACACCAGATCCGAGCTGCATCTGTGACCTACACCACAGGTCACAGCAACGACAGATGCTTAACCCACTGAGCAAGGCCAGGGATCAAACCCGAGTCCTCATGGATCCTAGTCAGGTTCTGAGCCACAGCGGGAACTCCACGTGACCATCTTTAAATAGGGCTTGAGGCCCCACAAGCTTCAAAACTCAGGCTGCTCTTCTGATACCTTAGGCTGGGCATCAGTCCCCCTTCCAAAGGAATTTCAACACCCCCCTCCCTCTGGCCCAGGTTGCTGCATTCCTTAAGCAAAAGGGCGCTCCTAGAGCTGATGAAACCTGGGTCCTGGGATGCAGGCTGGCCCAGAAGCACAGCTGAGCTCTCAGAAGCTGCACAAAGACGCGTGTGGGAAAGTCTTAGAGCATGTTGGTTTCTCTCTGGCTAAATCTAATTAAGATGAAATGTTAGCTTCCTTGGGAGTCTGCCTCGCCCACTGGGCAGTTCCTGGGGCCTGTGAAAACTCTCTGGCTTCCCCATAGCAAGACTCACCCAAAATGTGTCCGGTTCTTCCTGAACTCTGATTTTAGCAACAAATCCTTGTCTTCCTGTGAGATGTGTGGAGGATAAACTTCTGTTTCCCAGGGAAGTTTATGAACGAAAGATCTAGCCCATCGGTGGGGAACTCCACAGCCACCTAACAAATCTTTCTTATTCCCTGAACAGCCCCAGCTGAAAGCAAGTAAAACAGGCAGTCAGAATCAGGGAGGTGTAGGAAGAGACCAGGGGACGAAGTGCTGTGACAGTGAGCAAGGCACAGGCAATAACTCGTGGTCCAGAGAGACAGGCTGGTGGCATCTGGAAGTCAGCTTGGGGAGCCTAGGGGCTAAGCAAGCATAGTCTTAGATGACAGGTCCTCCAAGGTGGGCCCACTGGCTAGCACCCCAGCACCTGGGAGGGCTGACGGCTTGACTTGAGCAGGCAGAGTAATTGCGTACACGCAGGTGCCTCTCAATGGAAATTATGTGTTTTAGTTTATTTAATCTTCCCAACAATTCTGTAATGTTCCTACTATACAGGTGAAGTGCCAGGGAGAGTGGGTAACTTGCCTAGAGCTATGGATGTAGGGTCAGGATTTGAACCAGGCAGTCTGGCTTCAGAGTCTATGCACTAAACCACCACACCACAACTCCTATATAGAGAAGAGACTCTCGTTACCAGATGCTCAGGTGTCTATGGCTGTGCGACCCCAAAACTTAGTGGCTTAAGACATCATCAGTTGCCTCTTCAGCTCATGAATCTACAGCCTGGCAGGACAGGATGGGAAAGGTTAGGTTCTGTTCTACAAGGTGGTGGCTGGGGCAGCTCATCTGAGAACAGGAGGACCCACGAGCAAGACAGCTCATTCACAAGGTTAGCAAGTGAGAACCAGCTGCTGGCTGGGAGCTCCGCCTGGACTGAGAGCCAAGGACGGTGCTCCCTACGTGGGCTTTCCACGGGCTGCTTGGGCTTCCTCACGCCATGGCAGCTGGGTTCCAAGAGTGAGAATCTCAACAGACCGGAAACGGAAAGTGACAGTTTCTTGAAGCCTAGACCCAGAAACTGGCCTGGCATCACTTTTGCCGTATTCTACTGGTTGAAGCAGTCACATATCCCAGGTTCAAGGGGAAGAGATCTAAACCTCACCCAATGGAAGGAGTGTCAGAACTGGGGCCCGTGTTTTGCAACTGCCACATTGGGCCTGGGACTAGAAGAAGAACTGGATCTCAAGAATAAAGGAAAAGCAACTGACCATTAGCTCTTGCTCAGGGCTGAGCAGAGGGAAGGAAGTCTCCAGGGCGTGCCAGGTCTTAGCCTCAGGGGCACTGGATGCCAGTTTTCCCACCGCTTTGTATAGATGAGCATTTTGAGGCTCAGAGAGGGCGTTAGCCTTATCTGAGGTCACAGAGCTGGCAAGTGGCCGAGCCTTTCTGATTCCAGGGCCGAGTCCTGAATTCCCCTTGTGAGCTGCCCACAGATGAGGAGCAGGGCTGGCCCTGGCAGGCTGACGAGGTTGTCCAGGAAGAGGTAGGCGGGCAAGGAGCCTGGCTATCACTCCCTACCTGCTCTAGAAGCTCTCCCAGATCAAGGCTTCCTTTCCCTCCGGCGCCTCCTCTCAGGCCGGGGCTTGTGCAGACTTCCTCCCTGGCCCTGCCTCCCTGGCTGTGCTTCTCAGCCCTAAGCAGTTTCTGAAATCCTCTCCATACTGCCTTGAAACCTTTCCAAAGGCATTCCCTCAATTCCACTTGGCTCAGCCGTGAGCTGCAGCTAATTACCAGCATAAGGCTTTCGATTCTTTAAATAAAGGTTTTTTGCAGAATAGTTTAGATTCACAGAACAATTGGGCCGAGAGTAACAGAGAGCTCCCATATTCTCCACACCCAATTTCCCCTACTAATAGCACCTTACATTAGTAGGCTGCATTTGTCACAATGAACAAACCAATATAGATAATTATTATTGGCCTTATGATATTATTAGCATGGCATAATTGTAATTACAGTGTAAGTCCATACTTTCCTCAGATTTCCTTCTTTTTTTTTGTTTGTTTTGGTTTTGTTTTTGTTTTTAGGGCTGCACCATATGGAGGTTCCCAGGCTAAGGGTCAAACTGGAGCTGTAGCTGCCAGCCTACACCACAGCCACAGCAACGCAGGATCCCTGACCCACTGAGCGAGGCCAGAGATCAAACCCACATCCTCATGGATACTCGTCGGATTCGTTTCCGCTGTGCCACTACGGGAACTCCCCAGATTTCCTTCATTTTTTACCTAATGTCCTTTTCTCTTCCAGGTACCATTGCATTCAGTTGTCGTGTCTCCTTCAGTGCCTCTTGGCTGCAACGGTTTCTCAGACTTTCCTTGTCTTTGATCATCTTGACAGTTTTGAGGAGTACTGGTCAAGAATTTTGTAGACTACTCCTCCGTTGGGACTTGTCCGATGCTTTTTTGCTTGTGGTTAAACTGGAATTATGAATTTGGAGAGGAAGGTCTCAGAGGGGAAGTGCCATTCTCGTCGTATCACAGCAAGGGTACATGTGACCAACATAATTTATCACTCTCGATGCTGACCGTGACCACCTGGCTGAGGTTTCGCCACGACCAAGTTACTCTCTTGTCCCCTTTTCCACACAGCACTGTTTGGAAGGACGTCACTATGTGCAGCCTACATTTAAGGAGTAGGAAGCTAGGTTCCTCCGTGAGGATGAAGTGACGACGTAAATCACTGGGAAGTCTCCTGCACCGAGGTTTAGTCTCTCCTCCCTCATTTATTTGTTTTATTTAGTAACTTAATTATTTAGTTAATTGTTAAAGCATTTATTGATGTACATCTAGACTCATGATTATTAATTTTATACTTTAGGTAAAAATGCAATACAATGATTTTCTTGCTCAAATTATTCCAGCTCTGGTCACTGCAGCTCTTTCAGTTGGCTCCTATTCCCTTTGACATACTCTCATCAATTTTTTTTTTTTTTTTTTTTAGCCCTTCTTTACTTTTTGGAACTACGAAACGCTCCAACCTCATCTTGAGTATTTCCCACCTCCCGTCCTGGAATCAGCCATTTCTCCAAGCAGCCCTGGTTCTTTTTATTGGAGAATGGTATTAGAAACCATGATCTGGGTGCTAAGTGTGCTCATTGCTATTGGGGTATCACTGCTTCTAGGACCTCTCAGGTGATAGAACAAGGTGTATACTAACCTGTGGGTCTATTAAACTAACCAAACATACACAAATCTACAAATATTTCTATACGTAACCATCTGTATCTATATTAAGGTAAACTTGAGTTCATCCTAATGTTTATAACTTTAATCCATTATCTCAAGGGTCATACTAGCCTTCTTCCTTTGCTTGTCTGTACCCTTCCACCCCCCACTCCCACAATGAGCAACCTGGCTCCCACCATCCACCATCCATTTACATGTATAGCGGTTCAGTTCCAATATACATGTATAGGGTTTTCAGCATTATTAACTCATGGGAAACTGCTTCATCAACTAGTGTACAGAGTTTATGCAGTTTCTTTTGCTTTTAGTCTTACAGAATCTACTCATTTCCAAGGTTATTTAAATCAAAACCTTCCCCTCACCCCACCCAGGGCTCCCTCTACCTTCTTCAGTGAGATCATTTCATGCATTTGTAATACAGGTAGGTTTGTCACAGTCTGCATTCCATCCTGGGACTTCCTGGCCTCCTAAATTATTTTTTTTAAATGCATACATTAAGATTCACCCTTCATGCTGCAAAGTTCTATGGGTGTCAACAAATGCAGTGTCATGAATTTATCTTTAAAATATAATACGGAACAATTTCACCCTCCTAAAAATCACCCTGGACTTCTCCCACTCAACCTTTCCTCCACCCTCAAGGTCCAATGGGTCACAACCTGCAATTTTTTAAAAAGTAGAATGAAATAGAGTGAAATATATCAATGCATTCAACATAATACGTGTAAACCTTTGTTTTGATGATATATGCCGGTGATGGGTCAAAATGTAAAATCTGTTGGTCAGAAAAGCCTAAAGCTGTTGGCTGACAACACATTCTACATCCTTATCTCATTTTATCCTTCCTATAACCCTGCAAGGAGGGATTATTATTGCCATCCCTATTTTCCCATGAGGAAACAAGCTCAGGAAAGTCCAATGGTGCCCTCGAGAGCTCCTAGTTAGTGAGAGGCAGGTTATAAAGAAATCTCCTGGATCCCAGACCCAGCTGTGGTTTCCTGCCTTTGACCCCAGACAAAACTGTGGCACTTGTCTGCTTCACAAATTCAGTCCCGGGCAGCACAGCCCTCTGGGAAGGAGGTCCAAGTTGGAGGGTGTCTGGACCCCTAAACATGGTGGGTCTCCCTTGAGCTTGGCAGGATAAAGGACATCCCAGCTGGGTCCCACCAGGGCCCCTCCCAGAAGCCCACTCAGTGGGAGTTAAGCTAGGACCCAGGATGGGCAATTATGGGGTGGGGGTGAGCTGGTGGGAGAGGCTGGGAAAGGCCACGTGGTCCTCTTCCCTCCATCCAGATGCCAAACACACCACACTTAGCAAACGCACTCATAAAAACACACTCTGGCTGGGGCTCCAGACTCCCTCAGGGCCCCAAACCCCCACCTAGAGCGACTGTGGGGCCTCTGTCCTGCCTCTGTTCCTCCGGGCCTCCTGCCTAGACTGACATGAGCCCACCAGGGGTATATTCTGCCTTTTCTTCTTTCTTGTCCCCTTGATCTGAACACCGCAACGACACTGTGTTGCCTTGTGACTTATGAGCTCACAAAACTCACTAATAATTTTTCCTCAATTACCTCGAGGTAAAGAAGCCCTTGGTTTCTCTGCAGACAAGAGGGCCCTACCGTCTCCCTCAAACACAGACCACCAGGCCCTGATCAGGAGCCCTCCCCCGGGGCTGTGTGGTTTTTTTCGTGATCTGTTCATTGAAAGATCGCCATTGTTGGGAAATCCTTGACACTAGTGGTGAGGAAAAGGCCAGAAAAAAGAGGGACGGGAAGGGTTTTCCCACAGCCCAAGTCTCCTGGCCAGCCCCTTTCTGGCCACTGTCCCTTGGTGAGCTGGGTGCCTCCACCAGGCCTCAGCGCCCCCCATTGACTGGCGGTTGAGAGACCCGGAACAGCCTCCTGGCAGCTGTGGCGGGAACTTGCCAGCAAGCCCAGGATCCCCCCAGAAAGAAAGCACTTGACCTCACTTCAGGTCTCTGCTCAAGTGTCACCAACCAGGAGAGGCCTCCTGTGAGGCTTCCTCCCCTCACCCAGCTCCTCCCTTCCTGGTTTTGCATTTTTCCACAGAGCTTCCTACTGTCTGACAGCTGGTTTCCTTATTTTCCAGAAGCCTCTCTCTCACTAGAATGTAACACAGGATCTTTGCTTTTTTTTTTTTTTTTTTTTTTGTCTTTTCAGGGCCACACACACGGCACATGGAGGTTCCCAGGCTAGGGGTCTAATTGGAGCTACAGCTGCTGGCCTATACCACAGCCACAGCAACGCTGGATCCTTAACCCACCGTGCGAGGCAGGGATCGAACCTGCGTCATCACGGACACTAGTCAGATTTGTTTCCGCTGAGCCCCAATGGGAACTCCGAGGATCTTCGCTCTGTTTATGGCCTTCTCCCTTGTGGCCCAGGACAGTTTCCAGCACATAGTAAACATTCAATACATATTTGTTGAATGAATGAATGAATGAATGTCTTGGGCCAAAGTGGCCAAAAAGACCCCCATTCCATGGTTCTGCCCAAACCCTTCAGCTATATACCCCCAATGAATTCTAGAAGAGCAGTTGTCTAGACTCACTGGTGGTTGGTCTAGACACACACCAAGGATAACCCAGACCCAGACCCAGACCCTCCCCTTGGCCCAACTCTGTTGGGGCTGGTGGCCGCCCGCAAGCCTGGGACTGCTTCAGCGTTGCTCCCCTTTCTGGCCTGGTTCTTACGCTGCTATAGGGACCCCAGCACACCTTCCTGGGCCCAGCACTGGACATCTCAAGCATTCCCTGTCTCACGGCTGCCTTCCGCCAGCGAGAACACAGAGCTGTCCCCAAACCCTGCAAGAGACGAGCCTGGGGCCCCAAGCATCCTTGGTTTCTTTACACTTAGAAGGAGCCAGGACCCTGGGGTCCCCAGGAAGGAGAGAAGGGAAAGCGTGAGGTCCTCTGAGCCCCCGAATAAATCCATAGGTGAGGAGGCAAGTGGAACCTTGATCATAGGAGAGATACAGGGAATAGAGAAAAATCTTGGTGCGGACAGGCAGGGAGAGGGGGAAGGGGACAGAAAACAGGGAGGGACACTCGGACAGGAGCAGAAAGAAGAGGCATCGGAGAGAGAAACAGTTGGAGAGGCAGCCCCGGAGACCCACAGGCAGAGAGACACAGAGGACAAGAGAGCAGAAGACGCAGAAAGGGGCGGCCGAGGGGCTCGCGGGGCGGGCGCTGCTGAATCGCGGCTCTGTTCTCGGCGCCGCACTGAGGGGCTTTCTTCGCGGCCGTGGGAAAGTGGTGGGCGAGCGCGCGCCCCGCCGCCATGTGGACGGTAATTAGCCGGATTAGGGCGGGAGCCGCGCGGGCCGGCCGGGAACAAAAGGCCCCTCTTTGCCCGCGCAAACGGCGGGGTCGCGAGGTCACCAGGCAGGGTCCCCCAGGAGCGGGCGAGGGGACGCGCGGCCGGAGAATGGGGCCTCTGTGCACCTGGCGGGGCCCGGCTTCGGGGTGCAGACTTAGGGGTGCAGGAGGCGAGCAGGGAGGAAGAGAAGAGCAGGCAGAGGCAGCAGACACCATCCAGTGCCCGCAGGCATCTGAACGGGCTTCTTAGTAATAGTATGGGCTTATCAGTAATAGCGCAGGTACCATCTAATGAGCGCCTGCTGTGTACCAGCACCACGCCAAGATATGCATCATCTCGTTTAATCCTCATGACAATCTTTCCAGGCGGATCCTGTAATGTCCAGATTTTACAGATAAGAGAAGTGGGTGCATAGATTGTGACTTGTCCAAGCTTCTGAAGTAGGAAGTGGTGCCTAAACACATTGGCTGACCCTGAGTGGGCACTCAACAATTATCTCTTGAATGAATGAATGAAAAAGTTAGCCCTGACCTCACCCCGTGGTCCACGCATGACCTGGGAGATTAAGGAAGAGAGGATTCGCAGCTTGACAGAGTGGTCCGCAACCTTCAAGAAAGCTGTTCTGGCAGATTCAGGCAGGTGTTTGTTGCTACTAAAACCCCCACCCACCCAGGCACCACAGGGGGCTCCACTAGGGTCTGGGGTTCAAGGGGTAGGAAATGTGTCTGTTTGGCTTCCTTTCTGGCAGCCTCAGCAGAACCGTACCTCCCTCCAGGCTCTACCTGCAGCTCCCCGGGGTTGGGGGGCTCTCCCACCCCCATTAGCATCATGAAGGTGACCCATGGGGCCGGGAAGAGGAGGACCTGGGACTTTCTCCTGCCACCCAGTTCTCACTAGCCACTCCAGAGGGTCCAACTACTCCGCTTTTCTTTCTTTTTCTTCTCTTTCTTTTTGGTCCACACCTGCAGCATGTGGAAGTTCCCAGGCCAGGGATCCAACACACCACTGCTGTGACCTGAGCCACAGCAGTGACAATGCTGGATCCTTAACCCGTTGAGCCACCAGGGAACTCCTACAATACTCCAATTTTAAAAGAAGAGCATTCTCTGGGCTGTGGGTGTCACCCTCCTCGGAGGCAGTGTCGTCAGAGCACACACCCCCTTGCCCACAGTAGACGCAGGTGATAGGAATGAGAGACATGGGCAGGGCATCTGGTGTGAGGCACCAGGGATGGCGGAGACTGTGGCAAAGTCTGTAGTAAACGTGGCAGTGACGGCTCGCTCTGGCCCATTAGTGCCTTATGGGGCCATACTAACCAAGCTTGAGCTTTTCAAGAGCCTTAAATCAAATTCAGGCTTTTCAGTTGGATTTCCCAATTTTAAACTGGGCTACCCTCACATGGGCCAGGTCCAGATTCGGCCCACAGGTTGGCCGTTCACAGCCCCCTTTCCTAGGTGCAGTGCTGGAAATGTTCCTGGTACCCTGAGCCTCAGGAAGAGGAAACACCCATCCCTTGCCCCAAGCCCCTCTCCCTCCAGCTTCTCTAGGGTCAGCGAGTGAGGAAGGAGTTAGGGATGGTGTTGGAGGATGCCCCACCCCTGCCCAGATCCCCATGCCCTGCATCAGGCTGCCCCCAGGAGGGAGAGGGCTCAGGAAGGAAGCTTCCAGGTCACTGAGGGGCATGGCCAGAAGCCAGAGGTTGTCACACCCAGCTCGACGCGGAGAAGCCTAGTGAACCAGAACGGAAGAGTTTTCTCCTGGGACGGCAGCGCTGGAGCGTAGGAGCTGCTAGCACAGGAGAAGGAAATGCCGCCTTCCACCCAGTTCTTCCTTCCACCCAGTTCTTCCTCACACCCCACCTCCATCACCCTCATAAACTGCTCAAGTGTAATCCCACTCTCACATGAAGAAACTGAGGTACAGAGCGCTGGAGGGTTTTTTTTGGGGGGGCACACTTGAGGCATATGGAGGTTCCCAGGCTAGGGGTCTAAACGGAGCCATAGCCGCCGGCCGACGCCAGGGCCACAGCAACGCCGGATCCAAGCCACATCTGCAAACTACACCACAGCTCACAGCAATGCCGGATCCTTAACCCACTGAACGGGGCCAGGAATCAAACCCACAACCTAATGGTTCCTAGTCGGATTTGTTAACCACTGAGCCACGACGGGAACTCCCAGAAGGCTGGGATATTTGTCTGAAGGGAATAGAGAGTGAGCATCTAGAGGCATAGCTCTAAGTCTGAAATGTGTTTGAAATGTGTTTTCTCAAGAATTGATGTGGGAGCTCCCTCTGTGGCACAGCTGTATCGGCACCATCTTGGGAGTGCTGGGACACAGGTTTGATCCCTGGCCTGGCACAGTGGGTTAAGGAACTGGCATTGCCACAGCAGCGGCTTAGGTCACAGCTGCATCTCGGATCTGATCCCTGGCCCGGGAACAATATATGCTGTGGGACAGCCAAAAAAAAAAGGAAAAAAAAATTGATGTGAATTTTGCTTTTGACTTCATAACATAGACATGGCTATTTTGATATAAAAATAATGGTAACTTTCCCTCCCATAATCTAGTAAACCTGACCTTGGAAGGATGAGGTCCTGTGGCATCTCAAACCTCTGATACTTTACTGTGAAGCCACAGTGGTCCCCAGCCACAAGGGAACAAAACCTAGGCCAGGGGTCCAGCCCCCCTAGAGTCAACTCAGGACAAAGTAGACCCGTACCCAAGGCTCTGACCCTCTCAAGGGGCAAATGATGGGCATAAAGGAGCCTTGTTGCTGCTCAGGTCTCTCCTCGGTTCCTCGTTTCTGCCTCATGGGAAATTCGGGCGGGACTTCTGCTGCCTCCGCGAGGCAGGCACAGCGGTGGCTCAGAGCTGAGACCCTGAGGGGCCGCTCATGCAGTTGGAGGTCCCAACAGCTGCCAGGCCAGGACACAGCCTCTTCTTTAGCCCTCTCTCTTTTACAGACAAAACTCTGCCACGGCAGCTGCTGCCTCTAGCTCCTAAGAGGGGCAGGCCTGGGTGGCAAAGGACACCAGCCCCTGAAATGTGCTGAGAGGAGGTCTTTAAACCCTGGGGAATGGCTAAGTGGCAGTCGTGGAAACAGGGGGCCGGCCAGTCTCCTGGCCCCTAAGAGAGCACAAGTCAGGGTCCCCTCGGCCTCAGGGGTGGGCAGCCAGTCCTCAGGGAACCTGGGACAGTTCCATGGGGTGAAGGACAGCTGGAACCCAGTGAAGGCGCTTCCGAACCTGAGAAGCAGGTAGAACTTTCTCCTCTCCCAGGATTACCCATCTCTGGACCTCACCAGCCCAGTGGGGTGCTTGGGGGTCCTGGGGGCGCCCTCCCACCTCTCCTCCAACATGTGCCCACTCTGCCTTTCCGGCAGCTGAGGGGGTTTTAGAAACCATCAGGCCAGAATCCCTAAAGCACAGTAAATGCATGCTTCCTGTCCCCACCCCACCCTGTTAGAGCGGGAGACATGCTCAGGGGGAAGGATTATGCCAAAGAAACCCAAGTTCTGGTGAGAAAGCCCCCTGAAAAATGGAGGAAACGAGCTGTTACAGTCCCCGATCAGATTTCCGAGTCCTGCGTTCCCAGACGCGCCAGAACGTTTAAGTCGCAGCGTCACCCCCTTCGCCTCTTTCCCCACTTTGCATGTAACCAGCACAAGGCTCAAGTTCCAGCTCAGGAAGCGGGAGGCGCAGCCCAGCCCCTTCCACCAGGGGAAAGGGGGAATCTCATTCCCAGGCTTCGTGCTAATTACACTGACCACTTAGTCAAGCCTCTTCACGTCCTGGAGGAAAACCAAATTCCCACAAGTGTCTCCTTGACTCTAGCTCTCCATCCGCTGCAGCTCATCTTCTAGGTCACAAATATGGACATAGGTCTCCAGCCTAGAGCGCTAAAATGGACGTATGTGGAGTTCCCATCGTGGCTCAGTGGTTAATGAATCCGACTAGGAACCATGAGGTTGTGGGTTCGATCCCTGGCCTCGCTCAGTGGGTTAAGGATCTGGCATTGCCATGAGCTGTGGTGTAGGTTGCAGACACAGCTCGGATCCCACGTTGCTGTGGCTCTGGTGTAGGCCGGTGGCTACAGCTCTGATTTGACCCCTAGCCTGGGAACCTCCATATGCTGCAGGAGCGGCCCAAGAAATGTCAAAAAGACAAAAAAAGCCAAAAAAAAAAAAAAAAAAAAAAGGATATGTGTGTGTGTGTGTATATATATATACACATATATAAAATATACATATGTGTATTGGAGTTCCCATTGTGACTCAGCAGTCACGAACCTGACTGGTATCCATGAGGACGTGGTTCGATCCCTGGCCTCACTCAGTGGATTAAGGTTCCAGCACCATTGCTGTGGGCTGTGGTACAGGTGGAAGACACAGCTTGGATCCAGCATTGCTGTGGCTGTGGTGTAGGCCAGCAGCTGCAGCTCCGATTCGACCCCTAGCCTGGGAACTTGCATATGCCGAGGGTGCAGCCCTTAAAAGCAAAAAGCAAAAGGGAAATAAAAAAAAAAAAATAGAATGGATAAGCAATGAGGTCCTACTGTATAGCACAGGCAACTATGTCTAGTCTCTTGAGATAGAGCCTGATGGAAGATAATTTAACAAAGGGGATGTATGTATATATGACTGGGTCACTTTGCTGTGCAGCAGAAAATGGCACAACATTGTAAATCAACTATAATTTAAAAAGAAAAAAAAAAAAAGAAGAAAAAAAGAAAAACCTTTGGGGCAAGTTAAAAAATCAGATTTCCAGACCCACCCAGATTGCTCAGTCAGGCTCTATAAGGATGGGGCCCCAGAAGATACATTTTCAACCACCTCCCCGGTGCTTTTTGAGAATGTTTTCAGCTCTGTCTTCCTCTTGAGCCCATGCTGGGCCCGCCTGCCAAGACTGTCCTACCTCTTCGCAGAGTTAGTCATGGATGCCCTGCCCAGCAAAACGTCCTTTGGCCCTAGAAATTCCACTGGCGGAGCTTTGCTCTTTGGGTTAGGACCCTGTCCCTACAAATGGCCTTGTCAGTGACGGTTTTAAAAGATGAAGACAGCTGGCCTATAGCAAAATTGTGGTGGGGGCACTAGACAGGGACACAGGCCGAACTTCCCAGACAAAGAGTAAGACTTCATCACGCTGCCACTGGGCCTGGATCCAGCTCGGCCCGAAGCCGTGGAGAGACTGAGAAATAAGCCATTTGTTGCTCACTGGCGTGGGAAGTGCTCAGGCTTTGGAGAAACAGCCTGACCTGAGTGAAAATCCCGCTCAGGCCCTCAGCAGCTGTGTGACCCTGAAC
Source organism: Sus scrofa (assembly GCF_054392235.1). Taxonomy (NCBI): domain Eukaryota; kingdom Metazoa; phylum Chordata; class Mammalia; order Artiodactyla; family Suidae; genus Sus; species Sus scrofa. The sequence goes on along the minus strand of NC_139385.1, from coordinate 109,529,797 downwards.
ACTGGCTTCAGCGTCTCCGAGGCTCAGGTTTCCTCTCTGAGATGTTGACCCATCTCTCACCCCACTGTTGGGAGGCGTCGCTGAATGGCATGTGCAGTGGTACGTAGGTAAAACCCCCAAGAGACTTTGGCATGCAGTGGGTGCTCAGTGTTGCTTGCTAAATGCATGTCGTGGTAAAGGCATGAGTATATGGTAGATGGATGGACGGGCAGATGGCCCCTGTGAATTCCTCTTTTTTACTTGCAGGTAATCAGCCTCTGCCTCTCCATTGATTCTCCATAGTTTCCCCACCGCAGGGCCCTTTCCTGACATCTCGCAGATGTCTTGATTTGGGGTCCGAGTTGTTCCTCCTGGGAGAAGCTTCTCTCCGTTCCCCTCCCGTCCCCCGAACACCCTTCTTCCAGCCTCTGCCAAGGCATGGACATGGCATCCCCTCTGCCCTGGGGTCTCACATTCAGCGCAGGGCCAGATCTTTCACAGCTTCCCCGATACAGGCCGGGAGCAGGTTTCTGACTCCAGTGCAGGTCACCTTTCCAGCCAGCCCCCTGGGGAGACCCCGTCTTTAGGCTGCCTGGGACTTGCGGTGGAAAATCAGCTGCACGGGCACAAACCCGGCCCTCCTGGAACTTGGAGCCATTAGAAGGTGGGAACTGCAGAACGTGAGAAAGCGCTCCAGCGGGCAAAATTAGAAAAGACGTCGAGAAGGGGGTGACATGGGGATCTTACAGGATGGAAAAACCGGAACATGCGGAGTTGGGGGAAAAGCATTCCCAGGAGAGGGAGCAGAGAGGACAGAGTAGGGGGCGGTTCTGTCTGGCAGGAGCACAGGTGAGGGGGAGGTGGACAAGGAGAAGAGGCTATGGCATTGCCTGGGGCAGGTGCTGCGCAAGACCGTGAATGCCAAGCCAAGGCGTTGACTCCCCCCACTGTGGTCCGGGTGCAGCCCACCCCCTCCCTTCAAGGATCTTTCTGTACCCCGCCCCCCCATAGGCGCCCCAGGAGGCATCTGTGGACTCCAGCCTGGGAGTTCATGGAAGCCTAATGGGCCACCCCTTTGAAGCCATCTGTGTTTCCAAAACTGCACCTACTCTGCCCATTCCCGCTCCCAAAGGAGTGAAAGGAGGAAGTTCAGGCCTTGTGCAGGCTGTTGGGGGGGCATCTGCTGATAGAAGGGTGAAGGGCTTAGCCCCAGGCATGCGCAGCTGCCCCCAGGGTTGGAGGTCACCCCCACTGCCCCTGCCACCCCCCTGCAGCCTGCAAGTGGCGGGTCTCACCCCTGCACTTTCCCCAGCTAATCCAAGCCACACAGAGAGCAGCCAGCCAGCCAGCGGGTCTTGTTTCACTGGAATGTTGGCATCCAACTTGAGATCGGAAATGAACTCATTATCTGATTATTTTTATTTATGAAAATGTAACTGTTCTGGGAGAGGTCTTTCTTGAATAGTCTTCTCAGTGGATGAGTAATGCTCTCCCCTTTATAGACACACACGCTCAGACACACATGTTCAGGCACATACACGCACATACTCAGATATTCCGAACCCCACCCACTTGAGACATGCACACACACGCACACACACACACACACACACACACACACGCCACAAACACATTACACACATAATACACACTCAGGGAGCCATATGTTCCAGTAGATACCTACTTTCAGGTACACACACAGTCACATGGAGACATATGTTCTGGGTCCAATAAGCTCCTTTGAGGGCAGGGACTTTGTCTTTTTTATTCACTGGTACATAATAGGCCATCAGGAAATATTTGCAGAATGAATGGCTAAGCAATAGATGAAAACACACACACACACACACACACACACTCACGCATGCATGCCTGCACAGCCTCTCTCCTTTCCTAGAGAACCACAAAGTCAGAGAATCATTAATTCCACAGCCCGAAGTCTTGACACAATGAACCACACCTAGTATTAGTGGAGAACACACCATCCAGAGCCTTCCAAGGGAGATGTCCATCGCCAGTTCCCAGGAGGCCGAGGCAGCTCTTCCCCTGACCCGCTAAGGCCTCACCAGATGTGTAAAGCCATCTTATCCTCCCAGCCTGGCCAGTCTGGATCTAAAGCGATGTTCTATTGAGAAAGCCTGAGGTGCTGATGCAGGGCAAACTGTTTTCCAGGAATGTTCTCTGAAAACACTCGCTACGCTCACTCACTCACCCACCCACGCTGGCTCAGGGGCAGGCCCCGGCACGGGGTCTTGGGCAATGCCAGCCCCCAGGCTCTGTCTCTCTCTTTCTCCCTCTCTCTCTTTTTCCTTCAGCCATGGCCATGACTCAGGCTGTCCAAAGCCTGTGAATGTCTCCCTGGGAGGAGACTTGGCCAGAGACAGGGCTGCTGGCCAGGCAGGGGGTGGCCTGGAGTCTGAACTCAGGGTGGAGCATTCTGCAGGACCCTGACCCTGACCTCCTTGTCCCTAAAGGCCTCCTCCATAGAGAGGGCAGCCTGCACAATCAAAGGAGTGCTGGGCTGGAATGAGGCTCGCCTGAGCTGACCATTCTGCTGGCCCCATACTGGCCATGTGACTTTGAACAGGTCATTAACCCTGGAGCAAAAGGTCCACCAGCATCATAGGCAATCACATGCTTCCAGCCTCGCTGCCCTGGGCCTCACCCTCCCCTGACCTCCCTTCCAGCCCAGGACACATTGAGATGCAGCCACATAATGGATACATATATTCACATACATAGTGACCAAACACAGCAAGAGTGGAGTTCCCTGGTGGCTCTGTGGGTTAAGGACCTGGCATCACTGCTGTGGCTCGGGTTTGCTCCCTTGCTCAGGAACTTCCGCATCCCATGAGTGTGGCCAAATAAAGAAAAGAAAAAAACCCTCAACTCCTTCTGGAGCCATTCAGGCCTCTTCAAGGGATTCTGTCAAAGTACAGGGCCCTCCGGGGTGGGTCGGCCCGTTCCTCACACCCTGCAGTGTGCAGGAGCTGCCTACCCTTCTCTAGAAGCTGCACCTGGGAGGTGGGAGGACACTGAGAGGAAGGGACAACTTGCTTTGCTAACATTGCTGTGTCCAAAGGCCTAGCCAGTGAGAAAGAAGGATTGTGATCTCTTAAAACTCTGAGCCCCCCAGCAATGCCACTCCTAGTTATACACCGAGGAGAATCAAATGCCCAAGTCTATGAAGACGTGTGTACACTAATCCTCTATGCACAGTACCTCAAACGGAAACAACCCGAATGTCCATCAATAGGAGAAGGGTAAACACACTGAGATGCATCCACATACTGGATACATACATTCACATGCATAGCGACCAAACACAGCAAGAGTGGAGCTCCCTGATGGCTCTGTGGCTTAAGGATCTGGCATCACTGCTGCAGCTCGGGTTTGCTCCCTGGCTCAGGAACTTCCCCATCCCATGAGTGTGGCCAAAAAAAAAAAAAAGGGCAGAAAACAAATAAATCAAAAAAAACCACAAGAACTTCTGCTACACAAAAAACAGCATGGATGAATCTCCCAGATGGGATGTTGAGGAAAAGAAGCCAGAGACCGTTTGTAGAAAGTCAAGAACCGTCGAAATGAAACGATGGCGATAGAAATGAGACCCCTGGTGACTCTAGGGATGGTGTTTACTGGGAAGGGGCCCAGGAGACCTTCCAAGGCACCAAAATGTTCCGTCTCTTCGTCTGGTGGTCCCATGGGCACAGCTATACACTTGAGCTCTGTTAACTCTATTGTATGTAAGTTTTACTAGAGGAGAGACCCAAGTCACAAAGGGTCTAACCTCATGCAGAAAGGGGTTCTAGAAGGAACTTATAGGATTTGAGGGTCAAAGGTCAGGGAACAGGAAGCGTGAAGCCCATAGCGGAAAAGAAAAGGCCCAGAGCTTTCTTCCCAGAGAGGCTGAGTGACTTGGCCAGGGAGGGGTTGCCATGAAGGATGGGGTAGGGGCCTGACTGTCCCGCTGACGCCACCTGTCCAGGTCAGGCTGCCCTTCCGTGGGTGTCCTGCACAGGGCTGGGCTCTGGGGTTGGGACTCAGGAGGGAGGCCAATCTCAGACCATCGTCTCCCTCCTTCCTTCCCTGCCCACAGTTTTGGGGCAAAGAATAGTCTGAATCGCAAACCTCTCTTTCGGTTAGTAAACTTAATCTGCCCAATACGCTTAAATAGAAAGTGTAAAGGAGGGAGCCGATTCATTCTGCCTTGCTTTCTCCTAAACTCCTGGATGCAATTTCTCTTAAGAAAGAATGTTCCAGAAAGCTGCCTGGTAGCCCACCACGCTCAGCCTCTTGATCATAGTCAGTGGCCTGTGAGTGGGCAGGAACATATGTCTAGATATGTGGCTGCCTCTGAGTCTTATTTCTTTACAATGGAGTCCTCTGGTTTTATCTTTACATACTCAGCCCCCTCATTCTGCTCTCTTGCCCCTGTTCAGCACCCTCTGCCTCTCTTCCAGAGATACTTCCATTCGCCTGCCTTGACAGTGGGATCTGATTAGCTTTTCACAATGATGTGGAGAGACTAAGTCTTTTTTTTTTTTTTTTTTTTTTTTTTTTTTTTGCCAAGCCTACAGCATGAAAAGTTCTTGGGCCAGGAATGGAATCCATGCCACAGTAACAACCCAAGCAGAGCAGTGACAATGCTAGATTCTTAACCCTCTGAGCCCCCAGGGAACTCCAAAATTAAATCTTCATCCTTCTTGGACATTGCCTAAGGAACCCAGAGAAGGCAAAATTTAATCTTAAGGGATTGGTTTCAAGTGCCATGACAAGCAATGCAAAATCTCACCACACTATAGGACTCAAAGGCTAATCATGGGTATGTGGTGGCATTTTGAGCACCTGTGTCTCAAAGGCACAGCCCCCCCACCCCACCCCATCCCTGGAGCCCCAGCATCTCATGGGTGGACCAAGTGGATTCAGTGAAGAAAGGCTGCCAAACCTTGGGCAGCTGTGGACACATCTGCTGCATCTGCCTCTAAAATGACGGAGGTAACCAGGAGCCAATAGCCCCAGCACTGGGGTCCCTTCCCCAGCTGGGCCTTGTCCCTTCTCCTTTCTGGGCACCCGGCTCCAGTCAGCCTGATCTCCTCACAACACCCACAGCCCACAGCAGGCTGTCCTCATTCCTCCTCCCTCAGTCCCCACCCGATGGCAGACTCATGGTGCACATTGACTGCAGAGCCCAGCGGGCACTGTGCAAAGTGAGTCAGGTGTCTGTGAGGCAGGTGTTATTACGTTTACTCCACGGGGGAGGAACCCTTGATTGAGAAATCAAGTGGTTTCCCGGAAGTCACACATCTGGTAATCACCGGAGCCAGGATTTGAAACCAGGTGGTCTGACTCCAGAGCCCCGCCCTGCTAACCCCTGCCTGTTAACTCCCCTCTCCCCCAGCATCCAGTCCAGCTCATCCCTTCACAAGAGGCTGTGGAGTGTGAGGGTCAAGGGCACAGGCTGAGGAGTTAGGCTGCCTGGTTCATGTCCCAGCTCCCTCTCTCCCTGGGTGGTCCTAGGGCATGTTACCCAGTCCCCCCTGTACCTCACTCCCCTCACCCCTGTCATCTGGATGGGGATCAGACTGGGTAAGGCAGTCCCTCCTGCCTGTCAGAGCTCTCACGTCCAGCATCTCTCTGAAGGCTGTCTTTGGTTCTGGCCCCACACTTGGGCTGTTCTGTCTGGGCCGAGAGCAGATCAATGGTAGGACACAAGGCAAATGTTTGTAGGGCCTACTGCAAAGAGGGCCGTGGGACCCAGAGCTGAATAAGAGAATCGGCCCTCTGGGTGCCACAGACCCCTCTCCAGCACAGTGGCTAGCATGCACAAAGCCCTGTGCCAGGGATGCCGAAGCTCGCTGCCTGTGCCCTTCCGGCCCACACAGAGCTCCCAACTCTCCTCTGCCCCAGCACCCCCACCATCTGCAGAACTGCACGCTGGAGTGTATCCATCGAATACTTGTCCAAAGATCCCGCCTTGAATGTAGTTTCCCCAGCTAGGCTGTGAGCAGCCCAAGAACAAGGGCTCTATTTTCCCTGTCCTCCATCTCCCTGATGGCCCAGAAAGAAGCCCGTGCAGACACCAGGTCCTCCAAACCCACTTGAAATGGACAGCCTTGGGTCGGAGGCTTAGAGAGTACAACTCTGGAGTTGCTGGTTAAATATTTCGTCTTATTCGAGGTGGAAAAGGGAACAGTGGCCAGTGGGGTGGACGTGGACTTGGATGCAAATGACTGTGCTCTGATGTGCAGATGTGAAGATGGCCGTATGGGAAGGAGTACCCCGACCTCAGAAGCCTGGTCCTGGAGTTCCTGTCGTGGCGCAGTGGTTAACGAATCCAACTAGGAACCATGAGGTCGTGGGTTTGGTCCCTGCCCTTGCTCAGTGAGTTAAAGATCCTGTGTTGCCGTGAGCTGTGGTGTAGGTTGCAGACGCAGCTCGGATCCCACGTTGCTGTGGCTCTGGCGTAGGCCAGGGGCTACCACTCCGATTCAACCCCTAGCCTGGGAACCTCCATATGCCACGGGAGCGGCCCAAAGAAATAGCAAAAAAAAAAAAAAAAAGAAGCCTGGTCCTGCAGGCTCTGACCCTGCATGAAGCAGGGACCAGCCCAGGAGAAACACTGGCAGGGTGGCCAGAGCTGGGGATGCCTGGGTTCTGGGCCACAGCTCTAGGGGAGTACAGAAAGCTGGATCAGGAAGGAAAAGACCACCCCTGGGGTCATTGTCAGGGTTTCAAACTTGGTCCCAGCTCTGCTGTGACCACCAGCCGGAGCCGCTGGCTGCCTGCCACGCCAAGACTGCTCACTGTGCACCCACCAGCCTGTACCCCCAGTGCAGGCCTTGGTAACCGGAGGAGCTGGGTGCCCCCAACACTGATGAACACTCTTTTATCGCAATCAAAGAAGCCAAGGCTCAGAGAGGGGAGTGGCCCCGACCCACACAGCAGGTCAGGCAGAACCAGATCGGAACCCAGGTCTCCAGATTTTGGGAGGGGGGCACCATGACGCCCTGAACAGATGGGGGCTCCACATGGCAACCCAACCCCAGAGGGCCTGTCAGGTAAGTCACAGCAAGGGGGCTGACTGGGGAGGGAGTGAGGACAGGGCCAGAGAGGTGGTATGAAGAGAGCCAGGTGTCTGGGAATCTTCAGGGGGTTTGCAAGGCCTCCTGAACCCGGGTTCCCACAGCAGCAGGTGGGCACCCAGCAGGCCAGGCCGAACAGGGCTGGCACCAACTCCAGCGGGGTTGGAGGTGCCAGATCTCACCCGCCAGCCGGCCTGCCAGCTGGGGAAGCTTAATTAGAATTCCTCAGCCCTCCAACCCATTTCCTCCCTGGTGAACAGGATAGCTAATGGCCCCTGCTGCCTGCTGCCGGGGTGAGGTGGCCGGGCTGGCAGCTTCAAGCCGGGCTGGGGGGTGGGGGGATATAACAAGCTCAGGAAGGACACCTCTCCACTGCCTGGGGGTAGGGGGCAGCCCCCAGCATGACCCTAAATTTCCCCAAGTCGGAGACCATCTGCCTGGCTGTCTGTCTATCCATCCCCCAAGAGCCCAGGGGGCTGGTGAGTGCGGACAGATAGACACAGGCTGTGGGAAGCTTCGGTGATTAATGGGTGATGAAAACCAGACTCCATCAGGATGGGGGCGGGAACCGAGAGGCGGGGAGAGGCCGTTTCATACTTGGCTCAGCGTTGAGCCCACAGCCCCGGGGAGGAGGGCGGAGGTGCCTGGCCCCGGCCTTGACACCCCAGCCCGGCAGCAGAGCCAGCCTACCTGGTACCTCCTTCAGCCTCTGCCCGGGAAGACAGGCCCAGGGTGAACCAGCTTTGCTCCCAACACCCAGGGACTTGCAGGGGCCCTGAAATACCCCTCCCTCCCAGAATATCCTGAGGTCTCCCACTTCTTGGAGGAGAAGGCCAGAGACCCTCCCCACCTCCAGCCCTCATCTTCCTCCTGGCCCTGGGGCTGATGTCCCCGGGCCCAGACCCTGGGGCTCTTTTTGCCTCCCACCCCCTTCAAAAACACGTGACAACCCCGTCCTCCGTCTTCAGGACCCGCTCAGCTCAGCCCTCGCCGTGGAAACTTTGAAAAGTTGAAATGGAGCTGATTTCCCCCCAGATTCCTTGACAGCAAAACCTCCAGCCTAAGAGGATTAGAGCAAACCTCCAAACACGCAGTTGAGAGAAATCAAGCAGGAGGGGACCTCACTCACACAACCACGTCACATGGTCCCCACCAGACAGATCCCCAGAAGGACCTCGAAACCCCCCACCTGCCAGAAATACACCCCCTCCCAGCCCCCACCCCACCTTGATCACCACGACCCCCCACCCTCCTCCCTCACCCCCGCCCACCCCCACTCCTACTCACCCCCATTCCTACCCCCACCCCTCTTACCCCCCAACCCCTCTACCCCACCCCCTCCGGCCTGCCTGCCCCAAGCCTTGGATGCCACCATTCAGTCCCCAGGGGGCAGTTCTGCCCTCCCTCCCCAACACTCAGCTGTGAGAGGTTTTCAGAGGCTTCCCAGCGTGTCCACCCCCAGGGCCCTGGGATGGAACCAGCCTGGGCCTGAAAGGAGGAAATGGGACACAGAGAGAGGAAGAGGCTTTGAGAAGGTGGAGCGCAAAGGTAACCTGCTAACTGAAGAGTTTTGCTGCTGGCCGGCCAGGCCCGCCTGTCACCAGAATGAAAATTCTTGTCAGGCTGTCAAAAATACACACATTTCCAAGGTAGCTGTTGTGCAGGGGCGAGGCGGGGGATAAGGAAAACAGTATTTATTCCTTCCTTCTTACCCACCAGGCTTATGTCCTACGGGAAGGAACTGAGGCTGGGGAGGGTGCCCAGCCCCCACTGCCCTCAGAGGGTTAAGTGACAGAGCTGAGATCTCAGGTCCATGGGACACAGAGCCCTCCTATGTTCGGAAGCCCCACCCTGCCAGGGGCTGCGGGGACAGAGCTAGACACCATCTGGGAAGAATCAGAGAAGATTTTGAGAAAAGGCCTCACGTGGGAATGCGAGAAACTTCGTTGGGGCTTTTTCATCAGTAAAGCAGAAACATAACCTTCCTCCTTGCAAACATTTCTGCACTCTCAAGGGTACCTGACTCTGTGTCCAACAAATTAGTCAGGAAGCAAGTATAAAATTTAAAAATCCCCGTTCTAACCCGTCAGAGAATGCTTTTCACGGGGGTGGGGAAGGGTGCTGCTGAAGTTTATAACTCCATGCATCCCAGCTCCTGCCTCCTGCCCTGACAGAGCCCAGACTTGTCATCTGAGAAGCGGGGGGAAGGGCGAGGTCACTGCCCTTCTCTGGTTTCCGCCCAGAGCTCTGCTCTTCTGCAGGGAACACGGGGCTAGGAGAGCTGGCAGCTGACAGTCTACAGAGGGAGCTGCTGGCTGGTTCTTAGAAAGGGGGGTGTAAGATGCAGGCCTCCCCTCTCCTTCCTGAGCAGGAAGACAAGACACCCTCGGCTGAGGCCCAGGGCCTGCCATTCATGTGTGGCGGTTCCGCTGGGCCCAGGTCTGAGCCCCGGCCGGGACCCGTGCATCCAGCCTGCCCTGCCTGCAGAGAAGGAGTCAGCAGAGTCGCCTCAGGACCTTCTCCGAAGAAACAAAAAAGTGGAAACGTATTTGCTCTCGGCTGCTGGATAACCAAGTACCACAAAATTAACACAACCCTGGTTAATTATCTCAGTTCTGTAGGTCAGAAGTCCAGGTGGGCTCAGCTGGATGCTCTGCTGAGGCTTTGCAAGGCCAAAATCGAGCTGTGAGCTGGGTGGGCTGGTGTCCAGACGTGCTAGGAAAGAATCTGCTCCCCAGTTCATTTTGACGTAGCAGAACTTTGCTCCCGCGGCTGTAGGACTAAGATGTTCTCCCGCCAGTTGTCAGCCGCGGGTCCCTCTCAGCGCCTAGAAGCTGCTCTCTCTTAGGCTCCTTCCATGCAGTTCCCTCCACCTTCAAGTCATTAAAGGGACATGGAACCCGCTTCCATACTTCAAATCCATGACTTCCTTTCCAGCCACCAGCCAGAGAAAACTCTCTGCTTTTAAAGGGCTTGTGTGGGAGTTCTCATCATGGCGCAGTGGTTAACGAATCCGACTAGGAATGATGAGGTTGCGGGTTCGATCCCTGGCCTTGCTCAGTGGGTTAACGATCTGGTGTTGCCGTGAGCTGTGGTGTAGGTTTGCAGACACAGCTTGGATCCCACGTTGCTGTGGCTCTGGCGAAGGCTGGTGGCCACAGCTCCAAGTGGACCCCTAGCCTGGGAACCTCCATATGCCGAGGGAGCGGCCCAAGAAATGGCAAAAAGATGAAAAAAAATTTCTTTTTAAGTGCTTGTGTGAATAGATTAGGAACACCTACTAGATAGTCCTGCCCCCATTTTATTATTACTATTATTATTGTTGTTGCTTTTTAGGATCGAACCTGTGGCGTATGGAGGTCTTCAAGCTGGGGGTAGAATTGGAGCTGTAGCTGCCAGCCTACACCACAGCCATAGCAACACGAGATCCGAGCCGAGTCTGCGACCTACCCCACAGCTCACGGCAACGGCAGATCCTCGATCCACTGAGTGAGGCCAGGGATTGAACCCGCATCCTCATGGATACTAGTCGGATTCATTTCCGCTGCTTCACAACAGGAACTCCTAACCTCCCTTTTGAGTAACTCAAAGTTGACTGATTCTAAACTGTTACTGGGTTTTTAAAATCCTTTTGCCATCTAATGTAACAGAATCAGAGGCTCAATAGCTCATCATATTTGAGGATTAGGATGAGAAATCTCAGGGGGCCATATTTTGAATTCTGTCTACATCCAGGGTGCAAAAACACGTTGGCATTTTTGTCCAAACGCGGGACGAGACTCTTAGTACAGAACTTCCTTCCCTCTGCCCAGGCGCTCAGAGGAAAGGGTAGCACCGGGCTGCGGGGTTGACTAGGAACCCCTGCTTTTCTCTAGTCCTCCTCGTGGAACAGGTTCTGGGGCTTTTCGTGACCCGAGGGGGATAGTCCTGCTTCAGGACCACTGGGGCTCTGCTCGTGTTAATCACCCTCCCCCTTCCAGAGCCTCAGCCACCCCCACTGCTGGGCTCTGCCCTGCCTTTCATACGCCCTGTGCGCTGCAGCAGCGACCTGATCTCTGGCGGCCCTGTACACGCGCCTCCCCTCTGCCCACCACAGCCTGGGCTCCACAGGCCCTGGCTTCTTTAATCTGCTCCCTCCTCCTTATCCCAGTGGATGCCTTCCAGGCCCTATTTCCCAGCCCTACTGCAAGTACAGAGATGGATTCCATCTTGCACCTTGCGGTGCTGCCAACACCCGGCCCCGTGCCAGGAATGTAGCAGACACTCTGCAAACATTTATTGTTGTTTCATGGCGTTCCCGTCGTGGCGCATCGGAAATGAATCCGACTAGGAACCATGAGGTTGTGGGTTCGATCCCTGGCCTTGCTCAGTGGGTTAAGGATCTGGCATTGCCGTGAGCTGTGGTGTAGGTTGCAGACGTGGCTCGGATCTGGCGTGGCTGTGACTGTGGTGTAGGCCAGCAGCTACAGCTCCGATTAGACCCCTAGCCTGGGAACCTCCATATGCCGCGGGTCTGGCCCTAAAAAGACAAGAAACAAAAAAACAAAAACAAAAAAAAATTCATTGTAGTTTCTTTGGTTTCGTATATCTGTGGGGTCCTTTTGCTAAAGTGCTTCTCCCTCTGCCCCAAATCTCAACATATGTCTGCACCCTTCCCTGAAGCCAGTGAGGCCCTTGTCACATTCTGCTTGGCCTGAGGGCAAAGCGAAGGGCTGAGCATGGGGGGTCCCTCAGGATGAAATGCTGCACTAACAGTTCTGTCTCACACCACACACACACACACACACACACACACACACACCCAGAGACTGAGTTCCAGGGGCCCCTGGCTGGGGAGGCAAGAGTCGCCAGCCCCCTGCTCCCACCCCTTGCCCAACGTGGGCCTCAGCTCAGCCATCTCTCTAGGAGTTTACTTGTGCCGGCCTTAATCTTTTTTCATTCCATCTCTGAATTGGGGCCCATGTTCTCATCCCCCAGGGACCCACCCACTTCCTCTTGGGAGTCCAGCCGAGGACAGTGTGGTTTGAAGAACGTTCTAATCCCAGCCCCAAAGCTCTAAGAGAAAAAATGACTAAAAGCCCTGGAATGTGGAGCCTGCTGCTTCCTGCAAAGCATTTTGAATGAAACACGTAACCAACAGCTGCAGCTCAGAGAATGGAAACTCTGAGGGACGTCATGGCTCCAGGTCCTCAAATAGAAGGCTTGTGAGCAGAACAAGCTCTTTATTGCGGCCCAGCCCGGACGCCTTCGGCGCCCACCCCTCCCGGCTCTCCTTCCAGGAACCCGGCCCGCCACGCCAAGCACCTACCCCTGTGGCTCACTTATTCCAAGCACTCTGCAGCCCCCTCAATCCCCCAATTCTCTGTTGGAATGGGGGGTGGTACATCTCCCTTCCCACTCATGAGCCCCCAGGGGCATCTAAGACCCCACAGCAGCTTGCCCAGCAATCCCAAAGCAGGAACCCCCCCGCCTCCAGCTCAGGTCTTAGAAAGCCCCAGAGCCTGTCCCAAGAACAGAAAGTCAGCACACCTCCCAGCACAGCCCCCACCCTGGGATCGGCCCCAGGCCAAGCCTGGCAGGGGAGCCGGCTGATACCAAGCTCTAGAGGAGGGTGATCGAGGCTGCTCTCAGGATGGACTGGGGCTGGGGACGGGGGAGTTTGGGGAGCAGGGAAGGATAGACAGCCCCCCGGGAGCAAAAGACCTAAGAGTCAGGAAATTCCTAAAGATCACTCCTGAACGAAGGGAAGACATTGGTCAACTTCTTTATTAAGACGTAGCAGACATGGGGGACATACACGTGCATTGATCTTAAATGGTATGCTTGATGAATTTGATATATGCATACCTCCCCGGATCAAAAGAGAGAACATTTCAAATACTCCAGAAGTTTCCCTGGAGCCTCTTCACAGTCCACACCCATCCCCTCAGTGGTAACCACCCTGAGACATTTCTTTCTCTTCCTGTCAATTAATTTTGCCCATTTGGGGGACTTGGTTTAACTTCGTTTAACAAGCAAGTAGTATGGGCTCCGGCTGTAGGCGCATTTTGTGCCGCATCGGGTCTGGGATTTGGATGCCCTCGCAGCAATAGGGCCCCTACCGTGCTCCAGGCGCACAGAGGATGGCATGCCGACTTTTTGCACTGAAGCCTTGATCTTGAGCCCGTTTTGCTGAATCAGCAGTTCACCGCCACACCGTCAGGACATGGAGGAGCAGGAAATCCAACCCAGGCAGATGGACTCTAAAGCCCATTCTCTCCTCCCTCCTCTTTACAGATATAGATGACCTGCTCCCACTGAACCAAGGGGTGAGAAAACACTGTCTTAGGGAGCCACATGCTGGGATTTCCTCACAAAGAAAATTTTCATTTCAGGCTTTTGTGCCCAAGAGCACATGAGGAGTCCCCCCCCACTTTTTTTTTTTGTCTTTTTGCTATTTCTTGGGCCACTCCCGCGGCATATGGAGGTTCCCAGGCTAGGGGTCGAATCGGAGCTGTAGCCGCCAGCGTATGCCAGAGCCACAGAAACACCACATCCGAGCTGCGTCTGCAACCTACACCACAGCTCACAGCAACGCCGGATCGTTAACCCACTGAGCAAGGGCAGGGATCGAACCCACAACCTCGTGGTTCCTAGTCGGATTCGTTAACCACTGCACCACAATGGGAACTCCAAGATCCCCCTTTTTACTTTAGTCCCTGGGCAATAAGATAAGGCAGAGGCAGAGGGGTGAGCAGTGGGCTGGGAAGCATCTCAGAGCACCAGGCCCAAGAAGAGAAGGTTTGAAAGGAGAAGAGCCAAGAGGTTCATTTGCTTAGTCAGCAGTATTTATTGAGCACCTACTGCATGCCAGACACTGTCCCGGGTCCTCACTTTTTGGTTATCTGCTGCTAGGTAACAAACTACTCTAAAGTGGAGTGACATAAAAGGAACAACAAATGCTTTTTATCTCTCACTATTTTATTAGTCGACTGGACAGTTCTTCTGCGGATCTCACTGGGGTCTCTCATGCTGCTACAGCCAGATGGCAGCAGGGACTGCAGTCATCTGGGCACGTGATGGGACTGGATGAGTCAAGATGGCAGAAACTGGTACCCTGGCAGGGACCCTGGAAGGCTGGGCTCAGCTGGGACTCCAGGATGGCTGGATTCCCCCTTTCTATCTACCCAGAGTCTCCCCCTCTCCGTGTGGTCTTCCCAGGTCTCTTCTCCACATGGATTCCTCCAGCTGGGTACCAGACTTCTTAAGGCCAGATTCAGCATGGGAGGTTAACTCTACAAGACAGTGAATATAAGGAACTGCCATCTTTGGAGACCAGCTCCTACATCCCTAAAGCTTCTTTCTTGTTCTTCTTTTTCATTTATTCAATGAATAGTCACTGTCAGGCAAGCAGTTCCTTCTTCAATGGAGTAAATTGAAATCAAATATCACTTTTGTTTGATTTGGTTATCACTCGGGATAGCAACCACTGAGAAGCTCTCTGAAGGCGAAGTAACATTCATGGGGTCTTAGGGTCACACCACATCCCCGCTTAGTGCTGCACAAAGGCTAACTCTGTTACTTCTTTTTTTTGGGGGGGGGGTCTTTTTTTGCCATTTCTTGGGCCACTCCCCATGGCACATGGAGGTTCCCAGGCTAGGGGTCGAATCGGAACTGTAGACACCGGCCTACGCCACAGCCACAGCAACGTGGGATCCAAGCTGTGTCTGCAACCTACACCACAGCTCATGGCAACGCTGGGTCCTTAACCCACTGAGCAAGGCCAGGGATCGAACCCGAAACCTCATAGTTCCTAGTCGGATTCGTTAACCACTGAACCATGACGGGAATTCCTAACTCTTTTACTTCTTATCCATTTACTCTCCTTTGAAATCGGTGTTATCCTTAGCCCTGTGTATAGGTTTCCGGTGCATCCTGTTGAGGTTCATGCCATTCGTCAAAAGCTGTACACACCTCATCAAGATCAGCTCTTCTCCATCTAGAAGTTTTTGCTAAGGCTGTCGGAGGATCATCCCCTTAAGGTTCTTAGAAGCCCTGTCGTTTAGTGAAGAGAATCTGTGAGGCACACTCTTGAAACCCTTAGGGGGGCTTTGTCTATCAGAATTGGCAAAGCCCCCTCTCAAGGCATTTTCTCCTCCCTGAGACCCTTTTCCTCTCCGTGGCCATTGGTGTCCTGGTTGTAGCTTCCATGTCACTCTCCTTACAGCCCGAGACAATTTCTTGTCAACTCACTCCTATGCACTTGCTCTCATCTTCTCACCAGGTGTGTGGACATGGGGGAAAGGTGTGTCTGTTGACGTTTCAAGAATGTCTGCCAGACCATTTGGTGGAAAGCTTCCTCTAAAGCCTTCAGATTATTCATCAGACGATAAGGCTTTTTTTTTTTTTTTTTAACAAGGCCATGCAGTTTTCCTGAATTTCCTTTAAAGCTGGACTTTCATCAGATTTCAAAAATTAGAAGTTACATCTTTGTCATGAGCATTAAAGTCCTGAATAGGGCTCACATGATAAGCCAATATTTCTAGTAAATCTTCTTTTTCTTTTTTTTTTTTTTTTTTTTTTTCGGTTGCCCTGCAGCATAGGGAGTCCCCAGGCCAGGGATCAGATCCAAGCCACAGTTGCCCCCTGTGTCGCCACTGCAGCAACATGGAATTCTTTAACCCTCTGTGCCGGGCTGAGGATCGAACTTACGTCCTGGTGCTGTAGAGATGCCGCCAATCCCATAGAGCCACAGCAGGAACTCCTCTAGTAAATCTTGTCTGGAATGATGTTTCGTATTCAGAATGGCACCTTGAAGCCAGAGGACACATCAGCCGGGAAACAAACTGTGGTCAGGCAGGGTCACCATGAGTGGTGATGTGGTTTATGCCCTGCACAAAGGGGCCTGGCCAAGGAAATGAGTGGAATAGGGCCTGAAACCCAACCCCACATTCCACCGGCCAAACCTTCCAGCCGGGTAAGGGACTGTGTCTGCCTGGAGAAAAAAAAAAGAGCATTTTCTAATTTGTCCACCCAGAGGGGCACCTTTTTCCAACTCAGAGATACCACATGTACTACCAGGAGCACAGGGCAAGGCTAGAAGATATAATAAAACATGATATTTACCTATTCCACAGGACAAGTAACAGAAATCAACACTGGCAATAATAATAATAAATTGATTCAATTTCAAGAAAGGATTGAACAACTGAGCCTCCGTAAAGGCCAGAGGCAGGGCAGTTGCAAGAACTTGAGCATCTGGAGTCAGTGAATCTCTTCCTCAGAACACGTCCATTAAAGCCGCCCCCAAATTCCAGGATCTTGAAAGAAATAATCTGATGGGCCCAGCTTGGTTCAGCAGTTCCCTCCATACCCATCAGCTATTGTGGGGGAGCAGGGGGAGAAGAGACATCTAGTGTTTAACCCACACCATAGATCCTCATAGGCCCTTTGGCATGAGGATCAGTGTGATGCTCAGAGCCTAGGCCCTGTTGTGAGCTGTACAGTCCTCTAAGAGTGGCCTACAACCATCTAGTATTTGTCTTCCGCAGGAAAGCTGACAGCTATTCAATGATCTTTCCATTAAATCCTCAGAGGCTGATCCTATCCAACCAGGGAAAGATTCCTGTGGCTGCTCGGCCAATTGATTTCACTCTGTCCTCAGCAGGCAATGACATTTTCCATTCACTGAAGATCTTATTTCTGAGCGCTTTCAGCATCAATGGAAAGTCGACTCTTTCTATTCTGCTCCTTGATGGGACTTGTGTCCCTGACAGACTAGCAGTCATTCAGCTCCATAAACTACTCGGAGGCCAATCTACGACTGGAAATGAATTCTGGCAACAGCCACAAAATTAGTTTGCAGTGTCTTGATGGGCAACCTCTCAAAATATTTTTAAAAGTTGTGATATATTTAAAAATAATCAAACAAAACCCCATGTAGCCACTCCCCAGATTCACTAGATGTTAAATTTGCAATTTTGTTTCAGATTTCCTTCTCCTTTTAAAAAAAAATGTTTTATTAAGGTAGAGTTGATTTACAACCTTGTGCCAATTTCTGCTGTATCCTTATCGTTTTTAAAGAAATAAAACATTACAGCCTCAGCTGCATCCCTGCCCCACAGGCTTCCTCTCCTCTGCCTGCAGAGATGAGTGCATTCCTAAAGTCGACAGTATCTTTAATTTTGTGTCTATATGAGAAGACGTTTGTTCACCAAGCTTATTGTGATAATCATTTCGTGACGTATGTAAGTCAAATCATTGTGGTATACTTACGTGTAAACTTAAGCAGTGCCACGTGTCAATTATATCTCAATAAAATTGGAAGAACAAAAAGAAAGAAATGGAGGAAAATAACCAAACTCAAGACATCTGTCCTCAGAAAATGATCTGTCACAAACATGAGTTTCCTTCAGTCAAACGTTTCTGTGGAACTCCTCTTTTTTTTTTTTTTTTGTCTTTTCTAGGGCCGCTCCCACAGCATATGGAGGTTCTCAGGCTAGGGGTCCAATCAGAGCTGTAGCTGCCGGCCTACTCCAGAGCCACAGTAACGCGGGATCAGAGCTGCGTCTGCAGCCTACACCACAGCTCACAGCAACACCAGATCCTTAACCCACTGAGCGAGGCCTGGGATCGAACCCGCAACCTCATGGTTCCTAGTCGGATTCGTTAACCACTGAGCCATGACAGGAACTCCTCTGTGGAACTCTTCTTATCAGTTGAATATGACAAGGCCACACATTTATTTTGGTTAAAATACTCTTTGGAGAGTTTCCCTTGTGACTCAACAGTAACGAACCCTACTAGTATCCATGAGGATGTGGGTTTGAACCCTAGCCCCGCTCAATAGGTTAAGGCTCCCGTGTTGCCATGAGCTGTGCTATAGGTCACAGAGGCAGCTCGGATCTGGCGTGGCTGTGGCTTTGGTGTAGACCAGCAGCTATAGCTCCAATTCAACCCTTTAACTTGGAAATTTTCATGTGCCATGGGTGCAGCTCTGAAAAAAAAAAAAAAAAAAAAAAAAAAAAAAAAAAAGAAAGAAAGAAAGAAAAAGCTCTTTTTGATAAAGGAAAAAAATTAAGTTGATAGCATCATTTCCAAGAGAGATTTGATTTTGATTTTGATTTCTGTCTAGACCTCAGGTGCAGAAGTTGAGTCAGTTACTCTCAATGGCACATCCATCACTGTTTCTCCATGCAAGGCCTCCCCTTGTTTTATTTATTTATACCTCTGATCTTTGTTCACCACCACAGTCCCCCCAACCCCAGGCTGGGCTCCTAGGGAAAGTATCCCAAAAGAGAGAGTCAGGTGGAAGTTATAGCCTTTTTATGACTTAGCACCCGAAATCATCGCTTCTGCTAAACTCTATTGGCCAGAGCAATCACAAGCCCCTGCCCAGATTCAATGAGAAGAATGTAGACCCCCACCTCTGTGCGGGAAGAGTGTCAATTACACTGTAAGAGGAGCATGTGGGATGGGACCTCTATTTTGGTGAGGCCATCTTTAGACAATGCAATCCCCACAGAGTATCTTGAAAGATAGGGGAAAGAGACAGCAATGGATAGACAGGCATCCATTACCACTGGAGTACAACACACATGATGGCGGCAGCCACATACAAGGCCACAAGGGTTCTGGAGGGTCTTAAAAACCCATTCAGAGAATGTTTACAGGCAAAGGAGGACTTTGAAAGCCCCAGGACACTTCATTTCCATCACCCAGCACCTCCTCTGTCCTTGATGAGAAAATATCTAAGGCCCTCCCTCTATGGGTGGCTCAAAAGAAGGACTCTCAGAATTGGTCTGTGCCCTCTGAGTAAGAGTCAAGGGGAACCAGCCCTGAGCCCCTACCCTTGTTGCTGTGTGTACATGTGTCCCTGCCTACCTGGTCAAGCCCAGTCTCACGACCCCAGAGAGATATGGATGCTGCTGCTTGGGACTCTTCAAAAGTGCCCTTCCAGGTCCACTCTGAATGGGCCTGGGTGGAGCAAAATCCACACATCATGCACACACACACACACACACACACACACACACACACACCCATGACATGCAGCAGTGTCACGTCAAGGATATCAAGGAGAAAGCACTTGTTTGACCGTCAGGAGTCCTGCGTTCTCATCCCATCTCTGTTTAATCAGCTGTGAGCCTTGGGGAGATCAGGAGATCATTTACTCTGGACCTTGAAGGCAAAGGCAAGAACTGGACTAGACAGGAGTTTTCTCCAAGTACAGTCATTGGAGCTCAGCTATTAAAAGCACCTGGCTGGAGTTCCCGTCGTGGCGCAGTGGTTAACAAATCCGACTAGGAACCATGAGGTTGCGGGTTCGGTCCCTGCCCTTGCTCAGTGGGTTAAGGATCCGGCGTTGCCGTGAGCTGTGGTGTAGGTTGCAGACGAGGCTCGGATCCCGCGTTGCTGTGGCTCTGGCGTAGGCCAGTGGCTACAGCTCCGATTCAACCCCTAGCCTGGGAACCTCCATATGCCGCGGGAGGGGCCCAAGAAATAGCAACAACAACAACAACAACAAAAGACAAAAAGACAAAAAAAAAAAAAAAAAAAAAAGCACCTGGCTGGAGTTCCCGTCGTGGCGCAGTGGTTAACGAATCTGACTAGGAACCATGAGGTTGCGGGTTCGGTCCCCAGCCTCGCTCAGTGGGTTAAGGATCCGGCGTTGCTGTGAGCTGTGGTGTAGGTTGCAGACGTGGCTCGGATCCCGCGTTGCTGTGGCTCTGGCGTAGGCCGGGGGCTACAGCTCAGATTCAATCCCTAGCCTGGGAACCTCCATATGCCGCGGGAGCGGCCCAAGAAATAGCAAAAAAAAAAAAAAAAAAAAAAAAAACAACACCTGGCTGGAAAACTACAGGGAGATACCACCTCACACCCACCAGAGTGGCTAAAATCAAAAAGACTGACAGTTCCAAGTGCCAACAAAGAAGATGAACTGGAACTCTCATGCACTGCTGGTGGGGATGCAGGATTGTATACCCACTTCAGAGAAGTTTGGCAGTACCTACTAAAGCTAAATACCTTCCTTATGAGCCAGCCATCTCCCTCCTAAAAGACATTAAAATACATGTCCACAAACCAGACTTGTCTGAAATGATCACAGCAGCTTTATTTACAACAGCCAAAAGCTGGAAACTGTCCAGATGTCCACCAACAGGTGGACAAAGCATTGAATAAAAAGAAAATCTACTGCTAACGCAGGTAGATCTCTAACTCATCATGCTGAATGAAAGAAATCAGAAACAAAAGAGTGGATACTATAAGAATCCATTTATGATGAAGACCAAAAACAAGTGAAACTTAACAGATGATGACAGAAGTCAGAACTCTGGTTGCCTGGGGGCTGGAGGGTGGAGTAGGGAGACTGCAAAGAAGACCCATGAAACCTTCTGGAATGACCGAGGTGTTCTATATCTTGAAGGAAAGGAGGTAACCCAGATGGATGCATTTGTCAAAACACATGGAGCTGTGCACTTAACATTTATGCATGTTCAACACTATCATACTACAGCTTTTGTTTTGTTTTGTTTGTTTTTGTCTTTTTAGGGCAGCACCCCGGGCATAAGCACCCCAGGCTATGGGCTGAATCCAAACTGTAGCTGCTGGCCTACACCACAGCCACAGCAACAGCAACACCAGATCTGAGTCGTGTCTGCAGCCTACACCACAGCTCCCAGCAACGCCAGATCATTAACCCACTTAGCAAGGCCAGGGGTGGAACCTGTGTCCTCATGGATATTAGTCAGATCCGTTTCCCCTGAGCCACGCCATGATGGGAATTCCCATTATTCTATGGTTTTACAAAATATATTGTTTAAAAAAAAAATAATGTGTTTCACAGTCATAATTTAATAAAAAATAAAATAAAATAAAATCATCTGGACTGCCTTTTAAAATACAGCTTCCTGGATGCCCCAGACCTACTGAGTCAACGGGTCCTCTAGAGCGGAGCCCGGGAATCTGCATCCTGAACAGGCTCTCGCTTTGGCAAGAGCATGCGACTGGGGACCCACGTCCCCAGGAGCGATACCCACAGGCGCATCCCCTGCCCCACGTCCCCACCGCACAGGCTCCCACCGGGCACTTGGCGCCTCCCCGCTCTCCCCGAGCCCCCCAGTCCTCTCTCTGCCCAGTCGCCCCTGGTAACCAAGAAAGGGCTGGAAAACCCTCAAAGTGCAGCCGCCCGGGGAGGGGCCGTCCACAGTGTCAGCGAGACAAGGGCAAATACAGAATGCGGGGTAATTGGCGGTTTTCTAATTCGCGGCCCTTTGTGCGGCGGCGCGGAGCCGGCGGCCGCGCTCCCAAGCCCGGGCCTTTCAGCCGCCGGGGGCCGGGCCGCCCGCTCCCCGCGCTCCGCAGCGCATAATTAATCGGGCTTCACAGGGCCCCGGACAAAGGCGCCCATTCACCCCGCCGCTCCTTCCCCCCCCACACACCCCACCCCGGGATATTGTTATTTCTAAAAACTGCAGCCAGCTGGGCCGCAGAGAAACGTCAGCTCTGTGGGAGAATGAGCGGCCAGGCCGCCGAGGAGAGAGGGAGCTCTGTGTCCGCGCTCGAGCGGGATTAGAGGGCCGGCAAGCCCCGGGGTGGGCGGGGGGCCCGGGGTCTTTTCTGAAGTCTACACAGCTCCTCAGAAAGCCTCGTGATTTCCATGGGGCCCTGGAGGCGAGTGCCATGGAGATGGAAATAGGGGCCATTGAGGCTGGTTCTTAAGGAGAGCAAGGGAGGCATTCAGGCGGCGTGTGGGAGCGGCTGGTGGACTCTCAGGTGGGGAGGTCAGTGTCCCCCACCTGTATCCCACTCTGCTGGACACCAGGGAAAATGCCTGCAGGGATAAGGCCTGAGTCTGGATCCCTGCCGCCGGCAGTTGAGTCAGGGGCTGCAGAAGCAAAGACCTCCTTGTCACCTGGCTTCTGCTCCAAGGACCTAGGCCTCACCCCTAAAGAACGTGCTCCCAAAGTCTGGGCTGGGGCCTAGGCATAAACTCTCCAAGCAGCTTGAAGCCCACTGATGTTGCTGGATTTTCTCTCAGCCCCCCACTGCCCCAAGGAGATGGCTCAGGGGCCCCCCTTCCTATTTCACAGACCAGGAAACAGGCTCAAGGACATAGATCGACCTTCCCAAGGTGACAGAACAGAACTGGAACCTGCCCTGGGGTGGTGGTGTGCAAGGGCAGAAGAGAGGGAGAAACTGCTCAAACGGAGGATTCTCCTCCTCCCCAGAGCGTTTCTTGACTGCTCAGCCCTGCCCTGAGCGCTCCCTTCCCATCTTTCTTTGCCCAAGATTGATCTGCCTCGTTAAATGCCTCCAGCATGTTCTGTCCCGTGGATTCACTGGGGCTTCTCCTACCCGCTCCATCAGAGGTACCCTTGAGTGCAGCCCAGAGATCACTTTGGGTTTGTGTCCAGGCCAGTACTGGGAGAGCTCCGGCTAAGGCTCATTGGATGTGAACAGCATCTCATGATTTCAAGGTCCAGTTCTCTGGGCTGTGCTCCCCTTCAAAGTCCAGGGCCCTCCCCAGGTCCAGCAGAGGGCCTCGTCCTGGGTCAGCAGAACTGGGCTTCTCCTTTGCCACGGAACCCAAGGAAATGGGCACCCATTCATTCTTCCTCCCAAAGCTGGGAGCAGTCATGAAAAGCCACCATGGATTTCCAAAACCTCAGCATCCTGAACACCTCCCAGAACAAGCAGGGACCTTTCCAAAACCCTGCCCATTCCAGCCCATCTCGTGGAGACATTCTGTCCCTCAGCTGTACTCTGGAAAAAGTTCCTCCAGCCTAAGACTGCCAGTCCCGAGCAGAACCCCAGGCCTCGGAGCCAGACCACGCCATAGCGCCTTGCTCCTCCCGCAAATCAGGGAAAGGAAGCTTCTTGTCTTTTCAGAGGAGCCCGGGCTGGCCGCCAGAGCCCAGAGAGGGTGTCCAAACCGGCTCACTCCGCTTCCATCAGGCTATGCTGGACACCGGAAAGCCAACATCATGCGACATTCATGTCTGTGGGTGGGAGAATGTGCAGAAAACTCCAGAACAAAGTGGAGGGAAAGGGAGTGGAGAGTTCAGCCAAGGCCTGGCCAGGCCTCTAGGGGCAGATTGGCTGGTTACAAGCCAACTCAGGCACAGCCATTGAAGCCGGCAGAATTTCCCAGGGGGACCCTGTAAGCCCTGCAGGACCCAGCAGCCCCCAAAGGCCAGGCCACCAGCATGGCACCAAGCAGAAAAACAAGCTAGCTGTCTCCCATTAAATAAGCTTTCTTTAGGATATAGAATGATCCAATACTCTCTGAAAATGAGCAGAAGAAGGCTCAACTATAAGAAAGCCAGACTCCATAAAAAATGTCCTTGAAATACACACTGACGTGTTTAAGGGTAAAAGCAAAATGTCTCTAACTTGTTCTCAAACGATTCCACAAAATGTAAATAATTGGTGGATCGCAGACAAGGGCTTACAGAAATTACCTGTAATATTCTTATAATTTTTCTGAAATTTGAGAATAAAAAGCGGTAGGCAGCACACGCGCGTGTGCACACACCACACAAAATCAATATTTCAAATCCTGGAGTTCCCATTGTGGCTCAGCGGTTAACAAACCCAACTAGCATCCATGAGGTTGCGGATTCGACCCCTGGCCTTGCTCAGTGGGTTAAGGATCCGGCGTTGCCGTGAGCTGGGGTGTAGGTCACAGACACGGCTTGTACCTGGTGTTTCTGTGGCTGTGGTGTAGGCCAGCGACTACAGCTCCAATTGGACCCCTAGCCTTGGAACCTCCATATGCCAGAGGTGTGGCCCTAAAAAAAGACAAAAAGACAAAAAAAAAAAAAATTTCAAATCCTATACCAGGGATGGGATTTAACTTTCCTGTTGTCTGCCTCGCCCCACATACACATCTTTCACTAACTCCTATTACAGCAATTTTTGAACACGAGTTGTTTTGAGGTCCTTAAGCAGAAGGCCCGTGTTGTTTGTCTCTATAATCCTATTGCAGCTAGCACTGTGCTTTGTAAACAGTAGGCATTCAACCAAACCTGGCATCCAGTCATAGGCCAGGGAAGGTTTCCAGCTCTGAGAGAGACGAAGGAAGTAGGAGAAGGATCAAAGGGAAGAAGGAATCACGAAAGATGGTAGAAACCATGCAGATTTTCCAGTCCAACACACTCATGGCAGAACTGACGATTTTTTTTTTTCAATGTTAATAGACCCACCTAATCCGATCCTTCCAAGGAGATTGGAAAGTAACTCCAGCCCAGTGGGACTGCCCCATCAGGTCCACCCAGAGTATTTACAGACCTACGCAGCCTGAACCTGGTTGTGGGCACGTCAGCATGTGGTTACCAGAGTTGAGAATGTGTCTATGTAAATATCACCTCTTTCTCTGAGTGATTCGTGTATGTGCACCTTGTCTCCCTGGTGAGATGATAGGGGTAAGGGCCTTGCCTCCTCCCACCCCTGGCTCCAGGGCCATCCATCTATGGGAGACAGACACACGATGAGCCCTCAGGCACTCTCCTCTTCACCCCCAGCCCTTAGCTCGGCCGTTGGCACATAGTGGGTTCTCAGCAAAGACATCGAGTAACAGAGTGAGTGGGAGCCTTGTTCATTGAGTTGGGTTGAGTTGCCTTCTTTGCCAGGGCACACAGAGTAGGCTCATTGAGAGATGCTCGGAGGCTCAGCCATGGAGGCAGAAGCAGCGCCTCCACCCCCCCTGCCCCTCCTCAGAGTGGGTCTTTCTGGATGCTGATTCCACCATGTCTCTGAGAAAGACAGCCGCACCGTCTCTGCGGCCAGGGTGGTGTGGTCAGTGTCAGGACAGATGGGCCCTGCCTCTTAGAGTCTCTTCTCATGCTCCTCTGGGGGTGGGACCACCTTGGGAAGAGAAGCTCTGCTGGGCACACTTCTGCTGGAGGCGCGATCTTCTGGGAGAGGCTCCGGGTCAAAGTTACGGTCCCCCCATCTCTGCCCCCTCACTCTACCCCCGCATACAGGGGCGTGGACAAGGCTCGGCTTGGGGGCAGCGGAGTTCACCCTACAGGGGCCTGACGCTGATCGAGAGCACAGGGTCACCAGGCGCACCCTTGTCCTCCTTGGTGCTTGGGGCCTGGATCGTGGTTACAGGACAGTGAGACTGCTCCTCCCAGGTGCTGACAGGAGGAGGAGACTGAGGCCTGGGGCTCTTTAGTCAGGGCAGCCGGAGTGTTCTTCCTGCTGCTGCCCTGGATTCTGGACCCCTGCTTGGTCCCTGAGGGGTTGGATGCCTTCCTGGCCTTAAAGAATGGGACATTTCAGGCCGCCCAGAGAAATCTCTGTGACCTCGAGGGGAGGGGAAATGTCCCCCTTTAATTGGCCCCTGTCGTGGGCTGTGCTGTTTTTTTGTTTTGTTTTGTTGCTTTTTAGGGCCGCACGCATGGTATATGGAGGGTCCCAGGCTAGGGGTGGAATTGGAGCTACAGCCGCCGGCCTACACCACAGCCACAGCAACTCAGGATCCGAGCCATGTCTGCAACCTACACCACAGCTCACAGTAACATCGGATCCTTAATCCACTGAGCAAGGCCAGGGATTGAACCTGCAACCTCATGGATCCTAGTTGGGCTCATTACCGCTGAGCCACAACAGGAACTCCTGGGCTGTGCCATCTTGACGAAGCTCCTCCCTCTCACCATGTCCCTGTGCCCCTCAGAGGAAACCATTGGCTGGGCCTTTGGGCCAGAGCTGGGCAGGTTCCCAGCACCCTTGATGTTTGCTTCCAATCCAAGAAAAAGCTAGGCTCCCCAGCTGGGAACTCCTGCCCTCCCCCTTCTCCTTTTCTTTTCTCCCCCCTCCCCCACCCTTGCACTTTCCCCCAGCACCCCCCCCCCAACCCCAAGAAGTTTCCAAAGTGACCACATGTGGGCCCAAATCAAACCCTTGTCCTCAGGCCTCTGCTGGCATTTCTCCCAGATCGCCCACCTTCCTCCTCCAGCTCCGCAGCCCGGCCACCCTCCTCACCCCTGCCCCCGCCATTCCTCTTTGTGGACAACTTTCTAAATGCAGCCAAACTTCCCCTTTCAGTCCACAGCCCCCAGAAAACAGCTGCAAAAAGTCAGCGGCTCGGCAAGTTCTCTTGCAAAGTTTGGCCGAGAGTAACAGCCACTCGTTCTAGCCATTGCCACCCTCTCCCAGGCTCAGAAGGCCAGTCTCCCCCTCCAGGAAACAGTGAGAAGCCCCCGCTCCAGTACTGCTCCCGGGGTCACAGTCTCCCCAGCAATCTAATCTAGAGAGAACTCCTGAAAGGGGCCCGGCTGAGGGTAGCTGGGGGAAGTTGACCGCCCGAGACCTGACGGGTTTCCTGACCTTGCCCAAGCCCTCTGTGACCCTGGGCACCTCACTTACTCCCCCCACCACTGCCCCCCCACACCCAGGCACAGGCCTCTCCTTTGGAGAACAAGGGATGGATACATTGGTTGATTTTCCAGGCCCCTTCCAAGTCTGAAATTCCACACATGGGTCGTTTCTCCCTAGGGTGCCCAGGGATGGGAGAGAAGCTGTGCCCAGGGACACCCGTCTCACTGAGGGTGGTCTGACCAGGCCTCCGAAAATGCATTCTTCGTCCTCTCGGTGACAGTCGGCCCCCTGTAAAAGAGAGGCTCTCACGCCCGAGTCTGATCAGAATCACCTGGGAAAACCACACCATCTCCGACCCCAGCTACACTCCGGACCAAAGAAACCAGAATCTCAGCTCAGGGCCTGGTCCTCAGTCTGTTTGGAAGGTTACTCAGGTGATTCTGAATGAGCAGAAAGAGTTCAGAACCATTGTGGAAAAGGCATCTAGAAACGAAAGAGGAAGCTGTAAGCCAGAGATGCCACATCTGGGTGCCACCTTCTCTGCTGAGAAGCTCTTGAGGCCAGTGGGATGGACTCCGTGAGTAGCGAGGCTTGTCTGTCGTGGATGGGTGGGGAGGGCTGTGGACTGCCCCTGGGGCTGCCCCGCTGCACCCCCACCCTGGCAGGATACTAGGTTCAGGGCCAGCTACTGGGTGCTGGCTCACTGGCTTGCCTGCTCCCTACCAGGCCCCCAAGGCCTCCCTGTGCCCCTCCAAGGCAGATGGCCCCAGGACTGTGGTCCGGGCCCTGGAAACCAACCGCACAAGAGGCAGGAGGCCCCAGGGCAGCTCGAGCCCTCTGAGGGCTTTGTGTGGATTGAGAAAAGGAATAGAGAAGGGAAACCGAAGCAGGGCCGAAGGCAGTGAAGGAGAAAAAGACAAGAGAAAGGGGAAGGACTCTGAGGTCAGAGAGTCATGTGAATGGCATTTAGGGAACAAAGCCCCCACTGCCCTGCCCCCTGCTCCCCCTTCATCCATCATCCTCTGGGCCTGGTAAGAAGCACTCTTCTGCCAGGGCCCTGGGCGCAGAAAGCATTGCTGCGCACACAGAAAGCCCAGATCCAGAAATCTGCCAGTTCTGAGTCTGTGAGCCCTGTCCATCCTCCCTCTGGGCAGAGCTAGCAAAGCCCTCCCTACCTGGCACTCTCAGATCCCTGCCTCCTTGGCTCGCGGCAGCCAGGGTCTCTCATCAGACATTGGCCATCAAATCTGGCCGCTCCCAGACCAAAGTAAAGGCTCAATCCAACTCCCAAGACACTTGGCATCGTACCAAGGAGATCCAGGTAATGCTGATGACTAGCTGTGACCTTGAGCAAACCACCTCCTTCCCCTCCCCAGGCCTCAAGTGCCTGATCTTGTCTGCCTTTCTCTGATGGCACATTTGGAAGGAAGGCATGTCTCTGTATCCCCAGGGGTCAAGAGCCTGGGCTCTGAAGACAGAGACCTGGGCTCATCTCTTGGCTCTGCCACTTGCTGGAGTTTTAATCTCTGTGCCTCCATGTCCTCACTTGGAAGGTGACAGTTAATAGATGGACGGCAGAACATGAGAAGACATCACAGGTCCAAACCAACATGGGTCTCATCTCTAGAATAGCTTTGTCCTTTTTTTCTTTTTTTTTTTTTTTTTCGTTTTTGGCTACCCCATGACATATGGAGTTCCTGGGCCAGGGATCACATCTGAGCTGCAGTTGCAACTTAAGCCACAGTGGCGGCAACGATGGATCCTTAACCCACTGTGCTGGGCTGGGGATCGAACCTGCATCCTAGCACTCCAGAGATGCCACAGATCCCATTGTACCATAGTGGAAATTCCAAAAACCACCCTTCACAAAGCCAAAGAAGGAGATGGCAGACTGAATGGAAAACTGAGCAAAGGATACAAGCAGGCAGTTAACAGCTGCAAGAACCAACGCGAACAGGGTACCGATTAATGTATCAGAGAGGGAGGTACAAGTGACGAATGGGACAGAAGGGATGGTGATTCCCACCCTAGGGGTGATTTTGCCCCCCCCCATCCCCCACCACCACCAGGGGATGTTTGGCAATGTCTGGAGACTTTTTCTGTTGTCATAAGGTGGGGGTGCTATTGGCATTTAGTGGCTAGAGACCAGGGATGCTGCTGAACACTCCATAATGCCCAGAACAGCCCCCGTAACAAAGAAATATCTGACCCCAAATGTCAATGGAGTTGAAGCCTAGAGGATGGATAAACAGACAGGTGAAGGGGCCTGGCTAGGACAGTGAGCTGCTGAAGCATATGACTCATGAAAATAAATCCACTCAAAGGGCAATGATAATGGTCCCTAAGTGTTTGGCAGACAGTAGCAGTTTCGATTCGTGTTCGATACTCTGCTGCTACGCTTTCCGTGAGGGGTCCGGACTCCTCAGCCCTCTTCCGATGCTCCAGCAGCAAAGCTGTGGACCTCAGGCTGGAGAGGGTGAGCAGTCACGGTGGGCAGCACAGCTCTCGCCCCTGCGCCCCAGAGGTGGGACGGGCGGGGGTGGGGCAGCGGGAGCTATAGAAGGGCAGAGACGGAAAAAGGAAAAGAGGGGAGGGGTGCCTGGGCTGAGGAGCGAAGAGGAAGAGAAAGGAGACACTGCAAGCTTCAGAGTTTCACAACATCACAAAAATACCCAGAAAGTTGGGGGGGGGGGGTTGCACAGGGAGAAGTTCAAGTTGAGCAACAGCTGTGGTTGTCTTCACAAATTCATGGAAAATCCTCTTTTCACCCTCTACGGGTGAGTGACGCTAGACCCTTAACCAACCCCGAAGTGGCCTAGAAAGGGTCTCGTCCCACCTCACCAGGTCTCACACCATCTCTTTCCTCGCCTCCCCCTCCTCCTTTTTCACTCGCCCTGGCTGGTCCTCCATCCCTGTTTTCCAGGATGGACACTCCCACTCCAGTCCCACTGGAGCCCTAAAGCAGTTGACGAGGTGCACACATCATCGTCATCACCATCTTAGCTGTTAGAAATCAGCATCTGGGAAGAAATCATCTGCTCTATGCAACAGGCCAAGAGATGCTCTAGGATCCTTAGAGTGGAGCCCCACCTTTGGCTCTGAGTTTCCTGGTGGCCCAAGTGACATGAGAATTGGGGCCAGTTTCATGAGTTACGTGGCCCATAATCAGAAGCCCACCGGTTCCTCTGAGGATGCAGAGCTTTGCCAGGAACTGGAACCTGAAATATATTCTTCTACCCAGCGCTGGCTGAGGCAGTGACAGCTAGCGACAGCAGCCTCCCAAAATAAATGTGACAGAGGGACTCCACTGGCCATTTTCCAGAAAGGCCCACCA
This sequence comes from Sus scrofa, assembly GCF_054392235.1. Lineage (NCBI taxonomy): Eukaryota > Metazoa > Chordata > Mammalia > Artiodactyla > Suidae > Sus > Sus scrofa. Next base: position 109,500,094 of record NC_139385.1, on the reverse strand, counting down.
TGAGGGAGGGCATAAGAAAGACTCTGTGGTGTCTAAATAACGTGGTCCAAGAGCCACTCGGCTCCATGAGAGGCTGACTCGGTTCAGGGATAAGTCTCATCTGGAAGAATGGATGGAATGCATGGCCTTTAAATAACCCCCATGAACTTTTTCTCTCAACTGAGCTTTTGATAAAACTGGGGCAGCGGGAGGCAGTTGGAGGTTGTAACCGCTGACAAGGGTCTGGCGGGCAGAGCGCTGGCACTGGGTGAGGGTGGGGCCATGGGGCCCTGGCACCTGCAGAGGCATCATTCATGGATTCAGCTGTTCTCAGTCTCCCCCGAAGGCTCAGCACACGCAGAGCTTTCTCATCTGGCTCTGGCCTGAAGTGGAACTTGCCCGAGAGGCTGGTGGAAGCAGGAGCGGGCTCGGAGCCGGCCGGGCTGCTGGCCTGCACTGAGAGCCCTGCCTCTCTTCGGGGTTGCTATTAAGGGTAATAATAATCTGCATTCAGGAAGTTCCCATCATGGCTCAGTGGAAACGAATCTGACTAGCATCCATGAGGACCCAAGTTCGATCCCTGGCCTCGCTCAGTGGGTTAAGGATCCCAAGGCGTTGCCGTGAGCTGTGGTGTAGGTCACAGATTCGGCTCAGACCCTGCATTGCTGTGGCTCTGGCGTAGGCTGGCAGCTACAGCTCTAATTTGACCCCTGGCCTGGGAACCTCCATATGCCGTGGGTGCAGCCCTAAAAAGACAAACAAACAAACCAAAAAAAACTGCATTCATTGTGGTTCTAGGCGTTTTGTCACTTCCTCAATTTAATCTTCACAATCGAGCTCTTAGATCGTTACAATGACTGTCCTCATTTTACAGATGAACAAACTGAGGCTCAGAGGGCTTTGCTCCTGTGACCATTCGTAAGGGGAGAAGCTACGACACGGCTCCAATCTGTCTAATTCCAGAGTTCACACGCTTGTAACCACCACCCCTTCATGGCTGCCACAAGAACGAGTGAAAACCTGTGGGAAAAGTGCAAAGGCAGTTAATTTGTGGCGTGAGAGCACAGGAAACTCAGCTCTCAGAACGGGCTTCAGGAGAAGGCCGGAAGCCTGCAGCAACGTTTTGAATTGAAGGCGGGGGCTCTGAGACACCCAGAGCCTGAGTCGCTGGAAACAGCAGCTGCCCCCAGGGGTCTGTAAAAGGTCAGGGTGAGGGGTGTTGCAGGAAAGGTGTCTCAGGACAGTGGGTAAAGGGCACCCCGGGGACCAAGCTCGAGAGGCCCCTCAGAGGCCGCTGGGGGTCCATCCATACACCAAGGAAGGTGCGGGGCAAGGCAAGCTTCCGCACCGAGCCGGGGTCTCTCCTGGCACAGCTGTCAGTGCCTCCGGTCACTTCCTGCACCCAGCAGGTGGGCACATCCAAGACCCTGTGAAGCACCTGTGATGTTGTCTTCCCAGCAGGAGTCCCCATGATGCCCTCACAACTCTGAGCCCCATCTCCTTCGTCCGCATCCCCCGACCTCCTGTAGGAGGTCTTTTCAGAGTCGGGGTGGGGGTGGCCGGGCCCCAGGAAAGCCTTCCAGGTCACTGAGCAGTATGCTGACCAGCAGGGCCGGGGCTCAGCCCAGGAAACTGATGACTCAGGGGGATGTACCTTCGCTCCGTGGACACGTTAGAGACATTGGCCTTGGGCCCTCCCGGTGCCAGGCGTGAGGGCGAGGAGAGCAGTCAGGCCTGGTCCTTGCCCTCATGGGGTTTACCCTCCAGAAAAGGGCACAGAAGTAGACAGGCCTCAGTGTGTCTTCTTTCATCCCTTCTAGAAAACTGAGAAAGGAGGGAAGCAAGGAAAGGAGGGATCTGCCTACAGATGGATTCAGAGCCTCATCACTTCTCCCCGCGCCCCACGCGCTGCTACTGCCACCATCTCTGCCTGGATTGTTTACATTGGGGTCCTGGAATTCCTTTGTGGCACAGCAGGTTGAGGATCCAGCATTGTCACTGCAGCAGCCCAGGTTGCTGCTGTGGTGTGGGTTCGATCTCTGGCCTGGGAACTTCCTAATGCCATCGGTGAGGCAATTTAAAAAAAAAACACACACAATTCGGCCCTGAATGCGGCAGGCCAGCTCTACCACAGGACTTTTGTACCTGCTGCTCCCTTTGCCCTTCCACAAGTGTCCTCATATGTCAGCATCTGTCTTTGCTCAAATGTCCCTTCTCAACAAGGCTTGGCACTAAACTCATTGTCTCCTCTTCCTAGGCACCCGTTTGGAGGATGTTTCCAGCTCCTTTGCCATTGAGCTGGTAGAGCATGAGAAGAAGCAACCTGTGTCTCTTCTGAGCTGAGGATGTTGAGAAGCAGATGTGCCCCATCCACCTCTCCGCCCCCTGCCTTGACCTCTTGCTCTAGAAGATGGCACAGCCGCAGATGGAAAGAGCCAGGGGGCCTCTCCACCCAGAGGCAGGCCACCTGCCAATCAGAGCGCCCATCCTGGACTTTGTGTGAATGGAAAACAAACTTTGTGAGGACACTACATTTTGGAAGTTGGCTGTTTGGTATTTCACTTCCTGCCCTTCTAAGGACTCGGGGCCTACCCTCACACCAACACGCCTCTGTCCCCTCCCCCAACTGCATTTCCTGCCGGAACTTTGTCCCCTCTTCCCACCTCACACCAGGCCTGTGATGGTGACTGAGCAGCTGATAAATGGATCATGGCAGCTCTCAGGATCTGCAAGCCGATGTTCAGGGCAGCCTGGCAGAAAGGCAATGTCCTTCCCACGACCTCTCTGTGAGCCTGCTTCCAACAATGTGGGACTTTGGATGAGACTCAGCTTCCACATCCTTAAAATGGGGACAGTAAGGGAATGGATAAGCAAGGGGATCCTGCTGCATAGCACTGGGAACTATGGTCCCTTGTGATGGAGCATGATAATGTGAGAAAAAAGAATGTATACATGTATGTGTGACAGGGTCACCTGGCTGTGCAGCAAAAAGTTGACAGAACACTGTAAATCAGCAAAAATGGAAAAAATAAAAATCATAAAAATAAATCAATAAAAGCTAGGGATACAGTCTGGAGGTAATAGTGAACAGTCGTGCTGCCACCCACGAGGGAGACGTGTGGATTACTGAATCCATATTCTTCACCACTGCTGATCTAACTAACCAAAGCTCATGCCCTAAGGATGGTAGATTGTCCAGGATGTGGAGCTAGTTCTTTGTTCCCCCTTACCAACTATTAAAGGTTTTACGTATATAAAAAAAGTAAATTAAAAAATAAGTAAATAAAAAAATTAAAAATGCAAATTATCAAAAATAATAATAAAATAAAATGGGGACAGTAGCATCCGTTCAATCCACCGCCTGGAGGGAAAGGCAGGGGCCTAGATACGCAGGAGCCCCTGCTCTGAGCCGGACTCTGCAGACATCATGTCACCCATAGCACGTGGTAGGGAACCATGGCACGCAGAGGTTGAAATGTGCCTGCCACATTCACCCAGTCCGTAAGTGGCTGCCCCCCTCCCTGACCTGGTCCTCCCCATCTTCTCTCCCTCACTGGGTGGCCCCACCATCCCAGGTGCTCCATTCAAGGACTTGAGGTCATCCCTAACTCCTCCCCAGCCTCACCTCCCATACACACTGCAGCACCAAAGGCCAGCTGTTTTACCTTAATACATAGCTCTCCAGTCTAGCCCTTCCCTCCACCTCGTTGCTACCACTCTGGCCCAACCCCCAGCACATCTCCCCCGGACCCTGCAACAGCCTCCACGTTGGTCTCCGTTGGCCCCAGGCCAGTCAACGCCACTCTGACCAGGACAGCTCCCAGCTGAAGACAGCTCAGTGGCTTTCTGCCGCTCGTATGATAAAGTCATGCAGAGGTCTTCCCAGCATGAAGCACCCACCTGATTCCCCACCCTGCCTCTCTCCACTCTAGAAAGACAGGGTGGCCTTCTCCTGGTTCCCAGGACACCCTCCAATTCCCTCCTTGGTGGAAGCACTCTTTGCACATGCTGTTCCTTTTGCATGGAACATCATTCCTTTTCTTCTCCACCTAGTTTACTCCTAATCGCCCTTCATCTCTCAGGTCTGGTGTCACTTCTCCAAGATCCTTCCCTGACCTTCCTGACTAGGGGACCTCCCCCCATAGCACTCATCACTGTTATGATTTTATGTCTTGTGAGTTATTAACTGACGAAGGTCATCTCCCTCACATGACTTTAAACTCCACAAGGAGTTCCCGTCGTGGCACAGAGGAAACAAATCTGACTAGGAACCATGAGGATGCAGGTTCCATCCCTGGCCTCGCTCAGTGGGTTAAGGATCTGGCGTTGCCGAGAGCTGAGGTGTAGGTCGCAGACGGGCTTGGATCTGGTGTTGCTGTGGCTCTGGCATAGGCCAGCAGCTACAGCTCCGACTGGACCTCTAGCCTGGGAACCTCCACATGCTGCAGGTGTGGCCCTAAAAAGCAAAATAATAATAATAATAAATAAAATAAAATAAAAATAATCTCCACAAGGACAGGAACTGTGACCGTGTTGCTTGCCACTGAAATCCAGAGTCTAACAGTGTCTGACACATAGTCGAACTTAAATATAGGCTGAGTAATTGGATCACTGAATGCAACAACTCAACTCCAAGCCTGCATGAGCCGCTCACTCATCAACTGTTGTGGGGAATTGCATTTGTCTGTTCAGGCTGCCATAACAAAATATCATAGACTGAGAACCTTAAACAACAGAAATGTATTTTCTCATAGTTCTTGAGGCTGGAAGATCAAGATCAAGATCAAGGTGCCGACCAGTTTGGTTTCTGCTGAGACTCCCTCCTCTGCTGGCAGATGCACCTTCTTGGCCTTTTCTCTGTGTACATGAGGACAGAGAGAGCTCTCTGGTGTCTCTTATAAAGATGTCAGTACTGCTGGATTAGGGCCCCACCCTTATGACCTCATGTAACTTTTTTTTTTTTTTAGGGCTACTCCCACGGCATATGGAGGTTCCCAGGCTAAGGGTCAAATTGGAGCCGTAGCCGCCAGCCCACGCCACAGCCACGCCAGATCCAAGCCGTGTCTGTGACCTACACCACAGCTCATGGCAACGCCAGATCCTTAACTGACTGAAACCCACAACCTCATGGTTCCTAATTGGATTCGTTTCTGTTGCGCCACGACAGGAACTCCCCCATTTAACCTTAAGGACCTTTTTAAAAATATTTTTAAAATATTACAGCTGATTTATAGTGTTGTATCAATTTCTGCTGTACAGCAGTGGCCCAGGCATACATATCCATACATTGCTTTTCTCATACTATCTTCCATCCTGTTCTGCGCTAAGAGATTGGACATAGTTCCCTGTGCTGTACAGTAGGACCCCCTTGCTTATTCATTCCACATGTTCACATCTAGTGCTTCTTTTTTAAAGGTCCCATCTCCAAATGCCATCACGTGGGGGGTTGGGGCTGCAACATGTACATTTGGGGGACACAATTCTGTCCATAACATTCTGCCATCTAGCTCCCCCAAATTCACATTCTTCTCATATGCGAAATACATTCACCTCATCCCAACATCTCCAAAAGGCTCAACCCATTCCAGCATCAATTCCAAGTCCAAAGTCTAGCTAAATGTTATCTAAATCAGATACGGGTGAGAGTCAAGGTGTGATTTTTTTTTTTTTTTGTCTTTTTTGTCTTTTTGCCATTTCTTGGGCCGCTTCCTCGGCATATGGAGGTTCCCAGGCTAGGGGTCTAATCGGAGCTGTAACCACCAGCCTACACCACAGCCACAGCAACAAGTGATCCGAGCCGTGTCTGCAACCTACACCACAGCTCATGGCAACGCAGGATCCTTAACCCACTGAGCAAGGCCAGGGAACGAACCCACAACCTCATGGTTCCTAGTCAGATTCGTTAACCACTGAGCCACGATAGGAACTCCTGATTCATCTTGAGCCAAGATTCCTCTCCAGCTGTGAACCTTTGAAACCAGGCAAGCTAGGTACTTCCAACCAAAACGTGAGGGTGGGACAGGCCTAGAACAGACATTCCCATTTCAAACGGGAAAAGGTGGAAAGAAGGAAGGGGTTACAGGTTCCAAGCCAGGCCACAACTAGCCAGGCAAATTCCACTTGATCTTCAGGCTCCAGAGTGATCCTCCTGAGGTCAGGGTCCCACCCCCATGCTCACTGGGGCAGTAGCATCACCCCATGACCCTAGGCAGTGGCCCTGCCCCCGCAGCTCCGCTGGCAGCCTTGCCCCTGCAGCACTGAATGGTGGCCTCCTGGCCCTCTGAAACCGAGGGGGTGGCCCTGCCCTGTGAAACAGCCTTGTCTCCTGGGCCTGCGGTGGGAGTGGTAGCCTCCACGATCCCTCAATCAAATTCATGGTCATTTTTTCCCTTTTCTCGAAGGATAAGCATGTCTGAGGCTGGATACTCTATGGCACTGTCAATTCCAGAAATCTGACAGCCTTCCTTCCTTCCCTTTTCTCTCTCCTTGAGTCCCCGCTGGCAGAGATTCTGCTAGTATAATCCCGCCTCTAGTCCTGGCTTCTGCTGTGATGGCTGACAAAATATGTGGGTAATCCCTTTATGGAGTGATCATCCAGCTGCACCCTTGGTCTTTTTTCCCAATGATGCTTTTGAAACATGGAGAGGCTGAGAATATTCCAAATCTTTGAATTCTGGTTGCATTTTGCTTCCCAGTTCCTTCAATGTATCTCTCTCCGCCCACATTTGACTCTGAGCGGTAAGGAGAAGCCAGTCCACATTTTCAACATTTCGCTTAGCAGTCTCCTCCACTAAATATCCAAGGTTGTCGCACACGAGTTCTGCCTTCCACAAAATACAGGGACACAAGTGAGCCAAGGTCTTTGCTAATTTATAACAAGGATCGCCTTGCCTCCCAGCTTCCAGTAGTGTGTTCCTCCTGAGATCCCACCAGAAGCTGTGTTAGTGTTTATGTTCCAGCCTCGTTCTCTTCATGATGATATATCTACGTCTTTCTCTACAGCTCTCTTTTTCTTTCTAAGTCTTTACCAGAATCATCTTTAATGTTCATATTTCCACCCACAGTCCCTCAGAGCAATCTAGGATTTTTTCAGCAGGCACCTAAAAACTCTTCTAACCTCTACACATTACCCAGTGCAAAAGTCACGTCCATGTTTTAAATGTCTCTTATATGAGAGTTCCCTGGTGGCTTAGTGAGTTAGGATCCAGCATTGTCACTGCTACGACTCAAGTCACCGCTGTGGCTCACCGCTGTGGTGAGAGTTCAGTCTCTGATCTGGGAACTTTCCCATGCTGCAGGTGTGGCCAATAAATAAATAAATAAAGGTTCATTTATAGCAGCACCTGCCTCTAAGTACTCTACTCTGTATTATTCAGCATTCTCCAAAGAAACAAATGAATAGCATATAACTAGAGATCTAGAATTTCTAGATCTACAGATAAGGAAATTTATTATAAGGAATTGGCTAATGCAGTTGTGGAGGCTGTTAAGTCCAAATCTGCAGAGCCGATCAATATTCCAGTTCAAGTCCGAGGGCCGGCAGGTTGCCATAGAAGCAGGAAAAGTCTTCCCTGCTTGAAAGCTGTCAGGCAGGAGAATTCTCTCTTGCTCAGGAGAGGGTTAGCCTTTTGTTCTATTCAACCACCCAGCTGAGCTATTCAGGCCTTCAACTGATTGGATGAGGCCCACCCACATTGTGGAGGTCAATTTACTTTATTGGTCTACCATTTTAAATGCTAATCTCATTCAAAAATCTCATCAGAGAAACAACCAGAACATGTTTGACCAATTATCCGGGCACTCCCGTGGCTTAGTCAAGTTGACATGTAAAATTAGCCATCACAAGAATCACAGCAGAAAATATATGTGATCATGGCTTAAGGAGTATCCAGGACCAGTGTAAGCAAGGGAATAGCCCCAGAGCTGGAGCTGTGATTTGCCTTCCACCCATTTCTCACACATTTATTACAGCCTACTATCTATTGCTCTGAAACAAACTATCCCCAAACTTAGTAGCTCAAAACAGCAACAGTTGGTTCTTTTTCATGATTTTGTGGATCGGGAATTTGGGCAGAGCTCAGCTGGATGGTTCTTCTGCTCCGGGTGATATCAGCTCATGCTACTCACTCAGCTGGGCTAGACTAGAAAGTCCAAGAAGACCTCACTAAGGTATTTGGTGCCTCAGCTCCTCCTCGTGGCCTCACAATCTCCCAGTGCTGCTGTCTTGTCATTCACTTGTCTACCCACACTTCTTTACAGCTTGGTGGCTGTCTTCCTCAAGAGGACAAGCTCCAAGAGGAGAAGCCAGCACTCATCGGATCTAGGCTTGGCATCCAGAGCCAGCACATGCCCAATTCCAAGTGTGGGAGAGGACTATACGAGAGCATAAAGACCAGAACATGTGTGGTTCCCTGGGGACCCCCAATGTAGCAGTCCACCAACTATGGGGGACACCAGTCCTGACTCTTGTCCTCAAGGATCTCACAGTCCAATACGGCATTTCCCAATGTATCAGACCACAGCATCTCTACATCGGTCCTGCAATGCACAAGCCCCAGTGTGAGTTCCAGCCATCTTTGGATAGAACATCTTATGTTGCAAAGATAGATTATCACATAACAATCCACGTGCACACATACTCGTCACTTTCCATACACATATTTTCCAAAATAAATTTTAAAGGAAAATATTGCTACTTTTGCACATCTGTGGGAGAACACAGTTGGCCTTTGAACAACATGGGTTTGAACTGTGCAGATCTATTTACACTCTGGTTTTTTTCCGTGGTAAACACCATAATACAACGCAATCCACGATTGGTTGAATTGCGGATGCAGAACCGCCGAGACAGAGGGATGACTAGAAGTTATACAAAGATTTTCGACTGAGCACGGGTTGGCGCCCCTAACCTCCATGTTGTTCAAGGGTCAAAGGTACTTTATTACATTTCATGACGTGCTCAGAAGACAGTATGAGGAATGCTGGCCTGGCAACTCCTGGTAGGTGGAGTCACCTACCAGGTTGGTGGAATGTAAAGGTTGGTGGGAAAAGGTTTTTTTGACTCCGAGGACCACAGACACGGGTGGCCCATGCTGGATGGGAGACAGCTTCTCCCAGCAGGTTGGAAGTCTCGGTGGGACTATCTGCTCCGCGTCCACAGCCATGACTGATGGGCGGTCAGGGAGCATCCTTCCACACCACTGGAGCTGGGGCTGAGACAACATGTGGCAGTGACCCTAACATGTCATACTGTGTCACCCTGTGCCCTCTCTGCACCTGGCACATGGTTCACACACTGACCACCACCACCTCTGACCGCACTGCAGAATGACTGAGAACGACAGGAGGCAACAACTCTCAAAGGCTTGGAAGTTCCGTCCCAAAGCCCAGTCTATGAAGCACTGCAGAGGCCCCAGCTCCAAGCGGAGTGAGCAGGGTCACTGGCCAGCAGGCCACGGCTGCCCAGAGTGGACCTCATGGATTGTCTGCAGCAGAATCCCCATGGCAACTAGGAGATTCCAGTGCATTAGGCTGGAAGGGGACTTCGGAATCTGCATCATGGGTCCTAGGGGGCTACCTCCTCCCCAAGTTTAGGGCTTATCCATGTGGTTATATTTGAAAAATCCCTATGGGGTGGGGGTAGGGGAGGGACACCAACCCTGGGGTGTGACCCTAGGTGATATCCACCTCAGGCAGGATGCAGGTGGCCAGCAGCTCGAGATGTGAGAAGTTTCACATGCCAAATAGACTTTTTCTTTTCTTTTCTTTCTTTTCTTTTTTTTTTTTTTTTTTTTTTTTTTTTTTTGTCTTTTTGCCTTTTCTAGGGCTGCACCCGAGCCACGTCTGCAACCTACACCACAGCTCACGGCAACACCGGATCCTTAACCCCCTGAGTAAGGCCAGGGATCGAACCTACAACCTCATGGTTCCTAGTCGGGTTCGTTAACCACTGAGCCACAACAGGAACTCCAGACTTTTTATTTTCAGACGCTCGAGATACATACATTTCTCTTTCAACTTCAGAGACCAATTTGCCTCTATAGGTTTCCCTCACAGAACCATCCCCAAAGATTAAATCTGTTTTGAGTTTTTGAAAAAAAGAGGAAATAGGATCCTGGTTCTGGATGGGAGGAGGGGTAAGGAGAAGGGAAGTTCAGAAAGGAGGCAAAAGGCCCAGATTTCTAGAAACTTCCTCATGGTTTCCTCCCTCCTGCATCTTACCCTGTGTCGTCTTACCCCACCAGGCAAAACCCAGGCTGGATACACCCTCCTTTCTGCTCCCCCCGCCACCTCCCTTCCCCTCATTCCAAAGGTGCCTGCAGTCTCCTCAGGACCAGGGCTTCTTGAAATAAGTCAAGAGAGTGATCTCGGGGAGTTCCCGTTGTGGCGCAGTGGTTAACGAATCCGACTAGGAACCATGATGTTGAGGGTTCGATCCCTGGCCTCGCTCAGTGGGTCAAGGATCCGGAGTTGCCGTGAGCTGTGGTGTAGGTCGCAGAAACGGCTCGGATCCCGCGTTGCTGTGGCTCTGGCGTAGGCCGGCGGCTACAGCTCTGATTCGACCCTTGGTCTGGGAACCTCCATGGGTGTGGCCCTAGAAAAAGACCAAAAAGACCAAAAAAAAAAAATTTACACAATGTTATATGCCAGTTATATCTCAAATAGCCTTGAAAAAAGAAAAAAAAAATTTAAAAAGGCATTGATCCACAGTGAGTTCAAGATTAATTCCAGTGTCAAATATTTGGAATGCAGATAATCTGGATTAGCAGCTTAATGCTTTAACAAGCAGTCATCCTGGGGTTAGAGTTGACACTTGTGAGAGGACATTATTTATGAATTCCTCATTATAATGTCCTCGTTCCTGTGACAATATGCTTATCAAGTTGCTTATGGATGTTCACATCGGCATTTGTGTTTGTATTGTGTGAGTCCTTCCACCACTTAAAAAACAAAAATAAAAATAAAAAACCAGGGCTTCCTTCTCACCAGGTTACCAGCTCTGCCTGAGGCCCTCCCCTCAGAACCTTCTCTCCAGACCCGCGCCCCCCCCTCCCCGTGCCTTTTTTTAAATCGTGAAAAATGTTATGTTTAGGAGTAGCCAGCTAGACTCAGTTTTCTTTTTTTCTGACCATACCTGCAGCATACAGAAGTTCCCAGGACAGGGATCAAACCCATGCCCCAGGAGTAACCAGAGCCATGGCAGTGACAACCCCGGATCCTAAATCCACTGAGCCACCAGGGAACTCCCGGACTCAGTTTAGATGATCCCAGTTGTGTTGACAACATCCAAAGCATCATAGTCAGGAGCCTTCTTCTCTCCATCAGGCCTGATCAGGGTGTTGACCTTAGCCATGTCAAGGTCACTGAGCTTCCTCACAGCCGGTTGGAGCTAGTGCTTGTTGGCCTTGACTGCCACAGTGAACATAGGTGTGCTGTTGTCTTCTATCCTCTTCATGGCTGACTCAGTGGTCAGGGGGAACTTGACAATGGCATAAAAGTCAAGGGGTACTTGACAACAAAATAAAGTTCAAGCTTGTTTTTCCCACAGGTGCTCTTCTGAGGATATTTGGGCTGCCCTTGGAAGGTGGGTGACGTTCAGATCGTGTGTGTGTGAGAGAGAGAGACAGACAGACAGACAGACAGACAGACAGACAGAGGACACAGCAGGCAATGCTTAACCCGAGAACTACAAGGCTGGCTCAGGCAGTGCAAGTAGGAGCATCCTTAGGGTCTTCCCAGGGGTCCCACGGGTAGACACAGGCTGTCTACACACTGACACACACCCTCAGGCTGCTCATAATGTTTCTGTCTAATTTCTCCCAGTTTCTGAGCATGAGTGACTCTCGCCTGTGCTCTATTCGAAGTCCCTCTTGCGGGCTTTCCCTCTAGAGCAGGTGCCTTTAACCTAAGGACCATAAACACCCCCCAGCCCAAAGAGGTCTGTAGATAGAATTCAGGAATGCATGACTTTGGATGGGAAAACCCTATATATTTTTCACTAGCCTCTGAGAGTGAGCATTTCCTTCCATTGTGCATGCAGGGAACAATCTATAGCAGTTATTTGCAGAAATTGTGACTTTGTCACCAGTAGAAATCACAGACATTTTGAGATCACATTAGAATTGTGGCCAATCTTTGGAAATATCTACCCATCATCACTTTAAAATGATCGCCACCAAAGCGTCAATAAAGAAGCATGTCTATTACTCATTCATAAAGCTGTTTCCCTTATGTTTTGATATCTGTATTTCTGTACCACTGGTTTCTTTTGCAGTTTTGTGGGTTTGATTTTATATATTTGAAACCTTTACAAGAAAAAATCCATAGGCTTCACCAGATGTCCATTGGGTCCACAGTCTATGAAAGGTCAAATCCTAGAGTCCTCAATCTTAATAGTCCTCAGATTTCTTCCAGTATGAAAACCCCCAGAGCGTCCTTCTCCCCTAGTAATTACTTTTGGTATTTTTCTTGAGAAAAAGCCTTAAGAACCAAAAGCTATTATGTAATGCTTGCCTTTAAACAAATGTGCATTTTATTCATCACAACGCTATCTCTCTTGACTTTTGGAAAATGGAGAGCTCCTGTTGACCAGTTTGGTTTCCAGACCCTGGGCAGTGACCTTGTTCCAACACCCAGGCCCACTGAGCTGGAGCATGTGGGCCTTCAGGCAGAGCCATGGGTCTCCAAGCATGTCACCCTCACTGCTCCTGGCACAAGGCTGGCCCCAGGAAACACTCAACAGGTAGAAGCTGACTTGGGTGGACCTGGGGTAACTGTCCGTGGGTGGAACGTGGCTGAATCCTCCCCACTTCTTCACCAGCCCCCAGTCCCCTAGCCCTGAAATAGAGTTGCAAATAAAAACATAGGATGCTCAGTTAACTCTGAATTTCAGACCAATGTGAATCTTTTTGTTTTTTTTAAGGCCACACCTACGGCCTGTGGAGGGCTAGGGGTCTAATCAGAGCGGCAGCTACTGGCCTACACCTCAGCCACAGCAACACTGGATCTGAGCCACAGCTACAAACTACACTACAACTTGCAGCAACGCCGGATCCTTAACCCACTGAGCAAGGCCAGGGATCAAACCCACATCCTCATAGATACTATGTCAGGTTTTTTAACACGCTGAGCCACAACGAGAACTCTGCAAATCATTTTTTTTATATCTACATTTTTTCATTTTTAAGTGAGAATTGCAACGTTTATTTATTTGTTTGTTTATTTATTTTGCTTTTTAGGGCCGCACCTGTGGCATATGATGGTTCCCAGGCTAGGGGTCAAATTGGAGACACATCTGCCAGCCTATGCCACAGCTCACGGCCACACCAGACCCTTAACCCACTGAGCTAGGCCAGGGATGGAACCCTCACGTTTCCTAAGTGGATTTGTTTCACTGCACCACAACAGGAACTCCTGCAAATCATTTTTAATATAAGCATGTCCCATGCAATATTTGGGATACTGAAAAAAAAAGATGCATTGTTTATTGGGGAAACCCTATCCCCTCCAAGAGTCTGTTCCCAGAAAAGGCCCTGCCCAGACCCAGCTGAAGGTCCAGCCCAGGTTCCCAGCTGAGACTCCTACTTCTGCCTGAGGCCTGGTCCTGGAAATGGACCATTTGGGGAAGGGAGTGAGGCCCAGGAGATGCCTGGCAGCAGCCCACAGCCCTAGCAGTGCACACCTCCACCCTCCTAGTCACTGCTGGTCTCAGGACTCCCCCTCCCCAGTCAGTAAAATGAAAGAACTGGTCCAGGGAAGAGCTCTAAGCTCCCTCTCTGCTCAGAGTTAGATTTAGTAAGTACCATTTACTTTAGGCAAGAAGAATCTTTAACCTCTGCCTGCATGAGAAGGACGTGTCCAAACCCAACATGGCTTCCAAACCCAGCCCTCCCCAGGAAGCGGCCTGTCCCCCTCCATCCCCCTCAGCCCTGGAGCCCCTCACTCAACTGCGGCTCCCACAGATCAAGCCTACAGGGACACCAGGGAAAAGGACCCAAAGACCAGGTACCCACAAAAACACACACGGCAGCAAAACCAAGGAGAGGTGCACAGACATGTGCCTTTAAGTACTGGTGAGTCACCATCAACAATGAATTGATAAAGATATTATATAATATATATATATTTGTGACAACATAGACGGACCTTGGGGGTAACATGCTAAGTGAAATAAGTCATATGGAGAAAGACAAACACCAAATGATTTCACTCCTATGTGGAATCTAAAAACAAACAAAAACCAAAATAAACGAACAAACCCAAATGTAAACTAGCACTTAGATTCAGAGAACAGAGTAGCAGTTACCCCCAGGGAAGGAGTAGGGGGTGGGGAGGACGAAAGGGGTAAAAGGGAGCGACTATATGGTGACAGACGAAGGCTATGAGCACACTGTGTGGTATATCGAGGTAGAAAAACAATGTTGTACACGTGAAACCAGTGTTACAAACCAATGTTACCTCGATAAAAAAATAAATAAATATAAAATTTAAAAACAAAAGAAAGGGGGAGAGAGAGAGGAGAAGGAGAGAGAAAGACAGGTAGAGAGATAGTTAGGTGGAAACAGTGAGGCACAGAAACCCAGAGGGTCAGACACACAGAGAAAGCCTCACGGGCTCATAGGACAGGGAAAAGCTCCCACTTAGCAAACACAACCCAGCACCCTCCCAACACCCAGAGTGCATAACACGGCCGGGCCACACACCCAAACTGAGCACAAATCACACATGCTCCCAAAGCAGCAGGAACACAGCCAATTTCAGCCGCATCCCCAGCCCTCCACATCTGGGACGTCACACTGAACCCCCAATGTCCAAGGCGCTCTGGGGCTAAAGCTTCTCCCAGCCATACCTCCTCCAGATGCTTTTTAAAAAAACGCCCTGAAAGTGCTTTGTTTTTCACACCAGGCTGAAGCAATAGATTACCTAGAAACTGGAATCTGGAAAGACGGTACCCCACGATGGTGATAACAGCAACCACAATTGCCCTTTGTACTGGGCGCCAGCTCTATACCCCAGGCACAGGGCTTTGCACATGGTACTGCATGGAACCCTAGCGACAACCTGTGAGGGAGGAACTGTCATTAGGCTCATTCGCAGATGAGGAAACTGAGGAATTAAACAAACGTCTCGGCAGAGATTCCAGCACTTGGCCCCAGCACTAACTCCAAATGACACCCTTACCCCCACGGCCACAATGGGAGACCTGTGGCCGCAGCACGTGTACACGTGTGCACGCATGCACATGCGCACACCCCACCCCGTAGGAGGAGCTGTGGGGCCGTGTTTTCATCGTGGAAAGTTGTGGAGGGGCTCTGGCTGGCAGAGAGGTTTTATGCTAGTTCTGTCTCCTGCTTGTTCTCCTCGAAGACCAAGCTGTTTCCAGGCAGGCTTGGCCCCTGAGTGAGGCAGGTCTGGGAGCCCCAGGAAGACTTCACTCCGGTCCCCTAACGGGAGCCTCAGGGACCCCCAGGGGTTAAGGGGGCTGGCTCCCCCACAGCCCTCCTCATAGACCCCTGCCCCAGGGGAGTCAGAGCCACAGTGAAAGAGCTCTTCACAGCAGGAGAGGGCTGCTCTGCTCTGAGCGCTGCTCACCCGAGCCACCCAGGGAGGATGCAGAGAAGGGCCTCGAGGCTCCCCTAGGCGACCTGCCTCAGGGACATTCTTAACCCCAGCCAAAGAGGGGGCACCCTTCATAGCCTCCACCTCTGCATTGGGGCCTCACAGCTGTTCCCAGCTAGAGGCTCTTACTGCCCCACCACCACCCACCAGTCAGCCCCCAGGGGACATGGAGGCAGCTTTGATGAAGCCTATCAAAGGGTTCTTGTTCTTCCAGCAGTTTCCTGGGAGGGCAAGTGGAGCCACAATAACCCCCACATCTGTTCAAGGGGCTGAGGGCTGGGACTCCACTCCAGCTGGAAGGCGGCACCCATCCCCATTTCACAGATAGCATAAATGAGGCACCCCCTGCTCCCAAAGGGCTCCCCACACAAGGCCCACTTCCCCAGGAACTCTCTAGGCAGGCGCTGGCTCCTCTTCCTCTGGGTCAGGTTGCCTCCACTTACACAAGACACCACTGGCCCACAAAGGGGTGTGGGAGGCATGTGGGGGGAAGTTGGTGTCTGGTCTGAGACGTCTGCACTGCCTCTTTCCCCTGCATGAGCCACTGCCTCTATTTGGCCATTATTTTAATCCTTAATCTGTGGATTTGTTTAAATCAAAGTTTCTCAACTGTGACAGTCTTGACATTGGGGGCTGGATATTTCTTCGTTGTGGGGGCTGTCCTGGGCCCTGGAACATGTTCAGCACCATCTCTCATGTCTACTAGATGCCAGCGATGCCACCTCCCTCCTGTGACAACCAAAATTATCTCCAGCCAAATGCTCCCTGGGGGCAAAACTGTGTCCAGCTGAGAAGCACTGAGGTAAAGGGATCATGTATGGATGGTGCAGGTATTCCCTCCTGAGGCCTGGAGCTGCTGTCAAGGAGATAGGACAATAAATGTACCCAGGACCCAGCAGTGTGTGCCAGGAGATCCTGGAAAAGACTGAATTTGGGCAAATCATTGAGGCTGGGATCCACCCAGGAAGACTTCCTGGAAGAGGAGGATTGCTATCTGGTCCTTTTATAAACTTTCCAGGAAGGATGCAGTTTGGAAGGAAAGTTTCAAAGACAGTGAGCAGAGCTCAGGGTTGGGAGGTGAGTGGAGACTTTCCAGGGAGGGGGCAGGAGGGTGCTCACAGCTGGCTGGATTTTAATCTGGGGTGTTAAGGCTGCCTTCCTCCAGAGCAAGTCCTGGAGCCAGGAGCCGGAAAGATACCGGGGATGAGTGGGAAGGAAGACAGTGGGGTGGGGGTGGGGGGAGCTCCTGGGGGTGGCAGAGAGGGTTCTTAGGGGGTGGTTGTTCCCTGAATCCCCAGCACCCAGCACAGAATCAGGCTGAGGAAATGCTGAGATGATGAAGCTGTGGCTCATGGGAGACAAGTCCTGACAAGGAGAAGGTGGGCCTGGGCTCTGGAGGGCTGAGAGGACCATCGCCACGTGGCGAGGGTGCTGTTGAGGGGGCCCAGCCTGATTTCTCAGCATCTGCCCACACCTCATGTCTCCCCCATGGTCCCTGCAGAGCAGAGGTGGGGGGAGTGGGAGGTGGCCCTAATCAAGGGGTAGCTGCTAGGCTTGGAGCACACCACCCAGCTTCCTGCCAGGCTACAGATCTTTCTCTCTGGAAGAGATTTCAGCAGGTTCACGAGAGGAAAATGCTGGACCCCTTAGCCTAGGAAGCCCCCTTCTCAGATAGAAACCCTGGCTCCCACCCCTAATCTGGGCTTCCGGAGCCATGGGTGCACATTTACCTCAGACTCAGCTCCCTAAGGGCAGAGGCAACACCTTCCCAGTGGTCACTGAAGGGAAAGAAGCTTGGGGCTGGTGCTGCCCACAGGGAGCTTCTGGGTGACCTGCCAGCAGGGGGCACTGTGGACTCAGGCACAGGACTTGGGCCGCTAGAAGGGTGGAGACTGGACGGGCCTCCCTCACTTCTTGTTTATCGCCTTATAGCCTTCACCCCAGCCAGGCTTGCCTGCTTTGGACCTGGCAAGGTCTCCACCTCCCATCCTGACCCCATTTTCGCCTCTCCTCTGGACGAAGGAGAAGGAATTTTTATGCCCATTATGCAGATGAGGAGACTGAATCATACAGATGCAAAAAAGACCAGAAGGGACAGCCACGTGGCAGAAAGGATAGAGTCTTGGCTTTGGAGCCAGAACGCCTGGGTTTGCCAGCACGCTGGTTCAGCACCTCACTCCCTGTGTGGTTGGGGGCACACTTTGGGGCCTTATTGAGCAAACCACTGCAGTGGCCATAAGGGAGATGAGCGTGGCAGCCCACACTACTCGCAAGCTGAAAACACTTCTGACACTGGCTGTCACAGCCCCATGTGACAGCACTGGGTCCTGGGAGACAAGGAAGCCTAGCCCATGCCCCTATCTAGGTGGCGAGAGCAGGCAGCCAGAAAGGGGATGCACTGAGAGCCCTGAATAAGGGCAGAGGGGGCGAAGGGGCCGCGTTGCTTGTGCCAGAGAGTCTCAGGAGCGGAAGGGCTGAGGTGTCAGCTGCGCTGACTTATCTGCACTTTCTCCCAGGTCTTAGTAATTAATAACAAGAGTGGAAACCATGAGAGCTATTTGCTACCCTCTCATGCTGTGCCAGGCTCTGTGCCAAGCACTTGACTGGCTCAATTACCCATCCTGGGAAGTAGGTAGTGATACTACCCCATTTGATAGACAAGAACACGAATGCTCAGAGAGAAAGTAACTCGTCTGAGGTCCCCTAGCAGGGAAGGGGCAAAACTGGATCCCACGCTTTTGGTGGGCTGGGGGACCGGGTAGAGAGAGGATGAAGGCTGAGGTTATGTCTTGGGGACGCACCACAGGGCAGTTCAAACTCAGCATAGAATGGACAGAGTGGAGCGGGGCGCTGAGGAAGGAGTGACCCACCTAAGACATCCAGTCGGAGGCCTGCCTCCTGGAGGAGGGGGACGCTCTGCAGGCTGACGGGAAGGGAAGGGCTGTCCCAGCAGCCTGAGCGGACGTAAGGAAGCCATTCTAGCCTGGCCGTCTCCAGCAGGCCCGCGGGCTGTTCCCGTCCTGCAGTGCTGCGACATGAGGGCAGAGAGGCAGGCGGGAGCCACCTGGAGGGGCGGGTGCCATCACATCAGCTGTTTGGAGGACGGCCCAGGAGATCCAGTTGGTTCTCCTGGCCTTTCTTAAGAGATGAGGCTCTCAACTATTACAAAAACTGGGGGGCAGGAGGCATGGGGAAGAGGGGATGAAGACTCAAGATACCAGTGTTAGAATCTGCCAGATGAGATGGCTCATCAGATGAGGTGGACAGAAGGCTGTGGTCAAGGATGACTCAGCCTCTGGCTTCAGGGGTGGGGAGTCTTACCACAAACTAAGATCTTAGCACCCAAGAGAAGGAAGGGACTCGTGAGAGAAAGATAGCAGGTTCCGTCTGGGATAAAGGCGTTTGAGGTAAGCGTGTGCTCTGTAAATGTAGGTGAGTTGGGGGCTCAGGGGTAGAGGGGAAAAGAGCTCAAACCACAGCCAAAATCAGGCTACACTCTGAGGAAAGCGGGCAGGGTTGACTAGAATTTGAGCTTAGTCTGCAGCCAAGAAGGGAAGTACTGCAGCAGAACACCCACTAGACTAAGCCTAGGACCCTGGGTTCTCAAACTTGAAAAAGGATCCAGGGGTCTGAGCAGACACAAGCTGAGTCTGCTTCAGCAATGGCACCCTTCATTCTCAAGGTGTGCACATCGCTGAGAGCATTAATAAGAAAATTTGGGGTCAAAAAGGAACCGAAGGAGTTCTGGTTGTGGCTCAGGGGAAATGAAACCGACTAGTATCTGCGAGGATGCAGGTTCGATCCCTAGCCTCGCTCAGTGGGTCAGGAATCCGGTGGTGGTTGCAGACAAGGCTTGAATCCCCAGTTGCTGTGGCTGTGGTGTAGGCCTGCAGCTGCAGCTCCAATTTCACCCCTAGCCTGGGAACTTCCATATGCTGTGAAAGCCGAAGGGGGAAGAAAAAAAAAAAAAAGGAAAAGGAAAAAAGAAAAGGAACCTAAAGGATTCTTAAGAGCAGATGTAGTCAACTGATTTCATGTTCTAAATTGCTGCGGTGTAACCTCTTCTCGGAAACCCTCCCTAACTCCCTTTTCCCTTCTCTCCAGGACCCCAGCCTGAAGGCTGGCTAGTGGTCACTGCCAAGCACTTTCACACAGTTTAACATCCCGAGGGGTCCCCTCATTTGGGGAAGCAGAGACCCAGCAAGACCGGGTGTGTGGGGCTGAGCCCAGGCCTGCTCCTCTAGGCCTCCCTCTGGGCCCACCCCTCCTTACTTGGAACGGCCTTCTAGAACCTTCCAGGATGCCAAGGCAGCAGCTGGGGTTTGGATGCAGGGTGGCCAGGCGGCGAGATTATGTGCAGGGGGTGAGGGCTGGGGGAGAGCCCTGGCCCAGGTACGTTATCTGCTCACAGGATCTTTCCCTCAGCTGCTCGGGTAATAGAAGTGACCTCAGTGGTGGGTTTTTTGGTTTTTTGTTTGTTGTTGTTTTTTTCTTCTTCTTCTTCCTTCTAAGAACAATTCGTTTTGGTCAAATAACTAGAGTAAAAGTGACTGGTGTTAAGAAACCTCCTCTTCCCCCTTCCCTGGCCCGGGGCAGCGACATTTGAGGCGCTGTCTCCTGGGGCCACAGAGGCTGCTCTTGGGGCAGTTCAAAGGGTTGGCTCTTCTCCCCACCCTCCCCACCCACTTCCCTCACCGCCTCCCTGGCAGGCAGGCTCAGGCAGCCTCCCATCACAGACCGGGTCCTGAGCCTCTCTCCTGGCACCTGAGCTTCGCCCCCCTGCTGTCCGTCTCTAAAGGGAGGAACAGCACAGTCTCTGGTCACCCCTGTCACTCACCACTCTGCTGAGCCCATAGCATCCTCCGTGTGCCACTGACCACACTGGATCAGCACTGGAACAGTGACATTGAGGGGAGGAGAGAGGAGGAGAGAGGGAATGCTGGGCTACGGAGGGAAGGGACTGGCTTGGGCTCCCAGGAGGCTACCCCGAGAGCGGGGGGTGGCAGAGGAAGGAGCTGGAGGACGTCTGAGGGAGCTGTATCCCCAGGCAGAGTGGCTGGACAGGAAGGCAGTGCAGTCAGAGGCAGCTAGGCTTGCACAAGATGGAATTGAGGAGCGAAGGCTTGAGCCAGCGGAGGGCTGGACTCGGGGACTGGACCCCAGGGTCTGGACACACTGCCCAGGGGAGCAGCTTGGCCCACATCTGAACAGGAGGGAGGGGACAGGTACGGGGCGGGGGTGGGACAGTGTCTCTCAGACCTGACTCCAGACGGCATTTCCTGGGAGATGAACCCAGGCCCGTGTGCAGCAAGGAACTAAGCCAAGCGCCCGGAGGCTAAAGGCCAAAGAGCTGAGGGTCCTAATTTACCCGCCCTGGTAGCTCCTGGCAAGAGCCCTGCACCGCCTTCTCTTCCAGGATGCGCCAGGCTGCAGGCTGCAGTGCCGAGAAGGAAAGGATGGAGGCGGTGGTGATGTCAACCAGGGAATTAAGTGAGCAGAAGCGCTGATAACATCTCCCAGCAAGGCCCGCTGTGGGCAAGGTGACTCATCGAAGCCGGGCCCCACCACCACAGGCTGATTGTTGTTGTGCCCAGCCTGTGGGGCTGGGGAGGGGGGGGGAGGCCGAGACCGGTCGCTCAGCCAGCCCTCTGCTCAGTGGAGACGTCTCGGAACACAGTGTCCTCCGCCTCCAGAGCTGCCTCAGGAAACAGCCCTCCCTCCCGCTGTCTCGATTATCTTCGTCCACCGCGTTCGGTGTTTGTGGGGTGTGTCAAGGTGGTTTCCCCACCCGCGTCCCGCTGGGCACTCCAGGCACCAGAGATTGCTAACAGCATAACAGTTGCTCCCCCTGGTTGGACCACTGTCTGTGGTGACAACGCCACCGGATGGCAAACTGCTAACCACGACCACGTGGCGTCCTCGTGGAAGGTACAGCCTGTTCCTCCAGCTGCAGGCACCTGCAGAGCTGCCTCCACTCATCCCCGCCGAGGGGCCCACGACTGTCGGGTTCTTCCCCATCCCCTGGGGCGCCAGGTACTGCTGTACGAGTTGAGAACTGTACAACTGGCGGGGGGCGGGGACCACTCACTTTATGGTCTGTGTACCAGACCGCATGGCTGTACGTGGCCTCTTCCCTTTTCTAAATTATTGCTCATTCCCCTCCTCCACCTAGAAGGATCTATTTAGCTTGCCATTAAGAAGTTTGTCTTCACACCAAACTTGCCCCGTAAGCATCAGCTTCATCCTTTACCTACTGACTCCTCTCATTCGGTCATTCATTCATTCCACAAAACACTGCTGAGTGTGTGCCAGGTACCAGTATAAGCAAGGGAACAAGACAGACCCTGCTGGAGTCACGGTGCTCACATTCTAGTCGCAGGGAAGGCGGGAGACAATAAACAAATCACTGGACACATAAAACTGCAAGTGACAGTATAAGTGCCATGAAAGAAAATAAAGCGGGGCCAGGAGATGAGGGTGACAGGGCTCTCCTTCTGCTGGAACTGCCCCGAAAAGCTTCTCTCTGTGGAGGTAGCCTCTGAGCAGAGACCCAGAGGCAGTAAAGGAAGGAGACTTCCCGGCAGAGCCCCTCCTACCAGGCAGGCAGTGCCAAAAGAAAGTTCTCTAATCCTGCCTGGTTCTGCCAGGAGCCTGTGGCATGGCCTGGGGCACTCACTCCCAGTCCTGGGTGTCCATTTCCTCCTTGACAAACAAGAGGGCCGGCTGCTCCAGCTCCCTGAGGGCACCTCCACCATGAATCCACCTGCCCACAGGTGGCGGGAGGAACTCCATGTCGGGGGGCCTGCGTTGGAAGGCCAGCTGGGCCACCTCCAAGCTGTGCAACCTCAGGCAGGTTACTGAACCTCTCTGAGGTGGTCTCCTTATCTGTAAAATGCCTTCCTCTGGGTATTGTGAAGGATTAAATGAGCTTGTGGATGTGTCACCACCTGGTATATAACAGGTGTTTAATAGACTCTAGGGTCACACCTGGGAGAGGTGAGCCCATGGGGTGAGATGAAGAGGTGCTCCTTTCATTCAGGGAGAGGGCAATGCTGACCTAAAGACACAAGGGACCACCAGCCACCCACCTGTGCAGAGACGAGCCGGGGGAGGCTCCAGGCTGGGACCCTGCCTCACAGACCCAGAGCCAGTGGGGTGGGGTGGCGGGGTCCTGCACTTCCCACTGACGTCAGCAGGTGCGGGTGGAGTGGAGCGCTGTGGTGTAGGGCCCTTGAACTGTCACACCATGGCCCTGGCTTTCAACTTCCTCTGGGGCCCAGGGTGTGCTCAGCTCGCCCTCCCTTCCTTCCTCCCTCATTCAGGCCGCTTTGGGGAAGCACCAGCCACCCTCCGGCTCCAGTCACTGTGCTCCCTCTCAGCTCCCAGAGTTCATCCCAGGTCACTGTGCTCCCTCTCAGCTCCCAGAGTTCATCCCAGCCCCCCTCCATCAACAGGTCTTTCCCTCATCCCTGCGGGGACTCCAGCATGGCAGGCGGGACCCACCAGGCCTGGGGTGCAGCCAGTAGCAATACTCAGCCCTGACTGGCTGCCTCGGTGGTGCACTGCTCATCCCTGACCTCCCTGGATGTGGGTGTTTTTATTCCCTTTCTTCTTGAGGAACTGAGGCTCTAGGAAAATAGGAGCTGTGGGCACTGAGGTGGCAGAGTTGACAGGCATTCTTCCTGCAGGAGCCTTGCAAGGCAGAGGGGCCTTGGCAAGGCCAGAAGACAGAGGATGCAGGTGGTGGACCAGTCTGAGGCTGGGATGGGGGCTTAGGGGACTCCCACCCCACAAATGGCTACAGGCCACAGTGTACAGGCCCCTCCCCCCACCTGCTGCTTTAGGACCCCCAGGGGGCCTGGCACTCTGAGTCTCCAGCCAGCTCCCAGGTGGCCTGGAAGCTGCTGGCTCAGTCTGAAAGGCCAGAGCTGAGAGCTGAGCCACAAGCCCCATTGGAAGACATTTCTCAGGTCCTTTCTGGCAGGAAACAGACATCCTTTCCAGCTATCATTTATTGACAACTTTCTTGCAGAGCAGGTGCTGTGCTAAATGCTTTGCATATATAAACCTATGTAATTCTCACAACAGCTCTGTGAGGCAGGACGCTGGGGCACAGCGAGGTTAAGCGACTTGCCTGAGGTCACACAGAACTGGCATTCAAACCAGGATGCCTGGCTCCAGAGGGCACCCTCACCTCTCCTCAAAGTGGAGATCCCTGGAGCAGGGGAGGCCCAGGACCAGGGGTTTGGGTTGGACCTGGCGGGCATTGGGGAGCCATGGCAGGGTTCTGAGCCAGGGATCAGTATGCTCCCAGGACTGGCTGGACAACTGGACCCCACTGAGGGCTGAATACACCACCCCTCCCACAGGGATGTGGTTAGGACAGAAGGCGGCAGAACAAGACTTCCCCCAAAGAAAAGACCTGAGATGAGGTTGGCAGGCCATGTGCTGGGCATGAAGTTGTGAAGGTGGGAGCTCAGGCACAGGGAAGGGAGCCAGCAGCTCCCTGCCCCCAGTGGGTCTGCTACAGATGGGTGCTCGGTTCCTGTGCCTGGGGCCTAAGAGCTGCCAGCCTACGGGGGCCACCCGGTGTCCATCTGTCTGCGTGCACATGTGTGTATTCGCGTGTGTAAGAAGGCAGGGAGAAGGGGCCTTTGCGTGTGCCTGTTTGCAGGGGAACCTGTCCCCCACCCCCACCTGCTGCTGCAGCCACAGAGAACAGGATGCCCTGACTCCAATCTGCACCTCTAAGGCCTTGAAACCACAGCCACCACGTCAAGGGCGAGTGCACAAGGGCTGGCGGGAGGTGGGGCCCTGGGTGCAGGGTCTGCAGGTGTGAGCCAACAGACGTGTGCAAGGCTGCCCTGGGGGTGTGGTTCCAGGGAGGGGGCAGGTGGGGTGGAAGGGAGCTGGTCCTCCCCTGGGAGGGAGCACAGCGTCCATCCCCTCTGACCACAGGTTGCGGGGTCCGACAGCTAGCCCCCATCTGGCCCCTCAGAGGACCAGCCTTTGCTTGTGCAGCTGCTCTCCTCTGGGTGACGGTCCTAACAACACTGTACAAAGGTCTGTAGAGCATCTAAAATGGCCCAGCAGTTCCAGGCACTTGGGAAACATCCACGAGCAAAACAAAGATCCCTGCCCTCGTGGGGTCAATATTCTTGTTGGGGAGACACAGTAGACAGAGCAAGTGAAGTCAGGTATGTCAGTAGGTGGCAGGTGACACAGGGGAAGAGAGGAGATGGAACCACGCTGAGAGCTGTAATGTGCTGGGGGGGGTGAGGGGGAGGGGCTGTGCTGGGGGGGGTGACAAGAGGGGTGTGTGCCCATGTGTACACAGGTCACAGTATTAAACTGGGTGGTCCACGGAGGCCCTACTGAAAAGGTGACATTTCAACAAAAGCTTGGAGAAGGAGCCAAGCAAGGTCTGGAAGAAAACATTCCAGACAGAGGAAATAGCTAGAACAAGGGCCCTGAGGCAGAGGCATGCCTTGCCAGGACTGAGGGAAGGACAACCTGGCCTGCTGGTGGACCGACGTGGCCCCACGCCTTCTGGCATCTGCTCACCTTGCCAAGAGTGAGGGCTGATGCCCCGTGGGTTAAAGAAAATGGACCTTCTGGTACCTACAGCAAAAGCGAAAGGGCTCCCACAGGAACCAGTGTCATGGGAAGTAGGGGACAGAGAGGGACAAAGGGTTTAGACCAGAAGGAGCCTACCATCCCTTGGGGGCCTGAGCTCAGGGAGAAGGCCCTAGACTGGGGGCCTCTAGGGGGAGGGTGGGGGAAGTCTCTGGGGTCCCCAGGCTCCCTGACCAACCTGTGCCTGGGAGCTCACTGAGAGAGTGCAGTGAGGAGCTGCATCCTGCTGCCTGGGGGCCAGCTGGCCACTCGGGGGGCAGGGAGCCTGCCACCACCTGCCTCTGCTGAGGCTGCCAGCTCCTTCTGCATTCAAGCACCCCATGGCGGTTGGGCGGGGGGCATTTGGCCTCAGGAGAGGGAAGCTGATGGCTGATCAGGGGACGGGATGTGTCTACAGCCCCACCCAGCCCTGCAGTTTGTGCGAGATGGCGTTCTAGAAGGCAGATCCCCTCTAAGCCAGCCAGACCACCACCAAAGGATGGGGGTAGCAATGACTGAGAGAGGGGATGGCGGGAGGTTAGGAACTAGAAAAAAGGGAGGAGGCTTGACCTGGGCCTTTTAGGATGAGAGCAAATCTGAATGGGTGGAGAGGAGAAAGGACAAGTCCATGCATTCACACACTGGCACACACAGGTGACACCACACACACACACACACACTCAGTCCCTTAAGCTTCACCACCCTCCCCCAAAATACACAGGTTTTCACAGCCGGAGATATCCACTACACCTCACAGATGCCAAAGTAACACTCAGACACACATGCACTGGGGACATTCACACTCACGTAAGACATGCCAGCACCAGGGCACACACAGAGTCACACACCCTCAGAGACCTAGAGTGGGTCCCCTGGGCACCAGAAGCACATTGACTCCTTAGAAACGGACTTGGGAGAAGATGATGATGTGTCTGCAATGCATAGCAGAACAGAGGCTGGAAAGTAGGGCAGAGGGGGACAGATGGAGATGGGGTGACAGATAGACCCAGAGAAAGGAACGTCGCAGCCACACCCACCTGCAGATGGCACACGCCTACGTACTTGTCACCCTCCCTGCCCGTGAGAGATACCACTCAGCCACCCTATGACGTTGCAAAGTCACTCAGCCTTTTCTCCAAGTTTTTCTTGGATGAAATGAGAATCTGGTAACATCTGCTTTCCAAATTTCAACCGCAAATCGACAGGTAGATCCTGTTTGCTCTGCCTCCCAAAACACTGTTCAGAGTCCAGCCACTTTTCCCTCCTCCAGGGAACCCCCCTGGCCAGGCCACCGTCCACCAGCTTCCCTGCCTCCCCTCTTGCTCCCTGAAGCAGTCTGTGGTCCACTTGCAGCCACTGACCCTCTCCTCCCAACCTACTGGTGTGTTTCCATCTCATCCACCGCATAGAGGAAAATCCTTGCGATGGTCCCAGGGGAGCTGCCCACCCCTCCCTTTTCTCCTTTCTGGCTTCAACTCCAGCCATGCTGGGCCCTGGCTTCCACAAACACCCAGGCCTCCCCTCTCAGAGCCTTTGCACCTGCCGTTCCCTCTGCCTGGAGGGGCCTCAGGACTCTGTCTTCAGAATTTAGTCAAATACATCCTCTCACTGAGGCCTCCCTGGCTGCATCAGCTAACACTGCGGCCCCCAGCTGAGTGCTCTCTACGCCCCCCCCACACACCCCTGCTTTTTTCTTCTTAGCATCTTTCCTCACCAAACATACCACATATTTGATCATATTTTTTTATCTGTCTCTCTTATCAAAGTGTAAATTTCACAAGGCAGGGATTTCTGTTTTATTCTATCCTGTGACCCCTGCTTCCTAAAACAGTACCTGGGTCACAGGACTCAATAAATTGAGTGAGTGAGTGAATGAATGAATGAATGAATGAGATAGCAAATAGGTAAGCATTTGAAAAGCAAGATTAAAGAACAGGAGGGACCAGAGTTCCTGTGTGGCTCAGCAGGTTATGAACCAGACTAGCATCCATGAGGATGCGGGTTCTATCCCTGGCCTCGCTCAGTGGGTTAAGGATCCAGCATTGCCGCAGACAAGGCTCAGATCTGGTGTTTGCTGTGGCTGTGATGCAGGCTGGCAGCTGCAGCTCCTATTCGACCCCTAGTCTGGGAACTTCCATATGCCGCAGGTATGGCTCTAAAAGGAAAAAGAAAAAAGACCAAAAAAAAACAGGAGGGACCACCCCTGAGTGAGCCATCACTGTATTCCAGGAATTGCAACCACAACCCTTTTTTCTCAACCCTGGGAAGTAAATAGAATTGTTCCCATTTTACAGATGAGAAGCCTGAAGACCAGAAAGGTTAAGACATGTGACCTCAAAAATGGTCCCCCATAATTCCTCCCATCTCTGTGTCAAATGCTGCTCTTCTCATCAAGATTCTAGTCTGTTTTCCTGCCCCCTTGACTCCAGGCTGGTCTTGTGACAAGCTTTGACCAAAAGAATGAGGCAAAAGTGATGCTGTGTCAATTTGGGTCTAGGCCTTAAGAAAATTGGCCCCTGGACCAGCTACATAATTTGTAGTGTCTAAAGAAGATGAAAATGTGGGTCCCCCTGTTCAAAAAGCAAGAAAAAATGCCCTTATTGGTACTGATATATAGAGCTCTCTTTTCTTCCAAAGTCTCTCAAGTCTTCATGGTACTTTTTGCTACTTAATGTTGTTCTAAGGAAAAAATTTTAAATATTAGCGTGGGAGTTCCTGTCATGGCTCAGCGGAAACGAATCTGACTAGCATCCATGAGGAGGCAGGTTCGATCCCTAGCCTCACTCAGTGGGTTAAGGATCTGGCATTGCCAGGAGCTGTGGTGTAGGTCACAGATGCGGCTCAGATCCTGCGTTGCTGTGGCTGTGGCTTAGGCCAGCAGCTACAGCTCCAATTCAGCCCCTAGCCTGGGAACCTCCATATGTCACGGGTGCGGCCCTAAAAAGATAAATAAATAAATATTAGTATACCTTTTACTGTTCAACTTTATATTATTCTATGCAGTTTTAAATGCATATAAGAACACCTAACTCCCATATGGGATAACCAAAATCATGCAATTCCGATTTCGTAGCTCAGGCAGGCACGTGTATTTCATTCTTACCAGAAAAGTGGAAACACGGACAGAATATTGCACAAAATGAACTCAACTTTTATTTCTCGTTTTTTCTGCTTTTGCTTTTATTTGCATTTATTTTATGCTGAATATATTCCCAGGCCACTTTTTTTTTTGTTTGTTTTTTCAGTTTCTTCCAGGATATCTTTTTCTTCTGTGCCACCTCCTCTTCTGTTTTAGGAGCAATCTGCTCATTTTCAAGAATGATAATCTCAGGAGTTCCTGTCGCGGCGCAGAAGAAACGAATCCAGCTAGGAACCATGAGGTTGCAGGTTCGATCCATGAGGTTGCAGGTTCGATCCCTGGCCTTCTTCAGGGGGTTAAGGATCTGGTGTTGCCATGAGCTGTGGTGTAGGTTGCAGACGTGGCTCGGATCTGGCATTGCTGTGGCTATGGTGTAGGCCAGCAGCTGTAGCTCTGATTCGACCCCTAGCCTGGGAATCCCCATATGCCACCGCATGCAAAAAAAAAAAAAAAAAGAATGATCATCTCAATGTGGCAGGGTGAACTCACATGGGCTTCATTGGACAGGAGCTCTGCAAGTTTGGCTGCACATCCTGGGGCCTTTGTTCACCCAGATGTGCTCAATTACCCAACAATCTGTATCTAAACCCTTCGGTTCAACAGAACTTCCTGCATTTTCAAGCACATGCATCAAAAACTCAACACTCTCTTTGGGCCACCGGACCCTGTGCCAAACCCCCGCTGTTTGGCTGGCACACACCTACCAGCTCCACCATTGTCAAGACAGAATGACACACACTGTTTCTGGAAAGAGACATCTTTTGGATCCTTGACAGCCTAGGCAGTTTCACGGGAGCCCTTAAAGTGAATGTGAAGATTTGAACCTCTTGATTTGCATGATCTTGTGGAGTTTTTTGAATCAAGTGAAACCATCTTGGAACCATTTTCTGAGACGACTTCAGGCCACTTGTGAAAAGAGCCTCTTTCTCTCTTTTTTTTTTTTTTTTCCACTTTTTAGGGCCACACCCATGGCATATGGAAGTTCCCAGGCCAGGAGTTGAATCTGAACTGCAGCTGCTGGCCTATGCCACAGCCACAGCAATGTGGGATCCGAGCTACATCTGTGACCTCCACCAGAGTTCATGGCAATGCCAGATCCTTAACCCACTGAGCGAGGCCAGGGATTGAATCTGTGTCCTCATGGATTCTAGTCGGGTTCATGACTGCTGAGCTACAACAGGAACACCATCTTCTCCTTTTCCTTTTTTTTTTTTTTTTTTTTTGGTCTTTTTGCCGTTTCTTGGGCCGCTCCCGAAGCATATGGAGGTTCCCAGGCTAGGGGTCTAATCGGAGTTTTAGTCGCCAGCCCACCCCAGAGCCACAGCAACGTGGGATCCGAGCTGCGTCTGCAACCTACACCACAGCTCACGGCAATGCCAGGTCCTTA
Source organism: Sus scrofa (assembly GCF_054392235.1). Classification (NCBI taxonomy): domain Eukaryota; kingdom Metazoa; phylum Chordata; class Mammalia; order Artiodactyla; family Suidae; genus Sus; species Sus scrofa. Next base: position 109,470,356 of record NC_139385.1, on the reverse strand, counting down.
ACCCACTGAACAAGGCCAGGGATGGAGCCTGCAACCTCATGGTTCCTAGTCAGATTCGTTAGCCCCTGAGCCACGACAGGAACTCCAACTTCTCTTGCTATGCACACATTCTACAGACATTCTCTGCCTTCAGTTTACTGATGAGGAAGGAAGGACTGAGAAGAAAAAGAACTATCTCTATGGGAACAGGAAAGCAATGAGCTGGCTGGGCCCAGAGGTAATGCTGACCTCTGCTCACACCTGTGCTCCATTGACCCATCTGACTTCACTTACCAAACACAACACAATGTGGAGAATGAATGAGCTGTCCCACCAAGCCCCACCCAAACTTTAGATCCATGAGCAAATGAACAGTTGCTGGTTTTGAGCCACTGACTTTTGTGGTGGCTTGTTACACAGCAATTGATGACTGATACAAGGGTTGAAATCACTCAGTTAATATGAGACCAGGCTGCGGCTGAACCCACATTGCTCTGCTTCTCAAATTCACATTCCTCTCTGCCCCACCCGGGGTTCCTTAACAAATGTTTCATAGCATTGCTCCCATACTCCTTGGAGAGTTAGCGAGTGAAGGGTTGAGCTGGGAGGGGTGTAGTTTATTTAGCTGCAACAAATCAAAATTATTATTAGAGCTTGGAAGAAGCCACATCTGGACTCGATATGGGGAACAAGAGGTTGGTGGGCGGGTCAGGGCTGAGAACAGGCCCGGCCTCTGTCCAGGGTGAGCCCGGGCCCAGCGGGGTGCTTAGACATCTGTTTTCCATCCTGACTCAGTAAATAAAGCTGCTTTCCTCTGCTGACCCTACAGGAAATGGGAGTCAGAAGTTCGGCTGGCCAGGAGCAGACCTCTCCTCTGATAGGAGGCCTCCCACATGCGTGGACGAGATGCAGAGTGCAGGGCCTCAGACTGCCACACTCTCTCCCCACTGAACCAGCAGAGAAAGGACTTTTCAGTGCCTCCCTTGGTCAAGGAATCCGGTTTTCCCCTTTAACCAATGCTGTTGTTCCAACTGTCGGCATATCACATTAGCACATTGGGTGTACATTCTTTTGAACCCGTGGCTCATACATCGGTAAAGGTCTTTTCAGTGGCCAGAAACAGAGAACTTCTTTCAGGTGGCTTAGACAATAAGGAAAGTGTCTTATCTCAGAGAACAAGAAGTCCAGAGGAACAATAGCTTCAGAAGAGGTTAATCCTGCAGCTCAGCATCATCATGAGTGACCCAGACTTCCTCTTTTCCTTCCCTTCTGCCATTCTCAGCACGTCGCCTCGTCCTTGGCTAGCTTGCCTCACAGTTGCAAGATGGTTGCGCCCACCCCAGACATCACATCACCACACAATGCGCACAGCAGCAAATAAATAAATAAATAAATAAAACCCCAGAAAACATCTCATCATTGTGTCCCATTTTAAGATCAAGGAAAGTTTTTCTCAGAAGCCCCCTATAAACGAATAGGAATCTATTCTTCACTGCTCATTGGCCAGAATTGAGTCGCATCACATGCTTGAATCTATCCCAAGCAAGGGGGGTAATGTCACTATTAATGCCACAGTACTAACCCTGGTCCCAGAAGGATAAGCATGAACACTTAAAAGCAACCTCGGTGGGTGCTGAGAGAAGGGGAGTGGAAGGGCCACGGGGTGGGTAACCAACTGTCTGTATTAGTGCTCATTTGACTGGACCCCGGTAGGGGAAGAGGATGAAAGAATTGGTATTTACAAAGTGAACCAGGCCCCCAGATTCTATTACTCAACTGCATTGCCTCACAAAGTACTTGCAGGGAGAATATTTTACTTAAAGGACTCATTGGAAATATGTAAAAACTCAGGGACTGAGGCAGAGACTTTGTTCCCTCATCTGAGCATCTGTTTAGGTTCTTAAGAGCATCAGCATAGCAGTTAGACCCAGGTTTGAATTTTGGTCTCTGATTTTCTGATTTTGTACAAGCTGTTTCACTTCTCTGTATCACCCTTTCTTTACATGTAAGATGAGGATAACAATACCCATCCCCAAACTGTTTTATTAACCAGTACACTGCCTGGTGTATAACAAAGCGTCAAGCAATATTTGAGGCAGATGGAACCACATCACCCAGATTGGTTCGTGTTACAAAGCGCTCTTTCTCCCCCCAGCCCCCAGCTGCCTTGAGTTCATCTCCCTCCTTCCCGCCTCATCCTCAAGCTCCAGGATCTCTTCTCTCACATCCCTCCTACTCCTCACTTCCTGTCTGGGATACACCGCCTAGCACCTAGGCAGGATATCCCATCCAGATTCCAGATAAGGAAACTAGATTCCTTCGCAGCTGCCCACCCCACAGAAGCACTACTCACCAAGTCCAGACACGTCCACTTCAGGATCCAGCTCCTCTCCATTCCCACAGTGGTGACTTCTCTGTATTAACACTGCTTGGTCGCAAGTGACAGAATGCTCAGACTCCTCAGGCTGGCTCAGGAACCAAGGAGCACCAGACTGCAGCCAGAACCCCAGCCCAAATTACACCTCAGGCTCCACTATCCCTGAAAATTCCTCCTTCTGCTGCCACCGGACCACTCTGTCAGATACATCCCATCTCTGCTCATTTGTATCACCTGCTTCGGAAGCAGAGTTACCGAGTGGCTGCATCTGATTGGCTGAGCAGGTCACATGACCGCACTGCAGCCGCAAAGGAGGCTGGGAAAGTGAGGTCTGGTTTTTAGGGTAGGAAGAGGGCTCCACCTCCCTGGCAGACCAACAAGGTAGGAGATGCTCCAAATACATGCTGGAGATCCATGAAAAGTATAAAGGTTGTCTCTGCAGGGTGAGAGACCATTTGCTCCCTGATCTGCAGAGTCTGTGGCTGCCTGTCTCATCCTCCTGCTCCCAGCATTAGGAAAATGCCTCTCCAATAGGCTTCAGGAAGGTCTATGGTGAACTGACTCACCTGGAATCAGACAACACTGGCACTGGGGAACCACACCGGGGGATCCCTGCAAGAGAAATTTGAAGACTAACATAGGATCGCCCACTTTTTATTTTGCCAAGAATTTCTCTTTCTCTCTCTCTCTTTTTTGTTTTTGTTTTTGTTTTTTGTTTTTCAGGGCCACACCTGTGGCATATGGAGATTCCCAGGCTAGGGGTTGAATCAGAGCTGTAGCTACTGGTCTATACCACAGCCACAAACGCCAGATCCAAACTGCGTCTGCAACCTACACTGCAGCTCATGGCAACACCAGATCCTTGACCCACTGAGAGAGGCCAGAGCTCAAACCTGCGTCCTCATGGATGCCAGACAGATTTGTTTCTGCTGAGCCATGATAGGAACTCCTTTTTTTTTTCCCCCGCCAAGAATTTCAAAAGCAAATAACAAATAAACCACGTTCTACTCTCACCATCATTTCATAAAAGAGGGGCCATCTTAAACACCAAAAAGACAAACAAAAAAACAGGACAAGGAAGAATTTTACAATAAGCACAATCCTTACAATTAAATACATATTAGCTATAAGAAAAACTCCATATATCCGGATTTTTCTGCTGTCACTGGAAACCTATGTAAAGGTCCTGACAGAGTGACTTTGAACTGGACTGGGAGCGACATAATGTTATTGTATCAATGCTAAGTTTCCTGATTTTGTTAACAGCAGGGGTTGTGTAAGTCTTACAAGGTAAGAGAATGTCCTTATTCTTAGGAAATACACCCTGAAACATTTAGAGGTAAAAGGGCACCTGTCTCAACTTTCAAATAGTTTGGAAGAAAATTATACATACATACACAGAGAAAGAGAATGTAAACAGGACAATATGTAAATAATTGCTAAATCTGAATAAAAACTGTACCAGAATCTTTGTACTATTCTTGCCACTTCTTTTGTAATTTTTTTTTCTTTTTTTTTTTTTTTTGTCTCTTTAGGGCCACACCCGAAGCATATGAAAGTTCCCAGGCTAGGGGTCAAATTGGAGCTGGAGCTGCCGGCCTGCACCACAGCCACAGCAACACAGGAACCAAACCGCGTCTGTGACCTACACCACAACTCATGGAAATGCCAGATCCCTAACCCACGGAGTGAGGCCAGGGATCAAACCCGCAACCCCATGGTTCCTAGTCGGATTCACCTCCGCTGCACCAGCACGGGAACTCCAGGAATTCTCTTTGTAAATTTGATATTGTATAGAATTAAAAGTTACCCCCCATGCCCCTCAACCCCACCAAAGATTAGCAGTGAGTTGGCAGTGATTTTCAAGTACTGAATCTCCCTTGGTATATCACCTACCTGGGTACTGTTTGAAACTTTCATGAACATATGCGATGGTTTGTTTTGTTTTTATTTTTCCGCCCCACCTGCAGCATGCAGAAGTCCCGGAGCCAGGGATGCAACCTGAAGTCCAGCAGTGACCCTAGCCACAGCAGTGACAATGCCAGATCCTTAACCTGCTGAGCTACCAGGAAACTCTAGAAATATGTGATGTTCAAAATCAGAAAGAATAAAACAAAAATTATAGAAATTAGAAAAAGAAAAGGCCATGATAGGCTCAGCCTAATACTCACGGACCTGGCCTAAGTGCCCGTGCTACAGAGGAGGAAGCCGAGGCCCAGGCAGGGCTGTAGCTTACTCAGTAGCACACAGCAGTTATCCTCAGAGTTAGGACTCAACCAGGGCTCCTGTTCCCCACACAATTTCCTTCCATTCCAGGATGCTGCCCCCTGAACTGAGTTGAGGGCCCAAGGTCATGGAGGGCCCGGCAGAACTGGGCAGGCTGGGGGCATTTGTCCCCTCCAAGAATGCCACAGCCTGAAAGGATGCCTTCCTTTAAGATTGCATCCCCATAAAGTCCTGTCAAGCCAAGGAAAATCATCAAGAATTGCTCCCAGAGTTCCCATCGTGGCGCAGTGGTTAACGAATCCGACTAGGAACCACGAGGTTGCAGGTTCGATCCCTGGCCTTGCTCAGTGGGTTAAGGATCCGGCGTTGCCATGAGCTGTGGTGTAGGCTGCAGACGCGGCTCGGATCCCGCGTTGCTGTGGCTCTGGCGTAGGCTGGCAGCTACAGCTCCGATTTGACCCCTAGCCTGGGAACCTCCATATGCCGCAGGAGCGGCCCAAAAAATGGCAAAGACAAAAAAAAAAAGAATTGCTCCCTTACTATATATAATTTAGATAAGTAACAATGATTTACCATGTAGCACAAGGAGCTATATTCAATATCTTATAATAACTATAATGAGAAATAATCTGAAAAAAAATATAGATATAACTGAATCACTTTGCTAAACATCTGAAATGAACACAATATTGTAAATCAGCTATATGTCAATACTTTAAAAAAAAATTGCTCCTTACACATTTATTTATTTCTGAGATGGGAAAAGTGAAACCCAGAGAGGTTCTAAGACTTGCCCAAGATCATACCACAAGTCCCAAACTCTGTAGTCAGGGAACAGAGTAATTGGTCAGCTTTGGCTGAGTTACCTCAAGCCCAAACCAAAAAGGAACAAAGGAAGTGGCCTTAGGAACGAGAAATGGAAAGCGAGCGGGAGGCCTGCGAGGTCTGGATAGTGAGAGTCCCTTCCCAGACCCCTCTCACTCTTGATATGGCTTCAGTTCCCCTAAGCTTGAAAGAAGAAACTGGAGTTCCCATTGTGGCGCAGCGGAAATGAATCCAACTAGGAACCTGAACCTTCGGGTTCGATCCCTGGCCTCGATCTGTGGGTTAAGGATCCAGCATTGCCATGAGCTGTGGTGTAGGTTGCAGATGCGGCTTGGATCACATGTTGCTGTGGCTGTGGCGCAGGCTGGCGGCAACAGCTCCAATTAGAACCCTAGCCTGGGAACCTCCATATGCCACGGGTGCGGCCCTAAAAAGACCAAAAAAAGAAAAAGAAGAAGAAGAAACTGCTTTGCAGGTGCACCAACTCCCACAGCTTCAGGAGGCATCACTTACATGCCAGTTTATGAAAATGGCACCTCTTGGAGTTGTGCAGGAGACACACGGCACAGCTGTCCATGGCAGCCCTGATGGAGTCATTTGTTGTTGTTGTTCAGTGGTGGGGAGGTGTTTAGGGAAGGGACAAGAGTGACTAACATTGCAGCCTGGATTAACCAGTGACTGATTCCATCCATTCAGTCAACCACTATTTATTGCCACAGATTATATGCCAGGCATCATGCTAGGGGCTGGGACTTTCCAGGCTAGAAATAGAATGTACACCCTAGGGAGGAGCCGGGGGTAGGGCAGGGATGGAGGGGCAGGCCTCCCAGGACACAACCCCACCAAGCATTCCCCACCACTCCTTCCCGCCCCCTCCCAGCCTTCTCCATCCTTCAGGCCCTCCTGGAGGAAGCCTCCAGAATCCTCCCCTCCCCTCCTCCCACAGTCAGCTGGACCATTGAGCTTTCTGTATTTTCTGTGATCTCCTTTAGCAAGTGGCAAGAACACCTTGCAGCAATTCCCTCCTCCATGTGGCACGTAGGGTTCCTTCATGCATGCATGCATGCATTCATCCATTTTGCTTCTTTTATTCCACAGGCAAATTTTATTCCACAGGTTAATTTATCTATTAACTAGATGTTAGATTTTTTTTTCATGAAAAAAGAGATAGGTACTGATGGCTGATAAGCAATAAACACAGCAAAAGCAAGAAATATTTCTTTTTTTTTTTTTTTTTTTTGTCTTTTGTCTTTTGTTGTTGTTGTTGTTGTTGTTGCTATTTCTTGGGCCGCTCCCATGGCATATGGAGGTTCCCAGGCTAGGGGTCGAATCGGAGCTGTAGCCACCGGCCTACGCCAGAGCCACAGCAACGCAGGATCCGAGCCGCATCTGCGACCTACACCACAGCTCACGGCAACGCCGGATCGTTAACCCACTGAGCAAGGGCAGGGACCGAACCCGCAACCTCATGGTTCCTAGTCAGATTTGTTAACCACTGCGCCATAATGGGAACTCCGAAATATTTCTCCTCCATCCTCCCAGTGTCCCTCCTCTCAGGGACAACTGTTCTTCCCAGTTTCTAAGTCTCCTTCCAATTCTTTCCAGGCATTTCCTAGTATATAAATATAAATACATGTCTGTACATGTATATTGTTTTCTTTTCTTTTTTTTTTTTTTTGGCTTTTTCAGGACTGCACTTGTGGCATATGGGGATTCCCAGGCTAGGGGTCCAATCGGAGCTGGAGCTGCTGGCCTACACCACAGCCACAGCAACATGGGATCCGAGCCATGTCTGCAACCTACACCACAGCTCACAGCAACGCCGGATCCTTAACCCACTGAGTGAGGCCAGGGATTGAACCCACAACCTCATGGTTCCTAGTCAGATTCGTTGACTACTGCGCCACAACGGGAACTCCTGTTTTCTTTTTTTTTTAACCAAGGAAAGAATACATTATGCATTCTTCTTTTTTTTTTTTAATGCATTACACATTGTTCTGCACCTCAATTTTTTTTCACTCAACACTGTATCAAGGCATTTGTTCCAGATCATCACACTCTTCCACTGCTCTGTACTAGTCCAGTGCAAGCAGGTCCCACCATTCATGTCAGTCCTAACTTGTCGACATCTCGTCTGTTCTCAGTTGTCTGTGGCCATGAAAGTTTCTCTCTATGGATCTTTATACATTTACAGGGGCCTAGATTCCTTGAAGAGTAATTTCTGAGGCAAAGGGAATATGTGCTTTGCATTTTGATAGATATCAGCCAATAGTCCTCTAAAAAATTTTACCAGGTTGGACCAAAAGCCACTTTTAGGTCTTTGCCCATCTAAAGGATAAAAAATAGTATCTCACTGTAATTTACGTTTTTAATTATGAGAGATGTTAGCATCTTTTTCCTGTTTCCAAATCACTGTATTTCTTTTTCCCTTACCTCTCTTCAACAGTGTTTAAGGCGCCCTTGTACAGCCACATAGGCAAAGTATCTGGGACCTGCGGAATTTTCAAGAGCCTGTAAAAAAAGTTTGAGACCTGGGGTGGGGGTGGGGGATGTATTGACTTGCAAATATTTTTAAAAGACCAAAAAGCTGAACCCAAAATGGTATAATGTAATCTCAACCAAACATAATCTTACGGCAAGCTCATTAACTGGAAACTGGAATTCATGAACATTTCATTACATTTTAAAGCAATCTGTTGGTTTAGATGTTCTCATTTCAAAAAAATCCCAAGAATGCATGATGCTTTTCAAGAAATTCAAGTCCATTTTCATTTAAACGCATTAACTGTAGTTGAATAATTTCACAATCATAATTAATTGAAAACGCTTTTTAAAAATTTACCATAACGTGGGAGTTCCCTGGTGACTGGTTCAGTGGTTAAAGGATCCAGCGTTGTCACTGCTGTGGTCAGGTCACTGCTGAGGGGCAGATTCAATCCCTGGCCTGCCCTGGAACTTCCGCATGCCGCAGGTGCAGCCAAAAAAAATAAAGAATCATAAAATGACATTCAATGTGGAATTAGAGTGCATTTTAATATGTTTCATGTGATTTGGACGGGGCCTCCCAAATTAAGTGCATCAAGGGCCAAAAGTGGTTTTATTTAAAAGGCCTGTAAACCTCCGAACCAGACAGACAAGGTCTCAGTCTCAGGAAATTTCTAATCAAAGAACACGCTGACCTTCTCAGCAAAAGTAGGAACGAGTAAAGTGGATCAGATCTGAGTCTGGAGCTCGCTGAGGACCCCTGGCTTCTCTCCCAACCCCCTGACTAAAAACTGAGAGTTTTTACAGAGAAAAAACTCTCTCCTGTGTCACACCCATCCCCAGCCTGGTGACTCAGCGCTGGACATGGGGATTTTGGAAAGCTCAGTGGGGTGATGGAGCGGGGAAAGACGGGGTAGAGGTGATGCTCTCTCTGCTCTCAGGACCAGCCTGGGGTGGGGGTAGGGAGCAGCAGGACAGACATAGGGAGGGAAAGAGACAAATTGTCCCCAGATGACATTTTGAGACAGCAGAACAAAATGCGTTTGGCTCTTCCCTACCCTCTCCCTCTTTTAAAGAGAGATAGGACTCAGCCCTTGAAAGGGACCATCTGGGCGTCTAAGTCACAGGTGCGAAGGTTTTAGGACTGGGAGGTGAGCAATTCAGCACCTCCCCCCTCCTCCCCGTCTGCCTCCCCTCCCCATCCAGCGGAGGAAAGGCAGGGAGGACCTGGGGGAAGCCGCGCTGGAATCTCCTGCGTGCCCGCGCGTGCCCACTCCCCTAGTACTGTCTCTATTCCCAGCCACTGGGGTGGGAATTGGCACAATGACACGCCATAAAGTCCAATCTATCGAACCCAATTGAATTGAAAGGCACGGTGGAGTCAGATGAGGGGTCTGATTTCCTCCCCCTCATGTTTGTTCTCAGCCCGCTGTGTGGCCTTGAGCAACGGCTGCCGCCTCTGAGCTGTTTCCGCATTTGTACAGAGAGCGCCAGAAAACTTGGTCTGCGGGGACATTATGCAGACCCAGTGAACTGAAATCGGCAAGGCATTTAGCTCTGGGCCGGGCCTTTTTAATTCTTACCCTTTGGCTGCAGTGGCGGGAAAGCAAATGTTTGCCAGGTAGGGGGAGGTGGGTGGAGCTGATGGTGGCCCCTCGCCAGCCAGAGAGGACTTTGAGCTTGCCCCGGAGTGCCAGGAGGGAGCCACTGAAGGTTCTGCAGCGAGGGAGGGGGCCAGATCCCGGGAGGGGCCGGGATCCTCGGCCCTCACCCAGATCCAAAACCCCGCCTCTGGTGTTCTCTCTTCCTCCAATGCACCCCCTCCCACAGCCCAGGGCCACAGCTCTGCTCCCACCAAGACCGAGTCTGGGAGAACAGCAGAGTGAGCCCCAGGACAAAGCCTAACTAAGGCTATGCCTGAGCCCGGGCTTGAACCCCTACTCTGAGCCCCCCTCACTGGGTGTTTTGGATTCCTCTGGGCCTCAGCCTTCTCCCTGCAAAGTGGGGCGACAACAGCGACCTCACGGGGTGGTGGGGATGGTTAGTTGAGATAATATGTAAAAGCACCTGGCGGCATGCCTGCTGTACAGGTGGAGTTCAGTGTACGGTGCCATTAACTGAGAAAGCGGACAGGGGATCCAAAGGGAGAGAATGAGGATCAGAGACGGGGAAGAATGACACACGGGCCCTTTGCCTCTCTGGATGGTCCACCTGCAGCCAAGGAAAAAGCCCTTTGGGAGGAGGGGGTGATTGGGGGGGCAGCTATTGGGTAAGAGAGGAGGTCATCCCTGGCCCGCTTCCCTCCTCTACTTCTACCTCCCGCCCAGCTTGGTCACCCAGTTTAGGGTGACAGGGCTGGGCATGGTGGACCAGCAGCAATCCTCCAGATTCCAGAACTGGGCCTCCTGCAAAAGGTGGGTGAGGGTGTAAGGTGCTTCCAGGTGATAAGAGAGCTGCAGGTGTCGGGCCATGGGAGCTGGGATTCCCCATCCATCACCCATCAGGGCCCCAAGCCCAGCCCACCAGGCTTAACTGGAAGCCCGAGGCTGCTCCATTTGCAGTGTGGGTCTGCGTGCGAGAAAGCTGGTAACACTGGCTGAGACCGGTTCACTCTCACCCACAGGCCAGCTGGGCCCTCCCCAGTGGCTGGGCACCTGAGCAGGTGTGTGTGTGGGGGGGCCTACAAGCTGTCACTTCTAAATATAGAGCCTGGCAGCCTGGGAGTCAGCCAGGTGCGGCTGCCACATGGCCCCCCAAACTGGCTGATACGCATGTGCCCGCCAGTTCTGGGCCTGCACAGACACACATCAAAACTGCCTCGCACAGACCCCCAGGGACCCACGGATACCCCCAAAGACACACACTCAGCTTGGCATGTACACGTCCCTGTCCTTGTTGAGGCCCCTTATCCACACACACCCTCTCCCCACACTCATACTCTGCAACGCTCACTGACACCGACCGGGCAGCCCCTGCTTGAACAACAGCCTCCTGAGGGCGGCATCCCCCGTTCTTGTCCACTGCTGTCTCCTCTGCCTGTAACCGTGTCCAGCACATACCAGGTGCCCAGAAACGTTTGCTCTCTGAATGAATGCACACACACACTCACACACACACACATTCTGTAATAATTACCCCCACTCTCACCTGATCCCTGCCCCCCTGTGCTGGGTCTACTAGGCCCTACCAAGGACAAGACCAGAAGGCCTGTCCTCCTCTGGCCTGGCCAATCCCCCATAGCCAGAGTCCAAGCCAGGCTGAGGACCTGAGCGGGAGGGTGGAGAGGGCAGCCCAGGGAAAGAAGTAGCTTCGAACCCCTATTTAGGAGGATGTGGGAATCATTGTTTGCTACAGGACAAACCTCCCTGGAGGAGCCACCGCACCACGCTGGAGTTCTGGGTTGGGCCACATCCCCAGAAATCCACCAGGGGAGGGGAACACGTGACCCCTATAAGGCCCTCCCCAGCCCCCTCCTCTGAAGGAGTGCCCCATTTTAGGTGATACCACCCCATCTAGGAGCCCTCAGCTCTGCCCCCATAGTGCTTGGGCTGGGCTTCCCACAGCCTGCACATGGATGTAACAGAGTGACACTTCAGGGGGAGTTCCCATTGTAGCTCCGTAGGTTAAGAACCTGATTAATATCCATGAGGGTACAGGTTCAATCCCCAGCCTCGCTCAGTTCACAGATGTGGCTTGGATCCGGTGTTACTCTGGCTGTGGCTGGCAGGTGCAGCTCCGATTCAACCCCTAGGCTGGAAACTTCCATATGCTAAGGTGTGCCCTAAAAAGAAAAAAAAAAAAAAAGGAAAAAAATAAAAAAGAGTGATGCCTGGGGACACAGGAGCAGAGGGGGGTGGTGGTCAGGGAGGACTCCCTGGAGGAGAGGAGCCTTGTACAGTGAGAGACAGGAGGGCCTTCTGGGAAGATGGCTGGAAGAGGCATCTGAGCATCTCTGACTCCAGGACTGCTGAGGGAGCACCGTGACTGTGCTGGGACCTCACAATTCCCATGAGATGAAGCGGAGGCTGATTGGGCAGGCTGAGCACCAGGGATGAGGAGGGGATGCTGTGACCCCAGAGCGACTGAAGGTCGGGTGAGATTTATAGTCAGAGCCTGCATCAGTAGACTGGAGAAGAAGGTGACTGAGGGGGGCAAGCTGATAAAGGAGAGGACTAGGGACAGCACTAAGGACAGATGAGTGGCCAATGGATGGACATATGCATAGACTAGCAGATGGATTGAAAGACACAGGAGCATGAATAGACAAATGGAAAGACAGAAGTGGGTGGCTGGCCACTGGGGTCACTCTCTGAAGCCCCACAAGAGCCTGAAGACCCAGCTACTTCCCCTGCAGACCACTCCCACCCCAGCTCCATTCCCTGTCTCCTTTCCCAGACCAGGTTCCCAGGGAGGCAGACACCTGCTTGGCCTGATGCCCAGAGATGCACTTTCCAGCCAAGTACAAGCCCAGATATGGAGTCACCTCCTGGTGTTCTTACCTGTGCAGGTGTGCATAGGATGGGGTGGGGTCAGCGCCATATCTATGGGCTAATACCTCCAAAAATAGCCTCCCAGCAACTGGGGAGTACCCCAATCATGGCTCACGTGCGCGCACACACACACACACACACACACACACACACAGCCGCTGGCAGAATCAACCCCATAGACACTTGATGCACACACAGGTGCATTCACTGACACACTGGCACCCAAACACCAGTCCCCCAAACACCACAACTACCAAACTGCATAGCAACAGAATGAGCCAACCACATGGTCTACAATGTATGGGGCCACCTGGCCCCTCAGATACACCCCAACACCATGCTGTCATTAATCTACAAATGTGCATTGAACAGCTTCTGGACCCAACCCTATGGGATTTCGGAGCACCTTCAATAGCTCTTCCCAGAGAAAGCTGGACCCACAGGGTCCTTCATGCTTCACCCTCCAACCCTGCCTCCTACCCTAGCACCTCACATTTGCCCTCCATCCAGCAACATCTGACACCTTAGGGGGGTTCTCTCCTTTTCATATGCTTGGATCCACATTATTCCTGCAACTAGGAACCCTTTCCCCATTTCACTCCTGAACCCCACATACCAGACCTATCATTCAAGACAGATCTCTGCATACCTAAAGTTTAACAGTGGGACACACAACAGGGCCTAAATGTTTGTTGACTGACTGACCAACTTACCAGCTGGGTGAAATCATTAGGAATATAAATCAGCTAAGAATAGTGCATAATTAAAGTTCCCATCATGGCTCGGTGGTTAACAAACCCGACTAGTAGCCATGAAGACGCGGGTTCAATCCCTGGCCTTGCTCAGTGGGTTAAGGATCCTACATTGCTGTGAGCTGTGGTGTAGCTCACAGACATGGCTCGGATCCCTAGTAGTTGTGGCTGTGGTGCAGGCCGGCAGCTGTAGCTCCAATTCGACCCCTTAGCCTGGGAACTTCCATATGCTGCAGGTATGGTGCTAAAAAGACAAAAAAAAAAAAAAAAAATAGTGCCTAATAGGCTGGTGCGGACTAGCTGCTGTGGAATTCTAATCAGAGCAGGGGAGCAACTCTGGGCTGGGGGCTTTGAACCCCACAAGCACACATTTGTCTCAGCCATCCCCATAGAGGGAGGGAGCCCTGCACCCTTGAGCTTCCACTTGCCATAGAAAAGATGCACAACTGACCAGTCAGCCAGGCCCAGCCCTCCAACAAGGGCAAGGGAGATTATCAGGCCACAGAAGGAGACCTCAAGCTAAAGCCAGGGTCTCCTAACCCCCTGTTCCCTCCACCTACCAACACCTTGGGAAACCCAGGCACTTTTCTAGGGTTTTATTTAGGGCTGGACATTCCCAGGGCAGACCCTCTGCCAACTCAGCAGGTCTGGGGACTTGGGATGTGCTAACGCTGGCAGCCCTTCCACGCCCCATTTGGGCTCCGTTGGCCAGATCTCACCCTGGCCTGGGCCTGGGCTGGCACTGATTGATTGATTGACATGGAGTTTCATTCCTTTAAGAAGGGCCAGTCACACCCGGACAGGGTTCACCGAGTCAGGCTCTTTTCTCAGCACTTTATTTGTAATCCCCGCAGGGACCCTACAAGGTAGATAACTATTCTGATGCCCACTTCACAGGGGTGGAAACCAAGGCACAGAGATAGAGGAACCAATATACTAAAATCACAGCAGCCAGGAGTGGCTTGAGGAATCCGGATTCAAACCCAGACTGGTTCCACACTTTTAACCACTATACCATACTATGTCTCTTTTTATAGTTTTTTTTTTTTTTAAAGTAAACATGAGATTACTTGGTCCTGGTTGCCTTTGGCACCAGAGGCATGGACATGTGACATTACAGGTCATTCCCAGCCCTGCCTCTCTCTCTCTCTGGCGCACACACACACACACACACACACACACACACAGTCTGCCTCATCCTGGTGCTGCCAGGCACATCGGTGACCTCCTGGTTCCTCCACAGCCAGGCATCAGGCCTGTGGGAACACAGTGCTCTCGTATTTGGATCCAAGTCTATTCTGGAACATACCACCCTATGCCTCTCCCCTCGGCTGCCACCCTAGTTCCGCCCCTGGGGCCAGCATTCCTGGAAAGCTCCAAGACAGCTTCTTTCAGGGGAGATTTTCCATGGGGCCTGTGCAGCCAGAATTGGCATAAGCTGAGGAGGGTCCTACCCACAGTCCCTGTCTTGGGGCCAGGAAGCTTGGAGCATCCCTGGGGTATCGGGGCCGTTCCTCTTCTCCATGGCAGAGGCCTTGGCAGATGGGACACTCGCAGCTCCTTCCCCATCCTGGTGTGTCCTCTTGGCCTCAGAGGAGTTCGGGTCTCCAGCACTCTTGTCTCAGCTCTGCTCAGTCCCACCCCATGACCAGGGAGTGTGTTCCTGCGGGGCCCAGCCCTGTGCTGGGTGCTGTGGACCTGCCCCTGGAGGCTCGCCGCTCTGCACGGACAGACGAGCAGCCTGCCCGTGAGCTGCCAGCAACACAGCGCTGCAGCAAATCCCCAAAGACCTTCCTGGACCTGGGCTCAGGCACCAGGACCTCGTCCTCCTGCTCAGGGACCCCAAGAGCTCGTCCTATCCTGCGTGGTGACCCCTGGCCCCAGCCCTGGCTGTTGTTTCGGTGGCAGGAAAGCCTCTCGCCCGAAGCTCAATGTCCTGCCTGCCGCTCAGCGGATGACTAACCTGCCCCTCCTCAGCCTGGCACTTCCAGCCCCTCCTTCTGGCTCCGCCTGAGTCAGAGGCCCGTCAGCTTCTGATGCCCCTGAGGCCCAGCAGATTTGGGTGGGAAGGCTGTGTCCTATGCCAGGGCCTGAGGAGACGGGCCAGGCCCTCACTCCTCACTGGCCTGACCTTTTAGCAGGAACTTCTAAGCATTCTTTGATCTCGAAATGCCACATGTGCGTACACACACACACACACACACACACACACACACACACGCACCCCCATTCACATTCAGCCACACTCTTACTAGAGATGAAATAGTGCAGGTGCCAGGCTGAACCAGAACAGTCTTGTGGGGTGTGGCCTCCTGGCCTCTTCTGCAGAGGCCCCAACACCTCCTGGTACCAGAGAGCAGGACCAGAGGCCTGGGAAAGGGGTCTGTGCCTCTGGCTCCCTCCCTAGAACAGGCACAGATACTGGCTGCTGAGGGGACTCGATCCTTCGAATATGCCTCAGCACTACAGTCCTCTCTCTCTTGCACACAAACACATACCCCTAGACTCCTCCTCTGCAGCACTTCAAAGCCTCCCCCCACTACACTAGCCTCACAATAAAAGTAGCCAAAGAGTTCCCGTTGTGGCTCAGTGGTAAACGAATCCGACTAGGATCCACGAGGAAGCGGGTTGAATCCCTGGCCTCACTCAGTGGGTTAAGGATCCGGCGTTGCTGTGAGCGGTGGTGTAGGTTGCAGACGCAGCTCAGATCTTGCATTGCTGTGGCTGTGGTGTAGGCTGGCAGCTACAGCTCCAATTCGAACCCTAGCCTGGGAACCTCCATATGCAAAACCTTGACCCCTGACTCAATCTTGGGAAGCCATGGTCAAGCCCTGGGGATTTCTGCTCCTGGTTCTGCCCTAATGGGCCCCCTCCCTGGCTGGACTTGGCAGTGGCTGCGTGGCCAGCCCCGCATCTTCCCGAAGCCAGTTCCCGTCCCCGCACACAGAGGCACAAGCTGGGTTCCACGCCGCTTTCCAGGATCAGTCTGAGGGGTTAGGTTTGGGGTGTTTCATTTTCTTCTGTCTTTACCCCCATGTATACCCCATTGGCTCTGCCCGAAAAACACCCTCCCTCCCACCTCCCTGAGTCAGCTCTCAGCATCTGAGCACTACTAGCCAGCCTTGTTCAGGTGAGGAAACTGCAGCTGAGCAAGGCTACATACAGAGGGACAGAGGGATGCGTTTCTATCCATATTTCAACATTCACTTGGGTACCACCTTCCTGGGACTCCCCCGTTCCTGAGCGCCCCTGCCCTCGCCCTGGCCAGTGCCCCCCTCCCCCGGGGACAGGACGAGCAGACCTCTAGCCTAGAGCCCCTGCCCCTTGGAGTGAGTTCTGTTGAGCTTGTTACTTCAGCCCCGGAGCACTGATGTGTGCCCTTCTCCTGTGTCACTGGCCCCGTGAGAGCAGGTGGGCGGGCCCAGGTCTGAGTCACTGCCCAGCTCTGAGCCCGGCAAGCTGGCCGTGCAGGTAACCCTTTGCTGCCTGGGGAAGCTGACCAGAGGAAGGCCGGTCTGGGCCCTCGTCCCACTTTCCGGCCATGTCTCCCCCCTGCACCCCATCCCTGCATTTCTCCCTGTCCAGCTCTTTTCCCAGGAAGAGAGTGGCAAGCCCCTGCCCTGCTCTCAGGATGGGCCTTGCTGATGGGAGGTAGAATCTGTGCCGGGCTGAACATGCGACAGGGGTGGTGCTGGTCCCCCCAGGAGCTCCTCTGGCTTGAGTGGGCCCAGCGTGCACCTGAAGACAGGGAGCCCTGGCTCAGCACCCTGGGTCACTTCTCGGTGGCCTCTTCAGTTTGTGCGTCCACTTGGGGGGGAGGGGACTCAGCCATCAGCCCGATGCCATGTTTATTTAAGGGGCACCGAGTTAAAAATAGCCTGAGTGCCCCAAGAGCAGGCAGCAGGCTCGGTGACCTCTGGCTCAGACAGAGAGAGGGATTCCAGGAGCTCTGAGACCTGTCCTCGCCTCCGAGCCCTCTGTCGGCTCCCCCTCCCGCAGATAGACTTGTGCCTCTGTCAAGTGTCACACACACCCCAGCGTGGCGGGATGGCACCAGCGACATGTTTCATGCGCTTCACAGACTGCAGGGTTTTGCGGCAGAGAAGCCTGAACTTTAGACCTGGCAGGGACCCCAAGGGGGGATTACTCTACAACTGCCCCATCGACACCCCCCATTTTGTGGCAGTTGGGGGGGTGGGGTGGCTGGAGTTCGCAGCGTAACGACGGGCTCAAGGTCGTGCAGAGCAAGACGACAGTCCGGGACTCTTGGCTCCCAATTCGGGACGCTGTCCGCCGCGTTACATCACGCCCATCATGTTTTATTACACAACGTTCAAATGTATTTTGTTCTTTCGTCTTACGTTATGTAATGCCAGGTAGGCAGGAATGGGGGTGGGGAGGGGCGTGGGGAAGTCCTTGGATGGAGGAGGTGACAAAAAGGCCATTAAGACGAAAGTACAGCAGTGAGCCTTTATCTTCCCCCACCCAGATCAGGCCCTGGCTCCCCACCTGAGTCCGCTCCCCTCCGTCAGGTGTAGTGGGTGCGGCTCAGCACCCAGTGCCCTAATTAGCACCTGTTGACAGTTTCTGGTTTGTGTGTTATCACCTTGGGTCCTCTTATCTTTATCAGAGCCAAAGGTTGATTGGAGCATTCTGGCTCAAGCTCAAAGCAACTTCACTCTGATTCCACGAAGCATTTATAACCGCTGTGAATAACAGCCCTCTTTCCTCAAGATAGCAGCCGGACCTGTCCGAGAGATGCCCTGTGGAGTCTTTGGGGGGGGTTGTTTGTTTGTTTTGCTTTTTAGGGCCGCAGCCACGGCACATGGAGGTTCCCAAGCTAGGGATCGAATCAGAGTTGTAGCTGCCAGCCTATGCCACAGCCACAGCAACGAAGGATCCAAGCCTCATCTGTGACCCACACCACAGCTCACAGCAACGCCGGATCCTTAACCCACTGAGCGAGGCCAGGGATCGAACCTACCACCTCATGGTTCCTAGTTGGTTTCATTTCTGCTGCACAACAACGGGAACTCATGGAGTCTTTGGTTTGATCCCCACCATGTCCACCGAGACGGGAGTGCAGAGCCCTCCCCACAGCTGGGAGAGGACGTGATGCCAGTCCTGACCCCCAGTCTCGGGCACCCCACAGTGATGCCCCAGGCACCGGAACCTGCCAGAACCCCCTACCAGGGGCTACAGCCCCTGCTCCTCCAGCCTGTCTGCCAGGACAAAGTTCCTGGGCCTTATCAGCCCAAGAGGTAGAATATTAATCTGGCCATCTCTGCCCCAGCCCTGCCCCCTTACAGCCAGCCTCCCCACTACAGGTGGGCAGGGTGTGTACCCACAAGGACAGGGTAAGAAGGCTGTGGGAAGGGACCTACATGTGGCCCACAGCCATGTGAGAGAAATGGCTTCTTGGTGTCTTCCTGGTATTAACCTCAAGGCCAGGCCCTCAGGTCCCTCCCAGCTCCCTCTGTCCTGGGGGAGATGTTTTCTCTGAGGAGTGACCCAAACCTTTCCTGACACCTGACGTTCCCACCTGGACCCCCTGGGTCTGGTGCTGCCAGAGAGGCCCAGGGTCCTACTCCCAGCTCTGCCACTGGGCGCGTCGCTGTGCATCAGACCTCAACTGCCTCACCTGTAAAATGGGAATCTTTGACTTGCCCTAGAATACCCACCTTCCCACTGAGACTTGGTACCTAAGGCTGGGTGACCACCCCACCCCCATGCCTAGACCCACCTGGAACAGGATCCAGGACCCTGGAGGTAGCTCTTTTGTGTCTTGAACCTCACTGAGTCCCATTTTCGGCCACCCAAACCCCTTTAGCTCCTGAACCAAGGCTCCAGGGACCACCTTTTGAGGATGTCCCCAGAGATCTCAGACAGGGATTGGTCCCTGCCAGCAGCCGTGTGTGTGTGTGTGTGTGTGTGTGTGTGTGTGTGTGTGTGTGTGTGTGTGTGTTGGTCCCTGCCAGCAGCCGTGTGTGTGTGTGTGTGTGTGTGTGTGTGTGTGTGTTGGTCCCTGCCAGCAGCCGTGTGTGTGTGTGTGTGTGTGTGTGTGTGTGTGTGTACACCCACCCTCCTGACGCATTGTCTGGAGGGGGCATTGTCCGGAGGGCCGGGCGGTTGCCTTTATGGCAAGGCATAAAAGGTAATCATTGACCGCATCAATGCCGCCCTGCGTGTCAGTGCCCGCCCAGCCTCGACCCTGCCAGGCCCTGGATTACTTTACAGTCACATAAAAGAAGCCTCCAGACTGGCCCCTTGGGGACTTTGGCCCCCAAGCGGGGAACGGGAGGGAGCCGTTCCCTGGAGACAGGCTTTTCTTATAATATTTACTGAACAGAAGAGAGCTCCTTCCTTTTATCAAACACCACTGGGACTGTCTCAGCCCGGCCTGCCCAAGCCCCAGAGTCCCCATCAATAGGGGCCACCCTTCTCCCCTCCTTCCTCCACCTCTGCCATCGGGACCCACCAGCAGCCCGGATGTCCCCAAGCTGGGTCTCAGGACGCATCTTGCAGGCCTCGTTTCCTTTACAGTTTTATTTCATCCAGCCTGCACAACCCCATGGGGTAGGAAGGGAGATCATTTCCATTTTACAGATAGGAACACTTGGACTCAGAGAGGTCTAGTACCTTTCCTGAGTCGCACAGCCAGTAAAGGGCAAACCTCTCCTGCATGCAGTAGTCTATAAGGCTATACATCTATAAGTCTCCAGACTTGCTTGATTAAATGCTATCGGTAAAAAAAAATAACACGTGTCAGCACAAACCCTTAATATATTTATACGTATCCATAAATCATATACGTGTACTACTGAAAATCTACTTATCAAATATTAGCAAATATCCACACTCTAATGGAAGCATCTTTTCCTGTCCTGTCATTCAAACCAGATCACATCAACCCCAGGGACCCTCCCCAGGGCTCATTTTCCGCAGGGACACCAGGGCCGGAGGGAGAAGGTCTGGGGAAGGGTAAGCCTCAGGCAGGCAGGGGGACACACTGGGAAAGGATATTCCAGACAAATGCTTGAGCAAAATCCAAGAGGCAGGAAATGGCAGGAAACAGTCAGGCACAGCCGAGAAGCCTGGGAACGTGAATGGGTGAATGGCTATAGCCAGAGACAATGCTGGAAAGTTTCGGGTGGGGCTCAAAGGAGTGGGCCAGACCACGGGACCTCGTGGAGAGCGCAGCAGGGAGCCGCGGCGGGTTGGGGAGCAGCGGTGTGACTTTCCCAGAGCCCTGTTTTGGAAACGTTTCCCAGGCCACAGAGTGGAGGATGGTGATGACAACGACGTTCTTAGGTCGATCGCCCTGGGGTCATGTCACATGGCCCTTTGGGAGGCCGGAGACGAAGGCCCGTCAGGAGTTGCCACACCTCTGTATCTGTGCACACACGCTGCCTGCCATTTACCCGCTGCCTGGCTGGCCTTGGTTTTCTCATCCATAAAATGGGCATAACAAGAGCACACAGCATGGATATGGTCGTTACTCTGACACTTGGAGAGGACTGGCTCAAGGGCTGGACTCAGTGCCCAGCAAGTAGCAGATAGTGAATGGCGGCTGCCCGCACTCTTCATTAGACCACACCGTTCCCTTCCTTCCATCTGAAGAAATCAAACCAGCCCCTCAAAAATTGAGTTCAGACTTGACCTGTGAGGACCTCAAGAGACTTATCACTTCCTCCCCTGGGCTTCCCTAGCTCTGGGCTCAAACAGGTAATGCAGCATGAACACATCCTGTGACCGTTACTTGCATATCTGTCTGCCCTCCACGCATCCCTGTGCTCCTGAGCCAGACATGCAGCAGGCCTGAGTCAATTTTTGTGACTTGGCTCAAAGTTGCATAAAAAGTGAAATAACATCAGAAAGAGGAGGAGGAAGAAGAAAAGGAAGTGGCATATTTAGGGCCACTTAGCTAAGCTCTTCGCATGCATTATAAATTCTTTCATCCACCCTCTAAGGTTGGCGTGGCTAGGATCAGGTAGGATAGGCTAGTTTATGCCGCAGTAACAAACATCCTGACACCTTGATGGTTTAAAACAGTAAAGATGTATTTCTCTCACATGCCACATGAGCACTGCAGGTCACCTGGAGATTTCTGAGCTATGCTGTCCTCACTCAGGGATCCAGGCTGAAGGAAGCTTCTAGCGACATCATTGTTCACAACCATCATGGCAGCCAGAAGGGGATTTGAGGGTTAACACTTTTGCTCTCATCGTGGCCACCTGGAAGTGGCATGTATCAATCCTACTCACAGGTCATTGGCCAAAGCAAGTCACTCGGCCACACTCATTTGAAGCGGGTAGTGAAGTGTCATCCTACCAAGTCTGTGTTCCTAACTCTACGTCATGAAGGTCACACAGAGTGAGTCAGGTCCATCCCAGGTATGCTAACAGCCACTCCCAGCTGGGTCACTCGAATCCCCCTTGGCAAAGAATTCACCTCTCCTCCATCCAAACGGTGTCCATCTCTCGCCTCCCCTGGAAACCCGGTCTCTTCCATAGCATCAACACACAGGAATCTGGGTCAGTCTTTATCTTCCAGCAAAACTGCCCTCATCGAGGAATCAGCCTTGACTTTGGTTAGACATGAAAATCACAACCATATTTCATATCCGACACCGAGACATTGTGGGCCTGGCAAGGAGCACAGGAAAGAGAGGGGAAAAAGCAGGGACAACTGGCTTGGGGCTGGAATGAGATTTATTACCAAATAATTACATGCTATCTGCGGCCTGGGCTCACACCCTTGAGTTTGTACCACAAGGAGAGTCTGCCCCATGCATTTCCCAGAGCCCATTATCTGTTTTTTCCATCATCATTGGCAATGGGGATTATGCAGGCTCTGAAGGCAAGGCGGCAGTGGTGTGTGTGTGTGTGTGTGTGTGTGTGTGTGTGTGTGTGTGAGTGAGAGAGAGAGAGAGAGAGAGAGAGAGAGCCAGAAAGAAGGCTGGGGGCCAACTGGGAACATTTAGTGAGCACAGTGCTGCTGGTGCCCAGGAACGGCAATGCCGGAGCAAGGCCAGGGATCAAACTCGCATCCTCACGGATACCAGTCTGGTTCATTACCGCTGAGCCACAAATTGCCCTCAACCACAGGTGGACTTCATTCTGCCTCAGGGGCCCATTAAAGGAGACATTGTCAGGCAAAGGGTGAGGATAGGAACAAAGAGGCAGAGTTTCAGGCCAGACAAAGCAGAGCGAAAGTTCAAGGTTGGAGACCAGGGAGAGTCAGAGGGCAAACCTGGAAAAAGATGCAAGGCTGCTGAGGGGCCAGATGGTCCCATGGGGGAGGTGGTGCAGGGCACAGGCTTTGGGGCTCCGCCGCTTACCAGCTGGGTGGCCTGGGCAATTCTCCTGCCTCTCGAAGCCTCAGTTTCCACAAGTGTAAACTGAGGCACATAAGCAACACCTGGTCACAAGGCTACTGTGGGGTAAGTGAGCTCAGCACAGGATTGGCTCCTGGTTAGTGCAGTAGACAAGGCCCTGCCCAGCTCTGGCTCTCAGGGACCTGGTGTGGGTGGGGCCTGGTGGGAAACCCTCCCTCTGCTGAATGGGGAGGGGCCCTGTCCAGGAGAGTCAAGTCCAGAGAGAAACCAGTGACCTAGCGAGCAGAGGCCCAAGAAGAAGCTCTTCTTGCCTTTTCTGTTCTTCTCATCCCTTCCTAGTCATCTCTCAAAACCTTGCTGTGCACTAGCTCATTTCCAAGGCTCTGCTGGGAGGAGGGGGAGGGAGTTCCAGAGACAGAAGAAATTCTAGGGAGCTCCCCTTGAGGCTCAGCGGGTTATGAACCTGACTAGTATCCATGAAGACACGGGTTCGATCCCTGGCCTCACTCCATGGGTTAAGGATCCAGTGTTGCCATGAGCTGTAGTGTAGGTCGAAGATGCAGATCGAATCTGGTGTGGCTGTGGTGAAGGCCGACACTTGCAGCTCCAAATCGAGCCCTAGCCCGGGAATCGCCATATGCCTTGGGTGCGGCCCTAAAAAGACAACAATGACAACAACAACAAAGAAATTCTAGAGCCTACCCTTTAGAGCCAATAGTCTAGGTGAGAGGGAGTGAGGGTGGCTCACTATCCAGAAAATAAGGAACAGAAACCATGGTTGGGGCAGGAAGGACTCAGGGCCAGGAGGCAGTGTCAGAGAAGGGGCTGGAGCCTGAAGGACCAAGAGGACAAGGGTGGGGGAGTGAGGAGCACACAGGCAGCAGGCACAGCTGGAAGAGAGTCCTGCAGGGGTTCCAGGGGGGCTTCAGGCTCCTAGAGACAGGGGTCCCGGGCTGGGCTGTGCCTGGTGGGGCCGTCGGACCTGGAGAATTCTGCTGAGGATAAACGGAGAGCGCCCCAGTTTTGTTTGGTCAGAGGGGGAAGCACAGCCATAGCATCTAGTGCCCCCCAGACAAGACAGACGTTGGGGAACCTGGGATGCTGAGTTCATACCCCCAAGGGCAGATGGGGGGGTGGGGAGGGCAAGGCTCTCTGGATGGGGTCCCCCCTTCCGGACCGGACCGTCCTTCAGCCGGGCCCTGGCTGTTGACAGGCGTGCCCCTCCCCCGGCGCAGGGCTGAGATGTGGCATTGTTCAGCTGGAAGTGAGTCACCGAGCTTTTCCTTCCTTCTCTTCCTCTCCACTCTGCTCACCCGACACCTTGCACATTCTCTCTCTCTCTCTTTCTCACGCGCACACACACACACATACAAGCAACCCCACGCCTGCAACCACACCAACGTACCTTTCAGAACCCACGAAGTATAAATAAGCGGTTATCGTCATAAGCATTGCGACCTGGCGAGGGGGCGAGGCGGGGGTGGGGGGGGTGGGGCACGTGGCCCCAGGGGCTGGGACACACAGACGCAAACGCAGCCGTGTGCGCAGCCGTGGCTGGCTGCGTGCGCACGCAGGGGTTCTATAGTCTCAGAAGGGCTGAGTCTGAATTTGTGGGTTCATCTGTGTGGTTGAGATCGGGAGGGGGTGTCTGCGAAGGGAGCTGTGGCCGGTACGGGCCTGACAGGTGGTGGTGGGAGGAAAGTGGGGGGCGCTGTGCTTCCTCGCTGTGGGGGGCCGGCCGCGTGCATGTGTTGTGGGTCTGTATCACAGGGGCCAGGCGTGGGAGCCCGGAGAGCATCGGCGTGGGATCCGTGCTGTGGAGGAGGCGGGTGCCGGGCACGGAGGAAGTGTTTGTGTCTGCGACTGTGCCTGGACGGCAAACCTTGCCCCTGGCTCTGCAGGATGTGCAAGAACCTGGGTTTGTGACTAAGGCCCGTGACGCATCCTCCAGTCGCAGCTCCATCAGCCTAGCCAGAGGGTCAGAGAGGATCAGAGATAAACCGCCATGGTCTGAACTGGGGGGGGAGGGACATCACATTCACAGGGGGTCTTTGGGGGCTAGGGAGGCTCATCAGACCCAGCACCTGGCCTAGGAAAGGAATGAAAGCAAGGCCTTATTTCCTCCCCCCCCCCATCAGGCAGAGCCCTGCAGAGATGGGGCATCAGGAGCATAGGGCCCACCAGGCCACCAGCAGGCAGGACTCATTTCAGGCACCGGGTGATCCTCCACGGGCTCACAGCCCCACATCTGATGCTGCTCCCAGCTAGACTGCAAATCCCAAAAGGCTGGGCCTCTTCTCCTCTATGCCCACATGAAAAAGGAGGAGAGCAATCATTACAGAAAGGGGTTACCTGCACCCCAGCTGAGCCTGGAGTCATGGCCACCATATCTCGCTGCCTTCCTGCCCCACCTCCCAGGCCTCCAGAGAAACAGTTCAGTGGGATCCTCCCTTTGGGGCGGGGGTGCAGGTCCTCTGGCCATCTCTAGGGGGCACCGACAGGCAGAGGCAGCCCGGGGCCTGCACCTGTCAAAGGATAAACCCAGCAAAAGGCCTGGGGGAGGGGGGAGACGATGGGCATGAGCGTCTACGTGAATGGGGGACAGAAGTTCAGTGGGACCTGATGGGAGGGTTTGTCTGTGCGATGCGTGACTTCTGTCGCCCCCTGGCCAGAGGAAGAGGACTGGGGGCCCCTCTGAGAAGTCAATCCCAGGTTCAACGGGCTGGGCTCCATGGTGGGGATGGTGGGGTTCCTGGATGCTTGATGAAGGCCCCACTCCTCTCAGGATGCAGGAGGGAGGGTGATGCAGGACAACTGGGGTCTGCCTGCTTTCCTCTCTCTTCTACAGGCCTCGCCAAGGCAATGCCCTCGCCTAGAACCCCTCAAGCAGATGAAAGTTCCCCCTGTCTGCCCTCGGAAGCAGCAGCCAGGGTGAGGGGACCACCCCCCAGCACAGGTCCTGGAGGGTAGGGTCACTTGGGGGACGCTGGCCTTCTAAACCTGGCTGCCTCCTCCTGGGAGTCACCCCTATAACTGGGGCCCCCCTGGGGCCAAGCCTTGCCCCTCCTGCTCCATCCCATGTGGCCAGGCTCCCTGCCTGGTGCCTGCCTGTGTTGCCAGGAGAGAGGAGGCTCTGGGCCACTTCTGAATTCTGGGGGGTGGTCCCTGTCCCCAGAGGTGCTGCTTCCTCTAGCACTGCCCATCCATAAAGGGTATTTGTGCCCAGGCAACACCGCCCACCTGGGCTGGGGGGCAGGGGCTGCTGTGAACACAGCGCCACAGTGAAAGCGGGACAAACGCGCCTGTGTGCGCCCTGGCCGAGGTGCGGGAGGAAGTGCGGTCGGGCCCAAGTGTTAATGGGCCTCCTTCCTGCCAGGCCCATGCCAGCTCCCGGGCTCATCCCCTCTCCCCTGAAATGCCCGCTTCCGCTCAAGTCCCAGAACACTCCTGCCATGTCCCTGGCTGCAGATCTGTCCTGTTTGACAAACATCCCTCTCAGCCTTCGAGTTTATGGCTTTTCCGTGTGCCTTCCTTCATGTGGTTGGGAACCAACGCTCTGTTCCCCGGAGCAGAGGCTGGGCCTGGGGTGGAGGAGGTGCGGGGCTAGGTCCAGCCAAGCAACGGGAGATAGGGCAGGAGGGACATGCTCAGAGATCTGTCCTGGAGGACAGGTGAGAGGAGGCCCAGGCGACCAGACTACTCCCCAGGGGGTTAGGACATGCCCATGTGATGGCAAGCAGCAACTGCAAGAAAGCAAGCAGGGGTACTTGTGGATTTGGTTGTGGGTTTGTTTTTTTGTTTTTTTTTTTTTTGCTTTTTAGGGGTATACCCATGGCGTATGGAGGTTCCCAGGCTAGGGGTCTCATCAGAGCTGTTGCCGCCAGCCTACACCACAGCCACAGCCA
This sequence comes from Sus scrofa, assembly GCF_054392235.1. Classification (NCBI taxonomy): domain Eukaryota; kingdom Metazoa; phylum Chordata; class Mammalia; order Artiodactyla; family Suidae; genus Sus; species Sus scrofa. Next base: position 109,443,981 of record NC_139385.1, on the reverse strand, counting down.
CAGCCACACAGGACCTGAGCCGCGTCTGTGACATACACCACAGCTCACAGCAGTGCCAGATCCTTAACCCACTGAGCGAGGCCAGGGATCAAACCCACAACCTCATGGTTCCTAGTCGGATTCATTAACCACTGCACCATGACAGGAACTCCATGGATTTGTTTTTTAAAATAGAGCATTTATTAAGCACTGAGTGTGTGCCCTGTGCCAAGTAAGTCCCATGAGTTCATTATCTCATTTAATCCTCGCAAAAACCCATTAGCACCTCACCTCTATTTAACCGATGACAGAACTGGGGCCCAGAGAGGTACCATGTGCCCCAGTGACAGAGCTTGGTTAGGGGCAGAGCAAGGATTCAAGCCCAGGCAGTACCCACGTGCTGAAGAAAAGCCACTACCCTATTTGCATTCTTGTCAGTCACTGTCGGGTTTCTGTACCCGGGCCTGGGACAGCCCCTTAGGGTGCCCCGGAGTCCCTGGGTCAGCCCCAGGAGGGCCAAGGAGAAGTCGTTCAATCCCAAGCTCCCTTAGGTACCAACATCATCGACAAGCTGACATCTCCCACATCAGGGGACACATTCTCCCACGTAGGTAGGAGCTGTTGGATAAACACACATTGATTTAGATGCGTCGCTGAAGGCGGATTTGCTTATGCTCCTTTGTCTTTTTTTTTTTTTCCCCCTCAAAGGGTATTAAAAGTACGACTGCTATCACATGAAGCAGGGAGCGGGTCTGCAAAATGTTTCGATTCTATAAAAGACTATTTGTGTTTTTAAAAAGTTCAGAAACCACTTTACAGACCAAAACACGGATGCCCTGAGAGCCAGCATGCTCTGGCCAAGTTTCAGAGCAAGCTGGGGCCCAGAAGTTAGGGGGCGGGGGAGGCTCCCTTTCTGTCTGGTCGGAACAGCCCCTCCTGCCACCAACATCTCAAAAAAGGGGCCTGCAGGGGTGGATCTGGGGGCCACCACCCGGTAGGGCATGAAGCTGTAAGGACTATGGGGCTCGGACAAATTCAGGGGCCTCACCTGTCCCCCACAGAGTAGAGACAATTCCAGAACCAAAAAAGAGCCCCAACCTTACCTGTTATTTCTCCTCAGAGCCTTTCCCAAGGCCTGCACTGCAGGTCCTGCTGAGGCAGAAGGCAGCTTCACACAGACTAACAGGAAGATGGGAGGGGGCTTTCAGTGGGGAAGCTCCCCCCCACCCACACAACCAGGCCAAAGGGAGAGACGGACCGACTGACCGACCCCCTTCCCCAAAGGAAGGAAGCAAAAGAAAGACATTTCTGGAGCATTTGCTGTGGGCCAGTCCCTGTGTTTTTACAGGTTAGTATTTTCTTTTGTTTTGAACCTCAACAATCCTGTCAAGCCGATCTGACAACTCCCATTTTCACAGATGCACCTCAGAGCGGTCCAAAGCTATTAAAAGGCAGAGCCCGCACCTAACCTTGACCCCACACTGTGGGGCCTGGTCTGTGTTCTGGGGTAGGAGGGGGTGGAGCTGCTGGAGGGAAGGGGAGGGGGAGGGGAAGGGGAGGCCCAGCCCCCACATCCCCTGCCCCAGCGAACATCCTCTCTGCCTGCCTTTGTTCACAAAACCGAAAAAGTGATGATGGTTTTCCTTCCTCTCTTTAAGAAAACAACAGAATCAAAACAAACAGAGAAGGGGAACTCCCTCCTGTAGCTTTTGCCAGAATCAAAAGGAAGAAATAGTCCCAGTTCAGCTCTGGGCCGCCAGCTACTGGGACAAGGTGTGCCAGGGGAGGGGAGAGCATCCCTCGCAAAAACCCGGCTTCCAGCGTCCCCCTCCTCCTGGTCCTGAGCCAACCCTTCCCCCTCGGGCCACCTCATTCCCCAAGAAGAGACACACGTGCATACACACGCCCAGAGCTGAGGCAGCTGAAACTTCCCAGAGGGCCTTAGTAAATCCTAAGGAAGGGCAAAAAGGAAACGAGAATGCCTCTCCCCCCCAGACAAAACACAAACGAGCACCGGCCACCTCCCATGGCTGGTTCCCACTCAGGGCTGCCAGGTCCTGCCCCATTTCTCACTTCTGAGCTACCCTCACTCTAGTCTCCTGAGGGCAGTGATACCTCACAGGGTCCCTTTCTTCCCAGAGTCAGGCTCTCCTGTACCTTAGCGGCCACAACCATCCAAGTCTGGAGTAGCCTTAGGTGCATGGTACTGCAGGACACCTGTCCTTACCCTGGCCAGAGCCCTCCCATTCATCCCCTAGTTCAGCGTGCACTTCCAGATGTCTTGTGCTGATTGGCTCATTTGGGGTGACTGACAGCTGCAGAGATCCGCCCCTTGCATACAGGGAGGAGGCCTTAAAGGCTCAGCAGTGTCCTTCTAACCAAAGGTCTTGGTCCCATGAAACTGGGACACTCCTCTGTGATCCCCCTACCCCTATCAACGTCACTCTTTGACAGGGATTCTGGGGCCAAGAACACCTTTTGAAAACCGCCTGGATAAAGGAATTTGTGGTCCGGGTTCAAGGTCAGACTATAGCTCAAGATTAGTCCCCCCTTCCCCAACTGAGACTAATTAGCCCCCACAAGTACTAATGAGTAGTTAGTTTTGAACTCAGTGCTAGACTTGGTCCTGTGGGAAATGCAAGAAGACAGATGTGTCTCAGAATCTTTGAGGGACTTGGGAGAGATGGTGGCAAGGAGAGGGCTGTGCCAAAGCAATTGGAGGGGTGGCTAAAAAGAAAGTTGGCTCCTCTTGGACACGTGGGAGGTCAGAGGGAGAAAGAGCACAGGGGATGCTGCTAACTGTTGGGAGAATAACTGCTCTGCAGCATCCTGCTCTCCCTCTTGCTTCCTCAGGCTGACAGGTCCTACATTTAGCAGGTGTTCCACTGGTATTTGTGGGACAAACAGCCACTGTCTAGGCTTCACTGGCAGCAGAGGGTCAGCGGTCAAGCAAAGACAACTCTCCCGAGGAGGAGGCCAGGGCAGGGCTGAGATCAGACCTTCCACCTCTGCGACCAATCCCTTTTCCTTAGCCTCTCCAGCGCCCCCTCGGCCTTCATCTTTCTCCCCGAGAAACCTTGGCCAGCTCCCCAAATAAAGTCTATGACAGCTGCGACTCTACCCCCAACTGGAGTGAGTGCAGTGGCTGGAGGCTCAGGCTCCACAGTCAACCCCTGAGTTAAGATTCTGTCTCCACTCCTTACTTGTCCTTGACCCAGGACAAGTTCCTGATCTTTCCCAAACCTCTGTTTCCTCTCTGTAGGCTGGGGATGCTAAGAGTATCCGCTTGTAGAGGTGCAGTGAGGGTTAAATGAGATGGATGCCCCAGAGATACACAGTGGAGCCCCCCCGCACTTGATCTCATTCCTCTGCAACAAGGACTGTTTTGTCTTCCCACTGGCCCAGGAAGCCTCTTGAGGGCGAGCCCCATGAGCTCGTGGCCCTGTCTCCTCTCCCAGGTCCCAGCTCAATGTGGCGCCATTGAAGGAGCTCAGTAATGCTTGTAGACCAGGAGTAGAATTTAGGAAGTTGGCCTGGAGTAGGTGGATTTGATTTCTCCCTGGCCCAGGACACCCTCCTCTGCCACTCCCACCCCCAGCACACTCCTACACAGTCTTTTTATTTTTTTTTTCCTTTTTTGGGCACCCCTTGGCATATGGAGGTCCCTGGTTGGGGATCAGCTCCGAGCCACAGTTGCGATCCAAGCCACAGCTACTGCAACGCCAGATCCTTTAACTCACTGTGCCCGGCTGGGGATTGGACCTGTGTCCCCACACCCCAGAGTTGCCACCTATCCCGTTGTACCACAGTGCAAACTCCATTTTTTCATGTTGTTGTTCTTCTTCTTCAGTCTTTAAGACTTTGCTCTATCTGCCTCCTCCAGGAAGTCTTCTCTGGTTCTCAGGTTGGGTCAGGCCCCTCCATGTCCCTGCTGCATGCATGGCAGACAAGTCTTGAGCAATGCACTATTACAGAGTGGCCCTTGGTTTAGGCAACTGGTACCCAAGAGGCTATGCCTCATCTCACTCCTCTGCCAAGTCTGGCTCAGCAGCAGCTCCAAGTTTTGATGAATGAATTCATGAATTTGTTCTGTGACCATGAGCAAATTCCCTCTGTCACCTTCTAACAAGAGGAAAACACGGATCTTTCTTGAATAAGTGGGAGGGAGCGGCCCAGAGGTGGAGGGGGCAGGGCCAGGGGAGACATGGAGAGGCTTCTGGCCAAACCGGGTCCTTCCGGGGCAACCAAATTGGCTCATAAGTGAGAGTCCAGTGGAAAAAATTGCCCCACACCTGACGTGCCCCTGGTGGGGGAGCTCTTCCCACGTGAGGAAAGAAGGTCATTGTCCCTTGGCAAGGCCAGTTGAAAAAAAGGAGGTTGGCGTTCCCATTGTGGCTCAGCAATTAGCGACCAGCATCCATGAAGACACAGGTTCAATCCCTGGCCCCGCTCAGTGGGTTAAGGAGCTGGGGTTGCTGTGGCTCTGGAAAGGCCGGTGGCTGCAGCTGATTCGACCCCTAGCCTGGGAACCTCCATATGCCGTGGGCGCGGCCCTAAAAAGACAAAAATACCAAAAAAAAAAGAAAAAAGAAGAATAACAGGAGTTTTATGTATCCAGGCTCTATCCAGTAACCTGGTCCCCAAGACCTTCCCACAGGAACTTCCCCACCCTCCTGGCCGTCAGCACTGCTGTGTCCTTGAACCGGTCACCACTCATCCCTGGACTTCCAAGTTCTCTCTCCTGACCAGAGCTTAAGGTGCCACCATGGGCCGGTGCCCGGGAAGGAGGCCAGGGATGGACTCCTGGCTGGCTGACCACCCCCAGTGGGGGGCTGGCCTGAGCAGGCAGGTTTCAGCTTTCAGCTTTCAGCTTTCAGCGTGTTTTCCTGTCTAAGGCACTTTCTATTTTTCAATACTTTTCCTAACTCCGCCAAACAACGAAAAAGGAAATTGGTGCACCTTCAAAGAGCTGGGAGAGTGGGGGTGGGCAGAACCCAGCCTGGCTGGGCCAGAGGGGCCCCCCATTTCCCCAGCCCTCCCTCTCCCCTCCCTGCCAGGCTGACTCATTGTTTTGCAACAAACAGCAGGCGGCCAGGCTCTGGCAGTTTCTCGAAGTCCGGCCCCAAAGCAGGCTGGGTTCAATCCCGGCCCTCCCCACGCCCGCCAGGCCCGGAATGATTGGGTTATCTCCGCCTGCATTCCCTTTGTTTGAGGCGGCCACTTGCTCACTCGAGGTAAACAGACTCTGGGCAATGAAGAAACATGAAGGGACCCATTATCTCTGGAGACCAGAGTGATCCCTCTCCTCCTGACTGGTTCCCCTGCGAAGAGGAGGGGTTTCAGAGCTGAGCATCCAGAGACTGGTGCCTGGGTTCAATCCCAGCCCTGCAGCTCCCTGCAGATGACCTTGGGCAAGTCTCCGAGCCTGTCTGCTTCCACCTTCCAGTCCACAGAATGTCGGGATAATAGTACCTTCCTCAGAGTCGTTCTGGGCACTGATGAGTTAGTTCATGTTTATGATGGGCTAGTTTTTAAAAAGAGCTCCATAGAAGCGGTGTTAAATGGGGGTGGGGGAAGGTCTAGAATAATGTCAAAAATAATAAACCCAGAGTTCCCGTTCGGTGGCATCTTGGGGGCACTGGTACGCAGATGCGATCCCCAGCCTGGCACAAGTGGGTTAAGGATCCAGCGTTGCCTCTGCTGCAGCTTAGGTCACAACACGGCTTGGATGTGATCCCTGGCCTGGGAACTCCATATGCTTTTGGGAGACCCAAAAAAGGGGGAAAAAAATTAATAAACCCGTCACCTGGAGTTCCCATCATGGCTCAGCAGAAATGAATCTGACTAGCATCCATAAGGATGCAGGTTCAATCCCTGGCCTTGCTCAGTGGGTTAAGGATCCGGCATTGCCATGAGCTGTGGTGTAGGCCACAGACACCGCTCGGGTCTGGCATTGCTGTGGCTGTGGTGTAGGCCAGTGGCTACAGCTTCCATTCGACCTCTAGCCTGGGAATCTCCATGTGCCATGGTGCGACCCTAAAAAGACAAAAGCAAAACAAAACGAAACAAAAAAACAACCAACACCCAAGGCCAGGTTCGGGGTGGCTTTCCCAGTCCCCCATCCCCCATCAGCTGCTCCACTTTGCATCCCTGAGTTGAGGGCATTGATGGCCCCCAGCAGGTAGGCACCGAGGCCCCAAGCTCCTTTTCAAATGGAAGTTGTGCAGGGGAAATCCTCGGGGGAGGTAGGCGCCAGCCTGGGAGGGTCTGGCCACCTGAAGGGTTGCACAGAGAGGCTTTTTGGTTCCTGCAATGAGCTTTTGGAATTTCAAAAAGACATCCCCAGGAATGGACAGCCCACAGGGGTGAAGTGTCGAAGGGAGGGCGGTGCGCTCTCCCTGAAGTCCAACCCGGGGGCCATTCTTGCCATTTTCTTTTTCTGGATGGATTTCCCCAAAAAACCTCAAGTTCCAGATCCAAATCTTGGTTCTGACCCTTACTGGCTGAGAGACTCTAGGCAAGTTCCTTACTCTCTCTAAAAGCTCCATTTCCTAGTCTGTAACAAGAGATAATAATCCTGCCTTGCAGGGCTGGCGGGGAATTAAATGATGCAACACGGGCAAAGCTCTTGGTGTAGGGCCACCAGGGGCAGGACCAGAGCTCCATCAGTGGGTGCTCTCCAACCTACGCCCACCCCCTGTCCTCACCAGAGACCAGGGAATCTGCTCACCTCCAGCCTGACTGCATGTGGCAGTAGATTGCTACCCCACTCCACTGCTTCCTGCATCCTTTCTGATGAGTCCAAGGGCCTGGGGATGGCTTCTAAGCCCCTTCATTCCTGGTTCCCCCAATGGTGCCGATATTGCACAGAAGTTAACAGCGTGCACTTCAGAGCCCAGGAGATTGGGGTTCACGTCCAGCTCCCCAATCACTAGCAGTGAGTCTTGGGTCACAAGCCTCTGTCACTTAGTCATTCATTCAGCAAATATGTCTGAGCACCTGATCTATGCCTGACACTACAGCGTGCCACAGGTACAATGAAGAATACAGATCAGAGAATCATAGTCTAGCAAGGAAGACAAACATTAAATGTATATCCAAACACATAATTATTGAGTGCTACAGAGAGTGATGGGTGCTGTGGGATATTTCCTGGAAAGCATAGGAGAAGGTATTTCTTCCTTTTCTTCTTTTTTTTTTTTTTTTTTTTTTTTTGCTTTTTAGGGCCATACCTACCGCACACAGAAGTTCTACCACAGCCACAGCAATGCCAGATCCAAGCTGCATCGGCGACCTACACCTCAGCTGATGGCAACGCCAGATGCTTGACCCACTGAGTGAAGCCAGGGATCGAACTAGCATCTTCAGGAATACTAGTCAGATTCATACTGCTGAGCTACAATGGGAACACCAAGAGAAGGTATTTCTGAGCTTTAAGCCAGGACCTGAAGGATATCTAAGAATGAATTACAGAAATAACATGTGCAAAGGCCCTGAGGTCAGAAGAGTTTGGTACTCATACTGAAGGGAACCTATGGTGAGCAAAAAAGAGACTCAAGTTGAGGTTGAAGAAGAGGCTAGATCTGGTGGGACCACATAGACTTTGGGAAAGACTTTGGGCCAGAAGCACTGAATAGTTTTAAGGAATGGGGAATATGGTTAGAGCACTTTGAAAAATGTCTGTAGCACCTGAATGGATAATGGCTTGGAATGGATTCAGGGAAACCAAGGATCAGACTGTCTTTCAAGGGAGAGGAGACTGTGGTAGGGCGAGGGAAAACAGGGCTAGAGAGAAGTAGGCAGAGCCGAGATATGCTTAAGGAGTGGGTACAATGGGACCTAGTTACAGGGTACGTATAGAGGTCAAAGGAGAAGCTATCAAATAAAACTTTCAGGTTCTGACCTGGGAAACTGGGTGGAGGGCACAGCTAGTTACTGAGAGGTGAAGCCCCAGAGGAGGGGCAGATTTGATGGGAGGGGGGAGGTAGAAGTTTAGCGATTGATGTTTAAAATATCTTTATCAAGTAGGCAGCTGGAGGAGTTCTCTTGTGGTGCAGCTTGTTAAAGATCTGGTACTGTCACTGCAGCCGATGGGGTCACTGCTGTGGCCCGGGCTTGATCCCTGGCCTGGGAACTTCCAAACTTCCATATGCTGCGGGTACAGCCGAAAAAAAAGAGAGAGAGAGAAGAAAAAGAAAAGGTAGGCAGATGGATATACCAGACTTGAGTTTAAAAAGAGGTGTAGGGAGTTCCCTGGTGGCTCAGCAGGTTAAGGATCTGACATTGTCACTGCTGTGGCTTGGGTTTGATCCCTGGCCCAGGGAACTTCCACGTGCTGTGGGTATGGCCATAAATAAATAAATAAAATACATAAAAGAGAGGTCTAGATTGAGAATTGGAAACTATAGGGAGTTCCCGTTGTGGCTCAGTGGCTAACAAATCTAACTAAGAACCATGAGGTTGTGGGTTTGATCCCTGGCCTCGCTCAGTTGGTTAAGGATCCGGCGTTGCCGTGAGCTGTGGTGTAGGTAAAGACGCGGCTGGGATCCCGCGTTGCCGTGGTTCTGGGGTAGGCCGGCGGCTACAGCTCCGATCAGACCCCTAGCTTCGGAACCTCCATATGCCACAGAAGCAGCCCTAGAAAAGGCAAAAATAGACCAAAAAAAAAAAAAAAAAAAAAAAGGAGAGAGAGAGAGAGAATTGGAAACTATAGAAAGGGAATTAACATAGGAAAAGACTGCCAGGGAGAGAGTAACCTGGGCTAGTCAAAGAGGACCAGGCCTAAGGCCTGAGGGGCACCCCATTTAAATGTCAGGTGAAATGGAGCCCCAGTTTTATCATCTCCAAAGGGGAGGATAATAGTACCCATAGCTCACAGCATAATTGAGGATTATATGAAGTAGCCAATGTCAGGCAATTTACAGGACGCCTAACACACAGCTGCTGCACAACAAATGGGTAGAAGGGTGCATTTGGTTGGTAATTCTCTTCATTTGCAAGTGATAGAAACTCAACCTAGTTTTAGAAAGAGTTCTTTCAAAGGGTTCAGGATCTCCCCTGCAATCAGGGGAAGGACTGAATCACTAAGGCACCGCACAAAAGGGCAGGACCGAGGTCCTCGGAGGGACTGCCTCTCAACTCTGCCTCCTGATGGGATCAGCTTCTCTCCCCGATTCTCTGACGTCTGCCCTGCGATGGGGCACACGGCTGCTCCTGGCCGGGTCTGCATTTCAAGTCTTGATGTTCTCTGGGAGAGAACATCCTATTCTCTCTGAACCCAAGTTAACGAAAGCCCAGAGAAAGAATCTCCGTGGCTCCCCTTTATTTGGGACCTTCCCCCTGCCCCACTCAGTGTGGGGGAAGCAAAGGGACTGGCGACTACAAAAACATGGCACTGCCATAATGGGGGATGGGGGTGCCTGGGTGGGGGGAGGGCTGCTAGGTCAGCAAAAGCAGTAGGGGAATCCCTCAAATTCCTAAACTGGAAATGCACTTGCAGTCAGGAAAGGGGGCTAATTAGTACCTGCAGGAGATTAAAAACAAACACAACACTTCCTGATAAACCTCACAGGTAACCTCATCACCTGCCTACTTTGTCTCCCTCTCATGCTACTTCCTCCTTCCCTGCAGATGGGCCTCCCCTTGGCCCCCGTTTGAAGGAATCTCTTTTTGGACCCTTCACTGGCCTTCCCAGACCCTAGGATTGAGGCCAATTCCTTTTTTTATTTATTTACTTTTGATTTATTTATTTTTCCTTTTTTAGGGCTGCTCCTGCGGCATGTGGAGGTTCCCAGGCTAGGGGTCTAATTGGAGCTGTAGCCACAGGCCTACACCATAGCCACAGCAACATGGGATCCGAGCCACGTCTGCAACCTATACCACAACTCACGGCAACGCCAGATCCTCAACCCACTGAGCGAGGCCAGGGATCGAACCCACAACCTCATGGTTCCCAGTCGGATTCGTTAACCACTGCGCCACGACGGGAACTCCTTTTTTATTTTTTGCATATATTCTTTTTCATATTATTTTCCGCTACGGTTTATTACAGGATATTGAGTATAGTTCCCTGTGCTATACAGTAGGACTCTGTTGTGTATCCATGTTATATATTATCTCAAACTCCTAATATCTCCCTCCCTCATCCGCTTTCCCCTTTGGTTACTGTAAGTTTGTTTCCTGTCTGTGAATTTGTTTCCGTTTGGTAAACAGGTTCATTTGTGTCATATTTTAGATCCTACAAATAAGTGATATCAATAGTATTTGTCTTTCTCTTTCTGACTTACTCCACTTAGTATGATAATGTCTAGGTCCACTCATGTTGCTGCAAATATATTATGTGATATATACAGATATATTACATCTTCTCTGTCCAGTCCCCTGTTGGTGGACATGGAGGTTGCTTCCATGTCTTGGCTATTGTAAATAGTGCTGCAGTGAACATTGAGATGCATGTATCATTTCGAATTAGCATTTTCTGGATATATGTCCAGGAGTGGGATTGCTAGATCCTATGGCAATGTTATTTTTAGTGTTTTAAGGAACCCTCCATCCTGTTCTCTATAGTGGCCACACCAATTTACATTCCTGCCAGCAGTGTAGAAGGATTGCCTTTTCTCCCCACCCTCTCCAGCATTTGTTTGTAGACTTTTTAATGACGTTAAGGAGAATTTCTTTGGCTTGACCTCTCCATCTTTCCCCTCCTCTATCGCTGCACCTCTCAAGGCACTCAAGGCCCAACTTACCCCAGACTTCCTCCCTCCCGGAAGGGTCTCCTGACCTCTCCAGCCTCATAGCCCGCTCGCACTGACCTCCAACCAGCCTGCTGCAAAGCTCTAGGCTCACATTTAGGGCGTTCCTGCCTCCTGTCAGTCACCGAGGCTGGTAAGTGCTCCCACATGCCCACTCCCTGAAAGACAGACGAGGCAACCCCATTGAAAGGGAAGACACAGGTTCAGCGAGGTTCCGTAACGTCCCCCAGATTACCTAGCTGGTTAGTGAAATAACCGAGACTTAAATTCAAGACTGACAACCGACCTCAAAACCTTTGCTCTAAACCAGGAGCCAGCAAACTATACGGGCCTGAAGGCCAAATTCTGCCACTATCTGTTTTTCTACAGCTTGAGAGCTAAAAATGGTTTTCACATGACCGGGGGCGGGGGGGGATCAAAAGAAACATAAGATTTTGGCACATGTGAAAATCACAGGAAACTAACATTTCAGTGTCCATTAATAACGTTTTATTGGACATGGTGGTGTGGTGGTTGTTTTCATCATGGCATGCAGCAGCTTGATGTGGGATCTCAGTTCCCAGACCAGGGATTGAACCCAGGCTGCAGCGGTAAAAGCACTGAGTCCTAACCACTAGACCACCAGGGAACTCCCTTAATAAAGTTTTCTTGGCGCACACCAACACCCATTCATTTAGATCTCTTTGATGGCTTTTTCTTGAACTACAGTGGCAGAGCTGAGTCGTAGTGACAGGGACCAGCCTACAAGGGTTCCCATTTGGCCCTTCACAGAAGACCTTTGCCGACCCCTGCTCCGAAAGGCACCATTGATGAGCCACAGCTCCACGGAGTTCTGAACACCCTGCCTGCCTTGACAGGCTGCTGTCTTTCTCTGGGTGCTGAGCCCACTGTAGGATCTCAGAGGGAAAACAAAATAGATTTTAGCCCCCTTTGGACTTCCAGGTACTAAAGATGTGCACCAGAAGTTCCCGTCGTGGCACAGCGGAAACGACCCCGACTAGGAACCGTGAGGTTGTGGGTTCGATCCCTGGCCTTGTTCAGTGGGTTAAGGATCCAGCGTTGCGGTGAGCTATGGTTGTAGGTCACAGGCGCAGCTCAGATCCTGCATTGCTGTGGCTGTGGCATAGGCTGGCAGCTGCAGCTCCGATTGGACCCCTAGCCTGGGAACCTCCATATGTCACTGGTGCAGCCTTAAAAAGACAAAAGACAAAAAAAAAAAAAAAGATTTGCCCCAGATGGGACTGAAGTTTCAACACCTGAGAAGGACGAAAAAATTCTAAACCAACCCCTCCTGGCGTCCCCCAGGCTGAGCCAGGCTGTTCACCCAGGGGGGGCAGTGGGAGACCTTTGTCCGGACAGGTTCTGACTCATCTGGAGTGCGCTCTGCCTCTTGTTTGGTTTTCAAGGAACCAGCTTCAAGGAAAGAAGCAGAAGAATTGGGTCTTATCCAGAAGAATAAGACTGAGAGCTGTCCTGGCGACTAAGTGGGATCTAGAAAGAAAGCGCTGAGCCTGAATGAAGGCTGGCACGTAGTAGGTGCTTGATGACCTGCAGCTTTTGTGAGGAGGAGGAGGAAGAGGAGGTGGAGGGAAAATGGGGAATTCTGGAAGCTCCAGGCTTTTGCTTGCCTGAATGGGGCTTTTGTGTGACAGAAAAAGGCTCCCCTTCCTCCAGCGCCCACCAGGACACCCTTGGGGAGTGGAGTGGGAACTCTTAGCCCCCACTCCCACCCCCAGGGTCGGGTGCTTTTGCGCAGTGCATGCACCTCACAGCTTCACAGCTGCAGGTGGCAGCCCCGCTGGACCTGAGAGGAGGGAGGGAGACGCTGAGTGGGGTTTCCTGAGTTTCCCCCTCTAACTCTGCAGCCATCGCAGGCCAGTCCACAAACCTTCCTGCACTTCAGTTTCCTCGTCTGTATAATGGGGATGCTTGTCTCCCTCTGGCAGTTCTGAGGATGAAATGAGGGAGCAGATGTGGAAATCAGGGGGGAAGGGGTTTTTTGTGCTTTTTGCCTTTTTAGGGCCACACCCGTGGCATATGGAGTTTCCCAGGCGAGGGAGTCAAATCGGAGCTACAGCTGCCAGCCTACACCACAGCACAGCAATGCAGGATCCAAGCCATGCCTACGACCTACAACACAGCTCACGGCAACACTGGATCCTTAACCCACTGAGTGAGGCCAGGGATCGAACCTGCAACCTCATGGTTCCCAGTCGGATTCTCTCCGCTGAGCCACGACGGGCGGGAGCTCCCGCAGGGAGGAGGGGGGGGCAGGTTTTGATGTTAACCAAACGACCAAATGGAAGCCTGCCATTCAGGGTCGTCCAGAAGCTGCTATTTACAGAAAGGGCTTTGTTGTTCACTTTTTAGAAATGATATGCTATAGAGGGTTTAGCAAGCAGAGAGTTATGTTGTCCATAACTTATTATGGCTAATGTTACTTCTACACTAATCTTGCCTTTTTTTGTTGAGGGGAAGTGGGAGAGGAGAGGCCGAGAGGAGGAGAAATACTCGAAGTGCTACAGCAGTAGTTTTCAGACTTCGCCTCCCGGGTCAGGGTTGGGGCCTGAGAATCTGCATTTCGCACAGAGTCCCAGGCGGCACCCCTCTGAGGACTCCTCCACTCTGTCAAAAGGCCTAGAAGACCGCTGGGCAGCTATAGGAGGTGGGGCCAGGGCTTCCTTGCCTGAGGGGGGGGCAGGGGGAGCACGGAAAGTTCTTACTGTCCCAGCAGACCCGTTTCTTGAAGGAAGGGACAGGCTCCCAGGACCCCAGGGATCAGCCTGGTTGGCCCCAGACCCAGAATGTATGGGGGTGAAGGCCTAGTCAAAGGCTCCCCCCACCCCACCCCCCTCAGAGAGGGGACTGAGGCTGGAAAGGCGGGGAAGGGCTGGGTTTCCCCAGATCAAAGCTGGTTCCCCAGCCTTTGATTCGCAAACAAGCAGACTCTTTAGAGGCTGGCCCGGAGTTTGGGGCAGGCTGGCCTTGGGGCCTGGGGTGAGTGGTCAGAGGCCCCCAGCCCGCTCTCTTTTTGCATAACAGCTTGGCTGTCTAACAAAAGGACAGTCCTTGAAAGGCCGTATGGGGCTGTTAAAAGCTTCCGGCAATGGTTTAATTGGGGGCGATTAAAGTGTCCACCCCAGGAAGGCCTGCCCTTCAAAGGCCAACCAGGCCTGGCTCCCCTGCCCTCAGCACCTCTCCCCTCGGCCACGCCCCCGGTGGTAGCCCTGCCCCCAGCCTCTCCCCTCCGCCCCCTCAGCTACCCTGTGGCTCCCTGCCGACTGAGGAAGTCAGGGACAGGGACCCTTTGGCCAGCCTGTCTGGGGGGATTCCGTCCTGGCCCCTGGACCATCAGGACCATTTGTTCGCACAGTTTGGTCTCGTGGCTGAGTCAGTGTGGGAGGTGGGGAAGGCTGAGTCGGAGACAGAAAGGGCCCCAGACTGGTCCACCCGGCTCACTCTGGCTGCCTCAGGACACCTAGCCTGCCTGGTCTCTGGCCCCTCCTTGAGCTCCCTTACCAGCCCCTCTCCCCAAGGCCCTGGCCCATCTGCAACTTCATGGTCACCGTTGGGGGACCCACACATTAATCTTCCAGACATGACCTGAGAGGTGCTGGGGACTCAGAGGTGACCAGACAGGAACCATGACTCATAAAGGTGCCGGATAAGTGAACAGGCAGAAGCAACAGGGCGCAATATAGGTAAAATGAGGTGAGCTATAAGCAGGGCCCCTGCCTCTGGTGGGGCTCAGGGAGCAGAGGGGCAAGCAACATGACCTTCTGGAAGCAACAGAGCCTACAGTGAGAACAGGGCCACTCAGTCTGGCTCATTTGCCAACCATGATGGGAAGAGCTACACCACAGCTGGTTTCACTAAAAGACCTGACCCACCCAACCAGTTGGAGGATCCTTGGAAGGGGAAGTGGGTAGAGGTTCCATCAAGTCTCGAAATCATTGTTCTGTGGGTATCTGGCTCAGACAACTCCCCAGAGCCCAGGCAGTGTCTAAGAATCTTCTTTGGCTGAGCCAACCCACAGGGAGCTGTCTTAGGGGATGAATCAGGAGCCACTTTCCTTTCCCATCCCTTTAGGCCCATTTCCCAAGAGAGAGTCCAAAGCCTCTTTCTTCTGGGTGCTCTCTTTTCTCCTCCAGGCCCTGTTCTCATCAACCCCACCAGGCTTTGGTCTGACACGGACCAGCCAGCGCCACTCTGAGGATGGAGGTGCTGGGGCCAAGGGTCTCGGGGATTTCCAAGTCCCAAGGAAGGACAGGCCAAGTTTTTTACAGAGTGAGTGTGGGATAAAACCAATCCCCGAAGCTGGGAGGCAAGGAGGCCAAAGTCTGAACTGCAGGCAGCAAAAAGCCTCCATTCGGGGATCTCTGTCCCATTCTGAGTCCTCTTTAGGGAGGAACCCCTGACTCTCCCTCCACGTACCTGACAGCCTTCCTGTCCTGTCCCCAGGCTCTGCTTGGTCCTCAGAAGCCCACCCAGGGCAGGGCCAAGCAAGGAGGGCCTAAGAGGGGGGAAAGAGCAGAGGTTCTGAGCAGAGCATTGAAACTGGACCCCAAAAGCCAGGCAAGCATCCGACTTGGAGTAGAGATCTGGCTGCTGCTTACATCAGTGGAACTGTAGCATCTCACTAACCAGAGCAGCAAGCTGTGAGGCACGCAACCCATCCTAAGCCCCATCTCTATCTCTGAAGTCTCCTGGAAGGCAGAGCAGCCAACATGCACGATTCTCCCATGAACTCTCCACCCCTCCCAGCCTCAGCCTGGCAAAGAAGCCCTCCAGTGAAGCAACTCCAGACTTCCAGATTCGTCCACTGGAGATAAAACCAGAGCAGTTCCCTCACGCAGGGCATGAGAGAAAGGGATCAACTGTACGGTGATGGATGGAACCTAAATTGCTGGTGGTGAGCACACTGTAGTATATACAGAAGTAGAAATATAATGTTATAAACCAATATTACCTCAATAAAAAATAAATTAAAACCAAAAGCTTCAGGGCTATGGAAGCTTGCCAAAGAGCCGGCTGCTACCCCCTCCTAGTCACTCTGCCCCCAGACTTACTCCTTTACTCCCCGAGTGACCAACAGACTCAGTTTCCCTGGGACTGAGGGGGTTTCCGGAACAAGGGATTTTTGGTTTTAAAATCTGGATGGGAGTTCCCACGCAGTGGTTAACAAATCCAACTAGGAACTATGAGGTTGCGGGTTCGATCCCTGGCCTTGCTCAGTGGGTTAACGATACCACGTTGCTGTGAGCTGTGGTGTAGGTCGCAGATGTGGCTGGGATCCCGAGTCGCTGTGGCTCTGGCGTAGGCCGGCAGCTCCAGCTCCGATTCGACCCCTAGCCTGGGAACCTCCATATGCCCCGGGAGTGGCCCAAGAAATGACAAAAAGACAAAAAAAAAAAAAAAAATCTGGATGGTCCCAGGCAAACCATCGTGATTTACTCAAGCCTGAGGGGTGTCCCAGGACCAGCTTTCAGCGTAAAAACTGGGAAGGACAAGTGGCCCCCCTCCTGGTCCAGCCTCTGCTCCCATCCGTCCCCTGAGACAGTGTGCAAAGGCCACCAACAACCTTCAAAGGCCAGTCGCTGAGGCCACTTCTCCTTCCTCTTGCCCACGGCGGGGGTGGGGCTGGGGCTGGGGCAGGGGTGTGGCAGGAACCGCAGAAGCCTTGGGCTGTACCCGGCTGGCCTGGAGGGTGGGGCGAGGGGGTCAGGGAAGTGACAGCCTTGCTGTCCCACCCTCTCTAAGTCGGTTTCTGGGCCTGTGCGCTTTATCACCCTCTCGCACTATCTGGTCGCCTGAAGGAGTATCTCTCCCGCGTCCACCCCAGCCCTGCCCTGACTCAGATAAGCTGAGGGGCCATCCTCACAAGACAGACGTGAAGCTGTGGCCTGGGTCCTTGGCCGCCCCAAACCTCCCTCTCTGACCCTTGGCCTTGGCCAGAAAAGCAACAGGGCATCCCCTTGGGGCTTCCACATCCCAGGGGCACGGGACTTCCTACACCCACTTGACAGATGGGGAAATGGAAGCAGGACAAATGATGTGACTGCCCAGGGCTGCCAGGCCAGAGCCATAGAAGCAGCATAGGGGGTGGAAGGGCAGGAGAGCACACCCAAAGGCTCCGGGATGGAGCTTCTGGGAGGATTTTGAGTATAACTGGAGTGAAAGACCCACAGTTGAAGATTCAGTACCTCTACCTCCCCCCCACACACACCTGCTGCCCTGCACGCCCGCCCCAACCATCTCAGGCCAGCCTCCCAAACCACCCAAGCCCAGAGTCTCAAGACTGCCTCCTGCAGGGCTCCTGTCCCCCAGGAGGCCTTCTGCCTGGGTTTCTCCCCACCTGAAACCTGATCTTTGCTGCCAAAAGTCAGCCTGAGTGTTATCAGGGTTCACTCACAAGCCTCCCCGTGTCCCCGTTGCTCCAGGATAGCCAGATGTTGCAAACGTTCCCTGACTAATCCCGAGCCCAACAATTGCCCCCAAGTCCATCCTGCGGGCAGTGGGTGTGGCCACACGAAAATCCTCATAGTCCCCAGACACACCATGTCTTTTCTTGCTTCTGCTCACCCTGGCCCCTCCACCGAGAAAGGACACCTTCCCATCATCCAGATCAGTGGAATCCCTGCTGGTCCCGCAAGGGCCTGTTTACATGTCTCCTCCTCCAGGAAGCCTCCCAGAACATGCAAATCAGAAACATATTCTCCTTCTTGAAATGGCTTTAGCACTTACTCTGTGCCAGGCATTAGGGTGGGCCCTGTGTCTCATTTAACCCTCATAACAACCACAAGCATCAGCTGCTTTACTATTATTGTCTGCATGTGATAGACAAGAAGCTGAGGCCCAGAGTGGTCAGGTAACAGGCCCAAGGTCACACAGCTGGAAATGGACGGAGGCAGGATTTAGGCTCTAGCTGCTTGAATTCTGAGCTCTAAACCACTGATGGCTGCCCCTGTACCTCTGTTAGGGCCCCCTCCCACACTGGGTGCAGGCAACATGGAGCAGGGCTGGCTTCTTACAGGAATCTTCATATTTGCTCCGAGAGCCCAAAGGACCTTTACCCCAGGCTCCTCTAGGCCCTAGAGGGAAGGACATGTTCTATTTCTAGTCCCCCTCAGGCCAATCTCTGAGCAGTCTCTGCCTGGCTTCTTTTTGGCTGTGGGGACTTGATCCCAGCCTGAGCATGGGATATAGATGGGGCAGCCAGAGGGGGGGGGCAAGACCTTGGCTCCTGGGATCCCCAGTGGCCCCCCAGGACCTCTCTCTGCCCCTTCAACCCCTCTCTCCTAAAGGCCACTCCACACCCACCTCCTCTAAGCTGTGGCTGCTGCCCCTAGACCAGCCTCTGCCTGGTCTCTTTGTCCCCTTTCTGCCTGTCTCCAGTCCCAGCTGGGGGATGTGTCTGGGTCCCTGTGCGGACTCTAAGCTCTCTTGCTGCAGCTCCCTCACACTCACATGAGATCCTAGCCGCAGCTCTTTAAAAAAAAAAAAAAAAAATTTTTTTTTTGTATAGAAAGATAACAGAACTTGTTACAATGTACAGAAATATTGGTTATAACCTGCACATGACGAAGTGTTTCAAACATACACGTTTTCTGCTAAACATGTAATCCCCACAATTTAATTTGTATTTATTTTATTTTATTTGTCTTTTTGCCTTTTCTAGGGCCACTCCCACGGCAAATGGAGGTTCCCAAGCTAGGGGTCCAATTGGAGCTGCGGCCACCGGCCTACACCAGAGCCACAGCAACACAGGATCCAAGCCGCGTCTGCGATCTACACCACAGCTCACAGCAACGCCAGATTCTCAACCCACTGAGCGAGGCCAGGGATCGAACCCACAACCTCATGGTTCCTAGTCGGATTTGTTAACCACTGTGCCACGACCATGACGGGAGCCCCTTTAATTTGTATTTTTAACGTAAAAATATAATGATGCACTCTTAACAAGATTGGTAATTTTGCATATTTTGTCTTTAGATAAATGATGAAGTTCAGCCTTACACATTTAGCTGGAGGAGGGAAACAGAGGCAAAGTAACTCTGCTTTGGGATAAACTACTCCCTGGCTTTTGGATGTACTGTGAAGGCTTCAGTCCTCGGCAGGTGTCCGCCAGGCTCAGATGTGCTGAAGGACCCAGAGCGCTCTAGCAGCTACAGCTGGGGTTGGGAGAGGAGGTGCATGCATGCCCAAGGGAGTGTGTGTGTGTGTGTGTGTGTGTGTGTGTGTGTTACATGCCTTGTGTGTGTACGTGCCTTGCATGCACGTAGTCACAAGTGGGTGACTGTGTTCATCCATTTGTGAATGTATGTGTGTGTGTGTGTGTGTGTGTGATTCTCGTACACCCCCGCTCAGTCTGCTTATGTGCCTGAATGCTCCGGGTAGGTGCAACCATGTGTTCAGGAGTCCTCCCTCCCCTTCACACCCAACTCCTCCACAGCCCTCAGGACGCTCCCCCGCCCCGCCTCACCCCTGAAGCCTGCTCTGACCCTCCAGCTCACACTGTCCTCCCTCTGACCCTCCCTGCTCACCCTGCAGCCCTGACCTGCTGACCTACATCGCAAACACTGTTTGTCTTGTTCTGGTTCAGGCCTGGAGCTTGGTCACCCTTGTTCCCTGAGGGTGGAGGCTGACGCCTTTCAAATTACCCCAAAGCCCAGCTTAGGTCTGGGGACACAGCCTTGCATAATACACACACTCATAACCTGAATTAAAGCCAACGGCATTGAAAGGAACTGCATTTACGTGACCAGAAACCAGAGCAGGCGAGCTTTCCTCTTTCAGCTTTGAACTCGTTTACTCGGCATCTTTCTGTCTGTTCTTTTTTGCTGTCTCAATCTTCAGCTTACAAAGTACTTCCTTGTACATCCATATCTCATTCAAATCGCATGACCATCCTTTAAGATAAGAGGACTTATCCTCATTGCACAGATGAGGAAACTGAGGCTCCGGGAGGCTACGTCGTGACTCACCAAGGTCACTTCAGCCTGGAAGCAGGGGCCTGGAATCCTCACGCCTGAATGGATGTGGTCCCCACGGCCCCTCCCCAGCAGTAAGCACCTGGGGTTAGAGGGCAATCCCTGGCTTGGAGGGGGTGCTTCCTCACCTCCCCGGCCCCGCTCCAAGTCCTGAAGTCACCATGGGAAAGAGATGAACCAGGCCCCCCGGCCAGGGACAACCCCACCCAGCTGCGGGAGGGGCAACAAGATCAGTGGACATTGTTCCCAGCCTGTGGTTACTGATTTGACAACAGGACTGTTCCTCTCCAGCCAGCCAGGGAGTTAATGATTAAGGAAGGGATTAAATATTAACCACCTGTCGGGCCATGGCGTAATGTCTCAGTCTGCACCTGAGCCTACCTAAAAATACCTCCCCCCTGCTGTGGGCCAGCCTCACACAGGGCCTCTAAGCCCCTTGCTCTGGCCATTACCTCCCCATGCAGCCAGTCTGGCCCTGATCCCCGCTCACTACTTCCCATCCATGCCCACCGCATCAGACGCTCATACCCACAGCACAGACCCAAGAAGTTTCCCTGTTGCTTGGCAGCTACAAGCCACACTGCTGGAAGCACACCTGGTGGGCTTTCTGGAGGAGGAGGAGGATTTGCCTAGAGCTAACTGGAGCTTGGAGGGTCAGTAGGTTGCATTCCTATGTGTGATCCAGGTTAGCAGTGTGGGACTCCTTGCCCAAGTCCTTCCTCCACCTAGAGACCCCTCTGAATATACACAGACCAGGTCCCAACACCCTGGGCTACAAAACCCTGGGCTTCACTAAAGAAATCACCAAAGAACAGCATGCTCCCCAACAGAGCTATTATTTTCTTGCTTCTAGCAGTAAGGATCTGGGGGCTAGCTGCCTCCAGGAAGCCTCTGAGGCTAACCTAGTCCTGGACCCTCCTGGACCTTGCTCCCCCAGCTTTCCTCAGCCCTGGGGTAATTCAGGCTGGCATGGGCGTGGGCTGTTGCACAGCTGCAGGAAACTGGCTGCATCTGTTAGAATGGTCCTTTGAAGTTCAACCGTGCAGCCCATGTGGTCTTCCAAAGGCTGGGGGTGGGGACAGCTTTATCACACCCAAGCCCGTGGTCAGCCTCCCCACGGCAAGAACCACAGACCGTATGTCATGGGGCTCACTCAAGCCTTTTCTAGAAAAACTGAATTCTCTACTCAAGTAACAAATCTCCAGAGAAGCTCTGTTTCTGCTCAGGGGAAAGCCCACTGAACCTGCCCACTAAACACCCACATGAGCTTGTACTACCCTGCAGAACTGCAAGCCTGGGGACACCTTTATCATCCCCATTTTACAGATGGGGTAACTGAGGCTGGATGAAGTTATACAGCTAGAAAGTGGCAGTCTGGCCTACCTGACCTGAAAGACATACACCACTTTTTTTTGTCTTTTTTTTTTTTTGGTCTTCTCTTTTTAGGGCCGCACTCATGGCATATGGAGGCTCCCAGGCTAGAGGCTAAATCGGAGCTACAGTTGCTGGCCTACACCACAGCCACAGCAACCTACACCATAGCTCACGGCAGCACCAGATCCTTAACCCACTGAGTGAGGGCAGGGACTGAACCTGCATCCTTATGGATCCTAGTCAGATTTGTTACCTCTGAGCCACGAAGGGAACTCCTGCCAAACACGATTTTAAAGAACTTAGCATCGGTTGCTCTTCCCATAGCGGTCTGAACCCCCAGTTCAGCTCTTCAGACCAGTTACCGACTGCATCTTTCCTTCTTCCATTTAACTTTCTCTCACCTACAGTGATACTTGCACTCTTAATCCCATAGGGCCTCCCCTGCGTGGGACCCTTCCCAGCAAAGGTCCTCCTTGTCTTCTGCGTCCCAAGCATGTGACTCCAGGAGACTCCACAGGGAGACTCAAGAACTTTGGACAAGGATTTCCAAGTCCCTCCTAAAATAGGGCTCGTCCCTTGAAGACACGGTGTGAAGCTTCTCGCAGAGACTTCTAGAAAGACCTATCACCTTCCTTCTTTCTACATAAGGGTTGTAAATCATCTTACCGGACCTGGACTGCTTAGAATCAGCATTGCACAGTGGTTTCCTCACACCATCGCCTGTGTTTTCCAATGAGGAAACCAAGGGCCCCGGAGGTCAAGTACGTTGCTGGCCAGGTGCCTCCCACATGAGCTCCCAGGGCAGCGGTGGCACTGAGTGAGGGCTGCACTGGGCGTGGCCCCAACGGGCGCTTCCAGGCCTGGGAAGGTTTCCCCTGGGGGCTTCAGGCCTTTCCCCCCAGCTCACCCTGGCACCCTGGCACCCTGGCAGCCTTGCCCTGCTGCTCTCTGCCCCAGCCCCCTCCCTAGGCCACCGCCCCTCAGAGTCTTGCCCTTCCCCACCGTTGACAATGACACCCCCGGCCGGGCCCCCCCTCCAGAAAGCCCAGGAAACTTCTTAGCTAAGTACAATGTTTCAACTCCCAGCACACCACACACCCTTTGCTGCAGGCCTCCCGGGGCAGAGGGAAGGGCAGCCCAGGCCCCGCCCCTTCACCCGGGCACAGAGGCCCTGGTCTCCGCCCTATCCTTGGGCTGCGTTTCTGCTCTGACTTTCTCACAGTCACTAACACTTACAAATTTAGGTGAATCTGGCAGAGCAGGAAGGAGGGAAGCAACCACCCAAGAGACTGATTTTCAAAGGGTGAATCCCTGGGAGTTCCTGTCCTGGCTCAGCGGTAATGAACCCCACTAGTATCCATGAGGACGTCGATCCCTGGCGTTGCTCAGCAGGTTAGGGATCCAGGGTTGCTGGGAGCTGTGTTGTAGGTCGCAGACTGTGGCTCAGGTCCAGCATTGCTGTGGCTGTGGTGTAGGGCAGCTCTGATTCGACCCCTAGCCTGTTTGCATCTCATTTGCATATATTTGCAAGGTGGCTTTGGAAGCTCTCCTTTTTGGCAAAGAATATGGAGAAGTAACGGATTGGGGGCTTCTGGGGGCACTGAAGCCTCAGGGAAGTTTCCAAATGCCTTGGGTGGGTCTTAGGGTGGGGGGGTCCTGGAGCACAGAAAGGAGTATGGGGGGCAGAGCACCAAGTTGAATGGGGGGAGGGGCAGGATGCAGAAAGTTGGGGTGGGGGGAGTAGCTGCTCCTGGGTCAGGGCTCAGAGGAAGTTCCTGGGCCATAGCTTCCTTCCTGTGGCAGGGACCCCTGCTCTGGGCACCCGTTCCCTTGTGGGCTATCGCCTGGCCAGGAGGGTAGGGGTAGGGGGCGTGGTGAGGCACAGCTTTGTGGGGCCAACATGGCAGGTAATAGAAAAGTATGAGGATGGACAAGGAATGGGGAACACAAGAGACACAGCGGCAGGGCCAGAGGAAAGGGACACCCAGAACAGTCCTGACTGAGGGTTCTGGGGAAGGTAGGTCCTGCCCTTTAGGTGGACCGAACCTGGGAGGCCCAGCACAATCTGCCCTCCCACCCCACACATCAGTTCTCAGTTTATTCCCCACAGAACCTGAGACAAGGTCCAGGCAGCTAGAGCTTAGCCTGGCTCTGTACCCCTGTCTGGGTGACCTTGGGCAAGTCTCTGTCCCTCTCTGGGCTTTAGTTTCCTCTTCTGTCCATCATCTAGAGAGGAATTGATTTCTATGGACCCACTCCTGTTCCAGCTTGGCCCATGGAAGCCTCCTGGTTCCCTGGGGCTCAGAAACTTTAGTGTTTACCTCCAGGATCAAGTTCCAATTTGAGTGGTCAGGAACCTTCTGGATCTGGTACCAACCTACCTACTCAAGCCTCATCTTTCCCTCTTTGCAACAGTCCAGGAGCCTAGATCCTCCCCGGCCCTTGGGTCTGTGTGCCAGCCTCTTCCCCTCTCTCCATGAAGTGCCCCCACTTGAGGAACCAGCCCCTCCTGCAGGGCTGGCTTTATGGACACGTGACCCATGCAGTTAGCCAAGGCCCCGTGCTTAGAAAGACCCTGGGCTTGGTTTCATACTTCAGGGGCCATCCTGTAATTAAAAAGTTTAGGGGCACGATCTTTAAGGTATTAGCCTGCTAAAGCAATAAAGGTATCTTTTTTATATTTACCCCCCCCAAAAAAGTTTGAACAAGGGGCCCTAAATTTCCACTTTGTGCTGGGCTCCCCAAATTATGCCCCAGACCTGCCTTCCTCCCCTTTCATCACTCCCTCCTTAGCCCCACCTCCCTGTGACCAGAACTGGCAGCCCATGTGACAGAAGCAGAGACCTTCTGGACATCAGAGGCCCAGGCCTGATGTCACCTGAGGAAAATGGCTCAGGGACTGCCAGGGGATGTGGAGAACAGAAGAGGCAGAGACCCTGACTGTGTCTTAGAAGGAAAGCTGGCTTCTGTCCCTAAAGTCCCTGAGTCTGATGAGGAGACAAAGCAACTGGCCCGGGAAGGTCCCAGTCTCCTGAGGGCACAGTTGTGGTGGGAGAAATCGAATCTCAATTTCCTCCTCTCTTTGACCCTTGCTGAGACAATGAGAGGAGAGGTGGCTCCTTCTGGAGCTGGAGAAGTACAAGCCGGGGACCCCCTCTGCCCCTAATCCTTAACCTGCAGAGCTCTTGCTCCGAAAGCATCTCTTCAAGCATCTCCAAAGATGCTGCCTACCTACACATCTCAGTAAGGGACCTGAGGTAGTGGCTTCCCTCCTGGCAAATGGCCTCACCGGCTAGAGTGGACAGGCCCCTCTGGCGGCAGCCCCTGCAGCCCCCTTCTGGTCAGGGGCCTGGCTAAGGCTGCCTTCCCTTCTCTCTGCTCCCTGGCCCTGAGGGTGTGTGGTCTGGCCTCCCTGGGGCCTGGTGAGTCAGGCCCCACACCCACTCTGGAGCCACAAAGCAGAGCAGTGGCCTGAGCCTCTGCTCACCTGGAGGAGCCTGATAGTCCTGTATGCCGGGGCTGAGATCCTGCTGGACCCCAGGGCAATGACTTTGGGCCAGTCCTAGGCCCCAGGAACGGGAGGAGGGGAAGTGGGAGGGGTGGCTGGCCTGTCCCCACTGGCTTCTGGCTTTCCCTGGCAGCACCTTCGTTAACCACAGCCTTGCCCACAGCACTGCCTGCGTCTGGGCCTCTGCTAACGGACCCACCAACTCCAGTCATCACTGAAGATCTGACTTCAGCGTCTCCGCCTCCAGGAAGACTTCCTTCAGCTTCAGGGTGTCTCAAGTGTCCCCCTGGCCTTTCCCATGCTGCTCCCTTGGGAAGCACTCGCCCATGTGTGCCTCTGGCCCCATCAGCTCGGGTCTTTCTGAGGGCAAGTCTGTGTCGTCTGTGTCCTTGACCCCTGGCAGGTCTGCCGCTGTGAATGAAGCTCTCAGGTGTGGTGGGACAGCCAGCCTGGGGCAGGTGGGAGGGGGGACAAGTCGGGGTTTCTTCCCTTCAGACGTGGGCAGAGTGTCTCCCATCTGCCATAAGAATTAGAGCTGCTCATGTGAACCCACATACCTGCAGAGTCGTAGTCACAGGTGACGAAGCTGGGGCTCATCGGGACAAAGTGGCTCCAATCACAACTGGCCACTAAGGTCTGCCTCCGGGGGCTGCTTTGTCTGAGACTCAGCTGCCCGGCCCAGGTATGCTCTGCTCTGAGGCAGGGGACTGAACAAGCTGACCTCTCATGGGCCTCCAGGTCAGGATGGGAGCCTTCCAGTGACACAAGCTGAGGCTCCAACCAGGTCTCGGCCCCCTGACCTGCTCACCCACAAGGCAAGTGCCAGCCCTCCCACCAGCCCAACTGGCTCCCAGTTCAGCTGCAGAAACGGCCAAACGTCTCTCTGGAACCCAAACAGGAAGCTGGGGAGAAGGGGGCCAACGGCCGGGACCTCTGAGGCTCCTCCAGGAAACATGTGGGGAGGGAGATGGGTGGCCGGGGCAAGGTCAGGCCTGCTCACCCCATAACCCCCACCCCAGGAGCCCCCCGCAAGCACTGAGAATCCCCACCTCATCTCCCTGCTGGCAGGGGACCTGGGAGGGCCTGGGGAAAACAGTTGTCCTCTTACAGAAGACGCTAGGGGGAGGGTTAGCTTTCAGAACCATCACTCCCGGGTGAATTTTTTTCCATATATTTTATTTTTTGCTTTTTTAGGGCCGCACCTGTGGCATAGGGAAGTTCCCAAGCTAGGGGTTGAATCAGAGCTACAGCTGCCAGCCTACACCACAGCCACAGCAACTCAGGATCCTTAACACACTGAGTGAGGCCAGGGATGCAACCCACGTCCTCATGGATCCTAGTTGGGTTCATTACCGCTGAGCCATGATGGGAACTCTCCATAGATTTTATTTTTTTGTATTATTTATTTATTTCCTGGCCGTCCCCTTGACACATGGAAGTTCCCAGGCCAGGGATCAAACCCATGCCACAGCAGTGACCAAGCCACTGCAGTGACAACACCAGATCCTTAACCCACTGCGCCACAAGGGAATCTTCCTTTTTTTTTTTTTTTTTTTTAAGAACAGTTTTAGATTCATAGCGAAACTGAGCGGCAAATACAGAGTACCCATATACCCCCTGCCCCACACACGCCTAGACTCCCCCACGATCAACATCCCCACCCAGCGTGGTACGTTTTTTTTCCAATTGATGAACCTACATGAAGCATCATTATCACCCAAGGCCCATTAGGGTTCACTGTTGGTGTTGGACATTCCATGGGTTTGGACAAATGTATGATGACAGGTATCCAACGTTAGAGGATTATCCAGACTATTGTCACTACCCTAAAAGTCCTCTGAGCTCTGCCTCTGTGCTCACCCTACTCCCCAGCCCAGCCCTGGCAATCTTTAATCTTTGTACTGCCTGCAGAGTTTGACCATTTCCAGAATGTCATAGTTGGAATCATAGAGTCCGTAGCCTTTTTTCAGATGGGCTTCTTTCACTTAGTAACACGCAGTGCATTTCCTCCCTGTCTTTTTATAGTTTGTTGTTCATTCACTTTAGCACTGAATAATATCCCATTGTCTGGATGTATCGGAGTTTATGTCTCCATTTACCTACTGAAGAACATCTTGGCTGCTTTCAGGTTGTGGCAGTTGCCAATAAAGCTGCTATAAGCATCTGTGTGCAGGTTTTTCTGTCGACATACGTGTTCAACTCATTTAGGTAAATATCAAGATCGTGATTGCTAGATTATAAATAGCACGTTTAATTTAAGAAAAAAAAAGAAAAAAAACAACCTGCCAAACTGCCGTCCCAAGTGCTATACCATTTTGCATTCTCACCAGCAATAATGAGAGTT
Organism: Sus scrofa; assembly: GCF_054392235.1. NCBI lineage: Eukaryota > Metazoa > Chordata > Mammalia > Artiodactyla > Suidae > Sus > Sus scrofa. Next base: position 109,417,035 of record NC_139385.1, on the reverse strand, counting down.
CCTAATGCTCCGTATCCTGGTCAGCATTTGGTGGTATCAGTGTCCCAGCTTTTGGCCATTCTAAGAGGTAGGTAGTGGAATCTCGTTTTTTGTTTTTTTTTTAATTTTTTTTTTTTTTTTATTTTCCCACTGTACAGCAAGGGGGTCAGGTTATCCTTACATGTATACAATACAATTAGATTTTTTCCCCCACCCTGGAATCTCATTTTAACTCATATTTCCACAATGCCATATGCTGTTGAGTTGGGTCAACAGGTTTTTTGCTTTTTTTTAATTTTTTTTTTTAATTTTTTTTTTATAGGGCCACACCTGCGGCACATGGAAGTTCCCAGGCAAAGTGTCGAATTGGAGTTAACAGCTGCCGGCCTACGCCACAGCCACAGCAACACCGGATCTGGGCTGCATCTGTAAACTACACCACAGCTCCCAGCAATGCTGGATCCCTAACTTACTGAGCGAGGCCAGGGATCGTACCTGCGTCCTTATGGATACTAGTGGAGTTCATTACCACTGAGCTGCAATGGGAACGCCTCAACAGATTTTTAAGGCAGATTTTTCTTCAAATAATCCTGAGATCATATTAACTTCATTTCTTGGTCAGTCCACCCTTAGGGTCGAGTACCCAGGATGGAGAAATGCCTGGATCTTAGCTACTGTTCTGTCACTGGCTCACTGCCATTGGCCTTGACAAGTCACCTACCAACCTGGACTTCAGTTTCTTAGCCTGAAAGCCTATAAAGGAGCTCGCAGCACTCTTCCCACTTGAGGGTAGGGGGGTGTCTCTGTTCACAAGGATGTGGGTGATGGCTTGGCATGGTGGTCAGTGGTGAGCGAAGCCAGGGACCACAGGCTGCCTCACCTGGTGCTGGGCCAGCAACGACAGCAAACTAGGGAGCCCCATGGGCCAGGACTGAGGAGCAAGTCAGGGGGTCATCTTCCTGAAACTGAGCCCCCAGCAGACCCCCAGGCCCTCCAGGACTGGCCAGCGGGCCGTGGCATCTGCCACAGGGCTGTAGGAGGCTCCAGTGAGAGGACAGGAGGGCAGGACTTGGCAGAGAGAACCTGGCTGCAGGGAAGCCCTGGACCAGAGGCTCAGAAAGCAGGACAGCCAGTGGTGGGTCATGCAAATTGCAGGCAAACTTCAGGCAAACAGACAAGAGTCCTGGTTCTTGCCTTCATAGGAAAGGAGCCTGTGCTCTGAAAGGTTTGGCTCAAATGGGAGAAAGGGTTCCAAAGGCTTGAGGGCTGGCCTGGGTCCCTCAAAGTCCTCCTGAACCAGTGGTGGGGATGGGGCAGAGGGGGCAGGAAGAATCAGCAGGCGGACCCCCCTCCGCTCTCCCCCTTCTGAGGTCCCCAGGCCCTTTAGCTCTGGTTCCCAGCCAGGCCCTCGCCCTCCACAGCAAGACTCCCCAAAACCATACCATCTCCCACCAAATATCATTACATCTCTCTTTTTTGACACCACAGAAAAAGAGCAGAATGGCTCTTAATTCCAAGCACTCAGATAACATCAGCCTTTTAAAAATAAAGGCATACCTTGTTTTATTGTGTTTCGCTTTATTGTGCTTCTCAGATATTGGCTTTTTTTTTTTTTTAACAAATCTGAGGGTTTGTGGCAATGCTACATGGTCAGATGATGGTTAGCATTTTTTAGCAAATAAAGAGTTTTGTTTTTCTTTTTTGGCTGCCCCGAGGCATATGGAGTTTCCGGGGCCAGGGATCAGATCCCAGCTGAAGTTGCCACCTACGCTGCAGCTATGGCAACATCGGATCCTTTAACCCACTGTGCAGGGCCACGGGGATCAAACCTGCATCCTGGCACTGCAGAGACACCATTGATCTCATTGTGTCACAACGAGAACTCCAAGAATTTTTAAATTAAGATATGTACATTGTTTCTTTAGACATCGTTTTTCAGACATTTTAAGTGTGTTATGCACACTTAATACATACTGTAAATATAAATTTTATATGCGCTAGGAAACCAAAAAGAAAAAAGAAAGAGAAATACCCTGATTTGCTTTAGACTTTTTTTTTTTGTCTTTTTAGGGGGGCACCTGTGGCATATGGAGGTTCCCAGGCTAGGGGTCAAATTGGAGCTATAGCTGCTGGCCCACACCACAGCCCCAGCAACGCCGGATCCTTAACCCACTGAGTGAGGCCAGGAATCGAACCCTCATCCTCACGGATACTAATCGGGTTCGTTACTGCGGAGCCACAATGGGAATTCCTGATTTGCTTTATTGCAATATTTACTTTACTGCCGTGGTCTAGAACCAAACCTGCAGTATCTCTGAGGTCTGTCTGTAATAATATATGTGCATGGTAGGAAAATTAAACAAAAGAGAAGGGTTTAAAATAAAACATCCCCCCCGCCCAGCCCCACCTCTTGGTTTCAACCTTTCCCAACCTCTGTCTGAAGGTAACCAGGTACCAGTTTCTCATGCCACCTGCAGGAAAAAAAATTTAGGCCCACATGAGCATATGATGCAGGCACGTGTGTCTGTTAAGCAGAATGTCCAGGTAAAGAGGCTGTGCTGTAACACACAGATCCTCCCTTGCTCTTGTAAGCCCACAGCTTAGACAGCCCTCTGACCAGCACCTACAGAGCCAGCCCACGCTCAGGCCATGTGGAATCTACCATCTCACAGATGCGCCGTGGTGGGGCTGGTCCCCTGCAAACAGGCCTTTACATGATGTCCAGGTTCTTGTCAGAGCATTTTAAATGCTCCCTCACCTCTTTTCTAATTACCCCCGGTCACCCTTGGGTCAGAATCTCTTGGGCCCATCTCAGAGCCCAGAAATCTGAGCTGCAATTAAGCCAATGCAGGTAGAGAGAGCTCCTGGAGGCAGGTGCGCCTGGTGGCCTTGGGCGAGGCATGAGCTTTCTGTGAACCTCTGTTTCCACCTCTGTAATATGGGGTCATTCTCTCTTAGAGCGGAGGCAGAGATTTTTAAATGGCAGTGTAGTCTAATCAATGGGCTTTCTCTACCCTTCTGGAACTTGAAGGCTATTTGATGAAATAAAACTTCCCCTTGGACCTCCAGGGAACAGAGGAATCCAAAATGAGGAAACAGAGGCACAGAGAGATTGAGGAACTCGCCCAAGGTCGCAGAGCTGATAAGTGGGAAGGCTGGGATGGAACCAGTCAGTCTGGCTCCAGAGTCTGTGCTCTGGAAAACCAGGTGAATGGCGATGGCTGCATCCCTGGAGGCCCTCTGTGGACTCCTGACCTCACGAGGAGTGACCACAGGAAGGTTGCAGGGTTGGTGACCCAGCAGGGAAAAGAGGGAGGCTCTAACATTCTCTAGCATCACAGTGTGCCAGGCATGGCGTAGTTTATGTCATTTAATCCCTTCTTCTCTTTCTTCGGTCTTTTTAGGGCTGCGCCCTTGGCATATGAAGTTCCCGGGCTAGGGGTTGAATCGGAGCCCTAGCTGCTAGTCTATACCACAGTCACAGCAACGCCAGATCTGACCTGCATCTTCGACCTACACCACAGCTCACAGCGACACAGGATCCTTAACCCACTGAGCGAGGCCAGAGATCAAACCCAGATCCTCATGGATACTAGTCAGGTTCTTGCTGAACCACAACAGCAACTCCTCTCATTTAATCCTTGTACAGAGGACAATTTTACTGCTGGGGGAGGCTGGCCATTCTGGTTCATGGACCAGCCACTACCCCGGAGCATGAGTGCCTGCCATGGGCCCAGTGCAGCAGGGGAGCACAGGGAAGAAGTTGAGGTGCTCCCAGGCCCCCAGGCCCATACAGGCTGGGAGAAGCAGGCAGGATGCTTCCCCTGGAGGGGGCAGGCGAGCCAGAGAGCCAGCCTGGGCCACCTCTCCCTCTCCCCTTCCCCCCTTCCTTCCTGCTACCCTGCCCCTTCTGACTTCGGCCAGGCCCACAGCTGCCTCCTGAGTCATCTTTGCTTTCTAGCTTTCTGGTTTTCACTCACCTGTCTCCCTAGTTTGGGTTTCTACCTTGGTGAGAATTCTCTTTCCCTCCCTCCTGTACACCCATTGTTGTCTCAGTCACAATTCCAAGGGACTCTCAGGAAAGGATCTTAAGGTCAAAGGGACCCTGAACCTCCCAGCCCACTGGGAGCTCCCAGGGCGAGCCTTGGCTGCAGGGTCTCTGGGTCAGAGTCTGGCTTTCCTGGGGCTGAACCGCCCACCCATGCTCTGTGGCTCCTTTGGCTTCAATCATGCGCACCCTTGCCACGTACTAGCAGTGAGAAAGCCACCTTCTAGGGCTAGCGCAAAGATGACATGCAACAACGAGGGCCCCTCAAGGGACAGGGTTTGGGGGAGAATATGCTGCAAAAACTGTGGCTGTTATTATTAGAATGACTAACTGGAGAAGGGACCCCTGTGTGTGGCCAGATGTCAGTTTATGGGTCTGGAGGCACCTCAGAGGCTCGGAGCAGGGAGAGCAGACTCCAGCACAGGACAGTCAGGGCAGGCTTCCCGGAAGAGAAGGCCTAAGGTGCGGTGCTGAGCAAGGGGCTAGGAACTGACCGGAAGGCAGGCATCTGGGCTGGGGGTGAGGTGTGGGGGCAGGGAGGAGGTGCACCTTTGTGGGGATGTGAGAGAGAGGCACAGACAGCTGGCAGATGAGTGGTGAGTCCACACTGGCTCAGGGCCAGGCAGGGGTGTCTGGGACACGGGGACTCCCAGAAAGCTTTGAAGAGAGAGGAAGACCGCATGCCTCATTTGCAGGGGCTCCATGGCCTCCGGCGGACCCAGAAAAAGCCCAGGTAGACCTTGCGCGGCTCTCCTCCCCGTCCTGTCCCTTGGGCCCAGGTCAAGAGCTGTGGATGTCCACTCCCGGTACAGCTCTGTGACCCCCAGCTTTGGCCTCCTTGGCCTTCACCATCGCCCCTCCCAGGCCAGCCCCCGGGGCGTAGGGCGGGCATGGAGGGCCGGAAGGGCTGTGCTGTCCAGGGCCTGCCTGTGGCGGGTGAGGGACCGACGCAGCGGGCTGCTTACGTTGTCCCTCCTTTCCTCTCAGTGGCCCTGCCAACCGGCGGTTACACCACTGTGGTTTGTTGGCCCCAGAGAGCGCCTCCGTTACATAACCCCTGACACAACGGCCCCTAAAACACACACGCACGCTGGCACGCGCGCAGACACAGGCTTCTGCACATATGCACACTCTTGCACGGGCTCTGCTTGAGATGCACCACCATGCTCTCCCATCCTCAGTGGCAGCACTCCTGTCTCTGGGGGATTTCTGCTGCCCCCACCCACAGTCACACAGATGGGGGCCTTCCCCCGCCCCCTGGTTTCGGGGGAAGAATCTTCTGACCCCCTTGCCCTCAAGCCCTGGGTGCCCCGAGCTCAGTGAGATGGACCCAGGGCTGCCTGGGGCTCCCAGGTGACAGCCTCTGTCTTTGGCTCCAGCTGGTGGGGGGGGCATTACATATCAGCAAGCTGCCCCCCAAGAGCGTGGAGGTGTGGGGGAGCTGGGGTTCAGCATGGGAGAAACTGAAGATGGGACAGGGAGACAGAGAAAGACCAGAGCCCAGGGGGCAGCCCCTGTTAGGTAGATTCCAGAAACTCAGCAGGCAAGGAGCAAAACAGGGGCATAAATGGCCTCAGAGGCATGGGAGGGGGCGAATTAGTGCAATATTTTTGGAGGGTTACTATCATGGACGGTCTCAAGGTTTTAAATGCCTGTAACCCTCCCCAGAAACATGTGAGCCGCCTGGTCACTCAGCCATGCTGCCTTCATGGGTTCATCAGAGGCAAATCCTCACCCAAAGATCTGTGAATAACGATGTTCATGCTGCATTGCTCATAAAAGTGAAATGGTGCAGCTGGCCCTCCTCCTGTGGGTACCGTGCCACAGTCAAAGAAGGTGCTGGCACGTGGGCAGGGTGGACAGCATGCTCCTACTCTGCCAATTGAAGGTGTGTGTGAGTAGGTACAGAGACAGCTGCCATGTACAAATCTCCAGAGCTCCTCGCACAAAGCGGGTCCCATGCGATCAGCTTTGCCGAGTGGGGCTGAGGAGGGACACGCTGGAATGTACTGCCTGCTGTTGGGATGCTCAAAACCAGCGGGCATGAGTTTGGAATGAGAGAGAAAACCCTACGGGACGTCATGCCTACCAAGGAGCCGTGAATTTCTCCCTGTTCTGCATAGTCAGGCATTCTCGTCTCAAGGGGAGTAGGGGGTGGGGGTGGGGGAGGTGGGGAGGGGTGGAGGTGAGAGTGAGGAGAGACACCATGGCCACACCACTCAGGAGCTGGGAGACCCTGGGCAGGAGTCTTCACCTCTCTCTGAGTTGCATGCTCTTCATCTGTTGAATGGATCGGACAGTACCATTCTTGTGGGGATGAGGGGGGGCTGGTTTTGTTGCACAGTTATTGAGGCCCTTCTAGAGGCCGGGCTGGGATGGGGGGAGGTACCAGGAGGAAGAAGAAGTTCCTCCTTGCTCTGAAAGAACTTACAGGCTGCAGAGGAAGACAGAGCTGCAAGCGGCTGGAGTAGGGCAATGCACTCTGTGCACCCACAAAGGCCTATAGGATGGGGCCCTGGGGGGCCAGGGCTGGGGTAGGTGGAGGGGCTACATCTGAGCTTGCGATTCAGCTGAGGCAGAGGAAGCAGGGCACATCAGGGGCATGTCCCAGGCAGGGGCATGGGGACAGCAGAGGCCCAGGATTGTGACGAGCAGGAGGCATCACTGCAGTGGGTGCCCCAAGGCAAGGAGGGAGCACTGAGGTTCCAGGCAGAGCCTCAAAGAGCATGTTTCGAAGCTTGGGCTTGAGTTGGGGGTGAGGATACTGGTCAGGGTCCTAGGGCAGGAGGGGCATGATCACCCATGTGTTTTAGAAGTTGGCTCTGGGGCGGGTGGCTGGGAGGAGGAGCAGCTGGGGGTTCCTGGATCCCCTGCTGTCTGGGGGAGGTGGAGCCTGGGTTGCTGAGTCTTCACCGGGGAGGTGCACAGGCTGGCTAGAAAGCTGCCTTTGGTTCAGGGAGCCTGAGGGACGGGGTAGAGGGAAGTGAGAGAAGACTCAGGGAAGACCCTAGGTTCAGGCACAGGGGGCTGGAGGGAAATGGTGTCACGGCTGTAGAGACAGGGACAATGGGAGGGGTGCGTGTGAGGGGCCATGTCTCTGGGGCGACTGAGAGGAGGGGGTTCAAGGCTGCTGGGTGGGGCTGTGCGGTGCCACCATGTGGTGGGCAGTCCCTTCTCCTCTCCTCCACTGGCACTTCCAGTCTACCTGACAGAGGGACAGTTTGGAACTCTTTTGGACCCTCTTGGCTTGCGGAGGGAGGGGGACCCACGAAGGCCGCCACGGGTGTGTCCCAGGACTTGCTTTGGAGAAGGACAACCCTTCAAGGGTTAGGTGACAGACGCGTCCTTCCTTACAGTGGTTTGCATGTTAAGAGAACTCTCCAGAATGACAGTGCCGTCCAACAGAACTTTCTGCCATGACGGAAACATGCAGGGCAGTGGCTTCTAGCAACAGAAGACTTGCAGTGTGGCTAGTGGCTGGCGAGGAAGGAAGTGATGAATTTCGTTTAAGTTCAATGCACATCGTGTCACGTGCCTCGTGCCTACCACACTGGACCGTGCAGAGCTATCTAGAATTTCTAAAGGAAAGCGATTGTCACTCATGTGGTTGGGGCAGTTTGGTGGGGGCAGACTTCCTCAACCTCCTTAGCTTGGGCGTCTATTAATTAGGTGTGAAAAAAACCCAAGAAAGCAGTCCTAAACTTACATCCTACTGCCTGTGTGTCTGCTCTGTTCACACTAAGTGGGTTGACGGCTTCTCAGAAGCTTCCTGATGGTCCAAGGTGACAGGCCTGACATATTACAGATGGAGACATCAAGCCACTGGCTCATGGTCTCGCAGCCGGCAGTAGCAGAGCTAGGCTTTGGCTCGGCAGTCTTGGCGGCTACTCATTGTGCCAGCCTGTGCAGGGCAGTTCCATCTGGGGGACCCTGAGCTGGGCTCTCTCCTAGTCATGTCACCCATGATATCACATTTTGACCCTCATGGGGACTTTGTGTAGCAGGAATGGCATCATCGCCCCCATTTCACAGATGAGGAAACTGAGGCTCAGAGGTGCATTCAGGATTACACAGGTAGGGAGTGGCCATGAAGTGAGATCTGAAGCCAGGTCTATGGGAGCCTCGCCTGTAAGCCCTGCAGACCAGGCCCCTCACACGGCAGTGGTGACATTGCCTGGAGTCCTCTCATGCTCCAGCCCCTGTGGCAGCTCTAGGCTCCCCAGGCTGTGCTTTGTGAGCCACTGGCCTGTCTGTTCCATGGAACTTCCAGAACCTCCCTAAGAAGCCAGATGGACAGAACCTTCAGAAACTTGCTGCTCTGAGCCTCTCAGCTCAGAGGTCTTTAGGTCTGCTTGGTGAGAATTGATATTCAGCGTTTTTACCGACAGCCCTAGGACAGCTCACACCTAAGGCGGACAGTGTCCTGGGTGATCTCTTTACCCAGGGCTCATGGAGAAACCTGGAAATTGGGAATTCTCCAAAGGGGACTTCCTACTCTTGCCGAGCCTTCGTTTTCTCATCTAAGGAGTGAAAGGGCTACACTAGGTTATGGTTTTTAAAAACTTTTTTAGCATGAAAATAGTTTTTATAAGGAATCATTTTTTTTTCTCCAATCTAGTTTCTACACAACTTAAACCATTTAAAATCTTGAGCGTGGCTGTCTTTTTCCCCAGCTTAAAATCCTTCAATGGCTTCCTCCTGCCCTCAGGAGGCTTAGAGTCTAAGAAGGAAGGATGATGTGTACACAAAAAAGGCATTTAAAATATGTCAAAGGGGAGTTCCCATTGTGGCTCAGTGGGTTAGGAACCCTACTAGTGGAGTTCCCATCATGGCGCAGCAGAAACAAATCCGACTAGGAACCATGAGGTTGCAGGTTTGATCTCTGGCCTTGCTCAGTGGGTTAAGGATCTGGCGTTGCCGTGAGCTGTGGTGTAGGTTGCAGACGTGGCTTGGATCTGGCATTGCTGTGGCTCTGGTGTAGGCTGGCAGTTGTAGCTCTGACTAGGCCCCTAGCCTGGGAACCTCCATATACCAAGGGTGTAGCCCTAAAAAGACAAAAGACAAAATTAAAAAACAAAACAAAACAAAACAAGAACCCTACTCGTATCCATGAGGATGCCGGTTCTGTCCCTGGCCTCGCTCAGGGGGTTAAGGATCCCACATTGCTGAGAGCTGAAATGCAGAATTGCAGGTGTGACTCGGAGCCAGTGTGGCTGTGGCTGTGATGCAGGCCTGCAGTGGCAGCTCCAATTTGACCCCTACCCTGGGAACTTCCAAATGCTGAGGGTACGGCCCTGAAAAAAAAGGGAAAAAAAGCCAGAGGATGACAAATGCTGGGGGAAAAATAAAGCAGGATGAGAGATGCCAGATGGGGCTGTTGTCTTAAAGAGGGTGGTCTGGGTGGCCCCCTGTAAAGGCAACCGGAGCAAATGAGCCATGTGGAAGAGCATGACAGGGAACAGCAAGTGCAAAGGTCCTGAGACAGGGAGTAGGCCCATCATGAATACAAACAGCAGGGAGAGCTGAGTGGCTGGAGCAGGAAGAGGGAAGGGAGAGTCAGGGTCAGAAGAGAAAGAGGCTAGTGAGTGGGAGGGAAAGATAATGCTGGACCTTGTAAGCCTTGGGAAGAGTTTAGATTTTTATTCGGAGTGAGGATTTTGAGCTGAAGGGTAACTTAAACTTGTGTTTTAAAAGCACAGGTGAAATTATCACAACATTGTAAATCAACTATACTTCAATAAGACCTTAAAAAAAAAAAAAGAAAAGGAAAAAAAAGAGGAGATCCCATTGTGGTGCCACGGAAACAAATCTGACTCGTATCCATGAGGACGCGGGTTCAATCCCTGGCTCCTCCGCTCAGTGGGTTAAGGATCCGGCATTGCCGTGAGCTGTGGTGTAGGTTGTTGATGCAGCTTGGATCTGGTGTTGCTGTGGCTGTGGTGTAGGCTGGCAGCTACAGCTCCAATTTGATCCCTGGCCTGGGAGCTTCCATATGCCATGGGTGTGGCCCTAAAAAGCAAAATAAAATAAAATAAAAAAGCAGCCAAGTTCTACCTGGCAAGAAACTCTGGAAGGCTTCTTGGAAATCGCCATTTCCAGACAATGTGGGAGGAAAGCAGGAGAAAGAGAGGCAGCCTAGGGCGATTTGAAGGAGCCACGGCTTAGCTTCCTTTGAATTCAGCTTCTGCCTTTTTCCTAGCTGCTTGGCCTCGGGCCTATGACAGCTCTGAGCTCAGTTTCCTCATCTTTGAAATGGGGATGGGGACTACTTCAGTCTTGGGTAAGAGAGAAGGACTGTTTTAACTTGAGGACATAATAAGTGCTCCATAAATGTAGCTGTTAGACCCTATAAGGCATTTGACCAGGGAACCTGTGGGCAGGAGCTGGGGGAGCAGGGGGAGCCAGAGATGATGAAGCTGAAGATGACGAAGCGCTACAGAGGTAATAATAATAATGGCCAGCGAATTCTTTGGTTGAATGCTTTCCACCTCCAGGCATCTCACATATAGTATCTCACTCAATCCTTACCTCAAATGCAAGGACAATGCATTAACCCATTTTTCACACGAAGAAACCAAGGCTTAAAGAGACCATGAAAGGTGCTCAGGGTCAATACCGTGGGTCATGGGCAGCACCTGGGACTCATTCCTCACCTCTGACTTGAGTCGCAGTTCTTTCCATGGGTGATAACGTGCTGGGCCCTGGGGCGAAAAATCCAAATAGAATCCCCCTCTCAAGGGGTATTTATATTTTTAGGGGGGAGCTCTGAGGGCAATTTTTTTTTAAATTGAAAAAGTTAATTGAACACATTTCACTAAAATATAGAAAAGTTCAAAGGATAATATGAAAAACCATGAGTGTAGAACTCACTGAACTAAAATTCTGATGCTCTAATAGCAGAGTTGGTGGGGACAGAGAGCAAGCGAGAAATCTAGAGGGCCGAGCCCACTGCCCCAGCCCCACCCTGTGCCATGGTGCTCCAGCCCCAGGCACCTTTTCCTTTTCTTTCTTTTGTGGAACCATGTTCTTCCCTCTAACCACCGGCCCTTTGCACTAGCTGCTCCTTCTAGTTGGAAAGCTTTTTCACGAGTCCTTTGCCTTATTAAGTAAGCCCTTTGCCCTTGTTACTTCTTCAAGGGCTTCCAGGACCCTACGTTAGACCAATTTCCCTGACAGAGGCTCCCTTAGTGCCCTGCCCTTCCCTTTTGTAGCTGGATTTCAGCTTGTGACTATGCATTTTTAAAAATCAAGATATAATTCACACACAATAAAAGTCACCAGATTAAAGCAAAGTGTACCCATTTTAATATATTCACAAAGTTGTTCAATCAGCACCACCATGGAATCCAGAATATTTTCATCAACCCCCAAAGAACCAGTGTCTCCATCAGCAATCATTTGTCTTTCCTTCCCCAGTGCCTGGCAACCACTAATCTTTTTGTCTCTATGGATTTGCCTATTTTGGACACTTCATATAAGAGGAGTCATATAATAGGTGGTCTTTTGTATCTGGCTTCTTTCACTTACAGAGTTATCAGTTCTTCATTCCTTTTTTTTTGCCTGCACCTGCGGCGGCGTGTGGAAGTTCCCAGGCCAGGGATCAAACCCGCATCACAGAAGCTACCTGAGCCACTGCAGGGACAATGCCAGATACTTAACCCACCGAGCCAGACGGTAACTCCCTTCAGTGTTTTCTTTGTCTGAATACCGTTCCGTTGTGTGGACGTGTCACTTTTTGTTCATCTGTTGATGGTCATCTGGGTTGTTTCCACTTTTTGGCTGTTGTGAACAAGGGTACAAGTTTCTGGTGGTTGTTGTTGTGGTGGTGGTGGTCTTTTTTTGTTTGTTTGTTTGTTTTTGTGTGGCCATCAAGGAGCATGCATGCAAAGTAGGGGAAACAGACATTAATAAAACTGTTATAAAAACCTATGTGTCACTTTGGAAAATAGTACAGCCGTTCTTCAAAAACTTAAATGTAGGAGTTCCCGTCTTGGATCAGTGGTTAACGAACCCCACTAGGAACCATGAGGTTTCGGGTTCGATCCCTGGCCTCGCTCAGTGGGATAAGGATCCGGTGTTGTCATGAGCCGTGGTGTAAGTCGCAGATGCGGCTCAGATCCCGTGTTGCTGTGGCTCTGGTGTAAGCCGGTGGCTACAGCTCCGATTGGACCCCTAGCCTGGGAACCTCTATAAGCCGCGGGGGCGGCCTAAGAAAAGGCAAAAAAACAAAAACAAAAACAAAAACTTAAATGTAGAATTACCATACGATCTGGCCATTCTATTTCTAGGTATAGAACCAAAAGAACTGAAAACATATGTTCATGCAAAAATGTGTACACATGGATGTTCATAGCAACATGATTCAAAAGCCAAAAGATTAAAAAAAAAAAAAAAGCAAAAGCAAAACAAACTAACCAACCCCCGCCCCCACAGCCAAAAGGTGCCAACTCCAACATCTATCAACTGATGAATGAAAAACAAAACACGGTCCATGCATGCAAAGGAATATTATCTCGTCACACCAAGGAGGGAAGGCGGCTTCACGCTGCCACATGAATGAACCTTGAAAACACATGTACTCCAGAAAGGTAAGGATGGCACCTGTCCACTCACCTCTGTCCTGTGGTGCTGGCATGTCCCAGACGATCAGGAGCTGCCTGTGGGATGGATGCAAGGTCTTAGGCAGCAGTTCCAGCATTGCCACCCCCCTCCCCGCCCCATGTCTGGACAGGACCCCAGGGCAGTGGAAGGGAAGCTGCCAGCATGCGAGGAATCACACCAGCCCTGGCCCTTGGCGGCCTGTGCCTCCTGCCCTGCAGCATCTCTGATTTCCATCTTCACAACACGTCACCTTGGGAGTCTGGACGTCTTGTAGGTGCTCGAAAGAGCCCAGGAACACTGGCCTGTCTGGACCTGTAGCTTCAACAGGAGCCGGGCCAGGGAGAGACAACCAGGCAGCCCAGGACCACCTGCCATATACCTCGGCCAAGTTCCTCTCCCCTGGAGGGCAGCCCTTCTCCCCTCAGTGAAGCAGAGGAACGAGCAGCAGGCCACCAAGGTCCCCCAGCCCCTCTCCAGTGGTTGTAGCGCTCAAAGACGGCCCAAGAGCAGCCTCTCACCCCAGTCACTCCCCGGGTGGTGGGATTTGGTAACACAAGGCCCTGGGCCTGCCTTTCAAGGGGTCTCCCCATAATACCAGAACCAGGCCCAGTGCAGGGGTCACAGGCCACCCCACAGTCTGGCCTGGCCTCCTCCAGGGTCACTGGGAAGTCCATGCATGTCTCATCACATATTGGTGGGCCATGGAGATGTATTTGAAAATAATTTTAATTAGCCGGAAACTAGGAGTTTAATAAATGGAAAACAGAGAACTTTCCAAGGCCACAGCTGGGAAACGCTCGCTTTTTAAAAAATTCCGCCTGGCTTCCCAGGCCAGCTAAACGCCCCGACACAAGGGCCTGATTGCCAGAGGAATCCACAAGGAAAACAAAGCTTATTTTTAGAGAAATATTTTAAACTCAGTTTCAGTGAGCTCAGGAGTTTTCTCGTGTGTCTAAAATCCTTAATATCTTTCCTTCTATTTCAGAGCTGCCTCCCACCCGAGAGAGCACAAGAACTCCTATCAGACGCGAGCTATTTCTGCAACAGATGAAAATAAAAGGGCCCCCTCTCCCTCCCACTAGAGAATGAGTTGCTTCTAAATGTGTCCCCACAGTCAGGCCCAGGAGGCCTTGGCAGGTGTGACCAGCAATAAAATGGGTCTGGGGTCCCTCGGGCCTGAAGGCCTGCCCACCGCCCCCCCAGCCCTGTTCTGCCCACCGCCCTGCAGGAAGTGGGTGACAGTCTGGCCGCCATTTCCGGGCTTTGAAAACAGGGTTTAACTCGAAAGAGGCCTGCTCAAAAGGGGTGCTTTTCCTCCAAAGGTGTTGTTCATACTCCACCTCAACAGAGACATTCCCCCCCCCCGAAACATCCAGACCCAAACATACAGCAACTCTCACAGCTCTTTCCTCACATCCCACAGACCTACACACCTACCCACACGGCAACAGCAACAGCCACACCCACCCACAGCAACAGGACACCCAAGCCCACACATGCGTGTGCGCGTGCACACACACACACACATGCACACAGGCAACAGCAACAGTCACACCCACCCACAGCAACAGGAGCACCCAAGCCCACATGCGCATGTGCGTGTGCATACACACACACACACACACACGCACAGCAACAGACATAATGAAACCTGCATCCACACACATATACACACACATACCTAGACACACACATATAGAGCAAAACACAAATCTACACCCACACTCACACACAGCAAGAGACACTGAAACCTATACCTCCATAGATAGATACACAGAGCAACAGACACACCCAAACTCACACACAGATACACACACACACCCCTCTACACACAGAGTAACAGACATCTTCAAACCTACCTGTACACACACACACACACACACACACAAATCCATAACCACATTCACAGATCCATATACACACAAAGCTATACATACACACAGAGAGCAACACACGCTCAAACTCACACACAGATACACACACACACACACCCTCTACACAGAGAGTAACAGATACCTTCAAACCCACCTGCACATTCACACTCACACACACAACAGACAACCCAATTCCATAACCACATTCACATGGATCCATACACACACAAAGCTATACACACACACAGAGCAACACATGACCAAACTCACACCTATGCTTGTACACAGATCCCCACATACACCGACACACACACACCACACACACAGAGCAACAGACCCACCCAAACCCACACTCACAGATTTTCATACCCACTCCCCAAATCTCACGCCCTATATGAGCAACATGCCCCCCCACATATCAACAGCCACACTTCCACACACCCCCCAGCCCCAGCCCCAGTATTCTCCTGCAGCAACCCCCCCCACAGACCCCAGCCATGGCAACACAACACGCGTGTGCACATCCACCCAGATGGATGAGGACACAGATACACCCTTCATGTAAACGCCCCACCAGCCCTCCCTCCACACCCGCAAAAACACCCTCAGACACACGCATGCACACCCATACATTTTCCAGGTCCAGCAAACACTGTCAGGAGAGGTTGGGAGATGCCACCTAGGCAGGGCTGGGCCTGTAGGGGCTGTAGCTTCCTGCTCCCCGGCCCCCCTTCCCGCAGGGCTCCTCCTGGGCAAGCCTGTCCAGCCGCCAGGCCCTGGCCCCTCCCTGCCCCTCCCTCTTTTCCTCCCTCCCTCCTGGGCCTTGCCAGCGGCACAAACTGGAACTGCCCTGGATGGCCACACGTCTGCACATCCCAGAGAACGAACAAGAAAAAATAAACAGCATCCATGAGGTAACAACGATGGAGAGTGGTTACAGGCCCCTGGTGGCAGGTGAGCCGGGCCGCTTACCAGGGGCGGGCCTCATTGGCTCCCATTAACTCACAAGGCCAGGGAAGGCCCAGAGGCCCAACTTCCAACTTTCAAGATGGAGCCAGAGGCACATCTGCCCTCACCCTTGTCACCACCACAAGCACAACTGAAAGAGAGCAAATGCCTGGAGACGGTTCTCTTCCAGGTTCAAATGCTCCCTAGTGGGCCTCCCCGTCTCCACACACAGCCAGCCCCGGGGGTTTCTGAGAGCTCCACCCCCCAGGCAGAGTTCCCCACTGAGCATCCCAGTGCGGGGCCAGAGCTGCAGCAAAGAGCTTTGCCTGTTTGTCCAGCCTGCATTGAGCCCTCCAGGGCCTGGCCCTTGCATCCGGGTTCCTGAGCCGCTCCCGGGCTCACAATCCCCCATCTATTCCCAAGGGCGGTGCAGAGCTCTGGCCTTCTCAATAGTTTTTTTGTGTGTGTGGTTTTTTCCCCTCGTTTTATACACTCAGCAGTGGATTCAGACAGAGTGAGTGAAGGGTGGAAACTAGCTACACGCATGCACCCCTTCTCCGAAATAATGTAGAAGGTGGTACACACGAACCGGGCTGCTTCAAAGATACCTTCGTTTGCCAATGGCTCGTGGAAATGCCCTGGTGAAGACATCCTAAACATCATCACATTCCGGGCTCATTCTCACAACGGACAACCAAAGAATTTTCTAGAATGTAACGCAGGAGTCAGTTTTAGTTCCGCTCCCCAGCCCGTGATAGGAATCCTGGCTTGTTCTTACTTGCAGTTTTTACTTCTAGTTCCCTTAATTTACAAGAAAACTCTGCTCAGGGCGACCAAGCGTGTGGTGTGCTGTTAATTCCAGGCGCTGCAGAAAGACAATGACCTACATACCCTCCATTGATCTGTGGCAAGAGGAAATTTCTGAATGATCGCCCCCCCGGCCCCCCGCCCCGCTTTCCACGCTCCACTGGGTCTTAAATCCAAAACATCAACTCCTAGCAGTTGGGCTTTCAAACAAACCAACTTTTCAAAAATGAAGGCGGCTTACCCCAAAAAGAAGTCGACCATTCCAGCTGATCCAAAGTACTTGTTCAGAAAAATCAGTTTGGGAATGAGGTGGAAACAAGGCCTTTGAAATGCAGTTTGGCCTAAATAGCACCACACTTTAGACTTTTCCTGCCCATTGCACATTCTTTGTGGTGCAGAGGCCTGGGAGCCTGCGGGGTCCAGGCCGGCCGAGCCCTCCTTGGCCTCAGGCTTCCCTCCCCCACCGCCGAGGCCCGCAGCAGCCGGGGGCCGGGCAGCTGAGAGAACTTCGAAACTGTTCCTCGGCTCCTTTGGCGGCGATCGCCCAGCACCCAGACGCTCCAGTGAACACCAGTGCGATCGTCCTTAACATGAAACAGCTGCCTGAGGCCTGGTGGACTCCACCGATGCCCCCACCCTGCCGGGCTCAGCAGTGAAGCCCCCGGAGACCCGCGAACACAGGCCTGCGGAGGTTGCAACTTCAGCTGATAAAGCCCAGCTGTTGTAGGTGAGGAAACAACTTTTGCTGAGTCTCTTACCTACTTTGGAAAAAGTGTCTGAAGTGTGTGTGTGTGTGTGTGTGTGTGTGTGTGTGTGTGTGTGTGTGTGTTGCGAGGGTGGAGTGGGGGGGGGATGGAAAGGAAAAACAGGAATTGATTTATGAACCATTTTTGTTTTAAAGTGTAAGAAAGGACCATACTAAGGTTTCAGCTCAGTTGTGAGAATCAGCAGACAGATTGGTGCTTTTAGTTTTTTTCCTTCCCTTTTCCAGAGACCTGGGTTAAATGTGCTTTCTGGCCGCTTTCAACCATCTCAAACACAGACACTAATCCTTTTGCATAAATAACGTGTGTGCTCACTCCCACAGGAAGCCGTCCGCATAAACAAACATTACCCAGATATAAGTTTAACCTGTTTAATCTTCCTTCTCTTTCCGTCCTCTGCGGACAAGGACACAACCAGGCTTTCCAAAGTCCAGGCAAAACCCTGGTTCTCCAGCCCAGGAAAGGTCGGGCCTCACCCCCCCACCCCCAGCTCAGCCAAGGGTTGGCAAGACCCTCCTCACCCAAGCAGTTCCCTGGGCGTCTCAGCGGTGGGGGGGTGGAGGGGGGGAAATCAGACCTTCAGCTGCCACTGCAGACACGTGACCACTTGGTGACTCACAGGCGGGCCACACCCCTTCAGGCCTTCCAGCCAGGCCCTGCCACCAGCCAACCCAGGGATGCATCTTATTACCAAGGGGAACAGCTAACTAATGCCCTTGACAGTCCAAATTACTTTCTTCCAGCTAAAAGAACTTGCTATAAAACATGCCGGGGGGACAAGCTCTTCTGAATTCTGGGCTCTGCCAGCTAAATCCTAGCCTTCAACCCCTCTGACCTGGGCAATCAATGCCTGAGAGGGGTGTGAAGCTAGGAAAAAAAAAAAAAAAAAAAGCAAGCTATCTTACACATTAATACTTTTTTTTTTCCCAAAATTTTTATTGGGGGAAAACTACAGAACATTTACAGTACAATGTTTACAGTCACAATTTGTAGTGAACTGATTCCCCAAAATATATTACAACTCAAGTTGACTTATCTCGTTACATTCAAATACCTACTTCTGTCAAAGTAGTCCCGAGTACATACAAATATAGTGCTCCAACTGTACCTACGTACAAACTAAAACGACTACTCATTCATCCGCTGTCCAGGAAAGATTCCTGCCTTTCTACATGGAAAAAAAAAAATAGTACAAGTTTTTGGAATTTTCTGTAATTAAACAAGTCATATTCATGTACTACATATACCATTTTAGCACTAAGAGGTGGCCTCTTCAGTTTATATCTATATATAAAAAAGTGGTAAAAATCTTTTCCTTTTGTGCAGTTGAACCCATCCTACATTCAAATTCTCTCAAGCACTAATAGACAAAATACTTATTTGGTTGAGGAAGATTTAAGGCAAGTTCTGGCCCTTCCAAAGGCACTGAGACTACCCCCCCCCCCTTATTGCTACATGTCTTTATACGCAGTTATGTCACAGTAGAACTGGTGGGATAAGCAAACAAAACACATTTCTTTTTTGCTAGTTTTTAAAGTTGGAATGAGAAAAGCATGCCACATTTATGCCTGATTACAAAGTATGTGGTCACTTTTTTCTTTTAAAGTTGGATGGGCTACAACCATTATACATTCTAAGAAAAACTCATAAGATATTCCTCAAACTACTTCCACAGCCTCAAGATAGATTTCTGTAAAGAAATCATGCAATCTTTTCAAAATTGACGTAAACAAAGAAAGAAATTAATGAAATAAATATTACATACAATCTCTTAAATTAAGATTTTTTTTACTCATTTACAATAAAATAACCAAGTGAAGTTACAAAAGGCATATATTACTGTGAAAAGAACATACACTCCACATTTTGCCGATTAATAATGGCAATCATAATTTAACATAATAAAAGAATATATATCTATTGCTTTTCATCATACTTGATAAATACAGTATGAACAAAAATTTCAATGTATACTTTTCACAAGATAATAAATAAGTTAAATAGTTTTTTCATATTGAGTTGTGGTGCAGTGGTGCGAATCAACTCAAAACAGCTAAAAATTCAGCAGTTATTCCCCAACAATTACAAACTAAACTCTGCCCAAAGCTTCCAGAAAAGAGCAGACAAAATGGTTCTAAATTAAACATCCACTAAGTGGTGGCAATGAAACCAGTAACCGGTATGAAACTTTGGAATGCAAGGTTTTTTTTCCAGACATATTTAACTTTGTTAAAAAAACAAAAAACACCTATGGAGCTGAGGTCTGCTATCAAGGCATATTCTTGGTAGGATATTGGATTCTAAAAGCTTATAGGTTTAGCAAGGTGATGGCTGGCTGGTTTGTTTACACTGGTCTGAGACACACAATTAGGAACTCCACTCAAGAGTCCCCACATCTGGACTGTTAACTAATGCTTTTCAAGTGAAGATATGGAATGGTGGTTGGTAGTTGCTGGTGCTGGGTTGATTTTTCCTAAAGTCCCACACTCAGAGACCTAAAAAAGTTTTTAGGTGTTTGTCTTTTTTTTTTTTTTTTTTTTTTGTTCAATTCGCATAACAACTGCCCCGTTGTGAATATTTTGTTCACCGATACAAAAAGTTCGTTGGCTTTTTTTTTTTTTTTTGCTCAACAAGAATGAAACTTCGTAATAATAATAAAAATAATAATAAAAAAAAAAAAAAACAAGAGGAAACCGAAAAGGGAGGGGTGGGGGCCCCTCCCGGCACACAAGTTCGAGTCCAAGTGCTCGGTGCGGCCTGAAGTCTGCTTGTGGCCGGTATCATTCCCCCCTACACATCCCCGTGCTCCCCTGCCCCTAGCAGAGGCGAGACCGCCGGGGCGCCCTCCAACACCCCCAGAACTGCCTTCCCTTCCTCCTCCTCACTGGCGCCCTCTTGCCTCAGTCGTCGGAGATGGAGAGGCGGCTGAAGATGGGCAGGCGGCGGCCAGGGTCGAGGCTGGGGGACTCAGAGCCGCTGAGGCTGCCCGAGCTCAGGGAGCCGCTCAAGTAGCTGTCGCGGTCCGACAGCGAGTCCGGGGGGCTAGGGGGAGCGTCGAACACGGGGGACTCGGACAGGCGGCGCGGCAGCTGGAAGCTGAAGGGCGGTGAGGGCGGCGCGGTGGCGCTGGCAGGGAGGGGCGCGCTGGGCGGTGCCGGGGGCTGCGCAGGGGGCACCAGGCCCTGCTGCTGCTGCTGCTGTTGGCTGCGATAGTAGGCGGCGGCAGCCACCGTGGCGAAGTTGTGGGTCTGGATGGCCAGCGGCGTGATGAGGCTGCTCAGCTCCGGGCCGAAGGCGAAGGCGTTGTTGGCGCACGAGGCCGACGAGCAGGCGGCGCAGGGCGCGCCCGGAGCGAGCAGGTCTTCGGCGCCCCCAGTGCCGTACAGCAGAGCCGCCGCAGCCGCGGCCGCCGCAGAGGCACAGCACGTCGGGGCGCCTGAGGGCGTGGAGGCTGCCGAGGCCGACGAACAGGAAGAAGCGGACGAGGAGCAGGACGAGGCGGAGGAACAGGAGGGCGGCGGCGGGGTGCGCGACGTGGGGCTGTCGAGCAGCAGGGGCGACTCCAGGCCCCCCGGGGGCTGGTGGTGGCCCGACGGGAAGCCCGAGAAGCTGAGGCTGTGGTGCAGCTTGGGCCGCGGCTCCCGGGGGAAGCCCAGGTGCAGCGCGTCTCGGGCACTGAAGGTGCGCAGGTCCCCGGAGGCACCCCCCGATGGCGCAGGCCGCCGCTCATCGGCGTTGTGGATGAAGTGGCAGCGCGGCCCATAGGGGCAGAAGCCGATGGTGTGGAAGGTGCGGCACAGCTCCGTCTTGTACTTCGGATGGCGAGTCAGGCTGCGCAGCTCGTGGAACCCGTGCGCGAACTGGCACTTCTCGCCGTATTTGCACGTGCCGCTCTCCTCGAAAGGTCGGCACAGCTCAGTTTTGTAGCGCGTTGAGTTGATCTGGGAGCCGCCGCCCCCCTTCTGCTGCTGCTGCAGGTGCAGGAGGTGCTGGCTGCGATCGCCGTTCTCACTGAACGAGCGGTCCCGGAATTTGTTCTCCTTGTTCAGCAGGGCCGTGCCGCCACCCCCCGACGGCTCCTTGAGGGTGCCGTAGGAGGCCGGGCCGCTGGCCGCCGCGCTGCCGCAGCTGCTGCCGTTAGCCGCGCCCGGGAACTTGGGCGAGCAGCTGCCGGGGCTAGGCGCTGGGTGGGCGAGCGCGTGCAGGTTGCTGGCCGAGTGCCGTCGGAGGAAGCCCGGGGTGAAGCCCGAGCTGGGGGCAGCGGCCACAGGCGTCCCCACCGCCTTCTTGTCCAGCATGTTGTTCAGATTGAGGTTGGCCAGGGATTTCTCCGTCTGCCAAAAGGAGGGTAGCGGGGAAGGGGTGAAAAGTGGAAAAGGGAGGGAAGAGTTGGAGGAGTTGCAGAGTAACAACCACTTGCAGCTCTCTGATTCTTTTCCCTTTTTTCGGATTCTGACTCGGCCCCCAACCGCCACCCTTACAAGAGCACAAGAATCAAGTTCGAGTTGGGAGGAGCCGGACTCTCCCACCCTAGGCCGCGCCGGCTTGCAACATGTGATCTTCAGCCGTGGGCCGCCGGCCTGGGCGGCGCAAACCCCGTCCGGGAAGCCCCGGGCAGCGTGGCTGTGGTCGGCTGGGGAGAAACTAAACAGCTACAGCTACTCCCTCCAGCCCTTCCTCTCTTCTCCTTCTCTCCGCCCACAAGGCGCGAGAACACACACTGCAAACTCCAGGATTTTTCCCGAACCCAAAAGTCAAGGCGAGGAAAGGGCTCCCAAAGCCGAGGGCAGAGGGCCAAGCCTGAAATCTCGAAGGGCTTCCTTCTTGCCTTTCCTCCTCCCTCCCTCCCTCCTTTCCCCGCCCGCGTACCTTGCACAAGAAGTCGATATCGTAGAAGGCGGACAGAAGTGTGGTCGACATGTTTCTGGATCCTGTAATGGTCGGAGCTGCAGGCAGGGAGGTCCGGAGGAACCCTCGCGGCGGCGCGGCCGGGCTCGAGCCACGACGAATAACGGGCGAGGGGCGGGGGAGGGATCGAAAGTTTGCTGGGGGGCGAGAAAAGAAGGAACGGAGGCAGCAGCGTGGACTGGTTTTGAGGGTGCCCAGGAGTGCGGAGTGGGGGGAAAGAAAGAGTGAAGCTAGAGCGCTCCTCCGCGCCCCGGGGTGCCCGGCCCGCCCCCCCGCGCGGAGCCGACGGCAGCTCTCGGACTGCTGGAACTCAGCGGCCTGCGAGCGCGCGCCCTATATACTGTCCCGCAGCGCGGCAGAGGCTGGAGGGGCGTGCCGGGGGAGGGGACAGAACGCTGACCCCCGCCGGGGTCTCCAGGCAACGCCGCCCGCCGGCTCGCGGACGTCAGGCGCCTTCCCGGCCTCCCATTGGCCGCCGCCAATTTTTTTTTTCTCTGGGGGAGGGGGGTGGGGAGGCCTCGGGGCGGGGCTGGGCGCTGGGGCGCCCGGGGCAGCGTGGAGAGCTCGGCCTAGATGGGTGCTGCTAGGTGGCGGCGGGAAGATTCAGCTCCCCTCCTCTGGGGCTGCACTGTTGGAAATCCCCAGCACGTTTAAGCTGGCCGGGGTTCTGCAGCCCTGGACGTGTCTCTCCCCGCCCGATCCTGCTACGCGAAATTGCGGAGTTTTTATCTCCCACCCTCGGTCTTATACTGGGCGCGGGAATTGCAAAATGCAAGAATACTGCAACCGTCCGCGCGTCCCCACTGGGTTGCAAAGGGTGCTCCGGCCGGGGGGGGGCGGGGGGGCGAGGGCTTGAGTCGGATGGGTGGTGGCTCCATCCCGACTGCACGTGGAGTGCGGTGGGTGTGGGGGCGGGAGCGGCCACGCGGGCGGCTGCCGGGGTAGTCCTGCCCGGAGGAGCCTGGGCCCGTTTCTCCGCCCCCCTTCCCGCCCAGGCTGCAGTAAACAGGGCTTGAGCGCCGGGGCCTGCCGGGCAGGGCTGAGTGTCTGAGGACAAGGCGCTGGCTTTGCTAATCACATCACAAGACCTTGAGCCAGGGCCAAAGGCGCGGAGTGGCGCGGGGCGTCCCGGGCGGGGGAGCCGGCTGGGAGGACTGGAGGAAAGGCCGGGAGAGCCGTGCAGGCATGGAGGCCACTTCCCGCCACCTTGTCTGTCTGCCGGTCGGTTCGGTCTTCCCCAGCCCTCCCGGGGGTGGTGGCACAGCTGCCAGCAGAGGCTCCCGCCCTCCGCAGCCTTGGCCAGGCGCGGCCTCCTAGCCCTTTCCCTCCGGCCGTTGAGAGCGCCGCGCCCCGCCTTAACTGTGAGCAGAACCTGTGGGCTGCAGGCTCTGGCTGAGGCCGACCCGCAGCCAGGCAGGGCTGGGCACCGAGGACGCGTCTGGTGGGCTCGCCCGGGTTTCCGCCCACACCCCCAAAAGCTCGCGTTGGGAAATGCTCTGCCAACGGGTGCACTGTGGGTATGGGGCAGACGCCCCCCCTAGCGCCCAGGGAGGCTAAAGCCGCTGTCGGCCCTACTCGAGCAGATCTGGTCCGGGACTCCTCGCTCCGCGTCTTCGCATATGCTACCAAAAAGCTGGAGCTGGGCCCATGATTTCGCACACCTGACAGCCTAGGCTGTAACTGGGCCTAAGTTGAAAGGTCCAGTAAGCACAAGGCCAAGAAGCTACCCACGCCCCCTTCCCCAGCTGATCTTGTTTTGTTTCCTGATGCTCACTTCCATTCTGCAGCGCTCATTCTTTATCTCAGTGAACCTGGGAGGGAATGAGTCAGGCCTGTCACTCAAGAAACCGACTCCTTAGAGTTCAGCTTGCATTCAGTGTCCACTGCTGTATTCTCCACCCACCGCCCATCCAGGGAGCTAGAGCAGGGCTGTGAGCACTTCAGGATGGGAAGCATAGGGCTAGAGTTCGGGCCCTGTCCCTTATAAACCCTGTGATTTTAGGCAAATCACATAATCACTTAGGCACCTGGAGTTCCTTGTAAAAGTAAGGTAATTCCTATTTTACTCCTCTCTCACCTATGTCAAAGTGCAAACGAGTTATTTGTTAAGGTGATTAAAAGATAAACAAGTATAATCTCTCTTATTTATTAAAACACATTGACAAACATAGAAATGGAGGAAGCCAGGCCTCTGGGGTATGGCCAGATAGGTGGAGCGCCTCTGTGAACACAGAGCTGAGGAGGCATCAAATACTGGACCCTCAAGCTAGGAGCCAAGGGCAGTGACCTCAGAAGAGGTCACTGCTTCCCTCTTACCTCTCCAGCCTACACTGGCCCTTAGACAAAGCTGGGCAACTGTGTCTGACACCTGTAGCCTAGAATACCCAAGAACCCTGACTCTGTTTTGTTCTTTGTTTAAATGATCCCCAACACAAGAGTTGGAGGGCGGCCCTAACAATGGGGTATTATGAGTTTCCCTTGGGAAAGCATCAAGAAAGTGTGAAACAACAATTTCTCCTGCTTTGGGAGGTCAGTAACAAGATTTCAGATACAGAACCAGTGGAAACATCTGTCTCTCCTGTCCTCCCAGGCTGGCCAGAGGCAGCCAAGATCAGAACCTGGGGTAATTCCCAGTCAACAGCTTTGAGAACACCCACTTTGTGGGCTTGGTAGAAGGACTTTGGAGCTAACATGTAAACATGCTTTGGGACAGAGTACCTGCTGGTAGAAAATATTTTTATTATTATGTAACTGCTTTATTTCATTTTAAATGGAGAAAAAAGGAATGCTGGCCTTTTCAAATGAGCTGGGCTTTGCTGGAGCCAATTTCATAATTATTCTACCATGGTTATCATCACGCTATGCCAACAATTCTCTGACTTCTCACCAGCCAGGCCTTCTCAGAACAAAAAGAAATGTTAGGTTGGCAACTTTCCATCAAGTGTGGGCTAGAGATGCCTAACCAGGTAATTAATCCAGGCTCACAAAAAAGCACATTTTGAGCTGAATAATGCAGAACCATTCCAGGAATTCCCTGCTCTCTATAGGACAAAACTTTTTTTAACTTCTTTCCTCGCCTCTTCCTGTACAGCCCTTTCTTCACACTTCCACTGGGCTCTACTTTGAGTAATTGGGTGGTTTTCTTTCAAAGATAAACAAATTATATTTGCAATATAGGCTTTTTTACAGTAGGAAATGATCATTTCAAACTCTCCTCTAAACTGCCCCTTTAGACCCTTACACATCAGTAAAATAATTCTGATTGCTCACCTGAGAAGTATTTAAAAATATTTACAGATCCTAAAAGCAGGACCAAGTGCATATATGATTACTGAAATCATTTTTTCAGATAACTAGGATGAAAAATGAACATGGATGAGGCTGTGACCCACCCAAGGTGTGAATTTCAATATAACTGTCTTTGGGTGACACTTACTCAGAAATTATAATTCAGGAATGGCAAGCCAATTAAAAAACAAAACAAAAAAACCCAGAACCAGCAGAAAAATGTGTGCAAGAGCGACACCTTCTGGGTGTCTGAGGAAGCAGGGCAGGCTAGATTTAGACAAGCCGAAAATCCTTAAGGTCTAGATTAAATCACTGAAATGGATAAATGTTTTCTGGCATCTTAAATGAGAATCTTCGTGTTACTGCCACCAAGAAAATGATAGTAAACAGTTTAGTATCAAACAAGTCATTTATTTTGACTCTCCTTTCCCCAGGTTCCTTGTAACAGCCAAGAGTCTATGGTTTCACCGGGTGGTGAAATCTGGTTTCCTAATAATGGGGGGTGGGGGGTTGGAGCTCTTAATGGGTCTTTTATTAATTAGGATTGCATACGTAGGTCACTGAAGGACTTAAACATGCAGACAGTAAAAAAATTACTTGTATGAAGCTGATCCTTAATCTCCCAGGACCCAACGTTTGGAATATATATTCTTGCCTTAGCTAAAAATGGAATAAAATTTGGAATGCTGACCAAATGGGCTGTTTGCCAACTAAATCAGCTTCTACGTCCAGCCAAAAAAAAGGGGGTGGTGATGGGGAATCATGTCTTAAAACCCAATTCTGTGTAATCAACTCAGAGAAAATGCAGGCTGGCTATGGTTGGATAGTGGAGGTCCTGGGGGATGAGAAAGCCTAAATCAGGCCTGCAGGTGGCCTGCACCTGGGAACAGAGTAAATACTCCACGTGGTAGCCTCACTTCCTACAGTAGCTGCAATAAACGAGGCTGCCTTGAATGACGGAACTGAAGAAAAATTCCTCTGTAGGAAAGGAGACTAGACTCACAGAGGTGGGGGAGGTGTGACGGGGAGAAGATTCTCGAATTTATGTTTAACGAGCTTCCCGCAGACTTAGTGGGGGAATACCTCAGGCGCCCCCCCCCGCCCCCCCGGCCAACAAGTCTTCGTTCTTCAACAAGCCCTTTCTGTTCTTGGAAGGGTTAACGGATTCGCTGCTGCAGGAGAGTCCAAAGCATCCAGAATTAGGACGCCTTCCCCGTCCTTTTCTTCCAGAAAGGCCAGCAGCCTCAGGCAAGCCAGAGTCCTTTCCTCCAGGATGCGCAGCCTCGTAAACTCTGCCGTCTTCAAAAACTCAGCCGTTGGTGGCAGCTCTCTGAAGAGCTGGGAGAGGAGGTGGCACTGCTCGGACGCTGTCTTCTGAAGACGATGGAGCCACTCGGGGCGCAGGGGACACCAGCTGGACGTGGAGAGGAGGCGGGAGAGGTGCTTGTAGAGGTATTTCACGAAGATCAGGGTCTCAGCCCAAAAGTTGACTTCCGTTTTTTCAAACAGGTGGTCTTCTTCCACCTACAATCAGAAGAAAAGGCCAAAAGCCAACCTCAGAGGGGATGCTGAGCAGAGTCCTGCGGCCGCAGAAGCAGTGTGGCCCCTCCCCCACCCAACAGAGGGCCCGCTCTCGCCTGTCAACACCCCTGGACACACACCACTTGCAGCCTTGAAGGTCACCTTCTATTTTCACTTGTTGTACTTCTCCACCGGAGAAGAATTTTCTTCCCCCAGACTTAACATGACCTTTGATAAAGATGTGTTTGTGGTTCTCAGCCAAGATATTTTGGGGGCCTGGTGCTGAAAAGGAGACCTCAGCACAGGAGTGGGCCTAGGCCTGAAGGTGTCTCCAGAAACCAGAGGGGGTGGGGGGGGAAAGCGGAATCTGAGCAGCAGAACAAAGGGCAAAGAACTGTCCAACACAAGACTCGAGTCTCTTGAGTATGAAACCAAATTTCTACACCGTTGGGGATTTTCAAGGTCATTTTATCACAGACATTTTATCTTGTCTCCAAATTTCCCATAAACAGGCTGTTTGCTGAACTCTTGGCCTCTTGCGGATGCCAGGAAGGCCAGCTGAGTCAGACACGGGTGGAGTGGAGTTTCAGTTCTCAAGAAGCTCTTGCTGTTTATCTTGGTCCTCAGTTTCCCCATCTGTGGACTGCTCCCCTACCCGGAGGAAGCGAATAGTTTTCTTCAAGCAGCAAAGATCCTGGAAGGAACCTGATTCTCTGGAAGTGTTTCACCTTCAGACCCAACTATGGGGAGCCCGCAGGTACTCCAATGTCACCCATAAGCTTTCTCGGTAATTAAACTCAACTGCCCAGGGGCCCCTTTTAAAGTCCCCTCCCCACACTGATCTGAAGGCCTGCCACTGGAACCCAGAAGGCCAGCATGAGAGCTGCCCCAGTCCCCCGAGCAGCCCCCAGTGAACTGCTGGGGTCACTTGGAACCTGTCCTGGTTGGTTATTGCTCAGTATCTGAGCATCCAGAAGCACACTTTCAGCGGGCACGATAAGCCCGCATAAGCCTGTAAGTGCTGCACCCAGTGGGTGTTGGACACTCCCACCTGCCTCCACTGCCCTGAGGCCCTGGGGTTACCTGATGCGCGCTCTCCACACAGACCATGCGGTCATCACCCTCTCCCAACAGCCATCCCAGCAGGACTGGGAGTCCAGGGGTCAGCTGGTCCCACTGCTGGAGCAGGTCACACAGCACAGCCAGGGCCAGATCCAGTGCAATGCAGGCATCCACCTGGCAGAAGGCAAATTCTGTGGGGACGAGAGAGGCGAGTGATGAATGGGCTGCTCAGGGCCGACCAGGGAGGCTGTGCAGGACTCTGGGAACTTGAATGGCCTCAGGTAAAATCACTGCTACCAGCCTGGTAGGGAAGCTGGAGGGACTGGCTCTCTAAGGGTTATTAATCCACTACTGAATCCTGCTGTCTACATAGCTAGACGGAGGCATATGCCTGAATCCCACCATTTCCATGCCATGCTATCCCGGTGTAAACAAAAGCAGCCCTAGCTGCACAGCTGAAACGAATCCGACTAGGAACCATGAGGACACAGGTTCCATCTCTGGCCTCGCTCAGTGGGTTAAGGATCCGGCATTGCCGTGAGCTGTGGTGCAGGTTGCAGACGCGGCTTGGATCTGGCGTTGCTATGGCTGTGGTGTAGGCCGGCAGCTACAGCTCTGATTCAACCCCTAGCCTGGGAACCTCCATATGCCTTGGGTGTGGCCCTAAAAAGCAAAAGAAAAAAAGCGGCCCTGTCTGCAGAACTAGACAATTCCACCCTCTGCCCTTCTAACTGGAAGGATATTGGGAAAGTTTCTCAGTCAGCATCTCCTCTGCAGGCCTGCCCACATGCCTGAGTTCCCTTGCTTTGCCCCTTCCTCTGAAGGCAAATCCCGTTGAGCACATAGCACAGTAAATCTCTAGCATCCATCTTTTTACTTTTTAACTTTTTTGTTTTCCTTTTTAGGGCCGCACCTGCAACCTATGGAAGTTCCCAGGCTAGGGGTCAAATCAGAGCTGCAGCTGCTGGCCTACGCCACAGCCACAGCAACACCAGATCCAAGCTGCATCTGCGACCTACATCGCAGCTTGTGGCAACTTGGGATCCTTATTAAGCCACTGAGTGAGGCCAGTGCATCCTCATAGATACCTGTCAGGTTCCTAACCCGTTGAGCCACAATGGGAACTCCAGCAAGCTTCTTTTTAAAGGGACAGAAGGTAAATATTTTAGCCTTTGGGAGTCTTATGGTCTCTGTCACAACTGTTCAACTCAGCTGAAAGCAGTCATAGACAATATGTAAACAAATGGTTGTGGTGGTACGGTTCCAATAAAACTTTATGTTTCAATAAAATTTGAATTTCATGTAATTTTTTTGTGTCACAAACTATTATTCTTCTTTTGATTTTTTCCAACCATCTACAAATGTGAAAACCGGGGTTTTTCTGGTGGTGCAGTGGGTTAAGGATGCAGCACTGTCACTGCTGTGACTCGGGCATGGCTATGGTGTTGGTTGATCCCTGGCCAGGGAACTACTTGCTGTGAGCGTGACCGATTTAAAAATTGCAAAAACCATTCATAGTTCACCGGGCCCTACAGCGACAGGTAGAGGGCTGGAGTTAGCTCATACTCTGCCACCCTTTGTGTTGCAGTGAATTCGTTTTCAGAGACTCATCCCCCTGGCTGGCTGGGGGAAGGATGGTGAAAGAGGAGAAGGGGGTGCAGAAAGAGGAAGTGGGTACCTGGGGAAACCATTGCTTACTTCACCATTTTGCCTTAGACAATCCTAAATATGGGTTTGAGGGGAGGCTTGGGGCATTGACACTTTTGCTAACAACCCCAGACACCCTTCCCACCCCCAACCGGGAGGAGGCTTGAAATGTGGGATTGAAGTTCCACCACCCAGGCAATAAATCCGTACGGATCAGTTCATGCACCGTGCTTGCTTTTCAATGCCCGGCTTCTACTGAGTCCTTGTCTTTCCCAAATCTCCATCTCTTAACTCCAGCCCGCAGACCTGTGCCTGATCCTTTGGCCTCCAAAGAGACTTACTCAGCACACAGGGAGAAGCCTCGGCATCTGGAAAGGAAAGCTGGGTTCCCTAGGGTGTTGCACCAGGCTCAACGGACCTATTAAGGGCCAGTCCCTAACTAAGTCCTTTCTCTCCAGTCCTTCAGCATCCTTTGGGTTGAGTCTTACCACACTTCAGAGATGAGGAATCCAGGGCTCAGACAGGTTAACCCACTTGCACACAGAGAGCTTTAAATGGCTGTCAAGAAACTGGAATTGCCAACAAGTTTCATGGTGCATGCAGAGCACAGCTTCGGATAAGAATTAGCAATAACATTCCAGAGACATAAGTCTTCATGGTGAGATAAGCAGAGTTGGTGACCACTCCCTCAGGGCTAGCACTACAGAGAGCCCAGGAAGCGGAGCCGAGACTCACAGAAGCAGCCAAAAGACCAATGTTACCACCCTCAGAGCCCCAGATCTATCCCCCAGGACACCTGCTCCTTCGGTTCTGCACCTTGGAACCAGGCTTCAAACTGGGGAACAGAAAAAGTCAGGCGAAAGCGTGAAGATGCATTTTAGCTGTAGGTCGGAGCCGTGTATTGGTCCAACCTTCATTTATAATACAATCTCTATTTTTATCTCTGACTCTTCTGTGCAGTTCTCAACTAGTTTAGAGTCTTTATGTGGGAGGGTGCCATTAACTGGCCTCTTTCGAACCTCATAGAATTGAAAATACACATGAAGACTAGTACAGGATTAAACATACAGCAGATGCTCAAAACACTCCAGTTTATGGCTCTGGAGATGACGAAAACTTTTTCTTTACCCTATTTGATTTAGTTTGAATAGTAATATAGGGACTGTCACAAGGAAAGCATTCAATAGGTTGATAACAACGAACACTTTCCTATTTGAACCCTTCGCGGGAGTTCCTGCTGTCATGCAGTGGGTTAAGAGTCTGACTGCAGTGGCTCAGGTTGCTGTGGAGGCACAGGTTCAATCCCCAGCCTGACACAATGGGTTAAAAGACCCAGCTCGGTCGCAGCTGTGGCTGGATTCAGTCCCTGGTCCAGGAATTTCCATATGCTGTGGGTGTGGCCATTAAAAAAAAAAAAAATTCCTTATTGCTCCCTTACTAACAAAAGAGGAAGCTGTCTCACAGAAATCGGGTCCAAGTTCACACGGTTCGCAGTGAAGGCACTGAGCTCAGTCTCCCCCAGGCACTGGCCTCCCCTCACCCTGCAGGGAGGCCATGAAGAATCATTCCTGGGACTCCAGAGAGATGACAAGTCACACTCGGTTTTATTACTTTTCCTCATTAACGAGAGCTCCTAGCCGGGGGCCGTATTTTGGGAAAAGGTCAAAGCTGTAAGTCCTCAGTATTATGGTACCAGTAGCAGGTCAGCCTCTCCTGAAACCTTCCAGAAAAATCTGCCCTCTGATTCACCCCTTTCCCCCGCTACACCTCTTTTGGTCTTCTTAAGGCAAGGACGGAAAGCCCTACAAGGAAGAAAAAGTTTCATCCATCAGCAAAACTGGTGCCTGCAGTGCAGGCAACATTTCTGCTGGGCCCATAAAGAATACTTGGAGGGGACCGGAGATGCCACCAGGCAGCTGGACTGTGACACCTGCCCCACCTGACAAGACAGATATGCCCCAGCCTGCACCATCTGCTGTGCCTCATGCTTAGGACGTGGCAGGAGAGTGACAAGAATGACAGAGGCACCAGGGGAGAGCTGGTATGTTGGCTCCGAGTGGATCTAACAGAATTATAACCAAACACTGACGCTGGGATGGGGGCAAGGGGAGGATCAGTTGGATTTTTATCTCCTACTTGAGGGGCCAGATGCACCTCACCAACTTTCCTCTTTTACTACCTTGCCCTGGATGAAGACAGCTCAGCCACAACAGCTCAGATCTCCACTGGCCACAGACCCAGGGAAGGGGGGGCCGAGGAGCAGGGAGAAGACACTTTTCGCCTAGCCAGGCAGGCCAGCCAGGCTCTCACAGGCTCACAGTCCATTAAGGAGACAAGAAAGCAAGTGACCAAGCAACATGTGTGTCAGGAGAATCTGCTGTGCGTGCAGAACAGCCAAAACAATCTGGAAAAAGCCAACAAAACTGGAGGACTGACACTTCCTGATTTCAAAACTGGCATAAAGATAGACATAATATAGATCAATGGGCTAGAACTGAGCATCCAGAAGTAAATCCTCACGTTTACAATCAATTGGCCGAGGATGTTAAAACAACTGCCCAGGGTCAACAGTCCTTTCAACCAATGAAGCTGAGCCAACCGAATACTCACATGCAAAAGCTGGACCCCTACCTCACAACATACACAAAAATTAACTCGAAATGTAGCAAAGGCTGAAATTTAGGAGGTAAAACTATAAAACTCATAGAAAAAAAAAAAAACACAAGAAAACCTTTTATACTTCAAAGGACTTCATTAAAGTGAAAAGTGAAAAGACAACTCACAGAATTGTGAGAAAATACTTGCAAATCTTATATCTGACAAAGGATTTGTATCTAAAATACATAAACTCTTAAAACACAATAATAAAAAGACAAATAAGTCAGTTAAAACATGTGCAAAGGATCTGGAGTTCCCACTGTGGTTCAGCGGTAATGAACCTGACTAGTAACCATGAGGATAAAGGTTCCATCCCTGGCCTTGCTCAGTGGGTTGGGGATCCGGCATTGCCGTGAGCTGTGGTGTGGGTCACAGACGAGGCCCGGATCTGGTGTTGCTGTGGCTCTGGCATAGGCCGGCGGCTACAGCTCCCATTCGACCCCTAGCCTGGGAATTTCCATATGCCATGGGTGGGGCTGTAAAAAAGACAACAAACAAACAAATAAAAACCACATGCAAAGGATCTGAATAGACATTTCTCCAGAAAAGATATGTAAATGACCAATAAGCACATGAAAAGATGCTTAGATCATTGACTATCAGGGAAATACAACTCAACACCATAATGAGAAGCCACTTCCTAAGTACTGGATTAACTTTAATCAAAAAGATGGACACAAAGTTTTGGTAAAGATGCGAAGGAACTGGAACTCATACATTGCTAGTAGGAATGTAAAATGGTGCAACCACTTTGGAAAACAGTCTCAAAGTCTCTCCTACTCTTAGGAGTACTTTACTTCTCTTATATACCTAAGAGAAGTAAAAAAACATATGTGTACATGAATGTTCATAGAAGCATTATTCATCACAGGCAATATGTGGAAACGACCGATGAATGGATATATAAAATGTGGTACATCCATACAGTGGAATATTACTCAGCCATAAAAGGAATGAAGTACCAATACATGCTACAATGCAGATGAACCTTGAAAACATTATGTAAAGTGAAACAAGCCAGACACACAAGACCCAGATTGTATTATTCCACTCATATAAAATGTCCAGAACATGCAAATGTTTGCCTAGAGACAAAAAGTAGAGTAGTGGTTGCCAAGAGTCAGAAAATCAAGAGATCAGGAATGACTGCTGATAGGTAGTGTTTATTTTTTATTTTAGTTTTTTGCTTTTTAGAGCCACACCTGCAGCATATGGAAGTTCCTAGGCTACGGGTCCAATTGGAGCTGCAGCTGCTGCCCTATACCAGAGCCACAGCAACACCAGATCCAAGCCATGTCTGCGACCTACACCACAGCTCACGGCAACGCCGGATCCCTAACCCACTGAGCAAGGCCAGGGATCAAACCTGCATCCTCATGGATGCTAGTCGGATTCGCTTCCGCTGCGTGGAATAAACGATGGGAACTCCGAGTGTTTATTTTTGACTTGATGAAAATTTCTGGAATCAGAGCGTGGTGATGGGTATACAACCTTATGGGAGGGTCAGGCTCACACTCAGGCGACAGTTATGACCTCAGTGGAGTCATCTGGACTCCAAGAGCTGTAGGAATCAGGGGACAGGAGAGGTCAGTGTGGGAGACTTTGCCCCCCACTGGCTACACAGAGCAAGAGTGAAATATCCCTTCCAGCCCTCTGGGAGCACTTCCAGTGGGAAAGGAGTGCTGGGACACACCCCCACGGGGAGGCCTACACAAGGCAGACTGGCTTAACACCCAGTCCTGCAGAGGCGAGCTGGAAATCCAACAAATGAGCACTTGGAACGGGTTAATCCTGTGCTTTCCATTCTTGTGAACCGTTAACTCACTTGGATTGAGTTGGGGGGCAGCAGACAAGAGGCTACAGGGCTGCTGCAGTGCAGACTTCCTCCTGATACTGCTGCAGCCGCAGCGGGGCGGCCCTGCCCAGGCAGACGCCTGGGGATCAGAAACTCTTCTTGCTCCCTGTCTTTCCCAGCTCCATGAAGAGGCCCCGCCTGGGCCTAGGAGCTGAAGATTCAGGCTCTACACGGTGTGTTGGATCCACTAAAGGTCCCAGACTGTGTCATTCAATTCTACGCAGGTAGACAAGCGAGTCATAGGCGTTGAGGTCATTTTCCCCTGTTCTGATTAAAATGAAAATGCTATGGAGTTTCCGTTTGTGGCTCAGTGGTAATGAACCCAACTAGTATCCATGAGGTTGTGGGTTCGATCCCTGACTTTGCTCAGTGGGTCAAGGATCGGGTGTTGCTGTGAGCTGTGGTGGAGGTCACAGATGTGGCTCAGATCTGGTGTTGCTGTGGCTGTGGCTGTGGCCAGAGGCTACAGCTCTGATTTGACCCCTAGCCTGGGAACCTCCACATGCTGTGGGTGTGGCCCTAAAAAGACAAAAAAAAAAAAAAAAAAAAGAAAGAAAGAAAAAGAAAATGTCGATATGGATTTCTTCCATGTTGCCAACCTTGAAAACCTATTTAGACCATGGATTAGAAACCTACTGTCTGATGCTAAAGTATCCCAGGAGAGATGCTTTCTAGGCAGGGGGCCAGT
Source organism: Sus scrofa (assembly GCF_054392235.1). Lineage (NCBI taxonomy): Eukaryota > Metazoa > Chordata > Mammalia > Artiodactyla > Suidae > Sus > Sus scrofa. The sequence goes on along the minus strand of NC_139385.1, from coordinate 109,382,387 downwards.
GGTCAAGCCTCCTTCCCCGTTCTTCCACGGGAGGTTAAGCCAGCCCGGGAAATGCTGAGTAAAAGCTTGGATTCTCCCGGCCCCAGGTCTCCAGTATCCTGCTCCAGGCTTTTGTGGAAACTCCCTCAATCCTGCCATCCAACCAAGTCTCCGCTCACCCACCCATTTACCCATCAATTCCAGCTTTTATCTCCCCACAAGTATTTAGCGATCATCAGATAGGGGGCTGGGGAGGGGGAGGGGGTACCGTGAGAAACACGAGGAAAATCCCAGGCCCTTGTCTCAGAGAGCAAATAATTTAGTCGGAGGCAAGCTGACACATATGAAGTGTCGGGAAATAGTCCAAGATGGTATATGACGGGGACTAATTATACATACCATCGCTAGCAGGGATGAAAAGACAGAAAAGGAAAAAAAGCAGAGAGAGGGAGGAGGGAGAGCTTCATGGAGGGGAACCTTGGGCAGGCAGAGGGTCAGCGGCCAGGCACTGCTGGGATGAAAGGGAGGAGCAGGGAGATTATGAAGTTGAAGACGGGGGCTGGGGGTGGGGGACTGGAGGTGAAGATGGAGGGGCAGAGGCAGTGTCTGACTGAGTGAGGACTACTGTGCTTGCTTTCTTCTCTTCTCTTTCCTTCTTCTTTTTTTTTTTTTTTTTTTTTTGGCTGTGCCCATACCATGCAGAAGTTCCTGGGGCCAGGGATAGAACTAGTGCCTCAACAGCAACCTGAGCCGCCACAGTGACAACACCGGCTCCTTAACCTCCTGGGCCGCAAGGGAGCTCACTGTGCTTTCTTTTTTGTGAGTGAAACTATTTTAAGGTTTCCCTAGGCTGGTTCTGGACATTTCACTATTTCCAGTCTTCTCTGTAGATTTCTTCACGTCCTCTCAGCAGGGCAAGAGCCTGTATCTGAACTTGTCATGAGAAACAAGTGTGGAACCAAGGCTTGGTTCAGCTGCTGACTCTGCTATTCAACGCTTGCAGGGCTGTCAGGAGCCTCGCTGCCCCTGCCTCTCCTAGAGCTCAGGTTCTCTGCTCTGACCAAGGCTCGGAAGTGGGATCTCCAGGTACGGCAGTCAGTGACAGGACTTCCTGGCTAAACCATCAAAGGTCATCATCTCAGACTTTACCACTAGACAGAGCTCCCAGATGACCTTGACCTGAGACAGACGGTCCAGGGGAAGGTCTGTCCTAAGGAATGAGAGATGTGGCACGCCCAGCAGGTCTGAAGAACCAGCAGGAAGTCTGGGTCGGGGAATATGGGTATTTGTGGTATTGGTCCCTGTTCTTTATCTGAACACTTTGTAAATTTCATCAAAGAAGCAGCGAATGTGCTGGTTGGTGGCTCCCAAGGGCAGCCCCAGCAGACACGGAGATCGCTGCCCACGCACTCGTGCCCTGGATCTTAAATGGTAAGTGGCAACCATCATTCTATCTACATGTGTGACGGGCTTCTTGCAATCTTGGGAGTTTTCCCACTGGGGGAACTCCACAAGTCCTAAGTCAATTCCTTAACTATAAGACTCTAACCAAGTGCCAAGTGGCTGGCATCTGCTCTGTGCCCAGTGCTATTTTATAAGTGACCCTGGGGCAGGTGAGACGGAGCTCACCTCCTTATCCCTGTTTTCCAGACGGCAATCCCTAGGCTCATGCCCTCCCCACCAGCTCTCTGGGCAGAGAGTGGCAACAGGTGGAAAGTTGCCACTAAAGATAAACAGCCTGTTACAGAGCCCCTTCTGTCTGGAAGTGGAAACATTTTCTAGTTCTGAAGGGAAAGGATAAAAATACCATCATTTGAAATTCTAAAAATACTTAGGGAAAAAACCTTTCAAATATTAGTAATTTGATTTTTCTTAATTTTCTAGCTATTTTCATATGGAACAAACAGCCTGGCTTCCCAAAAGTTCCTGTAGACCAGCTCCCACATATTGAGGTTCCCACAGATATTGTCATGTGCCTGATGCAAACTTTTTTTTCTGGTGACCTAGCATGAAACCAGAAATACTGCAGCAAATCCTTTGATTCTCTTCTGTTCGATTCGATTCTACTCTATTCTTAGGGCCACACCTGTGGCATATGGAAGTTACTGGGCTAGGAGTCAAATCAGAGCTGTAGCTGCTGGCCTATACCACAGCCACAGTAATGCAGGATCCAAGCTGCGTCTGTGACCTACACTGCAGCTTGTAGCAATGCCAGATCCTTAATCCAGTGAGCGAAGCCAGGGATTGAACCTGCATCCTCACAGATACTATGTCGTGAGGTGTCGTGAGTAGTTCTTAATCTACCGAGCCACATCAGGAACTCCTATTTTAATTCTTTTTTAAATTAAAAACAATTTTTTTTTTTGGCCATCCCCGCGGCTTGCGGATGTTCCTGGGCCAGGGATTGAACCTGTGCCGCAGCAGCGACCGGAGCCACAGCTGTGACCCGGCTAGATCTGTAACCCACTGTACTACCAGGGAATTCCTTACCCTTACTTTTAAAGTTAAAAAAACTATAAATTAAAAAAGTAGGGCCCAACTCAAATCACTGGGTAAATATATATGCATGTGCCATCCTCCCCATCCCGATTTTAAAAATGGATACAGCCAACATGAATGAAAGTAAATAAGCATTTCGTAAAAGAATGCACTTCTTATTCAGTAGGGCCAGACTTCACCAAAAAGGGATCGATAATTAAATTACGGCTGGCTAACAGTGCACTCGGCTTAAAGTTTATAAAAATACTTTTTTTTGGGTTCACTTCGAACCGCATCAAACAAGAAGAAATGGATTCAAACAAATATCACCCTCAGGCAACAACGCTGTGGAAAAGACCTGTTTCATCCTGGGGGCCTGCCTCCTTTCCACCTTTCCAGGGACTGCAGTTATACCCAGTTTAGCGGGCAACACCCTGTCCTGTTTCTGGTGGCAACATCCCAAGGTCAGCGGGGATGAGTAAGGCACCCATGGGCTTTGTCTGTGGCTGTTCCAGAGCCAGATAACCAGGGCGTGTCCCCGGGGCCCTGGTGTGTGAAGGGGTCTCAGGGTGAGGCGTGGGCTGGGGTGAGACCAGAGACGCTCTGGACTGAACGTCTGGCCCACACTTGGCATTCCTCATTCCAGCAAGGATAAGTGGCACACGGCCCTCCCTTCCCGTGCCCGGTGCTAAGCCAGCCCCTGGTACCCAGGTGAGCCAGGCCCACTCCAGCACTTCGCTGCACTCCGTGGAGTCTCCCTGTGGGCAATCACCTCCAGCTCTTGGTGGAAGGGGAGCGCCTCGTGTGCTCTACCCCTCTCTCCTCCATGGCCTTCACCCCAGAGCGCTTCTCCTGTAGGGGGCAGTCTGACGCCCTCTCTCCAGGCCCCTGCCCAGTGAGCCAGGGAGGGCGGGCAGGAGAAGCGCTGCTGGAGGTGGGATTCGGCGAGGATGCCTACCGGACTGGGAAGCCCTCTTGGGGGGAGCGGGGAGGGCTGGGCAGCCTGAGATGCTTCCTGGGGCGGCTTCCCTTCCTCAGCCTCCCCTGCTGGGTGGCCCAGGCAGAGTTCCGGGGCTCTGCAGACACTGTCCGCATTCCTCACTCACCAGCTTCGAGCCTGCCATTTCTCTTTTCCCTTTCCTTGCAATCACTCTGGTCTTCTTGAGTTTACTTCACTCCTGGAATTTCTTTCTCTTACAGGGAATTTCTTCTCAGCCTGAGCTCTTAGGACTGACTGGCTCCCTCTGAGTCCTTCAAGAAGCTTCCCTGGCCCTTGGCACCACCCCGTCATACTCCTCCCTGGTTCCCCACTTCTCCCTTCAATGCTTTCAGCTTATTCAGGGCTTGAGGTGGGAGAAGGGAAGAAACCGAACGACTGATTCATTTCAGCAAAGCTGTCACGGGCACGGGGTGCTCTGCCAGGAACCAGTGCTCCCCTGAAGATGCGTCCGGTCCAAGCCCTGGGGAGCAGCACAGAGCTCAAGATGGGGCGCTGCTTAGTTCCCCCAACACACTGGTGGGATATGGAAAGCAGTGGATGAGGATGGTCTGGAAGCGTGTCTGAAGACTAGAAGTCTGAAATCAGAAACACTCAGGATGGTCATGTTTCTCTCCTGAGAACTTTCCCACTATCACCGCTCAGTCTCATCCCGAATCCAGAAAGCTCCCTTGTGGCCCCCTCCTCACTCCCAGGCTTTCAGAGTTCTAAAACAGAGCAAAGATGACCCAAGAGTCCCCGCTGTGAGGCAGAGGGTTAAGAATCCCACTGCAGCAGTTTGGGTAGCTGTGGCGATGTGGGTTCGATCGATGACCTGGCACAGTGGGTTAAAGGATCCAGCACTGCTGCAGCTGCAGCTCAGCTTCAATCCCTGGCCCAGGAACTTCCATAAGCTGCAGGTGTGGCCATGACAGGAAAAAAAAAAAAAAAAAAGGAGTTCCCGTCGTGGCTCAGTGGTTAACGAATCCGTTTAGGAACCATGAGGTTGCAGGTTTGATTCCTGGCCTCACTCAGTGGGTTAAGGATCCGGCGCTGCCATGAGCTGTGGTATAGGTCGCAGACGCGGCTCGGATCTGGCATGGCTGTGGCAGTGGCGTAGGCTGGCAGCTACAGCTCTGATTCGACCCCTAGCCTGGGAACCTCCATATGCCACTGGAGCGGCTCAAGAAAAGGCAAAAAGACAAAAAAAAAAAAGAACAGAGGTAGTCCATGGTAATAAAAGTAGCAAATCAAGGTAGAAATGACTCCCAAACTCATGAAGTGATTTTAAGATTTATAAACAGTGCTTAAAATCTAACTGCCTGTGATCTCAAAGTTTCTGGGGATTTTGTGTCTTGAAATTGAGTTCAGGAGTCCCTTTGTGGCTCAGTGGTTCACAAACCTGACTGGGATCCATGACGTTGTGGGTTCGATCCCTGGCCATCGCTCAGTGACTTAGGGATCTAGTGTTGCCATGAACTGTGGTGTAGGTCACAGATGTGGCTTGAATCCTGCATTGCTGTGGCTGTGGTGTAGGCCAGCGGCTACAGCTCCGATTCAACCCCTAGCCTGGGAACCTCCATATGCCACAGGTATGGCCCTAAAAAGCAAAAAAAAAAAAAAAAAGAAAGAAAAAAAAAAAAAGAAAAGAAATTGAGTACACTCCCAGGTGACCCAGCACCTTTCCTATCTGTGACCAACATTCCCCAGTAGCCTCCCTGGAACTGCGGCCTGCCTCCCAAAGACATCGGAAACTGCCTGCTGCCATGACCCTGGGCCGGGGGATGAGGGGGGGGGCTGAGCTTAGAGAAGCCTGGGGGAGGGAGGGGAAGGGAGAGGCTCAAAACAAGCCAGGAAAGAAATGACCAGAGAACAGAGAGCAGTGAGGCTCTGAGTTTTTAGCAACTAAAAGGGAGAAAAGATCAAATTTGGAGTTTCTGTTGTGGCTCAACGGTAAGGAACCCAATTAGTATCCATGAGGATGTGGGTTCGAGCCCTGGCCTCCATCAGTGGGCTAAGGATCCGGTGTTGCCATGAGCTGTGGTGTAGGTCGCAGATGCAGCTTGGATCCTGTGTTGCTGGGGCTGTGGTGTACTTCCATATGCCGCAGGTACGGCCTTAAAAAGACAAAAAAAAAAAAAAAAAAAAAAAAAATCAAACTTGTGGCTGGCTGGATTTAAATGAGCTGCCCGGAGAGCATCTGGGTGTTAAGGGTTTTGAGGCCCTGGAGTCCCCTGCCCAGAACAGCTCCTTTGCTTTCAGTATCAGCCCTCTGGAGAGTGGGGAGGCGGGGGAGGAGAGATTCAGATGAAGAGGAAATCTGGGAAGAAGCAGGTTGTTTTTGACCTTGAGGATGTTTTGATCTCGCCATGAATGTTGCTGGTGAAAACAATCAACATAAAACTAGACTGACGATGGCTGAATAGCACATGATAAAATTTATGACAACTGGCCAAAGATGTCTTTTTGTGACACTGAAAACTGCAAATAATAACAATAACAACTGGAGGGGAAATGTGACCTGGTGGAAATAAATATCCAAACACAAACAAATAAACGCAACCCCTGGAGTTCTTCTGTGGCACTGTGGGTTAAGGATCTGGCGTTGTCACTCCAGCGGCCCCCAAACCCCTTCCAAACCAAAACTGACAAAATCTAAAACCAGCTATGGTAAAACTCGTATTGAGTAAAATTATTGACCAAAAAGTAAATCTTCATTGTTAAGTTTATAGGTAAAAGAATTAAAACTTAAGAAAATAAGGCAGAACATTAGAAAATTTTAACTTTTCTATGTTTAAAATGGATGAAGGAATTAAATTGGTCTGATAGAGTTACGGTGAAAAATAATTTATTGGTTTTTTTTTTTGTCTTTTGCCTTTTTTTTTTTTTTTTTGTCTTTTTGCCTTTTCTTGAGCCGCTCCCGTGGCATATGGAGGTTCCCAGGCTAGGGGTCGAATCGGAGCTGTAGCTGCCGGCCTATGCCACAGCCACAGCAACGGCAGATCCGAGCCGCGTCTGCGACCTACACCACAGCTCATGGCAACGCTGGATCCTTAACCTGCTGATTGAGGCCATGGATGGAATCCGCAACCTCATGGTTCCTAGTTGGATTCGTTTCTGCTGCGCCAAGACGGGAACTCCAGAAAATAATTTCTTGATGAAAACTGATCAATGTTAGTATAATTCAGATTAAAAATCTGTATTTACATGAGTTGCCATGTCCTCCAGGTCAAAATGGTGAGGCCAAAATACACTGAACTCGTTTTGAGATTTCTGTGGGCTTGAAGGGACAGAAAGGAAGCGAGTCTCCTCTAAATTTCGTCCTCAGAGTTCCTTTCTTGTCCGTGGCATCCCGCCTCTGGTCCTCACCTCTGTATCCACAGTCACCTGTCCTGACAACTGCACCTGTCCACCCCCGCTCTGAGGTTCACCCTCACACGTCCTCCTTTGGAACAAGGGCAACCTTCCAACCTGCCTCCTTGCTTCCAGTCTTGTCTTCATTGTCTCCAAGCCATCCCTCCTCTACCCTGTGGTCCGGGCAATCTTTCTAACCCTTTGTTTTAAAGGTCTCCAGTGAGAGTTCCCTGGTGGTCTAGTGCTTGGGATTTAGCACGTTCGCTGCTATGGCTCAGGTTCAATCCCTGGTCTGAGAACCGAGATCCCACATCAAGTACCGCACGCTGCTGAGGCCAAAAAAAAAAAGCTTTTCAGTGGCTCCTTGAAGCCAGAGTGTCTTAACTCCTTAGCAGAAGGGTTCATTCTGCCTGGCTCCCCTGCCCCCATAGTTACGGGAATAAGTAAGTTCCTGGCCCTCCTTTTTCATGCCCCATCACGAGTGCATGGGCCATACCAGCCATGCAGGTATTAGCTTCCCATCTTCCTTCACTCCAGGCTGTTGAGTCCCTATCTTACTAAGTTCTTGCCTTGCCTGAGTCCAGCCTTTTCAGTACCTCTTTGGTGACTTCTTCATTTCCAGAAAGACTCCTGCTTCCTCTGGCTTATTCCTTCAGTTTCTCTCTAGATCTAGCAGGATGAGGTCAATGTGTCTTAGAGGGTGAGGAAGGGGTGGTCCACCCCTGTCATTCCTCGTCAGAGCAGACCTAGGAGACTCCGTCAAGAAAGGACCGCCAGTTTCTCAAAGTTAAACACAGAACTGCCATATAATCCAGCAACTCTAGCCCTAGGTATACATCTAGAAGAACTGAAAACAAGTACTCAAACAACCGCTTGTGCATGAATGTTCACAGCAGCGTTATTCACAGTAGCCAAAAGGCGGAAACAACCCAAGTATCCATCACTGGATGAAGGATAAACAAAATATGGTACATCCATACTACACATTATTACTTGAGCATAAAAATAAATGAAGCACTGCTACATGCTACAATATGGATGACGCTTATAAACACTCTGCCTAGTGAAAAGAGCCAGGCAGGAAGGGTCATACATTATATGATTCCATTTCTATGAAATAGCCAACATAGAGAAATTCAGAGACTCAGAAAGCAGATTGGTGGCTGCAAGGGACTAGGAAGGGAGGGGAGAATAGGGAGTGACTGCTTCATGGATACGGGATTTTTTTGGAGGGTGATGAAAATATTCTGGACCTACAGGGTGGTGATGGTTGCACAATATTATGAATTACCAAATGCCACCGTGTGGTATACTTTAAAATGGTTAATTGCATGTTACGTGAATTTCACCTTAATAAAAAAAAAAATACAGAAAGAAAAGATCTCCTTGGGGACGGAGCCAGAGGGTGTGCCAAGAATAGAGGATGGTGGGAAATTCAATTTTATACCCTTGTGTCTTTAAATTAAAGGGGGTGGGGTTAAGAAAAGGGCTCCTCAGTGAGTATTGCTCCCCCGGACACATGTCCCAAAGACTAGCCCTGAGCAGGGGTGGGAGGGGTGGACAGATGGAGGGGTACATAGGGCTCGAAAGAGGCGAAGAGGGGCCAGCCCTCCCTCCCTGCTGCTGGTTGGCTCACCCAAGGACAGAGGTTTAGACTCAGAGGGCTGGAAAGGAGGCAGGCAGAGGAGGGTGGTCTGAACAGCCACTGCGGAGGGAACCCTTGTTTTCCTACACCTCATCACGTTTGCTAAGAAAGCAAGACATTTTATGTCTAGAAGCACCTGCAAGGTAAGACTCATATGTAAGTGGATCCTGTGAAATAGACTTTTATGCAGAGAGCAGAGATCGGATCACAAAGCCATAAGGAGAAATCTCTTTACCCGAATTACACAGACCCACTCGTCTGGTTTCCATTTCATTGCCTGAGTCTGTTTTATAGTTGTGCTTTTTCATGAAAGCTTTTAAGGGAGGCTATTCCCTGATGTCATGCAAAAAAAATGTCTGAATACAATTACATTACGGAGCAGCACTCTTGGAAGAGAACACAGACACGAAGCTCGCTGGTGTCCTGTTTCCTTCCCCTTAAAAGCTATTTGTCTGTTCTCTAAAAACAGAAGCCCCCAAACCCGAATCCCAGGACCCTCTATCTGTCACAATGCCCAGCAGCACTGATTTGGGAAATGCACGCAGAACTGGGGACCCCCGGGGAGGTGGGAAGGCTGTCAGGGAGCCGTGTTCAGCTCTGGTGACCAGCACACAGTCCTGAGCCACCTTGTCTCAGGTCACACATTTTACAATCAAGGGGAGGGAACAGAGCCCCCTGCTATGGGCTCTCTCAGGAATCGCCTATAAAACCTCCTCTCATTTCCTCCCTATCCTCATGCTTTATTCAGACGCGCCCCAAGGCTCGGGGAATGGGTTTCCTTAAAAGCTACTAGGAAAAGTGCTCTTAATCCAAATCTGCTCTACTGTGAGCACACTCCATGTTTTTCATCCTTTCCCTAGCTTTCTGGTCCTGGCAGAAGCTGCCATACTCCTCCCTTTCCAGTAGAGGCTGTTCCTTCTTTGCTTCATCTCTGACTCAGGCCGATCAGCAAACGCCTTCTACCTCTACACGATCCCCTCGCCTTCCCACTCAACCATCTCTTTGAAGTCCCTACTATGAAAATTCAGAGACTCTGAAAGCAGATTGGTGGCTGCAAGGGACTGGAAAGGGAGGGGAGACTAGGGAGTGGCTGCTTCATGGATACGGGATTTTTTTGGAGGGTGATGAAAATATTCTGGACCTACAGGGTGGTGCCTCCTAACTGAACCGCTGTATAAACTGTCCCAACCTTCTCCCTGTCCCTATATCTTTACTCCCTTAACCACTCATTCTTCCAGATAATCTTGTTTTCTACAAAAGACATTCAGCATAAGCTCAAACTTCTGTCCTCCCCCACTTGAAAACGTCTCTAATGATTCTTTTGAAACATCAGCTTGAAAACAGAGCAGGGTCTGGGAAACGCAGTGTTAGGACAGGAGAGAGAGCCTGGAGAGGGAGGAGGAGAGCCTGCAGACATATGGGAGAAAAGGGCGCCGTGGCTGGAGGAAGGTCCTGGGGATGGAATGAGCTGCTGCACAAAGGATTCATGGACATGAAGGAGCATTTTTTTGCTGAGTTTGAAAGGGGCCAGATAAGAAGATTGATGACTGTTACAGAGTGGCCTCCTCCTTACTTTTAAACTCCTTGAAGCTGGCTTCTGACCTTCCCACTACTGGACCTTCTCTCTCAACTCTCACTTAGGACATTTCCTCCATCCTTATTCTCTTTGACCAGATCTTTTGATGGTGAGCGGCATGGCTGACCAACTCTGTCCTTGCTCATTTTTCCTTAGGTGAGTTCATGACAATGGAACCTCTTGGTCTTCTTGATGGGGCTTGGTTACTTCCTTGGCTAGCTCCTCTCCCAAACTATTACCAGAGTCTTCTACAAATGCTCCCTTACCTTTAATTTCTCTCTCTCCCCACCCCTAATCCATCCATTTATCTCCCTCTTTCAATATATAGTTACTGATCCCCTACCATGTGCCAAGCACATGGCAGCTATTAAACTGTAGCTGAATTAATCTTAATGTATAGCTCTGATCATGTTACTTATTTGTTCAAAAGTTTTTACTGGTTTTCTGGTGCAAATGATATCCAGATTCACTGCCGTGGCTCTCCCAGTTTCCGTGGACATCTGCTGTTTTTGTGGGCTTAGCTTCCATTTGCCTTCTCTGGATGGCTGTGCCCCAGTCTTCTCCTGGAGAATCAGCCCTTCCACAATTTTGGCCCATGTGGTTTGGGTGTGGTTATCCTGCCCCCCGCCCCAAGCATGAGCACCTACCCCAGGTCTAAGCCACTCAGGGCATCATCATCATCCTTGCCTCAGAGATTAGTTCCGGGATGGGCCTGGAACCCAACTACAGTCATTAAAAAAAGCCTTTAAAAGAGATTTGAGTGACACAGGCCTCGAATAAACCAAGATGCAAAGGCTAGAGCAGCTGCTGCATCTTAGAACTTCCAGGGGAGTGAGAGCTTATCTGAAAACAGAACCAACCTAAGGACAGAGGAAGAACATGGCAATAAACCAGGTCCTTGGGACACTGTCTGAGCCCTTGCATCATGCCACATCTGAAGCCAGCCCTGACCCCAGAACTCTCAGTCATGGGAGCCAATATGCTCCCTCCACCCAGTGCTGGAGCAGGTTGGATCAGAGAAAGAGTCTTGCTTGATCCAAAGCTCCTCTGCTGCATCCCAGCTTCCTTTCACCTCATCCTCTGTGCGTATGAAGACTTGCCTACTAATTTATTCCTTTCCTGCACATGCCTCACACCTGGCCAACCCTGTCTTTCTGGAATGCTCCCCATCGTTGCCGTCTTCTCTCACTCAAATTATATCTAACCTTTAAGCTTCAGTTCTAATGAGCTGTCCTCCAAGAAGCCATTCGTCTCCCATTTCCCCCAATAACAAATGTTTGTTGAATAAATGATGAACTGAACAAACAATGACACAGAGAAACAGGGTCCAAGGAGCGGGTTCACCAAATTGTTGTACAGCCCTGGGTTCCAGCAACCCTCTTCATCACCCATCTTCTCACTAAATCCCTGCTTCCTATCCTCTTTGGCCATCATTTCCCAAAAAGTTTCCCTTGAGATGCTGGGAATGTTGACAGATACTTTTTTGGGTACATAACATATATGCTTTATGCATATAAGTGATAACATACTCTAAGATTCTCTTCCCTTACAAGTTGTTACAAAATATTAAGTAGAGGTCCCTCTGCTATACAGTAGGTGCTAGTGGATTATCTATTTTAACGATTTTTATTTTTTTCCATTATAGCTGGTCAATGTTCGTAGATACTTAAAACAGAAAACTCTAAACTCCAAAAACCAACCAAAGTGGGGGGGGGGGAATCTATTAAATAAGTCTGGAAAATGCTGGATTAAACAAATGCTTTTGTTTTTAATGCACGAAGGTGGGGATGGAGGCAGGCTACACTCTCCAATTTACTCATAAAACAGGTACCAGTACAGAGGGAAGTGCCACATTCTTCCCTGCAGACACGCTTTGGTTTAAGGTAGTGCGGGTTATTTTATATACAAATATAAATATCCTACCCTTTGTTCAAGGTGCCTATTTGCTCTGCACAGCGACTATTCTGAACACAGAAAACTGTTCATTGTTAAACATGGCATGTAAGTGGTTTTGCTTTCTGGCAAATCTCCAAACCATAATTATTAAGGGACTCCGAGCTGCTGAGGAATTCTTGGGTTACAGAGGCTTTGATCTGCCCCTGCCTTCTCTCCCCGACATGAATTTCCACGGGTGTGGCTGATTTTCATTGTTTCCCCAGAGGTGGGGCGGCTTCAAAGGTGAGGACGTGAACAGCCCTGCAAGGTGAGCAGGGTAACCGTGGCGCCCAGGCCCCGCACGGCTGTAACCAAGGGGACCGACCAGCTCTGTCCAAGTATCAGAGTCGGAATGCTGTGGCCTCGAATCTTCCGCTTCCCACGCGTTCTGGGAAGCCTGAGATCTTGCCCCGCACCCCCCCACCCTCAGGATCTGGCTTCCAGCTGGGGGAGGCTTTGCCGTCTTATTCCCATGAAAGCTGAGCGATCCGGCCCAGGAGTCTTTGGGTAGCTCCAGCCATCTGGCCTGTGCTGACCTCAAACTCAGGTAGCTGCCTCCCCCGCAAAGTGAAGACGATACCTCAACTCGGTCACGAACTGTGAGGCCAAGCTTTTGGCAGAGGCCACACTCCCTTCTACGGAAACATAGGCTGGGATGTCAAGGAGGACAGAGCTACTCCTTCAGCCTCCTTCGGGTTCTCCCTGCCAGAAAAGAGAGATGGGGCAGAACACCCAGCTGTTCATGGATCTCCTGTAGAAGGAGTTAAAAGAGGCCTGTAAGACCAAGCGGGAAGGTTCTCTAAGCCGGGGGCATGAAAAGGACTCTATGACAAAGAGCAAGTTTCTTTCTTTCTTTTTTTTTTTTGCTTTTTTCCAGGGCTGCTCCTGCAGCATATGGAGGTTCCCAGGCTAGGGGTCTAATTGGAGCCGTAGCCACCAGTCTACGCCACAGCCACAGCAACGCCAGATCCGAGCCGCGTCTGCAACCTACACCACAGCTCATGGCCACGCCAGATCCTTAACCCACTGAGCAAGGCCAGGGATCGAATCCGAAACCTCATGGTTCCTCATGGTTCCTAACCACTGTGCCATGACAGGAACTCCTGTTTTCGTTGATATTTTAATGCAGCTGCGAGGCAGGTGAGACGGGTGATCATCCCCACTGTACAGATGACAACACTGAGGCCAAGAGAAGAGGGCCAACTAGTTCAGGAGGGAGGTGGCTCTGCGATGCCCAGATCCCTGCTCGCTCTCAAGTCAGCACTGCCCGTCAAAGGGCTCCTTCCCTGATGGGGAAGCAGCTCCTCCGTGGGTGGGCAGACTACGGGGATGGAGAAAGAAAGGCAGGGGGAGAATGAGTGAGAAGAAATCAGAGTCTCAGGGCAGCAGGTAGAAACCAGGGGTTCTAATGCAGAGGGGGTACAGAGAATGTCCAGAGCCCACTTGTACCGGGGAGGGAGCCAGAATGGTTTCCTTCAAGTGTCAGCTCCCACTGGGAGAGGCAGAGAATGGAAGCAGAAGGCCAGGGGGGAACTCTAGCAATTAGCCCCAGCCATGCCCTTCACTGTCTGTTGGAGGCTGGGGAAGAGTCAGGTGATCATCCCAAAGAGGAGAGAGGGGTACCCCACCCTGGGCCGCTGGGCCCGACCCCAAAAGGCTCGCTGTGGGCAGTATGGGACATTTCTGAGCCTCCTCCCAGGAATGGGTCGACCTCGCAGGATCCCCTTTTTGTCCCCCCATTTCGATCTATTCTATCTCCTCCTTCTTGTTTGCATCGGTCTCAGGAAGATGCAGATGAGCTCATTCCGGAAACGGGAGACCTTTCTTCCCACCCAAGGTGAAGGTCAATGAGTCACGTAGCTAAAAATAAATGTAAGACTACCTATCAATAAAAGGAAAATGAAACACGCACGAAGTTAAATTCCCCTGCTATTTAAAATACAGCAAGGAACGTAAAACCTTATTTAGTAAGTACAACCGACACTCAAATATGTAAACTTTAATTACATGTTCTGGACCAGTGAGAGCCGAGTAAGGGAACAGGAGGAGGAGAGGTGAGGGCAGGGGAAAGCCACAGACTCAAGGAGAGGAAGATCGGGGGGGAGGAAGTGAGGCCCAAGCTCAGAAGCACGTGCGACAAGGGAGGAGGCACAGAAAGGGGAGCGTTCAGAAGGTTCTGGGGTGAGGTGACTTGCAGGGCTCTGGGCAATGCGTATCAGTCAGTAACTATTACTTATGACTCCTGGATCTTTTTTGTTGTTGTTGTCTTTTTAGGGCCACACCTGCGGCATATGGAGGTTCCCAGGCTAGGGGTCGAATGGGAGCTGTAGCCTCGGGCCGATGCCACAGCTACAGCAACGCAGGATCCAAGCCACATCTGTGACCTACACCAACGCCGAATCCTTAACCCACTGAGCGAGGCCAGGGATCGAACCTGCGTCCTCATGGATCCCAGTCAGATTCGTATCCGCCGAGCCACAATGGGAACTCCTCCTTACTGATCTTTATCCTTAAACTTTCAGATGCCCCCCTTGGAATGGGGACTCACAGAAGCCCATGAGAGAAAAATTGTTGAATTAAACCGAGGATGCCCAATTAAATTAGAATTTTAGGTAAACAATGAATGCCGTTGTAGGATACACACGTCCCAAACAGTGCATGGGGCATACTTCCACAAAGACGTTATTCGTGGTTTATCTGAAATTCAAATTTAACTGGGTGTCCTGTATTTTTCTTCGCTAAATCTGGCAGCCTTGCGCTGGAGGCCAAACCATTCTTTGAACCAGAACGCAGTGACCAGGCCAGTATTTACACTGAGGGTGGGGGTGGGGGGTGGAATCAAGTGGATGGTCACTTTTGGACACGGGAGGTGAAGCAGCACAGAGACTTGTGAGGAGGCAGGATGCTAATCAGCAACTGGGGGATATCAAGCTTCACGTTCTCTCCTCCTTGAGGGGTCGGCTTCCTGCGCCTCTCCCTGAGTACGGCGGAGACTGCTGGCCCCTCTCCCAGCCAAGGGTCAGAGAGAGAAAGAGTTGACTACAGAGTTATATTGGGATTGTGGGTAACCTGGCCTGTGTAGGGCTCCTGAAGATTCTGGAAGATTCTGGAGGATCTGACGTGGAGAGCAAGCTTGCAGAACACTAAGGAACAAGTAAAGCCAAGATGGAACATGGTCCATGATCTAGGGTGCTAAAGGAATGCTGACCTCCACTGCTTTTTTATTTTTATTTTATTTTACTTTTGTCTTTTGGTTTTTTTAGGGCCACACCCTCAGCATATGGAGGTTCCCAGGCTAGGGGTCGAATCGGAGCTACAGCTGCTGGCCTACACCACAGCCACAGCAACGGCAGATTCGAGCCATGGCTGCGACCTACACCACAGCTTATGGCAGCGGGTGTGGCCCTAAAAAGCAAACATAGATAAATAAATAAAAAATTAAAAAAGTACCAATTTACAGTTTCACCAGCTATATCATGTCTGTTCCTTCACAGCCTTAGCAATCCTGGGTAAGAGCCATCTTTTTATCCTTTGTCAGTAAGATATCTGGAAAATGCCAGGGTACTTGTCGCTCTAGTTGGCATTTCTTTATTATAAGTCAGCATGAGCATTTTTTTTTTTTCATATGTGTACTGTTCATGGCTATTTTTTTCTTTTCTTTTGTCTTTTTGTCTTTTTAGGGCTGGCACCCAAGGCATATGGAGGTTCCCAGTCTAGGGGACGAATCGGAGCTATAGTTGCTGGCCTATGCCACAGCCACAGCAATGCAGGATCCAAGCCTCGTCTGCAATCTACACCACAGCTCACGGCACTGCTGGATCCTTAACCCACTGAGCAAGGCCAGAGATCGAACACAAAACCTCATGGTTCCTAGTTGGATTCATTTCTGCTGAGCCACAACGGGAACTCCCTCTTTTCTTTTTTTCTTTTTTTTGCTTTTTAGGGCTGCACCCAAAGCATATGAAGTTCCTAGGCTAGGGGTCAAATCAGAGCTAAGGCTGCCAGCCTACACCACAGTCACAGCAACAGGGGATCTGAGCAGCATCTGTGACCTAAACCACAGCTCATGGCAATGCCAGATCCTTAACCCACTGAGCAAGGCCAGGGATCGAACCTGCATCCTCATGGATACTAGTCAGATTCATTTCTGTTGTGCCACAATGGGAACTCCCATGGCTATTTTTTAATTTCACAAAGTGCTTGATTTTTATCTTTTGCCTCTTTTCCTATGATCTTCACTTACTGATTTTTAAAGAATCCATCATATGCTACGGATCAAAATTTAACTGTCTAAAGTACTGCAAAGTATTTCCCCTGAGGAGAGGTTCATCTACTAAAATCTTGATAGTGTTTTCATCTGTTTGGGCCTCAAAGGAGTTTTGAAAAATTCTTTTTTCTTTTTTTTGGCCATGTCCACGGCCTGCAGAAGTTCCAGGGCCAGGGATCGCACCCATGTCACAGCAGTGACAAAACTGGATCCTTAACCTGCTGAGCCGCCAGGGAAATCCCTGAGTTCAAATTTTTTATTCTGCCATTGGCATAACTTATTTAAAATTTAAGGGTGCATAAATATCTAAGTGGTATTTTGTTGTTACAAATTTCTAGTTTGCTTGTAATTTGGTCAGAATGCGGCCTAGAAGGATTCCTACTTTATGGAATTGACATTTTCTTGATGACTCAAAATACAATCAATTTTGTAAATGTTATGTAGCTATTTGGAATGGATGCTTACTTTCTGACTGCAGAATACAAGGTTACCCATATCCAAGCTTTTAAATATAGCATTCAAATCCTTCATAATCTTATTTATATTTAATCTGCTTGACCTTATAAATTTTGCGAAAGGAAGCTTAAAGTATCATACTTTGGTTATAATTTTAAGAATTTTTTCCGTAATAGTTCTTCTTTTTTTTTTTTGGCTTTTTAGGGCTGCACCCACGGCATATGGAAGTTCCCAGGCTAGGGGTCAAATCAGAGCTGTAGCCCCCAGCCTACGCCACAGCCACAGCAACGTGGGATCCAAGCCTTGTCTGCAACCTCCACCACAGCTCATAGCAACGCCAGATCCTTAATCCACTGAGTGAGGCTAGGGATCGAACCCATGTCCTCATGGATGCTAGTCAGGTTCACTACTGCTGAGCCACCACAGGAAATCCTCCCTAATACTTCTGATAGTGTGTCTTTCTTGGGGGAGGGGTATATTTGATGCTATTTTGCCTGATATGTAAAGGTTTATGCCTGTATATCTTCTTTGTGGATTATACATTTTATTATTATCCAACGTGTCCTTTTCTATCTATCCTCCTACTTTTTGCTGAAATTTTGCCTAGTATTGTGACTGCCACCTCTGCTTTCTTTTTGTTGTCATTTGCCTGAAATAGTTTTGTTCATCCCTCTATCTTTGGCTGTCCCAAGTCAGTCCGATATCTCCTATATCAGAGGGACAGAGTTAGAGGCACTCCCTTCTTCTGAGGATAGACAGCTCTGAGTAACATGCGGAGGCCGAAAAAACACACTTCTGCGCACGTCCTGCAGATAAACATGGCCACAGTATCAAGCTGGAGCCAACGAGAGGTACATAGGGGCGTTTTACGGGACTTAGGGACGGGGTCCCAAAAAGGGAGCGGGTGGGAGCTCTTTATTGCTCTTCTTTCTTTGCTTTCGTCTCATCAGCCGCGAGGATGGGATGGCTGAGGCTTCCAGCAGCCATCTGGGACCAAGAGGTGACTTTGAGGATAGAAGTCACATGCCAGGAGAGGGAAGCAGAGCCAGAAGCAGCCTGGGGTCTGCAACCCTCATGACTGCGAGCTGCCAGTCAGCGGGACCCCCCTCCTCAGGGATCACTTTAAGCCGAGAGAGGGAGGGAAAATGCCACTGTGCTCAAACCATGGTTTGTTTGGCTTTTCTGTTACAGGCAGACATAGGGAGTCCTGAAAAATACATCAGATCTTGCCCTTCTTTTTGGTGGGGGACACAATCTAAGAGTAACGATATTTGATGATTTGAGTCTTAATTCCTGTTTCGGGTTATATTAGTGGTTATGTTAAAATGCTTAACAGACACATCTGGATGTTTGTTTTTAAGAGCTATCCCTTGGGTCTTGCAGCTCTAAGTACGGTCTCTTGAGCCGCATCCACGTCCCCTGGGAGTTGGTGAGAAATGTGGAAGCTCATGCCCTTCCTAGACCTACTGAATCGGAAGCGAATTTTCACAAGCTCCTCACGTGATCTGGGCACACAGTGCAGGGTGAATGCCACTGCCTTAGAGGGCAAAGGTGCCCCCTCTCCTCTTCTGAGTAATGTTACCGATGGCCTCAATTCTCTACTTAGACCCTGGGAAGGCGCCCGCCATAGAGTCAAGCCATCAGCGGGCATCGTCGGCCTTTGAAGGTCTGGCCCTCACCTCTCCGGTTTCAGTTCTTGTTCTTCTCCCATCGCTGCCAGAGTCTCTGTTTCTCACACTGGGCTAGGGTGTCAGGGTCTTCACCTAGAGCCCACCCAACAGCCAGCCCTTTCCTCCAATGCTGTTGTGGGAGGCGATGCATCCGGCTCCAGGTGACGTGCCCAGCTCATCTCATTCTCCTTTGCATGACTCTTCCTCGCCCAGCCTCCCTTGGTAGCTAAGCTGGCCTGCACCCAGAACTCACCAAGGGGACAATACAGAGCTGTCTTCTGGGGGTGGGGACATCTTTTCCTCCCTGGATTAAAAAGAACCGTGTGATAAGAACACTGTATGTTTGTGTGCCTTTCTTCCTACCTAGAATGTGGAGGGGACATCTGAAGGTGCAAACACCATCTTGTAACCATGGGAATAAGCATGAGGTCAAAAGCCAACAGGCTGGGGATGACAAAGCAGAAAGACAGAGCCAGGCCTTTGACTGGGACTCTGTTGCCCTGCCTCCATGCCTCCTCCCTCCCTTCTCTTCCCTTCCGCTCCGAAGTCACTCTCCCTTCACCTCTCCTTTAGCTGGTATAACATGGAAGTGAAGTATATTCTAGCCCCTCAGCTGTGTTATACTAGATCCCCTATTTGTAATTTAGAGTCACGGCTAAATTAAGCCTTTCCTTATAACATCACCTATCTCCCCAAACCTCCCCACCCATCAAATCCACTACTCTGAAGTGAGAAGGGTGGGTTTTTCTTTCTCTGAGAATCTGAAGCTATGTTCCTTTGGGGGTTAGAGCCAGCCAGCTCCAATCTAGGCAAACCCTCGCTCTCCCACCACCACCCCCCACCTCCCCCAGGCCCAGGTGGCTGGCCCTGGTTCCAGCAGGCTATGTCACGAAGCACTTAGCCTACTGAGATTGATTTTTTTTTTTAAATTTCTGTGGTTTCTGGGGAGTGGATGTTGTAAACTGGAGGGCAAAGAAATTGAAGTTGGAAATTTGGTGAACTTCTCCCTGCCCCCTTACACGTGAATAATGACTTGCTGATAGAAGCGGCTTTTTCAAAGATGAAAAACAATCCAAGATTTATGGACAAGTCTGCTCAAAAAAGACCCAGCGCTGCTCGGAGCCAAAGCTGGAAACAATGTCAGGAGATTCCTAGATCTTTTCTGGTTGGAGGAAGGGGCAGGCAGGGAGGACCTCGGGGGAAACGAGATGGCACGCGGATGGAGGGAGGGGGTGGGACGGGCTGGAGCAGAATGCGGGAAGGTCAGCACTTGGGAAGATTTCTCGTGCCCAGTCTCTGAGTTCTAGAGTGCCGTGAACGTGACAACCACTTCCAGGAAACAGCGATGAACGGAAAACAAACAAGGCTGCTTTGCTGGTATTGTTTTTACCTAAGCGCCCAGCTGCATGCACCACTTGTATGGATGGCGAGGAAGACGGGGGCCGGGAGAACCGTACACATGGAGGTGAATGAACCTTTTGTCTGAACCTGGGACTTCTGCTTCTCAGGGGCGCTGCCCCTCCATGTGTGTTTGGGGAGCCACCAGAAAAATATTCCTGCCAATTTCTCAGAGTCAAATCGAAAATGCTTGGCCAGAATTCTAACTCATGGTTGGATCCATCTCTTACCGGCCACCGCTGCCCCCTACCCCGAGGTCCCTCCCTGAAAGGCCAGCGGCGGGGGGTGAGGTGAGGGGTGGGAGCAGCCCTGGTCCCTGCGTCTGGGCAGCCTCCTGGGTCTTGTGGGTGCAAAGCCAACATTTCTGAGTGTATATTTTATAACCACAGCTTCAAAGTATAAAAATAGAGTGTGAAAAATAAAAACAGGGCTCACAATCAGAGCCTCAATCACCCTGCTGGTTAGAGAGGCTGGAGAAATAATAAAATTAGAGCAGCCAAAGTGAGCACTGGAAGAGCGCTCGCCGGCCTTGGCAGGGAGAGGTGCAGGGCCAGACTTATGTGGGACCTTTCCTAAGTGCTTAAGGCAGTTCAGCTCCCACTTAAAGTCTGTTATCACTCCTGTCTCCCCCGGGGAGTTATTTATGAAGGAAGGTCTGCCCCGCCCCCCGCCCCAAGCCTGCCAAGCAAGGCCTCCAGCACAGGGACCGGCTGGGGCAGGAGGAGCTGCATGAAAAGCCTGCAAAGGTTGTGGGGTCGAGGTGCCGCTCAATTTTGCTGCTTCAGACGCACCCGAGCTGTAACTCAAAACCTGAAAACAACCTGAATCCGTTTGCAAACACAGACCGAATCTTTTATGTCAGGTTCCATATATTTTCCTAACTCCATTCCCCAGCCCAGCCCCACTCCACAGCAGAAACCAATTTGCTTAACAGAGTAGGTTCTGGGAGTTTTCCTCCTCGAAGCTCTCATTTGGAACAGATTAAGGAGGAGGAAGAGAGGGCAAGAATCTAATTTTTTTTCATTTACTTCTGAAAAACATGAATACACTTGTGTCTCTGATGCAGAACAACTATGTGCTACAACTGGCTTTCACAAAGATGGAGACACTTTAGTTTGCTGGGATGATGGGGCTGGCTTGCTTCGGGAGCCCCTGCCAGCCCATCCCCATCTAAAGGCCCAGCTCAAGATCGTCGGGAACCCTTGAATTTGCTGTGTGGCTGGGCAGGGGACTCCGACCCGAGGGGGAGGCCCACCTCACACCTCACATTCACGTTTCTCTCTCAAAAACCCAGGCTTCAGGACAACATGTGAGCTACTCGAGAATTTCAATGCCCGACTTTGCTGGGATGGGGGCTTCTGCCCTTATAAAGCTTCCAGTGTGAATGGGGTTACAACCAAGAAACAAGAAAGACCTTAACAGGGTGGGCCTGACAAAAGGAAAGCGCACCCCAAGGCCTGGAGGCTTTGTGGGAAAGAGGGCCTGGAAGAAGCAGTACCGTTGACGTCTGTGGCGGCAGAAGAGGACACACGAGCCACAAGACCAGAAAGGGCCAAAGCACAGGGGAACGGACGGGGTGAATATAAAGAGATAGCCCCGGGACTCTCTCCTCTGCTTCCCTGTTCTTGAGTCTCTTCTAAGTGCCATCTCCCCATTAAAGAGATCTCTTTCTAGTAAGTTCTAGCTACGGGGAATGCCATTGCAAGGCCTGCAGGTCTTGTTTCCTAATACAGTTTGTTTGCAGTTTGGGTGATGTGTGTTTCTAAGAAATGTAGCAGAGATAAGCAACTAAACTTCTCAAGTCAGTGAGAAGATTTAGATCAAAATTCTTATTGTTGATTTTTGATTGCCTCCTTTTTTAAAAAGTAAAATTACCTCCTTTAAAAAAAATAAAATTGGCCATATAAGCTGCAAAAAGAATAATGTGGATGCAAATAAAGGGAAATCTGTTGATTTTAGGGAGAACACCACCTGCGAGGGTAGACTCCCAACAGCTCGAGGCCAGAAGCTCTATCTTAATTACGCCTGTGTCCCTAGCTGTTAGCAAGCAGCCACAACTTTCCAGGAACTCAGGAATGAGTACCTGGGTGAAAACAAGAAGAGGGGAAATGGCGGGATGTGAAAGTCCCATCTCCCCAAATCAATTCTTCCTTCCTGACCTAGAAACAGATGCGCCAGCTGTGCACAGGTCACATTTGATGCTGAGCCTCTGATGCCGAGCTGTGTGGTGCACGAAGTCCCGGCATGAGACGCCCCTGGAAGTGGTGCGTTTAACTTCTAGGGGGGCCCTTCCCCTCCCACCCCCTGCTCTCTGGCTCGAGGATGTGGCTGTGCTGCTACCCTGGACTCTGCACCAGGAGAGAGACAGTGTCTTTGGAAAAGGCAGAGCCCCAAGAAAGGAGGGGTGGGTCCCTGATGATCATGGAGTGTCACAGGAGGCCACTGAGCCTCTATGTGAGAAATAAGCCTCTAACTTCTTCAGGCCACTTTCCACTTGGGTCTGTGACGGGCGCCAAATCTCTACCCCACCTAAACCCCAGCTGTCTCATGCGTGACGCTCCAAGAAAATGCTTCAGAAAGTCCATTTCAAGAAACGCCCCAAACTAAGATCCTTAATTGTGTTCCAGTAACTTGAGCACCTCAGCTGGAGGTGGGGGGAGGGGGGAAGAGGGAGAGAGAGAGAAGGAAAGGGAGAGAGAGAGAGGGACAGATACTCAGTGAGCTGGGGGCAAGGCCAATCTTTGTCTGAGTCTCACCTGAGCTCTCCACCTCCACTCCTGCGCACAAGCCTCAAAAGAAATCACTCTCTCTTTTTTTTTTTTTTTTTCCGCTTTTTCAACTGTATCCAGGGCATACGGAGGTTCCCAGGCCAGGGGTCGAATCTGAGTTACAACTGCTGGCCTACACCACAGCCACAGCAATGCCAGATCTGAGCCACATCTGTGACCTACACCACAGCTCATAGCAATGCTGGATCCCTGACCCACTGAGTGAGGGCAGGGATCAAACCTGCATCTCATGGATACTAGTCGGATTCATTTCTGCTGCACCACAATGGGAACTCCCAGAAATCACTCCTGAAAAGCTGAATCATTGAACTACAGTGAAAGTTCCTCACCTAAGACATCTGGGGGGAACAAGTCTTACTTTTGCTGATCTACACACATCAGGAAACAGGGCATGTCTCCTAAAATCCCACTCTTCCCAGATACGCATTCACATCCAAACTGCTTCTGGGCACTCTCTCCAAAGAGCTGCCATGAAAAGCCTAAAGATTTATAGCACACCTACACATTATCTAAACATACCCCCCCCATGCACACAGATAGATGCACACATATAAAAATACTCCCTGTGATGCCCTGTCACCCCCAGAGCCACCTCCCACTCTGTTCCCTATTAGCCACTGCTATGTGGATTCTTGTAGTCAAAAAGGAGCAGCAGGAAGGAGCAGGCTCCGCCTGTCACCCTGAGACTTGAGAACAGAGCTGGAGGGTTCTGTGGGCAAGATGAGGGCTTTACTGGCCTCTGACCTCACCCTGTCTGCCTGATGGGGTAAGAGCAGGATGCTGAAGAACAAGGGGCTTCTATGGCGGCCAGACGTGGTTTCTCAGGCAGTAGCTGTGTTGTAACGGGTCCAATCTGACTATCATTTGGTTGCTGGGATGGGAGGAAGATCAGTCCTCTGGCAAGTCTGTACGTGACTGCACTCGCGGTGGGGGGGACGTAGGCCTGTGCCGATGACAGGTGTGGATGGAGGGAGCGTGAGGAGCAGGCCTGCAGCTGGGTGCGGGCTCGTGGGAGTGCTGCTGGCCTCAGTCCCCCTAAGCAGCCCAGGGCGAAGGGGCACAGGGGCCCATCTCTGGTCATCCTTGACAGAGAAGTGACCTCAATTCTCAAAACTGGCCAAGGTTCAAACAGGAAGACCGCTTGTCTCGGTGCAAAGGGGAATCCTGTACCCTGATGCACCCTGGAGGCTCCTGCGGTCGGAAAGGAAAGCACAAAAGAGCAGAGTTGGGGCCACGAGCAGGAGAAGGAGGCTTGCCGGGGACAGGGCTCACCCCGACTGAGAGGGAAGATGAAACCCCGCATCTACGTCAGCGCCAGATGGCCTGAGCCCCAGACTCTGGGCTCATCGTCACTCATGGGGCCGTCACCTTGGGTCCAGGGAGCTTGCTTTCAGAAGCAGCCACGGTGGCGGCAAAATGATGCAAAGATGACCCTCATTTCCTGGAGAGGAGCCTGCTGTTGTCTCTCTGAGGCTTAGCCACTGGGAGGCCGTGGAAACAATCCCATCACCCTAGCAACCAGGCCCCGCCAGGGCGCTCCGTGCCGGTGGCAACCTGCTCCCAGACTTAAGACAGGAGCTTCAGTTTGCACCTGCTCCTGCACATCAGGTGGGCTGGCTGCCTGTGACGCACTTGCTGAGACACAGGTGAACGTCAGGGGCCCAGGCTTCCAGGGACGGCAACGTACGGGAAGGGCAACTGGGTTCATGGTAACTGGGGCTCGGCTGGAAGGGTCCCCTGGAGCTGGAGTGGGGCTCCTGCCTTGATCAAGCACCCTAGTTTGGAAGGAAGAAATGAGAAACGAGAACTACTTCCTGTTCGGCTACCCTCACCAGCCACTTCCCCTCGCCCTCGGCCAGGGCAATGCCAGGGTCTGCTCGGGAAATTTCTAACTTCTTGTGTTCCCTCGGCTGGGACCCTACTGACAATACAGATGAGCATCCAGATGGCTCTGGGCGAGGGCCCAGGAGAGAGCAAGCCTGCGGACTCTCGGGGCTGACTGCAGGGTGTGGTTTTATTGCTGGGAGATGCCTGGTTTCAGAGAACAGTCTGTCCGTCCCACCCCAGTGATGCTGGAGTTCCTCCAGGCCTTCGGAGGAAGCTTCCTTTCCCCTGCCTCGCCCCCAGCACCGGTCTCACCAACTGAAGCGTCAGGATTATTCTCAGCAGTCAGCCTACGACATTTCTGTCACTTCTTTTCCATAAACCAAGGCCTGGGGTGCAGCAGAGAGCAGTGCTGATCTGTCTCAGGGGGTCTGTGTTTTAGGCCACATTCCCTCCCTCATTATGTGACATCTTAAAAAGGTAAAAATCATTTACCTTTCCTGAGCTTCTGTTCCCTGTCTGTAAAGTAGAAGCTCTAAAACCTCAGGTTGGAGTTCCTGTTGTGGCTCAGCAGTAACAAGGCCGACAAGTACCCATGAGGATGTGAGTTCGGCCCCTGGCCTCGCTCAGTGGGTTAAGGATCTGGCGTTGCCCTGAGCTGTGGCGTAGGTTGCAGATCCTGTGTTGCGGTGGCTGTAGTGTAGGCCGGTGGCTATAGCTCTGATTAGACCCCTAGCCTGGGGACTTCGATATGCTGTAGGTGTGGCCCTAAAAAGCCCCAAAATAAATAAATAAATAAAAATAAAACCCCGGGTTGTGTGATTCCCCTTCCCTAGGGAGGACTGGAAAAGGGGGATATACTCAGCCTTCACAAAGGGCCTCCTGCAGGCACCCTGGCCATCTCAGTTCCTGTTCCCTTCCTCGGGATAAGCACTATGCGTCTGGGCTCTTGGGTCCCCAGCCCATTTTCCTGAGTCATGATTCTAATGTCTTCCTTTTAAGCAGAGCAGTGAATTTAGAAGATCTTCAATGTCCTTTTTGTTAACTCTTTGGTTCCAGACCTAGAGGCTGGGTTTGAAGCCCTTTTCCTGTCCTAGAAGGGGCATCAAAGTGCAAAGGTGCAAAGGTTTTGTCACCACAGGGCCCTGAGCTCCATGACACCAACTCTCTGAATTTCAGGGTACCCACCTTTAAAATGGAGACGGTAGTACAATATCTGATAGAGTGGCAGCGAGGACCAAAAGAGGTAAATGAAAGTAGGGGCCTCCAGAGGGAAAGGTTCACCGCCCCCCTCCCACCCCAGGCTACAAAGAGTGGGTAAGAGACAGCCGGACAAGGGCCCCGGAGGAAGGGGCCTCCATTCTCAGAGCTGCGCCTTCTAGATGATTCAGTCGGCACTGGTCCCAACCCCCTGACGATGAACTGAAAGGTCTTCTTTGTCTGGGCGCCTCCCGGGCCAGCCCCACGCTAGACCCCGGAGCCCCCATGGATGAAACTCTTGCTCAAGAAATCCCACCCAGGCTCAGTGGTTAATGAATCTGAATAAGAACCATGACGTTGCGGGTTCGATCCCTGGCCTTGCTCAGTGGGTTAAGGATCCGGCGTTGCCGTGAGCTGTGGTGTAGGTCGCAGACACGGCTCGGATTTTGAGTTGCTGTGGCTCTGGCGTAGGCTGGCAGCAATAGCTCCGATTCGACCCCTAGCCTGGGAACCTCCATATGCCGTGGGAGCAGCCCAAGAAATGGCAGAAAAAAGAAAAAAAAAAACCCACCCAGCAGGGACAGGACGGAATAGGAGGGAAAGGTAGGAATGGTCCAGGACCCACCACTGTGGCCTTACCTAAGCAGAGGCTCAATGGGTTCCTGGTTGAATTAAGGTCAACCAGGTGGCCTAAGGGTGCGGATTTAAACCACCATACCAAGGATCCACCGTGTCAGGGCAATTTCACCAGAGAGAATCCACATAGCTCCACTCCCTGGGGGCATTTCTAGAAACTCTACCTCTACTTGGCTTAGCTACTGTGACACGTTCACCCCTTCCTACCTTCAACTCATCATCCCATAGGGGTTTTTGTTGAGCATCAATCATGTACCAGGTTCTGGGGATACAGGAACACGTAAAGCAGACAAAAATCCTGCATCCCTGGAATTTTTCGTCTGGTGAGGGAGGCAAATAGTACAATATCAGATAATCAGAGGACTCTGTGGAGAATTTAACCAGCAGGGTGAAGTACTAGCAAAAGATGGAGCGAGTACCATATACTCTAAACTAACTGAGTGTTCAAGGTGTCTCTGTGGACAGGACGCTGAAGCTGAGACTGAAATGCCAAGAGGGAGTCAGCCACGTGAGACCAGGGGAGACCATTTAGCCCCGGGTCCAGCTAGTGCAAAGACCCCAAGGCTGCAATGGGCTTAGCGAGGTGGGGTACCTCACAGAAGGGTGCAGAGGAGAGAGGGAAGGAGACGGCGGCGCAGGGGATGAGGTGGAGAGAGAGGTGGTGGTGGGGTCAGGAGGCCTTCTGTCTGTTACTGCGGGAGTGGGGTTTTATTCTGGGAAAGGAGGGAAGCCAAGGGAGGGTTCTGGGCCGGAGAGCCACATCATCCATCCTTGTCCCTAAGAAGGGCCCTCCGAAGGCCACAGGGACCGTAGCTTGCAGGCAGATAAGAGCAGAGGCAGGAAGGCCAGGCTAGAGGTTTTCACAGACGTGCAGGTGAGAGATGCCGGGGGCCTGGACTAGCATGTGAAACAAGCCTTGTGGGCAGGTGCTCCGAAAATATCTGCTGAATGAATGAATGAATATGCAGCAATACCAGCATCACTTTTTGCCTCCTACTTAAATAGTAGAAGGAAAAGCTGTGGTTTATCTAGGTAGGAGTGAGAGGAGGAGTGAGAAAACAATTTAGAATTCAAAAATAGGCACGAAGAAACGAGAGAGGCAAATAAGTCTGGCTTGGCCCCAGGGACATTTAGGTCAGGCTTGGAAGCAGGCATGGGGGGACATTCTGGTGTGCTGGTCTCCAAAAAGGGTACGTGGTACAAATGTAGGAGATGACACTCAGGGAGCGTGACGTCTGTCTGAAATGGAAGCTGGGCCCAGGCTCTGGTACCTCAGAGCAGAGAAGACACTACAGAGACAGGGTACCTGTGTCGACTAGGAAGGAAGCTCCTGGAAGGCAGAGGGAGGCCACCCTGGCAGGACCTGAGCCTGTCAACCTGCAGAAACTTGGAAAGTGCAGGGCTGCCCGCTGGGCACATGGCTGGGGGCAGGAGGGCTTGGTGGGCAGCTCTAGAGGTTCCGGGGGCAGAACTGTCTGGTCTGTGACTCAGCACGAAGCCCCACAGGCCTGGGGCTTTGCTGACCAGGCAGTCACCGTGGAGCCACTGTGTAATGTCACGGTGACCCGCCCTCCCTCCCTGCCTGCTCAAGGGCTGGAGCCTCTGAGCTGTGTTCATGCTCTCATGCTGTCCCTCGGACACCGTGTGGTGACAATGGGGTGGGTGTGTGTCTATGTGCGAAGGGTGAGGTGTGTGGGGGGAGGAAAATATCCTGGAGAAACTGACCAGGCGTTGGCTCTTGGCTTCTTCACCTTGCCCCGGACTCTTTCTTTCTTTCTTTGGTCTTTTTTGTCTTTTCTAGGGCCGCTCCTGCGGCAAATGGAGGTTCCCAGGCTAGGGGTCCAATCGGAGCCTACACCAGAGCCACAGCAATGCCAGATCCAAGCCACATCTGCGACCTACACCACAGCTCACGGCAACGCCAGATCCATAACCCACTGAGCGAGGCCAGGGATCGAACTCGTAACCTCATGGTTCCTAGTCGGATTCGTTAACCACTGCGCCACGATGACAACTCCTATACGAATGTTTCAACTTAGCCCCACGATGCCATGGGCTTCCTGCCCTTTGGTTCTCTAACCTCTGAGTCTCATTTATTTTACATCCTGATCCTGCTTCCACTTTCTGCCCCTCTGCTAAGCTCCGTCATTATTCCAGAGCCTGAGCCCCGAGGCTCCCGTGGGGTTTTCTGGCTAACCCGGGGCCACTGCCTGAAGCCCAGGCTGGCTCCCTGGCCCTGCTGTGAGACTCAGGCCTGAGAGGCAGGAGTGAGGAAGGAAGGGCCAGAGAGTGCGGCGGGGCTGCCAGCTCTCGTCCCACAAGCCCCAGACGGTGAGTCACTCAGAAGGACCGCCTGCCTCTCCAGCTTGTCAGGAGCAATGAACACCACTGGCCCTCGGGCCAGTTCTAGTAGAGAGACTCCATCTCTGGGCCTGTTTGGGAGCTTTCTTGCTTCAAAGGGCACCTCATCTCCTTAGGGAACTCGGGACTGTCCAGACAGTTACTACTGTTGTGGAAGATCAGCCCATCAACACCAATTGAGCACCCACTGTGTACCTCACAGAAGATAATCTCGAAGCTCATGGGTGGCTTGGGACTATAAAAGTAAATAAATTATATGGAAGAGAAAAATAACAGAGTAGAAAACCCAGGGTTGGAGTCCCTGTCGTGGTGCAGCGGAAACGAATCCCACTAGGAACCATGAGGTTGTGGGTTTGATTCCTGGCCTCACTCAGTGGGTTAAGGATCTGGCATTACTGTGAGCTGTGGTGTAGGTCGCAGATGTGGCTTGGATCTGGTGTTGCTGTGGCTGTGGTGTAGGCCGGCAGCTGTAGCTCCCATTGGACCCCTAGCTTGGGAACCTCCATAGGCCGTGGGGGGAGGGCTAAAAAGACAAAAGATCCAAAAAAAAAAAAAAAAAAAGAAAGAAAAGAAAAAAGAAAAAAAAGAAAGAAAGAAATAGAAAACCCAGTGCTATGCATAACCAAAGGTCTGTAGGATTTCAAAGAGGAGGTCTTGGAGGGAGGAGGTATTGTAGAGAAGGTGGGACTTTGTGTCACCATTAAACATTTATATTTGGCAGAACGAGCAGAAGTATTACAATTTTCTGAGGGTGAGGGGTGTGGTGGGTGGGAGCGATGGGAACTCCTTGCTGCCAGTGCTCCAAGGAGAAGAGCACCCATCACTCAGTGCGTGAGGACACGTGTACTCGCTTCTCTGTCCCACTGAATCTTTCTAAGTCTTTTACATTCTCTTCATAAGTCAGTTTCTGCCTTTTATGTTGATTATAGCTAAAAAAAAGTTTCTAATAAGAAGTCATCCTTCTTGAACCTAAACACTGACAATGTATCTCATCTGGAGACTCTTTTTTTCCTTTTTGTCTTTTTAGGGTTGCTCCTGTAGCATATGGAGGTTCCCAGGCTAGGAGTCTAATTAGAGCTGCCGCCGCCGGCCTATACCACAGCCACAGCTACGTGGGATCCGAGCCCTGTCTGGGACCTACACCACAGCTCACGGCAACGCCGGATCCTTGACCCGCTGGGTGAGGCCAGGGATCGAACCTGCGTCCTCATGCATACCAGTCAGGTTCGCTACCACTGAGCCACAACGGGAACTCCTAGAGCCTTTTAACATTTCTTGTTAACTGGCTTCTCTTTCTTATCCTGCATCAACTAAAGCGACTGTTGGGTCTCAGAAATATTTTTTTAAATCTAATAAACGGAAACGGACAAAGGGAGGAGGCCATCCGAATCAGGCGCAAACCCTGGCTGAAGAGGAGGGGTGGGGAGCTCGCAGCGGAGGGGGCAGGGAGCCGGGAAGGGGCTCCAGAAGGCCACCCCCCACCTGCCTCCACCCCAGCCCCAGCCCCTCCCATGAGACGGGGAGG
The DNA here is from genome assembly GCF_054392235.1 of Sus scrofa. Taxonomy (NCBI): domain Eukaryota; kingdom Metazoa; phylum Chordata; class Mammalia; order Artiodactyla; family Suidae; genus Sus; species Sus scrofa. The sequence goes on along the minus strand of NC_139385.1, from coordinate 109,352,318 downwards.
AAGGGTGAGCGTGTGGGGTTCCACCCTCGGGCCTCCACATCTCCTCATCTCTGAGGGACCCCTCAGGCCTGCGCCATCCGTCCTCTTGTGCCCGAGGCCTCCAGTCGAAGCTAGTAGATGACATCAGACCCAGCAGAGGCCCTCTCTCATCGACAAAGGGCTCTGTGGAAAAGAAAGGCAAAGGGGTAACCCCCACTTGTTGAATTCTGGCATCTTCTATCACTCTGGGTTGGTTTTGGTTTTCTGTTCTCCTCCTACAGCAGCTGTTAACGTTTGTACCTTCACAGGTGCCCCTTTGCTTTCCCCACAGCGCTCGCTGTCTGCCTCACTTGAGAATCGCCCAAATCTCGTGATTTACACTTAAACATTGCCCAGCTTGGGGTTTTTTGGCCTCACGTGGAAGCCCTCGTTTAAATGCACGTGGTTTGAAATCCTAGCACATGAGTGTGTAAGGCAGGCCTGGAAGGAAGTCGAGCTGCTTGGAAGGACGTCAGCCGTGGGGTCTCCTGCTCTTGACCGAGAGCTCTTTCCAGAGCATTTCACGGCTGGGGGTCGCCGGACAGCAGGGGCAGGAGGGCGGTGGAGCCCCACCTGGAGTGCTGCCTGTACACGTTCTTGTCCTAGTTGCCCCGACTCCCATCCCCACCTCTTGAGTCCGAGATGTGCCATTTCTCTGCAACTGGCTGGAGGAGCGGGAAGGGAAGGGGGCGGGGCCTTCCTCAAGCGCCCCCAGCTGGGGGGGCCTCGGGAGGTGCTCAGAGGCTGTGAAGAGGCTGGGTGCCACCTTCCAGGTGACTATGTGGGTGAAGCATATGCAGGAGGACAGCAGGGGAACTCAAGGGTGAAGTTCAACCAAAAGGATGAAGGACAAATCCATCCTCTCGAGGGCTCTCTGAACACGGACTTATTTAACCCTGGACCTTGCAGAGTCAGGAACAAATTTCCACCACAAATCTCAACCTAACGCCAGTGATGGGCAGCACGGCTGGTTGCACGGTTGCCTCTTTTTGGGTGGTTTCTAGCCGGTGCTATGGGCACAGCCGCTGCCCTGCTAAGGAGTGCGGGGGCGGGGGGGGGAGAGGGAGGGCCCAGCAGAGCTGGACGGGGTGCTGGAGAGGGCAGGCCAGAGCTGCAAGGCTCACTCTGTTCCTCCAGCAGATAAAGGGCCCCCTTTGTCCTCTCACTTTTCAGTGCAGATCTCCCCAAGGACTCAGGAATACTCTGTCCCAGACCACAGTGACTTGTGGCCTCTCAGGGCCTTTCCCCATTCCTGGCACTTTCACTTCCCGGAACGCGATAGCCTGACCGTGCAGTCAGTGCCAGAGGCACGTCCAGGTGCTTCGCCTGGACACCTCATAGATTTGAAACCCTGAAGTCATCTCTGCCTTCCCGCCTCACCCACCTCCCACAAGCACCAGCTCCCCAAACCCCCACATCCTCCTGAGTGTACACTCTTTCCATCCTATCACTGCTGGCGGCAGCGCCCGGGGGCGCTCCCAGCTCCTAGCTGACTTGCCCCCAGCTCTGAGCCATCTCACTGGGCTGCCAGAAAGATCCCCTCACATCCACGTCCCTGGCAACACTACCCCTTTGTCTGAAACCTTTTCCAGCCTCCCTTCGCCTACAGGAGGAGGTCCTTGGCTTGGGACTCAAAGCCATCCAGGTCTGGCATCTGCCTTTCTAGCTCTGTCTCCCATTCTGCTCCCCTGGCTTCAGCCTGTGTTCTGGCCACACAAGTCCACTTGCTGCTGCCTAGTCAGCTCCTGAGCTACCCCCGACTCCAAGCTTGGCTCCGGCTTTTCCTTCCATGTTGAAATGCTCTCATTCGTGTGCCATTTGCCCCCCCTTTTCAGCCAGCTCCACTCTCAGGAACTCCTGAGACCCCACAACCAAAATGCAGGCCAAGGGAATTCCCATGTGAATCAGTGGGTGATGGATCTGGCATTATCACTGCAGTAGCCCACGTCACTGCTAAAGTGTGGGTTCAATCCCTGCCCTTAAGGATTTGTGCATGCCATGGGCATAGCGCCCTCCCAAGAAAGAATAAACAAAGGTGAAAATAAATAAATGCATATTAAAAAAATGCACTTCTAACTTCCCCGTCTCCCCAGTAGGCTATTAGTATGAGTGCAAAGCTCTTTCTTTTCCCATCTAGACCTCGTTTATAGGATTAGATCTCAGAGGCAAGGTGTCCTCATGTTTAATTTCTTTCTGAAGGGGAAAAGTAAGAATTAATTTAACAATATTTAGCCTTCTCAAAGAAGACATTGAATATGAACATAATTTAATAATATCATTGTACTGCAGCACTTATTAAACCACTGACTTGGGGGCAAAATTAATGACACGTATTTTCAAGGTATGCAAGACTCAGTAGTCATAATGAACTTGGAACACCAAAGAGCAAACCATTAGTGGGGTATGTTACAAAAGCCCTATGCGCTCAAGGAATGTGAAGACTCACCATCAGCTGCGTGGTGTCCTTGAGAGAAGTCAAAACAAGACACTATTGTTCTGATGAATCAGCTGCTAAACTTGTCTGACTAAAGCGAAAAATCAGGGGTGACGCTCCGTTCTCAGCTGCTTTTCAGTCTAAAGCGGAAAGATGTGTATTTTTTGCTTAAGTCAATGACATTGCATTACGGAGGTTCTCTGTTGCTATCAGAAGGAACAGAGAACACACGGGGACGTGCTGAACGAGTGTCCCCACAAAGTGACGCCAGGCTGCTGAGATCTTTGAATTTTAGGAGTCTGGCTTGACTTTGATTTTTCTATGCAAAAATTCACTCAGAATGAGTTATAAAGTGGGGGGAGTGCAGGAATGGTTTCATATAATTTCGGGGAAAGGAATCACACTGGGGAGAGGGGAGAGGATAAACCAGCCAGGTGGTCTATCACCATCTACTGTGTTAGTCTTCTTTTTGCGGAATTGGATGTTTTAAAAAACACTTTCTTTTGAAATAATTTTAAACATACAGAAAAGAGGCAAGTATAGCAACGACCTGTGTTCACTATTTTTTTTGGCTGTGCTCACGGCATGCAGAAGTGTCTGGGCCAGGAATTGAACCTGCACCACAGGCGTGACCTGAGTCATAGCAATGGCTTTGCCGGATCCTTAACCTGATGAGCCACCAGGGAACGTCTGTGTTTACTATTTATTTATTTATTTTGTCTTTTTAGGGCTGCACCCGCGGCATATGGAGGTTCCCAGGGTAGGGGTTGAATTGGAGCTGTAGCCCCCAGCCTACACCACAGCCACAGCAATGTGGGATCTGGCCAAGCCTGCAACCTACACCACAGCTCATGGCAACACTGGATTCTTAACCCACGGAGTGGGGCCAGGGATCGAACCTGTGTCCTCATGGATACTTGTTGGTTTTGTTTCTGCTAAGCCATGAGGGGAACTCCCCATGTTTACTATTTATATGCGCATATAGTTTTATTTTTTTTCTGAACCATTTGAGAGTAAATTACAGGCACTGTGGCTCTTTCCCCCTTCATATTTCAGTTGAGTATTTCCTAAGAATAAAAATATTCTCTTACAAAACCACAGTTTAGTTATCAAATTCAGGAAATTTCATATTGATTTTAATCTACAAACAACATTTCAATGTTGTCAGCTATTCTAATAATTTCCTGTATGGCTTTTCACCCCTCCAGTACAGGATCTGGTCCAAGGTAACAGAATACATTTAGCTATTACAGAATTCTTGTCTTTCTCACACTTCAAATCTTTTGCAGACCAAGGTGGGGAATAGAAAGATAGACAAGTAAGCTTTTACATCAATTATGCCCTGAGGCTTTCACTCATGGAATTTTACACACAAAAGGCACTCAATTCTGATCTTCCTTCCTTCCTCTCTCCCTTCCTTCCTTTTATGGCTGTGCCCATGGCACATGGAAGTTCTCAGGCCAGGGATCAAACTCTAGCTAAATCAGCAACCAGAGCCTCAGCAGTGACAATGCCAGATCCTTAACTGGCTGAGCCATTAGGGAACTCTTTGATTTCTACTTCTTTCTTTTCTTTTTGCTTTTTAGGACCAAACCCACGGCATATAGAGACCCAGGCTAGGGGTCTAATTGGAGCTACAGCTGCCAGCCTATACCACAGCCACAGCAACACCAGATCTGAGCTGAGTCTGTGACCTACACCACAGCTAATAGCAATGCCGGATCCTTAACCCACTGAGCGAGGCCAGGGATCGAACCTGCAGCCTCATGGTTCCTAGCTGGATTTGCTTCCGCTGTGCCACAATGGGAACTCCTTTGATTTCTATTTCTTAAGAAAAAATTCAAACCAGGAGGAGGGAGAACATGGTAATGTTCTTTACTATAAATGAACTTGGAAAAATTCTGAAAGAAATAAAAGTAGTAGGGAGTTCCTGTCGTGGCACAGCGGAAAAGAATCTGACTAGGAATCATGAGGTTGCAGGTTCGATCCCTGGCCTGGCTCAGTGGGTTAAGGATCCAGCATTGCCGTGAACTGTGGTGTAGGTCGCAGATGCAGCTTGGATCTGGCGTTGCTGTGGCTCTGGTGTAGGCTGGTGGCTGTAAGTCCAATTAGGCCCCTAGCCTGGGAACCTCCATATGCTGTGAGTGCAGCCCAAAAAGACCAAAAAAAAAAAAAAGACAAAAAAAGTGAAATAAAAGTAGTAGGTAAAAACTAAAGTTTAGCAGGGAAGAAGTCCACTTATGAATTCCACCATGAAATGATCTTTCTTGCCTTTGGTAGAGGTCCCAGTAGAAATCTAGTGTTATATTCCACCAAATGCATACTGAGCACTTGCTGGGTGCTCTGTGCGTCCTTCCAAGGAAAATACACAACTGAAAAAAGGGATGAATCACTCATGGCAGAACCTCAGGTCTGAGGCGCTCTGACAGCCTGGGACAGGGTGGGGAGGAGGCTGCCTGTCCACCACTCGCAGCGCCAATCTGAATGCTTTCCTGCTGAGAGGCAAAGCTGACCCTGGCTACACCTGTTCTGGGGCAGCATCCCTGGGAGATTATTGAAACCAGCCTCCCCCACATACATGCAGAGAAATGTACCCAGTCCATGGCAGCAGAGGACGCAGGTACAGGGAAGCTCACACATTCCAGGACCTTGCAGGCCCACGGCCCCAGCCATGGGTAAAAGAGGCACTGAGTCAGTTACAGACACTGTCTGGCTCTTCCCTGCCCCTTCTGCTGTCCATTCGGGTGGACTTCTTAGCTCAGCCTGTGACTGCTTGTCTCAAAATGGTGTTCTTGGAGTTCCCATCATGGTGCAGCAGAAACGAATCCGACTAGGAACCATGAGGTTGCGGGTTCAACCCCTGGCCTCGCTCAGTGGGTTGAGGATTCAGTGTTGCCGTGAGCTGTGGTGTAGGCTCTGATCTGGTGTTGCTGTGGCTGTTGCATAGGCTGGTGGCTGTAGGTCTAATTAGACCCCTAGCCTGGGAACCTCCATATACCATAGGTGTGGCCCTAAAAAGCAAAAAACCAAAAAAAACCAACCAATCAAACAAAAATGGTGCTCTGACTTGTCTGGGGGATGGCTGACCCGGAGATCTTTGGTGACACCTGGCCCCAAGTGCAGGGAATGCACGTCACCCTCCCAGATGGCCACTTGTCCAGAGGTGTGACCTTGCTTCTGCTCCACTGACCCCCCTCCCTACAGCAGCCCATTTTCCACTTGCAGCCAGGAGGTGCCTTTGTCTCCCTCACCCTTTGCCACCACATACACATAACCGAGGCCCAGGGCTGTAACGGCTCACATCACGGGCTGAGTGGCTCTGAACTCAGGACACCCCCGCTGGGCTGCTCCTCTTTCCACTCGCCTCCTGGGTTAACATTGCCACCGAACGAGGGGCCAAGGCACAAAGGAGAAACTTGACTTATACTCAACTGTTTCTGTCACGTGTAGAAACTCGCAGGGGAACAAAACGATGGATCTATGACTCCTGCATTGTGTAGCCACACAGATAATCAAGACTCGGCCTTATTTGAAAAGGATGGCAATGTAACTAACAAATGGCACAACTTATGAGAGTTTTACCTTTGAAAGCAATTTTTCTCTATGAAAATCTAGAACAGGGGTTGGACATTGGCTAGCAGGTCAAATCTGGATAGCCGCCTGCTTTTGTAAATAAAGTTTTAGGGGAACACTGTCAGGTCTGCTTGTTTACCTCCTGTTTATGGCTGCTTTCCCATTAAAATGGCAGAGTTGGAACAGACCAAGTGGCCAACGAAGCCTAAAATGTTCACTCCCTGGCCCTTTACAGAAAACGTGTGCCAATCTCTGTCCAAGAGCAACAAGGCATCAAAGGATGAAAACGAGGTACCTGTTGACAGGCAGGTGTTTTCCTGGGACACGGCGGTCATCACGGTTTCCGTGGCTGCATCTCGGATGACTTGCTCCTCACTCTGCAGGAGGGTGAGGACACATCTCCAGAGGGCAAGTGTATCCTGCAGTCCTAAGAAGGCCCAAAAGAATCCGAATCACCTAGGATGTGATTTACAAGCGGGTATAAACACTGCTTCAAATCCAGTATTTAATGAGCAACAGTTACTCCTTTTTTGGTGGGCATTGCAAGAAAGGGAGACCTGAGAGTTAGACACATGCTGGAAGAGAGGGGCCCCAAGGGGGAAGGTTTGGAAACACCCTTTTGAGTCGAAAGGCTTCTGGAGGCAACCAGACTTAGGCAAGGCTGCCTAGAAGGTATGGCCTGGCTGACTAAGGCCCAGCTGTCCACAATGACTCATGCTTCTCAGGAATGAAACTTTATGCATCAAGAGTGCTCTGGGAAACCAGCCCAGTGTTGATTTGAGTGGCTGTGTGAGCTTATAAATTCTGAAAGCAAAGTTTCAATCAAGATTTTGCTTTGGGGGGACAGGAACTGAAAAAAAAGCCAAGAACCACAATAAAGGCACTGGCCTGGGCCACGTCTACATGGGGTCCACGATCTGACCGATGTTACCCGGGGCAGGGAGCCTGCCGAGTCCCTGTGTTTGGTGCTGCTGGGGACCGCGGAAGAGGAATAGAGTCTGCCCCTGAGCAAATGAGGGGGACATCAAGGCGAGAACACGAGGCAAGGAGCAGGCAGGGCTGGGACCCACCACAGGAAGGACCCCAGAGGCAGACCGGGTGAGGGGAGGGAGGGGGCAGGGTTCAAGAAAGGACACGGGCTGTCTCTGGGGCGGGTGGGTGGGTCGTCATGGAAGACCATCACGCATCAACCCTCGTCTTCTGAAGAGGAACTGAGCCCATCCTGAGAACCCTCCTGAGCCTCCCTGCTCCCTCATCCATCCACAGAGAACCGATAACAGCCACCAACGCTCCAGTCATACTAAGAACAGCCTGGCTCCTGCTGGGGTTTGTGCTCTCCTGTCTGTTATAAATTTGGCTTTAATTTTTACTCCGTCTTTCAGAATCTATTCATTCTACTCGATCTCTAGGGTTTCAAAGTTTCCTTTCTTTTTTCTTTTTTCTTTTTGTCTTTTCTAAGGCTGCTCCCGCGGCATATGGAGGTTTCCAGGTTAGGGGTCGAATCAGAGCTGTAGCCACCGGCCTACACCAGAGCCACAGCAACACGGGATCCGAGCTGCGTCTGCGACCTACACCACAGCTCACGGCAACGCTGGATCCTTAACCCACTGAACAAGGCCAGGGGTCGAACCCGCAACTTCATGGTTCCTAGTCGGATTTGTTAACCACTGTGCCACGACAGGAACTCCCAAAGTTTCCTTTCTTAATATTTTCTTAGACCCCTATGATCCTCAACTTGTCCCCCTTAGTCCATTTCAACTTTTCTTCTTCCCCCTTAAATGACTTTGGTCTGTCCTTGACTTGTCCCCATGTAATTCTCTGCCCTCTGTCTCTCAGTCCCACACCTATTTTTCAGGTTCTTGATGGCCATCCGCCAGCTCTGACCTCCTCCTCACTGCCTGTAATGCTCTAACCAGCTCCAGCAATTCAGGATGAACCGATGGCTTCTGCTCAGGACTCAGTTTCACTCAGGAACTGCACGTTACTCCACACACGTCTGCCCAATGTGAGCCGGGGATGGAGCAGCCCAAGTCACCCAGAAAATGTGCTGCAGACTGATATTATCCTCCCCGAAGAAGCTTCACCCAAGTTTGGTGGGTTTTTTTTTTGCTTTTTAGGGTCACACCCACGGCATATGGAGGTTCCCAGGCTAGGGGTCGAATTGGAGCTAGAGCGGCCAGCCTACACCACAGCCACAGCAATGCAGGAACTGAGTCGTGTCTGTGACCTACACCACAGCTCCTGGCAATGCCAGATCCTTAACCCACTGAGTGAGGCCAGGGATCAAACCCGAAGCCTTACGGTTCCTAGTCGGATTCGTTTCCGCTGCGCCATGAGAGGAACTCCCAACTTCACTGAAGTTGATCAACCTTTGCTCTTATTCCTATGGGTCCAATGATTATATCACAATTGTAACAGGTCCCCTTCCAGTCCTCCATTGGATGTGAAAAAAATGCCTAAAAGTCACTTAGAAGAAAGATGGAAGAGGATACCAAAGACAACTTTGTTTCAGAGGGATCCAGGGACACGAGACGCTTGATTGGTCTGAACTCTTGATAACACTCAGAATTTGAATCTCACCATCTAAAAAAGCAATTATTTCCTTTCTTATGTAAATCCCTTCTCCACAACTACACTGAAAGCTCCCCGATACAGGGACCACGGTTTATTCTCCTGGGCTGGAAACGAAAGAGAGCAAAAAGAGCCTTCCAGTACTGGATAGAAGAGAATCCCTGCCCGGTAATACAAGGGTAAGACGGTAGCAGAGGCCAAGGCCAGGGCTTGGGTATTGGGTTTCCCTTTTATTTAACCCTATGCTTAAAACAAAACCCTATAATTAAAAAAAATGTTTTTAAGTTAAAACAAAACAATAACCCCTATGCTTTTTCAATTCCTTCAGACTTCCTAAAGCTTGGTTTTCTCGAACACCACTGATGTGATGCTCATTGGGTGGCAGTGAGGAAAGAGACATGAAGGTGGAGAATATGATTAGACCTGTATATCTCTTTGATTTCCAAATATCTCTACCTTTATTTTCCAAAGATGCCTTAACTTCGAACTAATTTCAGTGAAAGGAACCAGCAGACTTTCCAGTCTTAAATTTAAGCCAGAGCCAGGAAGCCATCCTTGAATGTTCCCTTTATATTAGCCTCAACACCAAGTCCTGTTGATTCTACTTCCTAAATGCCTTTCAGCCTGGCCTTTCTTCCTCCTCAAGGCCATGCTTCACACTGACCCATTCATTTCTCACTGCAACAGGCTTCCTGGAAGAGGTGATGGTTAGACTGAGTCTTGAAAGACAAACAAAAGTCAGTCAAGCAGCAGTTTGTTTAGAGAACTGTTCCCCACTGATGACGCATGGGGAGTGGTGGCTGATGAGGAGGGAGAGGTGGGCAGGGCACAGAAGACGAAGGGCCTCATGAGCCACGCTAAAGAGCCTTTAGATTTATCCTGAAGGCAAGAGGCACCCACTCGAAGGCTTTAAGCAGTGGAGGGAAATGTTCAGACCTGTATTTCAGAAAGATCACGGAAGTTTTTTGGAAGCACAAGGAGGAAGGAGCGCTTAGGGGACAAGACTGAAAGAAAAGAGGCCAGTTAGGAGGTTGGTGGTGAAAAGTGATTTGAGTAGGAACTGAGTGTGTGAATATCCATGAAAAGTGAAAGAGGTAACGGTCTTTTAGCCGCCTTTCCTAACCTAGAGCATCTATTCACGCTGGCAGCGCGTTTGGTGAGATGGACCGTCTGCCTCCCCGCCCCTTCTCCACGCACTTACCGAGGATGGGCCGGGGGTTGGTGAGGAAAAATGGTGCAGTGCTGGTGAGAACTTCAGCAGCGGTCAGCCTGGACTCTGTGGGAAGACGATCTCCACAGCAAGAGACGACCAACTGAACCCACTGCTTCAGGGTGGAGGCCACCAAGTCCCCAGTCTAAAAGCACAAAGGGTACACACCGCAGTTCAGAAGATGGGCTGGCATGGAATTAGGGCTGAGCTACGCACACCACACTGGATCTGCAAGTTAGCTCTAAGTGCAATAGGAAGGAAGGAAGGTGGGTTTATTAGTTGCTTTTCCATCCCAACTAGGGAGAAATGAACAAGCCCAGGGAAGAAAATCTGACTTCGCTTTCAGGAATATGGAGCCACTGTAACTGGAGGGCAAGTTCTCTGCGTCTTTTCTGATGCACTTCAGGTTAACAGAACGTTGGTGGATTTTATAGCTTCCGTAAAGACAAAACTTGAGGGGCAAGGCTGTGGCAGCAAATGATATCTGTTGTCTCTAATAACCAGATACTTCTGTCTTTTGTAACAGAACCCCAGATTTTTGCCTGGGCCTGCGGGCACTCAGCTAAAGACTACATTTCCCAAGCTCCCTTGCATTGGGGAGTAGCATATGATTAAGTTCCATGGGGTGTCATTAAAAGTGGTATCTGGAGTTCTCTGGTGGTGCAGTGACAATCCAGCATTGTCACTGCTGTGGCTCAGGCCATTGTCACTGCTATAGCGTGGGTTTGATCTCTGGCCTGGGAACTTCCGGAGGCCATGGGAAAACCTCCCCCCCCAAGTGATATCTGTGCACTCTCAGGTCCTACGTTAGGAAACAGGTATGACCTGCAGTCTCTAGATTTCTTTCCTGCTAGTTGTGAACAAGGACAAGATGCTGGGAGCTGGAACAACCCTCTGGGACCATCTGATGGAAGCCATATTAAGGGACAGCAGAACAAGGCAGAAGAGCCCGGGGGCCCAAGTGTCAGGCCACTCTCTGCTGTGGACGCTTCTTTCTAGTTGAAGCCACTGTACGTGTGAGTGTCTGTGACAGCATTTAAAGCAGCATCCTCACGTCATTGTTTAATCAAAGCCCTATCTTTTTTGTCATAGAAACAATTTTATTGAGGTATAATTCATATACCATATAATTCAGTCACTTAAATATGTACTTCAATGATTTTTAGGATATTCACTGTAATGGGTGTACAACCAATCACCATAGTCAATTTTAAAGTTTTCATCATCAAAAAGCAAAGCCCCGCCCTCTCTAGCTATCATCCCCAACCTGTTAGCTCCCTCTCCCCCCAGACCTAAACTATTCATTTACTTTCTTTTTTTTCCTTTTTTAGGGCCACACCTGCAGCATATGGAAGTTCCCAGGCTAGGGGTCGAATGGGCGTTACAGCTGCCAACCTATACCACAGCCATAGCAACATGGGATCCCAACCACATCTGCGGCCTACACTGCAGTTTGCGGCAGCGCCAGATCCTAACCCACTGAATGAGGCCAGGGAGAGAACCCGCATCCTCATGGATACTAGTCAGGTTCTTAGCCCTCTGTGCCACAACGGGAACTCCAATTCATCTACTTTCTGACTTTAGGCTTTGTCTATTCTGAACATTTCATATAAACTGAATCATACAGTATGTGGTCTTTTGTGACTGGTTTCTTTCACTCAGGCATGTTTTCAAGGTTCATCCATGCTGAGGGATATATCAGGCTTCATTACTTTTTATGACTGAATAATATTCCACTATATAGACATACCATATTTTGTTCACCCATTCAGCAGCTGATGGCTGGGTTATTTCTATCTCTTAAACTCTTTTTTTTACTTTTTCTAGGAAGGGGATTACTGTTCCAAGTATGTTTTACTCCTCCTATCAACTAAGCCTCTTTAAATGTTCAAAATGAGATTACTGGCTCCTCTGATTATTTAAAGGCATCTATGGAACAACACTGATCAGCATCTTAGACCTGGAGGAAGCTGCTGACTCTTAAGGCACAAAAAAACCCAGGTTTTCTTGGCAACTTCTTATAAGTATTTCTCTACAGTTTGGGTAATTTTTCTCTTCCATGAAAACTCTCAATTTTTTTCAAATATCACTTCATCCAAGTACCAAACAGTGCTTCTGAGATGCACATGACAATTGATTAAAAGTGGTTTTGGATGAGAGCACTGTCTTTTGGCAAACCTGTTAGGCTGCTCTGTAGACTACTTTCCCAGAACTTATGTTCCCTGCTCTGAGCTGTAGTTTTTTTGTTTTGTTTTGTCTTTTTAGGGCCACACCTATGGCATATGGAGGTTCCCAGGCTAGGGGTCAAATAGGAGTTATAGCCACTGGCCTACGCCACAGCCACAACAATGTCAGATCTGAGCTGCATTTGCGACCTACACCACAGCTCACGGCAATGCTGAATCCTTAACCCACTGAGCGAGGCCAGAGATCGAACCTGCATCCTCATGGATACTAGTCAGATTTGTTCCTGCTGCGCCACGTTGGGAACTCCTGGGCTGTAGTTTTTTAGCAAGTCCTTTCCCTTCCTACAAACTCTCCCCCCATCCTCCCCAACACACACACACATGACCGTTTTCTTTTTTTGGCTTTTTGTATTTCCTAGTGACTTCCGGCTTTGGCCTCTGAATGACAGACCCAAGGAATTGTATCTACTTAATTATCACCTTCTGGTCTACTCTATGCTCAGCCTCAGGCTCTGGGAGCTTAATTTCTTCTGCAAAGCCTTCCTCGGCTCTGCAAACACCCCCTCCTCTGGATTCCCTCCTCCCCGCCAGGGCATTTAAGGACTTAAGGCTCCTTTTCTCTCCTTAGACTGCTCTCCAGTCTCGTTCATCTTCGCATCCCCAGTACCTCTCCCAGCGCTGCTGCAGTGTAAGGAGCTGGAGTCCGTGATGTTCTGGCCCCACTAACACAGTGTGCTGATGTGCAACCAAGGTCTTCGGGTCATTTGACTGGGGTACGGCCTGCCTTCTACCTATAATGATTCTCTGACGGTGGCATCTTTCTCATACGTCCTACGTATGTACATATGTGTCTCATCAAGTCATCTTCCCAGGAAGCTGGTTTTTTTTGGTTTTTGTTTTAATTGGAGCATAGTTGATTTAGAATGTTATATTAGTTTTAGGTATATCGCAAAGTGATTCACATAGATGTATATATATTTTTTTCAGATTTTCCATTGTAGGTTGTCATAAGACATTGAATATAGTTCCCTGTGCTATATTAAATCCTTGTGGCTTCTCTATTTTACGTATAGTTGTTTATATCTTTTAATCCCAAACTCCTAATTTATCCTTCCTCTCTCCTTTCCCCTTTGGTAACCATGAGTTTGTTTTTTATATCTGTGAGTCTGTTTCCATTTTGGATATAGATTCACTGTATTATTTTTTAGACATCACATATACGTGATATCACATAATATTTGTCTTTTTCAGTCTGACTTAACTTCACTTAGTATGATACCCTCTATGTTCATCTGTAATTGCTGCAAATGGCAATATCTTGTTCTTTTTTTATGGCTGAGGAACATTTCATTTTCTTAAGCCAATCGTCTGTGGATGGGCACTGAGGTTGTTTCCGTGTCTTGGCTATTATAAACAGTGCTGCTATGAACCCTGAGGTGCATGGATCTTTTCAGATTAGAGTTTTCAACGTTTCTGGATATATGCCCAGGAGTGGGCTTGCTGATCATGTGGTAGCTCTATTTTCAGTTTTTTAAAGGACCCTCCATACTGTTTTCCATAGTGGCTGCACCGATTTACATTCCCACCAACAGTGTAGGAGGGTTCTCCTTTCTCCCCCAGGAAGCTGTTTTGATTACTTTAGTTCCATCTCACCCCAAAGACATGTAAGACAGGTGGGGCACATCTGGGCCTCCACACTGAGCCAGGTGGGTTACGTTTGGGGGAATATTTAACCCTTAGTGATATATTTTCATGCTTAGTTGACTAGAATGCAATCCTAGCAACTTGCAGTCCTTGGAATTGATTTGCTCATTCCCTCTTCAAATAAAGAGTCTAGCTAAAAATAGGAAATAGCCATTGTGTCTCAGCAGTAATGAATCTGAGGACGTTACTATTATCCAGGAGGATGCAGGTTTGATCCCTGGCCTCGTTCAGTGGGTTAAAGATCCGGTGTTGTTGTGAGCTACAGTGTAGGTCGCAGAGGCGACTTGGATCCTGCAAGGCTGTGGCAGCTACAGCTCCAATTCAACCCCTAGCCTGGGAACCTCCATATGCTGTAGGTGTGGCCCTAAAAAAAGACCAAAAAACCAAAAAACCAAAAAAAAAAAAAAAAGGGGGGGGGAAAAACAGGAGTTTGGGCATAGGTGTGTGTATATGTTGGGGGGGGAGGGAGAGGCTGTGTTACCCTCATGGACTCAAATCAAATGTGCCCAGAACAAGAGAAATGTCAAAGATGATGCTCCGAAAATTCTCCAGAAGTTATAACCAAAGTGAAAGTCAACAGGAGCAAATATTTTTGTTGAAGCTACATGCATGTGCCACGGGGCTTCTATACTGCCTGTAGGATGGTTTGATTTTACTGACACCTTCCAGGGAAATCAGAGCACAGAAACCTAGACCCCAGAACAGAGGGAATCAGCCTCACCTCCTCACGCCTCTGCATGTGATGGGCAATCACTTTGGAGGCAAGTCTCAGAGCTTCACTTTGAATTTCTGACCTAGAAAAGTCAGCCAAAAAAACACACAGAACATAAAATCACCTTGAAACAAATACACTATTATAAGCGAATTATACATCAATAAGTAAAATCAAACATATTTTATACACAGATGGTTTTTGCAGACAGTTTGTAATCTGCGTGACTGCGACTACTGGAATCCTCTGCCTCATGCTGTACACAAACCTTCAGGGCAATTACCTTTCGGTAATCAATGGGAAACTCTGACCTCATTCTATTGCTTGGGCTTAGAGAACAGGCTGAGACTTACAGAGAGACAGGATCGGAGTTCTTAGGCCAGGACTGTGTTCAAGTTCATTACATAAATGACTGATGGGACCACGTGTTGTACCAAGTTTACACAGGCAGCACTGAGGACAAACCTTTCATTGGAAGCAATATCCAGCGTCCAGATCAGGAATTCCTTTGGGGTTAGATGGATGCAGCGCTCTGTCTGAGGAAGCCACTCACTGGGGTCCATGTAGTGGAGAATTCTCAGTATCTGCGTGAGCCAGATCCGTGGAAAACAAACACAAACACCTCAGAAAAAAGTCCCCAGAACCTAAATCATAACCATTTGCATGGATAAGGGAGTCTATCTTTGAAAAAGCTCCCACTGGAGTTCCCGTCATGGCACAGCAGAAACGAATCTGACTAGGAACCATGAGGTTGAGGATTTGATCCCTGGCCTCACTCAGTGGGTTGAGGATCCTGCGTTGCTGTGGCTGTGGCATAGGTCACAGACTCAGCTTGGATCCTGAGTTGCTGTGGCTGTGGTGTTGGCCGGTGGCTACAGCTCCAAATGGACCCCTAGCCTGGGAACCTCCACATGCTGCGAGTGTGGCCCTAAAAAGAAAAAAAAAAGAGAAAGAAAAGCTCTCCACTGACTTTTTTTTTTTTGTCTTTTTAGGGCCACTCCCTTGGCACATGGAGGTTCCCAAGCTAGGGATCTAATTGGGGCTGCAGCCACCAGCCTACGCCACAGTCACAGCAATGCAGGATCCGAGCCAAATCTGCAACCTACACCAACCACAGCTCACGGCAACGCCGGATCCTCAACCCACTGAGCGAGGCTACGGATCGAACCTGCAACCTCATGGTTCCTAGTTGGATATGTTTCCACTGGGCCACAATGGGAACTCCTCCCATTGACTTCTCTTTCCCCCTTAATCCCTTTAGGAGATAAAATGGGGCGGGGAGGGGTGGATGTGGGGAGGGCAATGGCATACTGGGATCGGACTCTAAAAGCCCAGATTCCTAGATCAGTGCCCTCCTTTCCTTTTGATCATGCTTTCCATGTGGGCATCTGCCCCAAAGAGCCACATTGGCAAAAACTACCATCTGGCGCATTCTCCCACCAGTTTTCAATGCTCTGTCTCCTTGAGCATTGAGTGGCTTACTCTCCCAATCTTTGCCTTTGGTCAATCTCTGTCATCCACACCATTACCTATCAAACACTTTTCTTAGTGTCCTTTCATGCATGAAGCCATGCCAAGCTCCCTATGAAGAGAGTCCCTGCCCTCTGGATGCTGACTCTCCTCCCTCTTTGCTCCTGCAGATGCCAAACCCAATCCTGCCTCATGACCTTATCACTGCGGGGCTCGCTGGAGCGTGGGGAGTGGAAAGGGGTGGCCAGTCCCCCAGAGGCCTCACCTTGCAGAGGCATTCTGGGTGATTTTCCTTCACGGCCAATGTCAAGAATGTGCCTCCCAGATTCCACAGCAAGGGTGACAGTCCCTTCTGTCCTACTCCAGAGGTTGCTGCTGAGAACCTTTCCAACAGGGCTTCCAGGGTCAGCAGGCGCACTTCAGGGAAGGAAGACTCTACCAGCTGAGAGAAGGAGATGGGAAGGTCCCTTGTCTGCTCTCCAGCCTGGGCCGCTACCGCCCACACCGCAGCGATGGCCAGCTTGGTGAGGCTCTGGAGGTACTGGGGCAGGCCGGGCACCGTGAAGGTATAGCGGAATCCCGTTATCAGCTCTGATTCTGAGACGATCCTTCTGACTTCCTCCCAGAGGTCCACATGCTCCAGAACTAAAAGGCAAAAAAAGCAAAGGAAAAGAGGTACTCGCTTTACTCCACGTTTCACACAAGGGCACAGGAGAAGGCGCAAGGCTCTGGATACATCGGATGGGACTACCCGACATCCTTGCAGAGTGGATTTCACACGAACCATATAATAAGTGACCAGCCCACCGAGATTCAGACCTCTGGCCCAGAAGCACTTCCTATTCAGTTAGTTCATAATTTCCTCCTGGGGTGACAACGGGCATTCCTATTAGAAGACGTGCTCCTGGCACTCCTTCCTAATATTCAATAAATAGAAATTCAGCTACCTCTTGGATCACCAATCCCTCACGGCTGAGCAGGATAAAAGGACACTTAGTTCAAGCATCCTCAGGGGCTGAGACCGCCCCGAGGCTCTCGGTGAAATCCTACAGTGACTTGGAGCTCACGAGAATGACTGTCCCACTGTTAGTAGATCTCATTTCACAAGGTTCTTTTTGGAGTTTCCACTCAGTGGCCCCATTCGGCCTTCTGAGCTTCCCCAGGAGCCCTTAGGGCATCTGAATACAGTTATTATACCCCCTTTGTCTTCTTGAGACAAAATACCCTACTTCCCTTAACTATTCCCCAGACAAGGGATGCACCCTCTCTCACTATTCTAAGCTGCCTTCCGTCGGACAGGGCTCACCCGCTTCAGGGCTGGCCCCCCAGAGGGCACACGACTCTGCCTCGTGGTCTGACCAGCACGGCTGTTACTTTCCCTGTTCTGACATGAGGTTCCTGGGGTTGCATCACACTGTTGACTCACGCGGAGCATCAGGTCAACTGAAAACCACAGGCCTTTCTTTTTTTACATGGTCTACTGATGATGGCGAGTCATCCACCTCCCACTTTGTACTCAGGACTTAGATCAAGACTCGTTAAGCAGAGCCCTGTTAAATTTTGCCACTCTGTTAAGTTTCATGATCTGCCTTTTTGATTGCTGAGATCTTTTGTATGCTCAGTTCTGGTCAAAAATACTTGTTGCCCGCTTGCTGTGTGCTGGGTGATAAGTGAAATAAGAACGTTGTCTTTAGGGAGTTTATAATCTAGTCCGAGAAAGAGAAATGAATGACTGGGTGATTCCAGTACAGTGATGAAAGTGATCATCTGAGTCTCAAGCATGAAGAGAGAGGAGGTGCTGCTGGAACCATCAAAGGCAGAGCACAGGTTTAAGGGCATAGAACCGAATGGACCATGTGGGGAACTAGAGGCAGGCTGATCTCAGCACAGAATTTGGGGTGGGGAACAGGAGGAGCTGAGGCTAGAGAAGCATCGTGGCTGGGACATGAACTTCCTAGGCCACGCAGAGGAGCTTGGACACGCTTCTACAGGCAAGGGGATGCCACTGAGTGGTGATTTTAAGCAACAACATCAGGTGAACCTGCTCGAGGAAGTATTCTTATTGCGGAGAGGGCAATATTGGAGGCAGGGAGGCCTCTCGTTTCTCCTCTACACTACTGCAGGAGTATTAAAATGAATACTGCAGTAGTGTAGGAGAGAAATGAAGAGGGCCTAAATTAGGAAGAAACAGAAGATGTGTTTGAGAAGCACTGAAGGAATAAAATTGGCAGCACCGGGGGACTGACTATGGGAGGAGTCCTGGATACCTCCTGGAACCCAGATTCTTTTTTTTTTTTTTTGTCTTTTCTAGGGCCACACCCACAGCATATGGAGGTTCCCAGGCTAGGGGTCTAATTAGAGCTGTAGCCACCGGCCTACACCAGAGCCACAGCAACGCAGGATCCGAGCCGCATCTGCGACCCACACCACAGCTCAGGGCGACGCCAGATCCTTAACCCACTGAGCACAGCCAGGGATCAAACCCGCAACCTCATGGTTCCTAGTCGGATTCCTTAACCACTGAGCCACAACGGGAACTCCACAGGCCTTGCTGAAATACCTCATAACTCAATGAACACTACTGATGCCTAGAAAACTATCGTAAACATAATAGAAATGTAAAAGATTAAGGTAATAGTTGGGAAAAACTGAATTGAAACTGAAAAACTGCATAGGTTTGCTATAGTCCAGGAGTTATTAATAAAAAATAAAAATACAGACTATTCCTGTTACATACCAAATTGTTTCAAAAAGAAGTCTGCCCCAAGAGGCAAAACAGGGCCCAGGCTCCTACATGACTGTGACTGGTGGAGGCTCTCCCGCCCCCCACACCTGCTAACTGCGGCTGTAGACATCTGCTCTTAACCCAGACGCTGCTGAAGTCCATGTTCAAACAGGAGGGCAGCCATCTTTGCAAAGCAGCAGGGAAACCCCAGGTGGTCAGGATCCTCAACCTTTGTGTCATCATCTCTATTTTCTTCCTTCCTTCCTCCCTCCCTCCTTTTCTGTTTTTACGGCTGCACCTGCGGCATACGGAAGTTCCCAGGCAGGGTTGAATCGGAGCTGCAGCTGCCAGCCATGCCACTGCCATGCCAACACCGGATCTGAGCTGCATCTGTGACCTACGCCACAGCTTGCAGCAATGCTGGATCCTTGACCCATTGAGTAGGGCCAGGGACCGAACCCGCATCCTCATGGAGACAGTGTTGGGTCCTTAACCCGCTGATCCATGACAGGAACTCCATCATCTCTATTTTCAATGCCTAAAAACTCAATTCAAATTTAGAAATGAGAAGCCCACACTCCCGAGGTTTCCAGGTGCCACTTTCCTAGTCTTCCCACCCACTGTTGCCCGAGGACAACACTGCACTAAAAAGGAATTTCAGCTATAATGAAAAGAAAATAAAAATCATTATATAAGAAAAAAGAAAATAAATAAATAAAAAGGAATTTCGTTGGTTTGGTAAGGAGCCAGAAACATGGCTCAGAGATCTGCTCTTTAAAACCTAATTAAATATAGGAAGAACTGTCTAATTCTGGATAATTTTCAGATGAGCCTGTTCTCTGAAAGAGAGGTATTCCAGGAAGAGCGTATAATCCGCTAGACTCAAGAGCTGGACATCCAGACCCATTTGCTTCCTTTAAGACCTTGAGAAAGGATGACATCATTGGGAGGCCTGGGACTGAAGGCACAACCCGCAAAGACAGAGGAAACGGGGTTCCTGCTCAGGAAAGGCTCCTTTGGGACTTCCTGGCCTACACTGCCTCGGGAGTTCAGTGTAACTCTGTAAGCACACATTGAGCATAGAGTAGGTACTCTGGGAGACACAGAGATATGAAGAGCTTTGAAACTGATGCAATGAGATCCTGCTGTACAGCACAGGGAACTATATCTAGTTAGTCACTTATGATGGAATATGACAGAGGATGATGTGAGAAAAAGAATGTATACATATGTGTGACTGGGTCACTTTGCCGTTCAGTAGAAATTGACAGAACACTGTAAACCAGTTATAACGGAAAAAATAAAAATCATTAAAAAAATTTGTCACCCTCCCCCTCCAAAAAAAAAAAAAAAAAAAAAAAAACCTGATGGGAGGAGAAAGACAACTACTAAAATTGCAATATGCTTAGTGCCCCAAAATCATTAGCGAGAAATGACAATTGCTAAGGATTTATGTGCCATATTATCTACCTGTTATTTCATGCTATGAATGATAATTACTTTTAGAATTGACAGTTGCTGAATTTTAGTCTAAGTACTTCAACAAGTACTTAGACTAAATTTAATGAAGTAGGCACTGCTATTATTCTGTTTAAAATTTATTCTTTAAAATTTATTCTTCTTTTTAAAAATTGCCTGTTATTTTTACAGATGAGGCAAGAGAGGTTAAGTTACTTGCCCAAGGTCACACAGGAAACAGTAAGTAAAGGGAATACAAAAGCCATAAGAATGACCAAAACGAATGCAATGTGCACTTATTTTCCATTGGAAGAAGTTTTGCTTTTGTTTTGTTTTGCCTTTTAGGGCCACACCCACGGCAGATGGAAGTTTCCAGGCTAGGGGTTGAATTGGAGCTACACCCAATTCAACCCCTAGCCACCTACACCATAGCTCATGGCAACGCCGGATCCTTAACCCACTGAGCAAGGCCAGGGATTGAACCCCCAACCTCATGGTTACTAATCCGATTCATTTCCGCTGCACCACGACGGGAACTCCTGGAAGAAGTTTTTAAAAAGGGCTTTCAGGAAGGAACAAAATGTAAGATGGGCACCGAGGCTGCCCAGAGGTGCCTGACCAGGAGAGGGAGGCAAAAGCTCCAAGGAGTGGGAGAGAGAAAACAAGGAGAGACCTGTGCCTCAACAGAGGAGCAGCAGGGGCCGTCAGGTCAGAGCCACAAGCTAGGAAACTATCAGATCACATTCACGTAGGCACCTTCTCCAAACACCTACTTTGGAAATAATGTTGTTTGTTGTGCAGCAAGACCCAATGAGGTGTCCTAAAGCAGTTTCTCAAACTTGAGTGAGCATCAGGACCACTTGGAGAGCTTGTAAAAGCACCAGCCCGCTGCCTGGCCTCACCCCCAAAGTTTCTGCTGCAGGAGGGCTGGGGCAGCCGAGAATCTGCATTTCTTTCTTATTTATTTTTTTTTTTGGTTTTGTTTTTTTTGCCATTTCTTGGGCCGCTCCTGCGGCATATGGAGGTTCCCAGGCTAGGGGTTGAATTGGAGCTGTAGCCGCCAGTCTATGCCAGAGCCACAGCAACACAGGATCCGAGCCGCGTCTGCAACCTACACACCACAGCTCACGGCAATGCCGGAACCTTGACCCACCGAGCAAGGGCAGGGATCGAACCCGCAACCTCATGGTTCCTAGTTGGATTCGTTAACCACTGCGCCACGACGGGAACTCCAGAATCTGCATTTCTAACCAGCGCCCAGGTGATGCTGCTGCTGCTGCTGCTGCTGCCGCAGGGCCAGGTACTTTGAAAACTGCTGCCCTCAGGTGATGGCTCCTCACTGGAGGTTGTTAAAGCCACATAGGCACGAACGCCACTCTTGCAGATTCTCTTCTGTCGGTTTTGAGTTGGGCGCAGACATCTGGAGCCTTCAGAGCCAGCAGGTAATTCTGTTACGTGCCCCGGCTGAGAACCACACGCCTCAGCTACAACTATCACAGGGCTGCATGGGTGGATGGGTAAGGGCTGCAGTTCCAAAGAGCCCAGCTGATTCTAGCCCCGTACTTCACCTCGCGAAGAACTAGAAAATTCACCGCCCCCCTCTTCTCTTACAAATAAACACACCAAGGGTGGGGAAATCCCCAAGAATTCAAAAGAATGAACCCGCTCCATAAAGGCCCCTCGCAGGCAGAGGCTGGCTCACTATGCAAAAAACCCACCTATGTCTCTTCGAGGTCTAGGATGTAGCAGTGAATTAAAAAGATCAGGAAAAAATTAAGATTTAAATGAAGAAAGAAATATTAGTATAGAGCACATTCATAAACATTTTTGTCAGAGTATTAATGTTCCCATAAAACCTTAGCACTTTTTACTCATTTAGTTGTACATTTAACTGTGTATAATAGAAACGTCTAAATATATTTAATGAAGTCAAGCAAAGTATGTCATTTGACCAAGAAATTGAAATTTTAAAATATTTGTGTGGAGATAAACCAGATGGGTAAGAGCCAGTTTACGTATTGCCAAAAGACTTGGATATCACCAAGCTATGTTTCACCCAAAGTTACATTATTGGATGACCTGGTTATTTGGCTTACTGAATGTTAGCATTGATATATATATATAAGGACGTTAAAATGATACTGGGTATAATTTGACTTCTTGGATTCAGAAAGTACTTTGTTATCTTTCAGTGCTTCAATGTTGTTATGAGCAATTGTCATTTTTATATATAGTACTGTAGACATACTAGGGTTGTGTGGCATTCTCTAGATATTGCTTTTCTACAAAATAAATTCCCCATGTCAACTTGAAAAAAAAAAAAGTGAATTAAAAAGATCAGGCTCCTGCATGAAGCGCTCATGCAGGGGGAGACCACAGCACACCCTCTCCCCCAGGGCCAGAGTGAGGGGGTCTCCGGGTGGAACGGGAGATGGAGGTGAGAGAGACATATCCAATCCTTGAATACACACAGCAGCAATGACTGAAAAGGACATACTGCTTTCCTCTCCAGCACAGCGGTTTCTCAGCCCACGAGGTATATTAAGTTTATCTGGAGGGCTTTAAAAAAAAACCCATCTAGGTTGGGGGACACTTGACCGCATCTCTGGGGGCAAGGCTGGTTTCAAAATGACCCAGGTGATTCCTCTGTGCAGCTGGGGTCACAGCTACTGTGGGGCTCTGCACCCCATGGCTGGCAGAGCTCACCGAATGGTTCTCACAATCAGGATTTCTTCCTGGTGAAGCACCATCTGGCATCCTGCCCTACCAGAGTCTAGAGCAACACGGAGTACTTGTTCCCATTTCTGTGATGGCCTGCTGTCCTCAGGACACAACAAACTGATGGCAGTTAGCTCTGCAGTCTGAGGTCTGGCAACCCCCTTCCCTAGAAGCCAACTTTTCTACTTGCATTTTCAGTTTTGATGGCTTTGGGTGGCTTCCTTTCTACGTTTCTTGGAAAGCCAAGTGTTCCAATGAAAGAATCAAGTCCCTCCCTCTCTGATGGCTCCAGCTTGGTTTTCATTAAATTAGACGATTTTTGTAAACTCTTCTTAGTTGGAGTTTTTTTCCCCAGCCTTCCCTGTTAGGAATATCTTTGGATTTTCCCAACGGTGTAGTCATTTTAGTCGCCCAAATATGTGTGACTGATTCCAAACATCCAATCAGAGTTCACTTTTGAAATTAACTTTTTTTTTTTCTTCTCCAGAGCAAGAATAGCCTTTAAAGAAATGGCTTAAAGGCTGGATCCACTTGGAAGGACAATACCTCCTGCCATGCCATGTCCTGGTTCAAAAGAGAAATAATTCCCAAGTTTGGAATTCAAGGACTAATCAAATATCAAAACAATGACAGGCTGGTATAAGTTGCCAACATTTTATTTTGTAAAGAGAGGATGTTAGAAATCTACCATCTATTATCATTTCATGAAAGAAAGGCTATGTGAACACCAAAAAAGTAGTAATTTCATAGTCACATATGAAAAAGATCAATTACAATTAAAAAGGACAATTATTTATTTATTTTTCTTTTGGCTGCACCCTTGGCATGTGGAAGTTCTCGGGCCAGGGATCGAACCCATGCCAGAGCAGCAACGTGAGGCACTGTAGCGACAATGCCAGATCCATAACCCACTGTGCCAGAAGGGAGCTCCATAAAGGACAATTCTTTTCAAGAAAAAAAAATATGCTATAGTGTCATTTTACTGTCGTTTTATTGCGAACATATCACCAGGGAGCAGCATTAGGAAACTGCCGCTTTGGAGAAGTCGAAGGAAGTTTCCTGAGGTTGATCTGTTTGGAGAGCATGAGGTGCCTGAACAGAGATTTCCTAGAGAGGGATGGAGGGACTTTGCCGAGTCCTGCAGGACAGCAAGTGGAGTGTCTGTGTGAAGAAGCACAGTGGCCCATTCACACAATTCCCTCTGGGAATCTCAGATGTGTTATTTTAGCAGTTTCGGTTCTCGGTTCTCTGGCGAGCTGCAGATTTCAGTGTTATGTCTATGACCTGAACTGTGATTGCTTAATCAACTGGATTTCAAAGCTGCCATTCCCCAAGCAACCAAGGGAGGGCGCTAACATCGACTCTCCTGGCTGAGGGAGGATTTAAAAGCAGCACTACCTTGAGCAAGCAAGGTCCGAGGTCCTGTTTTATTGTTTAGGGAAGTCTGCCTCTTCCCTAGAGGAGGAGCACAGCCCCAAAGGGCAGGCCCATGGGTCAGTTATCTTTGATTTTCACAGCTATTCATACCAGTTTGATTTTCAAAAAGTCAACATAATCTGAAAAGATGCATATTAATCTAAATAGCCTTAATAAGGGCACTCTGGAAAACAATGTGGATGATATCATTACCACATAATTATGGATACAGTGGAGTTTCACCACAAGAGCATTTAGGTGAATTTAACTCTACTCAGCAAACAGAGAGAAAGGGATTGAAAAATAACAATTAAAAGAGCGAGGGCAGTTTCATCTGACATTCCAAGCACTGAGCATATCCCCAGAGGGTGGCTGTGTGGTTACCTCAGACCAGTGGTTCTCAAAGGCTGGTGCGCTCACCTCCAGAGCTCCTGGCTCAGGATGTCTAGGGCAGGGCCCCCCAACCTCATCTCTAGCCAATTCTGGGGCGATGCTGATGTGCTGATGCAGGGACCACACTTCTCAGACCACCTGAGATCATCCGCGCTTCTTGGAGTGTAAACAGCTTGCCGTGCTGAACGTGTCTAATTCTAGTGCTGAACGGTGTTTGTTTTTGTATATCAGGGCTCCTCATCATGTCAACCCCTTCATCTAGGGCTCAACCAAGAGGCTCCTGAATAGTATACAGTTCCTGGCCTTCGCTGGTTATGTCACAAACCAAGATAGCCCATTGCTTTGTGCTGAACTGGCCAAAATTAATGGGGCCAGAGGGAGTTGGTATACAGGCCCCGAGGGACACTGTTTTCTTGGCCCCCGCAGAGACCGTTATGGGAGAAGCTAAAACCCCAGTAATCACAGCAAAATTGTTCTACTTAGAAAGAGGCCAATCAAACAGAAAAAAACAGTTTCACTGCCACACTGGGGACGCTGTATAAATGGCCAGGGTATGGACCGTGCCACTCTGGTGGTCGCTTGCCATTGAGCCTCAGAGGCAGGTTCTTGATTCTACCTTTCCTGTGCTGTCTCCTTAAATGATTGAGTGAACAAATGAATGAATTTCTCTCTCGCATATGGTAATGACTCAGAATTCTCTGATCCCGCTCGATCAGGAAACGTCTGTAGAAGTTTCGGACAAATGAATGAATGAATGAATTTCTCTCTCACATATGGTAATGACTCGGAATTCTCCGATCCCGCTCGATCAGGAAACGTCTGTAGAAGCCCCCCCCACCCCCACCCCTTTACTCTCCTTAAAAAAAGTGAGAGAATACAAAGTGGATTTTACTTTTAAGGCACAGTGAGACGGTCAGCTTTTTCTATTTCAAAGAACTGGAGCTCTGGTCAGAGAGATCTGGTAATCAGACCCAACAAATGTTCTTATCTGGACCAGTTGATAAACTGGTTCTAAAAATAATCAGAGATGATAGTTTGTACACTCTGTGACTGTTAATGGTCTGTTATGCAATTTCTCAGTATAAAAAAAAACACAATTATGTTTGGAGAGGAGAGGAAACCATAGGAACTACAACAACAACAACACCACAAATCGAGTGATTTAATACATCTTGGCTTCTCCTTATCGAAGGGAAATTCCAATTCTTCTACTTAATCCTCTGCTCCTCCTGGTGAACAGTAATCCTGACCTGAAGGGCCCTTCCAGTCACAGACAAGGAGAAGGACCTGGCGGAAGCGTTTGGAGACTCGCTCCGTCTTGAGAAGCACCCTGAACGGGTGCCGGCTGTTTACGTCTTGCCTACTTTCTGGGTCTCTGAACCCCTTCCTGCCCTGCGTACCGGCATGGCCCCCGACACACACATCCCTCTGAAAACACTCCCTCCTTCCCCTGCCCCAGCAGATTCTCCAAGTACTTTTTTAGGCACCAAACGCCTTATCTGCTCTTGAGGAAGGAGGATGAGCTTCTGAAAATACTATTTGAAGACTACTTGGTCAACCCAAAAAATAACAACAGTCCCTGTGGCTTGGGAGATGGAGTCCGAAGAGTTCTGAAGGGATTTGGGTAGGCTAAAAATGAGCTCACCAGGCCCTGGGTGGGACCAGCAGTTTTCACTTCTTGCCTCCACCCACCATCCCATCCTTGCCTCTGCCCAACACAGGGAGGAAGTCAGGAAATACTTGTGGATAAACACATGACAACCCGAAGACACAAACATAAAATTACTTCTTAGCATACACTGCTTTGGGTTCTTTGTCAGCGAATTGCTCCCAAGGACAAGATTGAGAAATCAGCAACTTCTGTATCATCACAGCTTAGACACCCCCCATTTCATTTAACCTCTTCCCCACAAAGGATCTGGGGCTTCCCTTTTGCCCTTCGGCAATGAGATACGGTGCGAAACCTTTTTGAGAGTCTCAGTGGCTGGGAAGATTCTTTTAAATAAGTGGGGCTTACCTCTGCCGACGCACCTGTAATGAGTGGCTAGGACTGCTGATCTCAGTGTCTTGCCAGCGCTACAGTTTATAGTTCTGGAAGAAACAGTCTCTAAGACTGAAGAGGTTTCTGGTGCCACTGGCCTACATCAATGTGGGAATGACGCCACAAGGTACAATCTACAGCTGGCAAATCCAACAGAATCTGGTTGCACTGGCATGCAGTTTAGTGTGCCATCAAGTACATTCTGCCAGATGGGCACTGGAGGAGAGCCTGGGAGTAAGCGTAGCTGGCCATGGGACCAGCAGAAGTTCTGATGAGATGACCGACCATTCGTTTTGGTACCAATTTTACTTCCTAATACCTGCTTGTCTTCCTATGCTAGATTTTTTCTTTCTTATAATGTTACTTTCCATGGGGTTTTCACAGTTTTTTTTTTTTTTTTTCTCTTTCTTTCAGGTGACCTTTACCCCAATGCTCTGAGGGTACCATCCCCACTTTACAACTGAGGAACCAAGAAGTTTCAAAGCAAAGTGATGAAGGTGATAGTTCTTTTAGCCCATGCAAGTTTAACCACTATAGGAATTGCCCTTTGCCATAAACAACTAACAGCTATAAACTAGACAAACGTGTGAAATTATTGTTTTTAAACATCAGACATGGGCAGTCCAGGACCATGGCCCCCGAGAGAAGAAAGCAACACATAAGGTGAGACTTCTAGTTGCCCCAGACTACTAAGCAGGGGCACCTTCCCTCCCCGGCACAGACAGGGAGAACCCAGAGCCCAGAGGTCTTGCTGAGTCAGAACGATTGGATATTCATATGAAAAATAACAAAAAGAACTTCAGGAGTTCCCATTGTGGCTCAGTGGAAATGAATCTGACTAGCATCCCTTAGGACGCAAGTTTAACAAGTTTAATCCCTGGCCTTGCTCAGTAGGTTAAGGATCCGGTGTTGCTGAGAGCTGTAGTGTAGGTCGAAGATGTGGCTCAGATCCTGCGTTGCTGTGGCTGTGGCGTAGGCTGGCAGCTGCAGCTCCAATCTGACCCTTAGCCTAGGAACCTCCATATGCCATGGGTGAGGCCCTAAAAAGACAAAGAAAAAAAAAAAAAAGAAAAACTTCAACCTTATCTCATGACATACATGAACATTAGCCCAAAGTGGATCACAGATCTAAACGTAAAACTTTAAAAATCAAACTTCAGAAGAAAACCTGAGAGACTGTCTTTGTGACCTTGGGATAGGCAAAGACTTCTTTACTAGGGCACAAAAGGCATAAAACAGGAGTTCTCAGGTGGCCTAGTGGTTGAAGGATCTGGCGTTGTCATTGCTGTGGCACAGGTTTGACCCCGGCCCAGAAACCTCCACATGCCTCAGGCGCAGCAAAAAAAAAAAAAAAAAAAGCATAAAAGACAAAGGAAAAACTGATAAATCGGACTTCATCAAAATTAAAAACATAAGCTCTTCAAAAGACATTGTTAAGAAAAAAGACCTGCTGTGTAGCACTGAAAACTACGTCTAGATACTTACAATGGAGCACGACAATGGGAGAAAAAACTATGTGTACATGTATGTGTAACTGGGTCCCCATGCTGTACAGTGGAAAAAAAAAAGTGAGTTGGGGGAAATAACAATAAAAAATAAATTAAAGAAAAGAAAAAAGACAAGCAACAGATAGGTAAAAAATATTTAATGACTATTTATCTGTATAAAATATTTGTATCCAGAACAAAAAACTTTTACAACTCAATAATTAAAAACATCCAATTAAAAAGAAAACGTGCAAGAAATCTGAACAGACACTTTACCAAAAAAAGATATGCATATTGCAACCATGGCACATGAAAAGATACTCAATACAACTGGTCACTAGGGAAATGAAAATTTAAATCATAATAACACACCACTACACATCTACCAGGATGGCTATAATCAACAAGAGGGGCAATTCCAAGTTTCAATGAGGATGCAGGATAACTGGACCTCTCATATACTGCTGGTGGGAATGCTAAGTGGTAAGGCCCTTTGGAAAACAGTTTGGCAATTTCCTACAACTTAAACAATCCTTATCATATGACCTAGTAATCTCTTTCCTAGGTTTTACTTAGGAGGGATAAAAACATATAGCCACATAAACATATCTATGCTCAGAGCTGCATTATTCACAATTTCCCAAAGGTGGAAGTGCCAAAATGTATTTCAACTAGAGAATTAATATAAACAACCCATGCCCATAATGGAATACTATTCATCAAGAAAAAGACAAGACCCGCATCATGTTCATAAAGGATGAAAACCACACAGTCATCTCAATAGGTGCAGAAGAAGAAATGACAGGACCCAATACCCTTTCAGGCTCAAAACACTCAACAAGCAAGAAATAGAAGGACATGTCTCCAACTTGATAACAAGCATCTATGGAAAACCCACAGCTGACACTGTTCTTAATGGTAAAAGACTAAAAGCTCTTCTCCTAAGATCAGGGACAAGACACTTCTATTCGGCCTTATATTAGAGGTTCTAACCAGGGCAAGAAGGCAAGAAAAATAAACGTCATTTAGATTGGAGAGAAAGAAGTAAAAACCTATTTCTATTGCCCATAACATGATCTCATAGATGGAATGTTCAAAGAAGTCCATAAAAACAAACAAATAAATGAAAAACCTATTTGAGACAATATATAAGTTCAGTAAGGTTGTGGATAAAAGATTAATATACAAATATCAACTATAGTTTTGTACAGTAGCAGTGAACAATCCAGAATTGAAATTAAGAAAATAATTCCATTTACAACAGCATCAAAAATAATAAAACAGGAATAAAATCATTTCTTTTTTTTTCTTTTTTCTTTTTTTTTTTTGTCTCTTGCCTTTTCTAGGGCTGCACCTCTGGTATATGGAGGTTCCAAGGCTAGTGGTCTAATCAGAGCTGCAGCCACTGGCCTACGCCACAGCCACAGCAACTTGGGATCCAAGCCGTATCTGTGACCTACACTACAGCTCATGGCAATGCTGGATCCTTAACCCACTGAGTGAGGCCAGGGATTCCTAGTCGGATTCATTAACCACTGAGCCACGACGGGAACTCCCGGAATAAAATCATTTAACAAAAGATGTTCATGACGTGTACGCTGAAAACTACAAGACATCACTGAAGGAAACTGAAGACCTAAATTCATGGAAGGACACCCCGTGTTCTGATCTATCTGAAGATGTAATATTGCTACAGTGGCAATACTCCTCAAACTGAACTACAGATTTTAACATAATACTTATCAAAATCCTAGTTGTCTTTTGCTTTTGAAGAATTTAATAAGCTGATCCTAAAATTTGTAAGAAAATGCAAGGAACTCAGCGGCCAAAACCCTACTGAAAATAAAGAACAAAGGTGGAAGACTCACGTCCTGATTTCAACTTATTATAAAGCAACGACAGTCAAGACAGTGTGGTCCTGGTATAAGGACAGACATATGGATCAATGGACTAGAAACCAGAGTCCAGAATAAATCCATATATTTATGGCCACTTGTTTTTTTTTTTGTTTTTTTTTTTTGCTTTTTAGGGCCACACTGGCGGCATATGGAAGTTCCCAGGCTATGGGTTGAATCAGAGCTACAGCTGCTGGCCTACACCACAGCCACAGCAACATCAGATCCAAGCCACGTCTTTGACCTACACCACAGCTCATGGCAATGCTGGATCCTTTAACCCACTGAGTGAGGCCAGGGATCAAACCTGCAACCCCAGGGTTCCTGGTCAGATTCGTTTCCGCTGCACCAGGACAGGAACTCCGGTCACTTGATGTTTTGACTAAGCAAAGTGTCAAGCCAATTCAATGGGAAAAAGGAGGGGTCCTTTTATTTATTTATTTATTTATTTATTTATTTATTTATTTATTGGTCATGATCTGCAACAGCCTGCATGGGATCTCAGCTCCTAGGCCAGGGACTAAACTTGGGCCACAGTGGTGACAGTGCCAAATCCTAACTACTAGACCACTAGGGAGTTCCCAAAGAAGTCTTTTAAATGAGAAGTGCTGGGATAAATGGATAGCCACAGGCAAAAGGATGCAGCTGGACCTATACCTCACACCAAACACAAAAATTATCTCCGAATGGTTCAGAAACCTAAAAGTTAAGAGACAAAACTATTAAATTCTTTTTTTTTTCTTTTTAGGGCTGCACCAGTGGCACATGGAAGTTCAGGCTAGGGGTCGAAATGGAGCTGCAGCTGCTGGCCTACACTGTAGACACAGCAAAGCCAGATCAAGCCGCACCTTTGACCCACACCACAGCTCACATCGATGGCAATGAGGGATCCTTTAATCCACTGAGCGAGGCTAGGGATCAAATCTGCATTCTCATGGATACTAGTCAGGTTCGTTACTGCTGAGCCACAATGGGGACTCCAAAAACTATTAAGTTCTTAAGAAGAAAATGGATACAAATCTTTGCGACGCTGGATTAGGCAATAGTTTCTAAGACATGACATCAACAGCATAAACAACAAAAGAAAAAACAGATAAGTTGAATTTCATCAAAACTAAAAATGTTTGTACATTAAAGGACATGATCCCAAAAGGGAAAAGTCAATGTACAGAGTGGGAGAAAATACTTACAAATCGTTTATCTGATAAGGGGTTAATATCCAGAATATACAAAGAACTCTTACAACTCAAGAATGAAAAGACAAATAACCCAAAGGATCAGAACAGATATTTCGCTAAAGAAAGTGTACCAACGGTTCGTTAGCATTAGAAAAGATTCTCCACATCATTAGCCATCAGGGACATGCAAATCAAAAGCACAGTGAAGCCCCATCTCACACCCACGAGGATGGCTATTATCCTAAAGTGGGCAACGAGTATTGTCCAGGATGTGGAGAAACTGGAAACCTCATACACGGCCAGTGGGAACGTAAACGGTGCAGTCTCTGGGGGAGAAGTTTGGCAATTCCTTAAAGCCAAACCTAGAATTGGCAGATAGCCCGGCAGTTCTACTCTTAGGCAAATACCCAAGAGAACTGAAAGCATATGTCCCTGCAAAAAAAGACATCCATGAATCTTCGCAGCAGCACTACTTCTAACAGCCAAAAGGTATGACCAATCCAAGTGTCCATCAACTGAGGAAACGAAACTTGTTACATCTGACGACGGAATGTCATTCAGTCAGAAAAGAGAAGAGGGTGTCAATTCATGGTACGACATGGAAGAACCCCTGAAAACATTAAGTGAAAGAATCCAGACACAACTTAGAATAGATTTACAAGGAGATCCTGCTGAATAGCATTGAGAACTATGTCTAGATACTCATGTTGCAACAGAACAAAGGGTGGGGGAAAAAATGTAATTGTAATGTATACATGTAAGGATAACCTGACCCCCTTGCTGTACAGTGGGAAAAAAAAAAAAAAAAAAAAAGAATCCAGACACAAAAGGCCACATGCTGTACAATTCTCTTTATGTGAAATGTCTAGAATAAGTTTTCAAAAACATCTTGCTTGGAGCTCCTGTTGCGGCGCAGCGGAAACGAATTGTGGGTTCAATCCTTGGCCTCGCTCAGTGGGTTAAGGATCTGGTGTTGCTGTGGCTGTGGTGTAGGCTGGTGGCTACAGTTCCGACTGGCCCCCTAGCCTGGGAACCTCCATATGCTGCAGGTTCGGCCCTAAAAAGCAAAACCAAAACCCCAAAACCACCCAACTTGCTTTTAACTAACTTAATTGACATGGGCAGCTAGTTTCAGCTTATCTGTGATGAGGGCTTTAAGGATCCAGACAATTTCATGATATGGTTTGGTTAACAATCCAGAGACTTGGTCAACTCAACACTATTCACTCTGGACACAGAGATGGGTGACCACAGTTAATAGTGGAACCAGGAAAGCTTGACTTTTTCACTAACCAGCTGTGTGACCTTGGGTAAGTCACTTAATTGCTACAGTTACCACTCTACCTTTTGATTACATGATCTCTAAACTCTAAAATTCTAAGAATTGTGGGCCAGTGTACTCAGCACGGGGCTTGGAAGGAACCAAGGGGTCAACGCCACATGAAACCAGCCATCTAATGATGCCACATCTTGCGTGATGCTGACTTCCGAAAGGCAGCTAGGACTCATCCGCTTATTTTAGGAGCTCACCGTTCTCTGTGAAAGATACTTTTGGCAAAAGCAACAGCTCAGATGACAGTCCCAGTGTTTTGGAGAAAAGCAACTAATTTATTGACAACAAAGCCTTTTTTTTTTTTTTTTTTTTTTTTTTAAAGTTTAGAGCTGCAGGCCCAGAAATACAAAGTCCCAGAAGACTCTAAAAATATGTTCTCAATTCCCTTTTATCTTCCGCCCAGAGCTGAGAAGTAATAGCACCAACTGTGTCATGTTAAACACATCTGCATCCAACACCGATAAAAGTGCATGACCGCGGGAAGAGATAAGAATTGTTTTCAATTTGTTCAGATGGGACTGGTTAAATGTAACCTAATTAGGCCAAGTAATCAAAGCAGGTGTTTGGAAGTTGCTAATGTTTTTAGTCTCTGTAATTGTTTGGCTATAGTTCCCCGGAACTTAGGTAAAGGAAGGTAGTATGTCATAAAAATCATTGACCTTATATTTATTCATGTCACACATAGATTATTCATGTTCTAGGCAGTACAAATACAAGGTGTCACTGCATACTTCTCACAGATTTTACCACTTAACCATCAGCAACATCTAAGCTGGCCTTTGAGAGGGCTTACATGACTGAACTGCCATTGTATAAATACAAGCAGTCCAAAATGAGAGCCTGTCTTCTCGTCTTATACGGATCTACAAAGGACATTAACCTGGTGTTTCGACTCTTTAGGGATTCTGACTTCACGCTCACAAGCTGGTCACCTTTGAGGCATTTAGAAGAATAATAACAAAAATAAAAGTTACATTCCAGTTAAAACACAATGTTTATTGCACTTGGCAGAAGGATGAGATCCGAACTATAAATGCCAACTAACAAAGAAACCACAAAATGCAGTCCCCAGCAGCCAGTATTGGGAAGTCTTTCGGGCAGTGGCCGTGGGACCACTTTCAAAGGGAAAAAAGCAGGTGGCTGCCTGGGAGAAGCCAGCTTCCTCTTTCTAGTAACTGCTCCAGTCGCGAGTACATTCTCCTATTATTCCACACACCCCGGGGATGGGAGACAGCGCTGCAGACAAGAAAGACCTGTGAAAGCATACGACCTGGAAGCTACCAGAAAGGGGATCCCTCTCTGAGGCCTGGGGATTCTGCAGGAGGGGCAGGAGCCTGGGCAGCTGAATGCCCAGAGGGGTCCCCGGCATCCCTCCCTGAGACAGGGCGTGGTTTCCCTGACCTGGGCGTGACTGTGCTGTGGGGCCACAGTGTGGTCTCCAGTGGCTGGAAAGCTCAGGCTCTGTTCCCTCACTATACACGTGACATCCGGCAGGTCTCTCTGTGCCTCAGTTTCCTCATATCTAAAGTGAAGGACCACAAGTACCTCCTTCATTAATGCATGAAAAATGCTTGGCATAGAGTTAAGGGCCCGATAAATGTTGGTCATAATTATTATGATCTCTACAAGGAAGACGATATAAAATAATGATTTTTTCCTGAAAATGAGAGTATAATAGACATCCTATATACATTTCAGGGGTAGAGAAACAGTCTTTTGAGATCACTCACATGATGTGGGTAGGATGGACAAATCCTTTTCTACCTAAAATATTTTTTGGAAACTGTTATTATGTCATTTCTTCTTTTGGGATTAACTAATCCTCTTCAAGATTTGACTTTTTTTTTTTTCTGGGGGGGGTCGCACTCTGAGGCATATGGAAGTTCCCAAGCTAGGGGTCAAACTGCAGCTGCCGGCCTACACCACAGCCACAGCCATGCCAGATCTGTGCCACGTTTGGGACCACGCCACAGCTCTCAGCAACGCTAGTTGGGTTCTTAACCTGCTGAGCCACAACAGAAACTTCCCAAGATTTGAATTTTAATACATTAAACATACATATAATCGCAAAAGAAAGAACCAGGTTACATTAAAATTAGCAAGATGGAGACTAGGAAAGGGGAAACCCACTCATACACCCACCAAGAGAACTTAAAGTCAGACAGTGCAAATAGGTAAGATATTTGTTTAAACACTTGGTAAAAGAAAATGTTCAATTCAGGAACTACGAAAAACACAATTTAAGGGGTATGGGCATAGGAGAGAAATAGAAGTCCACCTCGCAGAATAAAGGGAGTAAATATTTAGGCAAGTCTCAGAGAGGATTTCAGCAAATAGATATTGCAATGGAAAATTTCCAACCTGAGAGCAAATAAGTTAAGACGGGTTTAAGATGCAAATGAAAGCTCTCCATTTCCCCGTCCCTGCCCAGGCCTGTAACCCAGCCTCCGCGTCCTCGCAGCAGTTAGGCTCTTTCTTCCTCATCCTCCAGCTCCCACTGGAGACTATAATTTTCTTTCCAGCAGGAAACTGATATATACTAATGATGACAGCTGGATTCAGAAGAGGAAAAAGAATACAGGGGACAGAGAGTCCTTGTGGGTTTAAATCACTTTAAAACTCAAAACAAAAGCCCCAGATTTGGAATTTTTAAAACCTAGTTAATGGCTAAGGAAACCTCAAATGATTGGGAAGTACTAAGATAAAAGTTTGAATTACACAAAACACATCATTATCTTAAGCTGTTCTAATCATCTTCTCTGCCTCTCCCCGTCACTGGTTTTCTCATTGTTTATGCCCCCAGCCCTTCAATGTGGTTCCAAGACATTTTAGAGGTAGGAATAGCCTTCCAAGGTCACGTACAGAATAGTATTTGAGAGGAGATGGGCAGACCCGTCTCTATCCAAAAAGTTTCCCGGAAATTGATCTTACTGCATTTCTTTCGAAAGAATTAATCTCCTTTAAGATTCATATCTAGATATAGTTACTGTTGAAATACATGTATACACATATGAATAAAACAGAATTACGTTATGTAAAATTGGTAAAATGGGAAATTAGAGGAAGAAATCCCTTTATAATAGCACGGTTCTAAAGTGACTCTTTTTAGCATTGTGCTGCCTTGAACTCTACTCTTCCACTTCCTACTCCCCTAAGCCCCCAATAATGGTTATCAAGATGCCTGGACAAATCTCCCTGACATTCCATGAATGCATTTTTGGTTACATTCTTCTTCTGTGACAAAGGAACTTGGCTCCATAAGGGTCCTAAGAATTCTTTATGGACGTGGATAGAGAAAATGCCACTTTGTCTTAAAAACCACATGACCCTACTCCCTGTCTTATATCCTCCAATAATCTCCTTTATCTACAAGGTCAAGTTCAAGCTACTTAGACGCAGGCCCATGAAGCTGTCCTTGACTGAGTTCCTGCCTCCCCAGCCTCACTTCTAGTCACATCTTGCTGTCCTTGAACCCAGCACTGCTACTATTGCAGTGTCCTACTTCTTTGAAAGCTGTGCTGGTTTGTGTCTCTGTGACTTTCGACGAGCTCCTTTCCCCGTCCATAATACCTCTACTTTGCCCATCTGGAGACTTTCTCCTCATCCTCAAAACTGTTCAACCACCACCTGCTCTACGAAGCCTTTCATGTCTCCCCAAGTAAAAATGACCTTTCACTTTTTCGTGCTTCAAATGTATCCCATACATATTCCCTTTACAGCATCTGTAATCCCTTATTGGACCTGCTTATAAGTCCACAATATATCACGTGTATCTCCAGATGTATGTGCCCAACATACGTCTGATGAATGAAAAAATAAATGAACGACAACAAAATGAGCTTTTTCTGCATCAGTCAGAGGGGTAGGAGCATCTCTAAGCAAGTGGATTCCAAAGCAGATTCTCTCTCTCTCTCTCTCTCTTTTTTTTTTTTTTTTTGGTCTTTTTAGGGCCACACTGGTAGTGTATGGAAGTTCCCAGGCTATGGGTCAAATCGGAGCTGTAGCCACTGGCCTATGCCACAGCCACAGCTATGCCAGATCTGAGCTGCATCTGCGACCTACACCATGGCTCAAGGCAGTGCCAGATCCTTAACCCACTGAGTGAGGCCAGGGATTGAACCCGAGTCCTCATAGATACTAGTCGGGTTCATTAACCACTGAGCCACGACAAGAACTTGCAAAGCGCATTCTTTACATAGGACTTTACATGTATTAGTTGACAATGGCTCTAAGACATATATCCTATTATATCCTCACTTACAATTGAGAAAAAGTATCTCAAAGAGGTTAAATGACTTGCCTACGGTCACAAAAGCTAGTAAATGGCAGACTTGGAATTCAAACCTAGGGCTCTACCTTCAGTGTCTGGGCTCTGTGAGCTTTGGAGGTAGACAGACACATATTTACATATATACATGACATAAAATTTGATTTGAGGAGTTCCCTTGTGGTGCAGCGGGCTATGGATTTGGCATTGTCACTGTAGTGGCCTGGGCCACTGCTGTGACTTGGGTCCGATCCCTGGCTCGGGAACTTCCTGTGCTGCAAGCATGGCCAAAAATAAAAATTCGATTTGAATTTGGACAATGAATTTACATCTGACTAATGCATAAGTTTAAATAAGATTCGTACCTTGAGGACACCTGTTATTATTCTAAAAACTGAGGAAAATTCTGTATTTCAATCAATCAGTTAATAACAAATCCATTTAGCCAGGCCTGCTATTTGCTGAGCCAGGGGACATGGAATGTAAGACATGATCCATTCTTTCAAGGCATTTACAAGGTAAAACTATGGCTTGGCTACATTGTGAAATCACACTGAAATCTACACATCCAGGTAAGTGATCACCTTGTTTGGTGATATACTTAGTTACTGCTCAAACTGCCTTTGGAAATAATTGTGAAACACATAAGATTAGATTTAATTACTTTAAGTTTACAGATTATTTTTATCCTAAACAGTGCTATCCATTCTAATCTCCATTTTATTTGACATTTAGTTCATTTTAAAAACTGAATTCAGGGAGTTCCCGCTATATCACAGCAGGTTAAGTATCTGGTATTGTCTCTGGCAGCATGGGTTTGATCCCCAGCCCAGTGCAGAGGGTTAAGGATCCAGTGTTGCAGTAGCTGTGGTGTAGGTCATGGCCATGGCTCAGATTCGATCCCTGGCCCAGGAACTTCCATACACCTCAGGTGCAGTCAAAAAAAAAAGAAAAAAAATCAAACTCATCCTCAAAGGAGGAAGGTTTGCTACCACTACTTGTGTGGATATAGTATATGAATATATACATTCATATAGAAGAAAGATACATACATACGAATATATCCTGTGGTTTATGAGGGCAGTTCCCAAAGGACTGGAAAAAAAATCAGTGCTTGTCCAATAGAAATACATGAGCCATATACGTAATTTTTGATTTTCTAATAGTCACATTTTAAAAAATAAAAAGAAGGAGTTCCTGTTGTGGCTCAGTGGGTCATGAACCTGAGTAGTATCCACAAGGAAGCAGGTTTGATCCCTAGCCTCGCTCAGTGGGTTAAAGATCCAGTGTTACTATGAGCTGTGGTGTTGGTCACAGACATGGCTTGGATCCTTCATTGCTGTGGCTGTGGTGGAGGCCGGCAGCTGTAGCTCTGAGTCGACCCCTAGCCTGGGAACTTCTATATGTCACAGGTGTGGCCCTAAAAAGCAAAAAAAAAAAAAAAAAAAAAAAAAAATTTAAAAGTAAAAAGAGATGAGATTAATAATACTTTTTTTTTTTTTTTTGGTCTTTTTTAAGGCCACACCCAAGGCATATGGTAGTTCCCAGGCTAGGGTCAAATCGGAGCTGTAGCTGTCAGCCTACACCATGGCCACAGCAGTGCAGGATCCAAGCCACATCTGTGATCTACTCCATAGCTCTGGCAATGCCAGATCCTTTAACCCACTGAGCGAGGCCAGGGATTGAACTCACATCTCCCTGGATACAAGTCGGTTTCATTACCGCTGAGCCACGATGGGAACTCCTGGACAAGGCTCTTTAGACGTTAAGCAGATGAGTATTCTAAAGCTCTATGCAATTTGGAACTGAAATACAAAAATGGTAGAAACTCCAAACGATTCACATGGCAATAGCTGATTCATAATCTGTTTATAATCTCTGGACCCAGTTACCTCAAGGGTAAAATAAAGTCAATGCAATCCTGAGGTCCCGTACAGCTAGGGTGACCTGTGACTTACTGTGCAAACCTGGACACTTTCAGGAGTAAAAGGGGTACTACTACTAATTATGCTGGGGTTAGAGGTATAAACTAGGACTGTTTCACAGCCATAAAACTATATGATCCTAGTCTATCAAACGGATGCAACAGCTACCCCTGTGCAGGGACGTGAAGCTGATGAAAGTCCAGGCGTGTTCTTATTACCTCTGTGTGGCCACAGGGGCTTTGTGGCCTAATATACATTGATCCCAGCGAGGCAGTTTCGCACCTCCCCCCGCCCCCAGCATTTTAAATTGGTTTGAATTGGGGAACAGGGTTCCATATGGACAGAGCTGGACTCCGACAGCCTGAATATATTTACTGAAGACAACAAATCATTGACAGACTAAATGTAACAGAGGAAAGGTCTGGCCTGCTTGTACTCAGAATCTGACTTTGTAATTGTAGCCTCCTTTAGACAGGCCTAATCAATTAGAAGAGGCTGATTTTAACCAGTTGCAGGCTCATTACCCTGCATTCCAGTTTGTGTTGATGAAAATCAGCTTCAGTCTGTGGCCTGGAACTCATGTACGGCACTTCCTGCGGCCTCTTACATAAACACATCAAAAAAATTTTTTTTTTTATTTGGAGTTGCCCCTCTCCCTTTCGAGAACACTTTGTGAATCGTGATGAAAATAGAACAATTGTGTGTGGATCTGGGGCCCATACCGGGAAACACACATGACACCAAGGAACATATACAAAGTCAGAGCGTAGGGGAGTGAGGGGTGGATATGAGACTGAGCCTCGAATATCCAGTCCAAGCTCCAGCCTCAAATGAGTCCACTCGGTTATCTCCACAGAATGGAACACAGTGAACTCGGAGTTACTGAAAATGACAACCTTTCAAAGAAAATGCATGAAACGGGAAAGAGCCAAGGTCTCAGAAATACAGAGAGTATCTGAGTGGAGTCCAGACTCTTCCCTGAATGACCAAATAGGAAATAAACTTGCAACTAAAGAAGGACAGGCTTTCTCGGGAAGCGTCTATGAGGGAACCGTATGACACTATGTTTAATTTTGATATGTGGTTAGTCTGACAAAAGTAGAAGGTGGGGGAGTGTGTGGTAGAGCCACTCAAAACCCCACCTACATTTCAAAGACCTGTAATCACTCCAAAATATGATATAACTCTGAATCATACCTGGCTGGTTGCCTTTTGCGGGTTTGTCAAGGCAGCGAGTCAACAGGAAGAGAATATCAATACACACAGCTCTGGTCACCAAACATGGATTTTGCCTAGAAAAGTAAAGAACAGAAAATAAATCGATGTTTTCTCTCCCTGAGGCCTGGGTGACAGAAGAGTGAAAGTGGGTATTTTCCACCAGGCATGTCATGAGGCTTAGGGAGTTGTAACGCATGCTAAAAATGATGGACAGTCACCGAGGGCGAGAACACAGGAGCAAGTCAGGGGAGAAAATGAAATCCTAGCCCATATGGTGGGGGCTGGGCTGTGCGTGTGCAAAATGTATAAAACTCTATGCTCTGGCTCCAAATAAAATTAACTGAAAACAAACACAAACCAATATCCTATCTCAGTTACTTGAAAACAAGGGGAGGCAGGGAATTCGACATCATGTTCTATCATCTTCCTCTTAAGCGAACACATTTAGGGGAAAAATCATGGGTGATGAATATCACTGATGTAGCATTTTGGAGAAGAACTGCATTCACATATGACAAGCCATATTTACGGACTTAATCAGCTGAAAAAAACAAACATATGAACACACTGACAAACACGGCAATAGACCTTTCTTTGCTGATAAATGAGATTTTTTTTTTTCTCCTTTCGATAAATGGAGCAGCTCTTTTTGCTCTTTGAACCTCATCCTGAGAATAATAACTGGGCTTGGATTTAGGGGTCTAAATAAAAAAGAAAGAATGGAGACTTCCTTTTGAGAACAGCACTGAAGGTCCTGGGCTCTGAGGGACCATGAAAAGAGCCCAAACCTCCTCGGTGTACAGAGAGTTCAGCACAAGCAGTAAAAACTGCAGGGACGGATGTGGGTTTGAATCCTGACTTTGGCACTTAGTATCTCTGTGACCTGGATCAGATTCCCGACCTGTACGATGAAACCCTAATCATCACACTGTGAGTCACCGTGAGCACTGGATGGGCAAACCCAGAGCGCTTGCCTCAGTGCCTCGCCCCGGCAGAAGCTCTGCAAGCGTCCGTTCCCTGCCCTGCTCCTCCGCCTCCAATCTAGGATGTGGGACAAGTTCTGGCTACGCTCTTTCCATCTGGCTTGATCCCTCAATCCATCCTTCTCACTCCCTATAAATGATCAGTTTGACCACGTCCCTAAGGTTCATTCCCACTCTATCCTGAGCTGCTCATATCCTCTGAATGTGCATGGATTTATAGGAAAAGCTAGTCAGCTCTTTTAATTTAAAACAAAACTGTCTTGGGAGTCCTCTTGTGGTGGTCAAGGATCCAGTGTGGTCACTGCAGTGGCTTGGGTCACTGCTGTGACATGGGTTTGATCCTTGCAACTCCCGCGCGCTGCAGGCATGGAGACAAAACCAGAAAACAAAACCCCCTGTCATTTCAACATCTCCCTGGGGCTGACCAGCCTCACGTCTGTGCCACTGACTTGCTTCCCCTCCAGGATCTGCTTGCTCCCTGGCTCTCACCCGAGCAGAGCTACATGTTTACATGTACACTGCACATCTGGCCTCATTTCATACCTACGCCTGGCTATTTTTAAAAATTAGCTTTTAAAAGCAGGTAACAACACATGCACACAGTATAAAAATAATTCAAACAGTACAAAAGGGGATGCAGTAAAAATTAAGCTCCTTTTCCATGCCTCCACCCTCTATCCACATGTTCTGCTCCCCTGAGGCAGCCGCCGTTACTACTTGCCACAGTATATCCTTCCAGGCACATTCTATTCATTTACAAGCATCTATCTATAGCTACTCACTTGTTTAGTTTTATGTAAGTAGTGGTTTACTACATACTAAGTTCTGAGCACTACTTTTTTCACTCATATATTTTAAGTATCATTCTATTCAAAACAGAGATTTGCCTCATTCGTTAAATGGTTGTGAACTGATCCATTTCATGGAGGTACCTGTCCCCTACTGAAATAACTCAGACTGTTTAAGATACTTTGTTTGAAAGCAATGCTGCAATAAATATAAACATATATACATACATTAGTTTTGTGCATAGGCCTGAATACCCAAAAGAGAGATTCCTGGAAGCTGATTTGCTGGATCAAGATATTTGCACATGTGGAGCTCCTGCTGTGGCACAGTGGGTTAAGGACCTGGTGTTGCCACAGCTGTGGTGTGGGTTGCAGCTGTGGCTTGGATTTAATCTCTGGCCAGGGAACTTCCAAATGCTGTGGGTATGGCCAAAAAATAACACCAAAACAAAACAAAAGATATTTTCACTTTTAAAATTCTGCTTGATTTTGATAAGATGCTTTCCAAAGAGATTGTATCAATTTATTCTTTCATCAACAGTGTATAAGAGCCCCACCTCCGCAACAACCTGACCAACACAGTGATTTAACTTTTGACCTTTGCCAAGATGATAAGTTAAAAACAGTATCTCATTGGATTTAAATCACAATTATTTCCAGTGGCCATCCCTTCATATGTTTTTCAAAAACGCTATCTGAATTCCCTTTTCTGTGAATTGTACTAAAATCTCCTATTTTGTTTTCATTTTTTCTTTATTGATTTGTTGGAGCTCTTTGTATATTAAGGAAATCTGCCCTTTGTCATATGTGATGCAAATATGTTTTTGCAGTTTATCATTTGTCCTTTAACCTTATAATTTTTTTTCAATTCAAAAATGTTTAGCTGTATGTAGTCAAATATATTTCTATTTATGTCTTCTGGGTTTTATGTCATGCTTACAAAGTCTAACCCTTCTCCAAGATAGAGATTTTTAAATTTTCCCATATTTTCTTTTAGTACTTTACAGTTCCATTTTTTTTTTTTTTTTTTTTTTTTTTTTTGTCTTTTGTCTTTTGTTGTTGTTGTTGTTGCTGCTGCTATTTCTTGGGCTGCTCCCGCGGCATATGGAGGTTCCCAGGCTAGGGGTTGAATCGGAGCTGGAGCCACCGGCCTACACCAGAGCCACAGCAACGCAGGATCCGAGCCGCGTCTGCAACCTACACCACAGCTCACAGCAATGCCGGATCGCCGGATCGTTAACCCACTGAGCAAGGGCAGGGACCGAACCCGCAACCTCATGGTTCCTAGTCGGATTCGTTAACCACTGCGCCACGACGGGAACTCCTACAGTTCCATTTTTAAAGTATTTAGCAGTTGGGAGAATAGACTTGCGGTTGCCAAGGGGGAGGGGGAGGGAGTGGGATGGATAGGGGATTTGGAGTTAATAGATGCAAACTATTGTCTTTGGAATGGATTAGCAATGAGATCCTGCTGTGTAGCACTGGGAACT
Source organism: Sus scrofa (assembly GCF_054392235.1). NCBI lineage: Eukaryota > Metazoa > Chordata > Mammalia > Artiodactyla > Suidae > Sus > Sus scrofa. The sequence goes on along the minus strand of NC_139385.1, from coordinate 109,309,125 downwards.
ACATCTGGTCGCTTATGATGCAGCATAATAATGTGAGAAAAAAGGATGTATATATGTATGTGTAACTGGATCACCATGCTGTACAGTGGAAAATTGACAGGATGCTATAAACCAGTTATATAAATGGAAAAAAATCATTATATATATATAAAAGAAACAGCACTGACATATATTCACTGAGTATGTATCTCAAAACCCAATGAAACAATTTCATTTTGGCAAGCATCCAAAAATGCTAATAAATTTTCAATCACTACAAAAAATAAAAAATAAAAAAAAAGGAGTTCCCATAGTGGTTCAGTGGAAATGAATCTGACTAGCACACATGAGGATAAAGGTTCAATCCCTAGCCTTGCTCAGTGGGTTAAGGATTCAGCGTTGCCATGAGCTGTGATATAGGCTGCACATGAGGCCTGGATCCTGTGTTGCTGTGGCTGTGGTGTAGGCCAGAGTGTACAGCTCTGATTTGACCTCTAGTCTGGGAACCTCTATATGCCATGGGTGTGGCCTTAAAAAGACAAAAAATATATATATATATTTAATTTTTTAAATTAAAAGTTTAGTTGATTTACAATGTTGTGTCGATTTCTGCTGTATGACAAAGTGACACAGTCATAGACACATATACATTTTTTCTTATACTATCTTCCATTATGATTTATCCCAAGAGACTGGATCGAGTTCCCTGTGCTATACAGTGGACCTCATTGCTTATCCATTCTAAATGTAATAGTTTGCATCTACGAACCCCAAACTCTTAGTCCATCCCACTCCCTCCCACCTCCGCCTTGGCAACCACAAGAACAGAACAACCACTGTTCTTTATGTTACAGTTCCAAATTCTTTTTTCTTTCTTGGCCGCCCCATGGCATATGGAATTCCTGGGCCAGGGATCAGATCCGACTGCAGTTGCAACCTAAGCCACAGGCACAGCAGTGATGGATCCTTCACCCACTGGGCTGGGTCAGGGATTGAACCTGTGTCCCAGCGCTCCCAAGATGCTGCCAATCCTGTTGTGTCACAGTGGGAACTCCTACAGTTCCAATTTTTGTTGTTGTTAATACTTTGATCTATTTGGAAAATTTCCCCCTGAATCTGACCCTCATCTTTTGTCTCTATCCAGCTTCCCCCTGATCAGTCATAACTTGGCCTGTGAAGTTGAAAAGCTTACAGTCTATGAAAACTTCTTTAATAGCATTCCCAGTTCTGGCACTTCCACTGTTTAGGAAGTGGGATGTTTCCCTCCCCTCCACCCCCTGCCCCCCAAAGAAAGGGTCACTCAAGAAAGAAAGCAAGAAAACCTACTGCAATGGGTTAATAAATTATCGGACATGAAGCACAGGGCTGCATAAATAAATGGCCTGCAGAGAGCAGGTAGAATGCCTCCTGATTGTCCAGCTTTGAGCTAGGTGCTGGGAAGAGAGGCTTTCTGATTTGGGAAGCAGAGAATTTTGTCTAGTTAGGGATACAAGAATAAAGACAAACTCTGGAACAGGATGTAAGGAGTTAAGGGAAAGAACATATTAGGGTGGACTGGAGAAATGGAAAAGGTTTATGAAGTTGCAGTTTCAACTGGGCCATGAAAGATGGGAAGAATTTAGACACAGTTGACAAGGAAAGGCACTCTGAGAGGGGGCAACAGATGTGGGAAGAAATTAGTCTGCCCTGTTCAGACCAGGTGAGACCAGGTTGGGGTCCAGAGACACTAGAGAATGTATCGAGAAGGTGGAAATAAGCAAGGAAAGCCAGACTTGCAGGCGATGGGATACTCTGTGCTAACCGGTGCTCCTTAGTGTAAAAATGTACTGCCTCCTCCCATCTGGCCTCACACTCTTAGCATCTCACCCCAGATGTTTTTCTGCTGGAGCCATACAGAATGTTTTTGGGAAATCGGTTTGACTTTCAAGTCTGGTGAGAAGCCTAGTTTCCATGAGATTTTTTTTTTTTTTTTAGCCCATATATTTTTTAAAATCTCTAAATGAATAGAGGAAAGGTTATGATCTTTAGAGCCCCCAGCCAGGCTGAAGTGTTCTGCACCCTCTCTTGGCCTGGCACAGGCTGCCAACCTTGCTGGCATCCTTGGACATGGCAGGGACCACTCTGACTGCACCCATAGCTCTGAGGGGCTCAGCCAAGTCTGATGTAGTCAAGGAGATCACGGGAGGCTCCCTCACCCAGGGCTGCTTCTGATTCCAGGAAACAGAGAGGATCTGGGGCCACAAACGAGTCCATCCATGGCCTCGCCTTCGAGACTGGCCCAGAGAGAAATTCTGGCCTGGAGCCCACCGTTCAAGGCTCCAACCTCGAGAACAGCCACAGCCACGGCCACGGCCTCATAACATCTCTGTCTGGAATCAAAGTTGGGCTTCACTCTGACCTGGCTCCTAAGTCAGGAAATAATTTTTTTTTTCTTTTTCTTTTTCTCTCCCTCTTACTTGGTGTTTGTTCTGACTTGGAAATGGTACACTGAGAGTTCAGGGTGAGCCAGAGGTTTGTTCTCGGTCTGTCAGGCCACTTTGATGATGGGAATAAAATCCTGGGAAAGAGCAAGCCAGCTGGACAGGAAACCAAGCCACAGGGTTTTGGTGGGCTTGGGGATTTTTTTTTTTTTTTTTTTTTTTTTTTGTCTTTTTGCTATTTCTTGGGCCGCTCCTGCGGCATATGGAGGTTCCCAGGCTAGGGGTCGAATCGGAGCCGTGGCCACCGGCCTACACCAGAGCCACAGCAACGCAGGATCCGAGCCGCGTCTGCAACCTACACCACAGCTCACGGCAACGCCGGATCGTTAACCCACTGAGCAAGGGCAGGGACCGAACCCGCAACCTCATGGTTCCTAGTCGGATTCGTTAACCACTGCGCCACGACGGGAACTCCGGGATTTTTTTTTCTTCCCCCAAATGGAAAAATCCTGGCATAGGGTATGGTATAATAAAGACTGAGAGTGTTTGAAAAAAGTCAGGCGTGGTCAGGGTCCAACAGATGGGCTGAAAAGCAGCATAAGAGTGGCTTCAGAAGGAAGAGCAGACCTCAGGTACTATGAGGACTCAGTTTACACATATAACATGAAATGAAGGGCTTGTTAAAAATGCTTTCTTCCACTCTTTTTATCATTTGTCCCTTGACTAACACCCACCCGAGACCCTGATCTCTGAACTTCATTAAATCTCCTGGAAGCTGGGGGAGGCAGAAGGCAGGGCTTCCCAGACACGTCCACAATGGCTCTAGTGTCTAGGGGACAGCAGGAGCTCTCGGGGAGTCTGTGATCAATTATTCACTTCTCCTGTCCCTTCCGGAATCCCAGGGGCTGCAGAGCTTTTTAACTGAAGCCCATTCATTTAGAAAACATTTACTAAGAGGCCACTGGGAGCCAGGAATCATGCCAGGGAATGGAAACATAAAGCTGAAATGATTCAGTGACAGTGGTCACTGCCCTCAAGGAACTTAGAGTCCCGAACAGCCTTTTTTCTTTTACATTTTCTTTTTTCTTTTTCTTTTTTGCCTTTTAGGGCCATATACGTGCAGCTCACGGCAACACCAGATCCTCAACCCACTGAGCAAGGCCAGGGATTGAACCTGCAACCTCATGGTTCTTAGTCGGATTCGTTAACCACCGCGCCACGACAGGAACTCCAATATCTGTGGAATTTCTATAAAATCCTTGCCGAGAATGAATTTTGAATCAATTACCTTTGACATAAGATATAAATATTTCATAAAATGTAATAATTTGAGGTAAAGATATTATTGATTCAGTCTAACGTCTTTTTCTTTTCCAGGTACTAAGTTACCCTTTATTATACTGAAGGATATCCATGGGGTCAGGCCCAATATCCAAGATGATGGTGAATATGCTGAAAGCTAATGTTCCTGAAATTAAATATGCTAAATCTTGAGTAAATTCCCTCTCTGTTGCATTTCTTGCAAACTGTTCATCTCTTATATAGACAGTAAAATTTCAAACTATGCAAAATTTCATAGGTGTGGGTGTGTATGTATACATACACACCCACACTCAGTACAAAGATACATATTAAGTAATCTGTAAAATGTATTTCTTCTTGTGAATGGCTGTCAAAAAACTTGAAATCCACTAGTTTAGCAAGAGAAACACACAACCAATCATATGTTATAATGGGTGCTTGAGAGAGGGGTTGATAGGGAGTTCCCTTCATGGCTCAGTGGAAAGAAATCTGACCAGTATCCATGAAGACGCAGGTTCGATCCCTGGCCTCACTCAGGGGGTTAAGGATCTGGTGTTGCTGTGAACTGTGGTGTAGGTCACAGACATGGCTTGGATCCTGCGTTGCTGTGGCTGTGGCGGAGGCCAGCAGCTGTAGCTCTGATTCGACCCCTAGCCTGGGAACCTCCATATGCCTCAGGTGTGGCCCTTAAAAGGAAAAAAAAAAAAAAAGAGAGAAAGAGAGAGGGGTTGCCAGAGTGCAAATTCAGGGTGGGGAAGGGGAACTGCCCAGGTGAGTCAGGAAGTGCCTCAGCAGAGCTGGGGGATGAGGAGGAGCCTGGGAGACACTGCCAGCAGAGGAAGCAGCATGTCCAAAGACTATGGCATAATAACAAGAAGTGCAAAGGGGATGTGGAAGAGGAGGGACAGCAGGAAGTGACAGCGGATGGGTGACACGCCCCAAATGGAGGCACTTAGGAGTGGCCTTTAAGAGCTCCAAAAGCTTCAAAGGGTTGAAGCCCTAGTGGGACCCCATCAGTCCAAGCCATCCTGGGAGTCTGGGAGTCCTGCTCCTTAGTGTGAGAAACAGATGGTTTACTTTGGACATAGGAAACTCTTCCAGAAGAATCCACTGCCATCTTCAGAGGGCTGAAGACAACCATTCTGGCTTGACGCTGTTAGTGAGTGTTAAGGTCTCTAAGTCATGAGATCCTATCTGGACTTCAAGAGTCAGGGTCTAAGGTCACTCCAGTTCCTACAGAAAAATTACTTCCCCAGAATCCTGATTAGACACATGGCTTAACTTTATTCATCTAGAAAGCTTTACGAAGCACCATGGGAGATATCCTCCTTGGAAGAGAAGTGGAAGGGACAAGGTTCTGGCCTTGAAGAGCTTAGGTCGTGTGTGTGTGTGTGTGTGTGTGTGTGTGTGTGTGTGTGTGTGTGTGTGTGTGTGTGTGTGTGGCGGTGTTGGGGGTATACATGGAGAAAACCAAGACATTCACAAAACGATCTGAGCGAATATCACGGAGGAGGGGTCTGGAGATGGGGAAGGAACTGACTGGTGCATGGAAAGAAGGAACTCCAGGCAGGAGAGTTCACTGGAGCAAAGATACAACGGTGGGAACATGCCTGCCACCGGCCAGAAACTCAAACAGGTACAGGAGACAAGCTTGACAGCTTAGGATGACTTTGGCTCTTGGGTCCTGGCAGGGGCTGGGCCCAGCACAGCCCACCAAGGGCTCCTCCTCTAAGCAGGGCTCCCACGGGCTCACTGCAACTCAGGCGGCTTCTGTTCTCCAGCGCAGTGAGTATGAAGCACTGGCAGCCCCTCACCATGGCGTCAGCAGTCAGTTAATGAAGCATCAGCCTGGGGACCGCCACCAGCCCCGAAATAGGCTGGACAGAAGAAAAGCAGAGAGGAAACAAAGATGCGGAATATGGGAGAGAAGGCAGGTGAGAGGCAGGGCTGGGGTGGGGAGAAGAAAAGAATAATAAGTGCGGGGCGGGGGGGCCCCCCTGCCTGACACATGTCCAGCCACACAGTGTCCTGTATTTAAAACACACTTCAAAGCCTGCCCTCTAGGAAACCGGCCCTGACTAACCATCAGAGAAGAGCCGCTGAGGACAGTCTGAACAGCTGACTTGACGGGCTGCTGCCTTGACCTTCCTCTGGTCCCCCAGAGCTCCCGCGGGCCCCCTCTGTCGTCCCTGGCAGTTGGAGACTCTGCAAGAGGAGCGGTCGGCCGACCAGACGCTGCCTCTCCTTATGTTTGGTTATAAAAGGAAGAGCTGCTGTGGTTAGGAGCCAGGAGGTACTCCTTTGATGCAGGCCACATGAAGTCATATAAATGTGGAAGTGTAAATTAAATAAAAAAGAACCCCCTCTCCCCTCTGATTTCCATTTTTACCACAGCCCCCAGCCAAGCAACCATCATATGGCATTCTCAGAGAAACAATAGGGGATCTGTTTAAACCGAGATGCCAAACGGTCATGAATTGCAGAATATATATTTTTAAACAAGTTATTTTCCCCCGTGGTAACATCTAGAGTCCAGATCTACACCCGAGGCCAGCTGGCAGCAGCATGCAGGGCCTGGCTGGCGAGCCGGGACTGCTCGTTTACCTTGCCCGCCACCGCGGGAGGGGAGGCGGGTGCCGGCAGAGCTGCATTTTTAGGGTATGTTCCAACTTCCATCCAGCCTTTCTTGGTCTGGAGCTTTGCAAGTGTTTATACTCACACCCACACGTATAAGCTGCCCTGCAGCCCTCTGCTCGGATTTTCCTTTTAAAGTGAAGCCATCTTCGTGCCCTTCTCTGGTGGTTGACCAGGTTGCAGGGAGTCCTTACCAAGACGTCATGCACACAGCAAGACACCATGAGCTGTGAGTCTGTCCAGAAAGGGACCAAACGTCCCAGCCACGCGCTACAGAGCACTTGGGGCCGCCCTTGGGAAGACAGCTTTTGTTCCCGGGGGATGGAGTGTGTGAAGACAAAGGGCCTTCACCACTTTACCAGGGTTCTGGGTAGGCACTCAGCAAAGGTCCAGGCAGTCTGCCCAAGGCCCTGAGGCCCTTCTTAGGTCAAGGTCGAGGCCACAGCTGCCTCTGCTTCCCTGGGGGTGCCGCTGCTCCTAGAGGAAGTCTGTAAGCTCAGTACCAAGGCTTTGCCTTTCCCTCCCTGAAGGCTCACTTGCCTTTTCAGAGGCTCCCCCAAGGGAGCCTCCCACACCCCCAGAGGCCCTCATATTTTTCCCTCTTTCTATTAGGCATCTTTTTCTCATTGATGTACTAACACTCAAGTTATGTGTAGAGAATGAGGAAAAAGAGACCTTGTGTGGGGCTTGGGGTTTGTTCAAAGCCTGAAGAAACTGTTTTAGAGGGTGTATGTTTTTTATTCCTTTTATGAGAGATGCATGTTTCCCCCCCTCTGTGACTTGTTTAAAAGTAAAGTTTAATATGCTGCCAGAGAAATTGCTGGTTAATAACTTAATAAGCAATGTGCTAGGAATTATGGGAGAAAAGTAGTATCCAAGAAAACTTTTATTGTACAGTTTGGGGCTTGGCGGATATATAGCTTCAGTTATTATATAAAACGCTAACAGAAGTCTCCTTTCTTTTCAGACCTCACCTCCCTAGAATTCTTTTAAAAAGGGTACATAAGTGAGGTGAATGGAAACTTCTAGAAGCTGCGTGAGAGGTCTGCATGTAGATCACAGGTGAGAACTTCCAACGGCACCGACAACAGAATTGTGCTGATGTGAGTGCAGCAACGCATGCACTTGGAAATGAGTCCTGGCAATGATCCATTGTAGTAATAAAAGTTTTATTTTCAAAAAGTATCCTTGCTTTGTAAGATTCTTAAGAGAGAAGAAAAACAGGCACCACTATTCCCATTTTTAGAAATCAACAGAGTAGCTGGCATCGCTCAGGTGACCTACCCAAGATCAGGGCAAAAACCAAGAAGGGAGTCAAGGTTTTCTAGACAAACTGTGTCTATGTGTTCCCAACACAATCGGATGAAAAGTATGACGCAACGGCGATCAAGGAGAGTATCTGGGTTTGCAGCCGCAAGCTCTGGTGTTGTGTCCTGGGGGCCAGTCTGGTGGAGAGCAAGGCTCCAAGCATAGCTGTTTCTGTGAGGGCCAACCTAGGGGCCCGTCGGCACGGCCGACTCAAGTATCTGACAATAAACACTCCCTCTATTTGCTTAGCTCTTTTGAACTCACACACCCATTGCTCACCGTGTCTTTCCCCACCCTCATCTATTTCACATTTTAGAGCTTCCAACTTTACGGATAAAAACCGAGACCCAAAGAACTTAAGGTCCACACATCACTAGTTAGTACTAAGCAGGGGCCAGAACCCAGACCTGCCACCTTTGAGTGACCCTGCCTCCCCTCGACCCCAGGGAGGTGCGTTCACACCTAGAGGCTTTTCCGTTTACCCAGTGCCTCTCCAAGTGGCCCTGCCTGTGGTCACCTGGGAACACAGGGCCTCTGGACCGGGGAGGGCCTCTTCCGGCTCAAGCAGGGAATAAGGTCCTGAGTGTGTGTGAGAAGCTACCTCCAGAGGCCTGCAGCCCAGTCCAATGGCTGAGGAAGCCTGGGCATCACTGACAGCCGAGGGGGAGGAGGGCGACGAGGCTTTGGGGGGTCTCTCTCAAAGCAGCTCCCTTGGCCCCTGGACATAAAACCTGCTCACATGCCCACAAGCCCCCCTGGGGTCAGCGTGAAGCCTAACCATGGAGGACGAAGTGCCAGGGCTGAGCCAGCTCAATGTGAGCACAAAGACGCAGGAAGCTAAGCGAGGCCTAACGCAGTGCTCCTGCCAGGTGTGCATGGTGCTTGAAACCCTGTGCTCAAGTTACTGACTTCGGTTAAAGGAGCTGCCTCTGGAAGATCATGAGTAAACGACAGTGGTACGACCCATAAGAATCAACTTCTTGACATTTAGCACTGAGTAACATGCCCGTGTGATTTCTTGGTCATAGCAACTGGCAGTCAGCCAGCTGAGAGTGGATTTCTGCGGAAAGGGGATCCAGAACCGTTCTCTTTTGACAGCAAGAAGGTCCAGGGCGTGGGTCATGTCCAAGGAGGGCAGCTCCTGAGAGAGGCCCTTGGACAGCCCAAGGGCCTGGGGTTGCAGCATATTCTAGGAGGATGATCAGGCTGCAGTGGATCCAGAGGCCAGAAAACAAATGTGCTCTCCACATCCCCAATTTAGGCCACCTTCGGAGCCAGACCCATCTGTCAAGTAGGAAGAAGTCACCTGCTCCTTGTGTCTGTTTTTCCACCTACGGGTATTGGTTTGGATGAGATCCCTGTTTGGGAAGAGGGAGTCCGGTGCTCTTCTGAGTCCCTTTTGGGGCTCCCAGGGGCTGAGAAGCCATGTGGGTGGGCTGCGAGGCCCCCAGCTCAACTTGCACTGTATTTGCCATCTCGATTACCTTGAACGTCTTGAACTTCCACTTAAGCTTCTGTTTGAAGCGAGGATTCCACTGGATTAGGTGATCTCTAAACTCCCTTTCTTGCTATAAACTTGTGGTGCTACAGTCCTCTTAGCAACACTGAGCAGATGAGAGCCACCTAGTCTGAAATGCACACAAGCGGCATCTCTATTCCTATCACTAGCTGCCCAGGCAGGCTAGAAGGGCTTCCAAGGGCCAGACACGGCCAGGGGATTGCTACTAGAGAGCTTCTGTTAACCTCCAGGAGGGGCTGGAACGTCTGTTGACCATTGAGAGAGGCTGGAAGATTTAACACCCTCCTCAGTGTATCTCATGAGCATGGAGACAGCAGCCTCCTTAGCCGTGTAAGCCTGAGCTTACTGACTTCCTCTCGACTCTTGGGATAGATTCAAATTCCTCTAGCTGACATTTAAGGCCTGCCACAACTGGTCTCTCACCAAATCTTGCACTGCTCTCCGAACACACCGTGTCTTCTGTCCCACAACACAGCACCTGCATTCCCCACAGGGTGCGGCTGCTCCAGGGTGACCTGCTCTTTTCCTGCCACTTTTGGGGTTTCCAAATCACATCCAGGGTCCAAGAGGCAGCTCAAATACCTAGCTCCCCTAGAAAGCCCTGCCTGGCTATCCCGGGCCACATTCTTCTGTGAACTCTTGTGCTTGTTGTGTGTACTACAGAATTCGAATTCTATATGAATGTCATTGTCAGCGTCACATGGCTATGTCTTGTCAACTGGACTGGCTCTTAACCAAACTCTGACAAGAGACGTCATTAAATATGCCTAAAGTGGTCCCTGCAATGCTGAGCGCGGTACTGAGGTACTGAGATTCCTTCCTTTGTACTTGGGCAATGAGACCGTCACAACTTACTTACCAACACGGGCTCTATACGAGTGTAACCTCACTCATTCTCCGATCTATGAAGATGAATCTCATCTAAACAACTACATCTCGCCTCGCCTTTAGAGACTTCTCCCTTCTCTTGGAAGACTTCCTTGGCATTCCAACTCCCACTAACTGCCTCCTGTCATCCACTTGGACCCTATTCCAGCATTTACCAAATTCTCACTTGTTTAGTTAATTAAATCCATACCTGCCTTAGTCACTAGGTTTTTGAAATGGGGACAATATCTTTCATCTCTATATGCCCCACTGTGCCTAAGACACTGCTCTGTACCATTTGCAAATATGAATTGGCTTAGATTCATTGGGAATATGGCTCAGTAAAGGTAATCATGGTGTTGATTTACCCTAAAGATGGAATATATCACATGCTAAGGATGACAATGACAACAACAACCACCACCACCATCCCTATGTTAGAGTTTTACATAATATCATAAAAATGTGTTGAGGCCATTTAAAGCCTGCATCTCTTGGGAGCCGGGCAACGACAACACCGCCCAAATCTTCCAACAGCAATATTCCAAGAAGCCAACAGCCACAAATGGAGCAAAATGGCTATTTCTGAGCCCTTTATCAAACTAATTACTACTCCTAGGTTAGGTCTGAAGATTTCTATATTTAAAAAGTAGAAAGTTGGGTGCTGAACCCTTGATGTGCAGTTGCATAAAGGAACTATTTTTATTGCTCACGGCAATATGAAGAAGCTTTGATCTCGGGCAACTTGTACAAAGGTTCAGTTTAGTATACTGATCACTTCTGACTGCTTTTACCTAACTGGTTTCCATAAGCTCAGCCTGTCAACAAGAAATGCCTCATATAGTCTCAAGTTTCATTTCTTAAACAGCTTATTCCTTTAAAAGGAATATCTAATGAAGAAACTGTTTTGCACCTTGTCCATTGCTTTGGGTTGAAATGTGCAAACTTAATGTTTCTCTCTGTTTTCAAAAAATACAAACAGGATCTCCTCTTGAGATATCATGACCTTGAACATTCCTGAGAAGTCTGAAAGGGAAGCGAACAAATGTCAACAAGCTTGGGTCTAAAATACACCAACTTCATTTCTCTCATCGTTCAAATATGCGTGAGGCTCAAAGAGACTTTGAATAGGCTGAGCTGGGGGATTAAAGAGGGGTCCTGATGGGAATCTCCCTCCCCCCCAAAAATCTGGGGTTTGAAAGAAAAGCAATTAAAAAGGGGGTAGGGGAGTACTGGGAAGCCTTTTATTTTAAAAAAAGAAAGAGGAGAGAGGAAACAAACCAAAAGCAAACCCAACCCCCAGCAATGCCTGGAAACTTGCTATGTAAGTAACCACCCCTGTTAAGACTTGCTTCCCTTAAAGTTTTGGCAGGGACCACAAATGATAGCCTTAACATGCCACATGATCATCTGAATATTTTAACAACCCATCTCGACTGGATTCATTCCAGCAGCATGGGAGTGAAACTGTGCATGGGAGTGTAGCTGTGGCAAAGGGCCGAGGCCCCTCTGAGGACTTCTGAAAGAAGGATCTCTTCCTCGGTGAGGGGACCGGTCCAGAAGGCACGAGGGATTTGGGAAGGGCCAAGGGACAGTGGGAAAGTGGAATCAGACCTAAATCCCAGGATTTCTGCCTGGGAAGTGTAGTCTCTCGTGTGAATAAATCTGGTGGTTAGAAAATAACTGCTGTCTTCAGCTGTAAAGCAAAACAGAACCCTAAGCCAGGACTTCTGCAGCTGGCCGCAGACCACCCCCCACCGGGGGGTGGGGGGCAGAACTGGCATTGCCACACAAAAGCCAGCCCTAGCTTTGTCCCCATAAGCATATTTTCCTTACACATTTAAATCCCAGGCCTTCAAGAAGCATGCCACCTCAGCTGAGTGGGGACCCATTAAGAATTAGAGAAAATGGGGGGAAGGCAGAGGAGAGTCTGGAAAAGGGGGTGGACGGGGGAGGAGATGCTAAAGTGACTTGGGAGTTTAAGGGGTAGGGAGGTGGACAAGCACAAGAGAGACAAGGGTGAGGGGGTCAGGAGACTGAGAGGGAAGCTGGACAGGGAGGGGGATGGGTCATACAGGTGATGCTTTTTGCACATGAGAACTAACTCGGGGTCAGAAATCCTGAGGTCAAGCGCAGAGAGCTAGGTCTTCAACAAACATAAGCTTCTGCCATCACCTCTTCCCCACATCGGCACTGTTTTATTCAAAAATGTACTTCCCGAAGTTCCTTTCCTAAGTCACCCTGGGACCTGTTCTTGTATTTCTGAGAGCCTGTTTTTCTCACCAGAATATCAGACTGTTATTTTTCAAAATGATAAATATTCGCCGCATGCCAACAAAGTCTGGGTCCTACCCCAGGCACCGAGGCCACTGGGATGGCTGCCCGGACAAGGGAGTGTGGACGCCCCATCGCGAGCTCTGGGGCCACGCGGTCTCTCAGTGCAGGTCATCCCAGGTGGACGGCAAAGAATTCTAGACTGACCCCATCGAGAGCCTCAGCCCCCTCCTACGGCTCCAAGCTCCAGCCACCAGCCTGAGAATGAGGGCGGAGGATGGGAATATTCAAAGAGGGGGGCTGGATGATCACAGTGGCTGATTCTCTGATCCTTGGCCCTCAAAATAGGTACTGTCTCTCAGAACCAGCCGTGCCAGAATCACCGTGGAGCTTATCAGAAAAGCAGGATCTCAGGCCCCAGCCCAGACTACTGCAGGAGTCTTGTTAAGTTACCACCATTCCAAGTCCAGATATGCCAACACTGGATAGATGGAGGCCATGTGGTCCAGCAGAAAGAGCCCGAAGAGAAGCATGGAGTTAGGCCCTCCCCAAGTGTTAGTTGTCATCAGGTGGTTGTTACAGCCTGGTGGGCTGTGTGAAAATGGGTAAATCCCTCGACCTCTGAGCTGTGTTTTCTCATAGGCACAGGGATGGGAGTGGGCCTCAATGAACTTTATGATTCTTTCCAGTTCTTAAGTTCTAGGTCTACGATTCTAGTTGGCAAGATGGTTTTGTTGCCCTCTCTACACTAAAGCAGAGGTTTTAATAAGTACTTGCTCTGTTTAATATAGTCTGGCATATAGCAGGGTTTAATAAATAATTTACTGAATGAAGTGAAACCAGTGTAGCTATTCTATTTAAGTCTCATCTCCAAAAATGAAAATATGCCATAAGCTTCCAGGTCAACCAAATGAGTATCAGATTTTTTTTTTTTTTTTTTTTTTTGGTCTGTTTTAGGGCTGCACCATGGCATATGGAGGTTTCCAGGCTCGGGGTCGAATCGCAGCTGTAGCTGCTGGCCTACACCACAGCCACAGCAACACAGGATCTGAGCCACATCTGTAACCTATACCTCAGCTCACAGCAACGCCAGATCTTTAACCCACTGAGTGAGACCAGGGATCGAACCTGCTTACTCACGGATGCTAGTCAGATTCGTTTCTATTGAGCCACGATGGGAACTTCGAGTATCTGGTTTAAATAGCACTTTTGAAAGCAATCGACATATCTTGCTAAGACAGCTTTTAAGTGACCAGGCCTAGAAGTTTGCTCAAATATGAAACTACACAATGGCCAGGTGTGTCACACTTGCACACCTGTGGAGCTGAAGTGTTAAGGGCAGCAGGCAGAAGCCGAGTCATTCTATCTTTTTTGAGTCAATCTCTGGCCTTAGAAGAAAAACACAAGTGCCCTCTAGCACGACTGCTCATCCCTTACCCGCTGCCTCAAGGAGGGAGGCACAGAACACACAAGAAAACATCAGTGGTTCTCAATCTGATGGCATTCTAGAATCTCCTGGAGAGTCATAAAACCACCAGCGACTGGGACACACCTTCAACCAAAAAATCAGATATTCTGGAGGTGGGGCCTGGTCCTGGCAGGTTTTAAAGCCCCTCCAGAGGATGCTACTATGGAGCCATCAGCATTAAGAACTGCTGCCTGGAGCAAAAACTCACTGCCAGCCTATGTGGTACTTAATAAATGCCAGTGCCAAGAGTCACAGACTCCTCCTCTTGTGGGAGCTGAGCAGGTCACCTAACGAGAGAGATGGCTGGGTGGGGACAGCAGTGACATACAGACAGCTGCACTGCCAAGAGAGGGCAGCCCATTTGCAGCTCTGGCCTGTTGTAGCTGTGTGGGAATTTGGTCCTGGTGGGGCCAGATCTTCCAGTTTGCTAAGAGAAGCTAGGAACCCTAATTTACTATGGAATTTCCCGAGTTTTAAATGCCAGCAGTGATTTTTAAATATATATATTTAAACTCTGCTCAAGTCAAACAAAACACTCCTATGGCCAATTTGATCCCAATGCATTGTTGTCCAATCCTCTGGCTGAGAATGCAGAGTATACCTAGGCCCAAGCAGCAGCCCACGGAGAGCTGAGGGGAAGATTCTTTATCAAGCCAATTTGATAAAACACTAAAGTATGGCAGCTTCCATGCCAAAATGTAGGAAGCGAAAATTGAAAAAAAAATTATACTCTTTTATCTCTTAACTCTTGCTAAGGTGAAATGCTAACTTAATTGGGTGTCTTATACACAGGGTTTGTCTCTGCAGTTGTTTTCACTGTAGAAAAGCAGATTTGGAGTTCCCATTGTGGCTCAGCAGGTTAAGGACCCGACATTGTCTCTGTGAGGATGTGGGCTGATCCCTGGCCTTGCTCAGTGGGTTAAAGATCCGGTGTTGCCACAGCTGTGGCTTGTATCTAGTGTTGTGGTAGCTGTGATGTAGGCTTGCAGCTGTTCAACCCCTGGCCCGGGAACTTCCATATGTTGCAGGTGTGGCTGTAAAAAACAATTAAAAAAGAAAGAAAAAGACAAAAGCAGATTTGCTTATATTAAGGGAGATTTGAGAAAAGTTAATGAAATAATATTTATAAATCTCCTAATACAGAGGTTGGCACACAGAAGGCATCTAAAAAGCAAAAATTTCCTTCACCTAATTTTTATTTTTATTCATTTATTTAAAAAAAATATATATATTTTGTCTTTTGTCTTTTTTTAGGGCCGCACCTGGGACATATGGAGGTTCTCAGGCTAGGGGTTGAATCGGAGCTGCAACTGCCACAGCACAGCACAGCCACAGCAACGCAGGATCCGAGCGGCGTCTGCAACCTACACCTCAGCTCACGGCAATGCCGAATCCTTAACCCACTGAGCAAGGCCAGGGATCGAACCGAAACCTCATGCCTTTGCCTAATTTTTAAAATCTTAGTTATTTAAAATTTTGGTGGAGGTCTCCTGTGCCCTGGAAGATGAACTGACACATCTCTCCTGGAAATCAATATGGCAGTATATATCAAGGCTTTTAAAATACGAAAAATCAAAATTTTTTCATATCCTTTTAAAAAATGATTATTTTTTCCATTATAGTTGCTTTATAGTGTTCTGTCAATTTTCTGCTGTACAGCAAAGTGACCCAGTCACACACACACACATTCTTTTTCTCAGATTATCCTCCATCATGTTCCATCACAAGTGACTAGATATAGTTCCCTGTGCTCTACAGCAGGGTCTCATTGCTTATCCACTCCAAATGCAATAGTTTGCACCCATTAACCCCCAAGCTCCCAGTCCATCCCTCCCCCTCGGCAACCACAAGTCTGTTCATATCCTCTTAATTCATTCTATGTCTAGAAATCACATTTAAGGCAATAACCCACAATCACACACAACCTCTCTCTCTCACACACGTACATACTAAGATTTTTACTGGAATGTTATGACATTAAAAAAATAAGAAATATGGAGTTCCCATTGTGGTGTAGCAGAAATGAATCCAACTAGGAACCACAAGGTTGCGGGTTCAATCCCTGGCCTCACTCAATGGATTAAGGATCTGGCATTGCTGTGAGCCGTGGTGTAGGTTGCAGGCACAGCTTGGATCTGACATTTCTCTGGCTGTGGTGTTGGCCAGTGGCTACAGCTCCGATTCAGTCCCTAGCCTGGGAATCTCCATATGCTGCAGGTGCAGCCCTAAAAGGACCAAAAAAAAAAGGAAATAAACCAAACGGCCAGTAATGGAACAATGGTAAGGTAACTCAATGAATGATTATTCAGGTGACAAAAATATGCTACCTTTAACAAACAGTGTTTTCAAAGATTTTTTTTTTCTTAATTCAAAAACAGGCAAAAGCAATTATCATAAAAAGCCAGGACAATAACCTCAGAGGAATGATAGAGTACCAAGAGTTTTGTTTGTTTTTTAATGGTTTGTCATTAAAATTGTTTTGTGTGGATAAAGAAGATGTGGTACATATACACAATGGAATATTACTCAGCCATTAAAAGGAAAGAAATAATGGCATTTGCAGCAACATGGATGGACCTAGAAATTATCATGCTAAGTGAAGTAAGTCAGACAATGAGACACCAACATCAAATGCTAACACTTACAGGTGGAATCTGAAAAAAGGACACAATGAGTTTCTTTGCAGAACAGATACTGACTCACAGACTTTGAAAAACTTATTGTTTCCAAAGGAGACAGGCTGGGGGTGGGGGGATGGCCTGGAGGTTTGGGATGGAAATGCTATAAAATTCAGTTGTGATGATTGTTGCACAACTAAAAAAAAATTGTTTTAGTGTGATAAAGTTTACATAATATAAAATTTACCATCTTAACTATTTTAAGTATACAGTTCAGGAGTGTAAAGCACACTCACTGTTGTAGCACCAATCTCCAGACCTCTTCCATCTTGCAAAACGAAACCTCTATTAGTTGAACACTAATTCACCTTCCCGCAGCCCCTAACTACCATTCTACTTTCTGTCTCTATGAATCTGGCAACTCTAGGAGCCTCATGTAAGTGGAACAATAGAGTATATTTATCTTTCTGTGATTGGCTTAGTTCACTTAGCATAACGTCCTCAAGGTTCAGCCATGTGGCAGTGTGTGTTAGAATTTCCTTTATTTTATTTTAGTTTATTTCCCACTTTTTCGGACCTCACTCATGGCATATGGAGGTTCCCAGGCTAGGGGTTGGAGTCAGCCTACACCACAGCCACAACAACGCTGGATCCGAGCCACGTCTTCGACCTAACACCACGGCTCACGGCAATGCCAGGTCCTCAAGTCACTGAGCAAGGCCAGGGATTGAACCTACAACCTCATGGTTCCTAGTCGGATTCGTTTCCACTGTGCCACAATGGGAACTCCAGAATTTCCTTTATTTTTAAGGCTCAATAACATTCCAGTGTCCAGAGGTGCCTTATTTTGTCCATCCACTCATCCATCAGTGGACCCTTGGATTACTTCTACCTTCCGACTACTGTGAATAATGCAACTAGAACAGGTACAAATGTCTCTTCAAGACTCTTTCAATTCATTTGAGACTATACCCAGAAGTGGAAGTGCTAGTTCATATGGTAATTCTACTTTGAATGTTTTTTGAAGAAACATCATACTATTCTCCATAGCAACGATACCATAAAGAGTTCTCAATAATAAGGACACATATTTCCATGATCCTGTTAGATGGAAAAAGTAAGCTATCACTTACATACATACAGCATAATCTCAACTACATTAAAAAAAGATAGGAAGAAAGATGAAGTAGCTATGTGTGTAAAACTGCTAACGACTTCCCCCAAATATTAGCCAATGATAGTGGATTCCACTGTATATTGGTAAAAGTAGATTTATATTCCCTTCTTTCCCTTAATTTTCTATGATAAGCATACACTACGCTGACAGTCAAGGAAAAAAAAAATGTGAAAAAAATTTAGTGGGAAATGTTCTTTTTCCCAGTCATGACATCATCTATCACATTGATTCTGAGAGTCCATTTAGTTTACCATATTTACTAAAAGGACACACACACACACACACACACACACACACACACACACACACACACAGAGTTTTTTCCTTTTGTAACCAAAGGAGACACTAGATGACCAAATTGATTTCTGAAAAATTTTAAGTCCCAAATAACAGTAATTCCAACTCTCAATCAAAGTAAATATATCTTTTCTCCTCTTACTCTTACTTGACAGGGCTTTTTAACCCAAGTCCTTATTCAGGCAGGGCCTGTGATCCAGCTGGGACAGCAGAGCTGGAACCTGTACATGGTGAGGGCAGCACACGGCCGCGAGCGGGCTGCGCCAACTTCCTCTTCTGCGGTGCCCACAGCCAGGCTCGCCAGGCCAACGGCTGACCCTATTCTCACTCAGTTTCTGGCCCAGGTCAACTTGGTGTTCCTTCAGGAGTGGTGCCTTTGCACCAGGAGAGAGACAATAAACTGGATTGAGGAGAGAGGGATGGAAGAAAAAGGGGAAGGAAGGGACTTGAAGGATTAACGAGCTGATTTCCATAAAGGTTTTGACATCTTGGAATGAAAAGCGGCCTGTAAGAGCAGAAGCCCAGTCCTCTACTTAGGCCATGTTGCCAGCTGGCCATTCATCACCAAAAATTCCCCAACAAATCCATGGCTATTGCTTAATCACCTCATATAAAGCCCTATTGATTTTGCAAAGTTAAAACACAAATATATGACAAAAGTCTTTATTTTATGTGCCTTCAATTTTAGAGTCAAAATTTTAAAAACTGAATTGGTTGTTCAATGGCTCCAATGAACTTTGTTGTTGTTGTTGTTGTTAAAAACCCTCTTTGGGGGAATAAACAAATAAATGATAACCTCACTAATATTTCTGAGCTTATTAGACTGAATAAAACACAAGCTAATGATCGAATACATTGAAGTTGGTGCTAATAAATTTAGTTGGTACTAAAATTTAAAGACCTTTTTTTTTTTTTTTTTGCAATCACATTCATGTTTCAAGCTATACTCAAAAGATACAGAAAATCGTTAGTAGGCACAAAAGAACATTTATTCCTCTTTCTTCGTAAACTGCCAGGGACATAAAGAAGCCTTTTCAGCATTGGGATTTGGAATACCTTGCACTGTAACACCTTTCAGAGGAAAAGCAGGTGAGAATGTAAGTTGTGGGGGGGCAGTCAGCTCTGAGAAAGGCCTGCTAGGACCCAGGAGGGGCTCATTTGGGCAGACAAACACCTCCTGGGCAACACTCTCAAAGGACCCCAAGGACCAGCAAGGGTGTGACAGGCTGAGATCCGTTTTATACTCTCCTGGACAGGCACTTGAAGGTTATCCTGGCAGTGACTCGGGTAATCCAGAAAAACTGACATGTGGCTTTGGGAAACACTGTGCTCTGGCCATGTGTTTTCCTCCTAAACTCTCTTCCAGGCTCGGAACACATCCTGATTAATATGGTGAAAGTGTGCTGGGGAGCAAGAGGAAGCCTGGTGTTACAGACCACCCATGAAGTGTAAAGTTCATGCTTGGATAATAAAGCGTTGACTGTACTGGAGACATAAAAGTGGCTTTCCTGGACTCTGGGCAAGGGAGGTGGAAATGCAGTGAAGCGAATTTCAGTGATTCATGCCTTTGTTTTCTAGGGCTGGGAAATCATGGAGGAAAATCAGAGAAGGGGACAGTAGGGGGGCAGGCGATGATGAAAAGACTGATTAGGAAATCGAGACAGGGACCACAAGGAAGGCCAGGCGGGCTTCTTCAGTGGAAGAGGAGGCTGCTGGCAGCTTTGCCATCCGCCTTCAGCATTGCACAACATGAAGGTCCATTCAGACGGCTGGCCTGTTATTCCAATTCCTCCTTCCCATCCAGCAAGCAGGAATTGACTTAGGAAGCCAGAAGATGATGAATTTTCAGGAGACCCATCAAAAGGCAGCAAACAAAGGGGACAGAAATTTCCTCCTTAGAGAACTTTAAGAACGGGAGATTCAGATTCTGTCTTGGGAAGCAGGGGTTTCATTAGGAAGGTTTCCAGAGAGCCCTGACTTCCTGATCCCGGGAAATAACAGCGAGGAGCATCAGGTAAACAGAGGAGAGCACAAATATGATTGCCATGCCCTGTTTGCCTGGAAAAGGCACCTTGGGAAGTTGTCTAAAGGCTACACAGAAGGCAAATGATTCTTGGCTTAGGGAAGCGGTTTATGGTCAATCAACTCCTACTCTCTAAATAAGAGATAAAACAAAAACTGAACTAAAAATGAGACGCTAATCATTTGTTTATTGGCATTTCCTATCCTAGAGAATTTTCCCACCAATATCCCTGGCCAAAGCTACAGGTGCTTAAACGTGGAGACTCGCATCCCCATTCGCTGAATTTCCCTTTCGCCTAAAGGTTTCCTTTTGGAAATTTCACTGTGTGGCCTCCGTGTATTTCCTCAGCTCTGTATTCTGCTACATGTACCTAGAATTAGAGGACATAGCAGGGGGCAGGAGGCCCCTGCAGCAACACCATCCTACCACTATCAAGATCTGAGACACAGATTTATTTATTTATTTACTTTTTTGTCTTTTTAATGGCAGCACTGAGGCATATGGAAGTTCCTGGGCCAGGGATTGAATCCAAGCCGCAGCTGTGACGTACACCGCAGCTAGGGCAAAGCCAGATCTTTTAAGCCACTGTGCTGGGCCTGGGCTTGAACTGAGCCACTGCGGTAGGATTCTTAACCCACTGCAACACAGTGCGAACTCCTCTGAGACACAGATTTTGAACACAGTGTTACAGAGAGGACTCCCTGTGTATTTGAGAGAAACTGAGAAATTCTTTTTGCTTCATCTTTCACCTGGTAAATGTTCTCCATTCCAGAAAAAAACTAACGATGGCAAGGATGAAAAAAAAAATGTACATACCTTCCTTTGCCTTGCTTCTTCATGCTACTCTGCTCCCTACCTAAAAAGAGGCAACTTCGATGTCTTTTTCTAAGGTACCCCCTCTGGGCCTGCGCCAGTCTCTTCCTGTCTGAGTTGCCATGGCACCTAATAGTTTGTACCACATGATTTAGTCAATTACTGCCTCTCCTTGGGGCAATATCTAACACAGGGCTGGGCACAGAGCAGAGATTCATAAATACCAGCTGATTGGTGGACAGATAAAAAACCATATTACATGCCCCCTAGCTCCACAGCAGTTTAGAAAAATTCTCAAGAAAATATTTTTCTTTCTTGACCACAACCCAAAGTTCAAAAAAGATAAATAGTCCAATAAGTTTAGAAAACGCATGTCAGTGACTTTTAAAACTCCCACAACTAGAAACAGCATTTCTCCAATGTATTCCTAACCCTCGATAGCTCCGAGCTCATGTGGGGTTTTAACATACCTCGTGGCCAGCCAGAGTTTGGCTTTGGTACAAACGGCGACGTCAGCCAGCTCCTGTTGAAAGTATGTATTCAGTCTGCATTTGGAGTCTGAGAAGGCTTGTAACAAATGAAAAACCTAAACCAGAAAAAGAGAAAAAGCCATATCCTGCTGTGAAAATATATTTGTCCTAAATGTTCAGTTCCTCCCTTTTAGATTGCCTCAAAATATTCCCCTCAGAGAAAACAGACACCTGCAAAATGTGGCTTTGGTCTCTTTGCAGAAAAGCATGTTGGTTTTGGAGGAAGAGCAAGTGGTGAGAAACTTTCATCTTTCATCCATACCTGTTCTCTGGGTTCCCTACGCAAGTCTGAAAAAAAGGTGACTGCTCTGTGACCAGTCATCAGATGCAAGAGCTTATTAGTTACGAACAACCTGTAAATTGATTTTATTAAAGAAAAGCAAACCCCTTTCTCTATCTCAGCAGTCTCATATGGAAAAAAACACAAAAACAAAAACCACTTTTAACAAATACTATTTTCTTTTCTTTTCCCTTTCCTTCTTTTCTCTTCTCTTCTCTTTTAGGGTTGCACCCACAGCATATGGAGGTTCCCAGGCTAGGGGTCGAATCAGAGCTACAGCTGCAACCTACACCACAGCTCAGAGCAAGGCTGGATCCTTAACCCACTGAGCAAGGCCAGGGATCAAACCTGCATCCTCATGGATGCTAGTCAGGTTCATTACCACTGAGCCACGATGGGAACTCCCTTAACGAATATTTTTAGAAGTCAAAATCTTAACTACCTAGGAAAAATCAATTGCCTGTGAGTCTAATCTGGTTTACACGTTGGGGTTCATCAGAAGAGGCTTGGCTAAAGAAGCAGGCCACAGTGATGTCTGCCTTTTCAAATGCTGACAGTGACGTTTGTAAACTATTCAGATTTTTTTAGACCTTTGCCAAGATGTCATACCCTACTCTCATACTCTGACATGAGGTTACACATTAGAGTTAAGCAGAGAAAGACAAACCCTGCTGCATCTCTCGAGCTGCATATGTTTAGAATGAAGGACACACTTCCAGCAAACTCATGGCACAGGCTGTGCACATGCATGTGTCTTGGATTCACTCAGTGACGGCATCAACAAGGCCTTTGTGAGAAGTACAAACCTGCAGCAGAGAACTGCAGTGGACAAGGGCATAAACGAGATCCTCTAACCTTAGCGAGTGTCAAGGGCAAAAACATGTCAGAGAAATCCTTCTGTCCCTTTATCTAAATCGAGGAGAGAAATTATCATGCTAAGTGAAGTCAGCCATACAACGAAACACCAACATCAAATGCTTTCACTGACCTGTGGAATCTGAAAAAAGGACAGAATGAACTTCTTTGCGGAACAGATACTGACTTTGAAAAACTTACGGTCTCCAAAGGAAACAGTTTGGGGGGGGCGGGGGGATGCGCTGGGGTTGTGGGATGGAAATCCTATAAAACTGGATTGTGATGATCATTGTACAACTATAAATGTAATAAATTCATTGATTACTCAAAAAAAAAAAAATCAAGGACAGGAGGAGGGTGGCGAAAGCAAGACAGATAAGCACCGTGAGAACTTGGAAAGTCTATTTTAATAATCTGTTTTCATCCCCATTGTATCCTTCACCGGAGCTGCAGGTGATTCTTCCTAAGCACCAAGACTTAACTACTTCTTCTCTTTCCCTCCTGTCAATGAAGGGCAACCTCTGAGAGTTAGATAGGGAAGGAAGCAATGAGAAAAAGCAAGAGGCCAAGAGGAAAGAGATCCAGAGCCATCGGACCCTAAATGGGTATGAGCTGGCAGGTTTCCCTGCATCAAAGATCTGCAATTGCCAAGAATATAAGCTAGGCACCTTTGGTTTAGAGAGTCAAAATACATTTTGACGACTTTATCGTCTGGAACTGCTTTTAAACAATTTTTTCCCTCAACAGAAGTAACTGTGCAGGAGAAGGCACACAAGTCCCCCCTGTGGGGACTGAAAATGCTTTCTCTAATAATGGGTCTGTTATTTCAGAAGCAACAGATCAAATATCACTACTTCACCACACCCCCGCAGGGACCCAAACCGCCCGTCGTGAAGTCTGGAGAAATGGGTCTGGCCGGGCCTTCTGGTCTCATGTGGTGACTGCCAGAGTGAACAAATTACCTCCCTCTGCCCGAATCCCCACCATCCTGAAAGAATTGGCAAAGGCACCGGGCCCCGCTTTACTTTTCTCTGCAGCTGCACAAAACCAACCACCAGGCCTTTTTCATGGTGTCACAGGATTGTAATTAATCAGCAGACACCAGCAAAATACATGACTCTGGAATTGACTTGTAAAGAAAGCTATGAGATTTTCAAATGCCTCTCACTTAGAGGCAATCACTTCAAAAATAACTCCTGATGGATGTTTAAACTTAGTCCTATATTTGCTCACCTTCCTTGGCAAAAACAAGACTGTTTTTGAAACGCTTGGTAGCTCTGGTTTATGAAAATCGGCCTCCAGACCCATCAATTCTGTCACCTTGGGCACAAACCAGACACAATTGTGATCCTGGTTATTCACCAGGAACAGAGAGCGACTCATTTACATGGGACGAGTGGAGGGGGCGGGACACGTAGGAGGACCTGGTGGAAATAAGCACGTAGGAGAGACAGAGCAATCCACGTGCAAGACAGGGTCAGAGAAGACAAGGAAAACAGGGGCGGGGAGGAGGGAGAAGAGAAGACAGGGTGGGGTGGGGTGGGGTGGGGTGGGGCTGGGGGGGTCCTGTAAGCAGCTGTCTGAAGCAGGCGACTATGTTTGAGATAACTTTTCCCTTTAAGATAATGAATGAAAATCCTGGAGCACATGACTACCGTCACAGGACGTTTAGAGTGCTGGGTTCAATTCTCTGAAGCAAAGAGGAGGCTATCCCTTTGCCTCAGTTTTTTCCTAAAGTCCAGAACTGAGGCCCGGCCTCTGGAATTCTGGTCCAGGGTCTGGTCCTGGACTTCCAGGCAGGTCCTGGGAAGGATGGTTTGTCTATCAGTTCTGAAAAGGGATGGCGGGGGTGAGGCAACTCCTCCTCCCTCTCCCCTTTCCTAAAGTTCTGGCCCAGAAGAACTTCCAGGCAAGCCCAGGCTCGGGACAAGGTGCAATCAGCTGATAACACAGGGCTGCACGGCACCAAACACAGAGACCCCGAAGCTGCCCGACCTGAGGATGATTGCCAACTGCACACACAGGAGAACCCCGAGAAGTTTAGCATCACTTCGCATGTCCCAAATATGCAACAGAATTGCAACCTACAGTACAAAAATATTCATTAAACTACGAAACAGCTATCATTATTAGCAGGCACTGTCCCGGGGTCTGCAGCAGAGAAGAGAGAATCCCTGCCTCTCTGCGGTCGACGCTCTCGTCGTGGATGAACAAAACACCACTCGTTTCCCTGACTCTGCCTGGTTGGGACAGCATCTCCACCACGTTGCTCCGACGCGTGACCTCACCCTCCACCACGACCGTACAGAGCGGGGATTCAACAAGCATTTGCTGACTTGATGGCAGTATCTGGTGCCTCTTCTTATATTAACTCTGCCTTTAGGACACAGGCCCCAGGGCCTGGTGAGCTATGGTAGGTGCCAACCTGGTGTTAGGAGTGGAGACAGAGCTGAAAAATGTGCGGTCCTCCCTCCAGTGGATTCCTAATCCAGTGGGGAAAACAGGGAGGCTGGTTTAGTAGTAAGAATGCAGCC
This sequence comes from Sus scrofa, assembly GCF_054392235.1. NCBI lineage: Eukaryota > Metazoa > Chordata > Mammalia > Artiodactyla > Suidae > Sus > Sus scrofa. The sequence continues at coordinate 109,284,227 of NC_139385.1, read as the reverse complement.
CTGTGGGAGGGAGTCAGGGGGTGGGGGGGTGGGCAGAGACTGGAGCCAGGCAGACCTGGGTGGAAACCCAGTTCCGAGCTGTGGGGCTTTGGGCAACTGGTTAACCTCGGCTTCCTCACAGCAAAGAGGATAATATCTATCTGCTAGGATTGTAGAAAGAGTTCAAAAACTATATATATACTTGGCACATGCTAGGCACCTGATCAAAATGTTAGTTCTCTTTCTTTTTCCATCTCCTCCCTCCCTTCCAGCCCCCATTCCAAAAATAAACAGAGATGGTTTTGCAGGAAGAGTGATAGTCATACTTGGCCTTGAAAAGAATCTTGCCAGAACTGGGGGGCGAATCTGCAAGCAGAGGAAACTGAGTTGTTAAAAAGTGTTCAATAGTGTTAAAATATCGAGATTGCCAACCAAAAAAGTGAACTACAGACCTCAGTAATAATGTGTCAATACTGGTTCATAAATTTATCAAACACACCCTTCTAATGTATGATATTAATAACAGGAGAAAACTGGAGACAGGGGGTGGGAAAGAGAGGAATGTATGGGAACTCTTTGTAGCCATGTTTTCTGCAAATCTAAAATTGTTCTTAAAAACCCATTAAGTAAGAGGAAAGTATTGGGCCTGCTCAGGGGACAGCAAATAGCTGCGTGTAACAAGAGCACAGGCAGGGTGTGTGCAGGGTGGCAGGACATGGGGAGGGAGGGGTCAGGGCAGATGGGGAAGGATCTTAGGGGTAGCATCAAGGAACACGTCCTCTGCTCCACAGACAGCAACGACCTCTCCAGAGAGAGCGCTTAGGTGATGAGATCTGCAATCTGGAAAGGAAAGGCCAGGGACAGTGCAGAGGCTGGACTAGAAGGGGCAGGATGAGCGAGACTACTGCCAGGCTAGACAAAAGCGGGTGATGCTGGAAGCCAGAGCCTGAAAACCAAGAAGAGCCCGGGGACCGAAAGTGGCTGCAGATGTCTTATTTGACCTACAAGAGTATTTTAAGATCGTCGTTTATGAACTGGAAGATTTCACATCAAAAACACCCTGATATCTAAACTCTTGAAAGATGAGAGGATCTGACACTCATGGGCCCACATGCCCTTCTGGGCCATGGTCACCTGCTAGGGCTGGCCCCTGAGATGAGATGTGCATGCTCTGGTTCACCACTGTCCCCACGACTGCCCAGTACTCACTGGCACTAAGTTGGTGTCATTTATCACAGCTCTCATGCCTTTTTTCCCCAAACTTATGGAGAATTAAAAGAAAGATGGGAGTTCCCGTCGTGGCTCAGTGGCTAATGAATCTGACTAGGAACCATGAGGTTGTGGGTTTGATCCCTGGCCTTGCTCAGTGGGTTAAGGATCCAGCGCTGCCATGAGCTGCGGTGTGGGTCGCAGACTCGGCTCAGATCCCGCGTTGCTGTGGCTCTGGTGTAGGCCGGTGGTTACAGCTCCAATTAGACCCCTAGCCTGGGAACCTCCATATGCTGCGGGTGCGGCCCTAGAAAAGACAAAAAGACAAGGAAAAAAACCCCCCAAAAAACAAAAAGGAAGATGAACTATTTAATGAATCCGAATCTCTATCAAGTTCGAAAACAGGGGATGGTTATTCGTGCTGCCCCTGCATTCGCTTACCTGCCTGACCCGGCAGAACGCTGATTTTGGGACACCCCTTCCACCCCAACCTGAATGGTGGCAGCAGTGGACATGGAGAGAAAAGGATACACTCAAGAGATGTTTTGGAGGCTGAAGAAGCAGGACTTGGCAGCTGCTTTAGGTCTGGAGCTGGGGATCAGGAACGAGACCTCACCTTGAGTAGCTGGGGATGGAGAACCAGGATTCAAGACGAGGATCACGAGAGGACACGGCAGGGTTGGGAACGAGGGAGGGCACTCTAATGAGTCTGGGCAGGAATACCCATGTGAAGCTTGCTTCGGTGAAGGCAACTGATCTTGCACACCAGGAATTCTTTTGGGAGTGAAAATGAGCTCTGCTAATAATCATGCTGGGACAGACTGAGACAGTTGGTGACCCTCCAGCTATCGCAGGCCCTTTGAAGAAAGGTTAGAGTGGACCTCAGGGGTTTCTTCAGAAAAAAATACAAGAAAACAACTGGGAGAAAGTTTTATTGACTTAAGATAGTTGTGACCCGGAGTTCCCGTCATGGCACAGTGGTTAACGAATCCGACTAGGAACCATGAGGTTGCGGGTTCGATCCCTGCCCTTGCTCAGTGGGTTGGAGATCCAGCATTGCCGTGAGCCGTGGTGTAGGTTGTAGACGCGGCTCGGATCTCGCGTTGCTGTGGCTCTGGCGTAGGCCAGTGGCTACAACTCTGATTGGACCCCTGGCCTGGGAACTCCATATGCCGCGAGAACGGTCCAATAAATGGCAAAAAAGACAAAAAGATAGTTGTGACCTGATCAGAACGACACAAAAAGCATACAAAAGCAACCGAGTGCCAACCAACGTCATCACCCATGCCTGTCACAGGCCCGGGGCTGCCTGGAGACGAGGTCAGGCCCTGCCCTGAGGAAGGGATGGTCAGGAAGCAGCTAGAGTGGGCTAAGATTTCAGGCCCTTGAGATGCAGGCCTCAAGGAAACTCCGCGAGGATCTAAAAAAAGCCTGGAGAACACATACCCTCTGCGCCGCTGCCCCCGCCCCCAACCCGGAGAGACCCAGGGGAGCCCCTGAGCATCTGTGTAAAGCATGGGGTCCATTCTGGCAGCTTTGAACCTTAAAAGAGACTCCACGGAGCAAATGTGATGCTCTGGGAATATATGCCACAGGCCTAAAAAGAGTCATGAGGCAGAGCCCTGAAAAAAATTTGCACTGCCCCCGTGAAATATGTCTGGTTTATGCTGCTGGACTAAAATAGTGACTTGTGTTAGACAAGATCAAGATGATATATGGCTGTTTGGGAATGCAACGCTGAGATGGGTTTTCCTCTCCACCAAGCATGGCTTCCAGGCAATTTTCCCCCTTATAAAATCAACAGCAGCTGAGCTCCAGAAACCAGCAGGATCCAACCACAACAGGATCAGGTGAGGCGGGCCATGAAAAAGGACAACTCCAGTGAGAAGAGAGGTGTTCACTTCAGAGGTCAGATATAAATGAGTTGCGGGTATCGTGATCATGAATAATCCTGAACTCTGAAGATCAACAAATCTCTCCCCCTTTGCAACTGTTTTTCCTTAAAAACAGCCTGCTCTCCTTCTGCAGGGTGCAGACGGGGGGCGGGGAGGTGGGGGGACACGTCTGCCCCTATCACATTCAGCCAAGGATACACTTGCTCTATCTGCTGTCCTGCCTCCAGGCCTTCTCCCCGCGCTGCCCCAACCCCCCACGGCTAAGTCCGAGCCACATTTTTCCAAGCTCAGTGTTTACACAGGATTTTATTTCGGCTGGTAAAACATCTGTATTTTTTCAGGGACTTAAATAAATGATCTATGCCGGGAATGTACAGTATAGGGTGATGTCAGGCCCCCTTTTCTTCTCGACTCACTGGGCAGAACAGGCAAACATTGTTTCAGCCTGTAGTTGGGAATGTGAATATTTATCCTGTCGACTTAATTCATACAAACAGAACGAAAGGCAGGCAGGCAGAAGTATTTTATGGCTTTAAGTCAGACTGAAAGGAGGTGGGGTGAGAAGGGGGATGGCTGAAGAAGGAATCCAAGCTTTCTAATTCACAGAAACACGTCTAATCATATAACTGCTGGGAAATGGATACAGCAAAGAAGGATTTAAAAGGCAGATTGTGTTTATATGTATGTATATATGTGTGTGGGGGGAGGGTGTGTGCGTGTGTGTGTGTGTGTGTGTGTGTGTGTGTGTGTGTTGGGAGTAGAGTTGGGAAAGTGAGAGAGGAGAGTTTTCTAACTTACATGCCATTTCTAATCATTGCCCTGTGATTGAGGATTTAATTTCCTGCTTCAGACTTAGTAATCTATCCTCAACTAGACCACAGGCTTCTGAGGAGCAGCCCTTCTGCTCCTGCCTCCCACGGCGCCCAGCTCAGTGCTTGCTGAGGGCCCGCCCCTGCCCATGTCATCCGTACAGAGAGCTCAACATCCTCTTCTTTGTTACCAGCCTTGGAGGGTCACAGGGTGGACTGGTCATTCCTGCAAGCAAGGGCCCAGTGGGCATGTGCCACCCACGGCCACCCAAGCAACCTAACTCGAGGCTGGAGGGTGGGCCAAGAAGCACTTCAAGTGGTTACTGTCCCAAACCACAACCTGTTTATCAGATGAGGACAGATCCTTAGAAAGGTGTTGGTGAATTCCCAAAAGGTGACACTTGGACATGTTGTGTTGTTCTGCCAGGAAAAGGATGCTAATTACAAACTGTAATGACTTCCACGCTGACTCTGGCTTGGGAAAGAGGCCATGAATATCTTCAAGGTCTAAAATGGACAAAAACACAAAGTCTATAGGGCCCTGGACATTCACTTTACGTCTCAAATGTATTCTCTTCTTTCGAGTAACATTTGACCTGTTCTAGTTCAGGAACAAAAAGACCTTACTTCTAGAGAATGAAAACAAGTTATTTTACACATGGCTGCAGAGAATGCTTCTTAAAGCCAAGCCCTGAGTGTATCACTTCCAAATTCAAAAGCTTTCGATGATTCACCATGTCCTAAAGTAACTGGCTGGGCACTGAACACTCGACCTATCTTTCTAAGTTTACCTCTTACTTCCTCCACTTCTGAATCCACAAGGGATGATTCCTAAGACTATTTTCGAACAGGATGTCCCTTCCATTTCTCCCTGCATCCTCTTCCAGCTCTGCCTACTGAATTTCCGTTCATACTGTAAGGCCCAGCTTAAACACCACCTCCCCCATCAAGCCTTCCTCAGCTTTCATCAACCACCCCATCCCTACCCAAAGACTTGTCTACTCTGCGCCCAACAGCTCATTTCATTTGTTCTCCTTCTCTAACTTTTAAAATTCTGTTATCATAGTTATCAATCTGTAATTGCCCTTCCCTGGAGCGCACTGAAGAAAAGAACTGTGTCTTCGCTGCCCCTGGGCCCCAAGGATATATGCCTTTGCCTGGCAGAAGGACAGACTCAGTAAATTGAGCATGTATTGAGTCAGAGTTCTACCCTGTCCCCTTGCCAGGGGTGGCAAGAGCAGAACCTATATTTGCAGCAGCAGCTGGGATGCTAAGACCACCTCTCTAAATTCTCCCTGCACAAAGGGCTGGGGGAAATACACAGTATTAACAAGAGGGTGAGCATACATCCATTTGTTTTGGATCATCTCTGGCCTGATGCTCCATATTCTACAATGCAGTTAGGAGTTCTATTGCCCAGAAGAAGTACAAAGCGTTCTGAGTTGTGGGTAAGAGCAAGGTAGGTTTGTTTATTTTTTATTTATTTGTTTATTTTTTGTCTTTTTTTTTTTTCGTCCTTTTAGAAGGGCCGCACTTGCAGCAGATGGAGGTTTCCAGGCTAGGATACTCAGTCTTAACCCAACATTCAAAGGCTTGCTTATAAAGAATTCATGATTTATAAAACATAGCTCCTTAACCCACTGAGCAAGGCCAGGGATCGAACCTGAGTCCTCATGGATATCAGTCAGGTTTGTTTCTGCTGAGCCAGGATGGGAACTCCAAGGGTGAGGTTTAAAGATACTCAGTCTTAACCCAACATTCAAAGGCTTGCTTATAAAGAATTCATGATTTATAAAACACTGATATAATAGAGTTTCTAACTATAGAGTTTCTAGCTTTACAACATAGACACATTTCTGAAAAGCTGTGCATAACATTTTTCAAATTACAAATTATTTCTTTGTAAAATGAATCCCAGTTTAAACTCTTCAGGAGAAGCTTTGATATACTTGATAATTTACCTTTTCTAATATCCAGATCCTCGAACTACTGAGTTTCCTTAAAGACAATACTGAGATCAATAAGGAACTCTTTGGTGAAGCAAAACTCATTAATGAAAAATTAAACAGGTAATCTGTTCAGTCAAGACAGTTAATTTAAAGCAATACAGAAGGGGGGGAGTTGGCAGTGGTATAAATGAAACAAAATCAGTCATGAATTAATAGTTTTTGAAGGTGAGTGATAGGTACATGGGATTCATTATATTATTTTGTCTACATTTGCGTATATTTAAAATTTTTATAATAAAAGTTTAAGAAGATTTAGAGAGGGAGAGAAGGGAAAGGGAAAAGAGGACAGCTATAGGACATAGAGATGAAATCAATATAAAAAGAATTTATGACCCAGTGCAGGAAATAAGAGATATACATAAATAACTAACATTCAAGATAGGAAACAGTAAGTGCTACAGGAGAGAACAGAAAGTCTAGAAATAAGCTCACTGGAAAGTCATAAGATGATAACAATGACATTGAAACAGCAGCGACAAGATTGATTTATTTAATAAATGGTAATAAGACAATTAATTTTGGGGAAAATAAGAGAATTGGATCTGTACCCCAAATCCTAGCCCTGAAATAAATTCAAGATATAGAAAATAATCAAATGTTGAGAAAAAGGAAACTATAAAAATGGTGGAAGAAAATAGGGAAATGTTTCATAATCTTTGGGTAAAAACAGGCTGAGAATGGAAACAAAGTCAGGAATGTAAAAAAATTTTAAAAGATGTATTTGGGGGAGTTCCCATCGTGGCGCAGTGGTTAACGAATCCGACTAGGAACCATGAGGTTGCGGGTTCGGTCCCTGCCCTTGCTCAGTGGGTTAACGATCAAGCGTTGCCGTGAGCTGTGGTGTAGGTTGCAGACGTGGCTCGGATCCCAAGTTGTTGTGGCTCTGGCGTAGGCTGGTGGCTACAGCTCTGATTCGACCCCTAGCCTGGGAACCTCCATATGCTGCGGGAGCGGCCCAAAGAAATAGCAAAAAGACAAATAAATAAATAAATTAATTAAAAAAAATAAAATAAAAAGATGTATTTGTAACATAAACTGAACATAAAAACTGAAAAATCTTGGGAAAAACTAGGAATAGTCAAAAGTACAGGTAAGCCAGGGGTAAAATATTTGCTAATTCCCCTAAGGAACAAAGCTCCTGCAAGTTAATAACAGAAATGAAAGTAACCAAATGAAATATGGCAGGAGTTACAAACTTTCTCTATTCCTAACACCCTTAGCACCTCAATAATTTTTTCATGGTGCCTCTAGGCCAAAAGAAATACCTAACAGTTCCATTTATTAAGTAGTTAGGTCCAAACAGCCTAATAAGTATTTATGCTCTAACAACTTAGGAACTGTTTGAAAAAATAATACACAAAAGTTGAAAGAAAAATACTTTCATTTCATTCTTTAATAACCACAATTACTTATTAATGGGATGTGTATGCCTGCTGGATACTTCATAACTTCCCAAGCCTTGGAACTGCTGGGCTCCACCACCCTCATTCCTGCTCCACACTGATTTTCTCACGGTACTAGCTCTTTATTACGGCAACTATCAAATACTCGGCTTTGCAAAGACATACAGCATCATCAGAAGGAATGCAGTGTGAGCTAATGCTGATAACTGTAAATGACTCCACACTAAGAGTTCACATAATATCTCACAGATGGCAAGTGTCACTGTCTTCCCCCCCCCAAATTTAAATACCCAACAGTGCTTTGGCACACTCTATGGGAATTGCAAATGTTTAGCAAAGAATATAAACAAGCAATTCACAGATGAAATACAAAGAGCCAATAAGTATATGAAGACATGTTTACTTTCATTAATGTTTAAGGGAGGGCAATTAAAACAATAAAATTTTAAATACAAAAAACCCCACTAATTTGCAGAGAATTTTTTTTAAAAAAAGAGTAAGACTCAACTATTATCTGGATAAGGAAACAGACATTCTCATGTCTCATAACAGACATTCGTTACTAGGGAGAGTAGAAATTGTTACAACCTTTTGTGAGGATAAGGAGTAGGGCCGTGTTGTTGCACACACAATATATTCTATATAAATGTTCCCCCTGTTGTTAAACAAAGCAGAAATTTGGACGGATAGTAGTCAGCAGCTATCAAAATGGACACCACGTGCTTTCTTCCATCTTGCAATACCCACTTTTGGGAATTTATCTCATAGAAAAGTTTGCAGGTATGGGCAGAGAAACAGATGCCCAAGGATGACCTTAAGCAGCTCCTACTATAATAGGAAAATTTAGAAACAACTCATACAGGACCAGTTGAAAAAATTATGGGCTATTCCTACAAGTATCGCATCATTATCTAGCCAAGCTGTACACACTTATTAAAAATGAAATTTAATTGGACTGAGGAAAATATCTCCAAGACTATAATGGTAAGTGAAAAAGCCAGATATAAAAATTATATGATTCCGTTTTTATTGATTCCAAATTATTAACAGTGGAGGTTGAAATTTTGACATTCAATACTGTATATTTCTATAATTTGGGAAGTTTTACAGTAAGAATGTATTACTTTCTTAAACTTTTTATTTTAAAATCATTGCAACTGACCCTTGAGTAATGCAGGTTTGAACTGGAAGGATCCATTTACATGTGGACACTTTTCAGTAGTAAATACTATAGAGTATCACACAGTCTGTCATTTGTTGAATCCAAGGCATGCAGAGGAAGCCTGGTCACAGAGGGCTGACTGTAAGTTATATGTGGATTAACCTCTGTGTCGTTCAAGAGTCAACCGTATAGCCTCACAATAAATTACAAAAATAGAGTTGTTATGCCTTTCACTCAGTTTCCTCCAACTGCGACATCTTATATAACTGTAGTTCCTATCTCCAAAGCAGAAACTGACACAGTCTCACTACTGTTAACTACACTACAAACCTTATTCAGTTGTTACCATATTTCATGTGTATTCATTTGTGAGTGTGTGTTGGGGTGGGGGGGCAGTTTTATCTCATGCATGGATCTGTGTGACCACCTAACCACCCCTGTAATCAAGATACAAACTGTCTTATCCCCACAAAGAAGAAACATTAGTTTTGGAAAAATAAACAAAAATAAACAAATGGGACCGAATTAAACTGAGAAGTTTTTGCACAGCAAAGGAAACCCTAAACAAAACAAAAAGACAACCCACAGAATGGAAGAAAATATTTGCAAATGAAGCGACTGACAAGGGATCAATTTCCAAAATTTATAAACACCTCCTTCAGCTCAATACCAAAAAAACAAACAAACCCATCAAAAAATGGGCAGAAGATCTAAACAGGCAATTCTCCAAAGAAGACAAACAGATGGTCCAAAAACACATGAAAAGGTGTTCAACATCATTAATTATTAGAGAAATGCAAATCGAAACTACTGTGAGGTACTACCTTTTACCTGCCAGAATGGCCATTATCAAAAAGTCTACAAACAATAATTGCTGGAGAGGGCGTTGAGAAAAGGGAACCCTTTTATATTGTTAGTGGGAATATAAACTGGTGCAACCACTGTGAAAAACAGTATGGAGATTCCTCAGAAAATTAAAAATAGAATTACCATTTGATCCAGCAACCCCACTCCTGGGCATCTATCCAGAGAAAACCATGACTTGAAACGACACATGTACTCTGTTCACTGCAGCACTATATACAATAGTCAAGACATGGAAGCAACCTGAATGGCCATCAACAGAGGAGTGGATAAAGAAGATGTGGCACATATACACAAAGGAATATCAGCCATAAAAGGAAAGAAAATAATGGCGTTTGCAGCAACATGGAAGGACCTAGAAATTATCACGCTAAGTGAAGTCAGACAGTAAGACACCAACAGTCATATGCTATCACTTATATGCGGAATCTAAAAAAAGGATATAATGAACTTCTTTGCAGAACAGATACTGCCTCATAGACTTTGAAAAACTTATGGTTTCCAAAGGAGACAGGCTGGGGGGTGGGGGAAATGGCCTGGGGGTTTGGGATGGAAATGCTATAAAATTCGGTTGTGATTATTGTTGTACAACTATAAATGTAATAAAATTCATTGATTAAAAAACAATAAAATAACAAAAAAGAAATAAAATTGAAGTGATATTCTTTTTATCATGTATTCCCTAACTCTAAACTCAGTATGAAAATTCGCATGCCAATTATTGGGACAGGTGGCTGTGTGGCATTTTTTACCAAGAGATAGAAACCAAAGAAAAGGAACTTTTCAACACATCAAAGAGGTATTATGACTTTTCCAAGGCTCCTTCCTCTTGGTCTCCTCCTTTGACTGCTCAGACCTGTGTCCAATGTGGGTGGAAGAGCCAGTCAGCAGAGAGACCCACAGAGGGTGGAGAAGGCTGGCCACTGGGGAGGTGGGGACAGGCGTGCAGGAGAGCTGTGGGAATATCTCCAGGGTCGTCTTCAGCAAACAAAGCCAAAGGAAATGCAGCGTTATTACACTACTTTGCATTTCCCAGACTTTAGAGCAGCTGTAACATGGGCCTTATAGAAAGAGTATGACCCACAGGAAAGTGTCTGGTTTTCAGCATCTGGCCTTGAGGCTGTTAATGCACCTCCCTCCCAGGTGCCCAGTGAGGGGGTCTGGGGCAAAAGGCCCCCACAAACCTGGGCCCAGGCTGGAGCCAGCCTCAGGAGTCCGTTGGCTCCTAGCACACTGTATTAACAGAGACCTCTCTTTCTGCAAAATGAAGATGGAAAAAAATTTTTTTGACTCCTTGGGTTGCAGCTTATTTCAAAGGTCATCAAAGTAAACAAAAGGAAAAGACTGTGAATCTTTATAAGTCAAAAAGTGACAACTGTTTATAAAGCCACTGTTTATATTTGCACATGGAGGAAGGAAAAATGATTCCTCTAAGCCCCCAGGAATGGAGATTTGGGTGGTTCCCCCTCCCCCAGTTTGTTTGTTCGTCTGCCATTCAACACCTCCAGCAGAGAAGTTCAGGAACATCTGTTGCATCCATTTTATGCGGAATTATTTAAAAAAAAAAAAAAAGTCTGCTGGATGGTGAGGATTCATGAAATAAACCAGGCAGTGTCTTAACAAGCAAAAGCCGCTATAGCACGTACTGTGCCTCCACCACCCTGTGAGAAGGTGCAAGGCCCCGAGTCACACAGGCAGGCCGCAGCCAAGACTCCCTGTGCCCCAGTCGTTTCCTCTGAGCACCTTTGTTTAGAGAAGGGTGATTGGGGGAGGTCTAACTGAAGCCAAGGGTCAGTGAAACCAATCTTTATGAACCTCCTCTGATCCCTGAGAGTGGTAAAAAAAAAAAACCCTCTTCGCTTATGAGTTTTCTTGGGTGAGCTGATAATGAACTCTGGACAATCATTATGGATGAGCTTCTAACTGGATTTTATATGTTATTAGACATTTTCCAAAATAATGAGACTTGCTGGCATTACAGTCATCATCTAATAGGTATCCCCCCCCAAGTTGCCATGTGCATTAATCAAGGTGTGATCTCTAGTCTGTTATAAAGATTTCATATTATTTCCACTTAATCCATTAAGGTTCAGTTCATCAACTCCCTCTGCGAAGTTCTCCCTGACAATTCTAGGTTGTGGCAATCTTTCCATCCTCTCATCCCATAGTATTTATTATCTGAACCACTCATTTGGCACCTAAGATATGTTGCCTTGATTGCTATTTATCTTTTTATGTAAACCATGTCTTTTTATCTCCTACAGAGCCTTACTGGAATGCAAAAGTTTGTTGATTTGATTTTAAATTTAAGGCAATTACCATGTGGGTTGAGATAAACAGTACTTCCAAGGCAATAGTTAACTCAATAGTGAAAGTAAACACCAAGACTGCTTGCCAGTGGGTCGCCTTACAAAGTAAAATGACCAATGAATGCACGTCCTTGAGGCTGGAACATGTTTGTGGCCTGGGCCATCAGCATGCTATTCCTAGCCCACGACCATGTCATGTCATCTCCATGAATTCATCACCCCCCACGCTCATCCTGAGGAATCTCATAATCCGCCCTCTAAATCTACAAATACTGGCACCTCTGGGAAATCATTCTCCCAGGAACTGTTAGGTTTATTTGTTGAATAAATGGCCAAACGAAACAAGGACTCTCTGCGTAACCAATCCATTTTGGCCTGTCCCTTTTCGCTGCATTGCTGGAAGGCTATGAGGCTCCAGTTGAGGAAAGTTCTAAGAAAAGCTGTTATGAATTTTTCCCCATAACGAGCCCTCCTAGTCAAATACTGGGACTGATTACCAAAAGACAACAGAACACTCTTGGTGCCCGCTAGATTCATACTGGAAACTGCGGTCCTTAGACCAGCAGTTCTAAACCCAGGGTGCTTGCACCTCCAGCAGACATCTGGCAGTGTCAAGAAATATTCTGGTGGTCATGGCTGAAAGGGGGAGCTACTGGCTTCTAGTAGGTAGAAGCCGAAGATGCTGCTATACATCTTGCGAGGCACACGACAACCCTCCATGACAAAGAGAGGCCAGCCCAGAAGATCAACAGAGCCGAGGTGGAGAAACCCTGGTCTACTGTAACAGCAGGGCTCTGCAGCCAAGACCGAGCTGGGGGTCTTAGGAAAATTATTTAACCTCTCTGAGCCTTAATTGCCTCATCTGTAAAATGAAGCTAATAATATAACACTCATGAGGGCGTAGTGACGTCTAAAAGATAACTGATGTGAAAAGAACTTTGTAACTACTCTTTAAAAAAAGCAGTCACCCTTGTAACGGATGCATGCCCCATGTGTGATTTTAATTTTGCTGGGCATTTTGAGCATCACTCAGTATTGGTGTAGAAAGGAGACTCATCTCACTCATCTTCATCCATCCGGGGTATCTGTGTTCTCCCACTTTTGTGCTATTAGGTAGTTTTCTTTGCTCCTCTGTGGGACCTGCTTATCTTATTTCTTTTGGCAGCTGCTTTCACTTGTGCACTGGACTTCTGCCTGCTTCAGTACTGTTCCTTAGCAGTGCTTCTCGTGGTGGTCTACGATAATTTCCCCAGAAACTGTTTCTGGCTAATCATCTTACGACAGCTCATAACAATGACCAAGTGTATGGCAAAGATAAATGAGTGATTCTCTTTCCGGTGCTTTAGGTGTAAGCAGAGTACTTGTTAGCGGGGTTGTCCTTTTCGTCTTAAACTAAAGTTTCTGCATGTTGTCATTTACATCTAAGGGTAAGTCGTGCCATTCAGTGCGTCAGAAGAATACTTCGGTGGCCACTGAAGATATGAGCCCTGTTAGTTATGACCCTCGGGAGGTTTATCCTTGATTCTCCTTCCAATAGGACACGCTCCAAAAACTCACGTGTTCAGAGGTACAGCTTTCCAGCTCCGTTTTCTTGCCTCGAAGAGGCAAACATTTTAAAAATAAACTAAGTAAGCACATTCTTATTTTCCTAGGTATTTCCTGAATGAGTCAAATCGGGTAACACTTTAACAATACCTTAGCTTCCGTTCAGGCCATTTCCTGGGTGAATCTGGACATTTTGCTTTCATTTTATTCAAAGGAACCAAAGCATCTTTTATGTGCATATTAGTTTCACAAAATAGATACTGGAATATTTTATACAGTGAAGTCTTACAGTCTTATAGTATAGTCTTATTTGAAAGGCGTGTTCATACGTGTGCACATATTTAAAATTCCACAGATTCATAGTTAGTCCCAATCTTCTTGAAATTAATGCTGAACTCTTAGTAGAATGAATCATGTCTTCGTAATTGGCAGAATCTTGGCTAACATGAAAAATGAGCTTACTTAGAAACTTCTTTTTATCTTCTTTTTAGGGCCATACCTGCAGCATATGGAAATTCCCAGGTTAGCAAGTTAATCAGAGCTATAGCTGCTGGCCTATGCCACGGCCACAGTCACAGCTTGGATCCAAGCTGTATCTGCGACCTACGCCGCAGCTTGTGACTACGCTGGCGTAGGTTAACTGACTGAGCAAGGCCAGGGATGGAACCCACATCCTCATGGATGCTAGTTGGAGTCTCAATCTGCTGAGCCGTAACAGGAACTCCTACTTAGAAACCTCTGAGGTGGCAGAGGAGGAAGGGGAAGTGTCTCCCCTGATCCAGAGGGATGCCTTCACCTTTGGAGATCAGTGGTCCTTTTACCACTAGAAGTACAAATGGAAAGGCAGGGCTCATCTCAGCATTCACTGTGAGGACGTGGGCAGGCTACTCATGAAGAAGGGAACCTTGGTTCAGAAGCTTGTGGACTAGAGGCATTTACTCTTAGGGGAGTAACACACAATCTCTGAGGACAGGAGAGCAGTTTTTTATCAAAGGCATTTGCTCTCCTAGTATTATTTAAACAGGCTTTTTATGTAATGGGACAGACTCAAATGTCCAGTAGAGCTACTAATGCTGACTTCTCCTATTGCAAACGTATTAGTATAAAGCACGGTTTTTCAACCTCAACACTACTGACATTTGGAGCCAGGTAATTCTTTGCCTTGGGTCTTGTCCTGTGCATTATAGGATGTTTATCAGCATCCTTGGCCTCTACCCACTGGATGCTGATGGCACACCACCAGTTACAACAACCAAAAATATCCCAGACACTGCCAAGGTCCCCTGCGGGTGAAAATGCGTCCAGTTGAGAACCAGGCACTCTAATCTACATACTGGTACCATGTGTTATATCTATTTTGGGGAAGTGATACTTAATATAGTCTAAGTCCTTAAGGAGATTTTTTTTTTTTGTCTTTTTGCCATTTCTTAAGCTGCTCCCACGGCATATGGAGATTCCCAGGCTAGGGGTCCAATCGGAGCTGTAGCCACCGGCCTACACCAGAGCCACAGCAACGTGGGATCTGAGCTGCATCTGCAACCTACACCACAGCTCACGGCAACGCCAGATCCTTAACCCACTGAGCAAGGCCAGGAATTGAACCCGCAACCTCATAGTTCCTAGTCAGATTCGTTAACCACTGAGCCATGACGGGAACTCCGAAAAAGATCTTGACTCATTCAGTAACTGTCATATTGTTGATACGTCTCTTCCAGGCAGAGTGAACAGCATATACCAAGGCCCTGGGGCAGGACAAGGCCTGGGTGTTAGAGGAAGGTTCAAGGGGTGAGGGCTGAATGAAAGGAGGAAAAAAACAGTATGAGATGAAGCAGGAGAGGCAGGTTGGTCAGATCATTTTGGTGCTTAGAAACAACTGTAAGAAGTTTGGACTTATTTTAAATGTGATGGAAAATGACTTAAGGGCTTTAAGCAGGGAATTAAGTTAATCTCATCTGTGTTTTAAAAAGGTCCCTCTACCCTTTATAAGAATAGAATGAAGAGGGCAAGAGTACAAGCAGAGAGGTGAATGTAGTTGTCCAAGCAACAGATGAGGGTGGCTTGGACAAGGCCAGTGGTATAGAGACTGTGAAGAGAGAAGCAGATGATACTGGGGGATTAGACATCAAGTTAAAGAAAAGGTAAGAATCAAAATTTGATCCCCAGGTTTCTTGAGAAACTGGGTGAATGACAGTGCCATTTATTGAGAATGAGAAGCTCAGCGGGAGGCCATGTTTGTGGTTAGATCAGGGCAGGGAATAAAGAGTTTTTATTTGCTCAGATGGGAAGGCATTGGCTCCTGGTCCAATGGGGGTGACAAGGAAAGATAATCGCTACTTCATAGGATCTTACAATTTAAGAGACAGCAAACAAGTACAATAAGGCCACATCCTCTGTGGGAGTAGGGTCTAAAGCCAGTGACTGGGGTGAACATTGTATACAGAGAAAATTACCCTGAATCACTTTCAGCACAGCCACAGACACCAAAGAGATAGCACATTTCCAACTCACAGCTCACTGTTCACTCCAGGGCACGTGTTCACTGAGAAAAAAGGCAAGACTATTTTTTTGGCCATACCTGTGGCAAATGGAAGTACCCGGGCCAGGGATCTAATCCAAGCCACAGCTGTGACCTATGCCACAGCTGCAGCAATGCCAGATCCTTTGTCCACTGTGCCGGGACAGGGATTGAACCTGCACCTCAGCAGCTACCTGAGTTGCTGCAAGACAATGCCAGATCCTTCACCTGCTGTGCCACTGCAGGAACTCCAAGGCAATACTATTTAATAGGCAAACTGTAAATACGTTTTCTCCTTTATATCTTAACTTTGCACAGATTTAGCAAGTTAAATGATTCTTCTTCTTCTTCTTCTTTTTTTTTTTTTGGCCGTTCCTGTAGCATGCAGAAGTTCCTAGGCCCTGGATCAAACTCATACCACAGCAGGAACACTGCTGAACCACTGAACCATTGTTACTGCTGAACCACTGCAGTAACAATGCTGGATCCTCAACCAGCTGTGCCACCAGGGAACTCCAAGTTAAATGAGTTCTATGCAATTCTACTAAATAAAAAGTAAAATCAATTTCACTTAAACAATGAAATGCCAATTGAGATTTATTATCTAGCAAACTATATACAAATGCATAGGGATTCAGTTGAGGAAAGATGGAAGTAAGGTGAGATAAAGGAAAGGCTCACTTTCTGAAGAATGTAGAGTTTTAATAGGAAAAAGGTCACAGATAAGGAGAGCAGGGTGGGAGTTCCTGCTGTGGCTCAGCAGTAACAAACTCGACTAGTATCCATCATGATGTGGGTTCGATCCTGGTCCTTGTTCAGTGGGTTAAGGATCCAGCATTGCTGTGGCTGTGGTGTAGGCCGGCAGCTGCAGCTCTGATTTGACCCCTAGCCTGGGAACTTCCATATGCCACAGGGGTGGCCCTAAAAAGCAAAAAAAAAAAAAAAGGGAGAGAGAAAACAGTGTAAATTTGGAATTGTGTATATTATAATTGGTAATGTACATTATAATTAACCCCCTGACCATGCAGGTGGGTAGAGAGGGGAGGTATTCACAGCCCAGAAGAGGACTACAAGTGAGAAAACAAGTTTACCTACAATACTTAATACTGCAGGAAAATGAGGCCAAGAAACAAACCATTAAGGTTCCTGCTAAAGTTCCTATCTAAAATAAGACATGAAGTTTCCCTACATTTCTATTTTAAAAAAGTACTGCAGTTTCCTCAGAAAATTAAAAAGAGAATTACCATAAGGTTTAGCAACTCCACTTCTGGGTCTGTATTTAAAAGAATTGAAAGGAGGGTCACAAAGATGTGTCTATACACTCCGTTCATAGCAACATTATTCACAACAGCCAAAAGCTGGAAGAAAACCAAGTGTCCGCGGACAGATGAACGGATAAACAAATGCGGTGGACACATACAATGGAATACCATTCAGCCATAAGGAGGAAGGACATTCTAACACATGGGTGGAGCTTAGGGAGATTATGCAAAGAAGTAAGCAGTTACAAAAACACAAATATTGTATGATTTCACTTATACGAGATATCAGGAATAGGAATCAAACCAGAAAGTAGAATGGTGGTCTCCAGGGGTTGAGAGGAAAGGGAAAAACAGGGAGTCATGGTTTAATGGGTATAAACATTCAATTTTGCAAGATGAAAAAGTTTTGGACATTGGTCAGCAACATGTGAATATACCTAACACTACTAAAGTGAAATGTGAACACTTGAAAATGGTTAAGACGGCAAATTTTCCATGCATTTTAGCACAGCTAAAAATTAAAAAAAATTTTAAGATTCTCTACATTCAAGTCATCAATAGTCACTGTTGTAATATTGTAGTCAGTATCATTTCTGACACAGGTTTTAAATGATCTGATTACAGATTTTCTCATCTGTGAAAAAGCCTTGTGGGTGAACTATACATTTACTTTAGTGTACCAACTGGTATTGTAAGCCTGCATCAATTAGATGCTCTTAGAACCTCATTTTGATTTCTTTTAATCCTTAAAACATTAGCATTAGATGCTAATTAGAAATAGCCAAGTCCATCACTAGAGGCAAGCCATAAGATGATACTAACTGTAAGGAAAGGAACAATTCTCAAGTGACATTGGGACACTGGTACTGATGAGCAGACAATAAAGACCTGTTGTTATTTTTTGTTTGTTTCTTTGTTCACTGGTTTTCCAGTCTCTCTACTACTGCAGAAGAGGAGAAAAACAACCACCATAGGCTAAATCCTTAGACAAAGTTCAATTTTTAAAAACGTTTTCCATCGCAGACTGTTTTTTAAAAGTATGACACTTACCAGAGAGGATGTGCTTGAGACTATTATGATCACTATGTCATCAAAAAGTCAGCGTAAGTAGGTGTAAGTTTGCTTAATATCATACACTTGTATGGAACACGCAACGGTTCCATACAAGAATTGCTGATGTGTTGATCACATCACTCTACTTCCCATAGATATCTACTTTCTCTTTGCTCATAGCTAAAACACTCAACATTTTCATACCTTTCATCATTTCCCATTCCACACCAATTGTTTAGCCTGTCTGAGAACTTTTTTTCATTTACCTATGCTGAAATCTGGTCAAAATTTCACAAACTCACCACCGCAACATCAAGATAGTCTTTTCCTGCTCTTCTCCATCCTCCCAGCACTCAGCCAACCCAACACTATATGTCAAGAAACCTATTAGCTCCCAGTTCTCTTACTTCCTTTTCAAGTTCAATATCTACATCAAAAACCCTGCTCCCAATTACTCTACGTCTCCATCTGTAGACCTGAAATAATATAACCAACCTCCCCTTTATTGCTCTGGATAAGGACCAAGGGTTTATGTGCACTGCTGACCTCCTTGATCCTTATAAGATGTGTCATGCACAATTATTATTGTTATCTCTGCCCTGGTTTCCCACAACTCTTACTTCATGCCCCTTGATCTTGACCACAAAACATTGTGTTACTAAACAGCTCACTCAGTCTTCTGCTTCCTCCACTACTGCCTTTGGGCAGTCTTGCCAGCTGCCCTTTAAACTTGGAAGAGTCTCCCCTTGCATCTGCCAAGCTGCTATTTCAAATGCTTCCTTCTTACTCATGTCTGCCTGACTGCTCTCCACATGAATGACCAGGAGCACCCTTCCTAGAATGGAACAGGCTTGGGGGAAAAACGACTGATGAAATGAAATCCAGAACACTTTTTGCCCATTAAATACTTGAGCTTAGAAACCTCATGATTTTCTTATTGTTTTTCATGGTCCTTTAACCTCAATGGCAAATTACCTAGTGATATATAACATCCATCGCTTTGGGGGATAGGTCTCCTCTGTTATCTCCTGGACATGCCAGAAGAATCATGCCAGAAGAATCTTATACAAAATCAATTTTATATATTGAATCCCTCTCTTCTTCTCTTAACCCAATGTTTTCCAACTTGTCTGACTGCAAGACTCACCTACGCTGCACATGAAAGATGCAGATTCTGGGGTCCTACCCCAGATCCACACAATCAAAATCTTTAAGACAGAAACATGGGAACCTGTATTTTAAACTCTTGTGTCGGGTATTTTTAGGAAACATTTGACAGCCTCTTAAATCTTCCTGTTTTTGTCAGTGTCCTAATAACCAGAGACCTGATGACATGTATTCAAATGGCCTGATTTATTTAGGGTTTAGTCACAAAGATTCTACCTATTCCATCCATGCTGATAATATGACTTAAAATTAATATTATGTGATTCTGCACTCTAATTTTTCTCTTGCAGTCACATTGCAAGATTCTGGTGATGAATTTATACTGCTTTATACTCACCTAGTGCTTAATGAGCAACGATTGAGCATTTAATGGAAACCCATTTTAAACCTTACTGAACAATCGGTAAAGGCACCACCCAACACAAAAAAACCCTTTAAAACGCCACATCTTAAAGCCTACTTGCGTAGCACTGAATCTTCCCCTCACTAACCATCAGGTGAATGAGAATGAGAATGAAAATTTAAGGATGGTCTCTTGCCCTGAAAGAAGAAGGCAACTGTTCAGTGATCTGGCCAGATTTCTCAAAACTATTGTTAGGTTTTGTCTGATTGCCTACATTCCCCATAATAGAGTCCACTTCCTTTCATCCCTCAAGGATTACTGCTCCAACCCTGTGTTCTTTCCATCGTCATGCAGGGGAGAGCGCAGATTAATGATTTGCATCTGATAGTGCGTGATAAAAATTCAAGTAACAGGCCTGCTTTTAGGCAAAGGACACGCAGAACACTTTTCAGAAACGGAGACACGTTTCATGTCGAACATTGCAAATGTTCAAGGATGCTTATTTTAAAACATACTTTCAAAGCAGGAAGACGCTTCTAGATGAAAATATAAAAGCAGGTTTCAAAGAAATAAATAAATGAATTAAATCAAAGAGAAAAGACCATAGGACCCTTTCTAAAAAGTGATTACTGCTTATACAACATCCAGAAAAATATAGCTGAGCCACAAATAGGAAGCCAATTTATTTAATAGAAGTTACTAGTGAAAACAAAAGTTTCAGTGGGGGTATACCACAGCTATGCTCCATATTACATTTTTCAAAAAGATGACTCTCCTCTCTGTTAAATAAAAAGCTTCAAATGTAAACAATGAATATCCGTAAGATGAGACATCTCTGAAACTGAGCAGATTTCTAAATCAATTCATAGACCAGGCTATTTATAAACTCTACTTCCCATCAACCTTAGCACGATGTCAACTCACAATAACAAGTTAATGTTTCCCAGTAATCTTCACTGTGCCATTATTGCCAGCAGTTGGGCCAAGGTAAACTCAACAGTAACAAAAGAGCTCACATCACAATCAAAGAATAAGATTGATGAACATTACATTTCTGCTTTGAAGTGAATGCTGAAAATCATGCCATAAACATACGCTTTTTCAGCCATTAGACTTCAATTGTACCAAGTGGTGTATACAGTGATTTGAAGGTGAGTTTAAAAATAGTCTCCCTGTTTTTAATTAACCACAAGCTTCACTCCTTGGAGAATCTTTTTAGATAGAGAACATTCTCTCCACAGCATTATAAAGTACTTAACTCCCCCAATTATCAAACATAATTCCTAAAGCTTGACCATCAATCCTAAGTAAAGTTTTTTAAAAACTGAAATACAGGGAGTTTTCTTGTGGCACAGTGGGTGAAGGATCTGGCATTGTCACTATAGCGGCTTGGGTCGCTGCTGTGGTGTGGGTTCCATCCCTGGCCCAGGAACTTCTACAAGCTGTGGGGTGTGGCCAAAAGAAAAAAAAAAAATTGAAATACAACTTTAAGTGCCAAATCTGAAGGGTAAAGCTTGATGAGTTTTTATATACGCCTAATGATAATTGTTTTTATAACTTACAGTAATATAACTCAACATGATTCCATGACATAAGATTATTTGTAAAAGATCATTTTTTTCCCTAAAAAGTACAACATTCTCTTGCACTGGTGGTTAACTGGTAGAATTCTCACCGCCCACATGGACTTAAAGATTAACAGCAGATACTGATTGTTCATGATATAACAAACAGCAGCCTTCACTTTTTCCAGGTGGAGGGATGAACCTTCAGGAGTAAATACTTTGGGTCCTTATATTAAAAAATACTTAGTACTGGAGTTCCTGTCTTGGATTAGTGGTTAAGGAATCTGACTAGGACCATGAGGTATCGGGTTCGATCCCTGGCCTTGCTCAGTGGGTTAAGGATCCGGCCGTGAGCTGTGGTGTAGGTTGCAGACGCGGCTCGGATCCTGCGTTGCTGTGGCTCTGGCATAGGCTGGCAGCTACAGCTCCGACTGGACCCCTAG
The DNA here is from genome assembly GCF_054392235.1 of Sus scrofa. Lineage (NCBI taxonomy): Eukaryota > Metazoa > Chordata > Mammalia > Artiodactyla > Suidae > Sus > Sus scrofa. The sequence continues at coordinate 109,262,695 of NC_139385.1, read as the reverse complement.
CCTGGGAACCTCCATATGCCACGGGAGCAGCCCAAGAAATGGAAAAAAAAAAAAAATCAGTATATAAAGTATAAGTATTCTTTATTTATAAAAATAAAGACAAAAAAAGAAAAACCAAAATGTGCACCTTTTGCTACAAGGGAAAAGATCATCGACACTGATTTTCAAACTCTTTGATTCTTTTGTTAACTCACCCCTGAACACATCAGCTCCTCAGGAAACAAAATGAACTAAACCTCTACAGTTTCTCCAGTTAAAACTGTTGTCATGTCTATGGACCAAATCACTTCAGTTTGTTTCCCAAACCTCTATAAATAATTTGGCCACTTATTTGCTGAGCATGTCCACTATCGTTCCCCTTTTCTGGCTAGTTAAGAAATCACGTGTCATTCTAGCAGCAATGTTTATGTGCTAATTTTCCCCATTGCTTAAATATCTACCACCCAAGTCAGTGGTGGATTTATAAAACCCAGGCCCAGGATATTCAATTCATCCTGGAGAAGACGATTGAGACAACTCATGGTAGGTGTTGGGTTTTTGTCAGCACTCAACCCAAACACATTCTCCCATCTTTTAACTGCCTGTTGTCACCTTCTCATAATATAAACATCTTCCTTTGTGATCTATGATGATGATGATGATGTGCTCAGCTAACCCAATGTGTCCGTGGCTGTGGCAAATATCTAAGAACCAGCAACATTTCCTAGATACAAAAGGAAACGTCAGATCTGAATGCAGAAGAAAAAATTTTAAACAAGTGATTTTTAAAGAACTGCTGCTCCATTTGTAAAATATGGTCAGCAACATGAACGATAGTAAAACAAACAAATAACTGTCAAGTAGCATTTCTGTTACGCCAATCCTGAATACATTTAGAAGATTCATTTGCAATGAACATTCGTGGAGGAAGGTAAATCTGTATGCGGTCTTCGTGTTAGAACTACGAAAAGCTCTAAAATGGTACAATTCAAAGAAATGACATTTCCTCTTTCATTTAGGAAAACCTCACTCTTTTTAATGAACAAAGTGAGAGCTGACAGGGCCATTAAAACTGGTGTTCTAAAGTCAGGATTTTATAACAACTCTGAGAACTTTGTACTGCAGGGTGTGAAAGTCCTGAAATCTTCACCCAATCAATACAGCTGACAAAGGGTGTTTTCTACAACATGAATTTTCTTGTTCTGCTACGCAGCATCCCTATGTCTCATGGCCATCCAAACTGTATCTCGAAGTGGCAGAAAGGAAACCTCCGATGTGATAAAGGGAGAACATTTGTCTGGTATTTAAAATCTCCATTAGGTTATTCCAGAAACATTTATTTCTAATGCTATCAATAGGAAAACAGAGAAAAAGAAGAAAATACTATCGCATGCTCTGAGTTATTAAAAAACAGCATTAACCTAGTGCATTCACTCAATAAACCTTTATCAAGGGTTTGAGGTCAAATGCTATGGGAGTGCCTAAATAATAATCATGACATGTTCACCTGGTTACTTAAAATACACTACACAGGAGTTCCCGTCGTGGCGCAGTGGTTAACGAATCCGACTAGGAACCATGAGGTTGCGGGTTCGGTCCCTGGGCTTGCTCAGTGGGTTAACGATCTGGCGTTGCCGTGAGCTGTGGTGTAGGTTGCAGACGCGGCTCGAATTCTGAGTTGCTGTGGCTCTGGCGTAGGCGGCAGCTACAGCTCCAATTCGACCCCTGGCCTGGGAACCTCCATATGCCGCGGGAGCGGCCCAAGAAATGGCAAAAAGAGAATATTAAAAAAAAAAATACACTACACAATATACAGTTTAAATTATATGGTGATTCAAAGATTAATTTCAACATTTTCAGTATCCCTATGAAAACTGTGAACTTTATAGGGCTAATAACACCCTTATATTAACTTTCACTTATACTAGGATCTGTTTCTGGTCTCTCCATTTTATCCTTTGATCTTTCTTTCTAATGTGTTAGTATCATACTTTAAAATTAATGCATAATGATTATAAACATTAATGTACATACATATTATATTTTAGGGTCTGATTATCTCAATAGATGCAGTAAAATCACCTGACAAAATTCAACATCTGTTCATGATAAACATTTTCAATACACTAGAAACAGACATACTAAAGATCTAGAAAATAAGAACATCTAAATACTGAAATTTAGTGTTATGACAAAGATAGCATTTCTGTCAGGAGTGATAAGGTGTATTTTTAATAAATGAATTTGGGATAAAAAAATCATGCAACAGCTCTCCATTAATTTACTTTCTACTTCATCTCAATAATGTTAAATAATTTTCCTAGTAGTATTTTAAACTTATAATGTACTTGTAACATCTCTACTCCTTATACAACTTTTAAAGTACGTGTTATCATCATCCTACACATGGCTAAGCTTCGCATTGGAATTCAAGTGATTTGGCAGAGGTCAAATACCTACAAAGCAGGGAGCATATATCATGCCTCCATTCCAACCTCTTTCCATATACCACCTCCTGTCCACAAAATAATGCCAGCTGTCAAAGAAACACTAAGAATGAAGCAATTAAAACGTGCGACTATTCAATATCTTATGATAAATTTAAATGGAAAGGAATAGAAAAATATATACATATTTCATATATATATATGAAAACTCACTTTGCTGTGCACCTGATACCAACACAATATTGTACATCAACGCCACTTCAAGAAAAAAAAGAAAAAAACCAGTGCAAGATTATACTTTGTGCAAACCAAGTAGGAATGAAGTAACTACAATAAGACACAGTATCTTCTCGTGCTTTTCAAGTTTTAAAACGGTAAACACTCTGGGGTTGAGGTCTTACTTCCACTCTATCATGGGAACCTGGTGCTGCAGTTACTGGATGAGATCCAAGGAGACTCTACCTTACTAGCAAATTCTTTCCAATAAAGAAGAGAGTTAAAGTGAAGGCAGAGTGAGCTTCAACATAACTTGACACTGAGAAAAATTCTGTCACTGTTTTCATTTTCTGTGCACAAGGTCGCAATGTGGGAAACTGAAAATCCGCATGCCAGAGGAACATAACGCTGGGCATTTTGACTTCCCTCTGCTGGGCAGTAAACCTCTTGAACTTCTATTTTTGGAAATTGAGGTATCCCTTTAATCCTGTTACAGAACTGCTGACGGTGGTAAGACGGCAAAGGAAAATCGGCACAGGGCCGGTACCAGTGCCACCTCCAAGAAGAGGAATAAGAGCACAAGCAAGCACAAGCATTTTGCAAGAGAATTTTGTGAACCTGGCGTCAGTATTCACAACACAACACAAAAAACACCAGCCAACTGCAACCATTTTGGACGAAAGGGGGCCCCTGAAGCCGGATCAACAGGGAGAAACTCTCAGAGGCAATATTTATAGCTTGGTTAAAGTTGTACTTGTGGAAAACAGAAGAACGCTTCTCTACGTCTGTCCTCGCCAGAGATTCTACACGTGACCGGCAGCACTTTCTTCCGCTTTATTTGGTGTGTATAAAGACACAGTTCTGAAAGGGCCGGCCTTTTTCTGTTTGGACTTTGAGGTACAAAGACACTGTTGCTATACTCCTGAAGAAAGACCCTTCTTTTTTTCAAAGACCCTTCTGACGAAGATTTTTTTTTTTCTACCAGCAGCTGAGACAATTGAGCCAACATTTATTTTTTAATGAAAATCACCTCCTCTTCAAAAATGGGCCCCACGTGGCTCATTCCTTTTTGAAGTTCTCTTTGATTCTAAAGCTGAAAACGCACAGAACGAATGTTCTTCTACCAAAATGAATTTGGCGGTAGGGATTTACTACAAGGCCCCCTGACAATGATGAAGAGCCATATTCTAAACATTCAGTCTCAGTTACTGAAGGTCACCTGTTAAATGGATGAAGCCTAATTCTATCCCACTTAGAAGCAAAACAACCAACACCTGCTTTGGGTCAACAGCAAGGGCTGTTTCCAGACCGAGCCCAAAATATCGCACTCAGATAAAGTCAGACGCCAGTAGTTACTGACATTCAGAAGAGCATTTCAGAGGCTCTGACGATCTGAATTCACACACACAGCAAGCTTACCTTTATCCATCATACTCTGTGAGAAAGAAAGTTTGTTTTTCTAAGTGAGAGGGCTTTACATGTACCAAAAAGTTGCAAAAATGGCACACAAACTGTCTGTATATTCCTCACCCAGTTCCCCCACTGGTACCATCTTCCATTACTATGGTTCATCTGTCACAACTAAGAAAGTAATTGGAACATTATGTTAACTGAAGCCCACAGCTTTCACAAGTTTTTCCTTCACGTCCTCTTTCTGCTTCACGATCCCAACCAGGAACAGTACATTTAGCTGGCCTGTCTCCCTAAGCTCCTCTGGTCTGTGACAGTTTCTCTACTTCTTCCTTGGTTTTTGAGGGACCTTAACGGTTTTGAGGAATACTGGTCAGATACTTTGTAAAAAAATTCCTCAATTTGGGTTTGTCTGATTTTTTTTTTTTTTTTTTTTTTTTTTTAGTTAGACTAGGATTATGAGTTTGGGGGAGGAAGACCACATAGGTGACATGCCATTCTCATCCTGTCATAACAAGGGTACATGTTATCACATGCTATCAACATGACTTATCACTGTTGATATTAGCCTGGATCACATAGTTTAGATGCAGTGTTTGCCAGGTTTCTCCACTGGAGTTATTCTCCTTCCTGCCCCTTCCCAGACTCTGCGGAAGCAAGTCACTGCATGTAGCCCACACTCAAGGAATGAGGGAAGGGAAGCTAAGCTTCACCTTTTTTTTGAAGGAGACGCTGGTGGAGGGGTGAGGGGTAACTACATAAATTATTTGGAATTCTTCAGTGTCTCTTCTCCCCATTTATTTATTTGTTCAATCATTAATTTATTTACATCAGTAGGGATATGTTGTGGGTTATCAGTCCACTGCAACATCCTGGAAAAGGCTTATTTGGATGAGTATTTCTTTTTCTTTTTTCTTTTTAGGGCTGTACCCACAGCATACGGAAGTTCCCAGGCTAGAGGCTGAACTGGAGCTGCAGCTGCCGGCCTGCACCACAACCACAGCTGCTCCTGTGACCTACACTACAGCTCACGGCAATGCCAGATCTTTAACTCACTGAGCGAGGATAGGGATCAAACCCGCGTCCTCAGGGATACTAGTCGGGTTCCTTACCGCTGAGCCAGGATGGGAACTGCTGGACTAGTATGTCTTAACTTTAATGAGCTTTCCAGTTTAACTGGGGATCTTGTGACGATGAAGATTCTGATTCAGCAGGTCTGGGTGGCCCTGTATGGTGCATTTCCGACCAGCCCCAGGCGATGCTGCTGCTGCTGCTGGCCTGGCTCTATACTCTGAGCAACAAGGCTCTCCAGGCTGTGCTGAACCTCTTCTGGGAACGAGTGCTCCCTCTGCTCTGTAGCAACACATTCCCCCTCTGAAAGGCCAACCAGGGAAGGCAAAATGAAATATTTTCAATGTTCAAATCTATTCACTTGAATACAAACTCCAAGGCAGACTTTTGGGTGTTGCTTTTGTTTCAGATTTGCTTTAAATGAAACTGTAGATGTTTTTATTTATTTATTTTTTGGCGGCACCCATGACATCTGGAAGTTCCCAGGCCAGGGATCAAACCCGAGCCACAGCAGCAACCCGGGCCGCTGCAGTGACAATGCCCAGTCCTTAACCTGCTGAGCCACAAGGGGACTCCAAACTGTAGCTGTTTTTAGGCCACCACCACCACACCCAGCCCAACCTCTATCATACACAGGCTACCTCTGCCTTCTCTATATGAATTTAGAAATGACTAAACCTATTGTGATCAGGGTGGTGCAATCTAAGGTTTAACTTCTGGAAGGGAAAGACAGCTGGGAATTTTGTATCTCTGTTCGCTCTGTGCTCCCCTTAGGGAGGGAGAAAGAGTACACAACCTGACCCCCTTGCTGTACAGTGGGAAAATAAAAAAAAAAAAAGAAGCAACCAAGAAGGAAAAGCCAGGACAAAGGAAAACTAACAAAGTAAATCATCTGTTGGTCCATTGTCATCCAAAGAATGGATGAAGACATCTTTGCAAAACGATATGGTCCTCCAGAGGTCCTGGTGACGAGTGGGCTGCCCAAGCAGAAGCCTTACCCCTGCTCAGAGATTACAAGTGGAAGGACACTGGTGGTGATCACCTTCAGAAATTTACCCCTTGTTTTGATTTTGATGGGCATGGGTTCCATGGCATGTCCAACTCACTATGGGGGAACATGCACTCCAGTTTCCAGCGCCTTGATTCTAAATGCATTTATACACATGTGAGTGTATATTCAATCATACACGTTAACATAAACTACTGCCCTGTGACTCCGTGCTCTAAATAAACATTTGAAAATCAAACCTGATGACTAAATTTTCTCTCAAACCAATCAATGAATACCACCTTTCAGTATAAAAAGAACAATTTGCTAACTGGAGGAGTAAATGTCTCACATACTTGAAAAAATCAATTATGAAACAGGAAACTGAAACTAAAACTGCATTTGAGAAACAACATGTTAGATACAAAAATTACTATATATCCTGTAATCCAAGAAGAAAGGAAACACATAATGTCTGTTTGCTATAAACTGACTTAAACTTACAGGTAAAACCTGTCTTACCATCTACATGAAATAAAGATACTTTTTAAAGGCTTAAATGGTGAATAAGGGGGGAAAAAATGTCAAACAGCACATTTAAGATGTTAATTATACTGGTCTCTTTGAAGCCTAACAAAGGTGATGGAATTTTCTGACACATAAACTCTTCAAAGTCACGATTTAAAAAAGACATGTTAAATCCATTTGATATAAAAAATAACTCCAATTTGAGTCCCCTTTTTGGAAATATGGTTATCAAGAAGTTAATGAAAAAAGTCCTCTTCGCGAGAAATATCACCTAAAAATTAAAAAGGCATCGCAAGTAGGAGAATGACCAAGATCCCAGTGAAAAGAGAGATCTCCCTACTCAGTATGAATATGGGTCCAATATTAAAACGTCTGACACCCGTACATACCCAACAACTGCTCCAGAATGCCAATGATTCAAGTATATAACACACATTCCCTTTATTTTTAATTTAATTTTATTTTTTTGTCTTTTTGCCTTTCTAGGGCTGCACCTGCAGTATATGGAGGTTCCCAGGCTAGGGGTCTCATCGGCGCTGTTACGGCTGGCCTACGCCAGAGCCCATTAACACCAGATCCGAGCCTCGTCTGTGACCTACACCACAGTTCTCAGCAACGCTGGATCCTTAACCCACCGAGAGAGGCCAGGGATCGAACCCGCCACCTCATGGTTCCTACCTGGCTTTGTTGCTGCTGTGCCACAATGGGAACTCCTCCCTTTATTAATTAATGAAACAGGAAGGCAACAGCCTACCTCCTTTTGGCAAAAAAAATAAAAAAATAAATAATAAAAAAATGCACATCTAGAACCTGGAGCTTGAGACTTGCTAGGAACCCCCGATAGCATATGGCAGCCAGGAGTGATCATGAAACTCATCTGCACACAGGAGGGCACAATCAATGAGGCTTTTGATAGTTTCAAAGGCACCCCTTCCTGCCCTAAACAACATCCTCCCGCTGACCATTAGAATCACTCTATTTTCTCTCATTTAATTTTCATAGCTATCCCCAGAAAATTATTTGCTTCTCCATTTTACAAAGGAAGGAATGAAGGCTACGATATCTAAGTGAGCAGTGGTGCTGGCACCTGGACCTAGACAGTCTTACTCCAGAGCCTTCCCTCTCGATACTATTACCTTAAGACAGAACTAACATTTGGGGAAGCAACACAGCTGATGCACAAGGGCAAAGATGACACCTAGGATCTAAGCTCAATGTTCAAGTATGAGATACGGGGTGGGCGGAGAGGTCCCAGGGAGCCAGGATGGCCAGCACTGCTCTAGGAGCTAGATGCATACGTGATTTTGCTGAATAAATGCACGGTTATCTGAGGGTCTAATGGAACACAAGAATAAACAAGGCAAAAAAAGGGATTTATATGGATAATTGTATGCCACCAAATTGGACAACCTAGGAGAAATGGATAAATTCCTAGAAACATGCATAAGAATCTACCAAGACTGCATCAGAAAGAAAAAGAAAATCCGACCAGATGAATAACGAATAAGGAGACTGAATAAGTAATTTAAAAAAACCCTCCCAACAAAGACAATCCTAGGAAGATGGATCCACTGGTGAATTCTACCAAACATTTAAAGAAGACTTAAGTTAATCCTTCTCAAATTTTTCCCTGAAAGTTGAAGGAGGGAACACTCTCATTCACAGTGTGTAGGCTACATTACCATAAAGCAATCAAACTGCTACTTCTTTATTGATGCATGAATCACTGCACATGCAAATAAATATAAATTTCTTTTTTACATTATCGTTTCTTCTTCTTTTTTCTTTTTTCTTTTTAGGGCCGCACTTGAGGCATATGGAGGTTCCCAGGGTAGGGGTTGAATCGGAGCTGTAGCCACCAGCCTACACCACAGCCACAGCAATGCAGGATCTGAGCCGCCTCTGCAAACTACACCACAGCTCACGGCAACGCTGGATCCTTAACCCACTGAGCGAGGCCAGGGATCGAACCTGCGTCGTCATGGTTGCTAGTCAGATTGGTTAACCACGGAGCCATGATGGGAACTCCTATTGTTTCATTTTTGATGCCGAGTGTGTAATAGGTATAACATCTACAGTGTTTTGTATAAGGCAATAACCAATGTAGGTACAGACAGAAGATTCATTTTTGAATCAGACTAGGGAAACTTAACAGTATTGATACAGTACAGTACTGTAAATATATTTTCTCATACGATTTCTTACTTATGTCGTCTCTAGCTTAATCATAAGAATACAGTATATAATTCATATCTAAAATATGTGTTACTTGACCATTCATGTTATTGGTAAGGCTTTCAGCCAACAGTAGGCTATTAGTAGTTAAGTGGGAGGGAGTCAAAAGTTATGTATTTATGGATTTTTGACTGTACTGTTCGAGTCAACTGTACAGAGAACTAGAAGAATGTCATGAACAATAATATGGTTTAAAATAGAAAGACGTTTATTGCTTATTTAAACTTTCCTTTAGGCCCAGGGGCCGAGGATGCTTTTACTTCAGACCTTTTTGGTGGCTGTCAAATTGTCTGGCTATTTTCAACCACAGTGCTTTTAAGCAGCCAACTGAGTGAGTCCTTGCTAACTGAAATATGCTGGGTGCTCTAAATAAATCCAAGGGCTATGTATGCAACAAGCACACGTGCTCTGCAATCTCAAAAGTGCTTCCCTAATAAAAATAATGAGGTTTCCCTTTTGCCTATTAGATTGGCATAGCCAAACCCAAGCAACAAATAATGCTATTTTCATGGGACAGAGGCCCACCAAATAAACTGCATCACATGATGGGAGACAGAAGCTTGCTAGTGTGTCCACAGTGTGATGTTGTGTTTTGTTGTATTTGGAAAGTCCATTCAGAATTATCTTCTGTCCTAAAAAGTATCAAAAAGGAGTTCCCGTCCTGGCTCAGCGGTAACGAACCCAACTAGCATCCATGAGGATGTGGGTTTGATCCCTGGCCTCGCTCAGTAGGTTAAGGGTCCAGCATTGCCGTGAGCTGTGGTGTAGGCTCAGATCCTACGTTGCTGTGGCTGTGATGCAGACCGACAGCTGTGGCTTCAATTCAACCCCTAGCCTGAGAACTTCCATATGCCGCACTTTTGGCCCTAAAAAGCAAAAAAAAAAGTCTAAAACAAGAAGGCTGGAACAGGATGGAAAGAGTGTCTTCTACGATGAAAAATGAACTGAGAAAAGTGTTAGATTAATCTCTCCAGGAGGATCCTGTATCTCCCTTTCACTTTATGAACTTTGCATTCCCCTCTTTGAATAGTAAAGGACTCCTTTGTCTGGGACAGTGTGACAGTGTTCCTTCCTGATTCATCAGGTTTCTGATGGGGTCTGAGGGAGGGAGTGTAATTCAAAACAAAACAGGTGCAAGGAATAACAACCTGAGAGGCAGGAACTCAACCCTTAAAAATTAGAACTGACCTCTGTTCTTAGAGTCTTCGATACGATCTACAGGAAGGTAGAGAATGCTGACTGAGCAGAGGAACCTCTTTGTGAAGCATGCTAACACATAAAGTCAAAACGGCTGAAAATCAACTTACTTTTCTCTTATGTACACACTCACATATCAATAGGGAGTCTTACACTCTTTACAGTATTATTTCAATGCCCAGCATTAATGTGTCTTAAAGCATAGCTTTCTTTAGCTCAAAATCCTTCACAGATGATTCTTCAATGTATCAGTGCTCCTCGTGTTTTTGGATCATAAACCCCGATCAGGGGTGGTGGTGAAGGGGGCAGCAGCAGCATCAAGGGATAGTAACAGCCACCAACACGCACTGAACACTTATACTCTGCTGGGGACCTGGCTGTGCATGACCTATGTATTAGCTCATTCATTTAATCCCACAAGCAACCTGGGAGGTAGTGTTATCTGCCCACCTACAGAGGAAGAAGAGGAGGCAGAGAAATCAACTCGCCCAAAATACCACCACTAGCAAACAGTAGAGCCAGGACCTACATGGAGACTCCGTCTCGCTCCAGGGCCTATGTGCTTCCTCACCACGTGCAATGCCCTCTTCGAGTACATGCTCCCAGCTCTTCTAGCCATATCTACTCAGAAATTATATATAACTCTATTAACATACTATACACATTATATATACCAGATATAAAATAGTAGTTAAAAGGATGAGAGAAAAGAAATGATGAGCCCACATGCTCTGCCACACACGGTACTGCCTTGCACACCACGCTTTGAAAGCCACGCATCCCATCTCTCCCTGATGCACTCCTGGACCCGACGGGCTAGCCTGCTCGCTTCCTCTCCAAACATCTTCTGTGTGCCCTCTTCTGTGCCCTGGCTCCCACCAAGTCCCTTGTCTCCACGACAGAAAACAAGTTTAAAAGTTTATCCCATAAGGAGTTCCTATTGTGGCTCAACGGGTTACGGATCTGGCATTGCCATGAGCTGTGCTGTAGGTCGCAGATGCCGCTTGGATCTTGCATGGCTGTGGCTGACTGTGGCTGTGGTGCAGGCCGACAGCTGCAGCTCTGACTCGACCCCTAGCCTGGGAACTTCCACATGCTGCAGGAAAAAGAAAAACAAAGTTCACTCCACAAGGCTTTCTGAGCTCTCTTCTCAGACATGCGTTCTCAGACAGCTGCCCGGCACAGGTCATGGCCGTGAGTCTCTGGGAAGTTGTTTGTGGCATGGATGGCTTGTCTGTCTCTGGCAGCTCATAAGCCTCTTGAGGACAGTAAGTATGTTATACGTTAACTTCTCTTTTTATTTATTTATTTATTGCTACTTTTTTTAGGGCCGCACCTGCAGCAAATGGAGCTTCCCAGGCTAGGGGTCTAAAGGGAGCTACAGCTGCCGGCCTCCGCCACAGCCACAGCAACGCCAGATCTGAGCTGTGTCTGCGACTACACCACAGCTCACAGCAACGCCGGACCCTTAACCCACTGAGCGAGGTCAGGGATCAAACCCGCAACCTCATGGTTCCTAGTCGGATTCGTTCCCGCTGCGCCACGATGGGAACACCTACATTAACTTTTCTTTGTGTCCTCCATAGCACCTGGCCTAGTACCATGCACTTAATAATTACTCAATGGCGTGTGCTAAATAGAAGAATAAATAAGCATGCTCCACATTTACTCCGTATCTCTAAGGCCCAGTCACAGACAGACGGTTGAGGCAAAGATCATCTTGGGGAGCAGAAGAGGTGATGTGACAGACCCGTTCCTCTCTGCCCAAGCTCTCGGGAACCACGGCGGACTGACCAGGTGCACTGTGAGCCTATGGGAAAGGACTTCACATCCGCCCCGGAGATCTGCACGTGCAGCAGGGGGACCTTTCAGAGCCTTCACGTTTCTACACAAACGGCCTCCTTCTCCAAGCTTATGGGCAGTCCTGAACAAAGAGACACATGTCACCAACATAATTTCTGGACAAAAGACGTTTACTCTTTATTTAAAAAATAAAAAAGTTTTCCTTTGTCTTTTGGTGGGATGTGTTCAAGCATCATCTTTTCAACAGTGACTAGTCTGATGCCTCATTCACAACTGTCTGCCTTCTTACCACTTCCTAATTCTCCTTATGTATTACATACTTATCATAATAAATTGAATGTATTTTCCTGTAATACCATTATTGTCTGTCTCCCTGCCCCTAGAACGTACACTCTGGGAGAGCAGTGATCTTTGAGAGCCAGGGTCTGTCTCTGTTGTTCTCTGATGTATTCCAAGCACCTAGAACAGTGCTCAACCAACAGCTCCCCCGAAGGAACAAAGAAACAGACGAGAGCACCTTGCATTTCACCCCACACCCTGAAAGCCCCCGAGCAAGTCACTCTCGCCTGAGAATGTTCTTTTCCTCTTCCAGAAAAGTCAGAGAAGGGTGGTGAACCACACAAGCTTGAATGCTTTGACTCCCAACTCCTTTTTGACTTTTTGTCCTTGCACAACTTTAGTCAGATCTCATAACCCCTCTGCCCTCGGTTTTCTCATCAGTGTGATGGGAATAACATTCAGCATCCAAAGGTACTCAGCACACACAGTGCTCCCAGATTGTTCATATACATACATATATATATACATATATATACATATATATATATATATCACCCCCCCACACACCCCTACACTCTCTCAATAACTGGCACGTACATGTGCGTGTGTAGGTATGTGTATATACGTACACATACATCTACATAATACTTACACACGTACCTTCTTTTCTAGCATTACTTCCCCTACTCTCATTCCACGTAGTAACACCACCCTGGGGCTACACCAACTGACACACCTCTGAACTCTACATACCCCTGGCTGATACTATGAGTTCACAACAGGACACTGGCGAGTGACGGTGACATTGCACGACAGTCGGTGCTCCAAACCTGGGAGGGAAGAGCTGTCCCCCACACCCAGAAAGAGCTCCCGAAGTAACACACACCAAACAAAAGCCTTTCGATGTTTAGAAGGAAGGGATTAATTCATCTTCAAAGTAGCATTTTAATTAAAAATGAGTTTTCTGGGCTTACATCCAGATAGGAATATGTTGCCAAAAGGTAAGATTTAACAAGGTCTGGTTTTTTTCCTTTGATTTCTGAAGAGCCCAGCGCCTCCCGATTCTTTTCCCATCGAGGCGTACACAGACCATCCGCTTTTTTTGGCGCTCTGGGGTAAAGAGATGCTGCAGAGGACTGTGTGGAGCCTCCAGCCCCTCGAGGTCCCACTCAGATGCCCTGAGAGCTGAAGGAATCAATAAATACTTGACACATCTACAGCCGGGCCACTGGAGAAGCTCTGCTTTAGCTCTTCTTGGACTGGGGACCTTCCTAACCACTTAGATTTTCTCCTTTCACATAAACACAAGTCCTCAGAAAGAATGAGTAAATCTGGCCACTGCTATAGTGACAAGAGTGATCATTTCTTTATGACTCATTCCAGGAAAGAAGCGCACTGACCAGCAACCCATTTATAACTTACAACATCAGCATAATTTCATGCTTTTGTTTTTGACTTTCCATTCTGCAATTATATTTTCTGTGTAGAAAATAAACAACGGAGATAGGCCAAGCTTAGGTCGCCAAATGGAACCCGTCAGGGAATGTTCCATTTCTGGACGGCTTGAGCAAATTGCTACTCTACGTTTCACAATTTTGTACTTTTAAGAAATAAGAAAAAGATATTAAAATTCTTTAAGCATCAGGTGCTGTCTTATACGGTCCCATTTTTAAAAGATGGAATTGATCATTCTTTTAAATTATACTTAATCATAAGTTTTGGTGCAATAATATGAGTAAAAAATATTTTTTTTTCTAAAAACATTCACTTCCTTACTTAGAAAACTCGAACAGAATTTATACTTATTAAGGCTAGTTCCATCATTCATTTTCTACTCGTTTCCACTGCTTCTCTCTGTAGCAGAGAGTGAAGGGTGGTTTGTCTTAGCCTTATTTCTTGAACAGACAACAAGCTGGCCAAACGGGCCTAGTGTTACTTCTTTCTTGGTTTTCTGCTTTTCTTTTCCACAAAGGATGATACCAAGATCCACCTCGATTCTTATCCTCATGCTGCCCTCTCGGCCCAGCACTTCTATACCTATGCCCATAAAGACCCTAACACTGAGTATATTAGGATGTTACAGACTAAAGCAGAAATGGCCTTAGTTTCAGGCTCCCTCTATGATGGGTGCCTTCATCTTTGGCCATGTCTTCTGTCACTCATATGCTCCCTGGTCCCCAAGGATTCAGCTGGCTCACTGGGCTTCTAACCCATGGCTCCCCACACTAGGAGGGAAGAGTCTTAAAGGCAAACTCATGTTTTCACTAAGCCTAGAACAGGGTATGTATTCCATAGTTTGAACTGAATCCAGTCTTGATCACTTTTTCATGGTCCCATCTGCTCCCAGGCCTACGAGCTACACTTAGGTTGCCCATGTTTGAGGGGTTTGGTCACAGCCTTAAGGATAACAGAAGGTGCGGCAACTGGATCTTGGCTATGACCTTCCAAGGGAGGATTCCGTATTTCCAGGTTAGGAGTATTAAATGGGATACCAAAGAGAAATGATGAGAAAGAGGCGAGCGGAGGAAGGGGAGGTATAGTGAGCACTTTTAAAGGTCTTTCACCAGCTTTGGCTTCTCAGGGTTTCACTGGCTTCCTCTGTTTCTCTTTACAATATGGATGGACTTCGTTGTTTCCAGTGGTGCATTAACATATCAAATCACATTTAAGAAGACCAATTGAGTGACAGAGGATTAAAAACAGCAAAGATGGATTCCTGATTTGGTTTCCTTAGGGATAAAAAGTCATTATTCATATCAACTATCAGAGAGGCAGAAAGTTCTAAAGAGAAAAGGAGCGTAGGTTTTAGAGTTTAATGTCTTCTCTCTACCCTTGACTACATCTGTGACTTTACCCCCAGGTCACTCCTCCAGGTACACTTCAATTTCCTCATTAGAAACAGAGGCAGAGACTGGGGGTTGGGTGTGTATGTGTGTGCGTGTGAACTCCTACCTTGTGAGTTACTGGAAGGATTAATGAAATCATGTTTGCAATTCCCAGGGAATACAAGTGGTGCTCAAGGACTTCCCATCATGGTTCGGTGGTTAACAAACCCAACTAGTATCCCTGAGGACACAGGTTCTATCCCTGGCCTCAATCAGTGGGTTAAAGCTTCCAGAGTTGCTGTGAGCTGTGGCTGCAGGTCGCAGACTCAGCTTGGATCTGGCGTTGCTGTGGCTGTGGTGTAGGCTGGCAGCTGCAGCTCCAATTTGACCCCTAGCCTGGGAACCTCCATATGCTGCAGGTGCGGCCCTAAAAAGACAATAAGAAAACAAACAACCAACCAATAGGTGCTTAAAATTTCAATTTTCCTTCTCTTATGGCAAACTTTCCAAGTGCGTGGGCCTAGGCTGTCTGAAGCTGATCCCTGGTTGATAAGTCATGTCAACCTACAGAGACAGCACCACTGCTCAGCTCCACAGCCAGAAAAGTGGAATCTTCTCGACCCAGATTTCTGTAAGTACAGAAATCAAGACTCCAAATTTGGGGGCGGGGAGTGGATAAAACAGTAAAGTGTTTGACAGATTCCGCTGGTGAAAATGGAGAAAATTTAATACCAGCCAAGGGATATGTAGAACTGTGGCAATTGTTTGGATTAACTGAAGAAAATAGAGTATTTTTTTACCTAGAACATACAGATAAATGCAAAAGTGGTTTTTCTGCTTTAATAGAAACTAAATGTCCTCAACTGCCCCCTTCACCTTACCCGTATAAAAAAAACTTAATTTAAGAAAGGGCAGGGATCACTTTTTATTTTTATGTTTTTTGTCTTTTTAGGGCCGCACCTGCAGCATCTGGAGGTTCCCAGGCTAGGGGTCTAATAGGACCTATGGGAGAGCCATAGCAACGAGGGATCCGAGCTGCATCTTGGACCTACACTACAGCTCACGGCAACACCAGATCCTTAACACACTAAGCAAGGCCAAGGATCGAACCCAAAACCTCATGGTTCCTAGCTGGATTTGTTTCCACTGAGCCACGACGGGAACTCCAGGGATCACCTGTTATATGTCGAGACCATCAGGAAAATCACCAAAATGGACAGGAAATACAAAACTCAAATTTCAAACTTTTACGTCAAAAGGTATATATTTCCTTAGAAACATGAAAAGGGGAGTTAAGTAACTAAGAATTAGATTAAGCCTCTCCTTGTGACTGTTGACCAAACTCTTCCTCAGTGCAAGAGAAGGTTTTCAACTCTAACATGATTTCTTGGGAGTGATAAGTAACCTAGTAACAATGTTAAGTCCCCAACATGAAGAATTTTGGCAATAAAAACAGACCTTTAATTCTACTTAAAAGACAGGGTAGCCCTGCCAGTGTTGTTCCCAAATGAGGTAATGTCCATGGCTCTTATCTAGCCTTTATTGAGATTTAATGTCATTTACCACTGGCTCTTGTGAACCTGCAGCATAATCTCACCTTTTCTGGTGTGCATTATTTCCATCCATTTCAGCATGGCAATTATGAGCCTCTGGTTTTTAAAAATGATTAAGAAACAAATCCCACATGTTCTTTTCCTTTTTCGCACGTCCTACAATTTGAATCTTTCTTCCATAGTCCCCTGAAAATTCAGAGATCAGCATATTTCTCGTTTTCAAGGTATACTACAGAAATACTCGGGGGTTTGATATATGTACATAAACATTTTTCAAAGAAGTCAAAATGTATAATTCAAGAAAATGTTCTGTGAAAGAATTTGTTTTCTGATTGCAAAATGATTTCCTGCTTTTGAAAAAAATAACAACTTTCTATTGACTTAGCTGGCTCTGAAAGTCCCATGGAGATTTCTATTCCTTTCAATCCCTAACATCTCTTTTCCAGGTGCAGGGCTTTTGCTGATTTCAAAGGTAGCTTTATGTGGAGAAGGAATCAATAAGCTGGAGAAGGGAAAAAGCAAAGAGCCTCCCACCTTAACCCCTTAAGCCGCCCCCACAAAGAGCAACAGGGTGAAACAGAACTATTGCAACACAGATGAGACACCTGGACAGACATGACAAAACGATTTTCACAAGCCTTTGACTGCCTCTTTTCAGCCAGGGTATAAGCCAATCCTGGTAAAGACGGGAATCTATCTGATAAAACACCCAACAGCTGACACCCATATACTTGTTTTTTTGTTTTTTTTGTTTTTGTTTTTTTCATTTCTCCAACGCTCAGGAACAAGAGTCACAACTACCTTAGAGTTATAGGGTTTTTAACCTTCCCGCAGTGTTTCACGTATTATGTAGCTGAAAAAAGTGACCTTGAGACTATCAAAGACAGCCCAGACACAGAGCAAAAGACCATATTTTGTTGATTGGCAGAATGGCGAAACACAGGCCAGACCTTTTTTGAGTAGTGTGTATGGGGACCGAGGCTGGGGGCCCATTTGTGCAACTGGTGGGAGAGCCAAAGAAACAATCCCAACCTCACCACTTCTAAGTTTCGCCAAGAGTGGATCTTCAGTCAAAAAAAAAAAAAAAAAAGTGAGGCTGATGCCCCCTGACAAGCTGGCTTCCTTTTAACTCAGCTGAATCCTCTATGACTCTCTGAAGAGCCTGTTCTGCACCACTTATTATTGTAGGTCCTTTCCCTTCAAAGGAACAGCAGAGTCTAACAGAAGTCTACGGGCATCAGGGTCGCAGGTTCATAAGCAACCCCAGCCCCTCTCTTCATCACAGGGATGTTGTAAGGACTAAGGGAGATGAGTGCTCTAGAGTGTGCACTGAAGAAGCCACCAATGACACATCACATGTGTAACACAGACCATAGCATCTGGTCCAGGAGCCTTGGGGGTTGCACAATATTTTCAGGAGATCTTCAAGATTAATCTATTTTCAAAATGACACTGAGACTTTGCTTTCCTCCTTTGTTCTCCTTCTCTCACAAGTGCACAGCGGAGTTTGCCAGAGGCTCCAAGGTGTGTGATGATGTCACCTCTCTCATGACTAATGGAATGTGTGCTGTTGAGTTCTTGTGTTTTATTTTCTGTTTTAGTTTCTGGTTAAATATTGACAGACAAAAGCTCCTTGGGATCCTCAAAAACTTTGAAGAGGATAAAAAGGTTCTGAGACCAGTTTGAGACCTGCCGCTCTAGAACTTCAGGCCCACCCACCCCTGCAGTTCCCAGATGGGCTGACTTCTCACCCAGCCCAAGTCTTTCTATATGCTCTTACCTCTGCATACAGAAGAGAAGAATTCTTTCTCTCTTGTCCCTCGGCTACCTTCTGCTCTCTGCTTAGCTGTCACTTCCTCTGGGAAGCTTTCCCTGACTTCCCCAAGACCAGTCATGTGGCCCTGCTCTGTGCTCACCTAGCATGGAGCACACTACTTTGTCATTTCTCTTCTTCATTGCTTTTTTTTTTTTTTGTCCCCAATTCCTTTAATGCAAGACCTGACTTGGTCACTATTTTGACTGTGACACAGTAGTATAGAGAAGCCATTCAACAAACACTTGTTGAATATATAATAAAACAACCAAGGAAGGAAGGCAAGAAAGTAAGTCTATCTTGCATTCTCACCTGGTGGAATTAGTTACTAAAAATATCAGTTTTCACTACAGTACAGACTTATTAAAATTACAATAACAATAATGACTATCTGTATATCTTACTATGTACCAGGTACTATTCTAAGCAATTTATATGCATTAATTCATTTAATCTTCCCCCAAACCTTCAGAGGTATGCACTACTATTATCTATGGTTCAAAAATGACACAAATGTAGAGGCAGTGAGTGATGGATTTGAGACTAGTCTGGATCCACAGTTTCACATGCCCCTAATCACCCTACCCACTGCCTCCTACATCAGCAGAGTGTATCTCAACTTGGAGCATAATATTTGCATCTTAAGGCCATCTTTCAAATCTGCTCACAAATCATAAATATGACCTGATTTTTGCTTTTTTTCGGTTATGCCTGCAGTGTGCAAAAGTACCCAGGCCATGGATTGAACTCCAGCCACAGCAGCATCCATAGCTGCAGTAGTGACAACACTGGATCCTTAACCACTAGGTCACTAGAGAACTCCATGACCTCATATTTAAATCCTAAGCCAGCCCCACTGTGAGTGACCGCAGAAGCCAAGGGAACAGCAGACCTTCTTACTAATACCTCCTGTCCCCATGTTTACAGCTAGGGTTTAAAAAAGACAGTTTGTCTATGAGGATGTGGGTTTGATCCCTGGCCTTGCTCAGTGGGTAAGGATCTGGTGTTGCCACAAGCTTCGGCGCAGGTCGCAGATGAAGCTTGGATCCAGTGTTGCTGTGGCTGTGGCACAGGCCAGCAGCTGCAGCTCTGATTCACCCTCTAGCCTGGGAACCTCCATATACAGGTGAGGCCATAAAAAGAAACAAAATAAAAAGGATTGTTTCAATAAGAAGCTTATTTCTTAATCATCTGCTGTAACATTTCTAGGAGGAATGCTAAGTTAAAAGCAATAAATAAATTTGTGTGTTTATTCAAAAGAAAAGTCTCCTCTGTAGCACAGAGAAAACAGGAAAATAGGGTTTGGTAATTCATGTACTGCAGTGTCATGCTGCAGGGCAAACCCTCCCTGATGTGTATCAAGGAACACTCACAACTTCACCCTGAACAGGGAGTGGCCCAGAATGTTCTGCAGGCATCCTCGATGAAAAAGACTTCATCTGGTTTAGAGAGGAAGACCAAGTGGAAAAGCATGTTGTAGAAAGCTTAGGTTGCAATATAAAAGACGATCTGCTACTGCATTGCAAATAATGAAAAAAGCACACCCAAGAAATACTTGTTCTTTCAACAAGAGAAAAAAGTTCTATGGATAAAGTTAAAAGCATATCAAATCTGCACCTGCTAACTGTACCAAAGTTCATTAGTGTTTGACAGAAGTCACAAAAAGTGACTTTCCTTACCTGGAGAAGTGTCCCATGAATATGGTTTTGCCGGAAACATTGGTCAGTGCAGTCAGGGAGTTTGGCCAACAGACTTCGGATGGTAGCAGGGATTTCGTCCATCATAACAAATGGGACCAAGGCACGAGCTGCCATTTCACGGGAGCGGTAAACAGGTGAACAACCACATCTGGGAAGATATAAAAACACAAGGCCATTCAACACTCACTTCCACATCCGCACCTTTGCACGTGTTGAGGTTCTGTCTCAGTCTGCCTGAAATACCCAAGGGCAGGGTGAGGGGAGGAGTTGCTCCCCATTCCAAATGATGTTTTTTCATACTTTCCTTACTCCAAATGACTTTTAAAATGTCAATTCTACAGGTGACTTTGCTTTGCTCATAAACACCATTGATAATCTATGATTCTATCTCAGGGAAAAATACAGATAGGATTTGGGAATAAGATAGCTAGCTAGCTGCTCCTTAACAATCAAACAGCTATTTTCTAGGCTCTCATAATGAAAAAATGTGCTATGATAAGTGTCATGAGAAATAAGATTGTCACTGTTGTCTCTGAGGAGCCTATACTCTGGTTGACAAGATGAGAAGTACATTTGAAAAGCCAACTAAGGAGTTCCCGTGGTGGTGCTGCAGAGATGAATCTAACTAGGAACCATGAGGTTGAGGGTTCAGTCCCTGGCCTTGCTCAGTGGTTTGAGGATCCAGCGTTGCCGTGAGCTGTGGATCTGGCATTGCTGTGGATCTGGTGTAGGCCAGGGGCGACAGCTCTCATTAGACCCCTAGCCTGGGAACCTCCACATGCCATGGGTGCAGCCCTAAAAACGACAAAAGACAAAAGAAAAAGAAAAAAGAAAAAAAGAAAAGCCAACTAAAAATGACAGGCAAATGATCTTACTGTGATGGCTACAGAAGGATGAAACGGTGGGTGATCATGTTGAGAAGGATGGAACTCAGGAAAGCGAGTGTGATTCAAGGAAGCCACGAGAGGCCAGGCAGCTATTTCAAGCAGGGACAGTTGCGTACAGCAGCGTCGGAAATGCTCGAGGTAAACGTGTCTGATTTCAGCAGAGGCTCATGAATAACAGTGGACCTTAAGGCTGAGAAGTCAGGCCAGACTGGGGCATGCCACCAACGGTAGAGTACTCGCTCTGAACTTACTGCCAGGAGAATAAGACGTGGGCCCTCAAGTTACCAAATCCTTGCCTCTGGGGCTGACTCACAGCCAAAGAGCTTGATGAGAAGCCAGTTCTTAAGTAAGTGAAAGTCACAGAGAAGTGGTATTTTGAGATTCGACAAAGGTCATTGGAAAGGCAGGTCACCTAGGGCCTCTTGCCTTTTTTGTAAACACTCAGAACCTGAGAGTCCACAACCATTTTTGTTGAAAGTGGGCACTTGAGAGCTTTCACAGGTGGAGTTTTATTTGAAAGGAAAGCCCGATATGCTAAGTCCCAGCTTAAATAAGTTCTTGACTAGAACTCCCAAGACTTCACCATCTTTCATCCCATTACAAAAAGGAACTTGGGAGTTCTCGCTGCGGCACAGCAGAAACGGAATCCGATGTGTATCCAGGATGATGCAGGCTCGATCCCTGCCCGCACTCAGTGGGTGGGGGAATCTGGTATTGCTGTTGCCATAAGCTGTGGTGTAAGTTGCAGAAGCGGTTTAGATCCTGTGTTGCTATGGCTGTGGCGTAGGCCAGCGGCGACAGCTCCGATTCAACCCCTAGCCTGGGAACCTCCATATGCCACGGGTGTGGCTCAAAAATCAAAACAAAACAAAAAAAAGTTATTCAAGGGAGTTCCCGTCGTGGCGCAGTGGTTATCGAATCCGACTAGGAACCACGAGGTTTGGGGTTCGATCCCTGGCCTTGCTCAGTGGGTTAAGGATCCGGCGTTGCCGTGAGCTGTGGTGTAGGTTGCAGATGCAGCTCGGATCCCTCGTTGCTGTGGCTCTGGCATAGGCCGGTGGCTACAGCTCCGATTCAACCCCTAGCCTGGGAACCTCCATGTGCCGCGGGAGCGGCCCAAGAAATGGCAAAAAGACAAAAAAGACAAAAAAAAAAAAAAAAAAAAAAAACAACTCACTCAACTTATACAAGTGCCTTAGATGCCAAGACAAGAATGGGGAGGCTCAGAAGGTAGCAGACTCCGTGGGGGAAAGAGATGGCCTCTTGTTTTTTCCAAAGTTAATCAGTCGTCCAAGAAAAAAACTACCAGTAAGATCTGAGCCATTAGGTGCATTTTGGCTTAGCATGTGGAGAGACAAAGCCCTAAGACCGAGTTGTTTCTAACACTCCAGAGCTATCACTGACATTTATCTTAATATGATAATAAATGTACAGATAGAATTTCTGTACAAATGTAATGATCCAAGCAGAATTTCATCATGGGGAAGAGGGCAGGTTGGAGCAAGTAGGGAGAGAAGAGAGAGAGGTGAAGGGAAGTCAAGGCCTTGTGTCCTTTCCTCCTGGGACAGTCATGGGATGGGTCAAACAGGACACACTTTCAGGATGGAAAAGAGCTCCCCTTACATCATGGTAGGAAAGTCACTGAAGGCGAAGGCTATGGTAGGCAGCTAGAGATTTCCCCATTTTTTTTTTTTTCTTTGTAGGGCCACATCTTATGGAGGTTCCCAAGCTAGGGGTGGAATCGGAGCTGCAGCTGCCAGCATACACCACAGCCACAGCAACTTGGGAGCTGAGCCGGGTCTGTGACCCACACCACAACTCATGGCAACACCAGATCTTTAACCCACTGAGCGAGGCCAGGGACTGAACCCAAATCCTCAGGGATACTAGTCAGATGCTTAACCTGCTGAGCCACACGGGAACTCCTCCCAATGGTTTTTGACTGGGTTCTGCCAATTCACCCATTTTCTCACTTACTTTTCTTTTAAAACGATTAAATGTTTGATCTGTAATTGGCAAACGCAGTAAAATGTTTGCTTTGGCCCATGGAGGGTTGCGGGGAATGAGTGAGAAAACTTCACTAGATGGAGAAAAGAAAATACTCAGAAAAAGCTTTGAGATTTAATTAGCAAATGACCTCACTCAGCACAGTCATTTGTCGGAAGCTTCCTGGGCTGTCTGTCCCCCACCCCTCTGACACACACACTTTGTGTTATAGTGTGTTTTATGTTACCGAAAAGGCTTTTGTGTATAAATGTTTCTTTTCAAATACAAATAATTCTGACATGGTTACAGATGTTTAGTTTCTAATTAGCAGTAACTGTACACTAAAGAATGCCTCTCCTTCTGCTCCTGACCTTTTGCAAATGATGATTTCACAAAGAAATCTGGCATCCCAAAAGGAGAAAGAATGGAAAGTGGGAAAAGGGCCAGAATTTTCTGCTTTCGGATGCCCCGTATTAGGGTACTTTCCAAATGCACACAATCAGGTGAAAGAGCAAAACAAAACCTCCTCTCAAAAAAGTAATGCAATTACAGAAAAAGAGAAGAGGCTTATTTTTAACGTGATATTTAATTAAGTACCATTCCTTTTAAAGCAATGACTAAATGTAATTTCAAACGCCTCCTATTGCAGATTGTTTAAATGGAAGGATAGATTCTAATCAACACACACACACACACACACACACACACACACACACACAGAGCTATCAAGCAAAAAAACATTTCCAGGTTACTGTTCATCAGTCTTTGGGGGCAGGGAAGGGTGTGATGAGACTGAACTTTTCCCCAGGTGTATGTGGTCTGGAGTGTGAGGGAATAAAAGCACAGTCTTTTCAGCCCTAAGTGAACTACATTTGAAGCTAAAATCTATCCTTCCCCTAGACAGAGTCTTTTAGTTTGATTCAGCAAAGATGCTAAAATCGAGCAGAGATCTTTGGGGACACAGATCTAGTGACTACAAGGCCAAGTAATTAGAGCAGCTGAATTTTCAGTCTGCTTTGGACACTGATGTCGGTGACTTGGACAAGTCACAATAAACTCCCAGGCTCTGTCAAGCTGACAGTGGTGGCAATAATCCGTCCCCAGGGGTCTGAGGAGGTGTCTACAAGAACGCTCCAAGAAGGAAGGTACTTTGGAAATACAGTTTTTATAATGCATTATAAATGCCAGTGTCAGTACAGGATCAGCATGTCCTAGAAATGGCAGGCCTCTCTGTGGCCCCAGTGAGAGAATTAAGATGGGTGTGATCCTGCATCATTTAAAAACAGGTAAGACTGCAAATTGATGATATGAGGGCAAAAAGATTTTTTTGGGCCTCCATTATAAAGTGATGAGGAAGACTCGGAAGACTCAGAGAGCTTTTTTTTTTTTTTTTTTTTTTTTTTTTTTTTGTCTTTTTGCCTTTTCTAAGGTCACTCCCACGGCATATGGAGATTCCCAGGCTAGGGGGTGAATCCAAGCTGTAGCTGCCAGCCTACGCCAGAGCCACAGCAACACAAGGTCTGAGCCACATCTGCAACCTACACCACAGCTCATGGCAACGCCGGATCCTTAACCCACTGAGCGAGGCCAGGGACTGAACCCACAACCTCATGGTTCCTAGTCGGATTCGTTAACCACTGAGCCACAATGGGAATTCCTCAGAGCGCTTCTGAAAGAAGTAGGACAGCTTCTATTAAGTCTCAATTTCCTCTGGAAACTAAAGCAGATGGATTTGGAATCTCAAAGTTCATTTCTTCTTTCACCATAGTTTGAAAATCATTTCCTCAGTATAACCAGCTATGTTCTAGGCCTGAATATTAGAACACACACAGGCTCTGTGGGACACGCAGACACTGGTGTCTCTAAACCTCAAGCCCTCTCACTCCAATAAACCCTTTCCATGTTTATTTTAATCATATATTTATCGATTGCCTGTGTTCCTGGTACCATGTAACATGATACTGACACATCTGTAAGAGTAATACTTGCACTCCACAACTGTAGAGCCCTTGACAGTTTATAAAATGCCTGCACACCCATTTATGTCTTCACTATACAGCATTCCAGAGGGATGTGAGGGCGTTATAAATCTAAATTAACAGAAGAAAAGTGAAACGAAGCACAGAAAGGCTAAGCGGGCCCTCCATGATGTGTAAGCAGCAGCAGCTAGGCCAGAGCCACCAGCCATGGCTCCCAGTGGAACTTGTAGGCTAGTTCGAGCTGTAGCTCACACCTGGGTATCAGGGGAGCATAAGAATATCTCCCAGCTAATAAAAACATGAGCTTTAATTTACGAGTATGTGGAAAATTTCTAACTTAGTGTGTTGGGTTTTTTGTTTTTTTGCTTTAAACATTTTTAGGATCATGAAAACATTTCAGAATCTAATGTAAACTGTGGACTCTCTCACAAGAGAAGCACATTTATCAACATACACATACAATTTTAGGAGGTTCATGACGCACATTCAAAACCCTTGGGGCAGTGTCTCCCAAACCCAGGTCAAGAATCTCCAGTTGCTCCTTTGCACACAGTGTGTCAGGTGCGCGCTCTGCTTTAGAGGCGTGAGTGCAGGGAGCAGGACGTGGCTCACAAGGACCCTCTGGCTTAGAGGGGGAGCCAGAATGACAACCTCATGCTCACAAGTCAGTTACAGCCTCACAGGCATACAAGGGTGTGCAGTGGCATAGAAGAGAGAAAGGAGGGAGAGTCGGAACCCCTTTTTAGAGGAGACGAGGGTCTTGGAGTGAGGTGATACACAGCTTTGGACTGCAGGAACCCTGGATGACCTTGGAAAACTGAGACTATAGTATTCTGAGCGGGGAAAGACCACTCCTCTGAGATCCTTTGGTGTCAAAGAGCAGTGGCTAAGCTTTTGTCCAGGTGTTTCCCCCTTATATTTACCCTCAGATTTTGTTCATAGAGAATTGACTGGACACCACTCAGATCTCTAGGTTAGTCACGGAGATGTCCACTGAGTGCCTGGCACGAGCACACACTGGGTTAGGAACCAGAGGCTCAGAGGGTGAAGTCATGCCCAGGCCACAGGGAGTCTAGAGTCCAGTGGGAAATACAGGCCACTCAGCCAATGCTTTCTGGGCCGTGAGAAGCCAACCCGGGCTGCTGTAGAAGAAGTGAGGTGAGACATCCAGAGAGGAGGGGCTGGTCCAGGAGATGACCATGTGGGATCAGGCAGAGGAACACTGAAGGTTGGTAAGAAAGACATGCCCTCCCCGGGCCTTGCTTTTCTCTCCGTGAACACAAACTGGCCCCCAGGGCATGCAGTCAAAAGGAAGGGAACTGAGGTTTATTAAATGCCTACTGTGTACCAGGCCTGGCTGTGTCCTTCAGACACGATTTCATTTCCTTTATTAAATCTTCTTCACAAGGGTACCATCTTCATTCCTACTTTAAGATGAGAAAGGTGAGGTTTCCCAACATTCTTTATGTCACAAAACCAGCAAGTGGCAGGTCCTGCATTCTAATTAGGGTTTATCAACCTGAAAAATTCAGTCTAAGACGTTATGACACAGTTGCCTCCAAATCCTCAGAGCCTTGAACAAGCCAAATGTTTCCAAAGCAACCTGTTCAACCTAATCGCATTGAGGTAGGAATGATGGAGCCAACCAGTCCCTAGTTGGTAGACTGTGAAGCAGAACAATAAAGATGATGCTGACAGTAACGAGTATTTATTAAGCACTACAAAGGGCCAGACTTCGCGTTAAAAGCTTTGCATGTATTATGTCGTTTAATCCTCACCACGGCGAAGTAGCTGACCGAACAGCACTGGGGGAGGTATTTTTGAACTGAGAAGACTCTGTAAAACCGGGTGACCCTAAGTAGGCCCCTCATTTCATGAGAACTAGAGTGAGAGCCTTCGGAAAAGTCTCAGGATGGCTTTAGGACCCAGCCATCCCCTTCCCCTCTCCCTCACTGACGTGATTAAGGTTCCCCCAGTTCCTCTGCCTTCTCAGACCCAGATCCAGTCCCGCTCCTCACTTTCCAGAAGTCAAGCTGTGCCTTGTACAAAACCGAATACCTAGAACTTCTGCCGCTGATGAAAATAATCATCCATTTTGCTCTAGACTTCCCTACTTGACCAAGGGGTTAGCATCTCAGGAGCTGGGCAGAGTTTAAAGAAGGTATGTCTGACCTACCCCCAAGCCCTTCATTAAATTTTCTTCCGAAAATCTGCCATCATGGTCGGTTTCTCCGACAGCAGGGCCAGCTGCTCTTGGGAACAGTCATCTACCAACAATCTTTGAAGCTGAGATGACCCTGCCTTGCAGGTTATCTCTGAAGACTAGGTTGAGGTTATACCAGGTTATAAATATATAAGATTTCTATATATGTTGTGTTAAGCCAGCTATTGTTTCATCCTTAGCGCCTTTGCACACTGCAGTTTGCGCTCTCTGGAATGAAGGTCCTCTTCACTCCTGTATGCTTGGGAAGCTCTTCTTCATCCTCTGAACTCTGCTTAGGTATCACTTCTTTTACAAAATCTTACTGCACCTCCTCTGGTCAGACGCAATCCCTTTCTCTCCTGGGTCCTGTCACTGCAATGGCTTGCTTACAGCTGTCAGGGCTGGGGGTGGGGTGGGGGTCCACCCTTTTTGCATTCCCCGCAACAGCCCTTGGGTATCATGTTGGCTAGACTAAAATAATCTTGAGAGCAGAAACAGGGTCTTTATAGTTTTGAATAGCAGAGCACATAAGGCAGGAGTTTAGAATATGTTCTGGAATCCAGGAAACCTAAGTTTAAGCCCAAGTTCTTCCACTTACTAGCAGGTGACCCTGGACAGTTCAGTGAACCTCCTAAGTTTTTATCATTGATGAAACAGGTAAAAGTAACTACCTCAGAGGCTGCTGTGAAGCTTGAATGAGATAAATGCATAGAAACACAATGCCTACAAGGTTAATGATCAATAAATGGTACCTGCTAGAATTGAAATCTAGCAGGTGGAAGAACTTTCAAACTTACACTTTTTATCCACATGTACAAACTCTCTAATATTCTCTATCTCAACAACTGGCTGAGGACACAGAGCCTTGCCGGACCCAACAAGCTTCAGGGCTCACAAGGGGCTGCCCCTCCCCCTCTCCACCGAAGGAGCTGGAAAGGAGAGAGGGAAGACTGAGTTTCTTTGGTACCAACTGTTGACTTGTTTACATGAGCCCTGCTGCCTTTATTCTCCAGATCCAGGGCCCAGATTCTACTTTCTGTCAATTCCAATGCCGTTTCACACAAGAGTTCTTTTTCTTTTTTATTGTGTGTGAGTCCCGGTTTCAATCTTGCCTTCAGAAACATGAACATGTGTGGGTACGTGTGTACGCATAAAAGAGAGAAACCGCTAAAAAAATAAGGTTGTACCAGTGAATTTGAAAAAACAGTTCCATGTGTCCAGCCACTCTGAAATATGTTTTTGTTCTAAGTGTGGTGTTCCTGAAGCCCTTCTTGCACATTCTCAGGTGAGTTCGGTGCCACCAAGGTGGCCAGATTCTCTGCTTGTCCTGCCTAAACTGATTTTCAGTTCATCAAAGGACCTACCACCACCTGAACTACTTGTTCCTTTTCCTGCAACTCAAACCACCAGCACTCAGAAGTTGCATTTACTGTAATCTTTCCCTCTGCACAGCTCATGGATTTCTTTATTCAAATATATTTCTTGGAAGGGTAATGGGTTCAGGACTTTTGAAGTTTGAGTTAAAAAAAAAAAATCCTTGGTTTGGATAGTGAGGGGAAAATAAGAGCAGTAGACAGTAGCTAAGCTAAAAATCACAAATTTCCAGCTTTCATGGACAAAAAATACACACACACACACACACATATATATCTATGGGTAGAATGTTTAAATATCGAGCAGCTCAAAGCTGTAATTGCTCTTTACAAGTTAACTCTCATTAATAAAAAAATTAAAAAAAATTGATGAAGAAATGCTGACAATAATTAATAAGCCAAAACAGCACATCTGAAAACTGCAATGTGTTAGCCCCAGGACATCCCAACCAGAGTTTAAGGCATAGAAGGTGCATCCTGTTCAGGTCCCCTCCACCCACCACTCTTTTTTTTTTTTTTTCCTGTCTTTTTGCTATTTCTGGGGCCGCTCCCGCGGCATATGGAGGTTCCCAGGCTAGGGGTCGAATCAGAGCTGTAGCTGTCAGCCTAAGCCACAGCCACAGCAACGTGGGATCCGAGCTGCATCTGTGACCTACACCACAGCTCACGGCAACACCGGGTCATCAACTCACTAAGTAAGGGCAGGGACCGAACCTGCAACCTCATGGTTCCTAGTCGGATTCGTTAACCACTGCGTCACGACGGGAACTCCCCACCCACCACTCTTAACTCCAAGTTACTAGGGCTCCCTCCGGGTCAATTAGCCATGGGCTGTTAATCCCAAACTGGTAAAAATGGCAGCTGCCAGGAGTTGGGAATCAGCCTCCATCACTTTGACACCCTTCCACTTATCCCTGCAACAACTGGGCACAGCACCTGGTCACATATGTGACAAGGACATAGGGTCACAGATACAGTGGCAGAGGCTAGTTGCATTCATACCATTCCGCTCGGTGTTGGGAAAGAAAGCAAGAGAATTTTCCAACAGGGACAGGGAAAGGTATCCAGCGTGGTGCTTACTTTAAAGAGATCTTTGAATAATGCTCCTTGATTATTCAGAATTACAAACATGTTTTAAATAACTGAAAGGATGCTTTCTGTTATCCCTAGTTACTTGCTGATATCCACACAGAGTTTTGGAAAACACATAGCGGATGAAAATTATATTTTATCTGAAATTTCATTTCATGCTTTCATTATTTTTTGCCTAGACAACAAATACAATTTGAAACTGAATTTTTCAGATGCCACCCAAATTGTCTAGACTGCTGGAACGAAGTTTTCTTTTTTCCTCTGAAGCGCTGAAATGCAGTTATACCTGAACAGATTCTTTCCTGACTGAGAAAAAACATGGAAAAGACTTTACTGAAACATAAATACAAAGATTTTTGGAGGCCCTAGAGATTAAAAGGGAATCATTACTTTCCGCCGTTACCCAAAAATAAAATGGAGTATTATAAAGTAAAAAACAAAACAAAACAAAACTAACATAATCAGCATAAAACTTTCCAACACAATAAAAATAACCACTGGACTTAGTCTGAAATTCTGGCATGCTCTTCCTTCCCAGTCCACGTGTGGGTTTTTCTCTCTAACCCTGGATCAACAAGCCGCATACTGGTCCACCGGCCTCCTCACAGACAGCTGGAAAAGCGTTCTGGATCTCCCCTCGGGGCTCTCAAGCCAGGATAAGCCTTGTGCAGACAGAGGGAAAGAGCTGCATATTCCTCTCAATAGCAAAAGCCCTCACATTGTTCCCACTCTTGCTACACAAAAGACCCGGAGATGAACAGTTCGGGCAGCCACTGAGTCTTTAAAGCGGCTGAACATGCAGCACCTGGGCTTCTGCATGTCTTTTCCTTTCCTTGTACGTAGTGGGCGGGTTGGAGAAAACAGTCCCGAACATTTGTTACGGCTCTGAAAGATTCCGATACCTGTGCTAAAACCTGAGAAAGGACAAGGGAAAGAAGGGTAGAAACGTTTACTGAGTGTCTGCCAGATGGCGGGAGACATGCTAGGTGCCTTCGAAGATCTTATCTCATTTTTAGTACTCACACAAACCCTCTGAAATAAGTACAGAATACTATATAAACATATGTCAGTTTTTGCTCTAAATGGACCAGTGGGGACATGTACAGAATGTGTTACATAAAACGTACTCACAATCAAAGTGCATGGTGCTAATTTCTTTCTGTTGTAGTAAAGGATGTGTGATGCTTTATAAGCTGCTTATCCCTTTAATTCCCATGGTTAGAACTCATATTTGCAGATCCAATACACAATGAATTGGGAGCCTAAATGTGTTTCCTACCGCTCTAACTAGTGTTTGGTAAAATAAAACCTAAAGCTTTACAACGCAATATCTCTAAGGACGACAGATCAGTCACCAGTGTATAGTTGCCCATGAAATGGTAGTCTTTGCAGCACAGGCATCTGCCAAAAGTTTCTGAAGAACCTTGTATCAGACTGGGGCAGGCTCCCCAAAGGCTGTGGGCACAGCTGTGGCAGTGACCTCTGCTGTCCTTTATCAATATTGATCACCTCAGGTAAAACCATCAATAGTTCTTCCAAGTGTACTATTTATTTAGAGACACATTCAGAATGTCCAAGGTTAGAAATCTTTAGTATTTTTAATGACAAAAGACCCAGGTCAGCACAATGGCAGGATCTTCATGGGCTTAGGAAAAAATAAATTCACATAGTCACCAGTTAAGTGACTATTTTGGTGGAGAGAAACCTACTGCGATGCCAAAACTCTTACATGGTCCTTCTGCCGTCTCTTAGACCTGGCTACTTTTACAACATCCTCAAATTAAAGTGTTAGTATCTAGACGTGGCCACAGGTAAGCTACACAAGGCCCTTTCACATCCTCATCTGTAAAAGGAGACTGAAGTCATCTCAGAGGTCCCTTCAATAACAAAATCCTATAATTCAGTGGACACGTCAACCTTCCAGGCAGACAGCTATCTTTTTTATTGTCCCATTGCTTAATTTCAGAACAATACTGATGCCGATCATAGAAGTTTTAAGTCTAATACACTCAATCTTTCTCTGGTGGGAGCCGATGTCCTCTGTTAGAATCTCTCTGGAGTTGGAGAACAAATGAGCAGTGTTTTCTATCCATAGGAAAACCCTTCATTATCTCTATTGGAATCCTGTCATTAAATCACCCCTTACTCTTCCCTTCCATGGGCTAAAAACACTAAAACAGTCTGTGCTCCTTTAATCATGTAGACCCTCTTCTCGAGAATCTACTTAATTATTTTGCCTCTACAGAGAGATGAATGAACCTTCCCAATACTATCAGCTAAAACAGTGATTTGTGCTATTGCTGGATGAGAGAAATTTGAGCATTTCTTTTAAGGTGATTACCCTCCAGACATGGCAATTTGTTTTTGCTAGAGCTAATTAATACCCCTGAATATAATGAATGACTCTCCTCAGGTTCCACAGCAACGCTTCAAGCTAAAATCACAAAGAATGAATTTTTTAAAACCATGGAGTACATGGAAAGTTTTGAAAAATTCCAAGAAATTACACTTTTTGGCCTGAAAAAAAAAATAGCATAAAAGAGCAAAGACTATTGAGATGTTAGCAACAGACCTGCCCCAGGAAAGATTTTTATCTCAAATGAAGACTGAAATTAGGTGAATTAATTGAGTGTCATACACTGTTGTCCAAACAGACCACTGCCAGCCCTATTTATTTATTTATTTTTTTGCCATACCCATGGCACGTGGAAGTTCCTGGGCTTGGAAATCGAACCTGTGCCACAGCAGCGACCTGAGCCATAGCAGTGACAATGCCAAATTCTTAACCTGTTAGGCCACCAGGGAACTCCCCAGCCCCATTTTTCAATGTCTACTAGGAAAGCTTTACATCCTTTTTGGTTGCCCCAGTGCCCACATGCATGTCACAGTCAAAAAGTATTTCCTTAAGTATAACTATACTCTTTTCTTGCTGCAACTTAATTTTGTTTCTCTGATTCTACATGCCAAGAAGATAAATGAATCTATGCCTGAGCGAATAATCTTTTGACTTATGTCCAGATTACATTCTGAATTATAAGAAAACAAACCATCCAACAAAAAATTGAGTCAAACTTTGAATCAAGACTTCAGCAAAGAAGATATTATGGATGGCAAAGAAACACACATAAAGCTGCTCAACGTCCTTAGTCATTAGGAAAGTTCAAATTGAAACCATGATGAGATATCACTACGTATGCACTAGAAAGACAAAATTAAAAAGACTGAGCACACCAAACACTGACTAGCATATTGAACCACTGGAACTCTCATCCTCCGCTGCTGGAAATGTAAAATGGTACAATCACTTTGAAAAATAATCTGGCAGCTTCTTCTTTTTTTTTTTTTTTTTTTGTCTTTTTAGGGCTGCACCCGCAGCATATGGAGGTTCCCAGGCTAGGGGTCTGATAGGAGCTACAGCTGCCGGCCTACACCACAGCCACAGCAACGCCAGATCCGAGTCGTGTCTGCGACTTGTGGTTATTAAGGAAAAACAGATTTTTTTCCTCCATCTTGAGCAGATTGAAACCTTTTCCTCATAATTTTTATTTTTGCTTATTTTGATAATTTATTCCATAGTGAAACAGCATTTTTCAACTCATCCCAGTTGGAATCATGCTCACGGCAACGCCAGATCCTTAACCCACTGAGCAACGCCAGGGATCAAACCTGCAACCTCATGGTTCCTAGTTGGATTTGTTTCTGCTGCACCACGACGGGAACTCCTGGCAGCTTCTTAGGTAGTTAAATGTCCACTCTTCTCTACAACCCACTCATTCCACTCCTAGATGTTTACTCTAGAGAAACAGAAGCAGATGTCCATACAAAGACCTGAACATGAATATTTCTAGCACCTTAATTTGTAACAGTCAAAACTAGATATAGCACAAATATCTATCAACGAGTACTTAAATAAACTGTGGTATATCTGTACAATGGAATGCTATTCTGCAATAGAAAGAACAAGCTACTGATATGTGTAATGACATGGATGAATCTCAAAATCATTATGGAGAGTGAAAAAGTCAGACAAAATAAAATACCTAATGTATGATTCCATGTATATGAATTCCAGGAACTCATATAATTAATCTACAGTGATAGAACAGCTGTTGCCAGGTGATGGGGCAGGGTTGGAGAAGGTTAGAAAGGTGCTCAAGGAAACTTCTGGGGGTGATAGATACGTTCATTATCTTGACAGTTTTATGGGTGTATAAACCTGCCAAAATGTATGCTCTAAACAAGTGCAGTTTATTTTATGTCAATTATACCTCAAAAATGCTTATTTTTAAAAAGAATAACATTTCATACATGTTAGAAAAGTTGTTACAGTCCTGTCTTAGTCTCACTTCTCAGGCTCCAGTCTCATCTCCTAAACATCCCAAATCTTCTCTTCTTCATATTAAACAAACCCAGCTATTTCCTTTGAACTTTTAAGACCAGAATTAACCTTTCTTTGCTAATCAAAAAAAGATGTAAAGAATCAAAACAATAAACACTTAAATCCTAACAATTAAAGAATCAAATCAATAAACACATTACCTAACAATTAATCAAATTAAGAGTTTTTTTAAAAACTTCTTTTTTTTTTTCTTTTCCCCCCAGAACTATGTTCCAAATCTTCCACATGCTCTTCTAGGACAGGCTCAGAGACATTAAGTGACAAAAGAACTGAACAGATAAGTAAGCTAAGATTCAAAGTCAGGTCTATCTGACTCCTGAGCCTGCAGTAGTTGCAAAACCCAGCATGTTTCAACTATAAGACAATTTTACCACCAGAGGCCTGAACAACAGTAACAAATGTTCAAAGAAATTCAATTGTATGACTCTTACATACACTTGACAACTCACACCATTCACCCAAGCAATGCCAAATCTCTTGGGCTAGCTTTAATAAACTATGCATTTAGCACTAGAATTTGTCACGTGGTTATTACGGAAAAACAGATTTTTTTCCCCTCCATCTTGAACAGATTGAAACTGTTTGCTCATAATTTTTATTTTTGCTTATTTTGATCATTTCTTTATTCCATGGTGAAAAAGTAATTTTCAACTCATCCCAGTTTGAATCATTTCTGAACAAACAAACCAAGTTAGTACACCATTTAACACAGTCCCAATGAATGCACAATGGAGACTGCTGTGCAAAGTTTGAAGATGAAACAAAACAGATTACACACACACATACCCACATACCCTATCACTAATTAAAAAAATACTAGTGTTACAAGTATACAGTTTCAGTGGTGGTGTTATCTTTGTTCAGAAGCAAGGTATATTACTATATGGTTGAAGCCTCCCAGCATTTAATTAGGTTGCTAATTATAAGAAGAATCACATTACCTTTTTAAGCCCTTCCTTGGGCTGTGACTAAGGCTTAATACATTCATTTCATGGTCACCGTATTTTTAAGATGGGGACCGTGTCAGTAAAGACTTCTGGTCACATCCTCCAATATGTCCATGTGACTGAAGGTTGTGACACAATTTGATGTATTTACTAGAAGAAAAATCACTACTGATTTCTACTGCTACTTTTAGTAGCCAAAAAATATTGCATTTTAAGCATAAGTAACATTCAAGAGAATCTTCATAGAGGGTATATACATGAATATAAAAAGAAATAAAAACCATTCAACGACACTCTTTATTCCCATTTGAATTCAATTAATAAATTTAGCATTAGTTCAATACTACATTACTCCCCAACTTCCCTCTGTGCCCATCAAAAAAAAAAAAAAAAAAAAAAAAAACACCAACAAGTCAGTGCAAATTGTATGAGTCATTCTTCAATCATGCCAAGGACGTAACCTTCAGCCTAAGATTACAAATAAAGGGCTATGTATGAAATTCAATACTGTTTTAACTTCTGGGTGCTAAGATCTAATAAACACAACATTTCAAAAGAAAAGAATCTGGATCACTTCCGTTCATGCTCATTATTTCATCAGTAGATTTCTATGGCTTTGGCTACAATTGCTAGTATTTGGATCCTTGGTAAATTGGTGGAATTTGGAATCACTGAGGTTATAATCTGTATCACCAGTTCGTACAAGGCACAGAAAAATTCTCCACTCCCTTACATACTTCAAAGTATCCATTTATTATTCAAATGATTATTCTGACAAAACCGTTAGTCAAGAAGAAAGCAAGAAAGAAACCTTACTTTTTGAAGTGGAGATTTTTAAGATGTACTTTTCACAGCAGACTGCTTTATCTACCCATGTTATTTTGCTGAAGTCTTTATTTCCTAAAAGAATATTTTCTTAAATGCAAATTTTTCTTATGTATGAGAAGGTCAGGGCTTGTTTTTACTGGTTTCATTCAACGTGAGCTTTTATATTTTAAATTTACCTTGGCTTCTTCCTAAATTCCTATAGGTTCTTGGCTTTTCTAAGGAAAATACTAAACTTAAACATCAGAAAGGTATTGAACCATGGTGAATGTTTCACAACTACCTTCAAATGATGGTAGGAATACTGTTCTCACTCTCCTTTACAGGAAAAAAGCAGCACCTTTTAGTGGGAGTTCTGAGTTCAGGGCTTTTGGGGTTAACAAGAAAAAAAGCTGCCTGATTAGGAACACAGCTATTTTCATACTTTCTTTCTTTTTTCCCTGAAATCATATTGCAGCTATATCACCAGAAAATATGTTTGCAAAATTTGAGAAGTTTCATGGCTTAGCCAAAAGAAAAGCAACAGTCTAGTGGACAAAATGAACCCCCATCATCAGTGAGGCTGACAAAGCTGGCGGAATCACTGGTTAAGAGTATTATAGCAAAAATAAGTTGGACTGAAAAGAGAACCTAATAGGAAAATATAAGGTCAGACAGGAATTTACTGTGGTGAAGAAACACGTGCTGCCACTCGATGGCTGCAGATACACAGAGGAGGTGAACTTCTGCTACTTCCAGCCATGGAGCCTTTCAATGCCACTATTTGAGAATCAGAGCAATAGATGCACCTACTATCCCAGCCACCAAGAGACCCTACTCCCCCCTCTTGTTACATCTGTGGAAGGACAGTGCTTTAGAACCAACCATTTTCAAGATGGGGCTCTTTTCCAGTCCCAGGCTTCCTAGTATGTCCATATGATGGTGGCAAAACGGGCTTTTCATCTTGTGTTCAATCAGGATCTCTGTGCTTTCGGTCTCACGGTTCTTAAAAGGATGCACAGTGGCTTACAGGCAACAGCAGTTGTGTTCAATGCAAAGCAGACCATGCACAGCCTGACCCTGCGGTATTTCCAGGTGGATCCAAAGTATTGGAGTTGCCAGGGAACAAGTATCGGTCATTCATTCACTCATTTACACTGTGGTAAAATAACTATAACATAAAACTCACATTCCTAAGTGTACAGGTCAGTGGCATTAAGCACATTTACCAAGTAGTTTTAGACCATTTTAGACTCGGGCCTCAATGTCTAGATTGCCAGGCATTCACTGGTTAATACTCATGGCTTTGCAGAGAGAAATGTCATTGTTTCCAGGTAGCCTCTTAGCTATCTATGTATTCAAAGTCGGAGTTCATTCGGCACACTAGGGTTTGTCTGCTGGAGGTGAGGAAAGAACTGCCAGAACCAAGCATCTGTCCATTTCCTTCCAGGTGGAAGATAGAAGCCCTGATACTCTCTTCATTGCCACTAAAGCTTTCAGAAAATAAAGAACCCACTATTCTCTGACCTTTGGGATTTTTACAAACATCAACCTACGTTCAAAACACAGACAAGAAACTATCCAAGGAAAACATGCCCCCAAATGGACAGGATAGAAACAAAGCTGTAAGCAGGTAATTAACGGTAGGGACTCAACTCCCCCCCACTTTGCTTCTCTGATAACGATCTGGCATTTTATCAGCAGGTCTTTTATCTGAAGGATTCACTGTGTTCTGCTGCCTGGAACTATTCTGGGAAGGGACAAAGGCAAGCTTTCATCTTGGAACGGAAATGGAACTACGTCTAGAAGGGGGTGAGGAAGAGTCAAAGCTGTAAAAAGACCTCCAGGTCTCTCCCGGCCAGCAGGGAGAGGTCAGTGGGAAACAGGAGGACGCCCGCTGCACTGAACGCAGGGAAGCAAATTCTGGTGGGGAAGAAGCCACTGCGGTTCTCCTCCAGGCCACACGTGTGAAGCTGGCAACGCGCAATCTGTCCTTGTTCCAAGGTCCACACCCTCTCCCCACCGCCCGGCCCCTCTCTAACACCACACCCGACCCATGAATCCACCTGACCAATGTCTCTTCTAGACAAAATCAATGAATCTTAAACACTGTGATTCACACTGAGGTTTAAGTGACCAATCATACCTTAAAGTAACATACCTCACAGTGGAATTTCCGTTTTAGAGGGGATCAAAACGATATACCTAAAGAATGAATGTATACCTCAGCAACTTCAAGATTCAGCTCAAAAGGGAAAAGAGGCTTCTGAGAAAATTGGGGTGTGTGTGTGTTGGGGGGGATGGGTAAAAGGCACTGCTTATGACCTCTCAAATCATTTCATATACGTTTCAACCATCCTAGGGGCGAAGCTGGTCTGGGTGAATAAAGTGGGTTGGAACCCGGTCCTCTGAGTGACTAGGGGAATACATATTAATTAGGACATGTTCCCTTACCCCCTCCAAACACAGCCACCCCACTCAGACCTCATAACATGCCACGGATTGGTTGTGGAAGGAAAAACAGGGCTTTGAATTCCCCCTCCTACTTAGAACCCAGGAATATTTATCCAAGGTTGAGCCAGGGTGGCTGGCCAACTTCAAAACCCACAGCCTGGGGCTAATAAACCAGAGCACAGATTGCCCAGTCAGCCCCGTGCCCTTCTGTCAGGCTGTGGAGCAATCCTGTGAAGCCCCCTAGTTCACATCCAGGGCCCTCAGGACAGTTCACAGTGTGCAGACCAGGGGGAGGGCTAGGAAACCGCTCTGCTGGCCAGTTTTCCACGGGGAATTCTATCAGGACATGGCATTCTAAAGCTGCTACTTTAGGGACCTGTTCAACCATGCAGCAGAATGCAAATCCCTCTCTAGGCCTTTCAAGTTCTTCCTAAGTCCGGTTTTCATTCTGGCTATGAATTAAATTCTAATGTCTTAAATCATGCAGAAAACAAAAATGGGTAAGAAGTGATTGAATTATATTAATTATATGGCACTGAAGCTCAGCTAGAAAACAAGAATTACATTTCTTAAGTTTCTCTTCGCTAGATTTATGCAGGTTATAATTAGTATTAAAAGAATTTTACTTTTCGTTTTTATCCAAGCTGAAAAGAAGCTGAGCCTTAAACTCCGGCTTTACAGGAAAAAGAGAGTCTTCTGGGGAACAAGAAAAAATGAATAAACAGCCAAGCAAAAAACAAACCAACACTATTCACCATCACCCAAAAGGATAGCTTAAGGGACTTATTTGTTCAGTGTTTGAAAATATTTTCTACCCACTGCTTTGTAAATTATTTTCTTGTTGGTGTGACACATCCTTCAGGAACAATCCAGTTTTTCCTTGGCTACCTAGATATATTTCCACAGTTTCCACCAAAACAGATGGCCTTTTCCTGTATGATTGCAATAATTAAAAAGGAGGGGGCTTCTTTACACAGCAGCACCCTTCAGACAAACAGGTATTTTGCTAATGCTCTGGACATTGTAGAGACCAGACAGAAAATCTCATTCATGTGGACCTGCCTCATTTTGATTTTGTGATTCTGCAGGCTGAGGCGGAGCTAAACTTTACCTCTGGGACTGAGCATTTCATTTACAATTGGGAGAAATGTGGCCATCCCTTGGGGACTGGTGGCCAGGACACAAATATCCCAGACCTGGAATTTTCCCGGATGCCCAACAAAACAAAACAGAACAAAACAACCCAGGGGGTGCCTCGCACACATCTCTCTCTCAGTGTGTCCTCCAGCAGGTTTGGCTGGTGGCCTTTGGTGGGTGAAGGAGGGACGGCTTTGCACTTGAAACACACTAAATTGAGGAAACAGAGGGGATTTCAACCCACCTCAGAGGCCTCGAGGTGTTATTGTTACCCACCCATTAAAGCAGTTCCCTAAATTACAACTACAATTTGGAGTAATGAAACTTTCATTTCATAATATTCCATAATTTGAACATTTCACTGACTCAGACTTGCCTTTTTAAGGCATCCATTTAAAGTTTAGGATTACCACAGAAGAAAATGTTGGCACTTTTTAAAAATTTCAACACATATTGATAACCTTGTGATTCTGTTTTCTTTTGAAGAGAGTAATAAGGGGATGATCAAGTGTACAAAAGCACTTTGTATATATTGCTTATATAAATGCTAGTTTTCTTCTTTCTTTCAACAACCCTGAAGATTTTCAAAATTATGTTGTCAACAGGAAAAATTTAAGATGGTAAAGTCGTATGGAAAAAATATTTTCTAATAGTTTAAAAATTATGCCTCAGTAGCAGCCCCCAAATAACCTCATTAAGACTTTAGGCTTCTTAGCCTCAAGACACATTTTCTCTTTGCTAAGACACTTGCAACTGTGCAATGCCCCGTGATTTCCTGTTATAAGGAAAATTTCTTTTGTAAGA
This sequence comes from Sus scrofa, assembly GCF_054392235.1. Taxonomy (NCBI): domain Eukaryota; kingdom Metazoa; phylum Chordata; class Mammalia; order Artiodactyla; family Suidae; genus Sus; species Sus scrofa. The sequence continues at coordinate 109,222,586 of NC_139385.1, read as the reverse complement.
AATTCTGTTTCTCAAGAATCTCAGAAATTCAGTTGAGCCAGTTTTATTTAGCAACCTGTCACAATCACTTGGGCTTAACTGCAAGTTCTTCTTCCTTTTCTACTGATTTCAGATTAGAAGATGAAGCCATGGCCAGAGCAATGCCCAAGGGAGGCAGGGGAGAGATATCACAGGAAAGCAAAGTAAGCCCAAATGTCTGCTATTTAAAACTGCAGGTTAATTTTGGCACCCTGAGAACTAGCTTGTCATACGCCACAGACAATGCATCATAAACAGATGAGCAAAAGGGTGTATGGTAGTGTTAAGCACTAGCAGAGCTAAGAGAATGGCAAAGAGCACTGGAGCCAGGTTGCCGGGTTCAAACTCTGGCCTATCATTTCTTAGCGCATTGACCTAGGGCAGCTTTCTAAATTTCCTACTGCCCAACTGTCTCTCTCTGTAGGATGTAGGATGGGAATAATAACATTAGGGACCTTGTAGCATTGCCATGATGATTAAATGAGTACGTGTTAAGTCCTAAAACAACGTCTGGCCCCTCGTAAACACTTGCTAGTTATTATCACTTATCACTAAGCAGATGGACAAAAATCAGAGCATAGAAGATAGGGACCAACAAGCAGCAAAGCACAAAGGATATCCCATTATGCCAAAAATGCTCCACTGTATTTCTATTGTGCCAGACACATAATCGATGCTTACAGTAATTATCTGTTGAGTAAATGAATAAGCGAATCAACCCTGACTCCTTAATGAATCACTTCTTTTGACTGTGGACATATTCTGCTTATTACTCTTTGTGGGCCTTGACTTTTCCATCTCTAAAGAAAGCTACCAACACCTGCCACTTGCTGCCATCCATATTAAGGGGAAAAAAAAGCAAACCACTTCAAACTTACTAGAAGGATATGAAAAGTCAATGACTTTTTAAACCAATGTCTCTTTGTTACTGAGTAAATATGAACACACGATCCTCTATAACACCCGGAGTCCTGTTTCCTTGCAAGAAGTCCCCTAACTCCAGCTTGCCAGGGGGAATGTGATGCTAGATATTGTGCTAAGCCCCAAGAGATGTCTGGTCAGACCTCAGCGTGCAGAGGAACTACCTGGGAGCTTGTTTGGAAACTGCTGATGTTTAGATGTCTGTGGGACACGCAGAAGGAGTAGTCCACTAGAAAGCTGAATCTATGATTCTGGGCAAGTTCTAGGTGTCGGACTGACTCATCAATGTATGTGAGTTGCGGATGGGCGAGTACACGCAAGATGAAAAAGAAGAGAGCAGAGGGCAGGACGAACAGGTGCACCAACATTGAGCAGAGGCAGCATGAAGAATGGGGTCTTGAAAGAGGAGGAAGAAGCAATGGCCACAGAGGAAGAGCACCTTGAAGAAGGCAGGGTGCAATAGTGCCAAATTCCAGAGAAAGATCCAGAAAGATAAAGACTGAAAAGCATCCAGTAGTTTTTGTAACAAGGAGGTCACTCCTATTTCACCTCTGTCAGTAAAGCTTCAGTGAAGTCGTTGCAAAAGCATCCAGGCCACAGTGGTTTAAGGATAAGAAAGCAGGAAACAGAGACAGTAAACACAACCTTTTTTCAAGAGTCTGGCTATAAATCAGAGGGGCTGCCGCCTATGGCGGTAGGTAGAGTGGGTGTCTCCAGGGAGCGAATCCATGCTTGAAGGCCTCTATTTTCTCTTATAAAGAAGAGGTGATGGAAGTAGGGGCACTGGATTTGGGCAGCGACCCAAAGTAGGCTCTCAGCAAATACACTTAATGAGTGGATGAACTGGTAATGAAGAGTGCTCACAAAACAGAGTGAAAGACCCCAATGACTGGTGAAGAAGAGAACACCTGTCACTATGTGGAGGGGAGGCAAGATCAGCCAAGAGTTTCAATGTTCAAGGCAAATGGGGGAAATAAGATACAAAGGGAAGAAGTCAAAGGATATGAGGGGTGAATGTATCTTGTGCAGCTGATGTGACTCAGGCAGCTCGTTTCAACTAGAAGATTATAAATAGACCAGTAAGGGTCAAGGCCTGAGGAGAGGAGGAAGAAAACACCGTGCCAATCAGGGCAAGATAACCAAAACATGGTATGTCATTCATTGACCCTGTCCTCATTTTAAGCCTACTATAATTCCTCTTTACTTTCATACTCCACTCCCTAATTCGGATTTTCTGCCTAAAGAGAGAAAAAAAAAAAAATACAGTTTTGACTTTAAAATGTTCCCTACCATGTAGGGAATGACTTCATATCAAGTGGCATTTGGGGCTTGGTACTCTCAAATCCTTCAGTTCAGCATTGAAAATGCCTGCTGAGCACCCTGGCTATAATTTCTGAGAAAATGATTAAGACTAAGGCACTAGAAGCTCCTAAGGTAAAAATATCAAAATATTTTAAAATTTAAATATCACTGCATTTGTAATAATTTCCGTATTACCACTCATCCGTTCCATAAGATTTGGAAATGCAATACTTGGGAATAAACAAATACTGTTCTTTATTCAAGTACCAAAGATCCACCATGGTTTCTCCTGCTAAGCAGCAAACCAGTTATCTTGTGAATTTCCTGGGGCAGCCTTGATTCAAGTGGAAGCAATGCTCTTTAGGATGACTTCCAGGTTATGCATCATAAGCCTCTGTTAAAATCTCCCCCTTGTAACGTCCTACTGTCTACTGCCTTTCGCAAGAGCTGCTAACTGGCACGGGCAATTTCTAAAAGTCCTCAGGATAGCAGACGGAATTCCCATGTTCTTTTCCTGCCTTGCTACTAGGGAAAGCCTCCTGAACTTCTCCAGTCTGCCCATGCTGCTCCCCTTGTTCATAGGCCCTTGGTCCTTAGTGTATCTGCCATACAATTAAGTGGTTTATAGACAGTATGTCAGGTTCACAAGTGTAGGTTTCATCTCATGAGCAAGATCTTAAGTTCTTCAAGGATGAAGACCTTTTCTCTTTACTTTGCATCTAACCGAAGACCTAAGGCTAGCTAGGCATACAATGGATATTTAACAATTACTTGGTTAATCTATTAACTGATTGGATTCCAAGTTTGAGAGTGAACAGCAGCAATAGGCCATGGATTGTCCTCATTGTCACAAATTTCACCTAAGAATGAGGCTGTTTGCAGATCCAATCACTTGTTCTAACATGACCTGAACTGGCCTGTTGAGGTAACAGATAACACTAAAGAAAAGCTGGTCCCTACAAGTTTTGTTTTTCTAGCTTGCTTTGTCAATGCATTCCGTAAGAGGTGAATTCCTCATGCCTTTTGCTCAAAAACACATTTAGAAGATGGTCTTAAAGAGAAATGGCACCAGAGATGAAGTTGGCCAGGCCCTTCTCTAGGAACGGGGAGATAAAAATTGGTGACAGATGACAGAGTATCTTTTTACGCCAGAACGCTTTGCAAAAAAGCCCACCCAACATGGAAAACATGATTTCATTCCACACGCTGAGCTTCAGCTACCCCGGGTGGAATTTGGAAATTCAGAAGGTCATGAGCAAAGCCCTCCAAATAAAGCACTAGCTAAGCAGGGCCACGATAAACAGGAGACCAAGTAGACAGTTGCCCAACAAACTGTGATTTCACCAGCATTAGGAAACAACCTTCCAATCTCTGCTTTTAGGTCCTTCGTTATGTAAGGCCTAAAATTCCACCACCTAGATTCACGACTTTACTTCAAAATGTGTATCTCTGTAATATAACAAACAGCTCAAAGGAACGTAATGAGAAGGGTCATCTCCATGTCTGTATGAAAGGAAGGAGTGGGCACAGATTTGGCGTACAGGCAAAGAGGAAAACCGAGCACTGAAAAAAGCCCTGAGCTCAACTGAACAGCTACACCTTGACAATCCTGCTCAAAGCCTGGCCTGGTCTCAGAATCACACCAGTCAGAGGTCAGAATTTCTACATGTTAATGGGATGTTAGGTTCCCTTCTTTCAGCCAACCACTGTTAGCAGATCAGGACTGTATAGGGAGATTCCTAACCTTTTAATCCCATTCTCTAAGGCTCACTGAATTTACCAGTAACCACAGGAAGGGTGGAGCCCTGAACCTCTAGGGCTGCCAGACAGGAGGAAGTGCTACATGAACAGCACCAGGAAAGCCCTGTTCTCAGGGGTTTCTACTTGCAACGGGCTAGGATTGGCAACTCCTGTATTCTCTCTACAGACATCTCTGTTTGAAGAAGATCCTTCAGGAAGTCTGGACAACAAAGAAGTATCTATTTTAGCCATTCTTCAGAAAAAAAAAAAGCATCTCTGACTTTTCTCAAGGATTCAGATGTTCCTTGTACTTATCAGAAAACAAATGTGGCTCAAGACAACATCTGGAATGCAGAAAAATATAGCAACCACAAAAAAAAAAAAAAAAGATAATGAAATTAATAAGGAATGCTTTTCAGACATAACATCCCATGGGCCAAAAAAAAAAAAAAATGTTTTCAGAACTTTCTAGAACAAAGTTATAGAAGTTACTTAGAAGCTAAATTTAAGTGGATTAACTGCTGGAGGGCACCATGGAGCAGATCACCCCATTCTTGAAGCAGACCAAGAATGGCACCCCAACTGGGAGATGGAGGAACCCATGAATAAAAACACACAAATAATGTGTTACAGGTTTAGAGGCAGGCTTATCATTTTATTGCACATTTGGAATCTATGGCTGGGTTGTTCAGCTATTCTGAAATAAGACAGCTCAAAAAGATGCCTTGATGGTCATGCAACCCAACCTCATTTGCACTGTAGAAATCCTTTTAAAAATATGCACAACATGTGATCGGTTTTCCTTGACGACTTTCCAGCATCGCGGTATTACGGAAATCTGCTCGTTCTCTTGATGGAGAATGCTTACTTTCACAAAATTCTTTTTTAATATTAAAATCTGAACTCTCTCTCCTACTTTCCCATTGGGAGCACAAGAGAGAAATTATGTGCCTTCTGCCATATGGCAGCCTCTCTGATATGTGAAGGCCATTATCATGTTGCCTCTAAGTCTTTTCCAGATAATCATTTCCAGATAATAATCTAATTATTTCCAGATGTTTAGCTTCCTCCTCATTTTGGTCACCTCCTCTGGATAAATACTGGTTTATCAGTGACCCTCCTCAAATGGGAAGCCCACAGCAGAATAACATAATAGCAGAATAATGTGGATTTAGTTTGACCAACAGAATTCAGGGGGACTCTCGCCTTCATAACCTAGAGGCAGCAACTGTGTGATATTAGTCCTCTGGGGCTCACCAGGAAATCCCAAACCCCAAGATGTTTTCATAAAAAACTGCTATGAAGCCGGACAGCTCTCAGTCTATATGTACATAATTTTGACTTTTCTTTGAAAAATCAAATGTTCTCTGATAAGACCAATATGTCTCAGTCTTCCAAGGCTATTTTGAAATCATATTTTTCAAATTTGAACATATCAGACATATCGAAAGGAGATTACAAGGATTGGCCCAATATTGTAAATTAACTGTACTTCAATTAAAAAAAATAAAGTACAAAAAATACTATGACAACCATTTGCCCAAAACCCAGCTTAAGGACACATCATGAAGAAAACTGAAGCTCCTAGAATATGCTTCTTCAGGAGTTCCCGTTGTGGCTCAGTGGTTAAGGAATCCGATAAGGAACCATGAGGTTGAGGGTTCAGTCCCCACCCTTGCTCAGTGGGTTAAGGATCTGGCGTTGCCGTGAGCTGTGGTGTAGGTTGCAGACGCGGCTCGGATCCCTCGTTGCTGTGGCTCTGGCATAGGCCGGCAGCTATAGCTCCGATTCAACCCCTAGCCTGGGAACTTCCATATGCCGCAGCAGCAGCCCTAGAAAAGGCAAAAAGACAAAAAGACAAAAAGACAAAAAAAAAAAAAAAAAAAAAAGAATACGCTTTTTCAGTTCCATCCCCTTCCTTCCCTGATACACAGAGGTAATGGCCACTAACCTGAATTTGTGTTTGTTACTCCCAAGCTTAAAGACTATTTTGAGTTTGGATCCATCACCAGTTATATTTCCCTTACATGCAAACCTAACAAGCATGCAATCTAGTCTGTCTTCATTTTAAGTAAGTAATTCAAATGTTGAATTAGGCAGCATTGTCCTCATCTATCAGACTAGTAAGCCCATCAAAACAATGAGTCAGCATGACTAATTCTTAGGGAATCCTTACTAGCTTTCAGCAAATAAAATATGAAGCACTTGCAAGTAATACACTGAATGATCCAGTCTAAAAAAAAAAATCAGTATCAGTATCAGCACAACTGGTTGGTCACTGATAAAATATCCCTTTTCTCCTCTCTTTTGAAATCTTTCTGCAGCTTCTAGGATAACATTCCCATTCCACATATCCCCCAATTACTGACTTGGTTCTAGGCTAACTTGCACCGGAGGCTGTAAGTTGTCTGGGTCCAGGGATTTGCTTTCATCTGCAAGAGACAGTGTTCTTTTTCTATCACCTCACCTACATCTGGCTTCAGGGACTTCCTTTCAGCTTACTGGCAGGGACAAAGCCAAAGCAGGAGTTAAAAAAAAAAAAGAAAAAAAAAAGTCTGCCCTCTCTATCACCATTGCATTATCAAGTCCTTTCTTTCTCTAGAATTTTTCTTAAGCAAACTAAGGTGCTTTTATCTGCTATTTTGTGGTCAGGATTATCCCCATTATACAGACTTGAGGGCCCGAAGCACTTAGGGGCCCTCCTTTTCTTGCCACATTAATCTGGGAGGCTTTCCCCTATGCATTTTGGCTTGTTTATAATTCTATGAGCTCCCCCTCCTCTTATCAATCTAGGCTCCTCTCATTTGGCTCTGAAGCCTGCAGCAGGGTAGCTGCAAGATGGACTTCCAGATCCCTTGACTGGACAGCAGTCAGGGGAGAGGGGTTCAGAGTCTAGGAAGGTCTCAGGTCATAGGCTCACGAGGCCAAGGAGGACCTAGGTAATGTCCCATAGCTTAACTTCATAGAAAAGGAACCGAGGGTCAGGTAGGCGACGTCGAAATGAAGCAATGTCAGAACTCATACTAGAATGCAAGACTCCTCAAAGGCCAGGTAAAACGCAAAGCCCAGCTGAGTTGCCTTTCTACATAACCAGTCACCAGTGGGATATGAAATGTGGCTCCAATATTGTAGGAGTCCCATAAGCATTTCATAGATACACAGATCTGCTAAGGCACGAAATGTCTCATTTCACAGTTAGTTTCATTTTTAGGTTAATAATTCAGTCTCTGTATCCAAACAGGGCTAGGCAGAGAAGAGTACCAAAAATGAAAAACCAAAAAAATCTATAGCTGCTTCTCCATGGAAAGAGATGAAGATTTATTTGGAGAGAAGAAGTGTTGAGCATATAAACTACAATATTTTGATACAGGATTAAAGGATAACAAGCTAAGAGGTTTAAGTTAATGCTACAGCAGTTTACAGGGAGCGATGATTAGGGGCTGCGGTGGAGGGAAAGGGAGGTGGGGATGTCGTCTCCCTTCCCAGCAGTCTCAACTGCCTCTGCTCCAGGTATCTCTCTATAAAGCAAATCCTACCTTCCACTCATCTACAAGGATTCTGGGAAGACAGAACAGACAGAAATGTGCAGCCCTGAAGGGAAGTTCCTGGTATTACAAATGAAGGTAGAAGCCATCTATTGTCTACTGCAAAACCCCCAACTCTACCTTATGGCAAACAAGATCTTTCCACTTTCACCTGGGTGAGGAGTAAAGTGATAATTCTTGAGTTATGCAACTTTCAAGGAAAAGAAAACAATCAATATTATTTCCCAATATCACAGGCTTAAAAGAACTCTTAATTCTTGGACTCCCTATCCCTCCTCTCTAAGACTGGTACAATCAAAAGGTTCAATACTTTTTAAATACATAAAATACATATTTTTCAATTTTTTGATCGTTGACTGGATTTTTTAATATCACAACTGAAAAAGTTTTCATTGTATAGGTCGGGATAGGTGATTTCCATTGCCACATGTTTAATTAAGATCGTATGGTTATTTGTACCTCAGTTTTTTTCAGAGAAAAGAAAAGTAGATTTAACTGAGAATTTATCTAAAGTGAACAAGGACTGAAATGATTTTGGGAAAACATACTGAAAATCTTTGGCAATGAAAAGAAGTCAAAAAAAGGGGGAGGGTGGGGAAATCCTTTTAAAAGCATCCAATTGTGAATAAAAGGCAGTGGAGGGACTTTTCCCGCAGGTATTAACCTCAGTTAACAGAAGGCACTTTCTGTCTCAAGTGGAACCCACATACACAGGTACCACACTGGTCCAGGGAGGGTAAGAACCTTGCTCAACCAGCCAGTGAATAAATGGCAGAGCTTAGAGAGAACCAAGTCTCTTGAGTCCAGGGCCTTTGCTCTGGTCAGGGCCCCATGCTCTGTCACCTGGCTTTGGGAAATACTTGGTTTCCTACAGCTCTTCAATTCAAATTTGAAACCTGTTTATGAAAGGAGATTCGAAGGTGTGTGTCCAGAGATATTTTGGTCTCTAGAAAAGTCTCAAGGGGACACTAGTGAAATGTATTCAGGGAGTTAGTCAGGGTCCCTTTTAAGACATGAGTCACTCTGCTTCGTGGTATCTAAACTGAAGGGTGAATGGCCTTAAATTGAAAGCATCCCCTGTGCATGGTAAAGGGTCATGTGTCTGGATACAGCATGGCATCAGGCACATAAAACACACTGGATTGTTAAGAACCCTGTAAACAAAATGTTGGGATTAACATTATCACTTCTGTTCCAAGATGATGCAACAAATCATAGCTGCACACATGCCTAACTTTGGAAAATCAAATCAGAAACTGTAAGAGTTAAGGCAACAAAAAAGGCAACAGATATGAGCTTACATTGCCAAATGTGGAATAAGGGACAAAACACAACTAACACTTACTTACAAATACCTCACAGAGAGCAACGAAATGGCAGGTAAGTACATGTAAATCAAAGGGAAAGAAAAAGCTGTCTTTAGGGCTTTTAATCATCTCCTCATTGTACAACTGATTCGCTTTATTTATTTTTTTAATTTAATTTTTTATTACTCAAATGAATTTATCACATCTGTAGTTGTACCACGATCCTAACAATCTGATTTCACAGGATTTCCATCCCACAGCCCAAGCACATCCCCCCACCCCAACTGATTCACTTTAGCACAGTCAGAGCAACCTTTGTGCTACTCCCACTAGCTGAAAAATTTCTCTTGAGCTAACCTCAGAGTATCCAAGAGCCTGATTAGAGGTCTTCCCGCTACATAAATTAACATTAGCAATACCATAAAAATACAACACTGCCCATTCCAGTTGTGCATACATCCATCTTTTCAGCTATTATCCCAAGCCCAAACAGCCCAAACTTTACCGCAACTAGAACCACAAACACTGTTTGGAATGACAGGTTTTATCATCAATCTTTCACTTTCTTCACAGATAATTTTCTCAGAAGTAATTTAAATGTGTACTAGTTTTACCAAATTCACTATTTTTAAAAAGATCTGTTTACAGTTCATCTCCTTGGTGTGATTGGGAACATTTTTAGAGTAGCATAAGGCTGCCCCAGCAGTGGGTTGATAAAACCCAAAACTAGTTTTCCTAACTCTAAGTCTAGGATTCTTCCACTTTCTTTTCAAGAAAAAGCCAGCCTTCTCCCACCTCTGGTCACAGACCAACCCCATGCCCCTAAGCAATGACTCCATTGATGCGAGCCTGAGAAAAGGGCTGTATCCAATCAGCCCTCCACTGCTGGAAAAGCAAGGTAAGGAGCTGATTCCACTGTTGGTGGAGCGTGACTTTTGTACCCTGAAGTCAGTCTGCACTATGATCCACTGACTGGATATAGGCTCCTAATCATTCCTAGGTGCATAAATTTCAGGGCCCATGGGCCTACTCAGCATAGGTAAAACTCTTGCCTACACAAAAGGGAGTTGTTTATTTTGGTGTAATGGAAAGAGGACACCCTGGAAGCTCCCGTTGCGGCTTAGTGGTAACCAACTCGACTAGTATCCATGAAGATGTGAGTTTGATCCCTGGCCTCGCTCAGTGGGTTAAGGATCCAGCGTTGCCATGAGCTGTGTGTAGGTCAAAGACGTGGCTTGGATCTGGTGTTGCTGTGGCTGTGGTGTAAGGCTGCCAGCTGTAGCTCCGATTTGACTCCTAGCCTGGGAACTTCCATATGCCACAAGAGCAGCCCTTAAAAACAACAACAACGACACAAAGAGTACTCCCGACACTCTTGATAAGCCCTACAGCGTTGGGTTCATATTCCAGCTCTATAACGCACTCATTCCCTGAACCTCAGTTTCCTCAACAGGGATAATTTCCTCTCAGAGTCACTGTAAGCGAATGCCCAGTTCAGTGCCTGGCAAACAGCAGAGGCTCAACAAGGGCTGGTCTACTTCCTACTGACTTCTCTGCTTAGAATACCTTCTTGCTTGTTCTCTGTACTCCTAATCAAAAGCTACTTCTAATAAACTTCCTGAATAGACTAAGCAATGACCAAGTAGGCTCCTACTACTGTAGAGTTTATTAAAATCATCTCTCTGACTAAAAGTTAATATAAATTTTAGCTGTCTCTAGGTAGTAGGATTATGGATGATTTTTATTTTCTTCTTTACAGTTTATTGTATTTCAGCATGTTTAGAAAAAATGCAGTGCTGTAATAATTAGAAAAATAAAAACATATACATTTAAATAAAGTTTTAAAAAAGTAAAAACAAAAACAAAAACAAAACAACTATCATGTGTGTAGTTCTGATAATGTGTACTGTCCCAAATTTAATCTTGCTATTCAAGTTGTGATCTGCATGCCCACAGCATCAGCATGACCTGGAAACTGATGGGAAATGCAGAAATCTCAGGCCCCAGCCCAGTCCTATGGAATCAGAATTTATGAGATCCCCAAATGATATATTTATATCTTAAAGTTTGAGCAGCACTGTCTATAACACGTATGGACATTCAATATATCAGAGCCTACTAACACTCTAAGGAACCTCTGTTTCTGCTGGTGGTGGTGCTCTAGGAATCTCTGTCCGGGTAGAAAGCAATCACTGTCTAAGGCATGTTCACTGGAAGGACAGAAGAATTGTACATTTCTTTCTTCGTGTTTTTTGAGCTAAAAAAAAAAAAACCCCACGATGCACCGACTACACCGGCCTTAAGGCAATGTTTAAATCCTCCACGTTAGTGCAATCTTTGTATATGTAACTAGGTGCTCTGAATTAGTAATATGAGCATTCTGATTATATGACAACTAATAACGGTTAGGAAGGACACTGTCAATGTAGTAACTTCTCATTTCTAGGATGCAACACATAACAGACGGATTAGTAATAAGCTTCCACAGACGGAATGTTCTCCACACAGGATGCTGAAGTTCTAATCGCGTCTTTGTTTCTACGGTACATTGTGAGTCTGTACATGTGCCTTCCCCCCTCCTCCCATCAACTTGCTGAAATAATTTTTAGTTCTTCCCAGTTATATGTGAAAGTACAATTTTTCAATGCTCCTGAAAGTAAAATTTATGACCCAAATTCCTAAAATGAATCACCCAATGCTGGATAAGGGAGGCTGGTAACTCTGTGTATCAAGAAACAAAAACCAATCTGCGTGAGTCATCTCTGAGATCACAGATAACACCACCACAGCCGGCGCTTGGCGCAAACAAATGGCTACAGCAATCACACACCAGAATCTCGTGTTTAATGGTTTCTCACATTAAAATGCATCAGTCAGCTCTGTGAAACCAGGAAGTGGAACCCAGGACACCACATAAATAACAAGTACACTCTCTTGAGTTGGGTCTGCTTCATCCTTCTGCTCTAAGTCTGCTTCAATTTTTGGTAGCTATATAAAAAAGAAGGTGCTGCTGTGTCAAGAGGTATGCAGGAAGGTAAAAGCTAACTAAAGTGTCAGGGCTTCTAAAATATTTCATCAGAAAATTTCAATACTCTCCAGAACCTGTTTAGTGAAGACTGATCCAAAATGAAAAAGGGGATCAGAAGCTGGCAAATACCTCAAAAAAAAAAAAAAAAAAAAAGTAACAGAGGAAGTGGTAATAGTCTGTAGAAGCAGAAAAACCTCTTATCATTTGATTCCACACGTGAGCTTTACTCGTTGCTTTTTCTCAGGTACCCCAAGCTTGAAAGGGACGATGAGTGGGGACATGAATTCATGCTACATAGCATTGCCACCTAGATGCTACCCCTTGCAGCCACCAGCAAAGTTGTGCAGAGTGAAGAGTCAGGTGTCCTCTTGAACCTCTGGACACAGGCTATCTGCCAGAACTGCCTGCCCCATGCTGGCCAGGCTGGGCACAGGAATAGTGCAAACACCAAGGCTATGTTTATCGAAGGGGGTATCTCCTAACAACACTGCATGGCCATTAGCAGGCAGGGCTCCCAGGAAACACTACTTACGCGGTAGATGTGAGAGCCTAAATCCATGGTGACACCCAACAGCAATAGGCAATAACTCCCAGGCCCCTGCCTTCACAAGACCCCTCCCAAAGGTTAAAGGGAAAAAAAAATCTATAATTTCGGAAACAAGGAAAGGATTAAATAACCCCATAAAGCCCCCCTGCCCACTCCCATTACCTCCATGAGGCACACAGTACCTCATAATAAAGGGAATAAAAGGTGCCATGCTGAGAGCAGAACAGGTGCCATCCATCGGGGAAGGGTAGAGTCTCCCCAACACCAAAAGTAAGAGAAACATGCTGGGATGACGGTTTAGTTCTCCGGTATCACTGGAAAAAAAAAATGTTGTACATAAAAGGTTTAAAACTTAAGTAGTGAGGCACTGTCTTCAAACACTTTTTTCTCAGCAAATAATTATGTATATCAGGTGAGAGTCTAAGATCAGGGATAATTTTCTTTTTTCATATTTTTCCCTTCATTCACTTCATGTTTTCTTAATGTGCAAATAAGGAAGAAACACTGGCAAAGCTGTGGACTGGACTTTTGCACATGATTCTCTTCTCAAAGCTAATAATTTGATAATTTGAGTCTGCTATTTTGATTTGAGCTGATCAGAGTTGAGAGAAGCCTGTTGCAGAGTGTGAAATGTGAAAATTTCGACACCCAAATGAACTTAAGAAAGCATTATTGGTCATTTACTAGGGCCCGAAAAGCCTGTCTGCACAAATTACTAATGTGAGGAAATGTATTATGAACAAAAGTAAAATTCGTTGATGCGATTTTATTTTCCCATCACAGACAATTTGTACAATTTCATGCCAAGTGCAAAAACTGCTAGAAGAATAAAATTGCCCATGTTCTAAGACGTCCATACTAAAAATTCCACTTTCAGCCACAGAACGTGATAAAAAGGACAATGGTGAATTTTATCTGCCCGGATCAGACTGGAAAGCCTCTTAATAGCTCTATTTTGTATTTCCAGGGTCACTGGCCATCTTCGCTCAAGTAGAACAGTATCATTTCTTTTTTTTTTTTTTGGTCTTTTGTCTTTTTAGGGCCACACCTGTGGCGTATGGAGTTTCCCAGGCTAGGAGTCTAATCGGAGCTGTAGCCACCGGCCTACACCAGAGCCACAGCAACGCGGTATCCGAGCCGCATCTGCAACCTACACCACAGCTCATGGCAACACCGGATCCTTAACTCACTGAGCAAGGCCAGGGATCGAACCCACAACCTCATGGTTCCTAGTCGGATTAGTTTCTGCTGCACCACGATGGGAACTCCAGAACAGTATCATTTTGGATCATACGTGACCAGATTAGTCAGCTGTAACAGGCCGGTAATAAAAAGATGACAGGGGTGTTTTAAAGCAAACTCATTATATAAACCCAGCAATTTTTAAATCTAGGAGGAAGAAAATGATTCTTAGAAGAAATCACCATGTGCTTCTAAAAAAACCTAACTTTACTTAGAAAATTTTTTTTTATTAAAGTATAGGTGACTTACATAAAACACCAAAAACTTTTTTTAATTAATGATTTTTATTTTTTCCATTATAGTTGGTTTACAGTGTTCTGTCAATTTCTACTGTTTAAAAACAGGATTTTTAAAATGTAAAATATAATATTACAACTGCGTCAGAAAACATGATGTAATAAAGAATCACTTTTTAAAAAATCCAGCTACGTTACAAGAAAGGAACTGATTAAAAACTGTTACCTGTAGGAGTTTCAGTTGTGGCTTAGTGGAAGCAAATTTGACTAGTAACCATGAGGATGCAGGTTTGATCCCTGGCCTTACGTGGTTGGTTAAGGATCCGGCGTTGCCATGGGCCATGGGGTAGGTCACAGACTTGGTTTGGATCCTGCGTTGCTGTGGCTGTGGTGTAGGCCAGCAGCTGTAGCTCCCATTTAACCCCTAGCCTGGGAACCTCCATATGCCACAGGTACAGCCCTAAGAAGACAAAACAAACAAACAAAAAAACCTGTTGCCTGGAGGGAAAAAAACCCTGCAAGTCATTCACATCCTTGACTTCGCCTCACCCCATCATATTCTCTCCTTACCTGTCCACGGTATTGGCTACAGTTTCCAACTGTTTGAGAAGAAAGGGATAGAGCTCCGGGAAACGAGAGAAAAATTCACTCCCTGTCATTCTGTAGAGGGAAAAAAACAAAAAGATTATCATTTATTTCCTTTGCTTTGGTAATTAATAAAGCCTTATTTTTAAAAGAATGATAACTAAGATCATTTGTTTGAATATTTAATGAAATAAAGTTAAGAACAAAACCTACATCTGAAGAATTTAACAACCAGCAGAAACAATACATTTAATTTGGATTTCGGAAATGCTCTTAACAAGTGGAATTTTATCTCAAACCTTAAGATTATATGTGTGTGTATATATATATATATATATATATATATATATAAATATATATATTTACAACTATTTAATATTAAATTCTGACAGAGAAGAAACACGCAACTTGTGAAAATGCCAAGTTGCCATGATTGATTTGGACAATGAACCTGGTTGACTGAAACTGAGTCAGCATCAGGAGAAGCGCAGAATAAAGTTTCTTGACACTGGCACCAGTAACATTTTGGACCAGATAATCTTTGTAGTGGGGGGCCGTCTGTGCCTGTAGTATGTTTAGCAGCCTCTGTAGCTTCTATTCGCTAGATGCCAGTAACACACAACACCCCCTCCCACCACCAATTGATGATCAAAAGTATCTCTAGACACTACCCAATGTACCCTGAGAAGAGAAAAAGGTTCCCAGTTGAGACCCACTGTTCGGGAGGATGATGACCAGAAGAAGACTTGGTGTGTGAGATTCTGGGGCTCCAATCTGCAAGGACGACCTTTCCCATCTTAATAAATACTGCCCCCTGAACTCTGACAAGATCCTGAAAATAGTTCCTCTGACTGTACAACTGACAAAAAGGCTCAAGCTAAATACAACATTTGGTTAAACACTCGGCCTCTAAAACTATTAAAAAACCACTACTCGGAAAGGGAGACACAAATATTCGCTAACCTGCCCGCTCTTGTCAACCCTAGATGTATGCTCTTATGAATGACACTTAATATCATACTTTTAAAGTTGAGGTATATTTTATACACAGTGAAATGCTTAAATCTTAAGTGTACCATTCAATCAACTTTCATAAATGCATATACTCATGTAATCCACCCTTAGGAAGCCTCAGAACATTTTCAACATCCCAGAAAGTTCCCTTGTGCCCCTTCTGCAGTCAACTCTGAATCCTCAAAGCAACTATGATTTGATTTCTATTACCATAATTTGGTTTTGTCTATTCTAGAATTTCATATAAATGTAATAATACATTACATAATTGTGTCTGGCTTTTTTCACTTAGCCCAAAGTTTGAGATTCATTCATGTTATTCAGTCTATCAAGAGTTTGATTCTTTTTGTTGTTTGGTATTCCGTTACATGAATACACAAGTTTCTTTATCCATTCTCCCCTTGACGGATAAGGACTGCTTTCCATTTGCTGGCTATCATGAATAAAGCTGCTAGGAACATTCTTGTAGCACAAGATTTTTTGTGGACATATGGTTTAATTTCTCTTAAATAAATATCAGAGAATAAAAGTGAAATATGTTTAAAATTTCAGAAAACTGACAGTTTTCCAAAATAATTACAGCATTTTACATTCCCAACAATGAGTAAGCATTGTCTCTATATTCTTTCCAACATTTGCTGTTGTCTTTTTTTCCATTTTAGCTATCCCAGTGGATATGTAGGGTATCCCCCTATAATTTTGTAGAGAAAGGATTACTTTTGTTTGTTGCATACTTTCTTTTCTTTTTTTTCTTTTTGGTTTTTTGGCCACACCCACAGCATGTGGAAGTTGCTAGGCCAGGGACTGAATCTGTGTCACAGCAGTGACATGAGATGCTGTAGTGATGATGCTGGATCCTTAACCTGCTGAACCACAAGAGAACTCCCTGTTTGTTGATACTTTTTAAACCTTACCCACAATTTATAAATTTTCTTTTATACCTATTTCATATTCAGTAAAACCAAATGAAAAGCAAAAGTTCTCACTTCACCTCAAATTGCAGATTTATTGAACATTTATTAGACACTTTATGTAAAATAAGCTCATTTCCTTCTTTTCTTTATTACATATTTTTAAGGAATAAATTGTTCAATGTTAAAAATAATACACTGGACTGCCCAGTTCTCATGGAAAACCATGCAAAAGTATTCTCAGCTTCCTCTTTAAAAAGTTCAGTGCATTCAAGTATATAATTTTAGTTTGACTTTCCCGCTGACAAATATGCATGTTACCTATATTGTTGAGCACCTTGATTTCTTTTTTGTTCATCTGAAGTATAACTATGAAATCACTCAGTAACAGGCACTCTGATCTATTTCTTTCCATTTAATGGCTGCAGAGTAATCCACACTATGGTTGAGTATAACTGATTTAATGTCTAGTAGTTAGGTCTTTTTGGTTGTTATCCATCTCATACTGTTACAAAGGATGATGTATAACTTTGTCTGTAGAGATTGCAAACCTGGGTTTTGCAGGGTCAATGTTTTACCCAGGGGCAAGACAAAACCGCTACAGGCTGTGTTACAGTCTTTACCTCCTCCAAGCAAAATCGGACAAGATCACCAGTTTCCATTTTCAGTAGAATCACTTAAAACTGTGTGAGTTCTGTACTGGAAACTCTGAGTGCATCTGCCTCTACAGAACATCTACATCTACACAATAAAGCCTGGCGGCTACATCTTCTCAGGGTGTCAGTCATTCACTTCTGGGGAGTAAGTCACTCCTTAATGGCCTGGTATCTCTTGGTAGAGGAAAAAAAGCCAAGCATTCTCACTTAAGCAGACTATATACTTATGATCACCCATCATCTAGAAACTGCCCTGATAAATAACTGGCTCTGTTGACCACAATACTGCCAGAGAAAAGGGCTGGGGAGCTACCTTTCTGAAAGTGAAGTCATTGCTTTCATTGAATGAAAGCTAACGATCCCCAGCAACAAATTATCTCATTCAGGTACCTTAGCAAACATTTGCCAACCAGTCTATCTTGGAGGATATATGAAGAACGTACATTATTTAAACATTTGGCGAATGTTTTCACTAATCTTAGTAGCTTGATGGGTTTTGACTCCATCTTTAAAAAATTCTTGTTGAAATTATTGTGTCCGTGCTTACTGGTGTAGGACCCTGAAGCATCAACTGTGCATCTGTCAGTGTTTAAGAAAAAACAAAATTATTTTTAAGGAGAATTTCAACCTTGCTCAGGTACACGGAGACACAGGAGGGGTCTTTCTAGTCTAGCATTCTTAGGTTCCATGATACTGTTATGGCAATGCTGACCCCATTTCCGGTTCAGCTCACCAGAAGGCCAAGACTGCAAACACAGAAGAGTTGAGCTCCATGTACTTGCCAAGTAGCATCATCTCAGCTCTGCATCAGCCAAGGGCTTAGTACTAAAGACCTGGCTAAATGTCTAATGGAGTTCTAAAGGATATTCAACACTAACAATTGTGTATTATAAAACAAAACCTCAAGGGGTCAGACATAGAAGGATATCAGAATTATCTAAGGGTCTTATTCAAACTTGTAAGTGAGTTACCCCTGATTCTCAACTACATCAAAAGGTCTCTAGTATCTTGAATCCAGATATTCAGCTGCTGATATATTAATTCCAGCCCTCAACTAACCAGTGACTACATTTCATAGTTATACTGAGCAGAGAGCCACCATCTACAATAGCACCTCTACGTGGAGGTGGTTCATAGGATTAGGGCTGCTTGTATAGGTCTATAATCTAGACTTATTTTAAAAGACCATGGTTATGGAACCATATTAGTCCAAGTTTGAATCTCCTTCTTCTGAATCCTCTAGAACATGTAAATGTTACCTCTTACTTGCTACTTAATCAAAATTGTGATCATATTTTTCTCAAGAATATAACAAATATATATTTTTAAACACCTACATATGTTATGTTGAACACTGTGCTAGGTCCTGCAGAAGAGCACTGCTAGCCACTGCTCTTGGCACTTACAATCTGGTTAGGAAGACAAAGCATATTCATAAACTATAACTAAGAATGTAAGCCAACTAGTGTAAGGGTCAAATAAATGATGCTTTACAGTAAGAATACAGAGTTGGAAAAGGTATCACTGGGAGCTGGAGAGGTAGGAAAGGTTTTGTGGGAAACATGAAACCAAGGTGAGTCTTGAAAAAAATGGTAAAAATGGATTAAAAAAGAGAGAAAACATCATGGAGGGGGTTGCTAAGTATAGGAACCAAGTGGGCAGACAAGTTAGCTGGATGAAAAGAGGGCTTTAGGACAAGAGAAAGTAAAAAACACAGAAGACATACAATTTTTTAGAAATCTGAATGCTAGACTAGATAGATTCACCTGTGTCTCACAGGCATTGAAAGTTTCTGAGCAGGAGCGAGAGGTGACAAAAGCAGACAGACTAGACTAGAGAAAGTAGAAACGTGGTGACCCATGGACATTCACTAACTATACACTTTTCACCCCAACCAGAGCATTAATAGCCATAGGCATCTATACTGCCCTGCATCTCACCCTCTTGATACACAGCACAATGCTATGTAAGTGTTGGTTGACTGGTAAACATTTTGGCGATGAATGAGAAGAAAACAAATTCTAATATAGTTGACCTCACACCTACGCCTTTTGCCTTTGCTCTTTTCTCAGTGATTAGTACCCACCCAATTGACACCTAACTACTCACCCAGCTTCCCAATCCTGAAGCTCCCAATGTACATGATCGACAGGCAAATCTTGTTGCTTCTACCTCCAGAGTTTGTGCGGAGTTTCCCAGTGATTAGTACCCACCCAATTGACACCTAACTACTCACCCAACTTCCCAATCCTGAAGCTCCCAATGTACATGATCGACAGGCAAATCTTGTTGCTTCTACCTCCAGAGTTTGTGCGGAGTCTGTTTCTCACCATCCCCACTAACAGCCCATGTCTGACGGCTACTAGTTCTTGCCTACATACTGTGTCCGTCTCTCACCTGATCTCTTTGCCTCACATCTTCCCCCTCTGTAACTCTCCACTGTAGTAAGAATTTTCTCTTAAAAACATAAACCTAATCATGTGACATTATGAGATTAATGGATCCCTACCACTTTCTGGATAAAGTCTAAACTCTTTAGATTGATTTACCAAGTTCTGCTTAATTGGACACACTTGTCCAGCTATCCTTTGCCTCTCCACCTTCAAACCGAGCCATGCAGAACTTCGTTTGGATCTATCAACATTCTATGCTCTTTCTAGTCTCCAGATGTTGGCAAATATACTTCCTGCTATGAACACTTCTCCCCTCACCCACAAGACTAACTCCAAGTAATCCTTCAGTTTGGGGGTTAGGCCAGCTTCTTTGAGGGCACCTTCCCTGACATCTCAAGTGCCAGTGAGGTGCCTGACCTTGGCATTACACTACAACCTACAATCTCCCCATCAGAGCACTCAGAGCAATTCCTACGTGGAACTTCCTATTTACCTGCTTATCCCTCTCACCAGATTACACACTGTGTCTGGGCAGAGACTGTGGCTATCTTATTTCTCCATGTTATCTCAGGGACCAAGTATGATGCTTGGTTCGCTGCTGGTGCTTAATCAACAGTTGCTAAAGGAAGGAAGCTAAATGAAAGGGAAGACTCCTTGACAAAGTCAAAAAAGAAAAGGAATTATGACTAAGATGGTAACAAATGAATAATTTCTTAAAGTGCATCATGAGCTATATGTAAGGATGTTCAGAATCATAACCTGAATTAGTAAACTGAGTATCTTGAAATGTTCTTAAATACAAATATACAAAGCTCATCTCCCTGGTTTGCAAACAGGTCGATTCCAGTTCACCCAAATAAGCCATCAGGCTGATATGTTATCTCCCCGGATACAGCAAGCCCTGGGGGAAAAGTCTCCAGTGACTGGCATCTCAAACCTGTTTATCTATGTGGTCAAAAACTAGCCTAGCAACTTTTTTTTTTTTTTTTTGTCTTTTGTCTTTTTGTCTTTTGTTGTTGTTGTTGTTGCTATTTCTTGGGCCGCTCCGGCGGCATATGGAGGTTCCCAGGCTAGGGGTTGAATCGGAGCTGTAGCCACCGGCCTACACCAGAGCCACAGCAACGCGGGATCCGAGCCGCGTCTGCAACCTACACCACAGCTCATGGCAACGCGGGATACTTAACCCACTGAGCAAGGGCAGGGACCGAACCCGCAACCTCATGGTTCCTAGTCGGATTCGTTAACCACTGCGCCACGACGGGAACTCCTAGCCTAGCAACTTTATGGGAAACAAGAGAAATGGAAAAAAGGAAAAACTGGACCCCTGTAAGTTCAAGCTCCTAGGAAGACAAAGGAGACCAGCAAAACCTCTGAATGGGATAAAACAGACAGACACAGAAAACAAACAAGCCAGAGCAGAGGATGAGAATAAGCTGCTTTAACCTTGGGACTGTCAGACCACACGAAAAGTGAGTTATTTCCTCTTATCCCATCAGGTAAGAATTATTCAGGCACAACCAATCAAAGGCCCTTGGGGAAACACAGAAGCTGCTTGAAGACATGGACTTGCTTTGCACCAAGAATAACGTGCCAGGAGCACAGAGTGGCCATGATCTTCACTTGGGCACTCTTCCACCTGACCTGTTCAGAGCTGGACTCCCCAGCACCAGCCAGGGCCAAGGGCAAAGGAGGCTCCCAAGAGAGGTTTACTGAATGAAAGAACCAGCCTGCCTGGCTAGTTAAAAATTATTCCAGCACTTTGTATTTTATCGAGAAAAAGGCAGATAATGAACATTGTAAAGAAAAGTCTAAAAACCACCACAAACACATTACCCAAGGAAAACTGCCAGTCTGTTCTGATGTCTCTCTACACCTTTCTCCTCATACATTGCTCTATAATCTGCTTTTTTTACACTTAATAATACATCAAGAACACTCTTCCATGTCCGTGTGAACCCATTTCAGTGTAGTAGCCTCTGTGCACTGCCTGTGCCTCTCATAGGTCTCGGGCTCTCATCCAGACACCAGCCCAGAACAACTCCTCCCCGCCTTGGCTAAGCTGTGTGTGAAAAGCAGTCCCATGGCAGCCACATTCAGCGCTGCACATTCCACATCTAATCTTGGTAATGCCGAGAGGCTAGTTTTTGAGAGCATCTGAGCTTTGGTCACTGTGGTAGTCTGTGACCCCACCCTGCCATCTAACAGCCTAGAGAAACCGTCACTTGAATCAATCAGTTTCTCTTAGAGAACTGTGTCCTAATATCTGCCACACATATGAAAAGTTGAAATGCTGGAAGCATGTGCTTCTGAGTTGAACAGAAGTATCAGGAATGAAGACAGTCATGCAAAGAAAAGACGCATTTGGGGAAACGCATTAAAAGGAAAAATGTAAGTATCTCTAGACCCCAATTCCTGCACACATACCCCCTATCTTTCTCAATCATCTCAGGAAGAGGGAGGGAGCAACCGAGTACTGCACAAAGGTATAAAACGAAAAGGAAAGCAAAAACATGCAGGAGTAAGGAAGGACATGGCAAACAGCAAGCAAAGGCAGAGTTTGAGCCTGGTTTTAAAAAAACAGGACTTATTCACAGGCCATGAAGAAAACACCATAAAACTGGTCCTTAGATGAAAACAAATGATGAGGGCAAAAGCCTGAAGGTTTTCCGTTGGTATTTCAAATGGGAACTCAATAAACTATTAAAACCTAGCTACTCCCCAGATTCTGGCCTATAAAACCACCCCGGAGGAGAGCAATCAGCTAAGGGCCTATGTCTCCTTGCCATGGTGATTGCTGATAAAAACAGCAAGCTCCTCTCAAGAAAAACAGTACCCCCAATGGAAACAAACCCACAAAGAAGACAAAGCGCACACACGCATTTCAAAGGATGATCAAACGCAAACTCATAAAGTAGAAGCAACTAATAAAGAGAAATCTGGGTTTGGAATCCCACCAGAAAAACCATCTCTGACTCCACTCCTGGAAGCCCCTCTCTACTAGACTCTGACTGGGGCTGACCCCCACATTTCTCCCTAGAGTAGGAGTAATTAAACAAGGATAAGTGACTGGACAAAAGGGATGCTGGGGTCCCAGGGTCAGAATCTCACACTCATCAAGCACTTGTAATCACTGTGAAGTCCTGTTATTAAATTCCAGGTAAACTGTGTAGGAAGTGAAAGGAAAGACATTTTTTGCAGGGTCTCTGTTCTACGAGTACTGACTGTGACCAGGTCTCCTGCCGGTCTCATCTCCCCTCCTAGCCTCTGTTGACAGCCATAAAATACTCGGATGCGTTGAATGCTTTTCTAATGCTTCCCTTTAGGAACTACTTTCCAGGTAGAGAATCTTCCAAAACACAAAATTAGCCATTACTATACCCAGGGGGAGAAGTGAAAGGTCCTGCTTCTAGAAGTGCCTGCCCTGCTCTTCCTCTTGTGAAATCACTGACCAGGAGTGAGCTGAGAAACATATTTCCATTCATTACCCAGCCAGTTGGTCAGTAAGCACACATCTTTCGTATTCCTCAGTGTACAAGGCCCCATTATGGTAGCTTATATTGGATTTTTTTAAACCAGAAATTTTTTTTCTTAGATAATGTTTCTTACTGAATCTCATCATCTATAAAATCTGAGAATCAATCTATCTCCCATAGTTAATTCAATAGTTGTTTTCTAGGAGTTCCCGCTGTGGCACAATGCGATTGGCAGTGTCTCTGCAGCACCAGGACACAGGTTCAATCCCTGGCCCAGCACAGTGGGTTAAAGGATCTGGCATTGTCATGGTTGCAACTGTGGCTCAAACCTGATCCCTGGCCCAGGAACTTCATATGCTGAGGGGTGGCCCAAAAAGTAAAATAATAATAATCATCATTTTCTAAACAGTCTGTGGTAGACTTTCCAAAGATGGTCAACAATGGCTCCCACTACCTCCCTATGTGGGCAGGCCTTCTTCCTTCAAGAACCAGGGTCTGTTTTCTCTCTGGCCTCTGGTCTAGCCCACTGGTCTTCAATCAACAGAAGGTAGTGAAAGTGACGCTGTGCCAGTTGTGCCTTAGGCTTCTATATTCACCGTCTAGAGGACTTGACCTTGTCTAGAGACAGGTGCTTCTAGTCCCCCAAACATTTAGGGCCCAGCTGAGGTCTCAGATGAATGCCACCACTTGAGTGATTCCAGGTGACAGCACACAGTAAATAAGAATCATCCAGCTGAACCCAGCTCATCCCTAGAATTATGAGAAATAAAAGCCACGAACATAACGGGGGTGTTTGTTATACAGCAATAGCTAACTGAAGCATGGTTATAACATTCAAGGCACTTGAGTTACACTCTGTGGAAAACATAATAGACTAAATAAAAGGGACACTGATAACAAGGAACTCACAATTTACCTTAACTACTATATTTAGTCTCTAGCAGTTCTGGAGTCCAGAAATCTGAAATCACTATCAATGGTCCAACATCAAAGAGTCAGTGGGGCACCTCCAGAGGCTCTAGTGGAGATCACAATCCTTGCCTCTTCTGGCTTCAAGTGGCTGCTGGCATTCCCTGCTTGTACCACCATTAATCCAAACTCTGCCTCTGTGATTGTACTGCTTTCTCCTCTGTTGTCTCAAATCTCCCCCCATCTCCCTCTTATCAGTCATTGCATGAGTACCCAACCAAATCATCCAAGATAATCACTCCCCATGAAAGATCATTAATTTAATCACAGACCCCCTCTGCTTACAAGGTAACAGTTACAGGTTCTGGGGATTAGGACCTGAATGTCTTTGGGGGCCATTAACTGCATGGCACAACTGCAAAACACAAGAGTTAAGGTACTAAGGGCAAGAATGAACATAACTGGTTTATTCCGAGGCAGCTGTTTTCCAAATCTTTAAAGCAACAGATCACATTTTTTCATATATAATCCCAATATTCAAAATATACAACCAACACCAAACCAGAACTCCTGAGGTTAAAGCAGATTGAGGGCAGGGATCATCACTTTGGCCTCCACCTTATCCTCAGCAGGCACAGGCTCTGATACACCTGTGTGAGCTCCAGAGGCACAGTCTAGAGTGCGAAGGCTCCGAGAGAGAGCGTCCTCACTTCCTTCTGTTCCCATCTTTTCAAACCTCTGTAGCTAAAGACGCACACTCCACCTGTCACTGCCCACTCGTCCCTAAAATAGTGATTACATCTTTTTCGTAACATTCATAGTTATTGTTATTTCTTTTTTATTTTTATTTTATTTTTTTGTCTTTCTGCATTTTCTAGGGCCGTACCCGCGGCATATGGAAGTTCCCAGGCTAGGGGTCGAATCAGAGCTATAGCTACCAGCCTACCCCAGAGCCACGGCAACACGGGATCCGAGCCGAGTCTGCAACCAACACCACAGTTCATGGCAACGCCGGATCCTTAACCCACTGAGCGAGGCCAGGGATCGAACCCGCAACCTCATGGTTCCTAGTCGGGATTCGTTCCCGGAGCTATGACGGTAACTCCTACTGTTGTTTTATTAAAACATGCTCCATGTTTGTCTCTTCTCACGACGAAGTGAGCTTCTTGAGACTAAAAACTGTCTTATTTCTTCTCTAACCTCAGCATTTAGAATGGTGCTGGCACACAGGACACTCAGTAAATAGCTGCTGCTTTCTTACTGTTTTGTTAGCACGCCCTCCACAAATCTTGCCCCAGTAAAGGATGGGCTGCCTTCTTCACAACCATAGGAGGCCAATCCCCATCAGCCTGATTCTAAAAATATGTACAGGACTAAAAAGGTCTTACTTGGTACTTCTAAAGAGTATCGTATAGGCATTAAAACTCTAGTCAAGCAAATGCACTAAACATGCAAACAGTTCAAACAATGCTGAACCTGCCTCATCCCCATCCTGAATGCCAGCAAGAAATCACCTAGAAATTTCTCTTTGACTCATTAATAACTAATAGACTAATTTAGCAAAAAGTCCAGTATTTCAAAATAAAAGCTTTCTGGTTTCTATCCCTGTTATGCTTTCATTCAACTAATTTTTTCAAGATCTTACTCTAAACTTTATGAACATTTTCATTAAGGCTAACATTCAGTTGCCAATTCCTCTTGTTAAAGCAAGGGGAAGGTACCAACAGAGTCCCAGACTTCAAGGAACATATTATAATGAGAAGAACTCTCAGAGAAGGGCTGCTACTCGCCTCACTTAATTTTCCAGATGAGGAAACCAATGCCCAGAGGAATTAAGGAAATCTCCCAAGATCAAAATACAAGTTGGGGGAAAGTGCAGGACTAGAACCCAATTCTTTTGATACCCAATCTAGCCACTAGACCTTTCAGGGCTTCCATTACACAGGTAATCCAACCATCCTGTGCCAGGCATTTGCTTAACAAGCAGAGGACACTGGCCCAGACAGGCCGATTTTCAAAGGAGTTCATGTCCTCATGATTGGGTCAGATAGCATCTCTCCACTGCTGTCAATCAGCCTGATCAACTTAGATTAAGATTCCCGACCTGAGCTTCTACTGCCAGACACTGAGCCAGGCCCACCCACCGACTTTAAAGGGAGTAGACGAGCAGGCAAACTGCCAACTAAAAATCTATCCATCTGCTCTTACAAAGCATTTTCAGAGATCACTGGACCACAGATATTCTATTTGGTCTAATAAGTCTCAAGCCTCTCCTCTATTCAAATTAAGAGAATCTCACCACACACTACAATAGCTCTAACCGACTTCCTCACCACAACTCCCCCACCCCCAAAATTAAAAACTTAAAATACAAAGGAAAGAAAAAAACAAAAAAAACCCTCTAAATCTCATGCAAATTAAACCAGAAAAAAAGTGTGCATACTTGTTCTTATTCAGGGTCAAGGCTTCCTTTGCCCTAGTGAATGCCAAGGCTTATTTACAAGGGGAAAAAAAAAACAAAAACAAAAAACCAAGGAGTCGCCAGGCAAATGTTACACTCCCAATTAATACACAACGCTGTCCACAACTGGGTATGATATGCTGTCCGGTGTACATCTCCCCAAATACACAGGTAGGAGAAATGAAGTAAGACTCAGAAATCAGAGTGATTTCTTCTGCTGAAAAAGTATGGGAAAGAGTCTCCATTTAGTGAATGTCCACCTTAGACTGCAGGATTTAGTCTTCTCTCTGAACAACTGCCTGGAAGTACTCAAAAAAAAGGGGGAGGGGATAATTTTCAACAGATTGGCTGCATCTCCAGACGAAGAGGAAAAGCCAGTGTTTGGCAGAGTTGCGAAAAGAACATTTTGGACATCTTAGCCACTTATTTTTTGGAGAGCCAGAAGACTAATCTGGAATAAGTATAACTCATTATTGCTATTATTATTTAAAACCCTAACCTCTGGCTCCTGGGTTTGGCAGCTGGAAGACTGTTGGTTTCTGTAGCAATGCAAATGACATTTATTAAATTAGACATTCCAAGATCAGGGTTCCATGTTTGGTGTTCTCAAGAATACTGGTTTTTTGTTTTGTTCTTTTAAGTACTATGAAGTAAGTAGGCTGCCGCCTCTTCACAGACCCTGGAAAGCCATCTGCTTGGCCCTGAGAGCAGCCTGTACATTGAGATCACACAGAGGCAGACTTTCAACACGGCTGGGAGCCCCATTCCCTTCCATGCGTGTTTCCCTTAACAGCCAAACCCAACATCCTTCAAAGGCTAAGGCTGTGTTTGCTACTTCAACTGTATCTCCTACAGTACCTAGCAGAGGAGACAGACAGAATATGCACTGCCTACATTTTAAAACATAAGTTAAGGAGTAAATCACGTCTCTTTTCTTCCCCCTTTTTCAGTTATATTCTATTAATTACAATTAATTCTCATTAAAACACCCTATGCAATATATAAATAAGTAAATATCACACTGGCCCACTCTAGACCTTTTCTCTATCCATTTATTTATCTATTTATAAACATTAAAATTATCATGTACACAGTTGTTCTGGCGGAGAGACAAACACAGATGTGTGTTAAATACTGTTCAGCAACTTACTTTTTATTTTTATTTTTTTTTTTTGTCTTTTGTCTTTTTGTTGTTGTTGTTGCTATTTCTTGGGCCGCTCCCGCGGCATATGGAGGTTCCCAGGCTAGGGGTCCAGTCGGAGCTGTAGCCGCCAGCCTACGCCAGAGCCACAGCAACGCGGGATCCGAGCCGCGTCTGCAACCTACACCACAGCTCACGGCAACGCCGGATCGTTAACCCACTGAGCAAGGGCAGGAACCGAACCCTCGACCTCATGGTTCCTAGTCGGATTCGTTAACCACTGCGCCACGACGGGAACTCCAAGCAACTTACTTTTTAAAAAACATTTAGGTGCTTTACTCATTTATGTTCTCTAAGTAAAAAAGAGAGTTTTTCTTGCTTTAATTAAAAAATGTTTTGAATAAAAGTATATTCTTATTATTTTATCTCAGCATTTGATCAATAATCTAGTTGCATGCAAAAGAAAAGCAAAGAAATCATACAGCGTCAGAATTTTGAAGATATCGCTCTTCTATCTTCTCAGTCTGCTGTCATTTTGATCCTTAATTCTCCATATGTGAACTGTTTTGGCTGGTTTTGTTTTACTCTACAAAATTTTAGAAATTGCATGATGATGTGTCTTGGTGTGGCTCATTTTTCACTCATTGTACTAGAACTTGTGTCCTTTAGTTCTAGGAAATGTCCCTGTGCTATTTCTTTGACAATTTCCTGCCCTCACTTTGCTCTGCTCTCCCTTCTGAACTCTTGTAAGTTGGATATTGAGCCGCCTGAAATAATCTTCTAATTTTCATATTATTTTCCTCTCTCATGTTCCATCTCTCTTGATTTCTTTAGTTGTATCTCTGAAAAGGCTCTTTTACTTTGTCTTCTATCCCATGTACTGAAATTTTTATTTGGGCTATCATGTTTTCTTAATTTCCTAGAGCTCTTTCTTATTCTGACTGCTCTTTTAAAAATACCATCCTGTTCCTATTTCATGCAATCAATTTTATCCCATTTTTCTGAGAATGTGAATTTACCTCTTCCTCATTTTAAAATTTTCTTCTGGTCCCTGTATTATATCTACTTCAATTTAATCCCTTAAAAACATCCCGCTATTTTCTAATATTGATTATAAATTTTAGGTAAGTCTTGGAATGACTGTAGTACTTCTCTCCCTGCCACACACACACATTCCAATGCAAAGAATAGAAAACATCAGTTAAAAAACATGAAGTTCCATGATGTGTCAAACAAGGTTTAGAGAAGAGGCCAACAAGAAGGTGGCTCAATACTATTACAGAGTATTCTGAATAAGCAATACAGCAGAGAGGCATTTTATTCAAAGGATAGGTTCTGGTTTATATGGATCTGTAGAAGCTTTTTGCCATGGGAATCTAAAGAACAACAATTCTAAATGCAAAATGTCCTACATAAAAGATTTTCCCCTTCTTTCCAATTTGGCTATGACTCTAAAGAAACAGAGACACAACAGTCACTAAGAAGGCAGGACATCCTTCCAGCTAACCAACTTTTACATACTGTTCCTTATGGTCAAATGTTGACCACACTGTGGTAACTCTTTTTGACTTTATGACCTTATTACTAAAAC
Source organism: Sus scrofa (assembly GCF_054392235.1). NCBI lineage: Eukaryota > Metazoa > Chordata > Mammalia > Artiodactyla > Suidae > Sus > Sus scrofa. Next base: position 109,193,566 of record NC_139385.1, on the reverse strand, counting down.
CATCAATTTTACTCACCGTTATTTGAGCAGAGGAACTGCTTGAATGCCCAAAGACTATTCTACAGTGCTATTTAACCTTTCCCAACAGAGACTCATTGAAAGTGGGAGCTTGGTCAAATGTTTCACCTAACCTTGCAAAGATACTTCCCAGTAAATATTTGAAGTATATAAATACCTCCAAGTAAAGTCTTTAAAAATGTGTAAAACTCACAAATGTTAAGCAAAATACCTATCTTAATTATATAATCACATTTAAAGCAAAACAATGCTATGAGTTCAGACAAGAGCTAATAATATGACACATAAACTGAGGCAGTTCAAATACTATTTATCTGCCTACATTCAGCTTATTTTCAATAACAAAATATTTTTACATAATACACACAGTGTTTTATTTTAGAAAAGGCTTCTAAAAAAAAAAGAAAGAAAGAAAGAAAGACAAGCTTCTACTACATCACGGATTAAAATTTGAAACCATGTTCCATAGATTATTTATTCTGTGGTGGGATGGACATGAGGAAACACAATGTAGAGAAAGAGCAAAGGTTTAGAAGCAGCCAGATGAGAGGAGAATTATTTCTTGGCTGTGTAAGCTTGGGTGATTTGTTCAGCCTTGCTGAGTACCTTCCCACCTTGTTTTCTATAAAATGCGAATAACAGTGCCTACTCTGTGGAGTTACTGTGAGAAATGAGATAATACATGGACAAATCTAACACTGTACCTTCTCATCCAATTACTCACGCATTGTTCTTTGGCCTTGGCTCCTGCCACCTGGCCCTCCTTGTTCCCTACCCCACTTTAAAAGAGGAGATGAAAGGAAAGGGGGGGGGGGACTGGTACAAATTACCATTAACGTCAACACACCTTGAGATTCTAAGATCCAAGAGTATCAGAGAACATAAGTCACTTTCATGCTTGCTATACAAATAGCTTCTAAAAATACATGAAGTGAAAAAAAAAATAAAAGTACATGAAGTGCAGGCACTGAAAATATGGCTAAAATTTGGGTCTGGCACAAAAAAATTTTACCTAGTATTCTGAATATGTTAACACTTATATTTTGTAGCAAATATAAGAGTCAGAGGCCAGGAAGAAAGCTATAAAATGGGGTGGATGGATCCATATTGGTAGAAAAAAACATGGTTAGGGTGTCCAAACACAAATAATGAGTGTACCTGCATACATACACACACACATACACACACACACACACACACCCAGAGGATGTGTGTGAGACAATAAAAATGGTGATATATAATGCTGCTCTCCCATTCTCCTACTCACCCAATCTACGAAAACAGTATTTGTTTTTTAATGCGCTCATTCTAGTGGTAAAGATAGACACTGAACATACACACAAATAGATGCAGATGCTTCAACAAAGGTATATTTCATCCTTGGAAAAGAAAAACCATATTTCTCACAATTATTTGTGATTACAGTAACACTGGCTAGCTGTTGAGTCTGTACGGAAATAATTTACAGTCACTCTAGTAGTTTTCCAAATTTGTCAGAAAACAAGCAGCCCAGAGAATGACTGATACAAAGGCTGAATAAAAATAACTAATTGAAGGAACAGTCACTGATCATTTTCACATGTAAATTTTGGCATTCCGTCTTAGTTTTAATTAATTCCATTAAATTGGTGTTTCATAGGTCAGAGGATTTTATGACTACACACCAAAAATGTTGTTTATAAAGCCATTTAGAAGGAACTGCCCACAAATATTTTCTAATACATTTTTTCCTTTTGTCTAATTCAAATTGTGATTGCTTCATTTTTTCCTCCTTTAAGTCCAATTTTGTTCTTTGTATTTACTTCTACTTCTTTATTTGCCATTCAACAAGGGGCAGTCCATCATAAAACCTACTCCATGCTTTCTAAAATTTATGTAGTACCAAGTAACTTCAACCTGTAAGTACACTAAGAAAGAAAAAGGGGGACAAACCAACAAATCAGGTGGTAGGAGATAAATATCCTTACATACACACAAAGCCTCACTCTCTCCACAGAGATCCATAAATAGGGTGGCCAAGGCTTATTTATAGAAAGGACAAAGGGACAGGATAAAAATGAAAATACAGCCAAAGAAGCCTCTTCGTCTCCTCTGGCCTGATTTAAATAGGGTTACTCAAGTTCATGGATTGGTAATAGATGATGTTGCAAAATTAGGATGAATCAGAGTCATCACTAAAATATTGTTTTATTCTAAGAATGGACAATATCATATGTTTTGCCCTAAAACACATGACTCATAGGGAGCCCATGATTCCTTTTCCATTCTTCCCTGAAATTTGACAAAAAAAAAAAAAAAAATCAGAAAGGGTAAGTTAGGGGAGCCACATACCTAGAGTTTCACACCATTTTAATGGTGGTTTCAATCCTGCTATTACTCAGATATGCGACTCAGGTTAAGTCACTTAACTTCTGAGTCTCAGTCTCCTATCTATTAAACGGGGATAATTATACCTAACCTAACTCCCTTACCAGGTTACCACTAGGATCAAATGTGAAAGTACTTTGAAATCATCAATTTCTGCTGATTCGACCTCCTATTTCTCAATTCTATTCATTTCTTTCAACTTTCATTGTCACTATTCTAATTCAGACCACCAACATTTCTTCCCTAGGCTGGATCACCTTTATAAATAGCAGAACACCACAGTATACCGTTCACGAGGAAAATGAGAAAGCCAAGCTAAATGTATTCCATTTCACCATCTAACATTTATTTGACATTCTCCTGTGACTGCGGTCTGTATGTATTTGTGGGCATGTATATTAAAATGTCCTTTGTTTTACGAAATGATTCTGACAGGTGGTGCATTTAACATCCTTACTTAACAAAACGAAAAGGTTAGTAACTCCATTATGGTGATCCACAAAATTTAATTTTTTTTTTCTGGTTCATGAAGTCCAAATGTTTGGGTACCATTAGCCTATATTATCCTAACAAACAAAGCCATTCAAACAAACTCATCCCCTGGTCTTCAAACTTTTACTTCCAATCCAGCTTTACTGTGTTCTCTACACAGTGGTCAAACTGATCAAACTAAAACAAATCTAATCCCTTTATACCTGTGCTTGAAATAACTTCCTTGCTCCTGTGTCCTCAGGTTGGCTGACCTCATCTCAGGCCACGTGGCCCTTGCACTCTGCATAGCAATCATGTGTTGTGATGGCTCATATCACTCCTGACTTCTGAACAGGAACAGCCCCCTCCTATATCACCTCCTCTTTCTCAGGTAAATACTGCATATCCTTTTGCTCAGCCATTATCTTTTTTGCTCTAAGGTGTCTTCCTTGATTCCTCTAAGCCCAGATTCCATGTATCCACCATGTACCATTACAGCAGCAACTCTTACTTCCTTCACTGTAGAACTTCACTAATATGTTGATAAATATTTACTGGGCTTCTGCTATATGTCAGGCACTGCTCCAGGTGCTGGAGATGGAGCAGTGAATGAGATAAAGATCCACTCCCAAGGAGCTGACATTCTAGTAAGAGGAAGCAGGTTAGAAGTTAAAATTCAAAATAACAGAGAAGTGAAACACTTGGTGATGGTTCATCCCTGTATTCCACGGACCTGGAACAATGTCTGGCTCCAAGCTGGTGCTCAAAAAATATTTGTCGAATGAATAAACATTCATTTTAGGAGTGTCAAAAAGCACTACACAAGTGTGAAGCCTTGACAACTGTGGGCATTGGGTTCACATCGGCCTATTAAAATCTCTTCCTAGAGTCTGGCTTAAGCTTTCAGAAGCCTTAAAGCGGGCTGCGTCAGTCATATCAGGGCATTCGATATTCTAAGACTTGGTTTTACACTTGGCAGAAGTAGTACTTTTACCAGTAATTTTCAGATCAAATGAGTTAAGCACTGAAGGCTCGAACGTCCCAACTTGGCACAGTCTCCATCTTCCTCAAACTCAAAACACAAAATTAAAAGAAAGCCAGTTCCTTATATGGTTCAGACACCAGGATGTTGGCCTCCTACTCTACCAAAAAGGTTCACACTGGAAAAGTCAATAACTACCAGGAACAAGGGCCTTGTCAGATCACTGTCAAGGCATAATCCCACCTGAGCTGTCACCCACTGAAGTGAATTAAAGTCAAGAAAGTCAACATTTAATGAATATTCACTTGCCTTTGGTTCAAGAATGGTCTTAGAAATAAGCTTTCCTTTAATTAAGAACAAAAGTACCCCAGAAAGCTGAAATGAGATCTGAGGAACAGTCCACCTGAGTCAGCTAGTCAGCATAAGGAAGAGTTGGCAGTCCCTGGCTGACAATGCTCCAGAGTGTGACTGAAACACCATTCTGTTCATGTAAAGATGTGGAAAACACCGAGTGCCTGTCATGGTTCAGTGGAAACGAATCTGACTAGCATCCATGAGGATACAGGTTTGGTCCCTGGCCTTGCTCAGTGGGTTAAGGATCCAACATTGCCATGAGCCGTGGTGCAGGTCACAGACGTGGCTCAGATCCCTAGTTGCTGGGGCTGTGGCGTAGGCTGGCAGCTACAGCTCCGATTCGACCCCTAGCCTGGGAACCTCCATGTGCCGCAGGTACCACCTTAAAAAGACCAAAAAAAAAAAAAAAAAAAAAAAAAAAAAAAAAAAAGAGAGAGAGAGAGAGATTTGGAAAACAGATTTTTCTGGACAGATCTAGGCCTGACATCTCTACTACCAAGCTGACAAGCCAAAATATGAACCTGGTACAAAGGTACCCAGCAGTTCTAAAAAGAGCTTGCGGTGTTTATAGACTGCTAATTCTCAATCCTGGGCCTAGACATACACCAATCAATCAAGCAATGGACAGTCGTGTCCTGAGCAGTATGCTAAGTGCTCTGGAGGACACCGGCAGCGCACATTAAGGTTCAATTCTAAGCCTCAAGGACTTAACATCAAGCTTAAAACATATGACAGAAGTTAAAGCATGATTGAAGGACTGGCATGGTAAGAGCTAACAAAGTGGCACAAGCTTGCTCTGGAGGCCAAAGCAGAGGGATGCTCAGGGAAACCTAGCTCCATGGATGGAAGGCACCAGGAGGTGGACAGATTTGGAAATGTAGAGAAAGAGCAGTCTTAAATTAGTCTTGGTGGCTCCAGGGCTTGAAGGACAGCTAAGGGTCCCCTTTCCCAGAGGCGGGGGAGGTTGAAGGAGGAGGAAGTATGTGGAGGAGAAGGGGCTGGCAGGAAACCATGGAGAGAGAGACGAGCAAGGCCTGCCTGGGGACGAAGGAAGAAGCTGGACCAAAATGCTCCTGGAGGAGGGAGCAGGTTGGACGTCAGAAGGCCCTGAATGCAAGCTAATGAGTTTCAACCAGATTTCTCAAATCCTGGAAATCTACTTGAAGTTTTGGCCAGTGAGTAACATGACTGTGTTTAAGTCTGTCCTAAACATTTTTATATAAGTCTACACTGCCCACAAAAAAAAAAGAATTAAAAAGAGACTTTTTCTCAACTATGTTCCTAAAGTTTAAAAAAACCCTATCACTGTCACTAAATCTTAGATCACTCCGTAAATCACACATCCTTGAGTAAACACGGTAAACACTGAACGGTCCATTTTACACAGCACTGAAAAAATGACTTCTTAAAGGCAAACTCAGTCCTAACTACATTCACTCCCTGACTTCACCCTCCCCCTAAAACCTGACTAGGGTCTTTATTTTGCATTAAGTGTTACAGATTTCCTTATGGACCTGGAAGGAAGAGCTGTTAGTCATCAATCTGGATGGTGTGCATTAATAGGGTCTTTGTTCAGAACATTTAATTATAGGTTTGAGCCTTGGACGAATGCAAAATGAAAATATTGGAGGGGACTTTCCTTCTGCTAATCTGCCAGCCAAGCAGTACCATGGATTCCAAAACGGTCCCTCCGCACATCATTTGGAGAGGCGGTCTCTTCCCTGGGGTCTGGGACATGGCTTCCTTCTCTGGCCTGATCTTGAGCTGCCCTGGGCCACTCAGCTTCCAACAGAGTTCAGGCAATCAAAGGCCTGAGGATGCTCAGATGTAATTTGGGCGGTTTCATACCTTTTAGATGTTTGTGCCTCAACAAAGGCAACATGACCGTACTCGCTCACTCTCGCTGGCTCCAGGCGACCCCAGGACTGTCCCACCTTTGACCCCATGAGCTGTGTAGAAGGAGTCCAGAGTTTCAAGCCAAGCTTTAATCTATTTTCAAGTTTATAAAATGATTTTACTCTGGCAAGTAATTATCTGGGGAAGACTGCTGCATATGCTGAAAATGCAGTATTTGTGTGTGCATTTTACACATTAATTATTGTAGAGACGTTAGCATTTAAAACCTGTACGGTGACAGTGTGTTATCATGATGATCATTTTGAACTGTTTAGAAATATTGCATCACTATGTTGTGTAACAGGAACTAACACAGTGTCATAGGTCAGTTGTGCTTCAAAAACAAGCAAACAAACAAACTCATTGAAAAAGAGATCAGATTTGAGGTTCCCGAGATGGAGGTGGTTAGAATTAGAGGAAGATGGTTGAAAGGTACAAACATCTAGTTATGAGATAAATACTAGGGACACAATGTACAACATGATAAATATAATTAATACTGCTTTATGTTATAAATGAAAGCGGTTAAGAGAATAAATCTGAAAGCGTTCTCATCACAAGAAAAAAAATTTTTTCTGTTTCTTTAATTTTGTATCTACATGAGATGACGGAGTCACTAAACTTACTGTGGTAAACATTTCATGATGTATATAAATCAAATCATTAAGCTGTATACCTTAAACTTATACCGTGCTGTATGTCAGTTATAGCTCAATGAAACTGGAAGGAAAAAACAATTAAAAAAAACTACAAACAAGGAACCAAATAAATAGCTATCATACCTAAAGACACAGGATTTTGAGTTTCCTGAGCAACAAAGAAAGCAAGAAGAAAACTGGTTAATAAAATACCTGCTTTCTAAACCTTAGGGCATGTTCAGGCACTCTTCCACAGAAAGTTGAAGATTCATGCCAGTGTTGCAACAGGGAAAGCTGCTGACCAAAAGCTCCAGTAAAATCAGTATGAATGAAGGAGTTCCCGTCGTGGCGCAGTGGTTAACGAATCTGACTAGGAACCATGAGGTTGCGGGGTTCGGTCCCTGCCCTTGCTCAGTGGGTTAACGATCCAGCGTTGCCGTGAGCTGTGGTGTAGGTTGCAGACGCGGCTGGGATCCTGAGTTGCTGTGGCTCTGGCGTAGGCCGGTGGCTAGAGCTCCGATTCGACCCCTAGCCTGGGAACCTCCATATGCCACGGGAGTGGCCCAAGAAATAGCAAAAAGACCAAAAAAAAAAAAAAAAATGAATGAAAAGTATACAGCCTACACCACAGCTCACAGCAATCCCGGATCCTTAACCCACCGGGTGAGGCCAGGGACTGAACCTGCATCCTCATGGACACTAGTCGGGTTCGTTTCCTCTGAGCCACAATGGGAACTCCTAAGTTTTCCAATTTTAAAGTAAAATAGAAGTTAACAATCTCTCTAATATATTCAAACATTCAAATTCCTAGAGAAAAGCAGCATGAAATATAATGCACAGGAATTATTAGGGCATCATTTAATTGAAAGATGAACGAGACCAAATGATCAACAGATCATTTTGGAAACATGACCAAAGGACTTGGGTTTCTCTTAATTTCTGCCATTCTTTCCTGTACTGCACCCTTATGCTAGCAGAGGTGCCGTGCTTGGCACTATGGGGGATAAAGCTAAAGATGAATTTGATTTTCAGGTCCCTAGAAGTGAGATTCGAGGGATTTATTCTCTTAACCACTTTCATTTATAACATAAAGCAGTATTAATTATATTTATCATGTTGTACATTGTGTCCCTAGTATTTATCTCATAACTATATGTTTGTACCTTTCAACCATCTTCCAAATCAAAATCTTAAAAGTCACAACAACAAAAAGCCATCCCTTTCTGAAATCTGTCCTAAACATTAAAAGAGCATTTTCAGTTCAAAATGCAAAGGTAACTCTTCCCCCAGAGAGCCGCTTATTTGGATAGAGACATGTGGTAAACATTTCCTAGGGAAGGAGCAAATGAAAAAAAGGTCAAAGGTAAAAGTCAACTGAGAAGAGCTGCAACATCTCAGCAATTTACAAATTTAAAGGAGAGCAACAGTTTGAAGGGTGGGGATAAACACACCACCTCCATTCATTATAAACTGAGATTTAAGAGAGACTCTTTTCCTTCTCCGGGGTGAATACCACAACATCTGTTCTCCTGTCATAACAGCAACTAAGTTGATTTAAGAAAATACTCTCTCTCTCTTTTTTTAAAGCTGTTGGTGCATAATTACACCATTTCTCTTGAGCCTTGGTTTCCTTAAGACGTGTTTATTCTGCACATCTGCTCTCCCCATACCTGATTACACAAAGGTATCATAAATAGCAAACCAACAGGTATAAAGAGACCAGCCCTCAAAACAGATCAAAGCAAACAGCCCGTGGAGTCCTTTGGAAATCTTGGCTGGCAGCTCTTGTAAATAAAAGTGCTTCTAAAGCAGAAAGCATTCAACTACCGTATTTATATAGGGCGTGATTGACAGGTCAGTTATTAACTTCATAAAAACACAGGCAATGTTAACTAGCAAGAATGTTTGTTCTAGCTGTTCTATCTGAAGGAAAATGAAATCCAAGATAGAATGGTTTGCTCTCTGTTTCTTTTAAGTATTTATTTTAGAACCGTGCAGTATAAAAGAATGTTTTTTCAAGTCAGTGAACTTAAGCTATTTTGCTTACTGTTCTGGAATTTAAGTATGTTGTTATAGTTCTTTAGAAAACAAATGTTACATTTACTAAAGGCAAATTCCAATGGTGCACCAGGATCTTTTCAACCCCTCCAAAAATTTTTATTCTTTTGAATTACTACAATTAAAAAATATATATACTAAGGCTTCTCTCAGTAACAAAGTATGTCAAGTCAGAGTCACAGAGCAGAAAAGTTCCCCCCAGTGCTCTAGAAGAAGGTATGTGTTCCCTGAATTGCCTATGGTAGCAAGTTTAAATGTGCCCAAAGGAGATAAAAATAAGCTGGTCTGTATTTCATTAATATTAGTCTGATGGCTTTTTTTTATTATGAACACACTCTATTATGTCTGATCATTTACTTCACTATTACAATGAAGTATATTTTATTTTTTAAATTCTTTCAAAAAATAACACTGGTTGTATGCAGATCTTTCAGGAAATCCTCAAAATCCACTTTTGCGTGCAACAGTTTTCATCCTTGAGGCGTCATATGGTTAGTCCCCACCCCCACCCCAGGGGAAAGTAACACAAATGTCAGCCTATGTTTTTCCAACTTCAATTGAAGAGCAACTCTATAATAGTAGCTTTAAGCAACATAGCAAAGAAATCCAAAAACCGTGGATCTACCCAATCTATAATCATTCTTCTATAAAACCTTTTTTTTAAAGTAACAAGGAAGAAGTACAAAGAAAAATTGAGAGGGGTTAAAAAAAGCCAAATTTTTCTTTTTTGAATCAATCAGCCAATACTTTTTAGACTGAAATTATATAAAATCGGCATTTCCCAGCCAAATAAAGGCTTATGAAGTAGACTGTGTGTTTATGCGCATGTTTGTTTATACATGTTTAATATCCTCAGGCCTGAGAGTTTTTCCACGTAAACATAAGTTTTGTTAACTGCCTCTTGAATTAAATTTAAAAGGCTATTTGTTATCAACATGTTTCACTCTTAGCAAAGGCTGTCATTCTATGAGCAAAATATCAAACACTAGAGCAAACTGAAAATCCCCCCAAAATCCATCCTTGCTCATCAGGACATTTAATGTATCACAATCCTGTTTTCTCCAGCAACTCCTACAAGCAGCAATCTTTCTGAACACAGAATTCTTATGAAATAAATACTCAGCCTTAAAACATGGCCTGGGCTCCTGCACTATCTCCCCCCTCCCCCCTTCCCCACAGGACTAAATTTTCAAAGTAGAATATTTGTTTTGACAGACTTCTCCTTGCTTAATTCTCTGGCACAGGACTTCTTGTTGCACCCCTAGCCAGTAATGAACATTTTGCCAGAAATATGCAACTTTTGGCACAACAAGAATAGGGAATTAAAAAAAAAAAAACAAAAAAAACCCCAAAAAACCAAAAACCCCTGCCGGCAGAGACTTCCAGAATTGAAGATAAAAGCAGGCATACTGGATGAAGAGAATCCTTTCCCTTAACATATTATAATTTCCTCTTGTTTTCCCAGCTTCTCACTCTCATGAGGAAAACCTTCATTTGGTATTTTCGCATACCTTCTCTACACTACATAAAGCAATGGGAAATTATTCCCTAAATCTTGGTTTCTAATTAAAGAACTACTTATCCAAATGAAAAATGTAGGTTAGCTAATCCTACTCAGAGAGTAAATCTCCAAAACAATTTCTTAATAATAGTTTATCGGGAAAATTAAAATCCACTGAACTTGTTTAAGCCAGCGGAATTCTTCTCTTTCATGATTTCTCCAGTTACACGGAAGGACCTCACACTCAAAAACTTAACAATGCAGGATGGCTCCACCTTCCCCCTCTGGACTCAGAAGGGTTGGGCGGGGTATCACACAGCCCTCCCGGGAGAGTTTAGGGTGTGGGTGAAGTGCCTCTTGCTACAACTGCCCAGATTCTTGGGAGAAGGAGTAGCCGGCAAAGTAGGTTTCCTGCATGGGTGGAGTCAGGCACTTTCTAAAAAAACAAAACAAAATACTCATGGATCTTGAAAGGGGAGCACGGGAAGCAGACAAGCCTGGCCCAAAGAATATCAGATTGTGGAAATGCTTGATCTCTGCTGAGAGATCCACTTTCTCCACACGTCACTTAAACAGTGACGTCCCCAGGAGTCTATCCTCACCAATCTGGGTTCTCTATGCACTTTCCTGGCAGAAAATACCATGAGTGACTCCTTCATCCAGCCCAGAACTTAGGCATATGACTATGTTCCACTGGATGGCTCTTGGGCTTCTCAAAACAGATACAATAACTGATAACTGAACACAGAATTTTCTCCCATCCGTCACCCATCTGCTTCTCCTCCTAAATCTTCACCTCTGTAAGGAGCACCATCAGTTGCAGACACTGGCCCAAGCAAAGGTCTGCCATCATCTCACTCCTCTTCTTCGGTCTCATTTTTCATCAAATCTTGTTAAACTGACCATCTTTTTGTTTGTTTGTTTCTTTTTGTTTTTGTCTTTTGTCTTTTCAGGGCTGCACCTGCAGCATATGGAGGTTCCCAAGCTAGGGGTTGAATGGGAGCTATAACTGTCGGCCTTTGCCACAGCCACAGCAACGGCAGACTTGGGCCGTGTCTTCGACCTACACCACAGCTCATGGCAATGCCGGATCCTTAACCCACTGAGCGAGGCCAGGGATCAAACCCGAAACCTCATGGTTCCTAGTCGGATTCGTTTCCGTTGTGCCATGATGGGAACTCCTAAACTGACCATCTTAATATCTCTAATCAATACCCCTTCTCCATTCTCCTTGCCTACTGACTTGAACTCACTTCTCACCACCCAGTTTATCCAGTTTCCCTGTGTTCTTTAAAACATAGTTCTTCATAATATATTCCATAAAAAGGATTCCATAATTCAATATTTTAAACAAGTAATTATACTGTGACTGGAGAGTCACAGTGCCTATCAGTATATCAAAGTCTTGAAGAAATGCTGGATTGTGAGGTCCAGGGAAATAGCACAGGGAAACATAGCCAATCACTTGTGATAGAACATGATAGAAGACAGCATGAGAAAAAGAATGCATGTGTGTGTGTATATATATATATATACACATATACATATACATATAAGAATGACTGGGTCACTTTGCCATGCAGCAGAAATTGATAGAACACTGTAAAGCAACTATATTTTAATTAAAAAAGAAAGAAATCCTGGATTGAAGAAACATATGCACACCAACCTTTGACCACTGTCATCTGTCCTCCTGGCCACTTTCTTCTCTACTGTTTTTCTTTACTTGGCTAACTTCTACTTATCCTTCAAGCTCAGATCCTGATTCTTAGAGGAAACCTCTCCTGCAGCAGGTACTTATCCCTACTCTGCACTTCCAAACCTCCCCTTGCATGCGGTGTGTGGTTTGCTTGATTGTGAGACCCTTAAAGGCAAAGATTTTGACTTACTTATCTTTCAATGCCTAGCACTTTACCTGGCTTATTAACAAACCCTGCTGAGTAAATGAATGGCAATGACAGTGAAATGTATTATTTACTCTATGCCAGGCACTTTTCTAATTGCCTTGCATGTATTAATTCACTTAATCTACCCTAAAACCCTATGAGGCGAGTGCTAGTATTTCCCCCATTTGAGCCATGAGGCAACAAGGCAGAAAGAATGAGTAAGCTTTATTACTTCTCCAACATGATCTTATTTTCTTACCTCCAGCAGGGTAAACATGAGTAATTTTACTCCACTTCTTAGGAAAGAAGATGTGATGAAACCACTGGAAAGCTGTTTGGCAGGACTTTACTTCTTTTAGAAATATTGTATATTACAGAACAAAAAGTTTTAATATAATGGGAAAATAAGCGGATTAGGAGTTATAGCTAAATCCGAATACGAGCTCTGCTTCATATTCGATATGAGACACGCTGCAAAGTAAAACATAAATTCCAAGTGTGTTCTCTAGAACATGGGCAATAATACTTATTGACTATGTAGTACATGACAGTCTTTTGCAGCTTTTAGGTTATAAAGTTGTGTACGCCGATGCTATTACCATCACAGACAATACAGTGGGATGATATCTGACTCCCTGTATACCAAATATTTATACTTCATTTCTGTACACTTCTATTTTTATTTCCCTTCTTCATGCATTGGTCCAAATAAGTGGAAAAGTTTTCAGTCTACCTTGAGATTTCTATTGAAATTTTAAAAATTTTCTTTCTGAATTGAACCAATCAAACTACATCTGTCTTGAGGCTCAGACTATAAACTTGGAAATAAGAAAAATCATTGAGTATTAATTAAGAAAAAAAAAAAAAAAAACCTTGACAAAAGTCTTAAAAATTTCAACAAACCCATGACCAGCACAACTGACTAAATTATCTACACTGTAGAGGACTGTCTACACTCTCCTGTCAGTAATGGAATCTTATATAATATAGCCAGTGCTCTCAGCCCTACAAACTATGAACAGCTCAGTAGATAAATCTCAATAAGCCTCCACATCAAACAGACTGGAAGAAATCAAAAGACCGCTGAGCTAAGCCAGACCAGGCTGATATTTTGGTTTATTGGTTAACTGTTATGTTTGGAAAGGCATAAAGCTTAATTGCGAGGCTTGAGGTGTATGTCAAAAATGCCTGACTTAAGGAGAAATTCTGATCATAGATAGCATCTGTCACTAGTTAAAATACATGGAGCTCTGCAGCCAGGATATTTTTTGTTGTTTATATTTTCAATAAATGAAAATAACCCAGTCACATGGTGACTAAATATGAATCATTGTTTCAGCTTTTGGGGAAGGTTTTTGAAATCCCAGGTGTAAATTAGGGTGTAACGCTGTTGTTAAGCCAAGTCATGTGAAAGTTAAAACGGGGGGAAATCTGGTTTAGTTTATGACTTCTTGTGGTATTAACCATAGGTTTCTCACAAATATTAATGACTACAACACTTTGAAACAGTATATGGAAAAGTGAAATCCAGTGGTGTTATTTGGATATTTTTACCATCTTCTACTGAATAACGAACTCCACTTGCCTGAACAAGCAGCAAAATGAAACATTTCTTAAAGGCCCTAGAAGAAAGCAGTTTCTCCGAGCAAAAGTCCAGGGAAGGTTTCAGTGAAAAATGGAAAACAAGGTCTTCAACACTGCTTTGCTCTCTTTTTCACTGCTACCAAAGCGATGCAACTACCTTAATCTACCAGTCTTTACACAGTGCTTTAGGCCATACAACTGGAAACACAATCCCTCCCCTTAAGAACTTGGAATTGATTTGAGAGTACCTGACTAATTCACACGGGAAGCAATACTAACACCAGAAAGAGACAGCGCACATCGTCTGGAGCACACCAGGAAGAGTCTCCTGAGGACAGGGAGCCCCGTGAGATCAGTGAGTGCTGGGATGACCACTTTATTCGTTCGATGAATCTAAAAACAATTCTCGCTGAGACAGCCTCCTGTATACCCAGCATCACTGCCCCAGGTCCTTTATAAGCATCACCACACTGACTCCTCACATCCCCAGCCTGTGATGAGGCTGACATAAAGAAACCGAGGCGCAAGGGACTAAACTTGGCCAAAGTCAGAGGCAAAAGCTGAAGCTAGGTCGGCCTCACTCAACATGCATTTTCTTAGCAACATCAATAGATCACTTCTTTGCCTCCCGTGTAAGGCGGATGCCTTCCAAGGTACTAGGGCAAAAAGGAGCATCAGACACAGGCCCTGCTCTCAAGGAAGCCACAGTCAGGTGAGGGAAAACTTTCCAGAGGAAAAAAGACTCAGGCTGAACTTCAAAGGATGGGAAAAATCAGCCTACTGTAAGTAGAAGAGAGGGAACAAGCTTTTTAGGAGCAGAAAAAGCATGAACGAAAGCAACACAAGGGAAAATTAGAACATTCAAAGGAATGGTAGGGAGATTAGCTTGATTAGAGTATGAGTATTTCTTGGTAGTCGGTAAAAGTTCAATAAATATTTGGAGTTTGACTAATAAGAGATAAGGTGAAAGGGCAAATTCAAATTATACAGGGCCTTGAAAGCTAAGCTGAAGAAAATACAATTAACCAACAAATAATGTGGGCAAATGTGCCACCTTATTAGTAATAAAAGCAATATAAATTGAAACAGTATGGTAATTTCCCCCCTCACATTCTCTTAAACTTGCATTTAAAAAAGAATAATACCCACCACCAGAAAGATTATATGTGCTGGCAAATTTGTAAATTGATATCGTATTTAAAAGAAGTCTGGCCATCAGTTTCATGGAATGTTAGTGTTTTTAACCCTGTGCTTCCATTTCTGTTAATTTATCATAGAGAAATAACACCAAAAAACATGGGCAAAGCTAAAATGTGTGAGGATATTCCCTGTGCCACTTTTTATTGTGTGGAAAAATAAGATGGGCTATAAATGCTCCACAGTAGGCAGGTGGTTAAAACAAGGAGGAAAAAGGTTTAATAAAAAGGGCAAAGGCCAATTAAAGGGGTACAGACCTCAGACCATGGGCAACAGAGAACTAACGGAAATTCCTGAGAAAGACGGTGATGGGGGAAACTGTTTTTCAAGAAGACTAATTTTTAAGAAATCAGACAATATATAAAAAGAATAGAAGACTAGTTATAAACTCTGTTGCCAAGAAATCACACCTAGAAGAATCTATCTACAAGCAGTAACCCTACATATTAAAACTTCATAAAGATAACACACCATTATTCAAAATATTTTAAAAACTAGGGGAAAACTAAATATTTCATAGTAAAAGAATAATTACATAAACTATGATTTGTCCATCACAAGGAACGTTACTTTAAAATGCTAAAAAGAGTGATATTATACACAAACCAAGAAAAAACATTACATTTCAATTTAATGGGGGGAAAGGACAGGAAGAGATTTCCAGAGAAAGAAACCTCCACAGAAAAGGCCATGAATCCCTGGGAATTCAATCTTCATGGTCGGACCAACCAGTTTGGTAGTACATGGCAGCACAATTTTGAAGGCTGAAAACAGGAAGGAAACGAAGAGGCAAGAACTTAAGAATGCTAAGTCCATCTGTAGAAAGTCCATACTTATAAATGATCATCTGGCAATTGAAATACATTTTCCAAAGACATAAATATTATAAATGGTGGTACTGCAGGTAGCCCAGAGAAATATATTTATTTCCCCACTGAAACATTATACTTTTACAATGATAAAAATTAAAACCTACATTCCTGCAGTATTAGGAACTAATTAAAGCAATGGAACACCACTGAAAGAGAAATCCTCTCTTATTTCCCTGAAAGGTTGAAGCATAAGGAAAATTAGGTTGGCTTAATTAAAAGCAGAAAGGTGACAGAGATGATGACCAGTCGTGTTTCTGGGAAAAAGTGGGCGTTCACCACCTTTAGAGACCAGTGGCATTGTGTTTTCAGTAAAGAGAATTTCAACTCCAAATAGATAGGGGAGCCATATCACAAACACTGCTCTCGAGTTATCAGTCATGATCTGAATCACTGCTCGTCACACAGATAGAACAAAGGCAAGACGAAGACATGGTCATGTGAGATATTCTCACCTGCATGGTTGAAGAACTGGGGTGGGAAGAAGGAGGGGTTTACAAAGGATGAGTGTTTGAAGGTGTGAGCTCCACAGAGGTGCACTTAAGCAGAGGCAGGGAAGTGAGGAAGTGGGAGGAGGGGCGCCTGCAGGCTCCTCCCCTGAAGGAGGGGAAAGGTGCTGACAGAACTCCTGGCTTTCCATCTTGCATTACAGTTGAGTTCAAGTCTTATCTCTCCTCCTCCACTATTCTTCAACACATAGACCATATTTTATAAATGTCTACACTCCCCTCAGTGTCAGAGCCTTGAATGTAGTAATTGTGTTTGTTGAATAAATGATGAAGGAAAAAAAAAATGTTGGACCGTCTAAACAGGCCACCAATTATACAAATGAAACCAATGGCCTAGGAGGGCTTTGATTGCAGGGAGTGAAAGAGGGGACCAAGAGAATTAAAGGGAGGAAGTGTGTAATTGACCATTTGCCTGTATCTAAATCAGTTGTTCATAACTTGAGTGGTTACAGAGATAAACAGAAGAAAGACAACGATGTATTAGGAGCAATGGATGGCCTCTAGGACTGTGCTTATAGAGTAGAAAATTCTAGACCTCTAAGATTCAGCAACTTGATCAGAATTACTGATCCTTGTCAAACGTAGCCAGTCTGACCCCATCTTTTGTTGAGCTGGGCTGGTGTGCCCTGACCCAGACAGCTTCATGTTCCACTTCTATAGAGGCAGGCAGTTTGTACAGAACAAAATGTAAGTCTGGTGGATAGAAAAGAAAGAAACCCGGCAGAGAGAGAAAGAGAGATTGTTCAAGACAACTGGCCTGATTTGAATTCAGAGGCCAAAATGGTCATATCAAAATACTATGCTCAATTTAAACAGAATAGGGACTTTTAGTTCATAAATAAAAACAAGTACCAATTCCAATAAATTTAGAAAGATTATTTGATTTCACACTATTTGGCCTTACAATAACAAAATAAATGTTATAATATATGGATCAAATTCCAAAGTGAATTAGAGTTTATAATAAAAAACACTGTTAACATTCTGTTAGCTTGTTAGAGATTAGCTATGAATCAGGGAGATAGTTCATATTGCAGAGGGGCATTCTGTGACTTAGAAATTTATTGTATTTTATTCAGAATCTCTATTTTAAAGCTCGACAAAACTTTTTTTTTCATGTGTGACGATAAAACTTTGTTCCTGAGCGTAATTTTTATAATCTAGGCTTGCTTACAGGAGTTAATTACATGGAACCACATACCCAGACAGTTTTACTACTTCATACTTTAAAAAAATTATATGCAGGAACTGCATAAATGAAGGGGGGAAAAACTTTCCTAATAGGCTAAAATACTACATATATTATTTATCTCCCTAATGAAACGAAAACATTTTCAAAGCTTTTGAGATAGCCTAGAAGAATGTAGCAGCAGACATCATTAGTCACCTAATAAAAATCCATTCCCTCATCCCATCCTTCCTTTTAACAGTATTTGACTTTGGTTGGGTATTCACCCTTCTCTGAGTATTCACCCACGTTTCAGGGAGGGCTGGAAACAACCCCAGACCCAACTGGAGAATCCTAATTAGTCTAAACGAACTAGGGTGGATCCATTTCCCTCCTTAGGGATAAGTTGGGGCATACTAAGTTGTTGATTCTGCCAAAAAGCTGTGAAGGAAAGTCTGGAGAGTGCGGAATTGAAAGCATGGGAACATGTACAGGAGGTGATGTTGTCATTCTTAAAAAGAAATAGGGATGCAGAAGGCCACTGAATATTGCATCTGCAACATCTAGATGTGATGGCTAGAACCACAGCCATTTTGAAACCATGCAGGAAGTCTGCCTGGGCCAATGCCTTCACATCAAGGATGGCATAGTAAGAAATTCAAAGAACGTGGGTATTTGATGGTGTCAGCAACCTGAAATGAATCAATCTCCCTTAAAAATTCTTGGTTATATGTGAGATAATAACTTTTCCTTATTGTTTACATTTTGATTTGGGTTTTCCACTACTTGCAGCCAAAAGCATTTTTTTTTTTTTTTTTTTTTTTGTCTTTTTGCCATATCTTGGGCCGCTCTTGCGGCATATGGAGATTCCCAGGCTAGGGGTCCAATCGGAGCTGTAGCCGCCGGCCTACGCCAGAGCCACAGCAACGCGGGATCCGAGCCACATCTGCGACCTACACCACAGCTCACGGCAACGCCGGATCATTAACCCACTGAGCAAGGGCAGGGATCGAACCTGCAACCTCATGGTTCCTAGTTGGATTCGCCAACCACTGCGCCACGACGGGAACTCCTTTTTTTTTGCTTTTTAGGGCCACACCTGCAGCATGTGGAAGTTCCCAGGCTAGGGCTGAATCAGAGAAGCTACAGCTGCTGGCCTACACCACAACCACAGCAACAAGGGATCTGAGCTTCATCTACAACCTTCACCACAGCTCACAGCAATGCCAGATCCTTATCCACTGATCAGGGCCAGGGATTGAACCTGCATCCTCATAGGTACTAGGCGGGTTCATTACCACTGAACAACGATGGAAACTCTGCCAAAAGCATTCTAACTGCTTCAAGTCTGAAATATTTCAAGCCTCTGTTTAAATATTAACAAATGGAGCTATTATTTGGAAGATGAAGAACAATAACAGGGTATGCTGCTTAATTTCCTATCAAGACATATAGAACCCGGCCATACTAATAGATCCTAACTTACCTATTATATTTCAAAGCTGGTAACTGTTCTGTTCCCCCTACCTATCTGCCCTTGTAGAGGAATATTCCCCTCTAATACAGCTACTACCCAATTTAGAAGCAACAAAAAGAATAAATGCTAAAAAAAAACCCAAAAAACCACACACACACCAAATTGGAACCACACTTTAATAATCTACAGAGAGTACAAATTATTCCTAAGTAACTTTCTTCCAGAGTCTTGCATCATATTCTCCAATATTCTCTACCAGCTGGGGCTACAGAATGCAATCACTTCTCCACTGATTCCTAAAATGATGCCTTTATCATGGAATACTCCAAAACAAAAAACTTCCAAATGATTCTTCATGTCATTTAAAATTCAAACTAGTCTCCTTGGCATATCTGTTTTTTGTTTGTTTTTTCTTTTTAAAAACTTAAAGTATAGTTGATTTACAACATTGTGCCAATTTCTGCTACACAGCAAACTGACCCAATCATACATATATACACATTTCCTTTCCTATATATCTTCCATCATGGTCTATCCCAAGAGACTGGAAATAGTTCCCTGTGCTGTACAGTAGGAACTTATTGCTTGGCGTGTCTATTTCACTGGCTGATATAACCCCAGAACCTGGTTCAGTGCTTACATAGAATAGGTGGTCATAGAATTCTTGCTCTAGGAATAAACGAATGAATGAATATTTTTATCATGTGCTTTCAGTCCTGGTCTGGTTTTATCTTCTAACTTTCTCAGACATATACAACATGTGTTCCAACTCGGTATATGTAACCTTATATGTAACATCCTCTTCTCTACATACTCAAATCCTATCCATCTTTTCAAATCCAAATTCAGCACTAACTCTTGCATAGAGCTTTACCTCATCTCCTCTGACACCCGCATCCCCTGACAGCATCAGAGAGTCTGATACTCATTTTTCCTAAACTAGTTCACATTTTGGTCTTCTCTCTCAGTAAATGATAAACTCCTTGAAATCCAAGACCGTGTCATAAATTACTTCCGTACATATTAGAGTGGCAAGGTATATAATAAGCATTCAATAAAAAAAACTTTATTGGGAGTTTCCATCATGGCGCAGTGGTTAATGAATCCGACTAGGAACCATGAGGTTGCGGGTTCGGTCCCTGCCCTTGCTCAGTGGGTTAACGATCCGGCGATCCGGCGTTGCCGTGAGCTGTGGTGTAGGTCGCAGACGCGGCTCGGATCCCGCGTTGCTGTGGCTCTGGCGTAGGCCGGTGGCTCCAGCTCCGATTCAACCCCTAGCCTGGGAACCTCCATATGCTGCGGGAGCAGCTCAAGAAAAGGCAAAAAGACGAAAAAAAAAAAAAAATAAGAATACAAATAAAAAAATAAAAAACTTCATTGATTATATTTTATTAAAAGTTTAGTGTATAATAAGAATAGTTGAAAATGCCTGTAATTTCTACCACACATTACTAAGATCAAGAGTTATAAGGACCAAGTTCTGAATAAAGAAGAAATATTATCTAAGTTCTAAAGAAACTGTTCCCTCAGGTTTTAACCTCTTTGACTCCATTTTTTCACTTGGAAAACATCTCTGTGGTATTTCTCCACAGGTACTGAACAAGCAACGAATACTGATGTAAAACCCCTGATAAATGAAAACTCTATCTCATAGTCCTGGAAGCAATCCTGATGTCCTAAATTATGTAATCCTGGTATTACATTATATCAGTCTGGTTCATATAAAATGTAAGCTACAAAAATACCAAAGCTAAGAAAAAATATTTACTCATGCTTTTACTAAGATGCAGAAAGAGGATGCATGCATTGCCAAAATTCCATAGAACATGCTCAAACTAAAGCAACAATACCTTAGTTATTAAAGAAGGCAATGGCCTGAGGCAGTACTTAGGAACAAAGATTACTTGGTCCATGCAAGAGTCAATATTTAAGAACACAATGACTAATTCCCACTTCAAGTTCATCAACATATTTCTTTTTAAGAGCTTCTTTTTGGTGAAAATTTTTATTTGTGGTTTTTCCTACCTGTGATCCATGAACCTAAGAATGAACAAAAAACTTGAAACATGAAACTCTCCAGTAGGCCAAAGTGTCAGAATAGACTTCATTCTGATTTTAAGAACTTCTCCACAAGGGTTACATAAGACCTGTACTTCATTTCTCAGTCTCAAAAAACACGCACTTACCAACTTTGCCTAAAGAACCAGATTGAATGTTCTAGAAACAACTGTGGAAAATGTATGAATGGTACCTCTAGACCATATCAAAACACTGGGGCTCTTAGCTTAATTTCAAATTATTTGAATCAAAACTAGGGTTATTGTTGTTAAAATCAGCTAAATTTGTTAAATGTTCTAGCTAGGCTTGCTGTGAGTTAAAAGTACCCATTAACTTTATTTCCAGCACTAGCTATGTGACCTTGAGCACCTCAATTTTCACATCTGCTGAATGAGAATGGAACTAGATGGCTTCTTAGGTGCACTCAAATATAAAAACTATAAAATACACTAAACTGTAATAAATGAAATATAATATAATAGTGGTTATTACTATAATGTTTATTAAATATATGAATGAAAAATATAAGCAGTGGTTTGGAAAAACTTTAGGTTCAGGCTGAAAGACAGCATACCATAGACAAAGATGATCACAAAACCCCAATATCCTCTCCCTCGAGCATCAAACTACCATGAAATACAAGTTTTACAGAGATAAATGTCTTACTTGCCACAATAATCTCCTACTGGGATAATTAAAGGGTCTTAAAATCAACCTGCCACATGGGAGTTGTTTGAGTCCCAGTCCACAATGAGACATTGGGTCAAGTGCCTCATTTCCCACAGTCTCACAATGTAAAATCTAAAGCCAGACTCAAAACAGTGACTCACCGCTCATCAGGAGCTGTGTGTATTGGGTGAGCAAATCCGCATGTGCTCTACAGATGCAGCTGGATTTGGGTTCTAGTTCTGCCTCTTTCTGGCTGTACGACATCGGGCGGACCACGTGATCTCACCAACCTTGATTTACTCCTCTATAAAATTAGGATGGCTCTACTCATGCTGCAGGGCTGTGATGAAGCCTAAATTTGACACCCATGAAGGGTTTGGCACGTACCAAGCACGCAAACAGACACTAAGGATATGCTTCCCCCTTCCACAACGTCTCCCTTTTACATGTGTGGAACAGAAACTTCAGTGCAGTAGATAACTGATATATTCTTCATCAGACCATTGGTTTCCCTGGGGCCAGGAGTATGTCTATTTCATCCTTGGATCTCAGTGCCCAGCAGAAGGCCTGGCAAAGAGTGAAAATGCAATATAAATTCTTGTTAAATGGAGGAAACGAGAATACTTTGGGGCTGAGGATGTTAAGATTATCCTGGCCACAGTCAAAAGAAAATTCTGATCTTCAGTCTGGCCAAATAGGCAACTGCTACAAACTACTATGTAGTTCAAAGCAAATAAGCTATTCTGAATTCTAATAATTACATTCTCTAACATAAAAACCTCGTTGCCCTACAGCTCTCAATTTTAGCTTCAAGAATCCAATTCTTTCCTAAACAATGGAGTGGGTAACCACAAAAACTTGTGGAATCTCTTTTCCTAGAAAACATGAAAAACAGGAGAGAAGCCAGTCTGTCTGGAAATTGCTTCAAAATCTGTCTATAAGCAGGGGCTGGACTAGACTAGATGTCCCTTGGAGGATCCTTCCAGAACCACAGCACTAAGATGTTAAGAGAAATAATTAAAACAATTCTCTGTTATTTATACCCAGGAAAACAAAACAAATACAATTTAACATCTCCTAACACAGTCATTAGAAATAATTTTATTTGGACCCAGTGATGCTTTTATAAACATTTTCCTCTTAAATTGTACTAAACCATCCTAAACTGTTAATTTGAATATGAGCTCTGGCTAACAAGACAGAATAGAGATTGTACTAGTCTGTCAATGAAAACTAGATTATTATTCTTTTGTTCCTCTTTTTTAACCTACCTGTTTCCATGTACCCCAAATCTACTCATCCCCAAAGCTTTATAAGAAATACCGTTCCCTTCAAGCACTCCACTCAACTCTCCCACTGATGAATTTCTTCTGCATCCATTACTCATACCATATTGTGCAGCTGAATACTATATATTGTCTTCTATTTCTACCTGCTTCACAAATAATGATTCTTGCTTCCTCAGCTAAAAGGTAAGCTCCTTGAGCAAGGTCCAAGTTTTATATTTTTCATGTACTCCTCTACTGTGTCAATAATGAGTTCAAGGCAAATGCTTACAAATTCTTACCGGTTGACTGACTGATTTAAAATGAAGAGCAAGCAAGAGCAAAAGAACACTCTGTACATTGAGCACCTGCACAAAGCTTTAACAAAGTCTACAATAAAGCTTTTCAGACTATCTATATAGTTACCTGTCGCTTACCTGGGACTAGAACAAAATCTGTCTATAAGCAGGGGCTGGACTAGACTGGGGCTGATGGGAAAGATCTAGAGTGAAAGATCACATTGGTTTAGCTCCCACCTGAAAGGAAGGAGGAACTAGCAAGGTGTGCAAGGTGCGCCCACCCCCACTGCAGAGGAAGGCTATCTAGGGAAGCCCAGCACACTCCTCAGATCACAGAGCTATGCAGCTTCTGACCCTACAAAGGATCCATTATTCATTCTGTCATACCAAGCCAGTCAGGGGGAAAAAAAAAAAAAAAAAAAAAGGAGAGGAGCTTTAGGAAAAGACAATGTAATGACATTATTGAAAACAAACAAGTGAAATGTATGTTTTCTCATTCTTCATAATCCCAAAGACACATCTGGAACAAGGCTAATGCACTCTAGAGTTCAATCACTATGAGTGTACCGTACGCACTTTTAAGTAGGGGTGCAGAACCCCTGCTCCTTTCTTTATATGTGAAAAGGGAACTTCTTGTCTCTACTACCAAGCAGGCACTGTTCTAGGCACTGGGAAAATAGCAGTTTACCAAACTCACAATTCTAGTAACAATTACAGAAAGCCTTAGCTTAGTATTTTATAGAAATATAAGACCTCAAGGATAGTCCAAGTCTCTTAGAGGAGAAAGCCAAAGCCAGAGAGGTTAACTTGTCTCAGCTGGTTATTGTGGCTATATGGCAACAAAACAGAAACCAGAGTTCTTATCTCTCCTCCTCTAGTAACAAAATTTGCTTCTTCATTAAGCAAGTATTCTGTTTGCCCATTACATGCCAGACACTATGCTAGGCACCAGGTGTAAAAAAGAAAGGATAAGATACTGACCCAGTACTCCAAAAGCACAGTGTAACTGTAAGACAATGGGATGGGTAAAATACTAGAAGTGGTAACAGAAAAAGCAAACTATGTATCTCTAATGGCACAGGACTTCCAATATTTTTCAGGAAAATGAACTGTTAAAACTTTGTTTTATCCTCCCTATAGCCCTCTTAGTACAGAACAGATCTTATTATTCCTGTTCTATAGATGGAGAAATTGAAGAGCAGAGCGGATAAGGGAGTCTATTAAGGTCATCTCCAGGGGCAGCAAAATGCTTAGAAACCAAGTCTGTTTACTCCAAGATAGACCTTTTTCTCCCCCACTAGATGGGAAAGGCAGATGTTCTTTTTATGTCTAGTTCCCTTCTGATCAAGAGCACATATTTGCAAGACTGTGTGCAGAACCATCTGTGGCTGTGAACGTAGACTCCACTGACCTAGGCGGTGTCATCAGCTGAGTTTAGTTATTCAGTGGTTGAGTAACCAGTCAACAAGGCATCATTATCACTAGCATTCTTACAGTGCCCACCATATATACACAGACTAGAAGGAAAAGGCTCCACCCTCAGGGAGTTAATATTGTAGGGGACAGGTATATAAACATTTTGACCAAAAGTGGCATAATTAAATAAACTACAGCTAAAAGAACCATAACAAATAATGGCAAGTGTAAGACACTCAAAGTTTCGCAAAGCAAATCCAGTGGATGCTGCCAAGAAATATACCCTTTAAGGATTAAACAGAGAATAAAAGCATTGTCTATGTAATGAGATATACCAACCTTCAGATTACTGAAATAAAAACTCTTACCAAAGATGCTCATCACATTAAAAAATTAACTTCTTAATGCCTTCATTTCACTTTTTAGCTTTTACTCAAAACAATTATGTGACTATTCCATTTCCCTCTTTCTAGGAAAGCTATATATTTTGTAACCTTCCTTATTTGAGAGGAATGAAGTTATAATGGGGTTGCCATAAGCATGCTGTGGCAAAGAGACTAGGACTATGTGCTTTTATGTGCTACTCTTCCACCCTGTTTCAGATGTAACCTATGCAAAATGAATCTGATCATTTTCTCCTGCACATAGTAAAACTTGTATACACATCCAAGAATCATTCTCTTCATAAAAAGTAAAAGAGGAAAAAAAGCATTTCTTCATTTTTTGAATTCAGCTTTAAATATCAATTTCACTTGCTTGATAAACCTCATACCGTATTTTATTTACACTACTTATCATGGCCTTACATTATAATATGACCAAACTGTTTTAAACCTTAGCACAACTGAATTATTAACAAAATAAACAAACCTAAAAAGAAACACATATCAGCGATTTCAACCTAGTGACAGGAAGAATTTATTTAGGAATCAGCTAAATAGTAAAAATCATCTTTTTACTAATCATCTTTTCAAAGGAATAATGTGATCGTTATGAAAAATACAACTCAGCTGAAAAAAAAAAAACTTCTCTAGCCTTTCCTTAATATACTCAAGGGATTCACACATTTATAGCCAACTGCTTTCCATTTAAATATTTATTGAATTTTATAGGGTGATATGTAGCAATTTAAATGACAATTCAGAACTACCAGAAGGTTTCACCAGAATTACTTATAGTGTATTACAAAATTATTTCATGATATTTTCTAATTCCTAAGACCTAGTTCCATCATAAGAATATATATATATATATATATATATATATATATATATATATATGCTTTTTAGGGCTGCAAATGTGGCGCATGGAAGATCCCAGGGTAGGGGTTGAATCAGAGCTGCGACTGCTGGCTTACACCACAGCCACAGCCATGCCAGATCCAAGCTGCGTCTGTGACCTCCACCACAGCTCATGGCAATGCCAGATCCTTAACCCACTAAGTGAGGCCAAGGATCAAACCAGCATCTTCATGGTTATCGGTTGGATTCATTACTGCTGAACCACAACAGGAACTGCCAAGAATACATATTTTAATAAACAACAGATTAAAACTGAAATTAAAAGTGCGATCATCCACTTTTTTAGGTAGGAGAGGAATGGAGCTTGATTTATCTCTAGTTCATCCAGAGGAAGACCACTGGGCCAAATCAGATCCTGAAGTTAAAAGTAATTAAGCATGCAGCGACAGTGACATCTAGTGTTAACTCATGCAAGCCACTAGACTACCATTAAAACCAGCCTAAGTACTAAAGAAACTATTCAAAGCTTCTCTTTAAAAACCACCAAACAGAACTTATGCATTGTATCTAAAAATTCCTCATAATCAAAGTGTTTCAGTAAGTTTTTTTCCAGACATTAAAAAAAAGAAAACCTTAACAGAAAAACCTCTTAGGGAACAAACACAACAAAGACCTAAAAGTAAACAAGCACTGTTTATCCCGTGTGGCCAACATTTGCAACTGCTCACCTTGGTGAGAGCTTAATGCAAGTGTAATCTGGGGCGTGTTCTGATGAGCACATCATAAACATTTAAACTTCCAGTTACTATAAAAGCAACAATATGGCACGAGCCAGTACTTGATGACATATCAAGAAAAAGCAATTTAAGACATCTCGGGAATACTCGAAGAAGATGCAAATCAACAAAACTTTAGCTGTTGCACTGGGAAACGAGCTCTACATTTCAAGTCCTTGCTACCTTGCTATATTTTTGTTGCTCTGAAAGGTCCACTTATTTAAACAGTAGATATTTTTACCCAAGGGTTTAGAACTTGGCAGCATAGATTAATTTACTATAGTGTTTTTATAGTTATATACTCTAGAGGAATCTATAAAAGTAAGTGAAATTCCAAAAATTATTTTGGCCACGACAATATTTTGTAAAAAGGGAAGTTAGCATTAGATGAAGCTTACCTATTTTTTTTGGAAAGTTCATCCTTTCCCTTTTTAACTCCAAATATCCTTGTGATCAAGGTACTGAAGAGAAGCGTGGATGAATTTCTCACCTAATGTAAAAATGAATATACAATAAAGGTTAAGACATATTCATGGCATAACACCAACATTTACAATGTTAAAACTAGATATTCAAAATCATTACCCAATTTCCTAGTGGAGGGCTAAAGGAGATATGGTCTCTATTCATAAAATAAGACAATTTTCACTAACTTTGTAGTAATTCCCTCTATGACTTCCTCTCAAACTGAGCTCTATAGTCTAACCACATCCACACAACACAGCTTTTTTCATACTTCTAATATTACCACCAACTGTTTTATTTCTTTGTGCTTATATCATCGAATAACACTTTAAAAAAAAGTTAATTTTTCCACAACATTTCTGATGATGAATAATACCCCAGTAAAAAGCTCAGCTCTCTCCATCTATTTTCTGTAGTCATCTGCCTATGAGAAAATATAAGACCTAACTCAAAGAACCCACATTATTAACATGGCCAGAAAAATATTTAATATCGTATCTAAAATGCTACTACCCGCACAATGCCAGTAACCTAATAATGTAATTTTAAACCCTAAGATTATCTGAGATAACTGGTTCATAAAAATAAGAAGAAAGAACCATCATTAATAAGCATGAATCACATCTATTTCCAAATCAATGTGTCAGGATGCTTTCCTGTATCATAAAAATGTCCTGAATGCATACTGGGCTTCCTCAATTACCTTGCCAAATCAGCGTAGACAGGTATAAACATGTATTGACTTCCCCACAATGTGTAAGGCCCTATACCGGCACCACAGAGAACATCCAGAAATAGAAGACACACACTTACTGCTAACACAGAGCTTATGCCTAATTAGATGGGCATCATATGGTGTGTTAAACAGCAACATAAGAAGAAAGGTAATTAAAAGCAACAATGTAGGATGGAGACCATAGCTTCCTGAAACTACTGCTGAAAGGATCACAAACTCAAATGCCCACAAGGGCCAGTGAGTGAGACAAAAGCAGCAGAGAACTGGGTCTAATGCAGTCGCTATTCAGCTGCAGCTGAAGTTGTTGCCCAGAGGGAATGTAAGCCCAGTGCTGCCAGATCTTCTGCTTTTTCAAAAGAAGCCAGAAACCCCAATTTTTATGTGAAATCTATTTTTAATGCTGGCAACAAATTAAAGGAAGAAGAAGAAGAAGGAAAAAAAAACTGTGGTGGAGGCCAAATAAAACACAGTTGTAGGCCAGATTTGACCTTTCAGCCACCAGCTTGCAACCTCTCCTCCAGAAGCACTGACTGACTCAGTTCGTGCATGGTAACTCTAGAATTGGAGCATAGATACACTGGCGCAATTCATAGCATAACTGCAATGAAACCTAAAACTGGACCAGTTCACTTATGTCCACTCAACAATTAACAAACATCAATGAAGTCTCTACTGTATGCCCTGCCCAATATCTGCAAATGAATTGCTCTGTCCTGTTACTCTATCAACATCTGTCCAAGCTCAGGTCTTCATTATCTCTCTCCTCTATTGACTTGGTTCCCAAAGACTTCTTAGGTTTAAGATGACTTGGTAGAGTCATACAGGACCCTGTCGCCTCTTAGGAATTGCACACACACACAAAAACCATAAAAAGAAAAGAAAAATCAAAACACATTGCCGTAAACCAAACTTTCTGACAGACTGCCAGAAGCAATAAAGTTAAAACTGGAGATGAAAGAGGATGTCCACTAAGGCGCACTTTATCAGAACTGTAAAGAACTGCTTGACAAAATGAATGGGTGCCCCCAGAAAGAACACTCCCTTATTTGATTCTCCTGCAGGCAGGAGACACATAATGTCTTTTAATAATGTTAAGATGGATCAGATAGATAAGCAGCCTAATCCATTCATCAAGTTCACTGATTAGGAGCCTATGATCATCATTACCTATACCAGTGGTATAGCAAAAGAGTGATAGTCTACCATTAATTAGTTATACTTTTCAGAAAAACTACCTCTAAAATAAAAGGCTTTCCCTCATGAGCTATTTGGTCATTCTGTTAGTACAGATTATTTCCACGAATTTACCAGTTTGCAGAATAATGCGTTCATGCTATAGCAACCTCCAAAGGCGACCAACTGATAAACTTTTAAAAAATTTTTGAAAAATTAATTTTCCTTTTATTGAGATATAATTCATATGCCATAAAATTCACCATCAGAAAGGACATTATTTAGAAGTTTTTACTATATCCACAAAGTAGGAAACTATCACCACTATCTAATTCCAGAATATTTTCATGACTCCAAAATGAAAACCCATACACATTAACAGTTATTCCCATCCTCTTGCACTAGGTGAGCACTAATCTACTTTGTCTCTGTGGAACTGCCTGTTATGGACATTTCATATTCATGAGGTTATGTGAGAGGCAGCCTTTTATGTTGGTTTCTTTCATCTGGCTTTCATTCTCAAGGTTCACCCATGTTGAATGCTATTCTTTTTTATGGTTGAAGAGTATTCCATTGTGTGGATATACCATATTAAAAAATTTACTCATCATCTGATGAACACTCGGTTATTTCTACTTTTTAACTACTACGGATAATGATGCTCTGGACATTCACATACAAATTTTTGTGTTAACAAGTTTTCACTTTTCTTGGGTATATGCCAAGAAGTGGTACTACTGGATCACACGGGAAATCTATGTTAATTAACCTTTTGAGAAATTGCCAAAATGGCAGTACCTATTACATCCTTACCAGCAGTTTGTGAGTTTCATTTTCACCAATTCTCCAAATCCTCCCAGTAATTGTTATTGCCCATCTTTTTTTATTACAGCTATCCCAATGGATACAATATGGTATCTCAGTGTGGTTTTGACTTATGTTTTCCTGATTATGAATAATGTTAAGCATCTTTTCATGTGCTAATTGGCCACTTTCATCTTTTTTTGGAGGAATATATTCAATTCAATGTCCATTTTTAAATTGGGTTGTCTTTTTATCATTGGTATCCTGGATACCAGTCAAATATATGATTATCAGATATATGATTTGCAAAGATTTTCTCCCATTCTGTCAGATGTCTTTTCATTTTCTTGATGCTATCCTTTGAAAAGACATTTTAAATTTTGATCAAGTTTAATTTATCCATCATTTTTCTTTTGTTGCTTGTGCTTTATGTGTCATATCTAAGAAACCATTTCTAATCCAAGGACACAAAAATTTACACATATGTTTTCTTCTAAAGGTTTTATCACTCTGATTCTTACATTTAGGACTTTGATCCATTTTGAGTTAATTTCTGAATATGGTGTAAGACAGGAAGCAAATTCTTTCCTTTGTATGTAGATACTCAGTTGTCCCAATACCATTTGTTCAACAGACTATTCTTTCCCCCACTGAACTATATCAGCACCTTTTTTTTTTTTTTTCACTAAAAGTTAGGTTTTATTTCTGGACTCAATTCTATTCTGTTGATTTACATAAGTCTATCCCTATGGCATTACCACAATGTCTTCATCACTGTTGCTTTGTTATAAGTCTTAACATTTGGACGTGTGAGTCTTCCAATCCTGTTCTTTTTCAAGATTATTTTGGCTATTCTGAGTCTCTTGCTTTGTTTTCTGAATTTTAGAATAGCCTTGTCAGTTTCTGCAAAGTGAGATTTTAACCAAGACTGTAGTGAATCTGTAGATCAATTTGGGGAGTATTTCCATTTTAACAATATTAAGTCTTCCAGTACATGAAGATGGAATATCTTTCCATTTATTTAGAACTTTTTTAGTTTCTTTCAGCAATGGTTTTTAAGTTTCACTAAAAACAAATAAGGGCAACAAATCTTGCCCTTCTTTCGTTACATTTATTACTAAATATTTTATTCTTTTTGATGCTATTATAAACAGAACTGTTTTCTTAATTTCATTTTTGATTATTCATTGGTACTATACAGAAACACAACTGATTTTTATATATTGATCTTGTGTCTTGCAACCTTGCTGAACTTGTTTATTAGCCCTAATTTGTGTGTGTGTGTGTGTGTGTGTGTGTGTGTGTGTGTGAACTCTTTAGGATTTTCTATATATAAATGTGATTGAAAAGCAGAAATAGTTTTGCATCTCCCTTTCCAATCTGGCTAATATTTATTTCTCATTCTTGCCTAATTCTTCTCATTCTTCTCTACCTACAGCCTCCGGTACAATATTGAATAGAAGTGACAGGGGTGGACATCCTCGTTCTGTTCCTGATCTTAGAGGGAAAGCTTTCAGTCTTTTACCATTAAGTACATTGCTAACTTGGATTTTTCGCTGATATCCTTCGCCAGGTTGAGAAACTTCCCTTCCATTTCCAGCTTGCTGAGTGCTTTTAACATGAAATGGTGTGAGATTATGTCAATTGCTTTTTTGCATCTGCTTACATGATCAGGTGGTTTTTGGTATTTTATTTGTGCAAAATATGATACTGATTTCCATACGTTTAAAAATATACACTCTATGTTTTAATAGTGTAGAAACTGTACAGTATAACATTTTAAAAAGTTATTATAAATGTAGACCAAAATAACTAGCATGAACACTATTTGTTTCTTAAGATAGAAGAGTGACCTTGTTTTTGTATAATAATACAAATAGTTCAAGGACATCTGTTTCAGGCGCCCTTGTATATTTTCTAATATCTCATCCATGTATTCTGTCTCTGTTTGCTAAAAAGCTAAAGAGGGGAGTTAAGTAGAAATATAATCAAGACTACTTGGAGTTCCCGTCGTGGTGCAGTGGTTAACAAATCCGACCAGGAACCATGAGGTTGTGGGTTCGGTCCCTGCCCTTGCTCAGTGGGTTAAGGATCCGGCGTTGTCAAGAGCTGTGGTGTAGGTCGCAGATGCAGCTTGGATCCCGCGTTGCTGTGGCTCTGGTGTAGGCCGGCAGCTCCAGCTCCGATTGGACCCCTAGCCTGGGAACCTCCATATGCCGTGGGAGTGGCCCAAGAAATAGCAAAAAGACCAAAAAAAAAAAAAAAAAAGACTACTTGACAAACTACATTATCAACTCCTGAAACATCAATAATAAATACTAACCTGACTCAGTGATGTTAAATCTTAATGTAGATAATGAAAAGTTCATATACAGTGGTAGTGGTAGTATATTTTGAAAAACTCCTATTAGTAGTGGCAATGAAAACAGTCCTATGTGGGAAGGAAGAATCAAGGAGAATGCAAGTAAAAAAGGAAAGTAACCAAAGAGTAACTAGTAGTAGTAAAGTTAGAAATGGAGAGAACAGGGAGCTCCTTTTGCACCTCAATGTGTTAAGAACCCAGTGTTGTCTCTGTGAGAATGTGGGTTCGATCCTTGGCCTTGCTCAGTGGGTTGAGGATCTGGCATTGCTACAAGCTGCGGCGTAGGTCACAGATGCAGCCTGGATCCAGTTTTGCCATGGCTGTGGCATATGCCTCTGCTGTAGCTCCGATTCAACTCCTAGCCCAGGAACTTCCATATGCCACAGGTGCAGCTATTAAAAAAAGGAAGAAGAAATGGAGAGACTAGAATGGCTGCCAAATAACCCCAGCTATAATCAATCCTTATCACAAGGGAAACACCAGAAAATCTGTTCCCTTACTCAATTCTCCATCAAGCTCCCAACATATGGTTGACAGAGACTTGGTATTCAGTTACGAAGTGACACCTGCCACCAAAATTTTTCCCTTCTATCCCCTGAGTACATATGACTTTTTTCCTTTCTGGTATAAAAAAGTTTCTATACAGACTTCTATAAGATATGGAAAAGTTAGGTAAATGAAAAGAAAATTAGGTTTCACAAAGTAGTGTGTGAGTGTGAAGTGTATATACACGTATCTATGCATCTGTGTATATTTTGTGCCATATATTTTTCTTATATGTCTTTTCTTATATAACATAAATGTCCCTTGACAAATACTTTTAAAATATGAGTGGAGAACCTACCATGTGCCATCACTATGTGGTAGAATCATTTACATACCATATACCTTCACCTTTCATAGACAGTCACGTCCTTGAGGATGGAGTCTGCACATAATTTTGCTTAGTGAACATATTGCCAGTTTATGGTAGAAAAAATTACTTTCTGAAAAAATTAAATGAGATTTAGGTCCTAATTTGCTTTCCATCACTTCCTAGCCTTTGACCTTGAAAAAGACACTTAAAACTCTAGGTCACAAGTCCCTCATCTGTAATCCAGGAAAACTGTACTAGGACTTCTGGGTCTATGATTAGCATGTTCTGGAGTTCAGGGTGACTTTCTTCTGAAAAAGAAAGCAAGATACTTCTTCCATGACAAGCGAAAAGAAGAGATGGAGCTTCCACTAGCCCATACACCACCTATGCGTAAGTTAGGAAAAAAGGACCCTTCCTGCGAGTGGATAAAGATCCATGCCAAGGCACACCGTGCAATAAGCAGAGTAGCGCTGGGTTTCAGCACTGCATGGCCTCAGCCTGGCAACCTCACAACCACCAGAGGGCCTCCTGCAGACACTGGTGCCAAGAGGCGTAGAGTGCACATGACAGCTGTGTGAGAATACCTTTCCTTCTCTGAAACCCACTGCATACTGTAAACCAGAGCTGGCCTGAGGGAAGCCAAGTAAGACGTATCAGACAGAAATGTAAACCCAGTGTGGTCTTAGAAGGACCCTTAAGTGGCACACTCAATGGTGCTTCTGTGCAAGCTGGAAAGATGGGTTACCTTCCCTGCAGTGAGGATGCAGGGAAAGATCAAGTCACTGGACATAAAAAAGGGAATGCCCGGAAATGTCTCAGTTTCCAAAACCTGCCCAGAAAATTCTGTGTGTGTGTGTGTGTGTGTGTGTGTGTGTGTAGATAGATAGATATAGATATAAATTACCTTTGTTACCTAAATTTTTAACTAAACTAACTTCATCTCTAAAATATACGCCGAAGATTACCACTTGTCACTGTTTTTACTAATACTTCTCTATTCTGAGCCACCACCATCTCTGGACAGAACTATTACAATAGCTTCCTGATTGGTCTTCTTCCTTCCCTCTGACCACCTCACAATTGAGTCTCCGCTTTTAACTACATCCATCATATTCCCTCATCCCCCTGCTGTGACTCTCTCGTGCAGGGTTTTTCAACAGCTGCGGGAGCCAAGCTTCAAACCCCAGGTCTGTCCCAACTACACCCATGGTGGCTACGGCTAATCCTGCCATTTACAGACTCAGATGAGATGCTACATCACAGGACATGGGATGCACCTTTACTGTAGCCCTATAATACCCCAAAGTTTCCCTGATAAGAGCACAGGTTCTGGATTCAGACAAATAACAGTTGTGTGTCCTTAAGGTAATTTATCCTCTCTGAACTTGTTCTCCTTACCTGTAAAATGGGGATTCTAACAACAGAACCTACACAGCAGAGCTGTTCTGAGCATTACCTGAGAAAGTCAATGTAAATGATACCAAGCACATGGAAAATATGCAATAAAACAGCCATTATTGACTGTCTTATACACTCTTGCATTTCTAGTATTTAGTCATCTGCACCAATGCCTAACATGTTTACAACAATCCATTTCCCCCAGATTTAAAAAATGCATAATAGGTGGCAAAGATCAAGAGATTTGTGTGGTTTCAATAGAAAAGATTAAAGAATCAGTATACACAATTAAATATACACATGAATGCTTCCTGGAAATTTCTCCTTTACTCCAAAATTATTTAACTTGCTTTTTTTTTTTCTAATTTATTAGGAAAAACAAGTCAAAAGTATAGATGGAGTCATCTTTAGGCACAAGGCATATGTATAAGACGGGTACAAATCAGATTTTCATAAATCAAGCCGTATTTCACACACACTCAGGAAAAATCACTCTTTAAATTCTTCAGAGAATGTTGTGGTATTGTCTTGTAAAATGAATTTTCACATTTATTGAATATATTGGTATGATTCTGGTGTTAGATTAGGATTTTATATGGAAGGAAACAAAATTAACATATTAAAGTCCCACTATGGATCATTATAGCTATAATGGTTATTTTCTCTAGTAAAGCAAACAAACTGAACACAATAGAAACAAAAGATTCCTTTATAATTGGCATTAAAAGAGTAGATCTCCCCAAATAAAACTATACATAAGCACTTATGTACATTTGTGCAGGCTTTTGTAAATAGATGTGTGCATATGAGTACTACCCACATATAAAACCCACAGAGAAAAAAAGAGCAAGAAAATGCAACAGAACACTAAAAATTATTCTATCCGTATGGTAACTAAACAGGGGACTTAACTTTTTGTGTTTTTTATTTTCAGACTTTCTGCAGTGCACCTGTGTTACTGTTTAAAAGGTCTCAAGAAAGGAATTTCTAAAAAATGACCTATTCATTTCTGATACTCTGTGCTGCTAAAAAGTTGAAAGAGTCACCAGCCTTCACTCTCTGAAAGCCCTTTCCCAGAGAACATGCCTCTGTTCATCTAGAATTCACGGCTGGAAGAAAACAACACTAATATTTCTGGCAATCAGTTTTACGATCTCTACTCTTCCTGATGGTCAAGCCACATTCCTGCCTACCTTTCCTGACGGTATACAGGTATTGCTCCCTTTTCCTGTAAATGCAAGAGGGAAACACCGTGTCCTCAGGAGTAGTTAGGCAATGCTCCTAGACAGAACCGCAGGCATTTATCTTTCTAACAGCAAGATGTACAGTTTTCCAGGCAGCAGCTGGCAACCTTGACAATCCCTCTATACATCGGGAGTCACTGCCTTGGGCTGCACGGCAATATACTGACTCTCAATTAGAGGCTCATCAGACAGTTAGGAAATGGTCTGGGCAGCTCACTAATTGGAAAGCCTGCCTTTCCGGTAAATTCTCTATTCTGCAGGTAACATATTAAGGTCTAGCTTCTTTTCTCCTTTCACTTTGCCAGTCTTCTTTTTTTTTTTTTTTTTTTATAAAGCCATAGTCAAGTGCCTACAAACTCTAGGTTAGTCTCCTTGATTCTAGAAGGCATGATGATGTAGAAAAACAATAAAATCACAGTGTTTCTCTTAAGAACTATTTTAAAAAAATATGTGAAAGTTTAGGAGTTCCCGTCGTGGCGCAGTGGTTAACGAATCCAACAAAGAACCATGAGGTTGCGGGTTTGATCCCTGGCCTCACTCAGTGGGTTAAGGATCCGGCGTTGCCGTGAGCTATGGTGTGGGTCACAGATGCGGCTCGGACCCCACATTGCTGTGGCTCTGGCGCAGGCTGGTGGCTACAGCTCCTATTGGGCCCCTGGTCTGGGAACCTCCATATGCTGTGGGAGCGGCTGAAGAAAAGGCAAAAACACACACACACACAAAATATATATATATGAAAGTTTAAATCCAACAACTGTACTGGGTATTGCCCACTATCTTAGCATTCTGAATCAAAAAGCTTTTGTACCGAGATAACATTGCAAATATATGTGATGTGTGTGTGTGTGTGTGTGTGTGTGTGTGTGTGACTCAGCATTTAACCTCCCCCATTTTAATGTTTCATGCCTTTTTTTTCACCTTTTAATAGAGTATATTTCCAGCACTCTGCTCTACAACTGATACCCAGAGCCTACAACATCCACAAGAAAGACACATTCAGATCCTTAAAAGTCAGTCTGCTTCCAGCTCAACATCAAATGCAAATCAAAACAACAAATGAAATACCACTTCATAGCTGTTAGGATGGCTGCTATCAAAAAAAATGGAAATACCAAGTGTTTGCAAGGATGTGAAGAAAATGGAACGCTTGTGCATTGTAATGGGAGTATAAAATGGTGCTGCCATTGTTAATACAGTTTGGTAGTTTTTCAAAAAGTTAAAATACGTAATTACTATATGATATACATAAATGAATTGAAAGCAGGGGACCTCAGACAGATACTTATACACCAGTGTTCACTGTAGCATTATTCATATTGGCCAGAAAGAGACAGCCTAAAAGTCTGTCAACGGAGGAATGAATTAACAAAATGTCATATATCCACACAATGGAATTTCATTCAGCCTTGAAAAAGAATGACGTTATATTACATGCTACAACATGGATGAACCTTGAAAACACGATGCTACATGAAATAACCCAGACACAAAAGAACAAATACTGTATGATTCCATTTACATAAGACACCTAGAATAGGCAAATTCATAGAGACAAAAAGTAGAACAGAGGTTACCAGGGGCTGGGGGCTGGTGGAGATGGGGAGTTACTGTTTAATGGGTATGGAGTTCTGTTTGGGATGATGAAAAAATTCTGAAAATGGACAGTAGTGATGACTGCTCAGCATGGTGAAGGTACTTACTGCTGCTGAATTGCATGGTTAAAACGGTAAATTTTTAAAAAGAGATAATTGACAGTTTAAACAAAAATGATAACAATGTAGTGTGGGTGTACATTGTATATAAAAGTAAAATGTATAATAAAAGCACAAAGATCAGGAAGAGCGAAATGGGGGTACATATTGTTAGGTTCTTATGCTTTAAGTGAAGTGGTAAAATATCACTTGAGGGTAGATTGTGATGTTTAATACTATAAACTCTAAAAGAAAACAAACACTAAGATAATAAAACAGAGAGTTATGGCTAGTAAGTCAACAGGAGACAGAATGTAGTCATAAAATACCAACGGTCAAAATGCAGCTTGATCCAAGGATTTATCCCTTGGACTACCTCCTTGATAAAATGCAATTAATATTTTTTTATCATCCAGAGAAAGGTTAGTTTATTAAAACCTACTCAGAGGTATAATTAAGTCAATGAAAATAAATGGCAAAAGCACTTACTGCCCAGACTGGTGATGTAAAGCCCAGAATTGCAGCCTTAGCTCCATCAGCAACATAAGGGATAATAATTTCTCCCAGACGTGTATCTCTGAACAAGGCTCTAAGGATATTTAAAGCATGAACCTAGAATAAAAAGTTCAAAATTAGTTATAAGTCGAAGACCGGAATAATTTCAAATCTATACATACCCAGTAACAATCATAGCCTCAAAATGAGAAATTACCAAAGTATAAGAAGAAATGGACAAGTTGCAAGTGAAATAGATTTTATTTTGTTTTTTGGTTTGTTTGTTTGTTTGTTTTGCTTTTTAGGGCCACGCCCTCAGCATGTGGAGGTTCCCAGGCTAGGGGTCCAATCAGAGCTACAGTCGCCGGCCCATGCCAGAGCCACAGCAACGCAGGATCTGAGCCTCATCTGTGACCTACACCACAGCTCATGGCAATGCCAGATACTCAACCCACTGAGTGAAGCGAGGGATCGAACCCACAACCCCATGGTTTCTAGTCAGATTTGTTTCTGCTGCGCCACGACAGGAACTCCAGATTTTATTTTATTTATTTATTTTTTTATCTGTTTTAGGGCCGCACCTGCAGCATGCGGAAGTTCCCAGGCTAGGGGTAGAATCGGAGCTATAGCCGCCAGCCTTCACCACAGCCAGAGCAACGCTAGATCCAAGCTGCATCCACAACCTATACTGTAGCTCAGGACAATGCCAGATTCTTAACTCATTGAGCAAGGCCAAGAATCAAAACTGCATTGTCAAGGATTCTGGTCGGGTTCTTAACCCACTGAGCCACAAAGGGAACTCCAAAATAGCAGATTTTAATAAAACATACCTAATAATTGATAAATCAATTTCTTAAGCTAGCAAGCTTTGAACAATGCAATAAAAAAGAGTGATCTAACAGATATATGTAGTTCTGCAGCATATGGAGTTTGGGGGCCAGGGATCAGATCCCAGCTGTGGCTGCAACCTAAGCCATAGCTGTAGAAACACCAGATCCCTAATCCACTGTGCCCAACCAGGGATCAAACCTGTGTCCCAGTAATCCCAAGAAACCACCAGTCCCATTGTGCCACAGTGGTAACTTCTGAAACATTTTTTAAAATGACCTCAAACCTAGCCACAAATAAAGCCTCAAAAAATACCAAATAATTAATACGTTACAGATTCTTCTTTCATCATGGTGGAATTGAGTTAGACATCGATTCCTTTACATACTTTTAAAGTTGACACATTTTAAAACACTAGTCAAAGAAAAAACTTTTTAATATTTAGAGTTGAACAACAATGAAGATGCTATAAATCAGCACTTGTGCAATGAACTTTAAATGGAACATAAAAGATATGCACACGTTAAGCTTCTCTTGAAAAATGAACTGGAAAAAAGGTCCAATGAAGGAGTTTCTGTCGTGGCTCAGTGGTTAACGAACATGACTAGTATCCATGAGGATGCGGGTTCAATCCCTGACCTCGATCAGTGAGTTGAGGATCCAGTATTGCTGTGAGCTATGATGTAGATCACAGACGTGGCTCGGATCTCATGTTGCTATGGCTGTGGTGTAGGCCAGCAACTGTGGCTCCGATTTGCTCTCTAGCCTGGGAACTTCCATGTGCCACAGGTGCATCACTAAAAAAAAAAAATAAAAAATGACAGCAAAAAACCCAGTGGAAATGGATTCTTGATTTGGTTTCCCTATGTTCACAGCAACACTATTCCAATAGTCAAGAAACAACCTACATGTCCATCAGCAGATGAATGGATTAAGAAGATGTGGTGCATATATATATACACACACACACACACACACACACACACACATACATCTATATACATATATATATATATATAATGGAATACCACTCAGCCATAAATAAGAGATTATCATACTAAGTGAAGTTAAGTCAGAAAGAGAAAGACAAATAATACTATATGATTATCACTTATATGTGGAATCTAAAATATGGC
The DNA here is from genome assembly GCF_054392235.1 of Sus scrofa. Lineage (NCBI taxonomy): Eukaryota > Metazoa > Chordata > Mammalia > Artiodactyla > Suidae > Sus > Sus scrofa. The sequence continues at coordinate 109,153,679 of NC_139385.1, read as the reverse complement.
ACAAATGAACCTATCTACAAAACAGACTCACAGACATAGAGAACAGACTTGTAGTTGCTAAGGGGATGAGGGTGGGAGTGGGATGGACTGGGAGTTTGGGGTTAGTAGATGCAAACTATTATAATTAGAATGTATAAGCAAGGAGGTCCTACTGTATAGCGCAGGGAACTATATCCAGCCTTTTGTAACAGACTGTAATGGAAGATAACATGAGAAAAGGAATGTGTGTATATATATATATATGACTGGGTCACTGCTGTATAGCAGAAATTGGCACAACACTGTAAATCAACTATACTTTAAACAAAATTTAAAAACAAAAAACAAAAACCAAAAAAAAAACACCTGATCATCTTGGTCAATCTACAACAACTAAAGCAATGGTTTACTTTGTGCACTGGAAAAACCAAACCAAAACAACCCATCCAAATAAGCTTCAATTATCTGTCTTATCTTTAAGAGTTCTGTATCTTGGAGTTCCTGTCATGGCACAGTGGTTAATGAATCCAACTAGGAAGCATGAGGTTGTGGGTTCGATCCCTGGCCTCGCTCAGTGGGTTGAGGATCCAGCGTTGCTATGGCTGCGGTGTAGGCTGGCGGCTACAGCTCCGATTGGACCCCTAGCCTGGGAACCTCCTTATGCTGTGAGTGCAGCCCTAAAAAAGGAAAAAAGACCAAAAAAAAAAAAAAAAAAGAGAGAGAGAGAGAGAGAGAGTTCTGTATCTTTAGCAGGTTTGTTTTGTTTTGTTTTGTTTTATAAAGTACTGCACAGATTTAAAACCACTGTCTTCCTAGCAGGGTTTGTGTTTTTCCATTATTACCTTAGGGACTGTGCTCTTTGAGTCATCTGTAAGTCCAGCCAAAGAGATTAACTCTTTCATTGTTATTTTCAACAAATCCATTTTGCCTTTCTTAGGTTCAGACGCCAACAGAGCCTATGGAAAAACAAAGCAACAATTATCAGGATTATTATTTCATATACATCTATTTGCTACTTCCCAGAACTGATCCCCAAATGCAAAATCCACTTTATAAAAACATGCTGTGTTACACAAGTTAGTTAAGCCATATGGCCTTGGGCAAGCATCTTAACTTCTGCAGCCCTCAGATTCTTCACCTGCAAAACTAGGTGGTGATGTCAGGGAATTTCTAAGGTCACCTCCAGTTTCCTTGTTAGTTATATAATTCTAAGAGGTTGAAAATGGCTCTTGTTGACAACTCTTCTAGGACCGTAAAGAGATGGAGGGTCTCAGATAAAATAGGCAAGTCAGTTTTCGTAACAAATTTATCCAACAGAAAACTTCTCTTTACTTGAAAAACAAACCTCTGGGTTAAAATTTTTTTTAAAGATTTGGAAACTCCCTGGAGACTGATCAGTTATTCTTCACAAGCATCTACCTGCAGACCTATCAAACTGTAGCATCAGAAACTCCAAACTAAAGGACACACTACAAATTTCAAAGGGGGCCTTATATTTGAATTATCAAGAGCTGCTTATTTATTTTGTTTCTAACAATTTGCCAATCTTCAATAAATATAAAAATGGGAGTATCAAACCACTTGAAGCAATAACAAGGAATGAAGTCCTAATACATGCTACAACATGGATGAGCATTGAAATATGATGCTAAGCATCCATGAGGATTCAGGTTCAATCCCTGGCCTCGCTCTCTGGGTGAAGGATCCAGCATTGCTGTGAGTTGTGGTGTAGGTCGCAGACACGGCTCAGATCCAGCATTGCTGTGACTGTGGTGCAGGCCAGCGGCTACAGCTCGGATTCAGCTCCTAGCCTGGAACCCTCCATATGCCGTGGGTGTGGTCCTTAAAAAAATAAATAAATAAATAAAAGAAATATGGTGCTAAGCAAAAGAGAAGAGAAACAAGGACCACATTATTATATGATTCCACTTACATGAAATGTCCAGAATGGGCAAATCAACAGAGACATAAAAGAGATTATTAATAGTTATGTAGGACTGGGAACAGTTGGAAAAATTCAAATGTATGTAGCTACTGGCTGCCAAAAATGCAAGTTTCAAACTATTCACCTCCTTTTGAAGCATGTATAATCCATAAAGAGGAAAGTAAAGATACACAGGCGCAAGACTTAGTTTTAAAAAAGAAATATTTCACAATATATTTATGTACAGAAAACATACACTATTTTTTTTTCCCACTGTACAGCAAGGGGATCAAGTTATCCTTACATGTATACATTACAATTACATTTTTTTTTTCCCCACCCTTTGGTCTGTTGCAACATGAGTATCTAGACAGTTCTCAATGCTATTCAGCAGGATCTCCTTGTAAATCTATTCTAAGTTGTGTCTGATAAGCCCAAGCTCCCGATCCCTCCCACTCCCTCCCCCTCCCATCAGGCAGCCACAAGTCTTTTCTCCAAGTCCATGATTATCTTTTCTGAGGAGATGTTCATTTGTGCTGGATATTCGATTCCAGTTATAAATGATATCATATGGTATTTGTCTTTGTCTTTCTGGCTCATTTCACTCAGTATGAGAGTCTCTAGTTCCATCCATGTTGCTGCAAATGGCATGATGTCATTCTTTTTTATGGCTGAGTAGTATTCCATTGTGTATATATACCACACCTTCCGAATCCAATCATCTGTCGATGGACATTTGGGTTGTTTCCATGTCCTGGCTATTGTGAATAGGGCTGCAATGAACATGCGGGTGCATGTGTCTCTTTTAAGTAGAGTTTTGTCCAGATAGATGCCCAAGAGTGGGATTGCGGGGTCATATGGAAGTTCTATGTATAGATTTCTAAGGTATCTCCATACTGTTCTCCATAGTGGCTGTACCAGCTTACATTCCCACCAACAGTGCAGGAGGGTTCCCTTTTCTCCACACCCCCTCCAGCACTTGTTATTTGTGGACTTATTAGTGATGGCCATTCTGACTGGTGTGAGGTGGTATCTCATGGTAGTTTTGATTTGCATTTCTCTTATAATCAGCGATGTTGAGCATTTTTTCATGTGTTTGCTGGCCATCTATATATCTTCTTTGGAGAAATGTCTCTTCAGGTCTTTTGCCCATTTTTCCATTGATTGATTGGTTTTTTTGCTGTTGGGTTGTATAAGTTGTTTATATATTCTAGAGATTAAGCCCTTGTCGGCTGCATCATTTGAAACTATTTTCTCCCATTCTTTAAGTTGTCTTTTTGTTTTCTTTTTGGTTTCCTTTGCTGTGCAAAAGCTTTTCGGTTTGATGAGGTCCCATGTGTTTATTTTTGCTCTAATTTCTATTGCTTTGGAAGACTGACCTGAGAAAATACTCATGATGTTGATGTCAGAGAGTGTTTTGCCTCTGTTTTCTTCTAGGAGTTTGATGGTGTCCTGTCGTATATTTAAGTCTTTCAGCCATTTGGAGTTTATTTTTGCGCATGGTGTGAGGGTGTGTTCTAGTTTCATTGCTTTGCATGCAGCTGTCCAGGTTTCCCAGCAATGCTTGCTGAATAGACTTTCTTCTTCCCATTTTATGTTCTTGCCTCCCTTGTCAAAGATTAATTGACCATAGGTGTCAGGGTTTATTTCCGGATTCTCTATTCTGTTCCATTGGTCTGTCTGTCTGTTTTGATACCAGTACCACACTGTTTTGATGACTGTGGCTCTGTAGTATTTCTTGAAGTCTGGGAGAGTTATGCCTCCTGCTTGGTTTTTTGTTTCTCAGGATTGCTTTGGCGATTCTGGGTCTTTTGTGGTTCCATATAAATGTTTGGATTGTTTGTTCTAGTTCTGTGAAAAATGTCATGGGTAATTTGATAGGGATTGCATTCAATCTATAGATTGCTTTGGGTAGTATAGCCATTTTTACAATATTAATTTTTCTTATCCAGGAACATGGAATATCTTTCCATTTCTTTACATCTTCTTTGATTTCTTTGATTAAAGTTTTAGAGTTCTTGGCATATAGGTCCTTTACCTCCTTGGTCAGGTGTATTCCGAGGTATTTGATTTTGTGAGGTACAATTTTAAAAGGTGTCGTATTTTTGTATTCCTTTTCTAATATTTCATTGCTTGTATACAGAAATGCAACTGACTTCTGAATGTTAATCTTATATCCTGCTACTTTGCTGAATTTATTAATCAGTTCAAGTAGTTTTGGGGTTGAGTCCTTAGGGTTTTCTATGTATAGTATCATGTCATCTGCATACAGTGACAGTTTGATCTCTTCTCTTCCTATATGGATGCCTTTTATTTCTTTTGTTTGTCTAATTGCTGTGGCTAGGACTTCCAAAACGATGTTGAAGAGCAGTGGTGAGAGTGGGCATCCCTGTCTGTTCCAGATTTGAGTGAGAAGGCTTTCAGTTTTTCCACATTGAGTATTATATTTGCTGTGGGTTTATCATAAATGGCTTTGATTATATTCAGGAATGTTCCCTCTATACCCACTTTGGCAAGGGTCTTGATCATGAATGGATGTTGGACTTTGTCAAATGCTTTTTCTGCGTCTATTGAGATGATCATATGATTTCTGACTTTTTTTTGTTAATGTGGTGTATGATGCTGATCGATTTGCGTATGTTGAACCATCCTTGTGAACCTGGGATGAATCCAACCTGGTCACGGTGTATAATTTTTTTGGTATGTTGTTGGATTCGGTTGGCTAAGATTTTGTTGAGAATTTTTGCATCTATATTCATCAATGATATTGGGCGATAGTTTTCTTTTTTGGTGGTATCTCTGTCTGGTTTTGGAATGAGGGTGATGGTGGCATCATAGAATGTCTTTGGGAGTATTCCTTCTTCTTCAACCTTTTGAAAGAGTTTAAGGAGGATGGGCACCAGTTCCTCTTTATATGTTTGATAGAATTCACCTGTGAAGCCATCTGGTCCTGGACTTTTATTTGTAGGGAGTGTTTTTATGACCTCTTCAATTTCATTTCTAGTGATCGGTCTGTTTAGTTGGTCTGTGTCTTCTTGATTCAGTTTTGGCAGGCTGTAAGATTCTAGGAAATTGTCCATTTCTTCCAGATTGTCAAACTTGTTGCTGTATAGTTGTTCATAGTATTCTCTTATGGTTTTTTGTATTTCTGCTGTATCCGTTGTGATTTCTTCTTTTTCATTTATAATTTTGGTTATTTGGGTTCTTTCTCTCCTCTTCTTAGTGAGTCTAGCCAGGGGTTTGTCAATTTTGTTTACCTTTTCAAAGAACCAGCTCTTGGTTTTATTAATTTTCTCTATTGTTTTTTGAGTCTCTATTTTGTTGATTTCTTTTTTGATCTTTATAATTTCCTTCCTTCTGCTGACTTTAGGTCTTTTTTGTTCTTCTTTTAGAAGTAACGCCGAGTAGTTATGTTGTGAGCCACACGGGAAGTCCCGTACACTATTTTTTAATGACCATTCAAAAAATTTTTATATCTGTCTACACAAAAGGTAAGTTCACGAATGAAGTAGGCCGTTTTTCTCTATGGCTAACACCAAGCAGAAGTTTCCACCAGCATAAGAATATCACTTTATTGGTAAGTCATGCTAAGAAAAATGGGCCCTTTCTGAACATATTTTTCTAATAATTTAGATTTTATTCAACTAAAATAAATAAGAAAGCTATTTATGGAGTCCCCATTGTAGTTTAGTGAGTTACGTACCCGACTAGTACCCATGAGTTTGCAGGTTCAATTCCTGGCCCTGCTCAGTGGACTGCCGTGAGCTGTGGTGTAGGTCACAGAAGCGGCTCAGATCCTGTGTTGCTGTGGCTGTGGTGTAGGCTAGCAACTGCAGCTCCAATTCGATCCCTAGCCCAGGAACTTCCAGATGCCACATATGTGGCCCTTAAAAAGCAAATAAATAAATCAATACGAAAGCTATCTGTGATTACTGATGTGTCTTCTGCCAACCATAGTTTTTTTTCCTCCAATAGCTGTGTGCGGTTACAGCATTCTTCTCGAGGCTGGGCTAAGAAAGTGCAGTTCTGACCACTCTATCACTATGACCAATATTCAGTACTGGCTGGGAACCAGAGACGGAAGCACAAGACACAAACATGCAACCAGACCTTGCTGATGCATTAATATCTGTCCTCAGACAGACATACGAGGCAAAAACAGAGGTCAGAATGAATTACAGCTTGACCCACGCTAATCCAGAACAGGTCAGATCAGAAAGGAACTGACTTTTGAAGGTCACCAAAACCTACCTAGCAGAACTACCTTGGTGACTTCTGTGTCAAATCAACCTCTACAACTGGTGCCCATTGTCACCAAAAAATTATGACTTTGGGAAGGTGAGGGAGGAATAAGAAAGGGAAGGAAAAAATGTTGGGGCACTAAAGAAGACTTCATTTCACTTATTTTCATTGCTTTTATTACACCACTCCCTTCCTAGGTTTTATCTTCCTAAATATTAAACAATGATCTTTCAGTTCACATCTGATTTAGTATTGTGAGGACTTGGTTTTTATTTTTTGGATTCATAAAGGTTACAACCTCTTAATTTCAACACTGTGGAAATAAAATATTTTCCTTTCAAGTAGCAATATCTGGGTGTGCTGATATAGAAGACATCGCTTTAAGGTATAATGTTAAGTGAATAAAAAAAAGTAAGCAGAAAACAGTATGCTCTCACCTTCATTAAAAAGAAAATGCACTCTCACATAGACACACCTCTACACTTATAGGAGAGGGGTTCAAGAGGCAGGGTGCCTGGGCCAAGTCTTAGTTCTGTTCTTACTATCTCTGTGGCTATTGGCAAGTCACTTAACTAGCTTTTCTAAACTCCATTGTCTTCACCCACAATATACAGATGATAATAGGACCCATCTGGCAGGGCTTGAGGAAGGACTAAATAAAATAATATATGTGAAATAACCACTTACAAAGTTACCTGCTATTAGGATTAGGATTGTTTTATGCATGGATATTTTATGGAAGGATTCAAAAGAAACTGTTAACACTGGTTGTCTAAAGAGAGTCTAAAGGGTTATTGAAATGAGAAGGATAAATTTTCTAATTAAAAAAAAAAAAAAAAAAGGTAGCATAAGCACTTCCTGGAAGTGAGCAATGAATGCGCCATAGCAATGTCTTCCCACTCCACATAAAGGCAGAAATCTCTACCACCCTCCGTTCACATGGCAAGACTGTGCTCTTACAGGGTTTGTTCCAAGAACAGATCTGTCACAGGAACATACTGTCCACACGTGAAAACAAAGTCACAAATGCTACAGTACTTGTGAAATATACTATAGAAAGGACAGAACTGTTCCTTCTGCAATATGCTCACTAATAAGTTGGAGGGTTAGAATATACTACTATCAAAAGACCAAAAACAAACAAAGAAAACCCCCGCTTTGATCCCATAGAGAAATACCTGTATGTAGAAAGGAATTCCAGCACTGCGTCTTGTAGCACAGAGTTTGGATGAAGCATCACTGCATTTAATTTCCTCTAAGACATTCCATAACCACTGTTCAGGGAGCTTTTGCAGGCTCACATTAGGGCATCTAGAAGACATATATAAAGCAAACATCTGGAATGGTCAGGTATCTAAAAGTAAAAGTCAACTATCGATATATATTCACACTGTTAGGAAGTTATAAATGTCCTTACATTTAGAGGGAAGGGAATAAAAATGCCTCACTTTCTCCTTTTCATCTACTTTCTTCTTTATAATGTGGGTCTTAGAATTGGAAGCTATTACAGCTTTCACTTCTTACAAAAGCATGCAGAATACGTCTTGTGTGCCAATAAGCTTTAATACCTAGGTTTGCACAATCAAAATGTTCTGAAGGTTAATCAAGTTTCACCAAAGCTCTATCTACATGCAAAACTCAAATTTCTAACAAGAACTAATCTTACAGTTTATTGTAAATTTTTATTCTACATTGATAGAGGTTATATATGTGTGTGTGTATATATATATATATTCAAAGAAAACACATCTTCAAGTATATTTCAGTAATCTTTTTAACTCTCTCAATGTGTGGCCTATCACAAATAAAATTTTCATTTGGATCCTGTGGAGAATTAATAAAGCAAATCATTTGGAAAGAGCCTTAAATGTTTTGAAGTTATTGGACATTACTGTTAGTGAGATTCTGTTCCATTACATTAAATGTTATTCTAGAATGCTTAAAAACATTTGACTTAGGGAGTTCCGTTGTGGCACAGCAGAAACAAATCCGACTAGGAACCATGAGGTTGCAGGTTCGATTCCTGGCCTCGCTCAGTGGGATGAGGATCAGGTGTTGCCGTGAGCTGTGGTGTAGGTCACAGATGTGGCTCGGATCTGGTGTTGCTGTGGCTGTGGCATAGTCAGGGACAATAGCTCCAATTAGACCCCTAGCCTGAGAACCTCCATATGCTGTGGGTGTGGCCCTAAAAGGATAAAAGACCAAAAAAAATTTTTTTGACTTATAAAATTTTTTTCGGGGAGTTTCCGTCATGGTGCAGTGGTTAACGAATCCAACTAGGAACCATGAATCCAACCATGAGGTTGTGGGTTCGATGCCTGGCCTTGCTCAGTGGGTTAACGATCCGGCATTGCCGTGAGCTGTGGTGTAGGTTGCAGACGCGGCTTGGATCCCGCATTGCTGTGGCTGTGATGTAGGCCGGCGGCTACAGCTCCGATTCGACCCCTAGCCTGGGAACCTCCATATGCCACAGGAGCAGCCCAAGAAATGGCAAAAAAAGACAAAAAAAAAAAAAAAATTTTTTTTTTCAACTTACATTCTACTAAATTATATAATATTTTCCTAAGAAACAGCATATTTAGTAGTAGCAGACACAACTATTTTAGGAAGATCATAATTGAACTAAAAATAATAAGAGAATAAAGAGATAAAAGTTCAAGGGAAAAACACTCTCTTTTTTAAGGTAACTGATCTCCAATTTGTAAAGAGAATTAGATCTCTTAGAAACACGTGTATTTTTTTTTTTTTTTGGCTTATTTTAGTTTGAGGTAGGATAGACAGCTTCAATTTCTGACTATAAACATTCCAAATAGCTACTAAAACTAGTTATTTATGTCTGGCATAGCACAAAATACATAAATAATATTACTTTGAAAGAGGCATTTTTACAAGTTTGATATGTTTTTTAGAAACATCATTTTAGCCACCAGTGTTACAATCAAATCTGCCCACTCCCAGCAGACTCTGTGATTCTAAGGTTTCCTTTCAGCATGGCTTAACATCCATCACCTCATTCCTGCTTCTTCCCACTTGGCTCCCTCAGCCACCCAAACCAGCCACCAACAGTCTGAACCACAGGATTAAAAGAGATTCAAAGGAAAAACAACCAAATGCAAAGTGTGAACCTTGTTTAGATTCCAACTTGAAAAAAGCACACGTAAAGAAGATATTTTCAAATAATAGAGAAATAAAGATATTTATGTATGTATTAGATACTATATGACACCAAGGAATTATTTATAGAATGTGCCAGTGGCACTGTGGACATGGAAGAACAGTGTCCATATTTTTTCAGAGATGCACACTGAAGTGCACAGTAGTGAAAATAACAAACCAGGGATGTATTTTAACACTTCAGCAAACAACAATGAACCAGATAGATGTAGCCAGTGTGGCAAAATTATGGTAACTGTTGAATCTGGGTGATGGATAAAGATGGTTCATTATTACATCTCTCTCCATATATACATGGGTGTATGTGTGTGTATCTTTGTGAAACTTTAATGTTTTATATAGCTTTATATATGTTTAAAATTTGTTTGAAAACTTTCATAATAAAAAAATCCATTAAAATGTTTGAATTTTTTATAATAGAAGTAATTCTCCCACACTTACAATTATAAGGACTGAAATTACTTCCCAATCACTGGGTTTGTATCTTTTAAAAATTATGATAAAATGGATCTGTTTCACAGAATAATTTCTCAAGTTTATTACTAACATCTTGCCAAGTTGGTATAATCCTTACACAGATGCCCAGTCAAAACCTGAAATTCAAATCCCTCAGGGCTGTTATTTAAGTGTTAACGATATAGTTATGATTATTGGCTTTTTTGCTCATTCTTCAATGTCTTTTAAGAATATTTGGGTTAATTTACACCACAATGGGTGAGTGGAGGGAAAAAAAAGAGAATTAAAGCAAAGTCATCTTTTCATGACCTAACCATTAAAGAAAAGGCTGGAGTCACAGAGGAGAAAAAAGGAAAAATTTCTTGATCTCACATTATCTGTGGATTTCATTTACTTTGATTTTCTTCCCCACCACAGGACCATGGGCAATGTAGGAAAAAACAAGAGGGGAAAAGGAACAGCAGGAGATAAGCGTTTTTTTTGTTTGTTTGTTTGTTTTTCCTATTTCCTTATTTTTCTATCAAGCGCACTGAAATACAAGTACAACGAATATTAGTTCACTAATGCTCCCACCTCAGCACAGTCAGTGAGCTTCTCCTGAGCCTCCCTGAGCTGGCACACAGAGGTTCGAGCAAAATCAACCAATCTGAGAAAGCAGGCAGGTCTGGAATCAGAGTGGGCCACCTCTGGAGTTCCCGTTGGGGCACAGCAGAAACAAACCCAACTAGGAACCATGAGGTTGCAGGTTCGATCCCTGTCCTTGCTCGGTGGGTTAAGGATCTGGCATTGCCGTGAGGTTGGTGTAGGTCACTGATGTCGTTCGGATCCTGCATTGCTGTGGCTGTGGTGTAGGCCAGCGGCTACAGCTCCAATTGGACCTCTAGCCTGGGAACCTTCATATGCCATGGGTGCCGCCCTAAAAAGCATTTAATAAAAAAAAAAAAAAAAAAAAAAAAAAGAATGGGTCACCTCCCAGACATCACCCTTCTTTACCTGAACTCACAGTGGCTCTTGACTGTTAACATACCTTGAGCTAACTCCTTTTCCATCTTAATTAAATCTTCCAGTTTGAAAGGCCCCCAATGTCCTAGTCCAAACCCTCGTACTACAATCTAACATGAAAAATCCTTCCAAATTTCTACAAAGACCTTCTGTTCCGATAAGGTTGTTCACTTGGCTGGTTCCTAGTCTAATATACACACCACACATACTACATATTCCCAACTAGGAATTTGCTTACGTCTCCATGCTCATTCCTACTCGTACATACTGGTGAAACCTCCTCCAAATACTGCATCTCACAAGGACCTTTCCTTTCTCGAAGGCTCTTAGAGTAACCACTGGGCACAAGATGCACAAGAGGTCAGTACAGTGCCATGGAGGGGGTGGAATTTGGGCTGGACTTAGAAGGATGTGTAGGCAGAATGGTGGAAGCCTACATATGTGGGGTTGAGGAAAGGGGCATTGAGATGGCGGAGGAAATAGCTTCAGTGAAGGCCCTAAAGACAATTCCCTAATTTAGATTCTTGGTTATTATAACTATGAACAGTTAACTAGGCCTACTTATTCCCCTGAGTGCTGCACACTAAGGCTAAACGCTTCTTGTTAATTTGGGAAACTTGAAAACAAAGGTCAGAATCATGTTCGATGAGGTCAAAGCTGGCAAAATGCCCTTGAAAGAGATCTCTCTGCCCATCACAAAGGATCTAGGAATGTCGGGAGCTCTGGGGAATGCCCAAGGCACCAGCTCCTACCATCTAGTCTAAACCTTCTTGGTCTGCTCTGGAATTCCCCAGGATCATACTAGCTTTCCTGCAGAATCTTTCAGTTATCGGGCTTCCAATTTGGACTCTGCCTTTGGACTCTATTCTGCTGATTCTCTTGCTTCCTAGATCTGGATCCCTCCCAAGCCAGTCCTGCCCTATAGCCATACAGAGCAAGGGGCCCAATAATAGAACTCCTACCTTTTTTACTAAAATAAAACATGATACATTTTAAACAAAATCCATTTACAAGTTTTGCTTAAATTATCACATTGAAAATATATCTGCTTGCCATTAAGAAAAGAATAATAAACATTTATCAAATGCCTATTATACATCAGACACAGCATTTAACATTAGGCTTTTCACACCTTATCTTACCTTGCAACACAAAAATCTGCAAGAAAGTATTATTTTCCCCAACTGACATATGAGGGAGTATATCACAGTGGTTAGGAAGACAGACAATGAAGCCAAGGTATTTAGTTCAGAATCCTTGCTCTGCCACCAGACGGCTGTGTGATCCAGGTCAAGTCTCTCTATTTCTCACTTTTCCCCTTTGTAAAATGAAAGCTATTGGGAGAATTAAATGAGTTTATTCTTGTAAAGTATTTAGTAAGTTCTTAAAAGTTATTTTCTAAAGGTATTATCTTTTATTATGAGAAAAGCAAGTTTTAAAGAGTTTCAATTTAACTTCTGATAGAGATGCAACAGCTATTTTTATCTTGACAAGACATAAACTGCCCCCACAATACATATTAATAATAACCAAAATACACAAATAGAATCCTAAAACTAACTAAGCCAAAAACCAAGATAATTTTATGGGTAAAATATAAAAGAAATGCAAAGCAGCAAATGTGCTGTATAAAAATTAATACACAGAAACCTCAATTAACTGGGAAGCCAGAAGGGGGAGCTCTCATGCCCTATCAAGATAGCAAAGCCTAAAGGAAGAAGAATGACTTCTTGCCTGGCAAGAGCTCAGCCAATGAGAGACTACCAAGCTCTGCCAATGAAAAGCCACTATACTTTGAACTCTCAACTCCTCCAACAGATTCTTTTTTACTATAGCCCTCTCAACTTCCTTTTCCCCCCTTTAAAAGAGTTCTTCTTCCCTTGCTAGGTCTGTGGGGGTGGAGAGGGTAGAGGGGGTGGAGGGAGGAAATGGGATATGTACACAGCTTGCCATGGTTGCAGACTCCAAACTGTAATTCTTTGTTGATCTGGAATAAGCCCATTTTTGATGGAGAAATAACTGGTAGTCTATTTGTTTCAGGTCAATAGCTGATAACAGAAATCTGCTAGGTCCAAACTCTAGAAGCAGCAATAATGGCCAGAAAGTCAGCTCCTGTGGATAACTTGCCTAAATCCCCAGAAATGGGGAATTTCAGTGGCTTTCTCTCCCATAAAAAGGTTGTAAAAGGGCTACTGCCACAGCTGCCTGAGTCTATACCACCAGGAAATGCCATGGCTCCAGGGAGACTCTGATTACTGATCTGTGATATCCCCAGTATCACTGTGGATGGAAGATCCAAAATGCCACCAGCCAATCTATTTCCTGTGATAGACAGGAATGAGCCTAGAGACAAAATATAAATGAGTAAGCCAAAAAGCCTCCCAATCATAGCCAGCAAACCAAAATTCAAAACACTGAAATAAGGTTTATATTAAGAAAGAAAATTTTAAAAAATCAATAATTAGAACATAAATTCACTCTAAATGAAGCTTTATTTTATGGAACAGTCTGACAAAAACCTTAAAATAATTGTTTAGAATATTCGAGAGCTAAATGAAGGAATAACTTCTATTCAAAAAACAGCAAGAAATTATGAAAATCAGGCAGTACTGAAGTAAGAATAGGCATATATGAAAATAAAGGCATTGGAAATATTGGTGATGAAAATACACTTTCAAAATTTCACCAAAAAGAAAAAAAAAAAAAAAAAAAAAAAAGGAGTTCTCTTGTGGCACAGCAGGCTAAGGATCCCATGTTGTCACTGCAGCAGCTCAGGTTGCTGGCAGAGCACAGGTTTGATCCCTGACCCAGTGCTTCCACATGCTGCAGGTGAGGCCAAAAACAAACAAAAAACAATTTTAAAAAATTCAAAGACAAGTTTCTTGTTGGTAATAATAAAAGACACAATATTGTCCAAGCACTGAAGAAAAGTAATTGTCAATTAGAATTCTATACCCAGCTAAACTACATTCAAAAGTGGAGGCCAAGATAAAAACAATCTGATACATACGAAGAATAAGTCTGGCTCCCAGAGACCTACATAAAAAGAAACCCTAAAGGACATACACTTCAGCAAAGTTAAGTAAACCCAGAGCAGTCACAATATAGTGCCTAGTATATATCTCAAACTTAACATGCTCCAAACTAAACTCTTGATCTTCCTCCATAAATCTACTCTGCCCAGTCTTCCCCATTCTAGTATATGAGTAACAAATCCTTTTGCTCAAATACCAAGTCTAATCTGTTACCGTATTCTGTCAATCTACTTTCAAATTACATTCAGAGTCAGATAACTTTTTTACTATCTCCACCACTCTTCAGACCATCACCATCACTTTCTTGAATTTCAAAAATACTGTAGCCTTCTAACTGGTCTTTCTGCTTTTACTATTAGTCTTTTCACAGCAGTCAAAACAATCTTTTAAAAGGCTAGATCATGATACTCTTCTATTCACAAACCCTCCAATGGCTCCCCATTTTACTCAGAGTTAGAGCCAAAGTCCTTTCTATGGCTTATAATATCTAGCCCTCATTACCTTTCTGACCTTATCTTCTGTAACTCTTTCCCTTACCCACTCCACTAACAAATGGCTTACTAGTTATTTGTTAAATATCCTAAATCTATGCCTCTCAGGACTTTTGACTTGACCTTTCTCTATGCCTGGAATGCTCTTTCTCCATTCATACAATTGTTGATTACAATGCTCATTATATTTTTCAATCTGTTTAAATCTTTCATACTAATTTTTTAATCTAGCAGAGAGAGACAGAGAGAAATCAAATAATTTACCCAAGATGATATAGCTAATAGGTGATAGACTAAGAATCAAAATGTAGACTGACACCAAAGCTCTTGCTTAATAAATTAAAGGCATTATTCAAGGTGGCTGTCTTAAATGCTCAGACGCACATTTGGCTTCATTTGATTCATGACAGATATTATCAACTCTCTTATTATGTGCTTCAGTGGATTTCATTTTTTTCACTTGGAAAAAAAGATCTATTAAGTACCTAGGAGTTGACTGGCACTATGTTGTGCCCTAGGAAAAAAGCAGTAGAATAAAAATTCCAAATTTTATATGATTCAGAAAGCAAGTTCCTGTGGCCAGAGTGTATTGTTTTTAAGGACTGCCTTCCTAATCATGTCTTAGTAAGGTTACCATTCAGACTGATTTCCATCCCTGAATACTACCAGCAGAGTGGGGGTTAAAGCAGTTTTGAAGCAAAACTGGTGATATGAATGGAATGCTAGCTAGAGAATTAAAATACCCTAGAAAATCCACTCGGCAGATAAGCTCTTTGTGGTTGACTTCAGGTAAACTGTGTCTCACTCATTTTGGAGGTATTCTAACTCCCTTAAACAACTGAGGACATTTATTACTGTTAGTAAACTGTTTTCTTACATGAACTGAATGACTCACTGCTGGCCTAAAGAAACCTTCACACACACCGTTAAACACAAAGCAACTGATTTCCTATTTTAAAGGTGAAATTTCACATTGCAAATGTGAAATACATTTAAAGCCAATATATGAAGCAAAAATGCCAGAAAATTATCAAAACTCAATTGCCAAGAAATTAATGATGTGTAATCTCAACTGAGTAAAGGTTAAGCCTCTGCCAACATCTTCATTTCCCAAGTAATAATTTACTTACCAAGTTGTAAATAAGGAAGCAAATCATTTCCCTTTCCCATAAACACACTTTCATTTTGTCAAGGTTAAGAGCAATTCCAAATGAAAACTCATTCAAATAAATACATTACTAGGTACAGAAAAATAAATGTCAATAAAAACAAGACTATCTATTTAATGATTGTTAATAAACTTTTACCTTATCATGGTTCCTTACTTCTCTTTCCTTATTTTTCATCATTTAAATAATTATAAATAACACAAGGTGGGGGGAAGGTTTTGTTTTTGGTACAAAACCAGGATTGGTCCCTAACCTTCATTCGGAATAAATGATGTGTATTTACTCAAGCTCAGCACCATCAGTCATCACCATCATAATCTGAATGAAGAGAGCTATAAACAATAATTTCAAAAATAACAAACACTTAGCCCTGCTACTCAGAATAACACACTTAGATTCCTAAAACACTACACATCACGTATCAGAGTGGATGATACACTGGCAACCAAGGGGGGAATGATTAGTTCTGGTCTAATTACAAAGCTGTAAGAATATTATTCCTTCATATAGATGAAAACAGAGGAAAGTGAAAAACATGTACCTTCTTACATTTTAAAAAAAAGAGGAGTCAGTGGTAAAAAAACCCAACTGGTATCCCTGAAGTAGCAGGTTCGATTCCTGGCCTCGCTCAGTGGGTTAAGCATCCAGCATTGCTGTGAGTTGTGGTGTAGGTCACAGATGCAGCTCGGATCCCACACTGCTGTGGCTGTGGTGTAGGCCAGCAGCTGCAGCTCCAATTCCAACTCCCAGCCTGAGAACTTCCATATGCCTCGGGTATGGCCCTAAAAAGACCAAAAAAAAAAAAAAAAAAAAGTGAGGTTTTCAGGGAAAGTAGAAGAAAGGTAATCTGATAATTTCAGAATCACCTCCAAACCTCTACCATATTAATGTTATTAGGAGGAATTCCACTTTTCTCACTCACCCAAGTCCAGCGTTTTGCAAAGCAAAGCTTCCTGTACCATAACAAATCAGACTATTGATTTTAAGCTGGCATTGGGGGAGAGGCTATACCTTTACACTTAGAACAGTAAGCCTTTTAGGTTTAAAAGAGAAAAATTATCCACAATGCAAAAAAAAAAAAAAAAAAAAGGTGTTTGCTTTCACAAGTTACAGGCTTTAAATACACCAAGCATGAGGTCTTACATCATCTACTGATGTTATTGAACAAACCAAGGTTCCACGTACAGGTGGAAAAAGAGTCAGGAGGAGGATAAAGGCAGTCTCGGGAGATAAATCATACTTTCTGGGAACAGAAACTTTCGTTCCAATTAGTTTATATTCACGTAATTTTTCATTTGTCCTAACCAGCCCTTTTCCCCCTTCCACGCAACTCTGTAACACACATATGCACTTTTTTGTTGATCATCTTAAAGTTACTTACTAGGGTCTACACATATTAATGTTTGTACAATTCCCAAGATACCTTGTATTTTTTTTATCCATCTGTTTGGAGACACTTTGGGAAAAAAAAAATTTCAGGGAGCACGAGATCCTGGCTCACAAAACCCTACATATTTGGACAACCTCTAGCATTCTGTTCTTTAAATACACCAAAGGCTTTTGCAATAATTGTTCCCTTGGAATATAATTGTTTCTCTTGGAAAGCTCTTCCCTCAGAAAGCTGCTGCTTCTTGTTATACAAGCCTTGACTTACTTTAGTATGAGAGGAAAGAGAATTTTCTTTACCACCAAACTTTATCACATCAAAATACATATTGCTTTATTACAGTTTGTTATTTACTAGATGGCCTTTAAAATATAAACTCCATGGACAGCACATGGGAACTATATCCAATCTCTTGTGATAGAACATGATAGAATACAAGAAAAAGAATGTAAACATGTATGACTGGGTTACTTTCCTGCACAGTAGAAATTGACACAACACTGTAAATCAAATATACTTTAATTAAAAAAATTTTAATAAATAGAAAAAAAGAAAAGCTACACTTACCAAAAAAAAAATAAAGAAAGAAAGAAAGAAAGAAAGAAAAAATGAAAATCATTCAACTATGATGTTGAGATCACTATGAGAAGTTTGGAATTTATCTTCCCAGGCATTTTTATAAATACATACAAATGTACATCAATAAAAAATAAAATATGAACTTCATGATATTAGGGACACACTCTGTCCTATCCACTTCCTTATTCCCAGTACCCAGAACAAGGCCTGGCATCCCAATAGGGAGCTAATTGAATATCTGTTGGGTAAAGGAACAATTTAGGACTTAACCAACTCCATTAAGTGCACCATTCTACAAACTGGGCTGACAAAGTAAGAGGGTATAGTAACTGGAAAAGAAAGGGATAAACAGCAGTGCTTTCCAGTGACAAAGGGATGCCACCATTAGAGCTTGCGGGTGGTTCAAGTCCTTAGCTTCCTCCAACAGGTAGGAACACACTCAGAGTCTGCACATACCAAGGTCACAGCACTGAGAGGAAGATATTTTCTACTGAAATTTCCAATCAAAACCAACTCTGGGAGTTCCCATCCTGGCGCAGTGGTTAACGAATCCCACTAGGAACCATGAGGTTGAGGGTTCCATCCCTGCCCTTGCTCAGTGGGTTAAGGATCCGGCGTTGCCGTGAGCTGTGGTGTAGGTTGCAGATGCGGCTCGGATCCCGCGTTGATGTGGCTCTGGCGTAGGCCGGCAGCTACAGCTCTGATTAGACCCCTAGCCTGGGAACCTCCATATGCCTCAGGAGAGGCCCTAGAAAAGGCAAAAGGACAAAAAAACAAAAAAACCCAACTCTGTTAGCCTAAATACTACCCCAAGAGATCATTTTTTCCCCCCAGTATTCAAGAACAGAACGAAGGATAGAGTTCAAAACCCAGCAGAGGGTTCAGGTTTGTGGAAAGTGTTATTTAAATGAGGTTTGTACCTGTGTGAACGTAGGATAGGAACTATGTTTCAAATGACCAATGTTTCCGAATTCTAACACATATAACATTCAATCCCAGATTATAACCATTCCCTTCTCTCTAAAGGCTCTTCAGGAGACCACGCCCGTGCCTTTGATTATTTCCTTTGTGTGGATGTCTCTCAAATACATACCTCTAGTAAGGATGACCAACGTCCCTGTCTGCCCGGGACAGAAGGGTTTCCCAGGATGCTGTATTAGACATTTTTAGGGCTAAAACATCGGAGCCGTCCCAGATCACCCTGTCTCCTACTCCGATCCCTCCCCCAATCTCCTGACCTGTATTTCCAACTGTCTGCTATGCCACTAGGCAGCCTCTAACACCACCTCAAACTCAGCACAGGTAAAGTATTATCCTGCCTCCCATCGGGCCCTTCCTCTTGCCTTGCTTGTTTCATTAATGTGTTAATCACTCTTCCCACAACCTGGGCAGACAGCTCAGTGAGTGGACTTTTTTCCTGGTCTTCCATTTCTGCCTTGTAAAGCATCCAAATTATTTCTCTAAAACCAAAGATGAAAATTCTAAGCGAGAAGTGCCTCTAAGAATAAGAACCATGTTTTACCAGTACGTCAGCCTCTATAATGTCCACCTATCACAATTTCTTACATAAAGCAGGTGATCAATATACCTTTGTTGAATTGCTTATTCCCGATGCAGAATGAAGTTCAGAAAAACGAGTTGGATTCTAGTGCTGGCTCTGTCACCAACTAGTGGTGACTATGGACAAATCACTTGATTTTTCAATGCCCAAGAGTGAAAATAAAATCATTGTAAAAATGCTCTGGGAGTTCCCCTGTGGCACAGTGAGTTAAGGATCTGGCACTGACACCGCAGCAGCTCAAGTCACTTGCTATGGTGCAGGTTTGAGTCCCTGACCTGGGAACTTCCACATACCTCAGGCCAAAAAAAAAACAAAACCAAAACCAAATGCTCTGAAATTCAATGAGATATTAGTACTGGGTGACTATTCCAAATGGAGAAAACAATGACCCTAAATTATATAAGTACCCAAAGCTCCTGATGAAACTGTCTGAAAAACACCTCATCATGGCCCCACACAGGCCACAGCCCCCTGTTCGGGTCTTCACATGCCTCTCTTAGTTCTACGGAGTTAAATGTTTCAAACTTAGGTCCTAATAATTGTCTCTAGGTTAACAGAAACTCTAGCTTGCCACATCATACTCTTAATGGTCAAATGGAGCATCTGGCACACAGTAGCTGTTTAAGAAATCGTTTGTTGAATGAATAAGGACCAACTGGTGTGCACATCGGCTGCTGCACATTCATCAGCTGGCACAGCTGCTGCCTGCTCCTTCAGGGAGGCAGATAATTGAAACACTAGGTGTAGAAAAGAAGGGCTGAAATCTGAAGGCTCATCCCTGGTATAAGCACTGGGCCTAGAAAAACACAATAACAGCCTAACCTGGAGGGCCAACTATTCAATGAACTTTCTGTCTACTCCCCAGCAAGGCAAGATTACTTCATAAGGAAGTGATTTCAAAACTCTAGAGTTGCTGGTGTTTATGATAATGAAGGAATTGAGAGGTAAAAATGGAACCACGCAAGGCTCTCAAGAACAATGCGGCAGACACTAGTTGTTTGTTTTGGTTCCTCAGCACACAATCCAGGGTCAGCCAGGAAAAGGCAAAGAAAGGTCCTTGGGCCAAGCAGCCCATGGCTCGCCCTGCCAGCCCCATGCACGCACCAACCACAGGCATGGGGAATGCTAGGCTGCTTGTGCCTCTCCCCTGAAAGAGCGGACATCCTCTTTGTCTGAAGGCTCTTTTTGCTTCACTCCAGTGTCAAATTAATACAAACTACGCATTGTCTTCAGTCTCTGAGTATATGGAAAAATTGTAACTTTCTTACAAAGGATTCAAGGTTCTTCAAAAGCAACATTCATTAAATGTTATTAATCCACAAAACTCCTAAGACATTGGTTTACCAGTTCTAAAAGAAGGTTACTACAAACGTATTCAATTTACCTCAATCTTTCATACCCGAAATCCACACTTTCCGAAACTAGACAGCAGCATTGTACACCGAGCAGAAGCCTCAGAACTAAAAGAGGCCTCAGAAGGCCAATTCTCGTATTTAACCAAAGAGGACAGAGCAGCCTAGAGAGGTTACATGGCTTCTCTAGTGTCATCAGAGCTGGTGGGTGGAACTGGGTCAGCTTTAACTCACACCTCAATATTCTTTACACTCCATGAGAGAGGGGGTTAAGGATAGGGATGCAGGAGGAAACAGACCACTGCGATTGTCCCTTTCAGCACAGTCAAGAAATAGTAGGGGAAAAAAATTTTTAAGGCTGACAGGAAAGAGGCAGGGGAGTTTTGTTTTGTTTTGTTTGTTTGTTTATTTGGTTTGATTTTTCTATGCTAAGTGCTATTGCCTGAGTCCCTACCTAAAATAAAAGAATTGCCACAGGCCAGGCCATGGCTGGTGTTTAGGTCTTTGTGAAGATCACTGAAGCAAATGATTGTTCTATAACCGGATTAGTCCAATTTCGATCCACAAAGCTATCTCACTGGTAGTGGGTAAGTATTCTAAGATAAGCATAAAACCCAGACTGAAATCAAATTACATATGCTGTATACCCGACTAATTGGTCATTAGACTATTTTGTGCCAATAAATTAGGTTCCCTGACTACAGAGTGGCTTTCCAATGGCTTCGTCCACCCACCTAAGTATGGTAACACAGAGCTATTTTTGTTGTTGCTGAGTTCTGATTAGTTATATTACTATTGTTAATTGAGAAATGTTACCTTCATTTCCTCAAACTCTTTCAGTATGGTTATGTTTCCTTACATAGAAATTTTTCCAAGCTCCTATTATTTCCTAAGTTAAATTCTCCACTCCATTCATTCTTTGGTCAAGTATTGTGTTTATTATTTTAAGGTTCATGTTTATTATTTCAATTAAACTAAACAGTGACAGATGTGCAGAAAGGTTGTGTGCATGTGCAGGCACATTTTTAAAAGGGAACATAGCCCTGAAGCATGGAGAAATTTTAAGCCTGAAAAAAACGACTTGCCCAAATGAGATCCAGTGAGGAAGCTACATATCAACAGAAGCCATCTTAACCTCCTTCACCACTATCAAATATTG
Organism: Sus scrofa; assembly: GCF_054392235.1. NCBI lineage: Eukaryota > Metazoa > Chordata > Mammalia > Artiodactyla > Suidae > Sus > Sus scrofa. Next base: position 109,132,169 of record NC_139385.1, on the reverse strand, counting down.
TTGAGGTTTACTGCAGGCTAAAACATCAGGGGGTTATTTTGAAGCCTCAGCTGCAGGCACAGGCAATAATAACAATGATCAAATCTAAATTGAATTACCAATCAGAAAGCCACGGGGAGAAGGGCAAGATATGGTGGATTTAAAAAAGTGGTTAGAAGGATGTAACAAATTGTTCGTTCTCTTAATATTTAATATAATCCTTCTCTGAGATCAAGCAGAAAAAGATTGACATTAAAAACTCTGAGACTTTACTAACGAAGTCGAGAAAGAAGTTACTAAACACAAGATGCCTCGGTAGTTGAGTCTAAATGACTCAGTATTATTATGAGGACTTTAAAAATGAGTATTCAAAGTTCCAGAAGGTAATATCTTACTCAGCTATGGAGGGGCTTAAACAGAAAAATCCAAGGGTCATAAACCAAAGACACAACAAAGATCTAGATTTTAAACATTAAGGCATTCTAGTTTTAATCCCTTTAATCCACTGTAGAAATGGGAAATTTAAAAGATTTTTCTCTACAGGAAGTGTTAATATGGCTTCCCAGAGTGACTGATCATTTAGTTCTTCTTTTTTTTTCTTTCTGGGCCGCTCCTACGGCATATGGAATTTCCTGGGCCAGGGATCGAATCCAAGCCTTCATTGACCCACTGCACCACAGCGGGAACTCTGGCTATTCTTAATTATTAATATTTCAAATAAAATTCATAGGATACTCAGAAATAAATAGTGTCCTATTCAGGAATTCCCACTATGGTGCAATGGGATCAGCGGCATCTCTGGAGTGCTGGGATGCAGGTTTGGTCCCCTGCCCAGCACAGCGGATTAAGGATTCAGCATTGTGTAGGTTGCAGCCACAGCTCAGATCTGATCCCTGGCCTGCAAACTCCATATGCACAGGGCGGCCAAAAAAGAGGAAGAGAAAGTGTCCTGTTTAGACACATTTGCCAAAGGAGATGAAAATAAAGGCTTAAACAAGATTATATATTTTTTATTTAGAGTTAAATGACTTTCCCCAAAAATCTCATATATTACAGTTTACATTTATTTCTTGCTCGACTGCATGTTCTTTTTTTTTTTTTTGGCAGTTTTCACAGCCACACCTGCAGCATAAGTTCCCAAGCTAGGGGAATCAGAGCTCAGCTGCCGGCCTACAGATACAGCAATGCGGGATCTGAGCCGAGCCTGCAACCTACACCACAGCTCACAGCAACATCAGATCCTTAACCCACTGAGCAAAGCCAGGGATTAAACCCACATCCTCATGGCTACTAGTTGGGTTTGTAACCCGCTGAGCCACAACAGGAACTCCCTGCATATTCTTTAGAAACTTGGTCTTTCATTCTCCAGTAGAGAGACATCATTTTTTGATTATTTTATTTCAATTGTTCATAAGAAGTTTTCTATTGAATTTGAATTGTAGTAGCTATAATTAGCTGATGAAAGTTTAAACAAACATTTAATTTACTTCTGTCCATCATAAATAATTGTTCACATCCATGAGTCCGCACTAGCATTTTATGACAAAAATTCCTTAATGTCAGCAATTCATCTTTTTAGGCCAATCATGTGAAAATGATTGTAATTAGTGCAATAAATATTTGTACATTAAGCTACCTTTTAATAAGCAAAGCAATTTTTAAAAATGAAGAGTAAGATAATATGAAGGACTTGCGAACCTCCCTTTTAGAGTTAGAATTGTAGTCAACAATTTAACTCCCCTTACAGTTAAGCTTTTTTTTTTTTTTTTTTTTTTGTCTTTTTGCCATTTCTAGGGCTGCTCCTGCAGCATACGGAGGTTCCCAGGCTAGGGGTCGAATTGGAGCTGTAGCCACTGGCCTACACCAGAGCCACAGCAACGCGGGATCCAAGCCACGTCTGCAACCTACACCACAGCTCATGGCAACACCGGATCCTTAACCCGCTGAGCAAGGCCAGGGATCAAACCACAACCTCGTGGTTCTTAGTTGGATTCGTTAACCACTGCGCCACGAACGGGAACTCCCTTAAGCTTTTAATTTATGGTTGAATAAATGAAAGCTTGATTACCTGGCTTGCCACCCTAGTTTAGGATTCCATTCATTTTCATTGAAAGAAAATAATGTAAAATAGTAAGATCATAGAGAGTAAATAAGCAAATATGAATTTCATCAGAAACCTGAATTTACAGTTATAACTATTTTAATATACTTAACCACTCTCACCAAATGCTTAAGCAGGTAATTATGCATAGGCAGGTAATGATGTTTTTTAAAGACTGCATGAATATTTCATCAAATTCAAAACAGAAAGCACTATATAAGAAAATCAGATTCTAGAAAATTAACTCAACATACTGTGTGTGTGTGCAAGTGTTACTTTGAAAAAATTCCCAGAAAAGAGAAGAGTGTCTCCCATTCCTATTTATTTTTAGATGACTGTTTAATTGTGAAGCCAGTTTACATTTGAAGACATTTGGAATAATCTTATTAAAAACCAACTCAAACAATGTGGCTCATGTTTAACTCTTCAGTTATTTATCCATCAATCTCTTTAAGTGCTTCCTTCCTTAACACAGCTGTAGTTCAAGAGGTGGCCAGCAGTTGGCCTCCATTTCAGTGGATTTTCATGAAAACCCAGATTTCTTTCTGCAAACTTTAAAAATGTTGTATGCCTAAATAACCTTTTCATAACTTAAGAGCTGATAAAAAGCTTTCAAAAGGATCCAAAAGAAACACATTTTCTTTAAAAATGGAAAAACCAAACAAAAGGAAGCCACACACACTGCGGAGATGTTCTCCATAAAACATTCTCTTCAGCGGATCTGAAAAGTCTCCAAGGGGATCAGGGAACCACTCGGTTTGGAAGCAACAGTTGGGAACTCATAACAGGTTGGTTAAAAGCCATGAGGAGATCTTGAAAGCAGATTAGGTGTGGCTGAGAGACCAGGCACTGGGCCTTGCCTCATCTCCTCACTCCATTCATTTGGAATGTCTTCCACTGTACTTTCAACTGCACAGTACAGTTGTTCAAAAGCCTCTGTCCTTGGTCCTCTGTCCATTTATCCCGTTAAGCTCTTCCCTAAAGACTTCAAGCCCACTAACTATGATATTTATGAAGACAGCTCATAAATCCCATCTCTGTTTCTGTAACACCGCCCAAACTAATCCCCTATCTCCCAGTTCTGATTTAAGTATTTCCACCAGTATATGCCACCATTGCCTCCCACTCAACACATAAAAAACAAATTTATTCATCATTATCAATCTAGTTCCCTCTTTCAGTCTCCTTGTCTTTGTTAACATCAATCCTACTTTTCTGGCCACCAAGAATTAACCCACAGGAACAGCTAACTCACTCCCCAGCAACCTCCACCACTCCCATTCAGTTTGCCTCATGAGGCAGACTGCGTTTTTCAAAGATGGCCAGCACTTATCTCCCCATCCGACATGTATTCCTACAACATGATCTTGCCATTTTAACATCCAATGGTGAAGTCTAATTCCTCTCCCTTTGAATCTGACGGGCACTAGGACTCACTTAGAACCAAAAGAATGTGAATGAAGCCATGCTCTGAGACTTCCAAGGCCAGGTCAGAAAAGACCGTGCAGGTTCTTCTGCCAGGTTCTCTTGGAACAGTCTCTCTGGAGGAAGTCAGCTACCATAGAAGAACTTCAACTACCCTAAGATTGCCATGCTGAGAGGCCACATGAAGTCGCAACGAGGCCCTGTCTTCCAGCTACGCCACTCAGTGCCGTAAATGTGATTAAAGTTGTTTTGGACCCTCCTCGCCAGTTCATCTGCCATCTGAACACCATCAACTAAATTCAGGGGATACCCTGGGGAGAAGAATCACCCAGCTATGCCCGAATTCTTGACACATAGAGTCATGAAATAAAATAAGAGATGTCTACAGGTTCCCTTCTAAATATTACAAATATTACGTGTAGGCTTGTTACTGTGTGGGGCTGAATGTTCATGAGATGCTCGGTTCTCTGCCTCCATTCACAAAACTCTCACCACCTCAGCTCTAGACTGCTAAGCGTGATTCCAGGCTCTCCTCATGATAATCTGTCATTACAATCTATCCAATACTTTCAACTGAAAAACCACCTTGACACACAAACACCACTACCAACATCAATCTCATAATGTTTTACATTTGTAGAAAGTTTAATAATATTTATCTCACTTGATCCATAAAACAAAAGCCTGAGATATCTGTCAAGAGGGCAAACACTCCTTTTTGTACTTTAACAGATGAAGAGATCGGAGGCCAAAGAGGTTAACTTTTGTACAATGTCACTGCCAGTAAATAGAATGCATATAAGTGGAGTTCCCATTGTGGTTCAGTGGGTTAAGAACCCAACTAGTATCCATGAGGCTGCAGGTTTGATCCCTGGCCTCGATCAATGGGTTAAAGGAGCCAGCATTGCCGTGAGCTGTGGTGTAGGCTGCAGACGTGGCTCAGATCTGTCATTGCTGTGGCTGTCATGTAGGCCCACAGCTGCAGCTCTGATTTGATCCCTAGCCTGGGAACTTCCATATGCTGCAGGTGTGTCTCTAAAAAAAGGCAAAAAGAATGCGTATAACTAAGACCTTGTGTTGTAGCTTATTGCTATTTCTCTATGCTACGTGTCTCCTATGATCTATTTCAGATCAAAAATGTTCAGTGCCTCTTTCCATCTCTACTACAGCAAATCTGCTCTCTGGGTATCCATAATTTGGCCTTCCTCTATCCAGCTGTATGCTGTTGCCTACTAACTCTACCACCAGCACCACCACGACATCAGGCTCCCCTAACACTGTGGCAGGCTGCTTCCAGTCTCAGAACGCTTGCTCACAAAGTCTCCTCCCATCTACTTAAACCTTACTTGGGCAGCAGCATGAACCCCACCTCTACCATTATTAGCCTTTCCTTGCTGCTCTCTCTCTCTCTCTCTCTCTCTCTCTCTCTCTCTCTGCTAATCCTGTAAAGTTCATAAATTTCACCCAAGTTTTGACAATTATATTGGCCCCAGCTTGTTCAAGTGTCTTGGTCTCACGTTCCAAGCTTGTATTCAGCTAACACACATCCATATGGACAACGCTGTTTGGGTGCTAACAGCCAGTGTCTGTTCTGACCAGTCAGTGCCCATGAGATACTACTTGTTAAATATTTTGAATTTCATCCCTGCTTATTTTCCCAACTAAACCATAAGCTGTTTGAGAACAGAACCTTGTCTCATAAAGAACTACTATATCATCCAAACCAAGCCCAGTACTAAGCATACAGCTAGTGTTCAATAAATATATTTGCTAATTGATTTGAAGGGAGTAAAGTGTGTTGTGTTGTGAGAAAAATTCCTTAAGTCGTGTCTACACTGGAAAGGAAGAGGTGCAAAGATAACAAAATATTTTCAAGATCAGCAGTTTAATGTCAGGGATATTTTATAATGTATCACTTAAAGATACTCTGTGCAGCCCATAACTGCCAAAATGTTTTATGAATGTTTTTACCAGGAGTGTGAAAAAAATGTTTCAAAAATATTCAAGTAGATGTCTTAACGGCCCAAAATAAAATGTTTGCTGAGGCTACAAGGCTGGCAGAACTCCGCTTCATTTCAAAAAGTTTCCAGGCAATGGAAATGTTTTCCTGGAAAATACTACCTTTTATTTAGAGAACACTTGCCATGAACACTTAGTCATTAAGTAATTTAAGGTTTCCTCACAAGCTCTTTGTAGGAAATCTATTATATGAATGAATGAAATTATCAGCACCTATAATGTCAAAACAAATACACTTGGCTAAATGTATGAAATCTACCTAAGTATTTTCCCAAGTAAGGGGGAAAAGTCTTTTATACTTTTTGGTCTATTTACTGTTCTCTCAAGTTTTTCTGTGAGATAAAATTAAGAAGAAAAACACAAAATCCTTAAGTGTTTCTCTGTCTGTAATATACACAAATCAAAAAAACTGGAGGGCTTATTTCATTCCACATGCCAAGTAATTTTCCAACAGACAAAAAGTCATTTCATTCAATGAAAATAAATGGTAACTCCAGAGCTATTTTTAGCAAAATCTTCGAGTGTGTGTCAAATCCCCTTTCAATGAGAGAGTGACTTGGTTTGGACATTTCATTCCATCATCTGCAGTAAATCAAACAATGAAACCTAAGAAAACAATCTCTTTCATGAGTTTTGAAGCCAACTAAGTCTTAATTCTTTTAAACATCAAAAGATACAACTATATTCTACTTTGAGCACACGGTTTGTACATTTAGTCTTTTAAAATGTATACAAAGGGATATTTGCTTTGTTTTACCTGTTGAGAATTTCAGTGAGTTTCACAAAGCCAGTGTAAGCCAGTTCAAATGCTCCTCTGTGCCTGGATTGCAAAAGCTGTTGTTTAAAGTAATCTCCTATTTCTTTAACCTTTAAAACAAAATCAAAAATACATATTCAATTTATGCTTACACTGACAGATTCTTTCGTTTTGTTTTTTTTTACTTTTTTAGGTCCCCACTGCAGCATATGGAAGTTCCCAGGCTAGGGACTGAATTGGAACTACAGCCACTGGCCTATAGCCACAACCACAGCAACGTGGGATCCGAGCCACGTCTGTGACCTACATCACAACTCATGACAATGCTGGTCCTTAATCCACTAAGCAGGGCCTGGGATCCAACCTGCATCCTCAAGGATACTAGTCGAGTTCATACCCACTGAGCCACACTGGGAACTCCAACAGATGTGTTTACATCAGTAACATTATTTAGAGCTCAGGTCTAGATGACCAGCCATTTACCATCCACTATTCAACAGGCAGCATTTGAAGCATTTTTATAACATCACAATTAGTCCTCACAATAACTTCCATGAAAGAAGCACCACTGCTAGCTCCATTTTACAATGGGGAAAAATGAGGCCCAGAAAGGCCAAGTAATTTAGTCAAGGTCACCAGGCAAGGAAATCGTAGAAACAGAACAGAAACCCGGGCAATCTGGCTCCACATGTGGCCATCTCAAACTGCTACACTAGAAATGCCTCCTACGCCAGCTTCACAACCTTGCTGTGTTCTCTGTGCTGGCTCCTATCATTTAACACAAAGAGCAAATCACACCAGGTGACAACCGTCATACACCTAGGCCTAGGGGAAATAATTACTTTTTTCCTCTTCAAATAGTTTTTTTTTTTTTCTATTGTGGTTAAAGTATACATAAATGAAATTCAATATTTTAACCCTTTCTAGGGCTACGGTTCAGTGACACTCAGTACATTCACTTTGTTGTGCAACCACCATCCATCTACAGAATTTTTTTCATCTTCCCAAACTGAAACTCTAATCCACTAAGCAGGACTTTCCAATAATTGCTTTTTAGAGGTAGATAAATGTTAATGGCTATGCAGGATTTAGTGCAAACGGCTTCCTGAAAATTGACAGGCTACACTTTGAGACAGAACCATGGAATTTTCCAGAATGCTACCCAATTGCTTTCCTCCATGCTGCTTTTCCCCATGTAGGTTTAAACAAATATGACAATGTTATTTTAAAGACAGGACTGAGGGAGTTCCCATTGTGGCTCGGTAGAAATGATTCTGACCAGAATCCATGGCCCCGCTCAATGGGTTAAGGATCTGGCGCTGCCGTGAGCTGTGGTGTAGGTCACAGACTCGGCTCCCATCTGGCATTGCTGTGACTGTGGCGTAAGCGGGGAGCTACAGCTCCAATTCGATCCCTAGCCTGGGAAACTCCATATGCTGTGGGTGCCGCCCTAAAAAGACAAAATAGATAAATAATTAAATAAAGATAGGACTGACGATTAGTTGCTGATGAAGTTTTGTACAGCACTAACTATTAAACTGGTTAGGTTGTCTGAACTTTTATACTGTAAGATTTGGTGGCTTGAACAAGGCTTTAGAAATTCCAGTTGTGTATAAAACTCAGGACCAAAGCTACAACTGGCTTTCTCTTGATCCAGGTCTCCCCACAGGTCATAGAATGGTGAAAAAGCAAGCTAGCCCAAGAAAGCTCACATGTGCTTCTCCAGAAACAACTTCTATCTCGGCACAGTGAGTTGTGTCCGCTTCAGAGATGATAACCAGTAGAAGGTATAGTTAAATATGTGACCACAGGCAACTGTCTCAGTTTCCTCATCGATAACCTGGGAATAATAACAGCACCTGCCTCACAGACTAGGTATTAAAATGCATTAATAAATCTAAAAGCTCAGCACAGGAGCTGCCCATCGTGGCTCTGCAGCAACGAACCCAACTAACATCCACGAAGATGCAGGTTCGATTCCTGGTCCCGCTTAGGTGGTTAAGGATCTGGCATTGCCGTGAGCTGTGGTATAGGTCACAGATGTTGCTGTGGCTGTGGTGTAGGCTGGCAGCTGCAGCTCTGATTAGATCCCTAGCCTGGGAACTTACATATGCCACAGGTGTGATCCTAAAAATAAATAAATAAATAAAATGAAATAGAACACAATAAAATGCAATAAAAGCTCAGCCCAGGCCCTTAACTTATAAACTAATTCAATTCAATGTGAGCTCTGTCTGGGTTTCCAAGTAGAGAATAGATAAAGACATATTCTAAATTCAAAATATATATGATTATAGAAAGACAAGTGATACATGTAGAATCAGATATGAGATCAAGATAGAACCAGAAAAACAGCTAATGACAGAAGTTTTTAAATTCAAAATACATATGATTATAGAAAGACAAGGGATACATTTAGAGAAATAAGAATCAGATATGAGATCAAGACAGAACCAGAAAAACAGCTAATGACAGAAGTTTTTAAATATGATTATAGAAAGACAAGTGATACATTTAGAGAAATAAGAATAAGATATGAGATCAAGATAGAACCAGAAAAACAGCTAATGACAGAAGTTTTTAAATTCTAACGCTTTAATATCCCCAAAGAGTGACATGTTCCTCGGCTAGAGTTTTCAGGCGAAGATCTGATGATACCCCTCATTTTTAATATTGTTTACAGGCTACATACTACTAGGTGTCAAAAGCCAGAATAAGGGTAAGTCTTATCATTTTACCTTTGATACATAATTTCAGCATATATTTTCAACAATTATCAAGCCCTAACTCTGAAGTTAACACCCAAAACAGAGGTAAAGCTCAATAACCCTACAAAACAGGACAAGTAGAAACATGAGTTAACTAACTTGTTACAATGGTCATTTCCATTATTAAAGAAATACAAGATTTCTAAGAAGGTGTTTTAAGGCACAAAAAATAGAAACAGGGAGTCATAGAGATAGAGTCTCTCTAATATCCTTAATTTTTTTTTAATGTTACAGATATTAAAACAAACTTCAGAAAAACAAATGGCACTGGCAAATGCTTCTCTGTGGAACTTAAAAGGGTTCACAATCTAGTTCTTCAGTAATAGTTAGATTTTCACTGCAACCTTTACCTTAACTCCTTTCAAAGAGCCCTAAACCAAAAAGCATAAAAAATCGAAGAAAAATAGTACGACCCGTGTATGGTTTCACTTCTCAAGGGTAGACCTCAACCCTTAATAATCCTGGGCTCAGAAAACAGAATGAGGTTCTAAGGACACAGGGAGAGGTAGACAGCTTTTCCTCAATTCATTTTGCGCTTTAATTTCCCAACAAACCCACTTAGGTAACACCCAGGCTTATTATGAATTTTTCCCTTTGAAGAGAATATAAAATTTCTGTTAATCCGACAGTACTTACTGAGCACACTGTCAAATGCTTAGCAGCTTAGCACTGGATAGACAAAGAATAAAACAAGATGCCTGCCCTCAAAAGGCTTTCAGTTCGCAGGAAACCAATACACTGGGTGGTGCCCATTAGAAGCTTAACAGCTCTAAAAAAGGAAAATTCTTTTCTGCCTTGAAATAAATAATTAGAAAAAGCTTCATGGCCAAACCTTAAGTAAGATACACCTGGGTGAGCCAGTATAGAAAAGGATAATTAACATGAGAAGCTGGGATGCTAGAATGAATGAACAAACATGTATTAAGAACCTGCTACCTGCCAGATACTTACTGGGTCTTTCTATATGAATGAACACAGATTATGCAGGAGAATGATGGCAGCCCTGGCTGAGTGGCTCGAGGTTCATGCCAGAAAGACAGGCTTTCAAAGTAGGCATGTACCCTATCACCATGGGTGGGAGGAGTCAGCAGGGCAGTGTGGTCCAGGAGCAGCTGGACAGGGAACAGAGGTCAGGCTGACATCCTCTCCTTGGATGATCAGCTTACAGGGAACATATTTAACCCTGTAGAAACTTATGTCAATGGTTGAATCAGAAGAAGAATTTTTAAATTTAATTTAAAAAATGAAAAAGTCCTCTGAAAAGTCAACTCAATCTCCTTTCAATCTATTAGATACCACCAAGCTTCTATTTAAAGTTCACAAAACCGGAGTTCCCATCGTGGCGCAGTGGTTAACGAATCCAACTAGGAACCATGAGGTTGCGGGTTCGGTCCCTGGCCTTGCTCAGTGGGTTAACGATCCGGCGTTGCCGTGAGCTGTGGTGTAGGTTGCAGACGCGGCTCGGATCCCGAGTTGCTGTGGCTCTGGCGTGGGCCGGTGGCTACAGCTCCGATTCAACCCCTAGCCTGGGAACCTCCATATGCCGCGGGGAGCGGCCCAAGAAATAGCAGCAACAACAACAACAATAACAACAACAACAAAAGACAAAAAAAAATAATAATAATAAAGTTCACAAAACCTTTTAATATGGATGTTGTCTTTACAAAATATTCTCTGTAATAAATAATAAGCAATATACACCTAAGAATTTTTGAAAGGGAACTAATGGGAAAATGGAAAAAAGGGGCACAGATTTCTATTCTTTAAATTCTAGTCATCATCTTTTTACGTTCAGCATATCCTGGTTCTATCTTTTCCGAAAACCTATTTTTCTACAGGCAAATCGACATGCTTTATGGATTTACAGGGTATGAATTTCCACAGGGGAGGACAGCTACTTGCCACGTCTCCAGGCACCTGGAATTCACCAACAGACAAAATAAGGTGGCTAAATGCTCACTGAGAGCATAAAACCCACAAAGAACAAGTGTAAATACTTTTGTTATTTGTCCTTTATCTAGATAATAGAGAAAAATACAGTAGAAAAATCAAGGCTAACCGCCCACATTACAAATTAGGAAAGCCAAAAAGATTGAAGTATACAGCTGGGACATCTCTGCAAAGAGCCTGTACAGTGGTTAAGATCTGGGATTCCAGAACCAAGACGGCTGAGGTCAGGAACCCTACTCAGCCTCCTTACTAGTACTAGAACCTACGACGCATATAAGCATTTAGCAGAGTACCTGGCAGAGAATAGCAGTCAATACTGCTAAATGTCAATTTTTGTTTTGCTAAATGTTTATTTTGTGTCATCAACTAGTGAGAGTTAATCTCTAAACCTTAAATTTTACTTTAAGACACAGCCACTTCTTACAACCTTAGACCAGGCGACACGAGTTTCTAATTCCACTTTGGTTAAATGGAATACTTTGTAAAAGTTTCCGCTACAATAAGATAACTGATGATTTCCACTGGATATTCTCCACTACAGTGATTTCTTACTAACACGTGAGATTTCTTCAAAGCCCAAACATTGTCTTCCTACAAATGATAACAAAGACGATGATGGTTTTTGGAGAGAAAAATATCTTCCTAACAGAACGCTGATTCTTTGTTTTCTGGAAAATTCTTAACCACGTGGCATTTTAACGTGCCTTTTAGTCTGACTGTTTTAGATGAATTTCTGTCTTATATCCCCTATTATATACCTAAGCCCTTTGAGGTCAGAGAACCACATGTGATATTTCTTAATGTTCCCACAACATTCTTGCAGTAAGGCAGTCAGGAAATCACCATGGACTAAGTGATGTGATTACACGCTCAACCTCATTTCACAACTTAAAAATGGTAAACTTGCATACAGTACCGTTCAATTTTTAATCATAATTTCTAAGAGATAAACTTTGGTAAAAGAAAATATAAAAGCAATTTCTTTATGACTTAATGAATGAATGCTAGAAAACACAGATGCCACTTACAGTCCACTGACGAAAATCTAAAACAGTAACAAAAGTACTAAGGGAATGCATAAACTCAGCTAGACATGTACATCATGAAAACTACAATAGATTCTAAAGTAGGAGTTTTTTTTTTAATTGTTAATTTCTGGAGTTCCCGTGGTGGTTCAGTGGTTAGCAAATCTGACTAGGAACCATGAGGCTGCGGGTTCAATCCCTGGCCTCGTTCAGTGGGTTAAGGATCCAGCATTGCCGTGAGCTGTGGTGTAGGTCGCAGACGTGGCTTGGATCCCACATTGCTGTGGCTCTGGCGAAGGCCAATGGCTACGGCTCCTAGCCTAGTACCTCCATATGCCATAGGTGCGACCCTAAAAAAGACAAAAAATAAAAATAAAAAATAAAATTGTAAATTTCTAATAGTTGCTAATTATTTTTATTCATGTCCTTTCTGTGGCAATAATCACTAGGAAGGGGAAAGCAGATGTGAAAAATCTACTCAAAAGCTTCTTTTTAAGAATATTAGGAGAACTATATAAACATATGAACTGATAATCCAGGTAGAGGAAGTTGTTTAAAAAAATCAGTAGGTCCTGGATATCCCATATCCCAAGGAAAGAGGACCAACAATGTATCAAGCAAAAGCTCTACATCAGCAAAACATCCAGATACACACCAGTCAGGAAGCTGAGAGATAAGGTTGCACACACTGCTCACTCTTTAAGGGTCTCGACTTACATCCCTCAAAGCTGGTTTTATCTCTGCCTCTTGTACGGGACACTCTGAAAGAACCTTTCATGATGTGATTACAGCGCAGGGGAAAGTCAGACATGCCTCTGAATGAAGACGTTTCCTCTGGGTGAAGTTGCAGAGGACACACTGCTTCACAAGGAGTCATCTAGGGAAATGGATTGTTTGCTAAAAGTTTAGTAGCAAGTTGCCTGACTGTCCTGTTGCGTGCAAAAATCTGGTTGGCTGTGGGAAGCAGGGAAAATTAAATTTAAAGAAAAATTAAATGAGCCATTCAGAACAAAGGGGGCACTGTGTCGTGTCAGAACGCAGCCTGGGAAGCAAAAGAACTGGGTTCCTGTCCCTGAGCTGCCACAAACCAGCTTTGTGATCTTGGGCAAATCAGGTAACGTCCAAGGGCTTCAGTCTCCCCTTGTACAAGGGAGCTGGATACTATCATCTCTGGGCTCCTTCCAGCTCTAAGGCTCTGTGACTACAGCTCTGAATACGCAGAATTACAAACGTGCACCAGATCTTCTCCTCACACTGCAGCAAAAATCCCCCAATTAGAGGCTCACTACCTGCTGGCCTGTTATAAACTACATTCACATTTGAGGGCTGAAGATGTTACTCCTGTAACCAAGGGCTGTAACATCAGCAAGTGAGTTTCAAAAGAAATCCTCCCTGTTGTCTACATGAGAGGCCCCAATTTTCAAACTAACAGAATCCTGTTACTTTTCCAATGGTGAAGGGTGAGCGGGAAGCAAGAAAAGCACCAGACTGAACATCAGTATTTCAGGTTGTAAAGAAAAGCTTCTTTTGTCCATCAAGAGAAAAGATCAGTTATTACGATTCTTGGGGATAAGAAATCCATGTTCCAAATTCTCCCCCCACAACAGGGAGCATTCCACCTGCAAGTCACTCCAGCGACTATCTGCAGGTCTGTTATGGTCACATTCACCGATGCTGCTGACTTAAATTAGTAGCTTTTCCTCCTGGTGCACAGAAGACCTAGCAATGCCAGGGCGACTATGCCCTTGGAAGGAAGGGAGACCTTAGGTATGGCCCTGCCACTCCAGAGTAAACTACTTTCTTCTCTGTCATTTATTTTAACTTTTTGTTCATCTTTTTAAAGTTTTCTTGAAGTGTAGTTAATTTACAATGTTGTGATAATTTCTGCTGTACAACAAAGTGATTCAGTTAAACATAAACACATATCCATTCTTTCTCGGATTCTCTTCCATATAGATCATCACCGAATACTGGGTAGAGGTCCCTGTGCAATACAGCCAGTCCCCGTTGGCCAGTTATTTTATATGCCACACTGTGCACATGCTAATCCCAAACCTCCAATGTTGCTATTTCCATCTCTTAAAAGTACTGATACATGGGAATGCGTTTAGTTTAAGTGAATTTCATGGAGCAAAATTTTAATGTTTAAAAGCAGGAATTCTCTAATAATATGAATAATGCTAACGTCTTGATGACTTTCATTTCTCATTGACTAAATGCTCCTAAACTGAGGCATTTTTAAAGTAAAATTTAGCATGATCAAGCCTAAAATTTTCCACAGAGGGCAGAGTTTCAGTGTCAGAATAGTGCTATCACACACACTCTTAGGCACTCATTCAGTCATGAATTTCCTCTCAAGCATATATATGTGGGGTCACCACAGAAATGGTGACGTGGAGAGATGATCTCATTAGAATGGAAACGGGCATTTTACAGAAAAACAAGATTTTATTTCTTTCTCTTTTTTTTTTGGACTTTATAGGGCCGCATGTGTAGCACATGGAAGTTCTCAGGCCAGGGCTCAAGTTGGAGCTGCCGCTGCTGGCTTACACCACAGCCATAGCAACTTGAGATCCGAGCCACACGTGTCCTCATGGATACTAGTCTGGTTCTTTAACTGCTGAGCCACGATGGGAACGCCTATGGATTCTATTTCTTACTCAAGAAAACAGTCATTAGAAGAGTTCTTTGGTTTATAAGAGCCTCCCTTCATTACTGTTGTTGTTTTTACAAATAGCTATTTTATATTAATTTGCATTTAAAAATTAATTCACAATTTTAACATGGATATCCCACATAACTTTGTAAGACTGGGGTGCTCTGTAAAGGTGTCAAGGCAAAATGATTTTTGCAGGACGCTTTCAGGTCTTTCTCAGCTACAGTAAAAGAGAAATCTGTTTCCTTAATTTTTTTTTTTTTTTTTTTTGAACACTAGCCAACAAACCCAGAAAACTGGATATTTTAAGTTGTCCTTGAAAAGTTGAGAAGTCAAGGGGCTCTAGCACATGTTTACTTCACATCAGTGAAGTAATCATTAATCATAGCTGGATTCCTCAGCAAAGATGTTGGCATTGGCACTCTAGCCAGTCACCGGCAATGACTGCAAGTAACTCTAGGTCACTGACGCCTATTTGATTTGGAAGAGAATAAGGAACATAACGATGCTGGCAGTGTCCTGTTCCCTTTCGCCGTCCTCCATCTCAGAGCCTTGCAACATCAGGGGCCCAGCTGTTATCCAGATGCAAGCACATCAGCCACAGAGAGTGTGAGAATAAAAACATTAGCAGTATTTCCACGAAACCAGTCACATGGTTATTATAGAAATAATGAACATTAGCATACTACAATATTTGTGTTGTTCTTAAATGTTGTAACACCCGATGGAAGAAATCATCTTTACTTGGAAAAGGTTAAAAATGAAAGAACATGTTATATATCTTTGCTGGGAAATGGTGGGAAATGGATTTGTTGAAGCCCTATGGAAAGGAAGAGGGAATCAATTGAAAACAGAAATCTAATAAATCTAAAATATTTCTAAATGAAATGCTTGTGGTAGACTAATTTCTTGTAAACACAGCACTCAAGTTGCCTGAAAAGTCCCAGATGGTGAACTAACTTTGTGGTCTTAAAAATAAAAGTCAGCCAAAAAAACCCAAAGCAACTACAACTTTATCATCATCAATGTAGAGGGAAACAAGAAATCCATAATCAACTAACATAGTACTTTTTTTTTTTTTTTGCAAAATTTGATGGGTATGTGAAGTTTTACTAAATAGACGGTCTCATTTCAATTTAAAGTTTGTGTGTGTTAAATAGAGAAATAAAAATTTAAAATGATCAGATTGAGGTTAAAAGTGAAGTAAAAATCTACCATTATTTAACATAACTTAGAAAAAGTACAATGTTTCTAAAAAGGCCACAGTTTTGAAATGTACTGCAAGGTCTAATTTCTACACTTTAGAGAACTTTCTTCGGTTGACATCTGTAAGATTTTATTCAAGAAGAAATTTTTAAAAGTTTTTCAGGTGGGTGATAAATAAAAGTTTGTGATTTATGCCTTGACCAGAAATTAAACCAGGTGGAATAAACATCTACCCTACCTGCTCCACTGTCAATAATCCATCAGGAGATTCTGGCACAGACCGCATGGGGAGCAGCTGGCACAGGGAGCCTAAGAGTAAAGCGACTTCCTTCATGCTTCGCCAACAACATACCAGCACCATTTGAGCAGTTACATCACATGTTTTTCCTTCTTTACCTTAAAAAAAAAAAAAAAAAAAAAAAAAAAAAAACTATTGCAACATTCGCCACTTGATTACTCACATCCCAGGTTTCTCAGAACAAGCTTATTCATAATTTCCCCAAGAATAATCAACTTGAACAAACCAATTTGTCATATGCTATATTTATTCAGGAAAAAATAACAAACATTTGTTGGGCATGTGCTATGAGTAGGAATCACGCTAAGTATTTTTTTAATGCACTATTTTCAAAGTAAATTTAAAAATAGAACACAACACTATCCCTCAAACCGAAGTCTAACCTTTGGAAATTAATGCAATAAACTCTTTCTGTCCCTCAATCATCTGTAAAATATGACTCTAATAAATATATTTCATTATTTGTTTTGGTGATGGGGGCTGGCTGCCATATCAGTAAAAGAACAGGATAGGACTTTCAAAATATTATTTAAATTCCATGGTCAATAAGCTATAATAATCCTTATTCTCTTTTTCTAGCTTTCGTAGTATTTTAGTGCTGATATTAAAAAAAAAAAAAAAAAAAAAAGCCATTAAATCTAAAAGTCAAGGAGTTTCTGTTTTGGCTCAGTGGTAATGAACCCGACTAGAATTCAGGAGGTCACAGGTTCAATCCCTGGTCTCGCTCAGTTCGTTAAGGATCCGGCACTGCCATGAGCTGTGGTGTAGGTCACAGACATGGCTCAGATCCAGCATTGCTGTGGCTGTGGCGAAGGCCGGCAGCTACAGCTCCAATTCGACCCCAGCCTGGGAACTTCCGTGTGCCGCAGGTGTGGCCCTAAAAAAAATAAAAATAAAAGTGAAGTTAACAAAACAATCTTTATAACATGATCCCATTGATCTTTTAAAAGCCCACTAAACTCAAAGGATAAATGTCCATACACTTAAATACGTAAAATAGGTCTAAAATGATATACACTAAAAAGGGAAGAAGTGGGATTGGGGAGGAAATAAAGAAATGAGAGAAAACAAAATTAATTTGTTTTTAGTTCATATTATTTGCAACTATTGTAACAAGCATACATTACTTCGTTTAATTTTAGAAAAAAAAAAAGTTTTCATAAGACAATATCTCCATCTAGTGGAAGATGTAGAATACGTTATAAATCAGTAAGATATTACTGCTTCTGATGACTTTTTACAGCATGACAGAAATTATAAAAGAACAACTAATAAGAAAACAAGCAGTAAGAACTTGAATTCTGGAGGCTTGGTACAACAGAGTAGATCACATTTTACTGAGTCATAAAGTTTGTTTCCTTGCAAAAGCAGCCTGACTAAGGACTCTCACAGCTGAACCATATCACTGGGAGGAGCAGACTGCTGCCCAAACCTGGGTTCACTGTGCACATCACTGTTCCACCATCACCTGGCCGTCAAGACAGGTTTCAGCACCAAAGGCTTTTTGTTGAAGCACCTTAAACGCTGCACTGGGGCACATCATTTTCTGGTAAAAATCTTATAAACTCATTCCCTAAAATAAATCATCTATAAGCTCAAGGAAGACTTTATTTTCTAGAAATGTCCTGCACACATCTGCAGCCTCCAATTTACTATACAGAAAGGGGGCATTTTGCACCTTTGCACGGATGATACCTTGAGTATCATAGTCACTCAAATACTGACTATGGTACTGATTTGATATATACATACCTTTGACTTCTGCAGAAGTATCAATATTCGGTACACTGGCATGCAAGGCCTCCAAATCA
This sequence comes from Sus scrofa, assembly GCF_054392235.1. Classification (NCBI taxonomy): domain Eukaryota; kingdom Metazoa; phylum Chordata; class Mammalia; order Artiodactyla; family Suidae; genus Sus; species Sus scrofa. The sequence continues at coordinate 109,114,174 of NC_139385.1, read as the reverse complement.
AAGCTATCACAGTCTTTCAAAATTTTGGCTTGATTGAAATAATCATTAGTATCTCGTGGCTGAATCTCATTCAGAATCGTCTGTAAGCGGCTTGCTGACTCTGAAGGAGAGAGATGAGAGTATAGAAAATCCCTTTTCCATATCATAGGCAGATTTGCCTTGAGCATACTTCCCCTCAAAATTTTTGTAATTTTCAATGCTTGATAATTAGCGCTATTAGAAGGGGCTCACAGGATGGATAATGTGAAAATTATTTATGTCAGATCTTCATGACACTTGAGTGTACTTTTAAAATATGGCAAATATTTTAAATAGGGTGAAGACTGGACCAAAAAAGACAACAGAAACTATCCACAGGACAAAGGCTGCCCATCTCACTTAACCTTGTTCTTCTTCGTGTTGTCTAAGAATCTCAATCAGATGAAGGAACGGTAACGAATTGCAATTAATTTTAAGAAGAAACCCCACTACCAACAGAAACAATCTTTTATAGCCCAGAAATATCATGAAGACTCCACATTTGACTTTGAAATGCATATGTAATATACTGCTTTCTAAGTATGATTTACAGTCCTAGTATTATATGAAACCTCATTTTCATTCCTTAAGCACTCCCTAGATTTGGAAATGTAAACTCCATGAATGCAATTCTTTGTTCATTGCTGAGTGGCCAGTGCCTAGAACAGAAACTGGCTCATGGCAAAGATTCAATAACATGGGCTGAAGGAATTTATGGATGACTAGGTAATGAAGAGCTAGCCAGGCTCAGATTTTTTTTCTCCCCTTTTTGGCTACACTGCGGCATGTGTAAGTTTCTGGGCCAGAGATCAAACCCACGCCAGAGCAGCGACCCAAACTGCTGAAGTGACAATACCAGATTCTTAACCCATGACACCACAAGAGAACTACCAGGCTCAGATTTTAAAAGAAAAGTAACAAGTAATTATCTGAAAACAATCAACGAATCAAAGAACTGGTATTTACTGTATACTTATTCTATACACCTATACTTTAGGTATTAAGGGAAACACAAAGATCCAAACTGCCATCATAATGAATCAGCCAACACCTTATGCTCATTTGTGGCTTCCACGACATTTTGCCAAAAACAAATTTCAACATCTATGAAAAAGTAACACTGGCCCAAAAAGAAACCACAGAAATAATAAGACAAAAGAGGGATGATCAGAATAAAATTTTAAGAAGCCTACCTGTGGCTATCAGGGAGACTTGTTTCAAAGAATTCAGAATGCATGGCAAATGATATGGGAAAGATATAAGAAAAAATGAAGACAACCAGAAGAACAAAGAAAAGGCAAAATTAAGGAAAAGTCAGTGGGCCATAGACAGTTTTTGAGACTGACAGATACTTTACTAACACACAGAATTTTAGCATACTCTGAAGGGCCCACCCGCAACTGTGACAATCATTCAAGATTTCTCATCCAGAATATACTGGTACTTGCCTGATTCAAACATTAGCTATAAAACTGAATGTTCCCTATTCCTGTGCGCTGTTGAAGTAGGAAAACTAAACCAACAAATTTTAGTATTTAGACTATCAGCCAAAACAAAGAAATGTGTCTTAGTATCACAAACCATCACCAACTTTCAACTCATTTTTAGTAAAGAACAAATCGTAACATTTTCTATACAACCACACAACTCTAGATTGCTTTAATTACAGCCCAAAGTATTGTGTTGTGTGATGCAGTGCGTGTTTAATAACTCAATGTGTTTTGAATATGTCTCTCATTTGTGCTTCAAAATGCATTCACAAAACTTTATTTCAATACCAAATGTAAACTTACTTCATGAGTTTCTAGGTGTTCAAAGAACATTCATGTTAGTATCTAACTTTTTTTTTTATTTCTTTTTAGGGCTGCACCAGTGGCATAGGGAGGTTCCCAGGCTAGGGGTCGAATCAGAGCTGCAGCCACTGGCCTTCACCACAGCCACGGCAATGCCAGATTCGAGCTGCATCTGCAACCTACATCACAGCTCATGGGAACGCCGGATCCTTAACCCACTGAGCGAGGCCAGGGAGCGAATCTGTGTCCTCATGGATACTAGTCAGTTTTGTTTCCGCTGCGCCACAACAGGAACTCCACCATGTTAGTACATACCTTTAATGGCCAATCCCTTCAGCCCCTTGTAGTACAGGTACAGTAATCCCCCCTCCCTTTTATCCACAGTTTCAGTTACCTTTAGTCAACCACAGTCTGAAAATACTAAATGGAAAACTCTGGAAATAATCCATAAGTTTTAAATTGCACACTGTTCTGAATAGCATGACAAAATCTCTCCATCCTACCCAGGATCCCTGACCAACCATATCGTCTGCAGCTGACATCTGGCTATCAACCTCGTCATAGCTCAATGATCCAGGATCACTTAATGCAGATAATCCTCCTTCTGACGCATCGCCAGGAGGTCAAGAGAAGCCTACCACAAGGCCTATGTCATTCACCTCATTTCATCTCATCGTGTGGGCATCTCATCATCCCACATCATCACAAGAAGGGTGAGCACAGTGCAGAAAGATATTTTGACAGAGAAACATAAAAGAGACCACATTCACATAATTTGCACTACCGTACATTGTTATAATGTTCTATTTTATTACTGGTTACCGTTGTTCATTCCCTTACTGTGTCTCATTGATAAAGTAAGTTTTACCATAGGTATGAATGTATAGGAAAAAACATAGTCTGTGTAGACTTTGGTACTATCTGCACTATCAGGCATCCACTGGAGGGTCTTGGAAGATTCAGGCCTCAGGTAAGGGGGGATGTGGTATACAGAGGCCACCAAGAGCATCCCAGGCGCTGAATTCACCTCTACTTTCACGAATTGTTCCTTCAATGATTTTATCATTATAACAATTATTCATTGTATACCTACTCCTGCCAAGCACTATACTAAGCGCAAGGGAGGAAAATACAGGCGGTACCCTTACTAAACTGCAACCACTCCGTAAAGGAGAAATCTATGGGAAAGGGAGGGTGCTAAGAGACAAGACCGGCAAGACCATGAGTGAAACTCTTACAGGCCCTGGTTACTAACTAAAGAAAGGGAAGAGGAGGTGGGCAGAGCACAAGGGTTAAGTAAAGACTGTGTGTAACATGATGGATTATATGATTAGAAAAGACTACCTTGGATCGTAGTAAAAAGGAAATGGGAGGAGAGAAGAGTAGAGGTGGGGAACCTAGAGTTGCCCAAACGAGAGAGGATAAAAGCCTGCAGTAAGGTAAGACGACGCAGATAAAAGGAAAAGAGATTTGAAAGCCATTTAAGGGGCATCACTGAAAGAATGTGGAGACAGGCTAGATGGAAGGAGCAAAGCAAGCAGCCCTCGGCTTCTGACTTGCATAAGTGGGTCTCTGGTAGGGCCATTTGCAAAGAAACAGGGGTTGGGAAAGAAAAGATAGAAAGTTCATGAGCTCAATGCTGGGCATTTTGAGTATCTCCTCCAATTTTTTTTTTTAATTAAATGTTCTTTGTACGTCAAATGGTCTTTGCCTATTCCAGATTCCTAACAAGTTGCTTTCTCTGACGGATCCCCATCAACTGCTCACCTCACCAATTTCTACTGCCTGTTCCCCGAGTCCCAGTCAGAATACAACCCTGGTAGGCTGGACTCTGAAATGAGGTCATTATAAAACCCAGAGGAGGGAGTACCTTGCTCATCATCTGGCTATTTATTTCTTTTGGGTCTTTTTTAATAGTTAAAAATATTCCTAAATATTACTAAAAAGAGCAGTAATATCACCAATCCTAACAATAATTTCTCTCCCCCCCCCCATTTAGCCTCTTTATCACTCCAAAGGAATTCTTAGGGGAACCATACAATCATTCTAGCTTTCTCTGTTTACTGACCTGCATCAGTGTCCATGGGGATGAGGCCTTCTGGGGAGGAGCTCTGAATGACTGGGGACACCACAGCGGAAAGCCTGTAGGACAGCAGGAGCAGCTTCCCCACCACGGCTCTCCACTCACTCGCCAACTGCAGGCTGCTACAACAAGAATGGCAGGGAAATTTATACTAAAACCAAAAGTAGTCATGTTTTCAAAATGGGAATTAATAGATAAAAGGGATGGAAAGAATACGAGGTTCAAGATTGTGCTATGAAATACTTAAGACATAAAAATACGTGTGTATGTGTACATTTTTTAATCTGATTTTTTAATTACTTTTAAGGCAATGCATTCCTTTCCCAGATCATACGCCAATAAGAGTTTCAAGCTCAGAAGAGAGTATTCAGGAGAGCTGGGGATATACTTACTTCAGAGCTAGCTTCCGCAAAGCTCCAGTTATACAGTGGACTCGCCCATACATTGGAAATGATGCTGCAGCTTGAAGCAGAGAATTTTCAGCCTGAGATACTTCTTCCTCAAGATTTTCCAACAAGCATTTGATAACTAGAAAAAGCCAACAAAATATCAAAATAACGCCAGTTTAAAAATACGTTTGTGGAGCTCCCGTTGTGGCTCAGTGGTTAACGAACCCAACTAGTATCCATGAGGACACAGATTCAATCCCTGGCCTTGCTCAGTGGGTTGAGGATCCGGTGTTGCCATGGGCTATGATGTGGGTCACAGACGCAGCTCGGATCCTGCGTTGCTGTGGTTGGCAGCTGTAGCTCCAATTCAACCCCTACCCTGGGAACCTCCATATGCCACAGGTGGGGCCCCAAAAAGACAAAAAAAAATAAGTTTGGAAATAGCAGAACAGTTCTCACAAAAACACCCGACTCAACTGAACTTTATACTAGAGGTTTTGAATGAAAAAAAGAGATCTTTCAAAGTTATCCAGCCTGTCATCCACTTCCAGTTAAGGTAAGACTGTCTTTCCCCTAACTTCCTGGGTCCATTGACAGCATTCCTTCTAGATCATGCCTCCTAGACATCCTCTGCCTGGGTTATCAGACCCTAGGCCCATGTGCCAAATGCTATTTCGACAGATTTTTTGAAGTAAAGGCTTCCCTGAGATAGGATTCACATAGCATACAATTTATAAACTGTACTTGTCAATGTTTTTGAGGATACTCACAGCGATATGCAACCACCACCACAGTGAACTTTAGAACATTGTCCTTCTCCCCCTCAAAATACCCCACCTGTTATCAGTCAGTCCCCTCCCTGCACCCCTCACCTTCCCCAGCCCTGGGCAAGCACTTACAATTTTCTGCCTATTCTTGACACATCATATAAACAGACTCACAATATGTAAGCTTCTTTCACGTTAGCATATTGTTTTCAAAGTTCACCCATGTTGTAGCATGGATTAATATCTCATAACTTTTAATGGTTGAATAAAGTCCATTGCACATATATACCACATTTTATTTACCCATATATCAGCTGACGGACATGGAAGTTATTTCCACTTTGGGGCTATTACAAATTATGCTGCTATGAACATGCATGCACAAGTTTTTACTTAGATATAGTTTTCATTTTTCTTAAGTATATGCCCATTATGGATTGAATGTTTGTGTTCCCCTGCTCCCTTCAAATTCATGCTGTAACCCTAACCCCCAACGCAATGGCATTTAAAGGTGTAATCTTTAGGAAGTCAGTGTGTTTAGCTGAGGTCATGAGTGCAGGATCCTCATGATGGGAGTAGTATCCTTATAAAAAGAACAGCAACCAGAGTTTGCTCTCTCCTCCATGTGAGCACAGAGCCAGAAGGCTACTGTCTACAAGCCAGGATGACGGGTCTCACCAGGAACCAAATCTGCTGGCACCTCAATCTTGACTTTCCCAGGCTTCAGAACTGTGAGAAATAAATGTCTGCTGTTTAAGCCACGCAATCTATGGTATCTTGTTCCAGCAGCCTGAGCTGACTAAGACAATTTCCAAAAGTGCAACTATAGAGTCATAGTGTAATTTTTATGTTTAACCTTCTAAGAAACACCTAGACTGTCTTACAAAGGGGCTGGACCATCTTACATTCCCAACAACGGCGTATATGAGGGATCCAATTTCTCCACATCCAGATACACACTCGTTATCATCATTTTTTTTTCTTTTTTGAGGGGGGCCATGCGTGTGGCATATGGAAGTTCCTGGGCCAGGAACTGAACCTGCACCACAGCAGCAACCCAAGCCACTACAGTGACAACCCTGGATCCTTAACCAGTTATACTGCAAGAGAACTCTTATCATCATTTTTTTTTATTATTATAACCATCTTACTGAGTGTGAAGTGCTTTCTTATTGCGATTCTGATTTGCATTTCCCTAATGGCTAATGATGTTGAGCTTCTTTTCATGTTTATTGCTCATATTCATCACTTTTGGAGTCTACTTAAAATTTGGATTTCTTAGATTTAAATTTAGATTTTGGAGTCAATTTAGATTATTTTTATTTTTTTGCTATTTAGGGCCACACTCTCAGCATATGGAGGTTCCCAGGCTAGGGGTCGAATTGGAGCTACAGCTGCCAGCCACAGCCACAGCAACATGGGATCCGAGCTGCGTCTGCGACCTACACCACAGCTCACGGCAACACCAGATCCTTAACCCACTGAGTGAAACCAGGGATCGAACCCGCAACCTCATGGTTACCAGTTAGATTCATTTCCGCTGTGCCACAATGGGAGCGCCCTCTATTTAGATTCTTTATCCATTTTTTACTCTGGTTATGTCCTTTTATTAATGAGTTGTAAAAGTTCCTTGTATAGTATAGAAACATGTCCCTTAACAGATAAAAGATTTGCAAATATTCTTCCCATTTTGCGGACTGTCTTTTCACTTTCTTGATGGAGGCCTTGATACACAAATTTTCTAATTTTGATAAGTCCAATATATCTATTTTTAATTTGCTTGTGCTCTGGGTGTCATATCTAAGAAACTATTACCAAATTCAAGATCGCAAAGATTTATACCTCCGTTTTCCACTAAGAGTTTTATCATTTAGCTCTTGCATTTAGGTCTTTGATCCATTTTAAGCTAATTTAATATGGTTTGAGGCACTGGGTCTAATTTAGTTCTTTTGCTTGTGGATATCTCAGCACAGCAAATGTCTCCCCTCACCACTCAGGAGAGGGTTATATTTTAACTTTTAGAGTTGTGTATAGGCAGAAAATTATTCATATTTAGACTATTATATAGAATTCCAAAAATCAACAGAGGAATGACAAACAACCCCACAGAAAACTGAACAAAGGACACAAAAAGGCATTTCACAGAGGGGAGTGTGAATAGCTTATAAACATGTAAAGAGATGCTTAATTACATTAATAATCAGAAAAATGCCAGATGAAACCACAATGAGATACAATTTGACATTTTGCTAAATTTTAAAATTTGACAAAAGGGAGTTATAGTAACAATGGGATGCATCACAACTGTCATAATTTATTGATGGGTGGGAATGTAATCTAAAAATCTATTTGGTATCATCTAGTAAAGCTGAAGATGCATATACTTTATGACTAGGCTGTTCTAATTTTTTGTTTAAACTCTTAGACATGTGCATTAGAAGATAGATACATGGATGTTTACACTGGCATTGTTTTAGTTAGAAAAAATAAGTCCATCAACAGGAAAAATTGTAGTAAATTGGTATAATACATATAGTACTGTTTATACACAATTCAAAATCATGTAAAAGTAAATAATATCTTGTTTAATAACATATACATAGTGGAGTTCCCTTCATGGTTCACTGGTTAAGGAACCCAACTAGGATCCATGAGGATATGGGTTGGATCCCTGGCCTTGCTTAGTGGGTTAAGGATCTGGCGTCGCCGTTGCCGTGAGCTGTGATGTAGGTTGCAGATGCGGCTTGGATCCCGCATTGCTGTGGCTGTGGTGTAGGCTGGCAGCTGTAGCTCCCATTAGACCCCTAGCCTGGGAACTTCCATAGGCCGTGGATGAGGACCTAAAAAGCAAAAATAAATAAATAAATAAATAAAGTAAAATCTTGATAGAAACAAAGTGAAAGATTAATAGGACACAGAGGACAGTAATTATATGGTGGAGGGAGGGAGCTAGGATAAAGAGGAGGCTTTAAACTTATGTCCTTCTTAAGCTGGGTATTATCACTTGGTTTGGGGACAAAGCTTGCAAAATTTTTCTATTATTACTATTTAAATACTATATATATTTAAACGCTCTTTTTATGTTTGAAATATTTCATACAGTTTTAAAATGTCTTGAATTTGAAAGCCTTTCCAAGAAGCATGAACTCTTTAGTTCACCCCAACTGCAGACCTTGTCCTATCATCTTACCAGGGTCTCCTTTCAAACCCAGCCCAGAAGCAATTAGCATTGGGTACATGTCACCTTCCACGGAACTGTCATCTCTCAATTCCCACCTCTATGGCCACATTTCCACCAGAACTATCCATGGCCTCCTATTTTCTCCCATTGTTAGTTCTCTTTTTTGTAACTTTTCCCATCATCTTGGAGAGAATAATTTTCAACTCTCTTTCTACACCTGACTTCTCTTTTGTTTAATAAAAATCCCTATCTGTCCTTATCTAGTACAATTCCAAAGTGAAGATTTGCTAGCATAAAATTAAGCACATCAATCCCCAACAAATATCTGCTTGAAATCATGAGATCTAAACCAACTCAGACCCTAGGTTTTGGAACTGGTTATATGGAAAGAATAAAAGGTAGGGGTCTGACAGCCAGTTAAAGCATAAACCCCCACCAGACAGAGGACCTCCGCTCTGTATAGAATTAACAAGGTTATAGTCACAGTAAAGTTTCTGCAGAAAAAAAAAAAAATACGCTTTAGGTAGAGAAAGAGGTCATATTTAAATTAAAGTTTCTATTAATGGACATTATTATTTAACATGAACCCTCTGTTTAGAAATAATATAGTTGAGTAAGCTATTTACTTGCAAAGAAGAAAGTCATGACATACGTAGATGCTGGTAAACTCTTAAACCAAAAAAACCACAGAGTAAATGTTTAACCATTAGATATCTTAACCATATGAAGAGTGAGAGAGTAAGATACTAGTTTTGATAAATAAGAGCAAAAGGTCATTTACTCAATACGAACCCATTAATGTGTTACTTTCCACCACAGCAGCAGACTTATCTCCATCTCCACGGGCAACCCGCTGAGTTTTTAAGTAGACAGACAGAGATGACGGCAGAGCATTCTGCCAGATTAAGAAATTCAGTAGGTAGGAAGCTGTTACACAGTCATAGGGCTTGGTGCTTGTGCTGAGCTCTAGTGCTGCCTGGAATAAGCCTTGTAGTTTCTCTGAATCCTAGGATAAAACACAGACTCAGTAACTGTCACTGAAACATTTCTGAATTTAAAGGAATAAAACGTTTAAAACCGAGATCGCCCAGCTGTAACTCAATATGAACACTAATTCCCGTTCACCCTAAATATAAGCTAGAGTTTTTATAGTAGTAATTAATGGTTATTAGTAATCAGTTCTAGTAATGAAGGTCTTGAAAATAATTCCAGTTGGGAAATTAAATATTGATATAGCTTTTTTTTGTCTAAGTATCTCTTTCTTCACCAAAAGTATATTTTCCCCCATAGAACTGTTCCTGGGACTGTAACTAGATCATCTTCATGATTTTTATACAGACCGAAGTTCTTTCATATACCCAGCTTTGTTTTACCTGGGCGCCACGCCCCCGCCCTTCTCCCCACCCCTTCCCTTCCCCATACAGCTACAGCTCAATGGAGAAAAGTACAAATACATATGAAACTACAAAATCACCAGGCTGTTTCTGGCAAATATAGTGATAAAATCAACCTTAGAAATTCTGCCTCAGAGCTCCCACACCTATATCTCATATAAACATCCACTCACAGAGCCTGTGCTAAAGAAGACAGAACAAAGGACAGTTCAGTGTATTATGCACGGAGAGGCACAGGGCTGAGGACAAGAGACATGGATCCTAGTCCCAGCTGCACGGTTGACAAGCTGCATATTTACTACATTGGAACTCAGGGTTTCCTTGCTTAACAATATTGAGCCTACTAGTATTAGTCCTTGTCTAATATAAGGGACTAATATAAAAACCATTAACTTAATTTTGAATTTGATTATAGGTATACCAATATTTTTAAATGTCTTCCAGGAGTTCTCTTGTGGCACAGTAGGTTAAAGATACGGCGTTGTCACTGCAGCGGCTTGGGTCACGACTGCGGCGTGGGTTTGATTCCTGACCCAGGAACTTCTACAGGCTGCCGGTGTGGCCAAAAATTAATTAAGTAATTAATTAAAATAATAACATCTTTGTTCCATCAACTCAGGTCTACCAAAGACTTTGGATATATAACTCCAAAGAAAGAAGGGCAATAGACTAGGTAAATAGTAAACTCATATATTAGAAAGATATGCCATTAAAAATATGAATGCATAGGTCCTTACAGAGATTAGGCTAGTATTCAAAAAATGTTTTCAAGTTAACTACATTAAGAAATTAATTGCATATTACACAGGGTATACTCAACACAAGACTCTGAAAATATAATATACAACTAATATTTTAAAACTTGAATGCCTACTCCTAGGACCATTTTAATACACTCCTAGGATCATTTTAAGCCAGATCAAATATATAACCACCAGAATCCTAAAACAAAACATAAGTTCTACTAAATTTCCTGAATTCTACAGTTTGTATCTATATACCAGGAACATGTTTATCAAATTAAATACATAGAGCCCCCTCCTAAGGGCCCTTCGGAGTTCATGTAAGGGCCAGCCTTTCATACAGGTGTCATAGTAAAACTTCCCCACTTCAGATACTATTAAAAATCTTGCCAGGAATAAGATATATATATATATATGACACGAGGCTACAGTGCGACAAATGGTAAGAGGAAAGGGTTGGTGGAAGGGGAGATACAGAAAGAGAAAGCATCTTCTTTAAAAGTTCTTATAAGTACAAAAGTTAGCAACCTAAGCATCAGAGAAGCTTCTGCTCACCAAGGCACCTGAAAGACCATGGGGATGGGTGGACACTAGAAAGCACCTCTTAACTGGAACCCAAATCAGAAGAGATGCTTTGAGATCTTAAAAAGCCACCTAGAAGTAGTGGAAACAGACCCCTTGGGCTCTCTGCCATGCACTTTTACAGAACCTCACTGCTGTGCCTTAAACAGAGCCTGACAGCCAGAGGCCAGACCATGGCTCAGCTACTGCCCCTGTAGGCTCCTTTGGCCTATTTACAGCTCCAACAGAGAGTCACAGAGAAGCTCCAGAGCCAGTGACCCCAGAGAATAAGCCCAAGGGCACAGCCTAGTGCCTGGTCTATAGGGTCCTCTGCAGACCCATCCTGCACCCCAGAGCCAAGGCGGGAAGTGCAAGGCGTCAGGAAGAGCCTGAGGCCTGGGGGTGGGGTGGAACACCCAGGGAGAAAACTGGTGTTAACCTCAAGTATTCTGAGTTTCAGTCTCAGTTCAGCTATTGCTTGTTCGAAGATCAGAAACTTGTTCTCTACCTCATTTACACTCAGCTTCTTGGTCTAGCAAGCAGGGAGATTATCTTAAACAAAATCAATTTACTGTAAGTGAAGTGTTTTGATCGAGTATTAACATATCTAGGGGAACTGGGGAGACCACAGTTAACTGAAATCTATGAATAATCTTGTAAACAATAAAACCTACTGCACCTCCTCCATCTCCCTTTTTATCAAAACAATTTTAAAAAAAAGCAAAGCTCACTGATTTGAATTTTGTTTCTCTCTGCAATATTTCCTCCTTCTACACTACCCAGCCCCCCCTCTTCTCCATCCCACCGCCTGCAACAGGAGAGGTATTAAGATAACTCAAACACCCAGAAGATGTAAGAAGGCAGATGCAAGGAACCCGGACAATCCACAGGTTGCCTTATCTGCTGAGATAGAAAGTTTTCATGCAAACACCACATTTACACTTACATAAGAAAAGCCCTAATACCTGAAATTGTACAACTGTTTTTGGTAACTTCATTAGAAGATCAAATGCTAAAATTTTCACTTCTTCAAAAGTGCCAGTTAAACATTCTATTAGTGTTTGGAAACGATGAACATCAATATCATGACTCAGCTGATACACTGTTTGGACTTGACCTAGAAATTGAGAAAGAAAAAAAAAAAGTTCACAATGAATAGAAGGAAAAGAAAATCTACATTTTAAAGTTGTTTGGCCAAATGTATACAAAATTAGTACAATAATTCAAACTTCATAATTTACCCATAATACCATAAACAATGTTTCCATTAATTTATTTTACTAAAGTAATACAATATTACAGTTCTCCAAATAAGAAATAAACTTTTTTTTAAATTTGTTTAAAATTACTTCATTCTCTTCCAGAAGGTTATATATTATGTAAAAAGATAGCTAAGTTATTTTTTAAATAAGCAAATCCAAACAACTTTAGGAATGTATCTTTTTCAAAAACTCTTCATAAACCAGAGTTTCCTTGGTGGCGCAGTGGTTAACGAATTTGACTAGGAACCATGAGGTTACAGGTTCGATCCCTGGCCTCGCTCAGTGGGTTAAGGATCTGGTATTGCCGTGAGCTGTGATCTAGTTCACAGATGCAGCTCGGATCCTGAGTTGCTGTGGCTGTGGTGTAGGCTGGCGGCTACAGCTCTGATTCGACCCCTAGCCTGGGAACCTCCGTATGCCGCAGGAGTGGCCCAAGAAAAGGCAAAAAGACCAAAAAAAAAAAAAAAAAAAAAAAAAAAAAAACTTCATAAACCTTCTTGATCTAGAATCCAAAGTCATACCATGTCTTAGGTGAACTGGCACAGAATAATCAATACTTTGACATATTCTAAAAGCACTCCTGGGCATCAACAATAAGGAAGTAATTCTTTTGCCATTCAGGCAAAAAGCTCAATTCATTTACACCACAAGCCATAATAGGTAGCGCTAGAAGACAGCAGAGCAAAATTCTCAAGGAAAGAAGGGGTGATGAAAATCTGCCTATCAAAATTCTATTCCAGTATCAACTACAACAGTAACATAAACATTTCTGAATGTACAAGAAATTAAGAACTACTTTTCCCCAAAAACTCTTCTCAAAAAAGATGAATTTCAGCCAAGCAAGAAATGAACAGAAAAACTATCACTAAAGAGTGATGGCAGTCACCAAATCCATTTGACTGTTAAATTAAGACTAAACCTCTCGGGGAGTTCCCATTGTGGCTCAGTGGTAATGAACCCAACTAGTATCCGAGAGGACGTGGGTTCAATCTGTGGCTTTGCCTGGTGCGTTAAGGATCTGGCATCGCCGAGAGCTGTGGTGGAGGCCACAGACTTGGTTTGGATCCCATGTTGCTGTGGCTGTGGTCTAGGCTGGCAGCTACAGCTGCAATTTGACCCCTAGCCTGGGAATCTCCATGTGCCACGGGTGCAGCCCTAAAAAAAAAAGACTAACCCTGTGGGAATAATGGGTTTCCTAGCAGAATGTGAGCAACATTTAACATTAACCTCTCATGATACTGGAAAACATTCCTCCGTTTAACTTGAGAAATGTTGTTCAATATAAATCAGCATGTGAGTGTCTTTTCTTTTCTTTTTTTTTTTTTTTTTTTTTGTCTTTTTGACATTTCTTGGGCCGCTCCCACCGCATATGGAGGTTCCCAGGCTAGGGGTTGAATCAGAGCTGTAGCTGCCAGCCTACACCAGAGCCACAGCAACGCAGGATCCAAGCCGTGTCTGCAACCTACACCACAGCTCACAGCGCCAGATCCTTAACCCACTGAGCAAGGGCAGGGACTGAACCCGCAACCTCATGGTTCCTAGTCGGATTTGTTAACCACTGCGCCACGACGGGAACTCCGAGTGTCTTATTTAATCTTAACAAATTAGCCCAACCCTGTGAAATTGCTAATGACCTTTTTTGTCAATCCATTCACCTCTCTGCTCAAATCTGCTTCTTTTCCAGTTCAGACACATTTTATTTCTTTTTCTTGCCTAACTGCTCTGGCTAAAACTCTTAGTACACCGCAGTGAAAATGAGCATTTGTGCCTTGTTCCTGATGATAGGAAAGGGGCTTTCAGTCTCTCACCACTGGATATGGTGTTAGCTATGGGCTGTTCATGAATGTCCCTTTAATCATACTGAGGAAGTGCTCTTCTATTCCTAGTTTGCTAAGTGTTTATCTGAAAGGGTGTTGAATTTTGTGAATTCTTTCTCTGCACTGATTGAGATTATCAAGGGTTTTCTCCCCCTTCATTCTAATGTCCTATATTAAATTTACTATCTTTTCTTATTGAAACACTCTTGTATTCTTGGGGTAAACTCCACTTACTTAGTCCTGGTGTATAATACTCCTGCGATGCTGTTGGATTTGGTCTAATAGAATTTTGTTGAGAATTTTTGCATCTATATTCATAAAAGATACAGGCTGTAGTTTTCTTTGATGTGGTTATCTTTGCCTGGCTTTGGTATCAGAGCGACACTGGCGCTGGCTTCGTTGAATGAGTTAGGAAATGTTCCCTCCTTTCCAATTTCTTTAAAGTTTGATAAGGAGTGTGTTAATTCTTCTTTAAATGTTCGGTAGAATATACCAGTATGAGCCACTCTCCCCAAACTTTTCTTTGCTGAGAGGCTTCTGGTTACTAACTCCATCTCTTTATCTATTATAGGTCTGTTCAAATTTTATACCTCTTGAGTCAGCAATTTCTATGTTTCTAGGAATCTGTTCATTTCATCCACCTTATCTAATTTATTAGAAATACAATTGTTTACGGTGTTGTCTATAACCCTTTTTATCTCTGTTAAGGTCAGTAGAAATGTGTCTACTTTTATTTCTGTTATTTGTACCCTTTTTTTCCTTAAAAAAAAAAAAGTCAGCACAGCTAAAACGTTGTCAATTTTGGTGATCTTTAAAAAAACAATTTTTGGTTTCGTTGATTCTCTACATTGTTTTTCTGCTGTCTATTTCCCTTATCTCCATTCTCATCTTTATGACTTCCTTCCTTCCTCCAGTAGCTTTGGGTTAAATCTGCTCTTCTTTTTCTAATTCCATGAGGTATAAAGTTAGGTTACTGATTTGAAATCTTTTTTCTTTTCTCGTGTAGGCATTTATAGTTATAAATCTCCCTGTTAGTGCTGCTTTTGCTTCATCCTATAAATTTTGATAAGTTGTGGTTTTGTTTTCTTTCCTCTTAAAGTATTTTCTAGTTTCCCTTGTGAGTTGTTCTTTAATCCATTGGTTGTTTAAGAGCTCTGCACAGGAGTTCCCGTCGTGGCGCAGTGGTTAACGAATCCAACTAGGAACCATGAGGTTGCGGGTTCGGTCCCTGGCCTTGCTCAGTGGGTTAACGATCTGGTGTTGCGTGAGCTGTGGTGTAGGTTGCAGACGCGGCTCGGATCCCACGTTGCTGTGGCTCTGGTGTAGGCCGGTGGCTACAGCTCCGATTCAACCCCTAGCCTGGGAACCTCCATATGCCGTGGGAGCGGCCCAAGAAATAGCAACAACAACAACAACAACAACAACAAAAAGACAAAAAAAAAAAAAAAAAAAGAAAAGAGCTCTGCACAAATGGGAAGCCTTCTCTGACACCATTGCATCAAACAGCTAGTACTCCCAACCTCCCAGGCATTCTTTTATTTCCCCTGACCTTCTCTTCTTGAAATATTTGTTCATATCACTTATCTCTATGTGAAATTCTTTGTATTACTTGTTAATTTACCACTACCTCCTGTCACTAAAATCTAAGCTAAAGACTGGGAAGCACCTTGTTTTGTACACTGCATATCCTTGGCACTAAATAAATATTTGCTGAACAAACCCTTTTCATCTAGTAGAATCCAATTTCTTACTATGAATACTGTGACATTTGATTCCAAATGAGATAGATGCATATGCCTTATTCTTCTTGCACTAGGACATACTTGAGGAAAGGCAAAAAAAAAAATTTTACTAATCCCAGATCACAGTTCTTCTATGAAATAATATAAAAGCCTACATTAATACTCTTTAAGTAAGGATGAAGAATAAATATACAGGGAGTTCCCTGGTTGTCTAGTGGTCAGGACTCAGTACTTTCACTGGTTCAGCCCAGGTTCAATCCTTGTCTGGGAACTGAGATCCCACATCAAGCTGCTGCATGGTGCAGCCAAAAAAAACAAAAACAAAAACAAGAACAAAAACAAAAAACAAACAAAAAAAGGCAACGAAAAAGGAATTCACATTTCCCATCCTGTACTTCACAGTCCGGCCTCTCCAGCCTCCTTTACAGTGAATGGATACAGCATGGGTTACTCTATTTGCATCACTTCCCAGCTGCTTAATTAACATCATTACCGTGACATCCATCACTGCCAAAGTCTATGACTCATTCATTGGGAAGATGATGCACGTTTTTCATTTATACAATACATTCAAATATATTAAGCTATTCTCTCAATTGAAAAATTACCAATATAATTCAGCCTAGTTTTTTTCCATATACCTAGATGCAACTATAAATAGAGTAAGTGTACAGAAGACTTTTTGTTAAATGGATAATCGATCACTCTCACGTAAAACCTTATTTTCTAAATTCAGCTGTAGCACCACTGAAATTCCCTAAACTGATGGCTACTCCTGTGTGCATTTTCTATAGATGCTGTAACTAATTACCATGACCTTGGTGGCTTATAACCACAGAAATCTATCTTCTCACAGTTCTGAAAGCCAAAAGTCTGAAACCAAGGTGTCCGTAGGGTCATGCTCATTCTTGAGGTTCCAAGGAAGAACTCAGTCCTGCCTCTTTCCCCTGCTGGTGGCTGCCAGCATTCCCTGGCTTATAGCCACCCCACTCCAACCCCTGCCTCCACTGACACAGTAACTCCTTTTCTTTTCGTCACATTTCCCTCTGCCTCTCTCTTGTAACAACACTTGCAGTGGCATTTAGGCCCATGCAGATAATCCAAGATTATCTCATTTTAAGATCCTTAACTTAATCATATCTACAAAGCCCGCCCCTTCTACGTAAGGCTCACATTCATAGATACTAAGGATTCGGTGTGAGTTCCTTGATCATTTTTTGGCCTACTACACTTATCTTCATCAGGTGATCAAACTTATGATCATGAATTATGAGACAAACCATCACATCACTTATGCAGTATTCCTGCCCAAAATGCATAATCTGAATCAAGTCATAAGAAAACAATAAGACCAACTCAAACTGAGATACATTTTTCCAAATTGTTAATGTCATGAAATAGGAAACTCTCCACATTGAAAGAGGCTCAAGACACAGCAACAAAATGTAATGTGTGATCTTGGATTGGTTCCTAGATTGTGGGGAAAAAAAATTTCCCTATAAAAAGCCATTCATCAGACAACTAGTACAATTTGAATATGGATTCTGTATAACAGCACTGTATCAACATTAATTCCTGAATTCGATCATTGTGTTGGGATTAGAAAATTAATAAGAGTGAGATAAAGCTAACATGGCAAAATAATAACTTACGAATCTAGGTAGAGGGTACATGGCTGAATTATTCTTGAAACTTTGCTATTAGTTCACGGAACTATTCTTAAAACTTCGCTATGGGTTTCAACTTTTTCAAAACAAAAACTTGGTTTTTCTTAAAGAAAAAAATGGTTTTCTTCAAATGAAGCAAGCCTGTATTAACAGCAAATAACAATCTCCCTGCCAAAAAATTATACTTCACCTGAAAATTTAAATTAAAAAAAAAAAAATCCAACTATGGTGTAAAGCTCCCTGGGTTCTTTGGTCATTGCCTCCAAAAGAGCAAGGCATTTTCCTGTTTCTCTGCAGTTAAGGAGGACTGGGCACAAATGAGAAATCCACACTGAAATACATATATACTCATGTACGGGGAGAAAAATAATCATTTCTCGTCAAACAGGAAAATAAAACGGCTCAAAGAAGGAAGTTAAATATTCATCGTTTTGAGTACCTCACAGAAGGAGAAACAAAGGTTATGATTAAACAAGAATGCCTGGAAATGACTTCTTTATACTGCCTTTCCGAAACCTGACTGAGACGTATAGAACAGATAACATATAGGGAAACCACATTTTAACCACAAGGACTCACTGAGGAATGTTATAGATAACAGAAACTATTATTATTTTAATTTTTAAAGAATAGCTTGGGGAGTTCCTGTCATGGCTCAGTGGTTAACAAATCCGACTAGGAACCCTGAGATTGAAGGTTTGATCCCTGACCTTGCTCAGTGGGTTAACGATCCAGCATTGCCGTGAGCTGTGGAGTAGGTTGCAGACGTGGCTCGGATCCCATGTTGCTGTGGCTGTGGTGTAGGCCGGCGGCTACAGCTCTGATTGGACCCCTAGCCTGGGAACCTCCATGAGCCAAGGATGCGGCCCTAGAAAAAGACAAAAAAAAAAAAAAAGAAAAGAAAGAAAGAACAGCTTGGGCACTATCCTAAAACAGCAACACATGAATCAGGGAGGTGAGGACAGCAACTCTTCTATAATAAGCATAACCCATGAAAGCTGCAGTTTGGGGTTGGCAAGTAATGATCACTGAAAAGTTTCTCTCCCTTATGTCCCTTACTAGCAAACTGACTTTGCTGTCTAAATAAGAAGTATATACTGAGACTAACGCCTCCCATTAGAATCTAAACAAAAGACAACAAACCTGAAACTTCAACTAAAACAAAATATTGGAAAAGTATGTTTTGCAGGAAAACAAATTCTTTCCCCAAACATTATTGAAAACTTACCTTCAGGCACAGGAAAAATGTCAGCTATTGAGCCTAAAATGGTTAAAGCTGAAAATCTAGTCGGGTAGGAAGAGCCAGGAAACAATGCTTCGAAAAGACTGTTGCAAATAGATGACATGAAATTCTAAGGAAAAAAGTACAGTAAGTCAAATTGAGCTAACTCATAATAGGTTATCTTCAAAGTAGCACTGGTATCACTTTAAAGAATGGATTTTTTTTTTCTAATTAAGAAAGAAAAGATTCTTTAAAACAATACTACTTGCACTTTGTTTGACAATTCAGATTGGCACCCTTGACCATGAGCTCATGACTTCAATGAATCCTATCTTTGTAAAGTCAACAAAAAATACAGAAGAAAATGAAAACACTCATTTAAAAAGATGTTTGCACCCTCATATTCAATGCAGCATTATTCACAATAGCTAAGATACAGAAACAACCTAAGTGTCAATGGATGGATAAACAAAGAAATAAGTCAGACAGAAAAACACTGTATGATCTCATTTTATGTGGAACCAAAAATAATTTTTTTGAAAAACAAAAACCAAGTTCATAAACACAGAGAACAGATCGGTGGTTGCCAGGGATGGAGTAGAGAAGGTGGCAAAGTGGGTGAACAGAGTCAAAGGTACGAACTTACAGTTATAAAATAAAATAAATAACTCATGGGATGTAATATACAGTATGGTGACTACAGTTTATACTACTATATTACATATTTGAAAGTTGCTAAGAAAAAAAGCTTTCTGTAACTTTGGGTTTTTTGGTTGTTGTTGTTGTTTTCTTTTTATGGCTGCACCCATGGCATATGGAAGTTCCCAGGCCAGGGATTGAATCTGAGTCACAGCTATGGATCCTTTAACCCACAGCACCTAGCTGGGAATCAAACCCACACTTCAGCAGTGACTTGAGCTGCTGAGTTGGATTCTTAAGCCACTGTGCCACAGCAGGAATTCCTTTTTGTAACTTTGTACAGTGACAAATGTTAACTACGCTTCATGTGGCAATCATGTCCCAATAAAGTATGGAATTACTGTGTTATACACATGAAACTAAATACGTCAATTATACCTGAATTTTTTTTAAGTTAAAGGGAAAAAAAACAACAAAAAGTACAATTGTAATTGTAGACCAGACTAGAAAAAAACATTTTTTTGATAAAACATGATGCATTCTGTCCTGACTTGTGTTAAAGCTGTATAAATACTGATTTTCTTCACCTTTCTTCAAAGGTATACATACTTTAAAGTTTTTTAAATGACAAAGGAAATACCAATATACATTGATAAATACGATAAATACAGTACTTGATATCTGGCTATAATGATACAATTCATAACAAAGACCCAACTATTCCATGTTCTTCTATCTGCCCCTTTGAGATTCCTATTCTGCCTTTTTGTTTATACAAATGATTAAAAATGAAAACTTTTAGTAAAATGCAGTAAAAAGAAGCAATGTGGGAAATACTTTATCTAGGACAGTTTTCTTCCTCTAATTAAAAATAATAATGAGTCTGTAAGACCAAAAAAAAAAAAAAAAAAAAAACACTTATAAGGAAACGCTGTGATTCTCAAGCCTCTCATATATTGCTATGTCTCGACAACACATATATGTAACTAAACAACATATAAGCAGCCCTTGTGCCACTGTCTTTAGACAGGATCCCTATATTCATGTCTTTGGTCAAGGACATACAACCATGGGGATTTATCCTATAGGCCCTTATAAGCCCTAAGTAAGAGTTAATTAGTTTATTAATTCTATTGGGTTTCAAAAGAATATGGTAACTATTGAAAATATCCTAGTTAAACTAGTTTTAATTATAAGTGCGTAGGACAGTATTCACATTAAAGGACAAGGTCACCCTTTAGGAATTCTCTTAAGTGTAGTGCCAATTATATTGTTAGAGATTGCTCTTCTTTCCCTCAATCAGGCTGTAACCATAATGGAGGCAGGGACCATAGTTTAGATGTTTATGTTCCTAGTCCTGAGCTCAGTGTCCTATACACACACTAAGGGCTCAACATAGGCCCTAGGCCCTTTTAATGGCTCCTCATGAGGCTTCTAGGCTCACCTTGGCCTGGCATTCAAAACTCTCTATGACCCATCCCAACTTGATTTTCTAACTCACTTCCCATTCTCAATGCCTCTGTCCTTCGAGTATCTTACATGTCACTCACACTAGTGAATTCACCATTTTCCAAATCCTCCCTGTACTCTCTTACCTCCGAGCCTTCACTCAAGCTGGTACTAGGGGGAAAAACTATTCAGATGTGGTTGTCAAGAGCAGATCTGGAGTGGAGTCTGGCTCTACCACTTCCTGGCTGAAGAATCTTGGATAGTGTGTTTATTCAGCTTTTCCCAGCTTCACTTGTCTCACTTGTTAAGTGAGGATAACCATGCCTATCTTACAATTTTGTCAATAAAGATTAAATGAGAACACAGATATAAAGCTCTTTGTACCTTAAAGTACTCTAATATATTTATAGTATTCTAGCTATCATTTAGGTATGAAATAACCTCCATCACTCGATTAGAAGACACCCTCTCCAACTCTCTGCCTCCTCTTCTTCCCTAGGACTTAGTCTGTTGACTGGCACTGAGGTTACCTCACACTGCCTATGATACCCACTATACTAATGATGATGATAAAACAGTTGCAAAGTTGCAATATCCAAAAGCCACAAGGAGACCACAGTTCAGAGAAACTATCAGAACTGTGAGACTGACTCAGATTAAGATTCTAAAGGAGTTAGAGTTCCCGTCGTGGCTCAGTGGTTAACGAGTCCGACTAGGAACCATGAGGTTGAGGGTTTGATCCCTGACTTTGCTCAGTGAGTTAAGGATCCGGCGTTGCTGTGAGCTGTGGTGTAGGTAGCAGACGCGGCTCGGCTCTGGCGTTGCTGTGGCTCTGGCGTAGGTCAGTGGCTACAGCTCCGACTGGACCCCTAGCCTGGGAACCTCCATATGCCGCGGATACGGTCCCAGAAATGGCAAAAAAAAAAAAAAAAGCCAAAAAAAAAAAAAAAAGAAAAAAAGATTCTAAAGGACTAGTTTTCAAAAAATAGATATTCATAAGCATGAGCTAAGAAACCACACAGACAGGAAAATTTAGAATGTCAATTCACAAAAATTGGTTCTGTGTATCTAAGTAACTAAGACTTCACAAATGTCATTTTACCCCTTGCAAAAACAAGCAAAAGAGAAGTTTTCTTAGATCTAGCAATGATCTAAAAAAAAAAAAAAGAAGGCTAAAAACACACACACAGTAAGTACTCAATATATACTCTAGTCACTTTTTTTTTCTTTTTGGCCACACCCATGGCATGTGGAAGTTCCTGGGCCAGGGATCGAACCCACACCACAGCAGCAACCCAAGCTGCAGCAGTGACAATGCTGGATTCCTAACCTGCTGAGCTACAAGGGAGCTCCATTTACTGTAGTCAGTTTTAATGATGCCAAACAAGGATTTTTAGAGTGATTCAGAGTTTACAAAGTTTTGTTGTTTAATCCTAAAACCAACCTTTTCAGAAAGGTTACTAATCCTATTTACAGCGGAGCAGAGCAGACTCATTAAAGTAAGCCAAGTAGTCAGTGGCAGAATTGCAACGAAATCTTTTTCTTTTTTTTTTTTTTTTTGTCTTTTTGTCTTTTTAGGGCCGTACTAGGGGCACATGGAGGTTCCCAGGCTAAGTGTCAAATCAGAGCTATAGCGGCCAGCCTACACCACAGCTCACAGCAATGCCAGATCCCTTAATCCACTGAGTGAGGCCCAGGAATCAAACCTGCATCCTTATGGAAGCTAGTCAGGTTTGTTGACTGCTGTGCCGTGACGGGAACTCCACAACTAAATCTATATCTTTAAAGTTTAGATTGCGACTTTCTTATCTTTATTGTTGAGATTTTACAAAAATGAAGCATAGTTCAGCCTTTGTATTGGAATATTCTTCTTTAGATGATTTTTTTTTTTTTTACCTTAAGTAGGTAGTATGTCATGGCTCTAATATATCATTATACTTGTTTTCCTAAAGGAAATAAAAAACGAGTTCTGTCCTCTATGTGGGTCTTAGGAGAAAATACGCATCTGCTTCTGAGAGGATAGATTTGGAGTAAGACACTAGTGAAAAGCTCATTCTGTTCTGATGAACAGAAACTTAAGGCTGTCAAGCTGAGCCCTGGACCAAACTGGAGCTGCTATATCTAGGGTTTCATCCATGCCATTAACCCAGTGCCCTGAAATCCAGCCCTACTCTTCAAGCTCACTCCAAGACAGGACAGAGAGGAAGCTATATAATTGTATCACAGTCCAGGAGGCAGTAACATCAAGCCACTCTAAGTCATGTTAGTCGAAAGGGGAAGCAGTCATGCACAGGTACCCTGGGGAAGGGGAGAAGAATTCTGGGACGGCAATTACCTTTCCGTTAAAGTACCAAATTCATCTGGCCCATATGAACTGTAAAGTATCAAGTTTAGCCTATTAAAGCTATTCTGCAAGAGACTTCCAGCCCAGGACTGGTTCTACAACTCAGGCTACCTCAAGAGAAGTAATGAAGCACCAAAAGGAATATGTAAAATTTCCCTTGAAGGAATAAACAGAGAAACACTACTCACCAAGAGGCTTCCATTTATTTCCCTTGAATGTTTATTCATAATTGTTTTAGGTTTCTTAAAAATTCATACATCTAGAAATCTACCTACCTTATATTGCTGCAAAGAAACAGAAGGGTGCTGTCGCGTTAACTCATCCTCTGGTTCATGTTTGGATAGATTTTGCTCCAGTTTATACAGCACCTGAGAACTTTCCTGTATCCTACAAAACAACTTTGAGGAACAGAAAAATGAAGCATATGTGAGCCACATTAACCTCAAACCTCAGCCTGGAAGGCAAAGGAAGAACTTTCTCAATTCTTTAGACTAAAACTACAGACAAGAGAAGCACTGGTTTTTAAACTCTCAACAGTTACTTTTTTAAAACCCAAAATAAAATATTATTGTAAACCAGAATATACAATTATTAAACCACAGTTCTATTTCCCTTAGGTCAGCATAAACTTAAATATACTCAATATTCTACTAACTCTTCAGTCCAGAAATGTGTCAGGTGATTAATACAAGTTGAATTAGTCAATAATGACCTTTCTCAAGGCACTTATAGAAACTATAAAAATACAAAAGTATCCATCCTCCTCTTACCAAAGTATTCTTAAAATATCTTACCCTCTGAAAACTCCAGAGCTAGATTTTTTTCTTTCAAAAAAAAGAGCTCAAAGTATGATATTTTACATCAAAGTGAAAGGACTTTTCACTCTGGATTTTAATCCCAAATGTAAACGTTTTGGAATCATAGAACAAACAGTTCTCAGAAGGACCATAAAGAGCTGTGGCGGTCCAATTCCATGACCCTGATTCCCATACTCTCCCCAAATCTGAGCTCTTTTAAAAAATAATTTCCAGGAGTTCCTGTTGTAGCGCAGATGAAACGAATCCAACTGGGAACCATGAGGTTGCGGGTTCAATCCCTGGCCTCGCTCAGTGGGTTAAGGATCCAGCATTGCCATTAGCTGTGGTGGAAGTTGCAGACTTGGCTCAGATCTGGCGTTGCTGTGGCTCCGGTGTAGGCCGGCAACAGCTCCAATTAGACCCCTAGTCTGGGAACCTCCATGTGCCGCAGGTGTGGCCCTAAAAGGACAAAAGACAAAAAAAAAATAAAAAATAAAAATAACTTCCATAGCAAAGTGCACCCCTTTCCTAAACTTTCTGCTGAGAAACTCTACCTTTTTAAGAAGAGAGCAAATCTGTTGCCGTACTCCTGGAGACTGGCTGTTAAGATTGTATGTGATAAAGAACTGAATCCACTGCATTTCTTCCGCGGAAATGATTTCTGTGCTTCGATTACTTTCACAAAGCAAGCCTAATGTATCAATCCGTACCTAAAATACACCAAGCAATAAAATGTTAATTTTTCAATAAAATAGGAAAGCTTAAACCTCTTGATGTATTCAATTACTTACACAGGCTACCAAAGGAGGAAAAAAACAAACTGTAAAAATCTCAGTTTAGGAGTTCCCATTGTGGTACAGTGGTTAACGAATCCTAGGAACCATGAGGTTACGGGTTCGATCCCTGGCCTAGCTCAGTGGGTTAGGGATTTGGCGTTGCTGGCGTGAGCTGTGGTGTAGGTTGCAGATGCAGCTCGAATCCTGAGTTGCCATGGCTCTGGCATAGTTCGGTGGCTACAGCTCCAATTAGACCCCTAGCCTGGGAACCTCCATATGCTGCAGGTACAGCCCTAGAAAAGACGGAAAAAAAAAAAAAAAAAAAAAAAATCAGTTTACCATATGTGCTTTAGAAAAGGTTCCCTAATCCCAAAGATCCAGTGATTATTTCCTATAAAATTACTCTATTGAACATGTAAATTAAGTATTTATAAAAGTGAAAAATCTTGAGTTCCTGTCATGGCTCAGTGGTAACAAATCTGACTAGTATCCATTAGGACGCAGGTTTGATCCCTGCCCTCACTCAATGGGTTAAAGATTCGGCATTATTGTGAGCGGTGGTGTAGGTCACAGAGTTGGCTCGGATCCCGCATTGCTGTGGCTGTGGCATAAGCCAGCAGCTATAGCTCCGATTCAACCCCTAGCCTGGGAACCTCCATGTACTGCAGGTGCAAGCCCTAAAAAAACAAAAAAGTCAAAAATCCTAAAGATTCTTAATTCACAGTAATACTCAACTTCATTCTTTTTTCTCAGTGACCACTCTGCCCCAGGACCACGACGTATCACTCTCTGATTACCATCATACACATCTAACTGGTCTCCTGGTTTCTTTTTGCTCCCACTCTGGAAACTCATCTCTGTTTCCATTCATGCCACTTTCTGACTGAAGGCAGAGCAGCCCTGGTTCCTAGTTATCAATTGGATAAAACCTAAAGTCTTCAGCCTAGCACTGGAAGTGTCCATAAAATGGACAAACTACCCAACTCCTACAAAGGGCGTCTTTCTTCACCCTCCAGCCCCTGTTTACTTGTGACCTTCTATTCTGAGTGGGCGCCAGGATTTGCCCTCCTTGGATCATTTTAACACTTTTCTAATCAACCACCCCTTCAGATCAACCTCTTCATTTGAGCCTCCCAAGTCCTTATGTATAACGGTACACTTGTATCTATACTGTCCTCTAAGAGTTTCCAGTAGTCTTATGCAGGTTTTCTTATTCCCTCAACTAAACTTTAATTAGCCTGAATGTCTACTCTCTTCACTTTCTATTCATCCTTCTTATGGATGCCTTAAAATACTGCCGGGCATAACACAGCGGCCTCTCTATCGCACTGCTAAATGAACAGAAGAATCAGGGAACTACTGCACATATGAGTTCCCAGTTATTTTGTGTACTTACTTGGCAGTGCTGATGAATTAAGCCTTGCTTTATTCTGGCACTGGACACAAGGTCCCTCCAGGCATCAGTTGCAGACTGAAGATGTCCGTGGGCTCTAGCTGTTCGTAGACACGCCATCAAAGCTCCCAGAGCCCCTCTACTATCAAAAGACCCTAAAGATGGAAACGATTACTCTAGTCTCAAAAGCACAGTAATAAATACTACCACTCCGCTATTTAACAACTACCATAATTCTCGTGTTTCCTATGAACATTACATTTCAAGAAATAAAAATCATATTTTAAGCTAAATTCTAACATGAGTTAGTGTTCCTACTATAAAATCATTATTTAAAAGGATTTAATAGTTTGTATGTCAATAATTTCCGTAAGCATAATCTACTTATCTTAAAGAAGTCATAATTTTTGGCTAATATTTTTACTTTTTATTTGACAGAAAATAAGCCAAGATGCCAGTCAGGAGAAAAATCAAGTGGATAATATTTAAAACCATAAAAATAATTAAAATGACTTTTGGCCAAAAAAACAGGAAAAACCATTATTTCTCTAAAAATAAATACTGAACCTCTGCCTATTTTGGAGTTACAGTTTCTTCTTAGCAAAGAAGCTAAGAGGGACTCACAAAGAAGCTGATGCTTTCAGAGGCCGTGACATCAGCCATTTTTAAGGGGACAGGGATCTCTGGCTCGAGAACATCTTGAAGTTCTGCGGGGTTTTTCCGTTTTTGTTTTGTTTTGTTTTGTTTTGTTGGTCACGCCCATGGCCTGCGGAAGTTCCTGGACCAGGGACCAAACACCAGCCACAGCAGTGACAATGTCAGATCCTTAACCCTCAGGCCACCAGACAACTTCAAGACACCTTGATTTAAAATAAAGACTGTCGGAGTTCCCGTCATGGCGCAGTGGTTAACGAATCCGACTAGGAACCATGAGGTTGCGGGTTCGGTCCCTGCCCTTGCTCAGTGGGTTAACGATCCGGCGTTGCCGTGAGCTGTGGTGTAGGTTGCAGACGCGGCTCGGATCCCGCGTTGCTGTGGCTCTGGCGTAGGCCGGTGGCTCCAGCTCCGATTCAACCCCTAGCCTGGGAACCTCCATATGCCGCGGGAGCGGCCCAAGAAATAGCAACAACAACAACAACAAAAGACAAAAAGACAAAAAAAAAAAGAAAAAATAATAATAAAATAAAATAAAATAAAGACTGTCAAGTCTCTGAACGGATTCATAGGTACTCAACTTTAGATGGCTTACCAAAAAAGCAAGGAAGATTGGTGTTAAAAATTAAATAAATAATGGCTCACTCTGAAGTATTTAAAGTTTTTAACTTAAATTTTGGTTGGAAATACTCTTAAAATGTGATGTGGGGTACCATATTCCTGCTTTGCTAAACAGAATGTAGTAATTTTAAGATTTACATATGATTCAGTGTTATCATTTTACATATTAGTTACTAAATTATGCTTCAATGCAGTGATTCTTTCACAGTTACTGAGTTTCAATGGGATGTTTATGCCTATTCTAAATGAATACAGAGAGCCGTTTTGGGTTTTTTTTTTTTTTTTTTTTTTTTTGAGGTCATGCTTCTAAATTTGTTATCCCTTTCCCAGAGACAAATACTTGCTACTGCCCATGTACCTGTCTTTAATCTTGCCTAAAACAATTTTTTAATTACTGTTTCAATCACTTGAATAAGCAAATTATACAAACTACATAAACTTTTACTCTAGTCCGACAACCAAATAACAAATAACAACTTGGCAAAATGAATTAAAACCTAGTAATAAGGAGAAATTCATAATCATAACTGGAATCAATCCTTAGGCTGTGGTAATAACTTCAGCCAAAAACCTCTATTCAGCCAGGCACAGGAACATTCGTTTCAATCTGAAATCTCTATCGGTAACAGCCTCCTTCACTATTTAGAAATGGTGAATACTTAAACTGAATGATCAACATCTGTCTAGGTACTTGAGCATCCGAACTAGAAATTATTAAAAACAAAAATTCATTTCCTTACCAGTTTTAGCATCTGCAGAAGTCTGAAGAATCTTTACCATATAGCTTAAACTTTCGGGGTTGCAATTCAATAACTTTGGCAAGTAATAATCAATCACGTAAGATTTTTGATCCAGATTTCCTTCACACAATATAAAGAGGAGAGGAGAAACCCAAGTCTCATGCCATTTGTCAATCCAAGTACTGTCGACAGTCTGGGATTTCAAACGACTCTTATGATTTTTAAACATGGTTTCCAAGAGGTCACTTGCATAAGGCACCAAGGACTGGTCCCCCATCACCTCCAAGATTTGCGATGGAATGGTTTTAGCTAATGTCAAAATATGTTCAATTCCTACGTAATCGACTAAACAACCAAGGCAAGTGTACTTTCCCTTACTATGCCATTCCAATTGCAGAAGACTCTCAGTCAGTTCAAAAATGAAACGATCGGCAGCCAAATCTGAACCTGACTCTTCTCTAGTGAGCTGGTGCATTTGGAGAATATTTCTGAATATGATTTTAGTTTGATGCCTCAAAGCATCCAATGGATGTTCCCAGTGGGTATAGACATACTCCAAAAGTCTCCTTACTATGCTTGAATTCCCATTCAGACTGTCCTTTAGGCTTAGGGAACTTGATTCAAGGGCTTGTATGGCTGAATTAGTCCAAGATGCCAAAATTCTAGAGAGAAACATTTCCAGAGTTGACTCCTTGATCCTATAGAAAAAATGTCAATGTCATTATTATTATACACTGACTAGTAGGAGGAATTTCACTTCATAATCATTTAGATTTTACAAATACAAAATATAAAGAATGATCAGAAAATTGAGTGATTATTAAATTTACAACTGAAAAATTACAAAGCCAAAACAGATCTCAAATTTATATATGAACTTTCCCATTTTATAAAAATTAATCCAAAAAAGACACAAGAAAATTTTGGAGGGGGATGGAAATATTCATTATTTTGATTGTATTGATAGTTATACAATATACTGAGGGCCTAGGGTACACATACGTTAGAGGGAATGGGGTTTCTTTTGGGGGTAATGAAAACATTCTAAAGTTGACTATGATGGTTGCACAACTCTGTAAATACACTAAAAAAAACTGAAACGCATGCTTTAAATAGGTGAATTATATGATATTCAAATTACATCTCAATAAAGCTGTTGTAAAATAAACAATGAAGAATAATTTTTAAAATTACTTTAAAATATAAACAACTTACACCAAAAAAAACACAAAAGACAATCCAAAGAAGTCAGAAGACTTCATTACAGTCCTGGCTCAGGTACTCAAAAGCAATATGCTATTAGGAAAGCATTTATTTTTCTAAGCTTCACTTTACCCATTCAACAGATGAGATTTCCTTTCCTATCTATCAGACATATGAGAATCACACTTAATTACCTTTCCTGAAGTTATTCCTAAACTTTAAAGCATTACACACAGAAATGTTTATAATTGTTTTAAAATGCTGCATTAGGGATTGTTAAAATTAACTTTACGAATGTTCATTACCGGTTAACCTGCACTATCAATTTTTTTTTCTCTCTCTCCATCATCGCATCCTCTCCTGTTCTACTTTCACCTCCTACACATCTCCCTTTTCATTTAAGATTATCCTGACCACTTTTCACTGAATTACTAAGTAAGCTGGCTTAGCTGCCATCTTTTAAATGTCCAACAAGCAAAACAAAATATGAGACCATAGCATCACAACTCACTGTGAATTCAAGGTGAACAAAACATGCACAGTATCCAAGAGCAGGGCCTCCCCGCTGGTGCCCATCCTCCCGTCCTGCCAGTCCAGCATTGTAAGTGTCCCCTGACACAGGAATAAGAGAGCTGTCTGGGAGACATCAGCACCGCAAAGGCTCCTGCAGCAGTTCCAAAGCCACTCGGGGACACTGGCGCAGTCCACAGAATGGAGAAGTACACTACTGATCTGGAAAAATACAACAGAGCTGATACATATATTCCAGAGATACTTCAAAATATAAATCCAGGAGTTCCCATCCTGGCTAAGTGGTTAACAAATCCGACTAGGAACCATGAGGTTGCGGGTTCGATCCCTGGCCTTGCTCAGTGGGTTAAGGATCTGGTGTTGCCGTGAGCTGTGGTGGAGGTCACAGATGCAGGTCGGATCCCAAGTTGCTATGGCTCTGGCGTAGGCCAGCAGCTACAGCTCCAATTAGACCCCTAGCCTGGGAACCTCCATATGCCACAGGAGCAGCCCTAGAGCAGGCAAAAAGTTTTAAAAAAAAAAAAAAGTGTATATATATATATATATATATATATATATATATATATATGTATATATATAAAATTCTCTTTCCCCTGAAATGTCCCAGGAAAAATAACTGAACTTAAAGGACCAGCAAGTGTTAAGAAAAATCTACAAGTGTTAAAATTATTATGTCAAAAGTAAAAAAATTAAATCTAAGTATATGAACCATTTTGCTGGTTTGAAGGTACTGGTAGAACACAACACACCCCACTTTGTGGGTGGATGGGCTTACTAACTAACGCTTTTCTAGAGGTGATCTGAGAAACAAAACATTCTTTCTTTTTAGGGCCACACCCAAGGCATAAGGAAATTCCAGTGGTAGGGGTCAGATCAGAGCTGCAGCTGCCGGCCTTTACCAGCCACAGCAAGGCCAGATCCAAGCTGTGTCTGCAACCTGTGCTGCATTGTTCATGGCAATGCTGGATCCTTTAACCTGATGAGTGAGGCCAGGGGTAGAACCCACATCCTCATGGATACTAGTCGGATTCTTGCATTTTTTTTTTAAATTTTTTTAATTTTTTGGCCTTGCCTACAGCATGTGAAAGTTCCTGGGCTACAGACTGAACCTGCACCACAGCAGTGACCCAAGCCGCTGCAGGGACAATGCCAGATCATTAACTGGCTATGCCACAATGGAACTCTGCTAGTCAGATTCTTAACCCGCTGAGCCACTACAGGAACTCTGAGAAACAAAAAATTTTGATTTTATCCAATAACTGCTTTGTGTGAACTCATAAAATAGCACACATTAATTTTGCATAAAGTCATTTTGCTCAATAGTAAAGAACTAAAATAAGTCTCTAGATAACACAGTAAGGAAACAAACTGCTAGTACTAAATACACGAATTATGGCCCAAATTATCAATTCATACATTCCATATAATCAAATTCACTGAACAATTGATTCTAGCATGCTTCCTGCCTAAAGTACAATGTTGGGGAGGACCCCAATCCTCAATTGGGGTCATCGCTGCAGCAGCTTGGGTTGCTGCTGCAGCATAGGTTTGATTCCTGGCGCAGAGCGGTGGGTTAAACCGTTGCTGCGGCTGTGGTCTAAGTCACAGCTGTAGCTTGGATTCAATCCCTGGCCCAGGAACTTCCCCATGCTACAGGCACAGCCACTGGAAAAAAAAAAAAAAGTTACCACTGTATCTATCCATACATTAATCTCCATATAATTTTAATATTATGAATATCTCTTAGGATACTGAGAGATGGAACTGAACAAACACACTGGAAAATACACCAAAAATGTTGATAATGATTATCCTTATAAGTTGAATTTATAGGTGACTATTACTGTCTTCTTTCCGCTTTAACTGCATTTGTGGGGTTTGGTACTTTTTGGTTTTTGGCTGTGCCCACAGCATACAAAAGTTCCTGGGCTAGGGATCGAAGCTGTGCCATAGCAGTGACCTGAGCAAGAGCAGCGACAACATTGGATCCTTAACTCACTAGGCCACCAGGGAACTCCTAAAAAAATTTCTGAAACTGTCACTTACTATAAGAGAAAAAGGTCATCAGAAAGATTCTGAATATGAAAAAAATTTTTTTAAGTAAAAAGGAGAAGCACTTACCAGGTCAGGAATCTTTTCAGGTGGCTGAAACATGGCCTTAATGAAAAGAATAACGGCTAATCCAGAAGTACTCTGAATTGTCTGAAAGAGGTCATCTATTTGGCAAAAAAGAAGAAAGCATATATTAAATGATGATGGATACTATGGTACAGAAGAAAAAGCAGATGCTACGGAGTCAGACAATCCTGGGTGCAGTTTCTAGCCTGACCACCTCCTAGGTGAAAAGGTCTTGGTTAAGTTATTTAACTTCCCAGGGACTCAGCTTTCTCTTCTGTAAAATGGGAAAAATAGAACTCCTATCTGACACAGCTGTTGTCCTGAGTAATGAACACAAAGGCTTTTATTCCCAGCACACAAATACTCAAACAATGTGATTCCTTCCTTTCTCCTCTAACATCCACGCTCTCTTCCTCTCCATCCACCACCGCTCAGCACACCCAGCAGCCATACCACCTGTCTCTTCCCTTCACCAATGTCTCTGCATACCAACCCCCCCACACACTGCTTTTTCTTAAAGCAATATCAAGGCTAGTATAAACAGCTTACATCAGGGCTAATTACAAACTCTGCTATTGTTGGCACTATATCCAGTGTAACCAAACAGTCGTGGCTTACTATCCCCTTTTTGTTTTCTATTAGCCTCCGGTTTGTCAGAAAGTATACACACTAATACAGTGAATGATCAATTTGGGGTTAAGAACTATAAATACCTACTATAAACTATCTTACAAAAATCTATTCAGCCCTTTGTCCCTGTTAACAAACTGTGACTCTGATGAAGACATGCATGTGCCCAGCCAAAGGCAGGATACCTGTTTCTTCAAGTCCCTTGCAAGGTACCATATACAAGGATTCAGGCCAATGGCATGTAGGCAGCAATCTTTTGGCTATTTTTACTCTTCCAGATTAAAGGTAAAGATGCAACGGATCCTCCTCCCTGCCCTGAACACAGACGTGAGGTCTGGAGCCACAGAAGTCATATAGTAACCGTGAAACTACAAACATATGGATGAAAGCCAACATGCTGAAGATGAAAAGCAGAAAGGCTGAAATGTTGGGTCCCAGACTCCCTACAGTAGTTCTGGATCACCTGCCTCTGCACATGTTCTTATGTGGGGAGGCACATTTAATTAAGTCTCTGAAGTTCAGTTTGGCTACTTGCAGCTAAGCACTTTACTGAATCATGCAGCTTTAAAATCCTAGGGAAGTACAGTATTGATCAGGTGGCATCAACTTTTCAGAAAAGAGGCTGTCTCAAATTAAAAACATGTCTTCTCTGCATTTCATCAATTAAAGGGTTTAACTTTTTAATTTTTTTATTTTTCAATTTTATCAGAGTATAGTTGATTTATAATGTTGTGTTAGTTTCGGGTGTACAGCAAAGTGATTCAGTTACACATATGCAAACATCCATTCTTTTTCAAAAAGTCTTTTTTTTTAGATTAACAAACTCTTATCCTCTGAAAACATGTCTGTAAATTATGCCTTAATGAGAGTCATTTTATTTTCCTTTTAAAACCTATCTGAGATTCTAAGCAAAAACCAAAACGAAACAAAAACAAAAATGAACATTGCTGCATAGCAAAAATTAACACACATTGTAAATCAATTATACGTCAATAAATTTTTAAAATTAAAACACAGAAATAAGATACTATCTTTTCCCATTAGCCTAGCAAAATTAGTTGTTATTTTTTTCACAAACAAGAGCCCTGAACAGATCCCATTAATATTTTTTTAATTAAGTTAATATTCATACATACACTATCATATAGAATGGGAGGTGAAGGGTGAAAAGGTAATATGATTTTTTATGTAGATACTTATATATTTAGCATCACTTTTTTTCTCAACTTATTGTAATGTAAATCACAAAAACAGAAAACCTTGCAAAACAAATGTACAGCTTAATGAATTATTGGAAGGCAAACACCCCTTACCCACCATCCAAAGTAAGAAGCAGAACTTGGCCACCCAGCCCTGAAGAGTCCTCCATGTATCCCTCCCCAGTCACCAACCCCTCCTCTCACCCCTAGTAAGCATTATCCTGACTTTCACAGCAATGACTTCCTTATTTTTTAAAAACACTTTTATTAATCAAATGTGCATCACTGGACACTATAGTTGAGTGTTCCATTTTTTTTTTTTTTCATTTGATGTAGTTTTTAATCTGCAAGTGCCCCGTCCACCCTTTTCTTTTGAAGAACGCTGGCCTTTTGACTTATAGAGTTTCCCACAGTCTGGATGTTTGTTTACTCCTAGTGCAGTTTCACACGTTCTTCTGTCTTCTGTAATTCCTGCAAATTGGCAGATGACCTAGAGGTGGGATCAGCTTCAAATTCAATCCCTTCGGGAAGACTACAGGTGGTAAAAGCAAGACTCAAAAGCCAGAGGCACGAGTCTGGTCATCTGTTTCTACAATGCAAGTGGGTGTTGATGCTTGATGCCCACCTCAAGTCACTGAGGGTTACAAAATGCCTATGTTGTAATTGTATCATTTCATTTTAACTTCCTCTCATTAACTACTTGGTTTCCCGGTGGTACATTTCATATGGACAGAAGCAACATAAGCGATAGAAGGAGGAATAATGACCAGCTCCACCATGACTAGTCATTATTTGAAGGGAACATCTGCTGCCAAGGAGAAATGCATGGGTTATACTAGCCTTGCCAGGTCTTCCTTCCAAACTTGGAAATTTCTCAAGAATTTTCTTTTGCTATTTAAAGTCTGTGGCTTTTCAATACTAAGACTGTTAGGTTTTCTTCTTAGAATATAATACACATGCACACACACATTTAGAAAAGTCTTCAAGGTGATCTCTTGTTGAATTGGTATATTTGAGGGGAAAAAAAGCATTAAAAAGGTGTAATTCAGGACCTTTCTCCACTTTGAGGGGTTGGGGGAGAGGACGTTCTATATCTCAGTTAAGTATCAAACATTTCATATTACTAGTAGCAAAAACTGACACTCAAGTATAACCATCATTTATATATTTTATACTTACCATCGCTTAAAAACTTGGTAAAAATACTCAGCAATCCACACATGCTTTGCCATATAGGAGAACTCGTCAAATGAATTCTCTGGAAACCTTGAACTTTCTGTACTAACATCATTGAAACTCTAATGCCCACCAACAAGTCATTCATCAACTGCGTTTGAACAATATGATTTCCAGCCAGTTTCCTATAACAAAGAAAAGCCCTTATTATAAAAAAGTCAAATTAAAATGTCACCTTTTCTACCTCCCTCCAAAATAAACACACTCCTCAAAGGGCCAAAATCAACTTTAGATTGCAATCCATGTTTACATCTCTTTTTTCCATCCTCTTAAACATTCTAATTATGTAAGACGTTTACTGCAAACTTTCAATACTCTTAACTTACCTCAAAAATTTCCCTTTTTCTCAGCTAATGACTAACTTCACGTCTTCTTTTTAGAGTGAAAATAACAAATCAAGAATAAATGACACAATTGGAGTTCCCGTTTGTGGCTCAGCGGAAACAAATCTGACTAGTATCCGTGAGGACGCAGGTTCAATCCCTGGCCTCGCTCAGTGGGTTAGGGACCCAGCATTGCCATGAGCTGTGGTGTAGGTCACAGATGCAGCTTGGATCTGGCATTGCTGTGGCTGTGGCCAGCAGCTACAGCTCCGATTAGACCTCTAGCCTGGGAACCTCCATATGCCATGAGTGTGGCCCTAAAAAGACAAAAAAAAAAAAAAAAAAAAAAAGGAATAAGTCACACAATTGATAAATTTGCATGCTCCCTAACCTTGTAACTTCCTTCACCTGCCTTCCAAGATGCTGGTGCACTTAGATTTTCTCCTACTTCAGTGCTGCTGCTCCTCCTCAGGCACTTCGGCTGGTTCATCCTCTTCTCCCTGACATCTTGATACTGGAGCTCATCACAACTTGGTCCTTAGTTCTTTTCTGTCCATCTAATTCATTCCCTTGATGCTGAGCTCACCTAGCTTTCAATTATAATTTATATGCTAACAATTCCCCAATTTGTATCTCCAGCCCAGACCTCTCTTTCTAATTTCAGACTTATCTGAACAGGCAACTTCCTACTCAATATCTTCACCTGGACGTCTAACAGACATCTCAAATGATGTGAACTTACCTGCAACTCCACATGTGCTCCACCGGCTAGGATCTCTATCCTACAAAAACTCTGCAGTCATCCTTGACTCCTTTCCCCACACTCCCATCCCATCTGTAAGAAAATCCTGTTGGTTCCATCTTCAAAGTATATCTAGTATCAGAGCATCTCCACTGTTCCTCCTGGCCTTAGTCCCTTTCATCTCTTTGTTGCATTACTGTTACTATAATAGGCTGGTGACTGGTCTCCCAGCTCCCATCCTTGCTCCTCTCAGTTATCATCAACACAGCCGAACACAAGAGCAATGATGATATTAAAATAAAAGTCAGGGAAAACAGTTTGGGAGGTTCCTCAAAAAGTTAAACATAGGGAGTTCCCATCATGGCTCAGTGGAAATGAATCTGACTAGCATCCACGAGGACACAGGTTCGATCCCTGGCCTCGCTCAATGGGTTAAGGTTCTGGCATTGCCATGAGCTATGGTGTAGGTCACAGGTAAGGCTCAGATCCCCCGTTGCAGTGGCTGTGGTGTAGGCCAGCAGCTACAGCTCTGATTCGACCCCTAGCCTGTGAACCTCCATGTGCCATGGGTGTGGCCCCAAAAAGACAAATAACAATAATAATAATAATAATAATAATAATATGGCACAAATGAACCTATCTACAAAAGAGAAACAGACTCACAGACACAGGAACAGACTTGTGGTTGCCAAGGGGGAAGGGGGAAGGAGTAGGATGGACTGGGAGTTTGGGGTTAGTAGATGCAAATAATTACATTTAGAATGGATAAACAATAAGGTCCCACTGTATAGCAATAGGTAACCATATCCAATCTCTTGGGAAAGACCATGATGGAAGATATCATAAGGAAAAAAATGTGTATATATATATGTATGACTGGGTCACCTTGCTGTACAGTAAAAATTGGCACAACAATGTAAATCAACTATACTTCGATTAAAAAAAATTTTTTAAGTAAATAAATAAATGACAGAGGGAGAAGAGCCTAGAAGGAGAAAGAAAAGGAACTCCTGGTAAGGCAAAAAGAGAACGAGGGTTAAAGACAGCACACAGATATTACCTCAAGTCTCTCACAGATCCTCCCTAAACCATTAGCCAAGGGATTTAAAACATAAAAAGACATAAATACACAAGGGCAACACACAGACAAGACAATACCAAAATTTTAGCAGCAGACAAACAAGTGATAACTGACT
Organism: Sus scrofa; assembly: GCF_054392235.1. Classification (NCBI taxonomy): domain Eukaryota; kingdom Metazoa; phylum Chordata; class Mammalia; order Artiodactyla; family Suidae; genus Sus; species Sus scrofa. The sequence continues at coordinate 109,076,944 of NC_139385.1, read as the reverse complement.
TAGCAGAATCAAGAAAGGTGAATACTAAGCCTGAAAAAAAGCCCAGAGCAAACTGATTTGCAGCCCCCAAAGGCTAGGAAATTGTTGGCAAAGGGTGCTCCTTGCTGTGCAGGTAAATGCAGGGATTAAAACAAGAAGAATGGGAGTTCCCTTCGTGGCGCAGTGGAAACAAATCTGGCCAGGAACCATGAGGTTGCAGGCTCGATCCCTAGCCTCACTCGGAGGGTTAAGGATCCAGCGTTGCCGTGAGCTGTGGTGTAGGTCGCAGATGCAGCTCGGATCCCGTGTTGCTGTGGCTGTGGTGTAGGCCGGCAGCTACAGCTCCAATTCGACCCCTAGCCTGAGAACCTCCATATGCCACGGGAGCAGCCCAAGAAATAGCAAAAAGACAAAAAAAAAAAGTAACACAGGAAGTGTCTGGACATGAAGACAAAACACACAGATAAGGCAAAGTTACCATACTGCAAACAGGAAGATTAAGATAATATATGTACAATAAATGCTAAATGCCAAGGTCTCAGCTTTCTTCCCTCACTCAGTAACCAGAACATTAAACTAGTGGTTGGAAAGATTCTTATATGGCAAATCCATACCGACGCAAAAACACCTAAATATATTGACGTCAAGGATCCCCCAAAGAAAGAGCCCACCTAGGCTAGTATAGCATAAAGCCTGCACTCAACCCCATCTATACAGAGAGAAATTCAAATTAACTCTAGTTCCCCATTCTTAAATGAGTGCTCAGCCAAGGATCACCAGACTTCAAAAAGCTTCTAGCAACAAATAGAGTCACCAAAAGCAACAAGCTGGGGGTGGGGGGAAGCAGCTTGGAAGAAATAGAGACTCCATGTAAAAAAAGAAAACTTAGGAGTTCCCGTCGTGGCGCAGTGGTTAACGAATCCGACTAGGAACCATGAGGTCGCGGGTTTGGTCCCTGCCCTTGCTCAGTGGGTTAAGGATCTGGCGTTGCCGTGAGCTGTGGTGTAGGTTGCAGACGTGGCTCGGATCCTGCGTTGCTGTGGCTCTGGCGTAGGCCGGTGGCTACAGCTCCGATTCAACCCCTAGCCTGGGAACCTCCATATGCTGCGGAAGCGGCCCAAGAGATAGCAACAACAAAAGACAAAAACACACCAAAAAAAAAAAAAAAAAAAGAAAAAGAAAACTTAAAAAAAAAAAACCTATTATTAATATCCTCAGAGAGATAATAGAGTTTACTGCATCCATGAAATAAGAACAGGATGCTACAAAAAAGGAACCCTCAGGTACAAGAAAGAGCTCTTCCCTTTCTCATTTATTTTTGTAATAATTTATTTGATTTTTTTTAAATTAAACATCAAGCCTTAAAAAATAAACGTAAATAGCAGGTCTAATATTAATGGAGGGAGATGGAAAAGAGCACATTCTAGAACTTTTTATTTTTTTTATGTTTTAATTTTTTTTTGCTTTTAGGGTCATACCCATGGCATATGGAAGTTTCCAGACTAGGGGTCAAATTGGAGCTACAGCTGCCAGCCTACACCACAGCCACAGCAACTAGGGATCTGAGCCGCTTCTATGACCTACACCACAGTTCAGCACAATGCCGGATCCCCAACCCACTGAGTGAGGCCAGGGATTGAACCCGCATCCTTGTGGATACTGGTCGGATTCATTTCTGCTGCACCACGACAGGAACTCTCTAGAACCTTTTAAAATTTTCTTTTGTACAAAGACAATGTACAACTGTAAGTATGCACATACACATGCACAAGCATGGAAACATGAAACACTTACCTATTTTCTTCTGAGATTTCAATTAAACTCTTCTGCAGGAAATGAAGCACTGAAACAAAAAGAATATTACGAAAAATCAGAATTTGAAGCTGTGAACTTTAAATTTAGCACAAGAAAATATTTTAAATCGCTGCTACTTAAAATCGTATCAGAGTATAGAAGCAGAAATTTAAAGGAAGGCACATGATGTACCTTAATCATCTGCGGTACTTTACCCATTGCCAAGAAACTTAAAAGAACCAGTTCCAAAATGAGTTACACAAGCAGTCACCTCTCAGAATAAAATAAAATCACAGAGGACTTACCATTTTCAAGAATATTATTAACGCTTGTTATACCTGTAGGAGAAAGAAATGAACACCGGTAAGAAGTTTCAGGATCAAAATTAACATCATTTAAAATAACAATGTAACAACAGGTGTTAGCCATAAAAAGTATTAGAAAAGAGCTGGCTTACCTAAGTCAAAGTTCTCCAAACAGGAAGATATATTATCAATAACTTTCCTGTAAGAGTATAGATCAGTAGTATTCAATTCTTCCTGAAGACGAGAAGTAAAACTTTGTGTAGCCTCAGTTAGAAAAAATTCAGGTAGTCCATTTAGGGAGCTAGAAAAAGAAGCAAACATTAAAATTCTGACAACTTTACAGTACATACAGGGACATGGAGGAAAAGGGGGGAATATTATAAATGAAGAAATATTGAACTATACCTTCAAAATATAGTCAGAAAATTATAACTTCGCAGCATCATCATTGAAACGCCCTGGTCTATCCTCTCTCAACTGGTCTCCTTGCTTCCCTCCCGTTTTGCAGATTACCCACCACAGAGCAGCCGGAGTGGTATTCCTAAAGAGTCATATTATTCCTCTGCCTAAAACCCTCCTACAAAGTCCCCCTCAACCAAAGTAGTAGCCAAAGTGCTGACAATGACTTACGAGACCTTACACAATCTGGCCCCACCATTATCCCTCTGGCTCATCCCTCTTGTTCACTTAGCTCTAGCCACAGGGCTTTCCTCTGCTCCAACAACGTGCCAACATCTTTGTACTTATGGCCTCCACCTGGAACTCTCTTCCCTCAAATACACCCACAATCATTTCCTCACCCCCTTCAGGTCCCTCAAATACACCCACAATCATTTCCTCACCCCCTTCAGGTCAATCTCATCACCCCATCAATGACACTAAGCAAAGATGTCTGAAGTGACTACTATAGTTTAAACTATAACCCTCACCCCAACCTCAGTGCTCCCTTCCCACTCCTCTGCTTTGTTCTTTTCCACGGCACTCACGCCCTCTAATTCCTATATATTTTGCTTGTTTGATTTATCTTCTATCTTTCTTTTAGAAGTAACTTCCATCCTGGACTGTCGTATTCACTGAATCTTCAATGCCTAGAAGAATACCTGACACATTATAGATAATAAAAGTTTACTAAATGGACAGAATTAAATGTAATGCCAATTTTACCTCAGTTAACCTAAATCAAAACCAGTGGGCATTTTTTAAAAATGTGACTTAACAGGTCTAAAGCTTTTCTGGAAGAGGGAAAAAAAAAAAAAAAAAACCTTAAAAATAGGAATAGTCTGAAAAACAAGAGTCACTGGAGGGAAGACTGGTTCTAGTATATAATTAAATCATATTATCACACTATAATAGACCCAAGTCTAAAATCAAATCTAATACCTCTTTCAGGGCACAAGGGGTTAAAAACCCTGTGTTGCATTGGCTTGGGTCACTCTTGTGGTGTGGGTTCAATCTCTGGCCAAGGAACTTCCTCATGCCATGGGCATGGCCAAAAATAAAATAAAACCTATGTTTATATAAGAACATAGAACATAATTAGATGGCATTTCAACTATGTGGGAAAAAATGGACTATTCAACAGCTTGAGGGTAAGTGGCTCCCCAAACAGAAGAGAAAACTGAGTTGGATCTCTACCTCACACTACACTCAAAACTTAATTCCAGATAAGATTTAAAAGTTAACAAATGGAAAAAGTATTTAAAAAAAGACAAGCAATTTTCTATAATTTTGTATCAGGGAAAGCATATTTAAGCTGAAACACAGAAATCTATATAAAGGAAAATATTAGGCTTGATTACCAAAAAAAGATTTAAAAAAAATTTTATAAAGCAAACACCATGAAGAAATTTAAAGACAAATAACAAAATTAAGGAATATATTTGGCACATAATCTGTATAGAGCGCTTATAAATAAAGACATTTTATAGTTGGCTGCCTTCCTGCAGGTATTCCCCATACCATTTTTTGCTGGCAAAGCCCACCTCCTCCTAAAGAGGCTAAAGGTATAAGACCGTACGTTGCTGCGGCTACAGCTCCGATTAGACCCCTAGCCTGGGAACCTCCATATGCTGTGGGAGCGGCCCAAGAAAATGGCACAAATAAATAAATAAATAAATAAAGTAGCATGGTCTTGCCAATGGCTGGGGGAGGAAGAAATAGGGAGCTGTTGTTTAATGTGCTTAGAGTTTTAGTTTTGTAAGATGAAGAAGTTCTAGAGATCTACAGCATAACAATGTAAATACACTTAACACTACTGAACTGTACACTCCAAAATGGATTAGATGGTAAATTTTGTATTATGTGGTTTTTTTTTTTTAACCAAATTTTTAAAAAAAGCTCTATACTGACATGAAAATATGTCTATGATACCCTTTAGTGAAAAACAACCTACAGAGAAATATATGGAATATAACTTCATTTGTGTAAAAAAATAAAATTAAAATATAACACACACACTAAACGCAAAGAAACTAGAAAAAGACACCAAAATGTTAAGTGACAACATTTACTAAGAAAACATAGGCTAGGAGGTTTCATTGCAGCTCGGTGGGTTAAGGACTCAACAGTGTCTCTCTGAGGATGCAGGTTCCATCCCTGGCCTCACTTAGTGGGTTAGGGATCTGGCACCGCCACAAGCTGTGACACAAGTTGTAGATGGGCTTGGATCAAGTATTGCTGTGGCTGTGGCGCCAAGGCGGCAGCTCTGATTGGACCCCGGGCCTGGGAATTTCCATATGCCACAGGTACAGTGGTAAAAAGGAAAAAAAGAAAGAAAAAATAGGCCAGAAATAGTGAAATGGAAGGGTCACTTTTTTGTTTTATATACGTCTTTATTGCTTGAAGTTTTTACTCTAAGCATATATTCCTATATTACCTGTGTAATTAAAAATATGTTTAAACTAAGAACAGATTGGACGAACAGAGGAAAAAAACAGCAGGAAGACAGATTTACACTTAACAAATAATTACATGCATGTAAATGGACTAAGCCAGGAGCCTGCAAACTATGGCCCACAGCCTACATTTTTAAGGCCTGTGACCTAGGAAGCCTTTTTACACTTTTTAAGAATTACAAGAAAGTAATAGGTAAATAAACAAAACAAAGACAAAACTGTATGAATGAAATCATTAACTGATATATTTTAGTTCGGTTTTACATACCATAGACAAAATCTAAATATTAGTTTCTTTTGATCAAACTGAACCTATAACACCTAACTTCTTTTTTTCCTTACCTTGCCAAGACTTTCTTCAAGGGATTCTTTAGATTCAAAGAAAGATAAATGCCTGCTAAAATATCCAAACAGCTTTGAATGGTGGGATCACACATGCCATTTGTATTCGCCTTCTCCAGTAAGGGTACAATCTATAATCCAAAAAAATCAAAGACATAGTAATTTTTTTCTATCAAGCACAGCAAAGTAACATGGATTCAAATACACTTTTAAGTCTCAATTATAATATGAAATATTTTCCACACTACACTGTTAAGAGAAACACTTATTTCAGTACTTACTAACCTTTTTTTAAACCATGCCCCCAACCATCACTTTATGCTCCAGACCCACCTTCTTTGAGAATTACAGACTTGTTAATGGCTTACAGGCATTCTGGAGCACTAGTGAAAACCAACAATACATTCAATTGCTTTCCCAAAAAAATATGCAAGTTCAAGTGATAAATCTAAATATTTAAATACTGCTAAGGACAGTCTTTACATTTGAAGTTAACTTTTTAATGTTCCTGCTCAAAAGTTTTGAAGATTCAGATTAATAGAAATAATTTTTTTTAATTTATCTCCACAGAAGACATATGCACAATTATCTCATTATCTTATTTATTTACAGCACCAATGCTGGTGGAAGCCTGAAAATGGTTTCCATTGTTTTGTGAATAAAAAGATATCAAACAGTGAACAGAAAAGGACAAAGCAAAACCCTATTCTTTAATGATAAGATATTAAATAATTGGGAGCCAAAAATTATCACCTAATTTTAAAAGTCCATAATAGCATAATCTTCAAGACACATCCATGAATATCAAATCAGCTTACCTGTTTAACATAATGTATCTGCGACACTCCATCAGTGAGTTTTACACAACGTAACAGCAAAGAAGCTAGAGTTTTCCCTTCCACATCAGCCAAAGCTACATAACATACACACAAAAAAGTCCTTCAGTGATCTAACAATATGTGGATATGAGTTTGTCTTTCTATGAAATTTAAACATTTATAAATGGGAAACACAAAAAACCTAACAGAACTTAGTCTGAGGACAGAAGTTTAAGAAAAACACTTTAAATCCAAAACTGAATGTAAAGAACAGAATAATTAAAAAGCAAGAGTTTGCTTACAGAGTCCCAAAGATAGAAATAGAGATCAACAAATGAAGTCAGAAATCACTTACATCTTGGAATTCCCTTCATGGCTCAGTGGTTAACAAACCCGACTAGGAACCATGAGGACGCAGGCTCGATCCCTGGCCTCGCTCAGTGGGTTAAGGATCCAGCGTTGCTGTGAACTGTGGTGTAGGTCACAGACATGGCTTGGATCCTGCGTTGCTGTGGCTGTGGCAGAGGCTGGCACCTGTAGCTCTGATTCAACCCCTAGCCTGGGAATTTCCACATGCTGCAGGTGCAGCCCTAAAAAAATAAAGAAAAAAAAAGAAATCACTTACATCTCAGAGTTTCAAGGTCCCGATGACAAATGGTCAATGAAATAACTTGCGTTTCTTTCTTCTTCTTTACACCCATTTTAAATAGAATTAGCAGTAGTCACTACAAGAAAGAAGAGTTTTAAGACATTGTTTAATGCACTATTGACCTCAGTACTACTGACATTACTGACATTTTAGGCTAGATAATTCTTTGTTGTAGGGTATTATCCTGGACACTATAGAATTATTTAACACATCCTTTGCCTCTACCTACCAGATGCCAGTAGCATCCTCCTTCCTCTAAGGTGTGACAAACAAAAAATATCTCTAGACATTGCCAAATGTTCCCTGAGGAGCAATGCTACCACAGGATGAGAAGTACCGGAGTTAGGGATTCTACTTTGAAAAATTTTTCTTTAAGCTCAAAAAGATTTTATTACTGCCTAAAGTTATTTTACCTACTATTACTCAGCCTCTACATTTTAAAATACAGCAAACCTTCATTTTAGTAATAACAAAAAAAAATGAGCACAGTTTTTCAAAAATAAACTAGGCCAACCTAACCTCAGTGACTTCTTTGACTGACAGATCAGGAGGTATCCTAACATGCTATATCTTGATTTCTGCCAAGTATATGATATAGGAAACATTCACGTACCAGCCCTGTGAGTTTGCTTTTGATCAACAGAGTTTGTTTCAATTAACAAAGTTCATAATGGGCTGAACAAATGCCTCCAAATACACAAATAGTACCACGTGGTCTGGAGACAAGTCGCAAGGGAAAGACCAGAGGGCTCTTAGCCTAGTGCAGTTAGTATTTTTAGCAGAGCTTATAATGTAGACATGAGAGGTTATAACACAATGAATTTATTAAAAAAAACATACAGCTGGAAGCACATGTTAGATGATGGAATCAGGATTAAAAAACCACCCAGTAAACTGGAATAAACTTACAAAGATGAAAGAGAAATAAATGTAAAATGCTGCATTTGAATTATAAAAGTATAACCTAGAAATACTGGATGAGGAGGCAGGGGGAGGAAAAGATGTGATGAAACAGCTCAATATGTGCTTTGAATATTAGGTAAGGCAACAGCACAACATGACTGTTAAAAACGACATCAGAAGTCAGCTAGAACAAGGAATGCCTGATCCCTTGGTCATCTTCACTGGTCAAGTAACATGTGAAGCATTAGAAGCTATGCTGATGGCCATATCTTAAGAAGCCATAACAAATGATGGAGCTTCCAAGAAACAACCAGAATTCTGAAGGGCCTCCAGAGCACCTCCCTTTAGAGAACAGCTCAGTTAACCAGAGGTGTTTGGCCTGGAGAAAAGAGGACAGGACAAATGCCTTAAAAGAGCTGCTGTTGCTGGAGGAGTGCCCTAGAGAAAGAGGAACAGCTGTCTTTTGTCTTAGATGGCTGTAGAATTGTGTAGATGTCTTCAGGATTTGGAAAAGTCTGTCCAAGCTTCAGGGAGGCAGATTCCAGCTCAGTACAAAGGAAGGATTCTATGGTCCAACTACAGAATGGGCTGCCTTTCAAGAGAGAATTTCTCCAAACGGGGAATATCCAAACAGAAATCGAATGAAGCCTTTTCACCTAGACTCCTGCGATAACCTCCCAACTGGTCTCCAAACTTCTATCCTGCTTCCGAAGAGCCCATTCTTTCCACAGTCCTCAAAGCAATTTTTTTTTCAAATCTAATTACCCTCTTGTTTAAAACTTTCCAAGGGCTCCCATTTACACTTAGCACAAAATCCAAATTTGAGACTTTGACCTTCAAGGTCCTAAATAATCTGGCCCTGCCTTCCTCTGAAGTTTCATGTCAATTCAATCTTCTCTCCCCAACTGAAGGGACCTGGCACTTCCTGATACCTCTGCCTGTTATGCCTCTGCAAGGCTGACTCTTCATCATTCAGGTCTCTCCTCAAATATTACCTCCTCCGAGAAGCCTTCCATGACCAGTCTATCCTAAAATGACACCACTCCTACTCATACAGACCATTTCTAACTCTATTTTCCTCACAGCACTTTCTACTACCTGAAGTTACAATAACTTCTTTATTTGTATATTATCTGTCTCTCACAGTAACAAACTCCATGAAGACAGCAACTTCAATCTGTTTTGTCCATGTTTTAATTCTCAATTACCAAAACACTACCTGGCACATACTAGGTGCTTAATACATTTTTGCTTTTTTTTTTTTTTCTTTGGCTTTTCTTAGGGCCGCACCCACGGCATACGGAGGTTCCCAGGCTAGGGGTCCAGTCGGAGCTGTTGCTGCCGGCCTATGCCACAGCCACAGCAACGCCAGATCTGAGCCATGTCTGCGACCCGCACCACAGCCCACGGCAACTCGGGATCCTTAACCCACTGAGCGAGGCGAGGGATGGAACCTGCAACCTCATGGCTCCTAGTCAGACTCGCCTCCACTGCGCCACGACGGGAACTCTGATTAATATACACTTTATGAATAAACACGAGTTAATTGACAAACATTTGTCAATGATGTTCTAAAAGAAATGTATGCCCTTAATAGCAGAAAAGTGGACTACCTGTCATCTTAAAGTAAATTCTATATCCAAGTGACAAGTTAGCCCTGACACTGAAGAACCTATAGTCCCTTTACAGAGTAAAAAATCGATACAGCAATGAAGTGTGAAAACTCACTTAACAGAAAATGATAATAATAGACATAGCTAGAAAGGCACTGGCAAAGTTAGAATTTGAAAAGTGACAAGATTAGGTCAAGGCGAATATCACTGGGATCACTTCCTAGGTAAGTCACCAATATACAAAGTTTAGAAGAAATAAAGATGGAAACCTGGAGAAACTTCACTGGTAAATGGTGAGCAAATTTGCAGTATGATTTAAACTTGGAGCCCTCAAGACTGCACAAGAAGAAGTTTGATGCTTATGCGTGCTCAACGAATGCCAAAACGTTTGTCCTCCCAATAGCTGAAAATCTGGTGCCCACCCTAAGGCATTGCTTAGGAGGCCAGAAGATGTTCTGCAAATTATACTCCTTCTGGGTCCCAATAGCTACTTCCCTTCTGATTGCTGTTTCATTCCCATCTACATCTTTCCCGCTGACTCCGACAAACATTCCCTGGGCAACTTCCCAACCACGAGGAGTCCGGAGAATGACAGGTGGAAAAAAAAAGGCGGCGGGGGGGAGTAAACTGCTATCTCCATGGAGACCGAAACGACCGGAAATCAGTTTCACTGCCGCCAAATCTCGCGTAACTACAGGACGGGAATTGGTGTGAATCGCGTGGTGGCCTAGGCAGAGCAACCGAGCCGAGCCGTAGAGTCGCGCGCTACTGCGAGTCTGGCCGACAGACGGCTGGGAGCCAAACCTCGTGCCCGTGAGCGTCTGGGAAGAGTCGTGGTCAGGATGAGTCCCGGAAGCTCGTCTACTTCTACGGTGTCTCCGTGGATCACAGCGTGGTCTGTAGTCGGCTACAGGGTAGGGGCGATGGGAGGGGAGCAAGAGAACCTGGAAACGGAATCATCGCGAGAATTGAGTTAATATGTTCCTCCAATCAGCAGTACGGGGAGGGGGTGATGTCATCTGGGAGCCGATGGTGATGAGTTTGGTCAGACTCTGCTTTGAATCGTACGATCGGTACCTCACCTCCCGCGCGGGGACGAGCCCTACCGGCCTCCTTGCCCATGGGGCGGCTGAGACTGTGCCCTCCACGCCCTTCAGTGCCTGGGAAACAGTGCTTGAACTCGGACGTTCTCCTCTTCTCCTACGCAGCTTCCTTAGCGCAGAGAAGGGGCGAAAACTGCTTCTGGGCTGCTGGAACCAGAAGCGTAACGACTTTAGAACTTGTGAGATGGGGTAGGAAATGGGGCAGACAGCCATCCGAAGCCACAGTGAGAATTTTGACCTGGATGGGAAGTACTGAAGTGAACTAACGTATGCCACGGTGCATGTCTTTATTCAGCGACCAGTCAATGAATGCTGTTGTCGGAGCATTACCAGGCGCTATCCTTGAAAGTTTTCCTATTTAGGATACGTATTTTACGCTGATAATCAAATTATGGGTGGTTCGACCCTTTAAAAAGACGTAAAATAAGTGGGTGCCAGCCTCTACGCTAGCAGCTGGGACAGAGGTAGGATCAGAAAAAAAGATAGGGAGACTCTGTTCAAGTTCAATTTATTTGGGAAATACTAAGAAACATTCCAGTTCTCCTAAACCTTTAGTCAGATTGGTAATTTTAAGTTTTTAATCATTACTTTTCTCAATTTTATCTCATTTTCGTTCTTTTATCTTTATATATAGCTTTATTACATGTATTGCTAAACATATCTTAGTTTGATTTTGAGCTTTATTTATAGAATCATTTGTTTGATTTCTCTAGGGTTTTGCTTCTTTTGGCATTGCTTTTGACATCCATGGAAAAGCAGGTCCAGGTAGTTCTTTCACTCACTGTTGTATAGTATTCCCTTGTTTAATGGATCACATTTATTCATTCTACTCCTCTGGAGCTTTGAATTGTTTCCAGCTTTGGTTCTGCCAGTCCTGCTGTGAACTCTCTTGTACATATCAGCTGATGAGTACGTGTAGAATTTTATCTACAGCAATTTTTTTCAAATATTTAATAGTAAGAAATTGATTGTACCTTTAGCCACACATATATATCTGAAACAAAAATGTCTTGAAATATTCGTTATTTTTTACAGGAGTTAAGCACTCTGATTTTTTTCTTTATTCTTTTTTGAAGTTGTGATAGAGATATAAGAGCCATTGTTTAAAAAAAAAAAAAAAAAAAAAGAAGAAGAAGAAAAAACAACAGGTCCAAGGTGGAGCACTAGACCCCAGGACAGCACACCAAGACTTATTCGCAGTTTCACCCTCTCTCAAGAACAGAATTCCCGGAATTTCTCGATCTGCACGAGCGAGGTAACCTTACCTGAAACAATCCTTTCTTTTTCTTTACTCATATAAACTCCTTTCTCCGCCCTCATTTCTATGAAACCTTTCCATTTTGTACCACTGAACGGGTGCCTTTCTAATTCCGGGATGGGATGCGGCCTGATTCATGAAACATTGAATAAAGCGAACTTCAAGTTAACTTGGTGGAATTTTGTTTTTTAACACCATTTTTAAGTGTTTAACTTGACTTAATATATGTTTCACTGAAATAACTCCCCAACAATCAATGGATTCCAACCCATTTTTAGATTTTGGCCAGACCATTTTCAAGTAAGGGGCCAACATTGTGGCTCTTCACCCCACACAATAAGAGTATGAGCTAGGAGGCAGATGAACACAGTAAACATGTATGTGAAAAGGCAGTCCGTGCCATGGTAAAAATAGCAGGACTCAAAGATAAGAATGTGTGGGTAGAGATTTGTTGCCATTTTAAATAGGGTGGTCAGAGTAGAGATTTGCAAGAGCTGTGGCCATCTTGAGGAAAAACATTCCATGTGGAGGGAACAGCCAGAGCAGAGGTGTTAGGGCAGGAACCTGGTGTTGAAGAACAGCAAGGAAGCCCGTGTGGCTGGAGCCACGTGAGCAGATTTGTAAGTTAAAGGGAATGAGATGAGGAAGTTTCATTTATGTGAAGCCTTACAAAGACTTTTACTCTAAGTAAAATGGGGAGTCATTTTGAGCAAGAAAGTGATAGGATTAATTTATATTTCATAAGAGTCACTGGAACTTCTTTGTTGAGATTAGACTAGTGAAAGCCACAAGACCAGTGAGTGAGGAGGCTATTGCTATAAGCTAAGCAGCCAGGATGTGGTGGCTCAGACCAGGATGGGTAGCAGTGGAAAGTCTGAAGAGTGGACAGATTCTGGATGTGACTTGGAAGTAAACCAACAGGATTTTCCGAAGGATAGGATATGGAGTCTGAGGAAGAGAAGAGTCAAAGATGATTCCAGGAGTTCTCGTCATGGCTTAGCGGAAATGAATACAACTAGGAACCATGAGGTTACAGGTTCAATCCCCGGCCTTGCTCAGTGGGTTAAGGATCCAGCATTGCCTCGAGCTGTGGTATAGATTGCAGACGTGGTTTGGATCTGGCATTGCTGTGGCTCCGGCGTAGGCCGGCAGCTACAGCTACAATTAGACCCCTAGCCTGGGAACCTCTATATGCTGCAAATGTGGCCCTAAAAAGACAAAAAAAAAAAAAATTCCAGAATTGCTGGCCTGAGCAACTAGAAGGATAAAGTTGGCATTCATAGAATGATTGGGGCAAAAATTTGCTTGGAGTGTATTTGAATGGGTTTGAAAGAGACTGAGAGGAAAGGAATTGACAATGACAAGATCAAGCAGAGACAACTGTAGTACTTTCAGTAGACAGGGGCAAATAAATGGAGAGCTAACTCCCAGGGGAAATAGAGACAAGAGAAAGTTAAGGTTTTAAACTAAAATAGTAACATATTTGGAAAAGAGCATTTTGTTTTTATAGTCACCTGGTACTACCAACTTAAGACCATTTTAAATTCTCTGCTTGAGGTTTTTCAGAATGCAGCATGAATTGGGGCCATGAATCTTTTTGTTAGTAGCTAAATATTTGTAAAAGTGTATTCCAAAGGAATTTTTAAAGAACCAGTAATCCTTAATACATAAAAGTATAAAAGAAAACACTTAAATGACATCTTTTTTTTTTTTGGTCTTTTTAGTCCTACACCCACAGCATATGGAGGTTACCAGGCTAGGGGTCGAATAGGAGCTGTAGCTGCCAGCCTACGCCACGGCCACAGCAACGTGGGATCCAAGCCACATCTTCAACCTGCACCACAGCTCTTGGCAACTCCAGATCCTTAACCCACTGAGCAAGGCCAGGGATCGAACCCGCAACCTCATGGTTACTAGTCGGATTTGTTAACCACTGAGCCATGACAAGAACTCCCTTAAATGACATCTTATTGTAAAAGTGGCCTACATAAAATATAAAAAGTAATCACTATATCCATATGTTATTCAGAGTAATTTAAATGTGTGTCTGTTAAAGCAGTATTTTCCCCTCAATTAGAGAAGGTAATATTTCTTATAGTTATTTAGTGACACATTTTTAATTCTTTTACATTCAAAAGGGCATTTGAATAATTAAAATTTGATCTTTTAAAGCCACAAAAAGGGATTTAATGGCCTACTCATGTAATATTTGTTCATAAACCTTACACCAATCAAAGCTATCTCCTATAGGTATGGTTGTCCATAACTGAAAAGCATAATGAAGTCTGTCGGTCTCATAGTCACCCTTACGTCCTGAAAAAGCACACTTTATGGTAATCTGCCAGCAGCATGTTATGATTTACATAATTAAGGAATCCCTCATAATAAGCCCTGTTTAAATAGTTTGGTGTCTAAAATGAAATCCAAAAGCATATACTAGAGCTCTGAATATGAACATTTTATTGTTTGGGAGTATAAGATGGTATTTTATTCTTTGTTGATATAAAATGTCATTAGTATAAGTCTGTACCTAAGTCATTGAAAGAAAGCATAATACTTCTATTATTTATCTATTGATGCATGATAAATGATTCCAAAATTTAATGGCTAAGACACTATAAATGTTTATTATCTCACAGTTTCTGTAGGTCAGAAATTTAACAGCCACTTGGCTCTGTGCATCTGGCCAGAGATCTCCTGAGGTTGCAGTCATCAAAGGCTTAGCTAGGGCTGGAGGATCTGTTTCCAAGATCCTTAGTTTGAAATTCTAAGATGAACTCAGCGGTGCTTGAAGTTGACAGAAGGCTTCAGTTCCCCATGTGAGCCTCTCCGCCGGGCTGAGTGAGCATTCTCCCAACATGGCCAGCCTTCCCCAGAAAGATCAAGGTAGAAGCTTCAATGGCTTTTATGGCCTAGCCACAGAAGTGAGATGCCATCTCAGCAATAACCTGTTGATTACAAAGGGCAGTCCTATTCATTGTGAGAAGGGACCACACCATCCCATAGGTGCAAGGAGGCCAGTATAATTGGGGGGCTACTTTGGAAGCTATCTACCACAGTCCTATAACATATCTGCAGATTTCTCTTGTTACTTAAAATGTACTGACTAACGGATCACAACTAAGGAATGATTTATTTAAGAGTTACTTGACTATAATTTCCACAGTACAGTTTAAGGAAACACTAATGCTCATGTGTTTTTACAAACTTATATTTGCCTTGAATGACATACATTTTCATAGAAGACAGCCACAGAATTTAAACATAAAACTAGGTCTTCCAGATGCACAGGGCTCCTCAGGACCTGAGACTGGGTTCCTCCCTGGCTTCCCAGGATGTTGGAAGCCTTTGTACCACACTGGCTGAAAGGCAAGGCAGAAATCAATCAAAATGATCCAGTGGGTCCTAGAGAAGAATGACCAGCTGATCTGCTGTATCCCTGGTGAATGAGTGTACCTAGTACCATCATATGTTAGGCTGAAATCTCGTTTATTTGGGACCATCATAGATGCCAGCCCAATAATCTTCAGGTTGTCTGTTGAGAGGAGTAATTGAATGTAATTCATTTCCTATGAAGTAGAGACAGGATCTTTACCATCTCAACTGCTTAAACGTGAATGAAACTTCTGTGACTCTTAATATTGTGAAGAAGGCTACTAAATTAACTCTATTCTCAATGCAAATATTTATTTTAATACTTAAGGACAGTCCTAAAAAAAAAGAAAAACATGAGGTTTATTATGAAGGAACATTTTAGATGTTCTGCAAACTTCTTTCTAATGAATTCTGATTTTATCGCTTCCCTACTTAAGAGCACATAATGGCTGTCTTCTATGTCTTCTCTTTTTCCTTCCCTTACCCTGGGCTCCAACTTGTGTGATCTTCTCAATATTCCCTGAAAACTGTTCTTCCATGCCCTGTGCTGTGCTCTCTGCTTGGAAGGTCTGTCTGCTTCCCACCCAAAAAACTTCCTCACACTTTTGAATAGCCACCTCACAGGTGACGTCACCTCCTCGATGAAACCTGATAGGAAATTCTTGTTTTTCTGCCAGTAGTTTGTTTTTTGTCTTTTTAGGGCCACACTCATGGCATACAGAGGTTCCCAGGCTAGGGCTCCCAGGCTAGGGCTCGAATAGAAGCTACAGCCTGCTAGCCTACACCACAGCTCATGGCAACGCCTGATCCTTAACCCACTGAGTGAGGCCAGGGATTGAACCTGTGTCCTCATGGATACTGGTCAGATTCATTTCCACTGAGCCACAAGGGGAACTCCTCTGCCAGTAGTTTTATGTCACTTTGTCTCAGGATTGTCAGCTTCTTAGGACATGCTAGTTATTTGTGTCCTTGTCAATCTTCTTGCTAATTTATGAACTTTTACAAGATGAGAACCATTTTTAGATCTCTAGTGACTGACAAGTGCCCAGTGTGTGTAACTCAGCAAATATTTGTTGGGTTAAGATAGTTCTTTGAAGTGTTGGTGTGCGGTGGTGCTTATTTTACCACTATGTGGCATCAAACTACAGAATTATTTCTGCCTTTCCATAAGGAATTCAACCAAGATGAATGTTCAGCAAATGTAGACAGTGGTTTTTCTGGGAGTGGAATTATAGGACAGGAGGCCCTCACTTTCTATGACTATTTGAATGATAGCATATTTTTTTTCATGTGGAATATAGAATTCATCTAGAAAAATACATAAAACAAGAAGTATTTACAAGTAGATGTTAGCTTATTAACTTCCTACCCAAAATTGTGTTAGAATAGCTTGTCAGGAGTTCCCTGGTGGCCTAGTGGTTAAGGATTTGGCATTGTTACTGCTGTGGCATGGGTTCAGTCCCTGGCCCAGAAATTTCCACATGTTGCAGGTACAGCCAAAAAAAAGAAAAGAAAAATTAATAATAAAAACAGAACAGCTTGTCAGCCTAGTTTAAATGATGTATTTATTATGACATATAATAAATATAAAAATTACTTTATGAAAATTGTTCAATATTAAGTTTTTAAAATTCATATCGCTGCTTATACTTTTTATATACAAAATCAAATATTTAGACTTTAAAAGAAAATTGTAATTTTAAAATTAAAGAAAAATATAAAATAATATCTGGAAATATTAGAACAGAAAATCACATATACATTATGTTTACAACTTGATAAAAATACAGAATAGAGTTAGAAAAGAATGTTTTGAAAAGCAGTTCATTAGGCTGGTAACATTATGAGTGAACTTTTTTCTTCTTAAACTTTAACACTAGTTTAATAAACTTTTTTTTTTTTGTCTTTTCCAGGCACCCGTGGCATATGGAGGTTCCCAGGCTAGGGGTCTAATCGGAGCTATAGCGGGATCCGAGCCGCCTCTGTCACCTACACCACAGCTCACAGCAACGCCAGGTCCCCAACCCACTGAGCGAGGTCAGGGATCGAACCCTCACTCTCATGGTTCCTAGTTAGATTCGTTAACCACTGAGCCACGACGGGAACTCCTAATAAACTATAAGACTTGTTTTTTTAAGTTGTAGAGTTGATAACTGGAATAGTCAAATTACTGAAAGCTTAATACTTTTTTACCAACTGAATTATATTACTGTCATTTTAAATAAAGGGCAGCTTGGGGGGGCACAGATGGAAAAACACAAAAAATTTTAAATACAAAGCATCATCTTTGATTAAAATGCTTTTGCAAAGATTTTTTTTTTTAATTCTTGCTGCAAAAAGCAGACTTATTTCCCCCACATTATTTAAGCATGCAAAAACATCCATTATTTGGGGGCCCACGTATGGACTATATCCGAGAAGGAAAAACAAAGATTTGCATTGCCCAGTGCATATGGCAATCCCAATTCTCAGCCCTCTCCAGAGAAGGGACTAGTAGATACCTAACTACCATTTCTTTGGGATATCTAAAGAAGAAATCTCCAGGACAGGAAGAAATGGAAAGTTTGATAAAAATTTTAGAGAGTGATTTCCCATTGTGGCTCAGTGGATTATGAACCTGACTAGCTAGTATCCATGAGGAACTGGGTTTGATCCCTGGCCCTGTTCAGTGGGTTAAGGATCCAGTGTTGCGATGAGTTGTGATATAGGTCACAGATGCGTCTCGGATCTGGTGTTGCTGTGACTGTGGTGTAGGCCAGTAGCTGCAGCTTGGATTCGACCCCTAGTCTGGGAACTTCATACGCCACAGGTGCAGCCCTAAAAAGACCAAAAAAAATTTTTTTAGAGAGTAGGACTCTTCTGAATCCTGCAAGTAGAGAAAACAAAGTTTGCAAAACAGTTTGAATCTCTTGGAAAAGACAAAGATTGTGTTGTGGGTTTTTTTTGGAGCTATGGTTCTATAGTTGGTTTATAGTATTGCGTTAGTTTCAGATGTACGCAAAGTGATAGATTCAATTATACATGTTTACTTTTTCAAATCCTTTTCAATTATAGGTTATTATAAGAGATTGTGTGCTATACAGTAAATGCTTATCTGTTGTATATGTGGTGGTGTGTATCTGTTAATCCCACACTCCTAACTTAGCCCTTTCCCCTTTGGTAACAAGAAATTTGTTTTCTATGTCTGTGAGTCTTTCTGTTTTGTAAATAAGTTTATGTTATTATTACTTTTTTTTTTTTTAGGGCTGCACCCTCGACATATAGAGGTTCCCAGGCTAGGGGTCCAATCAGAACTACAGGTGCTGGCCTGCACCACAGCCACAGGAACATGGAATCCAAGCTGTGTCTGGGACCTATACCACAGCTCACAGCAATGCCAGATCTCCTGAGGCGAGGGATTGAACCCACAACCTCAGGTTCCTAGTCAGATTCGTTTCTGCTGCACCACAACAGGAACTCCAAGTTTATTTGTATTATTCTTTAGATTCCACATATAAGTGATACCATATAATAATTTGTCTTGGAGTTCCCGTCGTGGCACAGTAGTTAACAAATCCGACTAGGAACCCTGAGGTTTTGGGTTCGATCCCTGGCCTTGCTTAGTGGGTTGAGGATCTGGCATTGCCATGAGCTGAGGTGTAGGTCGCAGACACGGCTCGGATCCCGTGTTGCTGTGGCTCTGGCATAGGCTGGCAGCTACAGCTCCGATTGGACCCCTAGCCTGGGAACCTCCATATGCCGTGGGAGCGGCTCAAGAAAAGGCAAAAAGACTAAAAATAAATAATAATTTGTCTTAATTTGATTTACTTTTCTTTGAATGATAATCTCTAGGTCCATCCATGCTGCTGAAAATGACGGTGTTTCATCCTTTTTATGTCTAAATAATATTCCACTATATATATATTTTTTTCTTTCTTTTTTTTTTTTTTTTTTTTTTTTTTTTTTGTCTTTTTAGGGCCACACCCATGGCATATGGAGGTTCCCATCGGAGCTGGGGTCCAATCAGAGCTATAGCTGCCAGCCTATACCACAGCCACAGCAACACGGGATCTAGGCTATGTCTGCAACCTACACCAGAGCTCACAGCAACCCTGGATCCTCAACCCACTGAGCAAGGCCAGGGATCGAACCCATGTCCTCATGGATGCTAGTTGGGTTCACTAACTGCTGAGCCACGACAAAAATTCGTATGTGTTTTTTTCTAATTCTTGGATTCTGTATTTGTGGGAAAAACGTGTGTATATCCATATATGTATGTATGCTGCATATTCTTTATCCATTCATCTTTTAATGGACATGTAGGTTGCTTTCATGTCTTGGCCATTATAAATAGTGCCGCTGTGAACATTGGGGTGCATGTATCTTTTTGAATTAGAGTTTTTGTCTTTTCTGGATATATGCCCAGGAGTGGGATTGCTAGATCATATGGTGACTCTGTTTTCAGTTTCTAAAGAATCTCCATACTGTTTTTCATCGTGGCTGTATCAGTTTACATTCACACCAGCAGTGTAGGAGGGTTCCCTTTTCTCCAAACCTAGCATTTATTATTTGTAGACTTTTTGAGATGGCCATTCTGACTGGTGTGAAGTGATACCTCGTTGTTGGTTTTGATTTGCATTTCTCTAATAATTAATGATGTTGAATATTTTTTTAATGTGCCTGTGGGCTATCTATATGTCTTCTTAGGAGAAATGTCTATTTAAATCTCTGTCTGTTTTTTTAAATTGAGTTGTTTGTTTTTCTTGATATTGAGTCGTATGAGCTGTTTGTACCTTTTGGAAGTTAACCCCTTGTTAGTTGCATCATTTGCAAATATTTTCTCCCAGATTGTAGGTAGCCTTTTCATTTTGTTTTGTTTTTAATTTTATTAGAGTTGATTTACAGTGTTGTGCCAATTTCTGCTGTATCACAAAGTGACCTAGTCATACATATGTACATTCCCTTTTTTTTTTTTTTTTTGGTTTTTAGGGCCACACTTGTGGCACGTGTAAGTTCACGGGCTTGGGATTGAATCCAAGCTATAGCTGCTGGCCCACACCACAGCCACACCAACACACAATCCGAGCCACATCTGTGATGTACACCACAGCTCATGGCAGTGCCAGATCCTTAACCCACTGAGCAAGGCCAGGGATCAAACCCACATTCTCATGGATACTAGTTGGATTGGTTTCCACTGTGCCACAATAGGAACTCCCAACATTCCCTTTCTTTTTTTTTTTTTTTTTGTCTTCTTGCCTTTTCAAGGGCCACTCCCACAGCATATGGAGATTCCCAGGCTAGGGGTCTAATCGGAGCTGTAGCCACCCAGCCCACACCAGAGCCACAGCAACGCAGGATCCGAGCCATATCTGTGACCTACACCACAGCTCACGGCAACTCGGGATTGTTGACCCACTGAGCAAGGCCAGGGATCGAACCCACAACCTCATGGTTCCTAGTCAGATTCGTTAACCACTGCGCCTCGATGGGAACTCCCATTCCCTTTCTTATACTGCCTTCCATCATGGTCGATTCTGAGAGGCTGGATATAGTTTGCTATGCAGAAGAACCTCATTGCTTATCCATTCTAAATATGGTAGTTTGGATCTACTAACCCCAGACTCCCAAGTCCATCCTACTCCTTTCCACCTCCCCCTTGGCAACCACAAGTCTATTCTCTGTGTGAGTCTGTTTGTGTTTTGTATGTGAGTTCATTCATAGCATGTTTTAGATTCCACATATAAGTGATATCATATGGTATTTGTCTTTCTCTTTCTGACTGACTTAACTTAGTATGAGAATCTCTAGTTGCATCCATATTGCTGCAAATGACATTATTTCATTCTTTTTAAGGCTGAGTAGTAGTCCGTAGTATATATGTACCACATATTCTTAATCCATTCATCTCTCAGTGGACATTTAGATTGTTTCCATGTCTTGGCTGTGGTGAATAGTGCTGCAATGAACATGTGGGTGTATGTGTCTTTTTCAAGGAAAGTTTTGTCCAGATATATGCCCAAGAGTGAGATTGCTGGGTCATGTGGTAGTTCTGTATTTAGTTTTCTGAAGAACCTCCATACTGTTCTCCATAGTGGTTGTACCAATTAACAGTCCCATCAATAGTGTAGGAGGTTTCCCTTTTCTTTACACCCTTTTCAGCATTTGTTATTTGTAGACTTATTAATGATGGCCATTCTGACTGGTGTGAGGTGGTACCTCATTGTAGTTTTGATTTGCATTTCTCTAATAATTAATGACGTTGAGCATCTTTTCATGTGCCTGCTGCCCATCATATGTCTTTTTTGAAGAAATGTCTATGTAGGTCTTCTGCCTATTTTTCAATTGGGCCATTTGTTTTCTTGTTGAGTTGTATGAGTTTGTAAGCCCTTGTCGATTACATCTTTTGCAGCTATTCTCTCCTATTCTCTAGGTTGTCTTTTTGTTTTGTTTTTGATTTCCTTTGCTGTACAAAAGCTTATAAGTTTGATTAGGTCCCTCTTGTTTATTTTTGCTTTTATTTCTTTTGCCTTGGGAGACTGATAAAAGTAAATATTGCTATGATTTATGTCAAAGAAGGTTCTGCCTATGTTCTTTTCTAGAAGTTTTATGGTTCACATCTTATATTTAAGTCTTTAAGCCATTTTGAGTTTATTTTTATATATGGTATGGGAGGGTGTTCTAACTGCATTGATTTACATGAGGCTTTGTCAGGTTTTTAATATCCATATAAATATTATCTGGACTGCATGCTTAAAGGTTTCTGGAGCAGAGCAGATTACTGTTATTTCTTTACAGCAGATAATAACCATATGGTTCCCCAGTGCCCAAATTCTTATCCCTGGGGTGACATGATAACTGGCTGAATAAAAGTCTACATATAGGTAATATGATTATTGGTGAGAAACTCCAAAAAGTGAGCCTGGGCATTTATATAGAAGGAAAGGTAGCTGTTAATCTCACCCCTCTTCTGAGAACATATCAGTAGAAATGCAGTGGGAAGGATCCTGGGTTCCTACGCTAACCCTTTAGAATGTAAATAAATTTCTCCAGGAAGAAGCTAGACCAACTTCAGTAAAAAAGCAGGGGAACCTGAATTCATTCCTCACTGTCAAGTAATCTGTCCCATGATCCAGATGTGGGCCAGCCATCGCAGGAATGAACTGGATCTAAACTTCCCAGTGTGCTGAGCAGACCGGTGGTGCTGCAAATGGGCAGGAATACACCAAGATAATGATTCCTCAAACTCAGTGCAGCCAGGCTGGGGCTGGGGACCCCTGCACATACTGCCCAATCCATTTACCTCAGTGCTGTTCCATGTTCACATTTTCTATGTAAGGAGAACCTCTGGACAAGTTCTTCCAGCCATGAGGACAGGAGTTGACTAGTTTGGGGCCAGTGTTTTGGAGATCTGCTCTGTTTGTGAAACATAGTCATGAAAGGTACTTACATGGATTTAAAGATGACTAGGACGCACAATTGACAACTCTGAGTACAGCAGTATACGGAAGACAAGAATCAGAGATGATTTCTTGGATTCTGGTTGGACAGACACTTCTGTCTGTGTCCCTAGCCCTCTGGCAAGACTGAGTCAAGAGCCAGCAGAACAGCTGCTTGGAGCGTTTGGGGTATGAGTTAACATAGTCAACACTCCCGCCCCTTTCAGGCAAAGCCCAGTTCACTTCTGGGGGCACTTCTGGAAGAGTCAACAAAAAAGGGCCATTTAACTTTATATTAAAACATCACAGAAAAATAGTATCTTCTTTCAACAGGATGCTCCGCTCTAGTGTCTCATGGTACCAGCTCTCTGGCAGCACACTAATTTCAGAGCTTACAGCCTATATTACCTAGAGTTACTTTGCCAGAGCTTCTGCCTACTTTGGTCTGAATTGGTTTGGAAGTAGGTGAGCTCTCCCTGCCTGAGAGAGGAGGGACTTGAGCCTGGAGGAATGGATCAGGGGTTAAGTCTGGCAGAGGGTGACAGTAACAGCCAGCATTAATTGGGCCCTCACCTCAAGCCACGCCTCTTCTTAGCCCTTTGAAGTTGTCAGTTCACTTAATCCTCACACAAACATGCGCTAGTTACTGTCTCCATTCTGCAAATGAGAAAACTGGTTTTTCTACAGGTTAGGGGAAGGATTGAGTCAGACAACCCAAGTGTGACGCTTTCCCACTGGCTAATAAACCTCTTTGGATCTCAGCTTTCTGATCGTTTGAAAATGATTGTAATATTGTAATGGTTTGCTATACTGCTGTGAGAATTACATGAGATAGCACGTGTGAAGTGCCTATCAGGATTTCTGGATTGAAATAATGTTCAACAAGTGGCCTGTTATTTTTCCCATTCACATTTGACTCAACCACAAGCCATCTGGGGCTCACTGCCCCTCACTTAATTTTCAGCACCCCTGGACTGAATAAAGTCTCCTCAAATATGTCCATGTAGTAACCCTGGGACCTGTGAATGTGTTATACAGTGAAAGGGATTTTGCAAATGTGATAAAATGCAGTATTTTGAGATGAGGGTAGTATCCTGCATAACCCAGGTGAGCCCTATCACAAGGGTCCTTATGAGAGGAAGGCAGATGGATTGAAGTCAGAAAAAGATGTGAGGAGTTCCCATCATGGCTTAGCGGTTAGGGAACCCAACTAGCATCCATGAGGAGGCGGGTTTGATCCCTGGCCTCGCTCAGGGGGTTGGGGATCCAGCACTGCCATGAGCTGTGGTGTGGGTTGAAGATGTGGCTCAGATCCCACATTGCTGTGGCTGTGGCATAGGCCGGCTTCTGATTGACCCCTAGCCTAGGAACCTCCATATGCCACGGGTGCGGCCCTAAAAAGACAAAAAATAAAAAATAGAAAAAGGTGTGGTACAGAAGTAGGGGTTAGTGCGATGTGTCCTTAAGACTGGGGAAGGAGCCACAAGCCCAGGAATTGCAGGCAGCCTCTAGGAACTGGGAAAGGCAAGGTGATGACATCTTGGTTTTTAATCCCATAAGACCCATTTCTGACTTCCAGAACTATAGTAAAATAAATGTGTGTTATTTTTATGTTACTGAGTGTGTAGTATTTAACACAACAATAAGACAGTAATACTCAGCCTAACTGAAAAAGAAGAGGGAGGGCACCAGGTTGCACCCCTCCATTGCCCTCAGTGTCCAAGCCAGACCAGCTGCCTAGCTGTCTGCCCTCAGCCCCTTAGCTCCTTGAAACTAAAATAAACCCCTGCAGCTGTGTGGGGCTTTTGTGTTTTGTTTTAATTAAAGAATAGATTTTTCAGGAGAGGAAAGACATGGGGGCAGAGAAGGCAAAAAAACGAATCCAAATGCAAACTGTTGTTCCAGCTGCTTTTTAGCCACAACAAACTAGTACAGCACCTGTACAAAACATCACAATAAAGGTTAAAGATCATGATGTTCTCTTAGCAAGGCTGAAAAAAGTCAGTCTCTGGTCTTTGGAATTTAGGCTGCTGTCCTCGTTTGGGGGTAGATCCTCCCATGCCTGGCGCAATCCACACCTTAAGTAAGATTTGGACAGAAGAATAGCCACCTGGCCCAGTGGTAGAAGGGGGTGCAGTTTTGAGTATCCTGTGTCACATGACTACCGAAGTTCCTCCCCTGGACACAGTGCCAGGTGGGAGTGTACATCTTAGCAAACTCCTTCCTGTTTTGGGCCACAGTGCCCTACTCTAGGTCGCGTTTCTATAGCGCCTGAGTAGCATGCTTCCCGGGGTCCTGGGGCATCTCCACACATCTGCATTTTTCACACCTCCTTCTGGTTACAGTTGATTCCTGTGGGACTGGGTGCGTTCTCCTGGGGGGAGATCTAGAGGACACATCAAGGCCTGGACCACATGCTGCTGTTTGGCTGGCACTAGCCTCTGCCTGTATTTGGACTTGGGTGTGGGAATGGGTGGATTCAAGCAGTGAGGGAACTATCCCATCGCAGTGTGAGGAGTTTGTCCAAACTCTTCCTGGTCCGGTAACCCGTGCAAGCATGCAGGGCAGGAGTTGAGGATTCTTGGAAGAGATAAACCGTGTTGTCTGTACCCCAGCACACAGGAACCCTTTGTGCTGTTCTCAGAGGGAGAACACTCTCAGAGGGCCCCACAAGAGGAGGGGTAACTACCCAGCCCAGGAGTCTGGCACCTCAGTCTGGAAGCCAGGCAGAGTTCCCCCACCTACAGGACTCTGTCCCGCCTCCCCACCCTGCTGAACTCTCTTGGACTAGGGAGGAACACATGTGGTCCCTTCAACCAGACCCCTTCCCTCAACATTAATCATTTTCATTAATTCCTTAACCACAAACCTTAAAAGCAGGCAGGGCTGGGATTCACATTTTCCTGAGGGAGAAACATTAAAATGGAACAAAAGGCCAGTGTGCAGTGGTTCTGATGATTAGTCCCGGGCTCTTTGCCTTATGTTCCAAAGTCTCCTTTTTATATGCAAATGAGGCCAAATGTGTCTGTGACACTTCCCTACAAAATGAAACAATGCCATAATAACAAGGTCTTGAGAATTAATGGTACTAAATGGGTAATTTGAGTTTAATGTTAAATCCTGGAGTAGGTGACCCAAGGCCAGAAAGTGTGGCTTTCCAAGTGTCACCTCTGCCATCTGGTGGCCAAATGACAATATAACTCAAACAACTGTGTATTGATACTGTCA
Source organism: Sus scrofa (assembly GCF_054392235.1). NCBI lineage: Eukaryota > Metazoa > Chordata > Mammalia > Artiodactyla > Suidae > Sus > Sus scrofa. The sequence continues at coordinate 109,051,265 of NC_139385.1, read as the reverse complement.
TCACAGAAGAGTCACACAAGACCCAGAAGCTGAGTGAATGATTTTGAGTGTGAGCTCTGACTTTTAGGGCCTGAGATGACAAAACATAATGTTAAGTCTACAAATAGAGGTCAGAGGTTTTCCACAATTATTTCTGCTCAGGGTGAGGAACCTCATAGTTTACAGTGGAAAAGCCCCTTCATCCATTTATTCAACAAGTATTTATTAAACATTGTCATAAGTGAGTTCCCCAGGAAACAGATTCTGGGCAGAGATTTGCATAAAGGAGGGTTACTGGGGAGTACTCTTGAGAACAAACCATGCGATGGCTTGAGGAAAACAGAACTGATCAGAAAGGGTGGAACTGGGATGAATTTGCCCCAGAGGCCTTAACCAATCCTACCCGGAGCTCTGGAGTTGGCCTGGCAAGGGACAGAGCCTCTGCCTTCGGCATCAACCAGTTATTGGATCAGGCAGTAACGAGCAGGCAAAACAAGCTGCATCCAGGGTAACGAACGCCTTGTCCTAAAATGGAAATCTGGGCAGCACATCACAGCAGCCACTACAGACCCCCACTATGTTCTCGGCAGTGTGCCACGGTCTAGTGATACAATATTGAACAAGACAATACCTCTGCCTTCAAAGGTACCCACAGGGGCAGAGTTATAAAGAATAAACAAAATTTTTTTTAAGAAAAACTCAGGAAATAAAGTTATCTTGTAACTAGGAAATGTATCCCATAAACTTAAACTACAAAGAAAAATCCTGGGCTTTTATGGATGACAATAAAGAAAGTTGAAAGTACTTAGAGTGGAAAGTGAATTCACTCCCTGCTGAAGTAAAAATTGAGGAAGAAGGGAAAAAAGTCATTCAGGAGGAGTTCCAGAGAAACAATCAAAGCTGTGGGAGATGACTTTGGCATTCATCTGTAAAGGACTGTGGATGCCTTCAGCTCTACCCAAGAATAGGTGATGGGGCTCTTTCTCTCCTGGGGCTTGCAAGTGGACTCAGCTATGAGGAAGGAGGGCTGCCTTTCCAAGCAGGGGATGCTGGCTGCTGATGCTGATCCTGCTCGTGTCCTTTTGATGTCCCTACCCAATCCCTTTATCTCAGCTGTCCCCTACCCTATATCCCTTTGGTCCCTCCCTTCTCCCTCTTGTGGAACCTTTACCATCTCAGAAAAAAAGTGCTTGGGCTTGTCTGTTACCCTAGCTTGTTACTCACAGCATGACAGTGAACTCTATACCTTGATTTCTTTGGAGTCTAAATATTTGAAATGCACAAAACTATTTCTCTGCCAGTGAGTTTCAGAAAAATCATGTTAAGTCAAGCTAAAAATTGCCTTTCTTGTCCCCAGGTTGGGGTGTTCATTGTTTGAAGCAAGAGGGGTGAAACCTCTAAAAGCAGTGGACCATAATGGAGTAGCTGTTGACCGTTCAGAACTCCCTCTGTTCAGAGCTTCAGATGCTGACCTTCAAACGAACATTTGTATTTGGATGCCCTGCTTCAAACTCCTCTCTCTTTTTGCCCCACTTCTACCTAACTAGCTCCTCCTTCCAAATTCTCTATGTCTGCTTGCACCCTAAACAAGCAAAACACTCTGAGAGTCTTTGCTTTGAACTCCACTCCCTCCCATCTAACTAATCACCAAGTTCTAGATAGTTCTATAGTTTCTATCACTGTCCCAATTCAAGACACTGCTAACAACCTCCTTACTTGTCTTGTAGAACAGGAGTATCTCAACCTTGGCACCATTGGCATTTTGGACCAAGTATTTCCTGTGAAGTTGTGCATTGTAGGATGTTTAGCAGCATCCCTAGTGACTACCCACTAGATGTCAGTAGCACCCCTTAGTCATGATGTTCTTTTTTCTTTTCCTTTTTTTTTTTTTTTTGCCTTTTTAGGGCTGCACCCACGGCATATGGAGGTTCCCAGGCTAGGGGTCGAATCAGAGCTGCTGGCCTACACCACAGCCACATCAACACCAGGTCCAAGCCCCATCTGCGACCTACACCACAGCGCATGGCAACACCAGATCCTTAACCCACTGAGCAAGGCCAGGGATTGAACCTGAGTCCTCATGGATACTAGTCAGGTTCATTAACCACTGAGCCACAACGGGAACTCCTTTTTTTCTTTTTTTAATTCTAGTCTTGACACTTTAAAATGTCTTCAGACCAGTACTGTGTTGGGCCGTCTTGGAGCCTGAGGCAAAAGGAAAAATCTGTGCCCTCTATACACCTATCAAAATTTCCTCTCACATTTTGAACCAAGTGGAAAAAGTTAATGAAATTTCCACAACAACAAGAATGAATTTACTTTATGCTAACGTAAAAGTCGAAGGAAAAAATATAAAGGACATCCAGAGAGACTTTGCAGGGCCCAGGACAAAATGAAAATACAGGGCCCCTTCAAAAATTAAATAATTTTGGAGTTCTCTTGCAGCACAGTAGGTTAAGGATCTGGTTTTGTCAGGGGTCACTGCTGTGGTGGGGAGCTTCTAGATGCCGTTGTGCAGCCAAAAAAACAAAAAATTTAAGAATTTAAAGACAGCAGAGCCGTAAACCAATTGTGGGGCCCCTCGAAGTGTGGGGTCCTTCTGCGTGTGGGACCTTGTTTGACCGCACAGGTCTCACGCCCTTGAAGCTAGCCCTGAACCCCACATTGCCCCCTCCCCCTGATGGGGAATGTGACAGCTATATGGGCCCTCAGGAAGCCCAAGATGATTGGAAACAACTGTTCTCATTGCACAATAACACAGGGCCCTAAGACAAACAACATCGTGATTTTTTTGGCATTTATTTTGATTTTTTTTTTTTAATATCACATTAATGTATTATATCTTGGTTACCGAGGATTTTGGCACCCTCTTAAATTTTGCAGCCTGGGTGAGTTCCTTCTTAATCTGAGTCCCACGCCAAACTGTGTCAAATGTTCCTACTGACTTGGAGCAGCGATTCTCAGACTCTGACCTGGACCAAAATCACCTGGAGGGCTTTGTGGAACCACAGACGTGTGGGCCTCAGTCCCAGAGTTTCTAATTCAGTAGGTCTGGAGTAGGACCTGAGAATGTGCATTTCTGAGTCTTCAGCTAATGCCAAAGCTGCCCATCCAGGGCCCATTGAGAACCACCACTTTAGAGCCATCCTTCATGTCATACCAATGAGGATATTTCCAAAATTCAAGCACTATTCTGCTAAACCTTTCAGTGATCCTCCTGTCCTAAACAATACAATAGATGCTACTTAGCATGACATCTATTCCTCCCAAGGACCCCCTCTCCTGCCCCCACATGATGGTCTAGTAATATGGGACTAGATTTCTCTTAAACACCCTTAAACTTTCAAGTCAGCTGTCATCTTTAGAAATGTTCTTTAAGCCTCTAGATAGAGTTAGGTGCCTTTTCTTTGCTCTCTCAATGAACATAATATGTACCTCTCTGTTAGCATTTGACCTTATGTCAAAACGATCTATTTCTGTGAATGTCTGCTCCTTCAGACAGCAAAATCCCAGGAGGCTGGGATTATCTTTATTCCTCTAGGGTCTGCTACAGCCTGTAGCGAACAAGTGCTCCACTAGCATCTAAAGAACTGAGCTGGACTTATCCGAATGCCATTCTATTATGATGAGGTAGAAAAGAGAAAAAGACTATGACCTCAAGTAACAACTAGAGATTTAAGTACACAGGTCCCAGCTGAGTTTCAAGAGTCCTGAGGTTTAAGAGTCTGGCAGACAGTTCTCCAAATGTCTACAAGAGTCGAATGCTTTTTAAATGTAGAGTTAACCCTTAATATGTTATTGGTGACATCTGGACCCTATTGATAGCAACATCCATTTGAGCTCTGAAAGACAGCAGCTGGGGAAGAAAAACAGGAAGCATTGGTGAGAACTGAAAGAAATGCAATCAGAAAGAGCAACAGTAGAATAGAATGGTCTAGAATGATATGGTGAGGTAAAAGAAAAACAACACAAGGGAAAAATGCTCAGATTCAGAGGAAAAATGAGAGGTTTTTTTTCCACTAAAAGGTAATTTTTATGATGTTAAAATTCTTCAATAATATCTATTATATTGAAAACATTTCAAGAAATCAGTTGGCTTTCTTTAAGTAAGTTTGAAGGATAATTTTATAATACAAAAGATTAACACTAAACTTCAAAGTACAGAGCTACTTACCATATGAGTTAGTTTAAGTGAAATTTGGATAGTTGGCTCCTGATATCATGGAAAAGGGATGGAAAAATGAAATTTACGGCACCTCAAAGCGGGGAGTGATCTGCAGTCCATCTTGAAATGTGTTAGATGTCTTTTGGGACAAAGTAAACCAAAATTCTGACTTAGAAGTATTACCATCAAACCTGAAGGAAGCTACATGGCAGTGCTTCAAATTCCAATAACATCTCTGAGAAAAATGTGTTTGTAATGTTTCTGATATACTGATATTTGATATTTTCCACGTCTTTTAAAATACACACATTGTTGTTAGGGAAATTTGAATATAACCTACCTCATTTGAAATTGTGACTGTATATTCATGGAATAAGGTTGCAGGGGATGTGGAGTCCTAGTTCTAGGAAGGACTTGCTGCCCAGGTTGCATGGAATATGGTGACCAAAGAGCTTCCAGCTGTCACTCCCATCAGGGTTTCCCTAAACTATTGCCACACCCCAGCACACACACCCTTCCATCTGAGTACTGACCAACCGATGGCACTCTTAGTATATTTGTGGTCATTGTGGGACAGCTCTGACTTGGGTTGTATGTGCTCTAGGCCTCCCCATGGGCATTTCTTGTTCCAAACCTACATCATTCCTTTCCAACCCGAAGTTGGTCCCAATAGATATGATGCATACCAAGCCCTGCCTTAGCTTCTGCTTTCACAGAACTAATGGGGGACAAATATTAACAAGTATACGGAATAGGACACATTTGTGATTCTTCACCTCCTTTATTCCAAGCAGGACCTAGAATGCAGATAGATGAATAGTTAGATAGACAGATGGATAGATGGATGGATAGATAGAGAATCTGTCTCTATATGATTTTTTACTCTGCAGTCATTCTTTTCTCTCTCTCTCTCTCTCTCTCTCTTTTTTTTTAGGGCTGCTCTAGAGGCATATGGAGGTTCCCAGGCTAGGGGGTCCAATCGGAGCTGTAGCCACCAGTCTACACCACAGCCACAGCAACGTGGGATCTGAACTGAGTCTGCAACTTACACCACAGCTCATGGCAACACCAGATCCTTAACCCACTGAGCAAGACCAGGGATCGAATCCACATCCTCATGGATGCTAGCTGGGTTCATAAACCACTAAGCCATGATGGGAACTCCCATTCTTTTCTTGATATGGAAGAATCCTAGGATTTTTCTAGTTGTTCTCTTCCCTAAGTAACAGAAACAGGAAATTATATTCAGAATCAGTACCAATTAATCATTTATTCATTCAACAAACATTTAATGAGTGCCTGTGCTATACTAGCCCCTTGGAGTTCCTAGTGCCTAAGGATACAAAGTGTGTAATATAGTGTTGAAAAAAATTAGTAAGGGCTAGAACAGAGGAAACACTGATTATAGTGATGGGACAAAGAAGCAAGTGATTACTTCTGCTTTTGTGAAGTGGGAGAAGCCACATAACAAGAGGTTTTCCAGGATGTAGAGGTGATTAAGCTATAAACAGGGAGGCATTCCAGCCTTTCCCAGCACAGAGAACAACACAGTGCAGGACTTGAACACATGAAACAAATCAGCGCCTCTGGGGAGATTTAAGTCTTTAATCTGGCAACAGCTTCTCTCACCATTCAGCCTTTCCACTGACCTATCTCTTTGCATGAAACAAAGAGCCATACCCGAGGCACATGGAGGTTCCCACACTAGGGGTCTAAATCAGAGCTGCAGCTGCTGGCCTACACCACAACCACAGCAACGCCAGAACCGAGCCACGTCTGCAATCTATACCACAGCTCACGGCAACACCAGATCCTTAACCCACTGAGCAAGGCCAGGGATCGAACCTTCCGTAGTCAGTCAGATTCCTTTCCGCTGAGCCATGACAGGAACTCCCCATGAAACACTTTTGACTCTCCCAATTTTTTAACAGGATTAACTTCTTGTCCTCATTGTCTTTGTTAGGACATCACTTTCATGAAGAATTCTTCCTTGATGCCCTCCAGACCGGATTAGGTAAGTCTGCCGTACAGTTCCTCAGCACAGAGTACTTCCCCTGTCCCAGCATTTATTACACTGTGCTCTAAATGCCAGTCTGCTTATCAGCTTCCCTCTGAGTGAACCATAACCTTCTTGAAAGCAGAAGTTGGTCACTGTTCATCATCAGATCTCAACACGCTACCTGGAAGATACAAGGTCCTCTTTGATGAATAAATCAATGCTGCTAAGTGCAATGGACTTAGGAAGACATATTCATTTATTGTATCAACACCTATTTGTGCACATTATGTGCTAGACATCTCTAGGCACTGGAAATCCCAAGAATGAACAGAACAAAGAATCTCGTGGAGCTTATATTCTAGTGGAGAAAGACAGACAGTAGACAAACTGCTATAAATATAAAGCAGGATGGGGAAGAAGAAGTTTCTTATTTCATATAGGATGGTCAGGGAAGACTTCATTCATAAGGTTATATCTTAGAAAAGTCCCAAAGGAAATGTGGAAATGAGCTACAAATATTTGGCAAATAAGATACGCATTAGAACGATCATCAGCAATACGTAAAATAACCTCCTTAATGTTTCTTCTACATCTTGGTTAATTTCTCTCAGCTATTTTGGATAATGTCATGTGTGATTTTTGTTAAACTCTCACTTTTATTGTGGTTATCTCTCTACGTACTAGCAAAATATCTCAAGTTCTTTATTTCACAGTCCATGTTACAAGGATTTTTGTAATGGTCAGGAAATTTCTTTTTTTCTAAAGAGTTTTGAAATTATAGACTAACCCAAAGAATACCTACTATCAGGACAAATAGTTTATCCTTTGTTAGCTGGCACTGGGCGAGACCGATTAATATGGCCATCTGAACTGAGTTGATTTCTGAGAAGCTTACCTTTCAAGGGTAAATTCAAATCTGTGATAGCCCAGCCTACTTGGCAATTTTCAGTTTTTCTTTTTTAGTATGGGCCATTACAAAATTAAATCAAGGACATTTAAGAGAGTCTCTATAAGGCCCATAAGTGATGTGGAGCGTTCCCTGATAGGAGTTAAGTAATGACAGGGTTCTCTTTTTTCAATCAAATGAAGGAAGTGGCTGTGTTAGTGTCGCAGTGACATGGGAGGTGAAATAGAACAATATTTTATAGAGATTAGATGACTAGCTAAAAAATGAGAAATTTTCTATCTGTAGAAGAGTGTATATAGCACAGCAACCATTAAGGTTAACAAAAACCTTAAAACAAAATCAAATGAAGTTTTTACACATTTTACTATTGCTGTCACACTTCCAAACAAGGTGACTATATTTTGGCTACTCAGTGAAATGCTGAAATGAGCAGTAGGCCTCTAAAGATTACCATGTATTTGTATTAATACTGCTAGTGTTTATTCAGACTTTGTATGAACAAACAGGGGTATAGGAATTATGCATCTAGAATCCCAAGGAAACCAAAAAGAAGACAAAAAGACAACTTACAGAATGGGAGGAAATAGTTTCAAATGATGCAACTGACAAGGGCTTAATCTCTAAAATATATAGAATCCCAGAAAACACATTTTGATAGGTGGTTATTATACCATCTTGGTGCTTGTACATGAGCATGTTGTTGTTTTCTTAAACTTGAAAAGTACCCAATCATACAAAGTATTTGTTTTTACTTAACTATAATTTGCCTGAGAAGATAAACTCTCTTTTTATTGTTGGGTTTTTTAAATCGTTTTATTTAATTTGTTTTTGTGGCACCCATAGCACATGGAAATTCCCTGGGGCCGGGGGTCAAACCTGTACCACAGCATCAACCAGAGCAACAGCAGTGATAATACCTGATCCTTCACCTACTAGGCCACTAGGGAACTCCCAGGGTTTTTGTGTTTTGTTTTGTTTTTTTTTTTAATTCTAAGTTTGTTAAACAAAAGAATTCATACAGGTTTTTTTAGACAAACTTAATTATCCCTATTTGCCTTTCTTTTATTGAGTGATGGAGCAAATCTTTGTGTTACTAGCAAGTCATTTTAGGGACCTGAAGGATAGCTCAGGCATAAAAGATATCTTAAGAGTTTTATTATTCTGAATTTGAGGCCTGAATTTAGGAAAAGCAACATCAAGGGTGATTAAGGAGACAGATTCATAAATATCTAAATAAAAAACAACTTGCAGCAAAGGTATAAAAACATAGAAATAAGCAAGAATGCTTGCCAGAAACTCAACTTTTTTTTCAAAAGTGAGAACTTTTGAAAAATGATTTAAAACTATGTCAAGAAGCACCAAGAATTAGCAAAATAATTTGGTGACCTCCACTGATCTGTACATAAAATAACATTAATTTTAAGAAAAAAATCCAAATTCTATTTTTACTTCTTTTGCATATTATTTGTGTAACAATTTGCGGTAAAGGGCTTATTAATATACCTTAATATGTATTCAATCCCACATATGTAAATGCAAATAAAAATATACACATAGATATTAATTTGAAGTCTAATTTTAAAATATAATTAACATATTAATAGAGTAAATAAAACAATGTATATAGCATAGTAAATTTGCCATCTGAACAAACTACAACTTTTTTAATAAGACCCTCAAAATGCATTATCATTGTGTGTGTGTATATATATATGTGTGTGATTTTAAAATATTATTGTATCTAGTGTAATTAATTAAACGATTATATGAATTGCCCTATTTAACCAAAGTCACCAGCCTTTCTTTTCTTCAGATACAAAAGAAAACTAGAAAATTGAAAACCAAAATTATCTATTTTTCTCCTTTAGCACTTACCTCATATAACTCTAATAAATGTGAGGTGGCAAAAATAACTAAATTGTGAATGTGTGTGTATGTGTGTGTGTCTATGTGTAGTATCATTTAAATGTATTTGCAAATTTTGTTAATCTATTGTCAGTTTAGGCAAAAAGGTAACTTAAAATTTTGTTTAGTTACTAGTTTTTGTTTCTTTTTGTATAGAAACCATCTCTGCATCAAAGATTATTTATTAATTTAACTTAGTCATTTGTCGAAGGTCCTAAAGTTAGTTAAAGGTCTGGAAATCATAATTTAGCTAATACTTTAAATCATTATGATTTGTAGCATTGTAAGAACTTCATAAGATTAAACCCTTTGAACAGACATTCATTATCATTCCAATTAGTTGAATACAATTTTATATGTATGATTTTTTTGTTACTTAAATTATGGAAACAGTGATAATTTATTTAATGCATAAAACCAATGTAGGAAATTTAAGATGTTTGAATCAAAAGAATTTAACCTTGGTCTTAAATGAACCAAACTGTCGTGCTGACATTATTTTTATATGGTAAACTAATTTTTTTTAAAACTCTCAATCACGACCAAAATTCCTCTTTTATCTTAATGTTCTAAAGGCTTTTCTTCCTATCTCGTAGCTGTTATGCAGACTAATATGTAAATATACTTTTTAGCGTCAACAAAAAGAAACATGGTTTAATAACTTTTATCTTTCTCTTAGACATTTTTGACTGCTGACCTGGACTATACTCCTAGAGTTAGCACATAACAACTGATGTTTCTTTAAAATTAATTGAGGTTTCCCAAGAGAAGGAAAAAGAGAGGAAAAGAAACAGAAAAAAAAATGTGAGAGAGCTATCTTTAGGTAGATATGAAATTGTTTTTGTAAAAAGCTACTTCTTATGGTCCCTCTACAAAGAGGAGAAAAAAGTTCAGATATAGAAAAATAAATTTGATGTGTAGACACACAAAATAGAGTGCTGTGCCATGGGTTTTGACATAACAATGTTTATCAAGTCATAAATTAAAATGTCAGAGCTCATTAATCTCTAAAGTACAAAAAAAGGAAGGGGTATTTCTTAGGTTAAACAAACTTTTGTCTTTTAGACAAACAAGACAATCTCCTTAAGAAACTTTCTTCTTCCTTTTTCTCTTTTCTTATTTTGTTTTGAGGCACTTCTCAAATGAACAACCTTATTCAGGTCACAAGTTCTCCAGATCGTCCACTGCATTCCAAACTATCCCTGGTGAAATTGTGCCCACTGGAAAGTCAAGTGTACCATATAAAGAGAAAGCATGAAGGCAACAGGTGTTTAGCCTGGAAGAGGTACTGTTTTCTATTGAGAAAACCCCCTGAGAATGGAATGCTCCATAAGGATGGTTCTTGGCTAACTTTGCATCTCCAGAGCTTGGCCAAAGGCCAACTGTAGCTAATCCAGAGCTGAACAAAGTCTCCTGATTCGCTGCAATGAAATTAAACACAGCAGTTCTCAGGGAAACAAAGACACACTGAGGGAAAAGTCCTTATAAGGTCTGTAAAGGTGACCCATGGAAAAGTTCATTCAAACTTTTCAAACTAGTCTGTGCAGACCTTTGAACTCCTTAGCCCTGGAGGCTTGCTCAAGATGAACTTATTAGATTTCCTTTCTCTATGAATATGAAATTGTTCTTTCAAAAAGCTAATGCTGTTCTGTCTGCAAGGAGAGAGAAGAAAGTTTAGATCCTCTCCCCATAGAGTTTTCCTTTTACAAACAACACTCAAAAATGCTTGTCAAGCAGAAGCAGATGTTGGCTCAAAAATAATTTTGTCAAAGAACAATACAAACCTGTTGTGTTTAAAAAACAAAAAACAAAAACAAAAAACTTAAGGAAGCTTCTTCCTATGAAAACAAAATAAACCCAACACTGAAGGGCTTCGGTGAAATATCAGTTCAATTCAGTATGTACAGGTAGAGACGCAGGGCTGCCAGATGTGCACAGGATTACTGACTTGAGGGTTCTGTCCACCATGAGGGCTTCTGACTGAATCTCAGCAGAACATCTATTTCTTTTAACTCCTTCCAGACAGAGACCACTAGGAACACACTCATAGTTAAACAAGTTGGGGTTATTACTTATTGCAGCTAAGATGAACACACACTGCGGGGCACCATGACGTCTCTGTAAGTGGGTGTAAAAAAGGACTGACAGGATGTGAACTTTCGTAAAACAAATGAGGCAAACTAATTGGGTAAAGTGATAATGGGAAAAGTCCATATGAGTTTTCCATGTGCTAGTTTTTAATTCCTTCAACTCTTCTTTATGTTTGGAATCATTTCTAAAGTAAAAACTTAAAGAAACAAAAAAAAAATAAATCTACTTATATGTCAGTTTTTTAGATGTGTGTGTGTGTGTATAAAAAGTTAAATTTTACCCAGATGTCAGCTGGGCGATCTCAGTCCTTTGAGATCTAGATCAATTTGACCCAATCTCCTCTCTTTGTGTCCCAATCCCACCCCCCACCCCCTCCACCACTTCACCCAATTCCATAGCTGCGGAAGAATTAAGACACACCTAAGGATTTTGTGATTTCTCCAGAGGAGGATATTCTTATGGTCACTTTGCCTCTGGGCTCCTGTTTTCCTGTTTTTGTTTCTGCTGTAAGTGTCAGACATGAAATTTGATCCCATTCTTTTACTTACTCAAAGCACCTGGTGTTGCAAATATTACGGAGGACCTGGGGCTCCTGAGAGAAGCCGCATCATACATCACAGAGCAAGTAACCTAAAATCATACAGTAGACTTCCTGTTCTTTGTTTGTTTGTTCGTTTGACTACACTGTGGCACTGTGAACCTGTGCCACAGAGACCTGAGCTGCTGCAGTGACATCAGATCCTTAATCCGCTGCGCTACAAAGGAGCTCCTAGACTCCCTGTTCTTAAAAGCCTTTGGGCAGTGCCTCCTTGCCTGCCCGCTTGTATCTCTCACAAGTGTCCTATCTTAATAAATCTACTTCTTACCTATCAAAAAAAAAAAAAAAAAAAAAAAAAGCCTTTGGCCACACCCATGTCTTGGGATTTCTCGTTGCGCCTTCATCCTACACCATGCCAGCTCTCTGCCATTGTGCTGTCTTCCTTTTGTTCAGCAGCTTGATTATTCTTTTATTTCTTGGGCTCCTACAACTTCCAGTTGCTCTCTTAGCAGGCTCTTTAAGTGATTCATCCTACGATTATAAAAATTCACCTTGTTACTTTACAAGATTTGGTGTGGTGGATGTGCAGATACGCTTCACAGAAGGACTTGGTGCCCAGCTTCGGGGAGATGGACAGGAAACAACCTTCAGCCTCAGTTCTTTAAGGGTCTGCCTCACTTGCAGAGAAACATCTTGCTCAAGGGCCTGCCCAGTCCTCACACAGTGGCTAAAGTAGAAGTATAAAGGCCAGCCGTTTTGGCTTGGTGTAGGACAAGTCCATTGCAACTCCAGTGGGCAATGTTGGCACATCTCTTCTTGCCGCTTGACCTAGGTTTTATTAGGCTCCTTTGCAGTTTGGGTCCCCTTCTGCCCAATCTACTTCCACTCACTTCCTTTTGCAGAGTTTGATCTCTCATAAACATTTTGCACCCTAGACTTCTTCTCAGGATTTTCTTCCAGAGAATCTGATCTGTGACACTTAAATAACAATGAAATCAAACAATTCCAAAGTATGTGAAAAAAGTGGATATGTATACATGTATATACATATATAAAATATACATATGTATATTGGAATTCCCATCTTGGCTCAGTGGTAACAAACCAGACTAGTATCCATGAGGATGTGGGTTCGATCCCTGGTCCTGCTCAGTGGGTTAAGGATCTGGTGTTGCTGTGAGCTCTGGCATAGGCAGTCAGCTGTATCTCCAATTTGACCCCTAGTCTGGGAACTTCTATATGCCGTGGGCTCTAAAAAAATGAACTAACTCAATTAATAAAATAAAACAAAATATACATATGTATAAAATAATAACATATATATATATAATTTGAAGGAAAGAAAGAACCTAGAGAACCCAGGGTCATAGTACTACTTTCCTGGACCTGACACTTTCACTTTTGTAGGCTCCTTCCTTCCTTAAAAAAAAAAATTAAAATGTTAGTGTACCACTGTGTTGGTATAAACATGAATATATTAATACCATATATTAAAACATTTCTTTGGTCACAAAGTTCAATTTCTTCTTCAAGTTTTAAAATTAACATAGTTTCATGGGCCCCTAAAGGTCTTGTGGGCACTGAGCACTGTGCCTGTTCTGCCTAATAGATAAGTTAACCTGAAGGAAACTAGGAAAAATAGATACTGTGTTAATGATACAAACTAAAATATTGATATCACCAAAGTCTGACCACAATGAATATGAATAGCAAAGGCATATTTTAATTTTCAGTGCTGCCATATATGTAGCTGGTAGGGCAGAGACTGTCCATGCCCCATTTATATACCTAAAATACAAACAATAAAACAAAAAATTGATGTTCTGGATGTCGTCAAAATTAAATTCATTTTTCTTCAAAGACACCTTCAAGACAGTGATTTGCAAATTCTATGTCTGGTGAGAGACTTGTATCTAGAATATACATCTTACAAATCAATAGTAAAAAGATGAAAAATGGACAAAAGACTTGAATAGATATTTCTCCAGAGAAGATATACGAATGGCCAAAAAGCATGGGAAAAGATGTTCAACTTCATTAGTCATTAGAGAAACAAAAATCAAAAAGACAATGAGATACTACTTCAGCCACTAGGATGGCTGTAATCAAAAAGACAGAGAATAACAGCTGCTGGTGAGGGTGTAGAGTGAATGGGACCCTCTTTCACTGCTGGCTCGAATAGGAAATGGTGCAGCCACTTTGCAAAACAATCTGGCAGTTCTTTAAACACAAAGTTATTGTATGAGGCAACACCTCCAATACCAAGAGTTGCTGCAATTCTCTCAATAGACTTGAATACCTAAATTCAGTTAAAATTTTGTCCACACTAAAACTTGTACACCAATTGTTCATAGCAACATTATCCTAAGAGCCAAAAAGTGGAAAGAACCCAAGTGTCCATCATGAGGTGAATAGATAAACAAAATGTGATATATCCAACTCAATGGAATAGTATTTAGCCATAAAAAAGAATGAATTGCTAATACATTCTATAACACAGATAAATCTTAAAAACATTATGCTAAGTGAAAAAGGCCAGTCTCGGAGTTCCCGTCGTGGCGCAGTGGTTAACGAATCCGACTAGGAACCATGAGGTTGCGGGTTCGGTCCCTGCCCTTGCTCAGTGGGTTAACGATCTGGAGTTGCCGTGAGCTGTGGTGTAGGTCGCAGACGCGGCTCGGATCCCGCGTTGCTGTGGCTCTGGCGTAGGCCGGTGGCTACAGCTCCGATTCAACCCCTAGCCTGGGAACCTCCATATGCCGCGGAAGCGGCCCAAGAGATAGCAACAACAACAACAACAACAACAACAAAGACAAAAGACAAAAAAAAAAAAAAAAAAAAAAAAAGGCCAGTCTCAAAAGACAATATATTGTACGGTTCCATTTATATTAAATGTCCAGAATAGGCAAATCTATAGGAGCAAAAATTGGATTAATAATTAACCCTGGTAGGCTGGAGGGGTTGGAAGGTGATGGCTAATGTGTACTGAGTTTCTTTCTTTTTTTTCCTTTTTAGGGCTGCACCTGTGGCATATGTAGGTTCCCAGGCTAGGGGTTGAATGAGAGCTACAGCTGCTGGCCTATGCCACAACCACAGCAATGCAGAATCTGAGCCATGTGTGAGACCTACACCACAGCTCAGGGCAGTGCCAGAGCCTTAACCCGCTAAATGAGGCTGGGGATCAAACTCGAAACCTCATGGTTACTAGTTGGATTCGTTTCCGCTGCACCACAACAGGAATTCTTAACATTTTTTTTTTTCTTTTTTGTCTTTTTAGGGCTGCGCCTACAGCATATGGAAGTTTCCAGGCTAGGGGTTAAATTGGATCTGTAGCTGTGGGCCTACACCACAGCCACAGCATCGTCCAATCTGAGCCGCATATGCGACCCACATCACAGCTCACAGCAGTGCCAGATCCTTAACCCACTGAGGCCAGATTTGAACCTGAGTCCTCATGGATACTAGTCAGGTTCATTACCGCTGAGCCACAACGGGAACTCCCTGAGTTTCTTTTTGGGTTGATGAAAATGTTCTTGAATTGACTATGGCAAATCTGTGAACACTCTAGAAACCATTGAATTGTAAACTTTATTATTATTATTATTATTTTTGGCTGAGCCCATGGCATGCAGAAGTTCCTAGGCCAGGGATCAAACCCAAGCCACAGCAGTGACAGTGCCAAATCCTTAACCACTAGGCCATCAGGGAACTCCTGAATTTTAAACTTTTAATAAGTGGGTTATATAGAATATGAAATGTATCTCAATAAAGCTGTTATTAAAAAGCCTTTCAAGGGAGCTCCTGTCATGGCTCAGCAGTAACAAACTCGACTAATATCCATGAAGACGTGGGTTCAATCCCTGGCCTTGCTCACTGGGTTAAGGATCCAGTGTTGCAGTAAGCTGTGGTGTAGGTCACATATGTGTGGCTAAGATCCTGCATTGCTGTGGCTGTGGTGTAGGCCAGCAGCTGCAGCTCTGATTTGACCCCTAGCCATGCATGTGACCTACATACACCACAGCTGGATGCTTAACCCACTTCCATATGCTGGGGTGTAGCCCTAAAAAAAAAAGACCAAAAAAGTATTTCAAAAGATTATTATTAGAACATGAAAATATTGAAATAATTGTTGTTTTTATACTAGTGAAAAATTAGAAATGATCTAATTGTATTATAATAACAAGAGAATGGTTAAATAAATTAGGGTAAAATTTTATGGTGGAATATTAACTAGTCATTAAAAATGTTTTTAATACTTAATGACAAAGAAAATGCTCACAATAAAATCTTAAGTGTGAAAGCAAGATAAAAAGTATGAATTCAGCATGATCTTATAAGGGAATTTCATTAAGGAAAATAGCATATTATATGAAAAAAGACTGATGATGCACTGCAGATAATTTTAGTTTTCTTCTTTGTTATAATGTTTTGTATTTTCCAAAAAATGAACTGATACTGCTTTTATAATCAGGAAACTATGTAAAACAACAATGGCTATGGGGAACTTTTTAAAAAAGATCTTTATATTGATTTACATATATAACAGGGCAACAGCACTAAAGTTAAAATTCCAGGGCCACCTTGTGAATTTGGTTAAGTAAAGGAAGACTTATTGAAAACAAGGATGCAAGTAATTACTTTGATTCAATTGTTAGTTCAAAATGCTGTTGCCAAGTCATGTCACATTATTTCAACGAGGCTCAGAGCAAACCCACCTCTTGGATTCAACAAGACACAGTCTCTCTTCCATTCCTACATGCAAACCTCTCATTTTTACATTTTCCTTGCTGCATCTTCCCACTCCTTCTCACCTCAACTCTTAGGATTTTCCTCCCGTGTATCTGCTATCCTTCAAATAAACTTCCATGCAAGCTTCTGGTACCCATCAAACGCACTAAAGATTGTACTTCATTCAGTGGCAATCAAATCAGTCACCCCTCCAGGTTTTCTGAAACAGCCTTACTATATTCCATTGGCCATGAAAGGAAAAGAAAGCTGATACAAAACACTTTGTATTGTGTTGTGATGGGTCTTGGGCCTCAAAACCTCAGGCAGTATCAGACTCAGACTATCAACTGATGCCAAACCTCTTTGCTTCCAGTTGGGCAGGATGGCTCAGTCTCCCTCATGGACATCAACCTCATTCATTCATTCATTCATTCACTCATATGTGGTTTAGTGCTTCTGATCTTAGGCTTGACTCAGGCTGTCTGCCCCACCATCACCCAACAATGCAGCAACCAATTCCTTCTGCTTAATCTTTTCTCCCCTCAAGCCCTGCCTCTTTACTGAGTATCACCTGTAGGTTACAACATCCTATTAACCTCTGCTTTCTCCAAAGTCTTTTGAGGATCCCTTTTCTTTTTATAGTTATCCCAAAGCACATAATAATGTCTTTATAATGTGTCTTTTTACATTTTCATAACTGTCAGTGTCAGAGGATCCTATGGTCAGTTTTTCTGGATTTTTGTTCCTTTACTTCTGGCTTAAGCTGTCCCTTTATGCAATGTAAAAAAAGAGAGGGAGGAGTTCCCATCGTGGCTCAGCAGTTAACGAATCCAACTAGGAACCATGAGGTTGAGGGTTCGATCCCTGGCCTCGCTCAGTGGGTTATGGATCCGGTGTTGCCGTGAGCTGTGGTGTGGGTGGCAGACGTGGCTCGGATCCCGCGTTGCTGTGGCTCTGGCGTAGGCCAGCAGCAAAGAGCTCCAATTCAACCCCTAGCCTGGGAACCTCCATATGCCACAGGAGCGGCCCATGAAATGGCAAAAAGACAAAAAAAAAAAAGAGAGAGAGGGAAAAGTTTTAGTTATTAGCTGTAGTGAGGATCTGTACCAGGCTGGTTGTCTCTTCCTGGTAGGTACTGATCCCAAACACAAGAAATCCTCTGTTCATTTTTAATGCTTTTTATATGATTTGGGTCACTGTTTTCCTGTGTGACTCTCATATGTGCTGTCTTTTTTTTTTTTTTTTTTAACTTCTTGGGTCCTGACCAAGTCATTGCTGACTGCCCCTCGATCTGCGTCAACAATCTGCTCCTGCTTTCTCTTGCCTTAAGTGGTCCACAAGGCTCTGCCCTAGCCCTTTTGCCCTTTTCTTTTTCCTCTGTGCATACTTGTTTTCTCTGGGACCTCACTGGTGCCCATCACACTCTCACCTCCACCAGTCTTGGCCTTGGCCTGGCTTTACTGACGAGCTGCTGCCCACACCAGTCTGTGATAGAGGGAGCTCAGCTCACCTGGTGAGGTGAGACTGAAGAGAGCCCTGCCTTCTTTCCGACCCAAAGGACTGAAAAGGCCATTATGCCCTGGGCACTGGGGACACAGCAGGCTGGCTCTCTCCCTGTGCTCCCCCTCTAGGAGGGCCAGGTTGTTTGTCTGCCTCTCTGATGACAGGGATACTTTGGGGCCCAGAGTTTGCTGGTCTCCTGAGTTGCAGGTGAAGAGCTTGGGGTGCTTGGGCCTATACCCCATGTTGTACCCTAGTCAGCCAGGAAGAGCCTGTTCTACAAGCCTCATTTCTTTCCCCCAGTCTTCTCCTTTTCTTTCCTATATGTCCCCGAGTCCTGGGACTTCTACTTTCGGAACTGGGATTGCCAATATCTTTGTGCCAGAAGCCATATGCTTATTCTAGTGTGGTCAGTGTCTTCTTTTCCCCCTGATTCCTTTTGGATTTTACAAGCAGTTGGATTCAAGAGCCAGACTTGGAGTTCCTCTTGTGGCTCAGAGGGTTAAGAACCCGACGAGTATCCATGAGGATGTGGGTTTGATCCCTGGCCTCAATCAGTGGGTTAAAGATCTGGTGTTGCTGTGAGCTGTGGTGGAGGTCACAGATGAGTCTCAAATCTGGCATTGCTGTGGCTGTGGTGTAGGCTGGCAGCTGTAGCTCTGAAGCTCTGATTCAACCCTAGCCTGGGAATATGCCACACATGCCAAAAAAAAAAAAAAAAAAAAAAAAGAGCCAGGCTCTTCTTCCCTAGTATTTACCCAGCCTCCCTTCTCCCTGCCTCCTTCCACCTCTCTGCTCTTGCTCCCAATATGCCAAATGGCCATGTGGTCAGCAGTCATTATGCAATTTACAAAAATCTCCCCTCTGTGCAGATTACCTTGAAATGTCTACCCCAACCCAGGCCTTCATCCTCATCTCAGCTGGACTGATTTTCTGGGGCCTCTCTCCCTCTGGATATTTCAACAACACCTCAGGATGCACTCTGCTCATCCAAGCCAGATCTCATTCCCCTTCCCTTAACTACTTCCTTCTTCTCCTTGCTTACTTTAGTTAGTGTATTATTTCCCAGTCACTCAGAGCCTCCCAGAGCCTCATGTCTTCCAGTCTCATCAGTTGTCAGAACTTGCAAATTCAATTTCGTGAAAGAAGTTGAGATGCTGTATACAGATTACTGTGAAGTCAGAATTCCCAGGCCTGCTGCTTAATGTCTGTGCAACCTTGGAAGAGTTATTTAAACTGTGTGCCTCAACTGCCTCATCTGTCAGATGGGATAACAATTTTGCCTCTATCAAAGGATTGTCGTAAGATTATATATGCTAAAGCACTTGGAAGAGGGCCTATGCCTTGTAAGTGCCACATACTTGTTTACTATTTTTATCTATTCCATCCAGAATCTTTAAATTCCCACCATGGCCTCCATTTCATTCTTGCCATAAGTGACCTACTTCAGATTACCGTAATCCATTCCCTTAGCTTCTAAACGTTCTTGCCTCTGCCTCTTCTCTCCTGCACACCCATTGCTTCTTTCCAACACCACTGCTCCCCAGCTGCTATCACTTCTCACCAGGATAACTGAAATCCATTGAACCCACTCTTGCTCTTTTCTAATCCACTCTCTGTAACTTGCCACATCTGATCTTATCACGTCCTTGTTTAAAAAACTTGAGTGGATTCTCAGGGCTCTTGGAATAATGTTGTCATAACCTTGCAACTCAAAGTATGTCCCTGGAGCATATTAGAAATGCCGAATCTTGGTTCTCATCCCAGGCTTATTGAGTCTGAACACTGTTTTAACCAGATCCCCATGAAGTTTGAGAAGCTCTGTTCTCCAAGGCCCCATACATGTGGCCTTCTTTCTTCTGCAGCCTCCTCCTGCTCTACTGTTCCCCTTGCTCCCTGTGCCTCATTGTGCCCCTGCCTCACTGGCCTCTAGTCAGTCCTTCAAAGTCTCAGGTTCCTCCTCACCACAGGGCCTGGCACCTGTAGCTCTCATGACTTGGGATGCTATTTCCATTATCTCTTGCTCTTGCCTGGCCTCAGACCTCAGCTCAATTGTCATTTTCTCAAAGAAGTACTTCCTGAATTCCAGATCCTCTTCTTTTGGCTATGCCTGCAGCATGTGGAAGTTCCCTAGCTAGGGACTGAACATGCCACGGCACTAACCAGAGCCATAGCAGTGTCAATGTCAGGTCCTTAACCCACTGAGCCACCAGGGAACTCCCTCTAGTTCCTCCTCTTATTCAGTTGCATAACCCCTTGTGCTATACCTTAAGAACCGTTTTTTTGGCCTTTTTTTTTTTTTTTCTTAAGGGCAGCACCTGTGGCATATGGAAGTCCCAGTTTAGGGGTTGAATTGGAGCTGCAGCTGCTGGCCTACACCACAGCCACAGCAACACAGGATCCAAGCCATGTCTGCAACCTACACTACAGCTCACAGTAATGCCGGATCCTTAACCCACTGAGCAAGGCCGGGTATCAAACCTGCATCCTCATGGGAACCAAACCACAATGGGAACTCTTGTCCTTCAGAAACCTAAAGCAATTTGTAATTATATATTTATTTGTGTGACTATCTAATGAATATGTCTCTCCCTAGACCAAAATTCCATGAAGACATATCTGTTTTGCTCCTGGTGACCTGGAACGTTACAAATACTTAATAAAATATATATCCCTTGCTGTCTTCATTCATTCATTTAACAAATATTTATTGTGTACCTGCTACATGCCAGGCACTGTGGTAGATGCCAGATATATGTTTATGAGGGAAACCAGACAGTTTTTAGTTTCATGACACTTACACTCTAGCTGGGGGAAACAAAATCAATAATCACAAATAAACATAATATTACAACTAAGGTAAATACTATGAAACAAAGGTACACAGTGCCATGAACAACCAGGAGGGCTGGTCAGAGATATTTTCCAGCTGCTGCCACTGAATATGAAAACATAAAATTCAGAATGTTTTTTGAAGAACAGCTCTATTGAGCTATAATTCACAAAACATACAATTCACTGGCTTGAACTGTACCCATCAATGGTCTCCCGTGTATTTGCAGAGTTGCACAACCATCACCACAAATTTTAGAATGTTTTCGTTACCCCCAAAGCAACACCCCTCTCCTTAGCCATCACTCCCCAGCTCCTCATAACCACGAATCTACTTTCCATATCTATAAAATTGCCTATTCTGCACATTTCATGTAAATGGCATCATACAAAATGTGGTCATTTGTGACTGGCTTCTTTCACTGGGCACAATATTTTCAAGATTTATTCATATTGTAGCATTTATCAGTACCCCTTTTCTTTTTATTGCTAAATAATATTCCATTGTTCCATGTATTTTTCTTAGCACAAGCAGAAACAAGATACCGTTTCACTGTATTCTCCACAGTCAAACAAATTCATTTTGTCATGTTTCTAGAAAAAGGTGACAGTAAGTAAATGTTGGCTGAGTCTTACAAGGGTGGCAGCCGTGTTTTGAAAGCTTCTTTTCATGAGTGACTTTATTCACTCAGCTCTCTTAGTCTATTTAGTATTCTGACTCACAAACGGAAGTGATTCTATTTTGGAATTCTTTCTCTCTTTCTCCTGAACTTAGCTCTTTGGTCTCTACTGACTTGCTGTGTTAGATTTTGCAAGTTACTTAAACTTTGTTTATTTAAATCATGCATGCTTTATAAAATAAGCCCAGTCCAGCCTGCTTGTTTGCCAAAACTGTTTGGAGACAATTTTTCATATGATAGGCATCATCAGCTCCCACAGAAGGCAAAAAGAATTTGATGTGTGGGGGTAGTCTGGGATCCAGTCCAAAATTAGAGCTCATCTGGAAGAAATATGGAAGCCTGATACTCACTTGCTGGCCTTTTAGTCTTATTCGTTTACTGCCTTCCCTCTGTGGAACTTTGTAAATCTTTATCTCTTTTGTGCTTTTTCTATATAAGGTGAGATAAGCTGAAGGAAAAGAAAAAGAGTGTAATGAAAAAAATCCTCCTTCCACTTTATATTGGCCAACTGTGAACCAAAGGGAGTAATTCGTCTGATCTAGCTTTGTGACCTAGGAAGGGATTACCCATAACCTTCAGAATTCTCTCTCTCTTTTTTTAAAACCCTGAGACTGGCCCCTCCAGACCCCTTCTTGTGATTAAAATTAAAATCCAATTACCATAAAAATATCACTCATTTACGCAATGCTCTGTGCTAGGTGCTGAGCAGGATGCAAAAAGAAAGAAAACAAATTCCTGGTTTCACAATGTAATGGAGAGAGAAGGAATGGTAAGCAGAGCAGAATGAGCTTGTGCCAAGAGGAGTGAAAATCTAAATTCTCAGAGTGCAGAAACAAGAAAAGAGATTACTGCTAAATGGGGCAACAAGCATGGTTACACACAGATTATTTGAGCTCTGTCTTAGAGGATAGTTTGAACTTTTAAAGATGGGAAATAGCAGGTAAATGTTCCAAATGGACTTCCCTGGAATAGGGAAACACACAGTAACCGTCTCACATAGTGAAGGGGCAGCTGTGAAAAATAAATCTGAAGAGGAGTTCCCTTTGTAGCTCAGAGGTTAACGAATCCGACTAGGAACCATGAAGTTGAGGTTTGATCGCTGGCCTCGATCAGTGAGTGGGTTAAGGGTCCAGCGTTGCCATGAGCTGTGGTATAGGTCACAGACATGGCTCGGATCCCGAGTTGCTGTGGCTCTGGTGTAGGCTGGTGGCTACAGCTCCAATTAGACCCCTAGCCTGGGAACCTCCATGTGCCGCGAGTGCGGCCCTAGAAAAGGCAAAAAGACAAAAAACAAAAAACAAACAAAACCTGAAGAAAGCAGGACGGAGGACTTGAATACTAGACTAAGTTTTTGATAACTTAAGCAAAAGGAAGCCAGTGAAGGTCTTTGTCACAGTGAATGTACATCAACACTGCCCTTAAGGACAGCTAACCTGGCAAGACGGTGAAAGATCGGTAAGAGGAGACGCTTCTGGTTGGGAGACCAAATGGGAGGGTGCGGAGTCCAGGCAGAGGGAATGGAAAGGGGGAGAACAGTGCAACTGGCTCTGAGCTCTAAGCGTGGCAGAGGCCAGAGGTACAGCTCCTGGACAGAACTCTCTCTTTGGGTAGGGACTGGGAGGAGTCAAACTCATAGCCACACCCCCAGGTGACGTCATGAAGTCGACTGAGACCTCTGCCTGGCTACTCTGGCCGCCAGTCCTAGGAGGAGGCGGTGTCCTTCCCCCCTCCCACTCCGGGCTCGGTGTGAGGCGGGCGCCGGCTGAGAACCCCTGGAACCCCGCGCCAAGGGCTGCCAGGACGTCGGGCGCTACTGGGGGGCTGGCGCAGAGGTAGGCAGATGGACGGGCCGGGAGCCAAGGGCGATCCCAGTGTCCCTGATGTCCGGGGATCCCCGCCCCCTCGAGAACGCGCCGTCCCTGGTGGGCAAGCCGTGCGGACGATGGGGGCGGCGGGCCGATCCGGCTGGCGGGAGACCCGGGGGATGGAGCGGGCCAGCGCCGGACTCAACTCCGCGGCTCTTGCTGCAGCTCAGGCACACGACATGGCTCCCTTTGCTGCCCGCGGGACTGGGGTCTCGTCTGGGAGCGGTGACCGGCGGCTCCTCGCCCCCTGGTCTCCCGTGACATTTTGTTTGAAAACGCGGGGCCCGGGTTGGCGGCGCGGGCGGTCAGGGGGACGCACAAGGCTGCCGCACGTCCCCGCGCCGAGTGGCCCACGCAGCTAGGGATGCTTCGGAACCGCCTCCGCTTCTTGGGAGCGCCCTTTCTCGCAGGGGAGGGGGGGGGGGCGGCGAAACTTTTCAAAACTTTAAAAAGCCGGTTTCTACACCTTGATTTGCCGGAGTGTCAAAGTGCCCTTAGATGACCTACCATGAAACTGCACTCCCCCTGAAATATAAGACCGAACATTTGAGCCATAGATTTTGATGTGCGAAACGCAGTGTGAAGAGAAGTTGAGACATTTATGCTGGTAAAGCCCTAGTGCTGTACTACCTGCAGGTCACTGCTTTCTTTGTGAAAATGCTAGTCGCAAGCCTCGACCACACAGCTGTGTGTGTCCCCGAGGAGCTGTGAAGTGAGGACTAGGGGTTCTGAACAGTACCTCCAAAGGGTAGGCTTTGCCCAAGTGGTGTTGGTGATGGTTGGGAGGTTCCTTAAGCAAGGGAATCTTCAGTGTGGTCAAGAAAACCATCTTTTCTGCTTTAGAAACACATACACACACATAACACATACATACACACATATCACACACACATACACATCACACACACATATCACACACACACACAGGTACCTGGCCAAGTTAAGCTGTCCCTTAAGAGGAGAGAATTAAAGAATATGAGATATGAAACTATCCTGAGTTTCATCAGAGTAAGCCTAAGTAGATGAATTCTTTCTTTTCTTTTTCTTTCCCTTTAGGGATTTGGAAGAGAAACAGGAAGTCAAAGTTTCAGAGAAAAGAGCATTCACTCCACAATTGTAAACAGTTTATTTTGTGTCAGTAAATGTTTCCAAAAGTCACTGGGGGTATTTGGAAAACCAAAACTTTTTCCTGTCCCCTGCAGTGAAGATAGATTACTTTCACATTCGAAATCTAGAAATGATACTTATTTAGCAAGTGGTTCTAACTCCCAAAGCTTAGGCTCTATAAAATCAGTAGTAACGGGAAGAGATGGTAGGTATTGTTCAAAATCAGAATCTTTACTCAAGTCCTTGCGTTAACACGGAAGTTACATTATGCTGACTGAAATTACAGAATGAAATGAGAAAATCAGGTGTCTAGACTTCAGGATAGACCATTAGCCAACCAATCTGTTGTGAATTTTTAAAATTATGACCCTATTGGAGTTCTTGTTGTGGCTCAACAGGTTAAGGAACAGACCTCTCTATGAGGATGCAGGTTTGATCCTTGGCCTCACTCAGTGGGTTAAGGATCTGGTGTTGCCGCAAGCTGTGTAGGTTAGATGCAGCTTAGATCCAGTGTTACCACGGCTGTGGTGTAGGCCTCAGCTGTAGCTCCAATTTGACCACCGGCCCTGTAACTTCCACATGCAGTATGTATCGCTGTAAGGAAAAAAATTATGACCCTACTAATAGAGAATGAAGTTATTCAAATCCAGTGATACGCTGAAGGTTTTGCTACTTCACTGTAAAATATGTAATTAGCATAATTAATGAATGAATTGGTATGTTCAACAGAATTTATTTGATGTGTCATTTTCATAGCAGAATACTTTTGGTTAGATATGTGTCTGATAACTTGTCATATTTGAGATTTATAGTTAACTCTAAATTACTTGAGTTGGTGAAAATCTTGGCAGGGGTAATCACAAACAATGGATTATTCATATATATCCACTTAAACTGTTTTTTCTTTTTTTTTTTTTTTTTTTAGAGCTGCACCTAGAGGCAAATGGAGGTTCCCAGGCTAGGGGTCGAATCAGAGCTGCACCTGCCAGCTTATGCCACAGCCACAGCAATGCCAGATCCGAGCTGCAACCTACACTGTAGCTCACAGCAACACCATATCCTTAACCCACTGAGCGAGACCAGGGATCAAACCCACGTCCTCGTGATCCTGGCAGATTCTAACCCGCTGAGACACAACAGGAACTCCTGTTACTTTTTCTTTACCCATTTGTAAATACATACCTTTTTTATTGAGGTGTAACTCACAAACCTTAAAATTTACCTTTTCAAAGTGTATAGCGCACTGGTTTTTGGTATAGTCACAAGGTTGTGCAACCAGCGGCACTATCTAATTCTCGAGTATTTTTATGACTCCAAAAAGAAACCTTGGACCCGTTAGTAGTTGGTCACCATTGTCCTCTCTTCACAGCCGCTGGCAACCACTAAGCTACTTTCTGTCTCTTGGGATTTACCTGTTCCATATAAATGGGATCATACCATAGGTAGCCGTTTGTCTGGCCAATTTCACTTCGTGTAATATTTTCAAGATTTATCCTTGTTGAAGCAGTTATCAGTATTTCTTTTCTTTTTATTGCTAAATAATATTCCATTGTTCCATGTATGCACTTAGGGTAATGTTTTCAAGATCCAGCCATTGCTGTAGCATGTATTAGTGCTTTATTCCTTTTTGGGGCGCTGAATAAGATTCCATTGTATGGATAGACTACATTTTGTTTATCCTCTAATCTGATGATGGACACTTGGTTTGTTTCCACTTTTTGACTATTTGAATAATCATGTTACAAGTT
This sequence comes from Sus scrofa, assembly GCF_054392235.1. Lineage (NCBI taxonomy): Eukaryota > Metazoa > Chordata > Mammalia > Artiodactyla > Suidae > Sus > Sus scrofa. The sequence goes on along the minus strand of NC_139385.1, from coordinate 109,025,221 downwards.
TTGGTGTGGACTTAGCATTTGGTTCTCTTGAGTATGTACTTAGAGTTGCTGGGTCCTATGGTAACTTTATGTTAAAGTTCAAGGATCTGGTGGTGTCACTACTGTGATGTGGGTTCAGGGATCTGATGTTGTCATTGCTGTGATGTGGGTTCAGGGATCTGGTGTTGTCACTGCTATGATGTGGGTTCAGTCCCTGGCCTGGGAACATCCTCATGCTATGGGCCCAGCCAAAAAAATCCCACACAGCTTTTAAGGAACTCTTAAACTCTTTTCCAAAGCAGCTGTATACTGTGTACATTCTGAGCAGTATATGAAAGTCCCAGTTTCTCTACATTCTCACCAACACTTGTGATTATGTTGTTTTTTTATTGTAACCATCCTGTGTGGTATATGGTGGGATGTCATTTTGATTTTGATGGGTCAGATGTTGACCATCTTTCATATGCTTATTGTCCATTTGTATATCTTCTTTAGCGAAATATCTATTTAGATCCTTTGTCTACTTTTTAATTGTATTTTTTTATTGTTGAGTTGTTAGAGTCCTTTATATATTCTGAATACAAATCCCTTATCAGATTAATACAATTGGCAAATATTTCTTCCCATCTGTGGGTTATCTTTTTGCTTCCTTTTTTTTTTTTTTTTTTTTTTTGCTTTTTTAGGACCTCACCCATGGCATATGAAGGTTCTCAGGCTAGGGGTCCGATCGGAGCTACAGCTGCTGGCCTATGCCACAGCCACAGCAGTGCAGGATCCAAGCCACGTCTGCGACCCACACCACAGCTCATGGTAAAGCCCGATCCCCAACCTACTGGGTGAGGCCAGGGATCGAACCCGAAACCTCACGGATCCTAGTCAGACTCATTTCCGCTGCACCATGATGGGAACTCCTCTTTTTACTTTCTTGATAGTGTCCTTTGAAGCACAAAAGTATTTCATTTTAGGTTCAATTTATCTATTTTTTTCTTAGATTGCTTATATTTTAGGTGACACATCTAAGAAACTGGAGTCTATTCAAGATCACGGACATGCCTATTTTTTCTACTAAGACTTTAGAACTTAGGCTCTTGCATCTAGGTCTTTGATCCATTTGGGGTTAGTTTTCATATATGGTATGAGGTGAGGATCCAAATTCCTTCTTTTGCATGTGAATATCTAGTCATCTAGCACCTCATGTATTGAAAAAGCTATTCATTCCACCCTTGTTAAAAATCAGTTCACTCTAAATGTGAGGTTTTATTTATGTACTTTTTTCTTCTTTTTTTTTTTTTTTTGGCTGCTCCCATGGTAAATGAAAGTTCCTACACCAGGGATTGAATCCAAACCACAGCTATGGCCTATGTCACAGCTGAAGCAATGCCTGATCCTTTAACCCACTGCACCAGGCCAGGGATTAAGCCTGTGCCTCTGCAGCTATCTGAGCCACTGTAGTTGGGTTCTCAGTCTACTGCACCACAGCAGGAAGTCCTATTTCTGTACTTTAAAAAATGGATTGAATTGCTCCCCCCCCCAAAAAAAAGTTGCTGAAGCCCTAACTCCTGGTGTCTCAGAATGTGACCTTATTTGGAGGTAGAGTTATTACAGATATATTTATATTTGAAATATAGTTGATATGCAATATTGTGTTAATTTCAGGTACACTAAATAATGATTTGATGTTGCATATACATGAAATGATCACCACACTAAGTCTAGCAACCATCCGTCCCCATACAAAGTTAGTACATTGACCATATTCCTTATGGTATATAATACATCCCTGTGATTTATTTATTATATAACTAATGTAAGAAGTTTGTACCGCTTGATTCCTTTCACCTATTTCGCCCCTACCCTTATTTCTTATTTCCTTATTTTGGTACTTGTAGTTTTATTCCATTGATTTTTATATATGTCTGTCTTTATACCAGCACCACACAGTCTTAATTACTCTATCTTTGTAGTAATTTTTGAAATTGGAATATGTGATCTTACAACTTTTTAAGATTGTTTTGGCTATTCTGGGTACCTTGAGTTTCCATGTGAATTTTAGGATCTGCTTGCCAATTTCTGCAAAAAATGCAACTGGAATTTTGATAGGAATTATATTGAATGTGTATATCCATTTGTAAGTATTGCCACCCCCACAATGTTATGTCTTCCAGTCCATGAATGCATGATGTTTTCCATTTATTTAGGTCTTTAATTTCTGTCAATGACATTTTGTAGTTGTTAAAGTATAAATCTTGTACTTATTTTGTTAAATTTACTCCTAAGTGTTTAATTCTTTCTGATGCTATCATAAATGAAATGTATTCTTGATTTCTTTTCTTTTTCTTTTTTTTTTTCTTTTCTTTTCTTTTTTTTGGCTGAGCCCCTGGCATATGGAAGTTCCTGGGCCAGAAATCGAACCTGCACCAAAGCAGTGACTCGAGCCGGTGCATGACAATGCCTGATCCTTAAGACACTGCACCACAAGAGAACTCCTATTTTTTATTTCATTTCTGGAGTTTTCCTTGCCAGTGTACAGAAGAACAATTGATTTCTGCATACTGATCTGATTTCTCGAAACTTTGCTGAACTCAAATAGTTGTTATAGTTTTGTTTTATGAAATGGATTTCTTAGAATTTTCTGTGTATAGACCATGACATCTTAAAATAGAGATAGTTTTAGTTTTTCCTTTCTAATCCCTGTGCTTTCAATTTTATTTTCTTGCTCGGCCAGAGCCCTCCAGTACAATGTTGAATAGACGTGTCAAAAGCAGACATCCTGATGTTGTTTCTGATCTTAGGCAGCTCATGTACCATTGAGTGCGATGTTAGCTGTGAGCTTTGTAGATGCTCTTTATCAGGCTGAGATTTTCTACATTGCTTTTTCCTAGAATGTTGTGTCTATTGAAATGATTGTATGGTTTTTGTCTTTTTCTATTGCCACGGTTCATTATGGTGATCTTTATTTACTGAAAAATATGTGTATGTTATTTTTAAAACTGTAGAAATTTTACACTAGAACCCAAACAGATTATTTTAAATGTAGAACAAAAATTAACCAACATGAAGTAGACGCTTGCTTAAGACAGAGGAATGTCTCTTCCTTTCTGTGCAGTGATGTGATTAGTTTAAGACTTAAGGATGTCCCTTTCAGGGCTGCTTTTTATTTTTAATGCTTCATTTGTATTTTCTTCCTTGTCCATTCTAAAGCTAATGAGGAAGGAAATGAAGTAGCGGTAGGACCGAGAAAAAGTTTGTCACTGACAAAGTGAGGTACCTAAATCATTGATAGTAAATGCTGATGCAGGTAATGAAAAAGGTCATTAACAAGGCTAATCTCCCTAGAAACAACTCATAAAACAATGGGGCGGGACTTCTGTAAAAACAAAGACATGAAGAGAAGGATTTCTAGCTCTGCAATAAGTTTCCCTTAAATCATGGCTAGAGTTGAGGAGCAACGTTGAGATAGTTGGAGAGCTTTTTAATAAAGTCGTAGCCTCTGTAGAACAACTTTGCTGGTATTCTTTTCTAAATTATTGAGTGATAATGTAAGTATTCATGTGAAAGCTGATCTAAGCACAAAACAATATTTCTGCTAGGAAAATAATCTTTTGCAGGTTTTAAAAACTGGTATAGGTTTAGGAAGGGGTTATGTTACACTCAATATTGGCAAAATAAACTTGGTTAGTTTGTGAAGGAGACATGTTTTTGTAAAACAAAAGAAGCAGAATAGTATGCTTCAACTGCAGTTCTATCCTGGGGTTCTGAGGGTTTTGCTGTCACGTATATTCCATGGTTAGAGCTTGGCTTCTCCAGGAGAGCCACTCCTAATGCAAATTTTATCAGTTTCCAGCAAGGGCCATTCAGAAGTGCATTATCAAGCCATTTATGAAAATGGCCTGATGAAACATTAACAAACATTTAAAACTACTTTTATGAATCCCAGAGCTAGGAACAATTGTGCTTCCAAAACCTATCAATAGCTTTTTGCACTTTAGAATTTCAAAACCGCTTTCCCAGCTTCTTGGCTTCCCTTACAGTGCTTCTCCCTGGGATTAATCTTCTCCAAGAGGAAAGTTAATATCATGGAAAACACTGATTGCAGACTCACTTAATGTAGGTGATTCCAAATTTCATATTTATATGTTTTCTCTTCTTACACCAAGCAAAAATTATCTGAATCTCTCTCTTACACCAAGCAAAGATTATCTAAACTTGTCCAGGATCATACTACTTGTCCAGGTAAATATATAGCAAAGGACTGTTGGCTTGAAAGACAGCCTGGACCTGGACAAATTTAGGGCTGTGGTAAGAAATAATTATAATATAAATCTAAGCCATAATTGTAGCACTGATAGGAAGTTCCTTTAGGTTATTCTGTCATGCCACCAATTGAATAAAAACTGTAATAGTTTTGTAAATTTAAGAACATAGTGAAATTATGAGCTGGCAGATTTAAAAAATCTCATCTGTTGAGCAGAGTTAAAATAGTGTGTGGTGTTATTGTATTGTCCAATGTGCACTAAGAACAGCAATATTTAATTTGTTCCTTACAATATACCCATGGTTTATTTTCACATTCCCCCCTTTCTTTCCTAGATTGGATAAGCTGAGACGTGGAAAGGTTAAGTTACACAAAAAGTTTGAGTAACCCAGTTGTGCCTCCAACCCTGGCCTCTTGTCCTCCCTAAATTCTTTTCACAGACTATTATCAGTTCTGGAATTTATCTTAAAATGCAAAACTTGTATCTAGATACTGTTAGATGGTGACTAGAATTGCATGCATTGGATGATTTAATGAATTATCCTGAATGCCAGTTGGTATTGTGCTTTCTTTTCTAGCATAAATATGGCAGAGCTTTCTGAGACAGAAGGACCAATAGATTGGAAAGAACGATGTGTAGCCCTGGAGTCCCAGCTCATGAAATTTAGAGTTCAAGCAAGCAAGATCCGAGAGCTCTTAGCAGAGAAGGTAAGCTTTTCTCCCTCACCTTTGTTAGTAAACATTAGCTGTTTGGGGCCCATTTCATTGATAGTAAATAATCTTAGTACTTTAGGGGGTAAAATTTTTTTCAAATAATGGATATCACTTTAACTTGTTGTCAGGGATCTGATACAATATTTGGCACATTCTTTTGCCAGTTCTTGAATGGATTGGACATTAAGATTAAAAAATACTTCTTTGCAAATACTAGTAGAATAGGTAAGAATTGTGTGTGTCTGATGGATGTAGAGTTCATTCATTCCAGAGAAAACAGCTGTAATTTATTTGATTTTACTAGAGGAATGTGAGAGCATTTCCATCTCCCAAGTGTTTAGGGAAATCATCTTTAAAGTGATTATAGCAATAAAATGTGTTTATACTATATTTGAAAGTATGCACCAATTTAAGAATTTGTGTTGACTAACTGTATATCACTAAACTATCATCTGGGCTAGAATTGAATTAATATAATTATATCTTCTCTTTTTTTTTTTTTTTGGACTTTTTGTCCTTTTAGGGCCACACCTGCAGTATATGGAGGTTCCCAGGCTAGAGGTCTAATCGGAACCGTAGCCGCCGGCCTACGCCAGAGCCACAGCAACGCCAGATCCAAGCCGCGTCTGCGACCTACACCACAGCTCATGGCAACGCCGGGTCCTTAACCCATTGAGCGAGGCCAGGGATCGAACCCACAACCTCATGGTACCTAGTCGCATTCGTTTCCGCTCTGTCACGACGGGAACTCCTATATCTTCTCTTAATAATCCTAATAATGTAATTAAAGTTTCATTCATATCATAGGAATTTTTTTGCATAAATGTGTCTAAAACTGATAGATTAATTCTTTTGTTTATTCATTCAACAAATACTTATTGAGGGCCGGTTTTGTGCTAGACACTCTTCTTAATGCTACAGTTACATCTGTCAATAAGACAATGCATATTCTATTTCAAGGAATTTGCGTTCTAGACCTGCATTGTCCAGAGTGGCAGGCACTAGCCACAGGTGGCTGTTGAATACTTGAGATGATGCTAGTTCAAACTGAGATGTGTTGAAAATGTAAAATACACACTGGCTTTCAAAGATTTAGTACAAAAAAAAGAATGTGATGTATCTCAGCAATAATTTTTATATCTATTACATATTTTTGATATTAGATTAGAAAATATTAAAATTAAATTTCCTATTTCTTTTTACTTCTTAAATATAGGTACTAATATTTTAAAAATATATATGCAACTTGCATTGTATTTCTATTGGACAGTGCTGTCTAGAAGGATGAATGATATTAATGGTCATTCAGAACCGATCAGAAAAGCTTGTATGTGGTTTCTTAAACTCTAGTCTGCATGATCCTTTTGGGGTGAGAATGGTTCATGAATCACATGTCCAAAACTTGTGTTAAATCTTCTTTTCATTGCAAGCCAAGAATCTCTTAGCATATAAGAATTCTAATCAAGTCCAGGAAAACATCATTCAGTTTAAACTTTCATATATATCATCTTAAATTTGTGTGCTTTAACACCTGTTAGATGGAAAATTTTAAATTATCTTATTCACTTTGGGTGAATCCAGTAATACAGTTGGCCTGATCCAGTAATACAGTTTATGGAACATATCAGTTTGCTTTATTTATCACTATTAGAATTAAAATTGTAACTTGGGAAAAAAAAAAATCCCAGTTTGAATATCTCCAAGTTGGAGACGCTTATCCTAACTCAAAGGTAGTGAGTCATGCTTTGTCTTTTGCATCTCTCTCTATAAAAATGTTTCCCACCATTGTACTGCAATTTTATCTGTTATTTTCTTCAATCCCAACCCCCCCACACAATGAGTTTCGTCAGTATCAGCAATTATAACCTTGTTGCTAAACCTCACTGGACACTTTCCAGGTGTCTGAGATGCCTTCACCTCTCAGTAGTTGCTCACTGTTGCCCACAGCCTCCTCAGAATTTTCTTGGTACTCTTGACTGCTATACTCTCCTGGTTTCTTTATGGATATTCTTTCTAAGAAGTTGTGCTTATTTGGGTTCCAATTAACCGGCCTTTAAATTCTTAATTAAATGTAAACATTCATTTTGTTCTTTAGAAGGCTTATTGTAACAAATTTCTTTAAGAGTGCCCTTTTAAAACATTTTTAAAGTGTCATTTTCTCTATAAGTAAAATCGTAAATGGTTTCTTGGTCATTAATTTATGCTATACAATTTAGTTGTGGTTTCTTTTTCTTCTTCTTCTTTTTTTTTTTTTTTTGGTCTTCTGTATTTTGCATCTGTCTTAAATCCTTTGACAGATCTAAGAGATGGAATGATTCAGATGTTTTATACAATGGAAAGTGGATAAGTATGCCAAGTTACTCATGGTTTCCCAGTGAAATATATTCAACACTAAATTGGGAATAATGCTTTTCATGATCTTTTCTGTTCTTTTCCATTATGAAATACCTTTCTCTGGATTAAAATTATTTTTGGTACCCACCCATGTTTTAATAGAAATACCAAATATTGACTTTATTTACTAAGCACTTTATAGATATGATTTGCTTAATTCTTATAACAACCTATGGAGTAATTAGTTTTATTGTTCCTATTTTACAGAATAGGAAACCAATGCTTACTGTGTGCCAGGCAATCTTCTAAAGGTTTTATACATATTAACTCTTTAATCCTTATAACAACTCTATGAGGTAGGTACTAATGTTATTCCTATGTCACAGGAGGAAACTAAGGCACGTGAAAGTTGTTAAACCTGCCTGAGTTCATGCTGAAATGTACGCAGTGGGACCAAGATTTAAAATAGACCTTTCAGAGTTCCCGTCGTGGTGCAGTGGTTAACAAATCCGACTAGGAACCATGAGGTTGCGGGTTCGATCCCTGCCCTTGCTCAGTGGGTTAAGGATCCGGCATTTCTGTGAGCTGTGGTGTAGGTTGCGGACGCGGCTCGGATCCCGCGTTGCTGCAGCTCTGGCGTAGGCCAGCAGCAAAGAGCTCCGATTCGACCCCTAGCCTGGGAACCTCCATATGGTGCGGGAGCAGCCCAAGAAATGGAAAAAGACAAAAAAAAAATAAATAAATAAAATAGACCTTTCATTTTTGGAGCCTGAATGCTTAGCCATCACCCTATATGGCATCTCTAATCTAGTTTTATTACCACATTCCTTGCTTTCTCTGAAATTCTCACCTACATCTATTCTGTCTTCTCTGTTCAGCCAGGCAGCAGATAAATCCTTCTCTGCTTGGCAGTACTTATCTGCGGAAGTTAGAATGTGCGTATGTATGCAGTAATAACAGTTTACATAATATTACATATTTTTCAAAACAAACCCTGTTGCATTGCTTCTGCATGCCAGCCCAACTTGAGTCAAATACTGCGTTCCAAAGGCTAGTCTGGTCTCATTCATAACCTTTGGTTTTGTCTTAAAACCAGTCTGCCCCAAGGCTTCTTTCTAATAGTTCTCCATACCTTCCCTCCGGAGGAATATACGCCTACGGCTACAGATTATTGAAAAAATACTAATTTGATTCTTAAGCCCTGCCAGAAATTCTGTCCAACTTTTCCTTTCTGCTACAGTTCTGGTTCTTAGTTCCATTTTCTTGACACCAACTATGGGCAGCTAACACTAGGTGCCAGCTGTGGTTCCTAAGCCTTAACTACAGCCATTTGCTAGTTTAACACACAGTAACTCTATGAGGTAACTCTTATTATCCCTAATCTAAAAATGTTGACATTAAGACTGAGTAGTATGCCCAATATTACACAGCTAATAAATGGCAGAGCTGCTATGAAACCTTAGACACTTTTGGGGGCTGCAGCTAAAAGAGTGGCCTGGCATGTAGAAGTAGCTCATTATTCCTTTATCTTCTGACCGGACACATTGGTAAAGTGTACAAGGAGGTGACTTAAACTAATGTGATTATATATTAATTGGAGACATCATTCTAAATTTCTTTTAGAGAAAAACGTGTGATAGGATTCCAGAGTGTATAATTAAAGATAGATTTCAACGATACATATCTTATTTATTTCAGAGATGGTTTAGGAGAATTCATGGGATTTTTTAAAAAACATTATTTTTTCACCTATTTGTTTTTTCCATTACAATTTCCAAATAACTTTGAGCATTGAAGCTTGTGAAGAAAGAGGCCTTATTGAAGTCTTGGGCAAATCCTGCTGTAAGTGGGAGAGGTCTTTAGAGGAATTTAAGGAATGGTGTTGGAAATATCTCTAGTATGCCAAACATAAACTCTTCAGGGAAGCTGAGATTTAAGTAGTTTTCCTTCTTTACGGTATTACTAGTTCATTTTCTGAGTCAGGGAGGGAAAGGGAAAGTTTCTTTTTCAGTTGAAGTGAATGTTATTTCCTGTGGGTTAGATTTGCAGTGAAAAGAAAAAGGTGAAAAATATGAAGAATTTTCCCTTTGGGCATTAGTGTGGCCCACAGTAACCTAATGCTGCCTTTACCTGAGACAGCATTTCTGTCTGGGAGTTCCTGCCACTTGACCTTCCTCTCGTGAATATGATTCCTCTGAGGTGGTCTGGGTTTCTTGTAGAGGAATAAGGAGTCCCTGGATACCATAGTATTTGCTTTCATATAACAGGCCAGTCAACACCACACTTAACCCTATTTAAATCATATATGCCTTCAGTTACTCGACTGCCTCACCCAATGGAAATTATATGTGTACAAATAATATATACATATACATGTGTACATATAATTTGCAGGCTCATTTAAGTGTCATGTGGGGGCTATTGGTTGAAGATATTTAATAACAAAACCTAAAAAATGGTGATAGAGTCTTTCACGGGTTCTGTGGGGATAATCAGAAAGAGAGATACTTGGTGAGGAATTGCTGTCCATATCACTGAATTTGAAGATTCGAAAGTATTCTGTCAATAGTAACCCATTCATTAAATAAGTTTATTTGTATGCAACACATGCAACTACAGGGGATCGCTGAGTGTTATATCCAGGATCTGTGTCAGAGTTCCCTTTGCCACTCGTGCTACCGTCACACTGGCTACAGAGGGTATTTTCATAGTAGTAAATCAAAGTATTAGGTTTAGAATATGTTTCATTTTGTTATTGTAATAGTGGCCTTTCATAAAAGACTTATTTTCATAAAGAGCTTGATATGGGACAATAGATAGTTTCAAGTTTCTTTTAGTGACTTAGTATGGATTGGCTGTGAATTGACACAAGCTTTATGTTACATTGTGAAAGTTAAAACTTACGTGAGTGTCTCCTGCATTGCCTTTGTTTCATTTTTAGAATTGAGAAAATTCTAAAAGAGAATTTTGTCTTTCTTTTTTTTTTTTTTAAAGGGCCTCACCTGCAGCGTATGGAGGCTCCCAGGTTAGGGGCTGAGTTGGAGCTGCAGCAGCTGGCCTACGCCACAGCCACAGCATCGCCAGATCCGAGCCATGTCTGCAACCTATACCATAGCTCATGGCAACACCTACCAGATCCTTGACCCACTGAGCGAGGCCAGGAATCAAACCTGCATCCTCATGGATACCAGTCAGATTTGTTTCCACTGAGCCACGATGGGAACTCTCCATTTTTAGTATTTTCAAAAGTTATTGCCCAATTTGATTATAAAAAGTTACTCAAAAGTCAAAATATTCCTTTTCAGCTTACCCTTATGTTTAAACTGATTTTAAAATGTTCTAAACTTTATTGGATATACTTAATGTATATTTACATTTATGCAATGTGAGGTGTTTGACGCTTACCATCTGTTAACATAGATTGTGAAAATGTAGTGGTTTTCTTTTACCAAAGTTTATCTTTGCTTTTAAGTAATGATTTGGAGAGAGTTGAAACCTTCATCCATTCATTCATTTGTTCTTTCATTTTTTTCAACGAACATTTATCGACTTTCTGTTGTGGGGTATTCATGACCCCTGTCTCAGCCACTATTATGTAAGTAAATAATAAACCCTGAAATCTGGGTGCAAAGTATTACATTTAGAATGATAAACAATGAGGTCCTACTGTATAGCACAGGGAACTATATCCAGTCTCTTGTGATAGAACGTGATGGGAGATTATATGAGAAAAAGAATGTATATATATATGTATGACTGGGTCACTTTGCTGTACAGCAGAAATTGGCACAACATTGTAAATCAACTATATTTTAATAGAAAAAAAAAGTTAAAAAAACCCCCAGCACCCTCCCACCCCCCAAAGAAACCTGGAGAGAGGCTCCTGAAATAGAATTCTGATAGAATCTCAGATTCCAAATTTAACCTCTCTTGGTCATACCTCTGTCCCTAAGTTTTCTTCTGCAGTAGATTTCTTGAGAACATGCAACTTGAAATTGTTCCTTTTATGAATATTAATGATTTTAAATTACCAATAAAAGATCCCTAGGCTGAAAGAATAGCAAACAAGGGACAAAAATAAAGACAACTGCTTTCCAGCCAGGGATTTTGTGGTTTCTGTTTTGGGACTGATTTTCTTGTGGGTCTATATAACTATACACTGTGTGTGGAGTTTATAAATACCAAAGTAGCTGTGGTTCAACTAAAAGAGCACCAGAGAATCTGAATGTGAAGACTCATGTTCCAGCCAGGTTACTGGCTGGGAGCACTAGCTTACACAAGGCACACTCGTTTGAAATACCAATTTCCTAATCTTTAAAATGAGAATAACGATTTCTCTCTTATGGTGTGGCTGTGAAATAATGTATTTGAAAATTCCTGGGAGCTCCCGTCGTGGCGCAGTGGGAACAGATCTGACAAGCATTCCATGAGGATGCAGGTTTGATCCCTGGCCTCGCTCAGTGGGTCAAGGATCTGGCGTTGCCATGAGCTGTGGTGTAGGTTGAAGACGTGGCTCAGATCCCAAGTTGCTGTGGCTGTGGTGTAGGTCAGCTGCTACAGCTCTGATTTAATCCCTACCCCGGGAGCCTCCATATGCCTTGAGTGAGGCCCTAAAAAGACCAAAAAAAAAAAAAAAAAAAAAAGAAAGAAAGAAAGAAAGAAAAAGAAAATTCATGATTCCTGAGCACTAATTTGAATATTTAAAAAGTTCTCTTCCCTGTATTATTTTTCTTTCCCCTGAGATTATTTTCCATTTTTATGTTTGTTATTTTTTTTCAGGTTACAAACTTCTCTCAAATGTCTAATAACCCTTTCTTTTTTCTTTCTTTTTTTTTTTGCTTTTTAAGGCCGCACACACAGCATATGGAGGTTCCCATGCTAGGGGTCGAATAGGAGCTATAGTTGCCAGCCTACATCACAGCTCATGGCAACGCCAGATCCTTAACCCACTGAGCGAGGCCTGGGATCAAACCAGCAACCTCATGGTTCCTAGTCGGATTCGTTTCCGCTGCGCCACGACAGAAACTCCAAATGTCTGGTAATCTTTGACAGTCCATTTATATTTAAGAATGGAGCATCAGAAAAGTTGACCAGCAATTGTGTATAAATAGTCCAGGCTAGTTGACTGTCAGTCTTTGGTTTAGCATGAGTGGTAGGAAACTGCTGATTACACCACGAGCCCATAAATACCACAGTTGTTGGACTAGAGCCCTCCATGTAATTTATTCAATTTTGTAAGAGAAGAACGTTTCAGTTTTTCACAGGAAGTTTTTACATGCTTAGCTGCTGGACATTCAGCACATGGAAATAAATGAGAAGATTTCAGGGGGTTAGTTGACTCTAAAGGCCACACGTTTTCCATTAGCATCCACTAATCCCAGCCCCACACTCACTTCCCTGTGTAAGTCTCTACAGGAGAGAGAAGCGCAGGACCCTCCAATCTTTGTGTATGTGTGTGTGTGTCTTTTTAGGGCCACTCCTACAGCATATGGAGGTTCTCAGGCTGAGTGTTAAATTGGAGCTATAGCTGCCTGCCCACGATACAACCACAGCAACTCAGGATCCAAGCCTCATCTGTGACCTACGCCACAGTCACGGCAACGAGGGATCCTTAACCCACTGAGCAAGGCCAGGGATCGAAATTGCATCCTCATGGATACTAGCAAGATTCGTTTCCATTGAGCCACGACAGAAACTCCAAGGACCCTCCAATCTTTATTCTTGGCTGTGGTTGCTACCACTCAGCTTCATGTTAAGCGAAATATGAATATTTAATGATGAATTTGTCTCCCCTCCCCCAGGCTTCTTCTCCTGCATGGTTCCTAAAATGCTGGCAGTCAAGCATTTATCCTACAGGAGGAGGTTGAAAGTCTCTGAGGCATCTTATCAGCCCAGAGGGAAGAAGTAATAATGTTGACATAAGCGGTTCCTGAGCAGAAATCCTAGCCCGATTGCCTAATGTTTAAGTTCATGGTCAACAAGCTCCATGTATGTGTAAAAGCTTCTAGTCAGCTTATTAGTTTCTTACCCTTAAACATAGGTAGGCATCTCATGAATGACCAGACATTTGAAGGAAGCCTCTAACATGAACGATAGAGAACAACCAATCAGAAAAAAAAAAATATTGCTTATTCAGGGAAAAGGAAACAAAACAAAACAAGCAAACCCTATCATTTAATATTCCCAGAGAGAAAAGACACAGCATCCACGAAACAAGGAATATTCAGAAAACAAATAAGAACTCTCAAAAGATTAAAATGAAGAAACAACCAATTTCATAGAAAGTTTGGAACATAAACTTAAGATACGTTCCTGGGAAGCAGAAGAAAATGTTGAAGAGATGTAAAACAGGAGAGAAAAGAGATGTTTAGAGGACCAGTTCAGTATGTCCAAGCTCTGGATAACAGGAAGTGTGGAGGGGAGAATATCAGTGAAACGATGCCCAAAAGTTTCCCAGGATTGAAGGATGCAACATTCCAGATTGAGAGGACCTAGTAAGTGCCTGACACAACAAAAATAGTTTCACCTCAAGGCACATCATCATGAAAGTTCAGAATATATATACCAAAGAAAAGATTCTCTAAGTTTTCAGAGAGAAATAAGAGGTCAAAAGGTCAGGATTAAAATGGCTTGGACCTATCAAAAGCAGCCTTAGAAGTTAGATAATGAAAAAAATGCCTTCAAAATGCTGCAGGAAAATGATATCAAACGCATAGTCCTGTACTGTGGTCAATTATGAATTTTATTTGAAGGTAGAATAAAGAGATTTTTAAGACATGCAAGGTCCCATCACGTTGCTGAGGAGTTTCCGGAAGGATATGCTCCAGTAAAAGAAGGACGTAAACCAAGAAAGAAGAAGGGATAGCATGTAGTAAATGGGAGATCTGATGTGGGGGAAAGTTGAAGGGCCCCCTCAAGAAGACAGCTGTGCCCAGGCATAAAGGGGAGCCAGTCCAGGTTGGCGCAGAGGCTTTCCAAGCAGTTTCAGGAAGACCCAATTGGTAGAAAATGAGATGTGAATGAACATCTTGAGAGATGATTTATACAGTGGTGTGAATTTGGAGTTGAACTATTAAATTCATAGAAAGATGAGTAACTAAGAGAATAAGACACTTAATTCTAGAGGGAAAAAGTTATGTAGCAGAGGAAAAAGTAACCATAGTTTACTGCAGAGTCCTCTTTGAATTCATACATAGTCACTATAATAATAATCAAGAACAGTGATTTAACCAAAGGTAAGATATAAGCATGTTAGAAGAATGGGGGTGTATCTGTGTTCATGGCAAGGAGATCAAAAAGCTAAATCTTCATTCTCCATAAAGGAAGTAAGTAGGAAATCACGAAACTGAAAAAGTCAACAGAAATGGAAGAATATTATTTAGAACATTGAAAGGAAACAATAAGAAATTGGAAGTATGCAATTATCTTTGCAATAAATCTTATGAAACTGGTTGACACTTTGTATTTTCAGCTTTGGTAAACATGAAAACAAGAAAAATTAAATAGATGGACGTGTTCATGTTCAGTCTTTTGAGAGGAAATCAATCTTTTTTTTTTGCTTTTTTTTTTTTTTTTTGCTGTTTACGGCCACACCCATGGCATATGGAGGCTCCCAGGTGAGGGGTCCAGTTGGAGCTGTAGCTGCAGCTATATCTGTTGGCTTACAACACAGCCACAGCAATGCAGGATCCGAGCCACATCTGCAACCTACACCAAAGCTGGCGGCAATACCAGATCCTTAACCCACTGAGCAAGGCCAGGGATCAAATCTGCGTCCTCATGGATGCTAGTCAGATTTGTTAACTGCTGGGCCACTACAGGAACTCCTTGAGAGGAGATCTTAATAGGATGTTTCCATGGAAATCACTATCTAAACAAAATAACTATTTTGTGTTTCCAGAAGATATCTAAAAGAATCAAACCTGGAGTTCCCACTGTGGCACAATGGGATCTGTGGCATCTTGGGAGCGATGAAACATGGGTTTGATTCCTCAGCCAGCACAGCAGGTTAAGGATCTGGCATTGCCACAGCTGCAGCTTAGGTTGTAACTACAGCCTGGATCTGATCCCTGGCCTGGGAACTCCACATGCTGTGGGACAGCCAAAAAAAAAAAAAAAAAAAAAAGAAAGAAAGAAAGAAAGAAAGCTCTTGAGTTATATATTTTGGTTTTTTTATTTTTTTTCTTTCATTGAAGTGTAGTTGATTTACAATATTGTGTTAGTTTCAGATGTGCAGCAAAGTGGTTCAGTTACATATATATTATTTTCAGATTATTTTATATTATAGGTTATTATAAGATTGAATGTTATTATTATGCTTTTTAGGGCCGCTCCCATGGCATTTGGAAGTTCCCAGGCTAGGAGTCGAATCAGAACTAGAGCTGTTGGTCTTTGCCACAGCCACAGCAAGGCAGGATCTAAGCCATGTCTACAACCTACACCACAGCTCATGGCAACACTGGATCCTTAACCCACTGAGTGATGCCACGGATTGAACCTGCATCCTCATGGATACTAGTTAGGTTTGTTTCTGCTGAGCTGTGATGGGAACTCCCAGATTTTGAGTATTATTGCCAGAGTTATACAGTAAGCCCTGGTTGTTTATTTTATATATAGTAGTGTATAACCCCATACTCCTAATTTAATCCTTCTACCTCCCTTTCCCCTTTAATAACCATAAATTTTTTTCTGTGTGAGTCTGTTTTTGTTTTGTAAATAGATTCATTTGTGTTACTTGATACCACATATAAATGATATCATATGTTTGTCTTTGTCTGACTTACTGTGATATTTTCTAAATTCACCCATGTTGTTGCAAATGCCAATATTTCATTCTTTTTTATGCCAGAGTAATATTCCTCTGTGTGTGTGTGTACATCTTCTTTATCCATTCATTTCATGATGGACATGTAGGGACATATAGGTTCTTTCATGTCTTGACTATTTGTAATCAATTCTTTTGTGAATACTGGGGTATATGTATCTTTTAAAATTAGAGTTTTCAGGAGTTCCCGTTGTGGCGCAGTGGTTAACGAATCCGACTAGGAACCGTGAGGTTGTGGGTTCGGTCCCTGCCCTTGCTCAGTGGGTTAAGGATCCGGCGTTGCCGTGAGCTGTGGTGTAGGTTGCAGACGCGGCTCGAATCCCGAGTTGCTGTGGCTGTGGTGTAGGCTGGTGGCTACAGCTCCAGTTGGACCCCTAACCTGGGAACCTCCATATGCCGCAGGAGCAGCCCAAGAAATGACAAAAAAGACAAAAATAAAATAAAATGAGTTTTCATCCTTTGGGGATATATGTGCAGAAGTAGGATTGCTGGGTTGTATGATAGCTCTATTTTTACTTTTTAAGATACCTACATAGTGTTCTCCACAGTGGTTACACCAGTTTACATTCCCAGCAGTGTAGGAGGATTCCCTTTTCTCTACACCCTCTCCAGCATTTATTGTTTGTAGACTTTTTGATGACAGTCATTCTGACTGGTGTGAAGTTATGCCTCGTTGTGGTTTTGATTTGTATTTCTCTAATAATGAGCAGTGTTGAGCACCTTTTCATGTACCTGTTGGCCATCTGTATGTCTTCCTTGGATATCTATTTAGGTCTTTTGCCCATCTTTTGATTGGGTTGTTTGTTTTTTTGATAATGAGTTGTATGAGCTGTTTGTATATTTTAGCAATTACTGGGTTATATATTTTGAAGTTAGGTGCATAAAAGTTCAGGATTATTATATATTCTTGAGGAATTGCCCCATTTGTAATTACTGAGACTTTTGGTGTTAGGATTACTTTTGTCTGATTTTTATATTCCTTTTAGTTAATATTTGTTTATATATTTCTGTTCTTTACTTTGAACCACTTAATAATATTTGTTAAGTAGTATACTTTTTAAAATAGTGTGTAGCTGGAGTTCCCATTGTGGCACAGCAGAAACAAATCTTGCTGGAAACCATGAGGTTGCAGGTTTGATCCCTGGCATCGCTCAGTGGGTTAAGGATCTGGTGTTGCCATGAGCTGTGGTATAGGTTGCAGATGTGGCTCAGATCTGATGTTGCTGTGGCTGTGGTGTAGGCTGGCAGCTGTAGCTCTGACTGAACCCCTACACTGGGAAACTCCATATGCCACAGGTGTGGCCCCAAAAGGTAAAAAATAAAATAAAATAAAATGGTGTGTAGCTGGATTTAGTTCTTTATCCAACTAGTGAGATAATTTCTTATATTTTTATCTATTTAAACTAAAAATAGCTCATCCATTTTTCCCACCAGCTACTCCCTGCCTGTGGCAACCACTAATCTCTCTATGAGCTTGTTTTATTTATTTATTTAATTTATTCATTCAATTCATTCATTTATTTATATTTATTTAGACTCTAAGAGAGATTACATTGTTATTGTTTGGTATTTGGTTTTGATTTGCACTTCTTTGATAGCAGTGTTTAACAATGTTAGCTATATTTTCGTGTGTCTGTTGGCCATCTGAATGTCTTCTTTGGAAAAATATTTTTTTTTTTTGTCTTTTTTGTCTTTTTGTTGTTGTTGTTGTTGTTGTTGTTGTTGCTATTTCTTGGGCCGCATATGGAGGTTCCCAGGCTAGGGGTTGAATCGGAGCTGTAGCCACCGGCCTACGCCAGAGCCACAGCAACGTGGGATCCGAGCCGCGTCTGCAACCTACACCACAGCTCACGGCAACACCGGATCGTTAACCCACTGAGCAAGGCCAGGGACCGAACCCGCAACCTCCTGGTTCCTAGTCGGATTCGTTAACCACTGCGCCACGACGGGAACTCCTGGAAAAATATTTATTCAAATCTTCTGTCTAGTTTTAGATTGGATTGTTTGAGGTTTTTTGCTGTTAGGTTGTATGAACTCTTTTTTTTTTTTTTTAATTAAAAAATTTTTTTTTGTCTTTTTGTCTTTAGGGCTGTACCCACAGCATATGGAGGTTCCCAGGCTAGGGGTCCAATTGGAGCTGTAGCCGCCAGCCTACGCCAGAGCCACAGCAACGCCAGATCCTCATGGTTCCTAGTCAGATTCATTGACCACTGAGCCATGACAGGAACTCTGGGTTGTATGAACTCTATATATTTTGGATATTAGCTCCTTTCCAGATATATGATCTATAAATATTTTCTTCCATGCAGTAGGCTGTCTTTTTATTTTGTTGATGGCTTACTGTGCAGAAGCTTTTTGGTTTGATGTAGTCCAACTTGTTTATTTTTGCATTTGGTGTCAAATTCAAAAAAGTCATCACCAAAACTTATGTCAGGGAGCTTACCATCTATGTTTTCTTCTAGAAGCTTTATGGTTTCAGGTCTCCTTTTCAAGTCTTTAAACCACTTTTAGTTAATTTTTGTGGATGGTATGAAATAGTGGTCTAATTTAATTCTTTTGCATATGTCCAGTTTTCCCAACATTATTTATTGAAGAAACCATCCATTCTCCATTGTATATTCTTGGCACCTTTGTTATAAATTAATCAACTGTATATAAATGTGTTTATCTGTAGACTCTATTCTGTACCATTGATCTATGTGTTTGTTTTTAGCCCAATAACATACTGCTTTAACTATAGCCTTGTAGTATAGTTTGAAATCAGGGAGCATGACACTTCCAACTTTGTTCTTCTTTCTCAAGATTATTTTGGCTAGTCTGGGTCTTTTATGGTTTCATTCAGATTTTTTTTTTTTTTTGCTATTTCTTGGGCCGCTCTGGTGGCATATGGAGGTTCCCAGGCTAGGGGTCAAATCGGAGCCGTAGCCACCGGCCTACACCAGAGCCACAGCAACGCGGGATCCGAGCCGCGTCTGCAACCTACACCACAGCTCACAGCAACACCGGATCGTTAACCCACTGAGCAAGGGCAGGGACCGAACCCGCAACCTCACGGTTCCTAGTCGGATTCGTTAACCACTGCGCCACGACGGGAACTCCTTCATACAGATTTTAAGATTGTTCTATTTCTGTGGAAAATATCATTGGAATTTTGATAAGGATTGCATTGAATCTGTAGATTGCTTTGTGTGGTATGGACATTTTAAGAATATTGATTCCTGGAGTTCCCATCGTGGCACAGTGGAAATGAATCCAACTAGGAACCATGAGGTTGTGGGTTTGATCCCTGGCCTCACTCAGTGGGTTAAGGTCTGGCATTCCATGAGCTGTGGTGTAGGTCACAGACGTGGCTTGGATCTGGCGTTGCTGTGGCCATGCAAAGTATTTGACAAATTCAACATCCATTTATGATTAAAAAAAAAAAAACTCCCAATAAAGCAGTTTTGGAGGGAACGTATCTCAACATAATAAATGGCATATTTGACAAGCCAACAGCTAACATCATATGCAATGATGAAAAGCTGCCAGTTTTTCCTCTCAGAACAGGAACAAGACAAGGATGCCCACTCTTACTACTTTTATGAACATAGCCTTGGAAGTCTACCCAGGGCAATTAATTGATATGATTTCAGTCCTCTTAGCTTTATTAAGACATATTTTATGTCTAACATTTCATCTCCTTACATTTATCTGAACTCATAATAAATGTATCATTTCTGTGTATCATATTGATGAAGTTTTCATTATTGCCCCCTTCCTATGTTTTTTTCCCTTCTGATGGTTTGGAAGCTATAGAATGAGTTTCTCTTCTTTGAAGTGATTGTCCTTAACTCTTTTTTTAAAGGTCAGTAAAAATATTTTGTTGTAATGATATAATTTTCAACTGAATATGGCAGGGGAACATTAGGGAGTTGGTGATAATTACAAAAAAAAAATCTATATATAGTGTAGCATTCTGTTGTGGATTGGTGAAGGAAAGGATGGACACAAGTAGCAATGGAGAGCTGAGCATCAAAATAGGAACTGCTGAAACTCTTAAGATGACCAGCACTGATTTTTTTCTTTAGTGAGCACTCTTTAGAAAATTGGCATTTTCTAGAACTTAAAAAACAGCACCTTCAATTTAAGCTTCCAATCAAGCTCTTGGAATTTAGGTAATTTTCAGCATTGATGAATACTAGGAGATGCTAAATGTATAAATCCATTAGAAGCCATAGAATTGGAAAATATTAAGCAACTAGAAAGACTTCAGTTGTTCCATCTTGTCCTGGAGGAAACTAGTGGTTTTTCCAACATTATCATAAACCTACATACTTGAAAGCCTGAGGTGGTGTGGAGATGCATTGGGATAGGGAATGATGGAATCACATTTGAGGTAGAAATACAACCGAAGGCAGCCTTTTATCTTAGAGAATAATTTAGCCTTCATCAACTCCTTAGTCTTCCATGGCCTTGCCACAGCAGCAGATTCTTAATTTATAATATCAATAGGTTTTCATAAAAAGAAAAAAATAAATATAAATGTTTTAAAGGCTAGATCCAAGATGGCACTGTGTCAGTTCCACTGCACTCAGTGGGTTAAGGTAAGTCACAAAGCCATCCCAGTGTTGAGAGGGACAGTAGACCTCACCTCTCAGTGAGAGAAGTGGTATGTGCTTACAAAAGAGGGAAAGAATTGATGGCGACCACCTTTCGTGGCCATCCAACCCTAATCAGTCACTTTGATGCACTCAGACTGTTGCATTCCAACTTGTGCCCTTGCTTCCTCACGTTATAGCTGACTTCACAAAGGTCACTAATGACCTCTTAATTAACATACATTTACATATATTATTTAATTATACTACATATCATTTACATGTATCTTTTAGTATGTCATTTATGTATTTTATATATTTTTGAAACCATTTAAAATTTTTTAAGGTATAGTTGATTTACAATTTGCCAGTTTCTGCTGTAGAGCAAAATTACCCAATCATACATATATATATATACATTCCCTTTCTTATATTATCTTCCATCATGGTTTATCCCAAGAGACTGGATATATAATAGTGCCTCATTGCTTATCCATTTTAAATGTAATGGTTTGCATCTACTAACCCCAAACTCCCAGTCCATCCCACTCCCTCCTCTCTCCCCCTTGACAACCCCTTGTTCTCTATGTCTGTGAGTCTGTTACTGTTGTATAGATAGGTCCATTTGTGCCATATTTTAAGATTCCATGTATAAGAGGTATCATATGGGATTTGTCTTTCTTACTTAGTGTAAGAATCTCTGGTTGCATCTGTGTTGCTACAAATGGCATTATTTTGTTCTTTTTTATGGCTGAATAGTATTTCATTGTATATATGTAGTACATCTTCTTAATCCATCCATGTGTCAATAGACATTTAGGCCGCTTCCATGTCTTGGCTATTGTGAATAGTGCTACAATGAACATAGGGGTGCATGTATCTTTTTGAATTAGAGTTTCATCTGGATATGTGCCCAGGAATGGGATTGCTGGATCATATGGTAGTTCTATTTTTAGTCTTCTGAGGACCCACCATACTGTTTTCCATAGTGGTTGTACTAATTTACATTCCCACCAATGGTATAGGAGGGTTGCCTTTTCTCTACACCTTCACCAGCATTTTTTATTTGTAAACTTATTAATCATGGCCATTCTGACCAGTGTGAGGTGGTACCTCATGGTAGTTTTGATTTGCATTTCTCTAATAATTAGTGATGTTGAGCATCTTTTCATGTTCCTGCTAGCCATCTTATTGTGTCTTCTTCTGAAGAATGTCTGTTTAGGTCATCTGCCCATTTTTCAATTGGATTGTTTGTTTTTTTGTTGTTGAGTTGTATGAGTTGTTTGTATATTTTGCAGATTAAGCCCTTGTCGGTTACATTTTTTGCAAGTGTTTTCTCCTATTCTGTAGGTTTTCCTTTCCTTTCCTTTCCTTCCTTTCCCTTTCTTTTCTTTCCTTTTTTTATGCTTTTCTTTGCTGTGCAAAAACTTGTTAAGTTTGATTACATTCCATTTGCTTATTTTTGTTTTTATTTCTGTTGCCTTAGGAAATTGACCTAAGAAATCATCTGTGTGGTTTATGTCAGAGAATGTTTTGCCCATGTTCTATTTTAGGAGTTTTATCATGTCATGTCTATGTTTAAGTCTTTAAGGCATTTTGAGTTTATTTTTATACATGGTGTGAGGGTGTGTTCTAGTTTCATTGATCTACATGCAGCTGTCCAGTTTTCCCAGCACCACTTGCTGAAGAGACTATCTTTTTCTTATTTTATATTCTTGCCACTTTTGTTGAAGATTAATCGATCATAGGCATCTGGGATTATTTCTGGGCTCTCTGTTCTGTTCCATCAATCCCTATGTCTGTTTTTGTGCCAGTACCATACTGTATTGATTACTGTAGCTTTGTAATATTGTTTGACTTCTGAGAGAGTAATATCTCCTGCTTTGTTTTTTTTCCTGAGTATTGCTTTGGCAATTCTTGGTCTTTTATGTTTCCATATATAAGTTTTTGGATTATTTGTCCTCGTTCTGTGAAAAATGCCTTGGGTAATTTGGTAGGGATTGCATTAAATCTGTAGATTGCTTTGGGTAGCCTGGCCATTTTAACAATATTAATTCTTCCAATCCAGAAGCATGGAATATCTTTCCATGTCTTTGAAAATACTTTAATTTCTTTGATTAATATTTTATAGTTCTCAGCATATAAGTCCATCACCTCCTTGGCCAGGTCTATACCTAGGTCTTTAATTTTTTGGGAGGGTGTGATTTTAAGTTATTTTTTAAAATACCCTTTTCTAATATTTCATTGTTGGTATACAGAAATGCAACTAATTTCTGAATGTTAATCTTTTATCCTGCTACTTGGCTGAATTCGTTGGTCTCTTTGAGTAGTTTTTCTGTGGAATCCTTAGGGTTTTCTCTATATGGTATCGTGTCATCTGCATATAGTGACAATTTTACTATTTTAAAACTTTTTATTAGAGAAGTTTTTAAACATACAAAAGTAAAGAGACTATTATAATGGTAAACATTGTAATCGCAGATAAATATCACCCAGTTTTAATGGTTATTAACCCAGGACCAAACCTGTTTCATCTATGCTATGACCCACTTCTCCCATCCTATGTTATGTTAAAGAAAACCCCAAATATATTATTTTATCCATCTGTGTACATTTTTAATGAATATATGGTATCCTTTTAAATATTTAGACAATCCCATGTTTTTGGACATTCATGGTTTTTTTTTTGTTTTTTGTTTTTTTTTTAACTTTTTTGACTGCCTCACAGCATATGGAGTTCCCAGGCCAGGTATCAGATTTGAGCCACAGTTGTGACCAATGCCACAGCTGTGGCAATGCAGGATCCTTTAACCCATCATGCTGGGCTGGGCATCAGACCTGTGTCCCAGAGCTGCAGAGACACTAGTCATTCCATTGCACCATAGTGGGAACGTCACATGGCTTTTTTTTTTTTTTTTTTTTTTTAAATCATTCAAATTATAACACCACAACTACTACCAATTTTTTTTTTTTTTTCATCTTTTTAGGTCTGCACCCCTGGCGTATGGAAGTTCCCAGGCTAGGGGTTGAATTGGAGCTGTAGCTACCGGCCTACGCCACAGCAACACCAGATCTGAGCCACATCTGTGACCTACAGCACAGCTCATGGCAATGCCAGATACTTAACCCACTGAGCAAAGCTAGAGTTTGAACCTTCATCTTTATGGATACTAGGTGGGTTTGTTCCCACTGAGCCATAACGGGAACTCCTACCACATATTTTTAATTAATGAACACTGACAGCTTTTTCACATCACTTTTACATGTTTCTTGTTTCTTATCCTCATAACTTCCTGTCAGGTAGTTAGAGTAGGTTATTTCATCCCTGTTTTAAACACAAGAATTTTAGAGCCAGTGCCAAATTGTTGGTAAATAGTAGAGTAAAAACTGGAATCCAGATGTCTGAAATCTAGTTTGTTCATTTTACCCTAAACCTTGCTAAGACATTTATAAAAATAATCCATTCATGTGATAGAAATAGGCTGCTTTAAAATTTTCTGTATAAATATTCATCGAACACCCATTAAGTATTAGATACTATGCTGGACACTTTCCTGTTTAATCTTCACATAAATAGTGTGAGGTAAGTGTTATCTCACTTTACAGCCAAGGAATGCAAACTCAGGAAGGTAAATGTCTTACCCATCATTACACAGCTTACACATAAAAGTATCTGGATTCTGATTTACGTCTTCCTGCCTCCAAGTTCAGTGCTCTTTCCACTTTTGTCTATGTTAGTATTTCAGAGACTAACTCTTTTGAATTAAAAAAGCAAAAATACTTTTTGGACACGTGCTTTTAATGAACTCACTATATTCAAAGGCATATAAAGATACTCTTCATGTCCAGCAAATTTAGTTTATTGTAACCTTGTATACCAAGTCCTATGAAAATGCTGGTGTATGTGTAATGCTTTTTCTAATGGAAAAAGTGTTCATTGTAAGGTTACTTCATGCTGTTAAGCTTTTAGAACTTTTAGAACTTACTGCTAAGCTTCTAGAATCATAACTTTAGCAAGATATGGTGTTACAGAGGATATAAAGTGTACTCACACATGAAATCTGTTTGCAAGCAACTCACACATGAAATCTGTTAGCAAGCAACAATATAGTTGTGAAAATAGCACAGGATAGAAAGTCAATGCCAGAGGAAAAGAGAAAAAGTTATTTGGTACTGGTGAAAATAACACTACTATCCTTCCTACAAGAATAGTGCTTTATAGATGTCATTGCATTCAATCATTTATAATATATTGAACACCTATTATGTATAAAGATCTGTATTGGGTATGTAACAGTGAGGCAAACAGACAAAGCTTCTGCCTCCTCACTGTTATCACTAGAAACCAAACATTTCAGAAAGAGAAATCTGATAAGATATTTGTATAGTACTTCTATTAGTCTGTGCAGGCTGCTGTTAACAAAATACCACAGACTGTGTAGCTTATAAACAACAGAAATTTATTTCTCACAGTTCTGGAGGCTAGGAGATTGAGATCAGGGTGCCAGCAACCTTGTTTTTTTTTTTTCTTTTTAGGGTTGCTCTCACAGCATATAGAGGTTCCCAGGCTAGGGGTCCAATTGGAGCTACAGCTGCCAGCCTGCACCACATCAGATCCGAGCCACATCTATGACCTACACCACAGCTCACGGCAATGCTAGATCCTTAACTCACTGAACGAGGCCAGGGTTTGAACGAGGCCATGGTTCCTAGTCAGATTCTTTCTGCTGCACCACAATGAGAATTCTAGGGTACCAGCAACCTTGGGTAAGAGTATTCTTTTGAGTTGCAGACTAATGCTCACATGGCAGAAGGACTCAGGGACCTCTGTGGGATCTAGGCATTAATCTCATTTGTGAGAGACCCACCCTCATGACCTAATCACCTTCCAAAGGTCCTACCCTCTAATGCCTTCACATTGGGTGTTAGGATTCTAACCTGAATTTGAAGGGACACAAACATTTAGACCCTAGCCCTGCCCCCTCAGTTCATGTCTATCTCTCAGGCACAGTACTTTTTTGCCATCCCAACAGCCCCCAAAGTCAGAACTCTTCAGCATCAATTCAAAATTTGAAAGAATAAAATTTCATAAAAATATCTTTTTTAAAGCTTAAGGACAGTTTTTATAATGCTGTGTTAGTTTCAGATATACAGCAAAACAAGTCAGTTATACACACACACACATATCCATTAGTTAGTTTTCTATCTATATATTCTTTTCCAGATTCCTTTCCACTGTAGGTTATTACAAGATATTGAATATAGTTCCCTGTGCTATACAGCAGATATTTGTTATATATCCATTCTATTTTAATTTTTTTTTTTTGTCTTTTTAGGACCACACCCACAGCATATGGAGGTTCCCAGGCTAGGGGTCCAATTGGAGCTGTAGCTGCTGACCTACACCACAGCCACAGCAACACAGAATCCAAGCTGCAATGGTGATCTACACCACAGCTCACTGCAGTGCTGGATTCTTAACCCACTGAGCGAGGCCAGGGATGGAACCTGCATCTTCACGGATGCTAGTCAGATTCGCTTCCACTGAGCTACAACAGGAACTCCTATTTATCTATTTTACATGTAATAGTGTGCATCTGTTAATCCCAAACTCCTAATTCTGAATACCATCTCAATCAGATGTGGGTAAAAAGATTCCTCTCTAACTGTGATCCTGTGAAATAAAATCAGTTATGTGCTTCCAAAATACAGTGGTGGGACAGGCATAGAAAAGACATTTCATTCCAAGAGGGAGAAATAGGGGAGAAAGAAGGAGCAACAGGTTCCAAGCAAGTCCAAAACCCTGCAAGACAAACAACATTAAATCTTAAGGCTTGAGAAAAATCATCTCTGTTTTTGGTCGCATCCATGGCACATGGAAATTCCTGGGCCAGGGGTCGAATCTGAGCCACAGCTGCGGCAATGCCAGATCATTAACCCACTGAGCCGGGCCGGAGATCGAACCTGCACCTCAGCAGAAATAATGCTGGATCTTTAACCTGTTGCACTATAGTGAGAACTTCAAGAAAAAAAATTTTTTTTTCTTTCTTTTTGTTTTCTTTTTTGTCTTTTAGAACCACACTTGTAGCATATGGAGTTTCCCAGGCTAGGGGTCCAGTTGGAACTACAGCTGCTGGCCTACACCACAGCAACGCTGGATCCGAGCTGCATCTGTGACCTATACCACAGCTCATGGCAACATCAGATCCCTAACCCACTGAGCGAGGCCAGGGATTGAACATGCAACCTCATGGTTCCTAGTCGGATTTGTTTCCGCTGCGCCATGACAGGAACTCCCAATAAAAATCTTTAATTAGATGTTCTGCCCTGTGGGGTGGAGGTCCTACCTTCTAGATCTCCCTGGCTTCACCCTCTGGATACACTGGGATATGCCTGCCCCCATGGCTTTGTTGGGCATAGCAACATAGCAGCTCTCATGGGTTGCAGTTGTACACTGGTGGTTCTACCAGTCTGGGGTCCCAAGGGTGGCCTCATGGCTTCATGGGCACTGCCCTGATAGTGGCTCTCTTTAGTGGTCTTGCCCTTGAGTGATCCGGCCCTCTGCTTGAGTTGTGGGCCCATGGCTCCAGCTTGCTCTATTGTTCTAAATCTAAGTGGAGGCGGCCGTGGTTCCATGGCTCTGCTGAGAGGGCTGGGGCTCCCATGGCTTTGGGGGGCACCACTTAGTTTTGGGCAGAGGTCAGACATCTGGTCTGTTGAG
Organism: Sus scrofa; assembly: GCF_054392235.1. Lineage (NCBI taxonomy): Eukaryota > Metazoa > Chordata > Mammalia > Artiodactyla > Suidae > Sus > Sus scrofa. The sequence continues at coordinate 108,997,817 of NC_139385.1, read as the reverse complement.
ACCCAGGCAGTGACCCCCACCTATCTACCACCTTTTGCAACTGAGGAGGCAGCCTTGATGATCTCTGAATTACATTTATGGTCTTTCTTTCCTTGTCTTGAAGAATAACCTACATTCATAGCCATTTAGCTTTATAATCCTGTCCTGAAAAATCTAAGTCCAACAGCCTTCCTCATTCCTTCCTCTTCAGTTCATACAGACTATTTTCCTGGTGGGGTGGCTGATCCATTTATGGTTCAAACTCAGACTAATCTATTAATCAAAAGGTGGCTTGGCCACACCCTGTCTTCTCCAGAAAAAGCTTTCTCATTTTTTTTTCAATATGGATAGGCTGAAAATCTTTCATATTTTCAGGTTTTGTATCCTCTTTGATTAACAGTTCCGTCTCTAAGTCATTTCTCTCCTCTCACATTTATTATAAGCATTCAAGAAGACCAGGCCACTTCTTAAACACTGCTTAGAAATTTCCTCAGTCAAATATACAGTTTCATCACTCACAACTTCTGCTTCTACAGAACACTAGAGCATGAACACAATTCAGCCAAGCTCTTTGCCACTTTATAACAGATCACTTTTCCCCCAGTTTCCAATAATGTTTCTCATCTCATCAGAAGAGCCTTGACTCTGTCATTTCTACCAACATTCTGTTGATAATCCTTAGGTTTACTCTCCAAGAAGATTGACACATTCTCTACAGCTTATCTGCTCTTCAGGGCTCTCACCAGAATTGCTTTTGATGGTTCTTTCATGGTGATGTAGGTTTTTTCTACTACATACCTCAAAATTCTTCCAGTTTCTCTTACCCAATTCAAAATTGTTTCCGTATTTGAATGGGTTTTTATTTTTATGGACACCTCACTTTCAGTACTAATATTCTGTTTTAGTCTGTTCGGGCTGCTATAACAAAATACAACAGACTGCGTAGCTTACAAATAATAGAAATCTATTCCTAACAGTTCTGGAGGCTGGAAGTCTGATACCAGGATTCCAGCAAGACTGGGTTAGGGCTGCCTCGGGGTCATAAACTTGTACTTTCACCTGGCAGAAGGGGCTAGAAGCTCTGTGGAATCTCTATTATAAAAGCACTAATCCCACCGTCACACTGGGCACTAGGATTCCAGCATGTGAATTTAGGGGGAACATAAACATTCAGATCAGGGCAGTCCTCTTAGGAAACTGTCCAATCTTTTTAAAAATAATTATTATTAAGGCCTTGGGTTTTTTTGTTTTTGTTTTTGTTTTTGTTTTGGCTGAGCCTATGGCATGTGGAAGTTCCTGGGCTGGGGATCAAACCTGTACCACAGCAGCAACCCAAGTCGCTGCAGTGACAGCACCAGACCCCTAATCTACTGTGCCACAAGAGAAATCCAAGACCTTGTCTTTTTGGAACAATTTAGGGTTCACAAAAATTAAATGGAGGATACAAATTGTTCATATATTCCCTGCCCCCACACGTGTATAGCCTTCTTTATTATTAACATTCCCCACCAAAGTGATACATGTTACAAATTGTTGCACCTACATTGACACATCATTATCACCCAAAGTTCATAGTTTCATTCTTTTTGGTGTTGTACATTCCATGGGTTTGGACAAGGTATAATAACATGTATCCATCAGTATGGTATCATATAGAGTATTTTCACTGCCCTAAAAATCTTCTATGCCTCTATCCCCAACACCTTGGCATCCACTGATCTCTTTATTGTTTCCTTAGTTTTCTAGAATGTTATGTAGCTTGAATGAGATTTTATGTAGCCTTTTCAGATTCACCTCTTTCACTTAATAATATGTATTTGTTTCCTCCATGCCTTTTCATAGCTTAATAACTCCTTTCGTTTTAGCACTAAATAATATTTCATTGTCTGGATACACCACAGTTTACTTATCCAGTCATCTGAAAGACATCTTGGTGACTTCCAAGTTTTGGCAGTTATGAATAAAACTGCTATAAATATCTGTGTGCAGGTTTTAATGGAAACATAAGTTTTCAGCTCCTTTGGATAAATACCAAGGATCACACTTGCTAGATACTACGGTAAGAGTATAAGAAACAAACAAAAAAATGCATTCCCATGAGCAAATGAATGAGAGTTCCTGTTGCTCTGTATTTTTGCTAACATTTGGTGTTGTTATTGTTCTGGATTTTGGCCATTCTAATAGGTGTGTCTTGAACACACTGGATTTCATCTAATAAGTGTGTCAATCATTTTTTTTTCACTAGCAGAATTTTCAAAGCAGCAACTATCTGTGGATTTTCCCATTTTTTCCTGGAAATCTCAAAAATATTCAACATTGAGGCTAAGGCTGCACAAGTGCAAAAATTCCCTTGAACACATAATGTAGTTGCATTGCAGAGGTGACAGTTGTCAACATATTGTCAGTAGTAAAATAATGTGATGTTAGCGTGTGCACACCAGTTAGTTTTTTGGTTTAAGGAATATCCTAGACGGGAGACACAGTGCTTGTCCAACATAATGCTGTAGTCTATAACAATGATTCAATAAAATGCTTTTAGACAACAATACTTGCTTATTAAACATTTGAAATATCTTCACAAAAAGGTGATACGAGGACCAGAGAATGTACTTGGGAAATCTCTATTTACATTTCCAAATATTTGAAACCTCTTCCAGAATCTAGATCCCTGCAATAAACTGCCTTTTAATGCCATGTGGACAGGCAGTTAAATTGCCGCATGTGGTGACAATGGAATGTTTTACATATTTATTATCCCATAGAAATATAAAGTGAGACCCATATGTAATTTTAAAATTTCTAACAACATTGATAAAATGAAAAACAGATGAAATTTATTTCAATATTTTACATAATGCAACATAGCCAAAATACTATCATTGCAGTGTGAGTCAGTATGAACAATTACTGAAATGTTTTATATTTTTTGTACTACGTTTTCAAATAATATATTATTGAATGAAGTGTGTATTTTATACTTACACCACATCTCATTTTGGACTAGCCACATGTCAAGTGCTCTTGGGCAACACAGTTCAATTATTTCCCAGCTGTCAGTAATTTTCTGAACCATTTGGAGGCAAGAAAATCAGTGTATCATTGAAATAATGTCTAAATGCCCTGAGCTAATACACACCATACATTATTACTATCATCTTTGGGGGAGTTGGTCTGTTAAAAGTAATAGTTTTATCTGAACAGCAGCCTTCTACTACTTGCTTAGAGTTATTAGATACTGTCTCTTGAATAAGTTGAGCAGTTGGTTTTGTATTAAATAGAGCTCTTTTTTTGGAATCCTCTGCATTTTCTGCAAGAACTCCTGCATGTTTCAGGCAAGCTGCCAGCTGCACATCCTCAAATAACTTCCCAAGCACACTTTGATCTGCACACTTTTCACAATTGAGAAGTCTGTTAAGTCTTTTCATAGTCTCTATTCTTAAGACAATTCCTCCTTTCATAGTCATGTATTCAAGGTCACCAGATGTTATATTGTGGCCCAGATAGAAGGATTGTGAAGCATTCCTAGTAAACAGAGGATACTTTAAGTTTTCAGTGACACAAAATATAGTGGGATGTGCAAGAAAGAACCAGTTGTAATTGTCGCCATGCTTTCCAAAGACATGTTTGTACATTTTCCTTATATGTGTCCACATGTCATTTTTTATCTTAAACCATCATTTTTAATACTGTAATGCTCCCCTTTGTCACAGTGTTGGGTCCAAGGCTCTTTCACTACAGCCCAATAATACTCTTCATCAGGTTCTCTAAGGATGATAGTGTAAATAGAGACACTTTTACTAAGCTCCATGTGTTGCACTTCTGACAGGTTTAAGAAATCTTTGGTGTTAGTTGTGCAAAGGTGATGGTGCTTGTGATCTTGAGTTTTCCCTCTGTGTCCAATGGTAATTTGCCCAAACATAGTCACCACAACACAACAAGTGCTCCCAACCAGCATAACCTTAAAAAATGATACACTCATAGCAGGGAAGCCATCTTTTAGGCATTAAGATTAGCACTAGCCTCAGTTCAAATCCCAGAGCTGGCCACCTTGCTTCCTGCTGGACCATTAAGTTCAGGACATCTGAGAGTATAAGCCAACAGTAAAATTGATAATAAATATAGCTTGAGCCACAGATGGCTCTAGTGTTGACCAGACCTCAACATTCAGAAAAAAAAAGATTTGAAATTTATTTTTACATCATGGTTATATATTCAATACCTGGTACACATCTCATGTTAGTTTGTGTTGGGTCCTTTTTAAGACTTTTGTTTATTTTATTTATAATAGTCATTTTAGTATTTTATTTAAGTCTCTGAATTTTTAAAAAATTTCCCCATGCTCTGAAAGCTCTGAATTTTTTATTCTCCAAAGAACTTTTAAAAAATACCCAGAGGAGTTCCCTGGTGGCTCAGGGGGTGAAGGACCCTGTGTTGTCACTGCAGGTTTGATCCTGGTCTAGAAACTTCCAGATGCCATGGAACTTCCACATGGCATGACCAAAAAAAAATAAATACCCAGATATTTTTCCATTCTCTGCGCTCTGTGCTTTTGTGGACATGTGTGTATTTAATCAGAGTGTCTTCTATTATTCTTCTAAACTCTTTCCATCAGCATCTGTAAAAATTATAACTACTCAGTCATGATTTAAACATGCCACCTATAGAGCTTATGAGACTACATCACTTTCTGGTATCATTAGGACCTTTTTTTTAATCAATAAATCAAACATGACATTTGAGGTCTTACTCTTGTCTTAGATTTAATTTATTGATGTATTGTTGTTAATACAGGTTGACCAGTAATTTCTAACATAGAGCCCGATGAAGAAAATTGTGCTAATGAATACTCATGTAGTATATATTCCATTGTATTAACAGTCTCAAACCCTTGGTGTTTTGGTGGTTCAGTATTTTTTTTTTTTTTTTTTGGCTGCCCCCACGGCATGCAGAAATTCCTGGCTCAGGGATCAAACCTGCGCCACAGCAGCAACCAGAACCAAAGCAATGATAACTGCCAGATCCTTAACCTGCTGTGCCACCAGAGAACTCCTGTTTGATCAGTTTTTAAATATGCTCTGAAAGAGCCTTTTGTGTGCTAAGTTGTAGATATATCCATTGAAGTACTTTAAATGTTCTTAAAGAATTCCAAAAGGGAAATATGAATTTTTTGATTTTTTGTATTTTCCCTCACTTTACAGATGCAGCAGCTTGAGAGACAAGTTATTGATGCTGAACGTCAAGCAGAAAAAGCTTTTCAACAGGTAGGGTATAATTTTAGTTAAAAAATTGTTTTCTGCCTCTACCAATGGACACATTGTTTTGCCCCAAACAGTCTTGAAAATAGCCTTCAACTCTTCCCTTCATTTTATCGTTTTGACTGTTCCTGAGCTGGATCCATAGTAAAAATGAAGAATCTAACTTTATTTTGCCTCTTAAGAAATTTTCAAAAGGACAAAAACCCTTCTATGAGGAAGTTTTATCTTCTGAAAAAAATTAAAAATGACATTTATTGCTTAACCATAATGAAATTTTATGTATAAATATTTACATGGAGCAGCTTTATTTGTAGTAATAAAGAATTGGAAATAATATAAATACCATATTATAGGAGAATGAATTAGTGAACTGTATCAATTCCATGAATTATTAAACAACCATTAAAAATAATTGTTACAAAATATATACAAATACAGAAAAATACTTAGAGTTGTATTAGGAAAAATAAACAGATTTTTAATAGTTAACATGTTAATAGATATTAACTTAAAAGTTAAATAGGCTGTTAAACACCTCAAAATTTAAAGAAGTTTGTGGAATTATGGGTGATTGTTTTTTTCTTCTGTATCTTCATACTTTCTAGTTTTGGGGTTTGGCATTACTTTTATTAAAATAAATAGTGTTTTGATATGTCACTTAACTGTTTCTGGTCCTTGCCAAGAGAAAAACGAGTGGTTTGGATGAGCCCACCAGCTGTAAAGTTTGTCTAAAGAGCCAAAATTGATAATTTCACATCTTATGAAAAGATCCCTGTCAGATGCATTCAAGAATTTCAGGGAGCTCCTGTTGTGGCACAGCGGAAACAAATCTGGCTAGTAACCATGAGGTTGTGGGTTCAATCCCTGGCCTCGCCTAGTAGGTTAAGGATCTAGCATTGCCATGAGCTGTGGTGTAGGTCCCAGACATGGCTCGGATCCCGAGTTGCTGTGGCTGTGGGGTAGGCTGGCAGCTGTATCTCCAATTTGACCCATCCCCTTGGAACCTCCATATGCTGTGGGTGCAGCCCTAAAAAGCAAAAAAAAAAAAAAAAAAAAAAAAAAGAATTTCATAAGTGTTAAATACAAAATTATTTCTTCCAAGAACTATATGTTACATTTCTAATACTTGCTCTGAGTTTGTCATATTTCTCCCTTCAATTTGAGTACTACCAAATCTTGTTTTCACCTAAAAGATTTTATTTTACATAGTAGTTTTAGTGGCCAGACTAAATAAACCAAATTTAATTTAATCCTTAATTTTCTTAAGTATATTTGAAGATAAAAATCTTAAAACTTTGTTATGCAAAATGTCAACCATTCTAAGAGTAGACAAAATAGTGTAATGAACCCCCATCATCAACTTCAGCAATTAGTTGATTCGGGGCTAGTCTAAACGTCCACCCACTTTTCACCTCCCCACCCCTGCAATGGGTTATTTTGAAACAAATTCTGGACATCATATCAGTCCACCCATGAGTATTTCAGTAACTCATCTAAAAACGAAGACTTAAAAATCATAACTACAGCACCATGACTACATCAAAAAATCAACAATGATTCTTTAAGACCTCAAATGTAGTTTTTCTTTTCTTCTCTCTCCCTTTCTCTTTTTTTTTTTGGCTTAGGGCTGCACCTACATCATATGGAAGTTCCCAGGCTAGGGGTCAAATCGGAACTGCCGCCGCCAGCCTACACCACAGCCACAGCAACTCAGGATCCAAGCCTTGTGTGCAACCTACACCACAGTGCATGGCAACGCCACATCCTTAACCCACTGAGCGAGGCTGAGGATCAAACCTGCGTCCTCATGGATACCAGTCAGGTTTGTTACCACTGAGCTACCACGGAATTCCAAATGTAGCTTTTGATACAGATGTGGTAGTAATGATAAGGATGTATGCTGCCTTTTTTTTTTTTTTTTGTATTTGATGTTCTTTAGATGATGGGACCAAATAGTAATCTCTTTACTTATATCTATAAAAACCCAACAATTGACAGAAAAGTCATGAAAGCTCACTTACATTCTAAAAGAAAGACTCTTGTGTTTATGTCACTCTCTGTCACTCTGTACCAAATGTCTTTTTCTTTCGTTCTTTCTTTCTTTTTTTTTTTCTTTGTCTTTTTTTGCCATTTCTAGGGCTGCACTCGAGGCACATGGAGGTTCCCAGGCTAGGGGTCTAATCGGAGCTCTTTGCTGCTGGCCTATGTCAGAGCCACAGCAACGCGGGATCTGAGCCGTGTCTGCAACGCCAGATCCTTAACCCACTGAGCAAGGCCAGGGATCAAACCGAAACCTCATGGTTTCTAGTTGGATTCGTTAACCACTGAGCCGTGAGAGGAACTCCCAAATGTCTTTTTCTGTGGTGGGCCCTGTACGTAAGTCCTGTTCGGCCCCACCCCTTGCACATGTTTGTCATTTTGTTGACCCCTCTGACTTTCACGTCTCCTTCCTTGTCTTTCCCTTTCCAGTGAAAGGATTTGGCCTTTCTTGGTGACATCTCTCTTTATCTCTGTACCCGCAGCTGTCTCCATACATCACTCTGCCTAGTCTCCCCCTCTCTTTCCCTCCCCTTTCTCTCCTTTAACTGTTCATGTTACAGGAAAAAATTAAAGAAATTGAGGATGGTTTTGTTTTGCCTTTTCTTAAAACTCTAAGTTCATATATGCAGCAAATTTGTTTAGCTTTGAAAATTAACTAAGTATTTTTTTGTGATTTTTTTTTTTTTTTTTTTTTTTTTTTATTTCCCCACCTCTGCCACACTGGCTCTTAAGGGAAAAAAGAAATCCCCATTACCAATTCAAGGGAAGCAGAGCATGGCCGTTTGTAGCCCTCAGAGCCCAACCACTGATCTTAATAAGTTAAACAAGAAGCGTTTCTTATTTGAAATTGTCCTTTGAGGATATCAGGTATAAGATTACTTAATTCTGTGTGCTACGTTTTTAAGCAAAAACATAAAATGGCTGGTTCTTTTAGACATACTGCCTTTAGTCAACATTCCCCTCACCACTCCCCGCCCCCCAAAAAGAGAAAATTGCAACTCTCCCAGAGTTTCTGCATAATTAAGTAAAAACTTAGATATTTCTTTTTGTTACAATACCTTTTTGCTTTTCAGGGCCCCACACCTGTGGCATATGGAAGTTCCCAGGCTAGGGGTCCAACTGGAGTTGTAGCTGCTGGCTTACACCACAGCCACAGCAGTGCAGGATCTGAGCCATGTCTGTGACCTACACCACAGCTCATGGCGATGCCAGATCCTTAACCCAGTGTTCGAGGCCAGAAATCAAACCGACATCCTCAAAGATCCTAGTCGGATTCGTAACCCACTGAGCCACAACAGGAACTCCCTGTCACAACACTTTAAATTTATATGGTACCTATTTTATTATGCTTCAGAAGAATTTTTTCTTAAATATTTCATAATGAATCTAAAAGTTAAGAGGAAATATAGACAGCAGATGAATTCCAATACACTGATTATATTACTTTTTTTCCTTTTTTTTGCCTTTGCAAGACTAAGTAAATATTATTAACTTAGAGTAACTGAATCCTTTGCTATCTGTAACAGTTTCCATGGAACTATGGCTGATCTGCTGTTTATATTGCTTAAATTCAGCTTTTCCTTTGTCGTTGAGCCATATCCAAAGACTTAAACTGTATTTATATTAACCCAGAAAGAATGTTTCACCATTAAAAGCAAGAGTCAGCTGAAACCAGGTCAACTCTACACTTCAGCTTTGTACGTTTTCCCTCATTTTTAATTAATGTGTGGGCATCACCTGCATAACCATTAAATAAGTTGCTTGTGAAAAAGAAAAATCACACATTATTCCAGAGAAATCTTGGCAGTTTTTATACTGAATGTTGTAGTACATATTCATTGTTGTTGTTCACAGATTTTGAAAGCAGTATGTGCAGTTTAAACCAGTACTACTTATTAGGACTCTTGTGAGGCAGAAAAGTCGCAAACTTTTCGGGAGGTACTGATACACAGGATTCCTTCATAAGTATCTGATTAATTATTTAATCCAACCTAACACACTAATTTATGCTAACCAAAGAAGGGTAGATACTCTCCCTTGCAGAAGTTTGTCTTTTCATTCTGGTTTTTGGTTTTGTTTTTTGTTTTGTTTTGTTTTGTTTTTTTGGCCTGCAGCATGTGGATGTTCCCAGGCCAGGATGGAACCCATGACACAGCAGCAGCCCGAGCCACTGCAGTGACAATGCCAGATCCTTAACCCACAGAGCCACAAGGGAACTCCTTCATTCTGTCCTTGGATCAGTCCCTTGCTTGTATTTAATTCAGACTTGGTAGGGGCTCCATTTAAATTTCCTTCCGACTGTTCTAATATGTGGGCTGATCTGCCATTCATAAAGTTGGTTCTTAATATTTAAGTCATTTTTGGTTTTTAATAAATGATCACTAAGTCAGCCTAACATCTAGGACTTTGTCATGATTTGTTTCATCACATGGAAACCTACTTTATCCCTCAATGTTCCTTTTCACCTTCAGTGAAACTGGCTCTGGTCTTACTGCATAAATTATGAAATACCATTCCAAAATAACTGTGTTTAAAATATGACTAGATGATTAATTAATTTGCAATAAATTTTAAATAACTGGAAAATGGTCTGGGATCCAAAATATTCAATAATCCCTTTCTTTAATATATTTTGGAATGATTAAGTATTTTTATTATTCCATTGAAATGCTTATATAGAAATAGAACCTTTCAACCTCCACTCAAATATATATATATAGTCACATCTTAATTACTCGTAGTGAGAGAAGGAGGGATGAAGTTAGAAATGGGAAGAAGGAAGTATTTCTATGGGTACTTACAATGGGACCAATATTTGAATCTTTGCTTTCTCCAGTATAGACAGGAAAATGAAAAATAGCATTGCAAGTTGCATCTGGGTCCCCAAGACTACTCTCAGGTGCGATGATTCCCCAGAAGGACTCATGGAATCCTGAAAAGCTGTTATACTCATGGTTATGGTTTGTTACAGTGAAAGGATATGGATTAACATCAGCACAGGAGAAATGTGCATAGGACAGAGTCCAGGAGACACCAGATGGGAGCTTCCAGTTGTCTTGTCACAGTGCACTTGCACAGGAATGGGCCCGATTCTCCCTCAGTGATGTGCAACAGCACACGACATATTGCCAACCAGGGATATTCATCCGAGCCTAGGTGTCCAGGACTTTTATTGTGGGTAGGGTTAGGGTTGGTCTTGTAGACATGGAATGGATCTGTAACCCACCTTAACTACTCAGTCTCCAACACCTGCCCTCAGAGGTCAAACTGATACAATGTGGCCCATGACCCAGGTACATGAACAAAAAAGGCATTCAGTGTAAGTCACGTTGTTAGCATAAACTATCTGGTGTGGCCCAATAGGTCAGATTTATAGAGACAGTCTTATCAGGCAGAATATTCCAAGGGCTCAGAGATTATTTCCAAGGAAACAGTCAAGGGCAAGTTCTTTCTTTGGAATGTACAGGGTTTGAGCACCCCAAGTCTGCTGAATTAACCCTTTACTGCACAAAACTCCTAATCAACAGGACTTTGGGGAAATGGCTGAGGAGTGTGCTGAGAGGGGTAGATGCCTCTCCTGGAAGTAAAGGAGAAAAGTAGCTTGAAGGTACAAAGCATTCCTCACCAAAGGATATCCATGGATAGGTAATTGCAAGAATTTATTTAACAACTAATTTGAATTCATAGGAGACTTGGCCAGTCTCCAAGTGGTTAAAATTTTTGTATGGTTCATGTTATGTGATTGGAAAAAGATCTGGCCAATTTTCTGTGTACTTATGGTAAGATATTTTAAAAAGCTGCTTGGTTTTTCTTTAGGCCTCTTGGCTTTTCTGTAGCCCTCTTATTTATCCTAATTGCCAAGGAAGGCTGGTGAATCCTGTGGAACTTGGTTCTAACAAGGCCAGTTGGTAAGAGGGTTGCCTGTAACTACTTTGGGATCTCTCCGGCTAAGAGAGTTTTGCCACTTTTGTCAATATTTTTCTTGCCCGGGAACATTGTTTATGTAAAAGAAACAGTCAAATGAAACAGTTGCACAAGGCAAAGATGCAGCCAGGGACCTCCCACTGTAGCCTGCATTCATACAATGAGAAAGCCTTTCAAATTGAATGTGTTTTTCATGGAAGAAGAGTACTCCCAAATCACAGTTTTTCAGGACTGTAGACCTTTTCTCAGCAATAGGACAATTTATGTGGCAGCCCAATGTCTGTAGAGTGACTTGCTCCAACTTAATAAAAGAAGACTGTAGATGTAGGTCTTGTAATATTTACTTTTCTTCGTACTCAGTTAACTTTGTTTTTCTGGAGGTTTATGATCTATTACTCTCTCCCTGGAGGAGAACTACCATTCTACACTTGGTCTCTTCTTTGCTTGCTTCCTTAGCTACAGAATATGCTACATGGAACTGGCTAATCATCTTAAGACCAACCTTTGGTATTAACTGCCCAGCTTTCTGTCCTGCTCTGATTCTTTTTCATGATAGCGTCTATGATACAGGCCTTTGTCCTTGCAAACAAGGACAGAGGACCTCTTGTTTACTGCAGAAAGTCTGCTATATTGTTTATTTTTTCCCCTTTTGATTATGTCTGTGTCTCTTTTTTTTAATAATGATTTTTATTTTTTCCATTATGGCTGGTTTACAGTGTTCTGTCATTTTTCTACTGTACAGCAAGGTGACCCAGTCACACATACTTGTATACATTATTTTTTCTCACATTATCATGCTCCATCATAAGTGATCTCATTGCTTATCCATTCCAAAGGCAATAGTTTGCATCTATTAACCCCAATTCCCAATCCATTGCACTCCCTCCCCCTGGCAACTATAAGTCTGTTCTCCAAGTCCATGAATTTCTTTTCTATGGAAAGGTTCATTTGTGCCGTATATTAGATTCCAGATATAAGTGATATCATATAGTATTTGTCTTTCTCTTTCTGACTTACTTCACTTAGTATGAGAGTCTCTAGTTCCATCCATGTTGCTGCAAATGGCATTATTTTGTTCTTTTTTGTGGCTGAGTAGTATTCCATTGTGTATATACACCACGTCTTCTTAATCCAATCATCTATTGGTGAACATTTAGGTTGTTTCCATGTCTTGGCTATTGTGAATAGTGCTGCAATGAGCATGTGGGTGCATGTGTCTTTTTCAAGGAAAGTTTTGTCTGGATATATGTCCAAGAGTGGGATTGCTGGGTCATATGGTAGTTCTAGTTCTTAGTTTTCTGTGGTACCTCCATACTGTTTTCTATAGTGGTTGTACCAATTTACATTCCTACCAACAGTGCTGGAGGGCTATTATTATGATTAAAAATCTAAATCTTAAGGTAACTTAAAAATATCATTTGGATAGTGGAATATACTTTTTCTCTTATTTTTGGGGGGTCTACTTTTATTTTCATAGTTCCCAGCCATGTGGGTGGTATTTAAATAGGACACTTTTGGCGTTTGAGTTAAATTTACATTTACACAGTGAAGGAACAGATGAAACTTTGTATTCATGGTTAAAAAAAACAAAACCAAACTGACGTTAACATCCTCCTTCTAGGAGCCTGCATTAGGCAAGTATTTTTGAGCTTTAAGTTCATTGCGATCTTTCAGAGGTGTTTTACTAGTTTAAAATTTTTCATCTTAACTGTCATATTTAATTTGTCAAGTGACTTTACACATTTTTCTTCTTTGCCCCCTATAATCTAAAATATTACCAAGGAGTTCCCATTGTGACTCAGTGGGTTAATAAACCTGACTAGTATAAGTGAGGATGCAGGTTTAATCCCTGGCCTTGTTTAGTGGGTTGGGGATCCAGTATTGCCACAAGATGGAACATAGGTCACAAATGTGGCCAGGATACTGCATTTCTGTGGCTGTGGCATAGGCTGGCAGCTGCAACTCTGATTTGACCCCTAGCCTGGCAACTTCCAGATGCCATAGGGCTGCCATTAAAAAAAAAGGAGATAAAATATTACTAAAATTACATTCTTATCTATTTGGAGTATAGAGAATAAAAACCTTAATATTATGTACAGTGCCCAGTGCTTTATTTTCTCCCTTACTGTCATTAATATTTCAGATATCCCTTCAAAGATTTCATATGCCCAATGTGTTTTGCAGAAGATCCAAGTGGAGCCCATGTATCTTAGATATTAAAATTGAGACACCACAATCCCTAGCCAGAGTGATCTCTTTTATCTTGCTTTAGTTTTCTCATTACCCTTATTGCCTTCTGTAGCATATTGTGTGATTTTTATGTTTTTATTATATTTGTGATCTCTCTTACCCACAAGAGTGTGATTTCAATGCAGATAGAAGTTTGGGGGTCTGTTTTATTCACTGATATCTTCCTAGGACATAGAATAGCCATGGCACTTGGCAGGTGTTCATTAAATACTTCTTAAAGTATTGAATTAATAAACCCTCGAGGAATGTTCTCTCCTACCTATATCTTGACTGTCATACTTTTTTTCTTTTTGGCTGCACCTGCAGCATATGGAAGTTCCTGAGTCAGAGATTGAACCTGCACCACAATAGCGACCCCAGCCACTGTGGTGACAATGCTGGATCCTTAATCCGCCACTCCACAAAGGAACTCCTGTCATCTTTTTTACTTTCTATGATTTTCTCACAGGGGCTTTATGGTTCTTTTGTTTTTTGTTGTTGCTGTTGTTGTATATGTGTATCTTTTTCATCTAAATTCCTTTTTCCCCCAAATGTGTTTTTATACTAGATCATCCAGAATCTTATGTCACTACTCACCTTTACTTGATATTCTTACTTTGTTTAAATATGAAAAAATGAGGACTGGAAACCTTCCAATTCTAAGCTGATATGAAATACTTTGCATATTATTATTTCTCTAGTTAACATATACTTTTCTTTATATGATAGCAATGTTCTAAGAATCTTTTCTGTTCCCTCATGTGCCTCAGAGATGATACCACTTGGCAAAATAGTCTTCAGACTTTATAATTTTTAAATACATTAAAACTTGCTATTCAGTATTTTTTATGATGATAACTTCTAGGTATCTATTTAAGGTTAAAGTAAAATTCTGAATTTAAGACTATGATAAGTACGTGCATAATTTTAATATTTTGTCCTCGGCATTTAGGTACAAGTTATGGAAGAGAAATTAAAAGCAGCTAATATTCAAACCAGTGAATCAGAGACGAGACTGTACAAAAAGTGTCAAGATCTGGAAACCCTGCTACAGGAAAAAGATGACATCATTCAAAACTTGGAACTGCAACTTGAGGAGCAGGTTAGGAAGAATTTGATCATCAAATAGTTCTAAATATGTGCATTCATTTATGCATAATCACAAAGATAATAAAGAGAAAGCTGAAATTTCTACATTTTGGTCAGAAATCTTAGTTGGCTAATCCATAGGATTGCATCACACTTATTGGTGAAAGCTGTAAATTAAAATGACATTCACTTTAAGTCTGGAGTGATTTCAAGGCAACATCTGCCACCTTTTGGGTATAACAATACTCCTTAAATTGAAAACACTTGGTTATCAGCAGACATTTATGTCTGTAAAACTGTTTCAAACAAATCTTTGCCTTAGATTGTCAGGGTGTTGGAAATGTTTATGGAATGTCATATTTTAAATATGTGCTTGACACTAATCCTTCTGCTTAGAAATGTATGCACTGTTTCTAAACCACTTTGTTGAGATCAAGTATAGTATTTTTTTAATTTTAGGAAAATATTGCATTTTTTAGGGTTATTTACTTAAATGATTGCTTAGCATCAGTTAAATATGACCACTACAAAATTGCTAAATGTTTAATCATTTGTTTTCAGCATTTTTTTTCATTTCCTGGGGGTCAGTGTTCCTTTAGATCAGTGGTTTTCAGCCCCCACCCAACTGAGATTTGTATGATAGTCACATTCTCAGAAGTTTTGTGACCATAACTAGATTTAAAAGTTGGTAGATGTGAGTGAGTTTCTCAATCTTTATTATTATTATTATTTTTTTAATATTTTTTTTAATTTTCCCACTGTACAGCAAGGGGGTCAGGTTATTCTTACATGTATACATTACAATTACATTTTTTCCCCCACCCTTTCTTCTGTTGCAACATGAGTATCTAGACATAGTTCTTAATGCTATTCAGCAGGATCTTCTTGTAAATCTATTCTAAGTTGTGTCTGGTAAGCCCAAGCTCCCGATCCCTCCCACTCCCTCCCCCTCCCTCAATCTTTATTATTTATGAATCTTTTAAAACTAGCACTTGAAGAGTTCCCATCATGGCTCAGCGGTTAACAAACTTGACTAGGATCAATGAGGACGTGGGATCAATGAGGCCAGGGATCCTCCCTCAATGGGTTAAACATCCGACGTTGCTGTGGCTGTGGTATAGGCCGGCAGTTGTAGCTCTGATTCGACCCCTTAGCCTGGGAACTTCCATATGCGGTGGGTGTGGCCCTAAGAAGACAAAAATAAATAAACAAATAAATAAAGCTAGCAATTGAGGGTAAAACAAGTCGTACCTCAGAGGAGATTCTGATTCTCTTCTCCCTAACCTGGTTGACTTCTATACTGCTGTTCTAAAGCCTAGACCGTTTCTAGAAATACTTGATCTTGTTGATAGATTCAGTGGATTGATTTCAGTATGTGATCTTTCAGAGAAAGAGAATAGAGATGTTAAGACTAGAAATATTGGGATATGCCTTTATGATTGTATCTGCTGGACAGCCATTCTCATTTTTCCCTCTGTTTGGTCATTTGAAGGTAGACATCTTAACTTGGAAACAGGTTTTAAGTGGACTTGCCTTTATCTCTATGATGTAGCATTTCCAGACCAGTGAGCTTATGTTTGAACTAAACAAACTGCTATTATTTCAGAAACAAATAAGGATTCAAGAAGCTAAAATAATAGAAGAGAAAGCAGCTAAGATCAAAGAATGGGTAACAGTTAAGTTGAATGAGGTATTTATTGAGTTATTTGTCTTTTCTTTACCTTTTACTTCTTTTGAATAGATAAGTCACCAGAATGTCTGAATGAAGCAAAACCCTCAGTTGGTGGTGCTGATGGCTTTTTGTAAACAGGAGACAGGCAGCTTTCTCTGTAATGGCCAGTGTATTTCTAAAAATAAGAATATTGATAGACTCGTGGTAATCAGTGTTAAGTAGCCTTATTTTTTACTTTAGTTCTAATTAGTTAATTTTAAATAATGAGAGAATATATGTGTCAGTCTCATAAAACTAATGTATTCAGTATCTGAGAAGTAGACATTATTTGGCTTATATGGTAGACTAAATGCTGAAATAATTTGGTTAAAAATAATTTTACAGTGGGAAAGACATAGGGGGTGATAAACACTGAAAACTTTTCGTTCAGGAAAAAGTAAGTATTAAAGCCGTAATTATCTACATTAATAATCTGTGCTGATAAATTCGGCAGGCATTTACTTTTTTTGTATTTTACTTACATTTAATTAGATATTAAATTTTTCTAAATATTATAATTTACTAGTACATTTTAGAAATATCCCCTGTATTAAAAGAAAACCATTATGCTCTTTTAGCTGGAATTGGAGAATCAGAATCTTCGTTTGATCAACCAAAACCAAACCGAAGAGATAAGAACAATGCAGTCAAAACTACAAGGTATGAGCACTTTGACTAAGCTAGCCTGGTTGGGTTTATTTGCCTGTATAGAATATTACTGCTGTGTACTTGAAATTGGCTATCACAGCTAATGAACTGAATTTTTGCATTTTACTTAATTTGAATTGATTTAAATTTAGATAGCCACATATCCAATGTTAGCACAGCTACAGTAGTGAATAACAGTTGAGTGAGGTATTTATTGATTTATAACACAAAGGAGGTAATACTAATTTGCATGTTTAATTTCAAGTATGTTTATTTAAAAAAAAAATCAGTCCGGTTGTTTTCTATTTTCACTTCATAACATCGTGATCAGCAATTCTTCCAACCTGAATGTTTTTGAGCAGAATTTTATAATGTAATAAACCTTTTGCATTTTCCAATGCTTAGGGCTACTTTCTTTCTTTTCAACTTTAAAGCCTAAGGATGGATGGTAGCGTTAAAAGATAGAGATTTACTAAATATGCTATTATTGTGATAGCCACTCAAGTGCACATTGAGCTGAAGAGGAGGTGAGTTAGCAGGGTGTATGTATAGCCCATGCTTGTTAGACCCATGGCCTTTTAGAGTGCTTTTCAAACTTTTATTTAGCAACTGAACTCTTTTTAAAACAATTTTTTTTTAGTCCTGTAGAATCTCAAGAGATAAAATAGGTAAAAACTGTATTGTGTGGTGTGTCTAGAGTGCTGCAGACTTGTCTTGATTTCAGAGACAGCAGAAGGGGATGGCTTGGAATGACATCTTAATTCTCTGCTCAGGAATTGAACCTGGGCACCCTGGATGAAAACCAGGAATCCTAGCCACTAGAGGCTGAAAGCAGAATTGCCCTGATTCTTGCCCCCTGTTGAAAGCAAGAATGTTTCAAGGAGGCAAAGACAGGGGTAAAGTTCCTTGTTAGAAACACAGTACAGCATGCGGGAGAGCACACAGAGAATTAGTCTATTTGTCTAAGGCAAAAGCAACGTAGTAATACACACCTAAAGGAGTGAGGGTGCGAGGATCCCCCTGAATGATGAGTGGGCAAGAGAGGTGACTTAAATCACTTGTATAGGACAATTCTTCCAGGTCTTTATCTTCCTTTGTCCAATTATCTTGTTTTATCTTTCACACCTGACCAGACCCAGGGCCCTCCCCCTATCTGCATGTGCATCTTTTGGTCAAGATGAATTCCAAAGGAAAGCATGGTGGGAAGGTTATCCAGACTTATTGTGGCCTGGCACCCCCTCCCTTTCTGACCCAGAGGGGTCTCTGTGCATGTGTAGTTGGGGTCTCCCTGACCCTGAGGATGGGGAGCATGTGACCTCTTGGTCTTTTGACCCCTCTTTTGATCCTGTCATTACCATTGTTTAGTAAGTTCACAGAAGACAAGTACTGGTTATTTGCCTTGGGCCTGTTGTTATTTCTATCTTGAAGTATAGATAGAGGGCTGGTTGTAAATGTCCCTGGCCCCCACCTCTCCCTGGAACCCACCTATTTCCTGCCTCAGGAGGTATAAATAAGAGGCTAGTTGTACCTATCTCCTGCCTCAAGAAGTGTAAATAAGAGGCTAGTTGCAAATGTCTATCCTGGAGCCCATCTACCTCCTGCCTCAGCCTCACTCATGCCTCTTCTTGCATTTCTTGCATCCTGTGTGATATTTCCACACAGCCCTGGGATTTCATAGAATACATTGGAAAAATCCTGGTATGGTAGCATGAACTTGGCCTTTGAAGTCATCTTTACAATTTGATTGCTGTGTTTTATCTCCAGCAGTTTTTTGTGTTGTTTTTTTTAACGTCAGTATAATGGTGATTGTAATGTCTTCTTGGTTTCACGGGGGTTCTTGATTATAGGACATGTGAAAGCATTTTGTTTACTGCATGTTAATACTTATTGCTGTCATTTTGTAAAGAGAAAAACCTCCTGTTTTCTTTCTCTTAATATTTCTAGCATGAGGTGGGTTTTCTCCACACCACCGAATTCCCCAATTCTCTGCAGATGCTGGCTGGGTGTCCTACAAATTTAACTCAGTTCTGACATTATCTACTTGGATGGCACCAGATTTCTCAGCCCCATAAAACTATCCACCCCCATCCTGAGCACGTGCGCACACACACACACACACACACACACACACACTTCACAAACTTTCGTAAGTACAGGGTATCCAGCAGCTTGTAAATCTAGGTTCCCAAGATCTCTTCCTCAGGTTCCGTAATTTGCTAGAGAGGCTCACAGGACTCAGATGGACAGTTCACTCCCTGGATTACTGGTTTATTACAAAAGATCTCATGTTGCTGTGGCTGTGATACAGGCTGTTGGCTGCAGCTCCGATTCAGTCCCTAGCCTGGGAACTTCCATATACCCTGGATGTGGCCCAAACAAATAAGTAAAATGTCTTAGTTTCAGGTGTACAACAAAATGAATCACTTGTACATATACATATATCCATTCTCTTTCAGATTCTTTTCCCATGTAGGCTATTAAAAAATACTGAGTAGAGTTCCCTATGCTATATAGTAGGTCCTTATTAGTTATCTATTTTATATAGAGTGGGGGAATTCCATATTAAAGTTTTAGGTTCTTTATGATGTTCATCCTCTTTGAACCAGATTGGGTGTACTAAGCCCATTCACAAAATGCTGTTATTTTTCCTGATATTCTTTTTTTTTTTTTTTTGGTGTCTTTTGTCTTTTAGGGCCACACCTGAAGCAGCATATGGAGGTTCCCAGGCTAGGGGTCTAATCGGAGCTGCAGCCACCGGCCTATGCCAGAGCCACAGCAACGCCAGATCTGAGCCATGTCCACAACCTAAGCCATAGCTCACGGCAAATCTGGATCCTTAACCTACTGAACGAGGCCAGAGATTGAACCTGCAACCTCATGGTTCCTAGTTGGATTCGTTTCTGCTGCTCCAAGACAGGAACTCCATATTTTTCCTGATATTATTAACTTGCAATTCCAGTCTTAACTGACAGCCTTTTAGGTCTTAAAGACTAAGGATTTTTTTTTTTTTTTTTTTTTTTGGTCCTTTTGCCATTTCTTGGGCCGCTCCTGCGACATATGGAGGTTCCCAGGCTAGGGGTTGAATCGGAGCTGTAGCTGCCGGCCTACGCCAGAGCCACAGCAACACAGGATCCAAGCTGTGTCTGCAACCTACACAACAGCTCACGGCAACGCCGGATCGTTAACCCACTGAGCAAGGGCAGGGACCGAACCCACAACCTCATGGTTCCTAGTCAGATTCATTAACCACTGCGCCACGACGGGAACTCCAGGATTATTGATCCTTGGAACCTAGGCTTTACTGGAGAATAGATGTGATGGATATAGATATAACATAGTACTTCAAAAAAATATATGTATAGTAGTTCCCTGGTAGCCAATAGATTAAGTATCCAGCATTGTCACTGCTATGGCTCCTATCACTGCTATAGCACAGATTCGGCCGTGAGCGTAGCAAAAATAAAAAACAAAATTGTGTGTGTGTGTGTGTGTGTGTGTGTGTGTGTGTGTGATTATTAAAGTATCATGAATTAGCTCTGTGAGTAATGATCAGCATGAAAATATTAAAGGATACATCTGAAGGAATACACTATAAAATTCAATTAATTTTATGATATTTATAGTTGTACAACCATCATCACAACCTAACTTTACAACATTCCCATCCCAAACCCCCAGTGCATCCCTGTCCCCCCAGCCTGTCTCATTTGGAAACCGTAAGTTTTTCAAAGTCTGTGAGTCAGTTTCTTTTATGCACATAAGTTCATAGTATCCTTTTTTTTTTTTCTATTCCACATATAAGTGATAGCATATGATGTTTTTGTCTCACCATCTAACTTTATTTAGCATGATAATTCCAGGTCCATCCATGTTGCTGCAAGTGCCATTATTTCACTCCCTTTTATGGCTGAGTAATATTCCATTGTGTATACGTACCACATCTTTATCCACTCCTCTGATGGACATTCAGGTTGCTTCCATGTCTTGGCTATTGTATATAGTGCTGCAGTGAACAATGGGGTACATGTATCTTTTCAAGTCATGGTTTTCTCTGGGTAGATGCCCTGGAGTGGGATTGCTGGATGATATGGTAATTCTATTTTTAGTTTTTTGAGGGATCTCCATACTGTTCTCCATAGTAGTTGCACCAGTCTGCATTCCCACCAATGGTGTAAGAGGGTTCCCTTTTCTCTACACCCTTTCTAGCATTTACTATTCGTAGATTTCTTGTTGATGGCCATTTATGGCTGGTGTAAGGTGGTACCTCATGGTAGTTTTGATTTGCATTTCTCTAATAATTAGTGATGTTGAACATCTTTTCATGTGTTTTTTGGGCATCTGTATGTCTTCTTTGGAGAAGAGTTTATTTAGATCTTCTGCCCATTTTTTTATGGGGTTGTTTGTTTTTTGGTATTGAGCTGCAGGAGGTATTTATATATTTTGGAGATTAATCCCTTGTCAGTCGCTTCATCTGCAAATATTCTCTCCCATTTTGTGGGTTTTCTTTTGTTTTCTTTAGGATTTCCTTTGCTGTGCAAAAACTTTTCAGTTTAATTAGGTCCCATCTGTTTATTTTTGTTTTTATTGTCATTACTCTAGGAAGTGGATCTGAGAAGATATTGCTGTGGTTTATGTCAGAGAGTGTTTGGCCTATGTTTTCCTCTAAGAGTTTTGTATTTTCCAGTCTTATATTTAGGTCTTTAATCCATTTTGTGGTTATTTTTGTGTATGGTGTAAAGGTGTTTTTTTCTATATTCAATTGTCAGTTGCTACTTAACTCTTTGGTCTTCTCCCAGAATTAAGAAGTTAATTTCTTTGGAAACTTTTCTAACCATCACTGGGATCTCCAGGGTTTTGATCTTAAAAGCAGCAGTATTCCAAGTCCTGGAAGATAAATTAAACCTCTGATTAGGTGCTTGAGTAATGACTCCCCTAGCTATCTAAATTCTCTTATCTAGAAACTGGTCCCCTGCCCCCCCTTTTTTTTCTTTAAGGAAGTGATTAAGAGATCCGTATTGTGGTCACCAGAGACCAAGCCCCTTCATCTGCTTTCTTTTTAGAAGCTTACTGAAAACTAAAATAAGCAAAAGTTGTTCCAGTGATCATGTGATATTTGCCCCAGTGATTATCTAAATTTTCCTGGATTATCTTGGCAAACAAGACCTCAGTTTCTTTATCCTCACTATTAGTAGCATTACCGAACAATCAAATTTTACTAATACTTAATTGGTACTTGCCAGTACTTAATTGGTAAGTACCAGATTTTGCAAGAAGCTGTATAACTCTCTAGTTGTTTATAATCTGGATTTTTGTTTGTTGTGTGCCTTTTTGTTTGTTTGAGAACTAATTACTTTTAAAGGGATTAGATACTTTCCTTTTTATAGTTAGAAAATATTTTGTACATTCAGAATATATAAACAGGAGTTCCCATGATGGTTCAGCAGGTTAAGGACGCAGTGTTGCCTCTGTGAGGATACAGGTTCAATCCCTGGCCTCACTCAGTGGGTTAAGGATCTAGTGTTGCTGCAATCTGCAGGGCAGTTCGCAGATGGGGCTCAGATCTGGTGTTGCCGTGGCTGTGGCATAAACCTCAGTTGCGGCTCTAATTCGACCCCTGACCCAGGAACTTCCATATACCACAGGTGTGGCTGTGAAAAAAAATTATGAAAAAATATATGTAAACAGATTTTAAACATTGGTGTGTGCTGCTGGACATTAAGGGTTCCATGTTACTATACATAAAAAAAGATGAAATTCAGGCTTTTTTCTGGTATAAGGAGTGATCTGTCCATGTTTTTATATGCTTTGGTTCTCTGTTTTACAAGCTGTTACTAAAAATTTGGATCTTGATTTTGATTAATGACCTTGCAGAAGTTCAAGGGAAGAAGTCCTCCACCGTCTCAATACCAAAGCTTTCAGAAGGCCAGCGCCTGAGCAGTTTGACTTTTGGATGTTTTTTATCCCGAGCAAGGAGTCCTCCTCAAGTTGTAAAATCTGAGGAAATGAGCAAGATATCATCTAAAGAACCTGAGTTCTCTGAAGGAAAAGACGTAGAAGGTATTTATGGACTAAAGGAATTTAATACTTTGACATTTTTTTTGAATACTTTGACTTTTTTAAAAGGAAAAATCATTTGCTAAGATTAATGCAAATATAGCTTCACTTTCCTTGACAACTTGATGTTTTATGAGGCTATTTTCAAAGAGCAATACAGCATTTAACTTTGTGTATCTGGTTTTCTTGTGTATTTTTTGAGACTCTTTGCCAGGGATGCTTAGGAAAAATTGTTTTTCTTCCCTTGATACTTTTTTCTGCCTTAGGTAGCAGTAGTATTTAAAATTAAAACAAGTATTTGCAGTCATACGTACTTGTTTAACTGAGTTGCAAAGAAGAAGTTTTAGAGTTCAGATAAGAAGTATGAACTTTCTGGACTTCCCATTGTGGCTCAGTGGTAACGAACCTGACTAGTATCCATGAGGACACAGGTTCAATCCCTGGCCTCACTCGGTGGGTTGGAGATCTGGTGTTGCCATGAGCTGTGGTGTAGGTCTCAGGTGCAGCTCAGATTTGGCATTGCTGTGACTGTGGCTGTGGCTGGCAGTTGCAGCTCCAATTTGACCCCTAGCCTGGGATCTTCCATATGCCATGGGGCAGCCCTAAAAAAACAAAAAGAAAACAAACAAACAAAAAGAAGTATGAACTTACTATTCTTTATTTAAAATATAAAAAAATTATCTAATTTTCATTCTGTAATTAAATATGACAGCAAACTTATAAAGAAAAAGAACACAGAGGACAATTTAGTAACTATTTTGATTTTCCCTTTATTGCCTCAGAGAGGAAAATATTTGTCCACATGTTTAAACTCTGGACCTATCTTTTAGTCTTAAAAGCCCCTCTAAATTGTGCTTTATTAAGTGGCTGCTGGCTTTACCACTACTAGGATGCCTTTTCCCAAATATTTTAGAGAGACTTGAATTTGCATCCTGAGTGTTTTCAATTCCTACTTCCTTCCTCCAAAGGAGAAAAATTATAGGTCGAAAAGCTGTCTCTGTGCTTGGTTATGAAATTCTGAAAACTACATAATGTTTTTGCATTCAGAATGCTCCTTTAGCACTTGCTTTGATGCCCTTACACGAATGTTTTTCTTTTTTGAGAAGTCATTTATTTTTGTCCCCACTTTCTAACAGTCAGTTGGGCACAGCTCTGTAGAGCTGAGGTTGCCTGTACTACAGCTGTTGCTCATTTGCAAATTTAACAAACTATCTGATACCAAACTGTAGACTTTATTTGTTCATCCTCTGTTTCCTTAATTACGCAGGTCCTATCTGTGTTTTCATATTTTCAAAGTATCTTATGTACTCTTCCGTCTAAATTTTTAGTTCACTGGTTATGAAGTCAATTTTGTCTGTCCTGTTACTTATAAACAAAAATGAGTCATATCTAAAAATGTTTCTTTTAATTTTGTTTTTTATGGCCACACCTATGGCATATTGAAGTTACTGGACCAGGGACTAAATGTGAGCCACAGCTGTAACCTACACCTCAGCTGCAGCAACATTGGATCCTTTAACCCATTGCACCGGGGATCAAACCCTTAGCAACTTGAGCTGCTGAAGCTGGATTCTTAACCCAATGCTCCATAGTGGGAATGCCTAAAAACATTTTTAAAGACTGTTATTATAAGGACACATTTTGTAGCTATGATTAAACCAGAAGTAGAGTGAAGCTTTCCTCTGTGTGTGTATTCTTCATGGTTTTGCGTTATTTCATATATTGAAGCTTGGGAACAAAGTTTTTTTTTAAATTATAGCTTTATATTTATTATGTCTAAATTTACTTATGATTATTTTGCAGTTTAGCAGAAAGAGGGTGGGTTATGATTTTCTTTACTTCTGAAATAGAATTAATCATGTTCATTTTTTTTTAGTGGCTCATTTATTCGTTAGAGTCGATCTATTTCTCATTTTGCTTCTTATATTATCTCTCCCTAGACTATCACCAGGTTTTTTTCCAACATATTTCTTTGTAAAAAGAAGTTTCATTTTGATACTATTCTATTGAAGTATTAGGGCCCCATGTTTTATAGAAAACTTACAGTTTTCAAACTAAAAACTTTTAACTGTCAAACGTAAAAAAGACAGACAAAAGGCTAATGTAAATTAATTCATATGAAAATTCCAGTTTTTACAGTGTAGTTACATAAAGCTAAATATAAAGAAAGATTGTATGATTAAAGGCAACATGCCAAGAGTTCCCACTCTGGTGCAGCGGGTTAAGGATCTGGTGTTGCCACAGTTGTGGTGTGGGTCATAGCTGTGGCTTGGATTTCAATCCCTGGCCTGGGAACTTAGAAATGCTGGGTGCAGCCCCCGCCAAAAGGGAAACATGCCGATATAATGTATGCTTTTCTAGAAATGGAAATTCCAGAAAAGTCTATTGACAACCAAATTCAAGAAAACAACCGAGGTCAGAGAACATTGCATCAAACTCCTTGTGTCTCAGAGCAGAATCGGAAAACAAGGACAAGCTTTGTGATGGACGGTGGCATATCCCAGAATTCTGGGGCTCCCGGGAGTGACTGGAGTTCCGATGAGGATGACGGAAGCAAAGGAAGATCCAAGTCCAGGTACACGTCCACCCTTTCCAGCCACACATCAGAGGAAGGGGTCCAGTGTAGCAGGATGGGCAGTGAGACGTATCTGACAGCCTCTGATGACAGCAGTTCTTTATTTGAAGAGGAGACTTTTGGCTTAAAGAGACCAGAACACAAGAAGCTGTATTCTTGGCAACAGGAGGCACAGTGGAAAGCTCAGAATTGTCCCCTCGGAAAGGGAAATTCTGAATCAAGTAGAAAAGAGCTCGATAGTTCCTCAGACGAACTGAATAAAAAGTTTCAGTCTCAGAGACTGGATTATTCATCTTCATCGAGTGAAGCCAACACCCCAAGCCCCATTCTGACCCCAGCGTTGAGTCCAAAGCATCCTAACTCACTCCCCGGAAGAGGCACACAGCTAGTGCCTTCCTCAAACATGCCACCCCCCAAATTAAGGATTCCTAATGTTTTCAGCATAAGTGTAGCACTGGCCAAAAGACATCTAAGCCAACCACAGTTAAGTTCCGACAGGATGTTTGGTACAAACCGAAATGCTATAAGCATGATACGGCCACTGAGACCTCAGGAAACAGATCTTGATCTAGTTGATGGTGACAGTACAGAAGTTTTAGAGAATATGGACACGAGTTGTGATGATGGGTTATTTTCCTACGACTCCCTGGAATCCCCATGTTCAGATGACCCCGAAACCTGCGACTCAGTAAAGAAGGCGGCCTGTGGCAAACCTCCGACTCCGCCCCTGCACCGGTTTCCCTCTTGGGTAGGTTATACTGCTGTGCACAGCGCATGCACACTCGTTTTTTTTTTCTCAACACTCATCCTCAGGTTTTACTTTACTTCTTTTTCTGTTGCTTTTCAAATCCAGCTTTGTTCTAAGCCCCAGTTTTTAGAATTCCATTTCGCCTTCTCTTTCCTCCTGAGTTCTGGGCCAATGGAGAAATAAGACAAGGATCAAAACAAACGGGAGATCAGAATATTACCTTTATTACAGATAAAACAGATTTTAGAGAATTGGGCAAATGAGCCAGTTGCACACCAGGGAAGGAGCTGAATTTATTTATTTATTTATTTTTATTTTTTGTCTTTTCTAGGGCTGCACCTGTGGCATACGGAGGTTCCTAGTCTAGGGGTCTAATCAGAGCTGTAGCCGCCAGCCTACACCACAGCCACAGCAACACAGGATCCGAGCCACATCTGTGACCTACACCACAGCTCACAGCAATGCCGGATCCTTAACCCACTGAGCAAGGCCAGGGATCAAACCTGAAACCTCATGGTTCCTAGTCGGATTTGTTAACCACTGAGCCATGACGGGAACTCTAAGGGGAGCTGAATTTATTCACCTGGTTCCAGGTAGTGCTGGACTGACCACCACAGGCCTCCTTCAGTGAGGTCCAGCGTCTCTAAAGCCTACAAATGATTGTTTCCTGCACACGGCTCCTTCTCAAGAGGAAGGAGAGAGGAAGGTGCTGGGCTTTGCATGTCCCGTTTCTCCTTCTAGGCTTACCAGTCACATTAAGCCACTTCTCCTTCTTGGCCAGGAGGAGAACGGTTGGAGAGAGATCAGGAGACTGCAGTTTTTAGGAGTTCCTAAGAACTCCCTGCTGTCTGCAGTGACCAAGTGCTTCTCTCCTTTGCTCTCTCATGGCTTCTGCGTGCCTCACTTCCTGCCTTATTTTTACTTTCTACTTTCTGTTCTGTCTACTCTGTCTCCCTGTGAGCATCTTATCATCACACTCTCAGAGAAACTGCATCTGTTTCATCCAGTCAGCCACTCTTCAATCTTGAATGATTAGAGGTGTCATGCCCTTTATCTCAAAGGCCACTGACGAGCCTTGTCCTGAAGAGGACTGCCTCAACTACCTGCTATGTCCTAATCGAGACCACTGTCCAGGTTAGGTGTGTTCAGGACCCGGTGATCTATGCATTAGGAACAATCTGGAGCCCCGTTTCTCACAGGAAGCAGGGTGATAGCCTTTCAGGACCCATTTCAGAAACTTCAGAAGAAGAGAAAGCAAAATAACCTATTTTTGGAACAAGATCCTATAAATTCCATTGCAGTTCTCAAATTCACTTATTATTTGACCTCAGGTATTTCTTCTACCTTATTAAAATGTATATTGAAATTTATATTAATGCTTCTCTACATGCGCTTTCTGACTTCAAGATTTAACTTTTTTTCTTTAACCATATTCTTTTTTTTGTCTTTTGTCTTTTTAGGGCCACATCTGCGGCATATGGAGGTTCCCAGCCTAGGGGTCGAATTGGAGCTGTAGCTGCCAGGCTACGCCACAGCCACAGCAATGAGGGATCTGAGCCACATCTGCAACCTACACCACAGCTCATGGCAATGCCAGATCCTTAACCCACTGAGCGAGGCCAGGGATCAATCTCGAGTCCTCATGGATGCTAGTCGGGTTCGTTAACCACTGAGCCACGACGGGAACTCCTCACCATATTCTAAAGTGGTGGAATATTAAAGATAATATCTGTGTGTAGTCAATGATAATGAATGGTTTCTGGCATCATGTTACAGCCATTCAGGGTTTTCCCTTTTTTTTCCCCTTTAATCATGTTCTAAAACGGTGGAATATTGATGGTGGGATTTATGAATAGTCAGTGATTGTGACTAAGCTTTCTCTTACTTTTTTCCTATCTCTTCAAAAGAACTTAAAATACCAAGCAAAAATTTGGGAACAAAGATAATAGATGGAAAAAATTTCTGCAGTGCTATTCAGAGTGGCATGTTTTAGTTGGCACTGATGACAGTTTTATAATAATGCTGTGCTCTGGTGACTATTAAATGACGAACTAATGAAAAACAGGTGTACTGAAAGTAATCATTTCTTTGCTTCAAATATTCAGTTTCAATCTCTCTTTTATATTAGGAAAGCAGAATTTATGCTGTAGCCAAATCAGGCATTCGAATGTCTGAGGCCTTCAATATGGAGAATGTTAATAAAAGTAAGTATATATGCAAATAAGTATATGCCAATAATTTTGCACGCTATGTATCATGGATGAACTTTGAGGATGTTATGCTAAGTGAAATAAGTAATCACAAAAGACAAATACTATACGAGTCTCCTTCTAGGAGGGGGTCTAAAAGTAGTCAAATTCATAGAAACAAGAAGAAGAGTTGTAGCTTCTGGGGGCTCAGGGAGTAGGGGGAAGGAAGCACATACTTAAAGGCATAGAGTTTCAGATTTGCAGGATAAAAAAGTTTCGGAGATCTGATTCTCAACAGTGTGAATATACTTAACACTAACTGAACTGTGTACTTAAAAATGGCTAAGATTGTAAATTTTATGTGTTTTTTGCTACGATAAAACATGGGTTTTTTGAAAGCGATTTTTATATTACCGTGTCACTAGCCAAGAACTTCCTAAATGCCTAAAGTCATTGGAATAAATACAATTTTATGAAACTTCGGAAAATGCTTTCTGAGGTTGCTGATCTACATTTTGAAATTGCACTTCATGTCACTCAGTACAGGGGCACATAGATATTCAGCTCTCATGTAGCAAGTACCTCATGTTTTCACCTAAAAGAGGCAAAGGCTAAGAAACTGTGGCATTTCAGCTGTTTAAAATTGTAAAAATATTGAAATCTGTATCTTCTTTTTCCAAAGTTTAAAACACATTCCTTCTTCCTTTCTTCAAAAAATTGTCATGGAAACAGTGCATGTTCATTAGGAAAAATTAAACCAGACAACAGAGAACTGACTGGAATAGAAAAAGAAACTTTTCTATGGTTTCTTCTGCACCCGCCCTTTCCCCACCACCACCCCATCCTACCTCTAATTAATATCATAGAGGTAACCATTGATGTTCTGCTCCTTTTCAGTTGTCTTCGGTTCTTGCCACTGATAATGGTTTAAAAGAGATGATGTTTTAACACCATGTCGCTAACAGGGCTATGAGTAAGCAGAGAATATCCTCATAGAATACTGATCACTGAGTCATTCAGCAGGTGTTTGTCTTCATTTCTGCTCAGCCTGAGCTGGATGGAGATGCCAACGAAATGAGAGTTAAGATCTTTACTGTCAAAGCACTTACAGTCTAGTTGGGGAACTGGCACACCTGAAGACATAATGAACCATATAAGACAGTACATAGTTAAAGCTGTAAATGCCACCTTTCTTTCTTTTTCTTTTCTTTCTTTCTTTCTTTCTTTCTCTCTCTCTCTCTCTCTCTTTCTTTCTATCTTTTTAGGGCTGCACCCATGGCACATGGAGGTTCCCAGGCTAGGGGTCGAATCAGAGCTGTAGCCTCTGGTCTATGCCACAGTCACAGCAATGGGGGAGCCGAGCTACATCTGCAACCTACACCACAGCTCACAGCAACCCTGGATCCTTAACCCACTGAGCGAGGCCAGGGATCAAACCTGCATCCTCAAGGATGCTAGTCAGATTTGTTTCCACTGAGCCACGATGGGAACTCCATAAATGCCATATTTCTTAAAGCAGACTGTGTAATGAATACCATGTGTGTCAAACCCGTTTCTCTTTAACTGGAAATTTTGCTAATTCACCTTCATAAGAAACAGAGCTATGTGTTAGAAAGTTTTTTAAAAACCTTTTTTTTGTTTTCTGTTTCAGATTCTGTTACAATGCTTTCCTATACCACATCAGGACTTTATACATCTCTAATATACAAGAATATGACAACCCCAGTGTATACAACTTTGAAGGGGGTAACTCATTATTATTACTGTTAAACATGCGGTTCTCTTCATGATGGAGCAAGAAAACTGATTAAGCTCTGATTCTGTTCTTGACATTTTACACACACTGTCCCTCCAAAGGGCATTTTAGAAGGTCACACTAACATATTACTATTGTTTTCACGTTAACATATTATTAAAAGAGAATAAATGGAAAGATCTAGAAAATATATTTATTCTTTTTTATTTATCAGAGTATTAGAGGTCTGATATGTTCCATTTTAATTATGCTACAGGTGATTTTCCACCCCATCCATAGCAGTTAATTGTTTAAAGGAAATACTATTAATGATGCAATGAAAACTCCTAATTTAGAAACATCTTTGTATCACTGCCATCTTTGTTTCCCCACCCTTGTGTGACGTACCTAATTAAGTAAGTATTATCAGCAAAACAAACAAACAAAAAAAGTATCATCATGTATTAACAGCCTTATGTTCTTTTCTGATTGACACATGCTTTCCAATTGGAATTCGGGATTTAGTAACATGACTTTGATAATGGCAAAGTATCTTCTTGTATTCCTTAGAAAACCTTATTCCATAACTTCTTAAGGTAAAATATAAACTATTCTATACCTAAAGAAAAAGAGGACTTCAGAGACAGACACAGGGAGGCTGTTTTGCTTTTCTTTAGAAGGCGACCCAGATAAGTAGCAGCCCATTCCTGGATGACTCCTCTGGGTCAGAGGAAGAAGACAGTTCCAGGTCCAGCTCCCGGACTTCGGAGTCAGACTCACGCAGTCGGAGTGGGCCAGGCAGCCCCAGAGCCATGAAACGAGGTGAGGGAAGGTCTCAGGCACACAGGACAGCTCCTGATAATTCAGAATATTTAATGGGAATTTTATCTCTCTATAGGACTTTAAAAAATTCAACACACTGGCTTCTTATCATCATGATGAGTATTCACATAGGACAAAGATGCTCATATTTCAGTCCTAAGTCTCTTCTTAATTCTCTGTGATTCCAGACAAGACAGTCTTTTTTTTTTTTTTTTAACCTTGAGATCACTTCATTATGGGCATAAAGTGAGATACTTGGCCCAAATGAGGCTTGTCTTTTATAGTTCCTGGGTGATTCTGGATAATTTATGGGATGGACTTATTTCAACTAAATTCGTTACACTCCTAAATGGCAAAGGACACAGCTAAGAATTTGATGGTTAATCTGATAGGAAGATGGAAGCCAACAAAAATTTACTTTGGGCATGTCTACGATTTGGGGAGATTTTGAAGAAATTTTTGGCGTGGGTACGTACAGGTTATAGAGAGAGACAGCCACATTAAATGACATCTGTATTTTACAAATGCCTTTAATTCAGCACAGTTTTTCAGACTGTGTTCCATGGACCTCCCAAACCCCTTAGCTTCAGCTGGAGCTGTTCAACTGTCATAGGTTTAATATTTGGGGGTTCCACTGGTCTCTTTGCTACTACCTTGACCCTTTGACAGCCTTCGTAAGGTTATGTCACACTTTTGCTCAAAACGCTATAAGAACTCCTTATAAAGACTTCAAAGTATTATGTGATTCTTTGATGTCTTTGACCTTCTCTCTTCCTTTCTCCTCTCTTACTCAGCTGTGGCCACCCAAGACCCTCTTGCTGTTCCTAGAATACGCCAGGCATGCTTTTGTTTCAGGGCCCTCACACGGATTAGTTGCTCTGCCTGTTATTCTTCCCCCGGGTGTCTTTATGGCTGGTTCCTCTGCCTCCTGCTTTGCTTTGCTTGCACACTGCCTTCCCAGTGAGATCCACCCTGACCATGCCATTCAAATACTTTGCCCTTCTCCAACTGGTAGCGTTTTTCATTCCCTTTTGTCTGCTCTACATTTTATTTTTCCTGTAGCACTTACTGTCAGGTTTTTTTTTTTTTTTTTTTTTTTTTTTTTTTTTTGTCTGTCTCCCCTGATTAGAATCTATGTTCCATGAGGCAGAAATTTTTTCATTTTGTTTTCTGCTCTTCCCCTGGCACCTAGGATAGTGCCTAGAGCACTGGTCCAGGAGCTCCAAGCCTGAGATTTGCACTCCAAGATTGACTCTGCCTAGCTGTTTGATTTTGGACAAATCCTTTAATCTGTGGACCTTAGTCTCTTTAGAGAATGAGGGCTGGAACCAGGATGTCTAAGGTCCTTTGTAGATCTAAATGTGCTATTCTTTGAAAAATAAAGATACTACTATTATCACAGCTGTTACTTGTCTTAGTCAAATTATTTATTTGGCTGATAGTGACGTTGTCCTAATATGTTCCTTAAATGTTAATGAACACTTAGAAACCAAATGTAGTCACTCTCCAAATGTGGCTTGCATCTTACAAGTTGTTTTCTAAAATGGAAATTGAATTATTGTGAAAAATGACCCCTTGAATTTTTTTTTTCTAGGGCCGCAGCCACAGCATGTGGAGGTTCCCAGGCTAGGGGTCCAATTGGAGCTGTAGCTGCCAGACTACACCAGAGCTATAGCAACATGGGATCCAAGCTGTGTCTGTGACCCCAGCTCAAGGCAACACTGGATCTTTAACCCACTGAGTGAGACCAGGGATCAAACCCATGTCCTCATGGATATTGGTTGGGTTTGTTAACTGTGGGGATACACCGGGAACTCCTCCCCTTGAATTTTAAATTAGAGTTGCTGGCATATTGAATAGTCTGTTTATATCTTTAAGTCTTATTGCTCCTCTTACATGAAAGATGTCTTAAAAATCTACAGACAGTTAGTACTGGACTTATATGAAAAATACTTCTAAAATTGTGTGTGTTTTTTTTAATGTGATGTTACTTTTAAAATCATTACAGGAGTTCCCTGGTGGTGGCTTAGTGGGTTAAGGATCCAGCATTGTCACTGCTGCGGCTCTGGTTGCTGCTGTGGTGTGGGTTCAATCCCTGGCCTGGGAACTTCTGTATGCTATGGGTGCAGCCCCCCCCAAATGATATTATACTATATATATAATAAAAAATATATATAATACAAATGTAAATTGTGTTAAAGTGTGATTGATTATACAAATCTTGATAGATTATGGTTCAACATTTTTTTGCCTATATTTCAATATGTAGATACACGTATTTTAATCCTTTATAAAGTCATTATTAGGCTATTGCATACATTTTATATATGTAAAAATAACTGCTTACAATCATACCAAAATGTTATTTATATTCCTTTGATTTCCTTGGGGAGCTGCATGATAGTCCTTACCCTTAGTTCTGTTTTCCACTTAGAAGTTTCTTTGTGGCCAAAGGCATGGTATAAATCTAGTCTAGGAAGGTTTATGATTTAGGAATTGCTGTGTTCTATGGAGAACTGACAGCCAGAATTTGAACCCCCTAATTATTAAAAACTGATTTTATTATTTCTTTATTCCTCTAGGCGTGTCTCTCTCTTCTGTGGCTTCTGAAAGTGATTATGCTATTCCCCCAGATGCGTACTCCACAGACACAGAGTACTCACAGCCAGAGCAGAAGCTCCCTAAGACGTGCTCGTCTTCTAGTGATAATGGGAAAAATGTAAACACTGAGTCAGGTTTTTTGTTTTTGTTTTTTTAAAGCATTAATGAATCTGTTGGCTTGAGCCTCCCAAGGGAAACTTATTGTATTTAATTTCTTTTTCATTAGGAACCACTGGAAAAATCTGGCTACTTATTAAAAATGAGTGGTAAAGTCAAGACTTGGAAGCGGAGATGGTTTGTTCTTAAAGGTGGTGAATTACTTTACTACAAATCTCCAGTGAGTGGAAAGTATTTGTTATTTAGAACTGAACTCTTCAACCTAGTAAATCAAACTGCTGATTGATTTTCTTCCACGTAGTACAATTAGACAAAACCTTTCTTATTATGACTATTATTGGTAATCACTTTGCATTTGGTTTTCTTTCTTTCATACAGAGTGATGTAATTAGAAAACCCCAGGGTCATATTGAACTTAGTGCATCCTGCAGTATTTTAAGAGGAGATAACAAACAAACAGTTCAGGTACCTTTTTTTTTTTTTCTTTTTTGTGTCACGGGAAAACTCAATTCTCAGTTATGCAAGCTTAAGTAGTGTGGAGATGGGGTGATTCAGTGTTTTGAAAACTCCATTTTAGGCTCAGTTTGATGCCTCAAAAAATGTGTGATACCCCAGGACTTCTTAGTTAAAACTATAAGACCGGCTAAGTTGATGTTCACTCCCCACTGCACTTTCTTTGTCCTTTATCCCTAACACTCTTCTTTCCCCATCCTCTGTCATTCTCCGTTCTTGAGCTGTCAAGCTCTTTTAGGGGAGGGTTATTTACTAAATGAATTCCCAAAAAGATATTTGTAATTGAATGTACTATAAAAATCAGAAGCAGGAGTTCCCGTCATGGCGCAGTGGTTAATGAATCCAACTAGGAACCATGAGGTTGCGGGTTCGGTCCCTGCCCTTGCTCAGTGGGTTAACGATCCGGCGTTGCCGTGAGCTGTGGTGTAGGTTGCAGACGCGGCTCGGATCCCGCCTTGCTGTGGCTCTGGCGTAGGCTGGTGGCTACAGCTCCGATTCGACCCCTAGCCTGGGAACCTCCATATGCAGCGGGAGTGGCCCAAGAAATAGCAAAAAAAGACAAAAATCAGCATTTGCAAATTAATACAGAACCAGAAAATGGCAGTTCCTTGAACTTCAGATGCTTAATAGCTAAGCGGGAGAGATATTAATCAACAGAGGGGTTGTCCTGGTTCCCACCAAGTCATATCACAGAGGTGGCTGCTGCCCTTTTCACCCACACATAATGCCGGTCTTGCCAGAAACCTTTGTTAAGTTTAAAAAAACAGGCTGTTGAGATAGTTTGGTGTATATGATTTAAAATTCAGACACGGAGTTCCCGTCCTGGCGCAGTGGAAATGAATCCGGCTAGGAACCATGAGGTTGCGGGTTCGATCCCTGGCCTCGCTCAGTGGATTAAGGATCCAGCATTGCCAGGAGCTGTGGTGTAGGTCACAGATGCTGCTTGGATCTGGCATTGCTGTGCCTCTGGTGTAGGCCGGCAGTAACAGCTCCAATTAGACCCCTAGCCTGGGAACCTCCAGGTGTGGCCCTCAAAAAGACAAGAAATAAATAAATAAATAAAATTCGGGCACTTATTTCTGAAATGCCTTCAATTATCATTATTTTCTTATCTTGTTCCTTTGGAGGATGGGATATTTTATTTAAATGTATTATATTTAAATATAAATGACAATATAAACTATTTATATTTAATATAAATAGAATATATATTTATATTATAAAAATTAATAAATATATATTAATAATATATTTATTGTCATTTATAATTATTTACAAAATATTCAGCATTTTATTAGGAAGTTACCTTATCAGTGTTTCTAATACTTGAGGACTGCCCCAAAAATGTAGAAAGAAGAATCGGGGAAAACTTTATTTTGGAGCATGGCAGATAGGTATCATTTGTAGGCTTCTAAAATATTTGGAATTTTATGTGGCAAATTTGAGCCTAAGAAATTGTGAATTCCTAATATCTGATCACATGTTAGTTCAAGAATTCCTCTTCTATACAGACCTTATTTTATTTATAATTGATTTCTTCATTTCCATAAAAAATAACTACTCTTTATTTGCTTGAAATGTGTTATTTAATTACAGTCTAACAGTCATTCTGCTCCTCATTTCAACAACCAGGAGCCTGTAGCACATTTAAGGGAGAAAAGGAAAATGTAATGAATAAACAAGATAAAAAATCATGACCCCAAAACTTAATATTATGAAAACTTCGAAAGTAAACAGAAGTGAAAAAAGCTATTTTCAGCAAGAAGTAAATTGTCATTCTCACAGAGTGGTTAGCATATGCTAAATGATTTATGGAATCATTTATTTAGAAGCTAGGGATTCAAAGTCTAGCATGTTTGTTTCCATATTAGGTAATGATGTTTGAAGAATGGCCAGGGAAATGCTAATAATCCTAAAATCTTCAGAGTCCCCATTCCTCTCTCTTTCTCACCCCATTCCAGTTGACCACTGAAAAACATACATACTATCTGACTGCAGATTCTCCCAATATATTGGAAGAATGGATTAAAGTGTTACAGAATGTTCTTCGAGTACAAGCTTCCAACCCACTTTTCCTGCAGCCTGAGGGCAAGCCAACTGTGAAGGGATTGCTCACCAAGGTGGGAAATTTTTGTGCATAGCGGTGTCCCAGGCAAGGACGAATTAGCCCCACTGATCATGAAAAGTAGGCATCAGAGAATATATATATTGCGTATTTCTCTTATCTTGGGGTAGAGAAGAGTGTGTGATACCAAAGGCAAAAACCATAAAGATGAAAGTTGACAAATCTGACTACATGAAAATGTAAATATTCTTAAAATCATAAATTCTCTAAGCAGAATTTTTAAAAGACAGAGGAGAAGCTTTGAAAAGGTATTTGAAATATATGAAAAACGAGCTTTTCAAATCTGTAAGTAGAGGCTAAATACCTGTAGGGGGACAGGAACAAAGGACACAGTGAGAGAGAAGTGGAGGTGGTAGAGATAAGGAATACACATGATCAAGAAGCAGATGGAAAAATGTTTTGCTATCATTAATAATTTCCCTAAAAAGTGAAACTTGAAATAATGGATATTTAAAAAATCTGATCAGAGGAGGACCTCTTTTAAAACTATGAAAGGCAGAACAGCATCCTGAGATAAACCATGATAGAAAAGAATATGAAAAGAATGTGTGTGTGTGTATCTGAATCACTTTGCTGTACAGCAGAAATGAATACAACATTGTAAATCAACTATACTTTTTTTTTTTTTTTTGTCTTATTAGCTATTTCTTGGGCCGCTCCCCGCGGCATATGGAGGTTCCCAGGCTAGGGGTCGAATCGGAGCTGTAGCCGCCAGCCTACGCCAGAGCCACAGCAACTCAGAATCCAAGCCGTGTCTGCGACCTACACCACAGCTCACGGCAATGCCGGATCGTTAACCCACTGAGCAAGGGCAGGGACCGAACCCGCAACCTCATGGTTCCTAATCGGATTCGTTAACCACTGCGCCACGATGGGAACTCCTCAACTATACTTTTAAAAGTATGAAATGCAGAGTTCCTGTTGTGGTGCAGCAGAAACGAATCCAACTAGGAACCATGAGGTTGGGGGTTTGATCCCTGGCCTTTCTCAGTGGGTTAAGGATCTGGCATTGCCGTGAGCTGTGGTGTAGGTCTCAGACGTGGCTCGGATCCTGTGTTGCTGTGACTCTGGTGTAGGCCAGCAGCTCTGATTTGACCCCTGGTCTGGGAACCTCCATATGCCGTGGGTGGTGCCCTAAAAAGCAAATAAAATAAATAAAAAGTATGAAATGCAGTATTGACACAAACTAAGAATTTTGCTAAAAGGCATTTTGGTAATGTCTCTTGGCCAAAGTGTTTACTTAGCAAATATTTTTGAGTGAACAAATAAATGAACAAATATTAAATGTTTTAAAAACCCATATAGGGTATTCCCGTTGTGGTTCACCAGTAACGAACCTGACTAGTATCCATGAGGATGTGGGTTCGATCCCTGGCCTCGCTCAGTGGATTAAGGATCTGGCATTGCCGTGAGCTGTGGTGTAGGTTGCTCAGACCCCACCCTGCTGTGGCTGTGGCATAGGTTGGCAGCTCTAGCTCGGAACTGACCCTTAGCCTGCGAACTTCCATATGCCACGGGTGTGGCCCTAAAAAGACAAAAAAACACACAAACAAATAAAAAAAACCCTATATCCATTCCCTTTCATCCAGCAATCTCAGTCCAAAAATTTTATGCTTAGGAAATGTTCTTAATTTGCAAAAGTTTTAATTATAAGGATGTCCATCACAGCATGGTTTATTTTTTTTCCTACTCAAAAAAAAAAAAAAAAAGATTTTAACATACCTTGCAATGCAGATCTTGAGTGTAGAGTTTGGTCAATTTTGACAGATATTTACTGTCATTCTGTCGGGATGTGGAACATTTCCATTACCCTAAAAAGAGAACTTGTGTGGTATGATTTATAATAAAGAGAAATTGGGATCAATTTAGATATAGAGGCTAGTTTAAATAAATATTTATGTAATCAGATAATGCTTTACTATGTAATGTTTTTAAATGTTGTGAAAGAATATTTAATGTTATAGAAATATATATGATGTATTATTAGATGATAAAATAAGTAGCGTATTACATTGTTATCCCAGTTTTGGTAAACCTATTTGTAGAAAAAGGTCTGATTAGGAAATATACTATGGTGTAATGGACATCTCCATGTGGTTTTACTTCATTTTTGCTTGGTTCTGTTTTCTAACTTTTTTAGAAAGAGTAAGTATTAATTTATGCTAAGATAAATATTCTTTTTAAATTTTAAAAAGTCCACTTGGTCACACAGAATATTATCCACAAAAATAACCTCCACATCACCAGTCATCACTCATGTACTTTGTTTATGTAAGAAGTGAAGGAGTTCCCGTCGTGGCGCAGTGGTTAACAAATCCGACTAGGAACCATGAGGTTGCGGGTTCGGTCCCTGCCCTTGCTCAGTGGGTTAACGATCCGGCGTTGCCGTGAGCTGTGGTGTAGGTTGCAGACACGGCGCGGCTCGGATCCCTCGTTGCTTTGGCTCTGGCATAGGCTGGCAGCTACAGCTCCGATTCGACCCCTAGCCTGGGAACCTCCATATGCTGAGGGAGCGGCCCAAGAAATGGCAAAAAGAAAATGAAATAATAAAATAAATTAATAAATCCTTAAAAAAAAAAGAAGTGAAAAATTTATCTGTAAATGAGCTATGCTGCAGTGTAACTTTATACTTAATATTAACGTGGGAATCCAAGTACTCTTAAGTAGTATTTACAAGGACTGACCAGCTATTCTAAAAGATGAAAAAATTCGCCAATACATTCAACAAAGAGATGCACTTTTTTTTTTAACCAAAATATTATGTTACCATGAAAATATTTTTTCATGAAAATGATGGGTTTGTGAACTCCCTAGTATTGTGCTAATATATTCTTTTCAACGAACACAGTGCCACTTCAAACCACATTTCTATTCCAATTCATAATAACTAGTTGTCCTCATCAAACCCTTAGACTTTAATATGATCTCATGGCTAATTCTTTTGCAATTCGTCTTTTTCGTTTGTTTGCTTGTTTTTAATTTATCAAAGGGCTTGTCAGTTTCCTATCGATCGTATTATATTTCTGCTCTTCCACTTCTCATTTCACAATTGCATTTTAAAACCATTAGAGTTTATAGACAGGATGCTATTAGGTTTCCTTCCTACCATTCGTAAAGGCTTGTCCACCCCCATATTTTCACCCACACAGCCTTATAAGAGAAAAACTCGTTTTGAGTGACTTGTTCTGAGCTGAGATTCAGGCTACAATCCGAGATACTGCAGAGCAGCATGTGAATACTTTGGAGAGGAGGAGGTGCTTTCACGTTGTCACACTGTCATTATTAAGTACAGAAAGATGTAGGTAGATATTAAGAACTTGACTAATTTGATTCCGGATACTCACTCTTGCAACATTTATTTCAGTGCTTTGGAAGAACATTTCCTATGTAAAAAATCATTTATTTAAAAAAAAAGACCAAAACAAAAACATATTGAGCAGTTAGCCCATGTAAGGCAATGCCCTGGAGAGTATTAAGAGGAATAGGCCACTGCCCATCCCTCAGAGAGCCTCATATCTATTGGGAAAGAAAAGGATATAAGCATATTTATAATGACATATGTAAAGTACCATTATTGATATCCATCGTAAGTTCTCAGAAAAAGCTAATTTGTCTTGTCATGGACTTTGTTTTTCATCCTGAAGGGTTTGTAGCAGGGGCAGGGGTGTGTTCATATTGTTAACAGATGGCTCTGCCGAGAGGAAGATGAATGTGTGGGAAGTAAGCGGGGGGTTCTAAGAACAGAAAGTGGAAGTGGTTTTCCTGAAGAGGATGAATTCTGAGCTGATCAGAGGGAAGAGACCAGAGAGTGAATTTAAATAATGTTAGGAGGTAAAATCTTCAGTTAGACTGAATTTAGCAACTAGGAAGTGGGGAGATAGGGATAGCTGGGTGAAAGATAGTTCCAGATAATAGTGAGCTCTGAACAGAGGAGCCTGGAGTTAAGGACCTGGTGCTGGCTCTGTGAGGATGCTGGTTCAATCCCTGGCCTTGCTAAGTAGGTTAAGGATCAGGTGTTGCTACAGGCTGCAGCATAGGTCAAAGACATGGCTTGGATCTACTGTTGTTATGGCTGTGGCATAGGCTGGCAGCTGTAACTCTGATTTGACCCCTAGCCTGGGAGCCTCCATATGCTGCAGGTGTGGCTATTAAAAAACAAAAAAACAAAAAAAATCTTTTTGATGATGGCCATTCTGGCTGGTGTACGGTGGTACCTCACAGTGGTTTTGATTTGCATTTCTCTAATAACGAGTGATGTTAAACATCTTTTCATGTGTTTTTGGCCATCTGTATTAAAAGGAATGAAATACCAGCA
Organism: Sus scrofa; assembly: GCF_054392235.1. Classification (NCBI taxonomy): domain Eukaryota; kingdom Metazoa; phylum Chordata; class Mammalia; order Artiodactyla; family Suidae; genus Sus; species Sus scrofa. The sequence goes on along the minus strand of NC_139385.1, from coordinate 108,957,148 downwards.
TTTTTAGCAACATGGATGGACCTAGAAATTATCATGCTAAGTGAAGTCAGCCATACAATGAGACACCAACATCAAATGCTTTCAATGACATGTGGAATCTGAAAAAAGGACAGACTGAACTTCTTTGCAGAACAGATGCTGACTCACAGACATTGAAAAACTTATGGTCTCCAGAGGAGACAGTTTGGGAGGTGGGGGGATGTGCTTGGGCTGTGGGATGGAAATCCCATGAAATTGGATTGTTATGATCATTATACAACTACAGATGTGACAAATTCAATTGAGTAATAAAAATAAGAGAGGAAGGAAGGAAGAAAGGGAGTTCCCTTCATGGCTCAGCGGAAACGAATCTGACTAGCATCCATGAGGACGCAGGTTCAATCCCTGGCCTTGCTCAGTGGGTTAAGGATCCAGTGTTGCCATGAGCTGTGGTGTAGGTCGCAGATGTGGCTCGGATCTGGAGTTGCTGTGGCTGTGGCGTAGGCCGGCAGAAAGAAAGAAAGAAAAGAGGAGCAGTTTCAGGATGATTACAAAGTTATTTGGGTACTTGTCAGTGTCTAGAGCTTGTAGGGACCTGACTCCAGCAGGCAGCAGCAACGCCAGTCTCCATCAGAGGAGAAAGGAGAGGGCTAGATTGGAGAGAAGGGTCTGAGGAATCATCAGCATGGATGTGATAGTTGAGTCCATGACAGTGAGAGAAATCACCCAGGAAAATGTGCAGGGTGGGAAGAGCAGGGGACTGTTTATGGGACACTCTGGTTTCCAACATTTCAGGGCACATAAAAGAGATGCGTGAAGAGACTCTGGAGAGTCGGTCCTGGAGGCCAGGAGGGGGACTGTGACGGGGAGGGAGTGATCCTCGGTGGCAGATGCGGCAGCGTGCATGTGGTGTGTTGAAGGGTAATGGGGAGATGAGTAAGGGCAGTACTGGGTTTGCAGGACTGTCCACACTTTCCAGCACATGAGAAGAATGAGGCTGGGAGGGACCGTGATGTCAGGAGAGGCATTTTTGGATGGGAAAGGCATGCCTTGCATTTACAGATTGAGGGGAAGCAGCCAGGAGAGAGAAATGAGAGATTAAGAAAAAGTCCAGAAGCGGGCAGGCAGGCATGCTTGGAAGGCTGAGTTGATCATTGTTTACTAAGGGCCCACCTGACTTCTGTGATTTGAGTTCATATTGGTTTATTTTTCTCTAAGGTGCCCAGAAATAAGAACAGAGACTTTACATTGTAGTATGTGAATTTTCAAATCTGCAGAAAAGTCAGAAGAATGGTTAACAGCAAACACCCATATTCCCACCACTTAAACTCCACAATTAACATTTTACTTGCTTTATGCATATCAAGATTATGATTTTAAATTCATACTTATTGGGAGCATTTTCAAACCCACATGGAAGTGGAAGGAATAATAGAAAAAACCTTTGTATGCTCATCACCTAGTTTCAACGGTTATTAACTATGGCTAGTGTTATTTCTTATAAAAGCTCTCATAACCTCCTTTTTCTTCCTACGCCTCCACTGGATTACTTCAAACAAATGGAGGTGATATTTTATTGAGTGGATTTGTGGGAAGCATAGGAATGCAACATAATCACAGGTCTTAGAGCAAAAGTTATTTTGTGATCAAACATCAGATCCAAGTTTAGTAGAGAAAGAAGAGAGGCCAGGAGGGAACTGATAAATTGGAATCAAATGGAAGGATCAGAGAACTTAAAAGTTTACAGTGAGGTCAAAGAGTAGGAGTGGTGTGAGTAAGGAGAGAGGGAGCTAGGAGGAGAGTGGAAACAGAAAATAGAATGAAAATTTCAGAGGTGGAGTAGTTCCCAATGAGGAAAAAAGGAGCAGGGTGTAGCCAAGGGCATGAATGGCAAAAATGGAGAAATGCAAAGGTTTCTGGAAATGAAGAGAACGAGGAACTGTGAGTTAAAGTTGTACAGAGGGCAGATAGCAAAGAGGCTAGAGCAAGGGTTCAGGAGGCAGAGTGCATGGGCACGTGTCCTGGCTCTGACTGTTGCCACTTGTGTGACCTGAATAGGTTACTGATAGGCTCTGTGCTTCAGCCTCCTTTTCTGTAAAGTGCGAATAATAGTGCCGACCTCACGGGGTGTTGGGAAGATTGAGTAAACTATTTAAGCCTGTAAAATGCTTTAGAACATCATAAACACTCATTGGAGCACACATCACAAACACTCCAAAAGGGCTCACCATTATTATTACAAGAGTTTCACCTAGATGCTGAACTCAGCAAGGCAGGTGGCAAGATTTGTGGTGGAAAAGGATAGAAGCATGAAAATATGGGGGGGGGGGGAGCCGACTGTGGAAGCTTATGTTTTCTGTAATGAAAAAGGCCAGTCAGGATATGATACACTGTTGGTCTTCCAAGTTTCAGAGAGAACTGATATAAGTACCTTCGTTTGGGTGTTAATAATTAAAAAAATTATTCTTTCAACTATTTCATTCACCAAAGCCTTGAGATTTGATATTGTCTTTAAATCTTCAAGAAGATTCCTTTAGTGTAATTTGTTTTATTGGGATTTTTTTTTTTCAGAATAAGTCAGAGTTGGAAGAGATAGTAAATAATCAGATTTGCATAAAAAGGTAGAGTGTGTTTTGAAAACATAGTCTTTATGGCAAATTGGCAAAGGTCTTCATTTGTCATTCCTCAAAGGCAGTCATTGTTCTATTTAAAGATAAATCATTTCAAAAGTATGCTCTCTATAGCCAGGTGCATTAGGCTTCAGTTTTGGTGAGACTGCTTTCTGGAGTTTGTTTAAAAGAGTAAGAAAGAAAAAAAAAGCTGCAGGACACAAACTATTTAAAACTTGCGGGATATTTTTCTATAAATATATGTTTCTAAATTTAATTAAACTGAAACATGTCTTGCCAGATGAAATATTTTTTTTTTCTCAAGCAACATTCTAAATCCATCAAACTGTTAGATGGTAGAGTTATTTGTTTGCTTAAACCATAGCTTTGAAAGCCCAAAGGCTGGCTGCTGTTTGTGGGTTTAAATGAAACATGTGTTTTCCTTCTTCTTATGCATGGTGAGGAAGGAAGCATTTATTGAGTAACTGCTATTATTGTTTAATTTACATTTTCCCCTTTGGGCATCGCAACAGCCCAATGAGCTGTACAGTAATCTCATGTTAATGGCAGAAGTTGACAGGTTAAGTCAGTTACCTGAGGACATCATCCGTCCAATACACAACTGGAATTTAAGCCTTGGTCTGTTTGACCTCAGAATCCAGGCCTTTTCCAATGTTGTGACCTGCAGACTGTAAAATCCATTGTGGCAATTGTTTATGTTCTTCTCAGTGTACTACTATCAGAGCAGTCCATTTATTTATTTTTTATTTTTTTAATTTAAAAATTTTTTATTTTTTTGCTTTTTAGGTCCGCACCTGTGGCATATGGAAGTTCCCCAGGCTAGGCATTGAATCCAAGCTACAGCCTCCAGTCTATGTCACAGCCACAGCAACGAGGGATCCAAGGCCACATGTGGACCTATACCACAGCTCACGGCAACGCCGGATCCTTAATCCATTGAGTGAGGCCAGGGACCGAACCCATGTCCTCCTAGACACTAGTCGGGTTCGTAACCCAGAGAGCCACAACAGGAACTCCCCAAGAGCAGTCCATTTGAATGTTAAGTCATTACATAAAATATGTGTGCTCCCTACTCCCCTGTGCTGCCCCTTCCCCAGTGACCTCACTCCTTACTGGTTCAGTCTCACATACATGGGCACATACCATCTCAGGGCCCTACCCCTTGCTGCTGCTCTTGCCCAGAGTACTCTTCTCTCAGGTGACTGCTGAGCTCCCCTACTTCCTCCAGGGCTTGACTCAGTGTGGGTGATGCCTTCCTGACCACCTTATTTTAAAACACATCATCTGGAGTTCCCATCATGGCTAAGTGGAAACAAATCTGACTAGCATCTGTGAGGATGAAGGTTTGCTCCCTGGCCTTGCTCAGTGGATTAAGGATCTGTCAATGCCATGACCTGTGGTGCAGGCTGCAGATCTGACGTTGCTATGGTTATGGTATGGGCCAGAGGCTACAGCTCCTATTCGACCCCTAACCCGGGAACCTCCATATGCCGCGGGTGCAGCCCTAAAAAGTCATAAATACATACATACATACATACATAAAAACACATCATCCTTTCTCCAAGTGCTTCTTTCTCCTTTCCTGCTTTTTCTCCTTCATTTTTCTCACCAGGGATAAGCGTGATAACAGTGTTGGGCTTTAATTTTGCTGGCCAGTGTCTTGCTTTCCAGATGGTGGGCTTCTCTAGATTTAAGTCCACTCTAAGCACTGCAGGAGAGGGTCAAGCCTTAAGGTAAAAGTTGTCAGGGCTGCCTGGATAATGGAATTTTATGCAAACTCAACCAGGCACACCACATTCTAGGTCTGGGATGACAGAGCTTATTATAAATCTTAACCACTTGTAGGAATGGAGTTCTTGGTATTTTTTCTAGGCTTTAGGGTGAAGCTGAGACTGTGGGGCAAAGATCTTCAAAAGCCTGTACGGGGCAGGTGGGGGACAGGGAGGAACTCAGAGTGAGGGTCTTCATGAAGCCACCAAATGATGAAAAACCTACAGTATTCAGTACAAATTTAGGCAAAATGTTTTACACACACACACACACACACACACACACACGTATACATATAAGTGCATAAACTCTTTGTGTTCTTGATGAAAATATGTACACTGTGAGCTTCTTGAGGAAGGGGACTGTGTCTCATTCATATCTGTATCCCCGGTGCAAAGCCCAGTTCTGACAATTCAGTCAAGAACTAGGAAACTCCTGTGTGGCACAGTGAGTTAAGAATCTGGCATTGCTGCAGTTATGGCACAGGTTGCAACTGCAGAGCAAGTACGATCCCTTGCTCGGGAACACCTGCATGCTGTGGAGGTGCAGCCGAAAGCAGAAACATAGTCAAGATCTAGATTCAGAGTCAATCCCAGTCACTTAACATAGTTCCTGACATATAGGAAGTACTCAGTATAGAATAATGGTTTTGAATATTATTTTATTATTTTGTGTGTATCCTGGAGCAGGTATCACATGTTTTGAATGAATCAATGTTTTACATTTTGGAAACCATTAGAATTCTTAAGTTTCAATCTTCTGATTTCTAACATTAGGGTGTTGGATATTGGAAATCTATGTAATATGCAAACTGTGAAAAATACTTACAATGTGAAATTGGCATCTTTGAACCCTTGGTCCTAGGCATAGTGCTTGACATATAATAAACGTTTGTTAAATGCTGAATAGTGAACACCAAAGTGAAACATCCCATGCTACTACTCTAACAGGTAGCTATTACATTTTAAATAGCATTTGGACAGGAGTTCCCATCGTGGCTCAGTGGTTAATGAGTATGATTAGCATCCCTGAGGACGCAGGTTCAATCTCTGGCCTTGCTCAGTGGGTTAAGGATCCAGCATTGCCGTGAGCTGCGGCGTAGGTCACAGACGTGGCTTGGATCCTGTGCTGCTGTGGCTGTGATGTAGGCTGGCAGATATAGCTCCGATTCGACCTCTAGCCTGGGAACCTCCATATGCCGCAAGTGCGGCCCTAAAAAGCAATAAATAAATAAATAATAGCATTTGGACAGCCTAGATGGAATATCACCTATAGCTTGAGCAAACCATAGAGCTGAACAACTTCAAATAGAGTGTATAAACTGTGCCTAAAGTGTCAAGAGTCCTGAGCTACTTTGTAATTCTTTGAAATATGATTTCAGGTGAAACATGGCTACTCCAAAAGAGTCTGGTGTACACTTATAGGAAAAACATTATATTATTTTCGTAGTCAAGAAGATAAGGTATGTATGTGTATGTAATATGCTAATTAGAGGGATTTTTTTGTTGGTTTGTTATAGCTTCAAGTTTTTCATTTCACTGTTGCCAGTCAAATTTTAGAATGTTTGATAAGGTTGAAATTATATATAACATTTGATAAGGTTTATATAAATTTTATATAACTCAGGTAATCATAGACCTAACAAGGATCTTAATTATAAATATAAGCCTTAGCAACTTTTAATTAATGCTTCTCCTAAGACTTAGAAAAGTCTTCCTCTACCCCACCCTTAACCATCAATTTCTCATATTTTCCAGATCTGACAGGCTAGGTAAGGTCGAATGAGGAGAATAGCAAGCCAGGAAAGAAGAGCTGGGGTAGGATGGGGGGACTGAATCCAGTTCTGTCCTAGGCCCCTGAATCCCAAGGCACCACTTATCTATCCATCCGTCTACCTACTTCTATCCCATTTATTCATTTTATACTAACCTCTCACCCAAAAAACTCATTATCCTCATTTTTAGAGTCCAGAGATGGATATCTTCCAAAGGTGAGATGTATGCCTAATTGTCATTACGGACACTCCATGTCACCTTCGGATTACTGAAACTATAACAATTGAACCAACGTGGGCCAAGAGTACTTGCATAAAATAATGCCAGCTCCACAGAATAGCAGCCTGTGACTGATTACCATGCTAATGAGACTAAACTTCTTGGTCCACTGACCATGTAGGTCAATTATTATTTCTCTGTTCTGTTTCTGCAACCTGCACCCTCCTTTCTGACTAGCCGTATTTAAGATGCAAGCCATTATTCTCAGTACCGTTCATGGGATGGGAATTAGCACAGTGCAGCCAGTGAGCCATTTCTGAAATCATGTGGGAATGCACTCATAAAAACAACACAAGGATAAACACAATAGAAAACGGTCTATTCAGTATGACCCTAACTAATTATCAGTCAGGAAAACAGAAGCCATTCTGCGTATTCCAGGTATAATGGTTTTACTAGAGAGTTAGGGACATATATAACTTTTAGAAAAGTTGGGGGAATAGAGGTCAGAGAAGAAGCCACCACCAAAGGTCCAAGAAGTTAGCACTGGCTGTGTGAGCACGATGCACAGAGGCAGCTGGTCTTCGGCAGTTTACTGGGGAGCCCCTGTGACGTTCACATCAGCCTAGGCAACTGACGGCAGCTGTCTCAGGAGAACAATGACTCCTCTGTCACCCTTCCCTTCCACATCACAGGCCAGTTCTCTCACAGGCGAGCTCTAACTGGGAACCACACAGCAGAGGGCATTCTGACAAACAGTTCCCACCTTTTTTTCTGCAGTTACAGGGAGACTTTAGAAGAGGGAGGTTGGGGCTGAGTTTATAATTCTCAGTCCAGCGCATCTACATGAATATACACATAGCAAGTGGAATGGACTGGGAGTTTGGGGGTGGTAGATGCAAACTATTGCATTTGGAGTGGATAAGCAATCAGATCCTGCTGTACAGCACAGGGAACTGTATCTAATCACTTGTGATGGACCATGATGGAGGATAACATGAAAAAAATAATATATATATAAATATATTTATATATATATATCTGGGTCACTTTGCAGTACAGCAGAAATTGACAGAACATTGTAAATCAACTATAATAAAAAACATTTTTAAAATACACGTAGCAGCAGGATCAGAGAGAACTACACCAAAATGTTGAGTAGTGGTAGAATTATGGATGATTTCTTTTCTTCCCTTTTTTATACCTATTTTTACCAAGTTTCTATAATAAGCATGTGTTTTATAAGTAGAACAATAATTTAAAATTTGCTGAGAGTAGAATTTAAATGTCCTTACTGCTACTACTCCTACTAACAATTTTATTATTTAATAAAATAGATAACATTGATCACAGAAGGAAAAAGTCAGACGAATGTAGATGGATGAACAGAACTCCACTGAAGTGATTGGAAAAATATTGAGAATGCTTGTGACTCAGTTTAGGCCTACTTCGTTTTGTGCTATCGATGTATCAGAAACAGTTCGTCCTTATCCCAATGAGTGTCTTTTTAAAAAGTCAGTCAAGATATTTTAAAGCACCAGGTCTAGTCACTGTTTATGGAGCCATGGTGAATCCTTTGGTAAAAGGATCATCTTTAAATACTGGGGTGGATGGAGCCTTGGTTGTCATGTGATTGAACACGCCTGAAGCACACACTCAGGATGGTATTGCCATGCATTGTCAAAGTAGAATTCGTTTTCTTTATCCCATTTTTTTAAAGCTCGCTTTGTATTTATTCATGCGACTTTTCTGCCCTACATTTTGCTTTGTTCTACTGCCTTTTTCTGAAAGTATAAATACGTTCATTTCGCATTTTGCCTTCAGAAGTAAATCTTCTTTATTCAGTGCTCAGAATAGTGCTCTGCACATAGTAACTACTCAGGAAATAATTGTTATTAATTTAACGGGGAAAGGCAGTGTTCCTCATAAAAGACAACACATTTAATTAAGTGAATTAATTTTTTACTCTTATTCAGCCACCCGGCAGGTAATACTGCCTTTTAGGTTAGATGTCAAGGGAGGACCTCGCTGAGAAGCTGATGTTTTAATTAGACTCTGAAGGAAGTAAAAGAACTGAGAGCATCCCAGGCTGAAGGAACAGCAAGTGCAGAGGCCCTGACAGGAGCATGTTTGGGGAATAGTGAGAGGGTCATCGTGACTGGACTGGAGTCCGTTAGGAAGAGAATAAAAGGAGATGAGATCAGAGAAGCAAGGGGACCAAATCACATAGGGCCTTTCAGAGCAAGGACTTTGGCTTTTACTCCAAGTAAGACGAGAAGCCATTGAGGGTTTTTGAGCAGAGCAGTGACATGATCTAACCTCTAACACGACCCTCCAGCTGCTGTCTGAAGGGAATTAGGAGGAGACTGGCTAGGAGGCAGTTAGATCCAGGCAAGAGATGATCGTGGTGTGATGTGGCGGTGGGGGGGTGAGAAGAGACCAGATTCAGGGTATATTTTGAAAGGTTTGCTCACGAGATTTGTTAACTGAAAGAGTGTGGGAGATGAGAGCAAGAAAAGGATCAGTGATGATGCCAAGGTTTTTGGCCTGAGCAGCTGGAAAGATCAAGTTGCCAACAACAGAGATGGGCAGACTCAGGAGAATAGGTCGGGGGCCAGGGGAGGACTTAACGAGCGATGTTTGAGATGCTGTTAGACATCTAAGTAGAATTTATGTGAGTCGGGAGTTATCAGTGTGGGTGTAGCTAATACTTGCTGGTACTAAAGCCATGAGCTTGAATGAGGTCACCCCGGGGGGAAGTGAGTGTAGATGGGAAAAGAGTCCGTTGACTGAGCGCTGGGCCTGAGCATGGAAATGTAAGATGGTAAATGGGTGAGAATGAACTTTTTCAGGCTGCAGTTGCAAACCTGACTGAATACTTTAGAAGCTGTACATGTCTGAAGCAGACTGTGTATGTTCATGAAATAAAAGTACTTAATTCAAGAAAGGTTTTAAAACAAACAGGCTAAAGATTCAATACAGCAGATAATTGTTTCTGTCAGTAAAAGACTAGGTAAAATTTAATGTAAATCATTTTTAGAATGTTTTTCTTCCCCTTAAATTAAGATGGAAGAAATCATGGCATTTTTTGGGTGGTACTTTACATATATAAGTGGCCTCAAACCCCTTCTCATTTGTTGAAGTTTAGGATGGTGGTTAATCACACTTCTTCACACCAGCTGTCTACCTTTGCTACTTTTTCTATGAATAGTATTGAAACTATGTATACACTTGTCCTTTTGATCCAGTGGCTTAATCAAATCAATTTGGGGGGGGGGTCAAATGGCAAAGGAATATTTTGACTGAATAACCTAATTTCTTGATGAGGTAATGGGTCATTTTGGTCCAAATGAATAATCTGAGCCACAGTACAGAAGTATCTTCCTGCTTTCTCCACCAAAGTCAAATGTCTAGTATTTGAATTCTTCTTTTATGTTACATCGGGCATGTTGGTTGTGGTTTCTGCTTTTGTAACAATGCAGGTCATCCAATTACCTTTAAGCACTCATTTTAAAAAAAGGTATGCTTGGACTTGGAGAACAGACAGACTTGTGGTTGCCAAGGGGGAGGGGGAGGGAGTGGGATAGACTGGGAATCTAGGGTTGATAGATGCGAACTATTGCTTTTGGAATGGATAAGCAATGAGATGCTGCTGTTTAGCACTGGGAACTGTATCTAGTCACTTATGATGGAGCATGGTGGAGGATAATGTGAGAAAAAGAATGTATGCATATATTTGCGACTGAGTCTCTTTGCTGCACTGTAGAAAATTTGGCAGAACACTGTAAACCAGCCATAATGGAAAAAATAAAAATCATTTAAAAAAAGATATGCTTTATAAAGGTAAGAGTGGAGAGGACTATGAAAAATTTTGGTAGGAGAAGATTTAGAAAGTGCCTTCCTTACAATTACAAATATTTACTTTAGTTTCCTTTAGGTCAGATCAAACTCTGGGAGGCTAAAGTTGAGGAGGTTGACAGATCCTGTGATTCAGATGAAGATTATGAAGCCAGTGGACGAAGTCTGTTATCCACACATTACACTATTGTGATCCACCCCAAAGACCAAGGTCCGACTTACCTCCTCATTGGATCCAAACACGAAAAGGTATGTAAGGACTAACTGGTTGATTTAGAATGATTTTGACTATTGTCGTTACATATTGGTAATAATGTTCAAATGATCATAAGTACAAGCAAAGATTTACATATAAACTTGGACATAGTATTCTTTTAAAAATGATTTTATTTCTGATATATTTCAAACACAAGATATGACAGACACCCTTTTCTACTTAATAGATATTAGATTTCATGTTTTTTTAATCAGTGTGAAATTAGTAGCCATCTAAATGTTCAACAGTAGGAAATTGATTAAATATATATATGTCCATATGAAAAAATATTTTGAAGACATTATCTTTTTCTGTAAAAAACAGATAATTATAATTTCTGAGTTTTACTAATATAGTAAAAGCCCTTCCTTAATATAATCGTAGCTATGTGAAAATATAATGTACATATATATTTTAATAGAGGAAAAAAGGCCAGTAGAACAGAAACATGGGTTCTTTCCTTTATTTCTTTTTTTTTTTTTTTTTTTTTTTTTGTCTTTTGCCATTTGTTGGGCCGCTCCTGCGGCATATGGAGGTTCCCAGGCTAGGGGTCTAATCGGAGCTGTTGACACCAGCCTACGCCAGAGCCACAGCAACGCGGGGTCCGAGCCGCGTCTGCGACCTACACCACAGCTCACGGCAACGCCGGAACCTTGACCCACTGAGCAAGGGCAGGGACCGAACCCGCAACCTCCTGGTTCCTAGTCGGATTCGTTAACCACTGCACCACGACGGGAACTCCCTTTATTTCTTTTTTCTCTTTTGGCTGCATCTGTGGCATGCAGAAGTTGCCTGGCCAGGGATCAAACCTGTGCCACAGCAGTAACCAGAGGCACAGCAGTGACAATGCCAGGTCCTTAACCCACTGAGCCTCGAGGGAACTTCATAATTAATGTATACAGCTTGATGGTTTGGAAATAATCATGTACTCATGAAATCATCACCACAATCTATGCTATAAACCTAACTATCACTTCCAGAATGTTCCTGTACACCTCTTTTTAAGTTATTATTTGTGTGTGTGTGATAAAAATTACTTAACATTAGATCTAGCCTCTGAGTAAAATGTTAAGTATGTAATACAGTATTGCTCACTATAGGAACTATGCTGTACAATAACCCTCTAGGACTTTCTCATCTTGTATAACCACAACTTTGTACCCTTGGACTAGTACCACCCTGTTTCCGCCCCACACCCAGCCCCTGGCAACCACCATTCCACTCTCTGCTTCTATGAGTTTGACTGTTTTACATCCATCACATAAGTAGTATTATATGGTATTCGTTTTTTTGTGTCTAGCTTTTTTCACTTAGCTTAATGTTCTTCATCCATGTTGTCACAAATGGCAGGATTTCCTCCTTTTTAAGGCTGAATAATATTCCATTATATGTACATACCATATATTCTTTTTTTAATTTATGTTTTGAATTGACTGATACATATTGTTTAATAGATTTTAATAATTGTATGACATTAAGCCATACTTTTCCTTTTTTTTTTTCTTTCTTTTTTTGCCCCCCCCACCCCATGGCATTGGCGTTCCTGAGCCAGGGATCAGATCCGAGCCACAGGTGCAACCTAGCTGTGGTAATGCCAGATCTTTAAGCCACTGTGCCGGGCCAGGGATCCAACCTGTGTCCTGGCACTGCAAAGATGCTGCCAATCCCATTGCACCACAGCGGGAACTCCCCATGTTTTCTTTACTCATTCATGCATTGATGGACACTTAGGTTGCTTCCATGTCTTGGCTATTGTAAATAATGCTATGATGGACATGGGGGTGCATGTATGTTTTCAAGTTACTGTTTTATATAAATTTATTATAATGCTTCCTTCATATAACTACTCAGAACTAGAATTGCTGGATCATATGGTAGTTCTATTTTTAGTTTTTTGAGGAATCCCTGTACTGTTTTCCATAGTGGCTGAACCAATTTACATTCCTTCCCGAAGTGTACAGGACTCCCTTTCCCCACATCCTCAGCAACACTTGTTATTTCTTTTCGTTTGTTTGTTTTTGAGAGTAACAATTCAAACAGGCGTGAGGTTTTCATTGTGGCTTTCAGTTGCATTTCCCTGATGGTTAGTGATGTTGAGCTCCTTTTCCTGTACCTGTTGACTATCTCAATATCTGTGGAAAAATGGTTTTCAGATCCCATTTTTAAATAGGATTGTTTTTCTTTTTGCTGTTGAATTGTATGAGTTTTTGTTGTTTTTTGTTTGTTTTGGCTGTATCCGCAGCATATGAAAAGTTCCCAGGCCAGGGACTGAACCTGCGCCACAGCAGAGACCAGAGCTGCTTCAGTAACAACACTGGATCCTTAACTCCACTGTCCCACAGGGAACTCCTGTGAGTTTTTAAATATATTTTAGATATTAACCCCTTGTCAGAAATATGATTACAAATATTTTCTCCCATTAAGTATGTTGCCTTTTCATTTTGCTGATTGTTTTCTTTGCTGTGCAGAAGCTTTTCATTTCATGTAATTCCACTTATCTATTTTTCTATTTTTACTTTTGTTGCCTGTTTTTGGTGTCATACCTAAGAAATCATTGCCAAGGCTAATGTCCAAAAGCTTTTTTCCTCAATGTTTTCTTCTAGTTTTATGGTTTCAGGTCTGATGTTTAAGTCTTTATTCCATTTTGAATGGATTTTATGTATGGTGTGAAATCAGTGTCCAGTTTCACTAAAAAAACATGTGGGTATCCAGCTTTCCAAACACCATTAATTGAAGACATTATACTTTGCCCACTGCATTCTTGGCAGTCTTGTCAAAAATCAGATGACTATATATATATGTGTGTTTATTTCAGGGCTCTCTGTTCTGTCCCATTGGCCTAATGGGGCAATCATTAGGCCCATTATGGGCCTAATTTCAGCTTTTATGCCAGTACCATACTATTTTGATTAACTTAGCTTGCTATTATATTTTGAATTAGGAAGTATGATTTCTCCAGCTTTGTTCTTCTTGATCAAAATTGCTTTGGCTATTTGGAGTCTGTTGTGGTTCCGTGTTAATTTTAGGATTTTTTTTTCTTTTAAAAAAGCAATTGGAATTTGGATAGGGATTGTTTTGAATCTCTATGAGTTGCTTTGGGTAGTGTGGACCTTTTAATAATATTAAGATTGGATGTCTTTCCATTTGTTTGTGTCTGCTTTAGTTTCTTTTTTTTTCTTCTTTTTAGTGCCGCATCTACAGCATATGGAGGTTCAGCTGAGGTTGAATTGGAGCTGCAGCTGCCGGCCTGTGCCACAGGCACTGGTTCTGAGCCACATCTGTGACCTACACTGTAGCTTGCAGCAATGCTCGATTCTTAACCCACTGAGCAAGGCCAGGGATCGAACCCACATCCTCATGGACACTCTGCTGGATTCTTAACCCCCTGAGACACAATGAGAACTCCACTTTAGTTTCTTTCATTAGTGCTTTTTGTTTTGGGGGTACAAATCTTTCACCTCTTTGGTTAAATTTATTCCTAATTATTTTATTCTTTTTTTTTTTTTGACTATTGTTTTGGGATTGTTTCCTTTCTTTCTTTCTTTCTCTTTTTCTTTTTTTTTTCTTTTTTTGTCTTTTTAGGACTACACCGGTGGCATATAGAGGTTCCCAGGCTAGGGGTCAAATCGGAGCTGTAGCAGCTGGCCTGTACCACAGCCATACCAATGCCAGATCCGAGCCACGTCTACAACCTACCACAGCTCTCATCAACTCCAGATCCTTAAGCCACTGAGCAAGGCCAGGGATCGAACCCATGTCCTCATGGATACTAGTTGGGTTCGTTAACCACTGAGCCACAATGAGAACTCTAGGATTGTTTTATTAATTTTCTTTTTGGATATTTCATTGTTAGTGTATAGAAACACAACTGATTTTTGTATGTTGATTTTGGATCCTATAACTTTGCTGAATTTATTAGTTCTAACAGTGTTTTATGGAATCTTTAGTGCTTTCTGCAAATGAAATAAGGTCATCTGTGAACAGAGATAAGTTTACTTCTTCCTTTCCAATTTGGATGCCTTTTATTTCTCTTTCTTACTCTATTGCTCTGGCTAGGACTTCCAGTGGTATGGTGGATAGAAGTGGCAGGAGTGGGCATCCTTGCCTTGTTCCAGCTCTTACAGGACAAGCTTTCACTTTTTCACCATTGAGTATCATATTAGCTGTGGGCTTTTCTAATATGGCCTTTATTGTGCTGAGGTATGTTCTTTCTGGGTATTATTTTCTTCCTTAAATTTTCTGGATTTCCTAAGTATTTTGTATGTGTTCTTTGTATGTACTGGGAATTGTACTTTAAATTTGATAACATTAGTTGTATTTATTAAAAGAGTATTAATTGGTTGTGTTTATTCTAGCCTCTTAATGTCATGTTACCTTCTTACTTTTTTATGCTTCTCTAAGAAACATCTAGAAAATAGAAAATAATAAAATGTGATCAATGGGGAAGAGGTACTATGAGCACAATTCAAGTGAGCCTGCTTCAGAACTCTTTGACTAAGTGGCTTTTAGTTAATATTTTAAAATTAAGAGGTTTTTTTTTGTTTTTGTTTTTGTGTTCCAGTGTCAGAGTTTTCTACTGGTTACCCAAGTTGTTTTTTTCTTTCAGTCATCAAAAGCTATATCTTGGTTAACATCTCTATTAATATGTTTTGATTTTTAAGGACACTTGGCTTTATCACCTGACTGTTGCAGCTGGAAGTAACAATGTAAATGTTGGATCTGAATTTGAGCAACTTGTCTGCAAATTGCTGAATATAGAAGGGGAACCTTGTAAGTTGATATGTTTTTATGGTTTATGAATGGGTCCTCTTAGTCTGTTGGAGTTTCGAATTTGTGGGTTCCTGTTTCCCTGCAATGTATCCATCTTTTCATCAGCCTTGCTTCTCATAGGCCAGGATTCTCATTGTGTTCCTTCGACTCCAGAGACACCATCATTTTTCAACATACCGTATCCTATCACACCTCTTTGCCTTTGCTCACATTACTCCCTTTGCCTGGTACACCCTCCTTCCTTTACATTCCCCACCAACCTGTTAAAATTCTACCTACCTTGGGAGTTCCCCCGGCCAGCCCATCCCAACTCAGCATCTGGCTCATAAAAGGTGCCTGATAAATGTTAAAATGATGTCCCAATGCATTTTGCCATTTAACCCTTTTACAACATTTGTCGCTTTGCATTGAAATTTTTTTTAATGACTAAGTTTTCCCCATTGAGAGTCTAGATTCTAAGCTCTGTTTTACTTAATAATAGAGATCACATTTTATTTGCAGTGTCTAGCCTAGGAATTTAAGAAATGCTGATTTTAGGAATGACTTCAAGTTCTTCTTTATCTTTCTAACCTCCTCCTGCTCTGGCTTTTCCTCTCTGTGTCTTCCCCCAGCTCTCTCTCATGTATAGTCATCTCACTACCTAGATCACCAGTTTTTTAAAAAAAATTTTTTATGGCTGCGCCTGTGGTATATAAAGGCTCCTGGAATGGGGATCGATTCTGAGCCACCGATGTGACTTATGCCACAGCTTCAGCAATGCCAGATCTTTTAACCCACTGAGCCAGGGATTGAACCTGCACCACCACAGTGACCCAAGCCACTGCAGGTTGGACATTTAACCCACTGCACCACAGTGGGAACTCCCTAGGTCACCAATCTTTAGCACATTTAAGTAACATGACAGTGGCCCGGCAGACTTGTTTGGGCCCAGAATGTTAGTACCAAATTCTTTCAGACGTAATTTATCCAAAACAGAAATATGAGAATCCAAGTTTCCTGGAAACTGAAATAAAATAATGTTACCAGAGGTTTTGCACGACTTTTATGACTTAAAGTTGTGAGCCAGGTCTGAATGAGCTAATTTCAAAAAGGAGAATTGGAGGCCAAAATAATTGATCATTTCTGTTTCCTGTTCGTATTTCCTCTGTATTTAGCCTCTCAGATATGGAGACATCCTACTTTGTGTCACAGTAAGGAAGGAATCATTTCCCCTTTGACAACACTGCCTTCAGAAGCTCTACAGACAGAAGCTATTAAGTTATTTAAGGTAAACTTTCATATGGAGTTGTATATTATTAAAAATGTTCATAGAAAAAAATTAAAATTTAGGTTATAAAGTTTCACTCTTTCCAGGAAAATTCAAAATGTGATGATAATGCTGCTGAAGAAGAAAATCTCCTGAAATAAAATCAGGTGAATTTAAAATGCTTTCTGAGTGAGGATTTGAGATTTACTGAAATGAGCTATTTATGGTTTGGGCCATGTGAAACACTTCATCAGAGAAGAAGCATTTCCTCCTCAGAGGGAGAGAGTTGTGACATCACACGTGCCTCGGTGTTGGAAGAGGGATCAGCACTCTTCTTCTCCAGCACTGCTCTCAAATTCTTATTCTTCAGCCTCTGTTTGAAATCCCTGATCACTTGAAACTTGCCATTCAACTGTATCAATTCTTTGCCCCTCATCTCTGTCATCAGTCGCCTTCTGGTAACTCCTCAAATTTCATTAAGGAAATTAATGAAATTAAAGAAGTGGCTCCCAACTCACATTCCCTCTACCTCCATTCTTGCCATTACCCTGCATGACTTTCCTGTCACTTCACTCACCAATGCCTCGGCCTTAAGATTCCTGACCTTCTCAAGGTCAGTAAGCTTCACCTCTACTCTGCTTCACCATCCTGTTCTTCACGTTCATGCTATGACCTCAACATTCCTTATAAGAACACCACTTCTAAAAGCTTAAATACTTTTTTTTTTTTTTTTTTGCTTTTGCTTTTTAGGGCCACACACATGGCATATGGAAACTCCCAGGCTAGGGGTTGAATTGGAGCTGCAGCTGCAGGCTTCTGCCATAGCCACTGCAACGCAGGATCTGAGCTGTAGATGTGACCTACACCTCACAACAATGCCAGATCCTTAACCCACTGAGCAAGGCCAGGGATCGCCGCTGAGCCACATCGGGAACTCCTAAAAGCTTAAATTCTAATATGTCTTTTTTTAACCATGATCTCTTAGCCCATGAGCTCTCTTATTTTCTTACTCTTCCTTACTCTTTCTTTCTTCTTCATATGCTCACTGAGACCTCTGTTTTGAGCCACTTACTTTCTTTGAGGTCAAGAGAGAGCACAATAACTCCCTCTTGACTTTTCTTCCTTCTTTATCCAGTCTGGATGGCTTTCCTAATACTCATAGTTCTTTGGGACTCATAATTCCATGCATTCTTCAGCCAAACCCCGTCAGATTTCAGTGCCACTGTCTTATTTGCTTCCATATTAATCCCGGGGGTACTGCTAGAGAGCATCAAATAGCCAAATGGACTGGAGCCAGTATAAATCTATGGTCTTCATTCCTTAGGACCAACTGTTTCTGCTTTTGCTTTGCTTTGGTCACATCCCACTCAGATTTCCTTCTCAGTAATACTCCTCACAACAAACTTACCTTCTAGTTCAGTTGGAAAATTAGAGGGCATCAGAAATGATCACCTCAAATCTCTATTCCTAACAAACATTCTTTCATTTATTTTTTCTTCCATTACTCCAAGTCTTAGAATATAGTGTACCTTCTGTAGATTTGGTTTTTGACTTTCCACCAAGATCTTGGTAATTTATTTCCCCCTCATCTCTTAAGAGTCTCAATTTTTGTCTCTTTTTGGGCTTTTTCTTGCCTACATTCCCCCTATCTCAAAAAGTTTGTGTTTACTAGATAATATTAAAGAATTATTGTTAATTTGGGGTGGGGGATGATAATAACAAGATGGTTATGGGAAAAAATCTTTATCAATTGGAGGTCCCCACTAAAGTATTTCTTGGTAAAATAACATGATATACATTAAAATATTCCAGAAAAAAAAATGGACTCAGGGGTTGAATGAAACAAGTGTGGGAGAATGCTGATAATTGTTGATATTAGGTGATGGGTACATTAAACTAGTCTCTCTACTTTTATTCATGTTTTAAAATTACCATAATGGAACATTTTTTAAAAAGCCACCTGTAGAATACAAAAATACCCAAAGCAAGAAAGACTTTACACAACTACATTTGAAAATCTGAATTAAGTGATCAACTTTATAACAAAAAAAATGGCCAAAATCAATTACACAGCCAAATGAAAATTCAAACAGGGGAATTTACCATATTTTATAAGTGTGGGTAACTTCAATGCTGTTACAGCTGTCCTTAAAGAATAGGAAAGGAAATTTTGCAGCTCAAAGACGTAGCAAGAAAAATTATCCAAAATGAAACACAGAGTTAAAAAAAGTTGAATAGAGTATGGTGAGCTATAGGATAATTTGAAGTACCCATATATATATGAACAAGAATAAAAGTAGAGAGACTAGTTTAATGTACCCATCACCTAATATCAACAATTATCAGCATTCTCCCACACTTGTTATATATATATATAATTCCATCTGGAATTAGAGTTCCACAAAAGGAGAGCAAAAAATGTTCCCTTAAAATAAATGCATATTCTGCTCTGAGGAGGAGTATTCTACAAATTAGGTAAAGTAAGTTGACAGTGTTTAGAATTTCTAAATCCATACTTATTTTCTGTCTACAGTTCCATAGTGGGAACTGTTCTCTCAAATATTGACAGAGAGTACTGAAATCTCTGACTTTAATTGTGAATTTTGTCTATTTCTCCTTGTAGTCCTATCAGTTTTCGCACCATGTACTTTGAAGCTATGTTATTAAAACATTTAGGATTGTTATGTCCTCTAAATGGACTGACCCTTTTATATTATGAAAATTACCCTCTTTTTTCTTTTCTTTTTTTTCTTTTCCAGGGCCACATCCATGGCATATGGAGGTTCCCAGGCTAGGGGTCTAATTTGAGATGTAGCCACTGGCCTACGCCAGAGCCGCAGCAACTCAGGATCCGAGCTACGTCTGCGACCTACACCACAGCTCATGGCAACACCAGATCCTAAACCCACTGAGCAAGGCCAGGGATCGAACCTGCAACCTGATGGTTCCTAGTCAGATTCATTAATCACTGAGCCACGATGGGAACTCCTAAAAATTACCCTCTTTATCTCTGGCAGAATTCCTTGTTCTGCAGTCTACTTTGTCTGGTGTTAAGGTGGCCACTCCAGATTTCTTGACTAGTGTTATCACAATGTATCTTTTCCATCCTTTTAAACAAAAACTATTGCTGAGAAGAGAATCAATATAATTCATGCAGAATAAATCTAATCATTTCTCACCTTGAGTATATCAATTTTTTTCATTTAATTCAGACCTGCCAGCTTTTTATAAATGCAGCAGTTGACTCTCCTGCAATTGATTACCACATATCTCTAGCCCAGAGTGCTTTTCAAATTTGTCTGACACATCCTGAGCTACAGAATGAAATTTTCTGTCAGCTCATTAAACAGACAAGACGGAGACAGCCGCAGAATCAACCAGGACCCCTGCAGGTATGTATTGATACATATACATACAATTTTAAATGATTTCTGTTTCTGATTAGAAGAATAATACATAGTCAATATAGACATTTAAAAAATACAGAAAGTTTGAAAAGGAAAAATAGCTGTTAATATTTTGATATATATCAAATATTTTGATATATATCCTTTCAGTTTCTTTATTTATAGTTAATGTATATGTGTATATATTTGGGCACGCTCAGTTTTTCACATTGCTTGAGTTACCATGTGCATACTACTTTTTTTTTTACATAATAAAATACATATATTTAAACGCAATTACATTCACACAGATTATTATATCATGGATCTTAAGAAACAGATTAAAATATTTAAAGAAAAATTGAAATGTAATAGATAATACTAAATAGCAAAGATGCAAGCCATACAAAATGGGATAAAGTATAGAATAAATTTCCTATTTGTCTCAGCATATTTTCCATTCCACTTCTCCGGAGGGAGTCACTTAATCTGTGCATACTACTTTTTTAAAACTATGGAACATAGTCATTTATCCTATAGCTTTCAGCAGTCTTCCGTTGCATTGTATCAACTGCTATACATTTAGGTTTTTCCAATTATTTTTCCTATAATAAATACCACTGCAGTAAACATCTTTAAACCTAAATTTTGTATGCAAGTCCAGTGCATTTCATTGAATCAACGTCTAGAACTTTGCTGTATCTTCAGCGATATTCAGTATAATTCTTCTTTTAATTTCTTTTGAGGTAAAAAGTAGTATCTCACTGTTGATTTTGGATGTATTTCTTTAATCATTAGGGCAGTTGAATTTATTTTCAGGGTTTTTTTTTAGTCACTTGAGTTTACTCTTCAATTGAAGAGTAAATAATAATCTTTGCTTATTGACTCCCTGTCAACCACAGAATGAAACAAATTTCTTACCCTAGCATGGATCCAAGTTTTGTGGAACTTTGAGGCTTATGCAATGAATACTCTCTAAGAAAAAGAATATAGAATACATTACTTTTACACATTTTAAAAGAGCATATGACCATGTCATATGACTCTGACAGCTCCGAGGGCCTGCCCCAGGGATTTGGAGGGGACCTGTGTGTGAGAGGGGTGGTGAGGCTTAAGCTTCATTTGCCTTAAGGATCCTTCATAGTCTGGCTCCAATGGCCTCTTCTCTCTTCACTTCATCTTATGCATCCTGCCTTCAGCATTCAGTGAATAAATAAACTCTCCCTATTCTTCAAACACACCCTGCCTTTGCATTATCCTTCACCTTGCACTTGGCATTATTCCTGTTATGTGGATCCCCCTGCTTTCTTCCCATATGTGGACTTCACAGTCCAGCCCAAGCAGCATCTCTCCCGTAAATTCTTTCCTGACTCCCACAACAGTTAGTCACTCCCTCCATTGGTTACACTTCAAAAACGTTATTACATTGATTTGACAATGGTGTATTATAAATTACTGTTTAAATGTATAACATCTTCTCCTAGACTGTGGGTTCTTCAAGGGCAGGGTCTTTCCTTCTTCTCCTTTTTATTATTATTTTTTAATTTTATTTATTTGTTTGTTTATTTATTTATTTATGTCTTTTGGGGGGCTGCACCCATGGCATATGGAGGTTCCCAGCTTAGTCAAATCGGAGCTATAGCCAATGGCCTATACCACAGCCACAGCAACTTGGGATCCGAGCTATGTCTGCAACCTATACCACAGCTCACGGCAATGCTGGATCCTTAACCCACTGAGAGAGGACAAGGATCGAACCCCCAACCTCATGGTTCCTAGTCAGATTTGTTAACCACTGAGCCACAATGGGAACTCCTTTTTTACCATTTTTCAATCCATCTTTTCTCAGTGCTATTACTTATATTTCAGTGAAGGAGTTAACACATAAATGAACAAAAAGGAACAATTTCTCTAATCTTTGGGTGTGATATCAAAAAGGACTACCATGTTATGTCTTTTGGTACCTCAGTTGTAGACAACAGTTTGCACAACTGGATGGATTATGGACCTCAGCCAATATGAAGCTTTTATATTTTTATGTACTATAAATGCTCTAAACAGATAATGTCTATGTGGAAGAAGCAAAAACATTTTGGGGTCAAAAAAAGATTGGTTCCCTAGTGGTTCAGTGGATTAAGGATCTGGCATTGTCACTGCTGTGGCACAGGTTGGATCCCTGGCCCTGGAATGTTCATATGTCATGAGTGCAACCAAAGGAAAAAAAAAAAAGAAAAAAATTGTCATCATCCCCTTGACCTCCCAGCCTCTGTCAGGCACACTCACTTGACTTCGATCTCTGCTGACCATGTGGTATCTAACCTCTGCTGCTTCTCTTTGCCCAGGGCTGGCAGCTCTTGGCCCTCTGTGTTGGGCTCTTCCTTCCTCATCATCCTTTCCTGTGGCTCCTCAGACTCCACCTAAAGAGGAATGCAGATTCCAGGTATGCAAGCTACTAGCCAGCAGCCTCTGACAGTCTACAATAAATCTAGGTATTTAGGAACCTGCCAGGTACATTTGTGAAAGAATGTGTGAAACAAATGTTGGTAAAGGAAGCCTTTGGTTATCATTTATGTGAAACTGGGAAAACACTTCCTTTGTTATGCTAAATCTCTTATGGAAGATTGTGGTAAAAGCTTGACAACTTCCATTCAACTTGAACTTGAAGACTTCTCTGATGGTCTTCCCACCTTTTCTAATTATGCGCATTTGAATTCCTTCAGAATTTTTACTCCTTTGAAAAAGACCTTTAAAATCCAGTTGTCACAATGATTTTCTTTCACTGGGACCCAGTGTGCCTGGCCAAGGGATATCAGGATCATTTGTCCAAGAGGTTCAGTTAGGTTGTTTAAATAGACTCTGGGACTCAAACAAACAAACAATAGGAAACAAAAAACAACTTGGAAACAGTAGGAAAATATCCTCCAGGTCATAATACATTTTGCAGATGCTGTCATCAAGGTTGTGTGTTTTTTTTCTTTTTCTTTTTAAGGCTACACCTGTAGCATATGGAAGTTCCCTGGCTAGGGGTCTAATCAGAGCTACAGCTTCCCGCCTATACCACAGCCACAGCAGTGCAGGACCCGAGCCACATCTTCGACCTATACCATAGCTCACAGCAACACTGGATCCTTAACCCACTGAACGAGGCCAGGGATCGAACCCATATCCTCATGGACACTAGTCGGGCTCGTTACCACTGAGCCATAAGGGGAGCATCCAAGATCATGTAATTTCAGTTGTAGTCATTGAGGACCACCAGATGACGGTGACAGTTTAAATCTACCTGGAAGGCAGGTGAGGGAGTTCCCTAGGGGCACAGTGGGTTAAAGATCTAGTGTTGTCACTGCAGCAGCTCAGATTGCTGTTGTAGCACAAGTTCCATCCCTAGCCCAAGAACTTCTGCAAGCTCCTGGTACAGCCAAAAAAAATAAGAAAGAAGGCACTTAAATACAAATATATTTAGAAGTGTTATAAATATGCTTTTATAAATGGAACAAAAATTGTGTATGGCAAATGAAAGCAAATAAGGTCTCTATCCAGCTTTTACTGGATTTATGTACTCCAGTGGTTTTGTTTAAGGCATGACATTTTTATAAGACATGCATGTTTTGTCAAGAAGAAAACATTGTTTTTATTTTTGTTTGAAGATGTTTTCTTACCTTGCTTAGTAGTCAGGCACTAACTTCTGTATTCTTCAAGAGAGCTCCGTTGCATCATGTACTTCTTAAGTTATCCTGTGCTAGTCTTTATACAGTTATTTTCTTTACATTTGCTAATATAATCGCTGTATATTGACCATATAATATCTGGCAATTTTAAATTTATTTTTTGAGTATAATAATATGATAAAGATGAAGACTGCTTTGTGGGGAAGTCTGGTTTAGTCAGTGACAAAAGTAAAGACACTAGAATTTGAGAAAAGTGACAGCAGTTAATATTATCACAAAAAAAGAAAATTTACTGTCAGCTTTAGCATAATCATTATAATAATGTACACCAAGGAAAGCTCTCTTGATGGTTGCATATATATAAAAGGTTGTCTTAATTTGATTTATTCTTAGGCTTTATCTTAATTTTTGTATTATAGGACAGAATTTGGAAAATATGCCATTTACTGCCAGCGATGTGTAGAAAGAACACAACAGAATGGAGATCGAGAAGCAAGACCCTCAAGAATGGAAATTCTTTCAACCCTTCTTCGAAACCCATATCATCATTCTTTGCCCTTCAGTATCCCGGTGCACTTCATGAATGGGATATATCAGGTGGATTAGCCTTGCTACCCCGTGAAAACACGCTTAGCCTAGAATCCTTTGTGTAACCTCTGCGGGATTGGGAAGTGAGACTGTCTGCCTACCTCTGTCAGCAGCTGGCAGTGATAAACCTGCAAATGTATGAGACTTTCTCTCAGAACAGCTGAGTTTTGAAACAGTTTTGCTAAAAAGGAATCCCTCCAAACAATCCATATAGAACGGAATAAAGGAGTTTCACTGCCATTATAATTCTGATGGAGAAAAACAAAAATACTTTGATTGAGGCCTTTCCCCACCAGTGTACCGGCTGGGTGAGGAAATAATTACTAACATGGGGTGTGATAGGTTTAGTCTCTTTAAAGTCTTCAGATCTCAGAAATTATCTGGAAAAACTGTCCAACTCTCAGATCTAGATGCTTGCTTATTAACGAAAGCAAACCTGTTCCAAAGCTAGCAATTAGTCTTTGTCGCTCTAAGCCTTTTATCACAGGATTCAGATACTTAACTGCATATTAAAGAAGGAAGAGTTAAATGCATAAAATGTTCATTTGTTTAGGTACATTTCTTGTTTATTTCTTTTTCTTTGATTAAAGATTACATATTGTGCTGTAGTTCTGGGTTTACTTCTAATGGGTAGGCATAATATCTCTGCAAGATGTTTATAGCTGTCAAATGATCTTTCTTTTTTGAATTCATGTCTGTTGGCTGAAGCCAAGATTTCTAAATTCTTATAGCAAGCTAACAACTAAGATGACATTAATTTTCTCCAGTGGCACTTTGAAAAAAGTTAAAGCACCTAAATAAATATATGTTATCATTAATCATGCATCAAGTATGCCCTGTTTCCCCCCCTGAAATCTAAGTTTGAAATGCGTGTTCCTTTTTATTAAGAGAACGACTTTGCTATTTTTGTTTAGGTCGTTGGATTTGATGCATCTACCACAGTGGAAGAATTTTTGAATACTTTGAACCAGGATACAGGGATGAGGAAGCCAGCCCAGTCTGGATTTGCATTGTTCACAGATGATCCTTCTGGCAGGGATTTAGAGCATTGTCTTCAAGGGAACATCAAGGTAAAACCTACTCTTGTTAAGAAGGCAGACCCAGCAAACATCAAAGAAGCTACTCTGTTATTTGCAAAACGTTTAGCTCAAGATGTGTCCAAAAATTTAAGCAATCTACTCTTCATTTAAAAAGATGGAGTTCCTGTCGTGGCTCAGTGGAAATGAATCTGAATAGTATCCATGAGGACACAGGTTTGTTCCCTGGCCTCGCTGGTTACGTTCGTGAGCTCTGGTATAGGTTGCAGATGAGGCTCAGATCCAGATCTGGCGTTGCTGTGGCTGTAGCGTAGGTTGGCAAATGGAGCTCCAATTCGACCCCTAGCCTGGGAACTTCCATATGCCACAGGTGAAGCCCTAGAAGACAAAAGCATAATATGGCAGAACTTTGTTAAAGCCATAGAATTTGTTTGTTTGTTTGTTTGTTTTGTTTTGACTATATCATGTAGATGTTCCCAGGCAAGGGATCAAACCTCAGCCAAGCAGTGACAACACCAAGTCCTTAACCTGAAGCCATAGAATTCTTAATACAATCTGCACACACACACACATACTCCATGTTAAAGAAAGAAAGAGGATTAATAATAACCTAAATTTTAGGGTAAAAAAATGTAGAGATGTAGATTCTCTAATAAAATGGCTTTCCATTTTATTCATTTATTCAGCAGTATTTATGGAACTATTTAGTGTGTCTCAGAAGCTGGACCAGACCCTGTGGGGTATAAAAGAAGGACCAGAAATAGTCCCTTCCCACATGAACTTTAATTTCCTTAGAGAAGAGTAGCCTTATACACTGATAACCTTAGATCTAAAAGTGATGAGTATTTTGAGAATGTGGTGAACATCCTGCAGAGGGGGAGATTAAGTTCAGATTGGAAATTAGGGAAAAGCTCCCAACTGGACTTTGAGGGACTTTCTACCAAGTAGAAAATGGACCTGTGGAAATAAAGAAGGGATTTCAGACATAAGGAAAATCATGAGCAAAGACAGGGATTTGGAAGATTCTGTAAAAATGTTTTCTAGGAGTTCCCACTGTGGCTCTGTGGCCTAAGAACCCCACGTAATGTCTGTGTTCAATCCCTGGCCTCACTCAGTGGCTGCTATTGCTGCAAGATGTGACATAGGTCGAAGATGTGGCTCGGATCTGGTGTGGCTGTGGCCGTGGTGTAGGCTGGGCAGCTGCAGCTTCGATTCGACCCCTTGCCCGGGAACTTCCCTATGCTGCAAGTGCAGCCATAAAAAGAAAAAATAAAATGTTTTCCAGGTCACATAGTAAAATAACTTTAATAAAGTTTCCATCTAGCAATGACAGCAATTAAAAATATAGGATATAGAACCATAAAGAACCTTAGAGAATGAACTGACTTATTTTGCAAATAAGGAAACTGAGGCCCAGAGTGGGAAATGACTTATGGCAACGCAAACAGCTGGAACCAGGTCTGGACCTCTTCCTTGATGTGGTCTTTGATTACTTTTGGGAATAAGTACCTTTTTCCAGATTAAAAGTATTTCTGTGATTTGGTGATTAAAAAATTGGGGCAAAGCAGTGGAAGTTCCCATGAATTTAGAGATAAGAAACATCATTACTTTCACCTGACTCGCAGAGCCTAGCTCTACTTGCAGAATGATCTGTTGGGTCTCCATGGGGTTCTGCAGAATATGTTAAAGCTCATACCTAGTTCATTAGGAGTGTCTGTCGGAAGATATGATTCTGCCCCTCACCACAGCCCCGTCTCTCTCTTCAGCGGCATATGGAGAAATCTAGGTAAATGAATGTCTTTTTCTTCTCACCTCCAAGCATATCCAGGTGTATCAAGACCAACCATTACAAATGCACAGTTTTGAGACAGACATCCCTAGAGCACTGTTGTTCATCATCAGCCAATAAAATAAGCTAGGATTTTGGGTTGACTTGAGCTGAGTAAATATTAGGGGCTGTGATGAATAACTGCTTATTATATAATTTTGAAAACTTCTATTTATAATTCTGTAAATGGCCAGTTAATAAATAAGCAAATATTTATTTGGTTTCTGAAGAATGTTTGTTCTTTCCCAATAAAAAAAAAAAACCACCTTAACATTATATTTGATTTCTTTGGGATAACTTCAGTTATTCCAATCTTTATAAACTCAGAAGGTGGAGAAGTTGCTTCTTCAGTGACTGAATCATGAAAAATTCCTGGAAATCTTCTTGTCTCCAGTCTCTTGCAATCCTTCATTAAGATTTCTTTTGGGGAAGTTCCTATGTGGCTCAGCAGTCAACGAGCCCTACTAGTATCCATGAGGACTCAGGTTCGATCCCTGGCCTTGCTTAGTGGATTAAGGGTCCAGCATTGCCGTGAGCTGTAGTGTAAGTCGCAGATGTGGCTGGGATCCTGCATTGCTGTGGCTATGGCATAAGCTGGTAGCTGTGGTCCCAGTTCTATCCCTAGCCTTGGAATGTCCATATGCCTCGGACATAGCCCTAAAAAAAAAAATTCTTTTTGAGTAAAAAATTCGTGGCCACAGTCCAAAGTTAATGTGTGTCCAAAAGGATAAGTGGACCAAAGAAGTGATTTATAATTAAATCCTAAACTCGGAGCTGCAGAAGCCTAAAACGGAAAGCTTCCATCCATTTGGTTTGATCACATTAATTGAAAATTTTTAGTCTCTGGACGTGCTTGTCTTCAAAAAAATGCCAATGCGAAAAATATTATGAATCTCAATTTTCCACTTCCTTTCTAGATTTGTGACATTATTTCTAAGTGGGAACAGGCTTCCAAAGAGCAGCAGCCTGGAAAATGGGAAGGTACGAGAACTGTTCGTCTCACTTATAAAAACAGGTGTGTAATACCATTGCCAAGTGCCAAAGTAGGAGTATACACTTATGTTCAAATCATGGAATTTAGCTTCCTCTTGCATAGCTTAAAAGTTATACTTATTTGCAGAGTTCCCATCATGGTCAGTGGAAACGAATCTGAATAGTGTCCATGAGGATGCAGGTTCTATCCCTGGCCTCACTCAATGGGTTAAAGATCCAGAGTTGCCGTGAGCTGTGGTATAGTCGCAGACACTGCTCATATCTGGCATTGCTGTGGCTGTGGCATAGCCAGCAGCTATAGCTCTGATTCGACCCCTAGCCTGGGAACCTCCATATGCGGCGAGTGCCGCCCTAAAAAGACATAAAGAACAACAACAAAAAAAAAGTTATATTTATTCGTATGTTTGTTTTCCTATAATTTATAACTCTACTTCTGTCAGAAGAAGCTGTCGTGTGAAATTTTGTCTCTAATTCTAGGTTTTTAATGTCATAAGTAATTATATTTTATAAAAATATACATTCCGACAAAGACTAGAAGAAAACTGTAGGAAATAATTAGCTGCTCTCTTAGGGTAGTCGATAAAGGATGAATCCTTCACTTTAAAATTTCCTTTAACACTGTTATTACCTTTTTTCATAAGACTGAATACTCACATACCCTCCTACAGACCTGTAGCAAGAAGAAATAGTTATGTTTCCTCAAGTGTTTTAGAAGCGATATGTTCACATCCACTCATTCTCTGTCTTTCATAGTCTTTCTCTTTTTATTGAGCTTCATTGATAAGCCAGGCACTTAGATGCTCTGGATAAAGTGATAATAAAAACAGACACAATCTCTGATCTTTTGGAATTTACAGGCTAGTGTGGAGGGCGGTTGTTAGTTTTCCTATAACTCTAATCAACATAGAATTACACATTAAGTTCTCTGAAAGAAAAGAGTGTGTTTCTGCGAGAACACATAGCAGCAACCCTGACCTAGACCGGAGATGTTGGGAGGCTTCTTTGAGGAAATGATGCTTATGCCAAGGTCAGAAGTGGGTTGGGAGTGGGAGCATTGAAATGGGGGGGAAAGGAAGTTGAAAGTCTATAGAGGGAGGCTATAGAGTGCTCAGGAACTGGGGAAAAGCTGGCGGGACCAGGGCTCGTACCTTCTTTTTTTATTTTTATTTTTTTATTAAAGTATAGTTGATGTTGTGCCAATTTCTGCTGTACCACAAAATGGTCCAGTCATACATACATATACATGCCCTTTCTTATATTCTCTTCCGTCATGGTCTATCTCAAGACTGGATATAGTTCCCTGTGCTGTACATAGGACCTCATTGCTAATCTGTTCTAAATGTAATAGTTTTCATCTACCAACCCCAAACTCCCTGTCCATTCCACTCCCTCTCCACCCCCGTGGCAACCACAAGTCTGTTCTCTGTGGAATACATTACCCTCTCAATAGATGCAATTTTAATATACTCTGACATATGTCAGAAAACATTCTCTTTTTCTTTTTAAAAAAAATATCATCTTTTCTTCCATGTGTTAGCAGAAGGTGGTACTTAATAACCAGTATTCACTGACCAGGTCATATTAACTATACCAAAAAAGAGGGGTATTTTTCTGGTTTTATTTGACTCTCGTACCCCATAAAGTAAGAAATCTAAAATATCAGACCAAGAGCCTGGTAGAATTGGTGGTGTCGCCTTGACTTTTTTCAGAGGCCTCCTTTTGGAAGGTGTTCGTAGATCCGAAATTGGAATGTAAGAAGTAAAGGTACCGTATAGCATGAGGAATGTAACAGCCTTTGATCCAGTTCAGGATTTCTTTTGCTGGTATTCTGTCCCACAGAAATACCCACATAAGTGGATAAGATTATTCCAGTATTTTTTTATAACAGTGGAAAATAAGTGTGGGGGGGGACTTATGTTTATTAATAGAGGAACGGTTAAATAAATATTGTGCTTTCATACCGTGGACTCCTCTTACACATCCAGCCACTAAAGGGCCACCACTGTTTGAACAGACTCCCTTGATCTGAATAAATGGTGGTTGTGAGCCACTGCCGCGTCCCTCTTTGGAGGTTCAGGAGCTGTGGCGATTCACAGGAGTCCTGAGCAACAAGAAGGTCACTATGAAGCTTTGGTATCAAAGGTTTGAAAACCACGCATTCCTAGAGATAAGCAGGATTACTTAGAAGTCTAATAGGCTCTGCTCCTGGAGGAACCTGTTTCCACTTCACCTGTGGTCCACTGGTGACTGGCAAGAACAGCAGACCAAGACATAGACCTTGCGGGTGATTGTTCTAGTTTTGTGACCGATGCAGTGGTTCCCAAAGTGTGGACCCCAGACTTGCAGCTTTGGTATCACAGGGAAACACATTGAAACGCAAATTACTCAGCCCTACTTCAGACCTACGGAGTCAGAATCTCTGGGGATAAGACCCAGGAGTCTGTGTTTTAACAATTCTCCAGGTGATTCTTAGGCATGCCAAGTTTTGAAAAGCATACATCTAGAGGTCTTTGTTGCTGCCCATCCCTTTTGATCATACCTTTATGTGGAAGGAAGCTAACTCCTGGACCTGACCTGCTATCTATTTTTATGGAGAAGAAGTTCAGGAATTCTGTTTTGGTTTTGTTGGCTCTAAATGAAATTACTTCTATGTCTAAGACTATTCCTAATAATTCATACCTTATGAATGCTAAATACATACCGATTTTTGACTATGATAGCCACAGTTGGAACCAAAATTAAATTTGGATGAAATGGAGAAAAGTGGTCTAAAAGACACACAAGAATAATGCATTACGTCCACCAGGAAGGACAAAGGCAGTCATGAATAACACATACTAAAGATTGCCTTGCTAAGAGAAAAAAAAAAAAAAAAAGCCTCATGACAGTATCTTTGTTCCTTTTTTACAGCCACACCTGCAGCATATGGAAGTTCCTGGGCTAGGGGTTGAATCAGAGCTGCATGTGTAGCCTATGCCACAGCTTATAGTAACAGCGGATCCTTAACCCTCTGAGTGAGATCAGGGATCGAACCCACATCCTCACAGAGACAACATCAGGTCCTTAACATGCCAAGCCACAACGGGAACTCCCATGATGGTATCTTTGATGTCAGAAAAAAGCAGCTCAACCTTCTGTTAATTTTTGACAGAAGTCTGAAATGGCTGGATAGCCACAGCTATGAGAAAGTACTGTATTTCTAAATATGGCCATGCTTTGCACATATGTAGAAATAGCTAATCCAATAAGCCCTAATTTCCAGTGACACAGTTAGGAGGGGAACTGGCTGTGACCAATCATGCAGCCATGGACTTGATTCTTCATCTGTCGAGCAACACTGTTAGAAGCAACACTAAACACCAGCTCTCTTTATCATGGAGTTTTTATTTATATTTAGTCAGTTATGGAATTTTAATTATACAGATTTAGCAGTTAAAGATCTTGGGAGTTCCCATCGTGGCGCAGTGGTTAACGAATCTGACTAGGAATCATGAGGTTGTGGGTTCAGTCCCTGCCCTCGCTCAGTGGGTTAACGATCCGGTGTTGCCGTGAGCTGTGGTGTAGGCTGGCGGCTACAGCTCCGATTCAACCCCTAGCCTGGGAACCTCCATATGCCTCAGGAGCGGCCCAAAGAAATAGCAAAAAGACAAAAAAAAAAAAAAAAAAAAAAAAAAAAATTCCCATCTCTGCCATCTTTAGCTGACTGTAAGAGTACATATATCCATTGACTTCTAAGCCAAAAAGCTTCTTTTTTTGTTTGTTTGTTTTTGGTTTTGGTTTTTCTTGCTGTTTAGGGCCACACCCACGACCTCGGCATATGGAGGTTCCCAGGCTAGGGGTCTAATCAGAACTACAGCTGCCTGCCTACACCACAGCCACAGCAACATCAAATCCCAGTCGCATCTGCCACCTATACCACAGCTCATGGCAACGCCACATCCTTAACCCACTGAGCCAGGCCAGGGATGGAACCTGCAACCTCATGGTTCCTAGTCGGATTCTTTTCCCCTGTGTCACGATGGAAACTCCCAAGAAGCCCCTTTACAGGTCACCTAATTCATCCCATTTTTTCCCGCTATGTTGACAGGCACCCCCCCCCCCAAATTCTAGTATAAAGAGACTCTGGTGATACTAAAGACCTCTAGAGAAGAGTCAGCATCATCATAGTAATAATACTATAGTAATAACTACCACCAGTATTTACTGAGCACTTACCACAGGCCAGGCCCTGGGCTGAGCTCTTTATATGCCTCATCTCTTGTAATCCTAACAACCCTTCTATGAGGTAGGTATTATTACTATCTCCATCTTATAGATGAGGAAACTGAAGCTTTAGAGAGCTAACTCTTTCACCCAAGGCTACAGAAGGGATATGTCAAGCTTTTTTGGCGGATAACTTCTGTATGTAACAGTTCTCACCACCATTCATCTATGCTGGCAGTGAACTTCTGTCCCGTGTCTGCCAGTGCCAGGTCTTGTTGAAGCCCTAGAGTTTCAAGGGTGAATAGAATTTTCCTATCCTCTAGAATCTGACAGTTGATAGGGAGAGACAGACATGAATTCTCAGCAATGTGATGACTGCTATAACAGGAGCAGTGTGGCAGAGCAGTGAAGAACATGGGCTCTGGAGAGAAGTGGCCTGGCTTAGCATCCCGGCTCCTGCGCTCACATTGCGGCCTTGACCGCGTCCCAGGTACCTCTTCCGGAAAATGGAGGTGAAGGCAGTACCTTCCTTTAGGGGTGCCTGCAGGACCAAATGTTGGCGAATGTAAAGCCCTTGTCGCAGTAGATGCCTCAGGAGTAGTCCCTCCACCGTGACTGTACCGTATCTGTACCAGATGTCGTGGGAACACAGAGGGCTGCTTCACGGACTGCTGGCTTCTGAGCACAGGACCTGAAGTGGTAGCTGTGGAGGCTGGAGGAGAACAGGGAAAGGGGGGCTCAGAACTGCAAGTTTCGTAGAGTGTTATCAGCAGATCAGGGAACAAAAGGAGGCTGTTCCCTCAGGAAGTTTACACATTGCCGTTGCCGAGAAAGGCCATAGTAGGAATGCAGTAAGGAGGCATTTGGAGGTGAGCACAGGGATTGCTCAGCAGGGCCGAGCGCTCCGCTGAACTCGGAACAGTGCGTGCTTGGTGACACTGGTCCACACGGCGATGTGATTTCCACCGCATGGTATTTGGCTTCCTGGGTGTCAAATGAGGAGGTGGGCATTTGGGACTACCCTGCCATCCATCGTGTACCCTGCCTGCTGTGACGGAAGCTTGCTTTCTCGACTTCAGGCTCCTGTGGGATTGGGAGCAGCTGGAAGCTGCTCATGTTGGGAGAGACAGATCACGTTTCCCAGGCCTTTCCTAGTCAAGGCCTGTGGATTTGATTTTCTGACTTCATCAATTTTGTGACTCTTTAGTTCCTCCCACATTCTCTCCAAATGTCCGTATAGTTGTTGGAGCCCAAACTGTTCCACTAGGACCTTGAGCCATCGATTCCTCCGTGTTATATTCCTGTTTGTGTGTCTGGAATTGCTTTTCCCTTTCACGCTTATAGTGCTTCCTTTTCCCTTCCAAGGTTCAGTCTTACTGGTGTGTCAGAAATGATAGAAAATGGAAGTTCTCGTTGTGGCTCAGCGGTAAAGAATCCAACCAGTGTCTGTGAGGACAGGGGTTCCATCCCAGACCTTGCTCAGTGGGTTAAGGCTCTGGCATTGCCATGAGCTGTGGTGTAGGTCGCAGGCGCAGCTCGGATCCTGCATTGCTGCGGCGAAGGCCGATGGCCACAGCTTCGATTCAACACCGAGCCTGGGAACTTCCATAAGCCTCAGGTGCAGCCCTAAAAAGACAAAAAAAAAAAAAAAAAAAAAAACCAGAAATGATAGAAAATGCACTTCAGTTCTTGCCTGTAGCCATTTGAACATTTGGTTCTTTTTTCCCTCCTAGCCTATTATGAATTCAGACTTTTAGTTAAGAACCTTCCAGGGGTAACCCTTAGCTAAATACACCCTAGTGGACGATGGTGATGAATAAGACATAGTTCTTAATTTCAAGTGGAAAAAATAAGCTCAGTACTTTTGTACTGAGCTTATTTTTCGGACATGTGAACATTTTGGGACATGTGAACATTTTTATGTTCACATGTCCCAAAGGAGGGGGGGCTTTTATCTTTCTTTCTTTCTTTTTTTTTTTTTTTTTTTTTGGCTTTTAGAGCCGCACTCTCAGCATCTGGAGTTCCCAGGCTAGGGGTCCAATCAGAACTGTAGCCGCCGGCCTATGCCAGAGCCACAGCAATGTGGGATCTGAGCCACATCCTTAACCCACTCAGCAAGGCCAGGGATCGAACCCGTGTCCTCATGGATGCTAGTTGGATTCACTAACTGCTGAGCCACGACGGGAACTCCTCATCTTGAACTTTATTCCA
Organism: Sus scrofa; assembly: GCF_054392235.1. NCBI lineage: Eukaryota > Metazoa > Chordata > Mammalia > Artiodactyla > Suidae > Sus > Sus scrofa. The sequence goes on along the minus strand of NC_139385.1, from coordinate 108,922,731 downwards.
TTTGTTTTCTCTCCCTTTGCTAACATCATTTTGAATTTAGAATCTATTTCTGTTGCCCAGCCATATTCTTCTACCAGTTGACAGTTTGTCATTGTGCAGTCACAGATAATTATTTTTTCAAGGAACCACTCTAAGCTGGCATGAATAGAAAGAATGATCCGAATGATATGGGGAGGAAGAGCTTTGCAAAGTACACCCCCAGTGCTTCTTCCAAGATTCTGACCCGCTGCCCTCTCATTCCTTGCTATTGGAGATAATTACCATGAGAGAGACTATAGCAGATGACAGGGTATCCTCTCCCTCAAGTGGATGGGGAAATAAGGCTGGAAATCCAATCATAGCTAATTGAGCACACACTTAATACATGCCGGATCTAAATCTCTCTTTTCCTGCCACTCTGTTGTCGTGACAATGTGAAGACATGTCACGATGCTGCTTATCCATTGCATTGTCGGAGCATTTACGGCGTTTACAGTGCTCCATGCCGGTTCTACAGCCTGAAGCTAGAGCCCCAGCAATCCCACCTACAAAGAAACAGCACAGTGAATAAACACAGAGGGTCAATGAATTGATGATGACCCAGGTGAACAAAACCATGTCATATTTTAACAAGTAATAACAACACGTAAGCTATTTTTGAGATCCTAAGGCTGCTTATCAGTATGTGGCAAAAAAAAAAAAAAAAAAAAAAGTCAAAACATTTAAAGGTTAACCCTCTGTGCCATCAGGGAATCCTAAATGTTGATTATTTTGAACTAAAGTTGCTTGAGAAACTTGGCTGTTTCCCAAGAAAACGGCCCTCCTTGATCATTTGATGTCGATTTTGAATTGAAACCTTCATTTCCTATTCCCTGGTGTGTCCAGGGTATTTAGGAAAGATCATGAGTGTTTTGAAAATTAGGTTTATATAGCCCCTTGGTGACTGAGGTCCTTCAGTAACACCTAAAATTAAATTTAAGGGCACAGAAATGGCATGGACGCATCTTACAGCCTCATCCTCAAACAAGTTTTTACTCAGTTTGCTGAAAAATGTTAACAAGAACAGAAATAGAGGTCATTAACAGACAATGATCGTCAAAGTTTGTAGCACTTAAAGAACTACTGTTAGAACAACCCGTATCAGTTCACTGGATTTCTCTTTGCCTCCTTTGTAAGCATGTCGTTTAATGAAAAGTCTCCTCTTTTTTTACAGACTGTATTTCTCAATGCAAGCTCATGGAGAGACTGATAGAGAAAAACTGCTGCTAATGTATCAGACAAATGATCAAATAATAAATGGACTCTTTCCTCTGAACAGAGACCTGGCATTAGAAATGGCGGCTCTTTTAGCGCAGGTAACTTCCATGTTATGTAAGGAATGTTTTGTAAAGATAAAATACTAATTTCGCCACTGAATTAAATGTCGTAAAACAATATACTTTTGGTAATTCTTTAAATCCAATTTGCTATGATTAACACCTTAAAAATTACAGGCATTATAATTACAGTTTGACTCCGATTGCTGACAGTTGCAATGATGTAGAATGCAACAATGTTCCATAAAGGGAACCTAGTTTCTTAATTCTTTGGATGTATCCTGCTAGGCTTTGCATTTAATAAAGGAGTTTGAGTGTCAAACTGTGGGGGTTTAGATGCCAAGCCAAAATTGTTCAGCAACCTAAGAGGATCAGTCTTTTAAAAAGCTAAAGCTCTTTATTTTATTTACCCATTGTATCAAGTTCAGACATCTATGAACATACACACGTGCAAATTAAAGGTGACAATCAAAATAGAAGTATATGGAGTTCCCGTTGTGGCTCAGCGGTAACAAATCTGACTACGAACCACGAGGTTGAGGGTTTGATCTCTGGCATCGTTCAGTGGGTTAAGGATCTGGTATAGGCTGGCAGCTACAGCTCTGATTTGACCCCTAGCCTGGGAACTTCCATGTGCTGTGGGTATGGCCCTAAAAAGACCAAAAAAAAAAAAAATTTATTTGTCTTTCACATAGAGAGAGCATTCTGCCCCAAATTATGCCTCAATGGCATGGTTTTTTTTTTTAAACTCCCCTTTATTTTTTGCTAATTTTTCTCTTCTTTTTGGCCTCGCCCATATTGTGTGAAAATTCCCGGGCCAGGGATCGAACCTGCACCACAGCAGTGACCTAAGCCACTGGAACCTTAACCCTCTGTGCCACCAGGGAATCCTAAATGTTGATTATTTTGAACTAAAGTTGCTTGAGAAACAGCCAGTGTGTGTGGGGGGAAATAGATATTCAAAAAGCCACTCTGCCCCCCTCTTTTCCTCTAAAGGCAGGAAATAAATCTCCCATGTGAAGGTGCCCTCCCTCTACCAGGAGGATAGAAGCATCCTTATCACCAGAGTTAGGGAATTCAAGGCTCAGAAAGCTGTATGAACAAATTTTGTTACTTTTTCATTAGTCTGCTCCCCTAAGCACAAGCCCCTTTATTTTGTTAAATCTTCACAAACAATTGTTTCTTTGTCTAAAAATGATATGTAAACAGCCTGCTTTGGTCATTTCAGGAGTTCTAATTCTATGAGACCTCTGTGCATTCAACTGTTTTTTTCTCCTGTTAATCCATTTTGGGTCCAGCAAAAAGAACCCTGGAGGGATGAGGGTGGGGAATCTGCTCCTCCCTGACAAGAGATAGGCTTGCTGGCACCTCGGCAGTCATTAGGGGCTTGGGTTTTATCCTGCCCTCCATTCTGCTGTCATCTTCACAGTCCTGGAGATCTGCCAGGGCTCCAGCCATCACATCAGTGCTCCAGGCATCAGCATGGAGGAAGCACTGAAGAAGGGCATGCCCCCTCTTGCCTTCGAGAAGCTTCCCAGCAGTTATACGGAACACTTCCATTTATGTTTCTTTGATCAAAACTTAAGTCCCATGGCCTTGTCAGCCTACAAGAGAGGCTAAAGAATGTGGTCTTAGTTGGGCTGCAAGGATCCCAGCTAAATTCAAGATTTTGATTACTCAGAAAGAAGGAAAGAAGGGTCCCAAGAGGCAACCACAGTCTCTACCCCATCTGGATCTTTGCACAGGTGCATGAAGGGAAAATGGTGTGTTGGCTGCCTTGAATTGCCCAGAATTTTCGGTCTTCTTACTCTGCACACCATCCTGGGACATCTTAACCATTCTTTTCATTTCTTCTACCACCTATGCTGGTGATGCCCGCATCTTTTCTCTCTAGCGCATATTTCTTTCATGGGCTCCTTAAATTCAGCATATCAAGAACTGAACTAATTGTGTTCCCTTCTCTTCTTACACGTTTTGCGTCTTCACTGTGATACTGCCTCTGCTCAGTCCACCAAGCAAGCTTCCAATCCAGGAATCATCCCTGACTGCCCCCCCGCCCCCGTCACCATGCCCTGCCCATTTAAATTCTGTTTCCTCTTCTCCATGCCAACCACCACTGCTATGGTTCAGACCCATCATCACATCCTGCTGGCCGTCCTGCATCAGGCTTCTCACCAAAGTGTTTTTCTCTGGTCTGGTCCCCCACACACTTTTATCCTCCACCTAGAATCTAGAGAGATTGTTCCAGTTACCTGTTGCTGCATAACAGATGACTCCAAGATTCAGCCCAAAATACAGTTTGGGCAGGAATGTGTCAGGGCAGCTTGTCTCTGCTTCATATGGCATCAGCTGCCGTAGCTTGTAGCCTGGTTGTGACTACAGCTGAGGGCTGAAATCCTCTGAAGGCCATTTACTCACACATCTGGTGGCGGATGCCAAGTGTTGTTTGGAACTTCCACTGGGAATGTTAGCTGGAACCCCCACCTGTGGCCTCTTCAAGTGGCTGCCTGTGCTTCCTCACAGAATGGGGGTTGGGTGGCAAGAGCAATGTCCCGGAAGAGACAAGATGTGGAAGCTGCCATTTTCCTAAGGTCTCGGCCTAGAAACTGTGCCATGGTGGTTTGTTAGGCAGCACTGGTAACTGGGGTTGGAGATACAGCAAAAATGTGCCTCTAACTCTGTCCTTCCCTGGTTTACACGGAAGGACTGCCATGATCTAACCTCTGCCTGCCTCTCCAGCCTCATCTCTTAATACTCCCTACCTTGAACTTGACCCTCCTGAGTTGTATATGATTCACTTTTTCTTACCTCTTATGCTTTACTTGTTTGTCCCCTCTGCTCAGAATACCTCTACTCCTGTGCCTCTACCTGTTAACTTGAGTTTATCCTTTAATTTTCATCTAAAGTGTCCCTCGTTCCAGCAAACCTTGAATCCTGCCTAGGAGGGTTAATTGTCCCTCTTGAGGCTTCTGTAATGTCCTGCCCATGTCCTACTACTGTCCTGACCTCAGCGGTTTATTTTACTTACTTGTTTCTGCTTTGCCCCACTGACTCTGCCCTTCCTGAGAGCGATGGCGCTCCCTGTTCATCTTTGTATCTAGCTCAGTGCCTTACACACAGTCCATTCCGCATCCATGCTCTCGGATGAATGAATAGTTGACAATTTAGTTTACTCTCAGAACAATTTCATGATCATCCAGACTTTAAAGCATTAGGGCTGCACTGAATGTTCTCTTTATGCAAGTGGTAAGGAGCTGAAGAAAGAACTAGGTCCCATATTTTCTTGGTCATAGGATTAGGAATGATTTCCTATCAGGTGCTGAGCTAGGCTTTGGTTCTCTAAAGGCACAGATGCTCTGTTAAAATCACTCTCATTTTTGCTAAAATTTGTCTTCCTTGTTTAATTTGTATTTTTGTGGCGAAAGCTTCTCCAAGAAAAATTATATACTTTGGAGATAGATGCTTCTAATATTTTAGATGAATTTTTAGAAGGGGTATAAAGGTACAATCAATCACACACCTACAAATTCTGAGCATATTGCAAACTAAAAAGTATAATTCCTCCATCTATAAAAGGAAAATATTACCTCTGATCTCTTCCTCGGAGTAGTTTTTGTGAAGATAAATAAAATATGCTAAGGAAATCTGAGCTCTGTAGAAAAAATTATTTCTCTTGTAGATTTGAGTATCTCTAGGACCTTGTTGATATTTTCTGTCTTAATAAGGAAATCCTTGGAGCTGATGTTCTGATTGCTGTATATAGTGTCTGATAAGGTGTTTATGTTGATGTGAGGCATATGGGGAATTATCTGAGTTGATTTTCAGTTATTCTCCAAACATGTATTGTGTTCATTCTGTGCTACACAGTATGCCAGGAGCCAGAGGGAGACACTGTGTTTGAAGATCCCACTGTAGGGTTCCCTAATAGCCAGGGTTACCTTCAATGGCCCTCTATGTTTGTCACTATTGTTTGTCCAACTGTCAGATGCTTGGAGGTTAAATCCTGGTCTAAAGTTTCACAGCTAGCTCTGCTGAGTACTGCCTGGTGGTAGGTGGGAAAAGGGAAAAGCTTGCTCTGAAGGAAGAATTCCAGTTATTTGAAGAGCAGGTGGACAACTTTTATTTGGTGCAAGGAAACTCAAAAAATACCTGACTAGATAGGAGATGGGGGTGCAAAAGCTGAACAGCAAAGCCAAGCCAAGAAACCAACAAGTAAGAGACTGGGTCAAGGAACCTAGAAAGTTCCTAAGAATAGACTGCAAGGAAGAAGCTCAGCTGAGGAATTTATTTTTATTTATTTGGGTTTTTTTTAGGGCCACACCTGTGGCATATGGAGGTTCTCAGGCTAGGGGTCCAATCAGAGCTACAGCTGCCAGCCTACGGATACGCCACAGCCACAGCAACTCAGGATCCAAGCCTCATCTGCAACCTACACCACAGCTCAGGGCAACGCCGGATCCTTAACCCACTGAGCAAGGCCAGGGATTGAACCCCCCAACCTCATGGTTCCTAGTTGGATTCATTTCTGCTGCGCCACGACGGGAACTCCCCTCAGCTAAGGAATTAGACTGTAGCTGGTCAGATTAAGAACTGGATAAGGGAAGTCTCGGGGGCCAGAATCTCAGAGGCTGGTTATGTTAACAGCCTACCTGGAGCCAGAGAGCCCTTTTAGGATGAAGACCCAGACTTTCTCTAAGGTCTGATGGAACCCTCCATCCACTTGTTGGGGGGGGGGGGAGTCTAGGTAAGGATGTGAATGTTCAGTGTGTCCCCCACCCCATCCCACTTTGTTGAACCCTCTTTGGTACCCTATACAAAGCATTTAACACAGTTGATCACAAGTATTTGTTTATTCTTCCGACTCCCCTACTAGACAGTAAACTCTTTGAGGATAGGAACTGTACTCAACTTTTTTCTTTCTTTCTTTCTTTCTTTCTTTCTTTCTGTCTGTCTGTCTGTCTGTCTGTCTGTCTGTCTTTCTTTCTTTCTGTCTTTCTGTCTTTCTTTCTTTCTTTCTTTCTGTCTGTCTGTCTTTCTTTCTTTCTTTCTTTCTTTCTTTCTTTCTGTCTTTCTTTCTTTCTTTCTGTCTTTCTTTCTTTCTTTCTGTCTTTCTGTCTGTCTTTCTGTCTGTCTTTCTGTCTTTCTTTCTGTCTTTCTTTCTTTCTTTCTTTCTTTCCTTCCTTCCTTCCTTCCTTCCTTCCTTCTTTCTTGTCTTTTTGCCTTTTCTAGGGCCGCTCCCGCGGCATATGGAGGTTCCCAGGCTAGGGGTCCAGTCGGAGCTACAGCTGCCCACCCACACTACAGCCACAGCAATGCAGGATCGGAGCAGAGTCTGCGAGCTACACCACAGTTCACAGCAACACCAGATCCTTAACCCACTGAGCGAGGCCAGGGATTGAACCCGCAATCTTATGGTTCCTAGTCAGATTTGTTAACCACTGGGCCATGACGGGAACTCCAACTTTTTTCTTTCTCATATAAATTAGCACAGTGCCTGACATAAAATGGGGACTCAACGTAAGTTTGGATGAATGACTGGGTGGAAGAGATGGATGGGTGGGTAGTTGGATGGGTTGGTAGGGAATGACATCTTTGTAGCCTGCTAATAGAAAGAAGGATTAAACATTCTTTCATTTAGGGAGAAAGGACAATGAAAGGCCTTATTTCCAAGAATAACAGAATGATAGATCGAGGGATAAATATAGTAACATTTATATAGAAAACCTAGGAAGAAAGTAATGAGAATATAGTACTCCCTTCCATCATATTAGGTAAAGACCCTTAAAAAGTCCAAGTAATACTTTTTAAAGATTTTAATGGTTTTATAACTTTTTTGAATCTTTCATTTTTAACTTCTATTTTGCCTTATTATTATCAACCAAAATAGTACCTTAAAAATGAAAAATTATCTGGTAGAGTAAGTGGTCTTTAGCAAATACTACCAGATAAGAACCTCAGGTAGTTAATGTAGAAATGGAACTGAAATGTTACAGATTTTTTTCTGTAATAATCTATGTGGGAAAAGAATCTGAGAATAGATATGTGTATATGTATGACTGGGTCACTTTGTTGTACAGCAGAAATTACTACTGCCTTATAACTTAACTGTACTTCAATAAAACTTAAAAAAAAATAAAAACCCCAACTATTCACAGTGAAAAATGAGGAAAAAAAATACTTTAAATGAACTTTAGATTTTAATTATCTTACTTGTATATGATTATAAATTCCATAATGACACAATTATTACAAATAGGTTTATATGTTGTATGTTATAAATAATGCTGAAAAAATAAAACCAATTTTCTTTTTAAAAATTCTACTTCATATCCTATATCTTTTTTTTTTTTTTTTGGTTTTCAATTAGGTGGAGATTGGAGATTTTGAAAGACCTTTTTCCACTCCAGCAGGTCATGTCACTAATCAGTGCAAAGCAAATCAAACTCTCAAACAAGTCATCGAGAAATTTTACCCCAAAAGGTATAGAGATGACTCGTCTGAAGAACAGTTAAGGTAAAGAACAATTTGTAACTCTTTAAAGGGAAGATGCACACTAGTTTTTCAGTGATATTTTTCTGTTCAAATTTTACAGATGAAAAAAATTGTACATAACAATTTTCTCAAGAATTTTTTAAGAGTATTGAATCCCAAGGGGTTATAGATCTTTTTAAGATTTACCTAGAAACTTTAGAATCTAGATTTAAACTTTTTTTTTTTGGCTGTGGCTGCAGCATGTGAAAGTCCCCGAGCCAAGGTTCAAACTCTCACCACAGCAGCAACCTTGGCCACTACAGTAACAACGCAGAATCCTTAACCCATTGCACTACAAGGGACCTTTTTTTTTTTTTTTTTTAATGATTTAAAACTTTTTTTAATGAAAAATATATACCTTAGTGTAGAAGATCTACTTTTCATGTAATCTTACTGATTCTTATCCAAATTAACCTTGCTAGTAAATAAAAGAGAAAAACTTACTGATGTTTAATTTTTATGAAGCATTTATCAAAAATTTTTATCTCAGTGTATTCCATTATAAACAGATTGGAATAAAAATAAACTATCTTCTTAGGCAAAATTTTTTCATATAAAAAAATTCTTTTTTCTTTTTATGACCTCACATGTGGCATATGGAAGTTCTCAGGCTAGGGGTTGAATCCAAGCTGCAGCTGAGGCCTACGCCACAGGCACAGCAACACCAGATCCAAGCCGCATCTGGGACCTGTGCTGTAGCTTGCAGCAGTGCTGGATCCTTAACCTACTGAGCAAGGCCAGAGATTGAACCTGTATCCTCCCAGAGACAACACTGGGTCCTTAACCTGCTGAGTCAAATAGGAACTCCATCATGTAAAGTTTTATAATTAAACTCAACTAACTTGGAGTTATGATTTTTGAAAGCCTTATAAAGAAAAGCTGTAGATTCAAAAATAGAGGCAAATCCAATTCACCATGAATTTTTCCATCATAGAAACATTTGAAATCAGCCCCTTTTTTGTCTGTGTAAATAAATGGTTGCTTTCATGGTTTTATTTAAGAGGTTTCTCCTGTATCCAACATCTCTCCAAGCCAGGATTCTGCTGCTGGGGATTCATTCTTCAGTCTCAACTTCCCGTACTTTTCCATAAAAATGAAAGTTATTCCCATGAGAAATTACCTTTTAAACTAATCTATATGAAAGTTTGATATTAGCTTATCAGATTTTTTTCAAATTTACCTGAAGGGGGTAGGGAGTGGGGAACCTAGGTCATCCTGAGAGCACTAATCATAGGGGAATTTGGTGAAAGGAGGAGTTCCTGTTGTGGCTCAGTGGAAACGAATCTGACTGGCATCCATGAGGACGCAGGTTCGATCCCTGGCCTTGCTCAGTGGGTTAAGGATCTGGTGTTGCTGTGTCTGTGGTGTAGGCTGGCAGTCACAGTTCCAATTTGACCCCTAGCCTGGGAACCTCCATATGCTACAAAGAGGACAAGGTGTGGACAGCTGTGAGAGGGGAGTCACAAAACCACAGTTTCACCGCAGTGGCGAGTGGGTCCCCCAGTGGTGCCTAGGACTGGCTCAAGGAGAGCTTTATCTTGGGAGGATGATACACTGTTTATATTTTTTTCTTTTGTGTTTTTGTTCTTTCCTTTTTTTTAGGCAGCTGTGCCAGCGACTGTCAACCAGATGGATGGCCCTCCGGGGACACAGTGCTACAGATTGTGTGCGAATTTATTTGACAGTAGCCCGGAAGTGGCCATTCTTCGGTGCCAAGTTGTTTCTTGCAAAAGTAAGGATGAGTGGGGGAGCTATTCAGTTCAGTAAAATACCAAGTCTTAACAGTAACCCCAGGCTTAGTATATTTGGTTTTTTAAAAGAAAATAAGGGTGTTCCCATCCTGGCTCAGTGGTAACGAACCCAACTAGTTCCATCCCTGGCCTCACTCAGTGGATTAAGGACCCAGTGTTGCCATGAGCTGTGGTATAGGTCCCAGACATGGCTTAGATCTGGCGTTTCTGTGGCTGTAGTGTAGGCCAGCAGTTGCAGCTCTGATTCGACCCCTAGCCTGGAAACTTCCATGTGCCACAGGTGCAGCCCTAAAAAAGACAAAAGGAAAGAAGGACATTTCTAACAATTTAAAGAAAATGATGAAGATCCACTAAGGAAAGGGTAGGAAAGCCATCAGTGTCTCTATATTTTCCCCTCTTCTCCACTTCCCCCTACCTTAAATCATTTCCTACTTTCATTATGATTAATCATTACACTGAAGACAACATCCAGGCTGCTTTCTTCTCTTTATTCATTCATCTATTCACTCTTTTTCACCTTCACTCATTTGCTCAATTTTTTAACATTTATGAATTCTGTTTGCTAAACACTCAGCTAAGCTCTAGGGATAAATAAGCCCATGGCTTCAGATGCGTTGTGCTCAAATTTCCAGGAACCCACAACCAGTGTTGCAATAGGCCTGGAAACAACCACTGTGTGGTGAATATTGTTAAGGGTGACATGAACAGAGTGCTGCAGAAACACTGAGAAAGGAGAGATGAACCCTGCCGGGGGTTAGATTAAGTGGTTTGTCCAATTGCATCTGTTTATAAATGGCAGATTCAGGTCTCAAACCCAGGTCTCCTAAGATTAGATTCACTGCTCTTTCTGTTATGCCTACTCCCTAGCTGAGATTTTTAATACGTTGTTGTTGTCTTTGCAAATGTTGCATTGTATTTAGACTGAAAAGTGTTTCAGTAATTTTGCTTGGCAATTATCACATCGTGTATTTTCACGTCTTCATAGCCCATAACCCCATCATCACTTGGAAGTACTTTCATGTGGCTGGCTGTACATGAAGACGGTTTAAGCATCTTAGAATACAACTCCATGGTAAGATTAATCCTTAAGTTTTGCATTGAGTCAACTATTTCCATTGCTCAGTGTACCATAAACAAAAGGTAATGGTATCTTTTTCTTTTCTTTTTTGTCTTTTTAGGGCCACACGCACGGCATATGGAAGTTTCCAGGCTATGGGTAGAATCAGAGCTGGAGCTGCCAGCCTACATCATAGTAACAGCAATGCCACATCCGGGCCGCATCTACAACCTACACCACAGCTCCATGAAAACACTGGATCCTTAACCCACTGAGCAAGGCTAGGGGTCCAACCTGCATCCTCATGGATACTAGTCGGGTTTGTTACCGCTGAGCCATGATGGGAACTCCGTGGGTAATGATATCTTAATCTGATTTTTCTCATACACAGAAAACATTCTTCCTAATACTATATAATGAATAGTCATTTTACAAATGCAACCATGATTACAATTTAATCTTTTATTTATTTATTTATTTTTCTTTTTTTTTAAATTTTCCCACTGTACAGCAAGGGGGTCAGGTTATCCTTACATGTATACATTACAATTAGATTTTTTCCCCCACCCTTTCTTCTATTGCAACATGAGTATCTAGACATAGTTCTCAATGCTATTCAGCAGGATCTCCTTGTAAATCTGTTCTAAGTTGTGTCTGATAAGCCCAAGCTCCCGATCCCTCCCACTCCCTCCCCCTCCCATCAGGCAACCACAAGTCTTTTCTCCAAGTCCATGATTTTCTTTTCTGAGGAGATGTTCATTTGTGCTGGATATTAGATTCCAGTTATAAGTGATATCATATGGTATTTGTCTTTGTCTGTCTGGCTCATTTCACTCAGTATGAGATTCTCTAGTTCCATCCATGTTGCTGCAAATGGCATTATGTCATTCTTTTTTATGGCTGAGTAGTATTCCATTGTGTGTGTGTGTATATATATATATATATATATATATATACCACTTCTTCCGAATCCAATCATCTGTCGATGGACATTTAGGTTGTTTCCATGTCCTGGCTATTGTGAATAGTGCTGCAATGAACATGCAGGTGCATGTGTCTCTTTTAAGCAGAGCTTTGTCCGGATAGATGCCCAAGAGTGGGATTGCAGGGTCATATGGAAGTTCTATGTATAGATTTCTAAGGTATCTCCAAACTGTTCTCCATAGTGGCTGTACCAGTTTACATTCCCACCAGCAGTGCAGGAGGGTTCCCTTTTCTCCACAGCCCCTCCAGCACTTGTTATTTGTGGATTTATTAATGATGGCCATTCTGACTGGTGTGAGGTGGTATCTCATGGTAGTTTTGATTTGCATTTCTCTTATAATCAGCGATGTTGAGCATTTTTTCATGTGTTTGCTGGCCATCTGTATATCTTCTTTGGAGAAATGTCTATTCAGGTCTTTTGCCCATTTTTCCATTGATTGACTGGCTTTTTTGCTGTTGGGTTGTATAAGTTGTTTATATATTCTAGAGATGAAGCCCTTGTCAGTTGCATCATTTGAAACTATTTTCTCCCATTCTGTAAGTTGTCTTTTTGTTTTCTTTTGGGTTTCCTTTGCTGTGGAAAAGCTTTTCAGTTTGATGAGGTCCCATGGCTTTATTTTTGCTCTAATTTCGATTGCTTTGGGAGACTGACCTGAGAAAATATTCATGATGTTGATGTCCGAGAGTGTTTTGCCTATGTTTTCTTCTAGGAGTTTGATGGTGTCCTGTCGTATATTTAAGTCTTTCAGCCATTTGGAGTTTATTTTTGTGCATGGTGTGAGGGTGTGTTCTAGTTTCATTGCTTTGCATGCAGCTGTCCAGGTTTCCCAGCAATGCTTGCTGAATAGACTTTCTTTTTCCCATTTGATGTTCTTGCCTCCCTTGTCAAAGATTAATTGACCATAGGTGTCAGGGTTTATTTCCGGGTTCTCTATTCTGTTCCATTGGTCTGTCTGTCTGTTTTGGTACCAGTATCACACTGTTTTGATGACTGTGGCTTTGTAGTATTTCTTGAAGTCTGGGAGAGTTATGCCTCCTGCTTGGTTTTTGTTTCTCAGGATTGCTTTGGCGATTCTGAGTCTTTTGTGGTTCCATAAAAATGTTTGGATTGTTTGTTCTAGTTCTGTGAAAAATGTCATGGGTAGTTTGATAGGGATTGCATTGAATCTGTAGATTGCTTTGGGTAGTATGGCCATTTTCACAATATTGATTTTTCCAATCCAGGAACATGGAATATCTTTCCATTTCTTTACATCTTCTTTGATTTCTTTGATTAAAGTTTTAGAGTTCTCGGCCTTTACCTCCTTGGTCAGGTGTATTCCGAGGTATTTGATTTTGTGAGGTACAATTTTAAAAGGTATTGTATTTTTGTATTCCTTTTCTAATGTTTCATTGCTGGTATACAGAAATGCAACTGACTTCTGAATGTTAATCTTATATCCTGCTACTTTGCTGAATTTATTGATCAGTTCAAGGAGTTTTGGGGTTGAGTCCTTAGGGTTTTCTATGTATAGTCTCATGTCATCTGCATACAGTGACAGTTTTATCTCTTCTCTTCCTATATGGATGCCTTTTATTTCTTTTGTTTGTCTAATTGCTGTGGCTAAGACTTCCAAAACGATGTTGAAGAGCAGTGGTGAGAGTGGGCATCCCTGTTTTGTTCCAGATTTGAGTGAGAAGGCTTTCAGTTTTTCCACATTGAGTATTATATTTGCTGTGGGTTTATCATAAATGGCTTTGATTATATTCAGGAATGTTCCCTCTATACCCACTTTGGCGAGGGTCTTGATCATGAATGGATGTTGGACTTTGTCAAATGCTTTTTCTGCATCTATTGAGATGATCATATGATTTTTGACTTTTCTTTTGTTAATGTGGTGTATGATGCTGATTGATTTGCATATGTTGAACTATCCTTGTGAACCTGGGATGAACCCAACCTGGTCATGGTGTATAATTTCTTTGGTATGTTGTTGGATTCGGTTGGCTAAGATTTTGTTGAGAATTTTTGCATCTATATTCATCAATGATATTGGCCGATAGTTTTCTTTTTTGGTGGTATCTCTGTCTGGTTTTGGAATGAGGGTGATGGTGGCATCATAGAATGTCTTTGGGAGTATTCCTTCTTCTTCAACCTTTTGAAAGTAGTTAGCAAAGTTTAAGTTCAGCTTCACTAAGGCTTCTAAAACAATTTCTATGATTTCCCATAATATCTCTTATCCGTTCACTTGTATTATACAGTATCTTTTCATATTTAAATATAAGTCAAATAATACTTTCTATATATTAATTTATCTTAAATTTATTTTCTGTCATATTTTATATGTATCAGACTACTCAAAAAGAATTTTTTGGGAGTTGCCATTGTGGTTCAATGGGTTAAGAACCCACTATTATCCATGAGGTTATGGGTTTGATCTCTGTCTTTCTCCATGGGCTAAGGATCCAGCATTTCTGCAGGCTGTGGCATAGGTCTGCAGATGCAGCTTGGATCTGAAGTTGCTGTTGCTATGACATAGGCCAGCAGCTGCAGGTCTGATTCAACCCCTAGCCTGGGAACTTGCATATGCCATGGGTGTGGCCCTAAAAAGACACACACAAAAAAATTTTTTTAGGAGTTCCTGCTGTGGCACAGTGGGTTACAAATACAACTGCAGTGGCTTTGGTAGCGGCAGAGGCATGGGTTTGATCCCCGGCCCAGCACAGTGGGTTAATGGATCCAGCATTGCAGCAGCTGCAGTGTAGGTCACAGCTGCGTCTCAGATTCAATTTCTGGCCCAGGAACTTCCATATGCCTCATGTATGGCCATACCAAAAGAAAAAAAAAATTTTTTTTTTAACCTAATGGACAGAGCTTGCAAAATTCATTTGGTAGGTGTAGTGAGCTCTCCTTCCTGTGGTTATAGTCAGGATCACTGGGAATTTCTTGTCCTTAATTGTTGCAGTAACTGTTTCTCCTTATAATTGCTGAAAAACTTCTTTGAAGGTGTTTATATTTCCTGAATGCCTTTCAGTTCTTGAAAAGATAATCTGAAGTTACATTATAAAGTCAGTGACTTAAAGTCACCAGAAGTCGTACACCATCATGAGCTACCTTAGCTCAGTAAACCAGTGCCCTAGATCCCAGGAGATGGACATACAGGCCAGGACGTAGGCACTGCTGGGCTGCAGTACTGAAGGCGTGCAGTGCGAAATGTTCTGCTTCGTGTCTCCAGGCTAATCATCAGATAGATATGCAGAGTCCTTTATTTTTAGGCTCTACATCTTTGAGTTAAATTTTTAAAATTGTTTTAGTAACACATTGGGAAAAATATTTGCTGCAAATATGACAAAGGGTTGATATCTTTTCTGAACATGGATGTCTTATTAAATAGTAAGGAAACTATGAACACATCAATAGACAGATGGGCCAAGGCAACTCAGAAGAAATACAGATAATTAAATAAATGCATTTAAAAATGTTAATCTTAGTGACAATCAAATAAATTCTGTTTAAAACAGTGAGATTCTGGAGTTGCTATTGTGGTTCAGTGGTTAGGAACCCGACTAGTATCCATGAGGACTCAGGTTCGATCCCTGACCTTGCTCAGGAGGTTAAGGATCCGGGGTTAAGTGAACTGTGGTGTAGGTTGCAGACTCGGCTCAGATCTGGCATTACTGTGACTGTGGTGTAGGCTGGCAGCTACAGCTGCAATTTGACCCCTAGCCTGGAAACCTCCTATGCTGTGGGTGCAGCCCTAAAAAGACAAAAAACAAAAAAACAGTGAGATTCTACTTTTCACCAATCAGGTTGGCAGAGGATTTTTTTGTTTGTTTGTTTTTTTGTCGTTTTAGGGCTGCACCCATAGCATATGGAGGTACCCAGACTAGGAGTCTAATCAGAACTGTAGCCACCGGCCTACACCACAGCCACAGCAACACCAGATTTGAGCAGCGTCTGCGACCTACACCACAGCTCACGGCAATGCCGGATCCTTAACCCACTGAGCGAGGCCAGGGATTGAACCTGCAGCCTCATGGTTCCTAGTCAGATTTGTTTCCTCTGTGCCAAGACCGGAATTCCCAGGTTGGCAGAGATTCTAAAGAATAATGATATTCAGTGTTTAGCAAGACAGTGATGCTGGGAATATAAACAGGTATAACCTCTCAATTTGGAAAATTTCAAAATTTTCCTTACATTTTTTTAGATGGCAATTTCAGTTGTTGAGGTTTATAACCAAAGAAATAATTTAGGTATATGTAATATGAAATATGTCCCAAAATATTCACTGGAGTATGGCTTAAGATAGTAACAAATTACAAAAAGATTTAAATATTCTTCATTAGGATATTAGTTAAGTAATGTCTATAAAATCTAAATGCCTATAAAATCATTTAAAATGTTAGACAAGTACATTTCTTATCATGGAAAGATGCTCATAACATGTTAAGCTAAAAGGAGCAGATGTTAAAAAAAAGCAGCAGTATGCGTGATACTGTTTATGTTTATATATATATCAAAATCTATTTGTCAGTTGAACTTAATGGATTTGACAGCATTTGAACATTTTTTACCTTAAAAAGCATCAGTTTCATACCGTTCAACCTAATGTATAGATAGATAGGTAGATTATCTTAAAGGACAAATACAAATACAGAAACTATGTAAATAGTTTCTGGTGCATGGCAAGTTCAAGTTTTGCTTTTAAGAACTTTATGAAATTTTTTAAAAAATGTCTTTGATTCACAGTTGGTTGCCTGTATTAGCACTTTATTGATGATATATGTGATTAATTATCTCTCACCTTTCTTTGAAAATGAAGATTGGGAGTTCCCATTGTGGCTCAGCGGAAATGAGCCCAACTAGTATCCATGAGGATGCAGGTTCAATCCCTGGCCTTGCTCAGTGGTTAAGGATCCGGTGTTGCCATGAGCTGTGGTGAAGCTCCCAGATGCAGCTTGGATGTGGTGTGGCTGTGGCTGTGGCGTAGGCTGGCAGCTATAGCTTTGATTTCAGCCCTAGCTGGACAACATCCATATGCCACACCTGCAGCCCTAAAAACAACCAAATAAATAAATAAAATGAAAATGAAGATGGTATAATACATTTACTTTTTCTTTTCTTTGAAGAGGTTAATAGTCAGCCATGTGTACAAGAGTCTAATGACCTTTGGAGGTTATCAAGATGATTTTATGATAGTCATTAACAATACACATTCAAAGGACAAACCAACAGAGAAATTACTTTTTGCCATGGCAAAACCCAAGGTGAGTAGAAGCCTTTCTGCTAACTTTTTTATGCTAGTTTTTCTTTCCCATACTAAAATGTTTATTGTGGAAAGACTAAGTTCCTGATGGGAAAACAGACTTCACTTATAATCAAACAACAACTATAGGTCCAAATTCTGGCGTACCTCATTTTTCTAAGCCTTGGTTTCTTCCTATAAAATATGGTATGGTGCTACCTATTTTCTTTTCTTTTTTTTTTTTTTTTTTTTTTTGGTGGGGGAGTTTAAAATTAAATGAAGGAGCTGTGAAATATTTAGCCCAGTGCCTAGTATACAGACAGTTCAAAATAAGTGGTCATGGCATAAGCTGTTGTTTTCAGGTACTTTATTCAATCATCTTATTTGCTTGGAGTAATTTACTTTATGGACTCATTAGTGGGAAGAATGAGGTTTTATAATTAAAACATACCTGTTTCTTTACTATTCTTAGCAAACTAAAGTCTCGAAAAGCAATAAATCAAAGGGCTATATTCTAACATATAATTCCAATTTTAGAAAAAAAATTAATTTTTCTAAAACTTTAACTGTCTTAATGCCATATGATATCACTTATATGTGGGAACTAAAATATGGCACAAATGAACCAATCTGTAAAACAGAAACAGACTCACAGACATAGAGAACAGACTTGCGGTTGCCTAGGGGGAGGGAGAGGGGTGGACTGGGGGTTTGGGGTTAGTGCACACAAACTATTACATTTAGAATGGATAGACAATTAACTGTCTTAAAATTTGTTAACTAAAAGAAAACCTTTTTTAGAATTTGAAGCTTTAAAAGTGGCATATATATTTTTTAATTAAATCTATACTTAAGCAAAGGCAGATAGTGAGTGCAGAAGATCATGGCACACTCAGTGCCTTAGTTTAAATATAGAGTGGATTGGATCCCATGTTGCTGTGGCTACAGTGTAGGTCGGTGGCTACAGCTCCGATTCGACCCCTAGCCTGGGAACCTCCATATGCTGCGGGAGCGCCCCAAGAAATGGCAAAAAGACAAAAAATAATAAATAAATAAATATTGAGTTGATATAATATACTGAATTTCTTACTCATATATTCACAGACATGGCTTTAAAATAACGGATAGAATCATACTGCTGTCACATATTCTAATGTTGCCACTAAATTTGAAATTTTGTTTCAAGTATCATTTTTTTCTGCTGGTTTAAGTAATGGAAAAATATACTGAACATGCAAGTACAAGTTGACCCTTGACGAACACAGGTATGAACTGCATGGGTCCAGTCACATAAGGATTTTTTTTCAATAGTAAAAACTATGTTACTACACCATCCAGCAGTTGGTTGAATCCAGGAATGCAGAACCGGAGAGACAAAGGAACAGAGGATAGAGGGCCACTGTCAAGTTAAGCTCAGAGTGTCAGAACCCCTGACCCCTGTATTGTTCAAAGGTCAACTGTATTTGACTGATTTGATTATAAGGGAATTCTGGTAACCTGGCTACTTGCAAATGAAGACCACCCATGGCCAACTCTTCAACCTCTTTTGAAAGTGATGAGAACTTCTCAGAAGAATCACAATTCTATTTTTCTTGTTTTAGATTCTTGAAATCACTCTTTTGATCGCCAGCTACATAAACAACTTCTATCAACAAAAGGCAGTTCACCACCTCTCTGCTCCAGCGCTGCTCTCAGCTCGGACCCGGGGCCCCCAAGCCAGGGTGATGGGAAGCCAGCCCCTTCTATCAAGCAGCAGACCAACGAAAGGCCCCACTTTACTCTGAAAGTTTGGGAGTCTGAACTTTGACTTCCTGTCCTCTAAGCAATGGCTGCATCAGCTCCAAATAAGTTCATTTGCATCCTGGCAGCGTGGCACCCACACAGCAGTATTCCATTCTTTAAAAATAATGGAAGTTAATCTCTTTTATTTGATTCATAAATATTCAGATGAATGTGAATACTAAAACCTAAACACAGATTTTTCCCACATACTGATTTTCTCTTAGATTAAATGGGTTAGAATTTGTAATTTTTTTCCATCACCTTCTTCCTTGCCATCAGAGAGATCATGCGATATGGCTTTGTTCTCTTTAAAAAAAAAAAAAAAAAAAATTCCAGTAATCTTTAGCAAAGGAGATTCAAGGGAGTTTTGCCAAACTCTCATTTGGCAAACCACTTGGTTATTTGTAAATGCTCGCTGCCAAAAAATTAAGTACTGTAATTAAATGTGATTTTAATTAATGATATGGTGTTTAGAAAGAAGTCG
Organism: Sus scrofa; assembly: GCF_054392235.1. Classification (NCBI taxonomy): domain Eukaryota; kingdom Metazoa; phylum Chordata; class Mammalia; order Artiodactyla; family Suidae; genus Sus; species Sus scrofa. Next base: position 108,903,622 of record NC_139385.1, on the reverse strand, counting down.
AGTATACAATTTAAGAAAAAGCTGCAGGGAGGTGTTGAAGGGTACATTTTTAGAGCAAATGCAGTAAGTCTTGTGGCCCTATGAATCATTGTGTGAGAAAACAGGAGCTAGATAACCAGAACCTCCTATGTGGGATTAGAAAGCATACCCTGTCACCTTTTCAGATCACTGGCGTGTAAAACTTAAAACGACACAGTAGATTCCTGACATTCCTTGGCTCTCAGCATAACCCAAGCTCAGTGGAATATTGCCCACATTTCATTGCATTGGTGCTGGGTCATCTTGACCTTGCTTTGTTCAATAATAATATCTTTGAAAACGAAGATAGTTAGTTCTTAAAGCTTCACCTCATACATACACTCCTGTTTAATTATGGTTTAAAAAGAAATTCCCCAAAATATTTTTAAAAGGAAAGCGAAAGTAACTCTTCTATCAAAGGAGGTAAATTTTAGTTGAAAGAGTCTAGAAATGTATTACTTTACTGGGTTACATGAGTGGTCAGTACATTCCAGTATGTGACAGAATAAAGTACTTATTATTCATGATAAAAATGAAACTGTGATAAGATATGAAAATTATATTGTAAAAATGTTTAATTGCAATAGTAATCATGAGTATACTTAATTTTATTTATGTGTAGAATATTTTATATTTATATTTTGGACATATATTTATCACTTTGGTATTTTTGGTAATTGACCAATTTGAAAAAGAAAAAGTTAGCTGCTGAATTAATTTGTTGGCAGAGCCTTCATGTTTTCTTTTTCGCTGCTTTCTCCCAATGGCTAGTACTGTTCTCTTACTAAGCCTTTTGAAAATTTTCCATCCCATGTTAGCATCCTTAGAAGGAGCAGAACTAAGAAATACACTGATCAAGTAAGATTTTTCTTTATTGGTAAGGACAAAAGTCAAAACCCCTATTGAAATATTTCCATTTACAATTTCCCTTAAATCTGTTGAGCCACAACTACTCACTGTGTAAGCAAATTAATTGTTGAGAAGAAACTGGTTACCAGTTTGGGGTGACTCTCAGGAGCCTTTTGGCTGAGATACAGTAGAGTTTCTGAGTTCCCAGAAAACTATTTAATAATAGTTAGTTGGTGAGCTGGAGGGTTGGCAGAGCTGTTACATATATGTGAAAACTTCATTCTCAGGCAATTGTTACTTCACCCTCTGGTAAGACTCCCCCCTAAGTCTTCTAATTTAAACAAGTGGTGAAGGCTTAGCTTAAACAGGAGTACCCTAGACTTGGCATTTATTTTTGATAGAGCAGAGATAAAATATTTTGATGGAAAGAAATCAATTTTCTGTAACTGATGATGTGAAAATTTTATTTTCTGGGAAATTGCTTATATAGCCATTTAAAAAATTCAAAGTATGTTATTATGATTGGTTACAAGAGAATAATGTTACGTGTTTAATTGTAATATTTGTCTCCTATCATTTTCTTCCCTTTCAATCATAATAAATGATTTACAAAACCCATTTCAAGCATTATCTTTTGAACAATCTTCAAGAAATACCTAATGTTTTCATTGTCAAAGCTGAGGTGTACTACTAGGGAAAATGGTAGTTATTACCTCCTTCTCTTGCACTCACGCTTCGTCTTCAGTGTTGCTTTGTTTTATCCATATAAAGGGAAGCTGTTTGGGCAAATGGTAATTTTCATATGTATGTCTGCATATCAACACACATATATAATATGTATAAATCATGAGGTTCTCCCTTGATTGCATAACAAGCTCCTTAATGGAGCTTATTTCAGATAGATGAGTTCATTGGTCTGTGTTCTAAAATTTTTATTATTTATTTGTTTAAGCCATGACCACAGCATGCGGAAGTTCCCGGGCCAGGGATCTAACCTGTGCCATAGCAGTGACTTGAGCCATAGCAGTGATAACGCTGGATCCTTAACCTGCTAGGCTACCAGGGAACTGCCTAAAATTTTATTTTAAATGTTCTGCATTTTCGTGTGTCTGTCCTTAAAGTCAGATACTACCAGAGCTTAGAAATAAATTTAACTCTGAATTTACAGGAAAAGTTAGTTACAACTTATAGTCTTGAAAAATGTGTTTATTAAGTGGTTGTTTGGACACTTTTTTTTTCCCCGCATGGGGAAAAAAATACATGGTAGCTGGGTTTCTGGAATAATACGTGTAACCCATAATTGTACTGAAGTATAATCCTGAAGAATTAACCACCATGGATAACCCTTTTTCTCTAGAAAAAGGCTTTAAATGTTCCTGGGAAGCCAGGAACACATTCACCCATCCACCCACCCCATCCCCAGCTGTCATGGAATCTGGACTTCCTCTCTGCAGAGTCTCTGGGCTGATTCCTGTAAAGCAAAGGTTTAAGCTTAAAGAGAGTTATTAGCTTTGGGATTATGCACAAATTATAGGATACCCCCCGCCCCCCGATGTAATATCATTAATGCTGATGTCATGCCCCCACTGTTCTACTGAAACTTCTTTATGCAGGGTTACCATTGACCCTCTCACTGCCAAATCCAGTGGACTCCAAATCACCCCACTGTGTGCTGGCTGGATCTCAAACTCGTCCTCTAAACCTGATTCTCCTACTCACTGCCCCCAACAATTTGTTGATAGGATCATCATTCATCAGTCACTCAATAGGGAAATAGTGACATCTCCCTTTCCCTGAGCCCTCGATTTCTGCTGTTTAGTAACTATATCGGATAGCACTTGTATTTTTGAAAAGTCCAAAATTCAACTTGAACTTAGATTTAAAAAGAGAGCGAGAACTTATTACAAGGATATGAGGAGGTGTCACATAAAGCGAGAGCTGAGCAACCAAGTCATAAGAAAGATAGACAAAGATGAGCCTCAGGGAGGACCGGAACCATGAGATTCATGCCAGTTCTTCCTCTTCCCATAGCTCTGCATCTGTTTCATGTTCTCTCGCTACAAAATACCTCCTTCATTTAGCAGGAAATATGCCAGTTTCCTCCAGAGGGAATGACTCGATTTTCCCAATTCCAGTTTGGAAAAATTGCAGAGGACTCTGAATTAGCCCAACTCAGGTGAGGTATTTACTCTGAACCATCTCAAACACTCATATTAGGAAAATGACTAATTATTAAAAATCTCTATAGTGGAATCTTATGCAGCCATCAATGATATTTTATTTCAGGCGTTTAAAAGAATTGACATGGGAAAACACATGTTAAAATCAGAATATTAACTGGGAAAACACATGTTAAAATCAGAATATTAACTCACTTTACAGTAAAATTTCAACTATGAGGAAAAAATATTAGCATGAAATACATCAAAATGGGAGTTCCCTTGCGGCACAGTGAGTTAAGGATCTGGCATTGTCACTGAAGTAACCTGGGTCTCTGCTGTGGTGAGGGTTCAATCCCTGACCCAGAAACTTCCACACATCCTGGGTGCAGTCAAAAAGAAGGAAAGAAAGAAAAACAAATACATCAAAATGCTTAACAGTTGTTACTTCTGGCATTTGCTGATTATACCCTCTTCATCTTTTCTGTACACTATTTGTTTCTACAATATGCTTATAGAACTTTGAAACAAGGGGAAAATGTAAAAACTCTGTCACTTTCTGGGTTATTGTTAATAATCTCCATATGGACTTGCAGACTCCAACACATCCTTCACGCAGCTGCAAAAAATTGTCTCACTGAAACTCAGGTCTAGTCGTGGCACACCCTTATTTGAAATCCTATTTGGTTTTTCATCACCAACATAGTAAAATCCAGACTGCAAGATCTTTCCCTGCAGCCCAATCTACCTGCCCAGTTTGCTCTCCCACCTTAGTCCCACCAGACACTTTATAAATTTCCATCCAAGCTATTGATAGGTCCCCAAATATATCCTGCACACATCTTTATCCTTCTGTACTGTTGTTCATTTCATCCAGAAAGCAGCATAAAATTATCTCCTCCATCACCACCGTTGAAATCTGAGTCTTCTTGAGCTGATCCAGCAGGGGAGCTCAAATTTTTGTATGTTCTTACCTTAAGTACAATTTTCATCTACCCAAGAAAGTCACTTTCTTTGTCCAAGTATGAAGCCTCAGGAGGTGTAAGGGTAGAAAAGGGAATTCACCTGTTCAATCAGATCAGCTGAATCAACTCAGTCACTCCTGAATGAGTGCTGGTGATCAGGGACCAGTCAGATTGCTTTCACCTTCCTTGTTCCTAGGCTTCCTTCTTCAACCACCCATCCCAGTTATCCAAACAATTAAAACTTTAAAATGCTAGTACTGTGCCTAGGACCCAGCAAGCACTTGGCAAAATGTTAGCTGCCATTATTGTTGTCCATACCAATAGGGCTTCTCAACTAACATGCAAAGGGATTCTGAGCTTCCAGAATCCAAATCTTTATGATTCATTACAGTTTGTCCCATGTCAGTCTGTGGGTTTAGAAGCACGCCAGCCCCAGGCTATAGATGCTGATTCTATGGTAGATGTAGCAAACCCCCTTGCTACCATCCTTTCTCCCTTCAACTCCATTTCTTCTCTGATGTGCAACTATAGTCTCCTATGTCTCCAAGGTTTTGGGAGAATCTTATCTCCAAAGATTCTATCTGAAGCTAATGCCTCTTTCTTTCTACCAACCATCCCCCTGCTTCATTTTCTTGTGTTTCTTTCCTCAACGTTGCTGATCAGCAGCTTACCACACAGTAATAAAACTTATTAAGCACTTATGTCAGACGCACATTAGTTATGTTTTACATGTATTTATCTCATTTAACACTCATCTTTTTCTCCTGCTTTACAGGATAGGAAACTAAGACTCAGAGAAATGGAGTGATGTATTCATTGTGGGAATGAGACAATGTAGCCAGTGTGGCTGAGTCAGGACTTAAATCTATCTTATTGCAAAGCCCATATTCTTGAGACCAAGCCAAATGGCAGAAAGGTGGAGGAGGAGTTTCTTCTTCAAATATTCAGGACACCTTGGGCTAGAAAGCCTGGGTCTACTCAGCATTCAAGACAGATAAAATATTTTCACTGCCATGTATGTTTCACCAACTCCTTTAGGCATAATTAGTCCCTTGTTCTTATGTAAATTGTTTGTACCCAGCAATAGCTTGTATCACTGACTTCCTTTGAATTATTGTAATTAGTTGTGTATTTCTCTCTCGAGGGCAGTGATCTTGTCGCAGTCATCTCGTCATTCCTTACTCTCTATAGCAGAGTCTTGCATTCAGTAATAACTCAATGTTTGTTACTGATTTGGAGATACAGTAAATTAAGTATTAAGGAGATGCATTTCTTTACTAACTTATTAATAAATGATGCGTTACTGCATAAATCCTGAAACAACCAAACAAGTAGAAAATTGGAAAATACTAAAAATCGTTAATATTTTTGTCTCTAGTAAATTACTAGCAAATAGCTCAGAAGATTGTTCCGTCCTCAATTTCAAATCATTGCTACTGGGAAGAGAAAAGCAATTGAAAAGGGAGAGCCTCCTGGCATATAAGTAGTTGGTACTCAGTAAAATACTTTTTTCAGTCAAAGAACACGTCCAGCCCAGAACTTTTAGGTCCCAGGTTTATTACCGCGTATCTCCTCTCTGTCTCCCACTACCTAACGAAGAACTCTGAAACTACATCTCCCGTGATGCCCCTCTTCCGCACGCATCCCGTTCTTGTGACGTCGCTACCATGGCAACATAAGAGCCCGCACAACCAGGCGCGGCTCGGAGCTCGCGGACGGATAGGCTTTAAGCTGGGCCCTACGCTTCGATCAAGATACCGGGACGCTCGGGCCGCGATGCCCAGGTATCCCTGCAACCCTGCTTGCTGCTGGCTTATGCTCCCCTCGAGAGCCTTCCCTCTTTCCCAGCCCTGCCAGAAAGGGGTGGGGTGGTGGGGACTGGGGGGAAGAGGCCCCCGCAGGTATATTTGGTTAAAGATCCACGCGGGACCTGCTGGTGGAAGAAAATTTGGGGTCTCTCCTGCTTGCAGCGCTTGTTTAGATGGTCAAGGATACATAGGCATTATTCCTGAGCGTGTGGATTTTGCTGCAAGCCAAAATAAAAGTTCCCCAGGTGGAAAAGCTAAGAGATTTCGAAAGATCATTCTACTCCAGTCATTTACTTCTTAATGAGAGTTACTTGCGGGACAGGGAATGTTCTAGGGGCCGAGTTTCAGACGGTGAGCTAGACCACCAAGCCACTTCCAGGTGCAGATGTTTGCCACCACAATAAATGAGGGGAAACTTGTGAAAGTTACACTGTGAAAAGTGTCAGCTCAAATTTAAAGGGGCAGCAGGGGTGGGGCTGGGTTTTTAATCACCTAACAAGTCCTCTTCAGTTCTCTGATGTCAGTGTTAATTCCTTGTTCTCAAGTAGATACCTAAAACTTCTCTGAACAACTTAAAACGACATCAGGAAGAGAGGGGTCCTGGAGTCCATTACCGAGCAGGATAAGTCTGTTTTCCTTACATGTGGGCAGTGTGATCTCTGTAGAGTTTGTGAACCTTAAAAATTGTCAGCTTCCCATCACCGTATAATTGGTTCTAGCACCTACCAGGTTTTAGCACCTACCACCTCCTTCTCTTTTCCCCCCGCCCCGCTGGTAACTTGGAAAGAAGATAATCACATCATGAAGAAACGGTGTGTAACTAAAGAGCCAACAGGCCCGGATTGAGTTCCTAGGGGCTCACTTGCGACATAAATGTGTGAATTTTAGTGCTTATTTCGATCTTTTCTCTGCCCCCTTTTCATTCCTAAAATAGTAATTATAAGTACTCTATTATTTTAGGTAATTGTATATAGACCAGGCCCTAACCTAAATGAATTATCACGTTTTAACAATCGTGGCAATCCTATAAAGTTGGTATTTTTTTAAATCAGCATTTTAGAGCCTGGGGTCTAGCACAGACGCTTGCATATATTAGGTGCTCAATAAATATGTGTTGAATTAATAAAGGAATGAAGGCTCCAGGGAGGTTAGGTAATGTGCCCAAGTTGGCATACTTGATAGATGTAGAAAGTAGCAAATTCAAGCTTATAACATCAAATCTTACTCATGTTTTTTTTAGTTCAATACTCCGTAATTCATTTAGGCTTTACTTTAAAAAAAAAAAAGTGGTATCTTATTCGTGTAAAATTCATGTGTAGAGAGATGAATGATAGGATGATTTTTAAAAGTGATTTTAGGTGACTTCCCTTTTTTATATTTTTAAAAAGGAATCTTGAGCCAAAAAATACAATGAAAAAAACAAAAACATATTTCAGGGAGCAAAGATTATGTGGTACACTGCTTTTACACATGCCTTGTTTTCTTAGATATTGGTGGTTTGGAAGTTGTACGTTTCCAGAAAGCATTGTATATCCATGTGTTTGAGAAGCTAACACATACAGCAACCAGCCTTGCCCAGGAGCCCCCAAATAAGACAACCTCAAATCCTGGTGATAAAGGCTGTTAATCATTTTCTGTCTCGATGGTCTAGTGCAAAGATCCTCAGAGGTTTTACCGACTTATTTTCCCCCACAAATAATGACTTATAAATTTGACTGAAATAAAATTTCTCTGGGCTTGAAATAAATTCGTGGAAGAATTCTTTTGAAATCCTCTGAATTTTGGTTTGCTGCCTCTCATACAGTGAAACTCTCTGGGAAATCGCAAAAGCTGAAGTGGAAAAACGGGGAAGTAATGGAAGTGAAGGTGATGGAGTTGAAATTGGAGAAAAGTCTGTGTTCTTCATTGGCAGTAAGAACGGGGTAATATGCATTTTTTTCCTACCTTTTTAAAGTATGGTGATGATTTAACAAGGGTAAAATTGATTTTAATACTTTGATAAAAATTTAAGTACTTCAGGCATTCTCATTGCAGCTCAGTGGATTAAGGACCTGACAATGTCTCTGTGAGGATTTGGGTTTGATCCCTGGCCTCCCTCCGTGAATTAAGTATCTGACCTTGCCATTAACTGCAGTGTATATCACAGATGCAGCTCGGATCCCGTGTTGCCATGGTTTCAGCTGCAGCTGGGATTCAACCCCTGGCTTGGGAACGTCCATATGCCGCAGGTGTGGCTGTAAAAAAGGAAAAAACAAATTTAGGTACTTCAGCTCTTTAACCAGATGACCAGTCTCCGGCCTGCTGGTTATGTTGATCTGGTTGGGCCCTGCTTGTGGGTGGTGGGGACTAACATCCAGCCTTCTTGTCAAGTGGTGTGCCCTGACCTGAGCCACAGCAGCCAGAAGAAGGGCTACTCACTTCTGATTGGACAGCCCAGAAGAGTCATCTTTTCCCAAGTTGCCCAAAGGCACCATAAATACTTCTCATGGTCATATCAGGTAGTTTGTATAAACTGAAACAAGCATATAGATAATAAAAACATGAAACATGTAGAGTATAATACATTTAACGTTCACTTGTCTTAAACTAGCATTCCAGGAACTGAAGGAATCTTTGACAGTCTAGTTTTCTACAATAGGGAGTCTTACCCTGGAGTGCATAGAGCTACTTGTTGGGGTCCATGAACTTGCTAGAAATGTATGCACAATTGCGTGTGGTTGTCCACTGGTGTTGGTTGTTTTGTTTTTTGAATGGGAAATTAGATTCCCCCAGGGATCTAGCACCTCCTGAAGAGGTTGAGAGCCACTGCAAACAGTGGCTGGATGGTCTAGGGTTGACTATTTCCAACAATGAGGTGTCGTCTTTCACAAGGCAGCCTGCTTCTGTTTTTTGTTTTTTGTGGGTTTTTTTGGTCTTTTTGCCTTTTCTAGGGCCACCCCTGTGGCATATGGAGGTTCCCAGGCTAGGGGTCTAATCGGAGCTGTAGACTCCGGCCCACGCCAGAGCCACAGCAATGCGGGATCCGAGCTGTGTCTGTGACTCACACCGCAGCTCACAGCAATGCCGGATCCTTTACTGGCTGTGTGAGGCCAGGGATCGAACCTGCATCCTCATGGATACTAGTCAGGTTCTTAACGCACTGAGCCACAACAGAAACTCCACCATTTTCATCTCTTTTACTGTTTCTTCTGTCATTTACTTCTGTTTCTGAATAGTGTGCTTATGTGTTATTTCCAGACTTTCAATGTTAGACACTATCTGTTGAATTTCTGATAATAGTAGAAGAGTATTTACTTTGCTGTGACTCTCAAACATCCACTTCCAGCAACATTGTTGCTGTTATCATTTGGGGCTAGATCACTATTCAGTGTTAATTTAAGTATCTAAATTGTTTTTGCTGCTACATCAAGTGCAGAATTGTGATTATTGCCTTTCTCAAATAGCTTTTTCCTGAAGTTTAAAACTTCTTTGTTTTTTATTTGCTTAGTTTTTACATATGTACCTTAGTTTTTATATGCATTAATTTTCTATTGCTATGTAGCAAATTACCCCCAAACTTATATCAGCTTTTAAAACAACAAACATTATCTCATCCAGTTTCTAAGGGTCTGGAGCCTGAGAGCACCCTAGTGAGGGTGGTTCTGGCTTAAGAATTTTCAAGAAGTTGTAGTCAAGATGTCATCTGGGACTAAAGTAATCTCTTGGGTCGGCTGAACTGGAGAATCAAATTTCCAAGCTCCTTGGCATGGTTTTTGGCAGGAAGCATCAGTTCCTTGCTGACTGCTGGCCAGAAGCTTTAGTTCTTCATCTCCATAGGGATTGCTTACAGCATGGCAGCTTGCTTCCTCCAGAGTGAGAGATCAAAAGTGAAAGGGTACCGAAGACAGAGGCTGCAGTCTTCTGTCACCTAATTTCGGAAGAGACGTGCCATCACTTCTCATATGCTATTGGTCCAAAAGACCAACTCTGGTATCGTGTGTGAGGGTCTGCACGTGAGTGTGAATACCAGGAGGTGGGGATCATTTGGGACCACCCTGGAAGCTGGCTCTCCAAGTACCTCTTGCAAATTCTTTCCACAATCCCCAGCAGATGGCCTGTTGGATCGAATCATCTGAAAGTTCCCCTCTCCAGCCAGAGTCTTCCCATCTTTGAACCTTTGGTGCCAGTCTGTACTGGTTATTCCTGGGGGGGAGCTGCATAGACACCATCTCCTCCAAACATCTTGGAGACCCCCTTTGCCTCTCTCTTGTGTTGGAGCTTCAGTTTCCTGGAGCCTTGTCTTCTGTTTTCTTGCTTTACTGACTTATCTTTGTGGAGCACATTCCTTTGTAGTTTTCTGGGAATGTATCCATGGAAAACCTTGCATCTCTAAAATGCCTTTATTTTACCCCTACTCTGGATTGAAAGTTTAAGTATAGAATTCCAGGTTGTAATTGGTCACTTAAGCCATGTGAATCTGATTATTTTCCCCTGGGAGTGACAGAAAACTCAATTCAAACTAAGACACTGTCTTGAGTATTGATATCCGCTACAGTGTTGAAGTTTACCTGTATTCCTCCTGTGATGTGTATCATGAGATCTTCTATGTATAATTCATTTCAGGTGGTCAGGCCACAAGATTGCATATGTTCTCATTTATTTTCACTTGGATTTCTTTATGCTGACACCATCTGCATGTGTGTAAGTTTCCATACAAATAACACAAGGTGTGCAGCCTTTTTACTCCTCTTCTGTCTCTCTCTTTCTTTACATTGAAATTTCACACTTTGCTCATGCCACAGGTTTTGGTAGTATATGTGAAGTCATTTTCTCTGTGATAATACTAATTTTACTTGTACAGTTTTGCATCTGGGGCTATAGATTATGCTAGGGCCTTGTCCCAGCTGTTTTTTTTTTTTTTTTTTTTTTTTTTCCTGTGAATTACATGGACCCACTTCCATTATTTTATTTTTATTTTTTAATTTATTGAATTTTTTTAGGTTTTCATTTTTTCCATTATAGTTGATTTACATTGTTCTGTCAATTTCTGCTATACAGGAGTTCACTTCATGGCTCAGCAGTTAACAATCTCGACTAGGAACCATGAGATTGTGGGTTCGATCCCTGGCCTGACTCAGTGGGTTAAGGATCCAATGTTGCCATGAGCTGTGGTATAGGTCACAAACATGGCTCGGATCTGGCGTGGCTGTGGCTGTGGCGTAGGCCAGCACCTGTAGCTCCAATTCGACCCCTAGCCGGGGAACCTCTATATGCAGAGGGTGAGGCCCTAAAAAAACAAATAAAAAAAAAGATTTTCTGCTGTACAGCACAGTGACCCAGTCACACATATTTCTCACATTATCACATTCTTTTTTTTTTTTTTTTTTTTTGGTCTTTTGTCTTTTTAGGGCTGCACCTGAAGCAGCATATGGAGGTTCCCAGGCTAGGGGTTGAATCAGAGCTGTGGCCACCGGCCTACACCACAGCCACAGCAACACAGGATCTGAGCCACGTCTGCGACCTACACCACAGCTCACAGCAACGCTAGATCCTTAACCCACTGAGCAAAGCCAGGGTTCAGACCTGCAACCTCATGGTTCCTAGTTGGATTCATTTCCGCTGCTCCAAGATGGGAACTCCACATTATCACATTCTCTTTCTCATGTTATCCTCCATCGTGTTCCATCACAAGTGACTAGATATAGTTAATTTACAATGTGGTGTTACTTTCTGTTCTACAGGAGAGATTCAGATTTTATAAATATACATATAAATTCTTAAATATATTTTCTTTTTCACTATGATTTATAACAGGATATTGAATATAGTTCCCTGTGCTTGCAAAGTAGGACCTTGTTCATACATCTGTGTCATACTCTGCATCTGCTATTCCCAGATTTCCGGTCTACCTTTACCCCTCCAACTGCTCCCAACAACCGCAAGTCGGTTTCCTATGTCTATGAGTATGTCTGTTTTGTAGATACGTTCATATTTTAGATTCCACATATAGGAAATATCACATGGTATTTGTCTTTCTCTTTCTGACTTTTCACTTAGTATAATAATTCTAGATGTATCCATGTTGCTGCAGATGGCATTGTTTCATTCTTTTTATAGCTGAGTAGTAGTCCATTTTGTGTGTGTGTGTGTGTGTGTACTTCTATCCATACTTTTTCTCTATCCATTCGTCTGTTGATGGACATTTAGGTTTCTATTTCTTGGCTATTGTAAATAGTTCTGCTGTGAATATAGGGGTACAGGTATCTTTTTGAATTATAGTTTTGTCTGGATATTTGCCCAGGAGTGGGATTACTGAGTTGTATGGCAAATCTGTTTTTAAGTTTTTATTGATGTATAGTTGATTTGTAATGTGTTAATTTCTGATGTACAGCAAAATGATTCAGTTATACATATATATATAATACACTCTTTTTTATATTCCTTTCCATTATGGTTATCATAGAACACTGAATATAATTCTCTGTGCTATACAGTAGGATCTTGTTTTATCCCTTCCACGTATAGTAGCTTCCATCTGCTAACCCCAGCTTCCTACTCCACCCCTCCGCTAACCTCCTCCCCCTTGGCAACCAAAAGTCTATTCTTCCTGTCCATGAGTCTGTTTCTATTTCATAAATAGGTTCAGTTGTGGTTTTTTTTTTTTTTTTGGATTTTTTTTGTTTGTTTGTTTTTGTGTGTGGAGAGGGCCTTGTCTGCAGCATGTGGAGGTTCCTGGGCCAGGGATCGAATCCGCACCACAGCAGCAGCCCAAGCTGCTGCAGTGACAACACCGGATTCTTAATCTGCTGTGCCACAGAAAATCTCCATTTGTGTCATATTTTAGATTCCACATATAGGTGATATCAGATGGTATTTGTCTTTCTCTTTATGACTTCACTTGGTATGATGATCTCTGGTTGCATCCATGTTGCTGCAAATGGCATTATTTCATTCTTTTTATGGCTGAGTAGTATTCCATTGTATATATGTACCATAGTTTCTGTATCCATTCATCTGTCGATGAACATTTAGTTTGTTTCCATGTCTTGGCTATTGTAAATAGTGCTGCAGTGAACATAGGGAGTGCATATATCTTTTTGAATTATAATTTTGTCTGGATATATGCTCATAAGTGGGATTGCTGGATCATATAGTAACTCTTTCCTTAGTTTTCTGAGGAACCTCCATACTATTTTCATAGTGGCTGTACCAACAGTGGAGGAGAGTTCCCTTTTCTCCACATCCTCTCCAGCATTTATTATTTATAGATTTTTTTAATCACAGCCGTTCTGACCAGTATGAGGTGTTAACTCATTGTAGTTTTGATTTGATTTTCTCTAGTAATTAGTGATCTTGAGTATTTTTTCCTGTGCCTATTGGCCATTTGTATTTCTCCTTCGAAGAAATGTCTATTTAGGTCTTCTGCCCATTATTCAATTGGGTTGTTTGGCTTTTGTTGTTGTTGTTGAGTTGTATGAGCTGTTGGTATATTTTGGAAATTAAGCCCTTGTTGATCACAGCATTTGTAAATATTTTCTCCCATTCCATAGGTTGTATTTTCATTTTGTTTATGGTTTTCTTTGCTGTACAAAAGCTTGTAAGTTTGATTAGGTCCCATTTGTTTATTTTTGTTTTTTATTTCTATTGCTTTGAAGACTGAAGAAAACATTGGTACAATTTATGTCAAAGAATCTTTTGCCTATGATCTCTTTTTTTTTTTTTTTGTCTTTTTTGCTATTTCTTGGGCCGCTCCCCACAGCATATGGAGGTTCCCAGGCTAGGGGTCTAATCGGAGCTGTAGCCCCAGGCCTGCACCAGAGCCACAGCAACAAGGGATCCAAGCCGCGTCTGCAACCTACACCACAGCTCATGGCAACGCCGGATTGTTAACCCACTGAGCAAGGGCAGGGACTGAACCCGCAACCTCATGTTTCCTAGTCGGATTCGTTAACCACTGCACCACGACAGGAACTCCGATCTCTTTTAGAGTTTTATGGTGTGATGTATTATGTTTAAATCTTTAAGCCATTTGAGTTTATTTTTGCATATGGTGAGAGGGTGTGTTCTGACTTCATTGATTTATATGTGGCTGTCCAACTTTTCCAACAACACTTGCTGAAGTCTTTTTCTCATTATATATTCTTGCCTCCTTTGTTGAAGATTAATTGGCCATAGATCTGTGGATTTATATTTCTAGGCTCTCTATTCTGTTCTGTTGTCCATATCTGTTTATGTGCCAGTACCACACTATTTTGATTACCATAGCTTTGTAGTGTTGTCTGAAGTCAGAGTCGTGTCTCCTGCTTTGTTCTTTTTCTTCTGGATTGTTTTGGCAATTCCAGGTCTCTTATGGTTCCATATAAACTTTAGGATTATTTGTTCCTTTTTTTTTTTTCATTTTTGCCCACCCTGCCCCATGTGGTTTGGAGCTCCTGGGTCAGGGATCCAGATCTGAGCCACAGTTTTGACCTAAGCCATAGCTGCAGCAACGCTAGAACCTTAACCCACCATGCTGGGCTGGGGATTGAACACACATCCCAGGGCTCCCAAGATGCTGCCAATCCCATTGAGCCACAGCTGGAGCTCCAGGATTATTTGTTCTAGTTCTGTGAAAAGTGTCATGGGTAATTTGATAGGGATCATATTAAATCTGTAGATTGATTGGGATAGTATGCCTTTCTTTTTTTTTTTGGCCATGCCTAAGGCATGCAGAGGTTCCCAGGCCAGGAAATGAACCTGAGCCATAGCAGTGACAAAGCTAAATCCTTAACTACTGGACCTGGAACTTCCAGTTTTAACAATATTAATTCTTCCAATCCAAGAGCATGGACTGTCTTTCCATTTATTTAAATTATCTTGTTTCCTTTATTCATGTTTTATAGCTCTCAGCATATAAATCTTTCACCTCCTTGTTCAGGTTTATTCCTACATATTTTATTTTGGGGTGTGCAATTTTAAAGGGTGTTGGTTTTTTATTTTTATTTTTTTCTTTGTCTTTTTAGGGCTGCACCTGCAGCATATGGAGGTTCCCAGGCTGTGGGGTTGAATTGGAGCTGCAACTGCCAGCCTGCACCATAGCCACAGCAACACCAGGTCTGAGCCACATCTGCAACCTACACCACAGCTCACGGCAACACCAGATCCTTAGCCACTGAGAGAGGCCAGGGATTGAACCTGCATTCTCATGAATACTATTCAGATTCATTTCCACTGAGCCACGCTGGAACTCCCTGGTATTGTTTTTTACAATCCCTTTCTGATATTTCATTGTTTGTGTAAAGAAATGCAACCATAGAGTTCCCATTGTGTCTTAGCAGGTTAAGACCCCAACATAGTGTCTGTGAGGACTCGAGTTTGCTCCCTGGCATAAGCTGTGGTGTAGGTTGCAGATGCGGCTTGGATCTGGCATTGCCATGGCTGGGGCATAGGCCTGCAGCTGAGGCTCTGAGTTGACCCCTGGCCCAGGAATTTCCATATGTTGCAGGTGTGGCCCTAAAAAGAAAAGGAAAAAAAAATGCAACTGTATGTTAATCTTGTATCCAACTACTTTGCTCAATTCTTTTATCAGTTCTAGTAACTTGTGTGTGGAGTCTATGTATAGTATTGTGTCATCTGGATAAAATGTCAGTTTTACCTTTTATTTCTTTTTCTTGTCTGGTTGCTGTGGCTAGGATTTCCAATGCTATGTTGAATAAAAGAGGTGAGAGTCGGTATCCTTTCCTTGTTCCAAATTTTGGCAGGAAGGCTTTCACCTTTTCTCTGTCAAGTATTATAATTGGCTGTGGGTTTGTCATAGATAGCTTTTATTATGTTGAGATGTGTTTCCTCATACCCACTTTAGTAAGAGTTTTTATGATGAATGGATGTTGAATTTTGTCAAATGCTTTTTTTGCATCTCTTGACATGATCATCTGTTTTTTTGTCTTTTTTTGTTGTTGTTTACGTGATATATCATTGATTTGCATATGCTGAACCAAATTTGAGAACTTGGGATGAATCCCACTGGGTCATGGTATATCTTTTTTATGTGCTGTTGGACTCAGTTTGCTAATATTTTGTTGAGAATTTTTGCATCTATATTCAAAGATATTGACCTGTAATTTTCTTTTTTTTTTGGTGGTCTTTGTCTGGTTTGGTATCAGGGTGATCGTGGCTTCATAGAATATCTTTGGGATATCATTGCTTTTACCATAGGTTTTTTTTCCTTTTAGATTTGTATAGTGGCTTATTTAAATGATTACTTTCCAGTTGTGATTTCCTCCATCCTATATCTTCTCACTTCTTTCCCATTTAGAGGAGACCTTTCAATATGTCTTTTAGAGTGAGTTTAATATTGCAGTATTCTTATAGTTTTTGTTTGAGAAATTCTTTATTTCTCCTTCTATTTTAAAAGATAATCTTGCTGGGAGAGCATTCTAGGTTGTCAATTTTTCCCTTTGAGAATTTTGAATACATCTTGCCACTCTCTTCTGGCCTATAGCATTTCTGTAGAGAAATCAGCTGATAGGCTTATGAGATTCCCTTATAATTAACTGTTTTTCTGTTGCTGTCTTTGCAATCATCTCCTTTAACTTTTGTCATTTTTTATTATAATATGTGTTGGTGTGGGCCTATTTGGGTTCAACTTGTTTGGGGTCTGTATCTGTGCTTCCTGTATCTGGATATCTCTTTCCTTCTTTAGATTTGGAAAGTTTTCAGCCATAATTTCTTCAAATATATTTTCAGTCCCTTTTTCTTTTTCCTCTTTCTGAAATCCCTATTGTGTGTAGATTAGCATGCTCTATATTATCCAATAGGTTTATAGTATTGCTTTCATTTTTAAAAAAAATTTGTTTTTATTTCTAATGCCCTGTTGTGTGATTTCCATTATTCTATCTTCCAAGTCACTTATTTGTTCCTCTGCATTATTCATTCTGGTGTTCAGTGCCTTTAACTCAGCTTTTGTCTCTGCAAATGAATTTTCTAATTTTTCTTGACTCCTCCTCATGGTTTCTATTTCTTTTTTAAAGTAATCCATGTTACTGTTGATACCTGTTTTTAATTCCTTCAGTATTTTCATTACCTACTCTTTTAATTCAGTGATCATTAGACTGCAGAAGTCTGTTTCATTGTTTGCTTCTTCAGGGGAATTCTCCTGTTCTTTTAACTGGGAATGGTTCCTGTTCTTCATTTTGCTTATATTTTTCTTATTTTATGAGTTTAAGAAAAACAATTATCTGCTATAGTCTTGAAGAGCCATTTATATGTAGGTGCGTACCTGGGTAGCTTTGAGGGCTTACTCTTTTTGGTGTGATGGCTGCTTTTGGTTTGGATGCTTGCTGCCTCTTTCCTCAGTGTGTACAGGTCACTATCCCCTTGATAGGGGGTGTGCAAGTGAATGGCCTATGTGTGCTTTCAGGGAGGTGGGGGCAGTGGGTAGTACCTATAGACAGAGCCTGGTCATCAAGCCCCCAGCAGTAGAGAAGATCCATGGGAAAGTGGGGGCAGCAGTCTGCTTCTGGTTGTAGGACCCTGGGTAATGGCAGTGACCCTCCAGGATGTGGGGGCAACACCCAGAGCCTTTGGCAATGGCAGCAGCAGCATGGGACGTGTCCCTTCCCAGGTGGGTGAGGGCAACAGGTGGCACCCAGTTGCATGGCCCTCCACATTGATGACCCCTGAGGTGACTGGGGCTTCAGTCTATACCCACCCACAGAATATTCAGTGGTGGCAGGCTGCACCCATTTCAGGAGTCCGGATTAATGTGGCAGTTTGCCCCTGCCCCCATAGCCCATGCAAGAGGCACCCAGCTGCCCAAGAGCCTGTGTGTGAGCAGAGAAAGAAGTATCTGTGGTGATTCCACTCCCCCTTCATTTCCCTCCAAAATAATGCCTTGCTTCTCCTGTGGGCCAGGCCTCTTCCTGCACTCCCTTGGCTGTGGTACATTCCTCCCCAGCCTGTGGTGCACCCCTCCGTAGCCTCCTTGGGCAGTTCCCACACAGCCAATTCTAGTGCTCTTTCTGGAACTGCCTAAGTAGCCTGAAGAGTCTCAGCACCCAGCCCCTACCCAAGTGTCTAGGGTGTGGTGTCCTGGGCTGTGGTACCAATAGTCTGTGTGGCTCTCTCTCTGCTTTTCCTTCTTCTGACCAGCCACTGTTCTTTTCTCTGAGGCTTTGAAGCTCCATCTCTGTCCTGCCTGATCTCCATGTCAGTTAGGTTGCCTCCCAGGGTATAGATTCCTTTCCTCTTTCACACTCCCTCTCAGGAGTGTTGTTTCCATCCTCATTCCTTTTTTTCTCTTCTCTCTCTCTCTTGCTTGCTCGCTCTCCCCCCCCCCCTTTTGTTGTATCCAGTTATATGGAGGGTTTCTTGCCCTTTTTGAAGGTCTGAGGTCTTTTGCCAGCTTTCAGTAGATGTTCTGTGGAAATTGTTCTACATGTAGTTTTGCGTTTTTTTTTTTAACGTGTTTGTGGGATAAGCAGAGTGCCATGTTTTTCTCCTCCATCATCTTGCTTCTACCCTGCTTTTGATTTTTGCTTACCCAGAGGTCCCATTGTGGCGCAGCAGAAACGAATCCAACTGCTATTCATGAGGATGTGGGTTCAACCACTGCCCTTGCTCAGTGTTGCCATGAGCTGTTGTGTAGGTTGCAGACATGGCTCGGATCCTGCATTGCTATGACTGTGGCGTAGGCCAGCAGATGTGGCTCTGATTTGATCCCTGGCTTGGGAACTTCCATATGCTGTGGTTGTGGTCCTCCAAAAAGAAAAAAAAAAGAGAATCTTAAATTATAACTAATTGCCTTAGACTGGTAGTCATATAGGCTCAAACATGTTCTTGGGGGAAAAAAATCTACATTTTCCTACTCCTTTCCCACATTTTATGATTTTAATGTCCTCTTTTACATCTTCATGTTCATCCTTTTGCTGTTCATTGTGGTTATCATCACTTTCACAAAAATTTTTTGATTTATTATGTTTTTAGTCTGTGTACTGGCTTATTTAAGTGGTTTACTTTGCAGTTGTGATTTTCTCTTTCCTATAGACTCTTACTTCTTTTCTATTTAAAGTCCTTTCAGTGTTTCCTTTAGGATAGGTTAAATATTGCTGTATTCTTTTAGTTTTTGCTTGTCTGGGAAATCCTTTATCTCTCCTTCTATTCCAAATCATAATCTTGCTAAGTAGAATATCCTAGGTTGTAGATTTTTCTCTTTCAGAACTTTGAACATATCTTGGCACTCTCTTATTGGCCTGCATGTTTCTGTAGAGAAGTCAGCTGATAGAACTATGCGGGTTCCCCAGTCATTAATTCTTTTTTTCTCTTGCTGCCCTAGAATCCTCTCTTAGACTTTTGCCATTTTTATTTTAATATGTCTTGGGTGCAAGTCTGATTGGGTTTATCTTGTTTGAGACCTTCTTTGCTTCCTATACCTGGATATCTGTTTTCTTCTATAGGTCTGGGAAGTTTTTAGCAATAATTTCTTCAAACATATTTTTGATCCCCTTTTCTCTTTCTTCCCCCTCTGGGATCCCTATTATGCATAGATTGCCACACTCTATATTATCCCATCGGTCTCTTATATTGCTTTATTTTATTTTCTTTAATTTGGCTTTCTGTCTGCTGTTCTTATTGGGTAATTTCCATTCTATCTTCCAGGTCACTTATTTATTCCTCTACATTATTCATTCTGTTATTTGTTGGCTTTAGCTTGGCTTTTGTCTTCTCAAATGAGTTTTCTAATTTTTCTTGGTTCTTGTTTATAGGTTCTAGTTCCTTTTTACAGTATTTGGCATTTTTGTCAATAGCCTTTCTTTCCTTTTTTTTTTTTTTTTTTTTTTTTTTTTTTTTTGTCTTTTCTAGGGCCAAATCCATGGCATGTGGAGGTTCCCAGGCTAGGGGTCTAATCAGAGCTGTAGCCGCTGGCCTATGCCACAGCCACAGCAACGCAGGATCCGAGCCACACCTGAAACCTACACCACAGCTCATGGCAACACCGGATGCTTAACCCACTGAGCAAGGCCAGGGATCGAACCCTCAACCTCATGGTTCCTAGTTGGATTTGTTAACCACTGAGCCACAACAGGAACTCCTGTCAATAGCCTTTCTTAGGTCCTGCAGTATTTTCATTATCTTGTTTTTGACCTGAAGACATCAGTTTTATTGTTCTTTTAGGGAATTCTCTTGGTCTTTTAATGGGGAGTGGTTCTTCTGCCTCATTTTATTTATATTTCTCTTATTCTGCGAATTTAAGAGAAACAGTTGTTTACTGTGGTCTTAGAGGGCTGTTTACATGTAAGAGCATCCCTGTGTAGCTTGTGTAAGTTAAATATTTTTGGCGCAAGGCCTCTTTTTAGTATGGAGAATTCTTTTCTTAGTGTGTACAGGCCATTATCCCCTTGATAGTGGGTGTGCAGATGTGGCTATGGCAGCTGGTACCTGGTCCTGGGGTTATTGGTGATGGTGATGGTTCCTCATACACACCCTTAGAGCACGCAATGGGAGTGGAGGCGGCTCACAATCACTGTTTATATCTGCAAGGGAGGCAGAGGTGGCTTGCAACTGCTTCTGAAGCCTGGGAGGGTGGAGGCGATGGTTTTTACAATTTTTCTTAATGTCACCTACTGACATCTTAATTTATCTGGACCTTTCTCATTTTCTGTGTTCCTGTTTAATTGTCAGGTCTCTAGGCATTGTCTTCTGATCCTCTTATGTTTCCTCTCTTAGCAGAGAATAATTCTAGTATTCTGAGAGTGTGGTCCAGAAAACTTGTCATTGACTAGTCCTTCACTTCCCAGAGCTTACTTTCTCACTCCAAACCTGAACCTCTGGGTGGTAGAAAAGTGGGAAAAAAGCTACCTAGACCTAGACCTCTGAGCTGTTCCTTTTCTAACTTTCCACACTTTAGGATCTGGTTGTCAGAAAATGCTTTCCAGAGTTCCTTAGTAGATAGCATATACTAGGCACATACCTTGTTAATCATGGTCCCCTTTTCTTGTTTTTCTTTCTTTTTTGGGGGGGTGGGGGGGCTGCTGCTCCATGGCATGTGGAGATTCCCAGGCTAGGGGTCTAATCGGAGCTACAGCTGCCAGCCTACACCACAGCCCACAGCAACTCAGGATCCAAGCCATGTCTGCGAGCTACGCCACAGCTCACGGCAATGCCAGATCCTTAACCCACTGAGCAAGGCCAGGGATCAAACCCACAACCTCATGGTTCCTAGTCGGATTCGTTTCCGCTATGCCATGACGAGAACTCCACGGTCTTCTTCTCTGGTGGGCCTGAAGATGACATCTGATCCGTAGCATTCCAGGAAAGTGTTGGCAGTTGAGATAAAAATCTTTTTGTCATTTCTAACCCTAGTAATGTCATTTATCTCCACACGAATTAGCAGAAGTCAGCCAGAGTCCATGGGTTGATGTATGCACAGGTATTGCATACCCTTCAGATCAATAGAGAGGTAATTTCACATAGAATACCACATTATGTCATTTGAGCACTTTAAGTATTGTGTACCATAAGAAGGAAGTTAATTAAGAAATAATTTTGACTACAGTATTAACACTCTCACTGAGACATGTGATTGGAAAATATGCAGATGAAAGAATTTTACGTATGGAATGAATTTATTGTCTTTATCATCTAATATTAGAATAATTTAATTTTGAAAATAATATTTAGACATTTTGTGCAAATTCATGGTCATGGAACTATTGAAGTTGGTGAACTAAATTTATTCTTTTTTTTGGTTTTTTTTTTTGTCTTTTTGTTATGTCTTTGGGCCGCTCCTGTGGCATATGGAGGTTCCCAGGCTAGGGGTCAAATCAGAGCTGTAGCCACTGGCCTACACCAGAGCCACAGCAACGCGGGGTCCGAGCTGCGTCTGCGACCTACACCACAGCTCACGGCAACGCCAGATCGTTAACCCACTGAGCAAGGGCAGGGATCGAACCCACAACCTCATGGTTCCTAGTCAGATTCATTAACCACTGCGCTACGACGGGAACTCCCTAAATTTATTCTTAGTTAATACCATATTTAGCATGAATTAGAAAGCACTTATACTGAGCTAGGCAAAATTGTAACAGTAAACAATTAAAATATTTTTTAATAGTTGTATTTCATAATTTGAAAATATTAAACTTTTCTACTTCAATTGAGTATAGAAGCCATGATCTATTTAAATATCTGAGTCACTAAGTCAGTATCCTAATAATATTCATATGTTGGATTCAGTTACTTCACTCTTAGGAATCATATTTAAGGAATAATGGCTTGTGCCAATGATGTTTGTCAAAGGGTTATTTATTGTTGTGAAAAATATGGGGGGAAAGGACAGCATATCCACTGGAACACTTTAGTAGCAAGAGACCTTCTCCCCCACCCCGTGTAAGTTTCTGTTTTGTTTAACAAAGATTACAGAAAGGTTTAGGAAGTGGCCATACAGAGCAGGAGCAGATGCATCATATCTTCATGCAGCTTTGCTTGGCCCACAGAGTTCCTGCCAGAGATACAAAACGGCTGGTGACACTATCTGAAAAAGGCTGAGGCATGCAGATCCAGGATGCTGAAAACCATCCTATTTGGGGTTTATATTACAGACCTGTCTCGACTTACCATGGGGTTACATCCCAATAAACCTATCATAAGTTGTAAATACTGTCAGCCGAAAATGCATTTAATAAACCTAACCTAACCTACGTCATAGCTGACCTAGCCTGTCTTAAATGTGCTCAGAGCACTTACATTAGCTTACAGCTGGGCAAAATCATCTAACACAAAGCCTCTTTCATAATGAAGTGTCGAATATCTCATGTAAATTATAGAATACTGTTCTAAAGTGAAAAACAAAATGGTTGAGTGGATATAGAATGGTTGTCGGTGTATTGGTTGTTTCCGCTTGTAATCGCAGGGCCGACGGAGCTGCAGCTCACTGCCCTGCGCAGCATCACGAGGTAGGATAGCAGTGTGGATCACTAGTCTGGGAAAAGTTCAAGATTCAAAGTACAGTTTCTGCTGAATGTCATAAGGTCAAAAAATCATAAGTGGAACCACCCTAAGTCGGGGAATAATTTATCATACCATGTATTTACTCCTGTGCTTCATGCTTCTACTGTAGGGCATGTTAACAGATGGGAAGCTTTCTGAATCACTGAGGCTGCCTTTTTACTAAGCAGAATCGGTGCCCAGGTAGCCTGAGCACCCCTTTGTCTCCAAAAGCAGACATGGACTTTTAAGTGTTTGAGAGAGATGGATGGATTTTTAAGGCCTCTCACTAAAACTAACGAGTTATGACTATGGGGATTTCTGAGGAAATGGTGAGAGAATGTTTTGTGTGTGATTTTGGAAGTGGTAACATTTCCAGTAGTGAAACGGTTCGAGACAGAACCTTGAAAGTGACATGTGACAGAATAGAGTGAAGGAAAAGTTCTCCTGAGGAGGCCAGGGGCACTGAGCGGTCAGGGTCTTGGATGGGTTGCGATGCCCATGTGGGTGTGAAGTAACAAGGCTAGTGACAGCAGCCAAGAGGGAAAGGGAGCCTGTGAGTCTGAAGAGATGACAGCCACAAGGGTAGGCTGATACAAGCCTCTAGGGGTTTGCAAGAAGAGGAGGGTCAAGTAATTGCTTCCAGGTGGCACTGGGGAGCAGGGCCCCGAAGTACATCAGGCTGCTGAGAAGTAGCCTTATTTAATAAGACTGCCGAGGAAGTGGTCCAAAGACAGCCGCATTTTAGCACAGGCCAAGAGGAAGAGATGTTCTAGAGAAGAGGTTGAGGATGTAGGGCAGATGGTATCATGGAGCTAGAGTTGTGGGTTAGACGGATTTTAGGGGGAAGAGGTCATTATGGCAGAGGAAGGGACATGTAGGGGTTTATGGAATTTGAGTTGCAGGGATAACAGGCCAGAGGAGAAGCCTAGATTTCTGATGTGACGGAGGTGACGGGAAGGAAGATGGTGTTCATTTTGATGGCCCCTCAGTGAACTTGTACTAGATCAGTGCTTTTTGGACTAAGAAACCCGGAAGTCTATGGATGCATTCTCAGAAGGCAAACTTAAAAAAAAAAAATGAAATTTGGATTGTTATTTTAATGGTAAAAGTTGATTTGGGTGCCTAGAGTTGAGTTTATTTTTATTTGGAATTCTACTAAATAGCCCTATACATTTAAATTATTTGTATTATAACTTTATATAAATCAACACTATGGGACTATGATAATTTGGAAAATTAGCTAGATATTACCTAACATTCCTTCCAATTCAAAGATACAGTAATTCTGTATGCCTTCTTATACCTAGAATACATTAATCCTTAGGTATTGTAATTCTCATTTATTTAAAACTTTAAAAATATTACACATGATACATATTCAGTATAAGATAATTAGAAACTCCTACTAATTTTCTTAAAGAATAAATTACCTACAAAGTTATTACCTAGAAACTTTCACCGTTAACATGGGATGTCTTTCTGGATTCATTTGTGTTTGTTTCTCTATCTATGCACATGTGTATATATCTGTGCATCTCAAAGGAGTAGAAAAAGATGTTTTTAAATTGAATAAAGGTCATGCAAATCTGTTACCTTAGCATGGCTTGTCCTACCATTTCAGTATGATATTCCTGCATCATTCCTCCTAAGAGCTGCATGTGATTCCTTTTATGGATTGTCATAATGAATGTAGCCAATCCCCTATTTGGGACATTTAGATTATTTCTAGTTTTTCACTTTGTTATAACACCCGCTAAATAAATATCCTTCAATAATGTACATTTGTAGTACTATTCTAATTATATATCTCATTACTGAAAAGTCATTCATTTTGTTCATTTCTGGATATAATCTAGAGTCATGTACTTATGATTATCCTTTTTGGATGAATATAGGTTTCTTGGTTAAAGAAACATATGAAAGTAAAATAATCTTTGTTTTTGATAGTCCAGAGTTTTCTAAACTGCTGTCCTTGGATCCTAAAGGTGTCCTTCAGTAGAACTTTCCCTGCTGCTCCTCTTTTATCTTATTTTTTTGTAAGAGATGTTTTTTTTTTTAAGAAAAAGTTTTACTATTAAAAAAAAAAAAGCAAATGATTTAAAACACTGAGCCAGTCCCTGATTAAGATGTGAGGTTAAGTTTCATAGTTAGTGGCAGAAATGGGACCCGAGCCTTTATTTCCTGACTCCTAAAAAGAAATTTGGAATAAGTACATCCTCTAGAAATAAACTCAAAAGAAGTCCTCTAACCTGGTATATGGGTTGCTTACCTTGAACATATTAGCAACATGTTCTTTATTTGTATGTTATCTTTTATTTCCACTTCAACAAATTGGAATTAAAATATTTTAGAAGACACTAATCATCAGCTTAACCAGTAATTAGCATTGATGAATAGAGAGAAAATTTAAGACAGCTGCCAAGTTGACCACTAAAATGAGGTATGATTTGCTAGTATTTGTCATCTGCGGAACTTTATAATTATAATAATAGCAGTGTAGTTACACTCTGATGGAAAGTTGACAGTTAACTTTTTCCACTCATCAAACTTAGGAACAATTCTGAAAGTTTCCAGTTTCTAGTTTCCAGGTAATTTATCATTCAAGTGATTAAAAGCTATTTTGGGCCACAATTATGAACAATAATAAAATTTTACATGTGGATGACATTAACGCACTATTCTTTCTTTTTGAATTTCCAGGGGAAGACAACTATTATTCTAAGGTGTCTTGACAGGTAAGTGTTATGTTAACCTTTAGACTAATTTTTGCTTATTCTTGTTGTGTAGGACAGGTTAGACTCTGAAAAACATGGAGAATAATTTTGAGGCTGAAATAAAACATTTTAATTCTTAGTGAATCTTTAGTATGGCTTTTAATAGATCCTTTAAAAATAAAACCAACAACAAGCAGAAAAAAATCACACAGGATTAATAATTAGATTTCCTTTTTTGGAGGGGAGAAATTAACAGAATTACTCAGCCTATGGTAGTACTTACTGTTTTTTAGGCTATGCTACTCTGGTATTTAAAATTGTTTTTAATCTGCCTAATTCATGATTATTTGAAGATTAATTATAATCTTTAAATTTCTCGTAGGTACATTTTTGAAGTACATTATTGGTCCTCATGCTGTACATATTCCCATGTGTTTTGTATACTTGCTCATCTTCTGTACCATAGAAGCGAGCCATCAGATTAAGGTTTAGGATGACATGTAGGTAGTGCCACAAGTTGATAAGGAAAAGTCCTATTTATTTGCAGCTCTCAGTAGCTACATAATGCCCACGTTTGAGCCATGATTTCGGATAGAGAACCAAATTCAAATCTTTCCTTGATGTCTCCATTAAATTCACAGTCATTAGGTTTCCTGCTCCCCACAGCCAGGCTGGGCATAACCCTGATGTCAGGGCTTCCCACATGACCGAGATGCAGCGAACTTGTGCCCTGACCTGGCCACCATCACTGCCAGCCTGCTGCCTTCCCCCCCGCCCCAGTGGTGTTTCTGGATGCAGCCACTGCTACATGCAGATGCCGTCACTCACCTCTGCAGCTGCTACCGAAATAGATGGTTTTTTGAAGGCTTAATTTTTAGGTACATTTTTAGTCATTTGTATCTCAATGTCGTATGTAAAATGTAACTTCTCTACTACTAAAATAAAGTTTTTAAGAGGAAGCAAAAATAAATCAGGTAAGATGATAGCATAACAGAACAACCCCACCCATGATGGTAATGCTACCTGTCTTTATTGTACAGGGATGAGCCACCGAAACCAACCTTAGCTTTGGAGTACACATATGGAAGGAGAGCGAAAGGACATAACATAGTGAGTGTCTGTTTAGGTGATGCTGCTATGCCCTTAGTTGGAGAAATAATGATGCTGATATTGTTTTACATTTTCCATCTTATCTATAATCAATAAAAATATCTAGCTATACACTTTCTAGTTATGTGCTTTCTTTTTTTTTTTTTTTTCTTTTTTTTGGGGCAGTGCCCATGGCATGCAGAAGTTCCTGGGCCAGGGATTGAACCTGAGCCACAGCAGGGACAATGCCAAGTCCCTAACTACCAGGCCACAGGGGAACTCCCTTAGCCTTGTATTTTTAAACATAAGTGCAACTCAGCACATTTGAAGCCAACCAAACTGTGAAAATATTTTGGTCTTCTCATTTGTTATGTCTTAAAATGCTGGGATAAGACTCCTTTGGAATTATCTTGCACAGTTTTTGGCATTTTTTTTTTAATGAGAGTAAAAGTGTGAGTTGTCTTCTGTCTCCCCCAGAAAATCTGCTAAAAATATGAGCTTGACTTGTGTAATGTTTATGAAAATATTCTGCTCTATTTTGAGAAATTATTAGAAATTATTAATATTTTATAAATACATCTTGAAATTGGTAATGCTATTTGAGACCACAGGCCCTAATTGCTCACAATTCTATTTTCACTTGTTTTAGTGTATCTGCAGAGGAAAGCTAGAAATTGTTCAGGATAGAGGGAGAACTTATAGTATATGTTAGGGGAATGAAAATTCCTAAATAGAATTCTCTTTCCGAGTTCTCACATGAAAAGAAGTCCTTCCTTCTCTGCTCCCTCCCTCCCACAGCATATGGAGTTCCCAGGCCAGGGATCAGATCCAAGCCACAGTTGTGATCTGTGCCACAGCTGTGGCAATGCCAGATCCTCAATCCCCGTGTCAAGGCCAGGGAATGAACCTGCGTCTCAGAGCTCCAGAAATGCCGCCAATCCTGTTGTGCCACAGTGGGAACTCCAGTAAGTCATTTCTTTTTTTTTTTTAATTAATTAATTAATTTTTTTATTTTTTCAATAAGTCATTTCTTAAAGTTAGGTGTGTGGAAGAACAGTCTAGAATAGAAGGTCCCATATCTCCCATAACATAGGCAAATTTTTATATATTGATCCAATCCAAATGTTTAGTTCTTAGACAGTGTATAAAGAGTTAAAATTGCCTGCTGCTGCTTCCTGGATTCACCAATGCAAGTTGTAGGCCAGCAGCTACAGCTCTGATTTGACCCCTAGCTTGGGAACTTCCATATGCCATGGGCATAGCCCTTAGGAGACAACAACAGCAAAAAAATTGGAAAAAAAAAAAAAAAGAGTTCCCATTGTGGCACAGTGGAAATGAATCTGACTAGGAACCATGAGGTTGCGGGTTCGATCCCTGGCTTCTCTCAGTGGGTTAAGGATCCGCTGTTGCCGTTACCTGTGGTGTAGGTTACAGACACAGCTCAGATCTGATGTTGTTGTGGCTGTGGTGTAGGCCTGCAGCTATAGCTCCAATTTGACCCCTAGCCTGGGAACCTTATATGTTGAGGGTGCAACCCTAAAAAGCCAAAAAAAACCACATTTGAGTGAGTATCTGCTACATGTGATATTTACAGATTTGGGGTGCTGTTTAATGTCTTCTATTAAGGTATTACTAGAATTGGGGCATTAATATACACATGTATATTCTTTTTTTTTTTTTTCTCTGCTTTTTAGGGCCGTACTCACGCACATGGAGGTTCCCAGGCTAGGGGTCGAATCGGAGCCATAGCCACTGGCCTACGCTGCAGCCACAGCAACATCAGATCCGAGCTGTGTCTGCGACCTACACCACAGCTCACAGCAACGCTGGATCCTTAACCCACTGAGTGAGACCAGGGATCTAACCCGCTACTTCATGGTTCCTCGTCTGATCTGTTTCCGCTGTGCCACGATGGGAACTCCCACGTGTATATTTTTAATATTTCATCTCCTTTGGAATAGATGATTTGGTGCATTTTGAAGGATGAGATAGAGAATGGAGAAAATTTTGACTGCCAAGAAAGGGTTGATTGAGGACTGTAGTATTCTGTATCCATAATTAATACTGGCCAGTGCTAATGAAGTATAAGAAGTAGTTAAAATTCAAAAAAATTGGAGTTCCTATTGTGGCGCAGCAGAAACGAATCCGACTAGGAACCATGAGGTTGCAGGTTTGATCCCTGGCCTCACTCAGTGGGTTAAGGAGCCAGTGTTGCCGTGAGCTGTGGCGTAGGTTGCAGACGCAGCTCAAATCCTGTGTTGCTGTGGCTGTGGTGTAGGCCAGCAGCTGTAGCTCTGATTGGGCCCCTAGCCTGGGAACCTCCATATGCTGCGGGTGTGGCCCTGAAAAGACAAAAAAAAAAAAAAAAAAAAAGCCAAAAAATCAAAAATTTTAAAGTGAAAAAAAACACTTTCTTTTCAGCCAAAAGATATTGCTCACTTTTGGGAACTAGGTGGAGGGACATCTTTACTGGACTTAATCAGCATACCAATCACAAGTGACACCTTACGGTAAGTGGACTAACTCCAGGAACTGTTGCTAGTAAGTATACAGGAGAGGCCACGGGATGAATATGAGCAGGCTTTTGTGAATCAGAATTTGCAGGGACACTTTTATGTTGCTGAAGGGCTTAAGTTCACTTCTTTTCTGTGTGCTTAAACCGTAACACCCTCAGATTTTGAGAAAAACCAAGGTTCTGGCCAGTGCTGAAGTGAGATAGTTGGCATTCCAACTAATACCATATATTTCTCAAACCTGCAAACAAACAAACAAACAAAAATATGTCAGATGACACTTGGGCAGTGAATTCACTTGGCAAAAATCAATTTGAAAACAGTTCTTTCTAATACCCATCCAAGTGTGAGCTCATTGAGCCCTGAGTTTTTCCTTCAGCTGGATGTTACAAGTCACCTTTGAATTTACTGCTAATTCGTACCACTGAAACCTCATCCAAGGGAAGTCTATGAGTTAGAGGAGAAAGGAAGTCTGTTGCTGACCTTAAAGAAATAGAACCTGGGGGAAAACCTCAAACTCCTTGGTGGTGCTTTCCTGACAATGACTCCCACATGTTGGCCAAATCAGATGTGGAAAATTGTGACATTTCTCACAGTGTTCCTGGGAACCCATCTTAGCCAAGGAAAACAAAATTTTGAAATCTAAAATATCTTACTTTTGTCAGAGTTTAGCACAAATCATTGCTGCTCCCTGGACCAAATACAAAAGGCTTGACAATTCTTTGTTACATTTCAGCCATTAAGATCCAAATAAGTATGGCATTATTTCTTGTTACCAGGATAATTGTTTTTCCATAACTAGCCAGTAACATTGGCTGTATTTGTCCAGTGATTTTTTTTCTTTTAAAGAAATATAATTTACTATCTTATCACCAAAGTAATGTATGCCATATAGAAAACTTAGAAAATCCTAAAAAGTACCTAGAAAGTAAAAGCATCCTCAACAATGTGAAAGATAACCACTCTCCACATATTGAGGTATTTTTCAGTGTTTTCAGTGTTTGTAAATTCACCTTTGAACAGATGTGAGATATTTTATATCCACATTGAGATCTTTTTCACTTAGAACCACCATTTTCCTCTGATATTATTTTTCAGAATCTTGGAATTTTACAGTTATATAGTTTATTTGTCCTAACGGAGAAAAAGAATCAAAGCTGCCTGGGAATTAGGGCAGATCATGGTGGTTGGCTGAGGAGAGATGGCGAGGGTGGGGAGGAGCTGAAGGAAGCAGAGCCTGGCCGGAGGCTGACAGGAGTGAGAAAAGGCTGGGAGCAGCTCTTTCCTGGCTGGGCGCTGGCTTCAGTTCTGGCCCTGACGTGTCACATCACCTTGCTGTGTTACCTCACTTCTCTTCTCTAGACCTCGCTGGCTTGTAGAAATTCCGGTTTCTACTGGAAGCCAAGTCTTTCTACAGCTTCTGTGTAATGCCTCGGTTTGTGGGCTCTTGGTCTTCTTGCCCTGCAACCCCAGGCAGCTAGAGGCTGCTTTCAGAGAAAAGAAGGTCAGGGTTGTGATCAACAGAGGGAAGGGCCACCAGAGGCTTGGGTCCAGAGTAGTTTGCTGAGTGGTTGAAGAATTCCTGGAAAACATTTCACTCCTAATATAGTTGCAAATCTGAGTGTTTTGTGACTGGATTTAATTTGACACATAATTTTCTTGTGTTGGACAAAGCCCAGCAACTTCCAAAAATGATACCAAATGCTACCAGCAGTGCTTATCTTCAAAATGACTGTTCATAGAATAATTATAAGTGCATTGAACATCTCCAGAGACTTGAGATAATTTGTAATAGAGCATTTCCTGTGGTCTGCTTCCCTGGTTTTTGTGGCTGTTGTTGTTTGTTTGTTTGTTTGGCTTTTTAGGGCTGAATCTGTGGTATATGGAAGTTCTCAGGCAAGGGGTCGAATCGGAGCTGCAGGTGCCAGCCAGAGCCACAGCAACACCAGATCCGAGCCACGTCTTCAACCTACACCACAGCTCATGACAACGCCAGATCCTCAACCCATTGACCAGGGATTGAACTAGCATCCTTATGGGTAGTAGTCAGGTTTATAACCTGCTGAGCCGCAATGGGAAGTCCCCACTTCCCTGCTTTAAGAGGATGGCTGTGTTAAAAAAAAAAAAAAAAAAAAAAAAAGTTTTTTACCTGCCATTTGCCATGAAGGTAAAAGTAACATGAATATTTCCAGTACACTGGACGCATACATTTTAATCCTAAAAAAAAGTTGAATAATCCCTTTCACCTTTGCTTAAAACAAATTTATTTTTATTTGGAAAAAAAGATGATAAATTTTACGTTATATTTATTTTGCCATAGTGGAAAAAAAGTTGGGACTTCCCTGGTGGCATTGGGGATTAAGGATCCGGCATTGTCATTGCTGTGATGTGAGTTTGATCCCTGGCCTGGGAACTTCTGCATGCTGTGTGGACAAAGCCGAAAAAAAAAGTTAAACCATAGGCCTCTTTAAAAAAAAAAAAAAAAAAAAAAAAAAAAGGCATTAACAATACTAAAACCCTGAAAATAAAATTTGTTTCCTTACTATTAAAAACTGTATATGTTATGTTGTTAAAATTAAGCAAACCTGTTTATGAGCTTATTAAAATGACATATGATTGGCTAGACAATTTAATAGCACAGTAATTTTATAGAAAATCTTGATAATGCCTAAAAAGACTACTTTCTGAATTTAGACATATTATAGAATTTAGCTACTGATTTGCTTTACACAAAATAGCTGATTTGGTCAAAATAAGAAAAATAACTTGACTATATTATAAAATAACATATATTGTAACTCTATTAGCAGAATGTTTACCTGTTGATCAAGGATATATTGGCCCATAATTATGGCCCTACATACATATTATGTCATCTTCTGAAATACCCCTAGATTTATGTTCGTTCATTTTTATTATGGTAAAAGATCATAACAGAAAATTCACCACTTTAGCCATTTTTAAATGTACAGCTTAGTGGCCGTAAGTATATTTACATTGTTATACAGCCATCACCACCATCCATCTCCAGACTATTTCATCTTCTCAAACTGAACTCTCTGTAACCATTACTCAATAACACCCTAATTCCCACTCCTCCAACCCCTGGCAACCACCATTCTAGTTTCTGTCTCTATGGTTTGACTACTCTCTGTACCTCATGCAAATGAAATACAGTACTTGTCCTTTGAGTCTAGCTTATTTCACTTAAAGTGATGTCTTCAAGATTCATTCATGTTGTAGCATGTATCAGATACCCTTCCTTTATAAAGCTGAATAAAATTTTTTTTACATTCCATTTTATAACACAAGTGTAAGAGAAATATATTTGTGTTCATTTTTTGGTCTGGTTTTTCAAACTTGTCAGGAAGACCTCACCATTTCTGTTCTATTTTTTTCTTTTTTAAAACTTTATCAGAGTATAGAGTTCCTTTACAATGTTGTATTAGTTTCAAGTGTACAGCAATGTGACTCAGTTATAAATATACATATATTCATTCTTTTTTCCCATATAGGTTATTAGAGAGCATTGAGTAGATTTCTCTATGTTATACAGTAGATCCTTGTTATCTTTTTTCATTTTTAAAAATTTTGTTGAAGTATAGTTGATTTACAGTGTTGTGCCAATTTCTGCTGTACAGCGGAGTGACCCAGTCATACATACATATACATTCTCTTTCTTACATTATCTTCCATCATGATCTATCCCAAGACACTGGATATAGTTCCCTGTGCTATACACATTGCTTCCTCATTTAAAATGTAATAGTTTGCATCTATTAACTCCAAACTCTCAGTCTATCCCACTTCCTCTCTCTCTCTCCCCCTTGGCAACCACAAGTCTGTTCTCTATGTCTATGAGTCTGTTTCTGATGTGTAGATAGGTTCATTTGTGCTGTATTTTAGATTTCACATAATAAGCAGTATCATAGGGTATTTGTTTTTCTGGAACTTACTTGACTACGAGAATCTCTAGTTGTATCCATGTTGCAAATGGCATTATTTCATTCTTTTTTATGACTGAGTAGTATTGCATTGTGTATATGTACCACATCTTCTTAATCTATTCATCTGTCAGTGAAAGTTTAGGTTTCCATGTCTTGGCTATTGTAAATAGTGTTGCTATGAACATGAGGGGTGCATGTATCTTTTTGAATTGTAGTTTTGTCCAGATATATGCCCAGGAGTGGGACTGCTGGAGTATATGGTAGTTCTATATTTAGTTTTCTGAGGAGTCTCCATAGTAGTTGTACCAATTCATATTTCCATCAGCAGGGTAGGAGGGTTCCCTTTCCTCCACACCCTCTCCAGCATTTGTTACTTGTAGACTTACTAGTGATGGCCATTCCGATCAGTGTGAGGTGGTACCCCATTATAGTTTCGATTTGCATTTCTCTAATAATTAGTGATGTTGAGCATTTTTTCATGTGCCTACTAGCCATCTGTATGTCTTCTGTGGAGAAGTGTTTAAGTCTTCTACCCATTTTTCAGTTGGGTTGTTGGAGTTTTTTGTTGTTGAGTTGTATATGAGTCAATAGTAAATTTCAAATATTAAACCTTTGACAGTGCATCGTTTGCAACTATTTTATCCCATTATGTATGTTGTCTTTTTTTTTTTTTTCTGGTTTCCTTTGCTGTGCAAAAGTTTCTAAGTTTGATTAGATCCCGTTAGTTTATTTTCGTTTTTATTTCTTTTTTTTTTTTTGCTATTTCTTTGGGCCGCTCCCACGGCATATGGAGGTTCCCAGGCTAGGGGTCCAGTCAGAGCTGTAGCCACCGGCCTACGCCAGAGCCACAGCAACGCGGGATCTGAGCCGAGTCTGCAACCTACACCACAGCTCACGGCAACGCCGGATCATTAACCCACTGAGCAAGGGCAGGGATCGAACCGGCAACCTCATGGTTCCTAGTCGGATTCGTTAACCACTGTGCCATGACGGGAACTCCCTTTTTCTTTTTTTGATGAATGATTTCATTTTGTTTTATGCTTATGTCCTCTTTTTGGTTTTTGTGAATATATTGTTTGGTTTTGATTTATGATTGTTAACCCCTTCCTATATCTGCTTGCTTTAGCCTGATAGTCATATAGGCTCAAACACATTCTAAAAAAAAAAAAAAGACTTGATTTTCTTACTCTCCTACATTTTATGATTTTGATGTCCTTTTTTATATCTTCATGCTTATCCTTTTGCTCTTCCTTGTGTTTATCATCACTTTTACAAATAGTTTTTTGTTCTTTTTAATCTGTATAGAGGCTTATTTAAGTGATTACTTTCCAATTGTGATTTCATCCATCCTATGTCTCCTTACTTCTTTTCTGTTTAGAGGAGATCTTTCAATATTTCTTTTAGAGTGGGTTTAATATTGTTGTGTTCTTTTAGTTTTTGTTTGAGAAATTCTTTATTTCTCTTTCTTTTTGAAATGATAATCTTGCTGGGGAGAGTATTCTAGTTTGCAAATTTTTCCAGTTTTGAATATGTCTTGCCACTCTCTTTTGGCCTGTAGAATTTCTGTAGTGAAATCAACTGATAGTCTTTTGTGGGGGGTTCCATTGTAATTAACTCTCTGTTTTTCTTTTGCTGCCTTTAGAATCCTCTCCTTTAACTTTTGCCATTTTTATTATAATTTGACTTGGTGTAGGTCTATTTGGGTTCAACTTGTTTGGAGCCCTCTGTGCTTCCTGTATATGGATATCTCTTTCTTTCTTTAGATTTGTAAAGTTTTCAGCCATAAATTCTTCAAATATATTTTCAATCCTCTTTTTTTTTCTCTCCTGGAATCCCTATTGTGTGTAGATTAGCCTGCTCTATGTTATCCCATAGATTTCTTATATTGCTTTCATTTTTTTTAAATTTGGTTTTCTGTCTGCTGTCCTAATAGGATGTTTTCCATTTTTCTATCTTCCAAGTCACTTATTTGTCCCTCTGCATTGTTGTCTTCTGTTCAATGCTTATAGCTCAGCTTTTGTCTCTTCAAATGAATGTTCTAATTTTTCTTTGCTCTGTCTTATAATTTCTAGTTCATTTTCAAAATAATTTGCATTACTGTTGATATCTGTTCTTAATTTCTTCAGTATTTTTATTGTCTCTCTTTTTGAATTCAGTGTCTGTTGGACCACAGCAGTCTGTTTCATTGTTTGTTCCTTCAGGGGAATTCTCCTATTCTTTCCACTGGAAATGGCTCCTGTGCTTCTTCATTTTGCTTATATTTTCCTTATTCTGTGAGTCTATGGAAAACAATTATCTATTATAGTCTTGGAGGGCTATTTATATGCAGGAGTGTCTCTGGGTAGCTTATGTGAGCTTACTATTTGTTTTTTGGGTTTTTTTGGGGGGGTATTTTTGGCATAAGGACTGCTTTTGGTTGGATGCTTCCTGTCTCTTTCCTCAGTGTGTGCAGGTGAATGACCCATGATAGGGGTGTGCAGGTGAATGACGCATGATAGGAGTGTGCAGGTGAATGACCCATGATGGGGGGGGTGCAGGTGAATGACCCTTGATGGGGGTGTGCAGGTGAATGACCCATGCATGCTTCCATGGAGGTAGGGGCAATGGGCAGCACCTGTAGAAAATGCCTGGTTGCCAGTTCCTTGGCAGTGGTGAGGGCCCACAGGAATGTGGAGGCAGCAGGCCCTGGTTGTAGAGCCCTGGGCAGTGGAGGTGACCTTATGGGAGGTGGGACGGCACCCAGAGCCTTTGGCAGCAGCAACAGCAGTTCATGTGCATTTCCAGGGGGGGTGAGGGCAACAGATAGCACCTGGTTACAGGGCCCTCCGCAGCAGTGACCCTTGAGGTGACAGGCCACAAGCAATGCCTGTTCACAGGACCCTTATTGATGGTGGGCTGGACGTACCTCAGGAGTCCAAGACGGCTGCTTGTACCCCCACCCATAACCCTCGCAAGAGGTGCCCTGCTGCCTGAGAAAGCAGGTCCTACAGCCATCCCCCCCACATGCAGAGAAAGCAGGTCCTACAGCCATCCCCCCCTACTCCTCCTCTTGCCCTCCCCAACACTGGTACCTTGCTACCCCTGTGGGCCCAGGCCTCCTTTCGTGCTCCCTCAGGCTGTTTCCACACAGCCAACCCTAGTCCTTTCTCCAGAACTGAATTTTGCAGCCCAAGTCTCTCAGGCTGTGGAGTCCTGGGCGGTGGTGTTGATGGTCTGTGTGGCTCTCTCTCTGCTTTGCCCTCCTCTGACTGGCTGCTGTGCTTTTTTTCTGAGAAGCTTTGAGGCTTCTTCTCTGCCCTGGCTGATCTCCTCATCAGTTAGGTGGTCCCCCAGGGTGCTGATTCCTTTCCTTTTCACAGCTCCCTCTCAGGAGAGCTGGTCCTGTCATAATTCTTTTTTTTTTTTTTTCTTTATTCTCTCTCTTTTTTTTTCTCTTTTTTTCTTTTCATTCTACTCAGTTATGTGGAGGGGTTCTTGCCTCTTTTGAAGGTCTGAGTTCTTCTGCCAGCGTTCAGTAGATGTTCTGTGTGAATCATTCTACGTGTTGATGGTTCTTTTTTTCTTCTTGATGTATTTGTTGAAGATGGTGAGCACCACGTCTTATTCCTCTGCCATCTTAATCATACTTCCTGAATAATATTTCATCAAATGTACAAACCATGTTTCATTTATCCATCAGTCCTTTGATGGACATGGGTCATTTCTACCGTTTGGCTATTGTGAATAATGCTGCTCTGAGAATTTGGTGTACAAATATCTATTTGAGTCCCTGATTTCAAAACACCCAGAGGTGGAATTTATTGAATCCTTTAATTTTTTGAGGAACCACTATACTGTTTTCCACAGTGTTTGCTGTGCTATTTTACATTCCCACCAACAATGCACAGGGGTTCCAGTTTCTCTGTATCCTTAACAATGGTTGTTATTTTCAGGCGGGGGTTGGGGGGTGGGTTGTTTGTTTTTATTTTTGTTCCCTTTTTATCAAAGCTATCCTAGTGAGTGTGAAGTGGTATCTCATTGTGGTTTTGATTTGCATTTCTCTAATGATTAGTGATACTGGGCATCTTTTCATATGTTTACTGGCAGTATATCTTTAGAGAAATGTCTATTTGAGTCCTTTGCCCATTGTTAAATTGGGTTGTTGTTGTTGCTGAGTTAAATAGTTTTATGTGTAATATACATGAACATGAGCATACGTGGTGACGGTGGTGGTACGTGTCTTGGTCAGGAATGTGCTTTCAGAGAGACAGCAAAGTATAGTAGAAAGGTGACTTTGAATCTAAATACCAGCTCTACAATTTATTAGTTACAGGAATCTGTACCTCAAACTTCTGATCCATAAAATGGCCATTATAACATCTTCTAGGAGGTGTTGATGAATAAGCTAGATCATCCCCTAGCAAGGTCCCTCAGTAAATCTGTTTCCTTCTTTCACCTGATTGTTGAATTGTCACTGATGCTGTGATTATTTTTGCTTCCCTTCTCTGGAGCACATAGCAAAATTGGATATAAACTTTTTGCTTGCAGATTATTTGAACTGGATTATTATTAGTTTGAATAAAATCTTCAGTTGTCACACTTAAATACTATTAGAGAAAAGCACTGGAATAAATAAGGCTGTAATTTGGGCACTTCTTTCTTAGAAAATTGCTATTTTTTTCCTTATAGTGTTACTCTTAGAAAACAAATTTCAGTAAATGGTAATTATTTTTGAGTCTTTTTTTGAAAGATATTTTTACTTCTTTAGGACATTTTCTGTCGTTCTTGTTTTGGATCTTTCAAAACCTAATGACCTTTGGCCCACCATGGAGAATCTGTTGCAAGCCACAAAACGTCATGTAGATAAAGTGATAATGAAGCTGGGGAAGAAAAATTCTAAAGCAGCTTCTGAAATGAGACAGAAGATATGGAGTAATATGCAGAAGGACCATCCAGTGAGTGGCTGTTGGGGTTATTCCTGGATTTCTTAGCTCCATACATAGTTAAAGTTAACATCACAAACACATTCTTTAGATTTGTATGCATGAGTTGAAATTCATTTGATGTAGATGAACCTGTTCACTGGAAAATTATAGCAATTTAATAAAACCTCAGGAGCAAAACAAGGAAAAAGATTTTGTATGTCTTCTTATTAGACATCTTCTGTGATTGTTATGGCACATTACACCAATCAAAAGGAACAGAGTTTTAAAGTAGTAGTTTGATACTGATTTTATAATCTCTGTAAAATGAAGCTAAAAAGCCAGATTGTACAAATGTTACCTGGCAAAGACTAGATGAAGCTACAATTTTAAGCAAGGAGCAGGGTTTTAACAGCCTTCACCTTCACTCTATACTTTAGATTCATTCAGTGGCTGTCACATAATCAATATCTTTTTATCATCTGATAATTAATAAAATTATAAAGTTGCAATGTGATAACACACACCCTTTATATACAGCCATGAATTTTGTCTTTGAGAAAACTAAGAGCAGTATTTTATAGTAGCCAGAGTGTATATGAATGTATTTTACAAAGGTAATATCAGAACATAACTGAAAGTTTACAGATCCCACGTATGCAGTATAAATGTTACTGTAACAGACAGTTAATACAAAATAATAAAAAACAAAAACAGGAAGATGACATTTTCTTATGTTACATAAGAAAATTAAAGGGCAGAACATGAAAATGTGATTATATATCACAGTAACTTAGGAACTTATTTCTAGTTTTATGCTTGAGAAATGTAGCTTAGTAAGTGGAAGTTAAACATTGGAAGAACCTCTATGTCAAGCAAACAGTGTCAACATTATGAGAAGATTTAAAATGAGATAAGTAGAATTTGCTGAATACATAGTAATAAATAATTATAACCAATGAAATATATTTGTTATCAGGATCGTGAATTAATTGATCCATTCCCAATTCCTCTGGTCATAATTGGAAGTAAATACGATATTTTCCAGGTAAGCTCTTCCCCTTCTAGTTGAGTTTGTGTACGTGCATGCCTGGGCTTTATAGGAGAGGAACAAATGCAATAACGAAATGACAAAATTGACTTGGGGAGGGAGAGGTCAGGGGTCACACATCTTAAAGATTTTGGAAAAGAGGATATAGTTGGGAAAGAGTAAATACTGTGAAATGGGGATAAGGTAGAAGATTTAGAAACCAAATCCAATCCAGTTACCAAGGGACAGGACTTAACGTCCCAACTTTTAAATTGAAGAAAGTAGAAAATTGGTTTCTTCTTATCTTGACTTGTCAGAGAATCCTCAGGGTATTCCATGTTATAAAATGTGTGCTAATATCTAAATTCTA
Source organism: Sus scrofa (assembly GCF_054392235.1). NCBI lineage: Eukaryota > Metazoa > Chordata > Mammalia > Artiodactyla > Suidae > Sus > Sus scrofa. The sequence continues at coordinate 108,864,315 of NC_139385.1, read as the reverse complement.
TTGAGCTAAGTGTTTAAACAAGGAAAGATCTGAAAGCTGTAGCTCTAGAAGGCTGCAGCTCTGTTCAGCTTTCTGCAAATAGCAAGGTAATAGAATCCTACCCTTCAAGGTACATTCCAAAAAAGTAAATAAATAAGAAAGAATCTATTTCTGTACTTAACAATTTCTGCTTTCTTGCTACAGATATTTAGTTCCCTCAACTTGTTTTTTCTTTGTAATAACATATTTCTTCAGGACTTTGACTCTGAGAAGAGAAAGGTAATATGCAAGACACTTCGTTTTGTTGCACATTATTACGGAGCATCGTTAATGGTTTGTACACTTCCTATCCTTTGGGTTTGCATGGACAGTAGCAATTTTTTTTTTTTTTTTTGTCTTTTTGCCATTTCTTGGGCCACTCCCGTGGCACATGGAGATTCCCAGGCTAGGGGTTGAATGGGAACTGTAGCCCCTGGCCTAGGCCAGAGCCACAGCAATGCTGGATCCGAGCTGCGTCTGTGACCTATACCATGGTTCATGGCAACGCCGGATCCTTAACCCACTGAGCAAGGCCAGGGATTGAAACCACAACCTCATGGTTCCTAGTTGGATTCGTTAACCACTGAGCCTCGATGGGAACTCCACAGTAACAGATTTGATAGGTGCACAGTTACAAATGCTAATGCTTTTACGAATGCATGTCATCCCCTTCTTTCCTTTCCCATTGCCCCCAAACTCTCTTATTACAGAGTGTTTATCATGCATTTATAGAACACCCTCTGCTAGGTGTTGCCTAGGTGTTCAAGCAAAAATTCTAAATTTCTGATAGCCATAAATACCAATCATCCTTAGAAAGAGATAAATTGGTTATGTATTTATCCATTTTTACAGTTTCCCCCTAAGAGAATCTGTTTTCTTTTGAAAGAGGAAAAAAACCTTTAACAACATGTTGGGTTTTTTTTCTTTCTTTCTGTCTTTCTTTGGCTGCGCCACGGCATATGGAGTTCCCAGACCAGGGATCAGATCTGAGCCACAGTTGAGACCTGCACCACAGCTGTGGCAACTCCAGATCCCAAACCTATGCTGCCTAGCCGGGGATCGAACATGCGTCCCAGTGCTCCAGCTATGCCCCTGATCCTGTTGCATCACAGTGGAAACTCCAACAGTGTGTTCTTTTTTAAACTTAAAAAAGGGCTGCTTGTTGTAGAGGTTAAAAATAGGAACTTCGGAGTCATGCTGCCTAGGTTCGTATCTCAGGGCAACAGTGTACTAGATAATGTGGTCTCAGACAAATCGCAGAATCTCACTGAAGCTTCCGTCTCCTCCAGGGTAAAATGGACAAAAATAGTACCTTGTTGTGAGGATTCATAGATGGGAGTACCTGTGAAATCCTTAGCTCAGAGCCCGACACAAAGTATTGCTCAGTAAAGGCTGGGTCATATCACTGCTATTATCATTATCTTCTCCAGCAGGACCAGATATTGCTGAATATTCTTTAATGTAATAAAATATAAAAACAGTTTTATTTTAAAAAAAGATTTTTTTCCCCATTTGATTGGCCTCTTTTCCCCTCTAAATCAAAGTGTTCAGAGGAACCTGGAGACAACATAGCCTAGCCCCCAGCCTTCATGGCTAGTATATTCTGACTAAAAGTAATACATAGGATTTGTATTTAAAATTTTTATGTTTCTCAAAATATTCCAAATACATTTTATCATGTATTTTTCTTTAAAAAAAAAAAGCAATCCTCTCTTATGTTTGTGTGGTATCTGCTTACATATTAACAAAGCACTCTGGAAATATTCTTTCCTGTTTTGAAAAGATACAGGAAATTTAAAGTAAATTACTCATTCAGGGCACAGAAGTAAAGACCATGGATCTTGTAGTTTCTCATTTTTGTCACTAGATGAGGCCCTACATTTACTTCGGGTTAATTAGCCGGGGGAAACTCCTGCCTTTCATTAGGAACAGATCCTACTTGATGATCAGCCAAGGCCCAGGCAGCTTTTATAGGGACAGATTTCAGTGAAGTCAGGTCAGTGCAGGCCACAGCAGGCTGTGTTAACCATAGCTCAAAAGACTCAGGAACTGGGGAAATGATTTGAGAATTCTTCCTCTCAGCTTTCAGTGAGCCAGAGGGATCAGTGCTTGGGGTTAGAGGAGTACTTCTGGACCACCAAGGGAATCAGAAAAGCCTTTCCAGCTTCCCAGGCCAGAAGAGAGCAGCCAAAGTTACCAAAGCCCCATCTTTCACGTCCACTCTTACCCTACAGCCCATTCAAGGGAGCGAGTTGGGTACTGCATTACAAGATTCAGTGACACTCAGGAGTTCCCGTTGTGGCTCAGTGGTTAATAAATCCAACTAGGAACCATGAGGTTGCGGGTTCGATCCCTGGCCTCGCTCAGTGGGTTAAGGATCTGGCGTTGCTGTGAGCTGTGATGTAGGTCGCAGATGTGGCTCAGATCTGGCATTGCTGTGGCTCTGGTGTAGGCTGGCAGCTGCAGCTCCGATTCGACCCCTAGCCTGGGAACCTTCATGTGCCATGGGAAGCAGCCCTAGAAATGGCAAAAAGTCCAAAAAAAAAAAAAAAAAAGATTCAGTGACACTCAGCAGGGTTTTTTTTAAAACATAGTTTACCTTCAATAGTATGGGCAATCTAATCAAGTTAATAAAAGCAAAAAGAGATAAATATTGATAAGTTGGACCAGATTAAATGGAGAACCACCAGGATGGTAGGGGACATAAAATTATGATCTAAGAGGAACAGTATACAATTAGATTGTACCATCTAGAATGTGGTAACACTAAATACTTGAACTGTTCCATGGAAAAGGGATTAAATGTATTCTTTGCTCTTTTAGAGTCAAGAACAAGGAATCAAGAGAGTTTGGTTCAAATTAAGAAAGAAACTTCAAAACTAACATTTTCTGAAAATGGTATAAGTTGGAGTTCCTGTTGTGGCTCAGAAGGCTAAGGACCTGACATTGTCTCTGTGAGGCTGCGGGTTCGATCCCTAGCCTCGCTTGGTTGATTAAAAATACAGCATTGCCATGAGCTGCAGCATAGGATTCAGATGCAGCTCAGATCCAGTGTTGCTGTGGCTGTGGTGAAGGCCTCAGCTGCAGCTCGGATTATACCCCTAGCCCAGGAACTTCCATATGCCACAAATAAAAAGGAGAAAAAAAAAATGGAATAAGTTGTTTCTAAAAATAACTTCCAGGAGGCACTGAGTTCACAAGTAGAAGCTCTATAGCTATTTGTGGAGGATATTTTCAAGGCAACTGATGCAACAGATAGGGAAGGGGAGTTGAGTTAAAAGCTTCTTGGGAGTTCCCATCATGGCGCAGCAGAAACGAATCCCACTAGCATCCATGAGGATATGGGTTCGATCCCTGGCCTCACTCAGAGGATCAGCAGTCTGACATTGCTGTGAGCTGTGGTATGGTTCGCATATGCAGCTCAGATCCTGCATTGCTGTGGCTGTGGCCAGAAGCTGTAGTTCTGATTCGACTCCTGGCCTGGGAATTTCCATATGCTGCAAGGGTGGCCCTATAGTCCCATGAAATAACATTTGTGGTGAGGTTTTCTTCACCATATAGGGAACATAATAGATAATATAAAAAGAAGAGAAAGAAGTGTTTTTAAAATTCGATTGAAGTTTTCATATTAAAAAATTGTCTCAATAGAAGCGTAAAATTGCTTTAATTTTAAAAAATATAAATGTATCAAATCATAGATTCACACAAGTGTTCTCCTTGGAATACTTTCCCTGGGAGCCTGTTCTTAATCCATAATGAATCTTATCCTGAAAGCTGGTCTCTCTTTGCCTTATAATTACATTTCATTTTGGTTCAAGATTGTTTTTCCGGCTTTGGTACCTCTGAGTCACTCTGATTTGGCTGGGTGACATTTGATATTTCCAAAAAATCCAAATTAGTCTTCAAAGATTTGTAGAGTAACCATATATCCTAACTTTCACCTGATTTTTCTCAGCTTAATTATTAATAGTACCCACCCCTGCCCTGTCTCATTCTCTAAGATGTTCCAGTTATGATCACCCTAGTTACAGACCACCCCTGAGAATATTCAGTAGCTAATTTTTCAGGCTCCAAAAGCAATGCAGAAGAGAAGTTAAAAAAAATCATTTTAGTGAGTGTGAGTATTGTTGGATGGGCCTTCAACTCCCACATTAACTGCTTTGAAGACAGTAATATGCCCTGGGAGGGGAAAGTTATTTATGATGCCCACTTCCTGTTTTGTAACCAACCAGTTTGCACCCTGGCAATGAGGATAATCCATTCGATATCATGCATTCCTGTAGTTTGAAGAGTGGATTAAAACAACTGCTTTTGAGCTTGCTTTCTTTTCCTTTGCTTACTCAAACACAAGTATTTGTTAGGCAAATAAATAGTAATTCTCCCTGTAATATGTACTCACTCAAAACCATATTTATTTTACCTGCTATTTGAAAAGCAGAGCATGTAATTGATTCCCCTGATTTTTTTTATCTTTTTAGTTTACCAGTAAATCAGAAGCTCTATTACTAAAAATACGTGGAGTTATTAACCAGTTGGCATTTGGCATTGACAAAAGGTAGTTAAAATATTTTTTCATTTTATCATTTTTGGTATTATCTCATTCAGTTATCGTCTTTACCAGTCTTTTGTTTCTTGACCCCAGAAGTGCCTCGGATAACTGTTCTTTAAAGAGATAATTTCATATTATCTCCTGCTGCTTATTTTGTTTAACTATATCTCGGGTTTTACAAGTAAAATGTTATAAAAATACTTGAGACTAGAATAAAATAGTGATGTTATACTTGTTTCCCTGATTTCTTCTTTTCCCTCATTTTAGTAGCTTTCCCTCTTTTATGACTTGTTTATATTGATTAGAAATTGAATCGATAATTTTAGTATGTATTTTTCTTAACCTTCCTACTTTTCTTGCCTTTAAGATAATTTGGGTCTGTCACTTCTTTGTCCTATAAAACCTTTATTAATGCTGTGTTTTAATTTTGGGGAAACAGCTGTGCTCACCACTATACATCCAAGGCACAATATTTTAATTTTTTAAATCACTTGCCTTAACTTTCACTCTTTCATTTTGGGTGATGCTCTCACCAGTGGCTAGATATAAAACTCTGCTCTTGTATTTACAGTAGGCAGGCTATTCGATTGATAAACTAAATTAGATTCTTTTTTCTTCTTATCCGTGTAGTAAATCAATATGTGTGGATCAGAATAAACCACTGTTTATCACAGCAGGATTGGATTCTTTAAGTCAAATAGGTTGGTAAACTTATTAAGATTGTTCAATCTTTTTTTAATTGCTTATTGATTTTATCCTACTCCCTGTTCACTTCATCTCCAACTTTACCACTGTTTCTGGTTTCATTATCATTGCTGTTATTTCTTACATATTTATTCGTATACACAGAATTGATGCATAATGCATTACATTGAAATATTTGCAAAAGAAGGGATGTTGCCTCATGAAAGGCTGATTTCTCTGATCTCTAGTCCACTAAAAAATTCGCGTGTATTTTCTTTTCCTCACTGATTTCCAGGTACTTTTAAACTTAAGCTCCTTGAGTTTAGAAGGAAACCAGAAACAGAGTGGTCAGGAAATTAAAAGCTATACATTATGGCAGTGATGAAACACCTGAGAGATGCAAGTGATGGAATAAATCAAAAAGACCACAGTTGTACTTTATAATTAGATACGCCTTAATTTCTCATTATGAAAACAACTTGCCTCATCTAATGGGATGTATTTCCTAAACTTTAGATGCCACAGGCAAAAGGTATTTTAAGAGTTTAAATAGTCAAGCTCCTTGTCTTCTCAAGAACTGTTTTCATTGTGGAGATTTTTAGACCTAGCAGCTCTTTATTCTCAAGTTGCATAATTTGGTTTTAAAATTGTAATGGACAATAGCTTTCTTTTTTATCTCTCATCCCTCATTACTCTTTCAAGCTAAAGTTGACTTGACTTCAAATGTAGAGATCTTTCTGCTTTTTAGGGCCACACCCATGGCATATGGAAGTTCCCAGTTAGGGGTCAAATCAGAGATACAGCTGCAGGCCTACACCACAGCTGCAGCAATGCAGGATCCAAGCCACATCTACAGCTCACAGCAAAGCCGGGTCACTGACCCACTGAGCAAGGCCAGGGATAAAACCCGCATCCTCATGGATACTAGTCAGACTCATTTCTGCTGTACCACAATGGGAACTCCCAAATGTAGAGATCTTTGACAAGAGGTTATAAATTGAATTGGAATGAGAAGGATAGATGTGGTAATGAGTGATCATAGACTGATTTTTATATTTATTATTAGTATCAGCTTAATTTTATTAGCAGTGAGAATCACTATGTACTGATAGATAACACTGATAGAAATCTTTTGCCGAGTTCCCCTCATGGCTCAGTGGGTAATGAATCTGACTAGGACCCATGAGGTTGTGGGTTCCATCCCTGGCCTCATTCAGTGGGTTAAGGATGAGGTGTTGCTGTGAGCTGTGGTGTATGTTACAGAGGCAGCTCAGATCCCGCGTTGCTGTGGCTGTGGTGTAGCCCGGCAGCTACAGCTCTGATTGGACCCCTTGCCTGGGAACCTCCATATGCTGCAGGGTGTGGCCTTAGAAAAGACAAAAAAAAAAAAATCTGAGAGAAAATATTTTAAAACTATGTATTTGAAAATAGGTAAAAACTACATAAATGACTAGTATCTAGACTACATAAAGGAATTAATAGTAAAAAAAAAAAATCCAACTAGAAGATATGCAAAAGACATGAGTAGACATTTCACTTAAGAGGATATTCAAATAGCAATAACATGAAATGATGCTTAGTATCATTAATTGTTAAGGTGTTGCAAATTGAAACTGCAGTGAAAGACCACCACATACTTACCAGACCGGCTAAAATAAAATAGAATGACAACACCAAATGCTGGTGAGGGGATGCAGAGAAACAGGATCACTCAGACATTGCTGCTGGGAATGTAAAATGGCACAGCCACTCTTGAAAACAGTTTGACAGTTTTTTATAAAACTAAACTTGCAGCTACTTTATGACCTAGAAATTTCACAATTGGACATTTATCTGAAAGAAAATGAAAACTTTATGTTCACAGAAAAATCTGTACACAAGTATTCATGGCACCTTTATTTGTAACAGACCCAAAGTGGAAAAATCCAGATGTCATTCAACAGGTAAATGGATAAACAAACTGGTGTATACATAGCATGGAATAATACTCTGCCGTAAAAAGGAACAACTATCGACACGAACAGCAACTTAGGTGAACTTTCAGGAAAGTTTACTGAATGAAAAAAGCCAATCAGGAAAGGTTACATATAACATAATTCAAGCCTACAAAGGTGATAAAAATAATAGGGAACTTAATACACACACAGGTGAAGACAAGGAAAAAACTTGGGAAATCTGAATAAGATTGGTGGATTATGTCAAAGTCTTTCCCACCAAAGTGATAAGGACGCCCCAGGAGATCAACAGTAACACAGTGTGAGTGAACAGTGTAGGTGCTGGAATAGAAAGCATGAGAAATCTCAGATTATGGATTGAAAATTGCCAAGAAGTAGCAGCATATTTTCAAATTTTTCATGTTAATCTTTAAATTAAATTATGCAAGCAATACATAAAGACATCTGCCTTATAAAATCTTGAAAGAGTACATATAAGGATCAAGTTTTGTATGTATCTTTCCAGACTATTGTCTATATATGTGAATGTGGTATAGAAAAAAACTATTTTAATGTAATTGTATCATTCTATATCTATCATTTTGAAATTATCCTTTTTTTTTACTCAATACAGCTTGGTGATTTTTCCATATTAATTCCACATGTAGGTCTATTTTGTACTTTAACTGCTGGAGAGCATGACACAGTGTGGCTGTGCATAGTAATTTAGTTCACAAAACCTCTATTGATGGACATTTTCAGGTGGCCAGTTTTTTACTAATACAAATGATGCTCCTGTGTGAAATCCTTAGTACATGTATGCAGGTGTTTCTAGCAGGAACACCCCAAACCAGAATTGCTGGTTAAGAGGTATGATCTTTTTTAGTATTTTCATAGTATTTAGTAGTGTCAAATTATTCTCTGAATTAGCCATCCCAATTTGTACTCTAACCAGCAGCATGTAAGAATATCTGTTTTCTTACAAATTCATGAAAACATGGGAATATCAAACTTTATATTTTTGCTGGTCTATAGTTTAAGTGTGGAGAAGGAGAACTATAATTTATCATTGCTCTGTCTCCTCTTCCTCTGGTACTCAAATCTGCCCCAGTGGCCTTGCTACACTGGGTTGGGGTAAATTTTAATAGTGACTGTATTAGGGAGAAGAGAAATGAGTGATCTAAGATTTATGCTTGCATAAGTGTCATCAGCTTTATTGATAGAGTTTGTAAGATTTCAGTCAATGCAGTCATTTAGAGTAAAACTTGCAATTTTAGGATTGCCTCCTGTTCCTGATAATGACATTGGAAAGATTCAAGCCCATTCACCAATGGACTTGTGGAAAAAAGTATATGAAAAGCTCTTTCCACCAAAGGTATATATTTCTAATTTTTTCAAAACAAGAATTTTCAGCACTACTCAACAGTTCTTGGGAAATGTTCCAGTGGGCCTATTATGGTACCTTTGTTTCCTACTCACATGCCCCAACATCAACTAAACATTTGCCAAAAATCTGTTGTAGATGAGGCACTGTGGGGTTTCAAAGATGGGTAAGACACAGTTCTTTCTCCCCTTCCAAACAGAGTTCTCTGGCTCTTAGAGAAGAAAGAGACAACATTTGAAAGGAGAGGGAGGAGAAAGGACAGGGGGGAATCCGAAATGGCCCTCAGAGGTGCCAATAAAAGCTCAAAAGATAGCCTTCACCTTCACCGTCTGGGTGGGGAATGGGGAACTTGGCCTGGGAGGTAGATGATAGTCACTGAAGGTCTTGACTTATGGGCATGCAATGATCTGAAGAATTGTGATTTCAGAGTATCAGCACACAAAAAGATGTCAAGGACCCTGCAAGAGACCCTCAGTACGCTGAATGTGAGGTTGATGAAATGAGAATCCAGAAGGATCAGGTATTATCCTAAACGCTTTTAAAATTTCATCTTGTTTTATCACAGAAATATCCATATTAGAATTCCATAAATTTTTCTCAGTTGATTTCCTTAAATTTCTTTATTTTTAAAATTAGTTAAACAGTACACCTTCACTATATTAAAAAGAAACTAAAATTCCGATATGCATGTAGAAGGAGCTAAGAATCACCTGTCCAACTACCACCCAGAGATGTTCACATATCCTTTTTGGATTTTCCAGTTTCCTTTGTGTTTAAGATAGGTAGTGATTCTTCCCTCACTGCTGTGGAGACACTTCCATGATATCCTTTTGTTTGTGGGACTAGTTAAAAGGTTTTGTTTTTTATTAGGACATTTAGATGTGTCTGTACTTGTATCAGAAAAATTAAGGATGACCCAGTCTAAAAGCACAAAAACACAGATGACAAAACGCAATTTCCAGGCTCTCCCAGGAAAGTGATTGCAAGTGGAGACTGCCTTCCCATTTGTGATACACAAGTCTGATGTAAGAATGAAAAGATTGGTAAATTCATCAGGAGCCAGTGTTTAGATTTTTCCCAGATCTCCGCTTAGTTTGATAAAGTGAGACCTGGTGCAGAACGTGACCTTATAGAATTATGCACAGTACATTGAATACTTTGACCTCAGGTGGGATTTGTAGAGCTGAGTAGCTTGGGCAGCCACATGGTTACAAGGGAACCGCACACAACCACTCATTGCGAGCAGTCACCAGGGCCTTTTTCTCAGCACTATTGTTTCACCTTCACGGGCCCTCGAATAAGTAAGTAAAACATTTTATTTAAACACAGTCCAGAGGGCTTTTGAAAAATATGCATATTTAGAGGGTTTTGTAACTGTAGCGCAGGGAGAGGCATGTTGTTGGAAGAGTAAAATGACCTCTTGTAACCCTTATGTCGGGTTAGTTGGTAGTTATCTCTGAATTAATAGAGATTAGTTGGAAGTTATCTCTGAATTAATGTTTACCTAGGAGCCAGTGACTAACTGCCATTGTTGATAAGAGGATCTGTTTAAATTATACAGTGATACCTTTTGTTATTTGTATATATATACACATATGTGGGTATTATTAAAGGGTTAGAGTATTTCTGAGCATCATGAGTTTTCATGTTCCAGCCCATCTTCCCTAACTGACCTAAAACCATACAACTGTTGAGTGGAACTGGAAAGCAGCCCCACAATACCAATATCATTCGTTACTTCACCTTGGACCTCACCACTTCTTCACGAATTCCCATACCCTCTTGCCTGAGAGATTTTTTTAAACTCATCTGAAGAGTTATAATATCCAAATTTTGCCTCTAAACCAGTTTCATTCATGTTATTTTAGTAAATGAATGGCATTGATTTCAGTTTGCATGTGCAGTACCTTAAATTAATTTTATACTTCTGTTTTAAAGTCACCCTAAAGATTACTACTTGATGCTGAATTATTGAATTGATATCCACATTCAAACCTTGACATTCTAATATCCAAAATTTTAAACTTGTATATTGTTCATGTTCTTCCAAAGTAGTTGCAGGGCCTTATGTTGTTTCCAGTTGTCTGCTGACATATACAGAAACTGACTTAGGTATGAGAGAATTGTCAATAGATTAATGTTGAAAGATCCCTATGAATTTCCCTCTTAACATTTAAGAATACATTTTCATTTATATGGGCGAGATAGTGCCAGTTTTATGAACACATTGAATTTGTGTGTTAATAAAAGCATTTATCTGCATTAGGTGAAAAACTAATCTGTAGCTTTGAACATTTTTCAGTGAAAACAGCATTATAATCTTTAGATTTGATTTGCCTGTTAGAACAGTAACAGCCATCTGAAAGAAATGTCTTACTCAGTAATTACACAAAAGTATGCTCTTATTTAAAAACAACCTCAAAATGCTTGAAAAAGTGTATACTGTATGCTCTGTGTCTTCATACCTTTAACCCAAATAGTTATCCTCACTCTTGAACTTCTTAGGAGGAAAGATGACATTCTGTTTCATTAAAATATAATCCAGTTGCATATGAGTGGAAGGCTAGTCCTGAGCCTGTCTGAAACTAGATGTGATCCCTCCTCTTGACTCCTTCTCCGTCCCCAGACCTCACTCCTAGTGGCTTAAATAATCAGCAATCAAACAAAATATGGCATGGCCGGCGTGACCAGATCCATTCTCTCAGTTTGCTGTATGCGGAAGGGAGAGACTACTAGCACAGACCCTCAAAGCACTGTCCTCTCTATTATCATTGCTAAAAAGAATTCAGCACTTCCAATTAAAGACAGAGTTTGTGATAACTGATTACTGTTTATTCTTTATGAGCTAATAACCTTTGAAACCATAAGCTAAGATAACGGGTGAAGTGGGTTAAGTTCATTAGAAAAAATAAACCAAGCTATAAAGACTACTTTGGAGTTAATACTATAAAAATTCTTCGAGGAGTGCCCGTTGTGGCTCTGCAAGGTAAGAACCTAATGTAGTCCCTGAAGGTGCAGGTTCCATCCCTGGCCTTGCTTAGTGGGTTAAGGATCCAGTGTTGCTACAAGCTGCAGTGTAAGTCGCAGATGCAGCTCAGACCTGGCTTTGCTGTGGCTGTGGCATAGGCTGGCAGCTGCAGCCCTAGCCCAGGAACTTCCATATGCCACAGGTGTGGCCATTTAAAAAAAAAGAAAAAAGAAAAAAAATATTCTAAAGTCTTTATACAGTTTTGAAACTTTCAACATTTAAATTTTATTTTTTAACCAACATTTAAGTTTTAATAACTTAAGGGTATAGGTATGAAACAGACCATCTGTAATTTTCCTGAAAATGAGAATGGAATTTTCCTTTCCTAGCAGCCGTGAACTTGTTACATCAGCCAAAGGGCAGTGACTGCCTTATCTTGCAGAGTAACCACTTTTTGCTTATCTGAAATAATAATATACTTTGTACAGTTAGACCTTGAACCCATGTACGAGGCCAGGAAGCTGTCCCCTTAGATCGTCCTTTCTGCATGTCAGTTGTCTCGTGCAACATTTCCACCCCCACTAAAATGTACCTTGATTTTATGAATTGTAAAAGTAACCTAAGCTCATTGTGGCGGGGGGAAGCTACAGAAGTATAGAAACTAGAAAATGAAAGTGTCATGCCCTCTCCTTTTTCATGTGGCACATACTACCTACCACTATTATTTTTGCTGGCTGCCTACAAAGTCGGGGGTGAGTAAGCCCCCATGTATTTAATCAGGCCTTACTGGGAGATAGTTATCCAAGTTGTCTCCAATTGCATGGAATACACAATGTACACAGTGTAGTGAATATCCTTCTATTTCTTTTTTCTGTTTTGTTTTTTTGGTTTTTTAGGTCCTCACCCTTGGCATATGGAAGTTCTCAGGCTAGGAGTCGAATCAGAGCTGTAGCTGTAGCTGCCAGCTCACACCACAGCCCTAGAAATCCAGGATCCGAGCCGCATCTGCGGCCGATAACACAGCTCACAGCTATGCTGATCCTTAACCCACTGAGCAAGGCCAGGGATTGAACCGACGTTCAATGTATGCTAAGCGGATTTGTTACTGCTGAGCTATGACGGAAACTCCAATACCCATCCTTCTATTTCTGTCCTGCTCTTCTCTCTTATTCTATGTTATAAATTTCTAAAGCGCAATAGGATGTGTACATATTAGGCATTAATTGGCAAACTTCAGCCATGACTTGACGAGAGTTGAACAAATGGTTAAAAATAAGATCACTTTATATACTTAAAGTATGACAAATGCTTTATTTTGTTAGTCGAAAGACAGTTTGTATATACCATATAGTGTATAATTTTGTCTGCAACTTTAATCTCTGTAAGTGCTGCTTAGAAACTCTGAAGAATACGTTTCTACAAAATAAATCCCAAGTATAATCATTTATAAAACAGTTGTCAAGAAATTTTGAGAAGGATAACACCATAATACCCCCAAAATACCCCCAAATGCTAAGGCAGTTTTAGGTGCCTAGTTTAAATTTTAAAGTTTATTTTTTAAGTAATATATGTTTTTGTTTTAGGAACTAGAACAGTACAAAAGAAGTTCTTCCAAGTCTTGGAAGCAAATTGAGCTTGATTCCTGAACCTACTTCAACTACAGTGAATTTATTTCTTCTTTCCCAAATATAAGTAAGATCATTTTATTAATTAACTATTATAATAATGAGGAAAGTTTAGACATAAACTTTGTTTAAAGGAAAACAAACATTTGTTTAAAGGAAAAGCGGGAATTTCTTGTTAGTGCAACTCCCTGGATACTTTTAAAGTCTCTTAAAGGAAAAATTATATGATTACTTGTAATATTTTTTTAAATAAAAAGAATCTTGCATTCCCTACCTCTAACATGTTTTAAGCAGTGTATTCTCGGTTCAGCATTTATAAGTTTTTGCTTAAGTTTTCAGGACTATGAAAGCAAGAGCATTTAGTAACAGCTGTGAGTATGAAGTTGAGCATTTATATTAGACACATTGTGTCTGATGGAACAGTGGATGGGGGGGGTCACTTTCACGGGTGTCATTTTACTCTAATGGAGGTGCACAAGAAGCACCTGAAGTACTTATTTAAAACACACATTTCTGAGTCCTCACACTCAGAGATCCTAAACCAGTGGGTCTGGAATGGGGCTCAGGAATCTGCATTTTTAATCAGTACCTCTGGTGATTCTGACTTAATTTGAATATAACTTTTTGAAGAATGGGCAAATATAAGGAGGTATTCTTTCAATAAGCAGGCCCAAACTGCATGAGCTGGTGATAAGCAAGATGATTTCCAAGATGGAATAATCTTTAAGAAGCCCTCTAATGCCTGTAGATTTGTGTACCTACAGTGCAGTTTGAAGTAAGCATAATTGCTGTCATTAAACAGGAAAGTATTTGCTCTGTGCTCTTCCCTTTCCACTATAGACTATGTTGACTTTAATATGCTATGCACCCAGCTACAAATAAGCACACTTACCAACCCCAAGAACACCATGGGGTTGGTAAGTGTGCTTATTTGATGAGTGCTATCCGAGTGGATCGCAATGAAATAAAGACTTCCTAAACTAGTTACAGCGCATGTGGTTCCAATACTCTTGAATTTTCTGCCTGTCTCCAAGGAACAGCAATCGCAGGAGCAGACAAGCACCCTGCCCGGGTGCTGTGCAGAAAGAGCTCCCTTTAAATTAACAGGGAACATTATGATCTCAGAAACATCACTGACTTGGTCAGAAGAAACAGCCTATTCCACAATAGTAATAGGAATTTTTATTATATAATGTGATTTTTCTTAGATATCACTGTCCATTTTTGACTTGAGACACAAACTATCACATGTTGAAAGTCATTGTATTTTTCTAAGATGGTATCACTAACATTTAATAGCTTCAAGTCATGTGCTATGTCAATTTCCCAAATGTTTCAGAGCTAGAATGAAATTCATCTGCATATGAATAGCAGAAAATGTTTCCGCTTATATCGTACACCCATATCTTTAGTACGTTGAAATCAGTGATTTCAAAAGAGGTTCCTGTGGGACTCTTTGAACTACTTTAATAGATTTTCATCTCCAGAATTGTCTATAACTGATGTGACATATATAATCTGTAAGGCATTATGTAACGATTATGCCATAATCATCAGTGTCAAAGACCTTTTATAAAAATTGACAATACTGTTCTGTAATTTACCGATGTCTCTAGATCCTTAAATACTGCTCTAAGAAATAGAATTTTACTGTGGTTTTCTTAATGAACCGATCTTTCCTACTATAATGTGAGACATTTCAAATGCTATAATTTATCATTCTTTATAAGCTAGGTCACAGTAACAAGTTCATGTACTCACTGAGATAGTCTCACTCAAAGTTACCATGGTAACATGGAGACAGTTTCATTTCAGATTTGTACATGAATTGAAGATAAATTAGAAAGATAATCATTTAGTCAAGAACCCACTTTTAATAAATCTATATACATAATTTTTTCATGCCTAAAAATTATTTAATCAACTTACTTTCTCTTTACAGTTCAAGAACATGAATTCCTAACATAGAGCTGTTCTTCATAGTGTAAATGTTGGGTCAGTTGAGCATCTCTTCCATATGGACTTTAAATAACAGCTGCTCTCCAACTTTAAAAATGTCATTTCTCAGTACATACACTTTTTATCTTGTAACGTGGGCTCTTAATTTTGTAGGTAAACTAAGTAGAAAGTGAAAAATAGCAAACTAATCTTTTTGTCTGGTGTGTTCTCAGTTCAGCCCATTCCTGCAGTTTTTCCTTTTAACTCTCAGAAAAATCAGTGGGTGCTCGATGTCAGGGGTCTTCATCCAGCATCTGTCCAACATCCTCTCCCTGTGACCAGGTAACTTATGTGAACACGTGCACATAAATGTGGGTTTTTAAATGATAATGAAGGCATTCTTACCCAAGTCTGTGTGCCGCTTTGCTTCAATCAAACCACAACTCTCTTTTCTGTTACTTATGTCAGTAATCTTTCAGATGTTTTCTTTTTTTTTTAACCAAATCCTTTATCAAATGTAAGCATAATTTAACTGACCTATTTTGCTGTGTCTAGAACAAAGAAAACAAATAGTCGCACTAGTCTCCCATAACTTTATGAATTATTATTATTTACTTCTTTGGAGCAGCTCAGTCGCAACTTCCAAATACCACACGTCCCCTGCAAGTTGGAGTAGCATTCAAGGCCAGCATGGATCCAAGGGGGCACAAATGGAGTCTTAATGGTTAAAAGACTTAAAATGTACTGTTAAGAATCACATGGCATCCTTTTTCTCAGAAAGTCAAAGCAGTCCTGTACATCTAGGAGCTTAAGTTCCATTTTCACAGCAGTGTTCTTTACTATCTGCTGATGAGATGATCCCTTATTTTAAAAACAATTATTCCCAGGATGACAAGAGTTGGGATAAATGAATACAAAATCACAAAGTTTGTTGTGAATCTGGATGTTGCACCTGGACAGGTTCTCTCAATGAACTGAATTCCTTGACTCAAGGCACACATTGGATTAGTTGACACAGAAGCATTTGAGCTGCCTGTGGGGGGGTGGAGGGGGGAAGATCGACAATGTCAGATGTGGTACTTGCAAGGTCATTTAAACAACACATATTTATTACCAAATCCCCACTACATGCTTAGCATTCTGCTAAGTACCCTTCTTCATAAAGATATTGGATTCAGGTTTATTTCCTTTAGGTATATACCCATTACCATAGATCATGCTAAAAATTATGATCACTTAGCACTGAATATCCCAAGGTTACTGTTATCACCTAAAGATGTTTAGAACAACTGCTAAATTCTGCCCTGTTCTTTAGTTGTCTTCAGAGTGGCCTAGGATTTTCAGAGGCCAGGAGTGCCTTGCTGAGCTCCTACTGCCCTCTCAAGGGATCAGGGAACAGACTTTTGCCAAAAATGGTTCGCTCAGCTACATACTACGTACATTTTGGAGAACAAAAAAACCACTGCATCCTGCTTCAGCCTGTTCAGTAGTATAGGAATTAATTCCATCCAGAAAATATTAGAGTTTACCTAAGTATACATTGTTTTCTTATTTTTGTTTTTCTTTTTAAGGCCACACCTGCAGCATACAGAAGTTTCTGGGCTAGGGGTCGAATCAGCTGCAGCTGCCAGCCTATGCCACAGCCACAGCAACTCAGGATCCAAGCCACATCTGAATCTACACTGCGTCTTACAGAAATGCCAGATCCTTAACCCACTGAGCAAGAGGAGGGGTCAAACCCACATCCTCACAGAGAGAACATTGGGTACTCAACCCACTGAGTCACAAAGGGAACTCCCCTCTGTGTACATTGAGTCTGTCATTTTCTAAAAACATCATGGCGGGCTCAAGCTGTTGACCTTTAACAGGTGACTAATTTGACTACTGCTTATTTTAAAAACTAGAGGAAATATTATCATATTTCAAAATATAGCTTTTATTTTAAATACATTTCCCTCAATGTATTTTTCTGAATATGTAAAAATATTTTCTTGAAGTAGTATGTTAAAAATAGATTCCAAAATAGAATACTTACAAGTGAAATTCTGTCCATAGAACTCATTGACCACAAGAATTTCAGAACAATATTTTTGGAATGTAAAATAGCTGAGGATTTTAAAAGGGATGGGCATTTCTTCCATGTTTCTTAAAAAAAAGCAAAAAGAAAGAAAGATGAAATTTAATAGGCTCTGGTTAACCGTCCTACCAAATGAAAAGGGAACCCTTATGTTTCACAATAGGAATATATGCAGCTTTTCATCTCATTATCAATATTCTCACTATAAAAACTTCAAAAAAACTCAGAGGTATAAAGAAATACCACTGCCCAGAAATAACTATTTTTAACATTTTGGTGACATATATAACACATGTGTTTATAACATTTTGCCTAAATGAGATTAAACTCCTCAGCCTCTTTCCTAACCTGATTTTTCAAACATATGTCTCAGACACCACTCCAAGTCAGTAAGCATAGCACTCTATCATTTTTAATCACAGCTTGGTGCTCCATTAAAATAGAAACCTTAATGTAACAATCCCCTGGTGATGGACTGGTATCTAATTTTATTGGTAGGCACCACTGATAATAAACATGAAACATCACATTAGAGGAGAATGTTTGTGATTAAACAGATTTGAGGGTGCTGATGTATGAAGTGAAAACTAAACTATAATACAAGGGGGAAAGGATGGAGAGAAGAAGTAGATATACATTGTGAAAATGAAGTATGTCACCTCTTCAGCCTGTTTCAGGAAAAACCTCACTCTGACCCTATAGCCTTCTTTGTCCACCATGTAGTTTCTATCAATCAACAAATATGCATTAAATCTATTTGCAAAGCACTAGTTCTAGGTGCTTAAAGAATTAAAAAGAAGTTTCCTATCTCTAAATAACTCATAATGCAGTTGGGGAACATAGATTATGTATCCCTAAGACTATAAATATACATAGTGGGGCAGGGTCAAGATGGCAGAGGAGTAAGACAAGGCACTCACCTTCTCCCACAAACACATTAAAAAAAAATTCTACTTGTAGAACAATTCACGCAGAACATCTACTAATGCTGCTGGCAGAAGACCTTAAACCTCCGAAAAGGGCAAGAAACACTCCACATAACTGGGTAGAACAAAAGGGAAAAAAAGGAGAGAAGAGAATCAGGATGGGACTAGCAATCCCAAGAAGGAGCTGTGAACGAAGAAAGGAACCCATACCTGGGAAGCCACCTAAGGTGATGGGGAGATCAGCTGAGATGAAAGGACCTCAAAGCCTCTAAGAAAAGTGCAACAGCTGTAATGAGGAGGGCAAAGCACAGAGAGAGCAACATAGACCATCAGTACCACCTCTTGGGAGACCACAGCCTGAGATGCTTAGAAGGGGGCTGGGCACTGAGACTCAGGCTCTGGAGGTCAGTTCTAGGGAGAGGACTAGGGCTGACTGTGTGGAGACAGCCTGAGGGGCTAGGGAGTGGTGTGCCAAGGGCTGGTGAGTGGAGCACCACAGCTGAGGGAACCCAGGAGGAAGTCTACACCTGCAGCAGAAGCAAGACACCATTGTTGTGGAGGGCAAGAAAAGGAGGGTTGGACCACATAGGAATATCTCTGTGCCCACTCAAACTCTTGGGATGGTGGAGCTACAGGCAGTGAGTAGCTGCCTACTTGCACAGACTACAGGTGGTGGCACCTCCTACGTGGGGTAAGCTTGACAGGGCACCTTGTGCATAGTCTACAGTCTGCAGGGGAAAATAATCAGTCATCTCAGACTCCAGAGGTAGGCATGGCCTGTCACCACTAGAGGTCCATGAACAGGAACCACCTGTGGCCCTAGTCACCTCAGAGGTTGGCACAGAGGCCACTGCAACCAAGCACAACTCTTTGTTGCTATCACTCCCCTGGGAATGCACATGCCCTGATGCTGCCATTGCCAAATGCTCTGGGCACTGCCTACACCTGCCTGAGGGTCACTGCCACTTTCCAGGGTCTTGCAACTAGGAGTAGCCAGCCTGTGCCATCTTCCCACAGGGTCCTTACCACTGTTAATGGCCTAGCAACCAGGCAGTGGCTACTATCCCTGCCCATTACCTCCATCTCTATGGAAGCACATGTAGCATCCTATCAAGAGGATAACAGCTTGCACACACTGAGAAAAGAGACAGCAAGCATCCAAACCAAAAGTAGCCCTCATGCCAAAAATAAAAAGCCCTCAAGAATACTCAGGGGTGCTCTCGCATATAAATAGCTCTCCAAGATTATAGTAGTTGTTTTCCCTAAACTCACAGAATAAGACAAATATAAACAAAATGAAGAAACTCAGGAACCATTTCCAGTTAAAAGAACAGGAGAATTCCCCTGAAGGAGCAAACAATGAAACAGACCTCTGTAGTCTAATAGATACCAAGTTCAAAAAGGAGATAGTGAAAATACTGAAGGAATTAAGAGCAAATATGAAGGAATTAAAATTAGATATGAAAAGCAATGCAGATACTTTAGAAAGGGACTAGAAAATACAAGGAGGAGCCAAGAAAAATTAGAAAATTCATTTACAGAGACACAAGCTGAGTTAAAAGCACTGAAGAGCAGATTGAATAAAGCAGAGGAATGAGAATAAGTGACATGGAGATAGAATAATGGAAATCACCCAATCGGGACAGCAGATAGAAAACCAAATGAAAAAAAAGCATGAAAGCAATATGAGATCTATGGGATGATATAAAGTGGGCCAATCTATGCATAATAGGGATTCCAGAAAGAGAAGAAAAAGAAAAGGGGATAAAAAATGTATTTGAAGAAATTATGGCTGAAAACTTTCCAAATCTAAAGGAAACATATCAAGAACAGGAAGCACAGAAGGCTCAAACAAGTTGAACCCAAACAGACCTACACCAAGATATAATAAAAATGGAAAAGTTAAAGAGGATTCTAAAAGCAGCAAGAGAAAATTATAGAGTTAATAAAGAGTTAATTATAAGGACACCCCCATAAGGCTATGAGCTGATTTCTCTATAGAAACACTACAGGCCAAAAGAGAGTGGCAAGATATATTCAAAGTTCCAAAAGGGAAAAATGTGCAGCCTAGAATACCCAGCAAGATTGTCACATAGGAATTCCTATCGTGGCGCAGCAGAAACGAACCTAACTAGGAACAGTGAGGCTGCAGGCTCAATCCCTGGCCTCTGTCAATGGATTGAGGACCTGGTGTTGCCATGAGCTGTGGTGTAGGTCACATATGCAGCTCAAATCTGGTGTTGCTGGGGCTGTGGCATAGGCTGGCAGCTGTAGCTCCAATTAGATCCCTAGCCTGGGAACTTCCATATGTCATGGCCATGGCCCTAAAAAGACAAAATAAAAGTGTCATTTAAAGTAGAAGAAGAAATAAAGAATTTCTCCAACAAACAAAAACTGAAAGAGTACTGCAATACTAAACCCATTCTGAAAGGGCTCCTCTAAATTAAAAAGTATGAAGAAATAGTAGGAAGAAATCACAATTGGAAAGTAATCACTTAAA
This sequence comes from Sus scrofa, assembly GCF_054392235.1. NCBI lineage: Eukaryota > Metazoa > Chordata > Mammalia > Artiodactyla > Suidae > Sus > Sus scrofa. Next base: position 108,843,712 of record NC_139385.1, on the reverse strand, counting down.
TAAGCCACTATGCAAATCTAAAAGGAAAAAAAGAAACCTATTGTAAAAGTGATGATAAACACAAGGAACAGCAAAAGGATAAACACGAGGATGTTCAGAAAAGGACATCAAAATCATAAAATGTGGAGAAGGAAAGTGAGAAAATATAGACTCTTTTTTTCTAGAATGTGTTTGAGCCTATATGATTATCAGGCTAAAGCAAGCAGATATAGGGAGGGAAAAAACAGGGCAACCACAAATAGAAACCAAACAATACATTCACAAAAAGAAAAAGGGGACGCAAACATAAAAAGAAACCCTCCAACCAAAAAAAGAAAGGAACAAAGAGAAATGTAGAGTCAACTGGAAAAAAAGGTTTAAAGTGGCAGTAAGTACATATTTATCAATAATTACCTTAAATGTTAATGGACTGAATGCTCTAATCAAAAGATGCAGAATGGCAGACCAGATAAAAGAGCATAAGCCTAGGGAGTTCCTGTCGTGGCTCAGTGGTTAACAAATCCAACTAGGAACCATGAGGTTGTGGGTTCGTCCCTGGCCTTGCTCACTGGGTTAAGGATCCAGCGTTGCCATGAGCTGTGGTGTGGGTCACAGATGTGGCTCAGATCCCATGTTGCTGTGGCTCTGGCAGAGGCAAATGGCTACAGCTCTGATTGGACCCCTAGCCTGAGAACCTCCATATGCCACAGGAGTGGCCCTAGAAATGGCAAAAGAAAAAAAAAAAAAAAAGAGTATAAGCCTTTAATATGCTGTCTACAAGAGACTCACCTTAGGGCAAAGGATACATAAATTGAAAGTGAAGGGATGGAAAAAAATACTTCATGTGAATGGAAAAGACAGGAAAGCAGGAGTTGCAATACTCATAAAAGACAAAATAGACTTTAAAATGAAGGCCATAAAGAAAGACAAAGAAGGACACTATTCAACCATAAAAGGAACCATTCCATTACACTTGTCAATATATATGCCCCTAATATAGGAGCACCCAAATACATAAAACAAATCCTAACATACATAAAAGGAGAAGTTGGTGGGAATACAATACTAGTAGGAGACTTTAACACTCCACTCACATCAATGGACAGATCCTTTAGATAGAAAATCAATAAGGCAACAGAGATTGTGAATGACACAATAGAAATGTTAGACTTCATTGATATTTTCAGGACATTACATCCAAAAAATCAGAATATATGTTATTTTCAAGTGCACATGAAACATTCTCAAAGACCGACTACATACCAGAGCACAAAACTGACCTCAACAAATTTAAAAGTATAGAAATTATTTCAAATATCTTCTCTGACCACAATGGCATGAAACTAAAAATCAACCAAAGGAAAAGAAATGAGAAAAAACTGACTACATGGAGACTAAACAACATGCTACTAAAAAAAACAATGGGTCAATGAGGAAACTAAAAGGGAAATTAAAAAGTACCTTGGGACAAATGATAATGAAAACACAACCATTCAAAATCTATGGGATGCTGCAAAAGCAATGCTTAGTGGGAAGTTCATAGTGATACAAGCCTTCCTCAAAAAAGAATAAAAATCTCAAATCAACAACATACCACCTAAAAGAATTAGAAAAAGAAGAGCACACAAAACCTAAAGTCATCAGAAGGAAGGAAATCATACATCAGAGAGGAAATCAACACAATAGAGATTCAAAAAGGAATAGAAAAAAACAATAATAAAATAATAATAATATAATAAATAAATAATAATAATAAAACCAAGAGCTGGTTATTTGGAAGGGTAAACAAAACTGACAAATCTCTGGCCAGACTCACCAAAAAGAAGATAGAATGAATCCAAATAAGAAATGAAAAGGGAGAAATCTCAAAGGATACTGTAGAAATACAAAAAAAGCACAAGAGAAGACTATAACAATTATATGGCAACAAATTTGACAACCTAGAAGAAATGGATAACTTTCTAGAGACATACGACCTGCCAAAACTGAATCAAGAAGAAATAGATCAATTGAACTGAGCAATCACTAGAAATGAAATTGAATATGTAATAAAAAATACTCCCTATAAAGTCCAGGAGCAAATGGCTTGAGAGGCAAATTCTACCAAACATACAAAGAAGGTCTTATACCCATCCTTCTTAAACTTTTCCAAAAGCTTGAAGAAGGAATAATCCCAAAGACATTCTATGAAGCCACCATCACCCTAATACCAAAGTATAGGTATGTATACTTGGTTTTGTATATAAAACCAATAAAGAAAATTATAGGCCAATATCTTTGATAAATACAGACACAAAAATTTAACAAAATTTTAGCCAACTGAATCCAACAACATATAGAAAGGATCATATACCATGACTAAGTAGGATTCATCCCACATTCACAAGGATGTTTCAACATATGCAAATCAATTGATGTCATACACCACATTAACAAAAGAAAAGTCAAAACAAACAGAATCATCTCAATAGATGCAGCAAAAGCATTTCACAAGATCCAATATCCATTCATAATAAAAGCTCTTACCAAAGTGGATAGAGAGGGAATATATCTCAACATATGACAAACCCATAGACAATATAATATTCAATGGAGAAAAGCTGAAAGCCTTCCCGCCTAAATCTGGAACAAGACAAAGATACACACTCTCACCACTTTTATTCATCATAGTATTGGAAGTCCTAGCCACAGCCATCAGACAAACAAAAGAAATAAAAGGTATCCAAATTGGAAGAAAAGAGGTAAAATTGTCTATGAAGATGACATAATACTATATATAGAAAACCCTAGGGACTCCACACAAAGACTACTTGAACTGATCGATGAATTCAGCAGATTGGCAGAATATAAGGTTAACATTCAGAAATTGGTAGCATTTCTGTACACTAACAATGAAATATTAGAAAAGGAATATAAAAATACAATACCTTTTAAAGCCACACCCCAAAAAATTAAATACCCAGGAATAAATCTGACTGAGGTGAATGACTCATTTGCTGAGAACTATAAAACATTAATCAAGGAAATTAAACAGGATTCAAAGAAATGGAAAGATAGTCCATGCTCATGGATTGGAAGAATTAATATCATTAAAATGGCCATGCTACCCAAAGCAATCTACAGATCTAATGCAATCCCTATCAAATTACCCAGGACGTTTTTTACAGAACTAGAACAAACAATCCAAAAAATTATATGAAACCATAAAAGACCCAGAATTGCCAAAGCAATCCTGAGGAACAAAAGCCAAACAGGAGGCATGAGTTTCCCAGGCTTCAGACAATATTACAAAGCTGTGGTAATGAAGACAGTGTGGTACTGGTACAAAAATAGACATACCAATGGAACAGAATTGAGAACCCAGAAATAAATACAGATACCTACAGCCAGTTAATCTTCAACAAAGGAGGCAAGAATATAAAATGGGGAAAAGACAGTCTCTTCAGTAAGTGGTGCTGGGAAAACTGGACACCTGCATGTAAATCAATGAAACTAGAACACACCCTCACACCATGCACAAAAATAAACTCAAAACGGCTTAAAGACTTAAACGTAAGACAAGACACCATAAAACTCCTAGAAGAGAGCCTAGGCAAAATGTCCTCCAGCATCAACCATATGAATGCTTTCTTTCTTAGGTCAGTCTCCAAAGCAATAGAAATAAAAGCAAATAAGAAACCAATGGGACCTAATCAAACTTACAAGCTTTTGCCCAGCAAAGACCACAAAAAAAAAAAAAAAAAAAAAAAAAAAAAAAAAAAAAAACTCAAAAAGACAACCTCCAGAATGGGAGAAGTTTCAAACAATGCAACCAATAAGGGCTTAATCTCCAAAATTTACAAACTCATACAACTCAACAGCAAAACAAACAAACAACAACAAAAAAAAAACCTCACACAACCCAATTGAAAAATGGGCAGAAGACCTGAATAGACATTTCTCCAAAGAAGACATACAGATGGTCAACAGACACATAAAAAAATGATCAACATCACTAATTACAGAAATACAAATCAAAACTACAATGAGGTACCACTTTACACCAGTCAGAATGGCCATCATTAATAAGTCTACAAAATAACAAATGCTGTAGAGGGTTTGGAGATAAGGGTACCCATCTATACTCTTGGTTAGTAGGATTGTAAATTGGTAAAACCCTATGGAAAACAGTATAGAAGTACCTCAGAAAACTAAATACAGAACTACCATATGGTCCAGCAATCCCACTCCTGGGCATATATCCAGACAAAACTTTCATTGAAAAAGATACATGCACCTTTATGTTCATTGCAGCACTATTCACCATAGCCAAGACACAGAAACAACCTAAATGTCCACTGACAGATGAATGGATTAAAAAGATGTGGTACATATACATGATGGAATACTACTCAGCCATAAAAAAGAACAAAATAATGCTATTTGCAGCATTGTGGATGAAACTAGAGATTCTCATACTAAGTGAAGTAGGTCAGAAAGAGGAAGACAAAATACCATATGATATCACTTATATGGAATCTAATATATGGCTCAAATGAGCCTATCATAAAAAACAAACTCATGGACATGGAGAACAGACCTGTGGTTGTCAAGGGGGATGGAGAGGGATAGAATGGGAATTTGAGGTGAGTAGATGCAAACTATTACATTTAGAATGGATAAGCAATTCCAGGTCCTGCTGTATAGCACAGGGAACTAGATCCAATCACTTGTGATAGAACATGATAGAAGACAATATGAGAAAAAGAATATTATGTATAACTGGGTCACTTTGCTATACAGCAGAAATTGACAGAACATTGTAAATTAACTATTATACAAAAAAATTAAATAAACAGTGGTGAACAATTTGTGCCTAGAAAAATATGGAAAGCCATTGCCACATGTCCAATGACATTCTTGTATTTAGTATTTATGGTTTCATCTATTCCTATTTTAATTAAAGCTTATATAAACATCTAGCAAGATACACAATAAAACTTAATTCTGGGCAGTGATACTTCAGGTAATTTTTACTTTTCTCCTTATACATTTCTTTATTGTGTGCATGTTTGTTTTTTCCCAAAGAACTGTATTACTTTTTAAGCAGAAAGAATAGCAAAGCTGTTTCCACTTGTGTTTAATGGGGAAGTATCAAAAATTGCAAATGCTGTAGGCAGTCAGTCAGGAACGATGATAACTTGAGGGAAAAATATAAATTCAGTGACTAGGAGGTTGATGTGACCTTCAGGGGTGGAGTGTCGCATCGGTGATGGGAGTGGAACCTAGGTAAAGCCTTGGAAAGTTGAGATTTTGCAAAGAATGTGAGAGAATTTTGGTAATGTTGGCTACTGCCTCTCTCTTAAGAACAATCCTCTTTTCTTTCTTTTTTTTTTTTTTTTTTTTTTTTTTTTGTCTTTTTGCCTTTTCTAGGGCCAGTCCCAAGGCATGTGGAGGTTCCCAGGCTAGGGGTCGAATCGGAGCTGTAGCCGCTGGCCTACACCACAGCCACAGCAACACCAGATCCGAGCCACGTCTGCGACCTACACCACAGCTCATGGCAACGCCAGATCCCCAACCCACTGAGCAAGGCCAGGGATCGAACCCGCAACCTCATGGTTCCTAGTTGGATTTGTTAACCACTGAGCCACGACAGGAACTCCAAACAATCCTCTTTTCTTATAAATCAAATACATGAAATAGTGCCAGACTGATTGGAACACACACAGATTCAAACATGAAAGAGGAGATGCTGCTGTAAGTTGGGCCTGTAACTTACTGGCTTGATTCCATGCCATTGGGGTGATTTGAGTTGCACATTTTTCAGAGATGCTAACAAGCCACTTAAGCTACATAGACAAATGCAATATCATGGTGTCATTGTAAAAAAAAAATCCTGGAGTTCCCGTCGTGGCGCAGTGGTTAACAAATCCAACTAGGAACCATGAGGTTGCGGGTTCGATCCCTGCCCTTGCTCAGTGGGTTAAAGATCCGGCGTTGCCATGAGCTGTGGTGTAGGTTGCAGACGCGGCTCGGATCCTGCGTTGCTGTGGCTCTGGTGTAGGCCAGCGGCTACAGCTCCGATTAGACCCCTAGCCTGGGAACCTCCATATGCCGCGGGAGCGGCCCAAGAAATAGCAAAAAGACAAAAAAAAAAAAAAAAAAATCCTCCTTGACCGAACAAAACCTAGGTCACTTGGCTTTATAATATATCACCTTTTATAACTCACTAGAGTTCATGAAATGTTTCCCCGCTGATGATCTCATTCGATTCTCATGATCCCTGGAGGCAGGTGGGGCTGAGATCATTATCTCCATTTTATAAATGAGGAAACTAGTTTAGATAGAAGAGTGACTTGCCAGTGGTCACATGACAGCAAAGTGGTAGGAGGGAGACTGACTCCAGGATCAGTCCTCTCTCCAGGGAGTCCCGTGCCTCCTGGGAAAGTCTTGCCAGCTGGTGACCAAGCAACATCACATCTGAGCTTAGCCCCCTTACCTGAATGTGGATTGCTCCGAGAGTGAAGTCATTAAATAAATACGATTACATATAGTATTTGCTCAATAGCTTTTAAATTGTAAGTCAAAGAAACAGAGCCACCTTCACCATTTTCTCAGGGACCCATGGTTTCCAAGATCCCACTCACATCAACCACCGAAGACCACTTTCACTTTCTAAAATGTTCCACCCTTCCCTACAGTACTTTTTAAAAATTTATGCTTGTGTATTTTTTAAAATAGAAAATTCACCAAAAAAAAAAAAAAAAATGTAAAAGAAAAAATAAAAATAAATATCACCCAGAGATAATTACTGTTGACATTTGGTGTGTGTCCTTTGAGCCCTCATGGTTTTTTGAGCAGTCCCTCATCCTGCAAGCTCTTTTCTTCTCTGACTATTCTTACTTTCCCTAAAGTAAATGGGAATTGAGAGCTGGAATAGAAATCAACAGTGCTGGGGAAGCATTGAACGAAACTCGTGCTCTTCAGCCTGCAGTAGGCTGAGTGTTTCTGAAGGATAGCTTACTTTCCCTTCTCTTGTTACAGCGGTTCGTGACAGAGAAATCATATTGATAAAGAGGCCTAAGTTGTCATTTCTTGATCCTCACTCTGAAGACATCGTACTCAACAAATGGCGAACAGTTCAAAGTTTAAGCATTAATGATTAGCAAACATTATAAATCCAGGCTATAAGGTGATATAGTATCACAGTATCACATAGCACTGCTCTGGGATTCCTTATATTAATCATTATTAAGTGATTATTAACATCAAGTCATATCAATTTAAATCATTTGAATTGGTAGGTCTTACCTCACAAATCCGGAGCCCACAAGCACCCCAGCGATGCTGAGCAGAGCCACCACACTGTTGACCACGTTTGGGTCTTGGATGACACCAAGCAGCACAAGAGTTAGAAATTCACCAATTATGTGGGGGGCCAAGAGAGCCGCAGAGAAATATCCAAATCTGGCAGCCTCGGGGTATAAGGCCAGAGTCCTAGAAAAACACAAGATCTTTAGCTCCCTTCCAAGGGTTATCATTTAAGGAAAATCCCACACTGGCATTTTCTGCATAAATCCATGGTGGTTAGTGGGTGAGAAGAGTTTGCAGGGGAAGCCAAACTCCCCTTCGAGAGGCCTTTTTTGGAAGAGAACCAACATTTGAGGCCATTTAGTACCGAAGGTTGCTTCTGTTGGCCCCAAGTCAACGGAGCCACCCTTTCCTTTTTACAGCTGCTCAACTTTCACAGAAAAATCCTAACACCTGGGAGATAGTCACAACCAGCTGCAATGAGTAGGGCTGAATGCCCAGGCTTCTCCATAAGCACAGTCACATCCTGCCTGGCTGACGCTGCTCCCGCCCTAGTTAGCCCACGACCCTAATGCTGAGGACTCACCCAACTGCTCCCCAGCCCCTCTTTCGTGAACCTCACCCCTGTTATATGGGGTTATTCCCAGCATGAAAATCCTTCATGGCTTTCATTCGTCAACAAGCCCTCCCCAGGCCTGTTCTGTCCCATCCTTACCTTTTATTCTACCAACCTCTTCTATTTACTTGACCTTCATGTTCTTGTAAACAAGCTACCCTATATCCCTGCCCCTTACCGCTTATATTGCTTTCAGCAAATAACATTTCCCTGGTGGTAGCATGTCCTCAAACAGCCTTTAGACCTGGCCGCTCTTTCTTCCATTTCCACCACCACTCACCAAGGCCATCTGCCTTTGCTCCTATATAAATCATGAAGTTCGCTTATACTATCAGGTCTCTGTCCCAGTGCCGTCCTCTGCGACTGTTAAGACACTCTCACCTTTGATGATTTTATAGCTTCTGGACCAGGGTCAGTCTTTGCGCTCCTGCCTGCCATGATCCTCAAAGTCTTTAACCTCCTTGACAAACCATCAACATCCATGCCTCCTAATTAGGGAACCTCATCAATTCCAGTGGCTCCACCCATGTAAACTTGATCACTCATCTTGTCTTCGATTTAAATGTTAACTTGTTACTCAAAAACCCCACTTCCAAGATTCAGATTCTGAAAAAACCCTTTCTGATCACAGCCTCCCTCCTGTCTCCCATTTCCCCAAAGCCCTCACTGCCCTGAATCCTCTCACTCCCTTTGGCTGCTCTATGTTTTACCAATCCCCACACCTGGAGACCTCTGCTCTCTCACTTAAGCGGTATTCATTGAATCCACGCTACCACTTTGCCTCAGCTGACTCTTGGACCTCTTAATTTTTCCTCTTTTCTTACTGGAGTCCAATGGCTCTCCCATCATGGCTAAAATAATCTTCTACTTTAAATTATGCCTTCTCCCCAGGGAAGTTCAGACTTTCCCCAGTGCTCAGCAGATGGCTTCACATCCCATTTTGTGAATTTCTACCTTTATCTGTCCTACTTTTCATATTCTCTCCCTCTCTCTCTTCTCCCTCCCTCGCTCTTCCCCCATCTTTGCCAAACTTCATCCCTATCTTATCTTGCATCCCTGAGTCTGTGTTATCCTGATTTTCCTGTCCCAACCTTGGTCTACTGTGGAAACTCGATCTGTGAATTATCCAATTTCTCTAGAGTTTTCTCAACTTGCAATCTGACGGTTTTTCCCTAATGGACTTTCTTACCATTTTGTAAAATAACCATTCCTAGAGACTGATAATACTTTTTTTTTTTTTTTTGGTTTCAGGTTTTTAGTTTTTAGGGTTTTTTTTGTTTTTTTTTTTTTGGTCTTTTTGCCATTTCTTGGGCTGCTCCTGCGGCATATGGAGGTTCCCAGGCTAGGGGTCGAATCGGAGCTGTAGCTGCCAGCCTTCGCCAGAGCCACAGCAACACTGGATCCGAGCCGCGTCTGCAACCTACACCACAGCTCACGGCAATGCCGGATCGTTAGCCCACTGAGCAAGGGCAGGGATCGAACCCGCAACCTCATGGTTCCTAGTCGGATTCGTTAACCACTGCGCCACGATGGGAACTCCAGTTTTTAGGTTTTTTGTTTGTTTGTTTGTTTGTTTACCATACCTGCAGCATGTGGAAGTTCCTGGGCCAGTGATCAAACCGGCACCACAGCAGTGACCTGAACCACAGCAGTGACAATGCCAAATCCTTAACTGCTAGGCCATCGGGAAACTCCAAATCTGACAACCTTTTAAGCAACTGTCCCCTCATCATCCTACCCTATACCACTAAGCTTCTCAAACAGCATCTGCTTCTTCCATCTCACTCCTTATTCCCTTGCAAACCTGACCTGCATCCCTACCACTCTACCGAAGCTCTTTTTTTAGAAGGTTGCCAATGACCTCCTAATCTTAAGCCTCACCTCCTTGAACCTCTGCAGTACTGAATGGGTTTTCTCCACTTGCTGGAAACTCCTCTCTTGGCTTCGCCAATGCTGCCAATCCTCCTCCTCCTTCTACCTCTCTGACACCTCTCTGCCTCTGTCTCTGGATCGCTTGCCTCTCTCCACCCTCTGAATGGGCCTCATGAGGTTTTACACTCCACTGCTTCCTTCATTTGTGACATTCTCTCCTATAGAATCCATTCCCAGGTCTTTATTCTTACCCCCCTCACCTTTTCTCCCCAACCCACCCTATCACCCAAATCTCAGGTTGACATCACCAGTTGGGTGTCCTGTAGCATCCCAAGTGACACGTGTTCCACATCAAACCCATTCTCTTTCCTGGCAGACTTGACAAGGATGCTGTCACCTTCCCATTCCCCCAGGCTAAAACCTCAGGCATCACCCCTGACTTTCTTTACTCCCAACAAGTCCATTCAGTTTCTGAGTCCATCAGTAACTACTTTCCCGGCATCTCCAAGCAATCCCCGCTTTCTGTTGCCTCTGCTACTCTCTTCCCCGGGGGCCTCTGTCTTTCCCACAGACTCTTCACTGGGCCATCCAGCATCTCTGCCCTCACTGCAGCCTGCAACCAAAGTGATGCTGGCTTCATCCTCCAGAGTCCAACACAGATGCATTGCTCGCTGGGATTCAGAATCCTCTACTGTGTCCCAATATCCAGTCCCCTTCAGCCCCTGAGCCCAGCATTCAGCATCTCCCCTACCAGGCTCTGGGGCTGTCAGCCCCATTTACCGCTACTCCGTCCAACCCCCCTTTCCCCACAACACAGCTGAACCTTTTCTTTGGAAAGGTCTTGTGTGTTTTTCCTTCTGAACCTATACTCCTGCTTGTTTCTTCTTCCCCTGGAATTCCCTTGCTCCCTTTCTATCTGTTCAAATGTTCCTCATCTCGGAAGTTCTCCTCTGTAAAGCCTCCTGGAGTCCCTCTCCCTGCCCAGCCAAAGGGACCCTTGGCCTCCTTTGTGATTCACTGGGCTAATGAATGTGAGATGGGAAAGAGACATCTTCCAACAGGGTAATTAATAATGCCACCTTCCTAGAAAGGTGGCAAGGATTACATGAACTGATGTATTTAAACCTCTTAAGTGCCTGACATAAAGCACGTGCTCAATACATGTTAGCTATTATGATGATGATGATTGTTATTTACTGTTATATTCCTTAGATAGTGTTGGTGCTTCTGAATAATATTAATCTTACACTTTCTTGAATGAGAGTCATCTGGAGATTTATGCCCACAATCCAGCATCTGAAACACTTTGGGGCCGCAAAGCTGGCCACCTTTCCCTACTGGAGTCACAGAATGCCAGATGACTCCCCCCATCTTTTCCTCAATGAAAAGCCACAGCGAGTAGAGAAGGTAACATCTCAACACGACAACAAGGAATACCAATAACTTTACACGTTTCAGATTTATATCTTTTAAAGATTCCATGAAATAAAAAGCATTCTCGACAAGCCATCCATCAAAACCCAGCATCAGGGAGGCTTCATGGTCCCCCAGTGCTCTCTCCCCACAGTCGCTCTCGATTGCTCAATCCCCTACCACCCCACCCAACCGCGATGCCCCAGCTCAGTCAGTGAGGCCTCAGGCAGCATTGCTGCTCCAGCTCACGGCAGCCTGGGAGCCACGCTGAGCTGGGTGGACACTTGCTCGATGCCTCTGCACCCGGGTTCTGGCTACTCCAGAGCCCTCTCCTTGGGCCAGGCCCTGAGGTGAGTGTGGGATATGCCATTCCTGGGTGCATGTGGTCTAGTTTGTCTGCTCTCAGGGGCCATGTGGCCCACAGTGGGGTTTTTCCATTGTCCTGAAGGACAGGACATTGTCCTGGGCCCTGATGGGCAGAAACAGGCCCTCCAGAGCAGAGAGCAGGGACTTGTTTTCCCTGGGGTTCTCCCTCCACGGGTCCCATCGGCCCTCTGGGACCCCCATGGGGAGCGTGGCCCAGGAGAACTGAACACCTCGGGATCCCCTCCCCCTTACCAGTAGCACACGCTGCTGAATATCATGATGGCAAGGGCGCTGAAGGGGAGGACATGCAGCATGTAGGCCAGCAGCATCTGCCACTTCTGGTACAGGCCGTCCTGGCTCTCCTGGTCGCTGATGGCTCGAAGCACAGGAACTGGGCACGGAAGGCAGGTTTCAGAAGAGCCAGTCACCACACAGCCCACAGGGGGTGGGGGCTAGCCCAAGCTGAACTTGAGGTCTCTCAGGATGGCTGGTGAGGTCCTGGTGGGGCTCGCTCGTCATGGAGAGAGGGGACCTGCCATCCGTAGAACTATAAATACCCCCACCCCAGAAATTTACACTCGACCTCAATTACCATGATTACAAAAGTTCTCATAATTGGTTTCTTTCTCGGGGGAGGAGTGTCACCAATTCAGGAACACATGTGCAATAGGGACACAAATGAGTGACATGAGGTACTTTGTCCCCTTTTCGTGCAGGGTCTTGTCACAGAACATCAGGCAACTACATGTTGCTTCTGGACTCCCACTGAGTTTGAAAACCAGGTTCTGGCTGTCCTAAAATAGCCTCCAAAAAGAAGGTTAACAGTGCCAAGTTGGCCAGGCATCTGGGCCCCCACGGCTGCACCTCCTAATGGTTAAGACAGGACACTAGAGATGACCCTTCCCAAACTCTGCTCCTCATAACTTCCTGTTTCCCTGGATCCTCAGAGACCTTCAGGGAAATCTGCTTGGTGACCTAATTCCCATTAAGATGTAATGACCTTGCTCCAGCAAGAAAACCCTGGAAAGGGCCAGGTTGAGCTCCGAGAAATACCCTTACAATGGGGGAAGCTTGCAGGGTGCCAGCTGGAGAAGGGAGATACTCTGGGAGACAAAAGCCCCTAACCCCGAGGGTACCTCCTGGGCACAGCACTCACACAAGTTCACGGCGTTCAGCATGCCTGTGTACGGAGTGGCCCCCACAAACTGGTACAGGAGACCCACGCGGTCCTGGATGGCACCCTTCAGCACATCGTTCTGGAGCCGCAGCAGGAAGAAAATGATGAACAAACCCATGATCAGATTCTGAGTGAGACGCATCGTCACCACCAGCTTATTTCTCATTAAGTTTTTCATCACTCTCCTGAAAGCCAAACAACCCTGTTTTAATTGCTTTGCTTTTGTGGGTGGACGTCGACCAACCTAAAAAGGGGTGAGGTTCTTACCTCAAGAGAACCCACAGTTTAGAAAGGACTCCCGGAGAATCTCTGGTTTTGAAAGGGATCATTGGTAATGTTTTCAGGTGTTTTGTTCTTTCAATATCCTCCAAGGTTTTGCGATAAATTGCCGATTCTTTGTAGGCAGATTCAATCAGCTGGACTCTCCTGTAGGTTTCTATTTCCCGTTCTTTGCTCTGGGTATCCACTGATGTCAGGTCCACTGAAATTTCCCCCCCCAGAATGACCCATGTGTTTTTAAATGCTTATATATATATATACATATATATATACCAATGGCTAATAATATACAATTTCATAAATTAATTTTAATAAGACTTCATCTCATCAAAATAATACCTGATGTTAATGCCCACCTATAAAATCAGAATTTTTTTTTCTTGTCTTATTAGGGCCCCACCCATGGCATATGGAGGTTCCCAGGCTACGGGTCAAATCAGAGCTGTAGCCATCAGCCTATGCCACAGCCACAGCAACACAGGATCCGAGCCGGATCTGCAACCTACACCACAGCTCACGGCAACGCCAGATCCTTAACCCACTGAGCGAGGCCAGGGATAGAACCTGCATCTTCATGGATGCTGGTCAGGTTCATTAACTACTGAGACATGACGGGAACTCCAAAATCAGAATATTTTAAGCAGGGCCATGAGGACCCCGAAAGGCCTGTCTAAGAGAATTCAGAAGTTCAGCTAATTTTTCTCTGACAAAGTAGGAGCGCACCACTTCAAGAGCAATCCCCCACCTCATTCTGATAGGTCATCCATGGCATGTTAATTGACTAGGTCAGATGAATTTTTTCAAGAGTAAAAACACCAAAGCAAAAGCAAAAAGAAAACCTACTTGTGCCAGTGTCATCCAGGCAGAAATCTGAGATGATAAAGGCTAAAAAACTTTCAGGATAAGAAACCAAAACTTACTATAAAAATCAAAAGGGTTTGAATGCTCAGGACAAGGGTAACCGCAGCCACTGAAGAAATCGAGCATTTCCACGGGTGTCCCACAGAAAACCAACTCTCCATAGCTCAGAATGGCGATTTTGTCAAAGAGCTGATTGAACAACAGACAGTGTGAGTGTGTCATCAGATCACCGCATCCTTATGGAAGATAAATTTCAAGTAGTCAGCCCTTCGATTATCTCAGCCATACATCAGTCATCTTACTGCATCCATTGGAATCCCCAGAGTCGTCCCTATTCTTTCCAGCCTTGGTTGCCCCTGTGGGTCCTGCTGCCTCCCAGCCTTCACCCAGCACCACATCTGGGATGGAGGAGAGCTATTGGACCTGGTCAGTGGACCTGTGTTGGAGTTCTAGTTGTGCCCCTGAGTGAGTGACCTTGGACCAAAAAAAAAAAAAAAAAAAAAAAATTTTTGGAAGTATCAGATCCTCTTCCATAAAATGCAAATAATAGCTCCCTAAAAGGATCCTGGGAGATGAAGGTGAGATTTCTGACAGGAAATCTACATGGTTTAATGGAAAAACACAGACTTGAAAGCCAACTGGAATCTGAATGCCAATTCTAGCTTTTTATTAACTGTGATATTGGCTCAATTTTGTGTCATTTCTAAGTCTCACTCTTCTCCTCTGTAATGTGAAAATACTGGGCAGAAATTGAAGGACTATTGTAAATCAACTCTACTTAAAATTTTTTTTTTAAAAAAAAGAAGGGGGAGTTCCCGTCGTGGCGCAGTGGTTAAGGAATCCGACTAGGAACCATGAGGTTGCGGGTTCGATCCCTGCCCTTGCTCAGTGGGTTAACGATCCGGCGTTGCCATGGGCTGTGGTGTAGGTCACAGACGCAGCTCGGATCCTGCGTTATTGTGGCTCTGGTGTAGGCCGGCAGCTACAGCTCCGATTAGACCCCTAGACTGGGAACCTCCATATGCCATGGGAGCGGCCCAAGAAATGGCAAAAAAAAAAATAAATAAATAAAAATAAATTTAAAAAGAAGGTACTGATATCCACCTCATGGGGTTGTTCTTTGGGTTAAGTGAGCTAGTGTATAGAAGGTATTTGGTACATGGTAGGTGCTAAAAGAATTGAGTTTCCATCCTTTGCCCTTCCCACATCAGGAGCTATTGGCTCCAATTGCAAGGGTTTAAGTACAAATCTCTACCCTGAGATCCCCAGCCTGGCACATATATACTCACCCTGGATGAGCAGAGCTGGAACAAGAGGCATCCCCCTTACCTGAAAGAGCTCAGAGCGGGGTTGGTGGATGGTGAGGATCACGATGCGGTCCCTGCGAGCCAGTTCTACTAGGAAGACCACAATCTGATTGGCAGTCATGCAGTCTAGGCCTGTGGTTGGCTCATCAAATAGCATGACCTCTGTAGGCAAAGAAAGGTCAGACATCTGAGCCTGGGCTCTGAGCCCTAGACTCAGAATTTTGTTCCTTATTGAGCTGTCTTATCCCATCCAAAGAGTCCGCAGGGAGAAGGACCTCAGCCCGCACCTAGGAGCAAGCACCTGACGCAGGAGGGCCCAACTCCCAGCTCCAGAAGACATTGTGGCCTTGATCCTTGAAGGGACAGAGTGGCAACCAGATCAGGCCCCTCATGTGGCACTATAGCCTGGGCTCCATGCAGGGAACTCTAACAGGGAACAAGAGCTGGCAGGCTGGCACCCAGGTCTTTCTAAAAGGCTAAGAGGAGGCTGGTTAAAAAGACAAAATCTCACAACATGGATAGACTTTGCGGATCATCATACTAAGTGAAGTAAGAGAAAGACAAATGGTATCACTTATAAAGGGAATAGAAAACATGATACAAAAGAACATATCAACAAAACAGGTACAGACTCTCAGGCATAAAGAGCAGACTTGTGTTTGCCAAGGGGGAGGGGAAGTCGGGGAGGGATGGATTGGGAGCTTGGGATTAGCAGATGCAAACTATTCTATGTACAGAATGGATAAACAACAAGGTCCTACACCTTGCACAAGGTATTGCACAAGGAACAATATTCAATATCCTGTGATAAACCATAATGGGAAAGAATATGAAAAAAAATGTGTATATAACAGAATCACTGTGCTGTACAGCAGAAATTAACACAAAATTGTAAGTAAACTATACTTGGATAAAACGTGGGGTTGTTTGTTTTTTGTTTGTTGCTTTTTAGGGCCATACCTGTGGCATATGGAGGTTCCCAGGCTAGGGGTCTAACCGGACCTACAGCTGCCAGCTTACACCACAGCCACAACAACGTGGGACCCGAGCCACTTCTGAAACCTACACCACAGCTCACAGCAACACTGGATCCTTAACCCAGTGAGCGAGGCCAGGGATCGAACCCCCAACCTTATGGTGCCTAGTTGGATTTGTTTCTGCTGCGCCACGACGGGAACTCCAAAACATTTTTAAAAAGACATCATCTCAGACTTCCCGTCATGGCGCAGTGGTTAATGAATCTGACTAGGAACCATGAGGTTGTGAGTTCCATCCCTGCTCTTGCTCAGTCAGTTAAGGATCCGGCGTTGCCGTGAGCTGTGGTGTAGGTCGCAGAAGTGACTCGGATCACGCGTTGCTGTGGCTCTGGCGTAGGCCGGTGGCTACAGCTCCGATTAGACCCCTAGCCTGGGAACCTCCATATGCCGCGGGAGCGGCCCAAGATATAGCAAAAAGACAAAAAAAAAAAAAAAAAAAAAAAAAAGACATCATCTCATTTCACATCTAGCACTTTCCCACACCAACTGGGTCCTTGCACTGCAAAAAATTCTGACCCATGAAACAAAATCTGAGGTGGAAATCTTTAGAGGGTTTAACAGTAGCTTATTCCTACTCAAAAAGTACAGGGGCTCTTATAACACCCCTCTTATTTGCTCTGAAGACAGGCAGTCTTGGTCTACCCCAGTGTAAAGAAAGTATCCAGATGTATTGTGTCCTCTTCCAAGTGCCTAAAAATGGCAGGGTTTCCCCAGATAGTGGGGAAAGTGACCAAGCCAGGCAGGAGAGGCAGGGGACTGGCTACCTGATCTTGAGAGCCCTTCCTTCCAATATATATACGTTCTTATGTATCACTCAAAGTCCTATTTTAATTCCTGCCATTTCCTAAACACTTCTAGTCACACTAAAATGCACTGGCTTTCCAGCGCAGACACAGTGGTGCTGCTCCTATAGGTTATAGGATGGACAGGGCAGGATCACACATGTATAGAAGACCCTAATTGATCATCAGCACAAATGCAGTACTTCCAAGTCCAAGAGCTCTTTGGTACTTGGGTGATGGAATTGCACCAGGAGCTACAGAGTATTCCCAAAGAAACTGGGTCCCCAGTTTGAAACACCTCAGTGACTCCAGTTCCACACCAACCCTGTTCCAAACAAAGACTGTGAAGAAAGGGCTGACAATGTCTGCAGACACGTGGAAGCTACCAGGCAGCCGCTAGTGGCAGTGCTGGGTCCCACTTACTGGGATCCTGGAGGAGCTGTGCTGCAATGGAGACCCGGCGCCTCTCACCGCTGGAGATACCCCCAAAGTTGTAGTTGCCAATCAGTCGATCTGCAACGTGGTTCAGACTCAGCTCTGCCATGACTGCCTCCACCTGTGGGAGACACAACGTCCAGGAAGGCTGGTGACTGCTAGGATGCTCTCACAGTTCATGGGCTGAGGTTGCCACGGGAGAGGCAGCACACTTTCCTTGAGTGCCTAAGCCTTTTCATACGCACCACACCCTGGGGAAGGCACACCTATTACGATAAAATCCAGTTTGGTTTAAATCACACTAGAATATACGTATGAGAGTAAAATAAATAATACAATTTTTTTTCAAAAGTCCTTATGACAATAAAAACTGCTTTCACTTGCTTCAAGGAAATGTAGCAAG
Source organism: Sus scrofa (assembly GCF_054392235.1). Lineage (NCBI taxonomy): Eukaryota > Metazoa > Chordata > Mammalia > Artiodactyla > Suidae > Sus > Sus scrofa. The sequence goes on along the minus strand of NC_139385.1, from coordinate 108,825,895 downwards.
AAACAGTAGAGATCTTGCTGGACTCCTATTTTCAGGGTAAGTCAGTCCAGCACATACAGAAAACCCCCCAAAGACGTAGTTACAATATAGCTTATTTTAAAATCTTTGGTTTTTTGAGCCTTTATTATAATGTTTTATACCTTAAAAAAAAAATTTGCTTTGAGCTAATTCTAGCTTCCCCTATGTAACCCAAAAAAGTCCCGGGATCCCATGTAGTCCAATCTCACTGTGGTTTTTTGTATCAAATATAATCCAACTATCAAAAGTAATTAAAAATAAAGTCAGTCTTTATTGGAACCTCTTTAAGGACTTTAAAAGGTACCCAGTTTATAACCTACAGCCACACTTTAAAAAATTTCCTTTCCCCCAATTCTCTCCACTCTGCTTATCTTACATCCTACAATTCCCTGAACCCTCTCCTTACTCCTTAACTCCCCAAAACAACAATCACTTAAAAAAAAAAAATTCTTTACTGCCTCTAATCAAGAAGGTTGGCCTTCTTCCTCCCTCTCCCTCTTTGCTTCCTCAGCTTATCTCCTCTCCAGAGACACTTTCAAAAATCTCTATTTCTGGCCCTCCCCTTACAGAGTACCCCTATCTGCATAAGGCCCTGGGGAAAGCAGACAGAAAGTGACTGAGAATACTTTTATACATGGTAATGAGTTTTGCTCCCATGTACTTCTAATGAGATTGTGTTTTTTTATAATGGAAAAAAAAACCCAAAATATTAAAAATGACAACAATGAACTTTTGCTGGAGTAAAAGAGGGGGTGATTTATGGAACAAAGTCCAGAGGAGTTAGAGTGTGGGATCAACAGATGAAGCTTTGACCAAAAGAAGGGACCCATCTGAAATCGATACAAGGGAATAACAAGAAGAGAGGATAATGTGAGAAAAAGAATGTCTAGGAGTTCCCGTCGTGGCGCAGTGGTTAAAGAATCTGACTAGGAACTATGAGGTTGTGGGTTCGATCCCTGGCCTTGCTTAGTGGGTTAAGGATCCAGAGTTGCCATGAGCTGTGGTGTAGGTCGCAGATGTGGCTCGAATCCCGCGTTGCTGTGGCTGTGGCATAGGCTGACAGCTACAGCTCCTATTCGACCTGTAGCCTGGGAACCTCCATATGCTGTGGGAGCAGCCCAAGAAATGGAAAAAAAAAAGAATGTCCATATATGTATAAATGGGTCATTTGGCAGCAGACATTGACAGAACACTGTAAATCAACTATAATAAAAAAAACTTTAAGTGCATAAGTAATCCAGGATGATGGTTTAGGGAAAAAAAGAAGGGTCTCTTCTTGCTAGCAGAGTAGGATTCTGGAATTGAAATTCTCTTGACCTGGCAGGGTTTATGTATTCACCAGCCAGGGCAAATTCCTGATCATTCCTTTCATCTGCTCTGCAGCAGCAAGAAAAAAATAAAACTTGCCCCTCCTGGCTCAGAAGGCATGGAGAGAGGAGACATTCTCTTAATCTGTTCTGTCCCTGGCGAGAAGACTCTCTCATGCTTTGCAAACACTACTGGGAATAGAATTCACAGAATCTTGGAAGGGACCACTGGGCTCATTGGGATCCATTGGGATCATCAATCCTTTCCATGCTGTGTGATTTCACATAAACAGATTCCTCATGTCAGCTCCAGGAGAGAGGTATTATTACTCTATTGTAAAGGAGAAAACAGATCCTCAGAGAGGTCCATCGATGGCCCAAGGCCACACCATTAGCAAATGGCAGAGCTGAGACTGAGAGTAAACTGTGTGGGTTCTCAAGTGGTCCAAGAAGCACAAGATTTGGCCAACCGCCCAGCAGACGCAGCCTGACCACGTCAACCGTGGCTTTACATGCACTTTCTGCAGAGAACAGAAGCAGCTCTGCTATGTTCTCTGCTCTATTATCACAGGCACTGCCTTCTTCCTAAATGACTTTTATCAGAATTTTACAACCTGTAGACTGGATTTACTCTGAAAGTACTCTCGGAGTTCCCACTGCAGCTCAGTGGTTAACGAACCTGACTAGTATCCATGAGGATGTGGGTTCGATCCCTGGCCTAGCTCAGTGGGTTAAGGGGGATTAAGGATCCGGGGTACCGTGAGCTGTAGTGTCGGTCGCAGATGTGGCTTGGATCCTGCGTTGCTGTGGCTGTGGCGGAGGCCGGCAGCTACAGCTCCAACTGGACCCCTAGCCTGGGAATCTCCATATGCCGTGGGTGCGGGCCTAAAAAGAAAAAACAAAAAGAAAAGAAAAAAGAAAACAAAGAAAGAAAGTACTCGCAAGCAGGGAGAACTTTATGATAGGAAACCTATCAAGGCTGCCGGTTAGGGGCTGCCAGTACCAGGGAGAGGGGCCCTTCACAGGGAGCAAATTTGCCATTAACCAATGGCAAGTACCCTTGAATTTTCTGAATCTTTATACAAATATGTGCATTTTTCAGGGGAAATGGCTCATTGGCTTTCTCAGATTCTCTCCTCCGGGGTATGGGATGTAAATGGATCACTACCTCAAAAGAATCTGCTTATGACATCGTTTCTCCCACTCAAATACCAATGAGATGTCCCCCTACCTATTTCAGAGACAAAAATACTAAAGCAGGCAGACAGGAAGCCTGCAGAGGGGCTCGCCTGTCACTCACTGTCACGCGAGCATGCCTGTGTCTCACTGGGAGCTGAACTCTGACCTGCACCTTCTAGAGCACCGGGGGGCTCAAGGAGGCATGACGGAGCTAGACGACCTGGGATGGCCTCCCAGCTCTGCCTGTCCGACTTGTGGGATCTTGATCTCCTTGGGGGTCAGTTTCTTTTCTTTCTTTTTTTTTTCTTTTTTTTTTTTTTGGTCTTTTGCCTTTTCTAGGGCCGCTCCCGCAGCATAAGGAGGTTCCCAGGCTAGGGGTCCAATTGGAGCTGCAGCCACTGGCCTATGCCAGCGCCACAGCAACGTGGGATCCAAGCCGCGTCTGTGACCTACATCGCAGCTCACGACAACGCCAGATCCCACAAGGCCAGGGATCGAACCCGCAACCTCATGGTTCCCAGTTGGATCCGTTAACCATTGAGCCATGACGGGAACTCCGGGGCGGGGGCGGGGGGGGGGGTCAGTTTCTTAAGCTGAAAAATGGAGATAAGGCCTCCCTCAGAGAGTTGATACCAGAATGAAATGAGATATCGTATGTGAACAAGGCCAAAATGATGCCAGCCAGATATGAGAGCCCAGAATGCAAGCTGGTAGAAGAGCAAGAACCTCACAATGGCTTCAGGCAATCTCCAGGGAGGAACAGGGCTAGTCTTTCTCTGTCTTTTTCTAGGGCTGCACCCATGGCATATGGAAGTTCCCAGGCTAGGGGTCAAATCAAGGGCTAGTCTTGCTCTGTGGGGCTGATGGTCCATTTGGGGGGGGGGCATTAAGAATTTTTTTTTTTTTTTTTTTTTTTTGCTTTTTACTTTTTTGTTTGCGTGTTCGTTTGGGACTTCATTTGTGGCATATGGAAGTTCCCAGGCTATGGGAGGAAAGCCCGTGAGGAGCCTTGCTGTGTCCTCACGGTGGTAAAGCTTCCGAGACAGGTGTCACGGGTAGTCTCTGGCAGCTCTGGGAACCCATTTCCCAGGGAACTATGCCTGCTCTGCAGCTGACACACTAACTTGTCCTTTTTGTGTGTGTCCAGGTAAGCTCCCCGGGAGGTTACCTAGAGTTACTTCCAAACTGGGTACACTGAACGAAACAGACTGGAACCTAGAAAGAGGTGACAATTCACCAGTTCCTCCTTCACCAACTGAATCCAGTTTGGAAGATGCTTCAGAGGAATTTGGGGAAAATCTCAACAAGGCTGCAAGGCAAGGGGCAGTGAGGAAAATAACCATATCTGTCCATAGAGCTCCCAAGACAGCACCATCCAACAGACATACAATGCAAACCACACTGAGAAGTTCAACAGTTTAGCGGCCACATTTTAGAGAGTGAAAAGAAGCAGGTGAAACGAATTTGAGTGGTATAATTTCTTCAACCCAAGACAGCCAAGATATTATCACTTTGACCCATAAATCAGTATTTTAAACATCATTAATGAGCTATCTCACATTCTGTGGCTCCAGACTAATTTTCTAAAATCTCACAGCACACCTCGGTTAGGTCTAGTCACATTTCAAGGGTCCCAAAGCCACTTGTGACTAGTGGCTGCCGTAAGGGACAGCACAGGTCTAGGCGCTTAAAGGATGAAGCGTGAAGGGGAGAAAAGAGCACATGGAGGGAAGAGGGGTACGAAGCCAACATGGGGAGGTCCCCTGGGTGGCCCCAGGGTGGTACCCACCTTCTTCTGGATGACGTTTGGGGAGCTGCCACGGATGGCCAGCAGCGCTGTGTAGAGCAGCGTCTCGCGGACCGTCAGGCTGCTCAGCAGCGTGTCGCTCTGCAGGGGAGGGATGGGTCAGTGTCCGTGTTATCCAGCCCCCCCAACCCCCCGCTCACCATCACACACACACACACACCCACTGGCTTCACAGTCAGGGGCCGGGGATGCGTGCACCTGCAGGACGTAGGAGAAACAGTCCTGGAACTGCTCCCTGCGCAGTGCCTGGCCGTTCACAAACACCTCCCCCAGCAGGGTCCCCTTGCTCCCCAGCCTCCCGGACATGGCATCCAGCAGCGTGGTTTTCCCCGAGCCTGGGAGGTGACAAGAGAAGGCCTTGGAGGAAGCCCTCCATGACTCCATGCAGGAATTTCACCAGACCCTTGGTGAACCTGTGGTGCAGCCCTGACGTGTCCTCTCCTTGGCCTCATGGGTCAAACTCATGGCTGGGAAGCATTGTTCCAGCTTGTTCTCTCAGTGAGAGGGGACAAGCTATGTCTCTCCTCCAGGTCAGGACTGGAGAAGCTTCATCTGCCTGTTTATTTTGCATTTAAAGTTGTTTCAGGCTGAAAAAGAAAACACAGGATCAAAATAAAAGGAAAATCAGGGCTCTTGGAAACGTTTGGAGCCTAGGATATCTGAATTTCTTTTGGGGACTCCCTGGGATACTTTGGTGGTTCCTGAATGTAGGGGACACGAGAGCCTTGCTAATCAAGTGTGGTCTGAGGACCACCAGCAGCAGCAGCACCTGAGAGATTGTTAGAAATGCAGAATCTCAGGCCCCAACCCAGAACTCCTAAATCAGATTCTGCTTTTTAATAAGATCCCTTCTTATTAAAAGGATCTTATTAAAGTTCTCGTGCATGTTAGAGTTTGAGAAGCTCTAGCTGAGCAAGTCAAACCAAGTCAAACCAAGTTGGTCTCAGCCTGCAAGGAGAGCCTAGAGCATAATGCAGCTGGTTGTCTCTAAGAACTTTCTCAATAGACGCAGAAAAAGCCTTTGACAAAATCCAACATTCATTTCTGATAAAAAAAAAAAAAAAACCTTCAGAAAGTGGGCATAGAGGGAACCTACCTCAACATAATAAAGGCCATATATGACAAACTCAGAGCTAACCTCATTCTCAATGGTGAAAAGCTGAAAGAGTTCCCACTGAGATCAGGAACAAGACAAGGATGTCCACTCTCACCACTACTCTTCAACATAGTTTTGGAAGTCCTAGCCACAACAATCAGAGAAGTAAAAGAAAGAAAAGGAATCCAAATTGGAAAGGAAGAAGTCAAACTATTACTATTTGCTGATGACATGATACTATACCTAGAGAATCCTAAAGACTCTACCAGAAAACTGTTAGAGCTCATCCATGAATTTGGCAAAGTCACAGGATACAAAATTCATACACAGAAATCAATGGCATTTCTATATACTAACAATGAAAGATCAGAACGAGGAATTAGGGAAGCAATCCCGTTTACCATCACATCCAAAAGACTAAAATACTTAGGAATAAACCTACCTAAAGAGACAAAAGACCTGTACTCTGAAAACTATAAGATGCTGATGAAAGAAATCAAAGATGACACAAACAGATGGAAAGACACACCATGCTCTTGGACTGGAAGAATCACTATTATCAAAATGACTATACTACCCAAGGCAATCTACACATTCAATGCAATCCCTATTAAATTACCAAGGACATTTTTCACAGAACTTGAACAAAATATTTTAAAGTTTGTTTGGAAGCACAAAAGACCCAGAATAGCCAAAGACATCCTGAAAAAGAAAAATGGAGCTGGAAGAATCAGGCTCCTTGACGTCAGACTATACTACAAAGCAACAGTCATCAAAACCATATGGTACTGGCACAAAGACAGACACATAGATCAGTGGAACAGGATAGAAAGCCCAGAATTAAACCCACACACCTACAGCCAACTCATCTATGACAAAGGAGGCAAGAATATACAATGGAGAAAGGACAGCTTGTTCAATAAGTGGTGCTGGGAAAACTGGACAGCCACATGGAAAAGAATGAAATTAGAACACTCCCTAACACCATACGCAAAAATAAACTCAAAATGGATTAAAGACCTAGATATAAGACCAGACACTATAAAACTCCTAGAGGAAAACATAGGCCAAACACTCTCTGACATAAACATCTTCACAGATCCACCTCTTAGAGTAATGACAGTAAAAACAAAAATAAACAAATGGGACCTAATTAAACTTAAAAGTTTGTATACAGCAAAGGAACCCCTAAACAAACGAAAAGACAGCCCACAGAATGGGAGAAAATGTTTGCAAATGAATTGACTGACAAGGGGTTAATCTCCAAAGTATATAAACACCTTCTGCAGCTCAATACCAAAAAAACAACCCCATCAAAAAATGGGCAGAAGATCTAAACAGACAATTCTCCAAAGATGTACAGATGGCCAAAAAACACATAAGATGTTCAACATCACTCATCATTAGAGAAATGTAAATCAAAACCACTATGAGGTACCACCTTACAGTTGCCAGAATGGCCATCATCAAAAAGTCTACAAACAATACGTGCTGGAGAGGGTGTGGAGAAAAAGGAAAACTAGTACACTGTTGGTGGGATTGCTACTTGGTGCAACCACTGTGGGAAAAAGTATGGTGATTCCTCAGAAAACTAAACATAGAACTACCATTTGATCCAGCAATCCCACTCCTGGGCATCTATCCAGAGAAAACCATGACTCACAAAGACACATGTACTCCAATGTTCATTGCAGCACTACTTGCAACAGCCAAGAGATGGAAACAACCTAAATGTCCATCGACAGAGGAATGGATCAAGATATGCTACATATACACAATGGAATATTACTCAGCCATGAAAAGGAATGAAATACCAGCATTTTTAGCAACATGGATGGACCTAGAAATTATCATGTTAAATGAAGTCAGTCACACAATGAGACACCAACATCAAATGCTTTCACTGACATGGGGAATCTGAAAAAAGGACAGAATGAACTTCTTTGCAGAACAGACACTGACTCACAGACTTTGAAAAACTTATGTTTTCCAAAGGAGACAGTTGGGGGGTTGAGGGGATGCGCTGGGGGTGTGGGATGGAAATCCTATAAAATTGGATTGTGATGATCACTTTACAACTATAAATGTAATAAATTCATTGAGTAATTAAAAAAAAAAACTTTCTCACAGAGGAGATGGGATGAAATCACCTCCCTTTTGCTGGGATGACTGGAGGGTGAGGTTTCTCCTGGTTTGCTTTTTCTAGGACTAAGAGATTAGTGATCCTTTAGGATAAGACACCATCTAGACCTTCCCATTCTTACTGGACAGAAGCCCAGAGAGTTATTGGAGCTAACTCTCCAATAGAGAGTCCCCAGGCTTTCCTAATCAAGGCTGTTAGGAATTCAGAATTAGTAATGGAGGAAACAGGCAAGAGGTTCTGGGCCGTCGGAGAAGATAACCAGCTAATTCTACTCAGGATGTGATGACTTGCGCAAAACCAAAGAAAAGATCTTTGGTTCAAATATTTTAAAGAAACTCCTAGTTGCTCTGAAGGGGTGCGAAGTTGAGCAAGCCCAGCTCCTGGAGCAGTGATCTTCTTGGCCCACGACTGATCATGCTTGGAATCAGCCCCCGTGTGTTCAGGTAGAGGTTGGCGTGGGGAAGGGAGGAAGGTGATAGTAAAGAAACAGCATGTGACTTCACTGGGGTTGTCTTTCAAAAATGCGCCCTGAAGTTTCTCAGTCACCGTATTAAGCCATGTCTGTGCTTCTTTTAACTAGTGGTCTCCCTGGCCTTACATTTCTGGGATCCGATCTCAACTCGGGTTGCTAGTGTTACTTCATATGAAATTGTTTGGGCTTCTGTCAGATGCTCCACATATCCTGCCGCCTGGATTGCCGGTCCACTGCTACGGCCAGATTAACCTTCTTCTTTGTTGCCAAATCCAGGAGATGCTTCTCGGCATGTTGTTGACCTCTCGGCAATGTTTGATACTCTTGTTTGCCCCTCTCTGTAAATCTCTCTCCTTTGGCTTTGATGCCACCTCATCCTCTTGGTTTAATCCTGCTGGTTTGGCTGCTGCTTCTCAGCCTCCTGTGGGTGGCCGTGGATTGGGGTTCTTTTCATATCACACATTCTGACTGAGCAACAGTGAGCACCAGCTTACTAGCCAGCATGGGAGGGAGCCATTTGGGAAGTAGCTTCTCCAGCCCCACGACTGCAGCCTCAGCTCACATCCAACCTCACCTCACAAAAGACCCCAGACAGAAATTTCCAACCAAGGCACTCCCATATATCTGACTCAAAGAAACACTGAGAGATAATAAATGCTTTTTATTATTTTAAGTCACTTAGCTTGGGGATCCTTTTTAAAACATAAAAATAGGTAACTAACAGTGTTTCCTTTAAAAACATGTGTCAAATATTTATTAACTCATTAGTGAGGGTACCAGCAGGATGACTAAACTCATTCAAAAATAGATATGAGAGGAGTTCCTGCTGTGGCATGGCAGGTTAAGGATCTGGCCTTGATGCAGCTGTGGCATAGATCGTGGCCGAGGCTTGAATTCGATTCCCGACCCGGGAACTTCCATGTGCCATGAGTGCAGCCATTTTAAAAAAAAAAAAAAGATGTAAGAAATGAATATGTATTCTTAGTGGAAAAGAGAAGATTGGAATAAGTTGCAAAGTTAGATGCAAAAATGGTTAATGCTCTAGGATGTGACACCAAAGGTACAGGTAACAAAAGAAAAAATAGACAAATTGGACTTCATGACAAGTTTAAACTTAGGCTTTTCAACGAAAGACACTATCCATATTATAAAAAGGCAGTTCACAGGATGAGAGAAAAATATTTGCAAATCTTATATCAGAAAAGGGATTAACATCCAGAGTAGACAGAGAGAGCTTCTAAAACTCAACAATGACGACAACGACAATGACCAAAAAACCAAATAACCGGATTCGAGACTGGTAAAGGACTTGAATAGACATTCCTCCAAAGATACACAAATGGCTAAGAAGCACATGAAAAAATCTTCAATCTTATTAATCATTAGGGAAATAGAAATCAAAACTATAATGAGAAACCACATCCCACCCAATAGATACTATCAAGAAAAAAAAAAACAAAAACAGAAAATAACAAGTGTTGGCTAGGTTGTGGAAAAATTTGAACCCTGTGCGCTATTGCTGGAAATATAAAGTGGTGCAGCCTCTGTGGAAAAGAGTACAGCAGTTCCTCAAAACATTCAAAATAGTATTACCATATGATCCAGCAATGCCACTTCTGGATATAGATCCAAAAGAATTAAAATTAGGGTCTTGAAGAGCTATTTATACACCCTTGTTCACAGCAACATTCTTCAAAGTAACTAAAATGTCGAAGCAACCGAAGTGTCCATTAATGGATGAACAGATAAGCAAACTACAGTCTATAGATACAATGGAATGTTATTCAGCCTTTAAAATGAAGGAAATTCTGCAATATGCTACAATATGGATGAACACTGAAAAAAGCCAGTCATGAAGATATACGGTCTGATTCCATGTAGATGAGGAGCTTAGAGTAGTCAAAATCATAAAGCCTGGGGCTGAGAGAATGGCAGAAAAGGAGTTACTATTTAATGGGAATAGTTTCCATTTGACAAGATGAAAGGTTTTGTGGGGATGGATAGTGGTGATGATTGCACACAACCATGTGAATGTATTTAATTCTACTGAACTGTACATTTTTAAATGGTTCAGATGATACACAAAAATAAACTCAAAGTGCTTTAAAAACTTAAATGCAAGACATGACACCATAAAACTCCTAGAAGACAACATAGGCAAAACATTCTCTGACATAAATCGCAGCAATATTTTCTTAGATCAGTCTCCTGAAGCAAAAGAAATAGAAAACAAAAATAAACAAATGGGACCTAATCAAACCTCTAAGCTTCTGCACAGCAAAGGAAATCATCAATGAAATGAAAAGACAACCTCCAGAATGGGAGAAAATATTTGCCAGTGATGTGACTGCGAAGGGATTAATTTCCAAAATAAACAAAAAGCACATACAGCTCAGTATCAAAAAACCAAATAATCCAATTTAAAAAATGGGCAGAAGACCTAAACGGTCATTTCTCCAAAGACATACAGATGGCCGACAGGCACATGAAAAGATGCTCAACATTGCAAATTATTAGAGAAATGTAAATCAAAACCGCAATGAAGTATCACTGGCCAGAATAACTATCATCAAAAAGTCTACAAATAATATATGCTGGAGAGGGTATGGAAAAAAGAAAGCCTCCTACAGTGTTGGTGGGAATGTAAATTGGTGCAGCTACTGCAGAGAACAGTATGGAGCTTCCTTAAAAAAATAAAAACGGAGTTACCATAAGATCCAGCAAATTCACTCTTGGGCATATATCCGGAAAAGACAAAAACTCTAATTTAAAAAGGTACATACACCCCAGTTCATTTCAGCACTATTTACAATAGCCAAGACTTGGAAACAACTCAGGTGCCCATCAAGAGATGATTGGTTTAAGAAGTTTGGTGTGTATGTATATACATACATACATACACACACACAATGGAGTATTACTCAGCCATAAAAATGAAATAATGAAATAATGCCATTTGTAGCAACAGGGATGGATTTAAGAGATTATCAGGGGAGTTCCCGTCGTGGCGCAGTGGTTAACGAATTCCACTAGGAACCATGAGGTTGCGGGTTCGGTCCCTGCCCTTGCTCAGTGGGTTAACGATCCGGCGTTGCCGTGAGCTGTGGTGTAGGTCGCAGACACGGCTCGGATCATGCGTTGCTGTGGCTCTGGCGTAGGCTGGTGGCTACAGCTCCGATTCAACCCCTAGCCTGGGAACCTCCATATGCCGCGGGAGCGGCCCAAGAAATAGCAACAACAACAACAAAAGACAAAAGACAAAAAAAAAAAAAAAAAAAGAGATTATCAGGGAGTGCCCATCATCATGGTGCTGTAGGTAACAAATCTGACTAGGAACCATGAGGTTGAGGGTTCGATCCCTGGCCTTGCTCAGTGAGTTAAGGATCTGTGAGCTGTGGTGTAGGTTGCAGACATGGCCTGGATCTGGCATTGCTGTGGCTGTGGTATAGGCTGGAAGCTGTAGCTCTCATTAGACCCCTAGCCTGGGAACCTCCATATGTGGCAGGTGAGGCTCTAAAAAGCAAAAAAAAAAAAAAAAAAAAAAAAAAAGAAAGAGAGAGATTATCATACTAAATGAAATAGGTCAGAGAAAGACAAACATATGATATCACATATATCACATATGTGCAGAATCTAAAAAAAATGATACAAATGAATTTATTTAACAAAAGAGAAACAGACTCACAGACATAGAAAACAAATTTATGGTTACCAAAGTGGAAATAGAGCAGGGGAAGAGATGAATTAGGACCTTGGGATTAACAGATATACTACTATATATAAAATAAATAACCAGCAAGGACCTATTATATAGCACAGGGACTTATATTCAATATCTTATAATAATCTATAATGAAAAAGAATATATATATATATATACCTGAAACTAAGACAACATTATAAATCAACCAAACTTCGATAAAAATAAATAAATAAATAAATAAAATAAAAATAAATAAAATAATTTGAGATGGCAAATTTTACATGTATTCTACCACAATTTAAAAAAAGAAAGGGAGTTCCCATTGTGGCCCAGTGGAAATGAATCCGACTAGTATCCATGAGGATGCATGTTGGATCCCTGGCCTCGCTCAGTGTGTCAGGGATCCAGCATTGCTGTGGCTGTGGTGTTGGCTGGCAGCTGGAGCTCTGATTCGACCCCTAGCCTGGGAATTTCCGTATGCCTCAGATGCAGCCCTAAAAAAAAAAGAAAAAAGGTTAATGCCCTACAGGGCAATAAAACCCTGACCCTTGGGCTTATCTTCTCTACAAGGGCAGAGACAGTCTGTAAGCAAACAGTCTAGAGCAGTAGCCTAGAGTCCAAGTCCTAAATGTTAGAAAATAATGGGTCAAAACTGTCTTCCCTTGGAGTGGTGGTTGCCCATGGGCAGGCTCGCATTGGACCATTCTCTAGTCAGACTTTGTACACCTAAATCATCTTTTGCCTCACTAATAAAGACTCCATAAACAAAACAGTTTTAGATAAGACACCAGAAAAACCCCAAGAGTAATTCAGAGCATTAATTCATGTGCTTACTCATTTATTCAGCAAATATTTATTAAGCACTTACCATGTGGCCAGCCCTGTCCTAGCTGTTAAGGATACAGCAGGAAAAATAAAACAAAACCAAAAACTCCCACGCTCACAGAATTTACCATCTATTATGAATTCATGTTCAATATAAAAGGATGGACAGTCATAAAACCATGATAAGTTATCTCAGAAATCAGTCCATGAGCCCCTAGAACAGAGAGCCCACCCACTGTCCTTGCTGAGTCATACATGAAGTGTGACATTGGCCTGTGAGACACCCTTCCAAGAAGGTGGGTTCAATTCCTTGTGCTTCATGTCACCCTTTTTTATCCTACACAAGGAAGGCAACAAGTGACACATTATTATAGGAATAACTCAGCCTTTTTTTTTTTTTTTTTTTTTTTTTTCGTCCTTTTAGGGCTGAACCTGTGACCTATGGAGGTTCCCAGGCCAGGGGTTGAATCCGAGCAGCCGCTGCCAGCCTGTGCCACAGTCACAGCAACGCAAAATCCGAGCCGCATCTGTGACCTACACTACAGCTCACGGCAATCCTGGATCCTTAACTCACTGAGAAGGCCACGGATTGAACCCGAGTCCTCACAGATAATAGTCGGGTTCATTACTGCTGAGCCATGACCGGACCTCCCAGCCTTTTCCCTTTTAAAGAATGGAAAAGAGCAATTAGAATGATCCTGGAGGGGGGAGGGCGAGGGAAGGGGAGGGATTGGGAGCTTGGGGAGGGATTGGGAGCTTGGGGTTAACAGATGCAAACTATTGCTCTTGGAATGGATTTACAATGAGATCCTGCTGTGTAGCACTGAGACCTATGTCTAGATACTTACTTTGCAGCACGACAACGGGGGGGGGGGGGGGGGGGAAATTATGTATACATGTATGTGTAACTGGGTTCCCATGCCATACAGTGGGAAAAAAAAAAATAGAATGATCCTGGATGTTGTGGTCCATGCATAACAGTTAGACATGGTTAAAAATTGGAAATAGGAAATGAAATCTCAGGAAATTGTAACCATTCTTGTCAGCGAATTCTTTTTCAGTTCAGCTTAATGGCACTGCTGTTGCCATCCAGTTGTCCACCTGCTATAGCAAGGGAGTGGCTGTGGATTTAACTTTCTGGGGTCGAAAGCATCTGTGACCATGCTTGACCTGTTTCCAGGCAGAAAAACAGCATTTACTGAGCACCCTTATATGCCCGGACATGTGCTGGGTGCTTTTCAAACTTCGAAATATGAATTAACTTACATGTGTTTCACAGATCTTTCCAAAGATTTCACATCAGCACCAGATTCTATTCATATCGGATGTGCACGTCACCGGATTTCATCCTAATATTAAACTCATGGCCTTCTTGACCTACAACTTAGAGCTATTTTTCTCAATGTGGTGTTCAAATCAAGCTGAAGCCTTTTCTGAGTCCTCATGGACTCAAATTTGGGGAACGCCTTCCCCGGCTTACCTGAGCTCCCTAAGATGCACATGATCTGCCCACTCTCGATGTACAAGGAGATGTCTTTGAGGATCTGCCTGGTCCACTTCTTTTGACAAGATGCGATGTCCCACCAGGGTCCCACGTGATAGCTTTAAAGGAAACCCCATGAGGGGAAAGGCAGCATGGGGTCCTGCAAGGGCCCAGACCCTTGTCCCCCCAGCCCTGATCCCAGTTCTCCCCAGCCCTAGTTGTCTCTGGACAGGTTCCTCAGTGTCCTCCTCTGTAGATCCCAGCAGATAGTGATGGAAGATCACCTATGAAAAGCACCTGTCAGGGAGCGGCTCTGATTATCAGCTCTCTGTGGCTAGCCAGCAGGTGACAAACAGGACACTCCTTGTTCGTTCGGTTGCCTCTGCGTTCCTTCATCCAGTTCATTACACCTCGGGTTCCCAAGCACCCCCATTCCCCAAGCCCGCTCCATCTGCCCGGGGCAGGCTGCTGTCAAGGGAGACACGAGGCGGGAAGGGGCAGGAGGCAGAGTGCAGCTGCTGTTTGTGGCAGCTCCCAGGTCCCGCTGTGGGCAGGAGGAGGGGGCCCTTCACTGTGGCTCCTCATGTCCCTCTGGCAGCCCTTCTACTCTCCTCTCTCCACCTCCATCTGCTGAAGAGGGAGCCCAAGCCTCTGAGCATGCCCCCCCCCCCGCCCCCGACCCCGGGGGAGGTGACAAAGGAGGAGGCATTACCTGACACTGTAGGAGGAATGGAAAACGCCCAGGCTGTGTCGAGATGTTGAAGCAGCTGCAGGAAGCCCCTTTAGGGAGCTCCAGGAGCCTCTGTGTACTTGGAGCTCCCCGGACTCCACAGGGGTGAGAAATGGAAGTTCGCTCATGATCAACAGGAAGCCAAGAGAGGGCAATTTTCTGACCCTCCCTGGTGCGCTCCCGGGGCAGACTGTCCAGCCTGCTCCTCACCTGGCCCGGGAGCCTCTCCTCAGGCCTTTCCAGCAGCTGGACTGGGGTTTGGCCGTGGATGCCATTATCTGATGTACCTTTAGCCAGAGTGCGTGCATGGGTGTGTGTGTGTGTGTGTTGGCAGTGGGCGGAACACACAGCCCGTGTTTGTAGGAGGGCTTGCAGACAGGAATACTGGGAGACAGAGCAGAGGTTGCCCAGCACTGGGAACCAGCAGCTAAGTCCAAAGCAAGCTGCGGCAGATACTGCTGGGCCCCATGGCTGAGGAGGCCCTGAAGGAGACGGGGCTGGGCAAAAGGGCTGCTCCCCAGGATGACTCGGTGAGTGATGGGGAGGCAGTCCCCTCAGTCCTGGGGGGAGGAGGCCAACTGGGCCTTTCTGTCCTCCCTCGGGAGCTTTCTGTCCCAAACCAGCACCAGGACCACAAGCAGAGCGAGAAGCTGGCCGCCAAACTCTACTTCCTGGGGACATCACAGGGCCGAGGGCAGTGGACTCAGGGGTCAGGGGGACGGGGGTGGGGAGAGCGCCTCTGAGGTCACTTCCTGCCCTGGGCTGCGTTCCTACGGGGAGATGATGTTCTTGTGAGTGACTTCGGTTGATCCAGCTTTTTCCTGAATGAGGCTCCGTCACAGACATGGGTTACACGACCCAGGGATCCTGGGGTGTCTCTTCTGTCCATGTGGCTATCAAGGTCAGAGTCTCAGTGGCAGGAAAGTGACGAGACAGGATGGCAGCTGGCTTTGGGGGCACATCAGAACTTGGGCTCCATACACGGTCACAGCAGGCGGTCGTAGCTCCTGGAGAGAACTGGAAGGAACAGGCGACAAGCCGGGGAAGCTGAGAGGCGGGGCTGCGGGGTTCCTGCCCTCACTTTCCAGGAAAAATGTTTCCCTGGCAAATGGCCTCTGACTGAAATCAGGGCGTGGGTGGGATTTGAAGCAAGAGGTGAAATCAGAAGATAGAAAAGAAGCGAATCCCCACGCTCCAGCCCCACCTCAGGCCACCCTCTGATTCATCATTGCCAGCTGTGAGTGGGGACCAGGGGTAGGGACAGAAAGACGCAAAGGACTGAGGACTCCACACCACAGGAAGGGCCACAGGCCACCTGGACTGACCTTGAGTTGCTAGGACCCAACTTCAGTCGGGCCCCAGGGACCCACCACTCCTGCAGCCACAGCAGGGGACCAGCTCTGCTCTGGGAATCCCTCTTGGGGCCAATGCCTGCTGGGAATTGATTCCTAGAAGCCAGGACTGCAAGGGTCCCAGCTGCAAAGGAGATAAAGTCACCGGTGGCTCTGGGGGATACTTCCTGACACTTCAGCCCCCATAGCTTGGGATGCAAAGAACTGCCCAAATCAGACATCCAGGAATGTGTGCAGGCGCTGATGTTTCCAATTTCCTTGTTTCCAATTCCCTTTTCCAGTTTCCTTTTCCTGCTTCTCAAGGTGCCCAGTGAAGGCTGCCCCTCACGTTTATGGCACCTGGAAGGCAGCATAGGGCCATGTATCACAGGTCTGGATCCTTAATTAGTCAAGTTACGAGCTCTTAAATAAAATAGTTCCTCTCCTCTTACTCTGACATACCTTCTTCACAATGTGGAAGGCCAGGTGAAAATTGAGAAACTCTAGGACTGGTGGCTTCCCACCAGAGCCACGGCCTGTCCCCTTTCTCTCTCCAGGCCCAGCACCACAGTGACCTCACACCCCCCCACATGGTCACCCCATCCTGCCCACCCTCACTCTATCCATACCCCCTCCCCAGACAAATGCCCTCCTGGCCTGGGATGCCCGGGAGGATGGGCCTGGGATGAGGTTCACGCAGGCCCAGGGAGCGGCCTTGTGGCCATCTGCACAGGTACTTCTGGGGTTGTGGGTACCCAGAGTGGCAAGTGCCCTTGGCCCATAGACTCCCTCCCGGGTCCATGGGCAGGAGCCTGGCCAGAGGACAAGAGGGGCCCAGGCCTCAGGGTCAAGTCCTCAGCAGGTCCCTGCTTCCCCAAGGCACAGGCTCTTCACCTTGGAACAAGGACCGTGGGTTCTGGGCTCCCTGAGTTTTCTTCTGCTCCACGCTTCTGACTCAGGAATTTGCTCCGAAGTTAATACAAGGAGAAATTACAATGCAGCCCAGCAGGAGCCCAGCTGGTTACCTACAAACAAAGCTGCTCGTGCTTTTTGGGGTGTCACCTGTCAGAAATGCAAGTGATGTTCTGACAGTCACACTGATTAAGATGTCAGCTGAACAGATATTTAAGTATTTGAAAGACACAGAGAGTTTGTCAAAACCTCATGAAGAGTCTAACAAATCCTTCCTGGGAGCCAAGGAAAATATTTCAAAATGGAACAGGGGCCATGAATTCTTTTCTGAAAGCTGCGGCCCCAGATGGCCCAGTCCCTCAGTGGTGGCCTGTGTCTGCCACCTTGGCCCAGGGGGAAGGGAGGGTGAAGGCGCCGAGGAGCAGGGGGCATACATCCCTCTCCTTCCTTTTATCTGTCTCCCATCCCCAGGGCCCCCACCCGCTTCCACCTTCTGAAAGCTCCTGCCTGGAAGAGGGAAGCCCCTAGGTGTCAGATCACTGCCACATATTGCGCCAGATTCCCAAATGTCCAGTGGTCCATTGTCAGCAGCCTTTGCCTCAAAATCTAACCTGGGGAGCTTCTGGCTCAGGTGTCTGTCCACTAAAGCAACTTCGGAGCTAACTCACACTTTGTACCAATCGACTAATATTCTTCCTGCAGACATTTCCTTTCTAAAAACAAGCAGGATGCATGTTCGCCCAAACGAGTCTTTCAGCAGTGGATAGCATTTCTGATAGCTGAACAAGGTAAATGGGAAAACCAGCCAGTGCAAATGCTGGTGGAGGAGAGTGGGAAGGTCAGGGCTGCAGGGCTCACCTGCCAGAATCCAGAGCAGCCCGTGAGCTCCCCAGGAGCTTCATTCTCCAACTCTGAGGACACGACCTCCCACCTCCGCCACCACTGGAGGCGCTGGCAGCTGGAGGGCGAGGTGAGAGTAGGATTCTGGAGTTCTCCTCTCAGACTCACTCTCTCAATCTGAAAACATTTTGAAAGACTTCAGGAAAGGCAGTTCAAAGAAGAGTGAACTCAACTGGGTCATTTTGCTGTACAGCAAAAATTGACAGAACTTTGTAAATCAACTATAATAGAAACAAACAAACAAACAAAAAATGTATATTTTTTGTGGCTATTTTAGGGCTGCACCTGAGGCACATGGAGGTTCCCAGGATAAGGGTTGAATCAGAGCTGTAGCCACTGACCTACACCACAGCCAAGCAATGTCAGATCTGAGCCGCATCTGCAATCTACATACACCACAGCTCACGGCAACACCAAATCCTTAACCCACTGAGCAAGGCCAGGGATTGAACCCACGTCCTCCTGGATCCTAGTTGGGTTTGTTAACCGCTGAGCCACAAAGAGAACTCCAGAAAAAATAAAAATCTTATTTAAAAAAAAAAAAAAAAGAAGTGTGAACTCCCATGTACCCATCACTAATTACCAATAGCTCTGACGCCCACCCCGCCCCCTACCCACCGGGGCCACTTCCCCTGTATCCTTTCCTATACCCCACAGATAGCCCTTCTGCTGACTTAGCTGCCTCCTTTTCCCATGTTCTTCTGTATAATTTAGAATCTTGACTGTGCTAGTTCAAATATTAAAAAAGGTAAATAGCTGCTTCCACTCTCACCCAGAATTCTGGGGGCCACTCACCGTGGGTCTGCTGCAATCTGTCACCTGTATTTACTTCCCTCCATCTTCCTCTGGTCCCCACGCCCTTTTTAAGGACCTCTTACCTCCACCGCTGCAGGAATGCTTTGACAAAGACTGTTGGGTGGTGTTATCTTCACATAAGCTACAGGCATGTTGTTTCTACATAAAGCGCACATGGTCTTTCACATACACAGTGAAGATTCACCTTGATCAGGTTCTCAAGGTCCGCCTGTCTCTCCACCTGGCCTGTCTTGCTCCAGCCTCATCACCTGTCTCATCCATTAAAACCTAAGCTTCTCAAAGGCGGTCCTTTTTTGGAGTTCCCAATGTCATGCGGTAGAAACAAATCTGACTGGCATCCCCAAGCATGTGGATTTGATCCCTGGCCTCGCTCAGTGGGTTAAGGATCCAGCATTGCCGTGAACTGTGGTGCAGATCACAGATGTGGCTCAGATCTAGCATTGCTGTGGCTGTGGTGTAGGCCGGTAGCTGTAGCTCCGAATCGACCCCCAGCCTGGGCATCTCCATATGCCCCAGGTGCGGCCCTAAAAAAAAAGACTGTCTTTTTGCCATCACATCCCAAACTCCAAGCCTAAAGCATGCCATAGGCTGCCTGTGTTTATCAGATGCTTGCTTGATTGACTGAAGGAACGCATCAGCGGGAGGATGGCCGTTCTGAGAGAGGAAGGCGGGAATCAAGAGGAATTTATTAATGAAGGCATACTTTCCCCTGCACTACTGCAAAGAAGGAAAAATTGAATGTGGTAAAAAACGGAAATCTCCCTAGGCAGGTTCTTCCTTGCTTGGAGCTTGGTGATTTAAATGACTCAGTTGATAAAAGAGAAGGAATTCAGATCTGCAGGTGGTTACTATCATTCGACGTTATCAGCTGATACCCCAAGACATTGATCTGTTTGATGTACATGCAAATAAACCACACTCCAGCAACCGCAAGATGATGATGACAGTGATGGTGGCGGTGACGACGATGGGGATGATAGGGACTCCCTCTAACATCTCCCAACATGTTGGGAGCATTGTTGTGCAAAATTCCTTGTCAAAATAAGATGTGACTTTTCCAAGGGGTGGGTCTTCAGGGTGTCCTGAGCACTAGCTTGTTGACAGCTGTCTGCTTCACACACACTGGGGACGGGATGTCTGTGTGGCGTGAGGATATTAAGCCAGATCCACGGAAGAGAAAGTTGAAGGCCAGCCCCCAGCTCAGGTCCTCCCCAAATGCAGAGGCTCACAAACTCTTTCCAGGCCACGATCTGGGTCTGATCCACCACAGGTTGCTTGCGCTCGGATTTCAGGGGTCTGGGGTTGAGCTTCTCTGGGGCTCGGGGCTATGCTGGAGCGAAGCCCCAAAGCTCTCACTGCAGGGAAGGGGAGATGGGCCCTCATGGATGCTCCTGTTTACTCAGCGCCCTTGGGCTCCTCCTGCCCAAATCCATCTCTAGGTTATTCGGGACCTCACCCACACTCGCGCCGGCTCTCACCTCTCTGGGTCCCCTCCATCTGTTTTCTCCTATGTCTCCCTCCTTCCAAAGGATGCCCTCATCCGTCCTGTCTCCCAGCAGGGCCTCCAGGACAGTGTGTTCTCCTCTGAAAGTGACAACAGCCTGTACTTCACCTACAGCGGCCAGTCCAACACCTTGGAGGTCCGAGGTCTCACCTACCAGGTAGAGGCACAACTGAGCGGGGGGAGGGGGGGGGAGAGGAGCAGGTGGAAGGCCAAGCATTTCCTCAAGCAGATGGGAAGGGTGAGCCCAGATGGGGGCCCTCTGCCCCAAGGACAGAGTCAAGGTCATGCTGATGCTTCATATGCTGGGGGCAACCACCCTGGAGACGTCCCTCAACTACATACAGCAGGAGGTTGACGGGCGTGCAAAAGAGAATGAGACCTTTGGAAAAACACAAAGCCAACCGTGTGAACCTGTGGGAAAAAAATCTCTAAAGCTCTTTTTCAAGTTTATATTTTGAAATACTTTTATAGTAGAGTTCCCATACATCTTTTGTCCACCCTCCCCTAATGCTATCATCTTGCTTACCCATAATCCAATGATCAAAACTAAGAAATTAACCATGGCGGGAGTTCCCATGGTGGCTCAGTGGTAACAAACCTGCCTAGTATCCATGAGGATGCAGGTTCAATCCCTGGCCTCCCTCAGTGGGTTAAGAATCCGGCGTTGTCATGAGCTGTGGTGAAGGTCACAGAGGTGGCTCAGGTCTCGCGTTGCTGTGACTGGGCTCTTCCATATGCTGCAGATGCAGCCCTAAAAATAAAATTTCAAACAACTAATAAAACATTCCAAGTTCAAGGACCACTGGCCTTTCAGAGGCTCTCAGGAATCTTCTGGTCAGATTCAAAGAGCCCTATTTCCTACACCTCCCCAGGGCCAGATACTAGGTGACACAGATGGAGCCTGGTGGGGCCTGGGATGGTCACCCTCAGAAGACCAAGTCTGGCTTCCTGGGGAAGTAAAATAGAACAAGCTGACAAGCTACACCATCACTGTTCTCTGCTCTGCCACGTACTAGCTGTGTGACCTTGAGCAAGTTACTTCACTGCTCTGAGTCTCATCTGCAAACAGGGACTAAACAGTATATGTGTTATAGGTTTGCAGTGAGGACTGAATGAGATGAATGGACATGAACAGATTAATACAATGCCTTGCACATTCAATAAATTATTAGTAAATTACTATTGTTATTATTATTATTATTAAGTGAAGCCATCACTCTGCTTCGTGTTGTGTTTCTATTTCTATTCTGCTATTACTCATGCTTCCCAAGTCTTCTCTTCAGACTTGGAAATGGCAAAAAACAAAAAACGGAGTTCCCGTCGTGGCACAGTGGTTAATGAATCCAACTAGGACCCATGAGGTTGAGGGTTCGATCCCTGGCCTTGCTCAGTGGGTTAAGGATCCGGTGTTGCCATGAGTGTGGTGTAGGTCGCAGACACGGCTCAGATCCTGAGTTGCTGTGGCTGTGGCGTAGGCCAGCAGCTACAGCTCTGATTAGACCCCTGGCCTGGGAACCTCCATATGCCGTGGGAAGTGGCCCTAGAAAAGGCAAAAAGACAAAAAAGCAAAACAAAAACAAAAACAAAAAACAGACTTGGAAATGGCAGCTTCAGGTTCTCAGCCTGGTGGGGTCCACCTCCATGTTCAATAGAACCTGGGTGGGGGGCCCCTCAGGCCTGTTGTGTGTCAGCAGGAGGATGTCTGCTGGACAGCACCCAGCAGAAGTTGAAGCCCTCTGAGGAAACTCTTGATGTCTTCCCACAGGTGGACATGGCCTCCCAGGTGCCTTGGTTTGAGCAGCTGGCTCACTTTAAGATGCCCTGGACATCTCACAAGGACTCTTGTGAGCTGGGCCTTCAGAACCTGAGCTTCAAAGTGAGGAGCGGACAAATGCTGGCCATCATAGGGAGCTCAGGTAGCACTAGGGGCAAAGAGTGGGGCAATGGGTTCTCTCTCTCCTGGGATAGAGAGTGGTCCCTGGAACCAATGGGTATTCCTTGCAGAAGCCTTTGCTGACGGATAGAATAATATAGCAGAGTGGTGAAAACACAGGTTCTGGGTCTGACAGAGCTGGGTTCAAATCTCAGCTCCTCCACTTCCTAGCTCTCGGGTAATTGCTCCCCTTATGAATCCTGAGGGTGCCTCTTGAAGCTGCAACCAGAGGTTTGGTCCTTCATTAATACCAAGGTTAGGGCTTTCCAAGAGTACCAGGCAGCTTTGGAATTCAATGTTCTTCCCAGGGGACCCCCCCCACCACAAGGCGCACTCATTCATCCCCAGATTAGATTCCTGCTTCAGTCAGAAAACTGGTAGGCACAGCTCCACTGGCAACTGACTTCTCAACTAACCCAAGTCTTAGCTCAACCTTCAACCCTTAGCAATGATCCAGATTTTTCAAGTGCTTCAAAAAGTCACTTACGCAGACCAGACTTAAAAGTACAGAACGCCAGGCCTGGAAGGAGCCTTGGAGAACTGAGATCATGCCCTTCACCGTATTTTCCCGTTCTTCTTACCAGCCTGGAAGCATCTTTAGAGGAGGGTTTTCAAATTATCTAGTTCTCCAGAGTTCTAGAGAGTCCTCCGGCTCCTATGCCATTCCTCCTTCATTCCACAGACGAGAAGATCAAAGAGGAATGATTCACCTAAGGACATACACTTAATGCAGAGCTAGAACCAGAACTCTGGTCTCCTGATGCGCAGATGTTTAAAAAAATTCAGTGGATTAGATTGTTAAGATC
This sequence comes from Sus scrofa, assembly GCF_054392235.1. NCBI lineage: Eukaryota > Metazoa > Chordata > Mammalia > Artiodactyla > Suidae > Sus > Sus scrofa. Next base: position 108,802,930 of record NC_139385.1, on the reverse strand, counting down.
TTATTGGCTTTATTCAACCATTCATGAAATGGGCAGCATCCCATTTGGCAGGTAGAGTGTAGCTCTGGAGAGTTCCCATTGTGACTCAGCAGTAATGAACCCAACGAGTATCCATGAGAACAAAGGTTCAATCTCTGGCCTCACTCAGTGGGCTAAGGATCTGGCATCACCATGAGCTGTGGTGTAGGTCACAGACACAGCTCAGATCTGGTGTTGCTGTGGCTGTGGTGGAGGCCGGTGGCTGCAGGTCTGATAGGACCCCTAGTCTGGGAACCACCATATGCCTCAGGTGCAGCCCTAAAAGAGACAAAAAGTACAAAAAAGAAAGTAGCTCTGAAGGGGAGTTCCCTGTGTGCAGAGGATTAAGGATCTGGCATTGTCATTGCAGCGCCTCGGGCTGCTGCTGCTGCGAGGGTTTGATCCCTGGCCCAGGAACTTCCACATGCCATGAAAGAGGCCAAAAAAAAAAAAAAAAAAAAAGGGAGAGAAAAGAAGAAAGTTGGGGTGTTCAGGCCCGATTGGCCAGTGTGGGAATACTGGGGTCTGAAGGCTGTGTCACCGTCCCTAGGGGCGGGTCACATCTGCAAGGACAGAGCAGTCCCGGGTGGCTGGAGAGTGCGATGGCAGCAGTGGATTCCAGGCTGCTCCCCACCCCCCACCCCCACCCCCGCCTCCTCCCCTAGAATCTCTGTTCTCAGGGATGTGTCTGGTGGCTTCTCAGGCTGCGGGAGAGCCTCTTTGCTAGACGTGATCACCGGTCGAGGCCCTGGCGGCAAGATTAAGTCCGGCCAAATCTGGATCAACGGGCAGCCCAGCACGCCGCAGCTGGTGAGGAAGTATGTGGCTCACGTGCGCCAGCACGACCAGCTGCTCCCCAACCTGACCGTCCGCGAGACCTTGGCATTTGTTGCCCAGTTGCGCCTGCCCAGAACCTTCTCCCAGGCCCAGCGTGACAAAAGGGTAACTAACAGACTCTGGTGACCCCCAAGAAGCCATGACGTCCTTCCCTGACCCTCCCTCCCTGCTTAAAGGTCCAGCCACAGGTCAAGTGTGAGCGACCCAGTTCACCATCGATCCAACTGAAAAAGTCCACCGTAACTCAGCCCCAGGCTTCCGTGGTTTTCAAAGCCCCATCATAGCCCCAAATGCGTGATGCATCTTTGCTTACTCTGTGCGGGCAGGGAGCGAGACATGGCCACGTTCCCAATGAGTTGCACCACGCTCGGCACGTGGGAGCTGCGCAGGATGTGTGTAAAGAATCAGGGACAAACATTGCAGCAGAGAAACGAAGGCTTGAGCTTTACACCCAGGCGTCCTCCTCCTTTGAGGTCCAAGATGCCGGGCCCCAGCAGGCTCCCCGTGGTTCTTCTAAAGCCCTGGGCACCTCCCTCCCCAGGTGGACGACGTGATCGCGGAGCTGCGGCTGCGGCAATGCGCCAATACGCGCGTGGGCAACACCTACATACGGGGCGTGTCGGGGGGCGAGCGGCGCAGGGTCAGCATCGCGGTGCAGCTGCTGTGGAACCCAGGTGAGGCGGGAGGGGCCGGCATCGCCCGCCTGGCTTAATCCGGTCCAGCTGGAGCCCTGCCCCTTCACCAGGCTTCTCTCTGTTGGGAAGGAATCCTCATTCTGGATGAACCCACGTCTGGGCTGGACAGCTTCACTGCCCACAACCTGGTGAAAACCCTATCCAGGCTGGCCAAAGGCAACAGGCTGGTGCTCATCTCCATCCACCAGCCCCGCTCCGACATCTTCAGGCTCTTTGACTTGGTCCTCCTGATGACGTCTGGCACCACCATCTACTTGGGGGCAGCCCAGCACATGGTCCAGTATTTCACCTCCGCCGGCCACCCCTGTCCTCGCTACAGCAACCCTGCTGACTTCTATGGTGAGCCAGCCAGGCCAGACGCATAGATCGGGCCTCCCCCACACCCCAAACCCTGCCAGGAGAGAAGCTCACAGAGGCTTCAGGAGAGCGGGACCAGGGATGGAGGCGGAGGGGCAGATGGGGTGTATTACCTGCTTCAGTTTGCCAAGCATCAAATGACCAGATGCTCGAAAAGCACCTTGGGACATGGCTACCCCTTGTGCGCAGGACAGATAAGAACCTTCTGAGAACTCCAAACCCGAGGCGGTGTCATCTAAGAGTGATTGGCTCAGTTTCTGGAACTGTGGCCTTTATTCAGATTCTGTAGGGAACTCAGGATATTTGAGGTCGGAAAGCCACCAGGAAATCTTTAAGCTGTGCCCTGGTGCCCCCACAGAGGCAGGGGCCCCAAAGGCGCTGGGTGGTGGTGGAGGGGGGCCCAGGGCACAAGCCAGCCCAGGGCCATTTGTGTGGTCTTGGCCAGTGAATCTCCAGATATGCAACTTCTGTTCAGCACCAGCCTTTCTGCTTGGGGTCCTGAGGCCTTAGCATCTGGCCCTCAATTTCTGTGGGGACAGCTGCTCTTCCAGGTGCCCTCCCTGAAAGCAGGGGCCTGGATCCTCAGTGCTGAGATCCTGAGGACTAAGGCCTGCTGTGGCTGCTGGACCAGCTGCATGGTTGTGCCTGGGCCAAGGAAAGCAAGCTGTCACTTGTCCTAAACATGGGTCACCTGGAGTCACCCAGCCTTCCTCCCAGGCCTCCCTGATAAACTTGATGATAAGGACCAACTCCTTAAAGCCAGACACTATGCCACAGGTGCCAAGCACCCACAACCTGGTGAAAACCCTATCCAGGCTGGCCAAAGGCAGGGCCACAAGGGCCATGGTTGTCTTCGGCCTTACAAATGAGAAGGCCAGAGTCCTCAGACGAAAAGTGCAGAACTCCTGTGCCCAGCCCCTCCCTGCCTCCTGGCCCTTGTCCTCACCCTCCTCCCAGCACCCACTTGCCAACCCTCCCCTAGGAGGACAGGTCACTCTCTGTGTCCCACCAGCCCTCACCCTCTACGCTTAAACTGCGTGAACTCATCTGTGCTCAGGTGCCAGCCTGGCTTCCTGCCAGTGTGTCATTCTTTGGCTGCCCATCCCCAGATAAGAGGGCAAAGTGTACCTGCCAGCTTGGCCACTGTGAGACATGTGCAATAACCCTAGAGAAGAGTTACTGGAAGTCAGGTGCCCAGATCTGAACAAAATGTTTTCCTCTTCTTTCTTCCTCTTTTCTTTTCTTTTTTTTCATTTTTGGCTGCCCCGCCAAAATGGAGTTCTAGAACTTCAAATCTGAGCAGAAGTTGCGACCTAAGCTGGCTGCAATGGCAGCAACGCTGGATCCTTAACCCATTGTGCCAGGCTACGGGGAGTGAACTCACATGCCAGCACGCCCAAGACACCGCTGATCCCATTGCGCCACAGCGGGAGCCCCTGAAAAAAAAAAGTTTTCCTTTTTTTTTTGTCTTTTCTAGGCCCTCACCTGCCACATATGGAGGTTCCCAGGCTAGGGGTTGAATCAGAGCTGTAGCCACTGGCCTACACCACCGCCACAGCAACGCAGGATCCAAGCCGCGTCTGCAAACTACACCACAGCTCATGGTAACGCCGGATCCTTAACCCACTGAGCAAGGCCAGGGATTGAACCTGCAACCTCTTGGTTCCTAGTCGGATTCATTAACCACTGAGCCATGACGGGAATTCCCTTCCTTTTCTTAATTTTACACCATTATCATTGGAGGGGTGCACTTGCCCACAAGCCCCAGGGCGGGTGCCCTGCACCGATCCAGGCTGCATGGCCTGGCAGTGCCCCAAAGAATCCGGTGTTTGAAGTTATGGCCCTGCACACAGACGGGACCCTGCGTGGTTTACAAGGCCCCTCTGAGACATGATCCCGCCTTGAGTCTCGTCATGAAAATGGGGAGGAGGGAAAAGGCAGAGAGGTTAAGAGGGAGCTCCCCCGATTCCCCGAGGGAGGAATAGAGGGAGGGGAGGCTTAGGAAGGGACCGGCAGGTGAGACTCTCTGGCACTTCAGGGGCCCCGGGAGAGGAGGGCTGTGGTCTGGGGCTACCAGGTGTTCCCGAAGGGGTGACGAGGAGGGAGTGTAGCCCTGCCTGGTTCTCCAGCTGGTGGTGCTGGCTCCTTCCTCCTGGGGCAGTGAGAAGTATATTTGGCTGGATCCTGGCACCCTCCAGCCAAAACATGTTTCCCTTTTGGGCAGGCTGCTTGGGAAGCCAAATGACTAAATTTACAGTGAGAGCTTGAGCTGCGAGGAGCCCAGCTGGTCAGCCTCCCCCTGGCCTGCCCATAGCAGGCACATTTGTGAAGCTGAGTCCTCATAGCGAGCCTCTTGGATGGCTGGAGTGGGAGCCAGGGCATCGCTGTGCCACCCCAAAGCCTCCTTCCCTGTCCTGGCAATGTCCCCCTCATGAGCCTGGCTGGTGGGACCAGGGCCAGTGCTCACAGGGCCTCTGCTGATCCACCTGCCCTTCCCCTGAGGCTGGGTTTCTGTGGATGTGAGGGACAGCCCCGGGCTGGGCTCTCTGCCTCTCTCTGCTCTGACCATCCCTTCGTGGTCCCCTCTCAGAGGCTGGGGAGCACGTCCCAGGGTCCTCAAGGGCTGACCAGCTTCGTGGGCTGGGCTTGCACTGAGCTCCTGTGGGGACTGGGTCACCTGTGGCCCCACCCCTTCTGCTTACAGTGGACTTGACCAGCATCGACAGGCGAAGCCGAGAGCAGGAAGTGGCCACCAGGGAGAAGGCTCAGTCACTTGCGGCCTTGTTTCAAGAAAAAGTGCGTGGCTTCGATGACTTTCTGTGGACGGCGGAGCCAAGGGCACAGGGTGTGAGCCCTTGCGTGCAGAGGTAAGACAGCTGGGTGGCTCTGGGTGGAGAGTGTCCTGCAGAAGGTGGCCACCCCACACCCCCATGACACACTCTGTCTCCTGACAGCCCGGCTTCCCGGAGTGACACCTACGCCTTCCAGACCCCCACCAAGCTCCCACCCATACTGCAGTTTGCCACACTGATCCGGTAATTGTCTGCCATTTCATCACCCAGCTGAACCCCCAGAGTCTTTGCTGTATCAAATTAAGCCCTTTGGATCTAAAGTGAATTTGAGGAGTTCCCATCGTGGCTCAGTGGTTAACAAATCCAACTAAGAACCATGAGGTTGTGGGTTTGATCTCTGGCCTCGCTCAGTGGGTTAAGGATCCGGCGTTGCCGTGAGCTGTGGTGTGGGTCGCAGACATGGCTTGGATCCCGCATTGCTGTGGCTCTGGTGTAGACCGGTGGCTACAGCTCCAATCGACCCCTAGCCTGGGAACCTCCATATGCCACGGGAGCAGCCCTAGAAAAGGCAAAAAAAGACAAGAAAAAAATAAATAAATAAAATGAATTTGAAGGAGGAATTTGAATTTGAAAAGGTAGAATCATTTGAAAAAAAACCCAGCACCAGTCCTCCAGGTTGTACAGAGCACTCTGTTACTTTGACTCCTTAAACAAAATCAGAATTTCCTTACTAGCCAGGTGATGGCAGAAATCACCCAGAATCATTGTGAAAAACTCAGACGATACAGTGGAAATGCATGTTGTTCTGTAACCTCTTCCCCCACCCCCCACTTAGAATAGGGCCTCTACCTCCCACCTGGTTAGGTTGTCTTCAGCTTTCCCTGTCTAACCATAATAAATTTATCCATGAAGTCCATATTGATGGTCAGATTATCTTCAGGCATTTGGTATTACACGTAATGCTATGCCAGGCATCCTGGTACATGCATCTTTTTGCTCCTGATTGCATCTTTCTTCAGGATAATTTTTTTTTTTTTTTGTCTTTTTGCTATTTCTTGGGCCACTCCCGAGGCATATGGAGGTTCCCAGGCTAGGGGTCAAATCGGAGCTATAGCTGCCGGCCTACACCACAGCCACAGCAACGCGGGATCCGAGCCGTGTCTGCAACCTACACCACAGCTCACGGCAACACCGGATCCTCAACCCACTGAGCAAGGGCAGGGATCAAACCTGCAACCTCATGGTTCCTAGTTGGATTTGTTAACCACTGATCCATGAAGGGAACTCCAGGATAACTTTTTTTTTTTTTTTTTTTTTTGCTTTTTAGGGCTGCACCTGTGGCATATGGAGGTTCCCAGGCTAGGGGTCGAATCAGAGCTGTGTCTGTGACCTACACCACAGCTCATGGCAATGCCAGATCCTTAACCCACTGAGTGAGGCCAGGGATCGAACCTGTGTCCTCATGGACGGTAGTCAGATGTGTTTCCGCTGTGCCACGATGGGAACTCCGTCAGGGTAACTTCCTTAAATAAAATTGCAAGGCTGATGCCTTGGCCACAAGAGTCACAATCATTTACTGAGCACCTGCTGGGAGACAGATGCAAGCATCAGTTATTGCCTCTGGTCCTCAGAGAAACTCTGTGGGCCCTGCTCTCTCCCGATTTTACAGAGGAGGAAATTGAGGTTTACAGAGATTAAAGAACGTTGCCAGGGCCACAGTGCCAGGGACTGTTGTTCCCTTGGGACGTCTCTCTTTTGTTTTCTAAGTCGTCAGATTTCCAATGACTTCCGAGACCTGCCGACCCTCCTCATCCACGGGGTGGAGGCCTGCCTGATGTCTCTGATCATCGGCTTCCTCTACTACGGCTACGGGGCCATCAAGGTGTCCTTCATGGACATGTCCGCCCTCTTGTTCATGATCGGAGCGCTCGTCCCTTTCAATGTGATCCTGGATGTCATCTCCAAATGTAAGTGTGACCTGTGTCCATGACCCACACCTGGAGCAGCCTCGGCTGTGCTCGGAGCTGATCCAAGGCGGCCTTAAGTGCCTCTGAGCTCCTGGAGAAAACGGGTTTGCTCGGACACTTCATCCTGACTGTGAAATAAAAGATGATGGTGGTTTCTCGGGAGGTCCCTGATGGTCTGGGTTTCAGTTCCTGGTCTGGGAACTAAGATCCATGTCAAGCTGCTGTGCACCAAAGCCAAAAACAGAGAGTGAGAGAGAGAAAGGGTTGCTTTTAACGTGTGAACATTAACATTAGTGTGCACAGGAGAACGATTCCCGAGGAGTCTGCGGCCCTCCTGCCCTAGCAGGAGTTATACGGACAGCGATGCCCGAGCCACGGAATTACAACATCTTAATTGGGATCTAAATCTGCCTGTGTGTTTTTTTTTAATAGAAGACATTTAGGCAATAAAACTATTTCAAATTGTACTGAGACTTGGAAACAGACACGTGATACATGAATTTTACGTTTTCATTCTCCTTTCCTCCCCTTTTTAGGCCACTCGGAGAGGGCGTTGCTTTACCATGAACTAGAAGATGGGCTGTACACTGCTGGGCCATATTTCTTTGCCAAGGTGACTGGTCAGGCCTGAGAGGGAATGGCTGCCCTGGGTTGGAGGAGGGGCAGAAAACGCTGCCCAACGTTGTACAGAAGTTACGGGGAAGGAAAGCATTTTGCTCAACTGTCAGGCCCTGCATCATCTGTGGTTGCAGATGCCACATTCCTTAGGGAAGTTTCAGAGACCATATTTTAAAACATTTGCCAGAAGGCCAGGACCACGGACCAGGAACAATATTTTTCTGGTCACCAGAAACCTACCAAAGAAGAAGGGAAACATGGAACATTCTTCACCTGTCTAGTCTCCCTGCATCCCTGGGAAGCAGGTCAGACAGGTATGCCTGTCCTCACTTCAAGGGAGTGGAGGCTCAGAGTTCCCGCGGTGGCTCACAAGTAATGGACCCAACCAGTATTCATGAGGATGTGGGTTCGATCCCTGGCCTCGCTCAGTGGGTTAAGGATCCGGTGTTGCCATGAGCTGTGGTGTAGGTCACAGACACGGCTGGGATCCCACGTCGTGGCGGTGGTGTAGGCTGGCGGCTACAGCTCCAATTCGACCCCTAGCCTGGGATCTTCCACATGCAGTGGGTGCGGCCCTAAAAAGAACACCAACCAAAAAAGGAAGGCTCAGAGAGGTGATGTGACTGTCTCAAGGCCACACAGCCACCAGGTCTGGGCAGGCAGGGTGGGGACTTGAAACCAGGTCTTAGGAGAGCAGATACCCTACTGCCGTTTTCACTGAGCCACGTGCCCCCCGGGAGGAAGCTGCTCTGGTCTGCCCCAGGGGGAGAGCGCGTGGCATCTGCAGGGAGAAGCCAGCGGTGAGCTCACGCCCCGGTGTCCCACACAGCTGTACCCACTGGCCCACCACCTGTTCTACCGCCATCGCTACCAGGAGGGGAGGTTGCGTCCTTGGGCGCTGCCACCTTTGCGCATTTCCCAAACGATAGCCAGTGAAGGCGTTGGCTCCCCATCCTTGCGAGCGCTGTCTTTGCAGATCCTGGGGGGGCTTCCTGAGCACTGTGTCTACATCATCATCTACGGGATGCCCACCTACTTGCTGACGGACCTGCGCCCAGGCCTCGAGCCCTTCCTGCTGCACTTCATGCTGGTGTGGCTGGTGGTCTTCTGCTGCAGGATGATGGCCCTGGCCACCGCCGCCCTGCTCCCCACCTTCCACATGTCCTCCTTCTTCGGCAATGCCCTCTACAACTCCTTCTACCTCACCGGGGGCTTCATGATAAGCTTGGACAACCTGTGGATAGGTGAGACCTGCTCCCCTCACCAGTCAGGCTTTGGGTCAGCCTGCTTTCCCTGGAGAGGAGAGCTCAGCGCTTAGGTCCAGCTCCCGGCTGGCCCTTCTGGGAGCAGGTGCCTGGGCCGGTTCACCTGCAGGCCAAGGGAATGCCTCCGTGGCGGGGGTGGGATGGCAGCAGATGGCACCTTCTCATTTGACACCTGGGGACCACCCTTGACTTTCTCTCACTCTCTATGTCACCAGTGAGCCAAATCTGTTCTGCCTCCCATGTCTTACTGAAAGATCCTGGGCCACTGTGAGAGTCCAGTGTCTGTCACCCTGCTTCCTCCATGTCCCTCGCAACCCTCACCCAGGCAGCCTGAGCTTCCCGAGGTGCAAATCCAGTCACTGTTGTATTCGAGTGGCTCCTGGGCTGCTCATTCCCCGCTGCCTCTACCCAGGTGTTCTGAAACCCCTCAAGACACTCCACGCTCTTGCAGTAGAGCCTGTGTGTCCCTGCTCTGTGGAAACGCCATGACCCCCCTTCTATGGGCCTTTCCTGACCATCCCAGGCAGGGTTCATTGTTTTCTCCGCTGCCCCGAACCGTGATACCTCCTCAGGGTCAGGGTCCAGACTCAGTCATCTCTAGTTTGGGGTCCTGGGTCTCCACAGTCCATAGGCTCCATGAAGCTGAGCACGTGCTGGACACCTGATTCAGTTACTTTCTAAAGTTATTATGGATCAACCACGTGGTGACCCCGAGGCTACTTGGCCCTCCTGCCCCAGTCCATGTCCCAAGCTTTCGCCCTCCGCCCTTTCACTCTTCTGTCCGCCCCCTTCTCCTTGGTCCTTCAGGGGACCTGCTGCCCCTGGATCAGAGCCCCTCCCCAGTCCCACTTCCCAGGGAGCAGGTGGTTAGTCCACGTGAGTGATGTCACTCGCCTCTCACCGTCTCCAGTGCCCGCGCTGATTTCCAAGGTGTCCTTCCTCCGATGGTGCTTTGAAGGGTTGATGAAGATCCAGTTGGGCGGGCTCACTTACCACATGGCAGCTGGCAACCTCACCATCCCTATCCCAGGAGACGTAGTAAGTAGCCGAGGTCTTGGATGCTAGATAGACGGCAGCCATATGAGCCTCTTCTTAAGGAGCTCACTGTTGTCTGTGTCCCCAGATCCTCAATGCCATGGGCCTGAACTCCTACCCGCTCTACGCCATCTACTTGATTGTCATCAGCATCAGTGGTGGCTTCATGGTCCTGTACTATATATCCTTAAGGTTCATCAAACAGAAATCTACTCAAGACTGGTGATTCAAGCCCAGACTCCTGCCGACCCGGTGGCGGACCCAAGCAGGGCCTTCAAACTGCATGTTCTTCCTCCCAAGGAGTCCCTTCCCAGGGAACCAGGATGACCCGAGAACAGGAAGCTCAGCCACCTCTGGCCCACAGTGCTGCATTGGCACAGGCTGGCCACAGGATGGCAGTAGAATAAAGACAGTCAAAAGGGATTTCTGATCACCCACCGGGGCTCGCGATTACTGGAAACATGAAAAACACACTTGGGGACGCTTACAACGCCACTAATTTATTTCCTTTTGCTATGTATTTGTATAGGCAACTAATACAAGATGGGAGCAAATTAGGTATGAATTGAGTAGTTCAGCTATGCGGAAACAATGACATAATAGCTAGTGGAATATTTGGCCTCATCTTCCAGGGTCCCCAAACTCTGTTGAGCCCCTCTCAATACAGAAAACGACCTAAAACCTACCAGCGGGATGCCATCCCCTCTTTTTGTGTGGGGCCACAGGCGCCAGAAGCCAAACTGAACAAAATTAAAAAAGTCTTGAGCAATTGCTTTGCACCAGGTCAGCACAAAACTCTTATTTAAGTGGATGATATTTAATTCCCTATTAAAACAAACACCCTTTGTGGTGGGCAGCACCCCATGTTATAGATGAAAAAACTGAGGCACAGATTGTTTGCTAAGTGAGGTCCCGGGGGCTACCAGGTTGTGGAGTCGGTCACGTGGGTCAGAAACACCTTTGAGACCCTGAGGAGTTAAGAGGGCAGAAGGAGCCACCCTAAGCCTTGGAAGCCTAGTGGGGTTCCCGACGATGAGGTATATAGACACGGTGTCAGCGCAGCCAGGCCTCTTACGGTTGCAACTCACTGGCCCTGCCTGGATCTAAGGACCAGCCCAGAACCTTTCACAGCGGCCACGTATGGGACGGAGCAGGCCTAGGTCACACACTGCATGCTTGAGCCTTGAGGACCAGCTGACCCAAAACGGATGCACAGAAAGCAGGGAGGGAATTATCCCCAAAGGAAAACCTCTGGAACCAAAAGAGGAGGGAAGGTAGAAGTTTAGGCAGCAAACAGTGACCGATCACCATGAGTTTCCTAGTCCCCTGCTGCCTTCAGTGTGGTCCCTGAGCTGGCAGCAGGGGCCTCCCCTGGGAGCTGCTTAGACTGGCCGAACTCAAGGCCACAGCCAGACCCACTGAATCAGAATCTGTATTTTAAAAAGACCCTCAGATGATGTGTCTGCACAATCAGGCTCAAGAGCAGTGCTTACTTAGTGCACTGCCTTTGTACAACACAACCATCAAAACTCGGGATATTCTCGTCGTTACAGTGTAACACTGCACATGCCCCTGTCTCATCACCACCATCCAAAGGGCAGACTCCACTCAAGACTCCCTTACTGTTCTGACAATGTCCTTCCTGGCAAAATGATGCAGATCAGGATCAGATGTTGCATCTAGCGGTCAATTCTCTTTGGTCACTTCAGTTTAGAACAATCCTCAGCTTTTCCCTGACTCCCATGACCCTGACACAGGAAGATTTTGCAGAATATCTCTAGATTTGGTTTGTCTGATAGAGTCTCATGATTAAATTCAGGTTGTGAGCCTTTGGCAGGAATATCACAGAGGAGATGGGTCTCTTTTTTTTTTTTTTTTTTTTTTTTGGTCTTTTTAGGGCTATACCCATGGCATATGGAAGTTCCCAGGCTAGGGGTTGAATTGGAGCTACAGCTGCTGGCCTACACCACAGCCACAGCAACGTGGGATCCGAGCAGTGTCTATGACCTACACAGCAGCTCATGGTACAAGGCCAGGATCGAACCCCTTGTCCTCATGCATCCTAATCGGGTTCATTACCACTGAGCCACAACAGGAACTCCCAGGATGGGCCCTTCTTGATGCATCCTATCAGTGGCTCATGATTTCAATTTGTCCCCAACTGAGATTGACTTTGATCCCTTGATCAAAGGGGTGCCTACCAGGCTTCTCCACAGTCAAGTCAATGATTTTCCCTCCTCTTGCAATTAATAAAGCATTTGTAGTCAGGTGTTTTGAAGCTGTGTAAATGGCCTCTTTCTCATCAGACTTTCCATGTGTTTACTTTAAAATCTATATATCAGGAGTTCCCGTCATGGCGCAGTGGTTAACGAATCCGACTAGGAACCATGAGGTTTCGGGTTCGGTCCCTGCCCTTGCTCAGTGGGTTAATGATCTGGCGTTGCCATGAGCTGTGGTGTAGGTTGCAGACGCAGCTTGGATCCCGCGTTGCTGTGGCTCTGGCGTAGGCCAGTGGCTACAGCTCCGATTCGACCCCTAGCCTGGGAACCTCCATATGCTGCGGGAGCGGCCCAAAGAAAGCAAAAAGACAAAAAAAATAAAATAATAAAATAAAATAAAATAAAATCTATATATCAGTATAGACTTGTGGTTTCCTATGTTGTCCCACGGGTTATAATCTTTTACTATCGTTATTCATTTTGATGTGCAAATTGTCCCTGACTTGACCATGGGAGCTCATTCAAGCTGGCTTCTGTCTCCTTTTGACACATCCCCATCATTCTCTGAATACTTTTACGACAAAGTGTTTCAGGCTCATCTTGTACTCTCCTACCCCCTAGTCATGGAAGCGGACACGTTTCTAAAGAACCTTGGTTCCTTTCAGTGGAAATGGTATTTAGAAGCCAAGATCTGAGTGGTAAGTATGCTCATTGCTATTGAGGCATTCCTGCTCCCAGGCCCTCTCGGAGGACAAAGCTAGGGAGTATATATGTGTGTATATATGTTCATATGTGTATATATGCATGTACACATATGCACACACAGACACGTCTGTCCAATTAAATATATATTAAATATATATTAAATATATGTATTTCCCCACACTGATACACCCAATTCCCATCTACCACCACAGAGCTGACTCTAATTTTCTCCCTTTTCATAACTATAACTCCCTCCTCCAATGGTAAGAAACCTGGCTTCCATTAACCCTAATATTTTCACTCATGAGGTTAATCCCCTGTAGATAACCAATCTCCCATCTACACTGCATGCCTTCTCCTATGCGGACACCCCGCTAGAGCGCTAACTCCCCAATCAAGCCATCCCCAAGTTTGTGGAGATGCCCTCCTCACTCTACTCTGCCCACCACGGCTCCCTAACCCCTACTCACGCCCTTATCCCACCCTCAGTGTGGACACCTAACGGCTTCAGGCCTGAAGGGAGAAGGAAGACTGGGTTTTTTCTTTAGCTCTCCAGGGAGTCCAGTGTACAGAGAGGGCTGATGGCCACTGAGGTACCTCATGTGACCTCATGAGTGTTAGGACCATTCAGTCTACAAAGGGCTCTACTAACTCAGCGAGCTGTGCTGTGCAGGGCTGTGGGGCCGCGGAACAAAGGGCAAAGTGCCAAGGCGGAAGAGATGCAGAAACTCCAGCAGCACCATTTCTTTTTTTTTTTTTCCTAGAGCAGTGGTTCTCCACCCTGGAGCTTTAACAAATGCCAATGCGGACCTGCCCCCAGAGATTGATTCTACTTGTCTGTTTTTAAAAAAGCTCATAAAGGGAGTTCCTGTCGTGGCTCAGTGGTGAACGCACCTGACGAGTATCCATGAGGATGTGGATTCGATCCCTGGCCTTGCTCAGCGGGTTAAGGACCCAACGTTGCCATGAGCTGTGGTGTAGGTCGCAGACGAGGCTCGGATCTGGCGTTGCTGTGGCTGTGGCGTAGGTTGGCAGCTATAGCTCCGATTAGACCCCGAGCCAGGGAACCTCCATATGATGCAGGCTCAGCCCTAAAAGGACAAAAAAGACAAAAAAAAAAAAAAAAAAAAGCTAAAAATAGAGTTGCCATATGAACCAGCAATCCCACTTCTGGGCATATTTTGGGAAAGGTAAGAACTCTTAATTCGAAAAGATAAAACATTCTTAATTCGAAAAGATACATGCACGCCAGTGCTCATGGGAGCACAATTTATAATAGCCAAGACATGTAAACAATCCAAGTACCCATCAGCAGATGACTGATTTACAAAGACATGGTGCCCATATATAAATGGAATATTACCCAGCAGTAAGAAGAATGCAATATGGCCATTTGCAGCAACATAGATAGACCTAGAGAATATCACAGTAAGTCAAATAAGTCAGAGAAGTATTATATGATATCACTTACACGAGGAATCTAAAAAAATGATACAAATGAACTTATTTACAAAACAGAAACAGACTCACAAACATAGAAAAGAAACTACAGTTACCAAAGGGGAAAGGGAGGGGGTGAGGTATAAATTAGGGGTATGAGGTTAACAGATACAAACTATTATACATTAAATAGATAAGCAACAAGGATTTACTGTATAGCTTATGGAATTATATGCAATATTTTGTAATACCCTGTAATGGAAAATGACCTGAAAAAAATACATATGTAATTGAATCACTTTTGCTGTACATCTGAAAATAAAACAATATTTTAAATCAATCACATTTCAGAGTTCCCGCTGTGGCTCAGTGGTAACAAACCTGAAGAACCTGACTAGTATCCGTGAGGATGCATGTTCAATCCCTGGCCTCGCTCAGTAGGTTAGGGATCTGGTGTTGCCATGAGCTGTGGTGTAGGTCAAAGATGGGGCTGTGTCATAGGCTGGCAGCTACAGCTCTGATTTGATCCCTAGCCTGGGAACTTCCATTTGCCACGGTTGCAGCCCTTAAAAGCAAAAGTAAATAAATAAACAAACTATACTTCAATTGAAAAAAAAAAAGAAAAAGCAGGGATTGTGAACATTTCCTATTAAAGATCAGAGAGTAAATATTTTAGTCTTTGCAGGCTGTATAGTCTCTGTTGCAACTACTCAAGTCGGCTGTTACAGTGCAAAAATGCCACAGACAACTCTAAAGTATGGGTGGTATGGAGGTGTTTCAATGAAACATTATTTACAAAAACAGGAGGCGTGCTGGATTTGGCCAGAGGCTGTAGTTGGCAGACTCCTGATCAAAAGGTAAAAGTTTTGAAATTTGCATTTTTAAGCCATCCAATTTCCAGTTATGCTATTGAGAGGATAATTTTAATTAAGCAGAAAATAATTACCTATATTGACTCGAATATTTCCTGATGTGATTTTAAAACTGCTTTCGTTCCTATGAAGATTATTTAAGACGCAGTCATGCCCTCAGTCAAGCTGATCTCCCTGGTCAGGCTCACAGTAGATTTTGCCTTTACTTTTTTCTTTTCTTCCACTTTCTTCTTGTTTTGATCCCAGATTAAACAGCTAGCAGCAGTGATATTTAAATCTACACCAAATCCAAGTGTTAACTGCGGACCTGGGGCTAGGAAGTTCTACTGAGACGCAAATTAGTCAGCGGGCAGAGTTCAGCACAGCTGCCCTGAGCCACCCTTCAGGCCCAGTCAGGGGTCTGGGGGCACCAAGCAGGCTCCAAAGGAAGGGCAAGGGACCGGGATGCTAGGATGTGGGAATGAAGAAGCATCTTGCTGGCTGATCTGTGTTTATTTGGAGAATACATCCAATGCTCAGACCTGAAAGAAGGACAGCTTACTTGCAAATAGGTCTAAACCAGGGAATTTAAATCTCAAGTTGTCCATCATTTGTTTTTGATAAAATGATTGGTTCTTCTAAAGTGGCCAGGGGACAGAGCAATAGCCTGTTGCGATCACATGGTCCATCTCAGCAGCTTGGGCAGGCCGGGAGGCAGGCGGATGGAGCACAGCGTGTCTTCTGGTGGCAGCCCAGGAACAGCCTGTCAAGTGGCGTTAGCAGCTAATAATTAAAACAATATTTTAAGCAGAGGGGGAGTTTTAAACACACACCGACTCAAAAGCTGGTGAACACTTCTCGACTTTCCACGTAAAAGCACTCAGATTTATCATTTGTGTGAGGGTCTGGGTCTTTTTGTAAAACCGGAGGTGTTCCTTGTTTCCCCAGACTATCAAAAACCTCTCAGCCCCATGTTAAAAATGAAGCTCTTTTTTATTTTAGGTTTTTTTTTTTTTTTTTTTTGCTTTGGCTGCACTCACAACATGTGGAAGTCCCTGGGCCAGGGGTCAAACTGACCATGCCGGATCCTTAACCTGCTGTGCCACAAGGGAACTCCTGAAGCTCTCTGCTGTTGATTCCACTCTCGCACTGTGCTTGTGCGCAGCTTCAGGATGCCTGATTCCTCACACATTGGAGAGCCCTCCTCCTCCCGGCAGCAAATTGGGAAACGCTTCCATGTGGGCAACCCCCAATATCCTATCTCCGAGCTAGAAGCAGCGTCTGTTTCCTATGATGATGAGAGAGAGGAAGAAGCTCCCTGATGCACACGACCCATACATCTCATGAACATGCCTTAGAAAGGGAGACAGGTGATGTGCCCACTGACTCAATGATGCTTACTGGGCATTTAGCAGTGCCAGGCTGTTCTACCTGGTGGGTGTTCAGAGTACCGGGAGAGCTCAAGTTCTTGGGGGAGGAAATGACAAAAACAAGTAAATAATCGAATCTCAGCAAGTGCGCACCAGAGGGCAGGGCTGGTAAGATCTACTCTCAAATGAACTCTCTAAGCATGGACTTCGAGAGCCAACCGCTGTCCAAGCAAATGTGAAGGTGGTTAAATGTTTTTGCTCTACCTGGACCCGAGGATGTGTTTCTTCACGAAAAAGAAAGAAAAGATAAGTGCCTATTTTGAATTTGCTAATGCAGCCGTTTTATTTGCACCAAGGCTGCATAATGCGGGCTTTGTAGTCTGTGGGCCTGAAAGCAGGATACATTTCTAATGGAAACACTCACATGCATGATTGTACAACAGCAAAGCGATAAATTACCATGATTTCGTACCCCCTGCAGCTATTAGTTCGACTATACTTTGGGAATGTTGCTTTCACTTATAGAAGCTCTACAAATATTGGTTTGTCAGAAAGACAAATATTAAACGAAAATTGTGCTCAAAGACACGAGAAGTGTGCAGCGCTTACTCATTGCAGACTGGAGAAATAAATTGTACTGGGAAGAACGATTTACAATATAAAGCTAGCTTAATAATGTATTGGAACTAGACAACTCTGTGATTATGCCAAGCACTGGGTATTTGATTAAATGGAAGAAAATAACTTTACAGTGAAAGCTGTCCAGAGTCTGAGAGCACCTGCATTAAGATAAAAGTTTTTTGTGTTTAATATTCTTACAGTTTAGAGATTCCAATTTGACTATTAACTGGATTTTTAACTGAGTTTAAACTGGATTGCATCTGTTTTTTGGTATTCTCATAAAAGTACATGACGGTCGGACTTCTGGCCATGTGATACACTGCTGTGATTCTGGGCAGATTAACTTCTCTAAGTGTGCACTTTCTCCCCATGAGTACCCAACAAAAGGGGTGCCTGACCATGGGAGAACCCACAGAACTGACCACCGACCACTTGGGAGTGTGCTAGACTGGGGACAGAGAACAGACCCTCAGGAAGCTCACCGCCTGTGGGACACATGCTGGCCTTCAAGTGGCTGTGGAAGGCCTGAGGGCGAAGAGTTAGTAGACCGCCTGGGAGAGGAGAGGGGGGACTGGGCCCAGTGAGCACTTGCCATCGAGCGGCAGGAGCGGGAAGGCAGGAGGGGGGCTGAGTGCTGAAGACAGGCCTGGTGGGGTGGATCCCGTCATCTCTGCTGCTGCAAAATGCTGCACCTGACACTTAAGCAAGATCAAAGCAAGTGCTGCTTACCATACATTCGACTCGAGTTCTTGCCAACACTGTACCTCAGAGATCCCAAATTCAATTACCAGCTTGTCCTTAAGAGAGATAAGCAGTGACTTTGTTAGTTCTCCACACACAAACTGTACACCACTTACCAAGGATATTCTGGCCACAAGAGAGGCCCTCAATTCTTAAGTCAAAGACTTTAAAAACAGAGAAGCCCACATCTTTCTGGAATAGGATTTATTCAAAGCATTTCACATTAAAATTACATTAGGTTCAAATACACAAACATACAGTTACATATAAAACACTATACTTTCCCAAAGTTTATAATGACAGTTACTTTTTAGAATTAGCTGTTTGCTTATAATTTGAGCCTAGAAGGTATCACTGAGTGCTATTATTGCGTTAACTCTATATTTGTTTATTTCAACTTCGCTATTATTTAGAAAATGTTCATTGGCCCACCTAGAACATACAATGACTATTTTAAATATCTGCGTTCAAATGGGGAAGCCAATAGTGCTACAGATATGACTTGATAGTTATTTAATTCAGGTCATATATTCAATGGTCCAACCTGCTGTTCAGAATGCTAGAATTATCTTATAGAGCACTAAGCATTAGAGAAAGCTCATCAAAGGATCTATATCTGTTTCTTCTATATGAGACCCACATTTTACTAGAGTCCAAAAGCAAGGCTGGCTTGTAATCACGTCATGCAATTGAGATTGTACTTTTTTTTTTTTTAAGAGTTAAATTTTACTTGGGGTGAAATTAGGACTTAAGCCCAGGAGACAGCATCTCAGGTAACCCCAAGAAACAGCTCTCGAGATTATACTTTTCTTAAAGAGGACCAGGAAGTTCAAATTATGCCCCAAGGCTGCGCCTCATCTTAAGAGACCTGTTGCAATGACGGTCAATAAAATTTAGCTCAACTACCATATGGTTGGCATGACTACAAAATACAAGGCCTGCTTCAGCGGAATCGTCAGTGGAGTGAGGCTTATGGCAAACATGTGGTATCAAAACTACAGCCTGTGCAGGTCTGCGACTGAGAAGTGGGCAAACCTGTATGAGGTCCTCTAGGCTGGTCCTCTAGGCATTGGCCAAACCTGATGCCTTAGGTCTAACGCTACAAAACAGCGATGAAGAAAAGCACGGCTAATGCCACGATGACATCTATTTCTTGGTTTCCCTCCATGAGTCCTCCCACTCATGCCATCTGCAGGCTCAAGATGCAGGATGGCAGGTCCCATAAGACACAGGTTAGCAGCATAAACATGGTGAGGATGGCTAACTCTGCACCAAGGCAAAGTCTCCCTTCATGTAAATGGTGGGGACCAAAACAGTAGCTCATCACCAATTTCAAATGAACAAGGACACACACCAAAATGTGGCAAACGTTCAAATAAAGCATTTTCAACTTATAAAGTAATTAATAATATAACCCCCAAATAGGTCAACATTACATATTAAGGTGGTAAACTGTCTTGACTACCCATCTTCAATTCTTTTAGTAACTATCTACAGTGTAGATGTTAAGAGGCATATAGGCCAATTTAGAATAACTTTGATAAAACTGAATGAACACCAAGATTTCACACCTTCATGTGCTTATTCACATACTGACTGGATGTGAGAATGAGGTAACAAGCCCAGTGGAGGATGCAGCTTGTGCTGATGAAGACCTGAAACCAGGATGAAGGAAATGCATTGCTTTGCTTCACGATCAAATTCATGACTCAGATGCAGCTCTGGAGACTTCCGTGAACAGAGGTTCGTGGGAGCCGACGTGGTGGAAAAAGGTCCAGAGGGAGGGCCCTGATCAAGGACAAGTCTCTTTGCGTCTCAGCTTCTCACCGGGAAATGACGGTCTGGATTGATGATGACTCGTGGGATGCCTCCTGGCACCAACATTTTTACAAAATTAGGAAAGTACACAGGGCTTTAAACAAGTAAAGGATTGTAATTTCATCGATTTTAAGCATCAGATAGCTCACTGGGCATCATTTTGTCTGGCTCTAAAAATTTTTAGATGAACAATGTGGACAAGCAAGCCTTAACTAAAGGAACAACCTTTTTATGAAAATAATACATGAAATAGAGCAAGGGATCTAAAAAGTCACTGGGAAAAGAATCCTGAAAACTATGGCTTCGTCCACCAGAAGCCTCCAAGAATGCCATAGTTTTACACCATAGACAAAACTCCAAAGAGTCTGGTCCACTTAGTAATTGTCAATAAGATGTTGAACATACCATATATTATGAATAAATAAAAGTACATAAACAAAGTAACTTTTCATTTGTTTATTATGTCCTCTCAAATACGTTTAAAAAATAACATTTTAGACACAGAATCACAAATACACACAAAACAAAGCAGTGCTGGCTTGTTTCACAAAGGGTTTTCCTTTGACTCCTTTAGCTGCTTTGCATAAAATTCAAAGCTTTCCTGTAGAAGAGAAAAAAAAGGAAGGGAAGTCACAGATAAAAGTTACCAGCAACAGGTGCTGGCACAAACCCCAACAATCATAAAGTGCTGCAAGCTAGCAGCACAGACTGCAGGCCCATGGCCGCCGCCATCCCCTCCAGCTTTAGCACTCCCCTCTGTTTCAAGATATCACCAGTTCCAGAACCCCCAGTTCAGAGCTAAAGGACCAGCAGCCTCTGCTGTGTGTGCATGGGCGTGTGCATGGGCGTGTGCATGGAGGTATTTATACCTGGGTATGGAAGGTTGAAGGGTTTGAAATAAAACCTGTTTTAGTGACTCTCAGTTCAATGAAACAATAAAAAGTTATTTCACACACATGACTTCTCTTATTAAACCAAGAAAAGTGAATCGAAATTTCCTATGCAACCTACTGAATGGGAAAAAATATCTGCAAATCATATATCTGATAAAAGGTTAAGAGTCCCAACACGAGCAACAGAGAAACCCAACAGACATGTTTCCAAAGACCTGTCCGTTGACCAACAGGTATGCGAAAAGGTGCTGCCCATCACTAATAAGTAGGGCAATGCAAATCAAAAACGCCATGAGCCACGACCTAACACTTGTCAGAATGGCTATTTTCAAAAAGACCGGAAGCAACAAATGTTGGCGAAGCTATGGAGAAAAGGGAGCCCTGGTGCACTGTTGGTGGGAATGCAAATGGTGCAGCCACTATGGAAAACAGGATGGAAGTTCCTCAAAAATTAAAACTACCATGTGATCAAGCAATTCCACTTTGGGCATTTATCTACAGAAAAAGAAAACATGAATTCAAAAAGACACGTGCTCTCCCTTACAATAGCTAAGACACACAAACAACCTAAATGTCCATCAGTGGATGAGTGGATAAAGAAAATGTCACAGATGCACACATATACACAGAGGAATATTATTCAGCCATGAAGATAACGAAATCTTGCCATTTGCAATATGGATGGACCTGGAAGTATTATGCTAAGTGAAGTAAGTCAGGGAGAAAAAGATAAACACTGTCTGGTCTCACTTATTTCTGAAATCTGAAAAATACAAAGAAAGAGAACTGAGCTCATGGATATAGAAAAGAGATTAGTGGCTGCCTGAGGCCGGTGATGGGGAGAGCAGTGAGCGGGGAGGGAGATGGTAAAGCGGTTCAAAAGGCACAAATTTCCAGGGAAAACAGGTAAGTACTGAGGATACAAAGTACACAGCACGGTGACTACAGTTAATAATACTGTGCTGGATATTTGAAAGCAGCTAGGATAGCAGATCTTGAAAGTGGTCATCACAAGAAAAAAAAAAATCTTGTGACTATGGTGACAGATGTTAACTGAACTCACTATGGTGATCATTCAGCAATATACACAAACATCGAATTACTGTTATATACCTGAAACCAATACAATGTTATGTCAATTATACTTCAATTAAAAAAAACCTAGACGAAGAAATAAAACCCAACTTATTTAAAATGGAAACGAACAAGTAATTAACAGTGACATAATATGCTTGGCTCTTGAAGTACAGGCCATTAAATCCTATTTCAAGTTGAAATGGAGAGAGAACTGCCCCAAGGACATTTGATAAACTCACACCTATAGTTGAAGGTCTGAGACTGACCTTGTATTTTAAACCTCAGCCCCAGAAGGCTACGTCCTCCCTCAGCCAAACCCATGGCATGACTGTTCGGTTCCTAAAGCCTCCCCAGAGGATCCTTCACAGAGATTTAATCCTCATGTAATTAAGATTTCAACTTATTTTTTTTTTCACATCATTATGAAGCATACACAAATCTGTAGAGGTATTTTTTTCCCCTCTTAATTAAGAAATACTCACAGGGGGTTCAGTGAAAGGGACAGACTCTCCAGCATTCTTCAGCAAAACTGCATAACGCTTTAGAAACAGATCATTCAATTTTGTATCCTTTGCAGTCAAATTTTCATACAGCTCTTTAGCAGACGTGACATCTTTGTCTAAGACTGGAGAAAAAGATATTAATCATGGATAAGCCAATCTATCTTCTTTTTTCCCAAAACACTTAGAAGTCACTGGATCCCTTTATCCCAAAGCAATCAAATACTTAACTACCTTCAGCAAAAAGCCACATTCAGAATCTACTACAAGCTCCTGCCTTCCTTCCCCATACCTCTCATTCAGCATGATCCACCATGAGAGAGAAAGAAAATGACAAAAAAAGCTATTTAAAAAAACCCATGCTGGGAGTTCCCGTCAGGGCTTAGCAGTAAAAAACCCCACCAGCGTCCATGAGGACATGGGTTTGAACTCTGGCCTTGCTCAGGCATTGCCATGAGCTGTGGGGTAGGTCGCAGATGTGGCCTGGGTCTGGTGTGGCTGTGGTGTAGGCTGGCCGCTGCAGCTCTGAATCGACCCCTAGCCGGGGAACGTCCATATGCCGTCAGTGCGGCCCTGAAAAAAAAAAAAAGGCCCGTGCTAGTTAAAGTGAGCAAAAACTGAAGTCTTCTTCAATACAGAGTAAGCACTTGACCTTTTACTTAAAACCACTCTTTGAAAACAAACTAATTCAGGGACTGTTGTGGTGATGAGCATGTAAAATAAATTACATGAAGTCTGTATCTATCTCAATATCAAGATCAGCAGCTAAATAACACCAAAAGACTTCCAATACATTCTCCTATCCTAAAACAAGCACACGAGGAATATAGTTAGCTATTAAGAAAACAATTTTTATATACATTATCAATATACATTAAAAAATCTATATACATCCATATAACATCAAGTGACACCAATACGTCACTTCATTGGATGCTGAAGTAACCCAGAAGCTAAGTTTAGCTGGCTCTCTACTTGTGATTGTTCTGTAAAAATTTTAGGTTCACTGATGAGTTAATAAAAAAGTTCTGTTAAGAATTACTGCTGGTGATTCAACTCTTTAATTTTGCATTCGATTATTAACATCTAAGCACCTAACAGGAGTTCCCGTCATGGCTCAGTGGTTAATGAATCTGACTAGCATCCATGAGGATGCAGGTTCAATCCCTGGCCTTGATCAGTGGGTTAAGGATCTGGCATTGCCGTGAGCTGTGGTGTAGACCGGCAGCTACAGCTCCGATTTGACCCCTAGCCTGGGAACCTCATATGCTAAAAACGGCCCTAAAAACAACAATAACAAAGTACCTAACATTACCTCTACCCTCCCAGCACCAAGGTGAGCCTACAGGATGATGTGGGAAGTTCAGGGATCAAGCCAAGAATCAATCTCTCAAAGGGGAACAAGGGTGGATGACTCAATACCTCTCACTGGAGTTGAACAGATCTTCACAGTTTGGGTGAAGTCAATTTCCTCTGTGTAAATCCTTCATTCCCATCCCATCCTTCTCCTACTACTGTGAGCTCAAGCTCTGCCATCTTCTGGGAAGCTGCTCTGAAAATTCTTCTATCTTCCCTTTCACTACTTCCTGCTCTTCTCCCTCCCAATTCTCAAGGGGGATCACACAAGCTCGTTTTACGCTGTTGCACACGACTTCATCTTATTTAGTTATTGCTTAGTATCTGCCTATTCCCCACATGAAACTTTGAGAAAGTTTATGATTACAGCACTATTCTGAAACACATGACGTTTTGCTCATAAGGGTGAAGAAAATGGAGACCCAATTTGCTAATTCTGATTGCTGAATCTGATGTTCTGCCAACAATAAAATCAACGAAGCAACTTTTCATGTACCCCTTGCCTCAGGTGAGCAAATCAGATGGTGAGGTGACCCATCTGATTTTGAATGCTAATGTTTACCTTGAATACTGAGGAAACATTAGACTGGTTCGCTTTCATTCGTGATTGCCTGGCAATTGGAGCAAATTGCTTAAAAGACTAGAATTTCAGCTGTGACTTAAGATAAAAACTTGGATTAGAAAGTGTCTAATTTCTTTCTTTCTTTTTTGTGTGTATGTTTTTAGGGCCGCACCTGCAACATACGGAGGATCCCAGACTAGGGGTCGAATCAGAGCTGTGGCTACCGGCCTACACCACAGCCACAGCAACGTGGGATCCAAGCCACGTCTGTGACCTACACCACAGCTCATGGCAACGCTGGATCCTTAACCCACTGAGCAAGGCCAGGGACTGAACCCACAACCTCATGGTTCCCAGTCGGATTCGTTTCTGCTGCACCACGACGGGAACTCCAGAGAGTATCTAATTTCAAAAGGAGCAGGCAGGCAGGCAGGCAGGCAGGCCAAGAGGGCACTGAAGGAGCAAGAAGGCGAATCAAGTGGTAGTCTCAAACGTGTACCCCTTCACACTGGACTTCAGGTGGCAGGCCCTTGGAGAGATGGGATTGGTTCCCAATAACATACCCCAAGTGGACTTTCAAGTCTTTGGAATCGTACTCAACTAATCTGGGCCCCTATGAAGGTGCTCACTGACACATCCTAACTGAATAATTGCAATTATCTATTAAACATATTACCATAGCTTTTCATGATGGAAGTATAAGCTTCTTCCTTGTCAATTAATTCAGGAATCAGTTCCAACAAAGACTTCATAGTTGACGCCTAGGATATTAAATATAGTTAACATTATCGCAATGCACAAGAACAGTGAAATAAAACATGATATATGGACATTTAATCAAAAAACCTTGACAATAACGATAACGGAACTGCCTATTCAATTTATTGGACTATTTTCCCTTCTGTATATCTTAGTATAGTCGGCTCTCTGTATCCAAGAGGTTCTGAATCCATGGATTCAACCAACCATGGGTTGAAAATATTCAGGGGGAAAAAAAAATGCCAGAAAGTGAATTTGCTGCACACCAGTAAGAAATATTTACACAGCATTTACTTTGTATTAGGTGTTGTAAGTAATCTGGTGATGATTTACAGTGTACAGGAGATGTGTGGCAGGTTACATGCAAATACTACAGCGTTTCATATCAGAGACTTGAGCATCTGCAGATTCTGGTGTCACTGGAGGTTCTGGAACCAATCCCCTATGGATACCAAGGGGTGACTATACTTGACGTTAATTCAATAATTTACAGCCAAAACAAACCAGCATCTCTCAAAAGTTAATGAGATTCTATTTATAGTTTTATGAATATTTTTCTAAAGTATTATAAAGATTGCTTCTTTTGTCAAGTGGTAACCATCCTAAGATATGTGCTCTCAAAGGGTAGAAGACACAGTTGTATCTTTGGACGACAAGATTTTTAGACAAAATGTGAAAAATTCAATCATTCTGAAGTCTTCCCTCCCTGGTATATAATCAGAGCATTTCTAGAATATCTCTTAAATTTACTTGCTTGCTTTCAGGGGTATCCAGACGGTTCTAATCTGACATCCTGTATTGCATACAGAACCACTACTTCCTAATGAATAACCACTGAATACTTCCAAACAGACTTCAATGCTGCTGGGTAAATCAAAGATTTACACACATTATAAAATCAAGGATTTTCCATACATTTATGCCCTATTTGCATCTCACAAAGAGAAGCAAAATCTAGCTCGATTATTCTGTCAAAGAGCAAGACAACGGAACTGGAATTTTCAAAAATCCTAACTCATCTTTTAGCATATTTATTCTCAGTCCACCCATACCTGGACGTCCAGCCATTTAAAGTGTCCTGGGAGGACTGTTCTACGCTCTTATAATACTGTACATTTCCTGTTTCAACCTCTGAGCAAGGCAGTGGGTACACAGCAAAGCCCCATAGGTGAAGCGACCAGTGCTTTTTTAAGATTTCTTACACTTTTAAATCACAAATTTTAAAAATTATCTCTTTGAAAGGGAGAAAAGGAGCAACTAATATTTAAATACATGAGTCAGAGATTAAAAAGTGCAATTAGGTAAATTTTTTGTCAGAGTATGTGTATGTGTGTGGGAAGCATGTGAGAATTAAGGAAAACCAGACTTCCCAGAGTTGGAAATAACCTAAATGTTTCACATGAAACAAACAACTGCGCTCAGTTTAAAACTTCATAATCTGCCCAAATAAACTAAGAACACGGTTTCTGGTGCCCACTTACAAGGTAAAGTCAAATCTAAAAATAATTTTTTTGAAATATGCTTTTACCATTTCTTTTTAAACCTCAAAAATAGGACTTGATTCTGTTTCACACATACACATGTGCCTGTTAGTGTAAATAAGGTAACTGTACAAACTGAGTATGCGAATCTGTGGTACAGGCCAGTTTTAAAGCTAAAGGGTCTGTCTACCTGATGGTTTCTGCTGAGCGACCTGACAGGCGATGCTCAGCAGTGGGCGTCTCTCTCAGCGGGGCTCCCGCACTGGCGGACAGGCCCCAGCAACGGGATTCTTATCTGAACGTTTCTAAGGGCCCTTTCTTTCTTGGGGCTCACTGCACAACTACGGGGATGGAAAAGTCACGGCATAACTTGTTTTGCACCTCCAGTACAACCAAGGAGCCAGGACTGACTCGGCGTCAACATCTAAAAACATAAATGAGCATAGACCAGCAAGTGTTCACTCTGTTGTATTTTTAGAAAAGGTCCTGAACCAATAAGCTCTTGGATGATTGCTCAAAACCTTTATACAAGACTAGCTTATGCATTATTGACTTGCTAGCCGGTAAAGGGTAAAGTACTGTACCTTTCCCGATCTCTGAGAATTCCTAATACAGAACACCAAGAAAATTGGGATTTGTTCAGCAATTGCTCCACATCTCTAAAAATTGAAACATTATTCGGTAAGCGAAGTTTTTTGATAAACAAGCAGACCAAGGTGAATATTTCCAATTAAGAAAGTTCACAATAAGACAGTAATGTATCATTACCCACAGGAAGGTCTAAAGTCGACCAATTTTTTTAAGGCAAGAAAAAAGAAAACAAGTGCCAGCTATGCCAAGCTTTTGTGAATGCTGTCCTTGGCACTCCAAGTATAAAGTTTGTTTAAAATGAAAAGGGAAAAATTAAACTAATGCTTCAACAACCACAGAATAAGGTTTAGGACTGCAAAGAAAGAGGGAAAAAAGAAACACTATTCCTCTCCAATTATACTGCCAAGCATTCACAAGTGAGCTAGGGATCATAAGGTTAATTATACATTTAATAAGGTGTCAGGGAGATAACTGCTCGTTTCTTTATAAAAATTAAAATGTACAAAGCAAGTTCTCTTTAAAGTATAATTACCTACACTTATGCATACAAAAGGACTGATTTCAATCTCTCTATTTTATAAAAGGCTTTCATTGCAATAGACAGCCAGTGCTTGAGAAAGAGACAAAAGTTAAACTTAAAAAAAAAAGTTTCTATGACAGACCAGATAAATCAAGTGTCTATCCCATCTTAGATGCTATAGTAAAATCAAATATGGCAAGACAATATTTTAGTTTACACTCATCACAGATGTCATTCTCTTAAGTTGCTAAAAGCACATTGCTCTTTCAAAGCTTTAAAACATTGTCAATACTAAAACGGCTGGTATAAAAAGAACTTTTGGGGACACACAGAACATTTACACTATAAACTGATGCTTTCGACATCTGTGAATAAAATGTATTCTTCACTACAGCAAGAATAATCTTTTACTGTTTGACAAGCAGGTAAAGAATGGGTAAAGGGTTTATCATCGGAAACCTCAGTCTATTGCAGGGATGAACACAAAAAGACAGTGCTGTTGCAGCAACACTTGGCTGTCATCAAGCGCCCTAGACAGGCTGCCGTGAGTAAACGAGGCTCTGAAGGCGGCCGTGATGTCCCCACCCTTGGCTGCTGTCAGTCCTGCTTTCTAAGAGCCTAAGAGCCGGTCACAGCTCCGAACAAGCTGGTAGAAGAAATATCACGTGTGACTTTCCAAAGAACTATCACAATAATGTGTTAAATATGAATGAATGCTATCACACATATAGATACTTTAGATACTTATATACGTGTCTACCTGAGTAGGTACGCTCAGGTATGTGCACACACAGATAACGCACTAGGATTTATTCAGGACAGAATTTTGAACACTAAAGGCAACAAGATAAAAACAAACAAAAAAACGAAAACATGCCTGAAATTTCTATCATAAATTGCCTTTTCTGGTTTAAAAAAATTTTAAATAGGAGAAAAAAGGCAAATAAACTAAACTAAACCAGAAAATAGTCAATTAACTGGAATTTCTCTTTCCTGAGAACAAAAGCAAAAAAGCCTTCGAGGCAGTGCCAATTCACTCTTTACAAAACCGTTAACATGGAGAAATTTCTCGAGTTCCTTTTAAAAAGGGTTTGGACCCTATTGCCCGACAAGATGAACTTGACAGATCAAAGGTAGAGCTCCAGCAACTGGGTACAGTCTCACCTTCCCTATCTGCTACTTAAGACGTGTCACAGCTCGTAAAAACGGAAGTGAATATAATACTATTTACTATCAGAAATTGGTCCCAGGCCTCAATTTGACACAGGGAGTCTACACAAACACAGCCGTTGGCGGGATCACGGTGACTGTTTGACTGCCACCTGCTGGGAAGGGGCTCCCCGGCGGTGCCTGTTTGTGTACATTACCAGTGGCAGCTCCGATCACCCACCGTTCCTGCGGCACTTGGCGCGGCTTTATATTTAGCGCTGTTAAAATGGCATGAATGCAGTTGTCTCCTTCCCTGAAGATTGCTAATTTAACTGAGAGTGCGGGCCACAGAGACCTGCATTTGTCATTTAATGTGTCTGTGACACACAAGTGAATAGAGAGCATATTCAACTCTTAATAAACCTTGAATAAGGCACTGAGAATGTTTGAGCATTCAAGTGAGAAGCTGTACTTGAAAAGCAAACATTTCCTACTTTTTGTTTGCAAACTCTGTTGCCATGGTGATGCAGAGTATTTAGAGAAATTAAAGTAGGAAATCAAAGGAGTTGTTTCGCATTACCTATCTGCACTGAAACATTTGTCTTTAAATCATTTGGCAAAACATGTCTTCCCCCACCCCCACTTAAATCTAAAGACATTTCTAGTCTGATCTGGCATCTTTAAAACTGGCACTCTTAACTTATAATCCAGTCCTTGTCATGTAACCTTGACTCAGAATGAATTTAAATACGCTGGCAGCACCACACTTCTACTACACACCTGAGCCCAGAAATTTCTCAACTGACTTCTCATAAGCCACAAGTCCCACTGCTCCGTGCATGATGGGCCATTACCTGCAGGAGAGCTCTGGCGTCATCCACCTTGCCTGAATCCACAAGTTGAAGGAAAAGATCGGTGACAGGTTTGTAAACTGCAAACTGATTGGCCAATCTCTCTGCCATGATGCTTACTGAAAAATGAGAGGTCACAAAAATCTTTTATTTAAACAGCAGCATAACTAGCTTAACCACCAAAGAAAGTCAGTCCAGACTCACTAGAGAGAAAAAGTACTTCTGTATTCTTTGCCTAGAACAGCTCACTTACTCTTTTCGAGTGCTGGTTCCAACTGCTCCTCTATGACTTTTCGAAATAAGTATGCCAAGCCAAAGTACTGAGGTTCCATGGTTGGATTCTCTGAAGTAAGCATATTTTCAATGTTTTCTACTGCAACATCTATGTCATTGCTGTAGAGGAAAGTAAAATAAATTATAAGGAAATATTTGCTTTTGTGTTAATTCTGCAGGTAGTTTCAGCATGAGTACCCTGGGATTCAGGTGTGCATGCACTTTAGAGAAAAAGGAAATATATTTACAACTAACTGGATAAAAAACACTATGCAAGTTGAATCAATCATATTCAGGTGGCAAAAGCAATCACTAGGGGTTTTATGTTATAATAACTAAAGTAGCTGCTTATTTTAAAACACTGCTCTAGAGACAAGATCAAACAATTATATATAGAAGAATTAAAGGTAATAACAAAAATATATATCAAAGATTTGACTTTGAAGCTGTTCGGATATAAAACGAAAACTTCTTCAAATGCTATAACCCTGGCATTATAATCTACTAGTCACTACTGTATGAAGTAATGATAACATCTTAGGATTTTTAAAAATGCTGATGATGTCTTCTAAAGGTCTATTTTCATGTCTCTCAACCCAGTCATAACTATTTTTGTCAGGTAATACACAACATTTAGAAAATATTGTTTATATTAAAATTCTCAGAAACTAAGTACCTTCACACGTCATATTAAAAAAATTAACTACATGGTCTTATTTAAGTTATGATAAAAAATTATGTTCACAATTACCTTTTTGGTTAACGTACTCTTTAACTGACACTTTACGGTAATGAAATGGCACTCCAAATCTGAATAATCAATTTTATGTTGGAATTATTACCAAACCCAAGAATTCTCTAAAAGTGAACACTCCATTAAAATAAATTTTTTATGGGTTTTAGAGAATTATTTAATAGTGAATAAAAACATACTCTCTACATCATATAAAATTGTTTATATGGGAACATTTAAAAATTCATCCAGGGAGTTCCTGTTGTGACTCAGCAGTAAGGAACCCGACTAGTATCTGTGAGGATGTGGGTTCAGTCCCTGGCTCCGCTCAGTACGTTAAGGATCTGGCACTGCTGTGAGCTGTGATGTAGGTCACGGACGCAGCTCAGATCTGGCATTGCTGTGGCTTTGGTGTAGGCCAGCAGCTACAGCTCCAATTTGACCCCTAGCCTGAGAACTTCCATATGCCACGGGTGCAGCTCTAAAAAGAAAAGAAAAAAAAAAAATCCAGATTTTTCTTGGATGATTTTTTTGGATCTTCTAACTTAAAATCACACTTTCTTTTTAAAGGGAAAACAAAGTTCTATTTGGGAAAATAGTTTTACAAGGGGCAAAACCAAAATTCTTCTCTGCCCAAAGGGACAAAAAACTCTGAAGAAAACCAATATGATATTTTAATATAACGACCTCTTAGAGGTATGTAAGATGAACTACTAAAGAACATTTTCCCCCCTAAAAGCACAGAGAATGTCAATTCCATAATTACCTCCATGAATCTTTAACTGTGCTAGTGAGGTTAATAAAAACCATGTTCTGATTTACTTCTACAGAGTGATTCTCAACAAGTAATCCAGAAACGGTGCGAAGGGAATCATCTCTAAGTACCTCCCTTTGTCCTCATGGGTGCCACAGGGCTGGAAGGGTAGGAGGGTGGGGAGGATGGAAATGTTTTTTTGTTTGTTTGTTTTTTGTCTTTTTGCCTTTTCTAGGGCTGCTCCCATGGCATATGGAGGTTCCCAGGCCAGGGGTCTAGTCACAGCTGTAGCTACCGGCCTACACCAGAGCTACAGCAAAGCCAGATCCAAGCCACGTCTGCAATCTACACCACAGCTCACGGCAACGCCGGATCCTTAACCCACTGAGCGAGGCCAGGGATTGAACCCACAACCTCATGGTTCCCAGTCGGATTTGTTAACCACTGAGCCACGATGGGAACTCCTGGAAATGCTTATTTTTAACAAGCTTGGTTCACAATGTTCTGGTAGAGTGTCACCTTCAACCATTGCTGACATTAAAATGGAACTCATTTCTCACTTTTGTGACCAAGTGTTATGACAAGAAAAGGTACCAACTGTGGAGCAAGTCTTATAATGTTCCTCATTATTTAGCCAATGGTTTCCCCAGTGTTTAGCCAATGGAGGAAAAGAAAGTCCCAATACTCACTTCTTTATTTGGGCCAAAGCAATGTTATTGATGAAAACCATACGGGAGAGTCCAATTGAATCTTCGAGTCCATTTACCAACTTCTGAATGGCTCGAATGCTTTCTGTATCACCCTTCATGGCATAAGCCTGAATAAGGCGAGTCACTGCTATCCTAGAAGGTATCTGCTCCAGATCCAAGGCTGTTTTTAGCGTTGTCAGAGCATCTACAATAGAAGAACAGGCAATAAAGTTTTTGTTATATGAACCATACTGACTTTAATGCGTTATGAAAACTAGCTTTTAAATATGAGCACCAAATGGCTCTATACAAAAAGCTATGAATAATGTATTCTCTATTACAGCAAATATTAATACTTTATGAGAAACCTAAAAAATATAATGATTTATTTGACTCTTAAGATATCAGAGACCAGAGACATTCTTCAAGTCACCGGGCAAATGCAAATGGTACTGACAGGATGTGGGTTCCATTCAGGGATAACAGTGACTAATTTCATAGATGTTGACAAACTCAGAGAAACATAAGAAAGAATTTTATAAATTAAAGACTTGCAAAAAAAATGTGTAACTTTTATTCATATTCAGACTATTCCAAATTTTCTTACATTCAAAAGATTCATGATTATCAAAATCTTCTAAAATCCCAAAGATTCTTTCTTGAAAACAAATGTCTCTTCCTAATTAAAAAAGGACTGATCATATATAAGAGCAGCCAAATGGGAACATTCAACTTACACACCAACACATTTATTTTACATGATTAAATACCTAGTAGATATTTTCTTGCATCTATTTTTCAGAGAAAACAAAGCTCATCAGATTCCCATGGAGAATCTCCACAGGAGTTTTGTTTTTAAGTATCATACTTACAAGTACTTGATTATGGATAAATATGGAATACCCTTCTGATTTACTGCCTTAGGTGCCAGTGTAGCAAAATTATTATATTAAATAAAGTGATGGATTAGAGGAAAAATGTAATACTTAGCATAACAATCACTGCTACCGCTACCAAAGAAAACTTCATGGCTTTATAGCAATTAAAGCCATGTAATCTACATAAAACGAAGACTCTGAGAGCAGCTTTCCAAAAAAGAACAGTCTGTTTTTTTTTTTTTTTTTAAGGGCCGTATGTGTAGCATATAGAAGTTCCCAGGCTAGGGCCAGATCTGAGCCATGTCTGTGACCTATACCACAGCTCTCAGCAATGCCAGGTCCTTTAACCCACTGAGTGAGGCCAGGGATTGACCCCGCATCCTGATGGATACTAGCCAGGGTCTTAATCTGCTGAGCCACAGTGGAAACTCCCAAGAACTTCTATCTTTAACAGAAGAATGGGAAAAGGGTAATAATTAAATACTCCATTAAAAGTAATACAGTAAAAGACATAATGAATTTCACATTTATTACTGAATAAACAATTTATAATTACTCCAGGTCTACATTCTAAACCAGTGATTCTTAAAAGGGGGAAAAGGAAAACAGGTAGTTTAAAAGGCAGATTTGATAAAATTTTTAAAAATACACATGAACGTACAGGACAAAAATGTTATTTATACTACTTTAATAACTTCAATTAACAATAGAAAATAAGCTTGATAAAATCTTCACTGGTGGACATATATTTCAGAATATTCTTACCAGCTAGGAAGGATCTTCCCACCAGTGGTTCAAATAATAACAAAATAAGATAATGACGGTGAGGACAGTAACTAGCATTTATTGAGCTTTTGCTACATTTGTTGGGAACTTACTAAAGGCCAGTATTAAGTAGCTACACTCACAACTTACCCTTCTGAGAAGCACCTATTTCACAGGTGAGAAACTGGGGCACAGATAGTTTAAATAATTTCCCCAAGGTTGTACTGTTAGACAAGAATCTAACCACCCTGGAGCCTGCATCTACAGGTGCATGTGTGCATGCAAGACTGGAGGATCTAGGAGAAGAGGTCATTTTATGTCTATCCAAAGGGACCTGGAACCAAGACCATATTCCCATATAGGACTTGCCTTCTGGACGTTTGATGATTCTGGGACACTAAAAGCAGTATCCATCCAGACCCTTCCCCCTGTGTCCTTTTCACAATGTCACCTAATTTACTAATAATGTTGATTATGTCCCAAAGGTGTAATGTATCAGCTATTAATACTCCAGAACAGCATTAGCTTATAAAATTAGACTAAGGTTGGAATTCCTGTCATGACGCAGTGGAAACGAATCCAACTAGGAACCATGTGGTTGCGGGTTTGATCCCTGGCCTCGCTGAGTGGGTTGAGGATCCAGCGTTGCCATGAGCTGTGGAGTAGGTTGCAGACACGGCTTGGATCCTGTGTGGCTGTGGCTGTGGTACAGGCCAGTGGCTACAGCTCCAATTAGACCCCTAGCCTGAGAACCTCTATATGCTGCGGGTGAGGCCCTAAAAAAGACAAAAAAAAAAAAAAAATTAGACTAAGGTTGAATTGATTTAAAAAATATACATATATTGAACCGGTTTTATTTTTCTTCCTGCTTTAGATGGGCTCAAAAAATGGAAACCTGAAAAAGAGAAGGGAATCTTAAAAACTGGGAGCTCTAATCAGCCATGGAGCAAAATAAGGAAATGGGGACAGTATCACCACCACTCCCATCCTCACCAGGGACCACTTTAACAGCAGGTTCATCTGTGGTGAGGCGTGGGAGCTGGTATGCGGGAAGTGGTTGTGGGGGATAGTGGGTTCATGGCTTCTGCTCTCAGCCAACCTCCAGCTGAACTGAACAGATGAGAATAGAGTGAAATGAAATTGTAAAGTTTCTTGCTGTTTTTTGCAGGGTACCTAACATACAAATAAAAGGCAGTGGTCAGGTTAAACATTGTTCAGATTCAGCTCAAAAATTAACCCCTTGAAATGATAAAGGTGTTTTACTCTGAACTCCCTGTCTACAGAAACATAAGCTATTTACAAAAATGAGCTCATTTATATGGGAAGCAAGTTTAATTTTTCAGTGTTTTAAAACTGTTTATCATTTCTACATGAAATATCAACTAGTCAAAAAGCTTCTTCTATCAAAAATAAAATGAAAGTTTTTAAAGTTTTAACAACCAGCTCTCCACACTCAATTATGACTTAAGGCTGTCTAGACACGCTGGCCCTGCCTGTGGAATACTGAAGAGGAAACTTTGCAAAGGAAGAAACCATCACTTAAGCAGACTCAGTCCTAACAAGTTAGGAACATCTAAAGACCAACACCTCTAGGCATTACAGGCAACATTACGGCTGCACAATTAGACAGACAGCAACTTTCAGGGATGTGAAATTATTTTATAAACATGCAAGTGAGGAATAACACCAGTACTGCAGACGGGAAGAAACTAGGCAACATATTTAACAGCTGTTTTCGATTTTCCTTAAAAAGGCGCTAAGTGGGTTCTGTTGTATCGGCAAAACCGTGGTGTCATAATGCAAATGTAAAATTACACGTGAAAAGATGTTTACCTAAATTTAAGGGATTCATCATTTTCCCCCTTGGGAGTTCATTTGTAAGACCTCCTGATCCAAATCCACCCCTCTGGAAACCCACAAGCGGCCTCTACCAAACAAACGGATCCCACCCTAAGCCTCTCGAAAGTCCTCTCCACATCTTTCTGGTGTTATAGTAATTAAAAAAAAAACCCTCAAAACGCCAAACTCCAAACAAACGCTGTATCTTACTGCTGTTGGTATTATGAACTATTAAAAAAGTATTAGATTAAGTTTTAAAAATCAATATTATAATCATTTGGTGCACAATCCCACACATTTAACACTCAATTTAACTCATTTGGTATCTCACACACAACCAACACAATATGCAAGAAACAACTGCTGGGAATTGTTTCAGATGCTCTAAAGTATGTTAATTTCCAAAGCGAAATGACTTGTGCTGTGAATTTTAACGCACTTGAAAGCCTGTACTTTCTCTCGTTCTGGAACACAAATTTTGCATGTCTGAAGAGCTGTGATTCATCTTAAGAAAACCCATCTTGTGTTAAATGGAATGGAAACTGGACTAAGTGGTCAAATGACAAGTACATTCATATTCAAGCTGTATTATAAATGCATGTACAGTAATTTACGTCTCTCAGCTACCACAAAAGGCTCTTGATAAGCAGGTAATTTGCTAAATGGACTCCTTTATCCAAGTATTCGAAGGGCGTTACAAGAAAAATCTGCAGAGGCATTAATGTGACGTAAAGGTCAAGCATTGTGACATACCTTTCAAATAATCCCGCCTAACTTGCGTTATGATGAGGAGGCTGTTGGCAGCATCGTTCAGTGTGAAGCCCTTGATGTGGGTCTCAGCGCTAAAAGAAGCAGACATTTAGAAAGGAATTACTGACATGCTTCTGATACGATAATAAATGGTTGAGCACCAAGGTGAAATTATAAAAACTACTGTTCGTATGTTAAAAATATTGCTGCAAAATATCGACCTGGAGACAGCTTTTGTGTTATCCTGTCAATGGTTATAGAAGGATAATTTTTTTTTGCATTCTGACAGATGACAAAGTTGGAAATGAGCAACAAAAGAAACAAAGTACAAGATTTTTTTTAAACAATCGGTTCAGATTCTTGAATGCTGACATATTAGATGACTAAAATAACTGCATGCCCTGCATTGTTCTGCTGTATCCTAAGCTGGATACTTTTTCCTCTTTTTTTCTACATCCACCATAATTATAAAATGTAAAACTATTCTTTCAGCAACAAAAATGAACATTTATTTTCAGCACTTTCTATTTTAAATATAAACTAAAGCATATTACTAACACCATATCATTTGGTTGATTAATTTTCAAATTTCTGTCATCTAGATACATACAGGTTTTAAAGGTGAACATACTGCAGAACTAAAACCATTGTTAATTAAAATTTAAACTTCACATGATCTTGTCCCAGCCTTAAATGTGAAATCCCCTAACTTTTTAAAACTCAAGAGCAATAACTCTATTTATGACTATAAGCCTACATGATCGATTTTTAAAGAAAGAAAAAGAAAGAAAAAGAAAGAAGAAAAAAAAGAGAAACCCTAGCTGGAGATGATTTCTGTTTGCTATACTGTTTACATCTCCTGTGATGAAATTTCAGCACCCTTAATGCCCCTAGGGTTCATCTCCTGATTAGGAAATCTCGCAGGTCAAAAGAGGCAAAAGCAATTGCTGCCATTTGCCTTATCAAGCTCAGTCATGACCTTGCTGCCAACAACCTTGGCCCGCCAACATGAACATCTAAGCTGAACAGATTGCGAGAAAAGCAGGGTCATTGCTAAATTATTCTCGTCAATCCCAAGAAAATCCTCCAAAGACACCGGGATGTGCCCATCCTCTCAGTCACTTTCAGCCTCTGAGGTTCCCCCCTGCAGTCCCCAGGCGCAGGATTTTTCTTATCCCCCGAACGATCCTCTTAATCCACCGAAGCACCCACTGCTCAGTTTGACTTTTTTCCTTTGTCCCATCTGTCAAAGCTCTTAAGTCAACAACTTGTGCGTGAGACTATAAACTGGAGAAAATAAAGGATTTACTTTCTCAATCTTTAGCACGATTAAATAAACAGGAGACACTATTATAATTAAAGCTCATTTCTATGCCAATATTATTACATGTATTACACTATATTTAATTGAAAATACTACCTGAAATTCATTAAAACCATGAGGTAACAAAACTTCTGACATCACACACCTCATGCCAAACCTTTTGAAAACTCTCAAAACACAGAACATTTTTCTTTCAATAATCTTGAGGTATATCTCAAGAAGGGGGCCTATCCAACACAACTTGGAAAATGGACAAAAAGGAAAAATTAACAATTCTCCCCAGCTCTATTGTATACTGAACACATATATGCTTTACATATGCAGAAACTGACTAATTATAATTAAAATATATTCCAAACTGGTAAAGGGAGAAAACCTACAAAAAGTACTGGTGATTTTGCACCAGATTCACTCCTACAATAGTACAGCCAGAGAAGTTGACTTCTGACTCATAATTTTGATTTTTCGTTTTGGAAAAAAAATCTAGTCCAGAAATGTCAAATCAAACTTCCTGTGATGATGAGAATATTCTTTACTCACGCTGTCCAATAGCATAGCCAAGAGCTGCATGTGGCTGTCTGGCTACGGTGATGGAGGAGTGGAAACCTTAAATTTTAATAACTTAAATTTAAGCAGGCACTTAATGGTCAGTGGCCACTGGACTGAACAATACAGAATTCTAGACATTTTCTTTTCATTTTTAGAGCTGCCAAAATAAAAGGAAAAACTACAGAGAGAAAGGACTATCAATCTTTTATCTTACAACCAACTGCAAAAATTAATCTGTCTTAACCAAAGAAGATAGTATTACAGGAAAAGTTTCATATTAGAGATTTCAGAGCAACAATGATTGGTCTGTGGATTGTACTTACATAACACACACACAGGACATTAGTCGGTGATTATAACTTATCTCAACAAAAACTGGCCAATCCAGTAAAAATCACCAGTGATTGATTTCACATTATTTTTAGACAGAGTGAAATAAGAAGCTAGCAGGAACAAGAGAAAATGAAGTGCCATAATCAAAAGATAAAGCAGAGCTATTGCCACACGAGTCTCAAATTTCCTAAGAATACAGTTCAGTGTTATCAGAGATTTAAAATAACAATATATAGTGCTTATCGCTCTATGAATAGCAGTTCTCCTTCCCTGAAAGAATTCACTATACTTAAATTTTTATTTTGAAACACAAAGAAATGTTGTAATCCTGACTAAAAATGAAAGGAAGTCACTTCCTTTGAAAAATTTTAAAGGCACCTGTTACCGTTACTTTTGAGGTTCTAATACTTGTTAGGAAGGTTAAATGACCTTCATAAAACTGAAGAAATTTCATTAGCAGTCAAGTGAATCTGCAACATATTAGAGACAGCAAAGGTACAGCCAAAACAAAGACTGCATCGGTTCATAGGAAAACCACGGCTTTTTAGGCTGAACAAGTGGCATCATGTAGGTAAGCGTAACAGACTACTATTTATGGACTGAGACTGATAGTGCCAGAGTAACACCGGGGGTAGTGCAGGGGTCATTTGAGCACATCATATTACCATAAAGATGCCTCTTTTAGAATAGCAACAATTTTTTTTCACTCTGATTACTGATGCAGAGCCAGAAGGGGAAGAGATGGCCTATTGTAATGTTGGCAATGAACCAGGAAACAAATCCAAAGAAGTTTCGTGACATTTCTCCAGCAACACAGTTAATTAGTTGGAGGAGAACTGGAACTCTAACGTCCACTTCTGAATTCCAGTCCAGAGCTATCCTCAAAAGTAACCCAAGATGTGATTCTTTATAGTTAGATATAACATTTTATTGGCTCAAGGAAAAAGATTTGCACAGATCCCCAAATTAGGTGCCTCCAGGCACTCTAAAGCTTTGATTTCAGGATTCTCTTTGGATCCAAACTATATGGGAAAGGCAGCTACAAAACCCTACAGGAAGGATAACACAGAAAAGCTAAAAGTGCCCTCAAGAGTATAGAAAGTCTTCATGAAGATCTAACTGGGGAGGGAAGGAAAGAAGACAAGCCTACATTTTACAGGTTGTGGACATAAATGCAAAGAGAAGGACCGTGCTTATAACCATCTTCTAGGCCAGCAGCTTTCACACTTTTTTGATCAAGATTCTCAGTCAGACAGAGTAAGAAATGACATTTTATGCTATATACCAGTACACGGATATACACCTGCATAAATAACTGAAAGAAAACGTTCACAAAATATCTTTAGTACATGGATTGCTTTGATGCTATTCTACTTCATTTAAAAAGATGTTGATTCTGCCCCACTAAGTGGAGTCTGTGATCCACTAACTGGTTACAACTGCAGTTTGAAAAACTACTCTAGATCAGGAGTGTTCCATAAGGGGTATGGATACTGTGAGAGTGCTCTAGGGTGAGGCAAGATGTTTAAGCTTCTACTTTTAAACTTTATCTGCTGAAAAAATTTTTATTTTTGGAGTATGTTTTGTAATACTCATTTTTGTGCTACATTAGTATGATGTATGTGATCGAAATGTTTAAGATGTGATTCTTTTTTTTTTTTTTTTTTTTTTTTGTCTTTTGTTGTTGTTGTTGCTATTTCTTGGGCCGCTCCCGCGGCATATGGAGGTTCCCAGGCCAGGGGTTGAATCGGAGCTGTAGCCGCCAGCCTACGCCAGAGCCTCAGCAACGCAGGATCCGAGCCGCGTCTGCAACCTACACCACAGCTCACGGCAACGCCGGATCGTTAACCCACTGAGCAAGGGCAGGGACCGAACCCGCAACCTCATGGTTCCTAGTCGGATTCGTTAACCACTGCGCCACGACGGGAACTCCAAGATGTGATTCTTGAATCACGTGGGATATTTAGTAAAATGCAGATTCCTGGGCCCCACTGCCGATCAGGGGACTCAGAACCTTTGAGGAGAGCGGCGGGGGAAACTGTTATGCTACCCAAAGGCTGGCTCATCATTCTAGAAGCAGCCCAATTAAAATGAAAGAATTATTATCTGTACCTTGGGGAAGTATTCCAGAAGTCTCTGTGACCAACCTTAGGATTAAAAGCCTTCTGAAAAAGTTTTCCTTCTTTGCTTCAATCTCCTCACTTAATCATCCCCAATTCTTAATACAAAATGTTCCCCTCCTTTTTTTTTTTGCCTCCCCTTCCTCCCAAATCACTGTTGTTTCAAAAAAATCTTTGATTATTGTGAACAGTGTTTAGATAAAAATTTTTTGAGAACACTAACTTTAGGAAAAAACCTGCACCTGCTGGATGACTTCAATTGTTATGGATGACAGGATGCTGTTCAATGTCAAATTGTCCAAGTCACTAACTGAGGACATACTGAGTATTCTGGAGACAGACAATATAATTAGCAACTGAGTAAATATACAAATGAGACACAATACATTAAAAACCCGAACTTAAAAAGTCTTAGTGTGACTGTCCTATATCAAGACATATAAATGATTCAAGTCCACAGATGTATATGGTATATGTATCCATATATCTGTAGTATTATATATATATATGAATATATATACACTGTACATATATAGATATATTTCCATAGACAAGTATAGTCATACACAACATTTTTCAAAATGTACTGAAATATAAACAGTAAACACGGCCCTACGGTGCATAACTTTAACACTAGTAGTACCACCAGGTTTTCCATTCCAAGAATGGCAAACATCCACTTTCTATTTGGGATTCTAATATTCCAAAAGTGCTGTGACTTAAATTCTGAAGGCCAAAAATTATCCAAGGATTTTATTTCAAAACTTACAGTATACTAGGAAAAGGTTGATCTTTGCCACTGAAAATAAAGCTGCTGGCTCATCAAGAGGACGAGTCTACATTCCAAAGCAGGTAACCCTGATCTACTCCTTTCTAAGCCTTTTCTGATTAATTACTTAACTTTGGATGGTAACTCATTGGGGATAAGACAACAGTTAGCTGACAAAACACCAGGAATGAAAATTTTATTCTTGTTCTGATTAACAAAGTATTTTACTCGAGGGAGCTGGCCAGAGAGACAAAACCACTATCGACTCCAATATCATCACCACTAAACAGATTACAAAACAAGAAGGGGAAAGAGAAAAGGTATTTATATGTTGAGAACCATATATCTTCTCTACTTTACTCTTTCTCCTTCAATACCTAGAAGAAATCATTAATGTAAGATTTATTGTCACCTATTCATCCTACAGAAGAAAAAGTGAGGCTCAGAGATAGGAGGGAATTTTCCCAAGATCTTTCAAGTAAGATTCAAACTCTTGCCTACGTTCAAAGCCCTCAATGCCTTCATATATCAGGCTGCTCCCATCATAAAAGGTGCACAGATCTAGCTGCTGAACAAGAAACAGAATATGATAAAAACAAAAACACTTGTCGGTATATGAATAGCATACATGAGTTACAAGGCTATTACAAAATGTAAGTAAAATAATACTATATTACAAAATGTAAGTAAAATATACTGTACTATGCAGCTCCAGTAAAGCTTGTATTTTTGTAGGTTAAAAACCTCCATAAAATCAGAAAACCATTTTGCATAATTTTTGTGAGTAGCTGAAGATAATTAAGCAACTGCTACTACAATGTATCATTAGAAAGTGCGAGGTTTTTATTTTTATAGTTGATTTTTTTAAAAGTGTGAGGTTAAAAAAATGGACTAATACTTACAAATCTTTCACTTGCATTGCTTCTACAGAATTATCCTTACTCAACAGAAAGTGTATCAGAGTGTTGTAAGTTTCGTCGTCAAATACAATGTTTTGCCTTTTTGCTTTCAGGAAAATATTAAATGCGTCTATGAAGAAAAAAAAAAAAAAAAAAACCAACAAAAAATGAGACTCCATTATTCTGAAATGGCAAGAGGGAGAGGAAAACAAGCCCTAAAACAAAGCCCCAAACATTTCTGCTCCTTTTCATACTCATCCACTGTGCTCTCCAGAGACATACACCCTGACCAAGCAGATGTTATCACTCTTCTGATCTTTAAAAAATGAAGTGACAGTTTTGGAAACTACTACTTAATCCAAATGGATGGTACCTGAAAGGGCTTCCTTTTAAAATTATTTCTTATACTAGCTCTCTAAGTCAATAAGTTATTTTCGTGCCAATAAAAACGAAAAACAGCTCTTCTGAATTTGTTTGTCAAAAGATGATCCCAGTTTCAAAACAGATTGCGAAATGTGTGTTAAAGTCCAAATAAAGCAGGGGTATAATTTAGATTGAGGGGAGCAAAAGATTCATTTTAAAGCAATCTTTAATCTATAAGTGGGTGGTTACTATGGTTAACATTTCAACACAATAGCATTAAAGTGAATATAGCCTATAATTCTAAAATTAGGAGATCAAATTATTTGGCTACGACAGGACTTATACAAAAACATACAATTTTCAAATATACAGATATCTAACAAGTAAACTAAGCAACATTTGTTTGACTGATTAACAGTTTTATTTCACTTGTTCACAATAACTGTCAGGGAATGAAAAGATGTTACCAAAAGAGAAGGAACTACACTTTTCAGTCACTTACTTTTCTGAAATAAAATTGCCTGGCTATAAACATCCAACTGAAACTGCAATCCACACTCTGGTGTGTATAAACAAATCACAATAAAGATGGGGCATAACTGAACCATCACGTAAGAACTTCTATGGCTATAAAGCTCCAAGTAAGGAAATACGGAACACATAGCTAGCAGTGAACATGATATTAATGCTCCGAAGAACATTCTGAGCTACTTTAGAGGTTTCCGAACAAGAAGAAATCCTGCCTGTGTTTAGAAGTTAAGGGAGTTTGAATTAGCCCCTCCTTTAAACTGAAGTGACAAATATAAAAAACTGAGTTATCTTTTCAAGCTTAATTCACAGAAAACAAAGAGAAAAAAGGTATGACATTAATATTTGCTTAACTAAGAACAGACAGAATCTATCATTCAGTACAAAATGTACATATTTTTCTTTTAAGGGAGCTTAGAGAAAATGTTAATACAAGCGTTCAATTTTCAAAGTATTTGTATGTTGCCAAGCATTCAAATCCTGAGATTTATATAAAAGTAGCTAAACTTCCTGAAGAATTAGCAGAATGAAACCAACTAGACAAAGGTAAATTGTATATTAAAACTGAAACAGGGGTATATCTTTACATTTATAATACATACTGCATTATATTTAGTTAGTATTTACTTAACTAGTTAAATGTTTTTACTTAAAAACAATTTAAAAAAGGCAATATGTGACGTTTTGGAATCCTTAAACGTAAACTATACACTAACCTTGTACTCATTTCAGTGACATCAAAATTCCATTAGAGTATTTAAACAGTATTGGTAATAGTGAACTTTATATTTAGATTTAACAGATACATAATAAAAGACTCACGGATGAATATGAAACAAAGGAAAATGACTCAGAAAGAATAAAAAGTTAACTCTGTAGGATTGAGAAAGGTAAGAGCTTAGCTTAATTCT
This sequence comes from Sus scrofa, assembly GCF_054392235.1. Classification (NCBI taxonomy): domain Eukaryota; kingdom Metazoa; phylum Chordata; class Mammalia; order Artiodactyla; family Suidae; genus Sus; species Sus scrofa. Next base: position 108,759,365 of record NC_139385.1, on the reverse strand, counting down.
TACTTCTGACACTTAAAGTCAGTGTCACAAAATTTTTAGTTAAGTCAAGAAATTAAATTGATGGCTTTTTACGGAAGAGAGCTCAAACTGTCAATATTAAAGTGAAAAAAAATGTGCTGCATAATGGTTAAATTATCATAAAGCATACTTGAAAATCCACATAAAAATTGGAGGAATTTAAGATAACAGTAGCATTCTATGGAGAAAAACTAACAAGAGTAAGGAAATAAAAGTAATACTTGTTTAGGAGAGTACGACAAGGTCTAAACAAAAAGATCTAGAATGCATTAGGCCAGCTTGTAACAAAGGGTTCAAGACAGTCATAGATATTTAAAAGTGGTCATAATAGAGATAGAGAAAGGTGAAAGTTTACCACTAGAAAAAAGGAAGAAGAACAAGAAACAGGGTTACGTCCTGCCTTCGACCTTGAGATACTGCTTGACCACTTTAACACACACTAGTATGATGGTGTCCTTACCACTTTTCGCTTTCAAATAAAAATCAAATGCAACAAATTATTTGCTAAAATCATTCATGATTATGCTATTTTCACAGTATGATTTCTGACAACATGCATGTTATTTTAGTTTTTATTATGATAAATTTCAAATGTACAGAAATATATTTTAAAAATAGTACAATGAATCTCTCCATATGCCCATCGCCTACACTTCATCATTAACATTCTGCTAGATTCCTTTTGTCTCTGCTCTTTATGGCTTATTAAGTATTTTATTTTTATGTTTATTGTCTTTTTTGGCATATAGAAGTTCCTGGGCCAGGGACTGAATCTGAGCCGCAGTTGGGACCTATGCCACAGCTGCAACAGTGCTGGATCCGTAACCCACTGCACCAGACCAGGGATCGAACCCACACTGCCACAGAGACAACACTGGATCCTTAACCCACTGTGCCACAGTGGGAACTCCCTTAATAAATATTTTAAAATAAACTACAGAAATCTTAATTTTTTTTTTTCATTCTCAAAACTTCATTGCAGATCTCAAAATTTAAGGGCATTTTTCTGAATATCATAATACTGTTATCATGGCTAACAAAAATGAGAGTAATTCCTGAATTACCTACTACTCAGTGGATCTGTAATTTTCCTAATTGCCCCAAAATGTCTTTGTTAACTGAAAGAATGAAAAGAAATAATATATACAATTTAAGTTCCATCTTTATCCTAAATCGCTTGCAATTTGTTAAGACCCAGCGTTACCACTAGAAAGAATCCCCCAATGTACATATTTACCTCTGTTTTTCCTCTTGCGGCAGGCCTTCAATAGCTCTTTCTGGAGGTTACCTTGTTCAGGCGAGGCAGATGAAATCTGGGAATGCTGTTCATCCTCGTACCACAACTTAAAAACAAAATTCAATTAAACAACAACTGGTAAATACAGTGTCTTTTCAGTGTAAAGCTGGGCTAACCTATAAGCGAAAATAATACTGACGACAAATTCAGTAATGCTTACATTTAAAAACTAATTACCTCAGGTACATCAAATGGAACCTCTTGATTACTGTTTCTGAGGATTTCTGCCAATAACCTTAATGTCTTCCCACGAGGAATAATATTTTCTTCTTGCATTTTATTCCACACAGCATCAGCTCTTTGCCAGTCACCATTTACTTCTGTAAAAATAAGCAGAAATTCATGAATATACTAAACAGAATTCATGAAAATATTTAGAGCTTCTATTTGATGCTGAAGGAAGTATTCTAAATATTGCCTCCAGGGAAAGGAACAGGGTGATTATGGACCAAAGGTAAGAAGACTTCTTTCTGAATACCTTTTGAATTTTGTACCTTTTGAATTTTAAACCACAGAAATTCCTTACCTATTAAAAAACAACAGCAAAGCAAACAAAACCCTACACTTAATTAAAAACTTTGAAAATCATGTAGATCAAAGGTTTGTCTTTTTAAAGTAATTGAGAAATTACCCACTGCTAAAATCAAAATCAGAAACAGTTACCAATTCAACCATGCCCATTAGGCTTTGGAAAAATTATGGAATATATGTATACACAGTACAGTACACAGCTGAGGGTCTAAAATGATTCCAAGTGTGCAAAAGTACGATATTCACCAACAGTGACACATCAGGAGTTCCTTTTGTGGAACAGCAGGTTAAGAACCCAACACAGGAGTCCTGTCGTGGCTCTGCAGAAATGAATCTGACTAGTATCATGAGGATGGAGGTTCGATCCCCGGCCTTGCTCAGTGGGTTAAGGATCTGGCATTGCCATGAGCTGTGGTTTAGGTCGCAGGCTCGGCTCAGATCCCACGTCACATTGCTGTGGCTGTGGTGTCGGCTGGTGGCTACAGCTCTGATTTGACCCTAGCCTGGGAAATTCCACATGCCATGGATGCGGCCCTAAAAAGAACAAAAAAATAAATAAATAAATAAATAAAAATCCCCAAAACAAAAACAAACAAAAAATACTAAAACAAATGGAATTTTTCTAGATTTCCCTTTCACCCTAAAATTGAAAAGCTAAACTTTCGGTAACTAATGACTCCTGGGAGTAAAACTCAAAGAACAAAAAACACATTTGCACTCCATCGGACACCTACAATAAAGAAAAAAAGTAGAAAAATTCCCAAACTTGCCAAACTTTCATATAGGATACTACAAGGTATCCCAAATAGTAGGGATTAACCTAAAGTTGAGCGTAATTTTATACACACTTTGATAATACAATCAGACAACACAAAACTCTCACTAAATTTACAATTAATCTTTCTTTCTTTCTTTTTTTTTTTTTTGCCATTTCTAGGGCCGCTCCCGCAGCATATGGAGGTTCCCAGGCTAGGGGTCTAATCCGAGCTGTAGCTGCTGGCCTACGTCAGAGCCATAGCAATGCGGGATCTGAACCGCGTCTGCGACCTACACCACAGCTCACGGCAACACCGGATCCTTAACCCACTCAACAAGGCCAGGGATCGAACCTGCAACTTCATGGTTCCTAGTTGGATTCGTTAACCACTGCACCATGACAGGAACTCCTACAATCAATTTTTAAAACAAGATGCTCATAAGCTAATTATTTTCTCCCTTCGTTAAAATATTCTATATAATGTCAAATTCAAGAGTAATTTTTCAAGTATGTTAATGTATAAAACTTTATACATGAAGTTTATCAAATACACTTTGATTAAGTAAATTAAAAACAAAAACTCAAGCCCCAGTATCTGTAATTCTACAGAAGGGGAAAGGTGAACCACATCCGCTCCCTGCCAAAGGGTACTAAGCACTGACTTCGGAAGACACAGGGGAGTTTTCTAAGAGCTGGGAATAGCACTGCCAGGGCACTTTTTAAAGAGATTAATTTTAAGGTGACATAACTATTCCCAACAGTGACGAGATAGATGAGGTACAACTATGCCTTCAACTCTGGGAAGGTAATTAAAAAAAAACACTAACTATGAAAAGCTTCTACTTTGGGAGGACAAGCTACTACAGAAATGTACCTATTCAAACAGACTAGTAGCTTATAATAAACAGGAAAATATTTGAAAATACAGATGAGAAGTAGACAGTGTCTATAGCATGAAACAACTGAAATATATACACACTTCTGTTTTTGAGGAAAAAAAAAAATTGGAAATGTACCTGGATCACAGAACACATAACAAAAATTTGAAGCAATCAAATCAGTCAGTGCCAAAATCTGCAGCTGTGTGCAAAATCTCACAAAGGCACAGAAAGACCATGCCTTTCTTTCATAATATCCCTCTGGGGCCTAAAATTCCTTCAACCAAGACAACAACAATCATACCTATTATCTGGAAGAAAAACAGCCATAAACATGTGCTGTGACCATGGAACAGGCACTGTCTCAATAATTCCCTCACTTTCCTGGAACTCATGGTTCCCTCTTTAAAGAACAAGAGCTCTGACTACTAAATGATCTCTGAGAACTCTTACGCTATGAAACCAAACATTTTCGACACTTTTAGTGAATTTTATATGAACAGACTTAGTTGTGCGGCTAGATTTATGGCTATCTGACCAGCATCTAACAACAGCTGCACTTCACACAGAGTCTCTATGTATTAAACGAAGAGATGAAGATTTCTCGAGTTCAGGGTTTCAATTATAAAGCTAATAAGTTTTTACATATTACAGATCGGACAGCACAATTTCCACCTTCTCCAGGTGTCAATCACCTGATTATGGTCTCTAAATATCATTCCCCTCTGAAATAAGGGCTCCAGGTTTGGCATAGAATTAGGCCACATAAGCCTGTTTTGCCGAAGACAAGGATCTATCAGACTAACAGCAGTATCAACTGACATAGGAGCTGACGCGAAAGGGTTCCCAGTGGCCAAAGACAGGATAACTTCAGCATCAAAAAGAACAATGACTGCAACAAACTGAAATGCAAATACACACAAAAAAATCATCAACCCATAAATTTAAAAAAGTCAATGATCAACTTAGGAGGTTCCAGGGACACCAGCACTTAAAATTGGTTACTGAAAGGGGGAAAACCCAAGGTTTTATTTTTTCCTGTGATTTTCTTTCATAACTAAATACATATAATATATATATATATATAAATATACGGACACAAATGTAGAGGGAGTGCACTGGAAGGAAGGCCAACTTGAAGTGTGAACATGACATTCCCACATATTGCTCTGTATACTACTGTATTGCTTGAATCTTCAGTAATTTAGAATATATTCATGTTTTATTTGTGTAATAATAGAGGAGGGAAAAGACTACTATGTGAAAAGAAATATCAATGGCTGTAAGTACTTGAAGAAAATGGCACATAAATAACTTCTATGGATAAATGCTCAGGTTATTAAATGTTGGGGTTTTAAAAACAGATTCAAGGAATTTTTACTGCAAAATTATAAATTAAAGCAGGAGTTCCCGTCATGGCTCAGTGTTTGATGAAACTGACTAGTATCCATGAGGAAGCAGGTTTGATCCCTGGCCTTGCTCAGGGAGTTAAGTATCTGGCATTGCCATGAGCTGTGGTGTAGGCCAGCAGCTACAGCGCCCATTCGACCCTTAGCCTGGGAACCCCCATATGCCAAGGGTGTGGCCCTAAAAAAAGCAAAAAAAAAAAAAAAAAAAAAAAAAAAAAATTAAAGCAGCTTTATTATTTCTACATAGAGTAATTTATGTATACAAATAATAAACTACATTTTGTATATGTAAAGAAACTGAAGTGTTTCAAATGTAAGACAATGGCTGGTAAGAAGGTGAAACTTTTGTCATTTAGAAATAATACACATATTCCTTGTGCAGGTGAGGGAGTTGTTCCATTCATGTAATGTTTATTGTAGGTCTTAATGAGACTATCACAAAGAAAGGTCAACATGTATTAGAAAGCACAGAACCAAAGTTTACATTATGGCCAGTTCTTGTAACAGATCACCTATGAACATCACATTATATAGAATAGAAAAAGAAAGCAAAAATATGATACCTTTTAAAATTGTACCTCACAAAATCAAATACCTCGGAATACACCTGACCAAAGAGGTAAAGGACCTATATGCCAAGAACTATAAAACTTTAATCAAAGAAATCAAAGAAGATGTAAAGAAATGGAAAGATATTCTATGTTCCTGGATTGGAAAAATCAATATTGTGAAAATGGCTATACTACCCAAAGCAATCTATGGATTCAATGCAATCCCTATCAAATTACCCAGGACATTTTTCACAGAACTAGAACAAACAATCCAAACATTTATATGGAACAACAAAAGACCCAGAATCGCCAAAGCAATCCTGAGAAACAAAAACCAAGCAGGAGGCATAACTCTCCCAGACTTCAAGAAATACTACAAAGCCACAGTCATCAAAACAGTGTGATACTGGTATCAAAACAGACAGACAGACCAATGGAATAGAATAGAGAATCCAGAAATAAACCCTGACACCTATGGTCAATTAATCTTTGACAAGGGAGGCAAGAACATAAAATGGGACAAAGAAAGTCTATTCAGCAAGCATTGCTGGGAAACCTGGACAGCTGCATGCAAAGCAATGAAACTAGAACACACCCTCACACCATGCACAAAAATAAACTCAAAAGGGCTGAAAGACTTAAATATACGACAGGACACCATCAAACTCCTAGAAGAAAACATAGGCAAAACACTCTCTGACATCAACCTCATGAGTATTTTCTCAGGTCAGTCTCCCAAAGCAATAGAAACTAGAGCAAAAATAAACCCATGGGACCTCATCAAACTGAAAAGCTTTTGCACAGCAAAGGAAACCCAAAAGAAAACAAAAAGACAACTTACAGAATGGGAGAAAATAGTTTCAAATGATGCAACTGACAAGGGCTTAATCTCTAGAATATATAAGCAACTTATACAACTCAACAGCAAAAAAACCAATCAATCAATGGAAAAATGGGCAAAAGACCTGAATAGACATTTCTCCAAAGAAGATATACAGATGGCCAGCAAACACATGAAAAAATGCTCAACATCGCTGATTATAAGAGAAATGCAAATCAAAACTACCATGAGATACCACCTCACACCAGTCAGAATGGCCATCACTAATAAGTCCACAAATAACAAGTGCTGGAGGGGGTGTGGAGAAAAGGGAACCCTCCTGCACTGCTGGTGGGAATGTAAACTGGTACAGCCACTATGGAGAACAGTTTGGAGATACCTTAGAAATCTATACATAGAACTTCCATATGACCCTGCAATCCCACTCTTGGGCATCTATCCGGACAAAGCTCTACTTAAAAGAGACACATGCACCCGCATGTTCATTGCAGCCCTATTCACAATAGCCAGGACATGGAAACAATCCAAATGTCCATCGACAGATGATTGGATTCGGAAGATGTGGTATATATACACAATGGAATACTACTCAGCCATAAAAAAGGATGACATAATGCCATTTGCAGCAACATGGATGGAACTAGAGAATCTCATACTGAGTGAAATGAGCCAGACAGACAAAGACAAATACCATATGATATCACTTATAACTGGAATCTAATATCCAGCACAAATGAACATCTCCTCAGAAAAGAAAATCATGGACTTGGAGAAGAGACTTGTGGTTGCCTGATGGGAGGGGGAGGGAGTGGGAGGGATCGGGAGCTTGGGCTTATTAGACACAACCTAGAATAGATTTACAAGGAAATCCTGCTAAATAGCATTGAGAACTATGTCTAGATACTCATGTCGCAACAGAAGAAAGGGTAGGGGAAAAAACTGTAACTGTAATGTATACATCTAAGGATAACCTGACCCCCTTGCTGTACAGTGGGAAAATAAAAAAAAAAAAAAAAAAAAAAAGAAAGCAGGTTTAGTATAGCTAGTATTTGAAGGTGTGTATACACACACACACACACAATTTGTCTTTTTAGGGCCGTACCCACAGGATATGGAGGTTCCCGGCTAGAGGTCAAACTGGAGCCGCACCTGCGACCTACACCTCAGCTCACAACAATGCCAGATCCTTAACCCACTGAGCAAGGCCGGGGATCGAACCTGTGTCCCCATGGATGCTAGTCAGATTTGTTTTCGCTGAGCCACAACGGGAACTCCCTGAGGTGTATATTTTCTATTCCTTAATCTAGATTATAGTTACATGGATGCTGGCTGTCACAAAATATCAAGCAATGTATCTTTGTCTTGGGCATGTCTCTGTAGTATGTTGAGAGGTACTGTTTTCAAATACACAAAGTAACATTTTTCTTCAACAAATACTCTAAAACAATTAAACAGACCCCTTCCAAAGACTAAAATTATACCATGAAAAAGAGCTCCTAAAAACTCCAGTAGGTCTAACAAACTGCTTTTTCAGAAATCCACAATTCAAAAATATGGATTTTTCAAAGTGGTGTAGGACCACATCTCATGTATCATTCCATAACATACATTCCTTTTCAAATGAATTGAGTCCACAGTGCTTTAAAAAGTAACATATTTAGGTACTGGTCCAAGTCAGAGGGCAAAATGGAGAGGGGGCTACAGAAGAATAGAGTTTGCTTTTTCTTCAGAAAGGGAAGGATGAGGGTTATCACAATGGCATTATCAATCTGCAGTACTACGGAGGGTGGGAAGTACACGAGTTGGGTGAAAAAGTATACTTCCCTGTAATGATTGCTCTGCCTTCCATTCCAATGGGAGGCGCTGCCCTCAGGTAACCTCAGCCTCAGCGGTTCCTCAGACCTCTGGCTCAAATACAGAGCAAGCAATTCGAGGGAGGTGTCCACAGAACAGGGAGAGGGGGTTAAAGAAAAGAGTAAGTTTATTTATAAGAGTTCCTGCTTATTCCTAAAGGAAATTTTAAGATGATCTTTAAAAATGGGTTTTTTCTTTTCTTTCTTTAAAAAATACAACAACAGCGGAAGGTCATGGGCAGAGGAAAAAGAAATTTCTAAGGCTGGCTGCCTCACCCTTCCCTGGACTGTTTATTGCTGTACCTCATGCTTCCTTACAGGTGTTTTTTCACCACAAGGTATTGTTACCCTTGGTTACAGGTCTAACTCTTTCCAAAGGGTACGATCTTTCTATCTGCAGAACTTACTCAATGGCTAGCACTGTAAGGCTTCAAAGATATTTCTGAATGAAAGTTTATATAGTCTTTTACAGGAGTGATGTTAAATGCCGAGACCAGTTTACATACATAAACTCAGTATTTTTTTTTTTTGTCTTTTTGTAAACTCAGTATTTTTTATCAGTTTGTATAAAATTTGAATTTAAGCATGAAACAGTTCTTCGAAAGTAAGAAAACAACAGGGGAAGGGGGAGAATTAGCAATCAAACACAGACTAAAATCCCCTAATGAAGGACTAAACGCCTAAAACCTAAGCTTTACGATTCTATACATTCGATAACAACCTCTTTACTGTGTGCCAGAATTTGATCATCATGCAAGCGAAAGTTTTAAGAATTACATTGTGAAGTGTGTGTCATGCAACCAACAAGTGAAATATAAATTTTACAGCAAATCTTACTTACATATACCATCAAGATACAAGATAAAATTTCCAATGAAAATAAATACAAGTTCAAAAAAGACAAATGGGAGTTCCCATCATGGCACAGCGGAAATGAATCCAACTACAAACCACGAGGTTGCGGGTTCAATCCCTGGCCTTGTTCAGTGGGTTAAGGATCCAGCGTTGCTGTGGAGCTGTGGTGTAGGTCGCAGACGTGGCTCAAATCTGGCATTGCTGTGGCTCTGGCGTAGGCCAGTGGCTACAGCTCCAGTTTGACCCCTAGCCTGGGAACCTCCATATGCCGCAGGTGCAGCCCTTAAAAAAAAAAAAAAAGATGAATGAATTTATTCATTGCTCTCTATGTTTGAAGAAAAATTTTCCATTGAGAAAAAGAGAACAATAAATCTCGATCAAATACCTATGAAGTAAAAAAAAAAAAAAAAAAAAAAAGAAAAAGAAAGCAAGCTCACTGCCTATTCTAAGTGTTGTTCCTCTCTACCCTAATACCCTAAAAAGAGACTGCACAGTTCCAAGGGGGGAAAACTGGCATAAGCATACTACAGCACTGTGATAACAGAGACCAAAAGTTTCAGAAGTGTCCACCCGAAATCCTTTTTAACCCTTAATACAAATACAAATTCATCCTAGGGAAACAATTCAGGGTGTGAAGATGAAGGTACAAAGATGACTAATGCAGTATTATTTCAAAATATGGAAAACTGAAACCTATTCACCTCTAGCAGGAGGAAACTGAGTGAACTCCGGCACAACTGTTCAACATTGGTATTTGTGGGTGATAAAAGCATTGATATTTGCGGTGATAAAATGAAGAAAAACATTTAGGACATTTTCCTGCAATAGGATTCAACACATCGATGACTATTTATAGATGGACTGATAAATCTACTAACGAATTTAAATTAAAAGAAGAGAAAGAATGGTTTCTCCTCAAAAAGTCCTATGTAGTAGTTCTGCGGTTCTGAGGAAGATTTTTCTCACCTTCTCATTATTATAGTAAGAATGTCAGAATTTAGGAAGATTGCAGAGTGTCTACTAATACAACGTAACATTTTGTGATAAAATTCAATCTGGTTTCTACATAAGCCTCTGTTGAAAACTCCACATTTCACAGCCCCTGGAACTTCCTCAAAAGCCCATATTCCTTTCCAGCCACTGCCTTCCACTGAAGAAATGCCTCAAAATGAAGACAGGAAGAATGGTCAGATTACTTACTATATAGTTTTAGTAGATTGTAGTACAGCTGGTCTCTATCACATTCAAACAGCTTCTGTGTCAGCTCCACTAATTTTTCTAGAGTTTCAACCTTAAAAATAAGATTAACAGATGGAGCTAAATTGTGCAAAGGATACATTTTATAGTTGACAAATCACAGCTGAATAATTAACTTTACCCAAAGGGCAGATTAACTTCACTTTAAAAGTCAAAGGACTGATTTTCAGGACTCTTTGCAGTCAAGAACACACAAAGAATAACTATTAAATTGAGGGACTCTCCACAAAGGAGCATTTTGGAGAATTCAATTAGGATGGCGGTCTTAGAGAGAATATCTGCATTTGTTAATATGAATATTCCTCTGGAAGTTCCCATCATGGCTCAGCAGGAACGAACCCAACTAGCATCCATGAGGATAGGGGTTTGATACTTGGCCTCAATCAGTAGGTTGGGGATCTAGCCTTGCCATGAGCTGCGGTGTAGGTCGCAGACGTGGCTTGGATCCTAAGTTGCTGTGGTATATAGGCCAGCAGCTGCAGCTGTGATTTGACCCCTAGCCTGGAAACTTCCAAATGCTACAGGTGCACTAAAAAGCAAAAAAAAAATAAATAAATAAAAAAATAAAAAAAAAATAAAAAATAAAAAAAATTCCTCCATCTAAGTATACTCTTCTCTTCTTCCCCTATGGGTTCTTCTTGGCAGAATGTAAACACATCTGCATTGAAGGAGAGGCAAAGCAGAAATTCCACTGGGCTCCCATCAAGCAACTCACCTGGTCACTGAGGACTGAAGCAGATTTAAATTGCTAAGGCAACATTAGCCTACTCAAACCAACAAGCAGAATGAAGCAAGCTAAAATCTTCAGGGCCCAAGTTAAAAATTTCAGGGATTCCACTGGACCTCAGGATCCAGAATTAATCTATTGCTTGTTTAGAAAACAACCAAGATAACCAATGTTGTGTCTCCTGAAATCCCCTGGTGCTCATGTGACATGTAGGACACTTGCTTTCTACTCACAGTTAGGTGCTTGAGATCAGAAATTAAGCACAAACCTGGTTGCTTGCAATACATCTATCACAAAACCACTGAAGTCTTGTAGGTCGAGCCCTAATGCCTGGAGTCTGTAAAATAAAATAATCACAGAGCACACAAGGTAAGGCTCTAGTCAAATGCTAATTTTCCCTCAAAGACAAATAGTTTTCCTTCTAATGAATCTGCTGCCTCCTTTCCAAATATATATATAACAACTATAACTTAATTTCACAGTTATCAAAGACCTTTAGGATTAGAACAATTTATACTTGACCTATATCTAAAAGATTTGGGTTATTTCAAAATGCTACACAGTAGGTCAATTTTCATTCCACAAATCTTTAATTATTAAAAATGGCTAAGCTTTCTGTAGCTCCAAAAGAAACCCTGAGGAATTCCCGTGGTGGCTCAGTGGGTTATGACCCCGACTCGTATCCATGATGATGTGGGTTCAATCCCTGCATCACTCAGTGGGTTACAGATCCAGCATTGCCGCAAACTGTGGTGTAGGCCCTTGGCTGTAACTCTGATTCAACCCTTAGCCCAGGAACTTCCGTATGCCATGGGTATGACCCAAAAAGACCAAAAAAAAAAAAAAAAAAGAAAGGAAGAGAAAAAGGAAAAAAAACAAACAACAGGGAGTTCCAGTTGTGGCTCAGCAGGTTAAGAACCCGACTGGTATACATGAGGATATGGGTTCCATCCCTGGCCTTGCTCAGTGGGTTAAGGATCTGGCGTTCCCATGAGCTGTGGTATAGGATTCAACTCGGATCACACGTTGTAATGGCTGCAGCGTAGGCCAGCAGCTGCAGCACCAATTCAACCTCTAGCCTGGGAACATCTACACGCCATGAGTGCAGCCCTAAAAAGCAAAAAGCAAAAGGAAAAAGAAATCTTGAAATGAAAAACTTTTAATGTTACAAAGACTTATTAACAATTGTAACTGTCACAACAATAAACTAATGCCTTTTTAAAGAAACACGCTTTGTAAAATTTAGTGAAAAAAGTATTCCAATTACCATACATGCTTGTCCAGTATCTAAAACTAAATGTTTAAAGAGCTAAGTACTAAAAACAAGCTAAGAACTTAAGTCTTTTTGTGATGTCAGTGATTGAGCTGTGTGTTATATCCTCAATTCAGAATTACTAAGGTTTAGTCAATACCTCTGATTTCAAAACAATTATTTTACAATTTTGGATACTGGAATAAAAGACAAACCATTTCACACATAATTTCACACATAAAGTGACATAAGGATCTGTCACTCTACCAATAGTATTTTCATCATCTGTAAGAGGGCTTCCCTATTAAACACTACATTTCAATCACAGCATTATGATAAGAAAATGACATACTGGCTGCTCTGGTAAATCCAGAGGATTTACCTTTACTGCTTCATGGACTATATCAGGCACCCCTCAAACCTGATCTCTTATTTACAAGTCTTCATTACTTTTTATTTCTGAAAAATACTACTGTACAATGCAAAATTAAAAACTGATGCAGGAATTAAAATCGCAGAGCTTCGGTAGAATGACAGAAAAACTGGTGCAGAAGAAGTTGGATAAGCGTTCTCATTCTTACTGTGCAATAGCCACATTTTGGGATACAGGAAATAAATGCTGAATTAAATGAACTGTTGACATATATTAATATTTACATTTGCACCCCATTTCTACTCAAGGATTTTCTCACATTATCTGTTTTGTTTCACACGCATTATGCTGAAAATGAATCCAACATCAAATGTATACAAAAAGCCCTTGAAAAAATACTAGATAATCCTCTTTAGAACATGGCAAAATGCAAGGGCTACATTCACTTACAACTTTCAATATTATTGCTGATCCAAATGCCAATGATCTAAATAGCACAACTTTTATGGCAAATTCTTCCTTTTTGTGGCTGATTAATCTGCCTGTCACTAGCAGGACAACTGACTTATATGGCAGATATTCTTATATTTCATTTTGAAATTGAGAACTATTTTCACATATAAATCTCAATCATCAAAAGAACATCTAGGTCAGATTAACTAAATCTCCTAGGCTTCCGTAATAGTCTACATTTCTGGCTTATCTCTTAACATCTTATTGAATTTTAAACAATGCAAGTTGAAAGCAAAAATAGAAAATGTAATAAAAACAGGGAGAAGAGAATTCTAATTGCGATGCTAAATATAACTTATCCAAAACCAGTTAAATGCTTAATTAAAACAATGAACTCAACTCTAATTTTCCTGTTTTTGCTACATCTAATCTATTTAATGGACACTGAGAATAAAGCAATTACTGTAATTTTAAAAACTGGCATGTTTGTTTCCACCTGGGTTGCTGTGCTTCAAAACACACCTTGTGCAGTTCCAATTCAGTACTATGTTCATTTGTATAAGACAAAAGTACTCTGAGATTCAAAGAATAACTTTCATTACTTTGACTTCATTATATTACTCTGATGTAAATTTGCTGTTATGGTAACAGGCTTCTATGTATACCAGCAAAAAGAGATATCAAGTGATGATTACCTTTACACGAAAAGAGATGAGGATTCTTCTACTTCAAACTCTATCTCAAGGCAAATTCCTTTAAATTCAATTCAAAGAGTGATTTTTACCTGATCTAAGTTTTCTTACCATTATTGCCAGAAATGGAAAACAAACAAACAACTCTTCTGGCTTCATGTCCTCTAGATGAAGTAGTAGAAGGCAACTCAAGTACACGAGAAGGACAGGACGAACGAAAACAAGAACCCAGCTATTTACTCCCACGGCCAGGACAGCAAGGAGGAAAGGGGGTATCAAGGAAACTATTAAACCTGGATTTGCCCTTTTATCTAAAATCTTCAGAGACAGACTAAAAGACTGTCTATTAAGGAGGAAAATATGGCTGAGCCAGTCAAATTAATAGTTGTAAACTAAACATGATCCAGGTGTTACAGAAAATACTAAGTGAACTGATTTGTGAGGAAGGGGTTACGGATTGGCCTGAGCATTGACATCTCTTGAAATGTGGAGAATAAGGGGGGGTGGGTGGAGAAACTAATGTAAAATCCCTTTAGAAGATCCATCCTGGCTTATTAAGGAGGGCAAGTTGGGATTAAACTCTGGATTTGATCTAGTAAAGAACAAGGAAGAACAGAAGTTGGGAGATGGCTATAATCCAAACTTTTGGTCCTACAGGCAAAGTCAAAAAGAGAAGGTTGGTTTGTTTCGTTTTGTTTTTTCTTTTTTCTCAGGGCCGCACCTGCAGCATATGCAGGTTCCCAGACTAAGGGGTCTAATTGACGCTGCAGCCGCTGGCCTACACCTCGGCCATCCGAGCCGCCTCTGCGACCTACACCACTGCTCACGGCAACGCCGGATCCTTAACCCACTGAGCGAGGCGAGGGATCAAACCCGCAACGTCATGGTTCCTAGTGGGATTCATTTCCGCTGTGCCACAATGGGAACTCCTGTTTTTTGCTTTTTTGGCTGCCCTGGACATATGGAATTCCCAAGCCAGGGATCAGATCGGAGCTGCAGTTGCTACCTATGCCATAGCAACAGTGCTGGATCCTTTAACCCACTATGCCAGGCCAGGGATTGAACCTGAATCCAGGTGCTGCAGAGACGCTGCCAATCCTGTTGTGTCACAGCGGGAACTCTGAGAAAGGTTTTATCTCCTAAAAAGACAGCAAATGTATTCAGTATGATGGATGGGTAACAGCTTAAAGGAATTTTGGAGAAAGGGAAATTTGTTTGGGGAGTTCAGATAATAAGCTTCAAGCGATCATGGAGTAGTATTGAAATATATGTGTATCAAATCAACACATCCTACACCTTCAACTTATTTCAATTTTTTAAAAAAGATAGATGACAGAGGTTAAAATGGTTAAGGGAACCAACACAAAATGTGAAATCAGGACCTGATTTCAAATTCCATGAGTAATACTAAATAAGCTTCACACTCACACCCTGAACTGAAGTGTCACTGCCCTAATTACTTCTCAGAGTTGTTAAGTGAGACTCACATAAAGATGTACATGAAAGTCATCTGAGAAGTATAAAAATGTTATTACCAAGATTGGTTATACTGCTCAGCTTATAATCTAGGTTTGTTTGAACCTCAAGGACAAAGTCACAAAAACAATTGCTAATTTAAATTTAAAGCAGACTCTTACTATCTTTGTGTTTGTATCCTGAGAACTAGGCAGTGCCTAGCACATGACAAGCAATCAGTAAGTGATTACTGAACTGCTCAAAGGGTTAAGAATAAAATTAAATAATATAACTTCTTTATAAAAATCTTTAATATGCTTATTTAACACTTTATGTCATTATTTAACTTTTCATACTTGTTTGTATCCTCTCTCCCTGCACTTAATGTCCAATCTTAAAAAATGAATTGCCTAAACAGTGTTAATTAATTTTTGTCACAGCATACAGCTGCTTGAGTGGGAATCTCAGTTCCCAGACCAAGGACTGAACCCAGGCCCGCAGTGGTGAAAGTGCCGAGTCCTAACCACTGGACCACCAGGGAACTCCTCTTGTTAATTTGACCTGCGACACATCCTTCTAGGGAGGTGAATGAAGTACCTTAAAAGATATGGGACTAAAAGAATGAAGTTTTTAAAAAAAAGCAAAAATGAAAACAAAGAAACACCACCCTATTTTATCAATTTCTAGCAAAAGAAGTACAGGACTAGAACTCAGGAGGCCTGGCTTTTAATCCAAATCTTTGCGACCAGGGACCATAAAGGAGGTATCAGCTATAAACACAAAATAAAATTTGTCTTTAGGTATCACAAGTCTTAAAAATGGTGATAATATTTGATCTACCTCTGAGAAATGATCCTAAGTAAATAATCTCTGAAAATCAAACATGCCTGGTGGTGAAGATGTGAATTATGATGGTTACTTACAAAAGTGAAAATTTATCTCAAAGGAGGAACACACGAGCTTTAACTTACTTATACGATGGAATGATGTATTCATTAAAAATGCTTTGGAGTTCCCGTCGTGGCTCAGTGGTTAATGAATCCGACTAGGAACCATGAGGTTTCGGGTTCGATCCCTGGTCTCGCTCAGTGGGTTGAGGATCCGGCATTGCCATGGTCTGTGGTGTAGGTCACAGACGCAGCTCGGATCCTGGGTTGCTGTGGCTCTGGCGTAGGCCGGTGGCTGCAACTTCGATTAGACCCCTAGCCTGGGAACCTCCATATGCCGCGGGTTCGGCCCTAGAAAAGACAAAAAAAAAAAAAAAAAAAAGACAGAAAAATATAAATAAATAAAAATAAAAATGCTTAGAAGAGGTCTTATTGATATGCAGGGAAATGCAGAGACAGTAATGTTGGGGGTAAAGAAAGTAAATAAGCGCTAAGACTCAATTTATTTCAAATACATAAAAGAAACATGCATTGAGTAAAGGACAGAAAAACCACAAAGATGACTAGATAAGTAATGGGATTAATAGTGAGTCTTTACACTTGATGTATTTTAAACAATAACATGTGTTTGAGTCTATACACGGGGAAAAAAATTCAGACTGATCTTCATCACTGGTAAGAATATAGTAGACAAAATATATTCGACTTGGTGTTATTCTGTAAGTCCGTAAAAATAATTTCTCAACATTTCATTCCAGAATGTACCATAAGAACACTGAAAAGAACTAGGGATAGTTAGCCTGCAGAAGATGAGACTGCAGAAGAGACAAAAGGATTTGACTTCAACACTGGGAAGAATGTCATATAGAAAGCAGAGATTACAACCAACATTAACTGTTTAGAATAGTGGTCCACACACTCTAGATTGGGCCGTAGTACTGTCATATGAGTCCTAGGAGAAAGAACAATGATAAAGAATGGAAGTACTTTCCTGCCCTGGGCTTCTGCACAGGCAGTTGCCTCTATGTGAAATGCCTCTACTTCTACTTTTTTTGTGGCTGCTCCCAATTTAACCTTTAGTTCTCATCCCAAACATCTCTTCCTCAGAAAGATCTAGTCTGAAATAGATCCTTTCAGTAACACTTTCTGTTACAGCAATTATTGCATTTTACAGACTCATCTTTTTAAGGTCCATCTGCAGGACTAGACTATATAAGATGTGACCCACAATTATTTATAGAAGGGAGGGAGGGAAGGAGGGAGGAAGGGGGAACATTGGTCACACTGAGAAGACACTCAAATGTTATCAACCACCTTAGTTAAAGGGCTTCATTCAGGAAGTTTCAGGTGAAAAAACCTGCCAGTGCCAGCATATGAGGGTTCATGATGGGAGATGCTGGATCAGACCTAAAGCAGAGCTTAGTTTATCTCAAATCAGAGCTTAGATGATTTCATGCCTCTGTTAATTCACCCTACACTTCGCTAATCAAGGTCACTATTCTTCAATGGTTAGGTATCATCTGAGATGAGGGAGTAAAGTGTCTTAAAAATCCCCACAACCACTATCCTATTTCAGATCCTATTAATCTCATGGTCCCAAACCCCCTTTCATCTATTGTACTTGATCTTGAACTCCCAGCCCCCAAACTGTGAGAAATAAAATTCCATGCTCACTCCACTCCATTAAAAAAAAAAAAAAGGTTGTACAATTTAAACTTACACAATGTCAAATGTTGCTTATATCTCAATGAAGCTAGAGGAAAAAAAAGAATTGTTTATAGAGATTTTCCCTTTTCTTCTTTGCTCCACCTCTAATACTTCTAATACACCATCAAACTGCCAAATGTAAAGAGTACTACCACACCTAACAATCCATAGTCCAAACCCCATTTTCTCAATAAAGTCTTGCCTAATTTCCCACACTGGGTATAATTTCCTCTTAGAACTACATATACATATATTTTTAGGGCCTCACCCTTGGCATGTGAAGGTTCCCAGGCAAGGGGTAGAATTGATGCTGTTAAGTAGCCACTGGCCTATGCTCATCTGCAACCTATATACCACAGCTCAGGGCAATGCCAGATCCTTAACCCACTGATCGAGGCCAGGGATCAAACCTGCATCCTCATGGATACTAGTCAGATTTGTTTCTGCTGAGCCACAATTGGAACTCCTCTCTTAGAACTATTTATATTTTTCTTATAGCAGTTAACATCTCAGTCTTAAATATAGATGTTATCTTCCCATATTAATCTCACATTCAAGGAGCTTTACATTAGCTTCTTGAAGGTTGATCTCAGTCTGATTCACTTTTTTGCTCTTACTCTTCTTTTAGAAGAAAATAACACTTTTTCTGAGTATGTATAGAATAAGAATATACAAACTGAGTTCCCATTGTGGCTTGATGGTAACGAACCCAACTAGGATCCATGCGCCCTGGGGTTCGATCGCCGGCCTTGATCAGTGGGTTAAGGATCCGGCTTTGCCACAAGCTGTGGTATAGGTCACAGATGAGGCTTGGATCCTGCGTTCCTGTGACTGTCGTGTAGGCCACCGGCTATACATCTGATTTGACCCCTAGCCTGGGAACATCCATATGCTGCAGGTACAGCCTTAAAAGACAAAAAGAATATACATGCTCATTACTGAAGAATACAGAGAAGTGTACAGCAGAGTATCAGCTATAATTCTACCCTCTTGCAATAACCCATATGTAGAAATAAAACATAACTATGTTAAAAGTCAGAGTTCCTGTCGTGGCTCAGTGGAAACGAATCTGACTAGCATCCATTAGGACTCAGGTTTGATCCCTGGCATTGCTCAGTGGGTTAAGGATCCAGTGTTGCTATAAGCTGTGGTGTAGGTTGCAGATGCAGCTCGGATCCCATGTTGCTGAGGCTGTGGCATAAGCCAGCAGCTGCAGCTGATTTGACTCATAGCCTGGGAACCTCCATATGCCACGGGAGCGGCCCTGAAAAGACAAAAAAACTCAAAAAAACAAACTATGTTAAAAGTGAGTTGGTAAACATATATCATGTGTTATATGTAATACCTCCATATACAAGAAAAACAAAAAACACTGCCCTTTGGGGAATAATAAAAATGTTGCTCAGTATTTATAATATTCCTTCTTATGCTGATACAGTCCTAGCTTATTTTCACTACGTTTAATATTTTCAATAATTCTTAGAAAACCACAAGAGAGAACTCCAGGTCTTGAATTTTGTCAAAAAAAAAAAAAAAAAAAATCAAGTTCCCACTTTAATTCAACTCCAACTAACCATTAAGAAAAACTCCCAAAACAAACCAGAAAAAACCCTGAAAATGTGCTTCCATATATTGCACACTTCGCTATCCTATCCTAAGGTGCTGTAGGAATTCTATAATCCTTTAAGCAATTCTGTATACATCCACTATAAAAATTCTGTCCTCAGTAGACAGCCATTCCTACATGATGACTCTCGCTGATGCTGTGCACGAGCACAGCTTTAAAGTAATTAGGAAGCGGTGTTGGCTTTCCTATCCACGTGACAAGCAATGCGCCACCCCCTAAGCATCACATTCTGAATTATGTGAGGTAAAGTAGACAATGCAATCTACCTTTAAGGGGCAAAGAGAATTAATATTATTGATTACTACCCTAATCCAGGAAATACTCAAGCTGCTTTACATACATTATGTGATTGAATCTTGAAGAACAATACAATATTCCCTTTTACAGACGAGGAAGCTTAGAAAGGTTTAGTAACTTGTCCATTATCACACTAGCAAGTAAATGACAAAAGGAGAACGAACTCACACTTAGGCCTTTGGCTCTTCCTATTACGTCTTGCTTATTACACAGAGAGGCACATGATTTCCTGCTGTAGAACCTCTAATCACTATTATCCAAATACCCGAGCTTCATTTCTGCTCTGATTAGCGCCTTACTAACACTGATAACATGCACACAGAGCAGAGGAACTCAACAGGCAGGCAGCTACCCTCATTTTCATTTTGTGCGTGTGTGTGTTTTTAGGGCCACACGCGCGGCATGTGGAGGTTCCCAAGCTAGGGGTTGAATTGGAGCTTTAGCTGCTGGCCTATACCACAGCCACAGTGATGCCAGATCTGAGCCACATCTGTGACCTACACCACAGCTCATGGCAACACGGGATCCTTAACCCACTGAGTGAACTCGCATCCTCACAGATACTAGTCGGGTTAGTTAACCCCTGAGCCACGACGGGAACTCCTCCCCTCATTTTCAGATACATACACCATGCACTTTCAATGAGAGAACACATACCATTTCTAGAAAACAAATGAACCACTTTAGCTACAGAAGCACCTGTTCAAGATAGCAATACCCCACTTCCCCCTGACAGGACAATGTAAAGACAGAAGATTGTTCTGAATTAATTTTATAGTCCTTTTCAGACTTTTCTTTGAAAAACATCAAGAGAAATCAATAATTGGGCGGGGGTGCCTACATTTTCAAATCCATAATAAACAGTCATCACCATACAAACACAAAAACCAGGAGGCCAAACATCACCTTTATGTCTTGTCCACCACAGGCACTTTTGGAAAAAGACATGGAGGAATAGTAAAGCATATCTGAGAGAAACATGATGTATTTACAAATTTATTTTACTCCCATTAAACAGTATTTCTTAAGGCAATGGGTCTATCTTATGTAAAATGATTTTCTTTAGAGGACAGAGAATTGTTTAAAAGTGAAATTAATCACAATTTGGACAGACTTTATAGTTGCCCTTTGACTTATCAATTTCAGTAACCAAAATTTCAATCAAGCCTAGATAAAATATACTAATCCTAAATAGCCCAGGTTTGTCACCTACCATTTCCCATAAGCTGCTTACCATAGTGAAAAAAAAAAAAAAAAAAAGAAGAAGAAATTTTAAATTAAATGCCAAACAGTTGCAGACAGCACTTGTTTGGCTGATTAACTTGTAGACAAGCATTACAAATAAATCTGAGCATGGTCTGCAGCAAATTAAATTCCACTGCTTTTAAGAACAAAGAATTCCTTGGCAAAGAGGATTAGCAACTTTACACCCAGGAATGCCAGTTTAATTTAATTGTTCCACAATCCAAGATTTAATATGCAAATATCATTTTGATACATAACAGTGAATTTAACAAAGTGAAGAAACAAATTCAATATACAACTAGGCTGCCTTTTCCGAACTGTAATTATATACAATAAAGAAACTGGCCAAGCACTCCCCCTGGCCCCCCATTATTGGGACTGAATTATATTAACATGAATCAGAACAAGTGTAATTAAAGGTTAAAATTTTTAAACATATTCTAATTAAGAATCTACACAGCTGTACCAATAGAATACTGGAGTTAAAATCATACCTCGATGATCTTCTTGGCCTCTTTGTAATTTCCTGTTTGTAGGAAGGCAAAGAAGAGATCATAGAGCATCGTCATTTCACCTTGTTCTTGGCTCACAAAGTCCATTGCTAGAGAGGAAAGAGGAAAACGTGTTAGAAGAAAAAATATAGAGAAGCACAGTGTCCCCTGAAGAGTCCTGGACAAACTTTAAAAACAAATATTTAGAACAAATTCAAGGTTATAGCCCTATCAACCAATTTTCTGTCACGTTCCTTATCTAACTAACAGTACACATTTAAGACATAAAGTAGCTGCAACTGGCTTGAAGGAGAACTGGGGAGGTTAAGGGTGAAAATCCTCACAAAGGCAGACCACTAAGAAGGGGGGCAAAAAATAACAGAGAGGCAGCTTTTCAAAATGAACAGCTGTTAAGATCAGGGACAATTACAATATTAAAAATCTACCTGATATTTTTCTTCTCAACAAACTGTAACACAATTTCTCTGGATGTGCTTGCCGTCCTATTAAATTTTCTCTTCACAAAAAAATAAAAATCATTTAAAAAAACCACCACAACCACAAAAAATGTTCTCTTCACGGTAATTCATTTGAAGACCACCAACACTAAGATATTAGAAGGTGACTAACCTTTCTGAATTAGTTCAGTCTTGCCTTTCTCTATCAGTCTACATAACACATCATGAATCCGTGGCAGTACTTTATACTTTTCATAGCAGTCAATGGTGACTTCAAGAGCAGTAGGTAAGTCATCCCTTGGAAACATCAAAATATTGACAAATGAGTAAGATAAATCTAATATACTTTAAAGAGATATACAATAACCAGTCAAAATGTATACAACTGAGCTTTGTTTAAGGTAGAAAACCACGACATGGGGGGAAAATAAAAAACACAAAAAAAACCACAAGAGATAATCCTTATATAAAAATCAATGCTCAGAGTGTATAGACGTCATTAGTGGTTTCCTGTTTTCCCGGCTTCATCTTTCTTTATTTTGCTTGCTAAATGGCACATTCTAAAAAGTCCACAAGACAAAGGCATTCTCTCCATTAATAGTTGCTCTAAGAATGCGTTATTTCTAAACACAAAGACTACCGGCAAATATTTTTTTCAGCCACTTATGTTTATGGTCTTCTATAATTCCAGTTTTGGGCAACTTTATTAAATGTCCATCAATAATCATCAAGGAATTTTCAAGCACTTTCACCTTTCTCATCATATTTTTTCAAACCACTGCCTCTCCAGATAAGGAGTAGATAACTTCAGGATTCATATATACAGAAACTGATTATTGCTAAACCTAGGATATTCTCAGGGTCAGTGAATTCTAGAACTCTTTAGAAGTTTTTCATTAGAGGGTAAGCTTTTAAAAATCATTTCCAATTATAAAGTCAAAACTTGTCTTATGTGGTTAATGAAAAAGATCTTTATATTAAGTCAGTCTGTTAAATAAGTGTGGAAATAAATATATTCTTGTGGGTCCCCCAAAGCTCCTTTTTCCTTTGGAAAAGGACAGTGTGAGAAATATACTGTAGAAAAGTTGTAGAGATTACATAATCCAATTCTACTTGCCACCTTTCTTGATTTTCAAATACAAGAGGAAATTAAGGCCTCTAGAGATTGACTGATAAGCCTAACACTACGAGGTAAACAGAGGAATGCACTGTCATTGGATCCCTGGACTCCCCCTTTCAGCTGAATACATCTAATTAAACATTATGCCCTATTAAAAGCACTGTTGTTTGTTTAACCTAATATGGTGGTGCAATTTGGAATAAGAAATTAAAGAGGAGTTCCCGTCGTGGCGCAGTGGTTAACGAATCCGACTAGGAACCATGAGGTTGCGGGTTCGGTCCCTGCCCTTGCTCAGTGGGTTAACGATCCGACGTTGCCGTGAGCTGTGGTGTAGGTTGCAGACGCGGCTCGGATCCCGCGTTGCTGTGGCTCTGGCGTAGGCCGGTGGCTACAGCTCTGATTTGACCCCTAGCCTGGGAACCTCCATATGCCGAGGGAGCGGCCCAAGAAATAGCAACAACAACAACAAAAAGACAAAAGACAAAAAAAAAAAAAAAAAAAAAAAAATTTAAAGATATTTGAAAAGAAAGTATAAGATGTATTTTAAAAAGAAGCATGGTTATAGAGGCAGGGACCAAAGTATAACTAGTGACAACAGTGACAATCTTTGTAAAGAAAACACATTTCTCTCACATGTGCAACAGTTTTCAAAAGGAAGAAAACCTTCTAAAATTTTCCACCTAAGCCCTAACATTTTGGTTCATTATACAAATGTTATGTTGCCCTAGACTGAATTACTATTTTATCTAGATTAAGATTTTAAACTGTACTAAAAAGTAAAATACCATGAAGAAGCGTTAATTTTACTGCAATAATACTGACACGGTGAAAATGAGCTTATCCTGATGGAACACTACCTTATCCCCTTACTAAGCCCTGTTTACAGTGCATCTTCTGGCACCCCACAGAGTCATTTGAATTTTTGTCATTTGGGGTGAAGACTAAATTACAGGTTAATTTCAAAACTGCAAGTAGATGTTGCAGGCTAGATTACTGTCATACTAGAGAAATGCTGCAGTAGCTACCACATATGATATAAAGCTTTATATAATCAGTATTTTCCCTTGCTTCAGATACAAGTTCGGTGATTACCTTTCCACAAATTCCATTTAATGGAAAACTACCGAAATATTTTTAAGAGAAAAACTAACACATGCTGATTTTTAAAAAACAGTATGATTTGCTTTTTTGAGATCAATTCCCAAACTAGAACGGTACTATCTCAATTGTATTTCCCCTACATTAGGTCAAAGCTATCAATAAATGAATGAATAATTGTTCTGTCAATCAAAGAGACATGTTAATAGTCTTTGGTCTCCAAATATATGCTTCCGAAGATTATACATGCTCAGAACAACAACAGAAAAGACAAGAATAGCAAAATGGAAATAATTCATATATTTGTTAGTAATTTTAAGTAACAATGTTACTGCTCCCAGGTTGCCAGCAAAATGAATTAGAAATCTATAATGAAACATTTTATACAAAGTATACTGATGATAGAAATGAATGAAAGACTAGTCATTTCTTTTCAATCCCTATCATCTACATTCTGACTTTTAGTTGGTTGGATCATGTCACTTTAAAAAGACATAAAAATGTACATGCCTAATATAGTTTGATGTCATCATTAACCTTTCCTATTAAAGCTTGAAAATTTTGGAGTTTCCATTGCGGTGCGGTGCAGTGGAAATAAATCGACTAGGGACCATGAGGTTTCAGGTTCAATCCCTGGGCTCACTCAGTGAGTTAAGGATCTGGTGTTGCTGTGAGCTGTGGTGTAGGTTGCAGAGGAAGCTCGAATCCCACGTTGCTGTGGCTGTGGTATAGGCCAGCAGCTGTAGCTCAGATTCGACCCCTAGCCTGGGAACCTCCATATGCTCCAGGTGCAGCCCTAAAAAAAAGCAAAAAAACCCACCACCAGCACCACCACCACCAACAAAAAAGCTTGAAATTTTTGGGTGATGGAAATGAAAAATATGAGGAAGTATCTAAAATTCACATTGCTATGAACAGAGTTGTATACTTGGAGGGCTTTTTAATTTCAATCCCAATGGACAAGTACTGAATGTAGCTCAGTTTACAGCAACGTAACACACTTCTACAAGTGCTGATGAGATGCAGATTATCACAATAATTGAACTCAAGGACCTTTGGGTTCCCTCTAACGTGAGGTTCTATGAACTTGGTTCACCAACTCAAAACTAGGTTCATCAACTCAAATGTTCATACCAGCAGAGAAAACCATCAGATGAAAACACCGCTTTTATTAGGCAGGATGAAATCAGTATGTGTAGCAATGTATCAAATGGAAAAAGGTGGAAACTGCTTTATACCCAAAATGCAGGAGAAGACTATCAGTGTGATTCTAGTTTCTATGACCTAAAATGATTCTGTGATAAGTGCATAATTTCTAAAGCTCTATATACAAACAGGTAATAAACTTTTAAAGTCCATTTAGTCACTGCTTTCAGAAACCTCAAATAATGTTAAATAAAAATCAACTCTGTAACATACTACTACCTCCACGAAAAATACCTACTGTGGTATTTTCAATGACTAGACACCAAAAATATTTCAATGATAGAATTTTTGTAAATAAAACTATACCTACTAATTAAAAGTAAGCAATCATTTAAAAATATTTTTGATTGATGTGAATTAACTCAAGCATATGCATTCCCAAAATTCTGTGAGCCTATGAAATAAGAGCAGAAAACAGAAAGGGAAAATTCCATAATTCTAAATTTTAAGAACACACACATATATAATAGGCTGAGTCCTATAAGTAATTTGAACACTTAAAACAGTTTGAATCAACTTGAATAGATTCACCTGGCCTACATTAAAATCCATTCTGGAATTTCTCTTTTACTGTTTAAGGGAACTTGACCACGTGTAAAACTACTATAATCTGTAATTTTGCATCATCAGATGGGAGAACACCCAAAAGGCAAGCTTGAAACTCACATGGCAAATGTGATATTAACTCTTGTTTTAGTCCTTATTATGAAAGAGAAAGTGTGCTTTATAATGTCACTGACAGAAAAACAAACCCTGGACATAACATTTACATGAGGCTGATCATAAAAATAACTACTTAAAGGTACCAGGAAACAAAGCTCTCCTAACTCAAATTCCTTCATACATAACTGTAAAAATCACAAGAGTTTCATACGACTGGCTGTTAGGACAAGAACAACCAGTTACAGGTATTTACCTATCAGTAGCTTTAAACATAGTCTCCTTAACTTATAGTAAATAACTTCCAATTAGGTATACTTAGTTTAATCAATATTTTATTTTATTTAATTTATTTTTGTCTTTCTGCCTTTTCTAGGGTCGTACCCGTGGCTAGAGGTCTAATTGGAGATGTAGCCGCCGGCCTACACCACAGCCACAGCAAAGCAGGATCCAAGCCACGTCTGCAACCTACACCACAGCTCATGGCAATGCCTGATCCTTAACCCACTGAGCGAAGCCAGGGATCGAACCACAACCTCATGGTTCCTAGTCGGATTCATTAACCACTGAACCACAACGGGAGCTCCATAATTTAATCAAAATTTTAAATGACAAATACTGATTTTCAATTGGAAAAGGTGCTTCAACATTATGCATAAAGTGTTAGTGAAGTGGCAATTTACCTAAAGAGCTTACTGACTAAAAAGCTCCCAAAATCTGAAATCACGAGAGAAAGAAAACCGAGGCCTTAGGGGAGAAAAAAGTTTAAAACAAGGGTGGGCGGAGTGCAAAACACCTCAACACTCTAAAAACTAACTGTTCTATAAACCTTAAGCAGATGTGGAAAGAAATCAATTTAGGAGAAACCACAGATTTCACAAAAATTATTCTGAGAGAACCAGCCCTTGAATTTTTTTTTTTTTTTCTGTTCATCATCTATAAATGAGGAATCTTCAAGGAGACTGGTGTTGCAATTACAACTAATCCTCCCCAAAAAATTAACTGTGTTGAAGGCTTTGTAATTTCCCTAGGTACAATTTAGCTGTCACTTACTTTAAAATTTACTCAAACATGCGTTCGGAACAGCACTAACTTCACATGTCAAGTGCTTTCCAGCCAATTGAGTCTAAACTGGAAGTCGGTGTTAAACAACTGAATGATTAGACAAGATAGCTCATTTCCCTGCTCTTTTGTTCAGAATAAAATGCCACATTTACATTATCAGGCTCAACAGGATTTTCTGACAGAGGGAGAAAAAAACCCTACTGCACACTGTCCGTACTAAGCACATGAAGCCTGTCATTTACCAATCATCCTTCAAAAAGCAATAGCCATGAATGTAACTTAATTACGACCCAATGATCCTTGACGAAAAATCATCTTATCACTGTCCTGTCCCCCTAGGGCAAATGAACCACTTTTGTCCTTTGGCACTGATGATGCTAAATTCTTAATTGCAATAATGGAGTAAAAGAGCCAAACCTCCTTAATTTCCTTTCAGTACATAAAGAGTTTTACCCTAGAAGGAAAGCATTCCCATAAATAATAAAAGTATCCAGTACAAATGAAGATGCCAAAATTGAAGGGGAGTGTATATAACATAATATAACAGAGGAACCAGCATTGTAAAAAGTGTACTGCTCACTGCTGTAATACACTGAAGTGTTACAGTGAATTTTAAAACATACTGGTATAGGTTCACCTTAACAGAAACTGTGACCTTTATGAAAGACTCAAGATTAACTTAGCAAGAGTTCTAGGAGGATTATATATACAAAGTCCATGATTCACTTAAATGAAATGCATGTGGGCATATACAGATTATAGCACAAATCAGCAGAGAAAAACCCTTAATGGAAAGCAGAAATTAAAGCTTCTTTGATCATTTGCACCAAATAATCCAGTTAAACAGCTTCAGATACTTTTCATATGCAATGAAACCAAAATGGATCAGCTATAAAACAAGTGAATCTGAAACTGCATCATACAAATTTTTATGCTTTTAAAACTAATGACCCAGATTTCATTAGTTTTTTCCTTTACCACAGCAAAAAGACTACTCATAAGCTCTTTTAACCTATTTTGAAGCATTTCTTTTTTTCTTAATATGGAGGATCCAGGTCATCTTTCAGAATCAGGCATGATTTCAATTAAAAAAAATTATTTTTAAGTGGGCAAAAATGTTTAACATTTGTTTGAATGACATGTAAACATGTGGCTTATCGAACAATCCCAATGTAAATGAAACACATAAAATTTTTGCATATTTCTTTCGCAATTCTATACATCTCTCTTCTGCTCAGTGGAAGTATTATTTTGGTAACACAAATCAAATTAGTTTAACGACTTGTCAAAATGTTGCAAACCTGTTGTTCCAGTTATTCTGGATTTCCTTTAGCAAATGAATAGAAAGAAAATGTATATATTTTTCTTCACCGTAAAACTTTTAATACAATATCCACAAACCATTAAGATTATTCAATTTCCCCTGTGTTTTATTCAATGCTAAAAAAGTCAGTCCAGGAGTTCCCGTCGTGGCGCAGTGGTTAACGAATCCGACTAGGAACCATGAGGTTGCGGATTCTATCCCTGCCCTTGCTCAGTGGGTTAACGATCCGACGTTGCCGTGAGCTGTGGTGTAGGTTGCAGACGCGGCTCGGATCCCGCGTTGCTGTGGCTCTGGCGTAGGCCGGTGGCTACAGCTCCGATTCAACCCCTAGCCTGGGAACCTCCATATGCCGCGGGAGCGGCCCAAGAAATAGCAACAATAACAACAACAACAAAAAAAAAGACAAAAAAAAAAAAAAAAAAAAAAAGTCAGTCCAAAATTAAGATCCGTTGAATCTTAAAGATCATCTCTCAAGGAATACAACCACATATACATTTGTCCCAGAATTACAATATGTACGTGACAGCCTCTTCAGTCTTTGCAATGACTTTCCAAAAGGATGTCTGTCTTTGAAAAAAATGAAGATTTTATACAATGTTCTGAAAAGGTTTCTCCTAATTTTAGCTTAAGTTTGAATAAAAGGCTCACTCCCAGATGAGCTCATACCTGCTGAGGCCAATTACACGATATTACTGAAGATTAAACATATTTAATCAAATCAAATACATGCAGACTTTTTGGCAGGCCAGTGTAGTTAACCCTAGTACTGCACCTGTCATGATGCTGAGTAAACCAGCTAGCTTCCATCAGGTTGGGGAAAGCACAATCAAAAGGAAGTTTCAAAGTTTCCCTCCAACTTAGCCCCGACTACTACTGTTTTCTCCAAACATGAAATTCCCTTTATCTCCTTTTTATTATTCTCCTGACTCTAAAAGAGTCAACAAAACCTTTTTATTACAATAGAGGAAACTGAAAAATCTTGTCATGGAAACCGCCTATGCAAGGCAAAGATGGCAAAAAACAAAAACAAACCCAGGCAAATAAAAAGAGGTAATAATTTCTCTTTGTACCTGAAAGCAGTTTAAAAAAAAAAAAAAAAACCATTAAAGATACTAATTTAGATTTCTCTAGCCCAAAAAACAGGGACAGTCAAATTTTAGAGAGACACACAAATCTCTGTACTGCCCGCAGAAGGAAAGCACAGAAACACTCCAGGTTAACATCTGCATCCCATGCTCCTTCTATTTCCCTTGGGGGAAGCTCTGCTTGGTTCATGAGCCCCACCTGCAGACCTCTTTCAGAAAACTTTTCTATCTCCTCTGTCCTCAAAGTATTTCTATTGTAAGATACTTTTCTACCACAGCCCTCGTTTTCATTGTTAATTATTTTATTTTTGCCCAGTGGTGGAGGAGGGCCTAATTCTTTTGGGCACTGGGCCCATTTCTTTCAAATCCCTATGCAGAGCTCCACATGCAATTTGCAGAGATGGGTCTTTTAAACAATCAAAAAAATTCTAGGAGGAAGCATATTAATTATAGGATTTCTATATAAAGTTGGCTGTGAACATGAGAATTCAATAACACAGTAATTGTTTGAATCACTATTTCTTTAAAAAGATGTAATGCTGAGATTGTGGAGGTTAAGATTTAGCCAATCATCTCGCCTGATAAACTGTTTTTTTGATTGGATGGTAAAGAATTATTTCATAAAACGTGTGTGTATTTATGTGTGCGTATGTATGTATATATTCACATATTTCCCAACATAGTTAAGAGAGATGGTTTTTATTCTATATTTTAAATTTAATACTAAATCACTCACTATATTCAATTAATTACACCCTCTAATAAAGAAAGAAAAACTACTAGAAATTTGGGAAGAATGAGAACTGTTATGATCTACCTTTAATTTCTCTCCTGGCATTAAGAGGGCAACATCCAAATTAAAATCAGAAAATCCAGATCACAAAATAAGTACATTAAAAACTGCATTAAGCCATTGAAAAGATGACAAAGAGGTAAAATCTAAGAAATTTTTAAAAATAGAAAAGAAAAACAGGAGTTCCCTGGTGGCTCAGTGGGTCAAGAATCCAGTGCTGTCACTGCCATGGCACAGGTTCAACCCCTGGCCCAGGAACTTCCACATGCTGCAGGCACAGCCAAAAAATAAATAAATAAAATAGAAAAGAAAAATAAATGCTAAAGGAAAAGATAAGAAAGGGTATTTCATCATGAAACTAAAATGTTTCACTTACTACAAGAGAATAGGCTGACTTTAAATTTGGCACCAAAAGAATAATAAATTTAAATTAATAATAAATAATAAATTTGCCACCAAGAGAACAGGTTGACCTTAAATTTGGCACCAAGACGAGGGCTCCAAATGTTAAAAATTTTAAACTCAGTAAATCTTACCCTGTCAACAAAATTCATCTTCTTCCCATAAGAGACATCTTCTACAATATTTAACAGAAGCCAGAATAACTACTATATTGGTACATTCAATGAAGGTACTACATGGTGAAAAGGAGCACTGAAGAAACGCTGCCACATTATTACCTGAATAACCTTCAGGAAGCATAATCAAAAGCCCCAGAGAATCCTTTTTTCTTATATTTATTAATAATTAACACTTATAAGGCTTAAAACTGGGAAAAACTAGATCTGACTTCATATAACATCATCACTTGCCCCACCAAAAAAAAAAAAAAAATTACCATTCCATTAAGAAGTAATCCACTGGACCACAGGGCTGCTGGTAATTTTAAAGGCCACCTACTCTGTAGATGTCCTCTTATTCTGCGGCAAGTAACAACCTCCAACGCTTACACAGCACCACAGAGCATTTACAAAGTATAATCCCCAAGATATTATATTCATTGTTTTAATGTCAATATTTAAAATGTAAAATTCAATTAACTTACTTTTCCAGATACAGGGTGACCAATGGGGAACTTAAGCTGGAGGATGGTTTCGCTAACCCCAGAGTCACGATGGCTTCGTGCAACTGTTTTACTGTTTCAGTTTCACCTCTTAAAGCCGCGCCATTTAGGATGTGGAAAAAGGACAGGACTGTTGCATCTTTGATAAGAACATCCTTCTCTTTCATCTCCTTTAGAATGTTAATAGCATCTACAATGAAGTAGCACAAAAGACCCTTAGGTAATTTCATGTAGGGAAAACAAACTGCTATTAAAAGAGCATTTCAAGCCCAGCAGGAATGTAAATTCTAGTGTATAATGCCGATTTCAAGTTAATTACTACTTGCATTTCTAAACGAGACTACAATTATAAATCCACAATAGCATGGTTTTATCATTTCCCTGCAACTTTGACTACAAATTATAGATAGGGACTGTGTGCCCACTCTGCACCACATAACCCTGTACGGTCTGCCCTATAGCTGTAAGATCCTCCTAAATGGATGCTTTTATCGTTCAGAGCTAACATCTGCTAAATCACACCATTGTTTCTTCAGCAGATGGCTTGTCAGGAGGCCAGATAATAAAGATGTGTTTACACTGTATATACAGCCAGACTAATGGTCTGATACCGATAGGGCCTGTTTGCTATGTCGATACTAATTAGCCAAGCAGAGCCAATGAAAGCTTTCCAAAAGACCGCATGTTAATACATTAGATTCATTAATCTTCATTAGGAAGGCAGAAACAAACATTTTAGGATATGGAATAAGTGCATTTTTATAATGTTGTTCTTAATTATGGCACAGACAAAATGTTTTGACCGCTTTACAGAAAGTGATTTTTTAAAAAGCAGGCTAATCTTTATAAAGAATTTTCTGTGTTAGGTTTCCTAGGAAAAACATTTAATGTTCACATCAAATATTTTCTCCATACATTTTTCACTACAAAGCTTAAAAAAAAAAACTTCTCTATGAATAAAAAGAAGAGAGGGAGGCTTAAAAAAAGTTTCAAAATAAAGCCCAAGGAGAAAGTTAAGAAACAAGTGAATGGAAAGAATATATTATCAAGTGTAATTCATTATATTAGGCTTAGCATAATCTCAACAATGAGAAAATGGGAGCAGACAACATCGATGATATCATCAGTTAGGGCTTTCCCTACAAACTTCTAAGTAAAACCTTATTAAAGTATACATTTTATTAATGTTATTAAAAGTTAAGACAAAGATTCCTGCAAAATTCATATTCTTAATAAAGGTTATGTTTATAGGTTTTATGTTCAGCCTTCCAATATACTTAAACAAAAACAAAGCCATTAATGCAGGCGTATAAGCAAATTGTGCCACAAGTCATGATCTTCAAACTCAATCCAAACAGCAATGCTAATAAAAACTAGCTGCAGAAATGCAAAAAGCACTGAGCTGTGCAAATGTAAATGACAAGCTTGCCAATCCATTAAAACTAATGGCCTACACTGTCCATGCAGCTCTGGCTGGATTCACATGCAAATTTGTATGCAAAGTGTTCAAGCACTTTGCGGGATATGATATACCATTAATATCAACTCACATGTTATTCCAGTGGCAAGATACTTGCACCAGATATTTCCTTTATGTGCTGCCACTTACCTTGGAGCTTGCCATGTTTCCCCAATACTTTTACAAGTCCTAAATACTTGCCGGTGTCAAGGACAGCAGATGAATCTAAACGGTCACTAAAAATTAAAGCCACATTTATATTATGTTAGAAACTGGTTAATTGTAAAAAGGACTGCAATATCCATTTGATCACTTTAAAAAACTCATCAGACAGTCTGAATTGTTATTAATATCAGCCTCCACATTTTAGTTAAGGTTGATTTTTGAAACCATATTCAAATTCACATGTAATTATATTCAAAGTGACAAAAGAAGTAAAAATCTAATACTACATATCCACTTCATCTTTCCATCTGCAAGTGATGCTAAAAAAGGAACTTCTTGGCTTCGTGCACTTAAGGTGATTCTAACTCTGTTATAAATACTGAAATATCCAAAAAGATACATTTTTATTTGGTAAATCTATCAGCATGGGAACCAAAGACACCTGAGAAATGGAGAGAATTTTATTTACACTACAGTACAGAAAAGAGAATGTTTAACAAGCCTTATAAAACAGTTACCAGCACCACTGTTGTGATATGCAGTTGTAGAATCAATGGGAAAAAAAAGGGCTTTAAAAAAAACAGGATGTCTTATACTTAAAACAAAGGCTTCTTGCAGAAAACAAGCCATAATTAATCAGAGTCATATAGTATGAAATTTCAACAATGCTGACAAAAAAGAATTTTTTAAATTTACATTACATGAGAGTAGTATTCAATCTACATGATCCATCAAAGACTGTATATCAGCATAAATGCTGATGATTTGTTTCAGTGCCAGGGTACTCACAATTCTCGCTTCAGGTTCAGTGCATCTTCTGCATTATCATGTCGACAGCACAAATTTATTAAAGCTGCATAGCCACCGACAACCATATCTGATTCATATTTTGCTTTCAATTCAAGAGCCTTTTCCATGTTCTAAAATTAAGGATGGAAGTGGAAAAAAAAAAACCCAAGAAATTAATAAAAAAGTAAAATTTCTACCTTTCATATTCAGAGTGCAAAAAAAAAAGTTAATGGTACTTTTAAAATAAATGGACTCATGTTAGTAACTTCACTTTGCTCTCTGGTATTTTTATTTGCCTTTTAAAAAGCAGGAAAAGACATATATGTAGGGTTTAAAAGACTTGTTATCTGCAATGCAAAACAGGCCATTATGCCAAATTTGATGTTTTAGATTTAGATTGTATTTTAAAAAGGATTTCCAGATTAAGTATGTACCAAGTCAGCCCTTACTCACAGTCCAATTTCCATGCACAGAAACATATATCCTTGCAAAGTTTCTCACAGTCTAATATCCAAGTAATGTGAAGAAAAATTTCAGAATTTAACAGTACCACGTTATAACCTTAAAGTCAGCTGTATTTTTTTTTTCCCTAAAAACACAGGCATACACCCAAATGACATGGACTAGAAACTGAAAAAGTCTAGTGATACACCACAAATTGCAGGCACACACTGAACACAAAGTACAGCTGGACGCCTGCTGAAAAAAGGCAAGAGACCCTTTATCTCAGAAAGAGCTTTTTTCCAGCAGGAAAATGGAATTTCAATCCCTGCATTAACAACCTGGTAATATTTGACTTGCAAATGACTACTGAATGTATCAGTTGCTTGACAATCTAGATATAAGAGACCGGAGCCATGGCTTGAAAGGACATTTGGCATGTATGATAAACCTATCACGGCTGTTACTATCATTCACTTTGCAGATTATCGTAAACAAACTAGAGCAACCCGAAAACATGCCATTCAAGGTGTAGCTGAAATTAGTTAACCTTTCATTTAATTGCTTTCTTCAAAGACATGATGTATAATAATCAATTATAAAAATCATAAATATTATATTTCGCTTTGTCTACTTTTATCTATAAAGAAATTTTTACCTTAACAGCATATTTGAATTATTTAAACAAATGTTACCTCTTCAGAACAAAGGATTAATATGAGGTGCTTTAGGACATCTCCTATGGGTTGATTTTCAGATTTTAGTTTTTCAAGTTTAGACTCCAAATCAGATAATGTAAGTTGCGCAGTCTACAGAAATGGAAAAAAAAAAAAAAAGGAAAGAAATTTACCACAAAGAAAATGTATGCTTTGTCACTCTTCCCTTTAAAACTGGCCTTTCCTAAAAGTCATGATGCTATCAAGGATATTAATCTGGAGATCTGTGGATGGACTCCAGGAGTTTATAAATCTCCTGAGATTAAATGCAAATTTCTTAAATATGTTGATTTTTGTGACATGGGAATTAGTTTTTACCAACTTCTTAGAGATATAGTGATGATGACAAAACTGTTAGGAACTATTAGTTTTATAAGGACACAGTCTAGAATACTCATTAAATGCAGTTATTACAGCATATATAATAGACTCAAAAAAACCTACTTACTTTTTGAGGATCTGTCTTCTCTCTTTCAACCAACTTATTAACATCCTAAAATTGGGATTTAAATTAGAATTAGAAAACATGTGGACAATATATTAGCAAATGTCAAAAGCAAATTCTGGAAGTCTCATCTTATTTTACTGCAATTTTTCCATCCTCCCAAAATTTTCCAGAAATTGTGTTCATACTTTATAACCATTATAATAAATACTTTAAACATACTCTTCAATATATAAACAGCATTTACCAACCATCAAGGAAAAGCCTTGTTTTAAAGGTTGTCATTTTAATAAATTTTTGGCCAAAAGCAACATACTTAAATAAAATTTTAACATACTTTTATATATAAATTTAGCATTTTAAAAAGTTGATTCCTATTTCACACACACCTTAATCAATTCAGGAACATGGTAGCTATCCAGCAGATTACGAATCCCTTTGTAGATATTTTCAGGAATTTTTACATTCTGTGCAAAGGGAAGGGAGGAGAAAAACAAAAACAAAAACCCAGAGTTTTAGACAACCAAACTGAAATTTGTCTAACAGAAATTATCTCAGACATAATTTAAGTCTCCAACTCATGTATGTCATTGAGAAGTGGTCTGGTTGTACTTAAAAGCAGCAATTTCAAATCTAATAGATACATGTCAGGCAGGACAGGCATTATATAGCAAAAAATGAAATGGTACCATCTCCTTCAGCTGATGGAAGTATTGTCTCAAACGCTCCTCCTTGGCCTGTACCTCTGAGTCACTCATGCTGTCAATCAAGTTATAAAGAAAATAGCCAACAGCTTCTGTGGAAAAAAACAAGAGAAAGCATTCCACTAAAATTACTGAGACTGTCATGTTATCAAGATTAATTTATAAGAAATCATTTTGGTGTGAGATGTCACCCTGATGAGAGGCTCTGAAATGGCAACAATGATCACTGAGGCATAGAGATTATGTGGTTTGGGAGCACATATCTAACTGGTGAGTGAAAGGAATATTAATTATTTTCAGACCGAGTGACAGCTTTTCAGTACTGAATCTTACTTCAATCTATTTTTTTCCACCACTCAGTGACAGAAGTGGTCCTGCCCAAGGCCTTACCCCTTTCCTGTCCAAATCACAAATAGAGAGAATAAATAAATGCCTTGTACACACACACTTCTATACTAATTTTTTTTGGTGGGCAACATTTAGGGAAACACATAAAATCGGTGAGGATTGTTAAATGTTGAGTATAGGAAGTTAAATAATTTTAATAAGCAGATACAGTAATCCTGTGGAGAGCTGCCTATTAGCCAATGAAAAGCCAAGATTAACAAAGATGTTTTGTAACAACAGTAATTTTCCTATGCATTCAAGCATAAAATGTATAGGGCCCTGTGTTAATACCTAGGATAGAAAAATCTGAACTTTCAAGAA
Organism: Sus scrofa; assembly: GCF_054392235.1. Lineage (NCBI taxonomy): Eukaryota > Metazoa > Chordata > Mammalia > Artiodactyla > Suidae > Sus > Sus scrofa. The sequence continues at coordinate 108,722,613 of NC_139385.1, read as the reverse complement.
GGGTACCTTCTTACAGAAAACCACATATTCTAGGCTTTATTATATGAAAACAGAAAATCATTAAATGTCAAAAATAACATATTTTGGGTAATAAATTAGATTTAAGTGGAAAAATCCATAAGGCCTCTTTAGGACTTTACATGTCTAAATTACAGCTGCAGAACATTAAAATCACACAAACACTAAAGAGTACTGATTTTTAAGCCTATAGGTAAGTGCTACAAGAAGTATTTCCTCAATATCTGAAAAGAAAAACCCTCCCAACTCCATCTTTAAAAAATTAAGATAAAACCAAACACCTCCTAGATCTCAAAAATGTTGTTATCAATATAAAGATTTATAACCAAACGTCTTCAAATTTCACTTTCAAAAAGAAACTGTTTACTGCTGTAATCCTTCTAGTCCATCATTACACAGAAGAATGGATTTGTGGATAAGTTACAATCATCGAAATTGAAACGCTACCCGTTGGTCCTGGAGGCTCCTGGCAATAACGTCCATCCTTGTACAACAGTTCTGTTATCTGGTGAGACAGAAAATGCGTACATTGCAGCAAGAGAAGCAAACAAGAACAAATACAATCTGAAATTGAATTCTTGAAATAATAAAGCCTCTCCCCAGTAAGGTATTATTCTATATCACAGTAATTCAACACCACCCCCACCTGCCAAGGCGATTGTTTTGTTTTTAAATAATAGGTTTGTCTTTTAATAGCAAAAACAAAACAAACCCATGTTGAAGGAAAACTGCAATGTTTCATGAAATGTCACCAAGAAAGCCTCCAAAGTGATTTGTTTATATATTGTTTTATTTTTTTGGTTTACATATTGTCTGAAATAAATTGTTATAATAGGAAATTGCTTATAGGGATTATCAACCAATGTCACTTGTCCATGTATTTTGTTTTTAGCTTTATTGTAATTAGACCAGTTTCCTCCTTTTAAATGAGGTATCACAGAAATAATAAAATATCCTGGACCACTAAATAACTTTTATAAATGTTTTTCAACATTTTTTCCAATTATTTTAATGGCATTAAAACAAAATGGAGTCAAAAGTTCTAAGGGTGTGTTCTCATTGATTCTTATCAATTAAATATACAAACACTAAAAAAAGGCTTACCCTGCGACATAAATTTGGCCCACAAAATTTCAATCAAAAAATCAAAATACATATTATATGGTGCAAATGATTACAAAACCTACAGTACTGACATGTAACTTTTTTTTTTTTTTTTTTTTTTTTTTTTTAGGGCCACACTCACAGCTAGGGGTTCCTAAGCTAAGGGTTGAATCAGAGCTACATATGCTGGCCTACGCCACAGCCACAGCAACTCAGGATCTGAACCAGTCTGTGACCTACACCACAGCTCACAACAATGCCGGAACCTTAACCCACTGAATGAGGCCAGGGACTGAACCTGCATCCCCATGAGTACTAGTCAGATTTGTTTCCACTGTGCCACAACGGGAACTCCTAACGTGTAACTTTTAAACATACTATTTGACTATATATCCACATGCTGAAAAGAATAAGAAAGGAAATGCCAGTTTTTCTGGAGTTAGGAATTGCAAATTACTTTACGTATATACTACAAGTTAATTTATTTGTTCTTTAAATAGTGCCTGGTACATATTAAAAGTATTAACAACTCAAACTATAGTTACTCCTTCAACTATTCATTTTCTAATATGGACAATCAAGCAAAACTGACCACACCCCACTTTACTCCACTGTGAAATCATGCTGCAGTTAGTAGCAAATCAAAGGATAGTTAAGGTAGAAACTGTTCAAAAGCAAAGAAAAACAACCCTCACCTACACATTGTTTTTTAATCAACATAGACGGGTAGAAACAAAACAATAAATCCTACTAGAAGTTGTGGCCACACCTTAGATAAAGGACAGTCATATTCAATACTAAGTTTTGAACAAAGACATTTAGTAAAGTGAAGAAAAATCCTTCTAGTCAAAAATTTACTTCTAACTATAAATCTCAGCCATTTATTATAACTAACTATATAGTCTGCATGGCAGTATTATACTAAAAAACAGAACTGAATGAAAATAAATGTATTAAATATTTAAATTGTGAATTCCAATAAATAATTTGCACTCTGATTTTACTAAACTACAAGTATTCTTGTAATTCAGCATAAGGATCGTGGTATTTCCTGCATAAAAACAGTTAACTTTAAAAAAGATAGTTTAGGAGTTCCCGTCGTGGTGCAGTGGTTAACGAATCCGACTAGGAACCATGAGGTTGCGGGTTCGGTCCCTGCCCTTGCTCAGTGGGTTAACGATCCGGCGTTGCCGTGAGCTGTGGTGTAGGTTGCAGACGCGGCTCGGATCCCGCGTTGCTGTGGCTCTGGTGTAGGCCGGTGGCTACAGCTCCGATTCAACCCCTAGCCTGGGAACCTCCATATGCCGCGGGAGCGGCCCAAGAAATAGCAACAACAACAACAACAACAAAAGACAAAAAAAAAAAAAAAAAAAAAAAAAAAAAAAAAAGATAGTTTAAAATTGTTCTGTATATCATTTAGATATAGAAGATACATTTATAGATATACTTACACAAACATATACACACACACACATATGTATTTTAAAATAATTATTAAATCTGTATGGTCAAATGTCACTGCAATAACGTTAACAGTTGTTTTTTGGAAAAGTTGAAAACCTTATGAGGAATTTAGAATTTAGTCAGGGCTCACTTTAATAATAAATTTCACACTCCAGGAAGGCAGTCCTATTTTATTTTTATTTTTTGTCTTTTTAGGGCTGCACCTGTGGCATATGGAGGTTCCCAGGCTAGGGATCTAATCGGAGCTGTAGCTGCTGGCCTACGCCACAGCAACGCCAGATCTGAGCAGTGTCTGTGACCTACACTACAGCTCATGGCAATGCCAGATCCTTAACCCACTGAGCAAGGCCAGGGATTGAACCTACACCCTCACGGATTCCTTTCTGCTGAGCCACGACGGGAACTCCGGAAAGCAGTTTTAAAACTATCAACCTCAGGTTCAAAATTCATTATCTCATAATGATACATTATAAATGTATGAAGCTATTATAACTTTTGCTTTTTATACATCAACCTCATGATATGCAGTATTAGGAATACTTACCTTGCTCCAAAGATTTATATCCATAGACCTGCAGGGGGCAGCAAAGGATTAAAAATAAACCCAGGGATTTAAAAAATATTTTTAAGTTAAAACACACTAGCAATTATTATATGCAATGCATAAAGGTCAAAGCCTTAAAAAAATGTTTTCAAATCAAGGGGAATTTTTAGGGCAAGGTAATCTTAAAAAATCAACTCTCACTTTGAACCCTCAAAATAAAGATTAGTTTGGGTAAGAATCATTAAGAACCATCCTTAAATCTTGGGGTCCCAGTATGATAGAGCAGGATATGTGTATGGTCTCAAAGGGTCTGGCCAAGACTGCTTTTTACTTGTAATGGTGAATACAGTAACCATATAACAAGAGAAATCGAACACCTCCACTGAGTGATCATAATTAACATCATTAATGAGATGCTGATGTATAGTTTATGATCTAATTCCCTGAGGACAGACACCATTCCTGTGGTATTCCAGCCAGGGATGTAACAAGAAGCTAATCAAGGAGAACCATCATAAGGAACATTCTCTACCCTGCCTGTATTCTCTAAGACTATTAATGTCATAAATAACAAAGGCTGAGAAACTGTGTCAGATTAGAGAAAATTAGAAAAGACAAATAACATCCATCCCTGAACTGGATTCTGAACAGGAAGGAGGAAAATACCAAAAGAAAAAAAGAGAGAGAAAATAATTGATAAAACTGGTATATAATCTGTATTAGACAAATATATTCCAACAATGTTAATTTTTTTAAATTTGTCAACTGTGCTATGGTTATGTAAGGGAATATCCTTGTTCTATAATTATATACTGACATATTTAAGGGTAAAAGGTCATGACATATGCAACTTAAGACCAAATAGTTCCAAAAAATTAAACGTTTTTATATATATGCATGTATAACTAGGTGGAGAATGCATAATGATAACATGGCAAAATGCTGAAAGTTATAAGCAGAGTATAAAAGAGTTCTCTGTACTACTCTTGGTAATTTTCTATAAATTTGAAATTACTTCTTTTTTTTTTTTTTTTGCCTTTTCTAGGGCCGCACCCATGGCATATGGAGGTTCACAGGATAGGGGTTGAATCGGAGCCACAGCCGCCGGCCTACACCACAGTCATAGCAATGTGGGATCTGAGCCACGTCTGCAACCTACACCACAGCTCACGGCAACGCCAGATCCTTAACCCACTGAGCAAGGCCAGGGATCAAACCTGCAACCTCATGGTTCCTAGTCAGATTCGTTAACCACTGAGCCACGACGGGAACTCCAAATTTGAAATTATTTCTAAGGAAGCAAAAAGAATGGCTCACCCCAATTTTGCCTGTCTAAATGAAAAAATCACAAAACTGGGTCACCAATGAAATAGTCTTACACTACTTCTTTGTAAACTTAATATCCATAAGCTTTGTATACCTAATTCAAACACAGAATCTACTTTAAGACTAGTTACATGTTCTCATGATAATTTTACAATACAAATATAATTTATAAAATATTTATAATTATGTATAATATATTACATCTACATTGTAAAATAAAAAATGAACAGACCTTTTTAAACCAGTACTCACAAAAATTCACAGCCCTCTTTATTTTTTTTATTTATTTTTTTTTGGTCTTTTTGCCATTTCTTGGGCCGCTCCTACGGCATATGGAGGTTCCCAGGCTAGGGGTCCAATCGGAGCTATAGCCGCCGGCCTATGCCAGAGCCACAGCAATGTGGGATCCGAGCCGCGTCTGCGACCTACACCACAGCTCACGGCAACGCCAGATCCTTAACCCACTGAGCAAGGGCAGGGATCTAATCTGCAACCTCATGGTTCCTAGTCAGATTCGTTAACCACTGCGCCAAGACGGGAACTCCCTCACAGGCCTCTTTAAACTTGGGGTTGGACAATTTGGGGTGGACTGTTTTGGTATAATGAGTTAATTAATAAGGCACCTTTTTTTCTGATAACAAACTATTTACAAAGAGCAAATAAATGAATGCTTACAAGGATATCCACAAACCCTTTCTGGATTATTTCCTGTGCTTATACATGTCATCTTCACAACTGTTGAAACAAAGGTATGATACATGCTATCTTTTTTAAAGAGAGAAGAGTCCTATCCAAGAATGTCCAATGGTCAGTGGTGAAGGGCTTCAGCCTCTTCTGGATACTGAGGATTCAGATTAAAATGTCTACTTAAGTATTATTTAAGCTCATTCCTATTGTCAATGATCCAGTCAGTCAATCTTTGATTTTGGGTTTCTTTATGTACAAGCCCAAGTGAGTAGCAATGATGTTAAGCCCAGACATCAAAGATACATGTCTGAACTGAAGTTTCTCTAACTGGTGCAAGGACACTCTGGTTGATAGGGAGGTTCTATTTTATGTATCTGCCAACTCTCCTTAATCATCTCTCTTTTCCCCTTCCTCCCCACTTTTTAAAAATTTAAGTATCTGGGGTAGCTGCTGTGGTGTAGTGGGTTAAGAATCTGAGTGCAGTGGTTCTGGTTGTTGTAGAGGCATGGGTTTGATACCCCGTCCAGCACAGTGGGTTAAAAGGCATGGCATAGGTCACAGCCACAGCTTGGATTCAACTCCTAGCCTGGGAACTCTATATGCCATGAGTGCGGCCATAAAAAAAAAAAATTACAGTTGATTTGCAATGTTTTGTTAATTTCTACCATACAGCAAAGCAGTTCAGTTACACACATACGCATATCCATTCCCATATCTTCCCGTCACCTATTTTTACTTAAAAACATTCAAAAGGAACTACTGACACATACAACAACTTGGATGGATTTCAGGGGCAGCACGTGGAGTAAAAAAAAAAAAAAAAGGCCAATCTCAAAATATGATACCTCTATGAACCCATTTACATAAAACTATAAAAGTTGAGAACAAGTTAGTGGTTATCATGGGTTAGGGATGGTGGATGGGAGAGGGAAAGAAGATAAGAGATAGTAGGGGGCGGGGCTGTGGTGAAGGCACAGTTCTGCCTTCACTGCGGTGATGGGTACACAAATCTATACATGTGAACTAAATGTCAGAATTATACACACACACTGTACCTATGTAAAATTCCTTTTTTAAAATTTTTATTTATTTTTTTAGGGCCACACCTGAGGCATATGGAAGTTCGCAGGCTAGGGGTCCAATCGGAGCTGCAGTCACCGGCCTAAGGCGTCTTTGACCTACACCACGGCTCATAGCAATGCTGGATCCTTAATCCTCTGAGTGAGGCCAGGGGTTGAACCCATGTCCTCATGGATATTAGTTGGGTTCATTACCACTGAACCACAGTGGGAACACCAGAATTCCTGTTTTTGATAATGTACCAAGTTACGTAAGATCTTACCACTGGGGGAAAATGGGTAGTGAATATATAGGCCCTATGTGTCCTACCTTTGTAACTTCCTGTGACTCCATAATTATTTTAAAACAAAAAATAAAAACTTGACCCATGCCCCTCTAGAATCCTCTGACTTAGGTTAAAAGCATCCCTCCTACTAATGCACAGTAAGGAAAGTTTTAAAAAAGGATGAAATCTTATCTATAAGTGGGGGAAAAAATGTTTATGAAGCCTTGTGCTTAGTATTGTCTTTCTTTTGATTTGAGAAAAATTCTTTGGGCAATCAGTTAGCAGAAGACATGATAAGCTGACCTAAAAAGTCTATCTCTTGGCTGTAACAGAAAACAATCTCTCAATTAGTACAAGGAAGTTTTCACCTCATCCATCCACCATCTACAACAAGGTTCCCCTGACTTCTTGACATTTCCGTATGTAAAAAAAAAATTTTTGCCCAATAGTAAGTGAAAGAAGACTAAGCATTCAAAATATGAGGATAAAATGCTGTGCAGTGAAGGTAAGATATGGTAAAATTCTATATTGATTTTTAAAAATCAGGCATCCTTTTTGGTTAGGCTAGAATCAGCCTTAATTCCAAGGAACTTGAGCCCATAGACAGATGCCTACCACACCTAAGGAATTGGAGCCTGGAAGGTGGAAGTAGGGGTGGGGGAACGATAGAGAAATGAGTGTTGGAGGAAGTGAGAAGCCCATGCCTAAAAGCGCACAATATTGAGAGGCAAGATTTGTAGTGGTTTGTCAGCTTTTCTGTACCATGGACCCCTTTGGGAAATTGGTGAATTCTTCTCAATTACTGTTAATTTTGTCAGGTGTGATAATATTACAGTGGTTATGCTGTTTTATTTAAAACAAGTTCTGAGGTGTACACTGAAGTATTTATAGATAGAATGACAAGAGGTCTATGATTTTAAACAGTCCAGGAAAAAAGGGGGGAGTGGGGTGGGGAAAGAAGAGATGAAACAAAACTGCTAAAGCTGGTGGGGGGTTACTTGAGAGTTCTACTTTCATAAAAGACTGAAAACTCCCTAATAAATAAACACATACCATCCCCTGGTCTAAATTTTACATCTCTATTCCAACACTCGACATTAATAAACTGGGCTTTCTTTTTTAGAAAAGCTACTTTAATCATTTCTTTCATCAAACATCAACTTAATATAGAATAAAAAATATTCTTAAAATAGTAAATTGTGATCAAACCTGGCATGAAGTACCTAGGGAAGGCATAGAGGCAAATTTTAAAATTACACATATACCTAAAACAACTGAACATGACAAAAAGCCCTACCTTGAATGTGAAGCTTCAGACAGATGGCACAGATCTAGAAAAAACAACTAAGCAAACACACAAACCCTACACAGAATTTTTTAAAACTAAGCTCATGTGAACACTGAAAGTATTCTTGCTATTACCACTAATCCCAATTCAAAATTCAACTAACGCCTTTTGGTCCCCTTTGACTAAGTTTTGAGAGTTGTTTTGTTGATCATTCCTTTCCAGTTTTCCAGTGATCTACTCAATCTCTCAGAAATTCTCCTTCCTTAACCGGTCCTTAAAGGCAAACCTCTGTACTACGTTCCAAGAGCATTATAGTCTTTTATTTTTTAAACAATCCTGCATGTAGGTATTTAAATTCCTCATTTCACGGAAGAAGACTCAGGTGAAGTACAGAAGTTTCTTCACCAGAAGTTCCACAGGCACCTCAAAGGATCCCACAAATCGCTGATCACCTCTTCCTGCTGTCCTATTTCCCCACTTACCCCCACCCACAACCTTTTCTCCCCATTTCGAATATCCCCTATCAGTTTGTATTCATTGCGTCAATCTTTCAGTGGCTCAAAGCCATCATTCAAGGTCTAAACCTCCTAACTTAGAAAAACATCATTCATGAAGAGCCCCACGCTACCATACTGGCTTTATCTCTTGCCGTTATTTTGTGTTTATGCCACTCTTTGATCAGGTCCCCAAATGCACTGTCCTCTCAGCCTCAATGCTCTCGCCTAGAATGCCCTTCCTTCCCCTGGGGAAATTCTTACTCATCCTTTAATGCTCAGCTCAGCACCTTTACACATCTTGTTCTGACCCACCCCTCTTGGCAGAAAGAGATGGTATCTTTTTATAATTAAAGTATAGTTGATGTACAATGTGGTATTAGTTTCACCTGTTACAGCAAAATGATTGAGATATATTTTTTTTCATATTCTTTTCATTATGATTTATTACACAATACTTAATACAGTTCTCTGTGCTATATAGTAGGAACTCACTGTTTATCTATTTTATATATAGTAGTTTGCATTTACTAATTGCAAACTCCTAATTTACCCCTCCCCCACCCCCTTTCTCCTTTGGTAACCGTAAGTTTGTTTTCCACACCTGTGAGTCTGTTTATATTTTATAAATAAGTTCACTCGTGTCATATTTTAGATACCACACATAAGTGATATATAATATCTCTCTTTCTGACTTACTTCACTTAGTATGATAATCTCTAGTGTATCCATATTGCTGCAAATGGCATTATTTCATTCTGTTTTTTCTTTTTTGTGTTTTAGGCCACACCCACAGCATATGGAAGTTCCCTGGATAGGGGTTGAATTGGAGCTGCAGCTGCCAGCCTACACCACAGCCACAGCAACACCAGATCCAAGTTGCTTCAATGGTACAGACTCCTACTTTTTTTAAGTTCAAACTGTCGCCACTGAGTCAGAAAATCCCTCCTTATATCACAGACCTCTTCAACTGTGGACTACAAAGACTTAACGCCTCCAAGCCAATCCTGAAACATTTTTCTTTTTCTTTTTTTTTCCTGTAGCCACACCTGCAGCATATGGAAGTTCCCAAGCCAGCGACTGGGCCCAAGTCACAGCTGCAGAGTCTGATTCTTTAACCTACTGCTATAGGCCAGGGGTCAAAGCTGCAGCCTCTGCATTGACCAGAGCCACTGCAGTCAGATTCTTAACACACCACACCACAGCAGAACTCCACATTTTTCTTTCTTTCTTTTTTTTTTTTTTTTTGGTCTTTTTAGGGCTGCACTCATGGCATGTGGAAGTTCCTAGGCTGGGGGTCCAGTGGGAGCTATAGCTACCGGCCTATACCACAGCACAGCAACACCAGGTCTGAGCCTCGTCTGCAACCTACAGCTCAGGGCAACGCCAGACCCTTAACCCACTGAGTGAAACCAGGGATTAAACCCATATCTTCATGGATGCTAGTCAGATTTGTTACCACTGAGCCACAACTGGAACACCCTACATTTTTCTTTTTGATATATTGTATTGTCTTTAGTGACATTTTGTCTGTTAGAAGTGACTCAGTATTTCTGGTGGTGAAGTTTTCAATAATATATAAAATGTACACTGCCTTCTTCCTGACTTCAATTTTGTTCAGCCAGTGCTATTGTTAAGAGGAAAGATAGTCTTGCTCATATTAAACATCTTGCTCTGGGTTTGACAGGAGAATTCACTAACTTCACCAGTCAGAAGTAAACGTCCTTTAAAAATACTTCTAAAATAGCTTTATTTAAAAAGAAAAAAAAGTTTAAAGGTAACGATTCCCTCATAATCTTGAATAATCTTACCCTAACTAAGCAGCAATGAACTGACTTTGCCTCTGTATGTTTTTTTTTATTATTTTTATTTTTTTTATCTTTTTTTTGTCTTTTCTAGGGCCACACCCACGGCATATGGAGGTTCCCAGGCTAGGGGTCTAATAGGAGCTTCAGCCGCCGGCCTAGACCACAGCCACAGCAACAGCAGATCCAAGCCACATCTGCCATCTACACCACAGCTCATGGCAACGCGGATCCTTAACCCACTGAGCAAGGCCAGGGATCGAACCCACAACCTCATGGCTCCTAGTTGGATTTGTTAACCACTGCGCCACATCGGGAACTCCTGCCTCTGTATGTTAACAGACTAATTATTAAATTGCGAAACTTTCGGAAGGCATTATACTTTGACTAGTTTTCAGTAATCATCTGCTGAGCTTACCAACTTACAGAAATATTAGCTTGACACTTTATTTGAAGAAAATATTAGCTTGACACTTTGAAGAAAATAGTGTTGGTCTTTCAAAAATATTGTGGAAAGCATTAAAAAATTAACCTGGGCCCAAAGAACACATGGGAGGAACGACTGCTTCTTGGACCATGGATTTAACACTATCAGGCAAGTAATACAAAAGGGAGATAACTATTTCAAAAATTGCATTCCAACATCCAAGATTCTCTTAGGATTAGCCAAAGTGACTATGACATCTCATTTAATGTTATATTTACATTTCTGATAACTATGACTAATTCTTTTTTGTGAGGAGTGACTTTGAGTGACTCTCTTAGATGCTCATCTTCACAGGAGCTGTAGGACTCTACCGGCAACACTAATCTGTTCCGTTTTCTGCTAGTCCCTCAGCCCGTTCTAAAGTTGCCGGACGAGTACAACAGGACCCTGAGAAGCATGTGATAGGTGACCGTTTCAAAAGCTGTACTGAATGTACTGACAAAGGGATTTTAAAATACATGCACTATTTGATTTAGTGTCGAATAAAAGAATAGAAAGCTATGTTAATGCCAAGATAATGGATTGTGACAACGTTTTGAATGTTTGGAGAGTAGGAGGAAAAGAAATTACCACTAGTCACAAATGCTTCAAATTATGCATATTTTTATGATTTATGCCAAATTACCACAACCTGAAATTTTCTGTATCTACATCAAGAAAACTTCATCAATATAATCTAGTTTTAGGACCCACAGATCTAAAATACTTCCCTGGAAAGGACTAATTCAAACTTATTTTTCTAGGGTAGACTCTCAGAGCAGAGACCCTGACAAAGAGAGAGCCCTGGAGGTCTGCAGACAGTGACAAGCACATGCGAGTGAGGAAACAATCTGAAGCTCAGGAAACTATGTGAGAACTTCGCAGAAGCTCCAAAAAAGACAATTCCCAGTACTCACACAGCGACTGGAACAGTGCACATTCCCAATAATCTCCAAATACATGAGATTTGGATTTGCAGATCGAGTACTCAGGAGGATGTTCCCTTCATACTAGGGCTCAACTAATTTAGTGAGAATAATCCTAGACTAAAAGCTGCTCTAGTCCCACCTCACAAAGCAGCAAAACAAGCACTAAGAGAACTGTACCAGGTAACTTAACTCAAGACCATTGAAGAACAAAGCTAAAAAATATTTAGAGGAATTTTTTTTTTTTAAATCCACATCCAGGGGTTCACACTGTGGTGCAGCGGGTTAAGGATCCAGTGTTGTCTCTGCTGTGGCTCAGGTCACTACCAAGGTGTGGAGTTTGATGGCCTGACACGGTAGGTTAAAAATCTGGTGTTGCTGCAGCTTTGGCGTAGGTGCCAGCTATACCTCAGATTTGATCCCTGGCTTGGAAACTTCCATTTGCTGCGGTTGTAGCCAAAAAAAGAGACTACATCCACTAGCACAAAAATCTACATCTGACATCCAATCAGAAATTACAAACAAGTACAAATGTTTGACGCATAATGAGAAAAAAATTAATAGATTTAGCAGGCAAAGGCATAAAAATGTCTACCACTGATATCTCCATATAGAGAAGAAGGAAGAAGCATGAGCATGTTAAGGAGATATGGAAGATATTTTTTAAAAAATCTGAATTTCTAGAAATGAAAAATACAATGTCTAAGATTCAAATACATCCTAGATGCATCTCTGCCTCAGCCAGGCCTCCAAACTGCACAAACTAGTCTTCTTTCTTCCGAATAAAAGACAATTCCCTTTACCTTATTTAAAATATTTTATTATCTGGAGTTCCTGCTGTGGTGCAGTGGGTTAAGAATCTGACTGCAGTGGCCTGGGTTGCTACAGAGGCATAGGTTCGTTCCGTGGCCCGGTGTAGTGGGTTAAAGGATTTGGTGTTGCCACAGCTGCAGCCATAAAGTTTGAAAAATAAATCAATTAAAAAATAAAATAGAAATAAATAAAATAAAATAGAATACAATCTATCCTAACCAATATCAACAATAAATACTTGCTGAAATAAAGGGAATGCTCAAAAACAAAGGCAAAAACACAGAATTCAGGACCTCAGTTATTAATTCAACATTGCTGATCAGGTGCCGAGTATTAACATCTACATGCTGAAGATAGAACAATAAACCAAATAAACAGGGAGCTTATGTTCTAATAATCAAAACAGGAGTTCCTATTGTGGCTCAGCGGTTAACAAACCCAACTAGGATCCATGGGGATTCAGGTTAGATCCCTGGCCTCACTCAGTGCGTTAAGGATCCAGCATTGCCCTGAGCTATAGTGTAGACTCAGTTCTGATCTGGCATTGCTGTGGCTGTGGTGTAGGCCCACAGCTACAGCTCCAATTGGCTCCCTAGCCTGGGAACCTCCGCATGGGGCGGGTGTGGCCCTAAAAAAAAACAAAAAAACAAAAAAAAACAGCTACCACAAAATCTGTCACAAAGTAAGAGCATAAAAAGATATGCATGCCTTTATTTAGGACCTTTTTTTTTCCAAATTGTATTTAACTTCCCAGCTGACAATAAACTAGAAACAGCAAATTATTTAAGTGTATGTAGGTTACTTAAGGTAAGTATACTGAAGGTTGTCAAGAGGGACAATAAAAGAATCTTCTAGCAAAGATGACACAAAAGTATAAAGTAGAAACAGAAAACACAGCAACCAGACACATTTACTGGAAGAGTAAGCATCTCTGCATACTTTAATCATTAAGCCACCAAAAGTTCAATGACTGATCTAGGAACATACAATTTGTTTTTTTTCATCATATTAGATCAATTATAGTCCAAGTACTTTGCTTACGATGTCTAGGATTTGTGAAAATACAGCAACTGCCATTCAAACTGACTAAAAAATATAACATCAGTAAAGCCAAAAAAGGAAATGCCTACAACCTGGAAATTTATAGGAAAAACTTGTTTTCAAGTTTTTTTTATGAAGGACAGTTACAGGAAAAGTCACTATATTTCACTTCATAATGCATTATAGATTCTTTTTAAAAATCTCACTCTACCAACATTCTATCTACTTGATTACATATTCCGTATTTTTCAAATTTTATTTTTAAAAGCACAGACCTTGGTTGTTGATGTTTTTTTCTAACCTCACACAAAACAGAAAAGTATTTAAATGGATGGCAGTATATGAAAGGAGTGGATCTGCACTGGCTAAAGAAAGGGCAGCAGCAAGAATCCCACCCTATTTGTTCTATTTCTTCTTGCCCACAATGGAGGTTCTGGAGATGCTGACAGAAAACCCCAGTGCTCCCACCGATACTCTAAAAATTACTGGGATCGATATTAGAAGTCATGATCATTAGAAACACAGAAAGAAAGACAAAATAAGCAACTCTTACTTTTGCTCCCACCACTGTTAACAACTGATTCAACAACAATTACCAACTCCTCCTATAACCAGAGAGTGGAAGGTGCTGGCAAACAGGGTAGATAGACTGTCTCAAAGTAACACCTCAAATGTACCTTACTAATTTCAAAGATGAGGTTCCTTTGCAAGGGAGAGGCGTGAGGGCCACCATTGTAAGCAAATGATTAAAATCAACTTATGGCACCAATACTAGACACCTGACATTATACCCTTTTAGAAGGGCCAATCTATGAACTCTATTTGCTAAAAAATGTTCAATCTGAGTCTGGTCATGAGGAAAAAGTGAGATAAACACAAAATATGAGAGGGACATTCTACAGAGAAAGAGACCCAGAACCCACCACCACCACCCACCAAAAAAGTAGGGAATTGTTCTTGATTAAGAGAATAGAGACAGCCATCAAATATCATACATGAACTTAACTAAATCCTCAAAAAGGAAAATAGCTATAAAAGAAAATTTTAGAACAGCTGGGATGATCTTAACCCAGAGCCTATCAGATGATGTCATAGCACTGTTAATTTTTTAGGAATGATATTGGTATTGTGATTATACAGATGATGACCTTATTCTTAAAAGACACATACTGAAGGATCCAGCATCATGATATCTGCAATTTCAAGGAGTTCAGGGAAAAAATGAGAAAAAAGTATATACGCACGCGCGCGCGCGCACACACACACACACACATACACACACAAACACATCAGTAGAGAAAAAGGAAATGAGAGAGAGATAGCAAGGCAATATGGTAAAATATCAACAACTGGTGAATCTATATAAAGGGTATGTGGGTATTTACTATTTTTCAACTCGTCTTTATATGTTTATTTTTTAAAAATAACAAAATTGAAAGGAAAGGTCATTCACATTCCCCGAGCACACTGAGGAGAAGAGTAGTATTTCACTGAATAACGGTCTTGTAATTAAATGCTCAAAGTATAAATCAAATACACATGCAAAATTGTTTCTAACTCCAACCCACCATTTTCAAACAGTGATTCCTTTTCTGAAACAAGACTTTTACCAAATAAATATTTTTTTCTTGGAGTAGATGATATAAAAGGCATTTTAAACCAGTTCAACTACTTAGTTGGAAGAATAAAACAGATAAGGTTATTTCAGGTAACTAGTATTCTGGAAGATAAAAATATCTGTTTTTTGCCTCACATGGTAGGTGAAAAAGAAGAAAGCAGTCCAAATTCAGGCAAAGAACATATTAGATAAGGTGATCATCTTACCTTCTAAAGCCCAGAATGAGGCTGCCTCTCAATGATGTAAATGAAAGAGGCAATGTATTTGATTCCACTGCAAAACAAAATGATCATCATAAGACCCCAGACCAAAACCAAAAGCTTATATCATCAACTCATTTGGAAACACATTTATACCAATACCTTTCAAATTTCATTTTGGAAATACTTTAAAAAAATGGAAAAGTTTTCATACAAAGTTAATTAGCAGTTGCAACAAAATATATTGGCAATATAAGCTATCCTTTAAAAATATCTTGGAGTTCCCGCCGTGGCACAGTGGTTAACGAATCAAACTAGGAACCATGAGGTTGCGGATTCGATCCCTGGCCTTGCTCGGTGGGTTAAGGATCTGGCGATGCCGTGAGCTGTGGTGGAGGTTGCAGACGTGGCTTGGATCCCATGTTGCTGTGGCTCTGGCGTAGGCTGGTGGCTACAGCTCCGATTAGACCCCTGGCCTGGGAACCTCCATATGCTGCAGGAAGCGGCCCTAGAAAAGGCAAAAAGACAGAAATAAATAAATAAATAAACAAACAAATAAATAAATAAAAATATCTTCCTTTATTTATATATATCTATACAACTAATGACTCTATAAATATTATTTTATAAAAACAGCAATAACTAATGTACCAGCATACTCAAAGTCAGCCTGATACACATACCAAGGTGTACGTTAATGGACAACATGGCACTATGAAGGGAAGGTTTTTAACTACCCTTTAAAGACAGAAAATAGGGGAAAAGTTCTTTTCTGAGAGTGATGTTGGGTTCTATTGAACCATGCACTTTCTCATTCTATTTTCCACTATGATCCATGACCTGCTTTCATGTAAGAGTGGCAATAACTTCTTTACCTCTGTTATGTAGTTGATTTATACTGATCTTTCACTTTCTGATAATCGTTTGCTCTACTATTTATTCTGGCATTTAACAGGGTACAACCATGTATGTTTCAATGCTGACACTGTGTAAGCCTGACTGGCCTTAGTATTAACATGAATCACATAACCATTGCCTTTACCAGAAGGAGACAGAATCATGGTAGGCATCTCCCGAATTTTTTTTTCCCCTGTCACTCCTTTTTTTTTTTTTTTTTTTTTTTTTTTGCTTTTTTGGGCCATACCCTCGGCATATGGAAATTCCCAGGCTAGCGGGTGAACTGGAGCTTCAGCTGTCAGCCACAGCCACAGCAACACCACATCCAAGCCACATCAGTGACCTACACCATAGCTCATGGCAACAAGGGGTCCCTAACCACTGAGTGAAGCCATAGATCGAACCCACGTCCTCATGGATACTAGTCGGATTGTTACCGCTGAGCCACAACAGAATCTCCAACTGTCACTATTCTTTAATTTTCAGTATGTATGTAAAGTGGCTACTGAATGAGCCAAGAGGGGTGGAATCAGATATGAACTCACAGTGTAGTCAAAGCCAGATCCGAGCTACGTCTGCGACCTACAGCACAGCTCATGGCAACACTGGATCCTTAATCCACTGAGCAAGGCCAGGAATCGAACCCACAACCTCATAGTTCCTAATCAGATTCGTTTCCACTGCACCACGATGGGAACTCCACTACAGAAATTTTAAAGTGAACACTCCCCAAGCTTTTTGGTAACCTTTAGTTTTGCTTGATCAAATTAACTTCCATGCCTCCACACTCAAATGGAAAAATGTTTCTTACTACTCACAAACTCAGTCAAGATGAACCATCTATCAAGTGTGGTGACTACAGCTAATAATACTATACATCCTATGAGAAAAGTCCTAAGAGAGTAGATCTTAGAAGTCCTCTCACAAGAAAAAGAATCTTCTGTTACCATGTATGGGACAGACAATAACTAGAGTTACTGCAGTGATCACTTGGTAATATACACAGAAATATAGAATCATTATGTTGTATACCTCAAGCTAATGTAATATTCTATGTCAATTATACTTCAATTAAAAAAAAAAAGACAAGCCATTTTATACTCTTCTCTACTACCTGCCATTCCTTGCAGTAACCGAGCAATTATAGAACCAACCGCTCTTCAAAGACCTATAATTCAAAGGGGGAGGGAGAGCACTGATGGGATTGGGCTGAAATCTTTATAGTCTTTAAGTTCATGGCATTTTTCTTTTGCACATTTAATAAACAATCTCCTAGAAACTTATTTCTAAACTATGCAAATTAGTATTTTACAGAATATTATCAAATTCTTATTCATTAAAAAGATGACCAGAAACATCTCAGCAAGCTGCAAGTCTGCTGACAAAAAGCATCTAGTTTCCTTAGCAACAAACAAGTCTGAAAAAAAAATCAAGAGGTTGACAATGCAGTGGAATGCATGGTATGATAAAAGGAAAAGCCACCTCTCAGGTATCCACCTTATGCACCCAGATTCCCCTGCTAATGCTTCTGTTTTCATCTTGTCAATATGGAAAATCCATACATTATACAGAGTGGAAGGCAAAATCAATACACTCAGACAGCAGCCAGCATTAATACCCAACCTTACAGTCAAATAACTACACTTCTAATGGTCACCATTTTTCAGGCTGAACACTTTGTGTATCCCTTTATAATACGATCAACTATTTTAAAGAACACAGATTCAGGTAATATATACCAGTGATCTGGTTTTTCCAAAGCTCCCATTTATACAATTTGAATATATGTTAATCAAAGCTTAACTTCTAATATTTTAGGGGACTAGGAGTCCACTGGTGGGAGCAGGTTAAGGATCTCTCGTTGTTGTGGCAGTGGCAGGTTCAATCCCTGGCCTTGAAACTTCTGAATGCTACAGTACTTCCAAAAAACAAACCAAAAAACACCCCCCTTAAACTAACATTTTAGGGGTGGAAACTGATGTTTGTTTTAAATGATACCTTTTTCACAAGATCTGAAATAGTGTCAAGTTAACGCCACTGATATGTTAAAAAATCAAAATTAAAAAATGTCCAACCAATGGAGTTCCTGCTGTAGCACAAAGGGACTGACAGCTTCTCTGGAGTGCTGGGACATAAATTAATCCCTGGCCTGGCAAAACGGATTAAAGATCCGGTGTTAGTAAGGATAACTTGATCCCCTTGCTATACAGTGGGAAAATAAAATAAATAAATAAATAAATAAATAAAGATCTGGTGTTGGAGTTCCCCTCATGGCTCAGCAGAAATGAATCTGACTAGTATCCTTGAGGTCGCAGTTTTGATCCCTGGCCTTGCTCAGTGGGTTAAGGAGCCGGCATTGCTGTGAGCTCTAGTGTAGGTCGTGGACAAGGCTCAGATCCTGTGTGGCTGAAGTGCAGGTCAGCAGCTACAGCTCCGATTTGACCCCTAGCCTGGAAAGCTCCATATGCTGAGGGGGCAGCCAAGAAGGAAAAACAGAGTTTAATTGATTAACACCCAAATACAGTCTAGTGAAAAAAAATGAGGCTACAGTTAGATGGAGCTCGGCTCTGGCTCAGTCACTAACTTTGGGCAAATCATTTAACCTCTCTACACCCTTCTTTATCCATCAATGGAGGAATTTTATTAACATGTGAAGAACACTGTAAAGCACTTAGCATTTACACATGTTTACTAAACATTTGCTGTGCTTTTATTAATGAGGACTGGGAGATGGCTTCATGTAACTTTGGGCTATAAAAGGCATTAGCTCAGAAAACACTTTCGAAACAAGGGGTCATGGTTTTCACAACTCCCACAAGGTGGACAGATAGGTAACACTATCCCATTTTATGAAACTGAAGCAAAGAACCACACAGAGATTTGTTTGTTTCAGGTCCCATAATTAGCAGCTTAATTATAAACAGGACCCAACTTTTCTGGGTCCCCAATCCAATCTAACATCACATTATTGCCAAGGTCCTATTAACTTTTAAAATTACTTACAAATTATCTGTAAGTTTAAAGCATATATTATCAATCTGACTTGAACAAAACATATAAAAACTTCCTTGCTTTCAAGGAAATTACTCTGAATTACCTGAGATAGGCAGTGAGGGCCTGAACTACTCTGCATACCCTTAACAGTAACTGAAATCAACCTGTCAGGTTTACCGCTAATGTTGTATACTTACAGAAGGATAAAATATAGTCTAAGTTCCCATTTACTGCTTCACTTCTCAATTCAGCTTGAGAAAATACAGTATTTTCATGTAGGCATCCATGTTCCTAGGGATAAAGCATATTTCAATGACAATATACCTTAGCTAAAAATATTCTTTTTTTTTTTTTTTGTCTTTTCTAGGGCCACTTCCTGTGGCATATGGGGGTTCCCGGACTAGGGGTCAAATCGGAGCTGTAGCCACCGGCCTACACCAGAGCCACAGCAACGCGGGATCTGAGCTGCGTCTGTGACCTACACCACAGCTCACGGCAACGTCGGATGCTTAACCCACTGAGCAAGGCCAGGGATTGAACCCGCAACCTCATGGTTCCTAGTCGGATTCATTAACCACTGCGCCACGATGGGAACTCCTACCTTAGCTAAAAATATTCTGATATGCCAACCAAATTTCTTGTTTTCTCATTGCCTATATCACCATATTGTGATAATTCTTCATTTAAAGAGGTCATACACATAAACTGAATAACTGGACTTTAGCAAAAGCTATGAGATGGCATTCTGACATCCCAAATTAAATGCTTATCTTCAGATTAATATAATCTGTTACACTTAGAGTTCCTTCCTTCTAGGAAGAGTTCACTGAGACACTACAACAATTCTCTCACAAAATAAAAATGGAACTCATTGATCTAAAGTATTTTGGGGCATACAAAGATAAAGATCAAATTTATTTTTATTTAACTCTAAATGGTTAATTACTTGTCCCAATATCACTCTTTAATAATTTTTAAGTATGAGCCAAATTTTAACCAAATATTTACTGAACCACTTTATAATAATAGCACAATACTAAAAAACTAGTCAATAACAAAAATAAATAAATTATGGTATATCCATACAATGAAACAGCATGCAAGCATAAAAAATAATTTGTGGGAGTTCCCGTCGTGGCACAGTGGTTAACGAATCCGACTAGGAACCATGAGGTTGCGGGTTCGGTCCCTGCCCTTGCTCAGTGGGTTAACGATCCAGCGTTGCCGTGAGCTGTGGTGTAGGTTGCAGATGTGGCTCGGATCCCACGTTGCTGTGGCTCTGGTGTAGGCCGGTGGCTACAGCTCCGATTCGACCCCTAGCCTGGGAACCTCCATATGCCACGGGAGCGGCTCAAGAAATAGCAACAACAACAACAACAACAAAATCTCAAAAAAAAAAAATAATAATAATAATTTGTGGAATTAACTTACTATAATGTAAAGATGACACGTGAAAAAAACAGGTTTGGGAGAAATGAAAACATGCAGGAAAATAACTTTTTAATTCATGTTTTAACAATAAAATATGTATATGTATAGCGGTCTCAAAAACTGTTAAGTACTCAGGGTAAAAAGGGAAAGGGAAAGACACTCAAGATATAAACTCTACCTTTAAAAGGGCAGTAATTATTTAACTATTTGAAAGAAGGAAAACACTCTAACAATAATAGAAAAATAAAGGCATTATGTGAAAACCACATAGGAAACAGGTCTTCTGAACAAAATATTTCTAAGTAAAATATGTGGTACTCTGCCATGTTGTTCCTAATTGTACAGTGTTTTATTTTGAAAATGAAAAATGCAACCTTTGCTGATTCAATGCACTGTACAAATCAATTTTTCATATGCTCCTTCATTAATGCCACACCTATTCTGGACAGGAAGTATCTCTCAGGAAAACAATGTTTAGGGGTCAAATAAGGCTTATTAAAAAAAAAAACAGTAAATATACAAATGAGTGTATTATGAAAATTCATATAGAAAGAAAAAGTAATATTCAAAACATGAAAGTTGAAGCTGCACCGGAGAATAGGATTAAAGACTGAAATTGTTCTATTTAAATTTTTTCTTGAGTTCTCTTGTGGCTCGGCAGGTTATGGATCTGATGCTGCTACTGCTGTGACTCGGATCGCTATAGTGGGTTTGATCCCTGGCCTGGGAACTTCCACATGCTGGGGGTACAGCCAAAAACAAAACAAAACAAAATTTTGTCTGATATCAGCATATTGTCTTTTTAACATACAAGAAAAATGCTACTTTAGCTTTTGAAGTTTTTTAAGTTTATTTAATGACTTTTTTTTTTTTTTTTTTTTTTGGTTACCACAAAACGCTAGGGAGGAAAGATGTTCTCTTCGGTTATGAAATTAAGACTATACTTGCACTCACCTGCAGAACAGCACGAACTGACTTTATACTATCAAAGCATGGAAACACATAATTTATGTATGTCTCCTGATCAGGAGTTACTCCTAATTCATGCATTCCTTTGAGGATTTCAACTATACCTGTAAAATCAAATTTAGAAAAGCAAAGATGAAGACCTTGGAATAAATTAACAAAAGATCAAAAGGTTCAATTCATTTACTTTCTGAATGAAAGCAGGAAAAATACTCAGCATTTTGTTTGCCTAAAAAAGAATGAACAACAGAGCTAGGAAATAAGATGATTAATGAAAAAATTACATTGCTTCTTTCTTCATTTCTCCCTATTAATTCAACAGGGAGTGCCAATAAAATATCCTAGGAATTATAACTGTAAGAAAACTGAAAACAATTAAGCAAGATGCTTAATAATTTCTCTGGTGCCTCAACTGAACAGAGATCATAAAACATCATTGCTATCACAGAGCAAAGACAGACCTACAAACTTGACAAGAATAAATACTGCAGAGAAAAGAAATTAGAAGAGATCTGTCAAAGACAAGAGTTTTTAAGCACAGCACTCAGGTAAAAATTCCCTATTTGTGACTAACTTGTGGTTTCATAACACAAGAATAAAAAAAATGAATAAAAACAAGTGATTTCTCATTATATGGAAAACGATAAAAGACTAGTAAGTTGTTTTCTTTCTCTTTTCCCATTCACAAAAATATCTTTTATTAACTTCTTAAAAGGATATTTCATGTGTTCTTTCTAAAGCTATAGTTAACTTCAAATGGTACAAACTGATTTATTTGCATCAGGCCAATTCTAGAATATTGTCAAAACTAGTTAAGTGTTACCTACTTTGACAGAGAAAGCAGTTTAATAAAACAAAGGACTCATTTTCCTCTTTAAAATTTACTCCTTTAGCTTCCTCACTTTCACATTGTGAAAACTTCCTTTAAATGTCCCTGTTTTTGCCTTATATCATCTACAGAAAAATTACATGGCTATAAATGTGTTATGTAATACGCTCTAGTACAAAAACTTGATTGTAAATTCTGAGTGTAAAACTACATAGGCAAATTTGACTAATTATGAATATCTGCACATTTTAGATAAAATTCAGATGATAGATCAAACTATTTTAAATTTGAACAGTTCATTATATTTAAAATTGCCTAATATCTTCAAAATTTTAGATATTTAAATACATTTCTCAAGATGTAAAAATAAGAGAAAAAAAATCCCAAAAGACAAAGCATGTGTTTACACATAAATTTAAGAGAACATACATGTAGAATTGGTCCAAACAACAATAATCCTACACAATCCTAACAATAATCATAAGCAAAATTTAAAACTATTCCTCTAATAATCCCCTGGGAATTAGTACTAATAACCCTTAAAACCATCATAAAATGGCAAATCACACTGTGCTGGTCTTCATATGCAAATATTACCAAGCTCTTGACAGGGGGACAGAGCTAGCTGCTTTTCAATTACTAGTCACATACAGATCTAACTTCCTCCATAGCCCCCCTAACCAGTAATGACTGTTCTCACAACCATGGTTTAAAGCAAACAGCTAAGTTTCTGCTAAGACACTCTAGCAAAGTGGCAAAACAAAAACAAGCTTTGGAGTTTAAAAGAGACCTAGCTTTCAACCCTGATTCTAACACTTAATGGCAAGTGTAAATTTGAGCAAATAACTTTCCTTTTCTGAGCCATAATTTCTTAGCTTACACACTAGAAATGGCAATATGCACAATATCCACAAAGGAACTGTGTCTTTGACACTTTGGGTTGTTTTTGGTTTTTTTTGCTTTTGGCCACCCTGTGGCATATGGGGTTCCCAGGCCAGGGATCAGAGCCGAGCTACAGTTGTAACCTACTGTGCAGCTATGGCAAAGCCAGATCCTTTAACCCACTGTGCCAGGCCAGGGATTGAACCTGTGTCCTAGTGCTCCAGCAGGAACCTGCTCCCATTGCGCCACAGAAGGAACTACACCTTTGATACTTTAACACGTAACGTTTGGCTTGATCCTTCTACTCAACATCCATGGATTAACCAAGGCAATGTATGTCAAGGCACTCAATGACTAGAAGTTTTCTGACCCATAAGAATCCATGACAATTAGGGAGTTCCCGTCGTGGCACAGTGGAAATAAATCCGACCAGGAACCATGAGGTTGCAGGTTTGATCCCTGGCCTTGCTCAGTGGGTTAAGAATCCGGTGTTGCCATGAGCTGTGGTGTAGGTCGTAGACGTGGCTCGGATCTGGCATTGCTATGGCTGTGGCGTAGGCTGGCGGCTATAGCTCTGACTAAACCCCTAGCTTGGGAACCTTTGTATGTCACAGGTATGGCCCTAAAAGGACAAAAAGACAAAAAGACAAAAAAAAAAAGAATCCACGGCAATTAAATGGATGGATGAAAAGTACCAAAGACTGTAAATATTACCCATAGGTATGGAAGAAATTCTGGTGATCTAGGCCTACAGAAAGATTGAGGACAACAGGAAAAAGAAATCTATACTTTAATAGAAAAAAAAATTATACTTTAATAAAAAAAAAAAGGCTCAAAAAAAAAAAAAAAGAATCCAAGCCTTACCAGCCTTACAACTTAGTTTAGATCAGTGTATCAAGCTCTATATTAACAAGGCTTTCAACTCAGTCTATGGGGAGTTGGGGGGTGGAAGTACTTCTCTATTTAAATAAAGCTGGAAATGCCTTTAGAAGCCAAGTAATTTTTAGCAAGTGTTAGAGTAAGTGATTTCTTCAAAGATCAAAGATACCTTGTCTCCCAATTGCTGGCAGGTGATTGTAACACTACAAAAATACAAACACCTGCACCTTCTGCTTTCCCTAGAAGCAGAAAGATTTAGGGTCAAGTCCTTTTGGATACAGGAATGATTTCATAAACTCTCTACTTAACTAAAACTAAAGAAAAAAAATATGTGTGAAACCCTAAAAATACTAAATAAATGTTAATAGTAACAACAATGATGTTATTTTTTTAGCTGTCTTAAAACACTAATAATTTTAAAATTTCCTTAGATGATACAAGAAGTAAATATAGCATAAGGTAGCTATATGTGATATTCTGATGTTCGGAAATAGGCCAACAAATTGATTGCAGAGAGAAGATTCTTATTCCTATACCAACATGTCTCCCCATCCTCTTAATTCTTCATTTTTCCAGTAACACTTTTCTGAGAGAGAAGTGCATTCTCCTCATTTAGATGACCTGTGTTGGCAGCATTTTTAACTTACCTTTCTAACTGAAACTAAAGCAGGTTTAAGAAACCTCGGTTCCTATCATTGCTCAGATAAATTCTGTCACTCCCTGAAGCACTCTGAGGAAGCACACAAAGATATTCACTTCAGCTACTACAGTCAGATAGGAAGAGGAAAACACCTCTCAATAAGGAGAAAAATAAAGGATTGATCTGACATAACAAACATATCCTTCTCAAAAATACAATTCATGTTTCTTTTTAAAATTAAAATTGAAACAATCATAAGTTAACTTAGATAAACAAGGATCTCAAAAGTCTGTGAACTCAGAAAATCTAAACAAAAGTTCCTGTTGTGGCTCAGTGGGTTAAGAACCTGACTAGTATCTATGAAGATTCTGGTTCTACCCCTGGCCTTGATCAGTGGGTTAAGGATCCAGCATTGCCGCAAGCTGCAGTGTAGCTTGTAGATGTGGCTGGGATCTGGTGTTGCTGTGGCTGTAGCATAGGCCAGCTGCTGCAGCTCTAATTCAACCCCAAGCTGCAGCTCCAATCTGACCCCTAGCATGGGAACTTCCATATGCTGCTGGTGCGGCCAGTTTAAAAAAAAAAAAAAAAAGAGAGAGAGAGAGAGAGGAAAAAAATGTTTTATAAGAATGACAATATTTTAGGGAGTTCCCCTCGTGGCTCAGCGGAAACGAACCTGAATAGCATCATGAGGTCGCAGGTTCGATCCCTGGCCTCGCTCAATGGGTTAAGGATCTGATACGGAATTGCAGTAGTTGTGGCATAGGCTGGCAGCTACAGCTCTGATTTGACCCCTCGCCTGGAAACCTCCATATCCTTTGTCTACAGCCCTAAAAACATAAAAATAAATAAATAAATAAAAGAATTAAAATAGTTTAAACTACTGAGAAAGATATATAATTTTCTTGCACAAATTTCAACTAGGACTGTTACATCACATGATTTGAAACTCTACCCAGAGCACTCACTATACAAGGAGGTAATTTACCTAAGAGTTCCCTGGTAACCCTAGGAGTTAAGGATCCAAAGTTGTCACTGCAGTGGCTTGGGTTCAATTCCCGGCCTGGGAACTTCCACATGATGCAGGCATGGCCAAAAAACCAAAATTAATAAAAGAGTTCCCATTGCGGTGCAGCAGAAACGAATCCAACTAGTAACCATGAGGTTGAGGGTTCGATCCCTAGCCTCACTCAGTGGGTTAAGGATCCAATGTTGCTGAGAGCTGTGGTATAGGTCGAAGACAGCTCGGATCCAGTGTTGCCATGACTGTGGTGTGGGGCAGCGGCTACAGCTCTGATTCAACCCATAGCCTGAGAACCTCCATATGTCACAGGTGTGGCCCTAAAAATAAAAAAAGAAAAAGAAAAAAAATTAAAATTAAAAAATAAAACAGGGAGTTTCCATTGTCAGTGGTAACCAACCCAACAAGGATGTGGGTTCAATCACTGGCCTCACTCAGTGGGTTAGGGGTCCAGTATTGCCATGAGCTGTGTTGAAGGTCGCAGATTTGGCTCGGATCCCAAGTTCCTGTGGCTGTGGTGTAGACCAGCAGCTGCAGCTCCAATTCGATCCCTAGCTTGGGAACTTCCATATGCTGCAGGTATGGCCCTAAAAAGCCAAAGAATAAAAAATAAAATAAAATAAAAAGTGCCTTCTATTCAACCATCTCACTCAACTGCGATTTCAGCTTTCATATCAATCCTTCCTTTTTTTATATTTTGTCTCTTTTATTTTCTTATTTTCATATTTCCTAAATACACCAAGGGACATAGATCCTCAATCATTGTGCATTATTTCCCCTTACTTGGGCCAGTTTGCTAAAATTCTAAGAGATGACTTTTCCATTTGAGCCACAGAGAAAAATACTAGGAAGATAAGCCATGAGGAGGTCATTATGAGAATTTTTCTTAGGCGTTGGTGATGGCCAAAGTTACAGCCAGAAAAATTCTAGAATTCAATAAAATTTTGATCATCCTACTGTTGAAAACTTGGTCCATTTTAACCTGAACTCTAAATACCCTTCTTTGATTTCCTGAAGGGTTTTATTTATTCTTTATGAAACACTACTCTACATCCTTCATCTCTGCAGCCATCTTTGTCTTCAACCCCTTCTACCAGTTATATATGACTTTGCCCAGACAAAAAACAAATTCACTGCAATAAGAAGAATGTTGCTTTGTTTGTTTTTCTGTCTTTTTAGGGCCGCACCCGCAGCATATAGAAGTTCCCAAGCTAGGGGCTGAATCAGAGCTGCAGCTCCCAGTCTACACCTCAGCCACAGCAACACCAGATCCAGGCCATATCTGTGACCTACACCACAGCTCACAGCAACGATGGATCCTTAACCCACTGAGCAAGGCCAGGGATTGAACCTGCACCCTCATGGATGCTAATTAGGTTCATTACCACCAAGCCACAATGGGAACTCCAAGAATGTTACTTTCTTACCTTACAATAAAGAAACTATATAGAAGACATATAGCCATTTCCCTGTTACCTGAAGAAAAGACTGTAGAATATATATTTATTTCAGCACCTCCTAAAAGGAAACTAGTTTTTAAAAACTGCAAAACAGGGAGTTCCCACATCATACAGTAGGTTAAGAATCTGACTGCATAGAGTTCCCATCGTGGCGCAGTGGTTAATGAATCCGACTAGGAACCATGAGGTTGCGGGTTCGATCCCTGGCCTTGTTCAGTGGGTTGAGGATCCAGCGTTGCTGTGAGCTGTGGTGTAGGTTGCAGACGCAGCTCAGATCCCACGTTGCGTTGCTGTGGCTCTGATGTAGACCGGTGGCTGCAGCTCCAATTAGACCCCTAGCCTGGGAACCTCCACATGCCTCAGAAGCGGCCTTAGAAAAGGAAAAAAGACAAAAAAATCAATAAATAAATAAAAATAAAATGAAATGGTAATTCTAGGAAAAAAATACTAAAAAAAAAAAAAAAAAAAAAAAAAAGAATCTGACTGCAGTGACTCAGCTTCTGAGGAGGTGTGTGTTCAATCCCCAGTCTGGTGCAGTGGGTTACAGGATCCAGCATTGCCACAGCAGTGCCTTGGATTCGATCCCTGGCCAGGGAATTTCCATGTGTCTTGGACGCAGCCATTAAAAAATACTAATAATAAAATATGAGGACAGAAATTCTAACTCTAATCCCAGGCAGGTATGGATGGAACCTATGATCAGCCACTGAATCTCTCTGGGCTCTCAGTTCCTTCATTAATACAATGTGAGCTTTCAACATGGCACCCTTGACTTTAGGGTTCTAAGAAAAGAATGATTCAAGACAAAATCCACTTTTCTACTAGGATGAGTTACAACTTTGGAAAGAATTTATATGAACTCTTTCATGTTTACCAAGCAGTTAAAATGCAGTAACCAATTCAAGTCTAGATACCCTGGTTGAGAAAAATTTACCTCACAACCAAAAGAATGTTTCAACAGGAGTCTGAAAGTATTTTATATCTGTGTAAAGATGGACAATACTAATATGCCCAAAGATTTTCATGAAGTGATATAACCTTCCTGTGGCTCAAAAATACTAGGTTAAGGCTTACCTTATAGAGCTTTCAGAACTGGAAGATATGCAAAGAGTTAATCAACTAGCATATTGTTTTCACAGAGATTTTTCTAAAAAGGATTTAGAGATTTTTATAGCCTGAAACAATTAGGGAATACTTGTTTCACTATCTCCTTTAAGCCAGAAGATGGCTATATATTTAAAATAAAATTGCAATATGAAAGTCTGCTAAAAGCACTTTTTTGTTGTTTGTGCATTCTGTTTGTCACCCAGTGTCATACTAACAACTCTGCATCTCATTCTAAAGCACATTATACGGCGAGATAAAATGAAAAAGACCATTTTTTGTTTCCCCAAGGGGGAAGTACTTCTGTTAAAAGCATCTTTTTATGAGACTACTCTTTCTGAATTACCAATAATGCAAACCAAAGAATTAGATACTGTACTCTAAAATTTAATATTTGTTCAATTCTTATTCATATCCTATAGACATCCCATGTGTACAGGGAAAAGTATGCTAAATGCTTAAACGTACTTTAGAAGCTGAAAGATTGAACATTTCTGTCCTTCAATCAGTAGGCTGTCAGGTCATGAGCACTCATTTTACAATAAAAGTTTTCCTGCCCTTCCTATTATTATAACTCAGCTCAGTTAAGAAGAAATAGACTGGTCCACAAAGAAAATGGTTTGATTATATACAACTTTATCCTTAATAAGGCTAGATAAACTAATTCCAAACACTGTAGTATATAAAATAAAGAACTAAAGAGTTTTTTGAAAAACTTAAAAATAATGAACTATTTAAAACCACACTCACAAGTTTGATTATCAAGATCAGAGATGAGTTAAGAAATGAAATTAATGAAATTAAGATGAAAGAAATCCATTAGGTTTTTTTAAAACACCTAATACTTTACTATGACTTAATTCTATGCCCTCAGATGTTCTAATACTCAGGAATAAGCATGTTTTCCCAAATAATTCAACTAGTTTTGTGTAGAAACTGTTATACTGGATATCTGAACCATTACAAACCTATAAAAGGCAAAACCTTACCTTGAACATTTTTCTCCTTCTGATATCCAACTAACAATGGCCAAAAATAGTGAGTTCTGATAGGAAAACCTTCTTCCTTTAGAGCCTTCATTAGAGACTTTGCCAAATCTGAAAGAGATACCACTTATTACAAAGTTATCTCAACAAAACGTATTGAATGGGAGTTGTCATTAGGAGAACACAGTACCGATTTTATTGGCTAGTAAAGCACACTGGAGTGTGAACTGGAAAGGAGATCTGTGCAACCGGGCTTCCTTTAACTTCTTACAGTAGTCTTTAAGCTTCTCTGTAGGCTAGAAAAGAAAGGCATCACATCAGCTGAATCTGCAAATGTCCTACCACTTGACTTTCTGGAAATATTCTATCACTTTTGAGATAAAAAATTTGAACTTTTCATCCTCTTTCTACCCAATAATCTTACAACACAAAAACAAAGTGTTCATAATATTTATAGGTGGTCTAATCTCATAATATGTCCTTATATTTTAAAGAATCTTATTTCACTGCCTATTATACTGTCCACAAAGTAAAAATGGACTATTGTATACCGTATTCATAGTCACACAGTGTCGTAAAAAGAAACTGCCAAAGTCACTCAAACTGTCCTCCCTTGATACAGGACATGCTAATAAAATCTGCAAGGCTGTATCTTCCAATTTTTCAGTGACTAAAAGCAAAATGAGGTTCATTGTATCTGGAAAGAAAACAAAGACACCTTCTGTTACTGATTTGAACAGTATTTCTATACTGCTATCAATATGAAAGACAAACTTATGAACTACAAACACCAAAAGGACATACTTGCCTAAATTAATAGTGACGCACTTTCAAATCAAAACATTCCCATGTATTCATTAATTCAAGTTTTTCAGTTTATTAAGCTGACTTTAAAAGAATCTTATGTTCATCTACCACAATATCCTATTGTTAAACAATGCCCTTTCCATCATGTAAAAATAATAATTTGGATTTTTTTAGAAGAATCATGAAAATAAAAAATTTTAAACTACCTGGAATATATCTTCTCTCATATGTAATTTTTTCCAAAATTTCTGAGACATATTGAGGATATCCAGCTTTACTGAAGCTGAAGATAATTTGCAATAAATCACGGTCCATAAGGAAATGATCAGACTTCTCCACCTTCTCCAGGGTCTACAGATAGTTCCAGAAATTAGAAGAAGTTAGAAACAAGGTTTTTTTTTGTTTTTTGGGTTTTTTTCAAAATTAAAGTTATTATGTTATTAAAGTTATTAAGTTATTAAATTACCAATATTTTAACAAGTTAGAAATATATGCCATCTAAAGGTTTAGGACTGTTTTATAAAACAAAAAATACTCTATTTCAGCAATAACTAACATCAATACCGAAGTACTGAACTATGGAAAGAATTCTTCAATGCCGTCTGCAAGAGCTATCTTTTAAAAGAGAGATATAAACTACACTTTTCTGCTTCATGCAAAATGTAACACAAGTTCATACAAATAATTTTAAAGTACATTTATTTAAGTCATACCTGCTTAACATGGTCAATGTCACCCTTCTCGGCATAGGCATTCAATAGTGCTAGGTATGTATCTGGACCAGGCTCAATTCCGGCCTCTTTCATCACTGTGAGAATATTTTCTGCATTCTCCATATCTCTGTAAGTTAATTCAAAGAAAATAAAACAGATGACTATAATACTTCCAAATGTAAAATTATCATTTAATCTAGAATGTACTACCTATGCTTATCAAAATTCAAAATTCTTATGTACCAGTTAGAATCATGTAACATAAAAAAGGACAAATACATAGTAAACTGAAAATAGGTTTCCAAAGCAACAAAGGTCATAAACAGGTAACCTTTCTCAAAAAAGAAGCCAAATTATTATAATCACATAGACATTAAATAACCTGCCCTCTTTTATCAAGTATGCTGTGATTCAAATTTTTTTCGTCTTTTTTTTCAGGGCCACACCTGCGGCATACAGAAGCTCCCAGGTTAGGGGTGGAATCGAAGCTGCAGCTACCTGCCTACACCACAGTTCACAGCAACACCAGATCCTTAACCCACTAGGCAAGGCCAGGAATCAAACCCACGTCCTCATGGATACTAGTTGGATTCGTTACTACTGAGCCACGATACGAACTCCATGATTCAAATTTACCTTTTCAGGAAAGAATAACACTTAGTAAATTATTCTTCAAAAATAAAAATATTTTCCAGAGCACTGGCAGACAGCTAATAAACTTTACATACAAAGTCAGTTACTTTAGATTAGGCCCAAGTTTTAAAATTGAAAATCTTCAAATAAGTTTTATGAAACAGATAAATTTAAGAATAGGTTATTTTAAGATGTGTATGTTCTACCTCACATACTCAAGGTTTCTGTGGGCTTTTTTGAGATGATAAACGTCATTAAAGAATTTTCTACAATAATTTTCTGTAATTTAAACCTCATTTGCGAACAAAACTTGAGGTTGTACATTACCCAGCTCTTGCGTGCCCGGTAACAAGGGCACTGAATACTGCCTCTGTGATGGGAAGATCCTTAGTTTTCATAAATCCAAGTATCTTGCTGCAATACAAGGGAAATAAAAATACTCCTCGGATATACACTCCAAAACCAATTTTTACAACATACACACAAAAAATCCCACTCTCTAAAGTTATATCAACAGTCAAAGTAATCTTGTTAAAAATAGTAGGGAACTTTTAAAAATGATTGTTTCATCTGTAGTAATTAACCTTTAAAAGCATAAAGTTTAATAAGGCTCATTTAGTTAAAAATGAGGTTGTACATTTCAATTTATTCCTTATTTTCTAAACCCTACATCCAAAAGTATTAATAAATTTTACACAAGCAGAGAAATGTCACAGCTGATTTTATATGAATAACTGAAAGAGTGTTATCAGTTTTATAAATGAATACAGTGTAAATGGCTAAGAATGTTTACTTTTGGAAATCACAATAAAAAAAAGTAAAGCCAAGACTTAAATGTCTGCTCCAGTAAATCGAATTTTTAATTAAAATAGCAATTTTCAATTATTCTTCCCCTTTTACACAATTCCTTATTTTATCTAAGTCATATGACTGAATTTGCTAGATAAAATACTTCTGAAATAATTTTCTTACTAAGAAACCTTAAAAAAAAAAAGTGAATATATTCTAGGTTTACAAGACTTACAAATCAGTTTGCTTAAACATACATTTATAGAACATACCTGGCACCTTCAATATCTCCCTCATTACAATAAGCAGCAATCAACCTTTGGTATGTCACCTGTCAATGAAATGGGCCAGTTAATACTTTTTAATAAATTTTTTTTTCTGGGTGAAAATAAAAGGGGATATGACCAATAAACATTACAATGGTAACTTCTTACTCGATTTGGTTGAATGTTCGCTTTCTCCATTTTTGCCAAGAAGTCAGTTGGTGAAAATTTATACTCATTTTGAAGGTAGACTTTAAGCAATGCATTATAGTGACTTATATCATACACAGTACCTACAAATGAAATTTAAATCAAATTTTTAGAAGCATACTTTAAAAATCATATTCTTTATCACAACTAAAATATGTGCACTTAAATTTAACAAAAATGCGTAAAATGGTCATTTCTGCATTTTACCCCATACTTAGACCCATCTATATAGAAATGCTGTCAGAACAGACCAAGCTAAATATACAAGATAGTAATTACAGAATTAACGGACAATTCCAAGTAACTGCCTATTCAAGTATTAAAATAGGTTCCTTACTTATGAAGCACAGTATTCCCTTCCTGTTGGAAAATGCACACAATACCCCTATATTTAAAGTGACTGGAAGATTTTTCTATATAAAGCAGTCCTTGCCACATTATAGATACCCTGAGATGGATGGATTATGACAGCAGTCATTATATACAGGTAGGACTGTACTGACAATTTGGCTTATTTACCAACCAGGCCACTCAGCTTTTGAAGGGCTCCATTTCTACCCCGTTTCCAGTTGCTGACCACCATTTCTAGTATGCTATTAATTACCTATATTCCAATGCCCTTGGTTTTCTTTCTGTGTCCACCCTGCCTAAGGCCACATCAGTTAAGGCTACCACTCAGCTTGACCATATCCACTCACAACATGAAGAGCCATTCATGACAGCATGGTCATCAAATCATACCAGTGGTAACATGTTTTACTAAAGTTTCAGGAGTTAAATTTTATCTTTTCAACTGCCTGTGGCTACAGAGGAGTGTGGTGTAAAAGTTTTGAGATTCAAAGCAGCAGAGACCTGTCCTATTAAATTAACGTTTATCTCAGCAGACTCGTAGAGTACTTAACTATGTTTCAGGCACTGGGTTAAGTGCTCTGCATACAGAAGCCAAATTACTCCTCACAATAACTTTGAGGCGGGTACTATTATCATCCCCATCTTACAGATGAGGAAAATGGATTCTTCCACTTACGCAAAACCAAAAATTTGAATGTAGGTGGTCTGCCTTGAGAGCCCAATCTCTTAACCATTTTAATACTTTATACAGGCCCTTAATAGGAACCCTGTGAAATTCCACCTTTACATTATAATTATGCAACAAAGTTAACATACAGTGTCTGACAACTTCCAAAAAAGGATCAATTCAAACTGAACTCTAACAATGGTTGGCTATAGCTCTAAGACTGAAGGAAATTACATCTTGTAATTTCATAAAGGCACTCACTCAATGTGTTGGAAAAGCTGAGGAAGTGCTCAAAATCCAATTAAGTAACATCTATTCTGGATTTTCATACAGATTTTTATCAAGATCAACGTTCAACATTACTAGAATTTATTTATTTCTGCCACAAAGGCATAGTTCTACAGATGAGAAAGATGTTTCTGTGAACTTCAGTAAAAATTGTATCCACATAATTATTACATCTAGTTAATTTCATGGGTCTTTTCTTGAAAATTAGAGACTTTTAAAAAATACATATTGTATCTTTCAGAAAAAATTAAAAAGTCTTACAACTGACTAATTTTGTAAATTATCATCCTTTTGCATTTATCTTATATTTATTTTGTTCAAACTCAAAGGAATGTTCTCAAATATTACTACCTTGGATAAAAGCCAGGTTTCTTGCTAGGTCAGAGCTCAATTCTCCATTGGTATAATCTGCATAATTTTTCTATCCTTCCAAGTATTACCTTGTGCTTATCCACAATAAAATTCATCTGCCACTTTTCTGTCATCTCACAGAGCTTGAATGTGTGTGTGTGTTTTAAGGCTGCACCTGCAGCATTGTGGAAGTTCCCAGGCTAGGGGTCGAATTGGAGCTATAGCTGCCAGCCTACACCACAGCCACAGCAATGAGGGATCCGAGCCACATCTGAGACCTACACCACAGCTCAAAGCAAATCCAGATTCTGGACTCACTGAGCAAGGCCAGGGATCAAACCTGCATCCTCATGGATACTAGTCGGATTTGTTTCCACTGCAACACAAAGGGAATTCTTCACAGAGCTTTTTTATTTGTAGTTTACATTAATTAGTTTGGCATATTACTATTCAAGAAAAATATGGTGTCATCTCAAAACTTTAAGATGTCATATATAGTTTCCCTTATCATGAGTATATCTTTTTTTTTTTTTTTTTGGTCTTTTTCTATGGCCACACCCACGGCATATGGAGGTTCCCAGGCTAGGGGTCTAATTGGAGCCATAGCTGCTGACCTATGCCACAGTCACAGCAGCCTGAGAACTGAGCCGCATCTGCGACCTACACCACACCTCAAGGCAACAATGGATCCATAACCCACTGAGTAAGGCCAGGGATGGAACCCGCAACCTCATGATTCCTAGTCAGATTTGTTAACCACTGAGCCATGACGGGAACTCCACAAATATTAAATGTGGACCTGTCCTAATACCAATACTTAAAAACATATTTGCACTTTTTTATTCAGAGTAGTTTTTATCCCTACCTTTGTATCTAAATCAGACATCCAATGATCAAGGATTTTTTTTTCAATGGCAAATAAAGTATTTTAACAGCCATTTTAAGAAACTGTATTTTTAAAAAATTACACACACACACACACACACACACACACACACACAAAAGGAGTTCCTGTCATGGCACAGTGGTTAACGAATCCAACTAGGAACAATGAGGTTGCAGGTTCGATCCCTGGCCTTGTTCAGTGGGTTAAGGATCCGGTGTTGCCATGAGCTGTGGTGTGGGTCGCAGACACAGCTCGGATCCCACGTTGCTGTGGCTGTGGTGTAGGCTGGTGGCTACAGCTCCGATTCAACCCCTAGCCTGGGAACCTCCATATGCCACGGGAGCGGCCCTAGAAAAGGCAAAAAGACAAAAAAAAAAAAAAAAAGAAAAAAAAAATTACAGTTATCATTTTCCAAAATGTGGTTATTACCTTAGGGAATTTTTTTAATTAGATTTGACTGATTATCCCCAAGAGTGGAACTGGGTGTCTGGGGAACATAAATTGAAGCCTTTTACCATATACTTTACTGAATCTTTTGAATTTGAAACATGTTAATATATTTACTATTTAACGAAGCAGAATTTAAATTTTTTGAAAGTTAAATTTGCTTGAACACTTTCTACAATTTCAACTAACTTTAGTACCCAATGTGTGCAAAACACTGGAAGTACCCAATGTGTGCAAAATACTACAAGGTTCATGAGGGAGTACCCAACGTGTGCAAAGGTTCATGGGAAGTACCCAATGTGTGCAAAACACTAGAAGGTTCATGATGAAGATCTGGTGGATAAGATACAATCATCGGCCTCCAAGCACAGAATACCTATTTATGAGACAGATTCACAACTCTAATGCAGGCAAATGATGAGACACTAATTGGGATTGGAGGTAAAACTCTAGAATAGAGGGATTTATTTATTTGTATTTTATTTATTGTATTTTTTTAGGCCTACACCTGCAACACATGGAAGTTCCTAGACTAGGGATTTGAATTGGAGCTACAGCTGCTGGCCTACACCATAGCTCACACCAACTCCAGATCCTTAACCCACTGAGCAAGGCAAGGGATCAAACCCACATCATGAATACTAGTAGGGTTCTTAACTGCTGAGCCACAGCTGGAACTCCCTAGAATGGAAGGATTTAAATTACAGCTTGAAAATGAGACTGATTTAAAGAGTAAGAAACAAAGAACACTCCAGAAAAGACAAAAACTTGAACAGAAAAAGTTAAGGAGACATATATTATCATGATGCGGCCAAGAAGTACACCAGAAGTAAACAATTTAGCATACGGCAACACTGCAATGAGAGTCTATCATTTCCAATGTTCCTCTAGAATCCCCTTTAGTCTGGAAACCTCAGTTCTGGTCTCAGATCTGTCAATAGTTCATTCTACAACCTTGGACATGGTACCAAAGCTAAAAAAAAATCTCACACAGCTTTAAAAGTGCGTGAACAAGAGGCACAGTGGCAATCTACCAGGCTTCTAGCAATATTAATTCAACAAGTACTTATCAAGTGTAATATGTTCAAAGTATTATTCTATTGTCAAAGAGAAAAAGATGTCATGAATTTCACTCTTACGAAGGATACACAGAATAGAGGAAAGACATGTTTGTAAACAATTATAATAGAAAGTAATAACGTGTCTATCTTTCTACTGAGGTGTTAACATTATGACTACTGTGTAAGGGTTCTTTTCTATTTTAGAATACAACCTCTCTCACAGATATTTCTCCCAGTTCAACACGTTCTTAAATTGTGTGGCTTACTGACAAATAGGCATCTCTGGTTTTCTTTGCTAAGACTTCCTTAAATCAGGAATGAACACTGAATTTTATCAAATGATCTTTTAAACTATTTTATTTTTTGCATAGGTATTATGTTCATAGCCCCAAACTGAACAAGTGCAAAAAAGTATAATCAACAATATTACAATTTTAGAAGTTCCTATTGTGGCACAGTGCTAACAAACCTGACTAGTATCCATGAGGACATGGGTTCAATCCCTGGCCCCCCTCAGTGGGTTAAGGATCCAGTGTTGCTATGAGCTATGGTGTAAGTTGCAGACATGACTGTGGTGTAGGGTGGCAGCTGCAGCTCTGATTAGACCTCTAGCCTGGGCACTTCCATATGCTGCAGGTGAAGTCCTTAAAAAAAAAAAAAAAAAAAAAAAATTCAATTTTTAAAAAGTATAGAGTAAACAATTATATCTAGTGTTTATCATCCTTTCAGAAATATCTTAACATTATATGCACATACACATATAAACATTTTTCTTCCAAATGGTAGCATACTGTACACACTGTTCTGTACATTAATTTTTAATTATAGTTTGGAGAACGCCCTACTTTAATATATGAAGAACTCCTTTTTTTAGCAATTGCGCAGTATTCCATTTTGTGGACACTTCATAATTTATTTAACCAGTCCCTTAGTGAGGGACATTAGCGCTGGTTCCAATTTCTTACTATTGCAAACAAGCTACAATGAAGAATATCCTTTTGCACATGTGAATATATCTATCTAAATTCTAAATTATACACATGAAAATAATACATTACTGCAAATAAACTGTACTTCAAGAAATTGTTTTTAAGTATAAACACACTAAAACCTTGATATGTTGATAAATTCTAACAAATGGAACTGTGTGGTTATGTAGTATGTGCATTTGTAACTTGGAGAGACTATATGTCTTTCTATTTTATTCTTCTTAACTTACCCTAAAAGTAGTACTTGTTATGAAAAAATATTTTATTCTTAAGGAAGTTGCCACTGTGGCTCAGGGGTAATGAGCCTGAGTAGTATCCATGAGGATGCAGGTTCAATCCCTGGCATCACTCAGTGGGTCAGGGGTCAGGGATCCAGCACTGCTGTGAGCTGTAGTGTAGGTCACAGAGGCAGCTCTGATATCGCATTGCTGTGACCATGGTGATTGCTGTGGCTGTGGCATAGGCCGGCAGCTGTAGCTCTGATTTGATCCCTAGCCTGGGAACTTCCATATGTCACGGGTAAGGCCCTAAAAAGACACACACACACACAAAAAAAAAAAAAAAAAAAAGAAAAGAAAAATTATTTTATTCTTAATGCCCCTAGATGTCACTATAACTCACCAAATACGACATATCTCACAAACACACAAAAATAAATCAAGGAAGCCCTTCTATAAAACTGAATTACAGCCTTTAGTAAAGAAATTCTTTTTTAGTAAAAGAAAAAAATCTACTTCTTATACACATCATATATTCAAACAATCATACCCAATTTCTGAAGTTCATCCCATATCCTGTGAGCAAATTCCATTCTCTCTGATAGCTTTAGTTCAGGCAAGAGAGAACCACAGCTGCGCAGCAGAAGCAAGGCTTGATTACTACCTGGGCTACCTATGAAAAGAGGTTAATGGATGAGATTTAACATAGTATCAATATCACAGAGATAAATATCAAAACTTAAATAGAAATTTGTAAATATTTAAAAATCCCCTACCTCACTAAATGTTAAAAGATAACATTTTTCATGAACCAGAAAACTCCTATCCCAATTAACAAGTGTCATTTATAATGCTATTAAAAGTTTTTAAAATTGGTCCACTTTCTTAATTAAGCTAAGGTTATAAATCTATGCAATCTCTAAGACTTTATGGAATACAAAAACACAAAGAAACTAATTTATAAGGAGTTACTGCAATATATGAAGCCTAAGCTTCTCAATATTTTATGAAAATAGTACAAAGCAATACAATTAAAACCCATGAATATCCAATTTAGGTTATAATCTACTAGAAAATATAAACTTCTTTCTCTCTTTATCCATGGCCTTTTATCTACATGTCCCTGAAACTGACTTTAAAACAAAAACAAAAATAAACCACTCATTGCATGATTCCATTTATATAAGGTATCCAGAATAAACAAATCGACAAGGACAGAGAGTACACTCACTAGTGGCTGCTTAGGATTGGAAGGGATGAGGGTTTAAAGCTGATGTTTAGGAATGGGGAGGTTTCTTTGTGGCAGGTGATAAAAATGTTCTAAAACTGACTGTGGTGACAGCTATACAACTCAATAAATCAAAGAGAAAATGATTTAAAAAACTATCTTTAAATGCATGTAATTATAATTGATACTTCCTCTGTATCCCTCATTATTAGATTCTACAACTTTTCAATGTGACTGAAATCATGAATGAGCTTTAGGAAGATGGTGAATGCTCAAAATTACATGTGTGGCTTGCAATGTAGGCTTTTGTGTGAGTGCGTGGGACTGGGCTTTTTTGGGGAGGGGTGATTAGGGTCTACAAATTTCTATCAGGTTATCAAAGTTGCATAAGTGACTCAAATAGATTTTAATAGCTAAGTGAAAATGAAAGAGAAATAATGATTATCAGCCTTTCTGGGTAATCTGTCATATGTGATCATCTTAGGGAAGGCAGACATTATACAAGGGAAGATAAGAATAAATGTGATGGGAGTTCCCGTCGTGGCTCAGTGGTTAGCAAGTGCATCTAAGAACCATGAGGTTGTGGGTTCAATCCCTGGCCTTGCTCAGTGGGTTAAGGATCCGACGTTGCCGTGAGCTGTGGTGTAGGTTGCAGACGCGGCTCGTATCCCGCGTTGCTGTGGCTCTGGCGTAGGCCGGTGGCTACAGCTCTGATTTGACCCCTAGCCTGGGAACCTCCATATGCTGCAGGAGCAGCTCTAGAAAAGGCAAAAATACAAAAAAAAAGAATAAATGTGATGGAACATGATGGAGGACAATGTGAGAAAAAGAATGTATACACGTATGACTAGGTCACTTTGCTGTACAGTAGAAATTGACAGAACACTGTAAATCAACTATAATGGGAAAAATAAAAATCATAAAATTAAAAAAAAAAGAATAACATCTTCCAAGAAAATTTACCACTGAAAGTGATTCCTTTATAAACTGTGGAGAAAGAAAATTTTTATTTGCTGATTTTGAAATAAACATGCAAAACAAAATGTTTCAGTTACTCAAAACCTTGCTCTGATGAGTTGGAAAAACACAAGATGATGATCATAACACAAAATTAAAAGTACCAAATCACGTGGTCTATAATGAGCTTACTCTCAAACCAGTACTTATTTAAGAAGTTCAACTTTTTGAACAGAAAATCTTGAAATACCTGAGTGGCACGTGTTATCAAAGACTTTTTGTAGAAGAGTCTTAGGGATGCGACCAGTTCTTCGGACAGAATTATCTAGCCTCATTAGAGCCCAATCAAACTGACTGGCATTCCTTTTATGAGAAGAAGCAGGCTCCTCCTGAAGATAGTTCTTTTTCTCAGCAGCAATAGTATATAGCCTGACTTGGCTCTGTAGCCCTCTAGAAAATGAAACACAATGAGAAATACATTAAGTCAACTACTATTCATACAGGTAATTTCGGTGAGTAAAATTTATACAAAACTTCCGTATTAATTACTAAACACCTAAGTTCATAGCACAAAAGCAAAAACGCTCGGAGCAGTATAAATTGGCAGGAAAGTTTTGACCCTTGCTTTACATAAAAACACATGTACATAAATTTTATGCAAAGTAGTCTCTTGAATAACTGTTTGACACTGTCTCAATCTTCCACATGGAATCATCTCAAACTAAGGCAATAATATGGTACATTTTCAGTGCTGTTTTAATCTCCTTAACCAAAACCAAGTTAATGAAGGAAAATGAAGATTATGCTACAAAGCTCCTCTCACCTCTACAAATGAGAGAGGATATCTAAAATATATCTAAAATTCTGAAGAATTCTAAAGCATTTTTCCTTTTTTTTTTTTTTTGTCTTTTTGCCATTTCTTGGGCCGCTCCCGCAGCATATGGAAGTTCCCAGGCTAGGGGTCTAATCGGAGCTAAAGCCACTGGCCTACACCACAGCCACAGCAACACGGGATCCAAGCCGCATCTGCAACCTACACCACAGCTCATGGCAACACCGGATCGTTAACCCACTGAGCAAGGGCAGGGATTGAACCCGCAACCTCATGGTTCCTAGTCGGATTCATTAACCACTGCGCCATGACGGGAACTCCTCTAAAGCATGTTTCAAATGTTTTCTAGGTATAGATTATGAATTTAAAAGAAAAACAAATGTCAAGTTAAAATTATGCACTTTTTAAAGGCTCATTAAGGACAAAAGAATTTCCAATCTGTCTAAATAAATCTGAAACATTTTATAGTGACAATGTTTCAGCTCTTGATTTAAATTTGTCAAAAGGCTAACTGTATACTTTCTTAATTATTTTAACAACTGCAACCATCAAAAATAAAACTAGATTCTGGTATTAAAAATCACTAATTTGGAGAAAGTCAAAAAGAAAAAAATGTTTATACATTAAGTAAGGTCAAACTGGTACATATGCATTTACAAAAAGCAGACAACCATTAAACCATTCAATATTTTAATAACACAGGACTAACGTGCAAGCTAAATGCTCTAAAACATGAAATCAGAGACATTTCATGCTATAGAAATACAGGCTATACCTAATTTACAAATACCAAACTTAGAAATAATCCCTATGTGTGAAGGAACCCCTGTCATAAATTTCTGAACTGAATTTAAAACTTTTTCTGCATTCAAATCTCACACAAAATTATCTAATTCAGAGAGATTTACCTATTTAGCCCAAAATATCATAAGACTTTTCAGAAGTAGCCGGTAAATGTAACTAAATAACATACACTAAGTATATATGAACCAAGTATAATGTAAAAACACTCTACTTATTAATTTAAGAATGCCTTTAGGATGATAATCACATTTTTCAAGCATGAGCACATTTTTTTTTTTTTTACTACAGTCAAATGCCAAAATAAATACTTACATAGTAGTAAGTTTAAAAATAAAATCGTTGACTTCCTAGCCTTATGTTACTAAACTGGAAAACCTGTCACAAATTGAATGATTAAGTCCTAATGTTACATTAAAAAGCTACAGCAGTAGTTTCACCACGAGATTATATAAAACACAGAGGCAGTAATTGACACTAGATTAGAAATTCTACCACTGCGACCTGAGACAAAAACACAACTGCTCTGGCCATCAATAATTCCACCTATGTCAATCAGTAGACTGAGAAACAATGGGGAAAAAAATTCAACTAAGTAAGACAGTGCCTTAGCTTTGTAAACCTAATGATCAACACTTGTAGAGAGCTGATTAAAGTCTGTTACGTGAAAGGAATTAATTCAATGCTAGATTTTTACCACAGAAGATGCACTCCTACAAGTATTTACCCCTTATGTTCAAAAGTTTTCTCTGGTCGTTTAGCTGACTACTGGATCTGTTGTTACTAACTATGCCCTTGTTAGTCAAGCAAACACAAAATATTATTTTAAGCCACCCAGAATAATGTGTCAGGTTCAAGTGTGCGTGAAATAACATAGTCCAACGAAAGCTGATATGGAGATTTCCCATCTGTAGTGAAGTACTTTTGTCAACTTTTTTACACAACTCAAATCTGATACACCAAAGGAGCATAAAAATAAAAACCTTTGCTTAAAGTGCAGCTTTAGAATGTAAGATCAAACAAACACAAACAAAATTCAGGCAAAAGACAGAGCTGTTGATAAACCAGCACGGCATTCTGCAACATTCTAAAGCTAGTTTTTCTCACGAAGAAGTGTTTAAACCTTCACATAAGTTTGTCTGGCTTTAAGGAGTTCCGTCAAAATATGAATCTACCATAAAATAAATTGGGGAGGGGAAGGGTTACATATTTAAACCAAAGGATTCTTCACTCTTCGAAAAGATTCTCTGTGCAGTGCTTTCTACATTTCTTATTGGGCCCAGAATTTACTTTTAAATTCACCTGAACACAACCTGAAGGAAACAAGAATTCCACAGCCTGGACCAATAGGAAACGCTATGATGGGAAGGCGACAGCAGGGGGTTAAGGTGGGTCTATGCAAGGCAGGAACCTCCCCCATAGGCCTGTAGAAGCTGAAATGCACCGCCTCCAAATCCTGATGACCAAGACTGATGTAGACACAAAAGGGAATTATTTTGTTGTTTCATCCAAGTGTCTTAAATGGCTCCTTTGGATTTTTGAGTTAAACTCTCAGGTGGTCCTGAGACTCCAGCACGCATTATGAACATCCAGGTTACCCGTGAATTTTCTCTGGCAAACTCTGGCACTTAAAAAGTTATTTTTCTCAGGTTTAGGGGGCTTGTTTTGTTTTCTTCTGTAATCAGTGGTATGGTTTTTTAACTCTTTAAAGTGAAAAATGATTTTATAGTTGAGCGTCCACATTTCAAAAAGGTACAAGGACTTGATTATTAGATTATTATAAACAGGCTTCCATGGGACTCCACTATTAAATCTGTAACTTACAAAAATGCTTTATTTTTTTCAAGGCATTTTCAAGTTTACAGAAAAACTGTCAGAAAGTACTGAGTTCCCATATATTATACCCTATTTCCCCTCTACCCAGTTTCCTCTGTCAACAATTTGTATCAGTGTGGAGCATTTGTTACAAGTGATGACCAATATTGATACATTCTTATTAACTAAGGTCTCTAGTTTACAAGAGGGTTCACTCTTTGTGCCTACACATCTCACAGAACCATGCTGCCCCCAAAATGCCCTCTGCTCTACCTATTCATCCCTTCCCCCATCCTCCTGAACCCCTAGCAACCACTTTTTACTTGCCTTGTTTTGCCTTTTCCAGAATGCATATAGTTGGATCATACAGTATAGGCTTTTTCAGACTGGCTTCTTTCACCTGCCATTACACACTTAAGGTTCCTCTGTGTCTTTTCCTGGCTTGATAGCTCATTTCTTTTTAGTGCTGAATAACACACCAGTGCATGAATGTACCACAGTTTATCTGTTCATCTACTGAAGGATGTGTTGGTTACTTCCAATTTGGGGCAATTATAAATAAAGCTACTGTACACATTTGTGTGGAAGGAACTTTTCAACTAATATCTAGGAGTGTGACTGCTGGATCATATGGTAAGCCTATGTTTACTTAGCTTTGCAAGAAACTGTCA
Organism: Sus scrofa; assembly: GCF_054392235.1. Taxonomy (NCBI): domain Eukaryota; kingdom Metazoa; phylum Chordata; class Mammalia; order Artiodactyla; family Suidae; genus Sus; species Sus scrofa. The sequence goes on along the minus strand of NC_139385.1, from coordinate 108,678,411 downwards.
AACTATCTTCCCAAATGACTTTACCATTCTGCATTCCGACTAGCAGTAAATGAGAGTTCCTACTGCGCCATATTCTCAACACAGGTGCCATCAGTGTTTTGGATTTTAGCCATTCCAACACGTATGCAGTGGTATCAAATTGCTGTTTTAACTTACAATTCCCTAATGACATATGCTAGGAGCTTTGCAGGTTTTAGATAGTCTCAGTGCTATTTCTTCAGGTAAACTTTTTATTGAATTGTTACTCACTCCTTATTAATTTTGAACACACACCAAACTAATCACATACATCCTTGAAACTTTCCCTTCCCTATTCTCTTCTTCCTTTTCCACTGCTATTATCAGCCAATTTAGCATCACTTTGGAGCTATCAAGAATTTAAAGGACACAGATACATGATAGAACAGAAATAAAAGGACACAGATACATGATACAAGAGAAATAATCAGTAGCTAAAGTTTACTATGCAGTTAATAAATGCTAGATAATAGAAAATTATGCCTATAATTCTCGACTTCACAGATAAGAATGTAACTTGCCTAAAGTCAGAGGAAAAGCTAGTTAATGACAGGGCCAGCATTTGTACTTTGGAGAGTTTCATTCTGAAATGACCTCAAGCAAACTAATCTGGCTGCAACAGGCAGTTACTGGAAAGTGGTAAAAATTAAACAGGGAAGGTGAGACTAGATAAGGCAAAAGTCCTACAAAAGCTGATAACAAAGGGATTTGGATTTTATGACACGCTTTTAAAATACAAAACTAAGGTCCTCTCAGCTTATTTTGAGGCATTCTGTAGGCAATAGGTATCTCAAATTTATCTCATATTCTCACCAATCCCTATTTTAATGATTCCACTGAGCTTTCTTTAGCCTGTTGATATGGCTGATCATTACCAATTTTTCAAATGTTGAGCCAGCCTTGCACACATGGAATAAACCGAACTTGGTCACAGTATATAATTCTTTTTAAACATTTAAACATACAAACACTGATTCCAATTAAATTTTAAAATGCCAAAAATTTTAAAAGATAATGACTCCTTCTGAAATTGGTTGGTATTCCTTTTAAATTTCTCCATTGAGACTGACAACATCACCTTGACATTGTTTTCCTCAAGCTCAAAAATCTTAGAAAATTATCTTATTGCTCAAGCCCTCTCACCTTCACATCCCATCTGCTGCACCCTCATATGCCTCTTAATGTCTAAGTTCCTTGTTCAATCCAGAATACAAGGATTTTTGCAACAAACCCCTAGTTAGTTTCTCAGACTTCAGGTTTTCTTTTTTTTTTTTTTGGTCACACCCAAGGCATGTGGCAGTTTCCGGGCCAGAGATCAAACCCATGCCACAGCAACAACCTGAAGCACTGCAGTGACAGTGCCAGATCCTTAGCCCGCTAAGCCACATAGGAACTCTGGCTTCAGGTTTTCTTCATACAACTGCCAGATCATTTATCCTCAAAACCATCTTCATGACACTACCTCTTTGAGATCCTATAATTTTTTCACTTTTATCACTACAAACAGAAGTTCTTTCATTTACCAATGTATTAAAAGATTTATTGGGAGCTCCCATCGTGGCTCAGTGGTTAAAGAATCTGACTAGGAACCATGAGGATGTGGGTTTGATCCCTGGCCTCGCTCAGTGGGTTAAGGATCTGGCGTTGCCGTGAGCTGTGGTGTAGGTTGCAGATGCAGCTGGAATCTGGTGTTGCTGTGGCTGTGGTGTAGGCTGGCAGCTACAGCTCTGACTGGACGCCTAGCCTGGGAACCTCCATATACTGCAGGTGCCGCCCTAAAAAGAAAAAAAGACAAAAAAAAAAAAAAAAAAAGATTCATTGAGCATCTTCTATGTGTAAGGCACTGTGCCAGGATCACTCTTTCTGCTTATCTAGTGAGTAAATCTGATCATCAACTGGTGAAACAAAAACAAAACACCAGTTGTGTTAAAGTCTGTAAAGGAAATAATCGAGGAACTGCGATCAAAGAGTAACACTAGGGTTCTACCTTGGATAAAGTGTACAAATAAGACAACACATAAGTTTTTAACTAGGGATGAAAAGAAGCAGCCAAACGGACAGCAGAGGACGAGTATTCTAAGTAAAATAGAACAGTCAGCAAATCAAGCAGGTGGGCAACAGATAAGACAAAAGTTGGAGGGAGAAATTACGGGCTAGATTATGAAGGATTCTGAAGACAAGGAGTCTGGATTTTATTCTAGGTACAGATTTTATTCCAAATACAGAACTGTATCAGAACCGTACCAAAGGTTTTTAAGCAGGGGTTATGGCATGATCGATTTCTGTTTTGAAAAGATCAGTTTAGCTGCAGGGTGAAGAAAAAATTAGGGGCAGCAAGAATTATAATGCAGATACCATTTAGGATGCTGTTGCAGCGGTCACAGTGAAAGACTGATGGAAGTTTAGAGCAGGGGGCAGTGGAGACGGGAAAGAAATACAATTATCACCAAGGCCCCACCTGATTTAACTGCAAATTCCAGGCAACAAATCTCACCAGTAAAATTTGTTAATTCTCATTTCATGTAATAGAGAAAACTAACATAAAGGTGCCCTAGAGAAACTTAATCTTTTTTATACATCTTAATCTCTTGGGTATCATTTTCATAAACACTTGATAAGCACAATCTTAGAAACAAAACCACAAGGCTCCATGGCATGGTGGAAACACATGAGCTTAGAGATCGTGGGCTTGAGTCCTAAAGACCAGCCTGAGTTCAGGCTCTGTCATTTATAAGACGGCCAAGTTTATCACAATCATCTCTCCTAAGCCTGTGAAATCTCAGAGATAATAGTATGCACCTCACAGAAATATCTCAAAGATTGATTGATAATGCAGTGTTTCCCAAAATATTGCACTTCTACTAGGAAAAGGATTTTAGCACGTAGACGAAGACTTTCCATTTCAGTAGTTTTATTTACTTTAATATTTTTAAATAACTATTACATCAAGCATTCTTGCTTAAAACAAAATGTTATAAAAAAAATGTCACCTTAAACCTAAATAAACCAATGGAAAAAATATTAAATATAAATAACATTTTACATAGAACTCAGATTTGGCAAAAAAAAAAAAAAATCTGAAGGCAGTATACAAATGCCCAATGTTCGGGCAATACTGAGAAAATACACATAAAGGATCCAGCAAAGTAAGCATAATAAATATTAACTACATATTTCTTCTTTTTAAAATGTATTAACAGGAGTTCCCACCGTGGCTCAGTGGTTAACGAATCCGACTAGGAACCATGAGGTTGCAGGTTCAATCCCTGGCCTTGCTTGTTGGTCAAGGATCCAGCGTTGCCATGAGCTGTGGTGTGGGTTGCAGACTCGGCTCGGATCCCGCGTTGCTGTGGCCATGGTGCAGGCTGGCAGCTGTAGCTCAGATTAGACCCCTAACCTGCAGAAGAACTTCCATATGCTGCAGGAATGGCCCCACCCCCAACAAAGAGTGCTCAATACTTATTATAGAAGGCACTCAGTAACTATCCGTTGTTTCATCTTTAAAAACTTTCGTAAAGTTGTCACAGAGAACTTTCTCCCTGAATTATCTTTCCCCCAGAAATCCTCCCTGAATTTTGCAAGACCTCGATTCTCCAAAGTCTTGCCCAGTTAAGCTGTGCCCCAAACACTGCTTTATGTTTTATGGTTAAGCCACAGAATTTTAGACTAAAAAAGTCACTTGCAACCCTTCTACACTTCCACAACAGTCTCCTGGCTTAAAACACCAAAGCCATTCCTTTCCACCTATCCAGATGTCCCCTCCATCTCAGGCTCCTCCAGTCCAAAGGGATGTCTCTGTCTCAGCTACAACAGGAAGTGGTGAAGAGTCAGTTAACCAGGCTGGGACCTCTCGTGTGATGTGGAGCAAAACACTCTGCAGCCTCTATAAAGTGAGAGTGCGACAGACTAGGTTATTCCAGAGATCCCCTCCAGAGTTCACATTATGAGATCTTATCATGTGCTTATTTACCTGTCATAGTCTCCACTTCTTAAATTTATAATGTATTATGTATACTGCCTTTTAAAAAATGCTTTTATGTCCATAAATAGTCCCTTCAGCACCTAAAATATAACATATTCAAAATACTTGGGAACTAAGAATCACAGTATCTGCAGCTGAATCCCAACTGGAGCTCCTGGGTAAATTACTCTACCCCTCTAAGCCTCAGTTTCCTAATCTGTAGTATCAACCCACAGAAGATGAAACGTGTGTGTGACATATAAACAGTTTGAAAATGGCAAAGATCTACACCAAAGTACTATTATTTACCCTAATCCCCAAATCTATTTTTCCTGATTCTAACAAACTTGCTAAGCTCCTGTTCTCCTTCTCAGAAAAAGAAGCATCTTCAGTTCTGCACCATCTACTTGAGCCCCACCAACCCTACTCTGCAGTATCGAGGTTGTTCCTTACTGATCCATCCATCCCTTGTCTCTTATCACCCCTGGAGTCTATGCAAAATGTCAAGACCTAGACCTCACAAAACCTTCTGGGGGCTTCCAACCAACTTTCTAGTCAATTGTGGTAGCTTTAAGAAACTGGCTGGCCTTTGCACTATCTATTTCCACTACACTCCACCCCCAACACCACATAGGATAAAAGACGGCCTTAAAGTTTCTCCCTGCTCTTTCTTCCCCTGGAATATTCCGACAGCTCACTACGTGTGTCCTCTTAAACTTGAGCGATCCCCTACCACAAATGTTAACTCTCTTCCCTCTGAAATGTCACAGTATTATATTCCTCTTTTGAACAGCACAAATATGACGGTTGTACATGTGCCTATCACAGGCCTCTGTAATGGATGAACAGGGAAGCAGAGGCTGAACTGCAACTCCAAAGGACTCAGACTCACAATATTTGTTTTTTGGGTTTTTTGTTTTTGTTTTTGCCTTTTTGCCATTTCTTGGGCCGCTCCTGCGACATATGGAGGTTCCCGGGCTAGGGGTTGAATCGGAGCTGTAGCCACCGGCCTACTCCAGAGCCACAGCAACGCAGGATCTGAGCCGCGTCTGCAACCCACACCACAGCTCATGGCAACGTTGAATCCTTAACCCACGGAGCAAGTCCAGGGATCAAACCCGCAGCCTCATGGTTCCTAGTCGGATATGTTAACCACTGAGCCACGAAGGGAACTCCAAGAAAGTTTTTTGTTTTTTTTTTTTTTAATGAAAGGTAAACAAAGAAAAGTTTTGTTTCAACTTTAGAAGTCACAGCATTCTGTCATAGGGCATCATGTGATCTTCACTTTAAGACAATCATCAATCTAGATCCACTGCCAAACTGATTCAGCTCAAAGCTTACCTTTTCTCTGAAGCCCCTAAGTACTGACTAACAAATTCTATCACTCAATAATACTCATCCGTCCCTCTCAGACATTCCTGGAAATCAAGATCATAGTGGATCTGTAGGGATTCACTGCACAATGGGATAAGTACGCCTTCAAACTCCTTTGCATCTCACACATATTCCTTCATCAGTCTCTAAGATCTTCACTGATTCACGAACAGACATTTGACATCTACTAAGCGCCACAAAGTTAGACAACAGGGGAGGCAAAAAGAGTAAGACAAAATCCCTGCCTTCAAGGAACTTAATACCAGTCTGGAGGGCTGGTGGGTACACAAGCAGCTGCGTTAACAGGTGCTTTAGTGATTCAGGATCTGAGAGAAAACTCAAGAAGGGAGTGGTCCAATGGGAGAGAGATTTAACAGAGAAGAGGAGACACATCCCAAGAGTGAAGGTCACAGTCAAAGGCAAAAAAGATGTGCACCATGGCCCATCAAAGCCTTGCTGGCTCACAGACCAGCAGCACCTTTATCATCTGCAGGTGTGTTAAAAATGCAGACTCTCAAGCCCCTGCCTATACCTACAAAATCAGAACCCGCATTTCCACAAGAGCGCCAGGGAATCCATATGCTCATGACAGTTTCAGAAGCCCTGATGTAGAGGACTTCAAAGTAGTAGTTTGGTATGGCTAGGATAGAGGATACCATGGGAATGAACTCAAGAAGTGAGGTTGCAGGAGTTCCTGTTGTGGAGCAGCGGAAACAAATCCGTCTAGGAACCATGAGGTTGTGGGTTCCATCCCCGGCCTCACTCAGTGGGTTAAGGATCCAGCATTGCCATGAGCTGTGGTGGTAGGCTGCAGATGTGGCTCAGATCCTGCATGGCTGTGGCACAGGCTGGCAGCCGTAGCTCCAATTAGCCCTCTAGTCTGGGAACCTCCATATGCCATGAGTGTGGCCCTAAAAAAAAGAGAGGCTGCAAGCCACCAGTGTCTGATTTTAAGTGGGAAAAAGATGTGATCAAATTATAGGGGAAACAATGGAATAATGTGAGGGTTGGAGAAAGAGGGGAATTATTCCAGATGAAACAGATCTAAGAGAACTTAACCATTTGTGCAATCAATACGTAGGGGCAGGGTGGGGACAAGGAGGTGAGAAATCTCTAGGAAGCAGGCAGAAATTGCAACATCCACTGTAATAGGAAACATATGAGGAACAGATTTGGGGGGAAAGACAAATTCGGTTTGATATTTTCCTTTTTTTTAATTTTTAAATTGAAGTATAGTTGATTTACAATGTTGCATTAGTTTCTGGTGTACAGCAAAGTGATGAATCCAGTTTGAGAGGTGATGGGTTTAGAGTTCAACCAGTGGAAGTGTCCAGTAGACAGTCTATAACTAGGAGGAGAAATATTGCCATCATCAAATAGATAGGCATGGGCGGATACTCTGAAAATGGAAGAGGTCACCCAAAGGGAAGGTCACAACTGCAGCTCTGATCTGACCTGGCCTGGGAACTCCTTATGCCACAGGGTGGCCAAGAAAGAAACAATAACAACAAAAAGTAATAAATAAGACAATGATAGCTTTTCCCAGTGGCGTGACTGCAATGGGTTGGAAGAGTGAATGTTAAGTGAGGAAATGAAGAAGACAGGAGTACAGACAGGGAGGAGAGACTAGGAAGCATCTTGAGCCCAGTTTGGGGAAACGTTTTGTTTTTCAGGTGGGAAAGATGTGGGCATGCTTACAGGCTGTGGATAGGAAACTGTTTAGAAAGGGTTCAGAATCCAGGAGAAAAAAGGAAATACTTTATTATTGCTTACTATGAGCTGAGCATACAGTGGTGAACAAGACAAAGTTTTGCCCACATGCAACTCACTTTCTACTAAGGAAACAAAGAGCAAGCAGATAAATAATATCAGATAGGAGTTTCTCCTGTGGCTCAGCATGTTAAGGATCCAGTGTTGCTAGAGCTGTGGCTCAGATTTGATCCTTAGCTCAGGAACTTCCATATGCCACATGTGCAGCCAAAATCAAATCAAATCAATCAATCAATCAATCAATCAGACAAGTGAGACATGCCATGATAAAACTGAAATAGGGTTGTTTTTTAGATTGTTAAGGTTAAGACCTTTCTGAAGAGACAGCTTTTAAGATGAGTCCTGAGTGACAACAGATGAGCTTTATAAAGAGGGGAAAGGCTTGTGACCTCTATTTTACAGCAACAAACTGAGGATCAAAAAGCTTAGGTGGAGTTCCTGTGGTGGCGCAGTGGAAACAAATATGACTAGGAACCATGAGGTTTCGGGTTTGATCCCTGGCCTTGCTCAGTGGGTTAAGGATCCAGCATTGCTATGAGCTGTGGTGTAGGTCGAAGATGCTGCTCAGATCTGGCATTGCTGTGGCTGTGGTGTAGGCCGGCAGCTACAGCTCCAATTAGACCCCTAGTCTGGGAACCTCCATATGCTGCAGGTTCGGCCCTAAAAAGACAAAAAACAAAAACAAAAAAGCTTAGGTAACATTATGCAGCGAGTAAATGGAGCCCAGGTCTGATGAGGACCCAGACCACTACCCTTTCTACTAGACTGGGCTACCTTTACTGTTTTCCTCAAATGCAACTGTAGAGATGAACTGTAACATCGACCCTCCTTGGCCTAACAAACACATGAAGGACTGAAAAATATGGCATAACTTTCTCAAAAGAAACTCTTTGAAAGCAGAGGCATGACTTCTAAGGATTAGCTGTTCAGGCCTAATGAGCAAGTAAATCTAGGTAGGCTCCAAGTTATAAGTAGGCTATATTCCAAAAATGTATAACTAAGTTGTTAAGAAGTCATAAAACATTTCCTCATATAACTTTATACATATAGTTGGCTTCCAGCCTGGTTCACAAAAATCCACGCAATCACAGCTATTACTGTTACTATGATAGTAATTAAGAAAGCATTAACTAGGTACCAGGTCCTATATTTTTTATAGATAATCTCATGCAATACCACCAGCACTATTACTACTCCCTTCTTAGAACCGAGGAAAGTGACGCCTGGAGATGTTAAGTAACTTATCTGATGGCATAATGCAAATGAACAGAGACGCCTAAAGTCCTCCCCGTGGCCAATTCCAGATCCTTAACTCTTAATCTTTGTGCTGTCTCTCAAAGTATCTTTACATATAAACACGAGTCTTTCCAAAATCAGTTTTTCTCCACTTCTAAAACCTTGGTGCCCATCTACTCTTCTCAAGTAATCAGAATCCTACTCAACACTTTCATCAAACCCCCTTATCCTCTCCCTTGCAAAGTCTACACCAAACACATCTCCTGATAACCCACAACCCAAACAGGCATTTAGCCACATATTTGACCCCCACGGAGAATGTAACTTGCCTTTGCACCGCCGGTTCCCACAGAGTGCCTGAAATGTGTTCACTTATCCATTCTTTAACACTTTCAAAGCCTACTGTGTCAATTCTTAGCCCACAGCACATCGTCGTAAATACTGAGGTAAACTCCACCAAAAAAACGCAGTCAAGAGCCCAAACTGACCATAATTAAACGTTCACCGCTACGTTATCCCGAGCTTTTGAAATCTAAGTCCTAGCTGGTTAGAAAACACCAATAAGACTTGCACGTGGGACAACACCCCAGCGGGTCAATCACAAGGGAAGAAGTAAACCTAACCCCTGACAGCAGCCTTCAAAGCCCGCGTTTCCTAGGCCGTTGGTAACCCTAGGACAGGAAGACCGAGTCCGAGGCGGCGAGGGCAGGATCCATGCCGGAAGCAAGCCATGCCTCTAGCTGTGACCTTCTGAAGGCGACCGTCCCTGTCACCCGAAACTCCCCGGGTGGGGAGCGTGGTCCGAGGCCCGGGGACGCCTGGCCCTGAAGCGCCAAGGAGAGCCTGGAGAAAGCACAGGTGAGACCCGGCCCCCGCCCGCATCCACGACCCCGGAGGATGGCCGCACTGCCAGGAGGCCGGGGTAAGCAGCCGAACACTCACCCGGCGACAGGCCGGGCGCGACCGGTGGGCAGACAGAAGGCGGCGTGCGGCCGGCCCGGGCCACCCGCGAGGAGTCGCAGGGATAGCGGAAGGCTCTTGGCCGCCCTGGCACGGAGGAGCCAGCGAGCGGGTCTCAGCAGGGCTGCCATGGCTCGGCTGTCCCTACGGCAGGAAGCACGCTCGGCGAGAAGGACAGGAGGAGCACGTGACCGCGGGGTCGCCCGGCGTGGGAGAAACCAAAAGGCGGAAGTTCCAGATAAGGGGGGAGGCACGTGTTGTTATAACTTGAAAAATGAAGATACACGTTTCTCCGAGGATTTTTAAGCCCTGTAAGATGTTGATAGAATGAAATATCTTGGTTTATCATTTTAGAGAGCGTCTTTTTACGTTCTCCTTTCTTCATGACAGCGTGTTCAGTCCTTCCACCCCTTCACTTTTCAGTTGGTAGAGTCGGATGAGGTCGACTCCTCCCAGATTGGCGCAAAGGCTTGCGGGGGCCCAACTAGCGAGAATACCCGGGAACGCTGGAGAAGCGCGGACTGTGAAGGTCCCGGAGTGTGCGACAGTTCTCTGCGGCATGTGGGTGTTCCCGCTGAAGTTCTGCAGTTGCGGCTTGGTGCCCAAGTTGTCGCGCCTCCAGAAAGGAACGTTTTATACTCTCAAAAGTGTGGGACAGGAAAAAAGTTAACGACCCTTGCACTGTGCTAGGGGCCTCCAGGGTTAAAATGTGCTGTGATTTGTATGCTTGGGGCCTGGGGACAGTGTAAAGGAGTACAGTTATCCAACCCTAAGTCAATAAGCAGTGCCTCGCTTTATGAAATGGATAGATTCGAAGGCAGGGCGTTAGTTTTAAAGCTGGAAGTGAATGCATGATATGCCCCAACTCCCGCCCCGCCCCTTCCTTCAGTAAATGCACCGGCATGGGACATAAGATAAAGGCATGTTTAAGAGTCCGGAGCCAAATCTGGGAATAAGACAGGTGGCCCCCTGCCTTATGGTGAGGGAAGTGTATCCTGTGCACACGTGGAAAGCCGAGAACAGCTTCAAGTGTAGCCAGCTCGCCGACGCCCTCTTCACTCAGCTGTAATCTTAAGAGTTTCCAGGTGGAAGTTTTTTTTCCAGAAGCCCTCTAGTGTTGTTTCCTATTTGGCTATTTATCCCACTGGACACAGAGCTCCTTGAAAACAAAACTTGTAGCCAAAGCCCCTGCCCAGTCTCAAGCATCCCAAGCGCACAGTAGGCTGTATTAAATAATTTCTGAATACATGTGTTTGGGAATTATCTAGCTCATTTCTCCTTTGAGGGAGGAGAAAGATGAGTTCCAAAAAAGGTTAAATGATTTACTCTGGGTTATATATACGACGAGGCGTTAGGATATAGTTTATTCACCCATTCAGCAGAAACTTAGCGAACACATAATTAGTGCCAGGCATTATTTGAGATGTGGATACGGCGGACAACAAAACAAAGTCTGGACTTTGATTAATCGCTCGAAAGTCTAATTTGCAAAGACATAAGAACTGTGATGTAAAATAAATAAGGGTGGGATTGAGGGTAGCATGTCTAGTCTCTTCAAAAGACAATGAGGACTGTATGAGAGGAAAGAAGAGAGGGAAGATGGGCTTGGAGATCTGAAAGGCAGTTGGAGATCCGAAAGGCAGGGTGTTAGAGGTGGCTGTGAGGACTTTGATTTTTACTCAGAATGAGATGGGAAACCATTGTAAGTTTAGTGTGTTGCTGTGACATGAATCCATTTGCATTTTTAAAGGATCACTCTGGGAGTTCCTGTTGTGGCTCAGCAGAACCAAACCCGACTGGGATCCATGAGAAGGCAGGTTCGATCCCCTACCTGGCTCAGTGGGTTAAGGATCCAGCATTGCCATGAGCTGTGGTGTAGGTCGCAGACTCAGCTCGGATCTGGCATTGTGTAGCCTGGCAGCTACAGCTATGATTTGACCCCTAGCCTGGGAACTTCTATATGCCTCAGGTGTGGCCCTAAAAAAGACAATAATAATAATAATAATAATAAAGGATCACTCTGGCTACTGGTTTAAAAGGTAATTTTAAGGGAATAAGGGTAAGTAAAAGTAGGAAGACTAGTAAGGAGGCTCTTGCAATAAGCAGAGTAGAGATGGTAGTGGCTTGGATGAGGGAGGTAGCAGGTAAGATAAGGAGAAAGGGTCAGATTCTCACTTTATTTAAACAGTAGAACCAAGAGGATTTACTGATGGATTGTCTCTGGGGTGTAAGTAAAAAAAATGACTCCAAAATGTTTGGCCTGAGCAATTAGAAAGATGGAAATAGCACTGATTAAGAAGGGAAGGGGAGAAGCAGGTTTAAAAGGAAACCCAAAGTGACCTTCTGGAATATTAAGCTTGGGGTGCCTGTTAGACATCCAAATGTCAAGTTTGAGTAGGAGACTGACATACAAATCTGGAGTTCAGAGCTTGAGATACACTTTGGAGTCTTCTGTCTATATCTAATATTTGATGCCTGAGAAATGGATGAAAGCACCCAGGAAGAAAATATGGATAGATAGAAGATGAGGTCAAAGGACTGAACCTTACAACAGTTCGGTATTTAGAGGATGCAAAGATGAAAATTTGGCACAGGAAACTGAGAAAGAATAGCCAAAGAGGCAGGAGGAGAACCAAGAGAGAGTGGTGAGTTCACAAGTTTTAAGGAGGGAATTCCCAAGCGTATAAAATACTTCTGTTTGTTCTGATAAAATGAGCACTCAACATCAATGATAGGATCTCTCAACTCAGAGGTCCCTGGTGATGCTCAGAAGAGCCATTTTGGTGACATGTTTATTCAGTCAAAAGATTCATTGAAGTGAGTTTAAAGGTACATGAAGGAAGGGGAGGTGGAGACAGAGTATAAACAAACCTTTGTAGAAAATACTGTGAAGGAAGGAGCAGAGAAAGAGGGTAGGATCTAGATGAGGATGGGACGTCAAGGGAGGTTTTTTTTAAGATGGATTAACAGCATATTTGACACTGATGGGAATTATCCATATTTAACTATTTAAGTTAGTTTAAACTAAATAAACAGATGTTAAATTCAGTTCCTAGTAATTAACCACATTCAGGTACTCAATATCTACCTATAATTAATAGCTACCTTTTTTTTTTTTTTTTTTTTCCTTTTTAGGGCCTCACCCATGGCATATGGACATTCCCAGATTAGGGGTCCAGTCGGTGGAGCTGCAGTAGCTGGCCCTCGCCACAGCCACAGTAACTTGGGATCTAAGCCACATCTGCAAACTACACCATAGCTCATGGCAATGCCAGATCCTTTAACCCACTGAGTGAGACTAAGGATGGAACCCAGGTCCTCATGGATACTGTTTGGGTTTGTTACTGCTGAGCCATGACAGGAACTCCTGTAGCTACCATATTTGACATCACAGACAGAGAACAATTTCATCATCATAGAAAACTCTACTAGACAACACTATAGTAGAAGGTAAAGAATTGATAATGCATGAGCAGAAAGAGTACATTGAGTGTGCAAGATGGGGTAGGATCAAGTACAAAAGTGAGGGGTTGGAGTTCCCATCGTGGCACAGCAGAAACAAATCTAAGAACCATGAGGTTGCCAATTTGATCCTTGGCCTCACTCAGTGGGTTAAGGATCCGGCATTGCCATGAGCTGTGGTGTAGGTTGCAGACGTGGCTTGGATCTGGTGTGGCTGTGGCTGTGGCTGTGGCTGTGGCGTAGGCCGGTGACTACAGCTCCAATATCACCCCAACCTGGGAGCTTCCGTATGCCTCGGGTACAGCCCTAAAAAGACAAAAAAAAGGAGTTCCCATCATGGCGCAGTGGTTAATGAATCCAACTAGGAACCATGAGGTTGCAGGTTGAATCCCTGGCCTTGCTCAGTGAGTTAAGGATCTGGCGTTGCCGTGAGCTGTGGCGTAGGTTGCAGACGCGGCTCAGATCCCCCTTCGATGTGGCTGTGGGTACGACGGTGGCTACAACTCCGATTCAACCCCTAGCCTGGGAACCTCCATATGCCAAGGGAGCAACCCTCAAAACGCAAAAGGACAAAAAAAAAAAAAAAAAAAAAAAAAAAAAAAAAAAGGAATAGACGAGGCATGTGGATGCAGAATCAGGCTGGTAGAGATAGTGGTGAGAATGAATGGATATTCTCTTCTACGTGCTTCTAGCTCTGAAACCCTTAATCCCCAACCAACATTCTCTCTGTTCTTGTACCAGACTTCCTCTTGAAGTATAAGGCAATACTGATGAAATTTGTCTGGCATTCATTTATCCTATCACGAAAGCACTCACCGTTTATCAAGCACTTAAAGTTCTACCACACAGCAAGTTAAGTGCTAGAAAAAATATGGGCAAAAGCAGGTGGGGTCCTTATAGTTGTGGAGTTTACATTCTAGGGGGCAAGGCAGATATTAATCAAATAATCACAAAAAATGCATTACACACTGAAACGGAAAGGAAATAGATACGTTTCCTTGAGAGAGCCTCCTCTGGGAGTCAAAAAAGTTTCCAGGGAAAGGATCTTAAGTTGAGGTCTGAAGGATGAATAGTTGTCAATACAGGCAGGTACGTGCACACGTGTGTGTATTTAAGAGAGAAGGCGTGGGGTTTGCTTGTTTTTCACCTTAGACTTCCAAGTTGTTCTCAGATTTCTTTAGTTTACAGAAGCTGTGACATAGAGGAAGAGAAATCCAGGTTGGTCATCCTCCCTTAGTTTATTCTGAACTTTGAAATGGATTTAGGTATCGGTGAAAAAATGAGGGGTCCCTATCCCAGGAAATAGACTAGCCTTTGAACAGAATCTTAGCAGTTTAGAAGCTAGACTTTACAAAACTACTTAATTGCTTGTACACCTTTTAATGTGTAAAGATGGTGATATCTATCCTTTCTTCCCAGCATTTTTTTTTTTTTTGGAATATTAAGTGAAGTACTTACAGGCACATAGGAAACTGAAAAACCATGTTGCTACCATTATTGTTGTTGCTTTTCATGATCAAGCCTAAACCTCATGAATCTCGGTTCATCTCTAGTCTTTCCTTAGTGTCCAATTTTTGACACCAACATCTTTACTGCCTAATAGCCTATAGCTAGTGTACCGAATTCCTAACTCAGTTTATTCACCACTAAATGCTTCGTGTAAGCAAAACACAGAGCAGGTTACATCTCAGGGCATACTACACTTGATGAGCTTAATTTATAGGAGAGGATAAAACACATTGTATATAGATAACCATTAATTAGGCAGTGGGATGAGTACGATGGAGAAGTGGCAAGCCAAATGATAGCCAGGCGGGAAAACAGAAGAAGATTTCATGGTGGGAATGACATTTCGGCCAATGACATTGGAGGCTGGGCAAGACGTGAAATAGTGACATGATGGTGAGAGGACTTCTTGGAAGAGGGAACGAGGAGAGCAAAGATACAGAGCTCTTTTCTGGACATCCACCCATCCCTCCTAAAACTGCAGAAAGTGTTTTGGGACGCAAAATCTGCCCAGAGCCTGTCTGGAAAAGGAGAGGATCACTAAACCAGTGGCTATGGCTGACGGTAAGAAAATATGTTTTTTTGTTTGTCTTATGGTTTTATTGCCGCGCCCACAGCTTGTGGAAGCGCCCAGCCCAGGGATTGATCCCAGTCACAGCTGTGACCTACACCACAGCTGCTGCAATGCCAGATCCTTTAACCTACTGTGTCAGGCCAGGGGCCAAACTCCAGCCTCCGCAGAGACCTGAGTTGCTGCAGTTGGATCCTTAACCCACTGTGCTATGGCGGGAACTCCAGAAAGTGTTTTATAAATGACACAAGTACACACATGCCAAAAAATTTTATAAAACAGTAATGAGCCTTGCTACACGTGGTGCTGTTGGATATTTGCTCATCTATTTCCTTCTGCTTCACTTTTTTTTTTTTTTTTTTTTTTTTTTGTCTTTTTAGGGCTGCACTTGCGGTATGTGGAGGTTCCCAGGCTACGGGTCAAATCAGAGCTACAGCTGCCAGCCTACACCACAGCCACAGCAACGCAGGATCTGAGCCCTATCTGCAACCTGCACCACAGCTCATGGCAACGACGGATCCTTAACCCACTGAGCAAGGCCAGGGATTCAACCCGCATCCTCGTGGATGGCAGTCGGTTTCGATAACCACTGAGCCATGATGGAAACTCCTACTTCATCTTTTAAAATGCTGATTGACTTTAATTCAAACAAACCAGAAGACATTTTTAGATACTTGAGCTATAGTGCACAATACAAAAATCATTGCTAACACTTTTAGTGTAATAATGGGCTCTGTGGTTATGTTAGGAAATATATACTTTTAGAGATACATGCTTGCATACATGGAAGTACATTAACATACTATATGGAATTTTCCTGAAGATACCCCCCAAGGAATAAAAGCAAGAACAAAAGGATATAAGGAGTAGGAGTTCCCTGGTGGTTTAGCAGGTTAAGGATCTATCATTGTCACTGCTGTGGTGCAGGTTTGATCCCTGGCCCGGGAATTTCCATAAGCCATGGGAGCAGACCAAAAGAAAAAAAAAAAAAAAAAAAAAGAAACAAGCATGACAATATCTTGATATTGGTTGAATCATGGTGATGGGTGTATAGGAGTTCATTTTATTATTCTATTTTGTGTATGGTTTTAAGTGTTTGTAAAGAAAAAGATCTTAAATGCTGGTTGTGTTTTAACTTCACTCCTCAATACAGCATAACTTGAAACTTGAGAAACACTGTACTCAATCATGTCAATAAAAATGCACAGGCAACAGCAGCAGGCATACAGATGTATCCGGCTATACCTCTGAGAGCTAGAGACCTGTTCATGAGAACAACATGGTTGATTTCTTTAGCAGATAGTTGCTCAAACATCAAAGCTTGCTGTTGTTAAATCATTTTACATAAAATGCGAAAGAGCTGAGATTGTAACCATTCCCATCTAAGACAAACCTTTTCATTTAAGACCAAAGTTCAAAAAAAAATTGTCTTCAAAATTCTAAGCTGAGGGAGTTCCCGTCGTGGCGCAGTGGTTAACGAATCCGACTAGGAACCATGAGGTTGCGGGTTCGGTCCCTGCCCTGGCTCAGTGGGTTAATGATCTGGCGTTGCCATGAGCTGTGGTGTAGGTCGCAGACGCGGCTCGGATCCTGCGTTGTTGTGGCTCTGGCGTAGGCTGGTGGCTACAGCTCCGATTCGACCCCTAGCCTGGGAACCTCCATATGCCGGGGGAGCGGCCCAAGAAATAGCTAAAAAAAAAAAAATTCTAAGCTGAAAGTATGGTACTCAAAGCCCTGAATGGGAAATTTACAAGGTAGTAGACATTAATCTCCTTTTGCTTTGATCAAATTAACCTTTTTTTTTTGCCTCATAATAATTTATGAGGAGCCACGGAATAGTCAAAAAATAGAACTGATCATTCATAATTGTTTGTTGGCCTTTTTGGAGTCTCCTCCAATTTTCACACAAATACATCCAAAATAGTGTGAACAAAGGACCAAGCGATTGCCTCGAGTATAATAGCCTCTTTTGCTTAAAAGCCTTAACATATTTTAAGCAGCAGATTTAATGTTTAGCTATGATTGTATTTTCTCTTAAGGCAACTTGTCTGATGAGTCAAGGGCTTTTTCCATCTGTAACTACATTTTTCATATCCAAATGTATTCATGTATGTAATTCCCAATTATTCAAAAAATATTCCGCTCAGACCTTTATTTGCACACAGCCCCAAGATTCTCATTATAAGTGGGAGTCCAATTTGTCATTGTTGCACCCTTCAGCAACACTTCTGTCAAACAATAATTCTTTCATAAGCGCATTAACCAGAAAGGCAGATGCAAGGTCATTTACTATAGGAAAGTAACCAGCACTGGAAACAAGGGGTTATGGCTGATATTTTCCCAGTGTTACCATGTGTGAAGGCTGAAAGTTTATGTGTTTCCCACAGGGCGGATAGTGTCTGGATAAATCAATACAGAATAGTAGTCAAACATAATTGGCATTTCAATGTACTATACTCTGAGTCCCTTCAAGACAGCAAACAGTTATCATCCTTAGGTACCAGCTGAACGTAAACTTACTTTTATTAACAGACATTCATTCATTCCTAAAATGTGGCACGGGTCTCTTAAATTTCCTGTTTCATCCAAGTTTCTTATTTGTTTTGAAGGAACTAGAAAATGTCTTGAATTTTCTCCGCGCTGTAGGTGATGCGAAATTTTTGCTTTAGCTTGTGTCTAAGGGTTGAAAATAATTTATCCTTTACTAGTTGGACACATGCAATTTACCTTCCATCACTTCAGTTTAATTTGAGAGGAAAATTAATAGCGTTTACTTGTGCTTCGTAAAGAATACATGGATTTTTCTTTGCCTTCAGTTGTAAAGACATCGAGATAGCTGTTGTTTTTGGCTACCCTCTTGCTCCCCAGGCCTGAGAGGGAGGAATGCCAATCACCGGAAATGAGGTACAGGGAGGAGGATGTGGAAACCGGTGTGTGTCTTGGGGGTGTCTCCCACTAGCGAGCGATTGATGTATTTTAAATTGAGTGTGGGATGGTTGAATTATGTTAGATTATAGCACTGTTTTGAATTACATATGGGAAGAAAGATATGTGTTTATCACCGCATGTTAGGAGAAGGAGACTATGTCAGCATGTTCTCCCCCCACCCCCGACCCCGGGTGGTTCCTCAGTGTCTCCCCTATGTTCAACTTCCTCTGATTTCCAGTATCACCCCCAACTTGTGGTCACAGGGATCAGCTCAGGAGCCAGGCCCAGCCTGTGAGAGAATCCCATCCTTTTGTCTCGAGTGATGGGGACCCAAATGAAGGCAATTGGCATAATTCATTGAATTTTACTAACTGCAGCTGGTAGAAAGGATGTCTTATCTGAGAGTTATTCGCCATGAAAATGTGAATCGATAATTGCTGGTGGCCCTTCTCCCTGCCTCATGAAAACACCTGTGTGTAGTAGAAAAGATGAGAAAAATACAGAGAAGCAGAGCCAAGGTCTAGGGAGAAACCTGATGACTTCATTAGTGTTTCTGTATCCACTTGTGCTTGAAGCCAGATCGACTCCTGGACTTTCCAGGTGTCTGAGCCAGTAAATTCCCTTTGTACTTAAGCTAGTTGGAGAAACGTTTTTGCTGTTGCCCTGGGAAAAGGCCCAACTCAGTACACATTGAGTTTGGATAGAATAATCATTCTCCCTGGTTTTAGGTTTAATTCTTGAACAGGATGGTTCTTCTAGACGTAAATGTTGATTCTTTATTATTTTTAATGGTTTTGTTTGTTTTTTTTGCTTTTTAGGGCTGCACCTGTGGCATATGGAAGTTCCTGGGCTGGGGGAGAATCAGAGCTACAGCAGCTGGCCTACACCACAGCCACAGCAACATGGGATCTGAGCCACGTCTGCGACCTACACCACAGCTCACGGCAACGCTGGATCCTTAACCCACTGAGTGAGGCCAGGGATCAAACCTGCATCCTCATGGATACTAGCCAGGTTCATAACCTGCTAAGCCACTTTGGGAACTCCTTGTTTTTCATGTTTTAATTCATCCTCCATGTTATTTCTTTATCATTTTGTTGATTATAACTTCATTACATTTTAAAGAAATAATATACTGAAAGTGCTGGAAGATTAAAATATATCCAAGCTATACTCCAAAGCAAAACTATACTCCTTTCCCTGTTTTAAAAGGGGACAAGTCAAGAATAAATGAAATTTTTTTACGCAATCTGATACACTCCAAACTGAAACTAACACACCAAAAATATTGCACAGCAAAATAGTGCAAGAGGTTGAGGGGGAACACCCTAGAGCAAAGGCGCTTGGTTTGCTGACCAAGTGGCTTGGAAATAAGACTTTTAAAGAAAAACGTCTCAAGTTCTACGCTACACTGTAGCACCACCTCCCCAAATATAATCAGCTGCACTTTGTTAAAACGCTTAGTTTCTTTAACTTCTACAGACCCCATGACAGATGTTACATAAACTCCCCTGAGGTTACACAAACTCCCAGGGGATGCACACCAAATTATAAATTCACTGAGTGAATTACATAAGTTAATGCATTTAACATTCCTAATGGTTCTATAAGGTGGGTTCTGTTGTTAACTACATTTTATAAATGAGGAAGCTGAGGCACAGAAAGGCTCATTTGCTCAAGATCACACAGCTAGTAAGGGGTTGAGCCAGGTCTGAAACCCAGGCAGGCTGGTTCCAAAGCCAGTTTATCTAACCACTCCCCTACACTGTTTAAAAATAATGAATGCAGTGCCCAGACATAGCAATAACGGTGATAACTGCAGGCAGTCCAGTAGAAGACATATTTGGTGTCATCTGGGGGGTGTCTACTCTGCCTCCCAGGACCTCTTCCACCCCAGCCAACCCTGATTTCTCTCATTTCTGAACTTCTTATGCTCAACCCCAAATCAGTATTGCGCAGGCTGGCATTTCATTCTATTAGTCTGGCCTTCTCAACTGGAGGAGAAATTGAGAACTCAGGTCCAGTTTTACCTCTCCCCTTGCTTGTGGCACCTGGTGCAGGACACCAGGAAGTTATTGGGAAGTGCTCAATTGATTTTAGAAATCTGTGGCTTGTGAATTTTAAGTTCATTTAGGACTGAATTCATGAGATTGACATTGCATTTTACCAGTTCCCACCCATTTTCAGTTTTGGATGTTTAATCAGAGATTTCCTTCTTTAGTCACACCAGATATTCTTTTATTAGTCCACACTACTCAAAGCTCACATTTATTTTGCTAATCAAATTGGTGTGGGAAGGTTCTTTTCCTGCAGCTGAGAGCCGTTCTTGAAAGATTTTCCTTTTGAGAAAGCTTCCAGCAAGCTCTTGCCTCTTTAACTTTTGTTTGCTTTCTAGAAACACCCATGCTGGGACAAAATTACTTTATCCAGATGCCGGTGATTGAAAAGACATTCTAAATATCTGTCAATGGTAAATCATAAACCTTGTTTGGAAACCCTTTTGTCAAGCCTGTGAACCCTCAGAGGAAAGTGTTTTACCTAGTACTGCTAAAATAAGCTTGGTATTTGGAAATGCTGTAGGCTTGATTGCATTGAATTAGAAATTGAATCATTATGAACTTAACCTCCGAGAGGGTTTTCCATGATTGTTTTATTCAGCTTTACTGACTACACTGCCCATAGCAACTCTGGCAATGATTCCCCCAGCAGCATGAAGGGGCTGCCCAGCTGCAGAAATTCATGACGGCTGCATTCACTTGCAGAGTCTGGAAAGATCTAAGGTCTTTGGAGACTAGAAATGTGTTTTTTCCTTGTCTTAACTGGCAGTATGAGCCTCTGGCATTTCCAAGTGCAAGTCATTAGTGTCCACTGGGGTGATGTTAATCTGTCTGTGTTTCAGTCCCAGGACATTTTCCAGTTGCTTCTGCCACAACGATCTCTGCCATCTCAGTGCCTCCGATGCCCCCTGTGAATTCAGGAAGCTCTGCAGTGCTAGCAGGACTTCACAAAAACCAGTTGCTACCCCATCTTCTTTCTCTTTCATCTTTCTGTCTTCTTTAAAGAACTCTCAAAGCTTATTTAAAAGATGGGGCTTCTATTTGGCATTTTCAAACTTGACCTGAAAAACTTGTTGTTTTCAGGTTTTTTCAGTTCTCAATAGCAAGGAGACTTTATTTTCAATTTAGGGCTTGAGTCATACAGACTGGGGAACTTAGGCTGACATTGCTCACATTCAGGAGAAAGAGAAGACCAGAGGATGGAGAGGAGGGAGACCTGAGAATTGCCAGAAAGCAAACAAAAACAAGGCTCTTGAATGGTTTGGAAGGGACTCAGGAAAGCCAGAGGGTCCAGGTGATATTTGAAATGGATGTAAGGGGTTGGAATTGTCAGGACAGCCTGTGCTTCTCCATCTTCCTGGAAAGACCAAGCTGCACGTCTGCTGTCTGAGCTATAGTTTGGGAGAAGGCCAGAAGGGGGGAGGTGTTCTCCTTTCATCAGATCGTTCCAGACTTCGCAGTGGGTTGATATGATATGGAGCCAAACCACATCGAAGAGCTAGTTGATGGTTTTTAAGAGCCTTGGCCTTTTATTTAATCATCAGAAAAACCAAGGCTGTAGGTGCTGGTAAAGTGCCAGATTAATTATTCAGAAACAAGTGCCTGGGATTGGACCAAGTGTTGTCTCATTAGCATGCAGTGTCCATGCTGGAGTCTGGTTAGAAAAGCCACAGGGGCTGTAGGAGGAGTCGATGGGAGGGAAACAGGAGAAAAGCAAAATTACCTTTCCCTATGTTGTGCTATGAACCCCCATCCCCAATACAGGGTACTCTCCAGTCATGTGCTCTGGCCCAGGCCCTGTTCTGGAATATGCAAGACAATTATTCTTCCAGCCTCCTGAATCTCTGCCCATGAACTTGGCTTTCTTTTCACTTACAACTCACTGTGCCTAAGGCCAGCCCTCATGCTTTTCTTCAGATCTCACCTCCCTGGCCTACTTAAGGACTTCACTCCTGAAATTTTCTCTTCTTATTCCGACGACGCCATCAATGTCTCCTTTCTCCTAAAGGATTTCTATTAAGCATGCATTCCAATGAATTTTCCACCTCTCAAGTCTCTACTCCCTCCAGCTACTCTTTTTTTTTTCCATTTATAGTAAAATCCCTGTATATTATTGGGGTTCTCTATATTGGTTTTTTCCCCCCTACTCTATCGGTTTCCATTCAGTCTCTTTTTAATTTTTTAATTTAAATTATAGTTGATTTACAATGTTCCTTCAATTTGTGCTGTATGGCAAAGTGACCCAGCCACCCATGTGCACTCATTCTTTTTTTTTTTTTCATTTTTCCATCATGTTCTAACCCAAGAGACTGTTCCTTCAATTTGTGCTGTGCAGCAGGACCCCATCACCCTTCTCCCTCTCTCTCCCCTCCCCCCGGGGAAACACAAGTCTGCCCTCCATGACCGTGATCTGTTTCTGTCTTATAGATAGATCATTTGTGCCATATTTTAGACTCCACATATAAGTTATATCATAGGGTATCTGTCTTTCTCTTTCTGTCTTACTTCACCTAGTATGAGAACCTCTAGTTCTACCCATTTGCCACAAATGGCATTATTTTTGTCCTTTTTATGGTTGAATAGTATTTCATTGCATATATGTACCACATCTTTTTTTTTTTTCTTTTTAGGGCTACACCCACAGCATATGTAAGTTCCCAGGCTAGGGGTCAAATCATAGCTGTGGCTGCTGGTCTACACCACAACCACAGCAATGTCGGATTCGAGCCATGGCTGTGACCTACAGCACAGCTCATAGCAATGCCAGATCCTTAACCTACTAAGAGGGGCCAGGGATTGAACCTGCATCCTCAGGGATCCTAGTTGGGTTCATTACCACTGAGCCTTGATGGGAACTCCTGAACCACATCTTATTAATCCTCTCATCTGTCAATGGACATTTGGGTTGTTTCCATGTCTTGGCTATTGTGAATAGTGCTTCAGTGAACATAGGTACATGTATCTTTTTCAATGAAAGTTTTGTCTAGATATATGCCCAGGAGTAGGATTGCTGGATCATATGGTAGTTCTATATTTAGTTTTCTGAGATACCTCTGTATGGTTTTCCATAGTGGTTGAACCAATTTACACTCCCACCAACAGTGAAGGAGGGTTCCCTTTTGTCCATATCTTCTCCAGCATTTGTTTTTTGTTGACTTGTTAATAATAATATTTTCTCCCATTCTATGGGTCATCTTTTTGTTTTTTTAATGATTTCCCTTGCTGCCCTTTCACTCTTGAACTTATTCATATCAGACTTTAGTCCCCAACATTCCACTTATCAATACATTTGTGTAGCCAAATCCAGAAGTGAATATTCCTCCTAAATCTATTTTACTGGATTTCCTCCTTTTTCCAAAGCCTCTATACATTGCAGTGTGCTGGGCCTCAGGCCTGAGGTTCCTTCTCTCTCTACCTTGGCAATATTCTCTAGTCGTGTGGGTCTATGTACCATATTTAGGAAGAGCACACCCAAATTCCTATTTCATTTCCCCTATGAGATCTAGGATCCAATTCCCACTTGGATGTTTAATAAATATCTTGAACCTCACATGTCCAAAGGAGAACTCTTCATTCCCTATTCTCTCTCACCAAAACTCCTTCTCCTACAGTCTTCCCTATTTTGTGGCTATTCCATTCTCCTAATTCCTCAGTGAAAAAGCCTAAAAATCATATTTTTCCTCCCCTCTTTCTCATACGATGCATCCAGTCTAAGAGCAAGTCCTATCAACTCTACCATCGACTCTACCATAGTGCATTTGTAGTTCCCTGGTGGCTCAGGGGATTAAGGATTGGGTGTCGTCACTGCTGTGACTCCGGTCACTACTATGGCACAAGTTTGATCTCTGGCCACAGAAATTCTCCAATGCTATAGGTGTGGCAAAAAAAAAAAAAAAAAAAAAAAAAAGAGAGAGAGAGACAGACATACAATACTTCAGAACCTTTCTTCCCACCTGCACCATCATCTCCCACCATTATCAGTTTTCACCTGGGTCCAAAGTAGCCTCTTAGCCACTCAACTACAGTCTGTTTTCTACACAGCATCCAAAGAAATACTTTTTAAAACATAAATTGAGGAGTTTCCATTGTGGCTTAGTGGTTAACATATCCAACTGGCATCCATGAGGATGTGGGTTTGATCCCTGGCCTTGCTCAGTGGGTTAAAGACCTGGCATTGCCATGAGCTGTGGCGTAGGTTGCAGACACAGTTCGGATCCCCTGTTGCTGTGGCGTAGGCCAGTAGCTATGGCTCCAATTTGACCCCTAGCCTGAGAACCTCCATATGCCGTGGATGTGGCCCTAAAAAGACAAAAGACCAAAAACACCCCACGAAACCCACATAAATTGAATCATTTTGTTCCCCTAATCAAAACTTTTTATGGCTTTTCCATTGCACTTAGAACAAAAATCCCAAGTCCTTACTGTGGTTTCATGAGCTCCCACCTGATGTGGCCCCTGCTCATTTCTGCAGCCTCACCAATTTGCTCCCTGTTGGTGCCTTTTTCCATGCACACTAGTCTCCCTGTGTTGTCTCCAACACCTGAAGTCTGTCTTTCAGATGTCATAGTTCCAGCTTTCACTTATAGTACCAGCATCCCATTTATGGAGCTCCTCTACAGGCATGCCATACATAAAGCACTTTACATCTATAATTTTAATTCTAGCCATGACTCCTTAACATAGATATTACTATCTCCTCTTTACAAATGAAGAAACTGAGGCTCAGAGAGGTTAGATAATTTGCCCCAAAATAGTAGAGCCAGATGATGGTAGAGCTGGGATTCACAACCAGGTGTGTCTGGTTTTAGCCTAAACTCTTTCCACTGTATTATGCCACCTCCTATGACCAGCAGGTACCAGTGTGGATTTAATACCTTCAGCAAACTGTTACTTTTGGGGGGTGGTGTGGCGTGATGTGTGCACGAGGGCACACACTCATCTCTGGGTGCCCATAAAAAAAGTGACTGAAAGCTTTAAAAGAGGTTGCTGAGGAAATTGATCCTGTTTGTAAACTCCTTGGATTTCCAGAAGAGTAGTGAGGGAGGAGGTTTACAGCATCTTCCCACCTGAGCAATGTGGCTCGTAGGGCTGGGGAAACAAGCCCCGGCGGGGATCAGCTGCAGTGAAGGCTCTCTTTTGTCTCCAGATGCTAATAGTTCTGGATTCAAAATCTTTTCTCTCTTTGACTGGACCCAGAGATAATAAAACAAAAAACTTACAGCATATAATTTGGCATTTTACTGGTATGGTAGGCTCACAAAAATTTTGTTCTCCCTGACAAGGCTCAGATAATTCTATCAAAATAAATCTCTGAAGGAAAAAAGCTTTCTTTTAAAGTCTATGAGAAGCCTTTTCAAGAACAAAAATAACACTTAAAACCGATATTCTATGTATCTTCTTTTTCTTCTCTTTTTCAGAAGAAATTCTGCCTTTTCTGATAATAGAAAATAAAAATGTCAGGGGGAATAATGTCAAAATTTGGCAACCGCAGAGTGTGGAAATTTCCTCCAACACTGTACTTTGAATTTTAAAGAGTTTTGGGCACAGGTTGTACAGGAGTCAGATTTTCACAGCTACACCTATCCCTTGCCAGTGCCCATGTCCGTGAGTTTTGCATTCGATCATCAGGCATTGACTGAGAATATGACTGTGTTAGGACTGTCCAGTAGGATGTATATAAATATGTATAAAAGGAGAGATATTGTAGGAACTGGCTCACAGGATTACAGAAGCCAAGAAGTCCCCAAATCTGCCATCCATAAGCTGGAGAACCAGGAAAACTGGTGGTAATTCAGTCCAAGTCTGAAAACTTGAGAATCAGGAGTGCTGATGTCCAAGGGCAGGAGAAGATGAATGTCTAGCTCAGATAGCAGATTTGCCCTTTCTCCAATTTTTTTTGTCTTTTTTGCCTTTTCTAGGACCGAAACCTCGGCATATGGAGGTTCCCAGGCTAGGGGTCCAATCGGACCTATAGCTGTTGGCCTACACCACAGCCACAGCAAAACGCCAGATCTGAGCCACATCTGTGACCTATACCAAAGCTCACAGCAATGCTGGATCCTTAACCCGCTAAGCAAGGCCTGGAATCGAACCTGCAACCTCATGGTTCCTAGTCGGATTCTTTAACCACTGAACCATGACAGGAACTCCCCAATTTGTGTGTGTGTGTGTGTTTTTAGGGTTGCACCCACGGCATATGGAAGTTCCTGGGTTAGGGGTCGAATCAGAGCTGTAGCCACTGGTCTATGCCACAGCCACAGCAACGCCAGATCAGAGCTGCGTCTATGACCTACACCACCGTTCACGGCAATGCTGGATCCTTAACCCACTGAGGGAGGCCATGGATTGAACCTGCATCCTCATGGTTACTAGTCAGTTTCATTTCTGCTGAGCCACTATGGGAACTCCCACCCTTCTTCCAATTTTTGTTCTATTCAGGCCCTCAGTGGACTGGATCATTCCCACCTACATAGATGGGGTCAATTTCTTTATTCAATCTACTCATTCAAATGATAATCTTATCCTCCTCAAGAAATACTCTCACAGACACACCCAGAAATAATATTTAACCAGCTATCTGAGCATCCTTTTAGCCTAGTCAAGTTGATACATAAAATTAATCATCACAATAATCATTTCAAGAACCAAGTATTTTAACATCTTCCCCAATGATCTCTCTTATATTTGCTCTCTTGGGCTTTGTGGACACTTCTCTACCAAAAATATGCTTGATGAGAGATGGCCAGTTTCTTGTAGGTGGTTCTTATAGGAAGGTTAAGCTGAATTTTGTATGCATTCAATAAAATCACATTTACCATATGTTCAACATTGTGCTACGTAGTATGAAGGCTATAGTCGGCAGGAAGAAGAGAGTAAAAACTCATTTATTAAGAATCTATTGTGTGCCAAATAATTTATAATGCATATATGATTTTATAATATATAGTTTAAATTTTTTCTTCATGGTTAGAGAAGAAATGAAGCTTTAAAAGGTTAAGTACCTCACTCAATCTAGGGAATGGAGGAGCTAGAATTGAAATTGAGAATTGTCTGATACTAAAACACTTGCCTTTTCCATTGTACTACAATGGCACAGAAATAAAGTTGAGATTCCTTTCCAAATGTGCAGTGATCCAAGATGAAATGACAAATTTTTCAAATGACAAATTCTGAAAGAATTTAGAAAGAGGAAGAGCTAAAAGTAATTGGGGCATCAAAGAAGTTTACGTGGAGGATGCAGGGTAGGAGCTGAACCTTGTAATCTGGGTAGAGTTTTTTGAGAAGAAAGGAAAGTTATAGAGGGAATTACAGTCTGAGAACCAGAGTGAGCTAAGAAATAGAGGGGAATGACAATGTCTTGTGAGGGGTAAAAAGGCAATTGCTGTCACCACTGTTGAGAGCATGTGCTGAAAGCAGGAGACAGGGCTATGCAGGTATTTGATCAGACTGTAGAGGATTTTCAAAGCTAGGTAGAGTTATAAGTAGAGAGGTATGGGAAAGAGTGGAGCACCCATGTGCCTTCTAAAAGGTGATATTTTATCATCAACTGAAATATGATAGAACTCACAGTGCATGTGAATCCTCTACCTACCTCGGAATATGTAAACCATAATTTTATTCTGCAATATAGTAAAAATTAAAGTTGCTCTTCAGATAGAAGGTAGAATACATACAATTATGACCATTTGGACATAGTGCACACAGGGACCTTCAACTCACCATCATCAGTGTCCCAGAAAGACAACAACCACGACTACTTGGCAGAACACTGGGTATCAGCACCATGGACAGCATATACCATGGCGGCATGCTACATCTCCAGGCAGAGGAACTTAGACTTAGTGTGCAGTTCCCTTGTGCAGCGGGTTAAGCATCTTGGATTGTCACTGCAGTGGCTTGGGTGGCTGTTGTGGTGCAGGTTCAATCCATGGCTCCAGGAACTTCCATGTGCTGTGGGCGCAACCAACGAACAAACAAACAAAAACAAATTAGACTTGGTGAAGTAGATCTAGCTGTTATATCAAGCCAGTGGAAGAAAATCCTTAAGGAATTTCAAAGACAAATATTTCTATGAAGATTTCCTTTCTTTGGACTCTCACTAGAGAGAGAGGAGAGCCCATGTGTTCTCTGTTTAGAGACCTGATGTACAGTTGTGTACAGATATACAGAAAACTCAAAGCTTTCAGAAAATTAAAACTCATTCTTTTTACAAAGAGTAAGGGCCCTGGAAGAAGAAAATGGGTAGTGGCACCTTTGCCCTTCTGAACCCAGCTTTCCCTGATTACCAAGACATGGAACTTGGTTATCCATAATATTAAAAGCACCCTAAGACCAGCCAGTCCTCCCTAGTCTGAGGCCCAATATAGAAATGGACAAGAAAACTGCAGAAGCTGGATGGTCAAATTCGAAGGGTATATTCTGAGGATTTTTTCCTCTCTTTTCTTAATTCTCATCTGCAGACTTCTCAGTCAGGCTTAGCTTGAGAATGGACATCTTAAGGCTGAAGCCAGGATAGTATTCTTCGCTTATGAGAGAAAGAAAAACAAAAGAAAAGCATAAAGGGAATTAGAATCTATAAAAGCATCTGAAGCACATCTACTTTTTTTTTCTTTTGTCTTTTGGGCGCCACATCTGTGGCATATGGAGGTTCCCAGGCTAGGGGTCTAATCAGAGCTGTCACTGCTGGCCTACACCATAGCCACAGCAATGCCAGATCTGAGCTGCATGTGTGACCTACCCCACAGCTCATGGCAATGCCGGATCCTTAACCCACTGAGCGGGGCCAGGGATTGAACCCACAACCTCATGGTTCCTAGTTGGATTCGTTTCTACTACACCATGATGGGAACTCCATGTATACTTTTTTTTAAAGGTACAGTTCTATCACTGAGGGCATTATCAGGTTTATTCTTCCTGGAGATATTGACATAACTCTGATGATACTGCTTCCTGATAACAAATCTTGAATGCACAAAGCAGTCTTATTGTTCTACATCTTTAGCATGGCGTTCATGGAGTCTTTTTCGTCTTTCATTCCAGACTGACCTCGTACTATCACCCATTGGAAGGGTCTACTTGTCTTGTCTAGTGCTTTGCCCAGCTCAGACCTTAAGGACCTTGACACCATGCCTGCCATGCCCTAAACACTCCTTACCTTTGTCTCTTCCTGAAGACTTTGCCTATTATTTAAGCCCTTATTATTCAGAGACTTTTCCTAACCTCCCAACTAAGTAAGGAGCCTTAAGGCCCCATGTTTCTACAACACATAGTTTTGCATATTGGTACTTTATGCATTAGATTCTCTCTCTTTCATTAGATTGTAAACTCCTTAAGAGAAGTAATTGTGACTTATGTTGTATGTACCACAAGCAATCCATAAGCTTTATGGAGTTTAATTATTTAGGAAAATTCTATCAGGCTACACTTGTGTACCAATCCTTCAATTAGACCTTCGAAATAGACTATGAAGGCTGAGAACCTCTTAGAAGTGAAGGAAAAACAAGACAGAACTTAAGTGGATTGCCACCAGTCACCACCTCCCCTTGCCTCTCTTGAATTCCTTTGTAGCAAAGAGAATGCAGTTGTTGGCTTCCTCACTTAATCATTACTGTGGTTTTTGAGGCTCTTAAAAATTAATTTTAATGCTCTTCTAAAATGCCACTTGACAACAGTGTACAGGTATTTTACATAACTGCTGTATACCGGAGGTGTCTTCAATAGAATGTAGTGATCAAAATCCAGATCATAATTATATCCCGTCAGTGTTTCCATTATAAGCTCCTCTCTGGAAGAGTTTGTTACTCATTTGTTTAATTTGTATCAGGCTTCAGCCTGACATGCAAATTCTCAGTCGAACTATAATGTAGAGAATCTTTTCCAGCCTCAAAATATACATTTTAATCAGTATAGCAATTCTCTATGTGGAATTCTGAGTTTCTCAGCTGGGGAAGCAAACTCATTTATCCACGCTAGACATTCATATCAATGTCAGATATTCCTGTCTAATCTGGGGCAACTCTGATGGTCAAGGCTTGCTCAGGGTCCACTGTGAGGCACCCTGTGGATTGGGTGTCAGTCCTGAACACCCAAGGGCTCTTGAGAACATGAGTCACTTGTGAGTGTTTATCACCTTGAATATTCATGTTAAATGCTAAAGACAAGGGGAACTCAAGATATTTCCCATCCAGGATGCCTGGCTTTCTGTTATCTGTTGACCTGAGCTAGCAGTGGATCTTTAAGAAACTTGGAGGCTCTCTGATCTCCTCCCCAGGAGTCAGTCTTATTTTTTTTTTTTTTCCCTCTGGGTTTGCCTCAGCTTTTGGAGACTCGAGTTTATTGCCCTTCACTCCTGCTAATGCTGAGAACTTTGTACCTGTGAGGGTCAGAGGTTAAGGAGGAACGTGCTTGTTCCTCACAGATCCATTCTGGGTGGAGGACATTCCTGGTCTTCTCTTTTTCCTCAAGCCTTATTCCTCATGATATTCTGCTTGTTTTTAGACATCTCTAGGGAATTTTTACCTTCCTGGTCTTTACACTGAATTTTCCCAGGATACCTCTGTGATATTAAAGCATAGAAAAAGGCAGGAACTAGGGCAAGTTAAAATTAAAGTTGGTTCTTGTGAGAGTTCTCTGACAGCCTAGCCAGTTAAGACACCTGCATTTTTACTGCTGTGGCTCTGGTCACTGCTGTGGCACAGGTTCAGACCTGGCCTGGGAATTTCCACATACTGTGAGTATGGCGAAAAAAGAAAAAAGAAAAAAAAAAACCAACCTTAAAATCAACATTGCAACTCTCATTATAAATAAATGAATAGATAGATAGGTTATTGTGATTCTCACAAGGTTGCTATGGGAATTCCTCCTAGAAAACTTTCTATTTAGAAATTTCCTGCTTTGGGGAGTTCCCGTCGTGGCGCAGTAGTTAACGAATCTGACTAGGAACCATGAGGTTGCGGGTTCGATCCCTGCCCTTGCTCAGTGGGTTAAGGATCCGGCGTTGCTGTAAGCTGTGCTGTAGGTTGCAGACGCGGCTCGGATCCCGCGTTGCTGTGGCTCTGGCGTAGGCCGGTGGCTATAGCTCCGATTGGACCCCTAGCCTGGGAACCTCCATATGCTGAGGGAGCGGCCCAAGAAGACAAAAAAAAAAAGACAAAAAAAAAAAAAAAGAAAGAAATTTCCTGCTTTGGAAATTCCGCTAAAAGACTCTATGTAGCTCAGGTCAATTTCTTAATTTGCTGTTTCCTTTAGATGCTAGGGGAGGGGGTTCATTATTTAATGCACTCAACAAACATCGAACAAACAAGACAAATACGAGCCTTATTCCTATGCTTCTCACAAGGTAGCTGAAGTAATAAACAGTTAAATAAGCATTGACAATATGAAGAAGGAAATGCAGGTCCAGAGGGCAATGTACAGGAGCTCTGGCTAGGGAAGGTTTAAAGGTGGTTTCCTAAAAGAATCGCTTTAGCTAAGGCCTGAGGATGAGTAAAGATTACCTGGCAAGAGAAAGAGAAAGTGCCATCCAGGCTGAGGTCCCGAGGCAGAGAGAGCCAGGTCTGCAGTGGTGCACCTCGTTGGTTGGATACTCAGAGCAGATTCTTACGTACTCCCTTCTCTGTTCAGCACAATTATTCAGTTATAATCATGAGAGGAAACAAAGGAATAATGAAAATCATCACAAGAAAAAAAATTTTGTGATTGTGGGGACATGTCAACTAGACTTATTGTGACCAATTGGCAATATATACAAATATTGAGTCATTACATTGTACACCTGAAACTCGTATGATGTTATACACACACACACACACACACACACACACACACACACACACAGGAATAATGGCCAGGTAAAAATGTAGATAGTGAAATCTCCTTTTACTGAACATCATGTATATGATTGTGCCTAGAAAACCTTAAATAAAGCAAAATGATAGTATTATCCAAAAAAGAAAAAAAGTAATAAAATGACACTTTAAATTTCATAAGTATTTTTTTGAAAAGGGGAAAAATTCATACCTATTTATTGGTCTGTAGCTGAATAAATACTAACATTATAGTTTCTGGTTTGGAAATTTAATTTCTGCATATTTGTCAATGACTAGATCAAAACTGCTTTTCTTTGCATATCCCCATTCAATGGTCAGTATAGCCAGATTTATCAACCTATCTTCACTCACAGTTGATCAAAAATATTTTTATTAATTTTAATTTTGAAAATTTTCTTTCACATGAGGCAACGAATATGAAAATAATTAGAAAAATTTGGTAGAGACTCATCAAAATCCCATTTCACAGCAAATTCCAGAAACTGCAATATTCTCCTTGTCTTCGTTTCCTCAGGACTGACTCCAGGGACGTTCAGATATTTCCACTTGGAGTTCGTATTCATGTCTAAAATTTTATTTCTTTATAATCACTTTTTTGTATACTGTTATTGCTATTTTTAATCCACTTGTCAAGAGATGCTGGTGCTTTGTGTGTTTAGATGATCCTTCCTTCCAGCAGAATACATAACCATGGGAATATGCAGTGTCATAGGGGCTGGAGATGTGAGAGCAAGAACCATTCCAAACTGTTACAAACTAACTCTTGAGATAAATGCATGTAGCTGAACTCATATGCATGGGACACAAGTGTATAACTGAATATTCCAAAGCAACTTTCACAAAAAATACAATGTTTATTAAAAGAAAAATAAGAAAAAATAAAAGAAAAATTAAAAGAAAAATAATAAACATGGGCTAATTTGAAGGTAACATATGTTTTCTTGGAAACTCAATGGTCACCACAGTGATTGTTCAGAAATCAGACCTACCAAAGAGGTTTTTGTATTCTAGCAACATCTTTCAGCCAAACATGACCAGGGACACACCAGTTGTTGAACAATTTGGGTTTCCTGTTGCAGTGAGGGAGTGCACCCACCATGGGGAACTATGGGGTATCTCAGCAAGAGGGTGTTGGAAAGAATCAATTTGGTTTGGATTTAAGCTGTGGTTGGGGAATTTGGGTGAGCAGGGGCTTCCTAAGAGCTGGACTGGGTGCTGTTAGAAGGTGGAGCATTTCTGTAATGGGGCGTCTCAATCAATCTTATCTATGGGGAGGGTAGGGACTAAATAGAAGCAAAAGCTGTGTCAAAGCAGTCAATCATATTAGCCAGGAGACTGATATTGATGGTATTTTGTGTTGCACAGTAACTGTGTCTGAAGTGGATGGTCTGCGCTATGTGTATGTCCAACAGGAGAACAATATGACTTAATTGTGCCAGATCCATTTGTCAGACATTGAGCCCACTGTGTCAGCTCTGTTCCTGGAAATCAGGGGCTGCTCTTATTTCCCCCTGCTGTAATCTGTCATCATCTAGAACCGAAAAGATTCCCCCCAAATATGCCACTGCGGCATATTGATTATTTTGAGCTGAGGGTACTTGAGAAGCAGCAAACGCAGGCAGGGCTCTCTGATCTCTTCCTTTCTGCCTAACAGCAGGTCGTAACATTTCTCATGAGAAAGATGCCTTCCCTGTACCAGGAAGAAAATATTTTTATCACAGGAGACCCGGAGCCAATGCCAAAATATATCCGTATAAACAAACCTGCCAAAATAATCCTGATCTTCCATTAGTTTCCCCCATGTATTTCCTAGTCACTGTCCCACAATTTACTGACCCCACCCCAAACATCTTTGTCCTGTCACCTCTGCGCAAATTTATCACTTCTTTATTTAGAAAGCATATAAGGAGTTCCCATTGTGGCACAGCAGAAATGAACCTGACTAGGAACCATGAGTTGCAGGTTCGATCCCTGGCCTCGCTCAGTGGGTTAAGGATCTGGCATTGCCATGAGCTGTGGTGTAGGTCACAGACGCTGCTTGGATCTGGCTTGGCTGTGGCTGTGGCGTAGGCCAGTAGCTACAGCTCTGATTAGACCCCTAGCCTGGGAACCTCCACATGCCGCGGGTGCAGCCCTAAAAAGACATAAAGAAAAAAAAAGGCATATCAGATTTCAGTTATAACTGCCTCTTTAGGTCTTCATTTTCCTTATAAAGATTCCTGTGTGCACATAAAAATATTAAATAAAATGTGCATGCTTTCCTCCTGTTAATCTGTCTTATGTCAGTTTAATTCTTGGGGCCTAACCACACAACCTAGTATACACAACCTGTATAAGCCTCACCCAGGAATTTATAAGATGTGCAGATTCTCAGGCTCCTTCTCAGACCTACTAAAGCAGAAATTCTGCAAGTGGAGTGTATCGATCTATGTTTTAAAAAGCCTCCAGGTCAGTCTGATGCCAGGTTAAGTTTGAGAGAATTCTGATCCTACCTTCAACTTCAGTTTGGCCGATCATTTTGTCATGTGGATTTACACTTAAACGGCAGCCTAGAATACTTACATGTGTTCTGGAGTATAACCTTGAACTCACTCTTCTCATTACTGCTCTTTATAGATATTGCCAAATTGTCTTCCAAAACCGTTGTGTTAATTTGGCTAGTGTCTTGAATAACAATTGCCCCGTGTCCTTCGTCAATACTGATACAAAGTTCAACATCAGGAAATAATTACAGAGAATTGTCTAAAGCACTTCATTCAAGGCATGATTCTCTGAATTTACCTTGAATCTAAGTCAGGATGATGGCTTCCAGAAGATCTACTGAATGAAACTCAGAGGCTACCAGGCAGGTGGGGATGGACAGGAGATGGAAGAGACAGGGCTCTGCTTTCCCTTTTAGTCAAACTGTTTCAACTGAATTGGTTTTAAGTGTTGGGACTCCACATGAGATTTCACTTTTTAACAAGGAAATCTGTTTAAAAAGTTTGAAAATAGGGGCTTGGTTGTCACAGACCAGAGGACCTGGACTGCATTGTTTTGGCCCTGCATATGTTTACTTGAAAAAAATCTAATTCATTAAAAATTCCTGTTGTGGCTCAGTAGGTTACAAACCCAACTAGTATCCATGAGGTTGCGGGTTCAATCCCCAGCCTTGCTCAGTGGATTAAGGATATGGCGTTGCCTTGAGCTGTGGTGTAGGTCGCAGACGCAGCTCGGATTGGACCCCTAGCTTGAGAACCTCCATATGCTGCAAGTGTGGCCCTAAAATGCAAAAAAAAAAAAAAAATCTAATTCATCAATATTGAGAGGCATTATTTTTTTTAAAAAACAGCTAG
This sequence comes from Sus scrofa, assembly GCF_054392235.1. Lineage (NCBI taxonomy): Eukaryota > Metazoa > Chordata > Mammalia > Artiodactyla > Suidae > Sus > Sus scrofa. The sequence goes on along the minus strand of NC_139385.1, from coordinate 108,643,405 downwards.
TAGAAAAACGTTGTATTTACGATACGATACTAATCTATTTTGAGAACACACCATAACACAATGCAATAGCCCCTTTATGAAGACCCATGGGCAAAATGCTTGTGTCTCAGAACCATGAATTCTGTGCTACTGTTGAGCAAATATTTATTTTTATTTTAGGAACACAGTGAAACATACATACTGTCCTGTTTTCCTTTTCTCAGTGACTATAAGAAATCTTAGCGCCATTTCATATTCTACCTTATTTACAGCCCCCCCACCCTTTGCCTAGATTATCTCCATTATTTTTTTCACTGTATATCTAGTGAAATGTCTTAAGTTCATTTTTTAATAAGGAGGGGTATAAGTTAATAAGTAGTAAATAGGAAATGATCAACATCTGAGTGGTAGTGGAAATTGGGGCAGTGAATGAGATCACCCAGGGAAGGCAAGCAAACTGGGGAGAGATGAGAGCCAAAGATGGAACCCCAAGAACAGCAAATTTACAGAGTTGGTTGAAGAAAGAGAAGCCAAAGAAAGAGAACTAGCAACGGAGAGCATTTTAAGAAAAAGGAAGTGGCCAGTAGTATCTGAGAGTAGAAAGAGGTCACCTAAGATAAAAACTAAAAAATGACCATTGGATTTAGCAACCAGGAAGTTAGCTGAGACCGTAGCAAGAGTTCCAGCTGAGGTGCGTGGGCGTGCTAGATGGCTGGGGTTGACAAAGGAATGGGAAATTAGGTAATGCAGAGCTTGCAGAAGGGTGGCTAAGAAAAGAATTCACGAAGATGGCTGAAGGGGCATATAAGATGGGAAAGGGGCAGTTTGTCTTAATTTTTTTCTTTTTTGGCCACCCCATGGCATGTGGGGTTCCTAAGAGTAACACATGTGACCAATGTTGCAGCTGTGGAAACACAGGATCCCCAACCCACCACACCAGGCCAGGGATCAAACCTGTGTCCCAGTGCTGCAGAGATGCTGCTGATCCCATTGCATCACAGCGGGAACTCCTGTCTTAATTTTTAAAGATAGGGTAGATACAAACATGTTTATATGCTGAAGGAAAAGTTCCGGTAGAGAGGGAGCGGTTAAAAGTACAGAGAAAGAGGAGTTCCCATCGTGGCTCAGTGGTCAATGAATCCGACTAGGAACCATGAGGTTGCCGGTTCCATCCCTGGCCTTGCTCAGTGGGTCAAGGATCCGGCATTGCCATGAACTGTGTTGTAGGTCGCAGATGCAGCTCGGATCTGGTGTTGCTGTGGCTGTGGTGTGGGCTGACGACTACAGCTCTGATTAGACCCCTAGCCTGGGAACCTCCATATGCCGTGGGAAGCGGCCCTAGAAAAGGCAAAAAGACAAATATAAAATCAAGTAAAATAATAAAAATAAAAAGGAATATAGGCAAAAATAAAGTAAAAGTATAAACATATTACTTATGAGAAGAGGGAGAGAATAGAATAGGAGGATCCTGGATAGTTAGAATTCTTTAAATAGACACTGTTTTGTAGATTTGACTTTGAAACCATTTCAGTATGTTACCTGGCTATAAAACAAAATAATATTTAAAAAGCAATCCTGAAAGTAAAAAATAGAAAACATACATGTCTGCTTTAATCTCAAAATTTCAATGTCCTCAGTAATCCTAGCCAAAGTCCTTCCTGCTTCAATCTTGTTTGTTCCTATAGGAAGTCAAAGAAGACTTGAACGGTTTCCTCACAATAGACTTTTTCACTGGAAGGGAGTTAGTAGAACTTCTCTTATCTTGGGCCAAAAGTTCCCAATTCTACTTCACTTTTCCCTGAGTTCCAGTTTTAGCCAGATTCCTAAACTTTCCCTTGATACTTTACAGTTTTATTAAGATTTACTAAAACAGAGACAGAGGTCTGCCTCATGATGAAACATTGTAAATTTACTTTCGCAGTTAACTGAGGCAGCAGCATCACTAGGAGGTTAAAGAATATTTAAAGTGGCTTGGAAATTGCCACCGAGTGGCAGGAGAGATCCCAAGATGGGTTAATTTTTATGGGTTTTGCTCATTCTCCTAGCAGTTTCTTTGTCAAAACCCCAAGTAATCTGGCAAAAAAATGCCCCCTCCAGGCTATATCCTGTTGATTACAAGAGATCATATGCTACTTGCCCTCATAGAACAGAAAGTTTAGTGGGGAGAAATGGCTGCCACACGCAAAACCAGGAGCAGAGCCCAGGTTTAAACAGAAAATAATCACTCTTCAACAAGGTTGAACTGTCCCCTGTATTTTACAAATGGGAAGTGTTGTCACTTCCCGGGGAATTACAGTGAGGTGCCCTCGCACTGCTCAGACTAATAGGTACGGATATTTAATTGATGAGACCAGCCATCTAGAGAGAGACGTCATGGTCTGAAGATGGGTGAATGAACACCTGAAATGGAATCCCCAAAACACCCCTGGGGTAGATGAACTCAATCAGAAAAAAAGAAAAGCAGTGATTTCCCTGGAATCTGGAAAACAGGGTGAGAGGGATGGAGGATGTAGAAGAGGAATCCTGGTGGGATTTGGGGTCAAGCAACATAATATGTATCTCACTTAACCAACAAGCTTGTGAGGCTGATTGTCCCCACTCACTGTGCAGTGAGAAAAACTTCAGGAAAGCGGAGTAGCTAGCCTAAAATAAAGAATTTATGCAAGACCCACTTACTTTTTAAAGCTATTAAGCCTTTCATCTGTGATAGCTATGGTTTCTCTCTTTTTAAATGATCCTTGATAGCTTCTACAGCATCTGTTGGCAAGGAATCCTGTTGCAGTGGGAGCACTGTAGAGCGAGGAAGCAGCTGGGTTGGGAGCTTGGCTGACTCATTTTTTCCACCTGCTTTTATCGGATCACTAGTCATCAGAGACCTCCAACTCACGAGTGAGACCCTATAATATAGGGTGGGGCCTCCAGGAAGCAGATTCTGAGAAGCAATTTATTTATTTAGGAGTCCTCTTATGATTAATACCTATAGAAGGGAGGAGAAGAAATCAGGACTGGGGAAGGAAGAAATTAGGCTATGATGCTCTCTTAGCAAAGCTCTTAGCCAATCCCACACACTGGCGTCAGGATGACTCCTCGGCCGTTGTCCCAAATTAGGCCGGTCTTTATACCCAGACATTGATCAGTAAATGGATGCCAGCTGCCCCTGGAAGGAAGTATGACCTTGGAGTGGCAGTTTGCTTCACTCAAGGTCAAAGGTGAGGGCCACATTTCCACAGCACACCAAGCAGCTAGAGAACTAAGCCCTCCTTGCCTGAAGGAAGTCTGGACCACATATCACAGCATCCACTAAAAGTCCCCACAAGTTGGTAGAGGCTCAGCCAAAATGAAGATTTTAAGCCCAAGGGATGATTGTCCCCTTCTGCCCACCCTCTATGCTTTATTAGTTCATGTTTGCCCATCTCAGGTTATTTCTGAGCACGGCAAATCTTTCACAGTAATTGAAATGCAAGGAAGAGAGGTGGTGTTGGGAAGAATAAGCCACCTGATGAGAGAGAAGGGCAAAGGGGGAGGTTATACAAAAGTCATGGCTGGTTGGCTTACAGTGGGAAAGAAATCAGAACAGCATGCTAGATCCACTGGAGGTCATCGAAAATGGCTGGTAAGCATGTACCATATTAGTTTGGAATCAGATTTAAAGGTCATGCATGGATCCTCTTCCATCCACTGATAGATTGAGACACCACTGAGGGAAAAAGCTTGACCATCCTTATTCTCCCCTGCTGCTCCTCTGGGTCCCACTATTTTAACCCAGTGCCTCCAGTGCAAGCCCAGGGATGAGAAAGAGGAAGAAAATATCTTTTTAAAATGATGATACTATTCCCATTCTCTGCTCACCCTGGAGGCTTATTTTGAAAATCACATTGATTTAACTTGTTAGCAGTTTAATTCACTTTTAAAAGATTAACCAGACTAATTATTCATCAGATTTCACCATCTTTGTCAGCCTCAATAAGGATCCTTTGTTACAATGATTAATGTGTTTTAATTGTAGCTTCTCTCAGAGCAATAATTCGATCGCACAGTATTTGCCGAATCTATGGAAATCTTGGAAATGCTTTGACAGCTGAGTTATTCTTGGGAAATGAAAGTAAAGGAATATATGTAACTAACAAAAAGTGTTTTATAGCATATCATTAATATGGATTTTCCCTCTCTGACAGAGCTGGCGCTGCTTCAGTCCATGAAGCTGCTCGCTGTGCATGTCAATTTGCCACCCGGGACCCATAAGGAGGTAGAGATCAATGGACACAGGTGACTGGACTTTTTCCAGTTGGTGTCTTCAAACATGTTAATCAGAGTAATTATCATAGCAATGTACACACAAGTCACAGGGAAGGTTGATCAACTAGCCAGTGTCCGTAAATAATCACCCAGTTAAGAGAGTGGATCCTGTGTTGATCACTCTATTTTCTACTCAATACATCATCTTCATTCATTTAACCGGTGGCTGCTGTCCAAGTTATGGAACGGTATTATTTCTAAAGGCAAGGTAGTTCTAAGATCTTTGGAGTTGGACAGATCTGGAGTTGACTCTTGGCTCTAACACTTATTAGCTGTGAGACTTGGGGGGAAATGAGCTGTACCTGGCCTCCCCTGAGCCTCAGTTTCCCCATCTCTAAAACAGGTGTAATAATACCCACCTCATAGTGAGGATTAAAATGAGGCATTGTTAGGTAAGACTATAATACCACCTGGACTATAGTAAGCATTCAATAAATTATTTTTGAAAAAGCTATAGACCTTAATACTTTAAGAGAATTGTATGGACCTAGGAATCAGGGATCTCATCTCACAATAATTCAGAGACAAGAAGGAAAGGTGTGCTACCATTGTTTTTCACGGATAAGAAAACGGGGCACAGGGAGGCACATCGATCTCAGTAAACATGTCATATATGTCTGTCAACGAACTACTTGCTCAAGCCCAAAGTGCTCTAAAAACCACAGATGCTGATTCCCCTTTCAGTGATTTTCCTACTGCAGCCTTGGCGTTCTCTGTATGAGTAGTTGAGAACAGATTAACTAACTCATTATTTGCTGACAAATATTAGCCCCTCTGTTGGGATACATGTATCAGTAATAGTTAACAGAGCTAGGCATTACCTCATCTAGTTTATATAGCAAGCTTAGGAGGTAAATATCACTATTGCCCCTATTTTACAGCTGAGGTCTCTGAGACTTCAAGACATTAAATAACGTGTTTGACAGATTTAACCCCAGGTGTGTCTGTCCGGCTCCTGTGTGTGTGTTGTAACTATACAGTTTTGCTTCCTACCAACCTCACTGGACGAAATGCTGGGTTTTTTTAAATTTTATTTTATTTATTTATTTATTTTTGCTTTTTTTTTTTTTTTTTTTTTAAGGTCCATACTCATGGCATATGGAAGTTCCCAGGCTAGGGGTCAAATTGGAGATACAGCTGCTGCCCTAGGCCACAGCATCATCAGATCTGAGCCTCATCTTCCACCGACACCAGAGCTCACTGCAATGCCAGATCCCCAACCCACTGAGAAAGGCCAGGGATCGAACCTGCATCCTCATGGATACTAGTTGGATTCATTTCCACTGTGCCACAGTGGGAACTCCAAAACTTCTGTTTTTTAAAACGGAATATTTTCAGTGAGGACCGTGAGGTCTATATGGTACTTAATCAGTTTGCTTTAAATTACTGTCCTAATGATTTGGGAACCATGACTCAACAATTTCCTTAACTATCTCTCCCCCCTCCCCTTTTTTTTAGGGCCACCCAGGAGTCATAAGGAAGTTCCCAGGCTAGGGGCCCAATAGGAGCTGCAGCTGCCAGCCTATACCACAGCCGCAGCAAAGCCAGATCCGAACTGCATCTGCAACAACTAGATCCTTAACCCACTGAGCAAGGCAGGGATCGAACCCTCATCCTCATGAATACTAGTCGAGTTTATTATTGCTAAGCCACAAGAGGAACTCCCATCAATTTCCTTAACTTCTGAACCAGAGGTGGGGAATACTATTGTTCCTTCACTTGGGGACTGACTGTGAAAAAAATTAGGAAGTAAATTCTTCCTTAGATATTTCTAATACACTTTTACATAGTGAAGGCCCTGAGAAATGCTATGGTTTAAAAAATTGTTTAATTGTGTAAAACCTGCTTTGTAAGCTTATTTGACACAGAGCCCTTCTTTTTAGTTACAATCATTAAGAATCTAAGGAAGGAGTTCCTGTCATGGCTCAGCAGAAACGAATCCAACCAGGAACCATGAGGTTGCGGGTTCGATTCCTGGCATGGCTCAGTGGATCAAGGATCTGGCATTGCTGTGAGCTGTGGTGTAGATCACAGACACGGCTCGGATCCGGCTCTGCTGTGGCTCTGCATAGGCTGGCAGCTACAGCTCTGTTTAGACCCCTAGCCTGAGAACCTCCATATGTTGCGGGTGCGGCCCCCAAAAGACAAAAGGACCAGAAAAAAAAAAAAAAGAATTTAAGGGAATCTGGAGTTCCCATTGTGGCTCCATAGATTAAGAACCCAACATTGTCTCTATGAAGATGTGGGTTCGATCCCTGGCCTCACTCAATGGGTTAAGGATCCAGCTTGCTGCAAGCTGTGGGGTAGGTCACAGATGTGGCTGGAAATCAGTGTTGCTGTGGCTGTGACCTGGCCTGCATCTGCAACTCTGATTCAGTCTCTCATCTGGGAACTTCCATATGCTGCAGGTGAGACCCTAAAAAAATAAAAAAATAAATAAAAATAAAAAAGAAGAAAAAAAAAGAATCTAAGGGAATCAATTTATATTTATGTAAGTAATAAGCATGGCCGAATTTAGAGAGAACTTAGTATTTCCCAGACATTGATCTCAGACCTTCACAAGCATTAACTCATGTTATAATACTCTCATGATACAGGTGTTTTTAGAATAACCTCATGGGATGAATGTTTTTCTTAAGCAGTTTTACCAAGATCACAGACTATTACATGGCCAGGATCTGAATTCAAGGTGTCTTTCTCTAGAACCTGTACTTCCGCAGCTGCCATGGAAGACCCGATGTAGCATGTCATACTCAAAAGCATGTCATGTTTTTTGCAGTTTAAATATGGAATAAGTGTGCTATATCAAAGTTGCATTTTGATTTAGTTGAACCAACCAGTGAGACCTCCTGGCAGAACCACTTCTCTGTATTAGACAGTCAACACAATCAAATTTGATATTGATAACTACCTTTTCCCCCTATAATGCCATTTTATTCTTAAAATACTTGACCCAGTTTGGGGCATCCACTTACATTTTGCGTCAAACACAGAGGTAATATCCTCTTACCACCATGTCTCTTTCCAAGTAGTAATCACTTCAGTTTTCTTCCAGGACTAATGCCCTGAGATCAGACAGATAAGAATTCTCACTTGGAGACAGTCAGGTGATCACCCGTCTCTAGTAGGAAAGCTGTAGGGCAGTGAGGCCAAGGCAGAGGAATTCTCTTTTCTCTTCTCTGCTTTTCCTTTCCTTACATTTCTTTTGCATCATTCAATTTAGGTGAAGCAATGGCTTATGGAATGACAAAGTCTGGGACTCTCTCACTTAACTGTAGATACCCCAACTTAGAAGGACCAGGAGAAAAGGCAGTGGCCCCAAAGGTACAGAAAGCCCAATGAGAGCTTCCAAGTACCGTTCTTGCCTTCTTTGTCTTTTGATCCTTTCTCCCCATAGGATTTTTTTTTAAGCATACTTTTCCAAGTTGTTACATTAACAAATTTGCACTGATTTCTTTATCCTTGTCATCTAAAGACCACCTTGTCGGCGGACGGTGAACTTTTCCTTTATGCCAGGCCTGCTGTACTGTCTAATGTCACAAGTGTCTGCTCACATTAGCTCCCGGAGACTGGAGAAGATTCCGCATGGGGCCTTTCCAGCAAGTTGATTTGACAGAATGAGTCCCCATGCTAGCTCATGGCACTTATCAGTTAGTCAGCCTTCCTCGGGGAGGAGAATTTAGAGTGCACCATATTCAGTTTCCAAATCAACTGCTGTCCCCTCAGGAAGCTGTGTGTTGCATTATTAAAAGAGATGCCTTCAACCACAGAACCATACTTAAACATTCATCCACATTAAAAAAAAAAAAAAAAGAAGAAGAAGAAGAAGTGGGAATGAGGGGGGACCACACCACAAGGCCCCACACCCTTTGCTGTGTTAACTCTTTCTCCCCAGGTTTCAGTTCTCTCAGTGAACAGTCCTGGATCTTGCATTGGTGAGCATGAATGGTGTGATTTTGAGACTCTTACCTTTACTGAAAAAGGGGTGCCTTTGCATTACTTGGGTAATATAATCCCTGAACTCTCCATAGCAAAGTTAATCCAAAAATCTAGCTGCTGGAAACGGCAAGGACTTTGATTTATCTGTTACCTACCTCTCCCAGGAGTTCAAATGAAAAGCAGGAATTGGTTCTGAGTTGAAAAACGAGCAGATCTGAAGCTCACACTTGCATAGTTATAACTTCAGATATTTCTAACTAAAAAAAATAAAATTTATGTCCAGTTTACCTTTATTCTTCCAAACGAGAAATTGACAAGTTTGCTGGAAAAAAGGAGGGATCCTTTTTAAAGCTGCATGTTGATATAAATATGAAAATGGATTAAACTCTGCTTCCAATTTCCAAACATGTGTACTTCAATGAATATTAAATGGCAGGCCCCTATCATCATCATGACTTATTTACTCACCAGCGTTTTTATCAAAAAGGGACTGGAATTGCCTGTGGAGCATGAAAGTCTCCTGTAATTGAGTTTAGAGTGGTAAATCCACTAAACAGGCCATGGCCCCAGAGACACCCCGGAAACCCACCTGTCAGCTGGTGTTAGATCACAGCTCAAACAAGGCATGGCTGCCTGTTCCTGCTAAACACTGATGTGGCCCAAAACAAAAAAAAAAAGAGAGAAGGGATTTCCCCAGGGATGAGGGACGGCTGGGGGCAAATCGTGGGGGTTGGGAGGGCAGGAGAAAAACTCTCATCTAACAGCTGCCCGATGTCAGCTGGAATCATGATCTGAAACGCAGCTTGTGAGGGAAACTGGCCGAGCCTCCTTCGCTAAGGTGTCATTTCTTTATTCCAGCATCCACTAGGTAGGAGCGTAATGGAGTGGACAGGAAACTTTTTCATCACGGATGAGCCATGGAAATCAAATCCCCAAGTTTCAGGGAGGATAAAGATACAACAGGCTTAGGACTGGAGCAGAAAAGTTCACATCTGGAGAGGGAGGAGAGAGTCCAGCTGACACCTGGTGGACCAGCCAGGGATGGGAGCAGGAACATTTTAAGCCAAAGAACCATCATTTGGCCAGTAATGTTTGCTGGTGCTGATTACCGGATCCATTGCTGTATGTATCAAAACAAACAAGTCATAGTCCTTGCCCTGCAGGATCTTAAAACATAGTTGGGGAAACATACAGATAAGCCAGCTCTTACAATACATTGGGTCAAGGGCAAAATACAGTGTGGAAACAAAAATATGTGCTTAAAACAATGTTAGGAAGGCTTCTTGGAGAAAATGAAATTTAGGCTGACTTTTTCCGAATGAGCAAGGTTTAGCCAGGCAAAGGAGACTCAGATCTGTGAAGATGGTAGAGGAATGAGAAGCTCTTGCTGTAGCGAGGAGACACTTGATCAAAAGGGACAGAATGGCACTCTGATAGGGCTTGCAGAGGCTTGATGTGGGCTGTATCATCGCTCGGGGTCTCATGATGGATTAGATGCTGAGAGAGATAGGGCTAGAGAGGGAGAGAGAGAGGAGCCAAAGGATCAAGAACTTTGATCAGCCTGGCTACTAAGTTCATCCTGAAAGCCATGGGGAGAAATGGAATGGAAGAATTTTGAGCAGGAGAGTGGTTTGGTCAGGTTTAGCTTTTAGAAAGACCAGTTTAGGAGTTCCCATCGTGGCTCAGCAGTTAACAAACCCGACTAGTATCCATGAGGATGCGGGTTCAATTCCTGGCCTTGCTCAGTGGGTTAAGGATCTGATGTTGCCGTGCGCTGTGGTGTAGAAAGACCAGTTTACCTGTTGTGCATAATATGAATTAGAAGGGGCGAGGCTGGAAATAGGAAGGTCATGAGGGGAGCAATCACAGGAGTCTTTGGGAGAGAGGGTGATGGCCCATACCAGGGTAGGTGCCGTGGAGATGGAGGGGAGGAGACAGATTGAGAACTATTACAGAAAAGAATCAACGTATTTGGAAGACTGTTGAAAATGGGAAAGGGGGGAGGAATTCAAGATGGTTTCATGTTTTCCGGCATGGGTTCAGAGCTGCTAGATTTAGCAAATAAAAACACATGCAATATTTTGGGACATACTGATACTGAAAAAATGATTCCTCATTTAACTCAAATTCAGATTTAGCTGGGACTCTTGCATTTCATCTGCCACATCTGCTTAGTGGCTGGGTAAATGTTAGGTCATTTATCAAGCTGGGAATTGGAAGAGGAGGCACCGATGTGGGAGAGGGGGCCAAGAAGATGATGAGTTTACTTCCGTTTATATTGAGTTCGAGGTATCCAAGGATCTATCTGACTTCTGATGATCACCTAATACCTTTCTGCTCTTCTTTTTTCTTAATTTTTGAATTTATTTTTCTTTTAAAATTTTTATTGGAATGTAGTTGCTTACAAAGTTGTGTTACTTTCAGGCCTACAGCAAAGTAAATCTGTTATGCATATAAGTATATCCATGCCTTTTCAGATTCTTTTCCTGTACAGGAAAACCGTATTGAGGAAATTTCCCTGGGCCATCCAGTAGGTCCTTGGAACCCACCTATTTTACATAGCGGAGTGTGTAGATGTCAATCCTAACCCCTAGTTTATCCCTCCCTCCCCACCTTTCCCCTTTGGTCAACATGAGTTTGGTGTCGAAATCTTTGAGTCTGCCTCCCTGCTCTTCTTCTATAAGGGTAGTGTTAGCCAGCACATGGCCCCTCAGCCAACAACTTTACTTCCAAGCTTCTCTTGCAGAAAGCGGCCAAGTAACCACACTCTGACCAATGGGATGTGAGAGGAGATGACATGTGTCTTGCTCTTAGAAGGATTAGGCGTGAACTCTCTTGACTCTTTTCTCCTTTCCACCAACTCGGAAACCAACGCTGAAATAGCCGCCTTGGGCTCAGAGATGAAAAGCACATGTTGAGGGTGGCAGAGCCATCAACCTTGCCCTGGGCCACCTACCTCTGAATTGTTATGGGAGCGGAAAATACACTTAGCCTGTACCTTTATTACTGGGAGGAAACATCCACGGAGTAGTTGGAAATACAGGCCTGCAGCTTAGGAGGGGGGCAGGGAATATTGGGAGCGATTAGTCCATGGGTTCTGAGCAAAGGCTTTGGGTTGGGTTTCCTAGAGGAAGTTTGCAATGTGAGAAGAACAAAGCATGAGAAAGTCAAATGCTATCTGTTTCTTCTTTTGATATTTTTTAAGAGACACAATTTTCAATTTACCCTCAAGATAATAGATATCTTCCAGAAGTACTAGATGGATGTTTGAGAGTTTTGTTTCATTTCCAAAGCTTTTTCCCTCTGGACAGCTAGGCATTGTTTAATAGGCAGTGCTAAATTTTGTTTTTATTTGGATATATATTTCAGCACTGTCTGGGAAGCAGTGCGTTCTCATGTCCTATGGCTATTTAGACATTTACACACGTCCTAGTGGCCATGCCAGCGTGTGTGCTAGGCTCAGTATACATGTGTGTGGTCTGTGCCTTGTGGGTGGGTAACACATACGTTCACATGTTCCTCTGTGTTCTGGCTTGTTAATGTGCCCCGAAGGCATCTTTGCATGTTCGTCTGTGGGAGATGCTGGTTATTTTGGCTACATTAGTACCCAGTCCCCAGCAGTGCCAGGAAATAGCCTTTTAGATTCTTCTCATATGGAAGTCTTCTGTCCATTTTGGAGACTGTCGAATATTTTTTAAAAGAGCATTTCAATTGTCTTCTTAAAAAAACAAAACAGAACAGACTTTGGAGTTCCCAATGTGGCTCAGTGGGTTAAGAACCTGAGTAGTATCCATGAGGATGTGGGTTTGATCCCCAGCCTTGCCCAATGGGTTAAGGATCCGGCATTGCTGTAAGCTGTGGTATAGGGTGCAGAAGTGGCTTGGATCTAGTGTTGCTGTGACTTTGGCATAGGCTGGCAGCTGCAGCTCCAATTCGACCCCTAGCCTAGGAACTTCCATATGCCTCAGGTGCGGCCCTAAAAAGACAAAAAAAAGAAAAGAAAAGAAAAAAGAAACCTCCATGTATCTATCACCCATCTATCAGTAATTATCAATTATCAAAATTTTGACAATCTTATTCATCTATCCCTCCCTTTTTTCCTTCTAGAGTGTTTTAAAGCAAATATTAGATGTTTCGGGAGTTCCTGTCATGGCATGGCAGAAACGAATCCGACTAGGAACCATGAGGTTTCAGGTTCAATCCCTGGCCTCTCTCAGTGGCTTAAGGATCTGGCATTGCCATGAGCTGTGGTGTAGGTCACAGACGCGGCTCAGTTCTGATGTTGTTGTGCCTGTGGCGTAGGCCCACAGCTGTAGCTCCAATTCGACCCCTAGCCTGAGAACCTCCATATGCTGCTAGCGCAGCTCTAAAAAGCAAAAAAAAAAAAAAAGATGTTTCATTTCACATGAAACATTTTAGTTTGTGTCTCCCATTGATAAGACTATTCCATTCCACAGTGTTGTTATTACCTAATAAAATGAACAACAGTTCCTCAATGTCATGTGAACCCAATCCCTGTTCAAATTTCCTTTTTTTTTTTTTTTTTTGTCTTTTTAGGGCTGCACCTGCGGCATGTGGAATTTCCCAGGCTGGGGGTCCAATTGGAGCTGTAGCTGCCAACCTACACCACAGCAACGCAGGATCCAAGCTGTGTCTGTGACCCATACCACAATTCATGGCAACGCCAGATCCTTTAACCCACTGAGTGAGGCCAGGGATCAAACCCACGTCCTCATGGATTCTGGTCAGGTTTGTTACCCCTGAGCCGTGACAGGAGCTCCTAGAGTTGGGTTTTTCAAAACCCACATTTGGTCATATGATCATATTGCATATGATCCTGTCTTTTTGGTCTCTTTTACTCTAAAGCAGTGTGTGCTTACCATTGATTGGAGGAGGAACCAGGTCATTTGTTCAGTATAATGGTTTGTGCTCTGTATTTGTCTGATTGCTTTCTTGTGGAATCTACCACCACATTTCCTATAAACTGGTACTTATATCCAGGGCCTTGATTAGATTCAAGATCAGTATTTTTAGGCACGAGTACTTCATAGTGTGATGCTATGACTATGAGGCATCTCGTATCTGGTCATTTCACTTTTAATGATGAAGAGATTGATCAGTGGGTTTAAGTAGTGTCAACCCATGAAGTTCCCATTAACCTTTCACCTTATGGTTTTAGCATCTATTGATGATTGTTACCGAGACCCACTATATCATTTGGAATATTAGTGATTTTTAAAAATTCTTTTATTCTTTCTGCATTTACTAGCTTGGGATCTCCAAACTCCAGAACATTGCAGCTCAAAGGCAATAATAGAATTGCCATGCACTCAGCAGCTAGGTGAAGGTCCTGGTTTCCTGCTCTTGCTCCATATTTTAAAATATGAATTAGGAGTTCTCATCGTGGCTCAGTGGTTAACAAACCTGACTAGTATCCATGAGGACACCGGTTCGATCCCTGGCCTTGCTCAGTGGGTTAAGGATCTGGCATTGCCATAAGCTGTGGTGTAGGTCGCAGGCACGGCTCAGATCCCGCATTGCTGTGGCTGTGGTATAGGCTCGTGGCTACAGCTCCGATTTGACCCCTAGCCTGGGAACCTCCATATGCCATGCATGTGGCCCTGAAAGACAACAAGTCAAAATAAATAAACAAATAAATTAACATAAAATTAAAACATAATTAAATTAAAAATAATAAAATATTAAAAAATCAATTAACTCTCCTGATTACCTGGTGGCCAGGCCTGAATTTCAGGCTCGTTCCAACTAAAGTGATTCTATGTGCTCAGATAATGTCAAAGTCAGCAAATATCATAGGAGGTTGGTCCACCTTGTGCTCCAGGGAAAAGGGGCTCAAGGAGTTGCAGGGGGCCTTTTCCTAGGGTTCAGGGAGCTCAAGGCCTCCCCAAACCTGAGGTCTGACCACCAGGGACTGGTTTTGCTGCTTTGGGGGAGGGTTCTCATTAGCATCTCCTACCCCAGTCAGGCTCAGGCTGGGGCCCTGGCTCTCTTGCTGTTCAAAGAAGCAGCTGCCATTTATCCACTGGCCCCAGGGACCAAACAGCTGAGTCTCTGATGCTTCAACTTTTTGGCCTGCCCTGTGTGTCCTCAGGTGAACTCCAGGCCCCTTTCCTCCCCTGGTTGGATGCTGGGCTCCTCACCTTCTTTGAGAAATAGGAGCAGAGTTGATCTCCTGCCTCCTGTCCCTCCATTAGACCTTGTCCCAGGGTGAATGGTCCCCCAGGCAGCCCCTAATTCTAGGTTTAATATTCAGCTCTGAGGGACTAGGATGTGAGGGGAACCTGGGATCCATCAGGTTGTATAGACAGATCCTTACTCAGCAAACAGAATATATCAAACAGAACATTCTTTTCTTTTAAAAGATGAGCCTGCATGGAAAAATGGCACCAACATTTATTTCTGGGTGGAAGGGGAGATGTGTTTTAAATTCTACATAAAAATATATCTTAGGGAGTTTCCACTGTGGCACAGTGGGTTAAGAATCCGACTATAGTGGTTCACGTCACTGCAGAGGTGCTGGTTCAATCCCCTGCCTGTTGCAGTAAGTTAAAGGCTATGACATTGCCACAGCTGCTGTGTAGGTCATACCTGCAGCTTGGATTCAGGAACTTCTATACTCTGTGGGTGTGACCACTAAAAAAAAAAAAAAGAGAAAAGTGCCTTAGTAGGATTCTGTGGTATACACTCTTCGGTTTAAAAAGCCAGACTTTGAATCACCTTAAGACACTAATTTAAATACACACACACACACACACACACACTCTTCAAAATAGTCATCTGCCCTTCACCAATAACCTTTTGGCTTTGCATGGCTTTTAGCTGTTTCTAAAAAATCACATCCACTCTGAAAGCGAGTGGTTGCCCTCATGGAGCAAGGCCAAAGAATATGCTGCAGGCTGAGTGCAGCCCACAATGTTAGGAAAGCATGTTTGCTTCTGCACTGCCCATACTTGGACACTAGATGGCAGGCTTACCTTCTAGATGGAAGCATCCGGCACTAGCCGCCTTGCCTCAGCTTTTAGCAGCCGCACACTCAGGGGCAGATCCCAGGGGCAGATCCCAGAGGCAGGCAGTGAGCTCCCCAGAGAGGCTGTGAACAAGCCTTGCCATTTGAGGTGAGAGCAAGAGGTGTCTGATTTGGGAGCACCTGCCTGCAGGTGCAATGGGATCAGAGTAGGGCTCCACCAGATCCCAGATCTCATGGTTGTTGGCCATGTGACACCCCTGCAGTGCCAACCATGGCTTCCTCCCACCTGTGGGTCTTAGAAATGTCTCCAGCCTCCCTTGGTCTGGCTCAAGGTGCATCGTCTTTCAGAACTCCCAGACCTAAGAAGTTATGCTTTAGGCAAGCGTCTATCAAACAAAAGCTCCTGCTCTGAGTGTGGGGAGGAAATGCGCAAGCCTATGCTAACCCTGGGCTGAGGTCTGTGGTTTCAAGAACATTGAAGACTCATGGCATTTTTTTTTTTTTAATTTGATAGGTAAGTCTAGTTATAATCTGTCACCATACAAAGTTATTACGGTATTACTGACTGCATTCCCTATGTCGTACATTACAACCCCATGACTTATTTGTTTTTACTGAAGTGTAGTTGATGTACAATGTTGTATTCGTTTCCGGTATATAGCAATGTAGTTTGGTTTTTGTTTTTGTTTTTGTTTTGGGTGTACTCACAGCATATGAAAGTTCCTAAGCCAGGGATTGAATGCGTGCCACGGCAGTAACCAGAGCCACAGCTGTGACGAAGCCAGATCCTTAACCCACTGAGTCACCAGGGAACTCCTTATGCACACACACACACACACACACATTTTTTTTTTCAATTTTTCCCATTATAGTTTATTACAGGAAACTGAACATAGTTCCCTGTGCTGTACAGTAAATCCTTATTGTCTGTTTTATATATGGCAGTGTGCATCAGTTAATCCCTTACTCCCAGTTTATTCCCCACCTTCCCTTGCCTTTCAGTCACCGTAAGTTTGCCTTCTATGTCTGAATCTGTTTCTGTTTTGTAAATAAGTTCATTTGTACTCTTTTTTAGATTCCACGTATAAGTGATATATGACTTTTTTTTTTTACTTACTCCACTTCGTATGATAATCTCTAAGTCCATCCATGTTACTGCAAATGGCACTATTTCATTTTCTAGGCTGAATAATATTCCATGGTATTTATATAAATGTACCACATCCTCTTAATCCATTCATCTGTTGATGGATGCTTGGGTTACTTCCATGTCTTGGCTCTTGTAAATAGTACTGCTAGGAACACTGAGGTGCATGTATCTTTTCTTTTCTTTTTTTTTTTTTTTTTTTTTTGTCTTTTGTCTTTTTTTTGTTGTTGTTGTTGTTGCTATTTCTTGGGCCGCTCCCGCGGCATATGGAGGTTCCCAGGCTAGGGGTCGAATCGGAGCTGTAGCCACCGGCCTACGCCAGAGCCACAGCAACGCGGGATCCGAGCCGCGTCTGCAACCTACACCACAGCTCACGGCAACGCCGGATCGTTAACCCACTGAGCAAGGGCAGGGACCTAACCCGCAACCTCATGGTTCCTAGTCGGATTCGTTAACCACTGCGCCACGACGGGAACTCCGCATGTATCTTTTCAAATGACAGCATTCATCTTTTACAGATAAATGCCCAGGAGTGGGATTGCTGGATCCCATGGTAGCTCCATTTTTTAGTTTTTTAAGGAACCTCCATACTGTTCTCTGTTGTAGCTGCCCCAGTTTACATTCCGACTTACAGTATAGGGGTGTTCTCTCTTTATTATTTGCATGCAGTGGCTTGGCATAGGATTTCAGTTCCCAGAGCAGCAGTTGAACCCAGACCACAGCGGTGAAAGCACTGAATCCTCACCACTAGACCACCAGGGAACTCCCATTTGTAGACTTTTTGATGATGGCCATTCTGACTGGTGTGAGGCGATACCTCATTATAGTTTTGATTTGCATTTCTCTGATAATTAATGATGTTGATTATCTTTTCATGTGCCTTTTGGACATCTGTATGTCATCTCTGGAGAAATGTCTATTTTGGTCTTCTGCCCATTTTTTTTGATTGAGCTGTTTAGTTTTTTTTTTGTTGTTAATGAGTTATTTGTATATTTTGGAAATCAGTCCCTTGTTAATTGTATCATTTGCAAATGTTTTCTCCCAGTCCATAGATTGTCCTTTTGTTTTGTTTATGGTTTCCTTTGCTGTGTTAAAGCTTCTAAGTTTGATTAGGTCCCATTTGTTTATGTATTTTTTTTGTCATGGGAAATTTTTACCTCTTAATCTTCCTCACTTGCCTCATAGCATTCTTTTTTTTTTTTTTTACTGATTTTATTTTTTAAATGATTTTCATTTTTTCCATTATAGTTGGTTTACAATGTTCTGTCAATTTTCTACTGTAGAGCAAATGACCCAGTCACACATGCATATACACAAAGATGAATGGATTAAGAAGTTGTGGTATATATACACCATGGAATACTACTCAGCCATAAAAAAAGAACAAAATAATGCCATTTGCAGCAACATGGATGAAATTAGAGATTCCCATACTAAGTGAAGTAAGTCAGAAAAAGAAAGACAAATACCATATGATATCACTAATATCTGGAATCTAATATATGGCACAAATAAACCTTTCCACAGAAAAGAAACTCATGGACTTGTAGAGCAGACTCAGAGCATTCTTAACACACCTTCTTTTTCTGCTTCTGCCCTCCTCCCATCTAACTAAAGCCTAAACCCAGAATTTAGGCATCATTATAAGTCCTCCTTTAGGGCAAGAACCTTTGCTGATTTATTTCTGATTTCCCTGTTCTGGAACATGGTAAGGGCTCAGTGAATGTTTGCTAAATAAATAGTTAATCAAATGAATTAATGTTGAAACTGGAAAATCATTTAGTTTAATCTCCTAATTCTAGAAAGGGTCCCAAATGAATGGAAATATATCATATTCTCTAGATTGTCTGCCTTCATTTTCTTTCTCCTTCTTCCTCACCCTCAGCTGAGATTCCACCCCAGGACCTAAACTTAGGATAGGCCTGAAGCTTTCTTACATCTGGCTGAAATCTCCCATGCTGCAGTTTGAGACAGTTCTTTTTGCAGGGACCTTGGTGCAAGTTGATGATGGGATTGGGGAACAATATGGTTGTGGGCTGAATTGTGCCCCCCGCCCCCCAATTAGTATGTTGAAGGCCTAGCCCCCAGAACCTCAGTATGGGGCTGTATTGGGAGACAAGGCCTTTAAAGAGGCGATTACAGTAAAATGAGACTGTCCAGGTGGGGCCCTAGCCACTCTGACCAGTGTCCTTAGAAGAGGAGATTGGGACACACAGAGAGACACCAGGGTGTGTGCACAGATTGAAACCCAGGGGAAGAGGCAGCAGAGGGCACCGGGCTGTCTGCAAACCAAGGAGAGAGGCCTCAAAGCAAACCCATCGTGCCGACACCTTGACTGGGACCTCATGCCTCCAGAGCTGTGAGCAAATAAGTGCCTGTTGTGTAAGCCACCCAGTCTGGGGTATTTCGTTAGGCAGCCCAAGCTGACTAATATAAAACAATATAATATAATAAGAGGTTATAATGTAACAAACATGATCTAATACATCATACTTTGCCCCTTTTGTCACCTTGTCCAGTGTCTAAAAGACTGTCATCCAACTGATGTCAGATCACATTAGTCAGTGGAGGTTTCTAACCCCGCCTCTGGCCCCTGGCTCTGACCTGGCAGATGGGAGAGCTGAAAGACATCCTGAGGCAGGAGAGTTCACAGCTTTCCAGGTCCTTTTTTAGAAGAAGTGGGCTCAACTGTGATGCAAGATAGGCTGATACAGTCCTCAAGGGAGGAGGTTCCCACGCATCAGAAAAGCCGAGCTCCCCAAAGAGGTCAGCACAGCCTCAGCGGCCCAGATGTCCACACATCAGGATAAATCAGGTGTGTCAGAGAGAAAGAGCAGCAAGAGAGCCTGCTTGCTGGAGATTAGATTAGACCAGAGACGATTTCATAACGGTTCCACAGCTTGAGGGCTGTGGACACGGAAGAGCAGGAGGGAGGTTGCAGGGCTGGCTGAGGAAGCGTCAGAGAGACACGGAGGCTCTGAAGCAAGAATCAGCTCAGTGAACACAGAACAGCTCAGGGTCAGAGACTGTGAAAGACAAGGCAGTGCCGTCTCCTTCCGGAGTCACCTTTAAGGGGAGGGGGAGGGTCTGGGCTGGTGAGAAATGACCCAACGAGGTTTATAAAGTGGAGATTCCAGGTCACCCTGGGGTGGAAGGACCAGGGTGTCTGGAGGAAGCTAAAATAGACTCAGCTCTCCTGGGCACGTGGCCGTCTCTAGGGCACAGTCAGGACCCCTTCCTTACACTGCTAGAGACCCTCTCTCTCCTCTCAGAAATGACCTTGTGAGTAGATACCACTGAGGAGAAGAGAGAGATGCCCCAACAGGAGCCACATCAGAAGGGAGACTACCATCCATCAAGAGTCTCTCCTGCTTTTGCACAGACATGCAAGAGGGAAGGAGGGAAAAGGCTTTTTCCTTTGCCCCTAATTTCCAACTTAGCCTGGCTCAGATGTGGACCTAAGACGGGACTTGATTTTGGTCCTGCTTCTGTGAGCACCCTTCGTCTCATGGTCCTGGACGCCATGGATTAGCCTTCCTCTGCCCACCCCACTGTCTCACCACATTCCTCACTCCAGGTGGAGATGGAGGAGAACCTGGTCCTGCAGCTCCAACCACGACCATGTGTCTGTTGGCCATAGAGCTGGGAGACTGCACTTCAGCCTTGGGTAACACTGAGCTCCTAAGAAAAGAACAATCATGAAAAGCTTAGCTTGGAGTTCCCGTCGCGGCTCAGTGATTAACGACTCCGCCTAGGAACCATGGGGTTGCGGGTTTGATCCCTGGCCTCGCTCAGTGGGTTAAGGATCCAGGGTTGCTGTGAGCTGTGGTCTAGGTCGCAGATGTGGCTTGGATCCCGCCTTGCTGTGGCTGTGGTGTAGGCCGGTGGCAACAGCTCCGATTAGACCCCTAGCCTGGGAACCTCCATATGCCACAGGAGTGGCCCTAGAAAAGGCAAAAAGACAAAAGAAAGAAAGAAAGAAAAAAAGAAAGAAAGAAAGAAAGAGAGAGAGAGAGAGAGAGAGAGGGAGGGAGGGAGGGAGGGAGGGAGGAAGGAAAGAAAGAAAGAAAGAAAAGAAAAGCTTAGCCATCATCAAATTAACACCCCCATTTTCCTGATGAGGTTGTTGAGACCCAAAGGGGGAAAGGATCTGCAAAGGGCATGTAAGACTGATCAAAGCTTCTAATAGATATTACCACATATCAAACCCACGGGGGTCCTTGAAAAATATATTTCATAGAGTAATAGCTCAATTCCAGTCTTTTTTTTTTTCCTGCCATTGTACCATCTTAGTCTATTTTTTAAAAGCCAGTCCTTGAAGCACTGTATTATCCCCCTAACCACTTTATGTCGAATAAAATTCTAACATGAAGATAGATGTGCATGACAATAGATGGAGTTTGTTCCCATGAAACCACATCTGGGCGAGTGGTCAGTTGTGAGCCCTGGGTTCTGTAAGACACATCAACATGCGAGATGAGGGACAGGCTCACTGTGGTGGGGAAGCGTTGGAAACCAGGCCATACAGAGGGGGAATTAGGGAAATGCAACTTGCAGAAGAAAATGCTAAAGAGAACCACGACAATGAGCTTGAGTAGGTGAGGGCTGAAGGTAGGGCGGCAAGGGTCATCACGTTTGTTTTGTTTTATTTTTAGGGCCACACCCTCAGCATATGGAAGTTCCTAGGCTAGGGGTCTAATCGGAGCTGCAGCTGCTGGTCTACACCACGGCCACAGCAATATCAGATCTGAGCCGCGTCTGTGACCTACACCACAGCTCACGGCAATGCCAGATCCTTGCCCCCTGAGTGAGGCCAGGGATTGAACCTACATCCTCATGGATGCTAGTCGGGTTCGTTACTGCTGCACCACAGCAAGAACTAGCATATGTACTATTTCTTAGGGCAAAATTAGAACCTAAACCTGCTAGAAGTCATAATTAGGTGAAAAGAAGGAAGAGCTTTCCAGATTAGAATGGGATTTTTCTTTTCCCTTAATCCTCTTGGAAAAGGGTTAACTTGGGCTCCTTTAACATGGTAGGCTGGGTGGCTTAAACCACAACATCTATTTCTCACAGTCCTGGAGCCTGAAGCCTAAGCTTGGGGCTCCTACATGGGCAGGTTCTTGGAAAGGGCCTGCTTCCTGGTTTATAGACGGCTATCTTCTCCCTGAATCCTCACACAGCAGGGAGAGGAAGATGGATCTGGTGTCTCTTCCTCTTTTTAGAAGGACATTAATCCCATCATGTGCTCACCCTCATGACCTCATCTAACCCCAGTTACCTCCCAAAGGCCCCCATTGTCCCCGTTTCCAAATACCATCATATTGGGGATTGGGTTTTCAACACAGCAATTTGGGAAACACACACACACACACACACACACACACACACACGTCCAGTCCATAACAAGCGTCCTTGGTGAGATATAATGAACATGCAAAAGGCTATTACCTTGTAGATGTTTTCCTCAGAGAGACCCCAGACCTCTTCAGGGACCTCAAGGAGCGGAGTGCTCTCCCTGCTGGAGCCAGCGTTCCGCAGAGAAGGCAGAATTATAGGAAACGCCCAAAGAGACCATGGGCTCGGGAGGGGAGGGGAGGAGAGAGAGGGGGCTGCTGAATGCCTGGGTGTTGTGGTCCCCCTTACGCCGGGGGAGCTGGCCGTTCAGCTTTGGCTGGGGGTACACAGGACATGGGTTCTCTGGCTATCATGAGGTTCTGGTTTTTCCTGTGTGGGGACCTGGGAGCCATTTTTCAGAGCACGTAGGAGTAGAGCAGCCCAGTCTTGGGTTGTGGTTTCCTTTTGCATGATGATTGCAAATCCACAGTCGATATGACACTCAGGATATTTTTGCACAGCATGATGGGGACAGTGGCATAATGAGTGCCCTCAGTGCTCTCCGCTGGAATGGAGCAGAGCAGTAAAGGCAGGGCCACTCTTGGAGAGAAACTCCAAGGATTTGCACGCTGTCCTTCTCTTCTTCCACCACGTAAGCTCTCTGAAGCAGAACTGTAGCAGAGCTGCACACCTCTTGAAGGCATCATTCACTACCTGTGCAAATCTATGTGGCAGCTTTCTGTGAAGTCGGAGACCCAGGAGCCACCCCCAAATTGCCATCTCAAAAAGACCTGTCTCCTTGAGAGGGGCAACTGACCTTTTCACAGACAGTGGTATAGGATTGACAAGATTCCAACCACAAGGCCAATGAAAGATGCATGGCCCTCCCAGTCATCTCTTTCCAGGAGAGGACCTTCAAGAAAATCACAAAGTCAGTGGTTCTCAAGTTTTCACACTAAGTTGGATATCTTTCTTTTCGTTTTCTTTGACATTGCACAGAAGCAACTTAACCAGTAAGAACACGCCGATGGAAAAGGTTGCATATTTACATCCCAAAGTATAAGTTATAGGCTTAATTTTAGCCTAATGTGATTTGAAATGGGAAACCATAGTTGCAAATAGCCCTGAATGTGATTAAACTCCAATAGGGGTTGAGAATAATGGAGACATGACAGACCCCCTCACAATAGCTCACTCCACACAATAGACGAATGAAATTATGTACCTGACACACAGTGTATTTTCTGAAAACTGAAAATGCACTTAACATCCCTGTAGTTGATATGCCAGAGATTTCTTTTTGCCTATGGAGAAGAACATTACACTTTAAAATTATTTGTTATATCTTTTTAAGCTGCTAGGAAAATCCCTGTGATTGCCAGTACTACTTGCTAGAGAACATATGACTCTCCTGAAAAAAAATCCTGCTTCCTTCTTGGTTTGAGAAGAAAAATGTGGAAGGTAGATTGATAAATTGGCCACAATATTGGGGAGGAGAAAATCTGATGCGGCCAGAGTCACAGGACCGGGCTTAAAATAAACCTACGTTATCCCGGTTTCCAGAGAGAGTTGGGATGGGAGTTCCTTCAATCACTGAGAGCTGAACAGTGGACTTTATTCTGGTAAGCCCTGAAACGTTCTCTGTGTCTGGGTGAGAGGAATAGAAGGCGCTAGAGGATGAAGGCAGATGTATTTTGAAGACAGTATTCTTTTTCCCCATGAAAAAAATCCTTTTTTTTTTTTGGTCTTTTTCAGGGCCACACCCGCGGCACATGGAGGTTCCCAGGTTAGGGGTGGAATCGGAGCTACAACTGCCAGCCTACACCACAGCCACAGCAAGGTCAGATCTGAGCTTCGTCTTCGACCTATGCCACAGCTCACGACAACACTGGATCCTTAACCCACTGAGCGAGGCCCAGGGATCGAACCCACAACCTCATGGTTCCTGGTCGGATTCATTTCTGCAGTGCCATGATGGGAACTCCGAAAAAAATCTTTTTTTGATCCCACTAGTCTACCTCATTGATCTGCTCCCCTTTATTGCAAAACTTCTCAGAAGTTCACTAGTTCCTCTTGAAACCCCTCCAGTTCAGTCTTTTGCCTCCACCGCTTCCTAAACTACCCTTGCCAAGGTCACCAAAGGCCCACACATAGTTCAGCGCAATGGTCGGCTCTTAGCCCACCTCTCACTAGGGCTATAGGCTGTGTCTGACGTCACGGAGCCTTCTTTCTTTTAATACTTTCTTCCACGATACCGCCCTCTCCTGGATTTTTTCTCAATCTTGTTCTCTCTACTCGGAGATCTAATAGACACCTTGTCGCAAGACATGTTTCTACAATATTTTCTTGGCCTCTTTGCTGAAAACTCCATCTTGTCCTGCTTTGCTTTACCCCATCTTCCTGCTTGAAAAACAGTCGCAGTGCTGGTAAATGACTCGAGTTTAAGAACAAAGACCTAAAGGCATAAGTTATTCATTGGGTCCCCTGAATGGGGACATAATGCGTTGGTCTAGGCACACCGGACCTGTGCAGATAGGCACGTCGTTTGCACAAGCATGATATGTCCTCTGAAGAATAAGAGAAAGAGGAACCTCATGGCCCCAAGTGGTTTATGAGCGGTCGTTAGCAGAATACGCATTAGCAAAAAGAACCAAGGTGCAAACCTAGGCACCCAGGGTTGCCACAGATAGGCATGCCCTTTGCGGAAGCACAGTGAGGATTTTCTGAAATGCTATGTATGCATAGACAGCTAACGCCAAGCTTCCTCAAATGCTAAGGATTGTTAAATGCCTAAAGGTCAGAGTAAAAGCTTAACCATCTACCAGCTATGTGACTTTTAAAATAACAAAAGAACTTATAAAATAATAATAATTTTAAAAAACCCTATATCCTCTACCTATAGCCCCCTCCTCACTTGACATAATCCTAAAGAGCACAATAAAAGCAGTGTGGTTTCTTGAGGCGGTGCTCTTGCTCCCTGAGACCTTGAGTCTCCTGGTTCCCACCTTTACTTAAGATACATGTCTCTGTATCTTGTTTTCTGTTAACTTTTTTCCTTAAGTTTCACAGCACCCGTTCTTCAGCCCCATCCTGCTGAGCTGGTCTCGGCAACACCTTATGTTCATCCAAAACTAGGCTCTACCATCAAAATGTGTTCTTTCCACATGCGTATCCGTTAATGCTTAGGCCAAAAATCTTATAATCATTTTTCACTGCTTAATATACCGAACAACCAGGCCTTGGGACATTCCTTTCAAATCTACCTTCAAAATATAACCTTTGCTCACCACCTCCACTGTATCCCTCTGGTTTCCTGTCATCCACCTCCCTCCCCAGGTGACTGCACCAACCTGCAAACCGCATTCTGCTCCTGCTGCCCTTCCCGACCTCGTAGACTCTTCTCAACACCCCAGGCCCAGGGAGCTGCTGAACATGTCACAGGTACCCAGGATCCAGACTTGTGTTCTTTCTCTCTTCTCCTCCTGTCCTCCTCTTTCCAAGAAGGGCGTGGTCACTTCTAGGCAAGGGGACAAGGAAAGGGTTGGAGGAACTGGGATCTGAGTCAAGCCTGAATAAGAGGTAGGATTTGAATGGGGAAGTGGGGGCAGTGGTCTGTGGGGAAGGCCCACCGCCACCCTCCTGAGGCCTGAAGGGCCCAGTGGGGTAGACACCCAACGTTCATGTGGGGGAGTGCCTAGAAAGATGAATTTGGGTCAGCTGGCCGAGGGCCTTGAATGCCACGCTCAGGAGTTCGGTCTTTAGCCCGCATTTTCCAGGAGCCTTGGGCAGACGGGGAGTGGGAACAACCATGAATTCACTTAGCATAGTTATCTCAGCTGCCTGCCAAGTAGTCTATTTAGTCCAATTCACAGGCAGAGCTTTGTTGAGCATTGAGAAGTCTCTTGCTCCGTGTGAATCCAATCACCACGGCAGGCACACCTCAAAGAGGGAACACACGGCTGCCTCTGGAAAAGCCTGCCCCACACTCCGGCAACTCAGTGCATGAATATGCTTTTCCAACGTCTGACGCCGCTGCTTAGCACAGATATTATGGGACAAATCCTTGATTTGACCTTTTGTATCTCCATCCATCCCACTGTGCTAAAAGCAATTATGTGCATCTTGTGTGTGGCGGTGGGAACGGGGCGTCACTTAGAGAGGGTCCTTTTCACACTCCAACTGTCCGCTCGCTCATTCCTCCCCCCTCTCCCGGTGGCCGCACAGCAGGCCTCCTCCCGCTGCTTGGCAGCATCTAAATGGCATTAGGGGGGAGGTGAACAGGGATGTAAACAGGTGGAAACCGTTCTGTCGTGGTGATTAGCATTCGCCTTGGCCAGGCACAGCTCCGGATGAAAAAAAACAGGGCTGCAAGAGGACAGGGAGGAGAAAGCTGGCAGAGGAGCAGGGGGCAGAGGAGGGCTGAACCTGGTGTCAAAGGGCAACCAACTTTCTGTACAAACTTCCTACGGTGTTTGTGGTGCAAAGCCAGTGTCAGGGTGGGTGGCAGTGGTCTCGATCTAGAGATGCGTGATCTGTCAGCCGTCGTCTTTGCCTGTAGTTGATATGTGTGTGTGCACTCATGTCTGTGTGATTAAGTGTGTGTGTGTGTGCAATGTCTGCATGTGTGAGAACACAGAGTTGTGTCTCTGGGCGTTTGCACATTGTTGTGTACGTTGCAAAGCCTGTGTCAATGCCTTTGTATTATCTGTGTGCTTGTACTTGGAGGTCTGGATGCCCAAGAAAGTGCATGCTGGTTTCTGGCTACCTGTGCCTGAGGATGTGTACACGGACTGCAAGCATGGCATCTTTGGATATAATATAAATACGTCTGTGTAGGGGGTACTTGTGGGCATGTATGAGAAAAGAGCTCCCCATCCTGTTTTTTGATGGAGCAGCTTGGCGTGACCATGGACGTCACTCCAGTCCTGGCCAGAAAAAGGAGCCTCATTTTGCTAAACAACCTAAGTGTCTGGCCCTTTGGGGACTGACACCCTCGATTCCGTTTCCTGCTTTCCCTGACCTCCAGCCCTAGATGCAGTTGAGAGACAGGCTCAGCGCTAGGGAAGATGCCCAGGAAGACAAGAGAGGTAGAGAGCTGAGATGCTGGAGACAAGGCCCTGGAGGAATGGGGAGGAGAAGATCAAGGATCTTTTCAGGGCTTTCATATGTCAATAATTTACCATGGAAAAGCGAGCTGGCCTCTTGGGCAGGAGGTAAATGCAGACAATGAAATAACGGTGAGTAGTGATCTGCTTCCAGCTCAGGCTCACCTTTAATTGAGTTGAGATGTAACTGGGAAGCAGAAGAAACAAAACTGGCAGGTGGATGTAGCTCATCAGAGCTGACCTGGACCGTTGCTGCCGCATGGAAGAGCTCTCTGCTCCTGCTTCCAGGTACAATCACCTGATGGTGCTGCCATTGACTCTGAAAACTAGGGCAGAAAGGGGCAAATTAGCTATGCCGGCAATCAGAACTACATATGGTTATATATATTTAAAAAACCCTCCTAAACACAGTCGAACTTCCAATCAGCAACGTGTGACCAGGCATGATCTTATCACCCATTCCAGGTCACCTTTGGGCCTCTCAGATTTTTCTCAAGGTAGGGAGGGGTTGATGGAACCCAGGGTCAGGCTGCCTGCTTTTAAAATCATCCAGGAGTTGCACTCAGACAGACCTTCTATGATTACTCCTTGATTGCTCATTGTATGCAAGTTAAGAATAGAGATAGAGAACGAAATAAAAATTAGCCATGAGGCTACGTCCTGGAAATAACCAACATTTAACATCTGATGTATATCTTCCCAGGCTTCTTTTCCCCCCTCTGTGTGTCGCTATATCAATATATATCTGTAACTGTTTTATAACCTTTTTTTTTTTTTTTTTGCTTTTTTTAGGGCCATACTTACAGCATATGGAGGTTCCCAGGCTAGGGGAACGCCATATCTGAGCCACATCTGTGACCTACACCACAGCTCACGGCAACACTGGATCCTCACCCACTGAGTGATGCCAGAGATCGAACCTGCAACCTTGTGGTTCCTAATCAGATTCATTTCCACTGCACCATGACAGGAACTCCTATAACCTATTTTTTCATGTGTTAATATGTCCTTAATATCTTTTTATGTCAACAAAAATCTACATCATCATTTTGAATGGCTGCTAAACATTTCATTGCATGGGCATACCGTAATTTATTTAACCAATCTTTCTTAGTTTGATATTTAGGTTTTTCTTTTTCTTTCCTCTTTTCCTTTTCAGTCTTGATTTTACAATTTGAGATCATGATACTCAGTGAATTTTTAAAAAAAAAAAGATCTTTCGTGGTCCCTTTGGTGGTGCTGGTGGCCAAGGCAACCTTAAAAGCAGAGAGCTGGTGGCAAAGATGACCTTAAAAGCAGAGAGGTGAACTCTGGTTTCATCACTCTCCCCACACCTTGAGAATAATCTGAGGAGGCCCAAAAATCATGCAGTTCCCACTCTGGCCACTGGAGACTGGAGTTGCAGGAAACTGCCAGTCGTCATGAAATCTACAATGTTTGGAGGGCTTTTGAGGGTGATGTGTATGTATTATCTGACTGCAAGCACTGCCATCTTTCTCTGGGAAGCAGCCTCTCAGTCCAAGTCCCAGGCACAATGGCAGCATCATCCAGGATCCTACAGGGAACAACCACCCTCTTCCCTCAGCCCTTCCACACAGCCGAGTGGGCCAGGACAGAGAGCAGAGACTTCCAGCAGACCTGCTCGATCTCAGCAAAAGGTTTGTTCCTATTCTGTCTCCCTCACTCTGGTTTTTCTTTCTACCTGGATCTCAGTTTTAAAATGTACAATCCAGGTGTTCCTGTTATGACTCAGCAGAAACAAATCTGACTAGTATCCATGAGGATGCAGGTTTGATCCCTGGCCTCGCTTGGTGGGAGGATCTGGCGTTACTGTGAGCTGTGGTGTAGGTCGCAGACATGGCTTGGATCCTACGTTTCTGTGGCATAGGCTGGCGGCTACAGTTTCGATTGGACCCCTAGCCTGAGAACCTCCATGTGCCTCGGGTGCAGCCCTAAAAAAAGACCAAAAAGAAAAAATAAATAAAATGTACGATCCAGTGGCATCTAGT
The DNA here is from genome assembly GCF_054392235.1 of Sus scrofa. Lineage (NCBI taxonomy): Eukaryota > Metazoa > Chordata > Mammalia > Artiodactyla > Suidae > Sus > Sus scrofa. The sequence continues at coordinate 108,614,605 of NC_139385.1, read as the reverse complement.
ACATTCACAGTGTTGTGCTGCCCCCACCTCTGTCCAGTTCCAAATCATTTCATCCTTTCCCTTTCTTTAATGCTAATGAGAAATCAACCAACATGAGGAGCAGCCTGGCATAAACCCTATGCTACTGAGGTTAAGAGCAAGGGTTCAGGGGTCAGATAGAACTGGTTTCAATTCAAACTCAGCAGGCTATTATCTATGTGGATTTGGGTACATTACTCACCCTCTCCAAGGCTTACTTTCTTGTTGGTCGTGGGGATTGGCGTAGTAGATGTCATAGATTTGTCCAGATGAATGGCTGAGATAAGACAGATAAAGGACACAGTGCTTGGTAGCTCTAGTATGATTGGGTGTTAATTACTAGGTAATGAGGTGTGAAAGATCTCTCTCTGGAAGGAGGGGAGTGTGAAATCAGCACATTGCAACTTCTGCAGTTGTTCTTCCGGCTGGAGAGTCCAAGCATAGAGGCTTCTTTCCATTCCTGTTATCCAGTGGCCAGAGCCTGCCTTAAGCAAAGCACACAATTTACCTGGAACTGCCAAGTTCCCCAAGAGTTGCCAAAACTAGACATTACCACGACCATGACCATTATAGCAGCATAGGTCCCAGATGGACACTGAGTGCTACCACAGGTGTTGCAAAGGACAGGAAGAAAATGGTCTAATCCATCAGCTAGAAAGGGCTGAAGGTGAACACAGATGCCTGGGTGTAGGGGGCAGAGGTGCATGAAAGGAATGGAGAGAGAGGAGGTGACATCAAGATTCATTAAGTTCTATTGACCTGGGGATGGTGAGAAGTCAATATTGGTTTCTAGCGGAAAGTTTTATTACAGATCAAAATTCAAAGAACAAAAAGGTGTGGGGTTTCCATCACAAGACAGCTCATTGCAGTGTAGGTTTAGCTATCATTTTGTTTTGTCTCCCAAGGCAAATAAATTGGAAAGCAGAAACATATTCTCCCCACCCACCCATCCTGCCCTGGAGTTGCATCCAGGTTAGAGGGGGTCTTCACACAGGAAATGGAACACAGAGCAACCAGGACTCCAGCCCCAGCCTCTGCCTCCCCTGCTCTGCACTGCTCTGAAGGCGACACATCCTGGATGCCTTTATTTCCCTGGCTGCCATTTCTACCTCCTACCTGAAATGGATCTCTTTTGTTAACATATTTGTTTATGCTTGTTTGTTTTTTTACCCTAAATTGTCAAGTGCCTTTTAACGTGCTAGTGTTGTGTCAAGTTTTAATACTCGCTGGGAACGGCAGACACATACAGGTAACTTCCTGTTAAGGGATAATTATTTTTGTGGTGGAATGAGCTGAGTGCCATCGTTACTTAGAGGAGAGTATTGTAATGAACATTCCGGAGTTCCCGTTGTGGCTCAGTGCTTAAATAATCCGACTAGGAACCATGAGGTTGCGGGTTCGATCCCTGGCCTTGCTCAGTGGGTTAAGGATCCAGCGTTGCCGTGAGCTGTGGTATAGGTTGCAGACGTGGCTTGGATCCTGCGTTGCTGTGGCTGTGGTGTAGGCCGACGGCTACAGCTCCAATTGGACCCCTAGCCTGGGAACCTCCATATGCCGAGGGAGTGGCCCTAGAAATGGCAAAAAAAAAAAAAAGGAACATTCCAAAGCTCAGTGCCACACCTACCGCTTCTCTCCATCCTGAGGCTCTCAGTGAAGGGCAGAGCGAGGTTGATATGGAGAGAACACCCCCTCCAGGGGGACCGGGGGTACTGGTACCTTCAGGCTCGGTGACAAAGCCTGGGCTGAATGTTTCCATCAATCGTTCTATCTGCCATTCTTGTCTTCTGTGTACACATCTGCATAGTTGATGCTTTCCTGTTGAAAACATGGTTAAAGAATTTATGTGGGGAATTCCTGCCAGGATGCAGTGGGTTAAGAATCCGACTGCAGTGATTTAGGTTGCTGTGGAGGTGTGGGTTAAAGGATCTGGCATCACTGCAGCTGCAGCTTGGATTCAGTCCCTGGCCCAGGAACTTCTATATGCTGTGGATGCATCCATTAAAAAAAATAATAAAATTCATGTGGACTCTCCTCGGGGGTTATATCTAACTGAAGTGTTTAAAAACACTAACACCAGTCACATGTGGTTGGAAGGGTGTTTTTCTTCTTCTCTTTTGTTCTTGGATTTGGGTGCCTAAATGGGGTGGGATGACAGAGGGAGAGAACGATCGGGGCCAGGCTGTGCACTGCACAATTTGAGGGAGAGCCATTCACAGAGACAGAGGGTGACCCTACAGGAGGAGTCTTGGGCACCAAAAAAGATCAAATAATTTTAGAGGTCCCAGTCCCTGACAGACCACTAGGAAGTCCTTTTTCTCTAATCACTTGCCAGGATCCAGGATCTGGTACCCTCCAGAGTGGCTCTGTTCAATAGAACTTTCCATGATAGTAGAAATGTGCTTTATCTGCATGCAACCATACAGATGTCACCAACCATATATGCCTATTGGATGTTTGAAATGTTGCTAGTGTGACTGAGGAGCTGAATCTTTAATGTTATTTAATTTTAATTAATAATTTAAATAGCCACGTGTGGCCGGTGGCTAGTATGGCTCTAGTGCGTAGATTTGAAGCGTAGATAACCTAACAAGAAGTAGCCGCCGGAGATGAGAGCAAAAGATAAAAGGACTCATGGGCTGATGAAGAGGAAGAAGGCATAGACTGCTCGAGGGTGACAATGATTCCTCTGCCAATCACAAGGAAGCAGACATTTAAACAGGACTAAGAACATCCATGCAGAAAACTAAGTGGCAGGTCATTTATAGGAAATATTCGGAATGGGTAAATTCGTTGAGTCAAAAAGTAAATTAGCAGTTGTAAGGGGCTGGAAGAAGGAGGGAATAGGGAATGACTGCTTAATGGGTTTTCTTTAGGGCATTGAAATGTTTCAGAACTAGACAGAGGTGGTGTTGACAACATCGGGAATGTACTAGATGCCATTGGATTATACACCTTAAAATCGTTAATTTTTTTTCTGCTTTTTAGGACCACATTTATGGCATATGGAAGTTCCCAGTCTAGGAGTCAACTTGGAGCTGCAGCTGCCGGCCTACGCCAGAGCCACAGCGACGTGGTATCTGAGCCACATCTGTGACCTACACCATAGCTCACGGCAATGCTGGATCCTTAACCCACTGAGCAAGGCCAGGGATTGAACTTGCATCCTCATGGGTACTAGTCAGGTTCATTGCCTCTGAGCCACCAAGGGAACTCCCTCCTTTTGTCACTTTAGATCAGAATGGTCCATCCCACCTCTAGATTCCTATAGTACTTTTTCTTTAATTAATTTTTTGATAGTTATTTGTTTAAATGTTAAAATAAAATTTTTATTGTACAGTTCAATGAATTTTGTGTATAAACAGTAGCCATCAGATCAAGATATCAAACATTTCTAGCACTCAGAAGATTCTCTTGCCCCCTTTCCCAGTCCATAACTCCTGTTAGACTTCTATTACCACCTGGTAGCTTGCCTGTTCTCAAAATTTATATAAACGGATCATGTAGCATGTAGTTTTATATCTGGGTTCTTCATCCTGTGATGTTTGTCTATGATATGCATCCTTGCGGTGGTTTAAAAGCATTTTCTTTTTTTTTTTTTTTTTGCCATGTAGTGTTCCTTTGTATGAACATACCACAGTTTATCCATTTTCCTGTGGATGAATGTTGGGTTTGTGATGGTTAGTTTATGTGTGAACTTGGCTAGGCTATGGTACCCAGTTGTTTAATCAAATATTAGTCGAGGTGTTACTATGAAGGTAACGTGTACATGTAGTAACATCTATGATCAGTTGACTTTAAATAAAGGAAACTGCCCTTGATAGTGTGACAAAGGCCTTACGCAATCCCTTGAAGGCTGAAAGAGCAAAAACTCTGAGGTTTCCCAGAGAAGAAATTCTGCTTAAAATCTGTAGTGGTAACTCCTGACGGTTGACCTGCTCAGCAGATTTCAGACAAGTCAGCCTTCACAACTGCATGAGCCAAATTCTTAAAATAAATTTCTTATATGTTCTATTGGCTTTGTTTTTCTGGAGAACTCTGGCTGATACAGAGTTGTTTCCAGATTTTGGATATTATGAATAAAATTTTCATGCATATTCTCATATATGGCCTTTGGTGGACAGATACACTAATTTCTCTCGGTTATATCCTTAGACAATGAATTGCTGAGTCATAGAGCACTTATTTTCTGAAGCACACACATGCTTACTACTGACTGCCTAGAATAATCAGTTACATTTAAGATCTATTGGTTAGAACAAAAGGAACTACAGAATTTTTTTTATCCATATTCTTCACTTTCATGGTAGAAAAATGAGGTCGAGAGGACAGTTATCTGCCCATGGTGATAGAATTATCTGCCCATGGTGATAGAATTAGTACATATTTAGTTGTGACTGGTAGAATATTTCGGGCTGTAAGGAACATAAAGCTGAATTCAAATTGGTTTAAACAATAAGGAAAAGTATTACTTCATACAAAATAAAATTTCAGAGTTCCCATTGTGGCTCAGTAGGTTAAGGATCCAGTGTTGTCTCTGTGAGGATGAGGGTTCAATCCCTGGCCTCACTTAGTGGGTTAAGGATCCGGAGTTGCTGCAAGCTCTGGCATAGGCCACAGCTGCAGCTCTGATTTCATCCCAGGCTGGGAACTTCCATATGCCACAGGTATAGCCGTGCAAAGAAAAAGAAAAAAAAAAAAAAGAAAAAAGAAAAAAAATTTACTGGCATGGGAGCTTCAGGATTGGTTAATTCAGCAGCTCAACAATATCATCAAAGACTCAGATTCTTTTCACTGTTCTATCACCCTCATGGTATTGGCTTTGACCTCAGACTGGTCCTTCCTTTGCCACAAATTGAGGACAGAAGTTCCAGGCAGTGGGCATGGCGTCCAGAGGAAGAAGTTTGTCTCTTCCTTTTGTCTCTTTGGGAAGCAAAGACTCTTCCTCTGGAAATCCTCCAGAACATTTCCCCCACATCTCTTGGTCAGAACTGGGTCCAATAGCCATCTCCATGTCAATTACTGACAAGGGAAATGAGACCCTCATGACTGAGTTAAATCAATCAAGATTATTCCTGGATCGGGGATAGGGTCTCTCTTTCTGGGGTCATGTGGGAAAGAGGTGGATATTTGAACACAACTGGGGCTCTGCCAGCAATGGAAGAAGAGAGAATGGATATTATGGAGTTAAGTAATAGTGTTTCCTGCATTAGTGTGTCCAGGTAGCATAAAATCTACTTGAGGACAGAAATAATTTTGTATTTTCTCCTCCTCCTCCTCTAATTATCCATGAAGATAATTAGAAACCTCTAAGCATGTCTCTGCTAGTAGAAGACAGATTATTTTATTTTATTTTAAATTCATGTCCATTTTTGCATGTATAGAGTAAATAAGTACATATTTACTCAGTTCTTAACGGATCTAGGTGTAGCTTTCATGTTTATTGTATTTGGGGTTTATTGGGTTTCTTGGACCTGGGGCTTATAGTTTTCATCAAATTGGGAAATTTTCAGCCATTATTCCTTCGAATAGGTTTTTTGTGCTCCCCACTTTCTAGGAGTGCAATTTTACCTATATTACACTGCTCAAAGTTGTCCCAAAAGTCACAGATTTTTTTTTTTTTTTTAAGGGCAGCACCTGCAGCGTATGAAAGTTCCCAGGCTAGGAGTCGAATCAGAGCTACAGCTGCCAGCCTATGCGACAGCCACAGCAACACAGGATCCTTAACCCACTGAGCTAGGCCAGGGATTGAACCCGTGTGCTCACGGATCCTAGTCTGGTTCGTTAACTGCAGGACCACAAAGGGAACTCCTGATCTTCTTTTTATGTATTTATTTTAATTATTTTTCTCTATGTATTTCTTTGAGGCTATATTAAAAAAAAATTGCTGTATCTTCAAAGTCACTAGTATTTTCTTCTGTAATGTCTAATAATCTGCTGTAATTCCCATTTATTTTTCCATTTCAAATGACATAATTTTCCTGTCCAGATGTTTGATTTGGAGCTTTTAATATCTTCCATTTCTTCCCTTAACTTTTTTAATATGTGGCATATGGTTATACTATCTGTTTATTTTTATTTTATTTTTTGTCTTTTTGCCATTTTGGGGGCTGCTCCCACAGCATATGGAGGTTCCCAGGCTAGGGGTCGAATCGGAGCTGTAGCCACTGGCCTACACCACAGCCACAGCAACACGGGATCCGAGCCGCATCTGCAACCTACACCACAGCTCACAGCAACGCCAGATCCTTAACCCACTGAGCAAAGCCAGGGACCGAACCCGCAACCTCATGGTTCCTAGTCGGATTGGTTAACCACTGAGCCACGACAGGAACTCCCTATACTAACTGTTTAAATGTCCTTACCTGCTGGCTCTAATACCTCTGTCAGTCTGGGTCAGTTTTAATTGATTGATTATTTTCCTCTTTATGAGTTGTGTGTTTCGGCTTCTCTGTGTGCCTAGAAATCTTTGATTGGATACTAGACATTGTGAATTTTATTTTGTTGGGTGCTGGATATTTTTTCTTCCTCCACCTGGTGATGCCAAGTTATCATCAAGGGTTTTCTCATTCTCTAGAGGCATATGCTTTCCCTTTTTTTTTTTTTTTTTATAATTTTTCTGGGAATATACCATGTAAATCTTGGTAGTTTGTCACTCAAGTATCTGTATAAAACCTCTAGTGCTTATTGCTCTAACAACTTGGAGGGGAGGAAAGAAAAATATTTTCCTTCTACTCTCCTCAGTTTCTTGGCTGGAACTCTGAAATGAAAGATATATTACCAAGATAAAGATAGACACATTTATTTAGTAGAAGTTTTACATAAGTATCTTCATAAAGAAAAGATGACCCAAAGACATGGTGAAATCTGAGCATTTTTAGGCTAGGTTTGATGAAATTTGGAAAGCTGTGGAAAAATGCGAGGGGGCAAAAGTAGTAAACTATAGGAAACTTAGCAGGGCCTGTCCATTCGGATTTCTCTCTGTGTCCATCTGTCTTCAGACATGAAGATGCACCTTACTGTATTTTGGGGGTAGTGTGTCCTAGACCCCAGCAAACTCATTTCATCAGACCAACGAAAATCCAGATTTTCATAGATTGGAGAGTGTGTACTGCTTTCTCTCTTCAGAGATGGAGAATTATGATTGTTTTCTGCCCACATATTTTAAACGTGTTCTCAGCTTTCGGAGAGCAAGGAGCCATAACTTCAAGTTGTCCCCAAAGACTCTTCTCATTCTGGGCCTACTACTCCTTCCCTTGGTGGGCTGTAGACTTTTCTTCCTTTAGGGCAGGAAGACAAGTTTAATAAGGGTGGAAGAGAGATGGATTGTTCCTACAATCAGTCCTCCTTTTCATGCATCAGTTTCTGTCAGGCCTAGGAAAGAACATCTTAAAATTCATCTGCAGAAAGGGAGAAAAAGAAAGTCTGCTCACACTGGGGAAAATGCCAAGTTCTCATGACCAACAAAATCTCTGTCTGAGTTAGGAGGGCAAAACTAGACCCTTTGGCTTGACCATTGACTGAAATCTCTGTAATCTGATCTCTTAGTACGGTGTGTGTGTGTGTGTGTGTGTGTGTGTGTGTGTGTGTGTGTGTGTGTGTGTGTGTGCACCCTGTTGTAAGAAGAACCAGTCATGCCTCTATAAGAGGCACTTTTCACTACATTTTCCTGTTTAACCCTCACATGAGATAACTGAGGGTCTGGAATATCTTGTTCAATGCCACACAGATGGTAAGTGGTGGAATCCTCTGACTCCAAGTCTCGTGCTATTTTCAGGACATCAGGGCTGCCTTACAGGGAGTTCCCACTGTGGCACAGCAGAAATGAACCCAACTAGTGTCTATGAGGATGTGGTTTCCATCCCTGGCCTCATTCAGTGAATCAGGGATCTGGCGTTGCCATGAGCTGTGGTGTAGGTCACAGATGAGGCTCGGATCCCGAATTGCTGTGGTTATGGTGTAGGCCTGCAGTTGTAGCTCTAATTCAACCCCTACCCTGGAAACGTCCATATACCACAGCCCCCCCCCCCCCCCCCGCCCCAAAAGCTGCCTTACATGCATATAAGGAGACAAAACCACTGGAGAGTTGCACATTTTCATTTAAAAAGTTGATTAGGAGTTCCCATTGTGACTCAGTGGTTAATGAACCCGACTAGCATCCATGAGGACTGGGTTTGATCCCTGGCCTTGATCCGTGGGTTAAGGATCTGGTGTTGCCAGGAGCTGTGGTGTAAGTCACAGACATAGCTCGGATCCTGCGTTTCTGTGGCTGTGGCATAGGCCAGCGGCTATAGCTCCAATTGGACCCCAAGCCTGGGAACTTCCATATGCCGAGTGTGGCCCCAGAAAGATAAATAAGTCCATAAATAAATAAAATTTATTAAAACTATATTTATAGTATAACCCTCATTTGTTTGAAAACATACTTATATATGTGTGTGTGTATATATATATATATGTACAGAAAACAAGGATATGCATTGAAATAGGTGATTTTTCTCTTTTTCATTATCGCTATAATGTAGAACAGTTCTGTCCAGTGGAACCTTGTGCCAGGACGGAAATGTCCAATATGGTAGCCACTAGACACCTATGCCTCTGTAGCACTCGAAATGTGGTTAGTCTTTTTTTTTTTTTTTTTTTTGTCTTTTCTAGGACCACACCCATGGCATATGGAGGTTCCCAGCCTAGGAGTCTAATCACTGGCCTACGCCAGAGCCACAGCATCGCGGGATCCGAGCCACGTCTTCAACCTACACCACAGCTCACGGCAACACCAGATCCTTAACCCACTGAGCAAGGCCAGGGTTCAGACCTGCAACCTCATGGTTCCTAGTCGGATTCATTAACTACTGAGCCACGATGGGAACTCTGAAATGTGGTTAGTCTTAATTGAAACATGCTGTGAGTGTACAATACCTATTGAGTTTTTAAGACAACAGGAAAAAAAGAATGTGAAAGATCTCCTTTGTGGAGTTTCTGCTGTGGCACAATAAGTTAAGGATCCCACTGCAGTGGCTCAGGTCACTGTGGAGGTGCTGGTTCCATCCCGGAGCCAGCACAGTGGGTTAAGGATCTGGCATTGCTGTAGCTGTGGTGCAGGTTGCAGCTGCAGCTTGGATTTGATCCCTTGCCTGGGAACTTCCATATGCTGTGGGTACAGCAAAAACAAAAACAAAAACTAAAACAAAAAAAACACAAAAACAAAATGCTCTTTTTTTATATTGATATATTTTTGATTAAATGTTGAAATGATAATTTTTGGATCTATTGGGTTAAAAAAGCATTATCAAAATTAATCTCCCTTGTTTCTTCTTTTAATGTGGCTACTACAAAATTTTAAATCATATCCGTGGCTCACAGTATATTTCTTTTCTAATTTTTTTTCTTTTTTGCCCACCCACGGCATATGGAGTTCCCAGGCCCAGGATCAGATCCAAGCCACGGTTGGGACCAAGGCCACAACTGCAGCAGTGCCAAATCCTCAACCCACTGGGCTGGGCCAGGAATCGAACCTGCGTCCCAATGCTCCCAAGATGCCCCTGATCCTATTGCTCCACCATGGGAACTCCACTCATAGCATATTTTTATTGAACAGCAATGGTCTAGACTTTAAGAGAATGAAATTGGATATCAAGCAAACTTGAGCTTTTATTTTTAAGGTGTATTTTCATTTAAAAAAATTTTTGACAATATAATTGATTTACAATGTTGTGTTAATTTCAGCTGCACAGCAAAAGTGACTTGGTTTTATATATATATAAATACATATATATATATGTACACACACACACATATTCTTTTTCTTTCTGTCTTTTTGCCTTTTCTAGGTTCGCTCCCACAGCATATGGAGGTTCCCAGGCTAGGGGTCGAATTGGAGCTATAGCCACTGGCCTGTGCCAGAGATCCAAGCCGGCCTGCGCCAGAGATCCAATCCAAGTCTGTGACCTACACCACAGCTCACAGCAATGCCGGATCCTTAACCCACTGAGCAAGGCCAGGGTTCGAACCCGCAACCTCATGGTTCCTAGTCGGATTCGCCAACCGCTAAGCCACGACGGGAACTCCCACACATATTCTTTTTCATATTCTTTTCCATTATGGCTTCTCACAGGATATTGAATACAGTTTCCTGTGTTACATGGGAGGACCTTGTTGTTTATCCATCCTATACGTAACAGTTAAGCAAACTTGAGTTTAACTCCCAGTCTTCACTTTTCTAACTAGGTGACCTGCCGCTAGTTACTGAACCTGTCCCTTATCCTTCTTCAGTTATAAAACGGATCATGCATGTACCCAGCTCAGAGCAGTATCGTTAGGATTAAACCAGTTGATAATGTGACGCCACTACAGCAGAAAAGGCCTGGCATCTGTTAATAAGAATTAGTAGTTATTCTTATTTCTAAATTTTCTAAGGTGGTTGTAAATGTCTTATGTAATTAAGGTTTAAAAGAATTGAAACAAGTTTTAAAAAAACAATTATTTTTAACTATGACTAGAAGCTGAGATTTATGTTGTTTTAAAGCTGTGTGGTAATGTTTGCTTTGTCGTGTAGTGTGTGTGTGTGTGTGGGTGTGTGTATGTGCGTATGTGTGTGTGCGTGTGTACCCAAACTTGGTACGTGATTGGAGTTGGGAACCATTACAAGTGCCCGTTTATTAGGCAATATCATTCTTGTCTTCTGACCCTGGTCCCCCTCCTTCCATCAAGGGGAGGGGATGATTGCATCATGGTTCTCCCTGGCACGCACAGCACACCAAGTGTTCGCCTATATTTAGCCAACATGAAGTCACTGAAACCCTATGCCCACTAGATGCAATTAGTGCTTTGTTATTTGTTGCTCACATGGCTTGTATCCTGACTCCTCTGCATAGTTTGTGTCCTTAGATGAATTGAAAAGGACTGAAAAACCTTCTGTTGCTGGGAACACTGCTTGGGGGGCAGGAACTGAAATCCCAAGTCACTGAGCCCCCTGGAAGGGACCCCAAGGTGAATTCGTGATGTTCCCTGTGAGCCAGGGAGACCTCAAATATCCTCCCCTTTGATGGCAGGCTGGGGAGATGGGGATTGTCTGTGTTCTACTCAAATGGTAAAAGCAGCACCTTTGGTCACTGGCTTCCAGAAATCAGGAATGACACATGGAAGGTAAAACGCAGAGCAGCACAGCAGGGCTGACTCGGCAGGTGGACAAGGAGCTGGGGGTGGTGCCCATAAGCTGTGGTTTCAGGGGTTCAACCTGTTGGCTATTGTTTCACTTTTACTCTTGGGCCTCCTTCCTCTAGTTTAAGGCTCTGAATGGTGTGTATGTGTGTGTGTGTAGCACTGAGGACATTAGCTTAAGAGTCCCAATTCTCAAATTTTTGTTTTCTTTTTTTTTGGTCTTTTGAGGGCTGCACCAGAGGCACATGGAGGTCCACAGGCTAGGGGTCCAATTGGAGCCGTAGCTGCCAGCCTACACCACAGCCACAGAAACATGGGATCCAAGCTGTGTCTGTGACCTACACTACAGCTCACGGCAACGCCAAATCCTTAACCCACTGAGCAAGGCCGGGGATGGAAACCACAACATCATGGTTCCTAGTCGGATCTGTTTTCACTGCGCCACGATGGGAACTTCCTCAAATTTTTGTTTCTCACACTTTTTTCTCACTTTGGATGACAAAGACGTACTCCTATCAGAGAACCAGTTTTGTTTTAACAAACTAACTTCAGAGGAGTAGGCAAAGAAATAAGACAAACACTGTTGAAAACACTTCTAAAGTAGATAAGGTATTCATAGAAGTATTTTACATAGTAAGATAAGATATTCCTGAGGCCAGGGATCCTATCCAGAATTTAGAGGCTGGTTGCCACTTCTTTATACCCTCAAACATTATCATCGTCTTGTTCTCCATGCCTCATTTCGTCAATTAAGACTTGTTCTGCTCCTAAAAACTGATATTTTTATGATGAAAAAGATATAGAAGTAACTTAAGATTAAACTCTATTTTGAAAAACATTTTTCTGAAAGTGTTGTTTTTACACCACTGATTTTATTAAAAGTAAGTAAATGTTTCAGAAAAGCATCAACTAACCCTATTTCATTTATTAACGACATAAACACAAATTTTTTTTTTTTTTTTTTTTTTTTTTTTTGCCTTTTCTAGGGCCGCTTTCCGTGGCATATGGAGGTTCCCAGGCTAGGGGTCCAATCGGAGCTGTAGCCACCGGCCTACGCCAGAGCCACAGCAACGCGGGATCCGAGCCGGATCTGCAACCTACACCACAGCTCAAGGCAACGCCGGATCGTTAACCCACTGAGCAAGGGCAGGGATCGAACCCGCAACCTCATGGTTCCTAGTCGGATTCGTTAACCACTGCGCCACGACGGGAACTCCCACAAATTTTTAACAAGTTTAAAATATCCATTTACTCATTCATTCAACAAATATTTATTGAGCACCAGTGTGCTCAATAGGATACATTTCATTTGTGTCCTTGCTTTATGTCTTTCATTAAGTGATGATTATTTTTGTAGTTTTAGTAACAAATATATTTCCAGCAGCATTCTTCCTCATTTGCAATAGAGATTTGGTGAACTTATTAAAAATTTATCCTTGAGCAACATAAAAAAAAAAAAATGAAAGCAACCATATAAGCTCAACACACTTGACTGGCCATTTGTAGTGGCCTTGGCTATTAACGACACATTGTTTTTATATCCTGATGGCCTGTGACAAAGAGGTTCCAAACAATTACCAACACACCTTTTCCTCTCTCACAAAAGAAGTATGCAAAGGAGTTCCCATGATGGCACGGTGGAAACGAATCCGACTAGGAACCATGAGGTTTCTGGTTAGATCTCTAGCCCCGTCAGTGGGTTAAGGATCTGGCATTGCTGTGAGCTGTGGTGTAGGTCTCAGACTCAGGCTCAGATCTTTCAAGAGGCTGTGCCTGTGGGTAGGCAGGCAACTGTATCTCTGATTTGACCCCTAGCCCGGGAACCTCCGTATACCACCGGTGCAGCCCTAAAAAGACAAAAAAAAAAAAAAAAAGTATTCAAATAAGATCAGGTGCACTCATTTCAGTGGGAACACTGAGTCCGCTTAGATTTATTAAAAAGTAAAGTGTCTCAAACTTCAGCTCTCTATTATTAGCCACAAATTAATTTCCACATACCTCACACTCTAATGGGAATAGCTGTGTTGGATGGTAACCAGTCATCAACACCTCAGTGTGAATGAAGATCTGAGAGGAGATTCTAAGAGATGAAGTGAGGTAGAGAGAAGGTGAGAACAGTGGGTACTTGGAGTGGGGACGGGCACCCTGGGGAGAAAATGGCTCTACGTTTCTGGTTTTGCACAGGAACCATGGTCTCTGGAATAACCCTCCCAGGTCCTAGACCTACTTTCTCCAAAACCATAGAAACCTAAGTTCCTTACAATTCTGATTCATATTTTACTAATTGCTATGATTGCTACTTCCAGTTACTGTGAAAGAAATGGGCAGTCTGCTCCTTTGAGAGCTTTTATACTTTGACAGTCATTATAGGGACCATTTATGGTTTTGTTTTTAAATGTTTTTTTATGATTTTAATTTTTTCCATTATAGTTGATTTCTGTCAATTTCTACTGTACAGCAAAGTGACCCAGTCATACATATATACACACACATATATATATGTATACATATACATATATACACACACATATATGTATACATATAGATACACACATGTATACATATACATATATATATACACACACAAACATATATATGTATATATATACATATATATATATATATATTCTTTTTCTCACATTATCCTCCATCATGTTCCATCACAAGGGACTAGATATAGTTCCTTATGATATACAGCAGGATCTCATTGCTTATCCACTCCAAATGTAATAGTTTGCATCAATTAACCCCAAACTCCCTGACCATCCCCCTCCACTCCCCTTCCCCTTGGCAATCACAAGTCTGTTCTCCAAGTCCATGATTTTCTTTTCTGTGGAAAATTTAATTTGTGCCATATATTAGATTCCAGATATGTGATATCATATGGTATTTGTCTTTCTCTTTCTGACTTACTTCACTTAGTATGAGAGTCTGTAGTTCCATCCATGTTGCTGCAAATGGCATTATTTTGTTCTTTTTTATGGCTGAGTAGTATTCCATTATACACACACATATATTTGTATGTACACACACACACACACACACACACACCCCACATCTTCTTAATCCATTCATCTGTCGATGGATATTTAGGTTATTTCCACATCTTTCTATCATGAATAGTTTTGCTATGAACATAGGGGTGCATGTTTCTTTTTCAATGAAATTTTTGTCTGGATATATGCCCAAGGGTGGGATTGCTGGGTCATATGGTAGTTCTGTATTTAGTTTTCTGAGACACCTCCATACTGTTTTCCACAGTGGTTGTACTAATTTACATTCCCATCAACAGTGTAGGAGGGTTCCCTTTTCTCCACACCCTATCCAGCATTTGTTATTTGCTGACTTGTTAATGATTGCCATTCTGACTGATGAGGTGATACTTCATAGTAGTTTTGATTTACATTTCTCTAATAATTAGTGATGTGTATTTTTTCATATCCTTGTGGGCCATCTGTATATTTTCTTTGGAGAAATGTCTATTCTGGTCTTTTGCCCGTGTTTCAGTTGGGTTGTTGGGTTTTTTGCTGTTGAGTTGTATAAGTTGATTGCATATTTTAGCAATTAAGCCCTTGTCAGTTGCATGGTTTGGAACTGTTTTCTCCTATTCCATAGGTTGTCTTTTTGGGGTTTTTTTATGGTTTCTTTTGCTGTGCAAAAGCTTATCAGTTTGATTAGGTCCCATTGGTTTATTTTTGCTTTTATTTCTGTTGACTTGGGTGACTGACCTAAGACAACATTTATATGATTGATGTCTGAGACTCTTTTGCCTGTGTTCTCTTCTAGGAATTTTATGGTATTTTGTCTTACCATAAAACTTAAACTTGGAGTTCCTATTGTGGTGCAGCAGACACAAATCCCACTAGGAACCATGAGGTTGTGGGTTTGATCCCTGGCCTCGATCAGTGGGTTAAGGATCCTGAGTTGCTGTGGCTGTGGGCAGGCTGGCAGCTGTAACTCCGATTTGACTCCTAGCCTGGGAACGTCCATATCTGGTGAGTGAGACCCTAAAAAGCGAAAAAACCAAAACCAAAAACAAAAAAAAAACTTCAACTTACTTGTTTAAGTCTTTAATCCATTTTGAGTTTATTTTTGTGTATGGCGTGAGGGTGTGTTCTAGTTTCATTGATTTACATGCATGTGTCCAATTTTCCCAGCACCACTTTCTGAAGAGACTTTCTTTTTCCCATTTTATATTCTTGTCTCCTTTGTGAAGATTAATTGACCATAGGTGTCTGGGTTTATTTCTGCATTCTCTATTCTTTTTCGGTCTTTTCTAGGGCCACACCCACAGCATACAGAGGTTGCCAGGCTAGGGGTCTAATCGGATCTGTAGCTGCCAGCCTATGTCACAGCCACAGCAACTCGGGATCCAAGCAACATCTGCAACCTATACCACAGCTTGAGGCAACATCGGATCCTTAACCCACTAGAAAGGCCAGGGATCAAACCCACAACCTCATGGTTCCTAGTCGGATTTGTTAACCACTGAGACACGACAGGAACTCCTGGGTTCTCTATTCTGTTCCATTGGTCTGTATGTCTGTTTTGATACCAGTACCATACTGTCTTGATTACTGTAGCTTTGTAATATCACCTGAAGTCTGGGAGAGTTATGCCTCCTGCTTGGTTTTTGTTCCTCAAGATCGCTATGGCAATTCTGGGTCTTTTATGGTTCCAATTAAATTTTTGAATTGTTTGTTATAGTTCTGTGAAAAGTGTCATGGGTAATTTGATAGGGATTGCACTGAATCTGTAGGTTGGTTTTAGTAATATGGCCATTTTTATGATGGTAATTCTTCCAACTCAGGAGGATGGAGTATCTCTCCATTTCTTTGAACCCTCTTTAACTTCTTTGATCAATGTTTTATAGTTCTCAGAATATAAGTCTTTCACTTCCTTGGTCAGGTTTATTCCTAGGTATTTAATTTATTGGGGTGTGATCTTAAAAGGTATTGTATTTTTATATTCCTTTTCTAATATTTCATTGTTAGTATACAGAAATGCAACTGATTTCTGAATGTTTATCTTCCTCCTACTTTGCTGAATTCCTTGATCAGTTCAAGTAGTTGTGTGGAGTCCTTCGGGTTTTCTATATATAGTATCATGTCATCTGCATAGAGTGACAATTTTACCTCTTCTCTTCCAATTTGGATACCTTTTAGTTCTTATTTTTTGGTCTGATTGCTGTGGCTAGAACTTCCAATACTCTGTTGATTAAAAGCGGTGAGATTGGGCATCCTTGTCTTATTCCGGATTTGAGTGGGAAAGCTTTCAGCTTTTCTCCTATGAGTGTTATATTTTCTGTGGGTTTGTCATAAATGGCTTTTATTATATTAAGTTATGTTCCTTCTATACCCACTTTAGTAAGAATTTTTATCCTGAATGAATGTTGTATTTTGTTTTGTCAAATGCTTTTTTTATGTCTATTGAGATGATCATGTGGTTTTTGACTTTTCTTTTGTTAATGTGGTGTATGATGTTGATTGATTTGTGTATGTTGAACCATCCTTGTGAACCCGGGATGAATCCCACTTGGTCGTGATGTTTGATCTTTTTTATGTGTTACTGGATTTGGTTGGCTAAATTTTTTTTTTTTTAATTTTTGTGCCTATAATCATCAAAGATATTGGCCTATAATTTTCTTTTTTGGTAGTATCTTTGTCTGGTTTTGGTATTAGGGTGATGGTGGCTTCCCAGATACACACAACAAATACTAACAGACATAAAAGGAGAAATTGATGGGAATACAACAATAGTGGAGACTTTAACCCTCCACTCACATCAATGGACAGATCCTTTAGATCGAAAATCAATAAGGCAAAAGAGATTGTGAATGACACAATAGAAAAGTTAGACTTAATTGATATTTTCAGGACATTACATCCAAAAAATCAGAATATACGTTATTTTCAAGTGCACATGAAATATTCTCAAAGACTGACTACATACTAGAGCAAAAAACTGACCTCAACGAATTTAAAAGTATAGAAATTATTTCAAGTATCTCCTCTGACCACAATGGCATGAAACCACAGGAAAAGAAATGAGAAAAAACTGACTACATGGAGACTAAACAACATGCTACTAAAAAAACCAATGAGTCAATGACGAAATCAAAAGGGAAATTAAAAAAATACCTTGAGACAAATGATAATGAAAACACAACCATTAAACATCTAAGGGATGATGCAAAAGTGGTGCTTAGAGGGAAGTTCATAGCAATACAGGCCTTTCTCAAAAAAGAAGAAAAATCTCAAATCAATAACTTAACCTACCACCTCAAAGAATTAGAAAAAGAAGAGCCAACCAAACCTAAAGTCAGCAGATAGAAGGAAATCATAAAGATCAGAGGGGAAATCAATAAAATAGAGATTCAAAAAACAATAAAAAAATCAATAAAACCAAGAGCTGTTTCTTTGAAAGGGTAAACAAAATTGACAAACCCCTGGCCAGATTCACCAAGAGGAGAGAAAGAACCCTAACGAACAAAATAAGAAATGAAAAAGGAGAAATCTCAATGAATACCACAGAAATATATAAAGAAAACCCATAAGAGAATACTATGAATGATTATATGCCAATAAATTTGACAACCTAGAAGAATTAGACAACTTTCCAGGGAATTATGGCCTGTCAAAACTGAATCAAGAAGAAATAGATCAACTGAACAGACCAATCATAGAAATGAAATTGAATATGTAATAAAAAAACACTCCCTACAAACAAAAGTCCAGGACCAGATGGTTTCCCAGGCAAATTCTACCAAACATACAAATAACTTATACCCATCCTTCTCAACCTTTTCCAAAAGGTTGAAGACGAAGGAAGACTGCCAAAGACATTCTTTAAATGATTTTAAAATGGCCACAGGGAGGTTGGGAGTAAATGTTGTTTCTATAGTTTTAAAATATAAATATAAATAAAATAATAATTCCATTAATACAAGAGTTAAAATATGCCATAGAAGAATTGACAATAGCTTTTACTACTATAAGTATATATAGTATATAATTTATAAGTATAAATTTCATAAAGATGATGTATTTCAAATCATTAAAAAAGGATAGATTATTCAATAAATGGGATACTTACTTGAAAAAGAAAATAAAGATGAATCTCCATTTCACTTCTTATATAAAATACATTTTAAAAGGTCTACAATTAAAAACAAAATAGGAGTTCCTGTTGTGGCTCAGTGGGTTAAGGATCTGGTGTTGCTGTGAGCTGTGGCATAGCTCTCAGAAGTGGTTACGATCCCTCATTGCTGTGGCTGCGGTGTAGGCTGGTAGCCACAGCTCTGATTCGACCCCTAGCCTGGGGACCTCCATATGCAGCCTTAAACAGCAAAAATAAATAAATAAATGAATCTTGGAGTAAGGAAGATCTTTTTGGTTTTTTTAATTATTTTTATTTTTATTTTTATTTTTGTCTTTTATAGGGCTGCACCCATGACATATGGAGGTTCCCAGGCTAGGGGTCTAATTGGAGCTGTAGCTGCCAGCCTACGCCAGAGCCACAGCAATGCCAGATCCAAGCCTCATCTGTGACCTACACCACAGCTCATGGCAACACTGGATCCTTAACCCCCGAGCGAGGTCAGGGATCGAACCTGCAACCTCATGATTCCTAGTCGGGTTCGTTAATCACTGCACCATGACGGGAACTCCAGGAGATCTTTTTAAATAGAAACTCTCAGGAAAATGTTGTCCATTGGGTTTTTTTTCCCCCAAGTCAAAATGTCTCCATTATAGGGGGTTGAGAGGGGTCTCTTTATTCCACAGAAACAAGGATGAAAAAATAAGATGAACTACACATACAACATCCACACAGAATGACCATATCGTAATGGTCATTACAATGGTCATTACAAAACAAGTTTTGAGTATTAGAACAAATAGTTCTCTTTCAAAAAAAAAAAAAGTGGGCAAGGGCTTGAACACGCTGTCCCCGAACTGCTGAGCATAGTAAGATGTTAAAGGATGACCCTTTCGGGGTCCCCAGCCCACCCCCTCATTGTACACAAGAGGAAACAGGCTCAGAGAGGTGCAGTGATGTGCCTCTTGTCATTCAACCCATCAGGGCAGAATTCATTCAACTTTACCTTGACAACTGGCTGTAGAGATCTGTATACATCAAACATGAGCAAAAGAAGATCAAGTTTCAGCCCTCCCCATCCACACCTGTGTGTGTGGCCCCTAGAAAGTCACCATGGCGAGCGCTGGAGAAGCAAAGAGACATCTGAAGGCCCCATCTGCACTCATGGATGCAGAAGACAAGGGACCCAGCTCCTTTGGCTTGGCTGCTCTTACAGCAGCTTTCAGAAGCTTGGGATGTGAGGCGCTGAGTTAAAAAGACATTCCAGGTCAGCCCCCATGTGTTTGAATGCCAACCTCCTGCCCAGATGGGTTCAAGGTCCCTGTCTGCAGGGCAAGGTGTCGCCAACAACGGATGTAAAGACCAGGCCTGCCATCCAGGCTGGACACTGATGTGATCTGAATGGGAACCAGGTGGAGGGCAGAGAAAGCAAAATATCTATAATTGGGAGTGGCTTCCATTCTCACCCAGGTCAAGGTTCCCGAGGTCTAGCGGGCACACAGCTGAGGGCATGGGAAATAAGAATGTTAGATATATACAGATAGATTAAAATTCTCTAATGGCCTTGCATGTAACTGAAACAAATGCATGTATTAAAAACATGACTGGCAAATCAAAGTCATGATTTCTCTTATACGTTTTTTGAAGAATGAGCCTATAGTAAATATTATTTAAAAAAGGGATTCATTTAAGGAGCTCTCTGGTGGCTCAGCAGGTTAAATGTCTGGCATTGTCACTGCTGTGGCATGGGTTTGATTCCTGGCCTGGGAAGTTCCACACACTGTAGGTGCAGCCAAATAAATAAAAAGTGACTCATTTAAAGAACAACAGTAAGCAATTAATGGTGCAGGTATGATTTGAATATGGCAAAAACTCTGAAAGAGGTAAATAAATGACTTAAGTTTGGAAAACACCGATATACACTCCATTTTGGGGTTTTTTTTCCTAGCCCTGGAAAGAAATACATTTTACAAAGCCTGCCAGCCAGAACATATAGACATTTATGCAGCTGTAACGAAGTTTTTGAGAAAAAATATTTAACCCTATTTGTGCAATGCCCTCTGGACTCTAAATTCATCTTTGACTCTCCTTTTTCCCTTTCGTTCCCTTTCTCTTTATATTTAATTGCTTTAAGTCCTTCCTGTCAGTTCTGCTTCTGAAAGCTCTTTATTCATTCCTTTTTTTCCATCTTTAGTGCCTTATCCCTGGTCACTGTCCTCATTATCTGTCACCTGGACTATATCCTAACTCATCTTCTTGCCTCCAATCCAATTTTCCTCCTTCAATCCACTCTCCACGTTGTTGCCAGAAAGGTCCTACAAAAACTCTGCTCTGGGAGTTCCCGTTGTGGTTCAGCAGAAATGAACCTGACTACTGTCCATGAGGTTGTGGATTCAATCCCTGGCCTCGCTCAGTGGGTTAAGGACCCAGTATTGCCATGAAGCTGTGGTGTAGGTTGCAGATGCAGCTCGGATCCTGAGTTGCTGTGGCTGTGGTGTAGGCAGGCAGCTCGAGCTCCGATTCGACTCCTATCCTGGGAACTTTCATATGCCAAGAGTGCGGCCCTAAAAAGCAAAAAAACAAAAACAAAAAAAACAAACAAAAAGACCCCCAAAAAACCAACAACTCTGATCTGAGCCTGTATGCCCAGAACATAGGCTCCAAAGTCCAAACTACTCAGTAAGGCTAATTTAAAGGCACCTGGTTGTTGGTTCTTGCTGACCTTCCAAATTCCGATGCTGGCAGAATCAGGACTAGAAACCCAGGTTGCCCGATTCTCAAGTCTAGTACTCTTCTCAAGACTCTCTGCCTTCTCCAAGAACCTCTCCCAGTTGTTTTCATTCCACAGGTGACACGTGCATGGAGGACTCCTTGCCTTTCTGACACAGGGAATTTTGAGTAAACCCTGTCATGAGCTAGAACATCGCAAAGTAGACCAGACACACACAAGGGTGTTGTGTTCCTTGTCCATTATGAACACACAATGTCGTAAGGGGAAGGCGTAGAAAGGGTTCGCAAGAGAAGGGAATAAAAAGGAAATTAAAGTGTCTGTTAGACAATACTGAATTCATGGAGAGCCCCAGTACCGCATAAGGATTATCTCAGCTATCCTCACATTGCAATTCTTCCCCAAGAAGCAGATGTCTCCAGTGAGCAGACAAGGAGTCATTGGTTAAATTTTGGTCTGGGATCACTTTACAGGAGTGAGCAGAGTTTATCCCCCAACCCCCTCCCCCAGATGATGTTGGACTCGCCTCATCCAATGGAATATTACCTGACAGGATACAAACAGAGGCTCAAATATGTGTGTCTATGTTGCCTGGGCTTCTGGAACTGGCCACCCTATGCCGGGAGAGGAGCCTGCCTCAGGTAGCCATTGTCCTTTCCTCCTGCATCAGGAAATGGAACCACGTGGAGCAGAACTGTGTCAGCTCCTAAGCCTGGAGTCCAGCCTTGCTCAGCCAGCCCGGGTGAGCCCAGCTGGGATCAGACCAAGCCGACTGGCAGGCCTATTAGCAAGAAAAATCAATGTATGTTGTCCTCAGCTCCTGAGATTTTGAGGTGGTTTGCAACGCAGCAAAAATCGACTAATCCAAAGGTAAAGCGGGTTTGATTTTTGTTTTTATCAAGTTCAAAATCAACTCCTCATTTTCCTTTTGTGGATTATCTACAGGAGGAAAGTAATAAGGACGAGGTTGACCTTCTCCCAGCCCCCAGCACATTTCTAGGGCATCTCCCAGCATGCCGACTGCATAATGCGAAAGCTCCGCAGCCTCATTCTCATATTCGCCTGACGAGAAAGTAAATTAGGACCGGTGCACTCCTGCCTGCCTCCCCCACTTAAGTCGCGGTGACACGCAAAGTAAAACAGAAATCCAGCGCCCCTTTGTTATTAAATACCCACGCCACTGCTTCCCCTTTCAGAAACTGGGGTTTGTTTTTTATCAAGGGTCTCCGGCGTTGGAGATCCTGTCCCTACGTAGTTCTCACCATAATTTTTTCTAGCGAGAGTTCATGATGCCTGAGTCCTTTTATAAAAGGAATGTTCCCAGGAGGAAGCCAGCAGGGTCAATTGCACAATGTCCTATGGCCTGGATTACACAGACCTCGTTTTCCTCTAGCTGAGATCGCAGAGGACCTCTCCTGTCTTGTCTCTTTAGCCTCTTGTGTGTTTTCCTTCCCCTCCCAAGGTCTCGACAGCTTGCGCCCATTTTCACTGGTTCCTTCCAGCGGCCAAGAACAGCTTCCCTGCAGCCTGGAGCCTCCGCGCCATTGCGGACGCTCTCCTCCAGGTGGCAGTAGAGAGCCGCTCCCTGCCCGGCAGCTTACGTCACCTTGTTTACCGGGCTCCTGGTCATTTTTAGATCTAAGATCATAGGATGTTAATTGGGCCAATGATTCCCCATTCATTTTGGCAAAAGGCCCTTCTTGTGGGCGTTGGGACAAGGGTGATGTCCTTCCTGACAGTGAGATTTTACTGTGAGGAGTATTTATTTGCAAACTTTTGGAATTTCATCTTTAGGAGATGGGAGCGCCTCTCTTCCGTCTGTGCTGTGGGCTTGTTTTTGGGTCACTTTAATTTTGGATCCCAAACAAGGGTGGCGTTAACCAGGGAGAGAGAGGAGGCATTTCCAGAGCCAGCTGAGAGCTCTCAGAAAGAGTCTGCCTTTTTACTTTCCCTTCCTCCTTATAAATAACTACTCAGCAGGAAAGCCCTTGGACTTTGGAACGTGGAGAAATAAGGAAAACAGCTGATTTGGGCAATCTGTGCCCTGATACATTGTGGGGAGACATCTTGAAGCTCAAGGGCTGGGAGGGTCCTGCCTCAGTGGCCCTTAGCCAGAAACTGGATCTGAATGTCTCATTGACATCAATCACGAATTTCCTGGACTGGAATTTTTCATCTCAACAACAACAAACACCAGTTATTATTCTTTATTTACTACTCCTGCGCTCCCAGCCTGGTGAGGAAAGGGGAGGCACAGAGGAGCCGAATGGCCTAGCGCACCCTCTTAGGGCCAGGTCCTGTGTAGGTTTTGCAAAAGTAAAACCTTCAAAAGCCTTGGGATTTCTGCTTGTTCTGTAACAGCTTGGCTAGGGTAGGAGATGGATGGAAGGAGCTGGAAGTTTGTGACTGTACAAGAGGCAAAACAAACAAATAGAATTCCTAATCCTTTACAAGAGCATCTTATGCTAAAGGAAAGGGAAATTCTATAGATTAATGTGAAAAATAAGCAAGGCTCCAAGTTTCTTAAGTGCCCGTTTTTCCCGTCCACCTGCCATCCCATGCTTTTACACACTCCTGCTGCTGCCACATAAAAACCAACTCCCAGAGAGGGCAAAGTCCCTCTTCCTCAAGCAGGGAGCAATCCGCGGTCCACCCAGTGATCACGCTGGCCTGGAGAAATAGGTGTTTTCATGCAGGCAGGAAGAGAAGGAAAATTCAATTTGGTTCCATTCAACAGCCATTTCTCGAGCTCCTAATCTGTGTCAACTACTCAGACAGGCTATATAGGTCATAAACACATGAAAAGGAATGGCTCCTGCCACTGCGGAATGTCAAGTCTAGTAGAGTTTACAGTCAAAGGGAGTTTTTTTGTTCCTTTTTGAAAGCACATAAAGAAAGACAGGTTGAAAAGAGGCATAACAATAGAAACGGAAAACGCCAGGTCAATGGCTTGGGAAAGCATTCCTCCACTTTGGTGGCTGCTTAAGGGGGTTGCTGGGGACCAGGCCTGTCAACAAAGGCAGAGATGCTCGGTGGAGAACAGAAGCCCCACACTCCAGGCACTGTAAGACGACTGAGAGAGGCAGAAAGAGGAAGGTGCTTGCTCAGGGTCAAACAGTGCATCAAAGGGCAGGGATTTGGAGCCGGTCAAGGAGAACCATGGAGCTCTGCAAAGAAAGCACGTCCTCTCCCTGCCTCCAGGTGTACATCCAGGGTAAGCATTTAGACCTGGCTTCAGTTTCTTGCATATATTATTATTTTTTGTCTTTTTCTCTTTTCCAAGGACGCACCCGCGGCATATGGAGGATCCCAGGCTAGGGGTCTAATCGGAGCTGTAGCCGCCGGCCTACACCACAGTCACAGAAACTCGGGATCCGAGCCGCATCTTCGACCTACACCACAGCTCATAGCAATGCCGGATCCTTAACCCATTGAGTGAGGCCAGGGATCGAACCTGCCACTTCATGGTTCCTAGTCGGATTCGTTAACCACTGAGCCATGACAGGAACTCCCAGGTTCTTGCACTTATGATAGGAAGAAATATGTGACTAGGAAGAAACAAGTGGGAGCCCGCTTATCACCTGTAAAATCACCTCTTTAAATGTCTTTCGTTGAGAACGTGGTGTGAATTCAAATCCATCCTCATCACAGGGAGGAGCAAATCAAGAGAAAGCGAACAACGAAGAAAATTGTATTTTTTATGATTCTATAACAATTTTAAAAGATTTTAGAAAATGTTTTAATTGTTAAGTATGAAACCAATATAGACAACAGCATAAAACAAAGGGACAGCTTAATAAGTTATAGGGCAAACACCCTGGTAAGCTCCTAACCACTCATGAAAGGAGATAGAATCATGTCAGCAACCCCAGTAAGAACTTTTTAAGCCACGGTAACTGCTCCAGTCTCCAAGGACAGATTGGATGTGTCATTTACAGGATGTTCTGAGGCTTCCAAGAAGGAAAAGGGCCCTTCAAGCAGTATTTGAGTGGACATAATAATGCTACATACAAAGAATAGGACCTCATCCCCATCCGATTACCCGAAGGAGAAGAGAAAGAAACCAGCATTTATAGAGTGCCTACTGTATGCTAAGTACTTTGCCAGTGTTATCTCTAGATGAGATCATTAAGCAGTAACTGTCACTACAGCTCTGTGTGGTTCTTGTTATCCCCACTTTCAGATGAGGATACTGATGCAGAGAGAGATTAAGGAACTTGCCCAGACTCACGTGGTAAAGGCAGCTGGCACTTGAACGTAGGCAGCCTGGCTCCAGAGCCTTTTTTTTTTTTTTTTTTTTTTTTTTTGCTTTTTAGGGCTGCACCCAGGGCCTGTGGAAATTCCCAGGCTAGGGGTAGACTCAGAGCTACAGCTGCTGGCCTGTGTCACAGCCACAGCCACAGCCACACCAGATCTGAGCCACATCTGTGACCTACACCAAAGCTCATGGCAACACTGGAGCCTTAACTTGCTGAGCAGGGCCAGGGATCAAAACTGGATCCTCATGGATCCTAGTCAGATTTGTTACTGATGAGCCACAAGGGGAACTCCTTTTTTTTTTTTTTTTTTTTTTTTTGCTTAGAGCCATTTTCTTTACCATCTTCCTAAATACTGTGCTAGAAACTTCTGTTTGCCCTTCTTTGTTCCTCTCCACCATTCTGTACCCTGCTTTGTGCTACCAATTGTATCAATGGGCTCCTTTACCCATTAGGGTTCAGGTTGGGTTTAGCCAGTGTGTGTCGCAGGCAGGAGAGCAGAGGGAGGAGGAAGTGCCTCCAGGAAGGCGAGTCCCTTGACGAGTGGCCTAAGACACAGGGCACTCTCTCCAGCTTCTGGTGACGGCGCCTCCCCTCCCCCCTTCAGGCCTAGCGGTGGTCAAGTAGCTGTTACTTATTGCACTACTTCTGTGGTTTCCCTACATCCTGCCCACACCTTTGTAAAGAGCCCCTTTATTCAACTCTCCTCACGTTACCCAATTCGAGTTGCCATCTGTTTCCTGCCCAGGTTTGGCCCCATATAAATAGGAAGTCAAGAAAGTGGCAGCTCAGAGGCCCCCAAAGCATTCCTCCTGGGTACAGGATGGTCCCAGGTGAATCAAGACCTGTCATTTGAAGGGCTTTGGGGTGTGTGTGTGTGTGTGTGTATGTGTGTGTGTCTGTGTGTGGGGTCTGGCACTACAGAGGTACCCTTAACACTTAGGGCTTCCTGAGTCAAGACAGGCCACAAATCGCTCTGTCTGTTTAGGGAATCCTAGGCCTTCTAGGAGAAGCGCTAAAGGGAGGAAGCAGAATGTGAGGGAAGCTAAGGAGGGGGCCTCCCATTGCCATACTGTCCAGGTTCAAGTCCCAGCTCCTGTGCTTACCAGGTATATGACCTCTGGCAGGTCAACATTTCCATGCCTCAGTTTCCCCATCTGTAAGGTGGGTTGGTCACAGTAAGAGACTCAATAGACGTAATTTGGGAGTTCTCGTTGTGGCACAGTGGAAACAAACCTGACTAGTATCTGTGAAGGTGTGGGTTCAATCCCTGGCCTTGCCCAGTGGGTTGGGGATCTGGTGATGCTGTGGCTGTGCTGTAGGCTGGCAGCTGTAGTTTCCAATTCAACCCCTAGCCTGGGAACTTCCATATGGCGCAGGTGCAGCCCTTAAAAAAAAAAAAAAAAACTAATAAATAAATATAAAAATGTAATTAATGTCCGGCCCACATTAAGGGTTATATTATTGAGGGAGCTCAAAAATAACATTTTTGACCTTTGAAAAATTCAGGGCAGGTTCAGCCACCCCAGCCCTTGGAGATGCTGCCCTGGGAAATCAGGAAGCACACTGTGAAGCAGGTTGCCACAGCTTGGATCCTGGGAGCAGTTTGGAATGCTCAAAGAGGCTCAGTCTGGAACCCTTCCACTTGAAGCCTTGTCTCTGTCCAGGATTAGGCTGCTACTTAAGTGCACGTGGAGCAAATGTCCATCAGAAAACCAGAACGAGTGAAGCTGCTCAGAAGACCTCACCCCAAGAGAATGAAGTAGCTCCTTTTTCTCCCCTTCCCAAAGTCTTCCCTTCTGTAAATATCTCTTCTCTCTCCTGCATCGTCAGTTTCTCTGTCTCTAAAGGGATGTTCCCATCTGCATATAAAGATGCTAGGGTATTGCTTATCTGAATCTCTCCTTCAATTTCATATCAGCTTCCATTTCTCTGATCCCATTCACAGCAAAACATCAAAGAATTGTCTATAGACACTTGTTCCCCTCCTATTCTCTCTTCACTACAATCCATTAGCATTTCACTCCCTACTGCTCCCCCAAACCACTCTTCCCAGGGTCATCCACTAAGCGCCTCACTGTTTCAGCTAATGGTCACCTTTCTATGGTTCTTGGCCCCATGGAATGACACTCTTCATGTTGACAGATCTTCCTGCCGAGGCTTCTGTGGGTCTCCCGTGGTTCTCCTCCTTCGTCTGCAAACTTGTCAGCCTGCAATGGCCACAGGCTTGCTACCTAAATTCTCTTGGGATGTATGGCGTGCAGAGATTAGCTCATGTATCGGTTCTTCACAGCGCCTCAGGAAATGTGAAGAAATTTCTGTCTTCAGTGACCATCAGATGTTGAAGCTGATGGGAGTTGGAGAAGGGGGGGAAGGGGCAAGGGGAAACACTGGAGGTGGTGCAGGAATGTTCTCTGGTGTGTGTAACCCTGCAGCCCTGGGAGCTCCCAGCAGTCAGATGCTAACATTCATCTCTGGATTTTTATAGTCAACGGGCCCTTATTATTCCTGTTTTATAAGGGAGGAAAATAGAAACAGGGAGGGGATGGGATTTATTAATCTTCTCCGTCAGGGGCATATAAGGAGACGCGGTGCCCTGATAAGGTCCTGTGCGGAAGAAACCTCCACCCTTCCCCACCCACGTCCTGCAGGGTCTGCAAATTTAGAATCCACACACTGGAGATCTTGACTCACAGGCAGGAGGTGTTCAGAGCATGTCCTCTGAAGCAAGGGCAAGGCGGGGGTGCCCGGGCCGGCTTCATTCATGGCCAGAAAGCAGCAGTCTTGGAAGCAGGGCTTGCCAAGGAGGTGAGGGAGCTCCCCAAGCTTCAAGCTGGCACTCAGCTCCCAATTACACTTCCAGAATTATTAGCTTTGATTCTGTGAGAAAGGAACACATCAAAGCCAGAATCCTATGAATTAAAATGTTGACTAATCGAGCTAATTATAGTTCAGTCATCTGAATTTTCGCACAATGAGCCTGAGTTCTCATGAAAGCCTTCTCTTGGGCAGGAGGCTTTGATGAAGCAGCTATTTATGTCCCAGATCTAGTCCTCATTGTGGCCAGGGAATCCTCACTGGAGTGCCCTTTTGCCTGCTGAAAACCCGTACGGGTTCTGTCCCAGGTTTCATGAAAGCTGAAGCAAACTGAGTTGAAACAGAGATTGTGAAAATGATCCCTCCCACCCTCATCCCTCCGCCCCAACTCCCGACCGGTGCAAGCTCTAGCCAGTGTATCAGGATATCATGATGGGATTCTTTTCATTTTCAGTTTTATTCTAGGTTTTACAATACTTAGATAATTTACATAGCCTAATTATACTTTAGGGAGAACCTTCTCACTTTACATGTCTCAGTTATCAGATGCAGAGTGGTATAATAAATTTTAATCACTGTTTAGATGTTCTTTGCTGCAGAGTTAATAATACAGACTAAACCTAAATCTTTGATGAGCTATAGAAGATACTTTTTGGTTGCCACAACTAGGGAGGAGAGGCGCTCCTGGCATCTAGTGCATGAGGTCAGGGACACTAAACCTCCTGCCATGCACAGCTTAGACCCCTACGACGAAGAAGTATCTGACCCAAAGTGGTGATAACACGGAGGTTGACACCCTTTGTGAAAGGGTGAAGGTCCATGCAACACTTGCTATCCCTACAAGGTGACGGAACCTTTACTTAAATGGTGTCACCTGCCACCAAGATATATCTGGGCAGATTCCTTTACATTTAGCATTTCTGAAAGAGCGCCAGGAGTAAAAGAAACAGGTTAGATCTAGGACAATCATAGTCTCAAGTCTCATGGAAGATCTGTCAATATGCTTGCTCTTCAGGTAGCTGGCACTTGATCAATGACAATGATGTTTATGGATGCATAGGCCATTGGTGAGGAATTCCTCCTGGTGGACAGTTAAGGAAGTAGGTGTACAGAGCTTGATCCTCTCAGTATATTCCTGTCCTCAGACTCTTTTTTTTGGCCAGCGAGTAACAAGACCGTGTCTGTAGCTGCTAAGCCACAAGGGAGCTCCAAACATTTTTAACACTTTTTTTTGCTTTTTGCTTTTTAGGGCTGCACCTGCAGCATACGGAAGTTCCCAGGCTAGGAGCTGCAGCTGCCGGCCTAGGCCACAGCCACAGCAACGTGGTTTCCAAGCTGCATCTGCGACCTACACCACAGCTCGTGGCAATGCCAGATCCTGTAACGTGCTGAGCGAGGCCAGATCAAACCCACAACTTCATGGATACTAGTTGGGTTCATAACCTGATGAGCCACAATGGGACATTCCCATTTTTTATGTTTTTATCAATTCTGCCAAATTGCACTCCAGAAAGCTTTGCTGTATATATATATATATATGGGTTTTTTTTTTGGGAGGGGGTGTCTATGGCATACAGACATTCCCAGGCCAGGGATCAAACCCAAGCTGCCAGAGGACTCTGCCCCAGACTGCTTCTTTTTGAGGAAAGTTTTAATTAATTCTGTTATAAGTATTATAATATATAAGCAATAACAAGATTTAAAATCATGCAAGATCTAGGTCCAAATTAAATACGCTTATTATTAAACTTAAATATTCTCGAACTGTGAAGGACACCATAGGCCTTACTCTTACTTCCTAACTCTTTCCTATTTTATCCACTGAGTTTGGAGCTTGAAATTT
The DNA here is from genome assembly GCF_054392235.1 of Sus scrofa. NCBI lineage: Eukaryota > Metazoa > Chordata > Mammalia > Artiodactyla > Suidae > Sus > Sus scrofa. The sequence goes on along the minus strand of NC_139385.1, from coordinate 108,584,688 downwards.
ATTTAGTTTTTCAACATAGTTTTGATTGAAAGATGTTCTGTTCTGTCTTGTCCTTTGGGAAAAAGACCACTTAAAAACTGTTTTAAGGAGTTCCCGTCGTGGCGCAGTGGTTAACGAATCCGACTAGGAACCATGAGGTTGTGGGTTCAGTCCCTACCCCTGCTCAGTGGGTTAACGATCTGGCGTTGCCGTGAGCTGTGGTGTAGGTTGCAGACACAGGGCTCGGATCCTGCGTTGCTGTGGCTCTGGCGTAGGCTGGTGGCCTGGGAACCTCCATATGCCGCAGGTGTGGCCCTAGAAAAGGCAAAAGACAAAAAAAAAAAAAAAAAAAAAAAAAAAAAACACTGTAAACCAACTATAGTGGAAAAAATAAAAATAATTTTAAAAACTGTTTTAAAAAGCATGTATATGTAATTTAAAAAAAATCAAATAGCTTTTGAAGACTGAATTGTTAATGAAATTCAGCAGTTTCTTATTCCTTCCCACACTGCTCAGTCTTATTTCTCTGGCATTCACACATTGCCATACATATATCTACACATACATCGCTCATTGCCATACATATATCATACACATGCACACATATATCTCTGTGTGTATGTGTGTGTGTGTATATAGATATATATATATATATCTATATATATATAGATTTTTTTTTTCTTTTTAGGGCCACACCTGCAGTATATGGAAGTTCCCAGGCTGGGGTCAAATCAGAGCTGCAGCTGCTGGCCTACACCACAGCCACAGCAACACCAGATCCGAGCTGAGTCTGTAACCTATACCATAGCTCGTGGCAATGCTGGATCCTTAACCCACTGAGAGGCCAGGGATCGAACCCATATCCTCATGTATACTAGTCAGATTTGTTACTGCTGAGCCACAATGGGAACTCATATGTATATATATACACATATAGGCATATGGAGTTCCTAGGCCAGGTGTCAGATCCGAACCACAATCGGGAACTACACTGCAGCTGTGGCACCGCCAGATTCTTTAACCCACTGTGCCAGGCTGGGGATCGAACTTGTGTCTTGGTGCTGCAAGAGATGTTCCCGATAACACTGCACTAGCAGGAACTCCCACATTGCTATATTTTAAATAATATGCATGTGCTATTCCCTTTTGGTTCAACAATTTTAAATGTATTAACTTCCTGTTTTGGTAAATGAGGACTTAGCTTTCTTTTCGGCTATCTGCTCTGTTGTACCTCCCTAGCCCTCCCTCCATAATTCTAATTTTTCGTTAAATTAGTGTTTGGTGTTTCCACCATTACATACATGCAAGGAAAGCAGAGCATTGTAATATACTATTATTTTTCTTTGTTGCTTTTTGTTTTTGCTGAAGTTAATGATGGCCTTTTTTGGGAGTTCCCTTGTGGCTCAGTGGTTAAAAAACCTGACTAGGATCCATGAGAATATGGGTTGGATCCCTGGCCTTGTTCAGTGGGTTAAGGATCCTGTGTTGCGGTGAGCTGTGGTGTAGATCACAGATGAGGCTTGGACCCCACATTGCTGTGGCTGTGGCGTAGGCTGGCAGCTGTAGCTCTGATTTGACCCCTAGCCTAGGAACCTCCATGTGCCATGGGTGCAGCCTAAAACAATAGCAAAGGGAAAAAAAGGCCTTTTTGTGTGTGTGCCTGTGTGTGTGTGTGTGTGTGTGTGTGTGTGTGTGTGTGTGTGTGCGTGCGTTTACTACTGACTACTTTAAATTTCTGCTTTTACACTATCTTTGGTCAAAAGGATTGCACTTAGGACCTAATTTCTCCTTGCAGAAGCCACATTTAGCGGGCATTCTGAGTTGTCAGCCCCAGAATACCCTCAACTTCATGACTCACTGGAAAGAGACTCCAACCTGCAGGCACGGCCTATTTCCCATCATCAGCTTTATTTTCCCCAAACGGGTCATTCTTCAATCAGAGGTTTTCATCTCCATTTAAGAACCTAGCTCCAGCTCATCTTTTATGGTTTCTTGCTGGAAGCAGTGTCCAAGTAAATATTTGAACCCTCATCACTACAGTTTCCCAAGTCCTGTTATCTTAGATCAGTTATTAGAAAGCCAACCCTGGTTTTTTCAGAAGGTCCCAGGGGTAGCATTCATTCCAACATTGGCAAACACAAATTCAGTAGAACTGCTGGTGGGCAGCATTCACAGATGGTTGCTTCTAGACCCTGTTCTTCCTTTTTGGCTTTATGCTGTCTCCATCCTTTGGCTCCAGGTCCTTTAAGATGCTTAACGAAATGATCCTGGGTTGTGAACCATCCAGGGGTTTATTTAGAATGGCATGGAACAAGTAGCAACTCTTGGCTTCTGCTTTCACTGAACATGGTCTATCCTATCGCCAGGATCCACTGTCCTGTTTCTAGTCCTCTCTGTAAGGGTTTATGCTGTTGCCAGCTCTTACATGGACCCTTGGAATTCCTGTCCCCAAGGGTGAGTGGGTCTGTCATAGAAGATAACTCCAGTGCTGAGGAGAGTAAACCTCATTAAAAATATGCATGGTTCAACTCCTCCGGAAAAAAACATCTCCTTCAGCAGAGGATCTCCATCAGAAGAGCTCCTTTCCTGAAGTATGCTGGCCTCTCAAGATGCTGATAGCTGCTTCGTGACTCAGCTAATTCAGCTCTGGTCTGCCTGCTCTTGGAGGATGCTTGATCATGTCAGCTTCCTGGTGATAACTGTCCTGAGCCTACCGTGCCTGTGTCTATTCTTGTGCCCTTTCTTACGGACTTTCTTTATATCTGAAACTGAGCAGTTGTGAAAAGAAGTCAAGCAGTATATGCTGCAAAAACGTGAAGCATCTGGGTCTCTCCCCAAACACAATGACCCCTACTTCTAACAGAAAGATGCTCTCACAGACGTGGATACAGTATCCACATCTATCTGGTGCAGTATCTTTTCCTCTAATGCAGCCTTGGCTTCCTACTTTGTATCTCTGCTTACTTTTCAACAGAGAACAAAGAGATTTTTTTGGAGGCAGAGACACCCCACATTCCTAGTTTCCAGAATTTATTTTTTAACCAGAAAGGTAATATGAAATATATTATAACCATAATATATGAAATAGTATTCTGTAATAATAGGCAGAAGAAGAGAAGGCACACGTGTGGATTCATCTTCCTAGGTAGGTCTGGCTCCAGTTAATATTTAAAATGGTCTCGAGTTCTCTGAGCACCTTGACTGTCTGATGGGAGAGGTGGCAAGGAGAGGGACAGGTGGCAATGGGAAAGCTGACCTAAGATTAAACATTAATTGTGTTCAATTTTCAAATTAGATCATTGCAGGCAGATGGCTATGAATTTTAATATGATTTTGTATTTAACTTTTTTGGAGGAGATTTAAACTATTATTCACCAGCTAGGCAATTTATGAACTCACATTTCAGCTCTAATTCTACCTCATCAGGAGGAGAATTATAGGGCTGGAAAAACTCCACCAATCCTCCTCCACTGGAAAGAACCACACCCAAAGCCAGCCAGGGCAACAGGGATCCCTGGCACATTTTTTGGAGACTTCTAATTTAAGGTATTCCACAGCCAATCTCCTTTGGGAGCAAAAAGTGGAGTTCCACCTCTCCATCCTGTTCGCCCTGCTGTGGTTCCTCTTCCCATGCCCCGTGCAGCTGGCTAGAGTAAGGATGCCACCCCCCTCCCAGGCTTCACCAGCTTCCCCTATCTTAGTATCTTCAGGGGCCTGCCTGCATTCCTGTCCATGGGCTGTGACATGAGGCATGCTGGATCAGGCCAGAGCCCTGGGCCAAAAGGAAGGGAGAGTAAACAGGGAGGGCTCTGCCCACCTAGGGTCTAGGGTCTGGGCTGGAAGAAACTAACTCGATGCCAGAGGCTGGCCCCCCAAGAGTGCTTCATCTGTTCAAGCCACAGTGCCCAAAGGGAAAAGAAAGCTTGAGCAAAGAGTGGTACGACAGGGTCCTATCTGGATGGTGTGTGGCCTGGAGAGATTCCAGGTAGCAGCAGTTGTGCAGGAATTAGGTCCAGCAGGGATGCAGGTCTGGAAGAGCTGAATGTTCACGGAGGGTATCAGCAAACAGATGTGGCCACAGAGAGGAATATGTTTTCTTTCAGGAAAAGAAATTAGCAAGAAGACAGAGTATAGTATAGGGGCCTTGAACGAGCAATCCACGGATCAAAATAAGACTCAAGTTCTAGGCTGAAGTTGGGGTCCCTTCTCGTTTCCCATTACCCATGCAGCCCTCCTCACCCTACTCATGCTCTCTGGGCACCTCATTACATCTTTGGAGTGACTGTCTTGATAATTTCCTATTTTGCATCTCCAGTCAAGACCCCTTACCTGGACTCTAGACCTTCGTATTCAGCTGCCCATTGGACCCCTCTACTTACATGCCCCAAATAACTCCCTAGCTCTCCCCAATCTGCTCTTCTTCCTCTGTTCTTTATCTCCAAGTAGGGACTTGAAACCGACTCTTCCTTCTTCTCATCCACCATATTTTGTCTTTGATCAATCTGGTTGCATCTGCCTTCTGAATAGCTCCTGGTTTTCTGGCCTCCTTGCCTTTTCACTGCTAATGTCTTAGTTCTTATCACCATCACCTCTCATGAGAATTCGCACTACCATCTCTTAACTGTTCTACCTGCCCCCAGTCATGCATGTCCTTTGCCCATCTTTCTCCCTAAATGCAACGTTGATCTTTATCTTTCTTCCATTGGTACCCATTGTTCCCAGGATAAACTGCAAAATTTACTAGCAGGACTTAAAAGCTCAGGACCTGCCCTGCCTGCCTGTCCATCTTCATCTCTTGCCTTTTCCTCCACATCATCCTCTAGCCATACGTATGGAATCTCTTGCAGGTCCCTGAGGAAGCCTGATTTCTCTGGACTCCACAGCTTTGTATGGGGTGGGGGTGGCTCTCCCTCTTCATCTAAGTAATTTCACTCATCTTTTAGGGTTCAAAGTATCAGCTTCTCAAGGACACCTTCCCCGGTAGGAGCCCCTCCCACGTCCTCCCACAGCCCAGGTCCCCTTCTACGTTCATTCTTGTCTCCACTGCGTGTCTTCCTGACTAGACTGTGGACACTTCCAGGCAGAAACCAGGTCTTTATTGAGGAGGAGCCGCCCAGCAGTGAGGAGACCACAGGCTTTGGAGTCACCCGGACTTGTATTGGAAAACCATACCTGGAGTAAGACACTTGGGTCTTATTTTTATCATCTCAGGATCTCTGTCTCATTAGCTGCAAAAGTACTGATGCTTCCTCAAAAGCTGTTGTGAGAAGTACACCAAGCACCCAGCATTGAGCCTGACACATCGCCGATGTAGATGTTAGATGAAAAGAGTGGGAGTTCCCGTCGTGGTGCAGTGGTTAACGAATCCGACTAGGAGCCATGAGGTTGCGGGTTCGATCCCTGGCCTTGCTCAGTGGGTTAAGGATCCAGCGTTGCTGTGAGCTGTGGTGTGGGTCGCAGATGCGGCTCAGATCCCGCGTTGCTATGGCTCTGGTGTAGGCCAGTGGCTACAGCTCCAATTAGACCCCTAGCCTGGGAACCTCCATATGCCGCAGGAGCAGCCCTAGAAAAGGCAAAAAGAGAAAAAAAAAAAAAAAGAAAGAAAGAAAGAAAGAAAGAAAGAAAGAAAGAAAGAAAGAAAGAAAGAAAAATGTGTAGGAAGAGAAGCTCCTGGGGCTTGTGGTGAGTCGTGAGAGAGCTTTTGTGGGTCACTGTAGCCTCGGACATCTTGGCAGAGATCCCAGCAGAGCTGAGCGGAGTTAAGGCCAGACTCTGTCTCCAAAGGAAGTGCTGGCAGAGCAGGACGGAGGGGACATCCAGGGCTAGTGGAGAGCAAGGCAGGGAAGCCTGGAGGTGAATGCAGTGAGAGGGCCTGCAGCGTTGGGCTGTGATGGGGTCATTACTGAAGACAGTAGGAAACACATCCTCACTCTCACTCTGGAGCTTTAAAAACACACTTGCCTGGTCCCCACCTCCAGGGATTTGGTTTCAAGCGCTCTAAAGCAGACCCGGGACTAGGCATTTTGAAAAGCTCTTCGGAGCACCTCGAGACAGAGAATCACCCTCTAGAAAGGGGAGATGCCATACCTCACAGGCCACGGAGGGACTAAGTTTGTTTCTAGGTCCCCAGACTGTTCCTGAATATTACTGAGGGAGTGTATGGTGGCGGCGGGGGCGGAGGGGTGCCACTCTCTTATCTGCCCTGGTGAAGACTAGTTGAGCACCAGAGCAAGCCCATTCACAGACCAGGGGGCAGGGAGCGGGGAAAGACAAGGGCAGGAAAAAATGAGGCTGATGGACACTTTATTTTGCTTGCTTGCTTGCTTGCTTTGTAGGGCCGCACCTGCGGCATATGGGAGTTCCCAGGATAGGGGTCCAATCGGAGCTGCAGCTGCTGGCCTACACCACAACCACAGCAACGCCAGATCCAAGCCTTTCCGTGACCTGCACCACTGAGCAAGGCTAGGGATCCAACCCACAACCTCATGGATACTAGTCGGGTTCATAACCCACTGAGCCACAACAGGAACTCCCTGGACGCACTCTTTCTCATCTCAAAATCCCAGTTTGCCCCTCCAGCCCCTCCCCAGAGATCAGTTGCTCTTTGGAATAAAGAGGGTCTTTAGGAGGTGATGGGATGGAGAAACACCTTCTTTTCCTTCATATTCACTCTGATGGCACAGGGGAGGCCAGTGGGGAGCTGCCATTCGCTTCTGCAGGGGAACAGCTCTGAGACGGCCACTTAGAACTCATGGCCATTCTAAGAATGTACGGAATTTTTTTTTAGATAAGAAATAAATCCCAAGCCAGCTGCAGAGCACTCTTAGTTTGAAGAGATCATAAGCAGGAATGAGGAAAAAAAAGGAGGAATTCATATAAAAATTAGAATCAGCTGATGTTTCTTTGAAACATGCCTAGTTCTCTGCCGTGGAGTTCCGCAGTCTGTGTATAGAAAAGGTAATCAGAGAATTCCTATTGTAACTCAGTGGTAATGAACCCAACTAGTAACCTTGAGGATGCAGGTTCAATCCCTGGCCTCACTCAGTGGTTAAGGATCCTGCATTGCCGTGAGTTGTGGTGTAGCTTGCAGATGTGGCTTGGATCCCTAGTTGCTGTGATTGTGGTGTAGGCCGGTGGCAACAGCTCTGCTTAGACCCCTAGCCTGGGAACTTCCATATGCTGCAGGAGAGGCCCAGAAAAAAAAAAAAAAAAAAGAGAAAGTAATCAGGATAATGACGCTTGTTACAGTTCACAATGAATGGACCCACCAAGAAGTGGCATCATGAAGTGAATTGTAGAAAAAACTGCCCTTTATTTGATCACGCTGGTCCTCACTAGACCCTGAAAATATTTGATCCTACAAACCTCATCAGAAATTATTGATCATGAGTCTATGCAATGTAAGCTTTCTCAGCGTCTTCCTAGGAGGAAATAAAAAGAGATGGCCGTGGGTCAGTAAGAAGTAAAAGTGGCATCTCCTTCCCTTGACTTTGAGGGCGGGGGCATAGCCCAGGGAAGCAGAGCAGATGAAATAAAAAAGTAACAAAGGGGAGTTCCCTCTGTGGCACAGTGGGTTAAGAATCCGACTGCAGCAGCTTGGGTTGCTGCAGAGGTCAGGTTCAATCCAGCCCAGCGCAGTGTGTTAAAGGATCTAGTATTGCCACAGGCTCGGATATAATCCTTGGCCCGGGAATTTCCTTATGCGGGCGGAGGATGCAGTCATTAAAAAGAAAAAAAAAAAAAAAAAAACCACCCACACACCAGTAGCAAAGGGCAAGAGATTTACCTGTTACTGACCCTGATATGCTCCTATCTCCCTAGCCCCACCTCACCCTCACTCATCACCCTTCACCTACATACACCTGTAAATACACCTTTACCTCTTACAGCCTTATTCTAAATTCAGTGCTGTACAAAACTAAAGCTCTTGTGTCAACAAGGTCTTCCCTCCCTGCCCCACAAAAGAAGCAGGAAATTTTGTAAAGCAGTTCGTGATCTTCCTGGAACTTATCTAATTGTAGAAAGACCTGAAACTAAAGGGGCTTCCGTTCCTATGGGCAGAGACTTGACACAGCCTATTTTAGTTCAAGCATCTCTTCCTTTTTGGAAATTAACAGCTCCATTCTCTATTGATTTAACATGCTGTCCCTGTGATGCAGTGGGGCTTTCACACAAGTAATGAGGACAGGCCGTTCTGTGATGACTTAACCCTTCTGGTCCTTTGTTTTTCTAATTTTCTTTAAAATGAAAACGACTCAAATCCATGAATCTCAGAGGGAACAAGACAGAAGCCTACACTTCCCCTTGTACTGTAAATATATATATGGAAACATACTATCAAAATAAGGGAATTGCAGTCTGTGTCTCTGCAATGTCCTTCTGAACCACAGATACTTTTGTAAAAGAGCAAACTCCATGAACATGAGGACAATAAGCAAGTGACTGGGTGGAGAAGGGAGGAGGGAATGAATATGGGCCTTAATTTTCTTTCTTGGGTCTCTGTCTCTATCCTGGAGTAAGTCTGGGGCTGTGCTTGCTTGCAATGATATCAGCTTGCTGTGGGTAGAAATTATGATGGGGGACTAAATTAGGAACCATGACCTCAGTGTAGGAAGAAGGAGGAGGAGAAAGGAAGGGAGGCCAGAGCTACTGTTTAAAGTACAGTTAATGGAGTAATTGTCAGGATCCATCAGCTATTTTATACGAAATTGAATTGTCTCGGGAGAGTCTGCCCTCCCCACCCCCCACTCTCTTTGTTGAGGAAGGAAGAGGTAAAGTCCTTTATTCCTCATGATTTTAAGGACAAGCAAAGTCTTCCAAATTATAGGGGGTGTGAGGAGATTAAAAAAAGAAGCCTTATTACCCAGGCCATCTAGGAAATATTCACTGAGCACCTGCGCTTTGTGTGGAAGCCTGAGCTGGGCCGAGGAGAAATCCCACCCCTGATACGGGGTATGGGGCGGGGTCACGTTCGTGGAGAGCTCACCCTGACATCCTGGCTTGTGTCCCGCTTAGACAGTGTCTCAACCTCACACACTGTTATAAGTTGGTGAAATTTGTCTCCGGAATCCTCCTCTCCATCCCGACCCCACCCGGGGGTCATGGCTGTGTGATTGACAGGTGTTGCTCCTGTGGCCCCCATGGAGATTCTCCTCTCTTGTTTTAGCTCTTTCTTGAGTGGGATGGTGGAAGGAGCCCTCCCTGGGGGAATTTTGGTGCCTCATTTCACTCCTTTGAGGCTCAACTTTTTTCTGTAAATAGAGATAGTAACACTAGCATTGTGAAGAATTACTGAGATGATGGATCTGAATTAACCACAGCTAATTTTTATAGAGACTGTAAGCATATATCAGACGCTGTGCTGAATGCTCTGTGTACAACACCCCATTGCATCCTCCAACAGCCATTCAGGCACTCTCATCCCTAGTGACAGATGGGGAAACTAAGGCTTAGAGGCATTAAAAAACTTGTCCAGGTCACAAGCTATTTCCTGGAGGTGTCAGGATTTGAATTCACTTCTGTCTTACTACAAAGTCCATGCTGGTAAGGAAGTCCACTGCCTCTATAAATACCCCTGTAAAAATGCTGGGTCAACAGATTATTTTAATTTTTTGCTTTTTTTAGGGCCGCACCTGCGGCATGTGGAGGTTCCCAGGCTAGGGGTCTAATCGGAGCTACAGCTGCCAGCCTACACCACAGCCACAGCTGCATCTGCACCCTACACTACAGCTCATGGCAATGCCAGATCCTTCCACTGAGTGAGGCCAGGGATCAAACCCACAACCTTATGGTTCCTAATTGGATTCATTTCCTTTGCACCATGACAGAAACTCCAGAAGATAGTTTTGAGATACCCCTAACTACATGGGACCATTCATTATTAGATTTGAAGGTACCAAAGATCACATCATTTGCATACAAAAAGTGCAAGGCAATTAACTGACATAGAACCACAGGCATTTACAGGTGAAAGGGAACTTCGAAAGGTCTAGGCTGGTGGTATGCAAACTCGGCTTCCCAGAGGCCCCACACCGAGCTCTGCTTTTACCTGTTTTAAAATTTATTATTATTTTAATATTTTTTATTATTACTTTTAGGTAGCATTTTGTCTTAAGAATGGTTCTAAGACTTTTTTTTTTTTGAGAAATAGCCTTTATTAAATTTAAGAAGTTTCTTTATATTTCTAGTTGAGTTTTTTTTTTTTACTCAATGAATTTATTACATTTCTAGTTGTACAATGATCATCACAATCCAACCTTATAGGATTTCCGTCCCACACCCCCAGCACATCCCCCCCCCAAACTGTCTCCTTTGGAGACCATAAGTTTTTCAAAGTCGGTGAGTCAGCATCTGTTCCGCAAAGAAGTTCATTCTGTCCTTTTTTCAGATTCCACATGTCAGTGAAAGCATTTGATGTTGGTGTCTCAGTGTACGGCCTGAGACTTATTCTTTTCTAATTTGTTCATGCTCATTTTACAGTGGCCTTTCAGTCTTTTGGGGGGCATTTTACTGAAGCCTTAGGAGAGAAAGAGACTCGAGATTTCCTGACTTCTGGTGCAGGTCTCTCTTTACTCCTCAGTCCTAACTCTTGACCCAATGTGTCCAATGTAGTAAAGAATTGAGAATAGGAAAAATTATAATCGAGAGAGCTGTTTTCAAGGGACTAGTTTAAGAAGGCATCTAGATCTGGCTGATCTAAGCAAAGACAGTGAAAGATTTAGTAGAAAGTAATTAGTCATGGAAACAAAAATAAGAAAAAAAAAGATTTCAAAGGAGCTTGGAAATGATGTCAGCAACAACAATTATGATGTAGTCTTCTATAGGAATAAGCAGAGAAATACCATCCGGTGAGGCCCTTAAATGCATTCATTCATTCATTCAGCCACCATTTATGAAACAGCTATTGTATGCCAGGCACTGAACTAGGCAGAGGGACACAAAAATGAATAACACAACGTCCTTGCACTCCAGGGACAGACTAGCTGCAGTGGAGGTGAGGAGGCAGAGTCAGTAGCGTGATGAGAGCAATGGTAGAGATTTACAAGGGACATTTCATCCTGGCAATGGTGGGAGAGGATGGGGGTACAGAAACCCTTCCCGGAAGATGTAACACCTGAGAAGAAGTTAAATTAGAGCAGTTTGACCTCGGAGGACATTGTTCTGGCCTTCGATGGAAGAGAATTTAGATTTTTTTCTCCTTTTTCTGGTGAGGAAGAGATGGGGCATCCAGCAAGCCTTTTTGACCATAAGCCACAAACTGATCAAAACCCAAACCACATTGCCTCAGGGCTATTGCTAACTAGAAGTTCTGCTTTCAATGACTATAAATAGTTTCTTTTAACCAAGAGGAAAACAGCTATTCCTCAGAATCAGAGCTGGGTGGCATTTTCCTCAGTGGATCCCTTGGATCTCATCTCCTTTAGATGGTTTCTGAATAAGTGTGTGCCATGGGAGCCACACTGCGTATCTACCGGGACTTGAAAAAATATGAAACGGAAGTGTACTAGTTATGGGAGGCTAAATTGCTGAAACAAATGGATCTTACAATGCAATGGCTGAAATCCTGCAGAAGTTTTTTGCTCATAAAATGGAGACTATTCCAAGTCAGCAGTAGCCCTCTTCCACGTGGAGAATCACAGCCCCAAGTTCCTCCATCTGAGATTCTGCTTCTGGGGGCCTCAGGGTCTCTTGGGTTCAGTTAGAGGACAGGAAAATAATGAGTAAATGCTTCCTGAAAGAGCTACACCCACGACAGCATATAATGTTTCTTCTCATGTTTTATTGGCAAAAATTAGTCACATGGCTACGTATGCTGGAGGAGCTGCTGGGAAATGTGTTTCCAGATTGGGCAGCTGATTTCAGGCACTAACTATTGCTAACAAAGAAGAAGATTTTGATGGGAAGCTACTGTTTTCATCCTCTAAATGGAGAAAGAGAGAATGGATAAACAGAAAATTTAAGCTAGAAAGTCATTATTGACAATGACCCTCACAAATCAACAAGTTGCACCCCTGAAAGTTACACAGTGTTATGTGTCAATTACATCTCAATAGAGTTGGAAAAGAAGAAAAGAATGTTTCTTAGCTCCAGAGCATTTTATAGCTCTTTTCTTGGTAATATCAATACCTGTCCAATCAACCCTTTCAAGTGGGGGGCCCTAATAAGGGTCCTCCTGCCTGGTGTCATTCGCACCAATACAACAAGACTGAGTTCAGTTCAAAGCTAAGTTTTATTCTTTAATTAGAGAATAGAGAGGCAGGAGCCGGGGCTCTAAAGCACATGCTCTCTGGACAGACGGGGGCCACTGTTGCTTTATAGATCTGGGTGGGGCGGGGAAGGGGGCGGGGTTATTAGGGAGGATGGGCGGAGCTGTGCTGTTCACGCCGCAGATCCCAGAGCCCGCCCAGCGTCTCTACACCCAGCCCACTGCCGTCTTGAATTGAGTGTTCCTGTGCAGCCTCTTCTCACGGCCTCTGAACTGAAGTGTTGGGTACAGCTGCATCCTACCAGGATCTCTGGTCTGAGCTGCTGGGGGCAAGGCCTCTTCCGTCGGTCCCCTCTGAACAGGTGAAACTAGACTAAGCACAAAGTAAAGGAAAAAAAAAAGTTAGATTTTATTTTACTACTCAGGTTCTATTTTTATTTCCTGGGTATTGTGAATGGGCTTTGCCAGTGACACCTGCTCACTTCTTACAAGCTTCCGATGGAAGCCTATTCATAAATGGAAAACATGGGGCCCCAGACAGGTGATTGTACATGGCTTGTTGGTTACAGTGCTGATTAGTTTAAGAATATTTAGGGAATCTAACAACTAGATAGATAATATCAACAGCAGTGTATAGGAGGAACTCAGATTTTTCCAATCAGAGCAATTTAATAACATCTACAATGTTTTTCAGTACCCTTCCTGTTCTGAATATTTTGGAGCAATATGAAAAAGATACTGTAGGAGTTCCTGTCATGGCTCAGAGGAAGTGACTCTGACTAGTATCCATGAGGATGCAGGTTTGATCCCTGGCCCTGCTCAGTGGGTTAAGGGTCTGGCATTGCTGTGACTGTAGTGTAGGCCAGTGGCTACAGCTCCAATTCGACCCCTGGCCTGGGAACCTCCATATGCCATGGGTGCGGCCCTAAAAAGACACACACACAAAATCTTTCAAACTGAAATTGAGATTCCACTTAGTACGACTGTAACTGGTACAATACACTTAGTAAGTGGCCAAGATTGTTGAATTGAGGGACCCCGTAAGGTAGGTTCACAGAATAACATGTGATAGGCAGAATTCTAAAGAGAGCCCCAAAGATTCGTGTCCCTGGTTATTTGACCAAAACTAATAGTAGCATTGCTGTGAAGAGATTTTGCAGCTCTAATTACAGTCTCAAATTAGTTGCCCTTAAGATACAGAGACCCCTTTAAAAGCATAGCTCTTTCTCTGGCCTGTAGCAGAAGTCCGAGATTGGAAGTGTAAGGACTTGATGTGCCATCGCTGACTCTGCAGATGGGAGAGACCATGGGAGAAGGAATGTGGGTGGCCTCGAAGGGCAGACAGTGGTCCCTGGATGACAACCAGCCACCAGACACTAGATTCTACCAATAACCCAATGAAGTTGGAGGCAGATTCTTTCCAAGAGCCTCCAGAAAAGAGCCCCACCTGGCCAACACTTTGATTTTGACCTTGTGATACTCTAAGCAGAGAGGCCTGTTGAGCCTGCTCAGTCTTTTGTCCTGCAGAACTAAAGGCTAGTAGATAAGTGTTGTTTTGAGCTAGAAGTTTGCAGTGATTAGCTACATAGCAAAGGAAAACTAATATAAACAGATACCTGAATTCAATTTAAGCAGAGCTTGTATATTTCAAGATGGAGTTCCAATCCTCTCTGAAAACTTTCCTGATTATCCCAGAGGGGTCCTTTTCTTTTCGCTAGTCTTACTGGACTTTTTTTTTTTTCTTTTTTTTAAATATCATCCAGAGTTAGATATCAGTTAGTGCCAGTATTGCCTGGCACTTTGTGTACTTGACCTTTTGATGTCCCTAGAATGATAACCTCCTTGAGAGTAAGAATCAAGTCTTTATGGTTCTATTTCTTCTTTTAAAAAATTATATTGGAGTATAGTCGACTAACAATATTGTGTTAGTTTCAGGCGTACAGCTGAGTGAATCAGTTATACATACACATACAACCATTCTTTTTCAGATTCTTACCCCACACAGGTTATTACACAGCATTGAGTAGATTTCCCTGTGTGATTCTACTTCTAAGAGTATGAGAGGGTAGGAGGAGATCGTGGGCAAGCCTGATTTTCAAGAATTTTTTTTGGAGTTCCCATCATGGCGCAGTGGTTAACGAATCCGACTAGGAACCATGAGGTTGCGGGTTCAATCCCTGGCCTTGCTCAGTGGGTTAAGGATCTGGTGTTGCTGTGAGCTGGGGTGTAGATCACAGACGCGGCTCAGATCGAGCGCTGCCGTGGCTACGGTGTAGGCCGGCAGCTCAGCTTCGATTAGACCCCTAGCCTGGGAATCTCCATAAGCCACGGGTGCGGCCCTAGAAAAGACCAAAAAAAAAAAAAAAAAAGAATTTTTTTTTTAAATCAACAAAAGCAAATGAAATGTTCTTGAAAAAGAGCAAGTAGTTATTTTCTTTCAATAAGTAAGAACCTGAGACAACCTTCAGTTGCAAAGATCAAGGTTACGGATCTCCTGTGAGTGCCAATCTGACCGGGTACTATCACTACACAATGGGCAAACCAGAATGACTAGTTTGACTCATAAAGGTATAATTGAGACCCTGCCAGTTACAAGTCTGTTTTATTCTTAGTGCCAGTTATTACTCCATAAACATGGCTTCATCCTGTCCCTGTCTGCTGCTGAGGCTATGACCATGGGAGGGCGTTAAGCTTGACTTACAAATTACAGTGTTCTTTTCTTAGGTAATCACGTGAAGATAGTCTTACCAGCTTCTAGATAAAATACATTTTATTTCTGAGAAACTCTTTAATGCACATTTCTTTCTTTCTTTCTCTCTCTCTCTTTCTTTCTTTCTCTCTTTCTCTTTTTCAGCCACATCTGCAGCATATGGAAGTTCTCAGGCCAGGAATCGAATCCAAGCCTAAGCCTACAGATTCCTGTCTGAGGTCTATAGGATCAGAAACTGTGAGGAATGGGGCCAGAAATATGCATTGCTAAGCTCTGGGGTGATTCACAGGCAACATGAAGTTTGATAAATGCCAGTAGCTACTTCTGGCATTTAAACTACTTCTTCAACGTCCCACATTCTCTCTCCTTTGTACCTTTCCTTGTGCTATGTGTGCTACGTGTGCACGTGCGCATGAATGTGGACACACATGCACACACACACATTTCTTTGCCTGGCCAAGTTGGGACTACTTCCCTATGAGTTCTAAATCTTCCTTAAGAGCCACTTAAGGCAAGCCTTCCTCACTCTCCTAGGCTGGCTAAAGATCTAGCCTCTGTGTTGCCCTTAAGACATAGAATTGCAATTTGTTATTGTTGCTGTTGGTTACTGGTCTATTTCACTGCTGGGTGGGTGGGGGTGGGAGTGGAGGCTCAGGGGGTGAGGGGTGGGGGTGGGGGGTTGGGGGGCTGTTTACAAGTAGGGGCTGTTTCTTTCACCTCAGTTTCCAGAGCCAGTGGTCCCTAGCAAGTATTTGTGAATGTATGAATAAATACACAAATGGACTAACGTTCAGATCTTATTAAGAAAACATAACTACTATAAAAAAGATAAAAATAAAAACACTGGGAGTACGATTAACCCAGAGACCCTCTGGTCTCGGAAAACTGACAAAAAGAAAAGAAAAAGAAAAGACAAAAAAAAAGAAACAATCTGCTATCAGAGGAAAAATTAAAAGAGATTCTTGAACTCAGGGAATTGTGCTTTTCTCCAGCAGGTAATCATTGGTTGTGACTCATAGCATCAATGATTCCAATGGCTATTCCTGAAAGATTGCCTTTTATAGATAAAAATTTCTGCTTCTCTGAATCATTTGTTTCTTTCTGATGATATTCTGAACTCGGATGCACTGTGCTATAGAAACCATATATGAATCTAGGAGGTGGACACTCCTGGGTTCAAATCTCAGCTCTACTACATACTAGCTGTGTAACTTCAAGCAAGTCATTTAATTTCTCTCTGTCTACCACCTTATTATGTGAGTCAGAGAAGACTTTCTACACATGCCAAGAGGGAGTAATATATGTACTCATGGAGGGAAAATGGGATGTAATGAAATAAAGTTTGTAAAACAAAGTAGATAATGAAAAACGTATTCTCTTTATAGGAAGAAAGAAACCTAGACTGTTATTATTGAGTTTCTATTGTATGTCAAGTATTTTATTAGATATTGGAGAAGGTGATTATACCTTCTAATTCAAGAGATAGTGTTTTGAATGAGTTTATAATATATTGAGGATTATAAATAAACTAAAAATCAACTTTATTAATTTTTATAGAAAGAGAAAAAATTTAGCTACAAGGAGATTGCAGGTTGGTCTCCAGAATCCACTCTCTCCTTATTCTACAGTGGTAGAACCCCTAATTTTAAGACAAGTACACCACCCCCTGGAAAAAAGATTGCATTTCCCAGCCTCCCTCATAGTTAGATGTGACCATGTCCCTGAGTTCTGGCTTATGGTATAAGAGTAAATGTGATGCGAGGAAATTCCAGGAAGTCTCTTTAAAAAGAGGGAGCCTGCTGTTTCATTCATTTTCTCCTTTTTGTTGATGGACTGGGACTTTGATAATTGGGAATAGAAAAGTCATCTTGAGTCATAGTGTGGAAACCACATATTGAGGATGGAGAAAAAGCAAAATTCAAGGAGCCTGGTCTCTGATGGTCCTGTGATGTCATTTTATCAGCCCTAAATTGCTTATGTTTATTTGGGACCCAAAGAAACTTGAATCCATGGTTGTTTGGGGGAGAATTTCCTCCATTCACAAAGTTAATCCTAGCTAATACAAACTAATACTAACTTACAAAACTGCAAGCTGTTTTTAAGTTTTTAATGGAGAAAGGCTTACATTATAATAAGTGAAAACAAGGCAGAGGACAAAATTCTGTATGTGTACACATAGAAGATACGTATGAAGGAAATATAACACATTATTAACTTGTTGGCTTAGGATGGTAGAATAATGGGTAGTTTTTTCACTCTTTTATATTTTTCAGTACTTCTGTAGTTTTTTAATTAAAAATCATATTTTCAGGAGTTCCTGTCATGGCACAGTGGAAATGAATCTGACTAGGAACCATGAGATTTTGGGTTCAATCCATGGCCTCGCTTAGTGAGTTAAGGATCCGGCATTGCTGTGGGCTGTGGTGTAGTTCGAAGATGTGGCTCAGATCCTGCATTGCTGTGACTGTGGTATAGGCCAGCAGTTTTAGCTCTGATTTGACCCCTTGCCTGGGAATCACCACATGCTGTGGATGCGGCCCTAAAAAGCAAAAAAAAAAAAAAAAAAAAGAAAGAAAGAAAAAAAATCATATTTTCAGAAGTTCCTGCTGTGGCAAAACGGGATTGGCAGCATCTTGAGAGCTCTGGGATGCAGGTTCGATCCCGGGCCACACAGTGGGTTAAGGATCCTTGATGCTGCAGCTTCAACCTAGCTTGCAACTGTGGCTCAGGGTCTGATCCCTGGCCTGGGAACTCCATATGCCACAGGGGGGCCAAAAAAAAAAATCATATCTTCAGTCCAGTGGCTATACATTTGAGCTCAAATGGTAGCAACCACTGTACACATCTAGTGTTTTTTATTATCTAGTTTCTAAAACTTTACATTATTTTTAAATCTATAAAATAGCATAGCACTTGTGATTAAGAGTCAGTCAGTCTTAGGTTCAGGTTTGTTTTCTAGCTGTCTGCACTTGGGCAGATTACTTCTCTGAGCCCTAGTTTCTGCATCTGCTAATTGGGTATAATAATTTTTACCTATTTTATAGGATAATGGCCTGTATTAAAGTAATACGTATAAAATCATGTACCACTATGCATGTAGTAAGCAGTCAATAAAACTGACATAATATTATCATTATATTTACTTTTTTTTTTTTTTTTTTTGCTTTTTTAGGGCCACATCTGTGGCACATGGAAGTTCCCATGCTAGAGGTCAAATCAGAGCTATAGCTGCTGGCTTACACCACAGCTCCTGGCAACGTCAGATCCTTAACTTCCTGAGCAAGGCCAGGGATCAAACCCTCAACCTTCTGGTTCCTAGTCAGATTCATTTCCACTGCCCCATGACGGGAACTCCTTTTTTTTTTTTTTTTTAATAGGGCCGCACCCACTGCATATGGAAGTTCCCAGGCTAGGGGTCAAATTGGAGCTACAGCCGCCAGCCTACACCACAGCCGCAGCAACTCAGGATCTGAGCCACTTCTGTGACCTATACCATAGCTCATGGCAAGGCTGGATCCTTAACCCACTGAGCGAAGCCACAGATCAAACCTGTGTCCTCGTGGATACTAATCATATTCATTTCTGCTGCGTTGCAAGAACTCCCTATTTCTATGCCGATTGCGTCTACTTGCTGGCATTTTCGTTAGCTACGTAATCTCAGTGTATTGTAGCCTGCTGAGCTATGCATGGCTTTACTACTAGAAGTTTATGTTATCCTCAATTTTTCATTAGCAGGTAAGGCAGATTCAAATGATCCAAGAGGAGAGGCTCTCCTACGCTGGCTGATCATGGGGAAAAGCCGACTGCTATAACTTGACAATAAGAGAACCACAGCATTTACAACTAGGACTGTTTCAGAGAATCTGGAATATTATTACTGCTAATTATTTAATTGAAAATAACAATTTATCAAGTGGCTAACAACAAATGGTATAGTGTAGCAATAAATGGATATTCATTTGTTTTGAATTGAAATTAGTTTTGGTGGGAGCAAAAAAAGCTGTTTTCAAAGAAGACAACAAGCCAAAGAAGAAGTGGGGTATGTGAGGGGGTGGGGGGTGTTTGTGTGTTGGAAGAGGTGGGATGACGGTTGAGGGAGGGTCTTGAAGGATCGTCTGAAGAGTTGGGATATGATACCAAAAGTGTTTTTGAATAAATGTGAATTCAAGTAGTGAGTTTTTCAGTTTTCCTTCATGTTCCTCTAAGGTCGGTCAAGAGATTATTTTCATTGGAAATTATATTTTAACAGAAGGGTAAAATAATACCTGCTCAATGATGAAACCAAAGCCATAAAAGAAATCTCAAGAGGGCTAAAAGTAACACAAAGAAACAAATCAGCATGCATTTTTTAAAACAATGGAAAGAATCCCGCCCCCATTTTTTTGTAATTAAATACTAATACAACCCTGCTTTCCGCAGGGGAGAAATAAATCTGTTACTACTTTTATTGAAGAGACCATCTGGATCAGTGGGGAACTACATTTATTAGCTTTAACCAGATTCCAAAATAAATTAGTTTTATGGTAGAGAAAATAGTGTTCATCCTGTATTCCATGTGCTTCCCTATATCTCCCTGCTTTCTCTTGTTTTCAGGTTACAGCGATGCAACTAGTCCTTTCAGGGGACTGTGAGCAGAAGTGCTATGTCGAGGTCCCTTCTGGTCTGTGGTTGGGACTAGTGAGGATGGCACCAGGCGCTAAGATGAACGTCCAAGAGATGGAGCCTAGTTCCCTGAGTCACCAAATGGAGGGGAGTTTCACCAACCTTCTTTGGACTTTGGGTGAGTTAGAAATAAACCTTTTATTGTGTTAAGGCACTGTATCAGTTTACTAGATCTGCCATAACAAAACACCACAGACTGTTTTATACTATAGAAGTTGATTTTTCCATAGTTCTGGAGAGTAGAAGTCTAAGCTAGGGTACCTGGCAAGTTCAGTATCTCCCAAGGCCTCTCTCCCCAGCTTGCAGATGGTCACCTTCTTGCTGTGTTCACATGTGACCTTTTCTCTGTGTAGGCACATCCCTGCTGTGTCTTCCTCTTCTTCTAAAGATGCTAGTCATATTGGATTAGGGCCCCCTCTTAAAGGCCCTATTTTAACTTAATCACCTCTTTAAAGACCTTATTTCCAAATGTTGGGGGCTGGGACTTCAAATACAAATTGCTAGGGGGAACACCACAATTCAGCCTCTAATAATCACTGAGATTTTGGGATTTATTTGTCATCACAGCATGGCGTAGCTTATTCTGATCAAATAGTTTTCCTGGGAGCAGGAATGAAGATGTGTTTTAATCATGCAAATTTATGTCTGTATATGAGGATGTGGTGGGCAGGACATGTGTGGGGGGGGTGTGTATGTGATGTGCAGAACATTACAGCTTGTGGATGAGTTACACGACACCAAGATGTTGTTCTCTCATCTGTGGGGTAGCTGGGTAGGTCCTGAAAGGTGGGAGCCTCAAGACTGTTCAGCCTAGGTTATCAGCAGCCCCCTCTGTTCACTCAGTGTACCATACAAATAGTATCTTCTGTGTATGTAATAGTCTTTAAAAGATTCCAAAGTATTTTTATTCACTATAAATAATTATATACCATGTCAACATATTTTATGAATTTCCCTTATTTTATTGAATATAGGAAAAATTTATTGATACCCCAAGTGCCAAACACTGTTCTAAATTCACTATTCTAATACAAAAAACTCTAAGTGAGTTATATATATTAACTGATTGTATTGTCAAAATAACCCTACAAAATAACTCTATAAAACTACTGCTATCCCATTTTACAGACAAGAAGATTGAGGCACAGATGGGTTAAAGACTTGCCCATTTACAAAGATGGTAAATAGTAGAGCCAAAATTTGAGCCTAGGCAGCCTGACTCTAGTCTTTCTAGAGCAGCACTTGGAGCCATTGACAATTTAAAGAAGAAACAAAAAAATTCAGTGACTGAATCTCATGGTTGTATTTTGGAATTTGCTTTTTTCCCCTTTATGTCTAGCAGGCAGTTTTGAGTCAAGTTTACCTTTTTGTTGCCATTGAAGAGTGATTATTTTGCTTTGTCACAAAATTAAATCCTTGCTCTGAAAACCAATGTATTCCATGTCTTCACATGAGTGAAGACAGTGGGAATGAAAAATCAATTCCAAAATTCCAATCAATTCAATTCAGCGAAGTTATTAATTGAGTAACTACTATATGCTTGGCTCTGTGTTGTGTGCCTGGAACACAGTAAAGACTAGGATGACATTGTTCCTTGAGTAGTAGCCACGGTTACAGAGGCAGTTTATGATATTTTCCTCAAATGTGCTACTGAAGAAAAAGTTACGTGGTTTACACCTCTCCTGAGCTACTAAGGAGAACTTAGAAATTTAAATGAAGAATTTAAAAATATTTATTTATTCATTTAAAGTAGTAATAAACCCATTATATGCTCACAACATATATTTTACAAAAAATAGTTATTTCCAAAACAACAACAAAAAAAATCTGGTGATAAAATTGGCACTGGTTTATTTATTTGTTTGTTCAGCTAATTTCCATGTCCTGCTTACTAACAAACAGATTCTCATATTTGCTTCTCACATTTGCATTCAATCTGTTGCAAATATGTTGTCTGGGTTGAAATTCATGAAGAATATCCAGCTTTACACAGACAGTTGGAAAATGAGGAGGATTTTTAAGTCTTTTCAGATGATGATGGATATTCTTTGATATTACACCAAAACTTGACAAATTGTATTTTCTTAAAGGTTAGTTGGAATCTAAGAGCTGATGTTTGCATACTCCGTTTTCTTAAAATCAATTTAGCTATCTCACACTTTGAATGAACATTTTACTCACGATTTTATAACATCATGCATTGTCATTCAAAACATATTGGTTCATTGAGTTATGCAGATCTTCCAAATGTTGACACATATCATTATATAAAACCAAAAAAAAATCAAATTCATTAATATTACCACAGAGCTCATGGAAAGTCTTTAAATACTGAGAAGCTCTCAGATTTGCAGTGTCAGATACCAAGTTCCCAAAATTCCAACTTTTATTTGAAAGCTCAAATTTTGTCACTGGCAACAAATACTGTCAATTGTTTTTCTTGAAGTGACAGACCCAGTTCATTCATTTTTGAGAAAATGTCTGCCACATACCCAAGTTGAATAGCTATAACTTGTCTACCAGTCATTCTTTTAAGTCAAAATGGCATTCCTAGAAAAAAGTAGTTCAGCTTGCAACTCAAGGAAAAAATGCTTTCCTCATAGCCCCCTATTTCAGTGTGCAACACAAATGTACTTCGCATTTCATCACAGATGTTAAAAAGATATATACTTAAGGGTCAAGCAAGATTGAGTAAAATTAATAAGTTTGTTCCATCAAGAACATTTGTAAGTAAAACTGGCATCTTAAATTTTGTTTGTTTATTGCTGGTGCTTGGCAGAGAGCAAGATAATGGCTACTATTACAGTTTGGTGCAACTGCTTTCATTTGTGTTTTACCCACCATTGCTTTTCTACCATCAGCGCAAATGTCAACATAATGAAAAAGGCAAGTAATGTCTTAGTGTTATTAGGAAAAGAGTTCTGACCTCATGGACCTCCTGAAACAGTTTTGGTGACCCCCCAAGGGGTGACAGGCCAGTTTAGAACCCCCACCACAGAAAATAACTGTATTTCCTCACAAAGAATCTTTAATATCCAAAACAGAACTCTGGAGTAGATCATTGATGGTTGACATATACCCTTTTAATAGTGCAATTACTATAAACATCACGGAATGGGAAAGCAAAAAGATTTAGGACTAATTTAGCTTTTCTAATAAATGTGCTTAAAAACAAACTTAGGGTCAAAAGTTTAGAGACTTCAAAGTTAAGTTAGTTAATGGTACTTTTGTTTTCAAGTATTAGAAGATTTGTCAAGAAGATAGCTTTCCTCTTCTGTTACTTATTCTCTGAAAAAGAATTACACTAATGGGAAAGACATTTAGCCAATAAGAATATGAAAATATGCTCAATATCATTAGTTTAGGGATAGGCAAATCAAAACGAGATAACTGCTTCTCACCCACTAAGACAGCTGGAAATCAAAAAGCCAGATAAAAACAAGTAGTGATGAAGATTATGAGAAAGTAGAACCCTCACATACTGTTGGTGGGGATGTAAAATGGTCTAGCTCCTTTGGAAAGCATTCTGGCAGATCCTCAAATACTTAAACAGAGTTAATGTATGATCCAGCAATTCTACTGAAGAGAAACAAAAACATGTCTACACAGAAACTTATAGATGTTACAGAAGCATTATTTATACTAGCCAAAAAGTGAAAACAACCAAATGTAGGTGTTTCTGCATGGCTCAGTGGTTAACGAAACCCAACTAGTATCCATGAGGACATGGGTTCGATCCCTGGCCTCGCTCAGTGGGTTAAGGATCTGGCATAGCGTGAGCTCTGGTGTAGGTCGCAGATGTGGCTTGGATCCTGAGTTGCTGGGGCTGTGGCGTATGAATGTTGACTAGTACTTGCTGGGTTTGGGGGTGAGGAGTATGCAGGGGTAGGGGAGTAGTAGGGGTTTCTCCTTGAGATAATGAGAATGTTCTAAAATTGATTATGGTGATGGTTGCACATTTCTGTGGATATCCTAAAATCCATTGAACTGTACACTTTAAATTGTATGGTATGTAAATTATATCTCTATAAAGCTGTTATCCCCAAATCAATTACTTTATAAAAAATTAACCATAAGGGAGTTCCCATCGTGGTGCAGCAGAAACGAATTCGACTAGGAACCATGAGGTTGCACGTTCGATCCCTGGCCTCACTCAGTGGGTTAAGGATTTGGCGTTGCCATGAGCTGTGGTGTAGGTCACAGATGCGGCTTGGATCCTGTGGCTGTGGTGTAGGCTGGCAGCTGTAGCTTTGATTCGACCCCTAGCCTGGGAACCTCCATATGCTGCAGGTGTGGCCCTAAAAAGACAAAAGACCAAAAAAAAAAAATTAAACCATAAGAAAAAATTTTAAAGAGATAATTTTATAGAAGGGGCGATTGCTGACCTAAATTCAAGCAAAAGCTGGGACAAGAACCCAGGTTTCTGGTTCCTGCAATAGAGTGCATTTCATCCCTCAGGATAGTATTATACTACTGTTCACTTCTGGGAAGAAAATACCAATGATCACACCAAATGCATTCAAACTGGAGTCAGCCTAAGCATGAAAAAGAAAGTATCTACAACAAAAATACTCTATCTGCAGTTCTTCTCTGAACAATGTCACCTTTTGTGGAAAGAAATGGGAAATTGAGCAGAATGAGAGAGGAGAAATAGATTTCACCTTCTTGCTTTAAACACTAAGCCATTTATGGGCAGACTTAAAAGTAGTCACACCGGTTGCATAGACTTTTGCCAGCTCCTTTAAAATAGCTATTCATAAAAACAAACACAAAATGCAGCACGGTTTGGTAGGTTCACAGACTAGTAAATATAATACTCTTCACAGTCAAAAATATTGTGGTAGACAGCTTGGTGCTTGTCTCAAAAATGATTTCATTCCAGTGCTGGGCAGAGCCATGGGGCTGCCTCTAATTTGTGTAATGCTTGGAGTTTCAACCTGCTTTTACATAGTATCACATCTGATGCTCAGAACAACCCTGTGAAATCAATAGGGTAGGTATTATTAGCCCCAGATAGGAAACTATTGCAGATAGGAAACTATTTTTAAGTAAGTAGGACAAGGGTTTGTTATCATCCCCATTTTATGAATGAGGAGTCTTATTTTACACAAGTGCTATGATATAAATAGCTGCAAGAGAGATCTTAAACTTGTAGCTGGTACAAGAAAATTTAGGTACTATTTAAAACTGGAGAGCAAGGGAACAGAGCGTACAGCTAGGGTACTCACGGAAATGACAAACCCATTGCTGCTTTATATTTATTATTTCCATAAACTGCTTTTAGACACATCAGACCCTTGACGTGCAAGCACTGGTATGCCAGAGAAAGACTGATAGTGCTCTCTCCTTTCACAGCTGCAGGGGACACCCTTCACATGGAGGTGACACTATCCCCATAGCTTTAGACATGAGTGGTAGGTGTCCCCTAGAATTAAAGCAGATTCTTGGTGCTAAATCAGAGATGCTATGTAGATATCATAGACATGAATCAGGCAAATCTCAAAGTCCATCACAAATCCCACCTCCTCCTTGAAATCTGCCTGGACCAACAGACCTGGGTGTTTCTTTATATTTCATTTTATTAAGTTTTTTTTCATGTTTAATGACTTTTTTTCTAGTTTTATAAGCAATACATGTTCATTGCAGAGGATTAAGAATACATAAAAGCATAAAGTAAATAACAAGTATCATCCGTCATCTCCACACCCTAAAGACAACCACCATGAGCATTTTGATGCATTTCCTCACATTTTCCCACTGTTTCCTCCATTTTCACCAAAATGTATCCTTTTATATTATTCTTCCATGTTTCATCTTTAAGTACTTAACTTCTATAAGTTGTGTCTCTTTCAAAAGATTGTGACTCTTTGAGGGTACAAATCATACTGTTTTCCACTTCTTTATACTCTACGCTTTCTTTGTAGCGCCGTAAGTACCGTAGTCAGTAATTCAATTGAATTAGTCAGATGGTCTTTTAGTCATTTGATATAAGTACAGTAAGAATGTGTGTAGATCTAGAAATATATTAATTATTCCATGAATAATTCCCTTTAAATTCTCTAAATTACTTACATTTCACGTATGTGATTTTTTTGTTTGCTTGTTAGTTTTGGTTAAACGTGGGAGATCTTTATTCACTTTCCTGCATCACCAATCATGAATGTGTGTGACTATCACATCCTTTGGAGAACTTCGATCTTAGGTCACAGCATTTAAGAGCTCCTAGTTTTGGTTCCACCAGCCCTTTTTGAAGTGACCTATGTTTATTGTGTTTTGACGTGGGGATTATTGCCTTCATCTTTGTGTTCCTATTTGATGAATCATGGACAACAAATTTGAACTCTGTTTATTAATATTATTAAATTTCAAGAGCCAAGTCCTAGTAGAATAAATACGCAGTCATTCAAACTGTTAAAAGATAAACTGAAGCATATTAAACATTTAAGGGTTTTTTTTTTGTGATTTTTTGCTTTTAATTCTTAAGTCTTAGGATCAGATAATTTACAAACTTGTGTTGATGGTATATCCCCTCTACTTTAATCCTTCTAATGGGTTGGCAAAAGCACTATTACCAATCACACATATTCAGAAGTTCTACAACTGTGTTCTTGAATACCCATTTAAAAGACAATACTGGAGTTCCCGTCATGGCGCAGTGGTTAACGAATCCGACTAGGAACCATGAGGTTGCGGGTTCAATCCCTGGCCTTGCTCAGTGGGTTAACGATCCGGCGTTGCCGTGAGCTGTGGTGTAGGTTGCAGACGCGGCTCGGATCCCGCGTTGCTGTGGCTCTGGCGTAGGCCAGTGGCTACAGCTCCGATTCGACCCCTAGCCTGGGAACCTCCATATGCCGTGGGAGCGGCCCAAGAAATAGCAAAAAAAAAAAAAAAAAAAAAAAAAAAAAAAAAAATAAATAAAAGACAATACTGTAAAATCGCTGTAAAAAAATTCACAAGCCAAATTTGCCAACATATTTTGTTACACTGAAAATCTGAAAGATCATTTATCAAATGTGAGACGTGCTAAATATTCTTTATTTGATGCAATACATAAACCACATTAAATGTCTTTCATTAAGTAAAAGGCAATATTTTATTTATTTATTTTTAATTTAATTAATTTTTTTGGGGGGGTCTTTTTTAGGGCTGAACCCATGGCATATGGAGGTTCCCAGCTTAGGGGTCCAGTCGGAGCTACAGCTGCAGGCCTACACCACAGCCACAGCAATGAGGGATCTGAGCCATGTCTTCGACCTACACCATAGCTCACGGCAACGCCGGATCCTTAACCCACTGAGCGAGGCTAGGGATCGAACCCGCAACCTCATGGATCCTAGTCAGATTCGTTTCCACTGCACCACGATGGGAACTAAAAGGCAATATTTTAGATACAGAGAATTTTAATTAAATTGGCTTAGTCGAGACTAAAAAGATAAAGTGGACATTGTCAATTTATCTTCAGCTCTTGTCTTAATAGGCTAATGAACACAACCTGAAACACAAGTGAATCTTGTTCTGTTCTTTGAGACAGTACAGGGATCTTCTCAGTATTTAAATATATTACTATAACCAGTTATAGAAATCTAAATATAAAACCAGTCTCCTATAGGTTTTGAGAAGGTGTTCACCATTTCCCTGAAAGGTTTAACATTCCTTATTCAAGTTCAGTCATCTCTTCAGAAAGGGAGAACTGTGATAGTACTTGTTGAACTGGAATTAACTGCCAAAATTAAAAAAGAAACTGACCATATTCATTTAGCCAGAAGCCAATCTTATTTAAATCAAGACTGTCCAATAGAAATAGCCCATTAGCCATTCATGATCTGAATTCTAGTGTGTGAGGTCAATTTAAATATGGTACGCATAAAAAAGTCATGAGACATTTCTGTTTTGTAACCAATAAAGAGGGAGCCAACTATTACTCACTAGTTGCTTTTTTGAGATAAGCTATCATGTCTGCCCTTTCTCCCTTCTTAATGCCAGCAAAGATTATTTTTATTCCAGGGTTATAGTTCTTGGGATTCTCCAAGTGCTCTATCAGCATCTCCTCTCCCCAAGTAATCCCTTTGTTCTTGTTGGCTTCTGTGTAAGACAGTTCAACAGCTTGACCTGTCTTTTGCCCGAACAGATGGTGGAGATTTGGCCCAGTCTTGTGCCAGGCCATGGGGAGTCTTGCCTCCCCTCTTTACAGGATGGCACTGGCACACTTTTGAGCAACAATCTTCTTGCCCTTCTCAACATCACCCACTTTTAAGTCATTCTTTCAAAGAGGTTGCTACTCACAAGCCAGACATCCCTCTCTCTTTTAAGAATTTTTTTGAGCAAAAATCAATTTGAATCACAGAGCCAAACTGGAAAGTGTTCCACCAACAGGGACTGGGAAAAGGTTTTAAGATTATGTGATGGGCTATAGCTTATGTATTTGCCTTATTTGGGGAGAACCTTATGGGCTGTTTGTGATTGGTTGTCCTTAGGTTTTAATTTCTTAACCTTGAGGCATCTACAGGATTGGGTTTGGTTTGTTTACTTCCTGTCACTAAGGCATTAGAGTCACCTCAGTTTAATGACCTCCTTTTTGGTTAATTTAACAATTGGTGTATCTGGATTGCATTTTCTAAGAAAGAAGATATTATGTAGCTCATAATTCCAAATAGATAATCTGAAAGCCAGGGCTGTAAGGAAAAGTCTAAATTAATTTAAAACAAATTACTGTTTTCTAAAATATCAGTTAGAGGTTGACTTCAGCTGCACATCATAGAAACTTGTCTATAGCAGTGGCTTAACCAAATAGGATTTTAATTTTATTTTTTATTTTTAAAATTTTTATTTATTTATTTATTTATTTGTCTTTTTGCTATTTCTTTGGGCCGCTCCCGCGGCATATGGAGGTTCCCAGGCTAGGGGTCCAATCGGAGCTGTAGCTGCCAGCCTACGCCAGAGCCACAGCAACGCGGGATCCGAGCCGCGTCTGCAACCTACACCACAGCTCACGGCAACGCCAGATCGTTAACCCACTGAGCAAGGGCCGGGACCGAACCCGCAACCTCATGGTTCCTAGTCGGGTTCGTTAACCACTGTGCTACGATGGGAACTCCAGGATTTTAATTTTCAAATAGCAAGAAGTCTAGAAGCAGGTAGGGTTGACAGGTTTAGCAAATAAACATATGGGGGATCTAGTTACATTTGAATTTCAGGTAAACAGTTTTTTAGTATAAGTGTCCCATGGGTCAAGTTTAACTGGACAACATGCATTTTATTTGGCAGTCAGAGAAGCAGGCTGTCTAGAGCAGGTGCAGCTGCTCAAGAATGCCGGGAATTTCCTTCAAGCAGCCTCCTCTACAATCCTTTCTTTGTGCTTTTTGTCCTCATGGTTGCAAGATGGATGCTCTGTCTCCAGGCACCGAATCCATGTTCCAGGCAGGAAGATTGGGGGTAAGAGAAATGGAGACTATTAAGAGTCCTAAACCAGCTGAGTCTGGCCCTTGGAAAACAGTAGCATTTCTGGAAATTCCATCTTGTAGAGTTTATTTACATTTAATCTGCCAGAACTGGGTCTCCTACCACCCCTAACTGTGAAGATGACCAAGGAAGTAAATATTTTTAATTGGGTACTCTGCTGCTAAGAACAAATTGGATTTCCATTAGGAAGGCGAAAGAGAAGGGCGTACATAGGATAGGCAACATTCAATATCCGCAGTGAAAGGTAAAAGTAATTTTCAATGTCTCTTTTGAATTTTATGTTGATTACACAAATACGCATGGTGAATTTGGAAGGTGAAAA
This sequence comes from Sus scrofa, assembly GCF_054392235.1. Taxonomy (NCBI): domain Eukaryota; kingdom Metazoa; phylum Chordata; class Mammalia; order Artiodactyla; family Suidae; genus Sus; species Sus scrofa. The sequence continues at coordinate 108,555,351 of NC_139385.1, read as the reverse complement.
ACCTCAAAAGATAGAATTTCCCACTGTTAGCTTTAGTGTTAGGCTTCTCTATTTTCCTAAGAAATTATTGCCCATAGATTTATTAATTATATAGAAAATTAGTGGGTAAAGCTAAAGAAACTATTGATAGACATACCTAACGAATGGAAATGAGGAGTTCCTGTCATGGCTCAGAGGTAACAAACCCAGCTAGTATCCATGAGGACTCAGGTTCGATCCCTGGCCTCCCTCAGTGGGTTGGGGATCTGGTGTTGCCATGAGCTGTGGTGTGAGTCGCAGATGCAGCTCAGAGCTGGTCTTGCTGTGGCTGTGGCAGAGGCTGGCAGCTACAGCTCTGATTTGACCCCTAGCCTGGGAACTTCCATGTGCCTCAGGTTTGGCCCTAAAAAAAATAAAGACAAAAAAAAAATGGAAATGAGGTGCCTACACCCCATACCCTAAAGGCTATAGCAAGGAAAATATGGGAGCTCCTTGGTGATTCAGCTGGTTAAGCTGCATTGTCACTATTGTGGTTCCATTTGCTGCTGTGGCATGGGTTCAGTCCCTGGCCCAGGAACTTCCTTGTGCTGCAGGCATGGCCAAAAAAAAAAAAAAAATTTTTTTTAAAAGCAAGGAAAATATGTCTTTCCACTGTAAGATGTGTACTGCTTATGACAACTTACTGAATGCTAATAAAAGAAATTCATCTAAAATATCAGTAATGAATCCTATCTCCATAGGCCAAAACCTCTTCAACATGACAGAACAACTGTCCTCCCATTCAAAACAATTTTTGTGAGGTTTTCTCCCTCATCTAAAGCATTGTGTGTGATTTTCTTACCAAGAGGCAATTCACTAACACCAGACATTAATACTTCTCTCAACTTCTTCAAACAATTAGCATCAAATTATTTCTTTTTTCGTGGGAGTGGAAAAGAAGTGAAAATGGTACCCAATAACAAATTTTTTCTCTATTTTAGTATTTCTATTTTACAGTGGTTTTACAAACACCATTGGTTCTTTTTTTCAGCAGGAGTTTCACAATTATGATGTGACATTTTCTGCACATAACAAAACCAGTGGCTCATCTAATTTGGGACTATCAAAGGCAGTATCACGTGGTGATAGTAGCCAGTTTCATTTTTCTACACCAGTAGAGAAGTAAATGTAAAATAAGAATATAATTTCCACCATGACTAGTGCATTTTCAGTAATTATTACTATGAGGATAAATTCTCAAAGAAAAATAGACATTTAGTTGTACAAAACTTTTTTCATTTTGTTTTGTTTTTGCAACTTGGCTGCCTGTCTGCCTTAACTAAAGTAATACTTATTTGATTTCTAGTTAAAATAAAAGATTTTGGCCCCACCAAATAAATAGCATAATTATTTGTGAGGCAATAATGAAAAAGAATATTTCCTTTTTTTTTTTTTTTTTTTTTTTGGCGTCGTATAGTTTTTACAAGCTCTACAGAAGATATCATTCAGATAAGGTCACACCAAATAGAAGTTTTGCTCATTGGATTAAAAATAGATCAGCTCAATGACTCAGCAGGTAGCTTATTGCAGTAGCCCTACTGAGAACATCCTAATTCTTCCTTGTACTGCATCACAGTGAAGCACTCATGTGGCTTTATGAGGATTAGCTTATTCAGCTATTAGAAATAAGATCACAGTATATCTAGGACATTCTGTGAGATACAACGGCACTGAGAGTATCATGGGTCAAATTCTGGTTAAGTATATATAAGCGCATATTGAACAGAACTATTTAAATTCCTTTTACCAAAACTATTGTGGGTCAAATTCTGGTTAAGTATAGGTAAGTACATATCCAAAGATTTAAGTCCCTTTTAGTAAATGTACAGCAATGAGGCTAAATTGAAAGTGAATGGTGGAATCAGGTTACAGAGAGCACTTGGCTGTGCTTGGATTTTTAGAGCAGCGCCTATTTCATTAACCCACAAGCCTTCCTGCCTGCCTTCCCCTCCCCCTGCCATACGGGTAACCTCAGGGGGGCTTTTAATGTCTCCCTTTTTTTCTTACTCACATTCAGGCAGTGGCCAAGTCACCACCAGTCCCAGAACATTCAGGGATGGTGTAACAAACGGAATTGGTATTTCTCCTGAAAGGAGACTGAAATAGGCCTGTCTTCCTCAAAAATATCTCCCTCCTGGAGTTCCCGTCATGGCTCAGTGGTTAATGAACCCAACTAGCATCCCTGAGGTTCTATCCCTGGCCTCGCTCAGTGGGTTAAGGATCAGGTGTTGCCTTGAGCTGTGGTGTAGGTCACAGACATGGCTGGGATCCCAAGTCGCTGTGGCTGTGGCGCAGGCCGGCAGCTGTAGCTCCATTTCCACCCCTAGCCTGGGAACCTCCATATGCTGCAGGTGTGGCCCTTAAAAAAAAAAAAAAAAATCCTGCCAAATTATTGGCTATTGATAGGGAAACACTTTAAGCTAATATCCTCTAATAACATGTTAATAATATATCCAGCAACTACTTGAAAATCATCCTTGTACAGCCTCCAGGTATTAGGTGCTGGAGTAATATTGATGAATAAAACTAGATCCTGACTAAGGGCTCCACTCAGCTCCTGATTTATCAGACTCCTGCATAACTAGATGGGTAAGTGATGATGGGAGGAAAAAGAAAAGTAAGAAGGTGGGAAGGTGGGAGAATCCGGTCTGGCAGGACTGGGTACGAGGTAGCAGGCCAGGGAGAAGGAGCACCGTGGGGGCTCGTAGGGGCTTTGAAGGGAGGGAAAAATCAGTGTAGAGACTCTGAGACGTAAAAAACAAGGTTCATTCTCATAAAAATTTGACCTAGGGCTCACCTTGGAAACACTGCCTGGTTCAGCCCATTCCTCGCTCAGGCAGGCCCCCAGCAAAACACAGGTAGCTGCAATTTGTCTTTGGCAGAGTCTGTTTTCCTCAGAATCACTAGATTTACCACAGCCTCCCCACACTACCATGAGGAGACCTAGTCTAAAGATACTGACTGATAGATAAAATTAGGGAAGACTTCATTGATAAAGGCTTAATTTCTTTTTTTGCTTTTGTTTTTGTTTTTGTCTTTGTATTTTTTTTTTTTTTCTTTGTCTTTTAGGGCTGCTCTGGCAACACATGGAGGTTCCCAGGCTAGGGGTCAAATCAGAGCTGTAGCCGCCAGCATTCGCCACAGCCACAGCAACGCAGGATCCGAGCTGCATCTGTGACATCTATGACCTACGCCACTACTTGAGGCAAAACTGGATCCTTAACCCACTGAATGAGGCCAGGGATAGAACCCAGGGATCAAGCATCCTTACAAACACTGTGTCCACTATGTCAGGTTCTTAACCAACTGAGCCACAGTGGGAACTCCGCTAAAGGCTTAAAGGGAGATCCCTGCTAGTCCTGATTGCATTTTTACATATGAGACTGGGAAGCATATGGAGGTTCCCAGGCTAGGGGTCCAGTCGGAGCTACAGCTGCCAGCCTATGCCACAGCCACAGCCACGCCAGATCTGAGCCGCGTCTGCGACCTATACCACAACTCACGGCAATGCCGGATCCACAACCCACTGAGCCAGGTCGAGGACAGAACCCACGTCTTCATGGATACTAGTTGGGGTCGTTAACCACTGAGCCATGACGGGAACTCCTGGGAAGCTCTTAAGATTGTTCAGATCAGACCACCAAACTCCAAATGAATGCCAACCTATAACTTAAAAGACACTACATTAATTAAACAAGGAAGCCATTAGACCAAGGTGGCTCTAACACCCTGGCAGCCTATGAAAGCAAACCAAAATCTAAGCCTGCAAATGCTGAAAAGTTAAGAAGTTGAAACTTGAGGATAATCAATCACAAAATGCCATCTAGGCTTTAGCTATAGCCAATCACTAATTTCCTTACTTTGTATCTACCATTTCTCTATAAAAGTCTTGCTCCTACCCCTAGCTCTTATGGGTAGAAAGCACCTAACCACTTTCTGTCTGGCACCACCCAATTGGAAAATATTTTTGCTCAAATAAACTCTCTCTCTCTCTTTTTTTTTTTCCTGGCCGTCCCATGGCATATGGAGTTCCCAGGCCAGGGATCAGATCCCAGCCACAGCCGAGACCTATACCACAGCTGTGGCAATGCTGGATCCCTGACACAGTGTGCCAGGCTGGGGATTGAACCTGTGTCCCAGGCTCCACAGACCCTGCCGATCCTGTTGCACCACAGCAGGAACTCCTGCTTCAGTTCGTCTTTTAACAAAGATTAATCTTGTGCAGGCATAAGCATGACCCTGCAATAAACATTTCTCTGCTCCAAAAAACAAAAAACGAAACAAACAAAAAAAAGATTAATCTTGGTATCTCAAATCTCTATCCTAGGACTCATAGTTTTCCTTATTTTCACTGCACGTTAGTCCACCTTTGTAAATGACTTCCCATTCATTTGTTCAGAGTGAATGCTGTTTTCTTTTTGTCAAATTATTAATCCCAAAAAGAGCGTTAAAAAATTTTTATACTTCCTTTTAAAGTAGAGCTGTCTGGGAGTTCCCTTGTAGCACAGCCAGTTAAGGACCTGGCATTGTCACTGTTGTGGCGTGGGTTAGATCTCAGCCCAGGAACGTCCATGTGCCGTGACTGCAGCCAAAAGAAAAAGGAGAACTGACTATAAAGATAGATAGATAGATTCATAATTTTCTAAGCATTATTTCAAGGTCCATTGATCAAGCTTGCCTAGGATCCAGTAATAAGGCAGAATTGAATATATCTTCTACTCACATATTTCTTGGGACATGACTGTTCATAACCTCCAGGAGGGCGGAGACTCATCTCTTGTCTTTGGTCCCCCACACAGGGCTCCTGCCTAACACTGGACTAGGGGTCAGTGGATTGAACTGTAACAGCTTCACAATTGCTTCCCAGTTCTTGGAGCTGAAAGCTGTCGATCATTTCACAAGATTTACCAAATATTCTTCTTGGCAAAGGAATTGTGAGTTTATATAAAGAGAGTTTATATCAGTTCAAGAAAATGATGGAAAAAAGTTGTCAAAGCAACACAAAATTAAAAATAAATAAATAGGCGAAAATATAGTATATAAAGTCAATCTCTGAGAATACTGACTGATCTTAAATGCTGGAACAAGTATAAGGTCAAATACAAATTTTCTTCTCTCTGAAAATAAGCAGAGATTTTTTTTCCCCCTTCTCTTCTCTGAATTTCTTTCTCTGACCTTTTCAAACATATGTAAATCTTTCTAATGGCTAAATAAGCCTCTGGTCAGTCTCACTACTCAGGAATGTTTCCTCAAGGGTCTAGGAGCCTTCTCTTTGAAGTGGAATCATTAAGGATGATATTTCCAATCTCTCAGTTTCCTGGGAAGCAGGGATCTAACATGTCACTTGACTCTAAATTGTACAACCTAATTATGGAATGGATTGCGTCCACTTGGCTGCATAAAAGGGAGAGATTCCCGTCTTCTTTGCAATCCCTTTAGCAGGTGACCTGTGTCGCATATCATGTTCTCATTTTATCTTATTTGAAACAAAAAAAATTCCCTTTTTTCTACCTTTGTGGAGAGCTTTTGAGTTGAGAGAAGATTTTGCCTTCGTTATGTCTCCCCAACACAATCATGGGCTGAGCTTTCTGGCAGCTGAGCTGATGATGTTTGGTAGGTTTCAACCATGATATTAATTCTGTTTTCTTTAAGTAATGGAGAATAGATGTAGCATGGTGGTCAAGAATGTGGCCCTGGAGTTAAAACACTTGCCTTCAAATCCTGGCTCTGCAATTCACTTGTAGTGTGATCTGTACCAATTGAAAATGACATTGAACTTCCTCCAAGTCGAAATTTCCCCATCAATTTTTTTCCTCTCTTTTGGCTGTCCCGTGGCATATGGAGTTCCCGGGCCAGGGATCAGATCCAAGCTGCAGCTGCAACCCAAGCCACAGCTGCAGCAACGGCAGATTCTTAACCCACTGCACTGGGCCAGGAATCAAACCTGCATCCCAGTGCCCCCAAGATGCCACCGACCTCATTGTGCCACAGTGGGAACGCTCCCTCATCAACTTTTCTAAGCCTCATCTCTAAAATTGTGAATAATGAATCAGCCCTGACTGAAACGCATGGAAAGGGTCCCCTACAACAAAGAGAGGTTGTTGGAAGAAGTAGAAGGCAAGATGATAACTGGTGTGCAGACCACCGTGAAGCTACCACTTGATGCTAAGCACCTTCAGGGGTGGGGCTGGGTCTTACTTTAGAGCTTCTGCACCCAACATAGTACCTAATACTTCATAGTTGCTCTATAAATGTTTTTTGAATGAATAAACAATGAATAAATAAATCCCATAAGCAAAGTTTTAGAGGTCATAAAGCTGAAACAAAGAACAGAGAGAGAACAGTGGGAAATATGGTTGTGACGTAGATTAAGGCCATGGCGTAGGGAGGCTTAAATGCTAAGCAGAGGAATATGTGCATTATTCTTTAGGCAGTAGGGAGCCACTAAACACTTATGGATAGGGAATTAATATGATCAGAACTAAATCTTAAGAGTAAAGCAGTAGCAATGTCGAGAATGAACAGGTGGTAGGATTCCTGGCAGGTGGGAAGATGTTTCTCATAGAAGGCTATGGCAATCATTCAGGTTGGAGCGGTGGTTCTCAACTGGGAGTGAATTTTGCCTCTCAGGGGACATTTGGCATCTGGAGACGTATTTCATATTCATAAGTGAGAAGATCTTACTGGCACCTGGGAGATAGAGACCAGGGATGCTGCTAAACATTCTACAATGCACCGCATAGCCTCACAACAAAGAAACATCCAGCCCCAATGTCAATAGTTTCTCATAGATATGCTGGGTTAGAGATTATTTGAATGGACAACAAGAAGAGGAAGAATGGGGCAGGCATGAGGGACTCTCTGGAAGTGGAATACACAGAATTTTGAAGATGACTGAATCTATAGAGTAGGGGAAATGGTAGGCTTTGAGGGGAAAAAAACTTCCCAGATTTAAAAGGGGTAACTGGGAAGATGATTTGAAGGACAGAGACAATCAGAGGAGGGGCCAGATTTTAAGGGGGGATGATGGATTTGTTTTGAGTTTGAGATTCAACTGGATACCTTAAGACAGTTCCAGAGGCAGCTAAAAATGTACTTATGGAGCCTAGAAAGGGGCTAAGGGCAGAGATATCGATTTTTAGGAGACATTTGCAGAAAGCTATTGGTTCAAAGAAGGGAGCAGATAAGAGTACTAAAAAAGAGCAAAGAGGAGATGAAGTCTGAGAACAGAATTTTTTGAAAGACTGGGAGAAAATGCAAAGGTCATATGACTATGACAGTGATGTTTATAAAATCATGTTGTTTTTCAGAATGTTTCTCCACTTCAACAATTAATCCCCCCCCAATCCAACATATTAATTAGTCTACCTGGAAGTGAGTCATTCCCCACTGTTCCTAAACTCTCGTTAAATCTGTATCAAAGAACCTCTTGTTCTCTTGTTTTTAAAATAATAGTTTTATTAAATTCCTCAAATCCTCTTATAAATCCCAAACATATTCTCAAGCTTGGCTCAATAGAACAGCATTTTTAAAGCATTCTTTTCTTTTTATTCTGTGACTATCTTTAGCACTTAAGAATTATTTTAAAATTATTGTCAAGATCGACCTTCCGCAAAACTGAGAAAAGTAGGTTATTTGATTTCAGAGCATAGCAAGCCTTGAGCCTTTTTTTGCTGTCCACAGAGGAAAAAGGTGTGAGTATGAGTTTACATCCCAGCTCTGCCACTAGTAAGCTATGTGACCTTTGGTAATATTCTTTTTCTCTCTCATTTAAAACATTTAATTATTCCTACAAAAAGCGACATGAATTTTGACAGAGACTAACATAGACATTTAATGTGGTAGTTGCCCACAGACCCATCCAAGTATAATGCATTACCCATAGCTTCAGTGTAAATTCCTAGACACAATTCAGAAGCATTACAGCTTTTTAAAAATTTTCTGAAGTTTTTATTTTGAAAAATATCAAACCTTAAAAGTTGAAAAAAAAAAAAAAAAAGCAGTACAATGACCAGGCATATACCCTTCAGCTAGATTCACCTATCATTAATTTCTGCGACATTTGCTTGTTCTGTGTCTATCTACTGACCTATATTTACTTTTTGCTAAATGGCTTGAAAAGAAGTTATGCATCATGAAACTTTATGCCTAAATACTTAGTATACCTCTCCTAAGAACAAGGACATTTCAACTATATAACCACAATGTTAGATCTCACTTTAGAGATCTAACATTGATATCGTGTATTACCTAATATATATATATATATACAAATTTTTAAATCGTTCCCTAAATGCCCTTTAAAAGTTAAAGTTTTTTTTTTAAAAACAAACAAACAAACAAAAAAACAAAAAAAAGAGTTCCCGTCGTGGCACAGTGGTTAACGAATCCGACTAGGAACCATGAGGTTGCAGGTTCAGTCCCTGCCCTTGCTCAGTGGGTTAACGATCCGGCGTTGCCATGAGCTGTGGTGTAGGTTGCAGACGCGGCTCGGATCCCGCGTTGCTGTGGCTCTGGTGTAGGCCGGTGGCTACAGCTCCGATTGGACCCCTAGCCTGGGAACCTCCATACGCTGCGGGAGCGGCCCAAGAAATAGCAAAAAGACAAAAAAAAAAAAAAAGTTGAAGTTTTTTATAGATAGGATTTAATCAAGGTTCATGTTTTTCTAGTCTACATTTATTTATTTATTTTTGCTTTTTAGGGTCACGCTGGAGGCATGTGGAGGTTCCCAGGCTAGGGGTCCAATCAGAGCCATAGCTGCTGGCCTACACCACAGCCACAGCAAGGCAGGATCTGAGCCACGTGTGTGACCTACACCACAGCTCATGGCCACGCTGGATCCTTAACCCACTGAGCAAGGCTAGGAATCGAACCTGCATCCTCATGGATACCTATTGGATTCATTTCCACTGAGCCACAACAGGAACTCCCAGGTCTCCTTTAATTTAGGAAAATGCTTTGCATTCTTTCTTTTTTATGATTAATTTTGAAGATTTTTTTCAAGTTGTTCCACAATCTGTAGTGGTCTGATGGTTTCCCCTTGATTAGTTTCAGGTGAAATATTTTTATAAGTATACTATACAGATGATGCTGTATCCTTTCATCGTGTCACTTTGGGAGACATGTCATATCTGTTTGTCTCATTATTACCAATATTAAGTTAGATCACTTAATTAAGTCTGTCAGATCCCTCGTTTGTAAAAGTAGTTTTTCCCTATTTTTAATCAATAAGCAATCCATGAGGCGGTATTTTAAAACATGAAACTAGCCTATATTGTGGTCTTGGAGTTCTTATCTGGCCTAACCTTCCTTAGCAGTTCTTGCCAGTTTATTAAACATGTGTCACTACAAAAAAAAAATTTTTTTTTAGTATATAAACTATCCTTTATAATTTGTTGTTTTGTTTTGCTTTTTCCTTGAATTAGCCAGAATTACCTTCTGTTATTTTCCATCAAATATATGGAACCCTACAATGTGAGAAAATATTGTATGAAACTCTTCCCTCACAGAGTTTTGAATAGAACTATGATATGCCATACAAAGGTCCATCCATTCGGGATCTCTAGGTTTATTCAGGTTACATGTAGAAAAACATTTTTTATCAGCATGTTTAACTGTGGGCACTGGCCAGACTTGCTTAGTTCACTTCTTCCTAGGCCTCAGCTAAATGATACACAAGCCCATGGATTGATCATTGTTCCGTAGTTACAGTGATACTGTGCTATTTGTGATGCTTAGTCATTATCGTAACTCTCTGGACAATGAAACTAGTGACAGACCTTAAATCCAAATTCTAGTTGCTAGATACAGGTGACCTGGTTTGCGAAAGACAGATTCTACAATGGGGTAATTTTGAAGGAACTTCAGGGTGACATGGGTTGTATTTGTTAATATAATAGCCATAATAATAGAAAAACTCTAAAATCTCAATGATAACTCGGTGGAAATTTAATCTCTCTCAGTCAAATTCCAATTGGTGTTTGGTGAATAGCCTTCATATAGCAACTCAGACTCTCTGATTTCTTCCATCTAATAATCTGCCATCTTCTGCAAACTTGGAGTCCTTTGCTTCCAGTGGCAGGCGAGAAAGACTATGTAGGTTTTTGAAGTACATAGTTTTGGCATCAATGGATTCAAGAGGAAAGAGAATGAGATACATAACCAGAGTTAAGATGCGGTACCAATAGCATGGACAGATCACTGGAATTCTGTATTATACAATGTCCAGAAGTGGTTGAGCAAAGAGTTCCTGCAGATGGAAAGAGCTGACACAGGCTACTTGGATTGCAGAGAAGCAGGGGTGAGTACACCTAACGAATAGCTGTAGTTTACCAACAAGTCTGCATGAGGGTTTAATGGGCCAGGTTGAAAGTGCCGCATATCTCTTCTGCCCACATTGACATTTTGTTAGCTAAAACCCAGACTCCACCTATCTGTAAGGGAGGCCAGGAAGTATGGTCTAGGGGCAAAGTGATAACAGCTTTGGAAAGCAGCCAATCATTCTCTCCCTTAGAGGCTAAACCCCCACTTTGGAGTTACCTGTGAAGGTGAGAGGGACTGTGGATGCTAGAGAAGTTGCAGTTACTAAATACCCCTAGACTGATGGTCTCTGTTGTTTTTGGCTGGTTTGGCCTCACTGCTGCAAATTTTGCTTGTAATAAATATATTATCAATGAGTGCTACATTCACTGGGGCGTCACATTCACTCCTCTGCAGGATTACTCCAATAGTTGAGAAGCACTCCCACTACTTTCTTTTTTCTTTTCTTTTCTTTTTTTTTTTTTGTCTTTTTGCTATTTCTTAGGCCGCTCCCGCAGCATATGGAGGTTCCCAGGCTAGGGGTGCAATCGGAGCTGTAGCCACCGGCCTACACCAGAGCCACAGCAACGCGGGATCCGAGCCGCGTCTGCAACCTACACCACAGCTCACGGCAACACCGGATCGTTACCCCACTGAGCAAGGGCAGGGACCGAACCCGCAACCTCATGGTTCCTGGTCGGATTCGTTAACCACTGCGCCACGACGGGAACTCCCCACTACTTTCTTAATGTTTCTTTAGAAATGTTAAAGGTATCTCTAGTTAGGCACTTAATTGTAAAGAGTGTGTGACCAGTTTTATATAGAAGCTGAGCTCCACAATGTGCCAGCTTGAAAGTAACCTTATTCATCACTAATTTCATTTAAACATCATTTTAACTGAAAATTGCCCAGGGGAAAATTCAGGCATATATACATTGACTCTCCAGATAGCAAGTCCTTTCATCTCTTTCAAACACGAATGGGTCTTGTCCAAATTTCCAGAAGTATGTGTGTTCAGGAGGAAATTGAAAGATTTGGTTAGCAGCCAAAAGACTTTAAGAGGTTTGATAAACCCTCATTTGTGGCTTTACCTGGAATAAGTTATTGAAAACAAATATTAAAAATGTATTCGTGAAGTTCCCGTCGTGGCGCAGTGGTCAACGAATCTGACTAGGAACCATGAGGTTGCAGGTTCAATCCTTGCCCTTGCTCAGTGGGTTAACGATCCGGTGTTGCCATGAGCTGTGGTGTAGGTTGCAGACGCGGCTCGGATCCTGCGTTGCTGTGGCTCTGGCGTAGGCCGGCGGCTACAGCTCCGATTCGACCCCTAGCCTGGGAACCTACATATGCTGCAGAAGCGGCCCAAGAAATGGCAAAAAGACAAAAAAAAAAAAAAAAAATGTATTCGTGACTGGCCTGTTACAAGGAGATCTACCAAGCCCTAAAATGAAGTTAAAGCAGGAATTCTAAGAAGTAAAGTGAACACCAAAGCTATCTTAGCCCTAAGGCTTCTGAAGAACTCTGGTGACCTTGAAATTCCACTTTGACGGCTGCATAGAGTTTAGAGAGCGGGAGAAAAAAGGTTAGGGTCTACTCAAATAGAGAGTCTACTAGAAGATCTACATAAAGCTGGGACCCCAAAAATCCCAAAGAAAAATTAACTTATCACTCAAAAGTAGGCAGCAAGAAAATGTGGATCTTGAACTTGACCCTGGTTAAAGATAGTAAGATAGAAAAATCTCCCTGAGCACTTGTAATACAAGTTGGCCTCCAAGTGAGTTTTCATTCCAAAGGCATGTTCCCTGTGAGGATTGAAAACTTCAAATGATCATTGAACTTGAAGTGGTCTCAGGTTGGTAGTTCCCTCAGGCGATAGCCAGGAGGACTGTAATTTCAACATGGACCTCAAAGAAATTCCACAGATAAAATGCCAAGGCAAATGATACAGCTCACGGTTTGAAAAAAAAAAAAAAAAAAAGAAATAAGGCACTCAGAACTAGAATTAGCAGAAACAAAACAGAAGAATCAGATCTTCAAAGATTTCGAGAGAGCAATTATCAGGCCCAATATAAAAGTGATACATTTACTATATTTAAAGAAATGAGTGGCTTGAAACTACAGGCAAGGTGTTCAATAAGTGGTGCTGGGAAAACTGGATAGCCACGTGGAAAAGAATGAAATTAGAACACTCCCTAACACCATACACAAAAATAAACTCCAAATGGATTAAAGACCTAGCTATAAGACCAGACACTATAAAACTCCTAGAGGAAAACATAGGCCAAACACTCTCTGACATAAATGACAGCAACATTTTCTCAGATCCACCTATCAGAGTATTGACAACAAAAACAAAAATAAACAAAAGGGACCTAATCAAACTTAAAAGTTTCTGCACAGCAAAGGAAACCCTAAACAACACAAAAAGACAACCCACAGAATGCGAGAAAACCTTTGCAAATGAATCGACTGACAAGGGATTCATTTCCGAAATTTATAAACAACTTCTGCAGCTCCATACCAAAAAAACAAACAACCCCATCCAAAAATGGGCAGAAGATCTAAACAGACAGTTCTCCAAAGAAGACATACAGATGGCCAAGAAACACATGAAAAGATGTTCAACATCACTCATTATTAGAGAGGTGCAAATCAAAACCACTATGAGGTGCCACCTTACACCAGCCAGAATGGCCATCATCAAAAAGTCTACAAACAATAAGTACTGGAGAGGGTGTGGGGAAAAAGGAACCCTAGTACACTGTTGGTGGGATTGTTACTTGGTGCAACCACTATGGAAAGCAGTATGGAGATGCCTCAGAAAACTAAAAACAGAACTACCATTTGATCCAGCAATCCCACTCCTGGGCATCTACCCAGAGACAACCACGACTCGCAAAGACACATGTACTCCAGTGTTCATTGCAGCACTATTTACAATAGCCAAAACATGGAAACAACCTAAATGTCCATCGTCAGAGGAGTGAATCAAGAAGCTGTGGTGCATAGACACAACGGAATATTACTCAGCCATTAGAAAGAACGAAATACCAGCATTTTTTGCAACATGGATGGACGTAGAAACTATCATGCTAAGTGAAGTCAGCCATACAATGAGACACCAACATCCAATGCTTTCACTGACAAGTGGAATCTGAAAAAAGGACAGACAGAACTTCTTTGCAGAACAGATGCTGACTCACAGACATTGAAAAACTTATGGTCTCTGGAGGAGACAGTTTGGGGGGTGGAGGGATGGGCTTGGGCAGTGGGATGGCAATCCTGTGATATCAGATTGTTATGATCATTATACAATTACAGATGTGATAAATTCATTTGAGTAATAAAATTTTTGAATTAAAAATATAAAAGAAAATACAAGCAAGGAACAAAAGACTATTAAAATGGTTAATCAAATAGGATAAAGAGCCAAATAAAATTTCTGGAGATGAAATTTTAATATTCAAAGTTCAAAACTCAATAGATGAGTTAAGCATCAGAATATCCTACCCAGTAAAGTTATCATTCAGAACTGAAGGAAAGAGTTTTCCAGACAAGCAAAAGCTAAAGTTTATCACCACTAAAATGGTCTCACAAGAAATATTAAAGGACCTTCTTTAAGATGAAAAGAAAGGACACTGATTAATAATAAGAACATGTGTAAAAGAATAAATCTCACTGGAAAAATAAATATATAGTAGAGGCAGTGGATTAATTACTTAAAAAGCTAGGATAAAGGTTAAAAGACAGAAGTAGTAAAAATAACTATGATTATGATAATTATTTAAGGGATTATACAATATAAAAAGATGTAAAATGTGACATCAAAAGCATAAAATGTGGGTGGGGAAAGAATAAAAATGCTGAGCTAAAGAATGGGATCCACTTTAAGTTGTTATCAACTTAAAATAGACTGTTATAGATATAAGTTGTTATATGTAAACCTCATGATAACCACAAAGCAAAAATCTATAGTGAATATACAAAAGATAAAGAGAAAGGAATATAAGCATACCACTAAAGAAAATCATCAAACCACAAAGGAAGAGAACAAGAGAAGAAGAAGTGAACAGAGAGGAAATACAAAAACAGCTAGAAATCAATGAACAATATGGCAGTAAGCGCATACCTATCAATAGTTAGGTATGTGCTTATGTAAGTGGACTAAATTCTCCAATCAAAAGACAGAGGGGCTGAATAAATATATAAACAAGATCCATCCATATTCTGCCTACAAGAGACACACTTTAGATGTAAGAACACACACAGATTGAAAGTGAAGGGATGGAAAAAGATATTGCATACAAATGAAAACCAAAAGAAAGCTGGAGTAGCTACACTTATATCAGACAACACAGAGTTTAAAACAAAGACTGTGACAAGAGACAGAGAAGAGGGTTACACAGTGACCTAATAATAAAGGGGTTAATCCAACAAGAGGATATATCATTTATAAATATTTGTGTGCTCAATATAGCAGCACCTAAACATTAAAGTAGGTATTAACAGATCTAAAGGGAGAAATAGACAGCAATGCAATAGTAACAGGGAACTTTAATATACAACTTACATCAATGGAGAGATCATCCAAATAGAAAAGCAATAAGGAAGCATCAGCCTTTAAAAATGTATTAGACCAGGAGTTTCCTTTGTGGCTCAGTGGGTTAAGAACCCAGCGTAGTGTCTGTGATGCTTCAATATCCACAAATGAATCCTTATAGTACACCATATTAACACAATTAATAATAAAAATGTATTATTATTTCAGTAGATTCAGCAAAAGCATTTGACAGAATTCATCATCCCAAAACTCTCAACGAAGTCCATATAGAGGGAACTTAATGCATCAACAGCAAAAAAGGCCATATATGACAAGCCCACAATTAACATCATACTGAATGGTGAAAAGCTAACAATATTTCCTCTAAGAGCAGGAAGAAGACAAGGATACCCATCTTGGTGCTTTATTCAATATAGGAAGTCCTAGCCAGAGCAATTAGGCAAGAAAAACAAATAAAAAGCATTGAAATTGGAAAGAAAGAAGTAAACCTGTCACTATTTGCAAATGACATAATGTATAGAAAGACTAAAGACTCCATTAAAAAAAAAAACTGTTAGAATAAACAAATTCAGTAAGTTGCAGTATACAAAATCATCACACAAAAATCTATTGTTTTTTTTACACTAATAACAAACTATCAGAAAAAGGAATTAAGAAAACAATCCCGTTTATAATGCATCAAAATAATAAAATACCTCAGAATAAATTTACTCAAGGAGGTGAAAAACATGTATTAAAAACTGCAAGACATTAATGAAAGAAATTGAGAACAAATACATGGAAGATATTCCATGTTCATGGACTGAAAGAAGTAATAAAATTAACATGTCCGTACTACTCATAGCAATGTACTCAAATCACTATCAAAATTCCAATGGTATTTTTCACAGAGCTAGAAATAAATCCTAAAATATGTACATAACACAAAAAACCTGAATAGTCAAAGAAATCTTGAGAAGGAAGGACATAGCTACAGGCATCATGTTCCCTTATTTCAAGTTATATTACAAAGCTATGGTAAATAAGTCAATATGGCACTGGCAGAAAAACAAGCACACAGATCAATGGAACAGAATAAAGGGCACAGAATAAAACCCCACACATATGTGGTCAATTAATTTATGATAAATAAGCCAAGAATTTATAAAATGGGGAAAGGATAGTATCTTCAACATATGGTGTTGGGAAAGTTGGACAGCCAATGCAAAAAGATGAAACTGGGCCACTATCTTATGCTTTACACAAAAATTAAATCGAAATAGGTTAAAATTTTTAAAGTAAGAATCTGAAGCCACCAAACTCCCAGAAGAAAACATAGGGAGCAAACTCCTTGACACAGGTCTTGGTAATGATTTTTTAAATCTGACACCAAAGGCAAAGATACACCCTTGGGACTACATCAAACTAAAAAAACTTTTGCACAGTAAAAGAAACAATAAACCAAATGAAAAGGCAACCTACTAAATGGGAGAAAATAATTGCAAATCATGTAAATATGATAAGGAGATAATATTCAAAATATACAAGTGGGAGTTCCCGTCGTGGCGCAGTGGGTAATGAATCCGACTAGGAACCATGAGGTTGCGGGTTCAATCCCTGGCCTTGCTCAGTGGGTTAAGGATCTGGCGTTGCCGTGAGCTGTGGTGTAGGTTGCAGACGTGGCTCGGATCCCGCGTTGCTGTGGCTCTGGTGTAGGCCGGTGGCTACAGCTCCAATTGGACCCCTAGCCTGGGAACCTCCATATGCCGCGGGAGCAGCCCAAGAAATACCAAAAAAAAAAAAAAAAAAAAAAAAAAAAAAAAAAAAAAAAAAGACAAAATATACAAGTAACTCATACAAAAACAAACAAACAAAAATCTAATTTTAAAATGGGCAGAACATCTGAATAGACATTTTTCCAAAGAAGGTCTACAGATGGCTAACAGGTACATGAAAAGATACTCAATATCATTACTCATCAGGGTGATGCAAATAAAACCACAATGAGATATCATACCTGTTAGAATGGCTATTATCAAAAAGACAACAAATAAGTGTTGGCATGGATGTGGAGAAAAGGGAAACCTTAGGCACCGTTGATAGGAATGTAAATTGGTGCCACTACTATGGAAAACGGTATGAAATTTCCTCAAAAAGTTAAAGATAGAATTACCATATGATCCAGCAATTGCACTTCTGGTTATTTATATGAAGAAAGTGAAAACACTAATTTGAAAAGAGAAATATACCACCATGTTCACTGCAGCATCATATACAATAGCCAAGATAGGAAAACAACCTAAGTATCCATTGATGGATGACTAGAAAAAGAAATTGTGGTATACATAAGCAAAGGAATGTTATTCAGCCATAAAAAAAAGATCAGGAGTTCCCGTTGTGGCACAGTGGTTAACGAATCCGACTAGGAACCATGAGGTTGCAGGTTTGATCCCTGGCCTTGCTCAGTGGGTTAAGGATCTGGCGTTGCCGTGAGCTGTGGTGTAGGTTGCAGACGTGGCTCGGATCCCGCGTTGCTGTGGCTCTGGTGTAGGCCGGTGGCTACAGCTCCGATTGGACCCCTAGCCTGGGAACATCCATATGCCGCGGGAGCGGCCCAAGAAATAGCAAAAAAAAGAAAAAGAAAAAAGATCAAAATCTTGCCATTTTCAACAACATGGATGGAGTTCAAAGGCATTTTGCTAAGTGAGATAAATCAGAGAAAATATACTGTACCATCTGTGCTGTACATACTATTCATTCTCTCTTATATGTGGAATCTAAAAACAAAGCAAGCTCATAGATACAGAGAACAGATTGGTGGTTGCCAAGAGGTTAAGGATCAGGCGGTGGGTGGAAGAAATGGATGAACTTTTTTTAAAATTAAAATTAAAAATTTTTTCAATTTTTAAATTTTTTGGCTGCAGTGTGCAGTGATTTGATATAGGAATTCAGTTCCCAGACCAGGGACTGAACCCAGGCCACAGAGGTGAAAGTGCCAAATTCTAACCACTAGACCACCAGGGAACTCCCTGGGTGGACTTTTTTTAAAAATTGAACAAAAATTTTTGAAACATAATTTAGGTTGAAAACTCAATAGATGAATTAAGCTTCCAAGCAGAAATAGCTAAGGAGCGAATTTGTGGAAGAATCCAGTTTAAGCTTTTAATCACTTAACTTGAATCTTATTGTGGGTGATTTCAAAATTCCAAACTTGTTCAAAAGCTGATTCTTCTCTGCTCCAGGCCTCAGAGCCTGAGGTGGGGGAGGCAGCCCTGTCAGCTGATTCTCATCTCCTGAAAGACTTCCACCACATATAACGGCTGTTTCTGACCTCCCTACCCTGTGCCAGGGGAAAAAAGAGGATTGGGTGAAAGGGAAACAGTTTTGCGTGCCTGGCACTATGTCCTTTGGTGTCAGTGACCTCTGGGTATGCAGACTATCCGGACATGACTCTTTCTCTCCTTTTTTTTTCTCAGAGGTGCACCCTCTGCTCCCACATATCCTGACTGCAGCTACTTGTTGCAGACAACACTTCTCTGGCTCTGTCAGCTTTGGATAAATTCCCTCGGACCTGGACTTCTGGTGGTTCTTTTTCCCATTGGGGAATGAGGAGGCAAGGTTCCTTTTCAAATGATCACAAGCCCATGCTTCTGATGGATTCTACTTTGTTCCCTGGGACACACTACTGTTTGCCTCCTGTAAGTTAAAGTCCATTTTACACCCAATGTGGCCCTGCAGACAAGTGAAGCTTCGCTAGATCTCCAGTATTGACACTTGGCAAGGATCACACCCAAGTCCTTCTTCCTGAAAATCCTGGGGACAAACTCTGGGAGGACTCCTTGAGGGACTTCTCGTTTGGCTTGAAGTGAGTAGGCAGCACACTGCTCCCTGACCCTGTGTAAAGGTAGGGGAAGAGAAAACACTTTCCAAAAAAATCCTCAGAGTTCCCATCATGGCACAGTGGAAACGAATCCAACTGGGAACCATGACGTTGCGGGTTTGATCCCTGGTCTTGCTCAGTGGGGTTAAGGATCTGGCGTTGCCGTGACCTGTGGTGTAGGTTGCAGACGCAGCTCAGATCTGGTGTTGCTGTGGCTGTGGTATAGGCCAGCAACTACAGCTCCAATTCAATCTCTAGCCTGGGAACTTCCATATGCTGTGGGTTTGGCCCTAAAAAAAAAAAATTCAAGACTGAAAATACAAACCATACAGAGATATAAGATATTTCCAGTGTATATTTTAGAGGTTAATGCATATTGCTCAGGCTACATAAAGACTTCTTGCAAAACAATAGAAAAATGGGCAAAATTTTTAATAAACCTTTCACAAAAGAGGATATATAAATGATCAGTGAATATAAAAACGTCCTCAGGCTCAGTAATTATCAGGGAAAAGCAAATTAAAAACGCAATAGTATATACCAGGGAGTTCTCGTCGTGGCGCAGTGGTTAACGAATCTGACTAGGAACCATGAGGTTGTGGGTTCGGTCCCTGCCCTTGCTCGGTGGGTTAATGATCCGGTGTTGCTGTGAGCTGTGGTGTAGGTTGCAGACGCGGCTCAGATCCTGCGTTGCTGTGGCTCTGGCGTAGGCCGGCGGCTACAGCTCTGATTCAACCCCGAGCCTGGGAACCTCCATATGCCGCGGGAGCAGCCCAAGAAATAGCAAAAAGACAAAAAAAAAAAAAAAAAAAAAAAAAACGCAGTAGTATATACCATTATGGACTCACCAGAACCCTTAAAATAAAAACCAGAAAATACCAAGTATTGATGAGAATAAGGAGCAGCTTCATTTTTCCCATACCGGTGGGGTGGAGGTATAAAATAATATACCCACATTGTAAAATTGTCTGACAGGAGCTACTAAATATGAACTTTTGACCCAGCAATTTCATTCCTTGAGTATTTACCCAGTAGAGCATACACGTGGTGCCCTAAAAGATATCCTCATGAATGTTCATAGCAGCATCATTCATGAAAGCCCCAAACTGAAAACAATTGAAGTATCTATAGATAATAGATATAATTAGATAGATAGATAATTTATATACCATATAAATAGTGGTATATCCAAAAGATGGAATATCACACAGGAATAGAAATGAATGAACTACTGTCACACACAGTAAAATAGATGTATCTCATTTATGTAAAAGAAGTTGAGCACAAAAGTATTATTACTACACATTCTACTTATATAAAATTTGACTTTTTTTTTTGCTATTTCTTTGGGCCGCTTCTGCGACATATGGAGGTTCCCAGGCTAGGGGTCCAATCGGAGCTGTAGCCGCCGGCCTATGCCAGAGCCACAGCAACGCGGGATCCGAGCCGCGTCTGCAACCTACACAACCTACACAACCTACACATACAACCATATGCCGCGGGTGCAGCCCTAAAAAGACAGACAAAAAAAAGAAAAAAAGAAAAGAAAAGAGAGTTTTTAAGGGGGGGAAATGTGCTATAAGACAAAGATCAAACGTGGGTCAGAAATGTTTAACAAACACTGATTTTGAGTCTCTGTTGTTTCCTTCCTAGATTAATGACACCTAACAAATCCTTTGACCTCTTTGAGTCTCAGTTTCTTCATTTTTGAAATAGGAATGATGTAATTAATCCTTCCCCAGAGGATTGTTGTGAATGTCAAATGACAGGATATGTGTCCATGTGCTTTGAAAACTGTAACAAGCATCAGTTACAAAAGCAGACACATATAAAATGACAAAAATTTTCAAGGCCGATTTTCCTTCACAAATTATCTTTCAAGAAATCATTACGGAGAATGAGGTAACTGAGTCCTCACATACTATTTAATCCTGAGTCACAAGCAGATGTACTGTATGCCCACAAAGATACGTCAGTTTACAAGACAGAGAAGCTTTTCATGATGGCAGCAAAATATTGGCATCTCTTTTTTTTTTTTTTTTTTTTGCCTATCATTTTTATTTTCTTTTTGTTTACATTTACTAATCTGACACTATCTTTAGTCTTAGGCATGTTTTTTTTTTTTTTAACGCAACTGACTTGTCTCAATGGACAAGTGTAGGAAAGACTCTTACTTTCAATCTGGATGTCTCAACTATTTTGGTTGCAGATAACGGAACCCAACTTAAGCTAACTGGAGCGAAAAAGAATGTGGAGATGTCTCAAAGAACTCAAGGGCAGGAAAGTAGTTGGGCTTCTAGAATCAGAAACTATTCAACCTTGAAGAATGTGACAGGACTTGCTCTCCTGTCTCATTTGTGCCTCTTTAAGGATGTCTGCTTCATTCTTCTCTCACAGCAGATGGGATCTCTGTCCTTCTCTGTGCACAGAGAATGGGAAAGGATGGTCCTAAAAACAGTTCTGAGTTGGCAGTCTTTTCCCCTCAAAAGCCCAGCTTTGCCCAATGGGCAGTTTCTTGGTCTCAAAGAAAATTTCCTGGGAGAAAACCAGTCTAACCTGGCTTGGGAAAAAAATCACCCTGGTTGGGTCAACTGGCCAGAGTCATCTAGTACAAAGGTGTCTGTTGGGGGACTACGCCAGTGGAAGGGATAAAATTTCCAGGAAAAGGGAGTTATAAGGTGGGAAGGCAACTGTAAAACTTTTGTTGCAGTTTCCTATGGACTTTAACTGTAGTTGTTGCATCCGTCAAGTTGCCTGCCTTATAGCTTTCCTTTTCTTTGAGAGATGGTCCCACAATGCTGCTGAGAATGAATATCAAACCACATGACCCTTGCTATCCAAGTGGCAGCTGATTGGGCCAGGGACTGATATCTGACACATTAAAGGCCAATCATAGTTTTTCTGTCTGTAATTCGGAAATACAATGTGAGAGCTGGGTCAGTTACTCATGGATCCTGGACTTGAAAAAGGTGATGTTGGAATATCCAGGCTAAGACACATTCATGTAAGGGAAACTGGCCTACAAATGCACAGTGAGATAGAAGTCGCTGGCTGGAGAGGTGGAAAAAAAAGACCATGTTGGCTTTTAGAGAAAGAAACTGGCTGTTTCTGACCTTGCAATTTCCAGTTTCAGTCTCGTGCAGACTTAATCACCAACATGCATTTGGGTTCCATGAAACCATCTTGATTGCTTATTACAGATACCTCTCGAGCTCTTTCAACTTTAGTAAATATGTGTTCACTGTAACCAGAGGAATCTGAAAACATCAGGGTCCAGTGAGTGTCTTTCTACCCCACCCCACACAGACATGAAGGTTTTTTTGCTTTGAGCTCTGGTCACCGTTGTACAAAACCAATGGCTATTTTTTTTTCTTTTTTGCTTTTTGGTGCTGTGCCCATGGCATATGGAGGTTCCCAGGCTAGGGGTCTAATCGAAGTTGTTGCCGCCGCCCTATGCCAGAGCCACAGCAACTCAGGATCCAAGCCGCGTCTGCAACCTACACCACAGCTCAAGGCAATGCTGGATCCTTAGCCCACTGAGCAAGGCCAGGGATCGAACCTGCAACCTCATGGTTCCTAGTCGGATTCGTTTCTGCTGAGCCATGACAGGAACTCCCCAATGGCTATTTTTTGATTTTCCAACAAGATATTAACTTTGTGCCTACCATGTTTAGCATAAAAGGCTTTACCAAAGAAATAAGGCACATGCCCCTAGCCTCAGAGACTACAATCTAGTTGAGAAGAGAATACAAAACACACCTAAAACAATTAGAGACTAGCACAAAACAGTATATAATTAAGTATTAAATTGCATGGCACAGAAACATTACTACCATACAGGAGAGAGAGTAAGATCCTTGTTGCTGAAATGGGCAGACCTAAGGGATGAAAGGGGAAGGGTTCCACAGTAAGCAAAGCAGCAGGATTGGAGAAGAGGGTTCATGTGGCTAATTGGTGGGAAATTTGCTTAAAAATAGTTCTCTTATTTCTGATTACTAGCTTCTAGTCTGTGGAGAGTTTCTTACAATGTTGGGAAATTATAAAAGCACACTGCTTTAATTGAAGTTGTTCTTCTCTGTAATCTTGTAGCATTTTCAATACACAGTCTGCTTTCACTCACTTCAGCTTAATATAAGAAGATTAAATTTCCTGGGGCCAATCAGCTGTTTGTCCGACTCAATGAAGTATTTTGCAGCAAACGTCAACAATCAGGCCTAAAATCTCACATTAGTTATTATATTGCCCTGTCTGATAGTGATTAATAGCAACTAAACCAGAATACAGTCATCTAAATATGAACAAACATGTGCATATTCATGTCACAATTGAGGTGCTTTACTTTATAATATAATCACCCTACAGTAAGTATATAGAAGTAACACTAGGAAGTTATAATAATAGAAAATTGTTATAGCCATTATATACAATCTTCTAAGGCACACAAAAAATATAGCCTAGAGAATGAAACAAAAATATATGTACATTCTTTTATGACTTATTATTATGAAATTATTATTAGAATTCCAGAATTGGCCTATATAATTAATGAACAATGACCTTTATTTGGTGTTAACCTTGCCATAGATTGCATGAAGTCTGCATTAATAAACCACCAAAATAGTTGTTCTATGTGGGTAGATGACTACTGTGATATAGTGTAAAAATTATATTTAATTTATTGTTGATCACCAATCATGTTCCAAAATAATACAATGAAAACTGTGCTTTAAAAGATGGCTCGTTTTTCTCTCTATAGCTGTTTACTGTGTCAAATATAACCTTACAATATAGTTATCGGTACAAAAGAATTCTGAATGGAGAATCTTTTTTCTTTTTTTTTGTCTTTCTAGGGCCGCACCCATGGCATATGGAAGTTCCCAGGCTAGGGATTGAATGGAAGCTGTAGCTGTGGGCCTACACTACAGCCATAACACCAACAGAGCTGAGACATGTCTGTGACCTGCACCACAGCTCACAATAATGATGGGTCCTCAACCTATTGAGCAAGGCCAGGGATTGAACCCGCATCCTCATGGATACTAGTTGGGTTCACTACCGCTGAGCCTCGAGGCGAACTCCCTGAATAGAGAATTTTCACAATCCATTCTGTCTTCTCTATACCTTCACTTAAAAGTGGTGTTCTGAAAATGTTATTTTTCTTTTTTATCTTTAGTGACTTATTTGATCTTTCTACTGCAAAGATAATTAACTTTTATTTTAATTACTTTTTAGAGTATTATAATTTTGTGCACAATTTATCTTAATTTTTTTTAGAATCAACACATATCAAAGATTTATTGTTTCATTAATAGGAGAATCAGATGTTAAAGCTTGTCTAAAATATCTCTCTTTAATTTTTAAAAGTAGTTCTATTAGAATTGTGTCCATACCTTCATGAAAGTATGAAATTGTGATTGTATTCTATTATTTTTCAAGTGTCATATTTTAAAGATATAATGCTGTCAGAAATAATATCTAAAGAAAATGAAAAACATTTAAAGTGTTAACTTCATATAGTAATGATTTTGTCTTACATTGTTTTTAGAAGTACTTTTTAGAAATCATTTTACATAATAAACTCAAAATTAAGGTGTACAGATATTACCATCAAAACACAACCCCAAAGCAAAGCAAGGTGGAATGTAGTGTAAAACTTCAGTTTGGATTTTGTTTTGCAATTGACTTGGCAACAAAATGTTCAAAGAAAGAATCATACTCGAGAAGTTTACCAATCTGGAAATACTCCATTCTCAGGCAAAAAAAAAAAAAAAAAATAGGGACTTAGGGGAAAGAAACCGGCATTTATTAAGCTTCTCTGCTATGCTTGGCATTCACATAATTATCTCAGACTAATCCTTACTCTACAAAGTAGATAGGATCTCCCTCTTAGGTAGCAGAAAATGAACCTCAAAGCAGCTAAATAATTTCCTCAAGGAGTCCTGGCTAGTGATCGGTGGAACCCACTTATTATCTTGTAAATTCACAATTTTCTTGTCTCCCTTCAGTGGCTGTTTTATTTGGAACCATAATCAGGTTAAATGTCAACCTCATAATCTCTAAACAGTTTTTTGTTGTTGTTGTTTTTTTGCTTTTGTTTTTGTAAACAGGTGACACTGAAAAATGTCTTTCTTATAGAATTATTTAACATTATTAAAACTGTCTCTACAACAGCCTTTCTCTTTAAAATTGATGTAATAAAAAAAGAGGAGGGGACTCTTAGATTAAAAGCATATAAAAAGATTGATGGGGTCCAGAACATGCTACCCAAGATATGGAAAACATTTTGCTCCTCTACAAGGATATAACAATCGATGCAATATCTAAAACTTTATTGGATCCTGGTTAGGGAAAAAACAGATATAAGAAACATACTTGGGATGACTGGGGGAAAACTGAATAAGAACTGGCTATTGAATGACATTATTGAATTAATTGTTAATTTTGTTGTGTATGATAATGGTATTATAGTCATGTAGGAGAAGCTTCCTTTTCTTAGAGATGCATAATATAGTATTTAAGAGTTAAGTGTTATGGTACCTGTAACTTATTTTTAAATGATCATCATTGGACACACTGGAGAGTGATGAAATAAATATGGTAAAGATAAAAAATTTTTGGATATAGGTAGAGAGTATACGGATGTTCATTGTAATTTTCTTTCAAGTTCTCTCTATGCATAAATATGTCTATACTAAAAAGGTCAGGAAGATAAAAATCTAGTCTGTAAGCTTCTGCTTAACCTCAGTTTTTTAAAAAAGCATTTCAGATTATGTAAATTAAATAGATGAACTTAAACCAACTGTCTGACAAATTTAAATCAGTTTCATTCAAAAAGTGCGTTTCATTCATTTGTTAAGTATCTACCCAGTTGAGAACATTCCATTTGTGCTATTCTGATTCAAAAGTGATGGAGAAGAATCCGACATATGAGATTAGGATTAGCACATGTTAAGATAAAAATAATAAACAAATGCTGGAGAGTTTAATAAGAGTAATGAGAGATTTTGGAGGACTGTATTAGTGGGGTTTTGAGCCTATTCTTTAAAACTGGGGAGGATTTGAACAGGAAGAATTAAAAGATTACAGTTGAATGAATAAAAATGAGCAAAGACATGGAAGTGAGGATGAGTTTACATGTTTTATAAATCAAAGATATAAAACTGTCATTCTAAACTTCAGATCACTAGAGATAACTGGATTTCCTCACTGAGTTTGTATGATTCCAGAATAAAAATAAGAAATATGCCCAATGCACCTGTATTACAAGTAAATACATGATTTTCCTTTTTTTTTTAATATTGATAATAGCTATCTATCTAACCAAAATTTCAGAAATGGAGACTTAATTGAAATAAAAAGGTGTTTAATTGGGGTTTGTTAGGACTACAGCCCAGGAGACAGATTCAAAAAGAATTTGAACTGTGTTTCACCACCTACAAAGTGGGGGAGGCGAAATATAAAGGCAAAAACCACAGTTAGTTACATAAGTTATTTATTAAGAATTATAATTGGAGCTGGCAAGAAGTAAAGATGCTGGTTAAGTAAGGGTTGGTTGGGATCTGAAAAAGTTATGGAGTTACAAACGGAGACTTTGAGACTCATGAAGTTGCAGCTGGCAGGTGTTGTTCTGAGTATGGCTGGTACAGTTCAAAGAAAATTCAAGTTCTGAGTGGCGCAGAGATGTGTCTAAGACCAGAACCTCATGGCCACGTGACTCATTTTTGTATGCCTGATCTGTGAGCTCTTAGGTTCCTTTGATTAACATTTGAGCACCATTGGAGATGCTAGCTATTAATTATTTAGGGGCAGGTAACTTTCATTGCCAGCAGCTATTAGGTTCTTCAGGTGCGAGGAGATGACAGTCTAGTCTAATATGGTAACTAGTGGCAGCTAATAAAATAGACCCCATGTAAAAGCTAATCTAGGTCCCTCCAGAAGGGGTTCCAACGTATGAGGGAGAAGTACATATGATCTCTCTGCACATTGTACAGATTTAGGCAGGCCATGAAGTCATTCTCAAATGTATGGTGTGTTATCTCAGCCAATTCCAATGACATTCATTTTCACATAAAACCAAAGCCTACTTGAAACCTGAATTTTTGAGGGCTATGAAGTTCTGATATTCATAAACTAAAATGAGTTATTTGTCAGAGTTTCAGCAGGACTAATGCAGTGTTCTTCTAAGATAGGATGCATGCAAAGCTGCTACAGCATATACGCACATGTGGTTGGCAGAAATTCCCACAATTTTCAGGAAGGACACTTTGTTTAAGGTTGGTTATGGTCTTAAAAAGTTGGTATTCTTCCATACCATGGTCAGTTAAGCTTCTTCATTATTAGTTTACTTTGAGGTTTGTGTGTGTGTGTGTGTGTGTGTGTGTGTGTGTGTCTTTTTAGGTCTGCACGTGCTGCATATGGAAGTTCCCAGGCTAGGTATCGAATAATAGCTGCAGCTACTGGCCTATACCACAGCCACAGGAATGCGGGATCCCAGCTGCATCTGCAGCCTACACCAGAGCTCATGGTAACACCAGATCCTTACACCACTGAGAGAGGCCAGGGATTGAACCCACATCCTCATGGCTACTAGTCGGGTTTGTTAACCACTAAGCCAGGATGGGAACTCCTTCTTGGAGGTTTTAACTTAACAGCATGCAGTAGTATATATTTCATCAATAGTGTTTTAGCATGGAATTTTATAGTGTTTAGGATATGTATACATTGTTCAAATAATAATAAGCCATACCAGAATTGCAAAAATCAATGCATATATATTCTCCACCAACTTTCCCATAGAGTGGCACTTCTTTGTTATCCCCAACTCTTTTTCCATTGGGAAATGATAGGAAAGCAGGTATAGGGTGTGGATTGTTCTAGAGTTTTCTTTACTACCTAAAGCCATCATTGGCAAAAGTAGTTTGAGAGCAATAGCTCTGTTCCTATTACCTGCTATTAATATGTCGAAACTTTTTCTTTCTTTTTTTTTTGTCTTTTTCCAGGGCCGCACCCATAGCACATGGAGGTTCCCAGGCTAGGGGTCAAATCAGAGCTGTAGCTGCCAGCCTACACCACAGCCACAGCAACGTCAGATCTGAGCCGCGTCTGTGACTTACACCACAGCTCAGGGCAGCGTGAGATCCTTAACCCACTGAGCGAGGCCAGGGATTGAACCCGCAACCTTGTGGTTCCTAGTCAGATTTGTTAACCACTGAGCCATGATGGGATTGAACCCGCAACCTTGTGGTTCCTAGTCAGATTTGTTAACCACTGAGCCATGACGGGAAATCCTTTTTCTTTTTTAAAATAAAACGGCAGTCTGAGCTATACAGGATAAATTCGATAATACTATGATCTATTAAAATATCCATCTGCTTACATGTCTTCAGTAGAGTATAAAATTTTTTATTGGGGAGGCAAGATAACCGATGGCATCCAGACAACAGAATATTTCTAATAGAATTGTTTTAATGGTCAACCATTTTTTAAAAAATCAACCCAATGAAGTAATGTAAGAATTATTTGCTGTGGTAATAGTTAGAAATGACAATATGATCTACTTAGGATACAAAAGATAGCTTAATTTTTCCCAGTAACAACTGTTTCAAAGTGTTAAATTGCATTTTTATATTTGGACACATGTTACATGGATCTATAAAATGCATGTGAATATTAACCATTTTCTATAAACTTATAATGGATAAAATGGTAAAATGTCTTTTTCTTTACCATGCATTTTAAGATACCTAAATGCCAGGAAATTCTTTGCTCTGGAAAAGATTAAGCCACAGCATATTAACATGAGTGATTGGTCACTGTTCTTTGCAATCTGAGTTTACAAGTTTTATCCCATTATGAGGATGGACCTTAAACAATGCTTTTAATAGCTTGATTGGTCTAAAACTGGCAGAGGTATGTTTGGCCCATGCAAAAATTCTTAAAAAGTTAATTGAATGAATTCTTATTCTTATTTAAAAGTGGTAAATTTACATAAAAATCCAGATGTGAGATTTCTCTTGGGGAAAAAAAAAAGGAATGCTTTTGCTATCAGGCCTGTATTCACTACTCAGCCAGAGTAGTGAATTAGCTGGCCCTTTAGCTAGGTATCTGTTATGCCCTGACACTGATACTGAAGACCAATTGTCATTTAATGTCATGCTAGTGCTCTATGTTTTTTTTATCCTCACTTCCTTCACTCATTTACTTCCTGACCTCTGTAGGCATTTGAGTATAAGACATCTGAGTTAACTTATAGAGGCCTTGGGGTATTTATGGACTCTCACTTAATGTATTGTCATGTAGGTTGAGTTCCATATGAAAGTGGGAGAGGTTCTAATTTCAGAATGCTGACCCTATATATTTTTTTATTTTTTATTACTTAATGAATTTTATTACATTTATAGGTGTATAACAATCATCAACAATTTGGTAGGGATTGCACTGAATGTGTAGATTGCCTTGGGCAGTATAATCATTTTGATAATAGTGACCCTTCCAGTCCAAGAGCATGGTATATCTTTCCATCTGTTTGTGTCATCTTTGATTTCATCAGCTTCTTACAGTTTTCAGAGTACAGGTCTTTTGTCTCTTTAGGTAGGTTTATTCCTAAGTATTTTAGTCTTTTGGATGTGATGGTAAACGGGATTGCTTCCCTAATTCCTCTTCCTGATCTTTCATTGTTAGTATATAGAAATGCCATTGATTTCTGTGTATGAATTTTGTATCCTGTGACTTTGCCAAATTCATGGATGAGCTCTAACAGTTTTCTGGTAGAGTCTTTAGGATTCTCTAGGTATAGTATCATGTCATCAGCAAATAGTAATAGTTTGACTTCTTCCTTTCCAATTTGGATTCCTTTTCTTTCTTTTACTTCTCTGATTGTTGTGGCTAGGACTTCCAAAACTATGTTGAAGAGTAGTGGTGAGAGTGGACATCCTTGTCTTGTTCCTGATCTCAGTGGGAATCCTTTCAGCTTTTCACCACTGAGAATGATGTTAGCTCTGGGTTTGTCATATGTGGCCTTTACTATGTTGCAGTAGGTTCCCTCTATGCCCACTTCCTGAAGGGTTTTTATGAGAAATGGGTGTTGGATTTTGTCCAAGGCTTTTTCTGTGTCTCTTGAGAGGATCATATGGTTTTTATTCTTCAGTGTGTTGATGTGGTATATCACACTGATTGATTTGCAGGTACGGAAGAATCCTTGCATCCCTGGAATAAATCCCACTTGGTCATGATGTGCAATGCTTTTAATGTGTTGTTGGATTTGGTCTGCTAGTAGTTTGTTGAGGATTTTTGCAGACTATGTTCATCAGCGAAATTGGCCTGTAATTTTCTTTTTTTTGTGGAATCTTTGTCTGGTTTTGGTATCAGGGTGATGGCGGCCTCATAGAATGAGTTTGGGAGTGTCCCTTCCTCTGCAATTTTCTGGAATAGTTTCAGAAGGATAAGTACTAGCTCTTCTCTAAATGTTTGATGGAATTCGCCTGTGAAGCCATCTGGTTCTAGACTTTTGTTTGATGGAAATTTTTTAATCACAGTTTCAATTTCAGTGCTTGTGATGGGTCCATGCATCTTTTCTATTTCATGTTGGTTTAGGCTTGGAAGAGTGTACTTTTCTAAGAATTTGTCCGTTTCTTCTAGGTTTTCCATTTAAATGGCGTAGAGTTGCATATAGTAGTCTCTTATGACCCTTTGTATTTCTGTGATGTCTGTTGTTACTTCTCCTTTTTCATTCCTAATTTTATTGATTTGAGCCCTCTCTCATTTTTTGTTGATCAGTCTGGCTAAGGGTGTATCAATGTTGTTGATCTTTTCAAAGACCCAGCTTTTCATTTCATTGACCTTTTCTATGGTTTTCTTTGTTTCTATTTCATTGATTTCTGCTCTGATCTTTATGATTTCTTTCCTTCTAGTAACTTTAAGTCTTGTCTGTTCTCTCTCTAGCTGCTTTAGATATAAAGTTAGCTTGTTTATTTGAGCTTTGTCTTATTTCCTGAGGTAGGCTTGTCTTGCTGTAAACTTTGCTCTTAGAACGGCTTTTGCTGCATCCCATAGGTTTTGGAGTGTCGTATCTTTGTTGTCATTTGCTTCTAGGTGTTTTCTCATTTCCTCTTTGATTTCTTCCGTGATCCATTGGTTGTTTAGTAGCATGTTGTTGAGTCTCCACGTGTTTGTGTTTTTTGCAGTTTTTTTCTTGTTGTTGATTTCCAGTCCTGTAGTATTGTGGTCGGAAAAGATGTTTGACATGATTTCAAATTTCTTAAAGTTAGCAAGGCTGGATTTGTAGCCCGGAATGTGATCAATCTTAGAGAATGTTCTGTGTGCCCTTGAGAAGAATGTGTATTCTGTTGCTTTTGGATGGAATGTCCTACACATATGTATGAAGTCCATCTGGTCTCATGCTTCATTCAGGGCTTATTGTTTGCTTATTGATTTTCTGTCTGGATGATCTGTCCATTGCTGTAAATGGGGTGTTGAAGTCCCTCCCCTGTGATTGTGTTATTGTTGATTTGTCCTTTTAAGGTTGTTAGCAGTTGGCTTATCTACTGTGGCGAACCTATGTAGGGTGCGTAGATATTTAAAATTGTTATATCTTCTTCTTGAATTGATCCTTTGCTCATTAGGTAGTGACCTTCCTTGTCCCTTAAAATAACTTCATTTTAAAGTCGATTTTGTCTGATATGAATATTGCTACTCCACTTTTCTTTTGATTGCTGTTTGTATGGGAATATTTTCTTCCATCCTCTCACTTTCAATTTGTAATGTGTCCTTAGAAGTGAAGTCCTGACCCTATACTTTAAAGAAAAATCCAACTACATTTTATTGCTATTCAAATATAATATCATTTGTTAGTTAATGATACAATGTTCATTTTAAAATACACTTCCTTAGAAAGAGAAAGACAAATAGCATATGATAGCACTTATATCTGGAATCTAATATATGGCACAAATGAACCTTTCCACAGAAAAGAAAATCATGGACTTGGAGGATAGACTTGTGGTTGCCAAGGGGGAGGGGGAGGAAGTAGGACGAATGGGGTGCTTGGGGTTAATAGATGCAGACTGTTGCCTTTGGAATGGATAGGCAATGAGATCCTGTTGTGTAGCACTGGGAGCTATGTCTAGTCACTTATGATGGAGCATGATAATGTGAGAAAAAAGAATCTATACATGTATGTGTAACTGGGTTGTACAGTAGAAAATTGACAGAACACTGTAAACCAGCTATGATGGAAAAAATAAAATCATTGTAGTAAAAAAAATATATATATATAAAATTCTTCTATAATGATACAGTACACAAAGTAATGAACAAGTCAGCAAGTATTTTCTAATGTAGTTTAAAATGTTCTAATAGTCACAATAATGTAAAACTTTAAAATCATGTACAAGGAGAAACATTGTATTAAAGATGGGAAAATTTGCCATGAAAAAAAAAAGGAATTCCAGGGAGTTCCCTGGTGGCCTAGTAGGTTAAGGATCCAGTGTTATCACTTCTGTGGTGTGGTTTTGATCTCTGGCCCAGGAACTTCTGCATGTTACAGCCCTACCATAAAAAAAAAAGCATTAATTTGTGTAGAAATCCATGATTTTTAATAAACTGAACATATAACAACAACAACAAAAATACACTGCCTTATTATTTTTTTCCAGGTATGTTCAGTGAAACTCCAAAAAATGGTCACGAGAATAAATGACTCTCAGGTCGGTTAAGCTAGAGAAGTTTGAACAATTGCATCCCCTCTTATTCTTAAGGCATTGAAGCATATTTAAGGCTCTGAAGCAACTTTAATGGTTAACTGAATAAACTTATTTGGCAGAGGAAGATTTCTTTCTGTGAAAAATTATTCCCTGAAAAATCATTTGGAAAATGCCTCATCTGTCCCTCCATCCATTCATTTATTTAACAAATAGATATTGAATACCCACCAAGTGCTAAACTCTGTGAACAAGATAGAGATGGCTATGATCAATATTTTCACTTTATACGAGCCCCTCACTTCTTATGATGGCTGTTTCAGGTGTTAGTTACACTATTTTTTGTTTTGCCACTAACAATAACTTTGTTAATGAAGAGAAAGATAAAGTCAGAAAGAAGCATTGACAAAACTGGCTAGGTATGGGGAATTATAAATGAGACTGAATGGAAAATTTTTAATGCCTTGACAGAGGCAATAAACTTGAGCAAACATTGGGGAAAAGAAATCTGATTTGGTGCATATGTATCAATTAGGATGATTTTGGCTATGAATAATAGAAAAATTCAACCAAAGAGACACATATAATACAGAAAATTATAATCTCCCTTATTAAGAAATTCAGGGATAGAATGATTCCAAGGCTGTTTAATTTAGTAGCTTGACATCATCAATGATTAAGATCCTTGCCCTATTTCCTCTTTTTCATGCACAGTGAACTGGTCTTTGTCCTCAGGTTTGCCCCTCCTTGGTCACAAGATGGCTGCCACAGCTCCAAGCATCACATATTTACAAAACAATAGTAATAGCTAAAATTTATTCTGCACCTTTGATAGGCCAAATACTGTTTTAAGCACTTTACATATATTAATTCCTTTGTTCCTTACAACAAATCCATGAGTTGGTTCTATCATATTATTTTACAGATAAGAAAATTCAGGTACAAGGAACTCCCAATGTGACACAGTGGAAAACAAATCTGACTAGTATGCATAAGAATGCGGGTTCTGGAGTTCCCATCATGGCGCAGTGGTTAACGAATCCGACTAGGAACCATGAGGATGTGGGTTTGATCCATGCCCTTGCTCAGTGGGTTAACGATCCGGCATTGCCGTGAGCTGTGGTGTAGGTTGCAGACGCGGCTCGGATCCCGCGTTGCCGTGGCTGTGGTGTAGGCCAGCGGCTACAGCTCCAACTGGACCCCTAGCCTGGGAACCTCCATATGCCACGGGAGCAGCCCAAGAAATGGCAAAGACAAAAAAAAAAAAAAAAAGAATGCAGGTTCTATCCCTGGCCCTGCTCAGTGGGTTGGAGATCCAGCATTGCCATGAGCTCTGGTGTCGGTCACAGATGCGACTCAGATCCTGCCTTGCTATGGCTGTGGTGTAGGCTGGCAGCTGCATCTCCGATTGGACCCCTTGCTTGGGAATTTCCATATGCCATCAGTGCAGCCCTAAAAAGCAAAAAAGAAAAAAAAAAAAGAAAAGATAAAGAAAGAAAGAGGAGTTCCCATTGTGACTCAACGGTTAACAAATCTGACTAGCATCCATGAGGATGCATGTTTGATCCTTGGCCTTGATCAGTGGGTTAAGGATCCAATGTTGCTGTGAGCTGTGGTGTAGTTCACAGATGCGGCTCGCATCCTGCCTTGCTGTGGCTGTGGCATAGGCTGGCAGCAGCTACAGCTCTGATTCAACCCCTAGCCTGGGAACCTCCATATGCCTCAGGTTCAGCCCTAAAAAGCAAAAAATAAGAAGAAGAAAGAAAGAGAAAGAAAATTCAGGTACAGGGAGATTATGTAGCTCATTCAGAATTATCTAGCTAGTAAGTGCCATCACTAAGACTGGCTCCAACAAAAGAAGAGTACTTTTTTATGTTTTCTTATAAGAGTAAGGAAAACACTTTAGGACCCCCTACTTCCTGTATATTTCCCCTAAAGTGTCACTAGCCTGATTTGCATTACATCTACATTCCTAAACCAATTACCCAAAGGGGAATGAAATTATCAAGGATAGTTTAGACAAACCAACATTAATCTCTGGAGCTAGAGAGCAACTAACCTCCACCCCCCACCCTATACTTCAACCAAATGAGGTTCATGAAAGGATGGGGCTGGTGTTCCACACTTGGGACTCAGATTCATTGATGCAGAAGTGGGAGTCATGAGAA
Source organism: Sus scrofa (assembly GCF_054392235.1). Classification (NCBI taxonomy): domain Eukaryota; kingdom Metazoa; phylum Chordata; class Mammalia; order Artiodactyla; family Suidae; genus Sus; species Sus scrofa. The sequence continues at coordinate 108,520,749 of NC_139385.1, read as the reverse complement.
TAGGACAAATTTATGTTGAAGATGGTATGGAAATCAGAGGGCTAAAAACCAAAATTAAGAAAGTTGAAGGCAAGGATGGTTGAAGCAATATAGTCAAAATGTTGAGACCTGTTTAAGCTATGTGGTAGGTACATGGGATTTATTATATAATATCACTGTCTATTTTTGTGTGTGTCTGAAAATTTCCCTAATAAAATTTTTTTTTTTAATTTTGAACTTTTTTTTTTTTTTTTTTTTTTTTGGTCTTTTTTGCCATTTATTGGGCCGCTCCCGCCGCATATGGAGTTCCAAAGCTAGGGGTCTAATCGGAGCTGTAGCCACCGGCCTACTCCAGAGCCACAGCAACGCGGGATCCGAGCCTCGTCTGTAACCTACACCACAGCTCACGGCAACGCCGGATCGTTAACCCACTGAGCAAGGGCAGGGACCGAACCCGCAACCTCATGGTTCCTAGTCGGATTTGTTAACCACTGCGCCACGACAGGAACTCCCCTAATAAACATTTTTGAAAAACCATGGAAACTCTCTCTTACTGTGAAGGAACTTCTTTTCCTGCTTCCCCAACCCTTCCCTAGCCTTGTACCTTGACCCTTGTCGTAGGTTTGAACCTACTCTCATATTCTGAAACAAGTTCTGGATCCAGGCAGGGAGAATATAAGACAAGTTTGGTTTCTCACTCGTTCAGTTTCCAGTCACTTCTGCTGCTGATCTCCTCTGGCTGTTCTCGGATTCTCTGGCTTCCTCTCCTGTCACCATTTCTACTTGGTCTCAGAGCCTGAATTTCTCAACCCTAATCTCCAATCTTTCTGTGGCCAGGTCCTGATAAGATACCTGCCTCTAGACCAGTTATCTATCTGCCAGAGTCTCTGTTATTTACCAGAAACTTAAGGCCTTTATCTAAAGGACATTAAATGTGGGCCTTCTTGGGAAATCTTTTAAACTAATAGCATGCAAGTCTCACATGTCCCTTTCACCATGAAATTTTCATTTGAGAATTTTCTAACAATTATTTGTGCATGCTTCTTGATAAAATAACCAACCTGTGACTCTACTCCTGTTTGTGCTCATCTCCATCCTGAAAGTCTGCTTAGATTCTCAAGATCAGCCCTATACCCAGCTTTAAGAGCAGGCAATAAAGAGCTTTCAGACAAGGTATAAACAGGAAAAGAGTCCTTGTAGATGTGGAAGAAAAATAAGGGAAGAGTAGCACAATGTCTCCCTTTGTGGAAACATGAGCAAACTACCACATTGTCTAGGCAAACAGCAATGCTGCTGAGAAGCAAAAGATGAAGAGTTGGTAGAAATGCATAGCTTATTGTAAAAACAAAACAAAACAAAGTGAATGAATAATGTAAATAAATTTGGGTATAAACGCTCAACTGCTTACATAAATGGCTGATTTTAGAGTTTTCCATAGCCAAGTATTTTTAAACATATGTAGTTTTGCAGAATTTATATCATTGGACTCCAAGTGGAAAGTGTTTCTGATACCACCCACTGTGTCGTAACCATAATCTCAATCATCTCTTGTGCATGACACTCACTTTAAAACACAAAGGCACATCTGGCTCTGAGGCAGCCAGCTTTGGCCTCCAAGGCTGTGGGATTGCATGCAGGATGGTGATAGCTTGATCAACTTCCTCTCTTAGGAGGAAGTGGGGTGGGGGACTGGCCCAGCCTTGGCAGAGTGCTACTGAGGAAAGGGAAAATATCCAGTGACCTACTTAAGATCCCCCAAGTTCAATTCAATAAATAATTATTGAGCATCTGCTGTGTACAATGTACAACCAAAGAAATAATTTCCCTGCTGAACTGGAGATTACTGTCTCAGCAGGGATTATTATTCTCCGTACATTTTTTTTTTTTTTTTTTTTTTGCAAAGGGTTCCTTTTGTGAAACCTATAGCTCTCTTCCCAGAATAATGTTTTAAAATACATAAAGGTCATAAAATTTCAAAGGAAACCAATTAAATTGAAATGTCATCTATCGTGATACAGTAATATATATGCTTCTTTATGAATGCTCTAAATAATAAGATCTAGTGATGAGTCTAATAATTCCTGTAATTTCAAAATGGTGTTGAGTGTAAATGATATTTTGAGAGATCTGTAACAACTCTAATGTGATATAAAAATACCAGCAATCTCTGTTTATGATAATGTCACTGATACTGTTAGGGCTACTTAGTTTGTTGTCTACACTCAGAAGAAAGAAATGCTACATCTCAGTTAAAGGTTAATACAAATAAATGTGTATTTTTTTCCCCCTTAAGTTCATAAATTTGTAAACTCAATCCTCTTGGGCTCTGTGGTTAAGAACTTCTCACTGCACGCACGCGCGCACACACACACACACACACACACACACACACACACACACGCTCATACACATGTCCTTCAAAAAGGATAGCATGTCCTTCAGAGAGGGTAATAAATTGCCTAAATAATTAAAATATACCTAGAAATATAAGTGCTCTAGGACTGGAGTGGCAAAGCACTGTAGGGATTCAATAAGAAGAAATCTGAAAAAGCTTAAAAATAGGTAAAAGGGAGTGGGGATAAGGGAGGAAGTTATTTTACCTTCTGGGTCACCCTTTTCTTCCCATCCCCTCCTCCTTAGCTCATTAAACTGACTAAATCTGGCTTACTTTCAGAGCTGGCCCTAGGTGGAGTATTATTTAGAGCAGTTCTCAGTTTGGTCTCAGGATCCCTTTGTGCTCTCATAAATTATTGAGTGCCCAAAGAGCTTTTGTCTGTGTGGGTTATATCTATAAACATTCATTGTACTAGAAATTAAAATCTGAGAAATATAAACACATTAATTCCTATATGTTCACATAGCATTTTTTTAGTGACATATCGCTATTTTCTATAACAACAACAAAAAACATTAGTGAGGAAAGAGGTAATGAAGCCGACTAGTATCCATGAGGACTCAGGTTTGATCCCCAGCCTAGCTAGTGGGTTAAGGATCCAGATATAAGTGATGATATGGTATTTGTCTTTCTCTTTCTGACTTATTACTTCACTTAGTATGAGAATCTCTAGTTCTATCCATGTTGCTACAAATGGTGTTATTTTGTTCCTTTATGGCTCAGTAATATTCCAGTGTGTATATATATGTATATACACACACATATATATATATACACACCACATCTTCTTAATCCATTCGCCTGTCGATGGACATTTAGGTTGTTTCCATGTCTTGGCTATTGTGAATAGTGCTGTAATGAACATATGGGTGCATGTGTCTTTTTCAAGGAAAGTTTTTCTCCTTTGTTCCTTTCTTTTTTTTGGTTGGATGATTTCCACTTATTTTGTGCTGGTGTCCTTTTTTTAGTTTTGGTGAATGTAATGTTTGGTTTGAATTTGTGGTTTTCCTGTTTTTTTAAGTAAGTTAAACCCTTCCTATATCTGCATGCTTTCGCCTAATAGTCATTTAGGCTCAAACACATTATTAAAAAGAAAAAATCTAGATTTTCTTCCTTCCCTTGCCTACATTCTATGATTTTGAAGTCCTTTTTTAACATCTTCTTGTTTGTCCTTCTGCCATTCCTTGTGTTTGTCATCACTTTTACAATAGGTTTTTTCCCCTTGTAGATCTGTATACTGGCTTATTTAAAGTGATTGCTTTCCAATTGTGATTTCCTCCATCCTATTTCTTCTTACTTTTTTAGAGAAGCCCTTTCAGTATGTCGTTTAGAAAGGGTTTAGCATTGCTATACTCTTGTAGCTCTTGTTTGTTGGAGAAATTCTTTATTTCTCCTTCTATTTTAAATGATATCCTTGCTGGGTAGGGTATTCTAGGTTGCAAGTTTTTCTCTTTTAGAACTTTGAATATATCTTGCCACTCTCTTCTGGCCTGTAGTGTTTCTGCAGAGAAATCAGCTGATAGCCTTATGGGGATTCCCTTATAATTAACGCTTTATGTTTCTCTTGCTGCCTTTGGAATCCTCTCTTTAACTTTTGCCATTTTTATTATAATATGTCTTGGTGTGGGGAGAACTTAGTAATGGCTGAAGTAACACAGCTAGTTAGTAGGAGTAGTTAGTAGTACCACTGTGATGGTACTCAATGTTTATGACACATTATGTGTTTATGATGGTACACACTAATTTTTGTGAGTCTTCTTGGACTTTTTCTATTGGTTTAGTGTTTTAATTAAATAAAGAATTCAACAAAGTTAACCTAATATCTTTTTTTTTTCTTTTCTAGCGCCTCTGAGCATATGGAGTTTCCCAGGCTAGGGGTCTAATCAGAGCTACAGCTGCCGGCCTACACCACAGCCACAACCAGGCCAGATCTGAGCTGTTGTCTGTAACCTACACCATAGCTCATGGCAATGCTGAATCCTTACCCACTGAGCAAGGCCAGGGATTGAACCTGCAACCTTGTGGTTCCTAGTTGGATTCATTTCTGCTGCACCACGATGGGAACTCCCAAAATATCTCCACTTTTATGATCTTTAGTGTGATCCCCATTTTGGAAGCTGGGATCCTAGATTCCCTTGCCTTAAGGTGTGTCAGGCAAATAGAATCTATAAGCCATTTAAGAAATATTTCCTGAGAATGGTATCATCTCACCTACTAATAATAAAGGGGGTAGGGAAAGGCAAAATCTAAATGGGCCTACTTTTTTTATTATTATTATTTTCCTTTCCAATATGCAAAATTAGCAAAACTGAATTTTAGTTTGTGGTGTCTCCATTACTTATGCTAGAGGGTCTCAGTCACTGATGTGCACAAAACCACCTGGAAGAATTGTTTACAAATTTACATTGTCTTGTCCCCAGAGTCTCTGATGTTATAGATATGAATGGACCCAGAAACAGTCAACCTAGGTGATTCTGATGCTGCTGGATTGCAATCTAGTTTTTATTTCTGCCATCTTCACATGGTCAGGACAATTGCCCTCTTCCTGAATTTGCCCTTCTCCCCCAAACAATGACAGCCCTTAAACTAAACATTCTGTTAGGTCTTAGTTTAAACTATCTGCTCAAATCAATTTACGCAAAAGTATGAATAAGGTTTAAATTCTCTTTCAGGGCATTTTCATTAAAAAAAAAAAAGTATCACCTTTATGCCTGCAGCCATTTCACCAATTTATATGCAATATAGTAACAAGAGGAATATCTGTTTCTTTCTAGAACATGTTTTATTTCTACTGTGAAGACTTTGTTATACCTTATTTGCTACAAAGTTTTTTTTTTTTTTTTTTTGTCTTTTCTTTTTGTTGTTGTTGTTGTTGCTATTTCTTGGGCCACTCCCCCGCATATGGAGGTTCCCAGGCTAGGGGTTGAATCGGAGCTGCAGCCACCGGCCTATGCCAGAGCCACAGCAACGCGGGATCCGGGCCTCGTCTGCAACCTACACCACAGCTCACGGCAACGCCGGATCGTCAACCCACTGAGAAAGGGCAGGGACCGAACCCGCAACTTCATGGTTCCTAGTCGGATTCGTTAACCACTGCGCTACGACGGGAACTCCATGCTACAAAGTTTTATACCCTCTGAAACAGATCAGCTCCTTTGACTTAGCCTTTGCATCCTAAACATAATTATGATGATGTTTCTTTCATGCTCCAGTCCAAGGGCTGCCCATCACTCAAAACTGCTGCTAACCAAGCTCTTGCATCTGTTTCAATTTAGGCTACAAAATTCTGTACCAATGCTTTATAACAATTACCAAAACTCTCCTACAGCCAGAGCATGATATCTTTAATAGATGTAATAAAATGTTTAGGCTATAAAATTGGGGACACAATTTTTCGCTATAGCATAATGTCAGCTTGTACATGTGCATACATAGCTTTGTATGTTTGTTCTTTTTACTTACTTATTTTTGCCTTTTTTTTTTTTTAGGGCCACACCCAAGGCATATGGAGGTTCCCAGGCTAGGGGTCTAATCAGAGCTGTTGCTGCCGGCCTACACCAGAGCCACAGCAATGCCAGATCCAAGCCACATCTGCAGCCTACACCACAGCTCACAGAAACTGAGCGAGGCCAGCATCCTCATGAATGCTAGTCAGATTCATTTCTGCTGAGCTATGACAGGAACTCTGAACTGCAGTTTCATTTTAAAGCTAACTGCCTGAAAGTATATTGCAAAATTTTCCCAAATTGCAATATAGTGATACATACAAATAAAGAATCCTTAATATCAGCATACTTAAACTATATGCTAAATATTCAAGAATAAAATGGGAACATCAATAACATCCCTACTGGAATATTGCCGTATTTTTAAAATTTTAGAATAGAACCTTCTCCTTGAATTTCCTGTTGTGGCTCAGCAGGAAATTCAAGGTTAAGCAGGTTAAGAACTCAACTAGTATCCATGAAGATGTGGGTTCAATCCCTAGCTTCACTCAATGCGTTAAGGATCGGGCATTGCCACAAGCTGTGGTGTAGGTCAGAGATGTGGCTTGGATCCTGCATTGTTGTGGCTGTGATGTAGGCCAGCAGCTGCAGCTCAGACTGGACTCCTGGCCTGGGAACATCTATAGGTAGCAGGTGTGGTCCTAAAAGAAAGAAAAAAATCCTTAATAATATATCTGAAAGCATTTCTTTACCATCCAAAGATAGTTTTAGAGCCAGATATTGATGTGGTAGTTTTCAAACACATTTAGGGACAACAGAATGAAAATTAAAATGTCTATATATTAAATTCCGTAATATGAGCTAGGATCAATTTAATATAAAAAATGACTCCTAAGCAGTATATGTGCAAACTATATTTCCATAAACAGTATATTATATTGAGTTAATTAACAGTTTAAGATTTTCAAATATTGTCTAGGCATAAAATTTCACACTTTCAAGGTTTTTTTACTCCTAGTATTCACACGAGTAATTTATTGTGGAAAAGCTTAAAATTGAGAAAATTCAATCTGTTAATTTTAATCTATTAATTTTTTTTCTCTGAATTGAGTATATGGCATTATTTGATGTTAGCAGGAAACATGTGGATTTAGCTTATGGAACACAGATGTTCTGTGGGAACATGGCTTGAAGTCCTACATAATTTAATGTTTTTTCATTAAACAAACATCTGAACATCAAACCTAACTACCAGTTGAGGTCAAGTGCCTGAAAAGTGCTGTATACATCTCATTAGCACGTTTTCCTTACGTGAAAGATGCATCATACGGTAATGCATATTATGCTTTCATCTGCCTAAAACATACTTGTTGCCAAACTTAACCATTTATCACTATTCCTCTCTCCTTAGAACAGGTTGAAACCAATTTACAATTGAAAGAGAGGTTCCTTTACCTATAAAAAGTCCCTAAAACTATGTCTTGGTATTGGTAGACTTAAGTTTATCTTAGTTCAAGACTGCACTTTTTAAAAACTCTGGATGTGAACATTTTTCAGTGATGACTATACAGCTTAACCTATGTCATAATTGTGATCTTTCTTGAGAAGACTTTTTTTTTTTTTGCCTACTATAAATAGGCACTCTTGTGTTTTTTACACTACTATTGTCCTCTTTTCCAGAAAGGAAATAGTTGAAATGGCATTGTCTAATCCAGCGGCACTTTATTAGTAACACATTTTATCTCTTGTAGGCATAAGAGAACTCACACTTATTTTTTTTTTTTTTTAAATGACCATACCAGGGTACATGGAAGTTCCTGGCCGGGGTTGGAACCTGAGCCACCCCAGTGACAATGCAGGATCCTTAACCCTCTGAGCGACCAGAGAACTCCCCATTATAATTTTTTGTTGCATTAAAATATATTTAACTTCATCAGTTATATTAAAGAAAAATTTAACAGCTTTAAAAAATGGATCAAGGTATTAGAATGCCTTCAGTACACTTTAGTTTTCTTTCTCTTGTTGGGGTTGGTGGAAGTGCAGATTAACCTGGCAGTGCCTTTTAGTCTAATGCAATTGCTGAAGGGATCATGTCCACTTCCCTCATCTGCCTATTGAATCATTCATCCTAGACTCATCCTGTATCTCTGTGAAGCCTTCCTTCGTAGGAAAGCTCCTTTAGGTAACCGCCGTCTCTTCCACGTTTCAGTTATAGCACCCATCATCTTATAGCTAATTTATTGGTGTACTTCATCTCGACGTACAGAGCCTGGCAAATAGCAGGCGTTCAATAACTGTGAGAGCGAATGAAGATCAAAGACTAGGCCGAGAGTTTCTAAAACCAACGTTGACTGTGAAACAAAACACGTAAATGTCAAGGGCTGAAGGCCAGGCAGTGCAGGCCTAGAAGGAATAAAATAACCCCTAATAGCACAGAATCTTCAAGGGAATCACCTGTCCCATTTTCTCACGTTGCTTTTTGGCCTCTCCAAAATTTCCCGCTCTCTAACTCATTCTCTTCCCTTCTGGGGACAGGTCAGGCAGGTATACCAGTTTAGCTGCTTTGATTGGTCAGCGATGATTTCATTGTTAGAGAACATCCGGGCCTTTCCCCTCCCCGCAACACCCACCCTCCTCCAGAGCCCTGCCTTCTGAGTTTCCCTCTCCCGCGTGCGCCCCACCCGCCGGCTGAAGCAAAACAACCGCCTCTCCCTAGATCGCTTCTTGTCCTCGCCTGCACCATCCCTTCCAGTCTTTACGCCTAAGAGAGGCGTTTATATCCTCCAATGAGGGCCTAGTAGGACTTTGTTAGCCAATCAGCTGCCAACCCCCTGCAATTCCAGGCGGGACTAGGCCTCCACACCTATAATTGGACAGCCCGTTGGCTCCTTTATGGCGTTTGCTTTACGCAAGGCTTACAGGTCAAAAATAAAGGGGCACGGTCCTCACTGAACGAGAAGGGTCCGCACAGACTCTATGGGTTTGACCGTTTTCGAAGACCAGCCAATCGCTTTTCGAATACTTCCCCGCCTTTTGCGCGTTCATTTAAAAAAAGCCGGTGTGACGGACTTGGAAATTGGTCCGTGACAGACATGTAGAGAAAGCCAATGACTGAGATTTTGGGCCACCCTTTGGACCAATAAGAAAAGTAAATCGTTAGGGCTCAGGCTTTGAGAGGCGGGGCGCAGGTGGGCGTTATTTGATTGACAACGGTCTCTACTTATGGCTGTTAGGGTGGGTTGGTCCCTGGCGTCTGGGAGGTATAGCAGAGGCGGGGCTGAATAAAGTAAATGGTAAAGAAAGGTTGGGTCCCACTCAGTGGGCGGTGTTTGATGGATAGTTGACCTTGCCAATTGAAGGTGGTCACTGGTGCCCAATGGGAAATTAGGAACCCAGAGGCGGGGCATTGTAGGCGGGGAAAACTAAGTAGCGAGGAACCGGGGCTGTGGAACTGGGAGGGAGGGCGCTGATTGACGGGCCTGCCAGCAAACTGGGTACAGCGAGAGGCCGCGCGGCATCGCAGTGGGTGGGAGCTGGGGGCGTGGTTCGCCCAGGGGCGGGGAAGGAACGGGGAGCGGGGAGGGGGTTGCAGAAGGAGCGGAGCGGCTGCTGCTCAATGGCGGAAAAGCCGCCGGTGCTTTGACCGCCTCGTCCCCCTAGCAGTTGCGGGGGAGTTTCCTGCCGGCGCGGCTGGAGTCTCTGTTTCTCAGGGTTCGGTGGCTGGAAGATGCTCCAGAGAGACGAGGCTGCGGCGGAGGAGGTGGCGGCGGCCGAATCGGCAACGGCACTAGGGTGGAGAGAAGGCGGCAGCGGCGGCGGCGGCGGCGTGCGGGGCCCGACGGTGTAAACAGCCCCGGAGGCGGCGGAGGCGGTGGCCGAGACCCCGAGGGGGAACCGTCGGCTGAGGCAGGGTCGCGCCTCCGTTGGAAGCCTGGGCTCAGTGCAGCAGGGGGACTCTGCGGCGGGCGCGAGCGGACGCCCTAGACCTCCCTCCCTCCCTCGCCCCAGGTAAGGCCGCTGGGCGCCCCGCCGCAGGGGAAACGGCTCCCAGGCACCGCGAAGGCCCTGGACCGTATTCGGGGTACCTTTGAGCCACGACTCGAACCTCTGCCCGCCTAATCCTCGCCTCTTTTCCTTGGCCGCGGAGCCCGGAGGAGCGAACGCCGGGCCTGGCTCCTGGCTAGGCCCCTTCCCCAGCCACCGCCTCCGCGCTGGGCCGAGGTTGGGAGAGGCTTGGGGCAGGGAATTTTAGTTTGCTTCAACGCCTAGGAGTAAACTGCTTGTCCCTGTTCTTTGCGAGCATCTCTTCCACCTGAAAGCGCTGGGGCTACTCCAGGCCTTAACTCGTCCCTTCCTGGTGCATGCCTATTTGAAAACACTACCTTTTCCTCATTAGCTTCTGCCCTCTGTGCTCTACTTCACTTCCTTGTTAAATCTTTCTCGCTCTTCTGTTTATGCGTCTTACTACCTCTTTCCTCCTTAGTGACTTTAAAACGTTTCTCTTTCTCTTAGCCCACTCCGGGCTTCTCTTCCTTGCCTTCCCCAGCTATCCTTTTTGAATGTCATTCTTTTTTACCAGTGAAGCTCTTAAATGAAACTGCTATCGTCAGTATCCCCGATCTACCAGAAGCTCATGAAGAATAGACTCACCAGCTTTAAGTGCCAGATCGATTTTTTTTTTTTATAATTTAACCGAGCCTAACATCCTTTTAAAAAATATTATTAAACAGAGAGTGTGAAAATAGCCCTAAAGTTATTTTTAAAATGAAGGGCTCAAGGAGTGTTGGAAATGGTTATTTCATATTTCAAGTCGCATGACCTCTAATGTCAGATTGAGCAGATCTAGAACATTTGCCCATCTTGTTTGGCAAAAGGCTTCTTTCGCGTTTCATAGAGGCTCACATTCATCAGTATCCAAGTTGGCTTAAAAACAATTTGAAAACTTGAGAAAGAAGACATCAGAAGAACAACTAGGAAGCTGTTTTGATGAAGTCAGTGTTAAAGACCTTTTAAAATAGGCTCCACATGTTTAATGTATCAAAATAAAGTTGGCGGGAGTCTTGTAAAAGGATTATTTAGGAATGTGAGTAGTCTTAGTGTTATGTAGCTATTTTGGGAAAAACATTCTTTTTCTGTTAACAAACGTTTACAACTCCTGTGATGTGAGAATTACCGAGGTTTATTATGGGATTAACACAGGAACTCATTTTATTTGTGCTACTGCATGGACGTAGAAGTGGTGAATTGTTGAGGGTAGTCAGTGTAATAAGTCAGTATGTTCTAGGAGATGGAGAAACATGCCATCAATAGTGTTAACAGACATTATTTCATTTACTCTCTCTATTGTGCAATAGCAAAGTTCCTATTGTTGGCCTACTTTTAAATAGAGCATTTCTAAATAATGAGACAAGTTATTTTAATTATTATAGTCTTCTCCAAGTGTGCAGGCTAGAAACAAATGTAGTTGAAGTTATGCTGTTAAAATGGTAATTTTTAAAAAGAATAATTAAGTAGGCTTCTTGAATGAGCAATGGATTCTTTCAATAGAACTTTTATTTAGTATTTAGAACAGATTTTATTAGTCAACAGATTTTCTTTCAGGGATGATCCTGGTTTTTACTGTACTTCTTACTTTCAGTGTCTTTTTTTTTTTTTTTTTTATGGCAGTTGTGTTTTCTCCTCTTCGTTTATTTTTGCTCTTTATAAAGTCTTAATACAGTTTCTGCAGTGATTCTTTATATTGCATTGTCAACATGGGAATAGTATTTTTATTTGATCTTTCCTACCCGTTAGTTAACATTTCCCCAGTTTCTTGTACATTATCCTTTGAATTTGTTCATGTTGTGATTATTCTCTTAAAAGTGACTAGTAGAGTTTTCAACATCTATTTTCTTATGCTGGGTGTCTGATTTCTATGAAGGCTCCAGGAATAGTTGAAAACTTTTTCAGTTTGTCTGATAGATTAGTAAATACTCTTTTCTGTTAGTAATTCACATATAATTACCAAATCCCTTAGGATTACATCATTTGAAGGAATGCTGTAGTGTCTGAACAGCTGTGCTTCTAAGAACACCTGATTCACAAGTTGAGGAGGTCAGAAAAAGTAGCTCTCATTGAATGTTTACTTTCTTAGACATTTTTTAATGGGGTCTTTTAAATGAAAATGTGATGCTGATGGACTATCTCTTGGTATTCTTGGAAGAGTAGAATTTGCCATAGTGGTATTTAGCAATGGTGGAGTTTCATTAAAGACTGGCTGAGCCAATATTGGAAGGATTGCAAACATGCCCTTGTAGAGAGGGATTGGTAAACATTTCTTTGATTGCACATGCTTCTGGGAGTGAATGTTTTTTTCCCCCACATTCATTGGTGTTAGTTATACATGTTGTCTACATTATATGAACATTTGTGTATTATATACAATTCATTTAAAGTACATTTTGACATTATCTAGTATAGAAAATAGTAAAATAGTATAATTCTGACACTGTAGTAGTCCTTCATAAGATATTAATAAAGTGGGTAAAATTAACTTAGTAAAATATGACATAGTATTTCCTTTTTTTGGTGAAATATGCCTTTCACAGTTGACTGATTTTAAGCAAAAATAGTTGGGAAACAACGGATGGTATCAGAGTTCTGAGTTAAAATGTCTTTTAAATTTTAAAATTCTCATAGCAAAATTTATTCAGGTAATACTTAGCTTAATAAAATTAAAATCAGTGGTAAGAGAATTTGGGGGAATGTGGATTTTTCAGAGATTTTTTCACATTGTACTTGATTCTTTTAATTTTTTCCTCAGGGAATTAATTTTAGGACTTTAAAACCAAATATTGCTGTGTATATTAGCAACTTTAAAATTTTATTGTAGAATGTATCTTATATGTCCCATCAGCAGAATTATGAACTAGGAGGACTGATTAATGGGGAATATGAGATAAGAGTCCTAGAATTGGGTAAAACTCAGAAGTGTAATCTGGACTGCTTCCCATCTCACTCTCTGTACTCAGACCAAACAGTGAAGGTAAAATAATGTAGAATTGGGGAATGCTGATTTTTATAGTTTTTGCTTGACCGTCATAAAGCTTGTAAACTGACAGCTCTTCATCCCCTCTAGCAGCTGATTTAGCAAGTATAGTTGAAGAAAAGATACATGTGTTTCATAATGTTTTCATCCTTTTTTGGTTGTTGGCAATACTTCTTTATATCCAAAACATTGATTGACAGTAAAATAACTTTCAGTCTTTTAAACTAATTTAAGTATGCTAATATCTCTGATTAGCCATGTTGGAATCTCTTTTCAAATGAAACATTTCTCAGGTGATGTAACCTCCTGGTGTAGATTTGATTTGAGTTACATTTTTCAACATTCTTTCTCTCTCGTTTGTCTCCAAACCAGATCACCACTATTTCGACTAACTTGAGTGATTTGATCAGGTAGTTGAATCTGTGTTATAAAAATTAGTCTTCACTGAATTCGTGTTAATGTTATAAAGCTTTCTACCTACTGTTTGATTTCTTAGACTTTATGAAGATTTTGAGATTTGGCTTTTATTTTTTAGTATCAAGCTAGGAAACAGCTACCATCTGGTAGCTCATCTTTTTTTTTTAAGTTTTCAGGGTGTTTTATTTTTCCCCTTAAGCTCAATGTCAGTAACAGACATAAACATTTTTTCTGTGAATTATGGGAAGTCATGACACAGGATTTCTCTAGGGAATTTTTTTCTTTCTTGTGCTACAACTAACTTGTGAGCACATCTACAATATCAGATGTTGATATTTGTATTAACTTATATAAGAACCCAGGGGTTTAGCAATCAATTGTATTTTAACTGGTTCACATATTTAGATATTTAACATGGTGTGTAACAATTAAAGCCCAGTTTGCCAATATAAAGCTTTTATGACCTAATAAATAGGTTAATATTAACTTGCTAAAAATGGACTCGAAGTTGTCTTTTGGACTATGTTGGAATATCAAGATTGTATTTACCAGCTTTAAATTAATTTATTTCTTGAAAATTAAAGGTCTTAAAGTTTCAAAACATAACACTAGTTGGAAAACTTGTTTTGCATCCTTTTGAACAAAACAAGATCTACTAGGACATAGTCTGATGTTTACAGGTGGAAGACATCTATTTAATGTGAAGGAACTTGTCTTATTCTTAGAGGTGGGAGCAATTACTGGCTGTGACATAGGGAGGACCAGACTTATCTGCGGTACTGCTGTGCTTTTTGTCTCTCTAGAGTGACCTCCATTTCAAAACAGGCTGTGAAAGAAACACGAAAAATCCTTTCCTTCATGGAAAACTGTTGTAAAAGGTGCTTATGTTTTTAGGTATAACCAAATTTGTAATATAAGAAAAAAGCCAAGTGAGCAGATTTTGTTTGCTAGGTATGTACACACCTGAGAAGTAGGTTTGATAAATTTGTGAAGTTCTGAAGGATTTCAAAGCACTTGTAAAAGCTTGAGAGCAATGGCACTGATTCTCAAGTGTAATTGCATTTTCTTGATGTAGGTGTGTATAAGTGCACTCCTGACATTGAAAAGGGGTGGTTAATAGGTGTTCTAATGAGTAGGAAAATCTAGGAGTGTCCATATTACTCATGGGTGCTTAAGCTGTCTTGGCAAAGAGTCCCTCCCCCCCCCCCTTTTCTGGTTAAAGCAATCACCTCTAAGTTAACAAACAGGCATTATCGAACACAGGTGGCCCTTTTCTTTTTTTAGTCTCTTAGAAAGTGGAAGTAAACTTACAGCAACTCTGATAGAATATATGAGAGATCAAGTTTAGATGAGAGGCTTCCTATTACTTTTACTTTAAGCTACCAACACACTGAGAAGTTAAAAATTCAGTATAGCTAAATAGTATTTAGTCTGTAGGCTACCCCCCCCCCCCCCCCCGTTACCCTTGTGTTGATTGGGTGCCTTCTGATATGAAGGGGTCCATTCTAGACTGGAGGCCCAACAAAGCAGAATCCCTGCCCTCGGATCTTAAGATCTGATAACAAACACTTTTCCGCAATTTACATTACAACTACGCTCCCTTTGTGGATGGCTTAAATTATGAGTGGGAAATTTGGGGTGTATGGTTGTTTACACTTTGCATAGAAGCTATGATTAGAGCTTGACTATTTTTAATGGGAGAGGAAAGAGTTTTTCTGTAACTGGACAAAAACTGGAATATGAAAAGAGGAAGTAGAAAGGGGAAATACTGTCATACCTAAGATTAAAAAGTGAGCCATCGATAAAAAAGAAATCCCTACATTAAGCATTAGGGAAGGTGGGGAAACACCGTTTACTGTCCAACCTTGAACAG
This sequence comes from Sus scrofa, assembly GCF_054392235.1. Classification (NCBI taxonomy): domain Eukaryota; kingdom Metazoa; phylum Chordata; class Mammalia; order Artiodactyla; family Suidae; genus Sus; species Sus scrofa. The sequence continues at coordinate 108,505,612 of NC_139385.1, read as the reverse complement.
AGGAGTTGTTGAATGGGAGAGAAGATGGGCTAGTGGGAAAAGGGTAAACAAGACTTTGAGCAAGTCTGGTTTAAATAATTTGGGATGTACCTGTAAAATATATGTTGTTATTATGTTTGGAAAAGACCCTATTGTTTCTCTTCTTTTGTGAATATAACTGAAAGGTAAGTGACTGGCCACTCGTGTCTGGACATATTGTCACTGATTTGTGACTGCTGATCTGTCTCTGGTTATTTGACAGTTCTGCTGAAGATAGCTGATGGAGCCAGTCCATCTCTAGTTTATTGTGCTCAAATTGTCTGTATATTGTCACTGCTTCCTTTAATTCCATAAATGTGGCGTTTTCACTTGAAGTTGTGCCTTTGTTTTCCTGCATCAGAATTTTCTCCATAAGGTTATCCTGTTGAATTTAGAGATGAACTAGGTGCTTAGGTGCTTAATCTGGTAGCTTTGCTGGTGATGATCCAGTTTAGTAAAGATGTCTCTTGAGTTTACACAAACATCGAATGCTTTTAAGATAAGCAGGAGAGACCTTTGATGTTTGTTTTTATTTTAATGCATAATGGTCCTTTGCTTTCATTCGTGAGTCATCGAGTCAGTGTCTCATGTGATCATGTTTGCTGCAGTGAATTGAGATTGATTTTTTTTATTTTAAAGCAAATCAACTTGTGTTTATTCCAGTGCCCCAATATAAAAATGAACACTAGTTCCATTCATGACCTAAGAGACCTCCTTTGTAGCACTCGAATGAGCCTTCAAATTACTGGTTTCACTTTTAATGTATTTGTGTAACTGTATTTATCACTTTTATCAAAACGCTGATGTGCAAAAGAACTTGAACTTTTGAATATATTAAATTCAGTACTGTAATTCAGACCAGGTTCATTAAGCTATTCAAGTTTTGGACATCTTTGAGTGCCTGTATTTTTAGATTAAACAAAACAAGAGCAACCTTAACTTGATTTCTTAAATTATCTCTTATAACTGGATTTGTTTATATAATTCAGATTCATTAAAGCTTGGGTGGTTATAGGCTCTAAATTTAAGGAAATTGAGTTTAATTTCTATTTAGCTGTTCTGGAGTGTTTTGAATCAAAATGTGAAAGTGAAATGATAACTTTTAGTTTAATACACAATAGTTTTCAGTTGTACTTTCATTTTGTTTTATAAAATCTAACTCTAGTTTGTAAGGGAAGTAGAGATTTGTGAGGATCGCTGTTGGTTTAGAATGTATTGCTGTTATTCTACATCTTGAGTTTTTTTCTCAGCAATAGATTTATATTTTAGTTGAGGTTATTTGCTGTTGTGCTTTTGATGCATGCTGCTTTTTCTGCCACACAGATACATACGCAATAAATGGTTTATTGATATTATAGAATATGTTAAAATAATATGTGTTTTCCAACTTTATGATCGTCCTATGTCAAATTCATGTAGGTGGGTCATTTGTTTGTTTGTATATATAATATTATATGGCCAAGTTGCAGAGTGAAGTATAAAGTATATTTTGAATATAAAGGAGTAGGGCCCGAAAAACATAATAAAAAAACTTTGGAGTTCTATCGTGGCTCAGTGGTTAACGAACCCAGCTAGCATCCATGAGGATGCAGGTCTGATCCCTGGTCTCGCTCAGCTGCAGTTCTGATTGAACCCCTAACCTGGGAACTTCCATACGCCTCAGGTGTGGCCCTAAAAAATTAAAAAAAAAATAAATAAAGGAGTAGGGATGCATAGTTAATTATAGAACTGGCTTGAATAACCCCAACCCTGCGGTTTGTTTGTTTGTTTGTTTGTTTTTGGCCATTTCTTGGGCTGCTCCCGAGGCACATGGAGGTTCCCAGGCTAGGGGTTGAATCAGAGCTGTAGCTGCGGGCTTACACCAGAGCCACAGCAACTTGGGATCCGAGCCACCTCTGCAACCTGCACCACAGATTACGGCAACGCCCGATCTTTTAACTCACTGAGCAAGGCCAGGGATCGAACCTGCAACCTCATGGTTCCTAGTTGGATTCGCTAACCACTGAGCCATGACGGGAACTCCAACCCTGCGGTTTTTTAAGAGTACTGAAAATGATCTAACAGGTAAAAACAAGTGTGATGGTTAATTGGCTATCTGATATTTTGGCTAACAAAGTTTGGGGGATGGATGCTAGATAGCAGTAGCTTCAGGATTATATTTGAAAGGTGGTCAGATGTGTGGGCCAAACCATGATGACAGTAAAAGAGTATGTTTTTAGACCTTAACCTCTGTTATTTGAGAGTAGTGCCTTTGATAATGATAAAATTCTTCTTAGTTCCTATAAATGGAAGCTGTTCTATATCCACAGACCTAGGTGAGAATAACTGTTTCACAAATGTGCATGAGGCAGGCATCTTTTCAGAAGATTTAGATACATACTTCCGAATTTTTGTTACACTCTGCTTTCAGGTAATGTTGTGGGATGCTAAGCACTGTTTACTTGCACATGTTTGCACAAGTATATTAAGTGTAAGAAGCCTTTGTACTTGGAGTAGGTTGTTTCTGGGAAAAGTTCCAAAAGGAGGAAGGTGATTGGAAGCATTGACTCTGAAGTTGGAATATTTGGATTTGCATCCCTGTTCCACCACTCTAGGTGGATAACTTAAAGCAAGTACTTAATGTTTCCTAGTCTCAGTTTACTTGTTTGTAAAGTCAGGATATTTCATAAAACCTTTGGATTGGGACATTCTGCATAAAGTCATTACGACAGAGCCCTGGAACGTTATAATCATTAGCATTTGAGTGCTCTCTCCTGTGCTGTAACTGCTGTTGCTGCTACTCCTAATTGAGATAAAGTAAATCCAGAGGCAGAGGACCCAGTTTGAGGTTCCCACTGAACCTCTTAATGATCTCTGTGACTTTGGCAGTTACTTATTCTTTCTTGGATTTAGTGGCCTTAATCTGTAATGTAGTATTTTTGAGTTAAGGCAGAGGGCTGGACCATATGATGTCTTGAGGTCCTTTTTACTCTTTAAGATTGTCATTTTTCTACTGAAGTGTAAGCTACATAAAGACAACTGGGTTAGTTTTGTATGCAGTTTTATCCATCTGTCTATGTTATAATCTAGAAATATTTGCTGAATGAATTTTCCCGTTAAAAACAGTATCTTTTGGGGGACGAGAATAGGGAGTAGGAAGAGGGGAGGAAGTTTTATATTCCTTCTCAAGGACTTGATGCTTAAGTTGTTAAAGATGTGAACACAAATTTCTTACTGTTCAATTTTTATTTAATAAATATTGTCTGCTAGTGTAGACACTTTGGGGATGAAGATTATCTGAGTAAACGTGGTATGAGTTATACAAGGTAAAAAGTAAAAATGCTGTAAAGGAATTATAGGTATATTTCGAATATATTTAATTATAGGTAATCTTAGAATCTTTCTAGGATGTATAAAAATCAAATAACAATATAATTAGATTGTCCTTAGCTTGTAATTTGCCTTGGTCTCACTTTTAGAAATGAGATCCTTAAAAGAAAAAAAAGTCGGGTTTTGTCACTTTTAGAAATCAGATGCTTGAAAGAAAAAACAGCTGGGTTGCGAAGGTTAGGAAAGTTTCTTTTAGGTCAGTTTTGATGTGTGACCTTGAGAACTTATGTGGAAATTTAGGATTAATTTAATATATGTGAAGGAGAGTAAGGAATAAAATTTAATAATCTTACTGCATTCTGCATTCTGGCCTTTTTGTTTTGATTTTTTTTTTTTTTTTTGCTTTTTAGGGCCGCACCTGTGGCATCTGGAAGTTCCCAGGCTAGGGGTCAAATCGAAGCTAGAGCTGCCTGCCTACACCACAGCCACAGCAGCGTGGGATCTGAGCTGGATCCAAGCTGTGTCTCCACCCTACACCACAGCTCGCGGCAATGCTGGATTCTCAACCTACGAGACAGGCCAGGATCAAGCCCGCATCCTCATGGATCCTAGTCGGGTTTGTTAACCGCTGAGCCACAAGGGGAACTCCCTTTGTTATGAAAAATTTTAATCCTATGGAACATTGTAACAGTACACTGAGTTTCCTACATACCACCACCTAAGTTCAACAGTATTTTATATTTTCGCCTTATTTACTTCATAATCTAGCCAAACCATTTAAAAATAAATTACGGACCTCATGCCTCTTCATCTTTAAATACTTAAGTATGAATCTTCAAAAATGACATTTTCCTTTCTACTTACATTATTATCATCATATATAACACAATTATCTAGTTTGCAGAAGTCATGTAATCCCCAGCCCAAACATCTTATGTGGTTTTCCTCCCTCCACGCAAAGGTCCAGTGAAGGATCTTGCATTACCTTGCATTTACTGTTATGTCTCCATTCTCTCTCTCTCTCTTTTTTTTTTTTTTTGTCTTTTAGCTATTTCTTGGGCCGCTCCCCACGGCATAGGGAGGTTCCCAGGCTAGGGGTCTAATCGCAGCTGTAGCCTATGCCAGAGCCACAGCAACTCAGAATCCGAGCCGCGTCTGCAACCTACACCACAGCTCACGGCAATGCCTGATCCTTAACCTGCTGAGCAAGGGCAGGGACCGAACCCGCAACCTCATGGTTCCTAGTCGGATTCGTTAACCACTGAGCCATGACGGGAACTCCTCCATTCTCTTTTAAATTTAAACACCATTTTTAAAAAAATGATTATTTCTGAAGTCAATACCAATTATCTTGTAAAACCTCCTGTATTCAGAATTTGATTGTTTCTTTGAGGTCTTGTTTAAAACTTAATTCTTTGTCTCCTGTAAGCTCTTGAGTTCAAGCTAAAGACTATTACATTCAGGTTAACATTTGGCCAGGATTCTTCATAGGTGGTGCCGCTTTGTGTACATCACAGCAGGAGGTACACAATGATTGCTTGTTGTCACACTATTAGTGGTACTAAGATTGGTCACTGGGTTAAGGTGGTCATTGCTACATGTCTCTATGGATAAGAAACATTTTCTCTTTTGTGATTACTGGATAATTCATGGCATATTTTGTTACCGTAGAAATCCATTTCTCCTTCAGTCTTTCACTTAATGGATTTACCAATTTCTCTTTTAAAGATGGATCTAGACAGGTGTTCTCAACCATAGCTCATTGTCCGAATTTGGTCTGCTACCTGTTTTTGTAAACATGCTCATTTGTTCACATACTGTCTATGGCCGCTTTCCCACTACTATGGCAGATTTGAGCAGTTCTAACAGAAACCATCTGGCCCTGCAAAGGCATGAGCATTTACTGTTTGGTTCTTTAAAGAATAAGTTTACTGACCTCTGATTTATATTAGTCCCCTTTTCTCATTATATCGATAGTGGTGTAAAATTGGTGTTTATACATTTGGTGTGTATGTGTTGCCTCTCCTGCATCCTGATATTATTCAAAGTATAACTGCTTTTCACAGTTGTGAAATTGTCAAGTTTTTGCTTATGTCCCCCAAACCATAAAGTATACCCAGTTTTAGTGCTATACGTGGTATACAAAATCATGTTAAAAACAAATATTTCAGACATAAAAAGTTAGCATAATGAACACCAGAGTACCCACCACCTAGCCTAGTTTAGGGTATAGAGCACTGCTGTATAGTTGAAGCCCTTCTGTAATCTTCCTGGATGCCAGCCTTTCTTCCCACTATCTTGAATTTTGTGCATACCCTCACATCTATGTATTTTGTGTATGTATCTGTGTTTTATCTATGTGTAAATAGCATATAGGACTGTTTAAAGAGATTTTATAATTTTCATACATTATTAAATATGGAATATCTTTTTATACAATTAGCTTTTTTCACTTAACATTTCTGCAGAGTGCTTCCTTCTTGCTCTGTTCCTTTTTTAGAAAAATAGTGTTGCATCGTATCCCATTGTGTGATTTTAACACATTCTGTCTAGAGTCTTTGGACGGACATTTGAATTATTTTTGTGTTTATAAACAATCATGCCATGACATAATTTACATCTTCTTTTGTATATATGTGTGAGAATTTCTCTAGAGCACAAAGTTAGGAGTGTGAGTGCTGAGTTGTAGGTTAGTCTCATCTTACAACTTCCCTACATGTATCCAAAATTGTCTCCAGGGTGGCTATACCAATTTATACTCACACCAGTGGTATGTTTGAGTTTCTGTTGCTCCCTATAAGTCTTAGTGCTGTCCTCTGTGAGTATAATGTTGCTTATACATGCAACATAAAAATTTCTAGTAGTTACATTAACAGAAAAGATGAAATTAATTTTAGTGATATATTTGATTTAATGTAGTATATCACAAGTATTTCAGTTTGTAAAAAATAAAAATGAGACTTTTTTCATTGTCTTTTTTCTACTAGATCCTCAAAATATAGTATGTGTTTTACACTTAGCAACAAATCTCAATTTGGAGTAGCCACATTTCAAATTCTTAGTCACAAGGGGCTAATAGCTGCTTTGTCAGACAGTGCAGCTCTATATCCTTGTCTACATTTGATATTGAGAATCTTTTTTCCCCTTGAATCTAAAGAGAGAAATGATGTTTCATTGTGATTTTAATTTTGCTTTTTCCTATTACTAATGAGGGTGAACATTCTCATGTTCATTGGCCATTTGAATGTCTCCTTTTGTATATTCGCTGTTACCATTTGCCCGATTTTCAATTTTCCTTTTTTTTTTTTAATGACAAAACCTTATAAGCATAAATTTGGATTTACTTTGCCATTAGAATGGTAGTGTTTTTATTAATTATGTTTAGGAGGTTTGTGGAATTAGATGCTGTGTCTATAAAAAGGCATATTAAATATTTAACCTAAAGACTGTTTTAAAATAACTCTGGAAGTTCCCTTCGTGGCTCAGCAGAAACAAATCTGACTATCCATGAGGATGCAGGTTCGATGCCTAGCCTTGCTCAATGGGTTGAGGATCTGGTGTTGCTGTGAGCTATGGTGTCGACCAGCAGCTACAGCTCCAATTCAACTCCTAGCCTGGGAACCTCCGTATGCTACAGGTGCGGCCCTATAAAAAGCAAAACAAAAAACAAAAAAAAAAACCCAAAACAGGAGTTCCATCGTGGCTCAGCGGTTATCGAATCTGACTAGCATCCATGAAGATGTGGGCTCGATCCCTGTCCTGACTCAATGGGTTAAGGATCTGGCATTGCCCTGAGCTGTGGTGTAGGTCACAGATGCAGCTTGGATCCAGCTCAGATCCTGCGTTGTGGCTGGTGTAGGCCGGCAGCTGCAGCTCCGATTTGACCCCTAGCTGGGAACTTCCATATTCTGTGGGTGGCCCAAAAAGACCGAAAAAAAAAAAAAAAAGCAAACCCAAAATATTTGGATTGAAGTGCATGCTTGGAAGGGTAGTGCCTGAATACTTAGTTATGTGGGGGGACAGGATGATTTATTAACAATCTTTTGTATATATTTCCTTTCCTCCTTAGATTCCTCCCTTTGCTCAGTTTACCCTTGCTACTTTCCTTAACTGTAACCTCAAGGACTCCTAGGAAAAGCTAGGCTCAGTGGATTCTAGCCTAGAGCCAAAGATGTTCTCCAAAAGAGCTGAAAGCCTAGACTGAGGTGGCGTGTTGGGGACACTTTATGCTGAGCACCTGGAAACAAACCAAGTGGTAAATTCGTTAGTGTGCCATCTCTCTGCAGGAAAGTGGGTGTAATTGGCTAGTGAAACACCAAAAGTAAAATGCTGGAAATCAAGAACTACTTGTATTTAATAAAAGTTACAGTAGATGATATTGGGATGGCTGACTAGGATATATTTTCTTGAACAAGCGTCTTTTTTAAAAAAATTGAAGCATACTAAATTTACAATGTGTTAGTTTTAGCAGTGATTGTTTTATATATATATATAAAACACACACACATATATATACTTTATATTTATATATATTCTAGTTCAGATTCTTTTCCACAAGGTACTGACTATAGTTCCCTGTGCTATAGAGTCAGTCCTTGTTATCTGTTTTACATATAGTGGTGTCTATATGTTAATCCCAAACTCCTAATTTATGTTGCCTGCCCTCCCCCATCCCGTTTGGTAACCTTTTGTTTTCTATGTCTGTGTCATTCTGTTTTGTAAATTCACTTGTATCTTTTTTTAAGATTCCGCGTGTAAGTGATACCATATATTTGTCTTTCTCTTCTGACTTCACTTAATATGATAATCTCTAGGTCCATCCGTGTTGTTGCAGATGGCATTATTTCATTCTTCTCTTATGACTGAGTAACATTCCATATTCCATTCCAAACCACATCTTTATCTGTTCCTTGGTTGATGGACCTTTCAGTTGCTTCAATGTCTTGGCTGTTGTATATAGTGCTGCTATGAATACTGGGTTCCATATATCTTTTCTAATTAGAGTTTTCTTCAAATATATGCTCAGGAGTGGGACTGCAGAATCATATGGTAATTCGATTTTTAGTTTTGGGGTTTTTTTTAATTTAATTTAATTTAATTTTTTGTCTTTTTGCCATTTCTTGGGCCACTCCCCCGCGGCATATGGGAGGTTCCCAGGCTAGGGGTTGATTCGGAGCTGTAGCTGCCAGCATACGCCAGAGCCAGAGCCACAGCAACGCAGGATCTGATCCTCGTCTGCGACCTATACCACAGCTCATGGCAACGCTGGATTGTTAACCCACTGAGCAAGGGCAGGGATCCAACCCACAACCTCATGGTTCCTAGTCGGATTCGTTAACCACTGTGCCATGATGGGAACTCTTGATTTTTAGTTTTTTAAGGAACCTCTATATTGTTCTTCTTAGTGACTGCACCAGTTTACATTCCCACCAGCAATGTAGGAGGGTTCCTTTTTCTCCACAGGTTCTCTAGCATTTGTTATTTGTAAGTTTTAAAATGATGACCATTCTAACTAGTGTGAGGCCGTACCTTGTAATTTTTATTTGCATTTCTCTATTAATTAGAGATATTGAGCATCTTTTCATGTGCTTGTTGGCCATCTGTGTCTTTTTCGAAGAAAGTCTATTTAGGTTCTGATTTTTTTTTTTCCTTTTGTCTTATTTTTTGGGCCGCACTTGCAGCATATGGAGGTTCCCAGGCTAGGGGTAACCAGAGCTGTAGCTGCTGGCCTGCACCAGAGCCACAGCAACGCGGGATCCAAGCCACGTCCACGACCTACACCACAGCTCACAGCAATGCTGAATCCTTAACCCGCTGAGTGAGGCCAGGGATCGAACCTGCAGCCTCATGGTTCCTAGTTGGATTCATTTCTGCTGCACCACAACGGGAACTCTGGGTTCTGATCATTTTTGATGGCATCGTTTTGATTTTGTTTTTGTTTTTTTATATTAAGCTGTATAAGCTGTTTGTATATTTTGGAAATAAATCCCTTGTTGGTAGCATCATTTGCAAATATTTTCTTGCAGTCCATCTTTTTTTGTTTTGTTGATGGTTTCCTTTGCTGTGCAAAAATAATTAGGTAACCTGTATTTTTGTTTTTATTTTCATTACTCTATGAGACAGATCCAAAAAAGTATGTTGCAGTGATTTATGTCGGAGTGTTCTGCCTATGTGTTCCTCTAGGAGTTTTATAGTATTCAGCCTTACATTTAGGTCTTTAATCCATTCTGAGTTTATTTTTGTATATGGTGTTAGAGAATGTTCTAATTTCATTCTTTCACATATTGTTGCCCCATCTTCCCAGCACTTCTTGTTGAAGAGACTGTCTTTTCTCCATTGTGTATCCTTGTCTCCTTTGTCATAGATTAGTTGACCGTAAGTACATGGGTTTATTTCTGGGCTGGTCTTGTTCCATTGATACGTATGTCTTTTTGTGCCAGTACCATACTGTTTTGATGACTGTAGTATAAAGTCAGGGAATGTGATTCCCCCAGTTCCATTCTTCTTTCTCAAGATTGTTTTGGCTATTTGGGGTCTTTTGTGTTTCTATACAAATTGTAAAATTTTTTGTTCTAGTTCTGTGAAAAGTGCCATTGGTAGTTTGATAGGGATTCCATTGACTCTGTAGATTGCCTTGGGCAGTATGGTCATTTTAACAATATTGATTCTTCCAGTTCAAGAACACAGTATATCTTTCCATCTGTTTTTGTCATCTTCACTTTCTTTCATCATTGTCTTAAAGTTTTTGAAGTATAGGTTGTTTACCTTCTTAGATAGGTTTTTCCTGGATATTTTATTCTTTTTGATGCCATAATAAAGGGGATCATTTCCTTAATTTCTCTTTATGACGTTTCATTGTTAGTGTATAGAAATGCAGTAGGTTTCTGAATATTAATTTTGAATCTTAACTAACAAATTCACTGATGAGTTCTAGTAGTTTTCTGCTAGCACCTTTAGGATTTTTGTTGTATAGTATCACGTCATCTGCAAACAGTGACAGTTTTACTTTGTCCTTTCCAATTTGAATTCCTTTTATGTCTTTTTTTTTCTCTGACTGCTGTGACTAGGGCTTCCAAAACTATGTTGAATAAAAGTGGTGAGAGTGGGCATCCTTGTCTTGTCCTAATCTTAGAGGAAATGCTTTCAGCTTTTTACCGTTGAGTATGATGTTAGCTGTATTTTTGCCATATATGGCCTTTATTATGTTGAGGTATGTCATATGTGGCCTTTATTATGTTGAACTATGCCCACTTTCTGAGGAGTGTTTATCATAAATGGATGTTGAATTTTATCAAAAGTTTTTTCTGCATCTATGGAGATAATCATATAGTTTTGAGTCTTCACTTTGTTAATGTGATGTTTCACACTGATTGATCTGCATAGAAGTGTCTCTTAATGTGTATTTTACTCAGTACTTCCTAGGTGCCACCATCCCAAGTTAGGGGATGAGGGGATAATGAAGGCAAAAATGTCAAAAGGAATGGATAGTTGCAGAGGAGTGGTGAGAAGATGGGGTGAAGGGTTGGGGAAGGCATCAAGGAGGAGGTATTATTTCATAGGCACCTCGAATGATTTGTTTGGCCCAATTAGAGGTAGGACAAATTGGCTCTTAGGTGGGAATGAGTCTGATATATTTGGCCTCGCTACGGCAGGTTAGTGAAGAAGGTTCCAGACTGTACTTAATTTCATCTGGGGAGTGAGAAGCAACTATGTCTTCTGGGGACAGTTAAGGTAAGTTTTTGGGAAATCGGGTTGGTGGTAATCTGCAGGGTGGATTGAAGGAAGGGGAGATTGAATTCAAGGAGACCAGTTAGGAGGTAGTTAGAGAATCCAGATGATAGGTGATGTTGCTCCAGATTATGATGGATAAGTGAAACACTGAAAAGGAAGGTTTTGATGAGACGTGGTGACTTGGTGTGTCATGGTTGGATTTATGTAAAAGAGTAACGGTTTCTAGCCCAGGTTACTAAAAGAGAAGTTATGAATAGGGGAGTTAATATAAGTAGTTAGATTGGAATATGAAGGTGGTGTGGGGGCATAAGTGAAAATTTTAGTTATGTTTGAAGAGATATGTGCAACAGCCAAGCTTAATGATTAAAATCTAGACTAAAAGTCAGCTGCAGCGATGAGATTGGATCAGAGGGCAGATGCTGTGTTTTGGGTTGAAGCTTAATTATGGTTTTGGGAGGCCCACTTCCCTCTTGAATTTAGGAGGCTGAAGGAAAAAAGAATGAATGTGAATGATTGTGAGTGTTTTGATTTCCAGTGTTTAGAAAGTCAGCAGAAACATTGAGAATTTCAGGGAAGGAGGCCTTAGTGTAAAGTGCCACAAAGTATCTTGTCTCGGGAAGCCTCCTTTTTAAGGACAGACTGGTGTATGGGGTAATTCTTTTAAGCAGGAGTTGAATCTACCAAGCACATCATCAGTGTCTGAATTTTTTTCCAGGAATATTGGTAATATTTGTACTGATACGGTTATTATTATATCTTGAAAAACATCTTCTGTATGAAGCATTCTAGATAAGTTGTTTATACTACACACCCATGCTCCAGGGTAAAAGTAAATTCACTTTCAATACTATGAAATGCTTTTCATAGCATTAGCACCATGACTATACTTTAAAGTCATGTTCTGTTCCGCTTCACCTACCTCCCATCAATATAGCACTATAAATAATCAGATAATCAAACGTACAAAATAAATATTCTCCGAAAGCTTCATGAAACTTGCTGTCGTGATTTTTTTTTTCCTTCACTTTTTATAATCTGGAGCCATTTATTTACGATGGAGGAGAGGATAAAGAACTAGAAGTAAAATCATGTAGCCCTGAACTTATTTTATTGTCATTGTTAGTTGAAAAACTATTGAGATTAGAAAGAGCAGTTATTTTATTCCTGGGCTTCTTTGCTGAAGTAAAAAGGGTGATTTCTGTCAGTATGTTTGAAGTCAGTCTTGTGGGAAAATACTTTTCCCTGACTTTATTACGCTTTTAATGGACATGTATGGGTAAGCTCGTGATGTGTGCTTTACATAAGCCTAAACTTTTTTTGGGCATTGCCTCCGCATTCTTCCAGATCTGTTAGGGCTTGATATTTTTAAAAGCCATGGAAGCAATAAACAGGAACAAATTGATGATAAATACAATATGGTTGGATCTCTAAAACATTGATGCTAAAAAGCCAGATGCAAAGGAGTACATACTAAATGATTCTATGCACATGAAGTTCAAGAAAAGGCAAAACTGCTGATGGCCCATGAGTGTTAAGTCTAGAGGTGATGGAGTTTTTTTTTTTGTTTTGTTTGGTTTGCTTTTTAGGGCCACGCTTGTGGCATATGGAGGTTCCCCATCTAGGGATCGAATCAGAGCTACAGCTGCCGGCCACAGCCACAGCAACGTGGGATCTGTGCCTGCAACCGACCCCACAGCTCACCACAATGCCAGATCCTTAACCACTGAGTGAGGCCAAGAATCAAACCCACATCCTCATGGATACTAGTCGGGCTTGTGATTGCAGAGCCCCAGTGGAAATTTCCAAGGTGATGGAGAGATTATCCTCAAAGGGGCACGGGAGAACTTTTTGAAGTTATAGAAGTGTTTTGTATGTTTATTGTGGTGGTGGTTACACAAGTGTGTACTTTTGTCACAGGTCATTAAACTGTATACAGAAAATGGGTACGTTTTATTATCTGTAAAACAGCAGCCAGGAAATTCCTGTGTGGCACAGTGGGTTAAGGATCTGCCATTGCCGCAGCTATAGTAGAGGCTGCAGCTGTGACGTGGACTCATCCCTGGCCTGGGAACTTCCACTTTTGCCTTGGATGCTGGCAAAAAAAACCCCAGCAAAATGAAGACCAGCCCCCAAGGTTCTTCAGTAACAAGGACAAGTTGGACAGCAGAATGGGACCTGATGGATTGGATTCTGTTAGAAGGTTTTCATGGTGAATTGACCTTTTTTTGTTTTTTTTTTTCCCAACAGAAAAGCTATATAACAATGGTGATAGCTTTTCATGTGTCTTGACAGGGAGTTATCCATATGAGAAGGTGATTGAATTAATGCAGTGATTTTACTACATTTGAAATAGAAGTAAAGGGTATCCCACTGTGGCGCAGTGGGTTAATGATCCAGCTGTCTCTGCAGCATTGCCGGTCCAACCCCCAGCCCAACACTGTAGTATGGGTCGCAGATGTGGCTCGGATTTGATCCCTGACCTGGAAACTTCCATATGCCACAGGTGTGGCCAAAAACGGGGAAAAAAAAAAAAAAGGAAACAGAAGTAAATGTGTATGTGTGTATAAAATCAACTAAAAACGTTCTAATATTTAGTGGGTTTTGTTTTTTTTTAATGTCTTGTTTGCTGGTTTCAGAAGTCATTTGAGAAATTTAAAGGATTTTAGAAATGAAAAAGGCTTTTAAAGAATATTTAAATAGTAATTTAGCCTAGTTGGAAAGACTTGGGAGTTCAATATATTATCCATAGAATAATCATTCCCTTAAACATTAGGTCTTTTCTCATCTGTCTGTCTCTTTTGTTTATTTATCAGTCTTTCTGTCTTTTCAGGGCCGTACCTATGGAGGTTCCCAAGCTAGGGGTCAAATCAGAGCTGTAGCTGCTGGCCTACCCCACAGCCACAGCAACACCAGATCCTAGCCAAGTCTGTGACCTACACCACAGCTCACCCCAACACCAGATTCTTAACCCATAGAGCGAGGCTAGGGATCGAACCTGCATCCTCATGGTTGCTAGTCAGGTTTGTTAACCACTGAGTCAGGATGGGAACTCCTCATCTGTCAATTTATGTATGAATAATTGATCTGAAACATAAACTGTGCTTTTCTCTTTTTTTTGCTCTTTGAATGTATCTGATTTTATTTACGTGTTAGGTTGGTTATAATACACTAAGTTTTTAGTTGTGGATTATAATGGTATTTAAAGCACTTCCTTTATGCCGGGCACTGACCTATGCAGTTAACCTGCACTGTCTTGTTCAGTTACTGCAACAGCTCTGTGATGCAGGTGCTTTTATTTCTCCTCTCTCTTAGATAAATACATCATGGCTCTGAGGAAATTAAATAATTAGGGTCAGGGTGACACAATTAAGTGGTTTGAGCAGACATTTGAATTCAAGTTTATTTTGTGTTAATGCCCATCCCCCTCCCCCCCTTTAATGTAAAAAGTCTTGAGAGGGAGAGGGATGGTTTAAAAGAAAGAGCATGACTTGGGGTTTCTGCAGATTCTGTGGCCCATAATGAATGTATCTTTGATACCAAGGAATCTGGTATTTCCAGCTTTTGACAGCGCATGATGGCAGGATCTGACTAATGGTCATGATGGCCTTTGACAATGAGGTTTCTGTCATTCCTAAAGTCTTTCGTCCAGCAGTCTGGCTCTTTGCCTTCAGGAGCCCTTTTCTCCTTTCTCTTCATCAGTCCTCACATCTTTATGTCATTGTTTCAAGTCAGGCTCCTTAAGAAGGCCTCAGAGGAATTCTCACATATTCTTAAGAGTTTGTTTATACTCTTTTGTACTTGAAAATTATTTTTGCTGTATGTAAAGTCTATGAGAAACATTTTCTTTCTTTGCATATCTTAAAATATCATTGTTTTCTGGCATAGAGCAATGCTGTCAAAATTTGATGACAATCTGATATAGCCTGAATGCATATTCTTCACAGTTCAGATATGCATGTAATCTAATTTTTAGAACACATTGTACATATCCAAACAGTGATAGGTTTTTGTTTTCCCATTAAATTTGCAACTGAAGTGAAATGCTACTGTCAACAAAGCTGTTTCCACTTTATGACCTACTTTTAATTTATCGAAAGACTAAGGGGGGGATTAAGAAGTGGTACGATTGCCCCAAATTTGAAATTTCTAGCTATGCTTTTGAGTTAGAACAAGAAAATATAAATTAAACATGATGAACTTCACTTATAAATTAATTTCATAAAATCTGACTTAACTGAATTGTTTTCATGATCTAATCCAGAGTTGTGGTTTCCAAATTTGGGGGGGGGGGATTCTTAAAACTGCCCAGCATATTCCCATCAGTTATTATTTCAAAAATCTTAAGCAAATGCCACTCTTATGCAATTCACCAGAATTGATTTGGAGGCAGAAAGAACTCTTGATTTAATTCTGAAAGCATTGAGCATTGGAAGGAAGATGGAGAGCCAAATGTTGTTTACTAAAGGGGAAAAGTATTCTTTGCTTCTCATTCAAGCAGGCTAGTGTTGGATTTGATGCAGATATTTGCAAAAGAAGGTGCTCTTTGAGGCTCTGGATTGGCATTAGTGCTAGTGACTCTTCCAGCATCATTTCAAGCATGAGGGATTTTATTACTACTATCATTAATTTTAGTGATGTTATAGTAGTAAAAGCTGCTAATTAGGCTTTGTTTCAACCTTAGGCTGGTGGTGAAGAGTATTTGACTACATCATAGGAACATTTTCTTGTTAACACTTAGCAGAATATATGGCTTCAGTTAAAACTAGAATATAGAAAGAGGCACTGTCCAATGCCTTTCAGGTGTATTAGCATTTAAATTCTCACAACTCTCTGAGGGTAGCTATTAGTCCCTGCATCTTATTGAAACTGAGGCACAGGAAGGGTTAAGTATTTTGTAGGAGATAAATGCAAGTCCAGGCAGCTTGGCTCTAGAGTCTCTCCTTTGTTGTTGTTGTTGTTTTACGGCTGCACCCATGGCATACAGAGGTTCCCAGGCTAGGGGTTGAAGTTGCCAGCCTACGCCAGAGCAATGCAGGATTCGAGCCCTTCTTCGACCTTCACCACAGCTCACAGCAGTGCGGATCCATAACCCACTGAGGGGGGCCAGGGATCAAACTGCGTCCTCATGGATACTAGTCAGATTCGTTTCCACTGAGCCACGATGGGAACTCCCTCCAGCCCCATTCTTAAACTCCAAAAGATTTTTTTTAATTTTTAAAAATTATGGTTAACATAAAAGTTACCATCTTAACCATTTTAAGATATACAGTGGTGTGAGGTATATTCACATCATTTTGCAACAGATCTCCAGAACCTTTTCATCTTGCAAAACTGAAACTCTATTCCCCTTAAACAACTCTCCTTTATCCCCTTCCCTCAGACCTTGTAATCACCATTCTAATTTGTTTTTCTGAATTTGACTACTTTAGATACCTCATATTAAGTGGAACCATAATTTTATATTTGTCTCTTTGTGACTGGCTTGTTTCACTTACCATAATTGTTCTCAAGGTTCATCCATGTTGTGGCATGTGACAGGATTTCCTTTTTAAGGCAGAATAAGTATTCATTGTATGTCGATAACCACATTTTTTTATCCACTCATCTGTCTTTGGACACTTGGGTTGCTTCTTCTGGACTATCCTGAATAATGCTGCCAGGAACACGGTTTGGCAAATATCTCTGAGACTCTGCTTTCAGTTCTTTCGTATATGTACCTAGAAGTGGGGTTGCTGGATAATATGATCATATGGTGGTTCTATTTTTAATTTTCTAGAAATCACCATATTGTCCCCCAGAGCTTTAAAGAGATTCTTTTAATTTTTAGCCATCTGAAAGTTCACAGTAACCTGTCTAAACATGAGTCTCTTCTCTGACTCCACTTTCTCTTAAGCAATAAGCTTTGAGTATTTGCGTCTTCCCTCAGCTCTGAGAAATTGTTTTTTTGTGTTATTTCTTTGATAGTTAATTCCCTTGTTCTGTTTCCATTTTGTTAATCACTATGTTTCCATCTGCGTAAAGCACCTTCCATGGATGTGCACCTCTTACTTCCCTCTTCTCCTTCCTAAGTTGTCACTGTTTATTTTGTACTTAAAAAAATTCCCAAAGTCAGACATACAATGAGACACCAACATCAAATGCTTTCACTGACATGTGGAATTTGAAAAAAGGACAGACTGAACTTCTTTGCAGAACAGATGCTGACTCACAGACATTGAAAAACTTATGGTCTCCAGAGGAGACAGTTTGGGGGGTGGGGGGATGTGTTTGGGTTATGGGATGGAAATCCTGTGAAATTGGATTATGATCATTATATAACTACAGATGTGATAAATTCATTTGAGTAATAAAAAAAAAATTCCCTTTCTGGAGTTCCCATCATGCCTCAGTGGTTAACAAATCTGACTGGCATCCATGAGGATGCAGGTTCGATCCCTGGCCTTGCTCAGTGGGTTAAGGATCTGGCGTTGCCTTGAACTGTGGTGTAGGTCGTAGACACAGCTCGGATCCTGTGTTGCTGTGGCTGTGGTGTAGGCCAGTGGCTACAGCTCTGATTCAACCCCTAGCCTGAGAACCTCCATATGCCACAAGTGCGGCCCTAAAAAAACAAAAAAACAAACAAAATTCCGTTACTAACATTTTGATGGTGTATTGGGAGGGATTGGAGGTAATAGCTGTGTTCCATGTCTTGAACTAGAAAATCGTTTATCACGTGGGTTATCACTGTGAAAGATTATTTTCTTTATAAAAATATTTCACCAAAGATTAAGCTACTGTAGGGCATTGTTTGTGCACAGGTCATTACTTGGTAATAGTATGGAGAAATTGAAAAATACTGGATTTTGAGAAAGTACTGAAACTTTAATGTCTTCTTTCCTAGAGCACTTCTGTTTTTCTCCCATCTGTCCCCATTTTTAAAAGATTTTTTCTTTTCTTTTCTTTTGAAAATAGTTTTAAAGAACTCTCAAAAATGTAATAGTCTGATAAAGTTAAATGAGTTGATCTTCTATTTACAAGTGTTAGACTAGGCTTCTGTTAAAACAGAAGTGACGTTTATTTTGGCTAAACAGTTTCTGTTCTACATGTGTGTTTACATAGCATTTTCACACTCCATAAGTCGAACAGAGCAAGTACTCATATTTTTGGATTGCCTAAATTTTGCTCTTAACATTTGTCAAGGAAATGGGTATTAATTACCATTTAATAATGAAAGAAACTTGCAGAATTATTATATTGAAAATTTAATGAGACATGTATGCCACTCTTTGAACAGCATGAAAATTTATGTTGATTCTTGACGTAGGATAATGGACATTAAATTTTGCTGTTTGCTTCAATCCACTTTAAAAAAAAAGAAAATATTATCCACTTTTATCTGAATATTATCTCATTCCATCTCCTCTTCCTTAGAAGTAACTGTTATCAGGTTAGTCTTGATAGTAGTTTTAGTTTTTATGCCTTTGCTGTATATTCACACATCTCAACCCGTCTGTTGTTTTATAAGTTTTATAATTTTACGTCGATAGTGTCCCACTGTCTGTATTCTTTCCCAGTTAGCTTTCTTTTTGAGATTTACCCATGGTGATACATTTAGGTGTAACCCATACTGTTAACTTCTGTAGAATGTTAACATTGCAAAGGCATCAGCACGTGCTTCTCCTTGTGTATAGATGAGAATTCCTCCAGGGCAAATACGCTATAACCCAGCAATTCCGGAAGAAGTTATGTACATCTTTACCAGATACTACTCTGAGATTTCTGTTGCTGTCTGGTTCCTGATTCTCTGTGTGTGACCTGTTTTTTCCCTCTGGGAATTTTCAGGGTTTTTATATTACTAGTGTTTTGAAATCTCAGTTACCTTTTTTTGTTGTCATTGTGGTTGTATTTTCATCAGTTTTGCTAGGCACTTTTAATCTTGACACTTACGTTTTTTAGTGCTGGGAAACTTTTCTGAATCATTTAGTTGATAAATTTTTTCTCTTTGTTTTTCTTGTTATTTTTCTAGAATATTTGTTGGACTGTCCAAAAACTTTTTTAGTTTTAGTCTGTCCAGTTTTTCAGTCTTGTTTTTGGCCAGGGGTGAGGTGAGGTGCAGAAAATCTGTTTTGGGTTGTTTTTCCAACTTGATTTTGTAGCCTTTTATTGAGGCTCCCCTTCCCCCATTTTAGTTCCTAAGAGTACATTATTTTTCTCTAAAAAATTTTTTTGTTATAGCATCTCATTCTTGTTTCATGAATACAATACTCTTATTTTTCAGATTTTTTTTTTCCTATTCTCTCTCTCGTTCCTCTTTGTTTTTGGTTCTGTTTGTCTTGTTGTATGTTTTCCTTCAATGTCTGGTAATCCTGTTTAAGTTTGGAAGCCTGTGTGAAAGGACAGGGATGGGTAGGCCTCCCTGTAGGATGACCTGACAATTTTGTTGAGAGTTCCTCTAAGCAGTAATCTGTAAGAGACTGCTCAGTTTCCTCAGAGGACAGAAGAACTGTTGCCTGCCTGAGGTTTTTAAGATTTCTGGAAGTTGAGTTGGGAAAGAAGGCTGAGGGTTTCAGCATTCTATTTATTATGCAAATTTATCACTTGAATCTTTGGTTTTCAGTAAGGCTTTTTATTATTCTGGCTGTCAACTAAATCTGCTGTCTCTAAATCCAGATCCTTTGTCATTCAGCCTTTTCAAAGTAAACCTCCAGTCTTCTCCCTTGTGTGGTAGTTTTTTTTTTGTTTTTTTGTTTTGTCTTTTTGCCATTTCTTGGGCCGCTCCAGTGGCACATGGAGGTTCTCAGGCTAGGGGTCGAATCAGAGCTACAGCTGCTGGCCTGCACCTGAGCCACGTCTGCAACCTACACCACAGCTCACGGCAACGCCAGATCGTTAACCCACCAAGCAAGGGCAGCGACCGAACCTGCAACCTCATGGTTCCTAGTCGGATTCGTTAACCACTGCGCCACAACGGGAACTCCTGTAGTAGTTTTAATCCATGTTTGCAAATTGTTTTTTAATCCTCCTGTGTGAGAGGTGATATATATGTCCCTTCTCCTTGAATCTGAACTGGCCCTAGTAACTTGCTTATAATCTACAGCATGTAGCACTGGTGATATTCAGAAAAGCCTTCTGCTTGATTCTCTTGGGACATTCTCTCTGGGAAAAGCCAGGTGCCATGTAAGAAGTCTGACTCCCCGAGATGGTCAGACTGGAGAGACCACCTATAGACATTCCTGGGGACATGTTCCAGCTGAATTCCTAGCCAAACAGCTACCATCAGCTGCCAGTCATTAAATGAGTTTTCAGGTGATCCTCCTTGGTATATCAAGGGATGGAATGGAGAGGGTAGGAGAGTGTTGGTTCTAGAACCCCCATGGATGCTCAAGTCCCTTATGCAAAATGGTGAAGTAGTAGCTTAAAACCTATGCACATCCTCCGGTATATTTTAAATCACCTCTAGATTACTTATGATACCCACCACAATGTAAATGCTATGTAAATAGTTGCCAGAGCATGGCAAATTCAAGTTTTACTTTTTGGAACTTTCTGGAATTTTTTTCCCCCAAATATTTTCAGTCTGCAGTTAGGTAAGGTTGGATCTGCAGATCCAGAACCTGTGGACATGGAGGACTGACTGTATCTCCCCAGCCGTTATCTGTGTGCAATAATATGAGAAACCCCAAGTGGGAACTGCCCAGTTGAGCCCTTACAATAATGAGCCAATATTGGTTATTATTAACTAAAGCTCACACTTAATTCAAGTTGCCTTAGTTTTTACCTAAGGTCTTTTTTTCTATTCCAGGGTCCCATTTAGGATATATTACATTTAAACATTGTAGGCTCCTCTTGGCTGTGTGAGTTGCTCAGACTTTTTCTTTTTTTTAAAGACCTTGACAATTTTGAAGAATACTGGTCAGGTATTTTGGAGAATGTTTCTGTTGGGATTTGTCTAATGCTTTCTCATGATTAGACTGAAGTAATGGAGTTTGGGGAAGAAGACCCCAGAGACAAAGTGCTATTTTCATCACGTGTATCAAGAGAAGGTACCGTGAACAAGATGATGACTGTGGATGTTGACCTTTTTCACTGGACTGAGATAGTGCGTGTCAAGTTTCTCCACTGCGAAGTGACTCTTTTTGCCCCACGCTTGTGCTTTTTGAGAAGGAGATTCCCAGGCCCAGTCCATACTGGAAGGGTGGGAAGTTAGAGTTGGCCTATTCTAGTGTGGAGTATCTACATAAGTTACTTGGAATTTGTCTGTTCTGGAGATTTGTCTCGTCTCATTTATTCAGGCATTCATTTCTATTATTATTTATAAATATCATGAATATTTATACTTTGGGTTATAATCCAGAACTATTTAATTTTGTTGCTCAGATTATTCCAGCTTTGTCTGTCCCGTCCCCCCCCCAAATTGTTTGATCTGCTGTAGGCCAAGAGTGGTGAAGTAATTCTGTTCTTAATTATTTCTGGTTCTTTACCCTTGTGTTATTGGTCGTTTTTATGTATATATTTTGAGGTGCCTTTTTTTTTTGCTTTTTAGGGCTGCACTTGCAGCATGTGGAGGTTCCCAGGCTAGGGGTCGAACTGGAGCTACAGCTGCCGGCCTGTGTCACAGCAATGTCAGATCTTTAACCCACTGAGCGAGGCCAGGGATCGAACCTGCAACCTCGTGGTTCCTAGTGGATTCGTTTCTGCTGCGCCATGACGGGAACTCCTATTTTGGGGTTATGTTATTCCACTTATTGAAAAATAAGACTTTTAGGAAAGACAAATAGGTCATTAGGAGAGTAGATGGGAGTTATGATAGTCTTGTGACAGTATTTGATTTCTCATCCTAGCGCTAATTTCTCGTCTCAGGTGATAGTAGTCAATAATCCCCTGTTATTGGAAGCCTCCCTTGAAGGGGCGTTTTTGTTCTTTTGGAAGGCTCTGCTTTTTAGACAGATGAGGGGAGTGGGGTTCAGACAAAGCCTCTTTCTGCATCTGTTGATTTTCACGTGTCTCTAAATAATTTTTATGCCGCTGGGATATAATTTGCATCCCTTTACATGTTTGAAAGAACGATAGTTTAGAGATAAAACACTGCTGTCATGCTCTGCTTCCTTGAAATCTGACACTGCGCCATTCCCTGTGCATTGCACTCTGGAAGACTGAAACTAGCCTGATTTATCTACTCTTCTCCTGCTTAAGTGGCTTTGTTTAAAGAGGCTTGAGAGAGAGTGAGGGATTGAATTCTCATGGGGTTCTTTTTTTTTCTTTTTGTATTTTCAGGGCCGCACCTGTGGTATATGGAGGTTCCTAGGCTAAGGATCAAATCAGAGCTGTAGCTGCCCCCGGCCTACACCACAGCCATCCGAGCCGCATCTGAAACCTACACCACAGCTCATGGCAGCGGATCCTTAACCCAGTGAGGGATCAAATCCGTGTCCTCATGGATCATACTCATGAGGTTCGTTAACCACTGAGCCACGACGGGAACTCCCTCATGGGATTCTTTATTTGCTTTTAAAATTGAATAGCTTAAATATAGTGTGCTGTTTTTCCCCTAACTTAAATTGTAAATGTGTTTTCCCCAGATCCTTTGTAGACAGGGCTGTTTCAATCCTGGAGATGAGGGTTGTCAACCCCAGCACTGTGAACATTTGAACTGTTAATCCTTTGCTGCAGGGCTGTCCTGTGCATCATAGGATGTTTTACAGTCTTCCTGACCTATTCTATACTCTTTAACTAGACTCTGTAGAATTGCCTTCCCGTATCAGTTGTGACATTGCCAGAAGTCTTCTGTGGGCCAGAATCTGTCCTGGTTGAGAACCACTGCTATAGATTTATTCCATTCTTTTGTCATTAGAAACACAAGTTATTTTAATACACAGTAAAATAACACCAAAATGAACATCGTTATACAGAGATTTTTCTTTTTTGATCTGTTGTTGTGAATTACATTAATGATTTCCAAATACATAATTGTTTTTCTATTCCTATTATAGAGGATTATTTTAAAAAATGCTGATAGATTCTATTTGTTAGTATTTTTAATTATTAAAATAATAACAATATTTATGTACAATTGGGGTTATTTCCTTAAGATAACATCTCAGACACAGAACCACTGGGTCACAGTTTCCAATTACTATATAATTTTGCTGTTGTTAGGATACATTTCTAAGTCACTCTAGTATGATTGGCAAAAAATCACACAGAGAGAGATTTTTCCATAGCCATTTTATAAGCATTGCTTTATCCAACACTTTGGTTGGTATGGGATGTTCTGCTAACCTGAGACCTACCTATTACTTTAAATGTTTTAAAAATAAACTTTAAATTTGGGGGAGTTTCCATTGTGGTACAGCAGAAACGAATCTGGCTAGTATCCATGAGGATTCGAATCCACTCCCTGGTCTCGCTCAGTGGGTCGGAGATACAGCGTTGCCATGAGCTGCGGTTTAGGTCACAGAAGTGGCTCAGATCCTGAGTTGCTGTGGCTGTGGTGTAGGCTGGCAGCTGTAGCTCCAATTTGACCCCTAGCTTGGGAGCTTCCATGTGCTGCAAGTGAGGCCCTAAAAAGCAAAAAGGGAAAATAAAAAGAAAAAATTTTAGATTTTCAGAAAAATTATAAAGGTGGTACAGAGAGTTACTGCATACCCCTTAACCAGTTTCTTCTATGTCAATTCTTATATTACTATGGTGTATTTGTCTGAACTAAGAAACCAACGTTGGAGTTCCCGTCGTGGAACCATGAGGTTCCCGACTAGGAACCATGAGGTTGCGGGTTCGGTCCCGTCGTGGAACCATGAGGTTTCCAACTAGGAACCATCAGGTTGCGGGTTCGGTCCCTGCCCTTGCTCAGTGGGTTGCCGTGAGCTGTGGTGTAGGTTGCAGACGCGGCTCGGATCCCACGTTGCTGTGGCTCTGGTGTAGGCCGGTGGCTGCAGCTCCAATTCAACCCCTAGCCTGGGAACCTCCATATGTCGCAGAAGCGGCCCAAAGAAATAGCAAAAAGACAAAAAAAATAAATAAAAAAAAAGAAACCAACGTTGATACTGTTCTATTAACTAGACTCCAGATGTTATTTGGATTGCACCAGTTTTCTAGTAATTCCCTTTTACATCTAGTACCCTTGCCTTTTGAGTCCTCATACATTTATATAACTATCTTAGATTTTTAAAAAAGAAGGAAAACGTTTTTAATGCATTAATCACTTGAGCCTTGAGTTGAGGAAGGCAAGCTCTAGGCTAGTCTGCTTTGGTTTGAATCCTCACTTGCCACTTCAAGTTGTATCATCAGGGTGTCTCACTTTTCTCAGTTGTAAAGTAAGCACATTAATAGTGCTAAAGGATATAGTGCACATCAGTTGCTTAAATAAAGCCTTGCATGTGGAGCTTGCAAAAAGAAAACCCTAAACTAGTAATTTCCACTAGTTTTGTTTTGGGGGGGTTGTTTGTTTGTTTGTTTTTTAGTCAAAAGAACAACACATGGTAGTCTTCAGAAGCTCTTGAGAAAAATCTTGTCCAGGGGCCTGAGGCATCCCTGACACCATCTTTTCTTTGTGATAGGAAGCCAGTGGGATTGATAATCAAGAGTGTGCTTTTCTTAATCAAGGCTTGCCAAGGTCCACGTGCTCCCTCTAAGAACTAGTGTGCCAAAATGTAGAAAGGAGAGGGGGAATTTTGCAGTATCTGAATGTCCTTTGTTGAAATTTTGTGATTTGCCTTGTGTAAAGATTTTTGGTTAAACATCTCTGAGAATTTTTGCTTTTTTGATATGTTTTTTAATGGGTAGAATTTAAACGAGCTGATGTTTGTGAGGCATTTAAAACGGTGCCACATCAGTCCCTGGCCTTGCTGAGTGGGTTAAGGATCCAGCGTTGCTGTCTGTGGTGTAGGTCACAGACATGGCTTGGATCCCGCGTTGCTGTGGCTCTGGCGTAGGCTGGCGGCTACAGCTCCGATTTGACCCCTAGCCTGGGGACCTCCATATGCCGCGGGAGCGGCTCAAGAAAAAGGCAAAAAGACAAAAAAAATTAAAAAATAAAAAATAAAAAAAAAAACAATGCCACAGAAGGAGCATTGTGGAAGTATTTGTTTAATCTTCAGTGCCTCAAATAGGATAAAATTATGATTATTTTTTTACAGTGAACCTCTGGAGGAAAAATTAATTGAAATAGTAAGAGATGAGAGGACAATTAATCCTCTCAGGTTAGTTACCTGGTTGTCCCAGAAAGAGCTTGGTTTTTGACCAAAGCTCTCTGAAGTTTGCCCTGTCACACTGTTGAGACAGCAAAAGATTCTTAACCTTTGGCCACGGGACTGATGAAAGCATGAGTAGTGTATGGCATTTATAATTATGAGGGTATAAAGATAAAATGAAATGGTTCAAGAATTTTTTTCCTAACATATGCTGCAATTTAAATGTCATTACAATTAAAAGAATCTACCTGTGGTTGCTCAGGAAGAAGTGGTCTTAATTTTGGTAGAACCTAGAGAGATAGCATTAAATTAGTTTAAAAATTCTGGTGATGACATATTTAAAGGTGAAAATAACTATAAGTTGATCCTCCATATACATGTCACTCTACTTCAGTAATTATTGACATAGAGCCAATTAAAGATAGCATTTTTATTTTACTTTTATTGAAATATAGTTGACTTACAAAGTTGTGTTAGGTTCAGGTGTACAGCAAAGTCAGTCCGTCATACATAGACATATATCCATTCCTTTTCAGATTCTTTTCCCATATAGCTTATTGCGCAGTGTTGAGTAGACCTCCTTGTGCTCTATAGTAGGTCCTGGTTACCTACCTGTTTTATATATAGTGGTGTGTATCATCAGTCTAACAGCAACTGTATTCATTTGGTATATTTTCCTTTATATGTACAAGTTTTACATTATTACATGAGTACAAATATTTTTGTGTTATTTATGTTTCTATTAGCAGTAATCATCTTAGTGGAAATTACCGTTTTTATTTTATGCACCTTAACTCCCCCTTCTTTGTTTAGTTGCTTCTCTTTCCATATTCTGTTTTGACCTTAGCTTGGAAAGGGCACTGATGTTTTTATGTTGCAGTGGACACCAAGATAATGATGCATCTTGGTTTCTGTGTATTTATAAACAATAAACCTCTTCTAATATAGAGATGACTTTTTTTTTATCCTAAATCTTTTCTGGGGGAATGACTGTAAATTTTGAAATGTTGAATGATTGAAGGACAACTGAACTCCAGTTTTTAACTTAATTGCATTCTTTCAGCATCCCTAGTAAATAATCTTTTAAAACATGTCTTAATGTTAACCAGATACCTGCTAGATCTGCCCTCCGGAATAAATGAATAAACCATTTCTTCTTTTACAAAGACTCAGTATTCACTCCAGCCCTGTTAGGACTTAATACCTCCTCTCTAGTCTAAGCATTTTCAACTTCAGTGTTTGTTATATGATGTGTTTTTTGAGCTGCCTGCTATTCTCATTCTTCTGCTTAAGGGATATATTTTCGTTTTGTCAATATCCCTCTTAAAATGTGATCCTTAGAACAATGCTTTATATACTTGGCAAGTCAGAATACTTGAACCTTATACTAGACTGTTAGGTTTTATTTTTTTGCTTTATTTATTTTATAGTGAGCTTGTGCTGGGAACCAGGGTTCAGCCATTTTCATTTGCGATAGGCCTTTGGTAATGTGAGCGATGTCAAATGCAGATTATTTATAGTAAGCCAGCTACTTCTTTTGGTGCTCACTTGCTCATTCATTCATTCCATAAATATTTATGGAGTGCTTATTACTACGTGCCATGCGTAGATTTAGTCATATTGGCAACAAACAAGGCAGATGTAGTTTCTCTTCTCTTGGAAACTACATTCTGGTTGGTGTCAAAAAAGTAAAGAATTTAATGACAAACAGTTCCAGCAAGCTGTGAGTAAAATAAAGCTGGAAAATGAATTGTGATGGTGTTTGGAGAATATCTTTTTTTTTTTTTTTTTTTTTTTTGGTCTTTTTAGGGCTACACCCACGGCATATGGAGGTTCCCAGGCTAGGGGTTGAATCAGAGCTGTAACTTCTGGCCTGCACCACGGCCACAGCAATGCGGATCCGAGCCACGTCAGTTCATGGCAATGACGAATCCTTAACCCACTGAGCAAGGCCAGGGACCGAACCTGTGTCATCGTGGATGCCAGTCAGTTTGGTTTCTGCTGAGCCACAATGGGAACTCCCTGGAGAATACTTTAGATTGGGTAGTCAGGAAAGGTCTCTTTGAGTTGACAGCTGGACCAAGATCTAAATGTCAGGAAGGAGCCAGCCCTGCAAGTATGGGAGTGAAGAGGTAAGGGGGATTCCAAGGAGAGAAGACAGTAAAAACAAAAGTCCAGCGATGGGGAACAAGCTTAACATGTTGAGGGAACAGAAAAAGTCCACAGTGGCTAGAGAGCGTAAGTGATGGTGGAAGAGTTCTGGGAAGTAAGGTTGAAGAAATAAATGGGGATGGAGGAGAGTATCAAAGCTTAGAGGGCTGTAGTAAGTTTGGATTTTCTTCCAAATTCTTTGGGAAGTTAAGAGTGACATGATTTCATTATGTTAGAGAAAGATCACTCTGAAGAATGAATTATAGAGGCAAAAGTGGAAGCAGAGCCACTAGTGAGGAGGTTATTGTAGTTTAGGCAAGAGATGATGGATCACTTTGACTGGGATGGTGCAACTACAGATGGAGAGATGTGGGCTGATTTGGGTTATATTTGGAGATAGAATTGATAGGGTTTGTTAATGAAATAAATGATGTGTTAGAAAGTAGAGTCAAGGCTCTGACATACAGATATTTTTGTTCATGTGAAGAAACAGATTTGTTTCAATTCCGGGGACAAAAATCTGGCATATTTTAAATGTTTACTATGGCGTGTGTTGTTGGTTCAGAGAATGGAGCCAGACAGCTTGGTTACAATAGTTCTGCTTCCTACCGTGGACAAGTTACTTGGCCATTATGTGACTTAGTGTCCTCATCTATAAAATGAGGACTATAATAATATCTACCTTACAAGGTTGTCGCAAAGATTAAATGAACTGATTGATCAAGGATCTGATACCTTGTCACATTAAAGAGCCTATGTAAAAGTTGGCTTTATTTATTTATTTATGATCTTTTGTCTTTTTAGGGTCACACCCATGGCATATGGAAGTTCCCAGACTAGGGATCGAATTGGAGCTACAGCTGCTGGCCTACACCTCAGCCACAGCCACACGGGATCAGAGCTGATCTGTGACCTACACCACAGTTCATGACAATGCCGGATCCTTAACCCACTGAGCAATGCCAGAAATTGAACCCATGTCCTCATGGATCCTAGTTGGGTTTTCGTTAACCACTGAGCCACTAAGTGAACTCCAGCTTTTATTATTTAAAATGTTTCTGCAAGGATAATTTCGAGTCTACATAATGTTAGTCATGCACTGACTTTGTACACCAATTCCTATGTAAGATGTAATTTTACTCTTTAGTAGCAACTTTGGATTTTTTGTTTTTCCTCAGGGACATCTGTAATTTTTTTTTATTGCCATTGTGAAGATCTGAAAAAATTGTTTTGTGTTTTCCTATAGCTATATGTTGCTAGCTAAAATCTGCTTAATATTGCATTTATATCAAGTCTTTCGAGTATACTTAACACTGCAGTACCTTACACTGAAGAAATGTCTTGCAAGAGGTATCAGAAATACTGGATTTTGTTAACGTGCCTCATAATACAGCTTTTATATTTGTGTCCAGGGAAATATCTATTAATCCTATTTCCATAAAATTATAAAATGCAGCTGGAGAATTTTTTTCACCTCTTACAGAAGCGCAGCTCACTTGTGTAGAATTTGATACTTTTATAAACATAGCCATACTAAATATAGTCTTGTTCTAAATTTTTCCTTCCGTTAGTGGTATATACACTTCTTTATGAATTTATGATGTGATTTGCCATAGTTCGATGCTGTCTTTTAGAGACTTAATTATATCTCAGTTTTTTATCTTGCATCGAGTGTAGAATTCATGCTGTGTATTTATTTTTACTGACAGGATTCACCAGTAGGTTTACTGCTTTAAGGACATGACAGTATATTAAAATGAACAGGATGTAACTTCTGGCTCTTAATGGCTCACTCACTGTGTCAGTATGAGTGAGTGTTGCTTTGATTTGTTGGCAGAGGAATAAACCTTTGGTTATCAATATATTGATATTTATAATGGTTTACATTTTTATAGGATATAGCTTTTGATTGCTAAAGGTTTCACTATAAAAGAATTCTCCTAGTTGAAATAACATTCATTAAATGGTATTAGGTCGAAGCAATTTAATTTTTATTACATTTACCTGGTTTAAAATGGAAAAGGTATAACATAGTATTTAACAGAGAGTATCTTTCATTCTTGTCCTCCATCCTCTTAATTTTTTTTAATTGTAGGGTATTATGCTTTAGATAAGTGTAGGAGAAAAAACCTGTAGGTAAATTTTTAGAGTTTGGTTGAAGAGTTTGTGCAAATGTAATTTTGGTAGATTTTATTAAATTGCCTTTCCCTGAGATTGTACCAGTCTGTTAGTACCAGCAGTGTATGTTTCTGCATCATCTCATGAAGAGAATGATTACCAAACCTTTGATCTTTGCCAGTCTGACACATGAAAAATGATACACTCATGCAGTCTTTATTTTCATTTCTTTTATGAGGATGAAGTTGGGCATAGTTTAAGATCCATTTGTGGCAGGGTTTTTTTTCTAATCATGTTGGTCATTTTCTTACTGATTTATAGGAGTTTTTTTTAGATAAGGGAAATTAGCTCATGATATTCAATCCAGTTTCTTATTTCTTATCCATGTAGTGTGCTTTTGGTTTACTTTATTCTTCTTTAGTTTTTTTTTTTTTTTAATTAAAGTTACACAGTTTAAAGAACCAGATGGGTCTATAAGCTCCTCTTATGGGAGAAGCTTCCCTAGAACCAACCATTTTGAATTCTTACAGTTAATTCATTTGGAATTAATCTTCAAACTTCTGAACAACTATGCTTCTTGATTTTTTTAAGCTCTAGGAATTACCTATCCTATTGCAGAAGGTGAGATTTAATCACTCCACTACCCAAACACATAAATATTCCACCCCCACCTCACCCCACCCTTCCTCCTCCTCTTTTCAAGATAGGATTACTTTTTGTTTCCTGCACGGTTTCTTGTTTTCCTTGGAGTTAACGTATTTTGTTTAGTGTACTAATCGTTACCCCAGCTGAGACCAGTGCCATTCTGATTTTTGAGCTTTTGCATG
This sequence comes from Sus scrofa, assembly GCF_054392235.1. Taxonomy (NCBI): domain Eukaryota; kingdom Metazoa; phylum Chordata; class Mammalia; order Artiodactyla; family Suidae; genus Sus; species Sus scrofa. Next base: position 108,475,290 of record NC_139385.1, on the reverse strand, counting down.
AAACCTTCTTTCTCTCTGAAAGCTTATATAGGCTCTGTCTACCTCCAGTGTTTTGAAATGTTGGTAGTGTGCCTTTGTAAGTGTCTGTTTTCATTCATTGTGTTTGGCACAGAGTGGATGCTCTCAATCTTGAAATTCCTGCCCTTCAGTTTGGAATTTTTCTTAGATTATTTTTAAAAATTATCTTAGATTATTTTTTAAAAATTATCTTCTGTGTTCTCTTACTCCTATTTTTGGCTTTTAAACCTCCTGGACTGATCCTCTACTGTTTTACCATGTCTGCCTTGAGCTCTGATTTCTGGGGGTTTCCTCTAGCTTTTATCTTCCCAGCCTTTTCTCTTCTGTGATTATGTTTTTACTTTATAGGAGCTCTTTTGTTCCTCTGAATGTTCTGTTTTTCCTTTTAATAACATCCTGTTATTTCATGGATTCAAAATCTTATCTTTCTGAAAGGAGTTTGCTCACTTACTTCCTTCCCCCCATTTTTCCTTCTTCCCTTAAACTTTCTTTTCCCAACTGAATCCCTTTCTCTTCCAAGTTGCGCTTTTCTGCTTGTTTTGGCCCCCTTCTCTTCTACTAGGGAAATTCTCTGTTCCGCCATGGACCATCCACTTATATTGTAAAGTGGGCATGGAATAGCTGATTGCAAGCTCTCTGCTTGTCCAGGGGGTTTGTTGGCTGTGGGGTTCACTGCAGGCTCACCTGACTGACCTGTTTGAGTAACCTCCAATGTTAGCACCTTGTGATCTTTCTTCATCTAGGGCTGGGGAGATTCTAAAGGGCAGAAAAACTCTTATCTTTTGTTCGGAGGACATAAATTTGCTTCCTAGCATTTAGGGAATCAAGTGTCTGAAAAAGGTTACTCTGTCCAATAATAAGTATAAACTTTCACTTAATTTTACATTTTAAGTCTAATTTCCAGCCCTCATCTCTGGTATTCTTCAGTTCCAAATGTCCTGTTTTACCTTCTGCAGAAATAAACCTTCTCTTTGGGGAGCAAGGGTTATATTCATTTGTCCATTCAGCTCCACTGAAGGAGAGAATTCTGGGGAGCCCAACTACTTCTTCAGTGCACTTTCAACCAGTCCTTTTGTTTTTTTTTGTTTTTTTTTTTTTTTTTTTTTTTTTTTTTTTTTTTTTTTTTGTTGTTTGTTGTTGTTGTTGTTGCTATCTCTTGGGCCGCTTCCGCGGCATATGGAGGTTCCCAGGCTAGGGGTCGAATCGGAGCTGTAGCCACCGGCCCACGCCAGAGCCACAGCAACGCGGGATCCGAGCCGCGTCTGCAACCTACACCACAGCTCACGGCAACGCCGGATCGTTAACCCACTGAGCAAGGGCAGGGACCGAACCCGCGACCTCATGGTTCCTAGTCGGATTCGTTAACCACTGCGCCACGACGGGAACTCCAGTCCTTTTGTTTATAGCTCCAGTTTCACCTCCACTTCCAGAGGAGTTTGAGCAAGTTTGCTTCTTTCTTTCCTCGCAGCTGGCTTAGTTTTTAACTTGGCGTTCCACTAAGAATCTTTGTTCTTCTGCTTCTCAGCCTTCACAGTTTAGTGTTGTCTCTCCACTCCCATTAACTTTATTATCTTTTTTGGATATAAAAGGTCCCTTATCAAGTTTAGTGGAATTTTAGAACAGAAGAGAAAGGTTTATGTTCAGTCCAACTTTACCTGGAAGTCCTTTACATGAATCATTAAATTATGTAGGTAAATTGATTTAATAATTAAATTATTTATGTAAATTAATTTATTAGGTAAATTAAAGTATTTAGGTAAAGCTAAATAACCCTTAGCCTTTATGATTGTTTCTTATCTGCTATCAGAGAGTTCCTTGAGGATCTGGTGAAAGTTTTGAACTCTCTCTGAGAAAAATATGTATATTTTATACATAAAGTATTTTGTTTACATTTTATATTTTTAGAATTTACATTCTGTCAGTCACAGGTGTTCTCTACTGAAATGTTATTCCCTTCTTTGGTCAGAACAGTATCCAGGAACATGGAGAAGCATTGACTTCAGGTAGAATGTTAAACTAAACTTCCCCAAAAGATAGCCGTGCCGAAATAATGACGCCTTTCTTTAAGAAAAAAAGTGAAATCCAAGTTGGGCAAATAATAAAAATATAATAAAAAGTAAGTTTAATTCTGCGTGAAGGTTAAATTTCAGCAAGAAGACTGCTTTTGGTTTGAATAAAATGTTGAAATTAAAGCTTGGTTCCACATGACATGAGAACATTTAAAGTGTTGTGAATGTTAATATTTATATAAGGCTTATCATATAGCAGAAAGGTTTTTTTAGTTGCTATAGGTTTCTCGGGGTTTTTTTCAAGTCTGAATGGACATGTGTACTTACACATAGTTTTCTAGACTTCTGTTGTGTGAAGGTTTTCCAGATCATTTCCATAAAATATGTCACTCGGTCCTAATCATTTCCTCTAATAGATATTTTTGTAATTTGTATGAGAAAATTTTCATGGCCAAGCCTTACAGATGATCTTATGAAATGAAACTCTTAGTAGTTAAAATGACTTTATGAGTAAAACTCTTACTTAAAAAAAAAAAAAAACAAACAAACCCATGTCCATGCAGGCAGTGGCCAGTCATCTCATTCCCAGCTCTTTTTCTTAGGCCACAATTTCTCTCCCCTTTGGGAGACTCTCCCTTTTTACTATTGCTCCTCAATATTGATCTAAGGGAGGCAAAGAGCATCAGATTGCCTTCAATGCCCTCTCGAGAACATGGGCATGAGACTTCTCTTAATTTGACATGAGAAGATTGAGATGGGAACTTTTAAACTTTAATAAAGGTAGAGGAACTCCAAAGGGAAATATATAGAGCACGATAGCCAAATACATAATCTGGTTGGTGCCTAGTCTCTGCACCACTTCATTGGTATAGTATAATTCCTGGATTGCCTTCATGTGGTGGACACCGTTTTAGCCTCTGTCACCCCAGATTCCATTCCTGGGTGCCGTCTTCCCTGAAGTCTTTGAGAGAATAAGGCTCTTCTCTAGCACAGGAGTGAAGAATTTAGGGTTGTTGTGGTGGTGTTTTTTCTTTTTTCATGAGGACTTTATCTTTTAAGTATAATATAAGAAACGTCTATTTTCTTCCTGCAATCTACTTCAGTTCCAGGGGGTGTATGGCCAGAGTAAAGGCCATCTAATACATTTATCGCATTTATTGGGGATGGAAGTGTTGCTTTGTTAAACCACTTGTCTTAAACTAATTTAAAAAATAATCTAACATTTATTTAGCACTTGGGCAGGAAGATAAAGGAACAAATTACTATTTGGGGAAGTAAATGTACACAGAAGGGCCATTAATTATACAGAGTAGCATGTGCTAAGTGCTAAGTAGAGGTAAGGAGCTAAGTGTTAATGAAGTTTATTAGAGCACCTGGGAAAAGGATTTCTGGAAAAGATAGGACCCAAATCTGACTTTTCGGGAAGGATGCAACTTTGCAAGGATGAAGGATAATTAAGGAGGGAGGACACAATTTTTTAAAATAATTCATGTCAATTATGGTAGGCAGAATAGTCTGGCTTTTTTTAAAGGCTGTGTTAGACTCAATTACTACAAATGTTCAGTACAGTAAGTGTTTTTTCCATCACTTTTATATGTCTAAGTTGCTTATTATTTGAAAAACTTAAGCTGTATTCTTTAATGACCTATTATTTCCTATTGTGCTGTCAGTTTTGTTTATAAATGTGATTGTAAACTGAGGGTAGCTTTGAAGTATGTCCTACTTGATTGATGAGAATAAATCAGCCACAGTCTGCCAGCAGAGGCAAAAGAACTAGAACTTTATTATTTTTATGGCTCTGCCTGTGGCATTTGGAAGTTCCCATGCTAGGGGTCAAATTGGAGCTACAGCTAGGGCCTGTGCCACAGCAACACTGTATCCGAGCCACATCTGCAACCTATGCCACAACTGGCGGCAAGACTGGATCCTTAACCCACTGAGCAAGGCCAGGGAACACACCTGCATCCTCACGGCACAATGTCAAGTTCTTAACCCATGAGCCATAACAGGAGCTCCTAGAACTTTAAAGGAATTTTTAGGAGTTTCTGCTGTGGCCCAACAGGATCAGCAGCATCTCAGCAGTACCAGGACACAGGTCTGATCCCTGGTCCAGGAACCCCATATGCTGTAGGGTGGCAAGGGGTGGCAGGGCATGGGGGGTGGTGCGGCAGGAGGAAATTTTAAAACACAATGCTTCAGATAATTTTTACTCTTTGAGTTTATTATCAAAGTAAGTTGTTAGACAAGTGCACTATATTTTTTTTAGGGATAGTACAGAGTTTTATCCATTGAATCTTGGGTGTTTTGCAAGTTGAGATTATCCTTTTTTCATCTTCAGCAACTATGAATCCAATTCCTTAGATGAAATTCTGTTCCCTAGATATGTTTAGGCAAAAGGGAGAATAAACCCTCTGTCACATGGATCATTTGACTTAAGGACCAGAGATAATTTCAAGTGAGCTAAAGGGAATTTTAGAAAGCAGGAACCTAATACTCAGTTTTGAAAGTGTTTTTATTGGGTTCTTTATCTGGAAGAAGTGTTAGCATCTTCTCTGTATGCACATTTGCATGTATTAGACATTATTTTGAACATTGTAGTAATTTTTCAATTTACTATATGTTTCAATTAAACAACCCTTACATTTTCTTTTAACTTCATTTGGGCTTTTTTTTTTTTTTTTTTTTTTTTTTTTGCTATTTCTTGGGCCGCTCCCGCGTTATATGGAGGTTCCCAGGCTAGGGGTTGAATTGGAGCTGCAGCCACCGGCCTATGCCAGAGCCACAGCAACGCTGGATCCGAGCCGCGTCTGCAACCTACACCACAGCTCACGGCAACGCCGGATCGTTAACCCACTGAGCAAGGGCAGGGACCGAACCCGCAACCTCATGGTTTCTAGTCGGATTCGTTAACCACTGCACCACGATGGGAACTCCCATTTGGGCTTTTTTTTTAATGTGAAGACTGCCCTCTCTCAATCCTCAACCCCTTTCAGAGTTGATTTGTAAGCAAACTCAGAGGTATCAGAGAGGGTGTTTTTTTGTTACTATGTGGAGGCTTATTATGGAAAAGAATGTCAACTATAGAACTTTTTTACATATTTGTTCTTTTTTATTATTTTTAAAAATTTTAATTATGGTTGATTTAGTTGATTATAGTTGATTTACAATGTCTGCTGTACAGCAAAGTTTATACATTCTTTTTTTTTTTCTTTTCTTTGTCTTATTTTGTCTTTTTAGGGCCGCACCTGCGGCATGTGGAGGTTCCCAGGCTAGGGGTCTAATCAGAGCTGTAGCCACCAGCCTACATCACAGCCACAGCAATGCCAGATCCCAGCTGCGTCTGCGACCTACACCACAGCTCACGGCAACAATGGATCCTTAATCCACTGAGCAAGTCCAGGGATCGAACCTGAAACCTCAGGGTTCCTAGTTAGGTTCGTTTTCACTGTTCCATGACGGGAACTCCACGTTCTTTTTCTCATATCATCCTCCATCCTGTTCTATCACAAGTGACTAGATATAGTTCCCTGTGCTATACAGAAGGATCACATCACTTATCCACTCCAAATGCAATAGTTTGCATCTGCTAACCCCAAACTCCCAATCCATCACCCTCCTGCCTCTTCCTCTCCTGCTTGGCAACCACAAGCCTGTTCTTCATGTCCATGAGTTTGTTTCTTTTCTGTAGACAAGTTCATATATTAGATTCCAGATATAAGTGGTATCGTATGGTCTTTGTCTTTCTCTTTCTGACTTACTTCACTTAGTATGAGAGTCTCCATTTCCATCCCTGTTGCTGCAAAAGGCATTATTTTGTTCTTTTTTATGGCTGAGTAGTATTCCATTGTGTATATGTACCACATCTGCTTAATCCAATCATCTGTCAATGGACATTTAGATGGTTTCTGTGTCTTGGCTATTGTGAATAGTGCTGCAGTGAATGTAGGGGTGCATATCTATTTTCTGATGAAATTTTTGTCCAGTTAGATGCCCAGGAGTGAGATTGCTGGATCATATGTTAGTTCTGGATTTAGTTTTTGGGGGTACCTCCATATTGTTTTCCATAGAGGTTTTACCAGTTTACATTTCCACCAACCTTGTAGGAGGGTTCCCTTTTCTCTACACCCTCTCCAGCATTTGTTATTTGTAGACTTACTAATGATGGCCATTCTGACCTGTGTGAGGTGGCACCTCATTGTAGTTTTGATTTGCATTTCTCTGAATGTTGATGTTGAGTGTTTTTTCATGTGCCTGTTGGCCATCTGTATCTTTCTTCGTCTATTCAGGTCTTATGCCCATTTTTCAATTGGGTTGTTCGTTTTTTGTTGCTGTTGAGTTGTTTGCGTTGTTCGTACATTTTAGAGATTAAGCCCTTGTCGGTTGCATTGTTTGAAACTATTTTCTCCCATTCCGTAGGTTGTCTTTTTGCCTTTTCTAGGGCTGCTCATGCAGCATTTGGAGGGTCCCAGGCTAGGGGTCTAATCAGAGCTGTAGACGCCAGCCTATGCCATGGCCACAGCAACACCAGATCCGAGCCATGTCTGCGACCTACACCATAGCTCACAGCAACACTGGATCCTTAACCCACTGAGAAAGGCCAGGGATCGAACCCGCAACCTCATGGTTCCTAGTCAGATTTGTTAACCACTGAGCCACGACAGGAACTCCCCCTTTTTTTTTTTTTTTTAATTGTTTCTTTCGCTGTGCAAAAGCTTGTAATTTTGATTAGGTCCCATTGGTTTATTTTGGGGTTTTATTTCTATTGCTTTGGGAAGCGGGCCTGAGAAAATATTTGTATGGTTGATGTCAGAGAATGTTTTGCCTAGGTTTTCTTCTAGGAGTTTTATGGTGTCTTGTCTTATGTTTAAGTCTTTTAAGCCATTTTGAGTTTATTTTTGCGCATGGTGTGAGGGTATGTTCTAGTTTCATTGGTTTCCATGCAGGTGTCCAGTTTTCCCAGCACCACTTGCTGAAGAGACTTGTCTTTCCCATTTTATATTCTTGCCTCTTTTGTCAAAGATTAATTGACCATGGGTGTTTGGGTTTATTCCTGGCTTCTCTATTCTGTTCCATTGGTCTGTATGTCTCTTCTTGTACCAGTACCATACTGTCTTGATTACTGTAGCATTTATAATTGTCTGAAGTCTGGGAGGGTTAGGCCTTCTGCTTGGTTTTTGTTCCTCAGGATTGCTTTGGCAGTTCTTGGTTTTTTATGGTTCCGTATAAATTTTTGAATTGTTTGTTCTAGGTCTGTGAAAAATGTCATGGGTAATTTGATAGTGATTGCATTGAATTTGTAGATTGCTTTGATTAGTTTGACCATTTTAACTTTACTAATTCTTCCAGTCCAGAAGCATGGACTATCTTTCCGTTTCTTTGAATCCTTTTTAATTTCCTTGATTAATGCTTTATAGTTCTCAGCATGTAAATCTTTCTCCTCCTTGGTCAGGTTTATTCCTAGGTATTTAATTTTGGGGGGTGTGATTTTAAAAGGTATTGTGTTTTTATAGTCCTTTTCTAATACTTCATTGTTAGTATACAGAAATGCAACCAATTTCTGAATGTTGATCTTGTACCTTGCAACTCTGCTGAATTCATTGATCAGTTTGAGTAGTTTTTGTATGGAGTCCTTAGGGTTTTATAGTATCATGTCATCTGCATACAGTGACAGTTTTACCTCTTCTCTTCTAACTTGGGTACCTTTTATTTCTTTTGTTTGTATGATTGCTGTGGCTAGGACTTCCAATACTATGTTGGTTAAGAACGGTAAGAGTGGGCATCCTCGCTCCAGATTTGAGTGGGAAGGCTTTTCAGCTTTTCTCCATTGAGTATTATATTTTGCTGTGGGTTTGTCATTAATGGCTTTGATTATGTTAAGGTATGTTCCTTCTGTACTCACTTTGGTAAGAGTTTTTATCATGAATGGATTGGACTTTGTCAGATGCTTTTTCTGCATCTATTGAGATGATCATGTGGTTTTTGACTTTTCTTTTGTTAATGTAGTGTATGATGTTGATTGATTTGCATATGTTGAACCATCTTTGTGAACCTGGGATGAATCCCACTTGGTTGTGGTGTATGATCTTTTTTGTTAAGTTGGATTAAATTCAGTTGGATTCAGTTGGCTAAAATTTTATTGAGAATTTTTGTGTATATTCATCAATGATATTGGCCTATAATTTCTTTTTTGGTAGTATCTTTGTCTGGTTTTGGTATTAGGGTGATGGAGGCTTCATAGAATGTCTTTGGGAATATTCCTTCTCATTCAACCTTTTGGAAAGTCAGATTTGTTCTTCTAGGTGAAAAGCAGTTATTCTTGGTTGGGTTTGCTTCTTGCTCAGACAGAAAGGGGATGGCACGTTTTTGAGTTCTCCGTGATTCTAAGATAAGTAGACAAGGAACATCTCACTCAGTAGGAAATAATGTTATTCTTAGAATTTTAGTGCTTCTGCTTTACTCCTTGAAATGCTCTTGTGCACACACATGCGCACACACAAATACCTTGTACCTTGCTACTCTTCTGAATTCATTGATCAGTTTGAGTAGTTTTTGTATGGAGTCCTTAGGGTTTTATAGTATCATGTCATCTGCATACAGTGACAGTTTTACCTCTTCTCTTTAACCATACCAAATTAATTGTGCTCTTACTCTTCTTTTGGTCTTTATATGTGCTGACTAAAAATTCCTTCTCCCATTTCCATGTTTTTGGTCTCAGTTTAAATTTCTTCCTTTGGAAAAATTTTAACTACGTAAGACCTTTTTCTTGACATCTCTTCTTGGCATTACTTATGCTTAATCCATTATGTCCCCTGTATTCCAGTGTGCCTTCATAACCTAAGCACTGGTCTTTATCTGCCACCAGACTATACATTCCTTTAGGAAAGGGGCATCTTATTCCTAGTACCTAATACTATAGAGCCTGGCATGTAGTGGGCACTCAGAAAATGCTTGAATGAGTGACTATTGTACTGTTGTTAAAGTACTTTGAAAGTATTACTGTGTCAGATACAAGTATGTATAATTTATTGCTATATTTTATGCATTGATTGCAAATGAACATTTTAATGTTATTTTTTAATTTTGGCAATTCTTTTTTAAAATTTTTCTTTCTTTCTCTTTTTTCTTTTTTTTTTCTTTTTAGGTCCACATTCGCAGCATATGAAGGTTCCCAAGCTAGGGGTCGAATTGGAGCTATAGCTGCCAGCCTACACCACAGCCACAGCAATACCAGATCTGAGCCGTGTCTGTGACCTGCACCACAGCTCATGGCAACACTGGATCCTTAACCCACTGAGCAAGGCCAGGGGTTGAACTCGAAACCTCATGGTTCCTAGTCGGATTCGTTTCCACTGAGCTACAACAGGAACTCTCCTTCTAAAAAATTTTTTGCTGAGCCTGTGACATGCAGAGGTTCCCAGGCCAGGGTTTGAAGCCACAGCAGTGACAACACCAAAACCTTAACTGCTAAGCCACCAGTGAACTCCTAAATGATAAGTTTTAGAATCAGCCCAGAATGAAATGCTATATAATATGTGAGCAAATATGGAAACTTTTAAGTGATTTTTAAAATGTGGTTGCTTAAAGTGATTTAAGCAAATTACTTAAATAAAAAAGCCAGTAATCCCCTGGTCTTTTGTGCATGAGAACTCCTTTTAAAATATTGTTTCTCAGATTACTTTGCAGTGCAATTACTATGTACCATTGACTAAGAAAGTAAATAATAACATCATGCTACTATGGGTTCAATAATGTATTTTTCTCAAGAAGGCGATGGAAGAAGACAGATGTGCAGAGAACGTTGTTTATTCAGTTTTTAGTTGATGCTTGCTATGCACATATTCTCAGTCTTGTAAAACTCTTAGGCCCACAGAGTTGTGACTGTGCAGGAACATCCATCCATTTTAGTATTAATTTTCTAAAAATTAGAACCTCAGTGTATTGCCTTTCATTTTGAAAAAAGCACATTAAATTCAGTGCAGTGATTCATACTGACTTCCCCCTGCTGTTAGTATGTCAGATGGGCTGGTGAGAGATCCTAACAAAGGGTAGAGTCTTTTGTATTCATCCTTGTATCACATTGAAGTTTACATGCGATTACATTGATTTCCATGTGATCTAGTTTTAACTAAAGTGTCTTCAAAAAATGAGCAAGTCGGACTTTCCTGGTGACTCAGTGGGTTAAGCAGCCAGTGTTGTCACTGCTGTGGCTGTGGTTGCCATTGTAGCGCAGGTTTGATCCCTGGCCCAGGAACCTCCACATACCCTCCCCCCCCAAAAAAATGAGCAAGTGACTGTAAAAGATTTCTATCAAAAATTAGATTGATGATAATTATAAGAAAACACATATAAGCATACAGCATAAAAAAACGTTAGAACTTCTAACATAATAACCCCAGTACGGGCTTTTATTAGGGTGTAAAAACTGTGATATAATCAAATCTGAAATACCAACCTCTCAAAAAAATTTAAGCGTATGAAGTATAATTTTAAGTATGGATATTTATTTATTATTGTTGAAACCATACTTCACCCAAGTGTACAGTGTAGCTTGACATGTATCTAAATGATACATGGAATCATAGCAAGTTAGAGGGCATTTTAAAAATATGCATTCTGAGGATTAAAAACTAACCTTTATGAGTTATGAGTTTTTTCACCAGAGGTGTTTGATGAAGCCATACAACATTCAATATAGTACTTTGTAATTAAATTTAGTAAAATTTTATAAATATTTGCAAGGCCCTTTGAAGTTTCTAGTGGAATAATAAAAGACAGAATGCATACCATTGGGGGAACACTAGTTTTTGCTGCCTTGGTCAGAATGACTGAAATAGTACAGAGAACATATGGCCAAAAATTAAAGTCCATTCCTTTGTCATCAAATGCCTTTGGAACACATAGTAAACATTGCAGAGTTTTGGAAACCAGTATCAGAACAACACATGTCCTGGGAGATGCTTTAAGGTTATAATATAGGTGTAACATACTTCCTATTAATATTTGCTAAGTTTTGTTTCAGTAATAAAGTCTGTTTTGAGGGGGAATGAAGGGCAAAAGCAAAGAGATGCTAGACAAGTGTATGTTCTCAATAGTAAATGCATTTGTAGTAAAGATAACCTTTTATGGAAGAAAAATCACAGTCACTTAAGGTGAAAATAGTTCACTGCATCATTCACAGGAAACTTAATGCAGCAAAGAAATTGAACTAGGAGTTCAAAGATGGTAGGGTATCATCAATGTAGTTAATTTCGTAAAAATAAGACCTTTAACTTTTAAAATCTAGTGAGTTCTTTACAGTGGTGATACCAAAATATGCAGATGCTCAAAATACCTTATAGAAAATGTACAACCTTCCCGAATACTTGGTCATTTTTTTAGCCACCCCACAGCATATGGAGTTCCTGGGCCAGGGATCAGATCTGAGCCACAGTTTCAGCCTACACCGCAGCTGCAGCAACACCAGATGCTTTAACCCACTGTGCTGGCCAGGGATTGAACTTGCATCCTGGTGTTGCAGAGTCACCACTGATCCTGTTGAGCCATAGTGAGAACTCCCTCCCTGAAGACTTTCCATTGAAGACCCCTCCTTCCTTTTATCCTTTCTTTATTCCTAAATTAAAAACAAATTTGAAAGTAGACATTTCTAAACTCTTTTTTAAAATTTTCTCAATGGAGGAGCGCTTGTGAATTTTGAACCTATTTGTTGAAATGTGAGACAGCAGCACCTTAATTGAAAAAAACATTAAGATAATGGAAGTGACAGTAGATTTTTTTTTTTTATTGTTGGTAGTTGGGATTGAAAAGTGGTAGATAAATAGTTTATTTGCCTTTAGGTATCTTAGTAATGTGTAAGATTTTTCAGATGAAATAGGCATTAAAACAAATCATTATATCAAAGTATTAAACCAATGTGCTAAAAAAAATATATTCTGGAGTTCCTGTTGTGGCTCAGTGGCAGCAAACCTGACTAGTATCTATGAGGGTGCGGGTTTGAGCCTCACCTTGCTCAGTGGGTTAAGGATCTGGTGTTGCAATGAGCTGCAGTGTAGGTCGAACATGCGGCTTAGATCTGGCATCGCTGTGGCTATGGTGTAGGCTGGCAGCTACAGCTCCAATTCAACCTCTAGCCTGGGAACTTCCGTATGTTATGGGTGTGGCCCTAAAAAGACCCCCCCCAAAAAAGCACATTCTATTACAATGTTCTCAATACAAAAAAAAATTTTGCATTTTACTTGAAAGTAATTTTGATTAATATGTAAAGTCTTAGCCTTTCAAAAATTCTTTATATATTTTGTATATAACTTATTAGTACAATATTACATATAACTCATGAAAATTATAAAATTGCTGTCATTTATAAATATATATTGTTGTTCATTGGGTTTTTACAGTAGAAATACAAAGTTTGTTATAAAGTTGGGTAACAGAGCTGAAGAGGATATCTCACAAAGATACCTGAATCCAAATGAAAATTAATTGATCTAGATAGTGTTTTCGTTAAAATGTATATGAAAATGTAGTATCTCTTTAGTCACCAGCATGCTTTTTTAATGATTCCTTCCAAGATCTACTGAAAAAAAAAAAAAAAGTCTTCGGGTATGGGGATAGGGCCATGGAATCTGCATTTTGAGAAAATAATAACAGCAAACATGGTATTTACTATGTCTCAAGCACTATTCTAAGTACTATATATTATATTAACTTACTCTTAGGAGTTCTCATTTGTGGTGCAGTGTAAACGAATCCGACTATCATCCTTGAGGATTCGGAATCGATCCCTGGCTTCGCTCAGTGGGTCAGGGACCTGGCATTGCTGTGAACTGTGGTGTAGGTCGAAAGCGCAGCTGGGATCCCGTGTGGCTGTGGCGTAGGCTGGCAGCTGCAGCTCTGATTTGACCCCTAGCCTGGGAACGTGCATGTGTCGCAAATGTGGCCCTAAAAAGCAAAAAAAAAAAAAACCCCAAACAAACAAACAACTTCACTGCAGCCCTGTCAAGTAGTAGGTACTACTGTTGTTATGCCCATTTGTCAGGGGAAGAATTCGAAGTACAGGTGACTAAGGAACTTACTCAAGGTCACACCGCTAGCAAGTGTCAGGGCCAGGATTGTGTGTGAAGACATTCCAGGGTACTCATTCCCACTACCCCAGTTCAAGTCACGGCTTAACTAGGTTTTGTTTCTCGGTTTTCCTTTCTCCTAGAACTGGAGTTTTCACCTTGCTGTACATACAGACCAACAGAGAGGCTTTTTAAAGAAGATGCTGATATCTGGGTCCCACCCCCCAGAGCTTCTAACATGCTAGGATTGAGAGACCACTGTTCTAGATGTACAGGGAAATTTTCTTGGTTTCTTTTTTGTTGTTGTTCCAATAAATTTGGATCATCCTGAAAAATATACTTGAGATTAGGGTTGCTAGAAAATAGTTGGACTGTTATAGCTACCTGCTCTATCAAGTTTAACGTGTAACACAATGTTTTTTTCCTTTCAGATTCATTACTAAACATGGGTGCATTTTTGGATAAACCCAAAACTGAGAAACATAATGCTCATGGTGCTGGGAATGGTTTACGTTATGGCCTGAGCAGCATGCAAGGCTGGAGAGTGGAAATGGAAGATGCACATACAGCTGTTGTAGGTATTCCTCACGGCTTGGAAGACTGGTCATTTTTTGCAGTTTATGATGGTCATGCTGGATCCCGAGTAGCAAATTATTGCTCCACACACTTACTAGAACACATCACTAATAACGAAGACTTCAGGGCAGCTGGAAAATCAGGATCTGCTCTTGAGCCTTCCGTGGAAAACGTCAAGAATGGCATCAGAACTGGCTTTTTGAAAATCGATGAATACATGCGTAACTTTTCAGACCTCAGAAATGGCATGGACAGGAGCGGTTCGACTGCAGTGGGAGTTATGATTTCCCCTAAGCATATCTACTTCATCAACTGTGGCGACTCACGAGCTGTTCTCTATAGGAATGGACAAGTCTGCTTTTCTACCCAGGATCACAAACCTTGCAACCCAAGGGAGAAGGAGCGAATCCAAAATGCAGGAGGCAGTGTAATGATACAGCGTGTTAATGGTTCATTAGCGGTGTCTCGTGCTCTGGGGGACTATGATTACAAGTGTGTTGATGGCAAGGGCCCAACAGAACAACTTGTTTCTCCAGAGCCTGAGGTTTATGAAATTTTAAGAGCAGAAGAGGATGAATTTATCATCTTGGCTTGTGATGGGATCTGGGATGTTATGAGTAATGAGGAGCTCTGTGAATTTGTTAAATCTAGGCTTGAGGTATCTGATGACCTGGAAAATGTGTGCAATTGGGTAGTGGACACTTGTTTACATAAGGTATGTAAGTCTTTTTGCTATAATTAAAATACCCTCTTAATTTCGAAAAGGCATGGTAAGTAAAATTAAGCAAACTTAAAGTTTTAAAGATTTTAATGTTTTCATTAAGGAAGACCATATATTTTAAAATTATTAAAATTATTTTCTTCACCAGAAATAACACTTTTTAAAAAAAATTTTTGATTTTTGGCCATCCTCTTTTGTCTCAACCTTCTAATTTGAAAATTAAGTTTAATAAATTTGTGGCATTTGTTGTCATTTAATTACTTTATGGCTTATTGTGGCAGAGCTATCTATACAGAATTGTGACTTTTAATTCAAATTCTCAACATTGGTAATAGCTATCTTATTTTTGATTATGAAGCAGTTTGATGAAATATAGAGAATATGATTCTATATTAGAAATACAAAGATCAAGAGCCACATAAGGTATTAAGTATACCAGAAACTGTTTTGTAGTTTAGTTCTGATCCTACTAGCAGCTAAGACAAAAAAAGTAAAAGTTATGTATTTCTTATTATGTAATAAAAGAAGCTTTTTCCTAGCAATAAAATCTGAAAAGAATTTACATGTGACTATATACATAATGTATGGCATGGTAGGTAATATCTTTTTTTCATATAGATAGTTTTATCATCACTTTTTAAAAACAAGTCATCAAATTCAATCTTGTTAAGAATTCCTATGGAACACTAAAGTTTAATTTTTATTTGTAATATTTTATGAATCTTAACTTGATGCAATAATGGAGGGGGATCCAAACTAATAGATAAAAATTTCCTTGATGTCTTTAAAATATTCAGTAGTTTTAAGTGGATTTTTGACAGTGTCTCTTTAGCAGTCAATTAAAATTATCTGGCCAGTGTCTAAAATGTGTAAGTATTCTGTGACTAATTGAAAAGATAACAAGGTAAAACTAACCTTTGGTTATGTGATACAAAGGTTTTGACTGACTTATCTGTCTAGATTAGAGCCATTCTGTTTCCTCACCATGTAAGTTGCTGTGGAAGATACAGGCGTAGCCAAAAAGTTTTTCAAAGAATCTCTGAGTCTGTGGAAATGCCCAGGCTTTATTGAAGTATCCACTTACTTTCTATAGAATGGGAAAAGCCAGCTTCAAAAAGAGAAAATTTAAGGGCAGTTGGGAGCTTTTTTTCTGAAAGGATTTTAATGATAGTGCCTCTAGAACTTCTGGGTTTTGTTTGTTTTAAAGCACATTGTACCTTTTTTTCTTCTCCGGATGAATTAAGTACAGAAATGTTGATGGTTGTCAGTGATTGAATAGTAAGTGGTTCTCAAAATGTCTTTCTCCTTGGATTCTAAATGGAGAATTTCTGACCTGGAGCTTTTTGAGGCAAAAAGCAAGCATGTTTTTTGCATAACTAGGACGTGAAAACACCATTTCCCCTGAATACCAAGAAAAGAAATTAAGTTTTTGTTATTGGGGGGGAAAAACCCAGATACTCCAGCATATATGTAAAAATCCAGGTAATACAGAAGATAAGAAGAAACACTCAAAAATTTTACCACCCACCTAAATGGGTTATTTTCATTGTTGTGGTTTACCTTTCCAGTCCTTTTTTCTGCCTCTGAATGGGTATGTTTTTATAAAAATGACATCATTATACTTGTTATTCTATAATCTGCTTTATCATTTAACAATATATTGTAGAGAGAGCTCATGTCTATGTGTATTGATTGACATCATTTTTCATAGTTGCATAGCAAAATGACATGTAGTTTTGAAAGAATAGCCAGAAATCTGTTACTTCTGTAATTTGGAGTAAGGAAAAGTTTATGTATAAAATAGGTAGGTAACAAGGACCTACTGTATAGCGCAGGGAAGTCTATTCACTACCACTGTGTTTGCTATATATCCTTCCAAGTAGTTCTCTGTGTTTATTCATACAAATAATATAACAAGATTTTATTTCCCTTTTTTGTTTTTTGCTTCTTATAGAAACATCATGCTATTCATGTTACTTTGGCACTTGCTTTTTTTTTTAAATCATAAAAGTCAATATTCAATTATATTAAATTGTTTTTTTTAAGTATAGTTAGATTTCCCTTGATTCAGTTTATATATCACCTATTAGAAGCTTATTTACTTTAAACACGAGATAATACCTCATAGTTGGATTACATTGAGGGGAAATTAATAATGTTTTCCAAAGGCAGTATTAATCCAAATTATTGATTAAAATGTGGAAAATGTACTGGAATACCCCTCAAAATAATTGTACAGCTCAAAGTCAGGTGTTTTTCCATTATGGTTTTCAGAAAATATAATCATAGACAATGTAAAAATAGACATAGATAATATTAGAGTGGGGTATGGCTGGATGTTTTGAAGTAGGGAAGAGAAGGATGGAAAAGTACAGTAAATGTGGTGTAGAAATTCTTTGTTCATGGTCCCTGGGTATCTCAGTAATTTTTTTTTTCTGCAGTGCTCCTTAGCCATGTTAATGTGTAGCAGTTATGAGTAATAAGTTGTTAGATCCAAACTTCAGTATACATGTCTTAACAAATAATACACATATATTGTGTATTTATTTCATTCTTCTTTTACATACAGGTACATACTAATGAGATGTTACATCCTAATGAGATGTTGAGTATTGCCATGTTTGCTCCCCAGTTAAAATATCTCCACAAGCACACTCTGGCACTCTGGGGCTTCTTGGCACACTGCTTAGAACCATGGATTTAGTATTAGAACACAGACTTTGGAACCACATCATTGGGCTTTAAGTTATGCTATGCCCCTTGGTATGAATTTGGGCAAAGCTCTGGTTTCTTCATCTTATAAAATAGGCATAGTAATATCTTCTTCCTGGAGTTATTGAGAATAAAGCTTTTAACAAGTGCCTGAATGGTATCTGGTTTACAGTCCACAATAAATTTTAGTTCTTTTGATGATGGAAGAGGTAGATTTGTATGGAGGAAATATAGGTTCAAACAGTAAGGTAGTGGTGGAAGAATGCTCAATTCTTTTTTTTTTTTTTTTTTTTTTGCCATTTTCTTGGGCTGCTCCCGCAGCATGTGGAGGTTCCCAGGCTAGGGGTCAAATCGGAGCTGTAGCCGCCGGCCTACGCCAGAGCCACAGCAACGCGGGATCCGAGCCGTGTCTGCAACCTACACCACAGCTCATGGCAACACCGGATCCTTAACCCACTGAGCAAGGCCAGGAATCGAACCCGCAACCTCATGGTTCCTAGTCAGATTAGCTAACCACTGAGCCACGATGGAAACTCCTGAATTGAGTATTCTTGAAAGTAAGGATAGGATTCATTTTTCACAGTTAGGTGAGAATTTGGTCTTTGCCTTAAGCTTGGCTGTTTTTTGAACTATATGTAAAGGAGATAACTACAATGAGTGTCAGGTTTAAAAAATGAAGAATACTTATGATTCATGTATCAGATTCTCATTTACTTTGGGTAGTGATGGACATTCTATTTCATATTCTGTAAAACTTGGTCCAGGACACTTCTTTGTAACCTTGCAGCATTCAACGTTAAAAGTAACCGCATCAAATTATTTTTGATTAATCTTGGATACCCTTACTTATGGCAGGGGCATTGGCTACTTTGACTTATAACTGCCTATTAAAGCTCTGATTTCTTAGAGTACCATTGCTGTGGTATTGTCAACATTAAAAAAGAAAAAAAGGTTTCAAAATAATTTTAAACATCTGGCCAATCACTGTAATTCAAGCTGATTTTTTTGCCCCCCCCCCTTTTTTTAGGGCCACACCCACAGCACATGGAAGTTGGGGTCGAATCAGAGCTACAGCTGCCGGCCTAAGCCACAGACATAGCAATGCAGGGTCTGAGCCTTGTCTGCAACCCACACCACAGCTCATGGCAACACTGGATCCCTAAGCCACTGAGGCGAGGTCAGGGGTTGAACCTGCATCTTCATGGTTACTAGTCAGGTTCATTACTGCTGTGCCACAGTGGGAACTCCAAGCTGATTTTTTTAAATCACATTTCATTTCTAGACTTACCAAAAAATTTATACTGATTATGCAGGGGTAATATCTCTCTAGAAAACTGAAGAGGCATAAAGGGAAGCATTTTTTTCAATTCCTATATAAAACTATTGAAATACACTCATACCTTGTGTTTAAGGGGAAAATCATCTTTATGTAGAAGTAGAAACACTATCTTTGAAGTCACACATGCTGAAGTGTCAATGTAAATTATTTCCTTTAAATACCTTTGGGTACTTAAACTTCTTGAAACTATCTTTTAGTTAATTTTCCAAACATTGGGGTGTATGTTTTATAACATTCTGTGTTTTATAAAAATCTAAGGCATTTGTTTAACCATTCCATATTTGTGGCCAAAGATTCTATTTGTTATCAAACTACAGAATGGTTAGTGGAAACTAGATTTCTAAAAGTATAAAATGTTAATTTTGTTTATTCATAAAATTGCTCTAAAAAACTATTGGTATTCAAGTGGTGCTTGATTATTCTTGAATATCTGTGGTATAAAGTTTTTGCCTAACCTGAATTTATAGAGTAAATCCTGATTGAACCATAGGGTATATATGTGGAAGGTATGTGCGTGTGTTCATTGATACACACACACACACGCATATGAATATATAGATTATTAAGTCATTATGAAAGTTTTGGTGGGTATCATTAAGGAGTAGAATTCACTTGGGCCAATTTGTAAATTCTGATTTTTTTGAGAATCTCATTATATACTCATAATGATTCTTTCTACTAAAGCATAAGAATCTCTGGAGAGAGTTTCTCCATTTGTAACCTTCTTAAGACCCAACTTTTACTGCCTTCAGACTTTGCTCCATTGAGTGTTAGGATGTGGTGGCAGAAGTTCTTCAAGGACTGCCTATCTTTGGCTGTGTCATGTGGGTCCCAAAAAGGTGGCAAGCCTTCACGAAACAGCGCCTGCCTAGATTCTGGCCAGAATGGCTAAAAAGAGTAGTACAGGTGTGGCCTTGGCTGTTTTCACTTGGGTTGGCAAATACCACTTCCATTGACTTAAGTTTTTAGAGTGGTGAATGGGAGGTGGGGATAAAAGGAGTTAAGAGAAATCACTATTGCATGAACAGTTCCATTCTGTTCCTAGAGACTCAGTTAAAGTAATACACCCGTAGTAAAAGTAATGAGACAGTGTTTTAAATTTATTGCTTAGAGTCTCACAGTAATAGAGTAGTATGTATTCTTTGTTTCCTTAGTAATATAGGTCTTTTGTGATGGTGTGTTTAGAAAGGCAGCAATAAAATTTGTCCATAAATTAGCAGTTTTAGCTGCTTGTACAAATCCTGACACTATTTGTCATTCTATATAAACAGTCTGATGTCATTTCTTTAAAAGTTATTAATCTGACAGTAGTGTATCTCAGTCGACCAGTTTCATTCCATTGTTTGATGCTGTACCTTCAGAACAGTTTTCAGTTTAACTTCTCTGTTGTTCAGTTTAATGTCTTTGTATCGTAATGATCAGTAGTTTTCAGCAGTGTCAGTTCAATAGAATTTCAGTGGCATTGCTCTGATGAAGGTTGATTAGCTAGGAAAAAATGGTGTATTTCTTTGGGAGGGTGCATTTTGGGCTTAAGTCACTTTGTGAATATGCGATCCTGAGTGGGAAACAGTTTAGAAATTTTAATATGCATAAATATATCTTCATTTCTCAGGTTGTAGAACGGTGGTGAATAAGAAGAGGTACACAGAATCAAAAGTCATATAAAGTAATAACAGATCTACCCATCCTTGTTTCTTTAGGGTGTGCTTCAGATAGTTCTTTGGAATGAAAATGCATGTGTTGAAGGTGTACATTCTGGATGATTAAATAAATAATTGCTTAATGTAATTAACTGTTTTGAAATAAATAATGGAAAGTTAGTAGACTACAGAAATACAATTTCTTTTTCTTTTTCTAATATACAGGGAAGTCGAGATAACATGAGTATTGTACTAGTTTGCTTTTCAAATGCCCCCAAGGTCTCAGATGAAGCAATGAGAAAAGACTCAGAATTGGATAAGTACTTGGAATCACGGGTGGAAGGTAAGAAAGATGCTTTCTAATTTATTTTAAGAAGGAAAATAAAAATGTTATTCCTTGTTTATCAAATAGTTCTTCAACATTTTCCTAACGTTTTTGAGCTAAAGATCCATTATTATTCAGGAATGAGGGAGAGGAGAAGCTAGTCTCTTTAGTTTCGACATAATTGCTAATTCGTTTGGGTTTAAATCTATCGTCCTAGTCATGTACATATGTTCCATCTATTTTTCTTTTTGATTAGTCAGTATTTTCTATTGCATTTCATTCCTGCATTTGCTTATTATACATTCTTTTAAAAATTCTTTTAATGGGTACCCTAGTAGAGTATATATGTTAGAGACTGTGACAGGATCCCCAACCTAATACTTCATTTTAATTTTATATGTCTTATTTTTTAGGTAATAAAATTACTTTTTATGAATTTTCGTTATGTTGGTCTTTTTATTTATTTTGCCTTGATGTCATTCTTACAAAGTTCTTTCCTCAGTTCAGGGTTACATATTGACCTATGTTTTCCTAATGCTTTTATTGCTTGATTATTATCATTTTTAATAGTTAATTTGGATGATATAATTATTTAATTAATGGATGGTGTATTCAGCTTGTTGAATTTGGCCTATTATGAGTCATGTTTTAGTTGTATGGTAGCTATAGTAATTGGTAAGAATTTTGAAATATGAAGATTTGTAATTTCCAAAGGAAAACTACATTCTTTTGTGGATTCGCAGAGGGGGCCAGATTTAGCTTTGCTAGTTTTAAATCTTATCTATTATACACCCTAAACAAGGTGCATAAAGGTTTTGTTTTTGTTGGTCTGCAATTTCTTCAGCTCTGAATTGTCAGTGCGTTCTGTTTTCAGGATATTAGAAAAATAAGAAACATGTGAGAACACTTTGAAGACTTTATCAGAGGCACTCATTCCTGTTGATAATATCATAATTAAGAGGCGCTGTTTATAGGAGTTTTTACTAACATTTTCTGATAAGCTCTAGTGTATCTGGGTAGAGGACTGCTGGCTCAAATTTATCAGAGGGCAATAAGAATTTTCCTATTGTTTCTTCATTCACAAAAAAGAAACTAGATAATTTTCATTTGGGGAAGAACTCTACAATCTAGTCAATCTGTTATGTGATTTCAACCAACTTGCCAAACCTCTTAAGGTTCCAGTTTCTTTATTGTGAACTAAAACCACCAGCCATACAGTTGTTTAAATAAATAAATGAAGAGTTCTCTTGTGGTGCAGTGGGTTAAGGATCCAGCATTGTGACTGCAGCGTCTTGGGCCACTGCTATGGCATAGGTTCGATCCCAGCCCTGGGAACTTCTATATGCTGCAGCCAAAAAAAAAAAAAAAAGAAAAAAAAATAAAGAAATGGAGATAAATTTGTTAGATACCTGGTATGGTGCCTGGCATGTGAATTCACAGAAACTGTAACTTTCATTAACACTTCTGTAACAGCTAAATTTTAATTTCTTAAATGTGTGATCAGTTCAGCTCAATATGGGTTGTTCACATTTAATATTAACTTTCTTCTGTATAGCTTTTTTTTCCCCACTAGGTTTCAATTTATTTTAAAAACATTTTATTATAGTTGATTTACTAGGCTCTGTCAGTTTATGCCGTACAACAAAGTGGCCCAACCATACATATATACATATATACATATACACATATATATATATATATATATTCTTTTTCTCACGTTATCCTCCATCATGTTCCATCACAAGTGGCTAGGTGTATTTCCCCATGCTATACAGCAGTATAACACTGCTTATCCACTCAGATTCAATAGTTTGCATCTACTAACGCCAAACTCCCGGTCCATCCCACTCGCTCCCCCTGCCGCTTAACAATCACAAGTCAGTTCTCCAAGTCCATGAGTTTGTTTCTTGTCTGTAGACAGGTTCATTTGGGCTGTTTATTAGATTCCAGATATAAGTGATATCATGTGGTATTTGTCTTTCTCTTTCTGACTTTTTCACTTAGTATGAGAGTCTCTAGTTCCATCCATGTTGCTGCAAGTGGCATTATTCTGTTCTTTTTATGGCTGAGTAGTATTCCATTGTGTATATACACCACATCTTCTTAATCCATTCATTTGTCAGTGGAGATTAGGTCATTTCCATGTCTTGGCTATTGTGTATAGTGCTATTATGAACATACAGGTGCGTGTATCGTTTTCAATTAAATTTTTGTCTGGATATATGCCCAGGAGTGGGATTGCTGGGTCATATGGTAGTTCTGTTTAGTTTTCTGAGGTACCTCCGTACTGTTTTCCATAGTGGTTATACCAATTTACATTCCCGCCAACAATGAAGGAGGGTGCCCTTTGCTCCACACCCTCTCCAACATTTGTTATTTGTTGACTTATTAATGATGGCCATTCTGACTGGTGTGAGGTGGTACCTCATAGGAGTTTTGATTTGCATTTCTCTAATGATTAGTGATGTCGAGCATTTTTTCATGTGCCTGTTGCCCATTTGTATGTATTCTTTGGAGAAGAGTCTATTCAGGTCTTCTGCCCATTTTTCAGTCCCGGCCCTGGGACCTTCTACCTGCCGTGGCAAATTGGGTTTTTGGGTTTTTTATTTTTGAGTTGTATAAATTGTATATTTTAGAGATTAAGCCCTTGTCAATTGCATTGTTTGAAACTATTTTCTCCCATTCTGTAGGTTCTCTCTTTGTTTTTGGTTTTTTTTTCATGGTTTCCTTTGCTGTGCATTGGAAACATTGGTTTGTTTTTGGTTTTTATTTCTATTGCTTTGGGAGACTTAAGAAAACATTTGTACGGTTGATGTCAGAGAATGTTTTGCCTATGTTTTCTTCTAGAAGTTTTATGGTGTCTTATATTTAAGTCTTTAAGCCATTTTGAGTTTATTTTTGCGCATGGTGTGAAGGTGTGTTCTAGTTTCATTCAGTTTCCATTCAGCTGTCCAGCTTTCCCAGAACCACTTGCTGTTTTTTTGTTCTTGCTGTTTTTTGTCCTTTGAGGGCTGCACCTGTGGCATATGGAAGTTCCCAGGCTAGGGCTCGAATCCGAACTACAGCTGCTGGGTTATGCTACAGCCACAGCAACACTGGATCGAGCCACATCTGTGACCTACACCACAGCTCACAGCAACACTGGATCTTTAACCCACTGAGCGAGGCTTGGGATTGAACCTGCATCCTCATGGATACTACTTGGGTTCGTTGAATGCTGAGCCACGATAGAAACTCCCCCAGAACCACTTTCTGAAGAGACTGTCTTTTCCCCATTTTATACTCTTTTTTTTAATTACTCAATGAATTTATTACATTTATAGTTATACAATGATCATCAAAATCCAATTTTATAGGATTTCCATCCCACACCCCCAGTGCATCCCCCCCATCCCCCAACCTATCTCCTTTGGAAACCTTAAGTCTTTCAGAGCCTGTGAGTCAGTATCTGTTCTGCAAAGAAGTTCATTCTGTCCTTTTTTCAGATTCCACATGTCAGTCATAGCATTTGATGTTGGTGTCTCATTGCCTGACTGACTTCACTTAGCACAATAATTTCTATGTCCATCCATGTTGCTAAAAATTCTGGTATTTCGTTCCTTTTAATGGCTGAGTAATATTCCATTGTGTGTATGTATCACATCTTGGTCCACTCCTCTGTTGATGGACATTTAGGTTGTTTCCATGTCTTGGCTGTTGAAAATAGTGCTGCAGTGAACATCGGAGTACATGTGTCTTTTCGCGTCATCATTTTCCCTGGATAGATGCCCAGGAGTGGGATTGCTGGATCAAATGGTAGTTCTATTTTTAGTTTTCTGAGGCATCTCCTTACTGTTTTCCACAGTGGTTGCACCAAGTAACAATCCCACCAACAGTGTACTAGGGTTCCTTTTTCCCCACACCCTCTCCAGTACTTATTGTTTGTAGACATTTTGATGATGGCCATTCTGGCTGGTGTAAGGTGGTACCTCATAGTGGTTTTGATTTGCATTTCTCAAATAATGAGTTATGTTGCATGTCTTTTTATGTGTTTGCTGGCCATCTGTATGTCTTCTTTGGAGAACTGTCTGTTTAGATCTTCTGCCCATTTTTGGATGGGGTTGTTTGTTTTTTTGGTATGGAGCTGCAGAAGTTGTTTATAAATTTCGGAAATGAATCCCTTGTCAGTTGATTCATTTGCAAAGATTTTCTCCCATTCTGTAGGCTGTCTTTTTGTGTTGTTTAGGGTTTCCTTTGCTGTGCAGAAACTTTTAAGTTTGATTAGGTCCCATTTGTTTATTTTTGTTTTTACTGTCATCACTCTAGGAGGTGGATCTGAGAAGATGCTGCTGTTGTTTATGTCAGAGAGTGTTTGGCCTATGTTTTCCTCTAAGAGTTTTATAGTGTCTGGTCTTATATCTAGGTCTTTAATGCATTTGGGGTTTATTTTTGTGTATGATGTTGGGGAGTGTTCTGATTTCATTCTTTTCCATGTGGCCATCCAGTTTTCCCAGCACCAATTATTGAACAAGCTGTCTTTTCTCCAGTGTATATTCTTGTCTCCTTTGTCACAGATTAGTTGACTCTAGGGGTGTGGGTTTAATTCTGGGATTTCTATCCTGTTCCACTGATCTATATTTCTGTCTTTGTACCAGTACCATGCAGTTTTGATGACTGTTGCTTTGTAGTATAGTCTGAAGTCCGGGAGCCTGATTCTTCCAGCTCCATTTTTCTTTTTCAGGATGTCTTTGGCTATTCTGGGTCTTTTGTGCTTCCAAACAAACTTTAAAATATTTTGCTCAAGTTCTGTGAAAAATGTCTTTGGTAATTTGATAGGGATTGCATTGAATCTGTAGATTGCCTTGGGTAGTATAGTCATTTTGATAATAGTGACTCTTCCAGTCCAAGAGCATGGTATGTCTTTCCATCTGTTTGTGTCATCTTTGATTTCTTTCAAAGATCTTTGATTTCTTTCATCAGCATCTTATAGTTTTCAGAGTACAGGTCTTTTGTCTCTTTAGGTAGGTTTATTCCTAAGTATTTTAGTCTTTTGGATGTGATGGTAAATGGGATTGCTTCCCTAATTCCTCGTTCTGATCTTTCATTGTTAGTATATAGAAATGCCATTGATTTCTGTGTATGAATTTTGTATCCTGTGACTTTGCCAAATTCATGGATGAGCTCTAACAGTTTTCTGGTAGAGTCTTCAGGATTCTCCAGGTATAGTATCATGTCATCAGCAAATAGTAATAGTTTGACTTCTTCCTTTCCAATTTGGATTCCTTTTCTTTCTTTTACTTCTCTGATTGCTGTGGCTAGGACTTCCAAAACTATGTTGAAGAGTAGTGGTGAGAGTGGACATCCTTGTCTTGTTCCTGATCTCAGTGGGAATCCTTTCAGCTTTTCACCACTGAGAATGATGTTAGCTGTGGGTTTGTCATATGTGGCCTTTACTATGTTGCAGTAGGTTCCCTCTATGCCCACTTCCTGAAGGGTTTTTATGAGAACTGGGTGTTGGATTTTGTCCAAGGCTTTTTCTGTGTCTCTTGAGAGGATCATATGGTTTTTATTCTTCAGTGTGTTGATGTGGTATATCACACTGAATGATTTGCAGGTACTGAAGAATCCTTGCATCCCTGGAATAAATCCCACTTGGTCATGATGTGCAATGCTTTTAATGTGTTGTTGGATTTGGTCTGCTAGTAGTTTGTTGAGGATTTTTGCAACTATGTTCATCAGTGAAAATTGGCCTGTAATTTTCTTTTTTTGTGGTATCTTTGTCTGGTTTTGGTATCAGGGTGATGGTGGCCTCATAGAATGAGTTTGGGAGTATCCCTTCCTCTGCAGTTTTCTGGGATAGTTTTAGAAGGATAGGGTTAGCTCTTCTCTAAATGTTTGATGGAATTCGCCTGTGAAGCCATCTGGTTCTAGACTTTTGTTTGTTGGAAATTTTTTAATCACAATTTCAATTTCAGTGCTTGTGATGGGTCCATGTATCTTTTCTATTTCATCTTGGTTTAGGCTTGGAAGAGTGTACTTTTCTAAGAATTTGTCCGTTTCTTCTAGGTTTTCCATTTAATTGGCGTAGAGTTGCATATAGTAGTCTCTTATGACCCTTTGTATTTCTGTGATGTCTGTTGTTACTTCTCCTTTTTCATTCCTAATTTTATTGATTTGAGTCCATGTTAGGGAAGTTTTCGGCTATTATCTCTTCAAATATTTTTTCCGTGCCTTTCTCTCTCTCTTCTTCTTCTGGCCCTGCTGTGATACAGATGTTGGTGCATTTAACATTGTCCTAGAGTTTTCTGAGATGCTCTTCATTTGTTTTCAATCTTTTTTCTCTTTTCTGTTCCACATCCATGATTTCGACCAATCTGTCCTCCACCTCGCTTATTCGTTCTTCTGCCTCCTGTATTCTTCTGTTAGCTGCTTCTAGTGAATTTTTTATTTCAGTTATGGTATTTTGCATCTCTTCTTGTTTCAGTTTTATATCTTGTATCTCTTTCCTCAGTGTTTCCTGTAAGTTATCCATCTTTGCCTCCAGTTTATTTCCAATGTATTGCATCATCTTTAGCATCAATAGTCTAAAGTCTTTTTCCTTGAGGCTGAGAATCTCCTGATCACTTAGCTGTTTTTCTGGGGTTTTTCTTTCTCCCTCATCTGAGTTATAGTTCTCTGTCTTTTCATTTTTATAGGTTTTTTTGGTGTGGTGTCCTTTTTAGAGATAATAGAGTTGTAGCCTCTCTTACTTCTGGTGTCTGCCCCCCTTGTGGCTGAAGTTGGTATAGGAGCTTGCTGTAGGCTTCCTGATGGGAGGGACTGATGCCTGCCCACTGGTAGGTGGAATTGATTCCTAGCTCTCTGGTGGGTGGGGCTTTGTCTCTGGGTGAGATTAGAGGAGGCTGTGTGCCTGGGGGGTCTTTAGGCAGCCTGTTTACTGATGGGCAGGACTGTGATCCTGCCTGGATTGTTGTTTGGCCTGGGGCTTCTCAGCGCTGATGGGTGGGGCCAGATTTTCCCCAAATGGCTATCTCCAGAGAAAGGCATGCTGATGACTATTCCCAAGAGCTTTGCTTCCAATGTCCTTCCCCCACAAGCCATGTTCACCTGTTTTCCTAGGAGGTCCTCCAAGAACTGCAGTCAGGTCTGACACAGATTCCTATGGAGACTTTGCTTTGCCCTGGGACCCAGTGCACGTGAAAGTCCGTGTGTGCCTTTTAAGAATGGAGTCTCCGTTTCCCCCAGTCCCATGGAGCTCCTGCACACAAGCCCCACTGGCCTTCAATGCCAGATGCTCTAGGGGCTCTTTCTCCCAGTGCCAGATCCCCACACGTGAGAGTTTGATGTGGGGCTCAGAACTCTCACTCCTATGGGTGAGTCTCTGTGAACCAGTTACTTTCCAGTCTGTGGGGCTTCCCACCCAGGAGGTATGGGGTTGCTTACATCGTGTAATTGCCCCTCCTACCTCTTGATGTGGCCTCCTCTTTTTCTTCTGGAGTGAGATATCTTTTTGAAAGTTTCTGGTCCATTTGGTTGAAGATTGCTCAGCATTTGGTTGTAAATTTTGTTATTTTTAGGAGAGAAATTGAGCTCCAGTCCTTCTATTCCACCATCTTCCCCATTTTATATTCTTGCCTCCTTAGTGAAGATTAATTGGCCGTAGGTGTCTGGATTTATTTCTGGGTTCTCTATTCTGTACCATTGTTCTGTATGTCTGTTTTTGTACCAGTACCATACTGTCTTGATTACTGTAGCTTTGTAATGTCTGAAGTTTGGGAGAGTTATACCTCCTGCTTGGTTTTTGCGGGTCAGGATTGCTGTGGCAATTCTGGGTCTTTTATGGATCTATATAAATTTTGGGATTGTTTGTTCTAGTTCTGTGGAAAATGTCATGGGTAATTTGATAGGGATTTCATTGAATCTGTAGATTGCTTTGGGTAGTATGGTCCTTTTAACAATATCAGTTCTTCCAGCCTAGGAGCATGGAATATCTTTCTATTTCTTTCTTTCTTTCTTTTTTTTTTTTTTTTTGTCTTTTTGCTATTTCTTTGGGCCGCTCCTGCGGCATATGGAGGTTCCCAGGCTAGGGGTCGAATAGGAGCTGTAGCTGCCAGCCTACGCCGGAGCCACAGCAACGCGGGATCCGAGCCGCGTCTGCAACCTACACCACAGCTCACGGCAACTCCGGATCGTTAACCCACTGAGCAAGGGCAGGGACCGAACCCGCAACCTCATGGTTCCTAGTCGGATTCGTTAACCACTGCGCCACGACGGGAACTCCTCTTTCTATTTCTTTGAATCCTCTTTAATGTCCTTGATTATAGAGGGTGGTTTTTTTTGTTTTTTGTTTTTGAGGTTTTATAGTTGATTTACATTGTTCTGTCAGTTTCTGCTATACAACAAAGTGATCCAGTCATACATACATACACATTCTTTCTCTCACTGTCCTCCATTATGCTGATTATAGTTTTTAACTTAACAAAATATTGATCTCAGGGGCCTGTTGCAGATACTTGATGATAATCGTTCAATCAAAGAAGACTTTAAAATCCTTGGAAAAGCAGCCACTACAAATCAATATGCTTGGTACTTCTTTTTTATAAGGTAGTGTCCTTCAAGAGTGCTGTATTCCTGTTCGGGCTTTAAATCATTAAAATTTTGAGGCGAAAGCGTTCTGGTGTATTGGCAAATCTGTGTATGTATTTTTAGTTGGAGTGTACAAGGGAGGTGTAATGCTAAATAGGAAATAGCCTTTAATTTAAATTGGTTAATTAGCTATTTGGTGAATGCCTTTCACGTGTATTCATTTCTTCAGCTGTCCCTGAGGATGTAGCAGAAAACAAAGCAAAGGGGTGTATATTTTAGTTGAGCCATGTGTGTGTGTGTATTAACAGAAGAAAAACAGAACAGTAAGCAGGTAAAATTGGTTAGGAAGTTATCTGTGAGGAAAGACATTTGAGCAGATATCTATATGAGAGAACTCTCCAGGGAGGGAGCATTCCAACAAAGGGCACAGCAAAGACTGAGGAGCAAATGTGCTTAGAGTGTGTGGCTGAATTCGAATGAGCTGGTAGAAAAGTAAGACTAAGGTTGCTAAGAAGCAGATCATGTAAAGCTCTGCAGACCCAAAATGAGGACTTGAGACTTTATTCAAATGGTGATGAGAAGTCATCCAGAGATTTTGAGTGCAAGAGTGACTTAACCTGACTTTTTTAAAAAGAATCTCTCAGTTACTGTGTGAAGAAATAGTAAAGAGGGGACAAGAGAGGAAGCCATGAGACCAGTTAGGAATCATATAGTAATTCAGGTGGCAGATAATGGTGGAGGATTGGACTCCAGTAGCAGTAGTGGAGGGATGTGAATGTGGTAAAGCACCAGCAGACTGCAGTGGTTCTCAAATGGGGGGGATTTTGTCCACCTTGAGACACATGGCAATGTCTGGAGACAGTAGTGGTCTCATAACTGAGAGGGTGTCACTGGCATCTAGTGAGTGAGGCCAGGATGTTGCTTAACATTCTGCAGTGCACAGGGCATTCACAGTAAAACTTTGTCTGTAATGTCCATAGTGCTGAGGTTGAGAAACCCTATGCTGTAGAGATATAAGTGTAAGGTGGAAAAATCAGTCCTTCCCTCAGGAAACGTGCAGTCTGTGATCTGGGAGACATTGTGTCCAGTGCAAGTATGTAGCAGTACACCTACTCCAGGCTTGGATCCGAGAAGACTTTGAGAAAGTGACATATAAAGTTGAAACCTAGAGGATGAATACAGCTTAACCACAGAGGGGTTGGTTGGATTGATATAAAGAGTGTTCCAAACCAAGAGAGGAAGTACATGTGAAAATCTAGAGGTGGAGAAGACTTTGAATAGCACCTTTGGAGATCCAGGGAGGAGCCGGGGAGGAGCTGGATGAGAGTGGTGAAAGTCAAGGTCACAGTGAAGGCCTTGTCGAGGGAGGCATGGTAAACAGTTTGGATTTTGAATCTTGAGGGCTGCCTAGAACCAGGACAGTTGTTTGTTGTTATTGTCTTAGACGTAAATTGCCATTGTCTGATTTTCAAGGTTGTATCTTGATACTAGCCAAATAATTGTTTTAAAAATCTTTTCCACACATTATAAACATAAGTGGAACATGTAAGTGTTTTCTTTTGCTCCCAAGTATTAGCAAGTTCTCAGATTTATTTCCCTTTTTTGTTTTCTGTAAATTGTGGAATATAACTATTTAAGTACCAAAAACCTATAAACCAAATTTTTTTTTCTTTTCTTTTTTGGCCACCCCTCAGCATATGAAGTTCCGGAGCTAGGGATCAGATCCAAGCCACAGCTGTGACTTATGCTGCAGTTGCAGCAATGCCAGATCCTTTAACCCATCATATCTGACCCACAGTTGTAACCTTTGCTGCAGCTGCAGCAGTGCCAGAGCCTTTAACCCACTGTGCCAGGCCAGGGATAGAACCTGTGTCCTGGTGCTGCAGAGACACTGCTGATTCCGTTGTGCCACAGCAGAAACTCCTGTAAAACAAATTTTAATTTTCCCTTTTCTCCTTATAATCTTTACCCATACATTGCTTTTGTTTTCCTGTAATTGCAACAAGTAATATCTTTTCTGTTTTCACATAAAATAGATGAGAATTGTTTTTCCATGTGGCTATATCCCTTTATGGACATTTAATTTGTTCCAATTTTGCTTTCATGAATAATGCTAGAAGGAGTGTATGCAATTAACTTTTTATCTTTTTCTCTTCCTTGTGTGATCATAAGGTAATACTTTTTATATTTTAAAATAGGGTACTAACAAATAGTACCTCTTATTTCACTTTGTGAATACCGAGTTACCACATTAATTTGGGAACTCTTTTTAAAAACCTACAGAAATTATGGAGAAGTCTGGTGAGGAAGGAATGCCTGATCTTGCCCATGTCATGCGCATCTTGTCTGCCGAAAATATCCCAAATTTGCCTCCTGGGGGAGGTCTTGCTGGCAAGTAAGTAGAACAAAGAGAACTAATTTTGACTTCACTTATAATTAGTAATTAAATAATTTTAATTTAAGAAGTACATCAATTATCTAAAGATGAAATGAGTTGATAGTTCTTATATTAGAGAATAACTCTAAAATTTCATTTAAAAGAGATTTTGTAAAAGGAATTGTTTGTTACACTCTTTGAGGATGAAGGTCCTTCTTTAAATTAAAACAAGTTAGATTATGCAGGATCAGATTATGAGTGAAGTGCAGAAAACTATTCTTGGCCAGTATTTAGTGCAGTAATTAATTTCTGAGTGTAGTCAAGATATGAAGTGTTATGTTAAATACACAGAAGCTTAACAATTGTATATAACTTAAAACTAAAGCATAATTTTTTTTAGGCGCAATGTTATTGAAGCTGTTTATAGTAGGCTGAATCCACATAGAGAAAGTGATGGGGTAAGTTTTATTTTATTTCTTAAGTATTTTGGATAATTTTATAATATAAATAGTTTTATAATATAAATACTAGATACGAATGCATTCGCACAATGAAATCTGTAATACATTATGACTGCTTTTCATTTCAAAGGAGTAAGTTAAAGTTTCAGGAAGTGTATTAGAGTAGAGGTGAAGTTCTGTTGTGTAGGTAGGTTTATTGTCACTTCATGGACATCAGATACCTTTCTGTGTGGGCTTCACTTATTTCCTCCCTGTGTGTCTGCCTTTCCTTCTTCTTTTCCCTTAAATCTTAATTTTGAGGCAAAGAATGTGCTTTTCACTGCCTCACTTTCTCCTCCAGCAGGCTGCTCCCATCTCTGGAAGTTAGTGATAGTGACTTAGTTATGGTTTTAAAGACCAGACCTCGCAGTGTCCCTCTGTGCCAGTTGAACACTTGAGCATGATTTGTGTATAATATTCTTGTTGTGCTGTGGGTGTATGTGTTGCACTGGGATAACTGTTTTTGCTGTACCCTGCTGCGCTGCATCAGAGCCAAACTCTTTGTCCCTTTACTTTTCCTTAGAAATACTGAGCTGTCACCTATTACTCTGTAGGGTTTTGGATTTATTTCAGTACTGGTACCAGGAGACAAAACAGTGTCCTTTTCAAAAAAAAAAAAAAAAAAAAAAAAAATTGCCCTACATTTCACAGTCAGTAACTCAAGTAAGTGTCTTCTCATAGAGTTTTCAAGTTTTGGGACATCTAAAAATGAGTGACTTTTAACATGCGTGCTTCAAAGATTAAAGGGAGCCAAGCTAAGTAATGAAACTTGTTGAAAAGAAACAGACTCATCCTCCAAGTTTCTGGCTTCTCTTGGCAGGTTTTGAGGGAGAAATCAGCCACTGCTAGAAATTCTGTATCATCTCAACTGCATTGTTTTCTGCGGTTCATTATTGCATAGCAATGTCATAATTTCTTTTTACTTAGCAATCAAAATTATACTGACAAAGAAGGAAATTTTACAATTAATATTAGTTAATTAGTTTTTGTTAGTTGAATAAAAGTGATACTATGTATTGTTTGTAACAGAATTTATACCTTGGTCTAGAGCAGTGACTCTGAGTCTTTCTTTTGGGGCCAGTACTTCAGAATATTAAGAGTTGTATCCAAATCTGTGGAAGTTCATTTAAAAATTAAGATATACGATGCATTTAAAGCAGCCTAAACCAAACAAATGAGGATAGGATATTGATAACAAGGACAGGATAGTGATAGAACTAAAAAGATGGTGGTGATTGGGAGGTAGAATAAAGAAAAGTTTACCTCCTTAGCTAGATTATAGGTTCCCTACAGCATCCACCACCAAGGTTAGGGGAAATAAACCCTCAAATAATTACTGATTCATTATTAGCCATGTAAGTACTCCTGTTTCCTCATATGCTTGAAAGTGCAAAGTGTGTAATAGGAAAAATTTATTTCGTAATATACTTGCTGGATTTCCTGGTTTTCCCAGAGAGTTGACACCTTTTATTCCCAAAAAAGGGGGGTGTTATAACCCCAAATTTCTGTTTAACATATACCAAGGATGAATTTTAAATAGAAAAATACTTACATGTAGTAGCTATATAAGCAGAGAATAAATAGGCAACAGGACTATGATACTCAGAAGAAATGCTCAGGATATAAAGCTGGCCTTAAATATGATTATTATATGGCTGTATAAAGAGATGTATCATCAATCTCACACACACACACACACACACACACACACACACACACAAAAGCTTTCTAGGACCAAACACTGACAGTCTACTGTGTAGTGAATTGGTGTGGGAGGAGACCGCAAAGCATAAGGCATGGGCACCTACCCCTGCTCTCAATACAGCTTGCAATGTAGATAAAATCACACAAGTTAGATAATAAAAAGGTTTCACGTCATTCACTAAAGAACAAAAAGAAACGACAATATACAGAATGTGATTAATTGCCACGTGAACAGTGATTGCTTGGAAAGTCAGATTTTCAGAGAAAAGATTGGATTTGAAGAATGGTTTGAATGGCAGAAATGAAAAGAGGAGGAGAATTCAAGTGGATGGGAGAGGCAGGAACAAAGCTGAAAGAGAGGGCATCATTTTGGCCAGCGTAGAGGACTGCTAGGATAAAAAATTACAATTTAGGATACCAGAAGTATTTTTCAAGAGACTGGGGATGCCTTTTGAACTTTGTATTTTAGAGTGAGAAGCCAACATCTATTTGCAACATTAGAATGATAGACTTTGGAGTTCCTGTGGCCTAGCAGTTAAGGATTCAGCATTGTCACTGCTGTGGCGTAGGTTTAGTCCCTGGCCCAGGAACTTCCCCATACTACCAGGGTGCCCCCCACCCCAAAAAAAAGACGAATGGAATGATAGATTCAAGGGAGTATCTGTAGTAGTTTAATCTGTTAGAAACACATGATTAAAGAGACGCTGAAATACGATAAGTCTAAATTCATCATTAGCAGATGTGTGGATTAGAGAAACTTTCCTCTTTATTGTAAAAACTCACTTTTGAAGCCTAGAATCCTGTTTTGAGAAACATTACCCTTTCAGAACAATCACAACCTTAGAAAAATGTTGGCCCACAATCACAAGTAGTAGACATATATTTAAAAATACAAAAGAAACAAAAAAAGAAATTATAAATATTTGAGTAAATTCTTAGCTTGACCTGCAGTGAGTTAGGCACAGAAGTGCTCCATAAATGGTTCTCAACTTGGTTAGAACTGTGCCATGTGCAAGATGCTGCCAGCAGGTACACAGTGGCAGGAGCTGAGATAGTTAACTTGCAGAATGAGAAAGACAAAAGTGTGGTAGAAATACAAAGGAGGAGACAGTTGGGAGGTGTTATGAAAAAATGTTTAGGAGTTCCCGTTGTGGCTCAGTGGTTAACGAATCCAACTAAGAACCATGAGGTTACAGGTTCGATCCCTGGCCTTGCTCAGTGGGTTAAGGATCCAGAGTTGCCGTGAGCTGTGGTGTAGGTCACAGACGCAGCTTGGATCCCGAGTTGCTGTGGCTCTGGCGTAGGCCGGTGGCTACAGCTCCAATTCGACCCCTAGCCTGGGAACTTCCATATGCCGTGGAAGTGGCCCAAGAAATGACAAAAAGACAAAATAAATAAATAAATAAATAAAAATAAAAATATTTCCTTAAATAACAAAAATAATTTTTATTCGTGTTTTTTTAAATGAAGCTAGTCAGTTTATCAGAGATTATTTAGATGCCTAAAATGTCTACCCTAAGTCAGATAGAATCTCTCTGTTATAATTGCCTATAATCAGTACTTTTAAAAATAGGGATTTATGACTAGTATCCATGAGGATGCGGGTTCAATCCCTGGCCTTGCTCAGTGGATTGGGGATCCAGTGTTGCCATGAACTGTGGTGTAGGTCTCAGACTCGGCTCAGATCCTGTCTTGCTGTGGCTGTGGTATAGGCTGGCAGCTATAGCTCTGATTCGATCTCTAGCCTGTGAACCTCCATATGCCACGGGTGCAGCCTTAAAAAGCAAAAACAAAACAAAACAGAAAAAGAATAAAGAAAGAAATAGGGATTAATTCGTTTTTCTTATATTGTAAAAATCCCATTGTGGTGCAGCAGAAACAAATCCAACTAGTCTCCGTGAGGATGTGGGTTCAAGCACTGACCCCCTTCAGTGAGCTGGAGGTCCAGCATTGCCATGAGCTGTGTGTAGGTTGCAGACGCAGCATGGATCCCCCGTTGCTGTGGATGGGCTGTGGTGTAGGCTGGCAACTGTAGCTCAGATTGTACCCCAAGCCTGGGAACTTCCATATGCTGTGGGTGTGGCCTTAAAAAGAAAAAAAAAATCTTGCGGTATTCTGAAAAGCTGATATAAGTCAGAAATTAAATCATTCAAAACATATTCAAAAAGTTCACTCTTTTAGGAGAATCTTAAGTTGTTTTACTAAATGTTTTTTAGTTCAACTTTCTGTGAAATATGTTGTCTTTGTATTAATATTCAGTCTTCTTCGCATAAGCCATATTGGTATTTTTGCAGCTTTAAAAATCAAAGTCTATGAAAAATAGTCTAGCATAGATTCTTAATAAAGGGATTTGTGAATCCCCCCCAAAAGTTTTGGACATATATTTGCATGTGTGTATACCCATTCTTTAATGATTTAGAGTATGTGCCATTTTCATCAGTGACTCCCCGAAAGTAATGCCTAGATGACCAGAAAAAGTAAAACTTTTTTCTATAATTTGTTATTATTAGGGCTCTGAGGTGGCCCCCCATTCTTCTAAAATGCTAGTTTGGTTTTATATCTAGAATGTAGATTCTGTGAGATCTGGGACTTCATCTGATTGTTTATGCCTATATCCCAGCACCTACAGGAATACCTGGCACATGATGAGACCTCAATAAATACTAGTTAAATAAGAAGTATTCCTATTTCTTTCTTTCTAGTAGTTTGCTAAGGCTATCCTTAAGTAATAATTTTTTTAAAATTTTAAGAGTTCTTCCCTTAAAGGAGACTTAACATTTTTTTAATTTTTATTTACTTACTTATTTTGGGCCGCACCCGTGGCATATGGAGGTTCCCAGACCAGGGGTCGAATTGGAGCTGTAGCTGCTGGTCTACACCACAGGCACAGCAACATCAGATCCAAGCCTCATCTGCGACCTACACCACAGCTCACGGCAACGCTGGATCCTTAACCCACTGAACAAGGCCAGGAATCAAACCCTCAACCTCCTGGTTCCTAGTTGGATTTTTTTCCAATGCGCCACGATGGGAACTCCTTAAAATGCTTTTGAATTAGTATACCGCTAATGAAGTATTATAAGTGATGATTTTCCAAGGATAAAGGGGGAACTTGAATTTGCACAACTCCTACTTGTGTCAAGCCATATCTGTATCTAAATGTTAGTCATAAGTAATCTTCTCAACACCCTTCTCTTACAGAGAAGACTAAGAATTGTTGACATGAAATAGCTGCCCAGGTTGTAAAGCTAAATCGAGTAGCCAGAATTTGAATGATCCTCAAAATTACCCCATTACACCTTTGTATGTGGCTAAGTTATATAGAATTACATAGTTGTCTGTACCACACCTTTGTCTACCATGACAGAAAAATCATTTCCCCTTCTTTTGTGAATCTCATGTTTTAATAGTCTTAAGATACTGTTTTTGATGAGGAATATTTTATATAAAGTTGTTGAGACTAAGCAGTCCAGTCCATGTCCTATTATTTTTTTTTATTTATCCAAATTCAAAAACTTTTTAATTTGGGATTTTGCTAAGAAAAGACACGACAAAAGTCCCAAAGAATCTCCCTATCCTTTTTTCATGTTATTTAGTTTCATATCCAATCTCCATTTTTATTTTATTTGAAATAGATTATATTTCTATATCGCAATTTTAGAACTTTGTGAATACCAGTTTTTCAATAAATTATTTCTTGTTTACTTTTTCATTTGTCAAAACATTTTTATGGAGAAGACCTACCTCACTGTTTGAAAATGCACTAACTTTGGTCATTATTTTTTAAGGTGTCATTTGACCATACCGTTTCTCGTTAGCTGTTATGATCTTGACCATTTAAATGACTCTTTAGGGGAGTTCCTGTTGTGGCTCAGTGGTTAACGAACCTGACTAGTATCCATGAGGATGTGGGTTCGATCCCTGGCTCTGCTCAGTGGGTTAAGGATCCAGCATTGCTGTGAGCTGTGGTGTAGGTTGCAGACGAGGCTTGGATCCCACTCTGCTCAGTGGGTTAAGGATCCAGCATTGCTGTGAGCTGTGGTATAGGTTGCAGACAAGGCTTGGATCCCACTCTGCTCAGTGGGTTAAGGATCCAGCATTGCTGTGAGCTGTGGTATAGGTTGCAGACGAGGCTTGGATCCCACATTGCTGTGTGTGTATCCCACATGGCTGTGGTGTAGGCCAGTAGCTGCAGTGCCGATCAGACCCCTAGTCCGGGAACTTCCATATGCTGCAGGTGCAGCCCTAAAAAGCCAAAAAAAAAAAAAAAAAAAAGACTCCTTAATTCTTTTCAAATTGATGAAATTTTACACAAATCCTTGCAAGATAGCACATTTATTAGGTTCTTTATTAGTCATTGTTATTTGTATCTTATGAAGTCATATGTCATATTTGAGAATCTTCTAAGAATTATTTTTACCTGACAAGCAGGACAAAAGAAACACAGTAAATATTTATACTAGCATTCTTTTGCTGTTTCTTCACTGTCTTAGCTAATCATTTGAAGAATTTCACTTAGGGCAACTGAGTCTTTAAAATATTGCTGCAAATAATATTAGCTAGTTAAACTTTATTTTTATTTATTTTTTATTTTACTTTATATATATATATATATATGTATTTTTTTTTTTTTTTTTTTTTTTTAGGGCCCACACCCACAGCATATGGAGGTTCCCAGGCTAGGGGTCAAATTGGAGCTGTAGCTGTTGGACTATACCACAGCCACAACAATGCCAGATCCCCACATTTGAGCCACATGTTCAACCAATACCACAGCTCACAGCAACACCAGATCCTTAATCCACTGAGCAAGGCCAGGGATTGAACCCACAACCTCATGCTTTCTAGTCAGATTTGTTTCCACTGTGCCACAACAGGAACTAAATTTTATTTTTTAAATGTGCTTAGGGTTTTTTTCCCCTTTGCTGTCTGCTTGATTTAGCTATATTCCTATGTCTTATTTGGTATAAGGCAGTGTTCTTATATTAGGAAATTTGATTCTCAAACTGCATTAGTCTAGATGACAGTAAAACCTTAAAAATACAATCTTAGGGAAAAGTCCTAAATTCTCTGTAATTGCCTTAAGGTTTCTTTTACAGAATAATTTCAACCATCCCATCTAAAATGATTTTTCCGTATAATTAGTTTAATTTTTCTTTATTAAGGAAACACATTATGGATTTCAGTATAAAAAATTTCTGGTCTAATTCTACAACAATTTTAACCAATATTTATTTAGTAAGTGCCTATTTATAAGAGGTACATAGTATGCAAAATCTGTTATCATAATGTATTCAAAAGAACATTCAGAGGGACATTGATGTTAATTACACCTGAACACAAATCTAAGCTCTGTCACTTAGTAGCATGGTCACCCTGACAAATAAATAAATCTCTCTGAGGCTTAGTTTGCTCACTTACAAAAACTAGAGTTGCAGTACCTATTACACAAGGTACGTGCAAGGATTAAGTGAGATTATGTATCTAAAGTTCTTAGCACAAGCATTAACTTTCTTTCTGTAGGTGGTAGGGAAGATATAGAAAGGAATAGATATTATCTTTATTTCTAAGAGTTTACAGTCTAACTGGAGAGTCTTGTGAACAGTTGCAAGGTGGAATTGCTGTGGTAGATGTGTAAACACGGTGGGGTTTGTGGATGAGTTCCGATAAAGAAGGTGCAGTTAAACAGTAGGTTCCTTTTCTGATATTAACGAAAATTTGTGAGAGTTGTGTAACACTATCTTGAAGAATCAAATGAAATGGCTGGGAAAGAGGTTTCACCTATCCATTGTCTGTCTAGCACAATAGGAAGGTGTATTTTGCTGTAATATAAAATGACTTGTGTGGTCATTACTGGCCTTCATAAATCCATCCTATTTAATTTATTGTTTTGGTTTTAATGTGTTTAAAAAAAAACAAAACACAGCTTCAGAATTCCTGTGTGGCTCAGCGGAAATGAACCCAACTATGATCCATGAGGAAGTGGGTTCAATCCCTCCCTGGCCTCACTGGGTGGGTTAAGGTTCTGGTGTTCCCATGAGCTATGGTGTAGGTCTCAGACAAGGCTCAGATCCCACATTGCTGTGGCTGTGGTCTAGGCAAGCAACTGCAGCTCTGATTTGACCTTAGCCTGGGAACCTCCATATGTCACAGATGCCTCCCAAAAAAGCAATAATAATAATTATAATATTAAAAAACCACTTCTTTATCCCCAACTACCACTACTATAGCAATTCACAGAACCATAGCTGATAACTGTATTAACACATGTGTCGGGTGGAGAAAGAGAGGTGCTTTATCTTTGAACCCACCAAAACTGATTGAAATACATCCAGTTTAACAGCCTTTGATCCAACCTTATCAATAAGTTCAAATAAGTAGAAGTAGACAGTTTATCAGTGGATCTCCACCTTGGCCATATATTAGAATTTCCTGCTGGGCTTTAAAAAAAATCACCACAACCCACGGAATCTAAGTATCAGGGAATGGAATTTCGGCATCTACATAATGTTTAAAAACTCTACATGATGTGAAAGCAGTGTTGAGTTCTCTATGTGTAAGTCACTACCCACTTGAAGCAGGTTTTGTTTCAGTGTCCTAGGTTTTGTTTTTGTTTTTGTTTTAAATAAAAAGGAAGCTCATGGTTTGAAGGTTTTTTATTTGGAGGGTAGAGAGTAGTAGTCTTATGAGCTCTATTAAAAGTTCTTTATGGTATACCATCAAGTAGAAAATTTC
Organism: Sus scrofa; assembly: GCF_054392235.1. Lineage (NCBI taxonomy): Eukaryota > Metazoa > Chordata > Mammalia > Artiodactyla > Suidae > Sus > Sus scrofa. The sequence continues at coordinate 108,435,012 of NC_139385.1, read as the reverse complement.
CTTTTGGAAAACTTGGTTAGCAAGCACTTATCTCATTGTTCTGTCTTATCCTTTCCTGAATAGATTCAAATGAGAAACTTTATTTAGGGAAATACATTTATTTAGTAGAAAGGGAAAGGCAAGAGGGAAAAAAATCAAGTTATTTTGGGGAGTTCCCGTCATGGTGGCGCAGTGGTTAACGAATCCGACTAGGAACCATGGGGTTGCAGGTTCCATCCCTGGCCTCACTCAGTGGGTTGAGGATCCCGGATTGCCATGAGCTGTGGTGTAGGTTGCAGACTCGGCTTGGATCCCGCATTGCTGTGGCTGTGGCGTAGGGCGGCAGCTACAGCTCCAATTAGACCCCTAGCCTGGGAACCTCCATATGCCGCAGGAAGTGGCCCTAGAAAAGGCAAAAAGGCGCAAAAAAAAAAAAAAGAGTTATTTTGACAGTGAATATGCTTGATGTAGAAAATTGGAGAATTTAAGGAAAATAAAGCATCTGAAACTTGACTATCCATTATTATCAGTCTTATATTGCTGAATTTACTTCCCTCCCAGATATTTTACATATAATATTCTAACATGAACAGACACACAGACAGCATAAAACATATGCTGTATGTAGTATCATCTCTTGCTTTTTGCCATAAAGGCATTTAAAAAAAAATTCAAGTGCTTTCATTTTCTAATAAACATTGCCATTTATTATTTGTTTATAGTTGTATTATCTTTGTTGTAGAATTATAGAGTAAGGCTCCAAAGATGGTTAAAGGAGTTTGTGTCACATCAGCTACATCAGTGACCTTTGTGTATTTTATTTTCCCAACATTTTATGATGAAAACTTCCAAACATATTGAAAAATTGAAATGATCATAGTGAGCACATGTATACCTTTTACTTAGGTTCAGTAGTTTTTAATGTTTTACCAATTTTTGCTTTATCTCTTTTTATATCTGTGTGTATACATGACTTTTTTTTTTACTGGACCTTTGACAGCGAATTGCAGATAAAATATTTTACCTCTAAATATTTTGGCATGCAGCTCTTAAGAACGATGACATTTTTCTAACCATAATAGTATTATTATACTTAAGAAAATTGGTAATAAATTTAATATTATCTATAATCAAGTCCAAATTTTCCCAGTTGTCCTTCGAAGGACTGTTATAACTGTTGTTTTTTTAAGAAGCCATAGTCTAGTCCAGTTTTTAACCAATCAGACGTCCTAAACAAGTCTCCAACTAAGCCCCCCATTTTTTTTCCCCCTTGACACTAAATATGAAGAGTCTGAGCCAGCTTTCCATAGGCTCCCACATTCTGGATCATATTTTTGGTTTTTTGTGTCCTTTCGCAAGATTCTCTCTTCCCTGTTTTCATGTAAATTGGGAATGAGCTTTATTAGGCTTATATCAAACATTTTTGGTGAGAACACAGGATAGAGTTTTGCACTTCCTTAACACATCATGAAAGTCAGGAGGCATATAATGTAAGGTTGACTTGCTTTTAGTCTCTAGTGTGTCAGTATGATCAGCCTGGAAATTAGAGTTTGTTCTGTTAGCAAAATTAAGTAGCTGCTATTGCAGAAACCTGTAGGTTTTACAAAATTCAGTAAAATATAAAAGAGTTGAGCAGTTTACTACTCACAAATCTTACTATAATGTTTAAGATAATTTGTTTTTATCTAGAGATGTTTATATTAAAATATTTAAAGATAAAAAGTAAATAAAGTTTTTATCCACAGAAGCTTTATAAATGCCCCCAAATCTAGTTTAAGTTTATATAATTTTACATACATATCTCCTCTCCTTCCTGTCATTTAGTGGAAATGAAGAAGAAACTAATGTTCTAATGGCCTGCTTTTCTGTCCTTTCCTATTGCTTTAAATACTAATTTCCTTTTATACTAAAAAACTATAGCCAATTATTGTGGGGTTTTTTTTGTTTTTTTTTTTTTTTTCTTTTCAGTAAGTCAGTTTTAGGAGATGCTTGTGTTGCTGTCGAATTTTAATAGCTGAGTTAATTTCAGATTAAACTTCCTATATCAATGTGAAACAAGACATAAGCTAGCTCGTGATAATTTGCTAAAAATAACTTGGAATAATTCAATTGGAATTTTTTTATTAATTGACACAAATAAGACTTTAATGAAATGTTCTCGTGCTTAGACTATATTACCTAACGGTAGAGAAATGAGTGTTTTGTTGTGATATGTTATGAAATACATGTGATATCCTAGTTTGTCTACTGACACTGGGGTCTTGAATCTTAAAAAAAGGCCTCCGATGAAGCAGAGGAAGGTGGATCACAGGGAAAATTGGTGGAAGCTCTCAGGCAAATGAGAATTAATCATAGGGGAAACTACCGACAACTTCTGGAGGAGATGCTGACTAGTTACAGGCTAGCTAAAGTAGAGGGAGAAGAAAGCCCTGCTGACCCAGCTGCTACAGCTACTTCTTCGAACAGTGATGCTGGAAACCCAGTGACAATGCAGGAAAGCCATACTGAATCAAAAAATGATCTTGCTGAATTAGACAGCTGTACTGAAGATGCAGGGACAAAGATGGGTGGTGGAAAAATATGACTTGACTTTGTGGTAATATTTTTGTGATCTTTGATTTGATGGTTTTTACTTAGGAAGTATAATGTATGCATTTATATAACCATTTTGTTATTTGAATCTCGGTAAACTAGTTTTATTATCTTCATATAGCCTTGTTTTTTAAGAAGGCCTTTGCATACATCTTTATCACATAGTTTGAAATTGGCTATTTATAGTACTTTGAATTTGATAAAATTATATCTCACTTCATATTGTATGCCAGAAATGAGGCTACCGGTTATTAAAGTGAGTAGTTAAATTCATCCTAGATAGTAGGATTAGAGATTGCCAATTAGCAAGATGACCTTATATTGTGGAAAAGACTTGTTAATGTAGAATTATGCTGCTTTATATTACATTTTAGTACACTCATAGTTAGCTTTGTAATAAATTTGTGTTTTCTTTAGTAATTTTAGTTCTTCAAAGAATGGCAGATGCTGGGCTGTAATTTCTTTTTTCAAGGATGATAATTTGTGTGTTCTTTGACTTGTTTATATTTTACATCTGTAGTTTTATTTTTAGCAGATCTGAGATACTGGATGTGTGGTTATTTTTCCTTTCTCTGTATTCTTTATGAAACATAACCTTTGAAAAATTTATGTATTATTCATACAGCTTTGGTGTGTATATTCTGTATAGCCTAACTACATACATCAAAATGTATGTCAACCAAGTGTTTAGAATGAAATTATAAGTGTTGAAGTCCAAATAAAGCATGTGATGTGGAATAACCTATGCATGTTGTACTTATTTTTAAATTCATTTTTTAAAAACAACCAAGTTTGGTATATTGGAAAAAAATACTCATTAGAATTTTGTTGCATTTATATAAAATTTAGAAACCTTTTGGCTTTTGGTGCGTTTTTTATTAACCAAAAGGAAAAAAATGTGAGAAGTCTTCCTTACTCAAATGTATTCAGTTTCTCATCCCCTTTTTGTGCTGCAAGATGTTAGTCTTTGGACAGTATAGACACACAAAGGCACGTCAGAAGATTGTCATGATGAGCTTTTGATATTGCAAGACTGTCAGCTTTGCTATAAGTATTCATCAGATATTGACAAATGCAAAAATTGGGAGATTTCACATAGTCGCAGATAAGAGTTGAGTTTTTGTTAAAATGATTTTTTTCTTAATACAAATGACACTTAGTCGCATGGGAAAGTCCTTCTTAAAGCGATTATTTTGTGAATGTAGAACATTAACTTTTCTTTGTCCTGTTTTATATTTACCGTGTATCTAAAGTTGCTTAAGATACCATAAGTTGAAACTTTGGAATCTTCTCCTGTAGCTGATGTTTTGATCTGTCTTTCCAATGCCAGCGTATTTTTAAGTGGTTTGAGAAAGAGGAAGGCTATTTGGTGGAAAGGGGAGAAAAAGCCCAACCAGTTGTCTATCTATATTAGATAGATCCATGTGTGTATACACACAATATGCCATACCCACACCTCTCTGTAAAAGTACCTTTTCAAACAAAGAAAGGAAGGTAATTTGTTCATCTAATTTTGTTTTCTCTTGAAATTCAGTCCAACCTGGAAGTGGTGTAGGTAAATAATAATAACATTCTTCCTTTTCTCTTCCTGTAGGGTGCTGGAGATCTAGAAGACCCATGGTAGCCTTATAAACCTTCTAAATGCTTTTGATTCTGAAAATTGGGGGAAAAAAAACTTTTAATCACAATTTTCTTCAATACATGGGGAAAAATATTCTTGTGGATTCCCAACGTTTTGTGATATGAGCAGAAAATCATTAGCATTTCCCATCATTTGTTCATATTTGTGTTTTCTGGTAATTGCCACTTGTAGCATTGCCTGTACTACAGTATTTTTTGCCAACCTCAGGCATACTGGTTACATCTGTATTGAACTTTTGGCCCTAAAAACCAATGGAGTTATTTCACCACAAATAACGAACGAATATGCCTGGGGTGCATGGGAATATAGTTAGCTGTACTCTGAAGATACATTATGTTTTTGTTTTTGTTTTTTTTTTTAAACAAGACACACAACATATAAGCATGTAAGAGTTAAGAATTGTATGAGATGTTCCTTTTTTCAGTTCACCAAGTTGGAAGCCTTTTGCAGCTCTGTGGCTTAAAATTTCACTTGAGCAATTTACTATAAGATTTATATTTATTATTAATTGTTATTTAATTTTTTTTCCAATTTTACCTGTATTACCAAACTGGGTTCTCCAATAATGTCCAAATTGTTAATGTTGCCTGCTTCAAGATAAAGTGTATTTGGCAATAATATTATAAACCCTTACAAATTTTATGCATGTACCTACTACATCCTTCAACACTCACTAGAAAATCTCTTGAAACCAAATGGATTAATTTATGGCTATTTATGATTTGCTTTGACATCTCACTGCTGCAAATTTTTTTAAATGATGAGATTTGCCTTTATAATGTAAATTGTGATTTTTGTTTTACACATATGGGTTTCTATAGTTTTAATTTTTCAGCTTTTAAGATACAACAAGTTTTGTGTAATTTGGTATAATTTTTAATTGTTACGTTATTTTAAAAGCTCAGAATATCACATTGAAATGACTATAAGTACATTTAAAATTATCTATTTTAGATCTAAGGAAATATTACAGAGATATTTTCATGGGTTCAGTAACCTTTCATTTTATAACATTGGGCACGGTACGGAGTGGCTGTCACATAAGGTACTTGAAGATTATTAGTTTAATTCTATTTTTACAATAACCTTGAATCCTTGAATTCTTTTGAGTTTTGCATGTATCCAATTAATGCTGAACATGGAGAGTGAAATATTTATCTAAAAGAAGCTATTGGGGTAGGAGAAGCAATGAATGTATCCATTTGTACATGGTTTACATGTTGTGGATGCTTTGTAAACATTTTCCTATCTGTTTAAATTGTGTTTCAGCAGGATGTAATTGCCCTTGTGTGTAGTTAAAATGAGTCATCATCTGGTCCTGTGTGAAATGGAATTCATGGTATTTTCTGTAACATTTTCCTGAAGCTGTTTCTGGAGAGCCACACATTCGAATACAGCTTTCTTGATCATTTGATTTACTGTGCACCTGATTTTTGGTCTAAAAGAAATTATTGCCACAACATATTTTATTTATTCTTTAGATTTTAGCCTCGTAAGTTAAAAGTGCTTTACATGATGATGTTAAAAGCTATTTGTCCCTTGACTGGGTTTGGGGGGTTGTTAAAAGATAGGGAATGAAGAATGCAAAATGGTTTATTGTTCAAACTGTCCACTCTGATCCAACCCTGTACTGATAGTAGTACCTTTCCAGTATGATATTGTGATGTTTCATACAATGCAGTGAACATAACCAACTTGTTACCTAAATAAAGAATTGATAAAAACAGTGTGACATATTACTATTTCGTATGATATTTATAAAATCCAGTGTTGAATGTTATTTTGAACATTTTATACAGTTAAAATAATTATTAGGAAAAATGTCATACAAAACCATGTAGGTGAATTACAATTCCAAAGTGGAATTAACCAAACTCTATTGGACAATTCTAATAACCCCTTACCCACGCCCAAAACATTTTTTATACCACTTAAAAATTTTTTTTCGGGGGGTTTGCTGGCTCTGGAAAATACAAATAGTGTGTGAGTTAGCAAAAGAAAAATCCATATTCAATATTTAGTAATCCAGATTCCATAGTCCAGCTGTTTTCAAAAACTCTTTAGGTCTCGGGACCCATTTTTTCCTAAAAATTCCAGATCCCAAAGAACTTTTGCTGTTTAATGTATTAGAAGTTAAAACCAAGAAATTAAAAAAAGAAAACCATTGGTGTTCCCGTCGTGGCGCAGTGGAAATGAATCCATTTAGTATGCATGAGGATGCGGTTCAATCCCTGGCCTCGCTCAGCAGGTCAGGGATCCCGTGTTGCTGTGAGCTGTGGTGTAGGCCAAAGCTGTAGCTCCGATTTGACCCTTAGCCTGGGAACTTCCAGGTCCAGCCCTAAAAAGCAAAAAGAAAACCATTACCTGTTAACATAAATAACATTGTTTTATGAAAATAATTACTCGCCAAGCCTAAATAATTTTGAAACGTAGCACTGGTGTTTTCATTATTGTAAATCCTTTAATGTTGGGCTGGATCTCCTGTCTGTTTCTGCATTCAGTCTATTACAGTGTGGCTCTGTGTTCAAAGTATACGAAGAAATCTGGCCTTACACAAATATGTATTCGGAAAAGACTATTTAATAGCTTCAGATAATTGTGGATATTCCTGTTCGATACATTATCAAAACTTCAGAACTGGTAGTTTCTTGAATGATCGTTGCAATGTGAAATCTGAAATTTTTTGTTACATTAAAATCTGTTTGCTCTGTCCTGCAGTTTGAACAGTAGATCTTCTACTTTTGCATGATTTTATGCCGTCATGCTTTGGTCATTTGGAAAATACTGGTTCATTGAATTATGCATTTCTTTGGAATATTGGCATTTTTATTATGTTGTGTTTAATTTTTTATTAATATAACTGATGTCATCAGAAAAATCTTTTAAGTTTCAGGAAGCTGTCAAGCTCACAGTGATGGATACAGATTTTTTCAAAATCCTGATTTTCATTTGAAAGGTGAAATTTTATCATTGGCAACAAATATCAGTTGTTTCCTTAAGTGACAAGCTTACTTCATCTCAGATAAAATGTCTGCTGAATAACTATAGTCTGCCGGTCATTCTTTCAAGTAAAAATGGTGTTCAATCATAGCCTAAGAAGCAGCTATCGCCCTGCAGCATCCTGTAAGAGCCCGTACTTCTCATTTCTTCATGTAGGATATTAAAAAGATGTGTACTCAAGAGTGGAGGCGTAATGAAATTTCTACTGCTTAATGCTTAAGGACTTTGTTAACTGAAATTGGGGCTCCCCCGCCCCCGCCTTTTTGCTCTGTGAGTACAGCAAAGATACAGCAGTGACTAGTTTGGTGCTACTGTTTGATTCATGCTAAGGTGCCTGTGGTTCTGCCCACCATTTCCATTGCACAGTCAGTGCAAATATCAGTACTTTGAAAAAGAAGACGTGTCAGTGTTAATAAGAATATAGTTTTGATTTCATGGACTTTCTTGAAAGGTTCTCTGGGACCCCCAGACTCTCAGAGTTGCTGCCCTCATCCTTTTGGTCAGCTTCACAGTGTGTTCATTTATTCCGAATACTATAGTGTAAATTGTAAATGAATCTTGAGACGTACAGATTTGACATAAAATTTACTTGGGAGGGAAGTGGTTACCATTACACTGATACTTAGCAAGATAAACAAGGTGGGATCTAATATTGTGCTTTTTTTTTCCTCCCACAAAATTCCTATGATGGGTTTCAACTTGGAAAACTCATGATTCAAGGTTTAACAGAGTTTGATTTTTGTATGGCACCTATTTGGATCATTTTAATCTTAAGTTTTCAATTATTGTAGATTTATGTTATTTCTTTGAGAAGTTCTCACTTCTATAGTGAATTTTAAATTATGTTTTAAATAAAATCATTTTACCATGACTGAGATGTCACTTAAGGATGGCCAGAAAAAAATCGGGCTTCTTTGTTTTAATTATGATTAAATGGATTCATGCTTTATGATTGTTTCTTAGATTTTTCAGTTTTCTAAAACATTCGAAAAGGTTGGGAAAAGTTACAACCATCCAAGTGGGTTTTTTATTATTATTTTTATTTTTTTGTCTTTTTGCCATTTCTTGGTCCACTCCCTCGGCATATGGAGGTTCCCAGGCTAGGGGTCCAATCAGAGCTGTAGCCGCTGGCCTACGCCAGAGCCACAGCAACGTGGAATCCGAGCCTCGTCTGTGACCTACACCACAGCTCACCACAACACCAGATCCTTAACCTACTGAGCAAGGGCAGGGATCGAACCCACAACCTCATGGTTCCTAGTCAGATTCGTTAACCACTGAGCCACAACGGAAACTCCCAAGTGTTTTTTTTAAAAAGCACTCAATTTCTGTTTCTCAACCCAGTTATGAGGCTTGATAACTAATGATATTTACTTAAAAATGCTTCACTTATTCCTTGAGTTTGTGGGTTTAAATGTGTTTGGATAGCCAAAAAATGACTGCATCTCTCATTTTTCAGGTCGAGGTTATTTCAGATGGTGAGATTCAGTCGGGTCTTGTCTTTTCATGGTGCTGTCAGGTGCTTTACCTTGCTTGAGTTAAACTGAGTTTTTATTCCGCTTCAGTCATTGAAATTAAAGATGGCCATTAAATTCCTTTGCTGGCCTAACCTTGCTTGTCTTAAATTTAGGTTGCATTTTCAAATGACATCTCAAACTCAAACTCAAACTCAAATGTCCTCTTCCAATTTGCCTTTATTTGTATTTTGAGATTAATCTGGTTTGATAAGAGTAAGAAAGCGTTTGATAAAGATTTTAGAACACATTCTGTTTGGGGTAGCTAAAGAGTATTATTAGAAAATAGCATATTGTGGTTTTTCACATTAAAACTGCACAATGTGCAGAAAAGCTGGAAGATAATCAAATGCTAATGTAATCGTTAAGACTAGAATTTAAGTTATTTCAAAACAATTCTGGGGTTACTTGCTTTTGAAAATAAATTCTTAAGTGCACATTATAATGATTTGCATTGTCATCTTTTATGCTTAATTGCTGTAAGATTTATTTCTGTTCAACTTTTAGGGATTCTTTTGTAAGCTTCAATGAAGATGCTAAGCAAAAGTGTTTATTTTTGCCTATTGTTCTGGTGACTTATATATATTACATTGTGACGCAGAAGTAAGATAATGCAGCTCCTGGTACCAAATAAGTTGCTTTTCATGCAGCATCACCCCTGAGTCTCACTCATTACTGAGTTTTCCTGGCTATGGGACCGTCTCCCCCTTATTTTCTGTTTTCAGTTTTATTCTACCTGGCAAACATTTCTATGAACCACGTCCATCATTTCCCCCTCAGACATCGTTGGTAGCTATGCTCTTCTAATTCCAGAGTGAGGGGTGCATGATCTTGGTGTTGAGATTAGTTATTGCTTCTTCTGTCTCAGTGTCTGAAACTTTAGTGGGCACAAAAGAGCCATGATTTTTATATATTGATAGAATATATAGAGATTTGTGGGGTTTTTTTCTTGCCCTTGACTAAAAACCCTACTGTATAGTATTGGCAGTATTAATATTTTTAGTGATTCAATATTCATCCTTATTCTTCCCATATTATATGCACCTGGCATGTATTTGAGGTGAAGAGCACCAGCACAATCCAATAATTAATACATGGGTCTGACAGCTCCTTTCCCATTCATGGGTCCTTCATGCTTATTTTCCCTTGTGTACTCACTATGAAGTAGTTTTATTTTTTGGCCTCCCTGCAGCATATAGAGGTCCTGGGCCAGGGATGTAGTCTGAGCTACAGTTGGGACCTCCACCACAGTTGGGACCTTTGCGGCAGCTATGGCAATGCCAGATCCTTTAACCCACTATGCCAACCTGGTCTGGAACCTGTGTCCTGGCACAGCAGAGACACCACCAATCCTGTTGTGCCACAGCAGGAACTCCTGAAGGAGGCAATTTTGCTTCATTTCTAAGTCTTAAAGACATGAAGTACACTTTCTTTTGACAAAATTCCACAGTAACATGGTTTAAACAACCGTGTTTATTTTCATTAGGTTTTGCCTTTGAATAAGCTTCTGACAAGAAAATTGATATAAGGCTTATTTTTATTATTGATATTTAATGTTTCCTCTTATAATTATTATAGCACTTTGATGCTGTAGAAGTAGGCTCCTGAACTGAAAGTGGCTTTAGTTGTTAGGAACTTAGAAGGCTTTTCAAGGAGAGTTCATCTTTTTAAATTACATATAGTCAAAAAATAAATTAACAGTCTTAAGGATTTTCATGTAGTTTAAACCCTCGCTAAGATGTTATAATTACCAGAGAAAGTTCTAGGGTACCAGTTCTAAACCTCCACAGGGGTTCTGCTTTTTTTCTCTTATTTGTTGGCCTTCCATCTTAGATTTCAATTGGATAAAGATTCCTTGACTTTGAAAAGTTTGAAAATCATAAAGTCTCAGTATGTATGTGACTAGACAAATGAAACAAGACATTACTCTTTTTGTTTGTTCATTTGTCTTTTGTCTCTTTAGGGCCACACCTGCTGCATTTGGAGGTTCCCAGGCTAGGGATCTAATCTGAGCTGTTGCTGCCGGCCTACACCAGAGCCACAGCAACACCAGATCCGAGCCATGTCTGCGACCTACACCACAGCTCATGGCAACACCGGATCCTTAACCCACTGAGTGAGGCCAGGGATGCAACCCACAACCTCATGGTTCCTAGTAGAATTCGTTTCTGCTGCACCAAGACAGGAACTCCAAACATTACTCTTTTACAAGAAAGGAAACTCAATAAGAACTGTTGGGCTGAGCTGTGAACAATGTTTACAGGTTTTGATTTGGTGATCTACCCAAGTATTGTGATTTAGTAGTATTTGGGAGGTTGGGAAGGGGACATTGGGTTGGAACAAGAATCAGATATCACCTACCCTACGAGGTGAGTCACCTCATGAACTCTTAACCCACACATCCACCCACCATGTTTGTTTAGTTTTGATTTTGCAGAGGGGTATTATGGGGGGGGTTATTCCCAACCTCAGGTTTGAATTTATCTGCTCAAATTATTAACCTCCACACCCCCCCCATCCATAAAACAAGCTAATGGTTAAATAAACTCATGTGATATTCCTTTGTGCAATTATGCCACCTTGTATTTATCCATTTTCCCACTGAGAGAGATTGATTGTTTTACTTTTTACTATTTAACTTTTTACTGTTTTAACTTTTTATTATTATAAAAAACTAAACTAATACAGTGGACATCCTGGCATGTGTCCCTTGAGCATGTGTCCTGATGTTTCTCTAGTATTCACCTAGAAATAAAATTATCGGGTTATAGGATATGCATGTCTTCAAGTTAATATTGCAAGTGCGTTACACTCAGGGAGTACTGATTTATGCTTCCGGTAGAAATACAGGAAAGTTCTGTTCCTCTGTCCCTCCTCATCCTTTGTAACACTTCTAAATAATGTCAGACTTTAAATTTGCTAGTCAGGTAAATGTGAAATAGTGTCAAATTTTCATTTCTAATTGCCTGCGAGGAAAACATCTTTTCCTGTATGTGCTGGCCATTTGAGTTTTCTCTGAATTGAATGCACATGCCCTTTACCCATTTTTGTTTTGGGTTGTCTTTTTCTCATTTATTCATAGTCATTTTTGTTGTTTTTGTTTTTTTTTTTTAATGTAGTGTGGATACTAATCCTCTGTAACATGTTTTTCAAAACCCAGTCTTCATTCTTCTACCTTGTGTATGGAGTCTTTCGTTATTTATCCATCTTTTTCTTTTTAATTTGTGTAACTGACTTATTTAAGAAGTCATTGCCATCTCAAGTTCTATATTGTTTTCCTTCAGGAGTTTTAAATCTTTCCACCTCTTCTGCACATGTATTTAGGTTTTTAATTCATTCTGAATTTATTGCTGTATATAGCATGAAACAAAGAAACCATCTTTTTTTTTTTTGGCAGACAGCTAGGTTAATTGTGCCAGCACCGTGCCAGCCCTATTACCAATTTATCATATGTATATGATCCATTTCTATTTTCTAAGTTCAATTATCTTTTTGTCTAGCCCTATGCAAATATGACACTTTTAATTACTGTAGCCTCATAAATGCTGTTAGCTAGCAGGCATACATTGTCTTCATCTTGTATAAGTCTAGTTCCTTCTAATAAAATTACAATTGAATAATTACGTTCTTTAGTTCTTAATAGCCTGCACTATTTGGGGATCTAATATTGAAAATTGTTCACCCAGCTTATGAAAATTAACTTTGTGTGTTCCTATTGCACATTTACATTTTTTTTATTTTTTATTTTTTGTCTTTTTGCCATTTCTTGGGCTGCTCCTGTGGCATACAGAGGTTCCCAGGCTAGGGGTCCAAATGGAGCTGCAGCTGCCGGCCTACACCAGAGCCACAGCAGCATGGGATCCGAGCCGCGTCTGCAAACTGCACCACAGCTCAGGGCAACACCAGATCCTTAACCCACTGAGCAAGGCCAGGGATCGAATCCACAACCTCTTGGTTCCTAGTCGGATTCGTTAACCACTGAGTCACGACAAGAACTCCTGCACATTTACATTTTAAACTGTAATATGGTATTACAGCCATCAGTCTGACCCCCTTCCTGTTTCCCCTATAAGGCTAGACCAGTAAGAGTGCCCTGCCATGCTATGTTGGAGCTTAAGGCAAGAGGAAAATTAAGTAATAATTGTATTTTTTAATTTTTTGATATTTTGTGCAACATTCATTTTGCTCTTCATTTTGATTCTTCTAAATGTTGCATTAGGTGTTCCCGTCATGGCTCAGCAGTTAATGAACCCTACTAGCATCCATGAGGACACGGGTCTGATCCCTGGCCTCGCTCACTGGGTTAAGGATCCATTGTTGCCATGAGCTGTGGTGTAGGTCGCAGATGCGGCCCAGATCCTGCATTGCTATGGCTGTGGCAAAGGCCAGTGGCTGTAGCTCCAATTTGACCCCTAGCCTGGAAACCTCCATATGCCATGGGTGTGGTCCTAAAAAGACCCCCCCCCCAAAAAAAAAAGTTGCATTAAAGTATTTAATTTACTGAATTTTTTGGCACCTCTTATATTCATTGTGTCTCCAAGGCAAGTACCTCACTTGCATCGCCTTAGTCCCAGTCGATAAATACGTTAATTCCTGGGCCTTTGAAGTTTCTTCTCTAGACTTTTCCTGATTTAAGGCAGACATTACCATGGAGGAATAACTCTACACACTAATTCCCTTTAGCATAAATCAGCTTTCTTCTGGGGACACTTAGAGAAGTGGAGGAAAGGCTGGGCTAGGAAGAGAAGCCTGTAACCCTAGCAGCAGCTAGTTGCTACTGGCTTTGCTTCCTTAAGCAGTGAGCCATCTTTTAATACTTTGAAAACATCATGGTAAGGAAAACAGTAACTTCCAAAAGGATGTTACTTATGTAAAAGTGTGAATCTCCAAAATGTATTTCAAGGTGAAATTTTTTTTCATATTTTAATATCTTTGAATATTAAAGTTGCCATTAGCTAGGCAGCTTCCATGGCATAGTTGCATCAACTTGGTCTTAGCTATTCATATTTTAATTCCATAATTGGGTTTTATTAAAGTCATAATCTTAAAAAGTTGTATTACAATAATAAAATAATCTTGTTATTAAGGCATTATTTCATTGTTTAATTGACAGCATTATTTCTTAATTATATATAAAGGAATGATACATAAAATATGAAATCTTAAAGTTGATGGCGTGTGATACATAATTTATAGGCACATAATATGACTAAAACTGACCTGGGAAAAATAGACTTTAGGACACTAGTTACTTCAGAAGCTTTGGGAAGTGTGAGATTTTTATTTTCCCCTCCCTCAAAAATAAAGTTATAAAAATATTAACGTCTGTTAAATATGAGTAGTAGGTAAGTCTGTCTTATATTCTCTTCTGTAGTTTTCTATATATTTGAATGTTTAATAACATTTTGAATTAAAAAATAAAATGCAGAAACAATGAATTCAGTAGTCCTGGATTGCCTTCTAGGAAGTGGGCACCAATTTATAATCCCAACAGTATACAACAGTGCTCATGTTTTCTGCTTTCTTGTCAGTATTGCGCATTGCCAATCTGGTGGATAAAATATTGTAATTTGTGATTTTTTAAAATTTAATTCTCGGTTATTTGATTACTAGTGAGCTTGAATGTTTTTCTCATTTTTTTGCTAATTGTCTTTTATTAAAACCTGTTCACATGTTGTTTATTTTCTGTTAACACAGTGACCATTTTTTGTATTGATTTGTGATAGCTCTTTATGTATTTAGGAAATTAGCCAATATTTTGTTACCCTATCACAAGTTATTTTCCTGAGTTCACCAGTTGCCTTTCAATACTGATTGTTTATTTTTTTCTTTTTTTTTGGCCACCCTGTGGCTTATGGAGTTCCCTGGCCAGGAATCAGATCCGAGCTGTAGTTGTAACCCTGTGCCACAGCTGTGCCAGGGATGGAACCTGTGTCCTGGCACACAGAGACACTGCTGATCCCGTTGTGTCACAGCAGGAACTCCCTGCTTGTTTGTTTATATGTGGATGTCAAGGAATGGATGGGACTGAAAAAACACATCTGATACTAGTATGTCCTAATTCTTGAGAGGCTGCAAGCTCAATAACATAGAATTCCACCACCCACCCCCGTCTTATATCATGCTACTCTTTTTCTGTGCTTTTTGTTTCTATGCCAGTTTTTCCTATAGGCAGAATAAAGGCTTTCTAATCACTGTAATTGGAGTGGTACTACAGAGAGCTAAGATGCTCTGATCGGAAGAGTATTGGATAAATTTCCTTGGTCAAAAAAATATTCTCATTCTCCATATATTTTTTTAAGTCAAATATAATGGGGGCTTGTTTTTGTTTTTTAATGGCAGTAACATTTACATGACGTAAACTGTAAAGGTCTTTGGTGTTCAATTTGATGAGTTTTGAGAAGTATCTTGGTTATTTTTTACATTCAGGGTTTTAGAATTTTATCATTTTCTTTAACAGTTTGCACCTTCAGTTGTATACTTAGACAGTCTTTTCACATTCTGAGTAAGTATATATATTTTCCTTTACAATTTTGGCCTTTTTTATTATAAATATATAATACAAGTGGAACTTATTTGGGGTATAACTACAGGGCAAAAATCTAATGTAATATTTTCTGTTATTCCCTCACAATAGCAAATGAGTAAGCCGGTCTTTTTTAAATTACTTGAAAGTATCCTTTTACTATATATTCTTGTATATGCTTGTATTTTTATGAGCATTCTATTGCATTACTTTATATTTTGTATTATTATCTCTTAATTATCATAGTTTTATTTTACATTTTATTATCTGATAGGGAGAGTGCTCCCTTATTAATCTACCTAAACAAAAATTGAATGTTTATTCTAATAGACAAACTTTTAAATAATTTGATTTTCCTGCCAAAAATTCTGTTAGTTTTGAATTGTTATATGCATAGATTAATTTGGTGGTCATTGATATCTGTAGCAGAGATATGTCCCATTCCGGAAAAATACATCTTTCTATTCATTTTTTTTTAATGCCCCAGTGAAGTTTTATCATTTTCTTCATATATTCTACATGGTTAAGTTAGTTTCTTATTTTATAATTCTTATGGTATTATGAATGAATTCTTTTTCTTCTAATACATTTTTAATTCATACCTTTTAAAGTAGACAACTTAATCATTTACAAAAACCATTTCAATTTCTATCATTTCCACCAGATGGCAGTCTTGGGCACGTCCACTTGTAAACCCGCTGAGAACTCTGGTGACAAGAAAGACAGTGGCTGGCAGACCTTACAAGGCCCTAAAAGTACAAGAACAAAAAGGTTTTTTTGTAAACCTGAAAGAAAAACGAACCCAGCATTATGTAATTATAGTATTTATACTGCTATTAACCTTCAATCTTATAGCCCATTAGTGGAGGCAGAGAAGAACTGTCACGGCACCCTTCAAAAACATATTTTTCTCTGTCCATGTGATAAGCACCTGTGGCTTCTTGGCAGCACTTTTGCTTTTATTCCAGGGACTTTCACGGTTAAAGGAAGGCTTTAATAAATGTCATTATTGTTTCCCTTCTAAAAGCACCATTTCGATCCGGAGTTACTGGATTTCTGGATGTTTGTATAAAAGCATCTTGTGACTGGTTTTATGATACCAGATCTCATCTGAAATATGAGGTACAGTATCTATAGTTCACATAAAGGGAAATGGGTCTGTAAGCGCCTTGTTCTACATGAATACAAATCTTAATAACCCCTTCAGTTGGACACTTTTTAGCTTAATTTTGATGACTTCAAAGACATATATTTAGGAATATAAAATGTTGTGAATCCCTTGTCAGGCAAGGAATCAGCTTAAGTATTTTCTCATAGGTACTTTTTCTGGGGGCCAAAAGGGCATACTTTTGGGCAACAATACATCACCTAGGTAAGCTCCCCTTTTGTACCTTTTATTGCAATCCCATTTGCTAATTTACTTTTATATAATCGGAGTAGTAAGTGACTGTGCCTGTACAGTAACTATGTCCATTCCCTTTCTGAGGGATGTTATTTCTACTCACATTGAAAGGTGTGAAAACGTATGATAACAAAAAGCACATTTGGTCCTTAAGCACAATGTATACCAAGGTTAATTCTTGCTTCACCAAAGAAAATTGATAGAAGTATTCTAGGAGGTAATATAGAAAAAAATGTCGACAGACAGTAAGTAATTTCTTTTAGGCAAAGTTATGGAAAAGTTTCCTTTTTCAATGCCTGATTATTCTATGATGTAGTTATATGGGAATAGCAAATTTCTTCAGCGGGTGACATAGATTTCTTCATGTTTCGTGTGATCTCTGAGAATGTTGACATGGGCTTAGGGAATCTCAGCCCTGCAGTAATTAAGCCTAGAGCTTTCATGTAGTGTACTAAGACATACCTCTAAGAAATTCAAACTGGTTAGAATTAGGTTCATGCCACACATTTCCAAGTAGTTATGGCTAACTTAATACGTTAAATATACCTGGAAGATTGGCTGTACGAAATCGTCTTTGAAAAGAAAGCAATTCCTTTCTAATAATCTATGTTTGTATATACTTATATGTTTTTTAGGGTTTGTGGCTTTTTCTGGGTGGACCACACATATCTGGCAGTTAAGACAATATTCTCTATTATAACTGTATTTGCTGCACTAGTCAGATGTCTTTCACCATCAAAAGTTTACATGTCAATGCTGGCTGCTTTAACACTTGCGGAAATTTCACATCAGAAAGCAACATACACAAATGTTTGTTGGTTTGAGAGAGAAACTGTGG
Source organism: Sus scrofa (assembly GCF_054392235.1). Lineage (NCBI taxonomy): Eukaryota > Metazoa > Chordata > Mammalia > Artiodactyla > Suidae > Sus > Sus scrofa. The sequence continues at coordinate 108,417,519 of NC_139385.1, read as the reverse complement.
CCAATAAAGCAAACTCTGAATGATTTGTGGTTTTACATCTGCAAAAGTTTTAACGTAATAGTTCTGAAGGATTGCCATTTGTGTGTTCTTGAAAGAGTAATTTTATAGCTGGACAGATTTTTATTTATTTATTTATTTATTTTTGTCTTTTTGCCATTTCTTGGGCCGTTCCCGTGGCATATGGAGGTTCCCAGGCTAGGGGTCTAATCTGAGCCATAGCCACTGGCCTACACCAGAGCCACAGCAACGTGGGATCCGAGCTGTGTCTGCAACCTACACCACAGCTCAAGGCATCGCCGGCTCCTTAATCCACTGAGCAAGACCAGGGATCGAACCCACAACCTCATGGTTCCTAGTCGGATTCATTAACCACTGCGCCACGACAGGAACTCCTGGACAGATTTTTAAATATATATTTATGAAATGTCAAAGTTGGGAAACCCATGAATATCAGATGATCCTTTAGCAACTCTGATCTGATTCTCCAGAGACCAAAATCTACTTCCATTTGGGGGGCAGCTCTGCCTGTCCTGGTTGGTTCTTTGTTTCTTCCTGTCACTTGTCCCTCGGGGCCACGCATTTAACGAAGCTGTTAAGCTGACTCGCAGTATCTTCTGTTTTCTCTCCTCAATTATGTCACTCATATATCAAATCTTTACCATCCACATCTCTATTCTCCAAAGGCTCTAGTTTTCTGTATCTTCCTTACAACCCACAAGTGAACATTAATAGATGGCAGATCTGTTGTCCTTTGTTCTGTTGAATCCTCTTCTGTTCTTCTTTTTAATACCTAAATATTGAACTCGCTTTTCTGACACCCACATGAAACAGGGTCTTTTTACTGTTGTCGAGTAATCTTTCCCAGTCCTGCACTTGCGCAGTTGATGTTTTACATTTAATCATCTATTCTAAGGTTTTTTCTTTGTATTTGGGTTTGTTTGGCTTTTTTTTTTTTTTTTTTTTCAATCATTAGGGCCGCACCTGCAGTATATGGAGGTTCCCAGGCTAGGGGTTGAATGGGAGCTGTAGTTGCCGGCCTATGCCAGAGCCACCGCAACGCAGGATCTGAGCCGCGTCTATAACCTACACCACAGCTCACGGCAGTGCCAGATCCTTAACCCACTGATCGAGGCCGGGAATTGAACCTGTGTCGTCATGGATGCTAGTCAGATTCATTTCTGCTGAGCCGCAACAGGAACTCCTAGTTTTCTTGTGTTAGATTTATTAACCTCTTGAAGTGTTTTTTGGTTTGATCTAAGATATATATGTTTATTCTTTTTGGTCACTCCAAAAATATTGAACGAAAGCAATGTTGAATGAAACAAGTCTGAGGACAGTGGCCTGAGAAACTTCTCTTCCGTGTGATATAAATTGGCCATTCTGGAGTTCCCATCATGGCTCAGTGGTTAACAAATCTGACTAGGAACCATGAGGTTGTGGGTTCAATCCCTGGCCTTGCTCAGTGGGTTAAGGATCCAGCGTTGCTGTGAGCTGTGGTGTAGGTCGCAGACTCGGCTCGGATCCTGCGTTGCTGTGGCTGTGGCATAGGCCAGTGGCTACAGCTCCGATTGGATCCCTAGCCTGGGAACCTCCATATGCTGCAGGAAGCAGCCCTAGAAAAGGCAAAAAGACCAAAAAAAAAAAAAGAAAAAGAAAGGCCATTCTGTTAATCAATATCCTATAGGTAAGAATTTCAGCAATTTACTGATTCATCTGTCAGCCCGTTTCTCTCCAAGTGTGTCTCTAAGCTCATCATAGCATTTTATATTCCTTGCTGAAGTCTTGCATCTCCCAAATGTTAGTCAGGTAACTGCCCCTAGAAGTTCATGAAGTCAAACCTGCTGATACATAGTAAACAATGTTCTCTTTCCAGAAGGCTTAAAAACCATTACCATTATAATAAGGATTGATGCCAGGGCCTTTCCTGGGATCAATATCAAGTTGTCGCCATCTTTTACCTCTTCCAAACATTAGAACAGTGTTTGCTCTTTTTGGTGTTGTGGCCAGTACCCACTGCACACTTTGGTATAACTGCAGTGGGCCACCCAGAAATATTCTTAGATTTTCAGTATCATTTTCTTGTTTTCCATTAGCATAAAGTAGGAAATACTTTATCGCTTGTGTATAATTCGACTTCATTGACGTTTTCGTTTTGACCGTCTTCCTACCGGTTCTTGCAACTTTAGGTGTTTATTTTTGCTTATGGTGTTTCTTGCATCATTTTTGTGTGTTTTGGAATGCTGAACTTGTGACAAATGTAGACTGGTGGTTTCTTGTTTTTGATTTGTTGTTGTGTTATTCTTTTAAGGTACATCTCCCTTTTTATTCAGGATGTGTGTGATTCTTCAATTTTAAAAGTATTTTAAAGAATAACCCTGGCGTTCCCATCGTGGCGCAGTGGTTAACGAATCTGACTAAGAACCATGAGGTTGCGGGTTCGATCCCTGCCCTTGCTCAGTGTGTTAAGGATCCAGCGTTGCTGTGAGCTGTGGTGTAAGTTGCAGACGCGGCTCAGGTCCCGTGTTGCTGTGGCTCTGGCGTAGGCTGGTGGCTACAGCTCCAATTCGACCCCTAGCCTGGGAACCTCCACATGCCGCAGGAGCGGCCCAAGAAATGGCAAAAAAAAAAAAAAAAAAAAAAAAAGACAAACAACAACAACGACAAAAATAACCCTGACACCTTTTTTAAAAATCAAAACTACAACCTGGTCTACAGCCTGAGGCCAAGTGCAGCCGCGTGTGGACCGGACAGAACAGAATAGTGGTACATCCAAAGGATGTTACCCACATCACAGACTTTGGGCACTTCCCAGCAAGTGGCAGGAAGGTGTTCTTGCCAGTGACATTAGTATAGTTACATAGCACAAATATCTGTCCAGTGAAAGGAGGGTGACTCAAGAAATGAGTCCTTTTTGGAGGTTTATTTTTATTTACTTTTTTTTTTTTTGGTCTTTTTGTCTTTTTAGGGCCACACCCCCAGCATATGGAGGTTTCCAGGCTAGGGGTCCAGTTGGAGCTGTAGCCACCAGCCTACACCCTGGCCACAACTACGCCAGATCCGAGCCACGTCTGTGACCTACACCACAGCTCACAGCAATGTCGGATCCTTAACCCACTGAGCAAGGCCAGTGATCTAACCTGCATCCTCATGGATGCTAGTTGTGTTCGCTAACCGCTGAGCCGTGATGGGAACTCCCAGAGAGTTTTTAATTTACCAAAGATGCCCCTCAGGCCAACAGCAGCCCTGGAGTCTCACATTTGTTCTAGGAAAGGATGTTGCTTCTCTCTTTTACATTCTTCCCTGCCTGTGTCACATCCTCTTTCCCTTAAAAAATGCGACGAGGTAGCCCTGTAGGAGTGTGGCAGATGAACTGAGTAGCATATAGATGCTTTCTAGCCTTGAGTTCAGGCTTCGTGGAAGAGTCTCTCCGTGATTCACTCTGGGTGCCCTTTTATCGCTTGTTTTCTTGCCTTTCTTGGTCCCAGGGCTCCCTAATGGCAAGTGTGAAAGAATGGAAAGGAAAAAAATGCCCCAGATATAGACAGCTCTATACATTTCTGCAGATATGTGAACTATATATAATGTATGTGTAGACAGTATATTTCTCAGCACACACTTCTGTATACATGCTGTACTTCAATAAACATGTGTTTTTAAAAAAGAACCTTGACTGAAGCAGTAAACTTCCTCTATGTTTACTTTTATTAATAGGAAGGGGGGTCTTTTTGTTAACAGAACCCTTGAAAATAGTTGAATAGATATGGTGGGTGTACTTTAGATACTGTGAACTGAAATATAGATTATGTGTTTTGTGAAAAATTCACTTTTAGAGAAGTGGAAGGAACCTTAAAGAAATAGGCAGCATTTTAATCAGGATGAGCTAAACTGCTCTAACACAGAACAAGATATATAATGGTTGGAAAAATAGAACTTTATTTCTTGCTCATGTATAGACTATGGTTAGTGTTCCAGGTAAGTGTGGTTCTTTCTTCTATATAGTGATTCAAGTCTGAGACTTTATCCATCTTGTGGCTACATCATCATCTGGAGTCTTGGTGTTATCTTTATCCAACCAGCAGAAGGGGGAATTGAGCAGGAAGAAGGTACCCCTGCTTCTTAAAATTCTCACTAAACTTAAGGGATGTCAAAGTCATACAAGGCGTGTTTTCTAACCACAGTGGAATTAACCTAAACATCAATAACAGAAAGATAAGAACAGCACACATGGAGTTCCCGCTGTGGTGCGGTGGGTTAGGAATCTGACTATGGAATTCCTGTTGTGGCTCAACTGATTAAGAATCCGACCAGTATCCATGAGGATGCAGGCTTCATTCAGTGTGTTAAGGATCCGGTGTTGCTGTGAGCTGTGGCTTAGGTTACAGACTCAGCTCAGATCTGGCAGCTGCAGCTCTGATTGGACCCCTAGCCTGGGAACTTCCATGCCACAGGTACAGCCCTAAAAAGTAAAAAAAAAAAAAAAAAAAAAAAAAAAAAAAAAAATCTGACTATGGTGGGTTGGGTTGCTGGTGAGCTGTATGTTTGATCCCTGGCCCAGGAACTTCCATGAGCCATGGTTGTGGCCGTAAATTGGAAAACACACATATACTCTTAAGTAATCCATGTTCTAAAGAAGCAGTTATAATTAGGAAATATCTTGACCAGAATGAAAATGAGTATCACACCATATCAAAATTTGTGGGCTGCATCTATTCCCGTATCTCATGTCACACAAAAATTCACTTGAGTTCCCACTGTGGCACAATGGAATCAGTGGTGTCTCTGGAGTGCTAGAACGCAGTTTCCATCCCTGGCCTAGCACCATGGGTTAAGGATCTGGTGTCACGGCAGCTTCCACCTAGATCGCAACTGCAGCTCAGATCTGATCCCTTGCCTGGGAACTCCATATGTCTTAGGACATCCAAAAAGAAAAGGAAAAAAAAATGAATAACAGACTTAACTCAGAACTAAAACTCAAACTTCTAGATGAAAACACTGGAGGAACTTGGGTTAGGCAAAGCTCAGGTAAGAATAATGTCTATTCTACTGGAGAGAGACGTTGTTAAGAACATGGCCCTAGGCTAAACCTCTGATTAAGTTCTAGTATTTTATAGTAGATAAATTTTAAAAATAGGTATTTTATATATATGTATGTATATATTTTATGTATATGGGGTCTTTTTTGCTTTTTTTTGTGTGTGCTGCACCTGTGGCATTTGGAAGTTCCCAGGCTAGAGGTCCAATCAGATACAGCTGCCGGCTTACACCACAACCACAGCAACGCTGGATCCAAGCCACATCTGCAACCTACACCACAGCTCATGGCAAAACCAAGATCCTTAACCCACCAAGCGAGGCCAGAGATCAGACCCGCATCCTCATGGATACTAGTTGGATTCATTTCTGCTGCTCCACAACAGGAACTCCCAAAGATATATTTTTTAAAGTTTGATTTTTTAAAAATAGGTAAAATATTGAAAAACAGCATTTACCAAGGAAGACATATAAATGGCAAATAAGCACCAGTGCTCCAAGTTATTAGTCATTAAGAAAGTACAAATTGTCATACCACCAGAATGACTATAATTACAAAGGCTGGCATTGCCAGTAGGGAGAATGTGGAGCAAATGGAACCCTGGCACATTGCTCAGGGGACAGTAAAAGTCCAACCACTTTGGAAAACAGTTTGGCAATTTCTTATAGACTTAAATATTATGCTAAGCTTATGACCCAGCAATTCTACTCCTCAGTATTTACCCAATAGAAATGAAAACATCTCTGCACAAACAGCTACATGAGTGTTCAGAAAAGCTTTATTATAGTCCAAAATTGGAAACACTGTTGAAAGGATAAACCACATCCATACAATGAATCCTAATTAGCAATAAAAGGAGATATTTATTCTTTTCTTATTATTTTTTGTCTTTTTAGGGCCACGCCCACAGCATACGGAAGTTCCCAGGCTAAGGGTTGAATCAGAGCTGCAGCTGCCAACCTATACCACAGCCACAGCAACGCCGGATCCAAGCTGTGTCTATGACAAACACCACAGCTCATGGCAAGGATGGATCCTTTAAACCACTGAGCGAGGCCAGGGCCCGAACCTGCATCCTCATGGATACTGGTCGGGTTTATTACAACTGAGCCATGACAGGAACTCCCAGGAAAACAAAAGAGCTATTAAGTCATACAACAACACGGGTGAATGTCAAAAGCGTTCTGCTAAATGAAAGAAGAAAGACACAAAAACTACATACTCTATGATTTCATTTATCTGAAATTCAAGAAAAGGCAAAATTTAGTGACAGTAGCTTGGTTGTGGCCCCAGGGGCTGGGATGAGGGGTTGGATAACTCAGGGATGGGAGGGAACTTTGGGGAGTGATGGAGCAGTCCTGTATCGTGGTTCTGCTGGTGGTTACATAGCTGTTTACACTTGTTGTAGCTCATCCATCATACACCTCAAAGTGGTAAGTATGTATTTTTTATTGTCCCATTAATCCGACTAAAAGAAAAAAATTTTTTAAAAAAATGTTAATATAAATTTGGGCATATTGGTATTTGCTGTAACATTCTTTCAAATCTGTTTTATATTTAATTTTCATTTTAATATATTTCAAAAGATATGATCTTGAGGTCAAATTCACAAGGGAAGAATTCTCCAAATTTTAGGCTCCATGTTGCTTTTCACATGGGTGCCTCTACGTGACCTGCTTAGGGTAAGTAGCACTAGGAATTTACTATTTATGTATGTATTTAGTAGTTAGATAGATATATGAATGGAGTTATTAGTAATGGTTTTCTTGAGCAACTGCTGGTATGATGGGTTGGATGAGGAGGAAGCTTTGCTAAGTAATCTATTTAGATAGACTGAATTATATATGATGTTGATAGATATAAATTCATCGAGGCTACTTTATTATATATTCCCATCTGCTACCCTCTCTCAACAATCAGGAAGATTTACTAATAAAACATAGCTTTAAAATTGTGTAAGAGTAAATAAAATCTTGTTGAAATCCAGCTATAGATGATGCTCCTAGTTGATTTTCTCAAGAGCCACAGTTTGGTAACTTATTTACTTATTTATTTTAGGGCCGCTTCCGGGGCACATGGAGGTTCCAAGGCTAGGGGTCAAATTGAAGCTACAGCTGCTGGCTTACACCTCAGCCACAGCAACACAGCCTCTGAGCCATGTCTGCGACCTATACCATAGCTCATGGCATTGCTGGATCCTTTAACCTGCTGAGCGAGGCCAGGGATTGAACCTGTGTCCTCATGGACAGCAGTCAGATTTGTTACCACTGAGTCACCATGGGAACTCCTGGTAACCTTTTAGAACCATCTCTTTTGCACGGCATCCTCACTAATGCAGCATTCCCCAAAGCGGAAACAATTTCACTTACTTCTAATGAGGGTTAGAGTGCCTCCGTTTGAATCCTGACTTTCATTTTGATGTCTCCGCAAACTGAGGAAAGTGGATCCTACCTTTTTAAGCAAAGACTATTGCCTTTCTGGTACAAAGGTATATAGGCTTAGGGTGACATCCTTTGAGGCTTCTGTATTGATAACTTATTTTTATAATAATCCCTTAACATACGTAGTTATTGCTCTTTATTCTATAGGTTGGGGGTTGACAAACTTTGTAGAGGGCCAGAGAATAAATATTTTAGGCTTTGAGTCTCTGTCTCTCAACTCTTCTATTGTGGCAAGCAGCCACAGATATAAACACATGAAAGTGGATGTATTCCACTAAAGCTTCATTTACAAAAACAGGTATCGGGCTGGATTTGACCTGAGATAAAGTTTGCTGATCATGGCTGGAGATTAGAAACATTCCCCCAAAGCAAATTCCCTGCTTCTCGTGACAAAGTGTTCATATGCTCGAAAACCATACGTACTTCTAGGACGAGAAGATCGTGATCACGGCAGGGCTCAGGACATGATACCCTCAACTATGGAAGCTTGGCATGAGCTGAAGGTATTTGAGAACTAGCAGGTGCAGGAAGGGCTTTCTGACGTGACCCTGAAGCAGGTCGTAAACCTCTCGCGAGAAGAAGGAAACCAGCCGCGTCTTAACCTCTGACGACAGCAGGGGACTCGGAGGGAATGGCCGCGTTGCTACGTGTTCCCAGTTTCCTCCACGAACCTCGTATGTGAGGTAAGTCCTATCATGTCTTTCCACTCTTCACATTTACCCCCCACACGCTCAGGCTTATCCGTTTCTTCGGGTTTTCATTTCCTTTCGAAGGCTCCCACGACACACAGAAAGCATGGAATGAATCTGTATGCTCTTTTCCTCTGAATCTTTTATTACGGACCATAAAAAAAAAAGATAATTTTTTTTTCTTGTATAAACAGAGTTCATTAGAAAGTCTCCATGTCAGAAAATCAGAGTATGCATCGTCCATGACTCTGATTTAACTGTGTACCAGCATTTCTAATTTCTAGAAAATAGGAAGATATTTGTTCAAGATAGCTCACAAAATATATAATTTGATTTTGACGTTGCTTGGTAAAGTGTGGTTTCATTACAAATGTAAAATTCAGAGAGTAGGTTTTACTTTTATTTTGTTTCCCCTTCTATAAGATTGTACTTTTTTACATTTAGCAAGTGACCAAAGATGACCATTCCTCTTGTTACAACATTTCACCAAATCAAATTCACTCCTGTTGGGCGTTCTCTGGTGGCCTAGTGGTTAAGGACCTGGCGTTGTCACTGCTGTGGCTCAGGTTTGATCCCTGACCCAGGATCTTCTGATGCCACAGGCACAGCCAGAAAGGCACATTCCTGTTGAAGATAAATTCCACAATTTTTCATTCGTGGTTGTAAGGAGTGGACAAGGACATAACTAATATCGATGACTAGAACTAAAACTACAATTTGTAGTTTTCCCTATATTTGGATCATTCTTGTTTCATGAAGAATAATTTGAGAAGTTTCCTTTAGTTCTATAAAGGTAGTGAGTAGACTCCCTTTTCCTTATGCTTAACACTTTACAGAAATTGTTATTATTATAATGATAATGTTAACAACAGCAACTTTTGCCAACAACTTAGTCCTTCCTCTTCAAAGCCCCTTTTTTTTCCTTTTTCTTTTTCTTTTTTTTTCTTTTTTTGGCCACCCTGAGGCATATGGAATTCTCCAGCCAGGGATCAGATCTGAGCTGGATCCTTAACCCACTTCACTGGGCCGGGATCAACCTGTGTCCCAGCATTCCAGAAACGCCACTGAAACCATTGTGCCCTAGCAGGAACACCTGACCAACCTTTAGAAGAGGAACCTGTTACTGCTGGTAGGTAGTTTGTATATGCTATATAATTACATTTCAGATTTTTCATTTAATGGCATGTCACTTTAAAATAAATTTTAAAATTTTAATGTATTTTATTTCATCTTCATAATCACCATATGATGTAAGTGTAATAGATGAAAAAGCTGAGATTCAACCAAAGAGGTTGAATGAGTTACCCAAGACCGCAAAGCTTAGAACCTGCTCATCTGGGATTCCAACCCAGGTCTCTTTGGCCCCAGACAATCTCATTTCACCATAAGCGACCATGAAATTGTAACTCCACCTGAAAGAAGAGTGGAGAATGCTGGGCTATGCCGCTAAAGCAGGAGGCAAAGAGCAAGTTGCACAGTTTATCTGCATCTTAGTTTCCTCTAATCCCCTAAGTAGGAGGGGATTAGATCATCAATGATTCCCCCAAACCAGAACTTGAATCAAAGTCTACACTTGTCCATCACAAAATTATAAAAATAAGGTCCATTTAGTTTCCCATAAAACTGCAATATATTCTACTTAAAGAATTATCCTTTGGGAGCTCCTGCCAGGGCTCAATGAGATCAGCAGTGTCTTGAGAGCACTGGGAACCAGTTTCGATCCCTGGCCTGGCACAGTGGGTTAAGGATCTGGCATTGCTGCGGCTGCGGCTTCGTTTGAGGCTGCAGCTCCAATCTGATCCCTGGCCCAGGAGCTCCATGTGCCAAGGGGCGACCAAAACAACCAACCAACCAAACAACAACAAACAAAAAAACAACAAAGGAGTTCCTGTTGTGGCTCAGCAGAAATGAACCCGACTAGTATCTGTGAGGATACAGATCCAATCCCTGGTCTCACTCAGTGGGTTAAGGATCCCGTATTGCTGTGGCTGTGGCATAGGCTGGCAGCTGCAGCTGATTCGACCCCTAGTCCAGGAGGTTCCATGTGGCACAGGTATGGCCCTCAGGAGAAAAAAAAAAAAAGAATTATCCTTTGATCTAAGATTATGTCCTTCCTACATGCTTTGGTGTGGCAACATCCTTCATCATAAGACAGTGGGAACAGATTTTTTCTTTCAGTTTTATTGAGGTATAACTGACATACAAAACTGTATAAGTTTTAGGTGTATAGCATAATGCTTTGACTTATGTACATCATGAAATGATTACCACAATACATTTACTGATGTCTCTTATAGACACAACATTAAAGAAATAGAAACTTTTTTTTTTTTAAATTTTTGGGAGGCAAAATGAGGCAACAGAGGAATATTCTACCAAACATTTAGAGACGACAACACCTGTCCTGCTCAAACTGTTCCAAAAAACTCTTATGTTGAGAACCCTTAGGCTGTATTCTCTTAATTTCTTTTATATGTAACATATGGCAGTAGTAATGATGCTTTTCATGTTGTGCATTACATCCCTAGGACTTATGTATATCTTATAACTGGAAGTTGGGATCTTTGGACTTAGCTTCCTCCCGTTCCCCTCTTCTGATCTCTTGCCTCTGGTAGCTGCAAATCTGATCTCTTTTTCTATGAATTTGTTTGTTTTTCAAGTATAATCACCTACGACACCACGTTAGTTCCTGGTACTCAACACAGTGATTCAATATTCTATACATCACAAAATGAGTGTCATGATAAGTCTAGTTGTAATCTGTCACCATACAAAAATATTATATATAATTGTTGACTACATTCCCCACACCATACATTTTATATCTGTGACTCATTTATGAAAGTATTTATTTTTTGCTTTTTAGGGCCAGGTCTTTGGCCTATGGAGGTTCCCAGGCTAGGGGACAAATCCGAACTGTAGCTGCTGGCCTGTGCCACAGCCACAGCAACTCGGGATCTGAGCTGCATCTGCATCCTACACCACAGCTCACGGCAATGCTGGACCCTTCACCCACTGAGCGAGGCCAGGGATCAAACCCGCATCCTCATGGATCCTAGTCAGGTTTGTTAAGGGAACTCCCATCATTTATGAAAGTTTATATCTCTTAATTTCTCCCCATCCCCTCCCCTCTGGAAGCCACCTGTTTATTCTCTGTAGCTATAACTCTGTTTAGTTATATTTGCTCATTTGTTCTGTTTTTTAGATTCTATGTGTAAGTGAAGTCATACAGTTATCTGTCTTTGTCTGACGTATTTCACTTAGCATAATATCCTGTAGTTACATCCATGTTGTCACAAATAACAAGATTTCATTTTTTATGGCTAATATTCTCCTGTGTGTGTGTATATACACATAATGCATCTTCTTTATCCATTCATCTAACAATAGGCACTTACATATATTTTATATGTAGTATTCTATTTGATGCTTTAATAAATGGGATTATATCCTTAATTTCTCCTTCTAGTAGTTAGTTGTTAGTATATAGAAATGCAACAGATTTCTGTATGTTAATTTTATATCCTCAACCTTACTGAATTCATTAATGAGTTCTAGTAGTTTTTTGGTGGCATCATTAGGATTTTCTCTGTCATGTGCAAACAGTAACAGTTTTATTTCTTCCTTTTCAATTTGGATTCCTTTTCTTTCTTTTTCTTATCTGATTTCTATAACGAGGACTTCCAATAAGTACATTAGTAAAAGTGGCGAGAGTGGGCATCCTTATCTTATTCCTGACAGAGGAAATATTTCAGCTTTTCACTGTTGATTATGTTAAATGGGGCTTGTTATATATAGTCTTTATTATGTTGAAGCGTAATCCCTCTATACGCACTTTGTTAAGAGGTTTTTTTTTTTTTTTTGGTCATTAATGGATGGGTGTACAATATAGCTCGTGATGGCCCACTGGTGGGCAAACCAGGTCCTAGGTTGGCTAACTTCAGGACTGGGGGTCCTAGAGCTGGTGTTGGCCTGCTGTTAGACAAGACTGGGGACCAGGGAATCCTAGGGCGATGCTGGCCTGCTTGTGGTTGGGCCAGGTCTTGACATGACTGACTGTGGGGAAGCTGTGATGGGCTGGTTTTGGCTCACTGGTGGCTAAGACTTGTCCCAGAACTGGTGTTGGCCTACTGGTGAGTAGGGCCAGGTCCTGGGCCTTCTGATGGGCAAGGCCAAGTCTCAGGGAAACTGTGGGTTCAAGGGGCTTTCAGCGGCCAACCTGCTGGTGGGAGTAGCCATGTCCCCACCAAGCTATTGAGGTGTCCCAGTACTGGTGCTAAGTGGCTTGTGGGTGAGATCAGGTCCCAGCACTAATCAGAGAGAGTGTTCTAAACTGCTGCTTGTCAGTACCAGTGTCCTCATGTGGAATAAGATCCCAGAAATGGCTGCCACCAGCATCCTTGTCCCCAGTTTTCTCCTGCCTCTCTAGGAGGCTCCCCAAGATCCACAAGTGGGTCTGACCCACACTCCTTTCAAAGGACTGCTTCTGCCCTGAGTCCTTGCACATGTGAGATTTCGTGTGTGCCCTTTAAGAGTAGAGTCTCTATTTCCCATAACTCTCTGGCTCTCCCCAAAGTAATCCCTGCTGGCCTTCAAAACCAAACATTCTGAGGGCTCATCCACCTGGTGCAGGAACCCCAGGCGGGGAAGCCCAATGTGGAGCTCGGACCCCTTGCACCTTAGGGACAGCCTCTGCTGTTGTAATTATCCTCTTGTTTGTGAGCTGCCTCTCCTGGGGTATAGGTTTTGACTATACCGTGCCTCCGCCTCTCCTACCTGTCTCATTGTGGTTCTTTCTCTGTATCTTTAGTTGTAGATCTTTTCTGCTGTACTTCAGGTGGTTCTCATCCATAGTTGCTCTTTAAATAACTGTGATTTGGGTGTGCCAAATTTATGTGGGAGGAGGTGAGCTTGCCGTCTTCCTACTCCACCAGCTTGGCTTGAATCCTAGATTTTTTTTTTTTAAATATCCATATTGAGCAAAATAAAATGTTGGTACCGTATTTTGGTTTCCAAAGTTTGAGGATCATTGTTCTAATTACTCACAAACAGGCAGGTGTGTAACATTTACTGTTTCGGCCACAGATTTTGGGGGACAGGTCTTTTTTTTTTTTTTTTTTTTTTTTTGAACCTGCACCACAGCAGTGGCCTAAGCCACAGAAGTGACAACTCCAGGTTTTTAACTGCTAGGCCACCAAGGAATTCCACAGATTATTTTATTTAAAAAAATTTCAGTGAAAACAATTCTGGTCTATAGGTAAAGCCTGGTTTAGAGAGAAAGCTAAAACTTGAGAAAGAGCAAAAGACAGAGTATTATTTAGTTACACAGGGGCCCTTTAAAGAGATTAGGGATGTGTGATACAGATCCTCGCAATCACACATGGATTTGAATTAATTTCTCCCATATAACATTTGGGAAATTTTAACATTGATACAGATTTCTGGCTTCTCTGAAAAAAGTAGATCTGTCAGTCTTGGTTCTTCACTATTGCGGGAGCTGAGTGGCTGCTGCCCTTCGAGGCAGGGCACAGTCCTCCTAGTTTGCCACCACCCGCCGTCCCACCACTTTGGGTTGTGTCTCACCCTGCCTGCTTGACTCCCTCTTGTATAGCTCCGCAACCTCACGCAAGTGTGGCCCAGGCCTCACAGCACTGGCATCACCTGGGAAGTGGTCAGAAATGCTGGAGATGATCTCCAAGGTCCTTCCCCAACAAGATTCTGAATGTTGACCGTGGGCTAAACCCTGGGCTATTCACTTTGGTAACAGGTACAACTCAGTCATTGAGGGTGGGGAAACCAAATAGAGTAGTATATTCAAATAACTGCCATTCTAAGGACAGATGTACAAATAAATGACACAGGTATCGGGGAGGGCTAGATCAGTGTCCATTCGAGGGATATGGGTGATGGGGGGAAGGCACAGGGAGCGGGGCCTGTAAGAGAGGCCGGAACAAATGTTCCAAATGAGGTCTTCCTAGTATCGGATGAGGGGATGGTGAGCATTGCCGATTGACTGGAGCAGAGGGCCAGATTTGGAGATATGAAGAGAGAAATAAGATTAGAAATATAGTATGCACACAGATTGCAGCTTAGACTTCTAGGCTAAGATATTTGGAGTTTGTTCTCTTTGTAACGAGAAAACATTGACATCTTTCAAGTTGTAATACGAATGGTGTTTTGTTTTGTTTTGCTTTTTTTTTTTTTTTTCGGCTGTGCCCACAGCATGCAGAAATTCCAGGGCCAGGGATTGAAACCTGAGCCACGGCAGTGACAACACTGGATCCTTAACCCAGTGAGCCACCAGGGAACTCTGCAATATGAGTGTTTTGAGAAGATTCATGGTCTGACAGAGTGTGCAGTGTAAGTGGGCTTCATTTTAAAGAGGTAAATTCACAGTGGTTTTATGTACATGTCTCGATGTGGGTAAAGCAGTCTCCCAAAAGTATGACATGTGTTGTGGTTTTTTTTCTACCTATATTGGCATTTGTTCCTCTGAGATATGTATATACATATATTTCAGAGACCCTGACCTAGTGCTCAAACCTTGCTGAACACTTCCTGGTTTTGAGCCAGGCATTGCTGAGAGGGTGTCCATTAAATGTCAAGGGGTCATGACGCCTCCCCCAGGAGTACTGGGTCTGACCTGGGAATTGAAGAAATCACTCAACATCCAGGAACCCCACTTCCGCAGCTGTAGATTACAGAGAATGATGTTTGTGTCCCAATGAAGTTCTAACACGCGGTGTCCTCAGGTGTCTGTAGTGTTTTAAAAGTAGCATGTGAGTCATGCTCTTTGAAGGCTATTCATGACAACATAATGTCTATCAATGCTAATAATTACAAGGTTTCCAGAAAAGTTCAATATATCTGAATTTGACATGTTTGTCACAGGGTAGGTAACTTGGCCCTTAGCTGTTGCGTGATCTTTTTCGATTAAACTTTGTTAAAGACCAGATATTATGTGTCACCATTTCTTTTGTGATTCTGAACTGTTTTGGAAAACGAAGTCTTTAAGCAGTAAAGAACTGAGACGTTCCAAGGTTGAAACCCTTTGTAAATCAGCCCATTACACTGTGGATTCAATTACATTGTTGGCCAGTGATGTCACATAAGGACCCAATTATGCATTTTTGTTTGTGTGTGTGTTGTTCTATTTTGTAACGTATGGAGGACTGGCCACCAGGAAGGCACAGTGATCCAGTGTTACTCTTAATAACAGTGGTTCTGGGTTGACAATGGCCACAGAAACCTCCAAGCCGTGACTATCACAAACTTGAATCTGAGATACACAGGAACGCTTGCCCCTCATCTGGCTGAGGCACCTAGCTCAGGGCTGCACTTGGGCTTTAAGTGCCTATTGGAAGAACAAATCAAAACATTGTTACAACTCGACAACAAAAATTAAATAACCTGGAGTTCCCGTCTTGGAGCAGTGATTAACAGATCCGACTGGGAACCATGAGGTTGTAGGTTCGATCCCTGGCCTTGCTCAGTGGGTTAAGGATCTGGCATTGCCGTGAGCTGTGGTGTAGGTCGCAGACGTGGCTTGGATCCCGCATTGCTGTGGCTCTGGTGTAGCCTGGGAACCTCCATATGCCGCAGGAGCGGCCCAAGAAATGACAAAAAGACAAAAAAAAAAAAAAAAAAAAAAAAATTAAATAACCTGGTTTTTAAAATGGGTAAAAGACTTGAATAGATTATTTCTCCAAAGATGACATACAAACGGTCAATAAGCACATAAAAGATGCTCAACATCAGGGAAGTGAAAATTGAAACAAGATGTGACCTCACACCCATTAAGATGGCTGCTTTAAAACAAACAAACAAAAAACCAAAAAACCAGAAATTAATGAGTGTTGGTGAGTATGTGGAAACATTGGAACCCTTGTGCACTGTTGGTGGGACTGTAAACTGGTGCAATCACAATGGCAAACAGTAAGGTGTGTCCTCAAAAAATTAAAAATAGGACTGCCCTATAATCTGACAAGCCAGCTTCTGGGTATATATCCACAAGAATTAGAAGGGAGTCTTGAGGATGTATTTGCACAACTATGTTCATAGCATCATAGTCATAATAGGCAAAAAATGGAAGCAACCCAAATGTCTGACAGATAAACGGATGAACAAATGTGATATATAAATATAGTGGGATATATTTAGTCTTAAGAAGGAAGGAAATCCTTTGACATGGTGCAGCATGGATCAACCCTGAGGACATTATACTAAATGAGGTCACAAAAAGGCAAAGACTGTATGGAGGTATCTAAAGTAGTCAAATTCATGGAAACTCAAAGCAGAATGGTGGTTATCAAGGACTGGTAGTAAAAAGAAAATCTGTTGTTTAAGAGGTATAGATTTTCACACTTGTAAAATGAAAAAGTTCTAGAGATTGGTTTTACAACAATGTGAATATACTTAACACTAGAGAATTATACATTTGAAAATGCTTACGATGTTGTGTCTTATTTATTTATTTGTTTTTGGCTATGCAGTGTGTGGAAGTTCCCAGGCCAGGGATCGAACCATGCCACAGCAGAGACCTGAGTCATAGCAGTGACTGGATCCTTAACCTGCTGCAACACCAGGGAGCTCCTCTTATGTGTTTTCTTCTTTCTTTCTTTCTTTTTTTTTTACGGCCATACCTGGGGCATATGGAAGTTCCTGGGCTAGGGGTCTAGTCAGAGCTGTGCCTGAGGCCTACACCACAGCCTCCGTAACAACACATCCGAGCTACATCTGCAACCTATGCCAATGGCTTGCGGCAACGCTGGATCCTTAACCTACTGGGGGAGGCCAGAGATCGAACCTGCATCCTCACAGACACTATATCGGGTTCTTAACCCAATGAAACACAATAGGAATACCTTCTGTTTTTTTTTTTTTTTAACCACAATTTTAAAAAAACATTGTGAGAATTCCTATCGTGGCGTGGTGGATACAGATCCCACTAGTAATCATGAGGTTGTGGGTTTGATCCCTGGCCTCACTCAGTGGGTTAAGGACCTGGATGCTGTGAGCTGTGGTGTAGGTTGCAGACACGGCTCACATCTCATGTTGCTGTGGCTGTGGTGTAGGCTGGCAGCTGTAGCTCCAATTGGACCACTAGCCTGGGAGCTTCCACATGCAGTACGTGTGGCCCTAAAAAGACAAAAGACAAAAAACAAAAAATAAAAAAATAGAAAAGCATTGTGAAGGCACATGAAAGATTAATTTCACTAAAAGCCCAACTAATGGCTTCCTTGCATGTCCTTTGTCCCGTCACTTCTCATATGGACTCTGGCCTAGGTATATAAAGTATCGTCAAAAAGATGGTATGTGATTTCCAAGTCTAGGTCACAAAAAGGATACAGTTTCTTACCTTATGTTCTCTTTTCATTTGGGACTGTCACATTTGGGACCAAACCAGAATGCTATGAAGAAGCCCAAAGTAGCCAGTGGGGAGAGACCCCCAGCTGACTCCTTCACCGTCATCGGCGTCAGTTTCATCAGAAAGATTCATGGGTGGCAAAGAGGCCTGAAAAGATACTCAGCATCATTAGTGAAGAGAGATGTGCAAATTAAAATCACAGTGAAATACCATTACCTATGTGTCAGAATCATGAAAATTTAGCAAGTGCTGGCAAGGATGTGAAAGAACTAGAACCTCAGATACTGCTGAACATAATGCACATGTACAGCCATCTCCTCAAAGGGTTTGGCAGTTTCTTACAGGTTAAACCTACACAATGTACACCTTCCATATGATCCAGCCTTGGTGTTTATCCAAGAGAAAACTATATCTTTACAAAGACTATTACATGATTGTTCATAGCAGCTTTATTTATTATAACAGCAACAAACTAGAAAAAAATATCCAAATGTTCAGTTATCAACAGCGGTATGTTCATACAATGGAATACAGCTACATGATAGAAATAAACTAAACAAGATGCTACTATACTCCTATAAGAGTGTCTTCTATCCAAAACACTGACAACTTCAAATATTAGCAAGGACATGGAACAACGGGAAGTTTTTAAGTCCTTGCTGGTAGGAATGCAAAATGGTACAGTCTGGTGATTTGTCGCAAAGCAAAATAGAGTCTCACCACAAAATCCAGCGATCACATTCCTTGGTGTTTTACCAAAAAGTGTTGACTACTTCTGTCCACACAAAAACCTGTGCATAATAGTTTATAGTAGCCTTACTCATAATTGCCAAAACTTGGGAGCAACTAAGATATCCTTCCATAGGTAAATGGATAAATAAACTGTGGTACACCTCGACAATTATTCAGCACTAAAAAGAAACAAGCCACCAAAAGACATAAAGGAAACTTAAAACATATTACTGAATTAAAGAATTCAGTCTGAAAAGACTTATTCTGCATTATTCCAAGTATATGACATTCTGGAAAAGGCAATATTGTAGAGAAAGTAGAAAGATCGTGGTTGCCGAGGGTTCGGGGAGAGGGAGGGATGAATTTGTGCAGCACAGAGTATTTTCGAGAGAGTGAAACTATTCTATAAAATACTCTGATGGTCCAATACGTGACCTTATGCATTTGTCAAAACCCTTAGAACTGTGCAAAGAGGGAACTTTAATGTAAACTGTGGACTTAAATTGTTGATGTAGCATATTGGTTCATCAATTGCACGTCAAAGTATCGCACAAATGCAAGATGTTCATAATAAGGGAAAGTGCA
This sequence comes from Sus scrofa, assembly GCF_054392235.1. Lineage (NCBI taxonomy): Eukaryota > Metazoa > Chordata > Mammalia > Artiodactyla > Suidae > Sus > Sus scrofa. Next base: position 108,398,673 of record NC_139385.1, on the reverse strand, counting down.
GGAGTAGAAGAGGGGGTATGTGGGAACTCTGCAGTTTCTGCTCATTTTTTTTCCCTGTAAAATACAGCTTTCTATAAAAAAATATTAGCTAATAAAAAAGAAGGAAGTATTGATACACACAAGATGGATAAATGTCAAAATAATTATGCTGAGTAAAAGGAACCAGACAAAAAGTACATACTGTAGGTGTGATTCCATTTATATAAAGTTCCAGAAAATGCAAATTTATCTATAGTTTTTTTTTGTTTGTTTTGTTTTTTTTGTCTTTTTGCCTTTTCTAGGGCCACTCCCGCAGCATGTGGAGGTTCCCAGGCTAGGGGTCTAATCGGAGCTATAGCCACCGGCCTATACCACAGCCATAGCAACGTGGGATCCAAGCTACGTTTGCAAACTGCACCACAGCTCACGACAACTCCAGATCCTTAACACACTGAGCAAGGCCAGGGATCGAACCAGCAACCTCATGGTTCCTAGTTGGATTCATTAACCACTGCGCCACGATGGGAACTCCGCAAACTAATCTATAGTGATAGAAAGTAGATCACTGGTTGCCTGGGGATGCGGGTAGGCAGTGGGGGTTGAGGAGGTGTGGGGAGGGGTGGGAAAGAGAGTGTGGAGGGGCAGGAGGACACTTGTAGGTGATGGACTTGTGCATTATTTTGAATTGTGATGATTTCAAGGGTGTATACACATGTTAAAAGTTATCAAATTGTATACTTTATTTAGTTTGGTTTTGTTTGTTTGTTTTGCTTTTAGGGCCGCACTGGCAGCAATGGAAGTTCTCAGGCTAGGGGTTGAATCAGAGCTGCAGCTGCCAGCCTGTGCCACAGCCACAGCCCAGCAATGCCAGATCCGAGCTGCGTCTGTGACCTACGCCACAGCTCTGGCCAGTGCCAGATCCTTAACCCACTGAACAGGGCCAGGGATCGAACCCATATCCTCATGGATAATAGTCGGATTCATTATCACTGAGCCACAACGGGAACTCCTGTTTATTTATTTAGGCCACAACAACGACGTGCCAGGGCCTGTCGTAAACAGAGCCACAGTAGTGACAACGCTGGGTCCTTAACCTGCTGAGCCACCAGGGAACTCTGCAAATTGTATAAATCAGAGTGCAGTCTATTGTATATCAGTTATTGCTCAGTAACTTTGTTCTTTAAAGATCAAAGCCAATGACAGTTTGGCTGACCTGGGCTAGACTCCACCGGTCCTGGCTGGGCTTGCTCAAGCACTTGTAGTCAGTTGGCTGGCTCCCTGGGACCAGGTAGAGAACGCAGGATGGGACAAGTCCATACACCCTCTCTCATCACCCACATCCTGCAGCAGACCAGCCTGGGTATAAGATCATGGTGATGGCAGTGGCCTAGAGGAGGAACTTTTTTTTTTTAATTTATTATGAGTATTTTTTCCTTTTCCAAAAATTATTATGATTATTTTTTCCTTTTCCAAAAATTATTATGGTTTGTTATGGGATAGTGAGTGTACTTCCTGTGCTATTCAATATGACCTTGTTTATTCATCCTAAATATAGTAGTTTGTATTTGCTAATCCCAAACTCCCAGTCCATCTCCATCCGTCTCCCACCTCTCCTTATCCTTGGCAGTCACATCTGTTCTCTATGTGAGTTGGTTTCTACTTCATAGATAGATTCATTTGGGTCATATTTTAGATTCCACATGTAAATGATATCATATGGTATTTGCCTTTCTCTCTCTCTTTTTTTTTTTTTTTTTTTTTGTCTTTTTATGACCGCACCCATGGCATATGAAAGTTCCCAGGCTAGGGGTAGAATCAGAGCTGTAGCTGCAGCGCCTGCACCACAGCTTACTGCAACGCCAGATCCTTAACCCACTGAGTGAGGCCAGGAATCAAACCCACGTCCTTATGGATACTAGTTGGGTTCATTACCGCTGAGCCACAAAGGGAACTCCTTTGTCTTTCTGATTACTTCACATATGATAATAAGTATGATAATCTCTAGGTCCATCCATGGTGCTGCAAATGACATTATTTCATTCTGTTTATGGGTGAATAATATTCCACTGCATATACGTATCCCATCTTTATCCATCTGTCGATATACATTCAGGTTGTTTGCAAGTTTTGGAACTATTTCCAACTATTGTAAATAGTGCTGCTATGAACACAGGGGTGCATTTTCTCAAATTACAGTTTTGTCCAGATATATGCCCAGGAGTAGGATTGCTGGATCATTCAGCAATTCTATTTTTAGTTTTTTGAGGAACCTCCATACTGTTCTCTATAGTGGATGTACCAATGTATATTCCCATCAACAGTGTAGGAGGTTCCCTTTTCTAGAAGAGTAGGAGTTTTTCAGTTTTTCAGTTTTTTTTTTTTTTGTCTTTTTGCTATTTCTTTGGGCTGCTCCCACGGCATATGGAGGTTCCCAGGCTAGGGGTCGAATCGGAACTGTAGCCCCTGGCCTACGCCAGAGCCACAGCAACTCGGGGTCCGAGCCGCATCTGCAACCTACACCACAGCTCACGGCAATGCCTGATCATTAACCCACTGAGCAAGGGCAGGGACTGAACCCACAACCTCCTCATGGTTCCTAGTCGGATTCGTTAACCACTGCACCAGGACGAGAACTCCTAAGTTTCTTTTTGTGTCAAATTTCTTACTGCCCATTTGGCCATAGCAAACCATATGTCCAAGTCCAGACACAGTGTGTTAGGGGACTAAGGAATGATGGGCCATTATCATGATGGGATACAGGAATACAAGGATGCCCCATCTTAACAATGTTTTAATTTATATTTCTTAATTCTATCAGGAAGGTTACTTTATTCAATGAAGGTTATTTCATGTGATCTTAATTTCTTACGTATAATTTGCAATCCCTTTTAATCTCTCGCTCCTGGTTTTTTTTTTTTTTTTTTTTTTTCTTTTTATGGCAACACCCACAGCATATGGAAGTTCCCAGGCTAGGGGTCGAATCCGAAGTGCATCTGCTGGCCTTTGCCATATCTATAGCAAGGCCAGATCCAAGCTGTGTCTGTGACCCACGCCACAGCTCATGGCAGCAATGGATCCTTAACCCACTGAACAAGGCCGGGGATGGAAACCGCATCTTCATGGTTACTAGTTGGGTATGTTACCACTGACCCACAACCGGAACTCCCCTTTTAATTTCTTATTGAATGTAATTTAGATAGTTATTTCATATGTTTGCATTAATTCTTTAGATATAGATATAATAAGGTTTTATTGTGATGTCTGTCACATTTTCATGTTCCATTAAGATTTCTTTTGCTATTTGTTATAGTTAGCTATAAATACATTTTAAAATAGTTTAACTTTCAGCAGAAACATGTTTAGTTCTTTTCCTTTGATTTCAATGGTGATATAAGTTGAATTTTACTCTCTAGCTGGGATAAATCTATGTTGGTATTTCCTTCCAATTAAAATTGTTTTGAAAAGAGTTCCCCTGTGGCACAGTAGGTTAAGGACCCAGTGTTTGTCACTGCAGTGGCTTGGGTTGCTGCCATGGTGCAGGTTTGATTCCTGGCCCAGGAATTTCAACATGCCACACTGGGTGTGACCAAAAACAACCAACCAACCAACCAACAAAAAGCCTGTTTGTAAAAACATTGCACTCTGGACTACATTTATAATGTTGACCCCAGCACCAAATTAAACTTTACAGCTGAGGTAACAGAGGCTTAGAGAATATTTTGTCTAAGATCAAGCAGAGAGCAAGTGGTGGAGGCAGGCTTGCATCTCACTTCCTTTGACTTAAAATTTCACCCATGAAATTGTATCAAGGTAAGGACGTTTGGGAGTTCCTGGTGGCTCAGCAGGTTAAGGATCTGGCATTGTCATTGCCGTGGCACAGTTGAATACCTGGCTGGGGAACTTTCAAATGCCACAGGTGCGGTCAGGAAAAAAAAAGAAGATAATGTTTGGCTCAGTGATAAAAATCTACATTTTTGTGCAGAATGTACTTTCTTTTTTCTTTGTCCTCCCCTTCCCCTCTTCCTCTTTTCCCTCCTCCTCCCTCTTCTCCTCACCCTTTTTCTTCATCATGGGATTACATCTATACATCTTTAAGTAAATATTCTTTTATTCATTTAATAATGTACCAGGTACGAACTAGATGCTAGGAACTTAAAGATGACTGTGAAGCAGATCCTACCCTTAGTTCACAGAGGCTTTAAACAGGTAAATGCAAATATGGGAAATCCTTCTATTTAAAATGTTTACTAAACTGACATGTTATATGCTTCAAGTTACCTTGGTGGGTTTGCTGCTGAGTGGAAGTCTTTATGAGTAGATAGCTTTAAAATTCATTTAATGGAAGTTTCTGCTGTGGGCCCAGGACCATTAGTGGGTTAATGACTCATCTTCTCTCTAGGGTGGTGTCGATTTGATCCATAGTGGGTTAAGGATCCAGTGTTGCCTCAGCCGTGGCAGGTGCAGCTGGAAAAAAAAAAATGAAAAGAATAAAATTCACTTAATGAATTTTAATGTATAGAGATTTAAAAGATAGATAAAAATAATAAAAAAATACTTTTTTCATTGCTTACTGCTTTCAGTATTTTTGTTTCTTTGTTAAGTTGCAGGATGTTTCTGGGTCCTGTGATATCCTCCATTGTTCTGTTATCTGTTTTCTAGGTATTTTCTTCTTCTTTGCTTAATGACTGATTATGTAACTCACTTGGGATTTGAATTTACTGAGGGAGTTTATCTTCACTATCTCTGATTCTTTGTTCTGATTATCTGAGTTAGTTCTTACAGCTTCCTTCGTGTTCTTTTTCCTTATTCACGGTTAGAAGTGTTACCAGGCAATGTGTCTGCTTCCTACGGTCAATATTTCCTTCTAAGTCTCCTGGAAAGTAAGTAATACTGACACCGTGTACTTGCTTAGAATTCTTAACTTTTTGACTCTCTTCTCCAGATTACCAACTTCCTCTTCCAGTGTTTCTATACTTGTTCATTGAATCCTTGTTTTCTTTCTGCTTATTGAAGTTTGCTTTGTTTCTCTTTAGTTCAGATCTGAGTATGGGATATTTATGAATTTTGCGTGGCTGATGCTGGGAGGAGGCACCTTAACTGATCTCTACCACCTGACTGGTAGGCTCCAAATGCGAGGTTCTTTATTTTTTTCCAATGGAAGATTACTACATATTTATTATAGAAAAATCCTAAAAAGTTTAAAGAACATAATGAGTATCACCCATATCTTAGAACTCAGAGATTAAACTCTAAATATATTTTCTATTAGGACCTCATAAATATACATGAAATTTATTTTATCCTGCATTTTTCCCACTCAACACAATAATGTGGGACTTCTTTCATGTCATCAAAAATCTTTAAAAATATGCTCAATGACTAATATTCTCTAACATGGATGTATGATAATTTATTTAGCTAGTCTTGTGTCATTGAACATTTTGGTTGTTTTCCATTTTTTTTTTTTTTCCTGCACCCGGGCATGTGGAAGTTCCCCTGGCCAGGGATCGTACCCATGCCATAGCAATAACCAGAGACACAAGCAGTGACAACACCAGGTCCTTTACCTGCTGAGTGAGCCACGAGAGAACTCCCTCTGATATTTTTAATTATAAATAACACTGTAGTTAATAAGCCTTGTTATCTATAAATTTTTGTCCCTGTTCTGGACTGTTTTCTTAAGGTAGAGTTTTGGATGTGGAATTGCTCAGTTAAAGAATATGAATATTTTCTCTCCTCTCTTTATTTCAAAAGTCGTAAGTATTGAGGACAAATAACTCGGGGTAAAGTGAAAAGTAAATGTCCCAGGATTATCATCCTCATTCTTTCACTCTCAGTCTCCAGGCAACCACTAGCTGAAATTTAATGCATGCATAAATGTGTGTGCTATTTTTTCCCATGTAATTCTGATTATATTATACATACTCTCTATATCACATTGTCTAACATCACTTACTAACTAATCTTTCTTTTCCTCACTGATTTCTTTATTTTTCACATTCTAAATTCTCTTCCCTGTAGGGAATAAGGGTCTATTTTTGATGACTCCAAACTATTCAATTGATCTTTTGAACTATCCCTATTTATTTATTTATTTATTTATTTTCATAGCTGCATCCATGGCTTATGGAGGTTCCCGGCCAGGGATTGAATCTGAGCCATAGCTGCAACCTACAGCCCAGCCGTGGCAATGCCGGATCCTTTTACCCACTGCATCAGGCGGAGGATGGAGCAGCAGCCTGAGATGCTGCAGTTGGTTTCTTAACCCTCTGAGCCACAACAGGAACTCGGAACTATTTCTCTTTAGGATGGACTCTTTTTCATTTTTCTTGAGGTTTTTATTTTAAAATCTGATTTAGCCTCATTTATTATTCTGAAAATGTTAAAACTCATGATACACATTGCCAAATTATTTTCCATAATTATTACATCAATTTACACTGGATTCTTGCTAGTACTATTATCTTTTAGAAGTTCTTTGCTGATGTGATTGAAGATGCTTATTTATTTCTCTAACATTAGTGAGTTGATTGGTGTGAAATGTATGTTTACATTTTTTCCAGGTTTTCTACTGACATTTATATTTTGATATTATGAAATTTCATATGTGTGTACATAGTGTCTAACACTATGTACACACTTTAATGTTAAAAACGTAAGTTCTTTGCCATATTTATTACCAACATATTTCCTGGTTTCTCAAATGCTCTTCAATTAGTATGTTTTATGATATAATAAACTCAGAAATTTTATTCAGTCAATTCAAGCAATTTTCTTTGGTAATTGCTTTTATTGTTTAAAAAAAAAAATCCTCTCACCAAAGACCAGATAATTATTCCAGATTGCTTTTCAAAAGATTCTAGTTTGCATTTTCTGGAAGTTCAAAGTATTTTTGTCATTACTTTTACTTTAAATAAAATGGGGAAAAGTCAAAATGGAATATTTCTGTCATGAAAGTATATTGTTACGATGTGGAGTTTTCTTTGCATTTGTATGAATAAATACTTAGAACTTAAGGACATAATTAGAAGTTATTTTTATAATTTAAAATTATTTTTAAACTATAGGTATTTTTGCATATTGTTTTTTCCCAAATAGTGAGTACATTTCAAGAATATCTTCTGAAAAAAAAAAAAAAAAAAAAGGACTTCCCGTGTGGCTCACAACATAACTACTCGGCGTTGCTTCTACAGTGGCTGTGGCTCGACCCCTAGCCTGGGAACCTCCATATGCCGCAGGTGCGGCCACTTGTTTAAAAAAAAGAAAAAGAATTATCTTCTGTTGTGAAAATTACCATTATACGTTGGAGAGAGAAAGCAATTTGAAGATACAAGAGTTAAAGTCCTTTAAGTTTTTAAAAAATATACAAAATATGCATAATAATAATGAGAGATGCCACTTATTGGATGCATTCAATGAGCTAGGTGTTGGGATTTATACATTTTTGTTTGTTTGTTTGTTTTGTCTTTTTCTAGGGCTGCATCCGAGGCATATGGAGGTTCCCAGGCTAGGGGTCTAACGAGCTGTAGCTGCCAGCCTATGCCACAGCCACAGCAACTCGGGATCCGAACCACAGCTCACAGCAATGCCAGATCCCAACCCACTGAGCGAGGCCAAGGATCGAACTCGCAACCTCATGGTTCCTAGTCGGATTTGTTAACCACTAAGCCACAATGGGGACTCCTGGATTTATACTTTTTAAAAATAACTTGTCCAAAATCAAATAGCTCATTCTTCTGTACCAATTGCTGCTCCTAAGCCACTCTACAAAATAACAGTAATATTAGAAATTCATATAACTTTCCTTATTTAAAAGAAAAAATTCTTATTTGATCAAATGAGTCATAGATTTGTTTATTTTATGTGTCACTAATTAATCAGAAGCCATGACTCATCACATTCCCTTAAGGCTTTCATAGTCTTAGGAACGCACACCTACTTTAATGTAGTTTCCTCAGGGTTGCAAATCTGTACTTCATACTTGTCAAATATTAAACAACTCTTTTAGTGCTTGTATTAAGAATGGTTTACCTATAATAAAGCACTTGAACCTGCTAGATATGGAATTCCCCATTCTGCCACCCTCACTTTGGAAAGGGCTTCCAAGAATGGATAGCCATTTCCTTTTCTGAAAATCAGTAACAAGACTGAAGGCAGGAATTCCCATTGTGGCTCAGCAGAAACAAATCTAACTAGAATCCATGAGGATGCAGGTTTGTTTTTTTTTGTTTGTTTTTTTTTTTTGTCTTTTTTTTTGTTGTTGTTGTTGCTATTTCTTGGGCCGCTCCCGCGGCATATGGAGGTTCCCAGGCCAGGGGTTGAATCGGAGCTGTAGCCACCGGCCTACGCCAGAGCCACAGCAACGCGGGATCCGAGCCGCGTCTGCAACCTACACCACAGCTCACGGCAAAGCCGGATTGTTAACCCACTGAGCAAGGGGCAGGGACCGAACCCGCAACCTCATGGTTCCTAGTTGGATTCGTTAACCACTGCGCCACGACGGGAACTCCCAGGATGCAGGTTTGATCCCTGGCCTCGCTCAGTGAGTCAAGAATCTGGTGTTGCTGTGAGCTGTGGTGTAGGTCTCAGATGTGGCTCGGATCTTGCGTTGCTATGGCGCTGTGGTGTGGGAGGGCAGCTACAGCTCCGATTGGACCCCTAGCATGGGAACCTCCAAATGCTTTTTAGGGTGAGGCCCTAAAAAGAACAAAAAAAAAAAAAAAAAGAAAAAAGGAAAGAAAGAAAAGACTGAAGGCAGCTGGGGTCAAACTGAACATGCAGATAGATATTGATCGGGTTGGTTTGAACTGAGATAGAATAAAATAGCTTCAGTAACAAAGGTGATGTTGTTTTCTGTCTCCAGATCCTCTTGCTTTTGCATTTGTAGGAAGAGACCTTCAAAACAAAAAGTAAAGAAAAGGAGGTTTTCACTTGGAAAATTTGGTGTTTCTTTTTTGCACAACCAGGTAAAAAAAAAAAATAATAATAAGCGTTATTTGTCATAAAATGTACGTAACATAAAATTTATCACTTTAAGAATCTCTAAGTGGGAGTTCCTGTTGTGGCGCAGTGGAACAAATCTGACTAGCATCCATGAGGACTTAGGTTCGAACTGTGGCCTTGCTCAGTGGGTTAAGGATCCGGCATTGCCGTGAGCTGTGGTGTAGGTTGCAGACATGGCTCAGATTCTACATTGCTGTGGCTGTGGTGTAGGCTGGTGGCTTATAGTTCCAATTCAACCCCTAGTCTGGGAACCTCCATATGCCATGGGTGCAGTCCTAAAAAGATAAATAAAATAAAATAATATAATAAAATAAAAAGAATCTATAAGTGTACAATTAAGTGGCATATAGTGCATTTACATTGGTGTCCAACCACCTCCAGAACTTTTTTCCTCATCCCAAATGGACTTTGTACTCATTAAATAAGAACTCCCCACTCACCCTCTCCCCTCCTTCCGACTCCTGGTAACTACCCTTCTGCTCTCTGTCTCTATGAATTTGTCTAGGTCCCTCATATAAGTGGACTCAGACATACCTGTCCTTTTGTGTCTGGCTTCCTTGGTATAATGTATTCAAGGTTCATCATACTGTAGCACGTGTCAGAATTTCATTCCTTTTTTTATATGGCACATTTTTTTGCCCTTTCATCCATTGTTGGACACTTGGCTTGTTTCTACCTTTTTCTTTTACCCCCCCCCCTTTTAAGACTGCCCCTGAGGCATATGGAAGTTCCCAGACTAGAGGTCACATCAGAGCTGCAGCTGGGGGGCCTACCCCACAGCCACTACAGCACGGGATCCCAGCCCTTTCGACCTACACCACAGATCACTGCAATGTCAGATCCTTAATCCACTGAGCCAGGGATCAAACCTGCACCCTCATGGATACTAGTGGGGTTCTTAACCCACTGAACCACAATGGGAACTACTTGTTTCTACCTTTTGGCTCTCGTGAATAATGCTGCTGTGAACATCTGTGTACTCAATCAAGTAACATCTTAAATTTCTTTCTTTCTTTTGTCTTTTTAGGGCCTTACCAGGGGCATATGGAGGTTCCCAGGCTAGGGGTCCAATTGGAGCTGTAGCCTCCAGCCTACACCACAGCCACGCAGGATCGGAGACACATCTGCAACCTACACCACAGCTCACGGCAACACCAGATCCTTAACCCACTGAACAAGGCCAGGGATCAAACCTGCATCCTCGTGGATACTAGTCGTGTACATTAACTGGTGAGCCATGACGGGAACTCCAACATCTTAAATTTCAATGGCACCCTATCCCCTCTTCCCATCTCCCCTCCTTTATGCCCCCCAACCCCCGTCCCAGCCCAGATGGGAATCCATCTGTATTGTGAGTGTAGCAACATCACAGGTGTAAAGAGAATTTTTTAAAACCTCCTTCATCTTTACCCTTTATTCCTTGGCTGGACAAAGTCCAGCCAGGCTTATTTATAAACCACACAACGCTCATTAACATGACCAAGCATTTCAGCAAGTTCCCTCCTCACCTTTGTTACTGCAGGAAGGCGCTCTGCTGGGATAAGATTGTGAGACATGGCTGAAGATAAAAGCAAGAGAGGCTCCATTGGAATGAGTCTGAAGGGCGGCCAGACAAACAATGGGTTTGTCCAAAATGAAGACATCCGGGAGAGGGACCCAAACCCAGAGGACCGGCAGCAGCACAATGCCGTGGACATGCTTGGCCCTGGGGATCCGGACTTGAAGGATATCCGGCCCTACGCGGGGATGCCCAAGGAGGTGCTGTTCCAGTTCTCAGGCCAGGCACGCTACCGGGTGCCCCGGGAAGTCCTCTTCTGGCTCACAGTGGCTTCTGTGCTTGCGCTCATCGCAGCCACCATCTCCATCATCGCCATCTCTCCAAAGTGCCTGGACTGGTGGCAGGCAGGGCCCATGTACCAGATCTACCCAAGGTCTTTCAAGGACAGCGACAAAGACGGGAACGGAGATCTGAAAGGTGCGTGTCTTGAAACTTTTGGGCGGGGCCGGAAGGAGGTTGCTTTAGGGCTCTTCCAGTCTTGGAAAACGAATCATGCCTGGGTTGTGGGGTAAGCACATTCCATCCAGTATGACTGGTTATGTTTCTCCTTGTTTATGATATTTTAAAAAGCCACTCTGCAGAACCCAGCAATCCTTCCCATATGATGAAAGGTCGCTTGCTGGGGCCCTTTGAGCCCCAAAGAGGTGTTCTGTTTATTATCCACTATGGACCCATGCGTAGTTGGTCAGTTTCTTATGTGGGCAAGTTTTCTCCTGAAATGTGCCCTGTTTCTGTGCACTTTAGGGTAGGTTATCTCGGAGTGACTAGAATTCTTTTCCCCGTGTGTGCAGTGGCTAGCTTGACAATCTGGTGGAGAGTTTCTTATTAGGGAACAAAGCGTAAAATGCTATTTTAGAAAAAGATTGAATGATGTCTTTAAAAAGCCTGAGTCTTTAAAGCTTACATCCTGAGGAATGAAGAAAAGAAAAAAAGGCATAGAGCGGGTTGGTCATTACTTAAATTAAGGATTATTTCAAACAACATCTGTATTAATCAAAAAAAGTTTAAAAAAAGTTTTTTACAGTTATGCTAATAATTTTCTAGTGTGTTATGTGTAGAACATCCTTACAATTTATTGCTCAAACAAGGACGGAGACCAAACACAAGAACTGTCCCCTGCAGATTGGTTGATGTGGTTATCCTAGTTAAGGGCAACAATAAGAAACCAATAAACTAATAACTTTTGGTAGTGATACTTGGTTTGAAGAAGACAAAACAATGATTTAATAGAGTGTGGGAGGTGGAAATGAACATAATTGACCTGTAACATGTTACAAATCCTCTCTTGAAATCAACTTTCCTTAATAACTATTAAGAAGAGGCTTTTCTTTTTCACACTCTGTCCTTTTCTCTCTTGAAAATCATCCTGTATCTTAACCAACTGAAATATTATCTGTCCTTCAAGATGCAGTTCAAACCCACTTCCTTCTTTAATCTTTAACCTCCCTATCAGAGGGTGCGCCTCCCTCCTTAGAGCTTAGAGCTCCTGCGGTGCTTCGGATTGTGTTTGTGGCACCCCTGATGCTCAGGACAGAAATATCTTAGCTTAGCTTGATAGCATATCTTATCTGGGTGACTTTCCTTCTAATCCCCAACCTCCTCCCTACTGCCCCCAACCCCGCGTGGTCCTAGCACCTGCTGCTTCTTGCCAAGTAAGTGCTTGGGCAAGTGAAAGATACACACCGCCACTTCCCGGCCCTGCTTGTGTTTTCTCCTTCTAGATATACCTCAAATTCCTGTGCCCAGGGTGGCTTCTAATCACCTCTCACAGTTGTCACTTCCAGTAACTTGTCCTTGAAGGACTGGCTGATTCCTGTGATCAGTAGGTACTTTTCCATGAGGTTGAGGGGGATTTGTTGTGATACTTCGAAGAAATCATTTCAGGTTTCAGTCTGGTTTTGGCGGTTACCTTCTTCCCCTGGAGTGTGGGCCTGGGATCCTATGTTTACTTTGTATCTGTTCAGCCTCCCTGTTTTTATCATCCTGTTCCTTGGTACCTGTTCTTGATATAAGGTATGGCTATTCTGACTTAAATCAAAATTCTTTTGTTACCTGTTAACGCTCTGTGATGCTCACAGCCACCCACGAGTGGGAACTGAGGTATAACGCAGGCAAAAATAAGCAGCCTGTTATGGGGAAGAGCCTCCAGGTCAGGGGACTTTGTGCTTTGGCCTCAGTGACCTCTGATAGGCTCAGGTTGTAGGAAGCCGCATAGAATTCCACAGAAAGTTAGGGAGACTGAACGAGAAACTCACCTCTGACTCAGCATTTAGGACTTTGAACTGGAAACAAAAGCCCCACATTATTTCCTAATTATCCTAAGAGGTCCCAAGTACAAAGAGTTTCATTCCTCTATTTCTTCTCAGTCAAGTCTAGAATTCTCTTTTGTATAAATTCACGGCTTCTGCACTGGCTGAAGGAAATAGAATGTGAACACAGAGGTACTGGTCAGTTGTCTAGGAGCCACATTTAAAAAGTATAAGAGGAGTTCCTTGGTGGTACAGTGGGTTAAGGATCCAGCATTGTCATTGCTGTGGTTTGAGTCACTGTTGTGAGGGTTTGATCCCTGACCCTGGAACTTCCCAATGGCCTGGGCGTGGCCAAAATAAAATACAATAAAAAGTAAAAGAGAAACAAGTAAAATTAATGTTAATAATATACTTTGTTTAATCCAACATATCCACTGTATCATTTTAATGTATAATCAATATAAAAATATGAATGAGCTATTTTACATTCTTTTCTTTTCATATTGGATCTTCCAAGTGCTTGATAGTCACGTGTGGCAAGTGTCTTCACACTGCCCAGCAGCCTAGAGATGTGATCATCAGGGGTCCTGTACGATTCTTCTTTGTACCTTGATACTTAGTCCAGCATCTGGCCTGGATTAGGTATTCGAAAACCATGCATAAGATGAATTAATAATACTGTAGTCTTGGTTTTAAATGTAAAATACGAACAAGCCACAGACGTTTTTAAAATGTTATGCATTGATGTTAAAGGTCAAAGGTTATTGCTAGAAGACGAATTTGCCGTGGTTTGTAGAACTAGTTCGCTCTTTGAATTTCCCCCAGATTCAACACAATTCCAAATATTTCTGTCTTGATCTAAAAACTTCCATCTTGGGCCTATTGCTTTTGTTTTTATTTTTATTTTATTTTATTTTATTTTACTTTTGGCCACACCAGAGGCATGTGAAAATTTCCAGGCCAGGGATCAAACCAGCGCCACAGCAGCGACCTGAGCCATGGCAGTGACAATGCTGGATCCTTAACCCAGGAATTCTGTATTCCTTTTATTTTTAATCCTTTAACTCAAAAAAAACCAAACTTTATTTATTTTTCATGGCTTTGACTTTTTTCTTCAGGTATTCAAGATAAGCTGGATTACCTCACAACTTTAAATATAAAAACTGTTTGGATTACTTCATTTTATAAGTCATCCCTTAAAGATTTCCGGTATGGTGTTGAAGATTTCCGAGAAATAGATCCCATTTTTGGAACAATGAAAGATTTTGAGAATCTGGTTGCAGCCATACATGATAAAGGTAAATTGGATGGAAGGTGGGTGGGATGAGTTGAGAAAAACATTTTTCTATATGTTATATTATTCTCATATAATCTTGGCCTAACATTTGAAATATTTTCACTCATTAGGTTTGAAATTAATAATTGATTTCATACCAAACCACACCAGTGATAAACATGCTTGGTTTCAGTTGAGTCGGACCCGGACAGGGAAATATACTGATTATTATATCTGGCATGACTGTACCCAGGAAGATGGTATAACTATACCACCCAACAACTGGGTAAGTACCGACGTGCTTGATTTACAGAAGGAAAATGGGCAGATCTTCATTGTTGAAACTGGTGATTTATAAGTCTCCCCTCCTTTTTTGGGCCATACCCACAGCGTGTGAGGGTTCCAGGGTCAGGGATCGAACCTGTGCCACACCCATTAATGCCCACCCTTAACCCACTGAGCCACCGGGGAACTCCTATAAAGTCCTTTTAAAGGAAAAAACTGATAGGTTAATTTTATGGGAAGAAGAACAAGTTCCCCAAAGAAATAGAAATAAAGTCTGAAGCCTGGTAATTGTATATAGAGATTTGGATTTTTCCCTTTGTTGTAGAGCCTGATGTGTTCTAGCAAATTAAAGCCTATACTTTCTGTTAGCCTCCCTTTCTTTTACTTCCAACCTCTGTCCAACTTAGACTCCAGGTCCTATTAGTTCAGTAACTGTCTTGCTATTCTCCAGACCCCTTGCCTTTCTGACTTTTTACTCCTCTGTCCGACAAAATACTAGCCATAAATGAACCCAACCATCTGTTTTCTCTTTGCCTGAACCTTAGTACTTGAGCCTCTGGACATTCATTGTCCTTGACTGAAGTGAGGCATCCAGTCTTTTGGGGAATTTTACTAAATCCAACTCATCCACATGCCCTCTCTCCTCTTCAGACATCCCACCTGCCTTCTCCCCATCTTTTCATTCTTGGCAGTAAATTCCACTTTGAAGAAAGACTAGAAGCTGTCAAATCAGCCTGCTGCCATTTCCAGCTCCTTTCTAGTCACTTCTTTTGCAGCAGAGGCCATGTCGCTCCTGTTTGTGTTACCAGATATACAGATAAAAATCCAGGGAGCCCAGTGAAATCTGAATTTTAAATAAACGATCTAATTTTTTAGTGGAAAATATTGCATGGGACCTACCTCTACTAAAAAAGTATTCATTGGCGTTACCTTTGTGGCTCAGCAGGTTACGAACCCAACTAGTAACCATGAGGATGTGGGTTCAGTCCCTGGCCTTGCTCGGTGGGTTAAGGATCCCACATTGCCATGAGCTGTGGTGTAGGTCGCAGACAAGGCTCAGATCTCGAGGTGCTATGGCTGTGGTGTACACTAGCGGCTACAGCTCTGATTTGACCCCTAGCCTGGAAACTCCCATATGCTGCAGGAAAGGCCCTAAAAAGCAAAAAAATAAAAATAAAAAATAAAAAAAAAATAAAAAGTTTCATTGTTTCCATGAGATTCAGATTTAACTGAGTGTCCTGAGTTTTATCTGGAGGTTCTACTCCTGGCCCAGGCCAGTCCCTCTGCCCACTCTAGTTCACCTTCTTTCCCCCTTTCTGCAGAGCTTTTATTTATTTATTATTTGTTTGTTTGTTTGTTTAGCCCTTTGGAGCTGTACCCATGGCATATGGAGGTTCCCAGGCTAGGGGTCTTATCAGAGCTACAGCTGCCGGCCTACACCATAGCCACAGCAACACGGGATCCGAGCAGCATCTGCAACCTACACTACAGCTCATGGCAACACTGGATCCCCAACCTACTGATCGAGGCCAGGGATCGAACTCACAACCTCACCATCACTAGTGAGATTCGTTTCCGCTGTGCCACAACAGCAACTTCTCTTTTTCTTTTTTGAAAGTATATTTAATTTACAATGTTTCGTCTGCAGAGCTTTTTACTCTGGCTCATCTCTTCCGACTCCAGTGCCTCCTCCTCTTTCCTTGACCTCCCTAAACATTTAAAGAGGCTGACTCCTGGGCATCAACTTTTAGGTGACCTGAAGGCACTCAGAGGACATGTGGTAAAGCCAACTGTGCAATCTTCTCCCCCAAACTCCAGTGGCACTAACATGCAGCCTGGTGAACAGGCCGTTAGCAAGTCCTGGCAGTTTCACATCCCGAATTTTTCTCCAGTCCACCACTTTTTAAAATGATAATGACATTAGCAAACATTTGCTAAATGTTTACTGTATGCCAGGGTCAGTGCTGAGAGTTTTATATTCATTAATTCATTTAATTCCCCCACAATCCTAAGAGTTAGGCTTTAATTCTTGTTTTGCACATGAACAGACTGAGGCAGAAAAAAAGTTAAATATTTTGCCCTGCTTCACATGGCTAATAGATGCAAGGGCTAAGGACTGGATTTGGTTACTCTATCTGCATGGTCTGTTTTTTGTTTGTTTGTTTGTTTGTTTTTTATCTTTTTGCCTTTTCTAGGGCCACACCTGCGGCATATGGAGGTTCCCAGGCTAGGGGTCTAATCAGAGCTGTAGCTGCCGGCCTGCGCCAGAGCCACAGCAACGCAGTATCCTAGCTGCGTCTGCGACCTACACCACAGCTCACAGCAATGCGAGATCCTTAACCCACTGAGCAAGGCCAGGGACCGAACCCGCAACCTCATGGTTCCTAGTCGGATTTGTTAACCACTGCGCCATGATGGGAACTCCTGTTTTTTTTTTTAATGGCTCCATCTGCAGCAGATGGAAGTTCTCAGGCTAGGAGTCAAATCATAACCATGCCGAAGCCTCAGCCGCAGCTCGTGGCCATGCCAAATCCATAACCCACTGAGCGAGGTCAGGGGTTGAACCTGTATCCTCACAGAGACAATGTCAGGTCCTTAACCTGCTGAGCCACAATGCAAACTCATGCACAGTCTGTTTTTACACTTTGCCACCCATATTTCAAACCCCACCATCTCTTGCCCATAGGCTGTAACAGCTGCATCTTTGGCAAGTAGATTTTCCATCTTTCTACCCACTCCACTGTAGCCAAGGTTGTATGTCTTTTTTTAAAGGTGATAGTTAATGCATACAAAAGTATATATAGCATATTATAGAAATATAAATACCTCCATACTACCGTGAAAAGGGGAGCGCTATTGAGAGCAAGTAACAAAGTGGATGAATCTCAGAATAACTATGCAGAGTGAAAGGAGCCAGACAAAAGATATTTTTTACTACTTTACATGAAATTCTAGAAAATTCATCTATTGTGACAGAAAGCAGATTAGTTGTTGTTTAGGGATGGGGGAGACAGGGAGGAGAGTGGGATTAGGAATTACAAAGGCTGGATATGTTCACAATTTTCACCATGGTGAGAGGTTCATGTGAATATATATATGCCAAACTGATCCAATTGTACACTTTAAATATGTGCACTTTATTTCCGTTATGCTTAGATAAAACTTTAAAAGTATGTACTATGTATCCAAGTTAAGGAAAATAATAGTAGAGTGAGCATCGATGAGCCCAAGGAAGAACTTGCCATCAGCCATAGTGCTGAACGCACCTGAGGGCTCCTCCCTGTCATGTCCCCAGGCCTCCTCGGAGAGGTAACCACTGACCTTGAATTGGGGGTTTTCCATGTCCTTGCTTTTTATTTTGCCTTACTACACATGTACATATTTTTTTAAAAAAAGTACTTAGTTCCTCTTTGTATGTGTGTGTGTGTTTAAGAGCTGCACTTGCAGCATATGGAAGTTCCCAGGGTAGGGGTTGGAATTGGAGCTACAGCTGCCAGCCTATGCCACAGCCACACAACAAGGGATCCAAGCTAAGTCTGCAACCTTCATCACAGCTCACGGCAATGCCACATCCTTAATTCACTGAGCAGGGCCAGGGATCGAACTCGCATCCTCATGGATACTAGTTGGATTGTTTCCACTCAGCCACTGCAGGAACTCCCTTAGTCTCTCCTGTTTTGAACATTATGAGCAAGCATCATGCTGTAGTCTTCTGCAACTGGATTTTTTTAACTTATTTTTTAAATATGCATTCATGTTGTTTCTGGTAGCTGTGGTTCATGCATTTTCACAGTTGTATGATAGTCTATTTTGTGAATAGTCCATGATTTACTTTATTCATTCCTCTGCTGATGGGCAGTTGGGCTATTTCTATTACTAACAATGTTTCTGGTGTGTTCACTATTACTAACAATGTTTTAAAAATTCTTGGGGAAATGGAGTTCCCGTCATGGCTCAGCAGGTTAAGAACCCAACATTGTGGGAGTTCCCATTGTGGTGCAGTGGAAACGAATCTGACTAGTATCCATGAGGATGCAGGTTCGATCCCTGGCCTTATACAGTGGGTGGGGGATCTGGCATTGTCGTGAGCTGTGGTGTAGGTCACAGATGTGGCTCAGATCTGGCCTTGCTGTGGTTGTGTGTAGACCAGTAGCTGCAGCTCTAATTTGGGAGCTTTCAAATGTCATGTATGTGGCCCTAAAAAAAAGAAACCCCAAAAACCCAATATAGCGTCTGTGAGGATGCAGGTTCAATCCCTGGCCTTTCTCAATGGATTAAGGATCTGGTGTTGCTGAAAGCTGCAGCGTAGGTCACAGCTGCAGCTCAGATCCAGTGTCTCCATAGCTATGGCATAGGCCTCAGATGCAGTTCCAGTTCAGTGCCTAGCCCAGGAACTTCCATATGCCACAGGTGCAGTTGTGTAAAGAAAAAAAATAAAATTTCCAGGAGTTCCCTGGTGGTCTAGCGCTTAGGATTCAGGGCTTTCAGTTTCAGATTCAGTCCCTGAGATACCACTTCAAGCTCTACATGCCGTGGCCAATAAATAAATAAAAATTCTCATTAATCTATTTCTGCTGGGGCACGTGGACAAGAGTTTCTTTAAGGAAAATGGCTAGGAGTGAAATTGCTGGGTACAGGATCCTGCATGCTCAGCGCTACAAGATAATGTCAAATCGATGATCAAAGTGGTTATACCAATTTATATCCCCTCCAACAGTATGAAAAATACATACTCTCAGAGTTTCCATTGTGGTTCAGTGATAACGAACTTGACTAGTATCCAAGAGGATTCGAGTTCGATGCCTGACCCTGCTCAGTGGATTAAGGATCTGGCGTTGCCCTGAGCTGGGGTACAGGTAGCAGACGTGACTTGGATTCCACTGTGGCTGTGGCTGTGGCTGGCAACTGCAGTTCTGATTTGACCCCTAGCCTGGGAACTCCATATGCTGAAGGTACAGCCCTAAAAAGACAAAAAAAAAAAAAAAGAAAAGACAGAGATGAAGAAAAATACATACCCTCATTAATTGCTGGTACTGCCAGATTTTGTAATTTTTACCAGGTGAACATAAATTGGTATCACGTTAAGGTATTAATTCTACATTTATCTAATTGCTAATGATTATTTATCAAATTACTAATTATTAATGTAGTCATTACCTAATGACTTAAGATGTTTATTGTTTTTTCATCCATTTATTTCCCGGAATTTCCATTTCTGGGAAACACCTGTTTATGGTTTCTTTCCCCAATTTTTTGTTGAAGTCTTTGTCCCTTTGCAGCAGATTCATGGAGTATTTTTTCAGTCTGCATACTGATCTTTTCTTGATTATGTATATGCCATACAAATCTTACCCTGGTTTGTATCCAGATGGACATTGAAGTGAGCTGCTTCCTGCAAAGACAGCATCTACTACTTAGCTTTGGCCAGTTGTTGCCATGGAAATGAGGACCCAGTGTGACTAGGACTTCCAACTAAAAAGAAAATATTTAGGAGTTCCCATTGTGGCGTAGCAGAAATGAATCCGACTAGTATCCATGAGGTTGCAGGTTCAATCCCTGGCCTCACTCAGTGGGTTAAGGACCTGGCATTGCCGTGAGCTGAGGTATAGGTCGCAGATGCGGCTTGGATCCCAGGTAGCTGTGGCTGTGGTGTAGGCTGACAACTGCAGCTCTGATTCGACCCTTAACCTGGGAACTTCCATGTGCCATGAGTGCAGCCCTAAAAAGCAAAAAGAAAAAGAAAATACTTATGCAAAATCCGGGTAAAGTCTTTAAATGTTGTCTAGATGTTCTCTTTAGCATGAATAAATGATCCAAGACAGAGCTCTGAGGAACCTTCACTTAAGGTACCTCAGGGGAGACTGAGAAGGAGTGATGAGAGATCTAGGAGGGCACCCAGGAAAGTCACATCACAGAGGCACGGATGCGAGTGTTACTAGAAGGAGGAGAGCAGCACCAGTGTCAAGCACTGCTGGGTCCCAGCACTTGAAGTTGCTAGATTTCTTTTATTCCTGAGGACTATAGGAATTTTGTGTTTGTTTTTTTTTTTTTAATTTTTTGTCTTTTGTCTTTTTGAGGCCACACCCATGGCATATGGAGGTTCCCAGGCTAGGGGTTCAATCGGAGCTGTAGCCGCCAGCCTACACCACAGCCACAGCAACACCGGATCCCAGCTGAGTCTGCGACCAACACCACAGCTCACAGCAATGCAGGATCCCTAACCCACTGCGTGAGGCCCGGGATTGAACCCTCATCCTCATGGATCCTATCGGGTTTGTTAACCACTGAGCCACGATGGGAACTCCAGGACTAAAAGAGTTTTAAATTGAATGATTCTGATACTTTTCTGAAGGCATAGTTTAAATTCTCTCTCTGGATTTAAGCTCCAAGACCAAGAGAATGTGTCTCTTTCCTCCTTTGATCATCATTTGCTTTTCTTCACCTACAGGAGTCCAGAGCCTGGACAGAAGGTCCAAGAAAATATATTAGAAATATCTACCCTTTCAGTTGCCCTTTGTCCTGCATTTGAGAGCTTTGATTTGATTCTGTCGTTGTGATGAACAGCTTCTACTGTACAAACACATCACAACCACCTCTGTCTGGCATTAGGCCAGCGGGTGGCATTATAAGGGAATTGAATTACATGGTGCTCTTCCCGGAAGGAAAATTCTAGTGCACTCAGTCTGCACGGGCTGGGGTGGCAACTATCATTTCTTTGTGGGCGATACCAACATATGAACCATTCTAAGTAACGGATGTACTATTTTCTGTTTGCTAGTTAAGTGTCTATGGAAACTCCAGTTGGCACTTTGATGAAATACGAAACCAATGCTATTTTCACCAGTTTTTGAAAGAGCAACCTGATTTAAATTTCCGCAATCCTGATGTTCAAGAAGAAATAAAAGTGAGTATAGACACCCACGCAGACCTCTCCACTACATGGGCGCTTGAGTGGTTATTCCACACACTTGATGTTGGACAGTAACTGTGTGGGCAAAATCCTTCTTAGATTAAGGGATCTGATGCACGTGTAGACTCTCAGATATGTTGGCAGCTCCTTCTTTCCTCTAACCCCGAATAATTGCAATGGAAGGGAAACACAAAAACCTATTACCCGACCTCTGAGGTGTCCTTCTGCCTGTGACAGCAAGCTGGTGCAGTGAAGTAGGCAGGAACGGGGGCTCCGGGTCCACGTCCTGTGTCTGGACCCAGCCCCACGGTTGGCTGCAAGAGGATTCTGGGTGAGTTCTTTGGCTTTTCTGAGTCTTGGATCCCCAGTCTATGAGACACGATTGATGGAAGTCTTTGTCTCAGGAACTTTTGGAACATTAGATAGGAGAACCCCTGCCAGCACTTCTGTATTCACTCAATAAATACTACCTTACTATCTGTTCTGTGCCAGGTCCTGTTCTAAGCACTGGGAAGGCAGCAGTGAGTAAAAGAAGCCCCGCCCTCAAGGAATTCCCAATATACTGAGGGGAAGGCAGACAATTAAGACCTAAATAGGGAGTTCCCATCATGGTGCAGCAGAAACAAATCTGACTAGTAATCATGAGGTTCGATCCCTTACCTTGCTCAGTGGGTTAAGGATCCAGTGTTGCCGTGAGCTGTGGTGCAGGTTGCAGAGGTGGCTCAGATCTGTCGTGGCTGTGGCTGTGGCTGAGGCTGTGGCCAGCAGCTGCAGCTCCAATTCAGCCCCTAGCCTGGGAACCTCCATATGCCACAGGTGCGGCCCTAAAACAAACAAACAAACAAAAAAAGAACTAAATATATAACACATCGGCACATTAGGTGGTGGTGAAGGCTTAGGGTAAATACCCTCGAAGTGCCAGAGAGGCATTGGCTCAGAGACACTGCTGTGATGAGGTCCCATTTACATAAAAACCTGGGTTTGTAAGGGATCCATGGGAATATCTGCAGGAAGAGGATTTCAGACCATGGAAGAGCAGCTGCCAAATTCTCTAGGGGAGACTGAGCTCCACGTGTTTCAGAAATGACCTGGGGGTTAGCGTGCATGGCTGCCTCATACAGCAGGGAAAGTTACAGGACGCTCAGTTAACTTTTAATTGCAGATAAACAATGCAGAGTGTAATATCTGAGACATTCTTCTACTAAAAAATTATTCATTGCTTATCTGAAATTAAAACTTAACTGGTTGTCCTGTATTTTAGCTGGCAACACTGCCAGAGCACTGCCATGAAATGAGGGAGAGAGGGAGCTGGGGTGCAAAGTGGAGGGTGAGGCTAATCCTGTGTCCCCTTGAATGCTCTTGTAAAGGATATATGTGAGCTGCTAATGATCCCTCTGTGGTCTGCACACAGGAGATTTCCCGCAGTGCCCCAGGTGAGAGCTGATGGGGCTCATACCTGGCTGGTGGCAGTTCCAACCATATGTGACACATAATTCACAATGAACATTTGCCAGGTAGTTGTTGTCATTGTTGCTGGTGCTATGGCTCTCATGGGCAAGAAATTAGGTAGTGGGGTAGTGTTCTCAGGTAGGTGGGGAGGAGACCTGAACAGAACAGGGAGGTGAGGGTCCCTTTCTACAGCTTACCTGTGAGCTAATGGAGAGCAGGCAGGCTGCCATGTTGGAGTCACTAAGGGACCTGCAACCCTTAGTTTGTTTTGTTTTGATTTTGGTTTTGTCTTTTTGCTTTTTTCTAGGGCCGCTCCTGTGGCACATGGAGGTTCCCAGGCTAGGGGTCGAATCGGAGCTGTAGCCGCTGGCCTACCCCACAGCCACAGCAATGTGGAGATCCAAGCTGTGTCTGCGATCTACACCACAACTCATGGCAACGCCAGATCCTTAACCCACTAAGAAAGGCCAGGGATTGAACCCGCAACCTCATGGTTCCTAGTTGGATTCTTTAACCACTGAGCCGCGACGGGAACTCCTGTTGTTGTTTTGTTTTTACATAACAGCTGTATTGAAGTATAATTCACATACCATAAAATTCACCTCTTTCAAATATATGTCAGTTGTTTTAGTATATTCATGAAGTTATGCAGGTATCACAACTAATTTTAGAACATTTTCATTACCCCCCCCAAAAAAAAACCCCATACCCATTAGAAGTTATTCCCCACAGTCCCTTCATTTTCTCCTTCAAGTTGTTCCCCTGGCAACCATTCATCTACTTTTTGTCTCTGTGGATATGCTTGTCCTGGACAGTTCGTATAAATGGAATCATATAGTATCTGTCTATATGTCTACAATATATCTCTATATTTAATCTATATTTAACTATTTGGGAAATGGTTTTTCAAAGCAACTGGAGTATTTTACCTTTTTACAGCAATGAATGAAGGCCCCAATTTTACTATATCCTCATGAATACTTGTTATTGTCTGTATTTTTTATCACAGTCATCTCAGTATGTGTGAAATGGTATTTCACTATAGTTTTGATTTGCATTTCCCAGTGGCTAATGATGTTGAGCATCTTCTCATGTGCTTATAGTTTATTTGTATATTTTCATTGGAGAAATGTCTATTCAAATCATTTGTCCATTTAAAAATTATATTTTTGTTGTTGTTGTTGTTGTTGTCTTTTTAGTTATTTCTTGGGCCGCTCCTGCGGCATATGGAGGTTCCCAGGCTAGGGGTCGAATTGGAGCTGTAGCCACTGGCCTACGCCAGAGCCACAGCAACGTGGGATCCGAGCCTCGTCTGCAACCTACACCACAGCTCACGGCAATGCCGGATCCTTAACCCACTGAGCAAGGGCAGGGACCGAACCCACAACCTCATGGTTCCTAGTTGGATTCGTTAACCACTGCGCCACGACGGGAACACCTATTTGTTTTTGTTGTTGAGTTGTAAGAGCTCTTTGCATATTCTGGATACATGATTTGCAGTTAATTTTCTTCCTTTCTATAGGCTATCTTTTCACTTTGTTATGGTACCCTTTGAAAATGCACAAGAGTTTTTCATTGTTATTATGTCCAACCTATTTTTTCTTTTCTTCCTTGTGCTTTTAGTGTCACATTTAAGAACCATTGCCTAATCCAAGGTCTTGAAGATTTAACTCATATGCTTTCTTTTAAAGATTTTGTAGTTTTAGCTCTTATGTTTAGATCTCTGATTCATTTTTTGTTCATTTTTCTATATAGTGAGAGGGCATTCAACTTCATTCTTTTGCATGTAACTGTCGATACATTTACCTCAGCAACATGTTTACAGAAGATTATTCTGTCACCATTGAACTGTCTTGGAACCCTTTTGAAAATCAATTGATCATAAATATTAGGGTTTATTTCTAGACTGTTAGTTCTGTTCCATTGGTCTGTATGTCTGTCCTTACGCCCAGTACCACACTGTCTGGACTATTGTAGTTTTATAGAAGGTTTTGAAATTGGGAAGTGTGAGCCCTGCAGATTTGTTCTTCTTTTTCAAGATTGTTTGGCTATTCTGGGTTCTTTACATTTCCCTAGAAATGTTATTATTTGCTTGTCAATTTCTGCAAAGAAGCCTGCTGGGATTGTATTGAATCTGTGGATTAGTCTGGGGGAGTATTTCACTCTTAACAATATTAAGTCTTCTGATCTACAGAATGTCTTTCCACTTAAGATCTCCTTTAATTTAGTTCAACAGTGTTTTCTAGTCTTGGGTGTACACGTCCTGTACTTCTTTGAGTAAGTATCTTCCTATAGACTCTTTAGTTCTAAGATTCTTTTTACTTTATAGGTGTGAGGTTTTCCAGAATTTAGAAGAATTGCTTTGAGATCTGGAGAAGTGGGCACCTTATCAAGGCTGTTTTGTCTCAGTTGGAGGAGGGGAGGAAGACACCGTCAGCTGACTCACTAGGGGTTATTTTTAAACTTCGCTGGTGGAGTGTGGCCTCTCCTCCGTCACTGAAGGTCATTTACATACCTCCCCCTCCCCCAGCACACTCTTATTAAGCCAAGTGTTTTACCTGGATCATCTCATTTAATGCTCAGAACAAGCCTCACTTAAGAGATCTCCAGACCATTTTACAGAGAAGGAAACTGAGGCTTAGAGAGGTGACATCAACCACCAAGGGGTTGAAGGAATAGGATTCAAACCCAAGCACTGAGATTCTGGAGTCCCCATTCTTTTCTTTTCTTTTGCTTTATTTGCTTTTCAGTGCCAGAAAAAAAAAAAAAAAAGTCTTGGTGAGAATATAAGTATTTTACTCAACTTGTTTGAAATATTCCCAGATCATAAAATCAATAGAAGAAATTACAAAAGGTAGTGCAAGTTTTTTTGTTTTTTTTGTTTTTTTTTTGTTTTTTTTCGCTTTTTAGGGCTGAACCCATTGCATATGGAGCTTCCCAGGCCGGGGGTTGAATTGGAGCAGTAGTTCCGAGCTGCATCTGTGAGCTATACCACAGCTCATGGCAACGCCAGATCCTTAACCCATTGAGTGGGACCAGGGATTGAACCTGCATCCTCATGGATACTAGTCAAGTGTGCTACCACTGAGCCACCACAGGAACTCCATGGAATCCCCATTCTTAACTACAACCCAACACCTGATGCGAGGCGAACTATCACTTTCTCTGTGTTTCACTTTTCATGCAGTTTTTTTTTGTTGTTGTTGTTTTTTGGGTTTTTGGTTTTTTTTTTTTTTTGTCTTTTTGCCTTTTCTTCGGCTGCTCCTGCAACATATGGAGGTTCCCAGGCTAGGGGTCCAATCGGAGCTGCAGCTGCTAATCTGCACCACAGCTCACAGCAACGCTGGATCCTTAACCCACTAAGCAAGGCCAGGGATCAAACCTGCAACCTCATGGTTCCTAATCGGATTCGTTAACCACTGAGCCACGACGGGAACTCGTCATGCAGTTTTTGAAAGGAGGTTTTCAATTGGAAATTCATATATAGGAGTAGAAACCAGTCGTTTTTTAGGCAGTGGGTTTCTCCAGGCTCCTTGTGGCAATATTGATGGATTGTCTGGAGATGTTTAGACAAGTGTGATAAATTCTGCCAAGATGTGCCAGCAACGCCTTAATTCTTCTTTGGCAAACCCAGCTGCTCTCTTGCCAGCATCCGAGGAGTGGAGTACGTGAACAGAAGCCTTATTTACTAGTCCTGCAGGCTGAAATCCCTCTTGAGATGAATCATTACTGCCTCTGGTTGAGAGGTTAGACATTTTTGCAAGCCTGGTTTAGAAGATTTCCTATTAAATAAGAAAGGCCAACCCTGTAAGAGAAGGCTCTTTGCTCCTGGAAAGGGACCTTTCACATGAAGGGACTTCCGACACCCTCCCCCACCCTCGAGCAGGGCTCGTTTCTGCAGCTTCTAGTTAAGCAGGTTAATAATTTGCAACCCTGAGAGTTTGTGGTGGGGAGGCATTTGCAATGACTCCTGCTTGCACACGGGTTTGTACTCAGAGCCTGAGCCTTCTTCCTTCTGGCTTCCATCAGATTTCAGCTTCTCTGCACAGTGGGAGGCTGCATGTAGGGAACACCATGCGTGGGCACCCTCTTCTCTCCTCATTGCCACCCCTCCTTGCACTGGCCCTTTGAGAATTTGGCTCTGCCCTGAACCTGCGGCATTTTCAGCCAGAGACGTCAGGAAGTTTTCTCAGAGGAAGTGGGGGCTTATTTTTGTCCAGTATGTTATACTTTTCCAATCACTTTGATTTTTACTTGCCCTCCAAATCCCTTATTTGGCAAATGAGGAAACGGGCCCAGAGAAGTGAAGTGACACAGGACACAGTCGGTAAGCTGCAGAGCAGGGAGGAGACTCCAGATGCCGTGGCCCTGCCTCTGGTGCTCAGTGTGACTCCAAAGCCACCATGTGAGAATGCTGAGCCCTGGAGTGTGGGATCCAGGGAGCTGGTGTGTTCATAGCAGCTGGGAACCGGGTGCCAAGATGCCCTCCTGGAATCCAGAGCAGAAATGCTGACTCTGCTTTGTCCCTACTGAGCACAGTATTTATGGAGACAAGCAGCTCCATTCAAAATAAAATTTGCTCACTATCTGCTTTATACACCAGCTCTGTGCTCGATACTAATCGCTGCATCATTATTACACCACCCATATGTCCTGCACTTCATTATAAACTATCCCCTCTTTTAACAGTACATATGCCAGGGGTACAATGGGTGGTAAGAGAGATGCATGGTGTGGCCATTGTGGGGCTTATCTTCTGGAGGGGGAGGTAGATAAACATGAAATTACAGTGAGATGCGCTGAGTGGTCATGACTGTGGGAAGTGGGAGTGTGGAGGGCAGGCAGCTAACCTGGTCACAGAGTAGCAGAGACCCGGGAGGGGTTTACATAGGAGGCAGTGGTACCTGGAGGATGAATAAGAATGAACCAGGTGAGGAGGCACAGGTGGGAACGCTCCCAGCAGAGAGAAAGCTTGGATCACCGCACAGTGGAGTTGCTAGGCGTTGTCCAGTATGGGGACGAGGGGTGGCAAACCAGGAGCAGGGGTCCTGGACCTCACAGGCACATGAGTGTTTCTAGATGACAAGGCTAGTCTGTGTTGTCCCAAGTGGCAGAGGGATCAGGTAATATAGAGACCCAAGCATCAGTTGACTCTGACAGCCATATCTCATTTAATCCTCACGGAATCCCTGCAAATATTCTTTTATTATTAGGCAGGTATTATTTTACTTTTTCTTCTTCTTCTTATTTGTCTTTTTGGAGTTGTAGGGGCCATCCTACACCACAGCCTCAGCAATGCCAGATCCGAGCTGTGTCTGCGACCTACACCACAGCTCACGGCAACACCAGATCCTTAACCCAGTGAGCGAGGCCAGGGATCAAACCCGCAACCTCATGGTTCCTAGTCGGATTCGTTTCCAATGCACCACGATGGGAACTCCAGATATTATTTTATTGATGAAGAAACCAAAGTTGGGAGTTCCCTTTGTGGCTCACTGGTAACGAACCTGACTAGCATCCGTGAGGATGAGGGTTCCATTCCTGGCCTCACTCAGTGGGTTAAGGATCTGGCATTGCCATGAGCTGTAGTGTTGGTGGCAGACTCAGCTCAGGTCCTGTGTTGCTATGGCTCTGGTGTAGGCTGGCAGCTGCAGCTCCAATTAGACCCTAGCATGGCAACCTCCATAAGCCATGGATGGTGCGGCCTTAAAAAGCAAAAAAGAAACAGAGGTTTATCAAGATCATGCAGACAACCTAACTCATGCCACCATACTGGGGTTCAGGGAGAGATGGGATGGTACCCAGACAGGTCAGATTCTGGAGCCCCTGATCCCTCCTCCATGTCCTGCTTCTGGAGGAATTAGCAAAGAATTTAAACCTGATTTCCAAAGAGCAGTAGGGTTGGTTTTCTTTCCTTTGCTTTTAAGCAGAGGATATGATTTTCTCTCTGTACTTCTGAAATATCCTACGCTTTCTCATTCCTTCTTGAGGTGATGACCTGGGATTTATGTCAGTATCAAGAAGATGTCTTATATGTCACATGTAAGAGCAGAGCTTTTCTCTATTCCAAACCTGGCTTTTTAGGTAAATGGGCCCAGTGACTTCAGCCATCTCAAAAGGAAAGCTTTGCCTCAAGGTTTTGAGAATTTGGATACCAGGTAACATCAAACTGAGTTCTTTCTCATTCAGAGCAGTGAGTTGTTTAAGGAGAAAAGGATGAAAACATGCCTGGTGGAAAAACCAGGACTATGTGATATGATGGGAGTTAGGAATCAGGGACACAGTGTATTGTCCCGAGTCCCGTGATCCCGACATGGGTCACCCAGACCTTGTGGAAGCAGGTTCTGTGTCCATTTCCCCATGTGGCACCCTGGGGGAGTTTCATAGGCATAAGAGAGAGGGTTAACAATTAAAATCTGGAGTTCTCTTTTTTTACCTGGTTGAGAATAAATAGCACGAAGCAAATATTTTTCAAGAGCAAATTTTAGATTATCTGGGTGAAAACCTCAGCATTTAAGATGACTCTCAAAAACAAGCATTCAGTTTTTGCTGTTTTGTCTCATCGCACAAGGATAACATCTCTTACTGGACTCCAGTGAAAATCCCTGCCGGGGCCACATGGTTATGCTGAGCTACACATTTCTCATTCTTTAATGTTGGGTCAATAGTTAGCAATTCTGAGATCCCTGAAGTCAATGAGGACCCCATGAAGAAAACCAGTAGCCTTGTTTTAGGAAATCAGTGCTTAAAAGCTTAATGTTTACAATAGCATGATGGTTTAATGTTTTCCCACATTTTTGTCAGAGGCTGCTCGGATGGATTATAGTTACTTGTGTCACCCCACTCCTGCTCTTCTGTCAATGTTCCCTCTTATAAAGAACAGCGCCACCTGGGGGTAGATCTGGGTTGTGTGGGATCCGAAGCTTGTAAACATTGGGGGCCTTCTTAATACCAAAAAAAAAAAAAAAAAAAAAAAAAAAAAGGAGTTCCCATCATGGCTCAGTGGAAAAAGAATCTGACTAGTATCCATGAGGATGCAGGTTTGCAGATTCGATCCCTAGCCTCGCTCAGTGGGTTGAGGATCTGGCATTATCGTGAACTGTGGTGTAGGTCACAGACACAGCTCGGATCCAGCATTGCTGTGGCTGTGATGTAGGCCGGCAGCTACAGCTCCCATTCAGCCCCTAGCCTGGGAACTTCCATATGCTGTGGGTGCAGGCCTAAAAAGAAAAAAAAAAAAAGGAAAAAAAATGGTTATGTTTATTCAGAATGAAAAAAGAATGTGGGTAGAAAAGGGCCCATATAATGAAGGGTCTTAAAGCTTAAGCTTGGTTAGCTTTAGGCTAAGTGAGCCCTTGAAGCCGACTACCACGAAGAGGTAATTCTTCAGATCCTGTTGTACAGATGAGGTGCCTTCTTATCTGCTGTCTTCTCTAGCTGAATCACTAACCAACTGTGTTTACTTCCTGTGGTGCTGACCTCCCTAGCAAATCCTGCTTTTCCATCCACCTTCTTGTATTATCATTTAAAGCTTTATCAGGTCTGTGACTTAGATTTTTTTTTTTTGCATTAATATTTGTCTAGCTGAGGACTCTCAAAAAGAATTCTTGAGACTTAGGACTGTGTCAAGGTTGTGTTGTTTTTGCTCATGGTTCTAGTTCCAAGTGCCTTGTCCATAGTGGGAACCCAAATACCTATTGAATGAAGGATTTTGTGAAGAAGTAAGGATGTTAACAATAAATTTGTGGGTTTTGTACCCCAAGAAAAATTGTGCTGGGGAGGGCCATCCTAAGGTTATTAGGGTCAACTGTGTTCATGATGAGGCCTGTTAGCAGCAGAGCCTGGCTCTTAGATTTGAAGACTTTGTTCAAGCTGTGCCACTTGGGATCTGATCTGCAGGGGCTGACAGCAGCATCAAGCCCTACATCCAGCTTATAGAAACTTTTGGGAGCCTTGAAATGCAGCACCCCAGAGCTCCCATATGCACATGTAGACACAAGAAACACACTTGGAATCAAGCAAGTGATTTTGGGGACCCTCCTCATTTGGGATCTGCTCCCCTTACTAGGTGACATTTGGCTTCTTCATTCCAGTGTATTACAGGCAGTACTGCCCTAGCATGATCTACACATGCCAGTAAAACCTTCCTTTCAGCAAGGATTGAGCTGAAAGGAGAACAGGAAGAGCCACTGTCCCTTTGCAGCAGGGTGGCTTTCAGTGGGTGCAGGAGTAGGGCCAGCTGTGAGGGAATGGCTTGGAGGGGAGAGGGGAGCTGAAACCTGGGCCCTTTTCCAGGTCACCTGGTCCTCTGAACTGCCCCAACACAGGCCAAGACATTCTCTGCCTCCATGCTTGGCCCATGCTTGCCACAAACAGTCCAGAATGTTCTTCTAGATCTTACTCCTTGATGACATCCTGCCGGTCAAGTTCAAGCCCTAGCTTTCCCTTGTCTGGCTGTGTCCACCCACATTAAATTTGATCCCCTTGGAGCTCCAGCAGCCCTGCAGACAGAGGAATCTCATGTTGAAGCACGTCCTGCCTTCCATTCAGTAACCCCCTCGGGTCTCATGTGTCCCCAACTACTCTGTAGATGCCTGGAAGCCAGGGAACATGCTGTACTTCGTCAGTGTCCCAACAGTATCACAGTGTTTGACTCGTCCAGACTTGATAGCTCATTCTTTCATTCCACAACTGGTTCACTAAGTAACAGGTGCCAGGTCAGTGGCAAGGGAAACAGAAGTGGAAGCTGCCGTCTCTCCCTCAGGAATCTCCCAGTCTGGTGAAGAACCCTTCATCGTTAGCTGCTTAATTGGTTATTTTCTCTCAGTTCGGAGGGACCTATTTTAGGAACTGGGCATGGGGGAGATGAGCTATGTTCCCAGTTTCTCCCAAGTCCTATCTTTCATTGTGGTTTCACTCTTTCATTTTGAGTGGACTCTTTACGTGCTGGGAACATGCTCATGGCATCAATGACAAATGTGAACATTTTGTATTCAAATGTGAGGGAAGAATGAGAGCCCAGAAATGCAGTTACTCCAAGTTCATTATGCTCAGACACTGCTGTGCTAATAAACAAGAATACACCAATGAATGCTGTACTTGCAGAGGTGATCTTTTTTTGTTTTTGGTTGCACCTGTGGCATATGCAAGTTCCCCGGCCAGGGATCGAATTTTGAGCCGCAGCTGGGACCTATGCCACAGCTGCAGCAAGGCCACATCCTCAAGTCACTGCACAGGGCCTGGGATGGAACCCGCGCCTCCGCAGTGACCTGAGCTACTGCAGAGACAAGGCCAGATCCTTAATGTGCTGCACCACAGTGGGAACTCTGGACGCTATTGTTTTATGACAGAAAGTCATTTACAGACAGAACCTTTATGAAACCTTACCACAATAATGTGTAGTTAATGTAACCAAGCATTTTGTTTCTTCACGTTTAGGAAATCATACAGTTCTGGCTCTCAAAGGGTGTCGACGGCTTTAGTTTTGATGCTGTTCAGTTTCTCCTAGAAGCAAAGCATCTGCGAGACGAGACCCAAGTGAATAAGACCCAAATCCCGGTAAAGTTTTGTTTTAAACATACCTATATATCTATAAAAATATTTTAAAATATATTCAGTGTATTACATATATATGTAATATATATATTTTTCCTTTTCCAAAAATGTCATCAGAGTGGTTTTTTTTAGCCAGAGACACCACTTATCAGAGGTGAGTTCTATCCTGCCTGTAGGAAGTGCTTTGAATCATTTTCTTTAGGAAACACCAAGGAGTTTCAAACACATGTGACCAGATCTCTCTGGTTTCCTCCAGAGCGATCCCTTGAGGAGCCCTTTGGTGACGAGTGTTCTGAGGGCATGGACAGTGTAAGGTTGTAACTTACTGCGATTTTGTCATTCACTCAAGGCTCAAGGGAGGTGCCTCAGTTCTGCAGGTGCTTTTGTAGTCATTAAAGAACACAAAGGGGAGTTCCCGTAGTGGCTCAGCAGAAACGAATCTGACTAGTAACCACGAGGATGCAGGTTCGGTCCCTGCCTCGCTCAGTGGGCTAAGGATCTGGCATTGCTGTGAGTTGTGGTGTAGGTTGCAGATGCAGCTCAGATCCCAGGTTGCTGTGGCTGTGGCATTGGCTGGCAGCTACAGCTCTGATTCGATCCCTAGCCTGGGAACCTTCATATGCCCTAAAAAGACAGCAAAAGAAAAAAAAAAAAAAAAGACACAAAGGTAGAGAAGGGAAGGGAAATAACACTTGCTGAGTGGCAATTGTGTGCTACGTGCTGTTTCCTTTTAACTCTCTCAGCATCGCCTGAGGTTTCATGATCTCCATTTAGCAAATCTTAGAGAAATTAATTTATTGAGGGTGACAGAGGTGATGAATGGAATTACTGCCCAAGGCTACCTGTTACAGAATCTGGACTCCTTGTGTTTCCTCACCAGTGGTCCTCAACCCTCCCCCCATGCCACACATGAGAGAGGGTCATCACATGCCACTCTCCTTCCTCTAGTTGACCACCATTCTACTGTCACTCTATTTTTATTTATTTATTTATTTTATTTTTTTTATTTTTTTGTCTTTTTGCTATTTCTTTGGGCCGCTTCCGCGGCATATGGAGGTTCCCAGGCTAGGGGTCCAATCGGAGCTGCAGCCACCGGCCTATGCCAGAGCCACAGGAACGCAGGATCTGAGCTGCGTCTGCAACCTACACCACAGCTAACGGCAACGCCAGATCGTTAACCCACTGAGCAAGCGCAGGGACCGAACCCGCAACCTCATGGTTCCTAGTCGGATTCGTTAACCACTGTGCCACGACGGGAACTCCTGTCACTCTATTTTTAATGACCAAGTGGACAGTATCCTAAAGTGCATTCCAAAATAATGGATTTTTTTTTTTTTTTTTTTGCTTTATAGGGCTGCACCTGAGGCATATGGAGGTTCCCACGCTAGGGGTCAAATCAGCCGCTGGCCTACACCACAGCCACAGCAATGCAGGATCCAAGCTGTGTCTGTAACCTACACCACAACTCACGGCAACGCCGGACTCTTAGCTCACTGAGCGAGGCCAGGGATCGAACCCGCAGCCTCATGGTTCCTAGTCGGATTCATTTCTCCTGCACCACGATGGGAATTCCTGGATTTGTATATTTACACAATGAAATGTCAAACATAAATGAATTATAGTGCCACACAGCAGTATGGGTCAATTCATGATATAATGTGTAGCGAAAAAAAATTATTTTATATATAGCATGATACCCTTTTTAGAAAGTAATGAAAATGAAATTCATATTGTTATCAACTTGGTACTTTTGTCTGAGCAGTAAAGGGAAGCTGGGCTAATTATGAGACCACATTGTGAACCACAGGTAATGATTAAGCCATCTTCACTTATTCTTGAAGAAATTTCAAGATAACCTTGCTATCTATGGTGAGTCTTAAGATTGGCATACGTTTCCAGTTATGACAGATGATCAGAACAATGGGTTTTGTGTGCTACCCAAGAGAAACTTAAAGAATACATAATTTCAAGAAGACATCTAAGATTTGAAAAAAAATTCACTTGATCTAGGAAGGGAAAATCACTTATCAAAAAGGGGTCCACTGAATGGATGGCAACTCATGGACTGTCTAGCTTGTCTACGTCCTAACCCAGGACTTACAACCTGAGCTTGTGTTAATCTTTTACTTTGATTCTAGAAGATTACTATAACCCTAGAAAGGCACAGCATGAGAATCAGGAAAAATTACTGAAATGCTGGCAAAATATAATAGTAAGAAAAGAATGATAGAAGTGGTAAAGAAACAAATTTAAATGCATGATATTAATAACTTTGTGAGCAGATAAAGTACAAATGTAATAATAAGGTCTATGGTCAATAAGATAATTTGTTTTGTTTGCCTTTAAAAAATTCCTGGATTATCTGCAGTAATAAAATGTTTAGGCAGAAGATTTTGTTAAATACATTTGTAATCCGTGTTTAGATGTTTGGTAAGACTTAACTTGTTTACTGGATTTATAGTTAATAATTTAAGCACCAAAGGAAGCCCTAATAGTCTTGTTCTTCTCCATCCACAAAGTCCCTTGAGCAGTAAAGTCCTAGGACCACCTCTGAGCACGTGTGTCTCGGCTTGAGCCCTTTGAAGAGACAGTCCAGATTCACACGAGGCCAGCTAGGGGCACCTGACATGTGACACGGTGGTAACCGTGCTGTCTTGTTTTCAAAGGCCACGATCACACACTACTCGGAGCTGTACCACGACTTCACCACCACACAGGTGGGGATGCATGACATTGTCCGCAGCTTCCGGCAGATGATGGACCAATACAGCAGGGAGCCCGGGAGATACAGGTAACCACAGGTCACACGTCTGTTCTTCACAGGCACAGCGCGGGACCTGCACTTTATCCCTCACAGCCATGAATTCTCAAGAGGGTCAAGTTACCATTGAACAAACCTAATTACAACTACGTAATTATAATGTACTTTAACTTGGCTATGCCAGGGCCTGGTATATTCTCTTATGCTGCTTAACTTGGCTGATTTTTTTCCCCTCTTTTGTAAAATGATCGCAGTACTTATTCACAGGAATTTTGTGAAAATTCGTGAAAAGTTATTACCTAAAGGTTAGTCATTAACTATTATCATTTTTATAATTATTTAACCTGTTAGAGTCCAAATGTTCCAACTCAACTGTTGGCAGCTCAGTCTATGAAGTACTTAATAATGCCTGCCACATAATAAAACATTCTGTGTTTATATAGATTACCCAGGTGACTCAATGGAAAAGGAGTTAAGAAATTTCTCCTGCTTAAAGTAGGTCCTCTGATCACTATCCTTATTTTACAGAGGAAGCAGATTTTTGAGCGTGCAGGTAATGGTCACACAGGTAGTGATGGCAGAGATGGGATTGGAACTGAAACACCCCTTACGCATTAACGCAGTCTCAGCTAAAACATGCATTGACATGGGTCATTTCAGGCTCCTGTGTCTTCTCCAAAGGGTGTTTGGTTTTCAAATACTGACAGTGCACCTGATAATAAAGTGAAACTTTATAGGGATTCAAATACAAGGGGAAGGTTTTTTTGGGAACCCCATTGTACCATCTATGCAGACTTGTACATTCTAAGTGGAGGGATAAGAATTGCTAAAGAAAGTCTTCCTAGAGGAGTTCTTGTCATGGCTCAGTGGTTAACAAATCTGACTAGGAACCATGAGGTTGAGGGTTCGATCCCTAGCCTTGCTGAGTGGGTTAAGGATCTGGCGTTGCTGTGAGCTGTGGTGTAGGTCGCAGATGTGGCTCGGATCCTGCGTTGCTGTGGCTCTGGGCATAGGCTGGCGGCTACAGCTCCGATTGGACCCCTAGCCTGGGAACCTCCATATGCCACGGGAGTGCCCCAAGAAATGAAAAAAAAAAAAAAAAAAAAAAAAAAAAAAAAAAAAAAGGCTTCCTAGAAGTTACTGAGTTTCAGTCAGATTTAGAAAGAAAACAGCATTGAGATCAAAAAGTGTTTTAGACACGGCGTAGTATTCAGCTGGTCTTTGGGTTCAATACGATGGGAAATTGCCAGGTGACCCAGTATGCCATTTTTTGGTCATCTGGTTTGATGATACCTCCTTGTGAGCCCTAACCTGATACAGTACATTCAACCTCTCCTGCCCCCCACCTGTCATTGAGACATAGCAGCTGCAAAGCTCTTTCCCAGTCTTCCGGCCCCAAAGACACTGCACCTGCTGATTCTTACAGGTTTATGGGGACTGAAGCCCAAGGAGAGAGCATCGCTGGGACCATGATGTACTACGGGTTACCTTTTATCCAAGAAGCAGATTTTCCCTTCAACAGTTACTTTGGACAGCTGGACACTCCTTCTGGGGACAGTGTGGCTGAGGTTATCCTGTCCTGGATGGAAAACATGCCAGAAGGGAAGTGGCCTAATTGGATGGTAAGTCCTCAGGCCCAGCCCAGCAGATGGTGTTCATGTGCCTGCTGAACAGTCACTTCTGAAACAAGGGGCCTGTCTGTCTCTAAGTGACCTTCACTTTGCCCTCATTCTGATTGTTCGGTGAGCCAGGCCCATTCCAGCTTCTTGTCGTTCTTTATGCTTTTCCTTCTGGTTCTCAGACTAGATAATCCCAATGGATCTGTCTCACTGGCCAATCCCTTGGTCAGTTCAAATTTGTCAAACCCCTGTAGTGAAGTTTTCATTTTGTTTATTATACTTTTCAACTCTGAAATTTCTATTTGGTTCCTTTTCATAATTTTCCTTTTTTGACTCTATTTGCTAAGACATTGTTCTCCTGTTTTTATTTTTTGCTTTTTAGGGCTGCACCCACAGGATATGGAGGTTCCCAAGCTAGGGTCAAATCCAAGCTGCATCTGTGACCTACACCACAGCATATAGCAACGCCAGATCCTTAACCCACTGAGCGAAGCCAGGGATTGAACCCACATCCTCATGGATACCCGTCAGGTTTGTTACTTCTGAGCTGCAGCAAGAATTCTTGTTCTCATATTTTTAAGGAATTCCATAGATCAGGTGTTTGAACACAGGTATAATATTGATTGAAGGTCGCTGTCCACTAAGTCCCGTATTTGGATTTCCTCAGCCAAGTTTTCCACTGACTGCTTTGCCCCCTCTGTATGGGCCATACTTCCCTGGTTCTTTGTATGTCTTATATTCTTTTTGTCGAAAACAGGATATTTTAATAAGTGTAGAAATTCTAGAAATCACATTTTCCCCTCTCCAGTGTTCTCCTTGGATTCATTCTGTAAAATCTGTGTTACTTGTTGTGTGCGGCCACTAGTCTCGATTGGTCAACTGTCGACTGGAAAAATTCCTTAAATGCCTTGAGTCAGTAAGTCTCTCAGCCTTTGCTGAGGGGCTGTTTGGGGTGGGGGCGCATCTGTTCAACACTTGGGCAGGCAGCTTACGACTCTGCCTTAGTCTTCGCTTTTGCTTGCACAGAGCTTCAGGAATAGCCAGAGGGGAGAGATGAGTGCGGGCTCAGAGATTCCCCGGGCATTTCTAGATTCCAGGAAAATGTCAGAGCCTTTCAAAAGTCTTTCATTCATTCCCCAGCTAGTAAAGGTTTGGGTCAGTCTCTGTTTAGCCCAGGTTGTTAACCCCGCCTCAGGCAGTGTGATGATTATCAATTGCTGCTGATTGTTTTGAGGTAAAGACTAACTGCACAGAGTCAACTCTGAGTCAGATCAGATAAAGAAAAAACCCGACCAAAGGTGAGCTGCTAGAAAGGTCAAGTAGTGATGATTCTCTAGAGATGGAGCTTTTGATGAACTCTAAACCTATTCTGGCCCTCCAGTGGTGCCTAGGCTGTTTTTTTACGTCTACTGTGGGTTTTCAAGGCTATCTTGGACCCGATGGGAGGGGTATGACATTAGGGCCAGTTAAAATGACACAAAGCTTGCTATTTTTACTCAGATGCAGCTATTTTTTTCTTGACTACTCCTTGGACTGTTATAAGCCTTCAATTTCCAGAGTTCTGAAAAAGTGGATTTTTAATAGTTTTTTCAGCATTCTCCTTGCTTTTATGATAGAGATTTTTGGAGGTCTTTATGCCACCACTCCAGAAGTACTCCCTGTATCACAAATTATAATATAGTTTTAGCACTTGTTTTTTCATATACTAAAAGTCTCAGGTATCACAGGTAACTGGACCTCAGCCTATGAGAGGCCCTAATCTCTGTCCATTGCTGATCTTGATTTCAGTTTTGAAAAAGCAAAGTGCTCTAGGTCTGAGAGACTTGACAAATGACAGGGCTTCTTATCAAATGCTTTTAAGATAATGAAAAGAAGAAACGGTGGCAAAGTTTGACCTAATTTTCTGGCCATAAAAATAGAAAAATACTTTGCGGTGGTCTAGAAAGAGATAATTGTAAAGATAGTTTTAGTAGATCTAAAGAAACAAAAAAGTAAACCCCTGCCTTTTCCTGAATTTCTACAGACTCAAGTTCAAAGGCTAGTTCTGCCTCATAACCTTGGATGATGCAGTTTCTCAGAGCCTGTTTTATCATTTGTGGAGATAATACCCAACAGGACTGCAGTAAAGGGGTAAATAAAATATAACGTAGGTGTGAAGGTACTTGTAAGGTGCCTGTTCAGCTTAAGCACGAGTTTGAGTTGTACTGTATGGAAAGATTTCTTAGATGATTTAGATGACGACTAGCTGTTAAAATAGGTAGTTAGAACATTTACCAGAGAAATATATATATAAAAATAGAAAACCCTGTACAATTTTTTTTCCCCTGTCTTTTCAGGACCACACCCACAGCACATGGAGGTTCCCAGGCTAGGGGTCAAATCAGAGCTACTGCTGCCAGCCTACATCACAGCCACAGCCACAGCCACGCCGGATCTGAGCTGTCTGTGACCTACACCATAGCTCACGGCAACATCCGTGTCCTCGTGGATGCTAGTCAGATTAGCTTCTGCTGAGCCATGATGGGAACCCCCCAAATTTCTTCTTAGATTGATTTATCTTTTAACTTAAAATTTGTTTTGGGGAATTCCTGTTGTGGCTCACCAGGTTATGAACCCGACCAGTATCCATGAGGATGAGGGTTCCATCCCTGGCCTCACCCAGTGGGGTTGAGGATCTGGCATTGCCGTGAGCTATGGTGTAGGTTGCAGATGCAGCTTGGAGCAGGTGTTGCTGTGGTTGTGGCGTACGAAGACAGTTATAGCTCCAATTTGACCTCTAGCCTGGGAACTTCCATATGCTGCATATGTGGCCATAAAAAAAAAAAGAAAAACCAGAGAAAAATTTTATTTTGGATAGTTCAAAAGTCACACACATATGAAGGGACACAATGGAAGTCTTTTTCCCACTCCTGACCCCTCCCTTCTTGTCAATATTCTCTTATCCAAAATGAGCAAAAATACTAATACACACCCTCATACATTCTGTCTTCTCTGCGATGTCACTGAAGTAAACTGTCAGCAGCAGGTTGTTGATCATAATGCCCGAGTCGGTCAACTGGTCAATTAGGCAGTCAGGAGCAGGGTTAGGACTCAGACTCAGGCTTGCTGAAATCTAGGTACCCCTGGTTAACCATGTTCTTCTGCCTGGTCAACTTTTTGTGAAACAGGGTAAATCTTCTTAAAAAAAACTCTGTATAGAGTTGTGCTCTTACATGCATCTGCCTTTCAGACTGGTGGACCAGATAATGCCCGGCTGACGTCTCGTCTGGGGGAAGAATATGTCAACGTCATGAACATGCTTATTTTCACACTGCCTGGCACGCCCATAACTTACTATGGGGAAGAAATAGGAATGAGAAATATTTTAGCCACAAGTCTCAATGAAACCTATGATGCTGTAAGTTAATATAACTTAACCATGTACCACACCAAATCCTCATTTTTTTTTGCCAAATCAGAGAATTTGGTATTTCTGTTCTACTGCTAAAAGTCATGATTATTCTTAGTGTTTAGGCAGTTGAGCTGCACAAGTGAATTTCTTCTGTAGAGCCCAGGACTTGCATTTTAAGGATGTTTTTCAGCTGATTTTCAGGTGCACTAAGATGTGAGACACCAGGTTTTGAGTTTGAAATATTATTCATTGCCCTCTACCAGAGACATGGAGTTAGGAACACCTATTATGGTGTTTATCTGTATTGTTAGATCTCGTCTGACCATATCACAAAGATTTTTCTTTTTACTTAACAAATGTAATGTACAGCCTTAGGCCTGAGTGGTTTAAATTTTGTTTTTGTTTGAGGCTATGGATCTCACAATTGTGCTGCTAGGACGATGAATGATCTATACCTCTAATTTGTATGGTTAGTTCTCAGTTGTCAAATCCAGCTTTCTTAATATTTGGTCAAAGTGAAAAGGTCCTACATTTGTGTGTACATTCAAGCGATAACTAGGCTGGACAAAAGAGGACAGAATCTAGGCTCATTTGCACATGGCTACATACTAGCAATCACTGTCATGGCTTATACGGTATGAGTTTACAAATGAAAAAAGCAGCCAAGATTCCAACCATGTGCTATAAAATTGGGTTGTGATGGATCATTGTACAACTATAAATGTAACAAAATTCATTGAGTAATAAAAAAGAGCAAAAAAAACAACAAAAAGATTCCAACCATGTATATTGATGTTCAGTTAGTATAGTTTATTCACCCTCAAGATGTCATCATCTATTTTCCAGCAGAAAATATAAAACTGGTTTCTGTCCTGAGGCCTTTTCATTATGAATGCTAATGAATGAGTACTAGCTGAGAAATACAGGGTATTTAGTAAATCATGGCTGAATTAATTTCTCTTAATCACTGTTATTTCTTTATGGTCTTTTGACATAGGACACCCTTCTTTCAAAATCACCAATGCAGTGGGACAACAGCTCAAATGCTGGGTTTTCTGAAGGCAGCCACACGTGGTTACCCACCGGTTCAGACTACCACACTGTGAATGTTGATGTAAGTATCAGTGAAAATTTTATGCTGACTCCAGGAGCAGGAAATGAATTTCTGTTGCTGACAATATACATTTACCTTGAGTTGTCTAAAACCTTAACTGAGGAGTTCCCGTCATAGCGCAGCAGAAACGAATCCAACTAGGAACCATGAGGTTGCGGTTATCATTGATCCCTGGCCTCGCTGCCGTGAGCTGTGGCGTAGGTCAAAGATGTGGCTCGGATCCTGCATTGCTGTGGCTGTGGTGTAGGCTGGCAACTGTAGCTCCAATTCGATCCCAGCATGGGAACCTCCATATGCAGCGGGTGCAGCCCTAAAAAGTGAAAAACAAACAATAAAAGCTGAATTGAGGCCCTTTAGGTCAATCACAGACTTCTTAAAGAGTTTTCCTTCCTTCCCCCCTCCCTCTCTCTTTCTTTCTCACCCTGCAGCATATGGAGTTCCTGGGCCAGGGATCAGATCACAGCTGCAGTTGCCACCTATGCTGCAGCTGTGGCAACACTGGATCCTTTAACCCACTGTGCTGGGCCAGGGATTTAACCTGTGTCCTGGTGCTAAAGAGATGCCACTGCACCACAGTGGGAACCCCCAGTTTTCATTTTTACAAAGGAGTTGGCAAGTCATGTACACACAGGTACAAAAGTGTGCATCTGAAATATCATACAGACTATACCGCTTTTCATTGGAATGACTGTGAGCCATAAACTATTAAGGACATTTTATAGAGGTCTTTCAGTTAAGACCTCCTTTCTTGCCCCTCAAAAGGAAGGAGAGAAAGTAGGAGTATAACCAGTCAAGGAAGAGCTAAGTCAGTCTAGGGTAAGGTGGGCTTGAAGGCAAGGCTGTTTCCCTACAGAAACTGTAGACATGAATAATCCCTAAAAGCAGCTGTTCAGAAAACGCACACCCTCTGGCTTTTTGCCTGTACTGATTTCTGTTCTCATGGTGATCAAGTTTGCCAAGTTCAGCAAATGAATTTCCTAAACAGGAATGCATCAATTCCAGCAAAGTGCTCAATATATTTCCTTAGATCAGAAAAATGTGAAATGATTTCAAGTGAGTTTCAAATGTTTACACAATCTAAACCACTAAGGGGAAGAGAAATTATTGGCATCACATCTAGATACTTAACTTATTAAGTACCTCCTCACCCCCAATCTACTGAGTATTTTGAAAAGAGTCTCCAGATTATTCTGATACAGAACTTTGAGCAAACTCTCCTGTTTTCGCAACTCCCAGGTTTGTTTTACATATTCGTAAGTCCTTGAAACACAAAAACTGTGTTTTACCATTTGTTTTGGATTAAGTGCCCTTACTGATTTTCATTATGTCCACGTGTCCAAAGTACTTCCATAGGCCAATTTGAATCCAATATAAAAATGTACACCAGCAAAGATGGAAAAATGTAAATGCAAATTAAAATAATGAAAAATTTTTCTATCAGATGAGTCAAATCTTTAAAATGATCATAGATAATGCTTGGAGGGATGCTGTATCAATTGAGTAACTCAAAGTTAAGAGGCAGTGCCATTTTAATAAAATACATCCACAACAGTCCTAGAACCAGGCAAGAATTCAAGTCATTTCTAGAAGAAAGTAGGTAAAATTGAGGCGTTCCTGCTGTGGCACAATGGAATTGGTGGCATCTCTGCAGCAGTGGGACACAGGTTTGAACCCTAGCCCGGCACAGTGGGTTAAGGATCTGGTGTTGCTGCAGTTGGCTTGGGAACTCCATATGCTGTGGGGTGGCCAAAAAAGAAAAAGTAAGTAAAATTAAGATGACAAAGAACCAAGAGCACAGAAACCATAGTCTAAAACACACAAGGAGAAAAAAGAACAGGAACAGGTGATGTTTTTCCACTGCTGCAATTGGCTGCTGCAGAATTGGCCCTGTTTGCTGATCATGCTCGTTTTGAATGAGTAGAGCAAAGCTTGCAATAGTGTTAAAACTTCTATATGCACAGCTAAAGAAAGAAAAGGAAGAGAAAACCTAATTCTAGTGCTGTCCCTGGACTCACTGAGGAATGCTCTAAGAAACGAGAGCTTTTACTTCTTAGATCACAGAGGCCAAAAGAGAAGGGCAGGTCCCTAGGAAGCTGATCACCATTAA
This sequence comes from Sus scrofa, assembly GCF_054392235.1. Classification (NCBI taxonomy): domain Eukaryota; kingdom Metazoa; phylum Chordata; class Mammalia; order Artiodactyla; family Suidae; genus Sus; species Sus scrofa. The sequence goes on along the minus strand of NC_139385.1, from coordinate 108,355,417 downwards.
GCAGGAAAAGGACCCCTACACCTCAGAGATAGACAAGACCTACCTCCAACTTGGCTTCTCATAGTTGCTAGAGGCAGGCAACTGAAGACAGGCACTCAAGAGTATCAAGTGCTACAAAAGCAAATGGATCAGCAAGAATCACACTACATTTAAGAAAAATTAAGACCATGAAAGAGAGACACTATTCCTAACAAAACATTGTAGAAAGCTAAGAAAATATAACAAACATAAGACTTCAATTTTAGCCACAGCTGCACCCTAGGCCAGAGCTGTAGCAACGCCGGATCCTTTAACCCCCTGAGCTGTGCTGGAGATCGAACCTGCATCCTGGTGCTGCAGAGATGCCGCTGATCCTGCTGTGCCACAGCAGGAACTCCAAGAGAAAATTTCTGATATGTAGAAGATAAATCTAGAAATTCCAATATACAAAAGGTGTTCTAGAAGAGAACAGAGACTAGAGGGAAACATACAGTCAAAGAGATAAACAACCAGAGATAATAGATGACATCATCTTCATTTGGCATGGCCAGAATAAAGAAGAAAACTGTAAAAATAGAAACAGAAGGAAACCAAACTCAAAAGTAGATTGAGAAAAGGATTGCAAATTGGCCTGGCATCAGGTTTCTCAACTGGATACTAGAAAACATTAGAACTTTACCTTTTCATTGTACAACTACAGGTGTGATAAATTCATTGAGTAATAAAAGGAACTTTAAAGTTGTAATGAAAACTTGATTCTAAACCTAGAATCCTATAACCATTCAAATCAGCATTCAAGAGCAAAACAGAAATGGAAAAGCAAGAACTTAAATTTTACTATGTGCAGTTAGTTTCGGAAAAAGTGATTAGAAACTCCAACAAAACCGAAAAGGAATATAAAAGGAAGATATGATTTATAAAACACAGTGAGGAAAGCAAGTGGCTTGTGGCTACCATTTTGTACAGCACAGATATAGAACTTTCAGCACTGCAGGAAGTTCTACTGGATAATATTGCTCTGTATGTTGAGAAAAATACCAGTAGAAGAATAGTAATTTTCAAAGGATATTAGAAGGAAAAAATTACATAAAAGCAACTGATCCAATAAAAAGCTAAAAAGGAAAAAAAATAAAATAGTACAACTATAAATAAAAGATAAGACTGGATTATGTCTAAATATACAAGATAATCACAAATATAAAAGGGTTAAACTCACCTATTAAAAGATAAAAACTCTAGAATGAGAAAGACAAAATCTGACATGAGACATAGCTAAAACAAAATGACACAAAGAATTATATTACAGGCAAATGCTAACAACAAAAAAAGCTTGCTACCTGGCTATGGCCTTTTTTTGGGCAACGCCAGACAGGAGCCACCTCTGCAACCTACACTGGAGCTTGCAGCAAATGCAGGATCCTTAACCCACTGAGCAAGGCCAGGGATCCAACCCGCTTCCTCACAGAGACTATGTTGGGTTCTTAACCTGCTGAGCCTCAATAGGAACCTCAGCCACTCCCTCTTTTTTTGCAGTATTTTTTAATAGCAGAAGACTCTGGAAATGATTTATATATTTTAACAACAGAAAACCAGCTGAATCAATTTTATTTTTGGCTGTATCTGCAGCACTGCGGAAGTTTCTGGGCCAGGGACTGAACCCATGCCATAGCAGCCACCCAAGCTGCTGCAGTAACAATGCTGGATCCTTAACCTGCTGTGCCACAAGAGAACTCCCAATTATTGTTAATCTATAGAAGGGACAAATATGCAGCTTTTAAAAAGAATGACATGGAGTTCCCTGGTGGCTCAGCAGTTAAGGATCTGGCATTGTCATTGCTGTGGCACAGGTTTGATCCCTGGCCTAGGTGTGGCAAAAAAAACAACAACAACAAAAAAACCTCTGTGCATTGGTATGAGACCAAATGTACTAAATAATAAAAACATGGTACAAAATGGTCAAATGCCACTTTTTTTGTGTAAAGAAAGAAAAAGTATGTCTACCTATGTTTGCATAGGCACAGAATGTATCATTTCATATGATACATAAAATGAGAAGAATATATAAATAGTAACAGTGTCTATCTCTGGGAGAGAAAATGGAAAGCTATGGGATGGTTTTGAAGGAAATAATTTTATTTATATATTCTTACAATTGAATTTTATACTGTATTGCATGCATTTTCTATTTAAAAAAATAAAGTTACAAAAAGCAGGTGTGGAAATATTTAATAGCAGACAAAATAGAATTCAATATGAAAAGCATTATGAGACAAAGGCAATTTTCAAAAACTGGTAAAGGAGCACTCCACTATAAATCATGAATCTATGCATCTAACAATAGCTTCAAAATATATAAAACAAGTATTCTGAGAAATGCAAAGAGAAACTGATAAATCTACAATTACAGAGACACTTCAACATACTTCTAGAAAGTGGTAAATCAAGTAGACAAAAATAAGTTAATACCTACTGGGCACTTCTTATATGGGTGGCACTGAACTATGCTTTTTCATGCATTATCTAAGGCTATAGAAAATGTGAATAGTAATATATATGTGAAGAGTCATATACATATACAGTATATATGTACTACGAATACCTTTGTTCCTGATGAACAGAGAATAAACATTTTTGCAGATATTCATTAGATGTTCATTAAACACCACAAATTAGGCACCTTCCCCCAAACAACCACCACTATCACTGACGTTAACATTGCTGGCAAGAGTACAATGAAATGAACATTCTCACTGATTTGGCAATAGCTTTTAGAAGACAAATTTGGCATTATGACTCAAGTATCCATACTCTTTGACACAGTAATTGTCTGGTATTTGTACCTTGAATAAATAATCCAAATATGGAGAAAGCATATTAGGAACCTGAATGTCAAAACGAAATGGTTAAGTATGGAATAACCATTCAACCAAATACTATTCTGTCATTAAAATGACATTTACTATAATAAAAAATGCTTGAAATGTTAAAGGGAAAACAGCAAGAAAAAGACAACATTAAATTATGTATGTTTTAGATAGCTGTAAAATAAACTCCGGTCTTCTTTAATGGACATATATTACTTCTGTGGTCAAAAACAGAGGGCAGTTTCTTTTTTTAGGGTGGCAGGTGTGGCATATGGAAGTTCCCAGGCAATGGGTGGAATTGGAGCTGTAGCTGCCAGCCTACACCACAGCCACAACAATGCCGGATCCGGGCCACATCTGAAACCTACACCACAGCTCACTGCAATGCCGGATCCTTAACCCAAGCAAGGCCAGGGATCGGGCTGCTTTTCTGCCAGTTAAATATAGTATAAAGGGACTTGACTTTATTTAGGCAAGTTAAATATCCATTAACTTAGACATGGACATTTGTTTTGAGATGCCTAAAGTGGAGTCAAATTTGGCCTTTACATCAGCTCTGGCCAAAATGTAGTGGAAAACTGTGCACATTGCAACAACTCCCAGAGAAGTAGTTAAATAAACTATTCTTACCTACTTAATACACAATTTGGTAATTATTTTAAGGGGCGAAGTGAAGCAACTTTTCTGGGGAAGAAAATTCCTTATTTGATAGTATAAATATTTGAAAAACTCTTATAATTAATCATTTATGTTAATACCTTTTTTTTTTTTTAAATAGGTCCAAAAGACCCAGCCCAGATCAGCACTGAAGTTATATCAAGAATTAAGTTTGCTTCACGCCAATGAACTGCTCCTCAGCAGAGGCTGGTTTTGCTATTTGAGGAATGACAACTACTCTGTTGTGTACACGAGAGAGCTCAACGGCATAGACAGAGTCTTGCTCATGGTTCTGAATTTTGGAGAATCATCACTGCTAAATCTAAAGGAAGTGATTTCAAATATTCCCACGAGAGTGAGGATCAGGTTAAGTACCAATTCTGTCTATACAGGCCGTGAAGTTGATACACACGCCATTTCAGTGGACAGAGGAGAAGGACTCATCCTTGAATATAACACCAAGAATCTCCTTCATCAGCAAGCAGCTTTCAGAGATAGATGTTTCATTTCCAACCGGGCATGCTATTCCAGTGTATTCAACATACTGTACAGCTTGTGTTAGGCAGCTTTATGAAAGAGATGGAGAGACTGCCACTCCGTTCCACTCTAAGCATTTGTGGTAACCTCAGATGCTGCTGCTGGGTGAACTTCATGAACATTCATTAATTCTCAGATATTTCTGTAGCCTGAATGTAATGCTTTAGGAATGGTTCTCAAATGTGTTTCCAGAATAATAAAATGTTTAAAAGACAATGATCACTTGCAAGAAGTTCTACATTTTCGGAGAGCATCAATATGAGATGACCAGAACACCTCAGGACTCCAGATCATTAGGTCTAATGAATTTTAGTGTGAGTTATCTTCGATAAAATGCAGGTATAGAAATTGGATTATGACTTATTGGCAGAGTATCTCAAACTGTTCACTAGCAAAGAGGCAGGACCTTGATTTGTCAACTGTTCAAAGAAAATCATACGGAAACAAAGCTTTTCTGATGGAGGAAAGGTAAAGTTCTGTTGCCACCAATCCTTCCTTCATTCCCTTCTCTATGTCCTTCTATGGAGCATAATTTGAAAGCTACTTTCCTAGGTTAAGGGGCATGTGCATCAATGGAGACAACAGTATAAGCAAATGAGCTGAATACAAAACAATATTTAGATGGAGAAGCACATTTTTAAAAATTATTTACTAACTTGAAAAACTCACTCTTGTTAACGCAACTGGAAATATGACTGAAATATTTCAGTGTGTTTCCATTTCCCACTGATTGCAGCACTTCAGAATTTTAGATATTTCTTGAGATTTTCGAAAACACTGGTGCTGTCAAGTCCAAGTTCCTCATATAGGAATTTAATTTGGGCTGTAATCTAAAAGAAACACATTAAACTCAGAAAGCCTTTGTGATAAAACTTCAGTGTTCAAGTTTCTCCTTGTCTATCCATCTTCACCTAACACTGAAGTTAGCAATTTATGGCAAGAGTATTTTTTATTTGGGACAGAGGCAGAAGGCTCTCAACAATGGAGATGCGATTACTTTCTCTAACAGAGCTCGTTTATCAATTACTGGAGAGAAGCTCTTCTCTTTACTGACTTGGTGTTCCCCCTTTCCCTGTTGGGTCTCAGCCACAGACCTGCCAGTTGGTGAAGCGGCCGGCAAAAATTCTGCTGCAACCACTCAAAGACTGAGTACAAAAAGTATCACTTCTTGGGGATGTGTCAATTGAGAGGGGCTTGATAACATACCTTTTTGTGAGAATCCTCAATCACATGATTGCCTCCAGGCTGAATATCTAAAATAATATTGGGGGCTTGATAGCCTGAAAAAATTAGCATATGAAACAATTAGAAGGTTTTTGGCCAGTTGAGACCCATCCATCTCATCCCTCTTCTTCCAAGTACTCTATGCCTTTTCTCTTTCACCACCACCACCAACAAAGAGAGCAGAGGGGGCAAGCAGTAGAAAACAAATTTCTGAAACAGGAAAAGCTGGAGGAGGACCAGAGGCTGAAGAAGCTGAATGAAGAGACTATAGGGCCACTTGAGAGAAGGCTGTGACTAGGAGAATGCCAATGGAATCTGGGAGCTTTGTGACCAAACACCAACTACAGCAATGGGTGAGTGGGACATGGAACTGAATACAAGGCAACTGTCTGAAAACTGGAATATGGGTCTCTTCCACCCTGGGCCCGGAAGGTCCTAGCATATCTTGGTAAGGTAAAAAGCTAAGAGTTCTTGTCTAATAAAACTGAAAGATCTAGAGAAAATGAAAACTGAAGCTCTACAGCAAAAACTTTAGAATTTGTTTTTTAGGGGTTTCCAAGAATAATAGCTCAGTCAATTTTGTTACTGAATAAAAGATGGCATGATAGTACACCCTTCAAGTCATGTTTGATATTTAAATTAACTTTTTTTCGTATGCCCTGCCTACCTTATTTTAATACTGTGCTTTGAAAAAGAGGCGAGGCAGTAATAATTATTACATCTGCTTCAACTGGGTAGTCAACAGAGGAAAACAATGATTTGTCTAAAATCACGGATGACTTGGTTTGCAGCATGAAATGTACTACTCTGAGCAATAGGTAACAGTGCATGTAGCTACGTCCCCTGCTCCCAGGTGGTCTCCTACCTTCCCCAGTGTCCTTAGCATGCTCTGCAACAGCTTCCTTGAGTTTCTCAGTATAGTTTACAATTCCTTTCAGAGGTACACGCTCATCATTTTCATAAGCTGTGATGTGAACTGAAGGATAATGCTGAAAGGAAACAGATGCACAAAGAAATTATATTATTTCTTATGGCCTCTACCTCATGGACTATGAAAAATAATAACCTCGAATTTTTTTTCCCTATACGTGCTAAACATTTTTTTCCTCACTTCATATTCTTGAGAGATTAATAATATTACAATACTAGACTACTGGAAAACCTTTTCTTGACTAGTAAGACCTTAATCTTATCTAACCTAGTCTCCTGAGCTATTATTAAGTTGAAACAAATATGGAATATGAGCAGAGATTGGGGCTGAAAGGTATTTGAGTATTATAAGGAGAAACATAAGCCTTACTAAATTTCTGCCTCAGCTCAGGTAAATATCCTTTTAATTATTTTCTCTATCACTTCAGGATGGTATAACATAACTGTCTTTCACTACCTGGGGTTTAATATTTTGATAGGGACAGTAACTTTTTATGTAGTTCTTATGTTTTTCATCAGATGAAGGATTCCCCCATTCTTCTAATTCTTCTAATGTCAGAGGAAGTGTAGTGTCCATCATGGTGTTGAGAACATCCAAGAAAGGTGCCTTAAAAAAAAAAAAAAGCCAAAGAAATTTAAACATCAATTAATCAGTTGGTAAAAATCAGTTGGTATGTGTATTTTATATAAAAGTCATAAATGCTACTATCTCACATCCATTAGGATACTATTAAAAATACCCAAAATAACAAGTGTTGTGAGGATGTGGGAAAATTAAAACACTTGTACACTGCTGGTGGGGATGCAAAATGGTGTAGATAATATGTTGGTTTCTCAAAAAGTTAAACTTATTTAGAATTACCATAGGATCCAGCAATTGTATTCTTAGGTATGTATCCAAACGAAATGAAAGTAGGATCTTGAAGAGTACACCCCTGTTCACAGAAGTATTCCTAATACCCCAAAGGTAGAAGTTAACACAAGGTCCACTGATAGACAAATGGCTAAGCAAACTATAAATACAATGGTACAATGAAATTCAGCCTTGAAAAGAGGGAATATTTGACACTTGCTACAACAATGGACACCGAAGACATTATCTATGTGAAATAAACCAGTTATGAAAGACATGCACTGTATGATTCCACTTATATAGGAGGTTCCCAGGGGCTGGGGGAAGGGGGAACTGGGAGTTGCTATTTAATGGGTACAAAGTTTGAGTTTTGCAAGATCAAGAGTTAGGGAACCTGGCTACACAACAATGTGACCCTAAAAACAATGTGTATACTTAACATTACTGAACTGTACACACTTAAAATGGCTAAGATGGTAAATTTTATGTCATTTTATAACAATTACAAATTAAAAATAAAACCCTAATGACACATGAATAACCTCAGTTGGATATTTTACATTAAAAAAGGTAATAAATGCTAATTGAAGAAAATCTGAAAAAAAAATCTGGAAAATATCAAGTTGAAAGAAGAGAAAATCACTATTTTGGGGAGGGGCTTTTTTTTTTTTTGCTATTTCTTGGGCCGCTTCCACAGCATATGGAGGTTCCCAGGCTGGGGGTTGAATCGGAGCTGTAGCCACTGGCCTATGCCACAGCAACACGGGATCCGAGCCGCGTCTGCAACCTACACCACAGCTCACGGCAACGCGGGATCCTTAACCCACTGAGCAAGGCCAGGGATCAAACCTGCAACCTCAAGGTTCCCAGTTGGATTTGTTAACCACTGAGCCACAACGGGAACTCTGAGAAAAATCACTATTGGCTTATAACCAGGGTTAAAACATTTAATAAAATTGCAGCTGCTTTGTTCACATTGCTGTCTAATCTTCTGTTAACATGTTTTGCAGCTTTCTCTTGTATCAACATTAAGCAAGTATAGTGGGCAAATGCTGCCTGGTGTCTAAATCCCTTTTCTGCATTTAGACTGTCCCCAACATTATGAGATAGCCTGCCTCTCACTGCAGAGGTGTTAAATGCCAGATAGGGCCTTTCTCAGACTTTCCTCAGAGTGAGAGAAGCCACATGACTTGGGTTTACTAATCAGACAAAAGGTACTCCAAATTTTGAATGAATTATTGGATATGGAGGTTAACTCCAATTCTTCACTATTAGAATCAATGTGGGATAAATATCCTTACACATACATTTCTGATTATTTCCTTTCTGATTTCTAATGCAGAGTGAAGCAATAGCTCCAGAAGATGGTGGAGTAAGACTCAAGCTCACCTTTTCTCATGAAAACACCAAAATTACAACTAACTGCTGAACAACCATCAACAAAATGGACTGAAAACTGCCAAAAGAGATATCCTACAACCAAAGACAAAGAAACCACATCAAGATGGTAGGAGGAGCGCTTTCATGATACAAACAATCCCATACTCACCAGGTGGGCAGCCCACAGACTGGAAAATAACTAGATTGCAGAGGTTCTCTCACAGGAGTGAGAGTCTGAACTCTACATCAGGTTCCCCAGCCTGAGTATGGCATTGGGAGGAGGAGCCCCTGGAGCATCTGGCATTGAAGGCCAGTGGGCCTTGTGTGCAGGAAGCTCCATAGGACTGGGTGCAAGAGAGCCTCCACTCTTGGAGGGCACACACAGGGTTTCATGTGCACTGGGTTGCAGGGGAAAGAGAGACTCATAATAATCTGGGTCAGACCTATTTGCAGGTCTTGAAGGGTCTCCTGGGAAAGCAGGGGATGCCTATGGTTTGCTGTGGGGGTAAGACATTGGAGGTGGAGGTCCTAGAGAATAATCATCAGTGTGAGCTCCCTTCTTGGAGGCTGCCATTTTGGGAAAAAATTTGGCCCCACCCATCAGGGCTGAGAAACCCTAGGCCATACAACAAACAGGATGGGAATACAGTCCCACCCATCAGCAAAGAGGCTGCCTAAAGTCCTAGGGACACAACTGCCTCTAATCACACCCAGAGACAAAGCCCCATCCACAAGAGGGATAAGACTCAGCTCCACCTACCAGTGGGCAAGCACCAGTCCCTCCCATTGTGAAGCTGGTCATAAGTCCCTGTATGAACTTCACCTACAAGGGGACAGACTTCAGAAGCAAGAAAGGCTACAACCCTGTAGCCTGCAAAAAGTAGACCACACAAAAAGCTACACAAAAAGAAAAGGCAGAGAAATAGAAGCCAGATGAAGAAAAAAGAAAAAAAAAAATCCATAAAAACAGCTAAGTGAATTGGAGATATGCAACCTCCATGATAAGACTTTAGAATACTGACAGTAAAGATATTCCAAGATCTTAGGAAAAAAACTGGAGGCAAAGATAAATACAAGAAATGTTTAATGAAGAAACAGAAGATTTAAAGATTAAACAGAAATGCAAAATACAATAACCAAAATAAAAAGTTCACTAGAGAAGTTCCCGTCATGGCACAGTGGAAACAAATCCAACTAGGAACCATGAGGTTGTGGGTTCAATCCCTGGCCCTGCTCAGTAGGCTGGGGATCCAGCGTTGCCATGAGGTGTGGTGTAGGTCACAGACATGGCTCAGATCTGATGGTGCTGTGGCTGTGGTGTAGGCCAGCACAGCTATAGCTTCAATTGGACCCCTAGCCTGGGAACCTCCATATGCCACTGCTGGTGCAGCCCTATCAAGCAAAAAAAAAAAATTCACTAGAGGAACCAATAGCACAATACAGGAGGTAGAAGAACAAATAAATGGGGTGGAGGACAGACTGGTGGAAATCACTGACACAGAATAGAATAAAGAAAAAAGAATGAAAAGAAATGAGGATAGTCTAAGAGAAGTATGGGACAACTTTAAATGCACCAACATTTGCATTAAAGGAGTGCCAGAAAGAGGAGAGAGAGAGAAAGGGCCAGAGAAAACATCTGAAGAGATAACAGCCTAAAACTTGCTGAAAACTTCCCTAACATGGGAAAGGAATCACTCACTCGAATCCAGGAAGCACAATGAATACCATATAAATTAAACCCAAGGAGGTACACCCTAAAAGACATATTAATCAAATTGACCAAAATTAAAGACAAAGAGAAAATACTAAAAGCTGCTAGGAAAAAGCAGTAAAAAACATACACGGGAACTCCAATGTGGTTATCAGCTGATTTTTCAGCAAAATTCTGCAGGCCAGAAGGGAGTGGTAAGATATGAAAGGAAAAAACCTCTAACCAAGAATACTCTATCCAGCAAGGCTCTCATTCAGATTTGAAGGAGAAATCAAAAACTTCACAGACAAGCAAAAGCTCAGAGAATTCAGCACCACCAAACCAACTTTACAATAAATACTAAAAGAACATCTCTAGGTGGGAAAGAAAAGGCCACAACTAGAAACAAGAAAACTACAAATAAGTAGGCTTACCAGTGAAGGCAAATATACAGTAAAGGTAGGAAATCATCCATACACAAATATGATACCAAACCCAGCAATCGTTAAGAGGAGGGTAAAAATAAAGGATGATGGAGTTACATTTGCAATTATGAGACCAGCAACTTAAAACAATCATTTATATATACAGACTCCTATACCAAAATATGGTAGCCACAACCAAAAATCTACAATAAATACACGAATAACAAAAAACAATCCAAACAGAAAACTAAAGATAGTCATCAAACTACAAGAGAAGAGAACAAGAGAAGGGAAGAAAAAAGACCAACAAAAACAAATCTAAAACAACTAACAAAATGGCAGTAAGAACATACATAAAATAACTACCTTAAATGTATATGGACTATATGCTCCAACCAAAAGACATAGACTGGCTGAATGGATACAGAAACAAGACCCAAGTATATGCACCTACAAGAGACCCACTTCGGTTCTAGGGACACATACAAACTGAAAGTGAGAGGACTGAAGAAGATATTCCATGCAAATGGAAATTAAAAGAAAGCTGGAGTAGCAATACTCAGACAAAATAAAGACAATTATAAGAGACAAAGAAGGACATTATATAATGATCAAAGGATCAATCCAAGAAGATATAACAACTGTAAATATATATGCACCCAACAGAGAATCACCTCGATATATAAGGCAACTGCCAAGAACCTTAAAAAGAGAAACTGACAGTAGCACAATAATAGCGGGGGAGTCTAACACTCTACTTACAGCAATGGACAGATCTTCCAGAGAGAAAACAAGGAAACACAGGCCTTAAATAATGAATGATGTATTAGACCACATGGACTTAACAAATTATAATTATAGACTATTCGATCCGAAAGCAGAGGAATACACATTCTTCTCTAGCACACACAGAACTTTTTCTAGGACAGATCACATCCTAGAAAGGCTTAAGACTAAGCCTTGGGAGTTCCCGTCGTGGCACAGTGGTTGACAAATCTGACTAGGAACCACGAGGTTGCGGGTTCAACCCCTGCCCTTGCTCAGTGGGTTAACGATCCAGCATTGCCGTGAGCTGTGGTGTAGGTTGCAGACGTGGCTTGGGGTTTGGATCCTGCGTTGCTGAGGCTCTGGCGTAGGCCAGCAGCTACAGCTCTGATTGGACCCCTAGTCTGGGAAGCTCCATATGCCGTGGGAGCGGCCCAAGAAAAGGCAAAAAAGCCAAAAAAGCCAAAAAAAAAAAAAAAAAAAAAAGACTAAGCCTTGGTAAATTTAAGAAAAGCAAAATCATATCAAGCATCTTTTCCAACCACAATGCTATAAAACTAGAAATCAATGACAAGAAAAAACTGCAAAAATAACAAACACATGGAGACTAAACAATATGCTACAAAAACCAATGGATCGAGGAAATCAAAAAATACCTAGAGACAAATGACAACAAAGACACAAGGATCCAAAACCTATGAGATGCAGCAAAAGCTGTAACTACTATGGAAGACAGTATGGAGGTTCCTCAAAAAACTAATAGAACTATCATCTGATCTAACAATCCTACTCCTGGGCATCTATCCAAAGAAAACCATAATTCAAAAAGATACATGTATCCCAGTGTGCTTTGCAGCATTACAATTATCTAAGACAAGGAAGCAACCTAAATACCCACTGACAGAGGATTGGATAAAAAAGACGTGGTACAGGTATAGAATGGAATATTACTCAGCATTAAAAGGACTGAATGAAATAATGCTATTTGCAGCAACATGGATGGACCTAGAGGTTATTGTACTAAGTGAAGTTAGTCAGTGAATGACAAATGTCATATGATAACACTTAATATGTGGAATCTTAACAAGGGATACAAATAAACTTAATTGCAGAACAGAAACAGACTCACAGACTTTGAAAACAAACTTACGGTTACCAAAGGGGACATGATGGGGGGGGAAGGATGAACTGGGGGATTGGAATTGGCATATGCACACTGTGATATATGCAATGACTGGCCAATGGGGAGCTGCTGTATAGCATAGAGAAATCTACCCGATAGTCTGTGATAATCTATATGGGAAAAGAACCTGAAAGAGAATGGATATGTGGACACAAAATGAATCACTTTGTGTACAGAAGATTATTATCACAACATTGTAAATCAGCTACACTTCAGTAAAACTTAAAAAAAAAGAGAAAATAAGTCAAAGTAATTTCTATAAGTCAAAAGTTACTTGCTTCTTTCCTTTCTTTCTTTCTTTTTTCAAATTTATGGCTGCACCCATGGCATATGGAAGTTCCTTGGCCAGGCATTGAATCTAAGTCACAGATCCTTTAACCCACTGTGCTGGGCTGGGGATTGAACCCTTGCCTCCTCAGTTACCTGAGCTGCTGCAGTTGGATTCTTAACCCCTGAGCCACAGCAGGAATTGAAGTTACATTTTCTTTATACTGTAATTCTGCCATTATTATCTTTGTGCATAGTCCCCCCTCCCCTTACACTTAACACAGCTATTAAAAATAGATTTACAGATCTGGATTATTTAACACTTATTTACTTAATACAAGCCCACACTGTATACCCCTCAACCTCAAAATGCTTTGCCACTCCAAATTATTTTAAGCTGAAAACAATCAAGACTCAAATAACTCAGGGAGAAACATTGACCTTCTCCCTAACTGCCTGAAGTGTTTAGATAGAGGGCCTAATACAGGAACAAAGCTTCACCAGATAATGAATATGGGCTAGGTGTGGCAGGAAAGCACTTAGAGATGAGGGTCCACTCTGTGTTCCACGGTCTCTGCTAGCTCAGCAAACATTTGTTTACCAAAGTTTTGCTTTTCGGTCTCCATGTGAATTCCCTTCCACTCTAGAAGTCCTACATCACTATCCCCATGATCCTCTTTCATCTTTAGCTGAAGATGATGTTTAAGGTGAGGGCTCTGGCTGTTTTGGTGAGTTATTTGGTTTTCCTGGGTCTCTCCCATATATACATGTTACCAAACTTTTGTGTGATTTTCTCCTGTTAATCTAATTTAATATCAATTTAATTCTTAGATCAGCAGGAAGAACCAAGAAGGGAAGAGGAAAATTTCTTCCCCTTTGACACGAACCAGGAAGCAGGAGAGTGATGGAGGTGAAAAGAGCTGTTATAACTGTGTAACTCTGGACACCAGGTAAAGACTATAGAGCCTTTTTAGAACAGGACAAGATTTTTCAGTTAAAGTACAGAAAAACTACTCCTAAAGATCATTAAAAAGAATGGAGTATCTGAAAATAGTCCCTAAGTGCACGACTAAAATGTTGATGGGCAGTAAGAGTCAAAGGGTTTCATGCATTCCAGAGTCAGTGTGGTCAGACTTCCTGGATCTGGTGTGTCATACACACTTTGTCTTTTTTCCCACCAGCTCTGGATGTTCTTACAAATAAAATATGATTAATGGGAATAGCCAACATTATCTTTCAGTGGAAATCCTTAAAAGTTAATAAAGAACACTGTCAGAAAAGTTCTCGCAGAACTACAATTCTGTGTTTAAAATTTAAAAACTTTTCCTTGGTCTGGGAAAAAAAATTAAAAAAACCTTTGTTACACTCCTATGCTACAGTAACACTGTAAGAGAAATCTTTTTTAGAGCATCTGTGGCTTCATGCTTCCCTATTCTGTAAACAGTAGAGACAGAGTACTCACCTCTAAAGTCACTGCTCTCAGCAACTCTGGATTAGAATTACACAATGCTCCCACAAGCACCCCTCCAGCACTGAAAGCAGTCAGGGTTGTTAGACTTGGCTGAGAAAAGCCTTGGCCATGAAGCGTCTCAATGCAAGCCTCTAAGTCAGCAAGGCCATTGAGTTTTTTAGTTAGACGGCCATCAGCATGCCACTGGAGGCCTAACTCACCACCACCCCTGAAATTGAAGGGCAAAAAAGTTTTAGTAGAAAAAAATTATAATGATATAGCTCAGGGTCAGCAAACTAGAGCCTATGCGCTGAATTTACCCAGAGGCCCGTTTTTGTATGACCCTTGAGCTAAGAAGGATTTTTACATTTTTCAGGGTTGGGAGAAAAAAATACCAACCAGAAATATGAAACAGAGACCACACATGGCCTACAAAGCCTAAAATGCTTACTATTTGTTCTTTAGAGAAAAAGTTTGCCAACCCCTGACATAAACAATCACAATTTGATTCAACAAATATGCTTTGAGTGCCTGCTTACTATTTACCAGGCATTGCGCTAAATGCAGGCCTTGAAAATACAAAATAAAAATCCCCTGTCCTGGCGATCATAGTTTTGCAGGGAAAGAAAACAGCTACCAAGCAATGTGGTCACTGCTATAACACGCTATATTTAAGGTACCACAGAACCAGAGGAGAGACGATCCACCTGTCAGGTCAGGGGTATACGCAGGAGTCAGGAACATGAATACTTAAGGGGATGATACCTAAGCTGAGTCTTGGAGGAAGAATGTGAGTTCCTAGAAGGACAAAGAAAGGGAAGGCACCAGGACACAACATGTGCAAGGGCACAGAGGGGAAAGAGATTGTCCTTTGAAAGGACAGAGCGAGGCTGGATGTGTAGGATGTGAATGGCTGGTGGGCAGGGCATGTAAATACTAAACTGAGGTATTTGGATTTTATTGTGGAGATGGTGAAGGATGTCAAGCAGAAACATGAGATATGATTTGTGTCTTGAAAACAGATAAAATAAAATGGAAGAGTTGAAAAAAGGATTCCAGCTTAAGAGGCTATTTTAGAAAAACCTAAACTCAGGAGAATTAAATGGAAATAATAAAGTACCTAAGTAAGCACAGAGACTGGTCTGTCTATCCTAATCCTAAAAATCTACGCTTTTCCTTTTGGGATTAAATAATTTGTTATTGAATCAGGGTCCACTAGCACAGGCTTAAGAATGTACAAATTCAACACTACAAATGAGAAAACAAAACGTTTGTTCCTCAATACACTGCTATCCTGGACATGTGACAATGCTCTGGCACTCATACTAGGTGAAACGTGTTGACTCACCGAACATGACAATATGCTAATATCCATCCATCATCCACCAACACCCGCCTTTCAGGCCTGAAATTCATTTTCAAATCCATTCCATAAGCTCCATATACATGTACCAGGAGAGGTTTCTTCTGCAAGTCCTCAGAATCCGTTTTATGGAAGATCGTCATTGGCACTAATCTTCCATCCTGGAAATGAAGATTTACTGTGCATGTAAAGAAGTCTTTTTAAACGGTTTTGTTCCCAGTCTTACGTGCTGCTTATTGATGCTGAGCACCAACTTCATTTAATTAAGTCAAAAGAGTTAAGTGTGGTCTCTGAAAATCCATCAGGCCCTTTTTCAGCTACTTTGCTGACCTATAATAGTAATTAGAAAAGAACAGCAGGACTCTAGCTTGAAAAGTTTATTAACTATAGCTTTTCAAGACAGTAAAGTAACTTTAAAGAGTTCTTCAATACACAGTAGAACTGTAATTTTTTTCTTGAAGATAAGCCAAAGTACCTATCAAGGTCAGACAAAACAGCACAGCATTCTTCCTCTACCTTGGGCTACATACTGGCATTTCTCATTTTTGAGTATTTATAAATATGCTAACTAAGGAAGTTTTTAACAACTCGATTTTCTGTACTCAACAGAATTTTCAACCATTAACATGTGAAATTTTTTACTGACCTAACACCCACTTACATCCTCTTCAAAGACCTATTTAACTTTTATTTTTTAAATGTTTAAAAATGGTTTAAGTAAGTTTTATAAATTTTAACACCTAAACTATTTTTAGGGCAAATAACTATTCCTTAATGTAGGTTCACACTGAACTGACTGAATTGAGCCATTCTTTGGAGACACATAATTAAGATAATCAGCACTGTCTCATCTTCCTTTCATAGAAAAAGGGCAGTAATGGTGGTTCTCACCCTGCTTACAGAAACTAGTGAAACAGCGCTAGTTTACATAAGGAAAACAATATAGCCAGGCCACTCCCCCTATTTTTTTTCATTCTCATTTTGAAAGCTTCACTTTGGGGTTCTAGAGTAGTCTCAAATAAGGAAGAACTCATCTTCTCATTTTTTATTATATTCAACTTGTTACAACAGTATAAATGAATTTTCTTCTTTTTTGGCTTTTTAGGAAAGCTGTACATGAAGCATAATGAAGTTCCCAGGCTAGGCGTTGAAGCAGAGCTGTAGCTGCTGGCCTATAACAGCCACAGCAACCACATGAGATCCAAGCCACATCTGCGACCTACACCACAATACACAGCAATGCTGGATCCTTAACCCACTGAGCGAGGCCAGGGATGGAACCCACATTCTCATGGATACTACTTGGGTTCGTTACTGCTGAGCCATGATGGGAACTCCCAAGACTCATTCTCATAAAATGATGTGTATTAACATCTATAAAATAATCTTGTTTTCATTTTCCTATCTCCTCCCCAACTTCAGTTAAAAAAGCAGAGGAAAAAACTGCTGGTTGAAAAGTAGTGGAAAGGAAGAGGTAAGGATGGTAGTAAGTCCCATGACAGCCTGAATCCCAGAGTTCACTGGCAGTGCAAAAACGCCTAGAGTCACAGCAGCTTCCTTTGAGCAGATTCTTTCCTTCTTTCCTAAGGTGTACACAGAATCCCTCGGCTCTCCAAGAGCGTAGCTTCACTCCTTTTTCTCTTTGGGATATAACAATTACAACATTTTGGCATAAATTCCATGTTTGTAAAACAAAACAAAGGCTAAACATATGTACTTTGTTGACAAAACCGAAAAATCTGGAACATAATAACGTTAGCAATGATTACTACTTCTTTTCTTTTTAGGGCTGCACTGGGGCATATGGAAGTTTCCAGGTTAGGGGTCGAATTAGAGCTATAGCTGCCAGTTTACGCCATAGCCACCTCAGATCCAAGCCATGTCTGCGACCTACACCACAGCTCATGGCAACACTGGATCCTTTACCCACTGAGCAGGGCTAGGGATCGAACCTGCATCCTCATGGTTAGTCTGGTTCGTTTCAGCTGAGCCACAACGGGAACTCTGCAATGATTATTTCTATTTGGTACGGCAAATGGGACTGAAGAGTAGTCATTTAACTCTATTCAGTCTATATTTTTGCATTTGTTCTAACATGTATTGCTTTTGCAATATTACAGTAATCCTCGCTCTTGAGTTCCCGCTGTGGCACAGTGGGTTAAGAATCTGACTGCAGTGGCCCGGGTCACTGCAGAGGCATGGGTTCTATCCCTGACCTGGTGCAGTGGGCTGAAAGAATGTGACATTGCTGCAGCTTTGGTGTAAGTCGCAGCTGTGGCTTGGATTCAGTCCCTGGCCTGGGAACTTCCATATGCTGAGGGTGGGGCCACACACACAAAAAATCCTACTTAAAGATATTAAAAGACAATCAATGAATTAAAGAAAAAACTCACAGTAAAAAAAGCTTGTGTCAATTCTTTGTCAGCACATGAAAAATCATCTAATGTATGATGTGCTAAGGTCTGAAATATCCTTAAACTCGAGGCCATATTTTATATATTTATTTGTTCCTTACGTGCAGAATTTTCTCCTCTACTTACTACCTCTCCCACCTCCCAATGCCCTCTGACAATCCTTCTGCTTTTACTCTATACTTTGTCCATATCATTCTCCAAAACTCCTTGTTTGCACCATTTCTCCCTAAATTCAGAGCCTCTGCCCAAAAAGGAATCCTCTTTCCCCCCTTTCCAGCTTAACTCTTGATCATCCTAGAAGCCTTACCTGAGACATTACTTCCTCAGAGAGCTTTTCCCAATCTCTCCAGATCAGGTTAGGCCCCTACATGATATGTTTCCACTGTACTCAGTACATTTTCCTTTGTAGCTATTAGTACGTTAGCAATTACTTCATCAAAATCTGGCATCTTCCCCACTAGATTTAAGTTCCTTGAGGGCAGGGACTACTATTAGTCTAGTTTATACTAGTCAATCGCTTACCACATTCATAATTTTTGCCATAACTGCATATAAACTGATTATTTTTTCTTTAAATCAACTCAATATTTAGGTATAACAACACATAAGTCAAGGACTTGACGTGTTATAAATTTTCTAATCCATGTAAAATAAATGCTTAAATATTAAAGTTAAAAAAAAGTCCATGTACCTCCTAAAATTTGGGTCTTGCTATATGGAATGTGAGATCCACTTTATGAAACTGCTAATGTAATCCCAGCAACTCCTCAATACTTGACAAACAGTATGCTTTCAATAAATGGGGGCTATTGGTGGAGATTACAAAGACTTACCTTGCTTTTGGCTTCTATACGTAAAACACGACTAGCCTTTGTGATCGGGTCTTCATGCCCCGTTTCTTCATACAGCTTGCCTTCTGCAAACTTGTATGTGTAATATTTGGGGGGACGTATTGGAGAGCAAAGCTGAAAGGGGCAGTTCTTTGGGTCTGAATTTGTATCCATTATGAATCCACAGGCCCAAGGAGGGAGCTAAAGAAATAAAACAGTTATTTTTACCCTTTAGCGAGACATTAAGTATCATTAATTAAATTTCTGGGTCTGCTCCAAACAAGACAATGTGGACATCTAGTTTATTTTTATCCACCATCACATAATGCCTCATTTAAGAATTACTTCAGCACAACAAAAAATATTTCAAATAAAAAACAAAACTCAAAAAACAAACAAACAAACAAACCAAAAAAAAAAAAAAAGAAAAGAAAAAGGAGTTCCCGTCGTGGCACAGTGGTTAACGAATTCGACTAGGAAACATGAGGTTGCGGGTTCAATCCCTGGCCTTGCTCAGTGGGTTAACAATCCGGTGTTGCCGTGAGCTGTGGTGTAGGTTGCAGACAGCAGCTCGGATCCCTCGTTGCTGTGGCTCTGGCGTAGGCCGGTGGCTACAGCTCCGATTTGACCCCTAGCCTGGGAACCTCCATATGCCGCGGGAGCGGCCCAAGAAATAGCAAAAACAAACAAACAAACAAACAAAAAACACCAAAACTCTACACTAATGATGAATAAAATAATGAAAAATTAAAGAAAAATGGTTTATCATGATTCTAGATTTACATGAACTCTCCTTTAATAAAAAGTTTATCTTGGGGTATATAAACTTGAGCAATGAAACAGCAAAATGATTAAGAAATAACAGCAGATCAAGTATAATTCCAGAACTCAGAGACATCTCTAAGATCTCTGTTCTCACAGAAGATGAAATCTATCACATGCACTTTTAATAATTTACCCAGCAGCCCTTACTCTACTGCCTGGACAGCCACAGTGATGACAGTTATTATTTCAGGGCTACAAACCGGCTCAGCGGCACTAAAGCATTTACAATTTGTTTTGAACTTTAGCTCCCAGGCTAACCATTGAGCAGAACAAAACCCTTCCCGCATATCCGCTCTGAGAGACTTACAGCTATTATGGTTAAGATTCTTAACTTTAAGAAAAAAGGAAAGGAATCAAAACTTATTCTCTCAGAGCAGCGGGGTCCAGCCTCAAGCCTTCCACTAACATCCCTCTTACACCTTTTAAAGAACTCTAGTAAGCAGGCTGACAGTGTGTTAGAAACGGTACCGAGAGTCAGAACATTAATAGAAAATTGCCTTTCTCTTCCTGAGTAATTGTAGAAAAAGCAAATTCCTTAGAAAATCAGAGGTCTTGGCACAGCAATGGCACTGGTGGCACCATTCAAAAAGGGTAGGTGGGGGAATATGTGGATAAAGACTGTACCATTTAACCCGTAGAAACCACAGCCAAAGAGCTTATGTTCACTTAGCAAATTTCTTGTAATTAATCCAAAGAATCCATTGCCCTGAAACACGAAGGACTTACATTGGCAATGTCTCTCTAAAGGAGTTTCTAATTTTTTCCCTCGGATTGAGGATTATTTTCAAGGATAACCTGTTTATTTAAATATAAGCCATAAATGGAAAGAAACATGTAATCATAAAAGTTGAGAAATCTCGTAGCATAACTGAAACGAGCAAATTGAGACCTTAGTGGGAAAAAGAAGAACACACATTGCTACCAACCTTTTAACAGGCCTCAGATTGAGGGCACAGGGCTCCTCAGCCCACAGGGGCACCAGTTTTTCTCCCCTTTGGTGAGACTTTAAAACGGTTTTCATGTGACTCATATACTAAGCTTGGTTTTTGACTACATTGTCCAATAAATCAAAAAGTCTTTGGGGTGTATTTCTTAAACTTAATGGGACCAGGTTTGTAGGTTTTTTTTTTTTTTGCTTTTTAGGACTGCACCTGCTGTATATGGCAGCTAGGGGTCTAATTGGAGCTGTAGCTGCCAGCCAACGCCATGCCATGGCAATGTGGGATCTGAGCCATGTCCTAACCCTCTGAGTGAGGCCAGGGATCAAAGCCGCATCCTCATGGATACTAGTCAGATTTGTTTCTGCTGCACCACAACAGGTTAGTTTTTAATCATAACAAAACCTGTTCCAAAGCTATGGACTTTTAACTCTCTCAAGTATACCTTAAGCCACAATTCCTATTGAGATAAGACTGCAGTATCATCTATGTATATTAATGGACAGTACCTGAGAAAAATTTTAAGTTGGCCAGGTGATATGCAGATATTCCCTAGATATTTGACAGAAACAGGTTTAGCTTAAGCATTCTGCTAGCAAACCACACTCGCTGAAAGGATGATTATGACATACATGCTGAAAGAAAATCAGTCCAAACATGCAGGTTCTTCCAAATGAATTGATATTAACACAAAGCAAAATATTTCTCAATTTGCTTAAATAAGTATCACAAACAATTAATAACCCTCACTTCTTTTAGTGAAGAAAAAAATAGTACCAGGAAATACTGATGACATGAAAACGAAGGATATTCATCTTTTACATTTTCTATTGCTGAGACTGAGTTTGTAAAGCTTTTTGTCAAGTGTCCACAGGGCAGAGATGTTACATACAGAAACACTTTATAATCCACTCACAGTAAGGCTTAAAGATAGTATCCTCTGTAAATGGCACTATTTGTGCATATTAATCAGTTATTATCCAGTTCATAAACAGGTACTGATCTACAAAATTCTCTTTAAGTAGCACCTCATATACAATGTAGTATTTGATTCCATGTATCATGATTTAGAACACTGTACTCAGAACATCATAATAGGTACCACAGGTTGGGAAAGGTCAAGGATAAAGAAAAAGAGGATACAGAATAAATGAAAGATATGATGTTGGTTCTGATGAGGCATATCTTTAAAATACCTACAAAAAATAAGATGAAGGCAGTAAGAAAACTGCTACAGCTAAAATCACCATTTTTATTTTAGGATACTTACATAGCCTTCTAAGACACCAGACATTACATTTGATAATATGACTTCATAAAATAGATGAAAAACTTTGTTTTTATTTAGGTCTTTGTTATTTCTTACTTATACCACTATAACAGTCTCAAAAGTCCAGGCTCCTTATCACTTGTTGCTTCAGTGTGCTCTCACATGGCTGCCAGATAACCCCAGAAGTATAGCTTGACTCCTCAAATTACTCCCCTGCCCTCAAACTACAAATGTTTTCCTCTTCATGATTTATGCATAAATTCATTACCTTACTTTATCTTGACAAAGAACGTCAAATGATAGCTTCATCCCCTAGAAATTTATTCTGCTTCAATAAAAATGAATTATTAGCAGTTTCCTAAACATTTTCCAAACTTCTTAGCTTAAAGCTTCACATGATAGACTTTCTTGTCTTAGAGTACCACTCCCCTTGCCACCCATCAAAATCCTACTTATCCTCCTTGGTTTATCTCAAATTCTACTCCTCCCCAGAGCTTTCCTGGGTCTTCTTCCTTTCCTTTGGGTCCCCTAGCACATTTAAATTTGTTGTTTGTTGTTTTTTTGGTTGCCCTGCAATTTATGGAGTTCCTGGGCCAGGGATCAGATCCAAGCCGCAGTTGGGAGTACACCACAGCTGTGGCAATGCTGGATCCTTAACTTACTCTGCTGAGCCAGGGACTGAATCTGCGTTCCAGTGCTACAGAGACGTGCCAATCCCATTGCACCACAGCAGGAACTCCACATTTAATGTTTTTGATCTCACTTATTTAAACCATCTTATACTTATTCTTTGTGTACTAGTCTAATCTCATGAGAAACTGTATTCTCCTTAAGGCCAGATAATTTGTTCTATCTTTGCATTCCAGAATGCCCAATACAGTACTTTGCACATGGTAATTTAGTAAACATCCAGTGAATTTATAGGAATTGCTTATTAACAAAAATTGTGATAATGCTGCAATTAGGGAGGTATAAGTGGTCTATATTTGCTGGTCAATTGGCTCAACAACTCTTTCCATAGCAAGCAAAACAGTGGCCTCTCTTCTTCCCTGTAGAACCTATTATCTTAACTCACATATAAATGCTGCTATAAAATTGGGCAATAATGTTATCATTCACCAATTTTAGCTAGTTCATTTCTAGAGGCAGATTATCCTTCCTGGCAGCCAAAGGCAATATCAGTGAGTCAACCTGCCAGGCGGATGTGCCAACATCACAGATGTGTTGCAGTGGAGACCACTGCTACCTCCTTGTTGAAAGAACCAAAGCCCACCCACTTTCTGATCCTCGCAGGTGAGAAAACTGGCAAAGAGATGATGCAGACACAAACATGCAGTGGCAGAAACATAGTAGGCATGACTGCTATCCTTACTGGGGCTGCAGGATAGGAATAGGAGAAAGTGGTTAGGCACTAGCTGACAAGCTGGCCTGAGTTATTACTATATCTAAAGTTGTAGAGAAGGGAGTTCATGTTGTGGCTCAGTGGAAATGAACCTGACTAGCATCCATGAGGACACAGGTTCAATCCCTGGCCTCGCTCAGTGGGTTAAGGATCTGGTGTTGTGGTGAGCTGTGGTGTAGGTCACAGACCTGGCTGGGATCTGGTGTTGCTGCAGCTATGGGATAGGCCAGTAGCTACAGTTCCAACTTGACCCCTAGCCTGGGAACCTCCATATGCCACGGATGCGGCCCTAAAAAGCAAAAAAAAAAAAAAAAAAAAAAAAGTTACAGAGAGGAATTCCTGTAGTGGCTCAGCGGTTAACAAACCTGACTAGTAACCATGAGGATGCAGGTTCAGTGGGTTAAGGATATGGCATTGCCATGAGCTGTGGTGTAGGTCGCAGACTCGGCTGGGATCCTGCATTGCTGTGGCTATGGTATAGGCTAACAGCTAAACTCTGAATCAACCCCCTAGCCTGGGAACCTCCATATGCTGCAAGTGCAGCCTTAAATAGACCAAAAAAACTTCCATATGCTGTGGGTATGGGCATTTAAAAAGAAAAAGGAGAAAAAAAAATAAAATGGCACTTAAGCCTACTTCTAAAGTTCAGTATTTTTAAGTAAAAGTGCATTAAAAGCAACGTCCTCTTAAGTAATTCTAAAACAAATCTTCTAAATCCAATGTGCTAAATACCATTAAAATTCATTTCCTTTTAAGAAAAAGCACACAGATATTATTCCAAATCTGATGTTCTGTTAATAAACTTCATGTATCATGTATTTTGATTAACAGTATTATCTTCTGAAAATTAAACATACCTTTAGAGACCGAACTGAATCGTCAGCCAAACCAATGACATTAACATAAAGTAGATTGCTGTGCTTCAAAAACAGAACACAGTGATCCTTAAACATGTCCAAGTCTACAACTTTGGTATTTCTCTTCATTGTGAAAAATAAATCCCAATTCATAATAGCAGGGGTATCAGCTGCCGTTCTCATTAGCTGTGTGGAACAAAATTAGAAGACATCTAGGTAGCAGAACATGACTATAGCATCCAGAGATGAAACCAGTGAAAACCAGACTACCATGAAGAGCTGAAAGAACTAATTCTGCGTCAGGGCTGAAGTGTGGACATCACTGTATGAATGAGCCCAGGATAGCATCCTGCTGGGTGGCTATGGCCCAGTGATGGTCAACAACAGACATCTGAGTGAGTTGACATTTGACAGCCAGGTGACTGTGGAACTATCAGTAAGATAAGGTGAGACCAGTAGAAGAACTGCCTGAGATCAAATGGTTGACTCAAAAAAGCGTGAGTTTAGAGAAGTTTGGTAGGTCACTAAATTTGGCTTTGATAACTAACATATTCAGGATAGAGTATATTTTCATTAGCAACCTTTTTAGCTACAACTAAAAATATGAAGAGGTATTAGTTATAACAACAGAAGAGAAATGGGATTGGTCATGCATCAGAAAGTAGCATCAATTTTCACACTTTACCCAGTCTACAAAACAATGACCTCTTAGAGCAAGAAATATTGTTGATACTAGTGTGACACTTTGTAACAACCTAAATGGGGACCAGGAGAATATAGGATTTACCTTGAATTCTGTAGGCTCGCCAACATTGGTGAGAATGTATAATTCATCATCTCTATGTTCTACATAGTACAGGACCCCATGTATTCGCTTCTGGATAAGTACTGGAGGGTCCCAAGGACTCAGGCCATCTATCAACCACACCTCAGAAGTGGTCTTGTTCATAATATTCATGGTGAGAAAACGACTGTCTTTTGTAAGATAAAGGAAAACAAAAAAGCTACACAGGAGAGAGAGAGAGAGAGAGAGATGAAAACCCAACAAATTTCAAATGCAAACTATCTTGTTTATGACAGTATCTCACTGGTGTTCAGTATATATATATAAACCTACAATTCAGCTAGAATGTAAAACTTCTTAGTGAATACTGTTTGCAATTTGGCTGTTATTTTTCTTATTTCCTTCCTGAAGGCATTCAAAATAACTTCTTTTAACACTTCATCATGTATATTCTTCAAATATATAAAAAGTTGAAGGAAATATAAGGTAAACACCCATATACCCACCAATGAGATTCAACCATTACTGTTTTGCTATAGTTTCTTCTTTTTTTTTGGACATGTCTGTGGCGTGTAGAAGTTGCTGGGTCAGGGATTAAACCCACACCACAGCAATGACCTGAGCAGCTACAATGACAAGGGCAGATCTTTATCCTCTGAGCCACCAGAGAACCCCCCATCATTCCTTTTAATAGGTTTGTTTTTTGGTTTTTTTTTTTTTTTTTTTTTTTTGTCTTTTTAGGGCTGCACCTGCAGCATATGGAAGTTCCCAAGCTAAGGGTCTAATCAGAGCTGTAGCTGCTGGCCACAGCCACACCAGATCCAAGCCGCATCTGCAATCTACACCATAGCTCATGGTAATGATGGATCCTTAACCCACTGAGAGGCCAGGGATAGAACCTGCAGCCTCATGGATACTAGTCAGATATGATTCCACTGAGCCATGATGGGAACTCCCCATCATTCTTTTTAAAAGCTACATACTTGTCCCTTGTATAGATGAACCGTAATTGGGAGCTCTCCTGCTATACTTTCTTTATCACATATCTATGCATTCATCAATCCATCTTTTTTCTTAAACGCATTTCAAGGTAGACTACAGATATCATTTCACTCTCACTTAATCATACTAATAGATAAGGCTTTTTGCCTAGAAGAGGTAATAAACATCCTAGAGGAGTTATGTAATTGTAGAGGAGATAGGTAATTGAGGGAAGAAAAAGGATGCAGAGTTTACTTTGTTTTTCTTCTCTAAGCACGATGGATGTCTTCCCCCCACCACTCTCCCAGTTTTTACAACAAACAAGAGTCAGGAAGAAAACCCCCCACAATCTCACTAACCTAACACAAAATTAACAATTTAAATTTTCCTATTTTTCCTTCTAAAGCTTATTTGTATTTCGTATGCCTTTAAACAGATGTTACTGAAATATAGACGCAATTCTGGATTCTGTGTTTTTTTGCTTTATATAACATTATCATCTCCCCTGACATCAGTTACACAATTTTTATGATCATCACTGTTGTTACATGGAAGTTCCCAGGCCAGGGATCGAATGTAAGCTGCAGGTGCAACCTATGATGCAGCAATACCAGATGCTTAACCCACTGCTCTGGTCCAGGGATCGAGCCCCCTGCTGCAGGGAAAACACTGTACCTGTGCCACAGCGGCAACTCCCTATGATCATTATTTTTAATGGCTACTTAATATTCTATCAAATTGAATTACAATTCTTAAAAATTTAATTTTAATGTTTCATTATAATAAATATGAAAGGGAACAGACCATGAAGATAGTTTTCCTCTCCCTGGGATAAATTCTTAGTAATAGAAATACTACTTTAATAAAGAGTATTTTTATTACTCTTGCTAAATATAATCAGATATTATTCCCAAAGCATGATACTAATTCCCACTGACACGCTGGATACCTTTAAATGTTATATTACATGTTTCCTTATTACAAAAGTAATTCATACTGAAACTACTAAAAAATATGATAAAGAAATAACTCTGAATTCTCCTCCCCAGAGATAAGCATTTTGGTAAAGTTCCTTTTATACTGAATTACACTGAAATATCTGTCAATTTTATTGTGATGTGTCTGTATTCATTTAAAATTTGGTGATAGGCAGTTCCCATTGTGGCACAGCAGAAATGAATCTGACTAGTATCCATGAGGATGCAGGATCAATCCCTGGCCTTGCTCAGTGGGTGAGGGATCTGCTGTTACCATGAAATGTGCTGTAGGTCACAGACACAGCTCAGATTCTGTGTTGCAGTGGCTGTGGTGTAGGCTAGCAGCTGCAGCTCCAATTTGACCCCTAGTCTGGAAACTTCCATATGCCATGGGTGCAGCCCTAAAATAAAAAAAAATAAAGAATACTTGTACTACCCTTTGTAATTTCTTCTATTGATTTTTATGATCTGGGACTATTTCAAACAAGAAATACTTATGTTCTCACCAAGATTTTTTTTTAAAGTATTTTCACCAGATCCTTAAAATCTTTTAGGAATGTATGTTGAATTACGAATTGATGGAAATTCCTTTTGTCCAAATATTCAACATCCCCAACAAAATTAAAAAATAATACCCAAAAGGCGGGATCAAGATGGCAGAGGAGCAGGACGTGGTGCTCACCTTCTCCCATAAACACCTCACAAAAACCCCATCTACATGTAGAACGATTCACACAGAACAACCACTGAAGGCTGGCTGAAGACCTCAGATTTCCAAAAGGACAAGAAACCTTTCTACTTTAACTGGGGACAATGAAAGGGAAAAAAAGAGAGAAGAAAAGAGAAAAAAAGGAATCAGGATAAGACCAGCACTGTTGGGAGGGAGCTGTGGAAAAAATCTGCACCCTCGGAGGCCCCTTGACTAGCAGGGAGATCAGCTGGGACTGGGTGTGGAGGAGTGGGGAGCCTCTAGTCTTGGAGAAAAGAACAGTAGCCAACTGGAGGAGGGCAAATCAGAGCCACACAGACCATCGGTACCACCGCCCCATGCACACCACAGCCTGAGATGCTAGGTCAGGGGCTGGGGGCTGAGACTTGGGCTAGGAAAAGTAAGAAATATATAAGAAAATGAAGACACTTAGGCCACTCCCAGTTAAAAGAAAAGGAGAATTCCCCTGAAGGAGCAAATGAAAATGAAAATAGACCTGTGCAGTCTAACAGATACTGAGTTCAAAAAGCAGGTAACTGAAGGAATTAACAATGGATATCGACAGTAACACAGATTACTTGAAAAAGGAACCAGAAACTGTAAGGAGGAGCAAAGAAAAACTAGAAAATTAATTTGCAGAGATGAAAACTTGGTAAAAGGGACTGAATATCAGAATGAGTAATGCAGAGGAATGGTAAGTGATTTGGAAGAGAGACCAATGGAAATGACCCAGTCAGGAAGCAGAGAGAAAACTAAATAAAAAAACAAAAGCAATGTAAGATATCTGTAGGATAATATAAAGAGCGCCAATCTATGCATAAGCCATTTATTATAAACCCACAGCCAATATAATACTCAATGGAAAAAAGCTGAAAGTCTTTTTACTAAAATCTGGAATAAGACAAGGATGCCCACTCTCACCACTTTTATTCAACATAGTATAGGAAGTCCTAGCCAGAGCAATCAGACAAAAATAAATAAGTAAACAAGTAAATAAATAAATGGTATTCAAATTGGAAGAGAATTGTCACCATATGTAGATGACATGAGACTATATACAGATAGACAACCCTAAGGACTTCACACAAAAACTACTCGAACTGATCAACGAATTCAGCAAAGTAGCAAGACACAAGCCAATTCAGAAATCAGCTGCATCTTTCTGTACTCACAATGAAATATTAGAAAAAGAATATAAGAAAAAACGCATTTTAAAATCACACCCCTAAAAATAAAATACCTAGGAATAAACTTGACCAAGGAGCTGAAAGAATTCTACATTGAGAACCATAAAATGTCAATAAAGGAAGAATTCTCCTGGATGGGAAAAATTAATACCTTAAAATGCCAATACAACCCAAGGCCATCTACTGATTTACTGTGATCCCTATCATATTACCCATGACATTTTTCACAGAACTTGAACAAGTAATCCAGAAATTTATGTGGAACCATAAAAAGTCCAGAATTACCAAAGCAATCCTGAGGAAAAAGAACAAAAAAAGCAGAAGGCATAACTCTCCCAGACTTCAGACAATACTACAAAGCTACAATAATTAAGACAGTGTGGTACTGGCACAAAAACAGACACATGGATCAATGGAAGAGAGCCCAGATATAAACCAAGACACCTATGGTGAATTAATCTTTGACAAAGGAGGCAAGAATATAAAATGGGAAAAAGACAGTTTCTTCAGCAAGTGGTGCTGGAAAACTTGACAGCTGTATAGAAATCGTGAAACTTGAACACATCCTCACTCTATGCACAAAAACAAACTCAGAGTGGCTTAAAGACCAAAACATAAGACATGATAGCATAAAACTAGAATAGAAGATTCTGACATTTTTCTTCAATCAGTCTCCCCAGGCAATAGAAATAAAAACAAAAATAAACAAATGGGACCTAATCAAACTTACAAGCTTTGACACAGCAAAGGAAACATGGAAAAAAAAAAGAAAAAAAAGAAATCAAAAAGATGACCTACAGAATGGGAGAAAATAATTGCAAATGATGCAACTGACAAGGTATTAATCTCCAAAATATACAAACAACCCATACAAGTCAATGACAAAAAACCAAACAACTCAATCGAAAAATGGGCAGATGATATAAATAGACACTTCTCCAAAGACATACAAATGGCCAGGAGGCACACAAAAACATGTTCAAAATCCCTAATAAATGTAAATCAAAATTACAGTGAAGTACCACCTCACACATTTCAGAATGGCCATCATTAATAAGTTTAAAAATAACAAATGCTGGAGAGGGCATGGAGAAAAGGGAACCTTCCTACACTGTTGACTGTAAATTGGTATGATGACTATGGAAAATGGTATGGATTCCTCAGAAAACTATAAATAGAACTGTATATGATCCACCCATCCCACACCTGGGCATCTATCTGGAAAAAACTGTAATTCAAAAAGATACATGCTTTTTGATGCAATGGTAAACGGGATTGCTTCCCTAATTTCTCTTTCTGATCTTTCATTGTTAGTATATAGAAACGACATCAATTTCTGTGTATTAATTTCATATCCTGCGACTTTGCCAAATTCATGGATGAGCTCTAACAGTTTTCTGGTAGAGTCTTTAGG
Source organism: Sus scrofa (assembly GCF_054392235.1). Taxonomy (NCBI): domain Eukaryota; kingdom Metazoa; phylum Chordata; class Mammalia; order Artiodactyla; family Suidae; genus Sus; species Sus scrofa. The sequence continues at coordinate 108,325,262 of NC_139385.1, read as the reverse complement.
ATTCTCTAGGTATAGTATCATGTCATTTGCAAATAGGGATAGTTTTACTTCTTCCTTTCCAATTTGGATTCCTTTTCTTTCTTTTACTTCTCTGATTGCTGTGGCTAGGACTTCCAAAACTATGTTGAAGAGTAGTGGTGAGAATGGACATCCTTGTCTTGTTCCTGATCTCAGTGGGAATTCTTTCAGCTTTTCACCACTGAGAATGATGTTAGCTCTGAGTTTGTCATATGTGGCCTTTATTATGTTGCAGTAGGTTCCCTCTATGCCCACTTTCTGTAGGGTTTTTATCAGAAATGGGTGTAGGATTTTGTCAAAGGCTTTTTCTGCATCTACTGAGAGGATCATATGGTTTTTAGTCTTCAGTTTGTTAATGTGGTGTATCACACTGATAGATTTGCGGATATTGAAGAACTCTTGCATCCCTGGGATAAATCCCACTTGATCATGATGTACAATCCTTTTAATGTGTTGTTGGATTTGGATTGCTAGTATTTTGTTGAGGATTTTTGCATCTATGTTCATCAGTGAAACTGGCCTGTAATTTTTTTTTTGTGTGTGTGGTATCTTTGTCTGGTTTTGGTATCAGGGTGATGGTGGCCTCATAGAATGAGTTTGGGAGTGTCCCTTCCTCTGCAATTTTCTGGAATAGTTTCAGAAGGATAAGTACTAGCTCTTCTCTAAATGTTTGATAGAATTCACCTGTGAAGCCATTTGGTCCTAGACTTTTGTTTGTTGGACGTTTTCTAAAATCCCGTTTACCATCACATCCAAAAGACGAAAACACTTAGGAATAAACCTACCTAAAGAGACAAAAGACCTGTACTCTGAAAACTATAAGACGCTGATGAAAGAAATCAAAGATGACACAAACAGATGGAAAGACATACCATGCTCTTGGACTAGAAGAGTCACTATTATCAAAATGACTATACTACCCAAGGCAATCTACAGATTCAATGCAATCCCTACCAAATTACCAAGGACATTCTTCACAGAACTTGAACAAAATATTTTAAAGTTTGTTTGGAAGCACAAAAGACCCAGAATAGCCAAAGACATCCTGAAAAAGAAAAATAGAGCTGGAGGAATCAGGCTCCCGGACTTCAGACTATACTACAAAGCTACAGTCTCCCGGACTTCACACTATACTACAAAGCTACAGTCATCAAAATCATATGGTACTGGCACAAAGACAGAAATATAGATCAGAGGAACAGGATAGAAAGCCCAGAATTAAACCCACACACCTAGAGTCAACTAATCTATGACAAAGGAGGCAAGAATATATAATGGAGAAAAGACAGCCTGTTCAGTAAGTGGTGCTGAGAAAACTGGATGGCCACATGGAAAAGAATGAAATTAGAACATTCCCTAATACCATACACAAAAATAAACTCAAAATGGATTAAAGATCTAGATATAACACCAGACACTATAAAACTCTTAGAGGAAAACATAGCCAAACACTCTCCAATACAAACAACAGCAATATCTTCTCAGACCCACCTCCTAGAGTAATGACAGTAAAAAAATAAACAAATGGAACCTAAACTTTAAAGTTTCTGCATAGCAAAGGAAACCTTAAACAAAATGAAAAGACAACCCACAGAATGGGAGAAAATACTCGCAAATGACTTACCAAGGAATTAATCTCCAAAATTTATAAACACCTCCTACAGCTCAATACCATAAAAACAAACAACCCCATCAAAAAATGGGCAGAAGATCTAAACAGACAGTTCTCCAAGGAAGACATACAGATGGCCAAAAAACACATGAAAAGATGTTCAACATCACTCACTATTAGAGAAATGCATATCAAAACCACTATGAAGTACCACCTTACACTGGCCAGAATGGCCATCATCCAAAAGTCTATAAACAGTAAGTGCTGGAGAAGGTGTGGAGAAAAAGGAACCCTATTACACTGTTGGTGGGAATGTAAATTGGTGCAACCACTGTGGAAAACAGTATGGAGATTCCTCGGAAAACACAAAATAGAACTACCATTTGATCTAGCAATCCCACTCCTGGGCATCTATCCAGGGAAAATGATGACGCGAAAAAACACGTGTACTCCGATGTTCACTGCAGCACTATATGCAACAGCCAAGACTTGGAAACAACCTAAACGTCCATCAACAGAGGAGTAGATAAAGAAGATGTCGTACATATACACAATGGGATATTATTCAGCCATTAAAAGGAAGGTGATAATGGCATTTGTAGCCACCTGGATGGACCTAGAAATTATCTTGCTAAGTCAAGTCAGCCATACAATTAGACACCAACATAAAATGTTTTCACTCACATGTGGAATCTGAAAAAAGGACAGAATGATCTTTTTTGCAGAACAGATACTGACTCACAGACTTTGAAAAATTTATGGTTTCTAAATGAATCAGGTTTGGGGGTGGGAGGGTGCACTGAAGGTTTGGGATGGAAATGCTGTAAAATTTGTGATGACTGTTGTACACCTATAAATGTAATAAAATTCAGGGAGTTCCCGTCGTGGCGCTGTGGTTAACGAATCCGACTAGGAACCATGAGGTTGCGGGTTCGGTCCCTGCCCTTGCTCAGTGGGTTAACGATCTGGCGTTGCCGTGCGCTGTGGCGTAGGTTGCAGACACGGCTCGGATCCTGCGTTGCTGTGGTTCTGGCGTAGGCTAGTGGCTACAGCTCCGATTGGACCCCTAGCCTGGGAACCTCCATATGCCGTGGGAGCGGCCCAAGAAATGTCAAAAAGACAAAAATAAATAAATAAATAAATAAATGTAATAAAATTCATTAAGGAATTAAAAAAAAGAAAAAAAAAGATACATGCACCCATATGTTCATAGCAGCAGTATTCACAAAAGCCAAAACAAGGAAACAACCCAAATGTCCATCAACAGATAAATGGGTTAAGATGATATGGTACATATATATAGTAGAATACCACTCAGTCATAAAAAAGGAATGAAATAATGCCATTTGCAGCAACATGGATGCAACCAGGGATCATCATACTAAATTAAGTCAGTGAAAGACAAATACCATATATCACTTATGTGTAATCTAAAATATGTACCTATCTACAAAACAGGAAGAGACTCACAGACAGAAAACAGACTGACTTGTGGTTGCCAAGGGTGCTGGGGCAGGGAGTGGGATGGATGGGGATATTGGCGTTAAGTAGATGCAAACCATTACATTTAGAATGAATAAGCAATGAGGTCCTACCATATACTAGAGGGAACTATACTGAGTCTCTTGGATAGACCATGATGGAAGATAATATAAGAAAGGAACAGGAGTTCCTGTTGTGGCTCAGTGGTAACAAACCCAACTAGCAGGACACGAGTTTGATCTCTGGCCCTGCTCAGTGGGTTGAGGATCCGGCACTGCCGTGAGCTGTGGTATAGGTTGCAGACACGGCTTGGATCTGGTATTGGTATGGCTGTGGTTGGCAGCTGCAGCTCCAATTTGACCCCTAGCCTGGGAATATCCATATGCTATGGGTTTGGCCCTAAAAAAAAGACAAAAAAAAAAAAAAAGGAACGCATATATATGTATGACTGGGTCATTTTGCTGTACAGCAGAAATTTGCACATCATTAATCAACTATACTCTAATGCAAAAAATATATAACCCACCCAAAATAATACCCATTCACTTACCATTAGTGATGCATCTTTTATAAATTTTTATACATACTAGGGTATGTTTTAAAGTTATCTATACTGGTCTCTTTTATTTCTGTCAATTTGTATATTTTAATTGTTTTGTATCCACATATTTTAATATACTGTTGTAGGGAAAGTCCCCTGCCCTACTTTGCTCTGTATTTTCAACACTTTCTTTACTATTTTTATCTACTTATTTATGTCTGATGACATGGGTAATCAGAAGATAAATCATTTGGCAGATATGTGTTTAAAGAAAGAACACAAGCAGCTCTATAAGTAACAGTTTTCTCACAAAGAAAAGAGAAGTCATGCTAACTATCAAGCAAAAACCAAAACTAGATACACAATAAACGAGGAGAAGGGAATCGAACTATACCACTATGGAAAATCATCAATTCACTAAGGAAGACAGGAAGAAAGGAACGTGGCAACTATAAAACAGCTAGAAAACATGACAAGGATGATATTAATAGGCCTTTATCTCTTAAAAATTACTCAAAATGTAAATTAATTAAATCCTTCAATCAAAAGGTATGAAGTGGCTGAATGGATTAAAAAAGAGCCAACTACATGGTGCTTATAGTAAGAGATTCATTTCAACTTCATGGACACACACAGGCTCAAAATTGAGGAATGGAGAAAGACATTCCTTGCAAGTGGAAATCAAAAGGAAGCAAGGGTAGCTATACTTATATCAGACAAAATAGATCTTAACTCAAAAATTGTAACAAGATAGAAAGAAGGCCACTATATAATGACAAATGTGTCAATTCATCAAGAGAATATAACAATCATAAATATATATAGACTCAACATCAGAACTCTCAAATATATTAAGTATTCTGAAGTGAAAAGAGACAACATAACCTTGGGCTGGAACTATACATTAGAACAAATGAACCTAATAGACATATATAGAATGTTTCATCCAATAGCAATTAAAAACAAACAAAAACAAAAAAAACAAAAAAACCCCCATTCTTCTCAAGGGCACATGGAACATTCTCCAGGGTAGATCATACATTAGGTCACAATGTAAGTCTTAACACAAAGAAAAGTGGAAAATTCACAAATATATGGAAATTATCCAATATACTCCTAAATAACCAAATAGTCAAAGAATCAAAGGTGAAATTTTAAAAAATCTTGAAATAAATGAAAATGGAAATACAACATACCAAAACCTATGGGATATGACAAAAACATTTCTAAGATAGAAGTTTAGCAATAAACATCTACACTAAGAAAATAGAAAAATCTCAATCACACTTTACACCTCAGGGAACTAGAAAAAGACAGAAGTTATAAGGCTATTTTGGAAAATCTTATGAGAATAGAAAATCAAAACCTAGGAGTTAAAGCAAACACAGTAAAAAGCAACTCGGTTTTAGAACAGACCTTTGCCTCATTTTCTCTTTAGGTATTCTGCCTTTCCCTTTTGGTCTTTCCCTTTGGACTGCAGCAATTTATTGAGTACAGCTGACCCTTGAAGAACATGGGTTTGAACGGGGGAGTCCACTTGTAGGCAGATAGGCAGATTTTTCTCAATAAATACCTACCATGGTCCACACCTTCTGTGGTTGGCTAAATCTATGGATGTAGAACACTGGATACAGAGGGCCAACTATAAAGTTATATGCAGGTTTTCAACCCCACGAGCATCAGTGAAGATTTCAACCCCCTATGTTCAAGGGTTAACTGTATTCAAAATCCACAAACCAGTTTGTGCTATAAATTAGATGCCAAACTAGGTTTAAACATACTTAATTATGGTTAAATCTTCATGGGGCAGAAAATGCCTGCTAGAAGACAAATACTTACCAAGAATCTTTTTTTTTTAGGGCCACACCTATGGCATACGGAGGCTCCCTGGCTAGGGGTCCAATCGGAGCTACAGCTGCCAGCCTACGCCACAGCCACAGCAACTCGGGATCCAAGCCTTGTCTGCAACCTACACCACAGCTCATGGCAACGCTGGATCTTTAACCCACTGATCGAGGACAGGGATCGAACCTGCAACCTCATGGTTCCTAGTCAGGTTCATTTCTGCTGCACCATGAGGGGAACTTTGTTACCAAGAATCTTAAATGTGTGGAAGATAACTCAATCTTAGAACTTAGGATAGTAACAATATATGGTATCCAAGTAACTTATTTCAAGGGTATAGATCATTGGGTCAACTTTTAGTTTTATTACACAATGGAAAATGGTTCAAAATCATAAGTCATTGATAAAATGTAATAAAATACTATCTCAAATTGTGGTCTCCAAAAGATATCCTTGACAAATGACATAAAATAGCGGAATCAGGGAGTTCCCATTGTGGCTCAGTAGTAACGAATCTGACTAGCATCCATGAGGACACAGGTTCAATCTCCGGTATCTCTCTCGGTTAAGGATCTGGTGTTGCCGTGAGCTGTGGTGTAGGTCGCAGATGCGGCTTGGATCTGGTGTTGCTGTGGCTGGAATGAAGGCCAGCAGCTACAGCTCTGATTGGACCCCTAGCCTGGGCACTTCCATATTCCGTGGGTACAGTCCTAAAAAAAGATAAATAAAATAAAATAAATAAAAATAGTGGAATCATATAACTAATTCTAGTATTTTCTTTATTAAAACAATCATCATCAATAAAATTTTTCCAGACCTCAAGTTCTTTATATAAAACGGGGGTTATACAGGATTTTCCTTAAGGTGTTTGTCAGTGCTGAGATTTTACTAAGTGAAGGATTAATTTTCTTATTTTGCATATCAATTTCTGTTACAGATTTGATGTTAAAGCTTATTTTTCTTTCCTTGCAAAATCTGTTCAGACATTGTCCAAACTATACTGTTAAATGATACATGAGATGACAGGACCCTCATGTAAAGTGTTATGAAATAATATGTTTCTCACAAATCATTTGGAAAAGCATATGCGGGTAAGAGTTAAAGGATTTTGCCTGATAAATTTATTATCATTTCCCCTTAAGCCTGGTTAAGCGGTAACATGGTAATATGAGGCATGAGTCCTAGAGTAAAGAATTAGCCTCTTTTTTTTTTTTTTTTTTGCTTTTTAGAGCCACACCCACGGCATATGAAAGTTCCCAGGCTAGGGGTCAAATCAGATTTACAGCTGCCAGTGACCTACACCACGGTTCACGGCAACGCCAGATCCTTAACCCACTGAGCGAGGTCAGGGATCAAACCCACAACCTCACGGTTGTTAGTTTCCTCTGCGCCACAACAGGAACTCCAAGAATTAGCTTTAAAAAGGAATTACCAAAGCACTGGGGAAAGTAAAATTTAAAGACCAATGTATATCATGGCTCAAAGGAAAGCAATTTAAAATTCAGATAATCTGTATGAAACGATACTGAATTCCATGGAGTTAACACCATGATCCTTCTAATTATGACTTATGAGAAACTACTGTACAGCAACCCAATTAAATGTTTAAACTAACAACTCTTCCCATGTATCATTGTCCAGAGAGACTGTTAGTATCTCAGCATTTATATTCTAATGTTATATCTGATTTCACTCTGAAGTCTGAATATAACTAGACTCCAATTCTGAATATGAACCATTTATAAAAGAATGATTATGCTCATCTTCGCCTTACTATATATCTGATTCCAGCCAAAATCACTGTTTTAGGTCAACCAAGAGCAGCACTTCAGCTAACTAAAGAAATACTCAGGAGAAAAAGACCTGATTGCATTGTTCTAGTACCTTGGATCTTTTTCTGTGTAAAAACGTTCATTACGTTTGTTATCACCAAAGGTGGCTCGATATACATCATGACAACGAAGGTTCCTCTGGAAGGTGTAAAACAAAACATCTTCGTCTTCTTCATCCTTTACCCATTCTGAAAGAAAATAATTAAAGAATTACTACCAAACATATAAAGAACTTTCACCAATTCTTAAACTCTACCAAAACCAGACAAAAAAAGAAAATTACAGACCAACAGCTTTGATAAATATAGACGTGAAAATTCTCAACAATATTAGCAAACTAAATCCAACGATATATAAAAAGATCACATACCATGACTATGTGGGATTCACCCCAAGTTAATAAGGACAGTTTACCATATTCAAACCAATCAATGTGATAAACCATATCAATGAATGAAAAGACAAAAACCATATGATCATCTAAACAGATGCAGAAAAGCATCTGACAAATTCCATCTACTCATGATAAAAACCCTTACCAACGTGGGTATACAGGGAACATACTTCAACATAATAAAAGCTATTTATGACAAATCTACAGCTAATATAACACTCAATAGTGAAAGCTGAAAGCCTTCCCAATAAAATCTGGAAAAAGACAATGCCCATTTTCATCATTTCTATTTAACATAGTACTGAAGTCCTAGCCACAGCAATTAGACCAAAAAAGAAAGAAAGAAAGAAAGAAAGAAAGAAAGAAAGAAAGAAAGAAAGAAAGAAAGAAAACATATCCAAATTGGATGGGAAGAAGTAAAACTGTCATTATATGCAGATGACATGATACTGTATATAGAAAACCCTAAAGACTACACATAAAAAAATACTGGACTGATAGATGAATTCGTCAGGGTAGCAGGATACAAGATTAGTATACAGCAATTGGTTTCATTTTTTTAAACTAACAACAAAATAGCATAAAGGGAATGTAAAAAAAAAAAAAAAAAAAGGGGTCTTTTAAAATTGCACCCCCCGGAGTTCCCGTCGTGGCGCAGTGGTTAACGAATCCGACTAGGAACCATGAGGTTGCGGGTTCAGTCCCTGCCCTTGCTCAGTGGGTTAACGATCCAGCGTTGCCGTGAGCTATGGTGTAGGTTGCAGACGCGGCTTGGATCCCACGTTGCTGTGGCTCTGGTGTAGGCCAGTGGCTATAGCTCCGATTCGACCCCTAGCCTGGGAACCTCCATATGCCGCGGGAGCGGCCCAAGAAATAGCAACAACAACAAAAGACAAAAAGACAAAAAAAATAAAATAAAATAAAATAAAAATAAAAATAAAATTGCACCCCCCCAAAAAAAAAATACTTGGGAAGAAACCTGACCTAGCAGATGAAAGACTTAAACACTGAGAACAATAAAACACTAATAAAGAACATTAAAGAGGATTCAAGAAAATGGAAAGCTATCCCATGCTCCTGGATGGGAAGAATTAATACTGTTAAAATGGCAATACTACCCAAAGCAATCTACAGATTTATTGTGACCCTATCAAATTACCCATGACATTTTTCACAGAACTTGAACAAGTAATCCAGAAATTTATATGGAACCACAGAAAACCCAGAATTACTAAAGCAATCCTGAGGAAAATGAACAAAAACAAAAGGCACAACTCTCCCAGACTTCAGACAACACTACAAAGCTACAGTAATCAAGACAGTGTGGTCTGGCACAAAAACAGATTTATGGATTAGTGGAACAGAATAGAGATCTCAGAAATAAACTGAGATACCTGTGGTGAATTAATCTTTGACAAAGGAGCAAGAATGGAAAAATGGAAAAAAGACCGTCTCTTCAGCAAGTGGTGCTGGGAAAACTGGACAGCTGTATGGAAATCAATGAAACTAGAATACATCCTCACAACTATGCACAAAAATTCAAAATGGCTTAAAGACTGAAACTAAGACATGACAGCATAAAACTCATAGAAGAGATCATAGACAAAACATTCTATGACATAAATTACAGCAATGTTTTCTTAGGAATCTCCCAAGGCAATAGAAATAAAAACAGAAATAAAAAAATAGGACCTAATCAAACTTAAAAGCTTTTGCACAGCAAAGGAAACCATTAAAAAAAAAAAAAAAAAAAAAAAAGACAACCTATGGAATGGAAGAAAATATTTGCAAACAATCTGAACAAGGGCTTAATTTCCAAAATACACCAACAGCTTACACGACTCTATGACAACAACAAAACCCAATCAAAAAATGGGCAGACGATCTAAACAGACATTTCTCCAAAGACAACACACAGATGGCCAATAAATAGGCAGATGCAAAGGTGCTCAACATCACTAATTATTAGAGAAATGCAAATCAAAATTACAATGAAATATCACCTTGCACCAGTCAGATGGCCATGATAAAAAACTCTATGAACAATAAATGCTGGAGAGGGTGTGGAGGAAAGGGAATGCTCCTACACTGTTGATGGGAATGCAGTACAACCACTATGGAAAGCAGTGTGGAAGTACCTTAAAAAATTAAATATAGATCCAGCAATCCCACTCTTGGGCATATATATCTGGAGAAAACTACAATTCAAAAAGATATATGCACCTCAATGTTCACTGCAGCACTCTTTACAATAGCCAAGAAATGGAAGCAATCTAAATGTCCATCAACTGAGGGTTGGATAAAGAAGATATGCTACATATATACAATGGAATATTACTTAGTCATAAAAACGAATGAAATTATATCATTTGCAGCAACATGGATGGACCTAGAGATCATCATACTAAGTGCAGTACGTAAAACAAAGACAAATATCATATGCAATCGCTAACATGAGGAATCTCATAAAAATGATGCTTAACAATGTATTCACAAAAAAGAAACAGATTGAAAAATTTCAAAATCAAACTTATGGTTACCAAAGGGGAAATGGTGGGTGCAGGGAGGGATGGATTGGGAGGTTGAGACTGATATGTACCCAATACTATGTACAAAACAGTCAGTAACAAGGACCTGCTAACAGCTCAGGGAAATCTATTCAATACTCTATGATAGCCTATATGGGGAAAGAATCTGAGAAAGATTGGATATATATGTGTACATGTGGCTGATTCACTTTGCTGTATACCCAAAACCAACACAACATTGTAAGTCATCTATACTCTTAATAAAATAAAAACAAAAGATATGTGCACCCATATGTTCATAGCAGCACTATTCACAACAGCCAATTCATGGAAACAAACTAAATATCCACTGACAGATGAATGGTTAAAGACAATGTGGCACATATATACAATGGAATACTACTCAGCCATAAAAAAGAACAAAGCAATGCCACTTGCAGCAATATGGATGCAACTAGGGATTATCATACTGAGTGAAGTAAGAAAGAGAAAGACAAATACCATATGATATCATTTATATGTGGACTCTAATATGGCACAAATAAACCTATCTACAAAACAGAAACAGACTCACCAACTATAGAGAACAGATTTGTGGTTGCCGTGGGAGGGAATGGATTAGAAGTCAGGGGTTAGTGGATGCAAACTATTATATATAGAATGGATAAACAACAGGGTTCTACTGCATTGCACAGGAGACTATATTCGGTACCTTGGGATAAACCAAAATGTAAAAGAATATAAAAAAAGAATGTGTAAGAGTGTATAACTGAGGCACTTTGCTGTACAGCAGAAATTAGCACAACACTGTAAAACATATGCTTCAGAAATTAAAGGAAGATTTGACATAGCCACCTACTTAAAAAAAAAGTGGCACAGTGCCAGACAAGACATGAAAGTTTACCCTTGGAAATCTAAATCTAACATAGGTTTAACTAAATTGAATCCTGTTACTTATAAGCCAGAGATATTTCCAGAGAATAAAATACTACTACATCAATTCTATGTTTTCAAGTAGTTATCGGTCTGAGGGTATTCAAGTTTATAAACAAGAGCTCAACACTCAATACTTAGGAAAGACTTTAGTAAAGTCACATTTGCTTTTAGGAGATGAACTGCATTAAACTCTACCACCTTTAACTTTTAAGTCTGGGCAAAAACTGGATTACTTTATCTCATGCCTAAATATTTTCTTTCTGTTTTCAAGTCACAGAATACTTCGCATTACTAAATACTGCTTTAATGCCAGTGATTTCTTGATCTTACCATAAGATGTCAATGGAAGTTTCCACACAATTACGTCATGACTGCCACCTAGCTGACGGTGACTAAAACATCACTGTATAACACACATTCTGATATTAGAGAGGTTAAAATGTACAAAAAGTATGTCTTAGAATCAATTAGAGTATAATTTTAATTCACTGCAAAAGCATTTAGTTATTAAACAATGGTGAAATTTATGGCAGAACATGAAAAGGGAGGATGAAGTATAACCTAAACATCACTTAATGATAAAATTTAAAGTTGGTTCTTGGCACAGGGAACTCTACTCACTATTTTGTAATAACCTATATAGGGAAAGAATCTAAAAAGAGTGGATATATGTGTATGAATAACTGAATCACTCTGGTATACACCTGAAACAACATTGTAAATCAACCATATTCCAATATAAAATAAATTTGCAAAAAGACAAAGTTGTTCTATTGATAAAAACATGACAGCTTTTATTGATGAGTAAGTTCAATGTGTTCCGTGGTAGTGGGCTTGCGCAATCTGCTGTAATGGCTCTATAAGATGACACGAAATTAAAACATCATACTCAAGCTTAACATTGAGTAAAAGATTAAGATGTAATTTAGATGCAAAAACATATTTTAATAAATCAGCAAAGAATTACTGTTACATTAACATAGACTGTACAACCTAGCCTCTGATTATAATACTTCTAAAAACATGAACATGAAAAGGGAAGGTCTCCAGAATAAGAGGCACAGAGGAAGGTATGGAGTCCATGGGGATAATAAACAGATCAGGCACTCATCTCACTCACTCACACGAGCAAGTAAAAATGTTTCAAAGGGGTGTAAAACCCTCTCACTGTCGTCTTTTCAAAAATGTAAAAGACCGTTTTGGTTGGTGGCTTACCAAAACTGGACACATTTGGGAAAGAAGCTTCCATTACAGGCTGATCACTGAGCTTCACAACTACACAGGTAGATGCCTCAGAATCTTCCGTTCTTATTTTGGCAGCTACATATTTTTCATCAGGAGCAACTCTGATACAATCAATGAATGGTTGCTCTAATTTAAGTTCTTCCAAATTGAACAAAACTTCATAATTATCGTTGTCTGCTGCATAAAGAAAAGGATAAAAGAGATAATTCCACAAGATGTACTTTAAAAATCTTAAAACTGTTTTTAAATTAGCATTAGTAAGAGGTTGTATTTTGGCTTCTTTCAGCGCTGACAGCAGCCTGATGTGTTCAGAAACTGGCATTAGTTATGTAATATTATCCTATGCTATTTAACATTATTCTATGCATCAAACTACATGTTACCTGATACAGCTATAGTCTAATATTTATAGACCATATAGAATCTAGAAAAGTAGAAAATGTAGAGTAAGTGACACTGAATAATCTATATACTACCTAGCACAGTATCCGGGATTTGGTCAACGCTCAAGAAATGCTGGTTCCCGCCTTTATTATCTCTGCCAAAGCTTTTAAGTGTAGTTGTTAATTATATCTTAAGCAAACCAAGGGATTAAAACCAGTCATTTTAAAAAAAGAAAAATCAAAAATTGAAAAGAAGTATTTTCTATACCTTTGAAAAAAAAAATACCAAATTTCCCATGCAAAAGGTGAAATCTGAAAAATCAAATGTTTCTTAATAGGAAAAACTGTCATGTACCTTCTTCATCTTTGGAACGAACCAAGCAGCAACCCTCTTGATAGTAAACAAAACCACCATGTTTAATCTGACAATGAAAAGAAACAAATGGTTTAATAATTATCATTTGTTTAGTAATTTAAACACAATTTAATTGCTTAATGGTCTGATTATTCAAGATGAAGAAATGAAGTCTTTTATAAAAGCAGATTAGATGAAGTCTATGAAATATAAAAAAATATAAAATGGGAGTTCCTGCTGTGGCACAATGGGATCAGCAGCATCTCTGTAGCGCTGGGACACAGGTTCAATCCCCAGCCCAGAACAGTGGGTTAAGGACTTGGCATTGCTGCAGCTGCGGCAAAGATCGCAACTGCATCTCAGGTCTGATCCCTGGCCTGGGAACTCTGTATGCTGCAGGGTAGCCAATAAAGAAACAAACAAACAAACAAAAAAAACACATCACTTTTTACCAACAGTGATTCATATATGGTTTCCCTATGTTCACTGGAGGAGTTTCCAGTACATAATGTAAGAGGCAACAAAGAAGGCATAACAAAACCTAAATGGGTTCTCATGACTGTACAAACCACTTTAGCTTCAAGTGGCATCTTTAAGATAATTCAAAATGATGCAGATGTGGAAACTGACTTAGACTAATCTGAAAACCCAGTCAATAAGTTTCTAAGACTATTTCCTCTAAAATATGCTATCACTGCCAACTATGCATTGTTTGATTAGATTTTACACAAAGCATTTTACCCTCTGTGTGGTGACAGATAGAGGCAATTTGGAGACTGAAAAACTATTACCAGTATACAAATCATGCTCTTGTTCTAGTACCTACTACACACTAAATGCAACTGACTGATAGGATTTCAGGTAGCTTAAGACATTTATTATCTGATCATTGGTGGCATAACTTGAATCTGGAATTCTTGATTCTTAACCTATTGCTATTTCCATTCCACTATGAATGCAATTTCCATTCATAAGCTGTGATTGTTTTCCAATCTTATCAAAAAATTTTCATAATGTATATTTAATCTGTTTCAACTGAATAGTTATGACTGTGGTAACCACAAAATGGTCCAGAAAATATCTGGCTTTCACTAGTTTTTTTGGTCTTTTTGCCTTTTCTAGGGCTGCTTCCCGAGGCACATGGAGGTTCCCAGGCTAGGGGTCAAATCGGAGCTGTAGACCCCGGCCTACGCCAGAGCCACAGAAACGTGGGATCCGAGCCACGTCTGCGACCTACACCACAGCTCATGCTAATGCTGGATCCTTAAGGCCAGGGATCGAACCCACAACCTCATGGTTCCTAGTCAGATTCGTTAACCACTGCACCACGACGGGAACTCCTTGGCTTTCACGATTTAAAGTGAATTTCCTTTTATTAAAATAAATGTAGATAGAGCAATCAAATACATTTCAAACAATAAAGCATTATGACTTAATTTCAAGAAGTTCAAATAGAACTATTTAATAAATTAAAAAACAGAATTGGTTGTTTCCAAAAACCGGAATGAACATAATACACTTGGAAATTCATATTGGCTTTGGTCTTTATAATTTAAGGAACATACTTATTCTTTGTTCTTTAAATTTTTCAGCATATTTTAAAGTCTAATTTTGATGTGGGACTGAATAAATCACAAAGTATTTGATTTGTACCCCAACTGGCAATATCAGATTTAAAAAAAGACTGAAGATATCCTACCTCTGCATTGATGATTTCGTATTCTTCTTGTGGCTGTGTTTCTAATTTTGCTCTCACTTTTTCAAATGCATCCATGTTTTCTGAAAGAGGTTTTTCGTCTTCTTGTTTAATAGGCAGAAAATCCTGGAAAAAGTTTTATTGGTATGATCATAATATTTCAACTTAGGAAAACATCTTTGCTTTTTAAAGATAATTCTTACTTCTTATGCAAGTATTACAATGTTAGATCTATGCCTATGAAATAATGCATTTCTCAGACCTTAAATGTTTCATAAGCTCAATAAATTATTTCTTCTTTTTCATTACAAATGTAAACAAAGAAAAAGTGGATACTTGATGACTATACTATTAATTAAAATGGAGGCTGTGGTGCAGCGGGTTAAGAATCTGACTGCAGTGGCTCGGGTGTCTGCAGAGGCTGGTTTTCGAACTTCTACCAGGTGCAACGGGTTAAAAGGTCTGGCACTGCCAGAGCTGTGATACAGGCCACAGCCGAAGCTTGGATTCAATCCTTGGCCTGGAATTTCCATATGCCATGGGTGTGGCCATAAACAAACAGAAAAGGATAGGCCCTTAAGATGCATTAGTACTAAAGTCAACTTTTTTTTTTTTTTTTTTTTTTTTTTTTTGGCTTTGGCATGGCTTGATGTGGGATCTCAGTTCCCAGACCAGGGGCTGAACCCAGGGCCACAACAGTGAAAGCACCGAACCCTAACCACTAGACTATCAGGGACTCCCAAGATTCAGAGGTACTAAGAAGTGCTGAAAAGTATTCAGAAATACTATGGGAAAGCATAAAATAAGGGAAATCCTATGAATTTTTACATATTTAAGAGTCAGGTGTGAGAAGTAGAAAAAGTCTTCTGAGTTTTATAAAGTACTAAAGTATCACCAAAATAGAAGAAAATGTCAAAGGGACAAGAAGGCATTATCATTTCCTCCCCCTTTTTTGGCCACATATGGAGTTCCTGGGCCAGGGATCAGATCCAAGCCACAGCTGCAAGCTAAGCCACAGAACCTAAGCTGCAGCTGCAGCAATGCTGGATCCTTAACTCACTGTGCTGGGCCAGGGATCGAACCCTCATCCCAGTGCTCCCAAGAGGCTGGTGATCCCACTGCACCACAGTGGGAACTCTAGGAAGGCATTATGATTATTAATAAATGTTCACTATTTTTAAAAATTTTTCATCTTATTTTTGTCTCTCTCTCTTTTCTTTTTTTTTTTTTAGGGCCACACCTGCGGCATGTGGAAGTTCCCAGGCTAGAGGTCGAATCGGAGCTCTAGCTGCCAGCCTACATCACAGCCACATCAACCTGGGATCCAAGCTGCTTCTGTGACCTATACCACAATTCACAGCAATGCTGGATCCTTAACCCACTGAGTGATGACAGGGATCAAACCTGCGTCCTCATGGATACGTCAGGCTCGTTAACCACTGAGCCATGATGGGAACTCCTACTATTATTTTATTATAGCAAGAGTTATGATAGGAAGTTTTTCCTACTTTATATTTTCATTAGCCATAATTTCCTTCTCTTGTGAGGTTAAGGAATTCTCCAAACAGAACTGTTTGTCAGATCAAAAGGTGAATTAATGCTTTATAAAACATTAAATTCTCTTTGAATTTAAGAAAAAACAACATAGTCACCTTAAAAAAGGAAGAATAAGGAAAAATAATGAAAATTAATGAGCAGGATACAGGTGAAAGCTAAATAAAGCCCTCTGTCTTATTAGGAGTATCTAATAAGCTAAGAGCTTAAGTTGCTCTCTGGTGAGCACAAATACCATATAAATTACTAAAATTTGGATAAGGCAAAACCATGGTTTTCAAATTAAGAAAGGGTTCAATAATTCAACACTCCACAGGTGTGCCTTGTTTAAGGAAAAGACTTCTAGCCAAGATTTTCAAGGTCAGCTTTCTGCCAAAGATGGCAACTGTATGGTGGTTTGTGCCAGAGGATCACTAAGCCTTTGGTAAGGACCTCTAACAGCTGGTAAACATTATTGCACAAGTGTGTCCATGACACTTTACCAAAAGCACAGAGAATGTAAACTATAAATATAGTTTATATCACAAAGAGTTAACCATCTAAAATTAAACCCAACAAGAATAAAACAAATCACCAAAACAAGTTAAACAGAAAAATAATAATTTTTAACAGTTTTAGACTTTTTGAGATGCTTTATGATTTGAAACAGATTTACATTAGCAACAACGGTTGTTACAGGACTTTAAATCATTCAGTCTTTATTTCAATCATAATTAATATGTTTGAGTAATTATTTGAAATCCAAATACTAGAGGCTCATGTTTACGTTTCATGTTTTTAAGTATTTCTACAAAATCTGGTACTGATCTTTAGAGTAGTGAGGTAAAATATCCATATCAATAATTTCCTACTATCACCCAGAGCACAAACCAGAAGATCAATAGAAATCTACCTTGAAACCAACTTAGTGGGAGAAGACTTTTCATTTCCAGATACATGCTTATCTGTTCTGTAATTCCCATCAGAATTTTTGAATTAGAGTCAGCAGAACTATGAAGAGAGTACCTCTTTCTACCTTGCAGCTCATAGCACATTCTAGGCTCAGGGAGCTGGTAGGTGCCACCTTTACTCATCCTTATCAAGAGCCAAGGCCAATGCAGAGCTGAAGGCAACAGAGCTGGGCCTAATATCTATCCTCCTGAACTTTATATTCTTTTTTGTTTGTTTGTTTAGGGCTGCACCCTTGGCATATGGAGGTTCCCAGGCTAGGGGTCAAATTGGAGTTACAGCTGCCAGCCTATGCCACAGTCATGGCAACATTAGATCTGAGCTGTATCTGCAACCTACACCACAGCTCTACGGCAACACCGGATTCTTAATTCACTGAGTGAGGCCAGGGATTGAAACTGCATCCTCCTGGATGCCAGTCAGATTCATTTCCACTGAGCCACGACAGGAACTCCCTTATTTTATATTCTTGATTAACTTTTTTGTGTGTCACAAATCCAAATAAACTGATCTTATCTGAACCAAAGCAACCCTGAAAGCACCTGGACTTTTAACTGCCTTAATAAAGTGGAAGTAGAATTCAAGAGTTCTGTAAATAATTCCTCAAAAGGATTTACATCTAGGGAAACTAAGATTTTATATAATACTCAGAGTTTTCCAGGTGGCATATTTACAGATATGATAAATATTTAAAAAATCACAATAAAGTTCTTTATGCTACATTTGAAAATATAGATAAAATGGGAAATTTTCCAGAAAATAATTACCAAAAACTGACTCAAAAAATAGAAGAGCTATATTAGCCAATAACTATCAAAGAAATTGATAATTAAGTAACCCCTTCTTAAAAGAGACACAAAACTCAGATACTTTCAAAGGCAGCTTTCTTGATTCTTTAGGGAGTAGATAGTCTCATATGCTAACTATTTAAGAAAAAAAGTTGCTGACTGTTTAAAACTACTCATTTTATCAGGCTAATAACTTGATGCTAAAACTAAAGAGTGACAATATAAAAGACAATTAAAATTAATAAAATATGGATTAAAAAAACCCTAAAATATTTGATAAATCGATGTATTTTTTTAAAATGTTATTTTATTTTTTGGCTGAGCCCATGGCATGTGGAAGTCCCTGGGCAAGGGACTGAACTCCTGCTACATCCATAACCAGAGCCACAGCAGTGACAACACTGGATCCTTAACCTGCAGATCCTAAATAGATCCTAAATCTATGTTTTGTTTTTTTTTAATTTTGCCTTTTTAGGGCTGTACTTGCGGCATATGGAAGTTTCCAGGCTAGGTAGGGGTCAAATCGTAGCTGTAGCTGCTGGCCTATACCACAGCCACAGCAACGTGGGATCCAAGCTGCATCTGTGACCTACGCCACAAGCTCACGGCAACACCAGACAGATCCTTAACGCACTGAGCGAGGCCAGGGATCCAACCTGCATCCTCATGGATACTAGTCGGATTTGTTACTGCTAAGCCATGAGGGGAACTCCCTAAATCTATGCATTTTTAAAAAGCACAAAACAACAAGAGTAATAAAATCCTACTTGACCAAGTAAGATTTATTTTAAGAATGAAAGGATGGGAGTTCCTGTCGGGTGCAATGGAAACGAATCCAATCAGGAACCATGAGGTTGCGGGTTAGATCCTTGGCCTCACTTAGTAGGTTAAGGATCTAGCGTTGCCAAGATCTGTGGTGGAGGTTGCAGACACAGCTCAGATCTGATGTTTCCATGGCTGTGGCCCAGGCCAGCAGCTATAGCTCCAATTTGACCCCTAGCCTGGGAACCTCCATATGCCACAGGTGTGGCCCTAAAAGGCAAAACAAAACAAAACAAAAAAGAATGGTTCACATTAGAAAAGTTTATCGGTGCAATCACAAATAAAGGAAATAAATCTTAGGCTCATTTCAATTAATGCATGAAAAAAACCCAGAAAATTATCAATACACTTAAAAATGATAAAAACCTTTAATTAGGGAGAGGAACTTCCTTGACTTAATAAATGGCCTCTGTGTTGTTTTAAGAATTATATTTAAAATATCTAATTATATTTACTGTTAGTTTTTTTATTCAAAAGTGACTGTTAAATGAAGAAAAGTAATTGTTTCCTATACTCTCTACCTGTAATGCCTCTCCTTGAGCCCTTCTCATTCCACTGACTGCTCTTGTCAAGATCACTGATGGCTACTGTATCACAAAGTACAAATGTTAATTGTAGGTATTCACAGTAGTTGATCTATCACCATCATGACACATTTGATCACTTGCTCCGCCTAAGAACACTTTTCTTCATTTGGCTTCCAGGACACCTCGTTCTCATTGTCTGCCTCCTATTTCTCCTCTCAGTCTCTCTGGCTAGTCCCTATTCAACTCCACGGCTCTTAACATCAAAACACTCTGGAAGTTCCCCTTGTGGTGCAGTGGTTAATCCAACTAGGAACCATGAGGTTGCTGAAGTGGAACCTAAAGTCATATCAGATCATTTGTTCACTTAAACCCCATCCAATGTCTTTCCCATCTTGCTCAGGAAAAAAGTCAAAAATCCTTATAATGCTCTATGAGGTCTGCTAGTACACTCCCATGCCCACCCACTTTGAGCCACACTGGCCTTTTAGATGTTTCTTAAACATGTCCGGCTTACTCCCTCCTCACTTTCCTAGGCCTTGCTGTGCCCTATGCCCGAACACCTACTTGAAGCTACTGAGCAAATGTCACTTCAGCTAGGCTTTCCCTGACCACTCCACCAAAATAAAAATTCTCCTTATCCCAACATGGCCTATTTAATCTTTCCTTGTCCTGTTCTGTTTTCATTGTACCTATTGCCTCTGACATACTTTATATTTTACTCACGTATTTATTGTATCTCTCTCCCTCTAACTAGAATGGTAAGCTCCATAAAAGCAGAGATTTTTGTTTTCTTTACCCAGTGGCTAGAACAATGTATATTACGTGTTCAACAAAAAATTGCTGAGTTGAATGCAACACAGACAGCACAAAACATGAAAATTAAAAACTTATTTAACAAAACACATCATACACAAAGTGAAAAGACAGCACAAATATGGAGAAGATATCTACAGCAAAAATAAAAGACAGGAGTTCCCATCGTGGCATAGTGGTTAACAAATCCGACTAGGAACCACGAGGTTGCAGGTTTGATCCCTGGCCTCGCTCAGTGGGTTAAGGATCCAGCATTGCCGTGAGCTGTGGTGTAGGTCGCAGACGCGGCTCGGATCCCACGTTGCTGTGGCTCTAGTGTAGGCTGGCAGCTACAGCTCCGATTTGACCCCTAGCCTGGGAACCTCCATATGCCACGGGAGTGGCCCAAGAAATGGCAAAAAGACCAAAAATAAATAAATAAATAAATAAAAGACAAAGGACATGTAAAGAACTCTTATGAATCAGTAAGAAAAAGACAAATACAATAGGAAAAATGGTCAAAGAACATTAATAAGCAATTTAAGAAGACAAAAACCAATGGGGTCAATAAACATAAGAATGATGCTCAATTATTAGTCGAGACAATGAAAATTAAGAACAATGACGTATTTATCCATCAGAAGGGTAAAAGGGAAAAGGTTTGATGATATCAAGTATTATTCAAGATACAGAGATAGAATTTTTATATTTCTCTCAAGTGTAAGATACTTCTTTCAATTTAGAAATTAATTTGACAAGAAACATTAGAATATGAATACCATTAGGAATTCCAATTCTAGATACAGACTCTAGAGAAAGATAAGCACACATGGATAAGGAGATACATATGAGATTGTGCTAAACAGCTTTTTTTTTTTTTTTTGGTCTGTCTGGAAATTGGAAACAACCTATGTGCTTGTCCAAAGAAAATGAATTGTGGTATATCATAAAATAGAATGCTATACAGCAGTTTTAATACATGAACCACAGATACATGTATTAATGCGGAATCTCAAAATAATGCTGTGCAAAAAAGCAAGTTATACAATTATATGTACATTATTTACATAAAGTGGAAAAATACGCAAAACAATATTATGCATCATCTGTGACTACAAATATATGTGCTAAAAATTTACATAAAAACACACGGAAAGAGATTAAGGATAATGATCACTACTGGGGAGGCAGGGAAGGTGACATGATCAGGGAAATATACAGGAATCTTCAAATACATCTGTACTTTTTTTTTTTTTGGCTAAGAAAAAAAGTCACATTGAGTACTAAGTACATGGGTATTTGCTACAGTATTCCCACTAGCTTTGTATATATTTGTAATGATTTATAATAAAAGGTATTAAAAAGAAAGGTAACATGAACCAGGTTACCTGAAGGCTGGTTCTGACTCTACTCATCTTTTTAATCAATCTTGGGCTTGGTGACTTCAGTTTTTCATTTGTAAAGGACTCATACACTTCTTGATTTCAAAACTTACTAGAAAGCTAGGACAATTATTGTGCTAGGACAATTAAAATGGTACGGGCCCAAGGACAGACATACAAATTAAAAGGACAGAACTGAAACAAACCCTTACATTTACAGTTAGCAGATTTTTGATAAGGGTGCTAAGACAATTCAATGGGAAAAGAACAGTCTTTTGAACAAATGGTGCTTGGCTAACTGGATATCCACAAGCAAAAGAATGAAGTCAAACCCCAACCCCTAACAGCACATACAAATAATGAATTCAAAATAGACCAAGGAACTAAAGAGAGATCTCAGACTGAATGATTTCAATGGTCTTTCTTCAAGTAATAATTTATGGTTATATGAAAAGAAAAAAATCAATCATTAAACTATTATCTCACACCTCAAACATTTACTGCTTATCTACTAACGTGATAATCATTAATGCATTATATGTTGGGCACCTAGAGATGTATATTATAAAATTCGTGGAGTTCCCATTGTGGCTCAGTGGTTAACGAATCTGACTAGGAACCATGAGGTTGTGGGTTCGATCCCTGGCCTTACTCAGTGGATTAAGGATCCAGTGTTGCTGTGAGCTATGGTGTAGGCTGCAGATGCAGCTTGGATTCTGTGTTGCTGTGGCTCTGGCGTAGGCCAGTGGCTACAGCTCTGATTGGACCCCTAGCCTGGGAACCTCCATATGCCGCGGGAGGCAAAAAGACAAAATAAATAAATAAATAAATAAATAAAATTCTTGTCTTTAGGGACTTCCTAATTTAATGGAAAGAGAAAAAAATTTATTTATTTATTTTTTGTCTTTTTGCTATTTCTTGGGCCGCTCCCGCGGCATATGGAGATTCCCAGGCTAGGGGTCTAATCGGAGCTGTAGCCACTGGCCTACGCCAGAGCCACAGCAACGTGGGATCCGAGCCGCGTCTGCAACCTACACCACAGCTCACAGCAACGCCGGATCGTTAACCCACTGAGCAAGGGCAGGGACCGAACCCGCAACCTCATGGTTCCTAGTCGGATTCGTTAACCACTGCGCCACGACGGGAACTCCAAAAATTTAAATAATTATAACTATATAACAATAGCTTGGAGGTAAATATAGCATCAGGGCTCTTATGGCTTCAACTATTACCTGTATATGGACCATTCTTCCCAACTTCCAGACTCATATATCCATTTATTAAAATCTCCACTTAGGTATTCCTGCTGTGGCACGTGGGTTAAGAATCCAAATGCATTGGCTTGGGATGCTGTAGAGGTGTGAGTGCAATCCCTGACCCAGGAACTTCCATATGTTGTGGGTGCAGCCATGAAAAACATTAAATTAAAAAAAAAAAAAAAGGAGTTCCCATTGTGGCTCAATGGTAATGAACCCAACCAGTATCCATAAGGATGTGGGTTTGATCCCTGGCCTCGCTCAGTGGATCAAGGATCTTGTTGCCATGAGCTGTGGTGTAGGCTGCAGATTAAGCTTGGCTCTGGCATTGCTGTGGCTGTGGCACAGGCCAACAGATGCAACTTTGATTCCTCCCCTAGCCTGGTAACTTCCATATGCTGCAGGTGCAGCCCTAAAAAGCAAAAATAAATAAATTTAAAAAATTAGAAAATAATAAAATCTCCACCTTAGCAGTGAGTTCTATTTACTCCTCCTCCTCTCTGACCCTTAACAGATGAGTAATGGTAAGGCTATACTTGTGACTATCTCAAACATAAAGATGATCTAGATGTGTTTTCAAATATGATTTTGATAAATTAACATGATGTCTATCTCAGTAAGGGGGATACCACCCTAGAATCAAATATGGTAAGAATCTGGAGCAAAACATCTACTAAGTGGGATAAACAAAGATCACAGTAGCTTTGTTTCAATTTAGGTCACATTTTGCCAAAAACAAAACAAAAGATTAAAAAACTTTTGTAAGGGGCTTTTGGATTATCACTCTATATTCTCTATTACTCTACTAAAAGGCCCCAAATAAAATGTGATCATTCTGTAACTGAATAATCTGATGCTACCAGAAAACTACTGAGCTCATCAATGAATTCAGTAAAGTTGCAGGATACAAAAGTAATACACAGAAATCTCTCGCATTTCTATATACTAACAATGAAAGATCAGAAAGAGAAATTAACAATCCCACTTACCATCGCAAAGAACAAAATATTTAGGAATAAGCCTAAAGATGCAAAAGACCTGCACTCTGAAAACTGTAAGATGCTGACAAAAGAAATAAGAGATGACACGAACAGATGGAAATATATACCAAGTTCTTGGATTGGAAGACTCAATACTGTCAAAATGACTGTACTACCCAAGGCAATCTACAGATTCAATGCAAACTTCATTAAATTACCAATGGCATTTTTCACAGAAACAGAACAAAAGATTTTAACATTTGTATGGGAGTACAAATGACCCTGAATAGCCAAAACAGTCCTGAGAAAGAACAGTGCTAAAGGAATCAGGTTCCTGACTTCAGACTATACAACGAAGCTACTGTTATCAAAACAGTATGCTACTGGCACAAAAAAAGAAATACAGACTAATGGAACAGGAATAGAAAGAAACCCTGTACATGTGGTCAATTAATCTATGACAAAGGAGGAAAGAAAATATAATGGAGAAAAGACAATCTCTCCAATAAATAGTGCTGAGAAAACTGGACAGCTACATGTAAAAGAATGAACTTTGGAGGCAGGATCAAGATGGTGGAGGAGTACAACATGGCCCCAACCTTCTCCCACAAACACACCAGAAAAAAACCCCATCTGTACACTGAGTGATTCACACAGAACATCTACGAAATGCTGGCAGAAGACCTTAGGACTTCCAAAAAGAGCAAGAAACCCTACGCATAACTGAGCAGAACAAAAGGAAAAAAGAGAGAAGAGAAAAAAAAATCAGGATGGGACCAGCACTCCTGAGAGGAAGCTGTCAAAGAGGAAAGGAATCTGTACCCTAGAAGGTCACCTAACTGGAGAGATCAGTTGGAATGGAGGTGGAGCCTCAGAGCCTTACAGAAAAGTGCAACAGTCAGTCTGAGGAGGGCAAATCAGAGAGAGAGAGAGAGCTGCACAGACCACTGGTACAACCCTACCATCACTGCCTAAGACATTAGGGTGATGGCTGGGCACTAAGACTCAGGCTTTGGAGGTTACTTCTCAGGAGATGACTAGGGTTGGTTGTGTAGAAACAGCCTGAAGGGGCTAGGGAGCAGTTAGTGTGCCACAGCAAAAGAAGAAGGTCTAGGCCCTGCAGAGAAGTAAGGCACTGCTGCTGGGGAGTGCAAGAGGAGCGGGGGTGGGATGACCATAAGAACTCCTTTCTTTGTGCATCTGGGGGCTCTGGTGGTGGAGTGTCCCTTGTGTAGGCTTACAGGGGCAGGTACAATCTGCCATGGCCATTTTGGACTCCAGAGGTGGGTGTGGCTTACTACCACTAAGAGTCTCAGTGACTGCTGTGGAGGGTCCTGAAACTGAGTGCCACCTGTTGCCTGTACCTCCCTGGGAACTTGCCCACCTGACTTTGCTACTGCCAAAGGCTCTGGGCACTGCCCCTACCTCTGTGAAGGTCACTGCCACTGCCAAGGGCCCTGCAACCAGGTTCTGCCTTCAGGCACCATCCACTGCCCCAACCTTCCTGGAAGCACAGGCAAGCTTACCCATCACACTTTCCTATTAAAGGGACACCAGCCTGCACACACTAAGGAAGGAAACAGCAAGCATCTAAAGCAAAAGGAGCCCTCATACCAAAACAAAACAACAAAAATGCAGGCCCTAACAAGCAATGCAGGGACAATCCTGCATGTGAATAGCTCTCCAACACTACAGTAGATAATTTTTTTTTTTGGTCTTTTTATGGCCACACTCATGGCATATGGTTCCCAGGCTGGGGTTGAATCAGAGCTGTAGCTGTAGCCTACACCACAGCCACAGCCATGCAGGATCCAAGCCGTGTCTGCAACCTACACCACAGCCCACGGCAACACTGGATCCTTAACCCACTGAGGGAGGCCAGGGATTGAACCTGCAGCCTCATGGATGCTAGTCAGATTCATTTCCGTTGACCAACAACAGGAACTTTAGTAGATGATTATTTTCCCTAAACTTACAGAATAAAAAAAAAAAAAAAAAAAAAAGAAGCAAAATGAAGCACAGGAACCATTCCCAATTAAAAGAACAGGAGAATTCCCCTGAAGGAGCTAACAATGAAATGGACCTGTGCAGTCAAACAGATACTGAGTTCAAAAGGCAGATAATGAAAATACTGAAGAAATTAATAATGGATACCAACAACAATGCAGATTACTTTAAAAAGGAACTAAGGACAAGCCAAGAAAAAGTAGAAAATTCATTTGCAGAGATGTAAGCTGAGTTAAAGGCACTGAACAGCAGAATGAATAATGCACAGGAGTGAATAAGGACTTGGAAGAGAGACTAATGGAAATCACCCAATCAAGACAACAGACAGAAAACCAAATAAAAGAGAAAGCAATAAGAGATCTATGGGATAATATAAAGTGTGCCAATCTATGCATAATAGGGATTCCAGAAGGAGAAGAAAAAGGGGATTGAAAATATATTTGAAGACACTACGGCTGAAAAGAAAGAAACAAGACATCCAGATATAGGAAGTACAGAGGGCCTCAAACAAGTTGAACCTTAACAGACCTACAGCAAGACAAATTATGATAAAAATGGCAAAAGTTAAAGCTAAGGAGAGGATTCCAAAGAAAGTGAGAGAAAAACAAAGAGTTAATTACAAAGAAATCTCCATAAGGCTATCAGCTGCTATCTCTATAGAAACACTACTGGCCAGAAGAGACTGGCAAGATATAGCCAAAGTTGTAAAAGAGAAAAATTTGCAGCCTTGACTATTCTACCCAGCAAGATTATCATTTAAAACAGGAGAAATAAAGAATTTCTCAAACAAAAACTAAAAGAATACAGCAATACTAAACCCATTCTGAAAAGAAATATTTTAAGGTCTCCTCTAAAGAGAAAAGAATGGAGAATGGAGAAAATCAAAACTGGAACATAACCACTTAAGCAAGGATAGAGATGAAATAGAAAAAAAAAAAAAACAACTATTTGTGAAAGTGATGATAAATACAAGGAGCAGCAAAAGAATAAACATGAAGATGTAAAAAAGGACATCAAAATCATAAAATGTGGAGAAAGAGAGGAAGAAAATCTAGACTATTTGAAACAATGTGTTTGAGCCTATATGACTGTTAGTCTAAAGCCAGCAAATACAGAAATGGGTTAATGTACCTGAAAAGCAGCAGGGCAAGCACAAATCCAAAACCAAGAAGAGGACATTAGCATAAGATAAAAGGAAATCATCCAACCAAAAAAAAAAAAAGGAGAAAAATAAACGAAGGAGAAACGTAGAATCAACTAGAAAACAAAGTTTAAAATGGCAATAAATA
Source organism: Sus scrofa (assembly GCF_054392235.1). Lineage (NCBI taxonomy): Eukaryota > Metazoa > Chordata > Mammalia > Artiodactyla > Suidae > Sus > Sus scrofa. The sequence goes on along the minus strand of NC_139385.1, from coordinate 108,298,050 downwards.
GATATTTACCAATAATTACCTTAAATGTCAATGAACTGAATGCTCCATTCAAAAGACACAGCGGCAGACTGGCTACAACATGCTGCCTACAAGAGACCCACCTTAGGGCTAAGGACACATAAACTAAAAGTGAGGGGATGGAAAAAGATATTTCACGTGAATGGAAATACCAGGAAAGCCAGAGTTGCAATACTCCTATCAGACAAAATAAACTTTAAAATAAAGGCCAGGAGTTCCCATTATGGTTCAGCAGTAATGAACCTGACTAGTTTCCATGAGAAATGCAGGTTTGATCCCTGGCCTCACTCAGTAGGTCAAGGATCTGGCATTGCCATTAGCTATGGTGCAGATTGCAGACACGACTCAGATCCTGCATTGCTGTGGCTGTGGCAGAGGCCAGCAGCTGCAGCTCTGATTTGACCCCTAGCCTGGGACCTTCCACATGCTGGGGGTAGGGCCCTAAAAATAAATAAATAAAACAAAGACCATAAAGAAAGATAAAGAACATCACTTAATGATAAAAGGATCAATTCAAGAAGAGAATACTATACTTGTCAATTATACATGCCCCTAAAATAGGAGCACCCAAATACATACAACAAATACTAAGAGACATAAAGGAGAAATTGATGGGAATACAACAATAGTAGGAGACTTTAATACTTAAGTAAATGGACAGATATTCCAGACAGAAAATCAATAAGGAAACAGAGATCCTAAATGACACAACAGAATAATTAGACCTGATATTTTCAGTACATTACATTCAAAAAGAGCAGAATATACATTCTTTTCAAGAGCACATAGAACATTCTCTAGGACTGACCACATACTAGGACACAGACTCAAGCTGACAAATTTAAGAATATAGAAATTATTCCAACTATTTTCTCTGACCACAATGGCATGAAACTAGAAACTGACCATAAAAAGAAATGGGAAAAACTGACTACATGGAGACTAAACAACATGCTAATAAAAAGCGAATGGGTCAACAAGGAAATAAAAAGGGAGATTAAAAAATACCTTGAGACAAACAACAATGAAAACACAACCATACAAAATCTATGGGATGCCACAAAAGCAGCTCTTAAAGGGAAGTTTGTAGCAACAGACGCCTTCCTCAAAAAATTATAAAAATCTCAAATCAACAATTAACCTACCATCTAAAAGAATTAGAAAAAGAATAAAACCTAAAGTTAGCAGAAGTCAATAGATATTTAAAAAGCAATAGAACAACCTAGAATAGATTTATAAGGAGATCCTGCTGAATAGCATTGAGAACTGTCTAGATACTCATGTCGCAACAGAAGAAAGGGTGGGGGAAAAAACTGTAACTGCAATGTATACACCTAAGGATGACCTGACCCCCTTGCTGTACAGTGGGAAAATAATAAAAAAAAAAAAAAAAAAAGAAAAAGAAAAAAAAAAAAAAAAGATTACTTCTTAGGAAAAAAAAAAAAAGCAATAGAAAAAAAAAATCAATAAAATCAAGAGCTGGTTCTTCAAAGGGTCAACAAAATTGACAATCCCCTGGCCAGACTCACCAAGAAGAAAATTTGAGAGAGAATCAAAAATGAAATGAAAAAGAAGAAATCTCAACTGAAATACAAAAAAACGTAAGTGAATATCCTGAATAATTATATGGTAACTAATCTGATAACACAAGAAATAGACAACTTTTTAGAAACATATAGCCCACCAAAACTCAATCAAGAAGAAACAGGTCTTTTTTCTTTTGCTTTTTAGGGTCACACCTGCAGCATATGGAAGTTCCCAGGCTAGGGGGTCAAATCAGAGCTACAGCTGCTGGCCTACGCCATAGCAACACAAGATCTGAGCTGCATCTGCATCCTATACCACAACTCACACCAACATTAGACCCTCGACCCACTGAGCGAGATTAGGGATTGAACCCCCCATCCTCATGGATAATAATCAGATTTGTTTCTGCTGCACCACAAGGGGAACTCCTGAAACAGGTCATTTGAACAGACTGATCACTAGGAATGATATTGAATATGTAATAATAATTAAAAAAAAAAAACTCCCTACAAACAAAAGTCTAGGATTTTTGTTGTGAACATGGCTTCACAGACAAATTCTACCAAACATACAAAGAACTTATACCCATCCTTCTTAAACTCTTCCAAAAGACTGAAGAAGGAATACTCCCAAAGATATTCTATGGAGCCACCATCACCCTAATACCAAAACCAAAGATACTATCAAAAAAGAAAATTATAGGCCATTGTCTTTGGTAAATATAGACGCAAAAATTCTCAACAAAATACCAGCAAAGTGAATCCATAAAAAATGAAACACATAAAAAAAGATCATACATCACAACCAAGTGGGATTCATTCCAAGTTCACAAGGATGGTTCAACATATGCAAATCAATCAATGTAATACACCCCACTGACACAAGAAAAGTCAAAAACTACATGATCATCTCAACAGGTACAGAAAAAGTATTTGGCAAAATTTAACATCCATTTATCCATTCTTACCAAAGTGGTTATAGAGGGAACGTATCAACCTAATAAAAGCCATTTATTACAAACCCACAGACAATATAATACAGGAGAAAAACTGAAAGCCTTCCTGCTTGATCTGGAACAGAACAAAGATACCCACTCTCTCTATTTTTATTCAACATAGTATTGGAAGTCCTAGCCACAACAATCAGACAAAGAAAAAAAAAAAAAAAAAGAAAGAAAGAAAGAAAGAAAAGCGTCCAGATTGTGAGAGAAGAGGTAATATTGTCACCATATGCTGATGACATACTATATATAGAAAACCTTAAGGACTTCACATAAAAACTACTGGAAGTGACTAATGAGTTCAGTAAAGTAGCAGGACACAAGATTTAACATCTAGAATTAATTGCAATTCTCTGTACTAACAAATATTAGAAGAACAATATAAAAAAAGTATCTTTTAAAACTGCACCCCCCCCCGAAATACACAGTAACAAACCTGACCAAGGAAGTGAAAGAACCACAAAACATTAATAAGGAAATTAAGGAGGATTCAAAGAAATGGAAATGCTCCTGGATTGGAAAAATTAACACTGTTAAAATGGAAATACCATCCAAAGCAGCCTACAGATTTACTCTCATCCCTATCAAATGACCCATGACATTTTTCACAGAACTAGTAATCCAAAAATTTATATGGAACCATGAAAGACCCAGAATTACCAAAACAATCCTGAGGAAAAAGAACAAAAGCAAAAGGCATAAATCTCCCAGGCTTCAGACAATACTACAAAGCTACAGTAATCAAGACAGTGTGTACCACCACAAAAACAGATGGGGGTCAATGAACAGAGAACCCAGAAATAAATCCAGGCACATATGGTTAATTAATCTTTGACAAAGGAGGCAAAAATATAAAATGGGAAAAAGACAATCTCTTCACAGCAAGCGGTGCTGGGAAACCTGGACAGCTGCACGTAAACCAATGAAACTAGAATACAACCTCACACCATGCACAAAAATAAACTCAAAATGGCTTAAACACTTAAGTGTAAGACATGACACCATAAAACTCTTAGAAGAGAACATAGGCAAAACATTCTCTGACACAAATTGCACAAAGTCAGTCTCCCAATGCAATAAAAACGAAAATAAATGGGACCTAATCAAACTTTCAAGCTTTTGCAAACCAAGGAAATCAAGGACCCCCCCCCCCAAAAAAAAAAGCCTGAAAAGATCATCTATGGAATGGGAGAAAATAGTTGCAAACAATTCAACTCACAAGGGCTCAATCTCCAAAATATACAAACAAGTCAATAACAAAAACCAAAAAACCCAAATAAAAAATGGGCAGAAGATCAAAATAGACACATCTCTAAAAACATATGGATGGCCAGTAGGCATATGAAAAATCCTCAACATCCTTATTAATTAGTGAAATGCAAATCAAAATTACAACAAGGTACCCCCTCACAAGGGTCAGAATGGCCATCATTAAGTTTACAAACCGCAAATGCTGGAGAGCATGTGGAGAAAACGGAATCTCCCTACGCTGTAGGTCAGACTGTAAATTGGCATAACAACTATGGAAAACACTACAGAGGTTCCTCGGAAAACTATAAATAGAATTTCTATATTGTCGGGAGACATGTTTCTACAATCTTTTTTTTTAGCCTCTCTGCTTCTATTTTCTATGCTGAAAACTCCATCTTGTCCTGCTTTACTTTACTCTATATTCCTGCTTGAAAAACAGTCGCAGTGCTGGTAAATAACTTCAGCTTAAGAACGAAGACCTAAAGGCCTAAGTTACTCAGCTGAATAAGGACATAATGCATTGGTCTAGACACGCCGTTTGCACATGATAAGTCCTGTAAAAATAAGAGAAAGAGGAGCCTCAAGGTCCCAGGGGGTTTATGAGGGGTCGTTAGCGGGATATGAATCAGCAAGGAGAACTAGGCACGCCTGATTCTCTAGATGCTATGCATAGACAGCTGATGCCAAGCTTCCTCAATGCTAATGATTGTTAAATGCCTAAAGGTCAGAGTAAAAGCTTAACCAGCTCCCAGCTATGTGACTTTTAAAATAATAAAAAACCTATATCCTGCACCTACAATCCCCTCCTCACTTGACATAATCCTAAAGAGCACAATAAAAGCAGTGTGATTTCTTGAGGTGGTGCTCTTGGTCCCTGAGAGCTTGAGTTCCCCGGTTCCCACCTCTGATTAAGATAAATGTCTCTGTGTCTTGTTTTATATTAACCTTTTCCTAAGTTTCACGGCACCCATTCTTCAGCCCTTACCTGCTGAGCTGGTCTTGGAACTATATGATCCAGCCATCCCACTCCTGGGCATCTATCTGGACAAAACTATAATTCATTCAAAAAGATAGTGCACCCATATGCTCATAGCAGCACTATTCACAACAGCCAAGACAAGGAAGCAACCTAAATGCCTACGGACAGACGAACGGATTAAGATGATGTGGTACATATATACAATGAAATACTACTCAGACATAAAAAGGAACAAAATAATGCCAACTGCAGCAACGTGGATGGACCTAAGGATTATCATCCTAAGTGAAGTAAGTGAAAGACAAATATCATATTACTAATACATGGAGTCTAAAAAAAAATGATACAAATGAACTAATTTACAAAACAGAAAAAGACTCACATTTTGAAGTCAAACTTATGGTTACCAAAGGGGATGGGGACCTCCTGTATAGCACTTGGAACTCTACCAAATATTCTGTGATTAACATACTGGAAAAGAATCTGAAAAAAGAATGGCTATGTGTATGTGCATAACTGTTTCCCTTTATTGTTGTATGGCTGAAATTATCACAACTTCGTAAATTAACCACACTTCAGTAAAACTTTAAAGGAAAAAAAATTTGATTCTACCTCTTTAATCTCCCCTCTACACTTTTCTCTATTTTTACAGCTATAGCCTTAGTTTAGGCCCATCTCCTTTCATCTTCTCTACAAGACTTTCTACTTCCAATCTATCTTCTGCAATTTTCTCAGTTATTCTTCTAAAATGCAAATCTGATTGCACCTACATTTTTCAATTTTTTTCAGGCTGAAAAGATCACCTATGGAATGGGAGAAAATAGTTGCAAACAATTCAACTCACAAGGGCTCAATCTCCAAAATATACAAACAAGTCAATAACAAAAACAAAAAACCCAAATAAAAAATGGGCAGAAGATCAAAATAGACACATCTCTAAAGACATATGGATTGCCAGTAGGCATATGAAAAATCCTCAACATCCTTATTAATTAGTGAAATGCAAATCAAAATTACAACAAGGTACCCCCTCACAAGGGTCAGAATGGCCATCAAACACCATTGCAGTTCAAACACCTCACAAGATTGACACAAATGCCTATACACAATCTGGGCCCTTCTTACTTCTTTTGGTTCATCTCTGACCATTTTGGCTACACGACTTGTAGTGACTGCTCTCTCTCAATCTGGAGCTTTTATACACGTTGCTCCTCCTGCCTGCCATTACCTTAACTACACTCTCAGTCCTTTCTTTTTTGTATAGCTCAATCTTTTATTTTGGGACTTGGGTTCAAGAATTATACTCCAACTCACAGACTGGAATTTACAAAATTTTTATAAAATAGATGTAGGTCCCTAGTATGGGGACAGACAGTCACTTGACGGTATTTACTACTACGTTTTACACTGTCTGGGAAGCACTACTCAACAGAGACATGGGCTCTGCCCTTATGTAGTCTAACACTATGGCTAAAAAGAAAAACCAAAAAAAAAAAAGGTAATTATAGTAACACAGTAGAAGGAGACAAGGCTAAGTTGAAAAATAATACAAGGATCAGTTACTTTGATTACCATGGTCAGAGATGGCCTTTCTCGGGGGGTAACATTTAATCAAGACCTAAAAAAGAAGGAGACCAGGTAGGTGAGAATGGGACCTGGGAATAGAATGTAAGATGGGAGGGAAAAAGTTCTGTTCTTTGATCTAGGTGATGACCTTTGCGACTTGCCCAAAGTGAACAGGGGCAAAGTGGCAAGAAATGAGATAGGGGCTAGATCTTGCAGTACCTTGGGGAACATGATGAGGAAAATGGAGTTTATGTAAGTTCTGGAAGGGTTTTAAGCTGAGGAGTGACATGATCTAGTTTGTATTTTAAGATCACTTCCAATTGTGTGGACAATGGGTTGGAAGGGAAGAAGGTAAGCAAGGAACCTGGTTAGGTGGCTTCATTGGTGCTCCAGGCAAAAGATGACTGAATGATGATGCCAGAGGTGAAGAAATACGTACAGATTCAAAACATATTTTGGAGGTTAATGCAATGCACTTTTGAAAGCATGTCAGACATGATGGTATTCACAATTTAGGGTATATGAATATTTTATGAGAAAGACTGTAACTAGCACATTAGACTGATGACTTACATTCCTTGGGATGAGACAAGTTGGTTAAATTAAAATAATTAAGTAAACAATGGCCTAGGTGGTATGACAATATGGTAAAAATCACAAAGCTAGTTTGGTATACACTGTGAATGGATGCGATGGCAGGGTAAAGGAACAGGAAGACTAAAATATGTTTTCCCAGGTTCTGGCTCAAACAACTGAGAGAAATGAGATAAAGAAGAGCTGAGTCAGGGCTGGGAGACTTAAAAGTTCGACTGGATAGTTTGAGAAGTCAGTAAGATGTCTAACTGGAGATTAATTCTGTGCAGCTCAGAGTGGAGTCTGGGATGAAGATAATACTGCTATAGCAATAAGTCTATGGAAATGAATTCAATTACTTAGGAAGAAATTAAACAGCAAAAAGCAGCAGGACTAAGTCTTGAGAAAATCCGAAATGTAGAAGTCACGTGGAAGAAAAGTTAGAAAAGGAGACTGAGAAGGATTAGTTTGTAAGGCAGGAGGAAAACCAGGAAAACTTGGAGTCTAGAGGCCAAAGAAGAGAAGAGTGTTTCAAGGAGGGGATGGTTAAGCATGCCCAATCTGCTGAGAGAGCCTCTAAGAGGAGGAAGGGGAAGTGCCTCCTGGGTGAAACAGGTTACACCTTTGGTGACACTGACAGAGGTTTTAATCTGGGGTGGAGCCATACTCCAGCAGGTGAAAGGGTAAATGGAATGTGGAGTAAAAAAACAGTAATGAAGTGGTACCTATAATGCAGTCCCACTCCATGAACCATTATAAAAAAAAAATGGGGACTACAATTTTTTCTTTCTGGCTTTTTTGAGTTTTCCTTCTTTCTTAACAATGTTTTGAACCTGTCAGAACCAGTGATTCCTATGAATCAGAGCTCATTACTGCCAGTGAAAGAGATATCTGCCAACCTAGCTATCTTAGACTACTATGAGAACTGCTAAGATATATTGAGAAAGAGTCAAAGGACAAACGTTTAACCTTTTCTTCCTTTTCTGGTCTATTTTTTGTATCTCATTCAAATTATCATGATCAAAGATTTCAGGAATTATTTTGGTAGGCAGAGCAAAACAGGATGATATGGAAGATAGAGAGATATGGCAGCTGGTTTGATGCTAGTCTTTGAATATTACCAGCTGGTGCATGAGTGTAATGGAATAAGTTCATCTTGTCATCTGACTAATGTAAAATGGAAAGTCAAGGTATCTCCCAGCAAGAACTTCAGAGCTGAATGAATTCCATGAGGTTTAGATCAACATTTGATCATCAACTGTGTCTAGTCCCTAAATGAAGGACCACTGTCACTGGCAGGATGGGAAATTTCTGAATCAGCTGAGGAACTTCAAACAAAACAAAAAACAGATCCCTAAGCCTCAGCCATTAGAGATTCTGATCCAGAAGATGTGGGGTGAGACTCAGGAATCTGCGTTTCTAAAAAGCTCTGATACACAGCCAGGTTGCAGAAGTTGGTACTAGAGAGTCCCAAACATATAGATAATTTGTTGGCAAGGTAACAAGGAAGAAAGAGAAAATAATGAAATGTTAGCACTCGGAGGACCTTTAGAGAACACTAGGTTAAAAACCTCCCCTCATCCTCTCCAGTCAAAAAGATTAGAGTCCTGAATGATTCACAGACACACCAGTTATGGCTAGATCTCTTGCTTTCTGGCATTTCTATTTCACAGGCTGTCCCCTCTTACTCTTGGTTATCTAAATAGGTTTTTAAGCAAGTACATTTCAATTTGTCTAAAGGCATTGCGTTTTTCTACTTTATTGTTCCCGTAAGAGTAGACAAAGTTGAACTGAGGGGATGCTTACTTAAATGTGCATTCCTGTCTACAAGTCTCTTCACCATTTCGTCAGGTCCCAGTGAACGCAAAGTACAGAGACCAGTTTTTAGATCCTATCATTTCTCACAGAAGGAATGGTTGATACATGACATGTGAAAGCAGGACCACTTTATCAAGTGAGAGTTATTAAAAGAGCTCCATTTCTAGGAGTGACAGAATCAAGTTAAAGTTTCTAGGTGATAAGAATCTTTGAAAGGGAACTGAAGAGTAGGGACAAATGGAAGGAAAAAATAGTCAACCTCCTGCACAGGATGTGAGCTAATCTCACAGCTGTCACTTGATGCTAATTTCTGCCTACTATTTATAAACTAAGACTTAAGATGAAAGTATAAGATGAAAAAATGTTCTAAACACAATGCAAAGTAAAAAGATCTAAAGGTCTAAAACGTATCTGAATGTAAATTTAAAAATTTTTTCTTTCTAAAGTAGGACATGTGTGCAAATACACACATACACAAAAGGCAAAAAGGAAATAAAATGGAGACATAAAAAAATGTCTGAGAAAAGAAAGTGCTAGACTAAGCTAAGATGCTAAAACAAGAAAAATAATTTGAAAGACTAAAATGTAAAGAGTAAAAGTCTAGGACTAACAGACAAAAAATTAAAATCAAACCACCAGCTACCCCCAAGCTCCCACAACAAATATGTATGAGCTAAGGAAAGAGAAACATTTAAATAATAATAAAAAAAAGAATTGAGAAAAATACGATTGAAAAAAATCATTTTTAGAAACACAAGCAGCTGCTCAAGTGTCTATCAACAGATGACTAGAGAAATAAAATGCAGTATATACACACAATGGAATAGTATTCAGCAAGGAAAAGTCTCCAAATTTCCAATATACGCTACAATATGGATGAATCTTGAAATCACTATGCTAAGGGAAATAAGGCAGACCCAAAAGGATAAATATCATATAATTCAACCTATATGAATTATCTAGAATAGGCAAATTCAGAGAGACAATGAATTCATATTCATAGATAGAAAGTAGATTAAAGGTTTCCAAGAGCTCTGGAAAGGCAGGAGTGGGAAGTTCTTGCTTAATGGATGGGTGTTTTTTTTTTTTTTTTGGTCAGGTGATGACAGGGAAAATAGTGGTGACAGCTGTACAATACTGTGAACGTAATTAATGCCACTGAATTACACATTTAAAAATGGTTAAAAATCAGCAGAAATTGGCACAGTGTAAATCAACCATACATTCATAAAAAACTAATCTTCGAAAAAGTTAAAATGTCAAATTTTGTTATATATATTATTATTATACGATAATAAAAATAAAGTCAAAATGAAGTAAAAATATTGTGTGGAACAATTAAAACCACAAATTAAAATATTATAATAAAAACATATGCTAAAATATTGTAAGACTATCACTCCCACATCCAATTTAAGGAATGTAAGAAACACAGCAAATATAACGGTAGAGGAGGTGCATCAAAGAGGCAGCATCATAAACAATTTAATCCCAAATAATTAGGATGAGCATGTAATTTACCATCCTAATCAAGACACTTCTGAGAGGAAATAGGACACTATTAATAATTACACATTACACAGGGACAACAGGTGTGAACTGAGACTGTCTGAGGCAACCTAGAATACATGGTCATTCTACATATAAGGGCACTAGGTCCTCAAGGTTGAGGTCATGCTCACAGCCTGGGATATGGCTAGTGTACAATGGTCTGAAAGCATCTTCCTAAAGGACACAAGTGGTCAAAAATGCAAATCTTTTTTTTTAAAGAGAAGTATCACAATTACATGGTCTTTACTGAAGTTTACTAATTTGGGATTCATAAAACAATCAGCATATTATTAGATTTTACTAAGAGCTATTATGATAGTCTAGGAATTTTAGAATGGTGAATTATACTTTGAATTGCACTGCTAGGCACAATAAAGAATTCCTAGAGTTCCCATCATGGCTCAGCCGTGACAAAATCAGACTAGCATCCAGGAGGGCTGGGGTTTGATCCCTGGCCTCACTCAGTGGGTTAAGGATCCAGCATTGCTGGGGCTGTGGTGTAGGCCGGCAGCTACAGGTCCAATTCAACCCCTAGCCTGGAAACTTCCATGTGCCAAGGGAGTGGCCCTAAAAAGAAGGAAAAATAAAAGAATTCCTAAGGTGAATCATTTTCGATAAATCTATTTATATTTGTTACCTTAGAGCTCTATAAACACGTATTACATATATTCTTTTATACTTACATATGATTACAGGCAATTGAGCCTAACACTTAAAAAATCAAACAAGAACTACTGAGAAAATTAGTAACTGATATCCGATTCATTATTTTTAAACTAAAATTAATCTTAATGGCTGACAAATAGGATAACTTAAACAGTCCATACCTTACATGAGAAGCTCCGACTTGGGATGTTTCTTGCTAACTCTGATATCCTGGGTTTATTCTGCAGACACTTGGTTAGGTGATATTTTTTCAATTTTATTTTATTGTAATAATGATCAGCGAAGTTACAGTGATTCAAGTGCTGTTTCTGCATGCATTTCCCAAGGTGAGGAATACTATATTTCAAAGCTTGGAAAAATAATTTGCTCTTCTGCCGCATGATATCAAAGTCCTTGGTTTATGCTCCCTTTGGGACTGCCAGCACATGAATGATTTCCTAGGAATGCTTACCCAGTAGTGGGTTCTCAGAGTATCTAAGATCTGTAGTTCTTTTCCTCTGCCACTGGGGTCATGAACCCCTCAGGTTAGGAATAACTACAGACAGCTGATAACTCTGGTTAAAAATATCTGAAAACTCATGTAAGTTAAAGTTTCATTCCAATCATACTTCTTGGCAGATGTGACTTAGAGGTCTTATTTGTAAAGTCGATCCTATCAGGCTCAAACTATGCAGCACTGATTCTGGTACACACATGGACAAACTAAAAAAAAAAAAAAAAAAAAAAAAAAAAAAAAAGGCAGAAAACAAAACAAAAAAAACAAAATAAAAACTTGCAAACAAGTACACAGACTTCATAGAGGCATCTCAGTAATTCTGAGGGTTTTAAAAGGCAAATTAGCTTTGATTTTACATAACTCAGAACTTATCTTTGGTATGTATATGGAGAATAAACCAGAAAAGCATAATTACTTAAAAAGGTAGAGGAGAAGGTGTTAGTATTTACTGAGTATTTGCTACGTGCCAGATGTGTTTATATACTTTGTCCAATTTAAACGTCATAGAACCCTAACAGAATAGCTATAATAGTGTTGATTTTACAGGTGAGCAAACTGTGGCTCAAGGAGGTTTAAGTAACTGCTTCAAGTTACCTGGGCTGTAAGTAATAAGTCTATCTGGTCATAACAATTTTAATATTAAAAAGGTGTTTAATTCTTTAATTAAACAACAACAACAACAACTTCAGGATTCACAAATGAAATTTGCCACCATCTCTGTTTTCTTCTAGGAAGCTGGTTCTTATTAACCTAACAAAGTAAGGCTAGTGAGTACTTAAGTCAGAGAAACCTGGGTTCAGGGCTTCACTTCTACACTTACCACCTGTGCCTAGTTTCTTCATCTGCAAATCAGATAATGACCCATTTACTCTACGGAGTACTTGTTCTAAGGATAAAATGAGACAATTTAAAGTTAAGATCTTAATACAATACCTGGCACGTAGCTACCACTCGATAAACTATTTTTATTTTATTTTTGGCTACTATTTTTAGGATTGGAAAAAAAAAAAACCTATGTACGTTGCACACTGTTGAATGTCATCATGGAATTCTTCCACAAAATGACCCTCGGTATCAGAGGTACAATACTGCGTCAGTTTTAGCACAGCTCGGATCCTTTAAGACGCCCCTGGTCCTCTTAATCTTTTTCTATGTCGCAGCAAATTAAGAGACTCAGAAGGGAGAGTTACAATAGGGGAACAGGAACAACACTAACAAAAATAAGCAAATAAAATAAAATAGGCCCTAAATCACTACATCCGTGCCGCAGCATCAATCCACCCATCTTTCACCTGCAGGGTTAGGGATGGGGGTGGGGTAGATGAATGGGTGTTCCTGGGAGAACCTATTTGTTTTCCCTATGCAACTCTCCACCCCAGAAATGAAATGAGGTGAGAGATGAGGGGTTCTGAGTGCGAAAGGGAGTGGTACCACATGCCACGCAGTGAAGGGACATCAATCAAAAAGCTAGGACCAAGAGACTTGGAAAGGCTGGTGGGGGGCAGAAGGGATGAAGGGAAAAGACCCTCAGCCTACACCTCCCTCCCAATACGTACGCAAATTTAAAGTCGGTCTTGCTCTAGACACAGAAACGAGTGAAAGCCAGGTCGGAGAACCCGAAGCTCTCAGAAAAGCAGCACAGCTCCAAGCACCGTCGTGTCCAGCCGAAATCTGCGTTCTGCAGCTAGCGGAACAACCTACCCAGAGGCGCCGGGAGCTGGTTTGCAGCACGCCGTCTACGTAAGTCCCATCTAGCACGAGCGCTGAGCAGGTTCCGCCATCTTTACTGTGGTCAATGATGAATTTTTCTCCTCCTGGGTTCTTAAGCCCTCAAAGATATAAGCCTTTTGGTTCTTTGATAGTCCTCAGACCTCTAGATGAAACAGGGGAGAGGATAACAAAGAGGGGTAGTGTCCTATCAAGTCTGTCACAGGTCCCTCACGCTCCAGTCTGCCCTCACTAAAGATGGCTACCAGCAAAATGGTGCAGTGACGCCAGCCGCGCTGCCCTGGTTGCTAAGGAGACGTGACTGCCGGAAATGCAGGATTTGGGGAGGGCGCTCTTGCTTGGGCAGTGGGAGGGAGGCCTAGCGTCACAGGTCCTGATAGAGAAAAAGTAGCGAGGTCCTGGCAGGGGAGAGCTGTGGCTGCGGCTTCTCGGATAAAGGCGGCTCCAGCGGGATGGAGCCTCGCGTCACAGACGCCGAGGCCGGCCAGGTTGAGAGCGCCAAGAACGAGAATCCGGCAAGGGGTAGCGCCGCTCGGGGACCCGTAGTCGCGGCACCTTTGGCTGCAGCCCGGTGGAAGCTCCTGCGGCAGGTAAGAGACAGCCCTCAAGATTCACCTTTGCCTCTGGCCACTCCCCTCGCAGATACCCTGCAAGCGACCCGCAGCTACTCTCTACTTAGCAGCTCCGGGAGTTCCCTAACAATTTTTCCTGGAACCACCTGAAAAGCGTCCCTTTGGTTCACCTAGGCGTCCCTTCCAAAGGGAGGCATCAGGTGGCTTTGGGCGGGGAGGGTCCAGTCAGGACTGAGTCCTGGGAAACTCATATCGAAGTAGAAGATCCATTTCTAGATCTTAGTCTGCATCCGAGGGATGTTTCTCCTTGTTCGCCAGTAGGATTGATAGGACCGCAGTTCTCGATCCCACACTGCTCTCCTTTCCTGCTTCTGTTTTAACTTTCTTCTCCAGGTTTCTTCTCCTTGCTTCTTAACTCCCAGCCTGATTCTAGCCCAGAATCGCCCCTCTTGGTGATCAGCGTGGCTGACTGTGTTGGGACTGTGATATTGCACGTGTTGCTTCGGTTCCTTCCGTGGAGCGGAGAGTGAAGGGAGTTGGAAGAACTGCCCGCCCCCCTCCCTTTTTTTTTTTTTTTTTTTTTTTTTTTTTCTCCATCAAGTTACGCGTAGTTTGAAATGATCAGCGAGATTCTCGCTAAGGTGGAGTAGTTCGAGTGTGTTGATTTGTTTGATGACGGTTATCATCTAGCACTTCAGAGTTGCCTCTGTTACCGGTAACTTCAGCCGTGTACAGGTTTGAAAATTTTCTAATTTGACGTCACTGACGCCCTGTTCAAACTGCTTGAAGTGAAATCTGTTTATCCCAGTGTTATGCTTCTGCCTGGGTCTCCTGCTAAAAACTTTATTTAATAGAACACTTTCTGGAGTTCCCGTCGTGGCGCAGTGGTTAACGAATCCGACTAGGAACCATGAGGTTGTGGGTTCGATCCCTGGCCTTGCTCAGTGGGTTAAGGATCCAGCATTGCTGTGAGCTGTGGTGTAGGTTGCAGATGCGGCTGGGATCCCGCGTTGCTGTGGCTCTGGCGTAGGCCAGTGGCTATGGCTCTGATTCGACCCCCAGCCTGGGAACCTCCATATGTGGCGGTAGGGGCCCTAGAAAAGGCAAAAAAACAAAAAACAAAAACAAAACCACTTTCTATTTCTGACTTGTGTTTCCATAAGTTTCCCAGCTATTGCCACTTTACTTGAGACCCTGCATTTAGTATTTTGGGAGTTACTTTATTTGCAGTTGTCTCCAGTCACCTTTTCATACAGTGGCCTTCCAGTGTTGTCATGACACAATGCAAAGATCATTTCCTTGCTGATGCTTTGAAAGTCTCTGCAGAGTCTTAATGATCTGGCTTTGCTATTAATGTTACAGATAGTATCATAGGATAATAAAATGTGTGTCCTCATAGATCATTACATAGGAACTGTCTATAGTGAAGTAAACACCAGTCAAAGTTAAATTATAAAAATAGTGAATGAGCACTTTAAAATGATCAATCGGAACTTATTGGGATGACTTCATTGATTCTTGGGGATCTGTAGCTCACTCTGTGGGTGAACCCCATATAGTGTGTGTGTATATATATATGTATATATATATATTTGGTCTTTTTAGGGCGGCACCCATGGTATATGGAAGTTCCCAGGCTAGAGCTACAGCTGCTGGCCTATGGCACAGCCACAGCAATGCAGGATCTGAGCTGCAGCTACAGCTGCTGGCCTATGTCATAGCTACAGCAATGCAGGATCTGAGCTGCATCTGCAACCTATACCACAGCGTATGGCAACGCCAGACCCTTAACCCATTGAGCGAGGCCAGGGATTAAACCCGAATCCTCATGGATACTAGTCAGGTTTGTTACTGCTGAGCTACAGCAGGAACTCCCATATCACATTATTTTAAGATCATTTGATCAGAGCCCATCTTTCTCATGACAATAGAAGTTATTCCTGGGAAAAAATTATATTTTATTAATCTCCATCTTCTGCACAATGTATAGCTAGTTGATTTTTAGTAGATGCTGTTGTGGAAAGCCTGAGAGTAAAGACAGTCTTTATGTGGCCTATAGCACCTTGTTCTCACTGTATTTTATCAGTTAGCTATTGCTTAGTAACAAACAACTATACCATCAAAATGTCATGCATACAATAGTGAGCATTTATTCTATTGGTGAGCAGCCTGGGAGTTGACTGACATAGGCTTTGATCAGCTGAGTGGCTCTACACTGCACATGCCTCTAATCCTGGGATTGATATGTTCTGATGATATGTTCAGAACTTGGCTGATATGTTCTTATGATGATGACGGAAGTATAAGAGAGTAAACCCAACCACTGAAACACATTTTAAGCCCCTACTAATGTCCTGTTGGCCGAAGTAAGATACTTGGCCAAGCCTAAAGTTAGGGGAGAGAGAAGTAGACTTTTTCCTGGGGGGGAGGAGGGGCAGAGTGAATATTTTCCTTTAATAATTGAATCTGCCATACACACATACACACACACATGCTGTGCTCATGGTTGCTGCAGTGACAATGCTGGATCCTTAACTTGTTGACCCACAGAGGAACTCCCATCTATTTTAAACATTTCAGGCTCTTAGTAGTTTCAAATGAACAGTCCACTTGCATCTTGTAAGAATCCAGAACTGGAAGACTGTGAGGAATCTAAATTGAGTTAGAGATATGCAACACTCTTTCTCTCTCTTTTGGGACATCTTCGTGACATTTGCTTATGTCTCCTTGTTTTCTCCCTCACAATTCTGTCTTTCCATTAGGGCGCCAATGCTATCTCAAGACCCTTCACCACAACTGTTCCGTATTTTCTATGTTTAACAATTAACATTTTTGAGAGAAAACCTAGTTGAGTTATCACATGATAAATTGCTGACTTTTGAGTCTAGTGCTCACTTAAATCAGATGAGGTCTGGAAGTCCATGGATCAGTATCAGTAGGGGCTGTGGATATTGTTCTGTTTTCCCCTTTGTTAGGTCTCATTATTTGCTGGCAAAGATAGCTATTGTCAACTTCATCATCCAGCCAGCTAGTGATCCGGAAGAAATAATCCTTTTCCAACCACCACCCGAATCATTTCCTCCAAACAACTCTCATAGTCCAAGTTTGAACCAAGTGCTGTGTCTAGGAGAATGGTGCATCCCGTGGCAGGGAAAGCAACAAGTTATTCCTGAAGAGGAAGGAATGTAGAACAGATGAAAAGGTAGCAGTGACCATTACACACTTACACACATCTCACAACCACCTTCAGAATGTATAATGGTGCTTAGAGGTCTGAATACTTGCCTGAAGAACCTGATTAATGGAATAGTTTACAGTACAATTTAAATTATGGTAGGATGCTATTGTTTTAAAGTGAAATTATTTTCCAGGGTTAGAAATCAACTCATTTTCTATTTTATAATCCTATTATGTTTTCCTAACAAATATTTTGATTTATTTTTAACAGTTAAAAAGAGCTTACAAGATGGCCAACAAGTACATGAAAAAATGCTCTACATCACTGTTTATTAGAGAAATGCAAATCTAAACTACTACCTCACACTGGTCAGAATGGCCATCATTAACAAGTCAACAAATAACAAATGCTGGAGAGAGTGTAGAGAAAAGGGAACCTTCCTACACTGTTGCTGGGAATGTAAATTGGTACGATCACTATAGAAAACAGTATGGAGGTACCTCAGAAAACTAAGTATAGAACTACCATATGACCCAGCAATCCCACTCTTGGGCATATATCCAGACAGAACTTTCCTTAAAAAAGACACATACGGAGTTCCCGTCGTGGCGCAGTGGTTAACGAATCCGACTAGGAACCATGAGGTTGCGGGTTCGGTCCCTGCCCTTGCTCAGTGGGTTAATGATCCGGCGTTGCCATGAGCTGTGGTGTAGGTTGCAGACGTGGCTTGGATCCCACGTTGCTGTGGCTCTGGCGTAGGCTGGTGGCTACAGCTCCAATTGGACCCCTAGCCTGTGAATCTCTATATGACGCAGGAGCGGCCCAAGAAATAGCAAAAAGACAAAAAAAAAAAAAAGACACGTACACCTGTATGTTCATTGCAGCGCTATTCACAGTAGCCAAGACATGGAAACAACCTAAATGTACATCAATAGATGAATTGATTAAGAAGATATGGTACACACAAACACACACACACACACACAGTGGAATACTGCTCAGCCATAAAAAAGAACAAAATGCCATTTGCAGCAACATGGATGCAATTAGAGATTCTCATACTAAGTGAAGTAAGTCAGAAAGAGAAAGACAAATAGCATGTGATATCACTTATATCTGGGATCTCATATATGGGACAGATGAACCTTTCCACAGAAAGGAAACTCATGGACTTGGAGAACAGGCTTGTGGTTGCCAAGGGGGAGGGGGAGGGTGTGGGATGGACTGGCAGTTTGGGGTTAATAGATGCAAACTGTTGCATTTGGAGTGGATAAGCAATGATATCCTACTGTATAGCACTGGGAATTATATCTATCTAGACAGTTGTGATGGAACATGATGGAGGATAATATGAGGAAAAAAATATATGTATATATGTGACTGGGTCACTTTGCTGTACAGTAGAAATTGATAGAACACTGTAAATCAACTATAATGGAAAAAATAAAAATCATAAAAAATTGCTGACATACTGAATAAATATGCAAAAATGTGGATGCAAGTGAGTTCATCACAATACCTTTATAAAAATACTGATTTTTCACAATATCAAAGAAAGCAATCTAAAACAAGTTATAAACAATATGTGTAGAATAAGCCCTTTAAGAATTATTCATAGCTGTATATATGTGTGCAGATGGATGTTTAACAGTGTGCTTTTCCTGAATGGGAGAATTTTGAGGTTGTTTTTTACTCTTCTATATTTAAACTTCTTTTACAGTGAACATGGTTATTTTCATGCCATTTTTCATCTCTTCCAAGATGCATAGTTTTAATGCTAACATATTTGAAATTGGGGTATGTCTTTCAGTTGATGGCTCACCGGTCAATTGGCAGTCTATTCTATGTAATATCAGAAGGAAGAAAAAATTGTTGAATTTTTTAATCAGTGGTGTATTGGATTTGATGAAGTACAGTCATGGGACTACCAGACAAACAATTCCACATGAGTGACCAAAATCCTTCCCAGAACAAGATGCTAAACAATAGAAGGCCCATTACCTGGGTCGGTTAATTATAGGTGAATTATAATATGTAAATTATAGAAGTGAATCATAAAAATGATACATATTTTAAAATGAAGCTACAATCTGAGTGTCAAATCCTTCTAGATATTTAGAATTAGTTCTCTGTAGATTTTTACAGTTGGCTTCCCACACCTAAATTGATGGTATTTTTTTTTTTTCTTTCTTTCTTTTTAAGGCAGATCCTGCAGCATATGGAGGTTCCCAGGCTAGGGCTCGAATCAGAGCTGCAGCTGCCCATCTGTACCACAGCCACAGCAATGCAGGATCTGAGGCTCGTCTGTGACCTACACCACAGTTCATGGCAATGGTGGATCCTTGACCCACTGAGGGAGGCTAGGGATCGAACCTGTGTCCTCATGGATATTAGTGGGATTTGTTAGCTGAGCCACAATGAGAACTCCAGTAATTTTTTTTTTTTTTTTTCTTTAACTGCACTTGTGGTATGTGGAAGTTCTCAGGGCAGGGATCAAACCTGAGCCACAGAAGTGAAATGCTGGATCCTTAACCCACTGAGCCGCAAGGGAATTCTGATAGTAAATATTTTAGCAATTTAGCTTTATCAGGCAAACTTAGTTACCTTTTTTTAGTGGCTACACATGTAGCATATGGAAGTTCCTGGTCCAAGGATTGAAATTGAGCTGCAGGTGCAGCAATGCTGGATCTTTTAACCCACTGCACCAGGCTGGGGATAGAACCTGCACCTCTCCAACTCATCGAGCTGCCGCGGTTGAATTCCTATCTGCCTGCGTCTCAGCAGGAACTCCACCTTTATCTTCCTAAAACATTCAACTTAGTTTTTATGGAAACAACATAAAAATAGAATGAAATGATGATTACTACTACCAATAATTTCTATTTCATTAGTTTTGTAATATTCAATTAATGATAATAAGAACAACTGGTATAAAAAGCTTTTGAAGAAGGACAGTTAACATGGCAAGCAACTCAACAGGGAAGGGCAAGAATAGTGCATTGGGAGTTCCCGTTGTGGCTAAGCAGAAAAGAATCTGACTAGCATCCATGAGGACGCAGGTTCGATCCCTAGCCTTGCTCAGTGGGTCAGCGATCTGGCATTGCCATGAGCTGTGGTGTAGGTCACAGATGCGGCTCAGATATGGCATTGCTGTGGCTGTGGTGTAGGCCAGCAGTTAGGGCTCCGATTCGACCCCTAGCCTGGGAACCTCTATATGTTGCTGGGACAGCCCTAAAAAGCAAAAAAGAAAAAAGAATAGTTCACTGGACACTACCTTAAGTTCACATGGCCCTGTCTGAATATTTAATAGAGGGAATGGAGAGTGTGTTAATCCAGGAATCAGTGCACGACTCTCAGTGCACAGGAGATTCACTGTATCTAGTGCTCTGATTCTATTGTAGAAAATGGCAGGCATTAACAGACCCTGTCCCTTCGCAGTGGTATGGTGTGCTTGGAGATCTTGCATTGATTGTGGATTAAATCCTTGCGTAAATAAGGAGTTGAGGGACCGACTCTTCGTTGGTTTTTATTGGCATCACTTGGATCACTTTCTGCATCAGGCTGAGAAGGGTCCTTAGTGCTCTTTCATTCCTCTTTTTTTTTTTAACATAGAGAATTCTTTGTTGTATTTATAAGGGTCTTTTCACATTGTTGCAGTTAAACCCACATTTCAAGTGATTATAGAACTTTATACTGCTGCAGTCACAGATGACATAGATGTTTGCCTGTTCTGTGAAACATACTTTAACCTTCAAGGGCTACATGTAATGCTCACCCCTAACCCTTGCTGTTCAAACTTTGTTAATATGTATGTCAGTGACTGGAGACTTTCTTTTTTGTGTCTGATTTATTACGATTAATTGGTTTCATTGGATTCCTTAAAAATATTTAGGGTTGAGCTTTAGGTTAAAAATTTGAACATGAATGTTTTCTTGAATTTAAAAGTATTTAGTTAGGGGAGTACCTGTTGTGGCTCAGCAGATTAAGAACCCGACTAGTATCCGCCTGGCCTCCATCAGTTAAAGGATCTGGCATTTCTGGGAGCTGCAGTGTAGGTTGTAGATGTGGCTGGGATCTGGCATTGCTGGGAGCCACAGTGTAGGTTGCAGATGTGGCTGGGATCTGGTGTTGCTTTGGCTGTGGCTTAGGCTGGTAGCTGCAGCTCCAATTAGACCCGTAGCCTGGGAACTTCCATATACCTCGGGTGAGGGCCTAAAAAAGAAAAAAGAAGAAAAAAACCATGTAGTTAATCAGTCTAAAACCAAAATATTCCACCAATAATTATTTTGAAAGACATGAAATTTTAAGGCTGTAGTCAGGAAAGTAAAATGTTTACAAGGCTCTAGGTGTGAAAGCATTTGCCTTTTCATTTTCATGGAGGTGTAAAAGTTATTACACTGTATTCATTAATAATCTTCCGAAGAGTAAAGGTAATTCTTTTCCAAAGGTTAAATACTTTAACCCCCTTTTTTAAATATAATGCTGGATATTTTTGTATTTGGCTCATTTTTTATTATTTAAGACCAGAAATCTATGATTTATTTTTAATCTTAAAAACAGTTTTGAGTTCTAAAAATGATGCTTTTTAATGATTTTTTTCTAAAATTAAAAACTTTATTAAATTTTTAGCTTTATTGAAGTATAATTGACAAGTAAAATTGTAAATATTTAAAGTGCACAATGTGATCATTTGATATACATTGTGAAAGGATTCCCCAGCCCATCTTCATTGAGTTAACACACCCATCACCTTTTTGTGGTTGTTGAGAACATTTCTTTTCCATTCCTTTTTTCCTGGAACTTTTGAACAACCTCATGTTTTCACTTTGTTTACCTGGTTTTCATTACCCTCTTGTTCCTCTTAATACCTTGGGGAAAAGAGACTCTGTATCGGTCTTTCACCTCTAGGGTTTTTTTTGGGGGGGGGTTCCATTTGAGGAAGCTGATCTCTCAAGGTATTCTGTTGACTTCACAGTTCTAGCTCAGACCCCAAACTTTGTAGGATTTATAACCCTTTTTTCTCTGAACTTAGTCCTGGGATGCTTTCTAACCCCTTACCTTTCCTATTGTCATGTAATTACTTTTTATCAAGTTATTTATGACTGAATAAAAAATATTTGAACTTACATTAGACATTATTGCAAACTTATAGAGTATCTGTCTAAGCAGTGTTCAGGCCCAGTAGAAATCAGGCACATGTGGATTCTAGTCTTAGGTCAACCGCTTACTGTGTGCTCTCCATTGGTCTCCTGTATCTAGTGTTGAGCTAGCCCTAGAATGTACTTTCGTTTCACCTTGATTCTTGACTTTGTTTTATATCCCTGCCCTTGCTTTTCCCTTTTTCTTTCTCATTCATCTTTAATGAATGACATCTTGTTGTATTGCACATTTTCTAAGCCACCTGAAATCCTTTGGGTAACAAAAGAATTTAAGGTGGCATAAGTAAGTCTCCTGTTAAGTCGTGGGAATTTGGACAACTTTTAACTTTTTAAGCTTTAATTGCTTCCTCATTTATTAATGAGTACAATGATACATTATTGGAGGCTTGTTTTGAGTATTTAGCATATGTAAAATGATTAGCTCAGAAGCTGCCATATCATAGACTTAACAACAAATAGTAGGTATTATTAAAATTGTTATAACTTCTGATTACTTTACATCTCATTGGGATTTTTCTATTTTAGCTTGGTTGGTGGGCCCTTTTCCTTGAAAGAAGTGTTAGCCTTTTCTCCTTGTTTTCCTTCCCTCTCCTCACCCTTGTTGAAGAATATAGAATGTTACATGCTTTCCCTTCTGACAATGTTTCATTCTCCTTTATTTATCTCCTATCTTGAGACCTGCCTAGAGCCAATTCTTCTTAGTTCTTTAGAAGATCTCCAGAGAAAGTCCTAACTTGAGGGTTCATTTTTGCCTATCCACTTCTGTTTTGTGCTCACCTGCTTCATTCTTCTCACAGGGAAATTGTCTCTGTTGGGCCCCAGACTTAAGCACCCTTGAATCTGTAAGTCCTGTTCACCATGGCGTGATTAATGCAGGAACTGACTATTTTGTTGGAAGATCCCAGATGTCAGTATCTCAGTCTCTTCTCTTTGTCCAGTATCCCCAAAAGGAATCATGCAGTCTCCTCTCTGGCACAACAGAAGACTAGCATCCTGTGATCTAAAAGCTTAAGTGAGGAAAAGGATAACAATCAGAATGAAGAGCATCTTACACCACTCCCAGCTGTGCCTGATGTTCAAGACCAGAACTTCTGTGATCCATCTCTAGAAACTGACCTTTCAAAGTGCCACTCTGAGGAGGAGGGTAGTTGCCTGGCATTGCTGATGGCATCAGGAAGCCCTTGCTGCCCTTTTAAAAGATTTTCCGTCAATACTTCTGTGTTTAGCCTTCCTCCTCTCTCCTCCTGCTATATCCTAGCCTTCATAAGTACCTTCAGCAACGGAGTATTTCCTGAGCGTATGGCAGGATTTTGTTTTGTCTTGTGTTTTTTTTTTTGTTTTTTTTGTTTTTTGGCTTTCACACTGCTGCACTTAGATTTCAGCTTCTCCAATATGCCGAATGAGTTATCATTCATCATTTCCTCTCCTAATCTCTTTGTTCTTTTGGGTTTTGTTCTTTCTACTCCTTAGCTGGTATTTTAGGAGGGGTTGCGAGGGATTGAAGATGACCGTTGTAACTTTTAAAACAAAAGGTAAGTGGTTTAGGTAGCAAAATTGAGTTTATTTGAGAACAGCAGAAGAATTACAATTCTGGGTGAGCAAACCATAGGCAAAAGGAGAGAACAAAGGAGATTAGCAATCTTTTATAGAAGAAAGGAGAAAGTTGGGAAGGACTATTCTGAAGGAAAGTTCATTCAAGGAAATGTGTGAGTTTGGGCTTGTAGCACTTTCTCATTGACTAAATTGTGGTGGATTGTTGTCGGGCAAAGAGAAGGTCTTCCCGCTTCCTGCTGGTGTAGGTAAAGTTAAGCTGCCCCGAGTGGTCCCGGTGAGTGAGACCTCCCCCCTCAAGGCTGTCCACTCCATTTTGAATGAGATTTTCCTGTATTCATTTTTCAGACTGTGTGTGTGTGTTCTGTCTGCCTGTTAAACCAGAAATCCGTTAATTATTTATAGAGTACTTACTCCAAGCCGCTTCCATATATCACCTTCCATATAGCACATATTGTCTTACTTAATTTTCATAAAACCCTTGCATTCAATCCCCAACTCTTGTTTGTCAGGTACTGCATTAAAAGCAGCAAAATAAGCATTATTATTCTTGTCTTACAGGCTAAGAGACTAATCCCAAAGAATTATAAATGAACTCACATTCATGTAACTGTTGAGGATCAGGTTCTCCTACCACAATGCCCTTGCTTGTTTTCTGAGTAACACTGCTTTTAGTAGAACATTGGTTATTAGGATTTCTGCATAGTCATGTTCAGTTTAGTTAGTTCTGGAATAAACCAATGTTTGGGGTTAATAAATACATCTTTGACTTCCATTGTGTTCAGTTTCATACATTGTTTACCTTATATGCCTAGAACTCATGCTTCTTTTTTCTTTAGATATTTAATATTTTGACATGAACTTATTTGATTGAACATTGATATTTGATTAAATAGCTGATTGATTTAGCAGAATGAGAAGATGCTTTGACTTTGCGCTTATTCCTTCACCCTGATAATTCCATTTGAATACTGTTTAATTATATACATAGGGGATTAGAGGGAGATATTCTAAAAGTGGTAGGTGAAAAGATTACACCTTGGTGGGAGATTTGAGTATCCTTTCAAATCACAAAGCTGCAAATATTTCTGATGGCCTTAAAATAACTGACTTTTTTTTTCTTTTTTTTAATGGGTACACTTGCAACATATAGAAGTTCCCAGGCGAGGGGTCGAATTGGAGCTATGGTAGCCGGCCTTTGCCATAGCCACAGCAGCACCGGATCTAAGCCACATCTGCAACCTACACTGCCACCAGATCCTTAACCCACTGAGCAAGGCCAGGGATGGAGCCTGCACTGTCATGGATACTAGTCGGGTTCTTAACCCACTGAGCCACAATGGGAACTCCCAAAATAACTAAATCTTTAAAAAGAAACATCAAAAGTGATTTGACTTGATCTCTATTATAATTACCTTTACTGTATACGGATTACATAAAATAAATGTTTCCTTCTGTTTATTCTAAATATATAGTGTGTTACTTTCATTGAGTATAACTTTGTTGTCATATTGTAGATCATCAGGTTTACTAAACTATAAAATGCCCCTTCCAATATTATACATGCACTGACTTAATTTTTTACCTTAGTGATTTATGATGCTGTTACCTTAACAGCAGAGTAATTGAATTATATAAAAAGGCATTTGCTTTTTAGACATTAATTGAACAAGATCTAACACAGTTTATAGTAGCTATATTTTATTTTATTTTATTTTTTGTCTTTTTGTCTTTTTCTAGGGCCGCACCCATGGCATATGGAGGTTCCCAAGCTAGGGGTCTAATCGGAGCTGTAGCTACCAGCCTACACCAGAGCCACAGCAATGCTGGATCTGAGCAGCGTCTGTGACCTGTACCACAGCTCACGGCAATGCCAGATCCTTAACCCACTGAGGGAGGCCAGGAGTTGAACCCCCAACCTCATGGTTCCTAGTCGGATTCATTAACCACCGTGCCACGAGGGGAACTCCAGTATCTACATTTTTAAAATTTATTTACTTTGTTTCTTAAGAGTAAGTTCTGTTGAGTGGCTTGTTTTTCTTCCTGAAGATAATAGTTGACAAATAATAATAAGATCCTATTTTTGGTTAAGAACTTTTGAAACAACTCATCCTTTTAATTTTAAAGGAGACTTTCAACCAAGTTAAAGAGAGGCAACCTTTTTGGATCCTCTGTTAAAAAAGACCTTCTATATAGTATAAAATTTTTAAATGTATTTTTCCTCAAAGTTAATGTTATTAATATTGATGTGTTTTCCTGCTTGGTTTTGATCTCAGTTTGCCCTTCTACCATAAGAATTATGGCATCATTGGAGTCAGGGTTGCTTTTCAGATAAGAGAAACTGCTCTATTTTAAGCAGAAAGGGGCTTAATAAAAGCAATTAAGTGCTCGTAAAAATATTTGGAGGGACTGGTAGAACATGCAAAGAATGAGTCCCAGAACAACACAAAGTCCCAGAATAATCCAGAGTTGATCTGCCGAGAGAAATGACCCCTCTACCAAAATGAAGAACTGAGGCTGTCTCCAGGATCACCTCACTTTATCTGTGATTTCTCTGATGATCAGGAAGCTGTCGTGAGAACTCTAGACTCCAGAAGCACAGCTTGTTTGCTAGATCTCTACTAGCAAAGGTATGCCACTTGTGCTCCCTCTAATTCTCCACTAAATTAGAGAATGAACACTGGGACCTTTGCTAAAACTGCTGCAGGAGAACTAAATGTCTTTAAAGTTATTCTTACCAGCGCATGTTATAGAAATGTAGTTACCACCATCTCTCCTTCTTTCAGATCTCACATTAATGCATCTGATTAGCTAAACCAAATCCCCTGTGAAACTCTGGCTGTTAGGAATTCTGGGAAATGTAGTTTCTAGCTTTCCAGCTTTCTAGTATAGGAAGGTATTTTAAAGGAAGTTGGAATGCGATGTTTGGTGTCAGTCTGCCACATTCTTCACAAGCAGAGGTGTTAGGAGTTCAGACTCCTGGCTTTGAACCCTGAATTTGCTTCTTACTCACTCTCTGACCTTGAGCAAATTTACATTCCTTTGCCTCAGTTTCCTCTCTCACATACTGGGTATATATCCCATGGGGTTATTTAGGAATTTAATGAAGAGTGTGATAAGATTTGCAATAATTCTTACTTAGACATTTGGTGCAATTTGCTGGTGAGCAGTTTGGGCTTGGAGTTTTCTTTGTGATAAAAATTTTTATTTATGCATTAAATCCCCAAGCCAGGGGTTGAATCCGAGCCACAGCTGTGAACTATGCTGCAGCTATAGAAATGCAGAATCCTTTTAACCCACTGTGTCCTGCGGGAACTCCTATGCATTTTATTTTTAAAATAGTTTAGGACTATTCAGGTTTTCTATTTCTTCTTGTGTCAGTTTTGATTAGTTGTATTTTTTCTAGGAATTTGTTCATTTCATCTAAATTTTCAAAATTTAAGTTAGTTTTCATAATATGCTTTTGCTTTCCTTTTGCATTTTTTAATGCCTCTAAGATCCAAGGTGATCTCCCTATGTCACGTTGATATTTATACCTTCTTTCTTTTTTTCTTAATAGTCTAGTTGGATTAATCAGTTTCATTAATCTCTTCAGAGACCAACTCTTGGTGGTGTTAATCCTCCTTGCTATGTTTGTTTTCTACTTTATTAACTTGTACTTTTTTGGGGGGGGGGAGACTTAATTTGCTTCTTTTTCTAGTTTTTGCAGTGGGTGCTTAGCTTACTGATTTTTAGCCTTTCCATAAATTTCCCTCTCTGCATATATTTGGCTACATTTAATGTTTTGAAATGTATTTTATTATTCAGTTCAAAATACTTTCTAATTTCCATTGTGGTTTTTTTTTTTTTTTTTTTTTTTGAATCACATATTATTTAGAAGTATATTGCTTCCAAATGTGTTTGGTTTTAGGTATCTTTTTAGTTATTTTTCATTTGTTTATGACCATTAGAGTGTTTTATATCTTAAAAAATCTTTCTATCATAGGAAATGTTAAACATATACAAAACTGGTAAGGCTAATTTGATAACCATTCAGGTATCCATAGGCTTCAGCTATTTTTAACTCTTGACTTTCATATTTATTCTTTCATTATGCAATCACCACGCAATTATTTTGAAGTGAATCTCAAATGTCATGTTTTTTTCCCTATAAATACTTCAGTATACACCTATACAAGATGACATTAAACAACGTAATTATCATAGCATATCCAATCCAGAATAACTCTTTGATGTCATGAAATATCTGGTCAGTTTCCAAATTTTGTCCATTGTCTCGTAATTTGTCTTTATAGTTTCATTATTTTGAAAACAGGATCCAAATAAATTTTCAAATACTGTTATTTGTTGATATGTTTAAGTCTTTTTACTCTAAATAGCTACTCTGAGAGTTCTGGTCATCGCTCAGCAGTTAATGAATCCGACTAGCATCCATGAGGACATGGGTTCGATCCCTGGCCTTGCTCAGTGGGTTAAGGATCTGGTGTTGCCCTGATCTGTGGTGTAGGTTGCAGACACGGCTCGGATCCTGCATTGCTGTGGCTCTGGTGTAGGCCAGTGGCTATAGCTGCAATTTGACCCCTAGCCTGGGAACCTCCATATGCTGTGGATGTGGCCCTAGAAAGACAAAAATAAAAATAAAAATAAATAAATAAATAGCCCCTCTGCATGTCTCTTTTTCAGCCCTTATCACTTATTTAGAAGAAACTGGGTTTTTTGTTTTAGAGTTTCCCATGATTTGAATTTTGCCATTTGTACTTGATTATGTTTAATATGTTCCTCTGTCCCTGTATTTCTTCTCTCCCATAAGATGTAGAGGCTTGATCAGATTCAGATTTGATGCTTTTAGTTTTGTCTTGTTTAGTTGGTCAAAATGATGGTGGTATGTACTTTAATCATAATCATAGTGATGTCTGGTTATTTCTCTAGCTAATGACGATTACCTAGGTTCGTAAACTTACGAGAGAATTCAAAAATGGTGATAGTCTGTTGTTCCTTCTTCGTTTATTACTTGGGATACTAGTGTAAAGAAACTTCTCCTCACCTTCCGTTTGGATACTCTCAATTATGGTTCATATATGAAAGACAGATAAATACCTGATTCTTTCTCTTTATTTAGCACTTTTCCAAATAAATCAGTCCTCCAGCATTCTTCAGTGATCATCAATGAGGCATTTACAAAATTACCTTTATGAACTAATATATTCCATTTCAGTTACATCTGTTATCTTTGTTAATGCTCACACCATCCCATCTTTAGCCAGTGGACCCTATTCAGATCGTCCCTGAGTCCTTTTGATGTAACTCTTGATTTTACATGGCTTTCTTGTTTTCTTGTGTGTATGATGTTCCAGGCTTATCTTGTGCTATTCCTGCCCTTCTTCAAAGGGGCCTTATTTGTTTTCATAGAAAATGATATCTAGAGACCGTAGTATGGCATTAGGTGTGCTTTATAGGTTTGGTCATTATTTTTAGACTTTTTGGTGGTCAGATGTATGAAATATAAGTATAGTTTTAAAAAAATGAGATACATCATTAGTTAATATTATTCTTTTTTTTTTTTTTTTTTTTTTTTTGTCTTTCTGCCTTTTCTAGTGCCTCTCCCGTGGCATATGGAGGTTCCCAGGCTAAGGGTTGAATTGGAGCTGTAGCCGCTGGCCTACGCCAGAGCCGCAGCAACGTGGGATCCGAGCCACGTCTGTGACCCACACCACAGCTCATGGCAATGCCGGATCGTTAACCCACTGAGCGAGACCAGGGATTGAACCCGCAACCTCATGGTTCATTAACCACTGAGCCACCATGGGAACTCCACATCATTAGTTTATATTATTCTTCATTAAGATTCAGAGCTGCTGGGTTTTTGCTTGACCTCATTTATTTTACAGGTGTATCTCTTTTTATTTTTTAACAGCTTGATTGTGATATAATTCATATTCCATACAACTTATCCATTCAAAGTCTACAACTTAACTGGTTTTTAATATATTCATATCAGTTTTTTTGGGTTTTTTTTTTTTGTCTTTTGTCTTTTTCAAGCCACACCCATGGCATATGGAGGTTCCCAGGCTGGGGGTTGAGTCGGATCTGTGACTGCCAGCCTATGCCCCAGCCCCAGCAACTCCAGATCCAAGCTGTGTCTGCAACTACACCACAGCTCATGGCAACGCCGGATCCTTAACCCACTGAGCAAGGCCAGGGATCAAACCCGCAACCTCATGGTTCCTAGTTGGATTTGTTTCCACTGCGCCGTGACAGGAACTCCCATATCAGTTTTAGAATATTTTCATAAACCCAAAAAGAAACCCTGGAATACATTAGCGGTTACTCTTCATTTGC
Source organism: Sus scrofa (assembly GCF_054392235.1). Lineage (NCBI taxonomy): Eukaryota > Metazoa > Chordata > Mammalia > Artiodactyla > Suidae > Sus > Sus scrofa. Next base: position 108,268,078 of record NC_139385.1, on the reverse strand, counting down.
CCTCAGTGCCCCCATCGATAGCCAATGATTAATCTGCTATCTCTCTCTTTATATTTGCCTATCTGAACACTTCACATGAGGAGTGTACAATATGTAGTCTTTTACAACTGGCTTCTTTCACTGAGCAGATATTTTCAAGGTTCCTCAATGTTTAGTATCTCATTCATTTTTCTTGTTGAATAACATTCATTGTATGGATATTCCATGTTTTGTTGATCAGTTGATGAACATTTGAGTTGTATTTGTATTTTGGCTATTAAAAAATGCTGCTGTAAACATTCCTGTAAAAATGTTTGTGTTTTGTTTCCATTCGCTTGGGTATATCATCTAGGAGTGAAATTGCTGGGCTGTATCGTAACTCTATATTTAATACTTTATTTTTATTTATTTTTTCTTTTTGTCTTTTTGGCTTTTCTAGGGCTGTTCCCACGGCATATGGAGGTTCCCAGGCTAGGGGTCTAATAGGAGCTGTAGCCACCAGCTTGTGCCACAGCCACAGCAATGAGGAATCTGAGCTGTCTGTGACCTACACCACAGCTCATGGCAATGCTGGATCCTTAACCCGCTGAGCAAGGGCAGGGATCGAACCCACAACCTCATGGTTCCTAGTTGGATTCATTAACCACTGAGCCAGGACGGAAACTCCTATATTTAGTACTTTAAGGAACTGTCATATTGTTTTCCAAAGTGCCCACAGTATTTCATATTCCCACCGTCAATGTATCAGAGTTCCAATTTACCCACATCCTTGGCAGCACTTGTTATTGGCTGTCTTTTTGCTTAACCATCCTATTCCTTATGAAATAGTATCTCATGATTTTGATCTGCATTTACTTTATGAGTAATAACATTGAACATCTTTTCATGTGTTTGTTGGTCAGTTGCATATCTCCTTTGGAGAAATGTGTTTTCAGATCTTTCACCCATTTTTTTAGTTGAGTGATTTGTTTTATTATGGAGTTATAGGAGTTCTTTATATATTTTAGATATAACTCTACATACAATTTAATTAGATAATTTGCAAGTATTTTGGCCCATTCTGTGTATTGTCTTTTTATTTTATTTTTTTTAAATTTTTAAATTTTTTATTTTTTAACTTTTATTGAAGTATGGTTGATTTACAAGGTTGTGATAATTTCTGCAGTACAACAAATTGATTCAGTCATACATAGACACATATCCATTACAGATATATCTCTTTGCTCCCATACCTCAAAACTTAGTTTTCAATGACACCAACAAAATTACTCATTTGACTTAAAACACACACACACACAGAAGCTTGGACCAACATACCCCCCTCTGTCTCGATGTTAAGCTTTGAAATTCAACTTTCTCCCCAACTCTGCAAGCTGTTTAAGGTGCTGTTTATCTTCTCTATTTAAGTTACTGCTTCTCAACTCTTTCTTTTGTAATTGACAAATGTCTCACGGAGTTCCTGTCCGTGGCGCAGTGTTTAATGAATCTGACTAGGAACGATGAGGTTGCGGGTTTGACCCCTGGCCTTGCTCAGTGGGTTAAGGATCTGACGTTGCTGTGAGCTGTGGTGTAGGTCGCAGACAAGGCTCGGATCCTTCATTGCTGTGGCTCTGGCGTAGGCCAGAAGCTACAGCTCTGATTCGACCCCTAGCCTGGGAACCTCCATATGCTGCAGGAGCAGCCCTAGAAAAGGCAGAAAGAACAACAAAAAAAAAAAAAAAAAAAAAAAGAAGTCTCACAAGGAAAGTGGTTGCAATAGCCAGACTCACCTCTCTAGATTTACTTTCTTTTAAAGATATTAGATGGTAGATTTTCACTATTTCCTCTGTTCTCTGATAACTTGGAGGAATGTTTTAAAATATTTTGTGCACCTTTTCTAGTTGTCTTCAGTAAGACCTTGGTCTGCATTATCTTGTCAACCATTTTTGGAAATCAAACCCCTCTTACCACTTAAATGTTGAACATGTAAGTTGTATTTATGTAATATGACCACAACTTTTCGATTTTATTTTAAAGGTTCTGAAGCAAAAACATCTAGATGATTGTCTGCGACATATATCTGTGAGAAGATTTGAATCATTTAATCTGTTTTCAGTAACAGAAACCAATAAAAAGGAAGCCGAAGAGGAAATTGGCACCTGGGTCCAATATACAAGCATCTTCTTTCCTGAATGCAGTGTTTCTTTAAGGTAAACATCACTCTAAGATTCTTTTTAAAAGTGTGTTTCTCTTCTAGAAGAAAATCTAATAAGAATCTCATTGTTCATTCTACTGAGTTCACAGGCAGTCTTATCAGAACTTACGTTTTGCAACTTTGTGTTTGGAAATCCTGCTGCTTTAACTGGGTCTTGCTGTATTCTCAGAACTAAAGAAAAAATATTTTAAAAACTGTAATGGCATTTTGAGGATAAAGTGGGTTGCAAATCAAAGGGTTCATTTAACCATTCTCATAGCATTTGATTATGACAAAAAGCCAAGTTCTTTTTGAGGGAAAGAAGGCTGAAAGTGAAAAGAAGTTTTTTCTAAACTACTCTTCAAGTAGTAGTTATTTGAAAAATCAAGCTTTGGTATGTTTCCCATTCATGTTTTGTCACTTTTGGAATAGAATCTTAAGACTAGGAGGAGAGAATTCAGTTGAAAACACTGATATCGTGAGAAGCATACAGACTGTTCTGGCTGTAAAAATCATAAGAAAAGAGATAAGAGAGTTGCTAACTGAAGTAACAAGATACTATTTTTACTGAATTAATTTTCTCTCACAGTTATAGTCTAACATGTTGCGATATTACTGCAGGTGTTTGATTTTATAAAATCTGCCTTTTTTGACAAGATTTCACATCTTGAAAGGGAGGGAGGAGCACATTTACAGTAACTGTAAGAAGAGCAAAAAGCATTTTAAGTGGAAATGTGACTGAGTACAGTTTAGGCGAGGTTAGGAATAATTTTAAGAAAAAAATTTTTACAAAGGATGTCTATTTATAGTGTATGTTTCTTTAGCTATTTTAGTTTAAAATATCTAAGCTTTAAAAGACACCATAATAGCCTAAAATTTGAAATTTGGAAAAAAATTGACTAGAGTGGGCAGGGAAGTACGGTTAGGATCTAGTTTCCTAATACTGCTTTATTCAAAACTCTAAATAGAATATAGAATTTTAGGGATTAGAAAAACTCAGCCGTCTGTCCTTCTGATGGAGATTAGTTTAGTCCTTGCTTAGGACAGAAAGAAAAATAAATGCTTACTCTGTGCCAAGTACAGTGCTTTGAGGTATTTTAATTCATGTACTCCTTACAATAACTCTGTGAAGTAGGAATGAAGATGATTCAACTATTGGAAGATAGACTCTATAAGGAAATTAAAGAGAAGGAGAAACCATGATCTAGTAGGGGCTTTAGGTATAAAGTTCTAAAATATTTTTTTTTGTCTTTTGTCTTTCTAGGGCCGCACCTGCGGCATATGGAGGTTCCCAGGCTAGGGGTCTAATCGGAGCTGTAGCTGCCGGCCTACACCACAGCCACAGCAATGCCAGATCTGAGCAGCATCTTCGACCTACACCATAGCTCATAGCAACGCTGAATCCTTAACCCACTGAGCGAGGCCAGGGATTGAACCCACATCCTCATGGTTCCTAGTTGGATTCGTTTCCACTGTGCCACGACAGGAACTCCAAAAGTTCTAAAACTTATCTTCTGTATCCACTGTGTTAAGAGGCCTTAAGTATAAACTATACCATGAATAACTTCCCGACATCTTCACGGCCCTGGTAAGGCTTATCCTGAGAGCATGTGAAAGCTTCTGTTCTTAAGAACTTTCAAAAGAAGGCATGGTTCTTCACCTGGGGGATATGACCTTGATGTAGCAGGAAGACTCCTTTGCAGCAGTGTGATTCTTTGTATTATATTCTTTTTTTTTTTTTGCCATTTTTTGGGCTGCTCCTGCAGCATATGGAGGTTCCCAGGCTAGGGGTCAAATGCGAGCTGTAGCCGCCAGCCTACACCACAGCCACAACATGGGATCCGAGCTGTGTCTGCAACCTACACCACAGCTCACAACAACGCCGGATCCTTAACCTACTGAGCAAGGCCAGGGATCAAACCCGCACCCTCATGGTTCCTAGTCGGATTTGTTAACCACTGAGCTACAATGGGAACTCCGATATATTCATTTTTGAAAGAATAAATATGTTTATATAAATATGACATTGACTCCTAGTTTGTAGAGAGAAGATAGGTGACTGAATTATAATTTTGGCCTCAATGGCTGCCAAGATTTTTTTTTTTCTCTTTTTTCAAACTAGTTAATGTCTTTTCTAGGAGTGCAAAAATAACAATAGCTTTAAACATTCAGAATTCTAGAGCTGAATTCTGAACTAGAATAAGTTAAAAAATAATCACAACCATATTAATAATGGCTGACAATTGAGCGCCTACTATGTGGCAAGCACGGTTATGAGTGGTTTATATGTATTAGCTGATTTCGTTCATACAGCAGCTTGAGGTAAATACTGCTTTTATCCTCATTTTCTCATCTTCACATGAGAAAAGTGAAGCCTAGAGAGGTTAAATACTTTGATTGAGTTCATACAGCCAAGAACTGATTGTGATCCTATTCAAATCCTTGTGGACTGGTTCCATGCTGTACTTTTACATGCTTTCATTTTAACATAATTACAGACTCTCAGGAAGTTACAAAAATAGTACAAGGAGTTCCATGTACCCTTTACCCAGACATCTCCATCAATAACAGCTTGCATAAAGATAGTCACAGCCTGCACTTTTAACTTCTACACATCCTGTCTTTTAGGAGACAATCATGTGTGCATTTACTTTTCAGATGAAGGGGTTGAAGCCTAGATAAACTCATTTCCTCATTAATTAGTCTGAGTTTTCCATTTCTTACTCCATAACCCCTAACTGTATAGGAAAGAGCTGATGTCACTGAAAATGCTTGGGTGGGAGAGGATTTCTGCTAAGAATCATTCATTCCATTCCATTGCCTATTTTGTTCACATTGATTTATTATGGTTACCACTTCTCCTTGTTCACTGTTAACTGCCCTACATGGATATCCATTCTTATTCTTTTTTTTTGCTTTTTAGCCGCATCTGTGACATATGGAGGTACCTAAGCTAGGGGTCGAATTGGAGCCGCAGCTGCCGGCCACGGCCACAGCCACAGCCACAGCGGTGTAGGAGCCAAGCCACATCTGAGACCTACACCACAGCTCACAGCAATGCTGGATCCTTAATCCACTGAGCGAGGCCAGGGATCGAACGCACATCCTCATAGACACCATGTTGGGTTCTTAACCCACTGAACCATGATGGGAACTCCAGACTTCACTTAACTTCTATTTTCAGTCTCTTGATATGGTTACACTTCAGATTTTTCTTTAATAGCTTTTTTCCCCTCTTCAAATTATTATATATCCCAGCAACTTGCTCCTTAGTCCTTATTCCATAGACCATTCTTGGGAAAAAAACTCAAAGGTCCTCAGATCTAGTATAGCTCTAGGTGCTTGTGAAAAATATTGGTTGGCTTTGGAAAGAAGAAACAGGCTACTGATAAATTTTTTTCCAGCTTTATTGATATGTAACTGAAAATATAACATTTTATAAATTTAAGGTGTATGCTGTGTTGACTCGAAACACTTGTATATTGTGAAATGATTATCACCATATTGTTAGCTATACCTCTATCATGTCACATAATTATCATTTCTTTTTTTGTGGTGAGAACATTTAAATTAAAGGCTTAGGAAACACGTTAAAGCTTTGGAGTTTAGGAGAAAGATGGAGCAAGCTTTTTATACCCTTGATATGTTGGCAACAAGTTGGCATTGTTTATTATATTAATTATCAGTGTAATACTAAGACTAAAGTTTGATGAGGCCCCTTCCTTGTAGGTATTACTATCTAAACACATTATCCAGGCAGGACCTAGGTAAACAGTTGAAAGATTAAGGGTTAGCAAGATCTTACATGGTTGACACTTGAATAAAAAGTAAGCGATTCTAAACAAAGAACAGTCCTTGAGTTTGGGGCCAATGAAAAGGAACTTAAAATAATCAAACTGAATCTTTACGGTGCTATATTCATGGCAATTTTCCTGTAATTAGTACTAGTTCTTATACTATTGAAGACAATGATTACTGACATTATTCTTTCATGAGATGTCATCTTTTAGGGTTTTATAGACTTTATAGATAATTGATTTTCAGTTTTTGTAAGCTCTTTAGAGGTATGGGATTAGTTTTACTGTATACCCACCCTGATCCCATTTAAAAATGTCTACAGGTATACTTTCTTTTTCTTGGCTCTAAGAAATAACGCTTTCAAGAAGACAAGTTTTGTGTCACACTCTCTATTTTGAATACTGCTTTTAACTTTTAAACATGCAATTCACTCCAATTATCTCACTTTCTGCTTTTAGAAATATTTAACTTCCTGCAAAGTATCTATACCTTTTAAAAAGTCTTGTCTCGGGTTTCATTTTGAATGTTTATTTCATCCTGGTTTTAGAGGGAGGGAGGGAAGGAGAGAGAGGGAAGGAGGAAGGGAAGGAAGGAGAGAGAGGGAGGGAGGGAAAAAACCTGTGCATGAGAGGATGTCCTTATTAAAACTAGGCCACAAAGCAATTGTACTTTTAGGAACTTATCCTAAGGAAATCATCATAAAGGGACTCAATAGTGTTTCTATAAGGGTGTTTGTTGAAGAAATATGAGTAATAGCACAAAAGTGAGCATAATCTAAAAATCCAACGTAAGGTGTTAGTTCAGTAAATTATGCTACAGTCCATTCACTTGACTACTTGGCAGCCATTAAAGCGACCATGTTGCAGGACAATATTTAATGATGTAGGAAACTTTATAATATGTTAAACAAAACACTACAGATTGCACTGGTGACACAGTATGGATCATGTGCTTTCAGTTATTTAATGACATATCTATGAGCTTATAGCAAAGTTGTAAGGCTCTATACCAAAGTATTAACTGTGGTTATCTCTACATAGGATGATGGGCAGTTTTTTCTTGAGGGAACCATATATTTTTGGGGTTTTTAAAATTTATTTTTATTCTTAATTTTTAAATTATTTTTCCTTTTTCAGCTGCCCTACAGCATATGGAGTTCCCGGGCCAGGGATCAGATCTGAGCCACGGTTGTGATCTACACTGTAGACTGTGGCAACACTGGATCCTTAATCCACTGGGCTGGGCCGGGGATGGAACCTGTGTCCCAGCAGTTTAGAGACGCTGCTGAGCCTGTTGTGCCACAGCAGGAACCTCCCATATATTGTCTTTATATTTAGGAAGAACTTTTTTGACTTCTGTGCTGTGTTGCTGATCATTTTAATAGCTTCATCTTGTGTTTTAGATGTTAAATGCTTTGTTCTTTTTCCTCTCTTATCTGTAGTTTTCCACCTTAGTATAGAAAAGCTATTCTAGAATCTTGTAGCCACAGAGAAGATACAGAATCTTTGTGTTACGATGATGAAATTTGGATTTGTGGTTGGTAACTTCACTGCCTTAGGTTATGATGCTGTTGAGCTCAGTGGTTATTGGGCCAGTGATTATTGCAGATAATTTTTTGCATTCTCACTTGGTCACTTGATTGAAGAACCGAGTCTCTATGATAGAAGTAAAAAATTCTTTGAAAAATGTGTTACAGTTTGTATATGCATTATCTAGCTAGGGCTCCCAGAACAAAGCACCACAGATTGGATGGCATAAACAGCAAATTTATTTTCTGTTTCAACACCTTCGATCTAGGTGTTGCAGGTTAGGTTTCATCTGAGGTCTCCTTGACTTGCATGTGACTGCCCTTTTGCTGCCTTTTCATATGATTGTCTCTCTGTACACATGTGCTGTTGTCTCTGTGTAGTCCTAATGTCCTTTTTTTGTCAAGGATATACGTCATACTGGAGTAGGGCCCACCCTAATGACCCACTTTTAACTTAATTACCTCTTTGAAGGCTCTATCTCCAAATTCAGTCATATATACAAATTTGTGGGGAGACTAAGCTCAGTTCATAACAGTATATATCGTTTGTGATAAGTTTTAATGACAAAGTAGTGTTGATGAATTAAATTTTACTGTGAATTATTAATAGTTACTATAAACTATTACAATATCCTAAAGAACTACAGTTGTAAATTATGTAGGAGAGAATGTAGAAGATTGTAAATGCCAGAGCACCAATTTTTTTTTATGAATGGTGGAAAAGTAACACAGACTCTATGACTTATTGACAACTCGGTCCATTTGTATACGAAGAATAGTATCATTTTTATGTATTAATAAAGTACTAAAGAACCATCAAGTGGATGTTCCCGTTGTGGCGCAATGGTAACGAATCCAACTAGTGTCCATGAGGATGTGGGTTCCATCCCTGGCCTTGCTGAATGGGTCAGCGATCTGGCATTGCCATGAGCTGTGGCATAGGTTGCAGATGCAGCTCAGATCTGGCATTGCTATGGCTGTGGTGTAGGCTGGCAGCTATAGCTCCTATTAGACCCCTAGCCTGGGAACTTCCATAGGCCGTGGGTGCAGGCCCTCCCCCGCTAAAAAAAAGCCAAAAAAAAAAAAAAAAAAAAAAAAAAAGAGCCATCAAGTAAAAAGAGATTAAAGGGAATAGAGTTAAGATCAGTGGGCAAGATATAAAACATTCCCCCCCCCCAACATTGAAAACACCCTGTAAATGGAATGTGCAAAGCTGAAGTTTGGTTAATTCTTTGTGACTTAAGTTCTGAATTTGTTGGGCCATCGTAGAGGACATTTATGTGTTGTTAAATGTGGTTACCGACGTTGATTGTTTATTTTTGTCTTGAGATTCTCAAGTGTAAAACTTTGTTTTCTTTAAATAGGTAAATAATTTATCTCACATTTATATAATTATAACAACAATATTTATTAATCCTTTAAAACATAGATTAATTAACAAATATCATTATATTAAATATTCCAAAGACTATGTTCTGTTATTTCTTTGCCTTCTCCCTCTAGCGGGCAAAGTAATTTCAGAACACAACATGGAAGGGTCTATTAGTATTGGGTGTATCACAATGCAGTCTTCGCTTTGAAAGAAATTAATAAATGTTAATATTCAGAATTGTTAAAATGCTTTATTCCTTTCTAGGCATAATAGTGGATCTTTGAATGTTGAAGATGTTCTTACCAGCTTTGACAATACAGGAAATGTTTGTAAGTTATGTGCTCATTGTATGGAAGTATTTTTAGTGTTTTAAAAGTGAATTTTTAGTTGTTTTTTCCATGATGTTTGACTAGTGTATGCATGTATATAATAGAACTCTTGCTGTTTTTAGCTATAGAATAATTCTCATATAAGATGCACCTACTAAGTGAGATAAAGCAGTTTTTATACCTTGCAGGGGTGGGGGTGTGTGTGTGTGTGTGTGTGTGTGTGTGTGTGTCCAAATGTAGGTCAGAAGGAACACTGGATTCTCCAGTACTGCCCCTTTTGTTTCCTGTTTCCATTTTGACTTTCTCAGTTAGTCTCTGCAATAGAGGGGCTGTCTCTCTTCTTTGCTGTGTTTTGGGTTTGTGCTTTTCCATGTCTTGCTTTTCTTGTTCATTATGGAATAAACCCAGAATATTTTTTCTTGCTAATAGTATGCTTTAATACCAGAATGTTTTTGTTTTATGCATTATTATATTATAGAATATGTTGTCTTTTTATCTAAGCCTCTGATTAAGTCATGATATAGAGTTCTCCGCTGAGAAAACCATTTAAGTAATTATACTGTTATATGATGAAAGAAACCTAACAAGAGTATCTTTATATTACTGTGTTAAACAACATGGCTGGTGAAAGCTCTGCTCTTCTCTGTGTGCGTTGCATAGGCTATTTCTCTTAAGATAGTGAATTATCAATGAAATAGGACCATTTTATTTTATTTTCTTATAGTTTTTTTTGTTTGTTTGTTTTGTTTTTGTCTTTTTGCCATTTCTTGGGCCGCTCCCGCGGCATATGGAGGTTCCCAGGCCAGGGGTCGAATCGGAGCTGTAGCTTCCAGCCTACGCCAGAGCCACAGCAACGCGGGATCCGAGCCGCATCTGCAACCTACACCACAGCTCACAGCCGCGCCGGATCATTAACCCTGACCCGCGACCTCATGGTTCCTAGTCGGATTCATTAACCACTGCGCCACGACGGGAACTCCAGAACCATTTTAAAGTAAAAACTATACTCACATGCTTTTCTTCTCAAGGGAAATTTCACAACTGTGACTAACTAACATCATCTGCTGACAATACTACTTTATCAAATGCTCTCTAATTTTAGATCTTCATAGAATAATGTTCAGCAATACTCAGGCAATAATTTTGTTCTTATGCTCACATTATGTCAAGCTTTTGATTGTAGAGAAAAGTATTTATGTATTTTGTCACTAAGGAATCTAATTATCCTCAGATAAACTTAAAATATTTAAAATAATGTAGGCTTCTTTATCATGGATAGTGATAGGTAAATCTTTTCATTTCTACATGTTGGCCCTTGCTGAATTTTTTCCCAATATTTTTATTAAATATTGAGGCAAGGTCTGGGCAAGGGATGCTAATGGTGGTTGAGGAGACATTCTCCTTTAGTTCCGTGGTAATGTAAAATATTATTAAATCAGGGTTATGCATATGTAATTTATGAACATGATCCTAGAATGTTAAATGTGGGTTTTTTGATTGGTGATGTTAAAAATCAAATATTGTTCCCAGTGGCTAAGTATGAAATAGGGCCACTAGCTGGCAGCATTATGTAAAATAAAAATATTTTTCTAAAGCTCTAAGCTGTTACTCTATACATGAACAACCACCTGATACTTAGGTAACACTTTTTCCCATGAACTTGTCTTCCCTGCCCCCACAACGCACAAGTTGTTGTGTTGAGAGATGGAGAAACTGCATTTTTTTTCACTGCTGCCTATTGTTGGTAGAAAGGTTGAGTCTTTGGCATGAGGACCTCCCTCCACACACTTTTTGAATCTTGGTTCTGAAATCCATCTTGAACAATTTATATCTCTCCATGATCCTTTCCTATCTTAGAATTGGATGTAATATATAGAAAATACATAGAAACTATATAAAATATACCACATCCCTCATAGTCGATACTCAGTAAATGAAAGCTCTTTATTATTACCACCAGTGATGAGTACCTCTAAAGCCTTTCAGTTTTTAACTAATACTGAAGATAGTTTTATTAAAGATTATACTGATATTTTAAAATAAATGACCTTGATTGAACTAACAAGGTGGGAAAGTAGATCAAATTACAAAATAGTAATTTATTAAAATGTCTTGACATAACTATAGTCTTAAAATCTGAATATATTGCCAAGTAATAGGAGAGGCAATAAAAATAAGACTTTTTAGAACATGTTTTTTACTGTAACTTTTATTTTATACTCTTCAAGAAAAATCAGTAATGATATTTCCACTTAATAAATTGGTGAAGTCCTGTTACAATAAAGTAAATCTTGGCTATAACCTTTATGTAATCGTTGCCAAAGCTTAAAGTGATCAAGGATTGAAAAAGTGATTTTTCACTTGATGTCTCAGTGTTTAATTTTACCTTAATGGTGATACTAGATTGAGTTTGTGACTGGAAAACAGCAGAGGGCGCTACAATCATAATTCTTTTTCACACGTCAGTATAATTGGAATAGATAACTTGAATGATTTCCCTAAGCTTTCATTATGTAAACATAGAAAGATGTATGTTTAAATATTTATATTTTATTTATTCCTTATGTATTTAATGTGTTTAGCAATTCATACAGACAGAAATATACTTTCTGGATTGATTTTTTTTTAGTTCTTTTCATTTTTTGTCTTAAAATATCAGTTTAATTTTTAAATTCTAACTTTAAATACTTTTAGTCTCGTTAATCTTGGTAGAGAAAGTTCTACACAAGAATATCGATTCCTAAATACCCTCCATGATAGTAAACTGACAGCACATCCCACATTCTAATAATATGAGAGAACCAATTTATTTCAGAAATTAGTTTTTAGGTTAGTATAACTTTCTGATAATATAAAAAATAACTTAAAATACTTTATAGTTATGAAAAACCTGATATGTGTTTATACAGAAAATATAGATGTGTGTATATACAAAATATTTTCATGTTTAGTAGAACTATTAATCTCAATTTTAAGTTAATTTCAAAAACAGGTAATGCTTTTATTAATTGTAAATTTTCAAAGGTGAGAGGGTCAGTCTTACTTCCTGGATTTGTTTATGCTCTAACCAAAAAGATATGGAAAAATCTTTAATTTTGGAAAATAAATGAAACTGCTAGATTACTTTTTATTTCCTGATATATTAGAAAAGAAAATATCCTTTATGTTTACCTTTATCATTTTTAAATGTATGACTTGCAAAATGTCTTATATTTTTGAGATCTCTTTTCAGTTTTTGAATTCTTTCGAATGTTACAGGAAGAAATTAAAGTGAATCTCACAGTCATTTCTGCATAATGATTCATTGTTCTGTAGGGTGTGGCCCCAGTCTTATTTTTATGTACTTTATATTTGCTGTTGTAGAAAGCAAATTATTTTGAAAGTCAACCTTCTTTTTTGCTAACCTCTAACTAGGGGTAGATATGCATATTCCATTCTTTGGTTCTACTATTTGAGAATGTACTTCCTTTTACAATATCAAAGTTACTCTGTAGAGAGTTGTGTCTGCTATTGATTCATCATGCCTGGAAAGAGATGTCCTCAAGCTACCTAGGGAAAAGTAGGATGCATCCTTTACTTCAGACAAGTTGCTGGTTGCTTCTGTGTTTCATGTAACATGTCACTCAAATACCTTGGGTCAGAAGAGAGTACTCTGCAAGCAAGAAGCAGATTTCTTGCTTCTGTTTTCTCTGTGGACAGAGTCTCCTTTCTGGCCAGCCCATGACCTCCAATCACAGAAACCCCATCTTGCTGTATTTCTTTTGAAGCCATATTCTCTGTCTCCAAGTCATCTCTTTCCTCTAGTGAAATGATTTTTTTTTTTAAATGTGATTCTTTTCAGCACTTAGTTGATCCAAATTTTACTGTCATAGTGTATAATACAGCTATTTGGTTCATGTAAAATCTCATCAGTTCTTGGTGATATAATTGCCTCATTTGCACTTTTTTAGCACATTATCCCCGACAACATGAACAGATGATTAATTTGCTTCTCATATAATTTATTGTATACAGTATATACAGTATATGCAGTATAATGTATATAAACCTTTAAAGGCTTAAGAAGTTAATATCATTATATATCATTGCAGTAACTAGTCTGAATCAGGGTGCCTAGTTAACACTAACTTTACTGTTGGTAGTATCCCGTATGCCATTCTTTGAAAAAAGTTTTTTCTCTTAGCTGGGGTACATGACAGGACCCTGTGGTGGTTGGTATCTCATGGTCCTGGAGAAATTTGTAGACCCTCTACCTTATACACTCTTACAAGTGACAGTGGTGATGCTCCCCCCCTGCACACCGCAATGAATCCTAGGGTTGACTCAGGACCTTTAATGCACACAGGTACAGTCTCCTGCTTTTGGATCCTTCCTCGGGGTCTAATAGTGGGACCTGTTTTGTGGTGTATTGCAAATTGATCTCTTTTGGGTTATAGCAGTTACTTGAGGAAATATTCTTATGTAAAATATTTTCGTTTTGTACTTATATATGGGAAAACAAAGGTGATTATCTCTTAGGAAATATAGTCCAAATTTTTGTGTCTCTGTTTCAGTGTTATTGTCATACTGGTGGAATTACTAAAGCTTCAGAGGTGTCAGCTTGGATTTAAAGTTTTTTTCTTATTCAGATAAAGGCATATGTGTGTTTATGTGCATATGTATAGGCATGTAATACATTTATTCAAATAAAGGCATATGTGTGTTTATGTGTATATGTATAGGCATATATACACATACATTCTTGGTAAGCTAGTTTGATTAAGGAGAAATTTGGGGTTTTATTGGTAATTGCTTTGTTTTTAACTTAGTGGGATCATGGAAGGATCATGGAAAATGAAGTTCAGGTTTTTAGCTCCACCGGTTACTAGCTGGGTGATTGCAGGCAAGTCTTTGAATAAATCTTAACTCCTTCTTATACCTGAATAAGAAACAATAACTACCTTGTAGTGTAGTGAACATAATATTAGATAATGTGAAAGTAATATGTAAACTATAGATAATGTTTGTATTAGTTTTTATTGTTAGTATCATGTCTCATTTATTCTTGGACTTTTTTTTTTTTTTTTTTTTTGTCTTTTTGCCATTTCTTGGGCCGCTTCTGTGGCATATGGAGGTTCCCAGGGATTGAATCAGAACTGTAGCTGCTGGCCTACACCACAGCCACAGCAATGCCAGATCTGAGCCACATCTGCAACCCACATCACAGCTCACGGCAACGCCGGATCCTTAACCCACTGAGCAAGGCCAGGGATTGAACCCGCAACCTCATGGTTCTTAGTCGGATTCGTTAACCACTGTGCCACGATGGAAACTTCAGTATTCTTGGACTTTTTCATTATCTTTGATATTGGGAATTAAACAAGATATAAAATATTTTTGGTGAGTGCCATCCTGTTTTAATATTTTACATTGTTTTGTATATGAAAACATAGTGCAAAGCTATATTATCAAAAATATAGTATTGGAAACACACATATAAATCAATGTTTTAGGAAAGACATTTCAGAAAGACAAAAATATATGTGATTTATCATAGGATGAAGGTGGAATTTCAGTGATAAAAGGAAGGATGGACTCTTCAATAAATAGTATTGGCTAGGAATTTAGAAAATATAACAAACCAAATCTCTCTTTTAGACTATATAGCAAAATAAATTTAAGGTAGAGTACATATTTAATTAAAAAATTCAAATACTCCTAGATATCTCAGATGAATAATTTTTAGATATTGAAACAAGGAAGGCCCTTCTAAATGTGATCCAAATCCCATGAATTTAAAGATGAATAGATTGACCAAATGAAGATTTTAAAGTCACTTTATTCAAAAAGCATCAAAAAAGTTGAAAGACAGCTGACAAACTGGTAATTATTATTTATGACATATATGCAGACAAAGATATATTCTCCTTATTGTGGAAAGAGCTCCCACAAAGGAATAGCAAAAACAGGCTGTAGATCTGTAAGAAAAAGAGAAAGCATAGTCAAAGATTAGAAAAAGGTATTTCACAAAAGAAATACCAATGCTCTATAAACACAACAAATGGCTATTTTACTAGTAATGAAGTAGTGAGATGCACTTAAAACAGTGAGATAGAATTTTTGTCAAATTGGCAAAGATGAGAGAAGGTAAGCAATAATCAGTAAATTGTAGGGAGAAGCGCATTCTCATGTACTGTTGGTGGGAGGGTAAATGGAGTCTACTTTTCCAGAGGCCAACCAGCAATATCTCTCATAATTTTAAGTGTCCATATCATTTGACTAATAATTCCTTTTCTAAGAAATAGTGAAACCAATAAGCAAAGATGGAAGGTAAAGGAATTCATTGTGAATAATTGGAAAAAACATAAATGGTTAGTTTTAGGTGACTAATTATGGGTAATTCATGAAATGGAGGATTTTATAGCTGTTCGAGATCTCAAAAACATACCAGGTTAAAAAATTGCTACCAGGAATATGATTCTATTTCTGCAAAATACATATATACCCATTAAGTAGGTATGTATATGCACAGAGCTATGTTTAAATGTGTTTTGTTAGGGTATTGAGGTTAGGCATGATTATTACTTTCTTCTTTATGCCTTTTAGTATTTGATTTTTTTATGACTTGTATGGGAAAAAGCAGTTATTTTTATTTTGAAAAACTTATTCTTTAATTTCCAATCTGATTATTATTATTATTTGACTGAAATCTGTGATAAAATCTCAGATTGCTTAGGACATTACTGTGGGAAAAAAGGAGGCATTCATTTTACCAGGGAAAAAATAGAAAGTATTTTATTTTTAAACAGCGCTTTTCTCCAAGGAGCTTACAGAATGTTAGATGTTAATGTGTTAGTCTCCCAATACACTTATAAGAAGTCAAAGATCAACTTATTCTGCCCCATATTATGTCATGGGAGTACAAAGAAGTTAAAAACTCAGTCAATGGAGGAATATTGAGCTTGGGTGTAGGTCATTTATAAGTTCTGTTGAAAAATGGGTTTTAAGGCTCAGTGAGTTATATGGTTAGCATGCATAGGTAATGGTCAGCAGCCTTGAGACCACGAAGGAGGCCCCAGTGTGAGTGGGGAGGTGGTGGCAGTGTGCAACACAGGCTCTGGATTTGGCTCTTAGCTCCTTTTGAGAATCAGTGTGTATGTAGCCTTTGCTAGAAAGCCTTCTAGAGGGTAGGGTAGGTCTCTAGATGGTCATTTTCCTAGCTAGGAGTCTCCAGCTGTCTGACTTCCTAGCTCCAAGTTGCCAGGGCAGTTTTTTCTTTTAATATGGTATTGGGTAAGCATTGCCCCTAAGCTGTAAACAGAGTCCTACACATTTGCTTTTACTCTACCACGGAAGGAACATTTAGAAGATTTTTTTTTAATTTGCTTTAAAAAATGTTTTTGAAATAAGAAATTATGGCATAGTACTGGTTCTCTTTGATAAAAGAAAGTGCTGCTATTGTGAGAAAAGACTGAAATAAACCCTTTAATCCTTTTTAGATCCATAACATATATTAATGCTTAACCAATGTAATAATACCAGAAGGCAGTTCATGTCTTTGTCATCAACCTGCCAGTTTTTCCTTCCTGTATATTTGAAGAAGTGTTACTAATTTAGGTGTCTCCAAGTTTTAGCAGAATATATGCCAAGCAAATCTCCCTCCTCCCATGCCCTCCCCCCAGCAAATCAAAGTCTGAGTAGTACTTCTCCATCTTCTTTAGATAGCCACCATTTCTTTTGCATCCCCTACAGTGTTTATCAGGTACTTTGAGAATATTATTCCCCTTTAATCTTCTTAACAATTTTGCAAGTGGTGAGAAAACTTGTAGTCAGATAAAGATAACTTGATTAAAAATTAATATTTCCTAAGTGGTCTCATGGGAATTTATACCTATTCTACTCTATTTCTTAAAGGTAGCATTTCTCCAAAATAGTGAGAAATGAATTTTAAAAGTTCGTGGTGGGAGTTGACACTAAAAGTGGTAACTTGGAGTGCTAGAAAATAACTTTGGCAAATGGAAAAGAATTCTGTCCAGTGGATTGTGTCTCAGAAGAGACTGATTAAAGGTCACTGGAAAATGGGCTCTCTAGGGTTTCTGAAAGGTAGTTGACAATCTAATGGAATGGGGATTTAAGGAGCAAGGATAGGGATGAAAGAATGCATTTTATTTTAATAGCCCAAAACCAAATGTGGGTTTTGTTTTCTTTCAGGTCTTTTTTTTTTTTTTTTTTTTTTTTTTTTGAAAAGCACTGCTTTTTGCACAATAATGCAATAGTAATATGGATTTGAGTTTTTACATAGCCCTTTCTCTAAGGTATTCAATGTGTTTTTTAAGCTTGTGGCTATAGTGATATATACAAATTGCTTATATAAACGTAAGTGACACAAAAAGCTCAACTGAAAGGATATTCCTGTTTTTAGGAAAATAGTGTGGATTTAGACAGCCTTTCCACAAATAATTGTGACTATTTGGACATTTGTATGGCCCATGTGTGTTGCACCACTCTATGAATGTTTGACGTGAACAAAATATTTGATGATTGAATGAATTTAGTGTTTGTGTCTATTTATCTCATTTTTTAATGTTCTCCTCTCTCACCCTTCACCCTCCACTCCCAGCCTTGAATCTGAGTATTTATGTTACATGCTGGGGAGATGAGGACAGTTCACAGAAGAAACGAGGGAACGTTTCCCATTGTTCTGCCTGTGAATATGAGTTGGAAAATGTGGATGTATTATGCATATTGGAGATGCTCCACATGCTCACAGTCTGCTTGTTCTAGGGTGCCGGGTCAGGTAGAGTCTTTGCTCCTGGTGGCAGATTCATGGTTTGTCTGAAACCGTTGCCCAGGCGGATGGTTGGAGGCCAGACTTCTGTGTCATTGCTGTTTCCCAGGACTTCCTTGGTGTCTGACTAAAAGATCCAGTAGAACCTGACTTAAAACTTAAGTATCGCTTTCAGATGTTTAATTCTCAAAGAAAGGCAAGCAATAGTTTGGTTACCCCTAGATTTTGATTTTATTTTAATACTTGACAACTTAATCAGAATTTAGTGGGGATTTATTGGACTGCCGTTATGTAAAATTGAGAAGCAGCATATTTCATGTGAACCACAACTTCTCTGCTTGTGCTTGTCCCTGGATTCCTTTAAAGGAGAAATTACAATAATTAGAAGGGTGAGATTAATTTATCATGCCTCCTTTGATCTCTCTCAAGTCTGAAGTTCTACAGATTGTAGTTTGTATCCTACAATTTAGCACTGAATTTTGTATCGTATTGTATTAACTATTTGTTAATCTTTTTCTCCCAGAAATAACATATTACTCCCTAGATTGCAAGCACTGCAGCTTCTCTGCTTCAGGTTCAAGGGGTGTTAGTCTAAATTCCATGCAACAAAAGTATTTTCAAATAACTTTAGTATCTCTTTTGGTTAAATGACATGAAAGCAGCATGGTCTTTAGCAATTTTTCTTTTCTTTCTTCCCCTCTTCCATCCACTGTCATCCCATATTGATGCTGATTCTGTACTTCTACACACAAAACAAAGAAAAAAACTTCAGAAAACAATTCTCTTGTTATAAGACAGCTCTTGTCTTCCCCTTTGCCCCCATCTTCCTGATTCCCATCATAGCACTAAAGAACTAGTCTGTTAAGGTAGGATCCTCCTGGGAGAGTATGAGCTGGGGGAGGCAGGGGCAAGAGACTGAGGCAGATAAGTTGCTTTTACTTAGGGTGACAGTACAGTTAAATACATGCATGATCCCAGTTCATACCTGTTCTTAGCATAATTATCAACATGGCCTTCTTTCGCTCCTCAAAGTGCCCTGGTTTAGATGGTAAACTATATGCCAGTTGTTAGAAGACCAGGAAAGAGAGATATATTGGAAGCTTACATTAATGATTTATATCCAGTCATACTTCCTAATTCTGCCATAGTACCTTGTACAAGTGGTATTTGGTGTGTATTGATTCATTCCTTAGTCACACTCAAATGGATCCATTCATTCTACATAAATGTTCTTGTATTTGATATACACAACAGAGAGGTAGATAAGTCTAGGTCTCAGTTTAGAGGATGTATGGTCTAGGCTCCATTAATTGACAGGAACAGAATGCAGAACACATACAAGTTTTGATTAGTGAGTACAGTAATTGAAAATAATTTGAATTACTGCTAAGATTTGAAGATACCTGAAGAGTCACATGAAAACATAGATTTCCACTTTCTCTTTGAGAAAAATAATGATCTAGCTGTCTGAGTCTGACCTCATGGTATTCATTATCTGGAGCCGAGCAAATTCTTCATTTTGTACCCTCACCACCCCACCCATGGACATTTGAATTTGCAGCCTCTAATACATATTATGTATTTGGAGGCATTTAAGACAGGTTTGTCTTTGTACATTTTCAGATTATTTAGTTGTATATTTAAAAAGAGTCAACTCTGATTAGTCATTTTGTTTACCAAATCTAATTAAATAAAATAGTTGTAAATTCTATTGGAGATAAGCCTTTTAAATTTAAAGAATTTTTATTTTCATTATAGTTGATTTATAGTGTTGTGCCAATTTCTGCTGTATAGAGACCAGCCTTTTTATTTTTTTACTTTTTTTTTTTTTTTGTCTTTTTAGGGCCATACCCATGGCATTTGGAAATTCCCAGGCTAGGGGTCAAATCAGAGCTGCAGCTGCTGGCCTAAGCCACAGGCATAGCAATGCCAGATCTGAGCCATGTCTGTTGACCTCCACTGCAGCTCACGGCAATGCCAGATCCTTAACCCACTGAATGGGGCCATGGCTTGAACCCGAGTCCTCATGGATACTAGTCAGGTTCATTACCACTGAGCCACAACAGGAACTCCTGAGAGCAGCCATTTTAAAGTTCAGTAGGTTAGTCATTCATTTTTGGGAAATTTGTTTCCCACAGTATCTAAAACAGTGAACCATTAACACATATTTATATTGTTATATTCAATGGAAAATAAGATGCTACTTTAAATATTTTTCTTTGTTTCTTTCTTTCTTTCTCTCTCCCACTTTTTAGGGCTGCACCCGCAGCATATGAAAGTTCCCAGGCTAGGGGTCAAATTGGAACTGTAGCTGCTGGCCTACACCATAGCCATAGCAATGCCAGATCTGAGCCCACATCACAGCTTATGGCAATACCAGATTCCCAATCCTCTGAGCAAGGCCAGGTATCGAACCTGCATCCTCATGGAAACTAGTCGGATTTGTTTCCGCTGCACCACAGTGGGAACTCCTTAAATATTTTTCAACAGGTAGTACCTTTAAGAAAACATATTTCAGTTAAAATTATATATTGAAAAATGAAATTGAAAAGGAGTGTAGAGCTGTGGGAGAAATTTTAGATACTCGTGATCATATGTATGTGTGTGTATGAATGTGTATATATATGTATATATCAAATATATAGTTAACTTTATCTTCATTTGCCTCTATTTATAGATTGGAAAAGAAAGAGCAATCTCAACAAGTGTTTATTAAGTGCCTATTATGTGCTGTCCTGCATTTTCAATTCTCAAATGATTTTTCAACTTTGAACTACTGCAAAGAAATAAAATGTTCTTTCTATACATGTTGAAGAAACTACTGTGTATTGAAATCTGGATAAATATCTCACTTTTTGATGCATCCAGGTACATGGATAATCTTTGTGAACTGTCTTAAATATCATCAGCAAACTCTTTTAAAAATAACTTACAGGAGTTCTCATTGTGTATCAGTGGTAATGAACCCAACTAGTATCCATGAGTATGTGGGTTCAATCCCTGGCCTCGTTCAGTGGGTTAAAATATCTGGTATTGCTGTGCACGGTAGTGTAGGTCGCAGATGTGGCTCAGATCCTGGGTTGCTGTGGCTGTGGCTTAGGTCGGCAGCTGCAGCTCCAATTTGATCCCTAGCCTGGGAACTTCCATATGCCACATGTGCGATCTACACCACATATGCGATCCAAGCTCACAATAACAGCTGGATCCTTAACCCACTGAGTGAGTCCCGGGATCAAACCCACATCCTCACGGTTACTAGTTGGGTTCTTAACCCTCTGAGCCATGATGAGAACTACCTCCTCTTAGCTTTTTGAATATTTTACTGAAATTTTTTTCCTTCTCTCATTATTGTCTCTGTTTCCTTAGAGTTACCTTTTCTGTTTTCTATGGCTTCTGTCTTTTATAATAGAGGCCTTCATCAAATATATGGTTGTCTTTAAGTTTAGTGTACTACAAAATTGATTGGACACTATAGCAATATCCTAGCTTGTTGATTATGGGTTTTGTTTTGGGATGATCTGGCTGGACTCTTCCATGGGGAACCCTGGATGTCCATATGTTTGAGTGCTTTTCTTGAGCTTGTGCATTTCCCAGAGAAAGCTCTTTGAGTCGGCTGCCTTGGGAGTGCGTATGTCTTAGCTGCTAGCATTTTGGTTTAGGTAGGAAGAAGAGTCTCAACATTCAGTTATTCAATTTCTCTTTAAAAAAAAAAAAATACTGGGGTGGAGGAGCATTAACTGCCCAGGTGTTTGGAGAAGAAAATAAGACTTCAAGATCTAACTGCTTTCTGGAGTTCCCGCTGTGGTGCAATGGATTAGGGATCTGACTGCAGCAGCTTGGGTCACTGCAGAGATGTGAGTTTGATACCTGGTCTGGCGCAATGGGTTAATAAGGATTTGGCATTTCGGCAGCTGTGGCATAGGTCACAGCTACAGCTTGGATTCAGTCCCTTGCCCAGCGAACTTCCATATGCTTTAGGTACAGCCAAAAAAAAAAAAAAAAAAAGATCAAACTGCTTTTTAAATACATTTTCAGTAATTCTTTCTGTGTTTAGTCCATTCTCACTGCCATTCACAAAGATGTAAATGACATCCCTCACTGCCAATTTAGGATTCAGCTTTTTGTTGTCTTTTTGTGCCTTTATGGACCCTTGTTTTATTTTCATATCTGTTTACTTTTGTTTTAGGAAGGGAGTGAAAGCTAATATGTAGATTTAACTCTATCACCTTTTTTTTTAGCCTTTTAAATTTTATTTTATTGAAGTTTAGTTGATTTACATTATTGTGTTAATTTCTGCTGTTCAGCAAAGTGATTCATATATATATAAAATATATATATATATATATATATTTGGTATTCTTTTCCATATAGTTTTTTGTATTCTTTTCCATTATTATCTCAGGATATTGAATATAGTTCTCTGTGCTATACAGGTAGGACTTTGTTGTTTATTCATTCTGTATATCGTAGTTTACATCTGTTAATCCCAAATTCTGAATGCGTCCCTCTTGCCTCCTGGTAACAAGTCTGTTCTCTTATGTCTGGATTCACTCTGACATCTTTAATTACCATCTTTAGCACATGTATATATATACACATACACATGTGTACATCAATAGCACATAAAGCTGTAACAACTTAAAAATAATGAAATTTTTAAAACTTCATTTAAGTAGACCACATATGGTTTTTGTCAAATATACACCGGAAAAATATTTCCAGTTCAGATACATTGAGATGAATCACCAAGGCTTTGCATAGCTGTTAGGAATTCTTTTCCTCCTCATTTCTGAAACCCTCTTTAGCCTTTGAGGTTCAGCTCAGATGTCACTTCCTCTATTGTCTTGGCTCTCCTAAGCTACACTTCATCGGTCCTTCTTATGTTTACCCGTAGACTTAGAAAAGAAAAGAAAAAAAAATACACTATTAAAACATATCACATTGTATTATAATTGAGTCTAAATTGCTCACTGGACAGTAAGATTCTAGAGGCAGGAATGTTTTGTCTGTACCTACAGTGCCTGGCATGAAATGAATAATCAACAATTGCTTTGTGGATTAGTGAACTTAATATTTTAAAAAGGAAAGCATACTTTAAATAAATTAGGATACAATTATTTCATAAAATGTTCAGTGTGAAAAATAATTTACTGTAGGATTCCTTTAAGTACCTATATCCCTAGTGCACTTAAAATTTCATTATATGCTTTTTTTGAAAAACACATTTATGTCTAGTGTCCCTTTTGCATATCTGTGTACATATGCAGGCACTCTATATTGTTCTATTTTAGTAAGAATGTTACTTATATTAAAAATAAATAAATGTTATTTTGTTACACATTGGTGATGTTTTTCCCCTAAATGTCTTTTGCTGGAAGAGCACTAAGTGGCTATTCACATAGCTTTCTGATCAGTGCAATGTATTTTAAGCAGCTAGTTCCAAAATACCTTCAAATAGCATGTCCTATTCCTCATGAATTGCTATTTCTTTGCTTAAATTTCCCACTTGGACCACCAGCAATTCCTTAAGTACTTTTCCTACCAGCTAATGCTAGCTTTTAAAAATCTACTTAATGTTACTCTTTTCTTTCTCTTTGTTGCCTCTGTCACTTAATATACCTCTATGCCTGCCTGATATTGTTCCTTTTCAAGGTCTTTTTATGCTTTTAGGATGATCTTTCTTAGTCTCTTTTTCTACTGTCTTAGATGCTTTGATTCTGCTGTTTCTTCATTGCAAAGAGCCTAGTACAGGGAGGAAGTGAATATTATGGGTGACTTTTAAAAAAGTTGTTATGTATAATATTAAAAAGAATACAAGTGCTGCTGGTGACTATCTACCTAGTGTTTCAAAAAGGATTTTGGTAAACTTTCAGAGCCATTCATGGGGATAGATATGGGATTTGTTTAAACTTCATGGATAAGGGGGAAAGAGAATATTAAAATTTGGCAGTTAAAGTTGAATGATGGATAAATGGGAGTTCATTATATTCTATTCTCTTTATTTTTGTATATATTAAAACTTTCCTATACAAGATTTTTTAAAAATTGAAGTGTCCTTTTTCACTCCTTTTCACCTAGCAAACCCATGTTTTGATATCTGTCCTCCAGTACATAAGGACACATGTACAGGGATGTTAATTATAGCATTATTTGGGTTGGAAAGAAAAATAACCTGGAAACAGTCTGATGAGTCTATTCCTATTTAATGAAATTTAATGGAATTGTTTGATAAATGATGGTATGTCCGTACAATGGATTATCATGTAGCAATTTAAAAGAATGAATTGAGTTATATGCTATATTCTGGAGGGATGTCCAAGATGTATTGTTAAGTAAGTTGTGTAATGTGTGCAGTGTGATTTTATTTTTATAAAAAGAACTGTGACTATCCAAAAAGCTGAGAGACATATACTGAATTAGCAGTATTGGTTATTTCTGGAAAATGAGTCCTGAGGGAATGGAAGTAGAAGAAAGATTAACTTTTCTGCATTAATTTTTATATTGCTTGATTTATTTTAGGTATTTATTACTTTGAGGGGAAGAAAGGTAAAGATTTTTAAAATAAATGTAAAACTAGAACATGTCAGTTCATTGATGATAATAAAAACTCATTTTAAAGTTTTAAGGAGAAGTGGAAAGTGATGTGCCCAGGAAGCCAAATGATGAATTATATCATAGTTGCCTTCTGAAAGAAAAATAAATGAATTGTTGATACTCATGTCTATGGAATGAATATATATTCAACTCTGACTCTATTCCCAATCATCCATCAGAAATTGCCTGGTGACAATTAAAAAGAACACTTTGGCCACCTCTATGTTAATTCAGTAGTCCTTTAAAATTTATGCCTAAAATTCAAGCCTTTTTGTTATGATGATTAAATTAATCTGTCTCAGAAATGAAGATGTCCCATTTTCAAGAGGCCAGTTTGACTTAGAACTAGGGTACATAGGTTTCTTTGATTGCAAGTAACAGAGGCTGACTGGCTAACTTAGGAAAAAAGAAATGTAGTGAAAGAATACTAAGCAGGTAATAGAATTTAAGTTTCACTTGACAGTTGGGAATTTTGTTTTATCTTAGTATGCCTCTAATATATTCCCTGCTTTTAATTATGGTATTGCACTATTCCTAGCAAAACACCTTTTGTTATGTGGTCTTTTAAGGATTAAATTTAATTATCTTTAAAAAATTTTTGAACATTTTTAAGCATATAGCATCAGCTGAAACATATAGTCTCAGTTGTTTAAACAGTGCTTTAGTAAATGGTGAATTTGGAATTATGGTTTCATTTATTATAAGAGGTGCAACATTCAAATACTTCTGATAGCCTCAACCTACATATATTATTATTATTATTTTTAATGACTGTTATTTTTTCCATTATAGTTGGCTTACAGTGTGCTGTCAATTTCCTACTGTACAGTAAAGTGACCCTGTCACACAAACATATATACATTCTTTTTCTCACATTATCCTCCATCAAGCTCCATCACAAATGACTAGATATAGTTCCCAATGCTACACAGCAGGATCTCATTGCTTATCCATTCTAAGTTAACCCCAGACTCCCAGTCCATCCCACTCCCTCCCCATCCCCCTTGGCAACCACAAGTCTGTTCTCCAAGTCCATGAGTTTCTTTTCTGTAGAAAGGTTTATTTGTGCCATATGTTAGATTCCAGATTATATTTTAGAATTGTCACCATTGAGTTTTTTCTTAAATATTGCCTCATTGTCTTTGTGTGTGCATGTATGTCTAGCATAGATTTCTTTTTTCTTTCTTTTTTTTTCATTTTTGGCTGTCCCACGCATATGGAGCTCCTGGGCCAGGGATCAGATCTGAGCTGCAGTCATGACCAAAGCCACAGGTGCAGTAATGCCAGATCATTAACCAGGCAGGGGATTGAACACGTGTCCTGGCTCTCCCAAGATACCGGCGATCCCATTGTGCCACAGTGGGAGCGCTCCCATTTTTTCTTTTTTGTTTCTTGTTTCAATGGTAAAATTGCTGGGGAGAATCATTTCAGATGCCTTTTCATGTTAAATTATAATTTTATACCTACACTATTCTTTATAATTTCTATCTACTTAACTGGAACACACCAATTTTACATTACGTTTTTTTAAAAATCTGTGAAACAAATTCTTCCAGAAGTTTCTCACATATCCTTTAGAAACAGTGTTAATTTTAACCATATTTTTGAAGTTAATTTTCTCTCTCTGTTTCACAGCAGCTCTTCTAAGAGGTTTAGCACTATTTTTCTAATAAATTATGAATCATTTATATTATGTATTATATATAAATTACATGTATGTATGTAAATTATATTAAAGATTGCTTGATGTTTTTCTTTTAGAGAAGCATAAAATTCTTCCCTATGTACCAGATATGGGGAACTTTTGGTCTTACATAGTAGATACATTGCACTTAAAATAGAAACTGGCTCATTTTTCTCCTTTGGGGCTAAGCTTTCAAGTGGCAGTATAACCTTTTTTTTTTTTTTTTTTTTTGGTCCTTTTAGCTATTTCTTGGGCTGCTCCCACGGCATATGGAGGTTCCCAGGCTAAGGGTCGAATCAGAGCTGTAGCCACCAGCCTATTCCAGAGCCACAGCAACGCGGGATCCGAGCCGCGTCTGCAACCTACACCACAGCTCACGGCAACGCCGGATCATTAACCCGATGAGCAAGGGCAGGGACCGAACCCGCAACCTCATGGTTCCTAGTCGGATTCGTTAACCACTGCGCCACGACGGGAACGCCTCTAACTAACCTTTCTTCCTTCCTCTTCTCTCTTCCCTGTTTTGGAGTTAAGGTTTAGATTCAACATGGGCAGAGATTGGGAGGTAGGGTATTAGTGGGTAGGTAATCTGAGGTTGAGTTTTCTGATTTGCGGCTGAGAATCTGGTTGCACAGCAAGAGGTGGAGAGATTGATCAGATAACTAAACACATTGAGGATAATGAGAACTTAAGTTTCTCAGTGTCAACAAAGAGAATGATAAATATGGAAAGTCCAGAGGCTAAAACAAACCCTGTGTTTTGAATTAGAATTTGAGTATCAGAATGAACTTAACTGCTTTGCTAAATGTGTGTGTGTGTGTGTGTGTGTGTGTGTGTGTGTTCCTAGCTCTCTCTGGGCATGATAGCAGTGAGCCTATCTAGCAATCAAATCTTGTTTTCTAAATATTATTCTCTACTAAAAAGAACTAGGGCTCTTTGAAGAAATGGCTGGCCCCAGGGCTGGGCATTTTATGTCATAAACTAAGGAAGTACTCAAAACATGACTAACACATGCCCAAAGGACACAGGACCTAGTTTGAAGGACTTACTGATTGACCAAATCTGAGATAATTTGTGTATCAAAAGAAATGATAGGAGCAGAGCATATTATAACCCTTTGAGTAAAGCAGGACTCCATGAATCCATACTAATATTAATAAATATATAAATGATGGAGAAGAGAAAATTTTACCTGTTTCAGAATGTCATTTAGTAAATCTAGAACAGGCACAGTTTAAATTTAGAACCTTGGCACTAATGCCTTTTTGGGCAAGATAATTCTTTGGGGGTTGGAATGGGAATTGCTCCTACATTGTAGGATGTTTTGCAACCTCCTTGGCCTCTACCTACTAGATATTAGCATCCCTCCCCACCCCCAGCCTCCAACTGTGAAAAACAAAAATATCTCCAGACATTGCCAGATGCCCCCTAGGGAAGCAAAATCACATGCCTCTGGTCTCATTTGAGAACCTCTGATTCTCAAAAAGGAATGATGAACACAACACAGTAAATCAACTATACTTCTATAAAATAAAAGGAATGATAGAGTTAGCAAATTACAGTTTGGTGGCTATCACAGTAATGACTGAGGCGTGAATTATCAATGGATGTTAATACAAGTGGAAATTTGATGAGGAATAGGATATGTATTAATCTCAAAATATCCACAAAATACTAATTTCTTATTATCTGATAAACACAACGTGCTTCTAATTAACTTTACAGTGGGAAAACCCAGCAGATACCATCTTAACCAAGTAGTAAAAATTAACATCACCACTAATGGGGCAAATCCTCCAAAACAAGAGGTGCTGAGCAAGTACAGCATTGCTTCTCTGGTATTCCTGCTGAAAATGTCAAGTCACGGGGAAGATCATACAAACCCAAACTGGCAACATTCTACAAACTAGACTGGACTCTTCAAAATGTTAATATCATGGAAGATAAAGACTACAGATTTGTTCTAGATCGAAGGAGATAAATGAAGCACGATAACTAAATGTTAACATGTGATCATGAATGGATCCTAGACCTACAAAGGACATTATAAGGATGACTGAAGAAATTTGAATGGGGTTTATGAATTAGATGGTAATATTGTATCAGTGTTTATTTTCAGATTTTAATGCTTGAAATATAGTCACATAGAGGAACGACTTATATTCCTCAAACGTACTACATTTACTTCCTTGAGAAGTTTTGGTTTCTTTTCCCTGTGTCTTTTCTCAGTTCTTTGCATAGGTGGCTCCATTACATGGACTCAGATGTCACCTTCTGAGTGAGAGCATCCCTAACTGCCCTATCTAAAGTACATACCATTCCCAAATTGGTATTGCTTTATGTTGTTTATTTTCTTCATAGTATTCGCCGTTACCTGTGATTACCATCTTATTTATTTAATATATGGGTCCCTCTGCTGAATGGATGCTCATGAGAGCAGGGGTCTTCTCTGTGCTGCATCCTTCTTCTGAAACAGTGCCTGATACTTAGTGGACCTGCAGTATCCATTTGTTGGATCAATAACTGCACCTGTGCAATCCAGGCTTCTCTGTCTGCTGGTTGGCCATGTAACCCATCTGGGCATGTTAAACTAGGCCAGCGGGCACTTTCTAAATGTTGTAGAAGTTGTAATCTACTGAGAAAAAAAAGATAAAGTAGTTTGGGTTGGGGTGTAGGAGTAGAAGGGGAGAGAGAAAGGGAAGGGAAGGATTAGGAGAGAGAAAAATGTACAACTGTTTGATATAACCTAAAATAGCTCATGGATATTGCTTGGATGTGCTTGAAGGTTTGAATTGAATATGGCTTATCTAGGGCATGTTTTGTCCAAACATTGAGTTGAGACCCATTGAGTTGTCGGGATGTAGTTCGTTCTACTTTCTGTGACAGCCAGACTCACTTTAAGCCTGTAAATAATAAATTTTTTTTTTTTAAAGAAGCAGAGGCTAAACATTGTTCAACACAAAGCAAAAGGTAATGTTAATTCTGATCTCAAGTTCCCATGCCTTGTGGTCTTAGGAATACATATGTATCCTTTTCCTTTAATTAATTCATAAATAATCACCCACAGTTACTTTTGACATCATAACCACCTTAGACCATTGTGATAAGGACCCCCCCGCCCCCAAAAAAGGGCAGATAAGCTATAAAATGTCATGTTAACTGACCAAGAACCTGTAATTGTTGCCTTTTAGGTAGGTGTATTGCATCTATTAAGTGGAGCTGTATGAGCAAGGTCAAGGGAAGACAATTATAATTTACAATGTGAAACCTCAAAAATTTGATCATTTGAACAATATACCTGTTCATCTTATTAATATTTTAATGTGCCTTCTCATGAGCCATTAGTTATATCCATATTTAGAACTTGTGAGATTGCCTAGTAAAAGAGATTTCAGATACTCAAATAAGAGGAATAACATGGAAAGTGATGCCTATATAAAAACATTGTTTTAGAAAGATAGGGATAGAAAAATTGAATTTTCAGTGGTGTTTCATGAATTGCTCTGTGAAGTAACTGATTGAGATAGAGGCCACTTTCCTTACTATCCATTACATTTTCTGCTTTATCTGCTATTTCCTCTTTTCTAGCAAATCACTATTAAGGATATGGTAGATGTATAATAAATTCTTTCTTAATGAATAAGTCCCTGGCTGTGTATTATGCAGAAAAAAATTTTAAGACAGTCTCTGCTCTAAATGTGTATAACTGATACATTGTTTCTACAATGTACTATGTATTATGTTTTGTATGTATAATTAATATATTGTTTATACAATAGCTTTATACAATATGCAGTATGGGGTGGATACAAGGATGATAAGGTCAAGATCTTTACTTTAAGGGACTTTGTTCTAAAAGGGTCTGTGGACAATGCATTATAATAAATTTGATAAAAGATGCATTTTGTTTGCAAAGCCTAGAAGAAGGCAGATACCTTTTGGAAGTGGGAGGTGGAATCAACAAAGACTTCTGGGAATGATGTCATGAATAATATTCAAGGGCACCTAAATAATAAGAGAATGACATAATACTATATTTAAATGCAAGATTATATGGTATTAACTTTAAGGTAAATAAAGCAATTGGTACACTGGAAACAACAGAAGAAGGGGCAAAAACAGGTTTGAAGCTAAAACATCTGACTGCAAGCCATTCTGCCACTTCTTGGTGGAGAAGTCTTGGCCAAGTCACTTGCATTTCTGGGATAAACCTCATGTGATTCTCTTGATTAACATTTATGTATCTCTGCATTTGATTTGCTAATATTTTGTTAAGGAGTTTTACATCTATATTCCTGAGGGATATTGGTCTGTGGTTTTCTTTCTGTGCAATGTCTTTTGACTTGGTTTTAGCATCAGCATAATACTGGTCTCATGAGTTGGAAATTATTTCCTGGAGTTTGTTTTGAATTAGTGTTATTTTTTTTCCTTAAATATTTGATAGAATTCACCATTGAATTTTTTTCGTGGGAATGTCTATTACTCCAAAATCCATGTTCTAAAGCCTGTTTTGTCTGATGTTAGGATAGTTATTTTTTCCCCTTGATTGTCAGCTTTTAAGATTTTCTTTTTATCGCTGTTTTTCAACAATTTGAATATGATTTTCTTTAGTATGATTTCCTTTGGTTTTTTTCTGCTTGGATTTGTTGAGCTACAAATTTGTTGAGCTACAAATTTGTGGTTTTATAGTTTTCATCAGTATTGCAAAATTTTCTGCCTTTATATCTTCAAATATTTTTCTTCCTCCTTCTTTCAGTGCTCTAATTAGATGTGTGTTAGAATGCTTTGATATTGTCACTGATGTCTTTTTTTTTTCCCAAGTCTTTTTTCTGTTTGTACTTCATTTTGGGTATTCTGTTGACCATGCTTTCAAGGTCACTGATTTTTTCTTCCCTAGTTTTCTTCTCTAGTTTCAGTTAATCCCATCCAGAATATTTTTCATTTCAAATACTGTATTTTTCTTTGCTGGACTTCCATTTAGGAAATGTCTATTCCCACTAGCTCTCTTCTCATCATGCTCATGTTTTCCTCTACTTTCTTGAACATATGGAGCATATTTAAACTAACTGTTTACACATTTACATTAACTGCCTGATAATTCCCTCTTCTCTGTCATTTCTGGTTTAGCTTCTATTGATTGATTGATTGATTGATTTTTTTTTTTTTTTTTACTTCCTGGTAGTGAGTCATATTTTTCTGCTTCTTTGCATGCTTAATGATTTTTTATGAGATGCCAGATACTGTGAGGTTTATGCTGTTTGCCAGATTTTGTTGTATTTCTTTAAATTGCATTGGGCTTTGTTCTGGCATGTAGTTAATTAGAATCAGTTGGATCCTCTTGAGGCTTGCTTTTAAGCTCTGTTAGGATGAGATTCAGAGCAGCCTTTCATTCTAGGGCTAATTTAGCCCCATTTCTGAGGTGATATTTTTCTGAGGATTCTGCTCAGTGTCCCATGAAGTATAAAGTATTTTCACTCTGGTTGGTGGGGAAATGAACTATTTCCAGCCCAGTTTAAGTTTGGTAATTGTTCTGCACTTTCTTTTCTGGGTTTTTTCCTACCTTCTATTTTAGGCATTTTCCTTCATGCACACTCAAAGCACTTCTCAGTCAAAGAGAGAACTTCATGAGACTACTCTGCAGATTTCTAGAGCTTTTTTTCTGTGCAGCTCCCTTCTCTCTTTTACTTTTATTCCACAAATTCTACCTGCTTTCCTCTCCTGAAAATTAATCTCTGTCTCTTCAACTCAATAAGATTGTTGGACTCTGTTTGGATCCCCCCTCCCAGTGCTATGGCCTAGAAACTTCTCTGGGTTGTAAATTGGTGCAATTGTAAGTATTTCTTAGTTTGTTCCTTTTCTCTGAGGAGTCACAGTCTTATACTGCCTGTTGTCTAATGTCTGAAAAAAAATTACCTCATATTTTGTCATCTGGTTTCTTGGTAGTTTAAGGAAGGAGTGTACATTCAGTTCCTACTGTTCTATCTCAGCCAAAAGCAGAAGTCTCTTGCATTTATTTTAAAAGACTACACTGAATGCAGAACTCTAGGTTGGATTTTTTTTCTTTCAGAACTTTAAAGGTGTTTCTCTCTTGTTTTCAAGCTTTGCACCTTTTTGATGAAAAGTTTGCTGTAATTTTTATCTTTGTTCTTTTGTAATATTCCCTTGACTACCTTCAAGATTTTATTTTCGTCTTTGTGTTTTAGTTTGGGTAATTTCTATTTACCTATCTATAATCAAACTCACTGTCATTTCCTCTCATGTGTGTGTCCACCAGCCTGTTGATAAACTCCTTGAGGATGTTTTAAAAATCTCTAATATCATGTGCTTCATTTCTAGCATTTCTGTTTCACTCTTTTTGAAAGTAGTTTTCTTGCTGCTGACATTCCCCTTAAAAATGTTCATTATTTTCTTGATTATTTTTTCTCCTGAGAATGTTTTTTTTCCCTTTAATTTTTCAGTCAGTTGTACCTTATAATTGAATACCAAACATTGTAAAAGGACAGCAGGGACCTGAGGTAATAATATTCATGCCCAGAAGTGGGCATGCCTCTCTTTTTTATTAGGCCCTTAGGGTTAGGGGTTCGGTCAATCTATCCCATGATTGAGCTGGGTTTACAGTTTGCTGCTATCGTTATCTTCAGTGTACTACAGACTTTAACTTGCCGTTTACCTTGTGCTTAGTTTGAAGCCAGGAGAGTTTTTTTCAGAATTTCTACTCCATTCACAGTTTTCAAAGCAGACTTTGAATCTATGCAAAGTATTTTCATATCCAAATGTGGCTGGTTGTCATTTTCTTTACTCAACTTATCTAAGATGCTCTCTTTCCTTCAGTCTGTCCATCCAAGTCCTCTCAGTCCTTTTAAATTAGAGCTCAACCTATACCTTCTGCATTAAATATTACCTGATTAACAAACATTTGGATATACTTTACAGTACGTAAAATGTTTCACACCTTAATTTGAAAAGATTGGGAGGACTTGGATGGAAGGATAGTGATAGTGGCCACATTTTAAGAAAAGTACTTTTTCTTAAATCAGTTCTTCTATACCTCAAAATGCTATTCATTCATTATCTCTTGCTGTGCTTTATGAGAAGTTGGGTCTTCAGAGACATATGGCTTAACTGTAGTAGGAGGTAGTACCTACTACCTTTCCCCATAGACTGGTAAATCGAGAAATTCAACTGAGGTCTGGGATGGCTTGGAGGCAGAGGACAACAGTAAAGTATCTTCTTCACTCTTTATAAGAGACCTTTACCTTTGGACTCTAAGATAATGGCAGTGACAGTAGAAAATCTCTGGTTTACAGAGAGGTTTAGTTTTGTTTTGTTTTGGCCAAACATTGACCAGAAACGTTGAGAACATTATCTAGTTTTCATTAGAGCCCTGCAACATATGAATTATTTCCCACTTGTTTATATCCACAGATGAAGAAACTGAATCTCAGAAGGGTTAATTGAGTTGCCCAAGGCTGCTTGACTAATTTAAGTTAGAAGGTGACTTTATTTATTATTTCTTTTTTCTTTTTTATTTAGGGCTGCATATGTGGCATATGGAAGTTCCCAGGCCAGGGGTCCAATAGGAGCTGCAGCCGCCGGCCTGTGCCATAGCCACAGCAATGTGAGATCCGAGCCGAGTCTGCAGCCTACACCACAGCTCACGGCAATGCCGATCCTTAACCCACTGAGCAAGGCCAGGGACCGAACCCGCCACCTCACGGTTCCTAGTCGGATTCATTAACCACTGCGCCACGACAGGAGCTCCTTAAAATGATTTTATAACAAGGTCAGCAACTATTAGAATGGCAGATTTGGATGGCTAAATATTAAAAGTACAATGGAAGATTTGTTGGTAGTGTAAAAGTCCAAGATTATATATTATGATTGAAGACAGTAATATAAAACGCTTTACTTCTGGTATACCAATAGACTATAGAGATTTTAATTAAATGATCCACTGCCAAAATCACTTGGACTTTTAAAATTTGTTATCAGATTTCATAGAATCAATATGATGGGTATATATGAAAGGACTAGGTTAGTTCACTTATTCAGTCATTGGATTAACAACTGAAAGAGGCACATGAGAGAACGACTCTGGAGGCACATGAGAGAACGACTCTGGAAGCACAGAGAAGAAGAGAAAATTGTGTACACATTTTAATACTTTAAAAAATATGGTTTTGTTTTTTTATACCAATTTTTGTAGAAAGTCTGAAACTCTTAGGGAATATGTTTCTGCATTTTCTCATGTACCATCAAAGAAGCAGAGTATAAGAAACTGGTAATCCAGCAATAATAGGTATAAACTGACAAACTTAAGTATTTAGCTAAGTAAATCTATAAATGGAAATGTTTTCAATTCCATGAATAAGTGGATAGCAGTTAGATATTAGTATATTTTATAAGCCTCTTTGCTTGGTATATGAGCATACTTTCAAGCCACCATAAAACCTTGAGGATCCTCTTAAAATTGAAAGCTATGATCAACCCTGAAAGTTCCAAGTCAAAGTTCCAAGTCAGTTCAAGGAGGCTTTCAAAGCTGTCATTTCGTCTAAATGGAATATAACTCTGATTTATTTAAAGCAACATTTCAGTTACCTGTTCTTTAGTATGTGAAAAATCTAGTATGGTAATATGGAGAAATAACTTCATGAACAAGTAGAGTATCGCTGAAGCAAAGAGTAATTCACTGTTACTAATGGGGTAGAAGTATACTCAGATATTAAAAGAATTTTAAGAGGTTAAAGACAATAGCTGTGTTTAAGGATTAGTAAATTTTAGCTCACCTCCAGAAAATGAAGCAATTACCATTTTTGTGTGAAATGTATCATTATGTGTAATAATTTTAAAAAGAAATTGATAGTTCTAAAGTATTAAAAAATTCTGGCTATTTTCCTAATGGAGTTATATACTGTAACAAGGGAGACCTAGTTTTTTGAATACCCACCTTGAGTATTAAGTTCTCAGAAGTGGTCTTTATTGTCTTACTCATTAGTTCCTACTTGTCACAGCTTCTAAAAGTAGGAAATAGATTGTTTTGTTTTATAAAATGGTAATTGTGTTTGAGCAAATATAATTTACAGTCTTTGTAGACAGTACTTTGTGCATAATACTTTTGGACATCCACCTGGATTAGGGTAGATATAGCCATGATTAAGTAAGTAATTAATTATTTTTTGCCTTTTTAGGGATTGCATCCATGGCATATGGAAGTTCCCAGGCTAGGGCTCAAAAGTCTGAAACTCTTAGAGAATATGCTGTGCATCTGCTGGCCTACGCCACAGCTACAGCAGTGCCAGATCTGAGCTGCATCTGCGACCTATACCACAGCTAATGACAATACTGGATCCTTAACTCACTGAGCAAGCCCAGGAATCATACCCGCATCCTCATGGATACTAGTTGGGTTCTTAACCCACTAAGCCATGGCCGGAACTCTGCCATGATTAATTTAATATTCTGGCTAACAGAGTTCATTCATTCATTTATTTTTAATATGTACACCAAGTACTAGGTAAGGCAGTGGGCTTACATAGGTAAAAAAAAATTATAGTATTCTACAGATATAACGCATTTGGTTTTCAAACTTTCTGAAGATCCCTAGAAAAGATAAACATACAAAAAAAAAACTTTCTGAAGACTTATAATCCAAGGAAATATAATTTTTATTCGTATTATATTAGACATAATGAATTTTTGAGTTGATTTGACCTTGAGCATAGAATTCTCTCTCTCTAGACTTTAGTTTCCTCATCTTAATTATTAAATTAATGCATTTGGATTATATAATCTACTAGTTTCCTAATGAGATTTTTAGGGTCATTAGTAGTTGGATTTGCTCATGAGTTGCTCATTTAGCCCTTATTTAAATGAGGGCCAAATTAAAAAAAAAATTCTAAAAATAAACATAAAAATAATGCCTTCATGGGAGTTCTCTTGTGGCACAGTGGGTTAAGGATCCAGTTGTCCCTGCAGTGGCTTGGGTCACTGCCGTGGCATGGGTTTGATCCCTGGTCTGGGGACTTTAATATGTATATGTAGGTATGGACAAAAAAAATTCTAAGTAGTAGATAATTTTTTCTGGTATTATCTTAATTGGTATATTGAGTATGCAAATGAATATAGCCTTGGGCAATGTAATATAGCCACCTTACTATTATATATTGTATCCACTATTGGAAGAACCTTTCCCCAAGTTTTTTTTTTTTGTTTTGTTTTGTTTTGTCTTTTTAGGGACACACCCATGGCATATGGAGTTTCCCAGGCTAGGGGTCACATTGGAGCTGTAGCCGCTGGCCTACACCATAGCCACAGCAATGCAGGATCCGAGCTGCATCTGTGACCTACACCACAGCCCACGGCAATGCCTTAACCCACTGAGCGAGGCCAGGGATTGAACCTGCAACCTTATGGTTCCTAGTCAGATTCGTTAACCACTGTGCCACGACGGGAACTCCCCGAATTCTTTTTAAATATATTTCATTTAGGGAGGTGGGGCAAAGAGGAATTGCCTGAAGGCAGTCAAGAGGGAAAAAAACTCCCAGTTAAAAGATAAATAAGTACTAGGGATATAATGTACAACATGATAAATATAATTAATATTATTAACACTGCTGTATGTTATAGATAAAAGGTTTTTTTTGCTTGTTTTTTTTGTTTGTTTGTTTTTGCCATTTCTTGGGCCACTCCCGCAGCATATGGAGGTTCTCAGGCTAGG
Source organism: Sus scrofa (assembly GCF_054392235.1). Taxonomy (NCBI): domain Eukaryota; kingdom Metazoa; phylum Chordata; class Mammalia; order Artiodactyla; family Suidae; genus Sus; species Sus scrofa. The sequence goes on along the minus strand of NC_139385.1, from coordinate 108,231,137 downwards.
GGTCGAATTGGAGCTGTAGCTGCGGGCCTACGCCAGAGCCACAGCAACACGGGATCCGAGTCGCGGCTGTGACCTACACCACAGCCCATGGCAACGCCGGATCCTTAACCCACTGAGCGAGGCCAGGGATGGAACCCGCACCCTTATGGTTCCTAGTCGGATTCGTTAACCACTGAGCCATGACGGGAACTCCTAGATGAAAGTTGTTTTTTGTTTTTTTTTTTTATTACTCAAATGAATTTATCACATCTGTAGTTGTATAATGATCATAACAATCTGATTTCACAGGATTTCCATCCCACAGCCCAAGCACATCCCCCCCCTGCCGAAAGTTGTTAAGTGAGTAAATCCTGATAGTTGTCATCACAGGGACAAAGTTTTTTTTATGAAGTTATGTGATAATAACTTCATGATGTATGTAAGTCAGATGATTATACTGACACCTTAAACTTACACAGTAGTGTAGGTCAACTGTATCTCAATAAAACTGGAAGGAAAAAATTCCATTTATCAAACTGTTTTTATATGGTTGCTGCTAGTTGCCATTGTCTTTTTAACTTGTCATCATTCAAGGTAATCTTTTAATTTTTTATTCCCCCAATGGCAATCTAACCTCTTCAGTTTTAACTGACTCTTTTAACCTTGCTTTCATTTTTGATTTGCTGCCCAAAGCATAACCATTATCATTTAAGAAACTTTGGCTTTGGATACACAGCCATTAAGACTTTATATGAACATACTTTTAAAATTGTTTTCTTCAGCAGAGTATAGATTTGTACTGAATTCTCTGTAATTCTTCTGCCAAGACTCTGAGAGTAAAGGTATGTAGCTGAGAAAAGATAGGATGTAAAAGTAACTACAAGGAGATAGAACTGATTGACTTGAGCATTATAGTCCAACCAATTGAATGAAGCAAAGCTAACCTGCAAAGAGTCTATGTATTTATTCCATATGTTCCCTGCAGCCTGTACTGTATTGTCTATACATACAGTGGAGAAGCAAATATTTGTTGAATGAATGAATAATCAAGATAATGGAAAACATAGTTTTGCCACAGATTATTTTGGACTATTTATTTAAATTATATTCTGTACGACTAGAAGTATGGAGATGCTGAAGATGAGGGAATTTACATACAATGGTTGCTGTTTTTTCTTTTCCATTCTAATATTCCCCATTTGATGCTTCTTTTATATGAATTTAGCTATTTGTTTTCTCCGTTTACTTCTAATTTCAACATGTATAAATTATGAACTGTTTCAGGTACTCAAAGAATATGAGAAACATCCATGGAGCCACCATCCTGATTTAGCCAGAAGAGACACTGAATTTTTTATAACAGTGTGTAGTTACAAGTCATTCTTGCCAGTCTTATATTAATTGATTACGTCCACTCACTCTAGACTATGGTGACAGTGATACAAATTAAATTTATCATTTGGATAAATTAATGGTTGTACTTTCTTTGAGCCTTTTTCTGCCTTTTAAATTGGTCACTTGGCATTACTTGTGTGAATTTCTAATGTAAACAGAGTGATCCGTTTGTGCGTGTGTATATATGTATATATACATATATACATATGTGTATGTGAAATCTATAATGAAATCACAGTTTAGAGAAGGAATTATACGTTTAAAGTCTTCAATTTTGTGAAAACAATGATTCCACATTTCTTCAAGTGGCTGCCATAGAATGGAAATTGAAATCCCTGGGTGGGAAGTATGCTAGAAATCATAGTATTCCTTTTCAAAGTATTTTGCATCCCCTCATACTTACATTCAGTACTTCATTTCTAACCCCTACACACTGAATCATGCTGTGATTCATAATACCGTGTTATGTTTTAAATTCAAATATTGTTTTTAAAGGGAAATTGCTACTAATGTTGGCTAAGCTGCACATAATAGTTTAGTAAATGGTTGTAGGTTTGATTCTTCTCGTGTCAATCTAAATGTGAACTAGTATTATTCAAAATCCTTGCAAGATATTGAATAATTATTTCAGTTAACTGAATGCTTTACCAAATAATATCAATTTATGAAGTATAGTTGAATTCATTGCATTTATTATTTAAAGAAAAAATAATAGGTGCATATCTACATAATTAGATATTAATGGATATCTTTTGAGTTAGCCCTGTGTTTAGAGAAAGAGATAATTCAGTATCTTAACAGAACAATTAAATTACAGATCATTGAATTTTTCAAAAGTAATATATGACTTAGTTTGCTCTTTCTTCATTTAATTTTTTAAAAGAGCAACTTTATTGAGATATAATTTACATCAATATAATGTACCTATTTTGAGAGACATTTTGATGTTTTGGAATTTTTTTTTTTTTTTTTTTTTTGGTCTTTTTAGGGCCAAACTCATGGCATATGGAAGTTCCCAGGCTAGGGGTCGAATCAGAGCTCTAGGTGCCAGCCTACACCACAGCCATAGCTACACAGGATCTGAGCCACATCTGCAACCTACACCACAGCTCATGGCAGTGCTGGATCTCATGTCCTCATGAATACTAGTTGGGCTTGTTACCACTGAGCCACAACAGAAACTCCTTGAAATTTTTATATACTCATGTAATTATCAAAAGCTAGATATAGAACATTTCCATCAGCTCAAAAAGATCCCTTTCCCCCTTTTCTACTCAATCCTCAGTTTTCCTTCCAGGCAATCATTAATCTATTTTCTGTCACTATAGATTAGATTAGACCCTTCTAGTGTTTCATATAAATGTATCATATATACTCTATTTTTTCCCTTTAGCTTCTTTCACTTAGTGTAATGTTTTTGAGATCCATCCATGTTTTTGTGTATATCTGTTTACTTTTTTACTGCTGAGTAGTACTGTATGAATATACCCCCAATTTGGGTTCTATCCATTCATCTGTTGATGGTTATTTGGGTTGTTTCCATTTTTTGGCAATTTTGAGTAACACATCTGTGAACATTCATATATGAAATTTTTGTGTGGGCATTTGTTTTCATTTCTCTGGGGCAAATGCCTAGGGTTGGAATTGCTGAGTTATATATGTTTAATTTTGGAAGATGTTACTAAATAGTTTTACACAGTAGTTGTATTTACAATTTTACATTGCCTTCAGCAATGTATGAGAGTTCCATTTGTTTATGACTGTGATGTTGCTTATGCTTACTGGCCATTTACATATTTTCATTTGTGAAATTGTGTCAGATTTTTTGCCCACTTTAAAATTAGTTTGTTGGAGTTTCCATCGTGGCTCAATGGAAACGAATCCGACTAGGGACCATGAGGTTGTGCGTTCAATCTCTGACCTCGCTCAGTGGGTTAAGGATCTGGCATTGCTGTGGCTGTGGCGTAGGCTGGCCTAGGAACCTCCATAGGCAGCAGGTGTGGCCCTAGAAAAAATAAATAAATAAAAATAAAATTAGTTATTAATTAGTTGTAGGAGTTCATTATGTATTCTGAATACAAGTCCTCTATTAGATATGTATTGAGAGCATTTTCTCCCAGCTGGTTGTTAGCCTTTCCATTTTCTTAGTGGTATTTTCCAAAGAGCAAGTTTTTAATTTTGGTAAAGTCCAATTTATTAACTTATTTTTTTACACTTCCTACTTTTTGTGTCCTAAGAAATCTTTGCTTATACTGTACTCATAGAAAATTTTTAATAGAAGATTTATAGTTTTGGCTTTTATATTTTTGATTATGGTCCATTTTGAGTTAATATTTTCTTATGACCTCAAGTCAAAGTCCAGGCTCCCTTTTGCTGTTGTTGTTACTTGTGGATATTCAGTTGTTCTGGCACCATTTATTGACAAGACTATATTTTCTCCATTAATTTACTATTGTATTCTTTTTGGAAAGCAATTGACTATATATGTATAGATCTATTTCTAGACTTTCTATTCTGTTTTATTGATCTGCCTTTTATGCCATTGTCACATTGTCGTGATTCCTGTAACTTCATAGTAAGTCTCGTAATAAAGTAAGTCTAAACCTTGTATTTGTTTTTCAAAGTTGTTTCAGCTATCTTGGATTCTTCCATTTCTGTAAAAATATTAGAATCAACTTACCAACTTCTTTTAAGTCTAGTAAAATTTTGATTGAGATTTTCCCTAAATCTGTAGATAAATTTGGGGAGAGTTGATACCTTAATGATATTAAGTCATACAATCCATGAATATGATATGACTTCCTCTTTATGTAAGTATTACTTAATTTCTCTCAGTAAAGTTTTGTGGTTTTATTTTACAGGTCTTGGACATACCTTGTTAAACTAATTCCTAAATATTTCATTTTTAAAAATCATATTTTAATTCACTTTTTTTACATTTTAGTTTCTAGATGTTTCTTGCTAGGAATCAGTTTATTGTAATCAGTAAATATATATATATATACATATATATATATATAATTTTTTGGCTTTTTTTAGTGCTGCACCCATGGCATATGGAAGTTCCCAGGTCAGGGGTTGAATCAGAGCTGCAATAGCTATAGGCTGTAGGTGCCAGACTACACCACAGGCACAGCAACGCCAGATCTGAGTCGCGTCTGCAACCTATACCACAGCTCACAGCAATGGCGGATCCTTAACCCACTGAGCAAGGCCAGGGATTGAACCTGAGTCCTCATGGATACTTGTTGGGTTCATTACTGCTGAGCCACAATGGGAACTTCCAGTAAATATATTTTAAATATATTAAATATGAGTAGGGCAAATTATTAGAAAAAAGCTTTCTCCCTGTATAAGATCCAAATAATTTGGCCAAATCAAACAAATTGTATTAATTTTTGTTTTATAGTTAATTTAAAAGATGTATATAATTTTTAAGAGTGTAATTTTACTACTGTTCTACGATATATGCTTTTCAGCAGATATATTATTCTCTTGATTTGCATATGTTTAGCGTAATACCAGGTAACAAATTTAAAATGAGGTTATGTTTACTTTTGGGACTTTTGTAATCATTACACCTGACATGGCAGCTAGAGTTATTACATTTAAGTAAATTATTGCTTTTAACTTATGTAACATAAATTCTTAATTATATGTCTTCTTTTCTGCTATATTACTATACAAAATGTTGGCTGGATCCCTCCTTCAAAATAAATAACAGTATAATTATAAAATAACATGATTTAAGTCCTAAACAAGTCACTTCCATGAGACTGATATATTTAATAATAGTAAACTATGTACATATATTTTATTGTAATGTAAATACAAAATCCAATGTTTATACATCAAAGTATATTGACAAAAATAGATAATTTCTGAAAATAATTAGCATAGTATCTAATAATGTTAGCTGTTTCTTCCTCCCTTCTTTCCCTTATCATTCATTTTTAACCCTAAAATAGTAAAGTTTAAACGGATCTTTATACGTAAGTAAATGCGTAAATATAAATAAGAGTGTGGTTTCATGTAAAAGCTCTCAGTACTTTAGATTCTTTGCAAATTATCTTTGAGGTCTGTTTCTAAAATCTGATTGGGCATAAAGATTTGAGGATGGCCCCTCAGTACTTAAGTTTTCGTCCTATCTGAATTGGCCTCAGGATCCCATTGGCTAAAGCAGTTGACCAAATGCTGCTATGTTTGAACTCATTTTAAATTTAGCTCATCCTCTGAAATGTAAAACTACTTACAAATGTTCAATTTTAACTGATCAACTATTTAATTTTAAACTATTTAAATTTAATTTTAATTTTAACTGGTTATTACTGTAGCTCAACATACTACGAGCATATTAGTACAGCACTTTTTGCTTTAGTAAGAAATCATCTGAACAAAAACTGGATTTAAATAACATAGTTTGAATGGCCCAAGCAATTCAGAGAGAATATTGAATCACCTCCTTCAGAGTGAAGATATTACCACATCTGGGTAAGATTTAGAAATAGTGTATTCAATGGTTTATATTTAAACTCCATAATGATTATAGAAATATTAATACATAGGTAAAATTGATTGCATTTATTTACTTGTTTAAAAATGGAAATATATTTATTGCTTCTCTATTTAATACATTCTCATTGAAAAAAAATCCAACAATATAAAAATGTGAAAGTCCTCTTGAAATTCTATCCTGTAGAGATAGCATTTGATAGCATTTGTTAATGTTTAATGGATTTCCTTCTAGACTTTTTAATGCATACATAAACATAATTTAAAAAACATATGTTGAATCATGCTGTGTATATATTATTCTGTACTCACTCTTCTTCTTTCTCTAACTTAACAGTAAATATTAAACATCTCACCATATCAAGCCATCAGACTTCTAGTTCATCTTTTTAATGGCTGCATAGTTCACACTGTGAACTGTCCCTTAGTTTATTAGACTCCCCATTGATGGACAGTTAGATTTTACTTGACTTTCTGATATTTTAAATAGTACTTCAAAAGATGTACTTGTATTAAATTTTTATTTCCATCCTAACAAATTACTGCAAACTTAGTATCTTAAAACAACATAACTTTATCATACTATTATCTATATAGGTCAGAAGTCTGAAACATCATATTGGGCTAAAATCAAGATACATACATCCTTTCTGGAGGATTAGAGGATGACAGTTCCTTGTCATTATCAGTTTCTAGAGTCTCCCTTCATTCCTTCACTCATAGCCCCCTTCCTCAATCTTTAAGATGGGAAATCAGGAAATTGCCACTTGAACTGTTGAGTTCAAAAATGTATACCTGCAATCTCGGGATCAGAAAGCTGCCGATGTAACTTCCTCTTTCACCCATGAAGTTAAGACTGAACACTGGAATGCTTTTGCAGAAGAATTCAACATGTCTGTCACTGTGCTTCCAGTAGCAACAGCCAGGCACATTTCACATGTCATGTAAGTGAATCTAAGTGATGAAACCTATTTCACATCCTGAACCTTATCTATAGTAGAATCTGGGAAAGTAGTTTTCCTGTTTCTGTAATACCAGAAGTCATTCTAGAAAGAAATTGGAATGTATACTGAGTGTTTCTATTTTACCATGTCTTGTACAATTGATACCTACCACGTGCTGCAAGATTGCTACTAGTGTGTGTTTGCCGCATGGAGGTTGACCAGGAGCTAGGAAAGCGAGTCTTTCTATGTGAATCGGGTTCCTAGTTGCAAACAACAGAATCCATGGTAGTTGGTTTAACTAAAAGGTAGTTTATTAAAGTATTAAGAAACTCATGGAATCCTAGGTGAGCCAGAAGGTTGGACTTGGGGCAGATACATCAAGTGCAAGGCCCAAATCACATGAGATAACTGCTTCAGGGAAAGCATCATTGATGCCACTACTTGACCCTAAATCCATAGACTAGGTTGAATCCCATGGGACACTGCCTCTAGGAAACTGCTCACTGGTAAACTGAAGTCATGTGCTAGAGTGTTTGATTGGGCTGCTCTATTACCATCAGGGGAAGATGGGAAAGTTACTTCTGGTTTTTACTCTAGAGAAGGAATTCACAGCTTGGAAATATTTCCAGATCTTAAAAGGACATTCAAAGATGCTGAGTATCCATAGATATGAAGGTGTCCACTATAGTGAGCAATGAGTTGAAGACAGATAAGCTATTTTTTTATAAACAATGATCTGGTTTTATGTCATATCTAACTTCCTCTGTATCAACTCCTAACCTTTTTGTAGATCTAGTTTAAAAGTCCACCTTATCTCAGCCAGGTGAGATGTTTGTAGGCCTTAGGAACGCTTGTTTTTGGAGGTAAACTCTCAACCTCATTAAAGTGCACCCATGTCCCACATTAATATCACTTTAAATTGAAATTTTCTACCTATGTTTTGTAGACATTTATTTGAACTTTGCTCATTTTGATCCTAGAGTTTCTGTTTTATATGTTGGCACTTTTTCTTTTTTTGTCTTTTTAGGGCTGCACCATGGCATTTGAAAGTTCCCAGGCTAGGGGTTGAATTGGAGCTACAGCTGCCAGCCTACACCACAGCCACAGCAACGCCAGATCTGAGCTATGTCTGTGACCTACACCACAGCTTAGCAATGCCAGATCCTTAACCCACTGAGAGAGGCTAGGGCTCGAACCCACATCCTCATGGATACTAGTCGGTTTTGCTACCAATGAGCTACGTTGGGAACCCCTTTTTTTTTTTTTTTTTAAGATTTCAGATATTTTCATAAGTCTTTGGGGGAAGCACATAGGCCCTAAGCAATGTGTCTATAGTGCCTAATGCATCCAACAACCCTTATTGCTCTGTATGGAATCCATTGTCCAAATTTGGACTAAAGGTTCCCCCAGTTTCCCTCAGCAAGACAGGCTCATAGCAACAGTAGTAATAAGTGATGTGATCCTTGAGGGGAAAAGAGGAGGCAAGAGTCAGACTTTTAGATATCTGTTCGTGTACAGCATAATAAAAGGACCAGGCAGCTAGTTGCTTTTCTCGTGCCTTAGAGGACAGAGCTGTGTTTTATGAGATTTGTAAAATTAATATAAAATGTACCGTAAAAGGAGGAATGTGTGGATATGTAAAATAGTATGTGTATCACAGAATCAAACCAAGCCAACATGGGTATTTCTAAACAGGTAGCAAGTGGTAAAAATTTATCCACTGTGGAATCCTTTGTAGCAAGGACCTATTCAAAATCAACAAATCATTCCATTCATCAGCCTCATTAGTCTATGAGACAATTTAATTAGAACTTATTTTCCTGTATTTTACTGATGCTGAAAAATCTCAGTATTTTGTGAATAAGTTTCAGGTTCTATTGTAGTTTTATCATAAATCTATAAATGGTTGTATACATTTGATGAGGTCCAGGAAATAGCTTTAAATTTTTTTTCTTCCATGGTTAGTGGTAGTCATTTTTTAAAAGTACAAAGAGTGTCACAATTATCAGACACAATAGATGATGTAGTGCCATCATTCCCTCTTTTTAGTATTTAGAGCTTTTTGCCATCTGTAAAATACTTGTACAACATCACTGATCATCCAAGCTTAGATGAATACTCGGGGGAGAAAATTACACAATTATTTTAGGTAATTATATATAAAGATGTATTAATTATAAAAATCTAACATGAATTTAGTAATGATAGGATATAGCTTAAATCTCTGGCTTCTATTTTTAAAATTTCCAAAGATCACAGCCAGGTATATGAAATAAAAAGATGACATGTTCATCTGTGTATAATTTGCATATTTCTGCATAAGTTACCTAAGTCAAATCTCAGGCTGTTTTCTTTCTTTTCTTTTCTTTTTTTTTTTTTTTTGTCTTTTTGCTATTTCTTTGGGCCGCTCCCGCGGCATATGGAGGTTCCCAGGTTAGGGGTCCAATCGGAGCTGTAGCCACCAGCCTACGCCAGAGCCACAGCAACGAGGGATCCGAGCCACGTCTGCAACCTACACCACAGCTCAAGGCAACGTTAACCTACTGAGCAAGGGCAGGGATCGAACCCGCAACCTCATGGTTCCTAGTCGGATTCGTTAACCACTGCGCAGTGACGGGAACTCCTCAGGCTGTTTTCTAATTAATTTTTTGTTGCTGCATTCATGATTTTTTTTTTTTCTTCTCTGTTTCATGAAAGCAACAACACATATTTGGGACCCAACCAATACATTTTTCCCTAGTTGTGAGAGAAGGAATACATATGTTAAAGAGAAAGGCTATACAAAACCTGGGGTACAATGAGGTGCATCTGAGATATTACTTGCATTATTAGCAGTCCCTTGAAAGTAGTATGGAGAATTTAGAGCTAAAAGCCTTTAATTATATTTTTTAAAATATTAGTTTGTTGGAGTGTGCCCAGGTTTATTATTCAGGACAGTGTATCATCTGTTTCTTATCCTCATTCTGCTGGTAGAAGCTTATCTGGTTTTTCCCCTGGGGTAAAGTTTTTTTGTTGTTTTTTTAATTGTCTAAGGAATTAACTGTCACCTCGTTATCTTTGTTAATCACTTTCAGAGCCTTTTGCTATTATCTGTCCCAGTGGACAAGAGGGTCACAGAGAAAGTGCTAACTCTTTATTCACAAGGAAACTTGATTGTTGGCTGCTGCCTGTATCTGCTATGTATTTCCTTTGAACATTTGTGGGATAGTAGTGGTTAGAATTAAATTCCTAGAAGTGATTCTTAATATTCAGTTTGTGGGAGAAGATTCGGTAAAAAAAAAAAATGATATTGAATAGCAAATAAATAAAACCATAGAAGATAACACACAAACCATTAAGTTATACAGCTAATGTTTCCTCAGAACCATTTACATTATCTTCCCATTCCCATAGTTCTTTTAAGCAGTTTTCTTGAAAGTTTTGAAGAAAAGACTTTTTCCTTATTTAAAAATTTAAAAAATTTTAGCAGTGTGAGGACATTTTATGTTTTTTCACTCTTAACCTCTTTCATATGTTCTTTTCCAGTATTACTGAGATATAATGGACACATAATGTTGTATGAGTTTATAATACAACATATGTTTATATTGGGAAATGCATAATACAACATGTGTATATATTGGGAAATGATTACCACAGTATATTTATTTATTTATTTATTTATTTATTTTTGTCTTTTGTTGTTGTTGTTGTTGTTGCTATTTCTTGGGCTGCTCCCGCGGCATATGGAGGTTCCCAGGCCAGGGGTTGAATCGGAGCTGTAGCCACCAGCCTACACCAGAGCCACAGCAACGCGGGATCCGAGCCATCCGAGCCGCGTCTGCAACCTACACCACAGCTCACGGCAACGCCGGATCGTTAACCCAATGAGCAAGGGCAGGGACCGAACCCGCAACTTCATGGTTCCTAGTCGGATTCGTTAACCACTGCGCCACGATGGGAACTCCACCACAGTATATTTAAATAACTTCCATCACCTCACATTGTTACAAGAATTTTTTTTACCTTGTGATGAGAACTAAGATTTATTCTCTTAGCAACTTTCAAATATGCAAAACAGTATTGTTAGCTATATAGTTATCATGTGTATTTCATCCCAAGAATTTATCTTATAACTGGAAATGAGTGCCTTTTGACCAATTTAACACAGTTTTTCCTATCCCCTAACCTCTACCTCTGCCAATTACAAATCTGATCTGTTACTGAGTTTGCTTTTTTTTAGATTCCACACATAAGTGAAATCATACAGTATTTATCTCTGACTTATTTTACTTAGCATAATACCCTCAAGGTCTATCCATGTTGTTGCAAATGGCAGTATTTCCTTATATCTTATGGCTGAGTAGGGTTTTTTTTTTCTTTCCTTTTGTTTTTTTTATGCCTGAACCTGTGGCACATGGAAGTTTCCAGGCCAGGGATCGAACCCGGAGTCGCTCTAGTCAGGTTCTTAATCCACCGTGCCACAGCGGGAACTCCTAAATAGTTTTGCATTGTATGTATAAACCGCATATTCTTTATCCATTGATCCACTGGTGGACACTTAGGTTGTTTCCATGTCTTGGATGTTGTAAATAATACTGCAGTGAACATGGAGGTACAGAAACCCCTTCTAGGATGGCGCTTTCCTTTCCTTTGGTTATATTCCTGGAAGTAGAATGCTGGATCATATTGTAGTTCTATTTTTAAATTTTTTGAAGCCCCTCCATACTTTTCTCCATAGTGGCTGCACCAGTTTATATTCCCATCAACAGTGCACCAGGATTTCTCTTTCTCCGCATTCTCACCAGCGTTTGTTATCTCTCTTCTTTTTGATGACAGCCATCCTAACCGGTATGAAGCGATATCATCTTGTGGTTTTGAGTGGCATTTCCCAAATGATGAGTGATGTTGAGCACCTTTTCATTCACCTGTTATCCATTTGAATATCCTCTTTGGAAAAATGTCTTTGGGTCATTTTAAGGGGGATTATTTATATTTTTGCTGTTGAGTTGTATGAGTTCCTTATTTATTTTGGCTATTATTGCCTTATCAGATGTGTGATTTGCAGATAGTTTCTCCCATTCTATAGGTTGCCTTTTGATTTTGTTGATCATTTCCTTTGCTGCATAGAAACATTTTGGTTTGATGTAGCCTATTTGTTATTTTTTGATTTTGTTGCTTGTGCTTTAGACGTCATATCCAAAAAGTTATTGCCAAGACTCACGTCAAGAAGTTTTTTTCCCCTGTATTTTCTTTTAGGAGTTTTATGGTTTCATGTCTTATGTTTAAATCTTTAATCCATTTGGAGTAATTTTAGTATAAGATAGGGGTCTAGTTTCATTCTTTTGCTTGTGAATATATTTACATGTTTGATAAAAACATCCATGGACTTTTCTTTCAAAGATTAAAAAGAAAAACCTGTGAAAATTGAAGTTATAATCTGAAGATGCTCTGTCAGCTGAGAATTCCTTTCTAGAAATGTGTAAATGCCATTATCCTTTAATAAATAAGCATTATCTTCAAATTTTCTCAGTAATGTGTTACTGAAAAAAATTAAAAGAAGACATTGCTACTAATAATACAAAATGAAAACAGCTGCAAGACAGATCCAGGATATTAGAGATAAATGAAAAATTATCTTGCTTTTTATAATTAAAGTTTGCTAGTTTAATATTTATGAGCAGGCTTATAGACTCCTTAATTACTCAGGTGAAATACCATTGTCTTTGTTTCTAAAGCATCCTTTTTTTCTCCCTAATCAAAAATGGAGGAAACTTAAAGCACAGTTATAGTTTTTAGAACAACAATGGGTAAGAATGTTTTAAAGACTTAGGAATCCTTTCATCTGATTGACTTTTCATCATTTCCATTCTGTATCTAGTTTTTGGTTGCAAAATAATAGAAATTGGATGCTGACTAACTTGAGTAGAAATAAAATTTATTGGATGTTGGGCAATTCCTAGAATCTGTGGGGAAGGCTGGAAAATGGGGTTTGGGAAACAGAAAGGAAACAAGACAGGCTGGGCCCCGGAACCTCTGTCCAGATCAACCTGAGGGACCTAAGAGGCGAGCTGCTTTTTTGATGAAGGGATACATAAAAACAGTGAATTTGCTCGGTTATCAGCTTTATGTTTTTCATTGTAAAGTGAGCTCCTTTTTCCAAATCAATGTAGTGTGACATACCATTCATCCATCATTGTGTATTCAGTTTCAGCTTTTCTTCCCTTCTCACCTTAGCTCTGTATCCTCAACCTGTAGTAATAATAAAAGTATCACACATATTTTTTAATGGATTCTTCGAGAAGAATAGCATTTCTTCTACTGGTTGTCTTGGTTTTAATGGAATTAGCTCAGGACTGAACCCAGGTGTGAGGACAAGTAATCATATGCTCAGGTTGAGACTCTTAGCTCAAATAGCATCTCACCTATCAGTTCCCATCTCTTCTCTTTCTCTATTTTCCTGTGCTGCAGAGATGCCATCTTGTAAATTGTTTTGTGAGCACACTTTTCACATTGAATTGTAATCTAGTAAAACACCTACCTCATAGACTGTGAACAACTGGAGAACAAGAAACAGATTTTATTTAAATTTATTCTAAATTTCTTTTCTGCACCTAACACTGTGTTTGGGATATAGTAAAGGCTCCATTTTTTAAAATCAAAGTAACATGTACACATAGTTAAAATCAAATATTTTAAAGACTTTATGATGAAGATCAATAGTCCCTTTTCTTCCTTACCCAACCTCTGTCCTGATTCTCAGAGGCCAACCCTTTTTAGCTTTTCTAAGTATTTTTTCTAGCAGTTATTTCCATATTTCTTAGAAAATATCCTCATCCTAGTATTTCTTGATTCATCAGTTTTGGACAGTTTATGTTGACCACCCTCCAACATTCCCGAGATAACATGTCTCTCACTGTCTTTGGTTTTATGAGTAATTAGCACATGTATTGTTTTTTTTTTCCATTTTTTATTACTCAAATGAATTTAACACATCTGTAGTTGTATAATGATCATAACAATCTGATTTCACAGGAATATTGTTTTAACTATATAAAAAACATTCACTGCAGAGCCAAATACTGTAATTATATATTTTTTCTTTTATAGAGTTTTCTTTTCCCATCCCTTTGCACAATTTCTTTTCTATCATTGTATTTCTTTCCTTGTACAGCATTTCTACTGTTTCTGTACTGTATCTATTAATTTTTGTCAAGTCCTCTATCATTATAGGTTCTTTAATCAGTTTTTTTTTTTCTCCCATTGTCTTTCTGTTCTGATCTTGCCTAGCCTTTTCCATAAGCCACAACATGGCTAGCAACTAAGAGTTCCTCTTGCTATTTGCCTGGGCTGAATCTCTTGGTTTTTGGATATATGCTTGCTTTCTTGGTGTACTTACTTGTTTTATCGAAATATATCTTCAATTAACTTCCTAAGAAAGAGAGGGAAATTTTCTGAGTTCTTGTATATCTGGAGAAGGAATCTGCCTTCACATTTTATTGTTTATTTCATTGGGCATAAATTCTAGTTAGAAAAGAATTACACTTTAGAACTTGAAGGCCCTGTGTGCTGCCTTCTATCATCCAGCGTGGCAAATGAAACGTCTGTCATTTGTTTTGTAAGAAGCTTTTAGGGTTTCTTTCATTAGTTGGTTTTTGAAATTTCTCTGTATATCTTTTAAAAAATTGATTCTTGGAGTTCCCTGGTGGCTCAGCAGGTTAAGGATCTGGTGTTTTCACTGCTGAGGCTCAGCTCACTGCTGTGGTGTAGGTTCCATCCCTGGCCCAGGAACTTTCACATACCTCAAAAAAATTTATCTTTCTGTGCATGGACAAGCCCTTTTAATCTGAAGACCTATCCTTCAGTCTGAGAAGTTCTTTTATATTGTTCCTTGATCATTTCTTCATTTTTCATTTTCTCTGTTCTCTATTTTGGAACTCCTGTTAATCAATGTTGAATGAACTGGATTCACCCTTTGTTTCTTCCTTTTCTGTCTTTGTATATACACTATAAAAAATTAAAATAATACAAAAGATTTATGGCAAAGTGTAAATTCTCACCCTGATTCTTTTTACCCTAGTTCCCTGAGGTAACCCTTTACCAGTTTTGTTTTTTTCTTTTTTCCTCCTCTAATCTTTTTAAAGGTAACCCATGGAGTTCCCTTATGGTGCAGTGAGTTAAATGTCTGGTGTTGTCACTGCAGCAGCTTGGGTCGCTGCTGTGGTGTGGGTTTGATCCCTGGTCCAGGAAGTTCTGGATGCCGCAGGGTGTGGCCAAATAAATAAATAAATAAAGGTAGTCCATGCATATTGTAGTAGAGATTGTTCAACAAAATACTTGTTTTCTTCTTCCTAGGACCACAGCTGAACTATAATTTTCCAGCGTCCTTTGCAATTAGATGCAGCCATGTGACTAAGGCAATAGAATGTGAGCAGAAGTGAAGTGTGTCACTTCTGGAATGCCTTAGCTTTTAAAGAGTGGCTGGGTCTTCTCATTTTCTCTTCCACCAGGAATATGCAGTAAATAACGTGGCCTCTAGGGGATGATAGAACCATAAAATAGGAGGATCCTGGGCCCATAAGTCATTGCTTGAAAGAAAGCAGCCCATTGCCCAGGAATGGAAATGAACTTTCACTTTATTTTAGCCGTTTTACACTCTTGAACCTGATGGTGATACCACCTAACTCTACCTAATACACCTATGCAGTCATTTCTCTATGTTTCTTTTTCTTTTCTTTTTTCCCCCATCCTTTGTTAAGAGTTTCTTCTTTTTATTATCTACTCTTTCCAGCAGTTAGTAATTTCTAACAGCTGTTTCTTATTCTATGTATTTTTTCCTTTTAATGCATTCAGTTTTTATTTTA
Organism: Sus scrofa; assembly: GCF_054392235.1. Classification (NCBI taxonomy): domain Eukaryota; kingdom Metazoa; phylum Chordata; class Mammalia; order Artiodactyla; family Suidae; genus Sus; species Sus scrofa. The sequence goes on along the minus strand of NC_139385.1, from coordinate 108,215,464 downwards.
TATATACAGTATCTCCTTGAATCTCTCTGAGGCTTTCATAATTTTTTTCCCCATTTGTTATCCAAATTTCTTCTATTTTCTCTCAACTCATTTTTTGTTTGTTGTTTATTTTGGTCTTTCTGTTTTATGCTTCAGCCTTTTCTCAACTGTTTGTGGAGCCTTAGTTGCTCAGTCATATGTAAGAATGAGACAACAAAACCAGTTGAGACCTCTGTGGGTATATGGATAGGGAGCTGCTTTAGAATGATCTGGATGGAGAACTTATAAGGTTTGAATGGCAACCTCTGTGGGCTGTTCAGTTTCTTTTTCTATTGGGTAGATACGTGGTACTAGGAGATAAACTACCCTGTGTACAGACTTTTAGTTAGTCCCTCTAGTGTTAGTGCTGATCTAAGTCTTGCTTTATATCTGTGGGCATCGAAGCCTGGACACTCTAGGATTCTGATGGCACATTGTCTCCCTTCTCCATTTTTGGGTTCCTTTGCCTTGCTTCATTAATTGTCACTCTTCCGTCTGCCTTCCATCTTCCATAGGGACATGATAGGGATAGTCTTTTTCTCTATCATGTAACCTCCTTATTTCTTTTTGCTGATGTGGATTTGTATTTTTTAACCCCTCTATTACCATTTTAGTAGGACCTCTAGAAGAGAAGATAAATGTGTGCTTTCAGTGTTCCAAATTCTCCTGTTGACTACTGCTGCATGTGTGAGCTCTGCAGCTTGTCGTGTGAGTCAGCCAGCTCCACCTAGAAAGCTGAGACCAGAATGGGGGCAAAGAAAAACCTTGAGGGTTTTGGTTTTTAAAATATATGATACAGAACATTAATACAAATCCTTTAGAAAGTACTGCCTTTGATAAATAGTAAAATCTCACACCCTCCTTTAATATTTTTTCAAAATTAGGACACATTCAGTATTGTGACTCAAAATGAAGGGGAAAAGTATTGCTTTGCACAGACTCCTTTAGGGAGACTTTGGTTCGGAATCTGCTCTCTAATTGATTCTACCCTATCCTTAGAGAATTGCTCATTGAAAGACTGCATTGCATCTTATAGCTCTTGACTTAAGGAAGTCAATGCTTAATTGCGTCCAGTGTGTAAAATTCAGCACACATTTCAGGGGAAGTTTTGAAGAATATTTCTAACCAGATGATATAGCATTATAAAGATAAAGTTGTAGTGCAAGTTTTTAATGAGTTCAAGAAAAATATTAGCTATCCTTTAAACACACATGCATATACATATATGTGCATGTCTTCTATTAAATTTGATCTGTGCTATAGAATACTTAGAGAAAAAACTGCCTTATATACAAAGTCGCTTTTTTTTTTTGGACTTTAATCTACCATAATTTAAATAGTATTTCTATTTGTAGCTGCATTCTAGAAGCAGAAATCCTTTAAAAAATGAACTTTAAAAAGTAATTTGCTTGAAGAATTCCTAATCTATTCTCATGGATTTTAAAAATTAATTTTTTACTAACAGTTTTTGACTTTGATTTGTCCTCTTTTCTGTTTTCATTTGTTCTCCCTTCTTCATTCTTTTTTGTCTTTTTGCTATTTCTTTGGGCCGCTCCCACGGCATATGGAGGTTCCCAGGCTAGGGGTCTAATCGGAGCTGTAGCTACCAGCCTACGCCAGAGCCACAGCAACGCGGGATCCGAACCGCGTCTGCAACCTACACCACAGCTCACGGCAACGCCGGATCATTAACCCACTGAGCAAGGGCAGGGACCGAACCCGCACCCTCATGGTTCCTAGTCGGATTCGTTAACCACTGCGCCACGACGGGAACTCCCCCTTCATTCTTCTTATTAAAGTAACAGCCATAATGATAATGCTAGGATATGTCACCAGCTTAATATATGCCTGTGTACCTGGTCTCATAAAAGGGGTTCAACCTAAAGTTAATAAAGAAAACTATGTGTATTTTTTATAATAACTTCATTCATATTAGTTACAAAAATAAAGAATAATTAAAAATAAAAGAAAGCTATTTAATTGTAGATAATGGCCAGGTTTTTGAATGAGTACAACTTCAACTTACAACAATATTTAAAATCTGAGAAGAGACTAATGATCTACCTATTTAGTATCTACTAACCATTTTGATGGAGAGGATTTACTTACATTGTGAGAAAAAATATGACTAAAAGAAGAAAACAGTGACTGCAAATTATCATAGAGATAAAAAGATGAGATCATTATAGACTCTTTGATAGTTAGTAGAGCAATGAAAATCAATGACTTTTTGTTTAACCACATCCACAGCATGCGGAAGTTTCCAGGCCAGTGTTCGAACCCACACCACAGCTGTGACCAGAGCCACAGCAGTGACAACACCGGATCTTTAATCTACTGACTCATGGAGGAACTCCAAAAGCAAGGATATTTGATATGAACTGTTTTGATTACAGAAAAGTCTATGACTCATTTTGAATTCATATATCTGCTAGAAAATTTTCAGGTTTATAAGACTGACCCTTCATTTATTTTTGTTTGTTTTTTTAGGGCTGCACCCACAGCATATGGAGGTACCCAGGCTAGGGGTCGAATCAGAGCTACAGCTGCTGACCTTCTCCACAGCCACAGCAATGAGGGATCCAAGCCGTGTCTGCAACCTACACCACAGCTCATGGCAATCCCGGATCCTTAACCCAATGAGTGAGGCCAGGGATCAAACCTGTAACTTCATAGTTCCTAGTTGGATTCATGGGAACTTCTATTCATTTTTTGATAACACAGTGAATAAATGATGTTACCTTTTTCAAAGGACAAAACAACTATTAAATCAAAAACCATATGTATAAAATGGGGACTATTTCAGGGAGACTGATTTAATTCTCTCTCTGGTTCTATCTAGGATTGAATCCATTATGCAAAATATTTAATAATTTCGTCCAGGACTTAAAAAAAAAGAATCATTTTACCAAGTAGTTTGCTTTATGAGAATAATTGGAAATTATGCCAATTCTAAAACATAGTTTTAAATTTTTTGAAAATAATTTTAGTATTTGTATAAAATATAATTAAGTAAAAGCAAAGGCAACTCAGCATAATTGCTAAAAGGAAAATGTACTTAGTGGAGAGGTTGCTTGACTGTAAGTAAAATAAATATTTGAATTGGGGTACAAATAAAAATTTATGAGTCTACCTCTGATAATGATTTCCTAACAAGTAGGAAAATCTAAATACCTAGTAATTAAGAGTATCTGGGAGAATATTTGGTGTGAGGAAAAATGCTAGGAATTGTTAGTGCACATTATGATAATCAAATACGTTCCCACGATCAGTTGTCTGGTGAGACTGTAGAGTGCTGTGATTCAGGGTAGTCAGATTACCAATGAGCACACCAAAACAAGATACCTAAGAGAGTTTTGAGGAGTTCCTGGTGGCCTAGTGGTTAGGATTCACTGAGGCCTGGGTTCAATCCCTGGTCTGGGAACTGAGATTCCCACAAGAGTTTTGGTTGATGCTGCATTCTAGTCATATATGACTAGGAAGCAAATGAATAACACTTTGCTATGAGAATGTTGCCTACAAAATATTGACAGTTAAGCTTCGGGTGTAAATTAACATGGAGCTCAAGATGCCAATAAATAGTCCCTGCAGGATATACTAGATTCATATTATAATGAATATATGACCCAAACCATTTTCCTTTTTGATAAAAATGTTAAAGGGTTTATATACTTGGCTAGTTCTTTAGTCAACACAGTCTAAGATTTTTTTAGAATTCGTGTGTGTGTGTGTGTGTGTGTGTGTGTGTATACCCAATTTTATCAGGCTTCACCCTGGCTTAGAAGTATTATTAGCTATAATAACTCAAATTCCACCCACTTATAACTACTGCTATTGCAGGACCTCGACAATGTGCCCCTGAAGTGTTCCTGAGAGTTCCCAAGAATACCACAAATGCTCACACATGCCTCTTGCACCTGGAATTCCCACGCCTGTCCTACTGTAGGCCCTGTCCTACCCCTTCCAGGCAGTGTACTAGATGGTGTACCATGGTAGTACAGAACGTGGCGTGATTGCTGGTGAAGCAGGGGAACATGCATTTCTCCCTTTTGGTTTTCTCTTTCTTGGAAGGGTTCCAGAAAAATGCTTCTCTCTCTTTTTTTCTCTCTCTCTCTCTCCTTCCCCGCCATACAGAGTCTTTGGTGAAACAATTCTTTTTTTTTTTTCATAAGTCTTGTGGAGGATGCACAATACCTAGAGTCATTCTTCCTGTCCAGCAACTCTAGGGTGACATCAGTTTCCTCTTTCACACTAATTTTTATTATTTACATTTAGGACAGATTTCTTCTTAGAAGTTTCTTCAGCAACTCCCCCACCCCAACCGCATCCCATACACTTTTTGTTGGCTTCATCTCACTAAGGTACGAGACATGGGCATAGCCAACAGACTTTGAGTTCTCCCCAAAGCACAGTGATAGATACTAGGTTCTAGAGCGTCAGATGCCAGCCTCCCACCCTTGTAAATAGATGAGATATAATTGCCACCACTGCCCCAGGAGGAAAACTTCTCTTAGCTCATAAAATGCTTGAGCCAGTCCTGTGCACATTCCTTGTGTTAAAGCCATTTTGACTTTATGCAACCTTGGCTCTTGTTTACTGTTTTGTTACTTGTTTATATTATTATTTTTTTTTTCTTAAAAAGGATTTAATGGCTTTAGCTTGTGTAAGGGAACCAGAAGTTTAAGGGATGCAACTCCAGATGCAAGCTTGTCATAATTCTGTGAGTTTGTAAAACTACCACAAACCAAGGGCAGCAGGCATTTGTCCCTATGCAACGTGCTCTGCCTGCTATGAGTATCTGAACCTGTGTCCTGTTGGAACAGGAAGTTATTTTGCCTTTTCCTGTCTTTTTTCCACCCACTGGGAACTTCAGGGATGCTTTTAGTCTAGGGAAGGGATTTAAAATACAGATTATGAGAATCCTTGTTCCAGCCATCTTAAACTTAAGTCAAACACCCTAGCTCTTCTTGTAGGGCCCTTTTAGCCCTGCCACCAAAAATAGGTCTTATCAGATGGGTTCACCTGACCAGCCCAGAAATGTCCGAATTCTGCTTAGGCTCAACTTGGCATCATATCCTACAAGCTATGCAGCTGACTTTGAAGCAATGCGGATTGCGTTAGCTTGTTACTTGGGTTATTAAATTTTTTTAAAAAGAAAACATTAATATTTTAAATTCAAACTAATATTTCTAAATATAAATTATATTCCAGTTATATTTTGTTTGGTTGTTCAATCTGAATTAGCCTCAGCCAGCCCTGTAGCTTCGCCTCTTTCCTGATCTTCATTTTATCATACCTACTTCTTCATCTTACACAGTAAAACTGCTGATTACTTATTGAGTTACCCTTCTATGGTTTGGGGGCTTTGTTTTTAGTGTTTTTGCTTTTGAGAGTGAAAATATTTTAATGAGCCCAAAAGAGGAATGTGTAGGACAAGAGAACAAAGGTTACCAGAGTTAGGTTAGCTTACCATAATTAGGTAGGCTCTCATTAGGTAGGGTAAAATAGAGTTTGTGATAGATATCATGTATGGTGGGTGCGTGTGTGAGTGTGTGTGTAACTATATTAAGACAAAAATTATCTAAGTAATAAAAACAGTGAAACAGTAAGTCACCCAAGGAGAAGGTTATAGAGAGCTTTGTTGTGGGAATCGTGACTTAAATAGCAGAGTGGGCCTTTAGCTCTGAATTATTAGAGATTCTCATGTTGTAGGATCAGGTCAGCCTATTCCATCGAGAACAATGGTCCTCTTGGTGGAGTCTTTGGAATAAACTGCTTTGTGGTCTCTGATGATGCATACAAAAGGAATCTGCTCAAACATATGATCTTCATCAAATGTAAAGTTAGGGCCGGGAATCACACCTTTCATTTTCTTTCTTTCTCCTTTAGCAGCCCTGAAGAGTTTTCACCAAATTGCAAACCGGAGTCAGGTAATAATGTTTGTTTCTGAGCTTTCAGAGGAAGCTGTTTATTTTAGTAGGCAATTTTCATGTGTGATGGAGTGAAATGTTGAGAAGGCAGCCTCTCATCAGTGGACAAACAATGCCTAAGAATTTAGCTAATGGCCCCCCTTCAGTGCGGAGAATAGATGGCAACAATTGTACTTGCAGACTAGACCCAGAGCTACTTGTTTGGCTGCTAGGTGTTAATGCAAATTTGTTCTTCAGCTCATTCAACCCTGGGGCTCCCATCCTTTGATTTAATTAAATGTAATTGGTTACATTGCTCCTCCCAGGCCCCTGAGGTGTTTTTGTTTATTGCTTACTCTTTGCAATAAAGCTTCAATTCATGGCACAAAATGCTGGATAAATAAGAGTCTTTTTTTCCCCTATGTTGGATTTGCAGGGAGATTATTCCCTTCAAATAGTTTGGCTTTACTGTTAAAAGTAAATGACCAGTGAAATAAACTCATTGGGTGGCAAATGCAGCATATCCAGAAGCAAGGAATTAAGTAGGGTAAATTACATGAGATTAGGAAAAGATATGAAGTTGTAATGTTAAATTAGTAAAGATTTGCTAAAGTACTATAAGAGATATCAACACTGTAAATAAATACGGATTTAATAAGTAAGATTATCATTGTTGTAGTACATTATTATTAAAAAGTTATTTTAAAATGCCAGCTGCAAAATAGTTGGTAAATTCATTTTCTTTATCTTATTTCTTCTATTTTCTTTGTTAAAGTATAGTTGATTTACAGTGTTTCATCAATTTCTGTTGTACAGCAAAGTGACCCAATCACACCCACTTCCCTGAGCTGTACGGTAGGGGCCCATTGGTAAATTTATTTTTTAATCATGCAGAATTCTCCTACTCATAAACATGCAAGTGGCATTGTTGGGGGACAAAAGCGAGAATCATACTGACTTAAATTAGGTTAGCACAATTAAACTATTCCTTTTTAGGGAAAGATTTTTTCTCCTTATGCATAAGTTTGTTTTTAACCTGAAGATAACTGTAAATAACATTTTTTTTGATAAAGTGATGTTTTTCTCTTTCAAGTTTTTATTTTAATTTGAGAAGTGGTATAATTTGTCTTTGCACTAACTTCTGAGAAAGAGCTCAGAAACTTAGGAAAATTAGAATACTGTCATTAGCACTTCCCACTTCAATTTTAAGTACCAAACTGTATGAAAGATTTTTCCTCTTTCTGCCCTTGTGGATTGGATAAAATGGCCTGCCAGTAACTGGTGTTTATTACAGTGTTGTCTTAGTTCCTTTATTGCTTTCTTCTCTTCCTGGCCTTTATTTTTTTCCCTTTTTTACTGTAGAGGTATAAGATACTGCACCAATGACATTTTCATTAATGCAATAGGCTTTCTAAATCTTGCTGTGTCACCAGCCTAACTCCTATCTCTTCTGATGGAAAAAATGAAAAATCCATGATAAGAACACAGGTATTCTCAGTGCAATATAAAGCTTCAATTTCTCACAATAGGATTGTTTCGCAGGAATTTTTTTCTAGGCTTCTCTCATATTCTATGGCTGAGGAACTGGGGTCTTAAGCCTATCACATTGTGCTATCAGAAAGTTAGGCCTTTCTTTCAGGCCTAATGAAAACCAAGTGGTAATTATAATAGAAAACTAGGGGACACTTTCCTCGGGCTGGGGAAAACCAGCCTCAGATGTCAGCTCAAAGTAAGTAAGTGTTCAGAGAAGAAAATGGGGTACCATATTCACATCTTGGACATGGAGTTGTCAAAGAGGCAGTGCTTTATTTCAGAGCAAGTTTTAGTTAGCCTCCATCAGGTCAGGCGTCGGCAGAAAACCCAGGTGTGGTCCCAGGTCTGAAAACCTTACATGGAAAGTACAGGCTTTGTTAGCTGGGTTCAGGATGGTGTAACTTCTCACCTAGTTTACATGAAGGAATCACAGCTTAAAATAGCTTTTGACCCACATACCAACAAATAACCCATTTAACGTTATTACAATGGAGTGGATCTTGAATGTCTCTTTTGTAAATGGAAATGTCATGTCATAGGCAGAAAGGGGGGAAATGCTCCAGTGGTCTTTTAGAGAAAACCAGATACTCTTCTCTGATACTTGAGTAATTTCCCTCCCTGTGCTCTGGTAATAATAAGCCCATTGCCCGTCCCCTGACTGAGACTCTCCTGAATCCACAGCTTTGATTGGAAACTCTCAACCCCTGACTGGCCTCGGGAGCACTGATTACAGAGGCACCCCACACACTTCCCTCATAAACATTTGGCAGATCAGGAAGTGCTGAGAAGCGATGCCCCTGGCTCTCAGAAGAGGGTACTGGAGGGAGAAGAAACACAACATTTTCCCTCTTGCAGCTGTCAGAGAGTGATTATGTCAAATGGGTTTTCAAGGAGCCACAAAGTAATTACAGGGTAATTTCTTGACATTATTTTCCAATGTTTGACTCAGCAGATGATAATGATTAATTGATGTGTATTATTTTATGGCTCTCCGAAACTTTGGTAGTTTAGATAGAGGTCAGACTAAGTCTTCCTTTAGACAAATATAGCACATTTGCCTTAAATTTTGTTGCCTCTCCCTCTATAATAGACACATGATTTCTTTAACTACCAGTCTTCTGATAGCTAATAGAGATGTTTTCATGTAGATTTAAAAAATCAAATCATGTGCTTTCAAAGTAGTATTTTACTCTTTTGCTGAAATGTTACTGTGGATTTATGGGGCGATTGTGAAAATTAAATGAGTTAAATCAAGAAAAGTGCTTAATGCCTGGCACATGGTAAATGTCAGCTATATTGAAACATGACATGGTCATCGTTAGGCTTCACAGAGGTATTTCTTTGTGTGCCATCTCACTGATGTTGTGGTCTAGGTGCCCTTTTCCTTTTCTTCTGTAGGTATATTACATTAGAGCTGGTCTATCTATTGGTTTACATCTCTTTATTAATTTTAGTTCAATTTAAAATAGTTGGGACTATTTAAATACAATGGACTTGCAATGTATTTATATTATATGACCTTTTCCAGTGTATAGCTTATACACTGGAATATAGCTTATATTCAATGTATAGTTTATACACTGAATGTTTAATGTTAATTGATTCCAAGCAAGTAATTGATTCTATTGTATCTTTGTAACTGATACAATAGAAATTAAGACATTAATTAAAATAATAAGTCATCAGTATATTGGAGCTTTTGTTATTTTACATTGGTAAATTTTAAGTGTATTTTTTTTTTCAAATCAGAGTTGCCAGTGCCATGAAAAGTGTTTAGTGATATTCTTAGGTTCACTAAAGAATATTCATAAGCTCGTGTACAAAAAGATATTTCATATTCATGTTTTCTTATGAGAAAAATGGAAATGTATGACACTCCGAGAATTCACAACACTTTACATTTGGCCTAGATAGAAAAAAAATCATCTTAAATTTCAATTTTACCTTTGATCCATATTAATTTTTTTTTGTCTTTTTAGGGCCTTACCTGTGGCATGTGGAAGTTCCCAGGCCAGGGGTTGAATCGGAGCTGTAGCCGCCAGCCTACACCACAGCCACAGCAACGCCAGAACCAAGCCAAGTCTGCAACCCACACCACAGCTCATGGCCACGCCAGATCCTTAACCCACTGAGTGAGGCCAGGGATCGAACCTGCGTCCTCATGGATACTAGTGAGATTCATTTCCTCTGAGCCATGATGAGAACTCCCCCCATATAATGTATTTTCTATATGCTGATCCACACACTGTTCACCAAAAAACAACTACTGTGATATGTATGTCATGTGAATGAATAATTTGACTCTGGCACAAATGGTAATTGATTAACTTTTGAGAACATGCTTGAATATAGTTACATAAGGAAGTGCTTTTGAGTAGATTTTTTTTTTAATTTCAGGTGTCGATATTTCATTTTAAGGTATTATTTTCTTATAAATTTAAGGGAAATATCTTAGAATCAAGTATCTTGCTCTAATAGGTTTCTGCCATGTCCTTTTACATATGAATGAATTCATTTGTGTGGTGGCGTCTGTGAGCTGTGCATGTGTGTGTGTTGTAAATAAATGAAGTAGGTGAGCTATTTATTGGCCATACTGCTTCTGCCCGCCAACTAGATATATCATCAACATTCCAGGTACAAAAGATGTTTAACCAGTTCAACTGAATAGTCTTCCTTTGTCTCCACATGTGTTTCACAAAGAAAAGATGTTGCTCTCATGGTAACAGAAGGATAGCAGTCTAGGATTTGCAGTGCCATCTTTATTATGTGGATGCTGAATGAAAAGAAACCAAGTATTCAACTGTGGGCTGTGTGGTTGTGAGGGATTTTTTTTTTCTTTTTCTTTCTTTTTTTTTTTTTGGTGCTGGTTGTGGTCTCCATTGATAGGATATTTTAGACTTTTAAAAAAACCATCTGTTTATAGGAAACACAGGGGGTGCATCCTTCTGTTGAATTTATTATGTGTGTTGCAAATAGCAGATGGCTCAGCAATAGGTTTGGCCTTCTGTAGGAATTTGTTGTTTCTAAAAGTAACAAATCTTTGTCTTTCAGTATTAACACATCTTAGGACATTTGACTGAGTTTTGCTTTCCTTCTAAAATAATGCTCTCACTGGCAATCTGATCTACATATCTTTCATCAACTGACTGAACCTTGCCTGGTTGCCCTGAATCATCAGATTCTTTGCTCTATTCCAGTTCCACCCTTTGACATATTCGATATTTCTTATTCTCTATGAGAATTATTATCAGGAAACATTAGTTGCTCAGGACAGTGCCAAATCCTAAGGTAATATATATTTACTCTCTATGATTGCACCTAGCAAATTGATGTGCACTACCAATAAAAAGTTATAGTACATAGGCAGCTCTATATGTGTAAAACTCAGTTTGCACTGTTTCCTTTATTTAAATTTTCTGCAGCTGTTATGTTTCCTTGAATTATTATTTTTTTCTTTCTTAAGAAGTATGCTGTTTCTTGTGAAGAATGGTACCGTGCTTCCTTTTCTACCTATAAACTTATGTAAATATGTTGTTTTTGTTTAAGATTGTGAATAGGTACCAAATTATATATACAACATATGTAAGAGATAAAGATGAATAGAATAACATACATCCATGAATCCACTACATTGAATGAGTGAATTATCCACGTCAGTAAGAAGGGGCATATTTAATGAATACTGAGGGGTAAATGGATCATGTGTCTGACCAGGTTGGCACCAGAAAAATCTTTCATGGAAGTGGATACACAGTCTGAGGCGCAGCTAATAAAGCTGTCATGGAGAATGTCCCTTTTCTTTGAACAAGGTTTTTGGCCATGGCTGCTGGGCATTAGACCATCAGCTAAGTATGATGATTACAAGCTGGATGACCAGCCTTTCAAACACTGAACAAAATAAAGGCACTTTCCATAACATTCCATATACTCAGATGAGGGTTTAGTAAATTCTGTCTGATTATTTTTATGGTGATATAATTATGTATGATCATTTTAATCCCTGTTTGTCTAGTTCTTGCTTCTATAAACAAAACTATTTAATGTTGTACTCTAAAGTTCTTGTTCATTCTGTCACTCTTATCCTAACATTCCCAAAATTTTAAAGCAAAAAATACCATGGTTTAATTCTATTTGATGAATCATATTTATTCCAGGCTTGTCTAGAGGTATTTTAATTTTTTTTACTTTAAGAGCATGTGTATTTCTAAGGTCTATAAAAATGTATATTTGAACCTGAATTCAACTTTTTTTTTTTTTTTTTTTTTGCTTTATAGGGCCACACCCAAGGCACATGGAGATTCCCAGGCTGGTGGTTGAATTGGAGCTACAGCTGTCGTCCTACACCACAGCCACAGCAACGCAGGATCCTTAACCCACCGAGCGAGGCCAGGAATCGAACCCTCAACATCATGGTTTCTAGTAGGATTCATTTCTGCTGCGCCACAACAGGAACTCCTGAATTCAACTTATTATTAAAAATTTAAAGTTCCATGTTTAAAAGTAAAATTTTCATTCTTTTTTTTTTTTTTTTTTTTTTTTTTAACGGCCACATCTGCAGCACATGGAAGTACCGGCACCAGGGATGAAGTCGGAACCACAGCTGTGACCTGTGCGCTTGGCCAGAGATTGAACCCCTGCCTCTGCAGCAACCTGAGCCACTGCAGTAAGATTCTTAACCCACTGTGCCACATAAAGGACCCCTCATTCTGGTTTTTTAAAAATTCAGTTTTTTAAACCTCCTCTTTCCTCATGTGCTATTTTCGGAATATAAATACAGGTTATTTATTTTATATTACAATTAGGTTTCCCTATAAAAATACTTAACCTAATTCAAAGTAGCCTCAGTTTTTTTTGTCTTGCTTTATATATGTGAAATGTGATTTTTTTTTTAAACTAAAGGAATGTATAGATACTGCAGGCCTATAGATTTCACCACCCTCCCCCATTCTCTGCTCTCACTGTTCCCTGTGCCTGTCATTCCATCTTCTCAGGTGACAGGAACTGTGAACTGTTACTTTCTCTGTGGGGCTTATCTTATGTCCCCTGGCAGAGTTGGTGGCTGGCTTCTCTTTGTGCCCAGAGCTCCCTGTTTATACCTTAATTGTAGCTGTTGTCTTATTATATTGTAATTATCTGCTTATCTGCCAATCTCCTCAGCAGTCAGGGCAGTGGCTTTGTCTTATTTATTTTGCCTCCCCAAGCTCAGTAAACACAGGTTTATCAAATAAATGAAGTAGTCTGTGGTGTGTGTGTGTGTGTGTGTGTGTGAGTGTGTGTGTGTGTGAGATCCATCAGAGGACATCCAGAGATGCTGTTAATTCTCCTCTTTTAAGGATTTGATAAAATTCAGCTATTTTGTGAAGGCTCTCCTCCCCTTTTTAGATAAAGGTTGCTAATAGGTTTCCAACAAAAAATGGCAAAAACCTAGACTGCTAATTTATTGTTTGCATATATTAAACTAGGACCCCAAATGAAAAAATTTGAGCAGAATGTTAATTATAATGAGGTCATATCAATTAGAAAACATTATAAGAAAGTTTTTTGTTATTTCCAACTTCACATAATGGCATCATGTGGACTTTGGGGGCACGTATGTTTTGGAATATGAGCATCGTTAGGTTCTTTTGAACAACTGTAGACCAGCTCATGAATTTACATACATAAATACTACTAGTTAACATTTGTTTATTATTTTGCATTTCACTGCTATTTACTAACAGATTTCGAAACAATAGACAATTTTGTAACCTCAGTTTTGTAACAACCACTAGTATTTTTGGTCCCTAGCAACCATTTAGTATGTAAATTAGGTATTCTCAGGCTTAATGTACTTCATTTTTATAAAACAAATACATCATTAATCTGATTAAGTTCTTGGATGGGAGTGCTGTCCTCATATCATTGTGGATCATTTATTGTTGGGCATGCATCCAAAGAAAATTCAAGCATGGCACTTACAGTCTAGGTTTAGGAGAATTGTTGAAACCTCCTAAATGACATTTTCCAGAAGAATAGAAAGGCACTGCTTACTTACAATTGCAAGCATTACCTAAAACTTAATGATGTTCTTATCCTTAATTGCAACTCAGTTTGATGGTGATTCAGTGCCTGAAATTATGCTGTGTTTTGCTTTGATGTTAAAAAATGTAAAATGAAATAAAGGTGATCCAAGTGAATCAAAAATAGATTCTGGCTTTCCAGTAGTGACTTAATCACTATGTTTCTGAATTCAGAAGTTGCTTGACTGTCATGGCTATTATTTGGTATGTCTTTAGCTTTTAGTCAAATTTACTACTTAAGAACTGAGAATGTTTAATATTAAGGTTAAAGAAAGTTCAGGATGTTTTAGTTTATATAGCAGAAGAACCTATTAAAGAAAACTTACAACAAGGTTTATTGAATTCTGCTTTCTTGGTTCCTTTTACACATATATTCTCTTTTTGGAGGTAGTTTTTGTCTAATGAAGTATGATTATAATAGTGGCTTTTGTTTATTGAATGTCTACCATAGTACCTCATTGCTTCCCCTAGAAGTCTTGTGAAGTCGTTCTGTTTATTCCCATTTTACAGATGATTAAACAAAGACTCAAAGAGGTTAAATTAGTGCCAGAAGCCTTACCCATAGTATAGAGTTAATCTAGGACTCAAATAACAATTCTCACTCCAAAGTTTATGCCTTCTCAGATGGGGAGAGAAAGAAAGAGAACATATTAACTTAAAAAGATCACGGAGGTTCTCAAGCTTTTTAAGAGTTGGGTAGCAGATATTTTAGGTATTGAAAACCATGTGTATGTGGTCTTTATCACATATTCTTGTTTTTAATTTTTTAACAAATCTTAAAAAAATGTAAAAACCATTCCTAGCTCAAGGGCTATATAAAAACAGGCTGAGGGCTGGATTTGACCAAAGGAAATGCTAACTTCTGATTTAGGATAGTGTCAATAAGCCCTATGTATTTTCTCAGACTATGTAATTATAGTCAGCTATAAAATAATTTCTAACAATGGCTTTCAGACCTCAAGAAAATGGACAAATTGTGTTCTTTATACAATATTTAATGAGGCATGGCATTCCCTGGTGGCTCAGCAGGTTAAGGATCCAGTGCTGTCACTGTTGTGGCTCAGGTTGCTGCTCTGGTGTGGGTTCAGTCCCTGGTCCCAGAACTTCTGTGTGCTGAGGGCATAGTGGAAAAAAAAAAAAAAAAAAAAAAAAAAGAGAGAGAAGGCATGAATGAAAGCATGGCAGTTTAGATTTTCATTAGAGAAATCAAAATAAACTAGTATTTTTAGTGATTTTTAGATATCTGGAAGATTCGAATTTTTCATTTTTTTAGCAACAAAAATTAAAGGTGTGTTATAGAGTTTTGACAGTTATAGAAGTAATAATAGTTTTAGTTTCATCCTTGAGTGTTTAATTTTTTAAAAAATATCACCTCCTTGATATTTGAGTTCTTAGTATTTGGTGTGTGTGTGTGTGTGTGTGTGTGTGTGTGTGTGTGTGTGTGTGTGTGTGTGTGTGTGTGTATGCACACACACATATATATAGCATGTGGTATGTGGAAGTTCCCAGGCCGGGGACTGAACCCGAGCCACACCAGCAACCTCAGCCACTGCAGTGACATTGCCTGCTCCTTCACCTGCTGTGCCACAAGAGAACTCCTTATCCCTATATTTTTGATACTGCACACTACTGGTTCCTCTTTTTCACAGTACACATTTTACTGAGGAATACAAAAGGATAGCTGAAAAAAGGGTTTTTTACACTTCTTGAAGCTGTAGGTGCCAGCTCTCTGAGATTTTTGTTGAGAGTTTATATTTACCTAGATGTAAATGTTTCTTTCTCTGACTCCTTTATTTACAATCTAGTTTCAACTAGCTTAAGGGACACAGACTCCAGCCCCTTCCCTAAAGAGGCCCCAAGCAGGGTCACTGGGGAGCAGTTGTCCTCCTAACAGAGCATCAGGAATGGCAGGAGACCTGGGCCTTTCAAACCTATGGCTGGAACCTTGTTTTTATTCAACTCCCTTGTTTCCATGTTTCTAAATTTCTGTTTTTCTTCAAGCCATTAGTTATGCTCCTTTTTGAATCATACATACTGTTTTGGTCCAACTAAGAAGTAAAGAAATATTTATATCTCTTACCAATATAGCCCATTTATGCCTAGCAGCCAGGTGTGCTGCTATGAACAGGAGCCTCGGTGGCCTTTCAGTCCTTCCTTCTTGTAGGGTAGTTCTCGCAAAGCTTTTCTCTCAGCTCTCAGTTGGCTGCAAGGACAAAATCAGTCCCCAAAAGCCTCATAAATGACTTTACAAAAGACCAAAAGAAGAAGAGTAAATATTATTATTTATATTATCAAATTACAGAGATAAACATTTTGAATCATTGCTTTGGTAGTGAGGCTGGCTTTGCCCTTCTGTTTTAAAAAGGTAATATTCAGTGGACCAAACACACAGTCCTGCAACAGAGGGGATAGTGAATGTTTTGATGTCTAGTTCAGCCACTAAACCACACTGCTGAAGTCTGATACATGGGTAGTGTTCAAATGATGTTGACTGAGCATTTATTATGTACCAAGTTCTATCCAAAATGGTTTGCATTCCTTGTCTCATTTAGTCTTTGCAAAACTCTTTTAGAGGAAATTAAGATTTAGAGAAGTTAAGTAACACGTTCACGATAACACAATTTGAATTTGAATATGGGCAATATGACACGAAACCTGCGCTCTTAAATGAAAACATACATTTTTTCTATACTTTTAGAAATGTTTTATCCTTCATTTGAACAGAACAGAACTGAAAAGAGGACATTATAGCTATAAATGGAGGCTGTAAAAATCTCAAACAATGTTCAGGCAATTCTAAGAGCAATCTTAAGAATAAGCAAAACAAAATAAAGCTCCTGAGTTTAAAGTAGCTCCTCAACTAATTAAAATTAATTATATGTATTACGATGTGACTGTCTTTTGTTCCCATGTGATGCTTTTTGTTTGTTCATATGAAAACTATTTTAGAATATTAGTAAGATTAAGCTAAGTGAAAGATAATTAATTCAGCAAATATTCATTCAATGCCTACTATATGCCAGAAATGTCAAATAAGACACAGTCCTGCCTGTGAGTAACTTATGGTCTAATAGAGATAGGTAGAGAAAGACAAGGATCCATTTTAGTATATTGTAATTATCCATTGAATACGGCCTGGAGGAGGTCAGAGAAGGCTTTTCAGAGGCAGGACTGATACCTGGAGGTGTGGGAGAAGGTGTGTCCCAGTCAGAGGCAATAGCACAGGCCAAGAACCGAAGGCGAATTAGGAAGGCTAGAGTTGCCACAGCTCCCTATTTTGTCAGCCTTGAGTGACAGCCTTCAGGGAGGTAAACAAGGTGAGGCTGGAGAGGTCAGAAAGCCCAGATTGCTAAAAGCCCTTTGTACCCTGTGCCAGAGAGAGTGAACTTGATTATGAAGGCAGCAGGGAGTTAATGAAGGTGGTATGATCCGATCTTACTTTGGGAACCTTTTCACTCTGGCTGCAGCATGAAGAATGGGATGAAGCAGAAACTAGGGAGGACAATTAGGAGGCTGGGTCTGTGGCAGTGGAATAGGTAAATGGGTGGATTCCAGAGATCAAGAAGGTGAAGTTGGTAGAATGTAGTGAAGGAGTAAACTGACTGTGGGGAGGAAGGAACAGGGAGACTGAAGGACGACATCTTGGCAACTTGTTAGAAAGAGGCATTGGGACCTAGAGATAGAACTAAAAGGAGAAAGTTGGAAAATGTACAGAAATCAGTTGAAGTTTAGTTAGAGAGGAGATGTCAGGAGAAGGTCTTTGTGTACTGTAATGGGATTGTTTTCGATTACTCTGCTTTTCTACCTAAATAATTGTCTTTTGTTCCCAGTGTGTATTGTATTACTTATTCACCCAGTCGATCTTTACAGTGTAAATTCTAAGAAGACAATATTTTAATTTGTTTAGGCAGTTTTACCTACAAAGCTTTTATAAGCCAGAGTTCTAAAATTCAAGGAACAGACATGACTAGTTTAGTGTTTTAAATGCCATTAGATTATTAAATATTTTTTATGTGACAAAGTTTCAAATTATTGATGCTTCGTAATAATGCCACTTGAGATTAAAGTTCTGTTTCCTAATTCCACCAACCAAGTATGTGTGTGTTTATGTGTACATATATACATAATATATCTTTGTGTTGTTTTAAAACAAAATCCAAAGTCATGCTACATGGATATGGCAGGATGACAATGATATTGTGTCATGTCTGCTAAAGCAAGCCTCTGGAATTTTTAAAGTTCATTCATCTTTCTTTGCATTTTCTTTTGTCTGGGACTTGGCAACAAGGTGGTCAGAAATGTGCGAAGCATGGCAGTGTGTAGCTCAATACATGATATAGAACTTTAAAGACTTGACCTACTTTAAATTATATTTAGGATTCACCACTATACCATTATTAGCCAGTACAGTTAGGAGATGCAACCTAATAGGGTTCACAGAACTACTACCTTCTCAAGTGACCTTGTACCTTCTTGGTTTTCTCTGTCTGCTCCAGAGATCTACTAGGGCATATACTCCTTTTTTTCTGCCATCTATATTGGTTTTATTGAAGTTGAATATAGACAGCCACAGTTTTAACTGCTTACTGTTAATTGTTCCAGGCTTTTTATTTGTGTTAGTTCACATTATCTTGACAGTTAACTCTATGATGAAGGTACTCTTAGCCCCGCGAGGAAACTGAGGCACAGACAAGTTTAGTAATTTGTCCAAGATCACTCAACTAATAAATAGGGAGCTGGGATTAGAACTCAAAGCAGCCTGGCTGCAAAGTTCATGCTCATAACCATTCATCTGTACTTCATCTGAAGCTAAAGATAACACCAGACTCACATCTTCCTACTATCAATTAAATCCAGTTTCAGCAAAACATTATCTAACATTATCCATTAAATTGATGACCTCGGTTTGAATTTAATTAGTTTTGAAATTTTGCCTTTAATTTGTAAACTTGTTTTGGTTACATGGTTATATAAAAGCTATAAATATAAAGAGATTATAGTTATGTTTTACATTTATAATTAAAATCACAAAAATAAGTGAACAGTTAGAGTAGTTCTCAAAATTTTTCCTTTAAAAGTTTTTTTGTTGTTGTTGTTGTTTTTTTTTTTTTTTTTTTTTTTTTGCTTATGTTTAAGAAACACTTGCCTGTGACATAAAGTCAGGTTTCTAATGTGGCATAGACTATGTTCCTTAAAGATAGGCTCCTTATCCATGTCTCCAGTCTGGCTTCTTACCTTTTCTGGATTTACACTATACTTCTAGACCACTCAGCTCCACTTTTCTTGCCTCATCTGTAACTCTTTCATAGGATTATCTCTTTCTAACCCCACTCTAACCCCCCCTGCCTAACTCAGATGGGGCGCCACTCCCTCTAGGAAGCCCAGTGCAACCTGCCCTTAGGGCTTCCCTGAGCTTGGTTGGTGCTACTTTGTTTCATATCCTACCATGTGCACTCTTCTATTCTTTTACTCACCAAATTGTTGTAATAATTTTTGTACCTTTTTTCTATTAGATTGATAATTTCTTGAGCAAAAGGATAGGTGCTGAATGAACAATTATAATTAAAGGCACCTAAACTTTCTTGGCTCAGTTGGCTTCATTTTCTTGAAGACGCTGTCTTTTTTTTCCAGCTGCCTTTTGGAACCCCAAATTGAAATCACCATCAGCCGGGTTAAAGCACTAAAAACTGATTTGGGGACATAGTTTACCACACAGCATGATTTCTCATATGCCTATGACTTTATCCTGCAGTTAATCCTTTCTCTCCCAATCCTTAATTTCTCGTCACTCTCATCACCAAAGAAACATTCCATAGTACCTCTCTTATTAAAAATAATTCTGTCTTGACCCCATATCCTTTCTAGCTATTGTTCCACTTCTCTGCCATCCATCTCCTTTTTTGGTTCCTTTTCATAGAAAAACTCATTCATAGAGTTGGTTCTAGTTGCTTTCCCTCTGCTGGTGCTGGGTTCTAGAGTTGCTAATATACTGTGAGATCTGAAAATGTTTCCAGGACTTCTGTATGTTATAAGTCAGGATGTGTCAGGATTTAACAACAAAGTTATTGAATGAAACCGCTGAAGATAAACATTTTCTAATTGGAGGCAAAGGTCTCACTGGCAGGTTAAAGCTTTTTCTTTTTTTTCCTGATAAAATGCCTCCATGTCATAGGATAGGACATCTTTTATGAGGGTCAGAATGAGGATGAATGGTGTTTGGAGGCAAAGTAGGAGGAAATGGAAAAAGGTTGTTGACTTATACAGTTCTAATGAAAATGTACTCCTTTGAATTAGGTTTGGAATGGGGTATTTTCTGGTCCCATGATTCTAACTCAGCCCATGATTTCCCTGAGACTTCTGAAGATTCTGAAGTCCAGGCTGGGCTATGCTCCTCTAAGTTACCTTAGAACCTCAGGGAAGTCTTAGAAAGGGAGGGTCTTGTAGCTGTGCTAGAAATACAGGAGCTCCCTGGTGGCCTAGAGGTTCATGATCTGATGTTGTCACTGCAATGGCTTGGCTTTGATCCCTGGCCTGGGAACTTCAGCATGCTGTGGGTACACCTCTCCCAAATACAGTGTTATTTGGTATTTTTGAATATATTTTGAATGGAGAAGCTGACATTCTGACTGCCCCAAGCTACCATGCTAGTAATTGCTAATAAATATTAATTACTGGGAGTTCCCATTGTGGCTCAGTGGAAACGAATCTGACTAGCATCCATGAGGATGCAGGTTTGATCCCTGGCCTCGCTCAGAGGGTTAAGGATCTGGCATTGCCATGAGCTGTAGTGTAGGTCACAGATGCAGCTTGGAGCTGGTGTTGCTATGGCTGTGGTGGAGGCCACAGCTACAGCTCTGATTTGACCCTAGCCTGGGAATTTCCATGTGCTGCAGGTGGGGCCTTAAAAAGACAAAAAATACATATATTAATTATTGTTTTTTGAAGTCCAGGTCTGATTTCAAAGCATGTGCTCTTTCCACTGTTTCACCTGTAAAAGATACACAAACTCTTTAAGTCTTAAGCTGGACTGTGCAGTATGATAGCCATTAACCCCAGGGCTTTTTAAATTTAAGATAAAATAAAATTTAAGTAAGCTAAATTTAAATTAAAAATTCAGTTCTTCAGTCCACTAGCCCCATTTCAGGTGCTCAACAACCACATGTGGCTTGAGCTACCATATTGGACGGGGAAGATATATAGAACATTTCTATCAAAAAAGCATGTTTTGACTGCATTGCTTTTAAGACATTCATTTTCCATAGAAGAATCCAACTGACACTCCTAGAGTACTATACTATTGGTAATTTATTCTAATTGTAGAACCTTTGTTCTATTACTTAATTTTTTCTCATTATTTGTTTTGACTATCTTGGCATTATTTTTCACAGAATTCCTCTTTTACTTCTGGTTGGCAGAATTCTCCTTTCTTCTTTTAACCTACACTTACTCTTTTCTCAATATGGCCTGTTTTACATTAGCCTCACCGCTTCCAGCAGTTTGAATTCCTTGTTATGAGATGAGTATTAGTGTCATACCTTGTGCCAACACCTCAAGGATTCATCTACTAGATCATGTTCTCCCCTTTGACATGTTCCTTTGATTCTACTTTATTAGCATTCCCCCCACTTCACACCCACACCCCTTAGCTGCTTCCTGTTAAATATCGGAATGTATTTCTTATGTCTCAATACAGGTTTATATTTAAGTCTCTTTCAGTCTGAGGCTTCTGGATACTTGAAGTTCATGCCTTTTGATGTGACTTGCTGGAAAATGAAGAGTTACTCTTTCTCTTTACATCATGAGTTTTCAGGATTGGAAAGTTCTTTGACCTTTAAATTATGACTAATTATTTGTCTAAACCAGTGTTGTTGGGTGATAAAAATCCAGGCCAAATCCAGAATGATGACTCTCTAAGGTCTTAATCTCTCAGCCTGTGTCATCAGGCTTTTGAATAGTGAAGTCTTGAGATCAAAGACTCTGTCTTTGCCTTCCTCCATGGTATATATCATAGTCTCAAGCATATCAACTTGTGTATTCAGTAGGGATAGATGATTAGCTGTATAAAAAAGGCAATTTGTATGGCTGTCTCTTGCTGTTTTTTTTTTTTCTTCTTTAACTCAATATGGAATGAGTAATATAATGCCTTTGTGTACCTTTTAATGAATTGTTATAAACCTAAATCAAACTTAGGAGGTGCTAGGTTTTCTGCCTTATAAGTCTGTAGGCAAATACTCTGCTTATACCAACCAGTTTTATTGTAGAAGGTGATTTGGGAACTGATAGCTGCCAACCATTCTTGCCTTTTTGTATCTGTTGAGCCACAGTTTTCTGTGCATTTTGATATAGGAGCTTTTATACTTAAAATGATACAAAGAAAGTAAAGTGTCCTTTTTATCTGGACTTCTAAGACCTGAGCCTTGTTTTGTGCTTCTTTCAGCACCTGTGATGTACAACTATACACAGGATTGTTGGGGAGCAAAAGAGGCTACCCCTTAGCACTTTAGAGAAAAGAAGTTGGTCTGGCCTTCAAGTTGGCCCCTGAGAAGCAGGTAGCATCCTCACTGCTGAAAGGATATGTTGGTAGCAGCTTGAGAGTAAAGAACATCAGCAGAGGTGGCCTGAATATTCATCTTCACTTAAGAGACTTCAGTCTACCGTGAAGAAGGAACTGTGTAGATAAGGTGAATGAATGAGATGACTCAGCTCTTCCAAATGCCTTGCAAAAGCATCAGTGGCCTTAGCAGAGGGCAGATCAGAAGCCCAATAGCATTGGTTGTAATTTGCCATAGAGCTGTGTATGTATGTAAATATATATATTTGGTACATATATACTTACAGCATAGCTCTATAAAATATGTACATATATGACAAATATATCACATCCAAAATACATAACATAAATATATGTGCCCAAACTATATATGTTCATATAGCATATATATCTATAAATATAACATATGCTATATAAATATATATATAGTTTGTAAGTATATGTATTAGTTATATACGTTCATTTTTCTTTGTTTAGTCTGATGCCAGAATTTTCATGATTATGGTGCCCTTGGAGTCTATTCACAGAACAAACTCTAAGTACTAGGTGTCATCTGTTCCATTATAAGCCATGTTGTGTTTCTCAGCGCTTCCTGAACAGGTCAATTTTTTATTTTTACTACAATTTGTGTTTCAATATAGTATTTTCTCCTTATATATTTCTGCTTTAAATATTTTCCCCTCGATTCTCTGATAGACTTTAGCTAGTTTTTTTAGATAGAAATGAAATGCTGCCTTCTTGTTAAAACCTTCCCAGATTCCTTCAGGCCAGTGACTCCTTCTTTCCCTTATGCTCCCATGGTACTTAGTTTATTCTTCTCTTGAAGCACTTGGCATATATTGTAATTCTCCTTCTATATGTCATCTGTCTGTCTGGTGAGCTTCTGGAGCAGGGGTTGTTTTTATATCCTTAACATCTATCACAGACCTAGACTCATAATAGATGCTTGACTGAAAGAATAAGTGGATGAATAAAACATACCACCTCATGTTTGAAACGTGCTCGAGTTCTTCCAACTGCCTTTCTTTTTCCTTTTTGTGCTGGTTTTCTTTATCTTCTTCCCTGTCACATGTTCTTCTGTCCTACCTGGTAGATTTTAGAGCTTACGAAATATGTGTTTAAAGATTTCAAATATAGTGCCTTGAACTCCTTGGGGGAAAAGTCTATGAATAAATAATTAGACTCATTTCACATCAAAATCTAAAGTGTGAAAAAATGTTCGCTATCACTTGGTGCTTTATTCACTTGTATGGTAATCTAATGGCACATCCATTGTTATCATTGAACTATACTGAAATATTTTACTCTCAGGGCTTTTTCATCTGACAAAAGGAGGCTTTTTGAAAATGAAAAAAGCATAATTCCTGTCCCTGGTATGCCAAGGGGCAATTTATTAGTTTTGTAATGCATGGGTTAATATTACCATGTTTTATAGTGAACATTGCTTGAGAAAATTGCTATTAATACCACTGCAGCATGTATGTATATAAGTCCTGTCATCTTCGGGGTATGTAAATCAGGAATGTTGCTGAAGAACTACTTAGCATTTTCTTGGGGGTGAAGTGCTTAGTTTTGGAATTTAATTGTAGGTTTTACATTTAAGCTGTTCAGTATTACTCTTGTAAAGGTTCTATAAATTTCTTGCTTTGTAGTTTAACAGGTTTAGTCACTACAGTTGAAAGGCATCATCCTCATAATGAAGCCAGAAAAGAATAAAGGTTGATCATGCAGGGCTGGCTGGCTGTGACATTGAACAATAGAGCTTGACTTCTTCATGTCTGTTAAATTAGACTATGGGGTGTGCTTATCTTGCTGCAATGATATTGAATTGTAACAAGAAAATGTTATGTTGTGCAGCTCTACAGAGGGGGTGTACATCTATTCTCACTTCACATGTATGGCAAAAGCTTTAAAACACTATTGAAGCTGCCTCGTGAGCTTCAAGTCTAATGGCACAGGCTGGGCATAATACTGAAATAAAAATAAAGAGAAAAAATGCACAGGCTTTTAAGTATACTGTAAAGTTTTATCCATTGCAGTCTTTCTTTAAAGGACTGAAGGCAGCTCAGGAAGGATATGCTGGAAAAATTCGATTTTGAAAAGGTTTTTGAAGGAGATAAATAACATGGCCTGAGGGAAAAGTAAGAGGATATTATGTTGCATAGGTGACAGATTTATTCTGAACTTTCCTACATTTGTACTTGATACAGTTCAGCTTGATTCTCTGAATATTAATGAAATACTTTCTATGTTCCCAACACTGTGTTGGATACCTTAGGAGGTTTAGAAAAAGTGTGTGATTCAATCCTGTCCTGATGAATTTAGTATCTTTTTTAAGGAGACAAAATTAAATCTATGAAATAACTTCTTAGACTTGTCGGATGTATGAATGACAGTATTGTAAGCTGTCAAGATCGTTTAAAATTTTGATTCTGTTATTATATGTATCATTCCCAGATGTGTCACATGAATACTTGATAGGCATCCCTTTTATGTCTTAAGTCACTGTTAAAAATATTGAAAAGTCAAGGGCAAGATTGGGGCAAGGAGCCTCTGATACTTCCCATGCTGGTTTTTTGCACATATTCATTGTCTGCTATTGAATACTGCATTATTCTCTAAACATGTATAAGCCACTAGTTAATAATCTGATACAGAATTTTATCATGAATGTTGAGCTACTTTTCAAGTTTTTTATGTGTACTTAGGTATCTTTTCCAAAAGATCACAACGGCATTTCCATATTCCAGTTTCTTTTCTTGTCATGATTCCTCAGTGTGATTACTGACAGAGGATTATAAGTTTGAATTTTACTTCACATGGTGGAATGTAGATTGTCTGTGGACTCAAACCCTCTTAATGCAGCTACTAGATCCTCTATTAATTCCTTAATTATTATAAGCTGTATTTTCTTCTTTATGTTGTTTATCTTTCTCTTCCTTACTGAAGTGGCTGCATTTGTTGTCCATTTCCTCTCCCTTCTTCTGTAATAACAGAAGCAGAACTCAGGTTTTATTTAGGGCAAGACTGTACCCAGTGAAAATACTGTCTGGACACCCTGGAGCTTGTGGGTGATCTTGTGGCACCTTCTGGCCATTGAAATGTAGGGGAAAGTTGCTGAGGGGAGTGTATTAGTTAGCTTGTACTGCATAACAAATTACCACAAAACTTAGTGGCTTAAAACAACAATGAACATTTATTATCTGCCATAATTTTGGGGTCAGCAACTCAAGAAAACTAAACTGTGATTTCACTTAGGGTTTCATGAGGTTGTTAAATAAACAAACAAAAAGCAATACAGGATAATAGAAAATGAAATGCTAAATTGATTAGCATACAAAGTAAAATCTTCTAAATAAGGACTATATGTATTAGGAATGAGAAAAATCAATAATGGCTAGATTCCAGGAAGGACACATCACTGTGTGTAGAGGAGACTGATTCAAACATGACTCACCCCAAAGCAAGGCACACTTGGATGATAATAAGTAGACTAAAGAAAGAATTGGTAACAGAATGTCCATTAGATGTAGCTTTGAGACAAGAAATCATTTACTGAACTATGAACAAGAGCTTAATATGTATAGATTTCTTTTGAGCAATATTTATCCCTTCTATACAAATAGCTCAGCATGTAAAAGTATTAAGAGGCTGCTAAGTGTAACTTGTAAGTATCATTATACTCGGATTGGGGATGGTATGGGACATTGGTGAGGGGACATGATGCAGCACTTAAGGGTTTTTTTTTTTTTTTTTTTTTTAACAGCTGCACCCGTGGCACGTGGAAGTTCCCAGGCTAAGGATTGAATCAGAGCTGTAGGCACTGGCCTACACCACAGTCCCAGCCAATGCAGGATCTGAGCCACATCTGCAGCCCAAACCACAGCTCATGGCAATGCCAGATCCTTTAACCCACTGAGCAAGGCCAGGGATCAAACCTGCATCCTCATGAATACTAGTCAGATTGGTTACTGCTGAGCCACAACGGGAACTCCAGCACCTGAGGTCTTGACTGACATTAAGTAGCTTGTTCCTCAGCATACCCTGTTCTTTGCCTGACGGCAGAAAAAACCTAAAACATCTTATTTGGAATGTTTATCTCATGGGAAGTGATGTTCAATGGAAGAGAGAAGGGCTTGGTAATATGATTCATCAATCAGTTGGTCTTGTGTTTGGTTTGGAAATGTTGGGGGAAGTAAAATTTCTTAGTTGAAAGGTTGCAGGGTCTGTATCCAGTCAACAGATATTTATTAAATGTTAATTATGTGTCATGTTCATTGGTGTTGATTATTCATTGTTTCCTGAATTTGTTCTGTCCGTATATTCTCATTTACTTCAACAGCCTAAGTTCAGACCTAGTGGGTTTACTCTACCTCTGTCCTCTACCACTTGTGTACCCTATGTGCTGCCATGAGCTAGTGGTATCAAATCCACACATCTTGGTCCAGATTGAAGTCTTTTTTTTTTTTTTTTGTCTTTTTGTTGTCTTTTTGTTGTTGTTGTTGTTGTTGCTATTTCTTTTGGGCCGCTCCCACGGCATATGGAGGTTCCCCCAGGCCAGGGGTTGAATCGGAGCTGTAGCCAGCGGCCTACGCCAGAGCCACAGCAACGCGGGATCCGAGAGCCGCGTCTGCAACCTACACCACAGCTCACGGCAACGCCGGATCGTTAACCCACTGAGCAAGGGCAGGGACCGAACCCGCAACCTCATGGTTCCTAGTCGGATTCGTTAACCACTGCGCCACGACGGGAACTCCCCAGATTGAAGTCTTTGCCAGTCTTTGCTCTACCATTTAGCTGTCTTTCTTAATTATAACCACAAGGAATTATAGCCACATTATTCGCCCTCATTGTCATACATATTGATGATTCCCACATCTGGGCTTGTGTTCATTCTTTTTTCATTTAAGCGCTTATGAAGACAGTCTATATTTGGTTACTCAGGTGTTCTTTTTTAAATTTCATATCATGATAAGTGAAAATTTTGGTATATCAAGCTATTTAAGGCAAGGGTAAATAATTTCTATTTATCTTTTTTAAAGATATATTTTATTTAGTGCATATATGATCCATCTAAGTATTACTTTGTTGTAGAAACATGGAACCTCAGAATTGGAAAATCCTTGGGGTTTAGAGTATACCTTCCTTCTTTAATTTTCAGATAAGGAAACTGAGATTCAGAGTGCTTAAGAGATTTGGTTTAGGGCATTTGACTGATAAGTAGGAAGATTAGGATTAAAATCCCTATTGTATATAACTCATCATTGAGTATGCTTTCCACTAGAAAAACTAATCCCTTTTAGTCTCCTCTTATTTCATGCTCTTTAATAAAATCTCTAAAGGTAAGAGCTGTATTTTCTACCTATCCCTCAAATCCATAACATTAGTGCCATATAGTAATTTTAGATGAATAGACTTGGAAGAAATTTAATTATGTAGATGTATATGAATATGCCAGCCATAATGAGATAGGTTATGTTCAGTAACAAACAGCTCACTTCCCTAACTTCACTGGCTTCCAACACCAAAAGTTTCTTTCATGTGGCATGTTTATCTTGGATTTATCATGACTCTGTTCCATGTTGTCTTATATCTGGGACCCAGAATAATGAAGCAGATTCTAGAACAATTATAGGAGACAGAAAAGAGACACAGTGAAATATGTATGTACTAAGTCTCACCAGAGAAATTTACATGGCAAAGCCTCTTGCCAATACAGGGGGAAGCATAATCCTTCTCCAAGTAGGGGCAGCAAATATTTCTGAAAAATAATAAAAAAAAATCTACTATGACCTTAGAGTGTTTAGTAACTTATTTTTCAGTTTCTGGCATACATGCTGTCATCACTGGTCACTGCATGGCCACTTTGGGGTTTTTTTGGCTGCACTCATGGCATATGGAAGTTCCCGGGCCAGGGATTGAACCTGAGCCTCTGCAGTGACACTAGTAGACATAGGGACAATGCCAAATCCTTAGTCTGCTGCCATCATGGTGGGAACTCTGACTTTTTTTAAAATTCATGTTTGTTTGTTTGTTCTGATGTATTTTTATAAAATGCACACTTTTGTTTGGGATACATATTTTGTGTTTTGTTTTTTTGGGTTTTTTTGCCATGCCATGTGTATATGTGGAAGTTCCCAGACTAGGTATCAAACCTGTGCAGCAGCAGCAACCCCAGCCACTGCAGTGACACCAGATCCTTAACCTGCTGAACCACAAGGGAACTTCTTTTTGTTGTTGTTGTTGTTGTTGGATATGTATTTTGAATTTGTATAATGGGTATTATTTAGAGATTGTATTCTATTTCTAGAATTTTCTCATTCAATGTTTTATTACAAGATTTATCCACATTACTGCATGTTCATCCAGTTTGTGCATCTGGTGAATACAGAGTATTTCATAAGCACGGACTACACTTTGCCTACCTACTCCCTTAAATTGCCCTCAGTTCTCCACCACAATAAATGATGCTATGTGAGAATTTCTTTGGACTATATATTCAGGAGTAGGATATATATTTAATTTAACTAAGTGTTACTCTGGGAATATTTTCACCCACTTTTAAGAACCATTAATTCTTGGCGTTGTTAGAGAATAGCAATTTTGTATATCATATAAATCAATGTTAGTATTTCTCTAAGTCAATCGAGTCCACCCAGCTGAGAATACGCATATAACTAATATGCAATTCGTACCTATAAAGAGATTTTTCATGAATGATGAACTATAAATGTTATAAACTGTGTTCTGAGGCATTATTTTATATTGCTATAAAATGCAATCATAAAGGGATAAACAAAATATTTATGTAATGGAATATCTTTCAGCATTAAGAGGGAGTGACTTACTGATACATACTACAACCTGGATGAACCTCAAAAACATTATGCTAAGTTTAAGAAGCCAATGATCAAAGCCCATATATTTAATGATACCATTTATATGAACTTTCCAGAACAGGCAAATCAATAGAGGCAGAAATAGATTAGTAGTTGCCTCTGGCAGGGGACTAGGGAGTGAGGGCAAATGACATGGAATTTCTTTTTGGGTGATGAAAATGTTCTAAAATTGATTGTGGCTATGGTTGCACAACTCTGTTAACATAAGACAAACCACTGAGTTGTGAAATTTAAATGAATGAACTTTTATGGCATGTATTATATTTTAATAAAGCTATTTTTTTTTAAAAAGCAAAACAAAACATATTAATTGGATCATTTGCCAAGAAGCAGGTTGGAAGTGAGTTTAAGGCTGATCCCTTAGTTTCCTTCTTTCGTGGAAAGAGTAGGGGAATGTTTTTTCCTCTTCCAGGAACCTGAAGGGGAAGAATCAGGACAGTTTTGTCCCCAAACTCTAGCTTCAGGTTGTTTGAAAATAAACCCAAGCATGTTATTTCAACTAACAGTTTCTGTGCTGCTAACTTCCCAGCCCTGATCTTGTGTTTAATTGTTTGCAGTTATGTTCAGAACATCTTTGCTTATATGACTCACCACTTGTCTTTTCTTTCAAATATTGAATTTCTGCTCTACCTTTAGGTTTTTTTTTTTCTTTTTTTGTCTTTTTAGGACCACACACACAGCATGTGGAGGTTCCCAGGTAGGGGTTGAATCAGAGCTGCAGCTGCCAGCCTATGGCACAGCCACAGCAGTGACAGATCCAAGCCACATCTGCAACCTACACCAAAGCTCACAACAATGCCAGATCCTTAACCCACTGAGCAAGGCCAGGGATCGAACATGCGTCCTGTTGGATAGTAGTTAGATTCATTTCTGCTGAGCCACGACGGGAACTTACCTTTAGTTTTTATATCTCTATATTTAGAAAACTAGTATATCTTTTCTTTTTTCTCATTTCTAGGTCCAACCTTTTATCTTGTTATCTTAAAATTATTTCCCTACACACCTCTTTCATTCATTGGGCTTGATCCTGCTCCAAAGGAAAAAAATTTCAAAATTTTAAAAAAAGAGGATTGAAAGATTTGTGCTAATTATAATAGTTTAAAAACAGCAAGGAATTTTTTTTCTTTCAACAGTACTAACAAATATCTGACATAACGCTTTTGTGAATAAAACTGGAAAATTCATTTCTGATTTTTACTTTATTTTACACATGTCATCTCATAGTCGCCGTTAACATTTGTGTTTGTTAGATCTATGGTAGTTTTTAAGTAAAGTATCAAAATCCTTGATAACTAAGGGGTGCTCAAGTGACTTGAATGCTTCAGCTTGAGATGGGTCAGCTTTTGGGGTCAAGTTGTGAAGAGAAAGCCATCACACACACTTCATCAACACTGTGGAATGAGAGACCAATGCATTTACTGAGCAGTGGATTTCCAGTGAGCATATAAACTAATTGGTGGATGAACATGCCCCAGGAGCAATGATTTTAAGGTCATAGCAGGCTCAGTGAATAATGCTGACTTACACTGCATCTCACTGATAGCTGATCTTACCAATGAGCAGTTTAGAAGCATTCAAGCCTGAACTCTCTTCCATGTGCCTTGAATGGCATGTCAGCGGTCACTGTTTTTGACATCCTTTATATTTGTCCAGTCAGCTCTAAATCTTTAGGTTGGGCTTCAGAGTACTCAGGAAAGAAAAGAGAAGCAATTATTTTCAGTCATTGAGTTTTGGAGATCTTAGCGTTAATTATGCCAAACATTGTTGGTTCATCAACAAATAAAAATGTTAAAAGGCAGTATGAAGCATTCCACACTTGCTTAAACATAGTTTATGGTGATGAAGAATATCTTGTATACACTAACATATTTTTAGATGCACTTTTACCCATGCATGCTCATGTATGGTTTCAAACCAGATATTCAAATTAAGGCTGTTTTCCACTTTGGAGGATAAATATTGAAAAGCTTATTTATTTTTAATTAGCATTCACTTTTTTGTCATTTGGAAAAGGGAATAAAAAGTTCAATTCACCATTTCTGTGTGGAGTGCAGAATAATTTTGAGGGGGGCGGGTGTAAAATACTTCAAGAAAAAACAAAATCGCAGTGTTTGAGTTTTTATAATGCTTGTTTAAAAATTATTTAAATAATACTGGGCTTTAGATTTCAGGAGTTTTCTCTCACTTAAGACTTTAATTTATAAACGATTATTTGAGCATTAAAAATGTGCTTTGCCTATTGTTTTTCAATCCCTGTGCTCTCTGACCTGTTGAAGTTTTGCAGGAAGTACCCAATCAAAGGATTTGAGGAAGCAGTACTGAACATTCTTTGCAAGTGTTCATCTGAGAAAATGGAAGTCAGAGGCTAAGCTGGCATTCTTGTTAGTGCCTCAAAATTTAAAACTTATTTCCCATATAAAGTAACTAAAAAGCAGAAGGGATGCAGACTCCCCACATCTGCTGGAATTTTATGTGTGTTAAAGAAAAAGTAATATTATAGCCAAAGAAACATTTAGTTCCTAGAGTGAGTACCAAGGGAGGTATTCTTTTGTTGAAGTAGAGATTTGAAACAGAGTAGTTGTTTTTCATAAGGTACATGTATTATATTAGATACAATGTTGAATTAGAATAGTTTTAGTTTCCAGTACATTAATGATTAGAAAAATCATTACTCTAATTCTCATTTTGTAACTCAAAAACAAACAAAAGATTTTTGTTTCTTGGAGGTCCTTATTCTTTCCAAGTGATGAAATATGTTCTACTGTTACTGTCATATCTTGCAGGTATAATAATCAGTCAAAGTCTAACACAGAATTAATTTAGATTCAGTTATCTCTGTTAAGACAAAGGGAAATCATAGTTTTTTAAAAATGGAGATGATAATTTATGAGAATCCAGCTGCAATCAAAAGCAGTAGCTATTCTTATAAATTCATTAATCAGTAAAGCATTATATACTCTTCACTATTCTTTATTTAATTTATTCCAATGAAATATGTTTGTCTTGTATGAAAAGTTTCTGTTTTAGATGGATATATATGTAATAATATAAGCATGGTAAAATGTTTATGATAGCATCTAGGTGATGGCTATATAGGTCTTTGGAAAATTCTTTTGCATTTGCTATATATTCAAAAAATTTCCTAATGAAATTTTTGGGAAAAGTTTTCTATTTGATCTAATGTCGTGGCCAAACAGCCAAAATAACATTTCATTTTTGAAAAAAAAATACAATAAGTATTTTAATTTTCTTTTACTTTAAGCAAAATAATACTGATATAATTTATGAATTGGTAATATGACATATTTAGTCAGCTTGCAAAACACAAAGCTGATTCTCTTTTCTTTTAAAATTTTTTTGGAGTAGAGTTGACTTACAATATTGTTTTAGCTTCAGGTGTGCAGCAAAGTGTGTCCGTACACATGTACATATATATTTGTTCAGATTGTTTTCCCACATAGGCTGTCACATCAAAACTGATTCTTAATTGTAAGTCTGTTCACTCTATCCCATTCATATTTGGTTGGGTCATTTTTAACTGAATCAGGGCAATTACATCAAAAATAGATTTTTAGCTAAAATCACTTCCCATGCTGTTAAAGGGGCCATGATGTAATGAAGTATTTGTAGAGTTTTAGCAATAAGATGTCAATGTGTATAACCTGAGTTAGTTTAATATAGAATACATGTTCTTCCTGGTTATTTCCAGTGTACCTTAGAGTGTGAAGAGCATTGGTAAATCATGCTTATTTAGCTTTTAACTGGGCATACTGCTGATTATTCCAGATTTGAGAATATTTTGTCCTTAAAGTAAATAAATACAACAGCTACACCTTTTGGGTCTTTTCCTTCTGGTTTTCATTCGACTGTTTGCCACATATGTGCTTGATGTATTGATGACTCAAAGAAGCAATGTTTAAATGTAATTAAGTGTGTTATTTTTGCACACTTTAAAAAATTTGCTGTTGTTACTGCCTTGGAATTTCTTCTTAGCAGGCTTGGCTTATAAAGTTTAATTTTGCCGAAATACTGAAGTTTATTTTACCTTCACTAACAATGGAGTCTATGAGTTTAAAGGTCACTATACCTTTTATTTTCCAATGTAGGAGTCTAGAAGTGATTTTTTAAAAGTAAAATTTATTTTTAATGTTATGAGTAGAGTATTCTCACTTCTCATATGACTCAACTAGTAGCTTCTGCTTATTACTGAAAGTAAAGCTTGGGGGGATAAAACACACCATTAATCTGGTGCTCGCATTCATTAGATGTATTTACAAGTCATCTGTGATCAGTTTAGCCACCTTCTCTTTGATATCCTGTAGCTGTTATTTCATGCTTTTGGGGTTATGATATCATGCTGTGGAAGAATGGTTCAGCTGGGGGTTTTATGTGTTTTTTTAACAGTTGTTCACAATATCCCATACTAAATTACATGGTGAATTATTATACATTAGCTAGTTAAAAAGACATTTAATTGATTTGCTCTGCTAAAATATCAAAGAGTATATGCTGCAGGAGCTGTGCTTCCAGTTAACAACCTATCATGTATTCATGGAGACGACAATGCTTGCTCACATGTTGGCGATATTATCTAATTTGGTGTGCCCTGTGTTGTAATTCAATCATCTATTATTAAAAATAGATATGACTGTAGGGAGTTAACCACATACAAACCCATAAACATACATATTTGCATGTTTACTTATGCTCACATATGTATTCAAAGAGTTTTCTGTCTTACCTGTGATTAATGCTTGCACTAGTGAGTCATAAATGGAAAATAGGTATTAGCTTTAAAGTAAAATAAAATAGATTTTGATTTAGTTCAAGTGAACCATCTCATTTAAAATTAGCCCAGAGGTCTTGTAAAGAATGCAAGTAATCTAAACATAATAATGCACATTGCCCAATTGCTTCTGTGTATGATACAGGTTCAGTGCTGGAGTGCTTTGACAGCCCATTACTGAATGTAATGAACAACTATTTTTAAACAGAAGAAATTCAGGTTGACAGCTTGGCAATGATTTTCAGCTAGTGGGATAATTTTTGTCGTCTTTAGTATAGAGAAGGGATTCAGTCTGGTTTAAGGAAATTTGTATCATGTACTTTATAGAGCACACATTTTTATCAAAAGACAGTTTTGTGGTCCACTTTGGGGGACAGATGTTACGGTTAGAGTATGGAATCAGCTTTTAATGCATATTTTAATGAATTGCTGAGACATCATCTCTAGAACCTAGGTTTAAAATCAATTTCCTTTTTTTCTTTCCTACCATGGGTAAAATATTCAGTCTAGTAAAATGACTCTAAGAGTGACTATAAAAGGTGTTTTTCACTGCTGCTTTTTAGTCTTTCAGTGTTTAAAAGAAGTAGCTTTTTAGAAACAAAGGAGTCTTTGGAAATGGACATAAGGCTTGAGGCAGTGTTGTCTTAATGGAAATAAGAATAGCATGGAGGGAAAGAAGGAAAATAACTGCCTGACTTATATTTTAGAGAAATTCTTTTATCAGGGGCAAGGGGATGGCAACATCTGGTTTTGACAGCTCTTGAAAAAGTTGGAGAAACTTGTTCTGCAATTCTAAAATAAAATAGGCATATTTTAAACTCGTACCATAAAAAGTAAGGAGATAAATCAGAGTGAATTATTTCATCTTTTCCTGTTTATAGCAAAATTTGTTTAAGTTTAATTGCTATTTTTCAAAGTGCAGCTAATTATTAGGACTTTTCAGATAGAAATCCTAGGTTCAAGATTGAAGATCTGTGTTAAATGTAGCCTGGCCAGGGGGGTGGGGGCTGTGAGGAGGGGTGGGAACAACACATTCAGTGAAATTTCAGTGAGTTAAATAAGTAAATTGAATACTTGACCTAAAATGGGCCAATCATATTTCTGGGCCCAACCAATAAATTAACCTAAAGTCTATGGCAGTGGCGTAAATTACAAAAAATTATCAGAGTCTTCCTTTCCGAATATGTTACAGGGGTATCCACACCCTTCCATGCTTCAAGGGAACCTTCTTTGGGTCCCCAAGGGGGCTACCGCCTGAATGATAGCTTTGCTTAGGGACTTGCCTTAAATTAGAAAAATAAAGCAAATCATCTTTAATAGCCAGTAGACTTTTCTATTCCTGATGTGTTTCTCTATTTTACTTATCTCTTGAAAAACATAATGGCCCCGAACATAATGTAGCAATGAATCTGTGTACAAGTCAAGCATTTTTGGAGAGGCTTTTGTATTAGGTCACTACTGTACTCTTTAGAATTGTATTGTATCAGTGAATCAAAAGAATTTCTTGACATGAAAGAATTGGTGCACCTCAATAAACATTTTATTTAAACCTAGAGAGGATATCGTTCATTGAACGGGACCTAGTGCAACAGGGCCATCAGTTTGTATCCTGAACTTCGAGCTCTTGATTTTGTTGTGAAGTGACCCTCTTGAAATCTTGGTTTACCCCATCAATAGAGGACCTTGTGTGAGGCAGAAGGGTGTTATCACATTAGCCCTGCTTCTCTATGACATCATGGGATACTAGCTCTAGTACCTGAAAGATATTTTGACTTTTTTGATTGCAGAATAATTTGAGAAGGCGTCCAGGTACCCAAGTGTTGAATTAATAAGATGATTTGTTACATTTGGTGTTATTATTCATGAGGAGGCTTAGCTTTGAAGACAGGTAGCATGAAGGAAGTGATCAGTAATTCCAGTAAACACTTTTTGCATTATCTGGCTTCATTTTTCTGTCTCCTTACCCTTTGAATTGTACTTTCAGGTCTGGGCATTATGGGAAAAGGAGAAGAAATTGTGTACCCCTGATACACTATGGAGGGCTTGAGGAAAATATGATATGGCAGTGATTTGTAAGATACTAAGAAGGTTTCAAACCCAATTATCATCCATTACAGCTGGAAGAATTTAATGGGATATGGTCCAGTGAAACAAACTATTGAAATATTCTTATAGTAAACTCTAGTGTCTTAAGAATCAGTATTGTGTGATAGTTAAGAAACATTCTATCTGGAGCCTGACTGCCTGGGCTTGAGTGCTATCACTTATTAGCTATGTAACTTTGACCAAGTTATTTAGCTACTTTATGCCACATTTTCCTTAAAATGACAAAAATGACATCCAACTTCCAGATTTAGTATCAGAATCAAATGAGTTAAACATTTAAAGTTTTTTTTCTTTTTGCCAAGCCCATGGCAAATGGAAGTTCCTGGGCCAGGGATCAAACCTGCGCCACAGCAGTGACCCAAGCCACTACTGCAGTGGTAATGCCAGGTCCTTAACCCATTGTGCCACAGGGGAACTCCACATTTAAAGTTCTTAGCACAATGTTTGGGCATTTAGAAAGAGCTTAATACATGTAATCTATTATTATTTCAAGATTCATTTTCTACTTATACTTTATATTTTCATAATTTTAAAAAATAATTTCAAAATCTGTTATAGCTGGAATGCTCCTTATTGAAAACCTGGTTCTTTAACTGAAGGTTAAAGTTATCAGGAATCCTAATTTTGAGAAAAGAAAGTCAAAGTAATAAGTCAGTTTAATTTGATTAATAGTTATTAAGCACAAATGTTAAGTAACATGAGGTGAATTTATAAAATGTTAAAGTCATGGCTTCTACCCTTCTAAGTTAACACCTTGAGAATAAAGAACGTGCTATATATTGCTGCTTAGCTTTGTAACCTAAATTGTACCTTGTATAATTCAAAGAGTCATTCAGTGAAAGTTAGATCAAGATGAATCAATATATTGCTAGTACATATTAGACACTTGATAGAATGAAAGGATATTTGTGTGTGTGTGTGTATGAAAGAACATATTCACTATTTTTACTACATTGGAGGACTTAAATTACAATTTAAGAGGTTTAGGTTAGATATAATTAGAAGCACCCTGACTCTGGGGTTGGGAAACTTTCTAGTCCTTTACTAAGAGAAATAACAGAAGCTATGTAATTGTAAAGAATAGGTTACCAGTGGACATTTAATGCTTCATTTGCTGCAGGAGAATATTTAGATCTTTCTCGAGAGACCGTCAAGCCCTCTTACCCTCTAGTTCTTAAGACTTGTAAAAATTTTTACATCGTTGTGAAAGAAGAAGCAAAAAAATCTTAAAATGAAAAGATTTAACTGTAGCGAACTTTACTTTTTCTGCATGTCATCCCTTTTTCTTTTAGAGGAAAGCAACTAGGGAAAAGTGAAAGAAATCACCGCCCAAAACTCTCCCTTGTTTTTGCTTTAGTGACAAATATGTTTGGGACAAGGAACTCATAAGAAAAAATATTTTGGCTGAACCAGCCTTCCTGTCTTTGCCTTCATGATCTTGACTACAATGGGAGCTGAAATCCTCCAACTGAATATTTTTCTTTTCCTTTTTCTCTGGGAGAACAGTAATCAGTTATCTTATTTTTCTATTTTAAGACTCCTCTTTCTCCAGCCCAAGTATGTTTTATACAAAGCTAGTGTCTGGGATACTATCTCTAACTCATTCAAGCAGGCTTCTATGCTGCATTGTTAAAATAAATTTCTGTTTAAAATACTTTGTGAAATACGGACTTCACAACACAATTACTGCTTTAGGTTGCAGCTGCAGTGATACTGATCAGCCTCCACCATAAAGACAGTTGAATGTGATTTGTTTGTTTGCAAGTATGTATACATGTATGTTTTGAGTAAGGAGTATACTCATATGATTCAAAGTTCGAAATGTCTAGAAGAGTATATATGGTTAAAAGTCTCCTTCCCATCCCTGGCCTTTGTCAACCCAGTTCCCCTCACTGGAAGCAACCTCAATGACCAGTTTATTTTGAACCCTTCCAGAGTCATTTTCTGCATACAAACAAAAGCATATGATTGGGTGTATTTTTATATACTTAAAAAATGGAGATGACTTTCCTTTTGTAAATTTATCACTTTCTGAAAGGCCAGTAGATGAGAGCCAAGGTAGGCCAAGAGCTTCTTCTGCGAGTATCAGCTTGCCTTAAATCGTATTTCTTAAACTTGCCCCATGTGTAAGAGTATTTGAAAATAGATAAATAAGGAGAGAAATCAAAGACAGATTACGCAGTCTCAGTAATTATTTTCCTCTTGAAAATTTTCTTCTCAAGACAGAAACTCCAGATTTTACGAATTTGAGACAGCCAGTTCCTCCATGACTTGTGGAAGGATAGCTAACACAGGTCTCTTTGGAAACTAACAGTGAACACCAAGATTTTCTTGAAAGCACAGAGCAGCATTGCACCAGGATATAAAGAGCATGCCCAAATTTTTATTTATTTATTTATTTATTTTGTCTTTTTGTCTTTTCTAGGGCTGCTCCCGCAGCATATGGAGGTTCCCAGGCTAGGGGTCTAATTGGAGCTGTAGCCGCCAGCGTACGCCAGAGCCACAGCAACTCCAGATCCGAGCCGCGTCTGCAACCTACACCACAGCTCACCACAGCTCAAGGCAATGCCGGAACCTTAACCCACTGAGCAAGGGCAGGGATTGAACCTGCAACTTCATGGTTCCTAGTTGGATTCGTTAACCACTGCGCCACAACGGGAACTCCAGAGCATGCCCAATTTTGGAGTCAGATTTATCTGGGTTTGGAGACTAGCAAGAGGACCCAGTAGCTTTGTGACCTTTAGCTTGTGCCAGAGTCACCTTCTCAGACTCTGTAAAGTGGGAGTAATCAAACCAAACCTTGTGGTGCATTTCAGAGGATTAAGTGAGAAGATGTAAGTGAAATAATGTCTGACACAAAATAGGTACTCAGTAAATGTTAATTTCTTTCTTTCCCAGTGCACCATTTAAAACGAAAAGGTTTACTTTCAGTGGATTGTGTGCTTCATTTTACTGTGTTTCTCAGATTTGAAAATAACATTTAGAAAGAAGTTTAAGATGATCATTTTGCATGTGTCAGAATTTTTTTTAACCCAACAACCAGCTTTTGTGTAGTGCTTTCGCAGTATGCAAAAGTTAGCTTTCTCTTTTCTCCATAATCTCTCTCTGAGGGAGATGAGAGGAATTTATGAAAGGAGATGGCAGGTGAAGATACCTCTACCAATATTTGATAGATTAAATTACTTAAAACGTTTATTTTCTTCCTTTCACCCCAGTTGTAGTAATATGAGGTTTCCAAAGGCTATAGTGATGCACCTGAAGAAGGTAACTACCTGGGATGCAAAGACTCTCAGATTAGGTTTTAACTTCCCGACTACAGCAATGTGGCAAACAATGAGGCAAAAACAGCACTGAATTTTAAGAGACAGGTAAGCAAGTTGAACATTCATCACCAACTTCCTGAGTTTTAATTACACTAACTTGCTGTGGGATCTGAGCTAGTTACTTCGTCTTTGTAGCCCTTAGATTGCTTCTAAGTTAAAAAAGTTTTGGGAATAGTACCCTTTCCATAGTCCCTCAGATTATACCTGTAAGCACTATGTAAATTTATAAAAATAGTTTTGAAGACCAGCTTTACAATTTCAGTGGTTATTGTATATTCAAAACAGCCTCGGAAGCACTTTATTTTTATTTTAAAGATTTACAATTAAAGTGATTTTATGTATACCTCAAATGCCTGATTATATACAAATCCATTACAGGGTTTATGCACACATTAAATCCCTTCTTATTATGGGGTTTTGTGCACATTAAATGCTTGGTTGTTACAGATTGTTGTTTTTCTTGTTACCGTTAAATGTCACATTTCCCTAGGTGATGAAATGTATTATTATTGGGAACATTTATTTTAGTGTGTGTTCTGTATTTTAAAAGAAAAAGGTATTTAAACAGCAAAGACGTAGCTGTTATGAAATTTATTTTTTATAAATAGCTTTCAGCAGAAATCAGAGCAGTGCTTTAAAATTACAGTTAAAAAAATCATTTAATCATCATACTCCTTGTTGGCTAATAGGGTACTAAGTGACTATTTCCCCCCCACCCCTGCAATAGGCTATTCTTGATAGGCTCACTAAGTGGACCTAAGAGTACTAGTATATTTTATGTTAGTAAGCCTTGATAGCAAAGTGCTGAAAGTTCAGGGGGCATTTCTCTCCTTTCTCACAAATTCATTTAAGTACCAGTCTTGCTGGAGCTTTAACTGGGGCAGACAACCATACAAATGACTTGAGATAAAATGAAAATAATGGACTGAGCTGGGTTCTGGGGATGGTAGTTATGATGAACACACATCAATAAGCTTCGAGTGTGATTCTATGCTAATGCAAGCCTGATGGATCAGCTTTCTCTTTTAGCCTGGAGGACCATTAAGCTCTGGAAGCTGGGTCAAACTGATAGAGTCTGCAAATATAGCTCATCGTTAGCAGCAGTAGTTAACTGACTGTGATTCCTAATGTGCGAAACTAACATTGTTTAAAAACACTCTATGATCAGGACATAGATAGGAAGAAGATAATAGATTCTGTTTTAATTTGCATAATCAAAGCTTCTCATTTTTCCACCTATAGATAACATAAGAGAGAAAAAAAACCAGCTGTGACTACTTCCATTATGTTGTTAATCTTGAATCACAGCAAATAATTTCCATAAAAATGTAAATAACTCGTTTCAAAAGAAAAGAGCATAATTGAAAGATTTTCTGTGTTATTTCTCTGGAATTAAACTGTAGGCACTGTTATGTGGGTTTGGTAATGAGGATCTTGGGGCTAGGAAGTGTGAAAAAAGTTTTTAAAAAATTGTGAGCCTTTTTAGTGATTTGGTTCAAATGCTAGAACTTGCTGCCTCTGGCAAGTCAGATGTCTTTTAATGCACGAGCTTTGAAGAAGTAGATTAATATTAATATTAATATTGTCCAAAATGACAGAAACTTGATCAATTTTTTTCTTCAAAAGAAGAGAAAATGAACTCATTTGTTTTCATAGCAAAAATTAAAATGAACACCACCAGAATGGGAAGAATCCAGAAAGCCTGTTTATTTTTATGGAGCACAAATGCAAAGAGGACTCTGCTATATAGAAAAGAGGGTCTTCTACTCACTTATACCACTTTTGTTGTTGTTGTTGTTGTTGGTTTGCTTTTTAGGGCTGCACGTGGAAGCTCCCAGGCCAGGGATCGAATCAGAGCTACAGCTGCCAGCCTATGCCACAGCCACAGCAACACAGGATCCGAGCTGCATCTGTGACCTACACCACAGCCCATGGCAATGCTGGATCCTCAACCTACTGCACGAGGCCAGGGATCAAACCTGCATCCTCCTGGATACTAGCTGGGTTTGCTACCACTGAGCCACGATGGGAACTCCCACACCACTCTTTAGTCCTTTTACTCCTTCCCTTTTGTATCTAAATATACTCCAACTATGAAGAACTGTCCTGTTTTTGACAATTAATTATTTTCATATATAATATTTAAAGTTCTATACTTTTTACTTGATAGTGGCTTTGCAGACTTATCAAAAACATTTACTTCAGATTCTATTAAGTTAACATTTTTGTGATGTAGAAACTTTTTGCTCATTCATTTAAAGAACATTTCAGGTACTGTCTTGGGCTCTGGCTGTGTGGTTGTCCTCATGAAGCATACTTTTTTTTTAAATAGGGGGAACACAGCAAACAAGAAATCAAAGACGTAATTTCAGAGAGTGATAGGTTCTTAAAGGGAGGCTTTTCCATTTAGTAATCTACTCTGATCATGTTTTTTGCCATATAGACTCAGGTGTCAAATGTGATGCTGTTTTTTCAACCCAAGATTTCCAAACTGTCTCAAATTTTTTTGAATGTAAAGAAAACAATACAAGTATACTTTTGTTAAAGAAAAGTTAAATGCTTTTGTGTGCCTTGTTGTAATCCAGACTGATATCTCTAAGAAAAAAACTAATAATTTTTTTCTCCCAAGTGCTTAATATGTGCACCAGCTCTCTTCTAAAGCACTTTACTCATTTATTAACTTAATAATAATAATAATAATAATAATAATAATAATAAAAAGCTCTAGGAGTTCCCATTGTGTCTTGGCAGGTTAAGAACCCAACATAGTGTCGGTGAGGCCAGGTTTGATCCTTGGCCTTGCTCAGTGGGTTAAGGATCCGTTCGTGCCACAAG
Source organism: Sus scrofa (assembly GCF_054392235.1). Classification (NCBI taxonomy): domain Eukaryota; kingdom Metazoa; phylum Chordata; class Mammalia; order Artiodactyla; family Suidae; genus Sus; species Sus scrofa. Next base: position 108,173,445 of record NC_139385.1, on the reverse strand, counting down.
CTATGGCGTAGGTTGAGGATGCAGCTCAGATCTGGCATTGCTGTGGCTGTGGCATAGGCTCCAGCAGCAGCTCCATGTTGACTCCTAGGCTGGGAACTTCCATATGCTGCAGGTGCAGTCCTAAAAAGAAAAAAAAAAAAAAAAAAAAAACCCTAAGAGGAGGTATTATTATTATTGCTCCCAGTGGAAGAAACTGAGGCAAAGAAGATTAAATAACTTGCCCAGTTATACAGCTAGTAAATGGGTGAGGTGGGATTAAAACCTAGATAGTTTAGCTCGAGAGTCAATATTCTTAATCACTATTACTCTATGGCAATGTGAAGAAATTATTTTAGCTGAAAATATGTTTCTGTATTAAAATGCAAGTTATGGGAGGGAAGGGAACGTGTATTGAGTTCAACTCTATCTTTGCACTTAGCACTCACTGAACTTGGGCTATAGAGGGTGCCCCCAGGTTGAATGCACTAATATAAATGAGTATTATATGTTTATTGCCAAAATAATATTCCATATCAAGTTCTTTTGAAAATCTATTTTACTTTTTCTGCTTTGCTGGTATATGCCTTATGTATATAAGTATATGCCTTGTATGTATAATCCAGCACCAGTTAGAATGATGACATGATCACTTACTAATGATGAGTTCAGGGTAGAGCCAAAATTCCTTAGCCTTGCTCATTTCATACCCTGTCTACCCTAGATATGTGGGTTTCTCAGTGGATTACATCAGAATGAGCTCATATAGTATCTTTGCATAATACTTCATACCCTTGTGTTCCAAAAGGGTTAATTCATTTTCAAAATATGAGCAGTTTCCTTCTGAAATTTACTAAGAGGCAGAATGTGATCTAGCTTCCAGAAGGTTTTGAGTAAAATGAATATGAGACCTGCATATTTCCATTTCCAATTTTGTTTCCTTTCTCCCTGCCTGTATTTTGGAGGAGATAATAACATTATTTTGTAAGTATCAAATTGAGTGAATGGAGGGTTTCTCATATTCCATGGTTTCTTTTATAAACAAAAATAAAACAAAAAGTCTTAAAAATATCATACATAGACACTCATATTGAATTGTGAACAATAAAGGACAGTAAATTAAAAGTAAATCATTCTCATCACTCAAAATAATTCATATTCTCATCATCTAAAGCTATTAATTCTATAAATATTTTGGTAATTATTCTTCCAGATAATTGGAATATTTAAGTACTTATATATTTTAAATAAATTAGTTTATAGTTTTATGTATCATTGTATAATCTGCATTTTTTTCAGTAAACAATGTGTTTTGGATTTATTTCATGGCAATGAACACCATATGAATATTGTTATTTTTATTTTTTTTATTTTTTATTTATTTATTTATTTTTTCAGTTTAAAGGATTTTCAATTTCTTTTTTTTTTTTTTTTCCCACTGTACACCAAGGGGGTCAGGTTAGGGAGAAGGAGGGATCGGGAGCTTGGGCTTATCAGACACAACTTAGAATAGATTTACAAGGAGATCCTGCTGAATAGCATTGAGAACTATGTCTAGATACTCATGTTGCAACAGAAGAAAGGGTGGGGGAAAAACTGTAATATTGTTATTTTTAATGACTACTTAACATTCTATTATTTGGATTTATCATTTTTAAATCAGATTCCTAATAATAGACCTAAATTCCTTTCTTCCTTTTATTTTTGGTGTTGCAAAGAAAACTACAGTGAATACACACATACGCACATATACGCGCATAAATTATTGCTCTGGATTAAAGGTTTTGTTTTGCGTGTCATTGTATAAAGTCCTTGTGCTTATTTCTTAAGGCATGTCTTTGTGAAGAGGAGTATTTTATGAGTGAGTAGAAATATAACTTAGGTATCAGGTATTTTTTAAAATGCTTTTTAATTTTTAAAATCTGTATGTTTGTTCTCTATCTTCTTTTGTCTTTATTCTTTGCAGTTTGTTGGAGAAACTGAATTACTTGTCCTGTATATTTTCCTGTAGAGTCTGAATTTTGGCAATTACATGCCCAAGTTGTCATTTAACATGAACCATTATCTTCTGTATTCCCTATAAATTACTTCAAAACTTAATGACTTAGAGTGACATCAGCAACATGGTGGAATAGGAAGCCCCAGACCTCTGTGTTCACAGACACACTGATTTAACACATTATATTGTTCAAAAAGCCTTTATGAGAACTCCGGAGACCAGTTAAGAGATTGCAGTACAACAGGCAAACTCAAAGCCAAGAATAGCTATATTGAAATTAATAAGAAAAGCTATTTTATTCCAACCATGTCATCCCCTTCCCTAAGGTAACATAGCTCAGAATCAGAAAGAAAAGCCCAACTTATGGCTTATCTCTTCAGAAGGAAAGAGAAGTGTGGAATGTGCCTCCAAGTTCTGGCTTTTGGGGGGCTGCATCAGTAACTATTTTCCGTCTCACTTGACTCTAAATACTGACCAAATTGGCATATCTTAGATGCCTGGAAGCCACAGAATACAAAAGAGAACTCAATGGCTTGTTGCAGTGCCAGAGAATCTGTAGTATCACAATAGACACCATAGAGAGCAAGAGAATACAAGCTCCCAAAGAAGAAAATGGCAAACCTCTCTAATTGGGAAATTATACATACAAACTCAGAGAAGACATCTCCATAAAAAGTTTGAGAGGACCCTAGAATCTCTAGCTGGGCTTATTGTTGATAATCTTTTCTGTACAAAGCCAGTCCACTCTGGGAGAGGTGGCTGTTTTTTCGGATGTCTACTCACAACAAAAGATAACAAAGCATAGAAAGAAACAGGGAAACATGACCTATGTGGCTCAAATCAAAGGAACAAATTAAATTTTCAGAAATTTTGACTCTGAAGAAATGTAGATCTATGAATTACCTGATACAGAATTCAAAATACATAAAAGAAGTTCATTTTGCTACAAGGGAACACAGATAACCAAACAAAATCAGGAAAACAATGCCTGAACAAAATGAAGATACCAACAAAGAGATAGAAACTATAAAAAATAACCAAACAATTTAAGAGCTGAAGAATATAGGAATTGAACTGAAAATTTCACCACAGGGGAATCAGGAGCAGACCTGATCAAGCAGATGAATGAATCAGTGAACTTGAAGATGGGTCATTTGAAGTGATCAAGTCAGAGGAACAAGAAGAAAAAAGAAGAGATGTGAAGAAAGCCTAAGAGACTTATGTGACACCATCAGATGGATCAATATCTACATTTTGGGAGGCTCAAAAAGAGAAGAGAGAGAAATTGAGGCAGAGAGTTTATCTAAGAGATGATAGCTGGAATTCCCATTGTGGTTCAGTGGTAATGAATCTGACTAGTATCCATGAGGACATGGATTCAATCCCTGGCTCCACTCAGTGGGTTAAGGATCCAGCATTGCTGTGAGCTGTGGCATAGGTTGCTGACATGATTTGGATCCTGTATTGCTGTGGCTGTGATGTAGGCCAGCAGATGCAGCTCCAATTGACCCTTAGCCTGGCAACTTCCATATGCTGTGGATGCAGCCCTAAAAATGAAATGAAATGAAATAAAATGAAATAAAATAAAATGAAATAAATAGATGGATGAAAACTTCCAAATCTGAGGAAGAAAACAGACACTTAAATTCAAGAAGCTTAAAGGACTCCAGCTAAGATGAACCTCTTTGGGCCAGCACTGAGACACATCATAATTAAACTGTCAAAAATTAATGACAAAGAGAGAATCTTGAAAGCAGCAAGGGAAAACTCACTTGTCTTGTGCAAGGGAACTACCATAAGGTTATCAACAGATTTCTCATCAAAAACCTTAAAGGCCAGAAAGGAATAGGATGACATGTTCAAAGTGCTAGAAGAAAAAAAAAAAAAAAAAAAAGTCAACCAAGAATACTATATCTGGCAAAACTTTTTCATAAATGATGGAGATAGACAAAACTGAGGTTGTTCATCATTATTAGATCTGCCTTGCAAGAACTGCTAAAAAGAATCCTTCAAGTTGAAATGATAGGACACTAGAAGGTAACACAAAAGCGTCTGAAGATATAAAGCTGTCTGATAAAGATAAATATAAAGGCAAATAACAGAATCCTGAAATACTGTAATGGGTATGTAAATAATTTTTAATTGAAGTATAGAATTTTAAAGATAAAAGCGTATAAAATAACCACAAAACTTTGTTGGTGGATACAAAATATAAAAAAGTTGTAATTTGTGACACTAATAAAGTAGAGGGAGATGTAAAGGAGGAGTATAGTGTTTACATGTGATCGAAGTTATCAGTTTAAAACAAATTGTCACAATTATAAAATGTTTCATGTAATCCCCATTATAACCACAAAGAAAATACCTATAGAAGATGCACAAAGGAAAATGAGAAATAAAGCATGTCAACACACACACACACACACACACACAAATCAATGAAACGCAGGAAGACAGGAAGAGTAGTAAAGAGGAACAAAAATAACTGAAAGACATACAGAAAAATCACTAACAAAATGGCAATAAGTCCTTCCCTACCAGTAATTACTTTAAATGAAAATGGATTAAACTCCCCAAGGAAAAGCAGAGTGGCTGAATGGATTTTAAACAAATAGGATCAGAGCTCCTGTTGTGGTTCAATGGAAATGAACCTGAGTAGAATCCATGAGGATGAGAGTTTGATCCCTGGCCTTGCTCACTGGGTTTAGGGACATGGCTCAGATCTGACATTGCTAAGGCTGTGGCATAAGCACGCAGCTCTAGCTTTGATTTGACCCCTAGCCTGAGAAATTCCATATGTTGCAGGTGAGGCACTAAAAAAAAAGGATCCAACTATATGCTGTATATAAGAGACTCACTTTAAATATTAAGGCTATACATAGACTGAAAATGAAAGAGTGGAAAAAGATATTAAATACAAGTGGTAACCTAAATAAAGCAGGAGTGGCCATACTTATAGTAAACAAAATAGATTTTAAGTAAAAAAACTGTCATCGGAGTCAAGGAAGGACATTATGCAATGTCAAAAGGGTCAATTCACCAGGAAGAGATAATAATTATAAATTATATGCCCCAACAGCAGAGTACCCAAATATGTGAAGCAAATACTGATGGAACTGAATAGAGAAATAGCCAGCACAATAATAGTTGATTTCAATACCCCACTTTCAGTAAGGGACTGATCAACTAGATAGAAGATTAATAAAGAAGGAGGGGATTTGAACAACACTATAGATCAGTTGGAACTAATAAACATATATAGAATACTTCATTCAACAACAACAAAATACACATTCTTCCCAAGCACATACAGAATGTCCTCCAGGGTGGATCATATGTTAGGCCACAACCAAGTCTTAACAAATTTAAGAGGTATACCAAGTATCTTTTCCAGCCACAGTGGAATGAAGGTGGAAATCAATAGCAAAAGGAAAACTGGGAAATTCACAAATGGGTGGAGATTAAACAACACAGTTTTGAACAGCCAATCTGTCAAAAAAGAAATCACAAAAGAAACTAGAAAATATCTTGAGACAAATGAAAATTAAAACAACATCAAAATTTATGAGATTTAGCAAAAGCAGTGCTAACAGGAAAACATTTAATGATAAACACCTATATTTAAAAAGAAAAACAATCTCAAATTAACAACCTAACTTTAAACCTTAGGAAACTGGAAAAAGAACACACTAACCTAAAGTTAGTAAAAAAAAAAAAAAAAAAAAAAAAAAAAAAGAAGGAAATGATAAATAGTAGAGCAGAAAGAAATGGAAGAGAATAGAAAAGCAATAAAACATCAAGGAAAGTAAGAGTTAGCTTTTGGAAAACATAAACAAAATGAAAACCCTTAGCTAGACTAAGAAAAACAAGAGAAGACTCAAATTACAAAAAATAAAAAATGGAAGAGGGGACATTGCAACTGATGCCACAGCAATAAAAGGAGCATAGAGACTATTATGTACAATTATATGCCAATAAGTTAATGTGTAACCTAGAAGTAATGGACAAATTTCTAGAAACACATAACCTACCAAGACTGAATCATGAAGAAATTAAAAAAACAACTGAAATACAGAGAACAGAGTAGTGGTTACCAGAGGAGGAAGAGTGGGGGAGGGTGAAATGGGTAAAGGGAATCAGCTGTATGGTGACTGGTGGAAACTATATTTTTGGTGGTGAACATGCTGTAAGATATACAGAAGTAGAAGTATAACATTGTGCACACAAAATTTATTTTATAAATCAATGTTATCTCAATTTAAAAAATCTGACCAGATCTGTAACTAATAAGGAACTTGGTAAGTAATTAAAAACATCTCAGTGAAAAAAACCCTAGAACCATATGTTTGAGAATTATATCAAACATCTGAAGAATTAACACTAGTTTTTCTCAAACTCTTCTAAAAGTATCGAAGAGGAAGGAACACTTCCAAAATCAGTCTATGAGGCCAACATTACCCTGATACCCCAGTCAGACAAAAAAAATTATGAAACAAGAAAACTGTAGACCAATATCCTAATGAATATTTGTAGATAATTCTCAACCTAATACTAGCAAACTGTATTCAACAGCACATTAAAAGAATTATACATTTATTGTAATTTATTCCTGGAGTTCAAGGATGGTATAGATTAGCAGAATGAAGGACATAAACCATTAAGGTCCTTTCAATTGATACATAAAAGGCATTTGACAAAATTCAGTAGTCTTTCATGATAAAAACATTCAACAAAGTAGGAATAAAACGAAAAGTACCTCCACATGATGTAGGCCATACATGAAAAACCCACAACTAATAATCATACTCAATGGTGAAAGACTGTAACATTTCCCCCTAAGATCAGGAAAAAGGCAAGGATGCCCACTCTCACCACTTCTATTCAATATAGTACTATAAGTCTTAGTCAGGGCAGTCAGGCAAGGAAAAGAAATAATTGGCATCCAAATCAGAAAGAAAGAAAATTGTCTCTGTTCAAAGATGGCATAGTTTTATATATAGAAAAGCCTGAAGATGCCACAAAAAAATCTACTAGAACTAGAATTCAGTAAACTTGGAAGGTACAAAATCAATACACAAAAACCATTTGCATTTCTATATGGCAGCAATGAAATCTGAAAGAAATTAAAATAATTCCATTTACAGTATCATCAAAAAGAATAAATAATTGGGAATAAACTTAGGTGAGGAGGCAAAAGACTTATACACTGAAAATGACAAAATTTTGCTAAAAGAAAATTTAAAAGACAAATAAATGGAAGGGCATCCCATGTTAATGGATTGGAATAATTAATATTATTAAAATACCATACTACCCAAGGCAATTTATAAATTCAGTGCAGTCCCTATCAAAATTCCAATGGCATTTTTTTTTTTTTGCAGAAATAGAAAAAAAATCCTAAAGTTAATATGGAATCTCAGAGGACCCCAAATAGCCAAAACAACCTTGAGAAAGAAAAAGAGGCCTCACACTTTCTGATTTTGAAGCGTATTACAAAACTGCGGTAATCAAAGCTACATGGTACTAGCATAAAGACTGATACATAGACAAAGGGGACAGAATAGAGGATCCATAAATAAGCCCTCACATATGTGGCCAAATGATAATTGACAAAGATTTACACATAGGGAAAGGATATTCTCTTCAACAAATGGTGTTGGGAAAACTGGATATCCACATGCAGAAGAACGGCGTTGGACCATAACCTTATACCATGTAAAAAAATAACTGAAAATAGATTAAAGACCTATATGTGACATCTAAATGTATAAAACTCTTAAAGAATACTTAGGGAAAAGCTTCATTAAATGGGATTTAGATTTCCAATCTTGGCTCAGCAGTAACAAACCCAACTAGGATCCATGAGGATATGGGTTTGATCCCTGGCCTTACTCAGTGGGTTAAGGATCCAGCATTGCTATGAGCTATGGTGTAGGTCACAGATGCGGCTCAGATCTGGCATTGCTATGGCTGTGATGTAGGCCAGCAGCTACAGCTCCTATTGGACCCCTAGCCTGGGGAACTTCCATATGCTGCTTATGTGACCCTAAAAAAGTGGGGAGGGGATTTAAATCCATTACATTGGATTGCAGTGATTTCTGGCTATGACACCGAAAACATAGACAAAAAGGCAAAAATAGACAGATGGGAGTTACCATCGTGGCGCAGTGGAGACAATATTCCACCTAAGGGTTTAGGCTCCATTGATTGGAATGTAAAATGCACTGCCACAGTGGAAAACAGTTTGCAAAAAACCTAAAAATAGAATTACCACATGATCCAACAATCCCTCTCCTAGATATCCATTCGAAAGAACTGAAAACAGAGCTTCGAAGAGATATTTGCACACCCATGTTCACTGCAGCATTATTTACAACAGCCAAGAGGTGGATGTAACCTAAATGTCCATCAATAGATTATTTGATAAAGAAAATATGGTATATACATAAAATAGAATACTATTCAGCCTGAAAAGGGAATCCTGTCATTTGCTACAATATGGCTGAATCCTGAGGAAGCTGTGCTAAGTGAAATAAGCCAGTCACAAAAAGATACACATTGTATGATTTCACTTATATGAGGTATTTAAAGTAGTCAAACTCCAAGAAACAAAGAAGAGTGGTGGTTGCCAGACACTGAAGGAAGATGTAAAGTGGAGGTTTTGCTTTTGTTTTGTTTTTGGGGGGCTGCATGTGTGGTATGCAGAAGTTCCCAGGCTAGGGGTCGAATGGGAGCTGCAGCTGCTGGCCTGCACCACAGCCACAGCCACAGCCACGTCAGATCCAAGCCACAAGCTGTGTCTACAGCCTACATCACAGCTCATGGCAATGCCAGATCCTTAACCTAGTGAGCAGGGCCAGGGATTGAACCTGTATCCTCATGGATACTAGTTGGGTTTGTTAACACTGAGCCACAACAAGAACTCCTAAAGGGGAGTTTTTATTCAGTGGGTAGAGAGTTTCAGTTCTGCAAGATGAAAAAATTCTAGAGATCTATTGCATGACAGTATGCATAAAGTTACTACTGTACTGTCACTTAAAAATGGTTAGATGGTAAATTTTATGTGTTTTTAAAAATTGCACTCAAAATGGCCTAACAGCAATAATTTTTGCATATCTCATCAGCTTTGCAATTCAGGCATCTAGTCAGGGCTCAGATACTCCTCGTCTGCTCTTTCTGGTGTTGACTCAAGTTGTTCAGCAGGTGGGTGCAGTGGTCTGGTTGGGTTTGGTTAGAAGGTTGAATTCAGCTGGGAGTGTTACCCTCGGGGCTTACAATGTAATTTCTTTTGCATGGTAGTTCTCTTTGCTTATTTATCCTTCTTTCATGGTGGGTGCCATTCCCAAGAACAAATATTTGGTGAAACCATAGAGAAATTGTATAGTCTTTTCTAACTTAGCTTCAGGAGTCTCAAAGCATCACTTCTTTCTATTGATGGTGATGAATTCAAAGCCCAGTCCAACTTCAAGATGATTCCACTTCTACCTCAGTGGAGGATGGTGAAGGTTTACATTGTAGAAGAGCATGTAGAGGAGATCTTGTTGCACTAAAATTCAATTGGCTGTTGTTGTCTAAAACTTATATCCTAGCAGTTTCCTCAAAAAGTTATGGTTACATACCCTGACTTTTGCATGTCTGCAACAGTTAGAAGTCTTTATATTTGAAAGTTATTTTAACTAGATAGAAAATTACTAGCACATATTTTTTCATTAAATGTCTTAAAACTCTAAATTGTTTTTGGCATAAATCTTTGCTTTTGAAGTCTGTTGCAATTTGATTTCCTTTTTTTTTTTTAAATGACTTGGCCATTTATCTAGATAGCCAAAGGTCATGTATGATGTCCCCTTTCAATGTGTGGCTTTAGGAGAGTGTGTGTGTGTGTGTGTGTGTGTGTGTGTGTGTGTGTGTGTGTGCACATATGTGTGTTAAATTTCATAAGTGTTCTTCTTCAGTTAGTTTCAACTTTTGTTTCCTTCCTCAGGGGCCTCTATTATATGCATGTTGAATCTTCTTTTTACTTTCTATATCTGTTACTTTATCTCACGTCTTTATGATCTCTCTTAGTTCCTTTTTGGTTTTAAGATTTTTCCGGAGTTCCTGTCGTGGCGCAGTGGTTAACGAATCCGACTAGGAACCATGAGGTTGCTGGTTCGGTCCCTGCCCTTGCTCAGTGGGTTAAGGATCCGGCGTTGCCGTGAGCTGTGGTGTAGGTTGCAGACGCGGCTCGGATCCCGCGTTGCTGTGGCTCTGGCGTAGGCCGGTGGCTACAGCTCCGATTGGACCCCTAGCCTGGGAACCTCCATATGCCGCGGGGGCTGCCCAAGAAATAGCAATAACAGCAACAACAACAACAAAAGGCAAAACGACAAAAAAAAAAAAAAAAAAAAAAAAAAAAGATTTTTCCTCCATTTCACTTTCTCTTTCTCTTAAGGCATTATTAGTTGTGTTTATTTGCTCTCATGTTCATTTGGTTTTCTTTTCATTTTTGGAAGAAATTTAATTTTTACTTTTTTTCCCTTTTTATCACCTTATTTCTGAGTTTTCTAATTCTGGTTTATGTTTTTAAATATCCTTTATCATGTTCTTAATTGCTTTTAGGTTGTTTTAAAATATTTAAAGTTTCCATCTGTTTTGTGGGTTCTCTCTGTCATGCTTTGATTATTTGTAGATATGATTGATTTGCTTTTTAATTCTTTTCTTTCTCTCTCTCCCTCTCTAATAGGGAATTTCCACGGAATTCAACTGCAGTCTTTTCTGTGGCTCATTTTTATGTGAAAACAATTATCTTGAATGTTTAGTTAGGGAGGTTGGGTCAGAGTAGATTTTCTAGCTTTACAACTCTAGAACTCTCAATTCTGCTTTTAAAAATATGATATCATACTTTATGAGATTTCTAGTTTCTTCTCTTCTCCCATTTTTATTTGAATCTTCTCTCTCTCTTTTTTTGGGCCTTATTGCACCATCCTGTTCAATTTGCATCTGACTTATAGCCATTTGCCATAGTGGTTGCTTTAGACCCTTTGCCCTCTTACCTGCAATTTGGAGTAGTCAATAGTCTCTCTCATTTTAAGTTGCTGTTGTCAGATTGGCCCTTTCTGCTTTCCAAGCAGGACCCGATTTGCAATTTGGAGGTGTGCATGGTTTGTTCCCACATGTGTTTTGGATTCATGGAGGTCTTGTCACCTAGCTTAGTTGTAGCTGTGTGTATGGAGTTCAGTTTTACTGTTTAAAAAGTATGCTACTATCCTGAGTTAAGAAACTGAATATTGAATTTTGCTATGTATTCCTAAGCTAATATCCAGAAAAAAATGTCTCATGTCTCATTTATATAGTATAGATTCATATCTGCTTTTCCCTTCTCTCAACAATCTTAGGTATTAGCCCTCTTTTGAAATTGTCAATTGGCAAAAAATAAGACCTTACTGAATTTTTATTTATAGTTTATTGATTACTTGTTGGGTTAACCACATCCATAAATACATGGATCGTGTATTTTTGATCCATTTTTTTTCTATTGTGAGTTGTTTTTCTTTTGTCTATTTCCCCATTGCTATGCTTATCTTTCTTACTAATTTTGAAGATTTCTTTGAATAGGGATATTGACCTTTTTCTTGTCATGTTTTGTTAGTATTTCTTCCTTAGCTGTTTTGTTTGCCTTTCAGACTTTGAAAATTGTTTTAAGATTGTATATAACTGCATCAGTATTTTTATTATTATCTCTTATCCTATGAAAGGTAATAATTAAATTACTTAAATTACATATGGAATGATTTAGATCAGTAAAGTTTTTAAATCTGTTCACATTTCCTTCCTACTTCTGCTGAGACTGGTTTGTGACCAATGCTTTTCAGTTACCATCTTGAGGAATAAAGTGGAGGAGAGGAAAGATGGGGGAGTGGCTGATTTAATGTTTACTCTTCCAATGCAGTACTCTATCCATCTAAATGGACAGCTCTACCATGATGTTTCTTTTATTTCCTCTTGGATTTGGAGAAGAAGGATAAAAGGAATGTTCCCTTTGAGGAAATAGCAGTCGAATTGTTTCATGGTATATCTTCCCATCGTTATTACTAAAAAGAAAATCAGAGACATAGATTGTTAATTGGCAAAAGTATGTTTTTTGGGCATTTCCTTTCAGTTTCATTTTTAGAAAAATTATAGGCCTCATATTAAGGAACCAAGCAGTTTATATAATTGAAACTTCATTAATAGGTTTTACATTTTATTTACCAAAATGGAAATAATCTGTTTTAAAAACTAAACATTGGAGTTCCCGTTGTGGCTCAGCAATAATGAACCTGACTAATATCCATGAGGATGCAGATTTGCTTCCTGGCCTTTCTCAGTGGGTTAAGGATCCCGGGTTGCCATGGGCTACAGTGTAGGTTGCAGATGCAGCTTGGATCTGGCATTGGTGTGGCTGTGGTGTGGGCCAATGGCCACAGCTCCAATTCCACTCCTAGCCTGAGAACTTCCATATGCTGCAGGTTCAGCCCTAAAAAGACAAAAACATAAAAATTAAGCATTGAATCACTAACAAATTAGATCTAAGTAAACTACTCCATTGCTGGAGAAGGATCCCAGTGGTGAGTTATATACCAGAACTTGTTTTTTATAAAGTGCACTATGTTTAGTATATTTTAGAAATAATTCCAGAAAGCCAGTTTAAATTTTAAATGTGGATTTAGAGACTTTAAAAATTGTGAATCACTATAATAAATATAGTATAATATATAATATGTATCAAATAATAAAAAATAAGGAGAAAAAGAAAAAAGTAGGTTGAGAGGAAAAATATCTAGAGAAAATTAAGTTATATACAACAAATTCCATTTAATAGGAAATAGTCAATAAGGACAATGTAACCTTTCCATTCTGTGATTTTACTCTCTGGAATTTTTTAGTAGGTACTCTGAGGTTACAGAATATAAAAACAACCCTCTATCCTTGGGGAGTTTACAGTTTAATATGGGGTAAGTAAACTATGTGGTAAAACCTAAATGACAAAAGCTTAAACAGTTTATGAAGAGAAAATCCAGCTTCCCAAGAAGGTGACAGACTTGCAAGAGTCATAGTCCTCTGTGGTTGCTTTTGGTTAATGAGGTTCCCATCATTTATCTGTGCTCTTCTTTTCAACTTCCTTTCACCCAGCAAGCTAGAACCAATTGTTCTTTAGAGCTTATCAGTCAGGCACCATCCAAATTGAATACTATCAAGCAGCAATTATATGAACTCTAGCACAGGCTATCTTCCTACTTGTAGCACAGAGCAAAAAGAAGGATGATCTGCTTTGAACTCCTTAGTTTCATCATGTCATATATGGTATATAAACATCATAATAAACATCTAGTTGTTTGGAATTGATCACTTGAACTTAATAGAAATTTAGAGTGTAAAAAGATAAACATTTAGAGAGAAAAAGAAAAAACTAGTCATGTGCTAGAGTAATTACACACACACACACACACACACACACGTAAAACCAGGTCAACATATTTCGTTACTATTTAATTTCTATGTGTGTCAACCTAACTAACTCTCAAATCTCTAAGGCAGTGACTGCTTCAGATTAAAATTCAGCAAACTGCTGGAGTCTTTCTTGGTTTTCCTCACCTCTCTAAACTAAGTGCTTCTCCTCTGTATTTTATCTCTATCAATTGTATTAACACTGCTGTAGATGGAGTGAAACACTCTCTATTCAAATTTCCTGTTTCCGCATTTGCTCTTTGTATTACAAAAATATGAGCTCCTCAGACAAAGTTAAGTATCTTTGCCTTACTCAGGTACATAGAAGACTGTATATAAACTGAATACTTATAAACAACAATGTAGACACTCAATGTGAAATACTGGCTAGCACAAAACTGATAAGACCTGAGACATAGTGATAGATGCAGTCCAGCAATATTATTATTATTATTATTTGAACAAACTTGATTCTAGTATTTACCAAAAAGTATACAATTGAAGGAGCCAAATTGTAATTGTTCTGTTGCATGTGGTATTAGTTTAATATCCATCATGTTCTTTTGTATCCTCTTGAAAAAATAATGAATAATCTAATAAATTAAATTATTCAATACATTAAATAGTTTAACAAATTAATGATTTAGCAAGTTTTATTAATATCTGATTTAAGTGTTAAAGGAGATAAATGAAGACTTAACAAAAGCAAAAAGAAAATCATAGTGGATGATAGGAATTTGTTGTCTTGAATAAAGGAATATAAGACTGGCCTTATTTTTAAAGTAGGAGTTTGTAAAACAAGGTAGGATTCTTGAAAAGAATCAACTGATATTCCCAAAGCAGAGCTAGCAGCAACTGATGTATATTACAAGAATGACCCTCAGTGGGAAGAAGCTTCTTGGCTAGCCCCATATTTTAAAGGGAAATTTCATTCAAAAAGCCTCATCATGGTCTCGTTTTCATTGTGATTTACTAGAAGCATATGGTGGTCATATCAATAGTACCCTTCAAATCAAAATGCATCATCATTCAGGAATTTCTGAAGGGGAAATAGTCTGTGACTACACTCTCTGAGAACCATCTGTTCCCCTACCTGTGTTCCTTAGAACTGAAGCTTTAGGATAGCCTTCAAAACCTTTTCTTTTGTGTCTTATTATATAATACATAGTGACTGAAATATTATTGCATTTGATTTTTTTGTATAAAACAGGATTAAACTACTGTTTTTTAAATAAAGAATAAGATGACTTTGCTTGATTTAAAAAGTCATCTTCCTCTTAATATGTTTAAGACATCTAAAATGCCTTTTGTCCTCAGAGTAGCACTGTAGCTCTTTGGTGCCTGAGTTGATATTGCAATTTAATACTGCACCTACAAAGAAAATTATAGTTTGTAAACTGTTCTAAGTGCTTTCAAAATGAAGACACTGCAAAAGTGGTAAAAGTATGTTGTCAAAAAAAAGGAGGTAGGAGATTATTAATTTCTTGAAGATTAAGAATAGTATAAATTCAAATGATCCCATTCATTGACATGGGGTCCCTTTACAGGTTTGCGTATTATAATATGTTTTTTAAATGG
The DNA here is from genome assembly GCF_054392235.1 of Sus scrofa. NCBI lineage: Eukaryota > Metazoa > Chordata > Mammalia > Artiodactyla > Suidae > Sus > Sus scrofa. The sequence goes on along the minus strand of NC_139385.1, from coordinate 108,158,426 downwards.
GACAGATAATGACTTTGTAGTATCTGCTACAAAGATGATGCATCTTTTTTTTTTTTTTTTTTTTTGCTGTGACATTATTGTGTGATAAAAACTTGTCATTCAGGTTTTTATAGTGCTTTATTATATGTATTTTTAAGAATTTTGAGTGACCCAATTTTGTAAAATAACTGTCTTGTAAAAAAAATGCATTAGTGTCATGTGTTTCATGTACCAGTGACACAATACTTTTTGTTTTCCATTGATTTAAATTAATGAAATGGGTGCTTACTTTGTAATCCACAAGCCTTGCCTTGGGCAAGTCATGTAATTTCCCTGTCCTTCAGTTTCCTCGTCTATAAAATGGAGATAGTGTCTCATAGGCTGGTCTAAGGATCAATGCTTAGCAATAAAAGGCCCCTAGCACCTGACAAATTGTGGTACAAACTATATCATAACTATTACAATCCAAGTAACTTATTACTATAGTAATAAAAGAAAGTTTCACACGATTATATCAGAGATCGCTCTGGGTCATAGACTCTGAGAAAGTATTTTTAGTGAGGATATAGAGAATTTAGGAAAATAAAAAGACTATGTAAATGAAATTTGAAAAACTCCATTCACATATCTAATCACTGTCTTAACAAACACACTATGGAAGTCCAGTTCAGTACAGTTCATTATTGAGTGAACAGGAACTGAGAGATTTGTTCTAATAAAGCATGTACATTTCATAATAGAGCAAACCCATGATGTCATCATAAAGCTTGGAGATACCCAGGATTAGGATATATACATGTATCCTGAGAACCAGTGGATGTTTACAGAGCTGGTGTATTACTTTCAGTACAATGATATTGTTTACATAAAATATATATCAAATAAATTTGCTTAACTCTATTACAAACTATTTTAAATCTGTAATTGCCCACCATGGTTTGGGAACTGAAAAAAAATTAAAGTTGAAATTGTTAATGAGTGAATAAATAATTCAAAAATAACTTGTGTGGATCGATGGAAATAAACCGTAAAACTCAAAAGTAGAGGTTTAAAGCCCAGTTATGTAGATTTCTTTGTTGCTAGGACAATTTTGATTGAATGCGTAACAGCTTCCTCTATTCCTCTATTTGCCTGGCTGCCACTTCTCAACTGTGAAAGGGATCAAAAGACAATCAGAGCTTTTATCAGTAGCACAGAATAGTCATTTGAAGAAGATGGTGGCCAGACATGTATAAATACATAAAGAAAAAAATTAACGTGACAGGCCTAAATTCAGGGCTATCAGCAAGTCCATGATGGTGGAAGAGTGGGCTCAGGCTGAGGGTGGAACATGATAGTGCGGGACCTCATGGGATTACAAACTACCTCACACAAAGGGAGGGGTGATGCTGCTATGTACAGTCCTAAATGGCAAACGTGGTGTATGGAAGGCTACAGTGACAATTTTGGTGACCTTAAAGAATGTATATACCATAGCGTTAATATATAAAATTAAGAGCAGGGTATGTTAAATATACTCTAGGAATCTGTGGTTTTGTGACCAAAGACCAGAATGATACTCAAAAACAAATCACAAGTTTTTTTTTCTGCAAAAACACGATGAACATCTGGATAGCTGGCTAAATTTTCCTGTATTCGTCCATGTAATATTTCAGGAATAATCAACATCTCAATAATAATTTACTTGTTCATAGCTCTGATTTGGGTATTGTTTTGTTTCCCTGTTTTGTCCTAAGTCTTTATTTTTTTTTTCTTGCCACTTTCTGTAATTGTAGGTAGAAGTTTAGAGTTTAGCATTTGTAAAATCTTGCAGTTGAATTCAAGTTGTCAGTTGATGGCATGTCTACACTTGTTTGTATAGTGGAAGGTATTTGTTTATTTTCATAGTACAAATGCTACTTGACTCTGAATGTTTTTTGTTACAAGGTTTTCTTTGCTTTATAAGACCCCTTTATTTGGCTTCTGAACATGTCAAAATTCTTTACTTCTGACCTTGGTTATAACACTTTATTTTTGAACATTCAAAATGCTCTCAGATCTTTAACAGTAATAAAGGCATTAGCTGTTCTAATTAACTAGTAAGGACAAAATGAAACAAAGGGACACCCTTTGTTTTGTCATTCAATGGTTACAATAAAAACAGAAGAGTTATTGGCTTTCTTTTCCAAAAAGAGTATATTGGCCTCTTTGGTACCTGCTATTACCTCTGAAGGTTTGAGCTTCTGAATCTTCAACAGTGAACAACTTTTAAAATGTGCAGATTTGCTTAAAATTACCTAATTGTCAGTTTTATGGTTACTTTATTATAGACTATAATATAATCTAGGAAGATGGGACTATATTTTGGTAATTGGCATTTTACATTCTACAAACGCTCTCCTTCATCTTGTCCCTTTGCAGTGAGGCTCGGCACAATGCCTCTCTCTTTTGTGGCCTTGTTGGTATAGCATGGCACAAAGTGACATCAGATTAGCAACTGGGGAACACTTTGTGACACTGCTTTTGGAAATGAATTTGCCGAGTTCAAGTCTGTTTTTTCCCATCTCAAATCACCTAGCAACTTTAGATTCAGGCAGAAGTTGGCGTTTATTTTACAAAACATGGAAAAGCTTTTAAACTAACGTTTCTGAGGTAAATCTGTAGCAAAAGTGAGGCCACCTGCTGTTAAGAAAAGTGCTTACACATTCAGCACATTTCTGTCCCCAACAGAGGGTTCGGCTGAGTAAAACACTGCCAATTATTCTCAGATCCTATAGGTGGCAGCAGTTCCTGCGGTTTCAGAGCATAACAATGGCTTGATTTGTGGGTCTAAGAATAAAGCTGTCATGAACTCATGGGATCTTTATACTGTAAGGGCTCTTCTTTGAAATGTGATACATGAGAAAATTGCCTTTAGTTTTTAGTGTCTCTTTTAAGATTTTTTTTTTTTTTTTTTTTTTTTTTTTTTTTTTTTTTTTTTTTTTTTTTTTGTCTTTTGTTGTTGTTGCTATTTCTTGGGCCGCTCCCTCGGCATTATCGTTGTTGTTGTTGTTGTTGCTATTTCTTGGGCCGCTCCCGCGGCATATGGAGGTTCCCAGGCTAGGGGTTGAATGGGAGCTGTAGCCACCGGCCTACGCCAGAGCCACAGCAACGCAGGATCCGAGCCGCGTCTGCAACCTACACCACAGCTCACGGCAACGCCGGATCGTTAACCCACTGAGCAAGGGCAGGGACCGAACCCGCAACCTCATGGTTCCTAGTCGGATTCGTTAACCACTGCGCCACAACGGGAACTCCTTTTTTTTTTTTTTTTTTTTTTTTTTGTCTTTTGTCTTTTTTTGTTGTTGTTGTTATTGTTGCTATTTCTTGGGCCGCTTCCGCGGCATATGGAGGCTCCCAGGCTAGGGGTCGAATTGGAGCTGTAGCCACTGGCCTACGCCAGAGCCACAGCAACGCAGGATCCGAGCCGCGTCTGCAACCTACACCACAGCTCACGGCAACGCCGGATCCTCAACCCACTGAGCAAGGCCAGGGATCGAACCCGCAACCTCATGGCTCCTAGTCGGATTTGTTAACCACTGCGCCACGACGGGAACTCCTCTTTTAAGATTTAAGTGGCTTTTCTTTCTTTTAAGTTCTATTTTATATTTTAAATCACTTCCCCAAACAAGTGTTCACACTACCAATTTTATGCTGTTATATTATGAAGTAGAAATCTTTAGGTAATCAGAGAGAAAGACATGATAGAAACATTTTTTTTCCTGTTCCCTTTGCCTCCTCAATTACGGGAATAACCCATTGTTGATTTTTATTGCCAATCTGATCTTGGGATTCCTAATTGCTATACAAGCATAATTTTCCTCATGTTTAGGAACCGAATGGTTAATGGTTTAACATTGCCATTCAACTTCTAGGAGGCTTTGAACCAAACTATAGCACCTATAAGAGAGTGATTTTATCTGTTTTTTTTTTTTTTTTTCTGGCTCCGTGCACCCAAATACACATACACATTTGGTCTTTTTGTCTATTAGGGCCACACCCGCGTCATATGGAAGTTCCCAGGCTAGGGGTCCAGTCGGAGCCACAGCTGCCAGCCTACACCAGAGCCACAGCAACTTGGGATCCAAGCCATGTCTGCGCACCACAGTACCTGGCAACGCCAGATCCCCAACCCACTGAGCGAGGCCAGGGATCGAACCCGCATCCTCATGGATCCAAGTCAGTTTCACTAACTGCTGAGCCACAATGAGAACTCCCCAAAAGAGTGATTTTAAAACCACTGTCTTTAGTAAATACTGTGTTTTTCTGTAGGTGGACTCAGAACTGAGGGAGTGAGCACACTTAGAGTGATTTAATCACCTTTTGCCTCTGAGAAGCCGTAGAGTCATTATCACTATGGCTGGTCAGTTTACACACACACACACACACACACACACACACACACACACACACACACATACACACATACACATCCCTCCAGCCATCCAAAATGAGCTCCACATTAGGTATAAAGATTGTTATTTAATTTCTTAAAATTTTATTTGAGTATAGTTGACTTACAATGTTGTATTAGCTTCAGGTGTACAGCAGAGTGAATCAGTTATATATATATACATATATTCATCCTTTTTCAGATTCTTTTCCCATATAGGCCATCACAGAGTATTGGATAGATTTCCCAGTGCTATACAGGAGGTCCTTGTTACTTATTGATATTGTATATAGTGGTATATATATGCCACTCCCATTCTCCCAATTTATTCCTCTCCCAACTATTCTCCTTTAGTAACCATCAGTTTGGTTTTGAAATCTTTGAGTCTGTTTGTTAATCATTTAATTTTTTTTTCTTTTTTTGTCTTTTTGCTATTTCTTGGGCTGCTCCCGCAGCATATGGAGGTTCCCAGGCTAGGGGTCTAATCAGAGCTGTGGCCACCAGCCTACGCTAGAGCCACAGCAACTCAGGATCCGAGCAGCGTCTGCAACCTACACCATAGCTCACGGCAATGCCGGATCGTTAACCCACTGAGCAAGGGCAGGGACCGAACCCGCAACCTCATGGTTCCTAGTCGGATTCATTAACCACTGCGCCACAATGGGAACTCCTAATCATTTAATTTTAATGGTCAAAGTGATTATTTAAAAAAATTCCCAGCTGATTATTTTATTTAATTCAGAGAGTTGCAAAATCCTAAATGAAATTACTTTTTTGATTTAGGTTTACAGAGCCACAGTTGTGGCATAGGTTGTAACTGCTGCTTGGATTCAATCTCTGGCCCAGGAACCTCCATGTGCTGAGGGTGCAGTCATTAAAAAAAGGCAGTTGGAGTTCCCGCCATGGTCATGGCACAGTGGGTTAATCCAACTGCAGAAGCTTAGGTTGCTACAGAGGTGGGGGTTCAATCCCTGGCCAGCTAAAGGATCAGGCATTGCTGCAGCTGTGGCTTAGATTCAGTCCCTGGCCCAGGAATTTCCATATGCTGTGAATGTGACCATAAAAATAAAGAAAAGAAAAAAAAGAGTTAAGCTTACTTCTGAAATGTTTATTCAGAAATTTAGCAACCTTTGTCTTATTATTCAAATTATCCAGAAGCATTAAAATGATAATTTATTCAAATTAATATTAAAATATGGGGATGCTATCTTTTAAATTTAGGAAAGACTAGATTCTCTTTATTTATCCTTTGAGGTAATAGAGGAGTAAATTAACTTCATTATATGAGAATCTAATATATTTTGAAGGCAAGAAGTTAAACTGTTATTCTTTTGGAACTGACTTGTTTTTATTAATTACATACCTTTTAAACTCTATTGAATCTTAGTTTTTGGAATTAATCTGTTTCTATAAAGTAAGTACATTATTGAACTCTAAAATTAAAGCATACATATTTATATGCATTATATATATCATGTACAGATTTGCATGTATATATTTCTTTTAGATAAAGAAAAGATAGCTTTATAAAGTATAGAACATTTGGATCATAACAGAAGACATATACTTATATCTATCATCCATATATTAAAACACCTTGTGTTCAGATGGAGTTTTTCATAAAGACTGATGAGTGTTGGATATATGTTCATAGTCCATCTGATGGTATGAAAGGAAGCAGAATTATAAAAGCAAAAAAGTTTACTAGGAAACTTCCATGTTCTTAATACTTCTAATTGTGTGTATTGTCTGCTGCTTAACAAACCTATGTTGTTTTTAAAACAGCTATTTGGAGCCAGGATACAAATCAGTTTATTTTTGAATACTCTTAATATATATATGTTTATATGAAATCTATTTTTGATTGCATAATGATAATTTAATCATGTATAAATACATTTCTTTTGTCCTTGCTGTTGTGTTTGTTATATTTCGAATAGCTAGCTGGGAATTTCCCTGGTGGCTCAGCAGGTTAAGGATCCAGCATTGCCACAGCTATGGTGTTACAGCCCAGGTTTGATAACTGGCCCGGAAACTTCTGCATGCTGCAGGTGCGGCCAACACACACACACAGACACACAAAACCAAAAAACAAATAGTTACTTACACAGCCCAAACCTGTCATGTAAGGCAAGCCTCTTTCAGTTATCTGGGAGCACTGTGTTCTTTAAAAATATTTCAGTCAAGATACACACCAAGATATTTCAAAATGAGTTTCATTTTTTTTGCAATTCTTTTTAAGAAACTTATGTTAAAAGTAATCCCATTTTCTTAGTTTCTTAGGTAATTTTGAATATAAGGGTGACCACTTAGCTCTAGTTTATAAATTTTATGAAGTATTTTATTAAAATGTTCTTCAAGGAATTTATATTACTGTTAAGCAAGATATTCTTTAATATTAAAGTTGATTTTATTTTTTGTAGTTAAAAGTATTTTGTGGAATGAAAAAGCTTTTATGAGTCAGATATTGTGATTGCTTGGAGTTGTTTTCAGCAGTTGAAATGTTTGTAGGTTTAAACGATAATGTAAAAATATTTTAGGTATCATAATTATGGAAAGAGGAAATGAGATTTGGTTAAGCTTGAATGGTTTAGACTCATTTAAATCCAAATGTTAGTATTTCTTTTCCTTTCCTTTTAATTAAAAGTTCCGCTCATCTATTTAAAAATGATTTTGCATTTTATTTCCTCATGTTCAGTAATAGCAAACTTTAATATTAGTAAAATATTACCTAAAAGATGTTCACGGAAACTGTTTATGTGTTTGAAAGGACAGGGTAAGTTTCACTCCTGTGTTCTGAGGGGAATTTTAGGGCTTAGAGAACAGTATGACAGGCTGATACGGAAAGACTTTCAGGAAAGGATGCACAGTGACTGACAGATCTGAATTGGAGGCAGCAGAAGACACAATAAATCCTTGCTTGTATGTAATGGTTGATGAATGGGACTTCTCATTAATCGAATTTTCCTCTTTAACCAATGATTCACATATGCATACTGTACATGTGATCAGTTTTGTAAGGTTTAGAATATAGTAAGATAAACTTAAGCTTAAACACATACTAAAAATAATTACTTCTAAAAAAAGGTATCTTTGGTGTGAAAGGTTACCATCATGATCATCTGTTGATATTTTAGAGTCCTGTTTATGGGGATTTTAAAAGAATTTGATAATGATTGTGCTTGTTGGTTGCTTGGGTTCCAGATAAATGAATGTTGTAAAGTGTTTTCATCCGTAAATTTAAGGATATTTATTATTTATAAACATTTAAATAAAATATTATTATATAAACATCATTCCGACTGAGTAGTATAATTAAAAAAAGAAAAAACAGGGCCTCAGGCAACTTTTTTCCCAAGTGGCTTTCGACGTATTCCTGGATCATGGAAATGGTCTTATGGGTCACCTTAGGAGAGCCCTGATATTTCATAGGCCTGAAACTTTGTAGAATCTATGTTGGGTATTACTATGAGCGTGTTTCTTTCTGTATAGGGGAGAGAGTGATAATTGTAAAGGCCAATTAGTATCAGAAACATGCCATGTATTCCAGTATATATGGGGGGAATTGTTCTTTCCTATCAGAGATGCTGCATTGTCTTCTTGTGCGTCTGGTCCTGTGACCCCCAAAAAGGGCCTTTTGAGCATGGGCATATAAAAGCAGGCTCTACTTAAATTTAATATTGTAAAAGGCACCAACTGTACCATAGAGAATTATGATGCCAGTGGTATAGTTTTGCGTGCTCCCAAATCAGATCAACAAGTATACATAGCATGCATGCTGTGGGCAAGACATGCACTTAATTAGCACTGTATGAAAATAAGGTGAAGATTCCTATGACTGATGTTTCCCCCTTCAAGCCTTGACTGGTCTGCTTCATCTACTGTCTCATCTAAAAGGTTTTGTCACCCTCAGGCAGTATGGGGAGAACAAAGCCTAATGTGAAATTTAGCCTCCCTGTTTAACATTTAAAGTCAACTTCTTATTCAATTTGAGTATTTTTTCTTAGTTTCTCTCATCCTGTCATATAAACAATGATGAGATCAAAATTAATTACTCATGAATTCAACCCCAGTTATTGAGCTTTAGTAATTTTAAGGTGTAGGGATCCAACAGTTCCTGTCTTGAAGTCCTTTGTAGCCTAATGGATGATACCAGTCTTAAAAGTCATCGAATGTCATATGTGAAACAGACAGTACAATTACTCTCCTATGTGTAGAAAGTCTGTATGGAGGTGGTTATACATGGCTGATGGCACAGCCCAAACTGCAATCCTATATTCTTAACTCCTAATCATAGACCATTATGCTTCTGAAATTTGCTTGTTAAGTGGGATATTGAGAACTCAGAGCCATAAGAACATATTAAAGTATTTATGTAACTGAAATTCTAAGGGAAAATAATGCTGTTCCACTCCTCAAAAAATATAAAACAAAAATTATATGAGAAACCATTCATTTTAAAAACAGATAACCAAATAAAATTGGGTTTAGTCAAAAGAAGAGTAACTCTGAAAAACTCTTTGTATTCCAAAATTCTAACAATTTTGTGGTTACCCTTAATTTTTTTAATTTAAATTTTTTAATATAATTTTTAAATGTTACTTTCCATTTACAATTATTACAAAATATTGGCTATATTCCCTGTGTTGTGCAATACATCCTTGAGCCTATCTTATACTCGATAGTTTGTACCTCCCACTCTCTCACCCCTGTATTATCCCTCTCCCTTTCCCTCTCCTCATTGGTAGCCACTAGTTTGTTCTCTATATCTGTGAGTCTGCTTCTTTTTAGTTATATTCACTAGTTTGTTGTATTTTTTAAATTCTCCGTAAAAATGATATCATACATTATTTGTCTTTTTCAGACTTATTTCACTCAGCATAATGCCCTCCAAATTCATCCATATTGCTATAGATGGCAAAAAAATTGTTCTTTTTTATGACTGAGTAGTATTCCTGTGTGTGTGTGTGTGTGTGTGTATACACTACATCTTCTTTATCCATTCATCTGTTGACAGACACTTAGATTGCTTCCATATCTTGGCAATTGTAAATAATGCTGCTATGAACATTGGGGTGCATGTATCTTTTTGAATCCATGTTTTGGGTTTTTTAATTTTCTTTAATTTTATAGGGTAATATGAATGAAACATCTGAATATTCCCTGAGACTTTAGGAGTATACGATGCTGGCAATTATCATAAAATATATTAGAGAACTCTGAATAGTTGCCTCCTTAAACAATATGTTTCCTTGCAAATTCTCTAAGGGACTGAAGCAAATGTCTAAGTATCAGGGGATTTTTCCTCAACTAGTACTATGAGCCTTCAGTCTGAAACACCTCATACTGGTATCCCGTGGTTTCTTTGCAGAAATTAATCTCCCTTTACACAAAGTCCTGATGGTGAGAAACATATTCTAAAGTGATCTGAGGTTTTGAACGTGAGACTGATGAGGTACTGTTAGCAGAAATTGACAAATGATTCTAATATTTATATGCAAATGCAAGGGGCCAATAATAATAATAATCAAGTTAATCTTGAAGTAAAAGAAGAACGTTGAAACATTTATACTACTGGCTATCCAAGCTTATTATAAAGCTATAGTAATTAACAAACTGATATTTCTGTAAGGATTGATGAGAGTCTAATGGAATATGATAGAGTCCAAAAACAGACCCATGCATATATGGAATCTTGATTATGTGGCATAGATGGCAGTGCAGGAAAATAGGGATGGGACAGTATTTTCAATAAAATGTTCCTTTTTTTTTTTTTTTAAACATTGTATTATTATTATTATTTTTGGCTGCACCTGTAGCATGTGGAAGTTCCCAGGCTAGGAGTTGAACCTGCACCATGGCGGTGAGCCTAGACACTGTAGTGACAATGTCAGATCCTTAACTCAATGAGCCACATGGGAACTCATCAGTAAAACATTCTAAGCCAACAGGATAGCTTTATAGAAAAAAAAATCATGATCCCTTCCCTTACATCATATACAAATATCAGTTCCAAGTAGACTGGAGATCTGAATGTGAAGCATAAAACAGTAATGCTCTATCATAAATATATAAGAATATCTTTATGACTCTAACGTAGACAAAGATTTCTTGAAGAGGAAAAATATAACCATATAGTAAAAATAAAACCAAATTGTTTTATGTCATAATTAGGAACCTCTGTTACTGAAAGACACTGTTCAGAAAGGGACAAGGCAAGTTACAAAATGGGAGAAGATATTTGCAATGCATATAACTGATTAAAGACTTGTTCCCAGAATGCATAATAGATTCTCACAAGTCAGTGGAAAAAGAAAGAATCTCATTTCACCAATGCAAAAGACACGATCAGGGGTTTCACAAACAGGATATCCAAATGGCTGATAAACATAGAAAAAGATATTAAACCTAGTCACCAGGGAAATGCAAAGTAGAACCTTAACAAGCTACCAGTGTACCCCTAAGAGAATAACTAAAATTTTTAAAACTGATAAAACCAAGTGTTGATAAAGATGCAGAGCCACTAAAACTCATATGGAAGTGGTAAAACCATTTGCAAACCTGCTCAACAGTGTTTATGAAAGCTGAACATGTATGTCCTGTTGTTACCTGGCAATTTCACTCTTAAGTATAGGAGACCCCACAGAAATGTTTGTATATGTGCACCAAAAGACATACACAAGAATGTTCACAGCATTATTCATATAACTAAACACTGGAAGTAATGCCAGGGACCATCAGCATTAGAATAAATAAGTTGTTTGTATAATGGACTACTATAAAAGCAATGAAATTGAATAGGCTACTTTTACACACAACATCTGGATGAATCTCATAAATATAATGTTGAGCAAAAGATGCCTAACTATATACTGTCAAATTCTACTCATGTGAACTTTAAAGGACGGCAAAACTAAAAGGGTTAGAGGTCACGATAATTGTTACATCTGAGGAGGAAAGAGATGGCACAAGGGAAGCTTCAGGGGTGCCAGTAATATTCCATTTCCTAAAGTGGGTGGTGATTATGGGGGTGTGTTCCCTTTGTGATAATTCTTTCAGCGATGGTTTTATTGTTTCTTTGTTTTTCTGTCATGTACGTTGTACTTCAACAAACAAGTATAATTTAAAAAGAGAGAGAGAGGTGACAGGTTTTTTTTTTCCCCCCCCAAGCTTTTCACTAGAGAACAGAGGGGAAAAAAAGTCCAGAGAGAGGATCAGGAGCTCTGGAGGCTCCTTTCCTGGTTTGGAGGAGGTGGTGCACAGACGAGATCAGTCAGTTACTGTTTACTCAGCCACAAACTCATAATGTGTACTCATGTTCACTGAATGTCACAGCACTGCAAGGTTCTGTGGGCAGTGGTTCTTTCCATACAGGGGATAGTTTTTATGGACCTGAATGTGTGAAAGTCCAGGAGCTTTAGTCATAGAGCTTAAAACTATTGAGCTTTGAGCACATGTTGCTCAGCACAGGTACCACTTCTTCCTAGAAGCCTTTCCTGACCTGTCAGTTTGGGCCAGATGCTCTTCTGTGCTCCCACAGTCCTAATCCTTGGCGTACCCCCTCCAGACGCTGTAAGCGTCTTGAGGGAGTAACTTTGTCTTGTTTAAAATTCAAATCTCAGTGCTCGCCTAGCATGGTGCGTGGTATTCAATAAAACAGTTACCTGAATGAATGTTCAGTCACATGTTCATAACATGAGAAGTACCCCTGTTTAACCATTTTATAGATTGATTTGATCGTTTTGAAATACATAATTCTTGAAAGCCCTTAGAATTAGGGTGAAGAATTTAGGACTCTTTTTAGGCACTTGCCTTTTGTTGTTGCTGTAGTTTAAGCTAATTAGCTAATTAATAAGTTAATAATTAATTAGTTATTAGGTTAATTAGTTTAAGTTAATTAGAAACTGAAAAGGTCTGGTATTCCTGGTTCTAGAACATAGCACTTTTCTCAAAGTAGTAGTGTGCTTCTCTTGAAAGTCTCTGGTTACTCTATAATATGTGAAATTCTTTCTTTTTCCTGATAACATAGAGTTTAGTGTTATTTTCAAATTGCCCATGAATCAGTTAAAACCAGAAAAGAACTTTAGAACAAAGTTATTACAGATAATAGTGTCACAATCATTTTGAGTTTTTGGTATTTCCTTTATTGTACAAAGTTGAAATATGAACTGTGGTTATCATCAAATAGAGAAACCAGGCTTGAATTTCATATTTTTACTATTGGTATGCTTTTTGTCAAATTAACTGTGTCTTTAAAAAGTGGAATTTTGGAGTTCTCGTTGTGACTCATTGGGTTAAGAGCCCAACATGGTGTCCACAAGGATGCGGGCTCGATCCCTTGCCTTGCTCAGGGGCTTGAGGGTCCAGTGCTGTGGTGTAGGTCGCAGATGTGGTTCGGATCCAGCTTGTGGCTGTGGCATAGGCCTGCAGATGCAGCTCTCATTCAACCCCTGGCCTGGGAACTTCCATATGTTGCAGGTGTGGCCATAAAAAGAAAAAAGAAACAAAAAGTGAAAATTTGATATTGGAGTCTTAAGAATAGAGATCTATGTCATACCACAAATATAAACTGTTTAAATTACAGATAATGCCAAAATCAGATAACTAGAGTGAAGACAAATGAAATCCTTTTGTGTTGGTTGTTGAGTGAAGGCAATCAAGAGATATGTGAAATGGATTGTCACATATCATTTCTCATTTTGTGCATTCAACGGATAGACAGTAGACCATGGGGTCCTTTAATTTAGAAAGTCCCACAGTTTTCAGTACAGGGGCTCTCCAGTGGATTTAGCTGTCACCTAATTCTACTTCAGCAGGTAGATTTTCTTCTTCTTTTTTTTTTTTTTTTTGGTCTTTTTAGAGCCACACCCACAGCATTTGGAAGTTCCCAGGCTAGGTGTCAAATCAGAGCAGTAGCTGCTGGCCATAGCCACAGTCACAGCAATGCCAGATCCGAGCCACATCCACAGTCCACACCACAGCTTGCTTCAACCCACTAAGCAAGGCCAGGGATTGAATCCACATCCTCATGGATACTAGTTGGGTTTATAAACTTCTGAGCCACAACGGGAACTCCAGCAGGTAGATTTTCATATTCATGACCTATAGGCCAGATTCTGAATGCTCTCTGGTATTTTTTTTATGTCATGGAGTAGTTGAGTTTTGGAGAGTTTCTGCCTCATAGTCACATTAGCTTTGTAAATGTTTCTGTAGTATAAGAGCTTTAAAATTGAGGTTTTTCATAATTGTATGAAAAATATTTTAGGTATGTGAAGATTTGCATGGACTATATGTCTCCTACCAGCATTAATAGCATTAGGTCTCCAAAAAAATCCCTTTTTTTTCATATGTATCAGTTGCTTGTCTTTAAAGATATAAAAATGTAAATTTTTCTGTAGCATGATACATTCCTATTTGTATTAATAACTTATTTGTGATGTTCATTTATGTTACTATGAAATATAGGATCTTCTCCAGGACATTTTTAAAGTTCAGATATGTGCATTACAAGTTAGAAAAACCTTAGTGTTGTGATGTCCATTTGAAAAAGTATTAATATTTTGATTTTTGTAAAATTTTCTAAGTTTGGGCTGATTTTACTAAGGAGCTTTTTCTCTCTTTTTTGTACTATTTAATTTTGTAATATTTTATTATTTCTCTAGTGTAGTGGTTTCCAGATCTATTTGTCTACTGAATATTTTTTATATTATGATGTCATGGCAGAACTCCAAAATGAATTCATGAGATATATGGTGAATTGTAATACTTGGATTAACATTGACAGAAAAATAAAAACTTTACAAAACAATTGTTGTGAGAAGTAACAATTGTGATTCTTATGCTTTGAAAACTTTATGATAGAATGGAAGAAATAATGGTAACATATTAGAAAAATCTGATCATTGTATAGAGCACAAGAAAAGTTCAATTTAAAATGAAATTTGGAGTTCCCGTCATGGCATAGCAGAAACGAATCCGACTAGGAACCATGAGGTTGTGGGTTTGATCCCTGGCCTCGCTTAATAGGTTAAGGATTCAGCGTTGCCATGAGCTGTGGTGTAGGTTGCAGATGCAGCTTGGATCCAGCATTGCTGTGTCTGTGGTGTAGGCCAGCAGCTGTAGCTCTGATTCGACCCCTAGCCTAGGAACCTCCATATGCTGGGGGTGCGGCCCTAAAAAGCAAATAAATAAATAAACAAATAAAATGAAATTTAAAAGGCTTCAGTGAGGAGATTTTTTTAGTATCTTATCACATACCCATTTAATATAAGGACAATGTATCATAACTGGACCTATTTACCAAGTGCAACATCCAGTTATATTATTAAATTCTGTTTTTAATGCAGAGAAATTAATAGTCCTTTTCCACACATATATGTTGTTTGAAAAGGAAAAATATATAGATTATTTTGCAGTAGTTAGGTGCTCTTAAATCAGACTATTGCAAACATATTTAGTTATTTAATTTCCAAGAGCTCACTTCTCATTTTTCTAGCAACTAAAAGCTCTATTTTCATTTTAAAGTGTTTTGGATTTTGAGCACATGAGTATTATAATTCATGTTCTGAGAGCAGTATTTTACCAAATGAGCAGTATGTTGTTTCTGTTTCTCCTATTCCAACCTAATAATTCAGTAAGATCTAAATTCGGCTTTACTATCTCCTTTGTAAAATGCTTAAATTTAAATGAACAGGAGGAATAAAAGGAAGAGAAGAAAATAGCAATGAAGTCACTTAAGAATGATAAGTAACCACAGAGTATGCCAGGGATTGTGACAAGATCTTAGCTATTTCCATTTTTGGAGGTTTCCAGCAGGGGTTGGAGGGGAAGTCCAGCCTAGGGCTATAAGGAGTGTTAAGAGAATTTTTTTTAATAATAAAATTGAAATTTGATCTGCTTTTAATTATCACCATATGCCAGCAGTTTTTTAAAATGCCAGTGATAAAACTGTTTCTCCCTGCTGGGGTGGGACACTCCTACCATGCCCCACCCTGTGGTATACCGTTGGTTTCCAGTGACTTTGAAAAATGAAGGAAATGCCAAACAGGTTACAAAAATTGTTGAATATTTTAACTATCTTAATTTAGTAAGTTAGTTTTTCTAGTATGAAAATCAGTGTAATTAAGTTATTCATAGGGTGATTGTGTAATTTATAAAAATATTCTCAGTGCACTGTAATGAATGGCTTATCTTTCAACTTGGTCAGCAGTGTCTCTCTTGTGACTATACGTATGCCCTCTTTTTGAGTTTTTTGTGACTGCGAAGCCTGGACCATACACTTTTCTTGCTGCTGTTCTTTAATTCATTAAACTCTCTGTCTGATAGGTAACTAACTCCCTTAAAAGTACCTTGAGGATAAGCTTTATTTGAAACTGTCAACAAATTTATTCAAAATCTTAAGGAGTATGAAATTCAGAAAACGTTTTCCTTCTTTCTTTTTAAAATAAATTAAATAGCCAGACTTAGTTCTAACATTGTTGATCCATCTTCTCCCCCAGCAGTATTGAAATATAATTGACATATAATTGATTCACCTTAAATCCAGATTCCAGCTGACCAACTTTTTGAAATGTGATGCACCAGCTAGTAGTTTGAGTAATACATGTGTGAGGCTGTTATCAAATATATCTTAATTATGATTTTATGGCTCATTGGATTTTGAAGGACAGAGGGAAAAAGACAGGTATTAAACATAAACCTTAGAGAGACTATGTAAAGATTAATGAAATTATGTCTTTTACAAAGCATTTGAGTTTTCATTTGTCTACAGAATGTTAACATGAGAATAAAGAAGGACACTAGTACTTTTAACATTTATTTGAAATAGTAACAGAATCGATCATATTTGCAACTGAGGCTTAGTCAATGGATGAGTTTAAAATTTTCACCCTCTATTAACTTTTATTTTTTATTTTATTTTTTGTCTTTTTGCCATTTCTTGGGCCACTCCCTCGACATATGGAGGTTCCCAGGCTAGGGGTCTAATCGGAGCTATAGCCACCGGCCTACACCACAGCTCACGGCAACGCCAGATCCTTAACCCACTGAGCAAGGCCAGGGATTGAACCCGCAACCTCATCGTTCCTAGTCGGATTCATTAACCACTGAGCCACGACGGGAACTCCTCTATTAACTTTTAATGTTTTTTCATGTCAATACTTCCAACCAACATGGATGGTATTAAACTGTAAAGTTTCTAAAGTGTTCTAAGTTTCTCAACTCCTCTTACTTCTAGACAAGTATAAAAATGTAAAAAAATGTAAAACAAGTGACCATGGTAAGCAATGTAACTTAGCGGTTTTGTACCTAGACGTGTATTTGGCCAGCATAAATAAGGGCAGAATCAGTGATTGACTATTGTGATGACATCTCTTGACACATCTGCCATAGATCCAGCATCACTGATGGTGCTGCTTTATAGGTTGGCTCTTCTCTACCCTTTGGTCCATCTTCAGTGCTGATCACTAATGATGCAGTTCATGACAAAATGTTTGTTATTTAATATTTCCCCAGTGCTCAAAATGGAATACAGTTCTTTAAAGAATACATAAAAATCAAGGCTTCTCCTTAAGGTACTTGTACCTACTTTAAGGCTCTGTAGCAGAACATGCTTTGATTATATTCATTACAGCAAATATCATTTATGTCATTTACGTATGATCTTTTGGGGACATACTGTATCTCATTTTTTGCGCTATTCAGCAGTGGTCAGTAGGACAAAAATTACTTTGAATCCTAAATAAGTTATAGGAAAAAACTTCAGAAGAAAGTCATCTATGCCAGGAACCTTAGTCCTAAAAACAAATATCCTTTGGATATACTGTATATTTAAAAACCAAGTAATAAAACGTCTTTTGCTTTTAAGTTTTAGTTCTGAACTTCCACTCTTTCAGTCCTGTTTGAAACTTGTTCCTTTTCTGTCTTTTTCATCTGAACTACTGAAGAGTATGTCCTCTTATTTTTGTTTTGCAAAGCACTAATCAAAGTATTGATGGCAAAAGTAGTTTCTTGGACAGAATTTTTTTTTTTTTTTTGCTTTTTGTTGTTCTTGTTGATGAAAATTTTCCCAGGGCAAATTGATGAGAACATCAATTTGACCACCTGATTTTTACCTGCTGCCATTGACTTTTTCTTTTTGAAGTGAGACTAAGCGTTTGACAGCTCTTTCTTTGGTAATTCATAGAAGAAAAAGAAAAAGGCTTCAGGAAAAAATATTTGAACTTGATTGTAAGGGGTAACTAAATTTCTTTGTTGTTTGTTTTTTGGAATTCTGTTAAAGAAAATTGTGAAACCGTAATGACTAAGTGCATTTTTTGAAGGTTTTTACTTTGTTTGTTTCCTTCATCAAAAAAACAAAACAAAACAAAAAAACCCCAAGCCAACCAGTAACTGTTAACCCTAATTTATTTTTACTCTTCAAGTGACATTACTTTTAACTGGCTACATTTGGATAATAAAAGCCATGGATTTCAAACCACTTAGTAATTTGGTTTCATTTTTAACACAAATAACACCTTTTCATCCATTTTTATATAAACTTCAAACAACATATGTTTTAACTTACTGCCAAATAAGAAGAAATGTGTTACATTAAAGTGCATGTTGTTTGCTTGCGCATTTGGAAATACCATTCATTTTATAGCAATTTTGAGTTATTTTTCTGTCACTTTGTATTCCTATTCAAAGAGACATACAGAAACCCTCACTCAAAACAACTCCCTTAGGGTTTACTCCTAGATGTCAGTAGACATGAGCAGGAGGTACAGAATGCAACAAGCTTAGGTCATGGAAATGTCAGCTCTTGGTGACTTGCATTTATTATTATTCTTTGAATTGTGTCCTCTTGAAATTCTGTGAGGGGTACTTTAATATATTCCTTTTATGTTTAGGTGGATAAGAGAGAGACACCACCTTGCTCTTCTCTCTATTGGTATAAAAAATGGAGCCACTCTCATTTTCTAGGGTTTGGTTCAGATTTTAAAAGTATGTGTTGCCAAGGGATAATGCACAAAGAATGTAGAGTGTGTATAACATAAGAGACTAGGACATACAACTGAAAACTTTTCCAGTGTTAAAATGCAGTTGAAAGCGTTTAGCTTGTTTTTAATTTAATGAAGTGAATTGGATATTAGAGAAATTCAGAGCGAAGCAGATTTTATTGTGTTCTTGCTCTTGCTTTGGGGACCAGAGATGGTGTTTTGGGTTGAGAATTCAGAGGAGTAAAGGGATTAGCCGACATGGATACCAACACCTATTTTGCTTCTAGTTAGCTGTGGGACTGTGGGCAAGCCATTTTATTTTCTGAGCCACAGGGACTCAGATTCTCTCTAACTGTAAAAGTGTAAGTTCTGATGTGACAGTCGAGTCAGTGCAGGATGACTGCAGGACGGTGTGGTAGCCTCCGGGGGCGGGGAGGGGTGAGGCGCATATGAAGGTACTGCCTCAGACCTAGTCTCTTTGGGTAGCTTAAAAATATCTGGGGGAAAGGGGCTATTAAAAGCAATTGATAATAGGGATGTTCTGTATTTTTTCTTTTACATCCTTAATAAATAGCAACAAATTCAATTTATTGTAGCCAAAGGAAAAACAGGGTAGCTGTTATATTGATGGATGTGCCTACATATCTATATACAGACAGACAGACACACACATACACACACACATATATTTACAACAGTTTCTGTAATTTCTTACATTTTGAAAAGTTTGTTAGAGTGATCTGAAATTTTTTCTGAAGTCCTGTGGCAGAGGCTATGGTAAGCTCTCTGTCCTGAAAGGGTGTGAGGTGTTTTGTTACCTGTGTGGCCAGTTTGCCAGTTTATTCTCCACATGGCCTACTTGTCTGTTTGCCGTATTTAACAGGATTGAAGAGCACCACAGGATAAGATGTGGAGAACTAATAGAGTAGGGCTCTTCTGGAGCTTTATTGTGGTTCTAAGACAGTAGTGCACTGGGAGGTTAGAAAGGATCATGCCTTGCAAAAAAAATAGAAATATTTTTAAAGTCCTTTCTCTTTAGCACTTTAAATCACATCGAGAATGTGGTTTCTTTCTTTCTTTTTTTTGTCTTTTAGAGCTACACCCACAGCATATGGAAGTTCCCAGAGCTGCCAACCTATGCCATAGCCACAGCCATGCCAGATCCGAGCCACATCTACAACCTGCACTGCAGCTCACAGCAACACCAGATCCTTAACCCACTGAGCAAGGCCAGGGATCGAACCTGCGTCCTCATGGATCCTAGTCATTCGTTGCCACTGAGCCGTGAGGGAACTCAAATGTTTCTTTTAAAGCATATGGAGTAGAGTTACCTGAAACATACTAATTAGGATAGGAAAGAGAGGCTCCTTTATGGCAGATAGGGGTTAGATAAAATTCACAATTAGTAAATTAGAAAAAGTAAAAACATCTTCAGGAAGCTTTTGCTGTCCTCTCTCACCTCCTGGCCCTGGTAGGTGAGGTGCGCCTCTGTGAAGCTCTCGTGAGCAGTACTGCCTCCTTCTCACTGTGTGACACATGTACTCTTGATGAGCACATCATTACCGTTGGAGAGCTCCTCAAAGACAGAGACCATGTCCTATTAGTGTTCTCACCCATGTCACTCAGTGGTTGCTCAGGAAATATGCGTTGAATGATGTCAGGTGTAGTGAGATGACCCTAATTATATCCACGTCCATGTAAAATCAAAGGGAGCTGTATGTTTAGCTTTGAAATCCTCTCACTACTCTTCATGAAGAAACAAATGCCTCTGCAATCTTCCTTAAGAGTTGATATTTGGTGACTGTTGAGAACTGACTATGAAAGTACACATTTGTAAAAATTTTTTTTTCCTTTCAATGTTCTATGTTCTATGGGGGTTCCTAGGCTAGGAATCGAATTATAGCTGCAACTGTGGCCTACACCACAGCTTGTGGCAGCCCTGGATCCTTAACCCACTGAGAAAGGCCAGGGACTGAACCTGTTTCCTCAGAGAGAGAACACTGAGGCCTTAACCTACTGAGCCACAATGGAAACTCCAACATTTGTAAAATTTTTAAATGAAAGAATATTCTTGTAGTTTGATAATTTATAAAAAAAAGTTGGTAAAAATCTATGGTCAAAATGTGGTCATTTGATTCTGGTAACTTGATTGCTTTGGGGTTTTTAAAATCTTTATAGTATTAATTTTGATGCCATCCTTTCTTCATGGCCAAGGATATCAGTGCAAAGCGGTTCTTACTACCAGTTGCAGGCCAACTAATGTGAGCAAGATAGATTTGGACCCAGCCGTAAATATCTTTAGCTGCTCTCATAGTGTAATTCAACCAGTGGTGTGCACATTTCTTATTCCTCATTAGTATGAGATTTTAAAGAAAGCTACCTGTGAACAGCATCAGCCAAAAGTTTAATTCTCATTGTATTGGGCTGCTGTTGAGTCAACTCAGCTTTATTTTTTGTTAATAATTAACTTAGGTTTCTTTCATGTATAACTGTGTGTTTTTGGCAGAATCACATGTTTTCTTATGAAATCTAATATCTAGTAGCGCAAAGTGAAGAACAATAAGTAACCTGCACCTTAAATTCAGCAAAGTTCCCCCCCCCCCCCATATTCAGAACAAGGCCATGGTTGCTCTGCACTGTAACCAAGGGTATAATTTTTTTTTTTTAATTTTTTTGTCTTTTTGCCATTTCTGGGGCCGCTCCCACGGCATATGGAGGTTCCCAGGCTAGGGGTCTAATTGGAGCTGTAGCCACCGGCCTACGCCAGAGCCACAGCAACGCGGGATCCGAGCCGCGTCTGCGACCCACACCACAGCTCACGGCAACGCTGGATCATTAACCCACTGAGCAAGGGCAGGGATCGAACCTGCAACCTCATCGTTCCTAGTCGGATTCGTTAACCACTGAGCCACGACGGGAACTCCTTTTTTTTTTGGGGGGGGTGTATAATTTTTAAAATGTCAAAGCATTTGAACTTTTTCAGATTTTTCTTATAAAAGTCCTCAGTACAATTCTACATTATCCTTAATATTGACTGATCTAAAGATTTGACTATTAATTTAACCAGCGTTATTATGCTTTTCCTCTAGAATAAATCAAAGCTCTTTAAATGAATTGATCCCTTACTGTCCTATAACAATAAAGAGTATACAAAAGTCATATTTTTCAGACACCATTGCATAGTGTTGTCAATATTTGAAGAGAAGAACAGCTGTTGTCTAGTGAGTGAGGGTTAAAGGTAAACACTCCCTGCTGATTCAAAGAAACACAGTCACCCTACTTTATTATGTGTGTGTAAGGAGAGCTCAGTAGAAAATATGGTCAGATTTCATGTATATTTCATAGAGTAACAACAGCATTTTCCACGTTTTACTGTTACAGCCCTTAGAGCCCACCCTTATAGGTGATTTGTATCATGTCATAGACCTGGCAGGCATGCAATAAATATTCTTTGGCTATGAGCAGTAGATATCCTTGCTTTTCAGTTCTGCACTTGAGATCACCAAGTCTTTTAGATAAAGTTAATTATTATCTTTTGGTTTTCTGCATTCCTATGAGAATATGACTTTGAATTATCTCATCATAGGTAGATTTATAGAGTCACAAAAGTAGTCGTCCCAGTCTGGGACTTGGGAAATGACATTTAACTAGGTAATGGTAACTCGTGGTAATATAAATGCATTGTTCTACTGGCCATTTAAATCTAATGTGTAGACATCTGGGGACTGTGATATACTCATTTACTTGTAAGTGAGAACCTTTCGTGCTCCTGGCAGTGCTGTTTGCTGGCATCATTTGTTGCATTATTAGTACAATGGTAGATTTAGAAATTAAGTGTCAGCCTTTGGCTGGAATTATCTTCTAGCCTAAGAACCTTAGCTATTTTCATGTTTGAGGGTTTTTTTTTTTTTAATTGGCAAAGGGAGGCTATCCCCATTTATTATTCATAGATGCAGTACAGTTGTTATGATTTCTTTGTTAGAAATGAGACAAAATATGAATTAGGACCAAATACAGTCCTAAAGGCTCCAAAGTAAATTAGAAAGCTGGTTTCATACATCGTCAAAAATTATGGTTTTAAATTTTATTAGATGATTGGATATTTCCTTGGTTAATACTGGGGATGTTGACAGATAATGAGACATTTCTATTTCACTGGAAATAATTAGTCTTTATTCATTTTTCATAATCTTAAAAATAAATGGCATAATATTGGACATCGTTCATTTGTCACAAATGGAAAAGGAAATAGTATAGTATTGGGAACAAAATACTTAGTTGGCTAAAAGAAATAAAAAGGATGTGTACAGATCAATGTGTGGGATGGGATGAATTCACGGAATTCATTTTTTCATTTTTAATTTTTTAACTCAGTTTTCTCCATGTAGGCATGACAAAAGGTAAGAGAAATAGTAAGAAAGATCTATTTTTTGTGAAAAGAAAAAGCAAAAAAAACAAAAACAAAAACAAAAACAAAACCCGCAAACACATTTATACAGTTATGGAAATGTTATACCTGAAAGCTACATACCAAAATTATTAACAACAAAGACCTTTGGGGATTAAGCCTCTAAGCAGAAGGTCTTTTCTTTTTCTCTTTTGCATCCCTCCATATTATTTGCATTTGTTTTGAGGAGCCTGTATTATCCTTATCTTTGAAAATTTTTTAAACATGGAAAAAGAGAGATGGGGCAGAGGCAGAGTTTGAAGGGCTATAGGAAGTCAGAGAAGAGCTAGAAAGGCAGAGACTCTAGGCCTCAGCACTCATTCTGACATTTCAGTTCAGACCTTGCTGGCTTGAGGGTGCAGGGTGGAGACTTCTTGCCAGGAAGAAACATCAAGAGCCCAGGCCAGTGTGGGGAGGAGAGCAGGACTATAGAGTGGCATTTTGTGGTGGAGTGAGATTGGAAAGGTAAGGGGATCCATTATGGAGAAAGCTTGAAACAAAGGTATAAGTAGTCATGGAGTATAGTTAGGATATAAGCATTTTGTGGCAAGAATTTTAACCTGGAGAACCTTTGAGAATTCAAGCATGTGTTTCTATTAAGAGAGGTCAGTCATAGTGAGCCTTTATTATTATTATTATCATTAAAATTCAATAATAATAATTATTACTACTTGTCAGAAAATCATTAGTGCTAAACCTCTTTATACAGCTTCATAGCTTCAATACAAAGACATGACATCAGGTTGTAGAGTTGGCCAGATTATATCAACATTTAGAAATGTAGCTAGTCATTTTCAGAGTTTTGGTGATGATTCATGTAAAATATTTTTTTAATTGTCTAATATGAGGTTAAATTCTTACACTTGGAAAGTGAAGTATAAGAAGCTATATATTAGCTAATAGATTGGGTTGATTAGTCCTTTAATAAACTAGACGTCTGGAACTGCATCAATATCTATAGATAGAAACACACATATACATTTTTTATGTAAGGTTAAGATCTATAAAGATATTCACTTAGGAGATGCTCTCTCTTTTGTCATGTTTCTTTGGCAAAAGCTAGCAGTTCTGTTAGCAGTGGTTTTGATGATAAAATCCTATAATTCAAGAGGTTGGCTTATTCAACTAAACAACTGCTACCTTGGGCAATGCTGGACCAACTGTGAGGGGTCTGTTTTCTTGAGACCTGGAAAGCTGTTCTGTTTGCTAAACAATGGAATTTGTTGATTTCAATGATTTAATTCCCCTTTTGGCTAAAGGCTGCTGAATGAAAACAGTGCTTATTTGGGAAGGAATCTGTTGCTAAGGCAACTGATATCTCCTTAATTATTGGCCAATATTCCCATATGAGGTTGGTCTCTTTTGATTGTTGGAAATAACCAAATTATCCTGAGCACTTTTAGGTCTTGAATTTGGTGGTGATGATAGGGAATGAGGAAAGAATTTCTCTCTGGTATATAATTAGAAATCCCCCGTTTGGGTTGGCATAGTGAAGGCACTCTGTTTGGGGCTGGTGGTAAAAATATGAGAAACTACATCATAATTGCAAAATCTCCTGCATTGTAAA
This sequence comes from Sus scrofa, assembly GCF_054392235.1. Classification (NCBI taxonomy): domain Eukaryota; kingdom Metazoa; phylum Chordata; class Mammalia; order Artiodactyla; family Suidae; genus Sus; species Sus scrofa. Next base: position 108,134,043 of record NC_139385.1, on the reverse strand, counting down.
AGATCTTGTTACTTAAGACTAGTTATATGATTAATGGCTTATGCTCAGTCCTTTTTTTATCTGAATTCTTTGACATCTGAAAGAAAATATAGTGTGTATCATCAGTCATTTATCCTCAAGAATGGGCAAATGTGAGAAACTTGCAAGTTCTCTTTAAGTAATTATGCCAGCAAGGACTGTCTGCAGCCATTTATGTGAATGTATCTAGTGGTGCATATGCTGACCTTGGAGAATGCCCTCTTTCTGCCTATTACTTTATAGGATAATATAAAAGACCTATGGTTTCTTGTCTCTCAGCAGTAAAGTTGTTTAATCATTTAAAATTAATTAAAGCTTTGAAATAATCAGGCTCAAATTCTAGTGTATTCATATCATGCTTAGTACTTCATAATTGTTCTCCTCTGGCGTGAAGAACATACCAAGAAATCAGTAAAATTCTTACAAAATGAGATTTGTCTTTATAATTTTACTGTCTTTTTTATGTCTTCATAATTTTATGTCTTTTTAATGCTTATTGTGATCATACATTATCTCATGTTCTTACACAAAGTGGGAATTTACTGTGCTTGTCCTCTGACATCCTGGTGAACACTGATAAAATCCTTCTAATATTACTCAGAGTGTCCCAAATCTTCTAGTTGAGTGTATGTGAGGTTCTGACATGAGGCTCTGTGATTTTTGTGCTGTGGAACCATGTGGATTTTGCAGGAGCCGCACATGAAAGGCTTTTAGCACGATTGTGGTGGGTAAAATCTGTTTTGTGATATTTTTGGATGGCTGTCGTTCTTACTCAGGGTTAGTCTTTCCATGTTTCATTCATAGAGATGACACATTGGTTTTATACTTTGCCTTAAATTGAATATGAAAATTTGTACTATGTATTGGAACAATACTTGAGTTGGATTTCATGTACATATTTATTATTTAGTCTAGACTTTCAGAATTTCACTCTTCATTTTTGCTTCATAGCTTACTTCAGAGCTTCAGGAAGAAAATACAAATAAGATTCACTTGATGAAAATATTAAAATACATGAACAGGGACAATAGCCTGCAACACTGTTGACTAAAACATAAGCCGTAGAATATAGGCCCAAGTGGTTGCTATCTCTACATGTGATTTCAACATCATTAGTCTAGTTCTCATGCGTGGGTTTTGTAGTATCTACTGAAGTTCTTCCATCTAAGGCTGATAATATAAACATACAGTTAACCACATGGTACATTTTGCATTACTCTCCTTGCTCGTGTCTTATTATATATATAAAATATGTTTTAAAAAAATACATTTACATTTGAACCATCTGATGTTATTCTTTGAAAGGCATTTTTTGTGCTTTATTTTTCAATTCCATAATATTTATAAAATTTGCAAAGTTATTTGTTGTAGTAGTGATCTATCTTATGAGATTACTATTCTGGATTATGGTAAGAAAAAGTAAATTTTTCTAAGGTTACACAAAGAGGTGCCTCCCTATAGATTAGATCATAAAAGCTTGATCCAGGCTATTGCATATATTAAATCCTCTGTATCAATCCATTAATTTGTTTTGTCATATAATAGTTAATTCCATTTTCCAAAAAATTAGCATTTTGCCATTTTTTCAACTCATTGAATATTAAAGATGTAGAGGATATTTTATTAGCATTTTCTTAGCGTTTTAAAAAAGTTTACCTGTTTTGTTTTCTAGGGGTTTTTAGTTAGTACTAACTTTAAGTTTACATATTGATGTTTCTGATGTGAATAATTTTTTTTTTTTCATTTTTAGGGCTGTGCCTGGGGTGTGTGGAGGTTCCCAGGCTAGGGGTCGAATCACAGTTACACCTGCCAGCCTACAGCACAATCACAGCAACACCAGATCCAAGCCATGTCTGTGACCTACACCATGGTTCACAGAAACGCCAGATCCTTAACCCACTGAGCAAGTCCAGGGATTGAACCCACATCCTCATGGATGCTAGTCGGGTTCATTAACTGCTGAGCCATGACAGGAACTCCTGATGTGAATAATTTATGTATATATTTATGGCAAATCTCAATCTTTATGTAATATATATGACAATGTTCTTTTAATTTTTAATCAACCTAAGCCTAGTTAATTCTTTAGTAAGTGGTTTATTTCTCTTTGTTTATAACCATGTATGGAATCTTTCTTTTGAAAAAGCGCAGACACATTATTATGACTAGATACTTCCATTGGGTGAGAGAGAACTGTTGACTGTATACTGTGTGTGTGTGTGTGTGTGTGTGTGTGTGTGTGTGTGTGTGTGTGTGTGTGTGTGTGTGTGTGTGTACGTACCAGAGACTGTAAAAGAAGTAAAGAGAGATGTCCTATCACAATTTTGAAAGGTACCATTGTAACTGCTACTTTTTCTGTAGAGCCAAAACTGTAATATGAGGAAGGGGTAAGGAAAGAAACATGTGAAGTGTAAGTTTTCTGTCCTTTGGTGCATATAGCACATTCTATTCTATCTTTCTTGATACTTTCTCCAGTGGGTGGAATAACTTCTATGTAAGATTTAGCTCAACCGTGAGCAAGACAAACTTGAACACTGGTTCCGCTCAGGAATATTTTTAAGACACAGTTCAAGCGTCTGAATTAGACCATTGATTAGAAAATGCAAAGGTTGTATAAGACTTGCCTCTGGCAAAAATCACCAAATAGATACACATTTACTTTTGATGTTTGCCAATTTACCAGCCATACCTCATGAACTAAATTGTCTTTTTCTTCCCATAAATCTTGCCCGTTGCTCCTGTGCATCCTCTGACCAATAGGATACTTTTCTCCATGACTCCCCAGCCTGCTCTCTTTCTCCCACTCCATTCCTGCACTCTAAGCCTTTCTCATCTCCCATCTCTTGCACCCTTTCCATTTCCTTTAAAAATGGCCAGTCCGGAGTTCCCGTCGTGGCGCAGTGGTTAACGAATCCGACTAGGAACCATGAGGTTGCGGGTTCGGTCCCTGCCCTTGCTAAGTGGGTTGACGATCCGGCGTTGCCGTGAGCTGTGGTGTAGGTTGCTGACGCGGCTCGGATCCCGCGTTGCTATAGCTCTGGCGTAGGCCGGTGGCTACAGCTCCGATTCAACCCCTAGCCTGGGAACCTCCATATGCCGCGGGAGCGGCCCAAGAAATAGCAACAACAACAACAACAACAACCAAAAAAAAGACAAAAAGACAAAAAAAAAAAAAAAAATGGCCAGTCCTTCATTTTATTCCCTCTGTCTCATTCTGCTAGAGATTAGTCCAATGCATTAATCACCTTTAAATTGATAATGGTTGGTAACAGGTTATCCTCTTCTGGTTTACCTTGTTAATTAGAATTATAACTTACCAGGTTTTTTTTTTTTTTTTAATTGAAGAACCCTTTAAAGTGTTTACCACTGCTGGCTGGATTTGATAGCTCAGATGCTGTTTCAAACTAGTTCATTAGGTATGTATTTTAAAGGAAAAAGAACACTATTATGCATATCAACTTTCAAGATTCAATAATGTAAGTATAAGATTTTGACAGTCCCTTAAGGAAAACTGATTTTAGAAGAGAGAAGGCAAAACTTTATTCAGTAATTTTGACCTATAAGAATTTCCTGGTAGCCTTGCCGGCTAAAGATCAAGCATTGTCACTGCTATGGCTCAGGTCACTGCTGTGGCTTGAGTTCAATCCCTGGCCTAGGAACTTCTGCACAGCCAAAAAAAAAAAAAAAAAGATCCATAGTAAAATATACTCTAGTTTCATATTCTTAACTTAGTACATGAAAATATTTAAATGAAAAATATTATGTATTAATAGCGTATACAATTTTGGAAGATGTTCCTTTTTCATTCATTTAATTATTTTTAGTCTTTGTGGTACTGGTGATTTGCCAGGTGATATATTTATCTGTCAGAGATGTTTAGCATAAATTATGTATAAACTCTCATTAGTTAAATTCTGAAGGGGGCATTTTTATTTGTTCATTTTATTTTTCCTACCCCCCCAAAATGCGACAAAGGACTAAGTCTATTCATAAAGATATTATTTCATCATTAAAAAATTCCTTTCCCATATTCTATATTCTGTTAGTAATAATCAACAGTTTTTCCTGACCATGTATTTAAATCCTCGCTTGCTTGTGTCATTCAGGTTTGACCCAAGAGAAAGCAGTTGAAGTATTTCTGATCTACACTTGTTAGAAACTCTGCCTTTCAAAATTAGTACTTGGAGGAACGTGAGTGAAAGCAAGAGTAGAGAGGATGTAATACAGAAGATAGAGTGCTCTTTCCCAAGATATTTGTGGTCTGTTGGGAAACCAGATAACTATATATAAGGCTTACTATTAGCAAGCCAGGGTAATTTTAAGTTCTAAAATATATGGAAAAGTTTAACAGTAACAGGCTTTAGTGAGAAAAGAGAAATTGCAACAGGCTTGAGATGTCAGAGAAGTTTAGGCTGAACTTTGATGGACAAATGAAAGGGGAGAGGACATTTTTTCTAAAATTTATTTTTTTTTCCCACTGTACAGCATGGAGACCAAGCTACACTTACATGTATACATTTTTTTTCCCACCCTTTGTTCTGTTGCGATATAAGTATCTAGACATAGTTCTCATAATGCTACTCAGCAGGATCTCATTGTAAATCCATTCCAAGTTGCATCCGATAACACCAAGCTCCTGATCCCTCTCACTCCCTCCCTCTCCCCCCGGGCAGCCACAAGTCTCTTCTCCAAGTCCATAATTTTCTTTTCTGTGGAAATGTTCATTTGTGCTCTATATTAAATTCCAGTTGTAAGTGATATCGTATGGTATTTGTCTTTGTCTTTCTGACTTATTTCACTCAGTATGAGAGTCTCTAATTCCATCCATGTTGCTGTAAATGGCATTTTGTCATTCTTTTTTATGGCTGAGTAGTATTGCATTGTGTGTATATATACCACATCTTCCTAATCAAATCATCTGTCGATGGACATTTGGGTTGTTTCCATGTCTTGGCTATTGTGAATAGTGCTGCAATGAACATGCGGATGCATGTGTCTATTTCAAGGAAACTTTTGTCCAGATGTATGCCCAAGAGTGGGATTGCAGTGTCATATGGTAGTTCTATGTATAGATTTCTAAGGTAGGGAGAGGACATTTGAGAGGGAAATGTCACATTGTTCCTATCAGAATTCTCTGCCCAAAGGTGATTTAAATAAATAGAGATTTTTTTTAAAAAAAGAGTATTAGTATCTAGGTTTTCTCACAGGTCTACAGGAAGCCTTCTAAACCCAGTGAACTGGTCCTTCCTATTTTCAAGTACTTTATCCTAGTAATCTCAGCCAGCTATTGCAAAATACCATAGATTGGGTGGCTTAAACCATCTCATAGTTTTGGAGCCTGGGAAGTCTAAGATCAAGGTACTGCTGATATGGTTCCTGGTGAGAATCTGCTTCTTGGTCCATATATGTCCGTCTTCTTGCTATGTCCTCATTTGACCTTTCTTTGGTGACTGCATAGAAAAAGGAGAGATCTTGTCTTTCTCTCCCTCTCTTAAGCTTTACTGGGGTATAATTGACAAAGAAAATTGTAATGTATTTAAAATGTATACTATGATGATACCTTTTGAAAGGATTCCCACAGTTGAATTAGTTAACACATCCATCACATCAAATAGTTATCTTTTTTTATGTGTGTATGAGAACACGTAAATTCTACTGTCTTAGAAAACTTCAATTATACAGTACAGAATTTTCTACTGTAATCACCATATTAGATACTTTAGGTCCTCAGACCTTATTCTTTTATACCGAAAATTTTCTTCTTTTTATAATGACACTAATCCTATCATGAGGGCACCACCCTCAAGACTTCGCCTCAAGTAAACCTAATTACTTTTCAAAGGTCTCACCTCCAAATACTATCACATATTGTGGTTTGGTATTTTAACATGGCTTTTAGGGGGATACAAACATTCAAGTCTGTAACACTTCTCAGAGCTCATATGTGCTATACTGAGTCCCACCTCTCCTTTGCCTACCTGTCTTCCCTCAGCACTCTGGGAAATAAGATACATTGCAAAAATGACTGTAGGAATTAGTCTAGATCTAGTTTAGGGTCTTTCCTTTAGCTTTACATAGTTATATTAATTCAGAGTTTTAGATATTTATAAATGTCGGGGCAGGGGCAAGAAATCCTCCCCATAACTGGGTTAAAAAAAAAAGAGAGAGAGAGAGAGATTTATAAATGTTTTTAGATTTATATTTAACTATTTTCTCAAAGTTAACTTTTTGAAGAAATTGACTTCCCTTATAACTCCATAGAGGTAAATAGCTGGCTTTAGATAAATGTAGTTTGTTTCTTCATTTAGCAATCACTTAATAGATACATACTACATGCTCTGTTTTGGGGTTTTTTTTAATTTTATTTTTGGGTCTACGAGTATGTTCAGTTTGCCGTCCCTATACTCACTAGGGTAGAATTTAGGTGAGGCATAAAGCACTTGCTGTGAAATAGTGGTAATTATTACTTAATATATGTTTTTAAAGAACTTTTATGTACCCTTTATCTGTCTCAAATTTTATTGTGCATGTAATTACGTGCAAAGTATTGTGATATGTCAGGGGTTTATAAACTTTTCCTTAAAAGAGCAGATAGTAAACATTTTAGGTTTCCTGGGCCATGTGGTCTCCATTACAACTGCTTAACTCTGCCATTGTAGCATGAAAGTAGCTGTAGACACTACATAAACAAATAAGTGTGGCAGTGTTCTAGTAAAATTTTATTTACAAAAATAAGAAGCCAGCGTATAGGCCTTAGTTTGCTGGGTGTGCTAGGTGATGGAGCCACAAAGGTGGATATGATTTAATCTCTGTCGTTGAGGCTACTCTAGCTAAAGAGACAGTCTCATGAGCGAGAATTTCAGTGTGTTGATAAAAGCCAATATCAAGATAATGCATGGGGTACCCTGAAGGATAAGGTGGGGGTGTGCAGCCTATTTTGGAGGCTCAAGGAAGACTTTTTAGAGTAGATGAAGGAAGGATAAGAGTTAATCAAACGAAACAAAGTGGAATGTAAAAGGAACAGCATGAGCAGTGACACTGGTTGGAGTTGAGTGGCGGTGAGCACCTGCTAAAAGCGTAGTATCACTGAAGCATCCACAGCCATTTGTACAGATGTAGGCTTGAAGAATTAGATGGAGCTAAGTCATGGGGGAGCCTTGTATGGTGTGCTCAGGAACTTAAAACACTAGGTTAGAAAATTTTGAACTACAGGTACTTCTGGGGCAACCAAAGTCATGTGCCCAGCTAGCTGTTTGAAAGCATAGTCCTAATATAGATTGGGAGTCATTAGCATATACATAGTCGTTAAAATCATGAACATGGATGACATTACCTTGAGCCTGGATAGAAAGTAGAGAGCAGGAAGCTAAAGACCGAGCCTTGATAAACAACTGATGTTTAGAGAGCAGGCAGGGAAGAATAAGCCAAGGAAAAGCAGAGACAGGAGGAGAATTGGTAGAGAGCATTGTCACAGAAGCCAAGTACACTCATCAGGGTGCATTGTGGCTAAGATACAGTGATGATAAAAGCCATAAACAAGAAATACTGAAATCTCATTGTTAAGCACAAAGGTTTATTTTTTCTTGTACAAAGTCCTATGAACCTTGGGCGATCACCTCCATCCTTTAACTGCACCTCGTGGAACTCGTGGGCTTCAAGTTTGCCATGGCGACGTTGGCAGGAGAAGAATGAGATGAAGGAGGGACACTATGTCTTTGCTTCCTTGGTCTGAACTACTTAGTCCAGAGCTAGTCACATGGCCCAAGCTAAATGCAAGGGAGGCCGTGAAATGCAGAGGCCTCCAGGAGCTGTAATGGTCTGTTTTATCTGGAGAGTAGTGAGTTTCAGGAAGCAGCAGGCAGACACTAGTATCAGTACAGTGGAAGTGTCCAGCTGAGGAAAGAATTTAACAAATTTTTTTAAATGTGAGAACGTTCCAGATAGGGATGCCATTGGCATTCAATTTTTTCTTCTAGTGAGCACTTCCAGTTTTCCTTTGAATCTCCTTATTAGGTCAGAAGGAGCTTCACAGATAGAAGAAAAAACACTTTTGTGTTTTTTAAGGGTCAAAGTTTAAACTGGCAACATCTCTCCTTCTCCATTATAAAACAGTGGGTTAAAGGATGCATAGGTTGCAGCTGTGGCTCAGATTCAGCCTCTGGCCCGTGAACTTCCATATGCCGCAAGTGTGCCATTAAAAAAAAGAAAGAAAAAGAAAAAAAAATAGAACAGGTTTATAGGTACGTAATTTTCAGGAAAATTATCAATAAGAAGATGTGTAGAATTTAATTTTTCATAGCACAATAGTTATAATGCCCTAATTTGTTTAAGAAAAAAAAAAAAAAAAAAAAAGCAGAGCTCTGGCCTGATAACCAAAACATTGTTTTCTAGTCGAGACAAGGAAATAGACTGTGATGAAATAGACTATATTAGAATCTATCACATACAGTAAGGGTAAGTATTGTTTTTTGAAAATTTTCTTTCAGTTACAGGTGTGTGTATATGTTTATGTGTTTATTCCTATAAAAAACACATTTCTTACTGTGGGTCATGGACAAAAAGAGGTTAAAAGACTCTAGACTAGATATCTTGCTAGAATTCAAGGGTGTAGGTCAACATTACTTTTGACTTATAAATAGATGCATCTCTCAGGCTCGAACCTGGAGCTGAGTGGAAGAGGACTCCAGGAGAGAGGAGACATTACGAACAGAAAAGGGGAGGAGGCGGTGTCTGCCCTTGAGAAAGCAGTGTATTTTGGTAGAAGGCATGTGGTATCAGGAAAGAAGATGGTCCTAGTTATCTGGAGGGACGGCCTAGTGAGGGAAGACTTCAGGCTTTGTCAGCTGTTTCGGTTATTGATTGCTTGCCTAATAAACTGCTCCAAAACTTAGTGGATTAAAGCAACCATCTCATTTAGCTCATGATTTTGTGGGTTACGAATTTGGGAAAGGCTCAGCTGGTCAGAGAAGATGGCTCTTCACTCACATGTCAAATGCCTCAGAGCTCCTTGTCCACTCTGTCTCCATGTGTTGTCATCCTTCAGGGTCTCTTCTCGTAGGTGGCTTGATCTTATTTTTTCTTGTAGCATGTTTCTGGGTAGTCACGCTGCTTATATGGTAGTTGGCTTCCAATAATGAGAGACAGGAAGTAGAAGTTGCCAGTATCTTAGGCTTTTATGAACATTCGTGTACATTTTTTAATATGTTTTTATTTCTCTTGAATAAATACTTTTAATAGTGTAATTGCTAGATTGTTTGGCAATTGCATTTTAGTTTTAAATTGCCAAATTTTTTCCAGAGTGACCATACCGTTATTCATTCCCAGTGCTGGAGTAATTCAGTTTTTCCACCTCCTTGCCAGCATTTGGTGTTGCCATTATTTTAGACATTTTGATAGGTGTAAGTGATATCTTATTATGGTTTTAATTTACACTTCCTTAATGGCTAATGAAGTTGAAGATTTTTTTCATATGCTTATTTGCCATCTATGTAGAAATATTTGTTCGTGTCTTTTGACCATTTTCTAATTGGATTGTTTGAGGGTTTCAGTTTTTTGGTTTGTTTTTGTTTTTGTTTTTTTTTTTTTTACAATTGAGTTTTAAGAATTCTTTTTATATTCTACATACCAGTTTTTTGTTAGATATGTAGTTTGTAAATATTTTCCGTGAATCTGCAGTTAATCTTTTCATTCTAATAAAATCTTTTGCAGAGCAAAGGTATTAAATTTCGATGAAATCCATCCTATCTGTTTTGTTTGTTTGTTCGTTTGTTTTTGTGGATTGTGCTATTGTCATCAAATCTAAGGTCTCTTCTCCCAGCCTTGAAGTTGTTTCCCCTATGTTGTTGCCTAAATTTTATAGTTTTATGTTTTACCTTAAGTCTGTGTTCCATTTTAACTTAAATTTTATATGTGGTGTGAAGTTTTGGTTGAGATTCATTTTCTTTTGCAGATGGAGGTCCATTTTTACCTTTAAGTTTTAAAATACAGTTGCATTTTAAAATGTCAGCTTGTCTCAGATAAATTAAGGAGAAACAAGTAGTTTTAATCTGTGCCTGTTCCAAGGTAAAGAGGGAGTGGAAAATGACTAAAGGCTAAATAGTGGGACTATAAAAGGAAGATAACTGAAAGTTAAAATTTCAAGGAGAAAGAGCTGAGGACTACTTGTGTACTTCATTCCTTCTGTAGAACATATTTATTTCTATTCAAGATTTCTTCTTATTCCTTAAGGATTTTGTAGTATAAGTGGATGATCCTTTTCCTGACATATGAAACAGTTTTCAGAGATTTTCATTTAAATGTAATATATTAGTTTTCTTGTCTGTTCCTGATTATACTTGATTTTTGATATTGGGGGATAAAGTAAAGGTTTTAATCAATATCCATGTAATTTATTCTTTATTTGTTGGTATTGAAATTATGTTAAAATTCTGATTATGATCTGGTCAGAAGTAAGCCCCATTTCTCATTGCTGGGAGACTTTATAAATACAGATAGCCACAAACCGCAAGTTTTAGTGCAAATGATGAGTAGTAACATGAGGCATTTCTTATAGTACAAATAGTTCAAGATACCCATCTCATATACCAAATTGGATTTCTGTAATAAGTCTACTTTACTGACTAATTTTCCTCCAAAATTAACTCTGTTTAAACCATTCTTGCTTTTTGTCATATTTCAAAATGTGTTAGCTAATATTACTTTAAATAATCAAGGTATCATTTTTATCTTGCAAATTTATGCTGATCAGAAAATCTTCAAATTTGAAATGTTTATAAAAATGACTATGTGACAGAATGGCAAACATACATTTTAAAATGTTTAATTTTAAAAGCTCACAAGGCATTTAGAAAGGTAGTGCCTACAAGAAAAGCATTATCTTCAATATTATTTACCTGTTCCTTTTGGAATTCGTAACATTTGCTCACTTTTTTTTTTTTTTTAAATTTGAATATGTGGGCCCTTATCATCAGAAGGGAATAGAAAAATGAAGGCAGTTTGGAGCTGAATAGAAGTTATTAATGAGCTTAGCTTTGACTGAAATGACAGATTAATGGCTAAATTTTCTTCTTTAACAAGTCTGTTAAAACTTCTAGCTTGCTTCAGTAAATTCTTTTTGTCATTACAAATTGAAGGCAAAAGGCAAAGTAGTTTTAATTTCAATTTTGAAATTCAGACCATAAATCTTTAGTGACCTTCAGAACAAGGACTGGCTGTACTTCTTTGGAGCACTTTTTTAAAAAGCTTATGGACATTGTGAATCATGTAACACATAATATTTTCTTCTTTGTATGGACTACAAAAAACACTGAACCAAATCGGTAGGTGATATTGGTATGCTGTATTATGTGGTATGCCTTTTTTGGTAACTATTCTGTCTTCATCTCATTTTTTTCTTGTGCTTTTTGCCCTAATTTCCTCATCATTTTATAAATTCTGTTACGAGGATAATAGTTATTTACCTAGTGCTCTTTATAAGCACTGTACAAATATTAAGTTAAATGTTTAACACCTCTTTGAGTTAGGTATTTTCTTTTTTTTGTTTTGTTTTTTGTTTGTTTGTTTTTGCTTTTTAGGGCCACACAGCAACACAGGATCCGAGCCATGTCTGTGACCTACACCACAGCACACGGCAATGCTGGATCCCTAACCCACTGAGTGAGGCCAGGGATCAAACCAGCATCCTCATGGATACTAGTCAGATTTGTTAACTGCTGAGCCATGACGGGAACTCCCGAGTTAAGTATTTTCATTATCCTCATTTTATTGAGGAAGTGTAGAACAGTACTACTCAAAGTATGAATCTGCAATGAAATTAGAAATTTGTACAGAATTAAATCAGCTTACTGCTTCCTTCCTCAAGAAAGTCATGATGTAAAAAAATTATCTGTTAAACTAAACAGTGTGACTAATGACATAGTTGATTTTCATTCCGATGCAAGGAATTTAGTCATAGACTAATAACAACTGACATTTTATTGCCAGTCTGGGTATTCCTGAACCAAAAAGTGGGTCCGCTTGCCCATGTGTGGAAAGCCAATCTACCAATACCAGGTTGTGGTGAAGAAAAGTGCAGTGTTGGAGCTCCCATTGTGGCTCAGTGGTAATGAACCTGACTACTATCCTAAACTCCTTAATGGGTTTCACTTTTAGCAAAGCATTTTTTAAAAGCAAGGTGATGGAGGAGGAGTCTCAGTGTATGTGATCAGCTTTTGTACAACTCTGTGATTGGTTGATGGTGAGGCAACAGTGTGATGTCACAAGGGTTAACATTATCAATCCTTAGACGCCAGTAGGTCTTGGGGCTACATGCTCATGGTCATCAAGTGGTCAATTTCTTCCATTTGATGCAAGTTTTAACATTTATGAAACAATTCAGGAAATGTGCATCAGATACTATTATCTAGATACTTCAAACAGGAGCTAAAGTAGAGGATATGGGGGAGGACTCTGTCCTAGGAATACCCCATAGGGTCCTGCTGGGTTACATGGAGACCAAACTTTGAGTACAACTCTTCCAGAACAGTGTTTCTCAAACTATATGTGATGAAGAACCATTGAGTGTGGATTTCTCTTTAAATGTTCAAAACTTATGGACCAATACTTTCATAAAAGACAGTAAAAACTTTGTGATGATGTCACAAGTTTCTATGCATTTCCTGTAATTCTGCAGCTTGCAGAAGTTCCCAGGCCAGAGATGGAACCCTTGCCACAACAGTGACCTGAGCCACTGCAATGACAACACCAGATCCTTAACCCGCTGAGCCCCAAGTAGATTAAGTTTTGAGAAGCACAGAATACAGAGCATATTCGTGTATGAATTGTGATTCTAGATTCTAATGAGAATTAAAGTATCTTATTCAGCATTAACATATGAGGGTTGTCTGATTTGCACATGTATAAACCTACGGTCACATGGTAGAAAGCAGCAGAGTAAACATCTAGGAATTAATCCGAGATAAGATGAGCACCATGGGTTTAACCAGTTTGCATATGGCCAATCACAGCAAGGGAATGAATCTGTAGGAAAACTGCTCACAGGAGGGAGGTCCACACTACAGAGTTAAGGAACCATGAGCCTTCACGAACAGCAGACTTGCTCCCACCACCGGAAAGCATGAGCCTCTGCTTTCCTCGCACTTCAAGGCTGTGTGTCAGGTTGAAAGTTCAGAACTTCACCCTGATTGATTTGAAAGGCCTCATAGAAGATCCATCCACAGTGAGAAGGGGGAGGTGGGAACAAACACCCATGCCCGCAAGGGGCCATTGTGGATATCCACCTAGAGGTTAAAGTCCTGTGACTCTTTTCCTTGCCCGCCTGAAGTGTGTACCCTCCCTTCTCCCATCTCCCTTGTCTTGCTCTTCTTTTTCTTGTTTCCATAGCACTTCTAACATCACTACACAATTTGCATACTTCAGCTTTGCCTCTTGTGTCTTCTTGTAATGTCAGACTTTAGAACAATGAGATATGAATGACAACATTCGGAGAACTTTCTCTGCTGGTGGGTGGAGAAGGCACAGCCTGCAAAGGTGCTCTTTCCATCTCCTTCCCTAATTAAGTCAGCAGTGGCACTTGTGGTTCCTGGTGCCGCTGCTTCCCAAGGAGCTCAGACTCCAGCTGCCACGGCCTTGCTGGACAAAATCATCCAATGTTCAGCCATTTCCACATGATTTTGTACATCAAGCAAAATTACATTTTTCTCTCTTTAAGGCAGCAGTAGTGTCATGGTTAAAAACAGGGCATAAAGTTATTAGCTCCTCCCCTTAACCAACATTTTTGACTTTGGGCAAATGACTTCTGTGTCTCATTTTCTTTATAAACTGAGGCTAATAAATCATAGGTTTGTTGTAGGGATAAAATAAGAAAACATACATAAAGCACTTAGCATGGCACCTGGCATTCAGTGAGTGGCAGCTATTATTATTACTATCTAGCTTTTATGGGTGAATTTTAAACATGGCACAAAATTGTACTTTCATTTATCTTATTTTGACAGTATACCTCTTCTTCTGACCCACATTACTGAAATTTAAAGAACATTTTTTCCTACCCTTTTATTATTGCTAGCCTTTCAAAATCCTCTACCTTTTTTGCACTGTCTCAATTCCTGGGATATGTGTATGAACTACAATAAAATAAAGTTGGCAGTTTTTCTACATTGGAATGCCAGCTGGTTAAAGATGACATAAAACATATCTATACCTAACTCTAGAGCTGTATAAAATTTTGAAAGGCATAACATATTGCTAACTAAAGATGGTTTATTATCCTTGCTTAAAGTTGAATTTTAAGTTGATTTTTTGGTTGTTTTTTTCTTAAAATAAAATAAATGTCAATAAACTGCCTTTCTCAAAGCAAATAAAATGAATGCCAGTCTTCCCAGGATCTCCTGAGGGACTTGCAATGATATGATACATGCTATTCCCCATCTGTGTGTGTGGAGCCAGTTCAGAAAAAGCCTGTTTAATTACATTTGGTGTTAATGTTATTCAGAAGTCATGCATTTTCATGGAATTAGAAAAACATTTTGCTGAAAGCTTTGATAACTTCCTATGTGTGTTTATTTTCATGGTTGGTGCTGCTGATCATAATTTATGGGCCATGGAGTTCCTTGGTGGCTCAGTAGGTTGAGGACCCGGTATTGTCACTGCTGTGGCATGGGTTTGATCCCTGGCCCGGGAACTTTTGTATGCCTTAGGTGTGGCCAGAATTTTTTTTAAGAAAGTCTAAATTAAAAACAAAACAAAACAAACAAACAAAAAAACAACTCTAAGCCATGCAGAGGGAGAAATGCCCTCAGGCAGCTCTTCTTTGTAGCTCACTAGAGACAGCCAGCTTGCCCCACCACCCAGCCTCTGCCTGCAACCCTCACCCCCATTTTTCACACAGAATTTGGTGGGGGGCCAAAGGAGAGGGGCCTGGAGCATAGGTGTATGATCAGTACATAGTAGTGACTCAGAAATTGTTGTTGAAAGAATGAGTGCATAAATGAACAAACTAGAGGCTAAATTTATTATTCAGTTGTAGCAACTCGATAGCTGTCTGATACATTGTATTTCTATTCTTAATTGCTTTTATTTTTTAATTCTTTCTTCTAATTTTATTGAAATATATTTGACATACAGCACTTCATAAATTTAATGTGTACAGCATAATGATTTGACTTACATACATCATGAAATGATTATCACAATAAGTTTAGTGAACATCCATCATAGTATATAGATACAAAATTTTAAAACTAGAAAAATTTTTTTCATGTGATGAGAGCTCTTAGGATTTTATTCTCATAACAATTTTCATATGTAACATACAAGAATGTTCATTATATTTATCATGTTGTACATTACACCCCTTCTACTCTTGTAAATTTTTACTTATCCTGCTTTATGGATGCTTTATTATAAACTTACTCTCATATTTGGACTACAAGACTTAAGCAAGATTGGTTTCAAGTGCATGGCATACATGCAAG
Source organism: Sus scrofa (assembly GCF_054392235.1). Taxonomy (NCBI): domain Eukaryota; kingdom Metazoa; phylum Chordata; class Mammalia; order Artiodactyla; family Suidae; genus Sus; species Sus scrofa. The sequence goes on along the minus strand of NC_139385.1, from coordinate 108,118,552 downwards.
GAGAGGTCCTCTTGGGACTGTGAGCCACCTCCAGCTGGGCCTTCCTCTAAAGGCAACCGTGGCCCTCAATTTATTCTGGCCATATAGGCTATAGCACCGTAAAAGCTGGACAGATCCCCCTAGCTTCCACAACAGAAGAGAAAATGTTAAAAAGAAAATCCCTCATCCCTTAGAGAAATTAGAGCTTGAATGGTTAGGTAGAGGCCAGCAAGAAAAGTGCCATAAAAAGAGATGAAGAAGCTGAATTAGTGGTCCAGGCTTAGGACCTGTATCCAAGAAGGGCACATCTTTTTAGGAGTAAGATCAAATTTTCTTGATGTTGATACCAGGTCACATACCCAAAATGCCTTGGCCCGACCTTGGTAACTAGCTAGATAGAGAGAGGTTGAGAGAAGGATGAAGTTGGTGAGAGGAGACATTTTTAGGGTAGCATGCCACAGATGGCCCAGCATGTCCAAATATAGCCAAGGTCTCTCCTCTCTAAGGACGAAGCAAGCCTAGGGCTGCCTTGTTCCGGGAGCACATAAGCACAGGTGTGTGGGTGTTGCTAGTTTGTACTAGATAGAAAGTCAAAAGAGGGAGTGCTGTGCAGATCAATCAAGAGTGTCTAACTCCAGAGAAAAGGGTGTTAAGATGATAAGAAAGGCAAAAGAACTAATGATGTTGTAAGTGCCACGGGACTTTTTTGGTCTAATTCATTGCCCTGTTTTTAGCTCTTAGACTAGGGCCAGACACATGGTAAATGCTCAGTAGACAGTTTTGAATGATTGTAGGAGAACCTTTGGAGAGATTAGGTGTGAGGTCAATTATATGCAAGGGTTATGGATTTATCAGTGAGATTCATGCCTGGATTTCTTTCTGCGTCGCTTCTGAATATTTTAAGATAATTAAGTGTGTATTGAGAATATCTTAGGTGATCATAGATATAGTTGCTGTGATTCACAGGATGGGACAGGGGATGGTAGGTACATTCACAAGAGAGGAAAGTATTGGGTGTGAAGCCTCTATAGCCTCTGAGAAGTTGGGTAGCCTGTGAAGACCACTTGCTTATCTGTACTAGGCCACATGACAGATAAAACTAACCATTGTACTTTTATATTTTAATCTCTGTATAACTCTAATGAAAGGAAGAAGTGAGTGGCTAGGAAGAGGCAGAGGGTCCTAGAATTAACACCATCTACAGAGATTATACCTAGAAGTGAGTGAGGCCTCACTTGTGGTTCGCGTTTCCATAAGAGGAGATTTGAACTACTGCTGGTACTTCAGATACTGGCTTTGGTGTCTGAAAAGTTTTTTGGAAACTAGCTCTGATCACCAGTAGAGGCTTTTTGGGGGCTAGGGGTAGGGGGGTAGGTAGGGAGGAATTTTGGATTTGGATATGAAGAGACTTGTGACACTGGGTCCACGTGATCAGAGCCTGGCCAAAGTAGTCCTTCAGGCTCTGGTGAGCTCTCTACAATGTTTATATTAATATTCTAGATCACTGGGCGTTAGCGGAGGTAAATGACCAACAGATCAGGCAGTTTATTCACCTGTCAGTCTCACAGGTTTAATTACTTCTAGGGAAAATTTGAAATTGAGAGATCTACTCTGTTACGTGAACCAAAAATGTGACTTGAAAATTTTGGGGAATCAAGGAACCAATAAATGAGCCAGAAAATTTGGAAGAGGGAATTGGTTTAGAAGGAAAAATGGTCATTTTGGTTTTAGAAATTCTGAGTTGAAAAATGACAACATGGCATGTTGAAAGAACAGAGGGAAGCTTAGGTGAGAAGACAAATTAGGGGTCATTTGCTCTTTGTCCATCTCCTCTGGGAAAACAATGAACTGCAGATACCATATTTATACCATGTGTAGCCTATTGCTACATGGGTTTTTATCTTTGGGGAATTTTTTTTTGGCTGAGCCCATGTGGTGCAGAAGTTCTTGGGCCAGTGATTGAACCTGAGCTACAATAATGACAAGGATGGATTCTTTTTTTTTTTTTTTTTAGAAATGTCTGGATATTTGTTTTATTTTTTATTTTTATTATAGTTGATTTACAATGTTCTGTCAATTTCTGCTGTACAGCAAAGTGACCCAGTTATACATATATTTTCTTATATCGTTTTCCATAGTGTTCCATTACAAGTGACTAGATATAATTCCCTGTGTTATACAGCAGAATCTCATTGCTATTCCACTCTATATGCAATAGTTTGCATCTACTAACCCCAAATTCCCAGTCCATCCCAGTCCATCCCTCTCCCCTTTGGCAATACAAATCTGTTCTCCATGTCCATGACTTTGTTTCTCTTCTGTAGATAGGTTCATTTGTGCCATATGTTAGATTCTAGATATAAGTGATATCATATGGTATTTGTCTTTCTCTTTCTGACTTAGTTCACTTAGTATGAATCTCTAGTTACATTCATGTTGCTGCAAATGACATTACTTTATTCTTTTTAGGGCTTAGTCGTATTCCACTGTGCATATGTACTACACCTTCTTAACCTCTTCATCTGTCAATGGACATGTAGGTTGTTTCCATGTCTTGGCTATTATGAACAGTGCTGCAGTGAACATAGGGGTTGCATGTATTATTTTGAACGAAAGTTTTGTCCATATATATGCCCAGGAGTGGGATTTCTGGACCATATGGTAGCTCTATATTTAGTTTTCTGAGGTACCGCCATACTGTTTTCCATAGTGGTTGTACCAATTTACATTCCCACCAACAGTATAGAGGGATTCCCTTTTCTCCACACCCTCTCCAGCATTTGTATATCTGAATTTCAATATGCAGAGGTAAAACAGTTTTTTTTTCCAGTTTTGAAAGGTTGTTTTCCATTTTTTTCAACTTAGGATAGGGCCATATATCCATTCCCAGATGTGTTTAAATGGTTTGTTCCATAGTTATTCTTTTTTTTTTCCCACTGTACAGCAAGGGGATCAAGTTATCCTTACATGTATACATTACAATTACATTTTTTTCCCCACCCTTTGTTCTGTTGCAACATGAGTATCTAGACAAAGTTCTCAATGCTACTCAGCAGGATCTCCTTGTACATCTATTCTAAGTTGTGTCTGCTAAGCCCAAGCTCCTGATCCCTCCCACTCCCTCCCCCTCCCGTCAGGCAGCCACAAGTCTTTTCTCCAAGTCCATGATTTTCTTTTCTGAGGAGATGTTCATTTGTGCTGGATATTAGATTCCAGTTATAAGTGATATCATATGGCATTTGTCTTTGTCTTTCTGGCTCATTTCACTCAGTATGAGATTCTCTAGTTCCATCCATGTTGCTGCAAATGGCATTATGTCGTTCTTTTTTATGGCTGAGTAGTATTCCATTGTGTATATATACCACATCTTCCAAATCCAATCCTCTGTTGATGGACATTTGGGTTGTTTCCATGTCCTGGCTATTGTGAGTAGTGCTGCAATGAACATGCGGGTGCATGTGTCTCTTTTCAGTAGAGTTTTGTCCGGATAGATGCCCAAGAGTGGGATTGTGGGGTCATATGGAAGTTCTATGTATAGATTTCTAAGGTATCTCCAAACTGTTCTCCATAGTGGCTGTATCAGTTTACATTCCCACCAACAGTGCAGGAGGGTTCCCTTTTCTCCACACCCCCTCCAGCACTTGTTATTTGTGGATTTATTAATGATGGCCATTCTGACTGGTGTGAGGTGATATCTCATGGTAGTTTTGATTTGCATTTCTCTTATAATCAGTGATGTTGAGCATTTTTTCATGTGTTTGTTGGCCATCTGTATATCTTCTTTGGAGAAATGTCTATTCAGGTCTTTTGCCCATTTTTCCATTGATTGGTTGGTTTTTTTGCTGTTGGGTTGTATAAGTTGTTTATATATTCTAGAGATGAAGCCCTTGTCCGTTGCATCATTTGAAACTATTTTCTCCCATTCTGTAAGTTGTCTTTTGTTTTCTTTTTGGTTTCCTTTGCTGTGCAAAAGCTTTTCAGTTTGATGAGGTCCCATGGGTTTATTTTTGCTCTAATTTCGATTGCTTTGGGAGACTGACCTGAGAAAATATTCATGATGTTGATGTCAGAGAGTGTTTTGCCTATGTTTTCTTCTAGGAGTTTGATGGTGTCCTGTTGTATATTTAAGTCTTTCAGCCCTTTTGAGTTTATTTTTGTGCATGGTGTGAGGGTGTGTTCTAGTTTCATTGCTTTGCATGCAGCTGTCCAGGTTTCCCAGCAATGCTTGCTGAATAGACTTTCTTTTTCCCATTTTATGTTCTTGCCTCCCTTGTCAAAGATTAATTGACCATAGGTGTCAGGGTTTATTTCCGGGTTCTCTGTTCTGTTCCATTGGTCTGTCTGTCTGTTTTGATACCAGTACCAGACTGTTTTGATGACTATGGCTTTGTAGTATTTCTTGAAGTCTGGGAGAGTTATGCCTCCTGCTTGGTTTTTGTTTCTCAGGATTGCTTTGGCGATTCTGGGTCTTTTGTTGTTCCATATAAATGTTTGGATTGTTTGTTCTAGTTCTGTGAAAAATGTCATGGGTAATTTGATAGGGATTGCACTGAATCTGTAGATTGCTTTGGGTAGGATGGCCATTTTCACAATATTGATTTTCCCAATCCAGGAACATGGAATATCTTTCCATTTCTTTCCATCTTCTTTGATTTCTTTGATTAAAGTTTTATAGTTCTTGGCATATAGGTGCTTTACCTCTTTTGTCAGGTGTATTCCGAGGTATTTGATTTTGTGAGGTGCAATTTTAAAAGGTATCGTATTTTTGTATTCCTTTTCTAAAATTTCATTGCTGGTATACAGAAATGCAACTGACTTCTGAATGTTAATCTTATATCCTGCTACTTTGCTGAATTTATTAATCAGTTCAAGTAGTTTTGGGGTTGAGTCCTTAGGGTTTTCTATGTATAGTCTCATGTCATCTGCATACAGTGACAGTTTGATCTCTTCTCTTCCTATATGGATGCCTTTTATTTCTTTTGTTTGTCTAATTGCTGTGGCTAGGACTTCCAAAACGATGTTGAAGAGCAGTGGTGAGAGTGGGCATCCCTGTCTTGTTCCAGATTTGAGTGAGAAGGCTTTCAGTTTTTCCCCATTGAGTATTATATTTGTTGTGGGTTTATCATAAATGGCTTTGATTATATTCAGGAATGTTCCCTCTATACCCACTTTGGTGAGGGTCTTGATCATGAATGGCTGTTGGACTTTGTCAAATGCTTTTTCTGCGTCTATTGAGATGATCATATGATTTTTGACTTTTCTTTTGTTAATGTGGTGTATGATGTTGATTGATTTGCGTTATGTTGAACCATCCTTGTGAACCTGGGATGAATCCTACCTGGTCATGGTGTATAATTTTTTTGGTATGTTGTTGGATTCGGTTGGCTAAGATTTTGTTGAGGAGTTCCCATCGTGGCGCAGTGGTTAACGAATCCAACTAGGAACCGTGAGGTTGCGGGTTCGGTCCCTGGCCTTGCTCAGTGGGTTAACGATCCGGCGTTGCCGTGAGCTGTGGTGTAGGTTGCAGACGCGGCTCGGATCCCGCGTTGCTGTGGCTCTGGCGTAGGCTGGTGGCTACAGCTCCGATTCAACCCCTAGCCTGGGAACCTCCATATGCCGCGGGGAGCGGCCCAAGAAATAGCAGCAACAACAACAACAATAACAACAACAACAAAAGACAAATAATAATAATAATAATAAAGTTCACAAAACCTTTAAAAAAAAAAAGATTTTGTTGAGAATTTTTGCATCTATATTCATCAATGATATTGGGCGATAGTTTTCTTTTTTGGTGGTATCTCTGTCTGGTTTTGGAATGAGGGTGATGGTGGCATCATAGAATGTCTTTGGGAGTATTCCTTCTTCTTCAACCTTTTGAAAGAGTTTAAGGAGGATGGGCACCAATTCCTCTTTATATGTTTGATAGAATTCACCTGTGAAGCCATCTGGTCCTGGACTTTTATTTGTAGGGAGTGATTTTATGACCTCTTCAATTTCATTTCTAGTGATGGGTCTGTTCAGTTGGTCTGTTTCTACTTGATTCAGTTTTGGCAGGCTGTAAGATTCTAGAAAATTGTCCATTTCTTCCAGATTGTCAAACTTGTTGCCATATAGTTGTTCATAGTATTCTCTTATGGTTTTTTGTATTTCTGTAGTATCCGCTGTGATTTCTCCTCTTTCATTTATAATTTTGTTTATTTGGGTTCTTTCTTTCTTCTTTTTAGTGAGTATGGCCAGGGGTTTGTCAGTTTAGTTTACCTTTTCAAAGAACCAGCTCTTGGTTTTATTAATTTTCTCTATTTGTTTAATCTCTATTTTATTGATTCCTTCTTTGATCTTTGTAATTTCCTTCCTTCTGCTGAATTTAGGTCTTTTTTGTTCTTCTTTTTCTAGTTCGTTTAGGTGGAGGGTTAAGTTGTCAATTTGGGATCTTCTTTTTTGAGAAAGGCCTGTATTGCTATAAATTTCCCTCTGAGCACTGCTTTCGCAGCATCCCATAGATTTTGAGAGATTGTGTCTTCATTATCATTTGTTTCAAGGTATTTTTTTATTTCCTTCTTGATTTCCTCATTGATCCATTGGTTTTTTAGTAGCATGTTGTTTAGTCTCCATGTAGTAGGTTTTTTCTCTTTCCTTTTCCCATGGTTGATTTCTAATTTCATGGCATTGTGGTCAGAGAAGATACTTGAGATAATTTCTATGCTCCTAAATTTATTGAGGTTAGCTTTGTGTCCCAGTATGTGGTCGATTCTTGAGAATGTAAGGATGGATTCTTAAGCCACTGAGCCTCAAGGGAACTCCCACCAGATTGGTCTCTAGACCTTTATCTATGTGTGGTCTAAGAGCCCAGAACATTCATTCCTGTGATGAATGAAATGGTCGGAATACAAAGCATGGCTTCTGTTTATCAGAATAAGAGTCTAAAGGACAAGAATCACAGATAAGCAATTTTCTTTGCCTTTTTTTTTTTTTTTTCTTGAGAATGTCTCATTATTCTCAAGGTTATCTCAGGAATATATGCTCCAAGCCAAACAAAAATTCCCACTGCTTATGGAGACATGCATTAGGGTGGCTGATGGGTGAAAAAGAGAACCTCATATAGAGCACTAAGTGTTCCAGTAATCCTTCTCACTATGCCAGTTTACTTAAACTTTTCTTTCACAATTCTCATTAGACTCATGCAGTAAATAAATTAAGTACCTTTCCCACTGGGAGTTTTTTAGAAACACTTAATGAAGTAAACGGAACAGTGTTAGGTCAGAGGGGAGCCATGCTACTGAATTATTTTTAGCATGTATTTCTAGTTTAATTTTTTGTTGGTTTCTTTTGATCTGGGTGAGGGTCTTAGCCAGCCAGATGGTATAGTTCAGAGGACAGAGGACAGGGTGAAGGAGAGATTTGGGTTTAGTGTCTGGTATACATCACCAAGAGAAGCCTCTTCCCAAAGATTAAAAAATTTTATTTGGAGTTCTCGTCGTGGCTCAGTGGTTAATGAATCCGGCTAGTAACCATGAGGTTGTGGGTTCTATCTCTGGGCTTGCTCAGTGGGTTAAGGATCTGGCATTGCTGAGAGCTGTGGTGTTAGGTTGCAGACGCGGCTTGGATCCTGCGTTGCTGTGGCTCTAGCTTAGGTCAGTGGCTACAGCTCCAATTAAACCCATAGCCTGGGAACCTCCATATGCTGCAGGTGCAGCCCTAGAAAAGACAAAAAAAAAAAAAAATTTATTTGATAAGAATGCCTTTCTAGATATCGAAAAAGGTTATTGGGCACAACTAAACTCATTACCTTTGAATGTTTGGGAAAATTCTATATGCTTAATTTTAACTATAGTATCCCTTTCAAGAAAAGTATTATTATGTAGTATTAAAAAATAAACATTCTTATCAATAAAAATTTTTAAAATAAAGCTTAATCTTTATAATGAAGAAAAATTTTTGAGATCCTGAAGGACCTTAAATCATCACTAGAATAAATAATTATTATGTCATCAGTGTGCATAAGTGGTTGTTAAATTTCTGATTAATAAAATTCCTTAAAAAAAATAAAGCCATGTTCTTTGAATAACTACAAGCAGTTACTAAAGAAACAAAAAATGTAGGCGTTCCCTTGTGGCTCAGAGGGTTAAGGGTTCAGCATTGTCACTGCTGTGGCTCAGGTCACTGCTGTGGTGTGGGTTTATTCCCTGGTCAGAAACTCTCGCATGCCGTGGGCATGGCCAAAAAACCCAAAAAAAAAACCCCATGAAGCAACAGGCTAAATGTGGCATCAGCAGTACATTGCTTTCCCAGAGGAGAAAAAAAAGAAACCAAAAATAAAGTTTAAAAAAAATTTTAAGTAAAGACAATGTAAAAATTCATCAAAGATGCATTGTGTCTAGAAATAATCTGTGTCTGGAGAGAAGTCTTCCATTTTGATTAATTTACTCTCTGAGCAAGTTAGGATTTAATGAAATATAAAGATAAATACATTACAGCAATAATTTTGCAGTATTGAATTGTTCTACAGACTCATAATTTTCCAGTGGTATATTTTTAGTATGGGATTTTCTTCTGGAAGGGGGGAAAAAAACCCAAATCTGGTTTCCTTTTTGCACAGAACTCTATAATACCTCTCTATACTGTCTCATCAGAGAGTGGTATTCCTGATTTTGACTTGCAATCTATAGACAACATGGTCCAGTCTTTTTGGAATCTCCAGGTAGTCAGAAAGTACTGGAAGGGTAATGGGGAATAGAGTGAGAAAACAGCAGTATCCTAAGTTACAGGCCAAATGGATGACCCTAAGAGAAAGGTCTTGACAGCCATAAATATTTCACCTCTCAAGGCTCTGATGTTACTGTGTGAGAACAATTTAGCTAAAAAGATCATCAACAATTAGGTGACATCTCCATCACACCTATTACTGAGTTGAAATTTCGCTGATGTGAGTAATAAGGGGTCTTGTTTGACATTTAACAGTTTGATTAATTTATTTCCTAAAGGAATGATGTTTCACACTGTGGTTTTCAATACACTATTTCCATACACTTGAATTGTTTTCCTTTGCTTTTCTTAGGAAACCGTTTCGTTTTCCTTTGCACTTAATAAATGACCTATCCATCTTGACTCTGGCGCTCGTGTTTGCTGGGTCTTAGGGGGTGGGACTCGAGTTTGGAAAATTGGGGAAGTGCTGCAGATCTTCCTCCACCTTTGCACTTTAGAGGAGAAACAGTGTAGGAGTATGGAAAAGAAAAAAGAAAACACTTTATTTATTTATTTATTTATTTTTTTGCATATATGTAGTGCTTTGTTGTTGTTCTTAGACCAAAATACAAGTCTTGTCTCTTTGGGTCATTCTAGTCATGAAGGATCATCATGGGGCCATTATGTGTTGTCACACCTGTTGTGTAGTATAACCATTCGCACTCTTCCTTCTGTTACTGACTTTATTGGTTTCTGCATACCTTCAAGATATGTTGTGTATGAATGTGATATCTGTGGTGCTGTTTTTGAAAATAACACCCATAATGTTTGCTAAAGGTCAGTTCTAAAACAGCTGCTGTGAAAGTGGGAGGAATAATCCAGGGTGACAATAGAAAGCATGAACCTTCTACGTATTCTTGCAAATAGAAATAGACTTGTGAAAATTTGTCAGCACAATTAAATTATTTACTCTAATTGCCCCTATGCAAAGCTCAAACCCCCTACCTTAAACAATTTCCCTTTGCAAAGAGGGGTGTTTTTTTTTTGCCTTTTTTTTTTTTTTTTTTTTACCAAAGATGTGTGGGAAAGCTACTTCTCTCCCACTTGAACCTGTAGGACATCAAGGTAAGTGATACACGGGTATTCTTCAGAGGACAAGTGTCCTTCGCTGTCTGATTATGATGTATGTATCTGATGGATGGAGCCTAGCTGGGTACATGTGCCCTGATGAAATCGAGTGAGTGCGTGCTCGTGACAAGTGTGAGCGAGAAGAATGTCTTCGAACATGTCATCCTGGAGAGACAGCGCTGAAGCACCACAGGTTGAAAACTGAAGGGGGAAGAAAAGCTGTAGCTTTAGGGGGAAAGATAGGCCAGGACACACCTCTCACGTGGTAACTTCTTTCCTTGTTATCCGTTCTCATTTTAAAACGGTGCTAGAAGAAGTAAAACAGGTGCCGCCACTTTTCTGCGCTCTTTTAGAGCTAAATGTGATGAAAGTGACATGGAACTGATTTTTAACTATTAAACCTCTACGATGGATAAACTATTAATACTATCACAAAACACCATGAGATGCTTCAGCATAATAGAGTACTGGGAAAGTTGAAATTGCTGCTATTGTATGTCTCAGACTTGTTAAAGCTGTTCCAGACCCATGGTGAGATAGATTGCTTCCTTCCACTGATGGAAATTGAACTTTTTCCCCTGTACATGTGTTTATAAATAAGCTGAGACATAAACTCTTCCTTTGAAACATATTTTGAAGCAGAGATGTGTGTTCATAGAGCATATTATGTGTATTACTTCAGTGTTTCTTTTTTCTAAACAGCTGGTTTCCAGTTTGTAATTTTGAGTCTGTATAATTTTCATCATGATTTTCTCCTCCTCTGAACTGAGAGACCATCTAATAAATGAAAATACTTTATATTCATTTTTATTAAGTGCTTTTTCTCTCTCTGCCTCAGTAAATGCATAGCACAGTGTCAAGAATAATTTACTAAAGGTAATTAAGCACAAGCCTTTAGTGAATTTCTTCTGCCACAAAGATTTAAGAAATGAAAGAGTTGAGTCAGCATGATTTGGATTAAAAAGAAAATCTTTGACATCAAGCATAGGAGATGTATATTTACTAAATACTTTTACGATGTGCCTGGCACTGTGCTTCTTAGAACTTAACATTATCTCATCCTTTCTTTTTTATAATAAGTAGTTTCTATTATAGAGTTTTTATTTAATACACAAGGAAGCCAAAACATTTAAAATTACTGTGCGATCCTTCCATTCATCAACACTCCACCATTAACTGGTTGTATCATCGTGTGTGAGTTACTTAGACTTTATTTATTTAGCACTCACGATTTTATTTTATTTTTAAATTTTATTGGGGTATAGTTGATTTACTGTAGTATCAGCTTCACATTTATAGCAAAGTGAATCAGCTATACATATATATATATGTGTATATATGTGTATATATATATATATCCATTCTCTTTTCCCATGTAGGTTACTGCAGAATACCGGGCAGATCTCCCCATGCTATACAGTAGGTCATCATTAATCATCCATTCTATTTATGTTAGTGTATATGTGGACTTTAGGGGAAGGAAATTAAACAATGATTTAAACGATTTAAACCTTTTAAACAATGATCATGATATTGGCTTCTCATATTTCAAATGCTACATGATTTAGTAGAAAGAGCACTGGACTTGGAATCATAGAAAATGGATCCAAAGACTGATTCTATTAGGTATTATCACCTAATCTCTGTAAATTTATTTCCTCAGCATGTACCTTAGGAGTAATAGTATCAGTACAACCTATCTACACAGGGTTGAGGACCAAATTGAAAGTGAGATAATAGAGGTAAACATGCTTTGCAGTAAATCATATGGATTTATGTTTATGAATGCTCACCCAACGGTAGCTACTGTTAAAAATGTCTTACATTTTGTCTCTTTTGTTTTGCATAACAATCTTACGTGGTAGATACTATTATTATCCCAACTTTACAGGTGAGGATACTTAAAGCATTGAGAGGATAGGCGACTTGCCTAAGATTACAAAGCTACCAAGTGGCAGAGCCACTTGATTTGCATTTGGTGATCTGTCTCTACAGGTCATACTCTGAACCGATATTTATTTAGCCTTCAATGAAGATTTTTTTTTTTTTAGGAATGGCTCTCCTAATTAAAATGAGTGGCTGAAGTAGTGTGGGACTGCTCCTTCTGAGGGAAGAAGAGTGTGCCCAAGAAAGAAATGGAAAGGAGAAAAGTTAGTCAGTGAATCCTCAGTTGGCCTAGGACAGTGATCCATAGTGGGTTTGGAGGTAGGGTAGGAGGGCTTGTGGGGCTTCTAGGTTTATTAAAATTCCATGGCCATTCTCCATGTTCTGGAGAATGCCTTGATAACGCAAGCCTCAGATAGTCACCACTAAAGTGAGCCGTTGGGGAGGAGTCCTATCTTCAGGTGAACTGAGGCAGCAATTATTTACAATCTACCCTCAAGGCAAAATAGACTTGTGATGCTCCCCTGTGCTCTGTGTTGTTCCATCATGACAACATCCTAAAGTCTAGGAACTTGTCCTCCAAATCCTGTTCAGGTGCAGATGAGGCCCTCATATTCTTCCCTGAAGATGGTTTCTCTCTGTCTGAAGACCTCTGGAGAGAGAAGTTATCTGCCACCCCCACCACTCCCACATCCCCACATACCGTGGTGGAATAGACATTAGATAAATGCTAAGGATAATCCCATTTAAAAAGAGGGGGAATAGGACGCACATGACAATCACTGGTCCATAGCCTTCAAATTAAGATGAAATCTAAGGTGCCGTGAAGAAAACATCTTGAGTGTGACTGACTGTGAACCCTTTGTTAAGGGGATGAATCATAAACCCTTTCAAACAGACAAAAGAACTCCTAAATGTCTTAAAGATCATGCTTAAGGTGAAGATTTCTCTGATAAACATTAGGGCTTCTAAGGATCTTAAGAACGTAGTCCCACAGCAGCCATACAAGGAGCCCAACAGAGAGAAGCTTTATTTCTAAGAATGGCTTTTGTTTAATGTAATGGATTATAAGTTTATATATAGTAAGCCAACAAAGTTTTTAAAGGAATTGTATTAATTTAGACAGAAAAAGACAGGGTACAAAATGAAAGAGACCTTTGAACCCCTAACTGTTTACAAGAAGAAATCAAGATGGTAACCTACTCAGTTGCAAATAGGTCATTTCTTATACAAAAGAAAGGATTACTCAGAGAATGGAATCAAGAGCCACAAAGAACATGGAATGGGCAACATGTGCCAAGCTGTTGACAAGTTAAAGTCTCGCTTAATTTGTACTGTTGATAAGAGTACCTCTACATGGCCAGTGTGGCTTAGGCTTCTTCAGCACTGTGCTGGGTTCGAGCAGGGAGAGTCCTGCAAGGGGACCTTCAGAGAGCAAGCATTACAAGAGCAAGTATCAGGCACAGATTGCGTGACTTCTCTTACCTAGCCTCAGAAGTCACAGTATTGCTTCCACAAAACTCTATTGGTTGAAGCAGTCACAAGGCTGTCCAAATTCGAGGGAAAGGAACATAGAACTTACCTCTTGATGGTATGAGTATCAAATAATTGGGGTTCATGTTTTTAGGTCACCACAAGGATGATTAAATTCAGGATGTAATACAGTCTGGCTCTGTGGTCTAGTAATTTCTCTCCAATCCCCAGCCCCGGCCAGTCCTCAGCCAGAAATTTTTTTCTTCCAGGACCAAACTGCAAGTTTCAAGATATTATGCATTTTATTAAGGATGAAGGTATTTCTTCCCAAAGACGATATTATTATTATTGCCTTCCTTTAGCTAATAGTCTTCTCCTACTTATTTTTCTCATCCTCCTCCTGTTTCTTCCTCTCTTCTCTTCCTTCTTCTTCTTTGTCTTTCTTTTCCTCCTCTTCCTTCCTGTTCATCTTCCTTCTGTTCATCTTTCCTTCTTCCTTATCATCTTCTTCATCATCAAGTAATATGCACTGGGCATCCTTTAGTATCTGTTTTCATTTGTTGTTGTTGTTTAGTGGTTGTTAGCTCTAAAGACAACCTGAAACCTATAACATAGCTCAAGCTGTAAAATCTAAAAAGAGAATAAGAACACAATGGAGAAATAAACAATAAAAAACTAGAATGAATGTTGGAGAGCATGTTCATCCTGTGAATGCACTCTATGAGTAAGGAATGCAGCTGAAGGAAATCCCATAGTTTGTTGTTTTAGCTTCTAAGGAGATAAAGTATGAGAAGCCATTTGGAGTTCCCATTTCCCCAAGGGTAGCCAGTGCATAGTATTTCTGATACAAATGAGAGAAAGAAGCTGCTTACCTCATATAGATCTTCTTGTACTGTCAGTGCAAATCACTTAAAATGTGAATGGAATTGGGGGAGGTATATTGGTCAGAAGAATCTGTGAGTATAGAAAAGCACAAGTTTATGGTACCCACGTCTTGAGCTCTACATTGAGTCATTTATCAGTCATGCATGCAAATGTAGAAATATAGTGATATCAGTACTCAAATATCATTGTGTTAGGGTTATGCTTTGCTTCCTTCATATTATTTGAGCCTGTACCAATTTATACTGTAAGGAATAAACTAGGACCCATCTAGATAGCAGGTACAAAGTCAGTACTTAGTTTAATATTTAAAAGTTTAAGCTGATAATCCACTAAGTGGATAATGCCTTTGCAAAAAAAAAAAAAGAAAAAAGGAAAGAAAAAAGAGGAAAAAATTTTAAATTTGGAAATGAATTAGGTGAGTCAGAATGGCTCATGTGAAGTTGAACGGGAATTTTAAAATAGCATTTTTCAATAGCTCAATAGCTTGTCTCACAGAAATCCAGAATAATAAATGTCAATGTGACTTAATTGCCTTGAGATTCTTCTGCCACATACTCCCGTTAATACCCATTACATGCCCTGCTCTAACACTTCAGATGTTAATGTAATTGTTTACATTGCCTACTTCCCTTGATAAACTGGAAACTCCTTTGGGAACATTAGGTCCAACTTGTTTACTTCTGTATCCTCAGTACCTGTACTTATCTGGTAAATAAATAAACCAGACACCAGGGCTTGAGAATTCTGTCCTTAACCTAATCAGTGATACGCCACGGTACTGAAGAATTTCTTATTTGTGCAGTTAGCTAAGTGTTGATGTTCTAGGAATGCTTTGTTTATCCCTCTGTTAGCATTTATCTCAATCTGTTGGAATTATTTGTTTATTTACCTGTGCATGACAGTAGACTGGGAGCTTCTGGTGGGCAAAATTCATCATTAACATACTGGGTCTAGCATGATGTTGGAATTAAGCAAATGTATGTTGAATGGTTAAACGAATGAATGATTTTCTTATTCTGTTTTTCTTGTAAACAATAGACATAATACCTCCTAAGATCTTTTCTTTTTACTTTAAGTAGTTTAAGAGCTTCTGCATGAGTGCAGGTTATCATAATAAAATAACCAATTTAGTTTGTTAAGTGTCCCTTTGTTTATTTTCATTGAATATTCATTTAAAACCTTTTATTTTTTATGAGAACAAATGATATTAAGATATTATCAAAGTGGTAGTTTTAGTAATAATAGTGGTAGTAGTACTAGAAATATTTTTAGGCATTTATAAAAATTTCAGGATAGATGTTATGAATATATACTAAATTAGAATATTGTTATTGAAATTGTCCATGTTTAGCTTCTTGATGACTAATATCCAGCTGCAACCATTGTAAAAATTGTCATAACACAGATGGCCAAAAAGCACATGAAAAGATGCTCGATATTGCTTATTGTTAGAGAAATGCAAATTAAAACTACAGTGAAATATCACTTCACAGTGGTCAGAATGGCCATTATCAAAAAGTCTACAAATAATAAATGTGGAGAAAAGGAAAACATCCTACAATGTTGGTGAGAAAGTAAGTTGGTACAACCACTGTAGAAAACAGTATGGAGATTCCTTGAGAAACTAAATATAGAACTACCGTATGGTCCAGCACATCCTGTTCATGGGCATATATCCAGAGAAAACTATAATTCAAAAAGATACCTGCACCTGTATGTTCATAGCAGCACTATTTACAATAGTTAAGACATGGAAGCAACCTAAATGTCAATCAGTAGAGGATTGGATAAAGAAGATGCAGAAAATATACTCAATGGAATATTACTCAGCCATAACAAGCATGAAATAATGCCATCTGCAGCAACATGGATGGACCTAGAAATGATCATACTAAGTCAGTCAGACAAAGACAACTATTATATAAGATCACTAATATGTGGAATCTGATAAAAAATGATATAAAAGAACATATTCACAAAACCAAATCAAACTTTTGGTTACCAAAGGGGAAATGTTGGGGAAGGATACATTAGGATGTTGGGGTTAACATATATACACTACTACATATAAAAGAGATAAGTAACAAGGGGGTGTAGCACTGGGAAACCTACTCAAAACTATTTAATAACCTATGTGGGAAAAGAATCTGAAAAAGAATAGGTTTAAGTATATATATATATAACTGATTCATTTTCTATACACCTGAAACTAACACAACATTGTAAGTCAGTGGAGTTCCCATCATGGCTCAGTGATTAAAAACTCAACTAGGATCCATGAGAATGCAGGTTTGATCCCTGGCCTCACTCAGTGGGTTAAGGATTCAGCATTGCCATGAGCTGTGGTTTAGGTTGCACATGTGTCTCTGATCCCACGTTGCTGTGGCTGTGGTGTAGGCCAGAAGCTACAGCTCTGATTTGACCTCTAGCCTGGGAATTTCCATATACCATGGGTGCAGCCCTAAAAAGCAAAAAACAAAAACAAAAAAACATTGTAAGTCAACTTTATTTACTCCAATAAAATTTTTTGGAAAGTGTCATAATAAAAATTTAAAAATTTCTTCCTTTTGAAAATTTCACTGTACATTTTCACAGGCAAGATTACATTCATTTCCATTTTCTGAGTGTTATATGCTTCACACCATCCTATGTCAAACAATGCTTATCATAATCTTATTAGGTGTGAATCATTGTACTTATTTTATATGCAAGAAACAGAGGCTGAGGAATTCCTGTCGTGGCTCAGCGGAAACGAATCTGACTGGGAACCATGAGGTTGCAGGTTCAATCCCTGGCCTCACTCAGTGGGTTGAGGATCCGGTGTTGCTGTGAGCTGTGGTATAGGTCACAGACACAGGTCAGATCTGGTGTTGCTGTGGTTCTAGCATAGGCCAGCAGCAACAGCTCTGATTAGACCCCTAGCCTGCGAACCTCCATATGCCATAGGTGCAGCCCTAAAATGACAAAAAGAAAGAAACAGAGGCTGATAAAGAATAATTTATTTGTTTGAGGTCAACAGCTAATAAGTAGCAGAGCTAGATTCAAACCTGGAACTGTCAGAACCCAAACCTGTTGTCTTAAGCAACATGTGTCCTCTCTAAGATTTCAAACTGGAATTTTGTCCCAATCAATTGAATATAAATATAAATAATCATAAAAGTAATAGCTACTGACCTAGAAAATGCATAATGCTAAAGACATTCACAGATAATTTTCTGCTTTTTTCTACATATGGGTTATAAAAGCCCCCAGATCTCTTTTTTTAATAAGAGCTTTATTGAGGTACAATTCACATACTATACAATTTATTCCTTTAAAGTGTGTAATTCACTGGTTTTTAGTATAGTCACTGAGTTTTATATCCACCACCACAACCAATTTTAGAACGTTTTTATCACCCCCAAAGAAACCCTATACCCATTAGCAGGTACTCTCCATTTCCTTCCAACGCCCCACCCCTAGGCAATTACCCCCCAAATCTTTTTTAGTGTCCCCAAATATTTTAAGATTGTTTATACATGGAAAAAATTATAAAGCTTTAGGAAGCAGCAGTATTCTGATTTTATGCAGCATGTTCATGAATGTTTTATTGTTCTTTTTTTTCCTTTTAAATGGACTATCTTTTAAAGTAGTTTTAGGTTTAGCAAAATATAACAGAAAGTATAGAAATTTCTCCTATTTCCCTGCCCCCACATATGCATAGCCTCCCCTCCTATCAACATCCTACCCTAGAGTGGTATATTTGTTATAGTCAATGAACCTACATGACATATGGTCACTCAAAGTCCATGGTTTACATTGGTATTCACTCTTGGTGTCATACATTCTATGGGTTTCGACAAATGTGTGCTGACATATTTATCCACCGTCATAGTTTCATACAGACTGGTTTCATCGCCCTAAAAATCCTCTGTGTTTCACTTATTCATCCCTTATAGCTCTTTTTAAAACTAGAATTATAGAAATTCATAGTGGAAAGGGATTTAGAAATTATCTGGTTAAAGCAACCACTTAGGAACAATCTAGTAGGAATTCTCATTCTCTGCAACTTATTTTTTTTCTTTTTTTTTAAACAAAGTATAGTTGATTTGCAATGTTGTTAGATTCAGGTATACAAAAACAACAAAGTGATTCAGGTGTGTGTGTGTGTGTGTGTGTGTGCATGCATATCTATTTTTTCACACAGACACATATATATTCTTTTTCAGATTATTTTCCTTTATAGGTTATTACAAGATATTGAATATAGTTCCCTGTCCTCTACTATAGGTCTTTGTTGTTTGGCTAATTTATGCGTTTTCTTCTTCTTCTTCTTCTTTTTTTTTTTTTGTAGTTCCCATCCTCTTAGAACAACTGGTCATATCCTAATTTACAGTGGGCCAGGCAATCAATATTAGAATTTAACAAGAACATGATATTTCC
This sequence comes from Sus scrofa, assembly GCF_054392235.1. Lineage (NCBI taxonomy): Eukaryota > Metazoa > Chordata > Mammalia > Artiodactyla > Suidae > Sus > Sus scrofa. The sequence goes on along the minus strand of NC_139385.1, from coordinate 108,100,099 downwards.
TTAATTCTTATTTTATGAGTAATAGAAAATCGTTCTACAATAGAAAATTTCAAAAATGTAATAGAAAATTTAAAAAATACACAATGGTAGAGAGCATAATATGTAATATATGAACCTTCATATAGCTACCTATGCCCCAGTTAACAACACATGGCCAACTTCTTTTCATCTGTCCTCTACCCATTGCCACCTTCCCCACAATTGAACTATTCCTAGATGATTCACAGACATCACTCATTTCATCCATACCTATTTCAGTATGTATGTGAAAAGACAGACTTTCAGAAAAAAATTAACACAATGCCATTAGCATACCTTAAAATTGCCAGTAATTCCTTAATATCAAGTATCTAATCATTGATCAAATTTCCCTCAATATGTCAACTTAAAAAAAAAAACCTGTCGATTTGGATTTGTTTGAATCAGGATCCAAACAACATTCACTCATTGCATTTAAATCTATGTTTTTAATCTGTAGTTTCCTCTGTTTCCCCCCTCCCTTGCTTTTATTTGTTAAAGCTGGTCATCCTCCTTGTTTTTCACATTTGAGATTCGCTCACTGCATCCCTGCAGTATTGTCTAATATATTCCTCTCCTGTAAACCAGTAGTTAGTTTCAAAAACTTTATCTGATTCCGGTTCTTTTTTTTTTTTTTTTTTTTTTTTGGCAAGAATATTTCATTGGTGGTATTCTGCATTTTCATTTCAACCAAGTATCTGGCTGTATGTGTTTTGTGATGGTAGTGACCATTATTTCATTAGGGGTTTGCACAGTGGTGATATTCTAATGCCTTTATCTTTCTCCATTTATTAGCTGGGGTTCTTCCATAAAGAGAAACTTTCTCTTATCGATAACCTATAGTGCAGTTTTTATAAGAAAGCTGATTAAATTCTGATTTCTTTTTCTTTACCCATTTTTCAGAATAATATATCAGTTCCCTAGCATGCTCTAAAAGAGTCCAACCAGGTTATACTTGGTTTGGTTTTTTAGTATCAGTGTGAACTCATAGGGTTTTTTTTTAACCTGTTTTATGTGTTTCAATCCATGGCAGTTATTATTCTATGTGATACTCAAACTTGACAATGAATATAAAATTTAAAAATTGGATCAGTTAAGGATGATTCCATTGCAAATCATTTTCACCCATAGAATTTAATAACTAAAATTTTCCCTGTGTAGTTACGCATGATTTTCCAGGAGTATCTCTAATACCTACAGTGGATTGAACCTGCACAGGGCCTTTATTATGCATATATACTTAAATGAGTGTGTGTATATCTCTGGGACTCGGTATGGTATCCTAAAGAATGATTACATATTGATCTTTGTAAAAGGGGTCTGAGTCATCTGCTTTGGGCTAGGATTGTTTCAAAGGGGAGAGCCATTCTATAGCAGCCCTTCTGGACCTTGAATATGAGCACAGCCTCCTTCAAATAAGTTCTCTGTCTCTGACCACAGGAGGGGAGCCAGGCTAACGCTCAGTGATTTGTCAGGTTTACCTGCATTTTCATAGTATTTCTATCAAGGAAATTTGTCCTAAGTGTCAAATTGCTGATTTTTCCAGTGACTGAAAGGTTTCATGGGGACTTCTGTTGTTATTTACATGTATATGGAGAAAATTGCAATCTGTGAGTAATTTGAGAAATTTCAGCAGTTTCAGCAGTAGTGATCTAGAAATTGAATGGGTTTCAAATACAATGTTCCAGTGCAGTGCTGCATATATAATGTATGTGCAGCATATGCTGAGGTCTTTTTCAAAACATTTACATTAAACCTGTCAGATATTTATGAATAGCAAAAATTAATTTCCCCTAGTTCTGTCATCAGTTAGAGAAATGGATTTTAGCATAGAAGACTGTCAGTGTTTCCTGCATACCAGAGCAGCTCACTTCAATGTCATAGTATTACACCAGGTGGCCTTCTAAGAGTCAGCTTAATGTGATTTCAAATGATAGGGTAGAGAATGTGAGGGAAATTAAAATAGTATCATACTTATGATTTAAAAGCAAGTTAATTACAAGGGCTTGTTAATAAACAAAGAAAAATTCAGAATGTATTATCTGTTATATAGCATATCAATAACAAGTGTGATGCTTTGAGAACAAAAAAATCTACCACTATGTGACTTTGAGATGACTTAAAAATATTTAATTAAATTGTTGACAAATGTGTTAGGCTACTAATGGCCTTGTAGCATTTGAAAGAATTTTTAGATATTCATTTTAGCTCTTAAGGCACTTCTAAAAGCATTGTTTAACCAAAAAGATTAGCTGCATTGTTGGCATTTTATCTACAAGATCCCTGATGATGTGTTTGATGTGAATGATTCTAACAGCACCGTACTTTGTCAATGTTCAGTCAATGCATTTTCTCCAACTGAATACTTTTAAGGTTCTTAAAGGGCCAAAGCACATGCAATATCACTATTACTAATACGAGACACATTTCACTTGATGAATGATTTAGTATTTTTGATGGTCATGGGTGTTGTTCCTTCTCAGTGCTCCTGCCTCATATATTAGAGAAAAGGAAATGGGAGGGTATCTGATGTATTTTAAGAACTCATTTCAATTCTTACTTTAAAAAATTATTCTGAAATTGTAATGTGTAAGACATATTGAAAATGACTACTCTTTGTCAATCTCTGACAATACCACAATATTTCCAGATCTAGGTTCTTTTAAAAAATTACTATTAATAATTTAATAGTGTGATGGCCTTAGAACAAGAGATGATACCTATTGGCATCTGTTTTATTTGAAATCTATGTCATGCCAGTTTAGATAAACCTATGACTATATTGAGAATATACTTGTATTTTCTCAGTTACATACAGATTCCCTTTAAGAAAGGTAAGCCAGATTTTTTTAGTACATTTAGAAAGAATATAATTTCTCCATTTTTGTGGTTCATATTAGAGTGTTAACGTGCTATGTCATCATTCTAAGGCACCATCTACAAGAGTTTAAGTTTATTAGGAAATAAAAAGCAGGAGGAGTTCCCATTGTAGCTCAGTGGGTTAGGAACCCAATTGGTATCCATCAGGATGCAGGTTCGATCCCTGGCCTCCCTTAGTGGGTTAAGGATCCGGCATTGCTACCAGCTGTGGTATAGGTGATGCAGCTCGGAGCCCAGCATTGCTGTGGCTGTGGTATGGGCCAGCAGCTGCAAGCTCTGATTTGACTCCTAGGCCTGGGAAATTCCACAAATGTGGCCCTTAAAAAAAAAAAAAAAAAAAAAGGAAAGAAAGAAAAGGCAGGAAAGGATTTTTTTTAAGAGACTACTCAACTAAAAACAAGTGTTATGTCATAGTAATTGAGAATTAAAACTCTTGCTTCTCTTCTTTGTAGTGCTTTCCTACAATCCTATGTGTACTATGTATGTATGTACATGCATTCTCTAAATATGCCTTCTTACTGATCCAGTGTCATTTTTTAAATCAATATCTTAATCAATTAGTCACTTAAAAATGCTACTTATAGTGCATAGACTATTTGCTTTTGCAGTGTCAATATATTGAAACAATAAGATTTTTTTTGATCAAAGTTACAATGTACAAAAATCTAAAAACTCACTTTTTTTTTTTTTGGCTGTGCTCACAGCATGCAGAAATTCCTGGGCCAGGGATCAAACCCATGCTACGGCAGTGACAAGGCCAGATCCTTAACCCACTGAGCCACCAAGGAACTCCAAGAAATCATGATTATTAATATTGCCACATATAGATTATGTCAACAAATATGTGCAGACGTGAATTCAAAAGGAAGTAAACCTGATGATCTGTTGTTGTATAAAAGGAAAATTGTTAATATAGTAGGAAGTATGGGTTGGAAGGAATCCGGAAATCCAAAAGTTTGAACATTTGCTTGTGTGCTATAGCACTTGGAATACGCTTAGATTTGTACCACAAATATTTGAGTTCCTACTACATACCAGGTTCTGTATTTGGTACATGAGGCAAATATGACAGTTTGTTTGCCCTCATGGAGGGCAAAAAGTATGTTTGGGAAATCTAGCATGCAAATAAACAATGACAATGCACAATAGATTTAATAGGATGTGTACTTTCCAATGGGAACACAAAAGGGGGCAGATTTATTTTCCTGTGGGAACCAGAGAAAGCCTCACTATTAAGGCACCTTGGTTGCAGAGGCAGAAAAGAGAAGTGTGGAAACTGAAAAAATGTATGAGGACTTTGTAAGATCATGTTAAAGTTGACTTTTATCCTAAAAGTAGGTGCATGTCACTGAAGATTTTTTTTAGCAGAGTGACAGGTCACATTTGCGTGTTAAGAAATGCAGTTTTTAAATGGTAGTGTAGGAGTGCCCTTGTGGTGCAGTGGGCTAAGGATCCATATTGTCACTGCAGCAGCTCAAGTCACTGCTGTGGTACATGTTTGATCCCTGGCTCAGGAACTTCGCATGCCACTGGTGCAGCCAAAAAAAACAAAAACAATTTTTTTTTAAATGGTAGAGTAAAATGGTAGTTACCTCCATCTTTAAGGGGAAAATCCAGTAATCTCATTTTTAAAATAATGGGAATGAATACATAGGCTGATAGGAGCTTTCTTGAAAAATTTTGCATTAAGTCTCAGGAAGTGGATGGGGTGAAGCATGTTATAAGAAGCGGGTTTTCAGGAAGGTGGAGTTTAAGAGAGACGGTATCATGAGAAGCCCTGGCTCAGGGCAAGGAAAAGCTCATAAAATTTATTCAATCTTATGTCCTATTAGAAATCCTAATGGCTTAATAGCCTGAACTGTGGCTCTGGCTCTCCCCAGCTTGAACCTCCTGCAAATAGCTGGACTTGGGAAAATTCGCCTTCCTCAAAGATGAGTAATAATTTTATTAAAAAGTTACCAGGATCAATACAGAATACAATGAAAACAAAGGAAATAAACAGCAAAACAAACAAACAAACAAAAAAACCAAATGGCAAATAAACACTTATCAGAGAAGTTTTGGGGTAGACAAGAACAATAATCGTGATTTGAAGAGATAAATAAATATATAAACAAAAAGAAGGAAGGGAGGGAAGAAGGAAGGAAAGAAGGGAGGGGAAAGAGACCAAAAAAAATAGAGTAGTAGCTTCTATAAACTAAGACCAGAATTAGAGAAATAAGAAATCAGAGTGGATATAGTGATTTAGCTGGAGAAAATGAAACATGAGTTGCAAAAAGCTCAGAAAAGAGGAACAAGAAATAAAATAAAAACCATTACAAGAATGTCTGTTGTGTGATCATATACTTTATCATCCAAATTTAAACGATTTTGGGCCCCGCTAATAACAAGACAGGACCATGAACATAAATTGACAGGTCTTGGGCAAAGCAGGATCTATGATCACTCATTTTTCTGCCATCTCAGACTTTCTATGCATATTTTCTTCTCTTACGGATAACTGATTTTTCAGAGAGACTTCATATGGATGATTGATTTCGTCTGGGGTCCATCTGGTCTCTTGTGTTCTCATTTGCTTCCTTTTCTTTTTATTTTTTATTTTACACTAAGGAGACTGATACAGTCAATGTATTCTGATGGCTTTCCTTTCCTGGGGGTAGGTTGATTTTTCCTTCAAAGTTATCTTCTAACTGACCCAGCGTCTCTCATTGGGAAATGATCATTGTGTGTGATACCCACCCCAGGGAAGAGCTGTGTGGGCCGTTTTATACACACACACCTCTCCAACACGTACACAAATTATGTTTTTTGTTTTTTTTTTTTTTGTCTTTTTGCTATTTCTTGGGCCGCTCCTGTGGCATATGGAGGTTCCCAGGCTAGGGGTCGAATCGGAGCTGTAGCCATTGGCCTACGCCAGAGCCACAGCAACGCAAGATCCGAGCCGCGTCTGCGACCTACACCACAGCTCACGGCAACACCGGATCATTAACCCCTTGAGCAAAGGCAGGGACCGAACCCGCAACCTTATGGTTCCTTGTCGGATTCGTTAACCACTGCGCCACGATGGGAACTCCCCAATATGTATTTTTATATACACACAATTTAACAGTTTTTTAGCTTCAAACTTACGGAAGAATCTCATACCCTTTACTTGAACTCCTGTATCCTTTACTTGGAAATATCAATTATTTATGTTCTGCCCCATTCACTTTAATTCTCTTTCTTTGTATACGTACATATAATCTTTGTGTATAATACCTCTCTCTATATATCTTATCTTTTTATATCTATATCATATATATAGTGACCTACTTATCTATTTATGTATTTTCTTTCTTTTCTTCTTTTTTTTTTTTTTTTTTGCTTTTTAGGGCCGCACCTGCCGCATATGGAAATTTCCAGGCTAGGGGTCAGATCAGAGCTACAGCTCCCAGCCACGCCACAGCCACAGCAATGAGGGATCCAAGCCACGTCTGCGACCTACACACAGGTCACAGCATCACCGGATCCTTAACCCACTGAGTGAGGCCAGGGATCCAACCAGTGTCCTCATGGATCCTAATCACGTACCTTAACGGCTGAGCTATGAAGGGAACTCCCATATGTATTTTCTATCTAACTTGTGAGTAAATTGCAGACATCGTATCCCTTTACTTTTAAGTACTTCACTGCAAATTTTCTCAGGACAAGATATTCTCTTACGTAACCACAGTACAGTTATCAAGATCAGGAAATTTAGCATTGATACAAAATTATTATCTAACCCATAATCCATATTTAATTTCATCAATTGTCTCAATGATTTTCTTTATAGCTATTATTCCCACACCAATATCCAATACACAATCATGCATTTTATATACTTGTCATGTCTGTTTAGCCTCCTTTAATCCAAAATAGTTCCTCAGCTTCACTTTGGCTCATTTGACCTTGACATTTTTGGAGAGTGAAAAATAGCCAGTTATTTGTTGAATGTCCGTCAGTTTGGGTTTGTTTTCTGTTTCTTTGAGATCATATCAGGTTATGCTTTTTGACAAGTGACGATGTTAGTGCATCATATTGGTTTGTCCCATTACTATTGCTGGGGACTCTGATCATTCATCTAGGTTTTCTACTGTGCAGTTACTATTTTCCTTTTGTAATTAATATGTAATTATGGAGAGATAATTTGAGACTGTTTAAAAATACTGGTACCCATCAAACTTTCACCCACTAATTTTAGCGTACATTGATAAATCATGCCTGAATAAATTAAACTATTACCATCCAAATCATTCCTTCTGCATTTGTTGGTTTACATTCTATTGTAAGGACTAGTTTTCCTCATATGTATTTATGTGTGTATGTATGTATGCATGTATGTATGTGCTTTAGTATGGTCTTATGGATTCTTGTTTTATTTAATGGATTGAAATCTTTTGCTTTTATTATTTATTCTGATGCTCAAATTGTCCCAGATTTGGTCATTGGCAACACCTTCAAGCTGGAACTTCAAGCTTCTCTGTCCTCTTGACATGGGTGTATCATTTTTTTGTATACTTTTTACTTCTGATACAACAAGGTATTTTAGGGCCACTTTATACTTTCCCTGCCCCAGTCATGGAACCAAGCAGTCCTTCAAGGAATACTGATGCTATTTTAGTAGAAAATATTATTTGGAAACCCAGATATGGGTTCCAGGTGTGCTTATTGTACCTGTAATGTTATTTCTCTTAGGCTCTGATGGGGACAAAACTAAAAAAAATTCATATTTATGTATACACACTCATACACTGATATCTTCATGTCATTGCAACACTACCATGCTCATTATTGTTTTTTCCCTTTCCATATTTGTAACTCTCTCCTTTAATCACCGAAAAGCCTAGCTCTTATTATCCTCAATGTATTTATTCATTTGTTGAATCCTGGAGTATGTAGAAAATAGTTTCAGAATTGCTAAACTAAACACTGCAAAACCCACACTTATTTACTAGAGTTCACAATTTGCTTATAGTTCTTTTTGTGTTTAGACTGAGGTATGAAGGCAAAATAACTGTATTCAGAAGTTAGTCCCTCCCTTATCACCTCCCCCAGCTTCTGCCACCTTCCATGTTATTTAATTGAAATACAGTTAAAGTTCATTTGTTTTTATTTGCAGTACACTTTAAAACTTTCCCTTTCATCCTTGGTGGTTTGGTGGTATTTTGTCTTTTTAATGCATAAAGTATGACCATGGATGCAAAAGGTGAAAGTTTATGAAAGAACACTCTCATTCTGTTCATTCTGCTCCCTACTCCCACCCCCACCACTCTTCTACTCCATTCCTTCTCACCTCCTCTAGGTAATTTATCTCCTTAGTCTCTTGTCTATCCTTTCTATATCTCTTTTGCCAAAAAATAGGTATGCATATTTTCTTATTTTATCTTCCTTCTTACATGAGAGATACCCTTGTGGCACTGCACTTTGCTTTTTTCACTTCACACTATATCCTGGAAATCACTGTATCGATTCATAGAGATCATCCTCATTCTTTTTCATAGCTATGTATTACTCCATTGGGTTGATGCATCATAATTTAACCATTCTGTTAGGTTTAGACATTTTGTTTCAAATATTTTTTAAAATGTGATTGGGGTATAGTTGATTTACAATGTTGTATTAGTTTCAGGTGTATGGCAAAGTGAATCCATTTTACATATATATATATATATCCATTTCTTTTTCAGATTCTTTTCTCATATGAATTATTACAGAATATTCAGTAGAGCTCCCTGTGCTATTTAGTAGATCTTTGTTGGTTATCTATTTTATATATAGCAGTGTGTATGTGTTAATGCCAAACTCCTAATTTATCCCTCCCACCTACCTTCCCCCTTTCCTAACCATAACTTTGTTTTTCAAGTCTGTGAGTCTGTTTGTTTTGTTACATAAGTTTTCTTTGTCTCATTTTTAAGATTCTGCGTGTGAGTGATATCATATAATATTTGTCTTTCTCTGACTTACTTCACTGAGTATGATAAGCTCTAGTTTCATCCATTTTGCTGCAAATGGGATTATTTTGTTCTTTTTATGACTGAGTGTGGTATACATATCTTCTTTACCTGTTTTTCTGTCAGTAGACATTTAGGGTGCTTCCATGTCTTCACAGTAAATAGTGCTGCCTTAAATGCTGTGGTGCATGTATCTTTTCAACTTATGGTTTTCTCTGTAAAACCAAGAATGGGATTGCTGGATCATATGGTAATTCTATATTTAGTTCTCCATAGTAGTTGTACCAATTTACATTCCCACCAGCAGTGTTAGAGAGTTCATTTTTCTTCACACCCTCTCTAGCATTTTTTTTTTGGTAGACTTTTTAAAATTTATATTTTCTTTTTATTTTATTTTATTATTTATTTATTTTTGCTTTTTATGGCTGCACCTGCAGCATATGGAAGTTCCCAGGCCAGGGGTTGAATTGGAGCTGCAGCTGCCCACCTACACTACAACCATAGCAACACCGAATCTGAGCCTCGTCTGCAACCTACACCACAGCTCACAGCAACGCTGGATCCCTGATCCACTGAGTGAAGCCAGGGATCAAACCTGCATCCTCATGGATACAAGTTGGGCTCATTACCACTGAGCCACAACAGGAACTACTGTTTGTAGACTTTTCGATGGTGGCCTTTCTGAGGTGTTACCTCACAGTGGTTTTGATTTGCATTTCTCTAATAACTAATGATGTTGAGCATCTTTTCATGTGCTTTTTTGCCATCTGTCTGTTTTCTTTGGAGAAATGCCTATTAAGATCTTCTGACCTTTTTTAAATTGGGTTGTTTGGTTTTTTGATATAGAGCTGCATGAAATGTTTGTGTATTTTGAGATTAATCTCTTATTGGTTGCTTCATTTGCAAATATTTTCTCCCATTCCATGGGTTGTCTTTTCATTTTGTTATGGTTTCTTTTGCTATGCAAAAGCTTTTAAGTTTAATTAAGTCCCATTTGTTTATGTTTGTTTTTACTTTCATTACTCCAGGAGGTGGATCCAAAAAGGTACTGCTGCAATTTATGTCAAAGAATGTTCTGCCTATGTTTTCCTCAAAGAGTTTTGTAGTTTCCAGCCTTACATTTAGGTCTTTAATCCATTTTGAGTTTATTTTTGTGCATGATGTTAGAAAGTGTTCTTATTTCATTCTTTTGCATGTAGCTGTCCAATTTTTCCCAGCACCACTTATTGAAGAGCCTTCCTTTTCTCCATGGTATATTCTTGCCTCCTTTGTCATAGGTTAATTGACCATAGATGCATGGGTTTATCTCTGGGCTTTCTATCCTATTCTATTGATCTATATTTCTCTGTGTGTGTGTGTGTGTGTGTGTGTGTGTGCGCGCGCGCGCACATGCTCGCACACACACGCGCACGCATGCCAGTACCACACAGTTTTGATGACTGTAGCTTTGTAGTACAATCTGATGTCAGGGAGCCTGATTCTTAGCAGTGTTTTTCTTTCTCAGTATTGCTTTGGCCATTCTAGGTCCTTTGTGTTTCCATACAAATTTTAAAATTATGTGTTCAAGTTCTGTGAAAAATGCTATTGGTAATTTGATAGGGACTGCGTTGAATCTATAGATTACCTCAGGTAGTATAGTCTTTTTGAAATATTGGTTTTCCCAATCCAAGAACATGGTATATCTTTCCATCTCTTTGTGTCATCTTTGATTTGTTTCATCAGCATCTTAAAGTTTTCAGAGTACAGGTCTTTTGCCTCTCTAGGTATTTTTTTTTCATGCGATGTTAAATGGGATTGTTGCCTTAATTTCTCTTTCTGATCTTTTTGCTGTTAAGGTATAGGAATGCAAGATATTTCTGTGTATTAATGTTATATGCTACAATTTACTGAATTTCATTGATGAGCTCTAGTAGTTTTCTGGTAAGCATCTTTATAGAGTTTTCTATGTATATTATCATGTCATCTGCAAAAGTGACAGTTTTACTTCTTTTCCAACTTAGATTCCTTTTATTTATTTTTCTTCTCTGATTGCTGTGGCTGGGACTTCCAAAACTATGTTGAATAAAAGTCATGGGAGTAAACATTCTTGTCTTGTTCATGATATTAAAGGATGCTTTCAGTTTTTTACCATTGATAATTATGTTAGCTTTGAGGTTGTCACATATGGCCTTTATTATGTTCAGGTAGGGTCTCTCTATGCCTACTTTATGAATTTTTTTAAAAGTCGTAAATGGGTATTGAATTTTGTCAAATGCTTTTTCTGTGTTATTGAGATAATCATGTGGTTTTTATCCTTTAGTTTGTTAATGTGATGTATCACAGTGATTTATGGATATTAAAGAATCCTTATATCCCTGGGATAAATCCCACTTGATCACAGTGTATGATCCTTTTAATGCATTGTTGGATTAGATTTGCTAGTATCTGTTGAGGATTTTTGCATCTATGTTCATCAGTGATATTTTTTGTGTGTGTGCTATCTTCTGGTTTTGGTATCAAGGTGATGGAGGTCTCATAGAATGAGCTTGGGAGCCTTACTTCCTCTGCAATTTTTGGGAAGAGTTTTAGAAGGATAGGTGTTAACTCTTCTCTAAATGTTTCACAGAATTTCCCTGTAAAGCCATTTGGTCCTGGACTTTTGTTTGTTGGAAATTTTACTCACAGTTTCAATTTTAGTACTGGTGATTGGTCTATTCATATTTTCAATTTCTTCCTGATTCATTCTTGGAAGGCTGTACCTTTCTAAGAATTCATCCATTTCTTCTAGGTTGTTGGGTTTTTTAATATACAGTTGCTTGTAGTAGTCTCTTATGATCTTTTGTATTTACCTGGTGTTTGTTCTAACTTCTTTTTCATTTCTAATTTTACTGATTTGAGCCTTCTCCCTTTCTTACTTGATGAGTCTGGCTAAAGGTTTGTCAATTTTGTTTATCTTTTCAAAGAACTAGCTTTTAGTTCCATTGATCTTTTCTGTTGTTTTCTCTGTCTCTATTTCATTTATTTCTGCTCTGATCTTTATGATTTCTTTCCCTCTACTAACTTTGATTCTTGTATGTACTTTTTTTCTATAGTTGCTTTAGGTGTAAGTTTAGGTTATTTATTTTTCCTGAGGTACAATTGTATTACTATAAACTTTCCTCTTAGAACTGCTTTACTATATCTCATAGGTTTTGGGATTGTGTTTGTTTGTTTGTTTGTTTTGTCTTTTTAGGGCCACACCTGTGGCATATGGAGGTTCCCAGGCTAGGGGGTTGAATTGGAGCTGCAGCTGCCAGCCTACTCCATAGCCACAGCAATGCCAGATCCAAGCTGTGTCTGCAACCTACACCACAGCTCATGGCAATGTCAGATCCTTAACCCACTGAGCAAGGCCAGGGAATTGAACCTGTGTCCTCATGGATATACTAGTTGGGTTCCTTAACCGCTGAGCCACAACAGAAACTTCCGTCACATAGGTTTTGGATTGTCATGTTTTCATTGTCATTTGTCAGTAGGTATTTTCTGATTTCCTCTTTGATTTCTTCAGTGATCTATTGGTTGTTTAGTTATATATTATTTACCCTCTGCATTCTTGGGCTTTTTACAGTTTTTTCTTACAGTTGATTTCCAGTTTCATAGCATTGTGGTCAGAAAAGATGCTTGATATGATTCCAATTTTCTTAAATTTACCGAGGTTTGATTTTTGTGACCCAAGATGTGGTCTATCCTGGAGGATGTTCCATGTGCACTTGAGAGGAAACTGTATTCTACTGCTTTTGGATGGAATGTTTTATAAATATCGATTAAGTCTCTCTGGTCTAAGGTGTCTTTTAAGGCCTGTGTTTCCTTATTGATTTTCTGTCTGGATGATCTGTCCATTGCTGTAAATGGGGTGTTAAAGTCCCCCACTGTTATTGTGTTACTGTTGATTTCTCCTTCAATGCTGTTAGCATTTGCCTTGCACATTGAGGTTCTTCTATGTTGGGTGTTTCAAATATTTTGAACTTAACAAAAATGCTTCAATAAGTAACCTTGTGCATGTGTATTTTTGTATCATTCAGGCATTTCTTTAGGGTGAATTCTGATAAGTAGGACTGCTGGGTATAAAGATAAATTCAAATGTAGTTTTTTTACATATTTTCAAATTCCTTTCTATAAGGGTTGGTCCAGCCTCCATTCCTACCAGCAGTATATGAGTGTGCCTGTTTCCCCTCAGACTTGCCAACAGAATGTTTGGTGAGGCCTTTTAATTGTCACCAAACTAATAAGTGAGAAATATTATCTCAGTGTAGTTTTTATTTATTTAATTTTTTTTTAGGGCCACACCCATGGCACATAGAAGTTCCCATCCTAGGGGTCGAATTGGAGCTGCAGCTGCCGGCCTATGCCACAGCCACAGAAATGCCAGATCTAAGCCATGTCTGTGACCTACACCACAGCTCATGGCAACTCCGGGTCCTTAACCCACTGAGTGGGACCAGTGATCGAACCCTCATCCTTATGGATACTAGTCAGATTTACTTCCACTGAGCCACAACGGGAACTCCTATCTCAGTGTAGTTTTAATTTGTATTTATTTTAAGTTGAATGTCTTTTCATATGTTTAAGACATGTCTATCTAAAAAAAAAGAAATATCTATCTATCTACTATCTGTATAATTTTAGATCTTTTTCTCTGCTTAGTTTTTAAGAATCTTTTATCTTTGATATGTGTGACAGATAAATTGACTCTGCTTATAATGTTTGGTTTTTTGCCATGCAAAAGTTTAATTTTCATTAACTTTTATGCAGTCAAATTTATAAATTCTTTTATATTACCTCTGGATTTTGAATCATAGTCTTTCCCTACACTCAGGTTATAAAGGAATTTACCCATGTTTTCTTATAATACTTAAATGGTTTAATTTCTTACATTTAAATCTCTGATTCATTTGAAAGTTATTCTTGTGTATGATGTAAAATATGTTTCTAATTTTATCTTTTTTCCAAATGACTCTCTAATTATCCCAGCACTATTTACTAAAAGGTCCACCTTTATCTTTGTGGCTTGACATGTCATTTTTTTATATACATATACTAATTTTTATATGCACTTGGTCTATTTCTGGACTTTTTATTCTTTTCCACTGCTCAGTCTATTTATGCGCCAGTATCACAATGTTTTAGTTAGAGAGGTTTTACCTTATGTTTTAATATCTAGTATACCTAAGTCCCCATCTCATAGCTTTTTTCCCAATGTTTTTCTGACTAATCTTTAAATTTTTTTCTATTCAAACTTTAGTAACAACTTATCCAGTTCCACAAAAATTGTTAATATTTTATTGAGATTGCATTGAATTTGTAAATTAACTAGGGAAATCAGACATCTTTAGAATGTAGGATCATTCTGTCCAACTATGAGAGATGGCTTTCCATTTGTTCAAGTTTCCTCTTGGGTTTTTTTCAGGAGTGTTTTAAAGTTCTCCTTGTATAAATTTTACGCATTTCTTATAAAGTTCATTATATATATCATCTTGTTCATTGCTATTAAAAGATTTTCTCTGTTATTATATCCTTGAATTGATTATTATATGTGCATTTAAAGGCTATTAATTTCTGTATATAATTTTATCCCCTACGTAATTGAATTTTTACAATTTAAACATACATATATATTCGTACTAAGACTCTTGCTTCAGAACAGCCTCTGAAAATAGACACACATTTATCTCTGTGAATACAACCAGCTCAAACCTAAGTTTGTGGCATAAATTTTTTTTTTTTTTTTTGTCTTTTTGTCTTTTTGTTGTTGTTGTTGTTGTTGTTGTTGCTATTTCTTGGGCCACTCCCACGGCATATGGAGGTTCCCAGGCTAGGGGTCGAATCGGAGCTGTAGCCACCGGCCTATGCCAGAGCCACAGCAACGCGGGATCCGAGCCGCGTCTGCAACCTACACCACAGCTCACGGCAACGCCGGATTGTTAACCCACTGAGCAAGGGCAGGGACCGAACCCGCAACCTCATGGTTCCTAGTCGGATTCGTTAACCACTGCGCCACGACGGGAACTCCAATAAATTATTTTTAGATACTGTTTTGTTCATAACTTTTTCAGGTCTTTTGGAGTATACTTATCAAGTGTTAAGTGGTCATTATACAATTCTATATAAGGCCCTCAAAATCAGCTAAAAATCTGGAACAAATACTTACTGAGCTGTTGCCATACATAAACACTATGGGGCACTTGTGGGTTACAAAAAATAAGAGGAAGATGACAGTGAAGACCTCCATTCAACTGGCTAAGGTACGATTCATGTTCTCTCTTCTTCTCTCTCCCCCTCTCTCTCTTTCTCTCTCCATATACATATACTTGGCTGGCATTACGTGGAAAGAATGAGTTAGTTGCAAGACAGGTCAGAGGAGGGAACAGGAAGGAGAGGGGCTCAAGGAAGAAGTAGGGCCACCTTCTGGCCTATAAGTAGGCATGATCTTCAGAGAGACCATGGTCTCAGGAGAGTGGTTATGGAATGTGTCCAGGTGGGGAAATATCCCCCTCTGCTCCTCTAGAGCTCTTCTGTGACTGGACTCATAATAAAACTGACATAAGACAGATTAATAGGAGAAAAAAATCAACAAATTTTAATTTACAAGCATGGAGGTCTCATAGAAATGGGACCTAAGAACATGGTCAAAGTAGGCAGCTTTTATTCTTTTTAGACAAACAGTACATTTGTGAGGAATTGACAGGACAAGAAAATTAGGTTTTGGGGGCTTAATTAGTGAAGAACCTAAATAGAGTTTGAGCTTGGGTTAGTGAGGTAAAGAAGTAGCATGTTTTGTTTATAGAGCCTTCCAGCCTGAATTCCCCATCTCTGGTGATAAGGATGTCTTTCCACCTCCAGAGGCAAGGGACACCTTTCACAGGAGAGAGAGAGAAGAGGTTCAGGGCGTCTCTTCTGCAGTGCGCCATTTCTTAAGTAATTTTAATTCAAAATAACTTTAGCAGATTTTGAGGTGGTCCACCTCAAGCCTAAGGCAAGGACCAAATAAAAGGTCAGCCCAGCATGGCTTCATCTGGAGAGCTGTGTCTGGAAGTTAAAACTGGAAACCTGGACTAATGGTCAGATGGTGGGAGACCCTGGTACCAGGTTAGAGAGCTTGGACTCCGTTTCCTTTCATCCTTCAATCCTCACCCTCATTAGCTTTTAAAGGCCATGCTTCCTTTCTTAATATCACAGAGAACCTGGTTTTCATACCACACAGCTTCTTTGATGCAAATTATCTCTTTTTAGTTGGTAAATAGGGAAATGAAGTAGGAATGACACATGGAAATTGTGTTGGTTTGTGGGTGATTTTCCCATTTTTTGATTAATGTTTTTAGGCCATCAGAGGAAAGTTTTCTCCCCATTAAGGAGAAAACCTGAATGCCTTATGAAGACCTCATGAGAAAAGCTGAAAATCTACAGAAATTCCCTTCTTTCCGGAGTTCCCGTCATGGCTCAGTGGTTAACAAACCCGACTAGCATCCATGAGGACACGGGTTCAATCCCTGGCCTCGCTCAGTGGGTTAAGGATCTGAAGTTGCCATGAGCTGTGGTGTAGGTTGCAGGAGCGGCTTGGATCCTGCACTGCCGTGGCTCTGACATAAGCCAGCAGCTACAGCTCCGATTCAACCCCTAGCCTGGGAACCTCCATATGCCACCAATGCTGCCCTAAAAAAAAAAAAAAAAAAAAAAGACAAAATAAATAAATAAATAAAACACATTAAAAAAAAAAAAAAGAAATTCCTTTCTTTAATGCAAGTAGTGGCTCATTTAGTGGCTTTATGAACTTTTATGCCTTCCACCATCACAAGCCGTCTGGTGTAGCTGTGAGGGCAAAAGAGGCTGCAAAGACATTTCTTCTGTATTAAAACAATGAGTTAGTGAAAGATGTTATGCTCTGGAGTATTCCTATTTTTAATTGTTAATGATCTCTTCAGAATCAAATGCCCTTTGGGACCAATATTTAGGAGGAAGCACGAACCTCAAGATTTAAGGCTGTAAAGATTTCTAATGTGCTAAGCATATATCATCAGAGGTGAACTGTGCTAATATTTTCATTGGGATTGTTATTATTTCCATTTGTTCTCTCGTTAAAAGTTTTGCGTGTTCTGAAACCACCTACCTCATAAACTGTTATTATTTAGTGCGTAATATTGTAGGATGCAAAGATTTTCAAGAAAGACTGTTTTTACAAGACAGCAAATTCTCATCTTCACCAAATATTTACATAACATAATTGATCTGAGGCCATAATCATGTATTTTATTTCTCTTAATATAATAGTCTCACTTAGGAGTATTCACAATACTGTTTTAGTCTAGAGTCTTATCTAATTGACTTTCCGTGTTGAGTGTTGTGCTTTTAAAATGAAAATCAGTGTGGATGAATAATCTGATAAAGTTAGCATTTATTTTAATTGCTATTCAGAAGGTGGTGTGTATTGGTCACACCAAGCCAAGGGACCTAGCTCGACCAAATGATGTTGATGAAACCCCATCATGCACCAGACAAAATCTATTAGGCTATTGTTGGAGATAATAATTTGAAATAGATATGTTTTGGGCAAGACACTATTTTTAATTTGTGACCTCCAAAAGAGGGGTATGAGAAAATAATTTCAATTTTGGTATTATATTAAATATATACCAGGTTTATTCCTAAAATAGCCAATGAAACTCTCTTATCTAAAATATGGTTTTATGATTACCCAGCCATTGGGGAACTTAGAAATTAACATCAGGGTTATTTTTTCTATTGCTGGTTCAGAAATGCCTGTTTATACAAATCAAAAAGGATTTTCATCCGCCTGAGCCTTCTTTTTCTTCTTAAGCTGGCAGAGTCAATGTTAAAGGACAAAAATCCTCAATTGATTGAGTTACAAATGAATACAGTGTTAATTAAGCCAGGCCATTGTCTTTAAAGTGGAGTCAGTACATTGGAAGTCAGATTTCTCTTGCTGTTTAGTCAAACTGCCTAAGGCTGCAACTGCTTCCTTATTAGGTTACTGGCTATGGGGCGATGTCATTGTTTGCTGCTGCAGCTAGGCTTTCTGTTAAAAATCTCAGCATGAGGTTTAAACTGCTGCAACCATTATCCAGTGCTAACATGTCACTAAAGGTCTGCTAATAGAACAAGAGGAAAAATATCAATCTTTAATTTTAGAACAGCTGAGTAACCTGTAGCACCTGTTCATTTTCTCTCATCAACCCATTTAAAACAAGACTGGAGTGATCCTTTGATGGGCAGGCAATAAGATCCTAATACTGTTTTTTGGGGTTTTTTTTCCTCTTTCTTATCAGAGGAAAATTTAGAATTTTAGTTAGACTGAGGAAAAGAAAAAATACACTATACATAAATTTCCCTTAAAAATTAGTTAAAAGGTGGGATGAGCTGCTGTAATCCAATGATAACTAGGTTTTTATAAATTTATCTTAAAGGATAATTTACTTTTTTCAAATGCATTTTGTAGACAAATGCTAATCAATGAGGGCATACTACAGTGGTCAAAAGAGCACATTTTCCGTAGAGAGCAGAAATTCGTTCCAGCTGTAGATAACCATTTATAGTTACCTATTCAAATATAATAAACAGAATTAGAACTTAGCAGCTGTTTGCGGTCCCTAATGTAGAGCTCAAGGCTCCATCACAGTATGGAACAAAATTGAAGAAGGCTTTGTGGCCTGAGATTTTGAAGAGGTGTAAGCCAAGCATGGCTTCTGCAAATGTCCATTAGCAATACGAGTTCCAAAACGTTTCCAGTGAAGAAACTTGTGGTTACCAAAGGGGAAATGTTAGGGAGAGGGATAAATTAGGAGTCTGGGATTAAAATATACATGCTACTATATACATACATACATAGATACATAATAATCAACAAGAACCTACTGTATAGCCCAGGGAACTATATTCAAAATCTTATAATAACCTATAATGGAAAAGAATCTTAAAAATACATCTATATCTATAATATAGATGTAAAAACTGAATGACTTTTCTGTACACCTAAAACTAACACAACGTTGTAAATCAACTATAGCTAAATAAAAATGAAAACATTTCCAGTGACGCTAGACCAAGTACTACATACTTAGCAAATCAGCACATAATAATAAACATATAGTTTAGTAAATCTTTACAGTCTTAGAGTAGATCCATCTTTTATTTAGCTAAATTAAAAAATAAACTACTCTTCTGAGCCAATCAGTTTTTTAGGAATTGAGAACATCAAGAAGAGTGATAACACATGTATCCTGCTCTCTGTCATGAAACTTGCACTCTTTTATTGATCCTCTCTACAAAACCTTTGTGCAAAACTAGTACATATATAGTTTTTGTTTGGTTGGGGTTTTTGTTTTGTTTTGTTTTTCCTTTTTCTTCTCTCTCTCTTTTTTTTGCAGATGAGGAAATTGAGATACAGGGAGGTTGTGACTTGCCTAAGGTCACAAGAAAAATGGAAGAAGGAGGATTAAAAGAATCTCTTAGTCTAAGGCATTTTTTTTAAAAACCACATCAAGATGAAGCCACCCAAAGGGAGAAGGAAATTATACAGGCGCAGTTTTAATGGACACCTTGTGGAATAAAGTGAGAATGGAGGAACAATATAAGGGCATTTGATTCAGAAATTAATTGTAATGATGGACATCCAGAAACTAGATATATTTGAAGAACCTTCAAAAGGAGATGTCAGTAAAATAACAAATTGTACCTTTTATAGAGAGAATTATCTTATGTTTGTAACATTCATTGGCACCTAATCACATTCTCATAGATTTGCTTGTTGGAAATAACCTGAGACTGCTGGGAGACACACACACACACACACCCCTATACACCTTTGACCACTTTCACATCTGCGATCTGACATTTAGCCCTCAAATCTCCTTAGCCCAAAGCTGCTGTTGTCCTTGTCCCAGGCATTCCAACTTTTAGCATTTTCTTCCGTGGTCACTTGTGTGCTGCCTCTGTCCTGAGGTCTACATCAGAGCAGGCTCAGCCTCATTCTGCCATGACCATTTCCATCATCACAAGTACTTGATCTGTTTCACGTTTTATGGAATCGATAAACCTCATCCCTAAAGAGTCCAGCAGGCCTTTGATTCCTGACCTGACATTTGCTAATGCTATTCCTGATGACCTGCCACTACGGATCTGCAGCACTGCACTCTGTGTTTGACAACACTCATAATATGAATCAATATTCAGCATTCAGTAAGTGAGCTGGGGAGTCATTTCACTGCTGCAAAAGGCAGCATTGCCCCTGGGCAGCTGTCAGAAATGGGTAGTTATTAATAGCCCTCTCTTTTCACTTAGCATAGTCAGTAGGGGTCAGGCATGAAATGATTTAATCAGTTTATGATATCTGTGACAGAGAGCACTTAAAATGTAATCACAAAATTTAGGTAGAAGTGTCCCTGGGCTGTTGTAATGTTTTTCTCACTTAATTTTCCCTAATGCTGATACAGTGCAGTGCACACCGAGAGCCTGACCGTGCCACCAAATGACACATCACTTGGTGTTGGTTTCCTTTCTCCTTCCGTAAACTTGCCTCTTTCATGGGATTTTTCACTTTAAAATATAGACTGTAACCCCCTAAGGGTAATTAAGGATAAGTCTCCTGGGTTAGCTTGCCTGGCTCTGCACAATGTGTCTGGTGTTGAGGGGTCTTGTGGGTAGAGAAAAGAGAACCTGATTGGGCAGAAGAGTCAAGTTCGTAAGGCTCTCTGGTCCTCAAAGAAAGGGTGAATTACTGGGAATAAGAGAACATTATGCAGGCAGAAAATCTTCCACTCCAATATCAGTAATCTTATTGGGCCTTTGGGCAGCCACTTGGAAATTAGCTCAATAGAAGGAAGAACAGAAGCTGTCTAGACTGGTGGATTGGGAGGGTAGTGCCTCTGCAGGGATTGATCAAGTTGGGAATGCAAGGTTCAAGTAAGAAAAGTAGGGTAGGCGAAACCTAGAGTAAGTAAAAGGTGAACCTAAAACTTAAAAGATTGTGAATGAAATCATTACAAGTTAACACTTAACAATACTCGGAACAAGCTTGGTACTGTGGTTGGGCCTTAGAATCAGAACCACCCAGGTTTCCCATCCCATCTCCGTACCTGCATTTCCATATTGGAAATAATACCCATTTCATAAGGTTATTATGAGAATTAAATAAGAATTGTGTAAAGCATCTGGAACACGGGAGATGCTCAAATGGCATGACTTCTTCTCCTCTCTTTCCTTCTCCATAAAGGCCTAATTTGGTTAACTGTGAGGATGATGTGGAACTGAAACTCAGGTGGACAGGGATCATCCCCATCGCCATCCCCGACCAGCCCTCCTGCAGCCCTGCCCCTGCCGCTGGCAGGCCTTGCCATCAGAACACAGTGGTCACTAACTATTCTGATGAAGAAGTGGGGAAAAGTCTTCGCGCAGGACATTTTGTACAGATTGAGGGAAATGGAAGAAAGACAAAAGCATAGAAAATCGCAAGGTTTAGATTTGTGATACAAACATTAATTAATGTTTGCCCCAGCTGGGCTTAGTTCTTTCATTCAACAGGTATTTATCTCTCACCCTACTTTCTGCGTGTTGATTTAGTTTATGGCGACAGCCAGCTCCAGGTCCCCTCCTGCCTCATTCCTGTCTCTGTTGGCTATCATAGAATGAATGTTGGACAAATGCATGCCACTTCTAGTCCCAATCTAGCATTCTTTGTGAATTCAGAGCCTTAAAAGCTCTGCCGCTGTCCAAGACTCCTGTCTCTCTACATACTTTGGTTTGGACAGGTTCTGTCCCTGTTTTTCTAAACTGGGAAGCCATGGTCTCACATGAAACCACAAGCCCTGATGGCCCATAGTGGGCCCGATTCTAAAGCGCCCTCGTGATCTTGGCCCGTGGTATGCACACACCTTCTCCTAAGTATTCAGTCAATCTCTAATCAGGTCTTGCTGTGGAAGGATTTTGCAGTCATAATTTAGGTCCCAAATCAGTTGATCTTGAGATAGGGATATTCTGTATGGACTTGACCCTTTAAATCTGGGTCTGGAGGTCAGAGTCAGAAATTGGAAGCATGGGAAGGGTTTGCCAATTTGAAGATGGAGGGAACCACTTGTCAAGGAATATGAGTGGCTTCCAGAGCTGAGAGTCGTCCCTGCGTGACCACCCAGCAAGGAATTGGGAACCTCTGTCCTACTAGTTTCAAGGAGCTGAATTTGACTAACAAGAATGAGCTTGGACATGGATCCTCGGAGCCTCCAGATGAGAAAATGCAGTCAGTAGCTCAATTTCATCCTGTGATAGCCTGAGCAGAGAACCCATCCACATTGCACTGGACTTCTGACCCACAGAGCTATGAACTAATCAATACGTGCTGTTTTAAGCTGCTAAATTTGTGGCAATTTGTTATGCAGTAATAGAAAACTCATACATCTCCTCTCTTTGCCTGTTCACATTCGTATCCTCCGACATCAGAAGAAAACACCATCTCCTTTTTCTGTTTTCACACCCTATGTCCGTTTCAGGGTCAGCCATTGAGTTCTTCTTTCTGTTGGAGGAAAATGTTCTCAGTTCACATGCAGAAGGAGATGATTGTGATCGTCTGAGGCAGTGAACGAGGCTTTCTTAGTTTAATTCAGCTCTGTCCACTTATTTGGACTCAGTTTAGTGACTGATCACTCAGCCCCCCCCCCCGCCCCCCACCGCCCCAGGGGAATTCTCTGCAAGAGTACTGTGATTATAGTTATATAATCCCCCAAACACTGAAGATGTACATTGAGTGGCAAATATAATTCGCCCCAAGGGAAGGGAAGAATCCTTCTCTCACAGCAGGAAGACTCAGTTTTTGCCTGTCAAGCCACCTGCTCTTGAACTACTCATGTATTTTGAAAATATTTCTTACCAGAGGATTATTATCTTTTCGTTTATTGGTTTAAGAATTCCAAAAGCCTCAAACCCTCATAGCCTATTCGTACATGATGTCTACCAACCCCACCCCATCCTGGGCTCTCAGGAGGACAGAATGGGTCTTATTGAACTTTTTTTTGTGTGTGTGTCTTTTTGTCTTTTTTTTAGGGCCTCATCCGCAGCATATGGAGGTTTCCAGGCTAGGGGTCTAATCGGAGCTGTAGCCGCCGGCCTACACCACAGCTCACAGCAATGCAAGATCCTTAACCCACTGAGCAAGGCCAGGGATCGAACCTGCAACCTCATGGTTCCTAGTCGGATTCGTTTCCGCTGCGCCATGATGGGAACTCCTTATTGAACTTCTTAAACTTGGTCCATACATTCTTGTCCTAGGCCCAGCTCTATTATGTTAAAAGTCATGGTGTTATGTAAAGAGCATGTTTATTCCATCCTTTCTCTGTTCAGCATATAGCCCGTATTAGCTTTAGATTCTATGATTTTTAAAATATGAAAGATTCATTATGGTCGGCTTGACTTGGCAGTCATGTTAAAAAGTGGGCAGGGAGTGAGGAAGAGAGCTGCCAGGAAGAGGAGAAATGCCTTGCCAAGGAGATGATGTCAACACACAAAAAAATCAGCATATATATTTTTAACGACCGTTTAAGAGTGCATTTGCATATAAAATGCATATATGAAAATTTCATATGTGGGGTTGGTAAATGATTTGAATCAATTATGGAATGTCTATTATAACATTAACATTAAGCTAGGCTCTTGGGGAGACAATGAACAGGGAGCTTATAGGCTCCCTTCTTTCCCTTCCAGGTTTATTGAGATGTAATTGGCATACAGCACTGTATAAGTTTAAGGCATACAGCTTAACGATTAACGTACATCATGAAATTATTACCACTCTAAATTTGGTGAACATCCACCATCTCATGTAGATACAAAATAAAGGAAAAGGAAAAAAACTTTTCTTATAAGAATTCTTAAAATGTACTCTCTTAACAGCTTTCACATTTAACATATAGCAGTGTTAATTATATTTACCATGTTGGACATGACATCCCTAATACTTACTTACCTTATAAGGGAAAGTTTGTATCTTTTGACTGCCTTCACTCCAATTCCCCCTTCCCCCTACAAATCCAATTTCTTCTGAGTTTGTTTTTGAAGTAAAGCTCCTCATATCTTTTTTTTTTCTACCTCTCTCGATGAATATGGGAAGAAGTCATTATCAAATAATATCTGTTGAGCATCTATTCATTGTCTTCTGATCCAAAGAATATCTCTAAAAGCTTGCAATATTTGGATGAGTTGACTTCTATGGTCCCCTCTTTTCCACTTGTCTTGTAATTTGGGGTTAAAGCACTGATGTATTACCTCATACTTTGATTAAAGACACACATGAGGGCCACTGCAAAATATAAAGGAAATTGTGCATCTCATATATGTGTATATATATTTTTTTTTTTCTCTGCATATCTACACAAGGACTACCAAGAATGGGGCTTGTGGCACTTAAGTTTTAAACTCCTTCTCAGTGTTATGTCCATCTACCTAAATTCCTTTACATGATATATGACAGCTTGCAAGACCTGAAAGTCCATTGTTTTCAAAGCAGTTTCTTCAGTGTTTTGTTTTGTAAATTCCACCATTGCGTCTACTCCACTCAGCCACACGATTGCAGGTGTTCTAGAGTTCAGGGTAGAGCACATGGCAGTAACCCAACCACAAGATTACATAGTACTATTTAACTGGGCAGAAACCCATTTCAGCAGGGTCTTCACTCTCTCGCTGAGATTGCTGAGACAGAGAATTGGATGCAGGGCTTCATGTCGTCCAATGGGTAGGCATGCCTTATATGTCACATTCATTGAATTCATAAATTTACTCCCCAAACTTGAGCACGAGGACTAAAATTCCTGTTGTCCAGGAGGCTCTAAGCAGATGGCCCATGCATAATGTTGGAAGGGTTGGAGGTACTGAGGGGGATTGTACATGTTGCCCTTTGTATTCCTCTGGCGTTACTGGCCGTTACTGGCAGACCTTGAACTCCCTGGAGTCTTATGCATAAGAAAGAAGGATGTCAGATTTGCCTTCTTGAGTAGTTTTATCAGGGTCACCTGTGATGTGTATTTAACATTCAGTTGCAAGTGAAAGGTCCCACTGAAAAGATGCTGGATCATAGCCAGTCCATTAGTATCGAGGCCATGCTCTCTTCAGAACATTCTGGCTGGGCTCTACGCCAAAGAATGCTTTTTAAATGACAGCAGTGGAAAAGATTTGTTGAAAATTTATGTCGCTATACATGAATTTGTGTGGAAAATTAGAGATCATTATCTGCATAGCAAACTTTGGGACGTCACAGTAAGACACTGTACTAAGCTCTTTTGCACGTTACTTCATTTGTTCTTCCTAACAGCCTCGGGAATCACATGTTATTATTCCTACTTTACATAAGTGAAAACCTACACCTATCAGTGATCTACTTTCGTAAAGCTGTGGAGAACTTTCCTTAATGATATGTTGTCATTCATCTCAGAACAAGTTTTGACTTCCTCAGGGCAAAGTGCAATGCGTTTCTAACTTGTATTGTGGGTATATGGTCACGGTGATAGAGACTGATATTTTGCCTATCGTCATTACTACTTATGAATATTTTTAACAAAATTCAGAAGAGAAATTTTTTTTAAAGCCTCATTTTACTTCTGACTTTCTATTAGCAAGCTGTGCAAACCGAGCCAAATCACTTATCTACCTAGGACTGGCCACGCTTCTCTAGAAATGGGAGATATAACTTGGTGAGCTTTACTGTTCATAGCAATTTTGCAGTTCTGGGATTTTATACATTTAGTGTATTTCCCCCCAAAATACTACAGCAGTGCTCAGAATTGGGTATGAGGTCTGAAACAACTACTCCCCTTCATGTTTTCCGTTTATTGAGTACTTATTTTGTTTCAGGAAGCATGCTAAACAATATACATATATATCTTATTTAATCCTCATAACTGTCCTGCTAATGTTATTCCCATTATACAAATGAGGAAACTGAGACACAGAGAAGCTAAGTAATTTGCCCAGATTCGCATAGGGTATGGTGATAGAGCTGACATTGGAAAACCTGTCTGTTTGACCACAGAGTCTACCTCTTAACCATTGGACTACTTTGCCTCCCATTCTTCAGCCTTAGGGACAGAATCAATTTATATAATTTAGGCAGGACCTTTCTCCCTGATGGTCATTAGACAAATATGTAATGATTTAAGAAGAAAGAGGTAAGTATTTTAAAGGAAGGGAATAGGAGATTTGGAAAGAAAATAAGACTTCTTTTTTAAGTCTACATTTTCCTTACCTAGTAAAAGGAATATTAGTTTTGTCTGTGTTGGTGATGTTAATATTGAGTTGAAATTGTTGTTAAACCTGTCGTAAGTCTTCAGCTTTATTTGCATGTATGTGACTGTGAATGTTTTTTTATTCTTCATCATGCCTCTGGATAGTACTGAGTGTGGACTGCCTGTTGTCTTACATCCATTTCTGTGCATATTCAGGATGACCATATAATTTATCATACTAACAGGACTTTGGGGAGTGAAAGAAGGCATTATTGATAATTGTGCTAGAATAATGACATGACCCACACCAGGCCAAATAGTTACTCTGGGCTTATGAGATTGGTTTGTGGTTCTTATTCTGGTTGACAGGACATAGGTAAGATATTTAGCCTGAAAAACGAAATTCTCTTTTGGACTCATTAAAATTTAGTAACTCTTCATGTCAAATATTCATTGGGCAATATCCACATGCCGAATTCATGAGGTAAAATCATGCTTAGCAAAAGAGTTCAAGGTCAGAATTCTCCCTCAAAGTTTCATGGCACATCAAAATCCTTTGTTGAAAATCTGTGACATCTTCAGCAAGTAGCACATGTTATTCAAGTACCTGTAATTGACCAGTACACTACTAGCGCTCTGTGGACTATTGACTATTGACCCGGAAGGTCATGTGTAGATAGCACATGACCGATCTTCATTTGATACTCTGTTCTCTCATACAAGTGCTGTGATTCTGGGGTAACTATCTATAAATACTCCTAAGAGAAGACAAGTTGACTTTTAACCTCTGTCATGTAGCACTCTATCCATTAAGAGGACATAGCATCCTTTTGTTCAGAATATGACACAATTTTGTTGTTGTTAGAAATGTGCTCTGAAAATGATATTTCCTCTCTGTGGCCTCCCAGGGTTGGATGGTCAGACATTCAACAGTTATATGCTTTTTCTCTCTCTTCTAATAAATGATAGCAATTATTCTCACAGCTCAGATAGAGTTTCTAACTGTAATTTTATACTAAAATAAAAAGAATAATTTACCAAACGAAGATATTTTAATGAGTGTAAAATTTAAGACATCTGTCTTTCAAAGTAACT
The DNA here is from genome assembly GCF_054392235.1 of Sus scrofa. Taxonomy (NCBI): domain Eukaryota; kingdom Metazoa; phylum Chordata; class Mammalia; order Artiodactyla; family Suidae; genus Sus; species Sus scrofa. Next base: position 108,072,903 of record NC_139385.1, on the reverse strand, counting down.
TTCATTTAATAGTGTATTGGTTACCTTTATTGTTTGGTTGGGTATTCTGGTACTAAGCATTAATATTACTTAATTTGCAAGAAGAATGGAGGCTCTTAAGAAATGGATACTTATTTAAGTTTGAGAAAGTTTTGCTTATCCATCGTGACCGTTTTTTTTTTGCTAACTCATTCATTCATTGAACAAATATCTAGTCTGTATACTCAACAGCAGTTACTAGGACAACCATTAGACATTCAGAGATGAATAAAATATAATTTATGCCTTTTATAAACTGTTTCATGGAGGAGAGGGACATCAGAGTAAGAAAATCCAGTAGTTAGTCAAGCATTTTGATAGAGACATGCCCTGGATATTATGGAAGCACAGAAGTCTTCCCGATAGTTAAGTAATTGGAAACTGGACCCAGAACACTGAGGTTTGAATCCTGGCTTTGCCACTGTTGGCTGTGTGGCCTTAGACAAATTGCTTGACCTTTTTGTGCTTCCTGTTCTTTATCCTAAATGAGGGTAAAAATGAGTTAATATGTATAAAGCCTTTGGAACAATGCCTGGTACATAGCAAGTGCTATATTATGGTCTGTTAAATGAGATAAGTAAAACAGAACAAATGAGTAGAAATTAACCAAATGAATGGAGTTTTGGTGGTCAGGGTGGGAGTGGGGGGATAGGTAAGTTTGAACAGAGAAAACTGCATCTGTAAAATTACTTGGCAAGAGTGGTCTTAGAATTGCCAGAAAGAGTGGAAAGGGGGCAGCAGTGAGAGAAGAAGCTGGAGAGGTAAGCATCCACTCTGTTACACAGTCTTGTATAGAAGCATGACAGTGGCTAGCATTTTCAGATTTATGTTTTTACAATATTTACATGAAAGAGATTGGGAAGGGGGTTAGTCCAGAGGCAAGGGAGATTATCAGAGGATGTTGGCATAGCTCAGATAAAAAAAAAAATCACTGGCACCTTAAACTAAGGATGGCAATAATGGGGATGGAGAGGAAGGGAATTGATTACAAAACTTTTATGAAAAATTTAGGGTTTGGTGACTATTTGAATGTGTAGAAAAAGGGATCGGGGAAATCAGTTGTGACCCCCAGGTCTCTGGCTTGTTTGACAGGTAATGCTGAGGCAGGGACTATAGAAGATAAGAACACGAGTTCCCGATGTGGAGCAGGGGAAACGAAGCCGTCTAGTGGGTTAAGGATCGGGCACTGCTGTGAGCTGTGGTATAGGTCACAGACACAGCTCGGATCCCGTGTTGCTGTGGCTGTGGTGTAGGCCGGCAGCTGTAGCTCCGATTCACCCCTTAGCCTGGAACCTCCATATGTCACAGATGTGGCCCTAAAAAAAGAAAAGAAAAAGATAAGAACAAATTAGGGTAGGGGTGATTTGGGAGGGTGAGTTTCAACTTAGGTATATTTAGCATGCAGAGTTTGTGGGCAAGTTAGAAGGGCTGCTCCAATAAGCCTTTGGCTGTACAGAAGGTCTAGGGGTCAAGAGAGAGGTGCAGCTGGAGAAATGGATTTGGCAGTCGTCTTCAAATGCATGTGAGTTAAAGCCATGAGAGTTGATAAGACTACCTGAAGAAGAGGAAGAAAAAAGCAGAATAATGCTTAGGATAGATTCCTGGTCATCACTAATTTGAAAGGTAGCAGAATGACATGGGAAATAGACTGAAAAATAATGCCAAGAGAAGAGGATAACGGGGAGAGGGTGTTGTCATAGAAACGAAAAGGGGAGAGACTCTTAAGAGGAAGAGAGTGGTCAACCATGTCAAATCCTGCAGAAACGTTGGGTGGAATAAGGACAGAAAAGTGTCCATTGAATTTAGCAACAAAGAGGTCATTATTGATTGTGACCAGAGAGGCTTCCTGGGGCAATAAGGAGGTGCAGCCAGATTGCAGTGGGTTGAGGAGTGACTGGGAGGAGAGGAAGTCTGTTCTCTCTGAAAAGGAAAAACAAGACGTGGGGCAACAGAAAGGGGAGAGTAGGGTTATTGCTGAGTCGTAAGTAGCATCTTCATTGCAGAGTGAGGAGTTACTAAAAGACAGGGCAAGGGAGGAGGATGTAATACTATTTCAGGGAGAAGGTGTACAGGCAACGTCTACCTCAGCTCACCCCCATGAATGCCACAGCATGCAAAAATGTATCTTTTTTACTCTTGCTTATGTGGTTTGCTTGTCTCTCTTCCCTGAGAAAATGCCTCCTTTATTAATTTACCTAGGCATAGGATTCATTCATAATTAACGATAATGTGGCTTGCAAGTATTATTTGTCACAGAAACGTACAGTGGAAATGATAACGGTAATGACTGCTTTTTTGGCATTACTTCAATTGTATTCATAGCTCTGTTGGAGGACAGCATTGAAAGGAAGCACTGGGAATGTTTTCTGTTTTGTTACTGTTTCGAGGGGTTAGGCAGTTGTGTTTAAATGCTAGTGCCTTCCCTCATTTGAGGAAATAAGACTAACATGTGAAACAAATAGGAATCAGTACTGAAATATGTTTAATAAAGGACTCAATTTTGCGGTTCTGGTGAGGTCAGGTCTTTTGTTTGTTTGGCCATCTTTTTTTAAAGAAATGGAACATCGGTGGTTGGTCTGGTGGTGTTGCTCCTGATCTTGAGCTGATTTTGTGGCCTTAAGTCACTTAATTTATTTCTACCTTCCCTTCCTCCCTCTCTCCCTGTCTTCCTCCCTCCTTCTCTTCCCTCATCCGGTGTGCAAAATAGAAATAGTAACAATGTCAGTAATCTTTTTAGGAAAGGTTTGGGGGAAAGGAAGTTTTCAAATAATTAAAGGAATGGTCGGTACCCTATTTCTCAGTCATTGTCCATTTGCTTGTTACCAGAAGATGATCACTTTATGTGGAGTGATGATTTTTTTAAGGCATTTTTATTTTTGAATTTCTCTGTTCCGTATTCCTATGTTTAAAATATAAGGGATAGGAGTTCCCATTGTGGCTCAGTGGTTAATGAACCCGACTAGCAACCATGAGGATGTGGGTTCGATCCCTGGCCTTGCTCAGTGGGTTACGGATCTGGAGTTGCCGTGAGCTGTGGTGTAGGTCACAGATGCAGCTTGGATCCTGCGTTGCTGTGGCTGTGGCGTAGGCCAGTGGCCACAGCTCTGATTCGACCCCTAGCCTGGGAACCTCCATATACCACGGTATAGCCCTGAAAAGACAAAAAAATAAAAAATAAAACAAAATATAGGGGATAGGCATTGTCTCTTACTAAATATATATTAGCAAATTAAGGGAGAATAATAATATATTAAGGGATAGGAGGAAATTTAAGAATTACATTAGCTTTTGTTGTCTGCTTTATATCAACATAGGTTGCCCTCCACTTCCCACTGCCCCCTAACACTGTCAGTCAATTTAAAATACCTGTTAGCAAGACCCTGACTGGCATTAAAGCAAAACTCATGTGGTAACTTTCTCCTTGAGATAATCAATTGCAGTAGTATTGTCAGGTTTCTTTAAGAACTCTTTTGCACTGTCACAGCTTCCTTGGTCCTTGCCAAGTAGTGACCTTGGGATGGGTCAGTTTACACATATGGAAGGATCTAGGGAATACTTTTGTCTTCTGTTATAGCCTCAAAGGATGTTTCCTAAGGCAAAAGTCCATCTTCAGTAGACAAGGTTTCAGAGAGATTCATTAATTAACTCTCAGTATCTACAACAGATGATTCTTCAAAGGCTTAGAACCACAAAAGCCAGGCAACCTGAGAGCTATTGGAATAGAGTACAACCTAATGATGGCATTGTTTTAATTAGGACACAATATTCGCAGAATCATGGCATGGTCATGTTGAAAGGGGCTGGACAGTCATCTATCCTAGCTTCTCCCCAGTGCAGGCACCCCTCCTGTAAACATCTTTGACAGATTTTGAGCATTTTCACAAGTAGGAAAGCCCATGGTTAAGCTGTTTCAGGCGTGAGGAAGTGTTCCCCAAATGAGCCTAAAGGTACCTCTCTATTATAATATACATCCTGCTCTCTAAAGCTCCACCCAGTTTTCATGAGAGTCTTTCATGTATGCCTTGACTTTTCTAAGTGTTTATTTCTTCAGATGAGGAATTTTTATTTTGCGAAAAAAACCTATTTGTTTTTAAACATGGGCTTCATCTTTTCACCCTCTTCTCTACCAGATCTGTCATCCCTTTGAAGGATATGTCTTGCGCAGGGTCCAGTACAGCAGACTACTGCATCTGTGCATCTGTACAGCAGACTACTGCATCTGTGCATCTGGACCCCTTATCTATTTACTGAAGCCTAATTAAGGGGTAGGTGAAAGAGTCTAGAACAGGGCCTGAAGCAGTTGGTTGAACTAGAATTATGTAATTGGTTCATGATAAAGCACTTTATGGATATTGAGAATCACCTTCATGGCAACTGCTAGCAAGCTGAGTCTTCTCTAATTTACACATGGTATTTGGTTTTTTATTTGTTTTAAGAAATAATTTTCTTTATATTTCTACCTGCTAAATTTCATTTTAAAATTAAGTTTATTGGGAGTTCCCGTCGTGACGCAGCGGTTAACGAATCCGACTAGGAACCATGAGGTTGCGGGTTCGATCCCTGCCCTTGCTCAGTGGGTTAACGATCCAGCGTTGCCGTGAGCTGTGGTGTAGGTTGCAGACGTGGCTCGGATCCCGCGTTGCTGTGGCTCTGGCGTAGGCCGGTGGCTACAGCTCCGATTCAACCCCTAGCCTGGGAACCTCCATATGCCGCGGGAGCGGCCCAAGAAATAGCAACAATAACAACAACAACAACAACAACAAAGACAAAAAAAAAATTAAGTTTATTGGCTTCCAACTAATTTTTATGCCAGTCAGAATCGAAATTCAAGTTTTTATGCATCATCCCGATTATTAACTAACCTTCCTGCTTTGGACTATTGGAAAAAAAAGAGTCCAGAAGTTTGCCTTTGAAGTCTCCTTCCAAGTTGTCAGTAAAATTTTTGAATAGGCTAGATCCAAACACACAATTCTGGGAGTTTCTACTAAGACAGGTTGACATCCATCAGCTAACTCGGCTGGTTGATCTTGATCTTGTCCATAAGGATCTTCCTGAGGCTTAGTTAAATTCAGGAGATACTCTGCCATTCTCCTCATGACAGCCTGATTGATCTGTCTAATAAGAAACAAACAAAAAAAAAAGAGGATACAAAATGAGTTTGGCGTACTTTCATTTATTAATAGCTACAGTTTGGAACGGGGATGGGTATGTAGTTTATGCCCTTTGGCTATGGTGTTACCTAATCTTCTGCCTCTTAAAAAATCTGAACATAGCCTATTTACATTTCCATTTTCCTGGCCCCGCCCCTGTTCTTTGGGATATCTCCAAGTTCCTCATATTGATTCTGCACATTTGCCCTCAAATTCTTTAGTACCTTGGTATGTAGTTGGTCTCAGCTTGCAAACTTGAATTCATTTGAAGTGACTTCATGCTGTTTTCTTACTATCTTACATCTTAGATGGGGCTTTGAGTCCTTCATTTTGATTCTTATTCTGCCCTTCCCAGAGAGAAAATTACATCTGAGCAAAAAAAGGAATTAATGAATATTGTATTCTTCCTGTAACCCTTTATTATTACATCACACACCCTGGACCTTGGTTCTGTTTCATTCTTCTTGTTTATCTTCCAAAAAACCTTTTGTGATCTTTATCTCTTTTTATAAACTTCAGCATTCTTGAACTTAGCCTTTCTGACACCGTGTTTTATAGTTTCCCACCCACCAACTTTCCAGCATAAGTTTGGCAAAGTGAAACTCCTCATCACTACTGCATCTTACCAAAATGTCAATTTCATATCTAGATTTAGAAATAGGTCATCTTAATTCTCCATCTGACCAGTGGTTTATAGCATAGATACTATCATAAGACTATTAGTACTATTTTCCTATCTCGATCTCTGTTCTTTCTTCATTTGTATTAGATGTTAAGGTAGATGAATATGTTTTTAACATATAACTTAATTATTATTCATCTCTAAGAATTGGTATATAGATATGTACATCAGGGCTCTCCAGAAAAACAGAAGCAAATAGGAGATGGGAGAAATATGGAGATTTATTATGAGGAATTTTCTCCTATGATAGTGAAGGCTTAGAAACCCCACCATCTGTCAGCCAGACCCCAGGAAAGCTGGTGGTCTAATTCCAGTCCAAGTCTAGGCCTGAGACCCGGGGGAGCTAATGGTGTAAATCCCAGTCCAAAGGCAGAAGACCATGTCACAGCAAAACACACATGCTGGAAGAAAACAAATCCCCCTTTCCTCCTCTTTTTGTTGTGTTCAGACCCTTGAGGGACTGGATGATACCCACCCACGCTGGGGAGGGCAATCTCCTTCACTCAATCCACCCATTCAAATGCTAAGCTCATCCAGAAGCATGATCACCACTCTGAGAAATAATGTTTTATCTGAGCTCCATGGTCCAGTCAAGTTGGCACATAAAATTAACCTTCACAACCAGCATTTGACCTTTTTTTCCCTGTTGTTTTCTCCTGAGATGACCTGGTGACCTCTCCCAATATAATTCTTCTAAGTCATCCCTATAGCCCTTTTTTATTAATATTCCCATTTTTCCTTCAATCAGTTCAGCCATATTCTGCCCTCTTCTTGGAGCAAAATTATATCCCTCATCAGTTTTTCAATTTGCTTGCTTAAGCTATAAATATACAAAAAGCAATTTATGGGGTCTAGGGCAAGTGGCAACTAAAACATTAATGACAAAGCTTAAGATCTCAACTAAAACATTAATGACAAAGCTTAAGATCTGATAACATTGGGCCTCCTTACTGACTTGCGACAGAGTAGAGTAAATCAGATGCTTCTAAATGTACAGGGAAGTAGAATTATCTGATGCAAGGCAAGGAGGGTATAGATTGGTTAGGGAAAATCTGGGAAATCACCAGACTGTAGGGAACTGAGCCTGGACGGGGCTGGAGAATACAAGTAGGAAAAAAAAAAAAAAAAAAACAGCCTCCATTTAAGGGAGTGATGGTTGAGGATGCTCGTGGTGAAGTAGCAGTGGTAGTACTTTACAGGTAATGAGCTTGAACAGAATAAAAATATAGGTAGTAGGTTTATTGGAATATTCAGCTTAGGGCTTTGTAACTTGTCAGATAGCTGCTAACTTTGAGTCAGGATTCCTCTGATGTGTTGAGCTAGTGAGAGGGGCTAACAGCTCCCCACCCTTTCCCACTCCACCCAGTGTTTTACATCAGAGTTTTAGACAGAGCAGTTTCACAATAAACCAGTTCTTTTTCTCTGTTTACTCTGCTTTCTCTTCTAACCCACTTGCTTCATAGTACAGTGATATTGTTATTACAACAGTAGCACAGTTGTTAAGAACAACTATAGCTAATACTTTATGAGCTTTCACTTACATGCCAAATACAAACATTAACTCATTTAATCCTCACCATAGCCTTGTGAGATAGGTGTTATTATTATGTCCATTTCACAGATGAGGAAACTGAGGCTTAGAGAGGTTGGGAAACTTGCCCAAGGTCACTCAGCTAGCAACCAGGTTTTATATCTGTTTCCAAAGCCATGTTCTTAAAATATGCCTACCTAGCCTGCTTAAGCAGACCTGTGTCCATCTGCACTAGTGGTTTTGGTGTTGGTGGGATATGGATGAAAGTCATAGCAAAGTGTGCATTTCACAAAATACAGATATTTTTAAAAAAATTTTAAAGACATCATAACACTTGATCTAAACAACAATTCTGAGCTGTAACTATTATTATTACTATTATTCAAAGAGAAAAATAAGGCTCTGATTAAACACCACAAAAATTTGCCTTTATTGAACTTTTAAAATATTTTTTTGTATTATAAAAATAGTCCTATAATCCTACTCTTAAATCTTTGAGATGCGTTTTCCACAAGCATGTATGAAAATTTTTTTTGTTTTTTGTTTTTTTTTGCTTTTTAGGGCTGCGCTTGCAGCATATGGCGGTTCCCAGGCTAGGGGTCGAATTGGAGCTATACCTGCCGGCTTACACCACAGTCACAGCAATGCAGGATCCAAGCCATGTCTGCAACCTACATCACAACTCACAGCAATGCCAAATCCTTAACCCACTGAGTGAGGCCAGGGATCAAACCCGCATCCTCATAGTTCCTAGTCGGATTCACTTCTGCTGCACCACAACAGGAACTCTGCAATATACTGTTTTATAATCTAATTTTTTTAAACTTCATAATATACTGTGGCCATTTCAATGTGATTAAATATTCTTTTATAATATTATTTTAGTTGTTGTATCCCTTTTCATTTTGTGAATATGACCCTTTGTGTTCCTGTCACTGTCTCATAGGGGAAACCTAGTAAAGATAATAATTTTAAGGGAGAGTGTAGGATCAGTAGTTTCACATTATTAATATAGTTGAAGTTTGAAACACATTAGTTAATTAGAACTTTCTTCAGAATGTCAAGGTCTACATTTCTAGTATTTATCAAGCTGATATACTTTAATTTTTTGTTGGGCCTTGTGGTAGTATTACCTCTATGCCGGTATCCACCGTTATCTGTTAGTGAGTCGCATGAACTAAGCCACCCACTGATTGCTATTAAGGTTGAACAAGATGGAGTATCCATTGTTTCCTCACTTGGTCTGCTGGACGTCAAAGTCATGTGTGTTGTCCTGTATTTTTTCTACTAGGTTGTAGATTCTCATCTTTGTATCTCTTGTATTGCTTAACATAGCGCTAGTCAAGAGACCTATTTGAAATGTTTGTGTTTTTTTTTTTTGTCTGTTTGTTTTTTGTCTTTTTGCCTTTTCTAGGGCCTCTCCCATGGCATATGGAGGTTCCCAGGCTAGAGGTCGAATCAGAGCTGTAGCCACCAGCCTACGCCAGAGCCACAGCAACTCGGGATCTGAGCCGAGTCTGCGACCTACACTACAGCTCATGGCAACGCCAAATCCTTAACCCACTGAGCGAGGCCACGGATTGAACATGCAACCTCATGGTTTCTAGTTGGATTTGTCAACCACTGAGCTATGACAGGAACTCCTGAAATGGTTTTTTAATTTAATATTCACTTAATAAATGGCAGAGGTGGGTAATGGTTATGCCTTCAAACATTTTTTTAATCCATAAATTGGATCAGTACAAGAGGTAAAAATTTTAAAAACTGTGAGTAAGTAGTCATGGTATCTTGGAAGGAACACTGAATTGGAGCACAAAGCTGTAGCTGTAAAACTTTGTCACTAACTTGCTGCGAGAACTGGGAAAAGTCTCTTGACTTTCTCTGGGTTTCCATCTTCCCTTCTTGAAAATGAAACTATAGCATAAGATGATTTTTTTTTTTAAGATCATTTCCAGAACTGACGTGTGAGGATTGTGTGATTTAATATTGCCTGAACTTGTATTTACTTTACAAAAAGAAAAAAAAGAGAAACCTCAGGAATAAACAGATTCTAAAGCAGTCCTGAAGTCTGTGCCTAGGAGTCACCTGGGGAGCTTTAAGGAAAACGAAAAACTAACACCTGGATTTCACTTGAGACTGATTTAAGTGAGATGGAGTGTGGGTTGAGTCTGGAATTGGGTGGTTCTATGTTTACCCAAGCCTATTTTAAAAGGTCTCCCCATTATCTTAATCATTGATTAAGTCCTCGTCATGCCACAAGTGTTACTATTTTGACCCTAAAATTAAATAGGAAGACTGAATTTTCAAAAGTTGATGGTGCTGTCACATCTCTCTTCACACAGAGGTGGTTTGTTTGCCTGACAACAGTGTGCTGTCATACAACAACATGTGTTTATGTGTGATGCATGTCTGGTTATATATAGCCCACAAATCTGTTGGGTAAATTAGATGAAGCTAAAAAGGAATTGAGGATTACAAATTATCTCCACCGGCTGTTGAATATTGTGTGTTAATTAAACATTTGCCAAAACCAAGTATAGTATTATGATCCACTTGTAACCATTACAAGACTGGCACATCTCCATACAGCCATAGCCATTTCTGAGGCTACTGTACTACTTTAGCATGAATCATAATAAATTGGGGTCCCCCTGGACATAATGAACAGTAGTATAATTTTTGTAGTTATTCTCCTAGCATGGTGAAGCGGCAAGGCAAATTGAGTTTCTAGATAAATTTTGACATATGGGTCTTATTCCTCAAGAAAAAGAGCTATTGTTACTCTGGCTTTGTTCCAGAATTCTGCAGAAATCCGCATTATAGCTCATTGTTGCATTACAAAAAGGTACTACAAGTATTTTTTTTATGAAAAAGAATAAATTGCTAAGTTCAATTAGCCCTTTGGGGCAGAATTTGGAATTTCCTTTCAGTCTGACTACTGGATCCTACAGAAGCTATTGTTTGACTTACACAGGGGCAGTTCTAAAGGCCTATGAACCACAACGCCACTGTAGGGGCTTCTAGTTGATGATGGAAGGATCAGGCATCCCTCTTCTCTACAGAAGTGAAATGTGATGTTAACATGATTTAAAAAAAAAAAAAATCAGCCATAGGAAAGGAGGTTAAGAAGTTGTGGCAAATCAAAACAAATCTAAGCCTTTCAACCGACAATCTGAGGACTCCACTTGACGTTTATGAGTAGATGCAGTTTGAGGAGTTGTGTAAGAATTATCAGGTAAGGGTGCTTTGAATTTAAAAAATTTAAGACAAACAGAAAGCATGCATGTTAAAACTTCTCAGTTGATACTGCCTCCTATGCTTATAACAAGGATTAATGTAAATGTGTATTTCAAAGTTGGGCCCTGATCTGAAAATATTTCTCATGGAGACAAGATTCTAGGGTTAAACACCTAGTGGTAGCAAAAAGCAAAACTGAAGTGTCATTGTATAGCCGCAGTCAGAAGCTTGAGAAGAAAGGACAGCTGCCGTAAGGAACCAGTATGCCAGAAGTAACTTTTTCCCATGAAAGTGACCAGTTGACCAGAAGATTCCTATGTGAGTGTGTAAAGAGTGTCACATCTGCAGTTCTCAGTGTGGAATTACTGGGGTGATTTAAGGGAGACACAGATTTTCCTGCAGCTCTTCTAGAGTAATAGCTCAGCCTTGGGTTAGCCAAAGAAACTCTCAGATTGTCCTAATTAACATTAATTCAGCCCTTCTGTCAGGCTTATGTGACACCTGCGATGCAACCATCAGTCAGTAGCATATTAAAAAGCTCCCCACAGGACCACAGAGCTGTGGGTGACCTGTGCGTGGACAGGATGTTTGCCGAGCGGGAACACTCATGTTTCTGCCCTAAGCGCTGCACAGAGCAACAGCTCTCAACTGTGATGGAAAAATTATGTTCTTTCAGGAGAATCTCGGAACACTTCCCTCTCTCTCACATAAATCCTTTCTCATAAAGTCAGAGAAAGGATACAACACACACACACGGCTCTGAGTAACATTGTCTAAACGACTGGACTGATGGAAATGGAGTCTCTTTTGGAGGAAGTTCAATTTAAGGCTCAGCTTGTTTTCTGCAAGGAAAAGATTGCTGTTAGACAGAGGCAGACATGGGAGGGATGAGAATTGAAAGAAGATAAAAAGAGAGGCTTTCCTGGGTCAGGTTTCTTCTGTAGTTATGTCTGTTGTCTTGGCACAGCCCTGCTAGCACAACTTTTGGCTAAATCCAAAATTTGGGAGCCAGGGCCAGGCATGAACTGTTTCTTCCACAGCACAGCCATAGGAGCTGGTTTCAAAGTTGATGTTCACAGCTCTCCGTGGATCTAGATTATTTATTCAGTAAATGTTTATGGAGTGCTTACTTAGCACTGGGTAAACTGGCAGATGAGACAAAATACCATTCCTACCCTCATGCCGTAGTTTACAAGCAAGACCCAGGGAGATTGTTTACTAGTGATTGCCATAAAAATTGCTGTTAGAGTTCATCATGAGGAGATCCAGCTTTGCTAGGATGGGGCTGGGGTGATCAAGAGGTACATTCCTGGGGAAGTGACAGTTTAACAAAAATCTAAGGGATGCATTGGCAAAAGGGTGGGGCAAAGTGTCCTAGACAGCTAGCAGAGAATCTGTAAAGTCCTTGAGGTAGCAAGGAGCTTGGGACTGAAGGGATTAAAAGTCTAAAAAGGCCAGCTTGGCTAGAGCAGGCAAGTAAAACAGGGGAGGAAAGAGAAAGAGCCAGACTTTGCAGAGCCTCGTGGGTCATGGCCAGGATTTTGGCCTTTATCCTGGAAGATGTTGAAGCAAAGCTGGAGGAATGACATGCATAGCCTGATTACCAGGTGCACAAAGGACCAGGGCAGGAATGGGGCATGGGTTTTGAGAGCCCCGGAGGAAGGCTGCCGCAGAAGCGGAGATCAGAGAACTGGTGCAAGAGATAGAAGATAGAGGAGTGGGAGTATTCAAGGTGTATTTATAAGGTGAAAAGGTCATGCTGTGGCTTAGATGCAGTGATAGTGGTTGAATTGCCAGTCTTTAGGGCAGCCTCAGAATTTCACCTGACCGCTCTGGTTTTACCTCTGTTTTTGGATTGTTTAGATTAATTCTAGATGGTTAGAGCCCCAAACTAAGTATGTGTTCTGAGAGATTCTGCCTCATGAATAAAAATCACAGGAGAGTGTGATTTTTTATTCATAGAACAGTTGTACCCAGAGACAACTCAATAGGAAAACTATTAATAATCAGTGATTATATCATCTCACTGCTTCAAAATAAATGTTTTTCATTTTCAAAAGTTCTAAGTTCAGTTACTTGGAATATTTCTGCTTATATGGTAAAGGTCTATAAATCAAGATGCAAATATCAGAGGCGTCTCACACTTTATTATAGGAATGGTGATTTTCTTGGATTATTGCACTAAATTTGCATATGTAATCCAATGGACTACTATCATTTCAAATGATTCTGAGTCACTTTGATTTTTTTCCAACTTTAAAAATGAGTTTTGTTTAATAACTTTACATTCCCAAACTATATACTATTACTGTTATTACTCTCCCTCAGTAGTTCTGTAAAATCCCTTCTAGTCCTGAAATTCCGTCATTTTCCTGCCTCTCTTCTTATCTCTCATCTGATCTCTTCTCTCAGTTTTTCCTCTCTCTCTCTTTGAGGAGATACTGGCCAGCATGATCCATGTGGGTTAGAATATTCAAGGAGTGCAGTTACCCAGGGGAAGCCTAAGCCCTGGTTATTGCCAATCCTCTTTCCTCACTTTCCTCTGTGCATTAGCTTCAAGTGCAGTCATTACACATTTAGTCCTCAAATAAAATGCTCTTTGTTGCAAGGACAGTTTTTCCCTGGTATAAGGCAAAATGGCATATCAGTTTGATAATGTGAATTTTAGAGTCATTGGCAGATTTTATTTGGGTGTGGAGTTTTTACAGATATTCGTTACCTTTTTTTTTAAGTTGCCATTTGGCTCAAGGAGGATTTTATTTCTTAACTAGGATTATTCTTTATCGGATATTAATTTAGAAGTAGTTTTTACTCTCTAAATACCAAATTCATAGAGATGCTACATGGTTAATTTTTTTTCTTTTTAACTGGATTATCCCCATATCAGGTACTTCATCAAGCCAGGATAAATGTATTTAGGAGAAAATACCCATCTTATGAGTAATATTTCCCCCAAATACAATGAGGCCCACTTAAAGGATACCTGAAATAAAAATAATCCTGATGAGAGATCTAATGCACTCTGTCTCAGACCCATGGAGTTCCTTTAAACCTTATTCAATAAATGCCTGATTAATAAATAATCTTGTTAAACGAATAAAATCCCAGTGTGCCAAATGGAGACATACAAAGCAATCATGATCAGACTTGTTATGGGAGAATGATAGATGAATAAATCTACTGTGCAATTAATTTATGACTGAACTATGATGAAATCCCTGTGGCAATGCTAAATCTGTTAGAGGAATAGATTTATCATCTTCTTTCAAACAATTGCATTCCAGGAATTTGACAAAATACTATTATCTGAGTCTCCCCATAATGGAGATATCTATTCATTTACATGGGGGAGGCAGTTGCTTCTGTGCAGTCAGAACTAAATAACTGTTTATTGTTATTTATTGTTAACCACAACAGGAGCAATCTATGATGACAACTACTAGTGCTGATTGCTGTTCTTATCTGCTTTTGTTTTTTCAGACTTGATCAAAGTTGCCTAATTTTTAGATAGTTTTGTGTGAATAATTCTTTTTATTTTTATTTATTTATTTATTTTTTTGTCTTTTGTTGTTGTTGCTATTTCTTGGGCCGCTCCCGCGGCATATGGAGATTCCCAGGCTAGGGGTTGAATCGGAGCTGTAGCCACCGGCCTACGCCAGAGCCACAGCAACGCGGGATCCGAGCCACGTCTGCAGCCTACACCACAGCTCACGGCAACGCCGGATCGTTAACCCACTGAGCAGGGGCAGGGACCGAACCCGCAACCTCATGGTTCCTAGTCGGATTCGTTAACCACTGCGCCACGACGGGAACTCCTAATTCTTTTTAAAAGATTAAAAGCAAACCAACAAAAATAGGCCACAGGCTATTTTGAAAACAATCTGTACTGCTATATAATGTGATTCCACCTAGCATATGAAGGCATAAATTTGGGGACCATGTTTTAAGAAGATCATCAGAGATTGGTAGGATATCAGAGTGTTGTTACAAATTTTAACTTCAGAAGATAGCTTACTGTATTTTAGTCCTCTTGTACTTTTAGACTGGCACTTATTGATACAAAAAATAAAAGATACAAAAAATGTTTTGAGCTCAAGTTTAGATAAGCTAAAGTTCTTACGTGCTTAGATTCAGAGCACGTTGGCAAGGTTAAAAGAGATTTAGGATCAAAAAACAAAACCATGTTTAATGCAGTCTTTGTTTTGAGGGAACTAGAGCTGTTTTTTGGGGTTTTTTTTGTTTTTTTTTTTTTTTTTTTTTTGCTTTTTAGGGCTGCACCTGCAGCATATGGAAATTCCCAGGCTGGGGGTCGACTCGAAGCTGCAGTTGCCGGCCTGCACCACAGCTCACGACAATGCCAGATCCTTAACCCACTTAGTAAGGCCACAGCAACACCAGATGCGAGCCGCATCTGCGATCTACACCACAGCTCACAGGAATGCTGGATCCTTAACTCACTGAGTGAGGCCTGGGATTGAACCTGCGTCCTCATGGATGCTAGTCAGATTCGTTTCCACTGAGCCACAACAGGAACTCTCTCATTGTGGTTTTGATTTGCGTATCTCTGATAATTGGTAATGTTAAGTATCTTGTCATGTGCTCTTTGGCCATCTGTATATCTTCTTTGAAGAAATAGCTATTCAAGTTCTTTGCCCATTTTAAAAATTAGATTATCTGGGTTTATTTTTGCTGTCGTTGAGTTGTAGGAGTTCTTTATATATTCTGAATATTAATCCTTTATCAGATATGTGATTTGCAGATATTCTTTCCCATTCTATGGATTGCCTTTTCACTCTGCTGATATGTAATTTAATGCTTGTTTTTAATTTTGATGAAGTTTAATTTATCTATGTTTTCATTCGTCGCTTAGCTTTTAGTTCTATATATGTGTATACATATATGTCTTATATATGTATGTATACATATATATTTATTTTTTTACTTAAATTTATTTTAAAAGAAAATCTTTTTTTTTTTTTTAATTTTTATTTTTTTGTCTTTTCTAGGGCCACTCCCAAGGCATATGGAGATTCCCAGGCTAGGGGTCGAATCAGAGTCACAGCTGCCGGCCTATGCCAGAGCCACAGCAACACAGGATCCGAGCCACATCTGCGACCTACACCACAGCTCACAGCAATGCTGGATCCTTAACCCACTGAGCAAGGCCGGGATCGAACCTGCAACCTCATGGTTCCTAGTCAGATTCATTAACCACTGAGCCACGACGGGAACTCCCTAAAAGTAAATCTTAACTCACTCCTAAAATAAAACATTAATATCATTTCCTATAAATAGAACATTTTCATAAAATTACATTATAGTAATGTAATACTAAAAAGGCCTACCTGTCTTGTCTACCACTAATGGTATATGTCCTACGTCGGAAACACTGCTGTATAAGAAGCAGTGAAGAAGACAAAAATAAAACCTAATCTAGGCCTCAGTGAACTTTAAACCTAATAGAAGAGTTAGGTGTGTGTAAGACATTATTTTGTCCTTGTGCTCCTAAGATGAACAAACTGCTATCAGAAAGTTTATTTTCTGGCTTAGGCATAGTAGGGCAGGGGAGGTAAGATTTCATAGGAAGCATACATTTGAGATAAACCTTAAAGGACCAGAAAGTTTTTCACCTGTGTAGATAAAGGGAAACATGAGCAAAAGCAAGGCATTAGGAAAGTAAAAGCAATGTTTATCAAATGGCCAGCCTAATTCATCCCAACTAAAATAAGGAAACAGTGGGAAATAGGCATGGAGGATCAGGAAGGCCCATGCCAGGCTTGCAATATATGCTTTTTTTTTTTTTTTTGCCTCACCATGACATATGGAAGTTCCCAGGCTAGGAATCAAATCAGAGTTAGCGCTGCTGGCCTACACCACAGCTCATGGACAATGCCAGATCCTTAACCCACTGAGCGAGGGCAGGGATTGAACCCATAACTTCATGGTTCCTGGTTGGGTTCGTTAACCACTGAGCCACAAAGGGAACTCCCTATATTTTAATGTTCTTTATGCAGTCCTCCATTAAGGCTTCTAGTTTTGTGTCTTATTTAGGAAGGCTGTCTCCATCATAATATTATGAAAATATTCTCTTACAGTTTTCTATAAGTCTTCTCTAAGTTTTTTTAACATTTGGTTCTATGATTCTATCTGAAATTTAGTTTTACATGTGATAGGAGGTAAGATTCCAAATGTATTTTTTCTATGTGGCTTTTTATGTATGCAGGTGAAATATATTAAATAGTGCATCCTTTATTTTACTGTTTTGAAATACAGTCTTCATCATACATTATATCCATATATGTAACTGTATCTATTTCTGGATATTCTCCTTCACAGACTTAACTGCTTCTGCTTTAATTACTAGATGTTTATAGTTAGGTTTTGATTTCTGATCAGGCAGTTCCCTCCCTCATTATTCTTAAATTTTTCTTGACTATTCTCCCAAGTGAACATTTTAATCTGTTTATTGAAT
Organism: Sus scrofa; assembly: GCF_054392235.1. NCBI lineage: Eukaryota > Metazoa > Chordata > Mammalia > Artiodactyla > Suidae > Sus > Sus scrofa. The sequence continues at coordinate 108,055,813 of NC_139385.1, read as the reverse complement.
AAAAAATACAAATTGTATATTAAAATGTGCTTAGGATTTGTTTTGAGACATGCAGATGTGGAAATGATTACCGTAAAGTAATAAGCTTATACTCATGGATCTCTAGAAACAGGAGGCAGAACATGCTATGCAGGGCCACATGGGGAAGCACTAGGGTCAGATAGGAAGCAGAAGAGGAGAGGGGAGAACACGGCCCAGGGCCTTGATTGGGGTTTTCATGGGAAGGAATAGGTGCAGCAGGGTTGAGTAAGCTTAGTATGTGATGGGCTCTGGACTACAAGGGTGGTCCCTCGTTTTCTAATAGCTGGCCCTGGGGTGACCTAGAGCAGGGAGAATATTGACTTGCTATGTGAGAATTTGATAAAAGGGTTGGTTGGGAGTGTGAGTTCTGGATTAATTGGTTTGTATATTAGAGGCACTCTTACAAGGAGAGTCATTTGCTTTCTCATAAGAATTAGCTAGCCCTGGGAGGGGCAGTCTCTCCAGGATCTAGGCCCCAAATGCCAGTGCAACAAGCATGCCAAAAAGAGTGTATATATATTGTCAATACAAATTGTGATTTTGATTGAAGTTGTATTGACTTATAGAGTAACTTGATAATGAAGTGACATCATTGTAATATTGAATGCTTCCATCTAGGAACTTGACACATCTCTCTCTTTAGGTGTTCTTTTATGTTTTCAGTTAGCAGCACACTATTTTCTTCACATAAATCTTGCCCCTTTTTGTTAGATTTATTTTATAAATATCTTTATAATTTTTGTTGCTCTTCTGTTTTGCCTTTGACTTCATATGGCATGAAATCCTTATAGAATGTTATTTCAGTATCCAATCATTCATTTATTTTCCCAGCAAATATTTTTTGACCGCTTATAAAGTATGTATCAGGCTCTAAGTTACCCACTAGGCATCCCCCTTCCTGATGACTACTATATCCAGATCTGGGAGGTCTCAGCACACCTCTGGAGAGGTTGAATGCAGAGAGGGCACAGATGGTCTCAGCGAAGATGAGAATGGATGAAATAAAAAACATAGATAGAAGAGGGGGGAGGCAAAAGCAAACGAAAACCCAGGGAATCTGAAGTAAAGAAGATAAAAGTTATGGGCTGCGGTGCTCAGTGGCCTCAATATATTTCAGTGACTTGGGAAGCAGTCACCTGCTGAAAATGAAGGGTCAGGGGCAAGTTTGAATGATGAAGAATATTTTTTTGTGAGAAAAATATAAAGTGTGTTGGATTACATGAAGGTCCAGCATGAATATGATCACTGATCAAAGTCCATGTGATTCTGTGACTAATACTAATAGCATTTAACAATCATAGGAGCAGGTGAGGAGAGTGTGGTTGGCGAGATTACACAGGTCTGTTGTTAGGATTACTGAGAGAGAAGAGTCAAGAAGAATAGTAAGTGCACTCTTGAGGCTAGAGATTGCTGAGGATTTGCTCAGAAATAGCTTCACTTGCACAGTTTTAAAAATGCAACTCCAAAGATAATCACTGACACTTAAGTAGCCACATATCTTCAATACTCATTGTAACTAAGATAAAACTATTGCAAAGGCCCTTCATTCATTCAGTTTCTATGAAAAGAATACTTGTGTTTGATGCTGGACCTATTTTCAATGAGTTTATTTCTAAAAGATTTACTTTCTTGGACCATTTACTAATACTGTTTCTTCAAAGATATGTGTTATTCAAATATGTAATATCTTCTGTAAGCATTCTAGTTAAATGAGTCCCCAGAGTAGGCAAATCACTTTGATGCTGGTTGTACCAGGGAAATGCCATGAATTCCCAGATGCTTTTTTAATACAGATGAGTTATAATGACAAAAGTAATGAGACTTTTTGAATGTCTCATTTTTATTATAGCTTTATATAAATTCAGCAGATGAATAATGCTTGAAGGTAAATTAACATTGTTAAGAAGGATATACCATAATATAAAGTACGTTAACATGTATAAAAGAGACCATTTATTAATGAAATACCATTATACAATAATGAGGCTAATAATTTCATATGGAAATAATACTGTATTAATTTGATGTATTCATACTAACAGTGAACATGATATTTTAAATTTTGCTGTCACATAATTATGCTGCTATTTTATGAAATGTTATACTGTCACCTAGAAAAACCCTTCTTTGAGTGTAGATCTCTGATCTTCAGCTTTAGATGGCAGATTGTAATGTGTCACAGAGGTATTTTTAAGTGAAGAGGTGGGAAAAACTCCTGGCTGAGTCATAGAGCAGAGGATTCTTTCTTCCTTAATCTTCTACCCAGAGCAAGGCTCTCTAGGATAACCCTGGCCTTTAGCAAAGAATTGAAAACACCTTCCTCGTTCTACAAGGCAAATTGGGTAATTGGGTGTGATGCTAGTTTTGGGATGTGAGTCATGGTCTGTATAATAGTTGCTAAAAATAAAGAAATAAATAGATAAGTAAATAAATAAATAAGGCATTCAAAGAGAAAGAGAGGGTTAGAAGGATTTAGAGACCAAATAATTTTATGCTAGTCAGCAGGCAGTAGCATTGCAAACCTATGAGCAACTGTTTGACACAGGCCTCTTAACTCCTTGACTCTATTAGGTATCTGTACTGTTTCAAGAAATATGGTTCCGTAAAGAAAATGAACGTGTATTGAAGCAATTGATTAAAAGTGCAAAGGTTGATGCATTGGTGCCCTGAATAAATAATGCCTCAAAGTTTACCCAGTGGCGGAAATGAAATCAAAATACAAAGCTACCTCTTTGACTGAAGTTTGCTAACATTTCAGGAAGTAGGTTGAAGTGACAGTGGGTAATACAAAAAAGCAGACCTATTTCTTGCGGTGATATTTTACAGCTGTCACTGGCAGTGTGTTTTCTTAAACTGATATCAGCTACTATTTATACACTTACAATTTCTGGTCAGATTAGGGTGGAAGGTTGTGGTTCTCAGGTATATAAAATAGTATAATAATGTTCTATTCTTTTTGGAACAAATTTGTTACCTGAAATGTCAGATGAGTCATTTCGCTCATGTCAGATATTTGAAAGTAATGGAAAGATGCCAACGTGGAGGCCCAGTAATTCATGCACTGGTGTAATGGAGCAAATGAAATGCAAAGCTCTTGTACAGGTCCAATTTCAGCACCAAACGCTTACCTGTCAGTCAGCAAAATTGTCCCTGAATAAAAATGAACCCCATCTGAGAGGCAAAGCATTTTAATATACATCATATTCTCTGACTCTATTGCGAGGTAGAAGCTGCATGGAAAGAAAGAGAATACTGCTGAAAAAGACATTTAACAGCAACCCCTGAGCATGCTGGAAATCTTGCTCGCACTGCTGCCCACAAAAGGTTTTTGGTTTGCCCTTTCTCTCCCGAGCTATTGACAAACTCTTTAGCATTGCTCCCTTCCTCCCCTGTATCTCTTATCTACATGCAGAGGTGGCTGGTTTACCCCAGACACTGAGAGATTTGGCCTCTCAGGATGTGGAGACCAAGTTGTAGACAGGTGACTTTATTGCTGTCTGGCTGCAGCTGGAGCACAGATTTATGGAAGTGACAATTAAAAATGTGTGTCACACAAATCGCGAGTCAAACATACCCTTGTAGAAGTGATGATTATGGCCCAGAGTGACTGCCATTCTTTTGAAAAGCCTTTCATTTTGGAATTGGTTCCCACTTCTCTGTACGAGCAAGCATCTTACCGAAATGAGGTGTCCTAGTTCTTTTGTTTTGTTTATGTTGTAAAGACCCAATTCCTTGTGGTTTTAAAAGGCAAATAGGAAAGTTAAGAATTAGTGTGCTTCAGTGACCACACACCCAGGGCTTCTCGGACCCCACCTCTATGAGTCATGATTTGTTCTACCTTTGAAGTGTCTGTTTTCCATTTCTGTGTTTGAAGACTCTAAGTGCTTATAGGAACCTAAGCAGCTATTGAAAACCAGTAATGACTAGTTCTTCTAAATGTTAATGATTGAGAATGAACTAGCAATCAGGACTCAAAAATAAAATTAAAAAAAAATAAAGTGTGCTGTAGTAGAAACGATGGTAATTAAATCGAGCCAAGGTGCCCTATACTTATGACTGCACTAAATGCTTGAAAAATTATGAGTACAGAGAAAATTTACATAAATCCCCTTTAAATGATGTATGTGGAAAAAAAGAAAAGAAAGAAAACCATGGTCACAGGACTGAATTTATTTTAATCCCCTGGTTCAAGTGGTCCTAGAAATAATCATACTTGTATCAATCTATATTGCATGACTTTTGTAAGATGTGAAAATAGTGTTTTTCACTAAATTGTCACTTATTATTGTTCATTTAGGGCCACTAACATAGAAAAATTTCTCAGCTACAGTGTCAAAAGAATAGGGACAATTTGATGTTTTCTTTTGATGCTGTTTGTTGATATCTAGACCACTGTAGCTTGATTGCCTAACATTAAACCTATAATAACAGTGCAATCATAGCAGTATCATCATGAATGTTGTTACAATAGAAACAACATTTACACGGCTTCAGAATGGTAATTATCAAACTTTTTGTCATGAAGCGCTTATTTGCTAGCATTGATCTGCCCCGGTCAGTTGTTAGCTCTTCTCATCTGAGGTGTATTGATTGTATAATCAGTAGATAGAGGCTGTGGGCAGATGAAATTCAGTGTTGTTGGGCAAATTATCGGCTGCTTGCCTGTTGACCTGGACCCTGCTGGTTGTACCTTAAACGCTGGTGGGATTATTACTCATTTCAGTGACCCTACTTTATGACGGAGCAGTCTGTATTATTATAAAAGATAAATGCCATCCTGCTTGCTGTGGTTGTGGTTGACTACACAAATGTCAGACTATAGCAAGTCTGAAAACTAGAAAGTACAAGCATGTTTCAGATGAGATTAAAAAAGAGACATTTTCAGACTTTACTTTTTCTGTCTTTCCTTATGAATATAATGATGAAAAGCCTGTGTGCATTTAGCTGATGATAATAATGAACCCTTCCATGTATATAGCCCTTTATCTTGGACTAACGCTTATGCTAAATCAGTTAATATTCTGCTTTTACCGATAGGAACATCAAGGTCTAGATTAAGCTAAGAAAATTGGCTAAAATCTCATGGTCAGTGAGCCACAGAGCTCGGAATTAAGTCTGTTTCCTCCGAATGTAAGTCAAGTTTGCTATGTTCTATGGCTCTGCCTTATTAACTTGGCTGTTAAATGCATGTGTACTGAAAGATCTAATGTTTTATCCAGCTAGATTAGGAGAGGGGAAAAAAAGACCTTAATGTTATTTAAACAAATTATTGCTTTGGGTGACTTTTGAGACTGAGTCAATAAATTTCTAGTATTCCAAAAGCCAAGGTCTCACATGGGACTATTTTAAAAGGCAAATCATTTTATATAAAGAGCAATGTGAACTTTATAGCTGGGGGCTGTTTAAAATCTAGAAGTTTTCAGTGGAACATCTTTCTTATGTGGGAAAATTCTCCATGCTTGTTTCTTTGGCCATTTCTTACTTTTCTCAGTCTGGCTCCTCTGAATACTTTGGACTCTTTCCACCCTTTGTAGGTAACTACAGCATGGCATCACATCACTAATGCCTAGACCGGGCTTTTCTGTCACTACCTGGAAGCCGATTTTGATATTCACATCATCCCACACATGTATTTTTTAAAATCTGACAGTGTTCACAATGGCGTATTCATCTTTTCTTCGGAGAAGAAAAAAAAAGTGTAAAAAGGCAGTACTTTAATAACAGCGTAGTGTCATAAAAATATTAAGACTTAGGAACTGATCATTGGAACAGGAATCCAGATAAAGGGACCATCACACATAATTTTACATCTCTAAATGCTCTCGGTTGTCTCTAGTAAGCTGTCTCATTCTTTCTGTCAGCTACTGGGCCATTGCGTTATAAAGGTCAGTGGTTACCTGCTCATTGAATTTTAAAGTCATACACACAGCAAGTAGTCCTGTAAGCAAGTACTGCACTACCGCATTCTTCTTGGCTCTTTAATTTTGCTGCTGTTGAATCATGATTAGGCGATGATTCTTCCCCTTTTTGAAAACTATTTTATAGTCTTAGTTTTAAAAGACTGAATGACTGATCTCTTACCGAAAATATTGTAGGAAATAATGGATGGAATACATGAAAATTCCATGCAGAGGTGGGCTTGGGGTTGAGATATTTAGCACTTTATTTCTCCAAGAAAACAGCTGTCTGACTACTCCTTTAACAGGTATCTTACATAAATTGGGCAAATAGCTAAAAAGTTAATTCCCAGTTTCTGGAATTCCAAGGCTTTCAAGAGAAGCATTAATTTTTTGCTCATACTCCTTTCCTTTATCTTATGACTGCTAAAGATGCACTGACTACCACATAAGTATTTAAAGGAAGAGAAGTTATTTTTTCAGACTTTCCTCCCCAAAGCTAAAATGCATGTAACACTTATACAGTTGTTATTTGTGTGCTGATTCTATTGTATTGTTTTAACATTCCTTTCACTGCTTAATACTATGCTTTGTATACATACATATATACGTTTGAGAAGAAACACCAATATAGATTGGAATGGACTGGACATTCAGTCAACAGCATTTTTTTGAGTGCCTACTGTATATGAAACACAATGGGGAGCATCAAATACAACTGTCAGTGTACAAGACACAACCATCCCTGCTCTCAAAGGTCCTAATAGGAAAGCAGTGAGTCAGACATTAAGCAACTAATTATGTAATTAATTGTTGAATGCAGTTTTTCACTTTAAAATTGTGTGTAGCATTGACAAGTGTATATACACACTTGTAAGTGTGGTATACTAACAAGTACATATACGTATATCTAAGTATATATATGATTATAATTGTATACATATGTTATATGTGTGTATGTATATATGTGTAAGTATATATATATATATATATATATATACACATGTATACACACACACACACACACACACACACACACACACACACATAATCATCACCTCAATCAAGATACAGGCTATTTATATCCCCCCAAAAAGGTACTTTTGTGCTCTTTCCCAGAGTACAACCCATGACCGTCCCCAGACCCCTAAATTTTGTGTTTCTTAGAGCTGTTGATAAGTATCATTATAGTTTATACAATTTGTGTCTGGCTTCTTTTGCTCAACCTGATGTTTCTGAGATTCATCCATGTTTTTGTATCAGTACTGTTTTATTTGTTATTACGGATTAATATTCTGTTATATGGCTGTACCACAGTTTACTTATTCATTTACTTGTTGGTTGACCCTTGGGGGTTTTTTGCCCAGCTTATAATGATTATGAATACAAGTACTATAAACATTTATGTAGAAGTGTTTATGCAGACATATGTTTTCATTTCTCTGAAATGAAAATATAAGGTGGAATTGCTGGATGGATGGTGTAGGAAGTATATATTTAACTTTATGAGAAACTGTCACATTATTTTTCCAAAATGGTTTTGTCTTTTGACATTGCCACCCGCAGTGCTTGAAGGTCCCCATTGCTCTACATCTTTGCCAGCACTTCCTGTTTGAGTGTGCAGTGGTATCTCAGTGTGGCCAGAAGTGGAGGTGGGGACAGTTACATTGCAATTGCCTCTTTCTTTTCCCTGCAGAAATAATCTTCTTACACTATTTTCATTCCACTGCTATTCTAGGGACTAGCAGTACAGACCTAGAACCATGGCATGTTCTGGGGAAGGTAAGGAGTTTTGACAGGTGAGAGATGGAGCAGAGACGAAGGAGAGCAAGTGACCAGATAGGGAGAGTTGTGCAGTAGAAGCAGGCTAGGGTTATATTGTGAGATTTGAGTATTATTCTGTTATATTTTTGGACCTCAAAGGCAAAATGAAGGTATTTTTAATGAGGGGTGAGGAGGGTGTCAAGATCAGGTTTATGTTTTAGATTTATGTTTCAGAAAGATGATTCTGACAAAATATGTTTGTGTGAGTATGACCAAAGTGGGGAGGGCATATTCTCAGCTCTTGCTCAGCATTAGCTTTATCCTTTCTTTCCTGTATTGCTTAGAAATTTCGCTCTTCCACTGACTTCATCCTGATCTGTGGGTTAATGACTTAGAAAGCCCCAGCCTTCCTCCCTCGGTTGTATTGTATATTTCCAACAACCTCCTGGCACATTCTCTTAAACGCTCTAACTTGATCTCAAGCCTAACATCAAAATGGAAAATACCTAAAGTCATAATTTCTGCTCATCCTCGTTCAACTCTTATTTCCATCACCCTTCTTCCAGTGCCTAAGCTAGCAGTCTTGGAATTATTGTGAATTTTCTTTCTTGTCCTCTTTATCTAATTTTCCATGAAGTTTGGTATGTTTGATCTTTTGAGAATATCTCTTGAGTGTGGTTCCTGCACGTCTCACTACCACATTCTCATCACCTTAACCTGCCTTTCTGCACTCTCTCCTCCATTGGTTTTTCTTTTTCACCAACCACTACCTTCAGTTTTTTCCACTCCTGACAGATAAATCTGACATCTCATTTTCTTCCTGTCACTCTTTTGAAAGGAAAAGAATCTACCTCTTACTGGGGAACGCTCCAATCAGCACTTTCATACGTGATTTTATTTAATTCTGGGAAGTAAGTCTCATTAACCCCATTTTATATAACAAAAACGAAGGCTCTCAACAGTAGAACTGGAATTTGTGCCTAGTTCTACCTGATTCCAAAGCCCATCGCCTTCCCTCTGCTCTCCTTTGCAACAAAACTACAGTGGGTCCCTTTAGCCAACAGTTTTAAATCCCAACATTTCTGGGAGCCCTACACAATCTTTTTCCCTCCTTCAAATCATACTCTCCCACCCTCACCCTACCCCTCAGTCTAAACTCTTAGATATTCCAGCCTTCTAAAATAAGTCCTGTCGTATCCGCTCAGATCTGCTGTCTCAAAGACTGAAACACTACATGCTGTATTGCCCCTGTGTCTTTTCATATAATATGTGAAATGGTTTTAAAGTAACAGTTCTCCTCTTGAATTGTCTCATGTTTGCCCAGACATTTCACCATCTCTGATTCTCACATTGTCCCAAACTAAAGTTTGTTCACACAATTTTAAAGGCTCCACCAGTCTTTATACCAAAGGGTACATAGGGTAAATATAGAACATAAGGAAACCCATTTCTGAAAAACGAAATTTACCCTTGGTTTTCAGTTTGGGAAATTAATAGGGAAAAAATGTATTAGTTATAAGATTAAGAAAATCTTATTTTATAGTAAAATTCAGAAAAATATAGACCATTGTTCAAATTATTTTTTCTTTTTTTAAGATTTTTGTTTTTTCCATTATAGTGGATTTACAATGTTCTGTCAATTTCTGCTGAATAGCAAAGTGACCCAGTCATACAGATACATTCTTTTTCTCACATTATCCTCCATCATGTTCCATCACAAGTGACTAGATATGGTTCCCTGTGCTATACAGCATGATAACATTGCTTATCCACTTCATTTTCAAAATCTTGTCTGTCAAGTTTCTGTCTTCCTGAATGTAGGTGTTGGGGGCCTGAGTATGACGGGAATCAGCTACATCATAAAGTATCAGCCAGAGTAGAACATTCCAAAGAGAAATAAGGAAAAGGAAAATAAACTTTTTTTCCTTCAACTAATCAACATTGGCCGCAACAGACCAGTAGAAAAAGGGAAGTTTGTGGAGAAAAGATATTGGATCTATATATGACAGCTTTTAACACTTTTCTCATACCTTGTTCTTATTGTTGAGTAAACTCACCGCCAGAAGTCCTAGAGATTCCTCTATTTTTTTTTAAATTAAGATTTTCAGACCTCTGACCACCAATTCTTCAGACTACGCAGACAGCACTGCTTAATGAGAAATTGAGATGTGCATATGAGAAAGGAAGACGTTTGGGTTAAGTGAGAGCGAAGGCAAATGAGAATACAAAATTAAAGAGAGGATAGCTGAGATTGACCATCCCCAAGGAAATATCTTTGCATAGGGAAATTTCTAGAGAGCCTCCCAAGAGTTGGGCAGAAATCTCTAGTACACTTATGTTTATGTAACCCCAGGTAGAACCCTTAGGGATGACCAGACAAGAATAATACTTTACAGAGAGAGGCACAGTGACAGCAGAAACCCTTGCAATGAGCAGATTCTCTCTCCATGAAGGCTGGAACTATTACTAATTCATCTGTCTCTCTTGGTACCTAGGACCTTGCTTGGCACACAGTAGTCACTCTGAGTGGCAGACTAGTATGGTGAAGAAGAGTTTAGGCTCTCCAGTAAGTCAGACAAGAATTTAAATCTCTGCTCTGCTAATTAGTCAGCTTGTTACCTGTTATTTAATCACCTTAAGCCTCAATTTCCTTATCTGTAAAATGGAGATAATGATACTGCCTTACCTTATAGGGTTGCTATGAAGATTAAAAGATCTGATGGTGATAAAGGATTTAGCAACATGCTTGGCACATAAACTCTCAATGAAAAAATAGCTTTTTTCATTTGTATTGTTAGTTAACAAAATGTTTCATTAAACTGACCTCAGATAATTGCTTGAAGTATCCTCAGTGATGTTTGTGATGTTTATTGGAATAGTTTATAAAATACAACCTCATCAGATGAGATTATGGATTCAATGCTGTTCCTTAACCTATTGCCCATAGGCGAAGATGAAAGTATTGGTGTCTTTTAATATGAAGGGTATGGAATTGTGCCAGAGGACCTGTGATACTACCTTGTAGCACAATATAGGAATAATAGCCTACATTGAAATCAGTTTTATCCCCAAATCAAAGTCAGTCGTAAAGACAAGTCCTACCTATAGAAACACTGTTTTACTGATAATTTATGGGTAATATTAAATGCTCTCTAAATTGTTGAAAAGAATGCTGAACTAAAATGTGAGACCCTAAATTACAATTAGTCTGATACTGTGCATTGTGGGATACTCACAGAATGCAACAATCATCTTTAGAATTAAAGTTCAAGTCAACAAATATTTATGTCAGCTATACATAAAGCATAGTATTCAAGTCTATAAGACAGTAGAAGGTAAGCAAGATTGAGTTTTTGGAGGTCCTGTGGTCTAAAGTAGGAAATTGGGTTTCTACATGAAATGATTTAAAAAAAAAAAAGTCAAAAACAGTAAAAAGCATTACAGAATGCTATATTCATCTTAACTGTTAACAAGTAATAAACACCAAGTCTTGTTCCTAAAAAAAAAAAAAAGCAGGAAAAAGGCTTGTTGATTAAACCAAACAGCTTTAGTGTCCAGCTTTTTAAGAGGGGAGCACATTATACCTCCTATAAGCCAGATAGGTTAATTTTGATACCTTTATAGATTCTGTGCTAGATGAAATCATTGAGCAATCAATTAGTCACCACATAGGAGAGCATGAAGCACTGAGTAGTCACTCTCTTGGCTTTGCAAAGAGCAAATTGTGCCAGATCAATTTAATTTCCTTCTTCGGGAGATTGACAGTTTATATAGACGTTTAGGAAGCAGGATATGTAATTTATCTGAACTTCAGAAGGGATTTTGATTCAGTCACATGACATTTTAGCACTAACTCAAAGGATGTGGTCCAGTCCAGTCTATATTCCCATGGGGAGGGGCCCACTTCATTGACAAATCACAGTTGAACATGGTTACCAAGGGCTAAATTTCAACAATAAACCTTGTTCTCAGGAAAGCCCTGATACAAGTACTTTGGAAGTTTGTTATAGTTTAAATGAAATGATCTTAAGCCATGAAAATGAACCATTATATACCCTACACAGGGCAACAGGACCAAGTTCAAAATAACATACTGTGTTGGTCATAAGTGGTACCAAAGATAGATGCAAAATAGGAGCACCTTGGCCATAAATACAACAGAGAAGGACTTGAGAGTCAGTACTCGAACCCAGTCTATGCACTGCTGAGCAATTCTGTGTTGTTCTTTATAAGCAACACATAATTTTAGAGTGTGTAAAAGGAATATGAATTGCAAGCATGAGGAGCTCAGAGTCATTACTCTGTAATAGTCAGTTTTAATCACAACTCTCAGACTATTCTAATTTTACACTGCAGGGAAGCTAGAAGGTCCAGAGAAAATCATTCTAAATATATAAGATGATGAATAGATGTTTCTTTAAAGTTCAGATTAGAGAAGAAAGACCACGCTTCAAATTGTATAGAGGTATTATTTCATTTCATTGTCATTTGTTGAGTAGCAGCTATATGTCAGATTGTCACAAAATAAGTTTATGGAGCAATTGTTTGGTTTTAATTTTCACAAATGAGTTTAAATGTAGCAGAAGTTTGGCTAGGTAAAAGAAGAACTCTTTTACTTTTGAGATCATTGAATACTTAAACATGTTATTAAAGAATCTCTGAAATATTTTTTTCTTGGAAGCTGTTTGAAAAAAGAATAGACAGCCTTCACCCTAAGGTGGCATAGAAGGCTTTGGTTTAGTCCAGTGGTTCCAAAATCTGACAGTGTCAGGATTGCTTGGATAGAATTTTTTAAGAAACAGCTTTTTGAAGTATAATTGACCTAACAAAAATTGTGCATATTTCAATTGTATAATTTGAAGTCTTTACTTACATGTCTACATATGAGACTATCACTGCACTCAACATAACATATTCATCATGTTATCTTTTTCATGCCCCTTTATAGTTCTTCCTCCTACCACTCCCTCAGCAACCATTATCTGCTTTCTGTCACTAGAAATTAATTGGCATTTTATAGAATTTTATGTTTGTACTTTTTTTTTCACCTGGCTCCTTTCACTCAGCAGATTTATTTTGAATTTTGTCCATGTTGTAATGTGTTTGAATAGGTCATTCCATTTTTGTTGCTGAGTACTGTTCCCCTGTGTACACACACACACACACAGTTTGTTTATCCATATATCCATTGATGGACATTTGGGTTCTTTCCAGGTTTTGGTTATTATAAATAAAGCTGTTAGGAACATTTATAAGCTTTTGATAAGACATATGCTCTCATTTCTCTAGGGTAGATACTTAGGAGTAGAATTGTTGGATCATATGGTAGGTATATGTTTAACTTTGGGAGAAACCCCCAAATTGTTTTCCAATATGGTAGTTCCATTTTACATGCCCATTAGTCATTGTGGGAGAGTTCTGCCAAGCTTTAAATGATGAGTCTCTTTGATTTTAGACATTCTAATAGCTGTGTAGTAGTATCACATTGTGGTTTTAATTTAAATTTCCCAATGACCAAAAAAGTTGAGCATCTTTTCATGTGTTTTCTCTGGTGAAGCATTTGTTCAGTTTGTGTATTTGCTTGTGTGTTTGTTTTACCATTTTCTAAACTGGGCATTTTTCTTATTATTACTGAGTTTTGAGAGTTCTTTTTATATTCTGAATACAAGTCCTTTAGCAGATAGATTATTTTCACGTATCTTCTCCCAATCTGTAGCTTGCCTTTTCATTTTCTTAACATTGTCTCTCAGAGAGCTGAAGTTTTTAATTTTGATGAAGTCCAACTCATCCTTTTTTTTTTTTTTTCCTCCTATGGATCATGATTTTTGTTCATGTCCAGGAACTCTTTGCCTAACCTAATGTTACAAATGGTTTTCTCCTATCTTTTTTTATAGAAGTTTTATAGTCTAAATTTTTCTAGTTAGGTCTTTGATACATTTTGGGTACTTTTTAAAATATGATATAAGGTATGGATCAATGTTCCTATTTTATATATGGGTATTTGTTGTTCCAGTATTATTTGTTGAAAAGACTATTCCTTTTCCACCGAATTGTCATTGAACCTGTGTCAAAAATCAGTTGTTCATATATGTGTGGGTGTATTTCTGGGTTCTCTATTGGGTTCCATTTGTACATTTGTTAAAAGGTGTTCTGAGATCCAATATCTAATACGTGGAGGGAGGATATTCTCTTCACACCACCAACCAATGCTCAGGATATACTGGTTGTCCTACAATTCAACTCAATTATGACGTTATCTCCCCAGAGGTAGCATCAGATTCCACAGGTAAAAAGCTCAGTCTCATAAGACCATCCTCCATTTCACATGCCAGTTGCAGGTCCAGGTTATTACCTGTGCTTCTGATCAACTGGCTATAAATCAGAAGTTCCCATGACGCTTTCCTTGAGTTTGATTAATTTTCTAGGGTGGCTCACAGAACTCAGGAAACCCATTTACTCACTGGATTACTGGTTTATTATAAAAGGATATGAAAAAAGATACAGATGAATATCCAGGTGGAAGAGATGCATAGGCAAGGTATGTGGGAAGGGTGCAGAGCTTCCATGCTCTCCAAGAATGCCACTCTCCCCAAATTTTCAAACCCCATTCTTTGGGTTTTTATGGAGGCTTCATTACATAGAAATGATTGATCAAGTTCTTGGCCATTGGTGATTGGTTCAACCTTCACTCTCCCTCTCCAGAGGTCAAAAAGTGAGACTCAAAGTTTCCACCCTCCAATTACATGGTAGGTTCTTCTGGCAACCTACCCACATCCTTTGGTGACCTAGAGGCATTCAGAGTCTCCTCATTAACCTAACAAAAGACACCTTTATCTCTTACCAAAACCTGGAAAGAACCCAAATGTCCATCAATGGATATATGGATAAGCAAACTGTGTGTGTGTGTGTGTATGTGTGTGTGTGTGTGTGTGTGTGTGTGTGTGTACACAGGGGAACAGTACTCAGCAATAAAAATGGAATGGCCTATTCAAACACATTACAACATGGACAAAATTCAAAATAAATCTGCTGAGTGAAAGGAGCCAGGTGAAAAAAAAAGTACAAACATAAAGTTCTATAAAATGCCAATTAATTTCTAGTGACAGAAAGCAGATAATGGTTGCCGAGGGAGTGGTAGGAGGAAGAACTATAAAGGGGCATGAAAAAGATAACATGATGAATATGTTATGTTGAGTGTAGTGATAGTCTCATATGTAGACATGTAAGTAAAGACTTCAAATTATACAATTGAAATATGCACAATTTTTGTTAGGTCAATTATACTTCAAAAAGCTGTTTCTTAAAAAATTCTATCCAAGCAATCCTGACACTGTCAGATTTTGGAACCACTGGACTAAACCAAAGCCTTCTATGCCACCTTAGGGTGAAGGCTGTTTTGGTAGAATTTACCATTGGGCCCACTGAGTGTCTTTCTATGGGCGAATCCAGAAATCTTTTTATAACAAGTTCTCATTTGATTCTGTGGCATATCCACATTTTGGAACCACTAATTTGATAAAATGTGATCTCTTAAAGTCCAATCTAATCATCAAGTGTCAAGAAGCGATGGATCGTGATCAGCCAATGACTACCATCTTTCAGCTGTACTTGCATCATCACGGAACTGCATTACTGAAACATGGAACTCTCTCCCCCTGAAAATCCATGCAGAGAAGTCTGGCATGAGGTCATTCTTACAGAACTGTGAGAATTATAAATAGTGTAAAGTTTAGTTGATAATTAGAATCATGCCTGTAGATTCCTTTTTATTTCATAACCAATAGAAAATTGAATGTTTGCTTAAATCTGCCATGAAATCAAACTTTTTAGAGAAAGTTATGTTTTTTATAAGGAAATTGAGTTGTCCCATGTTACTGATTAGACCCTCACTACCAAAGTTTGGAATGAATAAAATCCTTATCAATAACTGCGAAATTTCCCCTGATAAAAGTCACCTTAGAGGTTTTTTAGTATGCAATAGATTCAAATTAGTTGTTTTGTCTTCTGGAGAACAGCTTTCTATCTGGGGGTGTCAGTAGCGGAAACTTCCTAAGGGCATGTTAATTGACTGGTTGATCTATCCATAACATATTTGATGAACTACAGTGTGACTAGTTTCACAAAGGTCCAGCTTTCATGCAGACTAGTTAACTATCTTTGTAACTAAATTCCAATCCTAGGAAGGTGGTAGTAATTTGTGAATAATAGATTTCCATTAACTACTTACATACCTTTATTTTGGTTGAATAAGTCATTAAAAAATGTAATGTTCATAATTCTTTTTGATGAATCTATAATCAATAATATTTACCACCAGTGATATTATCACCTTATGTAGGAATGATGTCACATCTGGGCTCTTTGTTAATCCTAATTTATGTTCCAGTAGGAAATAGAAACATAATATTTCTATATGTGGTTTGTAAATATATGTGTGTTATATATAATCCCTCTAGCTCAGAGAATCATAACTCTTTTTATGCCTTTAAACCTCTTTGAAAAGACAAAAAAAAATAAAATAAAATAAAAAAAGGAGTTCCCGTCGTGGTGCAGTGGTTAACGAATCCCACTAGGAACCATGAGGTTGCGGGTTCGGTCCCTGCCCTTGCTCAGTGGGGTAACGATCCGGCGTTGCCGTGAGCTGTGGTGTAGGTTGCAGACGCGGCTCGGATCCCGCGTTGCTGTGGCTCTGGCGTAGGCCGGTGGCTACAGCTCCGATTCAACCCCTGGCCTGGGAACCTCCATATGCCGCGGGAGCGGCCCAAGAAATAGCAACAACAACAACAACAACAACAAAAGACAAAAGACAAAAAAATAAAAATAAAAAAATAAAATAAAATAAAATAAAAATTAAAAAAAAAATAAACCTCTTTGGTATCTGGTGATGCTTATGGATCCTTTCTTAAAATAATGTTTCAAATGTATTAATAAAATTATATAAATATATAGAAAACCAATTACATTGAAACAGTTATCAAAATATGTTTAAAACACAATTGTGACAGTAATTAATATGCACTTCCTTATTAATATAGTAAAATATAAACTCTAGTTACAGAACGTAATAGCTATTGTAATTTTTCATTAAGAATAAGCTACTAAATGGCATTTTGAAATAACTGCAACTATAGTGTTACATGATATTATTTATGGCATACTTTGTAATTGAAGGAAATGCTAAATTTTAGTTACTTTAGTAAAAACATGGATTTTTTTTTTTCCTTCCAAGTTCATGGATCTCCTGAGATTTTTTCCATGAATCCTAAGAACCCCTGCCTACATTCATTTTTATGAAAACTTAATTCTGGATTTCTTTTTTTTCTTTTACTTTTTTTTTGGGGGGGGTCCTTTTTAGGGCCGCACCTAATGGCATATGGAAATTCCCAGGTTGGGGGTCAAATTGGAGCTATAGCCACTGGCCTACACCACAACCACTGCAACACTAGATCTGAGCCTCGTCTGCTGGATCCTTAGCACACTGAATGGGTCCAGGGATCGAACCCATGTCCTAATGGATAGTAGTCAGGTTTGTTACCACTGAGCCACAACAAGAACTCTTGAAAACTTAATTCTGAATCAAAAAACCAAGTTACACAGGAATAAATTATGAAAGAATATGGGAGAAAAATGAAGGCCCACTTTCCTTCTGGAACTGGTTGAAAGGCTTTATTCAACATTTTGATAGAATTTTTTTGTTACAATCCATTACTTCTTGCTGGAATTAACATTGTCCTCTTCAATGAACCACTAATGAGCAGCCTGACAAATATGACTTAATCATACAGCATTTTTAATCCATGAAACCATTAGAATGTTAGCACAAAATAGAAATATAATGATATAAAAGAGGGAATTATATGCCATAATGAAATCTCAGCTCAGAAGAACCTAATGGCAGCAAGTGTGGGACACTTAAAATCAGAAGTCCCTTGGGTCTTGTCTTGGAAACTTACTTGTTAAAGGCTTTTGATGCTAGATGGTGATAAGATGTAAGAAAACAAAAAGAAGGAATAGATAAGATCATGTTATCCAGCGTATGAAGTTCACAAGAGTTATATCCTGTCACAAGTGTTCAGTACATGTGCCAAACCTCATATTCGCAAGTTGCCAACTGGCTTTGCATGATTAGATTGAGTAATTGTACATGTTGATAAAAAGCTATAATTACCTAAGAAAAATGTATGCATTTTGTCTAGGTAGGGTTCATCCATTTAGCATACCTTTTATATTCTGACCAACTATAAATCTGTTAGCAATGTAGAAAAATCTTTTATTTTCTGTGGATCCTGATGCATGTGAGTTCTTGATCGTTGTTTACTAAACAGCTTTAACATGTAAGTGAGAAAACACTTAAAATTTGAGAGAATATCTAGCTTAAGAAGCTTTGTGACTTTGTTAGAAATTTCTGTTGTTCTCCATTTCCTAATATGACAATAACTCATAGTTTATTTACAATTGAAAGTAACGCTTCACTATACCTGGCAGCTTTCAAAACTAGGTATATCTGTCCTTGTGTGAAGGGCTCCGATTACACTGTTGTAAGATATTTTTGCTGACCATCTGGCAGTTCTCAGGAACTTATCCCTCTCAACATTTTATAGCTACTGCACTAGTTACAGCTAATCCTTTCAATGAATGAGCTGGAAAATGCAGATACATCAATATCATATTCCTTTAGAGCCCATTTAATCCATGCCCTGTTATTATTTCGTTTAATAGGGCCATTATCTTCTGTGGAAATGAAAAGTAATTTGTCAGAATCATTTCTTAAAATTTAAAGATCAATCTATGTAAATGTTTTTAATAAAAGAAACTATAGATTTAAAGAAGTAATCTCAAGTACATTCATTAAAAAATCTCAGAAATGGGATTCTAGGGCTTAGACTCCACCCACAATTTTGGTCTTCTTTTTTAGGCTGGGTTCTCAGGTGTCTAGCATAATAACCAAGCTTGGGTTGGGTTGACTGTACTTGTAATTTATTCCTGAGGAAGAGTTTATATTAGTGGTAGAGTTGATAACCACAGCAAGGTCAATGAAACAACTTGTATATTTCTCTTATAGTTTGCTTTAAGAAGCTAGAAAGAGATTCATTCCAGAATGGGAATTTTGTACATTTTCCTTCCTAAGCAATTTGGTACTGTATGGACTTCGAATCAATAATTTTTTTTAATAGCTTTGTTTGGTGATTTATGAATAAGAGTTACGGAAAGTGTCCAGGGTTCTCATTTTAACCTCGGTTTTACTTCACAAAAAATTCCTGTTGGTTGAAGAATTTTGTTAGAAAGGCTGTTACTTATTTACATATTCTGAAATTTACATTTACCATTAAATTGAAATAAAAAAGATATTGATCCTTTTTTTTTTCAGATTCAGAGTTTAAAACTCTGTTCAAAATACCCTGTCTAGTTTCTTCATCCCATCGCACACCACCACCATCATGGGACCAGATTTTTGACAGGAAACCTCCTGTCCGCTAACGTTCTGCACTTTTGCCTTTAGATACTTTAACTTGGGCACGTTTTCCTCATATACAGACATGCACATGCTCTCACGAATTCTTCCCAGGCTGTAGGATGAAACTGGTCTGTCATTCCCATAGTTTTTTGGTATCAAAATTAATTTTTAAAATTTCTTTCTAGAGCATTATGGTGATTTCCGGGAAATCATTACTCTTTGTTTCCTATTAGATGGAGATTGAAACTACCCGATGTTAAGTAGACTCAGGAACTTGTGTAAGGTTTGGCTCATGAGTTAGCTGACTCTCTAGTTAGAGTCCCTCAGCCTCCTTTGTTGCCATTCTCTTTTCGTCTTCCAGTTACCAGATTTCTGTCACAGCCTGAACTCAAGGAGGGAATAATATCCATCTCCAGGCTAATTATAGCATTGGGCTATAGTTTGACACTCTTTGGCTGAATATAAATATTAACTATGATATTACTTTTTTATAGGTCATAAACCGGCAGAAATCTCAAGAGGTCACTTACATAGTTTCCTTTCTTGACAAGACCATATTTTTCAGAAAGAGCAAAGTTATAGTCTCTGTCATAACATGTAGTTACTTTCATTATCAAACACTTTCACCTATCTGAACAAACTCTAGTCTCTAAATTCCATTCTGCTTTTTTTTATCTTCTCTTGTTATTAAATATTGAATACCTTTGTTTTCAAAAAAAAATTCCTTTCAAAACTAGAGGATTTAAACTCACTGTTAAATGTTTTCCCCATTCTCTTAATTAAATTTAATTAATTTAAAATTTTTCCTAATTCAGTAGGATAGTTTGGAAAATACCTGAAGGTAAAAGGAAAGAAAATCATTGTCTGTGTCCAGAGGTGATAATTTAGTGTATGTCCTTTGAGTTTTTTTCTCTATAACTATACTATTTAATTTTAATTTTACAAAAATGGTATACTGCACATGCTACTTTTTTCTTCTTCCTTTTTTAAAAATTTTATTGGAATATAGCTGACTAATGGAGTTGTGGTAGTTTCAGGTGTACAGCAAAGTAAATCAGTTATACATTTATTTATATCCATCCTTTTCAGATTCTTTTCCCGTATAGGTTATTATACAGTATTAAGTTTCCCTGTGGTATACAGTAGGTCCTTGTTACCTATCTATTTTATATATGTATGTATGTATACATATATTTTATATATGTATGTGTATATATATGTATGTATTTGTGTATATGTCAGTCCTAACCCCCTAATTTATCCATCTCCCCATGTTTCCTCTTTGGTAAACATAATTTTGATTTCCACATCTTTTGGGTCTTTTTCTCTTTTTATAAGTTCTACTGTATCATTTCTATTAGATTCTACATATTAGTGATCTCGTATGAGACTTGTCTTTCTTGGTTTGACTTACTTTACTCGGTGTGATATTTTCTAGGTGCACCTGGCAAATGGCATCATTTCATCCTTTTTAATGGCTGAATAGTATTCTATTATATATATGTATCGCATCTTCTTTATCCAATCCTCTGTTTATTGACATTTAGGTTGCTTCCTTGTCTTGGCTATTGTAAATAGTGCTGCAGTGAACAATGGGCATACATACTATTTTGTGCATAGCTTTTTAAACACTGATCAGTCAATTTTTTTTAATGACCACATCTATGGCATGTGGAAGTTCCTGGGCCAGGGATTAAATCTGAGCTGCAGAGTGAACCTATGCTGCAGTAGCAGCAACAGTGGATCCTTTAACCCACTACACTGAGCCAGGGATTGAATCCACAGCCTCCATAGTGACCCAAGCTGCTGTAGTTGGATTTTTAACCCACTGCGCCACAATGGGAACTCCTAACCAGTCAATTTGGATAATAAACATTATTCCACCCCATTATTTTTAATGATTATCTAATATTCCATGGTGTGATTGCACAATATGACCCAACCTGTTTTCCAACATTTTTTTTCAAAAAAAACTAGAAAAATAATTTAACAGTAAAACACATACAAACTCACCACTTAGATTCTATAGCATTTTATTTGCTTATATGCCCAATCCATATTTTTATTTTTATTTTTTAAAATTTTTTTACTTTTTTGTCTTTTTGCCATTTCTTGGGCTGTTCCCACAGCATATGGAAGTTCCCAGGCTAGGGGTCCAATCGGAGCTGTAGCCAATGGCCTACGCCAGAGCCACAGCAACGCGGGATCCGAGCCACATCTGCAAACTATACCACAGCTCACGGCAACGCCGGATCCTTAACCCACTGAGCAAGGGCAGGGACCGAACCCGCAACCTCATGGTTCCTAGTCGGATTCGTTAACCACTGCGCCATGACGGGAACTCCCCCAATCCATATTTTTAAAACTATTTTAGTTTTAAACTGTTTTTCAATCTATTGGGAAGAATTATGTATTCATTAGTGTAATAGGATCAGCTTTATCTTGCTGCATAACAAAATATCCCAAAACTTAGTGATTTAACAACAGAACTTTATCTGTTCATGGTTCTGTAGGTGAGCAATATACATTATGCTCAGCTGAGTGCTTTTTCTGCCAGCCTTACTAGGGATTATTCATGCAACCACAGTCATCTGGCAGCTCTATTGAGTCTTCTGGAGCAAAAGGTCCTTACCTGATAAATTCCTAGAATTGGAACTACTTTATGTAGAGTAATATATGCACACAGCCAAATTACCTTCATTAATTATTGAAATTTTCTTCCCACAGGTTCCCTTTACATTTTTTAAAATTCAAAGTAATTTTAGTTCAGAATAACTTTTTGAAATGCTGGCTAGATTCATTTTAATGAATATACTGCGTTTGGCATTAAGAACAATACAAAAGGAAGAAATACAGGATCTAATCTTTGTTCTTCAGAAAATCATGATCTAGTTGGGAAAATAACACCAATACATAAAATACTCAAATTGAATTATAAAGTCTTGTATAGTTATCAAATTGCTTACCTCTCTCCCTTTTCTGGAGGAGAGGCAGGGTTAATTATTTGATATCTGCGAAGTGTTCAGCAAATAACTACTTAGTGACTACCATTGAATTACAGAGAAGAGCTGAGTTAAAGTCCTCCAGACGAGGGGTTTTGTGAAGAAGGTGAGAGGCTTAATTTGAGCCTTGAAGTAGAAGTACAATTTAGATAGACTAAGGAAAAGTATATAGATTCATATATAGTCTTTTTTTTTTTTTGATTCATTTTGCTTCTTACTCTTCAAAAATGTTGTGGTTAGAAAGTACTTTCTTGTTTATCATGAACACAATACTGTATTATCTGCTGAAATATTTGCTTACAGAGCCCATAGCTGGAATTGCCAAAGTGCTTATTTCACTCCTGCATTTTTATTTTTGACCATCCTTCATAATACAAAATGTGACTAGAAGGGAAACAACCAATTTTCTCAATTTCAGAAACTCTTATCTACAAACCCCATGAAATAGAAGAATTCAAAGTTGTAAAACTTACAACATATTGGAGGAAATACGTTTGGGGGATTTTGAGGTTGCCAACAAACCTGTGAAAGCTCATCTAAACTTTTTTTCCCATTCACTAAAATAAAATATTAATTTCAGCACCCTAAGTATACATATTAAAATTGTTATAATAAGGTTCTAAAGAATTAAATTGTGAAGAATTAAAGCAAAAACTTTTCAGGCTCTCCAGCATTCTTGATTTTAACTCTATGCTTAGAAATTCAATTTACTTTTGTTGCAGAGGATGATCATACTAAAAGTTGGGTAGTTTTTTTTTTTTTTTCTTTCTTTCAGAATGTAATTATTGATCCTCTAGCAAACTTTATGATACAGAGTGTTGATTTCCACTATCTAATTCTCACCACGTTCCCAGAATATTGGACATGTAAGCTATTAGTGGCTCATTTTTATTTAACCAGCTGAAACAAGTATTTCTTTCTGCCTTTTCAGTATGAGTGTTAGGTTGCCTTAGTTTCAACCTGAGTGCCTTGAGCCCTTGATAAGCATGGCTTCCTCAGCCTAAAAGGTGAGGTCGCAATTCCAAGGTCTTTATATACTTTTTCGTAGCTTTCTGTTCCTCTCTCAAGAGATTCATGGTAATAATTTTCTGTTCTCTGCTTTATTTCCTTTTTCTTTTTCTTTTTCTAGACTGCACTTCCTTCCTTTCTTAGATATGTGTGGGTTAGGGAGTCTAAAACTCTTGAAGATGAATAAGCCATAATTGAAAGTGAGTTTCCCCCCCCCCCCCCAAAAAAAAAAAATGGAGTTCCTGTCATGGCTCAGTGGTTAACGAATCCAACTCATAGGAACCATGAGGTTGTGGGTTCGAGCCCTGGCCTTGCTCAGTGGGTTAAGGATTTGGCATTGCCATGAGCTGTGGTGTAGATCGCAGACGTGGCTTGGATCTGGCATTGCTGTGGCTGTGGTGTAGGTTGGCAGCTGGCAGCTACAGCTCTGGTTGGACCCCCTAGCCTGGGAACCTCCCTGTGCCAAGGGTGCAGCCTTAGAAAAGACAAAAAAAAAAAAAAAAGAAAGTGAGTTTTACTTAAGGGGACCTCAAAGTGAGAATGGTGATCATATTACAGCACATAAATATACTTATCATACATGTGAATGTTATGTTCTTCATACTTATCATCTTAGCCCAATTCTGCTACTCTTGCTCAAAGCATTTTTGCTGTGGTCTTTTCAAACTGCAGCCTGTTCTCTTGAATTTCCTTGGTGGTGGCAAATCTTTTTTCTTGAGGGGTAGGGTTTATTTTGAAAATAGGTATAGGTTTTTTACAATAATTATTGGTGATTTAAGTGGATGGAATCATACTGGATAATATGTCTTCACCCATATTCACATTTTCTTACACAACAATACAGTGACACGTATGTAAAGTAATGGGGCTCTTTAATGTGTGGTCCGTTGTTGAAAAAGTGTAGTTTCCTCAGGTGTTTGTTGTGTTCGTTTAGGCAAAACACTGGAATTTTTAAAAATCAAAAGGTTGAAACTGAAAGAGACCTAGTGGTCATTTATTTCAATACTCCGAGGCCATTAGGACATAGAAAGATGAAATGAATCTTCTGAAGTCTCTTGGTCAGTGACCGAGAACTCTTTTGAGATACTGCTTTTTTCGTCTATGACCACTCATCTTGTTTGTTCCAATTCCCTAAAATGAGATTGAGTTTTTGTCCAGAGTCTTGTATACACTTGTGTTCTTAAGAAACTATAATGTCAATGACAGAAAACAGCCACTTTTATGCATTGAACATCTTTAAAATGTTTTAATAGCTCCAAATTCTATTGATAGAAATATAACGATCTATAGACAAATTTTCCTTTTAATCAGAAAAATATAAAATGAAGTAAGATTTCTGTGTAGCTCATGATCCTTTGACGAATTTGAGGCCACACTCAACTAAATACTTCACATGAGGGTTCAAGAAGAACTACTGCAGGATCATCAGTTAAATGCTTTTGTGTTTTAGGAGTGTTGGGACCTACCTTTTAAACCATATTATAAAATCAGCTATCTACTGCTTTCCAAAATCTAGACTTTTAAACTAGCCCCTAAACTATTAGCCAGAGTGATCCCCATTGCTATAATAAACTATGTGTTTAAAATACCTATTTTGTTAAGTGCTTTGAAAAGAAAACAGATGGTCAGGAAATTAGATGATAATATATGATCATTCGAAGAAACAAGATTGGCTGGAAAAATTGCCTCTCAAAATGACCAATATCCTTTTCCATTTAAAGAACCTTAAAGATCACCTTCTTTAACATTTAGAGCATTAAAAGATCTTAGATTCTATGATTCTCTTTCAATGTTTGAGGAGTCTGTAGAGTGATGGTATCCAAAGCCAGTCCAGAGACTAGCACTAGCCGACAACAAACATTCTCTGGGGGCACTTTAGCCTGTCAGTAGTGAAAGGAAAAAGAGGAAGAAAACATGGGTAAGTTTGTCATAAAGCTAAATACATTCTGTTTTTGATTATTAAAATGTCTTATTTCGGAGTTCCCGTCGTGGCGCAGTGGTTAACGAATCCGACTAGGAACCATGAGGTTGTGGGTTCGATCCCTGCCCTTGCTCAGTGGGTTAATGATCCGGCGTTGCCGTGAGCTGTGGTGTAGGTTGCAGACGCGGCTCGGATCCCGCGTTGCTGTGGCTCTGGCGTAGGCCGGTGGCTACAGCTCCGATTGGACCCCTAGCCTGGGAACCTCCATATGCCGCGGGAGCGGTCCAAGAAATAGCAACAACAACAACAACAACAACAACAAAAAAAGACAAAAAAAAAAAAAGTCTTATTTCAAGTGATAACAGATCTTTGCTCTTACTGTTTGTTTTTATAATGTTCTTACTCAGCAAAGTTAGGGTCCCCAGACTTTAAAAAAAATCATACTATTTAGGAAATTATAAAAATCTGGGCACCATTGCCTTAATGTCATCCAGTTCAACTGCCTACTCTTTAGAATATAAAGTGCCTGCTGTAGTTGCAATTATTTAATAAAAGTGGAATAAATTACTTAGCAGGTTCTTAATATGACCCCATTCATCACCCCCAAGATTGCTCTGAAAGGCTAGTCTTCATTTATTTTCAGTAGTTTATTGCAGATATTTCCAGGCAGTGATTTTTTTCCCCTTCCATTTTCATGACCATGCTGAAGCTTTCATTGAAGCACAGCCTGCGTGTATCGATTCTGAACTGTTTGTCAGTATTAGTAGCTCATAATTGTGATTTGTCATGCAGCACCTCTTACTGTTCTTATAACAGTTCCATGGTTTTAAAAAGTTATTTTGGTAGCAGTTCCTTTATCATCAGAGGGAACATTTTGCCTCAATAGGAAATACATTCTGTGCAGACAGGCTGCAAATTCCCATGACATGGCAGGCTCATCTGTCAAAGAATATTTTTTATTCCCATTTACCTCTTTGATTACATTCAGAATGCCCCAGTAATGCTGATGAGATCATTCTAACTCTTAAGAAGATTTTCTTCATGTTTTCAATCATCTCCATACAACATAAAAAGGTTCAACTCACAGTGAAATGGTAGAGAAGTCTCTATCTTCTGCTTTGGGAAGCTAGTTTGGGGAAGAAAGTTTTCGTATATCAATCTTTAAAAATATTTTTTTAAATTATCAGTACCTGATAATTTATTTCTTAACTGAATACTAGGTTGCATTTATCACATTTACATGTAGTATGTGTTCTAGCAGTGAATAATTTCTACACACAAAAATGTTTTCTGTTTATTGTCAAGTCTGCCTGTAATGTATAGAAAGAACAGGAAATATTATGAATTATTAGTATATCTTTTAGTGACATGTGGTGTTTTATGTATCATAATGAGAACCAAAATAGGTAAACACTCAGCTATGTAATTTAAGGGCAGAAATATATAATTGGTGCAATTAGATGCCTAATTGGCATTTTAAATGAAGTCTGTATTTGTGCATATGTAAGTAATTATAATTTGAAAATATTCTGAATTTTTACCCTCTGTTTTTCTTCAAATTATTATTTTATATATATATAACACACGCATATATATATATATACACACACACATATATATACACACACACACACTCAGGATTTTATTTTTTATTTAAAAAATTTATTATGAAAAATTTAAAACATTTATAAAAGTAAGGACAATAATATAATGGGCCAATATACCCTCACCACTTCAGTAATCAAAGCATGCCCATCTTGTTTTATTTACATCTCCATTCACCATTCTTGTCTCCACTAGATTATATCAAATCAAACACCATCCTTTTATCCTTAATATACACTATTTCATGTTTAAAGTTTCATTCATAAATTTCATACCAGTAATAACATCTAAAATATTTTTCTTAATACCATAAAATATACAAAGAGGAGTTCCCTCAGGATAGAAAACCCAGAAATAAATCCACACACCTATGGTCAACTAGTCTATTGACAAAGAGGCAAGAATATACAACGGAGAAAACACAATCTCTTCAATAAGTGGTGCTGGGAAAACTGGTCAGCTGCATGTAAAAGAATGAAGTTAGAACAGTCTCTAACACCATATACAAAAATAACCCCCAAATGGATTAAAGACCTAAGTATAAGACCAGGGACTATAAAACTCTTAGAGGAAAACAGAACACTCTCTAACATAAACCATAGCAATATCTGCTCAGATCCACCTCCTAGAGTAATGACAATAAAAACAAAAATAAACAAGTAGGACCTAATTAAACTTAAATGTTTTTGCACAGCAAAGGAAACCATAAGCAAAATGAAAAGACCACCCACAGAATGGAAGAATATATTTGCAGATAATGTGACTGACAAGGAATTAATCTCCAAAATATACAAACAATTCATGCAGCTTAATATCAAAAAATATCAAACTATTAAGAAAAAAATCAAAAATATTAAAAAAACAACGTTATGGCTCAGTGGCAACAAACCCAACTAGGATCCATGAAGATGCAGGTTTGATCCCCGGTCTTGCTCAGTGGGTTAAGGATCCTGCTCTTGTGGCATAGGTCACATATGTGGCTCAGATCCTGTGTTGCTGTGGCTGTGGTATAGACCAACAGGTACAGCTCCAATTCAGCTCCTAGCCTGGGTACCTCCATATGCCACAGGTGCACCAGAAAAAGACAAAAAATAAATTTAAAAATGGGCAAAAGACTAAATAGCTGTTTTTCCAAAGAAGACATACAGATGACAAAAAAAAAAAAAAAAAAAACCATGAAAAGGTGCTCAACATTGCTAATTATTAGACAGATGCAAATCAAACCTACTATGAGGTACCACCTAACGCCAGCCAGAATGGTTACCATCAAAAAGTCTACAGACAGGAGTTCCCATCGTGGTTCAGTGGTTAATGAACCCGACTAGCATCCATGCAGATTCAAGATCTATCCCTGGCCTCGCTTAATAGGTTAAGAATCTGGCATTGCCGTGAGCTGTGGTGTAGGTCACAGACGAGGCTTGGATCCTGCGTTGCCATGGATGTGGTTCCAATTCGACTTGTAGTGTGGGAACCTCCATAGGCTTCGAGTGCGGCCTTAAAAAGACAAAAAAAAAAAAAAAAAAAAAAAAGTCTACAAACAATAAATGCTGGAGAGGGTATGCAGAAAAGGGAACCCTTTTACATGGTGGGAATGTAAATTGGTACAACCACTGTGGAAAACAGTATAGAAGTTCCTCAAAAAACTAAAAATAGAAATATCATATAGGAGTTCCCATCGTGGCTCAGTGGTTAACGAATCCGACTAGGAACCACGAGGGTGCGGGTTCGATCCCTGCCCTTGCTCAGTGGGTTAACGATCCGGCGTTGCCGTGAGCTGTGGTGTAGGTCGCAGACTTGGCTCAGATCCTGCGTTGCTGTGGCTCTGGCTAGGCCAGCAGCTACAGCTCTGATTTGACCCCCAGCCTAGAAACCTCCATATGCCGTGGGAGCGGCCCCAGAAATGGCAAAAAGATGAAAAAAGAAAAAAAAAAAAAGAAACACCATGTAATCCAGCAATCCCACTCCTGGCCATCTATCCAGAGAAAACTATAATTTGAAGAGATTCATATACACCAGTGTTCACTGCAGCACTATGTACAATAGCTAAGATATGGAAGCAACCTAAGTGTTCATCAACAGAAGAATGGATAAAGAAGATGTGGTACATAAATACAATGGATTACTCAGCCATAAAAAAAAGAATGAAATAATGACATTTGCAGCAACATGGATGGACCTAGAGATTATCATACTAAGTAAAGGTAGTCAGTCTGACATTGAGAGACAAACATCATATGATATCACTTTCATATGGAATCTTAAAAAAGGATACACATGAACTTATTTGCCAAATGGAAATAGACTTACAGACTTTGAAAACATATTTATGGTTACCAAAGGAGACAGGTGTGGGCAGGGCAGGGTGGACTGGAGGTCTGGGATTGGCCATATGCACACTGTGGTGTATGGAATGATTAACCAATGGAGACCTGCTGTATAACATAGGGAACTCTGCCCCAATATTCTGTGTTGGTCTATATAGGAAAATAATCTGAGAGAGAATAGATTTGTGTACATATATCACTGAATCACTTTGTTATACAGCAGAAATTATCACAACCTTGTCAGTCAACTATACTTCAATAAAACTTTTAAAAATGGAAAAAAGAATGCATAATGTAGCAGAAATAATGATGAACAAACCAGCAAAGACAAAGAGGAGTTCCTTGGTAGCCTAGTGGTAAAGAATGCAGCATTATCATTGCTATGGCACAGGTTTGACCCCTAGCTTGGGATCTTCTGCATACCATGGGTGCAACCAAAAAAAAAAAGGAAGAAAGAAAAAACAATACAAAGCGTTCAAGTTTCGCTTTTTGAGTATCTTACTGAAAGAGAGAGAGAGAGAGAGTGTATGTGTGTGTACAGTTTGTTTGGATCTGGATCAAATTTCAATCCACACACTGCAATTGTAATTGGCTAATATTTTTCTTCTATCTCTTAAATTTAGTCTTCCTCCTCCCTTTTTATTTTTGCCAATCATTTACAAAGGAAAGTGGGTCATTTGTCCTGTAGAATTTCCTATATTCTGGATTGTTCTGATTTTATCACCTTGGAGATGTGTAACAGGTGCCCCTAAATTGATAGTTTCAGTATTTTAAGATTATCTTCCATCTTTGACTTTGAATGTGAAGCTCAACATGTCTTCATTTCTCAACTTCATTCAAGTATAGTCCAATCCCCAATCTTTTTTTGCCATACCTGTTAATCCATTTACATGTATTTTAGAAGAGAAAATTGCATATAAAAAGAGTGCTTTCCCACTTATTCCTAAACGTCAAAAAGAGAGATTAATCAACTAAAAATTTAGCTTATTTTTGGGAGTTCTCATCATGGCTCAGTGGAAACAAATCCAACTAGTATCCATGAGAATGCAGGTTTGATCCCTGGCCTCGCTCAGGGGGTCTAGGATCCGGCATTGCTATGAGCTGTGGTGTAGGTCTACAGCTTCAGCTCTGATTCAACCCCTAGCCAGGGAACTTCCATATGCCGCAGATACAGCCCCAAAAAAGAAAAAAAATTAGCTTATTCTTATTTGTGAGTGGCATAAAGTTCCCCTGAGGTGTACAAAGGCCATTTTAAGTCATTTTGTTCTTTGCAAGTGAGTCCTCATATCGTCGTAAATTCTTAATTGCTAAGAGCGCATTGACCATTGTATTTTTGTAGAATTCACCTTCTGAAATTACAAAATTTGTGCCAGCAGACCAAGTCACTTTTCCTAACTGTTCTAATTTAGTGTTTCTCTGCTTGCTGGGGAGGAATAGGGGAAAAAGGACTCCTTTCAGAAGGATGGAGAAGGATGTATCAGAATCACCCTTAAGGCTTTTAATGCCCTCTGCTCATCTCAACCAGCCTCTGCTGACTTGAGGACTGTGGTTGCAGTGTGCACTACTGATGGACTCACCAGACATTGTCAGCTGTGCTGGGGATGGAAAATAGGTTGGAAACCATGGTCAACAGTGTGTTCATGTAAGAACCTCATGAGAAAGTTGCTATATAAAATTGCAGTGCACCTAGTTGACTTTCAAAGACATCTTAGCCCGAGAGGTTGACTATCAGGAAGACAAATAGGTCAGAGAAAATAACAGCCTCTTTTTCCCACTAAGGAAGAAATCATCACTCACATACATAGACTAGATTAGGAATGAGGATGCATTTCTCTAATAGATTATTCTTTTAATGGGGATTTATTGAACATCTACTTGCTATTGCAATGTACAAATTTCTGAAGGAGGAAGGAAATAAAAATTCCCAGTGTCTCTTTCCCACCTGAGAGCTTAAAGTTTAGTTGAAGAGAAAAGGAGCATACACACAAGAGTTAAATAAAAATGAAAGATATTATTAGATTAAGTATTAGGATTTGGGATGAAAAAGTGCAGGAAGCAGCATGAAGCTGACAATAAGGGCCAAAGGACTTCTGAGGAAATTGGAGGGTTCTCCTGTTTGGGAGGTTGTAATTTCATCCTGCGAAGGGAAGTTGATGACCCTCTCCAAAAACTCTTCAGCTTCCTCCATGTTGGTGATTCATACAAGAAAATTACTCACATTACCAAAATCTGCAGTTCCAGTGAATAAAAACTGTCAGTACCACCAAAATAATGTACCCTTTCAATTAAACTGACAAGCTACACTTGCAACCTATTTGCTAAAAATAAATGAAGCATCTCAAAGTACAAACAAGGTATGAGTAGTAACCCCCAAATGCATTCTGTTATTTAAGTGAGGGTGGGGGAAAAAAACAGCCATCTTCACCTTTCCCTGTTGAGGATTCTATGGAGAATTGATGCAAGCTATAGAGCTTTTTCCCCTGAAAAGTAATTGTATTTACTTAAAGGATTTTGCACATATTTCAGGGACTCATGAATCCTTGGAAGCTGACCCATCCACTCCATTTTTGAGAGTCCTGACCTGTAAGAATTAAACAGAAGCAAACTTTCTAATCCCCCAGAAGTGAAGAGTAGGTTAGTAGGCTTAAAGCTACAAATATTTAACAAATTGGGTCCAAAAAATAGTGCTAGGTCCAGAAGGGTAATCAGAGCAAAAGAGGGATGGGCTTAGGGAGGGTGGTAGTCCCAGGATATACGTACAATAATAATTATGGAATAGCATATTCCATGGTTCAGCTGAATCCATTTAAAGAGTGTAGACTTAATACTTTAAGGAGAATGTGAGCCAATTTTGGCTAAAGTTAGTAGTGAAAAATGAAGAAATTGCAAAGTCAGTCATACTATACCTAGCAGACTTAATTTAAAAATTTGGGCTCTGAAGGACCCACAAAAGGACGTTTAA
The DNA here is from genome assembly GCF_054392235.1 of Sus scrofa. Classification (NCBI taxonomy): domain Eukaryota; kingdom Metazoa; phylum Chordata; class Mammalia; order Artiodactyla; family Suidae; genus Sus; species Sus scrofa. The sequence continues at coordinate 108,023,854 of NC_139385.1, read as the reverse complement.
ATTATTTTATTTCACCCATTAAGCCTGGGTAGCTTTCAAATAAACTGTACATGATGCCTCAATAGTACCATGTATAATTTTAAGAACCCTTTCTTTAACTTTTAGGTACTTGGATTGTGTTAGAAAACTAACAGGAAGCTGGGGTCATTAAAATAATCAAAACTTGATAATATGACACAAAAAAGAAAGATAATTCATAGGAACGATGATTCAGGAAATAGAATAACCTGTATATATTGCTGATTTAAAGAGGAGTAGCTGTCAACATATGCTATCGATAGTTAAAATTTTCCAGAAAATTTGTATCTCCCAGTCAAGAAAGATAGGATCACATTCATCACTTTAGTTGTCAGGAATGATGTATTTATTAACTAAAGGCAGTATTTTAAAAAAGCAGAAAAGAGACTTAACTTTGAGAAGTACTGATTGTGGGATTTTAATAGTAATAATTTCCTCTTATTCTGAATAGTATGACAATTAAAAATATATCTTTACTCTTAAGATAAAATACTTCTTTAGTAGTTTATACAGCTGAGGCAGTATAACACAGTATTTTATTATTAGTTCCTATTCTACTAAGGCCCATGAGTAGAAAAAGGCTTACTTGCAACCTGACCAGTTCACCCAAAAAGTCATTGAGATCAGTGACCAAGTACAGATGAAAAGTTGACTCAGGAGTTAGATTCCAAAGTTAATTAAGAAACATGTTTGTTGCAACCATGTCAGGGCCTCAAAAGTGATTTTAAAACTGATGGAATTGAAGTTCCCGTCATGGCTTAGCAGAAACGAATCTGACTAGCATCCATGAGGGTGCAGGTTCAATCCCTGGCCTTGCTCAGTGGGTTAAGGTTACGGCGTTACCTTGAGCTGTGGTGTAGGTCAGGTGGCTCGGATCCAGCGTTGTTGTGGCTGAGGTGTAGGCCGGCAGCTACAGCGCCAATTCAACCCCTAGCCTGGGAACCTCCATATGCCGCAGGTATCACCCTAAAAAGGAAAAAAACAAAAACAAAAACAAAAAACCTCATTGAATTGATAACTAGTAAGACTATTTTAATTATTATTGTGCTTACTTTTCTATCTCTTCCTCTTTTTTGTCCTCTCTCCCCTTCCTCCCCCTGCCCCCATTCATAGTAATGATGATTTAGGAAATAGAATAACCTGTATATATTGCCGATTTAAAGAGGAATAGCTGTCAACGTATGTTATTGATAGTTAAAACGTTCCAGAAACATTATTGGGTTTTAAAGCCCAAATCAAGATTTCTCTAAATATGAATAGATCTTTTTCAATCTACTATTCCCTGCTGCCTGCATATAAATATCTTCCACATGCATTATTTGGCAATAGGGGTAATGGTGAAAAGGAGAAGATGGTTAGGTAGAAGGATATACAGAATCCATGATTCTTCTTTTAAATTTACATGAGATTCCATTATTATTTAGGATCCCTGTATTTGACATTATTTTGGTAACATAGCAGTGTTACTGATGTGAAATTTAACTCATGCATTTGTTTTTTATGTGTAGAATTAGTACTTGAATGTCTACTATATGTAGTACCATCAGCTATATGCAGTGTATGCAGCAGAACAAGCATACCAGTTATTGAAATATTGAAATATTTCTATACCAGTTGGGAAATAACATTGCCATGAGTGCCATACCTCACCTTCCATGCTCCGGAAGCCCCAGACCCTTTTCCAGAAACCTCTAGATCTCCCTATGATCTAGCAAATAAAAGGAGAGAAAAAGGCACAGCCGAGAGGCTTTAGGACTTTGGTGTGAAGGCCAGCATCAGCATTGTTCTGATTGGGCAGGGCCCCATGCATAGCAATTGTTAAAATTAATATTTAAATCACTTGGGCTATATGCAGAGTACTGTGTTTAACTCACCAGGGAGTAAAAAGGTGAATAAGTCACATCCCCTGTTCTCAAGGAGCTCACAGATGAATCAGTAGTAATAGTTATAACAACGGCTGACATTGACTGAGCACTTTTACCAAAAGCCTAAGCACTGTTCTAAGCATGTTTCATGTATTATCTCGTTAACCCTCACTATACCCCTAGGCGTACTGAGGCATAGAGGGATGAAATAATTTTTCCAAAGTCATACAAACAAGAGTTAAGGCCATAATACATATCAGGGTATTGGCCTCTTGAAAGGGCATAGGAGGATGCATATAGAATTCTAATTTCTGCCTACCTTTGGATACATTCAAAACGCCAGAGATATCCCAGAGAACAGGACATACCAAACTTTCTGCCTTCATGCCGCCTGTATTCTTATGAGCAAGATAAACATAAAATAAATAAATAAAATATGGATTATAACAGATGGTGAAAAGTGCAGGGGAGAAAAGCAAGGCAGGGGAAAAAGGGATGGGGTGCTGGAGTTGGGAGGCATAGCCTGCAATTTCAAGGAGGGAGCACAAAAGCTGCCGCTGAAAGCCATGAAGGCAGCAGGCCCTGTGACTCTTCAAACTGAAAGAATATTCCAGACAGAAAGAGTACCAGATAAAAAGTCCCTGAGGTGAAAGTCACTGGCATGTTCATAGTACAGTAAGGAGACCAAACAAGGGGACAGTAGTAGCAAATTGGGTGGGCTAGGGGACAGTAGTGGTGGATCGATGATGTAAAAAAGGGGGGGGCTATATTTTAGATTCCACATGTAAGTGATATCGTATGGTGTTTGTCTTTCTCTTTCTAACTTAATTCACTTAGTATGAGAATGTCCATCTACAGACCAGAAACAAATTCATGGACACAGAGAACAGACTTGTGGTTGCCGAAGGGGAGAGAGTGGGATGGACTGGGAGTTCGGGGTTAGTAGATGCAAACTATTGCATTTGGGATGGATAAGCATTGAGGTCCTGCTGTATTGCCTGGGGAACTATATCCAATCACCTGTGATGGAACATGATGGAAGGTATTATGAGAAAAAGAATGTATATGGATGTATAACTGAGTCACTTTGCTATATAGCAGAGATTGACAGAACATTGTAAATCAACTACAATAAAAATTTTTTTATTAAAAAAAAAGAAAGGGGCAAATTATTGGTGTATGTGGAGCCATACTGAGACATGATTCTGGAGAGGATGCAGAGACCAGATCTCAAAGGGTCTTGCAAACCATTTTAAGGAGTTTGATTTTATCTTGATGGCAGTGGGGAGCCATTGAAGAGCTTTAAGCGTGGCAGTGACAGATCTGGCTTCATATGGAGAATGAACTAGAGAGATGTAAGCACAGCCCCTTCAGGGTCGAGAAGGAGCAGCAATCAAGATGTAAGATATGATTAACACCTGAACTATGACTGCAGCCAGCCAAGGAAACGGAGAGAAAGTATACAAACTGAGATTTAGAAGGAAAGAACTCGGTGATTGCTTTAGATGTGTAACCAAAGGAAAGGGGAGACTCCAGGTAATTCCCAGGTTTCTGCCTTGGGTAGCTGGATGGATAATGATGCCATTCACTGAGAAAAAGAAAGTTTTTTGGCATTTAGGTGAGATAATAAAAATGTTTTGGACATATTGCATTTGAGAGGTAAGAGGCATGATCCAGGCAGGGTTATCATACAAAGACAATAATAATGTCCACTTTAGTTCTCGTTGGTATTTTAAAGAGCAGTAACGTATTTGTACAAACATACACTAAGATGCCTGTGCACGTACCAACTTATTTTAGACCTACAGAAACATTCACATTTATCTGCCAAGCAACTGCTCCCCGTGGAGGGAGCTCTAGTGATTGCTTGTTCCTTTGTTGTCTCTAGTTCTAATATTCTATAACCTGCTTTATTTTGTCATTTGACTTAGATGACTTCAAGGCTCTTCTATCACAATCCCTATGTATACTAATAGAAGAACCTTCAACAATATTTTTTTTTGCTTGACCAGGAAAGGTGATCATTTCTTGATCACAAGCAGTTATGTTTCTTGTCCTCACCTCAACCTCATTATAACTACACATTTGAGTAAACTAAGATACCCTCTGAAATGAGTCACCTCATCCCAGGGTTCAACTGACATGAAGAACTACCTTATTATAGTCAGAAAACCTTAATTAGATTAGGTTGGCCTTTCTGGACTTCATGTGTTGCCACATACAGGAGTTAAAAACCTTGATCAATGCATATCACACAAATCAGGGGAAAACAAATGAAAGCAGAAATGAACTCATGTTTCTATATGCAGCTGCTTTGATGAAGACATTTCAAATAGAAACTGGAAAACCAGAAGCAGAAAACTAAGGAGATAATAGCCAATGAAGGGGAGAAGTGATTAATTCAGATCAGGAAAAAGCTGCAGAGTTCAAAGAGACCATGATGAAATTATTAGGGGCTGTTGGAGATGTAATCCATATCTCACTGTCACATATGTCCTATGTGATAGTACTGTGAATGTCATGGGAGAAAATTAATGCTTTGCAATATAACATGTTTCAACTTTAAGAAAAGTATCCACACAAGAGACTGATTTGCTATATATACATTCAGAGATGGACATATTCGTCTCTCCAGCGAAATTCATCTGCTACACGGTAAGAGCCGCTGACAATCAGGAAGCTCAGAGTCACAACCTAACAGAACCTTTTATTAATATTGACCCATAATTGTGGCTCTGTAAAAATTTCTATGTTATTCTCTTTATATAGCATCCTTTGTAATGTGATAATGCATTTATTGTTGTTGGGATGCAAACAAAAGGCATCCTCAGCTATATATTCCTTACATAAGAGAAAAGGTCCAAGCTGTGCTGCTCTCTGTTCTTAGGTTAAACAAAATTTTTAAATAAAGAGAATTCTACACTTTTTTTTTTTTGGTCTTTTTTTGCCTTTATTTAGGGCCGCTCCCGCTGCATATGGAGATTCCTAGGCTAGGGGTCTAATCGGAGCCGTAGCCACCGGCCTATGCTAGAGCCACAGCAATACAGGTTCCGAGCCGCATCTGCGACCTACACCTCACGGCAACGCCAGATCCTTAACCCACTGAGCAAGGCCAGGGAATGAACCCGCAACCTCATGGTTCCTAGTCGGATTCGTTAACCACTGAGCCACGACGGAAACTCCCACTTTTCTTTTTCTTAAAAAAAGAACAAGTCTTGATTAAATTTTAAGTTCTATTGGAATGTTTTATAAACTTATTTTTATTGAAATTCTAAAAGAGTTTTAATCATCGAGATGGGAGGCTTGAGATGTAAATATTCACATTTCTTTACTTTTCCCCAATAGTTTATATTGCTCCCTGGATTCACTGGACTAATATCTCTTAATTTCGAAGTTACCTGGGGTTCTACCTTGTCACAGCCTGGCCTAATGTACATGACTATGTGAGGAAAACCTCTTAAGTAAAAGAGAGTGTTGTGACTGTAAAGAATACAATTCATTTTCCCAGCATAAGGATTCATGATGTTTCTGTAGGAAGGGAGATGACACAGGACAAGGGATTACTTTGTTTTGATTGAGGATTGAATAAATGTTACAATACCAGTGCTTTGTATGTACACAGGCAGCAAATAAATAAATGTGTGATCCTGAAATGCAAAAATAGGATAAAGGTGGCTTATATAAGAAGCAAGTATAGCAGAAGCATACAAATATCAAACTTTCTTTTATTCAGACATGAAGAAAGTATGACATCTAAGCTGTTCTTTTTATCTCAATCCTATTTCTCCCATGTAATGCTTTATATACACTTTTAATAGTTAAACTGCTTTTAATGGATGAATTTTCATTTAAAAGTAAAAAAAGATGTTCTCTGCTTCAAGCAGCAGGTGTGTTTTTAATCTTTAATAGGTCACCTTCCCAGGCGCAAGCAGGCAAGCTGTTATTGATCAAAGAGGTTTTGTTGGGTAGCTCTCAGATTATTGAGTGACAAACTTTATTGAATTTGACTTAACAGAAGTCAGAAGACAGCTGAAGCATAAGAGCTTGCACTGCCATCAGAGTCATTTTACGACAGCCAGGGAGCAAAGCTCAGAGATGGATACTGAGCTCTTTGCTGGCCCTTGGAGATTAACTGAACAGCCTTCCTACCAATTCCCAAGCCTGTCAGCAGAACCAATTAGATTTTCAACCGGTAGACAAGAAGGGTGGCACTTGGGGACCTTTTTGCTTTAGGTCGAAGGCTTTTCAGACTGCGATGAGATGACATTGATGATGACACGTTGAGCATTGGTTGGTTTTAAGACAAGTTAAATTAGCAGTCTTGAAATGATTCCAACTGTCTCCTGACTTCTCACTGTTGCCATATTCAGTGGATCCTGTCAGGAGCAAGTTGATGACTTAATAGTCTTTCTTGAGTGGATTTGAGCACTTTGGCTGTGTGTTTATGTGTAGTTGTCATGCTTAAAATATTCATATGAAGGTTTGAAATATTTATTTGAAGGCGCCTTCTGCAGAGTTCAGCAGTAAGGCTCTCAGTGCTTCTACTTACTTTTTATTTTATTTTATTTTTTGCTTCTCTAAGCAGTTATTTTGTACAACTACCTTTTATTCTATATCATATATAATTGATGACAGTGCTTCATGTAGTTATTGATTACTTCATTTATGATAAAGTTAAATAGCCTTTTTGACATCCTGCTTCTCTCCCAGACTACCGTATATTCAGCTCTGCTTACTTCTCATAATAGTTTGGAAACTGTGGGGATGAGGAAGGACACCTTTGTTTTTACTCTATGACCTTTTATCCAAAAAACTCAGGCGGCTTTGAGTGGAAGAGATATAAACACAAGGATGGAAGCCTTGGATGTAATAATGCAGTTAATCTTCTCTCAAATGATGGAAACAGGAAATCTTTGAGAAGCTTCATTTTTGACCTTGGAAAAGTTATTCAGGATACTTGTTTGAAGTGTTGAAAACACCATTAGTCAAGTCTGCATTTGCACTTGGAGGTTACTGAATTGTCTTAAACCACTCATTTAAAGTTGAGATTTCTGATTTAAAGTTTTTGATGTTTATCAGAGTTTTGTAGCATATAACTCATTTACAATAATCTACATTTTTTGTCATGCCTCTTACATCTTTATAAACAAGAATTATTTTAGCTGATTAGATTTGTATAGGTGTGTACATATGCATCTGCAAACACATACATGCATATTTGTAATTCATATTTTTAACAAAGGTCAACTTCTACAGTTATGTTCTGTTGTTACTAGTTGGTAATTGCTGACCTAAAGGAGTACAAAAGTATTTTACATGTATAAACTACTTCAGGCTACTAGAGAGAACTCTTTTACTGAATTGGACTTAAAATTTTCTAGCTCGCCCCTTGGTGGCCTGCAGTAGTTAAGTCTTTTCTGTAGGCTTTGATTTACAAATGGAGCATCTTTGGTATATGTACTTAACATTGGATTTGAAAATCTGCCCCAATGGTTTCATATGTGTACATTGCTCCAGATAGCAGTTATAATGTGTAGGAAATAAATCTTTCAATATCAGATCATATTTTCAAATGGATTCTCCTTGATATTTTTTAAGAGAACCATGTTTGGTCAGAACCCCATGTAATCATCATCCAGTGCCAACAAGCAATAATCCATAGCCAGGCTTGCCTACCAAAAACCCCATTCACTTTTTCTTGCATTATTTTGAATCAAATGCAATATAAACATAAAGTTTCATCTATAAATATTTCAGTAATCTAACTAAAAGACAAGATAGCCACAGTACCATTAACGTACTTATAAAGACTAAACAATGATTCCTTAATATCATCAAGAATAGTTAGATATTATTTGTTGTTGTTACTCAGAATTACCGATGGTTAAAATGTTGATCCATTTCTTTCCTTTTTTCTGAACACACACATTTTCTTCCCCAAAGCTCTTTTTATATCATCCTTTGATACTTATCTTTGCCTCCTTCTCATCCTGCCCAGCCAAGCTGAGCATTTCAATAGCACTCTCATTCTCATCAGCACCTTTAAAACTCTCATCCCTTGACCCTCTTTTTATGCTTACTCATCCCATCACCAACTGCATGTAAAGCTAAAGACTGGTTTTCTCTTCTCCTGGACTGCTAAATGCTGCTGAAGGAAAATGCATGACTGTTGATGGCACCATTACTTTTGTGATTTCCAGCCTCAAGTGACCCATTGTACCACCTGGTGGTCAGTTTACCTATTCCCAGCAGGAGCTATTTGAAATCCATTCTTCTTTCCTCAATTCCCCAAACTAGCCTCTAGCCAGTATCCTTAGGCATAATAGAGCCAGTTCTCTAAGGACAATAGTCATGAGTAATTTCAAATTTCCTTTCTTCCTCCTAATTTAAATGTATATCCTTATTAATCTTTAATTCCTACCCTCTGTCTCAAAAGAAGAAAAGTTCCTCCTAACAAGGTTAATGTATAGGAGCATGGATACTGACGCCAAATTGCCTGGTTTTGAATTCAGGCTCTACTCCTTCTTGACTGTGTGTTCTTCGGCAAGCTTTGCACCTCTTCTGTGCTTCAGTTTTGTCATCTGTAAAATGAAAATTTTAGTAGTTCTTGCCTCGAGGGTTGTAAAGAGAAAAAACTTAAGGGCTTAATATACATAATGTTCTATAAACAGAGGCTGGCACAGAAGAAATCACAATATATGTGGTAGTGGTTATTATTGTTATCTTTCCAAGACTCTGTTTTCCTGATTGTGATGAGAAGCATAAGGAACAGGAGGAAGCCTTTTTACATTGGTTGGTCTAGAAGGGCCACTCTGAGGATGTGACATTTGACCTGAGATCTAAAGGATGAGAATAGTCTAGTCAAGTGAAAAACTGGGAGAACACACATCCTAGGCAAAGGAAGCCAGTGCAAAGGCCCTGAAAGAAGGAAATTGTTTGGTCTTTTGAGAAATGAAAGGAAACCAGTTAAGATTAAAGTGTAGCAAAAAGGGAGAGATTGACTCAAATGAAGTTGAGGGGACCGTTGGGGCCAGCATAATATAGGGGGCTAGTAGGCTACCATAAAGGGTATATATTTTATTGTAAGTGCAGTGGGAGACCACCTAAGAGTTTAAGTAGAGGAACAGCATGATCTAATTTGTACTTTACAAAGATTACTATTTTTGTTTCTTGGAGAATAGATCATTAGAAGGGCAAAAATTGAATGGGGAAAGGCTGACAAAAGATTATTGCATTATTTTAATTGCGAGATGGTAGTGATTTGGATTGTGGTGGTAGCAGTATTACTGGCATGAAATAGATGAATTCCAGATATAATTTGGGAATTCAAATGGGGTCATGGTGTTGGATTGGTTATGGGGGGATGATGAAGGAAAGGTAAGAATCAAGTATGACTTCTAAGTCATTGGCTTGAACAATAGGATGGATGATGGGTTATTTATATAAATCATTCTTTAGCAAAGTCCACAAATCTCCAAGTAGGCAAAAGTAAAGACAAGGTACGATCTTTGATAAACCACACAGTTATTCATTTTCATTTCGAAATGGCCTTGGTATTCTTCCTAGTATAGTAGATGGCAAGGAAAAGTTCCACTTATTTGTGTGTAATGCTTTTTTTTTTTAACCTTTAAAAGTCAACTTTATAGAGGTACAGTTTACATACAATGAATGTACTCATTTAAAATGTAAATATGAGTTTTAACAAATGCATAGAATTGTGTAATCACTACTTCAATCAAGTTATATAATGTTTCCATTGCTCTAAAAAGTTTCTTCTTATCACTTTGTTGTCAGCCCCTTTCTCCATCCCCGGGACCTACAGATCTGTGTACTATCACTAAAAATTAGTTTATAACCTGTTCTAGAATTCTGTATAAATGGAATTATAGCATATGTATTCTTTGTAGATACTACTTCTCCCTCAAATCATTGTTTTTTGAAATTTAGCTATATTGTTGTGTATCAGTAATTCAGCATTTTTAAATGTTGGAGTAGTATTCCATTATATGAGTATATACCACAGTTTGTTCATTCATTCATTTACCTGTTGATAAGCAGTTGGATGGTTTCCTGTGTGAGGCTGTAATAAGTAAAGCTGTTAGGAACATGTAGGAACATTTGTGTCCTGGATCTTTTATGGACATAAGTTTCCATTATTCTTGGATAAATACCTAGGAGTGGAATAATGGTTGGGTCAATGTGATATTTAAGGTGGCTGTTTAACTCTTTAATAAAAAACCGAACTATTTTGCCAAGTGGTTGTACTATTTTACATTCCCACTGGCAATGTATGAGTTTCAGTTGCTTCACATTCTCACCAATACTTGGTATGGTCACTTATTTTAATCTTAGCCATTAGAGTGGCTTCGTAGTAGTATCGCATTATGATTTTAATTTACATTTCCCTGATGATTACTGATTTTGGTATCTTTTCATGTGTTTGCACATCTTTTGTGGTGTGTAAAGATTCTGTTTAAATTTGTTCTTTAGTTTCTAATTGTATGCTTTCTTTTTATCCAGTTGGTGAGTTTTTTATATAACCTGAAAACAAGGCATTTGTTTGATATATGAATGGCAAATATATCCAAATCTGGGGTTTGCCTTTTCATTTTCTTTATAGTGGTTTTTGAAGAGCAAAAGTTTTAAATTTTGATGAAGTCTGTTATATTTTTTTTGTTTGTTTGTTTTTTGGCTAGTGCCTTTTGTATCCTAACAAATTTTTCCTCACACCACCATCATGAAGCTTATTCTTCTATGTTTTCATCTGCAATTTAAAATGTTGGCTTTTCTATTTAGGAATGTTAGACATTTGGATTTTATTTTTAATACGGTGTGATATAAGGGTCAAGGTTCACTTTTTTTCCCATATTGACATCCAGTTGTTACAGCATTATTTGTTTAAAGGACTACCTTTTCCACACTGAATTACCTTTGCATCGTTGTTAGAAATCAATTTACCATGTGTTCAGATCACTTTCTGGACTCTCTTTTGTTCCACTGACCTATATGTTGTTTACCTGATGTCAATATCACATTGTCTTGATTACTATAGATTTATAATCAAGACAATTGATTTGGAGTTCCCGTCGTGGCACAGTGGTTAATGAATCCGACTAGGAAGCATGAGGTTGCGGGTTCGGTCCCTGCCCTTGCTCAGTGGGTTAACGATCCGGCATTGCCGTGAGCTGGGGTGTAGGTTGCAGACGACGCGGCTCGGATCCCGCGTTGCTGTGGCTCTGGCGTAGGCCGGTGGCTCCAGCTCCGATTCAACCCCTAACCTGGGAACCTCCATATGCCGAAAGAGCGGCCCAAAGAAATAGCAAAAAGACCAAAAAAAAAAAAAAAAAAGACGATTTATTTTATTCTTTTTTCTAAAATTGTTCTGGACATTCTGGGTTCTTTGAATTTCATATAAATGTTACAATCATCTGGGCAGTCTCTATCCCCAGAAAAGCTTGCTTCTATTTTAATTGGAATTGCATTGACTCCATAGATAAATTTGGAGAGAATTGACATATTAAAAGTCTTTATATGCATAATTGTAATATATCAACTCCATTTATTTAATTCTTCTTTAATTTCCATTAGCAATATTTTATAGTTTTCAGTAAGTAGGTCTTGATAGTTTTCAGTAAACTGGTCTTGGTTGTCCACTCAGGTATGAATATTTATTCCTATTATTTATGTTTTTTAAAAATTGGTTTTCTTAATGGTATTATAGTTTTATTTCATTTTCAGTTGTTTAATGCTAGCTGACAGAAATGCAATGATTTTGTATTGACCTTGAATGCTGTGACATTGCTATATTCACTTCTAATAGCTATTTTGAAGCTCTCATAGGATTTTTAAATTTACAAGATTATGTCTCCTACAAGTATTGACAGTTTTACTTCATCCTTTTTAGTTTGCATGCCTTGATTTTCTTTTCTTGCTTTATTATGCTGGCTAGGACCTCTAGTGCAACACTAAATAGAAGTGTTGAGAGTGGATGTCCTTGTCTTTTTTCTGATCTTAGGGAAAAGCATTTAGTCTTTCACCAATAATTAAGATATTAAGTATAGGGTATTTTGTAGATGCCCTTTATCACAATGAGGAAGTATTCTCTATTTCTGGTTTGTTGACAAATTTTGTCATGAATATGTGTTGAATTTTGTCATATCACCTTCCTGTATTTTTTGAGACAATTATATAGTTTTTCTTCTTTGTTTTGTTAATATGGTAAATTATCTTTGATTTTCTAATGTTAATCCAACTTTTCATTCCTGGAATAAACCCCATTTTTGTCACAAGATAGTATCTTTTTAAGATATTACTGAATTTGATTTGCAGTTATATTGCTAAGGATTTGTGTGTATGTCATCTATGTTCACACTAGTCTAAATGGTTTATATTTTTCATAAAGTTTTATTGTAGTTTCTTTGACTGGTTGTGGTGTCAGATATTGTTAGATTCATAAAACAAATTGACAAGTGTCCTTTTCTCTTCACTTTTCTGAAAGAATTTGGATAGGATTGGTAGTAATTCTTCCCTAAATGCTTGATAAAATTAACCAATTGAGATCATCTGGCCTAGAGTATTCTTTGTGGAAAAAAGTTTTTTTTTTGCAAATTCAATTAAATAGGTAGGGTGCTGGAGTTCCCTTGTGGCACAGTGGGTTAGGGATCTGGTGTCACTTCAGCAGCTCAGGTCACCACTGTGGTGCAGGTTTGATCCCTGGCCAGGGTAGTTCTATGTGCCAACGGTGTGGCAAAAAAAAAAAAAAAAAAAAAAAAAATGGACAGGGTACTTCAAAAATTTTATTTCTTCTTGTGTTAGTTTTGACAGTTGTGTCTTACAAGGAATTTTTACATTTCTGTTTTTTCCCCACATTTTCTTATTAATAATCTTCACTTATTACCCTTTTAATGTCTGTAGGATCTATAGGCAATGTCTCCTATTTCATTCCCAACATTTGTATTTTATCTCTTTTTTTTTTTTTCTTCTTGAGCCATCCACCTAGAGGTTTATCAATTGTATTGATCTTTTCAAAGAACTGGCTTTTGATTTCATTGATTTTCTCTATTGTTTATCTCTTTTCTATTTCATTGCTTTCATCTTTTATCTTATTATTTCCTTATTTCTAATTGCTTTGGTTTTAATGTGCTTTTCTTTTGCTAGCTTCCAAAAGTGAGAGCTTAGGTCACTAATGTTAAACTTTTTTTTTTCTAATGTAAGTATTCAGAGCTGCAAATTTCCTTCCTAAGCACTATGCACACAACACATTTTCATATATTTTAAGTATTCAGTTCAAAATATTTTTAACTTAATGAATTGTATTACCTTTATAGGTGTACAACAATCAGCACAAATTTTAAGGCATTTCCATCCCAAACCCTCAGTGCATCCCCCCAGCTCCCAACCTGCCTCATTTGGAAACCATAAGTTTTTCAAAGTCTGTGAGTCAGTACCTGTTCTTCAAAGAAGTTCATTGTGTCCTTTTTTTAGATTCCGCATGTAAGTGATAGCATTTGATGTTAATGTCTCATTGTCTGACTGACTCCACTTAGCACGATAATTTCTAGGTCCGTCCATGTTGCTACAAATGCCGTTCTTTCTTTCCTTTTAATGGCTAAGTAATATTCTATTGTGTACATATACAACATCTTCTTTATCCACTCCTCTGTCGATGGACATTTAGGTTGTTTCCATGTCTTGGCTATTGCAAATAGTGCTGCAGTGAACATTGGAGTACATGTGTCTTTATGAGTCATGGTTTTCTCTGGATAGGTGCCCAGGAGTGTATGGAGATTCCTCAGAAAACTAAAAATAGATCTGAGCTTCTACGTAATATAATTTCCTTTCACTTGAAGACCTTCTTTAATCATTTTTTATTATGCAGGTTGGCTGGCAGTCACTTCTGTCATCTTTAGTTTGTCAGGAAAAGGCTTTTTTTTTCTTCATATTGAAGTTTCTTTTAACTGGACATAGAATTTTAGGTTAATGGCATTTTTTCTTTTAACATTTTTCTCTGGATAAAGACTTTTTGATAGCTTTTTTCCTTTAACATTTTAAAGATGTCATTTTGTTGTTCCCTGGTTTGTATTATTTCTGATGAGAAAGTGGTGATTCTTATCCTTGTTCTTCTGAATATATTATGTCTTTTTGGAGGGGAGGGCTGATTTATAGATTTTCTCTTTATTACTGTTTTTCAGTAATTTGATGATGATGTGCCTTAATGTGACTTTTTTTGTAATTATCTTACTTAGGGCTTGCTGACCTCATATACCTTCGGGTTTATAATTTTCATCTAATTTTGGACTTATTATTTCTTAGAACATATTTCTCTCCCTAGTCCTTTTGGAGGCTTCAATTTTGTGTATGTTAGACTACTTGAGATTGTCCTACACATCACTGAAGCTCTGTTCAGTATTTTTCATCTCTTTTCTCTCTTTCCTTCAATTTGGTGAGTTTCTATTCCTATTACCAATCTTTCCAGCCAGTGACTTATCCTATATTAAGCCTCATTTGGTGGATTTTAAAAATCTTAGATGCAGTATATTTTTAGCTTTAAAAGTTCATTTGGGACCTGACCCCCTTGCTGTACAGTGGGAAAAAAAAAGTTCATTTGGTTCTTTTTTTTATAGTTTCCATTTTTCTCATTATTTTATGTTTTCCTTTAATCCTTGAATATGTTTGTAGTATCAATTTATGACTCCATGCTCTGCTAAATCCATTATCTTATTTCTGGGTCTGTTTCTATTGATCAGATTTTCTTCTGTTTTTGATCCCTTTTTTTTCTTCTTTACAAGTCTAGTAAGTTTTTGAGGATGTAAGATGTTATGGATATTACACTGTTGAAAGTCTGAATTTTGTTTTCTTTTAGTAGAATCAGTCAAGTTGCTTGTCGATTCTTTCAAGGCTTGTTTTTGTTTTTAAACTTTGTTGGGGCATGTCTAGAGTAGCCTTTACTTTCTAGCTAGTTAAGCCCAACTACTAAGGTCTTACATTTCAGGATTTTCACTGAATGCTTCCATTACTTAATGATCTCTCTCTACTATGCCTAGGTGAACTGGAACATCTCCCAGCATGGCATACTTTGCCCAGCCTCATCGAATCACTATGGAATTGCAGCTTAATGCTCAGGCAAAGATTCAAGGAGAGCTTTATACAAATTTCTGAACCTCTGCTTATGCATGGCTTCATCCTCTTTGGTATTCTGTCCTGCAAATTCCAGCCGCCTCAGACTCCCCTAATTCCATCCCTTCCTCCTAAACTCAGCAAGTCATCTATGCTCTGCTTGGAGTGATCTTAAGACTCACTGGATTTTTTTCCCTTCTGGAGATCATAATCCTGTGCTACCTGTTGCCCAGTAGCTGAAAGCAGTGGTTTTATCTATTTAATCTAGGGGTTTTTTTGTGTTTTTTTTGTTTGTTTGTTTGCTTTTTAGAGCTGCATTTAGAACATATGGCAGTTCCTAGGCTAGGGGTTGAATCAGAGCTACAGCCGCTGGCCTACACCACAGCCACAGCAACGCAGGATCTGAGCCGCATCTGCCACCTACACCACAGCTCATGGCAACGCCAGATCCTTAACCCACTGAACAAGGCCAGGGATCGAACCCACATCCTCATGGGTACTAGTTGGGTTTTTTATAGTTGGAAGTCAAGTCTGGTACCTATTTTCAATCATCATCAGAAACAGAAGTATTTTAGTGCCTTTTAAAGATGAGTAATTATTTAGAAATTCACTTATATATCATCCCACAGTGTTTACTAAGAACCTGCAAAGTACTAAGTACATGCCAGGATTTGAGGATTGAAATGAACATTAGAGAAGTAAACATGTATTTGTTTGTTGACAATAATAATTGTTGAGGCCAGTGTGCCTACCTCTTGCTCCATTTTACCCAACCTATCTCAAACAACTGAGGTAACATCACATCTCTCTAGAAACAGAAGCTGAGGACGTGCTCTGTTGAGTCCAGCTGGCAGTAGATAAGAGTAGTACTCCACAAGTTGACAGGTATTTTCAGCGGGCAAGGGGGGAAATCGAGTATTTGACAAGTACCTGACACACTGTGGCTGAGCTGGCCTAAGGCCGATGGGTGTTTGCTAAAACCAAAATGGGCCCTGGCCAGGGACACCTGTAGAACGGTTAATGGCAGTCATTTAGCTGTCAATCATTTTTCGGTTCAAATTATTTTAAAATACTTTGTTAGTTCAGAATGTGTTTGCTTAAGTCATTTGAGTAGTAATACTTTTCTCCAGGAGGCAATTAGGTATTCTTCATTTTACAGCTCTTGCATAATAGCTAGGAAAACTGCAATTGCACAAGCAAAGTGCAGATAAACACCAGATTATCATATTAAAGCATTAATCTGTCAGAAGAATTTTTTTTCACTGAATGCTTTTTGGTTTTTTATTATCTATATTTTTTAAAAATCAGGATTTTCCCAATGTTAGTTTTGTTTTAAATCATTCAGATCTCCATTTTCATTAGGAAACTAGTCTTTTCTCTACCCCCTCCACACATATTAACTTCAGCCTAAAATAGCAGATTTCCCTTTTAAATATTTAAAATATATGTAAGCTGTTTAATTCCTTTTCTGAGCTATTCGGTCGTCTCTTTACTTTAAGATGTTTTAGCAAAAGTAGACCTCTTCCTACTTCAGATTTGACCACAGTGTTGAGATGTCTATTAGCAATCCTAAACCCAGAATGACAGGGGTTATTTAAAATATACTGTCTCTGTTTATTTACAGAGTTTCTTTTGTATTTGAGAAACCACCAGATTACAGTGTTCTTAAATTTACATATGTACCTGCTGTGTTTGTATATGCTACTGTATCTACTTTCTCTTCAACTATGGTTTCATCTCCCAAAAGACAGAAACCCTGTCTTGAATGTCTTTCGGCATTCAAGCCAGTGTTGTGAAAGTCAGGCTAGCAGTCAATATTGTTCAATTTCTATTTAAAATGGGGATGTTTTGTCCCAAGATTTGAGGAGAAGAATCCACAGAACTCCCCCATGAAATCTAAAAGGCTGTCTTTCTAGTATTGTGTTCATTATCCCAGGTTAAAAACAGGGGGAAGGAAACTAAAGTAACTCCAGTATGCCATGAGAAGTTACTGAGAAGCCAAAAATCTTGCCATCTGCTTCCTATGAAAGCTTTTCTAATAAGAACCCAAGGCAAAACTCTGTGCACTTCTTCTAGTTCCTTATAGATAGAATGTTTATTATCTTTCCAATGGAGCTAAAGCCTCTTAAGAGAAAGGAAATTCTCCTCTAAGATAAAATTGTAGGGGACAATATAATTTGTGATTTTCCTCTTTAAAAAAAAAATTGCAGAGGCTCTTAGTGTGACCACTTGTTTGTCAACCGCGTAGTTCCTCCCAGGAGAGATGTTGTTTGGTTCACAAGGAAAGAGGAGACATGTTCCACTCTTCCCAATACCGTGTGATCAGTTGCCTCTGCCATTCCCTGACCTTGGCCCCCTCTGGCGCATATGGTCCCTAGAGAAGCCTTGCACAGCCAGTTTTGCGTTTTCTTGGCTGACAGAGGGGTAGAAGGAACACTTGCAAGACCAAGCCCCCAGGTGGTGGAGCTTTCTTCTGGGTTGTCTGAACTGCCAAATTAGCTGCCCAAATGGTTTGTTCTATGGCAGGTTTCATCTTTTCATGATATCCTGAATTACATTTATTTGTGCTTCGGCTTTTTGACTTGGAAGGAACAAGGCCCAAGAAAACTAACCAAGACTGGTCCTTTGATATTCAAGAAATATTCCAATCAGGAGTTCCCGTTGTGGCTCAGCAGTTAACGTACCCAGCTGGCATCCATGAGGACTCGGGTTCAATCCCTGGCCTCGCTCAGTGGATTAAGGATCTGACGTTGCTGTGAGCTGGGGTGTAGGTTGCAGATGTGGCTCAGATCCCCCATTGCTGTGGCTCTGGCATAGGCAAGTGGCTACAGCTCCAAATGGACCCCTAGCCTGTGAACCTCCATGTGTCATGGGTATGGCCCTAAAAGACAAAAAGACAAAAAAAAAAGGACAAAGAAATATTCCAATCAAAACTAGATAGATTGGGCGATATTCCCAAAGCCAACTTGGAATATTAACAAAGCTAATTAAGGTCAGGCTATTTATCGTGTTCATCTGAACTTCCAGTGTGTTGATTAAGGTAGTGGATATAACTAGTTTATGGTTTGCCTTTGCACAAACAGCAGTATCATCTCAGATTTTCCAGGGATTTTTATTCTGTTCTCATGGACGGTTTAACATAGCGGTTAAAAGCGCAAACGCTTCTGCTAGAATGCATGGGTTTAAATTGCAACTCTGCCAATTTCTAACTGGGTAGACTTGGGCAAATTGCTTAATCTCTGTGCTTCAGTTTTGTCATCTATAAAATGGGGGTAATAATGGTACTTAACTTCATAAGATTGTAGTGGGTTATGACAAATGACTTGATAAATATAAATAGAATAGTGCCTGGTACGTAGAAAGTGCTGTACAAATGTAGTTGTAGCGGCGCGATGGCTTATGTAGGATACACATCGTTAGGATAACTTTCAACATCAGCTCCTGTCTTGTGTGGTTGAATATTTGGATATAATGGTAGCCTTAATCCCCCTGTTTAACTCTACCCTGTTGGTTAATCCTGTGTGGGGAAGGCAGATCACATGAATGTAAGCTTAGTTTTTCTATTTGTAGTCAGTCAACCCTCAATAATCCAGATGGAGATTACCCATGTTGAGGACTGTCCATGGAGGTATTTCAGTTCTGGGCTATTTACTCTGTTCATCCTGTTTCTAAAGGGCACATCATTTAATAGAAGTTGATTGGGTGCAAGAGGGATAGAAGTTAATGTTTTGAATCATCCAAGGACACCAGGATGACTTAAAAACTTATTTATAAATATATGTAAGATGGAAACAAAATCATAGAAAATATGAAAATATTTAGAATTTGATGTTTCAGATTCTCTGAATAGCTATCCCCCAGGCCAGCTTAGTGGACCCAGGGATTAGATGTGATTTTACTGCAGTCTTGACTTTTCACCTGTGGGAGGCCGCTACGAAGTCCCTACTGAGCATCCATTTAACTCCTGTTTGAAAACTGAGCTTTCCTTGTGGAATATACATCCCTCCACTTAATACCTGGGTTTTGAATATTCACATTAAGCAACAGACAACTTGAAAGTCATTTTACTATTGATGTGTCATCGAATAGATAATATGACTATATGACTATCAATAAGATGACTTTTGGTAAAATGGAATAAAAAAAGAACTTTAAATAGAACCATCCTAATGGAAGTGATCAGTGGTTCTTAATACTTTTAACACGTGTGTAACAATGTAATACAAAGAAATGTCTTCTATGATTTCATTCCCATTTTATGTAGAATTTTGTTTTAGAAAGTACTGTTTGGAGTATCTGAGAGCCTGAACTCCTCTGCCTATTTCACCTCCAGGTACAAAACGTAAGCCTGGCTTCACATCCTGGCTTTGCCACTTAGTAAGTAGCTCAAAGCCTGGGGCAAGTCACCTAACTTCTGTACACCTCAGTTTCCTCGTGTGTAAAATGGAGATTCCATCCACGAAGAAGTGCTGTGAGACCTAAATGTCTTAAAGCACGTAGTGCAGTGCCTGCCTGTCAGCAAAGTTAGTTGCTGCTATTTTGACTCCTACTAATAGTTTATTGTCCAGCACAGGTTTTTGTCCCTAACAGAGTCACTGTGAAGCACTGTACGGAGGGCAGAGTCCACTCCTCTGGTAATCATATTGAAAGGATTAGAGATACTTCGAATTGTCCCTTAATATCGCAGTGTTCGTCTGTCGGCCATGTGCTTCCCTGAAATTTCTGAGCATACTCAACTCATTGCGCTTTGTGGAATAATTAGTTCCATTCTAATTAAGCCTCTTCTATGTGCTGTAAACCTGACATGGAGTGACCAAGGCCGCTTGTTCTAGCTTCATGGAGTGATGCCTTGCCCCTTCTTTTCATGTTTTAGATTTGGTGAACCTGTCATTGTTGACCTTGAAACACACTGATAGTGATTTTTGTAAATCTCAGCTGCCTCCTTTATCACACGCATTACCTTCTAAACCTTAAAGAATCTTCCAGGTAATGGTATAAAAATATAAATATCTTTTTAAATATTTATATTTTTCCATCTTTAAGATCCCACTCAAAAGTAAAGCAGTAGTTATTTCTCTATCTTCGTTTCTAATTATTCTGGATTTTAGCATGGGTTATTCATGCCTGCCTACACTCTCTTTTTTTTTTTCTTTTTATGTCTGCACCTGTGGCATATGGAAGTTTCCAGGCTAGGGGTCAAATTGGAGCTGCCACTGTAGGCCTACACCACAGCCACAGCAACACTGGATGTGAGCCTCATCTGTGACCTATGTGGCAGCTTGCAGCAATGCCAGATCCTTAACCCCCTGAGTGAAGCCAGGGATTGAACCTATTACCTCATGGACACTATGTCAAGTTCTTAACCCACTGAGCCACAATAGGAACTCCACCTACATTCTTTTTCTAGTGTTATCTTTTTAAATTTCTTTCAAAGAATTATAAGCAAATGAACCTTCCTGGCATCTGCTGAGCTATCCTTACCCATCTTGCCAGCTGGCATTCTCAAATTTGGGTGAAAGACTTTTCTGGCCTACTATTAAGGGTTTGTGTTGTTTCCAGACCTCTTACTTGAATCAGTGGTATTTTATCATAAACACATGGTATATTGCTGGTGACACACTATTTTGTATTTTTTTGCCTCCTATAATACAAAAATAATTAATGGAACATCTTTATAAGGGAAGATACTTTTACCTTTGTTGGCTAAAAATCATCTGGAGCACCAGCCTGATAAATGCATGGGTAGTATAGGCAGGCTCAGGAAGAGATGAGAACAAACCCAACGGCTAAGCAAAGAATGGGCAGGGAGAAAATAGTGATGTCGAGGAAATAGAGGCTCATCTGGTGGAAGGGAATAAAGGGCCCTTTGAATTGTCTGAAGTGCTTGCTAGTGGCACTGGTGGCATAAGGCAGCTGTGTTGAGTCTAAGCTGAGTGTCTTCCTGATCTGTTTCCTGGGGCTGAAAAGGGTTCAGGGCTTTCATCCACATTTATTATAATTTAGGGAATGAGTATGATCTAGGTATTTGAAGAGAGGACTGGTCGTCAGGAAGTGTCCCTTCTGCTTCCCTGCATTGTGTGTCTGAGGATGTGTATGACTTCGTAAGCAGTCTCTGATCTTCTCTTTACACAAATTCTCTTGTTTGTGAAATAAGGCATGCCCGGATCAAGGTGTTGGCAAGCCTGATGATGTGTCTGAACTACTCTGGCGGAGGATTGCGGGGGCGGGGATGGGGTGCCCTTGGGTCCAGTCTTCCCAGACCACAAAAGGAAGTGACATGCTGGGACCCAGCTGCATTGAGGTGCAGGGAAGGTTTGGTAAAGATTTCATCCAGTGCATGAAACAGTTAATTTTTCTTTGAATAACAGAACACACAATTACCCATGGATGACTCTCAAGCACAAGGCTCATGTTGAGTGTCTGCTGTGTTCATGGCATGGTTGTCAGCCTAATGGGTCATAAGATAAGAAAACCTAATCCCTATTCTGAAAGAACTGACAGTAAAATGGCAGAAAACAAATACCTAAAACACTATGGATGTAAATAACTATTAGTATAGCAGTCAACAAATATCCTACTATGTTACTTTTGTTCAGCATCTGTCATACTTTTCAAAGAATGTCCAATTAAATTATTTCCCATGACTATATTGAAGGTGCTCTTTCATTTAATTTGCAAACTTTAGGCTATTTAATAATTTCTAGAAAATACCAGTGAAAATAAGACACTTCAGCCAGTCAGATAGATTTGGGGGCACTGTATAGGACATGGAGAGGGTAAGAAATAAGGGAGTTCAATTCATTCAACTTACTAGAAAGTCAGACATGTTATAAAACAGTTGAAAACACAAGAGGAGATATATAATTATATACTAATGTAAGGGATGGACTATATTGGAGTCATTCAAAGGAGAGGAATATTGGTATGAGCTAGAGAAGTGAGGGAGGGCTTGATGGAGGAAAAAGAGCTTAAACCGGTTCTTAAAAGATGAGTAGGAGCTAGATGGGCAGAGAGCTTTCAAGCTGAAGGAAATAATACCTAACTTGTAAAATTGTCTTAGAACAATTAAAAAGCCAACTTTTTAAAACACTCAATCTTTTTTTTTTTTTTTTTTTTTTTTTTTTTTTTTTTTTTTTTGTCCCTTTAGGGCTGCACCCGCGACATATGAAAGTTCCCAAATTAGGTAGGGGTCGAATCGGAGCCACTGGCCTACACCACAGCCACAGCAACCCCAGATCTGGGCCCCAGTGGAAACTCCAAAATACCCTGCGACATACACCACAGCTCACGGCAATACTGGATCTTAAACCCACTGTTCAAGGCAGGGTTTGAACCCACGTCCTCATGGGTATTAACAGCTGAGCCATGACAGGCACTCCAAAATACTCATTTATTACCTAGTGGGAAGGAGTGAAATATTTCCAAAGGAATTTAGGAATTACAAAAATTGCAGAAATTTTCTATATATTTCTCAGAAAAAAAGTAAATAGCCTTCTATTTAAAAGTAACCTTTAACCATTATGTGTGATTAAGAAATGTAGTGTTACAGCTTTTTTAGAATATGTCTAACAGGTTTTCTGGTCAGCACCAGAACCCTTTCCCCCACTCCCACCCGCCCCCTCCAAAAAGAGAAATATTGCTGTATTTGAATATCACTGTATCTCTGCAGTTACACCGTTCCCCTGAACTTGAAAAGATATTAATATTGTACCTGAGATCAGTTAACATTTCTATATTAGGTTATATATTAGGTAGCTATGATGGATATGAATGCAATGTGATAAAGTGACACAGTGTTGAGATGGCGATATTGATGAAACAACATCTCTGCGCATTGCAGGCGAGCTGTAGCAATTCTCTCAGTGATCACTTCCTGTGACAAAAGATAGTGGCCTCATATTTGTTCACTTTAAGTCAAAGCATAAATGTAGGCAGAGATGTTTTTAACTAACACGACGATGATCGTCTGTGTGCCATCATTTAATTGTTCATAGAGATCAAATTGTACTAGTGCAGAGGAATTTGAATCCAATCTCGAGCTGTCAGTGAGAATGTCAGTCATCTCAGTAAATCGCCCCCTTAGTGTCATCATGTATAATTCTTTAATTTTAGGCCTGAGAAACTCTGAAAGAAATATTGTGTAAAATGTACCAAAGAGAACCATCCTGTGTAAATCACTCTATGTAGTTTTTGGAAATAAAAATGGACCCTGTGACACATAAAAGTTGATCTTATCAAGGTACTGAGAGTGGTAACCATTAACTAGGCTGGTGTGTTCTTTAAAAAATTATTACATGTTTTTTGAATTATGCATTTAATTTAACCTATCTTAACACATGGAAGTTTTGATGTAGTTTCCTTTCTCAATCAATTCCAAAGAGTCAACGTGATTATCAAAGCTGAAAAGGCTTTTTGTATTTTCTTCAAATGTTGAAGCCATGTATGTGAACAACAAGGCTGATGAATTTGCTGTTTTATTTAGTTGACATTTTAATTCAAAATGTAAACTGAAGTTTCTTTTCATTTCTTTGCACTATTAATATTATTGTGTTTTTGGTTAGCTAGGGTAAAACTGTTCACTGGTGTCATTTTTGATAATTAGCCTTTTATATCTTGGGGTTTTTGGTAAGCAAATAAATATTTTAAATGTAATTGGTGCAATTACTGTATGTGCATTGAATAACTTTATATTGAGCTTCATGTCATGTCACATTTTTATGCTAGTAGGTTTTTTATGATTTTTTTAATTGTATGTGGTAGTCTTCTGAAATATATAATTACCAGCTCAGCCCTGAGTTGGAGAAGCAAGAGTTCTGTCGTTCTCTCAGACAGACTTGTATTGAAAGATATAGAAAAGCTTGCTTTCTTCTACCATTCTTTCCTCATCCATAAAAGTAGTTTGTGTCTGAATGTTAATGTTATTTTTACATCTTGTGCAACCCCAGCATCGTATTTTTCTAGTAGGAGTGCAAGCAAACAGCCCAAGCTTAGTCCAGATCTGGTTTTATAGAAGCTAGAAGGTTGGGGGAGGGATGGAAGGTGGGGGTAGTTAGGAGGCCAGGGGTAAACACTGAGGGAAACAAAAGCAATGTAAACATTAGCTAAACATGAACTTTTACACCTGCTCCTGCCTTCATGGAGTCATCCAGCATGGTGAGAAGCTTTGAGATGGCAGATCTACGCAGAATGCCACCAGGCAGCACATTCAGGCCTCATATGAATCGCAGCAGAGAGACACGGGGCAAAGGTTTAGGGTAAAGATGAGCACAAGGAGGAGGAGAAAGTAGCAGAGCCCTGGGCTCCAGGAGGTTCAGGAGAGGTTTTAGAATCACTGGACAGAAAAGAACTCAAACAAAACCAAAAATGAGTGGGGTAAGGGTCTCATTAACAAAATCCATTAGCAAACAAGGACAAGACTAAAAGGAGTTAAATTGTAGAACGAATGGAAAAGATGAAAAACCTCTGGACTCCTGACTAATCCGCTTTGAAAGAGCCGGGAGACCAGCTGTGATGAAGGATAGTATCTTACCAAAAGGCCAGAAAAAGAAATTACCTTTGCTCAGTGTCAAACTATTCTGTTCTATACCATTGTAAACATTAGAGCAACACTTATGACCATTATAACCCTACATGTGTTCCCCCTGCATGCCTAAGAATTTTTCTACTTTAAAAAGGAGGTTGAGAATCAGACTGAGAAGAAAACTGATTGTAGAACAGTTAGAGGGTGTCATGCTGGTGAGCATCAATTGTGATATTATTCTCTGTTTAAATTATGATGAAATCATTGGAGGCATCAGAGCAAAAAGTAAATTGTGGGGAAGCTATTAACAGTTTAGCATTTCCAGCTTATGTGAGAATATGGATTCCATCTACCAAAGGGAGTCGTTCAGCAGAGAGAGGATATGCACAGCAATATCAGAGACATCAGCTTTGTTTCCTGTGTGCCTATAGTTAGACATTGCTAGAAGAGTTTTTGGGTATTTTTTAAATTATATCTGATTCACCATGTTGTGCCAGTTTTTGCTGTACGGCAAAGTGACTCAGTCATGCATATATACATTCTTTTTCTCATCTCCCCCATCATGTTCTAGCCCAAGAGACTGGACACAGTTCCCTGTGCTGTGCAGCAGGACCTCATTGCTTGTCCATTCTAAATGTAATAGTTTGAGTCTACTAGCTGCAAACTCCCGGTTAGAGGTTGTTTGGTTTTTTTTTTTTTTAATTAAATTCTATGATGTTTCAAAATCACCTGCGTAAAATGGCTACTTCACCTGTCTCACAATCTTGCAGAAAAATGAGGGGCTGAGAAATAGAGAAACATCAATAAATTTCTTACAAATCCTTCTAGTGGTTTGGAAGCTGAGTCAGTACTGACTTCAATAAAGCCCAGTAAATCACTCAAAATGTCCACTAGCTGGACGTAGGAAGTCCTCCCTCAAATCTCTGCACTCTGTACTGAGATGAACATTTGCCCAGCCTGCTCTGTCAGCTAGCCTGGAACACCTTCCCAGGAGAAACTTTCTACCTTTTTTTCTACAACGATAGGATTTCACTAATCTATCACTTATGATAATTTGGAGTACTGCATATTCAAATTATTATAAAGAAAATCAAAACCAAGTGCCAAGTGAGAAGCCAGAGACTTTTGAGAGACTGGATTATCAGGGAAGGTGTATTGGGCTTTTGAAAGACCTGCATATCATCTCCTATTGGCCAACTATACAGACTGGTTAATATTTTAGAGGAAGGAAGGATGGGAACCAATGGGTCTGTGCTATTCTCCTACTGGAAGGTGAAATTCACATGACAAGACTTAGGGAAAATATCTTTCCTGGCTACTTTTCTTACAAACGGTGTATTTTTAAAATGTGCCTTGAATTCTCCTATAGTGCTTAATTGCACTTGAAAAGCTCATCTATGGCATTCCCATCGTGGCTCAGCTGTAACAAATTGGACTAGTATCCATGAGGACGCAGGTTGGATCCCTGGCCTCGCTCAGTGGGTTAAGGATCCAGCGTTGCCACAAGGCTGTATTGTAAGTCATAGACGCAGCTTGGATGCAGCATTGCTGTGGCTGTGGTGTGGGTTGGCAGCTGCAGCTCTGATTCGCCCCCTAGCCTGGGAACTTCTATGTGCCACAGGTGTGGCCCTAAAAAAAGAAAGAAAGAAAGAAAAGCTCATCTACACATATCATATCACCACTCCATGCCTCTTACTGTAAAAGGGAATGATATTTTGCCATTGGATTTTAGGTCAGGAGGATTATCACAGCTTTTACTTTCTATCAAGAGCTTGAGCTTTGGGGTCAAGCAGACCTGGTGTGAGTCTTAGAGCTGCATTTTACAAGCAGATCTGACCTTGGACAAACAGTCTCTCAGAGCTCTGCAGTCCTCATCTATCCAAAGTAGAAAATAAATACTAACTCAAAACACTGTGTAGAGTGTTAAACTAAATGGTAATATATGTAAGTACCTAACACAGTGGCTGACTCGAAAGATAGTACTTTTTCTTTCTTCCTTTTCATTCACTCCACAGACATTATCGAGCACCTACTCAGTGGAAAACATTGTGCAAGACACAGAACATGGGAAAGAGCACATACTTCAGCTCCCTAGGAACTCACAATGCAGTGTGAAAAATGGTGCGGCCAAGTGCATACAATAGCCCAAGTGAACAGAAAGGAGTGTGCAATTTCCTTTGCTTGGGAAAACTAGGGGAGACCACTCTGAGATGATGTACAGGCTGGGCTTGTAAGGGGTGTATAGTGGGAAAGAAAGGCATCTCCGGCAAAGACTTGGACTTAGGAAAGATCAATTCAGTTGGGGTTAAAGGATCCGGTTGAGAGAAGGAGTAGCATAGAATGTATCCGAAAAGAGGTGTTGGTGCCTCGTGTGCCATGGGTGTTCAGAGACATGACATAGTAATCTATACTTAGATATCTCCCCCCATCAGCCATGGAGAGGACGGGTGACAAGTAAGCCCCACCGGAGGGCTGCTGGTGAGGAGGCACTCACCCTCGTCCTACCAACAGAGGCTGAGGCCCGAGTAAAGCAGGGGTGATGAGAGTGAGAAGAGGATGGATGGGCGGGAGTCTCAGAGGCAGAGCCTGTGGGGCGTGGTGTCTGGTTAGGTATGATTAGGTGAGGAGATGAGGGTCAGAGATGATAGCAGCTTGGTGGATGGAGATACCATTCATTTAGAAAGAGACTGTAGAAGTCTGTGTGTGAAGTGTGTATGAAATAAGTTCAGTTTGGGGCCATTTCCAGTTGAGGCATTCAGGAGACACGGATGGAGATGTCTTAGAAGCATTTGGATGCTCTTGGTCTGGGGCTGGCAGCTTAGCTGATGCATTACTGGCCCTCGCTGATAAATTGATTGCAGTCAAATCTTTGGACTGGATGTCCTCACTCAGGAAAAGGATGGAGAGTGAGAAAGATGGGGTCCTGGGAAGCACACTGAGGGGGCCAGCAGAGAAAGAAAAGCAGACTGACATGGTAGCACTTAAGGTGAGATGAGAATCAGAATTTTTTCAGAAATATAGGAGCGAGGGAGAGAGCCAGAGCAAGCGCTTAGGCTAGGAGTATAAAGCACTGTCGAGTGCTGCAAATAATTTGAGGGGAAAGAAGACCAAAAGACAGTCATAGCATTAAGTAACTGAGAAGTCACTGGTGATCTTAAGAAGAGCCATTTAATGCAGAGGTGAAGGTAGAAAGCATTTCTTTGAGTGAATTAGAAGGGGAGGCAGACATTAGCTGAGCCTTTATGAATCATCTTTTTTTCGACTTTTTAGGGCTGCACCTGCGGCATATGGAGGTTCCCAGGCTAGGGGTTGAATCAGAGTTGTAGCTGCTGGCCTACACCACAGCCACAGGAATGCCAGATCTGAGCCGCATCTGTGGCCTACATCACAGCTCATGGCAACACCAGATCCTTAACCCACTGAGCAAGGCCAGGGATTGAACCTGTGTCCTCATGGATACTAGTCAGCTTCATTTCCACTGAGCCACAATGGGAATTCTGAGTCATCTTTTTAAAAATCTCTAAGAAATCATGGAACATGGAAGAGGTACCCCAACACTGAAAATGAGCAAATGCCTTCTCATTTTTTTTTTCTTTTTTTTTTTTTCTTTTTTTTTTTTGGCCATGACACAGCATGTAGAAGTTCCCCAGCCAGTGATCAAACCCGAGGTGCTGTAGTGGCAATGCCATTTCCCTAACCTGCTGAGCCACCAGGGAACTCTGCCTTCTCAATTTTTGACAGCTAATGCACGCTTAAGCTTCATGGCCCCTCCCAGGGCCTTAGAAGGGGCCCATGCATGTGGAGGGTCATGAAGCTTGAGCGTCACGATCCTCACGGTAAATCCATCTCTATCTGAGAGAAAAGCAAGGACTGGATGAGGAAAGTTAGGTGAAAGCACATTCATGCTATGCGACTGTTAAAAAGAGTGAAGTAAATCTTGTATGTATAAATGAAGTAAATCTGGACATGAAAGGGCATTCATGACATATTATTCAGTGAAAAACCTAGTTTTAGAGCATTGTCTATGGTATAATCCCACATAAAAAAGAAATGTGTACACACACATGCACATACATACACACATATAAAATACATACATAAATTCTATTTTTGGTTAGATTTGACAGAAAAAGCTGTGGAAAGTCCACCTAATTTTAGCAACTGTGACTCTTGAAGAGTAGCAATTGGAGACTGGAGTTTGGTGAGGGGGAGACTTTCATATTAACTTCTCACACTTACATATCACTTTAATTTTTTGTGAATAAATGCATGATTCTTTTGTTAATTTTCACAAAATATAAAATTTAAAATCTTATATGAGGAATAAGTTAAACTATTTAGCTTATATAAACCCTGTCTCAAGGAAAACATAATGGTATTCTTCAGATACTTAAAGGGTGGCCACTGAAAGAGATTAGATTTGTTCTGAAAGATATCGAAGTGCAGAAATAGGACCAGTGGTTTCAAGAAAGAGAAATTTTTGAAACTATAAAAAGTTAAAAACATGGATGGAATTGGAGGGCTTTATGCTAAGTGAAATAAGTCAGACAAAGACAAATACTATATGGTACCACGTACACGTGGAATCTAAAAAATACAAAAACTGGAGTTCCCATCGTGGCACAGTGGAAACAAATCCATCTAGGAACCATGAAGTTGCAGGTTCGATCTCTGGCCTCACTCAGTGGGTTAAGGATCTGGCATTGCCATGAGCTGTGGTGTAGGTCGCAGGTGCGGCTTGGATCTGGCATTGCTGTGACTGTTGTGTAGGCCGGCGGCTACAGCTCCAATTAGATCCCTAGCCTGGGAACCTCCATATGCTGCGGATGCAGCCCTAAAAAGACAAAAGACAAAAAAAAAAAAAAGTAATGTATAAAAAATACAAAAACTAGCTAATGTAACAATAAAGGAGCAGACTCATAGAGACCAAAATAGTAATTACCATTGGGGGAGGGGAACAATATGGAGAGGAGAGTAGGAGGCACAAACTATTGAGTATAAGGCTCATGAGGAATAGAGCCAATATTTTGTAATAACTGTAAGAGGAAAGTAACTTTTAAAATTGTATAAAAATTTTAAAAATATTTTTAAAGACCAGACACAGCAAGCCCGGAATCATTTTAAATGTCATCAGGTTTTAAAAGGCTGTTCACAACTGTACTTTTTGTGTGGCATGGTTTTGGTCGTGCTTGGCCCCTTTGTTAGAAGTGGATCTTTCAGCCTCACTTGTAAGCATTTGGAGTCACCCCGCTTGACACACTATGTGTCAGAGTTCAGAGCAAGGCTGCATCATCACTTCCGAACCTTGGGTGTGTTCCTTATTCTTTCTAGGTCTCAGCTTTCATTCTGTGAAAAGCCGTAATCAAACTAATGCTTTGTAAGCATTGTTATCTTCAAGGTGGAGTTGGGGTTGTTTCATATCTTCCGCCTCCACAATCTCCATCAGATCACTCCCCTGGAGCACCCCCAAATAAATATACTATCTAAATGAAAAAATGTAGACCAGCTAGGTGAATACAGCTTTCAGACAAGTACTTTATTCATCCACTTCTAACCAAATTGCTACTTTATAAACCCTTTCTTTATAAAAAGTCATCTAGAGCCACCGCTGCCTCAGAAGGTTGTTGGGGGAATTCAGTGAGATAATTAATATAAGACTTAGCACAGTGCCTAACACAGAGTAAATATTCAGTGAAATAAAAATTATATACCCACATGTAGCCCACTAAATCAAAATGTTATCATAAATGAGATGGCATGTTAAAGAATCTGGGGGTACATCTGTTTTCCCTTCAGTAAGTGGAAAAAAATGGTTTGAGGATTAAAAGCCTGGTACCTTCTTGGTGCTCTTGGACCTCATTTCTTTTCAGTTTTCCTGTCCTGGAGGGTCAGGGACTTTTCTCATTCCTCTGTTCATTTGACAGTCATTTACTGAGTACCTGCTGAGTTCCAGGTTCAATCCCATATGCTGGTAGTACTAAGATGAAAAACTAAAGGTTCTGTGCACAGGGAGCTCCTAGTCAGAGGGAGAACTCGGTTTAGATAATTGCAATATGATGTCATTCGGGTTAAAATTAAAGGTGCGTAAATGATATTCGTAGAGAAAGAAAGTGTAAGGAAGTCTGTCTGAAGAGCCAGAGAAAGCATCATAAAAGAGAAAACACCTGAACTGGAGCTTGAAGGGAGAGCAGGACTCTGCTGGGGACAATCCTCTGTCATAGGATGGATGCAGACACTACTTGATGTTTGCTGTGAGATTTTCCATGACCATTTATAAAACTGAAATGACCTAAGTTTGATTTCTCTTTTCGCAACATTTGGTTGTAGTAACAGAAGACCCAACATGGAATTTTTTTTTTTTTTTTTTTTTTTTTTTTGGCTTTTTAAGGAAGCACCCACAGCATGTGGAAGTTCCTAGGCTAGGGGTCAAATTGGAGTTGTAGCTGCCAGCCTACACCATGGCCACAACAATGCCAGATCCAGGCCACATCCGTGACCTATACCACAGCTCATGGCCGTGCTGGATCCTTAACCCACTGAGTGAGACCAGGGATTGAACCTGTGTCCTCATGGATACTAGTCTGGTTCATTACTGCTGAGGTGCAACGGGAACTCCCCAACACACAATAGTTTAAACAAGCTAGAGCTGTATCTAATGACACAGGCTTCATCAGTCTTCCTGCTCCACCATCCTTCTCACATGGCTTTCATTCTCAGTGTCAAAAGGGCAACTGTACCTTCAGTCAAGGCCATCTCCTCGAGAGGCTTTGTGGTTCTATGAGGAAGGCAAGTCCTTCCCCTAAATCTTACACTTATATCCTTCACAACCACCAGGAACTGTGAGGGAGGCTGAAAAGTTATATAACTTTGGAGGAAGAAGATCAGGAAAAAGGAGAGCGTGAATAGGCTTGGGCAATCTACAGTGACTACCAAAACAAGATATATAACTTTTTCCTTAGCAGGTAATAATTTGTTCTTATTTCTTTATAGTGGTTGCCATTTGCATTGGTTTCCTGGAGCTACTGTAACAAGTACCACAAACTGGATTACTTAAAACAATAGAAATGTATTGTCTCACCATTCTGGAGGCTAAAAATCCTATGTCCTATGTCACGGTGTCAGCAGCACCTTCTAAGACCTGTGGGGAATGCTTCTTGCCTCCTTGTAGCTTTTGCTGGTTTGTCTGCAGTATCTGGTGTGCTTTGGTTATGCTTAGCTGCATAACTCGTCTCTGCCTTTGTCCTTGAACGAAGTTCTCCAAGTTCCCCTTGTGTCTCTGTCTTCACGTGGCCAGTCATATTGGATTATTGCATTCCTATTCCACCTCACTCTAGTATGATTTCATCGAACCTAACTAATTACATCTGCAGTGACTCTATGCTGAAGAGGTATTGGGAGTTAGGGCTTAACATATCCTTTTTTGGTCATGGGGGATATAATTTAATTTATAACACCATGACTTTGCACTTGGTGTGTAAATAACAAATACTGTGTTTCCAAATTACCTTTCTTTATACTTAGGTTTTGTAGACAACTTTTAAAAGCCTTATTTTTATTTCTAGTTAAATTCCAGTTGTATTAGGGTAATTATTTTATTCCTAGTTCATTCCAGTTTTGTAGTTAACATAATTCCTACTTTTCCTAAAAATATTTCAAAAATAATTAAGAAAAATTCCTAATTATTTAAAAAATAATTCCTATTTATTTTGACTATAGAAAAATGAAAGGCTATTTGATACATAGTGTTGAAATAACTGGTTACCAATTTAAGGAATAATTTTTTAACCCATACCTAATACCATATACTAAAAACATGTACAAGTATGTTAAATGAATTACAGTTGATAGAACTGCAGAAAAACAGAGAATCTGGTCTTTTGAATATTTGTGTGGCTATAAGAAACAGTAGAAATTATAAAAGATCCATAAGTTCTAACTATATAAAAATGTAAGGCTTTTTGTGCAAGAAAAACTCTGTGGGGAAATAATAGATTGGGGAGGGTTACAAAAAATAATTCAGACAATAAATAGTCTGTTACATGAAAAATTCATGTAACTGTTAAGACCCCAACAGATAGATGGCCAAAAGATGTGACCAGACGATGTATTAAATCACCATATACTGTTAAGCAAACATGGGAAAATATTTAGTAATCATTAAAAAGTGCAATTTAAACTGCAATGTCACTGATAAACCATTGCTGATGGTAATGTAAGTTGATACAGTGTCCTTGCTTTTTTTGTTGTTCTTGTTTTTTAGGGCCGGAGCCGCGGCACATGGAGGTTCCTAGGCTGGGATCGAAGGGTCGAATCGGAGCTACTGCTGCCGGCCTACACCACAGCCACAGCAATGAGGGATCAGAGCCACATCTGCCTGATCCTTAACCCACTGAGCAAGGCCAGGGATCAAACCCACATCCTCATGGGTCCTAGTCAGGTTTGATAACCGCTGAGCCACGACGGGAACTCCTGATACAGTGTCTTTGAAAAGCATTTGCAAACAACATCCAGAGTTATAAAAATGTTTATAGCGTCTGTATTTTTGGGAATTTAGCTTAAGTAAATAGTCCCTAAAGAAGGAAAAACTGTGCTTAAAACATTATTAATTAATTTTATGCAGATATTTATTGCTGAATCACTCATAATAGCGAAGACTTGGGAGCCTCTGGTTGTCTGACAGTAGAGGAGTGGGTGACTGAATTATGGTGCATCCTTTTGTTGGAATATGCAGCCATCAAAAAGCATAATAATGAAGACTTATGGCAACATAAAGACATACTTATGTTTTAAGTTACATTTGTTTTTAAAGTGCTGTGTATGATTGCAACAATGTAAAATCAAAAAGCATGCATATGGGAAAAGTCAGCAACAATGACATCGTAGAATGTGCTAGAGACGTTAGGGGACATGGAATTGGGTTAAGACGATATGTGTCTTTTTTCCATCATTTTCCAAATTTTATCATTTAAAGTATTTTAATGCATATTTAATTTACTATTTGGTTTAAAATGCTCATGTACTTCTTGCATGTTAATGAAACCATTAGGAGGTAAGGAAAATTTAATGAGCTTTCTGGGGAAAAATTTTGCTCACAGTAGTTATTGTAAATCACACTGGATGTTTTTCTTTCATAAATAAGTCTTGTACTAAATGGTAGGATTACTCTGAGAGGAGAAAGTGACATTTGAAGAGAGCCTTTTAATATAGTATGTGTGCATCGCATGATTCATGGTGATGTTTTTGACTGGTGAAGTAATTATTTTAATCCCGTCTCATCATTCACTTTAGTTTTGGTTTTGTGGTTGAGATTTAAAAGCCATACTTTCAAAGAAAATAACTTAGCCTTAGGCTGGAGAAAAATAGTTTTACTTTCACCATGACAAATGATCTCTTCTGACTTTGTAGTTAAAACTTAATTGTGTGGATTTAATGCCGGTGATCAATGCAGCTGACATTATTTTAGCAATCTCTTTATTTGCATTCTTATAAAGAAGACTTGCTCCTCCCTTCTCAGAGGCCGAATTTATAAGAAGTGTAAAAACATGATCATTTGCTCTGTTCCTGGTTCCTGGTGAGGTGTACCTAGCGTATTCTCTGGCTTGCTGGGCTGCCCAGTGTCCCTAAGGGAACACAGGCAGCCGACTCTCTTTGGGGGTGTGAGAAATAACCAGGGATGACAGCCCCTTTGGGCTACCCACTGCCCGGGCTTGATTAGATTATGCCTCTATGGTTGACTAGGCTTTGAATTCACTAGTCTGAATTCACTACCTGAAGATGAAAGTCAGTGGTAATGCATCTCACCGCCTCCCAAAATAATATGCACACGCACACATACACACACACTTGCATACACGTGCACACAGGCTTAGTGCCAAACAACCAACTTATATCCTTGGGAGAAAAGGAGTCTGGTGGAGTGGGTGTGGGAGTGATGATGGAGAGAAGTTAATCCCTGTCTCCAAAGTAAAGACCAGACAATGGGGATCCATGCGAAGCAGTGCTGGACAATTGACATCTACTGGCTCCCTAGTGAAACACAGCCTGCCCTCAGTTATTCAGGGGCTGATCATCCAAAGTGTGGATTATCCAGGCCATATGCTTCTCCTCCTTTGCCATCTGGCTGATTGCCAGCTTCCCTTCTCACTAACAGAGAAAATACTCAGAAACACCTCAGTCCATGTCTGCCAAACTTTTCTGTTACCTATATCGAACCCTCTCTTTAAGCTTAGTTAGTGCACATTTTGGTCAAATCTGGTCACTTGGCATATTCTGATTCCTCACAGAATACATTGGTTCATTTCTAGTGTACAGGCTTGGGCTTATTGATCCTTGC
This sequence comes from Sus scrofa, assembly GCF_054392235.1. Lineage (NCBI taxonomy): Eukaryota > Metazoa > Chordata > Mammalia > Artiodactyla > Suidae > Sus > Sus scrofa. Next base: position 107,989,002 of record NC_139385.1, on the reverse strand, counting down.
CTCATAATAGTCCTTTAGTCATCTCTTGGATAGATGATTTATCACTTCAGCTAGCTAGTGAGCTCCTTTAAAGCAAGAGCATCTCCTCTGCCTTTCACATCCTCTTCAGCTGGCTCAGAGAGCGCCTCTTCATAGGCTTGGTGTGGGACAAGTGCTGTTGGCTAAGTGCCATTCACCGTAATTTCAACCAGATTAAGTCATGAGATAGTACCAACAGTAAGGAGCAGTAAGCAGAAATGCCATTTGCTATAAAACTCAACCAAAAGAGAATCCCAGACTGTGGAACTGGAAGGAACATCAGAGGTAATTGTATCTTGTTGATAGAGAAACTTGGGCCCAGAGGAGTAAAATAACTTGTTTTTTAATCTCCCAGAACATTTATAGCAGAGTCTCAACTAGAATTCAGCTCTTTAGAGCCCATTTCTGTTATGCTCTTGGTTCTAAAAATTATATAAAAGTGGAGTCACGCAGAAGGTATGCAGAAAAGGAGTGGCTTAGATTACATTGCTGGGAGGGAAAGAATGTATTAGTGAGACATAACCAAGATTAAAGAAAAATTTTATCCCTCTTTTGTATACATTAATCTTTATTATAGGAAAACAGCAATTATTTGGTGTTATTTGTATTTGTTTTCAAGACTGATCTAAAATAAGAATTGAAAAGATTTCATCCAGGTGTTCCTGTCATGGCCCAGAAATGAACCTGGCTAGGAACCATGAGGTTGTGCTTCGATCCCTGGCCTCGCTCAGTGGGTTGAGGATCCAGCGTTGCGGTGAGCTATGGTGTAGGTTGCAGACACTGCTCGGATCTGGCGTTGCTGTGGCTGTGGTGTAGGCCGGCGGCTATAGCTCTGGTTAGACCCCTAGCCTGGGAACCTCCATATGCCACTGGTGTGGCCCTAAAAAGACAAAGAGATGGGAAAAAAATCTCATCCAAGTGCCTAGAGCAAACCTGTCACAGTAGGAATCAAGCAAAATTTGTCAAGTGAAAGAATGAAACAAAAATTCATTTTTAAGAACTAGGGGTATTCTTTAGCTAGATCTAGCATTATCAAAACCATTTATGAAAAAATTAGAGTCTGTCTTTGAATCAAAAGTTTCTTGGTTTGCCCCATATTTTAATGGACTCTGGACAGTCTAGCCACAAATACAGTGAATTTAAGTATCTGCTTGTGGATGTCATAAATTGCTAGAGAAAACTAGTGCCCTGTCATTATAAATGAAATGTCCATTGAACATTTTATGATATTAACCTAAACATCTCAGATATGATTAATTAAATTTCTAAGGCGAATCTCAAACATCAGCTTACATTTCCAATTACAGTTGAGGGGAGAAATTTATGTAATTTTAAAGGGTATTTAGGTTTAAAATTATACAATTTATGAACCTTTACATGATGAAGGCAAGTTGATTTATATTGCTTTATTTAAAAATTTTTATATAACTCAATTCATGTTTATTATAGAAAAAATTAGAAAATACCAGTAAAATACAGAATAAAATCACTATTAACCCCCAAGAATCAAAGATTGGCTGTTAACTATTAATTGCATACCCTTCTAAACCTTTTTTCTGTGCATGTTCATAATATACTACACAACTGTTTTAAACATGACTTTTTTCATATCTCATGAATATTTCTCAATGCCAGTAAATATCTCTAGAAGCCATTCTTTATGGTTGCAGAGTGTTGCATCATGTGTGAGCAGTGTAGTCTGTTTAACTAGTCCCTTGCTTTTGGATATTTAGATTATTTCCCATTTTTCACTATGATGGATGATGCTGTGGTGAACTTATTTACACATCTTGACTCACATGTTCAATGATATTCTTAGAATGCTGAATTTAAAATATACTTAGTTGTAAGGGTAGAAAAAAATGAATTTTTTAGATGTCAAAAAGATTACTTTCATATAGACCTTGAAGTTCTTTCAGAGACTAAAATGTCCTTAGAGACTTTGTACTTAATTTTGGTTCTTCTGAATAAACACATCTTTATTATCCACTGATACGACTGTATTTGACAAATGGCCATCTCCCAAACCCATAGTTTTAGATGGTTTTCAAATAATTAAATGCTCTAAAATGGTGGTGTGCTCTTAATAATAGTAATACATTATGCTGATCGCTTTCCCCTCATTATTTTCAAAAGCTGGATGCTTTGTTTGGCTGGTTGACACGAGGCAGTTTCTTGCTGGAGGCAAAATGTCATTGGACCATACACTAATCTTTTTTTCCCCCCTGATTTTACCCATTTCCAGGCTGATTATGTAAACAATAAGGTGTTGTCTTTTTAATGAAGTGAAAGTGACACATCACAGGTGCTTTTCACCAATCCGAACTTATCTGCTAAATAAGTCCTGCTTTTTCTATACCCAAATGAGAATATAGTTGTTCTGGCAAAGCCATGCTAGACGAGTGTTTAAAGTGAAGAGGACAAGCAAGAGTCTTCTCCAGTTTGCATGAGATGGGACTGTCGAGTGAGGATGAGAGGGAACACAAGGGGAAGCAGGGGAGAGAGCCTGTGCTTACCAAGCTTGTTCAACTTGACGACATTACGATTTTCATGATAAAGTCTGCAATAACCTTTATCTTTTTATATTTAATTTAACGGCTGTTGGAATCTGGAGGAGCCAGCCCGCCTCATTTATCATGTAGCAAATATCAGCCTCATCTGGTACAGTTTTTTTTTGTGTGTGCTAACTAAAAGAGACATGAAATTAAAAAATAGGTCAGAAGGCTTTCCATTTCAGTTTTGTTGATTTATGTGGGTGAGGGGGTGGGGCAGGCAAAACGTTAGTTTCTTTTAAGTGATATTATGGAGAAAATAATCTATAAAGAGCCAAAAGAGATTAGAGCCCTGTGAGAACCCCGAAAATTATGTTTTGCCGAGTTCCCTCTGAAGCATTAGAGAGGTATAACTACAAAAACTGTTCCGAGTTGCCTACAAGTGGTTTTTGCTCAAAGACAATAAGGGCATGTTATGTACTTGAAATATTTTCTTTAAGTGAGATTGTGATGGAAGAGGTGACTCTGTTTTACTAAATTATTTATTCATTCATAAGACAATAAATTTTGTCCTATGAGAATTTTTCTCTAAAAGAATTAGGGTTTTTTTTTTTTTTTTTTTTTTTAATCTGTGTAAAAATAATAGTACTTCTAAACATGTGTTTGGGAGGCCAGGACTTTCCAATAAGAATGGATGATGAATGTAGACTCTGAGATATAACAATTTTTCTCAAAAATAACTTTGTTTTTCTGAAACAAAACAAAACAAAACTAACCAAAAGCAATAGTTCTCTTTAAGTATCTTCAGAAGGCCTGTGCGTAAGAGTAAAAATGGATACTACATGTAAACTCCAGGGCATTGTTGCCCATAAGCTTCATTGCTGCAGTGAAACGAATTACAGAAACACAAATAGCTGTTGAGACCTAGGTGGGCTGTTTCCTCCTCCTGCATCCCACCATGACAGTCACTCTGAATTTCACTGAGCTCTCTCTGAAACCAATTATGCCTTCTAATTAAAACACTAAAGAAGGCCTCCAGAAGAGGCTTTTTGTTGTTGTTGTTTTGTGCTTTTTGCCACTAACCCGCCTCCCATCCCCTCACCATTACTTCCAAAGTAAGAGAAAAATATTATGACAAGAACCGGTGCGGGCCAAACTGCCCTTCTGATAGAAAATTTTGTTATTTTAAGTGCTATAAATTCAAACAATCTGATGGCTTTCAGATGCACTGGATAAATACTTTTCTGTCACAGCAAGTGGGAAGGTAAGCATCCTCTTTTCCACGGATGCCGCAAATGCTCTCAAGAAGCGAGGAAAACTGAAATGATTGATTTTTGACAGAGACCTTTTAACATCCAGAGGGGTAACATTAATGTGTGTCACAGGTTAACTCTTTCAGATATCTGAGAATGTAGATAATTTCTAATGTACGGATGAGGGTGTCTTCCCACCCAAGGTCTAATTTGTGTGAGAGCCATGTGAAGGCCATCTTCTCTCAGAGAGGAGTTTTATTTTATTTTTTCATTTTTATTTTATTTTTAAGAGAAACTTGTTATTCAATGTAATTTTCTTTAAATATATACCGTTTCCCCACCCTCACCTGCTTGGGGGAGGAGCAGAAAACCCCCACCTCTTCCGGGGCGGGGGAGAAAGTCCATGTATAAAGCCTGAGATGGTGAGGATGAAGTCTAAAAATACCATTTACAAGGGGGAAGGGGGGGTCTGTTGCGACCTTAATCTTCAGACACCCCCATCCCCCGCCCCTTTTTCCTCCTTTAGACAAAGCCCCTGGGAATCCACTTGGGTGGAGAACAAGCCCTTGCTGTACTGGGGGGCGGGGGCGGTTAACACCCGACCTAGGCCACGAAGCTCTGAGATCCGGAAAGGATAGCACCTCGATGCCAATGGGGCAGGGGCTGCCCTCCACCCCCCTGCAGTCAGCAGGTCCCATGTAAACAGCGATTTTTCTTCTTTTAGTTCCTGCTCTTCCCGATTTGATTTCCTCCAGCGCCTTGCTCTCTGGCTTCCACTGGAGGCCCTCGGTTCCAGGTTCCACCATCTCTCCTCCCTCCCCTTCTAACCTTCCTCTGGAAGGACTGGGGAGGGGGCGAGGACGAAACGGGTGGGGCAGCGCCCAGCTCACCCCTTCTCCTAGGTCAGGGCAACATGTCCTCCTCAGGGGAACCCTCAAGGCGGGGTGCTGGAAGTTCTTGGCCCTATAGGAGTGGATTTCTTTCCCTGGAGGCGGGACAAGGCAGGCACAGTCCAGTACCAGGATACAGGGTTCCTGATGGGCCCTGCCCTCAGCGTGGAGTGCCTGTGAGGGCACAGAGGAGTTTTAGCCGGAGTTCCAGACCCTTTTCCATTTTGAGCCTTCTAGTACATTAAAGAACCCCAAAATAGGGTTGCAAAACTTATCAATTTATTTTGTGTTTACATCTAACAAATCGTCCTTTAAACATGAACAGCCAGCAATGTGGTCCTACAGTATAGCACAGGGAACTATATCCAATCTCTTGGAAGATAATATGAAAAAAAGAATAATCTCATGTATGTATGTATGTATGAGCGGGTCACTTTGCTATGAAGCAGAAATTGACACAACGTTGTAAATCAACTACACTTTAATTTTAAAAGTTTAAAAAAAACTTGCACATCCAAAATGCGATGACCACATCTCACCTAACTCATCTTGAAAGACCTTTAAAATTTAACATTGAGGTTCCTCACGAATATCATGAATGAAATCCAGACCCCAGTTATCTCCCTTCCCTCCCCATAAAAGGATCTAGCAGGTCAGAAATTTGGTTACGTGTGCCATTGAGATATTTCTGGCTAAGGTTGGGCCTTCCATGCTTTATGTTGCATAAGTTTGGAATTCAACTAAGTCCTTAAGCACTCGAATAGATGAACGTGGAGCTTTTTCCAAACAAGTCATGCCTCTGACCACAGGTTTTCCTGAGGCCACTTCTGTAGGTAGGTCACCACTTCATTAAAGCACCAAAGCAAGGCAGTTCTGTTGTTCAGAATCTATCTTTGTCATCTACATGCTGACTACTTTCTAGATTTAGGACCAAAAAAAAAAGAAATCTTGTCTCAGTAGCATAGAATGACTGACAAGAATGGATTCTCAAGCATGTGTACTAACCAAAGAAAGAAAATGAACTCGTACCCTTTAGAGTCAGAGTCCAAAATAGCACAGCAAACTCAACATTTCTTTAAGATCTCAGGTTTTAGTTTTAAAATTCCCATAATATTACATTCTACTCTACACTCTGTTTTTATATAAGGTAATGGCGTCTCTTCCCCCAATCTTTGATTAAATTTGATCCTCGTGTACCCTGTTGGATTTTGCATAGCCTTGGCATACCGCTACGTACCCTGATGGAGTGTGTGTGTGTACTCCGGTCTGTAAATGCACGCATGTAAGGAATATGCTTCCCTTTTATTCCCTATGCTTGTCCAGGCTTTATCCCTATTGCATTGAATTATTACACACATGGCAATCAGAGGTGGCTCTGAAATTGGTGAGGCTCCCGGAAGAAAGGTATTCATGAAACAAGTTTCATTCTTCCAGAGTAACGTGTTATTTATTTTTAAAATTAATCATGTTTCCCTTTATCATGTTAGGCCTGGAGAGGGTACTTATGGTGGTCTAACTCATGACCATGGAAAGCCTGTTGCTAGGGTCTAGGCCAGGGGGTTTGTTTGTTTGTTTGTGTTGATTTGTTATTGCTGTTCCCACAGCATATGTAAGTTCCCAAGCCAGGAATCAAATCCCAGCCACAACTGCGACATACACCACGGCTATGACCTACACCACGGCTGCAGCAGTCCTTAACCCACTGCTCCTGGGCTGGGGATCAAATCCATAGCTCAACAGTGACCTGAGTTGATGCAGAGACAATGCAGGATGCTTGCTGCTGCACCACAGCCAGAACTCCCATAAGCCAGTGGTTCTTAAAGACTACATTTAAAAAAAAATGCAGGATTTTTTTACTATCACAATATTGGGAGAAGCTCCTAGCCAGGGATGAGAAGCAGAAGATACCAGTCCCCTGTCTCCACAACCATTAATAATATTTTAACCAACATCCATGTAGTGAAAAATCTGAACTGAGAGCTCAACTCCATTTTATGTATAAGTATCGATGATTTTTGGTACAGTTTTACTTCTGAATTTTCTGAAAATGTAGCCACTTGTAAATCAAAGCAAGACTGCATTTTTCATTTCTCAAAACATTCCTATTCCGGAAAATCTCACCAGTTGGCAGCAAAAGCCACTTGTAACTGAGCCTCCAATATGGAACACCTGCATCACTTTATAACTGCTGTTGCTATATTCAAGGTGATTCTACAGTTAGGAGTAAGCATCAGACTGAGTCCATCTGTCTTCTAGAGCTGTCCTGCTTGTACATTTACATATTAATAAACATTTTTATGAATTCTTTTTGTCCTAACATCCTATTTGGGGCATTAAAAATATCATCATATTTAGTTGATATTACTTATGGGTTTCAGTTCAGGAGATCAAAAGGACATACAAGGTAGTTACTATTTTTTTTAAAAAAAAGGCATTGGATGTGCTAGAGTGGATAACCACTGCCCCAAGTGGTGGCCTGGTTGAGTGTATATTAGAGCTGCCCCTTGGCACAGCTGCAGACTGACCCTCTGAAAATTTTTTCAAAAAGTGTGATTTAATGTGAAGGCATTGACAGATTGGCAGAGTGTTTAAGACACATATTTCAAAGTCAGGCAGACTTTAATTCACATCTTGGCTTCGAGACTTACAGCTGTATAACCTTGGGCGGTCATTTACCCTCTAGTAGACTTCATTTCCTCAATTGCAAAATAAGATAGCCTGTGAAACTCTTCCAACAAGGTTGCTATTGCTTTTATTCTCCTCATCACTCTTAGTGAAGAGTCTCATGACAGATTACTTTAAATGTCTTCAGGGTTCAGGTCCCTAAGAAAGATTATGCCTTCTAAAGTGCTAGTCTATTTCTTTTTAAACAGTGGGAGCCATTTCATTCATGCCGTTTTACTCTTTACTTTGACTGCTAGTGAACATGGAGCTAAGTACTCGTGCTTAATTGCTGTGGTTTTCCTTAAATAGGGCTTCTTAATATAGTTTGCCCCCATTTCATTCCCTCCTCCCCTTCCTCTCCTATTAAATTTTGAGTTTCCATCCTGTGTTATTAGTCGTTGGTCTTATTGTTCCCGTACTTTTATTGTAAACTGTAACAAATCCTTTTGAAAGTAGGTAGAAAATAAAGAAATCAAATAAGAACAAAATAATAAGGCTCCATTTTCTTTATAATGCTTTTTAGTGTTTATTTCTATAGGTGGCAAAGTTCCTTTTTTCCCCTGAAGTTATGCTGTTTGTTAATGATAATATTAGTCAGATCTTTATTGTATCACTTACTTGGGAAAATATGAATAACTAAGTTGATATTAGTTCAATGTAAATTATTTAATTCTATTTTCCTAGCCAAAATCAGAAGAATAGTACTATTGCTGTATCTCACCATATCACTATGGAACAGTGGTTCTCAAAATTTGGGCTCAGGATCTCTTTGTACATTTTTTCTTTTTTTTTTTGGCCACAGTTGATGTGGGATCTCAGTTCCCAGACCAGGGACTGAACCCAGGCCACAGTGCTGAAAAACTACTGACTCCTAACCACTAGACCACCGGGCAACTTCCCTACTTTGCACTTTTAAAAATGATTGAGGACCCAAAGAACTTTTGCTTATGGGAGTTATATCTCCCAATATTTATATTAAAACTATGAAATTAAATTGAGAAATTTAAAAATATTTACAAATCATTTAAAAAAAACCCATTATATATTAACCCATTATATAGTAAACCTTTTCTGTATTAATATATAACATAATTTTGTGAAAAATTAGTATATTTTCCAAAACAACATCAGTAAAACATTTTAGAGAAAAAGAATAGCATTATGTTTGTGAACCTATTTATTGTTTGTCCTTTTCTTTTTTTTAAGTTGAGGTATAATTGACATCCAACGTTATTTTAATTTTAGGTGTACAAGATAGTGATTCCATATTAATATATTTTGTGAAATGATTACCATAATAAGTATAGTTGACATCCAATGTTTGTTTTAATAGGAGATAGCTAGATTCTCCTATCTATTTCTGCATTGAATGTGTTGCAATATCATTTTTCAAGTAGCCTCATAAGAAAATGAAAGTGAAAAGGACCATATGTATTATTATTGTTGTTATTAAAATGGCTCAGACCTTAAGGACCCCCAAAAGGGCTTTGGGGGATGTTCAAGACCCTGGATCACACTTTGAGAACGGCTTTTAGAGCATAGCCAATGGAAATGGCAATATAAGAAATTGCAATAATGTTTTGCCTACCTTTTTTTTTTTTTTTTTTTTTTGCTTTTTATGGCTATACCCATGGCATATGGGGTTCCCAAACTAGGGGCCAAATTGGAGCTGTAGCTGCCGACATACACCAGAGCCACAGCAACGCAGGATCTGAGCCGCATTTGCAACCTACGCCACAGAAAGGGCAGAGCCAGATCCTTAACCCCTGAGCAAAGCCAGGGATTGAACCCAAAACCTCATGGTTACTAGTCGGAATTGTTTCTGCTATGCCATAACAGGAACTCCTGTTTTGCCTACATTTCAATTTTCAGTTGTTTCACTGAACTACTAAGTTTTTAAAAATGTGCCTCTTACATTTTTGCCAAAGTTCATAGAAACTTAAGGTCAAACTATTGTTCACAGTAATGTTTAGATTTTTCCTTCAAGATCTGTCCAATGTATTTTGACAGCTGCTAGGAATATATGCAGTCAATGCTAGGCTTTTGGCAATAGGTTTTTTAAAAAAGATATGTATTGAACAGAGGTAATCCTTTTAGTTGTGGCCTATAGGAAGACTTAGCCTTTTAACCCTTCCAATCAATAATAGTCAAACTAGTTTTAGTAAACTATGATTTTTATTTGTTCATGTTGTTTGTTTCATCATCGTTGTACCAATCGGTTCTAGAGTGGAGCAGTGATTTCTCTAATTCCTGCCATGAGGTGGTTCATAATGAAGTTAGACGGTTTGCCTAATTTAGGTTCAGAATGAGTTAATACAGAAGGACAACACATTTTATTTTACTGTATTTTATTTTCTTTTTCTTTAAGCGACAATGGCTGTGAGCAAACCTTTAAGCCTTTGTATTGCTATAAGGATACTCTAAGGATGCGGGTTCTGCTTTCAGTGTGATGGAATCTCCATTACAGTGTGATGGTACCACTTCCAGTAATTAATTGGGCTTTCTGTTTCTCTTTCCAGGAAAGAACTATTTTATTTTAACCTTCCAAGTATTTCGACAGGAGTAAATGAGGATGCCAGGATCTGACTTTCCCAGTGATAGCGTTAGAGTTAGGTTTGGGATATTTTGAAGTAGAGAGGTGATAAACAGGGTTTTCTGCTTATGAAACACATCCCGCATCTCTTTAGGTTTCAGAGGGTGATAAAATAAACATGATTAAGGAGTGTCAACTGCTACTTCCAGTGACAGCAGTACTCCCTGCTGGGGCCCAGTGAGTCACCTGAAAATCACATCATTGTGCTTTTCATAGGTCACATTATACCTTCATCTAAAAAATAGCTTCCCTATATATGTATTTTTGTATGTATTATCTAGCATCTATCTTTTATAATATATACAACATTCTTTCCCAAGACTTTCAGAACTATCAATTGAGAGTATAGGTTTTCAAGGTCAGAAAGGAATTTTAAAGATGATTCGTTCCAACTCCCTAATCCTTGCTGAAGCATTCACAGTGTCTCAGAAGAGTAGTTGTTCTAGCTTTGCTTGAATACTTCCCATTATAAAAACCTCATGATTCCTAGGGCAAAACTTTTGTGATTTTAGACAACTTCAATTATGGGGAAAGCTTGTTCTCCATTTGACCTGAGACAAATAATTACCCTTTTTCATACTATAGCATGTCTAATGTTTGAAGACAATTTTTGTGTTTCATTCTTATGTTTTCATAAGCCTCCTCCTCTCCAGACTCAAACAACTCTATTCTTTAGCTGAAAAAAATTTTAGCCCCTTTTCTACCCATGTTCTCTCTACTGATCTCTCCCTGCTTCAATTTTCAATGTCCATCTTAATACCCAGAATGACACTCAGTACTCTTGTGGCAAAATTACCATTGTAGGAGTTCCCGTCATGGCTCAGTGGTTAACGAATCCGACTAGGAACCATGAGGTTGTGGGTTCGATCCCTGGCCTCCCTTAGTGGGTTAAGGATCTGGCATTTGGATGAGCTGTGGTGTGGGTTGCAGACGCGGCTCGGATCCCGCATTGCTGTGGCTCTGGCGTAGGCCGGTGGCTACAGCTCCGATTAGACCCCTAGCCTAGGAACCTCCATGTGCCCAGGGTGCAGCCCTAAAAGGACAAAAAGACCAAAAAAAAAAAAAAAAAAAAAAAAATTACCGTTGTGGAGGAGAGTGGGGCCACTATCAGCTGTTGTCTGAAGATCTTCTAGCTTCTTTGGCAGTTGTATCACATGGATTTATACTGTACTTACTATCAGTGTAAAGAAAGTGTGTCTTAGCCACATCAGTTACTATTAAGCTATATATTCTTCCTGCCCTTGCAAATTGGATATGCACATTCAAAACTCAATCCATTAAAATTTGAAAGTGCTTTTTCTTTTTTTTGTTTTGATTGGTGGAAATAACTTTTTATTTTATTGTAATTTTGAATCTACAAAAAAATTTCAAGACTAGTTTGAAGGATTACCATATATCATTTACCTAGATTCACCAGTTGTTAATATTTTAACCCATTTATCATTTTCTAAATAGAGTAGTATAAATTACATTAGATGTAAAAAGTTATAAATATTTTTCAGAACAATTTTAGAGTAAGTGGCAGACATCCTGACTCTTTAAATATTTCAGTTTGTATTTACCAAGAATAAGGATACTTTGCAAAATAACCCAGGTATAGTTACAAAATCAGGAAGTTTAACATTGATATAATGCTATTCTCTAATTCCTGGTCTATATTCAAATTTCACTAATTATCCCAGTAGAGTTCTTCATAGCTTTTTTGTGTGTGGGAGGTGGAGCTGGGTGAGGAGATGCAGTTCTAGGATCCACAGGTCAGGATCTGTGATGTGTCTGCTGATTTCTGCACCTTAGAAGAGGAGTTCTTATGCTTTAGAAGCTGGACAGTAGCTTTGGCAATTCTGCAGGACTTTGTCTATCATTTCCACATCATCAACTCAACAAACATTTACTTATCATTTTAACATAAATAAATAAGTAAATCCATTCATCTCTGAGCTTCCCCTTCTGTATAATCTCATTAAGCGTCTTGACTTTGAACACCTCAAAGTCAAAGGAGACATCAGAAGGCAACAACTTCTACAGGTCTCAGTCTCTCTCCACTCAAGTTCGTTTTCATGAGCTTTGCATTCGGTGAGCCTTTCTTCTTGCGGCTGACAGAACATGACCATTGGCTTGGTCTCTCGTCTTGCCCTGAGGCACACGTGTTAGTCATTTCCCCATGCCTATAGTCAAAGGGTTTTCTTCATCTATAACTTTTTATCATTCACCCTCTTTAGCCATTCAGGCCCTGTTGATTCCTCAAGGTATCATCTTGTTTTGGGATCTTTTCACTTCTTTATATGACAAATGCATATTGATCACTTTCAGGTGATAGGAAGGGCCCCTAGGTGCTAGGGGTACAGCAATGAGTTTGATTTTAATTTATCAAGTCATTGCCCTTGAATCCGGCAAGATTCTTACCTCTTCTGAACTTCCTGAAAGGTTTTTCAGGCTTTAAATGCATTTGTCCCTTAATATCCCTATCCTCATTGTATTTCTGTGATTTGGTTATATTTCGTATATATCCTTGAAGCATCCTGAGGCTGAAAAGGGGATTGTATTCATCTTTCTGTCCCTTGCTGTACTTAGCCCTTTCTTATATGTATATACCCAATATAAGTTTGTTGAATTCATTAATTAACTAGTCATAGAGCAGAGCTTCAGTTAGACTTGGGGGTCCATTATATCAAATTATGAAAATGTTGCAATACGTGGGCCTCGGTGAGAACACTGGCTACGGGAATGAAAAGAAGACACATGTTTGGCCCCTGCACATATATTTTTGTCCTCTAAAGGGGACAAATCACTCACCCATCAAACTGACTCAGAGTCAAAGAGAATGAGGAAAAATATGGAGATGGAAAGAATTAGGCAAGGCATGCAAATTTAGGAGAAGAGTTTGAATTTAAATAATTTGCATTGAGACCTTAGAGGTATATCCAGATTGAACTGTTTCTCAGGCAGTTAGAAATGCAAGTTTGATCTTTGGGAAGAGGTTAAGAAGTTTAATTTTAAGGATTATGTATAGATAGGGGAAAAAAAAAGTAAGGAATAAAATTGTCCGATCTAAATAAGGGTGGTGGGAAGTAGTAGTTCTGAGCAGAGTTTCAGGCAGTTTTATAAAGTCATTGTCTAAGAAATAAATGCTGAAGTAATATTGGACTTTTTAGTATTCTTTACCCTAAACTTGACTAAATTCTGCCACTTTTTCTTTAACAACATTTTCCCACTTCACTGTTTACTCTTAGCTTGAAAAGAAGGTCAAAGGCTCCTCCTGGGCCATTGACTCCCAGCATGTGATAAGTAAGGTAAGCAGGACCTGGTGTCTTTAAGCTTCCTGTCCTGCAGACAGGGTGGGTAGGTAGGTGGAGCTCAGAGTCTAAGTTCAGGAAGGATGAAGGTGGACCCATCACATTCTCTGCTCCAACTTTACCAGGAATAAAACTGACCTTGTATTTTGATCTACTTTTGGCAACTGGCATCTGATCTCAGTGAAGAATCCATAGAAAAGAAATAATGGATTCACCCTGGGGATCAAAAATAGGTGAAAGAGAAAGAACCTCCAACTTCCCTGCAAGGTTAGGCAGAGAGTGAGATGGGGATAGCTTCTGCTGATAGAGATGGTGTGACAGAGATGAGTAGGGTTCTAGGAGAACCATGATGGAATTAGTCAGCATGGTTCTCCTAGAAGATGTGCATCCATTCCAACTAGAGTTGGGAGAGTTTCGCTAGAAAGGATGGGCCATTGGGAAATTGTTAGTTCCTGGAACTCCTAGTTGGAGGTGGTCTGCAGTGAAGGCTGTCTTTCCAAGAACAGAAGCTGATGCAAAGGTCTATAGGGTCTCACCTCTCCCACAGGAAAATACCCACTCCAGAACATTTTATGAAATGCCTAGATGAGTATGGCTGTATCTTCAGACTCTGTATATGACTTGTACAAAGATCTAAGGTTTACAAGTGCAGAAGCTTTGCTCCTATAATTATTCCCTCACTACCAAGTTTCCCCTGCTGCTGATCAATGCCCATCACCATAAGAGCAGGTGGCGATATTACTCATCTTAAGAAAAGACCTCTTTTGACTCTGTAACACCTCTAGCCGTCTTATTCCTCTGTTTCCCTGGCAGCAAAGTGCCGCTAAAGAGTGATCTGTACTATTCTACTACCTCATCTCCAGCTCGCTCTTATTTTTCTTTACATTCTTTGGGGAAATACACATACAAGAGAGTATATGTAATGTGTATGTTTAGTTTAAAGAGAAATTAAAAGTAATACCTGTGTCCTCATCACCGGAAGTAGAACGTTACCAATGGTTTACCACACCTCTCGTGTGTCCTTGCACAAGCGCATTGCTCTTCTTCCACTGCCCAAGTAACCACTCTCTTGAAGTTTTGTCATCATTTTCTTGTTTGCCTTTGTAATTTTACCATATACGTATGAATCCCTAAATAATACATTTTGTTTTGCCTGTTTTTGAACTTCATCTAGATGGAGTTTTCTATATGTGTTGAGGACTTGCTTTGTCACTCATCTCTGAAGAGAAAAATCCAATGTTGGATGTGGTTCATTTTCACAGCAGTATACTATTATACTGCATAGTCATACCACAATGTAGTATTCTATTTTAACTATTGATGTGGACTTGGGTCATTGTCTAGTTTTTTTTTTTTTTTTCTGTTACTTACAATGCTATTATGGACATTCTTGCACTTGGCTCCTTGTGTGTGTGTGTGTGTGTGTGTGTAGAAGAATTTCTGTAGGGTATATACTGAGGAGTGGAACTATTGTATTACCAAAATATTTTCCGAAGTGTTTTTTATCAATTTATATTACTATGAGTAGCAGATAAATTTTTTGTTCCTCTACATTATTGCCAAAACTTGATACCATTTGACTTTTAAAGTTTTTGCTGGTCGGATAGTTCAAAATAGCATCCGATTATGGTTTTAATCTGTATTTTGCTATTTATTAATCAGCTCTTTTCAGTGATTTTTAGCTTTCATGTTTCTTCTTCTGTTAAATGCTTATTCATATTTTCAGCCTATTTCTCTATTGCCTTGTCTTTTTCTTATTGATATACTCTGGATACTAACCCTTAGTTTATGTGTTACAGTGATCTTCTTCTAGTTTTCAGATGGGTAATAGGAACATAGGGTAAAAATTAAATACAGATATTTAAGCCTTCCTTCTAGTTTATTAAGAGCAAGTTTTCTGGGCAGTGAAGCTATTGACTTTTTGGACTGGATACTTCTGTGTTGTGTGGGGCTGCCCTGTGCCTTGAGGATGTTGAGCAGATCCCTGGCTTCTACTCGCAGTGCCAGTAGCACCCCACTCCACCCGGTATGACAACCAAAAATGCCTACAGGCATTGCCAAATGTCCTGAGAGTCACATCTCCCCTGGATGAGAACCACATATGGTATAGAGACATCTTATGCTTAACTTGAGTTTTCACAGATTTTCTTGTGAAATGTTATCAGCTGATTTGGGCCTTTCCATTTCAACACCCAGTCCTTTTTAACCATCTCCAATTTCTTCTTTCATATATTTCTCTTATGTCTACAGTGAAAGCAGGAGGTTGCATGTTCATAATTGTTCTTTCCTGATCCTCAATCACGTTTCCCCAAGACAAAAGGCAGCTCTCAACAAACACACAGAGGCAGACCGCAGGATAGACTTCAGATTCGTTTCCTGTCCTTCC
Organism: Sus scrofa; assembly: GCF_054392235.1. Lineage (NCBI taxonomy): Eukaryota > Metazoa > Chordata > Mammalia > Artiodactyla > Suidae > Sus > Sus scrofa. The sequence goes on along the minus strand of NC_139385.1, from coordinate 107,973,413 downwards.
TGCAAGTATTAATCTCACCATAGGATGGTGATAGTTACTATGATTAATATACTTTTAACTGTAATGCGATTACAGAAAATCATGCCAAAATTGTGAGAGCTAAAACTTGACCTGCCCTGACAGGATGATGAAAACTCAATACCATTCTCCCTGACCCCCCAACCCCCACCCTCCCCCAAATAGTCTTGCTTCCTAATGAGTAAGAGTAGTTTAAGCTGCAATTATTTCCTCTTACACTGACTGTCCTTTTCACCCTGATTACTCTTTGGATGTATAATGGGGAGATAGCTGCTTGCAGGCTAGCAAGGAGGTCTGATGAATGGCAGCAATACATACTTGGGAAGAGTGCATTCCACTCTCAGAACAACCTGCCCAAACTGAATGCAGCTCACAAGTGGAGTGGGTAGAGCTTTTTACAATTTTGATTTGAAATGCCACTTTTCCAGTTTCTGTAGCTAAAACAGCAAATAATTCTGTGGGTTTTTTTTTTTTCCCCCAGCTGCTCTTCGTTTGACATTTACTGAACCCCTCTTGAATTTACGTTTGCGGAACAAGACAGCCATTTGTACCATTAGGCCCTTGCTCCTCTTTAGTTGAGTTTAGGGACCGTCTTCTCTAATTGAGTCCTGTTGGAGCAGAGTGCCTATTCATTCCAAGGGGACACCATGACACAGTTGGAGGGTATGGCCTGGGAACATAGAGAACATTGTGTCTGTGTCCCAATTTCAGAAACTCGAAGTTGCTTTATTTGCCAGGCTATCAACCAAGCTCTGGATTCCTGGACACTTTTGTATAGTTTTATGTTAATTGAGATACTACAACTCTGGAGTATTATAAGACCTACAAGTATCTTGTGAGTCATTTTTAAAATAAGACTAGACACAATAACAATGTTTTGTATAGTTTGAAGTTTAGGTGAATTCTATCCATTTGTAGCTATTTATTTGAAAAGAAGCTCTTTTTTTTTAATCTTTTTTTTTTTTTTTTTTTTAGGATTACACCCACAGCATATGGAGGTTCCCAGGCTAGGGTCGAATTGGAGCTGCAGCTGCCAGTTTACACCACAGTCACAGCAATGCTGGATCCGAGCTGCTTCTGCGAGCTACACCACAGCTCACAGCAATGCCGGATACTTAACCCACTGAGAGAGGCCAGGGATCGAACCTGCATCCTCATGGACGCTAGTCAGGTTCGTTTAACCACTGAGCCATGACGGGAACTCCAAAAAGTAGCTGCTTTTGCAAATAGATACTTCATAACCACTTAATCAAAATAAATCAATACCTTAGTTATCAGTATTTCTTAAGGCAACCTTGGACACCGGAACGGTGTTGAAACAAGCAATAATTATAATCCTAATTGATTGTATGTTTCTTGGTAGATGACACAGCACCTCCATATTTATGATCTTGTTTGTTTTAAAAAGTTGGCACTATGGGCAAATAAAGAAGCCTTGGGACAGTGAATGGTTAAAAAAATAATAATAAGCAAAGACCTAAAGATTATGTGTGCCTAGTGTGATTGTTGGTTTACTAATCAGAAGGGGAAAAGGGTTCTGTTTTGGTGGTGGTAGCTTTATAAACCAAGGCACTTGCTGCAAAACCTGGAAATTGGGGTGCGGGGGTGGGGAGGGAAGCCAGATAAAGGAGCCAGACAAAAAGAAAAAAGGAAAAGGGGGAGAATACGGAGACCAGAGCACAACGGGGGGAGGTCACGAGAAACAGAAGCAAAGATTTAAACACTAATGGAACACCAGTTACAAAGAAATTGAGAAAGGTGGACGCAAACAGCCCAACAGAACTGCAGCCCTTTAGGAGCCCCCTCTCCCCCTACCACGTTCCAGTGGGATAGTTCAATGCCTGGTTGGTTCTAGGCACCTTGGAGCCCCTTACTTCCTGCCATCCCAGCATAGCAGTTGATCTTCAGAGCAAACCCCCTTCTTAAGGAGTGGAGAAAAGTTTCAACCATAATTTCCTTTTTTTATGCACCCAAACTGTAAGCGTTACCTACAGGGAAAAAAAATTAACTGAATTTTTCCTGTAAAAGAGGTCTCCGTGGAATCACTCTGACAGGGCTCACTAAATTAGACATTTCTATCAGATTCATCAGGACACTTCACTTCTCTACTGTGCTATATATGAGTTGACGAGCTTATAGTCAGTTCATCATTATGTGAACCACTGAAGATGGGAGGGAATGTTGAAAACCCAAGATGATAATGCACCCACTGTGATTTTTTGTTTGTTTTATTGAAGTATAGTTAATTGACTGGGTTGTGATAATTTCTGCTGTACAACTAAGTGATTCAATCATACATACACACATACCCATTTTCTCTCAGATTCTTTTCCCACATAGTTATCACAGAATATTGGGTAGAGTTCTCTGTGCTATACAGCAGGTCCCCATTGGCCAATCAGTCCATCTGCCTTGGTGTGCATGTGCCCGTCCCAAGCCTCCAGTTTCTCCCTCCCATCCCGTGCAACCTGTCCCCTTTCGTAACCACAAGTTTTTCAAAGTCTGTGAGTCTGTTTCTGCTCTGCAACCCGCTGTGATTTATACTTGGTTATTTACGTTTGTATTTTGATATTGTACCCTTATCCCTGTGTATTCTAATGATCTGTTTATGTTTGTCTTCTCTACTAGACTATCAGTGTCTTGACCACAGGGACCATCTTATTATCCAAAACCTAGAGCACAGTCTCTGGCACGTAGCCGGGGTTTAATCGATGTTAGTTGAATAAATGATTGAAGACATAGATATATCTGATCTGAGAAATCACTGTGAACAAAATAATGCCTCTACACAATGAAAACAGTCAGTAACACCTGGAAAGCTTAACTGCTTGTTTCTCAGACTGCTGTGACACCCCCAACCTCAACCCAAGCGCTCCACTGTAAACCTTCCCCCAGAACCACGGAAGTGGTTAAGTGTTCAGGTGTCAGAATGCTACCCGGCAGGCCTGCCGCATACAAAGTTACATCACATTGAGTTTGAAATGCTAACAAAGCAAGTAATTAAGCTGAGTAAGTGCTAACTTGCTTGAAAGCAAGATTGGAAGCTGATAAACCAAAACGCTGATAATTAAGAGTTGATTATACAGCTTTGTTGTTTCTCTACCCTGCTAATAGCCTCTCATTCTTGGCATGTAATGATTTCTTCCCCACAAAGGAAAAAAAAACAAAACAAAACCCAACCATCACTCTTCCCCACTTCTTCTCTCCCACCGTGAGTAAGGCGCAACACCCTCCCTTCCTAAGCCGCATCCTCCACCAGCGCCCTTGATCCTTCTCTCCTTCCTTGTCTTTTGCCTCTCGCTCTCCACTAATTTCTTCTCCTTTGTTTACAAACATGCTCAGGGGTGACCAGGCTTTAAAGAAAAAAAAAAAAAAAAAAAAAAAAAAAAGCAAGTCAGTATCTGAGAGCTGGAGACTCCTGCCTTATTCTACACTCTCTTAAGTCTCTGCCATCTTTCTCCTCTGCATTCTCTAAACTTGGAAAAGGAATCTGCATTCCTTGCATCCTCATCTTCACTGCTGATTACTTCTTATTCCCTTAAAACTCTTCTACTGGTTTCAGCACTCTAATGAAGCCCTTTCAGAAGTTATCGTTATGTTTTTAATTGTCAGATTCCAGAATCTTCATTTTCCTTGATCTGTCAGCATTTCACATTGTTGACCTGCCCCTTTTCTGAAATGTGTCTTTTGGTGACTACCATGAGATTTTACCTTTCTGGATTTCTTCTCATTTCTCTTATGACTTCGTCTCTCCATCCCACTCTTCCTTCTTTCCTTTGTCCTTTGCTTCCTTTTTGGTAAGAAAGGAAAAGAAAGAAACTAATTTTATTGACATTTAAAACAAATTATATGCCAGGTGTTATCCCAGATTTTCAACTATTATCTCCTTTTATCCTTGCATCAACCATAGGATGCCAATATTATTACCTTCACTTTAAATGTTATTTATTTATTTATTTATTTTCTTTTTTGTTTTTTGTCATTTCTTGGGCTGCTCCTTTGGCATATGAAAATTCTCAGGCTAGGGGTCAAATTGGAGCTATAGCTGCTGGCCTATGCCACAGCCACAGCAATGCTGGATCCGAGCCACGTCTGCAACCTACACCACAGCTCATGGCAACGCCAGATCCTTAACCCACCGAGCAAGGCCAGGGATCGAAGTCGAAACCTCATGGTTCCTAGTTGGATTCGTTAACCGCTGAGCCACAATGGGAACTCCCACTTATTTATAATTGTGGTAATATACACATAATATAAAGTTCACTGCAATAATTATTTTAAGTGTACAGTTCAGTATTAAGAACATTCACAGTGTTGTGCAACCATCACCACCACCTAGCTCCAAGACTTTTTTCAATATTGCAAAACTGAAACTCTCTATTCATTATACACCTCCCTGTCGCCCCATTTCCCCATCCCCTTGGAATCATACTTCTACTTTCTGTATCTGTCTTTCTGTATTCACTCTAGATACCATATATAAGTCTAATCATGCAGAATTTGTCTTTTGTGACTGGCTTGTTTCATTTCGCATAATGTTTTCAAATTTCATCCATATCGTAGCACGTATCAAAATTTCCTTTCTTTTTAGGACTGAGTGATACTCCATTGTAGATGTATATCACATTTTGTTTATCCATTCATCTGTTGATTATCCCCATTTCATAGATGGTGAAACTGTGGCTCAGGTGAATAAAATAACTAATTGAGATCACACAGCTTTTCCCTGTGGAAGCCTTCCAAATTCTTCAGTTTTATTTCTCATCTCCCCCTCCTGCCTCCTCTTTGACAGTCTTAAACCACATCTTAAATTATAATCTCCTTATGATTCTCAAATGTATATGCCAAATTTAATGTTGGTACTGAATCGAGTTCCATATTTCCAGAGGATGCACTAGAATATCCCTCTGATGCCTCTGACTCACTGTGCACAAAACAAGCCCATCATCATTTGATCCTCAAAATAGACTTATCATTCTGACATCCCTATTCCTGGTAATGACACCACAAATTCCTGAGTCACCTGGACCCAAACTTCTGAGTCATCCTTGAGCCTCCTTTTCTACATAACCTGAATGCAGTGTCATAAGGTCCTCGGAGTTCCTGTTGTGACTCAGCAGGTTAAGAACCCGACATAGTATCTGTGAGGATGTGGGTTTGATCCCTGGCCCGACTCAGTGGATTAATGATCTGGTGTTGCAGCAAGCTGCAGTATAGGTCACAGATGTGGCTCAGATTCTGCGTTGCTGTGGCTGTGGTGTAGGCCAACAGCTGCAGCTCAGATTCAACCCCTAGCCTGGGAACTTCCACATGCCTCAGGTGCAGCCATAAAAAAATAAAATAAAAAATAAAAAAAAATAAAGTCTGTCAGGTGTGCTTCCCCAATCCTATTCATATCCGTCACATCATATCCATCACATCTCCATGCTGTCCCTGTATAGAAGAGGTCCCTGGATTTCCCATCGTGGTGCAGTGGTTAACGAATCCGACTAGGAACCATGAGGTTGCGGGTTCGATCCCTGGCCTCACTCAGTGGGTTAAGGATCCGGCGTTGCCATGAGCTGTGGTGTAGGTCGCAGATGCTGCTCGGATCCTGCGTTGCTGTGGCTCTGGCGTAGGGTGGTGGCTACAGCTCCGATTGGACCCCTAGCCTGGGAACTCAGTATGCCACAGGAGAGGCCCTAGGAAAAGGCAAAAAAAAAAAAAAAAAAGAAGAGGTCCTATAGTCTGCTAGATCTAAGAGCCTAGGCTAGGTTCAAAGGCCAGCTCGTCCACTCCCTGGCTTGGAGAGGAGGGAGGGTATTGGATGACTCATTTGACCTCACAGAGCCTCAGTTTTCTTATCTGTGTGAGAAAGCCCAATGTGAAAGGTATTTTGATCAATAAATGTAATAATATAAATAGCCCAGCACAGTAACCAGCATTTAGTAGATGCTAAGCAGTAATTCTTTCTTCTCTTTTTAAATCCTCTCTTCCTACTTCTAGTTCACTAACCTTCTTCCCTCATCAGTTTTCCTTCAGCATTTAGTCACTTGCAGGAAATAAACCACTTTATTTTAGCATTATGTTTTATTTTACAGTGCCCTGGAACCTATATACCAATCAGTGATTGTATTCAGGGTTGATCCTTCATATGTTTGAGGCTTGATTTGACATTTAGAATTCCTAAAACAATTTTGGAGGAAATTTCCATCTATTAAACTGCTTTATCAAAATTTTCTTATACAAAACTGAAATCTGCAAGATTTAATGAGTCTAGTCTCATTTTTTAAAAGCATGCTGTGGGAGTTCCTGTCATGACACAACAGAAACGAATCCAACTAGTATCCATGAGGATGCAGGTTCCATCCCTGGCCTTGCTCAGTGGCTTAAGGATCCCACGTTGCCGAGAGCTGTGGTGTAGGTCACAGACATGGCTCGGATCTGGCGTTGTCGTGGCTGTGGCATAGGCCAGAGGTTACAGCTCCGATTCGCCCCTAACCTGGGAACTTCCGTATGCTGCAGGTGCAGCCCTAAAAAAATAAAATAAAGTAAATAAAAAGAATGCTGTGAAGGCAGATTTCCATGATTAGTTGCAGGGATTAAAGGAGAGGTGGCATGAGTTTATTCATAACTTTGAATGTACCAAGAGTATTAACTGGGATAAGTAGAGTCAGCAAATAAACCGCACCCCCCCGCCCGCCCCCGGCACACACATACCAAAGTACAATTTGGCAAGAAGACAGGCCAACTTTTGCCTTTTCAGCAGAAGGGACACCTGGCTGGAAAAACTGTCTTCAGGAATTCCCTGGTGGCTCAGTGGGTTAAGGATCTGGCATTGTCACTGCTGTGGTATGGTTTCAGTCCCTTGCCTGGGCACTCCCACATGATATGGGTGTGGCCAAAATAAATTTTTTTTTTTTTTTTAAAGATTAGCTATTGAAAAAAAAAAGAGGAAAATTATCTTCAGTTCATGGAGTAAAGGAATGTAAGCACATTCAATCCCAACTTCCTTATCAACGGTCTGCACTCCGGGGAGCTGTCCAGAGTAGCCAGGCCATGTCCAGCTGCATCAAAGGTAGAAATTCCATATATGAATCCTGAACTAACCTGAATTTCTTACTAGCTGGATTGCTGGGTCTCAGAAAGCCCAAGAAATTCCATGTATGAATCCTGAACTAACCTGAGTTCTTACTAGCTGGATTGCTGGGTCTCAGAAAACCCATTAACAACAACAGCAAAACCTCCAAACAATCTTTAGGAGTAGTTTGGAGAAAGTTTGTAATCACAACTAGGCATAGAAAAATTAAACTTCAGATTGATCCTTTCCTTTAAGGTTTCAGTAAGCAAGGAGCTAGTGAAGATGAGGGTGGTTTTAGTTCCCCGTCTTGTACCAGACATTCAATCAGAGCTGCATATGTAATTCTCTAAATGCAGCTGAGCATTCCTTGCGATGGCTGTTGACTTATCAGCGAATGGCATGACCACCTTCTCAGCCACCCTCCAGTTTCAAGCTCATGGTTCAGGCATGTCTAAGATGGCCAGTCTATCCCATCGCTTTGGTTGGATTCATTGCTTCTGTCTCATTCCTGATGTAATCAGATGCTAAAGACCAATTGCTTGGATGTTATTTTTCTTTTGCCCAGGCAGATTTTACTCAGCGAAAGCAGACGAGGCTACTGAGTGAAGAACATAACAGTTCACTTGCTACTTCCCGATGTTTTGTTTTATTTTTCTCTGATGAGTAAATGTGAATGCTTATGTGTTATCTGAGTCTTTGTTCTGATAGGCTCCCTTCCCATCTCTTCTCAACCTTTCTTTTAACAAGCTCTAAGAATGGCATTCTCTGGTATTCTGTGTTCATGGCCTATGAAAATGGCAGACTCTGCTCCTCACCCTTATTTACCCATAACTAATTATCGTGCCCCTAATCCTGTTTTTCTCTCATTTTGCGTGAGGATTTTTGTTCTGTAGTCTCCTCATTGAGTTGAAACGTTCCAGGAATCCAGTGGCTAACTAGGGTTTAAGTTGGTTTGGTCCCCGTAGAACCTTCACAGAATTTCCTTCCATTCCTTTAAGAATTGTATTCCTCAAACTCGTTTGAAGAAACCATTATGATGGCCTCTAAGGTGGTATATTAGAGTGGAGTCCTAGAGTTCAGAATCAAAGTATAAACTCAAAAATTTGAACTCAAGTTTTTTGCGGGTGAGTGGGTGAATAAACTCTTTTAGGATACTGTAATCATTTATGTGGTAGTCTCTTTGTTCCCCACCCTAACCCCCTAACATAGTAAAGTTAAATTTTATAAACGTGACTCAGGATTTGGCAGTCACTCGCTGATGTTGCACTGCTGCCACACTCTCAGCCATCTCTCCCCCTCACTTTTTTCCACTCCATGTACTTGCCTCAGAGCAGAGGGTTCGAGAATAAATGTATTACCAAAATGAAGGAAACAGACTTTGAACTTCAGAGTGAAGAACTGTAAAGTGGCCAAGAGTCTGATTACCAGTCAGGCTTCTAGATGGTTTATTAATGAAGCAATGCATTATCCACAAGGGGAAAGAAATGCCATTAGTGTTCTCCTCTAGGCACGGAAGTTCCTATTTAAGGAAAAGTAAATGCATAGCATGCACCATGTCAGAAAACTAATTTTAATGTTAACAATGAGTTGAGTATTCTTGTGGTGATGAGAAAATATTCCAGCCTTCACTGCCTTCCACAAATAAGTTGCTGGAAGTAAACGAGGTGTGCTATTTCAGTACCGATTTAGCAATACCTCTGCTCTATTATCAGCAACATGCACAGTTGGTTCATGGCAGAATGCAAGCCACTCTTGTCTGTGAATAAGCATCAGGCTGACTGTGCAGGATGATAATTGCTCTGCCTTCACTTCCTTTGGCACCTACTGATCTCTGCTAAGTGGTTAGTAAAACATTTTTGTAGGAATGTCAAGCACTTTTAAAAATTCGAAGGACTTGGTTTTTGATTGTTCTTTTCCTTATGTTTAAGTTTGAGGAAGGTTCATGCAAAGCCTTCACGGCTGCCATTGCTCCTAGGAAGTGTCTTAAATAGTAGGGTGCCAGTGTGTCTATGCTTGGCATCTTTTAATCAATTGTGTTTTCTGTTGCGTTACACTGAGACGGGCTGGATGTGTTGGGATATCAAGTGACGGACTTCAAATGGATGGCAAATTCACTAAAGTGAAAATGATTGTGATAGTTCCCTCATTTCCCCCCGCAGTGTATGTAAAACTGACTTTTAAAGTGTTTAGTGGATAATGGATCATGTAAGGTCAGTACTAGCCATGGCGGCCACGGCTATTATTTTCTCTTTTCATGGGAGGGTGCTCAGCAAAATGAGATTGTCACACTCTTTTTTTGAGAGGACAGCGACAGACAGTTAAAAGCCTCTTCACGTAAGGATGTTATTTCATAAAGACACCAGCACTGGATTATCCCCTTCACTTTAAACTTCTGCCAGCTTGTACAAAGAGATAAAACAAAATAGCCCTGGTCCCAGGGGTGGGGAAGTGCTGGCCAGCTCAGCCTGGGTCCACAAGCTTTCATTTTGATTAGTCGCATGTGAGGAAAATTCACTTAGGCTGAGAGGTAAATTTAATACCAGTTATGCCCATGCTGTTCATATCACAACCATTTTCACATGATGCCACTTAATTCCCTAAGAAGCAGAAAGGTAAATCGGTGGCTGGCCAGCAAAGGTGTCACAATGCATTAAGACCAGGACTCGCTGCAGGGGATAATGGTTCTGATTGCTGTTGACTCATGTCTCCACCAACTGCCTCATGTAAAATAAGTGACATTTAAAAGACATCAAGATGTGAGAAGAGGTGAGGGAGAGAAAAAGAACGAAGAGAGGAGGGTAAAAAGTAGGAGCTACGAAACTTGCCACCCGAATGTACAGTTTCTTTTCCACCCTAAGTGGTAGGAAATGATAACTCGACATGCCATGGGTGACCTGCACTAAGCTTTTAACTTCCTGTCTTGTGTTTTTAGAGAAAAATCTGTAAAATTGCTTCTGGGAACTGCTCCAACATGTTATCATTTATTTCCAATTTAATTTTTTTTTTAAGTTTTATTCTTTTGCCCTCCCATATCAGTCTATTCATCTCTTTAAAAGCCTTAGGCTGAATCAAGTTAGGCAGTGGTAGACAACAAGAGGCAGTCTCCTTTCTGAAGGCCCATTTATGTCTATTTTTATAAAGAGAATCAAATTCCAGTTTACAGTAAGCATATGCTTCAGTTGACATCTGTTTCCAAGACTAGGACGCTTTGTTTGCATAACAGTCACCAATAAATGGCCTTGTTTTAAGTCTGCTCACTGAGTTGTATGTGGGTTGTTCAGCTGGGGATTTTAGTCGCAGCTGATCCCCTACCGCTCATAGCTGATAGGAAGGGGGAAAATCCGAGAAGCCCAGTCCTATTTATTAATGCAGATTTTAACATTCTCAATGAACCACTTATCCAGTGTGATTCGGCAACCAAATCCTTATTTGCTCAGGGAGAGGAGGGGGTGTTCTTCAAAGTGCTGAATTAAAGCTTACCAGCTTTTTTTTTTTTTTTTTTTTTTTGGTGGGGGAGGGGCTGGGGAGGAAGGAGAGCGAGCAGGGCCCTTTCTTTAGCCACTCTCTGATAATTCAGAATAGAATGAGACTGAATCTTTACACAGGACATCATAAGCCACGCTCCTGTGGAATAAATTTGGTGTTAACTAAGACTATCAGACATTTGTAGAGCTCTAGATAGGGGTCTTTTGCGCAAAGTCTTGATGCTTTTTATTCGATGCCACTTAAAGATCAGTTTAAAGTTTGATAAAACAGGGTTCATTCATCTGATTTTGTTTCGCTTGAAATCCTACCTGATTGCACCTGCGTGGGAAACAGGCCCAATATTCAAATATTTCATGAGGTACATGTGACTATCTTTAGGATCGTTAGTGCTAATTAAAGAAGTTGCCACTTGTGTTAAGCTGCTTCAAAAACAAAGCTAATCCGACGTCTCCATAAATCTGCCCTTTCTCCCCCTGCCCCCTGCGAGGCATGCCAGCAGTTAAAATAGTAAAAGTCCAAGGACTGTGTCTGTGTGCCCTAGAAAGTAAACCTGATCCATCGAGGGTTTTACTTTAATTCCCATATTTCTATAGAGGAAATCCGACTTTTATATATTTGAAAACACAGTATTCCCTGACTTTAACATCCTGAACTTTTCCCCCTGAGTTATCGTATAATATTCAGTAATCATTTATGAAATGTGTGTAACATTTTTCAAGGGGATTTACATATCAACTTTTCCTAGTGGAATCAACAACAGTAGTATGAAATGTATCTACTCCATTTACTCTTATCTAAGGCTCCTACTTTCTTTTTCCCTTTAATTTTTATATATGGTAAAAATTTCATTGAAGAGAGATTTTAGATGACAGGACTGTAATTTTAAACCCAATAGAAGAGGTGTAAGCAATTTGAGCTTAGCTGAAGCATAATCTTAGGTTGTCAAGAAGAAACCCATTCTCCCTATGCTAATCAATCAGTGTATCAACCAACCAATCATCTGTTCAGCTTAGCATATATCCTAAGGTTTGATATATCTATTAACTGCCCATCATGCAGCTGGTCTCTGGATGATGAGATTCCCCCTATCTTGGCATTTGGCGGCAGACGACTGAGCTATCACAGCCTCAGATAAATACCAAAGTGGAGATTTCAATCCTATTCCTGAGTGCGGAGACCATCCAGAAACATTGAAAATATTCCTAGAAGAGAATACACAGAAAATTACATTTCTCAATGCTGTGTTGTGTGTGAAAATTGTGTATATTACATGATTTTCCCTCCCTAGGCACAACAAAATGAAATTAAAGGATTCTTTTATTACGAAGGGAATGCTGGTAATCAAAAGGATTGTTGCAATCTGCTAAAAACTCTTAATTACAAGACAAATTACATGTAGACATTTGAGTAAGTAAGAATAGTGACCAATTAGATGATACATTTCCTGGAAACAAACAGAAGCTTAATTTTATAAAGCAAGGCACATAATCACTGTAATTCCAGGAAAAGGGGTCACTGTTTCCAAAGATTGTACAATGCTTCCTGGTCTCAACTCAGAGGTTCTAATATTAGACGAACTACAGCTGAATGTATCTGTAGCCTCTTCCATCAGCCATGGTTTGAAGACAGTATTTCCATAAAACTGTTTATTGAGACATAGAAACCAAGAAGACTTCAATGTAATTGTTGAGTCTGTAAATATGCTGAAATTGGAATAAGTATGATTCATTTCTTCAAGCAGCGATTTCCACCCAGAAGGTAAAAAATCTTTCCACAAGATGCAAATTCAAATCATGATGTCTTTCCTACACTATTGGTCAGTCTCTTACTCTGCCAGGAGAAGCAAGGTGAGGTATTAGGAAACTGTGGTTCTAACCCAAGCTCAGCCACTGACTAGCTAAACAAGCCCCTTAATTCTTTAGGCCTTTACTCCATAAATTGAGATTTCACTGAAGCACCCATGCCAAGTACTAATTATCCTCACTGTATGTAAACACTATTTCATATTCTTCCAAAAGTTTATTGTTTTTCATGTCAATTATGGTGTGAATTTCAACTTTTACTACATCTTCTCAGCCAAAATCTCTGTAGTGCTTTTGGGCAACTTAAACAGATGAGAAATATTTTCCAGCCCAAATACAGCACTCTGGGTTTGAAGCCTTTTTTTTTTTTTTTTTTTTTTTTTTTCGGTCTTTTGTTGAGGGTGGGGCCAAGGAGGAGGAATGATGGAGTTCACGATAACGTGAACTCTTTACTGCTGGAGAGAGAAGGAAATCTGTTTTCTATGCTGAGAAGTCCAGCATGAGTCCATAGAGACCATGATGACTTCTCCGCTCTCAACAACTCAGCCCGTGCACTTTGATCTCGACTTAAGAACACCCGTGTGTCCTGGTGGGAAAGGGCTGGTAGCAATATAACAGCTCTAGAATTTCTGTATTTTTCTCAACAGAAAGATAATCGTGGTGTCAAGTTCAGAGCATAGTTCCATTTAAATAGTGTATTTCGAAGGCCCTTCTCAAGGAGTTGTGATTCTCAGAGAAAACACTTTGCTATACAGGTGAAGGTTACAATTTTATCATAGCAAAGAGAAGCCCCCCCCCCCAAAGGCAACACAGAAGAAACACAGAGAATCATTTTCTGTATCTCAAGTCATTTAAAGGGCCCATTCTGGGACTTATTCCAGGCTGCTATGATTAGAGGCCTGCATGTTTGTAGATATCCACAGATAAGCCCCAGATATGAGCACCCATGACACGTGCTGTGTTGAACAAGGCAAAAGGAATGATTTAAAGAAAGATGGGCTATTGAATGTGGATTCTTTGTCGCTGGCCTGGAAACTTGTAAGCACACACCTTTGAAGCCCAGGACAGCCTTACTCCCCAGGGCATCTCTCCTGTCTTCTGGTGATAATTGTCCTGCCAGCTCTGCAGATTATGGATATAGATAAGAAAGCCAGTGAAAGTGGATTGAGTGCAATTAGAAATTTATCCACACAAGAATTGACCCGTGATTGCATTCCCAGGTAGAATCAGGTCCTAAGTAGATACATCATATAAACTCAGCAAATAGATCTTGTAAGGGAAGAGAGATTCATTTTTCATTGTTGTGAGTTTCAGGTTTAGAATATTCTGCTACTGTTCTTCATGAATCCAGCATGCCTTCACCTACATCATGTAAACGTGCCACAGAGAAGTAAGAGAAGTAAGGAGCTCCCTTAAGGAGCTGTGCTTAAGGAGTTTATGTTCAAAGACAACATAAAGTAACAGATCAAAGTCTTTTTATGAACGCTTGAAGGTAGTTAATCAGCAACATTTCTTCATCAGAGCATGAGTAATGTTTGCTTTTCCGTTAGGAATTCTTTTAAATGGAAAAGGGGGCTAAAGCTGCAGTGAAAATTAAATGTAGGAGATAAGATGAGATGGATAAAGGGAAATGGAAGGGAAGAGAAAAAGTAATGGATGAAATGAGGGGCTCCAGTGGAGCCATGGCTGTGCTCTGTCTGCTCTGGGGGCCTTGTCTACGTTTTCAGGAGGGAGTTGTTTTGGCTTAGGATGTATCGGAGCTTGAGAGGGAGTATTCACCCAAACATCAGGTACCACGGGTTGACCACTGTCTACATGAGCTTGCGCTGCCATAACAAAATGCCAAAGACCGCATGGCTTCTCCATAGGCTGGAAGTCAAAGATGAGAATGCTAACATAGTTTCTGTTGAGGCTTCTCTTTGTGGCTTGTAGGTAGCCATCATTTTGCCATGTGCTCACATGACCTCATCTTTGTGCAAGCACAGGGTAAGGGGACCCCTCCCTGGAGTCTCTTCTTATAAAGGTGCTAATCCTAGCCTATCTGGGCCCCACGCTTAGGACCCCTCCTTATGGGCTCCATTTCCAAATACAGTCACACTGGAGGTTAGAGTTGCAACCTATGAATTTGCGGTGAACACCACTCAGTCCGTGGCAACCACCAGTTAGTTGTAACTAGGAAGAATCTCTTCAAAGATGTCTCTTCGATTCGCTCTTGAAGAGACCACCATTTACCAGTCCATGGCCCACGATTCCTAGCAGGATTCTGGAAGCATTGTGGCCAGCCATTAAACAGCGGAGCAGAGGGGAAAAAGCAGGCATGGACCAGAGACGGTGCACAGTGAACGCTTTATAAACACTCTGAATGGGTGAAAAATAATGACCTCTGACTTCTTTGTGGTTCTTAACTCATGCTGCCACAGTCTGGTGATAAGGTCCATGTCACACTGTAATACACAAGTATTAATTGAATGGGGCAATCAGAATTTCTTTGTGAAGAATGACCTAGAAATAATATTCTGCCCATTCAGCAATGGAATGGGGAGCCAGGGCTTCACTTGGTTACACAGTTCTCTTGATGGGGTCAGATTTTATTTTAAACCCTGAGGTATATGCACTTCATGTCCTGTTTTAGCTCTTAAGTCTGATATGAATTTCTTTAGGGTAACTTAAGAAGAAGGAAGAGAATTAAGGGAGGAAAGATAGGAGAGATGTTAGTACTATCCTTTGGGTTTAATTTGTCACTTTCTGATGGATACCTTCATCAAGCCTCATCTTGAACAGTAACCATTCCATTAAAAACAAATCCAGGAATTAGTTAATATTAATATACCAAGGTCAGTTTCTTAGCTTTGACAAATGTAAGCTGTTGACAGTGAGAGGACCTGGGTGAAGGGCATCCAGCAACACTCTGTACTATCTCTGCAATTTTTTACTTTTCTATTTTTTCTAGCTTTGTCCAAAATAAAAAGTGCGTTTTTAAAACCCAAGCGTGTGTTGTTTTACAGTGAGCATGTTTGAATAAGAAAGCTTTTAGCTCTACATTTATGGAAGCATTTTCTCAATGTTTCTGCAAATGAGTGCTCATTTAAATTTGATGGCTTGAGAAGCTGATGGCTAAACCCTCATTCACGTATACCACCAGACGGGTTCCTGTTTGATCGAACAGAGATGTTCACTTATCTAATCCTGAATCAGAAAAATGGGAGGATTTAGAATTATCTGACTTTTTGGAATGCCACCCAGTGCTAGCATAAAATAAAAGAGAACAATCTCTTAGCATGTTCACTACCCAGCGCATACTGAATCACTTTAAAGGTGGTGTTTTCTATCAGTCTTGCCATGTTGTGTATCCATGCTGATATAAAAGTGTCTAATGGTTACTGTAAAATTAGAAGCTGTCCAAACAAAACTTAGAATCCTAAAACTTTCTCTCCTACGTATGATAATTCTTGGCTACACTAGTAAACAGTTTGACATGCGTTTAAACATAATTCAATTTTTTTTTTATCAGATTGTCTTTTCTTAAAGGCATGTCTCACAAACTGCCTGTATAATAGGGGAGACAGTATTTGATTTTTAATTATTATGTTAAATAGTTTCCACTGTGTTTCATTCCCATTTGGATTTTTGAAAAATAAAAGGTAATAGGAAAATGTGTATCTGCATTCCAGTGCTTCCTGCATTGTTTTACATATACTTTTGTGCCCATTTTTTCCCCTGAAGAGTGAACTCACTAAGAGTAGGAAAGGTGACCTCAGTCTCTGCCCAATTCAGAATATATAGTAAGGAGTTGGTAAATATTTGTTTGAATGAATAATTGAATGAAATCACATTTAAATGAATTACTTTCACTTTGAAGGGAACCAAATAACTGCCTCTCGATTTGCTCTTTCTACCTCCCTTGTTTTAGGATGGCCTCACAGTTTGGACTGGTTTTTATCATTGCTATCATTCAGCTATGTATATACTCCCCTTTCAAATCCATAAAAAGTATTTAAAAGAAAGAGAAATTGTTCGTGTTTCAAAACCTATTATAATGCATTTTCAAATATGTCAGACACATCTTTGTTAAAATTAAACCAGGGATTGGTTTTGAGCGAATAGCCCTATATCCTTACAGATGCTGTGGATGGATGCATCTAAGCTGCTTATTATATTGATGGGTTTTGCTGCTCTGCAGCAAATGAAAACAGGCAGCTGCTTCCTCCATCAAAGCAAAAAGCAGCCTGAGTTTTTATTAACCGAGTGTTCATTTCTTCTATTGCCAAAATTCTTACACAAAACAAAAGAGCAGTTTTAGCACATTATTGCTTAACTAGACATGAACAACTGACAGCAAGTGATAAGCCTGTCTGCTTTTCACAACTGGTAATCATTTTTGGAAGAGATGTTTTAATATAGTGGAATATAAATTTTGTAATTTACATCTACAATGGTACGTAAATTTATAGATCCAGTTTGTTGCAGGAGAATGAAGGCTATAATCACAAAAGGCTTTTCCCAGTGTTGTTTAATTTTTAATGACTATTTGAAGACTGGGGAAGGAAAATGAAATCAAATTCATTTCTTTAAAAAATACAAAAAGGTGTTAAAGACAATCATACAAGTTGGTAGGAGCCATGCGTAGATGGCCTCGACCAGGCAAGACCACTGTGTTTACGGTCAGGACATGCCTCGCTCTGCCTTTCCACATTAGTTGCAGTGAGCCACCCAAGCTCATGCACCAGCAGAAATTTCTGGAGAGCAGACCATCATGTGTCCCTCATATCAATGAATAATAATGAGCAGGGAGACAGGAAGGACAAGGACCTGGCCATTTTGCACAGCTGAGATTCCCAGCCAACTCTCAGACTCTCTTGTTTTGTTTTGTTTTCAGTTAGGATGGCAGAGAGAGGTTTATTTCAAGACTGAACCTCAGTAAGACGTGGCTTTATTTACCAAGTCAGTTTGCTGAATGGTGTCTTACCTTTTGGAACTTGGGTAATGGCAACTCCTGCTATGAGAAGGGGAGGTGGCCTTCATCCTCCTTCCGAAGAGGAATTTGGAACGAAGGGAGTTTTCAAATGCTGGGATGGGCATCTTCCAAACCACACTGCTAAATAAACAAATTCTGCTGCCTAACTAGCCTAATGCGCAGGGCTGTTTAATACACGTACATTGTGGCTTTGGCATCTGTAACAGCGCCTCCTGAATACCATTTGCTCTCCAGGGGGGCTTTCATAAATGCACAGAGCATGCACTCCTCGTGAAACACAAGGCTTTCAGTTTGTTTGGAATTCAGTCACAGTATTTACCCAGAAGTGAGATACGGCTGGACTGCAAAGCAGGAAGCTGCTGTAGAAAAAAATTCATGAATTATAGGTGACTCAGGGAGGACCATACCCTTCTTACTCTCCTTTGCTGTGCCATGTAAGGAGCGTGTGACTGCGTTGGTGAAGTGGCTCAATACCTAAGATAAGGAACACCCACAATTATTTCCAATACCTTCCTCTTTATTCCACTTCATTCGACACACTGATGCTCTTAACATGACTTTTCAAGACACAACACAGTCCTGTTTTAAAAGGAAAAAGGGTGACCTCATCAAAATGAGGGCCTGACCACCCCTTCCTAGGGACACTGAATACAGAAGGCCTTCCTTGGGGGAGGATGTTACTTGGAGTAAAAATGGCAGTGAATGTCTTCTTTTTTTTCTCCTCCTGGCCTCTGGGAAGGATGTGCTGTGTTTCTGGGGGAACCCAGGCCATGTTTTCCTCTTGCTAGGAGCTCTCTGGTCTGATTTTCTGGGTCTGCCTTTCCTAGAAATGGCTGTTCTCCCTTTCTAGAGTCCTGTCTGACCAAAGGACATAGAGCATTTACTCACCTGGAGAGCTCCCACTGGGAGATGTTGCTCTCTCTGTGCTTTGAGACCCCAGGAGCATTTCTTCCACCCAAAAGGAAGTTTGTTTCCCTGAGGAGGAGGAAATATGTTTGAGGAAAAAATACAGCATATGTCTGAGAACTGTGCTAAATGTTAGGAAGGAAAAACTGGGCCGGAAGTCGTCTGTCATTAATGTGTTGGATTAAATAAATGAAAATCTATCATGACTTGAATATGTAGATGTAGAGCAGTTCTTTTCTGAAGCTGTGAGATCTAAGCCACAAAGGCAGTTCTAATTCAGTCAAAATGGACATGTTATGAAGACTTGACCTCTCAAATGGTTTTGAATCCTTTCTGAAATATTTCCTGGATTAGAATACAAATAAAATATTTTAACCAACCTAATTTCTTTAAAAGATCATGGCTAGAGCCCACTGACAATTTTATAGCTTTAGTTTGGAAATGCACAAATACAGTGATCTATAGCCCTTGGATTTAGAGTTAGAAGAGTCCTCAGAAATCAATGCGACCCTTCCAATTTATTTTTGAAACAGAGGCCAAATATGATTTGTCCAAAGTCCCCAAATTAGTTATTGACCAAGTTATGAGAAGTAGAAACTAGTTCTTTTGATTCCAGAACCAGCAACTATGGTTGGGGCAATTAGTAAGAGTGAGCTTTAGCGACTGAGTAGATGGGCTCGAATCCTGGCTGTGCCATTTAAATTTTCTTTACTTTGGTGTACCTCAGTGTACCCCTTAGCGGGCCATAATGGCAGTATATACCTTGTAGGGTAGTTTTACGGACTAAATGAGAGAATCCATATAAAGTACACAGTCGAGTGTTTGCCAAGTAGTAAGTATTCAAAAGTGATGCTAACAACACACACACATTTCACTTACTTGGTACTCTGCTAGTTCATTCAATCCTCATCTTACAGATGCCAAATTTGTGCTGCTCACCACACAGCAGACCAGAAAATTGAGAGAGAAGTTGTTGGGGCAAAGGATCGACACTTTATTTGGAAAGCCAGAAGACCAAGAAGATGGTGGACTAGTGTTCCAAAGAACCGTCTTACCCAAGTTACAATTCAGGCTTCTTTTGTCCTGAAAGGGCAGTGGGTGTGGTTGTTTGTTGCAACTTCTCAGCCTCTGAATCCAGTTCTTTCAGCTGTTGGTGGAGGTCAGGTCACCATGTTCCTGTGAACCTCCAACAAGACAAATGTTATTTTCTCTTCTGCAGCTGTTTATGTCCATATAAATGGACAAGTATTACACCATTAGAGGTTACAACCCTGAGAATGGGTTGTCTGCATATTTCAGGCTATAAGCAACATTCTTAACTTGTAGAAAAAGCAATAGAACACAAAGGTTAAAGTAAAAGAAACAGATCCAATGCAGAGTTGGATTTGTTCTTCCCTGTTACACTCACATCTATACTTACAGTGTAGACAATGTTACTACTACCAGATAAGGAGCTGATGCAAGGAGAGCTTGAGTGACTTGCTAAGGTCTCAAAACTAATAAGCCTCAGAGCTCTCTTCCAAGTTAACATCTTTGCCATATGAGCCACTGAAGCTGTGGCTGTAGCTGCAGTGTCTTCCTCGTTCTCAGTGGTGCTTCAGCATCTTCCTCATACTGTCTCCATTTCTTATCTATCACTTAATTGTATTCCCAGCATCTGCTCTAAAATTGGCCATCAGACTGAAGGCTGGGGTCTGGGGAATGCCCTCTGCAGACTCTATTCCCTTCCCTGCCTCAGCTTCATGCTGGACCTGGGACTCCTTTCATCTTTCCCTTCCTTCATAATCATCACATTAATATGTATCTGAATTAAAATTTAAGCTTTAAATTTTAATGCATTTTAATCAAATCATACCCACAGAAGGACCCAGCTTGTAGTCCTAGAAGAATTTATTGTTGAAATAGATAATTTTTTTGTGCCCCTTCACTTCCACATGCTCATTATCTGTTTCAGTTGGCCTCCCCAGGAACTCAGGAAGAAACAAAATTGCTAAATAATTCATTTGAACCCTTGCTTTTGCAATCTCCTGGAAGACAGTCTAGCACAGAGGTTAAGAATCCAGCTGCTGGGAGTTCCCTGGTGGCTCAGCAGATTAATGATCCAGCATTGTTACTGCTGTGGCTCGGGTAGCTACTGTGGCGTGGGTTCAATCCCTGATCTGGGAACTTCTACACATGCCTCAGGTGTGGCAAAAAAAAAAAAAAAAAAAGTAAAAAAAAAAGAAATAATGACTCTAGAGTTTGATTTGGATTCAAATTCCAAATCTGTGACTAAAGATCTGCCTAATTTGGGTGAGGGTTTCTTAACCTCTCAGTGCTTTGACTTCCTCGTCTACCTCTTAGTGCCTAGGCCACAGTCAGCATTCAACAAATATCAAAACTTCACAGAGCAAGTCTCCATCTGCTTACTCTCTGGGCTAAACAGACATTCACTTTCACCCAGATGGGCCCATGTTCTCTGTGATTTGGCTTCGTAGGGAGGCCTGCACTTAATAATTTACTGTTCAGAGCAAGGCTATTAATGGGTCAGAGCAGAAGGACAAGTATAGAATAAGTATTATCCATATATACGAAATTCTTAGTTAGGAGTGATTTTCAAGTCCTCATAGCTAAGATAAATTTTTGCAAAGTTCAGTTTTGGTTTGATTTTGTGGTTTATCAGTTAGGAACAGTAATCTCCCTGAAAGTATCATGAAAATAGAATCAACGTTGATTTCTGGATAGAAACATATCAAAATAATAACAAAGACAAGAGCAGCAACAATAACTAAAAATTTACCATGTGCCAGGCACTGTTCTAAGTGCCTTACGTGCATTATCTCATTTAATCCTACAACAAAGTATGAATAGGTACTTTTATTGCTTGTACTTAATAAGAAAACTAAGGCATTTCCCAACAATGCTGCCTAAAGTAGCAACACCACCTACCCCTGTAGTTCATCTATTTCACTAACAGTTTATTTTTCCTCTCAACATTTATCACTATCTGAAATTATTTTGTTTATAGCCCCTATTCAAGTTATTTGGGCAAGGGCTTTGTTTTTTGGGTTTTTTGTTTGTTTGTTTTTTTGTTTTTGTCTTTTTGCCTTTTCGAGGCATATGGAGGTTCCCAGGCTAGGGGTCTAATCGGAGCTGTAGTCACCGGCCCACACCAGAGCCACAGCAACACGGGATCCGAGCCGCGTCTGTGACCTACACCACAATTCACAGCAACGCTGGATCCTTAACCCACTGAGCAAGGCCAGGGATCGAACCCGCAACCTCATGGTTCCTAGTCAGATTTGTTAGCCACTGCGCCACAACGGGAACTCCAAGGGCTTTGTTTTAATCACTGCTCCTAGAACCAGCCTGGTTGCCAATAATTGTTAAATGAATGAATGAATAAATAAACGAAGCTTAAAAAGTACCTGCCCAAGGTCACACAGCCAGTAAGAGCTAGCATTCAAGTTGAACTCTATTTAACTCCAGAGCATGACATCTAGTTCTTTATTGCAGCTTTTTATAGCTTGAAAGCCCCCAGACATAATCTCACCCAAGCCTAGTATTTTGCAGATAAGGATACTGATGCTTACAAAGCCTAAATTACTTCCAGTATCACACAGGATTATTAGTGACAGGCCCAGAATCAGACCCCAGTCCCCTAGCTGTTGTTTTTGCACCATGAATTCAGCCTGAGGAGGAGTTCGTATAAAATTGAAGGAAATTCCTATACACATCTGCTGTACATCAATCCACCCACGTCTTCATGCCATAAACTAAAGTCATACCTGACACTTCCCTCTCTCTCACCACCCCCTTCATCTAATTAACTAATAAATCTTGTCAGTGTACCTTCTAAATATAGCTCAGATCTTTCCAGTTTTCTTCATTTCCACTAACCATCACCCCAGCCACCATCAGCTCTCACCAAGGTAATTGTAGTAGCTTCCCACCTAATTTCCCTCGCTTCCTCTTGGCCCCTTGCCATTCTATTTTCTCTAGAGTGGCCAGACTTATCTTCTGAAATGTAAATCTCATCATACCACTCTGATGCTTAAAAACACATCATTTATTTTAAGGTGCGATTTAAAATTCTTAACATGGCCTTTGAGGCTGTGGGATCTGGCCCCTAAACATTTCTCCAGTTTCATCTTATACTACTTCTTCCATTATCATTTATTCTACAGCGCGCCACTGACCCTATTTCCATTCCTGCAACATCAGGCTCTTCTTTTCAAAGCTGTGTTTCATGGGGCTCCCCTTCTGTGAATCATTCCCTCCAGCCCTGTGCCCTTCTTCATCCTCAGGGTCTCAGCCTACATGCCATTTCTACAGAGAAGTCTTCCCTGGTGGGCCTCTCCCAACAGCACCTCCCACCAGGTTAAATCCCCTGTGATAGGTTCTCAGAAGCATCCTCAATTTTTCCTACACAGAATTTATTACTGTTATAATTAAGCACATTATTTGTGTAATTGTTTAATAGTCTCCTGCCCTACCTAGATTGAATCTCCAGTGACCATGTTGTTATCATTCTCTGCTGATCCACAGGACCTGAAACGTAGTAGAAGCCCAATAAATATTTACAGAGCATTCTGTAGTCTTCTTAGGATTTCCACTCTGGGTTGAAACATCGATGGCAAAGCAGAAATGCCTAAGGAAAAGGAGACAGAGTGTAAACACTGAAAACAATCCAAGAGGTTTACCTACCCATGCCAGCATGAGCAGCTTTTCCTTTTAGTAACCTCCACTGTTGCATTTCTTCTTCCAGAAGAGTCAACAGCTTAAGCTATGGGTGTGCTGGCCTTTGCATTTGTGTCTCAGGTTTAAGAGAGGCCCTACTTCTCTAAATGAGGCGGGATCATTTAGTTGGAGGAGGGTAAAGAAAGCTGCCACTTGCTGTGCATACATCAGCAGATCACAGAAAAGCCACGTCTCTGCTGCGAGAGCTAGGTGTGTTGTCATCATGGGGCAAGTACAAGCTGTTAGAGCGAGACAAGGGAGTCAGCGGTGCAGCCTGTCGAATGCTGTGTGTCAATGTCTCAGGCCTTGTTTCAAACATGAACTGTGGGGAAGCAAAAAACTCTCAAATGGAAGTGATCTAAAAAAAAAAAAAACAGGAAGTGATCTAGAAGGACCCACGCTTGGTTAGAGAATCATGTCTCTTAATGTCTACATACAGTTAATTTTTGGATTCGTTCAGGCTCCAGGTTAACAATGGATATGTTAGTTTCCAGATGAACCACAAAACTTGGCATTTAAATCAATGCTAAACTAGCTACTTCTCTGATGACGAAAAAGTGGTTACATACATAAGTCGTATTGCCAACTGCCTCCCTCATTATGGCTACATGGACAGCTAGTTTTTCATATATCAGTGTTAGCTCACTATGAGTTTTCTGAAATCTAACAGATTCGACAGACCAGTTCTGACAGAACTATCTGCAGGGAATAAACCCTTTGTTTGAAATGACCAAATGACCATGGAAACCCAAGTATGACATAGCAAGTCTTTTTCTTCCAAGTAGAGTTCTTGTTTAGCCAGTGCTTTTATGGAGGCCCAATGGATTGAGAAGTTATTTTCTCCTATAAGTTAAAGTAATTCTATTTATACAGAAAGCATAGGGAGGGAGTTCCTATTGTAGCGCAGTGGAAATGAACCTGACTAGCATACGTGAGGGTGTGGTTCAATCCCTGGCCTCGCTCAGTGGGTCAGGGATCCGGCATTGCCGTGAGCTGTGGTGTAGGCCAGCAGCTGTAGCTCTGATTTTGCCCCTAGCCTGGGAAATTCCATGTGCCGTGGGTGTGGCCCTAAAAAGCAAAAAGAAAGAAAAAGAAAGCATAGGGAACAGGAAGCCACGTGCCTTTGAATAACTTTAAGGAAGTGTCCTAATTCATGACATGTGTTTTAGAAAACAAGTTATGTAGAATAGCCATTAATTAGGATGTTTTGTAATGCTTTCCAGGGTCAGGGGAATCAATATTTTAGCCACTCTAAATGCTGCTATGGGCATGAATCTCTATGTCTCATTGGGTGATGTCAAGAATATAGCAAAAGTGCCTACAATTGATTAATAGAACCCTACAGGTATTATTAACGCAGTATAAAAATCTTGAGGAAAAAAAAACTGGCCATTAGTGTCCTTGGGGCTTGCATGTCCTTCTAAAAATTATTCTCATCACTTTTCCACTGACTTTCTCTCTGTTTCATGAAACTGAACCACTGTAAAGGGATGATTTTTACACAATGCAATTTTGGAACTTAGGAAGCAAATAGATGAGAAGTCATTGACTTGAGCAAGTCAGCAGCTGGGAAAGTTGAGAACCAACCCAATTTATACTTCCAAAATTTTGACAGGTTCAGGAATTGGTGACACCAGATAATTCTAAAAGTAGGGGCTGAGTAGGGGTTGGGGTGGGGTGGGGGGCTAAAAGAAGGAGTATTGATTGAAAGTGGGTTAAGAAGCATTTATATTCCCATTCCAGGCAACTGGGTAGCTTCCCCTTCTGTACTGCAAACAGAAGAGGAGGTTTGTTCTCTGGTGAGGGTTACACTGAGAGTCTCTGGATTGGGGGACAACAGGCACAATGTACCAAAAGCAGGATGCAGGAACTTGGTGAACATACGCCTACTGATTGCTAAGCCTCTCCACCCACATCTCTCAGCCACTTGCTCCTCCAGTCAGCTTTTTGTCTTTTTACAATTACTTTAATGCAAACAACAAATAATTACAAGATATATCTGAGGAAAGCTTTTAAGTTGACAAGTACCAAACCCAATAAACAGAAAAAAAGCAACACGAAGAAAGCAGACTATGTAAAGATAAGAACACTTACGCTATAATTAATATTTTCAAGTAATTTTTAAAAGATAATTGCTTTCATGAAACAGGAATAAGATGCTCTGAAAAAGAAGTACTCAGAGGAGTTCCCGTCGTGGCTCAGTGGTTAACGAATGTGACTAGGAACAGAGGTTTCAGGTTCGATCCCTGGCCTTGGTCAGTGGGTTAAGGATCCGGCATTGCCATGGGCTGTGTTGTGGGTCGCAGATGTGGCTCGGATCTGGCATTGCTGTGGCTCTGGCGTAGGCCAGCGGCTACAGCTCCAATTAGACCCCTAGCCTGAGAACCTCCACGTGCCGCAGGAACAGCCCTAGAAAAGGCAAAAAGACAAAAAAACAAAAAAACAAAAAACAGAAGTACTCAGAGAACTAAAAGGGTTAGAAGATCAAGTTAAGAAAATTTCCAAGAAAGTAGAGAACAAGAGACAGAAGCCAGGAAAGAAAAGATAAAATTAGAGGATGAGTTCAGGAGATGCAACATTGCACATCATGAGTTTCAGAGAAAGAAGACAGATCAAAAGGGAGGTAAGGAAATAGTCAGTGGAGCTTTTCCAAGAACGTTTACAGGAATTGAAGAACATGGAGGAGTTCCCGTCGTGGTGCGGTGGTTAACGAATCCGACTAGGAACCATGAGGTTGCGGGTTCGGTCCCTGCCCTTGCTCGGTGGGTTAAGGATCCGGCGTGGCCGTGAACTATGGTGTGGGTTGCAGACGCGGCTCGGATCCCGCGTTGCTGTGGCTCTGGCGTAGGCCAGGTGGCTACAGCTCCGATTGGACCCCTAGCCTGGGAACCTCCATGTGCCTCAGGAGCGGCCCAAGAAATAGCAAAAAGACAAAAAAAAAAAAAAAAAAAAAAGAACATGGAGTTTCCAAATCAAAATCACCATTGAATCGTCTGTGTTTTCAAACCTTTACGTTTTCAAGAAGCTCCTGGAGGCTTTGTTGCCCTAAAATGAGGAGGTAAATCAAGAAAGGGAGACAAAGGATAGGGGAGACAAGAGATGGAACAACAGAAGAAGGGCAAAAGGAAGGCTAGAATGATAGTGAAGATGATTCGAGGATATCAGGGCTGCACCAGTGCCCTAAGCATAGAAGGCATTCAGTCCAGACTAAGGAAGGCCAGAAGACACAAGAGAGTTGTCGTCATTAGGCTGATAGGATGCCCTGTGTGAGTGACTGATGAAAAAGAAAAATTGATAACTGGATTTTGAGATTGAATAAAAGTGTTAACAAATGATGGGGGGGGGCAATTATAAACTCCAAAGGAGAAAAAAATTAAACATGAGAGAAAAATCAATCCTAGTTTACTGCATAGCTCAGTTTTATTTCATGGTTGTAATAAAATTGACAATGAGTAATAATCTTACCAAATTCTATCTATATTAGGAAGATGGTGGTGGTGGGTGGTTAAAGAGCGTAGTATGTATAGTGTGGGGAGAGGAATAGAGATAAAAACAAAAAATGCTTGTCTTCTATAATGGGGGGGGTCACTAGGTTTTGCCTAAAACTGAAAAATCAAGAAGTAACAATACAAACTTTTATGTAGAAAAGCGGAAGTAATTCCCAGAAGAATCAGCTAAAAGAATTGAAAGTAGGGAGTTCCCTGGTAGCCTAGCAGTTAAGGATCTGGCATTGTCACTACCATGGCTCAGGTCACTTTGGTGGCACGGGTTTGATCCCTGGCCTGAGAACTTCCACATGCCATGGGCATAGCCAGAAAACAGAAAAAGAAAAGAATTGAAAGTAGTAGTTTCTGTAGGAGGAGAAAGATGGTCAGATGGGCTGGGTACTGCTGTTTGTCTTAATCATTTTCATAGAACTCAGTGCCTCTTCAAACTATGTATAACTTCTTTTAAAATAAAACCTTTTTTAAAAGACCATTGTATTCATACAAATGGAATGAGAAGACTTTTTTAAGATGATAGCTTTATTGAGATATAACTCACATACCATTCAGTTCACCCAGTGGTTTTTAGTGTATTCACAGAGAAGAACAGCCATCACCACAATCAGTTTTAGAGTATTTCATCATATCCAAAAGAAACCTCATACCCATTAGCAGTCACCTCATTTATTCTGGACAGTTCATATAAATGGAAACATAAAACATATGGTCCTTTGTGTCTGATTTCTTACACTTAGTATGCTGTTTTCATGTTCTATCTGTGTTGTTACATGAAAGTATTTTATTTCTTTTTATTGCCAAATAATAGTCTGTGGCATGGGCATACCACATGTTATTGAGCCATTCATTAGTTGATGGACGTTTGGAATGTTTCCACTTTTTTTGGCTATGATGAATAATGCTGCCTAGAACATTTGCGTATAGGTTTTTATGTAGACATCTTTTCATTTCTCTTGGATGTGTACCTAGGAGTGGAATTGGTGAGTATTTCTATATTTAACTTTTTGGTAAACTACTGGACTCTTTGCCAAAGTGGCTGAACCATTTTATATAATTTCTCCACATTCTTGTCAACATTTGTTATTGTCTGATTTTTTTAAATTATAGCCACCCTAGAGGGTGTGAAATGATATCTCATTGTGGTTTTGATAGCCCGGTTGCACTAGGATACCTTAAGAGCTTAACAGATAAGCAAAAATTTAAAAGGCTGTTAAAACCCTATCTTGGCAAGGCTTTGAGGAAATATTCTTTAAAGAAATTAAAAAAAAAACCTTTATTGAAGTATAGTTGACTTACAATGTTGTGTTAGTTTCAAGTGTACAGCAAAGTGAATCAGTGATATATATATATACACACACGCATATATGTTATATATGTATGTTATATATACACATACACACATATATGTTATACGTATATGTTATATACGTGTGTTATATATGTTATGTGTGTGTGTGTGTATTTATCCATAGAGGCTATCAGAGAGTGTTGAATAAATTTCCCTGTGCTATACAGTAGGTCCTTGTTACTTATCAATTTTATATACAGTGGTGTGTATATGCCAATCCCAGCCTCCCAGTTTATCCCTCTACACAGCATTTTTCCTTTGGCAACCATAAGTTTGGTTTTGAAATCTTTGAGTCTGTTTCTGTTTTGTGAATAAGTTCTTTTGTATCGTTTTTATTAGATTCCACCTATTACTGATATCATATTTCTCTGTCTGATTTACTTCACTTCGTATGATAATCTCTAGGTCCATCCACGTTGCTACAAATGGCATTATTTCATTCTTTTTTATGGCTGAATAATATTCCATTATATATATGTACCGCATATTTATCCAGTCCTCTGTTGATGGACATTTAAGCTGCTTCCATGTCTTGGTTATTGTAAATAGTGCTGCAGTGAACACTTGTACATTGGGACACATGTATCTTTTTGAATTATAGTTTTCTCTGGATATATACCCAGGAGTTGGATTGCTAGATCTGATGGTAGTTCTATATTTAGTTTTTCAAGGAACCTCCATACTGTTCTCCATAGTGGTTGCACCAACTTACATTCCCATAAACAATGTAGGAGAGTTCCCTTTTCTCTATAATCTCTCCAGCATTTATTATTCGTAGACTTTTTCATTATTGTTGTTGTGCCTGCATTATGTGGAAGTTCCAGGCCAGGGACTGAACTCATGCCTCGGCAGCAACCAAAGCTGCTGCAGTGACAACACTGGATCCTTAACTTGCTCCGCCACAAGAGAACTCTTGTTTGTATGTAGCCTTTTTGATGCTGGCCATTCTGACTGGTGTGAAGTGTTATCTCATTGTAGTTTTGATTTGTATTTCTCTAATAATTAGTGATGTTGAGCATCTTTTTTTTTTTTTTTACTCTATCCAGCAAGAATATCATTTATTTTTTATTATTATTCAAATGAATTTATCACATCTGTAGTTGTATAATGATCATAACAATCTGATTTCACAGGATTTCCATCCCACAGCCCAAGCACATCCCCCCACCCCCAAACTGTCTCCTCTGGAGACCATAAGTTTTTCAGTGTCTATGAGTCAGCATCTGTTCTGCAAAGAGTTCAGTCTCTCCTTTTTTCAGATTCCACTTGTCAGTGAAAGCATTGGATGTTGGTGTCTCATTGTATGGCTGACTTCACTTAGCATGATAGTTTCTACGTCCATCCATGTTGCTAAAAATGCTGGTATTTCGTTCTTTTTAATGGCTGATTAATATTCCATTGTGTATATGAACCACTATCTTCTTGATCCACTCCTCTGTCAGTGGACATTTAGGTTGTTTCCATGTTTTGGCTATTGTAAATAGTGCTGCAATGAACATTGAAGTACATGTGTCTTTTTGAGTCATGGTTTTCTCTGGATAGATGCCCAGGAGTGGGGTTGCTGGATCAAATGGTAGTTCTATTTTTAGTTTGCTGAGGAATCTCCATACTGCTTTCCACAGTGGTTGCACCAATTTACAATCCCACCAATAGTGTACTAGGGTTCCTTTTTCTCCACACCCTCTCCAACACTTATTGTTTGTAAACTTTTGGATGATGGCCATTCTGGCTGGTGTAAGGTGGTACCTCGTGGTTTTCATATGCATTTCTCTAATAATGAGTGATGTTGAACATCTTTTCATGTGTTTCTCAGCCATCTGTATGTCTTCTTTGGAGAATTGTCTGTTTAGATCTTCTGCCCATTTTTGGATGGGGTTGTTTGTTTTTTTTGGTATGGAGCTGCAGAAGTTTATAAATTTTGGAGATTAATCCCTTGTCAGTCGATTCACTTGCAAAGATTTTCTCCCATTCTGTGGGTTGTCTTTTTGTGTTGTTTAGGGTTTCCTTTGCTGTGCAGAAACTTTGAAGTTTAATTAGGTCCCATTTGTTCATTTTTGTTTTTGTTGCCAATACTCTGATAGGTGGATCTGAGAAGATGTTGCTGTCGTTTATGTCAGAGAGTGTTTGGCCTGTTTTCCTCTAAGGGTTTTACAGTGTCTGGTCTTATATCTAGGTCTTTAATCCATTTGGAGTTTATTTTTGTGTATGGTGTTAGGGAGTGTTCTAATTTCATTCTTTTCCATCTGGCTGTCCAGTTTTCCCAGCACCACTTATTGAACAAGCTGTCCTTTCTCCATTGTATATTCTTGCCTCCTTTGTCATAGATTAGTTGACTCTAGGTGTGTGGGTTTAATTCTGGGCTTTCTATCCTGTTTCACTGATCTATATTTCTGTCTTTGTGCCAGTACCATGCTATTTTGATGATTGTTGCTTTGTAGTATAGTCTGAAGTCTGGGAGCCTGATTCCTCCAGCTCCATTTTTCTTTTTCAGGATGTCTTTGGCTATTCTGGGTCTTTTGTGCTTCCAAACAAAATTTAAAATGTTTTGTTCAAGTTCTGTGAAAAAATGTCCTTGGTAATTTGATAGGGATTGCATTGAATCTGTAGATTGCCTTGGGTAGTATAGTCATTTTGATAATATTAACTCTTCCAATCCACGAGCATGGTGTATCTTTCCATCTATTTGTGTAGTCTTTGATTTCTTTCATCAGCATCTTATAGTTTTCAGAGTACAGGTCTTTTGTCTCTTTAGGTAGGTTTACTCCTAGGTATTTTATTCTTTTGGATGTGATGGTGAACGGGATTGCTTCCCTAATTTCTCTTTCTGTTCTTTCATTGCTAGTATATAGAAATGCCGTCAATTTCTGTGTATCAATTTTATATTCTGCAACTTTGCCGAATTCGTGGATGAGCTCTAACAGTTTTCTGGTAGAGTCTTTAGGATTCTCTAGGTATAGTATCATTTCTTCTGCAAATAGGGATAGTTTGACTTCTTCCTTTCCAATTTGGATTCCTTTGATTTCTTTTACTTCTCTGATTGCTGTGGCTAGGACTTCCAAAACTATGTTGAAGAATAGTGGCGAGAGTGGACATCCTTGTCCTGTTCCTGATCTCAGCGGGAATTCTTTCAGCTTCTCACCATTGAGAATGATGTTCTCTGTGGGTTTGTCACATATGGCCTTTATCATGTTGAGGTAGGTTCCCGTTATGCCTACTTTCTGAAGGGTTTTTATCAGAAATGGGTGTTGGATTTTGTCAAAGGCTTTTTCCGCATCTATTGAGAGGATCATATGGTTTTTATTCTTCAGATTGTTGATGTGGTGTATCACACTGATGGATTTGCGGATATTGATGAACCCTTGCATCCCTGGGATAAATCCCACTTGATCATGATGTGTAATCCTTTTAATGTATTGCTGGATGCGGTTTGCTAGTATTTTGTTGAGGATTTTTGCATCAATGTTCATCAATGAAATTGGCCTGTAGTTTTCTTTTTTTGTGGAGTCTTTGTCTGGTTTTGGTATCAGGGTCATGGTGGCCTCGTAGAATGAGTTTGGGAGTATCACTTCTTCTGCAATTTTTTGAAATAGTTTCAGAAGGACAGGTGTTAGCTCTTCTCTAAATGTTTGATAAAATTCACCTGTGAAGCCGTCTGGTCCTGGACTTTTGTTTGTGGAAAGTTTGTTTTTTTTTTTTTTTGTTTTTTGTTTTGTTTTTTTTTTTTTCCTTTTCTAGGGCCACTTTCTGCGGCATGTGGAGGTTCCCAGGCTAGGGGTCAAATCAGAGCTGTAGCCACCAGCCTACGCCAGAGCCACAGCAACACAGGATCCGAGCCGCGTCTGCAGCCTACACCAAAGCTCACGGCAATGCCAGATCCTTAACCCACTGAGCAAGGCCAGGGATCGAACCTGCAACCTCATGGTTCCTAGTCGGATTCGTTAACCACTGTGCCACGATGGGAACTCCTGTTGGAAGTTTTTTAATCACAGTTTCCATTTCAGTTCTTGTGATTGGTCCATTCATCTTTTCTATTTCATCTTGGTTTAGTCTTGGAAGATTGTACTTTTCTAAGAATTTGTCCATTTCTTCTAGGTTTTCCATTTTATTGGCATATAGTTGCATATAGTAGTCTCTTATGATCCTTTGTATTTCTGTGATGTCTGTTGCTACTTCTCCTTTTTCATTTCTAGTTTTATTTATTTGAGTCCTTTCTCTTTTTTGCTTGATAAGTCTGGCTAGGGGTTTATCAATTTTGTTGATCTTTTCAAAGAACCAGCTTTTCGTTTCATTGATCTTTTCTATGGTTTTCTTTGTTTCTGTTTCATTGATTTCTGCTCGATCTTTATGATTTCTTTCCTTCCATTAACTTTAGGTCTTGTCTGTTCTTCTTTCTTGAGCTGCTTTAGATGTAAAGTTAGCTTGTTTATTTGAGCTTTTTCTTGTTTCCTGAGGTGGGCTTGTATTGCTATAAACTTTCCTCTCAGAACGGCTTTTGCTCCATCCCATTTTTTGGAGTGTCATATCTTCATTGTCATTTGCTGCTAGGTATTTTTTAATTTCCTCTTTGATTTCTTCAGTGATACATTGGTTGTTTAGTAGCATGTTGTTTAGTCTCCATGTGTTTGTGTTTTTTGCAGTTTTTTTCTTGTTGTGGATTTCCAGTCTTACAGCGTTGTGGTAGGAAAAGATGCTTGGTATGATTTCAATTTTCTTAAAGTTACTGAGGTTGGATTTGTAGCCCAGGATATGATCAATCTTAGAGAATGTTCCATGTGCACTTGAGAAGAATGTGTATTCTGTTGCTTTTGGATGAAATGTCCTATAAATATCTATTAAGTCTATCTAGTTTAATGCATCATTCAGGGCCTGTGTTTCCTTATTGATTTTCTGTCTAATTGATCTGTCCATTGCTGTAAGTGGGGTGTTAAAGTCCCCCACTATTATTGTGTTATTGTCGATTTCTCTCCCTTTAAGGTTGTTAGCAGTTGCCTTATATATTGTGGTGAACCTGTGTTGGGTGTGTAGATATTTAAAATTGTTATATCATCTTCTTGATTGATCCTTTGGTCATTATGTAATGTCCTTCTTTGTCCCTTAAAATATTCTTCATTTTAAAGTCTATTTTGTCGGATATGAGCATTGCTACTCCAGCTTTCTTTTGATCCCCATTTGCATGACATATTTTCTTCCATCCTCTCACTTTCAATTTGTATGTGTCCCTAGAAGTGAAGTGGGTCTCTTGAAGACAGCATATATATGGGTCTAGTTTTTGTATCCATTCAGCCAGTCTATGTCTTTTGGTTGGGGTGTTTAGTCCATTAACATGTAAGATAATTATTGATATGTATGTTCTTACTGCCGTTTTATTAATTGCTTTGGATTTGTTTTTGCTGCTCTTTTTCCTTTCCTTCTTCTCTTGTTCTTTTCTGCGTAGAGAAGTTCCTTTAGTATTTGTTGTAAGGCTGGTTTAGTGTTGCTGAATTCTCTCAGCTCTTGCTTATCTGTGAAGGTTTTGATTTCTCCTTCAAATCTGAATGAGAGCCTTGCTGGGTAGAGTAATCTTGGTTGGAGGTTTTTTTCCTTTCATCACGTTAAGTATATCATGCCACTCCCTTCTGGCCTGCAGAGTTACTGTTGAAAAATCTGCCAATAACCTTATTGGGGTTCCCTTGTTTGTGATTTGTTTCTTTTCCCTAGCTGCTTTCAAGATTTTCTCTGTCTTTAATTTTGGTCAGTTTGATTAATATGTGTCTCGGGGTGTTCCTCCTTGGGTTTACTTTACATGGTACTCGTTGTGCTTCCTGGATTTGAGTGAGTGATTCTTTCCCCATGTTAGGAAAGTTTTCGGCTATTATCTCTTGGAATATTTTTTCTGTCTCCTTCTCTGTCTCTTCTCCTTCTGGCACCCCTATAATACCGATGTTGGTACGTTTCACACTGTCCCAGAGTTCTCTGAGACTCTCTTCATTTGTTTTCAATCTTTTTTCTCTTTTCTGTTCTGCATCCGTAATTTCCACTAATCTGTCCTCCACCTCGTTTATTTGTTCTTCTGCCTCCTGTATTCTGCTGTTGGCTGCTTCTAGTGAATTTTTTATTTCAGTTATTGTATTTTGCATCTCTTCTTGTTTAAGTTTTATTTCTTGTATCTCTTTGGTCAGTGTTTCCTGTAAGTTATCCATCTTTGCCTCCAGTTGATTTCCAATGTCTTGCATCATCTTCAGCATCAACAGTCTAAAGTCTTTTTCCTGGAGGCTAAGTATCTCCTCCTCACTTAGCTGATTTTCTGGGGTTTTTCCTTTCTCCCTCATCTGAGTTATAGTTCTCTGTCTTTTCATTTTTATAGGTTTTTGGTGTGGTGACCTTTTTGCAGATAATAGAGTTGTAGTTTCTCTTACTTCTGGTGTCTGCCCCCCTTGTGGCTGAAGTCAGTATGGGGGGCTTGCTGTAGGCTTCCTGATGGGAGGGGATGATGCCTGCCCCCTGTTAGGTGAAGCTGATTCTAATCCCTCTGGTGGGTGGGGCATAGTCTCTGGATGGGATTAGAGGAGGCTGTGTGCCTGAGGGGGTCTTTAGGTAGCCTGTTTACTGAGGGGCAGGGCTGTGATCCCACCTGGGTTGTTGTTTGCCCTGAGGCTTCTCAGCAGCTGACTGATGGGTGGGGCCAGATTTTCCCCAAATGGCCACCTCCAGAGAAAGGCATGGCTGCTGAATATTCCTGAGAGCTTTGCTTTCAATGTCCTTCCCTCACAACAAGACAGGTTCACCCCTGTTTTCCCAGGATATCCTCCAAGAACTGGGGTCAGGTTTGATCCAGATTCCCATGGAGACCTCTCTCTGCCCTGGGACCCAGTACACGTGAAAGTCTGTGTGTGCCTTTTAAGAATGGGGTCTCCATTTCCCCCAGTCCCATGGAGCTCCTGCGTACAAGCCCCACTGGCCTTCAATGCCAGATGCTCTGGGGCTCTTTCTCCCCATGCCAGATCCCCACAAGTGAGGGTTTGATGTGGGGCTCAGAACTCTCACTCCTGTAGGTGAGTCTCTGTGAACCAGTTAGTTTCCAGTCTGTGGAGCTTCCCACCCAGGAGGTATGGGGTTGTTTATATTGTGAAATTGCCCCTCCTACCTCTTGATGTGTCCTCCTCTTTTTCTTCTGGAGTAGGATATCTTTTTTAAGGTTTCTGGTCCATTTGGGTGAAGAGTGCTCAGTCTTTAGTTGTGAATTTTGTTGTTTTTAGGAGAGAAGTTGAGCTCCAGCCCTTCTATTCTGTCATCTTAATCCCGTCTCCGGTGTTGAGCATCTTTTCATGTGTTTTTTTTGGCCATCTGTATATCTACTTGAGAGAAATGTCTATATATATATATCTTCTGACCATTTTTTGATTGGATTGTCTGTCTTTTAATATAAAGCTATGTAAGATGTTTGTATATTTTGAAGATTAATCCCTTGTTGGGTAGCTTCATTTGCAAAGATTTTTCTCCCATGGAAATAAACACTCTTATTGGGAGTGTAGTTAAGTACAAATTTTTTGGAGGGTAGTTTGATATATCAAATTGTGACATGTACTTGACTTTTCACCAGATTTCCTGTTTGTGGATATTTGACCTAAGGAGAAAAGTTGTATATTGAGGAAAAAAAATGTCTTCATTATACCACTGTTTTTAATCTCATAATATCAAAAACAGAAATTAACTTCAATGTCTATCAAAAGGAAACTGGTTAAATAAATTATGATGCAAACATAAAACACTGAGGCAGTGATTAAAAATGATGCAGGTATAGTATATTTTTATTGTTGTGGGAAGCTACCCATCATATACTTAGTGGAGCAAAATGAGATTATTGAACACTTCCATAAGAAGGTCCCACTTGTAAAAACCTTTATGCCTAGAGAGAATTTTTTTAGAATGACGTCCAAAATGTTAACAGTGATTATATACTAGCGGTAGAATTTTAGGTGATTTTTAAACTTTTTCTTTGCACTTTTTGTGTTTAATTTTGTTAAAAAATCACCTCTGTAATTTTGGGGAGAAAATTATAAAACTATTTTAAAAGACTGTGCATTTTAGAAGTCACATTTTTGTACTTAATCAAGGCTTGAATTTTAGTTAAATACCCTTTCCCTATCATTATGTTTTTTAAACCTCAAAACCATCTCCTAAAGGCATAAAGAAATTCATTGTTGTGGTGATTATATTCACTTGGTGTGGAACACTGTCTTGGGCTCTTCCTTCGGAGGATTTTATTAAGCGTTTTAGTCTTTATAGGGTTCTTTTTGTGGGGAGTATGCCAGATATTGGGACTTGGGGGTCATGCCATAGCTCCTGATTAGGAGCAGGTCAGAAAGTTTCTCCATGTGGTCCGGTTATTAGGATGATTATTTGGGGCTCATAGATTCTCTCTTCTACAATTTTACCCCCCTTTGCAAAGAACAACATTAACAACAACTAACTTTCCTTTGAGCTTGTTATGAGTTAGAAACTGTTCTAAATACATTTCATAGCCTTTACTCATTTAACCCTCACAGCAATTCTATGACGTTGATACCACAATTATGCTATTTTTACACAGAAGGAACCGAGGCACAGAGAGGTTAAGTAACCTATCCAAAGTCACTCAGCGAGGGAATGCACAGCTGGGGCTGGAGCCCAATGAGTCTGGTACTTAACTACCTGTGATCCTAAATGCTATATTCCACTACCTCTCTGACTTTCCTTCTAAATATGACTCCAGAGACTTCTTGATGGTTTACTCTGTTACTCCGTTAAACTATCGTTTCTACCAGAAATGCCAGGGTAACTGAGCCAGTGAGTACACTTGATTGGATTTTCCTGCAACAAATGCTCTAGAGAGTCATTTCTTTGCTGTTCATATGTTTATCCATAGATTCTTTTAGGATTTTTCTTTCCATTTCTTTGACGTCATCTTCTCTGAAACGTTTGTATTTCTTACTTCTTAAAGCTGGAGATACACCTGGGAGAAGAAAATTATGTCTCATTAGGTGTTTCACGTTTGCATCAGGACCCATTAGAAGAGTGCTTGGTGCTAAGGCAGCAGACATTCAGTGCTCTTTCCCATGACTGCCTGGCGTTCTCAGCCCCAGGCAGTGCAAGATGCCTGGTGCCCTGGCTAATCTTTAAGTCTGACCACTTGGGGAAAACATAATTTTTATAAAGGTATGGTTTATTCTGATCATAGGAGTGATACATATTCATTGTAAAAATTAAGGAAAATGCCAGTGTAAAGAAAAAATTAAAAGCACTCATAATCCTACTATCCTGTGATAACCACTAGACATCGTTATTTCCAAGTGTTATTTCCAAGTATGTCTAGCTTCTCTTTAAGCAATTCATATTCATTCATGAAAACTATGTAAGTCTTCTACATAAATGATTTACAGATGATGATTTTAGAAAATGCCCCTCCATGGAATTTAGTGGGTAGGATTGTTGTTAAATTTAAAGACACACTAAAGTTGGTGAGATGTAAATTTCTCAATTTTAACACCAGTTTAATTTTTAATTGAAGAAAGTAAATAAGTATGCATATTTAAAAAAAAAAAAAAAACCTTAGTATGGAATCAAGCAAAAAAGTATAATGACCTCAGTGGTTTTATTTGCTCCTGCAAGTGATTTTTCCATTTATTTTTGCCTAATATGGGCTGCATATATAGTAGGTCTTTCAATGGTACTTATGTATTGGCCAAAAAAAAAAAAAAAAAAAAAAAGATTCATATTGCAAGAGTAAGATCTACTTGAAATACCATTAAAATTTAACTTTTGTTATTTGTAATTTTGGTCGTTACTATTTTTGCTGTTTCATTGTGATTAAAATCTAAAGTTATTTTGGATATTTTACTGTTTTCAGGAAAAGAGTTATAACCAACAACAAAAGAAACTCATGTGATATGACATGTTACTAGCAATAATTATGGTAACTTTGATTCAAGTTGAAATAGCTTGTACTGAACATTATTTTTAAAAGCCGTTTCTTAAGAGAATGACTGTAGAGAGTGTTTATAAGAAACTTCTGTAATCAAAGTCTTTATCCTCTTGTGTTTTCCAGGCATCTGGCCGGCTGAAGAGGTTTTGGCTTACTACTGCCTCAAGCACAGTAATGTATTCAGGTACAAAGCTGCACTTAAAATTTTGTTTAGCCCACTATGGGTATTATATCTTCATATTAAAGAGTTTCACGACTGCATTCTTCAAATGAAATTGTTTTTAAAAAATATATAAGAAAGAAAGGAAGAAGGAAACAAGGGAAGGAAAGGGGAAAAAAGGTCGTGGTGAAAACATGTTGCTTCTGCAAAAGAAATCTGAATTGCCTTTGGGTACTAATATTGCACAGCAAGCTTTTTACTGTATGTCAAAGGCTTTTGATTTCCACTCAAGGCATTTTATTTCACTTTGATTTGGGGGAAACAAAAGTGAAGCTCCAATCAATCTTTACTGATTGTGAAGGTCAAAAAAAAAAAAAAAAAAAAAAAGCGAAACAAAAGCCAATAAAGACATTCTTTAAACTTCTGCTGGGGAAGTCACTACGGAATATTTGATAAGTAAATACCCCACAGTTATTATTTAAAGATGCCATCCCACCCCTGATTGTAATGGTATTTTATGTACCTAACAACATGTATTCGTAAACTCTAAATTACTCTTAGAGATTCATGCTATGGAAATAAATGTCTTCAAACTGTCGATGTGTAGTATAGATTAAACCCATAAATGGAATTTAGGAAAAAGGGAAAACTCCTTTTATTTGAAAATGCTGAAGATGTTTGGTCGATCCCCAAAATATGGGCTTTTTCATTACAAGTCTCATTTTATAAATGCCATCCACTACATGCTTCCTGAATAGCCCATCATGATTCCAGACAAGCCATTAGTGATCATTTTAACAATATATACTTATAAGATTGGGCGTGTGTTTTAACACTGTACTTACACTGTATTGGGTCAATAATGTGTAGCTTTTGAAACTCTATGCATCCGTATATACCAACCAGGCTATAATTGCTTTGAACAACTAAATACTCATTAAGTGTATTTTGGAATATGAATGTCTGCTTGGCTTCTTTTCCTCCTCTTCCCTGTCTTTTTGCCTCTACTTCCCTTGATTCATTCTCTCTCTCTCTCCCTCTCTCTCTCATTTCCTCCTCTTGAGGAAATCAACTTCCCAAAGTGGGAAGAAGAAACAATCTCTTAAGAGTCTAAGCGTATAAAGTAAGAACAGGGCAGTACTGAACTGGGCTGCAGAGCTGCCCTAGAAGTCTGGCATTTGCTCATCTCTCTGTGCTGAAGCTTGCCTGGAGCTCCAATCAGCAAGCAGTGGGCCAGGGCAAGAATGTCACACGTTGAGGGCTGATATTTAGGCACAAAGGGGAAGGTAAGTGCAGAGTGCCACCCCAGATTGTCAGCTTTAACTCAGCCGCTTTACTTCTGAGCAGTGGAGTCAGAGCCCGGTCATTACTAGAGCCCCGGGTTTGCTGGCTTAACCATATTATGTCTCCGCATTGTTGATTCCCTGTGTTGTGTTGGGGTCAGTTGTGATTTAAGTGTTAATTGCTAAATGCTCTTTGTGTCATTGTTCTTCATGGGGGTGGTTCAGCTTTCCAAAATATTTCCGTTTGTTTTAGATTTTTTTTTTTAAATTCAAGATTGCATGTATTTGTGTGTGTGTTGTGTGTATGTGCCTATAATCTAGGTATATACACACTCACATATAGTCTTCATTTACTTGTCTAACTGTTTTTGAAGGAATGAATGTGGATTAACAGTGTTATCCTTTCCTAACAATTATCTTTCGCTACTCTAGCTAGTTTAGTTCTAAAAGACAGCGCCATTGACAAGGGAAAAAAAGAGAACCTTCTCAGATTTTTCAGCTCAGCGGTGGTAATGTTGCAGTGAACACTAATGAGGGAACCCCCACTGATTTGCCTGCTTTGTGACTTTTCTATTTCATAATTATTTTTAAAACGCAAAACGACATGAGGTAGCCTCGTCATGTCTCTACCACTTCCTGGTAGCGCCGTTCTTACTGCAGATGGCAATTTGTTCTTGTAACATATATATCTCTCGGACCATTTTCATCTAATTTGTATGGGTTCTACCATTTCTTTTCTCTCTTTCAGGGACCTTGCTGTGTGTGAGCTAGGGGGTGGCATGACATGCTTGGCTGGGCTCATGGTAGGTCTTTTCTCAATTCCAATCCCATTCAGAGGGAGGAACAAAAGGAAAAATGTTCCAGGGCCTCCAACTGCTGGGTCAGAGAACCGTCAACAGCGTCAGCTGCGGTCAAGCTGCCGGGTCTTGAGAGACCTTCTAGATTGACTTACTTTCGGATCATATTGATTTTAGGGTTGCCTCGATGAGCAGAAACATTTTACCTCAGTGTAGTCAATATCGCTTGTTGTGACATTCCAGGCCTCGCACGGTCTGTCTTTGCCATAGCGAAAGCGTTTTTTTTTCTTTTTTCTTTCTTTTTTTTTTTTTTTTTTTCAGATTAGAGTCCCATTTGCTAAGATACAGGAATAGCCCGGCGAATCACAGTTGGAGCACCATGATATAGCTGCTAATGTTTTGCCTGCATTATTACACCAACA
Organism: Sus scrofa; assembly: GCF_054392235.1. Lineage (NCBI taxonomy): Eukaryota > Metazoa > Chordata > Mammalia > Artiodactyla > Suidae > Sus > Sus scrofa. The sequence continues at coordinate 107,932,994 of NC_139385.1, read as the reverse complement.
AACATGATCCAGAGCGCTCAGTAATTAGATTCTTTTGAATTAGATTGGCCATTCAGGAACGTCGTTCCCCATTCTCTGGGTTCTGAGTCATGTATTCAGGAGATATTATGTAGCAGCACAGTGCATTAGACAAGTTTTTATGTCTCTACAAATAAAAGCATATTGTTACACTGATTGGCATTTGACAAACCTGTCGCTCTTACACAATGTGTCAGGGTTACAGCCCAATGTGCGAGCATGTCAAAGCTCACAAAAAAATTACCCTCACAAAGCCATCTGCCTGCAATGCAAAGTTATATGAAGGGCATCAGGCAGTCAGACAGAAGCAAGCTGAAAGGCAGAGTGACAGCCTTGTATGATGGCTCTACTAGATAAACAGAAGCCCACAAATGAAAGCCTCTCAGAATACCATCATCCGCTGTCACAATGCAATTACCGAACAGAATGATAGCAAGATAGAGGCTCCCGCAAATGGAATGATAAAAGTATTGACTGATTTGATTGAATGATTAAAATAATGCAGACATAAAATGAAAAAAGATTGAAGATTGTTACAGAGAAATAGGTGAGGAAGCATGATACTGAAGGCTTGTCACTCCTGTCTTCACTTCCACACAGACAAGCATATTTGCTCATTGTTTGCTGTGCTCCCTTTTTTTTTTTTTTTTTTTTTTTTTCAGGTTGCTATTTCTGCAGATGTCAAAGAAGTTCTGTTAACTGATGGGAATGAAAAGGCCATCAGAAGTATCCTTATTCAGATAGAAAACGGGTTTGTTGTGCTCATTCCTTTTCCCCGGCTGAGTAACAATTGATATAAAGAAAGACAGCATGGGGTATTAAAAAAGAGTCCCCCCCACACACACATGATAAGTAATTAAGAAAAAGTAGAAATATATGGGATCCATTGGATACAACGAAGTGGGGTTTTTAAAAAAATTTTTTTCAATGGATTTTTATAGTCACGTCTCATCAAAAGCTTATGATTTGTGACCCACTCAAGGCAATAAGAACATTTGTTTCATAATCATTTCCAAGCATTCTTGTCCTTTTCTGTCCACTGAAATTTGTCAGTGTAAAGTAAATGATGGAACATGTATTATATTGGCTATTGCTTGCAAAAATTCACTTCCAGCTTCATGTCCATTATTACCTTTCTTCTGTTTGATACTGTACGCGTGGACCATGTAATATTGTGCCTACTCTAATTCCTGAGGAGTCCCCTATATCTCCCCGCTGGAAAGAGCTATCAGTTTTTCATTATTTCCTTTTATTTCGGATTATGGAAGCTATCTGTTTTTCTCTTCTGTGCTATTAGAGTCCAAACCCCATTCTATTAGATTATGCTTTACTAATATGTACACAGAGTTCATGAAAATTGAACTGTACTCTAACTAAGAAAGCAAGCATAATTTGTGGCTACTTTAGCAATCGAGCCGATTTGTTCAGGGGCAGTTAACCGCCGTTAGAAATTGAGAGGAACAGTGGAGGATATATTTGCTTTGGATTTTTTTTGGTGTGCCTTCCATTTACTTTATGAAAGAGGCAATCTACTTATTTGAATTTGAGGCCCCTGCAATACCAAAGCACTTTTGATTTTGGTAAGATGCTTACATCTTACCTAAAGCCTATTTTCGATTTCCTTTTTCTACCTCTGCCGTATAATTTTTGGAAAATAAAATTTGCAGCAGCTCTATCAGGCTGCTCAAACAGGAGAGAGGAGGTACCAGAAGCACAGTAGCTAATATTGTTCAGCAGCACTTGTGTGCTCTACAGAGCCCCACCCAGCTAATTGCCTGACAGACTTTAAAAAAAAAAAAAAAATCAGGAAGGAAAAACAGCCAATCACAATCTCGGCCTTTCACACAAGGGAAAGAGATCACAAAAGGTGCTTCCTTGTTTAAAATGCAGGATTTTAATCATGATCTTCAGACTGTCGCAAGTTTCTCAAAATATTCCTGAAGATGAGCTGATGTTGTTTCATTCACTCTGCTTTATTCTGAGTTCCTCCATGCACTGTATCATTTCACTCTGCTCCTCCTCCACATGTCAGGGAACAGAGAGCAACAGGAAGTCAGGTATGCTGGCTCAGCCCCATCGGATGCTTTTTGGGGGTAAAATAAAACAGGATTATTGGGAAAGAGAAGGCCATTCTGGCCACAGAAACTCTCAGATTGGGCCCAGCAACCTGAGGTTTTCCTCAAGTCAGCAGGTATCTTGTTGAATAGCATTGGAAACCAATTAGAACTTCTATCAAACTATGAGAAGTATCTGTGGTCAGTATATACATTTAATTGTACTGGAATTATTGTTGAGCTAAAACACAGAGCTTCCAAAGAAGGGAAGCAATGCTAATGTCATTAATTAATGCACCTTTGCTTTAAACAGCAAAGATGTCATGCCAGCTCTTGAAATTAGAGAGGAAATCTCAGATTCTGTATTCACTCTGCCGGCCTTTCAAAGAAATGATTGGTACAGCCCCCTCCCAAGAAAATGGATTTTTAACATTTGGTCCTCAGAAGCTCAGCCCTGAGAGTGCTTTATTGTGCTGGGTTTTACAATGGGTTTAATATAGCGGGGTGCCAAAGGGCAGGAGGGGAAGAACTTTACAATGTAGATAAAGTAGGTCCTTTCAGGATGCAGACCAAAACTGGTCGTGTGTTTTATTTCATCTCTTAGGACTTTCCTGATGGAGTTCGGTTTTTATCATGCAGTCGTCCTATGTTTGTGTGCCTTTTTCTGTTGTAACTAGATCTAATTTTTTTAATTAAGAGAAAAAAGCACGCATAAAGCCTGAAAAATTGGCAATGTGTTTTTCCTGCTTTCAATACTAATGTTATTCTTGATTTGCTAACAGAGCTTACAACTGGCATTTGCCCTGTAAGCTGTTTTACTCAGTGAGGTTAATATAAATGAAATATATATTTTTTTCTATTTGTGTGCCCACTTTCTGTAAGAATAACTAATTCACTGAATCACATACTGTTGATGCATATAGATTGAAACAAACTCATTTAAAAATTACTGTTTACATCTTTCCTTTAAAATTTTAGGAAGCCTAAATTATATAGCAGTTGTAGGATATTATCCAAAAATTACTTTCTAAAAAGTAAAAGTGGATGTCAACAAAAAAGAGGGAGAAGCATTGCCAGAAGCCAGAAAATCTCTAAGCAAAGCTGCTAATTATTCTTAATGGGCAAGATGAGCACATTAAGAAACAAATGAATACATCAGTGAAATGTAATTGAAAATCGACCTGGCAGTCACACATCACATCTGAGTATTGGCCTGTATATTATTCTCATCATTTAAAAAATTATTTTTCTTGTTCTAGGCATCTGAGTTTAATGAATCCAACTGAGTCTTACTTCCTAGTCTCTTAGGCTTCCAAGATTCTGATTTTTACCTTTAAAAAAAAATAGCATTTTCTGATATTTCCTTTTTATCGTCTTTCTATTTTTAAAATAGATGAGTCAATGAATGCATACATTCTGAATCTTTATGACATAGCAGCATATCAACCAGTTATAAGGTTATTTATTGTCTCCCTAAAATATATCAAAAGGGTTTGGCTGTGTCTTCCAGTGCTCTCTACCTTGAACCTGGCAAGCTAGATGTGAATCTGAGATTTATTAAACAGAGATGTCAGAAAAGAGATTAAGATTTGGGGTATAAGGGAATGTTGTAAGTCCTAAATATTTTCTCAGACTCATGGGTACATGTCTCCAAAGTTCTCTGTCGTCCTTAAACTGCACTGTTGGGTCTAACCCAGAACCCCGCTACCTGAGAGCTGCCTTTCCCTTCAGGTGTCATTTTCTCTGTAGCCAAAGGGAACAAAGGATAAATTGGAACTGGGGTCATTTAGTTCATCCAGTTCTTGAATTTATCCTAAAATAGTCTGAAACACGTTCCCTTTTCTTGGCACCTCCCTTTTCGTGTAATAAAGAAAGAAATCTCCAAGTCCTCCCCAGTAATAATTACTCAATAAAGTCCATAGCTGGTGTTGACAATGACACAAGACCAGGGGAGAGAAATGGTATACTGATTTCTTCTTGATGCCAAGCCTCTTCCAAATCATAATGAATAAAAGTACACTACATATAAGGTGAGCAGCCCTCTCTGGTACACTCACTAATTCGCCCAACGCAAGTACCCTGCCTTGACCCATCCTTAGTAAACGCCAAGCAGGTTATCTGCAGATTATGGCGATGCTTGATGACCCAGTCTCAGGTTCCTGACTCAAGCATCTTATCCCCCCCAGTTTGCACAGTCTGGATCATGATCTTGAGCATAGGACTCTCCAAAAGTTAGATCTTCTTTTAAAGAAGAGACCCCTGGCTTTAAGGTTATTTTATTTGACAGAGTCTCTGACTTGAATAATTGATAAACTAAGTTTCATTTGGACTGCGCAGCCTGTGCCATGGATGGTTGAGACCTTGGGAATGCCAATCCATCATCCTGGGTCCATGGCCCTTCCTCCAGTGTCAAGGTCAGCTGTTCTTCTGTTTGCTGGATAGTTCCAAAATGGACTCTGTGTGCCACACATTGGGTAGAAGCTCAACAAATAGCTTTGAAAATTGAATTTAAATTTACTAATAAGTTGAGCTAATTAATTAATGAATTAAAGTGAATTAAACCACTGTTAACTGCATGCCATTTCAAGTGCTAAAGATACCACAATGTACAAGACAGAACAAGTCCCTCTTCTTGAAGGACACAGACTATACCTTAGCAAGAGCACATCCATACATGTGAAAGACACTGCAAATCTGCAGGGCAGAAGTTCTTTGATTCTTTCCAGTTATTGAAGTTCTATAATAAAAAGGTTCACGTAATTAGTTTTGAGCAACAAGGAAAAACTACAAAGCCTTAACTGCCAAACCCTTCTTTAATCACTATCACCAGCCTCTCATCCTTCCAAAGCTTTGGCCTGAATTATTGAAAAAGATAATGAATTGACATGATTTAGGGACCTGCTGTGTGTCAGGATCATCCTATGTGGTACTCCATTAAGCCTATAAAATATGGACATTATTCCTATTCTTGAGATGGACCTCAGAGAAGTTAATTTACCCCAATTCACACAGCCACTAAGTATCAGAACCAGCACTAGATGCCAGGTTCATTTGATTTCATAGCTTCCCCTCTACCCCCCCTTAAACCATTCTGTTTCATCAAGAACTAGAATGATTTGGTGAGTGTCATCTTGACTGGAGGAAAAGGCTTTTCATCCATAAATGTAACAGTTGGCATTGGTAACAGAGTTCAGAGCACTGCTACATCGTACTCTCAAGTCATAAGAGTAATAAGCAAATTTTAAAAATATTTTGAAGCCTTTAACTTCACAAATATTGCCATATCAAGCATTTTTTTAAACCTTTAGAGTTCAAAATGAACAGGATTTATTTTATCAATTCATAGCTTCTTACCCTCACCTTTGCTGGTCCAATGACAATAAAGGTAGCATAAACCAAGAACGTAACACTTTGTGAATCACACCGTTACTATTTTTTAAATATTTTCATATTTGAAGAACAACGCCAACTCTCAAAATGTATATACAACTACTGATAAATATAATAACCACTAATTGCAAGAGGAGGCTAATATTTTAAACAAGATTTGCATATCGTTAGCTTAAGTATCTCCCTATGCATAACGTATGTATAACTTGTTTAAATAGCTATTGTTATACAATATATACAATATGTATTTTTTAAGGATAAAAAGTCAAGATTAAGACAGAGCCCCACGCTTTATTTGAAGAGAAAATCTAGTTATAGAATCCTGCTTTCTTTTAGCCACAAGTATATGTCCTATAGCTCTGGAAGTCCAGTTGCCCAGACTAGGAGATTGAAGGTGATTGCTCTATATCTATTTAATCAGAAATCACATTAAGGGTTTCTTTGCACCCAGCACCTCCCACTGAAGTCTTCCAGAAGGTGGGTGCTTTCAGAGAATAGGATTTGGTCCATGCTGTTGAACACTATCCTGGACATATTGACCCGATTTGATTGAATTTCCTTTATTACCCTGAAGTGACACAGAAGAATGATAAAATCTATTATTGCACACAGTGCCAACCAGAGGAACCACCTCAAAATCTGACCTAAAGGGCGGGGAGCAGAATATAGAATCTATCTCTTAAGGCAATATTTTAATACACTATTGCCATTTTTCCTCTTTGTCCTTGTTTTAATATTTTAAAAAACCCTCATAAACCACAAAATATATTTCCTTCTCAGTTCTAAAAATAAAGCAGCCTATAGACTGCTGTGAGGGTTTTTTTTATTAAAAAAATTGCTCCTGGAATATAAATACCTATGCTTGCTTCAGCCTGACCACCTGGAGTCACAGGTTTATAAATTGTATGAAAGTATATAGTGTTAAGATGTTTACTAAAAATTATTAATAGGTTTTCTGAGTTATATAATTTAACTTCCCTGTGACTATTTTATAAAAAGTATTACCTCCACTAACAAAATAATATGTTTTGCTTGATAGATTAGTCATGTACTCACATGACGCTACAGGTGTACCGGGCCCATTATGGCATGTGGCTGGATGTCATGGAAACGGCGAGTAGGGTGTGGCCAGAGTGTGGGGGAGCTTAATCAAAACCAGTTGTCAGTTGACTCTTTACTGATTTCGCTCTCAAAATAAAGATGTCAGCTGTCCTTTTCTACAAGACATTTCATTTAGAAGAGTTTCCTGAAATACCTTCTTCCTGAAATAGACAAAACTGTAGGCCGATGTGTCATTTTAGCTAATCAAAACAAGTAGGCAAATTAGTCTCTTTTATTTTTTTAATGAATGTAATTTAACGGTATTTAATTTGCATACAGAAAGTTCACCCAGGAAAAAAAAAAAAAAAAAGTCTGCATTATAGCACTTTTGTAAACCTCAACAAAGCCCTTCATTAGGAGACCTAATTGATTTTTCCTACCCACTCCCGGGGGAAGAAAGCTATCACAGTACCTGCTTATTCACTCAGAGAAGAAATGGGTGTGCCTGGTGTTTCAAGCAGAGATTTAGGTTAAAAAGTCCTGCGGCTCTGTTCTTGCAGGGAGATCTTGGCCAATGCTTGCTTCGAGCGTTCAGGAAATCTGTTTTTCTGAGCAATAGGGGAACATCGCTTGTCTGCTTGGTGTCCTCCCCATGGGCCCAATTTAGTTCAGCTTGCAGCCCTCACTGGCATTATTTTATTTCTTGTTTATTTAAACCTTGCCTTATTCCAAAAGAGGGATTTTTGAGGCTTCGTACAGTGACACATAGAATACACCATATAACATAAATGAGAAAGCGAGGGCCATCAGACAGTAGAAAGCCAGGAAAACATCATGAAGCCAGGAATAGGACCAGTACAGAAAAGGTAGGGGTCCTTGTGGTTGTTCAGCTTAGGTCAGACATGGGCACCGAGTTGCATAGGAACTAGAGCAAAAAGAGAAAGAGGAGCTGTTAGATTTAGAGTGTCCAGAAGCTGAAGCAAAACTAGTTGGTCTGAAATCCAGCTTTTCCCAGTGTTGCAACTGACACGAGTTTTCCCCGAGCCCTCATGAACACGGCGCTGTATGATGTGATGGGCCAGCTCCTCAAAACACGGCTTCAATAGACATGGCTCCTTTTGTACAAGTCCTTACATGCCAGCACATGGCCAAAGGCCAGACCCTGAGTCCAGAAAGACAGTTCTTCAAGGAGCCTTTCACTGGATTGACTTTCTTCTTCGGTAATTAGTTTCCTCTCAAAAGTTCTCCAAGCTTTTCTCCATCTTTCTCTTCTCACTTACCCCCAAGTCTTTCCCTGCCATTCATCCTCACTCTCCCTACTGGCATTTAGGAAATACTTCAACTTGGGGAGTCTCGGAAGACTGCCATCGCCCTCCCCACGGACTGAAAGAGGCTTAGCTTTGGATCCCCAGCTCTTTTAGGCAACTGGGGCCTGCTACCTATGGAAGAGTCACCTCCCCCACCAGTGCCCGTCACCCTGGGCCTTGCCAACATACTCCCTGAATGCATTTCACAGGTGACAAAACTGCAGTCCAGGAAATTAAAAGAGCTTGCCTGTGGCAGGTAATTCAACACTGGGTGGCAGAACCAGGGATAGACCCTCCTCCTCCTGCCTCACACCCTACCACACTTTTCACCATGCTGATTCCATGTATGATAAGAATATCATGGTGTTTGTGGGCCTCTTTGGGGGGGAGGTATTCAGTCGACAATCATTGCAGAAGCTTTCTTAACCATGTCCTGTAGATGTGAGAGACATCATCGCAAGGAATCAGAAGGCTGGTGTGTTTAAGACTGGGAACATATCATGCTGGTAAGATGTCTTTTTGTATTAAAACACTGGTTGAAACTGGTTTTCTCTGGACTATGGATGATGATTAAAACTAATAATAGCTGACATTTATTAAGCACTTATTGTGGGCCAGGCACTGTCTTAAGTACTTTAAAAGGACCTTATTTAATGCTCATGAGAACCCATAGTGAAGCAAGAAGGCATTTTCATTATGTACAATTAATAGATGAGAGAAACTAAAGGTAAGTATGCTAAGCACTGGGTTGGGAATAATTTTAGGGTTGAGAGGGTGCAGTATGAGGCTGGGAGAAGCCTAGCCTGGGCCCTTCTTAAGAAAGGCTCCATTCCAGTGGTTCTCAACCCAGGGGAGGGAGCAGTTTCACGCCAGCGGTCTTTTTCATTATCATAACTAGGGCAAGGCGGTTGCTACTGGCATCTAGTGGATAGAGGCCAGGGATGCCGTGAGGCCTCCTACAATGCACTGGGCAGCCTCCTTCCTCCAACAAAGAACGGTCTGGCCCCAAAGGTCAAGTGCCCAACGTGCCAAGATAGAGAAACTCTGCCCGGTTACATGATTTTCAAATAGTCTAGGTATTCATTCCCTTTTGGATTCTGTTCGTTCTTATCAGTTAGGAGAATTGTTTACTCTCAACTGAAACCATGGTGTTTTCTGTGATGCTATATTTTATTTTTGCTCTGTCAGTACAGGCCTAGAGGAATGAACTAATCATTCAGTAGTTTTCATGTGAAATATCTATATTTCTTCATTTTTCCAGTATATGCTTAACCACATACATTGTTGGAAAGACAGTCTAAGTTTTAATTATTATTTATTACTGTTCGTCTGTCATATTTTGATATTTTGAGTTTCCTCTGTGTTTGAGAATGCTTTCCTCCACCCAAAGTTTGGGTGAAAATAAAGGTGAATGAATCGCAACAATGCTTAAAAATGAAAGTGGGCCACATACTGCAATGAGGAGATGGAGTAGCAATCTCTTTTTTTCTCTCTCTCTTCTATTAGCGGATGAAGGTAATGAAGTGTCCACAGATGTATTTTTATCTGGCACTGGAGTGTTCAGAGTAGGCTGAGGGCACAGCGGGCAGGATGTTCTGGGTTTCTTAGATAAAAAAACAAACTGGTTCTGTTTCCTAGAAAACCTCCAGCAGGTCTGGAGAAAGAGCCATCCGTTACCTGGGTATCCTTCATTCTCTGAACAGCTTTTACTCCGCAGTGAAGACTGCCATACCCTTCTGTGGAAGACTTTATTTTGGGACGTGATTTTCAACCTGGTCTTTTAGTTATCAATCAAAAGCACATTTTCTGTGTTGTCCTCATTTACATTTATTTAACGCTTAAGGTCATTTGTGACCATTTGAGTGTATTTCAGCATATGGAATCAGGGAATAATAGATTTCAGCATCATGCTGTGAAGAGAGATTGTGTTTTTACAAGACATAATGTTGTTTACTGGGTGTTAATAATCACTAATTAATAAACATATCTAGAATTCTAAAATGTTGCATTTTTGAGGAATAAAAATGTCAAGTGTTTAAGTTATGGAATGCACTAGTATTTTCCATCGTCTCTTCTTAAAATAAGTTACGTAAAGAAGCAAAATGCCATTGTTCAGCAGAGGATTGATCCCAAATGCCTGTGTCGCCTACGGCCATACCACCCTGAGTGCCGCCAATCTCATCTCAAAGTGCCTTTGTTTCTATTTCTTGTTCTTCAAAAAGGCTATTTCTAAATATATTGTTCTGAGATATACCTGGACATATAGTCGATATGTCAGCAGTCACATAGGAACCTTCAAGATGAGGGGTTGTTTTTTTATCTGTCTTTATCTCATATTAATTGTGGTCAGTTTCTTCTCTTTTATCCAAGTAAACCTTTTGTCCAAAGTCTATTAAGTCACGTTGCCAGAAAACAGGTGGATGAATCGGTTCTTGAAATGCCTTGATCTCCTATTAAGGAGCTACTTGACCACTTCACCTGCAAGAAGCTAGGAGTAAACCGCCAACCAATGATGTAATAATCAGCTTTCCCCTTCTATCCACTGCTCTCCCACCCATAACCAGTACCGTGTGATGAAAGCATTAGCTTCATGCGAGAATAAAAGGAAACTGTTCACAAAAGAGCTAAGATATAGTTCAATATTCTTTTTTAGTGCCTCAATGCATATGCAGAATTTCTCCTCCAAATTGGAGGTGTGGGATAACAGTAGCGACAGATAACTAAGAGGTATTTACCATAGCTACAAAGCCCGCATGTGAGCCAAATATTTCTGCTATTAAAAAGCACTTCAAAGCTTGACATGAAGTTTGTAACAGCTAAATGTCTCCTGTGACTTCATTTGCAAAGATCTAAAAGCAGAAAGGAAAAATCATGATATGAGAACTGTGAGCCTAAGAAAAAGTGTTTTTAAAAAGAACAAGAAGGCACCCAGAAATTTGACTGGCACCCCAAGGTCCTGTTCCCTCTGCTCTGCCAGCCTGCTCAGTAACCAGCATTCCTTCTGCTGCCAGCCTCTTCCTACTGGGCAGATCCAGGTTGTGTGGGGCCTGAAACTTATTTTGAGGGTCCTCTTTACGAGGATGAATTCGATTATATCTTACTTGGGCAAATTTTACAGAAACACACAGCCATGTGAACCCATTACTAGGGCTCCTTGTGGGCCCTGGAAGGGGTTTGTGCAGGGGGCCTCCCGTGTTTAGGCTTCATTAGCTTGATAGTAAGTCCACTCCTGCTCTCATAACCACCACCAACCTTGCCTAGGATAACGTGCTTCCCTTCCATACTCTGTCACTCCCTCTTTTCCATTTTAATCTGAGTGATTTTTGCTAAATATGAAAGAGGATGTGTTTGCAAAAGCCTAGAAGCTTTAGCCCTGACTAAGGAAGATCTAGGATGCACATATATGAAGGATGCAGCCATTACATCTTAAAGATCCTAATACAATCATTTCATAGCTTATATGTTGGTCCATCCACGCAGCCATCTATTCATTAAACTAATATGTCCAAGGTATTCTGCCATTGAGACCATAAATAGAAAGTTACAGCAAATAACTCTTGAACAAAGAAAATCATGCTACTAAATATAGCTAGAGTTTGGTAAAAGAGCAAGGATATTTACAGCTTCTCAATTGTTAGGTTTATCTGAAGCTGTCTTTAAAACTGTGACGGTCTAATAAAGAACCATTTGGAGCTTTTGATGTCTGTGTATTTCTGGGTGTTCCAGAATTAGTGAATGGCGTCATTCTCCGGTTTGTAGTTAACAGTGACAATAGTTTTAAAAATTGATTAAATATACCCTGCTGTGATATTAAAAGTAAGTTTCTACCTAAGAAAAGAGTTTATCTTTGTGTGAAAATTGCTAGAGAATTTAGACCTGTGACTTTTTAAAAAAACACAAACAAACCATTCTTTGATAAACCATTAATTTTTCTCAACTATGGAACTCATACTAACTTTTAAAATTTTTTAATAACCCAAATTTTACTTTTATGTGGGCCCCCAGATTGGCTATTGACTCCATTGCCCTATTGCTTGTGAAGATTTATGTCTTCTCTGAGGCTTGTTTTCCTGGGGAGATTAAATTGGGGCTGTGAAAATGATTTTAAAATGTCCATCCCAACCAAGTGGGATCCAGTCGCAGACTTTCCCAGGCCTCCTACGGCCTGCCCTCACTTTCGTCACTCTCTTCGTGCAGCATAGCTTTCACTGCTCCCCAACATTCGCCCTCCCCTTGGGTCACCTAAGCCTCTTCACTCTCCTCCTACGCGTTTGCCTTCCCCCTCTTTGGTCTTTGCCAGTCTTGTTCCCCTCTTCCTTATCCATCTATATCCCTTCTTCTGGATGGCTTAACTACCATTTCCTCCTGGCTTCTCAGACCACATCAGCTTTTCCTTTTTTTAACTTCTTTTGGCCTTAGAATAGTCCCACGGAAAACATGGCATATTTTTGTACTGTTCAGAGTGTGTTGTCTCTTTTCACGTTCATTGATTCTTTTCATTTCTTGGTAAATATTTTGATCACCTTCTGCCTGCCAAGGACTGTTCCGGGTGGCTAGAGATGCCGTGATGAGCAAGACTGAGAAAGTCCATGCCTTCTCGGAGTTCACATCCTAGCAAGGGAGGCAGATAATTTTCCTGAAGGCAAGAACTCTGCTTAATATGTTTTTATATTCCCTGAAGCAATTAGTACACTTTATCCCTGTTATATGAAAGGTTTTAAGATTTGTATTCGGAGCACATTTTGAAAGGCATGATAAATGACATGATAAGTTAAAAACAGGATAAGACATGAATCCATAAGGCTTTTGGAACCGAACAAATTTTAGTGGAAGAAAGTCGAGCTCTAGAGATTCAGACATCAGTTTTATATATCAGATAGCTGACTTTCATTTCAGGATAGGCTTCTTCTCAGACATGCACATGCAGTGTCTGTAGACAACCTGACATTGTGAGTAGGCATTTATCTGTCCTTTGTCAGGTTGAAGAGGAAGGTTAGAAGAAGGTAATTGAGATAAGGAAGCTGAGGGCTCTCTTTAAGAAATTTTCTGATAAAATATCCCTGTTAGTGAGTTTTGCTAGAATTATGGTAACAGAATCTCAAGAACTGCTGAGAATTCTAGAGATGCTACAGTCCTGTTTTCTTCTGTTGCTGTCTTGGATGTGGGAAAATTAAATAACGAAGTGTACTTCCTGTTACTAGCCTTTTTTATTTGCTTGCCCTTTATAGAAGGGCTCATGTCCCTACTATTTACTGTTTTGCACTAGAGAAACGAGGATGAAGATTGTCCAGCTTCAGTTATTTTAGTGGCGTTCTCCTTTTTGTATTTAAGTGAGCCAGATTTTAAAATTTGGGGGCATGCTATTTTAGGCAAATTAAAATCTAAGGACTTTTCTTCTAGAATAACGTTGTGTTCACTCTTTGGACAGGCCAACCCTGACTTTTTATGAAGGTCAAAAATCTCACAAAAATTAGCCAGTGGATAGCCAGGTGTGCATGTCTGACTGCTGCATCCTTGGTGAAAATGTCTTCCAGTATTAAGAGAAAAGTCCCTCCTTTGCAGAAATTTATATCACGGAAGTTATATCTCAAATAAAAAAGTCTTAATAGTCAAAGGACTTCCTCACTTTCAAATGGACAAAGGGGAATCTTTAAAAAAATGTTTAGAGAATGGCCTATCATAATCCATTGTTAAAAAAATATATTTTTTACTTTAATCATGGACATGATTTGTTTTCACTATTTTGCTATTACAAACAATGCTGCAGTGAAATGTGTCTACATATAAATGCACATTTGCAAGTCAGTGTATCTACAGAGCAGATTTTCAGAAGTGGACTTTGTCTGTTCATGGCCCTATCAAACTGTAAACTACTAAAGTTTGTAATATATTTTCATATCTGTTAAAACTAGTCTCTTGCCATTATCCTTTCTTCCTAGAATATTCTAAAATCATGTTGGTATTTGTATTCTGGTGGCACTTTTCATTGTGACTGACAAATATATAAATTAATTCACTAAGGCTTGACATCTTATGACTCTAAGTCTTCTATTCAAGAACGGGGAGTGTTCTTTTTAAGATTTTTTCAGTGTTTCACTAAGCATTCAAAATGAATGTTTTAAGCTTTTTTAGTGTTTCACTAAGCATTCTTCATTTCTGTTTATTTTTGGAAACTACCTTTTTTGTTTCCTTTATATATGAGATCTTTCAGCTCTTTATACACATACATACATACAAATAATAAACCGGTATGGTTATAAAGAAAGCTATAGGGTTTTGTGTAGTAAATGTTTAGTCACCTCAATAAGTTATTTCTAGTACCTTGTCGACTTACTCTCTTGAGTTTTCCAAATAAACAATCACATCATCTGCAAATGATGAGAATTTTGACATCTTTCTGATTCTTAAACATATTTTTTTCTCTTGTAAAATTTTATTGGATAAGAAATCCAGAATGATATTAAATAATAGACATCTTTGAGTCTGGCTTTTATTGGGAATTCTCTAGTGTTTAACCATTAAGTACACATTAGCTTTTGGGTTGAAATATAAATGATATTTTTTATCTTAAGGAATTTTTTAAATTTATTCCTATTTTTAAAAGATTTCATCATAAATAAATATAGAGCTTTGGCAGATGTCTTTTAAGCACGTATAGAGATGTGAAATTGTTTTTCTTTTTTCTTTTTTTCTTTTTTAGGGCTGAACCTGTGGCATATGGAAGTTCCCAGCCTAGGGGTCAAATAAGAGCTGCAGCTGCCAACCTATGCCACAGCCACAGCAACACCAAATCCAAGCCATGTCTGCAACCTACACCACAGCTCAGGGCAACACTGGCTACTTAACCCACTGAGTGGGGCCAGGGATCAAACTTGCATCCTCATGGATATTAGTTAGGTTTGTAACCCGCTGAGCCACAACAGGCACTCCCCAAGTGGTTTTTCTTATTTCACCTGTAACTATGACAATTCATATGAGCAGGTTTCCTAATATTAAAACATCTTTGCATTTCTAAAAAATTTGCCCTGGTATCTTAATTCTTGTTTTTACATGCTGCTATATTCTAATAATATGTTATCTGGGATTTTTAAAAATAATAATTTATTGAGCTATAATTCACATACCCACTTGATGTCACCCACTTAAAGTATGCAATTCAACGACCTTTAATATATTCATAGAGTTGCACAACCATCATAATCAATTTTAGAGCATTTTCACTACCCCCCAAAGAAACCGTATACCCATCAGCAGTGCTAGACAACCACTAATCTACTTTCTCTCTATGGATTTGCTTATTCTGGACATTTCACATAAATGGAATCATATAACAAGTGGTTTTTCATTTCTGGCTTCTTTTATTTAACATAGTGTTTTGAGGTTCTTGCATGTTTTAGCATATATCAGAGATCACTCATTTTTATGACCGAATAATATTCCATTATATGAATATACCACATTTTATTTATCTGTTCATCAATGGATGGATATTTGGATTGTTTCCAGTTTTTGGCTCTTATGAATAATACAGCTATGAACATTTGTGTATAAGTTTTTGTGACATTTCCTTTGGGTTTATATGGTCATTGGTAAATATGTTTAAGCTCTTGAGGAACTGCCAAACTGTTTTCTAAAGTGGCCGGACCATTTTACATTCTTATCAGCAGTATGATGTTATCTGGGCTCTTACATTGATAGTCATCAGTAAAATAGGCCCACAGTCTTATTGCACCACCTTAATTAGATTGTTTCTCTCTCTTTTTTGTCCGCCCCACGGCGTATGGTTCCTGGGCCAGGGATTAGATCTGAGCCTCAGTTGTGACCTACACCAGATCCTTAACCCACTGTGGTCCGCCAGGGATGAATCCTGCATCCCAGCACTCCACAGATGCCGCCGATCCCATTTCACCACAGCAGGAATGCTGACCTTTATTAGATTTTAGTAACACTGGCATACTGGCTTCTTAAAAGAATTTGGAACCACCTAACATGAGTCACTCTAAGTTGCTACCGTAATGCTACACCAGAACAATTTTTACCCCGTTATTTTGGAAGTTTTAATTTTAAGTTAGCAAGAAATAGTGAAATCCCTTTATTAGAATGCACTATGCTCGAAAGTTTGTCTGAAAAGTAAAAGAAAAAAAAAGAAAGTAATAATTTTATGATTTCATAGCAAATGGCACATAGATGTAATCTGATATGAAATTAGAACTAATTCTAATTTTTTTGTCACTTTGTTTTGATACCATGTGTGTTAATCAGCTGTCAGAATCATAGAATCAGAGATATTTGAAATGGAAAATGTAATTACTAAAAAAAAATTAATTAGTGCTTTTCATTCCAAGATCTCAAAACAGTTAACTAGTCCTCCTTAACAAGTGTAGAATATGCTAGTCACCAACATAGGGGGTCTGAAAGTTAGGCAAATCTGTCTTCCTTTTGGACTCTGAAACAAGTTTCTTTTGGCCAATTTACAGACAAAATCCATAGAGCCAGAGGATGGGATCAGCTTTAAAGTCAGTCCAGAAACACAGAAGTGTTGACTTGGAGCAGCAGTTCTCAAACTTTAGTATTTGAATCATTTGTGGAACTTATTACGACACAGATTGTTGGGCTCCGTCCCTGGAGAGACTGGGGCGGGCCGGAGACTTTGCTTTTCTGATGGATTCCTGAGTGATGCTGATGCTGCTGATCTGGAGACCTTACTTGGGAACCACTGGATTAGAATTTTCTCTGAAAGTTTCTCATTAAATTCCGTAGCATTTCATTGCTTTAAAGTTGTCCAGATTTCCATTCATTAAGGCATTTCCACCCACCGTATTGTCCTATTTTATAGACATCATGTATTTAAAAAAAAGAACAGCATTTACAGTCAATTCTCAATTGTGTATAGTTAGTAACTCTAGTGAATCTTCTGAGGTAAAAATTTCATTGAGACTTAATTTTATTTCCCTTCACCTTTCTCCAAGCCTTATTCCTAGGATTGAAATATAAATCAACAAAGTTGGTCAGGTGATCTGTTTGAAGGAATATATAATGAATGAAATCCTGTTTTGGTCCATCTGTTGCTGTTGTTCCTTTCCTTGGTGACCCAGCGGCGAATGTTCTTAATCAATTCTGTCTTTGGGTCCACTTTGACTTCTCTGGAGTGGCACCCTCTTTAAAATTCCCCTTTTGAAAATAAAGACGTTTGGGACACAGCACCAAAGTTTATAGCTATTGCTAAAGAGTATTCTAAATCCAGATCCATACAGGTCAAGATCTTCTGGGACAAGGTTGCTCAAAGCATTCTGTGACCCAGTTTCATGGGACTTACCTGGGCTGCATATTTTATGAGACTAACATGCTGCCTACTGTGCTAAGGAGGCAGATTGGGCTGCTTATTTTAAAAACAGAAGTTCCTTACAGACTTCCTGGGGTTGAGGTCCCTGAATCTGACGGTTAACAATCTCCTCTGGTTATTCTGATATATCTAGAGCACAGCCCACCCTTTGATAAGCACGTTTGAGCCTTCGATTATTGTCCAGTTAACCGAAAGCACAGAGGTGAATCTGTGGATATCCTGCTTTTTACCCTTGGGAGAGGTGTGCTAAATTTCTGTGGTGTCATCTTAATGACGATGCGAATGAAGAAGGGAAGGTTGTATCGATGAAAGAGCAATTCTGATTAGTTTCTTGGCTATATCACAGCCTTTCATTGTTGGGATTCAACAAGAAGCACTCATCAGAGGTAGAAGAGGCCTTTGGGATAATCCACCCGCAGTTCTCAACAAGAGGAAGACTGTGTGCCCATCTTTTTTTTTTTTTTTTTTTTTTTTTTTTAGCCAGACAATTGTTTTTGTTTTTTGTTTTTTTGTGTTTTTTTTACCAGACAATTTTTTTTTTTTTGTGCCCATCTTTACACCTGTTGTATGGGACATTTTTGTTTGGTTGTTGCAGTGACTAAGGGTTATTACTAGTACTGGAGGGAGCAGAGATTGTCATCATCCTACAAGACAAAGGACGGTCCACTATAATTAAGAATTGTCCTGTCCTGGAGTTCCTATTGTGGCTCAGCAGATTATGAAGTCGACTAGTATCCATGAGGATGCGAGTTCGATCCCTGGCCTTGCTCAGTGGGTTAAGGATCCAGCACTGCTGTGAGCTATGGTGTAGGTTGCAGGTGTGGCCCGGATCTGGTGTTGCTATGGCTGTGGGGCCAGCAGCTGCAGCTCCAGTTGGACCCCCGTCTTGGGAACTTCCATATGCCATAGGTGTGGGCCTAAAAAGAAAAAGAAAAAAAAAAAAAAAAGAATTGTTCTATCCCAAATTCCAATACTATCCCAATTGAGAAACACTAATTCCAGATTTTAAAAAATGAAGGTCCAGAAATCAAAGACTTGCATCTATTTTATAGCATTACCTTGTTTTCTGGCCTTTGTTTATTTGGCTCTGTCTGTCTAACATACATTCTTCTTTAAATAAGGGCATGGAATTAATTTGGTTAATGACATTTTTGCCTAAAATATGTTATTAAGCTTCTTTTCTGGTCCAACTCGTGTTATTCGTTTCAATGTAATTTAGCATCTGCTACATGTAAGGCACTGTGATGGACTCTTTAGGGTTCATAGAGATGAGTAAGGTGATATTTCAGCCTCAGGAAGCTCAGGATAGCCAGATGAGAGAAAGACAGTTGCCCAGCCATCAAGATTTGAGATTGAGGAGTTCCCATCATGGCTCAGTGGTTAAAGAATCTGACTAGAAACCATGAGGTTGCGGGTTTGATCCCTCGCCTCGCTCTGTGGGTTAAAGATCCGGCACTGCTGTGGTGTAGGTCGCAGACGTGGCTCGGATCCCACGTTGCTGTGGCTCTGGTGTAGGCTGGCAGTTGTAGCTCCCATTAGACCCCCCGCCTGAGAACCTCCATATGCTGCAGGTGCGGCTCTAGAAAAAGGCAAAAAGACCCAAAAAAAAAAAAAAAAAAAAAAAAAGCTTTGGAGTTGAGGTTGCTCTCATTGGGTTGATCATATATGTAAGAAGAAAGAGACAGGCAGTCAATTCAAGGTGGGGGGAATCCGAGAAAGTTTCACGAAGGAGGTAGCTATTGGGCTGTGATTTAGCAAATGAATGGCAAGGGAAGAAGAGCAGCTGAAGAGGGCCTTCTGGATATAAAAGGCTGGGAGGAAACAGTCAAAGCCAGGGAAGCAGAAAAGATGTGTCCAGGCAAATTAATAGTCTGGCCTGATGAATGGGGAGAGGCTAGAGGAGGACAGACCAGTCGGGAAGTCCTTGCCTTGGGGCAGAGGGGGAGGTGAATGGGACAGCACACATCAAGGGACTTCGGAGGTGCTGGACAAGGTTCTGTTTCTTGATCTGACTGGTGGTTCCAAGGGTATTTGCCACATAATAATGAGTGAATATATTTGATTCACGTGGTTTTCTGTTTCAGAGTTTTCTTTTACAGTAAAAAGGGGGTGTTGTTTGTTTCTGTTTGTTTAAAGGCCTCTCCGTCATTCCAGAGAAAGGGAGAGAAGTCGTGCAGGCCTGAACGAGAGTGGAAAAGGGTGAAAAAGATAAGAGATCCATTCCAGAGAAGTGACTGTGTGGGGGGAATAAATAAAGTAGAGGCATAGTAAGAGACATGCTACATTTGAGGGGCTTATCGAACATAAATACGTGTTTGCTTTGTGACAGTATGTTTGAACTCAGAGCTTTCTAGTTACAAAGCCCATTATTCTTTCTGTTGTACTGTACCTGTTACATTTACCAGATTTGACGTGCCTATAGCTATTAAGATTTTTTAAAACATGAGGAGTCCTGTAATGATTATTGGTTTTATATTTCTATCCGTAAAATAGTATTTTGCTTTGTAATACGTCTTGAACAGAAATAAGTTTTTTGACATTATGATGAAATAAAATGGAGACAACATACATTTTACTGTAATGTCAATATAATTACAAGTAACGCATTGGCACGATTTGGGTGTTTGCTGAAACCATCCTTTACGTGTCTTTATGTGTGAAAACTTGCCTGAGATTGTCAAGCTCATATAGAGCAAGGGACCTAGTTAGATGCTTGTATATACCCTGTTCTCTTTCAAAAAGCATTTTCTTTTTAATTTTGTAATGGTTTTGTTGGGGTAAAATTATCATCCAATAAACTGTACCTACACTTTTATAGGTTTTGAAATTTGTGTACACCCTTGAAACCAGTGCTGAAATTAAAATACTGAACATATCTGTCACCCAGGGGACACCCCTGAGTGTCCTCTTGACCCTGGGTAATCCCTCCTTTCTGACCCTCGAGTTTCCACCCTCTCCAGGGAACCACAGATTTGCTTTCTGTATGTTGGTTTATATTTTCTAGAGTTTTAAGTAAATGAAATCATTCAGTAGGGACTTTTTTTCCCCAGGGTTCTTGCAGTCAGTAAAATTACTTTGGGATTGGCTATGTTGCAAGTTTCACTAGTTCTCTCCTTTTTATTCCTGAGTAGTCTCCCATTATATGGCTTTACCTCAATTTTTTTTATCCTTTCGCCCCTTAATGAACTTTTGGGTGGTTGCCCATTTGTCGCTATTAGAAGTCAAGCCGTTTTGAACATTTGTGAACATCTATGGACATGTGCTTTGTATAGATAGATGCTTTCACTTCTCTAGGGTAGATACCTAAGAGTAGAACAGGTAGATCATCTAATTAACTTTTTTTTTTTTTTTTTGCTTTTTGCTTTTTAGGGCTGCACCCTCAGCCTGTGGAAGTCCCCAGGCTAAGCGTCAAATGGGAGCTACAGCTACCGGCCTACGCCACAGCCACAGCAACCCAGGATCTGAGCCATGTCTGCAACCTACACCATAGCTCACCACAACGCCAGCTCCTTAACCCACTGAGCAAGGCCTGGGATCGAACCTGAATCCTCATGGAGACTAGTCTGGTTCATAACCCTCTGAGCCACAACAGGAACCCCCAATCATATATTTAACTTTTAAAGGAAGCTACTAAACTGTTTTCCAAAGTGGTTGTATTTTATATTCCACTCAGTGGTGTCAGAGTTTCATTTCTCCACATTCTCATCAATTCTCAATGTGGTCAGTCTTTTAATAGCCTTTCCAATAGGTGTACAGTGGTATCTCTTTGAGGTTTAACTTTATATTTCCCTAAAGACTAATTATATTTCGTATCTTTTCATGTGCTTATGTGTCATTGTGTATCTTTTCTGGCAAAGTATTTATTCAAATGGCTTCCCCATTTTTAAAAAACTGGGTTATATCTTTTCTTGTTAACATACTCAAAATTCTTTACGTGTCCTAGATATAAGCTCTTTATCAGATATATGATTTGCAAAGATATGTACTATTTTTTCCCAGCCTGTGGCTTATCTTTCCATTCTCCTCCCAGCATCTTTCAAAGTGCAGAAGTTTCTAATTTTAATGAAGTCTAATTTACCAACATGTCCTTTTATGGATC
This sequence comes from Sus scrofa, assembly GCF_054392235.1. Lineage (NCBI taxonomy): Eukaryota > Metazoa > Chordata > Mammalia > Artiodactyla > Suidae > Sus > Sus scrofa. The sequence continues at coordinate 107,911,742 of NC_139385.1, read as the reverse complement.
ATGCACCTTGTGTCACATCTAAGAAATCTTTTCCTAAGCCAAGATGACAAAGATTTTCTCCAGTATTTGTATCTACAAATTTTATAATTTTAGGTTTCACATTTAGGTTTCTGACCCAATTTCCAATTGTTTGTTACTTATTTAAAGAAATACAATTGTATGCAATACAAGTATGTCGGTCTTGTATTCCACAACTTTGCTAAGCTCACATATTCTCCTTGCTTTTTTGTATGTCCCATTGGATATTCTACGTAGATGATCATCTGCATAGATGATATTACTCCCTGCCCACTCTTATGCTGCTATTGTCCCGTAGAGTATCATTGGGTATTCTACATAGATGATCAACTAATAAAGACTATTTTACTTTTTCTTTTCCAATCTTTTTTTTTTTTTTTTTTTTTTGTCTTTTTAGGGCTGCACCAGAAGCATATAGAAAGTCCCAGGCTAGGGGTTGAATCATGATGTATATATGATATATATAAACAAGTGCCGATGTGGTTAGATATAAATTTGTTGTTTTGCTTTTTGTGTTCTGTTTGTTCCATCTGTTTGTTCCTCTTTTCATCTTTTTTGCCTCTCTTTGTACTAAATGAGTGTATTTTTATTAGTATCTCCTTTGTTATTAGTTATAACTCTTTGTTTAGTTATTTTAGTGGTTGCATTAGGTTTTGTAGTATACATCTTTAACTTATTGCAGTCTGTGCTCAAACGACATACCACTTCATCTATATTTATAAAAATTGTACATTTTATTACTCCCCTCCCAGTCTTATGCTATTATTGTCCCATATTTTACTAATGCATATTTTATAAACCCTACAATATTTATTTGTTTCACTAGTCAGTTATGTTTTAAATACAGTTAAATCACAACACAAAAATCTTATATATTTGCTCATGTAGTTATAATTTCTTATTCTTTCTGTAGATCCATATTTCTCTCTAGTATTGATTTTTTCCCTACCTTAAGGACTTGTCTTTACTTTTTTTATAGTACAGATCTGCTGGTGATTAATTCTTTCAGCTTTTGTATGTCTGAAGACATCTGTTTCACTCCCTGTCTCTCTTTTTTTTTTTAAATAATTTTAACTGGCTATACAATTCTAAGTTGGCATTTTTTTCCCTTTTAGTGCTTTAAAAATGTCACTCCATTGTCTCCTAACTTGCATATTCCTTACAAGAAATATACTGTTATCCGTATCTTTATTCATATAGTGTGTCTTTTTTCCTCTAGGTGCTTTTCAGATTTTTTTCTTTATCACTGCTTTTGAACAATTTAATTGGATTACTATGTGCCTTGTAGTTTTATCTGCTTTTAAGTTTTATTGAAGTGTAGTTGATTTGCCAGGTTGGATAATTTCTTCTATACGACAAAGTGATTCAACTATGCATGTGCACACATCCATTCTCTTTCAGATTCTTTTCCCATATAGATTATCACAGAATATTTGGTAGAGTTCTCTGTGTTATACAGTAGGTCCCCATTTGTGCCTTGTAGTTTTTGTTGTTTCTTATGCTTGGAGTTTGTTGAAACTTCTCAATCTGTGGATTAATAGTTTTCATTAAATTTGGAAATGTTTCAGCCATTCTTTCTTCAAATATTTTTTATGCCTCCCTTTCTCTTTTGTCCTTTGGGGACTCCAATTATACGTATATTAGGCCACTTAAATTTGTCCCACAGCTCACTTACTAATATTCTTTTTATTTATTTCTATTCTTTTTTTCTCTGTATATTTTACTTTGGATTGTATCCATTGCTTTGTCTTCAAATTCACTAATCTTTTCTTCTGCAAAGTCAAATCTGCAATTAATCCCATCCAATGTATTTTCCTCCCAGACATTGTAGTTTTCATCATTAGAAGTTTGATTGGGAGTTGCCATTGAGACTCAGTGGAAACGAAATCTGACTAGTAACCATGAGGTTGTGGGTTCCGTCCCTGGCCTAGCTCAGTGGGTTAAGGATCCAGTGTTGCTGTGAGTTCAGGTGTAGGTTGTAGATGCAGCTCAGATCCCACATGGCTGTGGCTGTGGTGTAGGCTGGTGGCTACAGCTCTGATTAGACCTCCATATGCCGTGGGTGCAGCCCTAAAAAGACAAAAAGTCAAGAAAAAATAAAAGAAGTTTGATTGGGGTTTTAAAAATATCTTTCATGGGAGTTCCCGTCATGGCACAGTGGTTAACGAATCCAACTAGGAATCATGAGGTTGCGGGTTCGATCCCTGCCCTTGCTCAGTGGGTTAAGGATCCAGAATTGCCGTGAGCTGTGGTGTAGGTCACAGATGCAACTCGGATCCTGCGTTGCTGTGGCTCTGGTGCAGGCCAGTGGCTACAGCTCCGATTAGACCCCTAGCTTGGGAACCTCCCATATGCCACGGGAGCGGCCCAAGAAATGGCAAAAAGACAATAAATAAATAAATAAATAAATAAAAATATCTTTCATGTCTCTATTTAACTTTAAATGCAGAGAATACCATCATGATAACTATGTTAATCCTTTGTGAATTCTAACATCTGTGCCAGGTTTAGATTGGGTTTAATTTGATTTTTCTCCTCATTATGAGTAAAGTGTTTGTTTTTTGCATGTCTGGTAAATATGCCAAATATTTTGAATTTTACCTTTTGGGGATCTGAATGTTTTAATATTCCCATAAATGTTTTTGAGTTTGGTTCTGGGACACAGTTACATCATTTTCAAGTAATTTTTAATTTGATCCATTTGGTTATCACTTTTTTTTTTTTTGGCTGCACCTGCAGTATCATGAAGTTCTGGGGCCAGGATCAAACCCATGCCACAGCAGAAACCAGAACCACAGCAGTGACAATGCTGGATCCTTAACCCACTGAACCACTAGGAAACTCCTAGGTATCACTTTGCAGAACCAAGGCAGCATTTAGTCTAGGGCTAATTATTCTCCACTACTGAGACTAGGCCTATTTAAGGACTCTACCCAGTGCTCTGAGAATTATGAGGTTTTTCTAGTCTGACTAGTGGGAACAGGTGCCATTCCTGGCCCTGTGTGAGCATTGGCCAGTCCTCTGCTGCTTACTCAGATGGTTCTTTTCCCAACTTTGAGCAGTTTCTTATACACATGCTTCAGTCAGTACCATGCAGAATACTCCAGGGGGACTTGTCACAGATCTTTGCATAGTTCTCTCTGTGTGCAACACTCTCCTATATGGGAACTGTAGCTGCCTTGATGTACTCAGATTATTAGCGCCATCTCCTCAGCTCAGGAAATCCACCTAGTTCCAGCTCAGTTTACCCTCCCTGTGCTGTGGCCTGGAAACTCTCAAGGCAGTGCCATGAGGCCAATGGTAGGGCTCACTTTATTTTTTCCCCCTCTCTCAAGGATCACCATCCTTTGTTTCTGATTCTTAGTGTCTTGAAAACGATTATTTTATGTATTTTGTGTAGTTTTGGGGGGTTGTTTCCAGATAGTAGGATAAATGAGGTCCTTGTTACTCCATCTTTACCAGAAGTAGAAATCCTCAGAAAACATTTTAAGTGGCTTCCATATTTACCTAATCTGCACATTCTATCTAGAGACCAACTTAATGTAGGAACCTCTCTTGATTGCCTTCTTTTCTTTTTTTTATCTTTTGTCCTTTTAGGGCTGCACCCGTGACATAAGGAGGTTCCCAGGCTAGGGTCAAATCAGAGCTGCAGCTGCTGGCCTACACCACAGCCACAGCAAGGCAGGATCTGAGCTGCATCTACAACCTACACCACAGCTCATGGCAATGCCAGATCCTTAACCCACTGAGTGAGGCTAGGGATCAAACCTGCATCCTCATGGTTCCTAGTGGGATTCATTTCCGCTGCACCACAACGGGAACTCCTTGATTGCCTTCTTTATGCCAAGTACTCTGCTAGGTATATTCATACACAGTTCATCCCACTACTATTTATTGAGCAGATATTATGTGTCAGGGACTGTTCCAGGCAGTGAAAATACATTATGATACAAAGCAGATTTTAGAAATATCTGTCCGTAGGGTGCTTATCTTCTACTGGAGAAAGAGATTTTTAAAAGGGCAATAATTACAGTAGAAAAACAAAGAGCAGGTTAAAGGGGTTCAGGAGTACTGGAGTAGAAATGAGTGATTGCAGTTTTAAGCAGAATGGTGAGGATAGACCACTGTGAGAAGGGAAGACATTCAAGCAGACATGAGGAGGTAAGGGAACAAGCCTATATCTGGAGGAAGAGCATTCACACAGAGGAAGCAGCCAACTCAAAGGCCAAAAGACAGAAGTGTATGCCTGATGTATTCAAGAAATCACAAGGAGATCCGTGTTGCTAGAGCAAAGAAAGCAGGGGGAGAGTTAATAGGAGATGAGGTCAAAAATGGTAGCTGGATTGTATAAGGTCTTATAGGTCATTGTAAAGTTTAGCTGTTACTCTGAGTGAAGAGAGGTAGTAAATAGAGAAGGCTCATGATTTCATATATGTTTTAAAGGATCACTCTGGCTGCCTCCTTGAGTAGAAACTGTAGGGTTATAGCAGGAAAACCAATTAGGAGACTGTATAGAAATTCAGATGAGAGATGATGGTAGTTTACACCAGGTAGGAGCAATAGAGATAGAGAAAAGCTGGATTTTGACATATTTCAAAAGTAGAACTAACTGCATTTCCTGGCATATTTAATGTGGGGTATAAAAGAAACATAACAGTCAAGGATACAGTCAAGATTTTTGGCTTGAGCAACTGGAAAGATAGAATTACCAAATGAGAAAGACACTGAATGTTATGAGTTTGGGGAAAGATGATGAGGAATTCAGTAAGTCTGAGATATGTATGAGATGTCCAAGAAGATATATTAAAATATGAAGTTGGATATATGAATCTGGAGCTCATGGGAGATCTGCAGGCTAGTTAAGTCAAATAAGATGATTAAAAACTGAGCTGAGTTTAGCAGTGTGAAGATCTTTGGTGTGTTTGACGAGAACATTTTTGGTGGAACAGTGGAGACAAAAGCCTGATTGGGAGTAGAGGAATTGAAAATAGAAAGCTTAAACAACTTTTTCATGGAGTTTCACTGCAGGAAAGAAATAGGGAACTGGAGCGATAACCAGAAGGGAGGATAGGGCCAAGAGAGGATATTTTAAGAGGGAGAAAGAAGTGCTCGAATGTTTGAATACTGATGGGCATAATCCAGTAGCGAGGAGAGAACTGATAATAGAGGGTAGAGAAGGGAGAATTGCTAGAGCTATGCTGTAGAATAGACACGGCTCTCATGTATAAGAGGAGGTACTGGCTTTAGATAGGATTTGGCTAATTTTTCCATGATAATAGGCAAAAAGCAGAGTATGTAGGTACAGATGCTATTAGGAGTAAAAGTGTGATGATGAGAGTTTGTGAACGTTCTCATCTGATTGCTGCTGTTTTGACAGTAAGGTGGGAAGCAAGGTCATCAGCACCAATGGATGAGGGAGGACGTGTTCAAATTTTGAAAAAAGTGAAGTTGGTGCAGAATAATGAGTGAGGAGACCAGGAGAGTACATGGACAAGGGAAATGGAAAGAACTGCCAGGCATCATGAATCCACTTGTGGTTCATGGTCATGAATTTAAAGCAAAGCCAGTCAGGATGCTTTTGTGCTTTCTCCAGCCACAGATGCAGTCTCGGAGTATGCAGACAGCTGGCTTTAACAAATATGAGGACATGAGAAAGGCACCAGGGAGTGAAGGATGTGTGCAAGGGAGCAGCTGAGATGGTTGGCTAAGGCACCTGGGCTGGGTGAGGAGGGCAAATACACATTAGGGAAGAGGATATGGTAAGAGGATCAGCAGATTGCAGGCCAGTAGGATGGAAGGATAGTTGGAATTGGAAGGGATAGAGTCGTTTGAAGAAGGGATGAGCTGTGAAAGATAGAGGGGCTATCAGAGAGTGGGTCAAGGTTGCAGTGATTGGTAAGACAAGGACTCAGGGCAGGGCTACTTAATGAAGTAGCCATGAACTGGTACCAGTTTGTGAACTGTACATTACTGAGCTGCAAAGAGGTAAGTTCATAGATTGAAGGAAATGTTTAGAAACACTGGTGTGACATCCAAGCATGTGATCAGTGGACTTGCATTTGGGATGTCTTTACTTTTTAAGTCTTATCTATTAATTCGTTATTATATTTTACAAAAGTAATGGTTTACAACAGATTGACTATAAACAACAACAGCAACAAAAATCTGGTCCTTCCACAGCTGAGGCACTGCTCTCGTGTACATGACTGTCACCTGAGTGTCTGAGGAGGGTAGAGGGCAAGACCATCAGAGGAGAGGAGTTGGAGGGACCAGCTCCTTGATTATTGACATTACTACCATCTGTAGCCTTCAGAGATAGAAGCCACCTGATTCCACCACTCCAGGGGGCACCATTCTCATTGTTTGCTATGCAAACAACACAACTCAGAGTACAGTGTGAATGGTGCCTTTAAGAGTGTTCAAGACGGTGGCCATTATTATCCCCATTTTGCAGATGAGACAACAAACTCGGGTTAAAGAATTCACACAACTAGGGGGTAAATAACCAATATTTGAACTTAGGTGTATCTGTCATCCCAAAGCTGGACTCCGTCCATACACCCCTCCCTCTTTGTCAGCCTTGCTTATGTTATGGGGACAGTAGCCATAGCCTCATGAAAACTGGGGAAAACACCTTTGGGGAATGTGTGTTGTGGTCCTTGTGACCAAGCTGAGTGTTTCAGTTTATTCTAGAAACATAACTTGTTATATCTGCTGATTGTAACCCACAACCAATTACTGTCTAGACCTCTGTCTCTACAGTTAGTCTTTGTTGAACTGAGAGGCTAAAGCTCTCAGGAATCCAATATCCAGTGTCACCATGGGATTTCTTATACTTTCTGTTCTGGTGCTTTAGTAATTACTCATGTATTAGAAGCATCTTCTAAATAGTAGTTGATGAATGGAGATTTTGAGTAACTTTAATACTTTTTTCTCAAAATTTGTGCAGTGGAAGCATTACTTTTATGATCTGAAAAGGTCTAGTATAGATCTATATTTTAAACCGTCTTGTCCATGTGGAAACGCTCTAAGACTCTTAGATCTCTGATGAGGGCTGAACAGGCCCACTCTTCCACAGAGCCTGAGTCCCAGCTGCACTGGAAGCCTCAGTATTTCCAGAAAGTTGGTTTGGTTGTTTCCCACTCTCCCAAGATGCATGGATTATTTGAGGAATCAACCCCAAAACAAAGCAGCATCAATCTCTTAGGGGTTCCCTGGTTTCCTCCATGTCCTGGGTCTCCATTGGGCCTGGGCAAGTATGGACACTACAGACAATTTAGAAAGCTCATCCATGTGTCCTCGGACCTGTGAACAGAGAGGTCATCCACTTCTTCTGGAAAGCTCCCCCTGGAGCCCTGAGTCTGTATGCTTACCTAACATAGGACGCGGCATGAGAATCACGGGTTTATGTGTCCACATGACCTGCTAGGCTGCCTCTGTAAAGGCATGGCCTCTGACACATCACAGGGCCTGACACACAGTAGGTATCCACTAAGGATGAGTCGAATGGGTGAAGGAACAACCGATGTTCAGTCTTTATGTGTATTTTCATAGTGATGTGTTTAATCTCTTCTACCTTAAGTTATCAGCTTGGATGTACACTAATGCATATGAAAAGAACTTTGGGACTTACTAACATGAGATTTATTTTTATATTCAAACATACGACTTTTCACCCATGGAAAATAGGGAGTAAATAAAGAACCAACCAAGAGAAGCGAATATAACTGGACAGCGTAGGCTGTGCTCATTTCAATTTAGTTTTAAATAATCATCAAAATAGGTAAAAGGAGCAGAATTTTACTTCGGAAAGTAATATTGCAAATCACAGTTGATGTGGTGGAGAGGGGAGTCATTAAAATACTTAATGTGCTTAAATGCTCATCATCACAGTTCTTAATTGAGAGTACCTTAAAATCTCTGGTTGGCATCATAAGCATAACTACAATTTTCAAATGTGTCATTAATTATTGTTATTAATATAAGGTTTAAAACATGATCCTCTTTTGGAGACTAAGTGTCAGGCAGATGAATTGTAAAATGTGCCTGAAACCTGAGAGCTACCAAATGAAAGTTGATATTCTTTTCTTCCATCTTGCCAAGTTACTCATCCCGTCAATAAGAAATGCAACTGACACGCCAGGGACTAAATTTCATATCATTTATTTTTAAAAGTTCGTATTCCAATAGATGAGGAATACTTTGATTTCCACATGTACCTCATTGGTCTTAAGGGTCTAGACTCATTCTAATGACTATGGTCAAGATGAGATATTTTTCCCTAGTTTGTCTACACAAACCTATAAGAACCGGTAAAAGCTAAACAATTGAATTTGAATAGAGCATTCTTCCTCTTCTAGATTTGAAGACTAAATAAGATACAGAACAGACAGTTACATCCCTCGTTTTTTTATTATGCCTTTTGAAATAATTTGTATATACCTTTTAAATAATTTCAAGTGCCACAAAAAATAATGTTAATAGCTCAAAATCAAAAGTTTAAAAAAAAAAAAAACCCTAAGTATAATTTTTAAAATCTTTTTCTCCTCAAGCGTTTTACGATGGGATAATGAGACAGATGTCTCTCAACTGGAAGGACATTTTGACATTGTTATGTGTGCTGACTGGTAAGTACATAAAAATCACAAAACTCTTGTTAGAAAAAATAGCTTTGCTGGAGTAATTGGGCTGTGCTGCTTTGCTGACGGTGAAGCAAAGTCAACAAATGAGGCACAAAGCCGCCTTAACCTCAACAAATTAATATTCATCTCCATGTGACAGTTATAAGGTAGTCTTCTATCACACAGTAACTTCTACCACATTATTTCCCAAAGATTGATTTTGAGAAGCATTTCCATTTTCTGGAATTGCCTCTGTTTCATGCTTGACGTATCAGTAAATGGACGACTTAGGCAAATTGCAAATAATTATGGCTCGGAGAGGAATAGTCTGGAGAAAAAGGAGTTTATCAACACAAACAGCTCAATTAGCTTACTTCTTAGGAGAGATCTGACTATTGATATAAGGGAATATATATATGTGTGTGTGTGTGTATGTGTGTGTGTGTGTGTGTACGCGCATGTACGCGCACACATATGCACTCTGGAATATAAACATATCCGTGGAATATCTAGGGAAATAGCTTTTCTTAAAATGTATATTTGCTATGTAATATTTCCAATGTCTTCAATTATGATATTTAATTATACATAAAACAAGAATTATAAAATTACATTTTATTGTTATGCAAATAATAATATTAAAATTGCTGTTAGATGCCTGCCTTTTAAAAATAATTTACATTAGAGATTTTTGTCTTCTCTTTTAGCCCAATTTACTTATTGTTAATGAAAGTCTGCTCCTAAGTTACAGGATAAATATGTATTAAACCTTAATAATTATTTCAACTAATCTTATGTATTTTCTTCATGTGTTGAATAATAATTACTTCAGCATATGGGAAACACTGACAATTCACAAGAATTTTTCCTGTTTAGAATAAGATCTTATTTGTAGTTTTACCATGATTTTTAAGTGACACTATAGATTTGAAAATATAGGTTCAGATTCTAAAGAAGTTCTATTATATTGATAAATCTAAGCATAAGATCCAGAACCCAGAGAAGACTTTCCTTATGGGAGAGTTGAATGAATGAAATGAAATTTTCAGGAAGTCTTTTTTTAAATTATTATCATTTAATGAGATGTTCGGGGGTAACTTTCTACCTAAATCAGTGGAATTAGATTTGCTTTCTGTTTCTCCTGGAAACTACTCAGTGAAAAAATAATAATTTTCTTCTCTTTTTAGTTGAGATTTTCTAATTTTTCATGGCCATTTTAGTCTCTCTGCTCCCAATTTCAGAAAACCTTTTTACAAAAAAAAAAAAAAAAAAAAGGTGGGGGGGGAAACAGATTTCTGACTAATCATTGATATTGCGGGTCAATATTACATCCCTCATCTAATCAAAACTAAGGAGCTAAAACCTCACCATATGATTTGAGCAAGTAATTTAGTAAATGCCTTCCCTCACCAAATATGAGAAAGGCTCCTCCAGGTTTCATTGCACAGATGAAGATAATGCTGGCAGGATTAGATCAGATTAAGCATGAAAGTCAGATCAGAGAGCAGGGAAAGAGGGAAGGAGGGCAAGAATCTTCTTGGAGGTTTAGACAAGGCTTGCACATGGATGGACTCTGATTATGTGGGGATAGTCAGGTCTGGCCAAGAGATTTAGAGTTAAATTGTCTTTTTGCACAAATATCAAAACAGCCTGGCTTTGTCGTACCTTGTGTTATGGGCACCCACATCATGTCATCCTATTTGTACCAGAGCGACAAGCAGAGGAAGTAAGATTTAAGCTCTTTTCTGATTAATGTTCTCAGGTTAAAAATAGCCACACAATGTGTTTGAAAAATAGTCTTTTTTCCCCTAGCCAACAACAGGATCACACACAACTGATCTACATAATGCATATTCAGTTAAAGCTTTCTTTACAAATACATAACATAATAACACAACGTTATGCATACACAGAAACACGCACATACCAGGTATACATACCTCACACACACATATACATCTAGTCCCTATTGAGAATTTATGTATTCAAATGAACTAAATACACCAAGTTTCATTTTATAAATGGCTTTTCTATACATGAATTGTTAAGTTTTTCTCTCCCCCCCCCCCGGTGTTGCAAGTGCCACAATGTCAGCCTGTTTATAATTTCCCATTTGTAAACGTGAAACGTCAAGCTACTCTCACTGTGATGTTGATAGATTATTTCCGAAAGAAATGCTTTGGTAATGGTCCATCTTTATAGTCACAGGGATGGGTAAGCTGTTCAGAAACTTAGAAAGTACGGTGAGATTCACAACACATATGTTGTGCATGCAGCCGGGAAGCCCAGGATTCCACGAGTTCTTTATGTCCTATAGGGTTGGTGTTCCTGTCAGAGTTATTGCACGATGCTGCTTCTAGGGGCAGGCAGGCAGACCATGCTGCTGTTTTGTTTTTTTTTAAGACTGTCACAGAAGAGGAAAAGAAAGCTCTCTTTAGACACTGCCTCCAAGATGAAACCCAAAATACTCAGCAGCAGAAATAGGTGCCACACATAAATAGATCACGTTAAGTCTCACACCATCCTTGAGTCCTTGTCAGTCAATGAGATCTGGATGAGGCCACAGGAACATGAAGCAAGAGTCGGAGTTCAAATATTAGGTACATGGATTAAATTCTTAGTGAAGCATTTCCAGCAAGGGTGGCATTGTCTGATTCCCTGAATAGCTAACCAGTGGTACTGCTTGATCCCATTTACATGAAAACAAGCTCTATTCACAAACCTATTCCAAACCCACATTGTGGTTCAAGTAAAATGCACATGATTACAACGAGCGGTGATATGTTTATGTTCTTAAATCATTCATATATTCATATATTTACATTCAAACATTCATAAACCTGTAGGCAATGGGGAAAATAACTTATTTCTCAGAAGACAGTCTCTTAGTTCACATCTAAATTTAGTAGCTCAACTAGATTATAAAATAAAGAGGCAAACTGAAAGCTAGTCATTATTTCACCATTCAGCATTTTTGACAATGAAATATAGTTTCATGGTTCAGCAGTTCCTAAGTAACTTGTAAAATGTCAACTTTGAAATAAACAGAAGGAAAAAAATCAAGGTACAGTCATACCTGCAAAAGGATGCTGTTGACAAACATCAAAATGTTAGAATATTTAACCGCAGGTGTAGGGAAAAAACAAAAAAAAAAAAAACCTGCCTATTAAGTTCCTTGGATGACTCATTTAATGTTGAATTTAACATAAGAGATCCTTTCTGCTGGAATGCAGTCCAGCCCGGTCCTTGCTGAGTTTAGAATAGCGAGTGGTTGTTAATTTTAAGCCTGCCTTTCCAGACTCCCATTCAATCACAATCATCTGAGAGTCTGGAAGCAAGATGTTTTTTATCCAATGAACACTTTCACTCAGTGTTTGATGGCTTTCCAGGTTATTGTAGCTCTGCAAAAACGAAAATGATTCTGAAATTTGAGGAAAAAAAAGATTCTGTACATTTGGGTTCTCTGAAGGCTTAGAAAGCGAGTCTGAAATGCAACCCATAGCCTGATGCGTGGAGCTAGGTGTGTCAGCCCCATATCTGCCTGTCTGCAGCCTGAGATTTGGGGAAGAAATGAGAAAGGTACTTCACCTCACTTGCTCTCCCAGCATTTTAACATGAACTAGATACAGTGGATCATTTCTGTTTTCTAGCATTTTTACTTTAAATAATGAAAAAAGGTTGAGTTTTGTGAAGAAAAAAATTTTTTCTCAATATAGGCTCTGGAATGTCTTTGTTTTCTCCCAGATGCTATGATCATAGATAATTAGTTCTAAATTACAACTCACAGACCTTTCCTACCTGAAAAGCTTTTTAACCCAAATGTAGTCAGCCCTCTCACCTCACACCTGAGGGAACTCGGTCCCAGAGAAGACAGATTGCCAGCCATCTCACTCCAGAGGGGCGGCGGCGAGCTAGATCAGATTCCCCCAGCAATGGGTTGCTAAAGACTGATAGAGGCCCTTCGTCTGCTGAAAGTTAAACCTAAAACAGAGAATTTAACTGAGCACATGTCACCTTAAAAATTGCACAGAGGTCTTCCTCTCTGTGGATACTGATAGAAATGTCTCCTTGTTCTTTGCACTAATTAATTTCTCTGTGAGAGGAGTTGGGGCTGCTCTGTGCTCTGCAGAAAACCCAGGCTGATTCTAAGGGATGTGATGAAAATGGCCCAGCACCTTTCCTTTGTCATACAATCTGTGATTCAGATCAATGGAACAAAGCAAGCGTTGATTCCACAAGTGAATTACATAGAGGGGTGTGTGTGGGGGGGGAGGTGTAATGACCAAACCAGCCTGACTGTCCATGTATTTTGATCAGTAACTGAAGGGAGTTGAAATGGTACCTCCATCCCAATCACTGACCCACTCAGCCTTTTTTAATAGATCCACTTAAGCTACTGCTGTTCTCTGAGCCCATTAGGACTTATTTAAAGGGTGAATTTTCAGGAGATTATATATCACTCCCACTAAAGCACGTTGAAATTGCTCATAGAATGTATCCTACAAAGCGTTATAAATTCTGCACCTGAGCTAAGTAGAAAGGTGAGCTTGCTCAGAATAAAGACCTATTAGAGAACTACAAGAATTACTTTTGGGAAATTTGATTTGGAGTGATGAAGTAGACAGCATTAGCTTTCAAATATCTGTGTTCTGAATGTGTGCTGTGTGTTAAGCTCTATTTTCTAGTGAGGTGTGATGTTAATATCTTTGTCATCACTGTCAACATTAAAAAGGAATAGTACGTTATTAGGTTGTGTGTTAAGCTCAGCTTTTAAGCTATTGTTTATTTATTTCTAACAATCTTACCATCTCTTAGGATATGCAGAAATAAATTGAGAATGGCCTTTTGCTTAGCACTATGTACCCCAACCAGCCAGGTCTCCCATAGACCCAAGTAACTGACAGAGAGATTTTTCCCACAGTGATAGTCTTCTTGAAAGATACAGAGTTATTAAAATTCAAGGCACTATTATCTCACTTAAGAATACCCATATAGTCCTGAAGAGAAAACTTTAAAATATTGAAAAACAATTCCTTTCTTATCAGTCCTTAATGGCTAATAACCATTGATTAATGTGACTAAAAAGCACATTTTTGGAGCATTCACATTAGACACATGCTCTGCTCTAAGATTTAAGTGTGTAGTTTTATGGGACAATAAGAAATTTTCTCATGGCTAATAATCAGGTTATCCTGATTGATGGATGGGTTCCCATTCTAGACATGATTTCTAGCTCACCTTCAGAGGATTCTTTTGCCAATGCTGAAAGCAGCATTTTGTAGAAGGAACTTTCTCACTAGGCATATCGTGGTGAAACCCAAGCACTGACTTCTTGGAAGGATTTCATGAGCTGGTCTGCCACTCCTCTTAAGTGAGAGAATTAGGAGAGAACCAGGTCTGATGAAACATCCTACCTAAATGCTGATTCCTCCTCAGCAAGACCAGTGAAGGAGGGTAGGCGACCTGTTTGAGAGGCATTGGAACTAACCTCATGGGAGTTCCTTGATCTCGTGGGCTGTGTTGATCTGTGTTGGTCAGGCAGTAACTATTTATTGAGTACCTTCTCTGTGTGTACACTGTGCCAGAACTAGTGATGCAGAAATGAATAGACTGGAATCTCCTTGAGGGTAGGAACTTTGTCTTATTCACAGCTTATCTCTAAGGCTTAAAACAGCCCCTACTATATGACAGTTAATCAACACATATTTGTCAACTAACAAACATCATTTATTTGATACCTGCCACAGCCGGACAGGTGGACCTTTGTTACCAAGGAAACTGAGACCTCATATGAAGTGACTTGTCCAAGGTCACATAGCAGAAAGGTCAGAGCCAGAGCCTAGGAAACCCTGAACTGAGCTCTCCCCTTGCCTGAAGTGTGGCTCATCCTTAGTGCAGAAAAAGATGAGGCAGGGTCCATGCTGTGTGTGGCATGAGGAGGCCAAATCAGAGGGCCCCACGCCAGACCACAGCATAAGAAGGAGTAGGGGCTTTGCTTAGGTCCCTCATGGGATAGCTGATGTACAAGCCGCCCAGTGTTCTAGCCTGCAAGCCCTGAATAAGGAAGTTCTGTCCCAAGCTTTCAAGCTTGGTAAATAAGGCCTGGTAAAGACAAGGTCAGACTGACCCAAGCCAAAAAGGTGACAGAGCAACAGGGGAAATTCTCAAGCCGGAAAAGAAAGATGAAAAATTACATGACCTGGAAAAAAAATCACCATGGAGATCAAAGGGGAGAATCCTGAGTTGCCCTGGTCTCTGGGACACGTTACCTAAACCTGGCCTTTGTTTTCTCCTATGTCACTGTCTGAAGCTCACCTCAGTGCTGTTGCTACTCACTAAAAACCATCATGCCCTGAGACCTGCCACGTGCTGTGGGTGTAATAGGGCCAGTCGTTTGTTTTTGGATGGTAGCCTCACAACCCCCTTGGTGGGCAGAGGGCCCAGGTCTGCAGAGATGAGGCTCCAGTGCCAGGAAGTGTTGGGAGAGCTTCATCTCCACCGGATGACTCCCCCAAACAGCAGCTTGAACCTGTCCCTTTCACTCTAACACACAGCCCAGGCGGTGTGAATCATGACCCATGTTGACAAGCATGTTGACCTAGCTTTGGTTGAGTAACACTGACCACAGTATCTTTTTTTTTTCTTCTTAATTCTTGTGAGACAGTCTAATGTAAGGAAACATTTCTCTTTTTTAATGTTGAGTAAATGTGTGTAATTGGCCTTGTATTTATCTCCATTAGTATCATTAGACTTGAAAACCCAGTTTAATCTGGATTCTGCTCTCTTCTCAATGTCAGCCTATTTCTGGACCAGTACAGAGCCAGCCTTGTTGATGCAATAAAGAGATTACTCCAGCCCAGGGTAAGTATGTGTCTATTTTCTCCTGAACACTGGCTTCAGAATAATTAGTCTGTGCACAAAGATGGAGAGAGTAATGGAATGGCAGGATTAATGTCATGTAATACTTTAATACTTATTATGTCCAACTTCAATTGGGTCTTCTGATCTATCAGATTCTTTCCTAATCATAACTAGGGAACTTCTTACCCTTGGCCTTCTGATAAGGAACACAGTGGGTAGTAAAATAAATGGAACTGCTTCAAAGATAGTGTGAGATTATTTTTATCAAAGAATTTCTTGAGTCTTTTCCTTTGATAACAATATCTTCATATTAAAGTAGAAATATGATATTGAAAGTTTTCTGGTGACTTCTGTCATTTTAAATCCCTTCAATGGTAACCTTTGTCATCGGGTATTTATTTATTGCAGAAAAAATATATTTTTCCTTTTTATTTCTGTATATATTAAAGAAAAGAGACTTCAGATGAATCTGGATGTTAAAAGTCCTTTGCTTTAAAAGGAAGCCATTATTTACATATTATAAACATTAGGTCACAATGAAGCCAAGCATGGCATAAAATATTGTACACATTTTTACATTTATATATCCATTTATGCCTGTGAGTAAATTACAGAGTTTATATCCACTCTTATTTCGTTGGGCTGTTATACTAAACTAGGAGGTCCTGCAGCCTAAACGGAGAGTTAATATACATCTATTTAAAGTAAGAAAACAAGTTTAAAGCTCATGCTTGAAAAAAAAAAAATCGTATAAGTGTGTAAGATTCTTGCTGTGTGTGCCACAGGAATTTAAAATAGGTTAATGTAGTCTAAGATAGGAAATCATATGTATCTGAAAAAATACTGTGTGTGTGAAGTAGTTTCTAAAGTTTGGTTTCTGAAGTCTTTTTTAAAAAGAAGGTTTGGTCTAGTCTTCTGACCTTGGTGAGACTTATAGACTAATACCTTTCCAACTTTCTTTTATGTCTTGTTCACATTGAGGGTTCCCAGAGCAATTTGATAATCATCCTTTGCCTTACCACTCTTGCTTTTTATTTTGTTATCTCTATACAGCTTAGAAACTTTAAATGGGCCTCTCAGAGGAGGAACCACAGCTTTGTAAGTGGTAATCAATTAAATTAAATTGGCCTTCTCAGTTCCCCTATGAGGTGGGTAGTGGGTCTGGAGGCACGGAAGGGGCATGTTCCAAGCTCTTGATGGCAGCTGTCATGGTTGAGTGAGCAGCTCAAGTTGAGAGTAGAAGACGGAATTTGGGGCCTCTTCATCTCCCCCTTCCCTTAGCCTTGGATGGTTCTTTTTTTTTTTTTTTTTTTTTTTTTGTCTTTTCTAGGGCCACTCCCACGCCATATGGAGGTTCCCAGGCTAGGGGTCCAGTCGGAGCTGTAGCCGCCAACCTACACCAGAGCCACAGCAATGCAGGATCTGAGCCATGTCTGCAACCTACACCACAGCTCACGGCAACGCCAGATCCTCAACCCACTGAGCAAGGCCAGGGATCGAACCCACAACTTCATGGTTCCTAGTTGGATTCATTAACCACTAAGCCATGACGGGAACTCCCCTTGGATGGTTCTTGTGAGCACTTGCATAACCAGGATTTTCAGAGAGGGCACTGAGATTCTTGGATGTAAAGGCTTCTGTGGGCATCTATCACACACAAACACAATGCTTTCAAGGACTCCTGGATCTCACACTGCACCAACAGTACTTCATTCATCCCCAACAACCCTGCAAAGCCTATTTGTGGCAAATACTCCATTTTGCAGCAGATTTGCTTTATTTACGTAGGATCTATTGTAAATCATTTGCGTGATTTCCAATAGGAAACTACCCAAGCTATAAACAGACTGAAATGCAGATCAGATCAGAATGTCTAGCAGCTCTGCTGTACCTCCTGTGAAACTGAACCATGCTCCCCCCTATCTGAAGTGTGGCTCCACACAACGGCCCCCTCTGAGGATGGCAGCCCTCACCCTGACAGCTGATACTCACCCTTAACTCAGAGAAGGATGAGTTGGTCAGGGGTCCAACACCATAAGGAGGGCAGTCCCAGTTGTGATGGCACATGGAATCCTGAAATTCTCATCCAAGAATCTCATCCCCATTGGGAGGCCTGGGGGGCAGGGGGTTTGTACTCCCTGGGCCTGCACCCAGGTGGGGTGGATTCAGCAGTGACCAGCAGCAGCTCCGTATCCTGTGCCAGTAGGCCGGAGGGTTCCCAGAGCTTGGGCAGTGGTGGGTGACCAGAGGAAATCTGCATTCTTCTCCTTCTTAGCTCCCTGAGCTGCTGTCCTGCTTCCAATGGACCTCCCCCTGCTGAGTGTATGTGTTGTGGAAGTCACAGCTCAAGACTAAGAAAACATCAGGGGTTTTATCTGTTACAATTAGAGCTGCTTTGAATGTTCTCTTGCGCCCAGACAACTCCATGGTTTTGTAGCCCAGAGGCTAAAGGTGCCCTAAGAGGCCCACAGAAAAACAGCTTGGGCAGCTGCCCTGGTGGATCCTGAGTTCTTAGTAATTCAAGGCTCAGAAGATTCAGTGGAGACAAAACAAGTTCTCGGGATGCTCAGCAAAAACTGCACTTTGGCCAGATGCTTAGAATTCAAAAGAAGGCCCGTTTCTGAAGGTAGACATAGGCGTGGTGTCAGAAATATCTGCATACAAAACTGAAGCCTTTGGAGTTCCCGTCGTGGTGCAGTGATTAATGAATCCAACTAGGAACCATGAGGTTGCGGGTTCGATCCCTGGCCTCGCTCAGTGGGTTGAGGATCCGGCGTTGCCGTGAGCTGTGGTGTAGGTCACAGACGCAGCTCAGATCTGGCGTTGCTATAGGCCGGCAGCTGTGGCTCCAATTCGACCCCTAGCCTGGGAACCTCCATATGCCGCGGGAAGTGGCCCTAGAAAAGGCAATAAATAAATAAATAAATAAAAATAACAAAACTGAAGTCTGTTCATATTATCTGGCCCCTTACTGGCTTCGTCTCAGGAAGACTCAGTTTCCCATCTGTAAAATGGGGAGTAGACAAGCCAATGAGCTGGAGAGCTTTTGTGCACGACTGGCTCTGAATGAATATGTGTCTGCTCTTATTACCTCGAAGAACTAGAGAGACTTTCTAGCTGTAATGCGTATAGACTATAGGGAGCTCTTTCCAAAAAGTTTCCTCAGAGAAATGCTGGCAGGAGGGGAAACAATTTTTTTTTTTTTTCTTGACCTGGACTTAGACAATTTCTACATGTAACTGGGCCTGCTGCCTCTCTCTCCCTTGCACCCGTGTCCTGCATACCTGCTGCAGGCCCTGCAGAGGTCCGGAGGACTGTCTACCCGGATGAAGATGACACTTTTTGCTACTGATACCCCCACCGAGTGAGAGGAGAGAAATGACTCCTAGGTGGCAAGAGTGGAATCATTGCAACACGAAGGTTCAAGCCTCAAGCTGTGGGAAGAAATGGATTCTGCCATTATTGGGGAGTGTGGTTCCTTGATTGCTACCTAAGGCAAATCTGCTGTCTGGAGTCAGAGGATCAGAAGCAAAAAAAGTGGGTGGAGAAGAGTTTCCCTGCTTTTTAGTTTTTATCAGGGGCATCATGAAAAGAGGGGAGCATAGGCCCCAGAGGGAACTTAGCCACCACAGTGGGCTCCTGGCGTGGCCCAGGAGTCATGTCAAGTCCCAGAGCTGAGCCTAGATCCTCAGGTGAATAGGCATCTATGCCTGGAAAGTCATACAGGAAGCCCCAGATGACTGTTACCTGCCCCAGGTGGAAACTTTCCTCAACTTACTGGGTGAGAAAAACTGCAAAAGCATTTGACTCCTGCCAGAATGCTACACGGGACTCCCTAGCAAACTTAAAAGATGAAAAGGGGAATTCCCCTCATGGCTCATTGGTAATGAACCTGACTAGTATCCATGAGGACACAGGTTCGATCCCTGGCCTCGCACAGTGGGTTGAGGATCTGGCGTTCCTGTGAACTGTGGTGTAGGTCGCAGACGTGGCTTGGATCCCATGTTACTGTGGCTGTGGTGTAGGCCGGCGGCTACAGCTCCGATTCGAACCCTAGACTGTGAACTTCCATATGTTGTGAGTGTGGCCCTAAAGAGATCCCCCCCCCCAAAAAAAAAGAAGAAGAAAGAAAGAAAAAAAGAAATAATCTTTAAAAAAAGAAATGAAATCAGTGAACTGTAGTTATTCCAAGAAACAGGTCCCTCCCCTCCCCCACCTTTTTCCTTCCAGTGAGTGGCTTCTTGTTGCCGGTAAGTCATAGGTGACCCCCTATCATTGTGTTCTTTAAAGAACATCAGCAATGCTGATATCAGAGGACCCAGATGTCATTTAAAATACAGCCACAGCAGCCTACAAGTTGAACTTTATTCTGGGAATGAGAACCAACAAAGGGCACCTACTCATGTTGCTCTGAAGTGGCTTTGGGTGGAGGGAGGGAAGCCAAGCCAGTTAGTGTGCGTTTACACAGGCTGGTGAGCAGACGGATGGGGACGCAGTATTGACAGCTCTCTAGCTTGTTAGCGCTGCTAACCAATTGTCAAGAATTCAAAACTATCAGTGTGGAATTCATTTAACCTTCTTTAGAAGTTGGCCCTAAGTAACTGCCAAACTCTTGGCATCCTGGCTGTAAGCAAGCAGTGCTATAAATGTAAATCACGGACTCTCATTTTTGAAGAGCAGTCTTGTTTTATTGACAAACGTCCTCATTTTTTCAATCTAGCATCTCTGCACCCATCTGTACAAACCTCTGTTTCTGCTCATCTAAAGGAAACGCCTCGTGAGTGTGGGCTCAGCAGCATGTTCTGAGATGGTGCTCAGGGACTCTCGGGTTCCTGTCTGCTTGCTGGGTCAGAAGCCCAACAATCCCTCCCCTGTTCTTGGTGAAGCTGTGTTTGGCCATACCCGGCTCCCCAGTTTTAGGAATCAAGAGTTCCCTAGATGGTTTTTATGACCCTCAAAACAGGAGCCTAGCCCTTAGAAGTTCTTTCTCGGGGAGTTCCCATCGTGGCTCAGTGGAAACAAATCTGATTAGTATCCGTGAGGACACAGGTTCGATCCCTGGCCTCATTCAGTGGGTTAAAGATCCCGCCTTGCTGTGAGCTGTGGTGTAGGTTGCAGACGTGGCTCCGAAATGGTGCTCTGTGGCGTAGGCTGGCAGCTGCAGCTCTGATTTGACCCCTAGTCTGGGAACCTCCATATGCCGCAGGTGCAGATCCAAAAAGACAAAAAAAAAAAAAAAAAAAAAGTTCTTTCTCGGAAGTCCACCCAGGGGTTTGTCCAGCACATCCGTGGCTGAGTCTCTGTGCCCAAGGAATTTATAGTGTGGTTGTGTAGACATAACACATACCCACACAGGTGCAACTACAGAGGAAAGTGCAGAGTGGCTGGTGACAGCTCAGCACTTGGTCATATAGAGCCTGGTGCTATTTTTTATTTGTTGAGTGAATCTGTCTAATTTACATCTGCAATAGAAAGCAAGATACTCAAATATTTGGACTCTGTCTTGATTCAAGGAGCATTTGTTGAGCAACTACTTTCTCCAGGTGCTGTGCTGAGGATTGTGGAGTATAAATAGGAATAACACCCACTGTGAGAATCTCAGTGTTTAGCAGGGCAGATTACTGCACAGGCGCCTAAGAATCATAATGCAATATGGTAGGTACTAGGGATGCAGCACAAAGAGTAAGTGACTGCCTGAGGAAGGTTTCCCCAGGGGCAGTGGTGTTTGACTTTGGTCCTGAATAGTAAGAAGGCCATTCTAAGCCTCAGAGGACGGGGACTAGGAAGGCGCATCCCCAGTGGAGGGGATAGTGCTCCCAGATGGACAGTATGAAAAAGCATATTGTGTTTGGGATCAGCTGGGAGTTTGTGCTGGTTGGAGTGTAAGAGCATCTGTGCGGTTTGGGGTTAAGATTGGGGAGGGGCAGGAGATGTGATTAAAGAGTTGATCTGGAGTACCACTTCAAGAAAGGCCGAGAACTCCATGATGGAGAGCCTGGAGTGTATTATATGGTTCATAGAGAGCCACTGAAAATTTTTGAGCAGCGGTGTAGGCAGACATGGGTTCTAGAAAGATCCCTCTGGTCAGCATAAACACTGGGTTGGGATAAGAGTTTGAAAGCATCAAGGCTCTGCTGGGGTCTACTGTGGACCATCTTCTACCTAGAATGATTCAGTCAGGAGCTTATGAAGACCTAAAGATGGAGAAGAGGGGTCTGAGCAGGTGTTCACTGAGAGTTTCATTCAGCAGACATAAAGTGCCTCCCTGGGGACAGAGTGAAGCATAGCATAATCCTGCCCTCAGGGAGCGCACAGTTCAGCGTGAGAGACATGTGAGTGTTAAGGACACAGCAGAGATGCGGGCAGGCAGTGGATGCAGGGAGTGGAAGTGGGGAACTGCAGCAGGAGGCACAAGGTGGAGGCCAGAGGAGGTCAGCCGAGGCATCAAGGGGCAGGGCATGTCCTCTGGGTGCTGAAGGATGAATAAGAGTTTACCAGGTAGACAAAGAACTGATGTCCACTGGGAGGGAGTGTGTGCAAATGTGAAGACAGACGTGGTCCGTGAAAGAACAAATCGGGGTCGCACTGAGGTTGGCCTGACTCAGCTCAAGTGAGTATGAGGGCAGGGCAGAACCTAGGCTGCAGCAATGGGTCACAGTGGGCTTTGCCTGCCATCCCCAGAGGGGGGACCCATGTCATTGGTTTCCAAACCCTGTTTAAATGGCAGAACCCTTTGGTCAAAACATTTTTAGCCAGCACCTTGATTAGAAAACTGATCAAAGTGAAGCAGCTTTAATAAACTGGGACGTGAGAAGCTTAGCACTTCCTTTCTCTGGGTCTTTGTTTAACCACCACCTGCACCCCCAACGCAGATCACCCTTGAAGCAATTCAGACAAGTTTGAGAACCACACAGAACAGATAGCCCTGATGTGGGTGCAGGGTTGTAGCATTCAAGGTTTTTTTGTTTTTTTTTTTTTTTGTCTTTTTGCTATTTCTTTGGGCCGCTCCCGCGGCATATGGAGTTTCCCAGGCTAGGGGTCTAATCGGAGCTGTAGCTGCCAGCCTACGCCAGAGCCACAGCAACGCAGGATCCAAGCCGCGTCTGCAACCTACACCACAGCTCACGGCAATGCCGGATCGTTAACCCACTGAGCAAGGGCAGGGATCGAACCCGCAACCTCATGGTTACTAGTCGGATTCGTTAACCACTGCGCCACGACGGGAACTCCCATTCAAGGGTTTTAAAAGGCATTGCCATTATTACCCAGTTTCCAGTTTCATTTTGAAAGTTAAGGGTGTGTGTGTGTGTGTGTGAGAGAGAGAGAGAGAGAGAGAGAGAGAGAGAGAGAGAGAGAGAGATGGATGGATAGTGCCCTGGGAAGGGTAGAGGTTTGGACTAAGGATACTGAGTTCCATTTTGGACAGAATGGCTTAAAGGTACCTTTAGAACATCCTCATGGGGAGCTCTAGTAGGCACCCGAAAATCTGGGTGTGGGCCCCGGACAGTGGTAAATGCTGCAGTTGTATACTTGGGAGTTTTTGATGCCTAACCAATCGTTGAAGTTTTGGATTTCAGTACAATTGCCTAGACCTGTATAAACCATGAAGAAAAGTAGGCAGAGCCCTGGGGACTCCTGACCTCGAAAGGGCAGGTGGAAAAAAGGAGCCAGGGCTGGGGACTGAGAGACAGAGAGAAATGAAGGGGAGGAAGCAGATGAAGGCAGCATCTCAGCAACCAGGCGAAGGAATGGTTGGAAAATAAACACCAGCTTAAACGTGTGATCGGTATTTAACAGTTGATTTGCCTGGAAATGAAAAAGGAACAAAGGCATTTCTTTGGCATAGCATATTCCTTGGAAAATAAATCTGAAGAATACTTATTTTTTCCAGAAGTACACACCCTTTAATACATGAGTATGGATTTGTCTAGCAAAATAACAACAACGGAGCTTACGATGTAAACAATATTATCGTTGTTTTGTGCAACTGTTCCTCTCTCCTCTCCAGGGATAAATGAACTCCCTCAAATTTCTGTTCACCAGTCAAAATTTTACATTCAATTGAGTGTTCATTCTGAGTTTCAAATGATTCTGTGACTGTGAATGCTTGGAGAGTTGTGCCTTGGTAAATTGAAAATAATTTTTCTAAAGTGATGGGCTAATTTGAAATCTATATTCTTTTTCTTGTTTTGATTTTTTCAGCCTAAATTATAAGGCGTATTCCTCCGACTGTACCAAAGTATCCTGCTCCCCTGGGGACATGGGGGGGGGGGCTTCTAAAACCATTCATTATGGGGGCGGATGCTGGCACTCAGTAGGGCTCAGTGGATGCTTATTGAATGAATGGATGATGTGCTATTGTCCTTCCTAAATATTAATCCACATCTGCATTCAGCGAAATGAAAAAGAAAACATTTTGAAACTCATAATGGAGTAATTGGAGATTAAAACTACTGCTCGCTCTTTCTCTTTCTTGCGGGGACAGTATTGTGCACAGAAAGCTGCCCTCTGAAATCCCATTATAGCCGCTGACTCTGTAAAAGCCTCTTGGAGAATATCTTTTCTGAAGAATAAGCAATAGAACGTGGCCTTCGAATTCCCAGAGCCTTGTATTTTCCAGATTATTCGACATCTGGATTTAGTTTATTCTCTCAACAAACACTACCTGCTCTATGCTAGGCACTGGGAAAATGCAGTGGAGAAAACATTAGAAGATCCTGTTGTCATGGAGTGTGGCTTGTAGCCGGAGGAGACGGCAATAAAATGATGCGTGTGTGGTGGTGATGAGGGCTAAGGACAGAACTGGAGCAGGGAGAGGAGCTGGGTGGGGAGGGGTGGGGAGGACTGCTGGTTGGGGCACGGTGGGTGGGGAAGGGCAGGTAAGCTGAAACACATGCCCAGTGCAGTCCCCTTACAGCGCCCCCCCCCCCAGCCAACAGGAGGATGGGGTGAAGGCAGCGTGTGTTTTGTGAATGCAAACATCACCCCAACCAAGACCCCCCTGGTCCTGTAAACATTATGGTGTGTAGTTCAGATAATAGCTGTGCGGAATCCAGTCTTCAATTGTAACGGTAAGACAATTTCTGCAGGTGACTTTAAAATGAAACTGCCATTATTCAAAAATCCAGAATAGCAACCAGCTTTGAGAAAGGCCTAAGATGACCTACTAGTGTTCTTTCTTCTTTTAATGGAGACTTTTGCTCCCCTGCTGAGACCATGTATTATATCCAGTTTCATATCAAAATGAGTTTTTGCTGCTAAGTTTGAAAACCGCCTGAAAATAGCAATTAATATTGGAAAAGCTGACAGAACCTCAAGTGTAGTGGCGTGATTGGTGCTGCTGTAATTGTGTGCCTGAGTGTATACATGTCTATGTAAACACAGTATGAAAACACCCTTGATGTCCCGGACAGTGTCTCCGTGTATCTTCTTGCAGCTAAATGAGGAGAAGAGAGTAAGAAGGAGCGAGAGTGCATAGGATTTTTATAGCACTCTCAGATAGTGTGGATGCTTCTAGTCTTACGTCTACATAACCTTGTTTTTCAAATTATTTTCGCATTCACTCCCTCATTTGATCCTCACATCTTGCTGAGAGAGGGAGGAAGGCAAGGGAGGCTTTGTTCTTCCCATTTAATGGATGAGGAAATCAGTGGGTCAGCTAGCATCTCATGTCATCTCCAACGTCCCTTCTAGTTCAACAGCTCTGTGATTTTTTTTTTTTTTTTCCTGATTTCCCTGCGGTGACACCACTGTTTCATGGTGGAGATCCCCTTTAAGTCCAGACTCCTTTCTGCCTCTTGGTTCCCCCTTACATTCTTCAAACCCTTCACAGCATGTTTAATCATCTGTAAAATGTAACGTCTACCGCACAAGGTTGTTGAGAAAATGGTTGAGGGGATTAATCGGAAGGCCTGTGAAGCACCTAGCAAAGTGGTAGCTGTTGTTATTATTGTCATGACTAATACTAATAAGAAGGCAATGTCACGTAGGGGAAAAAACATCACCATCAGAGAGTCAGGTAAGTTTCCAGTCATTTACTGGTGTGTCCTCTTGGCCAGTGAGTCAACCTTTCTGAGCATCCTGTAAAGCAGAGCTGAAAATCCCTGCCTTGTCAGGTAGTTTGAAGACTAAAGGCGATGGTGTGTCTAGAGCACCTGTCCCAGTGTCTGATGTCCCAGATGCTCAACAGACACTTAGCAGGTGTGAATGATATACTACCTTTAAAAGAAACTGGGATATATTTTCATGGTTCCCTCAAAACCTGAAGTGGTATTTCATAGAGGTGAAGTGTAACCCTGAAATCAACAGAAGCAAACATAGTCATCTTTTACATAAACAAAAGGAAAAAGAAGGTTTTTTTTTTTTCCCCTGCTTTTTAATGCCACACCTGCGGCCTATGGAGGTTCCCAGGCTAGGAGTCTAATCAGAGCTATAGCCGCCAGCCTACGCCACAGTCACAGCAGTGCCAGATCCAAGCCCTGTCTTCAACCTACACCACAGCTCACAGTAATGCTGGATCCTCAACCCACTGAGCAAGGCCAGGGATCGAACCTGCAACCTCATGGTTCCTAATCGGATTCGTTTCTACTGCACCACGATGGGAACTCCATGAAAAAGAAGATTCTGAGGTTGAGCTGTTCTGTGCACATCTAAGAGGGAGAAGAAAAATCCACATGCCCCCAGTAGTTAGCAAATGGTTGTTGTGGGGTTTCATGTCAGAGGGTCTTCTGAAATCCTGTATATATTTTATTCAAGTCCCCCCCCCATCCCTGTTATAACAATCTGATGAGGTTGTGCAGCTTATTTAGAAAAGCTTGTTTGCCCCTTTATAGCACTTTCTTTGAAAAGCAATCACTTGAATACTATGAGGACCTGCTTTACCTTAATGATGGCCCTTATGAAGGCTTCAGGGAAGCTGGAAATCCAGGTCCTGTAGTTCTCTGTCCCTGACAGCACGGTCATGGAAAAGGCTGGTGGCAGAAGTGAAATGGATGTGGTTCCTTGTCTCTATGGAGGATTTCTTGGCACTGAATTTCCAGGGCTCAATAAACTAACATCTATGGGCATCTGTTGCTACCCGCTCTGGAGCTGTGTTGTGGATGTGTTGGCAGCTACTACGGAGTGGCAAGGTGGGCAGCACTGCCCTGGACCAGTTATTCTAAAATCCAATTGATGGCTTAAACCACCGGACCCAAGAGAGGTGTGCATTGTGTAGAAACCCATGTTGAGTCCCATATTGTTTATTACATGCATTGTTTGAAAATGATAAAACATCGCAACCCGCCATTTAAGTGTGATTTTTTTTTTTCTTATTTGATGTCTATCTATCCTTGAAATTATTGTCACCGTGAATGCCCATCCTATGTGGACATTGCAAGGACAATTGAGTCTTCTACCTGAGAGCCGTCCATACCTTAAATGCTTTGACCAATGTCTGTTATGTTTGGGTGCCTTCCAGTTTTAAAATGTGTGAATTTCCTTTTTAATGTTCTAGGGGAAAGCAATGGTATTCGCCCCGCGCCGAGGGAATACTTTAAACCAGTTTTGCAATCTAGCTGAAAAAGCTGGTTTCTCTATCCAAAGACATGAAAATTATGATGAACACATTTCAAACTTCCACTCCAAGGTTAGTTTTCTGCTTGTGTTAGATAACACTTTAATCCGCATTGCATTTTGAAGAGATCATGGTCTTTTTGGCAGGTAACCTAAATATTTGATTAAAGGACTCCTTAGGTGTGCTGCTTCTGAACAGCTATTTGTATCTGATTATTTTGTGTGGCAAAGCCATCTTTTATCTTTGCATGTCTAGAAGGATTTTACAGAAACCATTCCTGTTTACTCCTTTCTCTGAAACAAACTAATCTTTTCAATCATAATAGACTAATTTGTAGGATGCAGGGGAGGTGGCAGAGAATGAATGATAAACAAGCATTTATATTTTAATGAAAAACCTTCGGCTTTTAAGTAGGTTAAATGCTTAGCTGCACTGCAATAAATAGAAGGTGAATGTCTAATTGTATCATGTTAGACTGCAAATCTTTATCTCTGCTTGCTTTATGGCTGGGTCAGTTGGCAGTTTGAGACTGTTAAATCTCACAGAATTTCACAGTTGTGGGGTTATATGTCAGATCGAGGCGCTACAAGATTTAGGTCAGAAGCACTTATCTGAGAGTGATTTCTAAGCTTGCTTACATAAAGCAATGTTATCAGCCTTTTTATTATTTATAGGTGTAGAGCAATATAGGACACTGAGAGGCAAGCGTTCCACTGAAAACTTTTTGGGACTCTCATGTTTGCTAATACATATCAGAGTTACACTAGTATAACATGCATTTATTCTATAATTGTGTGCTTCCCAGAAACCACCCATCTCTGAGCTAGTCTGACCTTGGCGAGAGACTTGAACTTGTCATTTCTTGCAAGTGGTGACCCCAGAAGAGTAAGGGCCTGACCTTATTTTTCTCCTAGAAAAGTGTGAATAGCGTTCTTTCTTAGTCAGGACTATGATATAATATGGAAGTGTGTTGACTTTCGAAAAATTTTATGCAAAGCGGACCTGATCTTCCAAGCAATAGAAAGGAAATCTTCACGTTCGGGAAATGGGCTCAATTCTTTGGGTCTCTGGACCTCCATTTAAGCTCCTGGAGGGAAAAAAATGATGCTTTGTGAACAGAAAGGGTTAAATCACTTCCTCTCATTGGTGGGATCAGGCCCTTTGCTAACATTCAGAAAATAGAGAATCGCTGTTGTACAAATCCTACCTGCCTCTAGAGTGATGTTCTCCCTTTTTAAACGCCTCTCCAGACTCCCTTTTTAAACGCCTCTCCAGAACAAAAAGAATGGCTTTGAGCACTTTACCTGGTCAGGGGAGGGTCTTTCCTGGCCCCCCAGGCTCTTCCTCCCAAAGCGCTCAAAAGAGTCTTCTCGCCAAGGTGAGGCTAGAGCTACAGGGATCAGCTGATGGCTGCTTCATGTCCGGTCCTTCACTTTCCCTCCCCAACGACAAAGGCTTTTAGTTTCTCAGTCATAGCTCAGGAGAGCAGAGGTGTGGGTTTCTCCACCAGCAGAAAAGTTCAGCCTTGTGCCTGGTACCCCCTGTCTCCTCCCTGCAAGAACTGAAGTGTGGTGGGACATGCCCGGCATTCACGTCCTTGGTGGCCAGCTCTCCTTTGTCTAGAATTTTAGATTGTCAGCACGTAGTGGACAGCAACCCCTTTTTATTTCCAGTGTTGTCCCCTGCTCAGCACAGCACACAGCACATTGTATAAATCACTAAACATGCCTCTTAGGTTTATACTGTGCTCCATGCCCATAGAACCCGTACTGATCATAGACTGACTGACCGGTCCTGCAAAGATAAATTTCCATGAATAACGAAGTGGCCTGAGTGTTTATCTCATCATAATTGCTTAAAAGTTCAATCCCCCGCCTTGCTGACACTGAACTAAAAAACAGTTCCCCTCCTCCCTTGGTTCTTATTGTGACAGGTGAGGCTTGCATTTTGTTCTCAGGAAGTGGAACCCCCCCAGGAGACTGTTCTGCAGGCTTGGGGCGCCCTGTGTAGACGGTGTAAACGGGCCGCCATGATGTATATTTTTCATGATGAGAGCAGTGTCAGCTGGTTTGTTGTTCCCCTGCGTCTAGCCGAAGAATGCCTCTTGTCCCTTCTGTACCAGAGCCTAGAATGCCCGGCTTTGCTGCTGCAGCAGCAGGTTTAACCGTGTGCTGCCTGGACAGACAGAGAGAGAGGCCCTGATGACCCAACACCGGCCCTCGCTGGGGAGGTCTCCTTTGCAGGAGGAGGATGCCCGGAGAGGATCTTGCCGCCCAGAGGCCCGACAAGAGAGCCGTGGGTCCGGCCGCAGGGAGCGGGGCGCGTCCCTGCTCCTCGCCGAGCCCTAGTGCTCCTCACCGGGGGCGGGGGACAGAGGCTGAAGCCAGTCCCGGCCTCCGCCGGGTGGGGGGGGGGGGAGGTCCTCCCGCCCCCACCGTCTCCGAGGATGCGCGGCCGCCGGGATCCTCCACCCTGGCCGCTTTTGTTTGCCGCGTGCTAATAGCCGGGGCTTAAAAGTTTTCCATCTTGAGCGGCAATCAGCTTTCTTCCTCTCCATCTCTGGCCAAACCCCCATGGTCCCGGGGACGAGCCTGCTCCCAAATGGAGGAGCAGCGTTTTCCTTCAGGCTGCGTGTTATCCTCTTAGCCCTACTGTGTTGGAATAGAGCGTAACCAGCTGGAGGACTGTAAGACGCCTGATAATGCCGCTCTTTTCCGCTGTCCCGTCTTAATCTTGTTACACAAATGGTTGTGAAGAGATTCATGAATTTTAATTTTGCCCTCTGCATTAGTGCCTCACGTCACTCATACACAGCTGCCTTCTATGCTGAGTTTTTCACCCCTCCTCTTACAACAGGGGAAAAAATTAGTTACAATCTTGGCAGTAGTGCAAGGTAAAAAAAAAAAAATCTACAGATTTAGGCAACCACCCATGAAGCTGATTAACAGTCATGATCAGGAGGAACAGCTTTGCCTCTTAAACTTTTCACCTCTCATTGTTAACTGTGAAATTTTATTTCCGTTAAAAAGCAAGCCTGTAATCAAAACGGTGCCATTCTGCACTTTTCTGCCAGTGCTTTTGTTAAATTGTGCCCACACCATGCAGCCACCGTGTTCAGGAACCAGGCAGCCGAAGGTGTAGTGTGTTTTTAAAATCGTGCCTTTCTGTTGGTCCAGGCAACGAGGAGAAAAAGAACACACTTCCCGCTCCCACCCAACCTCTTGGTCTCCCCGGGGCTAGGAAGCAAATGCATTGCCCACTGGTGGGGATCAAACCCCAGGATGTTAAGATAACCAATTGTTTAGCAAGGTAGAGACTTGACTGAGAGAGGGCAGCTGGCTTGAACTGAATTGATAAAAATATTCTCAATCATGCAAATATTCTTTGAAATATGATTTTACATGCCATAGTTTTCTTCTCTCTTTTTTTTTTTAACTTTTGCAAAACCACCCGTGTGTTTATTTTCTGTATTTTTGTCTTTAGCCATGAAAACAGGCTTGGGCTCGGCTGTGAAGTCGGTACATTGTGTTAAAAGCACGGCCATATTGCACTTCTGCTTATCTATTCAAAATGCCACATTACAAGTGGCTGGTGCTTATAGTCTGTGTGGTGTGCTGTTGATAATTGTGGATACTGTAAAGGGTAAACAGTCTGAACTTCACTCCCGCTGCTGCTGTTCACGCCGTGGCGAGGCTGAGCATGTTACATCCAATTATGAAGTAAAGCATAATGCTACTAATAGCAGCTATATAATTTAGTTCAGTCCTCAAAGACCCTGTTTTAACCTATGAAATTGAAAAATTGTTTTATTCACAATTTGCTTTTTGTTCATTTTTTTCAAGGTGCTTTTCTATTTCTTAAAGTTATAATTATTAATTGGGCAAAGAAGTACAGCCTGGGTAAATGGAATTATTCTTAAACCCCAGAACGGGCCCCCATGGACGCCAGTATTTCCTAACAGCTTTGTGTGTGTTCAAGGACCCTCACAGAACAGACTGGATTCAGAAGTGATCTGGTGCCGGGGTGCAGGGCTGCCTCTGAGGGTTGTCGGCACTTTCCCATCGAGGGAAGGGCTCACCGTCAGCTCGGGGCTGGCCCCTGGCCCCTTCGAGCAAGGAAGCCTCCGCTTTGGCCTCCAGAGGTCAGCACAGAATCCAAGTTAAAAGTGATTTCTAACCCATATTTACAGAAGAATTATTTATCCCACATATTACCTCGGGGACTTTATAAAGAGCTCATTTGAGTCTCTGTATATTAGTGCATTGTGAGTGAGCAGGTCAGCTGACTCACGCTGAGTAATCAACTTTCCCTTATCCCCAATCCCAGAGGAAGAGTTTAGCTCGCTTGGCCCCCTCTTCCCTCTGTCAAATATTTCAGTGAGCTCCTTCTATCACTAGGGCGACTGACAGCAAAGGTATTTACAGTCGGTAGGTCCCGGTGAGGACGGGTTTGCTTAGGGAAGTTTGGGAAGCCATTTTCAGGGCATTTTTAAAAATTAAAGACGGCCCTAGAGGGACGTGTGTTTAGAATGAACAATGTCGCTCTTCTGGTGGCAACAAAAATCCATGAGGATCTCTCCAAAGAGACAGTGAATCATCTAAAAAGAGCAAATGCCATCGAAGAAAACAGAATGAGGAGACTTGGGGAATTGTGCCACCATCAATTCTTAGGCAAGTGGATTCAAAAGTAGAGAGTGGGGTGGCTTTGGGTGCCCCAGTGGAAAAGGAGAAGTAGGATCACTGCTGCTGTCCTTAATAAGGAGGGCGTGTTGCAGTTTGGAAACACGACTTAGAAGAAACACGTGCAGTCACGTTAACATGCCCCAGACCTACTAATAATGCAGGAAAGTGTCCTGCTGGAGCCATTCATTTAGATTCAGGGTAGGGTTGGGGGTGGTGGTGGGGGGGGGTGCAGAACGTTTGTCTGCTTTGAACCAATAAAGGAATCGGTGCCATGTGTAATTAAAAGAAGTATTTATTTCTGATTCTTTTAAATCCAAAAATGAACTAACACTTGGCTTCAAAAATAACAATTTTGTCTTTATAAACAGCCACTAAGTATTTGCTAGAATAAATAGAAATACGACTCTCACAATTATTCTAGCCGAATGGGGTAAAGTGTACTTTGGATTTGCGACCTCTGATTGGATTTTTAAATCTGTCCCGAGAAGGCCCTCGGAACTTTTACCCAGGTAGTATGGATGCTCACTGCTCCGCTGCTCTTATTGTTCGACTATATTTTTCTCCTTGGAGAATTTTTGAATTCCTTGCCATTCATATTAAAACCCCTGAGAAGCAGCTGGAGAGCCTTTGCAATGTCTTAGGCCCCACCAGCCTGTCCCTTGTGCCCAGGTGTTGCCACAGTTTCCAAATGATCTGAAATGCCTGCTGGCCTGACTCCTGGGTCGAGGGCAGGGGGCAGGGAGGACGGAGAGTGGAAACTTCTGTGCCAAATGGCTGGTCTGGTGAAGATGAGCGAGGGCCCCCCCCCCCCAGCTCTCTGCTGAAGTGCCTCACAGTCCTTAGAGGTCACCAAAGCAGCCTGGCTATTTATGAAAAAACACCCCCCCACCCCCCGCCACCAAAAATAACAAAGATTCCTAACTCAATGCATAGTATTGCCACTGAGAACCACTCCGAGTTGCTTTTTTTGTGATTTATTTCTCCAGAGCAATCTATTAAGGTAAGAAGTTTTCATTATACTCAACATTAAAATTGACTAGTGAAAATTCCTAATCTGAGTCTCCTGACCTCTTTTTTCCTCTTTTGTTTTCAGTTGAAAAAGGAAAACCAGGATCTATATGAAGAAAACCTTCACTACCCACTTCTGCTTATTTTAACCAAAGATGGCTAGAAGATTTCGCTGCTCAAAGGGTGAAGAAAACATCCAGTGCACAGGAAATACTTTGAGAAAACCAGAAATCTGCAATGGGTATAATAGGCAGCAAGCTGCTGGCCCCCTGAGATTTTCAAGTCCCCGAGACGTGGGCCCCCCACCACCTCTGGGACACTCCATGTGCGGGTTATGGAGCCACCTGTCCTCACCTCCAGGATTCCCCAGCCGTCCTGGACTCTTCTTTTTCTGTCTGCTTCTTGCTCTTCCTGCACCAAACCTTTGTCTTTAAATATGTATACACAGCCTGTCTGCAATTTGAATAGGACTTGTGAGCACCCTAAATATTTTTCCCTCTCATAGAGACAGAATTGCTTCTAGAGAGTCCCATCCCCCTTTTAGAAAGTATCTTGGTCTTTGTTCTATTTTAGTGGTGGTCCTTTTTTCATCTGTCAACACAGCAAACGTGATGATACTTTCCTGGTTATAAATAAATAAATAAATAAAGCAAATCTTTCAGATCGCCCTCAAATAGATTGTATCAAATCTGCCATCTCTCTTTTTTTTTCTGTCTCTCTCGCCCATTCTCTTTTTCCTTTTAAACAGGATGTTTTTTTTCCCTATAGATGTATAAGAAATGACTACATCAGCCCAAAGCCTCATAAACTGACCGTTTGTCCTCTGGACACAATAGCATGGCCGGCCCTCTGCTCCTCCTCTCCAATTATGTGTGATTAGTCTCAATGTGTTGTGTCAAGGAGGAGGAGTGTGCTGAGTGCTTATTATCTGTTTAGGTACAAGAAGAGCACATTTAGGCTCTGACTATGAATGAAAAGTGAGCCTTTATCAGGGCTCACATCTACTGCTGTTCTCCAGGCCTTTTTCAGAACAGGTCCTTGCCAGAGAAATTTTGAATAAATGGTTGATAAAGTGAGATTGCAACCAGGGTTTAAAAAAAAAAAAAATCAGTCACACAATTATCTGATTGAAAGTAAGTATATGTGGTTCTGTGCTTCGGTGCAAATATATGGTAAACATTTAATAGGTGCTACCTAGGATTAAGAAAGAATGATTTTTCTGCAGGGAACCCAAGCCTCTCCTTGCCGAGTCCCCAAGATGCTCCAAAGCCTTTTGCGGAAATTCAGATGTTTATCTGTAAGGAATCATCTGTGCCCACTTTAGCAGTAATGTCATTAGTAGGTTAGCTATATACCCTCCTATCTTTGGTAGAAGCAAAGCGCAAATTTAGTGTGATGCAATTAAAGTGATAGGTGGGAGACTGGGGTGAATCCTTTTGCATGTTAAACAAACTTAGCTGTCATAAAAACAGCGACTCTCAAATGTCTTCTCTGCTCACTTCTATCATCAAACAAATTTTTCGCCATCAGTTTGCATGTCCTTGTATTCACCACTTTTTCTGCTCCATTAGAGCACCTAGATGGATCTCGGAAGGCATAGGTCAAGTCGCAGTTAGATCATACATTTCTTTCTCACAAAAACTTGAATTGCAATGCCAAGTGATGGGCTAACATCACAATAACAGCAATTTATTCCTCTTTGGATAAAACAGCAGTCTATTCTCAGTGCTAGATAAAGACCAGGGCAATGCAAACCAGCCATTTAGCTGAGTAGTTCAGCTAGTGGCAGCTCTCCTTTGGCGACTGTATAGGTTGCACACTGGCTTCATATTTTCTTGTTTAAAAATTAGAATTGGGAATGTTTTAAAAGGCAACACAGGTAGTTCCACTTATAATGGTGAAAATACAGAGAAATTATTTCTTCTGTAAAACCTGCAACTAAATCTGCCAAAGAAAACCCATCCCTGCAGTAGCATCTCAGATTGTCTCTTTTTCTTTTAAAATAACAGCACAGCAGAACTATGAGAATATTTCCATTTTTTTTCCTATTAAAATACTGGAATTGGCAAAAATTCAAGTTTGCATTTATGTGTTGTGGGTGTAGAAATCCACTGTTTATTTCTTTAGAAGAAATTGTATTTTTAAAAGTAAACTAGTGTATTTTTTTTTTTTTTTTTTTGGTTAATATATGAGAATGGCGTGTACAGTTACCTAAGCTTGAGACAGGGTATAAGAATTGAGCTGCTGTTACCAAAGGACATCTAGTAAAGAAATACACCCATTGTCTGATTAAAACCTAGAGAATCTTTTGTAAAATGTTGAAAGATTCCATAGATCTGCTCTTCATAGGATCCTTACCTAGAAATGTCCGTATTCCAGGCTCTTTGAAAATTTGTAAGGAGCTAATAACTAATGTTGAATATTAGTGAATAGTTATAAAGCATGTTCATTTTCTCAAATTTGAGTGAAATGCAAATATCGAGAGGGGAAAATACAGCTACTTTAGAAAGTTTATCCATTTACATTTTTTTGAACTTTATGACTAAGCATTATTTCTCTGCATCAGTATTGGGTTGTATAATTGCAATTGAAATACCCCATTCCGTAGTTCTCTATGCAATTGTGTTGGTTTCCAACAAAGCCTGTCTTTAAAATCGTAAGAATTATTACGGTATTCCTGTCCCCTGTGTACCTGTATCTTCTGATAAAACTAGTGAGTCTCCTTTGTCATTCTAAGTAGATTTGGTTGGATGTTGAATGTTTCTCATATTGCCCATGGTCAGTTCTGATGCGGTGATATGAACAGCCACATACACGTTGGTTATAAGAAATATATTTTATTTTATAGCAAGACGTATGCTGTGAATTGGGATAAAAGTGCTAGAAAAGACTACCTAAGAGGTTGATGCTATTTTGTATAAATTGTGTATTTTGTTGGCTTTTTGACTGAGCATGAAAATGTAACTTCCATTAGGGAAGGGTAATTTAGGTGCTCAGTATTCAGCAGAAAACTTGTCGGGCCATAAAAGCTTTTCTGGCTGGTTCCTCGGGTGTTTTCAGAGAAGAGCTGCCCGCCCCTTGCTGATTTTCCCTTTGGCTTCAGTATGGGCTGAATTTACCACTGCATACCTGTTGAATCAATTTGGGGGATCCAGCAGTTAACTGAGTGAATGGAAGGATTAGTGGCCCTCTGGAGCCCTATTTCAACAGCCAGGTGTCTTTCCTAAACTAGTTAACTGCTTTTGACAGTTGAAGAACCTGGTTTTAACACCATAGGCAGGAGATTGTTGAGGTGGTGGCTTGGTTTGTTTTTGCGTTTCTTTTTTTTTTTCTTCTCTCCACTAGTGGAAAGGAGTGGAGCAGACCTTCTCCTAAGGCTTAGACTTCTCTTTTAAGAGGAGTGGACCGACCCCCTTCCGTCAACCCAGCTTCCGTGGGGCCTTTGTGCTTAGTCAGCATTTGACTTGTTTCCAATCTATGCCAAACAATTCGGTGGCATTGTCCGGCAGGACCCTTTCACTGGACTCAGCGGAGGGGACAGGATGCCCGCACAGGGGAGGGAGTCAAAGTGTATGTAGACACACATACATACACACACTCCCAGGGAACATAAGGCTGTGTAGACCCTCGATCTGGGCTCCTGTTCCCGGATTTACTCTCCACCCCATACCCAAATCTCCTGAGTTCAGATTGTGTGAAATGTCATAATTATGCTGGCCGTATCCCACAGAGGAAAGATGGATTTGAAAGTCAGACTAGGTCCCCTTAGAAACTGAATTTAGACAGAGGGCAAATATGTTTTCCTGAGTGGACTGTTTCCAAACTAGAAAGGAGCCCGTTGGTGTCTAACAGACCATTAAGTCTGAGATGCCACTTTTAATTCTCAGATTTCCTTTTACCCAGAGACCTTACGGCCCAGACGGTGACAAAATGCTCACTGTGTTCTCTGCCCTGGAAGTCTGTTCATTTGGCATCTATATTTTGCCTTTTTGTTGTTGTTGTGGTTCCCCTGACTTTTCAATTAATACATTTTTTAAGTAGATAAAACAGATCATACTGTGACTTTTAAAATGTCAACAAGCTTGCAAACAGAAATGTAATAAAATGGCTAATAAGAGATTCAATAGTTAATAGAGGGCCTGAAGTGTGAGCAAATACAGTAGCTGTATATTGGAAACTGTGCAAGTGAAGATGGCTTTAGTATTGCAAACTGAGGAAGAAAATTGTTTTTAATTAGCACCTTCATAAGAACTGCTGATTAATACTGTTTTGTTTGGTGAAAAGCTTTCAGCTGAGTAATTTGTACAGCCATTACAACAGTTTTGTTAGAGCGGGACTCCTGTTGTTAAACACAAACAGCAGATGATAATGGTGGAAGATGAGTTTGTCATGTAACAATTTACCTTATTGAAAAAAGCTTTATATTAAACCCAATACAGTAGGTACCAGCAGAAATCACATATTTTAAATCCTTCCAAAATTGCAGTGTGCCATGCTTGTATTTTTTTTTTTCAGGGACTAGAAGCAGATTTTATATCATTTATAAAATTATATACACAATTTAAAGGTGGTGTAGCATGGACAGACCACTTTCTCAGCAGCGGTTTACATCGGCGCAGTAAAGTGGCCGTGTATTCAAACACTTTCTAACTACACAAAGCAGGCTGGAAAATGGAATCCTAATTAAATAATGTTACTCAGATGTAAATTTACATTGGGACTGGATGTGGGGAAATAAGAATTGGTGTTTCTGCCTTAGGTGGGTTTATCATACATAGGATTTTATATATATATACAAAAAAAAAAAAACCTCTCTCAAGGAAAGTTTAATTAACCTTTTTTTTTTTTTTTTTTTTTTTTTCCCCTCCTGGAGGTGTTTTTAACCTGCCAGGGAAGAGTTCCCATTCAGTAAGACCTGACCAGGGAATAAGAGGTTGATTTCAGTGAACTCCCATCAAATGAATATTGCTCTAGCCAGAAGCCTGGGAACTTTTTTTTCTCTTTTTAAATAAAATGCAATGGTAAAGCATATTTGCATTAAAATATTACACTAACCAAGGCTGGTAAGAACTGTAAATTATTGGAGTGGCGTAATAGAGCATGAGTTTTTTTTTTTTTTTTTTTTTTTTAAGACAGGCCTTCGGGGTAATAACAAGGGTTGAGGCTCACGACAGTGCCAAATAAGCTTTAGACAGCATAATAGTCTACAAAGAAAGCCACAGAGCACTAATGTGAAGGAAGAGCTGTCCACCACATGCAGCAAAAATCACCAAAGGTCATTTTATGGTAGCAATTGTGACATAAAATTGGTGGTCATGCTACATGTCTAATACTCAGCACAGCTTTATAAATGATGGGCCCCTAGCGATGGCTGTCATTAAGTGCTTTCATCATAATAAACTTTAAACTGTTGGCTTTATGAATCGCCAGCTAGCTTCAGCTGTTCGTTGGATGGAGCTTGCAGTGCCTTAAGTGTGACAAGACCTATTAGGAATTGCAACCATGTTTCAAGCGTACTTGGCTTCCCCACTCCTGGGGTGATTGCTGCCTATTAAACGGCGTCTGGGAAGATTTTCCTCCAGCAATCTCTGATCAAGAGCTTTTTTGGGCTTTGACCTGCATTTCCTTCAAGACTTTCTCTGAGGAGTTTTATAAGAGCAAAACTCCAGAGGATTTATAGCCACTTCTGATTAATACCTTTCCAGTTTTTCTAGCAACTCTCCCACTGCTGCATAGAGAAAAGCTTTCATTGTTCCTGAGGTGCTTATTTGTGACCTTTTCTCTGCTTCCTGATTCCCTCTAACGTGTTCTCTCAGTGAAATCCTCGGGGTGGAACCAAGACAGTGAGGTTGTTACAGCGGGAGAGACAGAGGAGGAAAGACGGAGGCTTTTATATTTTTAAAGAATGACATGCAGAGCAGCCTGGCCCCGCCCATTTAAAATGCCCGCTGTGACGTCACCAGCCGCCCGCGTACCCAACGCAGCCTTAATGAGCCCTCCGTGTAAACTGAGCCGACACGTAAAGATTCCACGATTCAAATTACACTTTCATTAACCTTTAGCATAGGAAGTCTTTCAGTTTCCATAAATCTTACAGTGGCTTACCGTCTGTCCTACTGATGTGAATAATAGATGTTTGGGGAAATCGCTCTTTAAAAACCCAGGGTATTTAATTTACGAGGGCTAAATACATATTTCAGATTCCCTCAGCAAGGACTTTAATTACTTCTTGTTGGTTTTTCTAACTTGGAGGTCGCCCCCACCCCTCCAGTGTTCCTCTGCGCCACTCAGATGTTTCAGAGATGGGAAAAGCTTGCAACGTCTAAGTCCCTGCCTTAATACTCATTAGTCTTTCTTTTGAGCTAAGTAATGTCCTCAAGATAGTTAGGGGAACGTCTCAGGTGTGGACCATTACACAATTAAATTAGCGAACCTTGGAGGGATCGGATTAGGACTCAGCAGGGGACACCTGGGGATTCTAGGGCCGAGCCGGCTTTCTGAATAGCAGGGCTCTGGCCATGAATAAGCAGTGAGGGTCGGCCCGCTAGGTAGGCTCGGTCACAAACTCGTCTTAGCGAATAAAGTACTGCAGGCTAAACCGTTTTTCCCCCCTAGGAGTAGGTTTCTTTGGCTGTCGGAGAGAACAGGAAACCCATCAGCCAATGAGTCCGGCAGAGGGGAAAACTGGAGTCGGAGGACGCGTGGCTTTTCGCTTACAAAGGCATCCGCCCATCCCTTCCCGCGAGGCGGCCAAGGCTGGACCCGTGCATTTGGAAGCTGCGGCCCAGGTGCAAGCGGTGGGGGCGGGCCGGGCCGCAGAATGCCCCCGAACAAAGGCGCCTCCAGGGGCCCCGCGCAGAGGTCACCTGCTGCCTCCAGGGCAGATTAAGGCGGACTGGCGAGGGCGTTTGGAGGAAATGGTGCTGGTCTTTGGGAAATCAATTCGTCCCACCCTTAATAGGGCATGTGGCCCTCCCTCCTTGGGAGTTAGTTCCAGGCCCTGGGCTTCCAGGTCTTTCCAAATCCCCTTCTGGAAGAGGCGGCCCCTCGGCCTGCCCGTGCTCCCTGAGAATTTCTTGTGCTGTCGGCAACGTCGCACCTCCCTTTTCTCCCTCCTTCGGGCTCTCCCGCCCCTCTCTACCCAGGCTTCTTTCATAACGAGGCTGGAAGTGGAACTTTCCCCCCACTCCCTTACTTCGCGATTTCTTTTTTCCCAGTGACCTGGGCTGCACTTTGCCCCCACTCCCTGCCTGCCAATCTCCTCCGGGTTAGGGCCTCTCTCTTTCCATTCTTGCGAGCTCCCCCTACTTGAGAGCTCCAGGAGGCCCAGCCTTCCAGAATCCGATCTCCTTCCGACACTGCAGCCCCCCTGCGGAGGAAGGAAGAGGCCTCCTCGGAATGAATGACGGGTAAGGAGGTTTTTAATTTGTCTGGAGCTACAAGAAAAAGGCCTCCGAGCTGCGTCCCTCCCTCACCTCGTTTGGAAGCCCTCCTGCCTTCCCGGTGGGCGCTGTCACCTCTCCATCCCTGGCGGGTCCACACACTGGCAGAACTGGGCCGAGGGAGCTGAAAATGTTGGTTTGTGGTGGGAGAATTGCCTCCGCAATTTGGAACAAGGGCTTTGGTCAACTAGAGCCGGTTTTGCTGATTGTTTGCAGGCTACCGATGTGAGAAATGTGGAACTTTGAGCACGTTTTGTCAGGCAGGGTCGGAACCTGAGCTCAGCCCTGGGCGATCTTGATTTGCAGTCGGCCCTCTGATGGTCGAGCTCTCCTTGAGCTTGGGGGAAATGTCACCATGATGTCCCCAACGCGGAAGACAGTACATTTAAAAGCTTTACCCACCTGACCTGTGGTTTCACCTCCAGGTGCATTAGCCTTCATTTCCTTCACAGGCGTTATTTTTAGGAGCAGAGGCTACAGCCCTGACTGGCCTATGTTTTGAGTGGAAAGCACACACTTCTCTATCCTTGGCCAAATCACTTATATAAGCAGCATCTTGTGATGCCAGGAGAAAGCCGAATGAAGCAGCTCCCAGCTCCTGAGTTGTCCCATGTCTTGCCTTTCTGCCCAGGTACTCCTGCTCAGCCCAGTTCAGGCCCTGGGAGACCACCGGGCTGGGTGACAGAGGTCTCAGGGTCTCCAGGTTACCTTCGCCGTGGCTCTCCGTGTTTTGGCCTCACCTCTCAGCCCGGCTACTTCTAGCCCCTTGTTTTGTTACCCAAACCTAAGGTTGTGTGCCCGATGCCACAGGGAAGCCAAAGGATGTCTAGACATGGATTGGAGTTTGAGAAAGGTTTATTGCAGGGCCATGAGAGGAGAATGGATGACTCATGCCCTTGACCCCCCCCCCCCAAAAAAAAAACCTGGACCTCCCCAGAGGGTTTCAACAAAGCGTTTTTAAAGGCAAGGTGGGAGAGGAGCATGCTTGGTGTAGGAATCCTCTGTTCTTGCAGCTGTCCACAGATGTCAGGTCAGGATGTTCCTGTAAGCCTCTAACAAGACAAATGTTAGCCTCTGTTCTGCAACAGTTTATCTCTATATAAAGGGGAAAGTGTTACATGCTTAAAGGTCAGAGCCTTGAGAATGGACTGTCCTATATATTTCAGGGTATAGGCAACATTGTTAACTGGAAGCAAAAGCTGTAGAATACCAAGGTTAGAGTGAAAGAAACAAATCTAATATGGAGTCAGATTTGTTCTTCCTTGTTACACTTTTAGCCTCCCTCCATTACCCCCAAAAGACGAGGTAAACCTAGGATGGTTCCAATACTCTTGATAGAACTATGATACCGAAGGAGTTTGACTCTGCTTTTATGATTTTTGCAGCGATATATTGCCGCTCCTTCCATTGAGAAATGAAGTCTGTTTCTCTACCCCTTGCTTCTGAACTTGGCTTGACTTCCTTTGACCAATGAGCTGTTAGTAAGCATGAGTACAAGCAGAGGTTTGAAAATAGCTTCCACCTTGGGATTTGCTCGCTATTGATGCCGTGGGAACCCCGTTACCATGTGAAAAAGCCCAGGCTATCCTGCTAGACACTGGAGACCTGTGGCCCACTCACCCCCATCATTCCAGCCATGTGTGTGAAGGTAGCCAGAACCTAACAGCCCCTGGCAGACCTAGCTGCTCACCATAGCAGGGTGAGCCAGTCGGGTGAGCTGGCAGAAAAACTGTCCAGCCGAGTCCAGCCCAGATGACATACCCAGAGAATCACAAGCTAATAAATGGTGGTTTTAAGCAACTAAATTTTGGGGAAATTTGTTACACAGCAAGAGATAACTGATACACTCCTTGATCTTTTCTCTCTGGGGTACTTTTCAGCATCCTTAAGTGCACCTTGAGGTACCCAAACTTTTGAGATCAAGTTTTGCCTAAAACATGTTGAGTTATAGTGACTAATAATGTGAGAACACAAAAATAAGATTCAGGTCCCACAGGCCTCACTCACCCTTCAGAGAAGCAGCCTATTGCAAAGATAAATCCCTTTCAGCTCCTAGGGGAGCACACAAAAGAAAATGGGCTGCAGGAGGAAGCACAGTGGACTCAGAAGAACTGGATTCTAGCCTGGCCTCCCCCAGTAACAAACTGGTGATTGTAGGCAAACTATTTAATCTCTTTGAACTGGATAATTTAATTTCCCACTTCATGCTAAATTCTGAAGTAGTCAAGATAAACATATTCCATTATCCATCAGGGCCAGAGATTTTGATCACCTCGGGGAAATAGAATTCTCTGATACTGCCAGGAAAGAGCTGTCCCGCATTAGCGTGGCCCTTGGGAATACTTAGTCCTTCTCCGGAGACGTTCTCCCGTGACGTTCTAGAATGATCCTGATGTGTCACCTTGCTCTGCCCTGGGCTGAATGTGGGAGAGCTGCTTCAGTGACTACTGTAGGGGGGAAGAGGGGAGCAGTGGGGGCCTGAGCCCCTCCAGTTTTATTCACTCATCTAATAAATGCTTTTTTTCTGTGCTGTCACCCTGTTAGCTGCTGGGGATCTTATTAGTGAATAAGAAAGACCCCATGACAGGCCCAGACCTAGTGAGGAAAACAAAACTGCTCTCCGCACACGCAGCTTGCAGTGTAAACAACAAACAAATGTGCCAGTGCATTTATCAAATAATTATAACTTGTAAATTCAATGAAAGACGGAGGCCTTTCGGTAGCACGTGATAGAGGGGCCTCCCTCAGGCGGGAGGGCGGGAGGGCTCTCGGGTGTGAGACGGAGAGAGATGCCAGCGGGGAGACGGGCTCAGGCAGAGGCCCCCCAGGGTGGCCCAGAGCCTGCTGACTCTGAGGATGGGAGCGAGGCCAGTGTCACTGGGGCCTTGAGAGGAGGGATGTGAGATGGACAAGGGCCAGCCTGTGCGGGATTTAGTGACTCTGGATTCTATTTGGAGTCTGACGAGCAGCCAGGGAAGGGTCTGGAGTCGTGAGAGGGACATGATCAGAGGGACGTTTTCAGAAGCTCACGATGAGTGCTGGGTGGGGCGTCCAGGGAGGGGGCTCCTGTAACGGGGTGAAAGAGAACGGCCATGTGTTCTGGCGGACACGAGGGACAATGGGGGAAGGAGGAGCACCCCGATTCAAAGAGTGTATGTGACATAGAATTCACAGGCTTTGCGGGTGGCTTCCTCACAAAGTCGCAGGTGAAGCTGTCAGCCTGAAAGCCTGAGGCTCCTGCTCTGGGAACATAAGCGCTTTGGCCTTAATAATCTCCCTGTGACCCGGGGTGCGGGAGGTGTGAGGGGCACAAACTCCAGAGAGGATGGTGCCTCCGCAGCCTCCACTTCCAGCTTCACAATCTGGGAATGCGGGGGGGGGGGGGGGCTCCAT
This sequence comes from Sus scrofa, assembly GCF_054392235.1. Lineage (NCBI taxonomy): Eukaryota > Metazoa > Chordata > Mammalia > Artiodactyla > Suidae > Sus > Sus scrofa. Next base: position 107,868,163 of record NC_139385.1, on the reverse strand, counting down.
ATGCGGATGCCTTCTGGGCCCCCCAGACTGGCCCTGCCAGACATCCTCTGGTTCTCTCCAAGAGGGAGGTGGCAGTGGCTAGACAGGACGGGGCTGCAGGACGAGAAGTCTGTTTCTGTTCTTTTCATGGATACAGCCCCAGCCTTTCCTTCATACTGTCTTTCTAGGCATCTGGTTCTTTGGGGGATATTCAGGGAAATACTCCCAAGGAGGTCAGAGACTGGCCGCTGTCCTGGTCTTGAGACTCCCCTGAGCCTCACAGATGCAGAGCAAGTAATGGCCTATGGGGCAAGATTTAAGGGGCCCAGGGAAGCTCTCAGGTGGGGCAGAAATGTGCCACTGATATTGAAATTCTACCAACAGACCATCTTCCCTTCGGCTCAAAGCAGGTCTCCTCTGGGAGACGTGATGCTCTCATGGTCCTTGGTGGGAAAGATCTGAAGACAGGCCTGCATGGGGATGGGTTGGAAAGCAGGAGGTGGAGGGGAGAGGACACAGGGAACCTAGAGGAAGTAAAGGGGCCCGGGACCTGGGGAAAGAAGTGGAAGTGGGAGAATCCAAGCGTCAGAAGCCACTCGTTAGCTTCACAAGGTTGCCGGTCCAGGAGGACCATCCTGACTCAGCAGTGCACACACCTGGTGGCGTGTCCCCCCTGTGCATGGGGATGTCAGCCCGAGGTGGGTGGGGCCCTGCCCACACAGGGCACATGTACTCCAAGCAGAGACAGAGCCGAAAGGACTCTTAGAAAAGGACTGGCCAACAGATCAACAGAAGGAGGAGGAGGCAGAGCTTGCTTTAGGCCATGACGGTCCTGGCAGGAGGAGGAAAGACCCCACCAGGAGCATGAAGTGCATGAAGATTTCAGGAAATGTGGCCTTGGCAGGAGTGTGGGGTTACATGAGGTGAAGATTCATTCATTCATTCATTCCACAGACTTTTATTGAAGCCTAACCGGTGCCAGCCACTCAGGAGAGAGTAATGAACCAGAGCAACAAACTCCCTGATCTCACCGAGTGGCATTCAGTGGAGAGAGTCTACAGGTACACAGACAGACTGGCTCAAATCAAGGGAGATGTGGTACAGCCAACAAAGCGAGCTGATGTTTTAGAAAGTGACTGGGCCTTCTTTAGCTCTAAGATCAAGGAAGCTTTCTTGAAGGAGGCAGCACTTGAGTTGAAACCTAAACAAAAAAGCCCATCTTTGGAGACTGAAGAGCATTCCAAGCAGAAGCAACAGCAAGTGCAAAGGCCCTGGGGCAGGGACACATCTACAGAACCAGGTGCATGGAGCATGGCGGGTGAACAAAGTGTGAGGTGAGGAGTGTGCAGGACCTTGTAGGCCACAGAATAGGAATCCACCAGAGGAAGACGTGGTCTTGGCCTCTCTGTTTAGAAGCTCGCTCTGGCTACTATGGAGGAGAATGAGGGGTTCAGGAGAGGCAGTTGGGGGCCTGGGAGAAGCTGCAATAAGCAGGAGGTAGAAGGTGGGGGGAGAAGAGCTGAAAGCTAGAGAGTGAGGAAGGGGTGTCTGCCTTCATCAGGGAGCAGCGGGGCCTTTGGGACAGCTGACCGATGTGACCTTTCCAAGGACCTGGTGTGAAAATGTTCCTACGCTGGTGGACATGGACATGGAAGTCCATGGAGTGCCCAGTCTGTCTTTGGTGTATGTGCCAAGGGCAGGACCTCACCCAGGCTCTGATATGCAAGCCTGACCCATCTGATGGGCCCTGTGACCCCGAAGGCCAGTGTGCTGACCCATGAGAGCAGGGGCAGAGCCTCATTCATGGGGTATCCTAGCCCCTGGCATGTGGTGGGTGATGGGTAGAAGGGCTGGACAGAGAGGCCTGGGCAAGAGCCAGCCCAGGCCATCTCGCTGGCCCCACTTTGACCTTCTTGTCTAGGTAGCATTCAGGAATTGGCATAAATGTCACAAACCTCCTAACAAGAAGCTCTAAAAGTTGTCCTCAGAGATCACATGTCCTACAACCGTGGGACTAAAGGACAGAAAGCCCAAATGAGGATTAGAAGGACCAAAAGGAAACAGCTCATATTCACTGAGCGCTGTGTGCAAGGCCTTGTGTTAGGGGCTTCATAGATATCAACTCATTTTATCTTCACGCCTGTCCTCTGACATTGTTGCTGTCACTACCCCCCTTGTTCCAGATGAGGAAATGAGGCTCAGAGAGGTCAGGTACCTGCCTGAGGAACGGCCCGCTAGCAGCCCATGCATCCCTGCCCTTGGACCATTTCTGCTGAGGAAATGAATTGCCCAGATGTGCCCTGGCTGCTCTGCCTGGGATCCCCTCGCCCAGAGCAAAGGCCCGGCTAGAAAAAAGGCTTAGCGGTTAATCTGAATGCAAAGGAAAGAAGGGTGGCATTGCCAGTGTGTGGCCGTTAGACTGTAGAGTCGTCGAAGCAAATCCACAGGTGAAAGCTGTGTCTGAGCCCTGGGCCCTGATCCGCGTGATTTGGCCAGAGACCAGACAGTCCATGCTGCCAGATGTGGACACATCTGGGCCCAACCACAGAGAGACTGGGGGGCGGCAGTCACCCATCAAAAGTTGTGTGCCAGATCTTCACGCCCTGCCTCTCGTGTGTGTGTGTGTGTGTGTGTGTGTGCGCGCGTGCGTGCGCGCACCTACGCACACTCACACACACAGCCTGCCTAAGAAGGAGCTTTTCGTGGACTTGAGGCTCTGACTTCCCAGGACCCCAGGTAGTAGCCCATAGTTGGGTGGTCCTGGTAGCCAGTCTCTAAAATCTCCTTAAATGCTTCCTCTGCCTCGGGACTTGATTGCTACCCTCTGGGATACTGGGTTGGGAACTTGGATAGATGATGACAAGCAGTGTGGTCCCAGCAGCTGCTGCTCCCGTAGTGGGTCACTTAAGGCTGGCTCCTCCAAACTGAGATGACGCTCAAGGGCCACCAGGCAGCAAGACCAGAAACATATCCTTCTCTGTGTTCCTTTCCATTCTCCACGAGCAAGGCAGAAACCACATCCTCGACAGAGACATCAAGGGCGTCAGTGTGAGGGTTCGCCCCCTCCCAGCGTGATTGAGCTGCTTCGGATCACCTCCCCTGGAGGTAAAGGTCATGAAACCAAAGGAAGACTGAAGAGGTGAGCAAAGAGCCAGCACATACACTCGTTAGCATTGATTACCATCTCTGGGAGGACAGAACAAACGATAGGTCTTCCTCCCCAGGAAGCCAGAAGACCAAGAGTCAGCTGGATGTGCTGGGAGGAGGGACAAGAAAATTGTCCAGATGCTCCACAGAGACATTATTCTTGGATAATTTTGACTCCCAGCACCGAGATGCCCACACACTGTCTCTTGGGTGCCTGTTGCCTCGCTGCCTGGTTGCCAGGTAGAGGCGGGGGGTAGAGAAAATTCCATTCCTTCACAGTGCCCTTGACGTCACTGCAGCCATTGGAAAAAAAAAAAAAAAAGGATGGTTCGACATTTCTTTCTCTTAGAGATTCTCTGTGAGAAAGCAAAGAGGAAAGACTTGGGTGGGGTCTGAGGCTGCGCACTCTTCTTGAGGGCCCTCTGGTCTCAGTCCTGTATCCTGAGCACTTGGGTTGGGGAGGGCGCTCATCTGAAAGGCCCCTGTTGTTTACAAGGCACAGTACAGACAGGTTTTAGTTGGCTGCTTCTCTGATCAGCATTCATTTCCTGAAACCTTCCTTTCTTTCTTTCTTTCTTTCTTTCTTTCTTTCTTTCTTTCTTTCTTTCTTTCTTTCTTTCTTTCTTTCTTAAGGTAGGACTAAACAACATGCTTTGATGTCAAATGCATGTTAAAGATGGAGGTTTTTCCACCTTTGCTGCTGGTTGGCCGTAGCAGCTACTAAGCTCCCATCAAGAGCTTGAGTTCCTACCTCACGTTTTGCTGCAAGGGGGTCTCCAGAAGGGGGCTGAGGGGAGAGAGGTGTTTACTCAGCTCCTTCCATCCCAAATTAAATATTCAAATGGGGTTTGTTTGGAGGCATTGTTGAGCCTTGAGCTTTAATTTAATGGAAAGGCATTGTCCCCCAGATAAAGGTTTCATTAGGCCAGCCCGCAAACCGTTCCCCTCACCCTCCAGAGGAAACAATCTAGGTGACAGCCTACCCATCATAATCCCCCGCTACAGCTTTATGGTGACAAAAGACTCTTAATACAGAAAATGTTCGGGGGCAGGAGAAACATTTCCCAAACAAGAGGTCTCTCCCTTCCAGGCCAGGTAACAAAGGGTCCAGAGGAATTTGGTGGGGGCCTCCTGGCCACCTGCTGGTTAAGCCCACGGTCAGTGGATTAACTGGAGCTCTGACTGAGTGTTTGGAAAGGCAAGTTACATGGCAGAGCAAACAAAATTCAGACCGTGCTTTACACATGGTAATCCCAAATTTAATAAGAGCCTCACCACTGGGAAGCCAGAGCCAAAAAGGTAGCTGAGGTGTGGGGCTCTATTGTTCCCAGCCAGAGATGTCATCATTGGATCTGGGCAGCCTCTGGACCAACCCCTGGGGGTCTGTGGCTTCAGCTAAGAAAGTGCCAAACTACCATGAGGTGTCACCTCACACTAGTCAGGATGGCCATCATCAAAAAGTCTACAAACAATAAATGGAGGAGAGGGTGTGGAGAAAAGGGAACCCTCCTACACTCTTGGTGGGAGTGTAAAGTGGTGCACTGGAGGACACTACAGAGGTTCCTTAAAAAACTAAAAATAGAGTTGCCATATGATGCAGCAATCCCACCCCTGGGCATATATCTAGAGAAAACCATAATTCAAAAAGATACATGGACCCCAGTGTTCACTGCAGCATTATTTACAATAGCTGAGACACGGATGCAACCTAAATGTCCATCAACAGATGAATGGATAAAGAGGATTGGTACCTGTACACACTATGGAATACTACTCAGCCACAAAAAAAGATGGAAATAATGCCACTTGCAGCAACAGGGATGAGCCTAGAGATTATTATATTACATGAAGTAAGTCAAACAGAGGAAGACAAATATTATATTACTTTTATGTGGAATCTAAGAAAAAATGATTCAAATGGATTTATTTATAAAACAAAAACAGACTCACAGACTTTGAAAATAAACTTATGGTTATCAAAGGGGAAAGACGGGGGTAAATTATGAGTTTGGGATTAACATACACACTACTATATATAAAATACATGACCAACAAGGACCTACTGTTTAGCACAGGGAGCTCTACTCAGTATTCTGTAATAATCTATATGGGGAAAGAATCTGAAAAAGAATGAATTCATGTATAACTGAATGACTTTGCTGTACATCTGAAATTAACACAACATTAGAAATCAATTACACTCCAATATAAAATAAAAATTAAGTTAAAAAAAATGCCTCTTGGACTCTTGGGTGGGTCAGCTGTTTGCCCTCTTCCGGGCTTTGGGGACCTTGCCTAGAGATGAGTCATCACTTTGTTCCAGAGTCCCTGCCAAAGGCTTGAGTGGTCAGAAGGCCATGTGAGTGAGCCTCAAGCCCTGAGGGCTGCACCGGAATCTGCCTCCCTGATCTCAGGGCTCTCCCTGGGCAGAGCTGAGGTTTCAGCCAAGAGCCCATGGAAGCCTGTGATTTAGGGCTTGGGCCGTGCTGATGAGAGCCTCGTCAATTATCAGACCTGGAAGGTGGGGCATATGTGTCGTTGTACTCTGGTCACCTGTGAGGTACTGTTCAAACTGTAGTTAGAGGAAGGAATGTTTCTTCTGGGGTAAGGTTCAAGATCACACATTTGCTCAAGAGATATTTCTTGAGCACCTGTTATGTGTCAAGAGCTTAGGACATCAAAGTAAACAGAAAACAGACATGGCCTTGCTCCACACGTATAACAAACTGAGATAAGTGCTGTAAAGGGAAGAGAAATTGTGCCATGAGCCCATATGATGGACAAATTTGACAAGCCTGGGGGGATAGGATATGGGTGCTGGAGCTGAGATCTGAGGTTACCTTAGGGTGAAGCCAGGCTAGGGGTGGGAGCAGGTGGAATGAAGGATGAAGGGGAGCCTGTGGTGTTGTAGAGCTTCCCAGGCCCCATGGTGAGGGAAGAGGATGGTGTGTCCAAGGAAGGGCCACCCTCCTTCTAGCTCCTGGACACCTCAAACCTGTGCAGGAAAAAACTGGGGGAACCAGGCTCTGGTTTATGTGGATCATGGTAAGAGTGAGGGCCTTGAGATGCTGAATATCTAGAAACAAAATTTTCCTGGGGAGATCCCAAACCTCAGGCATATTTCTGGCCTAGGAGCACCAAGCTGCTAAAAGGTGGTACAATTAAGATTGTAAAAAAAAGTAAAATTAAAAAAGTTAAAAATTCTGACTCTGCTCATAATTCAAGGTGGTGAACCCTACCAAAATCTTGTTGAGACAAAGTTTTAGAATGCCAAAAAGACTCAATCTATCATATTACAGAGGGGAGGAAGAAGCCACTGACATATAGGAGATGTTAGCAAATTTCTGGAGTATGACAGGTGTATGGGAGCAGTTATCAAAGGAACTAGCTGAAGGAAGCCCTGATAATACAGAGGAGTTCCCACTGTGGTGCAGTGGGTTAAGGATCCGGCACTGGCTTGGTGATGTGGGCTCAGCCTCTGGCCTTGTGCAGTAGATTAAGGATTTGGCATTGCTGTAGCTGTGGCATGGGTCGCAGCCTCGTCTCAGATTCGATCCCTGGCCTGGGAACTTCCAGAAGCCATGGGTGTGGCCCAAAAAGAAAAAAAATGGGATTTTGAGAACAAGAATGAGCTCTTGAGATTTCAAAATGCAGCTGGTGAAGTTAAAAAAAAAGTTCAGTGGAAGCACTAAAAAAAATGAATGAAATCTCACAAAGCATAGAGCAGAAAGACAAAGGAAATATGAGAGATAAAAGTAAAAGAGGAAAATAATCCAGTATCTAACCAATAGGAATCCTACAAAGAAAAAAGAAGAAATTAAAGAGAGCATTAGCAAGGAAAGTACAGAAGAATTTTCTCTGGGCTGAAGAAAGACTCATCCTGACATCGGCATGGCCACTGAGTATCCAGCACAATGACCATGAAGGCCAACAACTAGAGGCATCCTGGCCACATTTCAAACACTGAGTATAAAGAGTAGATTGTAAAAGGCGCCAGAGACAAAGACGGGGTCCCCTGCAAATGAAAAGTAGTAAGAATGGCATCGGACTTCTCCTCGGCAACACTAGATGCCAAAAGATAATGGAATCATGTCTTCAAAATTCTGAGGGAAAATTATTTTCAGTTTAGGTTCCTACATGCAAACTCCCAGCCGTGTGGAGGATGACATAGGGGATTTCAGACAAACAAGAAGACATAACGTTTGTCTCCAGCATGCCCCTTCTCAGGAAGTTATTGGAGGCTAGGCTTTAGGAACCCTAGGACCTAAGACGGAAGAAAGAAGAAGAGCTGGGATGTAACCTGTGAGAGCAGTAAAGAGAGGTTTCTAGATGTTAGATGCCCAGCAGCCTGGAGAGCAACCTGCCCATGTTGGAGCAGGATCTAGAGGCTCCCACGGAAGAGGACAAAGATGGTTCTCAGTAGATGAAATAATATAACTGATAGATTCAAAGAAGAATATGATAATAGCACATAATGCAGGAAAAAAGAAAGGCAACTGGAAACTCTGAGGGTAAATTGGTAAAAATCTGAATATGAAGCAAACTAAAATGAGACTCCATTTGACTTGGTGCTGGGCACAGGCTCTTGGAGAGGCTCAGGGGTCAGGACACTGACTTAAAGAGCAGGAAGTGTAATCCCAGCAGTATTATTTTACATTTCCATAAAAATTACATAATAATAACACAGGGAATATGATCAGTCTCTCATTTTAGGCATCAACCTTTAGACAAAGCCCGGAAGACTCAGTTGGGTAGCAGGACAGAATATAAATTCCGACAACCTTATTAATGTGAAAGTACAAGCACTGTGGCAGAAGGTGGGGCTTAGAAAAAGTGGAGGAAAGGATAGTAAATCAGTAACAACTCCTTAAAGTAGACAGTCAAGAGGCACTGTTGAAAGATGATGGATCAATATATAAATACAGGTTGGGGTTCCCATCATGGCGCAGCGGAAACGCATCTGACTAGGAACCATGAGGTTGTGGGTTCAATCCCTGGCCTTACTCAGTGAGTTAAGGATCTGGCGTTGCAGTGAGCTGCGGTGTAGGTTGCAGACATGGCTTGGATCTGATGTGGCTATGGCTGTGGTGTAGACTGGCAGCTGTAGCTCCAGTTCGACCCCTAGCCTGGGAACCTCCATATGCCATGGGTGTAGCCATAAAAAGCAAAAAAAAAAATAATAATAATAATAATTAATTAATTAATTAAAATAATAATAATAATAAGTAAGTACAGGTTTAAGCATTTGGTTAAAGTTACTAGAGCTGGGAGTTGTCTTGTGGTACAGTGGGTGAAGGATCCAGCATTGTCATTGCTGTGGCTTGGGTTGCTGCTGTGGTGCGGGTTGCAGCTCTGGCCTGGGAACTTCCATATGTCATGGGTGCCGCCAAAAAAAAAAGTTACAAAGGCAAATAAAAAAATGAAGTCGAATGTAAATATTAAGCATGGAAATTCTGTCGCACTCAGAATCCCACAGATAACATCTAAAAAGTTGGTAAATGAAGAAATAGAGATATAAATATGTTGGTACAATGTATATATAACTCTACATATTTTATGGGGGAATCTATCTAAGGTCAGATAAATGCAATATTATGCAGTATTTGGACCTATCCATTTTTCTAATCTAAAATTCAAATCTGACAGAGCATCCTATACTTTTTTTTCCCCCTCAATCTGGCAACCCTAGATCCATTGGGAGAACTTAAAAATCAAACAGATCAAAGAGGTTGCCTCCATCTGAGCAGTGGCCTAACAGTGGGAGAACTAAAGAAACATAGCATTTTCATCATTAGAACAATGTGTAACATTTGATTGTAACTATATGTGTGCATTATTTTGTGAAGAATAAAAAATACTTCCAGTGTGTTCAGTGCATAAGGTAAATCAATTCCTTATTTCGAAGATATAGGAAGAGGCATGTAATTCTATTAAGAGCAAATCAGTGCTGTTCTGCCTCACTAAATAAATTGGAAGCAACTATTTAAAGAATATCGGTTTGAGATATTCCTATTATAAATATTGTAGATATTGATATTTTAAACCTGTCAGATACCTACAGGTCTCAGGTTGTTGGACCGAGTATGGCCAGATGCTAGGGGTCCCTGAGCTTTAGGAAGTGGGAATTTAGTCAAAGAGACAAGATATATATTATGTGCAGAATAGCTAACCCTCCAAAGGAGGTTGTCTTTCATTACTAGAAGCCAAAGGGTTACAAAAAAAAAAAAAAGTGGTGGGTTCTAACTGCTATGAGAGCTCAGCTAAGGGGTAAGACCGAGGCTGTTCAGCAGGGTGGTAGAGGTGGACCTTAAGAGATGAGGAGTGAGATGTGGAAAAGGAAGAGACAGGAACTCCAGGGCTTGCTTTTAAAGTCTCTGTTTTCATGGAGTTCCCGTCGTGGCGCAGTGGTTAACGAATCCGACTAGGAACCATGAGGTTGCGGGTTCGGTCCCTGGCCTTGCTCAGTGGGTTAACGATCCGGCGTTGCCGTGAGCTGTGGTGTAGGTTGCAGACTCGGCTCGGATCCCGCGTTGCTGTGGCTCTGGTGTAGGCCGGTGGCTACGGCTCTGATTCGACCCCTAGCCTGGGAACCTCCATATGCCGCAGGAGCGGCCCTGAAAAAGACAAAAAAAAAAAAAAAAAAAAAAAAAAAAAAGGCAATTGGGAACCACTGCCCTGGCAGTGCAGTGTTCTAGGCAAACTCTGGCAAGCCATCTCCAGACCTTGGCAGGCTGGCGGGACAAGATTAAACCCTCGGGCGCGGCTCCTCCTCTGACACCTCAATGCTAGGTGTTGACCTGGTTTGGATTCCGATTTGTGAAACCATCTGTAAACGTTCACTTAGAAGACGAATGAGGAAAGTGGAACACTGGCTCAGTATTTGATGATATTAAGAAACTACTATCAATTTTTTCATGTGATAATGGAATTATGGTTATATCTCTAAAAAGCCTTTTATCTTTTAGAAATATAGCCTGAAATATTTAGAGCTGAAAGGACATGATATGTGGGATTTGCCTCAGTGTAATCCAATGTGGGGTGGCGAGGGGAGGGAGCTGGGGACGGGTGAAACCGTATTGGCTATAAATCGATGATGGTTGAATCTGAATGATAGGCAGGCCCACGGGAAATTTTCAAGACTGAAATGCCTCACTTCACATCCTCTGCTCTCTCAACAGACCAGGTAACACTGCCTTAGACATATTTCACACATCTCTACGTCAGATAAGTCTTTTGATCCCTGCAATACCACAGTTGGGAAGTTGGGGAATTTTGCTGATGGGCAAAGAGAAAAGGACGAACGTCCACAGAGGCCTTTCTTTGACTTGGAGAGAGGATCCGTCCTCGCTCTCCTGAGTTTAAGTGGCACAGGTAAAGCCACCTGACTTATAGCCTATAAAACATGTGACCTTTCTGAGCGATCAAGAAAAGTCCCCCCTGGGCGGAGCTCCTGTTATGGCTCAGCCGATGCTGTCTCTGTGAAGATGCAGCTTTGATCCTTGGCTCCTCTCAGTGGGTTGAAGAGCCCGCGTTAACTGGAAGCTGTGGCACAGGCCACAGGTGTGACTCGGATCCGGCGTGGCTGTGGCTGTGGCTGTGGTGTAGGCCGGCAGCTGCAGCTCCAATTCGACCCCTAGTTTGGGAACTTCCGTATGGCACAGATGTGGCAGTAAAAAAGTCCCCCCTTGGCTTACTTGTTCAGTGTATAGCTATTGAGCACCTGCTATTTGTCACGGCTTTATGGGGCTGGGGGGATAAAAGAACAGACATTTTTCCCCACTGCAGTTTCCTCAGATGATTTTCCAAAGTCGGATGGGCTCTTTCTCCCTACAGCACAAGACCCTTAGCTGGAAACCGCCCCCCCAAACTAACGAGGTAGAAACCACAGGCGGGGGATAGACCACTGCCCTGACAACATCCAGGAACTTTCCCGCCCATCCCTGAGGACCGAATCACAGGCAGGGCCCCTGGTGGTTCGGATCCCTGCAACTCTCGTCCTTCCTTCCCCGGAAAGAGACAGCCCAGCGGGGAACCCAGGCCCAGGGCCAAGCATCTTCCCCGTGACCTTTGCTGGAGGCCCCCAAACCAGAGCCCTGAGCACCCTCTAAGCCTGCCGCTGTGTGCCATGTGGCAATGCCCCCAGTGCTCAAGGGCAGTCAGAGAGCCAGGACCCAGGGCCAGGCAACCTGACAGGCAGCAGCCTCCCATCAGCGTGCTCACTAGGATGCTGGTTTGCTCCCCCTACCCAACAGGTACACGCCTCTCCAGGGGTCTCTCTTCCTCAGACAGCTTCCCGTCAGCGAGGCATTTTGAGGTTCCTCCTCAGCATTCTGTCTCATGTCACCCCATCCTTTCTCCTCCCCGTGGGACTGAAACGGCCATTGCTGAGGTCTCCAGGGACGCCACGGAGAAGAGGACCCATCCATGATGGGCTGAAAGCTGCAGTGGCCACTCTCCTTGTTCTGGCCTTCCCAACCTGCTTCCCTCCAGCCCCGGCTTGTACCCGCTCCTCCTCCTCTGCCTTCCTCGGTCAATACCTCCCCTCTGTCCCTCAGGCTGCCCAGGGATTTCTTTTTTTTTTTTTGTCTTTTTAGGGCCACACCCGTGGCATATGGAGGTTCCCAGGCTAGGGGTCAAATCGGAGCCACAGCTGCCAGCCCACACCACAGCCACAGCGACATCACATCTGAGCCACGTCTGCGACCTATGGCACAGCTCACGGCAATGCCAGGTCCTTAACCCATTGAGCGAGGCCAGGGATTGAACCTGAGTCCTCCTGGATACTAGTTAGAGTCGTTTCCTCTGAGCCATGATGGGAACTCCTGCCCAGGGATTTCAATGCCACAGCTTCTCAGGACTCACTCCAGAAGATCATCCCTAATGGGAGGGTCTGCCCCTCTTTCCAGCCACACTTGTCTCTTCCTTCAACTTAGCCTGGCTCAGCGCGTAGGGAGACAGCCACACCCAAATCAGAGACCATCTCCCACCCCCCCAACCCCACCCCCGAGCCCCAGCTGTTCTTGCTTCCCTTCCTGCATCCTGCATTTTTTTTTTTGTCTTTTTTTTTTTTTTTTGCTATTTCTTTGGGCCGCTCCCGCGGCATATGGAGGTTCCCAGGCTAGGGGTCCAATCGGAGCTGTAGCCACTGGCCTACGCCAGAGCCACAGCAACGCAGGATCCGAGCCGCGTCTGCAACCTACACCACAGCTCACGGCAACGCCGGATCGTTAACCCACTGAGCAAGGGCAGGGACCGAACCCGCAACCTCATGGTTCCTAGTCAGATTCGTTAACCACTGCGCCACGACGGGAACTCCGCATCCTGCATTTTAATTCTAAGGAGGGGGATCGGCAATGAGGTCCTCCTGTATAGCACTGGGAACTATACCTAGTCACTCTTGATGGAGCATGATAATATGAGAAAAAAGAATATATTATATATATGTATGTGTGACTGGGTCACCCTGCTGTGCAGTAGAAAATTGATAGAACGCTGTAAACCAACTATAATGGAAAAAAATGAAAATCAATAAATTAAAAATTTTGACCACACACAAAAAAAGAGGGTTTATCGAGCATTTAGTATATGCTAGGAACTGTGCTAAATGCTTTCTGTCTTATTTCATGTAGTCTGCCAAACTATCAGGTGAACACCACTATCTCAGGCTTAGGTTATGGAGCCTGCCCAGAGTGATTGAACCAATATCTAAAGCAGGCGCTCTGTCTCTCCAGAGACAGCTGAAGCTTGGGTGAAGTGAGTAGCAATTATGTTATAAATAGAGCCACTGCTGGACATAAAGAGATCCAAGCTCTAGTCCAGCTCTGGCTTGAAACAAATGTGTGATGATGGGCAAATCATTTAACTTCTCTGAGCTTCACTTTGTCATCTTAAAAACATGGGTTGTTGGAGTTTCTGCTCTGGCACAACAGGATCGGAAGCATTTTGGGAGCACTGGGACACAGGTTCAATCTCCAAGCCCCCACAGTAGGTTAAGGATCTGTTGTTGCTTCAGCTGCAGCTTAGGTTACAACTGCAGCTCAGATCTGATCTCTGGTCTGGGAACTCTCTGTGCCACAGGGTGGCAAAAAAATGAAAAAAAAAGTTTATATACATATATATATGGGTTGGAGAGGTAGCAATAACACACTCCTTCATGAGAAGTATATAAATATACATGTATTTTTATAAACATATAACAGTAATTAAGGGTATGGACTCCAATGCCAGGTTGTCTGAGTTCAAATGACAGTGTTGCTGTTTGTGAATTATGTGACCAAATTGTCTTGTGTCTCAGTTTTCTCATCTGTAAAATGGGTATGGTAATAACGGTACCTATCTCATAGACTTATGGTAAGGACTAATTGGTACATGTCAAATGCTTCGAGCACTGTCTGGCATATAGTGACATTAGTCCTTACTAATACAATTTTTGTCGTTACAACAAATGGTCTCTCCCATCAAAATTCTATGATTTAGAATTTAGGATGCATTAGAACTTTTAGCATTATTGTTAACATAGCCAGGATTTTCATGTTTAGAAATCAGGAAGTAAGGACCTTTTAATGAGATAAAAATCCCCCTCCTTGTGTAGTAATTCACTTCCTTCAAAAGACATGGACATGTGGTCTTAATAGGACCTCATAACTCTGGGAAATCAGTCATAAAACTGGTACATTTAATCACTCCTCACAGTGATCAAGGCATTTTAATTCACACCAGCTTGTTTTGGCCCCACCCCACACTGTAAGGTGGGCGGGGAAGGTAGGTAATGTGCCCAATCAGAGATGAGGAAACTTTAAAAAAAAAAAAAAAAGAAAGAAAGGAAAAAAAATTAAAAGGAATTCTCTTGTGGTGCAGAGGGTTAAGGATCTGGTATTGTCACTGCAGCAGCAGCTCAGGTAGCTGCTGTGGCACAGATTTGATCCTTGGCCCAGGAATTTCCACATGCCACAGGTGTGACTAAAAAAAAAAAAAAAAAAAGAAAGAAAGAAAAAAAGAAGAAGAACCTTTCCTCGGCCTTAATTGGTTGATGACTTGCTCGAGGTCATACATTAATAGATAGCGGAATGAGCAATGAAATCAAAAAATCCTAATTCCAGTCTAGAAATCTTTCCAGAAAGAAATCTCTCTATATTCTGCAAAGTGCTTTGTGCTCATACATGTGTTGGGTTCCCCATAGACCTGGACCTGAACTTGGTGTGGAATTCTCCAGATAGCAAAAAGACCTCTTCTCCAGTAAGCAAGGACATAACCTGTCTTTATGGAGAATGGAATCCCCATCTCCTTGTGGTTGTGGGTATTTAGGGTCACTGCTGCCTCACAGAGGGTGAAAAAGGAAAGAGCTATGGAATGAGAAACTGGTTCTCATCCCAACTCTGCCACTTGACTAGCTGTGTCCTTGGGAAAATCAGTTGATTTTATTTTTTTATTTTTATTTTTTATTTTTTTGCTTTTTAGGGCCACACCCAAGGCATATGGAAGTTCCCAGACTAGGGGTCAAATTGGAGCTACAGCTGCTGGCCACAGCACAGCCACGGCAACCCAAATCCAAGCCTCTTCTTCCACCTACACCACAGCTCAGGGCAACACCAGATCCTCAACCCACTGAGCAAGGCCAGGGATCGAACCTGAGTCCTCATGGATACTAGTCGGGTTCGTTACCACTGAGCCACAACGGGAATTCCCAAATCACTTAAAATTCATTAACCCCCTCTCAAAAATGGGGATGAGCATAACCACCTTGCAGGGAAGCTGTCAGAATTGCCACCAACATGTGGAAGTATCAAGGGGGCATGGAGTAAATGTAGTAGGTTTTGTTTTTTGTTTTTTGTTTTTAAGAAAAAGCCCTTTTCTCCAAAAGACCAGCATGGCTGACAGACCCAGCTTCTGGTTTCACTTCTATTTCTCCAGGATGCTGGCTCAGAGAAAGGCAGCAGGCAAAGCAGACAGGTGACTTTAAGTCATGAAACATATATTCTCACCTTGGGCACCAGCTGTTTTTAATGACTAAATTTTTCCCCCTGATACAGCCATCATTTAGCAAATACCAGGGCTAGTTATTAATTTAAAAACATGTTCAGCCTGTGCTTACAGAAGCTGTCATTTCCCCCCCTCCCCCCCTTGGGATGGAGTTTTTAGTTATGTTTTTAAAATTAGCTGGCGCTTAAATTTCACTTTCTGTCCAAGCGTCCCTGTTATCTGTAAGGTCACAGGAACACGTAGGCGGTGGACAGTCCAATCCTGGATATTAGGCTCTTGGAATTAAAAGCCGAAATAAGTAAATAAAGAGAGAAAGCCCAGGGATTTTTTTTTTTCTTCTTTTTTTTTCAGAGCAGCAAAGCAACCCCCAGCGAGCTGCAGGAGCCAGGGTCCCTCCTTAAGTGGCTCTTCCGTTACATTTTGAGGTGAAGCTGGAGGAAGAGGAGGAAAAAGGCCCCCGTGACCTATATCCTCAAGGTCTGTTTCTCCTGGGCTCTGCGACAGGAAAGAATCAGAATGCTTTCTGGAGGAAGAAGAAAAACCCAAGTGCTGATTGTCCCTTTAAGCCATTCCAATCACAGGCTCGCAGTTAAAATAATGCTCACCTACTGAGCTTCCAACTGGGCCATCTACCTTTTTCGCTGGCGGGGTCATGCCCAGTCAAGCCTGATGAGGCTGCCACCGGCCCCGCGAGCTCGCTGCAGGCCGGGCTACACCTGTTTATCACCAAGTCACTTCATTTCCCTTCCCCTCCTCCCTGCTTGAAAAGGAGCATTAATTAAACCGGTAAACAAGCCGGCTCCCATTCTAAATCAGGGCTGCAGGCAACGGAGAGATAACTTGGGCTCCGGAGAAGAGGGATTTTCTGTTAATTTATGGAATCCACCGTCACTCTCTTCTTGGAGCAGCCTGCTCCCCGCTTAACGGGGGAAATTGAAGCAGACAGCCTTTGTCTAAACACTTCTTTTGCCCAGAATATCTTAATTTTTCTATTTGAATGTTTAATAAGGTTTGGGGTGCTGCTGCTTTTTTAATTTTAATGGTGCAGACGTTAGGGTGTTATCACTTGGCTGGTGGCTGCAAGGCGCCGGTCCTCCTGGGGCGCGAAGGGAAGGACCAGCTCTTTCAGGCTGGGCTCCGACAGCCGGCGAAGGAAAGAGGCTGGGGTTCGGGGTAGTGGTGGTGGGGGTGGTTCCCGAAGTTCGGGCAGCCCAGCAACGCTGCGTCCTTTCCTCCTGTCTGGTCCCCAACGCCGTCGGTGCCTGCAGACGCCCTGGGAACGCAGCCCGGGCCCTGGCGCCCGCTTTCTTTCTCTCCCAGCCGGTTGGAGCATCCACCCGGGGGCCCGACCATCCCGTGTGTGCGGCCCCTGCTCGGCCGGGGGCGGGGGGGGGGGATCCCTCTCTGCTGAAGGGCTGGCCCACCGCTCATTTCCGAGAACCCCACGCCGCCTGTATTAATGATTTCTTCAAGAAAGAGGCTGTGTGTGTGTGTGTGTGTGTGTGTGTGTGTGTGTGCGCGCATCTTATTCCCCACTGGTATCTGGAATTCCCCAGTTTAAGTGGAAATCACACTGACACTGTAGTTTTCATTAGATTAGAGGCTGTCCAAGAAAAAACCCTCCGTAAATGTTTGGCATTCCCGATGTAAACCCTCGTGAAAAAAACGCAGGAATGTCTTATACATATTTCCAGTCTGCCTGCTTCTCCGGGTGGCATATCCAGTAATCATGTTGACAAATTAATGGTAGAGAATTAGTTGTACATTAAAGATTTAAATTATATTATGCAGCACATTGTCATAAAATGATATAAAACAATAGGAAAATAAATGTAAATGAATTCAAGTTACTGACATGTAAAACACCAGACTGACATCTGTACACTTAGCGACGCGCTCAGCCGCGGGGGTGCAGCGCCCAACGCCGCCAACGTGGCGGCCCGAGCGCCAGGCTTCGGGCGGCGTGTCCCGCTCGCGGGTCGGCGTGCCAGGGGTTAAGCGGCGCCGATCGCGGCCCTCCCTCGGCACCCCTCCCCTGCGTGCTGATTTTTCAGGCCCACCGAGCTGCCCGAGAAAGTTTTCAATTCGACGAGGCCGGAGCATTGCTGGGGCTGAGCTCCTTAGAAAGCCTCAGGGCCCCCGAGGGCCGACGGGCAGGGAGGGGGGGCGGCCTGCCCCGTTCTGGACACGCTAATTACAAGGATTCGGTTTCCCCGGTCTGAAGGAATGCATTACCTGCAGCAGAGGAGGCACGGCCTCTCAGGAAGGCCCCGAGAGGAAGCTGAATGCCCCAGTGAATTCCAGCCCCATCCCTAGGTTTATACCCACAACCCCAGCCCATGCTGAGAGACTAATCGCTTGGCCATTGTCAGGGCTGTTGTCCAATCAGCCCCTGAATAGCAAAACTTCACAATGCCGAGTATGAATTAGAGGGGAACAAATGTGGATGCAGACTTTTTTTGCAACAATACCTAACTGAGCCTTTCAGACAGGACAACGGATGCACAAAAGCTCGACGGAAATTGCAGTAACTTTTGGAGGCCCTTGTAGCTCCCGTCAATAAGCGTTAGCTCCATAATGGCGGCATGGGTCCCCTCCATCACCGACCCCCCCCTTTTCTGCGAGATGGATCAATTGTTCGCGGGGTGGGGGGAAATTGTCATAAAAATTGGGCATTTTTGTTGCCCTTGTCTTGGAAACGGTAGCTGGGCTGTTGAACACAGCCAAATGGATTTGTCTCCTTTTTATGTGAATTGTGGATTTGGTCATTATTTGGCCCACGGTAAAGTACTGACAACGCCCCCTCCCTGCTCTGCCCACCCCCCAAAGAACAGAATAGCTTCTTGAGCTATACAAATGTCAGGCCTCTGTTTTAAAATTTAGCTTTGTTTACCCAACAGAATGGAATTCATTACTGTGTAAAAGTGGTTCCATTTTCTGATCTTTTTATTCAAAATGTTGAGAGTATCAAAAAGCTCATTTGAAGGTCACAGGTTTATGTATCTATTCTCTTAAGTGTTTTAGAAATTCATATGGAGGACACAAAAGGTGGAAAATGTGAAAACATACTGTTCATTGTTTATCCTAACCTTGCCATGGTTATTAGATAAATGAGTGGAGGGGGAAAAAAATGGCATTAAAAGCCATTGTGAACTGGGAATTTTTTTTTTCCCCCTGAAGACTGTTAATTTTAGCCCTTGATCTGTAAAGGTCAATTTCTAATTCTTTTTACTGTGCAGTTTATATAACTTCTGCATTTCAAGTCTATAAAAAGCTTTTGCAGACTTTTCATAATGTAAGTAGCAATTTATTTCATTACGGTTTGAATTTTTTATGTAATTCCTATGGACATTTTGATGAAATTGTCAGGCTTAAAAGCTGGAGTGCTTTTCATTTGGGGGTGTGTGGATTTTTTTTTTTTCCCTCCGATCCATTCTTGCTGGATAATTTAAAATTAGTGAGATTAATCAGTTCAGTGAGGTAAAAAGACCACACTTTGGTTGGAACAAGGTCTGAGGCAAAAATCATTTTAGTTTATTTTTTTTATTTAAAAATGATTTAAAAGGTCTTTTCCACTAGTTATCTGAAGCCGATATTTAACTGTTACTTATTCCACTAATTTCTATCTTTTGTGAAAAGAGGCTTCCAGCCTAAATCTCCTCGCTCTGTCCCATGCTAATTGCAGCTTACATTATATAAATGGCTTTGTAAAGAAAACTATAACTCGGAGCCTTGAAAGTTGCGTGTTTCTATTTGCTCAAACTTGATGCACTTGTTTGGAGAGGGTCATTGCAGGGAAAGCTGTGTAGCCTGTAAGAATGTCCTGGATAACAAGCTTAAACAGAACCTTTTGTTGTGCTTAGTATTCTCAGGACTCCAAAATGAGGCCTCCTTTTTCTAACTGCGGGCTGAAGTGGTTCATTACTGCCGTTTCCTCCGCCAGGCCAGGGCTCAGCCATTCCCACTACTGAAGGTCTGTAACTTCCTTAAAAAGGAAGAAGGAAAACATGGCCCAGAAAGGTCTTGTTAGCACTTCCTATGTGAAATTAGCAGCTTTCTAAAAGGTACAACTCCAATTACCTCACATTGTGGAGGCGAGCACAAACTCAACAATACGCACAGCCCAGCAAGTGACATTCTGTCTTTCTAGAGTTACTTCCCTAATTAGGAATGAAGAAGCTCTATTCTGCTGAGTGCATCTATTTACAGTGGCCACAATGCTTTAACTTGAGCATCCTTCTCAAAGACCAGTGTTAAAAAACACAAGTGCTCTTTTCGCCGAGCAGGCTATGGTGAGGCGACACATTCCTAACGGTTACGCCCTCGGAAGAGAGAGAGAGAGAGGAAAAAAAAAAAAGTGTAGCCGCTTTGGCCGGATTGTTAACACTTCAGGATTCATTTTCCACAATAACGCCCCTGTCCAGAGAGCTCTGGGAATCACAGTGGACAATGGGGAGGCCTTCTTAGGAGGGTCTAATGATGGAATAAAAAGAAAAATATTTATTGCTTTTGACAGTTCCACAAGGGGCAAAAAATCCTTGTCGTGGCTAAAGTTTCCCTAGCTGTTGGAGGAAGGCGGCTCTCGGGGACTCAGAGTCCCCCCTTCCTTTGTGAGGAGGCTGAGTACCAGGGCCAAGCTGGGAAATTAAAGATTAAGTTCATTAAGGTAAGATAATTGTGCGGAGGCATTGTTGTTGATACAGGTGGAGCGATGGGGGCTGGGGTAGGAAGCCCACTTACATGTGGGGGACAAGCCATTAAACAGGCTTAGCAGACGTGCCACGCAAATATGTTTATTATTTGCCTGATGGCCGACCTCTGCTTTCACCGTTTCATTAGTCAACAGGCCCCCAAAGGAGGACCGGGACTCCCTGCCGGGAACCAGGTGGAAGAGAAGGCAAAGCCGGCTCCGGAAAGGAAATCCCGTCCTATGGGCCCTCTCTCCCTCCAGCGCCCACATCCCCACGTCTAAGTTCCCCTGTGTCCCCATCCCCGCCCCACAGGACTGGCCCTCCCTGACGGACTGGGTAGAGGGGACAGCGCCCTCCCACCTGGGTCTTTCTGGGTGCTGCCAGGAGATGTTTGTGCACAAGAGCCCACTGGGCGCTCCTTTAAAAGCAGGCACTGCACCTTCTCATGGCAGTAGGATCTGAAGATTGAGTTTTCAGTCTGGGAGTTTGCCAAACACTTTCCTTTCCCCAGAGTTACTTAGCTCCTCAGAAACTGGCTATTTTGGAAATCTGGGCTGCCTGTGTTTCAATTTAGCCTTCTGGGGAAGGAAAAAATAAATAAAAACAAGCCCCCTCCATCACACACCCACACACCCCCACACACACACCCCCACACACACCCCTGTCTCTGCATTGTTACTGCAAACTGTCCTTGTTAAAAAGAGCTCCTCCCTACCCCCTCTCTAACTTGGAGACCCAGAAACACAGAGAACTTTAACAAGAAAACACTGTAAGGCAGTCTGGGGGGAATT
Source organism: Sus scrofa (assembly GCF_054392235.1). Lineage (NCBI taxonomy): Eukaryota > Metazoa > Chordata > Mammalia > Artiodactyla > Suidae > Sus > Sus scrofa. The sequence goes on along the minus strand of NC_139385.1, from coordinate 107,847,576 downwards.
CTTGTGAGCGTGGGGTCCATCCCTGCGATTTGTTTGAAGGGAGCCGGTGGAAAGGGAGGCACCCAGACTGTGCTCAGATGGCTGAGCGTGTGTCTGGTGCAGCGCCCAAGAACGTCATTCCCACACAAGCACACCCCCCCCCTCACCCCCGAGCCTTGGGCAGAAGGAAAAAGGTCTACTTTTGGTGGGGTCAATAGTTCTATTTCTAGTGAGCAGCTAAGAAATGCAGTTGGAGTTGGAGATGTCTTTGCTAACACATATCCTGAAAGAGAAGCGCTTGTTTATTTGCATGATAGGGTCACTTATTCCACAAAAACTCACCAGCTCTCTTTTCTTTCCCCTCCTGCCCACCCTCCAGCCCCCCTCTGAGGAAAATAAACAGGGTCAGGATGATTTTGGTAAATAGGATTCTTTTTAAAGCCACCTGATCATGGGGAGGCATTCTGAGAAGACCCTAGGATTTAGTTAGTGATGGTGTGTGAAAAAAGACGATTTTAGAGAATTATATACGTACATATATATTTATATATACAGGTACATACAATTTAGTGGCATTTAGTATGTTCGCAGTGCTGTGTCTCTAGTTTCAGTTTTAGTCATATGTGTACATACATGTACATATAGAGAGAATCACATGGTTAGAAGATTTTTTTCAGGAGTTCTTAACATGTTTTGATACCTTCAGATTCTATCATGTTGCTGTACTTCTTGTTGTTATTTTCTTTTAAAGGAAAGTTTACGTTCGATTTTTGATTTCTTGAGCCTGCCAGGCATCTATGGCGTAGAGTGAAACGGAGAGCCTTTGAGTTATTTTCCTAGATGACATCGGAGAAGTTTTTGAATAAAACATTTTCAGTGTAATGTGCTTATCAGTTTGGGCAGAACTAGAAATGATTCTGAAGCGAGCAAGCAAGCAACATTTACCAAACTTCTCAGTGTTTTTCTCTTCTTGTGCTTATGTCGGGCTTTCTTTTTATTTATGTCTATAAAGTGTCCTTTGTCCTTGAGAATGTTGAATAGACTTCTTTCAGAAGTTATCAGAGACCGGTCTGATAAATCAGAGGAGAAATTAGGAACATCTGAGTTATTTTCTAAGATGGGTTAATGAAGAGATGAGGATTTGCATTTTCTTTTAAAGACCTAATGAGCAAGCAAAACAGCCCAGGGAGGACGGCTCGGAGGCTGTCACATTGTGATTTATCAGAAAGCAGAAAGGAAAATTTGATACAGACAAGAGTCCAAGCTGCGACTTGGCTTACTCGCAGTGTGTTAACTTTTTGAGAACAAGTGGGTAATCACTGGCCTTTTACAAATAAAAACCTTGGTCAACGTCCTCAGCACTTAAACATTTATCTCCATAAACTGCCCTTTAGCAGAAAAGAGAAACTGTTTTGTCAGTGATCAGCAAAGGAAATATTGCTTCCTAAACTGGTAGAAAAACTACATTGATATTTCCAACCCTGCTGCACTGAGATTGTTAAAACCTTTTCAATAAAGGGCTTTTTCTTGACTGCTGGAAAAACAAGAAAAAAAAAACAAAAACAACAAAAACAACAAAAAAAAAAAACCCTGTCATTGCCTTGTCCTGGAAGGAGGGCAGCCTGATTTGGGAAATTGTCAGTTGGAGGTTCTTAGAACCATCACCTTGAATTTGGAACTGTGATTAGAGGTGGGGAGAGAAGGGGAGTGCGGAGATGGGGCTGCATTTCTCAAGTGTACTTGGGAGATTTCTCAGATGGGAGGGAAACCCAGAACTTCCGCACTTCAGCAAACCTGAGCTCCAGCCTTCCCCTTCCAGCGCATTGGGGGCCAAGGGGCAGGGAACCAGGCCACCGCAGGCAGGAGTGTGAAAAACCCTGTAAATGCTTCTCACTCAGCCAAGAGACCTTTAACTCTCTCAGGCTATCTGCATCACCATTTCTAGAAATTCTGTTGCAACTTTCACATCTTCTCTATTTAAGAATGGCTCTTAAAAAATTCCTACTCAAAACCCTGTTCATAGGCTCTTTTGTACCTTGTATTTGATATGAAAATATAAGAATATACCATGTTGAATTTTAATGAAAGCTATTAGGTTGCTCGTCCCTCATCTCTGTGGGTTTTTTTAATTAAGGTGAATTTACATAATATAAAACGAACCACTCTGAAGCCTGCAATTCAGTGGCATTTAGTGTGTTCGCTGTGTTGTGTCTATAGTTTCATTTTTAGTCATAATTTCTCCCAGTTAAGGAACCCCCAACAAGTCTTTGTAGGTATTAGACACTCATATCCATTCAGCAAACAAAATATTCACTGAGCAAATTGTTATGGGAGTGGTACCAGGCTAAGCTCTGGTGTGGGTTATAAGATGAAAAGCCAACTTCATGCCCTCGAGAATTTTTTTTTTTTTTAATCCAAGAGAGAGAAAACCTGTGCTGCAGGCATCAACAACTTTAGCCAGGGAATACTTATGAATTTTATTAATAAACTTCATTGAGCCCCACAGAGTTTTATCATCCTAAACCATCACAGTGTTGCCGAATATTTCTCGGTAATGGTAGCTAAGATAATTAGACTACAAAGGGTTGAGAGTATTTACGGTTTTCCTCGGTGATTTCATTTTCTCTGACACATTCTAAAGTTTTCAAAACTGGTAATATTTGGTTCAGCATGTTTGCTTTGATGGCTATTTACGTTGAGTAGGTCTGCTATTTCGGCGTGAAATTCCCTCTGCGGCCTTTCAGCAAGTTTCAGCGTGTGTGTCGGTAAAAGGCGGGAGGAGGCTCCACGGGGATGGAAGTTGCCTAATTTTGCCAGGAAAGCTATGCAGGTTGCATGTTTCTCCAGGGAATTTGAAAGCTTCCTCCTGCTAGATAGGAAGTGAGGAAAGGGACGAAGCCAAGAACACATGTTGCTTCACCTCGACTTTAAGGATGAAAATTGTTTAAGCGACAAAAAGCATGGCCCCTGCGTTACAATAGTTATCTTTTTTTTTTTTTTTTCTGGAAAAATATCCTTTTCCAATAAGATCTGTTATTTGGATACTGAAGATGGTGATGATGGTGATAGCCACGGTCTGGATGTGAGAGTTGGCACAGAGGACATGTGCCCAGGAATGTGCTTTGGGTTGGGTTATACAGCTGTGTTGGTCAGGTGAGTGGAAGGTCTCCTTTGACCTGCGCTATGTAAAAAAAAAAAATAGAGCAAATGGACAAATACTTGTTGGGTCCACTTTCAGCAAAGGCCGTGCATACCTTCATTCGGGGAAGGAAGACGGATAGGCAAAAGAGCAGTTTCTTGACTGTTGTGGGTTCCCGTCCTCGTTCTGGCATTTTCTAGCTGTGTGCCTTTGGGAAAATGGCTTGTCTGCTCTGAGCCCGGATTCCCTCCTCTGCAGGGACAATAATAGCTGCCTTGCAGGGTCCCCCGGGGAGGATCAGCAGTAGCATGATGCTAAATCATAACCTCTGTGCTCAATAAATCGGTAATTGCTAAGACAAATACACGCGTCAGTCCTGTTTGCCGTGCCTTTCAGCAAGAGAACGAAGTCTGACATTCTACCAGGGAAAACAAAGTACCTCTTGGTGTGAGTTTTGCAAATCATAAAGCACCAAATTAATTTATCATAGTGGGTGTGACGTCAGGGGAGATCTTTTTAAAAGCCGTCTAAGGAGGGAGGCTTCAGGAATAGTTATTTTGAGTGGGAATGTCTAGAATCTCTAGCATTGACTGTTGAATAGCATCCCTTGCTGCCACTGAAAGCTTACAAATATCGCCTGAAAATTATCTCAATTTGCCATCGAACTGGAACCATCAATTTATACCTGAAATGTGTCAAAATGTTGGGTATTTCTATAACGAGAAAAATGATTGGAATTGCCATGTTTAATTAAAATGTTAATCCACTGTCATCTCACAGGATCTCCATGTATAGAGAATTTTCTATTTGCTGTTCAGATGTTTTATTATTAAATGAAAATCCTGCTGTTGAGCCAGTGACTGGTGCTAACTTAAGAAGGAGGTGACAATCTGCTGGGGATGAGGAGAGGAGCCTGTCTCTTCTAGTTGAAGAAGGAGTGATTGCAGGGGAGCCAGAAAGACCACCCTGTCTCTAAAAGCCTCCCCAGCCTGCTCCCTGATGGTCAAACTCTTTTAACAATAGACCTGGCTGAAATGCAAATGCTTTGAGGCAAAGGAACACAAAAGTTTGAACTAACAAAAAGGTATAAAATGCCTGACACCCAGTCCTTTTTTGAGAATGAGGGCAGGAGGCTCGAGGGGTACAACATGGGCGAAAGGAAAGGTATCTTTGGCAGATTTGTAATTTTGCTGAAATTGACCCTGAATCAGAGGAAAACCAGATTTCCTGGGGCTGGAGGGAAAGGGGTGGGGTTTGGGAGGAAGAGCCTGAAACCTTGACCTTAGGATCTCTGTTTTCTTGTCTAGAGGGTGACTGGGTACAAGGGCATTCTCTGTTGAGGTACAAGAGCAGATCCTGGGGTCTGCATTCTGGGTCCTTGGGAAGGCCTTGGAATAAGGACAAGGGTCCCTTCTTAGATTGGATTCAGCCCATCCTAGCTGGGTTCCTTGCCCAACCTACCCTCCCATCTGACTCTTTCGGGGCTTGAGGGATGTCACCTTCATGTGGTCCCCCTTCCTTCCGGCTACCTTGGCCCTAACCAACCCCTCCCTACCTGTGCTGATGCAGCTTCCAGCTCCTCTTCCCCATTCATTGGTCAGCTACTGTTTCCTCTTCCCCGGCCATTGGTCGGCTTCTAGCTCCTCCTCCCCAGCCATGGGTGATCTGCTCCACAGACTCCTTCAAGCTCCTGGTCCTCCGGATGCGCTTTCTCTAGTGGTTTATGGTCTCCCTCCTGGGGTAGTGTCTCCTGAATAGACCCCTTCCAGCCACTTCCCACCCAAGCCTTGGCCCCAGCACGACTCAGAGAAATGTCGATGCTTTCTTCCCTCACCTGCAGGACAGCTCCATAGGAGGTGGTTGTGAAGCGTCTCAGCATCCTGTCTCTACCACCCCTACAAAAGCTGCGGCGCTGGGAGACTCGCAGAGCCCTACCCATCCCTCAGTTGTGGTCTCCTCTGGCTTAACGGGTTCTTTCCTCTCCCCCCCCCGCCCGCCCATCTCCTCCAGCAAAATCCTATTCAGGGAATGCCTCCTCTGTGATCCCTTCCTTTATAGCCTTCTCCAGCTAAAAATCATTTTAAAAGTTGTAAAAATACATCGATTTTACCATTTTAGCCATTTGACTTTATTTTTATTTTAGCCATTTTAAAGCGTAGGTAAGTACGGCGGTATCAAGAACATTCAAACTGTTGTGCAGCCGTTACCACTATCCATCTCCAGAACGTTTTCATCACCCAGACCCACACCCCATACCCACGAAACCATGACGCCTCTTTTTCCTAATGGCTTGGAACCTCTCTTCCCCTCTCTGCCGCTATGAATTTACATGCTCTGTGTACCGCCTATCGGTAGAATCAGACAATATTTGTCCTTTTTGTCTGGCTCGTTTCACTTGACATAATGTTTTCAAGCCTCATCCATGTTGTGAGAGGTGTTGGAATGTCATTCCTTTTTGAGGCTGAGTTGTGTTTCATTGTGTGCATACACCCCAGTTTGTGGTAGACACTTGGGTCGTTTCCACCTTTTGGCTCTTGTGAATAATGCTGCTGGGACCCTCGGTGTACACGGATCTGTCTGAGTCTCTGTTTTCAATTATTTTGGGTATATACCTAGGCGTGGAGTGGCTGGGTCGTATGGTAATGCTGTGTTGAGCTTTGTGAGCACCTGCCGGCCAATGCTCATTGCTATGACACTTCTATGTGACACGTTATGCTTTCCCAAATGCTGGCTGTTCCATTAGCTTCTCGGAGTAAACCCTGTGAGGCAGGGACCATTACTCACATCACCTATGCGCAGGTGGGGAAAACAAAGCTCAGAGAGGGTGGGTGACTGGATCAGAGGCACTTGCCGCATTGATGGGGACGTGGGCCTCAAAACAAGATTGTGTGACCGTGGTGCCCAGAGGCTGTGTGACACCCCTTCAGGGTCACCTCATTGCTTTTTCCCCACTGCTGGAATGACCTCCAGGTCATCACGATTGTGAACATGTCCGACTCCCTTTCCAGACTGTCAAGCTCAAGGACAGGGGCTGTGCCAGGGTTGTCTTTGTCTCTCCCATGCTGCAGTGTCTGGTACAAGATAGACCCTCAATAAATGCCAGGTGAAAGAATACATGAATGAATGGGCTCTAGATGGAGCGGGGCAGGAAAGGAGGGAGGAACCACCACAGAGAAATGGCCCCGAGGGCCTCATGCTACCACCCTGTTCTGCCCCAGCGATGCAGGTGGAGCTGGTATCTCTGACCTGATGGGGACCTCCACTGCCGCCCCCGCTCCCCTGAAATGTCATTCCTCAGTCGAGTTGCCCTGGGCATCCCTGGTTGTGGTGTGTTCCCTGTTCTGTTTTGATGTTCACTGCTCCTCTGTCTCCTCAGCTGGACTGTAGGTGCCCCGACATTCAGCATGAGGACTGTCACCCCAGCACCGAACATAGTGCCAGGCCCAGAGGAGGTGCTTGGGGACAGGACTGTTGGTTGGATGAGTTTGGCAGTGAATGGGCCTCAGGGAGTCACCAGTTCCCATGCATCAGTGGGAGGGGTGTCAGATGGACTTGCAGGGCGTCCAGTTACATTTGAACTTCAGATAAACAATGACCACCTTTGTGTCTTTAGTATTTAGTGCATGCTTACGCTAAAAAGTCATTCGTTGTCTCTCCGAAATTCAAATTTAGCTGAGTGTCTTGTATTTTTATTTGCTAAATTGACAGCCTTAGTCGCTAGGTACGTCTTGTACTTAATGTCACATCACCCAAATCCTGAGAAATGCTGAAGAGAGAGTAGGAACTGTTTTTTCCAAAGCTGAATTGCTGTCTATCTTCTAAACTTAAAAATGCACAGGTGGAGCATTTTTTTTCCTAAACGGAAAATAATCCAACACACGCAGCAATTAAATTCCCATTTGAAATGGCAGCTTCTGTCCCCTCTCAGAGAGCTCTGCTCTGGTGTCAATTTTTTTTTTTTTTTTTTGTCTTTTTGTCTTTTCTAGGGCCGCTCCCGCAGCATATGGAGGTTCCCAGGGTAGGGGTCGAATTGGAGCTGTAGCCACCGGCCTACACCAGAGCCCCAGCAACGCGGGATCCGAGCCACTGCGACCTACACCACAGCTCACAGCAACGCCGGATCGTTAACCCACTGAGCAAGGGCAGGGACCGAACCCGCAGCCTCATGGTTCCTAGTCAGATTCGTTAACCACCGAGCCACGACGGGAACTCCTGGTGTCACAATATTTCAAGTGTCCGTCCACACTGGCTTCGGCTGACCCTGGCACCCAAGCCATTCTCTCTGGAGGTGTACGTGCCTGTGATCATTTGGGAGATTGCCTAAAGGCTGACCCGTGGGGGTCTCCCTCACCAGCAGGCCAACCATCCTGATGTGTGGCATTTATTACATTCACCTTCCTGCAGGTTCTATAACCCAGGACTTGCTGTTCAAGACTGTATTGGGCAACTGGCTTGATTTCCCCAGAAGCTTCTTTTAAGTTGTGACTCTGGCAGGAGATGCGCTCCAGTCTCCCCCGAGGGTCCTTTTGAGTTCACTTGAGGGAGAGGCCTGGGACCAGCTCTCTTCCCTGGATGTGCCTCACACATCCTGGAATGAAGGAGGGGTGGGGACCTGGGTGGGCAGCAGAGTCACTGCCTGTTTGACCAGGATGGAGTCTGCTGGGGTTCGGGGAACTGAGGGGCTGGGAGCTGAGACCAAACTGGGGTAAAGGTGGGGGCTGCCAGAAAGGGCCAACAGAAGAAAGGAGACTCTTTTCACGGATTTGTTTTGTTTTGTTTTGCTTTTTAGGACCATACCCACGGCACATGGAAGTTCCCAGGCTAGGGCTCAAATTGGAGCTATAGCTGCCAGCCTAGACCACAGCCACAGCAACGTGGGATCTGAGCCACGTCTGCAACTTACACCATAGCTCACGACAACGCTGGATCCCTGGCCCATTGAGTGAGGCCAGGGAATCGAACCTGCATCCTCATGGATACTAGCTGGATTTGTTGCCCCTGTGCCACAACAGGAACTCCATTTTCATGGATTTTTATTCATGTGTTATCCTCCTAAACACTGAATTATAACCCCCACCCCCACCCCCACGCTGCTTTTCTAACTCACCTAATTTAGTTGCCAGGATGCACTTATTTACATATCTGCTGATTTTGGAATTTAAAAAAACAGCATTAGCTTTGGAGCAGCTGGGCTGATGAAAAGCCACGAAGTTGGGGTGGGGGAGTGGACAGCAGTGGACAGGAGGTGGCAGGGGCTCACCCCACGCCTTGTGAACAGAGTGACCAGGAGCAGAGGCAGACAGGGAGCAGAGCAGCTTAGAGAGAGGCACTCTTAAAAATTGGGGGTTTCACCCAGATGGTGGCAGGGTGGGAGGAGGGCCAAGAGGTTACACCATCCAGGGCTGTCCAAGTTACTGACCATCCAAACTTGGCATCTTGAACTTGGGAAGTTTGGGGCTCAGGGACTACAAAGGTCGTGTCCTTCCAGGGCCTCAAGCTCCCTCGGGCTCAGAGCATAGAGGGCAGGCTTCATTATGAGCTGGCCAGGACAAGGGGAGGCTGCAGGAACTCTGCCTACTTAGGAAGACAGATACACAATCCAAGGTCAAGTTCGAATAGGTCCAAAGTGAATAAAGCGGAGGATGCCCTTCCAGTGGGGTGGGGGAGGCTGGACTGTCCAGTGGAGCCATGCAGGGTGAACTTATTCTTTGAAAGTTCTAGTCCCCTCTGGAATCGGAAATGGAATTTGCCTTGTAACCTAAAATCCCAGCTTTGCTTTAGCTGCCCCTCGCCTGAGAGGGCCTGGTGGGAACTGGCTGACATGGGGCCCGGCAGTCCAGGGGAAACCAGCCTTCCCTTTGGGACTTGTCACAAAGTCCCCCAAGCAGTCCCCAAGCTGTTAGGGCTCAGGCTGAAATGGAACATCTCACAGGGAGCTCATCACAGACGCCCCCTCCCAGTCCATCTTTGAAGGAAGGAGTTATATGGGGTAAAGTAGCCTTAGGTGGTATTTTAGAATCTGTGAACTGAAAAAAAAAATTTTTTTTAACAGGAGAGACCTGAGAAGGGGTCCGTGGAGATGTCATCGTCTGATGACAGCCACTTAAGGAGTAGAAGACTTGACATGTGAGTTGCCCTTGGTCACCCAGTTAACAGGGAAGGGGGTTAACAGGGAAGGAAGAGGGGTTGTAGAAGGGAGATGGCAGGTCAGGGTTTGTGGGCATTCTTTAGCCCCACAACCCTTGCCGTATCCAGAAGAGCCTCCTGGGGGGCACAGAGAAACCAGCTAGAGATTTCTGAACCCTCAGGAAGATCCAAAGAGTGAACCAGTTCCCAACCACCCAGAAGCCTGGATCCAAAGACATCAACTGTTTCTTTCCTGGATCTGGGGGCTTCCCTTGCTGGCATGGTCAACAAAACAGGATTATTTTGTGAAGGTCTAAGAAATCAGATGATAACCCCACTCCTCCATTCGCCTCCCTTCGTGGAACCTCATGTTCATTCCATGTTGGCGTGATGCGTAGGGTCTCTGGGAATGGTGCTTTGCTGGTGACAGGTGGGGCAAGAAGAGGTGGACTGGTGTGGAGTGGGGGGCTCCGAATCAGCCAAGTCTGTGGTTGGGGACCCGCCTGGATGAGGTGGGGACTGGATCCTCCAAAGGCTAGCGAGAACAGAGTCAGAGATGAGGCAGGAGGCTGAGTGGGGGAAGTGGGTTGGCCATCCTCTCTGGTTCTCAGCCCAGGGCCACTCTCCTGGGTCCCCCTATTCCTTGCCATTTGCGTGTTGACAGTATGAGGATGGCCAGAGGGGAACCAGCAGGCCGACCTCCTGTATAATCCAATAATTGGCTGTAATTCGTGTATGAAATATTTGGAGATCAGCCTCCCCATTAACTCCTACTTGAAGAATAATCACATCTCCATATACAGGCCTTTGGGCCAAGTTCCCACACATTTCTCAAGCTATCCTAGCCTCCACACTGCCAAAGATTGTCGCAATGTCCTTACCCCATTTGTTACATTTTTAACTTACCGTAAATTTTTAAAAAAAATCTGTATTCAAAGGGAAGGCCCTCCATTGACATCTTTGACTAAAGATGGGCGTAAAATTCTTAGAAGCTGACAGCAAGCGGATCTGTTAGGCGGAGTCTGCGTCTCCTCGGTGTGACCAGAAGAGGGGCTTGATGAGAATCCTGGGTGAGGGGTGCAGCGTTGGGGGCGGGGCGGGGAGTCCAGTTATAGGTGTGAAACGACGGCAGCGCCTCCGGTTGCCATGGAAACCGCACTCGGAGGTTGTTTCGACGTGGGAGGGTCAGGGTGGGAGGCCTGGTACTCTTTCTAGGAGGGGCAGCCGCGAGCCAAGGACAGGTATGTGCGTGAAGCGTCTGGTTTGGAGCTTCCTGGAGGTCAGCCCCCTTCTCTGCGCGCCGGCCTCGAGCCTGGCTCAGAACTGCCTGCTCTCCTGGTGGGAAACCATTCAAGGAGGGGACGGAAGATAAGGGGGCTGGAGACGCTCTTAGGTGTGCGGTTCTGACGATGCCCGCACCAAGAGAGCCTTTCAGCCCCCGGAAGGGTTGCTCCCCGGGGCAGGAGGAAGCAGCCTGACGCGGGACAAGCTCCAGAGAGGTGAGTCGCAGGCTGGAAGTCCTGATGAGTGTGCTGCTACATGCTGGTGATCAGTTTCCCATTCAGTCAGGCAGGCCTGGCGGACCAGGTGGTGACATAGCTGATATACGGGGGGGAGGACCGAAGGCCCCTCTGGTCCCCAGTAGCTCTCCCATACGTGGCATGAGGCCCGACATCCCTGCCATTTGTTCCCTGCCTTTGTCCTAAGCATCTCCTCCTCGGGCTCTTCCTTCCTGTTGCGAGTTCTCCGAAGGAGGGAGTCCCTGTGACGTCAGCGTGGACTAGTTTATTAAACGCTTGGGCAGGACCAGAGCCTCAGCGAACCTGGACTAGGCGAGGGATGCTGAGAGAAGGGAGAAGGATGGAGAAATGAGAGGGGGGAGGTTCCAAAGGCAAATGCTCCATCCCTTCCGGTGTGTCCGCGTGCCTGTCCAGGCTTGATGGACAGCTTGGCTGGGCAGCACGTTTCTAAGGATTCTTAGAACTCCTTGTTCCACCAAGCTCGAAGGCCTGGTAGTTCCGAAGAACGGAGAGGGTGCAGTTGCTATGTGGAGCATGTTTGTTTCAAGATCCCAAGGATAGGGAGCAGAGAAAAATGCTTTTCCAGATGCTCCTGTTTGTCTCTCTGTGTGCTGGACCCAGGATGCCGGGTGAGAAGGGCGCCAGGTCACACTGGGATTTCAGATGAACAGCAAAGGATTTTTTTTTAGTCTTAGTATATCCCTTATATTTCTGGGGGGCAAAATTATGATTATTCATTGCTTATCTGAAATTCAGATTTAACTGGGCATCTCATAGGGTTATTTGCTGAATCTGGCAAACCTGCCTGTGAGCATCCGAGATTCCAGGGCCCTTCCTTCCCTTCCTCCAACATGGGGCTTCTGAAGGGATCAGCAGTGGTTCCTATGACTTTCCCTCTCCCCCTTTCTCCTCCTCCCTCTTCTCTATCGTTCCCCCCCCCCCCCCGCCTTCTCCCTAGCACACTGTCTTCAAAAACAGAAGTTGTAAAGTCAGACACACCTGGATGCAATCCTGTTCCAAAATGTACTGGCTGCATGACCCTGGGAAAGTGACTTTACCTCTTTGCGCTTCAAGTCCCTCAGATAGGATTGGGGTGATAGGCAGGCCTCATGAAGCTGCTGCCAAGGTTAAAAGATAGTATGAAATAAAATGGGATATTTCATAGATAATATATGAAAAGGACCAAGTACAGCACCTGACATAAAACTGGCAAACAGCTTTTGAGCTGTCAGTGCTGTGCTCCCCTCAGATTCAGGGGTGCTATTTCCCATCCCTGCTCTGACCCAAGGGGCTGCACATCCTGGCACCTCTTCCAGTGGAGAAGAGTCCTTTCACACACCACTGTTTGTGAGCAAAAGAAACTTGCCTTAGGCGAAACAGAGGTGGGAAATTAACCAGGCCAAACCTGCTTTTGCACAGTGTTTGAACGAAGGGTGGTTTTTCACCTTTTTCAATGGTAGAAAAAAATCAAAATAAGAATATTTGCTGACACACGAAAACTGCATCGCTAAAAACTTATGTCCACACAAATACCTGCCCATGGATATTTATAGCAGCTTTATTCATAATTGTCCAAACTTGGAAGCAACCAAGGTGTCCCTCAGCAGGCAAATGGATGGATAAACTGTGGTCCCTCCAGACAGTGGAATATTATGCCACAGTAAAAAGAAATGCACTTTCACACCATGAGAAGACATGGAGGAAACTTAATTACCAAGTGAAAGAAGCCCATCCGAAAAGGCTACATGCTGTGTGATTCCAACCATATGACACTCTGGAAAAGGTAAAAGCATGGACACAGTAAAAAGATTAGGGGTTGCCCAGGCTGGGGTGGGGAGTAGGGTGAGCACAGAGGCAGAGCTCAGAGGACTTTTAAGGCCGTGACAATATTCTGCATGATACGTGTCATCATACATTTGTCCAAACCCAAAGAATGTACAGTACCAACAGGGAACCTTAATGTAAACTATGGACTTGGGGTGATCTGCATTTGAACTCAGGCCATCCGACCCCAGAAATAAACTCTTAACCGCATACTCTGCATCTCCCTTCACTTACTGATGTGTTTAGTGGATGGTCTTTCTCCTTCTGCCGCCCCTGAGAGTTTATAAATAAGAGTAGAGGTAAGCCCTTGGATGCCAATGGCATCCAACAGTTTGGCTCAGCCACTCTACCAAGCTCCCAGGCTCTGTCCATTCCTATGCAGGAGAGGACACACACGCCTGCCCCCAGGAGTTCCCTGATACCCTTGGGGTCCATCAAGAAGTAGTTCAGGATGCCTGACAAACAGGACGTGATGAGCCATCCCAATGTAGCCTTGGCATCCTAAGAGGCCTGGTACAGGCTGTGGCCTAGGGTCACGCGGAGGGCATGGGCTCCTTGTGGATCCTTTCAGACTTTGTGGGGTCACCAAAGAAGGTTCCAGAAATTTGGAACCTTTGACGTCTCAAAGGTCCTGAGTCTTTGTTGGAAAAGAATATTCTTCCCCCCATCACTCCCCCTCAGAATAGCGACTGCTAATCACTCCTAGCATCCTTTCCCTCTCAGAACGGGGAAGTGGGGAACCAGATGGGGAAGGATCTTCTGTGGGTGCAAGCTGACTCCGAGTGTGGTGTGCACTTCCCCTCACAGCCAAGCTTCCAGGCCATGGCAGCGAGGCCCAGGGCGCAGAGGAGTCAGGGCTCCCGGCCCTGTGCCCTCCTTCTCCCCTACGTCTATGTTCCTCTCACCTCCAGGTCTTTTGTCTGCTTGGTCCTGTCCGTCTGTAAGGCCCATTTTAAAGCTCACCTCTTCCTGCCCCCATGGCCCACGACGGCCCCTCACCTGAGAACTCCTCCAGTCTTTGTCATCTGAGCTCTCGGGGGTTCCGAAGGCGCTGCTTTGTGTGTTACTCTTTCACATCTGCTGGTTTGATCTGTGAGTGACTTGAGCTCAGGGTCTGTGCGTCTTTGGTACTTCCCATGATACCCATGATGCTGGGCACACAGCAAGCGCTGAACAAGTGTTGGTGGATCCGTCAATCAATGAACGAACAGATGAAGCTCCTGGAATTCTGTTCCTAAGGAGGGAGCGAGCCCCAAACTAGGCCACATGAAAGCTGACCCTGCACCTCTACCCTGGTCTGGTTTGGGGGAGACTGCATTCACCCCTCCGTGTGGCAGGGCAGTGGCTCGCCTGGTCGCTGGCCTTGGAGGGCAGGGAAGAGAGAGGGAGGCGCGGTGCCCAGACCAGATCCGATGGGGTGGGTGCAGAGGTCCCTGAGGGGGGGGACCTTGGCCTTGGCCTCCCTCATTATATTTTTGTTTATTTTTCTGTTTGTGCCCAATTACCTCAGACAATGCCTCACGCTGGCTAAGAAATGTGAAAACAGCTAAGGAAGAAATAAGGCAAAAGAGAAAAACAAGGAAAAGAGGGTAAACAAAGAGAGAATTCACCTTTCATTCGCCTGCAAAGTCCTCGGTTGGGGGAATGAAGTTAAGACACAAAAGCTTTGCAACAACAACATTGTGGGGGAAGGCACAAGAGGGAAGCCGAACAGCCATTAAAGCAATTAAGAAAAGATTAAGGTCGCTTGTGGTGGAGAGAGAGAGAGACCCATTAATCAATAGGCCAGAAATCGCAGCAGGCTACAAAATTATAAGACTAGGCAAACTGGAGAACACACAGGCTTACCTCAACCAAGATGCCTGAGTAACTCAAAAGCAGAAACATTATATTCATTTCTCAGGCTTGGGGGGAAAATGTTTCTTAGGGGAACCCTTTCCTTTTAATCAGCTAATGGGGCAGCCTGAGGTGGGGGCGAGAGCCACATTGATTTCAAGGCCAATTCTAAAGCATCATGGTGGAAAGAAAAATTCATAACAATGCAGGATCCCAATGTGACTGAGTTGGAGGCAACATCATAGCAGAAGCCCGTGTGATAATATTACAAAAGGTCTTACACTCCACAGGGGAGGTTATATTATTGTTCTCAAACATGTGCTGCTCCTTCCTAAGAAGACCTACATCCTGCCCCATTGGCAGTGGGCTTGGCTGTTGGACTTGCTTTGGCCAGTGAGACACGTGTCACTTGCCAGCAGAAGTTTTGACAGCCGGCACACTCTTTGCCTTGTGCTTTTCCCCCTCTGCAGCAACAAGCCCCAAATATCCTAGATAGAGGCTGTTTCCTCCTTCTGGATCCCAAAGAAGTCACAAGACTCTTTGTGGACATTAATGGTGAGCAAGGAATAAACTTTATCATTTGACACTACTGAGAAAGGGGAGGAGGTGGGTGTGCTTGGCAGAGGACATTTATTGTGAGCAAGAAATAAATTTTATCTTGGCAGAGGACATTTATTATGAGCAAGAAATAAACTTTATCATTTGACACTACTGAGAAAGGGGAAGAGGCGGGTGTACTTGTTACAAAGCCTATCCTGACTGATACATTTCCCTGAACATGTCACTGCCGCATGGACCCTTCGGTGGCTCCCTGTTTCTTATGGATGAATCTCAAACTTTTGGTCCTGACATCAAGCCCTTTCCCTGCTCTCCCATTCACCGTGCTCTTCACATACCCCACAGTCCCGCCCAACTCTTCCCCTCGCTCAGCCCCATATACTTTCTTGGGTCAGTTTTGGTGAGGAAGGTCTCCTAGGTTTAGGGAGCATGCTCTCTCTGCCCATTCCTCTCTGAAGCCTTTTCTAATCCCCCCAGCTCTAGCTCATGATCCTTATCATTCAAACAACACTTAATTCTGATTTAACAAATACATGCGTAGCGCTTGCTGAGGTCAGGTACTATAGTCATGGCTTTACCTATATTAACACGTTGAATTCTCACATGAGCCTATTATTCCCATTTTACAGATAAGGCATTTGGGGGCAAAAAGAAGTTAGGTTCAGAGAGCCAGCAAGCACAGGGTGGGGATTTAAACCCTGGGCACTTGGACTCCCTGCTCTCAACCTCTGCAGCACACTAACCCACGTGCTCCTGCACTAGCTTGCATGTGGCCTGGGTCACCTCCCCAACAAGACGACAGAGCCCTGGAAGGCAGGAGACCTTTTTAGATCTTTTATCTTCCTGGCATTGAGCCCTAAAGTGGACCCACTAGCTCTCTGCCAGGATCTGTTAGTTGATTATAAATCTACCAGATCGCTTCATTTCATCCATGTCTTTGCCTCCAGGGAGAATAGAAGCAAAGCCATCTCAGAGAAAACATCCTCCCTAGAAGGGGTGTTACACTGTAGGGGAAGCATCGCATCCTGAGGTCTGGCTTATGTCTCTCCTGCGGCAGCATTGACTTGTTTCCATTTGTTGTAGGCTTTCACAAAGATGGATAGCAGATGAGCAGCTCTTAGGGTGATAACTATTATTTATTTATTTATTTATTGTCTTTTTAGGGCCATACCCTCAGCATATGGAGGTTCCCAGGCTAGGGGTCAAATTGGAGCTGAAGCTGCTGGCCTACACCACAGCCACAGCAACACAGGATCCGATTCACATCTGCAGCCCATACCACAGCTCACTGCAACTCTGGATCCTTAACCCACTGAGCAAGGCCAGGGCTCGAACCTGCATCCTCATGGATGCTAGTCAGATTCATTTCTGCTGAGCCACGACGAGAATGCCACTATTATTGTTATTTTATTAATCATTAATTAGATTATTATTTTATTAATTCCTTCCTTATTTGAAGTCTGCTTTGTACCCATCTCCCAAATATATGGTGGCTGGCAGGGAACCATAACATACAACAAAACACACCTAAAGAGTGAGGAAGGATGACCAAAAACACACTGTTAAATAAAGAAAATGCAGATTGAAGGACAGTGCATACTGTGTGAACCATTTATAAAATTCATGCATTGGAGTTCCCACTGTGGTGCAGTTGGTTAAGGATCTGGCATTGTCGCAGCTGCTGTAGGTTGCACTGTGGCTCAGTTTCGATCCCTGGCCCAGGAACTTCCATAGGCCAGAGCTGTGGCCAAAAAAAAAAAAAAAAAAAATTCATACCAAGAAATAAACCCACCTACATCTTTCTATAAGTAAACTATTTCTATAAATATTTTAATAAATATTCATTAAAATTTCAAAAAGGATGATCCGAAGCAAACTTAAGATAGTGGTTACCGCTAGAGTGGGAAGGCAGGAAATAGTTCTAGAGAAGGACAAGGGACCTTTCCACTTTCTACATAATGTTTTCTTGACTTGAAGCAAATATAACAAAATATTCACAGGTGTCCATTTTGTATAGCGGGTACCAGGTACTGTATTATTTTATGTGCTTTTCAGAATATTCAAGTTTCTCGAGAGTTAAAAAAAAAAAAGAAAGAAATTAGAACAAAAGACTTGGAGGTTCTCTCAAAGTTATATTTCCTTGCTCTGGGGAGCCACTAATTGATCACGAAGGTCTCCAAGAGCAATATAAAGAAAGAAGCCAGGACACTTGATAATTCTGGTGGGTGTCGTGACTGTCCCCAGGTGAAAACATATTCAGGCTTTGGAGCAGAACCCTGGAAGCTATTTGGGGGTGTATGGTTACAGTAGGACGTTGGGAGAGTGAGAACGTGTGTGTGTGTGTATGTGTGTGAGTGTGTGTGTGTGTGTGTGTGTGTGAGATAAAGAGAGAGAGGGGGGGAGGGAGGGAGCTCTTTGTTACCAATCTGCACACAGGTAGCTCTTTGCCTAAATTGTCTGTAAGAATGACTCAGATGGGGGCCCCCCTCTGCTCTGCTGCTGGGGGAGGTCAGGGACAGCCCCTGCAGGACAGCCTTGCCACCACGCAATGGCTCAGTTTTTTCAAATGGCATCATAGCAAGGCCCCGTTCATAAAGCAGTTCTTCGAGGAGCCCCACGGCTATCGGGCAGCCCCCAGTTCCCTGCCCACCTGGCTGGGCCCAGGGGTGGGTTTCCAAGCCCCTGGAGGAGTAAAGGGACTGTGTGTCCTTAAAGCAAAGAAATGCAAATGACTCCTGCCCTTGGCCAAGGCTGTGACAAATATAGGGAGGAGGTGGGGTGGGGACTGTGCTGCCTGCAGGGGCCTGGGAAGGTCACCAATGTCTTCTACGCCTTGTGAGGGAACCGCAGCCAGCAGGGAGTGTGCGGGGCTGTTCCCCTCACGAGGCAGAGGAGACTGGGGGCTCCCCTCTCAAAGGCAGGTCACCCCTCCTCCTCTGGAGGTGAGCCCACAGGGATTCACTGCATGTTCACTCAGAAAGCATTTAAAAATCGGCTCCAGGAGTTCCCGTCATGGCGCAGTGGAAACGAATCCGGCTAGGAACCATGAGGTTGTGGATTCGATCCCTGGCCTCACTCAGTGGGTTACAGATCCAGCGCTGCCGTGAGCTGTGGTGTAGGTCACAGATGTGGCTTGGATCTGGCATTGCTGTGGGCCATGGCGTGGGCTGGTGGCTATGGCTCTGATTAGATCTCTGGCCTGGGAACCTCCATATGCCATGGGTGCAGCCGTAAGAAGACAAAAAAAGACCAAAAAAAAAAAAAAAAAAAAAAAATTGGCTCCAGCACACAAACCCGCAGTGATACAGGCACCCAGGGTCGGCTCCAGGCAGTGTGCCCAGTAGTCTAGCTGCAAAACGTCTAAGGCAGGTGTAACCAAATATCCAGCCCCCACCCACCCTGCCAAAAAAGAATTCGAGACTGTTTGTCCAGACTGCCCGCACTTCCTGGTGTGTCCCCTGGATGCCCTGCTTGGGAAATGCACTCTGCTGTAATCCCATGAAGTGTGAAGCTGACATTTGACAATCATGTAATGTGGCTCTCGAAAGAGTCACACTCTTTCCCTCGCTTAGGGCGATCATTAGCCCAGAGAGCCGGTGGCCTGTTTAGACGGCTCCAGAGCACTTCCTCCTCAGAGAGCCAGACGGCAGAGCAAAGGTCCTGGAGCCAGTGTCCCGTTCCCCCACGTGGTAGCTGGCACAGTCCTTCAACTTGCTGAGCTTCAGCTTCCTCATCTGTAAAGTGGAAACCAGATTCCCGATGTGCTTGCTCCGCAGGGCCGTTGCGGCGGTGGTGGTGGGGGGGGAGGGATACTCCCCGATGCCCTTGTGCTCACCGTGAATGGTAGTCACCACGAGTATTACTTAACGCGGGTGATGGTGGCGCTTCTACCCGCAAGTTCTCCTCCCTGACCACAGCCTGCGACCCTCCATTCCTTTGTGACCTGACCCTCCAGTGCTCGAAATGCTTCAGTTGAGCCGTGAGCTGTTGCACCCCATTGTGGCCACTGGAGCCCACACCTGTTACACTCAAGGCTGGGCCTCGGGAGTTTCCTGGGTCAGACTGTTGGGCGGGTTCGGACGTGTGTGTCGTGTGAGTTTCAAGGTGACGCCACCAGGACCCGCGGCCCTGCAGGTGCCTTCTGGGAAGGGCATTCCTTTCTTCCTCTGTCCTCACTCCCCTCCCGCCATCTCCAGGGGAGACTGACCATTGGGATCAGCTCATCCTGCAGGATGGCCCTTGAGACACCCTCTCTCGGCTCTTGCTTTGGGAAAAGGGTCTGTGAGCTGAGAAGGGCCAGTTGTTGGAGTGGTCACGTTCTGTGGAAGGAGATAAGCAATTTCTGAGTTGATAAGAGAGATTCCTGGGAGAGCCCGCTGTGGCTCAGCGGTAATGAACCTGACAAGGATCCATGTGGACATGGGTTCAATCTCTGGCCTTGCTCAGTGGGTTAAGGATCTGGCGTTGCCGTGAGCTGTGGTGTAGGTCGCAGACTCGGATCCAGTGTCGCTGTGGCTCTGGTGTAGGCCAGCAGCTGCAGCTCCATTTGGACCCCAGCCTGGAAACCTCAATATGTTACAGGTGCGGCCCTGAAAAGACAAAAAAAGAGAGAGAGACTTCTGGGCCTCTACAAGGAGGAGAAAGGAAAGGCCTGCTGGCCATTGAGTGGGGGAAGTGCCTAGGGACCCTCACTAAGCTCCTGGCCTCATCCAGCAGGGCTGCCCTCATTAGCATGTCGGCCCTCAGGCCCCTGGGAGCCACACTTTATGGATTATCTGGAGCTAAAAGTAATCCCTGGTCACAGGCTCCAGGAATAAAAGAGCTGGAAACTGGGTGGGTAGGGGGAAGGGGTACTGATTGCTGGACAAGTAAATAATATTCATATTCTAGTAGTGCAAAGATTCTCAGACGTTTTGGTCTCAGGGCCCTTTTTCACACTTGAAAATTATTCAGGACCCCAAAGAACTTTTTATTGATGGGGGTTATAGCTATGGATATTTACTGTATTAGAAATTAAAACCCAGAAATGTTTAAAATATTTCTTCCTGTATTTTAAAAAGCACAGTAATAAGCCTATGACGTGTTAACATACATAGCATATTTTAATTTTATACAATAGCATATAGTCTAGCTATTTTCCAAAGCAAAACCAAAAACAAATCAATGAGAAGGAGGCATTGTTTTGCATTTCAGCAAATCCCTTTAGTGTCTGGCTTAACAGAAGGCAGCTGGATTCTTGTCTCTGATTCTGCTCTCAGTCTTTTGTGATATATCACATTATGTAGCTTCTGGAAAAAAAACACTATGCACTCCTGAGAGAATGCGAGTGAAAACGGCAAATCATATCTTAGTATTCTTTCGAAAATAATTTTGACCCAGGGATCTCCAAACCACACTTTAAGAACTATTTGTTGTTCTAATGAATAATGAAAAGAACTCTTCTGAGGTTCCAGAAGCTTCTTTTAATTTTGTAGCTTCTCCCCTGTTTGTTACCTAATCCTGGTCCATATCTTAGCATTTTCATGGATTAAAAACCCTACCAGTGTGCCAGGCACTGTGCTAAATGCTATAGAGGTACAAAGAAGAGAAAGCCAAAGGATGAGGCTGGAGATGAGCTGTTGTCCACCCCAGGTTCAGAGGAAGTGGCACTCAGCCTACAAATGAAGGAGAGGCCAGGGCCCCTTCCAGGGTGGACCCAAGGGAGACACATGACACACGATTAAAGAGCCTATCAGTGCTGCCGGTGACGTGCTGTGTGAGCTGAAGCAATCAGAGAGGACTTCATGGAGGAGGTGGGACTATAGTCTAAAAAGGTCTTCCTGGTACCTCGAAGCCTGAGAGAAGGGCATGGCTGAGTGGTGGTGAATGTGAGAGAGATAGAGGAGACTGGCCTGAGGGATGAAGGTGCTGAGAGAGAAAGCATAGCTGAGGACAAAGGGAACAAGAGAGTAGGGGTCAAAGGCGGGTCCCCTGCACAGGCCTGGCCTCTTTCTCCAGGAAGTGAACTGTGCACAATTGCAGATGGGCAGAACCTCATTGGGACTCCTAGCAGCTTCCCAAAGGCCACCCTGCCATTAAAATCTGGGCCGTGAGACAAAACTTTCCTTTAAAAAGATACACACACCCACATGTTCATTGCAGCTCTATTCACAATAGCTGAGACATGGAAACAACCCAAATGTCCATCAACAGATGATTGGATTAGGAAGATGTGGTATATATACACAATGGAATACTACTCAGCCATAAAAAAAGAACAAGACAATGTCATTTGCAGCAATATGGATGGAACTAGAGACTCTCATATTGAGTGAAGTAAGTCAGAAAAAGACAAATACCATATGATATCACTTATATCTGGAATCTAATATAAAGCACAAAAGAACCTTTCCACAGGAAAGAAAATCATGGACTTGGAGAATAGACTTGTGGTTGCCAAGGGGGAGGGGGAGGGAGGGGGGTGGATGGGGAGCTTGGGTTAATAGATGCAAAGTATTGCCTTTGGAATGGATTAGCAATGAGATCCTGCTGTGTAGCACTGGGAACTATGTCTAGTCACTTATGATGGAGCATGATAATGGGAGAAAAACGAATGTATACATATATGTGTGACTGGGTCACCATGCTGTACAGTAGAAAAAAAATTGTATTGGGGAAATAACAATAAAAAAAAAAATCTGGGCCGTGAATGGAGTTCCCGTCGTGGCTCAGTGGTTAACAAATCCGACTAGCATCCATGAGGACACGGGTTCTATCCCTGGCCTCGCTCAGTGGGTTAAGGATCTGGTGTTGCTGTGGCTGTGGCATAGGCTGGCGGCTACAGCTCCAAAGGGACCCCTAGCCTAGGAACCTGCATATGCTGCAGGTGTGGCCCTAAAAAGACAAAAAGACAAAAATAAAATCTGGGCTGTGAGGATTCTCAGGATCCCATCATGAAGTTGGGGTTCCTCACCCCTGGGTTCTGGAAGCCCTCAGGGGCCTGCCTGGGGCTTCCTCACCTTCCTCTCTGACCCAGTTCGCAGAGCTGGTACCAGGCTCCTGGGTTCCACATTTAAGGCCAGCATTCTTTTCACTGCTCTACTCACTTCCCTGGATGGCTGTGGAAATGGAGAGAAAGAAAGAGATAAAGAGAAGTGGAGGGGGGGAGAAAAGAAGGAAGGATGAAAGGGCGGGAGACAAAAAGAAATGAAAAGAAAAAGAAATGATGCAGTTAGCCAAGAATAATCTTTTAAGTCCTTTCTGGCTCCGGAGTCTAGCGAATCTCATTGAAAGTGTGCTGACTGCCAGCCCGGTACTCTGGCAAAGCTCTCAGGCATCGCGTCCTAAGTGAAGAGTGTGGAGACAAGGCAGCTCCCTCGGGGGCCCTTCCACCGCCCTGTTCTTCGGGAGAGTGGACATCCTGGAGATGCTGCTAAGGCTACAGCATTTTTTGAAGACGCAGCAGGGGAAAGCTTGAAAGCATCTCTATACCGAAACCAGACCCAGAAAGTGAGAAGCTTCCTTACCCCCCGGGAGACAGTAAACGCTCCTTCATTGTCCTTTCTCTTTCTGCTGCTTCATCCTCCAGCCCCTGAGGGTCAGGCTCCACCCCCGGGTGGAGAGAAAGATTCACATCACCCCCTTCTCATCTCCTGGAACAAGGCCCAGGGGCACCTGTTCTCAACGGAGTAGTCGGTGGCACTGAAGGGGAACAGCAGTGTAGCAGATGGAGGAATGACTGGATCAGGCGAGTGTGGGGACGTGGGGGATTAATGAGTTAGGGACCAAATGGGGGTGGATGGAGAGCCTCAGAAGGCCAGAATGAAGCTGCGTGAAGATCCACTCCCCATACATCCAACCGCCTGCCCGTGGAGACTCAAGTCTGTGTGGACCGTAGGATGCAGATCGGCAGGATCTCCTCCTCACAAGCCGAAGAGAGCCACTGTTTTGTGGCGCTGGAGAAGGAAGAGCAGCTTAAAGGGAGAAATAGATCAACAGAACAGTGGGAGCCATTGCTTTTTCTGCCTCGTTCCTCTTCCTCCAGGTTCTGTGGTCTCTGATTAGCTCTGCGGCTTGCTGGGTGATTTAACAGATTGTTTTTTTTTAAAAAAAAAAAAAAAAAAACTACTGGAGAGGAAGCTCCAAACTTCCAACAAACCTGCGGTAGAAAGCCAGTTGGGACCGAAGGAGGGAGCCACAAGGGTGTTTGCGAAAACGCAGCTCTTGATGGAAGCTGCAAAGATTCCTGTGTTAGTAATTCTCTTTCCAAATGCTTCCCGCTGCCAGAGTTTCCGTCATGGTGCAGTGGAAATGAATCCGACTAGGGACCATGAGGTTGTGGGTTCGATCCCTGGCCTCGCTCAGAGGATTAAGGATCCAGTGTTGCCGTGAGCTGTGGTGTAAGCCGCAGACGCGGCTCAGATCTGGCGTTGCTGTGGCTCTGGTGTAGGCTAATGGCTACAGCTCCAATTAGACCTCTAGCCCAGGAACCTCCACACGCCACGGGTGTGGCCCTAAAAAGAAAAAAACAAACAAACAAAACAAACAAATGCTTCCCGCTGCCATCTGGCCAGCTCTGCCTTACCCTAGAGGGCAGTGGGACTTCGGCCGGATAAGGGAGATCGGGTGTCCCTATCCCACCAAGGTGGGAGCCTTGGTCATTGCTAGGAACCCACACCCAGGGATCAAGGGCCGGCCCCATCTGGGGGAGGCCCACAGCACTGCTGGAGGACTTGCTTTTATGCCCATCAGATGCTTTTACAAAGTAGACTTGGGTCCAAGTGAGAGCCATGACTTGCTAGGGGGGGGAGCTGATAGCCCTGTCTACACCCGCCTCCTCCTGTGCACATGCGATCCTTCAACTGTTGTTCTGTGGGAGCAGAGATGACGCCGAATTTGCCATGAGTATGGGGAAACGGGCCTCCTCATACACTGCTGTGAGCGGTGTGGATTGGTAACCTGTGGGGGCATATACCATAAAGTCTTAAACAAGTAGGTACTTTGTCAGGGCAATTGCACTTCTAGGAGCGTATTAACAGCAAGAAACCAAAACGTGTTCAAAGGTGAAAGTACAAGAATTTGCTTATTGCGCCATTGTTTATAATAGCACCACAACTCTGGAAAAGTCCTGACCATTCCACTGATGGGGTCGGTTAAAAAATGAGGATAGGACCATGCCTTGCAGGAGTAGACAGCCACTCCAAATGAGGCCCATATATATCACCAGGGACATATACTCACGGTACGTTTTTAGATTTTGAGTGGCAGGTTACAATAAAGTATTGCATACTATGATCCCATTTTGTTTTGGTAAATAAACATCACATATGTACATGAAAATAACCTAAAGGGATATATATCAAAATCTTGACAGTGCTCATCCAGCAAGAAGGGTTTCGGGTGGGTCTTTTCTTCTTGCTTAGTTGAAGGTGCTAGGTGTTGTATAATGAGGAGTTCCTTTTGTGGCACAATGGAAACGATTCTGACTGGTGACCATGAGGTTAAGGGTTTGATCCCTGGCCTCGCCCAGTGGGTTAAGGATCCAGTGTTGCTGCCAGCTGTGGTGTAGGTCGCAGATGCAGCTCAGATCCTGCGTTGCTGTGGCGTAGGCTGGCAGCTGTAGCTCTAGTTGGACCCCTTGCCTGGGAACCTCCGTATACTGCGGGTGTGGCCCTAAAAAGCAAAAAAATAAAAAATAATAAATGGTGTATAATGAGCATATACTGGAGTAAATTTGTTAAAGGGCAAGTTGGGGGCAACTGGGTGTGTGGCTGCAGGTGAGACAAGGATGGTTCTGTGACCAGTGGGGTTCTAGCTGGACTGTTTCTCACTGTCAAGTGCAGCAAAGCAGGGCTGACTCCACTTTCTATTCGGGGGTCTCAGAACCCTCTTAGTCTTTCCCCAGGAAGAGAAAAAGCCCACCGGGGCAGGGCCCTGAAATTGTTTGCCCCACTGCCTTCCGGGGAAGCCCTCTCCGCTTCTCATCATGCTGCCCAGGTCATAGGTAGGGGGCATGTGAGAACAGCAGGTGGTAAAAGAATAAATTGCGTAACCTAAATTTGCCTGACATTCCAGTAGAGAAAAGCTTCTAGTGAAGCTGACAAACATTTTTTAAAAGTTTCTGATTACAAAAAAAAAAAAAAAAAAAAAAAAAAAAAAACCTCTGCACATTCAGGTCTGGGTCTCCAAGGCATGTTGGTGTAGACACCTCCTCCCTCTCTGAGATTCCTCCCCCAACTCTACCCCCAATTTTATTAATATAACACTGTATTAGTTTGAGGTGTGTGACATAACGATGCAATACATGGGTGCACTGGGAAATGACCACCACAATAAATTTACTTAACATCCATCACCTCACAGAGTGACACTTTTTTTTCTTGAGATGAGATCTGTTAAGATCTACTCTCCACCAAGAAGGGAGATCATATGGCATTTATCTTTCTCTGTCTGACCTCTCGGAGATTCTGATGGATTAAGCAGCAGCTCAGGGATCCGTAGCCAAGTGCGGAAAAAAAAAGCTAGCTGTAGGAGTCTCTGAGGCAGAACTGGATACCCCCAGAGCAGGGCTCCGACGAAAGCAGGGCTGGAGAACGTGGCTTAGGCTTCAGGTCAAAGTGGCAACTGCTATTCCTTTTTCCCAAATCTCTGCCTAGTCTGTCTGCAGAACCCAAGGGTGCAGTGATAGGAAAGGCCAATTCGAAGGACATTTGTAGAGAAAAAAAAAACAAAACGAGACAGGAGTTCCCATCATTCATCAGTGGTAACGAACCCGACTAGTATCCATAAGGATGTGGGTTCGATCCCTGGCCTCGCTCAGTGGGTCAGGGATCCAGCATTGCCGTGAGCTGTAGTTCAGGTAGAAGACAAGACTTGGATCCTGCATTGCTGTGGCTCTGGCATAGGCCAGTGGTTTAGGCTGGCAGCTGTAGCTCCGATTGGACTCCCACCTAGCCTGGGAACCTCCATATGCTGCACGTGCAGCCCTAAAAAGCAAAAAAAAAAAAAAAAAAAAAGGAGCAAGACAAACAGTTCATGTATCAGCACTGCTAATGCCCAAGTGATACACTGGCTGGGTTACCCAGACCCCATGGCCACACTGATATGAAGCAGAAAGTAAAAAGGGCAGCGGAGCAACACGTTTGTGACCCTTGCGTGTACAGTGAGTGTTGGGCTCCCAGAGCCTCCCCTCCCCCTCTGGGGACAGAACCTGTACAGTGAGCCTGAACATTTCCCCAGCACCCTCTCCGTGGGAAGAGGGCTGAGAGGAGTTAAGTCCTCCCCCAGACAGAGGCAGGAACATGGGGGGAGAGGTTGCCCTTCCAGCAATGCCACACCTGATAAAAAGGAAGGACTAAAGGTCGCCCTTGAGACGTGACCTCATCCATCCACACTTTGGGTCCATAGTAATCTCTGCCGTTCTGAGGTTCGCTGGCCTTGACTTGGAGAGACCTTCCAGAGGGCAGCTTCCTGCCTGGAGATCAGCTCACCCTGCATCCTCCATCTCCCTAGATCAACCCGTCTGTGCCACAGGCGTCCCGAAATCGCTCCCTGGGACACTTCACCCCGCTCCAGACTGCCCTGAAGGAGATCTTCATCCTTGGCTGCCAATTCTCTCCCTCCTCCTGAAGCACTAATGGGAGCCAGTGGGGATTTCAGACAGGAGAGGAGGGCTTGGGATGGAGGTAGAGATGGACTTTGGTTCCCAGGAGAAATCCCTAAACCTTAAGGTTCAGTTTCATAAATGACTTGCCCACTTTCTCCTTTATACAATGAGGCAACATGGAAGATTAAATAAAGATCCCTAATACCGACCAGAGAGTTGCCTCATATTTCAGAATATGGCCTGAGTAATGAAATGCCTAGAGGTTGCATACCTTAGCGTTCCTTCCCCTTTCCTGGGACCTGAGTTCTGCACACAGGCCCTCTGAAGGAGCAGGTTTCCATGGCCACAACTCACCTTGGGTTATCCTACTCTCCCTCCAGCAGCAGCTCATTGGACCAGGGCTGGGCACCTGACTTAAGAGACGCCCATTCAAGCTGGTGAGCTCAGCCTATCAGAATCTCCCTTGCATATGCAAACGAGGAGCCTGTGGGAGTGGGTATTTGAGATAAAGCCCACGTGGAATGGGAGTTGGACTTAATGCCAGGGCAAGCCCAAGCCGCATGCAAGCCAGAATTGGAGGGGGATTAGAGGTCAGGGGAAGGAGAGCGAGATGGTCTGCAAAGAGAATAACACGGGCTGCGAGAGAGAATCTGAGGAAAAGGAAAACCGGGAAGGAGAATGGAAAGAAGGAAAGACAGGTGCAGAGAGGCAGAGAAACACAGAGCGCTGGGTGTGATGGGGCAGGGAAATTTTTTGGCTCCGTTTGGCTTCCTTATTCCTAATTTGGTTCCAAGAAGCCTGAATTTCCTTTATTTCTGTAAGCTGTCTCCATATCCTTGTAGTAATTAGCTCTCTAAGTTTCTGTGTCTTGGATTTCCCGTCGTGGTGCAGTGGTTAACGAATCTGACTAGGAACCATGAGGTTGCGGGTTCAGTCCCTGCCCTTGCTCAATGGGTTAAGGATCCAGCGTTGCCGTGAGCTGCGGTGTAGGTTGCAGACGTGGCTCAGATCCCGCATTGCTGTGGCTCTGGCATAGGCCGGTGGCTACGGCTCTGATTCGACCCCTAGCCTGGGAACCTCCATATGCCGTGGGAGCGGCCCAAGAAATAGCAGAAAGACAAAAAAAAAAAAAGTTTCTGTGTCTTGCAGCCACTAAGCTCTGATCCCAACTCTGAGCTCACTGTTGTAGCAGGAGGGGGAGCTGGGAGAGGCTGGAATCTGTCATTGATGTGTCCCGTGAGTGGCACAGAAATGGAAACAGCCAGTTGCAGGGACTAAAAGAAATCAGGGGGAGGTTACACACGGAAGTTGGGGCAGATGAACAATTGACATCTGAAAAGAGAATTGGCAGAAAACTGGCCAAGGGTATTCAGGCTGAGAGACAGGAAAGGGCAGGAAGGGAGAAGGGAACCGACCACGTCAAAACAGGGTTCTAGTTCGAGAAACGCTGGGCAGAGACTCCGCTGAGTGGATCCCATAAGCAGAACTGGGAGCCAAGATGGGCCAAATTCTTAGGTCTTATCCTCTAAAAACTGGAAAAGAACAGCTCTCAAAAAACCCGATGAACAACATCTCTGTGTTTCCAAAAGCCCTACACAGTTTATGTAAAGGAGCTTCTATCAGCAAACCATTCCCTGCAAGCTTTGGAAGACTCCAGCCCCAGCTCCAAAGTGCCTGGGGCCTCTGTCTCCTCCATAAATCTCTTCTCCTATTAGGGGTCAGTTCTTACTATTCATAGGTGTTATGTTCTATAAGGTCACCGTGAACACTGAATTTGCAAATCCTGAGCATTTTTACTGGGGTTAGATTCCTTCCGCCCTCTGCTCACAT
This sequence comes from Sus scrofa, assembly GCF_054392235.1. Lineage (NCBI taxonomy): Eukaryota > Metazoa > Chordata > Mammalia > Artiodactyla > Suidae > Sus > Sus scrofa. The sequence continues at coordinate 107,819,180 of NC_139385.1, read as the reverse complement.
TTGCATCAGTTGGTCAATACATAACTCTGGTTTATGTGCATTTCTGTTCAAAGACACCTTATTGGATATATAGCGGTGATTCTTTAACATTGAGCTCATGGCCAATAGCACCATAGCCCACTTCTGAACAAAGCTCCCCGAACACACATATTTTCTCTCTAAGGCCCATCCCAGCTATGTTAGGGCCGCAACCGCGGCACATGGAGGTTCCCAGGCTGGGGGTCCAATCGGAGCTGTAGCCACCCACCTACCCCACAGCCACAGCAACACGGGATCCGAGCCACGTCTGCGACCTACACCACAGCTCACGACAACGCCGGATCCTTAACCCCCTCAGTAAGGCCAGGGCTCCAACCCGCAACCTCATGGATCCTAGTCGGGTTCGTTAACGGCTGAGCCACGAAGGGAGCTCCATCATTCCAGCCTTCTGGACCTTAGGAATGTGAGGCAGCCCAACTCCCTACCTGCAAACTTCCCAGTTTCTTGGCCTTGCTACACATGAGTCTACTTCTCTGAGTAACACTGCCAACCTTCCCTTCCCAACACCCTTTCTACAACTTGCAGAACCCCCTAATTCCCTGACACTGGGTGAACATCTACCCATTTTTCAGGCTCAGATCCAGCATCACCTACTCGGGGAAGCTTTTGCTGAAAACCCAGCTAGAAGGGTTCTCCCTCACAAACCCTTGCTGTGTTATCGTTAGAACCTTAGCACACTGGTGGCATCATTGGTTATGGATACACCTCCCCCAAATGACAAGAGCTCTTTGGAGGAAGAGAGTATTACTCCTTATTAATTTTTGTAGCTGTAGCACAGGGCACAATACCTGGCTTCTCATAGTTACACAGTAAATATCCAAGGAAAGAATCACAGAATCAGGGAGGAAGCCCAGACTCAGCACTTGGCTGATGGAGACCGTCTCTGACTCTCTGTAACTTTCCCTGCTCATGATCAGACCTGGTCCTGTCTGAAGCTGAGCTTGCAGGAGGGGATCTAGCAGAGAAGAGGAAAAGCCTGGGCAAGGCCTGGAAACGTTCATCATTGCAGACAGATGAGCACAGGTCACTACTTTCAGTGGAGGAACACCCATGGTCACTCACAGCGTGGGCAGCCAAGTTCTAGGCCTCAGGTGGTCAGCTGAGCAGGTGAAGGCTCAGAGATGCATCCCAGCTGGAAACAGAAGGAGATGCATGGTCACAACTGCACAGACTTACATAAATGTGCTAAAGAATAATTTGCTTCATTAGCATGAGGCTAAAACTTCTAGCTGTAACATTGGGTCAAATAAATAGATTAGACAATGGGGCCAGACTTATGAATCATGCTTTCTGAACTTTTTGTCTCCCTCTTTTTATTAGTTTACCCCCTGGCCACAATTTTTTTTTCTTTCTTTTTAGGGCCGCACGTACAGCATATGGAAGTTCCCAGGCTAGGGGTCAAATCAGAGCTACGTCCAAGGAAAGCTGCGACTGGGCCGGGGTCTGGCTGCCAACCCACTGCCTCTGCTCTGTTTTGTTTTTGTTTTTTTCTTTTTTCTTTTTGTCTTTTTCGAGCCACACCCACAGCACATGGAGGTTCCCAGGCTAGGGATCAAATTGGAGCTATAGCTGCCAGTCTACACCACAGCCACAGCAACGCCAGAGCCGAGCCTTGTCTGTGATCTACACCACAGCCCAGAGCAACCCCGGATCCTTAACCCACTAAGCGAGGCCAGGAATTGAACCTGCATCCTCATGGATACTAGTCAGATTCGTCTCACTGAGCCACAGCGGGAACTCCCTCTGCTCTGGTTTTTTTTTTTTTTTTTTTTGTCTTTTTGCTATTTCTTGGGCCGCTCCTGCGGCATGCTCTATTTTGAAGAATGATATATGATATGTGATGTATGTCTGGATGCTTCCATAGGCCCACAAGATTAAATCCCATGGCAGATTCCTGTTGAATCAATAGGGAGTGTCCCTGGGTTGTCCTCAGCCCAGACTGGAAGTCCTAACACGCTTCCTCGGACTGTTCCCTTTCCCCTCCTCCAGACCAGCCTTTCCTACCTTCTCCTCTCTCCTCAAACCCTTAACTCCCTCTCCTTGTTCCTCACTCTCTGCTAACACAATACTCTTTATTTCACTGAAAAAAAAAAAAAAAAGAAGCTGCCAAAGAGAACCTCTGGAGTTCCCATTGTGGCTCAGAGGTTTAAGAACCTGACATAGTATCCATGAGGATGTGGGTTCTATCCCTGGCCTTGCTCACTGGGTTAAGGATCCAGCGTTGCGGCAAACTGCGGTATAGGTTGCAGATGTGGCTTGGATCTGGCATTGCTGTGGCTGTGGCATAGGCCAGCTGCTGCAGCTCTGATTCAACCCCTAGCCCGGGAAGCTCTATATGCCACACGTGCGGCATTTAAAAAAAAGAGAGAGAGAGAGAGAACCTCCCCTTTCATCCTGCCACCAATCAACCAATGATAACACAGGCAAGTCCCGGGTCAGCCGGAATGAGTTCATTGGTCCCCCCGGATTCCACCTCCTCCTGCAACATGGGACTCTGCCGTTGTCACCGTGGCCTCTCTCTCCCACACTGCCATTTTGGTCCTTTCTCTTCTGGATCACTCTTGTCAGCACATAACATGCTGTGAATTTGCCCATTTTAACAAGTCCCCCCTAGTTCTCCCTTCCCCTCCTCTGCTGTCCCGCTCCTCTGCTGCTAATCCTGCAGTTGGCTGGGTCCCATCCTCAGCCAAGAGTCCCCTTCCGTGTCCAGGCCTCCCTGCAGCCACCCTTTAGCAGTAACGGCAGCATGTCACAGACCTTACGCTGACTCCTAAGGTGAGCTGAAGTGTCACATGTTAAATCCAGGCGTGCCAGGGCCCTGATGTATTGGGATCATTGGCTGATATGTCGGCTTATATGTCAGCCCGCATATATCTCCCATTGAGAGCATATTGATAACGGGGGTCTTGCTCTGCTCCCCTTGGCATGCCAAATATCCAGAACGTGGCTAGGGACATAGTAGAAGCAGAATAAATGTGTGTTGAGTGAAAAAAAAATGACTTAGGGAGTTCCCATTGTGGCTCAGTGGTTAACAGATCTGACTAGGAACCATGAAGTTGCGGGTTCGATCCCTGGCCTCGCTCCGTCGGTTAAGGATCCGGCATTGCTGTGAGCTGTGGTGTAGGTCAAAGACTCGGCTGGGATCTGGCATTGCTGTGGCCATGGTGTAGGCCAGTAGCTGTAGCTCCAATCCGACCCCTAGCCTGGGAATCTCCATATGCCACAGGTGCAGCCCTAGAAAAAGATAAAAAAAAAAGGCTTAGCACGTGAATGACTTACAGGCCCCAGTTGAGGCCCCTGATCACTTAGACCACGTAGGCCCCACCTTTCTCAACTCCCAAAGCACTTCTTACCTTGCCTGGGTAGTTGACACTTTGCCACACCTTTATGTCACATTTTCTTTTTTTTCCTTTTTGGTCTTTTTGCCATTTCTTGGGCCACTCTGGCGACATATGGAGGTTCCCAGGCTAGGGGTCGAATTGGAGCTGTAGCCGCTGGCCTACGCTAGAGCCATAGCAACGCAGGATCCAAGCCGCGTCTGCAACCTAAACCACAGCTCACGGCAACGCCGGATCCTTAACCCACTGAGCAAGGCCAGGGATCGAGCCTGCAACTTCATGGTTCCTAGTTGGATTCGTTAACCACTGCGCCACGACGGGAACACCCGATGTCACATTTTCCCTATTATTACCCTGTGGCCATTTGTCCCCTGGGATGTACTAACTCCTAGGGGCTCGTCTGGGCCTCCCCCTATCAGATCACTCATTCCTTATAAGCAGCCCGTACCCTCTACTGCATTCAATCAATGTGGAGTGCTTTCGTTAGTCAGTTGGTATAAATTAGCGGGTACCTAATGTGAACAGGTAATAATTAGCGGCTCCTTGTTGTAGGAACTTGCCCAACAAAAGAGTGAGAAATTGACTAAGAGAATGACTGAAGCCTACTGCGGATAGGAACTGGCTTTTTTAGCTACCCCACAGCTCAGGATAGAGGTGTTTTGGAGTCCAGGGAAAAGCCAGAAGCCAGAGGTGAAAAAAATCACTGAACAGTGCTTGAGAGGGTAGGTTTATCCAGGCTGCCTGGTACGCCTGGGACAAAAGGAAGGTGTACTCGGGAATACATCACCTGGATGGACCTGCTTTTAGCGTGTGCCTTGCAGAGTCGCATGTGTCTGGAATCTTTGGTCTTGTGATAGTAAGAGATTCCCATCAAGGAAACATTTCAATCCCTGCTTGATGAGGTTGGTGGTCTCTAATTTTGCTCTCTTAAAACACCACCCTCTGGAAGTTCCCGTCGTGGCTCAGGGATAACAAGCCCAACTCCTATCCATGAGGATGCGGGTTTGATCCCTGGCCCTGCTCAGTGGGTTAAGGATCTGGCGATGCCATGAGCTGTGGCATAGGCTGGCAGTCTGATTTGACCTCTAGCCTGGGAACTTCCATGTGCCGAGGGTGTGGCCCTAAAAACCAACCAACCCCCCCCCTGCAAATAAACCATCACACGCTCACCCCCCGCTCCTCCCCCAGTCACCAGAGGAAAACCCACCGAGTCACTTGGGTCCCAGCCTTTGGCAGCCTTTTGGCCCTTCCCTTCCTCCTCCCGGAAGGACACCTGCAGCCCTAGCAGAAATATGGACGTCAATTCATGCGGCTGGTACCAGTGTTTTAGTATATTGAGGGGTCCAAATATTTAAATATCTATGATATAGGATGCGTGGTGAACATTAAAAACCATTTTCTTCCTGCTGCATGCAAGAGAGGAAATGCACACGCAGTCGCTGCTCTCCTGCACAGTTGCAAAACTGCTGGCCTAATCTTATTGCCTATGTAAAGCACCTCTCCCGCCTCCTCTAGTCTGGTTTTCGGTTGCATTTACTGTAAACAAAGATGTATTTTCGGGGGGGGGCGGTTGGATTGAGTTTATTGTTTATGTAAATCTCTCAGAATGTGACATAGCAAGATAGCTTCCTAGGTTGTGTTGATCCACATTTTAGGCCAACCGCCAAAGTATTTTATCTTTCCCTTCATTATAGTGATCTTCCAATTAGCCGTGGTCTGTAATACCCTGATTTTGGTGGCAGTGGTTTGGACAGGATTGTTTGATAGTTCTGCTCGAGAGGCAAAATAAGGGGCCTTATTATAGAAGTGCAGAGGTTGTGCGGGAGCTGAGTTCTGTTGCAAAGTTTGCCGATAAGGGGAAAACCGGCCCTTAAGCGTCCATTCTGTTCTGTATATTAACACTTCTAATCTGCACTGCTGATAAAACTGCAAGCCATTTGCCTTTGGAGGAATTAGTTCTGCCTCACTTGTGTAACCAGGCGATGGTGATTAACCTTTAAACTGTCCAATATTCCCAGCAGCCTCCTGCTCCAGATTAGAAACTATTTAGTTATGACCAACTAAATTAACAACACTCCCTCCTCTGAAGAATGAGATTTGGAAGGTGGATGCATTTTAAGGTGGAATTGTGTTTTGAATTGGTGATCCATCCTCCTAAGGTGCTTATTTCCTCCTTGTTTAAAGTCGAGGCTGCCACACTGGGGAGGGCGCGCTCGGCTGGGGGATGGGGTGGGGGGACCAGTTGTCCCAGTTGGGTTTGCAGATCTGGGGTTTCATGGGCACAAAGGCAATCTCTCTTAGGTTTAGATTTCCTTCCCTGCTATCACCCCCAGGTTAGAAAAGGACTTTAGCTCCCCTGCTAGAACCACGCACGCCACGCTCGTGGTGGTGGGATTGAGTGGTTGTTCCTAACGGGAAGATTAAGGAATAAAGAAAGTAGCTCCCTTACCACCCTGCTCCCGATTTCTTCCTGGAGTTGAATGTCAGAAAAAGATGCTAAGTAACTTCCCCGTCCCAGCCGCGGGGATCTGCCCACCGCAGTTGCGTCCATTCAACTGACCTCCCGTCTCGCTAACAATCCCGCTTCAGCTCTCTCTTCTCGGCCCATTTCAAATGTGTCTTTTATCAATGGAAACACCCCCTCAGTGGTGAGGGCCGGGCAATTATGTAATCGTGTCATGACTTCAATGCCCAAATTGTTGGTCCTCCCAGATAACAAATAAAATGGAACCACCACCACCACCATCACCACCACCACCACCACCACCACTGCCACAGCCCAATTCTGGTAGCAACCTTTTCTGTTTTACTAGTTTCATATTAGCTGCCTCCTTAAAAACTGCTAATCTAGATACTGCATTAGCAGGATGTCAGTCAAGCCGCCGTCCACGGCGAAGCCTTCTTCATATACCAATTTAAATCATTCATGGTCTTTTCTTTGGCATTATTCAAAAGATCATAATAATTTTCTTGTGCCCACAGCACAAAAAAATCAATTATTTCCCCACAAAGACTTGAAAGTACTTAGCGAGTGCGGCAAGAAAAGCTGAGGGTGATATCAAATTGAAATTGCACTCATTACATACAACACAATTAGTTGCCACTAGCCTGGCCGGGCTTTAATTCTGAATGGCATATCTTTATTATTACAGAAACAAGCATGCAAATGGCATTGTTCAGGATTTGCCGAAATCAATAGGATATAGTGCTGTGTGTTTGGTGGCCACTGTCACTCACGCTGCTGTGGATGCGAGATAATGTGTGTGTTTGAATTAATGAAGGGAGCAGGCAACATCACAAGTGACACCCAAATAAAAGAAATGGGTACATGATATTTGTAATTATTCTACTTGTGTTTTTGTTGTAAATACTTGTGCTTTTTGTTTTTTAATCAAAGGATTAATTGCATTTTAATAAGGCATTATGATTTGCAGAGCTTTAGTTAATTAAAACTTGTAGTATATAATTATGAAGTGATGCTGAGATTTTCTAAAGATCACCCATATGTTTAGAATATGTATAATTTTTCTGTTAAGCAGTTGCAATCTCTCCCCACTCTCCTTTCTCCTTCGTGCCCCACCCCCCACCCCCGGCGACAGAAGACACGGATGGCATATGAAACGCTGGTGAATTGACGCTTCCAGGTGATTTCGCTAAGTGGCAACGGGAACCGATTGCACAAACTAAAACGACTGTGGAACGGCACCCATGTGATACACTGTGGCAGAAAACTTTCTTGGCACTTTCTTTCCAGTTCATCCTCCCAAGATCCATCCCAAGGATTCTACAGCATCCGTGCCCCAAACCTGGTTTTCCAGGAGACCCACTGTAGTGTTCTCAGGAGGGTGGCCCAAAGCTGATTTAAAATCTAATATTATGGGGTTGATCATGGCTTCCTATTTTACCTTTAAGATTTTTGATCTGAGTGAGCGGGTGCCACGGAGACTTAGACCCCGGTTGGTTCCCCAGGGCTAGGACCCAATCCCAGTGGAGCCATGGAGCCCCATCCTTGTCCTCTGTGACACTCGAGAACTTACTGGGGAGGGAGAGGTGGGCCGAGGGCATGCGGAACGACAGAGGAGCTTGCAATTCCCGAGGGTTACCATCATCAGGAATTCACAGTGGAATCCAGCCCAGAGACGTGTAATCATGTTTCCTGTAGGTGTGTATTATGTGAAGGCTGATGGATTAATTGCTAGATAGATGGAATAGAGCTAAGGTAAAACATTATTAAAAAGTTTTAAAATCTTAATGTAACATTTTGAAGTTTGCTTTGGGGAATTTTTTTCCATTCAGTCTCCAAGTTTTCCATTCTTTCTGGGATCAGGATTCTTCATTGTCTTTGAAGAAGGAGGCATCTATTCGCTGAGAGCTTAGGGGGCTCTTTGTTGAGGCCTCGGCCTGCTGTGATGGCGAGTAGGTGCGGGAGCTGGTGGCCGGGCCCCATGCGGCCAGCGATGTCGCAGGATGAGCTGACTTCAGAAGGCTCGACTCCATTTACCCTTCGGAAACCCTGTTGGCCGAGCCCCCTGAGGGCTAATTTTTCTCTCCCTCGGAATACCCAGATGCTGCAACGGGGAGTCTCAAGATTCCCCAGTCCCCCCAAAGCAACATGAGGAAATGATGATGTTGAAGAGAAGAGGATTCTACAGCATCCGTGCCCCAAACCTGGTTTTCCAGGAGACCCACTGTAGTGTTCTCAGGAGGGTGGCCCAAAGCTGATTTAAAATCTAATATTATGAGGTTGGTCATGGCTTCCTATTTTACCTCTGAAAACCCAGCGCTCGAAAAGGTGGTTCATTCAAAGCTTGCTAACATATTTGCTCAGCAGCACAATGATGTGTGATGGAAAATAAACTCTTGTGGCTTGTTCATCCTATCAGCCGCGGCCTGCAGCAGGGAAAGAATGAGGGAAGGTCAGTCAATTATGTGTGGTAATCACCGTAAGCATATTATCTGAGACACAGATGTCTTCTGTGACCCCACACGACATGGCTATTAACCTCGGAGCCATATAAAAATGGAGTGGGCTTGGGGGGAGGAGTGGAGGTAAGCCAGACTTTCCGTCTAGCCTTGTCCACGGGCTCGGAAAAGGAAAAAAAAAAAAAAAGAAGAAGAAGAAAGTGGTGGACATGAAGACTCTTTTCAGGAGCCCAGCCAACCATCTGACCCTGTCACCAAGGCCACATCCTCGAGCCCCTCCTTCCTGAGACCCTGCCGGAGGCCCCGTCATGTGGCGGACGTGCTCGCCACGTCTAAAGACAAGCCCGAAACACGGACTCAGGAGATACCGTGAGCACACAATGGTCCTGGGATGCGACGCTCTGGTCACCAGAGAAACGGGGAGAGGGAGAAGCCATTGGGGTGTGTATAGGTGTGTTTAAATAAGGTGATCTCCCATCTCGAATGGCAGTGGGCAGGGAGGACAATGGGGTCACCGAGGCATATTGGGGGACCCAGCTGGGTTACCCAGGGGACCTGGACTGACGGAAGTCAGGGTTGTTATACCTATTGGGGCTTCGTCCCCCGAGTCTAGCCTGGATTCTGGCATCTCCCTGGAGAAGTTCGGCCAGAGCCTGGCACGGACGGGGCTGAGCGCAAGGGTGATGTTCCAGGAAAGGTCATTAACGGGTCCGCGATGGACACACGTTTAGGGCAGTACCAGCCCCGTGAAATACCCTGGACCGGACACTGAGGATTCACATTGAGTAAACTAGTCCCCACCCTCCGGGAATTCATAGTCGGGGGTGGCAAGGATGGGAGAAAACCCTGAACTGAAATAAATGTTCTACCCCTTTCCAAACATGGTAGGGCTGCGGGAGTAAGTCCGTAGAAAGTATTTCATGTACAAGTTAAGAAGGGACGGTTCTAGCCTACAGGCTTGGACATTTTTTCCCAGAGGAAGTGGTAATAGTAACAACTGTCTTTGGAGGGACTTACCAGGAACAGGGCAGGGTCCTGGGCATTGTCCTTGCCTGTGGTCTAATTCTCACAATTTTGTGAGCAGCATTGGACCCATCGTGAACTTGAGACTCACAAGGGTAAAGCGGAGTTCCCGCTGTGGCTCAGTGGTAACAGCAACGAACCTGACTGGTACCCGTGAGGACACGGGTTCGATCCCTGACGCCGCTCAGTGGGTTAAGGGATCTGGCATTACCCCATTATTGGAAGTTTGGAGCTTCCTTAACAAAAAATCTGTTAAATCACCCAGCTGTGATGTGGGGTAGGTTGCAGACATGGCTCAGATCTGGCATTGCTGTAGCTGTGGTGTAGGCTGGCAGCTGCAGCTCCAATTTGAGCTCTGGCCTGGGAACCTCCATATGCCACAGGTGAGGCCCTAAAAAAAGAAAAAAAGAAAAAAGAAGGTTCAGGCTCCCACGTCCCAGGTTCTCACAGCTGGTTAGTGGTAGAATTCAGAAAGAATCTGGCCCCAAATGAGTCCAAACTCCACTGAAAATGAGGATGTGTTTGCCTGTCAGGCAGGAGGGAAGGCATTTCTGCATTTCTGGTGAAGGGAGAAGTGTGAACAGGGGTGCGAGATGCATCCTGGAGGCGCAGGGACAGCGGGGGCTGGGAGCAGGGGGGAGGTGCATGACCAGGAAGCCAGACAGACCCAGTCCCGGGCCTGGTAGCCCGTGTCACAGAGTCAGCACCAGTGGGATGGCATGAGCAGATGTGTGTTTCTGGAAGAGTCTCACAGAGTTGCAGGGTGCATGAACTGGAGAGGCTGAAGGGTAGGGACCTGAAGCCACTTAGGGAGCTGTTGGAGCCGATCCAGGTATGGGGTGGTGATGTCAGATGGTGATGGAGGGAAGGGATGACTGTCCCGGGTGTTGGAGAGGGGCCGGGAGGACACAGCCGATGAAGGGATGTGGCCTTAGAGGAAAAAGGAGCCAGGATTACATCAGTCCCTCACACCAGCCTCTTAATGTGTCTATGGTCCCACACTGCTTTCACCTCCCCTTTTAGAATAACAGCGTTAAGGTTTGAAAAGATCAAGTCACTTGCCCAAAGTCAATAGTTCATATTTTATTCTAGCCAGGTTCGGAACCTAGTTTCTGGCTCTGTAGCCAAGACTCTCGCTGTTGTCGTGTGTGTGTGTGTGTGTGTGTGTGTGTGTATGTGGTGTGTGTGTGTGTGTGTGTGTGTGTGGTGGGGAGTGGAATGGGTAGCAAATCGCTCTTTCAGGACACTTTAATCTACCTTCACCTCTCCCACGGATCTCCTCCCTTCTTCCTCTGCCCTGTACATTCTCCAGTGAAAAAGAAGTTCAGTAACATAATAGCAGAGTTGCACTGGTAACCCCAGCTCCTTTTATATTTTTAAGCAGGTATGAGAGGGTGATTTACCAAATGAACTATAGAAGACACAGCGTTGCAATAAATTTTTTAAAATTCTCAGAACAAGCTTAATCTAACAGGTCCTCGTGACACCTTTTCGCGCATGTTTCGAATGTCACATAGTTGTGCTCAACGTGACTAATAAATGACCTTATGAAGTGTTATTTTACGGAGGCGCGGCAGACACAGTCGGGTGTCTTTTCAGCATCCTTCTCCTGACACAGCCTCTTTTGTTCCGGTTCCCCCCATTCCATGTGGTCTTCAACTTCAGGGGAAGCTGGCTCTGGTCCCAGCTCCAGAGGGCGTGTCCTGATTGGTCCAAGATGGTGGTGATGGTCCCCATAGGCACAGACAGGGGATGTAATTCTGGAGAGTGAAATGTGGATAGATGTGCCGGGAGCCTTCTGGGAAACCTTTCCTCTCTCCTAAGGAAACCCATCCCTCCCCAGGAAGAGATGGGCTCTCCTCCCTCTGTATTTTGTCACATCTGGAGGTGACGTGTCCACTTGCAGCAGCCATCTGTGACCATGGGCAGAGCCAGATGCACACCCGGAAACGGCAGGACAGAAGGATGGAATGGCCCTGGGTCCTCAGTGATGTCACTGAGCCCCTGATCACACACGCTGTGGAGTTGCCCTGTCTCTGCCCTTCATGCACTGTGATCATTTTAAATTTCCTTATTATACATGCTTTTTTCTCCTGGTCAAAAAAATTTGTGGTAAAATATACAGGACATAAAAATTTGCCCTTTTAGCCATTTCCAAGGGTACAGTTCAGTGGCGTTGAGTATATTCACGTTGCTGTACAGCCATGACCGACTACCATCTTCGGAACCTTCCGCTTCCCCAACTGAAACTCTGGACCCATTAAACACAGCTCCCTCCGCCGGCCCCAGGCAACCACCATCCTACTTTCTGGCTTTATGAATTTGGCTGCTCTCGGAACCTCCTATCAGTGGACTCTTATACAGTATCTTCCTTTTTGTGACGGGCTTATTTCACTTAGCTAGTGTCATCAAGGTCCATCCGTGGTGGCGTATGTGTCAGTCATGTTGTGATGAAGTTTCTGATACGGCCGAAGGCGTCCCAAGTTATAAACCTGTGACACCAAGCTTTGTTTATTTATTTATTTGTTTATTTATTTATTTATTTATGCTTTTTAGGGTTGCACCCGTGGCATATGGAGGTTCCCAGGCTAGGGGGTCTAATCGGAGCTAGAGTTGCCAGCCTACACCACAGCCACAGGAACATCAGATCCGAGCTGCGTCTGTGACCTACACCACAGCTCACGGCAACGCCGGATCTTTAACCCACTGAGCGAGGCCAGGGATTGAACCCTCAGCCTCATGGTTCCTCGTCAGATTCGCTTCTGCTGCCCAACGATGGGAACTCCTATTAAACCAAGGTTTAAATTTTGTCTTGCCGTCATTGATTCTCATGTACTCTGGAGGCCATATCTCTGATGTTAAATTCTCACACTACCACTTACTAATTGTGTGCCCTTAGAAAATTTGCTTGCCTCTCTGGACTTCAATTTTCCCAGCTGTAAAACGTGGATAATAATATTACCTCCCGCACAGGATTGCTGGCGGAGTAAATGAGTTATTATCTCTAAAGCTCTTCAAAGGCTACCTGACACACCGTAATTCTTATTATCATTACTATTATTGTTCGTATTAGCTATGAGCGGGCAGCCGTTTTGACAGCCTTCCCTGAACACCGCGCATGGATTGATCCTACACTTGGCTGCCGGTTAGTAGACAGAGGATCGAGAATGTTTCCCCTTCTGTGCCTGGAATGAAGGTTCACGGTCCTTTCCAGTCCTTCTTGGTCTCTCTCTTGTGCAGGACTTCCTGTTCCCCTCTGAGTGTCATGTCCCTCTTCCTCCTGATCCCAGGGCAGTTATAGAAAGACCAGTTCCAGGCTCCCAGAACCTAAAGACTCAGAGGCAGCTGGTGCTGTGGGCCAGAAGACCAAGAGTGGGCGGTCAGGCAGCCAGATCCCCCTCCGAGAGTCCTGGGCGCAAGGAGGGAGGTACTTGAGGGCTGCGGTGTGACCCAGGAGGGTGGATGAGAAAGGATAGAGTAAGCCTGGAGCCTTGATTCACTGTGCGGGAATCTGGGGGCGGGGGGTGAGGGGCGGCAAGGGTCTGGGGGGCATATGGAGGGAGGGCCCAGCAGGTCCAGGCAGCTCCAGAGACCCGCGTGCGGACCCACACTCGCTTGCTTTTGCCCCAGCTGTTCTGGGGAAGGAGTCTAGCAGCCCCTGCTCTAAGCCCCACGGCTGTCACTGCAAAGGAGCTTTGGATGTGACCAAGGAAGGAGGAGAGAGGAAGAAGATTGCTCGAAAGCATAGGGTGTGGGAGTCAGAGAACCAGTCTGGAGATAGGCAGGTGTGCAGGTGTGTGTGAGTGTGTGTGAGTGTGCGATGTACCATAGTTTCCTCATCTGCCTCGTGGGAGGGGGTAGAAAAACGCCTGTCCATCTGACATGATGATGATCTTGTCAAGAACACATGAAATGACACGGTCTTGTATGTTGATTAAACTATTACAGAACTGAAAATAAAGAGAACACATTAAGTAACACCATATGCTTTGAAAAGAAAGCCCTCTGGGGAAATTGTCATTAGTGTGCCTTTTCAAGATGTCATTTGGACCTGACCTCATGGTGACAGAGGGAAATTGGCACTTGTGGCGTGATGAGGACACAACCTTGGGTCTGTGGGCCCCATTTCGCTGCCAGTGGAAGGGGGCATTTAAGGAGGACCCCCCCACACACTCCCCTTTACAGAAATGCCCGTGTCTGCAGGATGGGCCCTGGAGTGCTAGGCTGGACTGAAACTCTCAGGAAACCCAACTGGATGGAAGGGAAAACAGACTCAGATTTTCACTAGTGGGAGGAGAGCTGAGGCAACCAGCGCCCCCAGAAGCAGGGAGGCTGCCTGATAAAGTGTATATTTGGTGGAGGGACAAGAAGGAGATAAAAGATTAAAAAACCTGAAATAGAAGATTTGCTTACACTTCTTGGAATGGTAATTAAATTTATTTATAGTTATGGAAAATTTGGGGAAGGGAGGAAAAGCAATTTAAATGCAGAGTTTTCACAGGGCGGCTGCAAATGGCTTGCTCTCACGAGCCTCTGAAGGTTAACAGAATGGCAGGGAGGTCGGACTGAAGTGCATATGATAAGTGACAAGTGTTAACATGGCAAATCATGTATTTAAAATTACTCTGCGCTTTATCACATGTTTCCTCTCAAACATAAACCTATCCTGGAAGGAAAGGTTAACTGAGAAAAGAGTATTACTCTAATGTTTCCGTGATGACCCGGGGGGAAGGGAAAAGGGCTCTGTAATATAGGAGAAGTGGTGATAAATACAAATAGGTTGTTATGTTATTAACGGGAAAGAAACAAGAATATTCCGAACTCACACTGCACGGGCAGGAAAGGCAAGTCAGTGTCCCCTTTGCTCTTCTTCCTTGTCTCCATGAGCGGAGCAGCTTCCCAGTCCGGTGGACAGGAGACCCGGCAGAGGAGATGTTGATAGCACGGTAACAGCCGGTAACAGCCAGAGCCGTGACCATCCACGGTCAGACTTGCCATCAAGAGGAGTCCATAGAGTTCTCGGAAATTCTGCGTCCACCGCTCGCCTCACCTGCCCTCCGTTTCTCCCCAGACTTCTCTCTGACCCTGCCTGGTTGAATAACCACTGTTCTCCCATGCAATGCTTTGGCACAATCGCCACCATATATTTCTGCGTAGAAAAGGCCACGTGCATTATATTCAACAACATGGATGGACTCTTAGAAATGCAATATTTTTTTTTTTTTTTTTGTCTTTTGTCTTTTTGTTGTTGTTGTTGTTGCTATTTCTTGGGCCGCTCCCGCGGCATATGGAGGTTCCCAGGCTAGGGGTTGAATCGGAGCTGTAGCCACCGGCCTACGCCAGAGCCACAGCAACTCGGGATCCAAGCCGCGTCTGCAACCTACATCACAGCTCACGGCAACGCCGGATCGTTAACCCACTGAGCAAGGGCAGGGACCGAACCCGCAACCTCATGGTTCCTAGTCGGATTCGTTAACCACTGCACCACGACGGGAACTCCAGAAATGCAATATTGAGCCAAAAAAAAAAAAAAAAAAAAAAGGCAAGACACGAAAGAATGTATATCATATGATTCCATTAACATAAAGTTTAAATACGGGCAAAGCTGAACTTTACTGTCTAGAGGTGTATTCAGAAGAGGCGAAACTCTAGAGAAAAACAAGGCAATGAGTAGCACAAAAGTCGGGCTAATATTCCCCTCTGCAGAGGGCTAGGGACTGAAGAGTAAGGAGAGGCAAACATGAGGCTGTGGAGTGCTGGCCGCGTTCTGTTTCCTGAGCGGAGTGGTGGTTACAAAGGTGTTAAGATTATTGACTCTGTTATTTTTTATTTTCAATGCGCATGTTGTTCCCCCCCCATAACTTTTTTTTTTTCCACAAAAGCTAGGTAGAGGCCCATGTGTGCAGTGTACTATTCACTTGCAAAAATAAGCACACATGTATACAAGGCAAATGCTGATCAAATTAACTATTCATGTCAGACAAAATATAACTTAAGGCCAAAGACATAAATACAGGTAAAGTGAAACACTGCATGACCAACAGAACCATTAACGAATAAGGAGTAATTTTATCATGAAAGTATGTGCCTAATAAGATAGTCTCAAAATATATCGAGTAAAGCAAAAACTAACATAAGGGAAAGTTTTTAAATAAAAAAATTACAGTGGGAGATTTTAATATACTTCAATCAGATTAAGCAAAAAATAAAATATATAAATAATAGTAATATTGGGTATTGAAAGGGGACATGCAGAAGCAGTAGAAAATTTTAAATCATAAAATACTCTATGGACATTACGTTACAAAGTAACGTAAAGCCATTCAATTTGGAAACTTAGTTAAATGGATTGTTATCAAAACTGACTCAAGGAAATTTTCTAATTTTAAGGACCTGTAATCATTATTTAAAAAAAATTGAACCAGTGTTTATTAAATCCATCATCAAAACAGACTGTTCCAGAGACGAGAAAGTTAGAAAAAGCTAATTCATGGTATCACTGTTAAACCTTGGCATTAAACCTGGACAAGGATAGTAGGATAGGAGTTCCCATCGTGGCTCAGTGGTTAATGAATCCGACTAGGAACCATGAGGTTGTGGGTTCGATCCCTGGTCTTGCTCAGTGGGTTAAGGATCCAGCATTGCGGTAAGCTGCAGTGTAGGTTGCAGACGCGGCTTGGATCCTGCGTTGCTGTGCTTCTGGCATAGGCCGCCGGCTACAGCTCTGATTGGACCCCAGCCTGGGAACCTCCATATGCCGCAAGTGCGGCCCTAGAAAAGCCAAAAAAAAAAAAAAAAAAAAAAAGAATAAAGAATAGTAGGATAATAAAAAACTATAAGGTAGCTAGGTAGAAAGAAAGGAAGAAAGTCCTATGGCAATGTTATATATGTTACATCAATGACCATAGATGTAAAATACTAAATCAGGTCAAATTCAGAAGTGTTTATAAGCAATAATATATCTTGACCAAGTCAGATTTACCCCAGGAATGTAACACTCAACACTAGAAGGTATATCAATGTAAGTAACCACTCATCAGATGAAAAAAAAAAAAACTTATGATCATCTCAGCAGATGCAGAGAATATTCAATAAAATTCAATATTCCTTTAAAACTAAAGAGAAGAAAATGTTTATCTAACCTGAAATAGAATGGATCTGATAAAGAGTATCATCCAAAAATCTACAGCCTGATTTAATGTTTGAAGTTTAGCAGGATTTCCTTTGATGTGAAGAAAAAGGCATGGATGTCTCCTATTGCTCCTCTTACACAGATTACACTTGCAATCCTAAATAATGTAATAATACAAGGAAAAATAGTTATAAGGAAGGAGAGAGAAAATTTTTATTTGCAGACACAATTATCTACATAGAAAAAAACCCCAAACCCAAACTCAGATCTAATCAGAGCATTTTGCAAGGCTGTCGGGTACAACACAAAGATGCAAAAATTTTAGCACTTCTATAACCTATTAGGCAAGACTTAATATTCAGTGTAATTCCAAAGTTCCAAGAAGATTTTTTCACAGAACTTAATCTGAATCTGAAATTCTTACTTTAAAGTAGAAGTGCATAAGTAACCAATATAAATCTGAAAAAGAAGAAAGAAAGGGGTTTGCTTCCTAAACTACCAAGACATACTATCAAGGTGGCCAATTCACTAAATGCCAATTTGTCAAATGACCAATTCAATGAATGGCCAGTTTGCCAAAGTGGACTCCTCTGAAGCCAATTTGCTGAAGAATTAATTACACAAATGACTGACTCACAAAATTTACAAGATGTTCTGAGTAGCCGCAGTGGTGTTTTAAGCAATATTCTTGGCTTCAGTTATAAGGATTCTAAGCAAGAATATTCAACATAGTAAATATAGTCAAGGATGTATTCAAGACACTATACCTCAAGTATATATTCATGAATATAATCATTGACTTTATAATCTTCATTAGTATATTCTTATAAGCAATATATATGAAAAAAGGTAAAATCTATACATGAGTATATTTAAGATGATATTAAAATATTCTGGAATACATTCTTCACAAGTTTACTTTTAGCAAACTAAACATTCCTTTGAATGCTGCTAATAAAAATGTAGTTTAGAATACACATATTCTATATATAAAAATCTACTTGAGAAAATATTCTCAAGAAAAATATTGTCATATTTTAATATATTTAAGAATGTGATATTACAATTTTTTTATTAAAGTATAGTTGATTTACAATGCTGTGCCAATTTTTGCTGTACAGCAAAGTAATTCAGCTACACATAATACATATTTTTTTTTCTGTACTCCTATCATGGTCTATCCCAGGAGATTGGTTATAGTTCCCTGTGCTATACAGTAGGGCCCTGTTGTCTGTCTTTCTAAATGTAATAATTTGCATCTATTAATCCCAAACTCCCAGTCCATCCTTCTCCTTCCTTCTTCCCTCCTTGGCAACCAAAAATCTGTTCTGTATGTCTATGAGCCTGTTTCTGTTGTGTAGATTGGTTCACTTGAGGCACATTTTGATGTGAAGAAAAAGGCATGGGTGTCTCCTATTGCTCCTCTTACACAGATTACACTTGCAGTCCTAAATAGATGATATCATATGGTATTTATCTTTCTTTTTTGGCTTACTGCACTTATGTATGATAATCTCTAGTTGCATCCATGTTGCTATGAATGGCATTCTTTTATTCTTTTTTATGGCTGAGTAGTATTCCATTGTATATATGTACAATATTTTCTTAATCCATTAAGAAAATATGGACATGAATAATTTATTATTTAACATAGTCAGGATTATTTCTTAAGATTTTTGAAAAATTGGTAAATATGGTAAAGGTTAGCAAATCGGACATGAGGTGGATTTACTAAAAAATTGGCTTTCACAGAGACTACACATTATGTGATTCCATATATATGACACATCTAGAAAAGGCCAATTTGTAGAGACAAAGAAGAGATCAGTGGTTGCCTAGAGCTGGAGGGGTTGTGGGTAGGTGAGGGGATGGATTACAAAAGGGCATGAAGTAATTTTATGGGGTGATGGAAATGTTCTTAACCTGTATTGTGATGATTGCATAACTTTATAAATTTACTAAAATAATCGAATTGTTCACTTGCAATGGGTGAATTTTAGAGTATGTAAATTATAACTCAATGAAGCTGTTAAAAATGAGAAAAAGGGCTTTCAGCAAATTGATTGCCAGCAGAATAACCTAGAACTATTATTATAAAAATATAGTAATTAAGACAGTGTGGCATTGGCATAGGAGTAGAAGGAAAGAACAATGGAGTAAAGTAGAACACCCGGAAACAGCTTCAGATGTATGGAGGATCTTGATATATTGTGGAGGCAGCACTAAGAAATAAATGAGGGAAGAATGGACTATTCATAATTGGTGTTGTACCACTTGGCTAACCATGTAAAAATAAAATAAAGTGTGATATCTCTATTACATCATGCATGAAATTTAACTCCAGGCGTTCCTGTTGTGGCGCAGCAGAATCAAATCGGGTTCGATCCCTGGCCTCGCTCAGTGGGTTAAGGATCTGGCGTTGCTGTGAGCTGTGGTGTAGGTTGCAGTCACGGCTTGGATCCTGCGTTGCTGTGGCTGTGGTGTAGGCCGGCGGCTACAGCTCCGATTCGACCCCTAGCCTGGGAACCTCCATATGCCGTGGGTGTGGTCCTAGAAAAGGAAAAAAAAAAAAAATTAACTCCAGATTTATTAAAGAGCTAAGTATAGAAATAAAACTTTAGACTTCTGGTTTCTGATCTGCCTTATAAGAAACTTAGAAACCTTCACACCATCCTAACAAGTACAAACTGAACAAGGTGAAAACACCAACAACTCTTCTTAGATCTGTCAGAGGGCAAAGGCTGTCCCCTAAATTAGAAGGTCAGGGAGTTCCCGTCGTGGCGCAGTGGTTAACGAATCCGACTAGGAACCATGAGGTTGCGGGTTTGGTCCCTGCCCTTGCTCAGTGGGTTAACGATCCGGCGTTGCCGTGAGCTGTGGTGTAGGTCGCAGACGCGGCTTGGATCCCGCGTTGCTGTGGCTCTGGCGTAGGCCGGTGGCTACAGCTCCGATTCGACCCCTAGCCTGGGAACCTCCATATGCCGCGGGAGCGGCCCAAGAAATAGCAACAACAACAACAACAAAAGACAAAAAAAAAATTAAAAAAAAAAAAAAAGAAGGTCAGACAGATGGATATAGAGAATTACAACACACTGGAGCAGAAACCACCAGGAACAGGGTAGGAAAACCTAAACTGCAACTGACACGTTGCTGGAGGTCCAGTGTAGACAAGCCTCAGAAATAGAAACTGGGGGAGACCTGGTCATCGAGGCCCACACTTTTGTGAGTTTTACCTCCAGGAAATTGCATGAGGTTCTCATACAGTGAATATTGGAGAAAAATCCCCTTGGGCTTCCCACACAGGGAGGAGAAAAGGAAGCACTTTGAAATACACAGGAGCATTCTGTTCTTTTTAAAAGCCCTGGCTGGGGAGAATCTATTTTCCCAGAGCCTAACCTGCTAGAGTATTATCAGAGCCTCCCCTACCTTGGGGAAAGAAATGCCCAACTGCAGTTCACTCTAGATGTCCATGTGGAGGGGGGGAAATATGCAGGCTAGCCCCTCTAGGCATCCTTTCCCACTGAATGGAGGAAAAGATTCTGAAGTTCACAGGCTTATCAAAAGACTGAGACCTAGCGATGGGAAAATAGAATGCGTCTCCCATGTCTCCCTCCTCCCACATCTAAAGGCTCATTACGGCAGTTCCTCTTACCCAGGGCACCGTGTCCACCTTTCAACAAAAAATTACAACGCATACTGTAAGTTAAAAACCAGAGTTCGAAGATACTGAACAAACATCAGAACCTAAGTCAGCTATGACAGAAAGTTTGGAGTTATCAAACCAAAATTTTTTTAAATTATGATTAATATGGTATTTTTCTTAAAAAGTAGACAACATGCAAGAACAGAGGGATCATGTAAGCAAAGAGATGCAAATTCTAAGAAATAATGGAGAAAAAGTGTGAGAAATCAAAAAGACTGAAACAGAAATGTGGATCATTCATTGACCGGGACATGGCTGAGGAGCTTGAGTCTCTGGCTTGAGTATATAACAATAGAAACTTCTGGAGTTCCCTTTGTGGCTCAGCAGTTAACAAACCTGACTAGAATCCATGAGGATGCAAGTTCGATCCCTGGCCTCACTCAGTGGGTTATGGATCCGGGGTTGCCATGAGCTGTGGCGTAGGCCAGCAGCTGTAGCTCTGATTCGACCCCTAGCCCGGGAACCTCCATATGCCGAGGGCACAGCCCTCAAAAGCAAAAAACCAAAAAACAATAGAAACTTCCAAAGCTGAAAAGCAAAAAGAAAAATGAGAAAAAAAAAAAAAAAGGCAGAATATCTGAGAACCATGGGACAACTACAAAATATGTAACTACTATAATGGGAGGAGAAGAGAAAAAGGAACAGAAACAATATTTGAAGAAATAATGACTGAAAATTTCCCCAAATTAATTTCAGACACCAAACCACAGATTCAGGAACCTTAGAGAACAACAGCAGGATAAATATGAAACAAACAAAACAGACTACCCTTAAGCATATCATAGTCAAATTCAGAAAAGCCAAGGTAAAAAAAAAAAAAAAAAAAAAAAATCCTATGGTGTTCCTGTTGTGGTTCAGCAGTAACAAACCCAACTAGTTTCCATGAGGATCCCTGGCCTCTCTCAGTGGGTTAAAGATCTGGCATTGCCATGAGCTGTGGGGTACTCAGATCTGGTGTTGCTGTGGCTGTGGTGTAGGCTGACAGCTGTATCTCAGATTCGACCCCTAGCCTGGGAACTTCCGTATGCTGCACGTGTGGCTCTGAGGAAAAGCAAAAACAAAACAAAACAAAATCTTTTTTTTTTTTTGTCTTTTGTCTTTTGTCTTTTGTCTTTTTAGGGCCGCACCCGTGGCTAGGGGTCTAATCGGTCTAATCAGAGCTGCGGCTGCTGGCCTACGCCACAGCCACAGCTACACAGGACCCCAGCCACATCTGTGACCTACACCACAGCTCACGGCAGCGCTGGATCCTCAACCCACTGAGCAAGGCCAGGGATTGAACCCGCAACCTCATGGGTCCTAGTCAGATTCGTTTTGCTGCACCAGGATGGGAACGCCAAAACAAAATCTTAAAAGGAGCAAGAGAGATAAAACGTCTTATCTATAGAGGAAGGAAGACAAGAATTTTATAGGACTTCTCAGAAATCATGCAGGCAAGAATAAAGTAGTGAACAGCTGATGTAAACTATTGTTAGTTTCAGGTGTGTCCTACATAGAGATCGTGCCTTTGCATATATTATGGAAAGAACACCATGGTCTAGTAACAATCTGTCCCCATACATAGTTAGCACAGTATTATTTACTAGATTCCTTAGGCTGTATATTATGTCATAGTACATCATATTACATCTGGATGGCTCATTTTATGTTCTAACTAGAGGTTTGTACCTCTTCACATCCTCCACCTATTTTGCCCCACACCACAGCTCACGGCAACAGTGGATCCCCAACCCACTAAGCAAGGCCAGGAATCAAACCTGCATCCTCATGGATACTTGTCGGATTCATTTCCACTGCACCACAACGGGAACTCTGTTCTTTATGTTTTCATTTATTGATGGACCCTGAGAGGGTTTCTGTGTCCTGGTTATTGCAATAACGCTGCAATGAACATAGGGGTGCACATATCCTCTTGAATTAGTGTTTTTCTTTTCTTTGGTTAAAAAACCCAGAATTGAAATTGCTGGATCACATGGCAGTTCTATTTTTTAACTGGCTGCACCAATTACAATTCCACAATGATTAAGTCTTTTCCCTTTTTTCCACATTCTCTCTAATAGTAATTTGTTGTCTATTTGATGATAGCTATTCTGACAGGGATGAGGTGGTGTCTCATTTTAGTTTTAAGTTACATTTCCCTGCTGATTAGTAATGTTGAGCATCTTTTCATATGAGTGTTGTCCATCTGTATATCTTCCTCCAAAAATATCTTTTCAGGTCCTCTACCCATTTTTTAATCAGGTTTTCTTTTTTTAAATGTTGAGTTGCATGGGAGTTCCCATCGTGGCACAGTGGTTAATGAATCCGACTAGGAACCATGAGGTTGTGGGTTCGATCCCTGGCCTTGCTCAGTGGGTTAAGGACACGGCGTTGCTGTGAGTTGTGGTGTAGGTCGCAGACACGGCTCGGATCCCGTGTTGCTGTGGCTCTGGCGTTGGCCGGTGGCTACAACTCCAATTCGACCCCTAGCCTGGGAACCTCCATATGCCGTAGGAGTGGCCCTAGAAAAGGCAAAAAGACAAACAAAACAAAACAAAAAAAAAAACACAGTTGAGTTGCATGAGTTCTTTGTGCTTATGGATATTAAATCCTCACTGGCTATATCATTTGCAAATATCTCCTTCCATTCAGTCTTTTCATTTCATTGATAGTTTCCTCACAGTGCAAAAGCTTTTTAGGTTGATGTAGCCCCATGTGTTTATTTTTGCTTTTGTTTCCCTTGCCTGAAGAGACAGATAAAAGAATATTGCTAAGGCTGATGTCAAAGTTATACTGCCTATGTTTTCTTCTAAGAGTTTTGTGGTTTAAAGTCTTTTATTTAAGTCTTTACTCCATTTTGAGTTTATTTTTGTATATGGTGTGAGAAAGTTGTCTAGTTTCATAATTTTGCATGTAGTTGTGCAGTTTTTCAACACCATTTATTGAAGAGTTTATCTTTTCCCCATTGTATATTCTTACCTCCTTTGTCATAAATTAATTGACCATAAAAGTGTGGGCTTATTTCTGGGCCCTCTATTCTGTTGCATTAATCTACATGTCTGTTTCTGTGTAGTTTTGATTACCATAGCTTTGTAACATAGTTTGAAATCATGGGGCAGGATGCCTCAAGCTTAGTTCTTCTTTCTCAGTATTGATTTGGCTATTCAGGGTCTTTTGTGTTTCCATACAAATTTTAGAATTCTTTGTTTTAGTTCTATGAAAAATGCCTTTGGTATTTTCATTGGAATTGCATTGAATCTCTTGAGAAGTATGAGTGTTTTAACAATATTAATTCCTCCAGTCCATGAGCATGGCAATCTTTCCATTTGTGTCATCTACAATTTCTTTTATCAATGCCCATGGTTTTCAGAGAACAAGTCTCTTACCTCTTCAGTTAGACTTAATTTTAGGTCCTTTATTCTTTGGATGCAATTATAAATCAAATTATTAATTTCTTTTTCTGAAAATTCATTTTTACTGTGTAGAAATGTAACATATCTCTGTATATTAATTTTGTATGCCACAACTTTACTGAATTCATGTATTAGTTCTAATGGTTTTTTCGGTAACATATTTAGGATTTTCTTATGTAGTCTCATCTAATCTTCAAACAGTGATAGTTTTACTTCTTTTCCAGTTTGGATTCCTTTTGTTTATTTTCCCTCATTTTATTGCTATGGCTAGGTCTTCTAATTCTATATTAAATAAAAGTAGCAGGAGTGGGCATCCATCCATGTTTTATTCCTGATTTTAGAGGGAATGTGTAAACTTTTCACTATGAGTATGATGTTAGCTGTGGATTAGTTATATATGGCCTTTATTATGTTAAAGTATGTTCCCTCTATGTTCGTTTCATTGAGAGGTTTTTTTTTTTATCATAAATGGGTGTTGAATTTTGTCAAAAGCTTTTTTCACATTTCTTGAGATGATCATATGGGTTTTATTCTTCAGTTTGTTAATGTTGTATATCACATCACCCACAGCCCTTGATTTGTGGGTATTAAATCATCCTTGCATCCCTGGGGTAAACCCCGCTTGATCATGGTGTATGATCTTTTCAATGTATTGTTGAGTTCAGTTTGCTGATATTTTGTTAAAAATTTTTGCACCTATGTTTATCAGAGACATTAGCCTGTGGTTTTCTTTTTCTTTTCTTTTCTTTTCTTTCTTTATTTTTTGTGGTGTCTTTGTCTGGTTTTGGTATCAGAATAATGCTAGTCTCATAGAATGATGTCAGAAGTGTTCCTTCCTCTTCAGTTTTTTTGGAGTAGTTTGAGAAGAATAGGTGTTAGCTCTTTTTTAAATGTTTGGTAGAACTTTCCTCTGTCTTCCAAATAACTGATCTGTTCCTCTGTGTGTCTGATCTACTGATGATTCCTTTTAGTGTATTTTTTGTTTCAGTTAGTGTATTCTGCAGCCATTTGATTCTTCTTTGTATTTTCTAACACTGTTGAAATTTTCACAGTGGTCATCATTTCTGCTCCTGAGTTCAGTGAGCATCTTTACAATCATCTTGAACGTTTTATTGGGTAGATTGCCTATCTCCACTTCATTTAGTTCTTTTTCTATGTTATTTTTTATCTGGGACATATTCTTTTGTCTCCGTATTTTGCCCAATTCTCTGTTTATTTCTATGTGTTAGGTCAGTTAGTTACATTTAGTTACATTTCCTTGATCTTGAAGAAGTGGCCATATGTATGAGATGTCCTATGGGTCCCTGTGGCACACTCCTCTCTGGTCATCAGCACTATGTGCTCTTGAGGTGCCCCCTGTGTGAGTTGTGTGCCCCTTTCTGTTATGGTAGGCAAAGGACCATGGGCAAGTTGGTAGGTGGGACTGGCCCCCAGCCCAGTTGGCTGTGAGGCCATGCCTTGTGCAGTGGCTAGAGGGAAAGATCAGCTTCCCGTGCAACTGTCTGTGCTGCCAGGAGGAGGGGGCATGGAACTAGTGCTGGCCTTCTGGTAGATGGGGCTAGGTCTTTGAGGCTAATAGGCTAGAGGGAGGATTCCAAAGTGGTGCTTGATAGTGCTGGTATTATTGTGACAGAACAAGCACCCCCAGATGGCTGCCATTAGCATCTCCAAACCAAGGAAGAGCCCCAGTTGCCTCCTGCCTCCTCAGGAGGCTCTCCAAGATCAGCAAGAGGGTCTGACCTAGGCTTCTTCTAAACTATTGCCTCTGCACTGAGAGTCAGAGCATGTGAGATTTCACGCATGGCCTTTAAGAGTGGAGTATCTGTTTCCTGTAGCCCCCCGGGTCTCCTGAACATAAGGCCTGATGGCTTTCAAAGTGAGACATTCTGGGGAGTTGTCTTCCCAGTGCAAGACCCCCAGGTTGGGGAAACTTACATAGGGCTCAGAGCTCACATGCTTTGATGAGGAACCTCTACAATTATGATGTTCCCCTTTTTTTTGTGGGTCACTGACCTAGGAGGCTGTGGGTCCTGACTCTACTATCTTTGTCCCTCCTACATGTCTTGTTGTGATTCCTTGTTTGTGTCTTTAGTTGTGGAATTTTTTTTCTGCTACTTTTCAGGTCATCCTTACAGATAGTTGCTCTGTAGGTAGTTGTAATTTTGGTATGTCCATGAGAGGGGGTGAGTAGGTGGGTCTTCTTACTCCACCATCTTGGCAACAGCTCTCCTTATAAAACACATCTTTACAAATTTCCAAGAATAAAATTCATAGAATATCTTCTCTCAGATCACAATTGAATTAAATTAGAAATCAATAATGTATAAATAGCTGGAAAATCCCCAAACACTTGGAAATTAAACAGCGTGCTTCTGAATAACACAAAGATTAAGGAGGAAATCTCAAGGGAAATTTAAAAGTATTTTCACCTAATGAAAGTGAAAATATGACTTATCAAAATTTGTGGGCTGCAGTGATTGCAATGAAAGCTGTGCTTAGTGGGAAAATTTGGGCATTAAATATATTAGAAAAGAAGAAGGATCTAAAATCAATGATCTAAGCTTCCACTTTAGGAAGCTAGATAAGGAAGAGTAAATTAAATAGAAAGTAAGAAGAAGAAAAAGTAAATTAAAATAAAAATCAGAATGAAATTGAATACTTAAATCCATTGAGAAAACCAGCAACACCTTAAGCTGATTCTTTGAAAAGATTAATAAAATCAGCAGGCCTCTAACCAGGTTAAATATGGAAATAAGAGAGAAGACACAACTTGCTAATGTTAGAAATAAAGTAGGGGGCATTACTACAGATTCCATGGACATTAAAAGGATGATAAAGGAATAATATAAACAATTTCGTGCCCATACATTTGATAATCTAGATGCAATGGACCAATTCTTGAAAAATGCAACTTGCCAGGAAGTTCCGGCTGTGGTGCAGTAGGCTAAGAATCCGACTGCAGCAGCTTGGGTCACTGTGGAGGTACAGGCTCCATCCTCACCCTGGTGCCATGGGTTAAAGGATCCCATGTTGCCACAGCTGTGGCGTAAGTCACAGCTGTGGTGTAAGTCACAGCTGTGGCGTAAGTCACAGCTGTGGCTTGGATTCAATCCATGACCTGGGAACTTCCATATGCTGCGGTGTGGCCATGAAAAGAAAAGAAAGAAAAGGAAAAAAAAAAAAAATACAACCTGCTAAAACTCACATGAGAAGAGATATGTAACATAAATAGGCCTACATCTATTAAAGAAATCAAATAAATAATAACTTTCCAAAGCAAAAAACACCAGGTCTGGAAAAATTCATTGGTGAATTTTATCATTTATTGAAGAAAGCATACCAATTCTCTACAATCTCTTTCAGAAGATAGAATCACAGGGAATATTTCCCAACTCATTCTATGAGGCCAGCATTACTCTAATACCAAAACCAGACAATTATCTCTCATGAACATAGATGCAAAAATCCTGTAAAAATATTAGCAAATCAAACACAACAAGAATTATACACCACAACCAAGTGGGATTTATCCCAGGTATACAGATAGGGAACGAAGAAATGAAACTGTCTTTGCAGATGATATGATCATCTATGTAGAAAATCTGAACAAAGTGACCAAAAACAAAAAACTTCCTGAAACAAGTTAGCAATTATAGCAAGTTTGCAAGACACAGGTTAATATACAAAAGTCAATCACTTTTTTATATAGCAGCAATGAAGAAGTGGAATTTGATATTTAAAAACTTTATAATTTATAGTAGTGGTCTAAAAATCAAATTTTATGGTGTAAGTCTAACAAAACATGTATAAGATCTATTTGAGAAAAACTACAAAACTCTGATGAAAGGTAACAAAGATATCTTTGTAAGATAATAAATAAATGGAGAGATACTCCATGTTCAGGGATAGGAAGACTTAATATTTTTCAAGATGTCAGTTCTCAATTAGATCTATAGATATGACACAATTGCAGTCAAAATCCTAGCAAGTTATTTCGTGAATATTGACAAACTGACTCTAAAATTTATATGGACAGACACAAGATCCAGAATAGCCAACATAATATTGAAAGAAAAGAACAAAGTTGGAGGACTGACATTATCCAACTTCAAGATTTACGACAAAGCTACAGTCATCAAAAGAGTGTGGTGATGGCAAAAGAACAGATAAATAGATCAATGGAACAGAGAGCCCAGAAATAGCCCCACCTAAATATAGTCAACTGTTCTTTGACAAAGGAGCAAAGACAATACAATGGAGCAAAGATAGTCTTTTCAACAACTGGTGCAGGAACAACTGGACATCCATATGTAAAAAATGAATCTAGATACAGACCTCTCATGAAAATTGACTCAAATGGATGATAGATCTAAATATAAATGCAAAACTATATTAATCATAGAATATAACACAAGAGAAAAACTAAATGACCTTGGATTGGCAATTCCTTTTTAGATACAACACCAAAGGCAACACCTGATCCATGAAAGAATATTTGATAACCTGAACTTCATTACAGTTAAAAATTTTTTTCTCAGTAAAGGATAATATCAAGAGAATGAGAACACAAGCCACAGACTGGGAGAAAATATTTGCAAAAGACACATCTGTTAAAGGACTGTTATCCAAAATATATAAAGAACTCTGAAAACTCAGCAATAAAAGAATGAGCAACCCAATTTTAAAAATGGGCAAAAGAGTTACCAACACCTTACCAAAGAAGATATACAGATAGCAAGAAAGCATGTGAAAAGATGTTACACATCATGTGTCATTAGGGAATTGCAAATTACAACAGTGAGATACCACCACACACCTATTAGAAAGGCCAAAATTCAAAACGTTGACAACAACAAATGCTGTCAAGCATGTGGAGTAACAGGAATTCTCATTCATCTCGGGTGGGAATACAAAATGGTACAGTCACTTTGGAAGACAGTTTGGCCATTCCTTAAAAAGCTAACATATTTTTACCATGTGATTCAGCAATCATACTCCTTAAAACTTATCCAAAATGAACTAAAAACTTTATGTCCATATATATGGATGCTTATAGCGGTTTTTTTCATAATTGCTAAAACTTGGAACTAACCAAGATGTCCTTCAGTTGATGAGTGGATAAATAAATAGTAGTATCTCCAGGCCATGGAATACTATTCAGTGCTAAAAAGGAATGAGCTATCAAGCCATGAAAAGACATGGAGTCAACTTCGATGTGAATTAATAAATGAAAGAAGCCAACCTGAAGAGGCTATTGTTCTGGAGACAATAAAAAGATCAGTAGTTGCCAGAGGTTATTGGGAAGAGAGAGATGAATAAGCAGAGCTCAGAGGGCAGTGAAATTATTCTGTACGGTACCTCACAGTGGATGCTTGTCATTACACATTTGTCAAAATCCATAAAGTGGAGGACACTGAGAGTGACAGCTAATGTAAACTATGTACTTTGCATGATAATGGCTTATCAGTGTACGTTCATCAGTTGTAACAAATGGGGCAAGATGTCAACAGTGGAGGAGGCTGTGCACTTGTAGGGACAAGGGGGTACTTTCCCCTCCATTGTGCTGTGGACGTAAAACTGCTCTAACAAATAAAATTTACTCATTATAAATAAAAATAAAAATTTAAAGTTATATGAAGAGGAGTTCCCATTGTGGCTCAGTGGGTTAAGAATCCAACTAGCATCCGTGAGGATGCAGGTTTGATCCCTGGCCTTGCTCAGTGGGTTAAGGATCCAGCATCGTGGTGAGCTGTGGCGTATGTCACAGATGCAGTTAGGATCTGGTGTGGCTGTGGCTGTGGTGTAGACTGGCAGCTGCAGCTCTGATTCACCCCCTATCCTGGGAACTTCCACATGCCACAGGTATGGCTCTAAAAAGGAAAATATATATATATACCTTTTACCATGAACCGGACAGACCACTCCATATATATATATGGAGCAAATATTGGAAAATACATTTATGACCACAAAGTAAGGGAAAATCATAAAGGAAAAGGCTAAAAAAGAGACATCAAAATAGAAAAACTTGCGGACTAAAAGACATCATAGCAGTTCCCTGATTGTGCAGTGGGTTAAGGACCCAGCGTTGTCACTTCTGTGACAGCGGTTCACTCTCCAGGGAACTTCCACATGCCATGAGCATGGTCAAAAAGAAAAAAAAAGACACTATAAACAAAATTAATAGTCAGAAAATAGATTGGGAAAAGATGTTTACATCATATGTAACAGTCGAAAGAGTTATGTTCAGAATAAAGAACTGCAAACAACCAAACAGAAAAATGCATGAATCCTGTAAGAAGAAACCTGAATAGCCTAGAAACACATATTAAAATGTTCAGCCTCAGAATAATCAAGGGGGGCTAATTAAAATCACAATGAGAGATCATTTCACACACGTAAGATTAGGAGAAAATAAATTCTGATTGTTAAAAAGGATATGGGAAATAGGAACTCTCACACAGTGCTGGTGGGAATGCAAATTGGTATAACCACTTTGGAGACCAGCTTGGCACCATCTAGCGAAATGCGAAATGTGCATGTCTTACAGCCTGGTGGAGCCATCTTCGGTGAGATACCCTAGAAAAGCACTTGCATGTGTGTTCAGAGAGATGTTACAGGAATGTTCATTCCAGCATTGTAATAGCAAAAAAAAAATTGGAAACAATCCAAACGTCCATTAATAAAAAAAAAAGGTATAAATACATTGTGCTATCTTTATTCAACAAACTACAATAAAAGGGTTAAAATGGATGGATTGTATATAAAGGTATCAACATGGATAGGTGAGGAAAAATATAAGGGGAGAAAGAATTACGTAACATTACAAACCATATTATTTTATTTGTGGTTTCATTACATATATGTAATGAAAGGTATAGTTATGCATGGATACCTATAAGTTAGCTGTGTTTGAATGCAAGTAACAAGAAACCCCAGTTCAAAACGGCTTCAGTGATGGAGAGATTTATTATCTCAACAAAACGAGATGTCTAGAAGTAACGCATTTCCAAGATTTTGTGTGTGTGCGTGCGTGTGCTCGCATGCCTTTTCAGGGCCACATCTGCAGCATATGGAGGTTCCCAGGCTAGGGGTCCAATCAGAGCTGCAGCTGCCAGCCTACACCACAGCCACAGCAAAGCCAGATAGATCCAAGCCACGTCTGTGACCCACACCACAGCTCACAGCAACACCGGATCCTTAACCCACTAAGTGAGGCCAGAGATCGAACCTATGTCCTCATGGATACTAGTCAGGTTCATTACTACTGAACCATAGTGGGAACTCCCTGTTTCCAAGATACTTAATTCAGCAGTTTGAATATGTCCTCAAGGACTTGGTTTTGTCTCTCTCTTTATTCAGCAGTTTTAAATGTGTTCTCCTTAGCCTAACTCCTCTCTTGAGTGCTCTGTGGCCACCACAATCAGAGGTCCACATGCAGACACAACAGCATCCGATGAAAGACAAGGGCCGCTTCTGTCTTCTGCATCTCAGTTATAAAGCCGAGATCCCTGAACCGGACAGACCACTCAGACCACTCAGTCAACTGCCCCTCTGAACATCTCCGTTGTCCAGAATGACATCAGTGTTCTTTCCCAAACCAGTTACAACAAGGAAAATGGAATTGCCAAGCTGGCTGAGATCATTAAGTAATGTGGGGGGGGGAGGTGAACACCAGGACAAAACTGGGGCTCTGCGTGCAAAAGGGAGGAAGTTTCATATGTAGGCATTAAATTAGTCAGGATTTAGGAAACAAAATCCCCTTGAGCTATGTGACACAGAGAAGGAAATGTTTATGAAATCTCTAGGGGGTTGGAGGAGGAGGCCATGGACTGAGGCTCTAAGAAAATTCCTAGAATATCATAGTCCAGTTGCTACTATCTCTAGCTCCAAAAGTAAAGCAGGACATCAGGAGGCCACCAGGGAAATATTGAGTCCCAGAGCACACTGCCATAGCTTTGGTTCAGGAATCAGGCAGCTTGTACTAGAAACCACTGCCACAGTCACAACTACCCAGACATGAGACATATCTCAGCAGTCACACTTCTGCAAATATCTTTTTCTACCTCCCCCTGCTGTCTGACCCCCTTCCCCTGCCAGACACACACACACACACACACACACACACACACACACACACACACACACACACACACACACACACACACACACACACACACTGGATACTGCTTCATGGCCTCTCCCCAACATTGCTTGTGAGCAGAAAAAAAAAAAAAAAAAAAACAGCTGGAAGATGGGCTGTGCTCTACTAGCTTCTAAATGTTGCATTAAGCGACTAAGTGCATATAATTAGTAGAACCTCGTATTCATTCAGAAGCCGAACTTCAAGAGAGTTCTAGAATTTTTGTTGTTGTTGTTTAGGGCCACACCTGTGGCATATGGAAGTTCCCAGACTAGGGGTCGAATCAGAGCTGCAGCTGACGGCCTACACCTGAGCCATGGCAATGCCAGATCTGAGCTGCATCTGCAGCTTTCGGCGATGCCGGATCCTTTACCCACTGGTCAAGGCCAGGGATCTAACTCACGTTCTTATGGATACTAGTTGGGTATGTTACTGTTGAGCCACAATGAGAACTCCAAGAGTTCTAGAAATTTAATTTTTTAACTTTCCAGCCTCAGCAAGACAGGAAGGTATTCTGGAAGAAAATGAGAATGAATACTGTCTACCAACTGACTAGCCCTTCACAGCAAAAGATAGCAGTCCAGGGAACTATATCCAATCACTTGTGATGGAACAGGATGTAGGATAGTAAGAGAGAAAGAATGTATATAAATGTATAACCGGGTCACTTTGCTATACAGCAGAAATTGACAGAACATTGTAAATCAACTATAATAAAAACACCAACATGGAGTTCCCATCGTGGCTCAGTGGTTAACAAATCCGACTAGGAACCATGAGGTTGCGGGTTTGATCCCTGGCCTTTCTCAGTGTGTGGGGGATCCGGCATTGCCATGAGCTATGGTGTAGGTTGCAGAGGCGGCTCGGATCCCACGTTGCTGTGGCTCCGGCGTAGGCTGGTGGCTATAGCTCCGATTATATCCCTAGCCTGGGAATCTCCATATGCCGCGGGAGCAGCCCTAGAAAAGGCAAAAAGACAAAAAAAAAAAAAAAAAAACTAACATTTTTTAAAAAGATAGCAGTCCACCCCTTGCCCTACATACACATTCAGTATAAAAAATGCTCCTACCCACAAAATGCATATCTTCCCCCCAACATAAGAAAGAGACAACTCAAAATCTCATTCAGATGCCAACTATTATATACAGGATGGATAACACAACAAAGTCCTACTGTACAGAGCGGGGAAATATATTCCATACCCTGAGATAACCCATAATGGAAAAGAATATGAAAAAGAATATGTACGTATAACTGACAGCTTTGCTTATAGCAGAAATTAACACAACATTGTAAGTCAACTATATACTTCAATAATATTGAAAAAAAAATTTAAAAATCTCATTCAGTCACAACATCCAGATCCAGGTCCAGGATCTCTGGGTGATGTAAATTCTTGTCAATCAAGTCCTAATATGGTGGAACCAGGTGGCTTATCCCAGGATCCACCGAGGGAGGGAGGTGGTGGCATCTGAACTCTGTCCGGTGTCTACTGGTTGTGACTGTGGTGCCATTAAAAAGGGCTAAAATATGTTACCCATCTCAAAACACCCAAACTACAACTTAAAAAAAACTATTCAGGAAAGGAGAAGAAAAAGTGCCCACACAGGCATCCACACCATAGTCACTGGTCCACTGTCCACAGCACATACCAGAATCTTCTGGATCCCATGTACTGAAAATCTTGTGAGAACCTCTGTCAGCTCATCTGGCAACTCTGCCCTCTTGGACAATCTCTTTGTTCTTTGTCCTTACAGCCACATCGGAGGTGGGCATGAGGGGAAATAACTCCTTGTGCTTTGCAGCTTTAGAACCACACTTTTTTTTTTTTTTTTTTTTTTGTCTTTTTGCCATTTCTTCGGCTGCTCCCGCGGCATATGGAGGTTCAAGGCTAGGGGTCCAATTGGAGCTGTAGCCAACGGCCTACGCCAGAGCCACAGCAACGCGGGATCCTTAACCCACTGAGCAAGGCCAGGGACCGAACCCGCAACCTCATGGTTCCTAGTCATATTTGTTAACCACTGCGCCACGACGGGAACTCCAGGACCACACTCCTTTTCGTGTCTGTTCAGGAGCTGGGAGATCACCCTAGAAGCTCAACAGTCAACCCCAGGTTGTTGTCAGCAGTCTTCGTGTGTCTTTGGCAATACTGTTCCCTTAGCAGGTTCCTGTTTATTTGCTTCCATTGAGTTCCATGGGCTACACAGCCATGGGATAATAAAGCCAAAATTGTCTGGACACAATCTTTACTTTGTCGCCGTCTTACCATGTCCAGTCCCCAACCTTCAATCTATTGGCTTCTGTCTTAAGCAATTCTATCCATCTTGAGTCCAAAAACTCAGTTTGTCAGGAAAGGACTTGGGAGAAGCAAGACATTTAGACACTTCTCTTTTTCCATCGCCTTCTTTTCTCTGCTACAGGGCTGCCTTAACCTGATTCTGGCAGGAGTTTACCACAAGCAGTAAGAAGTAGCCAACACACCAAGATGCTGAATTTCTTTCTAATACTCCACCCTCAATTGCCGTGTGGTCCCTGTTCCAAGGAACAGTGGGGGACTGTTACCTATCAAGGGTCCCAGCTTTCCAGCCTCCTCTGTCCTACCACCTCTACTCAACCAGTTTGGAGTTTGATACTTGCAGCCCCCACTTCCTGATATAAATAAATAAATAAATGGAAATAATCTTTGAATAAGACGACAAAAACATACACACTTAAAGAGTTTAAACACATTAACTGGATACATATCGAATTTATTGCAGTGGTTGCCCATGGAGAGGATGCGTAGGGAAGGACCTAGGAGAATATATTATCATAAAAGTCATCTCATTGGGAATTCCTGTTGTGGTGCAGTGGAAACGAATCCAACTGGGAACCATGATGTTGCGGATTCAATCCCTGGCCTCGCTCAGTGGGTTAAGGATCCGGCATTGCTGTGAGCTGTGGTGTAAGTCGCAGATGCAGCTCAGCTCTGGTGTTGCTGTGGCTGTGGCATAGACCGGAAGCTACAGCTCGGATTGGACCCCTAGCCCGGGAACCTCTATATGCCATGGGTGCGGCCCTAAAAAGACAAAAAGACACACACACACACACACACACACACACACAAAAGTCATCTCGTTATAAAACGATCTGAGTCGATATGATAGAGTATTTTCCGGTTGCAGATGACATGGGCATTTGTTACAGTATCCTCTATGCTTTTATATATATATAATTTTTTTAATTTAATATTTCAAAAAGAGGGTAGGGCACGAATGAACACGCCAAAATGATCAGTGTAGCAGAGCACACAAGGAGCTGGCAACTAAGAAGTTCCCACGGGGATGGTCCCTCATAGTCAAGCGAAGGCCATGCTTGGGATCAGAGGACGTCTGGTACATGGCCAGGTTGTCTCTGTCCCCTGCTCTGTCCATCTAAGTCCTGTTCACCTTTCCAGGCTCTGTGGAAGTCCCCCTCCTCCAGGAAGACTTCCCTGACCACTCCAGCTCACAGTCATCTCTCTCTTTCCTCAGCTGTCAGAACACCTAAAGCCACTGCTCACTTGGATATCACAAATTCTTTATTTCAGGAGTTTTAGATAATCCAAAGCAGTGAGGTCCAAAGCCCACAAAGGCTGCTGCCGAGTTGACAGGGATTGCATGGTAAATGCACAGTCTTGATGAGCTGGGGACCACCAAGGAGGGTCACTGCTTCTATTTGGGCCTGACTTTTAAACCTGCCCCCGCCAATCTCTCCCCAGACCACAAGCTCCTTAATGGAAGATGGCCTAGGTGTCCCCTGGCCGACAGTGTGCAGCTGGCAGAAGCGGGCCCATTTGCCACAATTCAGCAGGTCCAGGCTCTCAGCTCGGATGAGCCCTGATCCTCTCCAAACACATTTTCCTTTTGTGTGATATATGTAAAACACTCCTAATGTGAGGATCCTCAGAGAGAGCTCACACTGCCCGTCTAAGTGTTTTTTAAAGAATCGAGCTCTTACCTTTTAAAATTACACCGGGGTGGTATTGTTCAAATATGTAAGACTGACTACTCCAGAAAGCGGCAACAACAGGATACAATGCACTAATTTTACCCCACTTTGACTTAGAAAATATAATCGGTACTTACAAAAATTGTAAATACTAAAGAATCAAGGGAATAGGATTATTCTAAAATGGGGCGCTAATACATCTAGCGAAATAGCTTTTGCTAGTTTTAACTGAGGGCCATTATCTATCAGAGAAGATATACCTCTAGCCTTGATAACGTAAAGAAACACAAATGACTAAAGAAGCTTGCCAATATTTCTGGGAGTTGGGGGAGAGAGGAAAGAGTCCATAATGAGAGAGAAACTTGGAAAAGCTGAGCGATTCAACAGGGTAGGTAAACAGCCTCAAGCATGCTCTCGAGGGGGCAAACCCTGCCTGGTTCAACAACCATAATTTCCATGGGGGCTCTGTCCTTTCTGAATTGCTGTGGCCACCACACAACCCAGGACATCCTCTTGGTAATTTTAGTCAATCATTGCAGGTGTCTCCCCATGTAAATGCAGCCCCCTTGGGGTAGAAGCGAGCCCCATATTTCTCTTCTCTATCAGCTCACATCCTCCGTCTTCCAGCCAGGAAAGCCGGCACCACCTGCCCACCCAGGAGCCTCTCTCGAACCTCCAGGCGCCGCCCACT
Source organism: Sus scrofa (assembly GCF_054392235.1). NCBI lineage: Eukaryota > Metazoa > Chordata > Mammalia > Artiodactyla > Suidae > Sus > Sus scrofa. Next base: position 107,782,827 of record NC_139385.1, on the reverse strand, counting down.
TTCTCCTTCTCACCATGACTCTGCCTGTAGTGAATTGAAAGGACAGTAGACCATCTGCCATGCAGCCCTGATGTCTTCCTGCAGGTGTGCAGAGAGCAGTAGGAGACATTCATTTTGGACATAATTCCAAGATGGAAACGAGATACTCTTTTTTTCTTTCTCTCTCTCTCTCTTTCTTTCTTCTTCCTTCCTTCCTTTCTAAGGCAGCAGCTGCAGCATCTGGAAGTTCTGGGGCTAGGGGTTGAATCAGAGCTGCAGCTACCAGCTTCCGCCACAGCCACAGCCATGCTGGATCTGAGCTGCATCTGCAGCCTACACTGCAGCTTGCGGCAACTCCGGATCCTTAACCCACAGAGCAAGGCCAGGGATCAAACCCTTATCCTCACGGACACTATGTTAGGTCCTTAATCAGCTGAGCCGCAATGGGAACTCTGAAACGTGAGATATTCTAAGCATAAAATATTCTAGCTGGCAAGCGCTATCAAGGTACATCTAAAATTTAGTGTTTATGGAGTTCCTGTCGTGGCTCAGTGGTTAACGAATCTGACTGGCAATCATGAGGTTGCGGGTTCGATCCCTGGCCTCGCTCAGTGGGTTAAGGATCCAGTGTTGCCGTGAGCTGTGGTGTAGGTCGCAGATGCGGTTTGCATCCTGCATTGCTGTGGCTCTGGCGAAGGCCAGCGGCTACAGCTCTGATTAGACCCATAGCCTGGGAACCTCCATATGCCATGGGTGCGGCCCTAGAAAAAGGCAAAAAGACCAAAAAAAAAAAAAATTTAGTGTTTAGAAGATATTAGTTTGATTTACAGGGATGAACACTGGTGGGGAATTAAGGGAGAAGTGGGGGGAAAAGGGGTCCCCAGACCTTTGCTAGAAACTATAGGCTGTTTGGGATGAGCAAGCAAATTATGTCCTTCCTCGCTGGGCCCCTCCCTTCTTATGGGCACCCAGTCCTCACAGGCTCCCCTGTGGCCACCAAGTTCATCCCCTTGCCTCTGAGTATCACTGCCCCTAAGTAATTCCAAGAACATGAGATGAAGGACCCGTTCTGGTGGAAATCAGTACCCTTCATATGTTTTGTGCTTTTTACATTTGTGTGATTCTCAGTGAAAGGGGAAAAAAAAAAATGAATACAGGAAGCTTTCATTTCATTTTATATATATATATTAGAACATTTCTCTTATTTTTGTTTTTTGTATGATCTCCAGGTCATTTTTATCCATGGGCACTTGAATGCAATCCTCGGGTCTATGTGGTTTCTTTTCAACAACCATATGTAAAACGTATATTAACTGGGTCTTGACTCTAAAAGGAAACCTGAAAGTCAGAATTTTTTCTAGATTAAATATCTCCAAGTGTCATATTTTTTCCATCTGTCATTGTTAAATTTACTCTTCATAAAAATATTACATCAGGGAGTTCTCTCGTGGTGCAGCAGGGTAAGGATCTGGCGTTGTCATTGCAGTGGCTTGGGTCAGTGCTATGGTACAGGTTTGATCCCTGGCTTGAGAACTTCCACGTGCCATGGGTGCAGCCAAAAAAAAAAAAAAAAAATCATTTTTTAAAATATTCTAGAACAATTTGTAAATTAGATTTTTCCCCTTACCCAAATTTCTGAGTTGGCATCCTCTGCCAGAAAACAATTGTCAATTGTGACTTAAGTGAGTCACTCTTAGCTATATACTTTTTTTTTTTTTTTTTTTTTTGTCTTTTGTTGTTGTTGTTGCTATTTCTTGGGCCGCTCCCGCGGCATATGGAGGTTCCCAGGCTAGGGGTCCAATCGGAGCTGTAGCCACCGGCCTACGCCAGAGGCACAGCAACGCAGGATCCGCGTCTGCAACCTACACCACAGCTCACGGCAACGCCGGATCGTTAACCCACTGAGCAAGGGCAGGGATCGAACCCGCAACCTCATGGTTCCTAGTCGGATTCATTAACCACTGCGCCACGATGGGAACTCCAAGCCATATACTTTTAAAAGCAATAATTCTAAAAACATTTTGTGAAAAAATATTTCAAACTAAACACATGTATTTAGTGCGGGTGTGAGTGAATTTTAATTTGTTAGATATGCTTTAGGGTGAGGACTCCAAATGAAGATAGCTATTGTCCTTGATGGTTTTAGGATAGCCAATGACTCTAGTTTGGTCTCTACTAGAAATTCCTCTCTTGGTTCCCATGAAAGACTTAAGTTACCATTTACTGTGTGTGATGTATGTGTGTGTGTGTTAATGTGAGTGTTTGTGTATTTGTATTTGCCATTTTAACCATTCCATTTACTTTTAAAATAAATACAATGTAAATACATACATACATACAATATAGTATTTGTTTTGCCCATATCATTATTTTGGGCCCTTGATTTTTCCTATTCTGGATTGTTCCTTAAATGACTTGTGTGTTTCCAGTTTTTCCTCTAAGATGCTAAGCTTCTTGTGATAGAGAGTAACTTCTTTTGTGAGTTACAGGGCTAGGAACAGAGCTGAGAATTTAATTGGAACTCAGTAGATACTCACCAACTGAGCAAATGAATATGTGAGTACATGACAGAAATCTTAATGAGGTACTTGATCCAAAGCAATATGGTACCTTACTGGGTTTCGACCTATTTTGTATGGACCAAACCAGTGTACCTACTGGAATGTAATGGAGGTGCTCTGGGTGAGTTTAGGTGTAGAAACTCATGCCGTTGTCTGCCTCTAAGTTTCTGGAAACCTCCCTAATCCACTCCAGACTGAAGAGAATATCTGCCAGGGTCAAAGGGCTCCTGAGGAATCCATGTAACACTTCCTTGAACTTCTGTTTCTCTAAATTCCATCTGTGTCCCTGTCGTAAAGACCATGGGTCATAAGATACTCTCCCAGGATAAACAATTCTTGCCCATTTACCTTTCCCCTCAGCACTTATCCTAAAACTGTTCGTGGCCATTCTGTCCCTTCCAACTCCTTCTCTGGTTTTCACCATTTGTTTGTATTCTGGGACCCATATAACTGCACGAAGACTGAAACAGAGCCCATGACTTGACATCAAGTGGCTTGGGTCCAAATCCTAACTCAGACACCAGCTATGTAGCCTTAGACAAGTTACTTAACTCCCCTGACTCTTAAGTTTCCTCCTTTGCAAAATCGGCTTATAATATTTAACTCACAAGGTATGACTTCAGTGAGATTATGTACTTGAAAATAGCTCACAGTAGATGTTCAATTGTGTTTGTACATTTTAATCCAGTGTAGTTATTGCTTCTGCCTCTGGTTCATCTGTTTTCCTCTGTCTCTTTTTTCTCCTCATGATCCTTGATGAGCACACTCTTAGTGGGGGGTCACTTCATTAATGGCTGCATGTTAGTTTCATAACATTTATTAATATATTTGATCATATATTGTTTGCCTCCTTACAGATAGAACCTGAGATGGTATTTAGATGTATGGCATTTTCCAGAGAACTCCTGTAAACAGCTAGCTGTAAGACTGACTTGTCTGAGCTGGGAACATGTTGTCCTTGGCTTGTCAGTTACTCTCAACAGAGTCCTCCTTTTCTTCTCTGTGTTCAAAGTGATATAATGGCAGATAGGCATGAATTCCCTGGAGAACAACGAGAGACTTCACAGAACTCAGTTTGGGAGAATACACACGTGTTGGTGTTATAGAGTGATATTCCCATGACACTAGCAAGTGGGAAGTGAACTGGACACCAGATGAAGTGAGGGAGGTTTGTGGGAAGGAAACTTGCTTCAGAAAGAGCAAAATGAAAATGCCTCCAACCAGGCAGCACTGGCCAGGGGATTGTGTATATAGGATCTACAAGGTTAATTAACTACCCAGCCCCTACTCTGCCATCAACACTTTGGCCACCACTGTAGGTTATGACACTGAACTCCCCAGGACAAGGTCTGTTTATTGAAACATTCTCTTCTTTTTATTTGAGGGTGGGGGTTAATGCATACCTCAGTGCTTGAAATCGCTAACAGTTTTCTAGTGATCATTCAGTCTTCATTCAGCAAATATGCATTAAGTGACTAATGAATGAAGTAGGAAGATCCTACTTCAGACTTGAAGGTGACACCCTGATCCCTTGAGCATTAGCTTAAAGGGAAACTTTTCCTCTACTTTTGGCCTCCTTCATTCTTCTTCTTCAGATGCTATGGTAAGTAACCCAGTTCCAAATTCCAGTTCAGTTCGATTCGATTCCAAGTCTGTGTGAATGTATCAAGTTAGGCAGACCCTAACTCAAATCCAGACCCCTGGCTGCAAAAAAATTTCAGGGATGTAGTTTTCATCTGTCTAATGTCTCCAACCACAAAGAGAATGAATGGAGGGAAGGTTGAGTGAGCCAGTCCAGAGTATATGGAGATCAGCATAACGAGACCTCATGGAGAAGATGGGCTTGGCCTTGAAAATGTGTAAGATTTGTTTTAAAAGGGAAACGTTTAGAGAAGAGAATTCCTGGCTGGCGAAGAGGAAAAATGAGCAGGGGATAAGAAGAATAGCTTCTCTGGACTGGACTAGATAGGATAGGCACACTAGGAAGGCATGAGATGGGTAGGTGTTTGGAAGGCAGTTTAGAGAAGAAAACTTAACTCAGTCCAATAGAATGGGGAGTGGCAGAGATATTGAAGGTCATTAAGCAAGCAAGGGAGTCTGAAAAAGTAAGGTAATGCTACCATTTCTATTAACAAAATCAATATATATCTTCCTGCTAAAGGGTGATCACTCATCCTTCAACTTACCTCCAGTTCTTAAAACTCTACAAGTCAGTTGCCACCATGATCATCATATTATTTTGCTGGTTTAGTAGTTTCAGAATTGGTACAAAATCCCAAGAAGTAGAGAAATACTTTTAAAGCAAAAGGGAAATTATTTCCATCCTAGAATTCTATACCTAGGCAAACTATCAATCAAGTGTAAATACAGGGTAATGACATTTTCATTCATATATGAGCTCAAAAAAGTCACCTCCCTCCTGTCTTACCTATCTTTTTACCATGAGGCATTTGAAGAAGTAAACGGAGAAAGAGGAAGACATTGGATGCCAGAAAGAGGGAGTCTAACACAGGAGCAAAGCTGAGAGAATCAATGAGATAATCATAAGATAGGTCCTAAGGCAATAACTACACAATAGCCTAGGGAACACCCGGTCCAGATTGAAGTAGGAGGATAGGAAGCTATGAGATGGAAGTCTCTGGGGGAAAATTAAAATTGGTAAAATTCCTAATTTTTTTTAAACTCCCAACTGTATTTATTTATTTACCTTTTTGGTCTTTTTTTAAGGGCTGCGCCCACAGCATGTGGAAGTTCCCAGGCTAGGGGGTTAAATTGGAGCTGTAGCTGCTGGCCTATGTCACAGCCACAGCAATGCAGGATCCGAGCGGTGTCTGTGACCTACACCACAGCTCATGGCAACACCGAATCCTTAACCCACTGAGCGAGGCCACATGTCGAACCTGTATCCTCATGGATGCTAGTCAGATTTGTTTCTGTTGAGCCACGATGGGAACTCCTAAAATTCCTAATATTTTAAACATATCGAGAGAAGGCTTAACAACATTTAGGGACGAGTTAGTAATAGATATATTGTTAACTAGGGAAAAGAGAAATTTTTTTTGCAAGAAAAAAAAAACTTTATTGTGCTAAACCACTGAGACTTTTGTAACAATATTTGTGACAAATGTTCTTTATTACGATATTGCAATATTTAGACTACTCTGAATAATGCAGAGCTCTTCCATTGATCTAAACATTGAACTAAAATAGTAGCAGAAGGAAAAGGAAGAAATAACATAGTCTAAAGGTAGAATCCATAAGCTTCTGTAGACTGGGGGTTGTTGAGAGGAGGATAGGGAGAGAAAGGGGTCTGGGATGAATTCTAGGTTTCTTTTTGTTGTTGTTGTTGTTGTTGTTGTTGTCTTTTTGTCTTTTCTAGGGCCACACCCTTGGCACATGGAGGTTCCCAGACTAGGGGTCCAATCAGAGCTGTAGCCACCAGCCTGTGCCAGAGCCACAGCAACGCGGGATCCGAGCCGCATCTGCAACGTACACCACAGCTCACAGCAAAGCCGGATCCTCAACCCACTGATTGAGGCCAGAGATCGAACCCGCAACCTCATGGCTCCTAGTCGGATTCGTTAACCACTGAGCCACGACAGGAACTCCCGAATTCTAGCTTTCTATCTTGGGTTGCAGTGGGTGGAAGTTTGGATGGTACTCTGAGAACAATCAGGTGAAGGTGCCTGATAGGTGGTAGCAATATAGAGGCTAAGAGCTTGGAACAGAGGGGAAAGGAGATTTATTGACTCTACCAAAAAACAGGGAAAGCGCAAGAAAGGAAATACAACCTAGAATACATAGAGCTTGCCAGTAAATAACTATTCTCATAATCATAGTCACGTAAACACTAAACATTGAGCATATCAACAATGATGATGTAAGTATGTTGTAAGCTTGGGGGGCAGGGGAAGTGTAGGTAGGGAGAAGGCGAGAGTGAAGGGGTGGGGGGGTGTAAGAGAGCCCCAAACTCAGCTGCCTTATAGGAAGTTAGGAGACAGGGTCTAAAACGGGGAAATGTAGAAACAACAGCATAAGTATGGTATTTAGATATGCGGAACTACATAACAGAAGGAGCTGCTAAAAGATTGGAATTGTAGCCTCTGGGAATGGTGAAAAGGGAGCGAGCCTTGTAGAGTAACATTTTTTACTATGGGCCTGTATAACTTTGATAAAAAATAACGTTCTCCCCGGATTTATAGTAAATGCTCCAGCTTAGTTCTCTGATCACAGTTTCCCTGTCACCAAATCCCCTCAAAGTCTCCGACTCTTCTAGCTACTAGCTGGCTACTAGCTGGAATGTCTATCATTCCACAGACTGGCACTGGCAAATGTGTGGCTTGAATTTTGTTAAAGTCTATGTTTGTTGCAAAATCAGAATCTCTTTGGGATTCTCCTAAAACATTGCTCTTACCGATGGCCTCAGCTTTTGTGCAAACTAGGGAAGGCAAATGGCCTGAAAGAAGGCCCTGGAAGGAGCAAGTCTTTTAAAGAGCTACTTTGGGGAGTTCCTGTTGTGGCTCAGCAGTAACGAACCTGAATAGTATCCATGAGGACGTGGGTTCAATCCCCAGCCTCGCTCAGCAGGTTAAGGATCCAGCATTGCCATGAGCTGTGGTGTAGGTCGCAGACGAAGCTCAGATCTGGTGTTGCTGTGGCTGCGGTGTAGGCCAGCAGCTGTAGCTCCAATTTGACCCCTAGCCCAGGAATTTCCATATGCCACAGGTTCGGGCCTAAAAAGCAAAAGTAAATAAAATAAAATAAGGTAAAATAAAATAAAGAGCTACTTTGATCATGGTATGTTCTAGCCAGGGACAAAGCAACTCAAGAACTTCGTAAATGGGGGAGGAACAGTGATACAACACAATCTAAAAATTAGTTTTTGTCTATGGCTTAAAATTATGTGTTTCTATCCCTCCAGAGAAGGCTGCAAAAATAAAGGACAGTTGCTCAAGGAAACCTAGACAGAGGGCTGCTTCTGGGTGAAAAATCCGAAAAACACTGTAATATGTTCAGTCCTTCCCTTGGCTGTGTTCTCTCTCATCGTACTTCCCTTGGGCTGCCTGGCTTTGGGGAGACGAGCAGATAATCATTACTGTTCAGGAGGGAGGGAAAGCCAATTGTTCAATATCAGAAATTCAGAAAGTGTTTCATTTTCTAAGCTCCCAGTTACTAATGTATTAAGTTCTCCAAAAAAATTCTCTTCATCATTTTCTGTGATTATTTTTTTTTTCTTCCTAAGCAGCATTTGGCTCCAGCAGAAGGCAAAGACATTTCCTCGTCTGAATTACTGCCGCCGTGAAACAGATTGAAAAAAATATATCATTTTATATCAACCAGTAGCATCCCAGGCCACGGAGGGGTGTCTCCTAAAGCTATCAAGATAGTATCAGAGTATTAATCATTTCTGGAACAGTGAGAGCCCCAACACCATCCAGCACCCACAAAGGCTGCAAGCCCAGGGCCAGCTGCCGCTGCCCAGGACAGACTCCGGCTCGGGATTCAATCTCTGAGCTCTGTGACGGACAGCACGTGCCTGCTGGTTCTTGCTATTTGCCCAGCCCTGTGGTTGAGCAGGCCCTGACCTCCCAGAGCCCAGGAATCACAGAGTCCCTGTCAGAGCTGTTGAGAGGGCCGGAATGGCATGGGCTTGCTGCAAACACACCAACACACATGAGTGTGCACTAAATATATGCTCCTGGATGTGAACACACACTCAAATAATGCAGGCTGGCCCCATGTGAAGCTATGCAACACTGTGGCTAAGAGCACAGCTTCAGAATAAGGCTGGATTCAGTGTTCAGCTGTCAGGTAACTACTCCAACCCCCCGTTTTCCCATCAATAAAATGGGGATAATAGTAGCACCCACCTCAGAGGGTTTTATAAGGATTAACTGAAGCCACACGTAAAGAACTCGAGTGCAGTGGCTTGCATCCAAAAAAAAAAAAAAAAAATTCCATCGGTGTTTGCTATTGTTATCAATAATAAAAGTTGAAGTTTATGAATAGGTATATTTAGTCAGTATTGGATAAATGTTTGTATTGATCGTTAATAACCATTGTGGGCCAAAGAATTCTTCCCTTCTGTAGGAAAATCTTCCCTAAACCTTGGGGGCAGATGAAGGGGGTTCCTGGTGTTTTTAAGTATCTATTTTCAGACCACTAAGTATCTGACAGAAAGGTTAGAGCTATGACGTACAGAGAGATTCCATAAAGAATTAAATAGATTGGAGTTCCCATTGTGGCGCAGTGGTTAACGAATCTGACTAGGAACCATGAGGTTGTGGGTTCGGTCCCTGGCCTTGCTCAGTGGGTTAACGATCCGGCGTTGCCGTGAGCTGTGGTGTAGGTTGCAGGTGCGGCTCGGATCCCGCGTTGCTGTGGCTCTGGTGTAGGCTGGCAGCTACAGCTCCAATTGGACCCCTAGCCTGGGAACCTCCATATGCCACAGGAGCGGCCCAAGAAATGGCAAAAAGACAAAAAAAAAAAAAAAGAATTAAATAGATTGACACTGAGAAGGTAAGGTGTAACTTAATGGAGGCGGAGGAGTTTTATAAGAATTCCTTTTAGGGAGGTTCCATTGTGGTGCAGTGGAAATGAACCTGACTAGTATCCATAAGGACGCAGGTTCAATCTCTGGTCTCACTCAGTGGGTTAAGGATCTGGTGTTGCAATGAGCTGGGATGTAGGTCACAGACATGGCTGGGATTCTGAGTTGCTGTGGCTGTGGCTGTGGCCAGGAGCTGCAGCTCCAAATCTACCCCTGGCCTGGGAACTTCCATATGCCTTGGATGCAGCCCTAAAAAAAAAAAAGAAGAAGAAGAAGAAGAATTCCTTTTATGCCCAGCTCTAGGACCAAATCGGAGAGTTCAGTGAGCGGGTCAAAGCAACACTGCACATCTGATTGTCTGTGCTTTCTATCTGAAGGCAACTCTCCCCTGTGAATAACAATTTGGCAGCAAAAGCAGCAGACTAATGGGTCCCCTAGGTGGCTTTGAGAAAGCCTCCCTTTGTTGTGAGGGTGGTGCCCTTCCTGGATGGAGGGGCCTGCCTCCACCCCTAGCTCTGAATGAGAAATGGTCCAAGCAGTTGAGTATCTGATTGGGCTCTCTCCTTCCTCTGGAGAAGGACCCTCTACAACCCCCTCTCTGCCCCTCACATCATCCCCAGAGAAGATTCTGGAAGGACCCTCCCAATTCCTCCAGAGCTCACGCCTTGGTTCTCTGGGGTTGGACCTCCTTGCCTAATGACTGCGCCGTATGGGGCCAGGGCCCAGGGGCCAGGGTGGAGGGTGAAAGTTTGTCTTTTCGCTTTGGCACCAGCCAACACAATTACTTGAAAGAGTTGGGCGGCCCCTGAGAGGAAGAAGTAGTTGTTTGCCAACATGCCATGTTTGTGTGCTTCCTGACCAAGCCTTCCTCATGTCATCATCAGATGGCCACCCCTCCACACACTCTACAGGGACGGGGTTACTGGCCCCATTTCACACAGGAGTGACGGAAGGTGACACAAACTAGTTATGTTGTGCCATCTCTTGGCCTCTTGCCCACAGGTTTTTCCACCTCATGGGACCCAGATAAAAAAACAAAAACTAGCCCCCTTTCCCATCAAAGTCACCTCTGGCAAGTCAGAGCTGAGACTGTAAGGCAATTCAAATCCAATTCCTGCCATCAGAACTTTATAATCCACCAGGTGAAACAAAACACACATATGCTAAAAGATAACCAACAATCACTATTCAGCAAATCATGTTTGAGCCTCCAATGAATGGTGTGTGTGTGTGTCTGCCCCTGAGAGTTTATACCCTAAATGATGTAAAGAAAGCCAGACCTGGCATGAGCAGAGGGGGCTGGGGGGGGGGGGGCTGGGAGGGGTCCTGCTTTAGGAAGCAGGGCAGTTTGGACTGCACTTTGAAAACAACCAAGGGGAGAAAAGCTTCAAGGGGGTTCCAGGCAGGGAGAAGATGAGCTTGTGTGGTTCCCTTCAGCAGCCCGCAAACCTTCCAACTGGAAGGTCCTTTTGTGAGGGAAGGGGCCAATGGCAAGGAAAGGTAAAGGAGACCAGGCCACAGAGGGCCCGGGAGGCAGCTGTGTGGGCTGATTGTTGTCTTGCAGGCAGCGAAGGGGTCCTTGAAATTTCCCAGAAGGGTGTGGAGTAGATGCCACCAGACGGGGCAGGGAGTCCAGGTACCTGCCCCCAGTCACAGGTGGGAGTCGGTGAGCCTCGGGAAAGGAGAGAACAGGCGGAGAGGTGAGTATACCCTGAGAGCTGAGGAGCAGGGCTCTGGGGTCAGATGGACCTGAGTGGGGACCCTGGGGGTGATCCTGGGCAAATGACTTTACTTCTCTGGACCTCAGACAAACAGTAGTCAAAAATGTATCTCATAGCGGTCCCTGCCTCCTGCTGGGATGCTGACCAGGGTTAAAGTGCTCAGGTGGAAGTTCCCGTTGTGGCTCAGCAGGTTAAGCACCTGACATAGTATCCCTGAGGACGCAGGTTCGATCCCTGGCCTCGCTCAGTGGGTTAAGGACCTGGTGTTGCCACAAGCTGTGGTGTACATCGCAGACATGGCTCAGAGCTGGTGTTGCTGTGACTGTGGTGTGGCCCGGCAGCTGCAGCTCTGATTTGACCCATAGCCTGGGAACTTCCATACCTAAAAAGGAAAAGAAAAAAAAGTGCTCAGGGCAGTGCAAGGCATAGAGGAGCTATTATGTCAACAATAACTACTACTACTGCTGTCACTGTGTTTAATGAGTGTCGGGCAAAGCGGAGGAAGGAATTAATGGCAGGAGACTTTGCTCTATGAACCTGAGAGGGTGGACCAAGGTGGATGGCATCCTCAATAACCCCTGTGGAGAGGCCCACGGGCAGGATGCTCCGCTGGCTGGAACCCTGGTGTGGTGCGTGGGGTCGGGGGAGGGGGGGAGAAGCTGCCTCCGCAGAGTAGAAGCCCCTCCCTGCCCACCTGAACCCCCCTTTCTTCTCTCCTGCATCCCATACCTGCCCCCAGCTTCTAGAAATCAGACCTCATTCCCAGAAGGCATGAGCATGAGGCTTCTTGGGGGGAGTGGGCGGGGATCGGGGATCTAATTCTACACAGAAAGATGTCCCCCTTTCTTATTCCACCTCCCACCTGGGGCTGGGGGGCAGGCAGTGAGGACGAGGGCGGATGGAACCAGGACTCTCGGAACCAAGGCAGCCCCTCGCCCCGCAGCGCAGCGCTCGGAGGCAGCTGGAGCGCCAGGCGAGGGCTTTCCCTGTGAGAATCAGTTTCACATATGAGGTTGATTTTATTTTCCCCCGTTGCAATTAACTGAGAAAAATATTTCAAAGCTGTATAATTAAAGGCCGGCGTTTTATTAGGGTTTAAAATAGTCGCTATGAAATTTGCTCCTGCCACTGGTAATTACAACGTACATCTTAATATCCCCCTGCTTGCCAGCCCCGAGATAACAGCGCTGTGTGTGCTGCATTTGGCTCTGCGGAGAAGGTACAACCCTTATCTTATCTCCATCTGCACACAACAACCAGCCTCTCTTCCAATTCAACCCTAATCTTCTTAGTAAATAATACTGATATTTTTCACCATAACAAAATGGAGCTGGTGCCAGATCCTCACTGATAACACCTCTCGTTTACACACCATTCTCTGTCAAAATCGGCCCCGATTTTTCTTAATCTCTTTAACTTATCAAAAAAATACTTTTTACATTCAGCCATAGTAAGTTCTTTCTCTACCAAATAATAATATTATAAATAAATCCCTCTGCCTACAGCTGACTCGTTGAAAAGACCCTCGGCCTCCTCATTTTCCTCCTGAATGGGAAATTGTTCTGCTCTTCAGTCTTCCCCTACCTTTGGGGTCCACACGGAGTGAATTGTGCCCAGGCAGGCCCTGAGCCATCTTTGATTCTCACCGGGGGTCAGCTTGGTCCAGGATGTGCAAGCTTGTTCTTTATTCTCATTGTCCTGGGGCGTAGGTGTCCCCCACCCCCACCTCCAACCACCTCCAACTCAGGCTGTCCAGAGATTTCAGGCAAATCCCAGCAGGCTCTTCTCTAGCCTGCAGACCAACGCCCCCGCCCCCGCCTTCACCCCCACATACCCACTGGGACAGGCCTTTGCTCAGAGCCCCATGTTGGCAGCAACTGGGACCCACCCACCTTCTCCTGCTGCCTTTCAGTGTGACGCTCAGATAGTCATGCAACCTGGGAAGGCAAACCTGAGACGTGTTCACCACACAGCAATTATTTATTGAGCACTTACTGTTTGCCCACTCCAGGCTTAGCCTCTTGGGGATTCCAGAGAGGGGGAAAGCACAGGGCTGGCCTGCCAGCAGCCCACTGTGTGTGCAGTAGGATCTCTCAGGGCACGAAGAAACCTCCAAATTGGGAAGAGGGTTGGGGTTTAAGACATGTAAGATGTTATAGGAAAAACAAGATTGGGGCAAGGAGGTTGAGAAGGAGCCCTTGGAAAGCTTTCGAAAGTTTGTGTGACCACTAAGAGCAGAAAGAAGAAGAGAGTGACAAGGACACTTGTCTCCAATAACATTTGACACGGCGCAAATTAATAATAACCGGCACTGTACTGGGAGATTCCAATTTCCATTTCCAATTTCCTTGTTCACGAGAAACTTTCTGTGATTTCCCTCTCCTGCAGTTTCCATAATGTGCTTGTAAATTTGCTTTGCTTTGTTGTAGATAATGCACACCTAAAGAGGGGTTTTCTTTTCTATGTCTGTCCTCTTTCCAAATGCCCGCTGCTTTCTCGTTCTGTGATGCCCTGTCATGAGCAGTTAGCCGTCTCCTATCTCTAGGGCCTTGGTTCCCTGGCAGGGGGCGGGGGGGGGGGGGGTCCTTCTCCCTCTGCCCAAATGCTGATGAGTCCAGATGCTTGAGACAGCAAAGGCTGGGGTGCCCCGTATTTAGGCATTCTCAACCCCACGTGGCTCTTAAATACCCAGGATGGTGGGATGTGGGCTCTGTCCAAGGTACATGTCTTGTCAAAGCATGTGGCACCTGCAGCCCTGTCCCGTGTGCCTCTTACCCTTGAGCCGAAGGAGTGGGTTGCTGTTCTTTAAATGTGAACCTCAGTTGATGATGAGTCATCACCAAACCCAGGCTGGCGGGATGAATGGGCAGAGGCGGGTATGGCAATCCAGCTGCTCTACGAAGCCAGATCTCCAGGTCAATAGGTGGGAGGGGGCTGGGTCTGCTGGGGTGGTGGGATCATGCTTTACTACCACTGGCTTTCTCAGATGGGGACAATAGTCAAGGCCCAGCCCACCGCCTTCCTTGCCTTGCTGCTGGTCATCCCAGTCTCGCCTGAGATGTCCTCTTCCCTCCTTATGCCCCCTCCCCCATCTCCCGTTCCCTGGCTGTGTGTGTATGTGTGGGAGAAGGGAAAGAGCCAAGTAACTGCATTAAACCTAGATTTTCTTTTTTTTTTTTTTGTCTTTTTACCTTTTCTAGGGCTGCTCCCAAGGCATATGGAGGTTCCCAGGCTAGGGGTCGAATCGGAGCTGTAGCCACCCACCTACACCACAGCCACAGCAACGCGGGATCTGAGCTGCGTCTGCAACCTACACCACAGCTCACGGCAACGCCGGATCCCCACCCCACTGAGCAAGGCCAGGGATCGAACCCGCAACCTCATGCATGGTTCCTAGTTGGATTCGTTAACCACCGTGCCACAACGGGAACTCCCTAAACCTAGATTTTCTCTTATCTGCAAGGTTCTTTAATGTTGTATGAAAAAGACCCTGGCTCTTCTAAGAAGTCAGGAGGTAAACATTGGGATACAGCATTCTGAGAAGATTAATCAGAAATCAACTGCGGACACAGGGACATTAAGTGCCTCTATGAATTCCCTGCCCTTCTCAATTATCCACCCTGGAAGAAAGCCTATTCTCTTGGGTCCAAGTTACCACAAATAGGCCCCACTGTTGACCTGATTGCTGGAGCCCACAGGGTAAGCATGAGGCCTAAGGACTAAATCTTCCTTCAGAGGCCTCCCTACTCTTGCCAGGGACTGCGGATGACCTATGCCCTTTAGGATTTGAAACAGGGATGTTCTTACAAAATCTGCCTTCTTTGCTCAGCCCCACTTACCCTCTGCTCCCCTGCCCCCCCTGCTCCCTTTTCAACACCTCGAATTTAGTCCATCCTCACATGTTTTGCACTCACTGCCATCTTGTTGCATGATTATTCCCTGCTGCTTCCTTTTTTTTTTTTTTATTACTCAATGAATTGATTGCATTTGTAGTTGTACAATGATCATCACAATCCAATGGTTTCCTTTGGTTGTATTATATTTACTTAATGAGATCCTAAGCCTCATAAGAATAATAGCAAACATTTGGTAAGTGACTCTTATGGGCCAGACACGATTCTTAGTACTTGGCATATATACGCTCACTTAATCCTCAAATGACCCCTGCAGGTAAGTATTCTGTTCCCATTTTACAGATGAGGAAGCAGAGGCTCAAAGAAGGGAAATACTGCTGGAGCACTGTGCAGCACTTTCAGCCCCCCGCAGGCCATGGCCTCTGCAGGAGCTAGGTGCAAGCTCGTCCCTTCCCTCCCCCTCAGGGCTCCACACATCACACTTTCTTGGCAAATGCCACTAACCTGTGTCTCTCCTATCCAAGGAGCTCCCAGCTCAGGTTCATGCCTGTTGAGATGTGTCTTCTTGTGGACGCCCTGTGCACGCAGAGCCTGCATCCCTCGTCTCCACTCCTTCTCATGCACGGTCTGGCTGCACGTCCCAAGAAGGTGAGGGTTATAGGGTGAAGAGACAGGGGCCCAGACGTCTGGAAAGCAGTATCTGCTTATCCTCAAGAAGCCCCTTCCAGAAGGGAAGCTGAAAAGTGGCTGGAGTTGTGGACATTTGCTCTGTGGCGCCTGTGGTGGCCCCGGTCTAGGAATGCTGGTTAGGGTGCAGGAGGCTTTCAAAGTCAAGGGCAGAACCTCCCTGCCAAGTACGGACCCACCCTGCATGTGGCAGCCTTAATTGGACCCTCGTTTATTATTGTAATGAGGATCCCTTTTCTAATGTGTTTTTTCGAGTCCTCATGTGGCTGAACTATTATTTTTCTCACTTGACTTTTTTTTTGCCTATGAAATGTTTTGGATAAATATGCAGCTGAAAATGGCTTGTTACTGACTGTGTACATTTTTAGTTGAATGAAAAGTAAAGAAATACAGCATTTCGCATATAAAATATTCTGTTAATGTTATATAATTTGGCTGCGGAGTATCATTTTGCTTTTATGAAAGGGTTTGGTGAAACCCTCAGGAATAGCAGATGGCTAACATGCAGTAATTATCGGTTACTAAATATCACTTATATCATACTGATCTATTCACACAAGTATAACCACATTAAATGTGTAATTTTTTTAAAAAAGACAATATGTAATGTGAGGGCTTGAAACGGCAGCAGGACTTAAGGAAAACGGAGGAAGCCTCTAAGGTGTAAGCGACTCTAGGGGCTCCATTTGGGCTGCAGAGTCCCCCTCCCCATCACACATTGCCCTCTGCTCTGGGTTTTCAGGGAGCTGGGCTCTGTCGACACACAGCTGGCCAGGGCGGGAATATGAGCGCATGTCGCGGAGAGGTCAGCACTTGAGCAGATGTTTTAAATGTTCGGCTCGGAAGCTGATGTTTAGAACCAGCCATGACTGCCATTCTCAGCATAATTTCTACTTGGCTGTGAAGATGCAGAAACCCCAGGAGGGCACCTGAGTTGATGCAGCAGCGAAGCTCTCTACAGGCCACGAAGCCCATGGGGAGCTCTTTGCAAGGTCCAAGGGTGATTTCCATTCCCCAGACAGCTCCCCTGGCAGCTCACACGTCTTTGAGATCCACCTGTCCTTCCCCGTCACTCTATTTGCAGTGAGTGAGGACCCAGCCCAGGTAACTCAAAGAACTGTGTATTGAGAAAGCTAAACTGCTGTATACAGCAAGGGCCTAATCAATGGTGGCTGCCTCGCTGGCACAGAGGAGGTGCTTCAAAGCAAAATCAGTGTGGCTTTAGGTTGCCAGCTGGTTTAGGATTAGCAAAACCTAGGGTGGCAAATAGGTGGCAATTCTTGAACCGATTCTGATCAATCAGTTGGGGCTTCTTGGAGCTCCTTCTTGAGGCGTCTGAAGGAATCTGAAGAGTCCCCGTCTGAGAAAAGGGGTGCTGTAAGCAACGAGTGATGTCTGCCAGGGTCATGGGCATGAGGGAAGGGCAAGAGTTTGTGGCATATTTGATCACCCAGCTTGCGGATAACTGAATGTGTCTCCCCAAACTTCATAGGCTAAAATCTAATCTCTATTGCTGTGGTATTTGGGGGTGCTGATGGCTTGGGGTGATGAGGTTGTGAGGGTGGAGTCCTCAGAAGTGGGATTAGTGCCCTTAAATCGAAGACACCCCAGAGAGGTTTGGGATGGAAATGCTATAAAACTGGGTTGTAACGATCATTGTACAACTATACATGTAATAAAATGCACTGAGTAATTTTAAAAAAGAAAGAGAAAAAAAAAAAAAAAAAGACACCCCAGAGAGCTCTTCTGAGCCTTCAGCCATGTGAGGACACAGAGAAAAGACAACCGTCTAGGAACCAGGAAGCCCTCAGCACACGCTGTTGGCCAGCACCTTGATCTTGGACTTCCTCACCTCCAGAACCGGGAGAAATAAATTCCTATTGTTTAGAAGCCCCCCAGCCTATGGTACTTTGTTTTATCAGCCCAAACACAGCTCTGCTTAGCCTTAGATCTCAGCTCATTGTCAACTCAAGAAAGCCTGCCTCGACTCCTCGGCAGCACAGGACCTGAGAACACAGGCCCACTCTCAGGTCTGAATTCTGATCCTGGTACTTAACTAGCGTTGTGACCCTGAGCCAATCTTTTTAACTCCTTTATCCTGCAGTTTCCTCATCTGTAAAATGGGACCAAAACTAGCACCCACCTCAGAGGATGACTTCGAGTCTTAAATCAGCTGAGATATTCCATCACCTACCGCAGTGTCAGACACAGAGTTAAGTCCTCCTTAAGACGTCGTAAGACGTCGTTAGTGTTGGTTGCTGCTGCCCCCTCGCCTAACTCTCCGAATCCAGTTGTAGTTTACATTTGCAGAGTGGTATTCAGTTAAGGTCTCCTTCTCCTCACTCCTGCCTGCCCAGGACATGGGACTGAATGACCTCCTGGGCTGGGTGACTCGTTCTGCAGGGGAGAAAGGGCTGAGGGCTCTGGGGACACCCGAGCTCCCCTCCAGATAATTGTCCTCCTGCAACTTGTGGTTGTGCCAACACTGCTGCAAGAGGAAGAGAGAGATGGTGGGGGAAAGGCATAGGGGAAGAAAAAAAGGAGAGGTGAGAGAAAAAAAAACCAGGGGCAAAGGGGAAGGAAGGAGACTACCTTTTAAAAAGTGGGAAATAGGGGAGCTCCCATTGTGGCTAAAGGGAAATGAATCTGACTAGTATCCACAAAGACGCAAGTTCAATCCCTGGCCTCGTTCAGTGGGTTTAGGATCCGGCATTGCTGTGAGCTGTGGTGTGGGTCACAGACACAGCTCGGATCTGGCGTTGCTGTGGCTGTGGTGTAGGCTGGCAGCTACAGATGCCACTTTGGGCCCTAGGTATGTATGGAAGCCCATTCTTAGGACAGCTTCCGTGGGAACGTGGAGCTTTCTCAGTCCCACACAAGTCTCCATCACCAGAGTGGGAAAGGAGGGTCAGCAGCTATGAACTGAGTCAGAGGAAAGCCAAGGAGAGAAGGAATTGGGTGCGTGATTCCAAAACCCAGATTCCAGCTCCAGCTCCCCCACAATCGCTGTGGGACCTTGAGTCTGTTGGCTTCCCTGAGCCTCTGTTCTGTACATTTTTAAACATTGCCTGCTGCAACCTATTTGTAGGATTACAAGAAAGCAAGGTCCACTCGAATGTCCAGAGTTTTTATTTTAGTTTTGCAGCATCATCAAGGTATAACTGACAAATAAAATCATAAGATATTTAAAGTGTACAATGTGGAGTTCCCATTGTGGCTCACCGGTTAACAAACCCAGCTAGCATCCATGAGGACACGGGTGCGATCCCTGGTCTTGCTCAGGATCCAGCATTGCTGTGGCTGTGCTGTAGGCCGGCGGCTACAGCTCTGATTGGACACCTAGCTTGGGAACCTTCATATGCCTCGGATGTGCCCCCCCAAAAAAAGACAAAAGACCAAAAATAATAATAATAACGTGTACAGTGTGATAACTTGCTATACCTATGGGTCCCCCCCAGTTGGGTTAACACATCCATCACCTCACTTTTTTGTTGTTGTTGTTGTTGTTAAGAACATTTAAGTTCTACCCTTTTAGCAAATTTCAATTATACAATACAGTGTCAGCAACTATAGTCACCAGGTTTTTAGCGTGATAATTATTCGTGCGAAAAAAAGATGATAGAGTTTCAAGCCAGGATAGAAACTGGAGGGTTTTTTTTTTTTCTTTTTCTTTTTCTTTTTTTTTTAGAAATAAATAAAGGCTCTGACTAGTATTAGAAAAACAATGAGAAGGGGGCGCAGGTGGGTGGAGGGAATAAACTCTCTGGGGAGACGTGCTCAGGGCAAAGGGGGGGGCGGATGGCCTGTAAAGGAGGGGACTGCAGTGACCCCTTGCCCCTTTTGAACTTCCTCCTGTAGGGACTGCACAGGAAGACAGGGTCCTGAAATACCGCAAGAATGGTGTTTCTCATTCCTCTCCAGTCCAAACAAGGAAGCCGGGAAATCTCGCAAGGGCACGTTCTAGTTCAAAGGCCTCAAGTCCAAAGAGCAGGGTAAGTTCAACCGGACTCAAGAACCGAATGCTCAGACAGTCTAGCCGTAGGCCCCCGGGTACCTTAGCTTCTGAGAAGGCTCTGAGCCAATCGCCTCTATTGATCTCGACCACGGATATTTTGGTTGACAAGGGGTCAGTCAATTCAGAAAGTAGGGGTTGGCTGGCAAATGATTTCTTTCAACATAAAGTTATCTGAATAATTGAAAAGAGCGCATTCATTCGTGTGTTCATGCCACAATTGTGTATTACTGAATGGCCCACATTATAAAATTCTAGAGGCTGCGTGGAAATTAACATGACTCTTGCGGTCCTGTCAGAGTCTAGGCTTATGGGGCCACAATGAAATCTTTTTTGAAATGTGAAACCCTAACTCAGAGGGACTGTTGGGCTACTTTAAATGCATTCTATTTCCAAATCCCTTTTCAGAAAGGCAATGATATTTAAAACTCAGCACCACAAGTTTCCTCAGGTACCCTCCCAGACGATACCATCTCTACCAACAACAAAAGGTAACATGTATCACCAAATATTTATTTCGCCTGTTCTTGATCATATAAAATATTTATTTTGCCTGTTCTTGATGTATATACATATAGTGTGTGCTCTTGTATATCTAGCTTCCTTCACTCAATACTATGTTGTTGGGTTTATCAGTAGTTTGTTCTTTTCCTTGCTATGTATTATTCCACTATGTGAATATACCACCCATTTCTACTATTGATGAACATCTGAGTTCTTTCCAATTTGGGACTATTACAATTATAGTTGCTATGAATATTCTTTTAAATGTCTTTTTGATACCATAAGTACTCATTTGTCATGTACATACTCTCTTAATCTTAAATTTACCAAGTTGAAATGGGTCTTGGCAGCCACGTGATACAAGAAGTATCTATATTCCTAATTGGAAGCAAATGTCTTTGGATTTCACTAGTTTGCAATAAGTAGTGGAGCAGCCATTCCACTCAAAGACCTTTTATGTTGGAGTTCCCGTCGTGGCTCAGTGGTTAACGAATCCGACTATGAACCATGAGGTTTTGGGTTCTATCCCTGGCCTTGCTCAGTGGGTTAAGGATCCGGTGTTGCTGTGAGTTGTGGTATAGGTTGCAGACGTGGCTCGGATCCCGTGTTGCTGTGGCTCTGGCGTAGGCCAGTGGCTACAGCTCCGATTAGACCCCTAGCCTGGGAACCTCCATATGCTGTGGGAGCAGCCCAAGAAATGGCAAAAAAAAAAAGACAAAAAAAAAAAAAAAGAGAGATTTTCTCTGTTGTCTTTGGTTCTTTCCAACCTATTTGAAACCACAGCTGACTTTTCTTAGAGGGAATTGTGCTCCGCATACATTCAGGAAAAGTATACATGAGGTACAATACATCGTGCTTCATATGCAGAATTCTGAGCCCCTGTGCTACATCAGACTCAGAGCTATTTAAAAATCAGAGTACATTTTTTTTAATATGAAGATTCAACTGACCTGGAAAAACTAATTTTAGAATGTGACCCCCAAAGTTCTCAGCAGATAAAAGGAGGTCAAATCTGAACAAACCCTTCCTAAGCAGATGGAGATGGAGAGCCAGAGAGCAGAGGGGAAAGCTAGAGAGACCTTCTATCCCCTTGGAAGCAAGGCTCTCACTTCCTCTTGCAGTTCTGGTCTTATCTTTTATGTTTTATGATTATTCCTTGAACTCATCATGGCCACTGTTGTAAAGAGTTTCCTAGGGGCAGAGGGCTCACTGTGTAGCTTAGTGCACCTGTATTATCTGATATGTGGTACCCAGCATGAGTTGATGTGAAAAATGTTTAATTATTAATTTTGGACATGCTGTATTCTTCTCTTTTATTAGTTATATGAAGGAATTTGGACCATGGTTTGAGTGACGGGTAATAATAGTAGCTGAAGCTCCCAGTTGGTTTTTTTTCTCCCCACCCATGACCTATGGAAGTTTCCAGGCCGGAGACTGAATCCTAGCTGCAGCTATGACCTACGCTGCAGCTGAGGTAACACTGGGTCCTTTAACCTACTGTGCTAGGCCAGGGATCAAACCTGTACCTCTGCAGCAACCTGAGCCGCTGCAGCTGGATCCTTAACCCACTGCACCACAGCAGGAACTCTGAAGTTCATAGTTCTTGTCTCCGTTTTGTTAGCCCCATTTTACAAATGTGGAAACTAAGGTTAGGAAAGTTTAAGTAACTTGCCCAGGATTGAACTGTTAATTTGCAGTGCCAGCATTCAGAACCAGGAGTGCCTGGCCATGAAACCCAAGCTCTTTCCTCTACCACATGGTGTTACATTCCAATTTCCCAAATGCCTCTTCATACATGTATGTCACTTAACTTTCACTACAACCTGGGTATGCCATTTCCACGTACCAGTGTCACCCGGCTGGTGAGTGGCAGAACCAAGATTTGAACCCAGCCTGCCTGCCACCAAGCCCAGCTCCCTTCCCGCTATACCACAGCTACCTCCCAAGGGCAGCCTTCTCCCAAAGTTCCTAGCTCAAATCTTGTTTCCGCACCTTGCATTGGACAGCAATTCGAGTTACCCAGAAAGTGAAGAGAGAAATTGCTTACTTTGGGAAGAGAGCGCTTTTTGAAAATTCTAGGCTCGCAGCCCTCGGTTGAGGGGGCTGGGCAGGTGGTTGTCCCCCTTGGGCCAAGTTGAGGCATAACCACAATTCTGGGAGTAAATGAGGTGATCAACTGAATAGATTTCCTTTCCTCCAGAGAAACCCGAAGCTGATAAGAAAAAAACCCAGGGTAGGCATAGCGCTAACCCGCCCCTCCGCCCCCACTACCCCACCACAAAAGCGTTCTTCCGGCGTACAGTTCTGTTCTCATCCTTTGAAAGATATTATGTGTTGTTCATTGAAAGATAGACGCTCTTTGAAAAGTACAATGCTCGGTATAGAGGCAGGGCGGCGGTGTCGTTATTGTTATCGTGATTATTTCTGCAGGGGAAGAAGAGGAGGGGCCGGTGGCGGTGGGGGCGGGGGTAGGTTCCTTCCCGCGGCCCCGGCCCCATCCCTCCTGCCGCGTCTGCTAACTCACCGGCAGGATGCCTCTGCAAGGTGTCGATAGAAGAGTCAGACCAAAAGTATTGTCTGAGGACATCACGAACAACGCAGGCAGAATGATTCAAAAAGAAATCAATGGCCCTAAAAATAGCAAAGAGACATTCCCAGAATAACGTCTTAATGGGAAACAGGGGGTTGAATGATGAGTTGTATTGTAAAAAGTCAAGTGTTTTTAAAATGGCTACGTAGAAAGATGAGTGATCAGCTTATATAAAAGGGAGACGAAAGGCCTGGTGACATTCAGGCTCAGAGGCCCCTAGACTCCAGCCCTTGGCAGGGCCCTCTGAGAGGGGACTTGCCTTTCTCCTGTCAGCTGCGACTTCTTCCTAGTACCTTGGAGGAAAGAGCTGCTGATGAGACAAACTTCGGGTAATAAAAATCGCTCAGAAAATAAGGAACATGCAGCCATGATAAAGCATTCACACCCATACATGCGTGCACATCTGTGTGCATACACGCCTGCTCTAGTTTGGGTTGTTGGGTTCATTGTATTGAATTACGTTGTGTGGTGTTGACTTGTGTGCTTTGGTTAAATTAGAGTAAATTGTGCTGAATTTGTAATTGTCCTCAATGGGAGTGTAAAGCAGATAGCTATTCCCAGTTTCAACCAGAGGAGAGGAGTGAGTCTTCAGATAAGAATTCTGAAATTCAGGAGTTCCCGTCATGGCTCAGTGGTTAACGAATCTGATTAGGAACCATGAGGCTGCGGGTTTGATCCCTGGCCTTGCTCAGTGGGTTGGGGATCTGGCGTTGCCGTGAGCTGTGGTGTAGGTCGCAGAGGCAGCTCGGATCCCGCGTTGCTGTGGCTCTGGCATAGGCTGGCGGCTATGGCTCTGATTGGACCCCTAGCCTGGGAACCTCCATATGCCACGGGAGCGGCCCAAGAAATGGCAAAAAAGACAAAAAAAAAAGATATCTGAAATTCAGGTAAGTACCACCTTATAAGGACTCTTCAGAACTCTCTCTGGCCTGGCTGTCTTGGATGATGACTCAGAACCACAGAGAAAAATGCTGATAGTGGTCCCCCCAAAAGAGTGTTCTGGTGAGGCTCTTAGGTTCTGCTGTGCCCCTGCCCCACCATCCCCACCTCCACAGTGAGTCTCTGTGTGTCCATTGCAGGATCTAGGGTCAAGCTTATTAAAGAAGATACATATTTATGACCAATCATCACCATAATAGTTTTTTCCCAGCTCTTATTCCTGAAGATAATATTCCTGTTGCCAAGTTTGCTAAAACAATGAACCTTAACTGGCGCTAGTAACCTAATGACCAAACAGGATTGGAATTTTTTATTGGCAAGATGCAGGGTCTATGGCTGCCCATGCGGAAAGGCTTTTTAAAGTGCAACCCGGAAAACTTCAGTTGGGAAGCTTTTGGCTTCAAGTAACAGAAGATCTAACACTAGTTTAGTGATAAGGTTGTTTATTGTTTATTTAAAAGAAGTCCAGAGGTTGATGGCCCAAGGGTTGGTTTAGCAATTCAGTACTAATTGGGGGATCAGGGGATCAGGCTCTTTGCATTCTTTATTCTACTATTTTGAGCTTCTTGGCTTTTGTCCTTGAGCTAATTGCCTCATGGTCACAAGATAGCTGCCACTGCTCCGTAACACAAACACACACACAAGGAAAGGAGGGAAAGGGGCAAAAGGGTTTTCTCCTTGGGATGCTCTTTTGTCATGGAGGAAATTTTTCCCCAGGAACCTGAGCAGATTTTCCACTATATCTCATAGAGACTGGAGAAGATAAAGGGTCTTGAGCTCTGGGCTCACACACAGGCTCTTCCACTTACTACCTGTGTGAACCTGGGAAAGTCCTGTGTCTCTATTTCAACGACCATAAAAAATCATAAAAATAGTGCCTCTCTCATAAAGTTTGATGAGGATTGAAAGAGTCCTCATAAGAGGTCTTAGAACAGGGACTAGTACTTAGCAGTTATTCAATATACGTTAGCAATTACTTTTAGTAACCTTATGATCATCCTCATTCTCCTCTCCTTGGCCAGATCTGGGTCATATGCACAAGAGTATCTCTCAACTCAGGGGCTCCGAAGTCAGAGTCATCACCAAGGATTTGACTCTTTCAAGAGTCTCATTAACAACGAAATATTAGGCAAAGAAAACCTTCAGCATTTGACTTCTAATGTTCTCAGTCCAGGATCTTGCTGCTAAATAATGTTTGTAGGTAGCAGCTTACTGGGAACCAGGCTGGAGGGAAAGAGATGAGAGAGAGGCCTCTGGAAGGTGTAGGGACCTGAGGACAGGTGAGCTCAGAAGCCCTGCGATCACACCTGGCCAGCTTTGCCCTTTTGTTCAAAGTGAAAGAAGCATTCGAAGGACACATCGTCATCTGACTATGTGACTATGCTTGGCGGAGTTACAGGACAGTGCAATTCCAACCTTGACATGGATCCAAAAGATCATAGGAGGCCACGGAGGCCCATAGACAATTTATCTGGATGCTCATTGGCATAAATTTATTGTGACAACCAAGTTGAGCTCCTCAAAAGCAAAGACCATTGATTTCCCATTTTTCTGACATCCCACAGCACCTTAAATAGTAGGAGGCACAGACATAGTAGGTTTTCAATAATGACATGAATCTCAGTGTCCATGTTCTCGCAAACAACAGCAGATGCCCTGCATTTCTAAGGGCAGTACTTGGTGCATTAGAGGCAGCCGGACAATACTTATCTGCGGGGTTGGTGCCCGTCTTGATCTCCTGGGAGGCGAGGGGGAAGAGATGGTTAAGAAACACTAATACACCAGGGACTGTGCCAGGTCATCTGCTGACATCATTTGTTCATTCCTCACGACAATCCTAGGAGCCAGGTATCATGATCCCTAGTTGTAAATAAGGATGCTCAGGGAACCTGTTATTTGACCAAGGTTCCAGAGCTGCTAAGTGGCACAACCCAGACTTAACTTTGGTCTGCTTTGCTCCAAACACAGGCCTTCTCTATACTGTTTCTTGGGAGGAGAGGAAAGGAATCTCTTTGGCTTTGGGGTGCTGCAAACAAGTTGAAACCTGTTTTTCTGTGAAGCCATGTGTGTTTCAGCCTGGCATGTGGTGGCCAGAAGACTGTCAAGGAACATCATGAACTCTAATTTAACTGCGGCCTACAGCCACCCACATGTGGGGTTTTTTTGTTTTGTTTTGTGGGCCGCACCCACGGCAAATGGAAGTTCCCAGGCTAGGGGTTGAATCGGACCTGCAGCCACCAGCTTACACCACATCCACAGCCACAGAGGATCCCAGCTGCATCTGCAACCTACACCACGGCTCACGGCAACGCTGGATCCTTAACCCATTGAGCGGGGCCAGGGATCCAACTGAGTCCTCATGGATACTAGTCAGGTTCCCTACCACTGAGCCACAGTGGGAACTCCCCAACATGTGGCTAGTTTGCAGCTTAGCTCCCAGGCCTGCAAGATACAAGCCAGCCATTATCTCTACGAGCGGACACTGGGTTTCATACCCAGCTCCACCCCTCCCCTCCCCAGTGGATAGCAGACATACTGATTGGATGAAATTGATTCTATCCACAATATAAGTAGTTCAGAGAACGTAGGCTAAGACCAGGCCCCCAATGACTGGTTAAGTGATGATTCACTCAGAGAAACTGAGGACCTTTGAGTGATGATTTGGGAAGCTACTTTCCCTCTTCCCTGAAGTGAACAGAGAATATATTGCCTTTGGGAGTTCCTGTCATGGCGCAGCGGAAATGAATCTGACTAGGAACCATGAGCTTTCAGGTTCGATCCCTGGCCTCACTCAGTGGGTTAAGGATCCGGCGTTGCCATGAGCTGTGGTGTAGGTTGCAGATGCGGCTCGGATCCCACGTTGCTGTGGCTCTGGCGTAGACTGACAGCTACAGCTCCAATTAGACCCCTAGCCTGGGAACATCCATATGCCATGGGTGTGGCCCTAAAAAAGATAAAAGACAAAAAACAAACAAACAAACAAAAACCCAAACAAACCAAAGGAATATATAGCCTTCATTGTTTCTGCAGCCATCTTGTGGCCATGAGGGAAGGCAGCCTATGAACCATGCCAACATGCAAGGAAGGATGAAGCTAAGAGAAATACTGAGAAATACAGCCAATGCCCTAATCCAACTGCATCTAAAACCTACTCTATCTGGGCCTTATATTAAACAATAAATCCAAGTCATTTTTCAGCTAGTTTAATTGACTCATTTTCTTCTTTCTTTCTTTCTTTCTTTCTTTCTTTCTTTCTTTCTTTCTTTCTTTCTTTTCCTCTTTCTTTCTCTTCTCTCTCTCTCTCTCTTTCTTTCTTTCTTTCTTTTTAGTGCCACATCTGCAGGATATAGAAGTTCCCAGGCTAGGAGCTGAATTGGAGCTAGAACTGCCAGCCTACACCACAGCCACAACGATGCCAGATCTTAGCTGTGTTTGCCACCTACACCACAGCTCATGGCAACGCTGGATCCTTAACCCACTGAGCAAAGCCAGGGATCGAACCTGTGTCCTCATGGATGCCAGTCAGATTCATTTCTGCTGAGCCATGACAGAAACTCCTTTTTTTTTTTTTTTTAATTGACTTATTTTTCTACTGGCAACCCGAAGCATCCTAGCTGATATACCCCTGCTATCCTATGCACTTACTTCCATCTGAAATAAGTAATTTCTGGTTGCCAATACCAAAGGAAGAAGAACGATTATATGGGAAAATATGGGGAAAAGCACGGGCCCTGGTGGGAGGATCAGGGAGTCCCTCTCTTTGTTACGGTGAACTGAAAAGAACACAGTGGATGTCAAAAAGTGGACTGGAGCCTGCCACCCAGAACGGTCCAAGAGGCCATGCATAGGGAGCCAAGCAAGGCAAGATATCTGCAAATAGGTACTAGTCTTTGGGGCTAGAGTTTCCTTAAGATGCTACAAGGAATGTGAATAAGAAAGCTACGTTGAAAACAAAAAACAAAAACAAAAAATAAAAAACTGATAGGCGTTCCCTTGTGGGACAGCAGGTTAAGGATCCAGCATTGTTACTGCAGCGGCCGGGGTCACTACTGTGGCGTAGATTTGATCCCCGGCCTGGGAACTTTCACACGCCAGGGGTATGTACCCTCCACCAAAAAACAAACCCCAAAACTATGTTGGCTGTTTCAATTCCTTACACTTTCTATGTTTATTTCCCTTTTGTCTTCTTTTCAAACTTCCTGAAGTCTTTGGAGGGCTCCTGCCTTTCTCAGCTATGCTGAGAGGTAGAGCATGAAGAAATGCCATGAGGTGCACTCAGCATCCACTCGCACTTCTTCCTGCAGAGACTTGGGCAGCTGGAAAACCAAAAGCTATAGATTGCTTTGCAACCAGGGTTCTGCGTGTCAATGACATTCTGCCAATTACATGTACTCTTGTGAGATTTGGAAGGTAAAGTGGTGGGGGGCATCTTCTTTCCTTTGACTGTTGCCCCTGGCAAGCACAGCCATGGGGCTATGAAGCTTTTCTGTGGCAGAGCCCCAGCATCCAGTTGCGGAGCTGAGAGGCAGATGCGTTAGAGGATGCTTCCTGATTCCTGGCTCACCCCTGGATGTTGTTGGACTGATTCCAGAACTGGCCTCCTGATCCTCTCCCTTCCTGATGGGGGCAGAAGTAGCAGCTCCCTGGAAGGTCAGCTCTGTGATGTTCTGAGAGTCATTCCTGGAGCCAGGCTAGAATGAGTTCCTGCTGGCTTTCTAATGGTTTCATAAGCACCCTGTGTTAAATACCTTTCTGCTTAAAATCTAGAAAGTGGCTTTTGTCTCCTGCAGCTTAACTGCTAGAATTGAATGTAGTATTCCCACCAAGGACAGCATGGAAGGGCAGAAGCTTTCTTTGGAACCTATGTGATATTCAGTGGGACATAATAATGTTTCAAGGTCAGTTGGCAGATTCTCTTTTGAGGACTAAGTGGTTGAAAGTCTGGACTTTATTCACTGAATGAAGCTAAATCCTCCTAGAGAAAATAATGGCACCATGCCATGCCCTTTACCATGTACCTCTTCCTGCAGACCCACATTCAGCCTTCACATCCTGCAGCTCTGACAGGTGTTAAGAAGTAAGCTAGTTCTGTAATCCCCATTTTCGAAATTAAGACATGATGTTCGGAGACGATGGCCTGAGAGACCCCGACAAATATCTCACCAAGCTCTCCAAAAGTCAGATCTTTCAGTAACTGCAATTCCAGCTTTAGAGACTCGTTGCTCTTGAATTAAGCACTGATTTCTATAGGTTCTTCTTCTTTTTTTTTTTTTTTAGGGCTACACCTGTGGCATATGGAGGTTCCTAGGCTAGGGGTCCAGTCGGAGCTGCAGCTGCTGGCCTACATCACAGCCATAGCGACGTGGGATCTGAGCCACATCTGTGACCTACACCACAGCTCAGGGTAACACCGCCAGATCCTAACCCACCGGACAAGGCCAGAGATTGAACCCCCATCCTCATGGCTACTAGTTGGGTTCGTTTCCCTTGCGCCACAATGGGAACTCCTACGGGTTCTTTTAAAATCCAGTTCTCTAGGATTGAGGGCCATACACCGGGTTGCTACCCTGCCACTCTCAATGAGTTCATGATCTTGTTTCTGATAAGAGCAATGTGGCTTCAGAGAAGAATTCCACACCTACTGGAGGGCAGGGTGGGGGGTAGTGGGGATGAGTTTACGAAGGCGCTGGCCAGGGAAAGAACCAGCCCATGCCAATATAATATTTCCTGGACATCATAACTTTTCCAGTGGCCAACCCTGCCATCCCACTTTTTTCTCTTCAGGATGGGAGGAGGTCACAGATCTGCTGTAGGGGCAGCCACTGCAGCTGCGTGGACTTGAGAGTGTGCAACTGGCAGAGGAGCCAGCCTCCTTTCCTTTGCCAGGAAGCTTGGCAGCATCAAACCCCTAGAAAACCCTGTGTGGTCCAGGCCTTGCCAGGGCCCCTGGAGCTCAAGTGGCAAAATTACCCAACTAGGTAAAGAGGCGACGGCCAGGGAGGATTTACTTTGTCAGCAGTTTACTGGACGCTTTCCCCAGGCTCAGACAAGGATAGCACCAGAAGCAGCCCTGCCTGTCTCCAGCGGGCCCCACCCTTCCTGCAAGCTGCAAACAAGCCAGAGCTGTTCAGTGTCTTTGGACCAACCGTCCTGCCCCCTACCAGCACGGCCAACAAAGAAAACTTGCAGGGGGCGGCCCAGAGCCAACCAGGAGATGCTCAGCCAGGAAGATGGAAGCACGGAACGCATCACCAGGTGGAAGCCAGCCGAAACTTCATTTCCCCCCGCTTTGGGAATGTCTCCCAAAGAGGGCGCTGGACCCGGGGTGGTGGTGGGGGGGGTGCACAAAAGCATGTGATAGGAAGACGTGACACCTCATCTTAAATTCCTTCACCGCATTTCTGAGGTTGACGGGAGTGTTGAGGAGCGAGGCTGATAAGGTCCGCTGTCCCCTCCAAGCGGACTAATCAGACGTGAAGTCTTGGCAAGAGATAACCAGGTTAGAGGCGAGCCAAAATGACATCACATCAACTCCATTTCAGATCCTGTACACACCAGTGCCTATCACCGCTCCAGGTGGCTGGCATCCTCCACGCGCAAGAGGTATTTTCAGACCAGGGCGTCTTTCTCCCCCTCTCCCTGTGGTTGTCACTCTGGGGTAGGCTGGGAACACGTTTGTCACAATGTGTAAAGCCTCCCAGGTTGAGGGCCGGCCACTCTGGAGGTGAAGCTGGGTTTTTTTGTTTGTTTGTTTTTTTGGTTTTGTGTTTTTGCCCTCCTCTCCCGCCCTGGCATTTGTACCAGAAAGACCTTACCCTTGCCCTGGGCACCCGAGACAGAGGCCAGGGCGGGTGTGCCTGCCTGCACTCACCCCCAGAAGATCAGAAGGAGCTTTCCATCGGAAGAGTTGTTCACATCAATAATGAATTGCAAATAATTTATTCACTTCAGGAGTAAGTGGCTGGCTTACAATCCTTACCACTGCTTTGCAGAGATGATTGATTTCATGTAGTTTAAAAATGGGGAAGGAAACAACCAGAGTGGGTTCGGAGGCAATGGTGACTGCATATCAGTTTAATTATAGCTGACATGGCTTCCTTCCTCTTCGAATTAAAATATCCAAGCAACCTGAAATGTAACAGCGATGAATTTTTCCTCTTCTGCTCCCTTCCTGGCCTCCTGGCTCAGGGCAGCATCACAAGCACACTTCGAGCCTTTTTCAATAGATAGTTAACGCGACATGCAAGAGTCGCCTGTGTGACACAGATAACTCAGGGGAACAGCACAAAGTAAATGAGATGCATTAGTGTCTGGATGCGAACCGAAGATAGAAGTTCTCAGAACTTCTTGTTTAATTTATAGCCACGGATTTCCCTCCTGTGCTTAAGATTTCAAAATAGTAATCATATTCTGAAGAGATGTTCCCTCTCCAGGTACTAATATCAATATGTAAAAGAAAATCATTAACTAGCTGCACCTCTCAGCAGCAACTATTATATGTCAACAAGCTAACTGAGGTGATAAAACAAACTGTTAGTGGAAATTTAATTACTAGCCATTGAGATTTGGGCAAAGTACTGGGGATTCTAGATTCATTACTCTGGCACCCGAGGCTGCTGGAAGCAACCATCCGCCCGGAACGAACATTTTTAATAGGTGTTTTCCTTCCCTCTCAAAAATCAGAGCACCAAAAGCCAGTCGAAAACTTTCCAAATTCGCTTCCTTGGGAATGGCAAGGATGATGCAGAGCAAGAAGCCTGGAAAAAAAAAAAAAAAAAAAAAAAAAAAAAAAAAAAAAAAAAACTGAAAGGAGAAGAAAGAAGAATTATCTGTTTCCAGCCATTTGTCTGCTCAACTTAAAGATGACTGTGGCCTGAGAGGGCATTTTGGAAGTGATTTCTGAACATTTAATTATGTCAGATTCCTGGCCAGTGGCCACTTTTCAGGCTGGCGTGGTTTGTCGTTTCTAATATGATATGAAAGAGGGGCCTGCCCTCTGTGAAGCTAGCTAAGCTGGTTGCCCTTCTCCAGACAGCCTATCGGTGCCAGTCTTGTTGCCCCCAGCTGCACCCCCAAAGAACCTCTCAGCTGCACTTTCTCTGTAATAACTTCACACTCCCTTTCCATCCGTATCCACCACCTTTGTTCACCTTGGGCGTGAGCCCAAGCATCGTGTCTGGGGGAAAAAAAATGCTACCTGATAAAAGGTTCCGTGTAGGACGGATGCCAGAGTGACTCAGATGTCACCTGGGAGCCACTTGCTCCAAGGTCAAGGTGAAAAGGGCCTTGAACCCCACCAGTCCCACCCAGTCCCAAGCCCTCTCACAAACCGTGTGCAAATCCTGATGGGGGGGGGGGGCAGGAGGGTGCTTATCACCTCAAGACACTTCAGCTTCCCCTTGTGTCCACCCTGGAATGAAACTTGGCCACCTTTTCAGTTTTACAGAGTTATCCTATCAAGACTTCTTGAACTGGTGGACCTTCATGCAGTTAGAGGATCTTTGCCCGTTGGAGGGTCACAGGCACCAGCCCTCCACCAACTTGCCTCTTCACTTGTCTTTTCTGCTTCCTCCCAATTTCCTTTAAATCCCCCTCCTTCCAGGAGTGCCCTTTGTGGTTCAGCCCGTTAAGAATCCAGCTAGTATCCATGAGGCTGTAGTTTCCATCCCTGCCCTCACTCAGTGGGCTAAAGGATCCGGCATTGCCGTGAGCCGTGGTACAGATTTTAGATGTGGCTTGGATCCAGTGTTGCCCTGGCTGTGGCATAGGCTGGCAGCTGCAGCTCCGATTCCACCCCAAGCCTGGGAACTTCCATATGCCACAGGTGCGGTTCTAAAAAGGAAAAAATTAAGTTCCCCTTCTTCCATTATGCAAAAGAACTGAGACCGACCTGGACTGGGGTCGGGTGACTAACCTTCCTGGTTTGGTCGGGTCTGAGGCATCTCCTGGAGAGCAGGACTTGCTTGCGGTGCTAAACCTGGGACAGCAGACTGGATGGTTGGTTACTTTAGAGGAAATGACTGTCTCAGCACAGTCCCAGACAGCACAAGCTCTCGCAGAAATGATATTTTCCTCCCTGTTATATGAGTGTCTTTCTTCCTTGCCCTTGGGGAACAGCCCCTTACAGGTCATTGTTTTCCACCTTCACTGCACCATAGAATCATCCGCAGACGGAGTTCCCATTGTGGCTCAGCAGTAACAAACCCTACGAGCACCAAATCCGACTAGAAACCATGAGGTTGCGGGTTCGATCCCTGGCCTCACTCAGTGGGTTAAGGATCCGGCGTTGCCGTGAGCTGTGGTGTAGGTCGCAGACCTGGCTCAGATCTGGCATTGCTGTGGCTCTGGCGTAGGCCAGCAGCTACAGCTCCCATTTGACCCCTACCTAGCCTTGGAACCTCCATATGCCACGGGTGCAACCTTAAAAAAAGCAAAACAAAACAAAAATCATCCACAGAGATTGAAAACACTTCAGTGTCCAGGCCATGTCCCAGAACCATTGAATCAGGGTCTCTGGAGGTAGAACCCATGCAGCAGTGTTGTTTGAAGCTCTGCACACGATTCCAATGAGCAACCGAGATTGAGAGCCGGTGCAGAGGAGAAGGGATTTCAAGGAACTCTGAAGACTGAGCGCCCTTTGGGCGTGTCTGTTCAGCAGCCTGAACTATCTTGGAAACCTCAAAAAAGAGTCTGTGTCTTGGGAAAATGAATGATATCCAAATATGTGATTTCTTAGCCTACTGTCTGCAATTTTTCAGTCTCATTAAAACAGCTAAACTCATCACTCCTTTTCTTCTTCCTCCTTAAAGAAAGTTTTAGGCTCGCAACTTTCTGGCAGGTGACTAGAACTGACTGACATCTTAGGCAACCCAAATGCAAATAACATGAAACCCCAAGGCTCTGCCACAGCTGACCTTTGTAAGGGGAAGTGATAGCTGCACTAAAAATAAGTATTTAGCTACCTAGTGACCTTGGAAAGCTCAGGTCACTCCCCGGCTTGGTCATCCAGCTGCAAACCAAGCCTAAATAATCTTATCAGTCTCTTCCTGCGCAGAACTTCTGAGTCTTTGATCTGTAAGATCTCTTTAGGAAATTCCACTTAGATCCAAAGATTTGGAATCCCTGACTTGGACTTTTTAAGCAGAGAGAATTCTCTACCTTGTGTCTGTCTCTGAAAACCCTTTTTTTTTTTTTTTTTTTTGGCCATGTATGCAGCATGAAAGTTCCTGGGCCAGGGGTCAAACCTGTGCCATAGCAGTGACAAGGCCAGATCCTTAACCTGCTGAGCCGCCAGGGAACTCCTGTCTCTGAAAAATTGATTGATGCTTCTATATAGGTACCAAGAAAGCTTCCCATCAAGTTGGTGGGTTTGGGTAGAGATCACTAGTCTCTCAAACACTCTGTGCCTTTGTTTCTTCACCTGCTACATTAGGATAATAACAATGACCCTGCCCACATGGAGGCGGGGAGTTGAGGAGACAGGTTGTGATGGGGAAAAAGCTGTGTCTTTCACATATTCCACACATATCTATTGCACTCTAATAGGAAGTAAGTGGTCCTTGCCTTCAAGGGGCTTACCATCTAGCAGATGTCTAGTAAGAGCTATCAAAGGCGCTGTACAGTGGAATATACTCTATAAAGTTAAGAGACAGTGGTGTCATTGATGGGAAGACTTAGGAAGTGGATTGTTCGATTAGACCATCTCAATTTAATCCAAGTGAGGAGACTACAGAGGCTTCCCTTTTCACTGTCTTGGTACCATTATTTGAAAGAGGAAATATTTAATATTCACTAAGCATCTGAAGAATTTGCAACCCCTCGCTGGTGTGGTTGGAGAGCATGTGTTTAACCCTTCACAATGCTCACCAGGGGGTCTATAATAGCGACTGACCCCACTGTGTCCATTTCACGGATGGGCAGGCTGAGGCCAGGAGTAAAGAAAAGTGGTAGCCTGAGATGAGAGCTCCAGAGGGCAGTTCACACTTTCCAGGCAGGCAAAGAAAGTTTCTTCCTGCTCAGCTCTCTTTTTTCAATCCCAAGAGACTACAAGGTCCAGAGTACAATTACTTTGCTGTTAATTTGCATTTGCTCCTCCCTCTTCCTTCACTATCCTGCCCCTTGATATTCAAGCAACTTCTTGATATTCAGGTCTCAGCTCAGAGGTCATCTGCTCAGAGAGCCCTTTCCAGGTTCAATGAGGCTTGCTAGTTCCTCTCTTTCAAATTGTTCTATTTTATTCTCTTCCTAGCACATACTACTGTCTGAGGTTACCGTGTTCATTTATCTGTGTGTTGTCTTCGCCTATTAAAATGGAACCTCCATGAGAAGAGAACTTTGTCTCATTCGCTTCCGTATCCATTATGCCTAGAACCCTGACTGGTGCATAGCAGGTGCTCAATAAAAACGCATTGCATTAATGAATATGTTTGCATTCTCTCTGAGATACTGCTGATGGGATGACCAGCAGAAAGAGAATGGAAATGCATGTCTCAGCTCATAGAGCAAGGCTGGTCAGCTGCCCCGTCTGTGCCTCGGCAGTCCTGCCTGTAAAATCAGACAGCTACACCCACCAGAGGATCTGAGGAGAGAGGTGCTCAAATGAGAAAGTGGTGGCAAAAAGTGCTTTGACGAGTGAACACGCGAGTTAAGTGGGAGATGTTATTTATCTTCCGCCATCTGCTTTACTTTAATCTTTTTTTTTCCCCCTCGGTAAGCAGACCTATTGATTGCAGCTTGCTGGAGGAAGCTCTCACTGTCTAATTACTGCCCCAGCTCAGCCTGTCACTGTGTCCTCTGCAGTCAGCACATCCTGACACTGACCCCCGGTAGCACAGCCCTTGGCAGATCAGCTGGTTCTGGCAGATCAGCCCAGAGGAGGCAGGGCCCCTCAGCCGGGCCTGGGAGGGCTACCCCAGCTCGGCAGTTGGCTGGGGAGGGGTAGGGACACAGGTGCTGCCACCACCAAAGGCGGCAGGGATGTGATTCTCCCCTGGAGCCAGGGGCCTGCAGCCAGGCAGAGATACGTCCTACCATGGTTGTGTGTGTTCTTCCCAGAGTTCAGCTGCCATGAGAATGTGCTAGGCAAATTTTTTTCTGGCCAGGGATATTATTAGTAGGGGGTAGTGGTTTGAGAATTAATCATTTCTAGTGCTGGGCCATAATAATTCCTTTCCCTTAAATTGAAGAAAGGTTCAAAACATCCAGGGTATTTTCATATGCATTATCCTCACTTGACCTTCACAATGCTCCCGTGATGAGTATTTCTTTTTTTATGGGTTTGGGATGTGTGGTCTTTGAACTGAGGGCTGTGATTTGCCCAAGGTAAATAGCCAGGCAGGGGAGAAAGGAATTCAAACCCAGATTTTTTTAACTCTCCATCTAAACCAAAGAGCTCACAGGGGCTGGAGACGAATGACTAGAGCTGAGGACAGTCCTTGAGAGAAATCCCTAGAAAGTATCAGGACTTTAAAAGTGCTCTTAGGAGTTCCCTTCATGGCTCAGCCATTAACAAACCTGACTAGGATCCATGAGGATGCCGGTTTGATCCCTGGCCTCTCCCAGTGGGTTAAGGATCCAGCGTTGCCGTGAGCTGTGGTGTAGGTCGCAGAGGCGGCTCCGATCCCGAGTTGCTGTGGCTGTGGCCTAGGCCAGCAGCTGCAGCTCCAATTCAACCCCTGGCCTGGGAACTTTCGCATGCTGCAGGTGCGGCCCTAAAAAGCAAAAATAAATAAATAAATAAAAGGGCTCTTAATGAAACAAATACTTTTTTTTGACCTGCAGAGGAAGTGAGGATGTGCTAGAGAAGACATGTCAGATTGGGGTCATTTAGAAGAAAGAAAAAGAATACATAAACAGCAGAGGATTTAAAAGAAAAAAATCCAAATAAACCACTATTTTGTCTTAGGGTCAACACCCCAGGAAATAATTGAATTGGGTAAATCCTAGGCTAAGAAAGTGCCACATAGAAGGTGCTTGGCAAAGGCTCGTTGAATATTGACCTGGATTATAAATAGTCTGTTAGCTTTCCCCACCATCTTCGTGAAAAAGAAATCATTCTTATCAGATACAGAGCCACGAATGCTCTAATATTGATATACTGCTTTATTTTTAGTTTAAAAAAAATTTTTTTTGGGGTACCATTTCTCAGTTGATCCTTAAATAACCCTAGGAAATAGATGATTTTATAGGTGAGGAGGCTAACATTTGAAGAGATCAATTTTTCGCTCAGGAACAGAACGATAGTAGGTAGTTATGTCCATTTCTTGCAGGACCGTGGACTAAACATCAATCGGTCTTTCCAATGGAAACAACTATAAATTTAGGATAAAACAAAAAAAAATAGAACACTTTTCAATGTTCTAATGAATTAGAAAGAAACTGAGTAATATTCCTAAATAAAAATTAGGTGAGAGTGAAACTTCAGAGGAGTAAGAGGACTGCCGATGTTGGCTTTGGCCTTGCAAGCATGTGCTGAATCATATAAACTTTGGTTTTAGTTTTCATAGCCTTGGCAAGGCAAGGTGGGAATGAAGAAAAAGACTAGCGTGGGAGTTCCTTTCGTGGCTCAGCAGTTAACGAACCTGACTAAGATCCATGAGGTTGCGGGTTTGATCCCTGTCCTTGTTCAGTGGGTTAAGACTCTGGCGTTGCCGTGAGCTGTGGTGTAGGTCACAGACATGGCTTGGATCCTGAGTTGCTGTGGCTGTGGTGTAGGTCAGCAGCTCCAGCTCCAATTTGACCCCTAGACTGGGAACTTCCATATGCCATGGGTGTGGCCCTAAAAAGCAAAAACAAAAACAAAAACAAACAAAAAACTCGATAGATAGCTTCCATGGCTTGAAAAACATACATGTACTCTAATGTTCATCGCAGCACTATATACAATAGCCAAGACATGGAAACAACCTAAATGTCCATTGACAGAGGAGTGGATCAAGAAGATGTGGTACATACACGCAATGGAATATTACTCAGCCTTAAAAAGGAAAGAAATAATGTCATTTGCAGCAACGTGTTTGGACCTAGAAATTATCATGCTAAGTGAAGTTAGTCAGACAGCAAGACACCAATATCATATGCTGTCACTTACATGTGGAATCTAGAAAAAGGACACAATGAACTTCTTTGCAGAACAGATACTGATTCACAGACTTTGAAAAACTTAAGGTTTCCAAATGAGACAGGTTGGGGGGCAGAATGCTCTGGGGGTTTGGCATGGAAATGCTATAAATCTGGGTTGTGATGATCATTATACAACTATAAATATAATAAAATTCATTGATAAAAAACTTAAATTTTTTTAATTTTAATTTTAATTTAAAAATTTTTTTTTAATTTTTAAAAAGATTAGACATTCTGAAAAGAGCATGAAAAAATTACCCAGAACAAAACTCAGAAAGACAAAAGAGAAAGATAACATCAAAGAAATGTTGAGAGATATGCAAGATCTGGTGAAAGTGTTTTACATACATCTCAAGAAAATTACAGAGGTGAGGAAAGGAAGAATGGGGCAGAGGCAATATTTGAAAAGATAGGAATTTTGAGCAAAGAATACAGATTCTGAGCAAAGGAAAAAAAAGTCAATAGAAGATAAAAGTATATGGTAGCATAAGCCCTGTAAGTCATACCCAAAACTTATATGAATTTTTGGTCCCTGATCTTTGTTCTAATTTCCTATCACAGGTTTAAGACCAAGCTGGGGGTGATTCACAGAGATTGTGTTCCAGCACCAACTAGCCTATTGTATTATATCTATTAAACTTCGTGGTCATACAGAACGTCAAATAATACCAAGATTGTACATGAGATCGAGCTTGGAATAGGAAGATATTTTTCCAAAAATTCTGATGTGATCCTCATTCACTTAGAAATTGCCATCTTTAACAATGCATTCCTTTATGAAAATTGGGCTTCAGAAGCTTGTATCTGTCTCTTTCTGCTGTGTTTCTCATGGTACCAAGTTCTAGCTGTATGTTTTAGATAAGCAAACTTCAGCTGCATTATCCAGGTCCCTGTCTGGATTGTCCATCAATCTGAACCTACAGCTGATATTTATCAGTATAGTTCAACACAGTGGCCATGCACATAACCTTGCCATCACAGAATGCAAAAGACAAAGAGAAACATCTTAAAAGCAGCCAGAGAGGAAAAACATTTTCAAAAGATTGATCATTGGAGTAGCAGCTGGCTTCCCAATAGCAACAATAGGAGCCAGAAGAGAGTGGGAAAAAATATCTTGAATGTGTTAAAAAAAAAAAAAATACTTAGCCACCTAAAAGTCTATACTTAGAAAAAATACATTTCAAAGCATTTTCAGACAAATTGAGTTTTCTGCTAAGAGACCTTCGCTAAGGAAAATTAGTGAAAATACTGAAAGATAGGGGTTCCCACTGTAGCACAACAGGATTGACAGAGTCAATGGAGTGCTGGGACTCAGGTTCAAACCCTGGCCTGGGAGAGCATGTTAAGGATCCAGTGTTGCTGCAGCTGTGGTCTAGGTAGCAACTATGGCTCCAATCTAATCTCTGGCCCAGGAACTCCCTATGCCATGGTGTGGCCAATGAAGAAAAGAAGATACTGAAAGATAAACAACATTTCGATACATACATTTTCCATAGCTGTGGGATGCAGCTAAAGCAGTTCCTAGAGGGAAATGCTTAAACTTAAATGAGATTAGAAATGAAGAAGTAAAAGATAAGTACTAATGAGCTTGAAATCCAGCTTAAGAAGGTAGGCAAAGATGAGGGATCCAGCCTCAGCCTGACACCTTGCCACAATCTGAGATAATTATGTCAAAGGGTGAATTGTTTCTCAGAGCACTTAAGAAAGCTCCAAACATAAGTAGTGATGAAATTATTGAAGGCCACACAAGTCAGAAATGACACTGTATTTTCCTGTTATCTGAGATTTGGGTTGGGATGCCTAGGATGGACATGAGGGGAGCTTGGAGTTGGAGAATGGGGGCAGAAGCAGGACCAGCCCTCCTTGCCCTTACCCTGGGGGTGAGAAGCCATTAGATGCTGCCTGTATCCTGGCCTCTTTGGGTCCAGGTGTCTAGCTCTGCTGGAGTGAACAGAGGCCCAGGAGAAGAGAGGCAGAAAAATTCAAAAGAGTACCCATTAAATGCAGGCTACAAAAGTAAACGAGACACAGTCCCTGAAGGGTTAGATTCTACTTTTGAGGTAACAGTTGCACAGTAAGGAGACTAAACATCTCTCTACTCGCTCAG
Source organism: Sus scrofa (assembly GCF_054392235.1). Taxonomy (NCBI): domain Eukaryota; kingdom Metazoa; phylum Chordata; class Mammalia; order Artiodactyla; family Suidae; genus Sus; species Sus scrofa. Next base: position 107,743,202 of record NC_139385.1, on the reverse strand, counting down.
GAAGTCTTCTATCTCTGGTGCTCTCTATATAAATGTGCAACTGCTATCTGCCTTTGGGTGGAATCCACTAGTGGGTAGGAACCATCCTGATAAGATTCACAAATTCTGGTGACCAAAATTGACAGGGACTTTATTTGTCTAACACCCACCCATTGGGTATCTCAGTCTTACGTCCCTCAGTGATTGGTTGTGTGATCTTGAAACCAATTTTAGCACTTCCCTGAAACTCCCGAGTCTTAGGCTGGCTGATGTTGTGACTATCATTGAGCTGGAAGTAGGCTTGGGTGAGAAGGTGTTATAGAATATGAGATGTTAATTGTCACCAAAGTCTAGCCTCTTTTAGGGGTCTGGTATAAAGTCTCCGTACTCCGTGGGCATCCTGCAAACATTCCTTCCTGTCAGAGCCAACAGTCTGATCCAGTAATTTAGGAAAATCTAATTCTGTGTGACCTTAGATAATTCACATCTCTCTGAGTCTCTGAGTTGTCTCCGTTTCACTGATTTGTCTGTTTTTTAAGTGTTCATTGCATATCTGCCTTTTTTGCCCCCCCACAAAATAAAATGTTTGTTTAGAGGAATGATTCTTAACCTTGACTTTATTTAGAATCACCTGGAGAGGCATCAAAACACACTGACGCCTCGGGTCCTCCAAGACTGCTTGAATCAGACTCTGGGAGTGGGGTCCTGGCTCCAGCCTGTTGTAGAAGCTCCCTGGGGGACCCCAAGGTGTAGTGAGGGCTTGAACCCTCAGACTGGAAGGCATGTGTGGTTCTTGGTTCTTGCCGGCTCTCTGATCCTGTGACCCCTGCATTTGTACAGTTGCAGCCTGTAGCCCCTTGGGATACAGCACAGATGAGCTGTCTGAGTCACACCACAATACTCAACACAGTCCCTGACCTTGGCCGATGCTCTGAGGGTCACTACCTCAGACCCATCCAACCTCTACAACAGCGCCCACTGACGCCCTAAGTCAGGCACGCGAGAGCCATTCTCGTATGTGAAGGCACAGGAAACCCCATCTACACTAAACACAGAAGGACTACAATGCACCAGACTTGTAAACACCTAACTGCTAACCCTCACAGCCACTTTTCAATTCCATTTTTAAAAAGGAAAACAGGGGGCTAAGCAAAATGAAGCAACTTGACTGAAGTGTCTCAAGTGGTAGCTGGTGAGTTGGTGGGGCTATGATGCAAGCTTATCTGGATCCAACCCCTGCATTCCTTCTATTGCACCTATTTGGCCAAAGGCAAGGACACGCCCCAGGCCAGGAGAGGATGGGCTTTCCTAGGGCAGAACCCCTGGGGTTCACCTGGGTCATTGGCTACCAGAGACCCTAGGAGGAGACCCTCAATCTGCTGGGAGCCGAGCCCCGTGGGCTCCTCAGCTCTGGGCTCCCTGTGTAGGGAGACAGTGCTCTTGACTAACACACATCAGGCTGCCAGCCTCAGTTTGTATTTTTACAGTCCACTAATTAGGCCATTTTAACTAATTTGTTTGCATTTTGTATGAGCAAGTTGGGCTTTTGGATTGACTAATGTAATTGCAGCTGGTTTCTGCCAAATACAAATTACTCAGTCTAGTGTGGGCTAGAGAGAAAAGCAAATATTTAATAGACATCAATACCCTTGTAGCTTTTTAGTGGAGCCTTTTTCTCCCCACTGGAAAGTTGAAATAATTTTCCCTGCATCTGATTGAACTTTCATGTTAGGAAATTACTTTTTAATCATTTTTTTTAAAAAATAATGAGGCAAATGCTTTAGTGGCTCTGTTGAGGTTTATCTCTGATCCATTTACCCCTAAGCTCAGGAAACTTAGGGGACTTTTCCATTTCCAGGCTGCCTTTGCATAACCTCTTTCTGCTGAGGCCCCTCCTGCCACCACCAAACCATCCACATCACTGATGGCCACAGCCAGAAGGGGCCTGAAAGATCCTCTGTCTGATGGTTCTCAGCGTGTGGTCCGTGGACCGGGAAATCAGCATCACCCGGGAGGCACAGCCCCCAAGCTTAGCCCAGTACTTGCCGGTAAGAACTCAGTGAATAGCTGCTGGGTGATGGGATGAGGGAGCTAGAACTAGAAACGAAGTCTCTTCCTTCTATTTTACTCCATCAGGTTTTCTCTTGCTCTGAGAAAGGATGGAGAAGTTGGGGAAGGACGACTTCTTGGTTCTTGCTCCATGAGAGGGGCAACCGTTTGGATTTGAAACACATCCTGTGGCCTAGCCCCTTAGGAGGACAACAGCCCTACTCCCATCGTCTTGCTCCCAAGCCAAGGGACAACCTGGCTCACCCATCCCTAGCCAGTGGATTAACCAGCCCCAATCCTACTAGGAATTGTTTCTCTCGCTTTCACAGACCCTGACGTCGTGTAAGGCTGAACCAGGCCCCCTGCTCAGGTGTCGATTCCCTGACTAATAACCTTGGCACAGCTAGGGCATAGGGAGAAGGCAACTGAGATCAAACTCATGGAAAGGAGGTGTCTAAGGAGGGGATGTTAGGAAAGTGAGTCCTTCTGATTAAATTACTGGGCCCTGTGAAGAGGAAAAAAAGTCTCTGTCCTCAAAGCTTCTGATTGCAGATCTGTGTGTGGTCCCGGGACCAGCAGCGTTAGCATCACCTGGGAGGCACACCCCCCAAGTTTAGAACCCTGACGTCTAGATTGAATGACGTACCCTCCACTCCCTGCTGACCTTCTAGGAAGTGAAAAGAACGGGAAGGCAAAGAGTGCCCATAAATTTTCAAACAGACAATCAAGGGACTCTCCCAGGACCCTGAGGGACAGGCTTCCAGAGAGCTTGCCTGGGTCCTCAATCCTGTTAAATCCTTCTATGAACTATCTAAGCAACTCAAAGTACCAAGCCGTGTGGATGGAGCCACTCAAGGAGCTTATGTGCTTCTAACCTCAAGTTCAAATGGCTCTCGTGATATATGGCTGCCCAAATCCCTTACCTCTGCTTGTCTACAAGCCCCACAGAACCCTCCAGGGAAGGTGCAACCTTTTCAACTCTCATGGCATCCTCCCTACCCTCCCTTGGGTGCCCAGGGCCTTCACAGTTATTTCCAAACTCCCCTGAGACTTATCCTTCGGAAAGAACTGGATAAACTCATTCACTAACAGGTGGAAGCAACTAATGAGCTGCTACTTTCACCTCCACCTCCACAGATGATTTCATCAAAGACTCCAGACCCAGTGCTAGCTATTAGTTCCTAAATAGTTGTGGACCATCTAACCCACAACCTTCTGAGAACATGTGCCCATCCACATAAGGGATCAGTCCTCTGAGTCAACTTCAGACCCATTAGGCCAAATTCTCCCTCCAGGAGTTTCCAAGTTGGCCAATAGAGAATTGAGTACCATCTGCTGGTCACTTGAAGTGAGAAGATAAAAATCCTAGAACTGAGCGGGCATTGGTCCACTCTGCACACAAAGAAGCAGAGACATCAGTTGGTGGAGAGGCAAGAACTAAACAGAGGCAAGAGTGAGACTGGCCACCTCTCTCCTGGTGCCTCTTCCACTTCTGGTCAGACCTTGCTGAGGCAACACCTCCTCTGCTAGTTGGCTCCCTGAGATACTCTTATATCTTTAACTGCAAGTCCCCCTGTCATTGTAATGCTTGATGGGGTTTCTAGTTTGATGGGGTTTCTCTTACTTGTAACCAGGACCTTCTTCGAGACCTTCACAAAGCTGGGTACCACAAACGATTCTCTCTGGAAACAAATGAGTGATGCTCGGTTCACTTGTTCCCAAATGCCAGTCCTCTCACCCACACCTGCTGGCTGCAAATGAATTGCCTAGGGTGCTACTTTAGTGTACAGAGTCCAGACCCACCCCCTGGGTCTTCTGATTTAGTCTATGATTGGGCCCTGTGGATTTATATTTTTACAACCCTCCCCAGGGCTTCCCGGCAGAGGGCTGAAGGGGTTTCTAGTTAGTTATCCCTGTCGACAAATTCTTACATTAGGTGTTCTTGAGTTAAAGATTTCTATTGCACAGGCTAACTTTATCAACACATAATTATTGGGCACCTACTAGGAGCAAGTCAATGTTTCAGATGCTAAGAATAGAGTAGTGAAGAAGACAGATGAGGTCCCTGCTTCCATGGACTTATGTTCTAGATCAAGGAAATGGGAAAAGAAGTAAATTTAAAAAAAGAAGTGAAAAATATCATTCCTGAGGGCTAGATAAGTACGTGGTAAAGAGAGAAGAGTCTGGGCAAAGGCATTAAGGTGGGAAGATTGGTGGGTTGGGAATTGGGTGAGGTGAGGGGGACTAGGCATATTCCAAAAAAGACAGAAGGTTGCCATATGCATGTCTTTGAGAAGAGCAATCTTAGTGGAAGGGTAGGGGCAGGCAGTTGACCGGACCACAACATCCATAGCTATTTATCATTGGTTTATGTTGAAGAAAAACAGGTACATGGGGCGATAACTGGAGGGGTCATCAGATTCAAGGGAGGAATCTGTAATAGCAGTGATTTGATTGGTCTGTGTTGCATGTTGATGGGAATGATGAGCACAGGCTCCTGTGTGTGTGCCCTGTCCCCAGCCTCTCATGCTCTGGGAAAGGGCCATGCAGTCGCGGTGTCTACTGCTCCCACGGCTACAGCTCCGCCCCCAGCCCCTCCCCCCCATGTTGTCTAAAGATGGCCGACTCTTGGGGAGATGCTCACCCCACCCCCACCCCGACTGCACACCGTCTTGAGCTGCCGTAGATGCTGGCATCATCCGGAGACCCGATTCTTTCCACTCCCCCCTCCTTAGAGAGATTGTCGCATCTGGATCCTGTTATGTCTGCACATCCTTGCCATCTTGGTCCTTCCCAGAAGTTCAGGTCTGTCCATTCACCTGCCAGACCTTACCCAATATGGCTCTGCCCTCCCAAGTTGGACTCAGGCTCCTACCCAGCCCTCCCCGCCCTCCCAAGCCCTTCCGTTTAGGTGCATTGGAAATCAGCACAGCTCCTTTCTCTTCTACAACTATTCCTGTTTTGCTCTTCTTGCATTAACTGAAGCTCATTCTCCCTGAGGCCTTACTTGGCAGCCCTCTTAGGCAGAAGCTGTTTTTATCTCCCAGCCACAACCACAAACCGCTGAGTTGGAGGTGAGACGGAGTCTGTCTTGTTCCCATTGCGACTTCTAGACCAATCTCTGCTCTCCTTCAAAAGCCCCTGCCACTGTCCTCCTAATGACCCTACCACCAACCCCATGGAAGTTTCTGGCCCTCACTCACTGACTTCCACGTGGTTCCCTGCCCCAGTTTGGGCAACTGTAGGTGGCCTCTCAAGGTGCTGACTTCCCCGACTCAGGATGCCACTCCCATGGCCATGCTGTAGATCCTACATCACCAGGAAGTGCTCTACCTCTGGAATCTGGACATCAAGCTCCTCACTCTTTGACCTCTTATCATTCCAGCTCTCATATTCTCCCAAAATGCTTTGCCCTCATCATGACCTTCACTCCATCGACAGAACCTACCACTGTCCATCACTTTTCTGCCTCCTTATCACCCTTCTCACCGATTTAGATTCCATTAGCATCCGTCATTCCCATTGCACTGGAGTCCATTGCTCTTTCTACATCCACCATATTTGCCAGGCAAAACCCCAACTCTGATTAAATCCAACACCCTCCCCCCCCACCCCCACTTGCACTGGAGCCAGTGGACACTGCTGGGGACTATCATACCCTGTGTTCACTGCCTTCATTTAAACTTGTGGCCACAACACTGCACAGGCATCCTAGTAAAATGTCCTCACGTGCTCATTTCCCCCACTGTCTGCAATTCCTCTTCTGTCTCTAAACACACATTTCCTCCCAGACTTCCAGCTTGTGACCTGGAAGTTCAAACTCCATCAAGATAGAGCTAATAGGAGTGACTGGTGGGAAGGTCCCCCATTGTCCAACCTGCCTGCATCCGTACCTATACTTTGTCTTCCTGCCTTTTTCAACAGATGAAATGTCTCCCCTCTAATCAAAACCCAGTCCTTCACTTGGGTTTTGGAACCTGTAGCAAAGATCTCAACGATTTGGCCCCTGTGATACCTGCCCCCTCCCCAGCTCTAGATCATCAGTTCTTCAACTTTACCCACATATAAACCTCCTCTATAATCTAGAACAGGGATCAGCACATTCTTTCTGTAAAGGGACCAGTAGTAAATATTTTAGGCTTTATGGGCCAGATGGTCTCTGTCACAACCACTCAGCTTTGCTGTTGCATCAGGAAAGCAGCCATAGACAATACAAAAACAAAGGGGTGTGATGGCACACACAAAACAGGTGTACGTGGAACTGGCCTGGTTCCATAGTTTGCCCAGTCGAGGACAACATGTAGCCTCTTACATAAGCAACAGGGGTAAGCAACACTCTGCTCTTCCAATAAAACTATGATGGGACATCAGCTATAAGACTGTCATGCTGGCAGGCAGGGAGCAGAAAGAGAAAGCAAAACATGAACTAAAGGGGACAGTCAGAGTGAAGAAGAGGCTAGAAGATGCAGCCCCCACGGAGAGATACGGCTGAAGAGCACATGAGATGCGATTTGACCTCAATGAGACGTGGGACCTAGTTGCTCACTGGGAGCCCTTGGCCCCTGGGAGTGATGGAAGAAGGGTGATATGGGGAAAACTGAAGAAAAGAAAAGTTTTCTGGAAATCTCAGGAGAAAAGGACCTGGCCAGAAAGGGTCTGGAATTAGGACACATAGATTCAGACTCAAGTCATGTCTATGTATTCCACACACCTGGGCTCTGCCTGGCCCCTCTGTCCCCGCCATCTCCAAGCAATTACTTTGCAGGCTTCCCTGCCCATCTGCTCAGGCAGTGTGGCAGACCTGCTCAGGAAATGCTGGTCAGCCTACTGTGCAACCATGGTGAAGACGTGGCCCCTGGCTGCAAGCAGCTCACCATCTGCTGGCACAGAGCTTGCAAAACAGTGACTAATACATTATAGAGGATGTTTGTATGTGGATGCGAATGACCCAGGAAAGATGAGGAACTGGTAGAGGGAGGTGTTGCCGGGTGTGGGAATAAGAAAGGAACTCCTGGAGGAGACAGTGCCTGAGGGAGCTTGAAGGACACGAAGTCAGAAGGGTGAGGTCAGAGAGAAAGGTGGAGAACGTTTCTGCCACCGAGACCGGCACAACCACAGCCCAGGAGGTGGGCAGATGACCAACGAAGGTATTTGCCAGCCCCTCTCTGCAATGGAGGTTAATAAAGAGGGCCTGGACGGAGCATGCGGACCTCAGCCTTAGCCCGGCTCGTACCAAGGGAGGTGACAAAAGGCAGCAAAGCAGGCTCCATTCACTGTGGACATGGTTTCACCTGCAGAGAGTTTATCCAAGCAAAGGGTCTTCAACATCGCTCTTCCTAACCTGTGCTCTGAAAGGGTTAAATAAAAGGAAGAATATCTAGAATGCATGCGATCAAAAAAGCAACTTTGTATTAATTATTATGTGCAGACTGTAATTATGGATTGAAACGAAGGTTGTTTTATTTGTCAGGTGATAAAACTGGATGCCAGGCATCCTTACAATGGCTTGGGTTCTGAAAAGCGCCCCTCTCACCCTGACTCCCCACCCTTCCAGAGCCCCCCACACACACATGTATACACACACACACACACACACACACACACACACACACACACTCTCACACTTATCCCAGGGTACCCAGTAGTAACAGATGTCATCTAGGCCCAGCACCCAACCTGGTCTTGTCTTGATCATCGAATGAGATGATGGAATCTCTACTGATTTTGGAAAGAACTACTCAAGCATTTCTTTTCTTTTTAGAAATAATGTAACAATTGAATAGCCAGTAGCTAACAACGAAAATAGGATGGGGCTCTCTCGTATCTTTTGCCCTCTATATCCCAAATAGCTTGCAGGAATGCACGAAAGAGCTGTGCAAATCCAGATTTAACCGCTGCCTCCCCAAGTCATCCCCAAGCCCGGGCTTGGTTTTTCACTGAGTTCCAAAACGGCGATACCCCCACCACCCTTGGCTCTCTGGTTTGACAGTGTGCCCTGTTGAAGTTACAGGGGCAGCTGGCACATCTTCTCTCTTCCTGGGATGTGTCTTGGCCTGCTAAGAGTGATTGGTTCTGCTGTACCAGGGCCTGAGTCAGTTGGGTATCTGTGCCATCTGCAGGGAGTTACCTGGGGTCCTCTGCCGTCTGCCCTTACTGGGCAGGCACTTAGCCACAACCAATTTTTCTTCCTTATCCTAAGGTGTCAGAAATGGCAAAATTCTTAGCCCAGTTCTGGCATAACTAGAAGATTTTGAAAAGAATGGAAACCTGAGACACAATAAACACAAAAACATGTTTGGTTTTTTTAGACATGGAAGCATTTACAGATTTTAGGTCGTGAGACCGATTGTTGAACCTCTGTGTAACCAAAGACCTGTGCTTGTTAGAGGGGTCCTGAGGTCTAGGAGCCAGAGGAGACAGTGACTCACCCAAGAGATAGGAAACCAAACCTAAGGGAGAAGAAAAGCCAGTGGCGATGGGAGAGAAAAAACCAGGAGAGCCTGGGAGGTCCCCAAACCAAGGGCTCCAGAAGCAGATACCAGGATGAGAGCTTGGGTGGGACTTAACAGGCCAGGAGTAAAACCCAAACATCGCAGTCGTTAGCATCTGGCCAAAGATGCACTTGCTGGCAGCGTTTTGAGTGGCACGGATTCTTTCCCTTGGCTTTAGGTCACACCCTTTCCCAACTCTGTTGACCTTCAAATATTGATTGTAAAATCAATATTAATTGATAAGAGTTCTCGCATCGGAACACATCTCAAACACATGCAAATCAGCGAATTCTCCCCTAACCGGGGGCGGGGGTGGGCAGAGGGCTGATTCCAGATTGGAGCTCATGCGGGGGGTGGGGGGAGGGTAAGAGACCCTTTAAAAAGGTCGAAGCCGAAGGAGCAGGCCATGTGCAGGGGTGAGTGGGTGCCTGTAGGCTGCTCCCCTGAGAGCAGCATGGTGGTGGTGGACAGACACGCAGACAGGGGAGGAAAAGGGCAGACCTTTTAGGTGGTGATGTGACAGCTCAGCCATCTGGAAGGGTGGTCTGAAAAGGGATGGATAGGAAGACAGGAGAAAGGATTCTTCCAGCCAGACATCTCAGATGCCTCTGAACTATCCCATCACGGCCAACTTTTAGGGGCAGGATTTATGATTCAGAATCAGGGATTTTGCGGGGGGCAGGGGGAGAGGTCTCGGTGCTTCTGCATCTTCGAAGAGAAGAGTGAAGCTATTATAGAGAAGGCTGAGTGTACAACTGGATTACAAACCTGCATGGGGGTGGGGTGGGGGCTGTCACCCACTTAATTAGAGTAACAGATTACTCATACCTAGCATGTTCTCTGAGTAGGAAGGGAAGTAGCAAACATGGAATAACAATAAAAGCGAATTAGCTGATATCAGATGTTTTCCTCCTTGGTTTCTGCTTGCCCAGGTCTGACTGGTGTAGCTTATAATTAGTCTCTGCTTGCAGATGTGTGGTTCCAAAGACTTGTGGATTAAGGAGAAACTCTAGAATTTCTCAGTACCTGACAAGTTGTAACGTGAAGAGCTACACTTAGTCCATTAAAGATTTTTCACAGTGACATTTGAGTGCAGCTTGAGAAATATGCCACCTTGCCATTTATCATTTTCAGGGCACGGGTGTCGGAAAGGAGGTTGCTATGAAGAACAAAACAAAATGGATTGCATGTGTGGAGGTGAGCTGGCGAATACTGATAAATGTACTTCACTGAATGTCAGCAAATGTCACTTGAGAAGCCATTTGCAGCTACCATAACAGCCTCCCCAACCCAACAAAGAGTAGCAAAAACAGGCAAAATGAACTGGGCGTCGTGCTTCCGCATGAATAAGCAATCAGCCCTCTCAGAAGTTACACCAGAAAGTTGCTAAACTTGATAGAAGACGCTTTTCCACCCATACTGGTGTGTACTAAGGATTGCTACAGCGGGTTGGAGACCTTCTGGGGACCTCGGCGCTGTGACTCAAGGAAGAATTTAATAACCCCTTCTGTCCCAGGTGGGTGCCTTCCTTTTGTGGGTGGAGGGACTTGTTGGCTCCAAGGCGCACTCTCTGGGTTCTTCCTGCCCCCTCCTCTGGCTTCTTTCGTTGAGGCTGCAGACACCTCCCCTGCTCCTAGTCTGCCCTCCCTCAAATCATGACCCGGCAGTGGCTGAGGATGCTACCTGGGTACCAGGACTGGAGGATGCTGGCCTCACTTGCCATATCAAGGGAAGACCCAGCCGACCACCCTTAAGGCAGGCTTTCCGTCTCTCGCTCCAGAAGAGGTTTTTTAGCATGTCCTCTGTTTAATGCAAAAAATCGAGTCATGGACTCAGCTTCTGTTTTCTTCTTGGTGACTGGGCCAAAACTTTGTCGGCATGTACCTTGGGAGTCCCAGAAGCCAAGGCCAAGTCGTCTTCAGAATTCAGCTTGGCTCAAGTTGGCCCACTCGTCCTCCTCAGCTTGGTGAGTCTCCACACTTTGCTGCAGACCCAGACATGAGAAAGAAGATCATATTCTCCGCAAAGCTCTCCAGGGAAATATGAGACTAATTAAAATAAAATCCCAGCCCCTCTTCATTTTCTAATCTCTGCGGGCCCCTCCTTGGAGGAGGACACCCAAGGTCATCCAATACTTTTTTCCTCCTTGATACCAAGAGACTTAAGGAGTCGCTAGAATTCGTCTGGCCTTGTAAACACCACACACACACACACACACACACACACACACGCTCGCATGCACGCACACAAGCAGGTTGCCCATACAAATTGAGATCAGTTCAGCTATCATTGGAGAGAGGCTGTGGCATAGGGGCTCCCACACAAGAAGTCCTTTATTGAACATACATCCCCAGCTCTGGCCCTGAATGTGCTAATGGACAGGCGTCTCTCTTCGCACTGTTCTGCCATGTTCAGCCTGCGTCCGGGGGAAATGAGCACATGTTACAACTAGGAAAAGATGGGCTCTTGGGAAAGCTGGCTTCCCTCGGATGAACTGGGAGGGACTGACTGTACGTGGACTGGGGGTGGGAGGCTGGCTTCTCTTCAGCAACACTCACGGCCCAAGCCTTTGCAATCTTCGGTGTTTCCTCCTTTTGAATTAGGTGCTTCCCGTGGAAGGGCCTTTACTTGGGTCTCGGGAACTCAAAAGACCTCTGTTTATTATTGAAATTGAATTGCCCTCAGCTTGTTGACTTTCCTGCTTAGTTTCAGAAGACACAGTGGCTTATTTAGGAAAAAGAAAAGAGGCAGAAACCAACCAGATTTCTGGAGCAGAGGTGGAGGTGAGAGCAAAGTAGAGAAGGCCTGGCAGAGAGAATGGAGCTGGGGCCACAACATGGCCCGAGCTGGAGCCATAATACAGCCTGGCTCTGCTGTAATCAGCTCTGGAAGGTACGTTCTGAAGAGCGAATCTCTGCTGCGTCCTGATGTGGATTGAATGTTCCAGGTGCTGAGACCTATGAAAGCATAAAAACCCATTCGGAAGAAAAGACAACTTGGTGTTGATTTCCCGACTTGTCAGTATCATTTATTTTTCTGGTTGTTGTAATTTTAAAATTGGTATCTTGAAGATCAAACGAATAAGCATCTGTTTTCCAGGGGAGAAAAAAACAAAACTGTCCATAATTGGTTAATATCACCTGACTCTTGCAACTGCTGGAGGCCAGAGCTATGTGAAAATCTACCTTCCTATTATTTCATCTTTAAAGAACAAAAACAAAGGCTCGCCACATAGACAAAGCTAGCCAATGTCGACTCCATCTCTCAGGGAGAAAAAGTGAGGCTGAGTTGGGTGAACCCCATTGTCCACCCAAGAATTAGTGGTGCTAACCAGTTTCCTTATTTCTAATCCAGAGGCCATTTTCAGTGGACTCTTCTCTGCTCTGAGTATAAAAACCTAAAAAGCCCCGTTTCTCCATTTTGCATTCCAGGATGTTCCAAACAAAACCTTAGCCTGGTACCATAAGAGGAAGGTTAAAAAAAAAACAAACAAACAAACAAAAAAAACCTCCTTAGAATGGCAGGAATCCCTTCATTCTTGCAGGAATGTAAACAGAATCTCAATATGGAAACCTTTGCCCATGGAGAAGTCTCCTCTGAGTAGTAAGAACCTGGTGCCAATGGGCATCATTCCGTGAACCCCAAACATCATCAGTAACCCCAAACTGAGCTCCCTCAGCCTGAATGACAGAAAAATACGACCTTAAATGGGGGAAAAGATAAGACAGCATCAGGTTAACGTAGCAGGCAGGCCATTCTATGGAGAAATGTTTAGAGGAATGTATTATGAGGCTTATAAATAATTTCATTCATTGATTTAAATAAGCCCTTTTTGGCCATGCCCAAGGCATGTCAAGTTCCGGGGCCAGGGATGGAACCCATGCCACAGCAGTGACAATGCCCGACCCTTAACCTGCTGGGCTATGAGGGAACTCCTAAATAAGCACTTTTAAATACAGACCTATGTCAGGCTTGTCACCATATCTGGACTGGATAACAATTTTGCTTATAAGTCATCTCCTCACTATCTCAAATGATACTCAACCCTTTGAGGCTCTGCTCAAAAAAATCCTGCCTCTTCCAGGAAGTCTTCTAAGATTTCTCCCATGCTTACCCGCTGTGTGCTCCCAGCCAGGACACCCATGAGAACAGCATTGTTCTGTGCCGACCTGACCAGTCTATGTTCCTGTCCCCCAAATGAGTATCAGCTCCTGGAGAAAATCTCCGTCTTACTTATTTTTCCATCGCTGGGATCATCTGCCCTAACATGCTCTTTGGGATGGGATTTAAGACCACTGAAACTGCAGCTGATTTAAGCATGGCTATCTTTTACCCATGTTGAGATTGAAACCACGTGGGTTTAAATATACGGGAAACAGCCTTCGCCTCCTTGGCTGTTGGTGGTACTCAGCATTCAAGAAAGGGGAGAGATGCAGATGAGAGCGAGGCAAGTGGGTGGCCCGTCTAGATACCATGAGCACTCTCAGCAGTGGAGGCAAGAATCAGACTGGCTCATTTGGGGTGGAGTAAGAAGAGCTCAATTATCCAAATAAACGCATAAATGTGGGCTTTGCAGCAAGTACTACCCTTTGGGATACCTTTAGGTAGTTAAAGCAATTTCCCACACCTCTGTATTAAATATGCTTTAGAAACTTGGGAGCTGACACTTTGTCCAGATATAATGGGTTAGAAACGGAGCCACTTCACTTGCTTTTTTCTAGAACTGCCAGCGTTGAGGCACCCGGGCTTCCTTCTTAATACACTGACTTTCGTTATTTCCCCACAGGAAAAGTTTGCAATGTAGCAATCATTACACTTGCCCTCCTTTATCTCTGCCCAAGTAATCACAGGAGTGAGAATACTTCCCCCCACTGGCACATCACACTGCAGTTTACTATTGGAAAACCAAGATTTTTCTTCGTGGGGTTCGCAAATGTTGATGACTTTTGGTGGAGAGATTTTCTTTTTTAAATCAGGAATTCAAGAATCCCCTTCCTTCTGATACCTGTTGTTTTCACAGGGGCCTTTCAGGAAAGCACCTTTCTTACAATTTTTTCAATCTTTTCAATGCAAAAAGTTTGCCAAAGCAGGCGGAACCCATTGTGTCTGAGTCCAACATCAGGCCAGAACCTATGCTTCCAGCCATTTGATTTAACAAGTTCCTGTATTTTTCCCCCCATTGGGCACTTGAAAAAAAAAATCTCACCTAACTTAATTCAAAATAACCCTTCTTTATCATCCCAAATGGTTCCTTTCAGTTCCTATAATATTTACTTCTTTTCTTACACAATTAGGGGGAAATCTACCTTGATTTTAAGAAGAAAAAGATCATTAAAGTGTCTAAATGTAAGGCTGGTTGAAAAGTTTTTTTCCCCCTCTCAAATCGGCATTCAGAAAAAAAATATATTTATATCTTCATTTACATCTGGTGTGAGAGCAGAATTGCCGCTTTTGCTCAAAGGCAAAGGTTTTGAAAGTGACACAAATCTATATGTGCGTGTTTCTAGAATTAATGCACTTGTATTCACTGAGGTGGTGGGCTTTCCAACTAGGGAAATCCGCATTGGGAGAAGTCCCCTGCCTAGGGAGCATTTAAGGAAATTTTAATATCCAAACAAAAGCAGTATTACCATTGCTATCCACTCTCTCCCCCAGAGGAAAAGCAATTAATAATTTGCATATGCTCATGACACAAATTAAAGACAAAGGGCCCCTCACAGACTGTGGTTACTATGCAGCCCTCAGCAAGCTGCACGGCCCCAGCCTTGCACTGGTCTTACTTCCAAATGAATAGCATTAAGCTCAGTAACTAAAAATAGTGGTTCTGGGCCCTCTGGACCATTCCCACTGTAGAACCGTGTGTTTTCCCCATGAAAAACATCTTCCAATCTCTCCAGAGCTTCTAGGCGAAAAGAACGTATAGTTCCAAGGGGAAAAATACGTATATACTTTGCCCTTTTTATTTTAATGGCCAAACATTGTAATGCTAGCTAAATAGAAATTCTTGTCTGTTAATAGGTTTCTTTAGTTTGTAATAAATAGGAATGCTAATGACTAAAATTTGGTATTTGGTATGCATTAGCTTTTGTGAGCTTTTCTTTACAGTCCTCATTGACATGCAATATGGCAAGCTTCCTTTGAAACATATTTATAAAATAACTACAGTATAATTAAACCAACAAAGCCATCTTTTAAGTAAGCTTAATAGCTCAGTTTTTTTCTCTTTTTCCACCTGGGTAAAAATTTATTTTAAAAAGAAAAATAGTTGTGCCTCAATCCCACTGTATATTTTATTCTGTGCATCTAATATTTCCTTTGCATCTCCAATCTATGCATATCTAATTCTTTTTGACAACTATGATTATTAATAAAGTGCTCATGAAAGATATGCTTCATAGCTTCTTCAACAAGAATAATGTTTTTTTGTTAATGGAAATTGTAACATATCTTGACAGATGCAATATATAAGATCTGCTTTTTACTTAATTGTTAATATTTCTGGGCTGAATACTCAAGGAGCGGATCAACAGATATGGCAGGTAATAATCAGAGTGGATGCTATTTTATACGATGTAACTAAAAATATTTTAATGATATAAAAGCAATAGATAAATAAAAGCAATTATGTTTAATTTTGCTTTCGCTGTGTGAATAATTTTTGGTTGTTGTTGCTGCAGTTGCCGGTGTGTTTAATAGAGGAGGGAGCTCGGAGCGCAGAGTGATCAGTACCGACGCGGCTCTGCCTTCTTGCAGCCGAAGGGTCCTGCAAGCCGCCCTTTCTCTGCTCTCAGCCGCTTCAGCGTCCCTCCCAGGGACTCAGGGCCCGGCTGAATGCTAATTTGCAAAACGCAGTGGTTCAAGTTCACCAAGTTTTCCTCGATTTTGCAAACCGTTTCTCTCTCCATGCCTCGCGGTTTTAGACCCAGAGATTTCCCAAAAGGAAAATCTCGAAAGACACCAAGGCGCCGGACGAGAGCAACTGGAGCGGGTCTGGTGCTCCTCGGCCTCCCGGACCCCTGCCCGCTCGGCTCTGCCCCACGCTCCTCGCTCCAGTCTCCCCCAGACTCCGTCCTCCCCGCCCAGGACCTGCCCGGGGCCCCCCACACACCCCCCGCGCCGAGAATAAACACAGTCGACATCACTGTTACAATCTTTATTTCAAACTGTTTCCAAGGCTACAAATTACCGTGCCTCCCAAGCAACAGGTTCTTCTGAAGCGGTATCATTACAGATTAACTGTAATGTGTGGGATTAGAATAAAAGCATAAGGGATTAGGTAAAAGGGGGGACGCTCGAGAAATAACGCCCGAGCGCATCTCGACTGTGAGGCAGAGGGTGGAAGCCGCGTAGACGCTCTCCGCCCCGGAGCCCCGGCTCATCGGTGAGCTGGACCCCGCTCCTCCACTCTCGGCCTGGGAGCCGCCAGGGCCGGCGGCGCCCGACGGGCTGATGGGGCCGGAGGCTGGGCGCTGGGGACGAACGACGGGGCCCCCCGGGCTTGGGAAGGCGAGGGGACGGGAGGCCACGGAGGCGGAGGGCGCGGGTAGGCCTATGGTCCATCTGGGAGCTGCGGGTAGCACCGAGCCCGGGACACTCTTCTACCGCTGTGCGGGGCGCCCAGGACGCGGCGAAGGAGACAGCGCGCCCACTCGGGGGTCACTGGGTCTAGCGGCGTTGCGACACCGCTTTCAAGGTCCAGGCCTCAAGTAGCTCGCGCTCCGCGGCCACTCTCTGCCCGGCTGGGGCAGGGGGCCGGGGGCCGGGCTGCAGTGGGGTGGGCGTCGGCGCAGGCCACCCGCGCCCTTCAGAGCCCCGGACTTGGGGCTTGGCAGACTGCCGAGGCCAGGCACCCCATTCGGCCACCTCCCCAGTCCGGCCGACCCCTGCCCCAGAACTCCAGAAAGGCCCCGAGCTCCTTCTCCCCGAACTCCGCGTCCTGCGCGCCTGGAGCTCGCCACGCTGGCCCCAGTGAGACTCGGGCCTGCCTCGGGCCAAAGCCTCGGGCCGCTGACGCCGCCCGAGGGCTGTTTGCGTGCCTGGGTGGAGGGCGCGGGGGCTGGAAAAACAAATAGGGCTGGCGCGCAGGCTTGGGGTGGGGACCGGCTGGGGCTGGAAGGAAATGCGCAGTGTGGCCGCGGCGCGGAACAAAGCCCCCTCGGGAGCCTCATCACCCCGCGGTGACCCCGGGCCTTCGCTTCGGAGCCCGCTTCGCCGCTCTGGGGGCGCAAGCCAGGGCCCCGGGCCTCTGGCGCCGCCCGATCCGGGGTTCTCCTTGGGCCGCGCAGGCCAAGCCTCACCCTGCCACCGAAGCCCAAAGAGCGAGGCCAAGAGGTGACTCCACGCTGATGTCCTACGTCAAGAAATGGGATGACCCCGGGGCGCGGTGGAACCGCAGCTCTGCCAGCCGACCCGGAGGGGCCGAGCGGGCTTCCAAAAGGATGGAAGTGGGCGACCAACTTCGCCGAGGCTCCTGCTTCCAAGAGAAGGGCCCCGGCTGAGGAGGCGGCGGGAGGGGACTATTGCAAACAGCTGTTCCTCATACATATTTCATTACACAATCAGATAATGCGTCCCACCACCTTCTCAATTATTCACAGATAAACATTTTCAAGACGTTTTGACATCTGTCTTAGTGCCTGCTATTAATTTAGTAATCACTGTAGTTAAAAATGTATGGGATTTTTGCCGTCGGAGCACCTCCTCTCGGCGCGCTGGCCCAGTGTTATTGGGCTGGAAGCCTGGGCCCTCCGGGGGTAAAGACGCCTTTAGAGGTGAGACGGCCTTTCTAGCGCATTGACACTGTTAATGGAAAGGATTAAAGTAGTATCTGGATATTTTAGTGTATTGTTGAAGGTAACGGTTGCCCCTCTCCCACCCGCATAGCCCACCGCCGTCCCCCCTCACTTTCCCGCCCAAGCACTGGACCGGGCAGCAAAGTTCAGCCCTTTGCCCCTGGCAGCGGAAGTGGTTAGCTTCTATCTGGGCGGCGAGTTTCTGGTGATGAAGTCGCGGACAAGTCTACTCTGCTCATTTAGGGCCAAAAAGAGAGTGTGAACTCACAATTTTAAAGAATGCTCACAGCAAAAAACTCGATCCGCACAGTGCACCCCGCTCCAGAGGTCACAAACCTCCATAGTTTGGCCCTGAGTCTGGTGGCTCGGACAGAGGTGATAAGGGCTTTTAGGAAACACGGAGAAAAACAAATTCGCTCCAGTGACTGTACACGGGGCATTTGGGGCTATGAGAAAACGAGCTGCTTTTCTGCTTGAGTGATAAATGTTGCAATGAACTTAGCTGTGTACGCGCAGTTTTATAAATCAGACCAGCATAGTTTGAAGAATCTTGTAGACTTCTTTGTAAGAGCCGAAGTCGCCGACTCTAAAATGCTGATTATTTTTTATTATTGGAAAGGCTCTAAATAAGCTATCAAAAGAGGGGAAAAAGAAATGCCCCAAAGGAAAGGAGTTGTCTTCCTTGCATCCTGGAATCTCAGCTACTGGGAATGGAAGTTACACTTCAGGTTTGTGAGTGCCGGTCTCCTTATTTCTGTCTTTGTCTCTCTTTCAGAGGTGTGACAGCAGGTGGACTCTTATTAGGGAAAAAGGAAAAACAGACCTGGGGGAAGAAAAAGGTCCCGGAAGAAACTGCCCTTCCAAGGAACATTAATTGACTCTCAGGTGATTTTCAGTCTTTATTGTTTGAAACATCTACCAGAACATCTCTTGCTAAAATTTCCAGGATTGGGGGTGGGGGAGACACACATGTTAGCCTCCAAAAGGGAAGAAATTCCTCATACTTCCCACTCCTCACCCTACATTTCTTGGACAACTGGATCTGCTTCAAAGTGTCCCCCTGTCCTGTTTAGGGAGTGGTTCATCTCTTCTTCACAAGAAAAATCTTCCTCAGCCCCTTGGAGGGGAGTCATCCACTTGCTAGCCCAGAGAGTCCTCTTCCCTCCCCCTCTTTTTGTCTAAAAGAATCTTCCCAAATGCACCCTCGACTTTCAGAGAGAGAGCTGGGGTGGGGGAGGTGAAGTGGAAAGAAGGGCGACTTTGCATCCAGGGTGCCTGCCTCTTTTGCGGGGAAACTTGTGGTGGCTACTGTCTGGAAGGCAAAAGGAGCTGAAGGTAGCATCAAGCCTGTGCACTTGCTAAGGCCTTTTGGAACAGCCACTCTTTGAAACTCTCAGGATGGTGGCTTCTGTTTGGAAATGGGTAGGAGGGGGTGAGAATACCCCAATATCCCACAAAGAAAATTAGTGTAATAAAATAGTTCAGTTTGCTTGGGAGTGTTCGTTTGTGGACATATTTGATATAAAGGGGATTGGGATGGAAGTGAGGACAGGAGGGCGTGGAGCTAGGCGAAGGTTCTTTTTAAGGACTGCATTTAGCAATGAAAGGTGAGAAAGAGGCAAAATAAGGGCCCCTGGCTTCTTGAACCCTCGTTGGAGCCGAATGTTCCCATTAAGAATTAGGAATCTCCCAGCATTGAGTTAGGGCATCCATCTATGCTCCCCACCCATCCTTCTTCAGAACACAATCTCCTTAACCAACAATAGTAACAAATAAATAACCCGAATCAAAATGATTCTTTCCTGGGTTGCCCTCTTCTGAGTGTCTAAAGCCCAGCTTAGTGGAAGGCAAAAGGATCAGCGGTGGATGGACGTTGTGCTCTTTCTAGTCTCCAGAACTTGACCTGAAACCTTTAACTGGTTGGCTCAACAGTTTCACCCTTGGAAGCCAACGTCCCTCTAGCAGGAAGCCCTTGGCCCCGAGTCCTGCATCCTCCTTCAGGCTCTCCCTTTGTGTGGCTTCCTGCACATCTGCCTGTGGCTGGGGTCATTCCTTGTGGGCACCACAGCTTTTGTCTGCATCTGGACAACTCGATGTGCACCCGTGCATTGGAATAATTCTGTCTGCGAACACTTCTTTTTTTCTTCCGATCCTGCTGTTAGTGTTCCTCTAATTCTCGGGTACGTATTCGGGTACAGCTGCATATATGTTCTGTGTACAGTCAGGTGACTCAGCTCAAGCCTGATATCGAATATGTGCGACCTCCTGAGTCTGCATGGGGAGAAGGAAGTGTGCAAGTGTAAACCCGGGGCTTTAGGTGGGGTGCCAGGTTAATAAGGCCTTCTGCCCCGGGGCCTTCTAGGCCTCTCTTACACCTTCATCTCCCCATCTTCTTAACTTTCCAGGAGGAGGGCGATCCTCCGACGATCCTGCGCCTTGCTCCCATCGGAAGGGTTGAGACAGCCTCTGGGCTCTCTTCTGGTGGATTTTGGCCAGGCCAGGCTAAGCCACAGGGGAGGAGGGGGGTCTCCTCAAGACTCTCGGGCACACCCCGCCACCACGCTGGCCAACTGGGCCAGTGCGTCACGGGATCCTGGGGAAACTGCAGGACCCAAGAGTGGAAAACAAGGCGCCTCGGGTGAGTGATCTACGTGTTTGGGGGCGAAACTCTCCTCCTCGGCCTCCCCGGGAGCGTCTGTATTTGTAACTGGGAACTGGCCTGGGCCCGCCCCCTCGGCCCCTCCTCCCTCCCCCGCCTCGGCGTGCTGGGTTCTGCGGCCTCAGGAGGGTGCTCCCCGGCCAAGCCCAGGCACCCTGGGGCCACGCCATCCCTTAGAGCCCTTGGAGAGGCCTAGGGGCCTGGAGCAGGAAGAAGGGTACCACGGAGGGTAGCTCGGGGTCGTGCTGCGAAAGCCTTGAGACTTTTCCCTCCGCCCGGAGCCTCCTTGCGGGCCCGCGCGTCTTCCAGGCTCTGAAGCCGGCGGGAGCGCTGGCTTCCGGCGTGCGAGGATGGGGATGCGGGTAGCACCCCTGCGACTCGAAGCTGCTCTCGCAGGGATCCTGCGGGGACCACTGCGTTCCTGGAATCCTGTAGACGTGTTTTCTCGTGAGTGTGAGAGAGAAAGATGCGTACTCGTGGCTAACTTCAGGTCAGTTTGTTCCTAAAAGGACGTGGTCAGTACGTCGGTCTGTCTCTCCTGAACATTCCCACAAAGTGAAGCCGCCTCTCCCCCACCCTTCATGCAGCTTCCCAGGCCCAGCCAAAAGGCCAAGGCCCCAGGGGCCCTGAGGCCTGGAGAGGTGAGGCCCTTGATCTAAGCCCCAGTATTCTGACCATAAGGTCCAAGCTGCCCAGATGCCCACTCAGGATCAACCTAGAAAGCCTACGTGGGTAAGGGGAACTCAAGGAGCTATCGCTACAGCCAGTGAGGAGTGGAGTCCCAGCCTCGGCGCGCTGGACCTACAGACCTGGCGTCTCACTGCCGACCCAGTCAGGGATCTGGATTGGCGGTGGTGGGGGAGGGAGGGATGATGGAGTTGAGCTGGTACAGGATGGAGGCGAGAATGAAACAAGGGGAAAAAAGAAACTAGACTGGGTGGGGTGGAGATGGAGTAGGGTCAGCTTCAGATAGCGCCGGCTTTTGCCCTGCTTTGGGGAGGTGCGTCGGACTGCGCCGCTACCCCCCCCCCACCGGAAAATAAAGCTAATGATGTAGTAATTTAGGAGGGGGTAAGGGGCTGGGCGAGAGGAGGGAGGAAGGATGGGGAACGCGCGCCCCAGGAGTGAAGGCAAACAGCTGTGGAGGCGCTGCCTGCGGCTCAGGCTTCCCTACAGGTTAGCTAGACAGGGATCCACCCGGCATTTCGCAGGAAAGGGTGGGGGGTGGGGGGAGACTGAGCGAGAGGGGGAGAGAGCCTCACAAGAGGACAGAGGGAGGGAGAGATAGGAGCCAGAGTGCGCGCTGCGCGGTTTAAAAGGAGACACTTACACTTCCTAATGAATATTTATCCGCCGCTGCTTCCTGCTCCCGGCTTCCCTTACCTTTCCGCAGGTAAGATCCTCCCTGCGCCCCAGCCCTGGGGGCCCTCCCAGCTCCCCCAGTTAGTCTAGGGGCCACCGTGGCCGGGAGGAAGGGCTCTTAGCAGCAGGGGAGGGGGAGTAGGAGGGCGACTCCCTCGGGGCTGGGCTTGGGCGCCAGGACTGGGGACACTGCACTGCCAAGGCCGCGGGCGTGGGCTACCTGTGTGGAGTGGGTGTGAGTGCTGTATAAGAGTGTGAGTGTGAGAGGGAGAGGATGTGCACCCGTGTGCGCGCTCGCCTCTTTCCCGCGCGCTCTGAAGAAGACATTTTCCGACTTTTCACTCGGTCGCCCCGGATTTCTTGCCTTTGCTTTTCTCTGTTTCCCCCCCCCCGCCCCCCGCCCTCTCCACCTCCCCCACCCTCTCCCCATCCGCATCCCCATCCCCTCCCCATTCCCAGCCGCTGAGACGCTCTTCTGCCGGCCATTGTGCAGCCGGCGCGGGCTCCCCAGGGCCGGATCTCGGTCTCATAAAAGAGGGTACATGGTTGGGTTTCTGCCGCAAACCCCCACACAAAGGCCGCGCGGCCGCGGGGTCCCCCGATCCCCTTCCTGGCCATTATGCTCTTGAGGTGCCGTGAAGCCTTCCCCCACCAACACACACACCTTGGAGCACCGGGGCCCACAACGGACCTAAGGATGGTGGGCCCGAGGGTACTGGGTGGAGCCTTCCTGGGCTGCAGCTGGGAGCCCCCGAGGACCCCCAGGGAGAGAGCGCTCATCACCCCCTCCCCCACTTCTTCCTCCCGCCCTCGCCCGAAGGAGGAGCTGGGGGAATTCGGGGCGGCCGGGGGTAAGAGGAGGGGAAAGGGAAGGGGGCCAGGTAGGGCTGAGGATATAGCCAGAATTCTTAAATGGACTTACTTGGCCACCTGTTGAGAATCCATTTGGGGTCTGCCAGCTCCGGAGCTGCGCGTGGTGGACACACAAAACCAAACGCCGAAGTTGGAAAAAGAAAAGTCTTTCTCTGGCCATGTCCAGCGCGGCCCTTCAGGCTCACAGCTCTGCGTTAGAGTCGGGCGGCTGTAGAGCCAAAAGCAGCTTTGCTAGGTCCCCTGCCACCCCAGTGTCCCCCTCATCCCATGCCTCCTCGGCTCCGAGACCGGGACGGGGGTGCGGGGGGGGGGGTCGGAGCCCCGGGACTCGGCGCTCAGGGCCCAGCACAGGCAGTTCGGCTTAAGCCCTGCTCAGAAGTCAAGAGCAGCAGCGCTGCCGCCTCCGAGCGGCCTTTCAAGACGCACTCGCTCCTTATTCTTGTGTCTCGGCCTCTCTGGTCGCCCCGGGACAAAGCCCCCAGAGCCCGGCCGCTCCCTTCCCGCTAAATCCCCTTCGGGGTCAATGCTCTACCAGCACCGGGCCGCGCGCTTCTCCTGCCAGCCGTGTGGCTCTTAAAGAGCGCACACCCCCCCCCACCTCCGCCCTGCGCGCTCCCCCGACCCCCGCCTCCCCGCCCCTCTCCTCAGGATCTAGCCCCCCACGCCGACGCCTTAGGTCCCTCCTGCCCCGACCGATGCCCGCAGACTCCTAGCCCCCTCCTCTCGCCTCCTCCCCTGAGCAGTTGGTGGGCCTGGCCTTGGGGCCACAGAGCTGAGTCAAATCCTCCGCCTCAGGTCCCCTTTTCTCCCCAACAGCGTCCACTCCTCGATTTCCATCTCCTACCTTTGCCCTTTGCATGGATCAAGGCCTGGGCACTGCCTTGCCCAGGGCAGAGATGAGTCCTAAAAATTGTCAGTTTGGTCTGGAATTAGGAGTTCCTGGGATGGAAATAGGGCGGGGCATGCCACTTGAGCTGGGGGGAGAAAGAGAAGAGGAACAAACCAGATGGACTCAAAAGGCTCTGCTCTCCCAGGGCCTACCTGGCCTTTTGGCAGGGGATGTGGGCTGGCTAGGTGCCACTCATTCCTAGAGGTGGCCCTGGAATGGGGTCCAGAGGTTACCAACCTGACCAGCCCAGGTGTGTCTGAGGGACTGTGGGCAGGTATAAGGGGGCACCCCCAGAAGGCCCCAAGTATGAATCTGAGAGCAGCCTGCTTCCCAAGCTCTGCATTAATCCCCCTCAAAATAACCCTTAAAACCCCAAAAGCTGGGTGAGCAAAGAAGGATCTTGAATGACAACTATCCAGGGAAAAGGGCAGCAAAGGAGAGAGGGGGCAGAGAGATGACAAAGGCCACTCTTTCAGAGGACCGACTGGGTTCCTGCTATTTCCTGGTCACCAAAGTTACCTGCCTCACCAAGTAAAGGGGAAGGAGATGTTGCTTTGGTTTCCCTTCCTTCCAGAGTGCTCCCTTGCTCTCCTCAAGCCTAGTTTAGTCTCAATCTTACCCTAGGAGCCAGCTGGTTCCTGTACAGGGTAGCCTCTTGCCTAGAGGGCTTTCTTCAGGCCTCTTAAAGACTGGAAGTGTGATTAAAGAGAGACCAGAGCCAGAATGGCTAGGGGTGGGGCGGGGGCAGGAACAGGGTGGGCTGTGGTACCTGGCTTTTTCCAGTGTCACAGACCACAGTCACATTTGTGCCTGAGGTCTGTGGATGGTGGGTGGGAACAATGATAGTTTGAGGAGTGTGTTGATGACTTCTCAAACCCAAGCCCTAACACTCCAGGTCTGGCTGTCATAAAGGGATCTGCAAAGAAGTGGGCAGCTAGCTCCTGGGCAGTGGAGTCCAAAGGAACTTGAAGACAGAGGAAGATGGAAAGCTGACCCTCCCCAGGGCATCTGCCCTCTGCCACCCCAACATTAGTCCAGATGCAGTTCTTTAAGGACCTGGGGTGACTAATTGATTTGAACTTGGCCCTCTTGGGAAAGGTTGGCAGTGTCACTCCCTGGGCTACACCCTGAGGCCACAAAACCACCCTCTAGCCCATAGGGCTCACATCCCCCAAGTCTCCCACCTCTTCCTCTTGGGGCTGGGTCACCACAGCCAGCCAGGCTCAGTTTGTGCCCAGTCTCTTGGGCCTGGCAGTGGGAGGTGCGGTGGTCCAAGACGGAGCCAAATTTCTCTTGTTTGAGGATGTGGGGGGCGGAGGGGCCTTCGGCAGGCGGTGGGGCTCATTAGGCAGAGCCGGGTGCCGAGAGGTGCGCGCCGCCGGCCCGGAGGCCGCTTTTGAGCGGTCGGGGAGGCTTCATTAAGCGGCGCTAACAAGGCATACAAATGCCGGGCCCAGCAGCTTTCTTGCAATGCTGGGGCCTTAGCAGGGCGCCAGGCTAATGAGGGTCACTCAAAGGGGCTGATCAAATATTCAAATTTCCCCGCACGCCGGGAACTTTTATGTGCGGAGAAAGTTGAGGCAACTGAGCTCTGTTTACTGTCCCGGGCGACAATTGCGCCAAGCGCGGGTCCCCGGAGGCTAAGGGGTGGGGGGATGCGGGGGCGCGGGAAGGGAGCAGTTGTTGTTGTTGTTGTTGTTTTTCATTCAAAGGAAAGTAATCGGGGTCCTTGAAGGGCTTCTCGGCCTCCCCGCCTGCTTGCTGCGCTCCCCGGCGCCCTCCTCGGCCTCCGGCGCCAAGCGCCTCAGTTTGCAGCTTGCGGGGAGGCCCAGACCGCGGGCCGCCGAGCCGGCCCTACCCTCCCGAAGTCTTGGGGGCCGGAAGGGCGTTGCCCCCCAGGACGAATCGGCCTTATGGGGCTGAGCCAGGCCCAGTGGGTGTATCTGCCCCAGCGCTGGGGTCTTCCTCTCTCGGAGGCTTCCAGACTCCTTGGCTTTCCCGGTAACCCTAACTAACTAGGAGAGAGTGGGATTCTTTTAGGCACCGTTTCTGATGGAGTTGAGACCGCCTGGGCTGGGGCTAACATTTGTAAATAAATGCCCAGCAGGTCCTGGTAATAGAAGGACATCCTCCAGTCCAAATGCCCTTTCTCCCCCCACCCCCATCAACTGGACTGCTGTCTTTCCCATCGCCTGGACCAGGATTAAAGCCGGAACGATGGTGACAATTTTGTGACCTCGGCCTGTTCCGGCGCCAAATCTCAGATCCTGGAGTCAGAGCAGCCAGAGGGCAGAGGAGACCTAGAGGCCTGGCTGGCTCACCTATCCATCCCCATCTCCCCTCTCTGAAAAACCCAGGGCGCAGGAGCCCCCCAGCACGCCTCCCCTTCCAGGGTGCTCACCTCCTGGCCTTCTGCTGCCCAGTGCTTCAGGTCCCCAGAGCACTCGGGCAGGCGGCCTGGGCCCCAGAACCCGAGGTCCTTCTGCTCCTAACTCCCCTCCCCAAGGACAAGCGCCTGGGAACTTGGGAGGGGACGCTCTGATGCTGCACACACCACCCCCCCAACCCCGTCAGCACCCCTAGCCCGCACCCTGCGGAGCCTGCGCTCCCAGCTCTGCCGGGAACCAGTCCAGCCATCCGCGCCGCGGACCGGCCGCCCCGCCTCCCTCCCCCAGAATCCTGGACTCTCAACTTACGGGCTCTGGGCGGCGGGCGTGGTGCTTCGGGCTGGAGCGGAGAGGCTCTGGCAGCTGCCGGCCCGCGAGGTGGGCTCGGTGGGCGGCGCGGAGCTCGGCTCTGCGGGGAGGCTCTGACAGCCCCGGGCTGCGCGCCCGCCCCGCCTCGCCCGGCCCTGGCCGGGCGCACAAAGCTGCGCGCCTGGCCTCCGCCCTCCGCCCAGCTTTGCACCCCCAAGCCGGGGCCACCCCGGGAGCTGGAGGGGTGCAGGCGGGTCGGCAGGCTCCTGGGCCGAGGCTGGGGGCAGCGGTGTCGACGTGCTGAGCCTCAGCCTCACTTGCCTCAGTTCTCCTAGAGCGGCGACGGTTTTCGATTTCAGCGCTTTCGGCAGAGCCCGCGGCACCTGCCCAGCCTCCTGCCGCCGCTGGCCCGGCGGCGGCAGGGAGAGGCCGGGTCGCCCCAACCCAAAGGCGGGGGGTTGCGGGGACTGGGAGGGGACTGGCTGGGTTCACCCGCCCGCTCGGCGCCTTGGGTCCTCGGCTCCAGGGGATGCAGTTTCGGGGTCACGAGCTGTTTTCAAAAAAGTTGAACGCAGTATTCGGAAACCCACCCTTAGGAATTCTCCCCCCACACGCGGCACAATACCCACTCCCCTCCCCTTTTTCATTCCTTCCTCCCCCGCTTCCTCCTCCTGCCCCTTCCCCCTCCCACCCTCAGCCTATAATCCTTCCCCTACGAGAGAAAGGGATCGGGAAGAAAAGATGAAGTGTCTGTTTTTGTGTCCCAACCTTAGGGCTCTTTCTGGGCCCGCAGTGAACGACCGCCCAGAGCTCCGCAGCTGAGCAGAAAAGTATCCAGGCCTGGAAGGAAGATACACGGAAGGGAGAGATACAAGAAGCCCCATGAAGTGGTGCTTGGCTGGTCTTCCCTTTGGGCGAATATTTTCCTGCCCTC
Source organism: Sus scrofa (assembly GCF_054392235.1). Classification (NCBI taxonomy): domain Eukaryota; kingdom Metazoa; phylum Chordata; class Mammalia; order Artiodactyla; family Suidae; genus Sus; species Sus scrofa. The sequence continues at coordinate 107,716,478 of NC_139385.1, read as the reverse complement.
AGTCAGCAGGTTCAGGACCAGCGACCCTGGCCGCGGGGCTGAGTGGACTGGTGGGGGGGTGGGGGAGGCTGGGGGGGGGAGTCCCCTCACCCTGCCCCAGCCTCCCTGTGGCTGTGGAGCCTCCAAAGCAGTTTGCATTTCTCGGCCTGGAGGCCTGGCGCTGGGGGAGTCAGGGCCTAAGGAGAGGCAGAACTCGGGGTTTAGGGACTGGGGCATTTACAGCCTCGGTCGTGTTAGGTTTCCCATTTAAATTCTCTCACAATCTCTCTGGCTTCCCTCTTTGAGATCTCCAAAGTGGTGTAGACTTGGTGCCTCACACCCAGATCTGCATCGGAATGTAGAAAAGATCTTAAAAAAAAAAAAAAAGTTTTGAATTCCTCAATGATTTTTCTTCTGGAAAGGCAGCTTAGGATAATTATTTCAGCTTTATTGAGGGCAGATTAGTTGAAGTCTGGACGATGCTTTTCAATACACGTTGTACACGGGCCGACAATGTGGGCATTGTTGGCTACTGTGTGTGAACTCATTCAAAATATACACTTTTTAACACCAAACCAAGTCCTGTCTAAATATACACAGTGCTCGGGGAAAAGACTGTCTCTGACCCTGACAAATCTGTGTAAATCACACTTCCATAGTTACAGAAGCCTCACAAAGGAGGGTCTGGCTAAAGATGCCGATTACATCTTCTTAAAAGCAACATACCTTAGAATAAATACTCATGCCTCGCCTGGGGGCTGCAGTGGCCAGAGGGAGGGAGGGAGGGCTTTCTCGATGCTCTGGGCCTTTTACGGTTTGTTTAGTTTTAGGGTTTGTTTTGTTACTTTCCTTAGAAAAATTAGACAGTTTTATTATTTTTCCCCTTTACGATATGCGCAAATGAGCAATTTTAAGGCCTATTTGTTTCTTTGGGGGCAGCCTCCAAAGTTTGAGTGACCTTCTGGGGCTGGTAGGTAGACCCAGGGCTCCTTGGAAAGTTTGGGGAGAGCTGGCATGGGGGTGAGGAAGGGGAGGGCTTCCAGGCTTCTCAACCCAACCTCCTCTACAGCTCCAAGAGAGGCAGCTGATATCTGGAGGGAAAACAAAGAGGCAGGTTGCCTTTTAAGATGGAAAGCGTACTGTTATTTCTACTGCTATTTAAAAATATAAGGCAATAGGGGAAATCAAGGCTCCTTGACTGGGAGCAGAGTTAAAGAGAAGCCTGATGCAATGCAGAGGAAATTGGGGTAAATGTGGTCGAGGGTTGCAGACCAGGGAGGTCAGAGAGGCTTCCAGTACCCTGGGTCCTGGGCTCCCGCTCCCAGGTGGCAGATGCCCCCCAAAATCTGAGATCCTGGGGCGCAGCTACCCTCCCGGCCAGGGTCTGAGCGCGGTGGGCCCCATGATCTCATCTCTCCTTTCTTCCTCGCCGCTATTAGTGCTCACATAGGCAGAAACAGGCGGCCCGACATGCACACCATGTGCAAACTGGGCCGGCTCCCTGGCCCTCTCCTCTCCTTGGGGGCCGGCCCCTCGGCCTTCGTGCAGCGTGGGGGAGCCTCTCCCTCCCAACAAAATCCCCCCTTTAATTGCTCATCCCATTCAACAACTCTGTGCCCATGGCCTTTTCTAGATCAACTTCTTTGGGGAAGAGGGAAAAAGAAGGAGCTCAGAGACAGTGTGAAAAGAAGCGAGAGAGGGGGAGAGAGAGAGGAAGAGAAGAGGGGGAAGTGGTGAGATTAAGAGTTGCAAAGATTTTAAAAAAAAAATTCTTTCTCCCCCTGCTCCTTCTTTCCCTCCTCTCCCCCTCCCCCCCACTCTAGCTAAGTGGTAAAACCGTCCTTACGTTCTCGGTATTGATTGGCAGGGCTGACAGTGATTGGCAGCGGTTGCCGTGGCAACGCCACAACGACACGCCGCAGACCAATAGAAAAGCGAAACAAAATGTTTCAATGCTGCACTCACTGTGGATTTAGGGGAGATATTATGAGGCTGTTGTCATTAGGGCGATTGCTGTGGAATCGCTGAATCTTGACTCGGCGGTGGTTGGCTCTCGCTCTCTCTCTCACCCTCTCCCTCTCTCTGTCTCGGGTTCTCTCTCTGCGCGCGCGCACCGGGCCGCTCTCCTTCCTCCCTCTCTATGTGGCTGCGCGGGTGTGTGTGTGTGTGGATGTGTGTGGGGTGTGGGTGTCCCTTACGCCCTTCCTCCTCCCCCTCCTCCTCCTGCTTCCCCCTCCTTTCCTTCTCCTCCTCCCCCCTCTCCTCTCCCTCCTCCTGGTCCTCATCGCCCCTCTCCTCCTCTTCCTCCCCTCTCTCTTCCTCTCCCTGAATTTTCTCCTCTCCTCTCAGGTCAGTCCATGGTATTCCGCTCCCCCCTAGACCTCTATTCCTCCCACTTCTTGTTGCCAAACTTCGCCGATTCTCACCACCGCTCCCTACTTCTGGCGAGTAGCGGCGGCGGGAACGGTGCGGGAGGCGGCGGCGGCGCGGGAGGCGGCGGCGGCGGCGGCGGGAACTGTGCGGGAGGCGGCGGTGCTGGCGGAGCAGGCGGCGGCGGCAGCGGCGGCGGCTCCAGGGCCCCCCCGGAAGAGTTGTCCATGTTCCAGCTGCCCACCCTCAACTTCTCGCCGGAGCAGGTGGCCAGCGTCTGCGAGACGCTGGAGGAGACGGGCGACATCGAGCGGCTGGGCCGCTTCCTCTGGTCGCTGCCCGTGGCCCCCGGGGCGTGCGAGGCCATCAACAAGCACGAGTCGATCCTGCGCGCGCGCGCTGTGGTCGCCTTCCACACGGGCAACTTCCGCGACCTCTACCACATCCTGGAGAACCACAAGTTCACCAAGGAGTCCCACGGCAAGCTGCAGGCCATGTGGCTGGAGGCGCACTACCAGGAGGCCGAGAAGCTGCGCGGCCGCCCTCTCGGCCCCGTGGACAAGTACCGCGTGCGCAAGAAGTTCCCGCTGCCGCGCACCATCTGGGACGGCGAGCAGAAGACGCATTGCTTCAAGGAGCGGACTCGGAGCCTGCTGCGGGAGTGGTATCTGCAGGACCCCTACCCCAACCCCAGCAAGAAACGCGAACTGGCGCAGGCCACCGGCCTCACTCCCACACAAGTAGGCAACTGGTTTAAGAACCGGAGGCAGCGCGACCGCGCCGCGGCGGCTAAGAACAGGTCAGTGGCGGGGCCCGCGGCCTGGCTACCGACTCAGGGGTCGGGGAGGGGGAAAGAGAACGAGCAGATAGGAGGCGAGCGGCTGCGGAGCGCGTGAGAAGCCAAGACCTCCTGGTCAGTTGGAGAAAGTTTCCACTTGCGGAGGCGCGCGGAAGAGGGGCGGGCGGTTGGTGTATTGATTGCCTTTGCTTTGCCCGAGAGGGGCTTTCGTCTGGGCGGTGAGAGTGTGTGTGTGAGGTCCTGAATGCCAGTAGCGCTGGGGCAGGGCCCCTGGGAGCCTTAGACTTGCACTGCACCCGCGCCTGCCTCCTCAGCTCAGGGGCTCCTCTGGAGCCTACAGACCGAGAAGAAAGGAAAGTGCTCCTTGCCACCTGGTTCTAATTTCTACACATTGCAAAAGCCCTGGGAGGGATCCACGGATGTCTGGGAGTGGAAGCTGAACCTGGGTCCTTGCCACAAAGGGAAAAGGCCATTGGCCACCGAGCAGCAGGCCTCCTTCCTGAAGCATTACAAGTTGCCTGACCTGGAGCAGGAGAGACTGGATGGGAGTGCAGAGGCCGTGTGTGTGTGTGTGTGTGTGTGTGTGTGTGTGTTGGTACATATACACGAGTGCTTGCCTTCCTGTCCCGACCAAGGAGCATCCTCTTGGTCCACTAAATTGGGCAGGAACAGAAGCTGCCTTGCTCTTAGCAAGTTGGCCACAAAGTCACAAAGTTGCATTGGGCTTGACCTGTCAGCCAAGCTGGGCCTGGGGGTAGAAAAGAAAAAATAACTAGAGAGGAGGAGGAGAAAGAGGAAAGCAGTGGGGAGGAGAAGGGGAAGGGAGGAGGTTGGGTGAAAGCCCCACGGGAAAGCCTGTGGCCCAGCCCCACCCGGGGAAGGCACTGGGCCTGGTGCACCGTGGGGAGCAGGGCCCCAGCTGCTGACAGCTGCCTGCACTGAGGGCTGGATGTGAGTTCCTGGAGGGAGTAAGTGTGTTTTGGTTTAGGTGGCCCGGGCCTGAGCCTTTGGCCCTCTCACCTTGCCTGTGGAGCCAACTTTTCGCCTGATGGGGGGAGCGACCAGGGCTGGCTTAAGGCCTCCTTGTGGGGAGAACTCAGAGACACTAGGTTGGGGCAGGCGCTGCATGGTCAGAGAAAGGGGCGGCACGGAGGTGGCTCTGTACTCCCGTCCTGCCTTCTGTGTCTCCCCCTTTCTCTGTCCCTCCTCTCTCCACCACACACACACTTTTCTGCTCCCAGGTTCCCCATTTTCTCTTCCCTCGATCCTGCGCTCTGCTCAGGGATCCAGAGAGCGAAGCCAGCGGGTGAGCAACCCGCAGCTCTGGATTTGTGTTTGGGGGAGCTAAGGCAGGAGGCTTTGAGGAGGCCTGTCTGCTCCAGGGGCAGCTGGCCTGAAGAGTCCCTGGGGCTAGGGAAGAAGAAATACTGGGCCTCTGCCCGACTTCGGCTCCTTCGGGGCTCGGAGTCCATCGCAGCGGGCGCCGGGCCTCCGCAGGCGGCCGGCCTCAGATTCTGCCTCTTCCCCCCGGGCCCGTCCGGATTTGGGAAGCCTTGGGAGGGCCGAGAAAGCCCCGGGGAGGAGGAGACCGGAGCCAAGGCCGGGCTGGGGAGGCTCCACCACGTTCACGGAGCCGCCGGGTGCCCTGAGGAGGGGGAATGAGTGCACAGAGCAGAGTCGGGGCGGTGGCGAAGGGCGCGGGGTTCGGGAGGCAGAGGAGCACGGGCGGCGGCAGGCCCCGCTCCCGGCGGCGCGGGCTCAGGGAGGCAGCTGGGCAGAGCTGGGTGTGCTGGGGCAGCTGTGTCAGGGTGGGCGCCGCTCTCTGTCTCCCGCAGGCTCCAGCACCAGGCCATCGGACCGAGCGGCATGCGCTCGCTGGCCGAGCCCGGATGCCCCACGCACGGCTCGGCAGAGTCGCCGTCCACGGCGGCCAGCCCCACCACCAGCGTGTCCAGCCTGACGGAGCGCGCGGACACCGGCACCTCCATCCTCTCGGTAACCTCCAGCGACTCGGAATGTGATGTATGATACCCAAGGCCGCCCTCCTCCCTTCCTCCCCCTCCTCCTTCCCCTCCTCCTCCTCCTCCCCCTCCTCCTCTTCCTCCTCTTCCTCCTCCATCCCCAGAACAAACCGAAATCAGGATACATAATCATACACACACCCAAGTACGCACACATGTCCACTCCAGCCAAAAATATATAAAACCCGAGAAAAATAACAAATTAAACGCAACCCATCAACAGCTCCCAACCACCATCTACCACCACGGCCACCCCAAAGGACCGCAACGCCAACAGACAGTCACAAATGCTGATGCTGCGGGCAGAAAACATAAAAGAGGTGACAATTGTATACTTTCTAGGACAAGCACGGCTTCTCCTTTCGGTTCCCACGGACCCGGCACCCCACCTGCATGACGATTTATTTGTATCTGGGAAAATACTCTCTCTAGTTTAAAACGATTTTAAAAGAGCCGACTATACAAAACCCGACCACCACCACGACAAGATGACAAAAGCAAAACAGACAAAAAAAGAGAAAAAAAAAAAAAAAGAACCCGCCATCTCCGTTCGGAATTTGTTGGGAAAAAAAAAAAAAGAACTCCTTCAGAGGGAAATAGCAAATGTTTCTCGCCTTTTGTTGCTTTCTCTCTCTTTTTTCCTCTCTCGCTTTCTTCCTCTCTCTCTGTTTTTAAGTCCAAGTATTGGTCAAACAAGATGCAATCTTCTGTTTTTTGTTCAGCAGACAATCATTTTCTTGTTAAGCACCTTTTTCTCTCCACTCTGTCACTGCCTGTGTGGGTACTGGTTATAAATGTGGAAAAAAGAATAGTTATGACTGTAACAGATTTTTATTTTTATTTCAAAATTTTATATGAATTATGTATATCTTAATGATCGGTCATTTTCCCAGTTTGTAATATATGTGTAGAAATTGCCTGTATATGCTTTTTCTCCTCTCTCTTTTTCTTTCTCTCCCGCCTTCTCCCTCTCTCCCCGCTCCGCTGTCTCTTTCCTTTTGGGGGTTCCCCTCCCACTCGGTGTTCCTGGCGTCGACTTGGCAGTCAAGGCGTGGCGTGGCGGGCTGGGTTAGGAAGTGGGACCCCGTCGCTAGCGAAAGCGGAGAGTGAGATCGTAGTATTCTTATGCAAAAGCTATTGCAAGTATTTCTTAGCTGCTTTTGGAGATATCTCTCACTCCCTGTAGGGCGCTTTTACTGTTATCTTTAACTGCGTGTTTATCTATATGTAAAAACTTTCTAAAGCAAATACAGTATTCTCCATTTTCTTATCACTCCCGGAGACTGGTGTTTTTGTCCACCCCTGTGCCCGCAGCCGGGGCGGGGGTGCAGCGGCCCGGCCTGTGCTTCCACGCCAGCTACACCATCCGAGCTGGGGCAGAGTTTTAAGGCTGGGTCTGAGCTTTTTCCCCCCGAGAAGAGGGGTTGGCAAGATGGGAACCTCATCTTCAGAAAAGAACCAAAGCCAAATCCTGAGCGGAAAGGCAGAGAGGGCTCAGGGAAAGGGGACCTTGGCTGGTTTCTTCAGTGTGAGATGCTGGGCCTAGATCCCCAGGAACGGTAGCCTGCCACAGCCTTGGTGAGTCTTTTGGGGGTGTGTTTGGCATCTTTTGGTTGTTATTGCCTTTTTTTTTTTTTTTTAAAGGGGAAACACAAGTTCGCCAAATGGCAAGCATAAATCTAGAGCAGAGCTGACAGATTTTGTCTTAATTTTTAGGGGGTTGGGGGTGGGGGGGCAACTGTAGCCTGGGTGGGGAGAGTAGAGCGAGGGAGGAGGTGGTTTGAGGCATTTAGGGCCCAGGATCCGGATGGACCGCAGTCACCACCGTGTGTGCCTCTGTGAGACTGTAAGACTTGCCTTAAGGCTCTCAATCTGCCTCCTTGAAATTTCTTTCCAGCTTTTGAGATCAACTGGAGTCCCTCGAGCTCCTATGGCATTTCAGAGTTGGGGTGTACGAACCAACCCCGATCACTGCTTTTCGCTGACCAGCTTCCCCCCGGCCCTTGGCCTCCCCTCCCCGGAGCATGTGGAGGGGGGTGGGTAGGGTTCCCTGTGCTGGCGTGGCTGACGGTGGCGCCTCTGCCGCTCTGGGCCAGGCTGGCCTGTGCCTGAGGAGGAGCCGCCAAAGAGGTAATTTCAGAAAACTTGCCTTCACTTGAAAGTCCAATTTCCAAAGCGAGGAGGATTAAGGAGAAACGTGCCTGGAATTTCGCGCCCATTTCCAAACTAATTTTGATTTCCGATTTCCTTTTGTCCCCTTCCCTGGCAGCACTGTGGGGTTGACGTAGGCCAGGCTGGGCAGAAAGGCTGTCCGGCCAGGGAGGTGCCCTGGGCTCAAGTGGGGCCTTGTGTGCCTAGGGCGCATGCTTCCGTGGAGGGCAAGGCTTCTGCCTGCGTGCTGACTTAGAATCAGGGCATCCAGACCACCTCGAAACCTTCCAAGTTCTGGGGACTGGCATGCGGTGTCAGAATCCCTGCCTGAGGAAATGTTCCATGGAGCCACCTTTCGGCAACAGTGACCCAGGTGGTAGGAATTTAGGGAAAGGGCTGCCTGGGTTCTGCTCAGCTTGGGCCTCAGGTCTGGTGCCCACAGAATGATGTCTGGGGTGAGGGGTCCTGTCCCCTACCCTCATTTTCAAATGGCCCGTCACATACTTGACCCATAGCTTGGACCTGGAAATCCAAGAAGCAGCTGCCTCAGACAGCGTGAGGGGGTCTGGATGGAGCCTAAACACAACTGACTGACCAGAACTGGTGGGTGGAAGGAAAGGCGTGGTGCAGCTGGGGAGTGACCCTTGGAAGGGCCTTGACTGCTGACACTAGGGAGCAGATGTCTTTTTGTCTGGGGACAGGGGACAAACCAGTGGAATTAAAATACTTCCTTCTCTCAATATACCTGACAAAGAAAGCATTTGGGGCATCCAGCGCCCACTCCTCCTTTTCCAAGTCGGTTGTTTGGGGTGGGGGGGGCACCTGTGGGGTGTCACCAGCCTGCTATCTGTCTTGCTGTCTCTCATCTGCCACTCTCATTTCCTACATTTCTACCCAGGTCTGTACAAATACCAATACCTCACTCTGCACTTGCCGAACTTCCCTGTGGGAGAGGTGTGAGTGCTGGTTGTGAGTGGTGTGGATGTGTGCCATTCTGAAAGCTGGCTTCCACCACACAATCAAGGTCTGCGTATAAAGGTGTGTGTGTGTGTTGTGATGTTTGATAGAAAAGTGTGTGCCTTGCATCAGTGTGTGCCCAGAATGTGTTTTCATAGTGTGGGCATTTGTAAGTGGCTTGGGCAGGTTTATTTGTACCCAGGTCTGCAAGGAGTGGCTTCCGTACACCTACAGGGTGCTGTGTGTGCAGGATTTTCTGGGTGGTGGACACATGTCTTGTGGGTCATGAATGTGGTGCGGACACGTGTGGATTCTCTTGCTTCCAGAAATGTGACCACCAGGTGGCTGGTCCCCCTCAACCCACCTTCCTCTTCCTTTAAGAGATGGGGAGTCTCAATGGGTCTTCTTTGACTGCAGCGTGGAGGGGAGTTGGACTCTTTGGCTTCCGCAGCCCACCCTTTACCCTGACACACTGCGGATGTTACACTGGATTTGGCCCCTGCCCCTTTAAACATCGTAGCGAGGGAAAAGAGGCCCCTCTCGGCCAGATCTCTCCTTTAATCTGCTGCCTGCCATTCTCTTTCTGGGTCCCTCAAAGCCACGGCCAAGGCAGTCAATGTCCCAGGGGCCGCCAAGGCAGAGCTCGAGGGCAAGGCCAGCTGAAGCCCTGCTGGGGGAAAAGCCATCCCAGCCGCAGTGCGCAGCCCCTACCGCCTGGGAATGTTGCGGCTGTGAGCGCGCGGGAGTGCAGGCACCGACATGTGCTCTCGCGTGGGCCTGGTCAGTCTGGGTAAGCAGGCCTCCAACGATCATCGGCCCTCTGTGTCGGGCCCTCCCTGGGTCAGGGCGCCAGCTCCTCTCCGGGTGTGCCAGAGCCGGTACATGCTGCCCTGTGCGCATCCCTGCCTGAGCTCCCCGCGCTTCCGCCTGGCGCCCCTGTGGGCGCGCTCTCGCTCAGAACCTTCCCCCTGTGCGTAGGCCTCCGTGTACCTGGACCTGGGTCGCCTAGGCTAGGGTGTCAGGGGCTTGAGGAAGAACTGCCAATTTGGGAATAGTCCCTTCGTCGTCCCTGCCTCCCTCAAAGAAAAACAATGGCAATCCGGGATTTGCGCCAGGAACCTGAACCGGGAAAATCTGTATCAAAGTCATTGACCCCTAGAAGCCATCTGCCCGAGGGAAGATAGGTCAACTTACCCCTTTGCAGGCCTGCTCGCTTCTCCCTCCTCGGCCCCCCCGCCCCCACCAGGCCCCTCTCCTGGCTTCCTCGAGTCCTGCAGAATCGACTGCCCAGCGCCAGCGCAGTTGATTATCCCTGGCGAGCCATACGGCTGATTAAAATGAAATGACCTGGAAGCTGCCACAGCGCGGGGTGGGGATGCTGATCAATAGTGGGATTGAAGGCACAGGAGCCTGGAGGTCTGGGATTGGGGCTGGAGGCCATGGGACCAGCTAGGGATGGCTGGACTTTGGATGTTGGGAGAGCCCCAGTGAGGCCCTGGGTGGGCCAGGCCCAGGCCTAGGCGACCAGAGTGAGGTTAGAACCCCAACCCTAGTATGGGCTGTGGCAATGGAGTGGTTCCCTCCATTTCTTCTGAGAGGAGAAGATGGCACAGGTTGCTGGAGCTTGCAGCCTGTGGCTTTGGGCATGCCTGGCCTCCCAGAGCAGGGGACATCCGTCTCTTCTTCTCCCTGTCTTTCTCTGTCTCCTTCCCACCTAGGTCTTTGTGTGAGGGTCACCTGAAGCATTGGTTGCCCCCTCGGGAATCTTCCTGGGTCCTCCCCTAACCCCTCCACCCCTAAGAGCTGGGGCTGACCTGCCTGGCGGTCCTCGGGGGATGTGTGCCCCCAAGTTTTTGGACTCAGGCCCACTCAACTTCCCACCGCCCAGGCCCCTTCCGGTTACGAGCCAGGCGGGTGTCTGGCCCGAGGGAGGGCAGGAGGGAGCCAGGGAGCGGGGGGAACAGTGTTAGCCCGGCTCCAATTTCTCCGGTCAGCTGAGCACAACTTTCCATTCGAGTGTATTCATGCAGCGGCTGATTGAGCTGGGCTGTGTCTGTCGGGCGGGGCTCTGCAGGAGCGGGCAGGCACAGCCAGGCTGATAGAGGCTAGACCACAGCGCGTGCACGCGTGTGTGTGCACGTGTGCACACACACACTCTCAGTTATCTATACAAACATATCCCACCTCATGTTAGGCACACACCTCAACCCCCAGCCAGGTCATCACAAACCCCGTGGAGCCCTTTCTTTCCCTTTAAACATCTGCCTGCTCCCAGAGCAGTTACCCAGCATCCCTAGAGCTCCTTCCCAACACGACCTAGGGCCTGCCTTTCTGATTTCCTCTTTCCAGATTCCACATCAGTCCTGGTCCTCAGATACAAACCCAAGAACCCTTCATTCTCCTTCCTCCCTGCAGGCACACTCTCCAGGGTGCACACACTCCACCCTGCACAACTGCACACACAAACCCGCCCAGTCGCACAAGCGCACCCTCCTATCCTGAGCTATCCAGAGCTAGTCACGCTGCAAAAGAAACACATCTGCATCAAACAATCGTAGCACCAAGAGTGTTTAGGGCATAGCACAGTGGGCCAGGGCTCACCAAAAGTTCATACACAAGAAAAGGAGCAGATGAGCAGTCAGTACAGCCAGAGAACACAGCCACCGCACTTCCACCCAAACACACACATGGAGTCTACACAGAGGAAACCTTCAGACACACAGCATATTATGCACCAACCCAAAGACATAATAAAAATGCCACCCAGTGGTACTTCCATCCCCAAACCCCATCGCCTGACTCCAGGCACTCAAATGCCACCCATTTGCCCAAACGTCTTGAAGTTTACATAGTGCTTCAACATGTTAATGCCCTGTGAGCTTCAAAAACCCAATGCACTTCCAGTAGGATTATTGGAGGAAGGGAAGGACATTTTACAATTGTGAGAATGGGCAAATGTTCTCATTCCGGCAATATTGACCCAGATGGCCATTCAGTGTCTTGTCTCAAATGCCTCACAATTCTGGAATGTCCACTGTGACCAACATGTGTGAGCAGGCAGCATTTCCTAAATCCTTACACGTTCTTCACCTTCTGATTCATCTGATAAACTAGGAGTAGGAAGCTGGTCACAGACAATGTGCCTTCCTTCCCTCTCTGCCCCAAACTTGAAGCACCCCCTCCCTGCGAATGCGTGTGCAACACCCACCCACCGGGAGGCCAGGGCCCCAAAGACATTGGCAGAGAACTAGATAAGCATCTTCAGAGAAACACAATCTTACGAGTGGTCAGAGGAACAGGGGGTCTCCATTTGAAAATCCAGAGCAAGAAAGAAAGGGAGAATAAACTTCTGTATTAAGAGAAATCCCCCAGAGGGGAGAAAAGCAACAGGAGGAGGAAGAGAGGATGGGGGGGGGGGGAGTTGAGACCAAAAGTGGGGAGGAACAGGAACAGAAGAACTAGAGGGAAATGGGGAGCCCTGGAAGGGCCAAGCCAGGTTGGGGAGAGGAGAGGCTGTGATCCCAGGAACAATTCAGTCGCCAACAAAGTGCCCAGGGGAGCACAGTGACTGGTGGCTGGTTGGGTCTGGGAAGTGAACTGAATGCTGCAAGTGTGCAAGGCCCTCTGGCGTCCCCCGAGTGCCCCTTCCCCTGAGGGCTGGGAAGTTTCTCCAGCTTCCTCTGCTCAGGAGAGGCCCACCCAGGAAAGCACCCCCCCCACACTCCTCTGGGCGCTCAGCAGCAGCCCCTCCCCTCACGCCGCACACTCTCAGAGCCCCCCATGTACAACTTTATTCAAACGACACACGGCCATCGCCTGCCAGCGCGGGTGCACACACACCCACACACAGCCGCCCACTGTAGGCACCACCTTCTCCTGCACAGAACGGAAGCGCATCTCCACTCCCCACAATATCGCCTCACTTTTTAGAAAGAAGCCCATGATGACTCTTCCAGATTTATGCACAGGTTTTTTTGTTTGTTTTTGTTTTTTGTTTTTTTTTTAAGGAAAGGGTAGGGCCTTAACCTGCAGAAGTCTAATCCTTCACATACTGAGGACTTTACAGAATGTGCTAGCCAGAAAGGAAAGCACACGGAGAGTCACATACGCTTGCGTGCGTCTCAGGCGGCTCACTGCCTGGCTGAGGGCGGAGAGCCTCTTTGCGCGGCTGGAGTCGCTAAGGTCCCGAAAAGTGCGGATGTTCTCTTCCCCTTGCAAAAGGTGGGCCTGGGGCCAGGGATGAGTTCTTGGACCCCTGGAGGTGAAGGCAGGAGAGTGGCTTTGGCCCAGGCACCTAAACGGAAGGTCTGAGGGGCCGGGACCAGGCCGAGTGGTGCGGGAGCCCAGCGGTGCACGGCGGCGGCAGTCCCCTGGGGTCTGGGAGGAGGCCGCCTCCACCCGGCGGCTGTGCGCTCCGCTCCCCCGCGCCGGCTCCGCCGCCCGGCCTCCGCGGCGCTCTCTGGCGCTGGGCCTTTGTCCCCGCTTCTCTGGCTCGGACTCCGTCTTTCTTCTTTCGGGCCGCTGGGAGGCGCTGCGGCCGAAGCCCCAGCCTCTCGGGGCCAGACGCCCCGCTCCTCCCGCGGCGCCACCTCTCCCCCCCGCGGGATCCCCCGCGGTGCTGGGCCGCCCCGAGCGACTGGCTGGCCTGTGCCTGGGGGCGGCCTGGAGCCCTTCCAGGAGGGCGACGGCAGTGGTTGGATTTTGAGAGGACTATTTACCATCCTAACTAATTTGCGACCTTTATTAAACAGAAATCCTCAGCACGGTCCCTTACTGCCTGAACGCGCTGCTAATCACCGGCGTGCGCGCCTCTGGCTCAGCGGCCCGGACCGCGCCGCCGCCTCCCGGCCGCCCGCGCCTGGTCCCGGCCGCACTGGCGCGGCTCGACGGGGCGGGGAAAGGACCGACCGAGGTACACCTGCGGGCCTTCGGAATCCAGGCCCCGGCTACCTTGGCCTTTTCCTGAAGTCCCTGAGCTTGGAGCGGCTCTGATTACAGGGGAAGGAGCAACTAGAGCTCAGAGAGGGCTGTGATTTGGCCACTGTCACACAGCCAGCTTGAACTTTCACGTCCCCGCACATCTGTGCACCCAAATGTCCCCTTTACTCTCCTTTGCGTCCCCAGGAGTCGAGGAAAAACTTTCTTAAGAGCCATATTTAGGCACAAACGGCTAGGAAAATTGGAGAGAAGGAAGTCGGGGAGGGGCGGGGAGCTGCGACCCCAGGCTCCACTGGTTGGACGGCACAATCTCTCACGCTTCTGAACTTGGACCTTGCACAGAGGTAGCCCCAAACAAAACGCTCCTCCTAAGGGAGAGAAGCGCTAGGCAAAGGGCTAAGGGCCGCTTTCCTGTGAAGCCCAGAGGAGAGGCGGATTTCAGGGGGCTCCTCTCCCAGACTGGACTGGGCTTGGCCAGCACCACCAGCGCTGCCCAGTGGCGTAGGACTCCATGGTGTGTATTTGAGTGTGAAATGTATAACACATGAACTTTGTGGAGTGTGCAGTGAGACTGTGCACATTCCCATGAGATGCAAGATAAATATTTACCTCTGGCCTTTGTGACACTTCTTCCTGAAGATATGCCTGAGGGGGAGGGACAGTGTCCAGAGCCATGTGTGCTTTGGGTCCTAATGTATCCAACTTGTTCTAAAAATAAGTACCGAGTGGGGAGCTACAAGCACGGTCAAGCCTTGCCCTTAAGTTACTCACATCTAGTGATCAGTTGAGGTATCACTGAGGAACCAACAGACCCCAGAAGTTGCGTCCAAAGGTTTTGGGGAGGCAACTTGGGGAGATTAATTATAGCTTTGGGGGTAGGAATAGAAAAGGAACAGAAGAGATGGCTTTGACCAGAAAGAGGAATTGGATTCCCTGGAGAAGATTTTAGGCAGCAATAGCTGGCACAAAGGCATGGGGGAGGTTGGGTTCCAGGGCAGAGCAGTGCAGCCTGGCTGCGGCACCTGGGTGCATAAAGAAGCTGGTCATTGAGTCTGAGAGAAGGGAGAGTCTGGGTCCTGCTACCAGATCGGGTAAGTTGGGTGGCCTTGATCCCATGGGCACTGGGGAGCCAAATAAGGCTTTATGGGGAGCTTTAGTGACCATACCCAGAGCTCCGCTTGAAGGCTTTGAGGGAGTGAGGCTGTAGACAGGAAGGTGGGACGAGAGGCTATTCCCATAGGGAGGGAGGAAGTGAAAGGGGCCCGAGGGAAGGCAGCAGGGCTGGCAGAAGACATTCCCAAGGAGGAATGAGGACCAAGCGGAGACATATGGGCTTCCGGATGATTATTAGTTGTCACCTTTCCGTGGATCTATGACTGGGTTCCAGATCTCACCGTCTGACCCATTTCTCCAGAAGCGACATGACCTTCAACCTCTCAAAACGTTCACGGGTAGTCCTTAGAGGGATCTGTCAGTGGATCCCCTGAGCGCATAAGACCAGTACACTTTTTCGGATGCCCTTCCCCCAGGATGTTAATCCGGTATGTCCAGGTCTCCTCCCAGGCCCACCACCATGTCCGCTTTAGTTCCACCTCGCAGCCGCATTCTCTCCGAGGAGGCACTATGGTGAGGCAGGATGGCGAAAGCTTGAGCCTCAGGCTCCAGGCCTGGCGGGGCCACGGGGAGTAGCTAGCACACCTGAGGAGAGCAGCACACGAGGTGAATGGGAGTGTGGCCTGAGCGAGGGGTCCCCGAGGGTCAGAGATGGAGAAGGGGATCCAGGACTCTTGCGCCTGGAGGGTCTTCGTCTTAGTGCGACTGGCTCCTCGCAACTTTCGTGCGCGCAGAGTGCAGCAAACTCTTTTCTCCGCGTCGTTCAAGTCTTGGGCTCCAGGTATCCGCAGGGCCCAGCACGGGGAATCTACCTTTTGAGCCAGCCGGACACTAAAGAAGGCTTTCCAAGATGCCGCAAAAGCTTTGATGCGGAGAAGGCATTGGCTTCTGAGCCGCCAGGCATCTTGGCGATCCCGTTATTGGAGGAACGGGAGGTAAGTGACCCAGAGGAACGGTGAGAGTCAAAATTAAACTCAGATATGTTGCCACCGAGTCCTTCGATCCTCGCGGCCTCTTACATCTGCCCCTCGAGAGCCCCGCGGGTACGCGTGGCCGGGGCGATACTGCGCGAGTCGGTGTCTGGTGTGTGTTTTTGTCTGTCTGCTTGCCCGCCCGTGTTTACTGAGTGTGCGTGTGTGTATGACAAGTCTCAGGGAGCAGGACCGAGGAACTTGAGCTTGCAGACTCGTTCTCGGACCCTAGCCTGAGCTGTGAGTGGGAACTCGCACAGGTGAAGGCGAACCGAGGCTGTGTTCCGCAGAAGAGTCCAGCGCCTGAGCCCGCCTGCGGAGAGAGCAGGGAGAGAGAAGGAATCGTTCCCCTGGGGTGAGAGGGTGGGACGTGCGGAGGAGAGGAGCAGGATAGGGCATCTCGATTCCAGGAGCCCCTCGAGAAGCTTCCAGACACCAGTTTAGGAACTTTCCTGAACTGACAGGTTTTCCGCCTCTGGGTACCAGAAGAACCTGGCCGATGCGCTCAGCCTGGACCTGGCTGTAACGTGAGTGGGGAGCCTTCCACTCCTGCAGTGCGCGCCCAGGGCAAAAGCAGAACCGGGTCCGAAGCGGGAAGCTGGCGCGCGCTCTGGGCCATTGGCGGGTTTTTGCTGCCACCTGGTGGCGGCGGTGAGCAGCGCCCCAGCCCCTGGCGCCCTGGGCTTTGGCTCGGCCGGCGATTGCTGAGGCCTGGGTACCTTTTCTTCTATTTTTCTCTTTTTCCTTTTCCCCCACCCTGAACACCGCTTCCTCCAGGATGGCCTCTTTCTGCTCTTAAAGAGGTGTGCGAGGGGCCATGCCCTGTTTTATACCAAAGTCCACAGGTTTGCGTCGAGGACCTTCCACCTTGGCCTTTCCAGTTCCTTCCTCTCGCTTTACTTTGTGATCCTGCAGCTGCCCACCTGGCTTGTAACACGTGTCTCACGCGAAGGCTTCTTTTCTCCTGCGCTATTCACCTCCTCTCCCTCACATGCCTCAGGGCTTTGTCCAGATGGAGCACGGGCGCTGTTTCCCTTCCCCCATGATAGTCCATCTGGCAGGAAGCCACAAGGACCGAGCACCCACCCATCCACCCCAAGATCGCTTGCCCAGCACCTGCCGCGCTCCAGACGCGGCGTTACACCTCTGGGACCGCGGATGGCAATGCAGACTCTGGCCGTGGAATCTTCGCTTGCCCGAAGCGGAGAAATGCCACACACTTTATGATTTAAGCATCCATAGGGAAGCCTGAATAAAGAGGGGTCCCAGAGGAGGGCATCCGAAGCAGATCTTAATCCCTAAGTGCAAGTTTCCCACCCAGGTTGGTGAGGAGGAAAGGACCCTCCAGGGCCTGGGAAGTGTTAGTCCAAAGACACTCCGGGGGGGGGGGGCATTGGGTGCTGAGAGGGACGCATGCTTTCTTGGGGTGCTCCTTGGTTCCATGGCGAAGACATTGCCTCCAGTGAAGAGCGCAGCCAGCTTTGGCTACTGTACAGAGTAGGGTCATAAAATGTCCGAGGTCAAAGGAGCCCTTGGAATCGATTTCTTCTGGTTTAAAGAGATCAGGAAACGCACTCAGGATGGCTCAGTCTCTGGCCTTCAGCACACAGTCAGGGGGCCCATAACTCTAGAGAGTCCCAAACCAGTGGTAAAGAGGCTGGGCTCCCATGCCAGCATCTCAGAGGAGAGGCTGGAGGTGGGGGCGCGGGCAGGCTCCATCGCAGCTCTTTCCTTTCGAAAGGATAACTTCTCTTGCCTGGTTCTCTCTTAGGCAGCATAAACACGGATCCTCAGTCTCTTTTCGATAAATCCCGGATTCAGAAAGCTTTGTTTTTGCTCGTTTGTCTGGTATGTCTGCTGCCAAAACTATTTGGCTGCAAATTCTGACCTAAAGGGAAGTGAAGCTATTTAGAGTCTTTATTTATCCTACTTGGCACAGATCTCCTCTGTTTCCCTGTGGATCTCTTCATGTGTTTGATGATGGGTACTGCTCTGTACCCTGCAGGGCGGTAGAATACGTAATGCAGGCACGGTTATATGAGCCGTCCTGAAATCTCCCAAACTCTGAATTCCCAAACCCATTTTACCCCAAGAGTTTGGGGGAGGGGATTGTGATACGGTGCCTCAGATGGAAGTGGTTCCTGGTGGGCCAAGAAGTCGGAAGAGTTAGACTTTAAATAATCCAAGCAGATAAACCACAGCAGCTAAAGTCCACAGCAAGGTAGGTCAGATTGGCCCTGGGACGGGGTCACAGAGCCAGCCCAACAAAGAAAGTGGCATCTTGCAGGGCCCGAGGCACTCAGTCAGGTCTTGATCTCTACAAGCTGGAGAAAGCAGATATATCCTGGCTTCTGGCCTGGGGGTAAGCTAAGGAGCCGCAGGATCCTCCGGGAATGTTGATCTCTCTGGCTGTCTTCCTGCCATCCTGCTGGAGGACTGGCCTGGGCCCAGACCTGTGTCTCCAAATGCCTTTTCTCCTCCCTGACACATCTGAGCCCCGTGTAGGTGTCTACCAGTCATGTTGTGGTGAGTTGGGCTGCCTGGCTCCCAGGTCAGCTTTGGTCCACAGCAAACTTCATCTTATGAAGGGGTCCATGTTATCACCGAGGAGGCTACCTGTTGTCATCTGGGCCTTTCTGCAGCAGCAGAACTGGTCAGCATGGGAGGTTGGGCTATGTTCAGACCTGGTGAGCTCGTATGTGAACCTCTGAACAGGCTCCATCCTGCCTGTCCTTCTGTGACAGGAGCCAGAGGACCTGGAGGAAGTAGACACAGCAGATCAGCCTCCTCTGGCCCTGGCTGGGGACCACCAACGAAGCTCAGAGCTGGTACAGCAGAGGGCAGGCTGGCTGGGGAGATGGCTTAGGGTGAAGGCCTGGAATAGGCACCAGGCTGGGTCTCTTCTTCTTGGTCCAGGGGTCAGGTCTGAGGGTGACACCTACTGCCTCAGTCAAGGCCCTGTGGGGCCGTCCTGAGGGGGCTGTGGCCAGTGGGCCCTACCTCCCAGCAACAAGAGCAGAAATGGAAAGTTGCCTCTTTCATTCCAGTAGAAGAGTTCATTCTAGAATTCTTCCTCTCAAACAGGGGTGGGGTTAGGAGGTTGAAAGTGAAGGGGAATATTCAAGGCCTGAAAATATTTCTTTCTTTCTTTCTTTCTTTTTTCTTTTTTTTTTTTTTTTTTGTCTTTTGCTTTTTTAGGTCTGCACCCTTGGCATATGGAGATTCCCAGGCTAGGGGTCCAATTGGAGCTGTAGCTGCTGGCCTACACCACATCACGGTAATTCAGGATCCAAGCCATTTCTTCGACCTACACTGCAGGTCATGGCAACACCTGATCCTTAACCCGCTGATGGAGGCCAGGGATCGAACCTGCATCCTCGTTGAGTTGGTTAACCGCTGAGCCATTATGGGAACTCCCGTTTGTGTTTTTTTTTTTTTTAATTGTGGTAAAATATACATAAGATTCACTGCTTCAATCATTTTTGAGTGTACAATTCATTGGCATTTAATACATTCACCCCACCACCATCTAGTTCCAGAACTTGTCATCGTCCCCAAAGGAGACCCCATACCTGTTAACCAGTCACCCCCCTCATGGTCCCCTCACTTTCTGTCCCAGCCCCTGGCAACTCCCAGTCTACTCTCTGCCTCGCCAGATGCACCTATTCTGGATATTTCACATAAACAGAATCATACAGCTGTGGCCTTTTGTGTCTAGCTCCTTCCACACATAATGTTTTAGAAGTTCATCCATTTCTAGCCTGTATCCTACTTCATACCTTTTTATGGCTGAAAGATACCCCATTCGATGGATATGCTACCTTTTTTTTTCCTTGCTTTTGCTTTTTGGGGCCACACCTGCAGCATATGGAGGTTCCCAGGCTAGGGGTCTAATCAAAGCTACAGCTGCCAGCCTACGCCAGAGCCACAGCAACGCCAGATCCAAGCTGCATCTGCGACCTACACCACAGCTCACGGCAACACCAGATCCTTAACCCACTGAGCCAGGCTAGGGATCGAACCCAAAACTTCATAGTTCCTAGTCGGATTCGTTTCCACTGCGCCATGACAGGAACTCCGGATATGCTACCTTTCGTTTATCTATTTATCAGTTGATGAAAGGGGATTTAGCTTCTTGCCAGGGGAGGATTGAAGTAAAGTGGGAGGACCTGCTGGCCCTCTTGCCTGGGGCCACCCTGGCCTGCCAGTGACTATATTTTGGCTACAGAGGGAGTGTACTTGGCTGTTGTAGTTTTCAGGGGCCTCCTCCCCACTCCCCCCGCCCCAACCTACACACCCTGTTATTTCCCAATATGTTCCTTTAGAATGATGCTTTCCTGACCCTGGATGGAAAGGGGAAATAGTGCCCCAAGCTGCCCCAGCACAGGAGGTGAGGGCATCTCCAGGCGTTTGGGGCCAGGGGTGGTGGTGACAGCAAAGTCCCACCTGGAGATCGGGAAGACTTTTGGGGCAGCCTGGGATGAGAGAGCAGTCAGCTGCCCCCGCCCCCTCCCCCAGCCGCCCCCCACCTCCTCTGCCTGCCCCCTCTTCTTTTTTCTGAAAAGTCTAAGGGGAAGATACAGGCTTCTGTCACTGGGCAGAAGGGACTTGGTTTAAGTAGCATCAAAGTTAAAAAAAAAAAAAAAGGAGGGAGATGGTTACCTGGGCTGGGAGGAGTGACTTGGAGACCCCAGTCGTCCTGGCCTGTCCATTGCAGAGGCAATGGGAACTCTGCAAGTGACCCAGAGGGGAGCTGGGGTTCCCGAGAGCAGGAGGAGTCCAGGCAGGGGGAGGGGTTTCCAGTGCCACACGGGAGGTGCCAGACACACATGGAGTCTCACTGAGATGCTCCGGCAGCCAAGGAGCCGGAGACCACAGGGCTTTGAGTGTACGGCTTCATCCCCGATTAGACGGGGGGCACGGGTGTGTTGAATGCCCCTTTGTGATGCCCATGGCACCTACCCCAAAGCCTGGCACATATTTGTTGAATCGATGAGTGAATGAGTGATAAATACCAGCTCAGGGCTATAAGCCAAGAAGCCAGGCACTGCCGGTCTGCCACAGGATACACTTAGAGAAACCAACAGGTGACCCAGGTAGGTCATGCTGAACCTGAGTCAGAGAGGTCCCCTGAAAAGGAGTGGAGGCGAGGCGGGTGGGATCCCTGGACCAGGAGGAGAGTCTCTATGGCCAGATGTAAAGGCAACAGCCAGGGAGGTTGCCAAGAGGAAGCACTAACAGGCTAGAGCAAGAAGCAGAGGGCAGGGCACCCCTCGAAGAGCTGTGGGGGGCTGGGAGGGAAGGGGGTCATGGAGGTGATGTCACACTGACGTCCCCAGAATCGAGACTGAGGACATGTTTGTCTGAGGTGCCTGGTCTGTTTAGACCGTGGTACTCAGACATCTCACCCGGGTCTAAATCCACCCATCTTGTTTTAACGCATTTTAGAATCTCACTGTCTTTTCCTGTCTCACTTATTTATTGAATTTAAAAGCATCCCTTTTAACACACGTCTTCATGCCGGTTTAATCTTATTGTAAAATTAGAAAAATAAAACGTGTGCTCAAATGGACATGCCCATTTTTTCCTCACGTGGATGCGGCGGGCTGAGCTGGCTTTGCCTGGCAATTGCTGGTTAAGGAGTGTGCCCGGAGTACCAGGTGAGGAAAACAAGAAAAAAGAACCCACGGTGTTAGGTGTGCATTAGGGCACAATCACTATGTGCCCACACACATAGCAAGCCCGTTCCCCACAAATAAAGCTAGAATTGGAAGCAGTAGTTTTTGTGGGTCACTGTCTCTCCGTGAAAGGTTCCCACACATGGGCCACAAGCTCACATCACCACTCTAATAGGCATTTGATTTGATTTGAGGGAAAGTTGTAGGTATAGCCTTGACTCCCTTGGGTTTGGAGCCCATGTGCAAACACCCTTTTCAGAAAGATGCTGAACTACATACGTCAAAACTGTTAGAGCAGGAGGGCCGGCTTTGAACCTCAGTGCTTCCATGTAATAACTGTAAATGTGCACATTCTGTCTGCTTTCCCCATCTGTAAAATGGGTACAAAACACACCTTGCCAGGGTGGATGGAACAGTCATGAGATAAGGTATATTTCCAGCACCTGATACACAGTGGGTGCTCAGGAACTGCCTGTAGGGAGGACCCGAGTGGGGTGGTGACCACTCTAAAGACGGTGATGGTGTGTGGGACTGGGGCCCAGCCAGTGAGTGGGAAGCTAGGAGGGTCTGTGCCCAGCCCCCAGGCTCCTCCTGATTCCGGGTCAGCTCTGCCCTCTTCTCTCCATCCAGAGCCCCTGGCCACCCTACCCCCACTCCCTAATGCTGCTGCTCTGCGCCTCTGGTATAGGGAGCACCAAAGTGATGGGCTGCGGGGGAAATGGTCCAGGTCTCCAGAATGCCTTCATCCCTGCTTTTTAATTTCTCTTGGGTTCTTTGGTTCCATGTTTTCTAATGCCAAGGGGCAGGGACAGGGTGTGCTGCCGCCCCCTGTCCCCAGCACCACCTTTGCTGCCTTCCTCCCTTTCCCCGCTTCTTGCTGCCTCACCTCTTCATCCATCTCTCTCCCACTTGCTGGCCAGATGCTGGCTTGTCGCTGGCAGGATGCTGGCTTGTCATTGGCCGCTTCTCCCCTACCCGCTTCTCTAGACTCCTCCCTCCATCACGTCCTCTGCAGGCCCTGAGCTTCGGCTCTCAGTTCCCATGTTCCAGAGGAGAAAGCGGAGGCAGAGAGATGGGAAGGAGTCTGCCTGAGACCCAAGGTCAAAGCCACGTCAGGGCAAGACAGGCCTTCTCCTGCTGGAGGGGAAGGCACCTGCTAAACCTGGGAGACCCATGAAGGAGGCCCAGCCTCGGGTTCCCTGCGGAAGCTTCCCAGCTGTGGCCGTGTCTTTCCCAGCCCTGGAGGCAGCATTGCCCAAACTTACCTGAGGGCACTCGAGCCTCTTATCAAACAGTCACCATCCTGAGTCCTCACTGAATCAGAATCTCCAGGTGCTCCAGGTGCTTCTTGGGAACGAGGAGATGGGAAAAGATCCTGCTGTAGGATCTTGCCACTCAAAGTGAGAGTCCACGCATCTGCGTGCGTGCGTGCATGCGTGCCTACGCGTTGGGGGAGGTCCCAGCAGCATTGGCATCACCTGGGGACTTAGGAATGCAGAGTCCTAGGTCCCGCCCTGACATGCATTTAACAAGACCTCCTCCCTCCCCCGCTGGGTGATTTCCACACATAGGGGCCTTTCTGGGTTTGCAGTTCCTCAAGGAGGTGACATCGCGTAGGGAGAAAGGCCAATCAGTCATGTAATTACACCCATCTGAGCTCTTGCCTTTCTACTTCATAACCTGGTGCCAGTAACACCTGCCTGGGTTGTGATGGTCAGAGGGGATGCCAAGCTGGGAATGTTTGGCAAAGTTTAGAAATGATGACTATTGTCTGGACTCTGCCTTTCTTTTGTTCCTTTCACTCTGGCCACCCCAAGACTCCCCACCCTGTCTGCCCCCTCACCCATCCCCTCCCCATCGCCGTGCCCAGGCTGACTGCCTGGAGGTGGGGCGCCTCCTTGGCTCCTGCAGATCAATTCTGGGAGGAGGTGATGAGCATCAGGTGGGTCCTTACCTTGGTCACCCCCACACTCCTTCCTTCCACCCCCACCTCTGGCCATGGATGTGAGGTGCCCCCATCACTCAATGGACAGACTCTGCAACAGGAGACCTGGGAGAACAATCACAGACAGAGTCTCTGGCTAGAGGGACAGACCCAAGGCTAGGGCCTCAGCCCAGAGTGACCATGCTGGTCCTGGTGACAGCCTCCATAGACATTGGTTTGGGTGATGCCTTTGGAGGAAGCTTGGAGCTGGGGGGTGGCTGGACTGGGGCCAGCAGCTGGAACAGCACAGGAGTGAGGAAAGCTGCCTGGAGCAGATGCGTGTGAAGGGAAGTACCTTCGTGCCACCTGGCGGGGTGGTCCTCCGTCAGCTGGATGGAGAGAAGATGAGGGCTTCTGGACGGAGAAGATGAGGCTGCTGCCAGAGCCCACAGCATTTCTTGTCTCCAGAGAATTCCTCCTTTATTAAGATTTGTCCCACACAGTTGCCCCAGGTGGATCCTAGAGCCCTCCCGCCAGCCCCTCTATTCGTGACAGCTGTGTGTCTTCGATTTTCCTGTCTCCTTTCTTTCAATGTTACACTCCATCCAGTTTGTTCCCATCAGTGACCTCCTGTGTGTCAGATCACATGTCCCCCCTCTACTTTTTGTCTCAGAAAAGAGGATGGTTCTATTTACACGACTTCACTGAGTTTGGGTTTCTAGAGGGCAGAGGAAGAGCATAATTTTCAGACCCCGTTTCCCAACTCATTGCAGATTTCTTATTCTGTCTCCCCAACTACACACGTTATTCCGTTGACTGATCATTTCTGTGGGTCTTGGGTCAGAGGCATCGAGTTATGTTGCTTTAAGTCACATCCGACCACCAGCCCAGAATTCCTTTGGGAGCGACACCCCCCCAGCTTGCCGGACCCCAGCCCTGCTTTTTCCCACATGTGTGGTTCTTTAACGGGGTCACCCCTGAAAAAGGCAGACATCCTCTTCCTGGATCTGGTTCACATCAGCCTCTTGGAGAAACGCTCTTCTGAGCAATCCCGCAAAGATCTGTAAGGAGTTTTAAAAAATCATGAATCTAAAACCCGAAAGCTTAAAGTATAAGTACTTCATTATATTTTTTTATTATTTATGTATTTATTCATGCAGCTGTGCTTGCAGAAGTTCCAGGGCCAGGGATCGAACCGGTACCACAGCAGTGACAACACCCAATCCTTAACCCATTGAGCCAGCAGGGAACTCCAAAGTATGAACACCTTAACCTGGCTGAGACATCCACAGCTGGATCGCCTGATCTCCACGTGGGGATAGAGAGATCCAGAGAGATCCTTACCTTAGCAACCTGTACTGTCCTGAATCTTGCACCTGCAGGCTTCCTTTACGCCCTCGGCCAGTGGCGGGGGTCTTTGTCGCAGATGGAATGTGAAGCGGGGAATCTTAGGACTGAGGTGCCACTGGCCTGGGGATCTCGGCTACCTCAAGAGGGGCCTTTTTCCTTTCCTAGAGGCAACGTCGGATTCTCCTTTGACGGCCGGGCTAACTCTTCCCAGGGGATTTGCTGATGCTGGCAGAATCCTCCTTCCCATTTCTTTTTCCTCTTTTCCCAAGTCCCCACTCTGCCTCTTCCCCCTTTTTCCTGACCGTCCCTCACCTGCCTAGGGCCCCTTCTCCCTGGGGGCCTGAGCTCCCACCACCCAGCCTCTGCAGGGGGAGGACCAGCACCCCGGCCCTCCGCCCCCAACACGATCGCCTCCCTGCCTGGCACAGCAGCAGATGCGGGCACCTCCTGCTTTGTTTCCCATCCTGAAGACGAGCAGCTGCCTCACTAATTGCCACCAGCAGGGGGTCCAGGCCGTGCTCACCCTCGTCTGGCCGCTTAGGAGGCAGCCCAAGGGGGGGAGGTTTTCAGGAGCCGAATGAGCTAAGCCAGCATTGAGCATTATTCCAGGAATTTTAAACACTCGTTAAAGGCTTTGCCGTGTCTCACTTCAGTACACATCATGCTCCAGTTACTGCTCGGAACCGCAGGGGCATCCGCCTGGGCAGCACTTATCAATATTTTAGCACGAGAAAGGCAAATGATGTTGAAACATTGAACTGTATTTCCATCTGTTCAAGCTGAAATGGGACAAGCGCAGCTCAGGAAATGGAATACCTCCTCCCCAGCTGCCTTGGAAGCAGCGATAGCCCCTGGCCTGGCCGCTGCCCCTGCCTCGGCTTCTCCTTCTCCCTTGGCCCCCAAGGTGCTTAGCTTGGGGCCAGAGTTTAAGGAGCTTGATATTGACTAGATATGGGGTGTGTTGGTAGAGTGGGGGTGATGCCACTGAAAAGAATCCGAGAGTGGTCCCTGTCTTCTTGTTGAAATGGGCCTCACTCACTGAGTAACAGGGGAAAGCAGGGTCCAAGGTGACCGGCCCCCTTTGGGGTCAGGGGACATCATCTCCATCCACCGCCCTGGCCTGGCTCCTGCAGAAGGTCCCTCCTGCAGCAAGACCCAAGGTTGGGTGGTTAGACACGAAAAGGAAAGCACAGACCATAAGTAGATATGCGACCACTGCATAAATATCGCACACAAATGAAGCCTTATTATTATTATTATTATTATTATTATTATACTTCCATTTTCCCTGGAATAAAACAGAATTTACTGGCAGGAAAGAACCTTGAGAAATATTGATGTTTAGTTGTCTCAAAGGATCTGAGAAGTTCCCAGGGTGTGGAAAGCCGGGGTGGCTGTCATTAGTGATAGACATGTCATCTCATGTCCTGAGACCGGGCATCTCCAATGATTTAATCACCCCTGGAGCTAGAACCCCTGGGGTAGATCCACCCACTGGGCTCTCAAGACGCCTGAGAGTCACAGGATTCAAGGAAGCCCTCACCCTTTTTGTCCCCAACCCTAAAGCAGAAGGGGGGCCAGCTTCCTCCCATCTTTCCTCAGATATCCTTTTGCAGCATCTCCTCTTGGAGGCGGTTCTGTTTAACTGGATTCATCTACAGAGACGGGGTGGGGTAGGGCGGGTGCGTGGTGAGAGGTGGGTCCTGAGCCTGTAGCCCCCAGGACTCACTCTGCTAAGGAGGGCCCTGCGGACTGGTCTCACACCTCAGGCTTTGGGGTATATACTTTGGCCTCTGGGTTTAATCCCCCAACCCTGGCTCCCATGCTGGTGGCCAGGCTGGTGGTAACTTGCCTTGTGGGAAAGGAGCTTCCCCTATGGCAGCAGTAGCAGTAGCATGTGAAGGCTCATGTCTGTTATAGGAGATGTGGGGCTGCGAAAGCCAGGGTCCCCCAGATTTCATCAATTCTGCTGCTTGCAGACAAGGCCACCCACCACATCCCCAGCCCGCTGGAGGAAGAGTGGCTCCCAAAGTCTTCAGAAATGGGTCTTCTGGAGTTCCTGCTCTGGTGTAATGGGATCATGGGCATCTCTGTAGCACCAGGACACAGGTTCGATCCCCAGCCCAGCACAGTGGGTAGAAGGATTTGGCATTGCTGTAGCTGGGGCATAGGTGACAATGCTGCAGCTCAGATCTGATCCCCTGGCCCAGGAACTCCATGTGCTGCAAGGCAGCTAAAAGGGGAGGGGGAGAAAAAGAAAATAGATCTTCTTCCCTGGTCATGGTAGGGGACAGAGAAGAAGAAATAGCACTTGGGCCAAATAGCAAGTGATAAATGACATCACAGTCATCTCCGAGATCTGATATCCATGAATATCCAATGGTCAAGGCTATTGCTGACAGTCCTGGAGAAGAAAGTTCTTTGCAGGCATTTGTGCCTGGGGGAGACTGGTGGGGAGACAACAAACTGGAATCTGGGGAGGTTGCCCAAGTGGTGTGAAAATGGGGACCTATGTGTAAATTTAAAAATGTAATGCATTTCCTCCTATCCAGGAAAAGTGCTTTTTTTTTTTTTTTGTCTTTTCTAGGGCCGCACCTGAGGCATATGGAGGTTCCTAGGCTAGGGGTCGAATCGGAGCTGTAGCCACCGGCCTACGCCACAGCCATAGCAACGCAGGATCCGAGCCTAGTCTGCGACCTACACCACAGCTCACAGCAATGCCGTGATCCTTAACCCACTGAGCAAGGCCAGGGATCGAACCCACAACCTCATGGTTCCTAGTCGGATTCATTAACCACTGAGCCACGATGAGAACTCCAAGAAAGAGTGCTTTTTAATTCCGGATTAATGTCAAAATGTTGGGAAGACACAGCCTCTGTCCTCTCCCTCCCTTGATCTTAGGAGATGGGGCTTGTACAAGGGAAAGAAAAGAGGGCACTTTGGAAGGCTTGTGAAGCAAGCCCAGAACAGAGTCATGGGGAGCCCTGGTTTAGGAGGGGTCCACCCCAGCCTCCTCATAGTGCACCACTAAGGAGCTAGGCGGAATGCTAAGAAGGACTGGTACAAGAGAGGAAGCAGAGACACTGGAGGTAGAAACACATGAAAGCCTGAGCTGAGAAACTGCATGAATTAAGATCGAAGCCAATACCCATCCCCCTGAAAAACAACACTTGCAGATATTAGGCTGAGCGCAGAAAGGAAAAGTGCTTAGTGATCACTTACTCTGCCCCTGGGTGCTGTCCAAGGTCCTTTACAGGAATGATTTCTCACAAAGCCTCGGAGGAAAAAAAATGTTATTAAACCGATTGGACTAATGAAACAACGAAAGGTCAGCGAGATTAAGGGGCATGCCAGATGACACACTCACGGCCACGGAGAGAGCAAGCAGCACATTCAGATTTGAAATCCCAATTTGTACCCTTACAAGGCTCACGCCGTTTTTAATACCACATGTTTCATGTGGCTCCAATGTCAAGGCTGCAGGTGGGGAAAGGAGCAGACAGAAGGCAAGATGGGGCTTCCCAGAAGCCAGAGGGAATGGAGCATCGCGGTGTAAGGAAATTGTGCCTGCAAGATTATTGACATGTGGCTAGTTCACAGCCTTGTGAGTCTGTAAGTACAAAGGAAATGGCTAGAAACCAAGGCATTCTGGAGAGGGTGAGGACAACTTCAGAGTGACTTTAGGCTATCCCGGCCTTGGACGTGCAACCTCAGAGCCCAACCCAAAAGACCAGCATACAGAACCCACAGGGGGGAGGGTGGGCTGCCAGCATTCTTGGGGTTCAGCATGAGTTGTCAAGGCAGCACTGACAGGGGATGAGAACACGTGATGAGGTAGGGGGAAGCTATTTCCTTACTCCACGGGGCAGGCTAAGGCTGTTAGGTGTCAAGCTATTGACAGCCAGAAGACTGAACAAATGCAGATTCTTTTTAACTTGGGACTTTGCAGAGCCACGTAATGGCTGAAACGGAACCCATTTTTGTGTGTTCTGCCCCCTGTGTATATATACTCCATGACTTAAGGATTGCAGGTCAGAAGTTAAGAAAGAAGACCGGGAGTTCCTGTTGTGGCTCAGCAAGCTAAGAACCTCACACAGTGTCCATGAGGATGGTGGTTCAAACCCTGGCCTTGCTCGATGGGTTAAGGATAGGATGTTGCTGCAAGCTGCGGCGTAGGTCAAAGATGTGGCTTGGATCCAGCGTTACTGTGGCTGTAGTGTAGGTGGGCAGCTGTTGCAGCTCTGATTCAACTCCTACCCTGGAAACTTCCCTATGTCGCAGGTGTGACTGTAAAAAAGAAAAAAAAAAAAAAAAAAAAGAAGGAAGATCACTGTCCGTCCAGGAACTCTTGCTGCATAAATGACCGAGAAAATAGGATCTGGAGCTTGGAGAGAGAGTTGGTGGGGGTCTTTGGGCTTAGAGTAGAGAGTCACATGCTCTCATCAGAAACCAGCATTCGGAGTTCCCGTCGTGGCGCAGTGGTTAACAAATCTGACTAGGAACCATGAGGTTGCGGGTTCGATCCCTGGCCTTGCTCAGTGTGTTAAGGATCCGGCGTTGCCGTGAGCTGTGGTGTAGGTCGAAGACTAGGCTCAGATCCTGTGTTGCTGTGGCTGTGAGGGGGGGCTGGCAGCTGCAGCTCCATTTAGACCCCTAGCCTGGGAAGCTCCACATGCCATGGGTGTGGCCCTAAAAGCAAAAAAAAAAAAAAAAAAAAAAAAAAAAAAAAGAAGCAGCAGCGAGGTTGAGGCTGACAGGTATGCCTGCTGCATTTGAGGGACCACAAGATGGCCAGGGTGACTTGAGGGGGAGCATTTGGAGAGGTGGTCAAGCAGGGATGCCGAGGGAATCCATACGGCCACTGTAAAAGAACTGGCTTGACCTCCAGGGAAGTGGGAGCCCTAGGAAGGGTCTGAGGAGCTGGAAGGCGGGGGCGCCATTCCTAGGGACGGGGACGGCGGGGGTGGATCGTGTTTGGGGTGGGGAGGGGGGCAGCCAGGAGTTCGGTTTGGACACATTGAGTCTGAAGATCTGTGAACCCTCCAGGTAAAGAGGTTGAGTAGGCAGGAGGGTGTATGAGTAGGACTTCAAGAGAGGTCTGGGTGGGTTGGAGCTGTTGGCATCGTATCCACAGATGGTGTTTAAGTTGCAGGATGGGATGGCCTCACCAACACTGGATCTAAGGCACGCCTTCGACCTATGCCATAGTTTGCAGCAATATCTGATCTGTAACCTACCAAGGAAACGGGATGGGTGAGGAGAAAAGGGAAGGAAGAAGATGCGTTGAGCACGCCAGTTTTGATGGGACAGGGAGAAGAGGAAGGACCCGCAAAAGAGGCTGAGAAGGGGTGGCTGGAGACCTAAGAGGGAAAAACCGAGAGAGGCTGTCCTGAAATCAAAAAAACGCATCCGGGAGGGAGACTCTTGGGATAAAGGTCAAGTAATGCACCCGTAGAGCTCGGTGCATGTTAAGAACTTGGCAAATGAGAGATATCTGAACCTTTGTGTGAGTAGTATGTGAGCACGGGGGAGAGGAGGAAGGCAGAAGACCAGGTCGAGAAATAAGCCCTGGGTTAATCAGATCACCATTCTTTTTTCATCTGAAAAAATTCTGCTTTGGCTGCACTTGCAGCCTATGGGAGTGTCCCCGGGGCCAAGGACTGAATCTGAGCCGCAGCCTGGCTGGGATGCGGTATGCTGGGTCCAGGAGTGGTGGCCCGTGGGGACACGGGGACGCAGGCAATTGGATAACTTCTCAGGCAGTTTGCTGGCTGCCCCATGAAGCTGTGGGCTCTGCCGCTTCCATCTTCATGTCCTCAGGACCTGGCTCAGTAAATGTCAAGCTGGGATGCCTGGGAACCCAGGCATAGGTGGGTCTTCTCAATGCCTTCTGATCCTTAACCCTGTGGAGCAAAACCCCAGCAGGGATGGTGAAAACCTTCCTGGTTTAGTTTATTTTAGTTTATTTTTTATTTTATTTTATTTATCTTATAAATAAAATTTTATTTTATTTTATTTATTAGTTTATTTTTTATTTTTTAAGCTTTTTAAAGCACTTCATTATATTTTGTTATGTTATATATATTTTATTTTATTTTAGATTTTCATAAGGGGTACTGATTAAAACCAAACAATATTACATTGGATCTTATAACACAAAAACTTTCAGGTAAAATAAAAACATTACCAGTGAGGATCTTTGGGAAAGAGCATTTCATTATTTTTTTAAATTAAAGGATGGTTGATTTACAATGTTGTGCCAATCTGCTAATCCCAAATCCTGGGTTTTTGTTAGAGATGAACCTTAGAGGCAGTGGATCTTGACAGGTAATAGTATTTTGCGAGTTCTTGTTGTGGCTCAGTGGGTTAAGGATCTGATGTTGTTTCTGTGAGAATATAGGTTCAATCCCTGGCCTTGGCTCAGTGAGTTAAGGTTCTGGCGTTGCCATGAGCTGAGGTTGCAGATGTGGCTCAGATCCAGCATTGCTATGGCTATGGCCTAGGCCAGCAGCTGCAGCTCCAATTTGTCCCCTAGCCTGGGAGCTTCCATAGGCTGCAGGTGTGGCCATAAAAAGAAAAAGAAAGAAGTCAGTATTTGGAACACATCTTGAAGGTGATTTTTTTTTTTTTTTTTTTTTGCCTTTTGTCCTTTTAGGGCTGCCCCTGGGGCATATGGAGGTTTCCAGGCTAGGAGTCGAATCGGAGCTGCAACGAGGGATCTGAGCCTAGTCTGTAACCTACACCACAGCTCTCGGCAACATCGGATCCTTAACCTACTAAGCGAGGCCAGGGATCAAACCCGCAATCTCATGGTTCCTAGTCAGATTCGTTTCTGCTGCGCCACAACGGGAATTCCTTGAAGGTGATTCTGATGTGGGGCTTGATTATCTGATGCTCAAATATATACACGATTTCCTGCCTGGGAGGCGCCTCCTAGTGGTTCCAGTGTTTGTTGTGATGGCCAAATGGGCTCCCAGGTGGGACAGGCAGCAGGATGAGGTGGAAAAGTGCCAAAAAGTTCCCTGTGCCCTGAAAGATCCCTTTGCCTAGCCTGCCAATTCCTCCTTAAATAGCACCATGGAGCACGTACACCTTTGGGCTCTGTGTTGTCCTTTCCAAAAACTGAAAAATGCAGCTCTCTCTGTGGAGTCCCTCCCTCTTTCCAAAGGTTGGAAGAGTCTGGAAGCAAAAACCGTCTTATTTCATTTGGCCCGGGATCCACCCTGCGGGTGAAAGGGGTTGCCTTCCTGTACCTGCTCCATCCCGGGAGCCGAGGCCTCCCCCGCCCAGGCATCAGCTCCGAGGCTCTGAGCAATCCTTTGAGGGGGCCAGGGGGACGTTTCCTCTCTCTCTTCGCCATCCTCCCACAGGTCTCCTCTCAGTCCGGCATTTAGGGCAAAGGCCCAGGGAGCCAGACTGTCTGCCCCCGCCCAGCCCTGTTGCCAGGAAGTGTCAGGAACAGCTCTGCCGCCCTGCCCCGTGCGCCAGGCCCCAGGATGAAAGAAACCCCAGAATGGCAGTTTGGGATTATCTAGTGCCCTGGGCCAGAAAGGCTCCCCGTGAGGATTAGTGGCTTCCTCTGAAAAAGCCGCAGCCGCCCTCTGAGACAATACCTCCTCTTTGGGGCTGCCCGGCCCCCTCTCCTAACCAAGCAGCCCAGTGTACAGGGGGCTCCGAATCTGCAGAGGATGGCTTGTCCTGGAACCTCTCCGGTCACGGGGAACTCATCACCTCCTAAGGTAGCCTGATCCATCTCTCGTTGTTCTAGACTGTTCTTCCTTGGAGTGACTCCGAAGCAGTCTCCCAGCTGTTTCCTCCATGGGTCCTGGTGCAAAGCCTGGGGCTCCGTTCAGGGGCAGAGGGGCACGGGATAATCCTGCCATCAAGGGTGGCAAAGAATGTTTGCTTCAAGCCCCTCCTCCATGGGGCCTGGGGTGATAAGACCCTGGCCCAAGTGATGGCTGAAAGGGAGTTGCTAAGTGCCTGAGGGAACAGCAGGGGCCATTGGAGGAGGAGTGGGAAGCTTGCGAAGGACCACAATCCTGAAAGAGTCCCTTCATGAGAAAGGATGGTATCCTGCGGACAGCGGGCGTGCCAGCATCCCTATGAGTGGGGCTGCTGGGTGCTCCCTCACAGCCCCCGGCCCTCTGAACCCTCCTTGTCTGGAAACTCCTTGCTGGGTTCTCCTAAGCCCTATGGCCTCTTTCCCCATCAGCACAAGACCTGGGTCCCAGCCACCAGCCTAGCCATTGTGGGGGGACAGTGGACAGGAGTCCACGGCAAGGGGCTGGCAGACTGCGTTTTTGAAAACAGAACCCACGGCCTTTCTCACTGAGTCTGTCTGAACCCCCAACTCCAGAGCTCCAAAGTGTGTATCTCTTTTTTTTTTTTTTTTTTTTTGGTCTTTTTAGGGCCATGCCCGAGGCATATGGAGGTTCCCAGGCTATGGGTCAAATTGGAGTTGTAGCCGCCGGCCACAGCCACAGCCACAGCAATGCCAGATCTGAGACGTGTCTGTGACCTGCACCAGAGTTTATGGCAACGCCAGATCCTTAACCCACTAAATGAGGCCAGGGATCGAACCCTCGTCCTCATGGATACTAGTCAGATTACTTTCTGCTGAGCCACAACAGGAACTCCAAGAGTTTTTATTATGGGAAAGCACATGTAAGCGTTACCATTTTAGTCACTTGGGGGTGTACAGTTCGGTGGCATTAAGCACATTCACAATGTTGTGCAACCATCGCCACCACCCAGCTCCAGGGCTTTGTCATCCTCCCCAGCCGAATCTAGAGACCTGTTAAGCAATAACACCCCGTTCCTCCCTCTGCCTATTCCCTGGCAACCACAGTTCTCCTTTGGAGCTCCATGAATGTGCCTACTCTAGGTACCTTGTATAAGTGGAATTATACAGTGGTTGTCCTTTTGTGACTCACTTATGTCACTCAGGATACTATTTTCAGAGTCATCCATGTTGTAACACGGACCAGAACCTCATTCCTGTTAAGGCTGAATTACAGGATCCATTGCGTGCATTGTATCCACTGTATGCAGAGATCACATTTTGTTGATCCATTCATCCATCAATGGATATTTGTGTTGTTTCCGCCACTTGGTTATTGCAAACCATGCTGCCGTGAATGTGGGGGGACAGGTATCTGTTCGAGTCCAGGGTGTGTATTTTACACACTGTCCAAAGGGCTTCTCCCTCGGCCTCTGTAACATACACTATGTTCTTATCAAATGGAAAATCCCCGCAGGGCAGGTTCTTCATTGATGCCACATCTTGCACTGTTTTGCATTATGTCAGCCCTTTTTAAGGAGTTTAAAAGCCCTGCTGCGTTTTTAAAGAGTATTGAGTATAAGCCCAGTACGGGAGTGGATATACATGCTGCCTGTTTTCCTGTGTGGCACTTTTATGTATTGTGTTGGGTTATTGTTCTAGACCAGAATGTTAAATACTACGTTTGAGGCTGGCTTATCTTTTTTTTTTTTTTTTTTTTTTTTTTTGCTTTTTAGTCCCCCCTCCCCCATGGCATATGGAAGTTCCCAGGCTAGGGTTCGAATCAGAGCTAGAGTAGCCAGCCTACATCAGAGCCACAACCACGCCAGATCTGAGCTGCGTCTGCGACCTATACCACAGCTCACAGCAACACTAGATCCTTAACCCACTGAGCGAGGTCAGGGATTGAACCTGTGTTGTCTGGGATGCTATTCAGATTTGTTTCCAGTGAGCCATGACGGGAACTCCCCTGGGTTGTCATTGTTATAACTGTCTTGGTATTTTTATGATCATATTTATTACGTTTGACATACAGAATGAGCTATGTGCAGTTATAGAGCAGTAAGTGGATATATTTAATGTCTTATTTATAACTGAATAAAAACTGAAAGAATAAATCAATAAAAATGTTTTAAAAAAACCCCAAACATGCATGATATATATATACTCCAGTGTGGGGCTTATACTTGGCTTTCTTTAAAAACACAGTAGGGCTTTTTCACTCCCCCAAAAGCATTGATTGTAAATACAAGTGTACCCCCCACCTCTTCCTACCTTCTGCCATCAGAACCTTCATAAGGGTTCTGATGAATCAGTGTGACACCAACTAGGGAGTCTGGCATTTTGCCAGGGTTCGTGCCTTAGCCCAAAGAGATGAATCTGCAATGAATGAATTTTAGGCCTTAGCGATGGACAGGAGAGATGTGGGATGAAGAGTCCTTCTCAATCATGCCTCTTATTCTGACAGACTCAGACGCTCCAGGTTAGGGGAGCGTCTTCCTGTTCCCAATCCGCCTGTCCTCCCCAGCCTCTGCCTGAACGCCCCTGATGCCTGAGAAAGTCAGCCCACAGCACCTCTGGACGCCCCTCTGAAGAGCTCTTTCTTCCCCACTCAGTGACTCTCTCCTCACTCTCTCTGTGAGTCCATTAACTACCCCCTGGGGCTCCTTGGGACCAGACAGCTCCCTTTTCTCCAAGTACAGCACCCCTTTGAGTATTGAAGGCCAGGGCCCAGTCAGGCTGAAGGTGGATATCCTATTTTTTATATTCATTTTATTTATTTATTTTTGGTCTTTTTGCTATTTCTTTGGGCCACTCCCGCGGCATATGGAGGTTCCCAGGCTAGGGGTCGAATCGGAGCCGTAGCCACCGGCCTATGCCAGAGCCACAGCAACGCGGGATCCGAGCCGTGTCTGCAACCTACACCACAGCTCACGGCAACGCTGGATCGTTAACCCACTGAGCAAGGGCAGGGATCGAACCTGCAACCTCATGGTTCCTAGTCGGATTCGTTAACCACTGCGCCACGACGGGAACTCCTATTTATTTTATTTTTTAAAACTTTTAAATTTTTTTGTCTTTTGTCTTTTCTAGGGCCACACTCACGGCATATGGAGGTTCCCAGGCTAGGGATCAAATCGGAGCTGTAGCCACCGGCCTACACCAGAGCCACAGCAATGCCGCGTCTGTGACCTACACCACAGCCCACGGCAACGCCGGATCCTTAACCCACTGAGCGAGGCCAGGGATGGAACCCGCAACCTCATGGTTCCTAGTCAGGTTCGTTAACCACTGAGCCACAACGGGAACTCCCTATATTCATTTTAGAACTCTATGTCAGACCTCAACCCAGCAGCAGCTACAGGACCTGCTTGGCCCTGCTCAGCTCCTAGTGCTGAGCGTGAAAGGCAGTGCTGAGAGCTGGATGTGGGGACGGGGCTGAAAGGAAAGATACTGGCTGCAGTTGAGTGCCCACTGTTTTTTGTTTGTTTGTTTGCTTGCTTTTTAGGGCCACAGCCGCAGCATAGTTCCTAGGCTAGGGTTCACATTGGAGCTACAGCTGCCAGCCTACAGCACAGCAACACCGGCTCCCTAGCCCAAGCGAGGCCATGGATGGAATCTGCATCCTCATGGGTACTCGTTGGATTTGTTTCTGCTGTGCCACCACAGGAACTCCATGTGCCCACTGTTGTTGATCAGGTTCTGTGCTTGGCCCATTTGGTCTATTAGTCCCACTTTATAGATGGGAAAACTGAGGCTGAGAGAAGTTAAAGTTCTAGGACCCCCGAGAAGAGTTTGGGGTAAGCATAAACCACTGAGACCTCGCTTTTCGGATAGCGGCAGCAACAGCAGCAGCAGCTCCCCCATCTTCCTAAGCTGCAGGTGCAGGGGGAGGGAAAAGGGGGGTCCCCACAGTCTCAGAATTGCAGGGGGCTCTCTGACATGGGGGAAGGAGGAATCCCAGGGTCTCAGGGAGGGGCTGCTGGCTGTGGGCCAGACCCGGCTGGCGTGGACCGAATCAGCCCCCAGTCCTGGTCTCGTCTAAGTCGCTATGGGCATCCAGCTCCTCAGCCTCGCCCCTCAGGGATTCTGGAGCCAGCTGTCCAGTTGCTGCCTGGTCTTCAGCTCTGTTTCGGCATATCAGGCGCTTGTCCCTCTGACCCGGTCTGGGGCCAGGGCAGCTCAGAAAAAGTCGGAGGCATGTAAGGTCCATACCCACTGGGAGATTCCTTGCTGGGTGTGGAGGTGGGGCTGGATGTCCGCATCTTGGACTTGGCCATTGAACCCATCCAGGTAACCTGTTTTTGTTTTGTTTTTTTATTTTGTGTTGTTTTGTTTTTCAGTTTACCTATTCCGTGGTTTATGTTACCACTTGAACACGTCACTTCCGTTCCATTCAGGAGAAAGAGCAGAAAGAGGGGGGGATATCGAGGCTGCTCTCTGCTCCCCATCCCTCCCCTTCCTCCCTCCCCCTTGCACCCACCCCAAACCCCGTGCAGGGAATGGGTTGGTATCTGAGCAAGGACATGTAATTCCCCAGATGCAGACCCAGAGTAAAAAGAGGGTTCGAATAAGCTGAACTGGCAGCAAGGTTGCCAGGCAGGCTGCAGCGGGGAGAGGGGCCACTCTGGCCTCCTTGGTGGTGGCCACCCCCCACTTCCCCCCCCCCCCCCCCCCCCCCCCCCCCCCCCCCCGGCAGGCCGGGCTGGCTGTGAGCTTGTAGCCCAACCCCCGCTGTTTCCCAGGCGGGGACTTGCTGGCTCTTGCTTTTGCTTCTGCTTTTTCTTTTTCTCAAAGACAGAGCTGCTGAAGCTGGGAGCCAGTTGGGGAGGGGACAGCGCATGGTGGCGGGCGGCCCTGTGGCCAGCAGCTGGAGTTAAAGACATCTTCCAAGGGGTCCCACGTGGGTGCTCGCCAGGTCCCGAAGCAGGGCTTGGGCAAGGGGTAAAACGAGAGCGATGAGACTCACCTTGTGGGTTTTCTTACGAGCATCAAATAACAAAGCAAAACACTGAGCACGTTCTCAGCACTTAGTAGGTGCTCACTAAGTAATGCTTATTGTGGTTCTTAGAGCTGCTATGTTTGCCTTGTCTGTTAGTACCCTCTGGCACATTCTTCGCTGGGGAGTGCCTTAGGAGGCCCTGGGTTCAGGCGCTCTTGTGTTTTAGCGCTTCCTATTCCAAATACCTGGTACACCTACACCCATGTGGATTTTTTTTTTTTCCCTCATCCTCTGTTGCAAACCTGCTTCCCCCTCAAATGCCCCAGTTTGGTTAGTAGCACATCCTCCTCCAATACGTGGAGTCACCCACATATCCTCTTTCCCTCCGCCCACCACAATCAGCCAGTGCACGACTGACCTCTCAGCCTGCTGCCCCACTCCAGGAAGGCTCAGTCAATGGCTCGCCTGCACCCAGGGTGTTTTCTCATGAGTCCTGGACAAGCAAGCCCTGGGCACAACATACTGTCATTTTTGTTTATACGTCTGTGTCTCCCGTACTGAGGGCCTAAGGGTCACACCCTCTATTTCTTTTGAAGGCAGGTCTCAAGGGTGGATGGATAGCTGGGAAAGAGGCCGTGGAAAAGCATCGTGAATCTTGAGTCTGGCAACAGAGCCGTCCTTCTCTCTCTCTGTTTTTTTTTTTTTTTTGTCTTTCTGACTTTTCTAGGGCCGCACCCGCGGCATATGGAGGCTCCCAGGCTAGGGGTCTAATCTGAGCTGTAGCCACCGGCCTACGCCACAGCCACAGCAACACGGGATCCGAGCTGTGTCTGCGACCTACACCACAGCTCACGGCAATGCCAGATCCCTAACCCACTGAGCAAGGCCAGGGATCGAACCCGCAACCTCATGGTTCCTAGTCGGGTTCGTTAACCACTGCTCCACGACGGGAACTCCAGTCCTTCTAACTGAACCCTCCATCACCCCTTCTAGAACAGTCGGGAAAATGAAGCAACTGTGTCTTCCCTCCATTGGATAGGTTGATCCCAGGCCCGAAGGACAGGGGACTTGCTTAAAGACACAGAACAAACAAAAGGATTAAAACGTCAGAATGCGGGGCGTTGAGGGGTAATTGCGAGGGCCTCCCGGGTCTCAAACAAAGCTTCAGTGTGTTTCTCGAGCCAAAAAGAGTGGGTGGGTTGCGAAGGGGATGTCGCGGGGGTACGGCGGCTGCACCAAAAGCCACAGATTGGGGAAACTTGTCTCAACACACGCAGGAGAGGGGAAGAGACATCAGAGCAAGTCCCTAGCAGTTTTT
This sequence comes from Sus scrofa, assembly GCF_054392235.1. Lineage (NCBI taxonomy): Eukaryota > Metazoa > Chordata > Mammalia > Artiodactyla > Suidae > Sus > Sus scrofa. The sequence continues at coordinate 107,678,184 of NC_139385.1, read as the reverse complement.
GCCTGAGAAATATTCTGGAAAGAACCGTGCTAGGAAGATTTCTATCTGAAACCGTCTCTCGCCTCTGACTCCTCTGTTCAGGCAGCAACGCTGTCCGCTGGGTGGTGGCAGGAGACGGAGGAGGTGTGGCCAGGAGGAAACGAGGACAGGGATTCACAGGGGAGCAGAGGGAGGTGGTGGTGGGTGGCCGCTGGAGCCAGGGCAGGTGGGAACAGATAGGATGGCTGGCGTTTATTAAGCTTGCAGCGTGTCTTAGTGGCCACGCAAGGTGGATATTGTATTTATTTCCCAGATGAAGAGACCGAGGGTCAGGGAGGTCCAGTACCTCACCCAGATTCCCAGGGGCATGAGCAGCATGCGACTCAAGCCTATGTGACTCCAGACCCCAGGCTGTCTCCTCGATGCCACGTAGAGAAGAACTTTAGGTTTGGATCTGCGGACCACAGCAACAGGACCTGTTAGCCTAGAGGAGGGATAAAGAAGGATTTCCTGATGAGGAGGGCACCTCTCCCAACTGTTACCTCCCTAAAGTCCCACGATTAGGCTCCTTGCTTCAGCTGGCTGGCAAGTGCAGGATTTGGAGTTGAGGAAGCAGCTTCCTCTCCCCCAGGTATTGGGTGGATGCCTCCGTCTCTGCACGCTGTAAATTACGTCCACTGTCACTAGTCTCCCAAAGAAAGTCTATCACGCGCTTAAGTCCTCGATACACCACATGGCTCCTGATAAACATTAATCATATTTCCATGATTTACATGGTTGTTGCTATGGTCACTGCCGGGTCCAAGTTGAGCTGCGAGGCATTGAGAGGCCTGATTGAACCGGAGTGTGAACAGCATAGCACAGACTGACTGTTCCAGGAGTTCCCGTCGTGGCTTAGTGGAACTGAGCCCAGCTAGGATCCATGAGGATGGGGGTTTGATCCCTGGCCTCACTCAGTGGGTTAAGGATCTGGTATTGTCTTGAAAGCAAAAAAACCGAAAACAAACTAATGTTTCCAGCTCTGTGCTTAGCACCAGGGTGGAAACACCTGGCCATCTTTGAACCCCGCCTCTAGGTCACCTCCTGTCCATGCCCTTGCTTGCCCATCCAAGCACTGACAGCATTTTTTTTTTTCTTTGCTTTTTAGGGCTGCACCTGCAGCATATGGAGGTTCCCAGGCTAGGGGTCACACTGGAGCTACAGCTACCGGCCTGCGCCACAGCCACAGCAACACAGGATCTGAGTGGCATCTGCGGCCCACGCCACAGCTCACAGCAATGCTGAATCCCCGACCCATTGAGCGAGGCCAGGGGTCGAACCCGCAACCTCATGGATACTAGTTGGATTCATTTCCGCTGCGCCACCGTGGGGACTCCCTGACATCACTTCTTTTAAACATTCCCCTGAAAGGAAGCTCTTCATGAGAATGAATTTCACACCCTAAAAACAATGTTTTTACTTTTTTTTTTTTTTCTCTGTGCTCTAGGCCTGCCTCCCTTCTCCCTGCTGCCTGTGAAAATCAGGTTTTCACATGCACAAAAGAAAATACGGAGGACGGAAAATGAAACCAATCATTGTGAAATACAGTTATCAAAATATTTTTTAAAGTAGTGATATAGTAATATATGTGTTTCTCCATTAATGAATTAAATAATATCTATGGGCAGGAATAATAACCATGGGAGTTTGGAAGCAGTGAAGTGCACAGATGATACCTGCTAGATGGTGATAGGGTTGGAAGGGATCAGTTATCATTGCTAATATTACTGTGGCTGGTTGCCTACGCTCATAATTTAAGAAAAAGTGAAATTTCAGTTAGAAGTCAGTGAAGATAGAGATGTCATATTTTCCCCCAAAGTCAAGGACCTTTTGGAAGCTTATCTATCAGTCTCTTGTTGGGGAGGGAGGTTATCTGGGGATTCCAAGCTCAAAACACTTGTCTTATTTATTTATTATTATTATTTTTTTTGCTTTTTAGGGCTGCACCTGCAGCATACGGAAGTTCCCAGGCTAGGGGTCAAGTCAGAGCTGCAGCTGCCAGCCTACGCCAGAGCTCATGGCACCGCCAGACCCCTGGCCCACTGAATGAAGCCAGGGATTGAACCCACAACCTCATGAAGACTGGTTGGATTCATTACCGCACAGCCACAACAGGAACTCCAAAACACTGGTTTCAGAGCAGTGCTTTCACCTGGGAACCCATTGGAAATGTAAATCACCCACCCCCACCCTGCTGCAAAATTTAGTGAATCAGAAATTCCAGGGTGGGGTCCATCAGTGTGAGTTTGAATAAGCCTTCACGTGGTTCTGACGTGTGCTCAAGTTTAAGTCCTGGCACCAGGGGGAGTGGGGCACAATTTCTGAAGTGACCGCATGGCCAAGACGGTCCCGTAACCGAGATCAGTTGCCCTGTTTTCCCTTCTCTGCTTCCTCCAGACTAACCCTTAACCTAAGGTGGACTGGTGACATGGAGTTTAAAAACCCAAGATTCTTGGAGTTCCCATCGTGGCTGAGTGGTTAACAAATCCGAGAAACCATGAGGTTTTGGGTTCGATCCCTGGCCTCGCTCAGTGGGTTAAGGATCCAGAATTGCCATGAGCTGTGGTGTAGGTCACAGATGCGGCTCGGATCCCGCGTTCCTGTGGCTCTGGCACAGGCCAGGGGGCCACAGCTCCGATTAGACCCCTAGCCTGGGAACCTCCATATGCCACGGGAGCGGCCCTAGAAAAGGCAAAAAGACAAAAAAAACACAAAAAACCCCCAAGATTCTTGTTAATGCATAATGAAGGGCTACAAAGCGGCTTCTGTCCTGAGCACAAAATAAAATACAGCTACAGGGACAGAGGCAAAGGTCCCTCCTTTATGTCCATAAAAAATAATTGGCCTCCTAATTATCTCCATAAAAGTGAGAAAACTTGCTTGGCTTATTAGCACCTTTATTAGCACTAGGGAATAATTAGATACCTTTAATAGCTTTCTAATGATCCCAAGAAGAGGCAGACATTGTCAAGGCATCTGCTGGCCATTATGGGGTCATCACGGAGCCTGTTAGACCTGGTCCACACAGAATGGGTCACTGGCAAATTTATCAGGGTTGGTACCTGTTGGGGATCCCGTGCTGGTAAAGGCACTCCGTCACTCAGCTGCTAATGCCTCTTTCCTCAGAGGCACAGCAGCATCCTTTCTGAAAAGGACCCTCACCATGGTGGGCTGGCGGGGAGGGCTGCCCGTTTGCAGCCAGGGGATCCCTCAGGGGATCCATCTCTTCTCTTGGCCCTGCCTTTTTAAAGAGACGGGCATGTTCATCCTATTCCAGTCTCCTAGAAAGTACCGATAGGTTTCTAATGTTCCAACTGTCCGGTCCCAAGAGCACAGGCTTTGAGCATCTGAGGGCATATGGATAAGAAGGACAGTGGTTTCCCTCCTGGCTAGGGATGCGGCTTGCCTGCAGGTCTTGCGTCTCTGGGGAGTTGAGCTTTAGGGTGAGGAGCAGGGAGAAACAGACCTTGCAAGCAAAGAGAATCAAGTCTGCATCTTTCCAGCAGGTGGCGCCATAACTTAACCTTCGGCGCCACTATCGCCAGGGAAGGCGGCTCTGAGTTTGCAAACCGGGAACATTCGGTCTGTATATGGCCACCTGCGACTCCCCTTCTCAGTGTCTGAGGCTGTGATACCCCCTTAGGGTAGCTATCAAACCACTCCAACCAACCTTCTCCAGACCACTTTCCTCCCAATACCTGCAATATTTCTGATTCTTTATCTGAGCTTCAGCAACAAATGTGTCAGAAATACTTACTTGTCTCAGACTTGGAGCCCTGAGGAGGAATTTGGGCAACTCCTAACTATGTTCTCCATCACCCTAAAATTGTGACTTTTTCCACCAAGCGCCCCCAGTCTCCTTGTAGAGAGAGATTTGCCATCCAGATGCAAAACTTCCAAAATCTGCTCATATCTTCAACCTAATGGTGAGACTGTTTGCATGGCTGACATTTTTCTCATCTCAGGTGCTCAGGAAGTGGTGAAGAGAACCCTGGATTGAATGCTACACAGTACGGGGGAAGACGAAATCTTGACCATTAAGTCATCCATGGGAGCATACATTTTCACACATTTATGCCCCGCTCTGTGAAGCTGGACTCCCTCTCCTCGTGTAGAATCTCAGAGGTAATTCACCAAATTCAGGTGCTCACCCAAAGCTGGGTTGCAGCATAAAACCCGAGGGAAGCGGAGTCCCTTTCCACTTTGCAGGTGGTGTCCCATCTCTTTTAGAGCTCACTAAACCGCGTGAGATACAGGGGTGAAGTGACTGGCCCAAGGATTCCCGGCTCCTCGTGCAGCCTGCCTTCCTGCTCCGCACTCTCAGGACCCCACAGCTCCTCCCACGCACTGTTGGCAGTGTTTGCCCGGCTCTGCCTCTTGTTGAATCCCGCCCACAATCACTCTCTCCCAAGGCGGGGTCCGTTCCACCCTTTGGTAGCTCTGATTTGGGGGGGACCCTCTCCTTACTGTCTGGTTATCGTCTGCTGCAGAACAACTACCCCCAAATATACTGACTTAAACCACGTTCTTCTATCTCTCAAGGTTGTATGTCAGGAATTCAGGGATAGCCCGCCTGGCTGATTTCTTCTGTTCCACGTGGCACTGACAGAGGTCCTACGGTGGCCTTTAGTGGGCCAATGAACTGGTCTGGAGGGTGTGGGCCAGCTTCTCTCCTCCATCTGGCTCCTTGGCAGATGGAGGGAAGGCTGGCCTGGGCTGAGTCTGTCAATCAGAGCCCCTCTCTCTATGTCCTCAGCAGGTGGCCTCAGGAAACCCAGGCTTCTTACAGGAAAGCTCAGTGCTCTGGAAGTAAGGATTCTAGTGATAAAGGTAGAAGCTGCATGGCCTTTTATGACCCCTTGGAAATCATGGGTTGCCCCTTCCACCTATCCTGTTTGTTCGTTGTTGTCGTTTGTCTTTTTAGGGCTGTACCCACGGCATATGGACTAGGGGTCAGATCAGAGCCGTAGCTGCCAGCCTGCACCACAGCCACAGCAACTCGTGATCTGAGCCGAGTCAGCGACCCACACCACAGCTCACAGCAATGCCAGATCCTTAACCCACTGAGCAGGGCCAGGGATCGAACCCGCATCCTCTTGGATACGAGTTGGGTTCTTAACTCACTGAGCCACAACGGGAAGGCCAATCTAGAAAATTTTAAATGGAATTTTGCTAATATTTCATACATTTATTAAGGCTGGTACCCTCTTTCGAGTCACATTTCTAGGGGAGATGTGTTACCTGCTGTATACGAGATGCTCTGAGAGCGACTGTCCCCCAAAGGTACTGTCAGCAGGGCCCTCAGTCATTTGCCTTCCTTGAGTTACAGAAGGGCTGGAGAGTCAAGATGATCATCTCTAGTTTTAAGGCAGCCACCTATGCCCAAATGGTTAAGAAGCCCGAGAGGATGTTTGTGAATAATCTTTAGGTTGAAAAACTAAACAATTAGTGCAATCAGAAAATGAAAAAATCGAAACACCAATGAGCTACCACCCTACCCCTATTAGGATGGCCCAGATCCAGAACAGGCAACACCAAATACTGATAAGGATGTGGCACAACAGGAACTCTCATTTGTTACTAATGGGAACACACAATGGTACAACCACTTTGGAAGACAGTTTGCCGATTTCTTCCAAAATGAAACATATTCTTACCATTTGATTCAATAATCATGCTCCTTGGTATTTACCCAAAGGAGCTGAAAACTTAGATCCACACAAAAACCTTCACATAGATATTTATAGCAGCTTTACTTGTAACTGCCAAAACTTGGAAGCGACTAAGATGCCTTCCAGTGGGTGAATGGATAAATAAACCAGTATGTCCAGACAATTGGATATTATACAGCATTAAAAAGAAACTGTGCGGAGTTCCTGTCGTGGCTCAGTGGTTAATGAATCTGACTAGGAACTATGAGGTTGCAGGTTCGATCCCTGCCCTTGCTCAGTGGGTTAAGGATCCGGCGTTGCCATGAGCTGTGGTATGGGTCGCAGACTCGGCTCGGATCCTGTGTTGCTGTGGCTCTGGTGTAGGCTGGTGGCTACAGCTCTGATTTGACCCCCTAACCTGGGAACCTCCATATGCCGTGGGAGCTGCCCAAGAAATGGCAAAAAGACCAAAAAAAAAAAAAAAAAAAAAGTGCTATCAGGCCCTGAAAAGACATGGGGTAAACCGAAATGGATATTACGAAGTGAAACAAGTTAATCTAAAAAGGCTACATATTGTATGATTCCAGCAATATGACATTCTGGAAAAGGACAAAACTATAGCAATGGTGAGGAGATCAGTGGTCGCCAGGGTGGGAAGGATGAACAGGTGGTGCACGGAGGATTTTTAGGGCAGTGAAACTACTCTCTATAGCACGATAATAGTGAACACATATCATTAAGCGTTTGCCCAAACGCATATAAACTACATCACCAAAAGTGAACTCTCAACTCTGGACTCTGGGTGATAATGACGAGTCAATGAGGGAGGCTATGCTTGTGGCGGCGGGGCAGGGAGTATGTGGGAAATTTCTGTACCTTCGGCTCAATTTTATTTCGAGCCTAAAAGTGTTCTAAAAATAGTCGTTTAAACTATGTATTTTAGGTGTTCCTGTCGTGGCTCAGTGGTTAACGAACCCGACTAGTATCCATGAGGACACGGGTTCGATCCCTGGCCCCACTCAGTGGGTTAAGGATCCAGCATTGCCGTGAGCTGTGGTGTAGGTCACAGATGTGGCTCGGATCCCGCTTTGCTGTGGCTGTGGTGTAGGCTGGCAGCTACAGCTCCGACTGGACCCCTAGCCTGGGAACCTCCATATGCCGCGGGAGTGGCCCAAGAAATGGCAAAAAGACCAAAAAGAAAAAAAAAAAAAGAAAAAAAAAAGTTTAGAGACCAGTGAACTATATTTCCATTTTTCCATTACTTTATCATGCACTTATTGAGGGGGTCCTCGAAGCACAGCCTATGTTAAATACTAAAGATACAAAAAGAAGTAAGGTCTTCGCCTTCATGCATTCTGGAACGGAAGATAAGACATGTAAAAAAAGCAGTTGAAGTGAAGCGTCACGGCAGAATTGTTTACCAGGTACTGCAGGGCACTCGAGTAAGAGCAGGTCAGTTCTGCCTGGGAGGGGCAATCAGGTAGGTCTTCAGAGAGGAGGTGACATCTGATCTGGAGTCAGAGTGAACCCCTCACCTCTGTAACCAGTGCAAGACCGCAGACACTTACCCTCTTGCTCCACCTCTTCACTGGCCTTTTCCAGCTCTGTTCTGGCTTCTGTTTTTTTTGTTTGTTTGTTTGTTTGTTTTTTAATTTTTTGGGCCACACCCACAGCATATGGAGATTCCCAGGCCAGGGGTTGAATTGGAGCTGTAGCTGCTAGACACAGCCACAGCTACCACACCACGGGATCGGAGCCACATCTGTGACCCACACCAGAGTTCATGGCAATGCCAGATCCTTGACCTACTGAGTGAGACCAGGGGTCGAACCTGCGTCCTCCTGGACGCCAGTCCGATTTGTTTCCGATGAGCCACGATGGGAACTCCTGTTCTGGCTTCTGAGTGCAGTGATCGATTTGGCACACCATGTCTCAGAGAACAGGCAAGAAGAATACGTCTGACCCCCTTCACGGTGACCCTTGGAGCTAGAGCACCTGCCCCAGGAGGGCAGGGCTGACATCTTGCCCGTCTTTACAAACGGGCACAGGGGGCACATCAGAGACTCGCGATTATTGTTGTGCAACTGAATGGCATTGACCTTCTCGACTAGATCACCTCATTAATGTCTTTGGAGAGTAGTTAACAAAAACCTGAGTGCCTTCGCCTTCAGCTCCCCAGCCCACAAGTGGAGGTTTTTAGGCAGTCGCCCCCTCCAGTCTCTTATTTGCTTGCTTCAGTTTACCTGTCGCAGCTCTGCCCGTCCATGTCCCTTTATGAGCTCTTCCCCAACCTCTCAGTCCTTCTAGGAGAGCACCGTGTCACCTGCAGATCTAGAGATTTCACCAGGTTCCTCCAGATCACTTATAAAAATGAGGTAAGATAGTTTTGGTATTGATCCCACAGTCTGGGAAGGGGACAAAGTCAACATTCTCTGGCTTCCAATATGTCATCACACCCACTGTTCTCAAGGAACCTCTGTGGATTTTTTTAATCTCTCTGTCTGCTTCTGGACTCTTCCAGAGAGTACCGGCCTCAGAAAAGCCTAAAATACAAATGGGAACATATCCAATAGTCTCCTGAGTCCAGACAAAGTCATCCAGGGGTTGGAGTTGCTGGGAAGTTTCTTCATTTGGGTGGTGGGGCCATGCTGTCACTTAGCTTTTCACAATATCCCCTGGTGGGGACAGCCTGTACCGGGGAATTTGGAGTTACAACTTCTCATTTAAGCCACTTCATTGCCCTAACCAATGCTTTGAATGGAGTCATGCAAATTTTCTGTATCTTTGTGAAATAGGCATGGTCAGATAATACTACACCTCAGAGAAATTTTGAAAGAATAAGAGCAAATTATACACATACACAGGCCATAGGGTTCCAGGAAGGAAGATTATACCCTTTGATCTTGGAAATGCAGTTTTTAGTTAGAACTATTTTTATAGATCTGTCTGTCTATCTATCTATTTTTTAGGGCTGCACCTGCAGCATATAGAAGTTGCCAGCCTAGGGGTCGAATTGGAGTTGCAGCTTCCAGCCTTTGCAACACCAGATCCAAGCCACCATCTGTGACCTACACCAAAGCTTGCAGCAATGCCAGATCCTAACCCAATGAGCAAGGCCAGGGATGAAACCTGCATCCTCACGGACCCTATGTCTGGTTCTTAATCCACTGAGCCACAATAGGAAGTCCTATTTTTAAAAAAAAGTTTAAAAATTATGTTTTATTAGAATATAGTTGATTTACAGTGTTGAGTCAACTTATGCTTACAGCATAGTGACCCAGTCAAATATATATATTTATATATACACATTCTTTTTCTCATATGATCTTACATGATTGTCTATCCCAAGAGACTGCATATAGTTCCCTGTGCTGTATGGCAGTTAGAATTAGATGCAACCATATGTGCCAAAGACCCAAGGGATTAGTAGCTTATTTAGAATAGGAGTTTGTTTCTGTTTAACACTGCTGGAGTCTGGGGTAGGAGATCTAGGGCTGAAATATCTACTCCCAAGTCATATGAGATTCAGGCTCTTTTTGTCTGGCTGTTCCACCAGCTTTAGCAGGTTGCCCCATGGTCCAAGGTGACTATGCTAGCTCTGGCTGTCACATCTATATTCCTGTCAGCAAGGAGAAAGGGATCTTCTTCCTTGAAAAACACTTCCAGAAGTTTGTATACAACATTCAAATAATTTTCCTTAGCCAAAATTTAGTTATGTGTTGTATCTAGCTGCAAGGGAGGCTAGAGAATGTGCTCTTTATTCTGGGCAACCATGTGGACAGCTACAAATTGCAGTTTATATTATTAAGAAAGATGTGGAGTCTAAATAAAGGGGGCCAATAGCAGACTGTGCTGAGGTGGGATGGTACAGTTCATTACCAAAAAGAAAATGCTGCTAATAGCCAAGCAAGCATACACACGAAGTACTAAAAAGTGTGAAAAATCATTCTTTCCTTTTTTTTTTCCTCTAAGCAATCTGTATTGGGCTCACCTTAGAGAGTCATCAGATGATGTATTTGTCAGGGTTCTTCAGAGAAAGAGAACCGGGGGAGGTCTTATCATGAATAAAAAGATTTTGTCCCTCCACTAATCACTAATCTGTCCTCTGTATCAAAGTGTTTGTTTTCATTTGTTTTGTTCATTTATTTTATTTTTTGTTTGGTTTTTATATTCCACATATGAGTGAAATCATATGGTATTTGTCTTCCTCCATCTGACTTGCTTCATTTAGAGTACCCTCAAGGTCCATCCATGTTGTTGCAAATGGCAAGATTTCATCTTTTTAATGGCTGAGTAGTATTCCACAGTGTGTGGGGAATACCACACACACCACATACCACATCTTCTATATTCATCCATTGATGGGTTGCTTCCGTATCTTGGCTATTGTAAAAAAAAATGCTGCATTAAACATAGGGGGTGCATGTATCTTTTCAAATGAGTGTTTTCATATTTTTTGAAGTAGGATTGCTGGGTCATACGGTAGTTCTATTCTTATTTTTTGAGAAAACTCCATCCTGTCTTCCACAGTGGCTGCACCAATTTACATTCACATCAACAGTACCCCAGGTTCCTCTTCTCCATCTCCTTGCCAGCACTTGTTATCACCTGCCTTTTTGATAACAGGCTTGAGATGATAACTCACTGTTGTTTTAATTTGCATCAAAAATAAGATTTAATCAGATATCTGGCCATCTTGTGGTGCCCCAGTCAAGCTTCACATAAAACTAACCATCAGCATTCCACCCCTTGTCGACTTGGCACATGCATCACTGTAAACCATACTTAATGTACAAATAAAGACAGTAACCAGGTCATAATTCCAAACGTGATACAGCTATCCGAGTACAATAGAAAACACTAACCCCATCCCTAGAAGAGGCGGTAAAGTCCTTGCACAATGTTTAATCTTTTCCTTGATAGCCCATAACTTAAATACTGTGATGTAAAATTAATAATACTTAAATATTATAATATAAAATCATACCTCTTATGCTACATGATAAGGGAATAAGAGAGGGAAAACCCCCCCAAAGATATTTGCTTAATATATATGCATATATACACACTAATTTATTCATAACAAAATAAGGAGGAGAGACCCTTGACAATTGCAGTCCTCATTTCTATAACTGGTTGCATAGTTGTAGCTGCTCTTGATGGATTGATTGTCTTTTTAGGGCCACACCCACGGGATATGGAGGTTCCCAGGCTAGGGGTCCAATCCGAGCTGTAGCTGCCGGCCTACACCCCAGCCACAGCAAAGCCAGATCTGAGCCGCATCCTTGACCTACACCACAGCGCATGGCAGAGTGGGATCCTTTAACCCATAAGTGAGACCAGGGATTGAACCTGCATCCTCATGGATATTAGCTGGGTTCGTTACTGCCGAGCCACCATGGAACTCCAGTAGCTGGTATTTCTCATTACCTTCCTCCATTACCCATTCTGTATTCCCTTTGCCTTCGGCAAGCACCTCAGTTGGTCTTAGTTCTTTAACTGGTGGGGCGATTCCTAAAGCCTCTGGGTTGTAGTTTTCCATTGACCTTAATTACAGGGCCTGGTAACACTGAGAGACGCCCTAAGGCATCGCCTGTATCCCAGACATACTTTTCCTTCCCCCACGGTGCAGCAGCAGTCAATTTCCCCTTGGGAGTCAGGACCAATCACCACAGCCAGCACAGTAACTCCCTTCTTTGCCTGTTGATTCAGAGGCATGAGGAGCCCAGAGTGGGCAGGTGGCAGCCTTAGCTTCCAATTCAATGGAATCATTGTTGTATCCTGGTGGAAGCGTTTCTCCTTCTGGAACGAAGACCTTGAGGCCAGCAGAGCATAAGGTTGTGGGAACAGAAGCAGAGACTTTCCTGGTTGGGTCACTAAGAGTTAGTGTGAGGGCCACTCCCATCTCTACCCTTGGACCTGTGAATCCTGGCTATGGAATAAATAGCACCGTATATTGGATGCTGATTTGGTGCACAGACAGCTTTCTGGGGAACCTTGTCCCAGTCGGAAAAAGTTATTGCCACTTAGCTGGTGCTGTAAATTAAGTCTTCAAAAGCCCGTTCCACCTTTCTATCAAGCCAGTTGCTTCAGGATGGTGGTAAGGCTGGTGAATCTTCTGAGAATGGATCTATTGCTGCACTTCTTTTATTTTTATTTTTGGCCTTGCCTGTGGCATGTGGAAGATCCCAGGCTAGGGATTGAACCCAGGCCACAGCAGTGATCCAAGCTGCTGCAATGACAAGGCTGGATCCTTAATCGGCAGAACCCTAAGAGCACTCTGCTGCATTTCTTTTAATCTGTCCTCTGGATTCACTGTTGTTATTTGTTCTAGTTGTTTGCTTGCTCAGTAACTTTTCTAAACTAATTTAGTAAAGTCTGTATTCTCTGTCATGTATAGCCACTGAAGTCACCGTTTCATCAGCTTAGCGGTCAGCTAATTATTGGACAGGGATTTTCTTAAAAGTCTAGAACCAAAAAAAAACCTCCCAGTCTTTTCAGGAAGAGTCATTGTGCACGTTAGTCTCATAACTCAGCCAGAAAATTGACATCTCTGCTTTAGTCTTTGCTACCTGCTCTTGCAGAACCTCTGGGCAGCCAGAGGTAAAAGCTCAGGGCTTTCTCAGGACTTTCCTGAGCATGCACACAGCCCTCAACGTGGAGGTGTCCTTCTAGAATCCCAGGAACATGTTGGAACTTTTCAAAGCCCTTATCCTTCTAAAATATATTGCTCTCCAGCCTTTCCAATCACGCTTTTGAATAAGTCTATGTTTTGCCCCACTGTTAGTCTCAGGCAGCAGAGACAAAACCACTTGCCTATAAGTGATTCTGAAAAACGTCCCCTGTTTGGTGGCTTGAGCAGAAGGCAGGCAGGCAAGATAAAAACAAATCTTGGAGCAGGTCTTCCTGGGAGCCACCATATAGATTAACTAAGGACAGTTTTGAGAGTGGGGTCCATTCTGCTCCCTCCCTGTATTGGCACCAGGAATACAAACTGTTATTTTCAATGTTACTGATGAGCTGAGGAATAGGGGGTGGGACTACATTACCTTAAAATGCTGCAAAGCTTGCTGTTCTTACTGATTCAGTCATATTCTTGAATAGTGCTCCCTGGGTTGCTTCGAGCTGTTAGTTAGTTTCCAGAATTCTGAAAAATTTGCCAGTGACAGTTTCTCTTCATAATTTTTGCTGCTTTTATGGAGGAGTGGGCTTTTGGAGTTCTTTCATGTACCATTTTCTCTGGAGACTTCCCTCCCTCCCCAAACTCACTTTAAAATCCCAGCACAGCAGCTCAAAGACAGCAGATTCAAATAATTGTCCTCCGACCCTGTGTTTAGTGGAATAGAGGGAGTACTGCCACAATTTATTTGCCATCTAAAGGAATGATGCTCTTATTCCTGTCATTTTTCTCAAGGTCTTTCTTCCAAAGATTTCAGGCTGCTTTCCATACTGACCAGATTTCACGTGTATAGAATGAGAAGCTACAGGATGATCCTCTCCCCAACCCCATTTTTTTTTTTTGGCCACGCCTGTGGCATGTGAAAGTTCCCCAGGCCAGGGATCGAACCTGTGCCACAGCAACAACCTGAGCTGCTGCTGTTATAATGCCAGATCCTTAGCTACTGAACCAGAGCGAGAACTCTGGTCTCTCTTCTTATTATGAGGGAAACAGAGGTCAAGGAGTCTTGTAGACTTGATCAAGGTCACACAGGAAGATGGGGATAGAGGTAAAACCCCCATCTCCTGACTCCCCACCTGGTATTCTCTCCATGGTATGAAGCTTGAAAGATTTACACAGGTTGCTGTGTGTGAGAGGAGCAGAATCTCATTTTCTCCATCACTGTTAAGTGTTGGCCTCCATTGATCTGTCCCTACTCTTCCTTTCTCTACACCCTCCCCTTCCTATGCATCAGGAAGAAAGGATTTTTTGGGGGCTCTTATACAATTGTTGCCCTCCCTGGCTTCCAGGGAGAGAATATTCTCATTCAATGCTTTGGTTCCAAAAAGGTCCACTCTTTTGAAGTTTTCTGTTGCCTGCTGTGGTCTGTCCCAGAGAATCACATGTTAGAATTGGAGAGGATGAGCTCTTATTTCACAAGTGAGGGCACAGACCCCGTCATCTGTCCACACTGGAAAAGCTCTGCCTAGTGTGCAAATCACATTTGTCTCGTTCATTAATTAGACTGTGTGCTCGAGGAGCACATAGAATACAGTGTGTCTGGTGCCTCCTGGGGTTGGTGCTGCTCCAGAACTGAATGTGACTAGTTTGCTGTAACAAATAGGCACCAATGGTCTGTTGGCTCAAACACACAGAGGGATTATTGCTCTCTTACTTGATCCCAGGCATTTGCTCCAGGTTGGAGGGTGTGTGTGTGTGTGTGTCCAATGCTCTACTCCACATGGTCATTCAGGGATCCAGGCTAATGATTACTGCCATCTTTAATGTCTGACTTCTAAGGTGACTCTGGTCATTGCCATTCCAGCTTGTGGAAAAGAAACATGGAGAAGTACTTGTGGGAGATTTTATGGGCCAGATCTTGAGGTGCTCTAGCAAATGTTCATTCACATTCCTACCAAGAGAAAGGCCACAGCTAACAAAACATTGGGGGAAAGTCATGTAGTTGGTCAGCTACATACCATGCCTCAGTTCTTATATGAATGAAGATAGGTTAAAAACAGTATTTTAATTCTTACAACTAGTACTGAGCAGACAGAGGCACTTAGAAATACTGAATGTTGGAACAGATGAATAAGTGTTTGAATAAAAGAATGAAGGAATGAAGTGAGTCTTCTGTGACTGCACAGCTAGAGGAATTCTGTAGCCCCCAGGATGCCATTAGCAGTGAAAGTGGTTGCATATCCCCCCACTCCAATTTTCCTCATGCTCTCAGAAAACATCACCATATAAATACATAGGAAAATCATTAAAAATGTTCCCATTATAAGTAAATCCAGTTGATAGAATTCTACATTATAGATTTTATCTTGAGAGGATGAGGATATTCTTATTGGTGTGAGTTTTAACTTTACAAATGAATTAGCCATTTTTTTGTTTGTTTTTTTAGGGCTGCACCTGTGGCATATGGAAGTTCCCAGGCTAGGGGTAGAATCGGAACTACAGCTGCTGGCCTACACCACAGCTACAGCAATGCCAGATCCAAGCCACGTCTGCGACCCACACCACAGCTCATGGCAATGCCAGATCCTTAACCCACTGAGTGAGGCCAGGGATCGAACCCATGTCCTCAAGGATACTAGTCAGGCTTGTTACCACTGAGCCACATGGGAACTTCCTGCCATGGCTGTTAACAGATTGCTTTTTTAAAACAACAACAACAACAACAACAACAACAACAGACTTTTGTTTACAAAAAACATTTTTGGGAGTTCCCTGGTGTCTCAGTGGGTTAAAGATCTGGCATTGTCACTGCTGTGATGCTGGTTCAATCCCTGGCCCAGGAACTTCCATATGCCATGGGGCACAGCCAAAAAACTTACTGTTACTGCTTACTACTGATTTTATAGAAATACAGAACATCAATAAGGGACCTTGGAGATTACTAAGTCCCGCTCCCAATGAGTTCAGATGCAACATCCTTCAATATCTATCCTCCTCTTCTTCTACAGCAATGAAACTGCCAAATTTTAGTTGCACATGGCTATCCTGAATAAAGCTGTACATGCCACAGCTTTCCTGGCAGTGCAGTGTAATCATGTGACTAGGTTCTGGCCAATGGGATGTTGTATGGCAGCTTTTAGGAGCTTTTCTTAAGAGACAGTGAACGTATAAGCTTCTCCCTACTTCAGTCCTTCCTCCATCCTGCTGCCATCTTGGGCCATGAGATTGAAGCTATGCACAGTGGAGCAACAAAGTGGGAGAAGCTTGGGCTCTCGCCAGTCTTAGATTGCCTACCTAGATGTTCACGTGTGAGAGAAATAATCTTCTATTATGTTTAAGCCACTCTTTTTTTTTTTTTTTTTTTTTTTGTCTTTTTGCCTTTTCTAGGGCCGCTCCTGCGGCATATGGAGGTTCCCAGGCTAGGGGTAAAATCAGAGCTGTAGCCGTCGGCCTACACCACAGCCACAGCAGCATGGGATCCAAGCCACATCTGAGACCTACACCAAGCTCACAGAAACGCCAGATCCTTAACCCACTGAGCGAGGCCAGGGATCGAACCCACAACCTCATGGTTCCTAGTCGGATTTGTTAACCACTGAGCCACAATGGGAACTCCTAAGCCGCTCTTATTTGTTTTTTTCATCACTTACAGCTGAAACTTACCCTAATACACACGATGAAACCGATGAGGAAACCAAGGCCCAGAGAAGTGCATTGACTTGTGATCTCTAATGTAGGAGTGATATCTCCACGTGTATTCCTCACTACAGAGAGACCACGATAAGCAAGACAGAAACCAACTCTAACTCATAATAGTAAAATAAATAAATAGATAGATAGCTAGGTAAATACTGAGGCATTGAAAAAAGGAAAGGAAATTTACAGAATACAGATTTCTCTGTTTTAAAATCACCAAGGAGTTCCTGTCATGGCTCAGCAGAAACGAATCTGACTAGCATCCATGAGGATGTAGGTTTGATCCCTGGCCTCGCTCAGTGGGTTAAGGATCCTGGTGCTGCCGTGAGCTGTGGTGTAGGTCACAGATACAGCTCAGATCCTGTGTTGCTGTGGCTGTGGGATAGGCCAGTGGCTACAGCTCTGATTTGACTTCTAGCCTGGGAACCTATTTATGCAGCGGGTACAGATCTAAAAAAAATAAAAGGCAAAAAGTAAATAAATAAAATCACCAAGGATTGACTAACCAGCTCTTCATACAGACTCAGTAAGTCCTTTTCCTGTTTTTTTTTTTTTTTTTTTCCTTCCTGGTCACAAAAGTAGCTCCATTTCCCAGTTTTCCCTGCAGTTGGGTCGGTCAAATGACTAAGTTGCATCCAATGGATATGAGTGGAAGTGGTATGCATCACTCCAAACCTGCCCTCCCACCCTACACCTCCCATCTCTGGCTTCCATATTTCCTTAGCCATCCAGCAATGGAATGCAAAGGACTCTAAATGTAGAGCTGCCTGATAAGGGAGCCTTGGTCCCTGAATCACCCCCTGGGAAGCCACCTGCTCCCTGAAACACCCCACTGCACTGTTATGTGGATAAGAAATAAGCTCATGTTTGGGGATTTATTTGTTTGCAACCATACCTAACACAGTCTCTTCTCCTGTTCTTTGCCTCTGCGCCATCTGTGTTGGGAGCTGGCCTGCGCTGGGTACATGTTAAGCCTGAGGCAGGCTTTTGTTGACACAGCTACCAGCTATGGTGACATTTTCCTTCTTTCCTGATCTCAAGTTTGGTGCCCAACTCTTCCCAGCTGCCTCTGGGTCATGCGGCACTACCTGTTTGTGCCTCCCTGCCCCCTCCTGGTTCCCTGGTCTCTGGGGAGGGAGGCACTGCCTAACCCCTGAGACTGTGTCTTGGCTCCAGGCATTCTGAATGTTCATCCTTTCTCTGAAGTCTTGTCAATTTAATATTCCTACTTAATATTTATCTGCCTTTCGGGTGACTGCTTAACCTGGTTCTTTAGCGAATAACTAAATGATAAAGTGGACTCATCTACAGCTTGGAACTGACATCAGGGTCTAGTCTTTTGGAGTAGACAGAACTCTGAAGCCTCTTCTCATCCTCTCCAGTTAAAAAACCTACAGCCCAGAGGGACCACCCATGAAATTCAGTATTCATTTGCTGAGGAAATCTCTGGCTCACAGCTCATTTGCTGGAAGCCTTAACTGACAGGTCTTGAGCCCAATGAGAGAGCAAAGTTCTAGTGTTCCCCTCTGCCCACGTCCCTTGGAAAAAGTCACGGAGGTGACCTGTCTAAAGAAACCTGTTTCTTTTAGTGCTTAGGCATTTCTTTTAGTGATTTCAGGGACAGGTTGTTCTGCTTTTGAGATATGTTTACTCAAGTGTCTGTGGCAGCATCCAGATCTCCATGACAGCTGCCATCTCTGCATCCTTCTCCCAGCCTTGCGGGGGAGGGGGGGGAGAGGTGGGGGGGAGGGGAGAGGGGAAGGAGGGGGGGCAATGACTGCAATCCTTACTCTTTGGGCTGGTTTGGTATCTGCTATTTTCCCCAAACTCAAGAAGTCAAAAACTTCCAAGGACAGAGTTCATCGGACAGAGCCTCCACTAATTCTGGGGCCCCAGGAAGTCCCCCATACCACCTTCCCTAGCCGCCTAACCTCACCTGTCCACTGGGGAGAAGGATTCCTCTCCTGCTCACCTTACACAATGGTGAATATTAAATGACAGGAAGTTCATGAGACCCGGGACACCCTGCAGAGTACCGTATAAATGCTAGGAATCTCTACATTATTTTGCTTTTAGAAACTATTCAGCTTCACCCTTTCTGTTTCTAATCCCCTCCAGCTTCCCACCCCCACCCCATCAGGGCCTGGCTCGTCCCTCAGTAGGAAAAGGGAGGAGTGACTCACACTTCCTGGTTGGCCTTAATTAAGCCCAGCATCGCTCTCAGCCCGCTGGCTCACTTCCTTTGGCTGGGACCGGTGACCTCCCCTCATCAGTTCAGGTGTCTCAGGGCAGTTTTCCAGGGTCGCCAATCGCTCTGGCTCAGGACAATAGGGTATTTCATATACCTCGTCTTGAAACCGACAGCATTGCCTAGCCCAGGTGGAATCTGAGAGCTTTTACCACCTACAGCCTCACCGGCAGAGAAGGGGATGGTGGCTTCCAGCGGGGCCTAAGTGTGTGTGCGTTGGGGGTTGTGTTGGGGGTTGTGGGGGAGGGCGGGGGCACGGGACGGGGATGGGTTGAGTCTGTTCTGGTCTTTGAAGAGCAGAGTCAGGGCTTCCCTTCCTTTCTGACCTTCCCACACCCCAGCGTAAACCTGTGTGAATTGATTTCTTTACTACCCACCAGAGAGCCCTGTTGGCTCAGGATTAATGGGGTGGGGTGGGGGCGGGGTGGGCGGACAAAGAGGAGGGCATCCAGTCAGAAGTCCTGGCTCAGTCCTCAGGGTCCCCGAATCAGCCTCACCTTCCTGAGCAGCATGACTGAGATGGGCTGGAGTGGAAGGAAGGTGAAGAGGGGGAAGCGGCCGTAGGCTGATTCTGGGGTCCCAAGGTTCTCTCTTAACTATGGATTAACTAGTACTGGTCAAAACCCCCTCCGTGGTACTCGACCGTGCGTCAAGCCTACACAGTGGAGGGCAAGTGAGGGAAGGGGAACGGGTAATGATCCCCATAGCTGCGGAGATAAGTGCTCTCACCCGACTTATATAACTGGGTCTCTGAGGCTGCGAGCGCAGCTGCCGCAGCTCGCTCTGAAATGGGTCCTGGTCCTGCAGTTTCGCCTGGCCCTTGTGCTGCCGAGGGCTGCCTCCGATCCCCACGGGAGTTATCTGCGCCTGCCGCTGCCACTTGGGGTCCCAGGGCCAGGCACCACTCCCATCCAGGGCCCGCGCTTGTCTGCAGCCGGTACCCTGGGAAAAAGTGCGCCGCAGACTCACAGGGACCAGGTTCAAATGCCGGTCCCGCCGCCGCTGTAAACGTGTCTGACTCTGGGCACGTTCCCGAACCGGGCGTCTCAGTTTCATGTACCGGTAATAATAGCTTCTTTGTGCGGCCGCCGTGAGAATTAAACAGATACCAGGTGTGTAAAGTGCCTGATGCGGAGTAAGCGTGCAAGAAATGGCAAGTACTACCTGCTACTCTGGGGACACGAAATCACCATCGAGCTGCGTCTCCATGGCCCAGGGCAAGTTACCCTGATAATGCTGCCAGTAAAGAACTTTTGAACTAGCGAGAGGTCCTGCCTGGGCAGCCAACACAAACCCTTGGAAAAGCCCCGAAGGAAGGGAGTCTCTCGAAGGTCTGCAGCTCCGCAAGTTTTGCCCCCGTGGCTGCTCTGGCCAGCTGGCTGCTCTTGCACATCCAGGGGACCCACTCATTCTCTTTATAGGACCTTAGGCGGCTGGGCTGACTCCCGGGCCAGGGCAACGGAGGCAGCGCTCTGCCCAGAAACTGCAGAATCCTGAGCATGGGCCAGTTGGGCCTGAGTGCCCCGGACCGGCAAGAAGTGACGTGCTTTGAGCCAGGACGCCTACCGATTGCAGACGGTTTTGTCTCGGAGGCGCGTCCCAAGCGTCTCGGTTTCCAGGCTCCTGCCCTAAGCCCCGGCCATTAGCTCAAAGGGCCAGAGGAATGGGGCTGCCCATTCCTCGGTGCCTGGCTCCCCAGTGCTCAGACCCTACCCTAGAGCTTCGCTTTATTCCGAGCACTCGCGGGCTACTCGCCCAGGAAAGCATCCAGCGCGCGATCGGGTCTGCGGAGGCCTCGGCCACCGAGAGCAGGCGGAGCCGCAGAACTTCTCCCCGCAAACAGCCGGGGTCGGAGCGGGTGCGTGCGACTCAGAATGAGGTCGCGCTTGGTACTTCGAGTGGACCCGTCCGTTTGGTAGTTCTGGATTCAGCCCCGACAACGGCCAGGGCTGCTAGCGTCCCAAAGAAGGCGACCTCCTAAGAGTCCGCCTTTGGGCCAGTCTGTCGGGTTTGCGGGTCCTCCAAGAAAGAGAGCCTTTGGGGCAACTAGGGTGGTCTTTCGGGCCTCGCGAGAGCGGCTTTGTTCCAGCGGCGCATCTCACCTGGTGCGGGAGCAGCGCTGCTGCTGAGATTCTGGGGAAAGAGTGGAACACTCACCCCATTGGAGGGCACCCAATCTGACCCTCTCCTCTCCAGTTCCACCCCGCAACCCAGAATAAACCATCTCCGAGTGGCAGCCGCTTAGGGGAAGTTTCGAGAAGAGACTCCCGCGGGGCGGCGCGCGAGGTCCTGACCCTGACACCGGCCTCAAGATCTTCAAGGCTTCAAGGCTTCACTGCAGCGACCCGAGAACCTCCTTTTCTCCCCGCTCACCGTTCCCGCGGCTGCAAGAATCGGGACCAATTCGCTCGGGGGCTGGGATCCTGCGGCGCGAGAGGAGAGGCTGGTCCTCCTCCAGCCCGTGGCGCCTTCGCTTACGAGCCGCATTCCGGACTCCCCCATCGCACTGGGCAGCTCACTGGCTCACTCGCAAAGCTTTGTACTCAAAAAGAGCCACGCTCCCAAGGCGCAGGCCCGCCCAGTCTACCACCCCAGCGCGGACACTCTTTCTCATGCTTTTTCACATTTCTCAGTACCTACTCACGCACTGGGTCTCCAGCATTCCTAGACAGCTTCCATCACTCAGAGCACCCAAGCCATAGTGTCGGGATGGGGAACCTGAAAAAAGCAGGGGCCCAGTTTTGAGTCCAAGCCCTCCTCTGCCCTTCTCTACCCGGCCCTCAACACAAAAACGTTCACTGATTTGCTGTCCAGCGTCTTGGCAGCATCTGGGTGAGGTGGGTGCTGGCAGAGTCATGGAGGCCAAAGTCCCCGCATCCAGAGGCTGATGCCCCTACTCGGCTAGTCCTTGTTTTTTTTTTCCAGGAGCCAAAATGGTGTTTCCTACAGAGATTGGGGAGAACTGAGGATGGAACAGACCAGTGTTCTCTCTCCAGATCCCTTTCACTGTTTACTTTTTTCTTGGGTCATGAGCCCTCACCACCTGCTCCTTAGGTAGACATGCCACTCCCCAGAGATGCTCTTCAGGGTAAGACCTCAGAGTCCAGGCCTGACCTGAGTCCTGGTGAGGGTTGCTGGGGATGGGGTGGGGAAAGAGACTGCCAGGGAAGCATAGGCAGCCCTCATGCTCCTCTTTCTCTCAGGCCCTCCACTTCTATGCCCTCAAAGCAGATGAGTCGGCCAGGTGCCCTCCGGGGTTATGTTCCACCTTTTCATTAGGGTTTTACTTTTGAGGCTGCATGGGAATGGGACCTGGCTGGGAATAAATGAAAAGTGAATGGGGTCAGAGGAGAAGAAAGGGAGACTTGCCTGTCTAGTCCCTGCTTTGCTTCAGGGGACCTGAGCAAAACTCTCATAGCTACAGACGTGGGGAGAGGTGACAAGTCATTGGGAATCCTGTTTGGTGAACGCTGATGGGGGGATATGGCTATATTCACCCTGGAAACTGCTGTGCAAAAGTTCCGTCCAGTTGGTATGGTCTGTCTAGTGGAGTGTGGAATGGAGGACTGGCTTGTATAGATTTACACTATGGGTGAGTAGCTCTCAGGTTTATTTTCAGAACTTCTGCATAGTTCTCCTCTTTCAAATAAATATTTTTGAGGTTAGCTTTCTGAGGGGGAGGGAAAGAGGGAACTTGCTGCAAGTAGCGCCACTAAGCCTGAGTGAAGCTGGGTGACAGACACTCCGCCCCCTACTGGCGAGTGAGAGCTTCCTGCAAACTCCACTGATGCCTCCTGGGCAGTTGGAGAGAGGGTGTCACAGGTGGCATCCCGGACCTGCTGACACCTCAGGCTGGACCATCTCTTTCTCTGGGCCACAGATGCCTGGAGCCGAGGCCATCCCGGCCAGCTGGGCTTCAAGGCTGGGTTGTAGTCTCAGCAAGGTCCATGGGTTGGGATTGGCTGCTGGCAGGGGCACCGTGGGTGGGTTTGCATGCTTCCCAGGAGAAGCAGAGGACTGTGTTTGCGTGTGTGGGTGCGTGGATGAGGGAGGGGCTCGTTTGTGTAGCTATCTCATGCATGTTGTTGCAGAAGAGTATTTCACCTGAGGACGTGTGTTGGTAAGTCTGTGAAAATGTATCTATGTGTGTTTGTTTCTGTTTGTGTGCATGTGGACATATGTATGACAGGGTATATATCTCCCTGTGTGGCCAGTATATATTTCCCAGCTGGCCAACTCACCAAGTGTGAGTCGGTGAGTATTTCTGTACTACTCACAGTGCATGGCACAGAACAGGCTTTCGGTCCCAGTGAATTGAAGTATAAATGTGTGCATGTCCTTGCGGAAGTTGGTATAGAGCCTGTTTGCCTGTGACTGTGGAACACAGGAGCTTGGTAGGTGTGATGCAGGCTCCAGTGGCTTCTGCATTTCTAACCTTCCTGAAATAAGCACTGGGCCTGTCCGCTCAGCTTGCCTGACTCAAGGCACCTTCTCACTTGCTTGAGTCTCTCTGGACCTTCACACAGTAGTTGGCTCTTCACCCCTCCAGTCAGCGAGGGTGGGGTCGTTTGGGCCCTATGGGCAAAGGCCAGAACCAGGAAGACCTGAATTGTGTCCTGAGGGCACAATCTCCAAGAGAGGCCACAGGAGCTGCCATGGCTGGAGTTCCTCTTGGGGTGCAGGGGGCCGTGGGGTGCTGGCGTGGTCTTAGCCTGCTGGGGATTCCCTTGACCTCTCTGCCTGCACAGAATGAAGGCTGAGGCATAGCCTCCAGCGCCAAGTTACCCACCCAGCTGCCCGAGTTCGCACCAAGTCTCGAATGGAAAAGAATCCTTGATACTTAAAAAGTCGACGCGAAATGGTCTTTCACTAGCGCTGATTTCACCAGAGAGTAAAGTGCCAAAGAGGTCGCAGAGCTCCAGGATCCCGGGGTCAGAAGCGCACCACACGCCCTCCATCCCTTCCCATCCAGGGCCCGAAGGTCTGGTCAGAAGCATTCTGATCTCCAGGGAGGAAAGTGTATGGTACCTACAGCCCCTGAGACCTGAGCCAGAAAAGCCACGATTTCCTCCTTTCAGAGTCCTGCCGCTTCAGATCTGCCTGGGCCAGCTTAGACTTGTCGCTTTATGGAGGAGGGGGGGGCTGGATCCCCTAGAGGGGAGGGGGCGAGGCAGGTTAATTTACAGCCGCAGGGCACCTATGGCACACTAAGCACAGAGTCCTGACCGGCCAGGTCCTGGCACCCGACAGTTCCCACTGAGAACAGACGCCTCGCACGCCGGGCTCTCCGAGGCTCCCGGACTTCCCTCTTCTCTGAACCCCTTCACCTCCACGCCAAACCAACAGATTTCTGAACGTAGAGACCTTTGCTCCACGGCCACACGCATGACCCGGGCTTTGTGGCTGGATGGGTGGCTGCCCTTGCGGCCCGGCGAGTCCGCCCAGTCCATTGCAACTGGTTCTGGGGAATGCGAACATCACTAAGGACGGAGTCCGCCCTTAGGGAAACCTCAATGGCCCCATTTGTTCCCCAGGGCTGGTATCTTCAAACGCACGCACACACTTTCTGCACACAGCCTCATATTTCCCATCCCCAGGTGAAGAAAAGAGGCGGGTGAGGGCACTGCTTGGCTGGTTGCGGGAAGAGGAGTCCCGAAGAGGAGAGAGCCCTCTCCCCGCTTCTGCAGGGAGCTCCGCGGACAAGAAAAGAGACAAGGAGCTTTGGGGCAGGATGTTTCAGAGTGACTGATACAGGCTGTGTATGTGGGAAGGCGTCTCCCAGTTTCTGGGACTCGGGGGGCATCGCTGCCCAAAACTGTCCACCCAGGGTGTCGAGTCCCTGTGGGGAAATCAGACACAGCTGCAATCTCGGCTCACAGGCCTCGTGGTATATATCCATATATATATATATATTTATGATTTCTAATTTTATTATAAAATAAAAGCAGAAATATTTCCCAAGGAACATTCACATGAGGGCATAACAGGGAGATGGCAAATCCGAGGCTGGGCAGGCACGCTGTGCTGGGAGCACTGTGGCCACCGTCCCGGGAGGAAGAGGAGAGCGGGTGTTGGGGCCTCGCTGAGAAAGAAAGAGAGGGAGAGAGGGAGAGGCAGGCTTCAAGGGGGAGGCCAGGGGCTATGCTGCCGCCCTTTGTCCTTCACTTAAGTGAAAGGTGCTAAACTGACACCTGCAGCCCCTCCGCTGACGCCCAGGGGGAGGGCCTGGAGAAAGGCTGGGTTCAAAGGCCCTGTCTCTCCTTTGCTCTTTTGACTCCCACTCTCAGCTCAGGAAAGTCAGGATTGGGGGGGAAGCAAAGTGACCGCCAAGCGAGAGGAGAGAGACCGAGGGGATACCGCCCGCGAAGTGCAGGAGGTCGGCGGAGAGGAGAAACAGAAAAACCGAGATAGAGTAACAGAAACCTAGTGAGCGGTAACAAGCCAGAAGTCAAAGCGAAGCAGAGACAGTGAAAAGGGGGAAAACAAGAAGAGGTGGGGGAAAGGAGACGACAGAAGAGAAGGAAGGGGAAAGAAGAGGAAGAAAGAGCAAGAAAGGCGAGAGAAGAGAGGTGAAGGGAAGGCAGGGAGAGAGAGAGAGTAGAAGAATGATGTATAATTTATTCCCTTCCCTGGTTCAAGCCCCGGTCCCAGGCCTCCAAAGGCTCTCCAAAGCAACTTGTTGAACATAAATCCCGCACAAAGACCAAACCAGAGAGCCATCTGCTCTGCCGGGGGCCGGCAGTTCTGCCCGCTCTGCGCGCGGGTCTTTCAGTACCTGATGGGGCCGCCGGCGCGGGGCGCCCTCCGGACGCGGTCCCTCTCAGGTCCCCAGCGCCCAGCCCAGGAGACAAGCGCGTCGAGGCAGGCGGGGCTCTAGGAGCCCAGGTCCACGAGGTTGGCCGACATGGGGTTGAGGATGGAGTCCTGCAGGCCGTGGTGGTGCTGCAGTGGGTCCGCGCCGCCTCCGCCGGGCACGGGCACCGGCACGGCGCTGGGGCCGGGAGGGTGGCCCAGGCTGTGCAGGGACGGCAGCCCGGGCGGCGGCGGCGGGCTGAGCAGCAGCGCGGGGCTGGACGACGAGTGATCTGGCGTCCCCGACGGCGTCTTCTCGTCCTCCGAGCTGCCTAGCACCGACTTGCCGCTGCCATTCAGCGACGCAGCCAGCGGGTTGTGGCTGTTGGAGTTGGAGTTCTCGCTGTTCTCCCTGCAAGTGCAAGAGCGAAGCAGCCGGGTCAGCGGGGAAACCGAGGCCGCTTGGCGCCAGGACGGCCGGAGGCAGAGCCGCCTCGCGGCGCCTGCGGGGGTTTTCGGTTTCTGTCATTTTCTCCGACACGCCGCTCCGGTTCTTTCAGTTCTCTCAGTCTCTCCAGAACCAATTTCTCTCTCTCAGACTTCTCCCCCGTATCCCTTCTACCTGCCCACCTCCTCTGCTCTTAATCTCACCAGCATCTCATCTGCATGCAGTGTTCTGCCCTCCTCACTTACCCCTACGGAGTTTCTGGCTTTGCTTTTCCAGAGTGGAGGGGCAGGGGAGCAGGATTCAGTGGAATTGTTGGGGAGAGAGACAGGGAGGAAGAGAAGATGCCTGGATTTTCAGAACACTCTTGGCTCCTCAAGCCAGGGTCTGCTGCAGGGAAGTGGTGCCAGGAGAGTCAGGGACCCCAGGTTCTAGGCTGGGGGTTCACTTGAAGTTGGGGATCTCCCAGGCCTTGGTCCCCCTTTGCTTTTCTCTGCTGGAGGGAAATCCCTATCCAAGGCAGAGTTTTCTGGAGCTAAAGGTCTTTTTCCTCTGTTTCCAACCAGTAGGCCGATTTAAGGTTTTCTGTGCTGGGCCCAGGGACAAGGCCCCAAGGATGCAGACTCCTTCTCCCCCGTGGCACAGTGGGACCTTCGGTTGGGGGCTGGAAGCTGGGGGCTTGGAGGGCAGCTTCTGGAAGAAGGGAGAAAGAAGAACGAAGGGGACTGCCTTTCTTGGCCAAGATTTTCCCACCATACCGGAAACTGAGGGACTTAGCCAGAGAACCCAGTTCTTTAAGATTCTGGATACAGGCCAGTCTGGGTAGAGGGGGACCTCAGCAGGGAGAACCCACCTCCTGCCCTGCCTTTGACCAACAGCTCCCCTGCTCAGATTTGGAGATGTGAATTCTTGGGTAGAGTCTTGCTTTCCTGGCTTCCCAGGGCCTCCTCTCTTTTCTTGGAAAGGAACTTCCCACAGGGCTGGTAGCTGAAACCTTACAACTGTGGATACCCCAACTGTGGTCCATAGAGAGGGGGTGAGCTTGAAACAGCCCCATCCCCACCTCGGAGTCCACTGTTCAGCACCCCCACTTTGATCCTGACCATTCACTCTGGGCTGCCACACACCCCATATCACCAATCCCAGGTGTCTTGTTTTGCTGTTACACTCAGGCTGGATTCTGTTCCCATAATCAGTTTCCCATTTCCCCCTCCAGATTTGGGACTCTGAGGGGGCCACAGGGCTGGCAGCCACAAGGGCCAATGGTCAACTGCATGGCTAGTTCAGGAAGTCCTGGTTTCCCTGAGGACAAGCAACTCCCAGCTCTTCTGCTGCTCTCAACTCACCCCAGACCTGCCAACGGATCCGCCAAAGAGGGTAGAGCCTGAGGAAAGAGGGGCTAAGAGCTTGGCAGGGCCAGGGAAAGGCTGCTGGGCCCAACGAGGCAGAAAAGGGACATGTGCTTCTCTCCTAGAGCTGACAAACACTTCTTCCCCAAGCCTTTCACCTCTTGGTCCTTTCTATGCGGGATAAAAGCCTTTCCCTATGAACTGCCATATCCAGACAAGGAAAATTCTTGCCCAGGCCCTTCCATATCTAGGTCGTCAATCAAGAAAGTTCCAATCTGAGTGCTGATCCCTAATCCGTGGACGAGAAGTTCTGGGACGTGCTGGTAAATTCCCTGAGGCATTCTAAACCCCGCAACCATCGATAGCTAGTCCCTCCGCGCCCAAACCCTAGGTCCTCCTCGGCCCTTCGGAGGACTAACAAGCCCTGCCTGCTGTGCCTCCCTTGCCTGGGATCCAGGCCCGCTGTCTCACTTTTGCCCCGAAGCTCGCTGCCTCTCCACTTTTGCTTACGAGCGACCAGGGAGTTAGTGGACAACTTCCCGATTGCCTTACCCGCTTTAGACAAATTTCTAATCTCCTGGTTTCCCAAAAGCTCCGTCTTGGTCAGACCAGGCTGCAGCGAGACCCTGGCTGGGACTGGGGACCCAGTTCAGGCCTCTCCAGGGGGCTGAGCCTACGCCCTGGGACCCCCTCCCTGGAGCCCAGGGGAGCTGGCGCCGAAGCTCTACTTACTCGTACCTTTCCTTGGCCTCGGCTGCCCGGTCGCGCTGCCGCCGGTTCTTGAACCAGTTGCTGACCTGCGTGGTGGTGAGGCCCGTGGCCTCCGCCAGCTCGCGCTTCTCTCGGGGTGAGGGGTAGGGGTTGTGCGCGTACCACTCGCGCAGCACGCTGCGACTCTTTTCCTTGAAGCAATAGCTGGTCTCCTCGCCGTCCCAGATGGAGCGCGGCAGCGGAAACTTGCGGCGCACGCGGTACTTGCCCACCGCGCCCAGCGGCCGACCGCGCAGCTTCTCCGCCTCGATGTAGTGCGCCTTGAGCCACAGCTGCTGCAGCTTGGCGTGGTTGTGCGGCGAGAACTGGTGGCTCTCCAGGATCTTGTAGAGCTCGCGGAAGTTGCCGCGGTGGAAGGCCACCACCGCCTTGGCTTTAAGCACGCTTTCATTCTTGTGGAGGTGCTCGCAGGCGGGCAGCGACCACAGGAAGCGGCCCAGCCGCTCGATGTTGCCGCCCTGCTGCAGCACCTCGCACACGCACGCCACTTGCTCCTGCGTGAAGCCGAAGGTGGGCAGCATGGACATGGTGCCGGCTGCGCCCCCGCCCGCCCGCGCGCGCCCTCACCGCGCGGCGCGGAACCGCATGGGCACCTCCCCGCCGGGCGGTCCGGGCCGAGAGGCGGGCGGGGGGCCCCCTGGCCTGCGGCTGGCTCCGGGGCGAAATCCGACTCACGGCAGTAAGTCCTCGCGCCGGCCGCGGGTCCTGCGCCGCTCCGCGCCCCCGCCGCCCGCGCGCCTAGCCAGCGCCCTCGTCCAAGCCCGGGGGCCGCCCGGGGCGCCGCTCCGCATGCTCCGCGCCCGCCCGCCCGCCCGCCCACCGTTCCTTCGCTAGCTTCTCGCTCTCTCTCCCTCCCGTCTAGCTCGCTAGCTGCTTTTTTAATAATATTATTCTAAGCGGGCATGGGGCGCGGCGGCCCGCGTCCTGATTGGTCTGGTTATCTGACCCGGGGCCTGCCCGCGCCAGACAATAGTCGGAGTCAAATTATTCGCCATGGAGACGCTGTCAGTCACTGGTAACCCGAGCCCCGGCGGGCCGGGCGGCTCCCCCCACCCAGCCAGCTCCGCTGACAGATCGCCGGGCTCCGCGCAATGCGGAGGGCGGCCCGAGACCGGAGCCGGAGGCGCTCCGTGAGCCTAGGAGGAGGAGAGGGCCAGGCAGGGGCCGGCGGCGGCAGTGATTGACGGAGCGGACGCCCAAAGAGCGTGGGAGGAGACGGACGGGGGGGGGGGGGAGCAGAGCGAAGACGCAGGGAGAAGAAAAGGGGAGGATCGAGGTGGGGAGGAGAGAGGGGAGAAGAGAAGGCGGAGGACTTAAGGGGGTGCCGGGAAGAAGGGGAGAGAGAGGGGTGGAGGCAGCCTCAAGGGGGAAAAAACTTTGGACAGCTTTTCGAAATGCCCCGCCGAGTGTCCCCTGGGTCATCACGCTGCTACCGGGGCCGCTGTTTGCCGGGCGGGTTCTGACCTGGAGCCGACCAGTGGGATGAGAGAGTTTGGACATGCTCGGCGCCCCTCAAATATTTGGCTTTTCCTGCTGACAGTGCCCCACCCCCATCCTAGGAGCTCCGGACCCGAGCGGTTCGCGAGGGAAAAGGGGAGGGAGTAGGAGAAAGAAGTGGGGGAAAGTTGGCAGTGGCCATAGGCGGACGCCTGAGAATCTACTTCTTGGAGGATCCCGCCTTTCCTTCTCCTAACCGGGCCGGCTGCCCCGCGGCCGGTACCGCCCGGCTCACGGTTCTCTGCTCCTCGCTGGGCGGGGACTCAGACTTAACCCCACGGGTCCCACGGCCGAGAAGGGCACGGCACTTCCGCGTGCCCTCTACGGAAGTTGCCTCGGGTGGGCCTCCCCGGGAGTCTGCCCACCGGGAGGCGAGGGCAGGTCATTTCGGATGGTCGTGGCGCGTCTCCTGTGGGTGGTTGGGGAGGGCAGAATAGAGGCAAGACCCCTCCACCTTCTGGCCTCACAGCTCTAATTCGGGCTCTGGCCAATTTCAATCTGAGAACCCGGTCACTGAGCTCCTGGACGAGGGGGCATAAAGGGGGATCTTGGTTTTTTTTGTTTTTTGTTTTTTTTGCTTCTTTTTCAGGGCGGTGTGTAAACACGTGGTGCTGGTTCTCTGGAAGAAGTCAGGGGAGTAGGTGGAGGAGCTGGAGTGGAAGAGGGGGATGTTGTGGCGGTTTCTACGGGTTTGAAAATCCCCGGGGTTAGCTCCTTCCCGGACTGGTCCTTTCCGCCTCCTGTTGTTTCCCCTCTTGGCTCAGAGCTGTTGCAGGCTGGGGCCTCTCTGGCTCCAGGTGTCAAGACCCAAGCCAAAACAAGGCCTCGGCTCTGCCTTCAGCTTAGGACAGTGCAGTCTGTGTCTAGGCCACACTTCTTGGTTCCTCCCTTTTAAAATGTACTCACAAGCTTGTGCTAGGAGCACTGGAATGGGGGTCCAGAGCCCTGAGGTCAAGTTTTGACTTTGATCCCTGCTGTGTCCAGGCCGCTTTATCCAGAGTCCTGTGTGCTGCCACACAGGGTTTCCTTGGTCTTAGAGGACTCTGGAAGACATGGGGAAGTATTTACCCCTGGCCACATTGAGCTTCAGAGTCCACCTTGCTAGTCCCAAGAAAGGGCAACCCTGGCTCAACGGTTAACATCGTAGACGCGGCTCAGATCCTGCATTGCTGTGGCTCTGGCGTAGGCTGGTGGCTTCGGTTCCCATTAGACCCCTAGCCTGGGAATCTCCACATGCCAAGGGAGCGGCCCTAGAAAAAGCAAAAAGACCAAAAAAAAAAAAAAAAAAAAAAAAAAAGAAAGGGCAACCCACTCTTTCCAAGATGTCTTCCTCAGCCATACAGTTAAGGATTGGCAGGCAGGTCTCAGCTTGTGGCCTTGGCATGATTAGGCAGTAGTGGGGAACACCGTGGTCTGTGCAGGTGAGTGGGCCTGGGCTGTACCTTTCTGGTGTAAGACTTTGGGCTAGTTTATTGTCTGCTCTCATTCTCTCTACTATTAGATGAGGCCTGTGTGACCTTTCAGGTCCCTATTGCTGGAGTAGGTCTAAGAATACTAACCTTGAAAAAGTGGGTAAACTTTGAAAACTTGGCCACAGCTTCCACCTGGAATATGCCCCTCCCTGGACCCTTAGCTTCAAGATTGAACTTCCTTCAGGACTGGGTCTTGCCCACGTTCAGCTCAGGTAGATTTTCTGGAACTTAAGACTATCTCTTCTAGTGTTGCCCTCTTTGTGGCCTCTGGGTGCCTAGCCCAAGAGTCAGACCTGCCAGGAGAATGCACGTGGCACCTGCCATCTTGGATAACGAAGTGTGTGCCATATGAAAAGTCATTACAGAGCAAGCACAGAGGACCTGTAACGCCATTACCCAACACGTAGGTGTGTGTCCATATGCCGCTAGTTCTCCCCTTCGCCCATATTTGCAGGAAATTGGTTCTAGCAAGTCTGGACTAGAACTTCTTGCCCCAAGAGGCAGCTGAGTGCCTGCCTTAAAAAAGGCTCCAAGCACAGCTAAGGTCTCTTTAGATTCTGCAGCCCCCTCCCTGCCTAGCCCCCTTCCTGATGGTATTTGCCACAGGACAGAGCACCTGGGAGGTGTTCAAGTCCCCAAAGATTTGATAGTTGCCAGCCTGACCCTAAGGCAATCGCAGCTCCAGGGTCCAGGGCTCAGAGCTGCTGCTGAAGAGGCCTGCGGGTGCCAGACACTTTGGGTCTACCTCACTCAGTCTATGGAATCTATGGAATATGTGATCTCTCCCTCCCCTAAGACATGCTCAGGAGGACTGCACAAATAGGAGAAGCCCCACAGCTGGGGAGGAGAAAAGTTTTGTGGACCTGTGGAAATCTGGGCCTTATTGGAGGGTCCTTTCACCTTCAAGATGGGCAGGGATAGACTCTGTGGAAGGCAGCAGCTGGGTGGAGGAGGAGGAGTGTTTTTTAATGGACCCACAATGACCAAAGGCCTTTGCTCCTGACTCTTGGTCAAGGACAGTCTGGGGCCTTTGTGTCTGGTGCTGGGTGGACAGCACTCCAGAGCAAAGCTCAGGGCCCCCACAGGTGGCACCCATTGCCCATCCCAGGGTTGGCACATGGCCCACTCCCAGCACTTTTGGAGAAAGGGAGAAAGCAGCGAACCAACCTCCCAAGGGCTTCCCTGGCTTTCGGTTGAGGCTTTTTGTAAAGAAGGGGGTGCTGAGGAGAAGAGCTACTAGCCCGCTATTTCTAACGCCAGCAGGGAAGTGGGTGGGGCCTCGGTGCCAAATCAGAGAACCAGAGCTTTTCTTTGCTTTTCTTTTCTTTTCATCTGTATTTTTCCAGCCTAAAAAGGCTATAGAATTCCGCTGGCCAGACCCTGGTCCTGCGCTGCCTGCCTCAAACACTCCTCCGCGGCTCTGCGTCCCAGGCTTGGAGTTCAGGGGCGTCTCAGCCTCGGGTAGGAAGCAGGGGACATCCACCTAGAGCTTGGGGTGGGCCGGCCGCGACTAGAAAGCCCTGTTCCCCAGCACACTCGCCTCGACTCGGCCTCCTGTTTAGGCCTCGCGCATTTCGTTGAAAGCGGGCTCCGCGGGCCCTCCGCCACCCCCTGGCATTTCAACGTCCCCACTTTTCTGTGTTGGCAGGTCAGGGAGCGGGAATTCCACTCACAGGAGTCTCCTTTTCTGAAGACAGTCCCCGCGGCGTCCCGAGCACGGGAGGGGATGCAGGGCACTGGGCACCGGACAGCTGCCCTCGTGAAACGGCGCGAAACCGGCCGTCGCCCGCACCGCACGTGGCTGGCAGGGCCCCAGGCCCCTAAGGGCCGGGGCAGCAGAGTCCCCCGGGGCCGCCGCTGCCCTTCCGCCCAGCCGGCCTTTTGCTCTCGACCCACGCGGCGGCCTGGAGCGCTCTCACGAGCAAACGGTTTGGAGGCCACGGGCTCACGGGAGATCTTGTTCAAACGAAAGGGGCGAGAACTAAGGCTCGGGGCCCGTCTGGAAGCCAGTAAACCGGGGGATCGGCCTGGGGAGGCGCCAGGACCGAGCGGGACCTGAGACCGGTCCCCCAGGCCCAGGGCGCCGCTGCCCGCCTGCTTACGACGCCCGGCCGGGCTAGCAGCCTTCGGTCCCCGCCCGCGGTCAAGACTCGGTCCGGGAGCCCTTCCTACTCCTGGGCTGGCAGGGCACCCGGGCCCCTACGCCTGGGAAGGGGTTGGAAGTTAGAGGGCGCGGCTTTGGGGTCAGGAAGCCGCCAAAATCCGTCACCGGGTTTTTTCCGCGGGCCCGCAGAGGGCCTGTGCGCCCCAGCCCTGCGTTCGGCCCGGTCTGCCCGCGAGCGCCCCCACGCAGCAGGCCCCAGAGCCCGGCTCGGTGGGTCGGTGCACGGTTTCCCGGGGCCTCTAGCGGAGCAGGAGACGGCGCCTGGAGGGCCCGCGGGTTTCTTCCTGCTCACCAGCCCCAGCCCTGACAAGCTAGACGCGCTGGCATGGAGGGCATGGGAAGTGGGGCGCGTCCGTGCAGCGCGCTCCCTTGGAGACAGACACACACCCGCCCCGAGATGCACTAGGTTGCTGGAATCTGGTCCCACGAGCCTTGGGGGACAGTCACCGGCTTTCCACCCTCGCGTGTCCCTCCTGGAGACTCTGGATCTGCCTGGCACACAGTGGGCGCCCAGGAAATGTTTGAATGGATGCCTGAAGGACCAATGGGATTTGACTGACAGCAACAACTGGGAAGTACCAGGCCAATAGGAGAATGGCCTTCTTCCTCCACTTTTCTTCCTGTACTTTGCTCCCAGCCCCTTTCTTACTCTCCTTTCTTTGCAGGGGAAGTCTCAGAGAGCTGTGATGGTTTCCTCCAACCAGAAGTACTAGGAGCTGGAGTCTCCATAGGGCTACATAGAAGCTATAGTAGACAGATGGCACTGCTCTTAGAAATCCCAAATCTAACTGCCTATAGCATTACCAGGATCCCTTGGGCTGCCGGAAAGAAAGTTTTCTAAGTAGAGTTCTTCTAATTTTTGTGGGCCCGCTGTCTTTAGTTGCAATTCCTTAGTTACTTTACAAAAATCCTCTGTAGGCAACGTGTAGATCAGGTTTCCTGTAAGAAGTGACTCCCCCCCCCCCCCCGGCCTTCTTTCCATTACCTGTGAGAAATTCTATCCAGGAGTAGGGATTCCTGGCTTGGCACTTCTCTCTCCTGCAGTATCTATTTTTATTACCATTAATTACAATGCATCAGTCCCACTCATCAGTGATACCCCTTTCCCCTGGCTGGTGACTGCTCTTGGCTTTCCAGACTGGGGTTGCGCCTGGGCTAGAGGGCACGCCCACCTGCCACTGGAGGCAGCCACATGGGGGTTTCCACCAACTTCTGCATTTTAAAAGGGAACCTGGAGAAAGCCAAGATTGTTCTTAGCTTGGAAATCTAATACTTGATTTTGTTGTCTCTGTGAATTAAGGCTAAAATCCAGGGACTGTTTCTTATAGAAGAATGTGTGCTAATTAATTTATGCACAGTGCTATGAGAATGCTTTAATAAAGTAGAGAGAAACAAGATACAGCCCTGCCCGGGAAGGCACATAGCTCAGGGAAACCTGTGCACAAGGCTGCTGCAGAGGGACCAGGTCAATGTCAGCCTCAAATAGCTGTCCTCTGGTAGCACCATGGCCTTCTAGTTTGTGATGACAGGTGTGGTTGGCCTTCTGGCAATTACCATCTTTGTTCCCACCATTCTAATACAGTTGCACTGTTAGTAAATGGTCACATATGGGGAAAGATAGGCTGGGCAGGTCTGAGGACGTGGGCTTTGCAAGCAGACCGTCCTGGGTCCTCGATCCAGACTCACCATTTTACTAAGCCATTCAATCCTGCAACCTTATTTTGCTCATGTGTAAAATGAGGATAATAACCCAGTGCCAGGCACACAATAAGCATTCAAAAATTGCTTCCTGAATACAGTTGCACTGGGGATTAGAGAAAAAGTTTGCAAAACATCTGGTTGACAATAGGTGCTCAGTAGTTGGGGCTGTTGTCCTTAGGATGGGATAGTGTGTTTGCGCAATTGCATATGATTAGTGTGATTTCAGAAAACACCTGACTTAAGTGTCAAAAGGCAGATTTAATTTCGCGGTAACAAATATTATCAAGCCTCTCTTGTTTCCCAGACCTGGGCTAGGCACCTTGGGAAAAGCTCAGGTGTGTGACAGGAGGTTCTGGAGCAGGTGGAAAGTCAGGAACTTGTATACGTGAGACTCCCTAGGTCTCTGCAGTTCAGCAGCCACAGCAGCCTCGGAGGGAGTGTGGGCTTTGGTGTCAGGCTATCTGGGCTAAATCCTGTCTCTGCCACTTAGCAACAGTGTGACCAAGGACACGGGAGTCAGTTTCCCAGTCTAGGGAGAATAAAAAGTAGGTTTAACCAACACCTTTACTTCCAGGGATTGGTGAAGAGTAAATGAACTAAGCATGTGAAAAGGCTGGGTCCCCGTTGGAAGGAACAGGAGAACTTGAGCTGCCATAACATTTTGCATTATCGTATGGTGTTTCCAGGATTTTGGTCTCATTAGGACAATTCTCAAAGCAAAAGATGGCTGCATACGGGTGTGACATGGCATGTTCCTTTGGAGTAGAGACCAAGTCTTCTTCCTCTGTTGCGTTTGCTCTCAGCGTGGAGGACAAGGCAGAACTTACACCGAAAGCTCTGTGGGCGGCTGTGCATTGTGTGCTATGACCTAGAGTAAACGGAACAACTCCCTTCCCCTCCCTAATGCCTTCCTCATCAGCCCCCTGCACCTTGACATTGAGCCAGGAGTATCTGTTCAGATTCCTTCCACTCATAGAGAATCTTCTATATGCAAAGCAGTACGCTAATGTATAGTGGGTACCATAATCCTATAAAATGGGTATTACCAGCATGTACAGAGGAGGAGTTAGGATCCAGGTCCTGGAGGCTGAAACCTGAGGAGGGCAGAGATGGCTTTTCCTAAAGCCTAGACCTGTCCTCCTGACACCTGCAGGGAACTCTAACCACTGGGAGCTTATCCAAGGTCATACAGCTGGTAAGGAGCCTCTGAAATCTCAGTTCTTTTTCTTTCTTTTTAGGGCCGAACCGTTGGCCTATGGAAGTTCCCAGGCTAGAGGTCGAATCAGAGCTACAGCTGCGGGCCTACACCACAGCCACAGCAACACCAGATCTGAGCCACGCCTGTGACCTACGCTGCAGCTTGTGGCAACGCCTGATTGAACCTGCATCCTTACGGATACTAGTTGGGTTCTTAACCCACTGAGCCATAACAGGAACTCCAAATTTCAGTTTTTAATACCAAAATCCATACTATAAATCATGAGCCTTACTGCCTTTAGTTTCTCTGGAGTAGCAACAGTAATCATAGGAAGAATTTACTGACGGCCTGAGTGCCAGCACTGTGCTCTCTCACATAACTTCAAAACACCTCCATGAGCTGGGCATCATTAACGGCTCCACTTTGCAGATGGTGTCACTGAGGTTCAGAGAAGGTACGTACAAGTCCAGTGGCTTCAATTAAGCCCACAAAGATGATTAAACAACACATTTTACAGCCTCAGCAAGACTTTAATTTAGGGTTCTTGTTCAAAGGGTATGTGGAGGAACTCACACATGCACACAAAATCAAACAGGAATGTGCACACACACATATAAATAAATGTGTACAGAGGCAAACACCTGTCCCTGACATACACATATGGACACACACAAGTGCACATATATTCATAGGTAATGATGAATACACACATTCACGCTCACATGAGGAAATAGTTCCTGAAATCATGGGGACCACTGCACTCTCAGTGGACTTTACACCTCTGCCCACCCCCCCAAACCTGCCCTCTATGAGAGTTGACTCATGATTTGGGGTTTGGGAATAAGAAGACTTAGGTGGTCAGAGGAGTACAAGTAGAAACTAGAAAACATAATTACATTCGGTTACTGAGCTTTTCCCCTTCTGAACGGCAAGCATTTTTAATTGGAAAAATTTGTACTCTCAATGCATTATAAACTTTGTGGCTACTTAACACATGGCTAGGGATGAGGCGATTCTTAAGGAATCTGTAGTTTCCACTAGCTTTTTCTCTGACTCATATTTAATCTGAAAAGATCAGATGTCACCTACGTCAATACGGACAATGCCCTACCAGCGATTCAATTCGATTCAATCCCATTCCATTCTGGTCAATGAAACAAATATACTTATTTTCCTCAGGTATCAGATCCAAAAAGTTTTTGTTTTTTTTTTTTTAAGGGTCACACCCGCTGCACATGGAAGTTCCCAGGCTACAGGCTGAATTATAGTTGCAGCTGCTGGCCTATGCCACAGCCACAGCCACAGCAATGCCAGATTCCAGCTGCATCTACAACCTACACTACAGCTCACAGCAATGCAGGATCTTTAACTCCCTCAGCTGGGCCAGGTATCGAACCCACATCCTCATGGATCATAGTCGGGTTCGTTACCACTGAGTCACAATGGGAACTTCCCTAAGAACCATTTAAAGTGCTTCTCCATGTCCAGCTCTGCTAGACTCTATGAGGGGGAGGAATGAGAAAGACACTGTTCTGCCCTCTGGAGCGTACAGACTAGCTGGGCAACAGAATCCATCTGTGTGAAGCAGACGATTTCAAGACCACACACTCCCCACTAACTTAGCACCATGACTGGGGCTGGGAAGTCAAGCAGGAGAAAACAGTGTGTGTCTGGGTGGGCAAGGGAGGCTCCTTCGAAAAGGTGGTCTGAATCTGGGCTTTGAACAACAGGGAGACTTAGGAGGGAGAGAGAGGCATGAGCGGGTCAGACTCACGAAGTCTCGCTGGATGAGAGCAGGGCTGAGTGCTGCATGAAGGCTGCCTTCCCAACCTGTTTTGGCCACACCGGGGAAGGTCTTCCAGGATTGGTGGTCATCACCTATATCCCTCCGGTTCTCCAAAGTGAGAAGGTGAGATTTCTGGGAAAAGGCAAAATAGGTAGAAATATACAGAACCCATCAGTATACATGGCCCTGTTGGCGAGAACCAGGGATGGCAAATGCAGTCTTGTTGCAGAGAGGGGATTGGTGCTCGGAGTATAGTCTGAGAACTGTGCAAAATGGGATGAAGCTAACCTGAAGAGCAGTGGTTTTTGTTGTTGTTTTGTTTTTGGTCTCTTTGGGCCGCACCTGTGGCATATGAAGTTTCCCAGGCTAGGGGTCGAATCAGAGCTGAAGCCACTGGCCTACACCACAGCCACAGCAACGCCAGATCCTTAACCCACTGAGCAAGGCCAGGGATTGATCCTTCATCCTCATGGACACTAGTCGGGTTCATTAACCGCTGAGCCATGACGGGAACTCCAGAGCAGTGGTTTTTAACTTTGGGGGTCAGAGACCCCACTGGAAACCTCGCTCCAAGAAAATGCTCATACGCACTGACCCACAAGAGGTGGCTTTGTATTACAGGACCTCACATCCCTGGGCTTATGCCTGGATCTGTGGCATGTACAAGGGAAGGGCTGCAAGGGCACAGCCCAACACCAAGGCTGGTGCTTCCCTGAAGTTTCTAGCACCCGTTGGGGGTCAAGGACAAAGCTTTTGTCTCCTTTCACAGCCACAAGCAAAAGACTGGATGGAAGAATCTTTGCACTAGCCCACCCCACCTTGCAGCACATTAGAAGGGGTCTCCCTTCTTATCAGAGCAGCTACCAC
The DNA here is from genome assembly GCF_054392235.1 of Sus scrofa. Taxonomy (NCBI): domain Eukaryota; kingdom Metazoa; phylum Chordata; class Mammalia; order Artiodactyla; family Suidae; genus Sus; species Sus scrofa. The sequence goes on along the minus strand of NC_139385.1, from coordinate 107,639,910 downwards.
TTTTCAGCCTTTAGTGAATATGAGCAACTTCCCCAGAACGCCCCTCCACCAAACCCACAGCTGTTGAAAATTAACTGGATTGAATAATTTTTCCTTTGCAGCCCTTGGCCATCTCTGGCCATGGGAATAGTCCAGTACCCAGCATGGTGCCTTGTCCCAGAAGAAGCTTGGAAAAAAAAAAAAAGATTAGAAAAAATCATTATCTCTCTCCCCTTTTTTTCCCCCTGACTGCAGCATGCAGAACTTCTTGGGCCAGGGATCGAACCCCAGCCCAGCAGCAACTCAAAGCTGCTGCAGTGACAATGCCTGATCCTTAACCACTGGGCCACTAGAGAACTTTTATTGAATGCTACTATATTCAGACTAAGCAGGGGGCCTTAGAAGCAGGATTTCCTTGAATTTCCTGATAACTCTTTGAGGTGGATACTATTAATAGGCCCATTTTACAGATAATAAAGTGCATACTGGAAAGGTTTAATCAGGAGTTCCCATCCTGGCGCAGCGGAAACGAATCTGACTAGGAACCATGAGGTAATAGGTTGGATCCCTGTCCTCTCTCAGTGGGTTAAGGATACCTCGTTGTCGTTAGCTGTGGTGTAGGTCGCAGACGCGTCTCGAATCCAGGGATGCTGTGGCTGTGGCATAGGCCGGCAGCTGTAGCTCCGATTAGACTGCTAACCTGGGAACCTCCATTTGCGGGGGTGCGGCCCTAAAAAGCCGAAACAAAACAAAAAAAGGTTAAATCAGTAAAGTGGCGGAGGAGGAGCGAGTTGAACCAAGGTCTGGTGGTGGTGGCCGAGTTTGGGCATGTAACCACTATCCTATGCTGCTGCTCTGAGCCATATACCTGCTGGGTTACTGCTGATGCACTGACCGCCCTGTGGCAGGAGCCAAAGGGAGGAAGGGGACCCGAGGCTGTGCCAGGCGGGCTAATCGATGCCGGCACAATTGAACTCCGCGCAAGGCCGAAGCCCACCCCCCGCGGCAGCAACCACACGGGAAAGGCATTTTATTTCAGGGATGGCCCGGGCAGAAGGGAAAGCACCTCATTGAAATAACTGGCTCATTCTGCAATGGAGATTCATTTCCCAGGGCCCCCTCCTGCGTCTCCCTGGCTAGTTGGTGTCAGAAGGCGGATATTTTCATAAGGATGAACTGTTAGTTGAACGTTTCCTGCCGCCAAACAGGTCTCCCCTCAGCTGTCACCGGGCCTGTTATCTAACATCGCCCTCTGCTTCCAGACGTATTCAAATGAAAATAAAGCCCCTCTATGAAGAGCCTGTGCTTTCAGACTAAGCACAGACACGGTGTGCTACCCATAACGCGCAGGTGAGGGAAGGGCTGAGAAGGATTGGACTGGATTTCGCACACATTTTCTTGAGTGTCTGGCAGTGGGCTGGGCACTAAGTGTGGGGCAGGAGGATGTCAGGCTAAGATCCCGCCTTTAAGTAGTGAGTCACTGTGAAAATGCAAACTAATGGGGCCAATGCACAGCATTTAAGGTGTCTGTGAACTTGGATGGGAAAAGATTGCATTTTTTTTTTGTCTTTTTAGGGCCGCACCCACAGCATATGGAGGTTCCCAGGCTAGGGGTCTAATTGGAGCTGTAGCCACCGGCCTACGCCAGAGCCACAGCAACGTGGGATCCCAGCCGTGTCTGTGACCTACACCACAGCTCACAGCAAAGCCGGATCCTTAACCCACTGAGCAAGGCCAGGGATCAAGCCCGCAACCTCATGGTTTCTAGTCGGATTCGTTAACCACTGAGCCACGACAGGAACGCCAAGATTGCATCTTAATTTTCACAGATCTCTTACTGCAGTGTAGCAGCTCCTCCAAGAATACAGACATTGGCCACTGCAGTGTTAGGCAATACCTATGAATTCTGCACTATTTCTATGAATTCCTATGAATTCTGAAACTACAGATATTTTCATATCATGTTAGAGTTGATCCATCACTGCTTTGGAAATATGGTACTGATCAGATCTGCTGCAAGTTAGTTAAAAAAAAATTTTTTTTGGAGTTCCTTTATGGCTCAGCGGTAATGAACCCGACTGGTATCCATGAGGATGTGGGTTCAATCCCTGGCCTCACTCAGTGGGTTAAGGATCCTGAGTGGCTGTGGCTGTGGCATAGGCGGCTGCAATTCAACCCCTGGCCTGGGAACTTCCATATGCTGCAGGTGCAGCCCTAAAAAGAAAAAAAAAATTTTTTTATTATAGTTGATTTAGATCTTGCAATTTACAATGTTAATAAAGACATACATATGTTACTGTATCACGTTAAAAATGATTTTTATAACTACTTTAATATAATTGGTTTTCTTCACAATCATGAGTATTTTATTTTATGCATTAGAAAATATTATTCTGAGCAGGGGTGAGTAGGACTCACCAGATGCCAAAGACACAAAGATTGGAGCCCTGGGAAATCGATCTGTGTTAAGGACGAGGTTGCAGCTGTTCTGAAGAAGAGGTAATTCTTTTTTACTTTTTTTTTTTTTTAGGGCCCCACCTGTGGCATATGGAGGTCCCCAGGCTAGGGGTCAAATCAGAGCTGTAGCTGCTGGCCACGGCCCCAGTCACAGCAATGCAGGAGCCGAGCCGCGTCTGCAACCTTCACCACAGCTCACGGAAATGCCGGATCCTTAACCCACTGAGGGAGGCCAGGGATCAAACCTGCATCCTCATGGATGCTAGTCAGATTTGTTAACCACTGAGCCACGATGGGAACTCCAAGAAGAGGTAATTCTTTATCTTTCACCTATTCAGCGAGGTTCTCACCAGATGTCAGCGAGAAAGAGGAATAACATGGGGACCTAAGAGCTTTTGCTATGTTTAGGCTTCAACTTCCTTGTCTATGAAATGGCGTGGCTAAGCCCATCAACAGGAGGTGCTCTTTCCTCATTCCTATTGGGCTAGGAGGTTGGCAGAGCTGCTCATGCTTCAGATGCCTAGATTTGACACAGCTGGATGCTGGTATGGTAGCTTCACAAAGTTAGCTGGACCCTCTATGCTTCAGGATGAAAAGGTTTTTTTTTTTTTCATTTGAGATTCAAGATGCTGAGTCACTGGCCAGCCCAGAAAAGTAGTTTTGGTTGTAAAACAGTCCAAGAGGCCCCTCCCCTAATCCTTGCCCAGCAAGCTAGGCCCCAACCAATTCTGATTCTGAGGAGATGCTCCAGGAAAACACTGCAGGGGGTGGGGGTGGGGCTGAATAAAACAGGTTCTAGGAGGAGAGCCCAGGTTCCAGAGTTTTCTAGGGGTGACCCCCCCAGCCAGGTGTTTTTCCTGGGTCCCTTCCCATTTACTCTGTCCAGAGGCTATGCTCTTGCTAAAATCTTGTGCACCCAGCCACAGGCTCCATCTGTGGGATTCTGAAGAGGAAGGCAGTTCCTGTTTTTGTGGTCCTGACAATTTAGCTGGGGGTGGGGGAGACAAGCCTAGACTAGCAGGTGCACCTCTAGAAGACTTTAGGTGTATGTCCAGGCAGGCCAGCCAGGACCAGAGACCTGGGGGGAATAGCATGTTCTAAATGGAGGGACACTAGAGGCAGAGGGCATGGGGGATGGCATTCTGGGAGGGGGGGGGTTGGCCTGAGCACAGGAACAGGAGGGGTTTTGACTAGTGGTGGTGGTGGTGGGGCACTGTGATAGGATTAACCAGCATCGAAGTAAAATGCAAATATTACAGCAGCTTAGGCTGTGGGAGGGAGGGTGGAGATGACCAAAGACTGGGGATCCAGTTGCTTTGAGCAGGGAGTTGATTCTGGCGGTGCTGCCGGCTTGCAGGGAGGGGCAGGACTCCAGGTTTCTGCATCCGGGCCCTATGTATATCTGAGTTATGGCTCTCCTCTCTCTTTAAATTTCTGCAATCTTCCATCTGTCCATTCACTGATTTTTCATCTCTCCATCCTTCCCGTAATTACCTGCCCTCGCATTTACCCATCCACTCATTCCCTTATCCTCTGCCTTCCTCCACACCCAATCCCATGTAAGCCCCTCGTTAGGCCAGAGACCGTGTTCTCTGCTGTATTCCCAGTTTTTAGTGCAGTTCCTAGCACATAGTAGGTCCTCAACAAATATTTTTGGACAACTTCTTTCCCTGAGCATTCACGTAGCCATTCACATTTTGCACAGGAAGCTTCTCCTGAGATGTTGAGTCCTTTCGTCTCTGCGCATTGCTGGAGCCATGTCTGGTTATTTGGATGCTCCACTACCCTACCACAGCCTCTGAGGGTCCCTTTCTCCTCTAGTTTAGCCAAGTGCTCTGAATGGCAAGAAAGAAGATCTGGGTGCTGGTCCCAGAACCTCAAAGACAAGGCGTGGAGGCTTGTTTCCTTGGCAGGGAGGTGAAAGCTTGGGCTAGGAGAACTCTGAGATTCTCCAGGCTCTGATGAGCTCTGATTCTATACCTCAAGTCATCCCACTGCAGGGGCAAGTAAACTACGTTAAAAATCACTTGAATTTGGTGAAGTGGCTTAAGAGCCTGACGCAGTGAACCTGAGGATGTGGGTTGTGATCCCTGGCCTTGCTCAGCGGGTTAAGGATCCGGCATTGCTGCAAGCTGCCATAGGCTGCAGATGCAGCTCGAATCTGGTGTTGCTGTGGCTGTGGCATAGGCAGCTGCTGTAGCTCCGATTTAACCCCTAGCCTTGGAACTTCCATATGCCTCAGATGTGGCCCTAAAAAGAAATAAACAAACAAAATAAAAAAGACAAAAAAATTCCTACTTGAATTTAATCCGGGGAGTTTTCCCTGGAGCCAGTGATTTAAGGTATATTTCCTGGCAACCCAAAGTTGCCATAGCTGAACAGCTAACCATTCCTCAGTCCTAGGAGACCATTCCCTTCTGATAGTCCCATTATGAACACATCACCCCCTTCATAATTGGGAGGATCCAGGAGTGCCCAGAAAGGGACTTAATTGCTCTGAGATTGTGCTATTTCCCTGATCAAGTCACTTAATAAATGACCACATCAAATAGCCTGAAGCGAGGCATTTCCTAAGAGGACCTAAATTACTTTTAATTTTCAGGGCTGTGTGTTTTCCTTTCCCAGCCTGGAGCTGCTGTGCCCAGCTTGCCATCTGAGTACATTTCTTCAAGGTGTCAAAAGGACGTGTCATGCATTTGGAATGAGGGCTAAATTAAAAGGCCCTACAACACATAGTTATATAAATAGTGGGGCTCTTTCCAGGATAAACTACCCGTTTGGCAGTCTGTCCTTGAGCAGAAACGATGTGGAGTGGGACACTTGCCTGACATTTGCACTCCCGCAAGCACATACACGAATTGGTATACACCTATGTACATGTGTGCACAAGCACACACGCGTGCAATCAGGAAGAGACATGTAGAGTCCCCAGAATGAGAAGTGTCAATTAGCCACGTGGATTGTTTTGCCGCAGAAAAGTAGGAACATCAGTGACTGCTAACTTGGCATCTCTAGTTTTCATGCTTATTCTGAGATGGCCCTGGGCCTCTGGTCTCTTTGACTCTAAAGAAAGAGACTTGAGCCCTGTGATGAACTCCTATAATGTGATCTGTTCCTTAACTCAGAGGCGAGGGGAAACTATGAGTGTCATCCGTCTGCCTCAATTTTAAGGTGAGGAAACCAGTCCCTGGGGAGGTCTGGGACTTGCCCAGAGACACAAAGCCAGAGAGAGCCAGAGCCAATATAAGAATCCAGGCTTCTTGGTTCTTTGCTCCAATAGCCCTACTCGCTGAGGTTTAGAGGGCATCATTTACACCAGTGAGCACAGTGGCTGTCCTTGTCACTCTGCTTCTGCTAGAACCTCAGCTGATGGGCAACCCCACCCCCAGCTGGTGTTGTCCCACCCCAGCCCTAGCTACACAGAAGAATACTCTGGTAGCTAGTTTCCCCAATTTCCTGCCGCCCCCGCCCCTACCCCCCATAAACCTCACCTCCCAGAATTCACAACCTGGTGTAGTCTTTCCAGCATTGAATCTGGGCTGGCCCTTTTAAGCATTAGAGTCAGTGGAAGCAACATTGTGTGGCTTCTAAGACCAGGTGATAGAAAGCCTTGCGACTTCTGTCTTGGAAACACGTGATCTAAAGAAAGCTGCTATGGTAGAAGACGTCTACTGCTCTAAGGCCGCCATGCTGTGAGGGAGCTCAAGCTACCCCATAGCCAGAACATGCGGAGGAGACCCCAGCTGTTCCTACCATCTGCACCGCACACCAGATACATGTGTGAAGAAATGCTTTCAGGGAGTTCCCGTCATGGCATAGTGGAAACAAATTTGACTAGGAACCATGAGGTTGCGGGTTTGATCCCTGGCCTCACTCAGTGGGTTAAGGATCTGGCGTTGCCATGAGTGCCATGAGATGTGGTGTAGGTCGAAAACGCGGCTTGGATCTGGCATTGCTGTGGCTGTGGCATAGGCCAGTGGCTACAGCTCCGATTAGACCCCTAGCCTGGGAACCTCCATATGCCACAGGTGCGGCCCTGAAAAAAAAAAAAAAAAAGACCCCCCCCCCCAAAAAAACAACAACAAAAAAGAAATGCTTTCATATGCCCAGGCTGGTCAAGCCTAGAGACAGCTGCAGCTGCTGCTGCCTCCCAAAGGCCGTCCATCGCAGGAGAGACCTAGAAGAAGTGCTGCTCTGCTGAGCCGAGTCAGCCCACGGAAACCATGAGAAGCAAAGAGTAGTTATCTGAAGCCACTGCATTCCAGAGGGTGTTTTGTTACGCAGCAAGAGATAATAGGAACGGGCGTGGACAGGTGTCGTGCTTTCTGCCAGCTCTGTCTGCCAGCTAGTCAGAGCCTCCTTCACCCTTTCCCCTCTGCCCAGCCTCCCTCTCCCTCACCCTAACGTTATCCGACCTCAGACAAACCACAAGGCAGATAATTGAGAGCAGGCTGCCTTGGCTATTAATTTTAGCCCAGGGAGAAAGCGAGAGCTGCTGCCATCTGAGAGGTCCCAGCTGCTCACCGCACATTCTGAAGCTTCAGCTCTGGAGAAGCCGTCGGCTTGGCTTCTACCTCACGCCATTAAGACACCATTTCCAGTGCATTTAACAAGCGTCTCCCTTTTTTTCCAGTTAAACTCTCACTGGGTGGGCTAGCCCATGGCCGGCCCCTCCAAGACAAACGACAGTGAAAGAACTTAGCTTTTAACCCAGGAATGAGCAAACTTCTGGGAAGAGAGAAAACCACCAAGCCCTCCTGGGCCCTTTTCCCAGACTCAGTAATATGCTCCATCAATCGCTTCCACCATCTAAGATCAATGGGCCAGAAGCTGACCTCCAGAAAGCCTCGGGGAGGGGGCTGGTGAGAGGGCAAGGTGGTTTTCCGGAAAACTAGACCCAAACAAAACCAACAGTTTCTGGGAACCTGCTGTTGCCAGGTGCTGGGCTTGGTGCTTCCTCATGGGGTAACTTACTGAAACGTCTCTGAGATCCAAGAGCTCCTGGCCCGGCACTGACCTCAGGCTAAGCTATGGAAGCTGGCCATCACTCATTTGGCTCCATCACTGTCTCCCGTGGCCTAGAGACCCGTCTCCTGCCCACGGAGAAACTGAGGCTCGGAACTTCAGAACTCTGGGAAGTCCTTCCGTCTTCCTGTCACTTGCAGGGCTGCCTGACTCAGCAACTAAAAAGACAGGACACCCAGCTAAATTTGAATTTCAGATAAATGACAAACACTTTAGTATAAGTATGTCCTGTGCATCATTTGGGATGTGACTATGTCAAACCGTGATTCGGGAGTTCCTGTCGTGGCGCAGCAGAAACGAATCTGACGGGTATCCAGGAGGATGCAGGTTCGACCTCTGGCCTCGCTCAGTGGGTTAAGGATCCGGGGTTGCGCTGTGGTGTAGGTGGCAGATGCGACTCGGATCCCGAGTTGCTGTGACTGTGGTGTAGGCCGGCAGCTGCAGCTCTTATTTGATCCCTAACCTGGGAACCTCCATATGCTGCGGGTGTGGCCCTTAAAAGCAAAAAAACCCAAACAACAACAAGAAACCCCCAATGATTCAGTGTTAGCTGACATTCAAATTTAACTGATTTAATTCCATCTTTTACCCAGAAATACTCATTTATGGGGCTCTGGATAATTCTTTGACGAGAGGGGGCTGCTGCGGAGGAAAATATGTTTGCAAGTTATTTATATGAATCTACCTATTTGATTATTTGCCAGGAAAACTCAGAGAAGGAAAGTGACTTTTCCAGCTCCCCCAGGAAGCCAGGTGTGAGCCAGGACTGGGAGCTCACCTGTATCAGCCTTTCGGTCCCCTGTTATCTTCTCAATGAGACTGTCCCTGATCACCCATTTAAAATTGTAACCCCACTCCTGGGACCTTCCCTGTTGCATATTTTTCTCTATATTCTCTGCTTTATTACTATTAATTTTTGGCTACGCCCGCAGCATGTGGAAGTTCCTGAGCCAGGGATTGAGCCCGCACCACAGCTATAACCAGAACCATAGCAGTGACAATGCTGGATCCTTAACCCACCTAGCCACCAGAGAAGTCCTTCTCTATTTTATTTACATTTTATAGTCTCTCTCCACCTATAAGCTCCACCATGGCAGGGATCTCATTTGTGTCATTCACGTCTGTATCCCTAGGTCTGTATCCCCAAGTGCCTGGCACTTGGTCGGCTCGCGGTAAGTATTTGTTGAATGAATGAATGAAAGAATCCGGGACTCATGGCTCACAGTCAGAAGCTCTCCTCTCTGAAGCCCTCTGCCTACTCTGTCATCTCTCTGCTGCCCTGCAGCCTCCTTGGAGCCAGGGAATTTATGCAACAGCTGCCTTTGGGGGACCGTGTGAGGAGGCGTGTTAGGGGTGGGCTCCGGGAGGGCAGCCTTCGGAGCTTAGCGCTTAAATCCCAGCTACTCCTGCCGTCCTGCTGGGTGTCAGCAGCTGCTGGGGTCAGGCAGGAGAGTGGGTGGAGGGACTCCCAGGAGGGGAGAAGGATGTGACTAGTGTGCAGAGTGAGGGGGGGGGGGCTCTCTCTGCTATAATGAGAATTTAGCCGGCACAGTTGCTTTTTCCCAACAGCGCTGCTTCTGCTCAGAGAGGCAAAGCTGTCCCAGAAAGAGGTCTGGACTGGAGTGGGAGCCCAGTGTGGGAACCCAGTGTGGGAGCCCCTGCCTCCACTCTGTCGGTCACCACCTACGGAGGGGTGGAGGGTGATGGGGCACCGTCCTTTCCATCTTAGGCTTGCAAGTCGCCACTGGCCTGGCACCTTCACATGCAGGGGCGCAGAGCGCAGCTCCTCAGCCTCCTTGGCTGAACCCTGAGGGCTGCCCTGTCCTCTACCCTGGGAACCTCACTAGGAACTGAACCTGGACGAGGGATCTTCTCCCAGAGAAATCTCACAGCTGTGGGGAGTGTGTGTGGGGGGTCGGTCAGGAAAAGGACCCTCCCCCATTACCGAAGACATAGATCAAATGGGACAAATGTCTTTTCTGAAAAAGACACCTCTGTCGAGTCTGTGACTTGTAAAAACATCAAAATAAAAGATTCTGGAGGAGATAAGAAGAAAATGATATACAAGTGGAGGACAAGGGAACTTCGATGCCCTGTGATTGGCCCCCATTTACGGATAAGGAAGCTAAGGCTGGAGAGGCTGGGACGGGCCCAGTTCCTCTAATGACTAGGAAGAGGTGGGGGTGGGAGTGCTGAGCTGAGCTGGAGCCAAACTCCGCCCACCCCCCCATCCTGCCACCTACACATCTAGAAGTTAGCGATGTTGGGTGACTCTGAAAATGGGTCTCAAGGGGTCAGGTCTATTGTTTGAGGAGTTCAATAGCCTCTGAGGGGCCGAGGGGCTGAGGGGCTGCAAAACAGAGATTCTCTAGGGTTCATGGTGATGGTTTCTCCAGGCAGGGAATGGAGGCGGAGCCTTGTCACAAAGGTGGCTTTGGCCATGACCTTGGGCAGACCTTGTTAAAGGATGAGATCCATGGCTTCCAGGAGCTTCCATCCTTTAACTTGATGGGTGTGAGGTCTTGGGTGAGCCTCTATGATGTGTGAGGGAGTGAGGGGTGGGAAAGCTGGCATCTCACCCCATCACAGTGGGGGAGAGGTCACACAGGGCCACCGGGCAGGACAGGGCTCGGAAATTTCCTCCACAGACAGGGCTGGGTGGTTGGAGAGGGGAAGGGGCTGCCCAAGGCTCCACGGCTACAGATCCCCCAGCTGCCTCTCTTGGCTTCCCCTCCTGGACTAACACCACAGCAGCATCTTCCTTTTACTGAGTCCCAGAGAACACTGGTCACAGTACTAAGCACATTTCATTTATTAGCTCAAGTACCATTCCAACAGCAATATGAGGTCTATACAACTTAAGCCCGTTTAATAAACAAGGGAACGGAGAGCAAGCCTTGTACACAGAGTCACCCAGTGGGAAGCCCCAGAGCAAGACGAGAAACCCTTGCACCTGACTCCACATTTGTGGAGGGCTTCACCTCATTGCAAGGTGAGTGTGGAGGCCAGAGAACATCACATTTCCCCCCTCTGCTGCTTAAGGACCCAGCTGTGCCTGTGTGTGAGCTTTCCCAAATTCTAGCCTTACTGGCTTAACATGAAAACAGATGCCACTTGGGCTTTGCAGCCAGGAGTCCTGATTTATTTTGTTAATGATTCTGTTTATCGGTAGCTTCATTAACATGTTCTCCGAGTGTCCAGATTACAAAGTTTTATGAAGAATTGTTTTCTTAATTGAAACATGTCAGGAGATTACAGGTGAGAGGCAGTTAATTATCTTCCCTTTCCAAATGGAAATTGACCTTAATTGTGAAATATTAATCCACATGTTTTATGCATTACACAAAAGCCCCGTTTTTGACATGGAGAGCAAGGCAGGCAGGTCTGAGGTTACATAATTGTTTTCAATGTAAGCGCACCGGTTAATTAATACTTGCAAAAAACCCAAGGTTTTTTAGGAAACTCACAATTACAATCAATTTAAATGTACAGCTACATTAATATGGTGACAAGTCCAATAATAAAACTTAAGTGATGGCCAGCAAGTGCTGAACAGATGTGAGAATAGGCATGTGGCCTCTGGGCTGAGTGTTGGATTGTACTGGCAAGTGGAGCAGCCAAGGACCCCCTCCCTGGGGCCTCAGCCTCAGCCCCCAGCCCGGACTTGAGCCCCAGCCCCATTTGCCCCGTCGTAGAGCTAATCCCTGCAATGGGCCACAGTTGGATCTGCTCTCTCTCTTCGGATCAATACACCACGCACACATCTGACACCAGCGTCCCCCTTTTCTTTCTTTCCTTAGCTATCAGAGAGAGGTATTTCTCAGTGCAGAGAAAGTGGGTACCCCTCAAAGTGGTTAGAGTGCAAAGAACCCGTAGGAGCAGAGAGGACCACGGGAAGGGCTCCTTCTCACCCTCCTTCTTGGCCCTGCAACCGCCTTCCCGTCGGTAACTCATGAACATGTCACCCATCAGGTGCCAGGCAGGAGAATGTCACCTGCCCCTTCCCTGTACCCTTGTGTCTGCTCCTCCCCCTGACCTGTCAGCCAAAGCCCATTGATCCAGATGTACAGCTGACCAAGCTGGGCTAGTCTGACCTCTTTTTTCTGGATATAAATCTGGGCCACCAAAGATGAGAGATAGCACCCAGTGTCCTGGAAGGAAGGTCCCCAGCGACCCTTCTTCCTTCTCGTCTGGGGGGAGCAGCTCTCCACTGGATCCCGAGGGCTTCTTCTAGACATCTTCTAGAACATGCTAAACCCTCTCCTTACCCCCTCCTTTATGTATTTACTTATTTGTGTAGCCAGCTGCTGTTGGTGTCTGCTACCAGTGACCACCAGAACCTTAACGAGTACCAGCCACCGTTCCGATGTGGCTTCGGGGTGAGGAGACCAAGCCAGCACTGGTGTCTGGCCCTCTCTGCTCACCAGCTCTGTGACTCTGGGCAGGTCACTTTCTCTGAATCTCTGTTTCCTTATCAAAAATGAGCAAAATCAGACCGAAGGCAGAGATGGACTGTGAAGATTTTATGAGATAATCTAGGTCTGGCATACATTATGCTCTGAAAAAAAATAAACACACCAATCTGTCAGCTGCTGTTATTACAGTATGAGCTTAAAGAGTGGGAAGCAGGCTGCCGGAGCTGTGAGTTCCCATTTACCACGCTCGGTGTAGCGCACAGATAACAAACACAGATGACAAAGGAGGGTACATTGATCTTTAAGTGGTCTTTTGACATTCAGTGGAAGGCACTTGACCCCTGACGGCAAATTAACTTCTAGGACAGGGTCCCAGCCTTCATGTCCATTCATGGTTATCCAGCTCGTTACTTCCCAGCAGGGAGTCATGTGGGCTGGTGCGCTTTGTTGACTGGAGCTAAGTCTGAGATGAGGAGGTCAACCTCTGAGCAGAGAGGCCAGGAAAATACTCTTCCAGACCTCAGGCTGCACCTTACTTCGCCAGCCGGTCTGCACACTGGGTCATCTGATGGCCTGGGAGAGATTGTGGGTGGCTCCATGTAACCCTTCACCACTGCTGGGAGCAATTCGGAGTCTGACCCCAGCTGAGCATGAGACACAGGTTATTAGCCAACCAGGGTATCAAAGCCTGGGGTATCCGGGGTGCGAGACCAGGTCGGAGTGTGAGAGAATTCTTTTGAGATGACACTCCAAGTGGATTTAGCTCTGGAAGGAGATTCTCCAGGGGAAGGAACAGCTGGGACCCAGAGGCTGCAGTCTGTCAGCGGGAGCTGTCCCTGGGGCTCACCCATCCTGAGCCCCACTGTTCCTGCCCGGTTGATCCCAGGAGCAGGGGCTGCTCTTTGAATGCTGCAGCCCAACTGGACGCAAACCCTTTCTCTTAACTCCCTTTAGCTCAGCTGTGACAGCTGGAATTTTTCAGAAGGCTTCTTAAGGAAGGGTACAAGGGCAAGAAACCAGAAAAAAAAAAAAGAGTAAAAACCTGGCTAGCTTAGGGAAGCCACGTACCTTCCATTCTGTCTTATTCTCAGGAGGGTCCCAAGGAGAGATCTTACTCCTTCATCCTCATCCCAAAGGTTGGGCCACCGCAGCAGGCCTCTTGATGGCTTTCCTCCCTAGCATCAGATCCTCTGGCCATCCCCGAGGCCCCTCCTACACATCTTAACTCCCTCTGGTTCTGGCCAGAACCCCTCAGCCTCTCCCTTCATCTGTAAGGCCTGGGGGGGCCCGGAAGGAGCCTCTCAGAGAAGGCCCCATCTTGCACAAACAGGAAGCCATCAGGCTCTGGGCGGGTCCACTATTTCAGGAGCATCTACACAGCAATCACCCATGACACACCTGGAGGGATGGTTTCTCATAAAGGTTTTACATACACACTTATTTCACAGGTGAGAAAACTAAAATTCAAACGAGGTTAAATGAAACGCTCCGGGTCATTGATTGTTGCAAAGGAAGGTCATTGGAAGGATCCAGTGCCAAGCTGTCTTCTCTTTATGTTATCCACACAGTCCACTGTATTATTCCATGCCTTCCCTCCTCACTCCTTTCTCTTCTCCGCCCCAGAATTTACTGTGGCATCAGTAACATCACCAAAGTTGCTTTGATTTACAGATGGAGGAAATGTTTTCAGAGAGTCGGTGGACACTCAGTTGGTCTTGGTTGAATTACACTGACAGAAAACCTTTAGTGGAAAAGGTTGTTGACAATCACAGTGATAATAATGAAACTAAACGATCCATTTTAAAAGAGGAAAGGACATTCACTGAAAGGGGATGAGCAGAGAGCAGTAACTTAAAATCCAAGTCCCCTTGCGGGGACCAGGGGAATTTTTCATGGGATTACATTTCAGCTCCATGTGGGCTTTGGTGGGGGGGATGTACCTGTTTCACAGGAGTGTGGGCAATACCATGACAATTACCATGAAACGTTTTTCTTCAAAAATTTTTGCAATCGAATAACTAGGAACAGCAAAGGTTTAGTGTGAGAAACCAGGGAAACGTGGCCATAGGAATAATGTTCATATTTAATTGATTTAAATGACAGCCTCAAATACAATGCAATTAAAAACATACAATAAACATGTGGTGGAGTTTAGAGCATCTGGGTCTGTTTAAATTGTTCTTGTTTTTCAAGATCAAGGGTATTATTGATAAAAACAAAAAATCTTTGTAATCACTAAATTTAATCCAACTAACGATGATGAGAAGACCGTTGTAAACATGAAACATAACTTGGGAACGAAAGCTTACATAGTTTCCTTGCTGGGAAGGGCATGTTTGCAGTCATTTGCATGGGGAGAAAGCTGCAGAACCATTGAGGCAGGCCTCCTGGACTAATGGGCTGCCAGAGAGAGAGCCCCCGACCAGCTGGAGCTTCAGAAGGATGCAGCTGTTGGCCACAGCAAAACTGAGCAGTGGTTGGTAATACCTTTGGTCTCATAAACCCCTGGGAGGGAGAAAAGCAAGTGTGCATGGTGGGAGGAAGAAACTGAAATCAGTAGAAGAAAAAAAGCTGTCTCCTGGAGAGGAGCACTGCCTAAGAATAAGATAGAAATGTACTTGTTTATACTTGGTTTTAGCAATTCAAGACTTAGGTTTAGTTTTACATTTTCATCCCTTCTTGGTTCCTTGGAGAACTTTCGCCATCAAAATTTCCATTTAATGAACACGTATTTATTGAATGCGTGGTCGGTCTTGGGCAGCATGGGGGTTAGGACAGGACCTCTGCTCTTGCTTGTGTAAATGGTGATGCACTCCCATGGGAACAGGCACTGCTCTGGAACCATCAAGGGTGTCTTTTCTGGGAACATGGTGACAACAAGAATTGGCTGGTCTTCTCTATTCCTGCCTCACCTCTGTCTCCTAATTCACACACAGATTTTTGCCTTCGTTGAGGTATCATCCCTTAATCAAACATGAAAGGATCCTTGAGGCTTTACAAGGACAGCAAAGGGTTAACTGAGAAGAGACCCAAGTTTCCTCAATCGAATAAATGAATACACAGTTTATTGAGCAGCTGACCCAAGCACATTCATATTAATAGTAAATGAGGGAGTTCCTATCGTGGCACAGCGGAAATGAATCTGACTAGGAACCCTGAGGTTGTGGGTTCGATCTCCGGCCTCACTCAGTGGGTTAAGGATCCGGTGTTGCCATGAACTGTAGTGTAGGTCGCAGACACAGCTCAGATCTGGCATTGCTGTGGCTCTAGCGTAGGCCGGCAGCAACAGCTCTGATTAGACCCCTAGCCTGGGAACCTCCATATGCCATGGGTGCGGCCCTAAAAGGACAAAAGACAAAATAAATAGATAAATAAATAAATAAATAAACAAACCTCGATTTGATGAACTCAACTGGAGAATGGAAGGGAGAGAGAAAATAACCAGTGGACTTCAAGACAGAATAACAGAAATTACCCAATGTGTAAAACTGAGAAAATAAACGAAACAAAACCAAAACCAAACCAAACCAAACAAAAAAGGAATAGTAAATGACATATCATGGACATGCATGGCAGTAGCCATGCTCTGATGGTTAATGCTGCCTCCTCCGAGCTCCAGCGTTGGTATAACTTTCTGTCCTGTCCTGTGTCATCGCCCAAGATGTTTCTGCATCACAAGATGGTGTTCCCGTCGAAGTGCTCCTGCCTTGAATCCAAGGTAATATGTTATCGCAAAACTTTATCACTGACGTCTCTAATGTTCAAAGCCAGTCTTTTAAACAACATTAACTGTACTTCTACTGCACGAGCTGTCCACCGCAAGGATCCAGGAAGTACTTAAGTGTCTGGAGATGGCATGTCCCTCTGGATACACTGAACAGCTTAGAAATGTTTCCTAGTGCGTACCTCTGCGCACCTCTTTGAAAATATTGCATGTGATGAGTGGGGGAAAACATCCATCAGCTCATAATAAAAATGGGAAAAGGGAGTTTCTGTTGTGGCGAAATGGGATCGGCGGCATCTTGGGGAGCACTGGGATGCATTTTTTTTTATAGTGATTTTTATTTTTCCATTATAACTGGTTTACAGTGTTCTGTAAATTTTCTATTGTATATTGAGGTGACCCAGTCACACATACGTGTATACATTCTTTTGTCTTACATTATCATGCTCCATCACAAGTGACCAGACAGAGTACCCAGGGCTATACAGCAGGATCCCATTGCTTATCCATTCCAAAGGCAATAGTTTGCATCTATTAACCCCAAACTGGGATGCACATTTGATCCCCAGTCCAGCAGAGTGGGTTAAGGATCTGGTGTTGCCACAGCTCAGGTCATAACTGTGGCTTGGATCTGATCCCTGGCCCGGGAACTCCATATCCCACAGGGCAGCCCAAAATGGGAAAAAAAAAAAAAAACGGGAAAAGGACATTTATAGAAACTCACAGAAGAAATCAACAGAAGGTAAATTACAAATGTTCAAATCTCATGAAAAATGTGCAGTCTCTCCAATAACATGTAAGACAAAGTCAAAACACTAGCAACTTCTACCACTTCCTATCAGAGTAGGAAAGACGACAGATACTGCTAATACCCAGTTTGGCAACAGTGTGGGGAGAACAGGCACTTCTATGATGGAGATGGAAGAGTAAACTGGCACAACATTTTGTGGAGAGCAATTTGGCTTTGTCTACAAAAATTACACTATACAGACGCTTTGAACCAGAAATGCCACAGATAGGAATTTATCCTATGGAAATACACAATTGTGGAAGAAACAGATATATTTATTACATTATTTATAATAGCATAAAGTTAGAAACCCCCCTACCTGTTCACCATCAGGAAATTAAACAAGCTACAATAATTCCGCAGTCCACACAATGGAACTCTGTGTGATTTTTGAGAAAACATGAAGTGGATCTATACATGCCTGTCTGGGAAAGTTTCACAGTATACGCAAAAAAAAAAAACCCAACTTGCTCATTAGTGTGTATACTTTGCTTTTTTCTTTTTTTGTCTTTTTGCCTTTTTCTAGAGTTGCACCCGTGGCATATGGAGGTTCCCAGGCTAGAGGTCTAATCGGAACTATAGCTGCCAGCCTACACCCCAGCCACAGCAACACGGGATCTGAGCTGTGTCTGCAACCTACACCACAGCTCACGGCAATGCTAGATCCTTAACCCACTGTGCGAGGCCAGGGCTCGAACCTGCAACCTCAGGGTTTCTAGTCAGATTTGTTAACCACTGAGCCACGATGGGAACTCCTGATTTTCTTTCTTAAAAGAGAGTGAATTGTATTTTAATGTGCATAGACTTTTCTGGAAAAAATATGGGGAAAATATATAGTATTTATCTTTAGGAGGGGAGGACTTGTGACATGCTTTTACTTGGTACTTTATAGACTTTTGCCTTATCTGAATCCCTTTTTTTAAAATCAAGGAATCTGAATGTAACAAAACAGAATCAGACTCATAGATAGAACACACCAGTGGTTATTGGTGGGAGAGGGGTGTATGGAGGCGCAAGATAGGGGAAGGGGATTAAGAGGTACAAACTACAGGGTATAAAATAGATTAAATAGAATGATGTAATATACAACACAGGGAACATAGCCAATATTTTATAACTTTAAGTGGAGTATATAAAAATATCAAATCACTGTGCCAGACACCTGAAATTAATATCATATTGAAAATCAACTATACTTCAATTTAAAAAATAAGAAAACAAAACAAAATAAGGAATCTATTCATAAAATTAGAAAGTCCACAAATTATACTTTTTAAATAGAAGTCTATGGGGACAGCTATGAAATGAGTTTAGAGGATGTTACATCTTGGAGGAAAACAGTGGTTTTCAGCCTGTGACCCATCATACTCTGTCGCCAGTCAGGAGCTTTGTTGCTGGGGCTCATTTACATTTCCCCACTTTCCTCTTTCCTAGCTCAACCCTCCTGGAGCCCCTGGCAATGAAACTGACAAAGCATCAAATTTTAAATAAAGTACAGACCCAAAGAAGTGACCAGAGTAGGGAGCTTTTATACCTTTTAAGCAAAGAAACATAACATTTTTGAAGACTGGACAAGCCAGAGGGGTTTAGGTTAGGGGTAGACAATGATGAAGTAACTAAGAAGATAAGGGTTGGTTTAATAAAGTTTGCTTGTACAGATTTCTTGGCCCCAAATTCCCTATCTCTGGTGATAAGAATGTCTTCCTTCCTCCTGGTGCAGAGAGAGTACTTTCCCATGGGAGTTTTACAATCTGTTTCAATGAAGAAGCATGGTGGTGGGGGACGGTGATCAGAGTGAGCTTTGTGTTTCTGCCATTTTTTTCAAATTCCTTCAGCTTAAGATATTTAGTATGCCAAGGTGCCATATTCTGAGGTAGCATCACCAATATCGTCCCTCTCATGTTTACAATGTGACTTGCAATCTCATCGCCACGGTATCACCGGCTGTCTTCCTCACCCTCAAAGCCAGTCAGCCACCAACCTCATAGCCAAGAACAGCTGGCGTGATAGTGTACCTCCTTTGCATCCCCTGCCAAGTCGAGCAGCCGTTCCTGAACCCCACATCCAAATGTGACCACAACCTCCCTGAAACTCCAACGCATTGTGTTTCGTTCTCCAGCACACATATCTGTTCTAGTTCTCTCCCACCCTATTTGGATCATAAGGTCCTTGAAGCAGAAGACCATCTTACTCATCTTCACCTTGCCTACCTTCGTCTCAGAAGATCCTGCATAGGGGCCTTATGTAGTAGGTCCTCAAATGACATGCTTGTTGAATTAACTCAAATCCCACCGACTTGAGCTGAACTGGTCCCTGTTACTGCCTGTAGTCTGAGAACCCCAATAGACGTGTCTCCTAATCTCCAGAGAGCCCTGAGGAACAGGGGCTACTTAGGTTCTGGTGGTTGCAAGCAGCAGACACTTACTTAGGCTACTTCAGGAGAAAAGAAGATCAGTCTCAAGGACACTGATGGCCTGGACCAGAATGTGGTCTAGGGCCGAGGGAGCTGGCACAGGGTTCTCCCCCTTGAGTGGCCTTGTTGCTCCACGTCACCATGTTTCTCTGTCTTTTGGTATGTTTCCTCTGTTCTCCTCCTGATACTCTTTTGAGTCTGGCTTCTAAAACTTTTAACTCCTGGTGCTATGTAACTTTGGCTTATACTAGATTATCATGGCTTCTCTGGTTTCTTCTTGCATCACAAACCATCTATTTTAGCCCTATCACTAATTACATTCTTCACTCGCCATTTCTTGGTTTGAAGGCCATAAAAAGAGAATCTGATGGGCACAGCTTATTTTTTTTGGATTGGCTGCCCTTATCCAATCAGCCCTTGCATCTCTAGAATGGTGGGAAGAGTGGGTCATTAACACCCACATATGGCTACTTAAAGGCTACCCGCAACACAGATCTCTTCTGCTAGCATAACATTAAGGCTGTGGCAGGTTTCTGCAGCTGTTCTGCCCAGTTGAGGGATGTCATCCAGTGCTGTCTCCAAGGGCTGCTGTGGGAACCAGGAACCCAAGTTAATGCAGGAAGGGTCAAGAGAAAGAACCTCTGGAATCTCAGTTCGCTCATCATCACCTCTCCCTGCCTCCAACACACCTCTCACCAGACACTGAGAGCACTTCTCAACATGAGATGCCTGAGGGTGGATGGAGGGGCTAAAAGGAAATCAGCAAACCAAGTGGGCCCACCACTGACGCGAGGAAAGGTGGGGAATTTTACAAGCGAGAACATGGATCTTCACTAGGAAGATCACACGGTGAGAAAAAGAAGATAAACCCAACAGAGAACTTGATACCCAGCCAATTCAGAGGATGAAATAAGCCAGGCCCTTAGGATGCTGAAATGAGAATCTAATAAAATGGCAATTGATGTAATCAAGAGTAACTGCAGGTTTAGATATGAGAGTGCATTTAGGAGGACTGCGTATTGATTCTCCAACGCTATTATAGGATTGACTAACAAAAAGGACACATCCTCGGCTTTCTGTTTGCAACTTCAGGTGGATTTCATAAATTTGTCAATGGATGTGTCTTTTTTGTGCTGCAGAAATTTTCTCCTGGAGTGTACAGGAAGTTTTTTTCTTTTCTTTTTTTTTTTAGAAAACAGCTACAGATCAATCTTTGTTCTGTATTTAGAAACTACTGTAAACTCCTTCCTCCCTCCCTCTGTTCCTTCTACCCTTTTCCTTTCCCTTCCTTCCTTCCTCACTTCCTGCCTTTCTTCCTCTGGTATTTGTGAACATCTCTTTCGTCCAACACTTACTATGCACAAATAGAGTTTTTACTCAACAGCATGAGAAATAGAAATATACACGATACCAAAAAAATCTATCATTTATTGAATGCTTCCTATGTGTCAGGTACTGTTCTAGGCTCTTTACACATATTAATTATGAGCCTTAGAAGGGCAATACTAATATTATCCTCATTCATAAAATGAAGAAACTGAAGCACGAGTGGTTCCATAACTTTCTCAAGATCACAGTCAGGAAGTTGGAAAACTAAGCATTTGACTTCAATGCTGGTGAGACTATTAGCAATGCAGGTGGACCCCTGGAGCAGCTGCAGGATGTGGAAAGAGGGAAGCTCAGTGAGAGAGGATGGGGGAGAAAGCAAAAGAAGAGTTTGCTTATCAGGTCACAGCTGATTCCTTTCCCAAGGATGGTTTTCTTGAGTGGGGAGGAGGATTGCGGGGTAGTCCAGTCCTATTGCAAGAGCAAGTCATTAAGAAACATGGAAGTGGCTGATGGGAAAAGGGCTGCACACAAGTCCTGAATTTGAACCCTGCCTTTACTGCTTCCTTCTGGTGTGACCTTGGGCAAATCTTTTCCCCTTTCTTTCCATAGTTATGATCAGCTGAGGAGGCATTTTTTTTTTATACTATGAAGGACCATCTGACTATTTGAGATGAAATGGCCACAGCTGGGGGCGTGGATTTGAGCCGAGCTAATTTCTGTGTCAGCAGTTGGCCCTTGCTCTGTATTGTAAGCACAGGTCCTCAGCCCTCAGCCAAAATGTATTCACGTGTGGTGACCTATATCTTCGGTAAAGCTGAGTCCCAACGAGGATGGGGGGCCTTGAGAAGCCCTCAAGAAGCGAAAGGCCAATGGCTTTTCTTAGGAGGATTGGCTCCAGGACCATCACCGTCTTTCTCAGACTAGCAACTTCTAGACCTTCATAAGCAATGACTGAGATAATTTTTATCTTGTGGCAAGATAAAAGGGGAGAGAAGCCAGACAATGAACAACCACATATTGTATGATTCCATTTACATGAAATGTCCAGAAGGGGCAAATCCAGAGACGGAAAACAGATGAGCAGTTGCCAGGGGCTGAGAGGAGGGAGGAATGGGGACTGATCGCTAAGGGGCATGGGTTTCTTTTTGGGGTGATGAAAATGTTCTGGAATTAGTGATGATGACACAATCTTAGGACTATACTAAAAACCACTGAGTGGTAGGTACACTTTTATTAAAAGGGTAGATTTGGGAATTCCTTCGTGGTGCAGCAGAGTAAGAATCTGGCGTTGTCACTGCTGTGACTTGGGTCGCTTCCGTGGTGGGGGTTTAATCCCTGGCCTGGTAACTTCCGAGTGCTGTAGGTGCGGCCCAAAAGAAAAAAGGGTCGAGTTTTTGGTACGTGACTCAAATTTCAATTGAAAAAGATAAGAGAAGAGGCTCCCAGTAAGGCTCCCATTGCTGCGGAAGATTTCCTCGTTGCCAAAGTCTCTCTGAACGGAGGCGAAGCCATAGGGACCCGGAGCTTCAAGGAATGCGGCTCACTGAGGAGCAGCCTCTCAGGCAGCCCCCACCACCCACCCCTCACAGATGGCCTGCGGGGAGAGAAGCAGACAGACCCGCCCTCTCTGACCCCCCGGGCCCGTTCCTCTGCACTGGGGAACAGTGCCCAGAAGACCAAAGCAAGTCAGCTGTGGCAGAGGGCACCCCGATGGAGTTTCTGCCTCGGAAAACACGTTCCACGCACTTCAAATGGTCATTGGGAGAGGAAGCTCTGACCCAGACTCTGCATATTTTGTGGTTTGGTGTCGGGGGGGTTGGGGGGGTGTTGCTCTACGTCATCGTCAGTCTAGAGGTGAGGAGGTGAAAGGCTCCCTTGACTCTGCACATTCGCTAGTGGCTTTTCTCAGGCAATGCATGCTCACTCCTCCCTCTGCAGGAGAACTTGGGAGATTTTTTTTTTTTTAATTTTAAAGAAAATATAGCAAATATTCATCTTGGCCTACAAACTCAGGCACACACACACACATACTACTTTATATACTTTCTTTAAATCAACTTAATTCTGACTCTAAGCTCCCGTTCTGTGGGGTAGTGGGAAATTCAGTCATTGGTGGCTCACCTACCAGCTGACTCCAGCCAGTCCTAAGATCTGGTACCTGGAGATGGAGAAGAGCCTTCAAGCCTTAGGGAGTCAAACTCCAGGCCTGAGTCTTAAAGTCTGGCAGCAGCATGGACTGGGGGGGGGGGTCCTTTGTACTTTCCGAGCCACAGCATTGACAATGCCAGATCCTTACCTGCTAGGCTACCAAGGGTTGGGGGTCTGGGATGCGGTGGGGACCCCCTTATCTTTCTTGCTGGGGAGAGTCTTACCCTCTCCCCAGGAAACTGCCCTGAGTTTTGTGGGGGTCCCCGCTCCTGCAGGACCCATCACAGACTGTTTTAGCATCCGATACTAAAGCCCAAGAGATTTTCAAGGGCTCAGAAAACATCAGATCATTGGAAGAAAGTCCATGGTCTCCAAAATCCAAAAAAGAGAACAGCATAATGGAAATAATGAAATCTTTGTGTTCAAAAATCTAGTATTGTCATCATCAGTTGTTACACTTACTATTCACAAACGCTGCATTCTATGTGAAAAGAATTTGTTAGTTAGCTTCTTTCACTTAGCTGCAAGAATTTCTGAGTATAATAATGTTTGCTAAATTACCCTTGGTCAGGAAAAAATTAGCCACACCAGGGAATGATTCTAGAAGAACTCAGAAGGGCCCTCCAGACTATGCCAGTTTTCTTAAAGCAGAGCTTCTCAGACAGTGATGTGCCTGGTGAGTCACAGGGATCTAGTTACGATGTAGTTCTGGTTCAGTTGGCCTGGGATGGGACTGAGATTGGACTTTTCTAGAAAAGCTCTCAGATGGGGCAAAGCTGATGCTGGTTATCCCCAGATCACATTTTGTCTAGAAAAGCTCTAAAGCAGGCTTTCATTTATTGCTTCTTCTTCAAGAACTTCTGGTACCCTCAGTTGACCTTGGGGTTAAGTGCAGGGTCCTCTGGCTCCATCAAGTTTAGATACTTCAGTACTGACCCCTCTTTCCCGCTGGGGTCCAGTGAACCTCTGTGTCCAGGCAATGCTCACTGCAGCTCTCAGGCTTATTCCTGTGCTCAGCCTGTGTCTCTGCCTATACCTCCTTCCCTTCTGATCTTCGCCAAGTGAGACTCTTCCCACCCTTTAGCATCCAACCCAACTGTTGCTTCCTCCGTGATATCCATCCCAAGCTTGCCTGCCAATATTGCTTCCTTCCTTCCTTCCCCCAATTCAGTTTCTGTAATCCTCCGTTTGGCTCTGATTAGGTACCCTCTCACGTATTAGCCAACTCTTTGGAGATGTCGGTCTTATTTCTCTGAGTAGGCTGTAAGGCCCTAGTGGACGTCGCTAAGGTTTCTCACTCTTTCTGCAATCTGGACATGGCTCTGCCATCAATTAGCCACACGATCAGGGAAAAATCGCTTTATTTCTCTGAGCCTTGAGTTCCCTCATTTGTAAGATGAGGAGTTGAACTAACTCAGAGACCACTGAAAGCCTGTCTGCCTCTGAAATTCCTTGGTTCCATCTGGTTCTGACTGCCCCACGTTGCCCAGGACATGGTTGACATCCAAGAACACACCTAGTGGATTTAATTAAATGGAAATTTTAAGCAAGGAAAGGCTATATGTCCCCAGAGAGGTCATGGATAAATGGCCCCGGGGCAAGGCAACAAATCATGGCTGTAGGAAAGTCATTCTTCCTGAGCCTCCCCCACTTCTTGGAGGCCTCTCCGCTGTGTCTGGAATTTGCCATCTTTTCTCAGTGCTGGGCACTTCCCTCCTTCCATTCTTTACCATGACTACAGAGAAAATAAAATACAATGAGGGAGATGCCTAGGGGTGTGAGGAGAAACAGGAAAGGAGAGGGGGAAGGGAGGGAAAAGTAGGGGGGAGGAGGAGAGCTGAACATGCCGTCATCATCTGGAGGGACCAGACGTCTCAGCAATCATCTGTTACAGCAACCTAGCCACCAGAAGACGTAAATAAACAAAGACGGTAACTCCCTCTCAGATTCGTGGTGCTATGAACAGCCCATGGAAGCTCCGCTTGCATGGTGTGTGATGTCACCCACACGCCTTGATGGAATTAGAGCCCTAATTTATTTATGGTTGGGGATATGATATTCCTTATGGCATTGCAATTGTCTTTATTTTATAGGCTGCTTGAAGCAATTTAATATGGTTGGATCCTGCAGAGAATGCATACCGACAAAACTCAACAAGTGAGGGCTGGCTTCCTTCTCATGGACAGCAGCAGCCCAGAGCCAGGCGAGGCTTTCACCCACAGTGGGGAGTCTCCCTCAGGAAGCAGGGACTCTCCAGTGGGATAAAGTAGGGATATCATTCCCAGAGACCTAGCCTCAGCAATGGTGGAAACAAACCCCCAGCAGGATCACAGAGGGGCAGAGTTTAAGAGGACAGTTCCTCCGTGCTTGGAGTGGAAGCGGGACTTTGTCCAAATCACTCCACATCGTGTATGGAGGGTCTGGACCATCAAACAGTGTGGGCTAGCGTAAGGCTTTGGAGTCACAATCCCTGCATGCACCTCTTGGCTCTGCCACTGTCTGTGTTGCCCTGGGCAATTCACTTACCTGTACCCCAGTCCTTACAGGTAAAATGGAATTAATACCTTCCACTTCAGAAGGTTGTAGAGGGGACCAAATGCTGATGTAGGTGAAGTGCTTAATGATCTTGGAGTGTTGCAGACATGGTGTCTCCAACCTGGGGAGGCAACCTGTGGATGACCCCGCTTGCAGCACCGTCCCTTCTCTGGAAGCTCTTGAACTCCCGAGGGAACCAAGTCTCAGGACAATAAGGCCAACCACTGGCATCCTACATTCCCTTCCCCTTGACCAACATTCCTCGTGGGTACTGACTGAGGCCTCCCTTGCTGAAGTACTCAGACACTAGACTTTTCCAGGCTACAGCACAGGCAGGTTTGGGATTCTTATGGGCCAGGGGTTCCTTCTCCCTTGCAACCTCACCCCTCGTCCTTCTTCTGCAGGAGGAATACACATGCTTTGTTCATTTGATGGTTTTGTATATTAACTAGTCTTTCTTAAGACCATGGTAAACATTCATTTTGCCTTGGAGTAATATATTTTTTCCTTCTAGATTCCAACTTTCTAGAACATTCTGGGGTTTCACTCGAGGAAAAAAGAGCTAGATATAGAGAGGAACTTTAGTTGAGAACTGCATACCTTAGTATATCCTAATTCTTCTGGGACATAGTGATATGTGTTTAAAGAAATTGTCAAATGATAGAAAGAGGAACGAAAGGAAGGAACAAACTTTATACAACAGTACATCTTAGTATACACCATAATTTTTTCACCTATGGGATGAGGAGTTTTGACCAAATGTCTCTGGATGTCACATCCAGTGAGTAATATCCTACAGATTTATAGTTTATTCTCTCATTGGTAAACACATTACATAGGGTTCACTGCCCATAGCAGGCATCATGAAATAAAAAAAGCACTGTTCATCTGTGCTTCAGACAATACCTTCCCAAAACGTGCTACCACATGAGATAAAACCCATTTGCCTCCTGGGTTTACTCAATCAATCTTCGAACTATTATTAACCCCCCCTTTTTTTTTAACTTAAACAAATTTTCTCACCTTCCCTGTTCCCTTAGCTCCCTCAGTGACCTTTACCACATGGGAACTTTTTTATAAGAAAAAATACACTGGGCATGAATTGTGGATGAAGCAATGAGGAGCAGCGTCATGGATGAGGTGGCTTTTGAAATATTATTAAAACAACACTAATAACCACTAGCATTCAGCAGAGGGCCTGTTCTATGACAGGCATTGAGTCTATCCTTGATGTTACTGATCCTAACAATACTTCAAGATACGTGTTATTTTTACCATCTTCAGATGAGGAAACTGAGTCTCAAGATAGATTAAATCATTCTCCAAGGGACACACAGCATAAAAGTGCCAGAACTGAGATTCACCTTTGTAGCCCATGGTAGGTAGGATTTTCATAGATTGAAATGGAACCCCTTCCAGAGAAGGCCCCTAAGAGCACATCCCAAATGTAATAAATCTAACAAAGTACATATGTACAAAATCTATATGATAAGAACTACAAAGCTCTGATGAAAAATATCAAAGATGCATACATTCTTTTTTTCTCACGTTATCATGCTCCATCATAAGTGACAAGACAAAAAAGAATGTATACAAGTATATGTAACTGGGTCACCATGCTGTATAGTAGAAAACTGACAGAACACTGTAAACCAGCTATAATGGAAAAAAAAATCATTAAAAAAATCAAAGATGTCAAAGCATGATAAAACTATCTCCACTAAATACATGGAGAGATATTTGATATTCATGGATAGGAAGACACAATATTGTCAAGAAGTCAGTTCTTCCCAACTTGATCTATAGATGCAATGCAATCCCAATCAAAATCCCAGCAAGATATTTTGTGGATATCATAAGCTAGTTCTTAAATTTATGTGGAGAGGCATTTGTACAGCCTAGAATAAGAAATGCAATATTGAAAGAGAACAACTTTGGAGTACAGACACTCCCTGATGCCAAGACTTACTGTAAAGCTACAGTAATCAGGACAGCGTTGCCTTGGTGAAAGAACAGACACACAGATCAGTGGGCAGAATAGAGGGCCCGAAATAGACCCACATTAAATATAGTCAGCTGATCTCAGACAGAGGAGCAAAGGCAATACAACAGAGCAAAGATAGAAGAACAAATGGTGTGGGAACAACTGGTTAGATAGAAAATCGGCCCATTTAAAAGCAGGCCCACGAATCCCAGAGGCGAGAGAGCCACCCAAGATCACTGAGTGCCACCAGGCCAAGGAGAAAGAGCAATGAATCCACTAGAAAACTACTGCAGACAGGGGAGCCTCACGCCTTATTCCAGCAAACTTGCTGTAGAAGGGGGCAGGCCTCAGTGCTGGGCTCGGGGGCCTTCTTATCTGAAGGGTCTGAGGGAAGAGCCATGAATAGATGGGTAGATTACAGGATGGGTAGGAGGGTCTCTCCGCCTCAGGGTCCACTTGTGGAGAATAGAGAGCAGAGGGCTTGGTAGTCGTCCAGCCTTAATGATGTCACTCTCTTTCTCTCCTGATCGGGTGGAGAAAGGTGTGTCATTCAATGGTCTCTGTCAAGTCTGGCTCCCAAGAGGATCAAGGGTGCACTGGGGTGGCCAGGCCAGGCTGAGTTAAGTCAGTGGGAGGTTTGGGTTGTGTTCTGCCAAATAATTTCCTGAGGCAGTCTAAACATTGGGTGGGGGTGGCCAGTGTGAGCTTCTGAGTGGGAAGTGACAGAGCAGGACAACTGGTAAGGCCTTCTTCCAATAGTCTGAGTGGGTGATGGGTACCATGGGGGTGGGGGGAGTAGAGAACCTGGGGCCCAATTCCAAACTCAGCGTTAACAGAATTTCACGGCTTTCCTGCTGAGGTGGCAGAGCCAGGGGAAGGCTGGCCAGTTTCTGAGTGGTTGTTGGAAGTGATGGCTGGTGCCCTTCTCTGGGGAGGGTAAGGGTAAGAGACTTGAGGACATCCAGTGACACATCACAGTCAGGGTGTCCCTCTGTCCCCTCATTCTTTTTGTCTTTTTAGGGCCACATCTGCAGCATATGGAGGTTCCCAAGCTAGGGGTCAACTTGGAGCTGTAGCTGCTGGCCTACACCACAGCCATAGCAATGCAGGATCCGAGCTGCGTCTGCGACCTACCACAGCTCATGGCAATGCTGGATCCTTAACCCACTGAGCAAAGCCAGGGACTGAACCTGCATCTTCATGGATACTAGTCTGGTTCGTTAACCACTGAGCCATGATGGGAACTCCCTGTCCCCTCATTTTTAAGTGAGACACTTGCAGCAGATGACTCCCTGGTATGCCTTCCAACCATAAACCCTGTCCAATGAGAAGTCGCAGAAAGCCCTGCCTTCAGCGAGCTTAGGACCTGAACAGGAGGCTCACATAGGCAGAGTGTGGAGATGAGTTGCATAGAGAGCTAGTGAATGTGGGGAGGAGGGAGTGAGCCAGGGCGGCAGGCAATGCTTCAGGAAGCTCAGAGCTAGGGGTGCAGGGCCAGGACAGAGCTGCACCAAAGCCCTCTGATGGGGATGTAGGCTGGCTACTGGCTGTGTCTGTGAAGCTCTTTCCCGGACTTGAGTGGGCTGGGCCTCTCCCCACACTCACAGTGGGGCAAGGGGCCAAGGTCAGGAGCTAGAGTCTCACAGACCCTGCTCCCGGTAAGCTCGGTGGCTCTCCTGCCTCTCTGGGCCACAGAGATGCTAACCCGCAAGCCCTAAGAGGCAGTTCAGTCCGCATCTTGAACTCATTTTCTAGCACGAGGGGGTCTGGTTTTATGTCGCGGTCCAAGGCACGTGTTTACTCAGCTTCTCTGCTCCCCAGCCCAAGGAAAGATAACTGAACTTGATGGATAACCACTAATTGGATCATTACCTTCATTTCGAAATGACTGCCCCTAGCCACCGGGGGCATTAGTTCCGAGCTGGGGTCCCTCCCCCAAATCTGGCCCAAGGCGGGCTTGGAGCAGAGGACAGTTCCATCTCAGGCCCCAGCAGGACCGTGACCCCTCAAGGGCTCACAGCTGTGCTCCTGCCACACTAACCCCTCTGGCCAGCCCCGTCCCTGCTCCTCCCGGACTTGTGTGCCCAGCCAGTCAGCACACACCTTGGTCCCTCGGAGCCCCCTACCACTGCCCTCCACCCATCCGACTTTTCTGAGCACCTCTCCCTCAGGGCACCCCTCCCTGGTTCTTACTGTGTGTGGGTTACTTCCCCAGATTGAGAAACGGTCCATGAATGCAGGGCAAGCCCTCATCTCTCAGGCGCCCTTGCGCTGCTGGCACTGGGCTGGGCACGCAGCAGTGGCTCATTGGATGATTGATGTTATGGGGCAGGAGGGATGGGCCGGATGGGAGGGCGATTGATTCCAGCTGAGGAACGAGGGAGGTGGGCTCAGGCCGAGGGAAATGGATGCTGGGAGGGTCGGGGCTGGAGGGTCAGTAGCTTCGAAGGAGTCTGCTCCCCCCCTGCCCTGGTGGCTCTGACCTAGGAGTCTGGGTTAAAAAAAATCGTTTACAGAAGTAATCCCTCTGAGAGTGATTAAATAAATTACCATGGCTTCTGAGATGAAATATGACAGCCATTAAAAGTGCTTCGAAGACTATTTAATGATGTGGGGAAAAACCAAGTTACAGAAGATAATGTACAATGGATTTCATTAAAAAGGTTGTTGAAACACACAGGTAGGTTGATGTAGGTTGATGGTAGCTGACCTGTCCTGGGCCTTACAGCCCGCCCTGCATTGTGCTCTGGGCGTCCTGTGGGTTCTCTCCTGCAGTCTTCCCACCAATCCTGGGAACTAGGATCTGTTCTTATCCCCATTTTACATACGTGGAAACCGAGACATGTATGTAACATATGTAATATATCTACATTCCCAACTTTATCTCTTGTAACCTTGGGAGCTCTGCATTTCTTATGCTGCCTGGAGGGCCCTCACACAGGTGCATCAGCTCAAAACTGATAGGTCAGGTTCTAGGGAGTGTGGTTGGGGGTCTGTTTTGTGGAGGTGGATGAGCTGTGCTCTGTGTCCCCAGGAGAGAAGTGGGTGAGAGAGGCAGCCTGTGGCTGACCAGGAGGAAGCGTGACCTCCTAACAGCTGCTGGGCAGGGAGCAAGCCCAAGTCCCTAGAAGTGATCAAGAATGAGCCAGGGGGAGTTGTTCCCACTGGGGCTCAATGGGTTAAGAACCAAACTAGTATCCATGAGGGTACAGGTTTGATCCCTGGCCTCACTCAGGGCGTTAAGGATCCAGGATTGCTGTTAACTGCAGTATATGTCACAGATGAGGCTTCGATCCTGTGTTGCTGTGGCTGTGGTGTAGGCTGGCAGCTGCAGCTCTGATTCAAATCCTAGCCTGGGAACTTCCATATGCCATGGGTGTGGCCCTAGAAATAAAAAATAAAACCCAGGTCTCTCTAACTCCAAACATAGTGCTTTATAAACCAGAATGAGCTGGGGGTCAGCTTCCTTGGACGCTGGAGAGGGGTTTCCCAACAGCCTATGAGGAGTGCCAGGCTGGGGATGAAATCTAGGCTTTCCCTGGCCAGGTGCCTGGGCAGGGAATTCAGGGGCTTGTTTCACCCCTTTTATGAACTAAATGTTTGTATCCCCCAAATCCATATGTTGAAGCCCTACCCTTTGCATTTGATAGTATTAGGAGAGGGGCTCTTGGGAGATGAATGGGATTAGATGAGGTCATGAGGGTGGGGGGCTCATGAATGGGATTAGTGCCCTTCTAAGGGTCACAAGAGAGCTTGCTTCTTCTGTCACCCTCTCTGCTTTGTGAGGATAGAAGAAAATGGCTGTGTGCAGCTCAGAAGAAGAGCCCCGCCAAGGACCCCATCATGATGGCACCCTCATCTTGGACTTCCAACCCCAAGAATTATGAGAAGTACATTTCTGTTGCTTGAGCCCCTCAGTATCTGGTACTTTATTCTAGCAGCCCGTGCTGACTAAAAGCCCCCTCTGGGAGATGATGCCCTACCCTGGCACTTCAGATTTCCCCAGGAGAGTATAAAGCATGGCCATTCCTCCTCACCCTCTCTTTCAAACACTCATGTGCTTCATGTGCTAAAGGCCCTGGAGCCCAAGATCAAGTTTCTCGACATTTCCTACACAGCGGTGCCTGGGCAAGCTTGGGCAGTGAAAGTGAACATTCTGGAGAAAGGTCATGCTATCCCAATGACAGTGTTGTCCTGCAAAGAAAGGCTTGGGGTTACGGAGACTGATCTTCTGTGGCCTCCTGAGATGTTGCGTAAATCTGTCTGACCCAGGCCTGGGAAGGCTGGGAGGTATGTGTGTGGTGAGGTGAGGTGGGGACGTGTCGCCTGACTGAGACCTTCAGAGCCCTCTTACAGTCTTCTAGGCAGTGTCTTGACCTTTGAAAGAGGACACTGGGGTGAGAAATTCAAGCCGACATCCTCCCATTGTGTCACAGGGCCCATTGGTGTTGATCTCCGGGTTTGGTAATAAACCAATCAACTTCTATTTATTGCCTGGTAAGTGTGGATCCAGCCTTGCATGTGCGGGTGTGTGTTTGTGTGTGTGTGTGTCTGTGGGTGCTTGCCAACATGTCTGTGTGTGTGTCTGAGGGGGTGAAGCATGAAGAGAAGGCGTGGCCCTGTTCTCAGAGTAAGATGAACCCAGGAAGAAACTGTTCTCAGTAAACCGTAAAGCTGGATGCTGCTCTGTTGTGAGTCAGTCCAGGAGACCAGAGCTGCCTGTCGGCCTGAGAAGCAGCCTGCATCTGAAAAAGCCCCGCGTAGTCCAACGACTTTTATGCTCAGCGAAATACCTTTCACTCTGTTTCAAGGGGTGACTGAGCGCCATCAGGTGCGGGAGGAGCTGATATGAAAGCTCTGGGGAATCAGCCACCTCCTCCAGCTGAGCCCCCCCCCTTTTCTTCCGCTCCCCCTAATTTAAGCCTGTGGGGAAAATATCCCCTTTATTCTGCCCTGTCCATTACATCGCCTGTGTTTCTGGAGGGAAGGGGGTGGCGTGTGCTAGTACTGGGCACCCAGGATGAGAGGCCTTGGTGCTGGGCACTGCTTGTTGGAAACGGAAGGGCTCTATCCCCCTGGAGCTCAGGAGTGAGCCTGCAGAGCCAATCAAGGATGGCACGAGGTGCTGCGAGCAGAGGCAGGGAGTGCGTGAGGGGGTGATTTGGGGGAAGGTGTGTGCCAGTCTGACTGTGGAGGTGAACAAGCACTAGCCATGGTGAGGTCAAACAAGGCAGCAATAAGGGCCACTGTCCCAGCCCCCGAGTGCTCGACCTTCCTCATGGACCCTGGCACACCTGGCCAGGTGAAGATGCAGCCTGACATCTGACTTAGTCTGCTCTTCCCAGAAATCTGACCTTGTCTCCTGGACTTCCCTATGGCGCTCCCTGGGAAGCATCCAGAAGGCGAGGGTACTCAGGGATATCGCCCCAGGCTGCGCTGAAAGCAGGGCGAGCTCCGGGACTGACCGGGTGGCGGTCCCCTCTCCCCGCCAGGTGTGAGGAGGACCCATCTGCCTGGGGCTGCTTCTGATGGCTCCTCCCACCTGTTAGATGTGCCCTGGTTCTGGGCAGCGCTGGCTGCCTCATCTCCCAACCTCAGGACCTGGCTCCCCTGGGTCCCGGGCTTCCCCCCCCGGTGCTGGTGGGGCGACCTTTCCCCAGAGTCTCAGCCCGGGAGGAGGTGTTAACTTCTTAGTGGTCCCCATGGACGTGGCCAGTGCCTCCTTGGAACTCCCCGACCTGTTTTAGCTGCAGGGAGGGATGGAGTCAGTTCCAGATTCTACACTCTCTTTCAGGCAGCTCAGCCCCACTCTCTTAAAAGGTCCCTCTTGGGTCACTCTGTGGGGCTGCTTCTCATTCTTGGCCACGACTCTAATCCACTGACCACGCGGCAGCTGTCATCATGGGTCTCCTGGACCAGGACCAGGGGCTGTGTCTCCAGCCCTCCCCACCCACCACCTCTTCTGTGACCCATCTGGGGAAGGAAGGGACAAAGGATGAGCTGAGGATTTTACATGTTTTTTTCTCATTCAAGCCTCTCAACTTCTCTCCTACATGGTGCTGGGCTTTTTCACGTAGAGAAGGAATCTGAGGCCCGGAGTTATTTCAGGTGCCCACCACAGGTCTTACCAGTGGTGAGGCTGAGTCAGGTTAGAAACTAGTCTCTCTGGTTCCAGGGCCCCTGCTTGGTTTTTGTTGTGGGGTGAGTTGTGTCTCAGAAAGGGAGATTGAAATCCCAACCCGTGGTACCTATGAATGTAACCTTATTTGGAAATAAGGTCTTCGGAGATGTAACAAAGTCAGGATGAGATCATACGGAATTAGGGCGAGTCCTAATGCAATTGTTGGTGTGCTTATAAGGAAATTTTGGAGTTCCCTTGTGGTGCAGTGGGTTAAGGATCTAGCACTGTCACTGCAGTGGCTGGGGTTGCTGCTGTGGTGTGGATTCCGTCCCTGGCCCAGGAACTTCTGCATGTCACAGGCATGGCCCCAAAACGAACAAACAAACAAAAAACAGAAAAAGAAAGAAAAGAAAATTCAGACAGAGATGTGGGGAGAACAGCATGTGAAGATGGTGGCAGAGGTGGGTGTGATGCCTTACAAGCCAAGGACACTGGGGCAAGGGCGTGGACAGATTCTCCCTTGGGTCAACCACATGGAACCAGCCCTGGTGATACCTTGATTTTGGACTTCTAGCCTCCTGATTTGTGAGAGAATAAATTTCTATTGTTTTAAGCCACCCCGTTTGTGGTCATTTGTTATGGCAGCCCTAAAAATAAGTTTCTTATACCTCCCTCCATGCCAAGAAAAATATATATACATATTTTTGCTTTTTAGGGCCGCACCCATGGCATATGGAGGTTCACAGGCTAGGGGTCGAACTGGAGCTACAGCTGCTGGCCTATACCACAGCCACAGAAATGCGGGATCTGAGCCAAGTCTGCGACCTACACAACAGCTCACGGCAAAGCCAGATCCTTAACTTGCTATGTGAGGCCAGGGATCGAACCTGCATCCTCACATATACTAATCAGATTTGTTTCTGCTGCGCCACAATGGGAACTCCCATGCCAAGAATAATAGAATTAAGGGTTCTATTATTTCTGAAGAAGGAGAGAAGAATATTTTGGGGAGAACTAGTATCTTTCTCATTCCCTTTGTTTCATCTCTATAGATCCATATATCATTTTGCAAAATTGAGTCAAATTCATCCTCAAAATGAGGAGTTTGTGTTAGGGAGATACAGAGCTGGTCCATACAATAAAGCTCACGCCAGGCAGTGAGCTAAATGCGTTGTGTGGATTATCTCACTTGACCTGGACCACAGCCCCGTGGGCTAGGCATTATCGTTGCTTCAGTTTTAGAGATGAGGAAATGTGGCTCAGAGTTGTGAAATGTCACAGTCTAGGTTTCCTGGGAAACTGAGATGGAGATTAGCAATTAGTGGGCAGGGTGTGTATCAGAGAGCTGTTTGGGGACTGCATGCCTGTGGCAAGGAGGGGATGGAAGCAGCAAGGGGCAGAGGGAAAAGCTGAGCTGTGACGGGCTCAGCTGAGTCCACAGGGAATGCGGGGTGGGGATAGCCCAGCAGAGCTGTTCCAAGTGGGCACGAGGAGGAAGGAGCCTTTAGACCCCTATGCTGATCACTCATTGTTCACAGGCTGCCCCAGGAAGGACGCCTGACCTTGGGCCAATCACTCTTCAGCTGAGGCAATCGCCACAGAGGCTGGCAGCTGAGGGCCCGCTGCTGGCCACACATCCAGTGGCTGCAAGTAGAAGTCCTTCCTTCCTGAAGGAATCAGAGTCCCCCACATAAAGTCACATGACTAAGCGTGCACCAAGTAGCAAGTGACAGAGATAGGACTAGTACCAAGACATCTGCTGCCAACAATTAGGCTTTTCCTTTGCACTGAGTCTCGGCTTGCTCAAAGTCACAGCTCCCAAGCAATGCCCACGATCTAAGTGCCCTCATCTAGATTCCAAATCCATTTGCTCTATTGCCTTCCTAGGGTCTCCAAGGATGGTTCCTCCTGGGAAATCTACCTCTATGTTTCCTGTGTACTGGGTTCTTCCTTCTCTCTGAACAAACTCTGGCAGTTAATACTGCTTTGGCTGAACTATTGTGAGTCACACCAGTGCTTGTTGAAAAAGTTCTCCTAGGGGCTCAGGCCTCTGCCAGGTGGAGTTGGATTCTGAAGACAGACTCCTGCCCCAGCAGAGCTGCAGGCTGCTCAGAGAGCCGAGGCTGCCACCTCTGGAGATACTGACAATAAGGCAGGACAAGGTGGCACCAAGGGCTGCCCTGTGAGTCCTGTCTGCCAGCACTGTGGGGTTCAGAGGAGGAAACGGGGACTGGGGCTGGATTGAAAGACCAGGGTTCATGCCTCCTGTACCCAACCCACCCATCACAGGCTCCTGGAGGCTGGGGCCAGATCTTCTCTTTTGCAGTCGAGATCAAGTGCAATACTAGTAAATGGGAAGGGAATTTAGAATCGGAGAACTAGAGGAAGACAGTCCTGTTTCTCATCCCAGAGTGGCAAAAACAGAGGCCCAGAAGGCAGCATGACCTGCCCAAGGTGACTCAGCCAGGTGGTGGTTGGAACAGCTGGATTGAGACCCTGGGTTTTCCGCTCCTGGTCGTGTCCACTGCTCAGAGCCACCCCTGCTAAATGAGGGTGGGGGGGACCAGAGGTGGACTTCTGGCTGGTCCCTGCCTCTGACATGCTCAGCCACACCCTCGAGACCATCACTGTCACCACGAAGAGAGAAACAAAATATGGGATTGGGAATGGCAGGCCCATGGAAACACCTCGCAGAACTCTACACAAAGCTGATTTCCACCAGCCCAGATACTTCCTTGCTCATCCAAGGTAGGTGCCCCAGAAAACAGGGATGCAGAGAAGAGAGTACAAAAGTCCTTTCCACTTTGGGCTTCACACCTGGGGCTGCAGACAATGCCAAGTCGAAGGAGAAGATTTCAGACTGCTTCTGTAGGAAGGCAGCCTGTCCTAAGCTTTAGCTCAGCTTCATTCAATACGCAGAAAGCTTTTGCCCCCGCCTGGGAGAGGACCCCTAATACAGTGGAACCTGCATCTTCCTCCTGAAACATCTTAGCTCCATGAACCAATAAAACAGTCTGGCCCAAGTTACTGAACTTCTTTGAAGTCCTGAAGAGGCCCATAAATAAGGTGGGTGCTTTGGAAGGGGGTGTTTCTTAGGAGGGAGCCCCTCTAGGACTCTTTCCGAGTCACATTGATTTGTAGCCGCCTCTAAGTCAATTTCCTGGGGTTCATAAATCTTGATTCGAGCAAAACGAAAATGTCATCAATATTTATTTGATGCATTTCTTACCACTCTGTAGGAAAGGAAGGGGGAAAAAAAAAACAACGTCAGCATTCTCACCCGCCACCCTGCAGCAGGCATGGGACACGGTGGTTCCCGGCTCCAAGCAGACTATTTCGTCGTCGTGAGCCATAAACCCCGGGTAACAAATGTACCATTTCATGGTCAGCAAGAGTGGTAACTGTCACTGGAGAAATAAAACTGAGTTATTGTTTCCAGTTTCAAAAGAACAGCAACAAGTATAAAAAAAAAAATAAAAAAACTGTATGTGATCCCTGTCCTCTTCCCCTCAGACACCTGCAGCCATCTAATGTTTCACTGAATCCTGCCACATAAATGCATAGCTTCACTCACTAATCCATATGGCTCCAGAGACCACTGTTACATGAGAACTTACACTGATGGGGCCAGGCAGCCCAGGGCAGCTTAATCTTTTTTAATTCAAATCGACTGAGTCCCATGTGGCCAGGAGATGATACCCTATATGCTGCAATCAGACTGACCTAGACTTCTCGTGCTCTAAATGATTAATGAAACTGCCTCGAGTTTGTTTCTATGGTGATTGGAAACCTGACCCGGACAGAGGAATCTGCCATTCACTGGGGCACGGGGGACCCTGGCCCCTGATCGGGAAGTGCGGATGCACAAATGCTTTGAGTTCCTCTTCCAAACCTGCCGCTGGGCTCAGCAAGTGGAGTGAGGGAATAAGAAAGAAAATGGCCTTTTTAGGGAAGTTTTCATTCCAGTAAAATACAGAATTATCTCCCGCCCCCATCACCCCCGTAAAGAATCCAAAAAACACCCCCCAACCCCGCACCGTGCCTGTGGCATACAGAAGCTCCTGTGGTAGGGATCGAACCCTTGCCACAGTGGGGACTCCAACAACAGCAGGGACAACACCAGACCCTTAATCCACTGAGCCACCAGGGAACTCCAGAATCTAAAAACTCTTAAGTGCTCCTAAAGCAAATGACCCAAGAGTGGAGGGAAGGCAGTGTTGAACTCACTTTTGGTTTCCTGAAGTAAATACATACATCAAATAAAACCATGGCCTCTGTGGATTCATTCTTTAGAATGAATGGTTTTGCCCATCATAAACATTACCAAGCCAGCGGAGGACTTCACTTGACTCGTTTACTCTCTGATCATGTGTGGCTTTGTGTTTATTCCTCATGTGAAACAGGTCACATTTGGGTTTCACACGGGAAAACTTTGCTGTCAGAACTGGCAGAGGCAGGCCGTGCGGGGGGAATGGATGCTCCTGAGAGAGAAGCCGGGGTATGACTGCTTAGTGTCAATGGTCGCCTGCTGTGGGTCCTGCCTCAGGATGGAGTCCATGCCTGTCAGAGCCTCCAAGCCCTGCCCAGGTGCCCACGTGCCATGAAATCCTCAGCCTTTAGAGAGGTCACGCCGAAGATGCCAAAGGACCTTTCTTGGCTTCAGAAAATCCAAGGCTTAATCCCATGTGGCTGTTCGCTGAGGGGTAACGGCTATAAACGTGAGTGGGGGCGTCCTTCTCCTTCTTTCATTCTCTCCCCGCTGCCCACCTACCATTCTTCACGAGGTCCCCGGCCACCTCCTTAAACAGCCCTCCCCTCCACCATAAACCTTTGATGCCCACGTTCCCTAGAGAAATTCCAAACTTGAATAAGACCCCGCAGGGCCCTCCAAGGGCTTGACCCCTCAGCCACCTCCGCCAACTGCTTCCTGAATGTCCCGTGTGGTTCTCTTCTCTGCCTTTGCTCTGCCGTCCCCTCCGTCTGGGATGCCCCCCCCCCCCAAGCAGGTCTGTTCCCCAAGGACCTGAACAGAGTCCTCAGGTCCAAGGTCTCCTTCCTCCTCCTTCCTTCCTAATATGCTTATATCCTATGGTGTCCCAGGCTCTGCCTTGTGTGCTGGGACATCTTGATCCCCGTCATAGAGCTTGGTGCAGGTGAGTGCTCTGCCCATGTTTGTTCAGTTGACTTTCTTCTTCCAACCCTGCTCCTCGGTCCACTGCTTTCCAGGAAGTTCATTTGGCCACTGTTTCTATTGTCCCCAGATGGTCACTACTCGCTGTCCCCAGATGAGCAAAGGCTTCACTTCAGGACTTTGTGGCTCAGTAAACATGTAGGGATGCTTCTGGGAAAGCAACTTGTAACTGCTCTAGATGGGCTTTGAGCGCCTCTTCTGACCAAGCTGGGGCTCATCCAGCCCACGTTTCTGCAGCAGATTCTCCAAAATGAAACCCTCCCCTGGTAAAGGCCTGAGCTTGTAGCAAGCAGGCTGGGAGCTGCTTAGAGGGTTCTGTCCAACCCAGCATCTCGCCCAGGCCCTAGACTCAGCCAGGCCGGGTGCAGCTATCAGGCCACAGCTCTCTCTGCCCTTGGCGAGGGATGAGGAACTTGAGGAAGAGCGGGCCTCAGCCAGCCTCTCGCCCATCCAATTACACGTTTCCACAAACTACCTGCCGGCGAGCCATCCCTTGGCCTTATCTGACTCTCCCGCAGAGGTGGATATCAAGTGTGCCTGTTGTGTTCTCTGAGGACGAAGGCGGCAAAACTTGGGTGTGGGGCCCTGGCAGGGAGGGAGTGGTGTCCAGATGCCTAGGAGTGGGGTTTGGGTGAGCAGAGGCAGATGACTGCTTGTGTCAGTGATAAGCCTGAATGTGTTATTTCCCCACATAGTCTCCGTGTCACCAAATTACAGACCCCACCCCCAGCCTCGCATCTAGACGCCCCCACACTATAGCACAGAGCTCACAGAATGCGGCTCTGACATTTGTTCCCACCTCGGCGTCATCTGTCCCCTGGATGCGGTCCTAAGCCTGGAGTCTGTATGCTTTCTAAGTGAAGCAGAGCTCTCCCGGTCCGTCTTACCTCCCCTTGTCCACTCCCTGTCCAACCACTCAGAACTTTTTATAAGCGCATGATGTTTTTAGAGGTTCAGAAAAGCCCCATGGCTTCCACTGAGAAAAGTTCATCCCCGGATGCCATGAGCACGCTGCCTGGTCTAAGTTGGGGGTGGGGGGGCTGGTGGACAGAACTTGGGGGCGTCAGCCCCTGAAGTGAGGAATGTGAGACATGCAGAAGGAGACCCGGTGAGAGGGAAGTGAAGCCATGAATACTGAGACAAGGAGGAGAGTGGAATTCAATCTGACACCGATACACAGGAGGATTGGATTGATAGCCATGATCTAAAATTAGAAGCAGTCAGCCACGGGGCTTTAGAGTTCAGACTCTAGAGACAGACTGTGTTAAACTGAATTTGCCATTTGCCAGCTGAAAGACCTTGGGCAAGTTACGTAACCTCTCTGAGCCCCAGCTGCTTCATCTGTAAAGTGGGCATAATAAAGCATTTCCTCAACGGGACTGTTATGATGATCAAGTCCCCGCAGCAATTCTTGGCACAGAGCACACACGGGCTGCAGTTACAACGTCACGCACTTTCTGGCAGCTGTCAGGATCTTTCTCCTAGAGTTCCCTGTGCTGCTTTCCAAACTCTCCGACCCTACCCTTTGCATTTGTCTTGGAGGAAAGGAGGGTCTAGGCCATCGCTGTCCAACAGAAATAAGTCATGAAGTAAGAAATTTAAAAATTTCTACAAGCCACACTAAAAAAAATGAAAAGAAACAGGTATAATTAATTTTACTAATGTATTTCATTTATCCCAATACATCTAATATACTATCCTTTCAACATGACATCCATTAAAAAATTATAGATTCTCTAACAATTCATTAGAGGATGTTTGAGGTGGATGCCCGCAATTTCGGGTGCTGCCTTGAGCTGTCTGGTCGAGTGGACCACCCAGCTCCCCGTTGCCACTGGTTGTGCTGGGAGCCTGTGGCGGCCCCCTGCACACTGCATGCTGGCCTTCCCTTCATCTCTAAACAACCTTCACGCCAAGTCTTCTGCCACATCCATCTTTTCACCTTTCTCGGCAGAGCCTCATGATGTATATTTGGCTCTGTTTCTTTGCTAATTTCCTTTTCCCTTTCTGGAACGACCTTCTTACTTGCATACCTTAATACCTACCCAGAGCCCACCTGTCAGTCAATCTCTCCTTCTCCAAACACCTTTGCTGCCCGTGGGATCTCTTCTTCCCTACATGCACACCTCTTACCGTCTACACCCTGGTGGTGGTGGTTAGCTTGGAGCTGCATGCCTGCCAAGCAGCATTATTTAACATCTGGCCTTCCTGCTTTGCTCCTTGGTGCCTTGGAGAGCTGGACAGTCTGTCACTCACGCTTCTGTAAGTCCCACATTAGCGCCTCTGCCTCCTTCCAGCACCTGGGCATGCAGGAGATGCTCAGGAAATACCTGCCAATAGACTGCTGGCCTGGCTAGTATGTCAGCCTGGGATATAGGCTAGGGAGCCCATTCTGTCTGAACAATAAAGCCTCTGCCAAGGGTCTGGTGCATACTCTGTTATGTCTTATGCAATGATGGCCACCCCAAAACATTAGGGGGAAAAGTAATTGCCCTGGATCTAGGCTCGACTGAGTTCTCCCATACTGGGCTGCTCTTTCTGCTCATCCGATTGGACAAAACAGAAGGCTTTACCCCCTCATTTAAGTCTTTATTCACTTCTGGAGCCATTTTGCTAGTGAGCAAATTGATGGTACTAGCAACCATCGTAACAAACATAGCTAATATTTATGGATCACTTATCATGTGCTGGACACTGCTTCACACATATCATTTCATTTAATTCCTTCACAGCCCACTGAAGTAGATACACTAGGAAGCCTGGGGTGAGTGGAGGGTTCAAGAGCCTTTGCCCTGGAAATGAGTAGCTTGGCTCACTGCTACCAGCTGTGTGGTTTTTGGAGAGTGTGTTATCCCAGTTGTCAAATGGACTGATAAATAAATGTACCCATGTCACGGGACTCTCGTGAGGGTTGGAGAGATGAGATCTGGAAAATGCTTAGACATGCACAGTCCACAATTTCAAAATATCTTAGCTGTTATTATCACTGGCCTGTGTTTTAGAGATGGGGAAACTGAATTACAGAGGCATGAACTATTTTGCTCCAACTCACAGAGTTTATACATTAAGATTCGACCTCGGTGCGATGCCATCACTGTTGCCTGTAATCACTACACAACAAGGAAGACACATTTATTCATCGTCTTTACCCCAGGCCAGTTGCCAACCAATGATCTCATCTAACCTTCCAAATAATTCTGTGAAATGATTTTAGCTCCTGGACAGGGGGGGCCTTGGAGCAAAGGCCAGCTGGGTCAACATGCCAGGAGGATGGTCTATTCTGGGTGGGAGAGGGCTGCCCCCACAGGTCCATCTGTGGGGTCCTGAGCAGAAGGCGTCTCAGGGGCTACACAGGAAGGGCATCCACAGTGCTTGAGAAAGACGTCAGAAAGTTTTCCTGCAGTGGATGTTCCACCTAAAGCAGCCATACACCTGATGAGAACAGGGTTTGGGGTCTGTTTTGTTCGCCGCTGTGCGCCAGCTCACGCACAGTACCTGACATAGAGGAGGTACCTATTAAGTACTTACTGAATAAATGGAAAATGAGCTCTCAGTTGTGTTCCAAGCTGAGAGAAGAGTGCATGCAGAGGTCCAGAGTCGGGGGACAGCAAGGCCACTGGGGGGTAAATTGGTTGACCCTATTCTGAACCATGGGACCTGTGCTGTTAAGACAGGTAAGCCTCGCCCAGGGTGGGGGCAGGACTTAAAGGTACACAGAGGTCCAGTCCCTCTAAGCAAGGTAGCAATTCTCCTAAGGGTCAGGGATGGACACCCACAGGAGCCATGAAGAGGACGGGCCCCCTCAGGCAAAGGGGTGATGGTAACAGAGGCAGATAGAGTCTCAGGCAGGTGACAAAGGAGCCACATTGTATCAAAGGCATTGATACAATGCCCAGTGAAGGTTCAGGGACAGGGTAGGTGCTCACTGCAGAGGGTGATAAGTGTCAAATATGAAAGACACCCGCTTTCTTCTTTAGGAGGAGCTTGGCTAAAAAGAAAAGAAATTCATCTCAAGTGTTTCTTGCCTGCTTACTGGAAAATGGTCACACTTGGGATAAGGCTTGATTTTGCAAAGTAGCTACAGGGGAAGGGTTGGTCCTGTGGAAGCTGAGCTGGATGCCATGGGGCGCCTCCCTGACCCCATGACTCTGAGGAAGCAGCTTTTCCCCTCTGCGCCCACTTTTACAGTCTCTTCTTTGAATTTTCCACTCTCAGCTTGATTGCCAGTTTCTCCAGGACACTCTGTACCCCCTCAAGCCATTCCGTCTCCTGTGCCCATATGCTGACCTCACATACCACAGCCCTGAGTGCTTTGGGCGCCTGGAGAGAGAGATTTATTAAAATGTACATGTTCTCTAGCACACTACCAAAGGTCCGAGGCAGATTTTGTCAAATATAGAGGAGATTCATAGCTAAACCGTCCTCTGTAAAATGATGAGATTAAGTGAATATATGGAATAAGTCATTTAGTCAAATAGCTCAGAAACCAAAAAATATACCAAGACATACAGGAAGTCAGGTTTCCATCTTGGACTTTCCTCCAGTTTAGAAAGCACTTTTTTGCTTTTCGATGAGATATTCTGGAATAATTGCAGATTCATATACAGTTGTGGGAAATAACACAGAGAAAAAGAGCGGGTACTGGGTGCACCCAGTTTCTCCTAACTGGGTGCAAGCATATAGTCCACTATCACAAGGAGGAAATGAACACTGCTGCAATGCAGTTTCACACATGTGTGCCCTCGCCTGTGTGTATTCAGTTCTGTGCATGATACCTGCACAGTCTCGTGTATCTACTGTCAGAGTCAAGGCACAGAACAGGTCCTGCATTGCAGGGATCCCTCCTCCTGGCCTTTTCTAACCACATTTGCCTTCCTCCATGGCCCATGGCCCTGACCCCAACCTCACCCAGTCCCTAACCTCTGGAGCCTGGCAACTTTCAGCAATCTGTTTGAATTCTCTCTGCTTTTGTCATTTTAAGGACGTTATATTAATGGAATTGTATCAAACAGTATGTGGTACCTTTGGAAATTTAAAAAATCAGCATAATCCCCTTGAGATGCAGCCAGGTTGTTGTCTACACCTCACTGGTTGGTTCTTTGTTTTGCTGCTGAGCAGCATCCCATGGCGTGGATGTACCACCGTGTGTTCGTTCAACGCTTCATTCATGGAAAGATGTGTCTGGGTTGCAGCTAGTGGTTGGTTATTAGGAACAAAGCTGCCGTGAACATTCCATTGTAGGTTTTTGTGTAAACCTAAATATCTATTCCTCTGAGATAAATGCTCGTTGGTACAATTAATTGCTGGATTGTATCATCGTTGCATGTTGAGTTTTATAAGAAATTGCCAAACTTCTCCAAAATGGCCGTACCCTTTTATATTCCACCAGCAATGTATGAGTGGTTTGCATCCTTGCCAACATTTGGTGTTGTCACTATTTTTATCTTAGCCTTTCTGAGAGGGGTGTGCATTACTTTATAAATCTCCCACCAGTCTTCCAGCTCTAAGTCTCCAGACATTAAATCCATTCATTGGCAATAATAACAGTTACCATTTTATTGAGCTCATACAATATGCCAGATGCTGTACAGGTATTTTACATATGTTGTCTTATTTAATTTGCTCTGTCTCTCAGCACAAACAAGTGAAGAAGGATAATGCTGTGCCTTACAGACTCAGTCTAAGAAATAGGTGGTGGGCCTCTCTGTGCAGCTGTTTTTCTATTTCCCGTTTCCTCTCTCCCTTTTCTCTTCTGTCTTCTCCCTGGGGAGAAAGTAACTGGGAATATTTAGGAGCTTTCATTGCCTTTGAGGCAGGTGGATGAGGAAGGGCCCTGGAGGGCCACTGTGGTGCCTCTCGCTTCCAGGTTCATGGCTACAGACTGACCAGGCTCAGCCATGGGCAGTGAAGAGAGGGAGAAGAGAGCCACCTGGTTGCCACCTGCCTTGACCTGAAAATGCCCTTGGCATCCTTCATGGGGGGGCAGGGTCCTATCTCCTGCTCATGTACCTCCTCTGGCAAATGGAAAACCCTTGACTTTCCCCAGACCAGGAGCTGAATCCCAGCTTACTTGTCAGGCAGCAGCAAAGGAGAATTGCAGAGCAGAGACAGCTGAAAAGTCTCTCTCTCTTTTCTTTTCTTTCTTTCTTTCTTTTTTTTTTTTTTTTTTTGGCTTTTTTCTAGGCTGCTCCCGTGGCATATGGAAGTTCCCATGCTACGAATCTAATCGGAGCTGTTGCCGCCAGCCTACGCCACAGCCACAGCAATGCGGGATCCGAGCCACACCATAGCTCACCGCAATGCCGGATCCTTAACCCAATGAGCAAGGCCAGGGATCGAACCCGCAACCTCATTGTTTCTAGTCGGATTCATTAACCACTGAGCCACGATGGGAACTCCCTGAAGAGTCTCAAAGACATCTCAGACAAAGCTGGAAGCAGCTCGATGTCTCTGAGCTAACAAAACCTTGGAAACCAATTAGGGTAAGTTGTACCAATTAATCAATCAATCAGTTCATAGAAATCAATAAACATTTTCCCAGCACCTTCTAAACACAAAGGCCTTCCACAGAGTATTTAAGCTGGGAGGGACCATAAGGTGTTCATCTCTGCTTTGTCCA
The DNA here is from genome assembly GCF_054392235.1 of Sus scrofa. Taxonomy (NCBI): domain Eukaryota; kingdom Metazoa; phylum Chordata; class Mammalia; order Artiodactyla; family Suidae; genus Sus; species Sus scrofa. Next base: position 107,595,180 of record NC_139385.1, on the reverse strand, counting down.
TTTTGCAAGTAAAGACAGAATCCATCTGTAAAGGGGTGCAGAGCAGAGGTGGGATACTCATGTTTGCTGAACATCTTCTATCTTCCAGGCCTTTCTCAGGTTATCTTATCCAACTGCCAGGTTGGAGGTTTTCGTTTTCATTTTTGGCTGAGGAAGCTGAGACTAGCATTTCAGGAACTTGTCCAAGATCCCCCAGCTACTCAGTAGGGTCACTAGGATTTAAAAGTTGTCGGCCTGCTCCTCTGACTCTCAAAGGGGCAGTGATATGACAACAATGACAAATAGCAGAAGGTGGTGCTGTTGAAGAGCACAGACTCTGCCACTCACTACCCACAACTCTTTAGACTCCGTGTCTTAATTGCTGAAATGGAGACAAGGAAGACGGCTCTAAAGGTCCCTTCCTGCTTCTCTGTTTGCAACATTATTAAAGAAGGTATCACCTGTTGATTATCAAATGAAGGCAACATATAATGCACTGTGGGGACCATCCGCAGTGGGGACCATTAGGTTTCCAAAGGCTGGAAAGCCTGCTAGGGCAGGTGGCATAAGAGAATTATAGTGAGGTGGGATTTTGAGGATGCTTGGATTATTTTAGTCAGTCTGGGGGTGTCCATTTGTTTGGCCCGTAAACGAATGACATCTTAAAAGCACTGAGTAACCACAGCCCCTGGTTTCCCACCCACTCAAAATTCTGACTTTATTTCATAGGCAGTCGGTTGCCCAGCCCTTCACCCCAGTTCCCATACCAGCTCCAGCTCAGCCTCTGGTGTGCACGTGGGCTGTAGTCTGCTCCCCCAGACTGTAGACAATTTGGGTTCCTATAAGTAGCTTTGACAGCGCGCAGCAGTATTCTCAGGATGAAAGCTGTTTTCTTTTAAAAAACAGATGTTGATGACAATAAAATCTGAAGAGAAGGCTACAATATAAGTGGATTTTTAAATCACTTCTACTTAGAGGAATTCACAGGACATGTTTTAAAAAATATAGCCTCCTACATGATTCCTATTACTAGTTCCACTGATGAAAAGGCTCAACCACATTTGGCTGAACATCCTTAATACAAAGGGGCACCTCAAAACACATTTCCAGATGAAAGATAATGTAGACTTTTTTTCTTTTCAATGAGGCCTAACTTTCTGTCATTGGGGCTCCCTCTTTTTTTCCCTTTTTAAATATTACAAAAAAATAATGCAAGTAGTCTCTTTCATTTCTGAGACAGTTTAAAAAAGAGACACAAAAAAGTAACTGACGATTTCATTGCTACTTTATTTTAAAAATAGGGAACAAAAAAAAAATAGGGAACACATTAACACGGTTGAAAAATTTTAAAAGAAGAACAAAAGATAATCAGCAAAAAACTTCGCTCCTATCCTATTCCAGCCACCTTGCTCCCTTTCAAATGCTGAAAGGCAATCAGCCTTATTAGTTTTCTTGTGTAACTTTCTAGTTACACAAATATACACTGGCCTATTCTTTTTTCCTTTCTACATATCATACTCACATACTGTCCAATGCCTCCTGGAGATGATTCCTTTCTGTTATATAAGAATTCTTCCATTTTTCAGTTGCAGAGTATTTCACTGCAATTATTGAGTAAGCTGGTGGCAGATAGATATTTAGATTGTTTCCAATCTGTAGCTATTCCAAAATGTCTGCACAGAAGTGCTTTGTGTACGCATAATTTCTCACATATTTTGGTGTATTGGTAGGTAAATTCCTAGAAGTGGTAGTTTAAGGTCCAAAGATATAGGCATTTGTAACTTGGATGAGCTAAATTTTCATTTTAAAATCACCAGTAATCCCTTCTCCAATGTGAGTCATGCTACCATTTTTTATGCATAATTTTCCAGAGTCACTCATTTAATGAGCACTTACTGAGCCCCTAGGGGCTGAGGGTTCTGTTAGGTATTGGATGAACAACACTGAACAAAACTGATTTAAAGACCAGAGGGGGAGGCACACAGCGGGCCTGAGCAACAGGTAGGAATTGCTCAGGATCCTTGGGTGTGGAAGTTATTCCCCCCAGATCCCATCAAATCTGGCTCTCAGCACCACCCATGCCACGGTCTGCACTAAGTTCAACATTAGTTGTTGGGGTCATTTCCTTTCCCATGGATTGTCCCAAAATCCTGGGGTTTTTGTGGCCAGAAAATCGGAGGCGGCTCTCGCAGTCTTGGCCCACCGCTGCAGTCCCTGTGGTCCTGCCGTCTGCCTGTGCTGCCAGCATCACTGCTCCCAGCCCTCTGCTGTTCCCATCAACCCCGCGTGGGTTCCCACCAGCCCGAGCTGCTTCAGAGTTGGAGGCACCGACTTTCCAACCTCAGAGGAAATCCTCGCCCCCACTGCCTTCTGCCCCTGGGAATTACTCAGTTTCCTGGCACAAACCCCTCTGCCTTCTTTTCAAAACGCCAGCTTCCATCCTCCCGTTCCTTGCCAAGGCTAGCTGCCTCCTCAGAAACCCACCAACACCTGGGAGATGAGGTCCGCCCCCAAAACCTAGACATCAAACCACAAAGGTCAAGCTGCTTTGAGAACTGGGGGAAGGAAATCCCATTTGCCTTCCTGAGCTTTCTGTCTCCATGGGAAAAAGCAAAACTGTGTATGTATGAGTTATCCCATCGCAGAAACACACAAATTAAACTGTAACTGCAAACCCTGATGAGTCCTGTTCTCTTTACTGCTGTATTCCCTGCACCTAGAACAGCGCCCAACACGCGGTAGGTGTTCGATAAATGTTGACTGAAAAAATGAAGAAAAAAAAGAATGTGAGAATGCCTAAGAGAGAAAATTGGAGCTAGAGGTGACTGTTAGGGACTGGGTGGTCAGAGAGGGTTTCTGGAAGAAGATGACATTTCCAGTGATCCTTGAAGATAAGAAGAAATCAGCTCTGTGAACCGTATGGGGAGGGGCTGTCCCGACAGAGGAAAAAGGGAGCTTGCAGTGAAGTGAGCACAGGAAGAAGCCTTGGCAGAGGTGGCTCCAGGAGGTGACACAGGAAAGCCGAGGCCGATTGTGGGGGACCTTGGAGGGTGTGTTAAGGGATGTAGACTGCAGGCAAATTGTAATGCAAAAACTTTCCATAATTTTAGGCAGGGGAATAAAACGCTTTTTAGAAGCTCTTTGTGTTTTGAAAGGATCTCCACAGCAGCTATATGCAAGTGGGTATGAGCACCGGATAGAGAAGTGGACAATAAGAAAATCCTTAAGAGAGGTCATTGCAATCGCCATAGCAAGGAGAGGTGAGGGGGGTGGAGAGGACGGGAAAGGGTGGGCAGATTTAAGATATGTTTTGGAGACAGACATGGACAAGACTCATTACGGATCCAATGTGGGAGATGAGAGAAAAAAGGAAATTTTAAGTATTATTGAGGGCTAGGAATAATTGTGAAGGGCGGGCAGGATGCCATTTAAGAGATGGATGAGGGAGCCAAGCCGCAGAGTTTATGTGTCTGTATCTCTGGTGTGGTGTTGAGTAGAGGTAAGACTCAGACTGCCTGGGTTCTAGTCCTGTCTCTGCAGAGTCAGCTATGGGATCCTGCGCAAGTGACCCACACCGTGCACCTCAATTTCCTCATCTGGAAGGAAATAATAATATGTCCTTAAATTTTTATGAGGGTTAATTGAGTAATAAAATGCTTATAATCATATCTTTTATGTAGTAAAGTATCTCATAAAATTTAGCTATTTTTTTTTTTCCTTTTAGGGCTGCACCCACAGCATATGGAAGTTCCCAGGCTAGGGACTGAATCGGAGCTACAGCTGCCAGCCTCCACCACAGCCACAGCAATGCCAGATCTGAGGTGCATCTGTGACTTATGTCACAGCTTGTGGCAACAGAAGATCCTTAACCCACTGTGCGAGGCCAGAGATCGAACCTGTGTCCTCGTGGACACTATATCGGGTTGTTAACCTGCTGAGCCACAATGGGAACTCCTAAGGTTTAGCTATTTTTACTATCTACTTCTGCACTGGGGCTTAAAAACAGATGGAGAGTATCCCTTTTTTATGAATAAATTACTCATCCAAATCCCCATTTGTTTGCTTCCAATGCTGCAGTTAGTAAGAACAGCATAGTGGTTCAGAGCACAGACTCAGGAGCTAGACTGCCTGAGTTCAAATTCTGTCCATATATTTACTAAACACATAACTTTGGCAAGTTACCCCAGGTTCTTCATCACCAAAGTGAGGAAGTGAGGATAACGACAGCACCTGTCTCCGAAGAGTCTCTAAGAGTTAAGTGAGTGAGTTGGTCTAGATCACTTAGGACATCATAAACACCACAGCAGCACCTGCTTTCATCCTTATGTGCCAGCCTCTCTTTTAAGCATGTTATGTTTATTTCTTCATTTAATATTGATAACATCTCCCATTCCTGGGCATCTATCCAGAGAAAACCATGACTCGAAAAGATACATGTACTCCAATGTTCACTGCAGCACTATATACAACAGTCAAGACATGGAAACAACCTAAATAACCCGCCACAGAGGAGTGGATAGAGAAGATGTGGTACATATACACAGTGGAATAGTACTCAGCCATTAAAAGGAAAGAATTAAAATTCGCAGCAACATGCATAGACCTAGAAATTATCATGCTAAGTGAAGTCAGTCAGATGGTGAGACACCAACATCATATGCTATCGCTGACATGTGGAATCTGAAAAAAGGACGGAATGAACTTCTTTGCAGAACAGATACAGACTCGCAGACTTTGAAAAACTTATAATTTCCAAATGAGACAGGTTGGGGGGTGGGGGGATGCACTGGGGGTTTGAGATGGAAATGCTATAAAATTGGGTTGTGATGATTGTTGTACAACTATAAATGCAATGAAATTCATTGAGTAATTTAAAAAAAACAAAGAAAAAAATATTGCTAACATCCCTATGAAGTAGGTGCTATTATTACCGCAATGTTACAGACCAGGAAATGGAGATATAGACACAATTTGAATCTAGACTCCAGAGCCCCTGTTTTAACAACTACTATCAACAGCACATTGTTTTACATGTATCTTTGCTCTTCCACACAACTATTTCCTTAGGATACATTCCAAGACATGGAATTTCATGATTTAAAACTTCTGGTAGAGTATGACCTTTGATCCATTAACACATCATTTTCCCACAGGGTTTGCAGTGGTTTACAATCTCATGAAATTTACAATAGCTATGTTTTCTTGGTGAATTACTCTCTTTATAAGTACTTACTAATTTGCTAGATTTGGAGCAGAGGGTGAAGTCATGCCCAGTGACATTGTGGGTGGAAGTGACTCTTGGTGACACAGAGTAGAGCCAATGCCTCTACTGGCCTGAGGTTGAGGGGTGAGATAAGCAGGTTTTGGCTGAGGCTGGGCACGCGGAGACCAGAGATTGGAAAGGGCGCAGGATCACGCATTGCACTTAGTTGGCGCTTTCCTTAGTTTTCTCCAGTCTGGGACATTCTCTCAATTTTTCTTTCCATGATCCTGCTTTTGAAGAGCATCATCCAGCAATTTGTGGAATGCCCCTCAGTTTGGGATCAAAGAATGACTATTATAAATATGTTACAGAATTTATAGGAAAAGATGCATATAAGGAGTAAAGAATTGTAGGGGTATTTCAAAAAAGACATGGACACGGTAACATAGAACCCAATGAAAATTCTAGAACTGAAAAGTAAATTATCTGAAACCATTCCACTTGATGGTATTAAAAACAGATGGGACATTGGGTATTACAGAACAAAGGATCCATGAACTTGGAGGTGGGACAGTACAAATTAATCAAACGAGCAGAATGAGAAAAAAAAGTATTTTTGAAAATGAACAAATCAGCAGTGACATTTGGAATAATATTAAATCATCTAACATGTATGTAATTGGACTCATAGAAGAGAGAGAGAATATGACATAGACTTTTTCAAGAAAACATGGCCAAATATTTCTCAAATTTGGTGAAAAACATCAATACACATCCATGAAATTTAACAAGCCTCCAATGGGATAAATATTGACCTAGACACATCATGGTCAAATTACTCAAAAAGATAAAGAGAAAAAATTAAAACAAGGCAGAGAAAAAAGATTACATGTAGCGTAAACACGGATATGAATGATTATTTTTCAAAAATTAGAAATAATGCAAGACAGACCACAATGGAACAGCATCTTTAAAATGCTGAAAGAAAAAAAAAATCTTCAGCCTGGAATCTTAGAGCTAGTAAAATGACATGCTCTTCACAAATTAAGGTGAAATAAAGATATTTTCAGATAAGCAAAAGCTGAGAGAATTTATAGTCAGCAGACCCACACTACAGGAAATGCTAAAGGAAGTTCTTCAAAGTGAAGGGAAGCAATTCCAGACAGAAACACAAGTGAACAGGAAGAAATAAAGAGGTCCAGGAAATAGCAAGCATGGAGATAAATAAAAAAGACTTTTTGTCTCTTTCCTCAATTTCATTAAAGTGCAACTGACAGTTTAAAGCAAAAAGAAAAGTAATAATCTAACATAGGGTTTGTGACATAAGCAGAAGTAAAAAATATATGATATAATGGTACAAAGGACAGAAGGAGCTAAATGGAAGTTTACTGTTTAGTTTTTCACTGCAGATGAATTAGCCTAATAGTAATAAATTGCACTCTGTAAAAAGGCAAAGCTGCATATTGCAATCCTTAGAGTAAGAACCAAAAATAAATCAAAGGGGTATAACTAAAAATCCAATGAAGGGGACACAGTGGAATGCTAAAAATAACCTCCCAAAAAGTCAGGAAAAGTGGGGAAAGTGAACAACATAGAAGAGCAAATAGAAAATAAATAGTAAGTTGATACATGTGACTGAATATAATTGTTTATAAATAATCACATAAATGCAACTAGGCTAAGCACCTCATTTAAAACCTGAGTGCCCTGGACATGTACCTGGCTCTAATAACTTTATATGGGCCATTTGGTTTCTAACTCCCTTTTATTGTTCTGATTTTAACTTTCTTTTTCCATTTCCTAGTACTTGTGGATTTTCTTTTTGTACTTTTGAGAGAGGCTAAGTATGAATTATATTTAAATCAGAAATACTGTGATTTAAAGTGTTTGGAAGTAGCACAGGGAATCCAGCTGCTTCTTATAGTAGTTCAGTCCATCATGTTGGCAGCTTTATTTTTAATTTTTTTTTCTTTTGTCTTTTTTAGGGCCGCACCCACGGCATATGGAGGTTCCTAGGCTAGGAGTCAAATCGGAGCTGTAGCTGCCAGCCTACACCACAGCCACAGTGATGCCAGATCTGAGGTGCATCTGTGACTTATGCCACAGCTTGTGGCAACAGAAGATCCTTAACCCACTGAGCGAGACCAGGGATCAAACCCGCAACCTCATGGTTCCCAGTTGGATTCGTTTCTGCTGTGCCATGACAAGAACTCCAGCTTTATTCTTTAAATTAAAATAATCCATCTTGAATTTGTTTTATGCTAACGGGTAAGTTTCTAACTTTATTTTATAAGCTAGTAGCCTATTGCCTTCATTTGTTCCATAGTCCAGCCTTTCTCCACTGATAAGAAAAGCTGCCTTGATTTCAAACTAAACTATTTTATTTTATTTAAAAAAATTTTTTTTAGGGGCATACGGAAGTTCCCAGCCTAGGGGTCGAATTGGAGCTACATCTGCACCGACCTACACCACAGCTCAGGGCAATGCTGGACCCTCGACCCACTGAGGGAGGCCAGCGATCTAACCAACATCCTTGTAGATACTAGTCGTATTTGTTTCCACTGTGCCACAATGGGAATTCCTCAAAATAAACTATTTTATACCTTTGTGTACATTACTGAATTTCCATTCTGTTACTATGACTTTTTGTTTTGTGCTGTTATTTCTGCTTTACCTTATTTCAGTTTTACTGTCTGGTAGGTGATAGCTGTTATCATCACCTTTATTTGAAACACTGTAGCTACTACATTTACATGAACTATAGGATAATTTTGTTAAGTTTAAACATGTTCTCTTTGGGTTTTATTTGGGATATATAGGGTTTTTAAGTTTTCATTTTCCAATTTTTTATAGCTCTTTAATAGAAATACAATTTTATAGATTGCCTTTGTATTAATTCACTTATTAGTTTTAATAGTTTGCTACAGATTCTTTGGGGATTTCAACAATACAATTATGAGAGCTGCAAATAAAGTGTTTTACTTCTCCCTTTTCACTTTTTAAGGACTTTTATTTATTTTTCCTTTGGAAAAGACTTCCAAATAATCTCTCTGTAGACTGATGGACCTAATTCAAGTCATATGTAAAATGATCTATAAAAAGTGTCAGGTCAGGACCCAGAAGCCTTAGTTGGAAAGAATACTGGATAATTTAATTGAAGCAACATGAATATGATTTCTCACCTAATATCCCTGTTGATATAATACATTTACCTGCACAAAATGTATATAACACACCCACGCATAATAAATATGCACATCAGCAACACACCGTGAATCACCTTCACAGAAAATGCAAGAAAATCATACTTGAAGGAAAACTTTTGTTAAATTATGAAAAATCTCAAGAGCTTGAATTAGAGGTCTCAAAACAAACTTTGCTTACATCAAACTTTGCTTCTTTATCTTTTGGGGCTTTGTGGAAAGCAATTTTCCCTATATTTATCCACCTAAGCCCAGACAAGATAAGGGCAGGGTTCCTATCTTCTTCCTACTCTGTAGTTTGCCAGTTCGGTGTTCCATGAGTGTTCCTTGAGTGAGTGGATGCATTAGTAAATGAAGAGTGAAGGAGTGGAATTATGGATGAGAGAAGTCAGCCCTAATCTTTGGTTCTTTTTGACAATCCACCCACCTTTTTTTTTTTTTTTTGCTTTTTAGGGCCACACACTCATTGCATATGGAGGTTCCCAGGCTAGGGGTCGAATCAGAGCTGTAGCTGCCAGCCTGTGCCACAGCCACAGCAACGCCAGATCTGAGCCGTATCTGCGACCTACACCCCAGCTCACAACAACACTGGGTGGGTCCTTAATCCACGGAGCAAGGCCAGGGATCGAAACTTCATCCTCATGGATGCTAGTCAGATTCATTTCCACTGAGCCATGACAGGAACTCCTCCACCCACCCTCTTGAACTTTGAGTTTATTTGCTATTTTCTGTTGGATGTTCAAATAATCTGGTTTCCAACTTACACTTGCTTCCATTAAAGCAATATTCCCATACATAGTAGACTGTTTTCAAAAATGACCATGGCAGAAGTGTTCTTTGTGGCTCAGGGAGTTAAGAACCTGACTAGTATCCATGAGGATGTGGGTTCGATCTCTGGTCTTGCTCAGTGGGTTAAGGCTCCAGAGTTGCCATGGGCTGTTGGTGGAGGTCGCAGACACGGCTCGATCCTGAATTGCTGTGGCTGTGGCGTAGGCCGCAGCTATAGGTCTGATTCGCCCCCTAGCCTGGGAACTTCCATGTGCTACAGGGGTTGCCCTAAAAAGAAAAAAAAAAAAAAATGACCAGAGCAATCTCTCTCCCCCGACCACTTCAGTCCCACTTCTCAGAGGTTGCCAATGGGAACAGCCAAACAATGAAGTAGGAGATGTGGAGGTTGGACAGAATTAGACTTTTGTCAAAAGCTGAATTTGGTTGTACCAATCTCTGTGTATACCCGGTATAGTTATGGTCAGGGAAGAAATGCCATAATTATTATCCAGCTTCAGTGAGCTTCAGTCTACCATCTGTTATCTCTGGGAGGGAAGCAAAAGAGGCCCCTCTACTCATTGCCCTCCACCTATTTTGGGGCAAGTGCTTCCACTCTCTGTCCACATTCAACACTCCTGCCCATGTCTACCAGCCCTCCACCCCTCGCATGAATAGTTTACTCACGGATCCACGTACATGTCCATCCCGGTAAACAACTTCCCTAGACCCTACAGTGCCCAGTACAGTGTTTTTCAAAAAGTGGGCCCTTGGAACAATATTTGCTAGATGCACAAAATAAAGGAGGAAATGAGGAGAGGGACAGACATAAAAGATGAGATGCAGCTAATACCAAATATTACATTCGGCAAGGCTTAGTATATATACATTAAATTACACTGGATTGCTTTCTAGTAATTACAGCTCTGGGCTTAAAATGGTTTTTAGAGACGCATTAGAAATTCCTACTTTAGCTTAATCATAATGTTTAGTTTTCCCTCGGAAGGCACCTTATTTATTTAGTGTCACAATGCTCGAATCGTTTCATTCTGCAGTGTTTAATAAACAGAAAAAAAAAAAAACCCTCAACATCTATATTAAATTGTTACTAACAAAGTAAACATCTCTCCCCCAGTTTTCTCCAAGTTGATTAAGCACCAGTACATTTAAAAATGTTTCCTGAGCCTGAGAAAAGCTCCCCTCTGAACATACAACTATTCAGGGTAGAATGTTTTTCCTACCACTTGATTACAATTTGGCAGTAGTTTCTGAATAATTTACAAATTTTAAATTTCTATGCCTCAAACACACATGTGTTTGTAGCTAAACAGACTTGAAAGAATATGCAAATTGCACTTTTATGTCAAAAATGAGTGAATGCAGCTTCATACAGAAAAAAAAAGCTAACTGTCACCCTCATGTTTTTGTTTAGACTAATCTGTGTGCTGTCGCCCCCACATCAGACTGCATCAACATTTTCTTTGGGATATTAGACGTAAATGTTTATGGCTGCAGATAGCCTAGAAGGGATTGGCACTTATTAAAAACGACCCTGGAGTATTTTCTTTGGTTTCCACATAAATATCCCAGGGAAACATTCAATCAAACAAGGCTGCCAGGTAGAGGGAAATGAACATTGCAGCAGAGCCCAAGGGTCTCCCGGGTCCTGTCAAGAGGGGGGCCCCATCCAAGAATGGAGTAAGAAGGCTGAGCCCAGAGAACTGGGTGGAGCTGGCTTCTTTTCAGTGTGGACGGTAATGCAGCTGCTGACTAAAAATATCTCTCCCTGAGGCCGGGATTCCAGCCCTCTCCACACACAAAAAACTTCACATTTTAAGAGTCATCAAAAAACTAGACAGCATATGTAGATTGCATCCTATCTTCCACTGTGGGTGTGTTATCAGGATGGGACAACCTCTCACGGCACAGCTGGTTTCATTCATGGGTTGAGGCAGGTGTGAGCCCATCCCATCACGTCTTCACAAAGGGCAGGAACTGGTCTTTGAAGTTGAGGCCTGGAAACACCCTCCCCACCCCCTTTTTTTTGGCCTCACCTGCAGCATATGGAAGTTCCTGGGCCAGGAATGGAATCCAAGCCACAGCCACAACCTATGCCACAGCTGCAGCAATGCCGGATCCTTAACCCACTGCGCCACAGTAGGAACCCTGGAAATGTCCATTCTTGAATCCAGAAAAAGTCGAGAAACTTATTCTAGGCTCTCAGACACTGAGGACACCGTTCTAGTCCTCCCTGTTTCAGCTGAAATGCGTCCAAAACCCACTATGTAAAGGTCCGGTAAGTTCTCCTGATAGGAATCCCTTTAATGTAGTCACTGCCTCCGGCTTTCATCCTAGACTCCCTGATGTCTAGGCAATGTCATCCTGCTCTGCATGGTCTTCTGCTTCCTCTCGTCCCACTGCAACAGCTATCGCCAGGGTCGCAAACAACCTTCGCAATCAAAGTGAGCATTTTTCAGTTCCCGTTTTAGCTTCCCTCTTAATAGTCTTGATACTCTTGGCCCACCCCTCCTGCTTGAAACATTCTCTCCTCTGGGCTTCGATGACATCACAATCCTTTTTGGTTCCCCTTTACGGTTGGCAACTATGGTCTCCTTTCTCTCTGCACGGTCTTCTAAAATGGACAGGCCAAATACTGCATGATCATTTCAAGAGGCACACACACACAGAATCATTTGATAAAATCCAACACCCTTCATGTTAAAGACACTCAACAAGCTAGAAATAAAGGAGAACGTCCCTAACCTGTTAAAATATTAACACTCAGAAAAGTAATACAGATTTCGATATCGAGAAGTGGGGAGCTGCTCTAACAAAAACCTGAAAATGTCAAAGCATGAAATTGTGCCATTTGTGACAACATGGATGGACCTAGAGGGTGTATAAGTGAAATAAGCCCGGCAGAGAAAGACAGGAACCATATGATCTTACCTATATGTGAAATCTAAAAAACAAACCAAATCAACAAACAAAACAGAAACAGATTCATAGACACAGGGAACAAACTGATGTTTGGGAGAGGGGAAAGAGGGTGGGGTTGGGCAAAATAGGTGATGAGGATTAAGAAATACAAACTTCCAGTTGTAAAATAAATAAGTCACAGGAATTTAATATATCACGTAAGGAATAGGGTCAGTAATACCATAATAATTTTATATGGTGACAGATGGTAACTGGACTTGTATTGGTGATAATTTTGCAATGTATTTGATGGTCGGATTACTATGTCGTATACCTGAAAGTAACATCATCTTGTAAGTCAACTATATTTCAATTCAGAGTTTTTAAATTAAGTTCACCCAAAATATCTGAAAATGTGGAACCAGCTTTAGAAATGGGCAACGGGCAGAGGCTGGAAGAGTTTTGAGGAATGTGGTAGAGCTTAGAGTGCCTTGAGCAGACTATCAGTAGAAATACAGATAGTAAGAAGGACCTGGAAGGAAATGAGAAGCACAGCAGAGAACACATCTTTTTTTTTTTTTTTTTTTTTTTTTGTCTTTGCCATTTCTTGGGCCGCTCCCATGGCATATGGAGGTTCCCAGGCTAGGAGTCTAATCGGAGCTGTAGCCGCCGGCCTACACCACAGCCACAGCAACAGGGGATCCAAGCCGCGTCTGCAACCTATACCACAGCAACGTCAGATCCTTAACCCACTGAGCAAGGCCAGGGATTGAACCTGCAACCTCATGGGTTCCTAGTCAGATTCGTTAACCACTGCACCACGACGGGAACTCCCCAACACATCATTTGCCTTAGATAATTCCTATATCATCACCAGCAGACTGTTAGGAGCAATGTGGGCATTAAAGGTGGTGCTGTTGAAGCCTCAGAAGGTAACAAGGAACATGTTATTGGAAACTGAGGGCAAGGGGATTCTGTTGCGGCAGAGAGCTCAGCAAAATGTTATCCCGCAGTTATATGGAAAAGAGAACTGGCACATGATGGACTTTGACGTTTAGCAGACATTAAAGGTGTGATCTAGTTTTTCTTGCTACTTATAGTAAAATGTAAGAGAAAAGAGACAAATTGAAGCAGGAACTATTTCTTTTAAAAAAAAAAGAAAAAGGATTGGGAATTCATGATTAGGGGAATTCTCAATCAGACCGCAAAAGACTCTTAAATTAAGAGATTCCCTGTTCAAGGAAGAGTATCATTGGGAAAAAGTTGAGTGTAGCTGGACAACTTTTTGCTAACACCTCAGAAAAATTAAACAGTATTCAGTTACACAAAAGGCTCTTAGAGATTAATTGTATAATAGGTCCCCTCAGCCATCTCAGCAAAAGCCAAAAATGAGGTTGGATTACTTAGGAAGAGTCTATAGAGGGACTTTTTGTCTAATGCGAGAGTGACAGATTCTTGAGAATTTTTTTTTGTCTTTTTTTTTTTTTTTTCTTTTTCTAGGGCCACTCCCACAGCATGTGCAGGTTCCCAGGCTAGAGGTCCAATTGGAGCTGTAGCCACCGGCCTAAGCCACAGCCACAGCAACGCTGGATCCGAGACACATCTGCGACGTACACCATAGCCCATGGGAATGCCAGATCCTTAACCCACTGAGCAAGGCCAGGGATCGGACCCGCAACCTCATGGTTCCTAGTCGGATTCGTTAACCACTGAGCCACGATGGGAACTCCGATTCTTGAGAATTTTATACCAGCAGAAATTCTGTCAGTTTGGGGCAAAGGGGACAGAGAGAAAACAAAATGAAAGAAGGCTCTTTTGGACCCTCAAAATTCTGCATGCAGGAAATAGGTCGATAAAATTACTCAGTTGCAAACACATGTTACCATTCATGAGAAAGGAAGGATTACTCAGAAGATGGAGTTTCAGGTCCAGAGCATAGAGCCATGGACCCAGAGGTTGGAACTGAGAGCCCCAGAACCTTATTATTTCCAGGCCTTGAAACCCAATGGGGTTGACCTGGCTGGACTGCCACATTTTTATGGATCAGTGATGGTTTTTTCTTTTCTTTCTCTTCCTTTTTTTGAATCAGACTATCTATGCCTGTCTTACTTTTTTTGCATTTTGGAAACATATAACTTGTTTATTTAGTTTCACTTGTACACATGGAGAGGAATTCTGCTCCAGGATAGATTATACTGAGTCTTGCCCTTTCCTACATTGATGATTTAGATGATGGTATTTGAAATTTCTGAACTGAAGAGATAATCAGTGAAGTTCTGGGTTTGCTGAGGCCGTTAGTGGTTGAGAATTTAGGGCAACTTGGGATAGGGTAAAAGTATTTTGCATATGGAATAGATAGGAATCTTTAGTGGTCAGAGAAGGTAATATGGTGAGTAGAATAATGTCCCCCACCCCTGGAGATTTCCACATCCTAATCCCCGGAATCTGTGAATATGTTACTCTACAGGGGAAAAGGAACCTTGCAGATGTGCCTAAGGTTACTGACTTTGAGATGGAACCAGTATAATCACTCATATCCTTAAAATTAAGAAGCTTTCAGCTAGAGTAAGATTTTCTTCACTATGGAAGAAAATGAGAGAGACACCACGTTGCTGGCTTTGAAGTGAAGAAAGGGGGCCGGGAGCCGAGGAATGTGGGTGATCTTTAAAAGCTGGAAAAGGCAAAGAAGACGTCCTTTGAGTCTAAATAAAGGAACACAGCCCTTCTGAAACCTTGGTAGTAGCTCAGTGAAGCCTATGTTGTACTTCTAAAATATAGAACTGGGAGATAATAAATTTGTGGGGTTTTTCGGTTTTGTTTGTTTTTGTTTTTGCTTTTTTAGGGCTGAACTTGGAGCATATGGAATTTCCCAGGCTAGGGATCGAATCAGAGCTACAGCTGCCTGCCTACACCACAGCCACAGCAACTCGGAATCTGAGCCACATCTTCGACCTACACTACAGCTCATGGCAATGCTGGATCCTTAATCCACTGATCGAGGCCAGGGATCGAACCTGCATCCTCATGGATACTAGTCGGATTTGTTTCCACTGTACCATGATGGGAATTCCAAATCTGTGTTGTTTTAAGCCACCAAATGTGTTATAATTAGTTACAGCAGCAACAGGAATCAAATAGCTATCTATGAAAATTCCACAGCTACCAACCAACTTGATGAAAGACAATGCATTCTTCTTAAGATAAAGAACAAGACAAGAATGTTCACTCCTGCCACTTATAGACAACATTATACTTGAGGTTCTATCCAGAGTAACTAGGCAGGAAAAAGAAATAAAAGACATCAAGATTGGAATAGGAAAAGCAAAACTAAATTTATTTATACATGAAATGATCTTATATAGAGAAAATTCTAAAGAAATCATTAAAAACACTATTAGGACATGCTGTATAGTATAGGGAACTGTGTCCAATCTCTTGAGCTAGAAAATGATGGGTGATGATATGAGAAAAAGAATGCATATATATGTATGATTGGGTCATTTTGCTATACAGCAGAAACTGGCACATTGTCAATCAACTATATTTTAATTTAAAAAATCTATTAGGATAAATAGGAGTTCCCGTCATGGCTCGGTGGTTAATGTGGATTTGACCCTTGGCCTCGCTCAGTGGGTTAAGGATCCTGTGTTGCCATGAGCTGTGGTGTAGGTCGAAGATGCGGCTTGGATCCCTCTTTTCCTGTGGCTGTGATGTAGGCCGGCAGCTACAGCTATGATTTGACCCCTAGCCTGGGAACCTCCATATACCATGGGTGTGGCCTTAAAAAAAAAAAAAAACCTACTAGGATAAATAAATGAGCTCAGCATGATTATAGAATACAAGATCAGTAGGCAAAAATCAATCATATTTATATAAGACTGGAAGTGAACAATTAGAAAATAAAATGAAGTAGGGAGTGCCCATTATGGCTCAGCAGTAACAAACCTGACTCGTATCCATGAGGATGTGGGTTCAGTCCCTGGCCTTGCTCAGTGGGTATGGGATTCCACATTGCTATGAGCTGCAGTGTAGGTTGAAGAAGTGGCTCAGATCCTGTGTTGCTGTGGCTGTGGCATAGGCCGGCAGCTACAGTTTTAATTCAACCCCTAGCCTGGGAGCTTCCATGTGCCAACGGTGCAGTCCTAAATAGAAAAAAAAAAAAAAAAAAAAGAAAGAAAGAAAGAAAGAAAGAAAAGAAAAGAAAAGAAAAGAAAATGAAGGAAACAATCCCATTTCCAATAACATCAAAAAGCATAAAATACTTAGAAACAAATTTGACAAAATAAGTGCAAGACATGCACTGAAAATTACAAAATGTCATTGAAAGAAATTAAATAAGACAAATAAATGGAAAGACATCTGATTCCCATGGATTGGAAGACTTCATATTATTAAGAGTGCAATACTCAGAGTGCCCGTTGTGGCTTAGCAGTAATGAACAGACCAGGATCCATGAGGATGAGGGTTCAATCCTGGCCTTGCTCAGTGGTTTAAGGATCCAGCATTGCTGTGAGCTGTGGTATAAGTTGCAAACTTGGCTTGGATCCTGAGTTTTTGTGGTTGTTGCTGGCAGCAGCAGCTCTGATTTGACGCCTTGCTTGGGAACTTCCATGTGCCAAGGGTGGGGCCCTAAAAAGCAAAAAAAAAAAAAAAAAAAAAAGAAAAAAAAAGTGCAATATTTCTCAAACTGATCTATAGGGTCAGTGTAACCCCTATAAAACTTTTTTTTTTCCTTGCTTTTCAAGGATGAACCTGAGGCACATGGAGGTTCCCAGGCTAGGGGTCGAATCAGAACTACAACTGCTGGCCACAGCCACAGCAACACCAGATCCGAGCCCAGTCTGCAACCTACACCACAGCTCACTGCAATCAATGCTGGATCCTTAACCCACTGAGTGAGGCCAGGGATGGAACACGAAACCCATGGTTCCTAGTCAGGTTTGTTTCCACTGCGCCACGACGGGAACTCCTCAACTACCTTCTTTGCAGATATTCATGAGCTTATGCTAAAATTCACCCAGAAATTCAAGGGACCCAGAATAGCCAAAACAATCTTGAAAAAAGAACAAGGTTAGAGGACTCACCTTTTCTGATTTCAAAACTTATTACAAAGCTACAGTAATCAAGACTGTAGTATTGGCATAAAGATAGATAAATAGATCAATGGAATAGAATTGAGAGTCCATAATTTTTGGTCAGTTGATTTTTGACAAAGGTGTCAACACAATTCAATGGGGAAATAATAACCTTTTCAATAAATGGTGCGGAGACAACTGGATGTTCACATTCAGAGGAGTGAATTTGGATTCCCTACCTCCAAAACATATACAAAAGTTTACTAAAATGGAGATCTAAATGTGAGAGCTAAAACTACTAAAACTTCAGAAGAAAGTATAAATTTAAATCTTTGTGACCTCAGGTTAGGCAATGGTTTCTTAGGCATGACATCAAACCCACAAATGATAAAAGGAAATACAGGTAAGTTGAAATTCATCAAAATAAAAAACCTTGTTGTTTCAAAGAACACCATCAATAAAGTGAAAAGACAACTACACGGAAAAGGAGAAAATTTTTGTGAATCATGTTTCTGATAAGGGACTTGTATACAGAATGAAAAAAACTTATATAACTCAATAATAAAAAGATGATCAAATTTTTAAGTGGGTAAAAGATTTGAATAAACATTTTCCAAAGATGATACACAAATGGTTAATAAACACATATGAGAATGTTCAACATCACTGGAGAAATGAGAATCAAACCCGCAATGAGATGTTACTTCATACCTACCAGGATGGCTATAATCAAAAAGACAAACAATAACTTGTGTTGATGAAGATGTAGAGCAATTAACTCTCTATACATTGTTGGTGGGAATGTAAAATGATGCAGCTACTTTTTCAAAACCATCTGGCAATTCCTCAAAGACTTAAACATAGAGTTACTATAGGACCCAGCAACTTTCTCCTAGGTGTATAACAGAATTGAAAACATGTTCACACAAAAACTTGTTCACAGTAGACTTATTCATCATAGCCCCCAAATGGAAAAAACCCACATGTCCATCAAGCGATAAATGGATAAACAAAATGTAGTGTATGTATATACAATGGGGTATTATTCAGCCATAGAAAGGAAAAGATACAGCTACGTGCTACAACATGGACAAACCTCCACATCATCATGCCATTAAAAGACATGAGAGACGAATGCAACGTTCAGAATAGGCGAATTCATAGAGACACAAAGTAGATTAGTGGCTGTCAGAGGCTGGGCGTGGGGGAATGGAGAGTGATTGCTAATAGGTACAGGTTTCTTTCTTTTTCTTTTTGCGTTTTAGGGCCACAGCCACGGCATATAGAAGTTCCCAGGCTAGGGGTCTAATGGGAGCTACAGCTGCTGGCCTACCCCAGAGCCACAGCAAGGCCAGATCCGAGCCATGTCTGCGACCTACACCACAGCTCATGGCAGCGCCAGATTCTTAACCCACTGAGCGAGGCCAGGGATCGAACCTGCAACCTCATGGTTCCTAGGTGGATTCGCTTCCGTTGCGCTACGACGGGAACTCCAGTACAGGGTTTCTTTTTGAGGTGACAAAAACATTCTGGGATTAGTAGCTGTAATAGTAGCACAACTCTGGGAATATATTAAAGTACTCAATTGTATTAAAAGGTTGAATTTTAGTTATGTGAATTATATCTCAATAAAGCAGTTACATATTTTTAAAAAGAGTTGTGGTGTCGTGGAAGTCAATGGAAGAGAGGGTTCCAGAAGAAGGGAGTCGTCAAGCACCTTCTTGAAGCAGGGCTTCTGCACATGTTGTTCTCGGTTAGAATGTTCTTCCCCATTTCTTTATCTGCTTAGTGTTGACTCATCCATCCAGCTGATATCATAATGGAATTCCCTCAGAGGAACTTTGCCCAATCCCTGACGGTTAGGCTTAGGTTAGTCCCTTTACATGCGATCACGGCCTGCAAAGCTTCCCACATGGCCCTAACCATAATCATGCTGGTTGAAATGTGACTAATACAAATGTAACTGTATGCATTTAAACGTAATTAAATGCATGGGCATCACCTCGTGTAGCTACCTCCCTATTTCTTCCATGACAGTCTGTCCTATTCACCTCTCTAACACTCAGCCTAAAAATATTAATGAATTTATGCACAAATGAAGGAACTATAATTATAACAGTACCATGTGGTGAGGGATAAGTTTCAGGCTCACTGGCATGTGGGTTTTACTTTTGGGAATAGTGGATCTCAGTAGAAAATACACTTGCTTGCTATGCATCTTTCCTGCTAAAGAAAGGTAGGTAATTTAGAACTGGACCTGAACTTGAGGCACCCTTCCAAGAGGCACCATGGAGATTATTCTGCTGTGACTACGGACCTTTCTGGAAGATTTGGAAAACCCACACCTTCAGAGCGGAAGGCCCTTCGAGCTTCATGAGTGTTTGGTCAGTGACACTGAGTACTTGATAGTGGGGAGGACTGAGCTCTCCTCTATAAAGATTTTATGGTGGTGACAATGGGATGAGAGCATTTCTCACATGTGGCAGAGCAGAGGCTGCCTCATGCTGCTCTCCCAGGCTCACAGTAATAAACATTTGATGGCAGTTCTGCTATCCTGCACACCACGTACACCTGCTTGTGCTAATTTCAGTCTTAATTTGTGCTCCCTAAAGGAGGATATAAATGGTGACTGATCTCACAGCTGTGCATGTAGCTATGAGACTTCTGAGTCTAAGCTCTCTTGAGGTTTGAGGTTTTCCTCTTCCACTTATAGGGACCAGATTTGAGTTACATGATTCTAGTTACTTACTGGGTGTGTGCTAGGCGCCCTTATGGACCACAGCTCAGATATCCTATATGTACCCAGTACTGAGTGCTGAGGAACACTTGGACTTGGCCAGACTCCACCACCTGAGCTGTAACATGCCTCAGCTCGTTACTAGGAATTAACCCAATGGCAGGATAAGCTACCTTGCGTATTTGCTGAAAAGCATAATCAACTGGGCCCACAGCATACATTAAAAGGTATGCTGCCAGACTCACAATTTTGTCCTTCTCTACCACCGATCTAAGGCACCAGAGGTAGAGAGGAAGAGGTATAGACAAATGCATTTTGGAGAAGGATCATTTTCTCTTCTCCTTTGCCAAGTATCACAAGGTGTCTGGTTGAGCATATTGCGTCCTGACCATGACCCTTACCTGTTCCTGCCCTTTCAGAGCCTTGTTGTCCTACAATGACTAACCATGCATTGCCTAAACTCCATGCCTTTTATGTGGTCACTGTTGGTGACCATTAAACACAAGCTTACCAGGTAAGAATACAGGCTTAGGGGTCAGATGGCCTTGGGTTTGAACACTGTGTAACTTTGAGCAAATTACCCAACCTTTGTGAATCCCTGTTTCCTCATCTGGAAAACTGAGATGATAATACCAATTCTCTCATGAGGTAGGGAGAGGAAGAAATGGGCTAATGCAGTTAAAGCAGAGTGCCTGGGATATGCAGGGGGCCCAATAAATGTTAGCTGCCACCACTACCGGCAGCAGCATCATTCATTTTCATCATCATCGTGATTGTATCCATCAGTTTTAGTTGTAAGTGACAGAGGTCCATCTCAAGTGAATTTAAGCAAAAAGAAAGTATTTGGGCTTAGTTAATTGCGAAGTTCAGGCACAGGCTGAATTCAGAGTTTCAACAATGTCATCTGAGCTCTACCTCTTTCCTTCCAAACCTCTCTACTTTCCCCTGTCTTGCCTTTATTCTCCAGCAGGTGGATTAAAGGGCAGCTGGGGGACTCTACCCTGCAGAGGTCCACCTACCTGTTCTTCTCACCAAAAAGGAAACTCCAGCCCATATGTCCAAGCTCCATCCACAAACCCACTCCCCAGCAAAGAGCCTCCCTCCTTGGCCAACCCTTGTCTTCTGAAAGACAGACCAGGGGGAAGTGGCTTCTGCAGACTATGGAAATAGGTTCAGAGATGCTTGGGCAGGGAAGTTGGGGTTCTTGGTATTGGGAACATGGCCTATAAGTGGGAGTAGAAAGGATGCATGCTCAGGATGGACATGTTCACTTTAGCCCACAGAATCATCACCCCATGAGAAAGGGCGGGCCTGGATGAGGGCTGAGCAGGGCCTTCTAACATGCAGGGACTCTGGTTGCCGGGTTTAAGGAGCTATTTATTTTTGATAGAGTATATTTGTTCACATAGCGATGGTTGTGGAATAGTCTAAAAGCCATTCAAGACAGAATACAATTAAGTGTTGTGGAATTTCAGTGAAGAGAGACAAAGAATGTTGCTAGAAAGAAAAGAAAGATTCCTTGAGAAGGAGGCCTTGGATGATGTGAAGATCGGGATAGACCAGATCACAGAGAAGGGCATTCCAAGTGAGGACGGCAACATGAACAAAGCCATGAGGTCAGACTGGGTCTACTGGGTGTTGGGCCAACACACTGGGGAGCTCAGTCTAGTAAGATAGAGGCGTATGCTGGAAGAAACAGGAGATGGTTGGTGGGGCCTGGTAGAAGCATTTAGAAAAGCTCTAAAGAGGGGCTCAGGTCCAAATATGTTACAATAGAATGGGGAGGTCTTTGAAGTTTTATGAATAGAAGACGATGGTTGAAAGTGGTGCTTGAGAAGCTAGACCTGTCAGCACCATGTTGGTGGACCAAGGGGCCCACCTAGAACGGGATCTGAGGGAGTGGATGAGGAATTGGACAAGGGCTACTGTGAGGATGATGAATGGTGGGGGTTGGGGGAGGAGTGGGAGAAGGAAGGGAGCTCTTATGCACAGTCAATGGAAGAGGCTAAGACAAAAAGGGACAAAATCTAGAGCTGATGTCACCAGGAGAACTAAGTGTCTAGCTCCAAGTGAGCTGCATATGAACGTCTTCCCAAATTGAGCTCTCAGGACAGATGGGAAGGACACATGTCTCGTCTGGGATGTGGTTAAGATGACCAACTCAACCACACCAGGTGTTTGCTTTTCAATTTTGTTCCAGTTCCCTGGTGGGCAAATGGACCTCAGTGAGTCCATGCGACCTGGCCTGGCCAGGGTTAGTACCTCTGGGTGTCCTGTGGGCAGAGCTGGCGCCTCAGGCTCAGGCTGACGGGCTGGTGAAGTTCCTGTGGGCAGAGCTGAGGGCTTTTTCCTGGCTGATTTTGCTGGCTGGTTGGTGGGGCCCTGTCTGTTGGCTGGGGGCGAATGTAAGCTGGAATGTATTTGTAAAGGGGGCTTCCAGGCCTGGCCTGCGCCTGCCGGCTTTTCATCTGAGCGAGGGGAACCGCAGGCGACTGGCCAGCAGCAACTGTGGCCCAACAGGTCCCGGTGGGTCACTCCAGAGCTGGTGGTCCTAGAGCACGAAGCACTCAATAGGGCCCAAGGGTATTCTTGGATGTGAGAAAATCATGCAAGGTGGTGTGATTCCACCCTAGACTTTAAGTCAGGCAAGTTATAATCATGTGGTATCCATCAACCTACTGTTATTTATCGATTGCTGGTCGCGTGACTGCATTGTTTGGGCCGCATGAGATACAGAAGAGATCCCAATGACTTCTGAGGAGTCTAGGAGGTTAAGTATGAGGACTTGGGTTCAAGTCCAGCTCGATCCTTTACCACATAAGCAGACATTAGCAAATCCTCTAACCTCTCTTGTCCTTGGTCTCCTTATCTGTAAAAGTGGGCACAGAAACACAATCTAACAATGTTGATGTGAGAAATAAATGAGGTTAGATAATGATATGTAATAAACTGAGAGGTATTTATTCTAATCTAAAAGTGGAGATGAATACAATTTCTAATTTTACAATTTTTTTTTTTTTTTAGGGCCATACCTGGGACATATGGAGGTTCCCAGGCTAGGGATCGAATTGGAGCTGAAGGCCCTGACCTATGCCACAGCCACACAGGATCCGAGCCTTGACCTACACCACGGCTCACAGTAAGGCTGGATCTTTAACCCAGAGTGAGGCCAGGGATCAAACCTGTGCCCTCATGAATCCTAGTCAGATTTGTTTCCGCTGAGCCACGACGGGAAATCCTACAATTGTTTTAATAATAAAACTTGTCCTGAAGTTCAACAAATGCTGTGAAACTTTTCCTTGCTCGTAAAGCACGAGTAAACTGGAGAACAGTAACACTCACGTATAACAGCAATGAATATAAGACAGAAAGAAAATATATCTTTTTTTTTTTTTTTTTTGTGAAATAGAGGGTAAGAGCCACTCTTCATTTCCTCAACTTTGGCCCAAATAAATTGGGTAGTTTTCTTACTTTCTTCTTGCCATGCCTTTAAAAGCATTTGGTTTCCCCATAAGTTCTCGAAGATGGAAAATATCGACAGTCAGAAGCTACTGACCTCTCAGCCCCTGTTTACAGACAGGACAACCAAGGCTCAGGAGGTGAGGAGTTTTGTACCGCCCAGATTGTACCTTTAGGAAATGATACAGCTGGGACGTGACGCCAGGACTCCTGGCTCCTTCCATCCACCTGCTGCCCTCTGACCTTGCAGTCATCCACAGTATGCAAGATCTGGTCATTGAAGGGGGACCCCAGCTCCTTACCCACGTCCCTGCAAGCCACACCTTGCTTTCCTTCCCTGAGGGAAGTCCCTCACATCAAGCCACACCAGCAGAATGTGTCTTTGAAAACATTAAATTTGGAGTAAAAAAATAAAACCTAAATGATAGAACAGAGCAATGGGGATTTTCAAATAGCAACGAGGCAGAGGGACAGGTAAAAGCCCCTGCGGTGCTTCTCTCCCCAGGCAGGGGCTGCTCCACTCTGACCCTCGTCCTTCCCAGTCCACACAACCCCACAGTCATGGTGGCTCTCTGAGCAGTCTCCATCCAGCAGACGGGAGACCAGGAGAGAGTCTGCAAAGACGCCTGACTCTGACATGTGGCTGGGAAGGATGAGGTGGGGCTATCAGAGCAGCCACAGCCGAAAGGATGTCCCTTCAGGTGCTTCGGTGGAGGTAGTGGGAGTCAGGTGGGGGCAGCCAAGAGCTCTGCTTCGTTTCCCCACTTCCCTATCAGGCAGGAGCACCTAATCCTTCATTACTGAAGATAACGTCTTCATCCAGGCCCCAATCACTGTGCAACCGCATATCTTTAGGATGCTGTTTCTTCCAATTCTGTATGGTTACTGATTTTTCTAATGATGTCCCCGGGGCCCTGCAACAGCCTGGAATGCTTGCTGAATCACTGAGGGAGAATGCGACTGTGTTCAGTCTAGTTTTAATGTGAAGCGATTCTTACCCTGTTTTTCCAAAGCATGGAATAAAAGGCAACTCTCATGGGAACGACCCAAATGTTGCAGAGAAACAAAAGACACTTGTCTATGGAATGACAGTACATTCTGGTCATTTCAGCCACTTCCAGGCACCTGCATGTCCATGTCAGCTCATGCGTATCTGCTCAGCTCTGGTTAGAGCTGTGATGTTTGGGTGTGATGAAGGGGTGTGAGGCCTTGCATTTTTTTTGTATTCTGCTTCCTGCGTTTGACTGCAAAGTCCTCAAGGGTGAGGAATATTTCTTGTCCTCTGTCTTTCAAACATGTTCTGCTGATGACCGGGGCCATTGCAGGAGCTGAGTCCACGGGGCCACTGAGCTCACTGCAGGGCCCACTCTGGCCAGGTAACTGCAAACAAGTGTCATCTGCACAAATATAAACCTGCCTCCCTAAAGTGATCATCTTTGGGCCTGAGTTTCCCAATGACTTTGGCCCTTTCCCCAGAACCATCTGCCAGCACTGTTTCCAAGGAGAATGCTCCACTCCTTGGCATCTGCCTGCCCTCCTCACACGCTGCCTTAATTACACTACCTGCCTCCAGGGACCATAGTTGGTGAATGAGATGAGGGGAGCTGGCTGGCAGGGCAGAGGCAATGAGGAAGCACTGGCCACAAGGTGGTAGGAGGCACAGGAGGCGTTGCCCTCTTTCTGTGAAGTGGCTCCCATAACCTAGGGCCCTTGAGGGCAAGAATCTCCTGTGTCTTGTTCACCTTTATAGTCCCAGCACTAAGGAAAGTGCTCTGCTTACGCTCAGTAACTATTTGCAGAGAGACTAGGACTTGGGCTCCCAAGTCAGCTCAGACCTTCATGAGCTCTGTGCATCTTTCACCGTCCTCATCTCTAAACTGTGGGGGCTACTGCTGTATTATATTCCATTGCATAAATTTCAGAAACCTAATGCTGAATAGGAAGGGAAAGTAACCAGTAGGCAACGACATGCAATATTAATGATCATTTTCCCAAGCTCAAAAACAAGCAAAAGTAAATACCATGCTCTTTAAAAATGCATTGTATATCATTAGCCATTGCTATAATAATGATTAAGTCTTATAATCAAGAGGATAGTCAGGTAAGAGGGTGTAGGTGAAGCAGGAACTGGTCAAGAAGGGGATGTACAGAGAGCAAGAGAACAGCCATCTTGAGTGTCCTGACCATACCCTATGCTCTGTAATTTATACAAATGTTATTCTGTCCATGTCAAATGTTACCTAATAAAAACGGTAAGTTTAAATAAATATCGGAGTTCCCGTTACGGCTCAGCAGTAACGAACCCAACTAGTACCCATGAGGATGCAGGTTCCATCTCTGGCCTCACTCA
Source organism: Sus scrofa (assembly GCF_054392235.1). Lineage (NCBI taxonomy): Eukaryota > Metazoa > Chordata > Mammalia > Artiodactyla > Suidae > Sus > Sus scrofa. The sequence continues at coordinate 107,569,490 of NC_139385.1, read as the reverse complement.
GTGGGTTAAAGATTCCAGCATTGCTGTGAGCTGTGGTGTATGTCGCAGATGCAGCTTGGATCCCCCACTGCTGTGGCTGTGGCGTAGGCTGGCAGCTGTAGCTCCAATCTGACCCATAGCCTGGGAACCTCCATATGCCGCAGGTGCGGTCCTATCCACTGACAGAAATTCTTTCAGTGCTGACACTGTACGTCTTACAATTCTTAAGTAAACAGGAGCTAAGAGCTTTCCTTTGGTGATGGAAAGCCTCTGAACATTCATCAGTAATCCTAGCTACCCACCACCTAGAAATCAATCTGAGCTGATTCTGTCTCAAGCCCAAGGGGGAGAATGAGAAGATATGTTCTCTGCACTTAGGGCTATGGGACATCTCTAGACAACAATTTGTATGGCATCTGTGAGATCCCTGACTTTGACTCCAATCTCATTGGCCTTAAATCTTAACTAAGACTCATCAGCTGTGTGACCTTGGGAATTGTTACTTAGCCTTTGAGTCCGCTTCCTTACCCATAAATTAGACAACCACATCTTTGGAGGATCGCTATGGATCCTTGAATAAATGAGTTTCTTTTTGCTTTCTCATGTCGAGCAGAGACTGTGTTAGTTAGTGAGTGAGTGAGTTGCAAAGTCTGACACCTGTGTGTGACCCTAACCTGTGCTGCTTACAAGGATGGGTCCTCAGGCAATGATTTAACTTTACCAAATCTCCCTTGCCTTCTGTAATGTGGTGACACTAATATTTTTCTTCAAAAGTTGTGCTGGGTGATTTAAATAAGAAAGTGTATATGATGAATCTGACACACATGGGGGGGAGCTCAATAATTAACTTTAATCCCTTTCCCCTCCAGCCTCCAGCCTCTATAAATCTTCTTTCTGGCTACGGCTCAAACAGAGTGGGAGAAAGAGGTCAAGGTCACGGCCAGGTGTCTAAGGAGAATCCCAGTCCCCGGGGCTCAAATGCTAGGAGTGTCTCAGGTGTGGGTACTGGGGGGGCGGGGGTTGGGCCCAGAGAGGGATTATGTTTTCCATTACCCAAACATCTCCTATTTCAGCCTCCAATTTTGAGAAGCAAAATCATTTTGGCCCCCCACACAGTATCTGTCTCTGGAACTGATTATCTGCTTTGTTAAGTTCAGAGGCATTCTGATAAGGGTAATTGAATTAGGCTTCTCAGGGCTCCTACAAGCAGGCTCGCTGCCACAGTAGGGGGTCTCTCTGTCCAGGCCCGGCCAGCAGGCTCTCCCTCCACACTCCACTTTGGAGCATGCCCTCCTGGGGTGCTCAGCGCCTTGGGCTTTGCCTTTGAAGATCTTTGCCAAGAAGCCTCTCACGCTCTCCTTGCAAGACCATCATGCTTCCCCAGGGTCCTGCCCTGAGTCTGTTCCCAGCCCATGTTGGAGGCTGGAGGGTGCAGGGGAGGGAAAGGAGAGGGGTCTTCCCTTGAGGCAGAGGAATTTCTGGAGGTCAAGGAAATGTCTTCCCCAGGAACAAAAGAGCAGGAGGTCAAAGTTCAAATGAGGTTGACCTAAATTTTTCCCAATTCCAGAGAGTTGCTCTCTCAGGAGAACCTGCCTCCACTGTCTCTACAATCTTCGCAGGACTCTGCCCACCTGAAATGACAGAAGCCCAGTCATTTTGGGAATATGACTATGACAGCAGCCACTCAACTTTTCAAAAGTTAGCAGTCTGCAAGGAAAGTTGTTTCACCCCTCAATGTGCACAGACTCAGCTGCCATTTCTCACTTTGTTATGGTCTCTGTAGCCCCACCTTCTCCCCATCTCGTGACCAGCACTGAGAACCTCTTAGGGTTTGTTTCATCTTCCTCCCACCAGACCAGGGTCCCATGGAGACTCAACACAAAGAGGGTGACAGAGCAAAATGACTGGACCATGTGCCCCTCAAGTCTCTCGGTTCCATGATCTGTGGGTCCCACCCACTTTTCTAACTTCTGCCCCACCAATCACCTTGCCTAGCCATCTCCAGAAATGCCCACTGAGCTCCCATCATTATTATAAACAGAAGAGATACAGTTTTAGAGACCACTGGGAGAGATCTGGGTTTGAATCCTGACTCTGGAACTTAATACCTGTGTGATCTTTGGCAAGTTAGTAACCTGGGAAGATTGGCAATAAAACAGATTATCCAACTTCCTCAGTTTACGGTGTCCTCCGTATCTCAGTAATTTTTTCACAGTGTCACTAGGCCTTAAGAAACATCTGAGTCTTATTTACTACAAGTTAGGACCAAACAATTATCTATGTCCTGACAAAATAATAAATATGCATGAAAAGAAAAAAGTATCAGTTTTATTTCACTTTTTTTGTGTGTGTCTCTTTAGGACCACACCCTAGGCACATGGAAGTTCCCAGGCTAGGGGTCCAATCGAAGCTGTAGCCACCGCCCTACGCCAGAGCCACAGCAACTTGGGATCCGAGCCTCGTCTGAAGCCTACATCACAGCTCACGGCAATGCCGGATCCTTAACCCACTGAGTGAGGCCAGGGATTGAACCCGAAACCTCGTGGTTCCTGGTTGGATTCGTTAACCACTGAGCCACGATGGGAATGCCCAGTTTTATTTCACTTTTAAGTTAACAACAATTACTTGTTAATGAGATGCATGCACCTCTTGGGCACCATACAACTTCCTAGACCTTGCAATTGGATTGGACCCTGCTGCCCTCATCTCTTGTTCCTTGCTGATTTTCATACGGTTCTTGTTTATTTATTGCAGCTGCCACCAAAGACCCAGCTTCACAAGATACGACATCATTAAAAGGAATGTAGTGTGATCTCACGTTAAAACTGTGAACTGCCCAGAGCTAGTAGTTAGCACAGTGTCTAACAGATATAGAGTATCATTATGATTCCTTCAAATTTTACAATAACTAGCTGGGCTCCCTTGATTTTGTTGTAGCACCCTAGGGTAGGAATTATAATACTAATGTTTAAAAAAACACCTGGTTTCGTATAGGTGCTTTTTAAAATGGTAGCTATTATTACTTCTCTTTAAACTTTTAAAGTCACTATTGGTTGACTCATGACTGCATTGCCAAGCCATCAGTCTGGACCACAATCTCTTTGAAGGCTATCTTACTAGCTAAGTATCTTCTATGACTGATACTTAGTAAGTGTTCAGTAAATGTTTCTTGAATGGATGGATGAATGGATAGATGTCTTTTGGACCATTCATCTGTTGGTTCATTCATACTACTATACATCTGTCCATTCATTTTTCCATCCATCCATCCATGTTTCCAATGAACAGTAGAAAGGTGACTGCACTGTCAGCAAGAACTCCCGCCCAACCCCTCACGTGAGTGGCTCCTTGAATTGCTCCCTGTTTACCTCATCTTGCCTTGAAGAACCATCATACTCGCAGCTCCAGCTCTGGAATTGTTCTTTCATGTATGTAGCTTCCCCCCCCACCCCACCCCCGGTCCAATATCTCTGCAGCTTCCTTAACAACAGAAACAGGTCTAATTCACTGAATCCCCACACTCTTTTTGACATGGAATGTTCCCTACAGGGCTGAACATAAGGTAGGTGCTCAGTACGCATTGCTGAACAAATTGTTTGGCTTATGCTACGCCTCCATGCAACAGACCAATGTCAATGTTTGATCGTCCAGTGACTTAGTAATTACAAAATGGGCAGGTAGTGATCATCTCATACATGGGAGGAAGGAGGAATTAGGATGACTTCAGCTGTCAGTGAGGGCTTCACTGAGAAGGAGACCAGAACTGGGTGTTGAGCGGTGGGCAGGAATCAGAGGCGCAGAAGGAAGGAGGCAGGCGTTTCAGGGTTGGGATGGTGGGCACAGCCTGAGAAATGGCCTGAAGGAGGAAAGCGGCTGGGGGTGGGAAGGACCCGGGAAGCAATAGGCTTAAATGGATAGAGAAGGACTGAGATGGCGTCACGAGGCATAAAGTTGGATTAGAAATTTCTAAGATTTTGAAAGCTCGGAAGAAGCCTTTTAAATGTGAACATTGGTAGTTAGGTGGAAGGCATACCATAGAGTTGACTCTGAAAAGGCGGTTACCCTGTATTGAATCACTTTACCTAGGGAAGAAGGACAAGGGGTGGAGGGGAAATTAAAATAATAAGCCCTGTTGCGGGCAAAGTCCAAATGAAAACATTTTGCTGGGGTCTAACAGGCCATAGGTCTGATGGTTTTCTATCCACTGCACAAGTAAATAGCTCAAGGGCAGGCTGCCCGCCAGCATAAACCTTTGTGTGGAAAATACTGCCAGTGCGGCTATGGAAAATGCCCTCTTGCTGACCATAATTATACAGAATGTGTGCAAATAAAAGCTGAAAGAAAACACTTTTGCAGAGGTGTATTTTTTCTGTTCTTATTTTGACAGCGTGGAAGAGAATTTCACAGACCATTTTCTCAGTCTCCCAGTCGGGGCGGAATGAGCTCATGCCGCATGGCTGGGCTGGGGGTTGGGTTTCAGCGTGAGACCCCAAACTAGCTTCTACACACAGACCTACATTTATGGGTCTTTCAGACCTGAGGTAGCCTCCAGGCAGCAGGGGGTTGCTGAGGAGGAGCCCAAAGAGGCACTGCCTTATTTAGCCCTGCCTAGCCAACAAGGTTTGGTCTTGTTCAGCCAAAGGGAGATGGGAGAGGTTGGGGTGTTCAGAGTATGACCCCCACCTTTTATTTATATATATACATATTTTTGTCTTTTCTAGGGTCATACCCGTGGCATATGGAGGTGCCCAGGCTAGCGGTCTAATCGGAGCTATAGCCACCAGCCTACACCACAGCCACAGCAACACGAGATCCGAGCCCTGTCTGTGACCTACACCACAGTTCCTGGCAACACTGGATCCTTAACCCACTGAGTGAGGCCAGGGATCGAACCCACAACCTCATGGTTCCTAGTCGGATTCATTAACCACTGAGCCACAACGGGAACTCCTAATCCCCACCTTTTAATATTAACTTCAGTGGAGGTATTACATTCCATTTTCAACTGTTTCCTGGGGGTTCTCATCATAGATAACCTCTAACTCTGAAGAAGCTCGGAGCACAACAAATGCCTCTAAAAGAGCGCTCTCCAAGGGACAAGATGGCAGAGGCTGTTCCTTGAAATGTTACATCTGCCTTTCTAGAAAGTTGCCATTTTTCCTCTCCTTTTTGACTTTTTCAGGAATATTTGAGTGAAAAATCCTTAGGTGAAGAGCTTGTGTTTGCCAGTCTGGCTGTAATACATTCACAGAGGACCCGGCCCCATTAGGACTGGGCTCCAAAATACCAAGGGGCAAAGGATAGACCATCGAAGAAGAGGTGCACCCAAAGTCCTTGCAGGTTTGCTATGGGAGCCTGTGCACTAGAGCTGGACATGGGACAGGAACTGGAAAGGTAGGATGAAGGAGCGAGGCAGCCCTGGAGACCAGCCTTCTCTGACGACATTTCTTGTTCTGTCTGCCTGTCTGTTCCATTCTCCTCTCTGCTCACTCACAATTTCTGTTACTTCACCTTGCCTATGACCAGCCCATCATGACTGCCATCTCCCTTCACTTGCGGCAACTCTCTATACATCTTTTGGCCTCTGTTTCCAAAGCTAACCAGCTGTTTCTCTGTGTCTTAAGAGAAGAATAACTAGCCAACTGGCCTTAATCATTTTGGGGGGTGGGGTGCTGGACCTAGTGCCCTGGTCAGCACGTGGCTTAGCTGCTTTGTGTTAGGCACCCACCCAGGTTGCAGTCAGCTGAGGGGTGGGCAATGAGCCACTTAGATGCAAAGGCTGTGAGCTGGGGTGTGGACAAAGCAGGCAACAATGAACATCGCTAATGCAACAGTCATTCTGAATGATACACATGTGAGTACGGCTGTGGCAGGGACCACACACACACACACACACACTGTTTTTATCAGTTTGGATAACACTTGTTTTACATGTAGAAAATATTTTTATAGGCAGAAAAAAACCTAGCTATGAATACCATGTGTCTTAGGGACAATACCATGTGATATAGTCTAAGACACATGGGTATATTTGAACCAATAATATCCAAATAACCTGGCAAAGAACAGAAACTCTTTAGTATTATGTTGGAAAAAAAATTGCACTCCATCAAAAACAAAAACCATTCAAATGACTGAATTTTTTAAAAGCTGTTTTCTTAAACAAAATTTCATCCATCCAATGAAGAGAGGAGGACTTGTAATGTTACAGTTCCCATTTCTTTGTAAACTTAACTTCCTGGGAGGACAATCCTTTGTTCCATCCTGTCGTTTGAGATATGTAAATGCAATCAGGATCTACACACATGCATCCAACACACTCTGGACCCTGTGGCAGGTCCCCTTGTTGCAGCAGATGTTGTACTCAGGCATAGCAGAGGGGCACATGAAAGGGTGGCTACGTCCTTTAGGATTTGGTTTGGTTACTTATAACTATCATCCAAAATGTCAGTGGATTAGCCAAGGAAGTTCACTTCTCTCTCCATATAGTTCAGGACAGCATGGTAGCTTTGTTTCACAAGACCCTCAGGAATCCAAATTCATTTGAGGTACTCCCCATTTTTGGATCTCCAGATCACAGGTTGGCCCTCCTCCTCTGGTCAAAAACGGAGCACCCCCTGCCATGACTCTGTTATAAGCAGCAGGAAGGAGGAAGAGGGGAAGAGGTAGCAAAGGGCTTGCACTAGCTATCTTTTAAGGAAGGTCCTTAGAATCTGGCACAGGAACTTCTCTGTACATCCCATTGGTCACATGGCCACACCTAGCTATAAGGCAGGCTGAGAAATGGAGTCTTTATACCAGATGGCCATTTGCCAGTGGAAATTTCTACTACTATGTATATTAGGCAGGGTTCTCCAGAGAAACAAAACCAATAGGATGCATTTATATGTAAAAAGAGATTTGTTACAAGAAATTGGTTCATGTGAGTATGGAGGCTGGCAGATCCCAAATCCTCTATGTGGGCTGCAGCCTAGAGAACCAGAAGAGCTGAAGCTGCAGTTCCAGTTTGAAGGCCAGAAGGCTGGAGAATTTTTTCTTGCTGCAAGTCTTTCTGTTCTAGTCAGACCTCAACTGATTGGATGAGGCTCACCCATATTATGTAGGGCAATCTGCTCTATTCAAAGTCCACTGATTTAAATGTTAACCTCATCCAAAAACATTCTTACAGAAACAATGAAATAATGTTTGATCAAATATCTGAACACAATGGCCCAGCCAAGTTGACACATAAATGACACCAAGATGGCTACTGGAGGACAACAGCTGTCCCTATCACACTGGAAATCAGCAACTTCTACTCTGAGCGAGAATGTTAAAATCCCTTAGGGCAATGACTGCCTACATTGGTCATCATTGTATTTCAGTGATTTTCATAATACTTTGTACACAAATGTTCACCATTATTGTTGAGTATTTGTTGAGTATTTGTTGAGTTAATAGGGAACAAAATTAAAGTGTTAAAATGAGTTAGAACCATGGATGAGAATAGGATCAGCAAACTCTATAAAAGGCCAGAGAATAAATATTTTCAGCTTTGTGGTCCATATGGTCTCTGCCCACAGCCACAACTCTGTGACTATAGGTGAAAGCAGCCACAGTCGATATGTAAATGAATGGGCGTGAACAGATCTGATCCACAGACAGCAGTCTGCCAACCCCTAGACTAGAATATCAGAGCTGGGAAGGACCTAACCTCTCATTTTATAGAAAATTGGAGTAAATTGGCATGGTCGAGGTTATACATGGGTCAGTGGCAGCAGAACCAGGAATAGATCATAGGTCTCCTAAATTCTTGTTCAGAGCTTAAGCCCTAACACTCAAAAACTAATTTTTGAGGGTCAAGAATGTATAATGGACAGCTTCTGTTCTTCATTCAGTGTCATAGATCTTCAAAGAACAAGATTTTGTGTGTGTGTGTGTGTTTGTGAGTGGTATGTGTGCATGTGGGGTGTGTGTATGTGTATATATGGTATATATGTGTGTGTGTGTGTGAGTGTGTATGTGGGGTTTGTGTTATATATGGTATGTGTGTTTGGGGACACTGTGTGTGTGTAGGGGGGATGTCGTGGAGTGTGAGGGTTGTATGGTTTCTGCATGTGTTGCCAGTCATGGGGAAGAATCATTATCCCTCTGTGGGCTTGGGAGGGCACTGGTGTGCCATGACGTATGTCAAAGTCCTTGTCAGAGGAGACAAGGCAGGACAAATCCCTTTGTGGAATCACAAATCCACTCCCTTACTGAAGTTATTCATGCCTTAATGGGTGGGTCATAGACTGAGGCCTTGCCCTCTCTGTAAGCAGTCACACTGAACAAAACACTAAGTGAAAAGAAGATGTCAGGAGGTGCCTTACGAGAAAGAGAAATCCTGACCCATTTCCCAGAGTATGAAACTCTAAAAAGCCAAGCTTCTGCCACTGTGGCTGCCTACTGTTCTATGACCAAGCTTTCCAATATGGTAATCATGAGCCATGTGTGGCTACTAAGCACTTAAATTTGATTGGCATGAATGAAGAACTGAGTTTTAAATATATTTAAATTGGAGTTCCCATCGTGGCGCAGTGGTTAACAAATCCGACTAGGAACCACGAGGTTGCGGGTTCGGTCCCTGCCCTTGCTCAGTGGGTTAACGATCCGGCGTTGCCGTGAGCTGTGGTGTAGGTTGCAGACACGGCTCGGATCCTGCGTTGCTGTGGCTCTGGCGTAGGCCAGTGGCTACAGCTCCGATTAGACCCCTAGCCTGGGAACCTCCACATGCCGTGGGAGCGGCCCAAGAAATAGCTAAAAAGACAAAAAAAACAACAAAAAAGTACAGATCAAGTTTTTCTAATAAAAATTTAGGATATGAATAGAGAATTAAAATGTGCATTGGTAGTGGGGTTTTAGAAGTATACGCATATGTCCAAACTCAACATTTATATACATTAAATACACATAATTTTTTTCATTAATTACACCTCAATGAAGCCTTTAAAAAATAGACTACACATGGAAATCTCAAAGCTTTAATGCAAAAAAATTTAAAACATCTCATTAAAAATTTTGTAAATCAATAAGCAAAAGTTACAATTGACACCACAGAAATACAAAGGATCATGAGAGATTACTAAGAGCAACTGTATGCCAATAAAATGGACAATGTGTAAGACATGGACAGATTCTTACAAAAGTACAACCTACCAAGACTGAACCAGGAAGAGATAGAAAATATGAATAGACCAATCACAAGTGCTGAAATTGAAAATGTGATTTAAAAACATCCAAAAAACAAAAGTCCAGAACCTGATGGCTTCATAGCTAAATTTTATCAAACACTCAGAGAAGAGTTAACAACTCTTCTTCTGAAACGTCTCCAAAAAACTGCAGAGGAAGTAACATTTCCAAGCTTGTTCTCTGAAGCCACCATCACCCTGATGCCAAAACCAGACAAAGACACCACAAAAAAGGAAAATTACAGGCTAATGTCACTGATGAACATAGACGCAAAAATCCTCAACAAAATATTAGCAAACTGCATATAAATATATATTAAAAAGATCATACACCATGATCAAATAGGATTTCTCCCAGGGATAAAAAGATTCTTTAATATCTGTAAATTTATCAATGTGATACAGCACATTAACAAACTAGAAATAAAAACCATATGATCAATTTAATAGATGAAGAAAAAGCTTTTGACAAAATTCAATACCCATTCCTAGGAGTTCCCATCATGGATTAGCAGTAATGAACCCGAATAATATCCATGAGGATGTGGGTTTGATTCCTAGCCTTTCTCAGTGGGTTAAACAATCCAGCATTGCCATGAGCTGTGGTGTAGGTCACAGATGTAGTTCAGATCTGGCATTGCTGTGGCTGTGGCATAAGCCAGTGGCTACAGCTCCAATCCAACCCCTAGCCTGGGAACTTTCATGTGCTGTGGGTGCAGCCCTAAAAAAAAATTTTTTTTTTTAAATTTTAAGAAAAGTGAAAAAACCCCAACCTATTCCTAATAAAAACTCTCCAGAGGGTGGGCACAGGGAGAACTTACTCAATATAATAATAGCTGTTTATGACAAACCCACAGATAACATCATTTTCAATGGTAAAAAACTGAAAGCATTTCTAAGAACAGAAACAAGACAAATATGTCCACTTTCACCAATGTTATTCAACATAGTTTCTGAAGTCCTAGCCATGCAATCAGAGAAGAAAAAGAAATAAATGGAATCCAAATCAGAAAAGAAGTAAAACTGTCACTGTTTGCAAATGACATGATACTATACCTAGAAAATCCTAAAGATACTACCAGAAAACTGTTAGAGCTCATCCATGAATTTGGTAAAGTTGCAGGACACAAAATCAACACACAGAAATTGACTGCATTTCCACATACTAACAATGAAAGAATCAGAAAGAGATCTCATTGTTAATCCATTCCAAGAACAATAGTTTGCATCTGTTAACCTCAAGCTCCTAATCCCTCCCACTGACAACGGGAGAAAAAACTATGTTTACATGTATGTGTAACTGGGTCCCCATGCTGTACAGTGGGGGAAAAAAATGTGTGTTTGGGGAAATAACAATAAAAAATAAATAGGAAAAAAAAAGAGAAAGAATCAGAAAGAGAAATTAGGGAAACCATCCCATTTAACATCACATCAAAAAGAATAAAATATCTGGGAACAAACCTACCTAAAGAAACAAAAGACCTGTATTATGAAAACTATAAGATGCTGTTGAAAGAAATCAAAGATGACACAAATAGATGGAAAGACATACAATGTTCTTAGACTGGAAGAATCAATATAGTCAAAATGACAATACTACCTAAGGCAATCTACAGATTCAATGTGAACCCTATCAAATTACCAATGACATTCTTTACAGAACTAGAACAAAATATTTTAAAATTCGTATGGAAACCCAAAAGGCCACGAACAGCCAAAGCAATATTGAATAGAAAAAAATGGAACTGGAGGAATCAGGCGCCCTGACTTCAGACTATATTGCGAAGTTACAATCATCAAGAGTATGGTACTGACACAAAAACAGAAATATAGATCAACAGAACAGGATAAAAAGCCCAGAAATAAACCCAAGCACCTATGGTCAACTAATCAATGACAAAGGAGGCAAGAACATACAGTGGAAAAAAGATGCTCTCTTCAATAAATGGTGCTGACAAAACTGGACAACCCTATGTAAGACAACGAAGTTAGAACATTTTCTAACACCAAACACAAGAATAAACTCAAAATGGATTAAAGACCTAAATGTAATGCCAGATACTATAACATTCCTAGAGGAAAACATAGGCAAAACGCTCTTTGACATAAATCAGCAATATCTTGCTTGATCCACTTCCTAGAATAATAACAATAAAGACACAAATAAACCAATGGAACCTAATTAACCTCAAAAGCTTCTGCACAGCAAAGGAAACCATTAAAAAATGAAAAGACAAAACACAGAATGGGAGAAAATCTTTGCAAATGATTCAACCAGCAAAATATACAAACAACTCATACAACTCAACAACAACAAAAAAACAAACAACCCAATCGAAAAATTCATGGAAGACCTAAATAGACATTTCTCCAAAGAAGACATACAGATGGCCAGCAGGCATGTGAAAAAATGCTCAACATCACTAATTGTTAGAGAAATGCAAATCAAATTACAATGAGGTACCACCTCACATCAGTTAGAGCGGCCATCATTAACAAGTCAGCAAACAACAAATGCTAGAGAGGATGTGGAGAAAAGGGAACCCTCCTTCACTGCTGGTGGGCATTTAAATTGGTACAACCACTATGGAGAACAGTATGGAGGTTCCTCAGAAAAATAAATATAGAACTACCATATGATCCAGCAATCCCACCTGGGCATATATCCAGACAAAACTTTCATCGAAAAAGATACATGCACCCATGTGTTCATCACAGCACTATTCACAATAGCCAAGACATGGAAACAAACTAAATGTCCACTGATGGATGAATGGATTAAGAGGATGTGGTACATATACACAATGGAATACTATTCAGTCATTAAAAAGAACAAAATAATGCCATTTACAGCAACATGGATGGAATAAGAGACTCATACTAAGTGAAGTAAGTCAGAAAGAGCAAGACAAACACCCTATGATATTACTTACATGTGGAGTCTAAAATATGATCTATAAAACAGAACCAGATCATAGACATGAAGGGCAGACTTGTTTGCCAGAGGGAGGGGGAGTGAAGGGGACTGGCAGGGAGTTTGGGGTTGGTAGATGCAAACTGTTATAGTTAGAATGGACAGGTGATGGGGTCCTGCAGTATAGCACAGGCACCTGTATTTAGTGTTTTGTGTAAGAGCCTGATGGAAAATGAAAAAAATGGGTGTGTATGGGTGGCTGGGTCATGTTGCTGTACAGCAGAAATTGAAGGGACACTGCATATCAACTATATTTTAATAAAAATTTTTAAAATTGTATTTTATATGTTGGCTACATATTACTTTTTTTGGCTATGTGTGTTAAATGTATTGTTAAAATTAATTTCACCTGCTTCTTTTCACTTTTTATAGTGTGGCTCCTAGACAATGTAAAATCACATATGAGGCTCACGTCATATTACTGTAGGGACAACTCTGCTGAGAGGACACCAGCCTCACCCCCTACCTGGGATGCCCTGACCTACCTTCTCATTTTCCCTCTCAGTTCCAACAGAAAATTTTGTCCTGACCAGGACCCTGCCTAGTCTCTGATTGTTTCAAAAGACCATCTTGCTTTCCTCCCTGATTGGGTGGAAGTGGAAAGAAGACTTCCACCTCGCAACAGAGCCCAAAACACAATAGGGACATGCTAGGGATTGAGGAGAATGATCTCTGAGCTGGACATCTGCAAGCGGGGACTTCTGCTCTGACCTTACAGTAAACACAGGGGTGATTTTTGCAAGCTCCCCCGCTGCCCTGCGCTTCAGATCCCTCACCTCTAAAATGATTCCTGGAATTCTTCTCAGGACTATTTCACCCGAGGAGAGCTGGAGAAAATGAAAATGCTACTCTAATGCTGAATGATTTGTATTACAAAGTGGGGGAATTCTACTCTTTTTTTTTAAATAGTTATTTCCCCAATATAATTTTTTTTCTACTGTACCGCATGGTGACCCCGTTACACATACTCTTGCCTGCCCTCCCTTCCCTCTCCTTCTATTCATTTAGCAAATGCTAAGTGCCAAATGCCTGCTTCAGGCCAGGGCTGCACTGGGCTTACCTGTCCATCACAGACCGTCTTCCTTACCTGGCTCCACGCCACCCCCTTTCCTGCCAGGGGAACCCTGGTTGTTTAAGTGGCTCACGCCGTCTCGCCTCCTATAATCACCTGCAGTTCACAAACACACCCTTGGGGCCAACAGTAGTTTACCCAACTTCATGTTCATCATGAACCCTGTGTGAAGCCCTGAGGAAGAAGTCAGCTCACACACTGCGTTCCAGGCCCACCGTTACCCCCATGTGATGAAATGTACACAGAGACCCTCAAAATTGGTGTTAAAAGCACATAAACCTCTTGGGTTGTTGAGATTCTAGCCCAAGGAGGGGTGTGTATAATATCACTAAAAGCAGGTATGATGGATAAAAATGAATGATGGCCCCTTCCCAACGTAAACCAAGCTGCTCATCCCTCAGGGTTGTTTATAAACAGAGGGGAGTCCATTTGTTCAGGATCCCGGGGACAGGCCGGCACTCAATTTAGATAACGACCACATTTTGTGCCCGGACATCACTCTCCAGCTCGAAAGGTGGTGATTAATCAAACAGTGTTTTGGTTTCTCCCGATATACATCTAGTTCTTCCGGTTTAGAGTGAGCTGAAGATGGCTTCAACAGTTTACAGAACAGCCCGGGGCCGCTACATTAGAAGGCTGCCAGGATGAGCGCCTCAGAGGGCCTATCGTGCTGGACATTCCAGTTGGGATTCCAAGTTGGGAGCAGCTGCATGGATGTGGATCCCAGAAGTTTAGTCCAGTGGAGGCCTGGCCTTCTGGGGCATCGCTGATTTCTTATGATCAGTCCGAGTGAGGGAGGAACCCTCGTGATTAGGACAGACACATGGAGGGAGGAACACCAAAACTGAACTAATCAGAAGGCTTTTTTTTTTTTTTCCTGATAAGGTAATCAGATACAGACCAAGGGTAATAGAGTCTCCCCCTGAGCCTCCTCACTTCCATCAGCCGGAGCAAGGAGGGGAGCCCAGATTCCATGTGTCTATCCTGACACTCGCAGACCGTCATGCTCTTGATTCCTGATATGTCAATCACCCCAAGGAGGCCAGTACTCCCAGATCATCCTTTACCCCCTAACTCTCCCCTCCAGACAGCTCCACGAAGCTACTAACACGCCAGATCCTTTAACTCACTGTGCAGAACTAGGGGTCCACGTGAACCGCTGCAGTCAGATTCTTTACCCACTTCGCCACAGCGGGAACACCAAAGCCCTTAATCTTCTCCTGTCTCCCGCTCCCCCAATTCCCCAAACTCTATGGATCTCACAACCCATGGCAGGTAAAATCCCCTCCGTCCTCTGCTTCTCTCTGAGAGCCCTCTTCACACTCTTGCTCTAACCAAAGGCTGGCTTTCTGCTCAGGACATGGCTTCCCGGGCAGCCCTCAAGTGGCGCCTGTTTCCTCTCCTCCATTCCTTGTGCCACTGGGTCTGGAGCTGGAGTAGCGGGTCCTCTGGATCCTCAGTGCTGCTTGGGCACCCCTGTTCCTCCCTCCTGGATAAAATGTCTGCTTCGCAGCACATGCCATCAGCCTACAGACCCTACACTTGTCTCTTGTGCAGTCATCCAGAACCCCAGGTCATTGCTCTGGTTGCCCACACTCTGCAGTTATAATTTCTGGTGACTTCAATATCCACGAAGGGGATCCTCCCAACATGCAGACTTCTCGGTTCCTTAGCAACCTCCTCTCCAATACTTTGTCCTCTACCCCATCACAGACACACACCCCTTAGAACCTCCCCATTACTGACCGCCCCCTCCCACAATCTTAGTTTCATCCCCACACCCCAAGATCACCACCAGCTGCCTTATTGCACACTCCCACAATCCTTTGACCCAGGGCCACCATCTACTGTTGTGCCTTCTGGGTGCTGCACAAATGTCCTTGGCCGAGGGAAGAAGTGGGCCCTGAAGTCCAGCCCAGGCTCCAGAAATGACACTATGTACTCTGAATCATGGCTTTATCTACCTAGGAGGAAGAGGTGGCTTGTTCTTTGCACAGTTGGGAGACCATATCCCCTAGAGGGGAAGTGTAAGTCTCATTCACTGAAGACTCTCGTCAGACTAGCACCAGCTCTGATTTAGTCCCAATGGGATTCAGAACTTTTTTTGGTCCCACCCACAGCATATGGAAGTTCCTGGGCCAGGAATCAAATCCAAGCCACAGCTGTGACCTATGCCACAGTTGTGGCAATGTTGGATCCTTTACCCACGACACCATAGTAGAAACCCCTAGAACTTTTTTTGTGTGTGCAAGTTCCTGGGCCAGGGATCAAACCTGGGCCACAGCAGTGACAAAGCCATATCCTTAACCACTAGGCCACCAGGGATCTCTGGGACCAAGAATTTATTGCTCTCATTCCTTTTCCAATGCTCCTCATGCCTTTCCCTCCTTTCTTATCTTAGATTCCACATTCTAGGATTATAATCCCTTCTCTCAACTCCCTGGTTATCTTTCTCCCTTTACTGTATTCCTGGCAAAGGCCCAATCCTTTTAAAATGAAAACTTCCATGCCTGCACCCACACAGTTGAATATGGCTGGAGAGAAACAAATGAGGTTCACATTCACAACCTTGAGCACGAACTTCAAGCGGATCCTTAGCTCTGCCTGGTACTCCTAGTCTAGTCACTCTCCCACTTTCTCAGATTATCCATCTATTGTCTACACCCCGTGAGAGCTCCCTCCCAATTCTCTATGAGAACACAATCAGCAGAGACCTTCTGCATGCACCTGCTGCCCTATATACCCATCTGTCCCCCGTACTCTGCCTTTCCCACTGCACTGTGGTTGGACTGTCCCTGTTCTTACCCCAACCAGCCCCTCCACTAGAACATCCTTTCTGTAACAATCCTCTCTTCTCTATCCTGCATCACCACCACTTTTTTCTCCTCCTGGATCCTTTATATCAGCATATTAACATGATGTTACAGCTCCTACGTTAAAAAAATTCTCTCTTCACCCTACAACCTCCTCAGGCTACTACACCATTTTCTCTGTTCCCCAAAGCAACACTTCTCCCAAGAGTAGCCTATACCTGCTGCTTGTTTCCCACTCCTTCTCCAAGTCACTCCAGTCAGGCTTCTGCCCTCACCATGCCACCAAAATCTTTCTTGTCGAGGTTATCAATGGCCACCATGTCGAAAATCCCTTGGTGAATTCTCAGTCCTCATCTTACCTGACCTATAGCAGACTGGACATGCTGATCACCCCATCCTTCCCAAAACTTTCTTTTATCAGCTTCCAGGACTCTACTCTGCTGTGTCTTCTTTTACGATTGGCCACTGCCTTTCAGACTCCCTTGCTGTTTTTCTTCTTTGTTTCTTACTGCTTTAAACTGGTTCTTTCTTATCTCCACCAACTCTGAGCACTGACATGGCCCTGGAAAGTCCTTGGGTTTTGGCTTTTCTCTATTGACACATACTCCTTTGGTGATTTAATCCTTTCTCATGGCTTTAATTATCACCTACATGCTGATGACTCCCAAGTTTCCATATCCAGCCCCCCTGAACTCTTGACACATGTACAGCTGCGAGCACATCATCTTTGCTTCAATGTGGGACTCAAACTTAACATAGATGAAGAGGAGACTTGACTGCACCATCCAACCCAACTCACGCATCCTTGTCTTTCCCATCTCAGTAAATGGCAATTCCACCTTTCCAGGGCCTGGACCAGAAGGCTTAGAGCCGTTCTTGACACCTCTCTCTTTCTTTTCTTCCTATGAATTACCAGCAAAGTCTGCCAGCAATCGCTTCAAAATTGATCTAGAAACCAGCTGCTTTTTCTCATCTCCACAAATGTCCAAGTCAACATTATCCTTCGCCAGATTAATATTACCGTAGCCGCAATTGGGGACTTCAGCTGGGGTTGTGGTCAGAGCATCTCCATCTGGCTTGAGCTTCCTCACAACTTAATAGCTGGGTCTAAGGACGAATGTTGAGAGAGACAGAGAGAGGGAGAGAAGCTGCGGTGCTTTTTCTATCCTAACCCTACTAAGAGACAGATATTACATTAAGCACTGACAGCATAAAGATGAATAATAAACAGGTTTTTGTTTGTTTGTTTGCTTTTTAGGGCCACACCTGTGGCATATGGAGGTTCCCAGGCTAAGGGTTGAATTGGAGCTACAGCTGCCAGCCTACACCACAGCCACAGCGACTCAGGATCTGAACTGCATCTGCAACCTACACCACAGCTCATGGCAACCCCAGATTTTAACCCACTGATCGAGGCCAGGGATTGAACTTGCAACTCACGGATGCTAGTCAGATTCATTTCTGCTGCACCACATGGGAACTCCAATAAACAGTTCTTGAGTGTACGGACAGGAAGGGTAGTAGGAACTCCACATTTTAGAACCCAATGTTCTAAGTGCTGTCATAGGATTAAGCAGAGGGTACCCTAGGAAGTAGATCAGATGAGGGGTTTGCATTGAGTTTGCAGGCTAAGGAGGAATTACAGTGTGGAGGAGGAGAAAAGGGCTCCCACGTAGTGAAAACTGTTCGAACACTAGGTAAAGAGGTTCAAAAGGGGACTGCGAGGTGAACAGCTGAGAGACCTTGGGGATGAACCAGATACACTGATTCAAATCCTCCCTCTTGCATTTACTAGTTAAACTCGGAGAAGCTACATAATCTCTTTCAACCTGTTTTCTCATTTACAGAATGGGAATTACTCTTCGGACTTGAGAAAACTGCTCTCGTAACGTATAACAGTAAATAGGCCTTCAATAAATGACGATTTTCTAAAATTAGCTGGTTCAAAGTGTCCAATGTAGGTTTTTTTCCTTTCACCAATCCTATTCTGACAGGTTCAAACAATCTTCAGTGTTTTAAAAGAAATAAATGAAGATATTTTGGGAACAGAAAGGCAGAAGGGTTAATTTCCCCCAGTCTCACTTGAATCAAAGCCACACAGCCTGACTTATCACATCTTCTCATTTATATTCTCAAGGGCAGAAATTCCTCATAGCAGGTCATGGATCTGGGGATACTGTCCCAGGATCTGGACTGGCAGATTTCCAAGTCATGTCCGCTGGGATGGACAGAGAGGGCAGAGGAAATAAAAAGGAAATCAAAGGTTTCCTTTGAATTCAATTCTTAAAGTCTGTGCTGTAATGAAGAGAGCATGCAACAGCTGGTTCCTGCCTTCAAGATGCTTACAACATATTTGAAGGGACCAGACTCAAAACATATGATTCTGTGTTTGTGTTGAAGTCACCGGATGTAATCACGTATTTCAAATGTCAGGATGAAAGATACAGACCCTGGGAGCAGGAGAAGCTGGGCAGGAGTCTTCCATCCTGTAGAGGCTGTGGTGGGGGGGAGGAGGCCACAGTGGTCAGAGGAGGCTGTAGGGAGACGCAGCCAAAGCCTGCCCGTCCGAGTCTCACTCTGCTGGGACATGTGCCGTCTCTACACAATCACCTACTTCTTTTTTCAGCTGTTCCTTCCAAGTCTGCAACTTTCCAGAAAGGAAGTACCAGCCAGACCCTAGAGCCATTAGGCCAGATGCATCAAAGGGCCTGCCCCACATGCTTTGAGGATTAGAGTCAGTCTTATTTAACAATCTAATTAATGTTTTGATAATTTAACGATTTTGTATGCTTTCTGGAGGGCTTTTGAGGGGAGTGACCTTGGCAAATAAAGCCACGTTTCCTTTCATTCTTAGAGAGATGCCTTTTCTGATCCTATTAATGAGAAACATCCTTCCTATCTGGGCTGGGCCCAGCGAGTGAGAGCAAACTTTCCTGCTAATGGGATGGGGTGGGGGATTCCCAGCAAGGTGGTCAGTGAGGGGTGTGGAGGGTGGGGGGCAGACTTCAGCCATCCTCTCAGATCCCAGCCACCCCAGTTTGAGGGCCAGCTCCTGTTCATGTTCTGCAGTAGCCATCAGAGTATAGCACTGTGAAAGGTGCTCTGACATCTTACTGTGTTGCATGGACTAGCTTCTTCCACTCTCTGGGACTCCATTTCTTCCTATGTCAAATGGAGGTGACAATCCTTATCCTAGCTGCCTCAGGGGGTAAGAAGCCAGGCCATCTGTAGCAGCATAAGACTCACTGGGGAAGTTGACATTACACCCAGGAAGCCCAAGGGCAAGGAGAGTGATGAGGCTGCACAAGCCCTTTGTAGGATGAGATGCCCTCCAGGGACTACCTTTCTCCTTCCAAATCACCTGTGGAGCAGAGGTGAGGAGCACAAGCTGGATGCACGGATGGAGAGCCCAATCCCCATTCCATTACTGCCTTGCCGGGTGTCCTTGGGTGCAAGTTAGTCGGCCTCCCTAAGCCTTTTCATCTATCAATGGGTACAACCACAGCATCACCCTCATCCTTCATAAAGTTACTGTGAGAATCAAACAAGATGATGACCACTTTGCAGTTTAAATAAGCATGAATTTCAGTTATCATGGTTTATTTGGTTCAACAACATCAGTCCCAACAACGCGGTTCCAATTTCAGTTGCCATGAGTATTAACTGCAGAAAGAACGAACTTCTCTGCTAGCTCGTCAATCCACAAATCTCCAGGTAAGGGACAGAGGCAGGTCATGGCCAGTGGCCAATCACATCACTTCCTTCAGAGCCTGTTGGTGACTGGTCCCTGAATGGTTGCCCAACTCACACACAGGCAGCAAAGTCTATAGCTGTGCTGCCTCCCTGTGTTCCAGTGACAAACCCATGCGGTACGTGCAGGAGGGAGCTGGCCAAGAAAAACAAAAGTGTAGCAATGAAATAAAAGTGATAGTGCTGGAAATGAAATTCAAACTCAAGATCAATGGAGTCATAAAAGAAATAGCCAACCACGGCACTACTGATGATGCCACGCTTTGAGAGACTCTATGCGGTGGGAGGAGCTGGCGAAGGCAAACATGGTGGCGTAAATGTGGAGACTGGCTGTGATGAAAAGGGGGTGAAGACGTCCCAGAGGAAGTGACACTGGCAAAAACTTCCTGTGAAAGGAGCTCTCAGAGATACTTCATGACAATGAAAGCGCAAATCACGTGTTGGAAGCAAATCCAAACTTAGAAAGGAGTATGACCACTTACCAAAGTGTAGGAAAGATGCCTGCACCACATCGTATGTTCCACGATGAGAAGAAGGCAAGCACTATTCAAACTTTTCTTGGTAGACTTTTTACAAAGAAAGAAAACATATTCTCAACACTTCTAATGTTCGGAGTCATAGTGTACTAAGTAAATATTGGTTTCACTATTGTATTCATTTCAGTAAACATTTATAACTGACAGTAAGAGAATTCTTAAGGTTTTGACAAAAAAATTTAAAGTTCACAGGATAATTAACATTTTCCCCCATGGTTATTATGATGGCTTTTCATGGTTTCGGCATAGATGGTTATTTTACAGTCCCACACTATCCAGCAAAGTGAGAACACCCTGCATATAAAGATAAATGCTGATAGATGGTGGCCGCCCTTATTACCACTATATTGACCCAAGGAGTTCAGAGAAGCTAGCTGCACTGACTCTTCCATCTCCCGTCAGGACAGAGCACTGGCTGAGGAAACTCTGGGACAATGAGAGGTTACGATAACCAAGGGGAGGAAGGGGCCTGAGCTGGCAAACCTTATCCAAGAACTATTTACTTGGAACGAGTAAGCGACTGACCTTCAACCACAGGAAACATGGTCTGTGGAAACATGCAAATGTTTCCTAGTATTTTTTAAGATGCTTCTAAGTTGCTCGACATTTTGTAGAAACTTCAAATCCCATATTTAATTGAACTGACATTAGAAGAGAGAGAAACTTTCGGGGTGGGTTGAAGAGCCTGAAGACAAGCCCTCCTTCAACCACTTTAAGAGAAGATGTCTATAGAGGGGGCTCAAAGGCTCAAGGCATAGATTGGTCCTGAATTATCGACTCTCGCCCATTTCTCTAGTGAACTAGTCAGTCTAAAGCGCTTAGTCTATGTTTGGCTCCAGAAAAAGGGAGGTGTGTGTAGCAAGGGTTATAGAGAATTTAGAAGACGAGCTCTGTGCCAAACTTCCAGGGTTCAAATCTTGGCTCTACCACCTTGTATCTGAGGGACTTTGGGCGGGTTGCTTACCCTTTCCGTGCCTCAGGTTCCTCATTTGTCAATTAAAGATAATAGCACAGTCTTAGTTCAGGCTGCTATAAACAAAAATACCATCACTGGGTGGCTTAAACAACAAACATTTATTTCTCACAGTTCTGGAGGCTGAGAAATCTAGGGTGAAGGTGCAGGGAGATTCCGTGTCTGATGAGGGCCTGCTTCCTGGTACCCAGACAGCCATTTTCTTGCCGTGGCCCCACATGGCAGAATAGCTGAGAGAGCTCTCTGGAGTCCCTTTTATCATAACTCCATTCATGAGGGTTCTACCCTCAGGACCTAATCACTCCCAAGACCCCCACCTCCTTAATACCATCACATTGGGGATTGGGCCTCAGTGTATTTGGGGAGGGAGCACACACATTCAGTGGATAACAGGTAGAATCTACTTACACAGAGGAGAGGTCTACAAGCGATCACTTGTATTAAGTCCTTTGCCGAGTCTCTGGCATAGAGTGACTGCTCTATAAATGTTTGTTTTATTAGCAAGCAATTAGTTGAAGGAAAAAAAAAAGATTCAAATTCAAAAGGAAGTTCCAGAAGATCAGATTTGTACCATTATTCAAATAAATTACCTCCATCTTAAATCATGTGGGACAGAGAATTTGTGCTGCTTGAATAAAGAAGTAAGCGTCAAAGTGGTTACTGGGAAGTAGACCTCTGTGGTCCAGGAGAAATTTCAGAATATGACCCATCTAATGGGCTCTCACGTCCTCCTCACCAAGAGTTAACTGTTCTCCTCCAAACAAGAATACTACTGAGTTAATTATTTATAAGAAGAGGAAACTCCCTTCATCTGCCTTCACCAATGGGGGCAGTCATTTTCTTTTTTTAGAGGCGGAAGTTCATATCCTTTCCCAACCCTCTTTCCCCCCCCCCTTTTTTTTTGTTTTTGTTTTTTAGGGCTGCAACCGTGGCATATGGAGGTTCCTAGGCTAGGGGTCAAATCAGAGCTATGGCTGCCAGCCTGTGCCACACCCGCAGCAACGCAAGATCTGAGCGGCATCTGCAACCGACACCACAGCTCATGGCAATGCCAGATCCTTAACCCACTGAGCGAGGCCAGGGATCGAACCTGCAACCTCATGGTCCCTAGTCGGATTCATTTCTGCTGCTCCATGACGGGAACTTCTTCCCCCTCCTTCTTATCAGTGGCAGGTTTCTGTGAGACAGTGGGCTAGGGATAGGGGTTGGGCTGTGGGGAGAGATGGAGATAAGTGGAGCATGATCTTGTCCATGAAGTGCTGCCTCTCTTGCCCATAGCAAGCTCTTCCTTCTCTAATCTTTATTACCACTGGTCCTCCTCGGCCCTCAGCATAGACCACAGGTTTGTTTGTCAAGTGGTGTCCAGCCAGGTAGATGTTATCTCTCGTGATGGTAAGATGCTGTCTTACCTTGCACACGGGAGCCCTCAACAGCTCTGAGCAGGGGGTACATGCTGCATGACCGAGAGGAGGGACCTCTCAGGGGAGTGGGATGGATGCTCTAGGGCTGGGAAGAGCCTGCCCAAGGGAGAGGGTGTACCCCCAGCGCCTGCATCAGACTCATATTTATCCCTGTGACCTCCTGGGAGTAAGTCTCCAGTGATTCAATGGTTCTATGAAAATGAAAGTTGGAAATGGGGGAGCTGCCCTTTCTAGAGAGAGTGGAAGGGAAGGGCCCCATCCCTTTAAGGACCATATGGCAAATAGGACCGGCTGCATAATTTGTGAGGCTCTGTGCAAAATGAAAATGTGAGGCTCTTTGTTTCAAAGCTGTTGAGAATTTGAAGAGGATGACAGCAGGGCATTAAACCAAGTGCGGGCCCATGTAAGCACCTGGAGTGCTTCCTGTGGCCGGTTCTGGGTGCTGACTATTTACATAGTCCATGGTGACAGCCAGAAGAAAAAAAAAGCTTTCGTATTTATAGATTATTTCATTGAACTATATAAAATGGGTATCAATACATGTATCTACTCAAAAAAAAAAAAAAAGAAAAGAAAACAAAGAAAGAAAGAGTGGGGTGCTGGCCCACATAGGCCTCGAGCCCATGAAGCAGGCCCTGCAGCAAATCTGGGAGCTCTGCCTGGCTCGGACACGGCACATGAACTCACCACCCACAGCTCCGAGACCTCAGTGGCCTGGGGATGGAGGGGTAAGGGAGGAAGTTCGGAGTGTTCGGCTCCTTCCTCCCTGGCTGAGAGCAGGACGGGGAAAAGGGAATGCTGGCACAACAAGCGTGTTGTGCCCTCAGAAGAGGCCCCAGCGGCCCCATGGACGGAAATGTTAAACACAGAGTCTCTGTGTTTATCTCACCCCGTCGTCATGCAGCATGACTAAGGCCTGCCTGCAATTCTACCCTGGGTGTGCTCGGGAGGAATCACAGCCTCTCCATGACAATATTTACTTCACTGTTGCCTGGGGGAGCTCTAAATTCAGAGAATGGTGGTGGTTTTTTCGAGATCTCCACCCTCATGAGCAGCTGCTCTTGCCCACTGAGAGTGTTCTGGTTTGGGTCAAGAGTGCAAGGCAAGTCATCTCTGGGAGAGAATTCAGGGAGACCCAAGACCTTCCAATTTACTGTGGCTACTGATGCTCAGTTCAATTTGCCCACCATCACTGGCTTGTGAGTGGTTTTGTTTGTTTTCGCTGAGCCCTTTGAGATGGAGACAGTGGCCATGCCTTCTTTTTCATCTCTGCCTGCTCGGTACCTGAGGACCTGTATGTAGGTGCGGTTCACAGAATAGAAGGAGGGAGGGAGGGAGGGAGGGTGGTCTCTCTCATATGCCAAGTGCACTGGGTATCAGGAGCTGCGTGGAGGTGGTGAGGGATGGAGGGCTGAGGAGGGTCCATCTGCTTGCTCTTCCCAAGGGCTGCCCTGTCCTCAGCACCTTGAGGCAGCCCCAGCCGACTGGAATCCAAGTGTTGACTTTTCCAAATACTTTAAGAGCAATGAACGCTTAACAGCTTTGTGAAGCTCCCCACAGAGGCACTGAGGTTTTCCTAAGGATTTAGCCTGTCGTGAGTGTGTAACACTAAGACAACTCTGCTTTTGAGAGTGGTGTTCCAGAAAAGCCAGATAATACAGGGAGATGAGCCTCCTGTCTGCAGGAGCCTGCCACATAGTTCTTTTGCATCACATGGATACTTCTTTATGTTGGTGGCAACACATTTCCTCTAGCATGGTTTCTATATGTCAAACCTATCAACCCACTTTATGAGAATGACTGCACAGCTTTTTATCTAGGTAATATAAGTTGATATAGCTAACATAAAGGTGGAGTAAAAGGAAAGTAATTTGTTATAAATTGAAATATTACTATTTTAATCTATGAACTATATATGTATGCGCAATATATATTATGTTATATAGTACATGTTAATGTCATATATTGTACAGTCTGGTGAGTTCAAACACTTAAAGGCAATTAGAACTCCTTCCACACTTCTAAATTCCCAGATCCTTCTGTCTTAGTTCAGATACTTAATGTCATTAGGTGCACCCACAGAGGAGACTAATTCTTTCAGCTGATAGCTTCATCAGACTGCTAGCCATTTGGCCTTTTTATGATGTGGCATAATTATATCACACCATACACCAACAAATTATCATTCTCTTTGTATCTTTGCAGATAATTTACTATTACACATTGCATTTGCAAGCAAGACTGGCTGCGAACTATTTTGTGCTTTTATGAACTTGGGCTGGTAATGGAACACATACAGCAGTCAGTATCTCAAGGGTGACTATATATGTATATGTAGCCATTTCCAATTGTTTTAACCAATTGACAGAACTGGGTAGTAAAGAGAATTTGCTACAAGGCCAACTTGATACTTACTATCTCTGTAGTGTCTTTACTTACAAGTTTTCAGGCTTGGGGGAATTGGGGAATTTTTTTCAAACTAGGTACTTGGAATCCATGATTCCCAACCCATGCCCCTACTTTACAACTTCTGAAGCCTTTACCCCCAGTTTTCACTCACCTCATATTAGAGGCATCCTTTGCACATAGATAAAGTGATAGACTCTTGGTGGCCTCTCCAATATCAACTCTCTATTGTTTCATGGTTAAAGTGGTGATCTCTCCCCATAAAGTTCAAAATGGCTGCCTAGGTGAGGTCATGTGACCCACTCCTGACCAATGGGGCCTGAAGAGAATGCTGACCTGAGGCTTCTGGGAAATATTTTCCTCCTCTAGAGAGAAGCAAAGAGAAATGGCAATTCCTGCATTTGAGTGTGGACTGTGGCAAGCCAGAAAATACACATGTGGAAGATGATGGAACAGAAAAATGGAAAGAGGCTCCAAATATCATGGTGGAGTCTCTGAATTGACAAATCCTGCCCCTGCCCAGCCTTTCAACTTCTTGCTACATGAGCTAATAAGTGCCCATGTTATGTTATTCAAGTCGCTTTTAGTTTTTGCATTTTTATTATGAGCTGCTAACAGAACCCCTTCTAACTAACAGGATACATAGTAGATGATGAACCATGTATCAGGTATTAGTGAGAAATTTAAAAGTAACAAAAAAATGGGTTTATTGCCTTCAGTGAAGTTATAATCTAGTTGACAGAAATACAATACACTTACAAGTACAAATTTAGAACATCTGCTCAATACCTCACATTCATGTGCAAAGTACTATAGTATAAGCTAAATACAAACTGCAAAAAATGCTACAAGATTTGTTTAGAGAATCAGTTTCTTTTTTTAATTAATTTATTTATTTTAAATTTTTTTTTTTTTTTTTTTTTTGGTCTTTTTGCTATTTCTTGGGCCGCTCCTGCGGCATATGGAGATTCCCAGGCTAGGGGTCGAATCGGAGCTGGAGCCACCGGCCTACGCCAGAGCCACAGCAACGCAGGATCCGAGCCGCGTCTGCAACCTACACCACAGCTCACAGCAACACCAGATCATTAACCCACTGAGCAAGGGGAGGGACCGAACCCGCAACCTCATGGTTCCTAGTCGGATTCGTTAACCACTGCGCCACGACAGGAACTCCCTGGCTCCCTTTTCTTTTGTGAATCTGCTTGGAAGTTGACACTGCTAAAAGCCACATAGTCCTGTGTTGTTTTGGAAAGCACTGGGACATAATATATTTCTCAGAAATGGGAACTCATCTATGGAGCCTACTGAACTGCTGCTTATGTCTGATTTGGAATATGCAAGCAATTTTTTTCTTTAAGAATTTATTACCATCAGGTTAATAATCTTCATCAGACAACTGGAGAGTAAATCACAGGCACCTTCATGTTTTTTGAAACTCTCTCTGTGGCTGAGCAACTAGCCAATATTAGCACATATGCCAATGTGATGGTCAGAAATACTAATTTTGAGCCTTTTTGTGTTCCTGGAGGCCACTTCCATTAGGCATGTTCTGAAGATGGCAGCAGAGTATACATGCAGATTTGTGTTAACATGGCAGGAATTATGGTGCGAGTTCTGACTCAAAATTTCGAAGTCTGGTGAAATAAGCCTCATTTGAAAGATAAACTGGTAGGTTGGGCTCCATATGTCTTCCAGAAATATGAGGAAATAAGACCAGGCCCTAAATTCCCTAAGAAGAGTTGCAGGGGATCCAGTAGCTGAGGAGCAGCTCTACCCCAAAGAGAATGAAGACTTGAAAAGACTCCTGCGCTGTATGGAGGAAGTGAGAGGGACTAGAGGGGATTTTTGGGAGGTGTCAGTATTTCTGTTGCACTGTGGTAGAGAGACACAACTCTAGAGTACAAGACCTGCATAAACTCCAGATCCTTCCACAGTACCCTTATGTGTTCAAGGGCTCCATAGTACCGCAGGTTCAAGCTCCTCAGCTTTCCAGCCCCTCCATTCCCCCTTTGGTCCCATTTGCCTCTTCGCCATGCTCTGAAGTAAGTATGTTTATTCCAGCTTCCTGGCCTTTGCTCATGGAATGCCCACTGCCAGGAATGCCTCTCCTCCTCCCATTTTCCTTCTATATCCCTCTTCTCAGCCTGTTCTTCACTGTCTAGTTCAAGTCCTGTTTCTGACAGAATTATCCTCAATGAGCTCTACCTTCTTATAACAACAGTAATGACCACATATTGAGCACACAGGGTGTGGCACATAATGGTTATTGTTCATCCTTGCAACACCCCTTGCAGAGAGGTAATTTGAAGAAATTGAGGTTCCACGAAGTTTTAAGTGACTTGCAAGAAACTAAACAAATAAAAAGTGGCTAAGCCTGCATTCCTGTCCGGTCCATCTGCTCTAGCTGTTCCCACTCTTCTACCCTGTCTAACTGTATCTGCAATTGCCTCTCACCCAGACAGCTTTGCCTGCTTGAAGACAGAATAATTAGAACTTTAGCCTCCCAGAGTGCTAAATGCTCCTAGGTCCTAGGCCAAGTTGTGCTATGGTAGACAGCATGGGTGTGGAGGGGTGTCCTAGATGTGAAAGTCAACTGTGACAAGATGGGGTTTTTCTACTCTCCAAGTACTACTTTCATCCATCTCCATTTTGGGACCTGGTGCGTACAGTGAAAGACATTTGGTAATGTAACTCGGGATTCGCTCATCAGAGCTCTGTGGAAAATGACACTTAGATTGTCTTGCAGATGCTGCACCTCTAAGAGCTAAAGGCCCCCAACCTGCTCAGGTAGAATGAGAAATGAAAGCTGATAATATTTGTCAGAGGCTAGAGAATGGCTGTAGGACTCAAGGATTAGGGGCAAAGTGTAAAGTGAAGAGGATCTACAGATATTAATGATTTGGTTTGCTCATGATAGAAAGCAGGGTGGCCCCGTGGTTCTTTGATCAAGAACAATTATCAAAGGGCTTGCTGATCCTAAATGGGTCCTCAGTGGTCCACTGAGGAGCCGGGAGGGGTTGAATGGGCAGAAGACCTGCTCCTGTATTCCCGCCCAACTGCAGACATTGCGTGAGAGCCCTACTTGAAAAAAAAAAGAGTTCTTTGTTTTTAACTGCTTTGCATATTCTAGGTTTCAGGGAAAATTGTCTCACTCTTAGAAATGGGCAAGAGTGTGTTTTCCTGGGAGTACTCTGAGTGGGGCGCTGTATGTTGTCTGATGGATCCTCTAGGGATTATCTGACTCAAAGGGAGTGCACTTTGGCTCTCTAATGATTGGGTTAATAACAATTCTAGGAATGCAAGTAAAGTGGTGGAAAATTTATAGATTAAAATGATTCTGTGCCATGGGAGCGGCCCAAGAAATAGCAAAAAAAAAAAAAAAAATGATTCTGATCTATAGGAATCAGATATATTTTGTCTAGTAGACATACAATTTCAACTCTGCTGAAAAAGGGATTGTTTTATGCTGTGCTATGAGATGTTAACTAGTTTTGCAATTAGCAAACTCATTTCAGGTTTCTGAATACCTAGGCACATATGCCTGTTCTTTAAATTCTCCTTGGAATGATTTTAACAACTTACTGATTTTCTCATTTAATGAATTAAATAAAACCCTTGACCTGTGTTCACTTTGTATTTGGTTAAAGGACATAATTGCACCTTTTTGAAAATTAAAGTCTAGTATGGACTCAGCATGCGCGGCTAGCTAAGGGTAGTTAATAATAAGTTTCCTTCACCTTCTGCCTACTCGTGATGGCATTGTCCTGAGCTTAACAAATGGTAGTAAGAAAGGCAGGGCTCTTTATGTTTCTCTTTCAGCTGTCATACCTCTGTAACTTATGTGAATCATCAAGGAATTCTTGTAGAGTACCTTCTTGATGCATTTTTAGCTCTCTTTCCACCTTCTCAAACCATCTGTGGTCAAGAACCAGAATTTTTATTTCCAAGCCACTGGAGAATATTATTTTTATCAAATACAATAAAAGCAAATTACTAGAAAAATAACCAAGTGCTCAGAGGTTGCAGCTATGTCTAATCACTATAAAAGCTGCTGAGAGCTCACCCTAAACTTTTCTGCTTTTCTCATGGACAATAATTACAAACAGCTTGCAGACTGGTACTAGTTTATGCCTTGTGGTACCGCTTTATCTAAAGGGCAGAAAGGACTCCTATTTCCCTGGACCAACTTGTCCAACAAAATCCTTCCAGACCAGATATAAAGTTCTTTGCTGTGGCTGGACAGCTTTTGGTGAGTAATATCAAGTATGGGAACAAAGACTAAATCTCCAAATGGTTCAGTCGGTTCCTTATTCTGAAACAATGGTCCTTCTAGACTTAGGCTTCTGCAAGGAAGGTCCTCCATGGATCTTCTTGCCCTCCCAACTTTCCTCTTCCAAATACAGTTTTTCGTCTTTATTCTTCTTGCTCCCCATATAAAGTCAAATAAAGGTCTGGCTGCTGTAATAAAAACCCAAATAACAGTGGCTTAAATAAGATAGGAGTTGATTTCTCTGTAATGGTCTAAGCATGAACCGTCCCTGGCTATTATGACAGCTTTATAGTGTGTGAAACTGACTCTAGTCTTGCTACTATGCTATACCATCCTCAACACACATCTTCCCTTTTATGACTGAAGAGCCACTCCAGCTCCCCTGCCATCATGTCTGCAATCTAGCCAGTGGAAAGGGGGATCAAGGAAGAAGAGGAGATCATACACCTTCTTTCTAGGAACAAGACCCAGAATTTGCACTTGTGACTTCTGCTCACATCCTATTGGCCAAAACCTAGTCACATGATTTCACTGACATACCAGGGAGGCTGGGAAAGGTAGTCCAGTTAAAATTTAGGAATCTGTTACTAAAGCAAGAAGAAAAGATGGATACTGGAGACCAACTAGCAGTCTCTGTTACATCTTAAAGTTTCTGGGTCAGGTGCCTCTATTTTTCCTTCAACTGTTCCTCCTCTCAACAAAAGGAAACTCTGCTTCTTAGTACCTTGTTCCTTGCAAAACTTGGGCCAAGTGCTTGTAGAGGTTTTCTTCTGCTCCAAAGAGGTGGGGATTGTGCTCTGCTCTTACCAGGGTGAATGTGGATTCCCTCATTCTAGTTTGAACCTCCTTGCTGGAAAGACATGACTAATTTTCTTATTGGAAAAAGTAAATACACCTAACCAAGGCAGTTCTTTAAACATTTAGGGGCACTGTAGCGTATTCTCACAGAGGGAAGACTATGTCTCATATCAGCATGGCTTCGCTCTGCCTGTTTGGAACAAAAGCCCTCATTGTCATCATGTAAAAGGGCTCTGAGCTCTCTCCTGGTTCACCTGAGCCTGCTTGAATTACTCTCCCTCTGGCATCCAGAAAGGATGCCACCAACTCCTCATTCCATAACAGGGATGGTCATAAACAACTAAAGCTTTTACTGAGATTCACCAAGACCAGGTGTTCTTCTAACAGCTCTACTTGGTTTAAATGCTCACACCAACCCTTTGAGGTTAGGGATATTATTATTTTCAACTTACAGATGAGAAAACTGAAATGTAAAAAAGGGTAACTTGCCCAAGAGAATACAGAATCAAGCTCCCAAGTGGTTTAGAATCAAGAGAACATTTATATTTTTCTTTTTTATTTATTTTTCTTTTTAGAGCTGCACCCGAGGCATATAGAAGTTTTCACACTAGGGGTCAAATTGGAGCTGCAGCTGCAGCCTATACTACAGCCATGGCAACACCAGATCCGAGCCATATCTGTGACCTATGCCACAGCTTGTGGCAACACTGGATCCTTAACCCACTGAGCCAGGCCATGGATCGAACCCACATCCTCATGGAAACCTTCTTAACCCACTGAGCCACAATGGGAATGTCTGTATTTTTATTTTTAAATGAATAGTTACTGAGAATTTTTCTAATGCTCAATTTCTGTCATTTTTTTTCTAATGATCAATTTGCACTGCAGAAAACTATGACCAAAAAATTGACATCACCCATCATACTATTTTCACAAAGAAAGCAGTGCTGAAAAGATGTTGCTGTATTTCTGTACAGCCTTTTGCTTCTGTCAGTCTGTCTGTCCTTATACTTATCCCTGGTTTTACTTAAAAGCTAATACCTTGCTCTTGCCAGAAATACCTCCAGTTTGCAGGCACACTACACTCCCCTCGTTGTTAATGTGCCTCATCTAAAACTCCAGCTTTAGTGTGACCTTCAGAAGTCGCTCAGTTTGGAAGTAACTCTGCAGGATGGGGCCCTTGTCGTGTAATATTCACACAGGGAAATGCCTGGAGAAGCTTTTCAGGCAACAACAGTAATGCTTGGATATTTTTAAAATGTCATCTGTGCTCTTTAAGTCGTAACTCAAATCCTCCCTGATGCTTGCAGCTTGAACCCCAGGGCTTCAGGGTAGACGGGACGTGTGGCTTGGTCCCAGTCTGAAGGCCTCAGCTATCAACAAGAAATTCCCTCAGAGGAGATCCCAGGCTTTTTCAGGCAGGAGCCAAGAAATTGAATCATATGATGACATTCAATCATTTTTTTTTTTTTTTAATGAAGCACATCCAGAAGGGTAAAATGCTAGGAACTACACATCCACAGGCAAAAACTTGCCCCTCTCTGCATGGCCAGGGCCTAGAGCTTGGGACATGAAAGACAAAATTTTATCTGACTAAAGATGCTCGCTTTCCTTGAAAACAGTTTAATCTGGAAACGTTTACTCACATGGTTGAGGCAGAGCAACATAAAGGATACTGTTTAAAGTGGGGTACACTTGGCCAGACTCTTTTTGGACAGGAAATATTCCCAGGATGCCAAAGAGAGTAAGAAGCATTCCAAGGCCTCCTTTCTCTCTCAAAAAACCTATCATCCATTAGTTAATGCCCATCCTTCTCTCCTCTGACTTCTTTTCAACATGTGCTGATTCTTAGCAAAAGATACCTTGTCATATTAGCCATTTTTGAGGGTCTTCCTTGCTTGTCCTTGGCATTGGATGCTGCATTCATGGTGGCCTTTTTGCTCTCCCTGGTGTCATCCTCAAGGCTAAGCGAGGTCTTACAGCGCACAAAGCAGCTGTTGCGTGTCTTAGTCCTGCACTAGGTGGCACAGAAATGTTTTTGAACCCAGATCCTCCAAAGAGCACCCTGGACAGGTTTCTGGGGGCCCTCCATTCCCCCATGCACTCCATCCAATCTCTGTGAGGTACCGTTAGCCCCACTGATGAAGGAGGTAGTTGAAACTCAGAGAAGCAGAGAGATTTGCTAAAGGTCCCTCAGTGAGCAAGTGGCAAGAGCCGGGCTGGTATGAAGTTTTTTACCCCCTAAGTCCAGCATTCTTGCCCTGATATGACAGCTGTTCTCACTTCGCCACAATTATCGGGCTGTGGGAAAACCTGCAGCAATGTGTGTGGGGAGGGGGCAGAGGAGCTCTTCCAGGGCCTCTGTCTGCATCGCTTTGTCCTCGGGCCACCGCACCGGGCGCAGACGGGGCTCCACGGCGCTCTGGGCAGCCTCGGGCTCCTCGTTTTTCTACCGAGATCCTTTCATTCCTTTTCCCTTGCCCCCTCACCTCCCTACCAGACACAGAAACGACCCCAGGAATAAAATGCGAGAGCTCGACCAACACAAAGCAAAGGTTAGAAATTGAACGCCACTCCTCCCGAAGCCAGGAAATTCCAGAGATGCGGTTCTCATGGCAAGGGGACTTCAAGTTACATATTTTGCAGTCTGGCTAACCAGTTGTACTTTTCAGTGTGAGGCTTAAGACAGGGTCTGCCTGTGCCACGAGGGTGCCTCCGGGGCTCTCAGACCCATATTAGATTGCAGGCAGGCTGTACTGCGGATTAGCTGTGAGATTTGCAAATGTATAGTTTACAATGTGGTAAGAGCCTCATGGCCCCAGAAGCGAGCTCTGAGAGTGGTTACTGTGGCGGTGCTGGTGTTTGGGGGGATTTGCCTTTCAAACCTCAAGGCTGCATTAGCATAGTTGGGGCCTGTGGAGCTGCCTTGCTATAAGAAGCAGTCTACAATTCATTTAAAGTGATTTTCGAGTCCTCCCTCTTCCCACGCAACCTGCTGTCTTTCTCTGGGTAAAACCTTGAATGCCTCCCAAGTCCAGATAAGCCGGGATGCCCAAGGTTGTAGAATCAGAAGACTGCTCTCTGCTGGAAGTGGTTTCCTAACTAGGTGTAAGCTAAAAATGGAGGTCCTGTGACCCACCTTCCCCGGTCTGTGGGTCCTCAGTGAAGGACAAAGCACCTGTTCTCGGTGTCTTCAGGCTGAGCACCTACTGCTTACTGCCCACTGGCCCCAAGGCAGGGCCTGAAGAGGTCTCCAGCCCATGGCAAGGCACAGGGTGGACCCTCACCCCCGTGTGGAGGCCAGTGGTGGGGAAACCTAAGCTTTTATCCCAAAGTCACCGTAGACGGGAAACTGGAAAGGCCCATGACTTCCTTGTCCCTTTCCTGAGCTGTTCCTGGCCCCACAAAGCAGGCTCCCACCTCTGTCTGTGTTTCCGCAATGGAAGCTGAACATGAGTCTCAGATAAATCACTGACCTGGTTGTTCGATTCTAACATCTTTCTTGCTTTTCCTCTGCACCTCCTTCTCCCTTCAAGACCCCCGCCCAGTTTCCCCTGTGCCTTGCAAGTCACAGTCCCCTTCTTTCTCTCCCCTCCTTTAGTTCCTCTCCCCAGGCCTCTTGCAAAACTTCCTCCCAGCTAGCTGTCACTCACAAAAAGACCAGATAAAACTGAGGAATAACAACCGATGTTATTGTGTTCTACACCGGAAAAAAACATATTAACAAATACTCTCACTTAACTCTCACATCAGCCCGTGATGTTCTCTCTGGATGAAAGCAATGAATACCTATCTTTCAAACAGATTAAGCAGCCCACCCCAGATCAGGCAACTAAGAAGTGACAGGATTTGAATCCAAGTCTTCTGAGTTCAAATACTTGGTATCCTTTCTTTTAGGAGCTGTTGCTTTCTCACCACGGCTCAAGACTTAATTTGTTACTTATCCCAGTGGGGTTTGTGTTTTAGGAGCCAGCAGTTATGTCAGAAGAGTAAGCCAGCATCAGAGTGAGGCTGGTGGGAAGCGCCTGGGAAGGCCCTTCTGACTCTCTTCCAAGCAGACCTCAGGGCAGACGGCTCCCACTTGACCTGCTCAAGAGAGAAATGAGCTGTGCTCCTGCAAAGAGCTTCCGAGGGCTCTCTTCTGCCAAATTCTAGAAGCAAAGCCAGGGAGAGGAGACGTTGCTAGAGGTACCACTCTGAGTGATGAGCTGACAGTGTGGAGTCCACAGACTCCCCTCCTCTTTGTCCTTTTCTCCCCGCTGAGGGTTCAGTCTTTCCTCCGAGGTAGAGGGGCCTCTTTCAAAGACCCTGGTTGTGGTTACAAAGTTGGTCCTGCTGGCTGGGAGGCTCAATCCTCACCGTGAGGCTGTTAATGGCCCCAGCCCCCTGGAAAGCCCTGATTCCCCTTTCTTCACTGCCTTTCTTCCTTTCCCCTCCCTTGTTAAATATTTGTTGCATACATGAATGAATAAAGGAATGCAGCTCTATTCCTCTGCTTTTGGGGAAGTCACCCAGACAACTCATTCTTGTAGATGTGGCCTGAGGAGTTTAAGAGGTTACCTTGTGCCAGAGTAACACTCAATTTAAAAAAAAAAAAAATGAATGACTAATGTAAACTGTAGGACCATATACATCCTGATTGGGGAGAACTCACCAGAAGTCACTTTAGCTTGCAAGCAAATGCTTTCAGATGAAAACTGACGTGGGCTGCCTCTTATATAATTGGACCAGATGGTTGCCCATTGGTATAACTGGAGAGGGACTGGAATAGCTCTTCTACCCGAATGTCACTCACAGCAGCCTGTCTCAGGGTCTGGAAGTCCACCATTAGAGACACATTACTTCGCAGTTTTAAGAGCCTCTTCAAACTCCTTGCAGTTGACAAGCTTTGTCAACAACTCAATATGTAGTTGCAACGACACTAAATATTCAGATACATTCATCTCTATGACTGGGGTTGCATAAAGATAGCATCATTATCCTAATCAAATTCGAGAAAATCTACATGATGAGATTCACATGCTTCTTATTTTCGGAAACTGAAGGCACTTGGCTGACTCTGATTCTGCCCTCACTCTCCCTTCCCTGCTTTGGTCTTCTCTGTTAGGACATGGGCTCAACAGCACCTTCTGCTCTTTGGGGTCCCCAGCAGGGCAAAGTCACATCCATGGGTTCCAGATCGAGAGCTCAGAAAGGGAAGGGAGGGTGTATGAGGCGGAAGTGTTGTAGGAAAACAGAATGATGGGGAGACAAGGAGACAAGCAAAGAACAGGACAGGAGAGAAGTAAGGAAAGCTGCTTGTGGTGGAGACAGGAAAGAGAACAGCAGACCCATCTCCTACAGGAAGCAAAGATTTGTCCTCATGTGGCTCAGGCTCTAATCCTTTTCCCTTGGACTCAGCTGGGGCCTGGAACCCTCTCTTCAGGGATGAGCTGCTTCATCACTCAACAGCTCTTTAGCAAACCTTGCCAGTTAGCCTGTGGCTGGTTCCCTGCCCTCTTCTGCCATCACCTTCGGCTCCTCTAATTGAAGGTCAGTGGGTGAGGCTGGGGTGTGTAGACTGCCCATGTCGATATCCTTGGCATCTTCACAACCAGAACGAAGAAGTTCCAGAAAGAACTAAATGTGTGGCTTGGGTCTGATCAAGTTGCTCTGTGGGACCATCTATCCCAAGTGCAAGATGCTGGAGATGGAGCCAGCGAGCTCAGCCATGACCGAGCAGTGCATTTCTTCCTTCGAAGCATCCAGCTGACAAGTCTCCGTCCTGAGGGTCCGCACCCAGAGATCCGGCGGGGGGAGGCATGGTGTTAACTGCCTCTGGAGAACCAGGCTGATGAGCAGATGTTGCTTTGCCCATTTTCTTTTCTGAACCAAATCTATGCAGAGATATTGGGTATTTGGAAATCAGCCCTGGCCCGATGTCCTCGGCTGGCAGGGCCATGCACTCATCCACCTGGGCTGTGTTTTCTAAAGCCTTGGCTCTCCGGTGCTAATGGGAGTTTCAGTCTCCATAGCAAGACCTGCACTGGGCAAAACCTGCCTCACCCTTTGAACTTCTGCTAGGGCTTCTGGACTGCAGGTGTGGGAAGAGAATTCACCATCTCGATCGACTCTCGCTTTCTCTGGGGTCATCATGTTTCCCAGGGGCTCTCTCCTCTCAGTCCCCCAGAGCATCTTATTTTACCTCCTTTAGAGCTTTGAAACACCCACTGCAACTCAGGCAAAGACGTCTACCTTCAGCTTCTCCCACTGGGCTAGGGGTTTACAACTTACCTTCCCCACCCCCAGTATTAAAAGAAATAATAAAACTATTATATGTTAATATAATAATGCTTTTATAAAATATAACTACAGCTTCAGAAACAACAACCAGAAACCTAGTGAAAAGTAGAAACTTTGTTCTATTTTTGAAAATCCTTTTTATATCAGATTCTCATACATGTTTCTGCCTCCAGTCTGTTGTGATGTCACATGTCATATAGCCTGTGATAAACTCCAGTGTACACTTATAAGAGAATGAGAATGAAAAAAAGAGAAAATCATGTCTTTGTATTGTTGTGAAAATTGTTTTGAGTGATGGAGCACAATGAGAACCAAGAGCTGACAGGCTTCCCAGCATCAGCTGCCTTCTCTTGCTGAAGTACACACACACACACACACACACACACACACACACACACACACACACACACAGGCTTCTCTGTTTAGTATTTGTTCTGGTAGTGTCATGATGTTCTTGGGATAACTGAAATCCGTGTGTTGGGAATCAGCATTCTGCATGCTCAGCTAGTAACTGTACAGAGGGTATGGCCCCACTTTGGAGCCACTAAGTCTCAGCTTTGGATCCTGGCTCTGTCACTGACACAGTCTGGCCTGGGGGATATTACATCATCTCTTTCAAGCCTTGGTTTCTTCTTAAGGAGACAATAAGAACCTCTCTTCCTAGAACTACTGGGAGGATAGAACAGACATATATGTAAAGCAACAGGTACCGTATCTGGCAGTGAGAACAGGTGTTCAAACCACAGTGGTTATGATAGTTGGCATTGTTATTATTATTCTCTAATGACATAAGCTCCATGAGTGTGGGGGTCGTGCTCACTGCTATGACTTTAGACCTCTAGTTACTGCTGCAAAAATACCAGTGCATAGCATTTTACATTAGTTCAACTTCCTTCAGAATTTCTTAGCCTGACTCAAGGTAAAGCATAAGGGAGAATAACAGGTGGTGCCTATGTCTGGGACCTTTTAGTCTAATTAGAGGAAAAGAAAACTCACGGTTGAGAAATACAGCAGTAGGCAAAGGTGGGTGATGAAGAGCCAAAATGAGCAGAACTGCCAGCATTTATTGCAGTGGCTCACAAATGGGAACTTCTAACACCTGGCGTGGGGATTGGTGTCGGCTCTGAGGTCTGTCCACCTGCTGATGCTGTTGTTTTAATCCCGCCAGCAGCTTGCCTGCACAACCATGCAGTGGGGAGGAGACAGAGCAGGTAGCCCTCAAGTCCTCTCCTGCACATCTGCTTCCTCACCTTAAGAAGTCTGTGTCACCTGGGCTGGCCTTGCCTTGAGATTTACTTTGAAAAACAGAATGCCCTGGAAATAGTATTCTGGAACTCTCAAATGCAGCCTTTCTCAAGGCAGCTTCTGCTTCCTCCCTCTTGGAAACCAGCAGCCACATGAGAAGCTTGGCCACCCTTAAGCTAGCATGCTGGGAAGAAGGGCCACATGGAGAAGCACCAAGGTACCAGACGTATGCATGAAGCCTTCCTTGACCTCCCAGCCCAGCCCATTTAGCTGCTGAATGCAGTTATACGAGTGTCCCTAACAGATATTAAATGGAGCAGAACTGCCTGGCTAAATCCAGCTAAGCCACAGAGTTTTAAGGAAAAATAAATCGTTGTCTCCAGCCATCATGTTTTGGAGGGGTTAGTTATACAGCAACAGAAAACTGAAACAGGAGGGCAGGGGCTGGGCCAGAAGAGGGAAAGGTAGTAGAGCTTCTGCACCCACAAACCTCTGGGCCTGGTAGGAGGTACCCTTCCCCTCCAGCCTCTGGACACTGACCAGGTAGAGTCTAAACACACCTTTGGTAAAGGGCCTCGGGATGTGAGCTTATACTCCCAGAGGAAATTCCATAGACAAAAGTCAGGCAGGAAAACTGTTTGCGTAACAGATAACAGAGCTGCCAGGATAGACATGTCCAAGGTTCTCTATCAGTAAATGTGCTTATCCCTCCCGCGGGTAAGAGTCACCATCATGGGTTTTCTCGCCAGACTGCCCTTTCTCTTTTTCTTTCCCAGTCAAATCCTACCATCCTGCAACATCCCGCTTGGCCTATCAGCTCCATTGTACGACTGCGCCAACTCCAGCTTATACTGGTCATACCCTCCCAGGGAGCCCACAGCTCCTGCTGTATGTCACATACATTGTGCCACCTAGAATCTAAGCAGCACAGGTGATGAGCGCTGACTGCACCTCAGAGGTGGAGCCCAGGATAGGAACCTGAGGTTCTGTCGTTAGTTAGTGGGACTCGAAGCATCAATGCTACAGCTCTGCGGCTTTGGTTACTCCAATTCACCAAACTTCTGAGTTACAATGGAACTGAACCAGGACCCTCTGAGAGCCAGCAACTGCAAAGGAGGCTTATACCTGCTATAAAATGAAGAGGAGACACAGAGAGGAGGCAGTTTAAAAGTTGACTTCTATGTACTATTGATATGGTAAGATACTATGAGCAAGCATCATTTGGGGTAAAGGTTAAAATTAAAACAATACAAACGTATCTGTTTAGTCAGAACCCATAATTTGGACTGTTCTAATGTAATGAACAAAGTCTCCATATAATAAAGTTCCCTGGCAGGCCAGACTCTGCCCTTGCAAAACACATCACTTGTCCCTTGTCCACAGCCAAGATCATCCCCCTGTATCTGCATCCTTAACTGGGCTTAGAAAGTATCTCTGATGCATTAGGGTAGTTGAAGTAAAAGTCATTTCCAAGGCAGAAATCAAGGATCTAAAAACTCAATGATTACAATAAAAACAATGAAAAAGACAAATCCCATTTAAGAGTATGGTGTTAGTCCTTTTGTAACAGATTTTCGTGTAAGTGAACGGAGGAGTCTGTATCTTTAAATTACTGTTGATTTATATTTTAAGGTGTTTGAAACAATTAGGAGAATCTGATATATTAGAATTGTGAGGATGTTGCTTAAGTGCAAAAATGTTTTCTTGTTAGAGAGAATCTAAATAGTTGATATTTTGGAGTTGTTGTTCAGTAGTGTGTGAATATTTTCAAAACGGTCATTGTTTAAAATTAGTAAGTTGGATACTAAGTAGGAATTGTGGCGAACACGCCTTTCTATCCCCGAAAGCCCCTCGGACAGAGACAAGACTTGACTTCTCCCAGGGCGTGTCAACCTCCAAGGCCTTTCATCCTCACGGCTATTTCTTTCTTTCTTTCTTTGGCCACACCCATAGCATGTGGAAGTTCCCAGGCCAGGGATCGAACCCATGCTGCAGTTGCGGCCACAGCTGAGGCAATGCCAGATCCTTGCACTGCACAGGAACTTCCTGCTCTCTCTTTTGTGTGGGTTCATTTTCCCTCGGGGCGCAGAGATGTGGCACCCTCACTTTTTCCCTTCTATTGCTCAGAGCAACCCCAGATCATCTTTACATTTTAAGTTAACTGGATTTAACAGGATTGAATGGGACTTCTAATCCAATGACAGCAACAGGCCTGGTTTCTATAAACTGAATTGGCACAGCTCTTGTCAAGAACCATCTCTGAGGATATGACACAAAATGAAGGGGTTTCTATACCTGGAGAAGGGGCAGTCTCAACACACTCCCCTAGAATATACTGTGTGTGTTTGGATGTTGCTGGCGGGCAGGTAGGTGGGGTAAAGCAGATCCCCCGGAAGAAATCCTGAAAGAGGAGGTTCTGGCAGCTCCAGCACCATCTTCACGGATGAGCCGAAGAAGGAAGATGACAAGCCAAGAGAGGCTGGGGTCACAGTTCCAACCCTTCCTTCCTCTCCCCTAAAGCCCCCGCACTCAAGGATGGACAGGTATTGTGCACAAGGCACAGCTGAAAAGGGAGAGCAAAGGTCAAGGATGCAGTGAGCTTAGT
Source organism: Sus scrofa (assembly GCF_054392235.1). Classification (NCBI taxonomy): domain Eukaryota; kingdom Metazoa; phylum Chordata; class Mammalia; order Artiodactyla; family Suidae; genus Sus; species Sus scrofa. The sequence continues at coordinate 107,529,157 of NC_139385.1, read as the reverse complement.
TTGGGGAGCAGAGCAAAGGGAGAAACCTAAGAAGGTCTGATTTTGAAAGGCGAGCTCTTAGGAGGGCTGCTGCTCACAGTTTTAAAGGTGACAACCAGGATTTCAGTGGGAACCAAGGCTGGTGCTGAGGAAAGGCCTCGGGTGGCTGAAAGGGAGGGAAAGAAGAGTAGCTTGGGTTGCATGAAGAAGGAGGCTAATGAGGACGAAGTGGCCAGAGGCAGTGCAGAAGATGCACAGCGTTTTGAAGAGCCAGAGGCAGAACCAGAAAATGTGGAAGAAGTGGAGCCCTCGCTGGAGGCCCTGCCTGCGAAGGGAGGTTGCTGGGGAAAGAAAGCGGCAGGGTCTGTTGGCCATCAGGCGACTCAGAAGTCGTGAAGGAAGCAAACTGCTGACATGTGGGACTAGGCCGAGGTGAGAAAAAGCATTTGAGTCACTTGCATAAAGCCCATTCAAACTACTCGAGAGGGTCGGGTTTTCTGGAATACTGACATTTGGGACCAAACGTTGGTCTTGGAGCCAAGAAGGGTTTCTACACCCATTGCAAGACCTTTAAAAAGTTAATCCTTCTGTGGTGGAAAAAGCTGTTCCTTTATTTGTACAGTGTGTTATTTCACACTTAGGGGAAAACATGATGATGTGAATCTCTCTACGTTTCTCTCCCTGTTAAATCGGGTTGTGTTTGGGAGAGCCAGTAGACTTGAAAGCACGGAGAGTCTAAAAAAGGCAGCTTACGGAACTATTTCAAAACAATTCCTTTTTCTCCAAATGGAATCAGTCGATATTAAACACACACCATGGGCTGATGCGGGGAGGCCGGGGAGCAGCAGGAATATGAATGTCAGCAGAGCTGACCATGCCGGGGATGATGGAATGTCCCCGACGCTGCTTTAAGCACTCCGTGTCCACTGTCTCACTGACCAAGCTGTCCCAGAGGTAGGACTAGGATTTACAAGGGAGGAAGTAAGGCCCAGAAGAGTTCAGTCACTTTCCCAGGTCCCAGAAGTGCTGGGATGATCATGCAGGTCTGTCGGACCCCAGCACGGCCGATGATGGGAGCCTGGGGAAGCAACAGCAGATGAGACCTCAGAAGTGTCAGCCGTAAACCAAGGCCCAGTGTTGACATGCTTAACATCAGGAAAGGATGGATAATCTCCCCGTTAGTGGCTGTACCACTTACTGGCTACCTGAGACTTCTTGCCCTTTTCTGTTATTTACATTTTCATATGTTTTTATCTTGTCCCCGCAACTGGACCAACAGCTCCTAAAGAAGGGGACCGTCTTGTGGGTCTCTTGGCCCGCACATGGTACCTATTATGCTCAGCAGCCCATCAGTGAAAACATCACTGATCAACGAGTTTTGTCAGCCCCTTGCTCCTTCCTCTCTGTAAATGAATGACAGTCACACCTGGATACTTTTTTAACGGTAGTAAGCAAACTTTGTAAACACTTGATGGGAGATTTTCTAAATTCTCTATCAGTAGGATGAATTTAATGTGGTCCCCAATTTTAATGAAATTTCCCTCATGCTGTCTTTAGGGTGAGGTTTAATTTAAATGCTTACACTAGACTTTTGGTCAGTTTTTCTTTTGCATTTGTTATTCTGTTGAGGTGAATAAAATGAATGTCTTGCCTATCAAAACACCATCTTGGGGCTACGAGACTATCCTAAAAGTTGTTTTTTTGCCTTAAAGACAAAGAGGCTCTAGAGATATCCTTCAGATCTTCTGTTAGAATAACAGGTTGATAATACAATGCTAAAAATATGGCCGGGGGTGAGGAGAGAGAAGAAAACAGAAAACACACGCACAGCTTAGTCCTCTACTACTGTGCACCTGGGAGCGCAGAGCTGACCCTATCAGGGTCTAGAATGGTTGAAATTCTGTCCACAGGTTGACAACTTTTGGATCTGATTCCATTTGTTACTCTTTTTCCAGGACCGAAATGGAGAAAGGGCCCAAACTAGGACATCTTTAGCAATAACTAGGGCATCTTCCCAGCTGGAGAGGGGAAAGTCTCCCACAGTGTAATGCCAGCTTGGAAGGCGTGCAACTGTACATGCTCCTGGGCTCATCTGAGTAGGATTGAGTCTGGGTATCGTATAGTCTCAGAGAGAGACAGACAGAGAGAGAGAGAGAGAGAGGGAGAGGTTTCCTGAGGGGGGCTCGGGCAGCGGTGGTGAATCAGCTATTGTCGTATCGGACTTCAGGGAAGTCCAGCATTAGGAAGGCCCCTGTTTTGTGCAAACTGATCAAATACAGATGTTTCCAAGGAGTTGACCTTATTCACCGTGACTTCGCTGGAGAGTGAATGGCGGACAGCCGGTCAGCAGTGGGGTGAAGGCATGTTTTGGCGAGAGGGTGTAAATGTATACACAAGTGGCAGGATGTGGATGACACTGGACAAACATCTCTGCTCTTGATAAATAAAGGTTTTCCTTCCAAAAGGTTTTATACCAGGGAAATGTAGTGAAAAATATATACACCTTCGGGCTTTGCTAGGTGTCTCCCGTGTATGTCAAACTCTGAAAGAGATGAAGGGGAAAATATTAAAAATGGGTTCAACCTTCCGTCTTCCTGAAATATCAGTTTTCATATAAAACTCATCAGCTGAGCTAAGTATTAGGCTTGATCAATGGCAGGAAACGAGGGGATCAAATGCAAATAAATCAGAAACAGATACCCCCTCTCGAGCAGAAAATACATCATAAAACTGAAAACGAGGAAATCATATGACGATTTTTTTAAAAATGCGTGTGCAAGGAGAAAATGAGCTTTTGGAGAGGAGGAAGCCTGCATTTTAAACAGCAACAGAGATTAATATTCTTAAACACCTTAATCAGACTTTTGACTTGAACGCAGGCAAAAGAAACAAGGAAGATGCTGATTTTTGGTGAAGTCTGGATACTGAGGTGTAATTTAAGTGTTTCTGTGGGTGTGCAGGTATTAAGACGACAAAATGAACACGCTAAAATCGTACTACTAATATTCTGCTAGATATTTTAATGCGTTTTCTCTCTTCTGGAATCATATCTGCTGCCCTCACCCCTCCATCCTTTAAAAATGTATTGTCTCACAATCCCCCTCCCTGACTTCTTGTATTTTTTTCTCTTACTCATTTTTATTTTGTAAAGGAAATGTTGTATTGAAATAAATCCTATGTACAGAAAAATGCACAAATCTCAAGTTCACAAATTCTTAAGCTCGGTGAATTTTCATAAAGTGGACACACCTGTGTAACGAGCACCCAGGCTAAGAAACAGAATATCAGCACCACCAGAAGCACCTCTTGTTCTATGCTCCCCATTGCAAACTGTTCTTTTGAGGGTAATCACTATCCTGACTTGTCACGCCATAGATTTGTGTGGTCTGTTTTTGAGTTTCATGTAAATGGATTCTTGGCTGTATTCTTGCGGCTGCTTTTCTGCTCAACACTATGTTTGTGCAATTCACCCATGATGGTTAGTTGTGTACTTATTCATATTTTAAACTATATTTTAAAAATAATACATGTACATTCATTTCTTTAACGCAGTCTTGCAGGTGCAAAAATGTCTCAATTTTAGCACAGTGACCAGCCTCAGCACTCAGAAGAAAGTTCAAAAGAGTGAACAACCCCTAGCAGAAATCACAAAGAATCTACTGAGCTGTGATAAAATTCTGAATGGACCTATTGGTAATGAAAGGCACTTTATCACCAACACTTTTGAAATGTTCATCTTTGTTTTCCATTTGTTTTTCTTAAAAATACACATATGATTCTTTTCTCCTTTGACCCACCTTAAAAAGAACCCAGAGAGTATGGTCTTGTTCTCTGAATGGAAACGGTTTGCTTCTGTGAAAACAGAGCGAGCTAAATTAAATTAGAAAATCCTGGTATTCAGTAGGACCAAATTTCTCTTCCTTCCTACTTTGCCATTCCACAATCTATCACCTAGAGTAATTAAGACCAGGGAGGTATCATCTTCACCGGATTAACCTTAACTAAATTGTGTTCATTCAACATGTGCCCTTTTGATTAGTCCGAGCAGGGCCTGCTGTCTAGGATACACCCACCTTGTAACTCTACACACTTAATTAATTTCAGATGAATAGAGGAGGGGATAAGCTAAATTCTCCGATTAATAAACTATACATCTTTCTGTTTGTCAGAGTAGCTCAAGATTTTCATTCTTCCTTTATTTCCTTGCCTGCAAATGCGAATGGAGATTGAAACGCACGCACACACACACACACACACCCACACACAACACATACACCCAGCTGCAGCTGTGTGAGGTTGGTGAACAGATCCCTGAGCAATTTCATTCTTGTAAAGAACAGAACTTGAGAGAGAAAACACTGTAAGAGTTGATGGCAAAATAGATGATTTTTCTGCCAGGTGTAAGTTTTAAAGTCCTTCTTCACCTGGACCTCAAATTTTAATTTTTATTTGCACATATTTCCATAGCTGTGAACAGATAGAAAAATTCAATATTAATGCCACTAAATTTATATTTTCAAATGCAGTTCTCAGAAGTAAAATACTATTAAGAGACTGAGAACGTTTCTAAGAGATGGTTGAAGTTATGTGTTAAATCATCAAATTAGAAAGCTCTCAAATACGTAATCAAAATTTGCCCTCATGGGCATCTCTGACAGCAAAGAAAATTGTTTCCTTATAATAAAACAGATCCCAAGAAAGTTTATATGCTATAATTTATCTCATATTAAAAAATGGCTAGAAAATTATACAAGAAAGATTTACAATTTCTCCTTCAACCCAGAAAATTTATGTGTCTAGTTATTAGCGACTTACAAAATACTACTGATCTGCATAATTGTATATAAAAGGTTTCCCCAGTAGCTTTTATGTCCTATGATTCAACTTAATGAGGTCAATTATATTCAGGGAATTTAAATACTTAGGGAATATAGCCAACATAGCTGTTAGTTTCTTATGTTGGTATGCAAGGAATTCTAGTTACATAGACAAAAATAACATATCTTAATATAGCCAATTTTATGTTTAAGTAGAGTTTTTTTTTAAGGCCACTAAACCATTTTGTACAGAAAATCATTCAAGAAACAATATACTCATTTATGCCTTCAGATGTTAAGAGCTGTTCCAATTCGTTTCCTTAATTTAGTCTTTGTTCTAAAATGATTAAAAAAAAAAAACCCAAACCTTTGAGTAAATCTGTTAGTATTTTCTACCAGTTTAGAAAATATAACCGTGGAATTTTTGCACATTTTTAACCACAACACAAATTCCTAAACTACTAAATATTCCTACAAGTTAAAATACTGCTCAGTAACTTACCATTAAATGAGTGACAAGGGTGTGGAAGATTTTACTGATCATTTTACTAATTGCTAATTTGTGGAAATTCTCAACCTGGTGGAGTCATTTGGCTAATTGAATGCAAATATTAAATAATTTTTGATTGATGACATGCATGCTGATAGATACACCATTTTTTTTTTTTAGGATGCATCAGCTACATGCTTTATCAGGTTTGTATTATCTCCTCCATCTGAGGCTGGGCACATGGGCATTTTAAGTCAGTCATGTCAGGAAATCTTACTCTCTCTGCCTTCCCTAAAACCAGATCCTACATTTGACCTCTTAGAAAAACACAAAAGCAAGTACTTTAAGTCGGCCCACCCCTGCACCATCTTCCAAAATATTCTCATATAAATGCTTAACACATCTCATTCCTGGGCAACTGAGGCAGCTGAAAAGGACAATTTAGTCCCTCTAAAGAACAAAATTACTGACATCAAAGTTCGTCTTTTTGGGGGTCGGAGGAAAGTTGAGATATTATTCATGAAAAAGCAGTGAAGCCTGGCCCTGGGATTTCGATTTACTATACAAACTAACTGTCTTTGAATGACAGAATTAGGTATTTCCATAAGGGGACTTAACAGTTCTTTAGCCTGGTTATGTTCTGCTGTTCATGTTACACAGTCACAAACCTGAGAATGCTCTTTTACGTGATACATCACTAAGAATTTTTACATTAGGCAATAAACCATTATCTTGCACTGTCTCTATACCACTATCTGGGATTGTCGTCTGTAGGGAAAGTTGTTTAGCTAAATTCTGCACTTTAAAAAAGTACCAGAAAAATTCATTAGAACGTCTCTGAAGACTAAAGTATAGTAGTCGCATGACCTAGCAATTTTATTGCCACGTCTCGTACTCCTGCACTCTTTTAACAGGACTTTCATCGATAAATTCAAGTTTTGTTTTTGCTTACAATCGGCATTTCCATTAGGACAGGTCCGCAGAAAAGAATTAAATGCTGGATTTTTTTGTTTTTTTCCTCGACATCATTTGAAACTGTTCACCACTCTGTCTTTTAAGACTAGCTCCCCTTTCTGCACACCCATTGCTGCCGTCTCTCCCGCTGCGTATAAATGAGTCTTTGGAGTAAGCAAGGTCTCTCTGGGCCAGTTCAAATTTCTATGCCTCGGCCCTCGTACTGTGGAATCCTCCCTCCCATCTTTTTCCTGCATATCTCCGAAAAAAAAAAAAAAATTAAGTTCTTGGCATTTCTACGCACGGATGAAAGACAAGCGGTAGAGGAGGGTGCAGGTGCGGGCGGGCGGAGGCAGGGGCGCCGCGGACGGGCGGCGGCGCGGTGCCTCTTTCCCGCGCGGGAGGCGGCTGGGACCCCGGCCTGGTGCGGGGCCCGCGGCTCTCCGCGCTGCGCAGCCGGAGAGCGGAGGATTGGGTGTCCGCAGGTACGCGGCGCCCAGCCAGGAGGGAGGTATGCCCGGGGCCGGCGGCGGCGCGGGTAACGCTCGTAGCCCCGGGGCTCCGGCGGGCGCTAACTGCGCGGAGTCCCACAGAGCACGCCCCTCAGCCGAGTGTCCGGAGGCGCCGAGGCGCGGAGCGGAGAGTGGGCGCCGAAGCGTGTCTCCGATGCGTTGGAGGCGGAAGGGAAGCCCGGGGGCTGCGGGCTGCGCCGGGGGGTCGGGCAGAGACGCTGGGCAGCGAGAGCCCTGCGGCAGGCGCGGTGGCCGTCCCCTCCCGGCTTGGCTTGCAGGTTTCCGAGGGGATCCCTGGCCACAGCGGCGGAGCGCCAGGGCTGCGGCGCCTGGGGCTCGGGGAGACGGGAAGGCACATTCCTCGGGGACTCTGGGGCGGAGGCAGCGTGGGGCCCAGCCGAGGGGACTCGTAGGGCAGCGGGGGTGGGCTGCCGCCAAATGATCTGCAGCCCCTACTCTGCCACCTTCTGGGCCACTGCAGTGGCCCCGCGGAGACACGCGGGGAGAAGCGAACAGGGGTTTGCTTGGACCCACAGGGCCCGGGTTGGATGGGGTTAGCGCACCGCCGCGACATAAGAGAGTTGGGGAGATGGCTAGGAATAAATGCGGAATCGGACTCAAGGCAGACAAAACACCAAAGAATGCGCAAGTCTCCGGTTTTTTCCTCTCGTCTTTACCCTCTCCGTTTTCCCCGAAGCCCTTTAGATGCCGCCAGTTTGCAGAGACGGGGCTGCCCCAAGCCTCGGACTCCCACGCCGCATCCCGAGCAGGAGAAGCGTCGCTCAACCTTGAATCCGGCTCGGGGACTGACCCGGACTTGACCTCTCCCTCCGCGCCGCCCGCACTCTCGACCGCACACTGTGGCCCGCAAGCCCAGACGTCGCCAGCATCGCTCTTTGGTCTCGACGCCCAGCTCCGGGCTCTGGCGCCGAGCTTCCAAGCTGGGGTGGGGACCGGACGGTGTTGTCCGCGGAGTTTGGGGGTAAGCAGGATAGAGGATCTCGGCTGGTTCTCGAGTGTCGCCGGCGGGTCAGGCCCATCCTGTGAGAGACCTCCCCAGCGGACCTGGGCAGCCAAGGTCGAAGTTTTAGGAGTGTAAGGCAGCAAGGCCAAGGACATTATGGAGGACAGGGCACACACCATTCCGGCGCTGCCCTCAAACTTGGGGGCTCCATGCCTTTTGCGGTTATTTGCTCTGCACCTCATTCCTCCCGGCCAGCGCGCACAGCCAAACCCCGCGGCGGCCTGAACCGGGAGGAGGTGCGGGGTGGAGAGGCGGCCCTCCTTAGGTCTCCAGCCTGTCACATCTGCACTTATTTAAAGCTCGGCTGGTGGTCCTCGCTCTCTGGAATGCCAATTGCAGGCCTGGCCGCCTACGACATTTGCATTGATTAGCCAGCCGGTCATGGGGGAGGCCAAAGGCAGGGAGAAGGGGGTTTGAGGGAGACAGGAGGTTCACTATATTCTTCCTGACCCCGTACTGAGTGAGAGTCAGCTTGGGAGCCCAAAGGTGGTTTCCTTCACCCCAGATAAAGAGTTGAATTCGTCACGGAACAGAGGACTGAACTTCTAGAACTTTCTATGTGTATAGGAATTGGCTGTTGCCTTGAAGCATGTTCTTTGTGGTCCACGTGCACACACCACCATAAATCTCTGAAGGCTCCAGCGCTGAATCAGGCAGAGAAGGTGGACAAGCACTGCGACCTCACCTCTCTCCAGGCCCTGCAAGTGTGTAAGGTAGTGTCTGTGATACGGCGCTTCCTCAGTGGGCAGCTCTGAGATGTTTGCTGGTGGCAGGCCATAAAAAGAGATTGACCTGCCTCATTGGTCATATTGTACACCACCTCTAAAAAGGTACAGGCAACCTGTCTCAGAGTTCTCACCCCCAAGGGGAAGAGGCAAATACGTTGGTTGAGAAAGAAGAAAAGTAAGGCAGCCCCCACAGGCTTGGAGAGAGGAGGGAAGGTTCCCAGAGAAGCGATTTTTATGCTATAAACCTTCAGTCTGATTTTGCATTTGCCTCTAGACTTCATATAATTAAGGGTGAAAAATAAGGCCCCTCTGTGTTTCTATTCCCGTTTGCTTTCTGTGAAGCCTTTACCCAGAGGAAAGTTGTTTTAGTAATCTGGAAAAGAGAAACCATGTGCTGAGTCAGCAAAAATCCTGCACCAGGTCAATTCAGTTCGGTAACACTGCTGTGTGTTAGGCACACACTCTCTAGGCCTTGTGGAGATAATGGAAAATATATTGGAATTTTCATGGCATAGAAATGCCCACAAAGCCTGTTGGCAGTTGAGAGCCAGATTAAATGTTGTCTTCTAATGTAAGAAATCTGATCTGAACATGTCTTCTAACAAGCACTACCCCCAACTCCATTTAACATGAGAGGGGACAAGAGAAATACAATTCTCGAAACAACCCCAAATACATATTTTTTTTTCAAACAGTTGTTTTGCAGAATGTTTAAACCTTCCTTTCTGTTGTGTTCTTGTGACAGATGTCTGGGGTGGCTCCAGTGGATGCAATCTTATTTTTCATTTTGAATCATTAAAAGTATTTCTTAAAAATGCATTTTTAAAAGGTCTGAGGAGTCTCCTTGCAAATGCTCTTAATATCTTAATAACCCATTGGTCCTGCCTTCTCCTTTAGGTACAAGGAATAAATGTATTCAGAGTCACTTGAAAGAAACTCACTTCTTAAGCTGTTAAACGACTATTTTGGAGAATGATTTCTTATCCTTTAACTGCACAAGTCTTATCCAAATTTGCAGAACCAGACCATTTTAACCGTGGAACAACAGTCCAAATCACTGTATTTTTAGTGACAGTACTTCTGGGAATATTTCTTCATAATTCTTTTAATCTCATGGTTGCAAAATGTGCGGCTTGCATATTGCATAAAAAAACAGCCAAAAGTTCGCTTCTATTTCATTCATCTTTTCTACCTCAATACTTAAATGAAATTAGTACAACTTTTATGCTTTTAAATATTTGAATTGTTAAAGATACAGCTGACTTTTTAAAGCTGTTTCAGTATAATGCAAAAACATCTGGATGTGAAATGAAGAATTCAGTCTGTCACCCAGGTTCCAGATGTTTGGTACTATGTAGACAAAACATCAGGATGAGTGACTGAAATTTTTCCTTCCAAGCCAGATGGTTTAGTGCCTCATGCTTCTATAAGGAAGCATATTTTCCTTTCTCTAAACATCACATCCTACCGTATCCCACGTAAGGCATGATTTATACTCTTTCATCGACAAAATGCTGGGCCATTTGGAGTGCAGCAAAGCAATCCGTAAATGAAACTCTAAGTATATGTTTTGGAAAATGTAGTCCAAGTACAAGTGTTCATGTGTACTTAGGAGGGAGTGGTGGCGCAGGAGCCAGAAAGGGGGAAGGCAGGAGAGAGAGCAAGCCTTGTTCAAAGGGGGAATGACTTGACTAAAAGGACATAGCCTTCTAAGAATCCGTCTGTGGCATCCCATAATCTTAAACTGGCTAAATGTAGCATTCAGCAGCAGCTTGAACAGGCCTGCCTTTGGCTTGAGATGCAACTGAACTGTGAAATACCGTTGTGTCCTCTGAAGCCCTCTTTGCCCATTATTCCTTCTTGAAGCACTATGAAATCAAACAAGTAAAGGTAACATTAGAACATGGTAACTCAGAATCATTATAAACTTGGGGAAATTCTATGTTTGAAAAGTAAGAAAGCAATATGGTAAATATTTTATTACTCAAAAAATATAGTGCCGATGAATAGATTTTTTTTCTTTTTTTTTTTTTTTTTTTTTTTTTTTGTCTTTCGAGGGCCGCATCCTCGGCATATGGAGGTTCCCAGGCTAGGGGTCCAATTGGAGCTGTAGCTGCCAGCCTACACCACAGCCATAGCAATGCTAGATTCCAGTCGCGTCTGTGACCTACACCACAGCTCACGGCAATGCCAGATCCTTAACCCGCTGAGCAAGGCCAGGTATCGAACCTGCAACCTCATGGTTCCTAGTTAGATTGGTTTCCGCTGCGCCATGACGGGAACTCCCACCAATGAATAGATTTCTATTCATGTGAAGTATCACCACACTTTACAGTTGTTAAACCTGGGGATGAAGACACAGAGCAACATTTTTCCTTCCCCAGAGTCACAGAGATTTAAGGTCATGAGCAGAGTCTGAGCTTTTCTAAGTCTCTTTCCCTTAACTATGTTGAGAAAGAAGGAACAGATATGAGAGGACTTCCATTAGAATCAGCAGCTGAAATCAAACCCAGAATGAATTCCATTCTACTTTAACCTCACACACTCACTGGGTTATAGAAGAGTGTTTAGACAGTGAAAAGCAATGAATGTTAAAACATCGTAAAATTTGACCACATAACAATTGCTGCAAGAGAAACATACCATTTTGAATAGACTTTCTCACAGCTCAGAATCTGAGACTCAGATAATAAGACCCAGGATTTCAATACTGGCCCCAAATCAATTCTTAAAAATAGTTTACAGGGATCTAGTAGAGTTTCAGGGTACAGATATTGAGTCATCAGGAGTCTCAAAAGTCAAAAAGGAATTTTTAACACCATATTAAACAGAATCAACAGAATCACAGTTATTTTTCTTGATTGCTATAATTAGGGTTTTCATGGTTTTTTTTTTTTTTTTTCTTTTTGGTTTCACCCGAGGCATGCGGATGTTCCCCAAGCTAGGGATTGAACACAAGCCACAGCAGTGATAACGCCAGATCCTCAACCGCTAGGCCACCAGGGAACTTCTGTGACTTTTTTGGATGCATTTATTAGAATAATAAAATGACAGAGCTGGAAGGAATTTATACTCGTCCAGGCCTTCTCTCTCCTTTTATAGATGAGAAAATTGGGGACCCAAAACATTAAAGGACCTGCCCAAGGTCACACATTGATTGGTGGAAAGGTCAGAACTAGAATTGCTGAGTTCTAGTTGTGACTCACAGACTCCAAAGCTCATTCCATGGCAGCTTGCCTTTGAATCATTACAACTCTGCTCAGAGTCACAGATTTCCTAGTAGTGTCCAAGAAACTGACACTCATCACTTGTAGGCTGGAGATAGCTCAAAACCATTCATTCGTGTTACACATCTCAGAACTATAAAACAAAGGCCAAGTTCCCCCATAGTGAGATGGGACTATTGCAAAATAGCATTAATAAAACTCTGGCAATTTCAACAGTTTGGCTAGTGGTCCTGATAACAACAAATGGCATCTGAACTTTTTATAGAGAACTTCCATTACCTTGGAAGAAGGTCATGCACACGAACTGCTACAGTCTCTTTTCTTTTAAAAGAACACATTCAAACATTCAAAAGAAGTGACTTTATTGGGGAGGAGGAGGTGGCCATAGACATGCCAACACCATTCTTTACAGAAGAAGACAAGGGGTCAATGGAAGTGCTCCACCTGACTCACAACCGTCTTAACTCCCTTTTCTGGTGGCTTGTATGATGGAATGGAGGGTTAGGATGCATTGGGTAGATGGAGGGTGAGGGAGAGGCGTGGCAGGATCTAAGAGAAACATGCTACTTAAGGATATTTAGATAGCAACATGAAGCATATATCCCCAGTTTTTAGGACCTAGGACCTCACTGGTTTTTCATGGCATGAGCCAAGGAGTTGGACTCATATGCAATGTTACCAAACCTCTTCCGTTTTGTGTTTTATACATCAAATGAGAACACAGAAGCAATGCTTCTAAGAATGGAAGACAACTCTTCTTCATGACCATTTTGGTCCACGAACTGCAAGTAAGGATAGCGATGAGGAGAAATGGGGGCGAGAGAAGTGAGTGAAATCAATATTGAGTATTCGGAGCTGTGAAAAAAGAGGTAGTCATGTTTCAAGTGGCCGAAGAAAAGAGAGATCCTGGTAAGTCCTTTTCTTCAAGCTCATCTGAGGTCAGTGCCTCCTAAGAAGTAGGATCTGGCCAGAATTTGAATTGGGCAGTCAGGGAGGTTTCAAGGCTGTTAAGAGAGGTCTGATAACTTATATTCTACATTTGAAATGCTTAGGGAAGCAACCGGCAAAAGTTAAACCAAATAAAACCAGCATGCGTGCTTACCTCTTTAATTTACTCTCCCAAACAGATCATCATTTGAGCTATTCCGCTGAAGTCAAGCATGAAATCTATTTAGCTGGAGAGCTACCCATTTCCTCTGACCTGCAGAAGAGATGCCCTGTTCTTTCAGAATCCCTGGAATGCCAGAATCCAGAGAAAACTGGAGCCACATGCCTGGGCCCCTTGACATCCTCCAATCCCTACCCCCACGCCAAAGGAACACAGTAGCAGAGATGGAGCAGACTTTCGGCACCACCTGACCCAGAAGCATAGCTGCTGATTCATCCACCTAAGTCACTGCGTGACTTTAGGTTGCTATGGATTTAAGAGTGTCTCTTAACAGATGGAGTTTTTAATCTTTTTTTTTTTTTTTTTTTTTTTTTTGTGTGTGTGTGTGTGCCTGGGAGCTCTTGGACAGTTCCATAAAATCTACAGATCCCTTCTCAGAAAAATATTCTTAATGCATAAGTGATATTGAAATAAAGTTATCAGGATATTTTTAAGAAACAAATTTGTGAGATAGTACTATATTTGCTTCCTTACTAACCCATTCACTGCCAAACCTGGTGGTGGGTCTAAAAACTTATGTAATATTGAAATAGGGATAAGTGTCAATGACTATTCAAACGATCGTCAACAACTATAATGTGATATGAAGGTATCTATGATTTCTGTTGATGATAAAGCCACAGGGATGGCCAGTGCTGTAGTTTGTTGTCTGTGTTCATAATGAAAGGAAATGCTAATTTTCAAATAGGTTTGTGGAAATGAAGATGTGAATTTTTTTCACATCCAAGTTTATGAACTTCTGCTTTTATCTGACTGCATTTCCAGATCCCTTCACTTCCAAGTGAAAGACCTCTTAGAAGGGGGAAAAAGGAGTAGCTCTAATAGTGCTATAGACATACGCAGTGGTCACAGCCATTTGAATATATTTTAATTGGATTATGCTGGGCCCAAATCTGGAGTTTAAACATTGAGCCTGTGATATCAGACCTTGGTCCCGAGCTGTAAAGTAAGTTTATATTATAATCCAGTAGAGTGGAAATCTTGAGAAGTGTCCCCTTGCTGAGAGGGCACTAAAGGGAGTGTCGAAGATCACCGGTCAAAGTGGGGAGAGGGGGAAGCATAACCAGAGCCAGGAAGGACGTGATAAGGTGAGTGAGTCACCTCTGCTTGGTGAATGAGTCTGGGGTGGGGCCCAGGCTGGAGTGTGAAATGCAGAAGGACCTAGGGAAGGATTGCTGGCCACTGATGGTGAGTAGAGCGTCCCCTAGGAAGATGGCAATGCCAGCCTTCAAGACCTGTGGCCACAGAGGAAATAAGTCTAAGCACCAGTCAGAAACACTGAGCCTCCACCTCAGGGATCTAGAGCAAGTCAGTGGAGCAAAAGGGATCTGCGTGTCAGGACAGAACAGCCGGGGGCCTGGGAACTGAGAGCAGAGAAAGAACCCAAAGCAGAGGGTCTTCCTGAAGGCAAAGAAACAGGTCGATATTACGAACTTCGCACAAATTAAGAACTTCCATTCATCAAAGGGCGTCATTAAGAGAAGGAAAAGGCAGACCACAGACTGTGAGATAAATATTCAAGACATGTATATCTGAGAATATATAAAGAATCCTTATAAGTCAATAAGAAAAATACAAACCAAAGTTTATGAACTGTATTAAAGACTCAATTAGCCACTTCACAAAAGAGGATATCCAAATGGCCAACAGGCATATGAAAACGTGCTCAATGTTATTAGTCATCAGGAAAATGCAAATTAAAACTTCACTGGGAAATACATATTACAGAAGGGCCAAAATTTCAAAAATAAAAAATAAAAAACTTTGACAATATCAAGTGTTGGAGAGAATTGGAGCAACTGGAATTCTTACACTATAAGTGGGAATTAGAAAAAGTCATACAACCATTTTGGAAAATTGGCAATAGCTACTGACACAAAGCAGTAATTGATACCCCAAGGCCCAGCAACTCCATTCCTAGGTAGAGGACCAAGATTATATTTGTCAAGCAACTGATGTACAGGAATATAGCTTTATATGTTTCACATGTTTATAATAATGTTATATAAAGTTGTAAAAATATATATCAGCTTTACTCATTATAGCACCGTCAGAGAAACAACCGAAACTGCAGTTTGGGATGGAATATCATCTAGCAATGAAAAAGAATGAAGTCTTGCAGCACACAAAGTGGACGAATCTCACAGACATAGTGTAGAGCAAAAGAAGCCAGACACAGAAGAGGACACACCGTGTGATTCCATTTAGGTGAAGGACAAGCACAGGCAAAATACATCTATGGTGGCAGAGGTCAGGATAGAATTTACTTTTGCAGGGGGGTATTGATTGAGAGGGACGCAAGGGCACCTTCTGTGGTGCTGAATTATAAATACGATTGACTTTCTGAAGAATGATTTGGAAATGCAATCAAGTAAAAGCAGCCAGCCCTGCTGTGGATTCAGTCCTCCTGACTCTGGTTTTATGTTACAAGAAGATTTCCCTGGGCCATAAGAGCATGAAGAGAGTGCAGAGGCAAGTGACAGACTGGCAGAAGATTTTTATGGCAGATTTATCTGAAAAGGGGCTTGTATCCAATTAAAAATGTGTAGAAGATTTGAAATGCACTTTGCAAAAGAGAATCACTGAATGGCCTAGAAATATATAAGGAAAGGTGCTCGACATCGTTATTCTTCAGGAAAATGCAAATTAAAACCACAATTTGATACTCATACACATCCACCAAAAGGAGTGAAATGGAACAGACTGGCAAGAGCAAAGGTGGATGGTATCTTGAGGGATGGAATTCTCCAGCACTGCTGATAGGAGTGCAAAACTGTACAGCCATTTGGAAACTGGCTGTCTCTACTAAAACTTAACGTGCCTAGCAGGTCAGGGCTCTAGGAGGGCTCTAGGAACCAAGAACAGGAGAAGGACTAGGGATTTTGGCTAATGAAGTATGCTTAGGAAACCCTATTCCAAGTGTTTGGGTATTTCCTTAGATTTTTAACAACATTCCTTATGCAAAATCCCAGCACTGTACTGGGCTAAATAAAGGGGAAGAGGAATTGTCCGTGCATAGTTCAGAACAGTAAGGGAGGTGACAGACCAGGTCTGCTAGCAGAAATGGCTGAGCTAGCCGGAAAACCTGGACAGAGTCCCAGAAAGCTTGGGAGCGAGTGGGCAACTCAGGATGGCTACAGGGTTCTCTCCTGGGGCACCAAGTGCAAAGACCAAGAAAGCCACTAATCTCTTCCCACTGCTGTCCAGGAGATGGCCCTCTCCCTTCTCAGAACTCCTGCTTCCCATGGGTGGCATGGACCACATGCATGTCCTAAGCAGAGGTGTTTCTGCAGCCCTTACTTCTGTATTTGATCAGCCGGGCCGTAGAAACTGAAGTGAGAATCCATGTTTATTGTGAAAATCTGGCTTGGGAGGGGAGGACAAAGGGGATGGAGGAGGGATGTGGGGGAAGGGGAACAAAGTGGCCAAAGAAGCAAGGAAGGCCAGAGCTAACGGAAGCCTGAGGCCCAGCCTCCTGGCTATCCTCACGTGAGCCCATCCATCAGCACACACGTCTGGTCACACATCGATGCTTCCCATGAAAATCAGTCCCGGGATGGACAGGCTCCAGGGTGACTCATAACAAACAGCAAACAGCAGAAGGATGGCAGGGGATTTGACATCTGTTCTTTGGCCCATCATTAAAACTCCTTTCCCCGAAACACGGAGGATGGTAGTTATAAGTACCAGCCTTTGTGTGTCACTGTCAGAGTATTTTTCCTTAGTTTGAGAGTTTTCTCAGGAGATGCACCCAATGAAACTGCCACCCTAAACTTCCCACGTCTTATGTCCGAGTTCTAAGTTACCATTATTTTAGAGCAGCTAAATCCTTGAACAAAATATCAAGTATTTCTTTGCTTGCAAACAACAGTTTTTTAAAAGATTTTATTAAACTTCAACCCTATTCACATGTTCATTTGGCTGTTCTGTTCATTTGCCTTTGAGATTTGGGAGACTGACTTTTTAGCCTCGTGCTCATTGTTGTCACCACGTACTGATGTATTCGGCACCTCCTGTGTGTAGAATGCTGCATTTCTCATAGAAGGGATCTATTTTTTTCATGAAAGTTATCAACAGAATGGTTTGAGATCTTGTTGGTAAATCCTAAGATACGAGTCATTCATTCATTCAAATGTTTATTCAGCCCCTACCAGATGCCAGGCACCCTGGAGATGCTGATGACACAGTGGAGAGCTGCGGGATAGAAATAGCTTCTGCCTCTAAAATGTTTATAGTCTAGTGAGGGAGGGAGATTTTAATTTTTAAGTCTTGTTTAGAGTTCCCACTGTGGCTCAGTGGGTTAAGAACCCCACTAGTATCCATGAGGATGTGGGTTCGATCCCTGGCCTTGCTCAGTAGGTTAAAGGATTCCACGTTGCTATGGCTGTGCTGTAGGCCAGCAGCTGCAGCTCCGATTTGACCCCTAGCCTGGGAACTTCCATACGTCTTGGGTGAAACCCTAAAAAAGACAAAAAAAAATCTTGTCTCTCTGCACCTTTCACTCTTTCCCCAAATCTAAACTACCCGAAATAGATAGCTATCGCTCTTAGGATAATCAGGAGTCCCTAGTGGGAAATAAATTCCCTGCACTTGAGGGGGCTACAAACCGGGGGAGAAATAAGCACACAGTCCAGGGGACTGGCAGTCCCTTCGCTCATATGTCGTAGGGGGTTTAAACGGGGTGGGGATTGGATGGAGAGCAGCTGTGGCATCCTGCAAGCTCAGCCACAGGAAGCTGCTGGAAGAACCAAAGGTGTGCTGTCATCATTCTTATTGGGTTGTGTGAGGCCTATGTTTCCCACATGATTGAGAAGACATGGAGTCAACCCAAATGTCCACTGATAGATGACTGGATCAGGAAGATGTGGTATATATGCACAATGGAATACTACTTGGCCATAAAAAAGAACAAAATAATGCCATTTGTAGCAACATGGATGGAACTAGAGACTCTCACCCTGAGTGAAGTAAGTCAGAAAGAGAAAGACAAATACCATATGATATCACTTTTATCTGGAATCTAATATACAGCACAAATGAACCTTTCCACAGAAGAGAAAATCATGGACTTGGAGAATAGACTTGTGGTTGCCAAGGGGGAAGGGGAGGGAGTGGGAGCTTGGGGTAAATAGATGCAGAACGTTGCCTTTGGGATGGATTAGCAATGGGATCCTGCTGTGTTACACTGGGAACCATGTCCAGTCAATTATGATGGAACACATAATGTGAGAAAAAAGAATGTATACATGTATGTGTAACTGGGTCGCCCTGCTGTACAGTAGAAAAAAATATACATATAAATAAATGATAAAAAAAAATTAAAAAGTAAAAAAAAAAACCTCCCCAAACTGACTGCAGAGAGCAGGTAGCATCTTGAGGGAGTGGGGAGAGGTGGAGCCTCAGGACAGGCAAACCTGTCTGAAGTCAAAGGGAACACGATTCTAGGTCTGTTGCACCTTGACACTGACTGGGTCTCTACCAACAAATAAGAATGATAAGAGTTCAAATAATGCTGCTCCCCACCCAAGAAAAAGGAAAGATGATGGATTTGCATGCTGCCATCTGGTTTACAAAGCTTCTTCATATGTATGGTGGCATTTGTTTCTGTTAACAGCCATTTGAAGCAGGGAAGGCAGGCCCTGACACACATGAGAGAACAGGCTACTTTCTACAGGTTAAGTACTTTGCCCCATACCACACAACTAATTAAGTGGCAGAATGGGGATTTGATCTCATTGCCTGTGTTAGTCCTGTATTTTTTCCACAGGCAAAATATTATTATTATGAGCCCCGCACTGCCATGGAGCCCAGAATCTCCCAAGGTGAAGGTTTGCTCCTAAACTTGGCAAATAACACTAAAGATTCTGCTGGGAAGGAATCTTATCTTTGTCGGACACTTCCTGGGAGGGCTTGTCTCCCTGTGTGCCAAAGAGAAGACAGATATCAGGAACAGGTTCTCAGCCTCCAATATTAAGTTCACGTTATAATTCTTTTCCATAGACAGACTAAGAAAGAGATTCCTCCTTGCCTGAATGGGCCGGCTCTGTGCACATGGATAATAAATGGCTGTCCCCATTTCTGGGGGGACAAACTTTCTGAAAAAGGCCAGGTAGTATACGATTTAGACTTTGGGGGCCACTTGCAAACTACTTAACTGGCCTTGCAGCACAATCGCAGCTGTAGACAATACGTGAGTGAGCGGGCATGGCTGTGCTCCAGAAGAACTTTTGCAGGCTGAAATGTGAATGTCATATAATGTTCCATGTCACAAAATATGACTCTTTTATTGAATTTTTTCAACTGTTCAAAAATGTAAACACCATTCTTAGCCCATGAACTATATAAAACAGATAGTGAGCTGCCCATGGGCTATACCTGGCCAATCCCTGTTTGAGAGGACAAAAGAGGATGCTCAGTCCTAAATGTCGCCCCCACAGGAGCTAGGAATTCCACCATCAGTACTTGGTTTCTTTTTGGGTTAAACTCTACTTCTCCAGACTCTTCTCTTAAGAAATAGGTATCCTGAGAGGAGGAACATATTAAATTTCTAACAACTTCATTTTAACTTAATTAGATGTATTAGGATTTAAGTGCCACGAGAGCAGGATTTTCTTTTTCTTGTCTGTTTTGTTCACTGCTCGGTTGATTAAGTGGGTAGGGAAACGAACAGAGTTGTATAGATACTTGGAACAAATTCTGGTCGAGTGGATGAATGAACTTTCCCCTCTTATCGGAAAGACTGAAGCCCTCAGAAGAGGCAGCTGGGAGAGAACAGTGAGCACCAGGTGGGCTGCACAGAGGCAGTGAGGATAAAGCTTAAAATTTAATGCTGCTCCTGTGGGCTCTGGCCTGAGAGACGGTGAAGTCTGCTGATGCTCCAGGAAGCCAGTGCACTTGGAAGAGGTGGGATGCAGGGCATGCCAGAGCCCATGGAGCCTGGGAAGGGTGTCAGGAAAGCTCTGGTGGCTGCACTTGGCGCCACCTTGAGAAGCGGCACCAAGGCCTGATGGATCACCCAACCCATCTCAGTGGAGTGGGACGGTCCCTGCCAAGGAAAATGTTAGGACTCAGCAGACTTGGCCATCCCCCAGAACATTAAAGTTAGGGGGGCCTTTGGGGAGATGGGACACATCTGAACAGATGTTAAAACCTACTCCCACTGCAGGGGAAGAGCCAAGAAAAAGGAAGGCTGAAAGAGGGGAGACAATGAAGGACCCCCTCCCCACAAGCCGGCACACATTTTCCTGGGTCAGACACATCATAAAATGCTGTAGGAATAAATGAATGCGATGGCTGTGGTGAGCATTACCAAAAATAACCAGGGTTCTTCACCGTGACCGCAATGAAAAATATCAACCTGGACATTTACTGGATGGAAAAGTTCTCGGAGATGAGCTGTCCCAGCGTTTGATTTCTCACCCTGAGGAACCTCTCTCGGTGCAAAGATTAACAACCAGCTATCTCCTGGCTGCCCTCTAAACGGATCCTTATCCCTCGCTTATGCACACCTAGATGTGACTTGGTGATTTCCAAACTTGGTAAGGGATGGACCAAATCAGCTACGTTTTCTCCAGTTAAATAAGTCAATCGGGGGCGCTGTGAAAACTTCCAGATGCTGGTATAGGGGCTGAGGTCCCCATACACCTTGCCCAGCAGCCCCAGTTTGGGGAGGAACCAGCACGACAGACTGAGCTCCCCGTTGGAGCTAGGGTCTGTATCTGCAACAGGGGAGGTCAATATTTGGAGCCAACACAAGAAGCACAAAATGTTACGGAGGACCTGTGCTAGGTTGTGCAGACAGGCTGCATGTCTCTCCCTTAATATCCCCGCAGCAGCATGGTGCAGGAACTAAGGGTCCGGGAGGCCTGGATTGTATCCTCAATTAGCTTTCTGACTTGGGGAAACTTCCTTTACCTCATGGTGGTTTGGTTTCATCCCCTGCAAAGTGAGGGATATTTACCCCACTGGCTGTTGTGAGGGTCGAGTGAAACAATACGCATAATGCAGCTAGCACAGTGCCTGGCAGGCAGTGTAAGATAAACAGCATTTGCTATTACTTTTGAATTTTTTTCCTTCTTTGTTTTAAAGGCTACACCCTCGGCATATGGAAGTTACCAGGCTAGGGGTCGAATCAGAGCGGCAGCTGCTGGCCTACACCACAGCCACAGCGACACTGGATCCGGGCTGTATCTTTGACCTATGCTGCAGCTTGTGGCAATGAGGGATCCTTAACCCACTGAATGAAGCCAGTGGTTGAATCTGCATGCTCAGGGAGACAACACTGGGTCCTTAACCCACTGAGCCACAATGGGAACTCCTAATTTTGAATATTGTGAATTGCCGTTTGACCAGACAGTTTCCACTTGCTGTTAATCAGCAAGGCTTCCCCTCCTCATTGCCCAGCCTGAAAGGAAGAGAAGGAGAACTTCCCTGCTCCCCAAGTCTCTTAATCCCACACCACCCACTTCTCCAACTTGCCTGCCCAAGTTCCCCAGTGGAGAGGAGGGCAGGCAGGTGTCGAGCTGGGTATGGCCCAGAGTGGCCCTCCACCTTCGTGGAATTTCTTTTACAGCTCAGCTTTAATTTGACCATTTTTGCCAGTTTAGTATTTTACTCCATGAACTCTTTTAACAGATTAAGTCTGATACATTCATACCCCCACCATCTCTGAGTAACACTGAGGCTCTGAGAAGATAAGCGTTCACCCTGAATACATGTGCCTGTTGGAGAATCCCAAACCAGCAGGATTTCTGCCTCCAGGCACATCAGCAGATAGGGGAGGGGAGTCCAGGTTGGACCATCACGGGTGACTTCATCAAGAGGCCTTCCCGGAGGCCTGCACTGGCCAGACCAGACTTGGACTTGAGGAAAGAGGGAAGAAGGTAGTGAGCCAAGGTCTCGAGGTGGAGAGTCTAAGTGAAACATGCAAAGAACCACAAAGAAACGCTGTTCCAGAAACCAGGAACCGGGGTTCTTTCTTATATGAAAGTCACTAATCTTTGTGTCTCATTCCAGTAAAACCCGATCCCACAGGAGCAGATCTGCCAAACCAAGGCCATCAGTCACCTTTGGCAACCACGTGGTCTCTTCTCACTCGCCTCCCTCACTCCCTGCACATTTGCCATCTGGACAGGAAGCCCCATGCGAGCATGGCTGGCGCCAGGCCTTGCTCACGTGCCTCCCCCAGGACTTACGGTCATTAAGAAAGTTCTCATAATGAGCCCTCTGGCCTCAGAGCACCCAGCTTTCCCTGCCCCTCTCACAGCCAGCTTTCAGGTTCTGCTCTCCCCTGTCCTGCTGCCAGGCCCAGCACCTTCTCATGGTGGGGACTGTTCTGGATTCCCTCCCTCTCCCTCCTTCTCTGGGCAGCTTCCTTCCTGGAAGGGTTAACAAGGCCTGAAGGCCAAGGGGAGGGTGAATCATGGTCCTCAATCAGTTCTGCTACATAAAGCATGAGCTGCCTCAGCACACTGGGCTAGCTTGTTTTTATCACCAGAACACTCCCATTTTTCTCCTCCAATGTTAGCAGCCT
Source organism: Sus scrofa (assembly GCF_054392235.1). Taxonomy (NCBI): domain Eukaryota; kingdom Metazoa; phylum Chordata; class Mammalia; order Artiodactyla; family Suidae; genus Sus; species Sus scrofa. Next base: position 107,506,726 of record NC_139385.1, on the reverse strand, counting down.
TCTCCAGGTCCAAGGGGAGACATCAAAGAAGCGAAGCAAGGCATGTTTAGTTGGGGGGGGGGTCCAAAAATGCCACCCTCCCACTGGCGCATTTGCCACTACCATGGTCAAAGGAGGCTGTTTTGGGACTCCTGGGACACAACGGTGCCCCTTGGCGCTCACTGGGTCCTGAGAATTATTTTGTGAGGTTTGTTCTGCATCTTGAAATGACCACCTGTGCCTCTGGGGCCTAGCTGCAAGGAGGATGAGGAAAGTGCCCATGTTTTTCTATATCCAAAGCAGGTAGCCATGTCCTTGCAGATGAGATCTCTGCTGAGCATATTGCTGGTCTCAACCAACACTTGGATGAAAGATTTATTGGTTTCCAGCCAACGTGTTGAGATGTCTAGCCCTCTTCCACACAGAAACCAACATGGGGAGCTTCAACATAGGAGGACTCTTTAATTTGGAGAGACCAAGGTTGCTACAGGGCAGCACAAGGATGTGAAGGACTTGGCAGGAAGAGGAAATCTGGAGAACAGGCATAGGCTTTTTAATCCAGATATGAATCAAACCCAGCTCCTCACTTGTGAGATGGGGATGATGCTGCCCAAATAACGGGTACGCCGTGAAACAACTGCCAAAACAAATACTTGGTAAAGAGTTGAATACATTGTAAATCCCAACAGTGATTATTTACTGCTTCCTCCCTTTGGTGGGTCATCAAAATTCACACTGGTAAGGCAGCTCCTTTGGAAGAAAAAGGTGTATGTTTTAGACAGTGAAAGTCAGCTTCTGAAATTTATCCTTCCTGGAGTTCCTGTCGTGGCGCAGCAGAAACGAACCTGACTAGGAAACATGAGGCTGCAGGTTGGATCCCTGGCCTCTCTCAGTGGGTTAAGGATCCGGCATTGTTGTGAGCTGTGGTGTAGGTCGCAGACACAGCTTGGATCCAGCGTTGCTATGGCTGTGGCTAGGCCAGCAGCTGTAGCTCCAATTCGACCCCTGGCCTGGGAACCTCCATACGCTGTGGGTGTGGCCCTAAAAAGACAAAAAAAACAAAAACAAAAAACCCAACAACAACAACAACAAAAGAAATTTATCCTTCCTACATGTGGCCCTGATGGAAAATAAAAAGAGCTCACAGGAGAACTGGGACATATCATGGAGGCTGGATGCTCAGTCTGTGCTCTGCCTTTCAGGGCCACTGTGGAGGCTCCTTGTGGTCCCCACTCCAAATCGTGCCTGGGTGTCTCACAGTCATGAGATTCCCGGTGGGACAGCAATGGAGGCCTTTCTTGGGCTCTGACTTCCTTTGTCTCACTCTGGCCTTCTAATGGCACAGTGCCTGAGTTTAAAGTCAACAGGTGACAAAGAGCGGCTTCAAAAGTCTTCTTAGGGCTTTGGGAAGGGACTCGGAAGATGCTTGAAGGAGGTACAGCAGAACAGAACCCATGGTATCACCGCCTTTTGTCAGTTAGGTGGGTCATGGTGGATGGTGCCACGGTGCTTTGTGTTCCCTCCTCTGGGCTTGTCCTCTGCTTGAGGCTTTCTGACCCTGGACATCGAGCCTTAGCTCTTGTGAGCCTTTCTCTATTCTGGTTGAGGCTAGATGCTGTCCTGACAGAGTCAGCGCTTGAGGCAACTGTAAGCTCCGTCTGGATCCTCCATTCACATGGAGCATGAAGACCCGACCCCAGCTCTGACAGGGTTTACTTTTCCAGACTGAAGGGGACAGAATTTGTTTAGTTATCTCTTTAGCTTAGACAATGCCACTGAACATCAAGAACAAGTCAAAAGACCAACGGAGGTTTCTGCAAAATGGCTTTTACGTGTTTGTTTTATTGTTGTCTTGCTGCAACAAGAGGGCAACAACTACAGAATTTTGAAGACTCAAATCTCTTTCTCTGGGAGATTACCATCATTTAAATCACACCTTTCTCCCCCCCAGAAGGGTAGTAAGTCAACGGAATGTGTCCCAGAGGTAGGTGTGGAGGAGGAAAGAAGTAAGCGATCTGCCAGGATCACATGGCCCAGGCAAGCCGAGGGGAGAAGGAGAGGATGCTCAGGCACTTAGGTTTCTAATCCTCTAGGGTACAGTTCTCTCTGGCAGTGGTATGTATTTTTTGTTTAAAGCTTTTCCAAATTTGCTCTCCAGATTTCAGCCTAAGACAAGGCTGCACCGGTCTTGGAGGTGAAGCTCACGCGTGTCAACCGAAAGGCTTCCTGCTGTCAGATTCTCCTTGGTGGGCCCCTAAGGCCCTTGCTCCTGGCTTTCCACTGCAGCTGTGGTGCCATCTGCAGCCAGGGTCCCTGCCACGTGTTCTCTGCTCCTGCTCCTGCTCCCAGACTGACAGGGATGGCAGGAGCACACATTAGGCATGCTGAGTCGGGTTTCCATCTTCGTTTTGCTTCTCGGTGCTGCTTATGCCCTATTATTCATTCCTGCTTGACTTTCTACCCCATTTCCTGCCTGCCTCCAATTTCCAAGCCACCCCGCTCTTACCATCACCTCCACCCCCAGCCCCTCTCTTAGCACGTGGTCTCATTGGCTTCTTCCTCAAGAGGCTGCCAGTAGTCTCGCCCCCACCCTTGCCTTTATCTCTGGCCCATCACCTCTCCTTCCTGCTGCTTCCCCAGGTCAATCCCTCCTCCACCCCCTTCTGCTCCATCACAGGACCCCCTCTCTGATATCTTTTTAATCTCTCCCTCCTTACTAATTCCTCGCTAAATATTGTTCAAGGGCCCTTCACCCCCCAAATCTTTCACATACCACTGTGAAACTTCTTTAAACCCATTCTCGCTGCCTCTGTGTCCCATTTCTCCTTTACTGAGATTGTCCTCCACTGTAACCACTGTCCTCTTTATTGCTGAACCCAACCGGCTCAGCACCTCCCCTTCGGGCGCCTCCTTGAAGCGTCAGAAATAAGTTCCAGTTCTTCTTGAGATTCTCCTCCCTCTTCCTCTTGGCTCATCTCCGACTTCCCCTGCTGTTTCTTCTTGTCTGTTGCATTGGCACCTCTCAATGTGTATGTTCCTTTCCTGTTTTGGTCCATTTCTCCCTCTGGATATTGTCTCATGAAAGATACGGCCAAGAACTCTAACTCCACCTATCCAATTGGAACTGATGGGTTTTTTTTTTTCTCTCTCTCTCTCAAAACCACTTCTCTGAGTTCCCTATCCCTGTCATGGCCATAAGCATCTTCCCAGGCAGTCTGAAAATAGCAGACTACTTGCTGGTGCTTCCCTTGTTCTCACCACATCTCACTGGTTGTCCCTGACCCCTGCAGCATCCCCAGCACCCATTCCCTCTCTCTGGGAACACTGTGCGTGCCTTGCTAGCCCTCCTCCTCTGAAATAGCCTCTGGTCCACCTGCCTCCATGGTCTTCCCTCCTCAGCCTGTACCCCCTTTTTTCATGGCTCATAGGGTCTGTAAAAAACACACAGAATATGGGGTCACATCACTACTCCCTCACCCACTCACACCCTCCTCAAGGCTCCAACATCTTTAAGAGGTGCCTGTGGCTTGCTTCTGTAGCCTGCTGACCAGGGCTCTTGATACAGGTGATGCTCAACTTTAATTCCACTTCCCACCACCACACACACACACACACATACACACACACACACACAGATGCCTTTTTCTGCTTTCATTTGAGACCACTCATCATTCTCTAGCTACAACTCTTTACTTTCATACCTGCATGTTATGGTGTTTCTTTCATGCTTATACTAGTTCCTTAGCCTGGAACGTCATTCCCTCCTTTTGAAATCCTACCCATCGGTCTCTTCTCTTCCATGAAGCTTTCTCTTCTCCTCCTGGCACAGCTCACTGCTTTCTCCCCTGAAGTCGCATAGCATTTTGTTTGTATCTCCATCACAGCATTCACTTCATCCTTAAGAGGGCTGGTCTTTGGTACGCCTGCGCCCTGGCAGACCTAGCACCATGGCTTGCACATGGTGGGCACTTGAGACCATCTTTTTGCTGAATGCACAGTGAATGAAGGAGTAGTGTTCCACTATTATACGGGGTACCATGTGTGATCACTTGAGTGAGTGACTTTGAGTGGTAGATGTCAGTGTTCTCACAATATTTACCTCTCAGTTTCTTTAGGATCCCAGCTCAGACTCGGCCAAGGTCCACATGAGCAGCCCTCCAGCTTCACTTCCTTACGACCTTTCCATTCTTCCTTCTGGGGCCTGGGCCTCTTCTCTGCCCCCTTTTCCTGGATTACATGAAGTCTCTACCTCTTCCCTAAGTCTGCTGGTGTCCTTTAATCAGGGGACCTTCTATTTCCTCACAAGGCCATTGTGAAGGTGTCTGCTGGCTCTGATACCAGTCACCCCATGTCTCTGCCCTCGCCCCTTCCTAGAGTTTCCCTCCTGCCATCCAGATGCTGATTAACTTGGGTGCTTTTTCTTTCAGCCTCTAGTGATGGGATCGCCTTGCTCATCACTGACATTGATGTGGAGATCTGAATCCCTGTGTGTGCCTCCCAAAGACTTCTGCAGTCAAGCCTCTTATGAAGTGAAAGTTTGCCCCCTACTAAAGGGAATTCATGCTTTCAGAAAGGGGCAGGGAAGTTCTAAGACGCTGAGATCCTTCCTTGTGCTCCTAAAATCTTCAAGCAGCCATCTCCTCTAACTTCCACTGCAGTAAATTCAGGGAGGCTGGGACCACACAGAAGCCCTTCTCCTGAACAGTGTCCTAGCTCAGCGCAAGGGGAAGCCATGCCAGGGTGGGACAGCCTGTAATTCTGGCCTGCCCTGAGGGTGAGTCAGCATTCCTACAGGCAGCCTCTGGCTCCTCTCCCACAGTCTGCAGGAAAGACGCTGAGCTGCACACCTTGTGGGCAGCCACCAAGCCAGAGACCCAGCCGCTCTCCATCTACGCATGCTCCACACTGCTGTGGGCCTTGTATTCCCTTCCTGGCATTTGATGAGAGGGCCTAGGAAGCTCCAGGGCAGCCACTGCCTTGGGGAGCCATCCCTCTAGTGGTCAGATGAAACACAGGCCTTCCAGGGAAGTGACAGGGCCTCAGGTCATGGGTCCACTGTCCGTACCTGCGCAGGCCTGAGCGCATGCATGCGCCACAGGCTGTGGTCACCAAGCTGCTGGCGGAACTGGAGCCAACAAAGGCCACCACCGCCATCCAGGTTTGCGTGCACAAACCTTCCTACAAGTGCAAGGCTCTGGAAGACTGCCTCCTTTGCCATGGCTTGAAGTGGTTTGCACTGACTGGGTTACATTAAGTCTATTACAGAGATGTAATAGCCGTTTTCTATTTTCTATGAGAAGATTTATTCAAAAATAAATTTAGCTAAGGGGAAAAAGTTAAAAAAAAAAAAAAAAAAAGGAAAACAGAGGGACAGATTTTCTTGTTGACCAGCTGCCAGGGATTGAAACGTTGAGGCAGCCAGTCCCTTCGGAGGAGACAGCTGTAACATTTCACGGTGTAAAGTCAGCGAATTTCCACCCGCCCGCCTGCCAGAGACCACAAAATGGTTTCAAACAACGGCTCGCTTCATGATATTTGTGTGTGTGTGTGTGTGTGTGTGCGTGCTTGCTTGCTTGCTTGTGTGTTTGAGAAAAAGGCAAGTGTGGGCAGAGAGGGAGCTAAAAAGTGTCCTCCCGCGGCCAGCCGAGTGGGCAGGGGCGCAGGAGCCGATTAATGAAAATGTTTCGCTGGCACGAGGGGTTTGATTGCCCCACTGCAAAATTGCTTGCAGATTTGAAAACAGCATGTTTCATTTCAAACTCATTCTCTTGCCATACATTAGCACTTGTCAATGTAACCATTAAGCACAGGCAGTGCAGAAATTTAATTACAAAACCATTTATTTTATTGAAAGAAAAATAAACCCAAGCTACCTCAAATGCATTAGGTAGGTTCAAAACATGTTCAGCTGATAACACCCAAGGGTAGGGAGGCTGCTGCAGGAATAAATGCGTCTTTCATGTGCGGAGGGGACTCGATATTAGAAACAGCTGCCTATAGGTCGCTCTTTATTTAAGTTCAATTATGAATTAAAAAACAACGGACTTAATGAAGGGACTTTTTATATCTGAAGTTACTCAACTGTGGTATGCATTCTTCTCTTCCTATTTTTTGCCTCCCCTTTTGGGCGTTTGAATTAAAAATGTTAACTAGGCAAACGGAACTTTTTATTTGAATGGGACTCCCTCCACCCCCTCCCCACCCCCACCTCAACCTTGTCTTTTGTTCTAATCGTGGAAGACGCAAGGTCTGTGGTATTAAAGGAAGTCACAAAAACGTGCTAAACACATCAAAAAGTCTCCAATCTGTGTCTTATTTATGTCGTCTTCTCCTCTCCCCCATGTGCGTCTTCTGTACAGTTGGAAAGCCGGCAGCGTAAGGCTCTCTGGTGAAATAATAGATTTGGGTCAAGCCATGGGCTGATGTCATGCTGCAGACTGCCTCTCTTAGCACTAATGAGCTGCCAATAACGCGTCTGTTTTACTATTCTGCTGGAAAGGGGAAAAAAAGAGTTATAACCTTAGCGGTTTAGACTGATTTGTCAATTTAAAGTGCTTTTTTTTCTGTCTGAGATATCTACCCACAATTTCTTACAGACATCTCCTCCTGCAGTCCACTCAGGAGGAATCTGGAAAGTGAAGATTTTGTTTAAAAACGTCCCTAGTGAGAATACAAATCTCTAAAATTTCAAGAGGCATCATTTGTCTGGCGGGAAGCGGGGAGCAAGATGCAGATCACACAGAGGGACCGGACTGAAGGTTCAATTTTAGCTCTTGGAACTAAACTTGGGCACAGTAGCAGACCAGCGACATTGAGACAGCGGTGGTTTTGCCTGTGTCATTATTTTCCAGGGTGAGACCTGAGGAGGGCATCCTGGCCTGTTTCAGGAGGTCCTCCAGACCTCCATGGCCTCTTTCAGAGCCACTGCTGAGGCTGCCTGGAGTGGGGAGTGGGGGGTGGGGGGTGGGCATCATTGTTCAAACTGTGCTGAAACCTGCCAGGAGCAAAGCCTGAGCAGCCATGCTGTCCTGGCGACTTGGAAAATGTACCTGCTCCCTTGTCTGGATGGGCGCCTCTGCCTCAGACTTAGATGCTTGCTCTGTTTTTGACACGTGCTTTCCATGCCAAAGCCCCAGGAAGCCCAAGGCAGGAAAAACATTCAGAAAAGAGAAACTCACCACTCCAGATAGCAAACCTTTTACCAACGGATTTAGATAATCACTCGTGGGAAGGAGAAGAGAAGGCAGAAAAAAAGCAGAATGAGGAAGTTGGAGGAAGGTATTTGTGTCCTGTTTTCATATTCTAAGAGAATTGGTATCTAAATTGAGGCCTGTAAAGCAAGGAAGCCCTAAAGTAGAGTGGACGCAGTAGAGAAAACAGCACCCAGCAGAGAAAACAGCAAAACACTACAAACATTCGCTGATGGGGTCGAGAAGGTGACACTCCATTCTGACCCAGCCAAGGAGGGATGTTCTTATTCCATGACTGCATATAAGAAAGAACCAGGAGGAAAAAGATGGTGGTGGGAAAAGAGGGTCGACTGCACTGTTACTGAAAGAATTTCCACTTGGAATACGTGCTGTAGGCTTTCTGAACATCACATCTCACTCAATAAAAAGCACATGCCAACACCTCCTGCTTCTGCTTATGTCTCTCCCTATCCAGTGCTTGGCATGGATGAAGGCACTTCTGCTGGCTTCCAGCTCTTCTTAATTGTGCATTTTATAATCATGTGATGTTTCCTGGCCTGGGTTGTAGGTGGGAGAATTCCAAAAATGTATCCTAGTTTTAGAAACAGCAATGGTTTTTTAAAATGAAGCAACTCAATGGATTATTCAAGAATGATTTCTTTCTTTTTATTCCTGCCGTCTTTGGAAATAAGAAGTAACCTCCTAGGAAGGAGAAGAGGTTTCCCTTCCTATGAGTTGAGTTGGCAAAGTAGATGGAGCAAGCAAACTCTTCAAAACTGCTCGTGGCTTAGAAGCAAGAACTGGGGAAAGTGCAATAAGCATGCCTCCAAAGCAGCCTTCTGGGAAGTGTGAATGGATAAAGAAAATACTATATAGATATAGATATAGATACAGATATAGATAGATGCAATGGAATATTACTCAGCCATAAAAAGAAGGAAGGAAATTCTGAAAGAGTTAGCTATGTTAACCATGTGAGATGATACATGTGTTAATTGTCTTGATAATCATTCTGTAATGTATATGGACATCAGATTATCATTGTATACTTTAACTATATAGAATTAAATATATCACTTTCTTCCCTAAAAAAGTTAAAAATAAATTTTGAAAAAGAGGTAAACAAAGTATCAAAGTTAATTAATAAGAAAGGCATATTATAAAAGTGCATGTGCCTAAGAATATAGTCTCGAGATCCATGAAGCAAAAAAATGACAGAATAAAAGAAACATAAAAATTTACAATTATAGCCAGCTATTTTAACACCTCTCTCTGCAACTGTCAGAACCATCAGACAAAAAATTCAGTAAAGACAGAAAGGTTCAGAACAACTTATTAGTGCTTTTATAACACTACAACCACCAACTGAAGGACATTCATTTTCATTGTACAAATTTGCCAAGAGTCACCATATCCTGCGCCTAATAAAATAAAAGGAAATAATATTAGTGTAATTAATTAGGAATCAATAAAAATAAGATACCTAGGAAAAACTCCAATATTAGGAAATTAAACACATACTTCTAAACAACCCATGAATGCAAGAAGAAATCAGAGGGAAACAAGAAAATATCTGAAATGTAATGATAGTAAAAACACGACAAGATCTGTGAAATGCAGCTAAAGGAGTACTTAAGAGGGAATTTTATGGCTTTCAATGCTTATATTTGAAAAGAACAAAGGTCTAAAATCAGCGACCTAAGATTCCACTTGATCCCAAGGTAAATCAAAGTATAGCCGACTCTCCATATCCACAGATACCAAAGGATATGGTGGGCCAAATGTACCAGACCATTTAACATATGGGACTTGAGAATCCATGAATTTCGGTATCCATGACCAATTCCTTGCAGATACTGAGGGATAAGCGTAGAACAAGTAATAAATATGAGAGCAGAAATGAATGTAATAAGCATTCAAGCAGTAAAAATAATTAGCAAGCCCCAAAGTTGTTTCTTTGTAAAGAATTGTAAAATTTGATGTTTTATTAGACTCTCAAGAAAAATGCAGTACAAATGATCAGTATCAGAGGTGAAAAGGGATTAGCATGACAGATCTTACAGACATTAAAATAATAAAAAGAGAATATGAGAATGCTGTAAAGGACTTTATATTAATAATTTTTACAAAATAGATGAAATGGAAAAATTCTATAAAACTATAAGTCCCTAACATTTACATAAGATAAAACAGAAAATCTGATTTCCAGGCACAAGCGATTTCACTGGTAAATTCTATCAAATGTTCAAAGACGAAAAACATCAAACTTATACAAACTCATTAACAAAACAGAGGATGGGGTACACTTCCCAAATTGTTTTATGGCACCAGCAAAACTTTAATAAAACTGTCAAATACATATGTAAAAGAGGCTAATATCCCTTACGAACATAAATGTAAAAAATCTTAACAAAATATTAGATTAAACCTAACAATATCTATAAAATATCATGACCAGCAAAGGAAGGCAAAGTTGATTTAATATTCAAAATTAACTTACATAATTCACAGTAACAAATTAGAGGGGAAAAATCATATGACCACTTTGGTAGATGTAGAGAAAGCAGGTGACAAAGTTTAGCATACATTTATGATAAAAACTCTCACCAATCTAGGAATAAAAAGGAACTTCCTCAATCTGATCAAGGATATAAAGATGAAATATTTAATGCTACCCAGTAAGTCTGAGAACAAGTCAAACATGTCCATTTTCATAACTTTTGATCCATAACATCATACTAGTGGTGCTAGCAATTGCAACAAGGTGAGAAAAAGAAATAAAAGGTTTAAAGATGAGAAAGCAAGAGAAAACTGTCTCTGTTTTGTAGATGATGTTATTTATTAGATAGAAAGTTCTAGAGAATCTACAAAAATATTGCTGGAACTAACAAATGAATTTAACAAGGTTGCATGTTACAAAGCTAATATACAGAAATTAATTTTGTTTTTATATACTTGCCACAAACAATTAGAAAATGAAATTGAAAAAAGCTTGTAAGAGTGACAAAATACTTAGAAATAAATTTAACAGAAGATAAGTAAGACACTGAAAACTACAGAATATTTCTGAGAGAAATTAAAACATATATGGAGAAATATGCTATGTTCATGAGTTGAAGAATCCATTTCTTATCATAAAGGTGTCAGTTCTTTTCAAATGTATCTGTAGATTCAATACGAAATTCCAGCAACTTTCTTTGTAGCAACTAACAAGCCAATTATAAAATTTATGTGGAACTAGAACTGACCTAGGATTGCCAAGATATTTTTTATGAAGAAGAAAAAAGTCTGTTGTCTTCTACTATCTGGCTTCAGGGCTTGGCATAAAGCTACTGAAATCAGAACAGTGTGGTATTGGTCCAAGGACAGACAAGGAGATCAACAGGACAGAATAGAGGGTTAAAAAATAGGCCCACAGGAGTTCTTGTTGTGGCGCAGTGGATTACGAACCTGACTATCATCCATGAGGATGTGGTTTGATCCCTGGCCTCGCAACTCAGATCCCTGTGGTGTAGGCCAGCAGCTGCGGCTCTTATTCGACCCTTAGCCTGGGAGCTTCCATATGCTACAGGTGTGGCCCAAAAAACAAAAAACAGACCCATAAATATATTGCTGATGATTTTTCACAAAAGTTCAAAGGCAATTCAAAGGAGAAAGGAGTCTTTTCAATAAAAGTACTGGAACAATTACACATCTATATGTCAAAAAGAAAAAAAAAGAAAAAACTCTGTACCCTCCCTACTTTGTAGCATATTCAAAACTAAAAATAGATCATAAATCTAAATATATATGCTTAGATTATGCAACATCTAGAACGAAAATAGGGGGAAAATTTTATGACCTTGGCAAAGATTTCTTAGGTACAATATAAAATAATTCCATAAAGAAGAGAAATTAATTTCATCCAAATTAAGCAAAAGTAAAGTATCTCACTTTTTTTCCCCCATTTTTCTTTTTAAGGCAGCACCTTCGGCATATGGAAGTTCCCTGGCTAGGGGTCAAATCAGGGCAGGGCTATAGCTGACAGCCTACACCACAGCCACAGCAATGCCGGATCCAAGCCATATCTGCAACCTACACCAAAGCTTGCAGCAACGCCAGATTCTTAACCCACTGAGCCAGGCCAGGGATCAAACCCCCATCCTCAAGAACACTGTCAGGTTCTTAACCCACTGAGCCACAATGTATCACTTTTTTAATAGCTGGGAAATTGAGGCTTGCACCAGGTCACTAAGCTAGCAAAGAGCAGAGCCTGGAAATGAAATCAAGACAGTATGACTCCAGAATCTAGAGTCTGGTGCATTGCATTCTGAAACGACTCTGTTCAAAAGATACAATGCAGGGAGTATAGATTTTGAGAGCACAGCTGTGCCTCTGGGCTAATAGGCCAGGACAGCACCCCCAAGTCCCAATCCCCACCCTGAACCTGGGGAGGCCTGACTGCTTGAGCTTTAACAACACAGAATGAGTTTTCAGCAAACCTGGCAATGCTTCATCACAAAAGAAAAATGTTATGACGGAAGTTAGGACTGGGCTGTCCTCCCTGAAGATTTGGTAGCTCAATCTTAATGACTTGTTACTGCTTAAAACAAGGGCCGTCCATGTGACTGGTGTCACCCCAGAGGCTGTGCTGCAGAGAATTCCATTTAGCAAGAGCCTGCCCCTCAGTCCGAAGTTGTACAGGGAAGAGTGGCCAGGGTTTGGGGTTGAAATCCCAGGGTGGGCCCTTACTCACTGGACCTACCTCTGCCTCTCTTTTTCCTGCAGTGCCTAACTTGGGACTAGGCACATGGTAGATTTCAATGAAGACGTTGCTTGAGAGATGGTTTGTAGATGTCATTACTCACATTAGGGATTTATTTATAGTTCCAAACTCTAGGCTTAGACCATTACATTATTTTTCTCTGTGTTCTATAAAGCAGCACATACAAATCTTTGTAAAGTTCAGACTCAAATCCAGGAAATCTGGGGGGGAGGGGGGCCTGAGAGCCTGCATTTCTAAGATGCTTCCAAGCGATACTGATGCTGTCCATAGACCACACTGAGACTATCAAGGCTAGAGAACATGAACTCCAAAAACACTCTCTCTTCCCTTTCAATCAAGAGAGTGTTCAACATGAGTAATCATTTTCCTCCTAGGAGAAAAAGCTTGCTTAGTTCATTTCGATTCCCTCTATGCATTCATTTATTTTAAAAAGATGATTAAGACTATACTATGTTTGTGTTACAGCTACCAGGGTAGGTGGAGAGCTGTGTGTGCTAAGTGGGCTTCATAGGATGATGCCTTCAAACGCATTTGGGCACAAGTATTTAGAGGCCATACCAGCTTTTCCTGGTGATAGGGGAGACGTAACCCAGGCTACCTCCTCTCTTTCCAGCTCATTCGACTCATTTCAAACTTGCAGACTGCTTAGAAAAAAGTGTAGCAACTATCCATTGAATGCCTCGGAGTGTCTTTTCCAGCCACACTTTCCTTCTTTCCATGAAACAGAGCAAAACACGTGCTGCTTGCTCTCACACTCTCTCTGAGAAGAATCCAGCTAATGTAAGTTTTCCACCTGGTTATTTATAATAGCTTGGCATCCTTGGCTAAGCCATCTGTTAATTGGTAATTATATTTCAGTCACCTACACTTTCCACTCAACACAGTGCGAAGAAAACACAGTCTTTGCCTTCATTGAGCTTTCTATCTTCTTAAGGAAAGCAGGCTCCACAGCTAAGCAATAAGAGCATGGAGCCGAATCCTGGATCATGCTGTACCCAATCTGACGGCTGTGCAAGCAGGGACAGGTCACTGTGGCCTGGCGGGGCTTGTGGAAGGCTTTATGGAAAGGGCTGGGCCGGGCCTGAGGGACAGGAACATAATGTGAATCCAGAGAGCATAAACCAAGGCCAGGGAGGAAAACTTGCAGTCTGGACAAGCGCACACATGACCACACCTGCAGGTGGTCCGGAACTCAGCTCCTCCAGGTTTTCAGAGCTTCTCCAGCCCCACGCCCCTCTTCCCAGTACCCAGCCAAAGGTTCCATAAACATTTCCTTCCTGAATTCAGCCAGGTTGGAAGATTTCATTCTACCAGAGAGAGAAGACAGAGGCTTTGACCTGAATGTGTAGAATGAAGGTGGAAAAACCATGTTTGAATTTTTCTTCAGAAAAAGGAAACAACCACCAATAACCTGGAAATTCTTAGTAGAGTAGCAATTTAGGATAGCAGCTGTAACTACCTGACAGAGTGGAAAACTGTGTGAGGCACCTTCCCTGAACTGCAATTATGGCTCAACTCTTACTAGGAGAAAGAGAGCCCGTGACACAACATGGCTGCCTCGGGTCTTTAAAAATCCGGGTCTGCCTCTATTATCTGATGCAGCAGCCAAGCGCGCTGGGCCTTTTCTTCAAACACACCACAGTGAAAGCATCCCTGTGCATTCTTGCCATTCTTCTGCCTTGTGGCAGGCTTCAAGTCAGCGCAGTTGCAAGACTGGATTTGTTTACGATGTGTTTGTAGAATAAAGTGTTTTAACAGTTTGGCGGGAGGAGAGAAAGATGAAACCAAGATGGCTGGAGTGCTTATACCTGATGGACAACGCTTGGCAAGAGCAGAGAACTACTGGGAAGCTGGGCAGAACTACTGACGAACTGGGCCCCTTTCTGTCAGCCCCCAACTCTGGGCAGCTGCCCAGAAGCTGGAGCTGGTACCATCCCCTTGGGAGGGCAGCTGGGCAATGAGGAGAGCCCAGGGTGTTCACAGTGACCGCATGGAGTCAGAGCAGAGCATGGTCAGGTGCCACTGGGGTCACCAGGGATCATAGGTACCCACTGCTTGAGACTTCTGCTCAAGAGGGCTTTGAGTACCTGGGCTTCCTGGGCATTCAGATTTACAAGGAGAAAGACAGACAGGAATGAAATTGCACTGACTTCCCATAGACTCCCATAGCGTATGGGATAGGTTACACACCCCTTGACCAGGAATGCAAGGTCTTTAAAATACAGACCCAAACGACCTGCCCAGCCGAGTTGCTCCCCTGCACACAACAGCACAGGCCAGTGCTCCAGTGAGGGCAGTGTTCCCAGTTTTCACTGCCTCCTCTGCTAGGCACAACCTTTCCTCCTCTCCCCACTTACTTTATCCTACTCTCCTTCAAGATCCACGGAGCTGCTTCAGGTCCACAAGAAGCTCTGCTTTCTCTGGAAGTGGATTACCCAAACTGCAGACCAAACCTCATTTAACACCAGCAAAGCACAGACAACTAAAAGCATTGTTTGGAAAGAATGTGTTAACAGCAAATTTCTTTTAAAAGTACTGAAACAATCATCATGGGAAAAGCACAAATTTTCTTGTATTTCTTTTTTTTTTTTGTCCTTTTGCCATTTCTTGGGCCGCTCCCACGGCATATGGGAGGTTCCCAGGCTAGGGGTCAAATCGGAGCTGCAGCCACCAGCCCATGCCGGAGCCACAGCAACGTGGGATCTGAGCCGCGTCTGCAACCTACACCACAGCTCATGGCAACGCCGGATCGTTGACCCACTGAGCAAGAGCAGGGATCGAACCCGCAACCTCATGGTTCCTAGTGATTCGTTAATCACTGCGCCACGACAGGAACTCCCTTTTGTATTTCTTTACTCTTATTGTGTTGTTTATAGCAATGCTTAATTTTTAATGGACACCCTATAACATTTCCAGGGTTTAGGTCTCTTAGATCTGAACCTAGCCTGTCAGAGAGGACCACTTTACCCGGTGACAGCCTGCCCTGCACATCAGGGTCCCTTAACCATTCATGTCTTATGTATGGTTATGTAACTATTTTCTGTCTCACTTTCTACTTAATTAGAATCTCCTTCTGGGCAGGCGCTAAGTTTTTGGCATGGTTAAAGGACACAACGCATGGAAAGCTCTAAGGACAGTGCTCAGCACAGAGTACAAGTTTACAACATGTTAGATATTGCTGTGGTTATTTTTATTATTTCACTTTTTTGTATCACCCCAGAGAAGAGGTTTTTATTTTTGTCAAGGATTAGACATGGGCAACCGATAGGAGCTCAATAAATTCGTGTTAAATGACTTTGCAGTGATACACTGTCTACCAAATTAAATGGTGGACTCAAGAACCAGCCTAACATAATGGTTACAAGCACAGCCTCTGGAGATGAGATATGTGATCCAAATCCTGGCATCACCACTCGAGTTCAATTACTGAATCTTAGTGTCTCTGTTTCCTTGTCCGTAGTATTCACTTTGTGAGTTTGTTATGAGATTAAAATGGGTTAATTTTCCAACAGGACATCACTCCATGCCTGGAACATTAGTAAGCCCTATGTAAGTATCTGGACTATAAACATTACCACACAGACATTTATCTTAGAGAAAAGGTTTTCTAAGCAGTACCAAGAAGATTGGTGCTTTTTTTTTTCTTTTTTTGTCATGAAGCTATTCATTCATTTGTTCATTCGTTTGTTCATTTAACTTTAAAAATATACTTTTTTTTTCCATTTATATTTTCAGAGCACTCAGAATAACTGGAGCCTGTAAGTTAGTACCAGAAGTCCCCATTATAACTCACTTAGACAAAAGTCCTAGTATATCAAGCTAAAAACAGAAATGGAGACAGTGTATAAAAATATACCTTCTAGGAGTTCCCGTCGTGGCTCAGTGGTTAACAAAATCGACCAGGAACCATTAGGTTGCGGGTTCGATCCCTGGCCTTGCTCAGCGGGTTAAGGATCTGGCGTTGCCATGAGCTGTGGTGTAGGTTGCAGATGCGGCTCGGATCCCGTGTTGCTGTGGCTCTGGTGTAGGCCGGATTTGACCCCTAGGCCTGGGAACCTCCATGTGCCGCGGGAGCGGCCCAAGAAATGGCAAAAATAATAATAATAATAATAAAATAAAATAAAAATATACCTTCTAGGTGTTCAAGTTGGACAGGTTACAGACAGAACTCCCCATTCGAGAAAAGAAGGGTTCTATAAAAGCACTTCACTTTAAAAAATATCTCTAATTTAAGCACATAATCTGTGTCTAATACATGTAAATGTAAAGGATTTGTTTTCCTTCTCAGAAAGTCTACTCTCTGATGTACATATGATACCACCAAATTATATAACATGCCTGTGTTAAGTTAGGCGAGTTAGTTCATTCACGACTGCTGTAATGTTGTAAATCATATTGTTTAAACAATCCTGTTTGGCATGCAGAGAATTTGAGAGAATAAATTCCTCTTTTTGCAGATAAACAACTGATATGCTAATTACATTAAGCCCTAACTCTTCTTCAGAGCAGAAGCAATAGGATGTTTCCTTGGCAGGATTTCATCAATGATTGAACTCAAAGTATATATATCTTCATAATATCTTTACTCACTCTCTCTTCTCCCTTCGGGGGGTGGATGCTGTGATATGCCATCCTGAGCCCTCTTCAGGACTGCAGGGGGGCTGCCAGCTGTCGGCCCTCTCAGAAATCTACCCTCAGCCTCCGCCACATCCAATGACTGGTTGGTGCTGAATAGACGCCAGTCCCCCTCAGCCTAGCTTGCAGTAACTCTGAAAGTCATTCCAGCTCCAGAGCTCCCACGGGAGTCAGCTGAGGCCTTTGATGAGACTGCTTGGCAGTCTAAATTTTCTCGGCCTGTTTCTACAGTCCTTCTTCCCTTCCACAGGTGTTGATCTCGAGAGCGCTCCTAATAAATGTCCTACCCACTCATCTCCATCTCAATGTTCACTTCCAGGGAACCCAGCCTGTAGCAAGGCAGTTAGGGCAGATGCATTTATTTTCACTAATTTTGATGTGACCTTTAATATACAATGACCTGGATTCCATCTGTAACCCACGTAAGTGTATGATGTGGTCTGTCAGGACAATCAGTTTGGGCCTTTAATTATTAAAAGATTTAATTATTAATAGCAATCCTTTTTCCTTAAAAATATTCCCAGTTTGAACAAAAAGTTATACTTGACTGACAGTACTGGCACAGCCCCAGAGGATATCTGAGAAGGTGGCTGCTCTGTGAGCCTGAGACACCTGCTAAGGTGTCGTAGACACATAGCATGAACAAGACTTAAGCCTTTATTTTAACCCATGGTACTCTTAAGGTTGTTTGTTTCTGCCTCATAATAGCCCGTTCTGATTGATACAATATATAATTAGAAGAGAACTTGGGAAAAGGAGGATAGAGAACCAGGCAGAATTCAGAACCCATAAATTGACATCTAATAGTCAAAAAGGCTCCAAATTTGAGGGCTGGGTGGAGAGAGAAAGCATTAGGGGCATGTACTAAAAAAAAAAAAAAAAAAAATTAGAAATTTTTAGCAGTTCCTGTGCGACTCAGAAGGTCAGGAATCCAGCATTGTCACTGCAGTGGACTTGGGTTGCTTCTGTGGCATGGGTTTGATCCCTGGCCCAGGAACTTCCACATGCTGTGGATGTGGCCAAAAAAATAGAAACTAAAAAAAAAAAAAAAAAAAAAAAAAAGTCTTTATATGGTAAAAGAAATTGCACAAATACAGAAAATAGATGTATAGTTTAAATTACTAAAAGATGAACATTCTTACAGCTTTTATTCAAATCAAGAAATAGAACTTTGTCAGCCACCCCAGAAACTCCTATCTGGGGTGTCCCAGCCTATGAGAGACCTCACCCTGTCCCCTGTCAGTTACCACTTAATTGCCTTTGATGATAATGACCTCCTTCCCTTCTTCGTAGCGTTGTCATTCATATGTGCATCCCTCAACACCACGGCTTAGTTTTACTTTTAAAATATTTTTGTCTCTTTTAACGTACAGATTTCTTGTCCACTCCTCTTCCTGCGTGAATTTATTTGTTAAAGAATTTGATATCGACCGTATCTGTGACACATGATGTGGCAGCTCTCATCACCCACAAGGGAGAATTTAATCCTCACCAATTTATGCTGCCCCATCCAGAGGGTGCATGCAGGTTTAGCTTCATTCCATTTGGAGATGTTAGGAGCTGTGAAGGGCAAGTTTGCAAAAATCCTTCTTAAAATATTTATAGTGGTGCTAGCCAAGCATCGTGACTGGCAACTTTTAAATGGACCACCTATAATGAAAGCCATCCCCATCATGTCCCCTGTGCATGTTCTCCTGACAAGGTTCACCCATGTCCAGGGGGGAAAAAATCTGACAAGTGTGACTGTCCAGACCTCAGACTCATTTGAAGTGTG
Source organism: Sus scrofa (assembly GCF_054392235.1). Lineage (NCBI taxonomy): Eukaryota > Metazoa > Chordata > Mammalia > Artiodactyla > Suidae > Sus > Sus scrofa. The sequence goes on along the minus strand of NC_139385.1, from coordinate 107,488,383 downwards.
CACATGAGTTTCTACATAGTGTTTTGCTGACTTTATTATATTTAACTTCTAAATGTTTGTTATATTTATGTGTCTCTACTACAGTACTACAGTATTTAAATATTAAAATAATGAATTTTTCTAGTTTCCAAATAAAATAAAATTTGAAGGTGAAAAAAAGGGGGGGGTCATTCGCAGATTTACGATGTGTATCCCCTTGGTGTTATCTATGTGCTCCTTTGACTCTTGTAGGTCCTCTAATTCGCTAGTTCGATTAATAAGTCAATCAAACCTGGGGTTATTTTTGATGAGACACCTTCATAGGTGGTGGTGCATTTGTTCACCAAAAGGAACATAATCAGCTAAAAAATAATTTTTTTTTTTTTTTTGGTCTTTTTGCTGTTTCTTGGGCCGCTCCCACGGCATATGGAGGTTCCCAGGCCAGGGGTTGAATCGGAGCTGCAGCCACCGGCCTACGCCAGAGCCACAGCAACGCGGGATCCGAGCCACGTCTGCAACCTACACCACAGCTCACGGCAACGCCAGATCGTTAACCCACTGAGCAAGGGCAGGGACCGAACCCACAACCTCATGGTTCCTAGTTGGATTCGTTAACCACTGCGCCACGACGGGAACTCCTAAAAAATAATTTTTTGATTATGAACAGACATCGATGTTCAATTCCAAGATTCAGCCTAGATGCAGTCATTTATCTGGAGTTTCAGCATAGTGAAATTCCTATTCGGAATTCTCTTCTTCTATTATTTGGTTAGAATAGAGTAAATGCTTGATTATTTTTTTCCCAGAGCTCTGTCACATTCGAGTAAGTTGCTAAGGTCTAAATGTGGCAAAAGACCAAGATGGCCTGCATTGATCCAGCCTCCCTCACTATGCCTTTGAGCCCCTAAGAATTTACCCCAGGCCCTGCACATCCATGGTTTTTCCTTCCCATCTCTCCACCTCAGCAGAAGGCCACCTGCCAAGAGGAAAGGTCCTCATTTTCTCCCCTCCTAGAAAATAAATTGTGATAATCACCCATCCTAGAGGTATACAGATTTTAAGCTAGCTCTTTCAAATATTGTCATAATTCTTGTGGGGTTGAAAACAAGTCGTCCCAAGCCCCAACTCAGCTTAGGATTATGTTTTGTTCTGGCTTGCAAGAGTGTTTTTGCTTGTTGGATTTCTGTTTGTTTGCTTGTTTTAAGCTGAATGAGGCCATTTGGCTAAGAGGCTTTTTCTCTCTAGTTAGAACAGAGCCCAACACCCCCTCTTATTTTATATTTTCCCTATATTCTGAGCCCCAAAGTTACTTGTGTTTGCCACTTCTGTCTTATAGCACCCTTATAGACAGGTGTTGGTAGCCCATTTTACAGGTGAATATACTAGAATGAGAGAGGAGACAGGCCTGAGTGAGGCCTGGTTGAAATGGGACAGACAGTGAGTGCTCTGGGAAGCAGACCACGTCAGGAGAAGGAGGGAAGGGGCCATCTCCAGTCCTGCCCCAATTAAAACCCTCATTCTTTTTTCTTTCCTTTTACAAAGACAGCCCAAGGAAGCATGATAAAATGAGGCCTAAGATAATATTGGGGGGAAAGTTTATTTTTCTATGGTCTGTTTGCATTAGACCGTCAGGCAAAGAGAGGCGGTTAAAAACTTGTCTCAAATGGCTGGGCTGGAGAAGCACAAATCCAATGTCAATAGATGGAAATAAAAGTGTTTGGTTTCATTAAACCTCTTTTTTAAAAACTTTTCTTCTTTCCTTTTCCTGAGGCAATCTAAGGGAAGGAGATACGGAGCTGGAAAGAGACAGGGAGGAGGCAAGAGCAAGTCTGGACCAGTGGGGAACTTGTCCAGAAGCTTGCTCCCCTCTAAATGTCTCCAGCCAGCCCAGGAGGTTGTCAGATCTGACCAGAAGCAGCCACTTGGAGTTATCTGCTGGTCCCAATTCAGCACGGTTAACTGGGTCATTTTGAGCAAGTTCTTTGTGCCTCAGTTTCCTCATCTGTAAAATGGAGAAATAATCATACCTCATGGCTGTTGAAAGGATTAAATGGGGGAAAAATGCTTAGCGTAGCGCCTAACACGTAGAAAGGCATTCGGTGAACATTTGTTGTTGTTGCTCCATTGAATTCAGAGCCCCCCCCCCCCCACCGCTCCACCTTTGTCTTTCCATTACATGCCACTCCCCAATAATCCCACTGGATCTGCCCACATAGATAAATGCACACAGAGAAGTGAAAACACATGTTCTCTTGCAGGGTATTTTGCACAGTGTCCAAGACCCTCTTTCCCTGTACATTTCCACAAGCTCCATGGATACCCTCATCAACCCTGGTTCATAAGACTCTGTCTGCTTGGGTTGCCCTCTTCATTCACCTCCATCCACTCAAATCTAGTTCAAGGCCCATGTTGTAAAAATATGCTTTTTGTTCCAAGGAAAACAATCCAAGTACACATAAGAAGAAAGAAATGTATCGACAACACAGTTGAAAAGTCCAGAAGATAGGTGTGTCTTTAGGCATGGCTTGATTCGGGGTCTTGTATGAAGCCATTAGTACCTGATATCATCTCTTGGTCTTGCTTCCTCCATGTTGGCACCACTCTCAGAGAGACTCCATACTTGTGGTGGCAAGAGGTTTGCATTGCAAAGTGAACTCCAGGTTTAAGCACAATGAGAAAGAGAACTTTCCTCTTTCCTTATAACCCCAGTGACGTTGCATGTGTTCCTTGGCTGTGATTGGGTCACAGGTCCATTCCTGGACCTATCTTATAACTGGAGGATGGAGAGGAATGTAGTGCTCCCACCTGTAGCCCAACCTACACGGTTCCTGGGCTAAGAAGGAGGGAGGGATGCTTCCCAGAAAGAAATCAGAATAGTTTCTGAAATAAGGGAGAATGGACATGGGGCAGCCAAATGCCAGCAAATATCTCTTCCACACACACATCTCTTCCAAGACCCATCCCAACAATTCTAGCCACTTCTCTTCTGTGAACTCCTGACCTAATTCTTCATAACGACTCATGTTGGCAATGTCTTTTGCTGAGAGCGCTTTTTGGAGAATAAGTCCTGTGTGTTATTCTATGAACTGCTCTATGCAAAAACTGTTCCCATAGCCTTCATTTGGTGATGCATGGCGTATTGCCTTCTTGTACTGTACTGTTATGTTTCTATTACTGATATTAAACTTCTCAGTGTGTCTTACCTTTCTTTCAGATTGTAAACTTCCCATGGAACGGAAATAAGAATACTTCTTTTTATATAATAGTTGCTTAATGGTTGTTGATTGATCAAGAATTGAAAGAGGAGTTCCCGTCGTGGCGCAGTGGTTAATGAATCCGACTAGGAACCATGAAGTTGCGGGTTCGGTCCCTGCCCTTGCTCAGTGGGTTAACGATCCGGCGTTGCCATGAGCTGTGGTGTAGGTTGCAGACGCGGCTCGGATCCTGCGTTGCTGTGGCTCTGGCATAGGCCGGTGGCTACAGCTCCGATTCGACCCCTAGCCTGGGAACCTCCATATGCCACGGGAGCGGCCCAAGAAATAGCAAGAACAACAAAAGACAAAAGACAAAAAAAAAAAAAAAAAAAGAATTGAAAGAGATTTCTTCTCTTACAGCTTCCATTGGTTAAATGTCTAGTAGGTGCTAAACAATATTCTTAGAATCATAGATTTAGAAGGAATGTTGAATTTGGACAGAACCTTATAATCTAAGGCAGGCCCCTCATTTTATATGGAGTTAGAACAGTGCCCAGAGTAAAACAGTGATTATACAAACGAGCTAGAAAATATTTAAATCAAGATCCTTTGAACCACTGTTGTTGATCGTCTGATTAGCTACAAATTTAATGGCTTTGCCACTTAAGGTTTATGTAAGACCAGGAGAAAGTCAAGGATGCCCATTCTCATCACTTCTATTCAACAGTACTGGAAGTCCTAGCCAGAGAAATCAGACTAGGAAAAAAAAAAAATAAAAGCATCCTAATAATCGGAAAGGAAGAAGTAAAATAATCTGTTTGCAGATGACATAATCTTATATATAGAAACTTCTGAAGATTTTACAAAGAAGCTATTAGAGGTGATAAATGAATTCAGCAAAATTGTAAAGTACAAAAGCAACATACAAAAATTAGTTGCATTAACAAATTATTTTATTGGGGTAATAACACTTAACATGAGATCTACCCTTTCAACAAATTGTTGTTAGATGTACAATTCGGTATTATTGGCTGTAGATACAATTTTCTAGAACAAATCTCTGGAATTATTCATCTAGCTTAACCGAAACTTCATGCCCTGTGACTAGTAATTCCTCATTTCACTCTTTCCCAAGCCCCTGAAAACTACCATTCCACTCTTTAGTTCTGTGTATTTGACTATTTTTAGTTACCCTGTATAAGTGAAATCATGCAGTATTTGTCCTATGATTGACTTATTTCACTTAGCATAATGTCCGCAAGGTTCAGCCATGTTGTTACAGATTGCATAATTTCCTTCTATTTATTTACTTTTTAAATTTATTTTGCTTTTTAAGGCCACACCCATGGCATATGGAGGTTCCCAGGCTAGATCCGAGCCATGGTTCCTAGTCAGATTCGTTTCCGCTAAGCCATGACAGGGAGTCCCAATTTCCTTCTTTTTAAAGGCTGAATAACATTACATTGTCTGTGTATACCACCTTCTCTTTATCTTTGCATTGACTTTGGTAAAAGCACATTTAGGTTTCCATAGCTTGGCTATTGTGAATAATGCTGCAATGTACATGGGAGTGCAATATCAATTTGAGATTCCACTTCTTTTGGATAAATATCCTGAAGTAGGATTGCTGAATCATACGACAGTTCTACTTTTTTTTTCTGAGATATTTTCATGCTTTTTCTATAATGGCCGTATCATTCTGCAATCTTACCGACAAAGTGCAAAGGTTCCAATTTCTCCACATCCCCACCAACTTGTGCTTTTTGATTTTCGATAATAGCTGTCCTGACAGGTGTGAGATAATATCTCATTGTGGTTTTTATTTTCTTTTCCCTCGTTGTTAGTGATGTTGAACACCTTTTCATATATCTGTTGGCCATCTGTACTGATTTTTTGGAGAAATGTCTATTCAAGTCCTTTGCCTATTTTTAAATTGGGTTATTAGCTTTTTGCTTTTAAGTTGCAGGAGTTCCTTACATATTTTGAAGATTAACCCCCTATCAGATACATGGTTTGCAAATATTTTCTCCCATTCTGTTAGTTAGCTTGTAACTCTGTTGACTGTTTCATTTGCCATGCAGAAGCTTTTTAGTTTGATGAATTCATACTTGTCTATTTTGGTTTTTAATCTTGTGCTTTTGATGTCATATCTAAGGATCATTTCTAGGACCAATATCATGAAGATTTTCCCTTACGTTTTCTGTGAGGAGTTGCATATTTTCAAGTTTTACATGTAAGTCTCTAGTCCATTTTGAATTGATTTTTGTATAAAATGTAAGATAAAGTCCAATTTAATTCCATTGCATGTGGATATCCAGTTTTCCCAGCACCATTTGTTGAAGAGGCATCTTTCCCCATGGCATATTCTTGGCGTCTTTGTTGAACATCAATTGACAGTATATGTATAGATATATTTTTGGGCTATCTATTCTCTTCCATTGGTCTATATATCCATTTTTAGGCCAGTACCATACTGGTTTTTCTTTTTTCTTTTTGGCCATGCCCATGGCATGTGTAAGTTCCTGGGCCAGGGATCAAACCTGCACTATAGCAGCTTCCTAGGCCACTGCAGTGACAACACCAGATCCTTAACCTGGTACACCACCAGAGAACTCCACCACACTGTTTTGATTATTGTAGTTTTGTAATATATCTTGAAATCAGAATGTAATTGCATCTTGATATAAGCACATTAGAAGCTCCAGCCTGCCTGCCTGGGCCTGTTGACTGGAAGCCCAGTGGTAAGACCAGTAAGCCCAGCACAGGAGATAAGAGTTAGCCTTAAACAAACAAGACAAACCAAAAATTTATCTAGCTTTTCATTCCTCAGGGAACAGAGATTAAGGCAGAGCATGTCCTTAACAGGTAAATGAAATAAATCCATAAAAGAAATACCAAAAGGGTGTTAAACCAGTTTAGACATTTTATCCAAAGCCTTTGCAATTACCTGAAATGATTACCTGGCAAAGCTCTGGTACATCCAGAGGTAATTCTGTCCCAGACCCAAGACAGCTCTCTGGGACCCGGCCAGGGGCTTGATCCCAATGCAATCCAAGCTGAGCACTGGGCAAGGCCCATGGTGAGTCTTGCCTAACCTGACTCCCTGGTTAAAAGGCCCCCAGGGACACCAACTAACACTCAGAGAGGTGGGAGAAGGGCTGGAGAAGCATGAGACTGAAAAGTCTCTCCAGTTCCTCTCAGTCCTCTTTACCAGATGGTGGGGGTTCCCTAGATGCCAGACCCAGGGTAGGGTAGGAACTGGTGATCAGGCCAACACAGGCCCCTGCCCCACAGGAGATCTCTAGGTAATTCCAATTAACTACCACCCTGCTCTAAGTTAGATGGAAGTCAATTCTGATGGCATGATATCACCTGTACCAACTAAATACCATGGGCTACATCTCGAAGACATCTGATTTCTCAGTAGACAATTAAGGCCAAATCTCCACTCTGGAGTGTGCTATAGAGCCATAGAACACTGCTGCCCAGCAGTGAAAGGCAAAGATCTAGAGTCAAGCTGCTGCATTTAAATCTCAGCTCTGTCCCTCTTCCCAGGCTTTAATCTCCTCATCTATAAAATGGAGAGTATTCCTATCTTATCGGGTGGTTATGAAGATTCAGTGAGATGGTTTAGGCAAAAATCTCTCAGAACAATGTCCAGCACTTGCAATATAAAGTTGGCTTTTTTTTTTTTCTTTTTTTAGTATTGGCCCCATAATGGAGGCCAATACTAAACCACGGACTATCAGTGGTTTCACAGGTTTTCTGTCTGTCAGTGAAATTCAGAATACCCTTCATCTCAAGTCCAAGTCCATCCATACTTCAGTGTTTAAACTAAAAAGGACGAGCCAGTAGAAAATTTGTATTTTTCCATTCACAGTTCTGAGATTAAAGAAAAAAAAAAAGGCATTCGATGATTACCTGATCTCCAGAGAACTGATAAAACTTTAATCTCACAGGGAAATTAGCCAGTGGAGGCCCACATGCAACCCAGCATATGACCTGGGCAGTAGTGGCTTTGTTCACTAAAGTGTGCATGAGTCAACTCACTTCTCGTGCACAAAGAGGACTTCCCTTTGCCTCCTTGAATGAGTTTTTTAGTAAAAGATTTTTTTATTTAAACAGAAAGCATAGGAGTTCCCATCGTGGAGCAGTGGTTAACGAATCCGACTAGGAACCATGAGGTTGCGGGTTCGATCCCCTTGCTCAGTGGGATAAGGATCCGGCGTTGCTGTGAGCTGTGGTGTAGGTCGCAGATACGGCTCGGATCCTGCATTGCTGTGGCTCTGGCGTAGGCTGGCAGCTATAGCTCCGATTGGACCCCTAGCCTGGGAACCTCCATATGCCGCGGGAGCAGCCCAAGAAATGGCAGAAAAAAAGAAAAAAAGACCAAAAAAAATAAATAAATAAACAGAAAGCATAAAGGGTATATGCTTACCTTTTTAGCATAAAATTTTTAGGACAATTCCACAATTCCAGGTATAATAAAATTATCCCAAGAAAAAAAAAGTTGGCTGTTTTTACCATGCATTCAGGAGCCCTTCAAGCTCTCAAAATTGCCATCTGATCTAATAAAACATCCAGTGCAGCTCCCCAAGGACTTTATCTGGGGGAAGCTGAGCCTCTTGCACACCAGGGCCAGAAAGAGATGGCCTCGGATGTTCTCTTCCTCACTCTGTGGCCTGGAGATTAGAGGCCCCCCCAGCCCCCAGCTCCGGGGGGCCTTGGGGACCAAGCTGTTGACTTGGAAGGCCACACCCCATGTTTGCACAGAGCGGCCTAGCAGGCCGGACATGGCCTCCTTTTCCAGGGAGCTCATGCCAGATGGCTCCATTACCATGGGGTGCATTTCAGGCCTCCTGGCTAGTATCAGCGTCTCACTTTCAGCTGCTGGATCAGGGGCAGGATCCTTCCTTTCCTCCCTCTGCCCCATCACTGGGTGTTTGTTTTCACCAGCAGCCTGGATTCCAGAGTGAGCTACCTCCTGACTAGGTGAAGGCTTCTCCCAGCCTAGCGCTCAGTCTCACCCCACATGTCCCACAAGGCCTGAGGTGGAACCCAAGCCTTGCCTCCCAGTCCCAACTCCAAATGAAACCGTCTTGAGTGAGGGATGGGAGATGAAGAAGTTAGATAGTAACTGTCCAGTCCATGCTGCCCACATTTCAAGGTCTCTAAAGAAACAACAACAAAAAAAATCTTTCTGTGGTGATGACCAGCACACCAGGAAAGAAAGAAGGGAAGGAGAAAAAAATCATACAGAGGGAGAAAGCAAAGATTTACCCTGGAGTCATGAACACCAGATTTACAAAATCTGCCTTCCCCCCACCTCTGCTCTTTTACTCGCTCAGTGTCCCCTCCTGCTGCGCCCTTCCCTCTCCCCCCTGAAGCTGCCTAGGACATCAGATGTCACAGTCCTTCCTAATCCTTCCCTCCCAAACAGACTGTGGGCAGGAGCCATGAATGCTGCCCACCATACCCAGGTCAGCACAACTTCTCTGTTAGGTTAATTCCCCCAAAGGAGAGTAGATTTCATCTTTGAAGAAACAAACAAAGAGAGAATGCTTTCATCAAAGAATTCCAAAAGAAGCCCTTCCAGGAGGAGGGCACCATTTAGCAGCTGGTCCCTTTTCCTCCTGGGTTTTTGTCCTCACTGGCAATGCTCTTTTGTTTTCATTACCACCAAGTCACCTGGTCTGCTGTGTTCTGCCCAGGTGTGGGCTGTGTCTCTATTCTCCCCCTTTGCAGGACTCAGGCTGGAATTCACTAAAAATAACCCCACAGAAAATCAACAAAATGAACAAAGAAAACACAAACAGCTGAAGAACAGATTCGCCGACCTGGTGCAGGTACCTAATCTGAAAACAACCGAAGTTTTACCTCCACCCCCCCCCACCGCCGCCCACTCCCATCCCCCACAGAAAAGATCCTCTCAAGTAAAGCTCTTTTTGATGCTCTCCCTCCCCCCCGCTTCTCCTGGACCCTCAGCCCAGCAGAAGTGGATAAGAGAAAGGGCAGGTGGTGTTCAAAGTACAGCAAATAGCTAGGCCTTGTGTCTGAGCTAAGGTCAAAGGGCAGGTGGGCCCCTAAGTCCCTTACACTGGAGCAGAAACCTGCTGGGTGAAGGAATGTCCTCTCAACTTGGTATGACCTTTGGAGAGGAGAGGTATCCATAGAGGTGAAGCCAGGCTTGGAGCCAAGGTCCCAACGTTGAGAGCAGATGCCTGGTTTCAGCTCTCTCCGCCTTTGTTACTCTGGCTATGCACCCATCCTTTCTGGGCCTCAATTTCCCCTCCTTTCCTTCCAAGGAGGAAGTTTGTATAGGTGATCCCTGAAGTCACCTTCTCACCTCTAGCACGTGGAAGTTTTGCAATCTCCAGTTTCGACCACCATTCCCAGAGGTGGGCAAATACCAGTCACCCTAGATGGGCCTCATACATGGTACTTTGGTAAAATGAGAAAACTGATATTAAAAAAAAAGGCTAAGACCATTCTATGGTGCTAAGTAAAAGGATGAGCTTTGGGCAGCATGGCTCCAGGATCTGTGATCTGATTCCCTAAACTATTTCTTCATAGCATATGACTATAATATCGATCATAGAACAGCCAAAAGGTGGAAGCAACCCACACGTCCATCAACAGATGAATGGGCAAAATGTGACCTATCCATACAATGGAGTATTATTCTGCCTTAAAGAGGAATGAAATTTTGATGTGTGCCACAATGTGGATGAACCTTGAAAACATTATGCTAAGTAAAATAAGCCTAACACCACAGGACAAATATTGTGTGACCCCACTGACATGAAATATTTATACAGAGATAGAATAGAGTAAGGTTACCAGGGGCTGATGGGAGGGGAGAAAGGGGAGTTTTTGCTTAATTAGTACAGAGTTGTTTCTGTTTGAGATGATGAAAATTCTAGAAAGGAAGACTGAAGCTTATTGACGATATAAATGTACTTAATGCCACTTAAAATGGTATTTGTACATTTAAAAAATGGTTAAGATGGTAAACATTCTATGCTAAAAATAAATTTAAAAAATCTGTAACAAAGTAGGTACCACTTATTGAACATCTACTATTCCTTTACTGCAGTAGGTGCTTTATATATTGCCTTGTTCAGCCTTTACAACAACACGGTGAGCTAGGCTAGGGTGGCATGCTACCTACTTTACAGGCAAGGAGGGCAAGGCTCAGAGAATAAATTCCCCTAGGACCCACAAGTAGTAAGTGCAGAGCTGATATGGAAATCCAGATAATTCTGAGAGCAAACTCAGAGAAGAGAGCAGAGAGCAACCTGAGAAGCCTAGGAACAAGCTGAGACGATCCAGGGTGTGAGGCTGCTCACATCCGTCCTGTGTTGGCCAGATTCCATGAAACCCGCGATTGTCTTTTCTCACATCGCACTCTGCATTTGTTTTTCCCATCCCCTCCCCGTATCACACCCAACAATGGCCTCTTGCCTCATGCCTCCATGGACATGACCACTTCTGCCTGTGTCTGCCCAGGATGCCTCCCCAGCACAGTAGGACAGCCTGTTGGGACTTGGGACTTGGGATAGGACGAGGGCTCAGAGCCCATCAGGGTTTTACTCTGTGTTGAGCAAGAGAAGAGCCCAGATCTCTACTAAAGGTGATCCCTGAGCAAGCAGAAGTGGGAGTTCTGCTAGGGCCAAGGGCAGCTGGCTGATGGCTGACTGTCTGCAGAAGAACCTCAGAGAGGTTGTACAGGTGATTCCACGGGGTGCCAGGCCTTGGTGGGTTATCGGTTTATGAGTCAGGGCTCAGGGTTCCCTTGCCTTGTAAATAACAAACAGTATACATATGGCATTTTGTATTCAGGTCACCTAGGAAAGCCAAGCATACTTAGACCAAGGCCATCACTCTCCCGTTCAGCTGTAGCTTCCTGAGGCATTAGCTCAAGTGGAGGCACAAGCATCCTTAGAAACTCCTTACATGGGAGGGCTCAGGCAAAACTGACAGATGCCAAAGGAGGGTTTTTTTTTTTTTTTTTTTTTTTTTTTTTTGGCTTTTGACAGCCATCCTCACGACACATGGAGGTTCCCAGGCTAGGGATCTAATTGGAGCTATTGCCGCAGGCCTACACCAGACCCACAGCAACACCAGATCCGAGCTGCGTCTGCTACCCAAACCACAGCTCACGGCAACGCTGGATCCTTAACCCACTGAGCAAGGCCAGGGATCAAACCCGCAACCTCGTGGTTCCTAGTCAGATTTATCTCCACTCTGCCATGATAGGAACTCTCAAAGGAGGCTTTTATATGAGCCTCATGACTTGTTTTCTCTACCCTGCATCCTTCCAGACATTTCCCTGGTGCTCTGCTCCTCCAGGCCCTGCACCCAGCCAGTGACTGTAAAACCCCAGAAGATATCCAGTGATGGTCTGGGACTTCTCTTGGGTACCCTGAGCAACTAATACTGATCCCAAAAGTGAAACCAGTGGGATTCCAGACCTCAGGCACAGAGTAGGGAAATATTTTTAAGCAGATAAGTCTTCCCAAATACCCCGTGAACCACAGGAAGAGTGACCCCGAGCAACTGGCGGATTTAAAATACAGGCTCCCATGCTCTGGGGAGAGTCTTTGTGGCATAACAGCATGGACTCTGGTGTCAGACTTCCAGAGTCTGACTCCTGACTCTGCCACTAACCAGCTGAATGTTTATGAGCCAGTCGTGGCTAAATTTTCCTTCTTTATAAACTGGAGACAATAATAACGCCTACCTCAGAATATGGAAGAAAATCAAATAGGATGAAGCACATAAAGTACTCAGGAGAGTGCCTGGCACGAAGGTTCTATTCAATACATATTAGCTAACATTTCTATGCAGACAGATATTGGCAGTCAATCGTGGCGTCTTTGCCCCTGAAACCCCTGAGACTCAGTCTCAGATTCCTTCTCAATGCCACATAGCAGACAGCCACTACAATTGCCAGGTTATTACATCTAACACAAAATCTACTTGCAACCAGTGTCCTATTCTTAACTGGGCATTTAGTGCCCTCGCACTCTCTGTGAGCTGGGGCCCCCTCTACTTCTCCACCCTTGTCTATTTCACCAGTTCTAGGACCACCCAACCTGACAACACGTACGTGAACTTTAGACACAAAACTGATCCCTGATTTCCCCATGCATAATTTTAAATAGCTTTATTGAAATGTAATTCACATATGAAATAACTGACCCATTTGAAGTGTATAAATCAATGGCTTTTAGCATATACCACCACAGGGATGCATATATATATATACAATCAATTTTGGCATATTTTCCTTACCCCTCTTACCAATCACCTCCCAAACTTCCCTTCCCCCACCCTCCCAGCCTCAGGCAACTACTAATTACTTTTTGTCTTTATAGATTTGCTTATTGTAGGCACTTAATAGAAATGTGTGACTGGCTTCTTGCACTTAGCCTAATACTTTCAGGGTCTATCTACACGGTAGCATGTATTAAGACTTCATTTTTATTGGTGAAAAACATTCCATTGTATGAACATAGTACATTTTATTTATTGATTCATCCATTGGTGGACACTGGGTTGTTTCCACTTTTTGGTTAACATGAATAATACTGCTATGAACACATATGAAGAATTTTTTGTATGGACATATGTTTTCATTTCCTGGGTAGATACACAGGAGTGGAAGTGTTGGATGATATGGTAACTCGGTGTTTAACCATTTGAGAAACTGCCAGAATGTTTTCCAAACCAACGGTACCATTTTAAATTTCCACCAGCAATGCATGAGGGTTTTATTTCTCCATGTTATCACCTGTGCTTTTGATTATAGCTATCCTAGAGGGTGTAAAATGCTAACTCATTGTGGTTTTCATTTGCATTTCCTGATAGCTAACGATGATGAACCTCCCTCAGTGGCTATATATATGTCTTTTTTTTAATTTTAGGGCCATACCTGCGGCATATGGAGGTTTCCAGACTAGGGTCAAATTGGAGCTGTAGCTGCTGGCCTACACCACAGCCACAGCCACAGCCACGCCAAGATCCCAGCGGCGTCTGCGACCTACACCATAGCTCACGGCAATGCCGGATCCTTAACCCACTGAACAAGGTCAGGGATTGAACCTGAGTCCTCATGGATGCTAGTCAGGTTCATTTCCACTGAGCCATGATGAGAACTCCCATTTGTATATATTCATTGCATAAATATCTATTCAGACCTTCTGCCCATTTTACAATTAGGTTATTTGTATTTTTATTATTAAGTTGTAAGAGTTCTTTACATATTCTAAATACAAGTCCCTTATCAGATACATGATTTGCAAAAATTTTCTCCCATTCTGTGTGTTGTCTTTTCATTTTCTTGATGCTATCCTTTGAAACACGAAAGTTGTTAATTTTGATGCCATTTTAAGTAATTTTTGTATGTGATGTAAGGTAGGGGTTCAACCTCATTCCTATACTATACACATGGCTATCCAGGTGTACCAGCAGCATTTGAAAGACTTTTATTTTCTCAATTGTCTTGGGACCCTTGTTAAAAAAAAAAAATCAACTGACGACAAAGTTGAGGGTTTATTTCTGAACTTACAGTTCTGTTTCATTGATCTAAACATTTATCCCTATGCCAGCATCATGCTATCTTGATTGCTAAGCTTTATAGTAAGTTTTGAAATCTGGTAGTGTGAGTTCTCCAACTCTGTCCCGCCTTTTCAAGATTATTTTGACTAATGTGGGTCCCTTGCATTTTCATATAAATTTTAGGGTCAGCTTGTCAATTTCTGCAATGAAATCATCTGGGATTTTGATAGAAATTATGTTGAATCTGTAGATAAATTTGAGGAGTATTGCCATATTAAGACTGTCTTCCAATCCATAAGCATGGGATGAATTTCCATTTATTTAGCTCTTCTTTGATTTCTTCCAACAATGTTTTATAGTTTTCAGAGTATAAATTTTGTACGTCTTTTATCAAATTTACTCCTAAGTACTTTATACTTTTTGATACTATTTTAAGTGGAAGTTTAAAAATTTTGTTTCGGTTTACTCATTTTTAAGAAATAAGTTGATCTTTGTATATTGATCATGTATCCTGTGAGTTTGCTGAACTCACTTATTTCAGCTAATACATTTTTGTGAATTATTAAGGGTGTTCTCTATATAAATCATGTCACCTGAGAATAGAGATAGTTTTAGTGTTTCCTAATTTTGATGACTTTTTTTTTTTTGCCTTATTCCCCCAGCTAGAACCTCCAGCACACTGTTGTACTGAAGTGACAAGAGGAGACAACCTTCTCTTGTTTTGAATCTTAGGGGAAGGGCTTTAGGTCTCTTATCATTAGGTATGAGGTTAGCTGTGGGGATTTGTAGATGCTCTTTATCAGACTGAGGAAGTTCCCTTCTATTCGTAGTTTGATGAATGCTTTTAGCACTACGGAGTATTGAATTTTGTCAAATGCTTTTTCTCTGTCTATTGAGATGATCATGGAGATTTTGGTCTTTATTCTACTGATATGGTGTATTACATTAATTCATTTTCAGATGTTAAACCAACCTTATAGTCATAGGGTAAACCCTACTTGTTTGTGGTATATAATCCATTTAAAACATCGCTAGATTTAATCTGCTAGTATATTTGAGGATCTTTGCATCTGGATTTATAACAGATCTTGGTCTGTAGTTTTCTTGTAAATTCTTTGATTTGGGTATCATAGTAATACTGGTTTCATGGAATGAGTTGGGAAACGTTTCCTCTTTTATTTTTGAAGTTTGTGATGAATTGATATTAGTTTTTATATATGCAGTAGAATTCACCAACGAAGTCATGTAGTTGAGGTATGTTTTTGGGAGTTTTAAAAATTACTGATTCAATCCTTGTTTTAGGTCTATTCAGACTTTCTATTCTTCTTGAGTCAGTTTTGGTGGTTTATGTCTTTCTAGAAATGTATCAATTATAGCCAAATTATCCAATGTATTGTCATATAGTTGTTTACAGTACTACTTGACATTTATTGTATTTCTGGAAAATCTGTGATGATATCCCTTCTTAAATTCTGTCTTTAGTAAACTGAGTTCTTTCTCTTTTTTACTTGATCAGTCTAGCTTAAATCTTATCAATTTTTTAAAAAATCTTTTCAAAGAACCAACTTTTACTTTTGTTGATTTTCTGTATTATCTTTTTACCCTCTATTTCATTAATTTACCCTCTAAACTTTACATTCTCTTCCTTCTGTTTTCTTTGTGGTTAGTTTTCTTTTTCCAATGTCTAAGGTGGAAGTTTAGGTTATTTATTTGAGACCTTTCTTCTTTTTCAGTGGAAGCATCTATAGCCATAAAACTTCCTCCAAGAACTACTTTGGTAGACTATGTTTCATTTATGCTCGTTTCAAACATCTAATTTCCCTATGATTTCTCCTTTGCTTCACTGGTTATTTAATAGTACACTGTTTAATTTCTGCATTTTTTGTGAATTTCCTAATTTTTCCTATTATTAAACTCCAATTTCATGCTATTGTGTTTAGAGAATATTGTATAATTTCAATGCTTTTCAATATATTGAGCCTTGTTTTTTGGCCTAGCATATGGTCTATCCTGGATAGTGTCCATGTATACTTAAGAAGAATGTGTGTTCTGCTTTTGTTCATCAAGGTATTCTATAGATGTCTGTTACCTAGACACATTTTATCTAAGTTGTCATTACTTCCATTTCCCACAATACCTCTCCCTTTATCTCCATGGTACTAAGGTATATCCTTTACTCAAAGTCTAGGGTAAATCTTACTTCAAATGCTGGTAAACTGCTTTGGAAACTTAAAAATAAGGGAAAATTTATGCATTCATTACTAATGCTTAATAACAATATACTCCAAAATTTAATAGTTTTAAACATCAAACATTTGTTATCAGATTCTGTGGTTCAGAAATCCAGGAGCAGCTTAGCTGGGTGGCTTTGAATCAGCATCTCTCATAAGGTAGGTGGTCAGACTCTCAGCCAGGGCTACAGTCATCTCAAAGTTGCCTAGGGGAGGATCTGCTTCTGAGATCACTTACGTGGTTGTTGGCAGTTCTCAGTTTCTTTCTGGCCAGAGACTTGTTTCTTTGCCACATGAGCCACTTGCTTGCTTCTTAGAGCAAGTGATCCGAGAGAGACGAGAAGCAAGAAAACATCCAAGATGGAAGCCACTATCTTTTATAACGTAATCTTGAAAGTGAGGTTCTACCATATGCTCTCAGTCACAGAGACAAACTCTGTACAGGAGGCTACACAAGTGTGTAAATACTAGGAGGTGGGGATTATCGGGGGCCATTCTGAAGACTGGCTACCACAGTTTACAATAATTTGTTTGAAGCAGTATAACACTGATACCTAGATCTAATAAACAGCACAAAAAAGAAAACTACAGGTCAATCTCACAGGTGAATTATTGAGGCAAAATTCATAAATTATTAATAAAGAGATTAATGTGGCATATTTTAAGAATAATACCCATACGTAAGTGGGATTTATTCTGGGACTGCAAGGATGGTTCAATTTTCATAATCTGTTAATATGATTCACCATATTAAGACGAAAAAATTAATTCTTTCCATAGATGTCAAAAAGTTATCTGGATAAAATTCAACATTAATTTCAGATAAAAAAGGAATTTTTTTTCTTTTTAGGGCTGCACCTGTGGCATATGGACGTTCCTGGGCTAGGGGCTGAATAGGAGTTGAAGCAGCCTACACCACAGCCGCAGTGACACCAGATCCAAGCTGCATCTGTGACCTTCTCCACAGCTCTTGGAAACACTGGATCCTTAACCCATTGAGTGAAGCTGGGGATTGAACTCACATCCTCACGGGCACTAGTTGGGTTCTTAACACACTGAGCCACAATGGGAATTAAAAAAAAAAAAAGGAATTCTTAATAAAAGAGGATGTTGGGCTCCCCCCCACACACACACCCCAGGGCCTGCAAGCCCTGTGCTTGCCCAGCTAGAGTCAATGACAGAGACATGAATAGTTTAATGGACAGGGGAGATCTTAATGTCTGAAGCAATGTCCTAGAGTGACACCCCACTGTGTGTGGCAGATGGCGGGCAGGACATGGCAGCAATCTTTGCTCCTGGGGAGAGGGGGAGGTTACCAGTTATAGGGGGAACTAATGTCAGGTTGGCTCATCAGTTTTTAGGGAAAATAGCAAAGGGCACACCCCTCACTGCCCCTTTGAAAACCTATCACCGTGGAGATGTTCTGATCTAAAGATTAGAACAATCACTAGCTGAGGCTGCAGAAAGCGTGTAGGAAAGTCAGTCATGTGAACAGGGTGTAAGGGAAGTAAGTAGTGGTCAAGCAGGGGATATACAGAGAGCAAGAGAACAGCCATTCTAAGTATGATGTGTGGCCTGATCATATGTAGGAATAGTTGGATTCTTCCTTAGTGTGATAAAATATCGTTCCCCAAAGTTGGCATCTTGCCTAAAGGGAAACCAATAAAAGCATTTCCATTATAGTTAGATTAAAAAGACAAGGATGCCCATTATCATTACTGTTTAAAAAGCTCTGGACCTAGGCTTGCAACTGGCAATTCAAGTTGCGAGGAGGGACAGGCATACTTGTAAGACTGAACCCTCAGAGTTCTCTTGTGGTGCAGTGGGTTAAGCATTGTCACCGCAAGGGCTTGGGTTGCTGCTGTGCCATGGGTTTGATCCTTGGCCTGGGAACTTCTGCATGCTGTGGGTGTGGCCAAAAAAAAAAGACTGAACCCTCAACCTGTAGAATCTGATGTTATCTCCAGATAGATAATGTCAGAACTGGATTGAATTCTCTGAACTCTGCTGGTGTCCAAGAATTTCTTAGTGGTGTATAGGGAAGCATAAAACACCACGCATATGCACACATATTGGAATTGGGTCCAAGAACCCAAAAGAGAAGCCAATTACAAAATTAACGTATGGTAAACAATAGCTTTCATACATAAAATAACCAGTTAGACGATACGGTGGAAGACAAGACTGTACTTTCAATAGCAATTGTATAAAATAGCAGCAAATAACCTTTAAAATGTACAAGAAATATATGAAGAAAACTTTAACATACAAAAGGGACTTGAAAAAATGGAAAGGTATATCATAATTTTAGATGAGAAGATACATTGCTATAAAAACATCAATTTTCCACTCAGTTATTTTATAAATCTAACACTACCTCAATAAAGATATCTACAGGAATTCTTTGTGGAACTAGAAAAGCTGATTATAAAAGTAAACAATCAAGCATAGTCATGAAAACTGGGGACAGGAAAATAAAAAACAATCTTTGTAATGAGAAGCAAGAAATGAGAACTCTAACCCAGCTCTTCTCTCATAAATTGAAGGGTCATTCATCATTTGGGGCTTCAGTTTCCTCCTTATCAGCAAAGTAAAGCACCCAGCCTTGATCTTCCTTTCAGCTCTAGAATGTTCTGATTGATTTTGTTAGAATACTCAAATACCCTAGACTTGGCTGGAGCTATGTCTACTTTAAACAACCTAGGGCATGTTAGCTTATCAAGACACTAAACAGAGTATTTGGCTAAGTATGTGAGCTTCTGGGGTACCAGGGAGGTCCTTTGCTAAATAAAAGGTGTTCCTGCTCTTACCTTCACCCCTTCTTGTCTCTGGTATGGCTCCATGGCATTTAGTCATCTAAATTTAACCTGGCCTCTCCCTCTATTACCTTCCCCCTGAGGAAGTAGTCAATGTGTTTGTATTAGATCCTTTCTTAGGAGCCAATCCAAACAGGAAAAGGAAGAAGATGGAGAGCATAGAGACCCCACAGAGGGAGGATGAACTACTCAGGGCAAAGGCAAGAGAACACGGAGATACATCTTAGCTCCAGAGAGACCATTCTGAGAGATCTTTGCCATTGAGCCCTATATAGAGAAGCATACATTCAAAACAGAGAACCTAGAGTAAGGCACAAGACCGATGCCCAGAATAAGGTGGAATTCAATGCATCAGTACTTTCATCTATGAAACATCAAGTGCAAAATGGACTGAGCTCTGTATATGTCGCTTTGAATAGAGAAGAATAATTTGCACAAGAAGAAAACTTCTTTACCCAGTCAGGAAGGGGAAGAAGACACTTGGCAAAGAAAATGGATGGTTAGGATGTACTTTCTCCAAAATCCAGAGAAATCACAGGAGAGGGAGATGGTGGGGGAGGGGGATGGCCAGAGAGCAATGAGGAAACCTTCACTTGAAGAGAGAGAGGAGAGAGGAATTGGAGTAAAAAGATACCAGCCCAGGATGGCCAAGCCCCATGTAAGCATCTTTGGGTGAGCTGATATAAAGTACATTGACCAACAGGGCATAGGATTTCCCAGTACCAGGCCCATGCATGGGAGTTTTAGAGGCAACACTCTGTGGATCAGTATAATTCCCTACGGTATTTTTTGCAGGGCATTAGGGGAGCTCAGAGTCTGACCACTTCTAAGCATTCTTCATCTACCCTCAGAAATGTAAATCATGCTGTACCATTGCTTGTAGCCAGGCAATGGTTTGAGTTCAGATCAACTCAAGTAATTGCTAAACTCTTACCATGAGTCCAGCCCCATACTAAGGGTGTAGTGACCAAAACAGAAGTCAGAGGAGGGTCCTTGCTATTAAGGAGTTTATAGCTGGAAAACCAAGGAGTTTTTAGCTGGAAAAACAATACCACCATGTTGAAAAATGGTATGATTCATATAACTCGAGTTCTGAATTAAACGTAAAAATGGATGGAAAAGTGAAGGAGGTAGGAATTCAGAGGGAACAGAGAAAGGACAGAGGTCTGGTGGCCAGGGAGGACCTGACAAAGAAGGCAGAATTGACACCAATATGCTTCTGTAAGAATAAGGTCCTTCTTCCCTCCTCCCTCCCCCAGGCTACAAAGGGACCACGCCTGAGCCCAGGAGTGGAGGAGCAGCTTCTTTTCTGGAAGTCCAGAGGTGAAGCTCTAAGTGAGAACTTTCTTTTCTACTATCTTTTTCAATGCTGTTTTTAAAAAGGGAATAGATTTTCCTATTACAGCAGCCAAAAAACCAAAATAAATCAAGACAGGAATGGCAAAGATGGACCTGGAAATAAAGTTAAAATATCTAGGCTTGGTGAAGACACCAGAAAATGGTTTTCTGCTCAAAGTGGCTGCTTGACTTAGAGGGATGGTGAACTTGATTGCTCTAGTGGACTTGGGGACATATTCTTTTCCCTGACAGCTCCGCCCACCCCTCTTCCCATCCATTTCTTCCAAAAGCCTTTTGCAGATGGTGCCTCATAGTTCCCAGAACCAGTCTGGAGCAGTGATTAAAAGATCAAAATTCCAGGAACCATTTTTTTCTTCTTATACACCTTGGCAAATGCTTAAGCCACAGTGAGACACAGTGAATCATTTAAGAGTGACAATCAAGATGCTGGAGAAAAATTAAGAATTTCACTAGGCGTGGGGCCAGTCCTCAAAAAAGCAGTTGTTTGGGAAAAGGTAGGATTCTGTGAAGACACTTTGTGGGAACCATTCGGCCCCCTAGGTGCTCAGACTTCCCTCTTGCCTTTCCCCATCCTGCCTCGACCACATTTACATTTCTACCAGTTTTCTTCATGGTACGGGGATGTAATATAGCCCAGCAAAAAGAAATAAGGAAAGACTCGGGATCTTATTGGATCCGATAAGCCTGCCGAGCTCTCTGTACAACACCCACATTCCACTGAAAGGACCCCGTGTCCTTTTGCCCTTTAATTTGATAGGAGGTCATTTTCCCCCTTAGCTTTCCTGAGGTATAACTGACAAATAAAAAGTATATATACTGGAGTTCCCATTGTGGTGCAGAGGAAACGAATCTGACTAGTGTCCGTGAGGATGCAGATTTGATCCCTGGCCTTGCTCAGTGTGTTAGGGATCTGGCATTGCCATGAGCTGTGGTGTAGGTCACAGACGCGGCTTGGATCTGATGTTGCTGTGGCTATGGCATAAACCGGCAGCTGAGACTCTGATCGACCCCTAGTCTACAAACTTCCATATACCACGGATGTGGCCCTAAAAAGCAAAAAAAAAAAAAAAAAAAGATGTATATTTAAAGTATAAATAGATGATTTGATGTATGGATACATTGTGAAATGATTACTACATTAAAGCTAATTGGCATATCCATCACTTCACAGTTACAATTTTCTTGTCTGTTTCTGTGTGTGTGTGTGTGTGTGTGTGTGTGTGTTTAAACACTTAACAATCTACCTCTTAGTAAATTTCAAGTATAGAGCATAGTGTCACTGTTGT
Organism: Sus scrofa; assembly: GCF_054392235.1. NCBI lineage: Eukaryota > Metazoa > Chordata > Mammalia > Artiodactyla > Suidae > Sus > Sus scrofa. The sequence continues at coordinate 107,466,955 of NC_139385.1, read as the reverse complement.
CACCAGGCTGTGCATCAGACCCCCAGAACTTACACTGCGTAACTGAAACTGCCACATGATTGCTGTCTTCCCCATTTTTCCCCAGGAGATCATTTCTAAAGAACCTGCCCTTTGTCCCCGTTGTTACCTCAGTTCTTTCACATTTCCTAACCCAGGGAGCCTCCATTTCTGCATTTACTTGCCTTCATATCCAGCCTTCGTACATTTTTGTGGGGAAGGGGGAGGTATAGGAGAGAAGAGGGCAATGGATGTGACGGCTCTGCTCTGTACACTTGGCTCTCTCCTATCTCACAGCCTAAACTGATGGCACTGAGCTAGGTTTGGGGGCAGGGGAGGTACACACTACCAGGATACTTCCCAGGCCTTTGTGTTGTGCTGCTTCTAACTTTTCGTTATTATCAATAACTCCTTTTTGTTATTATCAATAACACAGTAGTAGTCATCTTTACACATGTTTCATCTCCAAAACTTTTATTTCTGTCAAAGGAGATGGAGTGAGACTTTCCCGTTTACCCTAGAAAGCAACCAGGACGTGACACTGAGACCAAAGAAGGCTGAAGTACTATGCTCTGGTAGGCAGCTTTTGAGATGAGCCCCAGTGATTCGTGCATCCTGGTATTCGTGCCCTTATCTAAAGTGCAGGGTATAATTCATAGTCATTCCAGGAGTTCCCACTGTGCTCAGCAGTAACAAATCTGAATAGTATGCATAGGAGGCAGGTTCAATCCTGGCCTTGCTCAGTGGGTTAAGGATCCGGCAATGCCATGAGCCATGGTGTAGGTGGCAGATGCAACTCAGATCTGGTGTTGCTGTGGCTGGGGTGCAGGCTAGCAGCTGCAGCTCTGATTCGACCCCTAGCCTGGGAACTTCCGTCTGCTGTGGGTGTGGCCCTAAAAAGACAAAAAAAAAAAATTTAATAGTCATTCCATAAGTCATAGTAAAGCCTTTTTCATGTGCCTTCTAGACACGGAGAAACAATAAATGCAGTGATCATGAATAAATGTTCCCAGTTAGTTGATCCTCCATTTTTTTCATTCAGCGAGATTGATGGAGGACCTAACTGAATTGTCAGCTGATAGATCATTAAAAATAATTTTTGATGATAGGTCACCACGTGATTCTGGTAGATAACTGGGAAAGAGTTCAAAGAATTGAGTATCATTACTATAACAAATCTTTCTATTCCCATGATATTTTGTGAACACATTTTCTCAGCATGTGTATCTACTCCTATTTCCTAGGAAACTAGGAATAGAATTGAAGCTAAACAGTGTCTAATTTCAACAATAAACAAAACTTATCCATGGAGAGAGGAGCAAACAAAAAAGAAAGGCTTCCCATGTCATGAGGAAATGCATTTACAGTAACACTATTTTTGTTAAATATTTATTAAAATTTGTATTACATTTATGGCTTTTGATCAATTCTATGATAAGATTACTTTAATGGATAATCTAGAAAGGTTTTTTTTTTTAACATTCTGGGGTTACAATCACAGGAGTTGTTTTTTAGGGTTTTTTGGGGTTTTTTGCTTTTTAGGGCCGTACACACGGCATATGGACATTCCCAGGCTAGGGGTCAAATTGCAGCTACAGCTGCCGGCCTACACCACAGCCATAGTAACACTGGATCTGAGCTGCATCTGCGACCTACACCACAGCTACAGCAAGCCCGGGTACTTAACCCACTGGGCAAGGCCAGGGATCAAACCCGCATCCTCATGGATCCTAGTTGGGTTTGTTAATCCCTGAGCCACGAAGGGAACTACAGATTTTTAATGTTAACTTTAATATACACACACATTTTATTGTGATGAGTATAATAAGCCTAAAAATATACCAGGATAAAATTCAATGGGAGAAGTAGAATAAAAATGGAGATTCAAAAATAAATAGGAACAATATAAGATTTCCAGTGGTTAAAAAAAAAAGCTTGTTCATGTACACTTTAAAACATGTCATGGTGAATATCAAACTGCTATGGTATTCATAGTCCTTTGGATACATCTAAAAGAGTAATGTTACAGTTTTATACTGTCATACTTTCAGTAGGCCAGAATTTATACCCTTTTGTGACTACTATCTAAATGTGTGGTGAAAATACTTAGTCGTCAATGGGCTCATGCTGCCTCTCAGGCCTGGCTTAGCTTTTCTCCTTATCTGGAATATTCTTCCCCTCCTCGTCAGGACAGCAAGGGCCTAGGACAGGTGCACACAGTGGGGGGCCGGGGGGGGAGCTGTGTCACAGCCTTCCGGTGCTGTCCTGACCCCACCACTCTCCACGAGCCCAGCTGAGGCACAGCCCACAGCTTACTTAGGGATATGCCCCCTGGGCTGAGGAGAGCAACAGACCCTGCTCCCACAAATAAAGGGTCCTAGGACTTTCAGGCCACCAACCCCTCCTCTGTCCTCTGCCCTGATCAGTGATGCTTGGTTTCCTATGGGGAAGTGCTCTGAGGGGCCTGAGCTGCACACCACCCATTCACCATTCACTGCACAGCTCACCCTCTCCCCCCCCACACCCCGCCAGCACCCCAGCACGTCCTGGGTAAGGGCTCTGGGGAGAGAGAGGGCGGACTGAAGCACCCAGGCTGATGCAAGAGTCTCTACACAGAGGCAAAGAGGGGACATCAGAATCCTGCCCCCTTGTTCTCCACCTAAAAGAGGAACTTTATGCTCCTATTTTTCTCTTTATGCTCATAATTCAATATATTTGATGATTTAAAGGGTCCAGGGCCTGAAATGTTCACAATGTACCTTTAGGACCAGTAACAACAAAAGGTAATTACCCATATAATAGCACGGCCATCACAAAGGCATCAAACTCTTTGGGAAATGCAATTCAGGAAGACTGCCTGGAGGAAGTGAGATATTTGAACTAGTTTTTAAAGGAGATTTGAGTCTCCTGGAGGCTAGTAAGCACCAATTCCATTGTTAATTGCCTTCTGGAATGTTCTCGGTGGTGAGGAGTTATAACACTGAAAATGCTAGAGATCACCTGGAGACATATTAGCTGATATTTGGAAGAGAGAGGTGAAAGAAGTGGGAGGAGAGAAAAACAAAAGAAAACAATCCTATCTCAAATCCAATAACATCACCCTGCGTCATTTCATTACCAGATATGAACGGGGCTTACAAATGATGATATTATGCACTGAAACTCGATCCCCTGGGAAAGAGTATCAGCTGCCTCAGTAATTACAGATCTGCTCCCTAGTTGCAGAGAGCTCTGAGAACCAACATTCAGGAGCCCCCGCCACTGAGACTGATGTTCTAGCTGTAGAGAGCATAACCTGACACAACTCTGAGCCTTGTTGGGTTGCCCTGGCCTAGGGCCTTGGTCAATAAACCTGTAGGAGCTGTGCCCTGCTGGGGCTCAGTAGACTGGCCAAAGAGGACGGCCTCGGATGAGGACGACACAGAGCAGTGGGCACCTACCAACTTGCCCGCCCAAGCTGGCCACTCCCTTCCAGGCACTCTTGGCTCCAGGCTAACCAAGCTCTTTGCTCTTGCCCCATATCTCGCTGCCCTAGGTTATCCCGCCTAAGCCATTTCCCTCCTTTACATGACAATTCCCTCATGAAATAGACGCCCTTCTGCCTGGTGCTATGGTTATTTATACAGTCTGATTTTCCCTTCCAGCCTGGGGCTAAAATTATCAGCCCCTGTTTGCTCCAACTCCAGGAACAGGAGCTGAGCATTTCCTGGATGCCAGGCACTGAGCAGGGTGTGTCAGTAAGGGAGGGAGATAGAGTTCGCAGCCAGGTGTTTGCATCCCAGTAGGAGAGCAGAGGCCAAGCACAGCCCAGAGCATCACCTTCCCTGCTCAATGCTTGTTCTTGTAACTTTGGCCCAGAGAGTGGCTTAGTTCCAGGTAGTTGGAAAAGGCTTTATCTTTAGCTGAATGCAGACCAGCCTCCGACTGGGTGAGAGTCCAGGGAGCAGTTTGGAAGGAGGTCCGGCAAATGTTGCTCAACACTCAGAACATGGGCTTCCAGGCAATGGTGAACACACCCTTGGTCATGATATTTTCTCCATGTGCAGCCCAGGAGGAACTCTGGAGCTGGGAATCCTAGAGTGTCAGCTGAGTACAGGGAGAACATTCAGTTCACATCCAGCAGGTGGTTCCTAATGAAAGTTCTGGATGTTCTTTCCCGAAGTGCAGAGACTCATGCACCCTTGGACTTGTGTTTGGCACACAGATTCACGGGTTCACCGTTCTTGGAAATCCATCCATGGATCCCTGGATCAGTACTCTGATGTAAACACCAAGTCCTTTAGTGTGGTTGCTGTGGAACAATGGGCAAAACCTACATTCCCTGGGGAGAAAGGCGCTCAGTAAATGCTCAATTAATGGTGACCTTGAATTTAACCAGGCTAAGACCCCTACTTTTTTTTTTTTTAAATTTGTTTTTGTTTTTGTTTTTTTGTTTTTTGGGTTGTTCTTTGTTTTTTTTTTTTGTTTTTTTTTTTTTTTGTCTTTTTAGGGCTGCACCTGCAGCATATGGAGGTTCCCAGGCTAGGGTCTAATCCGAGCTATAGCTGCTGGCCTACACCACAGCCACAGCAATGCCAGATCTGAGCCATGTCTGCGACCTATACCACAGTTCATGGCAATGCTGGATCCTTAACCCACTGAGTGCGCCCAGGGATCGAACCCGCAACCTCATGGTTCCTAGTCGGATTCGTTAACCACTGAGCCACGTCGGGAACTCCTAAGACCCCGACTTGTGTTCACAGGTCACTAATATTTTTTTCACTGTCTCGTAGAGTTAGGATGAGGTCTTAGCCAGAGCCTACCTGGTGTTCAGGTGGAATGGGCAGCCTCTGCATGGTGGCATTTTTTTTTTTTAGGGCCACACCTGTGGCATTTGGAAGTTCCCAGGCTAGGATTCAAATTCGAGCTATAGCTGCCGGCCTACACCACAGCCACAGCTATGCCAGATGTGAGACTTGTCTGTGACCTACACCACAGCTCATAGCAATGCCGGATCCTTAACCCACTGAGCAAGGCCAGGGATTGAAGCTGCATCCTCGTGGATCCTAGTCAGATTCATTTCCACTGCGTCACAATGGGAACTTCTGCATGATGGCATTTGGGTTCAGGGACTACTCACTTCTCAAAAGCATCTTCCCTTAACAATCTTCCTTTGGCTCCGTCATGTCGGAAACCCCACCCATCACCATTAACGCAACATCCCTTTGAGCAAGAGGTTGTAGTGACAGGGTTACGGAAGAGCTTTCCCCTTACAGGAGAGCCCAGGGGTTAAAAACAGACTGTAGAGCTTCTTTCTCTCTTAGCAAGGGGCTCAGCACATGGAGGTACAGTGCCTCATGCCACACAGACTTCTCCGCCCGGGCTCTGCCTCCTTCAAGGGTGATGCTCAGACTGGGAGGAACTGCAGAGACCTTAAGAGCTTTTCAAAATCAAAACACCACCTGTGTGATCTGACAACCCAGAAACACAGAAATATCCTGGAAAATCTTGTGAGTCAGTGAGTGAGAACTGCCAAGAGCCCTCAGCCTCCAGAAAGTTTGGATTTATCCAGTCAGGAGAAGTCTTCCCTAAAGGGGTTGGGAGGGATGAAGGTGAATATTTATTGGATATCTGCTGCGTACCAGGTGATTTCCACAAGCTATCTCATTTCATCTTCACAATATGGAGGAAAGAAAGTGTCATTTTCCCCACTAACAAATGAAGAAACTGAGGCAAACGTGCCCAAACTTATGCAGCTGGCAAGTTAAAGCAGCCAGATTCAAACTCAAGTCTGTCAGTTTTCAAAGCCCATGAGCTTCCCATTGTACAATCAGTTTGAGGGTGTGTTGTTTTGTTTCAGAAGAGAACACAGATCAGATCTGAGATCACTTCAGCTCAGAAATAAGGGAAAATTTGGGGAGACCAGGGTGGCCCCAAATGACATCAGCTTTAAAACCGAGGATGAGTCCAAACTCCACTATGTCCCAAGGAACCAGTGTTGGGTCTGTCTCCAGATGATGTGAACTAATCATTTTTCTCTATCAAGGTACACACTTTGCAGACCTTAAGATCCTTGTGAAGTCTGAATACAGGAAAGAGTTTCCATGACAGCCAAGTCCAAATCTTGCAGAGGCCGGGAAGATGCTACAAACATAGCTCCACAAGATGCCAGGTTCTGGGCTCCAGCAGAGCCCGAAAAGGCTGACCCCTGTGGCTCCAGGTGATTGTGAGCAGAAGAGACTCATTGGTCCCTAGATTTCATAATCCAAGAAAATTACCAACTTGGGACAATATTCATTTTGAACCACATTTATTATTTCAATATTTTCTCTTTGTTCAAATTATCTTTGTTTACTTTACCTCCTTGGCATTTCCAGTGGTTTATGTGACCAAGTGTATTCCCCATAAATGTGATCATTATCATCATCCAAACAGCCAACATCTAGGAAATCATCTGCAGTCTCAAAACACTTTCCTACAAATGCAAATCACAAGCATGGGCCATAAGCAAGATTTCCTAAGACAGTCGGTATTGAGATCATTTTTTTCTTTGGTAGTAAGCAACTTCTGGTGGGTTTATTAACTTTCGTTTCTGGATTTTCCCTCTTCTATCTCTCACAGATAATTTTTTGGATGGATGACTTTGAATAAATCATTCTCCTACTGATCCCGGTAGAGAGGAAAATAGGGACCAAACAGAGTATCTACGCACAAATAAATATTTTTGGACAGTAATTCTGGCAAACTGATGACTTTCAAGGTCTAGTTAGAGTGGTTTCTCAGACAAAAACCATTTGGATAACATTAAAGAAAAAAAACCAAACTTTTTTCCACTTAATAGGGGGCTCTGCAGAAAATAATTTTCGCAGCTCGAGTTGTCTTGTTGTTAATCAGCTCTTATTACAGGGGTTCACACTAGAACAATGTTCCAAACACTCTTGGTCTCATGACCTAAAGAGAATGGCATTTCAAAATCTCATTTTAAAAAGGCATTAGTCACCAGTATAATAAAACATATGCTCTGTACCAATAAAATTTAATGTTCAAATAAAAAATGCTTGTTTACATGCATTTTATATGCCTCTTGATATAAAAGAAAACCATGTTTTCATGAGATATTTTCCTTAGGTCAGTGGACACTCTCTCCTATTTTTCTATCTAATGGGAAACCAGCCCATCTCACTGTCATCACCCCTGGAGACAAGGCAGAGATCCAAGAGGGGAGGAGCATATTCGGTAGTTATGACTTTGTGATTTGAAGCTAAACAGTAGCTCTGCTTCTCCATCCCCAGCTCAGTTTGGCAGAAGAACTATTTCAACAGGTGAGTTGTTGTTCCAGTGAGCTTTATCATTTCTCTGCCTCCAAACCACCTGTTAAGGATCCTGCAAGAGGGCCCTTCTCTCTGCACCAACAATAAAGAGTCAGATGCATGTACTGAAACAAGAACAGTGACAAAAGGTAGTTTCTTTCACACACACACACAAAAAAACCTCCTTTATTATTTCAAAGTGCAAAGGATCCATCCATCAACAAAATTACCTGTTAAATTTGTTAACTTTTACTTCATCCAAAATAACTAAATCCTATGAGGTAGGGCAATCATTGGTTTTATGCCACAATAACTCTATTTGATATCCGTAGGTTAAAATTTCCCCTTCAAACTAATTTAAATTTCCTCATTGAAACTTACAGGCTAGCAAGTATCGGATTTTTACCTGTGTTACCAGGTTTTATATATTTCTGACAGGCATTTAGATTCACATAGGGTAACACTGTAAACATAACATTAGGTCATTTGCAGACTTATATGCTTAGCACCTTGGGAAAGGGTAGCAGAGTTAAAGAGGGAGTTTCTTGTAAGTACTATCTCTCCCTTTTTGGTTCTAAAAACAAAAGTAAGTGTTGTATTAAGGAATCATTTATCTTACTAAAAGGTTAAGATTTTATTCAATAGCAAGGTAATGATTTATTAGTCTTATTAATTAGATGTCAAAGCTATAACATTTTAAATTAAGCTTAATAGTAATGGAGGGGGACCAGGAGGACAGCAAAACATGTCCTGGAAATTATTTATTTGTGTGTGCAGAATAAGTACAGTCCCCCAAAATTCTTTCTTCTCCTCACCTGAAAGCTTTGCAAATTCTAGACAAACTACTTCTCTGTCAGAGTTCAGAAAGAGAAAGAAAAAACAAAATGAAGCTGACACCATTTTTGCTCCTGATGTCATTTGCTGTCTTCCCAATGCCCATGGGTCCGATTTTGATGTCAGGGTGCGTAACTCCACAGTGACAGGCCCAAATGTATTTGAAGAGGGAAATAACCTTTCAGCTCTGCGGCATTTTCCCCATGAAGACAAATATAGCCTGGGCTGAAATCACTTAGTGTCAATCAAGGTAACCAGATCAGCTCAGCGTTAATAATGAATTTGATCACGTGCCTCCACAGAGAGAAAAGTGTGAGATAGCTGAGCCCTCGTTCCATGGGACACCCACTGGCTTCTGTGTCAGGCCACAGTTCTCCTAGCCCAGCTGGGAAGCAACAGGGTAATTTAATCTGCCATCCACTCTAATTGCTAAACTGAGAGAATTATCAGGGTTGCCAGAGAGGGCTTTCAGAGCCCTGGGTCCAGGCTGGGTGGCTGGTATGCTGAGCCATGCCTGAGGTTGTCATGATGAACGGACCCAGGTTTTTTGCAGGGTCTAAGGCTTACACAAGTTGGGATCTTTCCTTAAGGAAAAGAATACGAAATCACAAAACCAAAACCAGGAGCAGGGCCTTGGAAGGGGCCCTTTTAAGTGAGAGGCCCTAGAGTTTAAGCTTCATTAACATCATGGTAAATGTGCCTCTGGTTGTCATGGCAACCCAAAGAACATTCACTTCCTGTCTGTGTCCTGGATTTTGGATTGACTGACTCCAAGAAGGTATATCCTCTCTACTCTTATGTAATCGTTTCTACTTTTCGGTGCTTTATTACATTAAGATGAAGTACTTACAATTTGCTATTACAGGTCATGGATCATTCCTTTTCCAGCCCCTCTGCCCACCTCAAATGCAGCATGTTTCTGACAGACACCAATCACCAGCTTGTATGTCCTCTATGATGACAACTTTTAAAGGTTAAGAACATGTCCCAAATACCCTTAGTTTCCCCTAAATAATTTGCAGTAAACCTTTGAAAGAGGATAACCACAAACTCAATCACTACAGACAAAAATAATAGAACAATGGAGTCAGAGGAGACTTTTGAAGCAGAGTTTCCAGGCCAACAAAGACTGCCTGTCCCATTTAAGTATTTACAAGCAAACTAAAAGCATTATTACCACAAGTGAGAAAAATCAAGTAGTGTTTAATCCCTCAAGTGCAATGTTGGTTCAACATTTCAAAATACTGTTCAATTAATAGACAAGAGGAAATTATATGATTATCTCAACAGAAGCAGAAAAATTATTTCATGAAATTTAACATTCATTCCCAAGAAACTCTTAGCAAGTTGGAAGTAGAAGAAAATTTCCCTTTCTTGAAAAAGAATGTCAACCAGAAAACTAGAGCAAATATTCTAATGATAAAACAGAATTATGATCATGATAAAATAGAATTATTTCTACAGCTATTAGAGATAAGGATGCTCACAACTATTTCACATTGATCTGCAAGTCTGAGCCAATTAAACAGCAAGGAAAAGAAGACATAAGAATTTTAAAGGAAGAAACAAAGCAGCTGGTATTTGCAGACAGCATAATTGTGTATCTAGAAAATCTAGGAGAGTATGAAGTAAACTATCACAATTCACAGAGTTCAGTTAGGAGGCGAAGTATCATATTAACAAACGCGAGCAATAGCTTGCCTCTCTTCCACAATAACTATTACAAAGTGTCATGAAAAAAGAGCTTATTCACAAAAGCCACAAAACCGTAAAACTACACAATACCTAAGAATAAACTAAAAATGTTCAAGATCTAACTGAAAAAATGATAAAATTTTTACTAAAGGACATAAAAGAAAACCCAAATAAATAGAGAAAATGTTCACGTATCTGTTTGGAAAGACTTGGCATCGTAAAGATGGTTGTTCCCCTCAAGTTAATCTATAAATTCAGTGAAATCACAATCAACTTCCCAGTGGGATTTTTCAAAGAACTTACCAACGGACTCTGAAATTCTTCTAGGATTTCCCGTCCTGGCTCAGCAGTAACAATCCCGATTAGTACCCATGAGGACTCTAGTTCAATCCCTGACCTTGCTAAGTGGGTTAAGGATCTGGTGTTGCCATGAGCTGTGTGTGTTGGTCACAGATGTGACTGGGATCTGGCTTTGCTGTGGCTGTGGTGTAGGCCAGCAGCTTCAGCTCCGATTTGACCCCTAGCTGGGAACTTCCGTATGCTGCAGGTGCAGCCCTAAAAAGCCAAAAATAAAATAAAATAAAATAAAACAAAACAAAATAAAATAAAATAATTCTTCTAGAAAGAAAATGTGAAAGAATATCCAAGACAAATTTGAAAAAGAAATTCTAAAAGAGAGAGGATACCATTCTAAATTACTGAAATAGTCCAACAGAGGCTGGGCTTGAGATGAGTAAGAAGAAACACTCAGGCACATGAAAATTATACAAACTGTACGTCACTGCAATTGACCTTAAAGGATCAGAGACTGCATGAAGCAAAAAATCTTGGGGAGCATAGCTTCTTGGATTTACCTTAATTCCACCATAAGATATGGGCTTGAGAGCTGGCCATAGTTGATCTGCCAGGGGAAAACCTCCAGGTATTGAGAAGTCCTAATCAGTGTTTTCGGGAGCCCAGAGATTCTCCAGCCACAAATCTCAAAACTTCAGAATGGTTTTACAAAACCACTTTGGTAAGCCACATTATCCAGACCTATTATAAGGTTTAATTTCTTACTATACTGCTATAAAGCCATATTGCTGCACTAAATCCTGATTAAATGATAATATCCAGGCATCAAACATGTCTGGCTGAGCTAAGACAATACAACAGGCTATGTGAGATGCCTGGTTATTATCACTACTCATTCTAAACGCCATCCTCTGCTGGACTACTTGAGAAATGTAGAAGCGCATGGACTCCCTTTCAGCACTCCTTCCTCAAAATTTCAGGCAGTCATGTCATTTATCTGCTGGGAGGAGCAGAGCAAGCTTGGCCATTGCCTATCACAACATCAAAACATAATATAAAGCCATGGGAGATAAAGCACTGTGACATTGCTATGCAATAGTTCAATAGGACATAAAGGGGAAACTGAGCCATGAATAGATGAGAATGTATTATATGATAAATATGGTATTTTAAATCAATAGGAAAAGAATAAAATGATTCTTCAAAGAATGAGACTGGATTAACTTCCTGATCATTGGGAGAAAGTCATTTACATCATTACTTTTCATTATTTAAAAATATAAGTTCCAGGGAGTTTCCATTGTGGCTCAGCAGGTTAAGAACCCAACTATTATCCATGAGGACGCAGGTTCAATCCCTGGCCTTGCTCCATGGGTTAAAGATGTAGTGTTGCCATGATTGTGGAATGAAAACTGTGATTAGTATATAAAACAAATACAAAAAGTGATTTTAAAAAGATCCTGGAAAGAACAAGTCAGGCAAAGATTATTCTTCACCATGATCCTACAGACAGGAGATCAAGAAGCAGAACCAGGAAAAGAAGGAAAGATCTCCAAGCTACTCTTTTATTGACAAAAATTAGCTCTTTTTAAGTCATCTGTTTTGGCTGAGGCTAAGAGGAGAAACTCGGTTCATTTTTGCAAATTCCAATGTCATTCATGGTTTGTAGCGTTTTCAACTGCTAGACCATTTTCCTGCTGTCACTAAAAGCTGTAACTTTTCTTCAAACTACAAAGCAAGGGTCAGGACAACACTGGAGTGGGGTAAGTGTGCTTTTCCCCAGAAATGCCTTTTAAGAAGGGGTGGAAGGAGAGAGAGTCAAGTACTTTTCCCCACAGCACTTTAATTATATAACAGTTTGAAAATTCCTAACACCTTTCATGTGAGGTGATCAAAAGCAATTTTATCATACTCGTGGCTTTATTTATATGCAGAAAATCTCTTTAGATTTCAGAAAAGAGTTGTTATACATTTGCATCAAAGCTACCAACTCATATACCTGACAGCAAGTCGTATTTTACCAAAAAATGAAGCCTTAAAATTTTACTGTTATCGTACCTTAGCATTCCTGCCAAATGCACCGAGAGAGAAGGCACCTTGAACTTTTCTGACCCTATTGAGTCAAACACATCTTTCATGCTCTTCGTACTTTGTCTCAGTTCTTTTTGAAAATCAGGTCTGAGATTTAAGAAAGTCTCCACAGGGAAAACCTCAAAACAAGGACCACACCTTCTACTTACCTCTGAGGCTATGTATCCAAACCTGTCCTCACAGATTATCTGCCAGCTTTTCCTGACAGAAAGGAAGGGACGTCCATCTTTGGACCTAGGAGCTGGCTCTCCTGAGTGCCTGCCCGTCCCTCCTTTTCCCACATGGGAACCCTCGTTTCCCCTTCAGGAACCCTCCCTCTGAGTCCTCGGACCATCTCCCCCCCCCCCCCCCCCCGATATCCCATGAGTCCTCGTGATGATTCCTCAACCCGGCTCAGCCAGCTGTGATCCACCCCGTCAGGCCTCTCAAATACCTTCACTTCCAAGGAAGACGCATACTTTAAAATTCTAAGGCCTCACTGAATCTGAACCTTGAGGGGAGGCCCAGACATCACTTAAAATTTTAAAGCAAACCAGGTAACCCGCAGCCCACACTCAAAACCACTAGTTCAGACCATCTCCCAAGTTTTATTATCACTGACATTCCTAGATTCCAGGAGATGCGAATGGCTCAGCAGGATACCCCATTCCCCTTTTCCTTTCATTGACACAGACCCTGGAAACGTAATGGTCAATCCTAAAATGGCAGATTGCTTCAGTTCAAAGCCCTGCTTAGTAGTTGTTGCCTAGAGCTCTGGGGTGAGGTTTAGGCAGTATCTGGGCAGAATGGGAAAGAGACTTCTATCAACCAGCAGTGTCTGTCATGAGCAATGGGGACAGAGAAGCACCCAAGACTGCCCAGCTGGTCCTAATCCGGAGGAGATCACACAGAGAGAGATCTCAGACACGGATGTAGATTGTGCTGCCCCTTGTTTCAGGGAGGTTTTACTATGTAGCAAAACATTTCATATCCAAGCAGCTCAACAACCACCATGTGCTCATGATAATGTAATTGGCACAGGGTTTTCAGGAGACAACTTATCGCCTTTCTAAGTGATATTGGGGGGGGGGGCGGGATTTGACCAGGGCTGGAGGATCGAGACGGCATTCCACTTCATGTCCAGCAACTTGGGTGGGCAGGCTGGAAAGGTGGGAGGTTAGCAGTCCCACAAGCAGGGAAGTCAGTTGCCCTTACCCGGTGGTTGGATGCTCTAAGAAAATGAAAGTGGAAGCTAGGGGACCTCTTGAGAGTCTTTTACAAGGCGTGGAACTGGCATGGCATTGTTTCCACAGAACTCCCTTGGCCAAAGCCAGTCACAAGGCCAGGCCAGGTCAAGGGGAGGAGCAAGAGACTCAATCCCTTGATGAGAGGCACGACATGAGCATCCAGGATAGGGTGGAATTGTTGGCAGCATCTTGCAGACTACTGATTATACCCCTTACTTAGCTCACTGGATGGGTCCTGTTGTGTATTTATAGGCCTGAAAACCATATTATAAAAGTAGATAATGAAAGTAGTTGATATTCCTGATTATCCATCTTAATTTTAATAGCAATATAACCACAAGCATGTTTATAAATATATTTATAAACACATATATTTACATCACTATTTTAGCTAATATTGTCAAATATGGTTATTTAATAGATGACTGTCTTCACTAGTAACCATCAGAAAGCGATAATGTGGTTGATTTTAACCCAACAACTCTTTGAAAGGATTGTGTTTTGTTGTATTTATGAATACAATAAGGAGTTCCCATTGTGGCACAGGGGAAATGAATCCGACTAGTATCCATGAGGATGTGGGTTCAATCCCTGGCCTTGATCAGTGGGTTAAGGATCTGGTGTTGCTGTGAGCTATGGTGTAGGTTGCACACGCAACTCAGATCCCACATTGCTCTGGCTGTGGCATAGGCCAGCAGCTGTAGCTCCAACTTGACCCCTAGCCTGGGAACTTCCATATTCCACCGGTGTGGCCCTAAAAAACCCCCGAAAAAACAGCTGTTTCCCCCACATACTCTTACCCTAAACCCAAACTGGCAGGTAGTCTCTCAGGTAACAGTTTCAGAATATCACACAGGGTAAAAAGATTAAGAGCAGGGAGTGGAACCAGTGGCTTCGAATCTACTTCTTCCAGGAAAGTACAACCCCACCCCACCCCCGACCTCCCCGTCATGCTGTATACCCTCATCTGTCTCTTTTGGGGGGCTGTGTTAACTTATTGAAGTCCTTTGTAACTCTCGCACCATATAATCCCAAAGGCTTTGGAGGGATCCTCTCTTATTTTAAATACTCTTCAAATAGACCCCAGCCTTGGGCCCTGTTCTTGAAATCATGTCAAAAACTGTGTGGCTTGGGACCACAACTCCAAGCGGAAAGATTTATTACCAATTGAATTTCACTTGTTTCCACATTGTAGTTCTCCTAGTTAAAATTCCAAGACAACTTTCTTTTGCTATTTAAACAAAAATTAGACTTGGGCTATTTTAAAAGCCACAAGACAATTCATATAAGACCACAGAGGTATAGCTGACAGACTGCTTGTCCCATGAAGTTTACTGGAAAAAAAATACATGAGTGACATCAGAGACAGAACCACACAGGCTATACGCCCAGTCATTTGCTCAAGCAGTGTTCACTGGCACTTCATATGTCCTTGCCATTGTGTTAAACACTGAGAAAACATAAAAACAGGACTCTGGGCTTTAATAGTCAGAGGAGGGGAGGGAGACATATAATCCATTACATTGCACACAATGTGTTAGGTATTCTAATAGTAATAAGAACAACAGAAACTACGTAATGCGTACCATGAACTGGACATTGTTCTAAATACTTTAACTTATCCTAATCCATTTACTCCTCAGAATAACCCTATAATCCAGATGCTCTTATCCCCATTTTATAAATGAAGACGCTAAGACAAAGAGAGCCCAAAGACTGTGTCCAAGGCAAGCCCCTAGAAGGTGGTAGAGCTGGAGCTGAAACCCACATGGTCTGGCTCTGGAGAATCTTTCTTTCACCTTCACACAGAGAAGATAACAACTAATTTGTCTGGGGGAGTTGGGGATGGTCCTGTGGAGGTAGCGATGCTATCATTTTAAAGGAGAAAGGGAGTTCCCCGGGTGAAGAAGAGACACTGACAAACTTGAGGACAATCTTAGTGAGAACGCTGGTGAGGCTGAGGAGCTGGGGCATAGTAAGAGGTTGAGGGCTGCAGAGGGGTGGAGGGGGGTAGGTGCGGAGAATTGAGGGTGATTAGCCCGGTGTACTGTGACCATGAAGGCCAAGGGTCCTTTGGGGACAGCCAGTTTGCCCACATCCCCTGTTCAGAGCCTCGCCCCTAATTCAGAACCATGACCTCACAAATGACATGCTGGAATCTGAAAAAGAAAGATGGAAAATAAAAGCTACATGCATGGCTTTAGTTTTCAGGGTCAGCACACAGTCTCTTAGCTAGATTTCATGTTTTGCAGTTGAGAAAACAATCAAAGAAATGAGTGTCACCCAGGAAATTTATCCAAAGTCAGGCCTCAGACCCAGTCTTTGGATGCCTTATTCAATGTTCTTTCTATTGCAACCAACATAGCCCATCCCCATCACTGAACCCCAATACCTCCAAGTGTCCATTCAACTAGACCTGGGTCCAGAGGGCCACTGTCACACAAAAAGGATAGCTCATGACATTTAGAATGCTGAGACTCTAGAGGAGACAAATGCACTCACAGTGAAAATGACATTAGAGTTTTGTCATTATCACAGTCACAATGTGACCTGCAGGTCTTGGTGTCCTCACCTGTAAAGTAAGGGGAGAGTGTTCAAGATGATTTCCAAAGGGCCCGTCCAAACTCATCTTTCTCTGCTTCCATCACTGTCTACATGTAGCTTCATTATTTTACTCAGCTGCTGTTTTTGGCCATCACTGAGTGTCCAGTTTCACTCAAAACAGAGCTGAGTTGACAGACTGTGCCATTAGAGCTGGAAGCTCAGCGTCTGGGACACAGCCTCAGGCATGTCTGTATCCCAGCCAAGTTCCTCTCTTTAGCTGAAGCTAACCTTGAACCGCCCAGCATTTCCATGTCCCACTGGGGGATCTGCTTTGTAGCCTGAAATGAGATATGTGTCTCCCTATTAATATCCTCACACTGTCCGAATGCATTTTAAAAAGCTTACCGTGTTCGGCAACCTATGGGCCTGTTTTTGTTATTGTTGGTTGGAGTCGTGCATATTTGACTTTAAAAGTTAGCACCAAATGCAGCTTTATCTGATCAGGGAAGCATGAAATAGAGAAGGAATGGGTAAATTTCCTTTGCAAAGCCGACACCCCTGGATGTATTTTTCATGCTGGAGATTTGCATCAACTTGAATGAACGGCAGTGGTGGTTCCCACCAGGTGAAGTGAGTGCCAATGAGGTCAGGGAGAGATCAGTGGGTACTGCAAAGATTACAACACAGACTGAGTCCACAGGGCCAAAGGAAAGGGATATAATAGGGCAATGACTATGGAAACATGATCCCCTAATTCCCTCCTCTGTTGATGCAGGGCTCTTCAGTTTTCAAAGAGTCTTTATATTCCTTTATTTATTTGATTGCTATAGGTGATCAGGGCATAGGTCATTATCACCAGCGACAGGAAGCTGAGGTGTGGCAAATGGCCGAGGCTAAATGGAAAGGCAGGACCAGAATCCAGGTCTTCCAACCCCCTAGTCCAGGTCTCTTTCCTCTGCACCATGCTGCTGCAACCACTGGGAATCAAACTTGAACCTTTTGAAGGCAGAGACTAACCTACTCATCAATACATGCCTCAGGACCTGGCATATACAGTCAAGAAATATTTGTTGAATTTCTTGAATTCTCGTTTGACTAATGAGAGACAGGCCTTTATGAACTCATTTCAGTAGGGACAAAACAAGTCAAAGTGGTCTCAGTACCTGCAAGGTCCTACATGATGGTCCCTGTTATCTTTCTGGCCTCATTTCCTTCTAGTTCCACCACTGGTCATTTCACTCTAGCCACTCTGGCCTTCCTACCGGTCTTTATACATGCAAGACATATAGTCCTGCCACAGGGCCTTTGCAAGGGCTGTTCCCTCGGTCTAGGACACCCTTCCCCAGATACACTCATGGCGAACGTCCTCCCCTCCCTCAAGTCTATGCTTAAATATCACCTTCCCTATAAGGCTCTCTGCAAACACCCTATTTGAATATGTAACTCACCCCTGCTCCAGTATTTCCAATCTCTCTTATCTTGCTCTGTTTTAGTCACTGGCATTTTTGGTCTTCTCTCACATTGTACACATTTCTTCTTGTTTATGATTATTATTTATCATCTACTTTTACCTACTAGAATATAAACTCCAGGGGGGCAAGGATTTTTAATTTACTGATATATACCCCAAGGGCACAGAACGGTGTCTGGCACAAAGTAGACTCAATAAATATTACTGAATGAATGGGTCTGCAGTTACAAATACACTTTTATTTCATAGAGAGGATTTCTTGCTGGTCCTTCCAAGTGTAGATAAACATAACATAATTGACTTTTTTGGTACTGTAGGGTGGTAGGGGAGCAGGACAGATTTGTCCCATTACTTTTGTTGGAGACAGAGGGAACAGCTGTAGCCTGAAACACTGATCTAGAATCTTCCACTGGGCACGGGCTTTTTGACTCTAGATGGGGTTCTTACAAAGAGAAGATAGAAGGGCAGATGGGAAAAAAACAAAAAAAGCCAGGAAAAAGCATTTGCTCACATCTCAGAATCAGTAAGGAATAGCACTGAGAGGGCTATAGAGAGCAATTCTAGATATTGAGGAAAGGAAAGGATGTGGCACCAGATCCACCAATGAGGCAGCACAGGAGCCAGGACAGGGGTTCAAAGCAAACGGGCAGGCATTGAGTTCAATGGATGCGCAGGCCAGCACTGAGCAGTGGGGCAGCGGCTTAGTGGGGAGGGAGTGTCCCAGCTGTGGAATCTCAGCAAGCATACCAAGCCTGGGTACAGGCGAGCTGGAGAGCTGGCATTAAGCACCCAGACATCCGCATGGAGCCAGCTGGAGCCTTTGCCGTTGGGACACTGCTGGGTCCTAGGCTGGCCACCTGGGCAAAACCCAGCAGAGCGAGGAGCTGGAGCTCAGGAAGGAGGCTCGTGCTTGCTGTGCTCAGGCAGGACAGGCAGCTGCTAGTCTGGAGACCTCAGTGTTTCTTACCGCATGCCAGGCCTGGGAACTGGGCTGAAGCAGTGCCAAAGGAGGAGAGCCAGGGAGGGAGTGAGGAGCAGCCCCGGTTGTGAACGAGGGAGGGATGCAGGGCAGGGTGGCCAGGCAGGGCTGGCCCAGGTGTGAAAGGCTTCTTCTTCAAGAGGAACGGCTCTTTATTTGCCAAGGCATTGTGCAGAGAGAACACAGGGGACTTTGGCATCAGGGTCAATGCCAATGTCACCATTTTTAGAGCTGGGCAAGTGGTTACTGTGTCAGAGCTTCAATTTCCTCACTCTCTTTCCTCACAAGAGTGCTGAAATATCTGAAGGAGGGAGCGCACTCAGACGGCCCGCATACCTCACAGGCACACCGAGGGGCTCTCCACCCAGCCCCTCTCTGGATCAGCTGTCTCTGACTTTTCCACCGCAGCTCTAACCCATGCAGGTTGGAAGCGCAGAGCCTGCAGCCAGCCCTTCCTCCCATTTCCCATTCCCTACCCCATCCTGTGCCCAACCAAGAGCTGGTTTATTTGAACTAAGAATTTAAATGTAAATATGCAACATCCCTCTCCTCTCCCTCCACTCAGTGGGAGAGAGCGTGTGTCCACCCCTGGCAGCTGCAGCAAGAGTGCCCTGTGTGCAGAGATCCTATCTACGCCGAAAAGAGCAGAAATATTAGACGCGGCTAAATAAGAAAACACAGATTATGGCTGGAGACCCCTAAGGCCTACTTTGTCTGTGCAATAGTTTGTTTTACTTTTCACAGAATTTATTTTGGCTGCAGGCAGATTGATGGTGATTATATCTGAAATCCCTCCCACATATCTGTCACATAAACACTTCGTTTAATTCAGGTTTGTAAAAGCTACAGGCCAACAGGGAGCCGGGTTTTCCAATTAATTAGCAGACGCTAATGCTGGGCATCTTGTCACATGGTCCAGCGGCTCAGAAGCTGAGGGTCCAAGAGGGGATAGCAGGAGGCCCTGGCCTCTTTCTCAGGAGTTTGATCCCTTGGCCAATATAGGAAAACCAAGGAAAAGTTGGAGAAGGGGGAAGAAGGCCGCTCGCTGTCTAACCTGGCTGAGGAGGAGGATTCCAGGCTACAGAGTGGGCCAAAGTCACCTATCCAGGCTCAGGAGGAGGAGGGGGGATTCACAGGCGTTTTGAAGTGGGTACAAAATAAACCCCATGCTTCTTCGGACTGTCTGTTGATAGCATCACTGGATCCAACACCTTCTGAGAAGGGAAAGGGCCTCAGGGGCCAGTGGCTGGGGAGGGAGGCCCCTGCTCAGACAGCAGAGGAGGGACACAGAGCCTGGAGCCTTGGCAGCAATGGCTCTGATTCCCCCAGACCTCCAGACCGCCTGCTCCCCGGTGGCTGTTGCGGCCCTGCCAGCGCCGGGCAGGATTTCCTTCTGTCTGATGGGAGCGTGCCCCTAACAGGCTGCATATGCCCGCCAGCTGTTGCTCTCCTTCTGCCCCCGCAGCTGAGACAAGAAAAGCATTATTTCCTCCTGGCCTTCTAATCTCCAGGCCTCCCTAACTTCACAGGCCTGCTCCAGGCATCGTTAACTCGGCACTGCTTCTCAGGGTGAGCCCCCCTTTGCTCAGAAAAGCCTCTTTTTATTCTCTCCGTCCCATTTGCCTTTTCCGTTGACATGGGCTTCCTCCACTAAGGGGCTGGGAGTGTGCCGAACATCAAGGAGGATATTTGGTTTTCAGTGGCTTTATCTGCATCCCTACTAATTTGGAAGAGGCTGTTCTGTCTGGGCGAACAGTCCCAAGCTGGGAGAATTCTTGGTAGCTCAGGAACAAACATTTTTTTGAGCATGTTGGTCTCTGGTCTTTATACTGATCATCTCATTTAACACAAAAAACCAGCCAGAGCTATTCTGAACCCCATTCACAGGTGAGGAGTCTGGATGGAGAGGGGAAAAGATGCATAGGAGGTAACCCAGTCAAGCAGAGGCCGAGCTAGCCCTGAATCTGTGTCTGCCTGAGCCCCATGTGCTGAAATAATCCAGGGCTTTCCAGAAAGGACACTGGGACTGGAAGCAAGACCTTCCCACACCTGCCTTTGCTGTGCCACCAACAAGGATGACCTGGGTCAAGTCCCCAGCCCTCCCTGGGCTTTGTTGCGTTCTGTGTACAAGAGGGGTGGGTAGCACCTCCCAGGTCCTGCCTTCTAGAGCCTCCTGCCTTGATTCCACCTTCAAATAACTGCAAGAACTGGGCCATCCCCTACTCTCAACCTGCAGAAGGATGGGAGGCCAAAACCCAGCTCCAGCCATATCCAGTTACTAACCAAACACTTGTCTTTCTGACTGAAACTGGACATGCCGTCGCTTGGGGCTCTTGAATTTTTAACCCTTTCACAGCAGCTGTTTTCCACCCCCTGAAGTGCCTAAAACATAAGGCTCAGATGGTCAGACATGGGTCAGACATTACTCAGCACAGACTTCACCTGGGGAGAAAGACCTATGGGAGGCCAAGCAGGACACACCACTTCTGATTTAACCAGTCCTAATTTTTCACTCTGTCTCTTTTTGTAAATGTTACTTTGGAAGTGTGATTTCTATTTCACCCTCCTTCTTAAAACAAAGGGCGCCATTGTTTAGAGGGCTGGAAAGGAGAGGCCGGTTCAGAGGAGAGAGGGAGGGGACAGGAGCTGGGGTCGGGTCACGTCTTGGTACAGACACGCTGTTCCCCAAGGTGGAGCTGGGCCAGCAGGCTCCTGGGAGATGCCCATCCAATTAGGGCGCCCCAAGTCTGCAAGGAACTTCCCATCCAACTACTTCAAAGGGTCTTTTAACTCCTTATTCCTCAGAGTTCTCCCCTTGGGACAAGACTAGGGTTTTAGAGTCTTTTCTCCTGCACTGAACTTGATGGGATTCCAAAATCTGTAATGCTTCACCCCCAGTGCCCCAAACAAACAAACAACTGGAACAGGACAAAAAGCAACCTCAGGGGACAGTATTGTAGAAACCATGAGGATCCAAATTCTAAAACTCTTGAGTTCACCCCAGCATTAAGGATGTGATAGTCACAGCCAGGAAACAAACGCTGAGCCTGAGTGCTGGCCTCTGGGCTCAGAGGCCTAATTGTCAGACCGTGTTTCCAGATGTAAGGTTCCTGCCTTTGGCACGAACATTTTCTATAACAAACCCACTTTGGGGTCATTCATCAGTGCATAAATACACACCTGGGAGGTAGGGGACAAGCCCCTATTTTTCTGGCTTTATAAATACGGAACTCACATTTCTCCATTGACATCTGCAAAGGAATGATCAATTAGAGGGCCTTGCACCATGGAACAATTTCAAATAAACGAGAGTCGGCTGTGCATGCTCCAGCTCTCCACACCCTGCAGAGGAAACGAGCCTTCCCTTCCAGCCTCTTTCTTGTTGGGTGAGCAGAAGTAAAGAACCCAAGTTGGGGGGGGGGGTCCAGCTTCAAGCTTTTGACTCAACAAGGTAGGAGGAGGAGGGTGTGAACTGTCAATTCCTCGTGCTGCTCAGCAACCGGGGAACCAGAAGTCCAGAACTCAGAGCACTCAGGCCTCCAAGACCACTGAGGACCAAAGATATGGAAGTGGGTGAGACTTACTGTTGGGTGGCTTTCCAGTGTCACTAGTTATGGGGACCTAGGGCTACCTTTGATTGTGGGCAAAGTTGGTAGTTACCCCAATGGAAATTTTGAGAAAACCACCAGCCTTCTTGGCTAAACCAAAATACCATCTGCTTCTGATGCCTGCAGTGACATCACTGGAAACCTGTTTCTTTGGGTGGACCGTATTACCAGCTTGTAACATGGTGAGGGTGTCCTGGGAGAAGGTGGGTATGCTGGCAGGAAGTAGGGGTAGGCTGGGGTGCACTGGGAGGAGGCAGGGATGGACTGGGAGGAGGTGAGGGTGGACTGGGAGGAGAGGTGAGGTGCACTAGGAGGAGGTGGATGGGAACTGGAAATCGGTAACAGGAAAAAATGTACCAGAGCCAGTGAGGGCTTAGAAAGGACCATAGGCTTAGACCTGGACATTAATGGTCACCTTAAAGAAAGCAGCTCCAGTCAGTGCGGGAGGAGGGTTGAAAGTCATGAAGTGAAGCCAGTGTGAAAGAAGCCTTTTTCCTACAAGTATGAGATTGAAGGAAAGATGAGACAGTTTCAACTTCTGCTAGATAAGACAACTGAGTGAAGGATTTGGGAGAGCCGTCTAGACTTGAGGCAGTTCACACAATAAACTATATGTGAAAATATCTTCAAAACAGTAGGGGGCCATATGGATGAGAATTGGGGGTCTTGAGAAGACCCCCAATGAGAAGTAGGGGTGTTAAGTCAGCAGACGGAGAGACTTGAGCTTTGGCTGACCAGCCGTAAGGTGCCCTCCACCTCTCTGACCCTCCGCAATGTCTCCAGAACTTCAGTGACTGTGGCTACTCTACTTCTGCCATTATACCCTCACTGGATGAAGACTGAGCCTTGGGAGAGAAAGGTGCAAGGGAGGATTATTGAAGGAGCCAGCCACCCTTTCCTCCGTTAGACCCTCTTTCAACACCAAGCAGGCATCTGACACTTGCCAAGCTTTCAGAGGGAAAGAACTGCAGGGTGAGGGGAGGGCTAAGTGGAGACAGTGAATGGCTTGGGAGGAGAATTAAATTTCCCTGAAGAGGGCTCTCTTCCTGGAATCCCTGAAAGCTTGTGTGACAATATAATTAAGTAGGAGGCCACGGCAGCCTGTCAAATTGGAAGTGTGCCTCTGGCCTGTCTGAGGTGGTGGGTGGGTGAGGAGGGCTGGGGTGTCAGGCCTGCCATCAGCACAGTAATTTCAGGTACGCCCTTCTCTCTGTCAGTTCCTGAGCATCGTAAAGTCAGTAAGCAGAGGCTCTGAGCCAGGCACCTTCAACAGGTGAGGTTACTCACCAGCATACTTCAGCAGAACAGAGCCACCCATAGGGATTTCTGACAGCCCAGCCCCACTTGGCCTCTTCTTTCTCCAAGCTCAGCCTCATGGTCACCGACACTAGTTAGCAGTTTAGGTTATTCTATTTTTTTCAGCCCCTTTTTAGGAGCATTGCCCACATGTCACCATCACATTTGTTCTTTAGATATGGAGACTGGTGCAGCTGGGAGAAGCTTTGCATTCATGGCAGAGATGCAGGAAGAAAAAGAGAGCACCCTCAACTGAATAACAGTAGACTTACTGCTAACTCAGTGGCTCAATTTCCACAATGGTAACTCTTCCCATTCCACCTCGACCTCCTCCTAGCCCGCTCTGCCTCACCGTTCTGGTCCACCCTCGCCCCAGCCCCACCATGATATAGTTGTTTCAGTCTCACAGCTCCAATTTGAACCAATCTTTGCTTTGCAAACCACTGCTGTAATAACCAAAGTTGGTCCCTTAAGCAAATGTTATGATCCACCAAAAACAGACACTGACACACCTATGCAGAGAAAAACATGTATGTGTTCTGCCGCCAATTCATTTTAAATAAATGTTACCACAACACCTCAGCTATGTAGACTTTTTTTAAAGTCAATATTGCCTCGAGCTAGCAAATAAGGAAGGAAATCACTGGGAAATGCATTATTCATGAGCTTGCCAGAGTGCTGATGACTGGCAGTGATAAAAGTCCCAGTGTGAGTGAGCTGCAGTCTGATAGCTCTGTATCAAGTCAATCTATCCAGCCTGCTTCCTGTTTTGGGAAGCAGGGATATCACTCTCATCACTTTTCTTGTCTCCCTCATTTAGGAGAGTAGGATCTGTGCACCTGTGGGAACTGAACCTGGCTCTGGCTCAGGTCATGACGTGTGGGGAGCAGGATGGAACCAGGCAGAGAAGAGGACTGAACTCCCACAGGGGGAAGCCCTGATGAGAACTGCTTAGAATTCTGTCCTCTGTAGCACTTAACCTTCTTGTGAGTGAGAAAGAGTCATCCTCAGCTTTGGAGAATTCTAATTGGCAAGAGGAAATAATCATCAGGCATTAATCAACAGGGAACCCTTGCCTAATGGAATTCTGAAAAAGGTTCTCAGAAGCCTGAGCACAGGGCTAGTTAGGAATGGCTTGGCCATCTCATCGATGAGCTTTCCTAGCAGATACAGGCCATCAAGCCTGGAGAAAGGAAGATAAGGTGAGAGGAAGGGCTTGTGAGACAGGGAATCCTGGGGCCTCCTGACAGGTCCCCTACAGGCCCATTGAGTCCCCTGGGGCGAGCCGTGTCGCTCCACCTGGGCTTCTGAGCATCTCCTCCACCATTGAAGTAAAAGGCAAGAACCCCACAGTGTCAGAAAAAGACTCAATTGCTTTCGAAGTGTTGCATGAGCTTGCGTGGGAGAGAAGGGGAAAATCGAGGAGTAAAAAAAAGTTGTGTTCAAATCAAATTTCCAGCAATTAACACAGACTCATGCATAACTTCTGTGCACCTGAGAAATGTGTTAGGTAAATGAACACGGTTCCAAAAAGCACTAGTTCACACAGGAGCACACGCGCAGTGGGTGTGAATCCCAGAACAAGAAGCACTGTGCCCGCATAAGATGCCGGGATCACTGGAAGAGCGGGATGATGGGTCATTTCCAGCCCTGCCAAATCGGCTATAGTTATTTTTGTTGAGCCTCTGGAGGAAAGTAAGAGTCAGCTGTCTCATGTGGCTTTGTTACAGGCCCCTACTCCACTCCTTGCCACATCTCCTAGCAGGCAGCACGGCTGGTACTTCTAGATTGCAAGGTCCAGGCCAGAGATCAGCAGATACGGATCCAAAGGAGGGGGAGAGGGGAAGGGGCGGGTTCTAAGGACCCAGTCCTCCACTTGCCCAAGCGGCAAGCAGAGAGGAACAGAAGCAGTGTCAGTCCTTTTCAGTCCTGGCCAAACAGAGGCCCTGGGTGAGCAAGCAGGGTGAGCCAGAACCGGCAGTGTGCAGAGCCCAGGCAGCAACGCTCAGTCATTACTCAGCTGAGGGCTCTGAGGGCATTATTCAGCACAAACAATGAAAGCCCTGTTAGAAATATCACACCATTTTTCACATGAAAAGCCTGAGCTACAGATTTTTTTTCTATGTTACACTGGTATTTCCATGTACATATAGGGCTTTGAGCAAGATTAACAAAGATCAACAAGTAGCAGTTTTGTTAGTCGCTCTTTACCAAGTAGAGAAGAATCCTCATTTATCATTCACATGGTTGGCTATATTTAAGCACATGTTCGTCAACTCTGAGACAGTCTGGCTTTTAACTGAGCTACCTTTCGTCCTGCAATTTTATTTATACCATAGCAGTTACCTGAAGGAAAGACTTGCAGGAATCTCAAGACACAGAATTATCACGACACTGAGAAATGGGAAGGATATCTGAGGAGCAGAGAGCTTTCACCAAGCTCACGTATTGTACTCTCAGGAGACACATGTCCTTCAGCCTCTTGCCCAGATGTGGCACCTGAGCGTCAGAGCCCGGGAGCAAGAAGCACTAACAGCAGAGCCACATTACAACTGACAAGCCAAGGAAGTGCTGTAGAAACAGTTCTGTGTGTTTGCTTTTTGGGTCATGAATCTGGGTCCATTTAGCATGGGGGTTGGGAGGAAGATACACAACAACAAAACCCCTCTCCTTCCCTTTACAGTCCCTGAGTATATCCCCCTGTTACAAAATAGCATAAAGTAATAAGACTTGGAATTAAAAATCATCCTAAGAATCATGAGTCTGGTGTTTTCAAAACTGGGGTTTCCCAGAAGGTTTTTACCTAAGAGATGTTAATGGGGAGGCTGCATAAAAAGTATCCCGTGGTCAATTAGTTTGGCAAATAGTTAATACTCTCCCCATAAGAGGAGGAGTATATTCCCCACTCTTGACCCTGAGTTGGAATCATGTGACTTGACTTGGCCAATAGAAATGACGGTGTGCCAGTTACCAGACTGTATGATTCAAGGGGCTCTATGATTCCTCTTGCTCTCTTCCACCTGTGCCACTACCACAAGAGCATGCCTGGGCTCGCCTGCTAAAGGATGAAAGACATGTGGAGCGGAGCCCAGTCACCCCGGCTGCCCTAGACAAGGCCAGCCTAGATCAGCCAATAGCCAGTCAATCACAAGACATGTGACTGAGCCCAGCCAAGAACAGCAGAAGTGCCTGGCCGACTCCCAGCTGACCCCAGAGGGCTGAGCAATATGCACTTACTGTTGCATGCCACTGAGGTTTTGTGGGTTTTTTTGTCATGCATTGTGCAGCATAACTAAAGCAACAGATAATTGGTACAGTGTAGTAGAAAGTACATGGGCTTTGGAGTCAATTATATTTATATTCAAATCCTAGCCTGTCTTTCAACTGTGTGAAACTGGGCAAGCCATACAACATCACACCTCTTAGCTTTAGCTTACTTGTCTATGCAACAAAGACAACCTTAGAGTGTCATCTTCAGGATAAAAGGAGATAACCCATGAAGGCAGCCAAAAGAGCATCTGGCATATGGTAGGTGATCAGCAAATGTGGCTTCCATTGCCTGGGTTCCATTGCAACGGAACACCCAGAACATTCATCTAAGGCTGAGCACTTTGACGTCTTCATGCATAGATTTGAACAGTCTCGAATCAGAGCCCATCAGGATTCCCAGGCCTAGGGGCTATCTTGACGTGCACACTGTTTAGCAGCCTACTGCATCATTTAGTGACACAGCAAAAACATCTTTCTAATATTCCAACTTCTGTATCAATACTCTTCTATATCGTTTTCAAAGGTCACAGAGTAATCTGAATACCTCATTTATTTTGCCATTTGGGATGTTTCCATCATTTTTCTCCACTAAATAAGGAGTAAATGTGCATTAAATACCAAGATAGATGAAGTGATACAGTTATAAAATAGCTTATAATGAACAAAAGCATAGCAAAAAGAAGACAAAGTCTTTAAAACTGACATTCAGAATAATAGGCCTGTGTCATCAAGGAACACTTAACATCTCTGCAACAATTCTGTTGAAGAAAAGACACAGGTAATATATTCATAATATATTCTTAAAAACTGTCTCTCCTGAATGGTTAAAATAAAAGCTTTGCTGTCTACAGGAAAAAGCCACACTTGTCTGAGCAATGTCACTTTTGAGGTGTACCAAAGCCAAATCACTTAAATTTGCCTACAGATTCTTAAAATCAGGACAAAGATGGAGCCTGACCTTTTCCAATTTCAAGGATTCTGATTGGTAAGATGATCCCCACGCCTGTGGGCCTATTTTCATTCCTGGTTCTTATAGTACCAAAGATAAACAAAAGCAGCAACATGTGCCTTTCTCCAAAGTCCTCTGTGAGCTCACAGTCCCCTCAAAATGCCATTCTCCCCTCTCCGCGCCTTCCAGCGAAAACAATAGGTACATCTGAAAACAGCCGTGGCCAAGTGGTCACCATTAGCTGATCTCTGGCTCATGGAGGAAGTCATCCTGGCCTACCACAGAGGTCCATTTCCAGTTATTACCACTAGACAAATGGCTTTTAAATTACATCCTAAAAAGCTAACAGGCCATTTGTCTTTTTAAGTAATGGCACAGAAATACTGTACTGCAGCAGTTCCAGCCCTGCAAAGGGGTTCTGACTTGGAAGGGGGAGTGTGGGTGGGTGGATAGGAAAGGGGTCCAAGAGACAGAAACACCCAATGTCGGGGGAGGCTTTGATCCAGAAAAGTTGGCAGCTTTTCTAGATCCAAATGGGAGTGTGCACACTGGCTCAATCGCTGAGAAGGCAAAGCTGAGGTGGTTTTTCCCAAAAGGAGTGTAAGATCAACAGTGAGAACTGGAGCTGAACTTCTGGAATGGGAAAGGTGATCAAGCATGAGGAGCATTGGAGTGGGGAGCGATAAAGCTAGACAATGGCCATGTCCAGGGCTCGCCCAGCGGCTAGAGTTTGGACTTTATCTTCAAACATGCAACCTCGGGAGCCACGGATTTCCCAAGGAAGCGGCCAGATGTTCTGACTCTGAACTCAGCCACTGGGCTTCTAGGCTTCACCTCTCACTACCCTTGGGAGATCTTAAAAGCCAGGAACTTGCTACCTCCACCAGGCCAGGCGTTAACTCTGTGACATGTTATGAATAGGGAAACAGTAAAGACAGAATTCCGGCATTCCTCCTCCGTGCTCTAAAGCCTTTGTTTACCTTATTAGTCCAGGCCTGTCAGTTTCCCCGTGAGCTGACAGGTCTGGAGGGTGAAGGAAGCTGTCACCGCATGGCTTCCACCCTGACAGTCTGTCTCGCCTTCGTTTCAGCACATAGCCTGCCTTGAGGCACCGAGTCACACTACATCTTTCAGACTGTGGCCTCCCCAGGGCATGGCGGGACCACAGCCCCCAGTCTGGAGCCCAGAGAACCACACGGAGGGGCCTCCGGGTCTGCCAAGAACAAAAAGCTGCCCAGCTTTCGGGGATGAAGTTATCTCACACGGCTGGCCTCGCCTCCTTCCCAGGAAGGAGGTGCTACAGCTGTGTAATTTTCTCTCTCCTGCTTTAAAGCAAGACATCTGCAGTTCCATCCTTCTTGGAAAAACAGTCACTGGCTGTTTGAGATACTGCATATACTCACGTCATGTCCCTCAAACTAGAGTTTCACACTCTTAGAGATGCTCACTGTACAATGAATACGCATCACTTATCTTCAGGAGAGTTGATTTTATAAAGAGTTTATGGGGGAACCACTATTTCTACATTGGAACAAACATAAACATTAAGAAATAAAATACACATTTTTTATGTGCCTTTTTAAAAATACCATAAAAGTCCAAGATATTTCATTCTTATGGGATGGAGTTAAACCCTTAGATGACTTCGGTTTATGTTTCCACTCTTCTATGAAATTAGGGATGCTTTGGTGAAAAGTTTAAGAACCACTTCACTAATGTGACAAGTTACAAAATAGTTCCCAGTATCTAGTTTCCAGCAAGTCTACAGAATATATCTGTCTCAAGCTCTTCATTTATAGCAACAGTAATAACACAGTATTTATATGCCAAGCTCTAGTCTAAGCACTTTATATGAATTATCTTCTTTAAATATGGACACCAACCAATGAAACAAGGACTATTATTATAACTGTTCAAAGAGGTTGAGTGATACGTCCAAAGTCATGCAGCTTCAAAGTGATGGGACCAAGATTTAAACCCAGCAATAAGACACCAGACCTTCCTTTCTTAGCCATTCATCTACATGGACTATAAAATGAAGAGGCTAGATCCAATGATCTCAAAGTTCTCTTTCAGCTGTCCACTCCGAGGGCTAAAGTACAAGAAACACAATCAAATAAAGAGAACCTCTTCCTTACAGAGACAAATCCAAGATGGCCAGCACATCCTTAGTTTATTCTCCACTTTTGATAGCTGAGAAACTTGAGAATTTCATTATTAGAATCAAGTCAGGCAAAACGGAATCTGAGAAGGCTTCTCAGAGTGGGCTCAGAAAGCAAGAATCCCAGGCTCTTTCCAAAGCACACACAGTGCTCTGGGGGGTCCAACATGTGTAGAATGGGAGTGGCTGCTTAGTAGCTGCATCCACCTGGAAAGCAAAAGAAGACAGTCAAGGGACACACCTGTGATGTGAAAGGAGGTAGCATGGCTGAAAGCGGGCTCAAGAGCAATGCCTATCGCCTGCAGGCTCCCAAGGGCTCTGAGCAAAATGGCTCTGAAGGACAGGGATATCTGGTACCCAAACCTCACCTCCTTTCTCTTCCAAAACCTACTTCTTGGCTCAGGATGCTGGCCCTGAGGCCCTGCCCTCTGGGCTTGTTCTCATGCAAAGCACAGGAAATGTAGGTTTAACCCACTGAATCAAGGGAGAAAGCAGACAACCCTGCAAGTGGTCCAGGGGAAGACAAGAGAGGGAAAGGGGAGCCTCAGTGAGAAGACTGTGCGAGGGGGAAATGCCCACCCAATCTCATGCCCAGCAACTGGTGGGGATGGCAGAGCAGGCCATGGGCTCAATATTTGAGAACATGGAGCTTTTATTAGCATTGATATGCAGTCTCTCTTTAAAACAAACAAACAAACAAACAAACAAACAAAAAAAAACACACCACATTTTTCGGGGCTGGGCCAAGAATGGAACCCTTGCTATAGCAGTGACAATGCTGGATCCTTAACTGCTAGGCCACTAGGAAACTCTCATGAATCCCCTTTCCCCATCTGTCTCTAAATGTCCATCCCCACAAAGCATCCTGAGCCTCCTCCCCACAAGAGAGGATTCCCCAAAGTACACGGCTCAAGATAACACTCCCAAAGAACCTGGCACCACATGGCCACGGATGTGACGCAGGGGAGATTTCCAAATGAATTCTTGGTACAACTTAGGCACTAACCAACCAGAACAGGGTTCGCCAGACACCTTCATGTTAAGTCCGTTCTGCCATTCAGTTTTAACCTTCAGTGACACCTCCCCAGGTGGGGCAGGCAGTCACACTTAAACTTAGCTGCTGTGCAGTGCCCTCACCTGCAGCACCTGCCTTTCTGACCTGACTCCCTCCTCATACCCACATGCTTCCCTCAAGTCGTGGGCTCTCTTCAGCATAGGCCATCAAACACAAGACCTGCACATCATTCAAGTCATCATCAAAACTCTTGCCTGAGAAAATACCCTCTAGTCCCCTTCACTGACCACATGTCCCCACCCTGAGTTCTGCCTTGGGCCTCCTGACTCCATTCATGCTTTCCTCCAACCCACCCAGGGTTGTTAGCATCTCTTCCAGGACACTTTAGTCTGGAACTGGCATTTGATGTTAGGAAGCTCTGCTCGGACCAGATGCTGCCCCACCCGTGTGCACCTGACTGCTTCTTGTGAGTTCTGCAGCCCCGCTGAGGCTGCACGCTCCTTGGGGGTAGGGAACAGGCTTCAGTTTCCTCTCCTAACCCCATGGTGCTCAGGGCAGGGCTGAACATTCTGCAGGTATTCGACAACCACCAAGAAATCCAAACTGACCTATGCCTGGATCCAAATCCTGGCCCTGACACTGGCAGGACTGTGCTTCCCAATCCTGGTATCACATTCAAGTCATCTGGGGACTTAGAAAAAGTCTCACTAGCTAGAGCCTCTGGGTTTCTGCTTGAAAAGTATAGGATGGAACAGATGTCAATTTTTGTCCTTTTTAAAGCATTCCAGGTGATTCCAATGTGCAGCCAAAACTGAGCACCACCAAATTAGCTCACCACAGTCCTGTGCAACTCTGTGCTTCTGCCAATTGACCTAAACTGGGCGGTATTCCAGGTGAGGTCATCGCTGAGAGAAGGTTAGCTCTAAAGCTCTTCCTGACCAACAGGCTGGGAGAGTCCGCAGGTAGGACTGCAGCAATAGCCGCTGTCAGTGCTCAAGGCGGGCCATTACCTACGCCCATGGCGGGTCCACCCCGGGGCCATTCTTAGGTGATGCTTACTCCAAAGGGCTCTTCGATGCTGAACGAAAGGGTTAAGGCCTCCCCTCATTCTGCCCCCCTTCCCAACATATTACGTGCTCTTTAAAGTGTCAAGAAAAGTTCAAGATTGCTGTTGGCAGGTTGTGCCAAAATTCTTGCCTGAACATAAAGGATTATAAAATATGTGGATGTGACAAGCATATCTGACAGATCAGTTTGCTTCACACTAAGACGATGTTTAGAAGAAAGACATGTTTTTTTCACTATTGTGGTTTAGAGATTTTTGGTTGTTTTGTGCGTTTCCTGAGTGTTTTCATTCTTTCCTTCTTCTTGAAATACAGTCCTGACTTTGAGTTGTGACATCAATTAAAAACTAAGCTAATGAGAAAGCGAAGCCCAGGGGAGTACAGTAAATGCCACTTAGGAAAGTTGATTCCTGCTCCTTTTCAAAGCCAAATCTTGGACACCAAATCATGCTCAATTACAGACCTTTATTTTTCCTTGGATATAAAAGTCTTTTTGTAACTCTCCCTCATTGTGGGGCTGCATAAATGGGGCATATTCATATTCTCTCTCTCCCTCCCTCCCGCCTTCCCTCACGCTCTTACTTGTTGAAACAAGCATAGTAATTGCATTACCAGATTTCCAGGATTAACTTTTGGTTCAAGGAAAAGAGCTCAGTTTGAGCGTGTGTCTGTAATTAGAGGTGCAGGTAATGAGCTGCACACAGCTAGACTGTGTCTACAAGGGACCTAGAAGACAGGTCTATTTGTTCTGTTTCATCAAACAATTTAATCAAACAGTGAGTGCCTTGCTCACAAGCCTCACAGAACAAATATTTGCTGATTGACTGATTCATCAAACAACTGGTCAGTTCAGTTAAACCAGCTCTTTGCTGTCCAGTAAGCCAAGGAAAGAAAAATAATTGACCTAAGTCTTTCACTTTTTAAATGGCTGCTTTGCTGCCTTACAGAAACAACAGCAGAACAGCACATGGTAAAGGTGTTGAAACCCACTTCTTTCTTTCCTTTTAATGTCTTTCCAAAAGAAATAGCATTTAAAAATTAATAGGCTACGAAATGAAAATCTACAAAAGACACTCATCACTTTGTCTACTCAAAGGCCCCCTTCTCCAAGCAGCCTGTCTCCTTGGGGTCAAGGTGTCTCCCATCACTGAGAGGCACTTAAGTCAGTGCATCCCTCTAGCAGAGCAGACTTGACTTGTGGAGGCAGTCTCTCTGGTGCCAGAAGATGCAGTCACATCACTGGGTATTTTGCTGTATTTGCTATGGACATGGCGCCAACCATGATGAACAAGGAACACCCATTCCAGACCCTGGTGTCATGCCCACCTCACAGAGAGACCTCTGCTCTCTTTGTTGCTATTAGCAGACTGTAATGACTGGCTAGAAGCCTTGCTCAGCCCTGCTCTGCTGGCAGAAATTCCTGGTGGGGAGTGAAGTGTTTCAACACACTTCATTTTCCATCCTGGACCAACTGACCAGAGATCTGTCTCTGTTGGGCCCAGAAGAGAGAAGTTTGCCCCACAGCGAGGCAAGGTTCCAGCTGTGCACAGAAATGCCTGGCCAGAGGCTGAGGAATGACAGGGGGGCCGTTTTCCACAAAAAGCAATTTAAAGTGACATGATGTTAAAGGCCAGGAATCCAAAAAAGGCAAACAGCCCATCACCTGTGAGTGATCCCCTGAGCCAGGGCACATTTTTTAAAAATCCATCTCACAAATTGTCCAGTGTTTAACTTGAAGTCCATTTGTTAATTTGGTAAACACTGGCATGATATTGACAATATGACTCTAATCCAGGCAGGAAGGAAGTATCAGGTGTCAGGCAACTTCAGCCCCCTTTCCAGTCCCTCCTCACCTGAGGGTCAAGGAAGGGGTCGTGACAGTTCAGACAGCAGGTGGAAGAGGAGCAGAGGCAGGGGCTCCTTAACCCTCTGTGTGCCAGGACATTCTCACTTGCGGGCGGGAAGTAGAAGCCACAGAGCTTCCCTCTCTCTTAGCAGTATAGAGCAGTTCATCATTTAGAGTGTACTGCTCACAGATCCTGACTAATTCAATCTTCTGGCCATCCTGTGAGACTAGCTGTGATGGTTAATTTTTAAATTAACTTGGCTGGGCCATGGTGCTCAGACAGTTGATCAAATGTTATTCTGGATGTTTCTGTGAAGGTTTTTGTTCTGGTTTTTTGTGGTTTTTTTTTTTTTTTGATGAGATTAATATTTAAGTTAGTGGACTTTGAGCGAAGCAGATTACCCTCCATAATGTGGGGGGCCTCATCCAATCAGTTGAAGGCCTGAATGCAGAACAAAGTCTGACCTTCCCTGAGTCACAAGGAATTCTGCCAGCTGACTGTCTTGGGCTTGGACAGCAACTCATCCCTGGGTCTCCAGCCGGTCGGCCTGCCCTGCAGATTTTGGATTTGTACCTCCACAATCATATGGACTGATCACATAAAATCAACCTCTCTCTCATTTAGAAATATACAGATATACATACACACACACACATATATGTATATATATATATGTGCATATGCATATTAATATTTATGTATACATTATATGTTTGTTTGTTTGTTTATGTTGGCTCTGTTTCTCTGGAAAACCCTGACTAGTATATCAGCAGCGTTATCTGCCCTATTTTATGGGCGAGAAAACAGCTTCAGTGAGAACAGAAACCAAAATTGGGCCATTGCAATGTAAACGGGTCATAGAGACAGGTGCTGGGTCTGTGTCTCACATGATGATTTCACCCGTTTATTAACATAAAAACCCAGGGTTGGGAAAGAACCCAAGACCCAGGGCTTTAGCTCCTGCCATCAGACAAGCATATGTCTTGATAATGTCACTTCTGTTCTTGAAGATTTCCGGGCACGTAAACCCAGTCTCCAACCCATCAGCCACTGATTCCTTCTCCACTGCAGACTGAGACTACCTTCTTTCTTAATTTAAACTCATTTTCTTTGGTGATATCACTTATAAGGGGGAAAAGGCTGCCTATAAAATTTCTAGCAGGAGCCCTCTTGAACTAAAAGACAGTTTTAAATAGCATGTGGCATCATGCTCAGAATACAGAAGATGCACAGACAAACTCATTAAACAATTGTGTTTTCAGGTCCTACACACATGACCTGGGCTTTATAAACCATAAGGCTGGTATACAAATAGAAGTCATCATCATCATAAATGTTCCAGGTTGCGGGACTGGGTGACCTTGAAAGAACACAATTTCTAAGATCACAAAAGCTTCTGGTTCAAGGTTGAGAGTACTACCTGATAAAAATTAGTTTAAGTGAGATGATATGATATTTAATACCCTGAACTTCTGGACCCCTAGCTCAGACCTTCTCCAAACCCCCAAACCCTCTCCCTTCTTCATAGTAAAATAAATGTTTCCCTCCTTTTATTAAGGGGAACTATTTGGGTTGCAAGAAATGGAAACCATCTTATGTTAACTTAAATCACAAGTGTAGGTCTCACAGCACCTGAGGGCAAGAGAATTAAACCTCAGAAGGGACCTGGAATCAGAAAGCAGAAAGCCATGGGGAAGGCAGGGGATACTATGACTTTGTCCTCCAACACTCCATTTTTGTTTCTCCACTAATTTAGTCCACATAGTGGGAAAAAGCTTGCTTCCTGGTCCAAAATCTATCTTTCTCCTTTGTTCAGAAGTCCAGCCAAGAATGAAATCTCTCGTTCCTTATCCCAGACTCTTGCGTAAGGAATTCTGACTGTCCAGGTTTAAGCCAGAGGCCCACCCCTTCTCCACTTGGCTGTGGCGGGGCTCTGGGGTCAGTAGGTACCTCCCACGTGGCTGGCAGAGGACCTATGGCTAGAGACCCTTGTCACCCTGGACCACAGAATGGAGACAGAAAAGTCGCTCCCTAAAATGGCAACCACACCGGTGTTTCTCAAAGTTGCTTTGCATCCAAACCACCTGGAGAGCTTGGAAAAAATAGATTCTCCAAGTCTACTCTAGCTCAGAGAACTTGGACCAATAGCTTCCAGCTATTTCAACTTTCCCCAGAATGTTCTAGAAAGGGGAAAAGATAGTAGATTTAGCAATAGCCTCCTCCCATTTCCCCACCCCACCCAAAAGATTCTATACAACTGTTTGAAAACCTCTTCTTCTAGAAACCACTGTAAAATACCATCAAGCAACGAGGAGAAAGAGATGGGGAATACTAATGTAATACCTCTGTAGCAGACTTTCGCTGTGTATTAAGTGCTTCCCCACTTACTAAGTGCTTCTTGCAGGTTGGTCATTGAGCTCAGCTGCTTAATAAACATGACCTCCTTCCATCCTCACAACAATCCCACAAGGTCCATGCTTTTTATTCTCATTTGACAGGCAAAAAAAGTGAAGCTCAGAGAAGTGAAGTGACTTGCCCAAAGCCACTTCGCTAGTTAGTGACAGAACCACTTACTTGTATGCTTGTGTCCCTCGGTTCCATGAGACCAGGAGTGATGTGTACCTGCTTTTGCCCCTCCCAGTATCCATCTGCAGCACCTGATGCCCAACACTCGTGTTTAAAGGGAAAATGTAATACACATTCTGTGTATTCAC
This sequence comes from Sus scrofa, assembly GCF_054392235.1. Classification (NCBI taxonomy): domain Eukaryota; kingdom Metazoa; phylum Chordata; class Mammalia; order Artiodactyla; family Suidae; genus Sus; species Sus scrofa. The sequence continues at coordinate 107,430,611 of NC_139385.1, read as the reverse complement.
ACCAGAGCTTCCCACAGTTGCACTTTAGCAGGTGTTAATGGGTTACAGGTGGAATGAGATACACATCTCCTCAGCTGCTGGGGCAGCCAGAGCCCCTGGACCAGGAGTTTCCTCTGGCCGGAAGCAGCCTTATCTACTTTCCTTAGAAAAGTCCAACAATATTCTGTTCTCCACGTGATATGATCTGAGAACGTATGGGAGGTACAGCACAGTCTTATTTAAAGAGTAAAAATGTGTCTTTTTTTTTTTTCTTTTTGGTCTTGTGTCCTTTTACAGCCACACCTGTGGCATATGGAGGTTCCCAAGCTAGGGGCCTAATTGGAGCTACAGCTGCCGGCTTACACGAGAGCCACAGTAACGCCAGATCCAAGCCACATGAGCAACCTACACCACAGCTCCCGGCAACACTGGATCCTTAACCCACTGAGCGAGGCCAGGGATCGAACCTACAACCTCATGGTTCCTAGTCAGATTCGTTAATGCTTCACCACGAGGGGAACTCCCAAGAAGTGTCCTGATAATTAAAAACTCGGAAGGTGAGCTGTGAGTCCATCCCAACCCTTCCAACCCTTTCTAGCTATCCTGAGAGATCTAGAAAATTGTTCTGCATCCTCTCTCTTGAGTAGACCCTGGATGACAGCCCTTGTGAGCCTGTAGCCTCCTCCCTTCCAGTAAGAGCACCCAGATTTAAACTCAGACCCTAATGGTGGGGGGATGGGTGGAGGGGGATTCCTCCAGTGCGGAAGATTGTGATGGAGGAAAGGCCGACAGCATCTGGCATTCCTCACGTGAAACCCAGAGACCCCAAGCCTGATGCCAGGACCCTGAAACGCCTTTCCTGCCAGAGGATTATGTTCATTTGCACAGGATCTGAGACAGAAATTCCAAAGAGATGATACTGGAAACCAAAGACCTATATCATATTAATAATACAGACAGGAAGTCTCCCTCGGCAGCTGGTAGCAAACATGTATTACCTAAAGAAGGGGCCCTGGTCCCAGCCACAGCCCCAGCAAGCCAGCCAGGGCCATTTCGGATGACAAACAGAAATAATGAAAACTTACTAGATTTATTAGAGACTTTGTCTCCATTTAGCTATTAGATTTCCACATATACATGCTAATTTCTGGGTCAAGGATTCAGAGAGCTCCCCAGATTAGGTATCCACCACATCTCAGCAGCCTGCAAAAATCAAGCTGCACTTACCTTTTGCTGGATCCTCTGTGCCCATGTGCGGGTACAGCAGTGGGTAGAGGTGAGAGTTGGGGGAAGACACAGCACAGAGAGCATCAGGTCTGCATTCAGAGGGCCTAGGTCGGAGGCCGGGCTCGGCCACTCAGCAGCCGGGTGACTGTGGGAGAGGCAGAACCCACATTTTTAATTGACCATTTTTAACTTCAGTCAGCCTAGGCACCCTTACCTACCCCAAACCAGTTCCCAAATTCCTATATCCACACTTCTTCAGGTGGCAAGAAGCTGGCTAAGCAGAGGTCAAAAGCAGACAACCAAACCCTTAAGTGGTGTGGGTTCAAACATAGGCAGACAGCACATCAGCATTCTCCTCTATAAAATGAAAATGCTAGTAACCCCTGCCTGGGCTCTGAAGCCAGATGGGTTCACATTCTTGCTCAGCATCACTAGTTATGCACCTGTATTTAACCACTCCTGACCTCAGTCTCCTCAGCTACAGAGGAGAGAGCTCATGAGATTGGTATACTCTTCTTTTGCAAACTGCTAATTATTGTCCCTTGTCCAGTTATTCTTGGGGACATTTAGTTTATATTGGTTTGTAAGAGCTCTATGTTATAAACCTTAACCCTTCCTCATCAATGCCACATTTTTGTCTTAGTTTGTCATTTATTTATGGCATATAAAGTGCTTATCATGGTGACTATGACATAGGCAGCAGTTTATTATTGAGAAATGCTTTTTAAATGGAAAGTTCTAGACCAAGATGAACTATATTTACCTTGTTATTAACAACAAAGGCAAAGCTGGACCCAAGAAAAGGAGCCCCAGCTTCCCGGGAGGACAGAGGCCAATTCAAGTTGACTAGAAGCAAGGGGTGGTGTGGAGAGAGATGCGACTGCCTAGGCTGCGCTAGAGACCTGAGGTCCTCTGGTGAGAGAGACAAATGTGGAGAGAAACCACAATCCTTGAAATGAAGGGCTCTCCTTGAATCAGACTGCATCCCATCCCGCCCACACCACATACACACACACATCACACACCTAACACACCACACGCATTCACACTCATCACACACACATCATATACCTAGACAGACACAACCCACACACGCACGCACATATCACACCGTCACACTCATCACCAACACATACTCGCATCTCACAGACACCCATCACACACATGCATACGCGCACATCACACACAGACACAGACACACTTGAGAGCAGTAGAAAGGCCCCTAAGAAAGACCACCCTCCATCGAACCTTTGAGAAAACTAAGAGAGCAGCTCGCCTGAGGAGCCAGCACTGGCTGGAGCCGAAACCAGTCTGAGAAAGTACCTTTGTGTGAACAAAGATCTCTGTTGGTTAGCAAGCGGGGCTTCTGAGAACCAAACGAAGACAGTAACCTGGGTGTCTGTTTGCAGACCTTGCAGGACATAACACACTTTCACATTCTCTCTTCTTTGCTCCTCTGAGTAGCCCTCAGAGGCGTCCAGGATAGGCATGTACAGGCCCTTTCACAGAAGTGGACACTGAGGCTCAGAAGTTTCATGTTTTATTTTAAAACACTTAGCTAGCAAATATCAGAACGAGGGCCAGGATCTGGGTCTCCTAATTCCTATTCAAAGTCATTTGTTCGACAAATATTTATTGAGACCCTACTTGGGCCTAGCTCCAAAATGTGGGTTTGTTCTAACACCTGGTTATAGAGGCGTTCGGCGTTCAACCTTTTTTGTGTTGGCTGAATGCACCCTAGGATTCCCAGAATCAGAGTCTCAGGCTGCAAGAACCCTTGGAAAGGACTCTGGCCAGACTGGCATGTCTCAGGGTTTTGAGAACATTCCTATATCATATGCCTAAGAAAACGGAACATTGTCCTGTGGGCGATTCTGCCAAACAGCTGGACTGTGGCAGCTCTAATGAGAACCAAGCTCAGGGGCCAAGCAGACTTGTCCAGTTTATTTAATAGCATAAGACGTTTGTGAGTCTAGGAAATACCTCTGGTTTCACTGCTCTGGTTGAAAACCCTCCTACATTCTAGTTCCTGCTGACTCAGCAAGATGAACATAGCTTGGGTTTGAGCTGGTGGGAGGAAGACACCTCCTGTCCTTAACCCCAGGTCATTGGCACGCCAAAGCAGCCCCTAGTGGGCACGTCTCACATCATTCCTCCAACAAGACTCCATCACCATCTGGATTGTTCAGGGAACTGAGCAATGATGAGACCACAGAGCCCCAAAGCACGCCCAGGACGGGCTGCCACACGGAGCTCATGGCTCTCTTGGTCTCCCACCCCCACCTCCCCAGCTACCTCTCCCTCAAGGACCGCTCCCCTTTCAGGAAAGTCTAATCAGCCAGCGGCCAGAGCGGTGGTAACTGAGCTCAGACACTGGATCGGATGTCCGGTGGGCCCCCATCATAAACTGCAGGTCACATAATTCAACTTGAACTTGATCTCTCACTCCACCCTACACTTTACGTGCCTCGGGGGACATGGCAGCTGATGGTGAGAGAGATAAGTCCCTGCAACAGGCCTGTGAGATGAGGGGTTGCCCTCAAATGGAAAAGTTACTTCAGATCCAAAGGGGAGAAACTGGCTCAAGACCTTGCAGAGGAAAAGGGGGGGGGGAGTGCAACGCTGTGTGGACCCCCAAGAGTCCACATTTTCCATTCTGACCCCCATTAGGAAGACTCAGCCCTCTTGCTCATGCCCCAGGCAACCTTAGAACCCTGACAGGAGGTTTCAGGAACACCCCCGACCCCCATTTTCTCATCCGTAACACAGGAATGAGAAAATCTGCAGAAAAAATGAGATCAAATAGCAATGCCCATCTGGAGTTCCCATTGTGGCACAGTGGAAACAAATCCGACTAGGAACCATGAGGTTGCAGGTTCCCTCCCTGGCCTCGCTCAGTGGGTTAAAGATCCAGCATTGCTGTGAGCTGTAGTGTAGATCGCAGACGTGGCTCGGATCTGGCGTTGCTGTGGCTCTGGCGAAGGCTGGCAGCAACAGCTCCGATTGGACCCCTAGCCTGGGAACCTCTGCGAGTGTGACCCTAAAAGGCAAAAGCCAAAAAAAAAAAAAAAATGCTCATCTGTCCTGGGAGGAAGAACCCTTGAAATGGGCAAGTGGGCTCTTTTCCATTGTCATGACCAGGTAATTGAACAGCAAATGCCTCGTTTTGTTCACCAGCGGTGACGCTGTTGAGTTGGGATGATGGCAGCACTGGTTTTCACCAGAGGTCTATGCAGATGATATTGAAGAAGACAAAGTTCTCCACGCAGCCTCAGAAAGAGGCCCAGACCTGCTCCAACCCAGCACTCCAGACTTTCCTAGGACCCCCAGACCTAGGAAACCAGAAGCAAAGCAGCAAGTGGGCCAGGCCTTCCTGTCTCCATCTGCTCACACCCTCCCAGCTTGGGAATCGGGCAAGAAGCCCATCCTTCCATCGGAGGCCTTGTGCCTTTTGGTGCCGAATACCCTGGGGTGCCATCTACCTCTCACACTTGAGTCTGGGCTTTTCGTTTGCGCAAATTTCTCTCCCAACAGTTGTGGCTGGATAGGCCCAATGGCAGGGCCGCTGTGGAACAACATTTAGACACATTGCTAAATATTTCCAGCTGCCCGGAGGGGCCCCTGTACTATATGAGGTGAGACTGTGAGGTTTCACCGCATAGGCGAGGACAGCCAAAGGGCATCCCCTCAACTTCTCTCTACTGTCCTCCATTTGATGAAAGACTTGTGGTTAAACCTTTATCTTCCATAAACATTTAAAATGTGGTTACCTTGATTTCCATGTCTCATTTTCGTTTTATTAAAAAAATGGGTTCCTTGCAGTAAAACATCTGATACTGTGGATGTTCTGCAGAAAACAGATGTTTCTCCATGTAATAGACGTTGGCAGGCCTCCGCATGCCCACCAGGCCTCACACTCACACTCAGACACACACACGCACACATGTGTCTCATGAAAGGCCAAGCATGGCTAGGTTCCACCAGGGACCCCAAGGCCACAAGGCTTGAGTTCCCCCACAGCCGTGGCACTTTTGAGACAAGAGGCCAGAGAGGTAACAAGACCTAGAACTATCATTGGGAGGGTTTGTTGCTTGAGTTCCTGCCCTGCAAGCTCCTCACCAGCCTCATGCTGCAGAGGTGAGAGGCTCTCTCTGCCACGAGGGGGACAGGGGCAGACTTCACACCAAATCAGCACAGTCTTTCTCGAGGGCACACACAAGTACCTGGAGACTGCCAGGACAGGCTTTGGCAATGCTGTCAAGGAGGCCTCTTCCACATTTCTTCTCTTTCCTATCACAGCCCTAGGCTGAAGGAAGCCCATACTCCGCCCAGGGCCTTTGGGAAAAGTCAGTTTTTGCTTCCTTCACTCCAGGCACACACGCACTCTTGCCAGGTCCTCCCCTCAGGCATTGGGGCAAACCGGCTCACTCGTTTCTTCAGGACTTTTGCTCCCTTCCCCTCTGGAGGTTCCCCTGGAACTGGCTGAGAGAGAGCTGAGGCCTGCTTCCTTCCCAGGGATAGTAGTACTTTCCCTGAGACCCTGAAAAATTAAGTTATCAAGACCCAAAAGAATTAGCTCCCTACATCTGCTTTCTGGGCAACAGGGGACGCTGCCATGCTGGAGGGGACCCCTGCCACCCACAGAACAGTATTCAGAACTTGCTCAGTACTGGGATGCCTGGGTTCCCTTTCAACCGCCTCTCCTTGCCCCATGACCCCAGGAGCATCGCTTCACCTCTCCATACCTCAGGTCACTTAAGGAAGCCAGGCTTGCCTCTCTCTGAGCTTCTGTACTTCCTATAAGCTGAACCAATGATCCTGTGAAATTATTTCCCTAGGATTGTATCTATAATTCCAAGTGGGATGTATAGAAGATTACAGAAGTTCACACAAACTAAAGACATGGAAATAATCTAAGTGTCCATCAACAGAGGAATGGGTAAAGAAGACGTGGTACATATATATACAATGGAATTTTACTCAGCCATAAAAAAGAAGAAAATAATGCCATTTGCAGGAACGTGGATGAACCTAGAAATTATCATACTAAGTGAAGTTAGTGAACGACCAACATCATATGATATCACTTATATGTGGAATCTTAAAAAAAAAGGATACACATGAACTTATTTGCACAACAGAAACAGACTTACAGACTTTGAAAGCACACTTACGGTTACTAAAGGAGACATGTTGGGGAGAGGGATGGACTGGGGGTTTGAGACTGGCATATGTACGCTGCAGTATATGGAATGACTGGCCAGTGGGGACCTGAGATACAGCACAGAGAACTTTACCCAATATTCTGTGATAATTTATGTGGGAAAAGAATCTGAGCGAGAATGGATGTGTGTATATGTATAACTGAATCGCTCTGCTGCACAGCAGAGGTGATCACAACACTGTAAACCAACCATACTTCAACAATGACGTCTTTCATTGAAAAAAATTTTTAAATGAAAAGAATAAAACTGAAAATTAGGAAAAAAGAGAAAGATATGATGAGGGTGATGAAATGATGATGATGAGAAAGATAATGATACACAAATGACTGAAAAACAAAGGTAGAAAAAATAAGATGAATCTTGGTTGCTACACAAAATCTTTGCTAAGGAGAACTTCTATTTGGGTCTGGCCTTCCCAGATGTAGAGCAATGAAGATAGTACTGTCAGTTACAAGAAGTACAGTGTCACTGAGGTAAAACAAAACAAAACAAAACAAAAAACCATTACTCAGAAGAATCATGGATGTTTTTGGGAGTGAGCGAGACATCAAAGCAGTTTCTCACAAGAATTTTAAGGGGCGTAGTAAACCAGTGATTTTCATCTTGAAAAACAAAAACAAATGGATAACGTTTTCAAACTAAAGTTTGAAAACTTTTTCAAACTCTATTTTTAAAATTCAAAGACATGAAATAGCCAAAAAAAATTGCTCTGGCTGAAGGGGATTTTGGAGACCAGGGCTCCATGCTGTGTGTAGGACGCCAAAGCAACCTCTAACCTTGCTCCTCAAACAGCATGAGTCACTGTTTCCAAACCCTGCCATAAGGTAGGAGTCCCCTGGATGGCTTGCTAAGCACATAGAACCCACAGCCCCACAGCAAACTGACCGCATCTGAATCTGGGGGGGCTGGGGAGGGAGACAGTGTATGATCTGCAGGCCCTGGTGATCTATGTCCAGCAAGCTTTGGAAACACTGCTGTAAACCCAATGCCAAAACTGTCTGGTTAAACTGGATAGCGAAAGCCCCTTGGAATGGCAAGCCCCATCCCTGGGGATGTGGCAGTCATTTCAGGTAAGGCCCCAGACTGGTCAGATGACATGGAGTAAGCTATCAGGGCCACGGGCTGTGCTGATCTGGGAGCAGATAGAGAATTTCTCTGCTCCCTCTCTGGCAGCACCACTCACACCTCCATACCAGCTGCCCCTTCCACCCTATTCCTCCCTGCTCTCAAAGTGAAGCAGTCTTGCTGCCCTCAGAGACATACAAATATCATGCAACAATGCCAGGCAGGGCAGGTGACAAGGCTGCCCCTCCATGGGGCAGAAGTTGAAGAATCGCAAACCTCAGACGACCTAGTTGGCCATGGACATGTGTTCTGTCTCCCAAATCCAGCTCACCTTCCAACATCTAAGCAAGGTCAGACCCCCACAAACCTTGCTGTCATTAGAACACCCTCAGTTTGAAAGATTCTTCCATGACTTTAAATTGGCCATGACTTCTGCGTATGGAATCATATCATACTGGTTTAGAGTCTGGCCTGTGGAGCCATAGCAGGGTTCAAACTCTGGCATTCTCACCTGTGATCAGTGTACCCCGGGTAAGTTCCTGACCTACTCAGAGCTTGAGTTTCCCCATCTGTAAAATGAAGGTATCTACTAGGAAGAATGTGCTGGCTTGTGCTGCAATAAGAAATATCCCCCAAACTTCAATGGATTAAAACAACAAAGGCTTCGTTTTTATATTAGCAAAGTTGGCGATAGGTCCAGGGACCTCTCAAGACAGTGGTCCCATACATGGAGGCTCAACAATCCAGGCTCAACAATCGACCATCTTCCACTTCTGCCTACCACATTCTTCCACAACAGGAATAGCAGACTATCAAATGCTTCAACCCAGACGTGATGCACATCACTTCCATTCACCAAGCATTGGTCAAAACTAGTCACACAGCCCTGCTTCCAACAAGAGTAGAGGGAAGCATAATCCACCTGGTGCCCAGGAGAAGGGAAGCAGATGTTAGGGAGCAACAAACACGGGTGGTAACGTGTAATAGGGGCTGGTGATTATGAGATTCATGTAAATCTTCAGCACAGTTTCTGGCACACAGAAAAGGTTTCAAAATGTTCAGTATTATCATTACCATCATGGCCTTCCAAAGCCTTGCCTTCTTCCATTCTAGTTCTGACCAATGTTCTAAGGAGCAGTAGTCCATTTTCTAGCTTGCAACTTCTCCTACCCCTCCAGACTCAGTTTTTTTTTTTTTTTTTTTTTGCTATTTCTTTGGGCCGCTCCCTCAGCATATGGAGGTTCCCAGGCTAGGGGTTGAATCGGAACTGTAGCCTCCGGCCTACGCCAGAGCCACAGCAACGCGGGATCCGGGCTGTGTCTGCGACCTACACCACAGCTCACGGCAACGCCGGATCGTTAACCCACTGAGCAAGGGCAGGGACCGAACCTGCAACCTCATGGTTCCTAGTCGGATTCGTTAACCACTGCGCCACAACGGGAACTCCTCCAGACTCAGTTTTTTGCAGCTTTTCCTTTCTATTAAGCTCAGTATTCATCATGGGATTTGCATCAGCCATTGTAAGAACTCTGGATATTACTACGGCAAAAGGCCAAGGATGATTTATCATCCAATATATACACACAGCACCCACTCAGACTTGTTAACGTGTGTGTATTACAAAGGTCATTAATTAAAGTTTCATCACTATCATCATCAGTGAATACAGCTGGTTCACGATCAAGGAGCAGGAGGGGCCCCCAAATGCAGAGAAAAGAGCATTCCTTCAAGAGATATGAGAACCCCAGGTTCTGACACCTCAGTGTCCACATCTGTAAAATGGAGCTAATGCTCCTGCCAAGCTCACTGGGCACAGTGTTCCCCGACAGGTGCCAAGTACAGTGGTACCTGCCTCAGAAAAATTCATCAGCAGGGTCCTTTGAAGATCGCAAATGCTTCTTTTCTGTCCCTCCAGGTTTCTCTCCCCAGAGGTCTCTGTCCCCCACTAATTCTTATTCCCTTGATAACAGATTCACCATCAGACTGCATAGCCTAGCATCTTCCTCCCTAAGACTTACGGGGGGTGAGAGGTCAGATTGCATTGGGGAGTGTGTGCCAGTTCCCAGGGCTTTTCCTACTCAAGTCCTGAGCTCTGGGGAACAGCTTACTGCTGCCCTAATCATAACAAGGCTCACACCACCACTACACAACTTTAATACCAGTTTTTATGCAGGCATCTGGGGATGTGTGTGCTTATGAACAATTTGTAATGAAAAAAAAAAAAAAAAAAAGCAAGACCGACCTGCAGGAGGCTGGGAGAAGAGGGGCCCAGAGCCCCAGGCAGCGCAGGCCCCATCACAGGGGCCGCCCCAGGCTCCAGGGACAGGACTGCTGCCCTGGGACATTTAAGGAACTATTTGATCTCTTATTAAGGCCCACATGGCATCAATTTCCACGTGCTCTGAAAGAGAATGGAATTAGAGTCAAGAGATCCATTGTGTCTTTCATGAAGATACGTTCTTAATCAACAAGGAGATGGAGGAGGAAAGGAAACTCAAATTCATGGAAGGCGTACTTTGTACCCAGACCATGCCAAGAGCTTTATTTCTATGCATGATCTCATATGAGCCTCACAATAACCTATTGAGGTTTGTTATTAACGTTTGTGGTAATTCAAAAAAAAAAAAAAAGCCACAGTATTTTGTACCTCATTCCATCAAGAGATAGTCTGTTTCTCTGTCCCTTCGAATCTGGCATTGGCTCTCTTCCTGCTTTGGCCAGTGAGACATCGGCAAACACAAAGCAAGCAGGGACTTGAAAAGTGCCCATGTTTCAGACCTGCCTTCTCCTGCTGCTTTGGACCATTTCATTGCAGTGTGAACAAGGCACCAGCTAGCTTCCTGGAGGATGAGAGGCCACGTGGGGCATGATGACCCCAGCTGTTCTAGCCATCCCAGTTGGGGTCACAAACTGAGGAGCGAGCACACCCTAGACCATCTCGCCCTAGCGGAGGCCGTCCAGACCTGAATAATGGCCAGCTAACCTAATGAACCACAGGAAATGCTAAGTGTCTCACCATGTTTTCAGGCAGTTTATTACATCCTTCTTTACAGATGAGGAGGCTGAGGCTCAGAAAGCTTGACGTAATCCTCCAAGATTCCTTAACTGGTTAAGTGGCAGAGAGGGATTTGAACACCAGGCTTACACTCAGTGCACCAAACTACCAGAGCTCCCCTATGTCACACTAGCTCGTGGAGTAGGAGTTCTGAGAACAAATTCTCCTGAGAAATAACTCACCCTCCCACAGTCATCGTCACCCCTCCACTTGGAGGAAAGCTGGAAAACCTCTGGAGAATTTCTGCTTAGAGGGACATGGCGCAGACATGAAAACTTTTCTCTAGATGGCATTATCATAAAAAGAACCTAATTCTTCCATTGCCTCTTCTTTGTTCCAGGCTTCCACCTAAAGAATCATCAAAAGCCTGGGGTAGCCTCTGCCAATTCTCTATTCCTCAGAGACCCTTGCCTCTGGTCAGGTGTGAGTGGTTTGAAGATAGAGCTTCTGTGTGTATTTTTCTGTCGTTGTGATAAAATATATACATTACCTTTACCACTGTAACCATTTTTAAGTATACAGGTCCGTGGTCATAGATACATGCATCATCTTGTTCACCACCACCACCACCCATCTCCACAGCGCTTTTCACCTTACAGAACTGAAACTCTGCACCAGTTAAACAGCAACTCCCCCATGCCCCTGACAACCACCATTCTACCTTCTCGATGACTTTGATGGCTCTAGGTACTGTGTGTAAGTGGAATCAAGCAGCACTTTGTCTTTGTGTGACTTTCTTATTCCACTTGCTGTAACGTCTTCAAGGTTCATCCATGTGGTAGCATATGTCAGAATTTCCTCCATTTTTAAGGCTGAAGAGTATCCTATGGATGCTTATCCATCCATCAGTGGGCACATGTGTTACTTCCATGTCTTCACTATTGCGAATAAGTTATTATAAATAGAGGTGTTCGAATATCCCAAAGATAAACCTTTGAGTGTATCTGGGAATCTCCTTATTCAATAGCTGTACAAGAGGAGTCATTTTTAGAGTTCCCATTGTGGCTCAGCGGGTTATGAGCCTGACCAATATCCATGAGGATGGATCCATGAGGTTTGATCCCTGGCCTCAGTCAGTGGGTTAAAGGATCCAGCTTTGCCATGAGCTGTGGTGTAGATGACAGATATGGTTCAGGTCCTGTGTTACTATGGCTGTGGCATAGGCCAGCAGCTGTAGCTCCAATCTAATCCCTAGCCTGGGAACCTCCATATGCCACAGGTGCATCCCTAAAAAGCAAAAAAAAATTTTTTTAATTTTTAAAAGGGGAAGTCACTTTGAATGTTTGAATTTATTCCCTGAGGAAACTGCCTTCCTATTCCTACATCATGTTCCAAGGAGAGCACACCTGAATATGGACGTAAGCAGCTCAGGAAGCCCCAACTGCAAGGCCTCCATGTCCCAAAAGTCAGTTAATTGAGAACAAATCTCCCCAGCAAAATCCTACAGTGCTTGCTAGTCTGTTCCCAGGCTAACCTGTGTACTCCAAAATGCAACTGAAGGATCACATACTAGTTATGGGTCCTATGGGCAGGGTAGCCTTCCTTCTTGATATAAAATTGGTTTTAAGTAGAATTTTGAGATAACCACTGTCACAATTTAGCACTTTAAAAAAATTTTTTTTTTCTTTTTAGGGCCACACCTGTGACATATGGAGGTTCCCAGGCTAGGGATCGAATCAGAGCTGTAGCTGCCAGCCTACACCACAGCCACAGCAACATAGGACCCGAGCTGCATCTGCAACCTACACCACAGTTCCCAGCAACGCTGGATCCTTAACCCACTGAGCAAGGCCAGAGATCAAAGCCCAGTCCTTATGGATGTTAGTCAGGTTCGCTAACTGCTGAGCCATGATAGGAACTCCCCGTTTAGCACTTTTGAGGGTCCTTGTAGGTTCCTGGCTGCCCTACTTTGGAATGAGCCCTAGATCTCCTCCTATTTCCACACACATCAAGGGGTTCTATGTCCTGGGATAATTTCTCCTCTCCTCCCCTCCAATTCTCTCCCTCCATTCCCCTCTCCTCATCATGTAGATGGGCCAGACCTACATGGTTGGCCCTCTTTGGCTGTCCCTATTTTGTTTCATTTAATTATTTCTCATCCTCCATTTAGAATCCCACAGATTATCTAAAAGCATCAGTGCTTTTTCATTTGTCTCTCACCTGGATACAGCAGCAGAGGGTCTGCTGGTAGCTCTGCACTGACTAGTTCAGCAACAACATAAATTGGATTGTAATCAACCTGAAATTTCATATGTAAACTCTCACATCTATGGTACGGAGGGAGTTTGTGCTTTGGGATACTTCACTCCTTAAAAGCTAAAGTCTGAACCTATTTAAAAATAAAATGCATAAAAAGAAAGGCATCTTTTGATATGATTTACTGGTTATTGTATGGAACCTGAAATTCATTCTTGAAAGCAATTGTGTGCGGAGAAATTAGCAGACACTAATTGCTTTCAAGAGAACATTGCATCTCATTATAAACGATTGGATTTTTGTTTAAATGAACTCCTTCCCCGCAGTGAGAACATCTGGATTCCCAGGGGCCATGGGCAAAGCCAGAGCCTCTTCTAGCCCAAGAGAGAAGATGCGTTTTGCAAACTGCTCAAGCTTTGAGTGAGAAAGGCCAGAGGACAGGGACGTGTGGGATGTCATTTTTTATACATAAAAAGGTAAACCTAGTATGGGGCCATCAGTAGCATGAGATTGTTTAAAATTTCAGCTTCGAGTCCAAACTCAGCATATCATTCAAGGCTCTCTAAAATCAATCCAGCTCTTCGGCAACCTGCAAAACCTGTCTTCCATCTTGGACTGGAAGAAGCTCTCTACAGAGCAGCCTCCCAAGGGCAGCACTGATGACAGAAGTGGCAACCGATGTGTTCCACTGCCAGGTATGAAAACTGTAAGAATAGTCACTCGTGAAGTAATCAGCCAGAAGACTCAGGCGCTCAGGATGTGCTCACAGTACAACAGCAACTGGTGATCAAGATACTGTGTATGTAAACGTATCCGTTTGAAGACAGAAGCCAAATATTTCCCAGCAACTAATAATGGAGCCAAAGCTTGACCATGTCAGGACTCAGGTGATACACATTTTTATTTTTCAGATGGTTGTTTTCCCAAAGGTAGAAGACTATACACTGGGAATGCTATTGGGAATAGTGTTTTTCAGGATATTTTAGCCATAGAATCCTTCCTTCGAATTGAAATTGCAGGTGGAAGTCCTGTGTTTAAAACTCAAGTCCACAGGCCAGGCTCCCTTCCCTTTTGGTTCTTTGGGGGTCCTTCTTAGGCCTCTTGGGAGGGGGTAGGGGACTGGAAGGCTCTTTCCCGCTGTTTCTACAAGCAGACGCTGCCCGTGACATGGCAGTCCAAAGAGAAGACCCTCCGTGCCCATCCAAACCATAGGAAAGTAGTTGTTTCCAACCTATTCTAGACCCTCCTCCCCTGCCACCCACTGGCTGCATCCTCACTGACTCTTTTGAAGGTCCAAATCTGTTTTTTACTCATGAAATCAAGTGATGGATCCAAAGCTACAAAAAGCTAGGCAGTGCAGCTGGGGGTGGAAGTGAGCAATGCATTTGAGCCTCATGCTTCACATTTTGCTTCTCGGCATTGCACAAGGGACCACAGCTCAACTACCTGGGTCTTCAGAAGGGTGATGAGGATGCTTTCTCCTTCCTGGCTCTCCTCTTCTCCTTTCACTTCCCTTTAACCCCTTGCTCCCCAGGGGTGGAAACCCTACCATCTTCATCCTTTCCCCAGAAGCCCCAACCTTCCCCTTTCGAGTATCAATTCCTAACTCCTGAGGTCCCTTCCCTCATCTTGCAAACTTCACAGTTTCCAGAAGCATCCTCTGCCTGTCCTGGGGCCTCTTCCCAGCAGTATCTACTGCCCTATGGAGTGAGAAAGACTGGTTTTATGGTTTTCCAGCAAAGAGGAGGCAGGACGGACAATGGAGGCATCCTTTCCTGGATGCAGCTCTCTTCTCCTCAATAACGACTCACCGTCATGAGAATCAATTCCTTAAAACAATAACAACAACAAAATCCCTCAGCTGGTCTTCAAAATAGATTTATACTCCTCCTTTAATGCAACTTCAACTCATCTAGGGGGAGTTAATTACCCTGGCCATGAATAGCACTATGTCCATATCTCTTCCTGTTACACCTAGCATTCTTCCTTGGTTCCAAAACACAGAGAGGGGAGTTGTTTCAGCTGTTAGTTTTAACTAGATAAAAACAGAGCTGGTATTATTAAAACAGTGGGTGGGTGGTAAAAATCCCTGCCCTGAGTCTCCCATTCCTCTCCTGGCAGATCCCCGGAATAGGGTTGCCAAATTTAGCAAATGAAAATACGAGATATCCAAGAGTTCTCATCGTGGCTCAGTGGTTAACGAATCTGACTAGGAACCATGAGATTGTGGGTTTGATCCCTGGCCTTGCTCAGTGGGTTAAGGATCTGGCATTGCTGTGAGCTGTGGTGTAGCTCGCAGATGCAGCTTGGATCCCTCGTTGCTGTGCCTCTGGTGTAGGCTGGCAGCTTAGACCCCTACCCTGGGAATCTCCATATGCTGCAGTGCGGCCCCAGAAAAAAAAACAAAACAAAACAAGGATATCCAGTGAAATTTGAATTTCAGATAAACAATGAATATTTTTAGTATAATTATGTCCCAAATATTATATGGGACAACCCTACCCCTGAGACGCCCCTTAGAGCACTGATTGAACCCACTGTGTGGGAAATGTTAGCTTTAGTTAGGGGATCACAACAGCTGACCTCTAAGATTCCTTCATCCAAGTATTACGTGATTTCTTACATACCAGCACATTAAGAGTCGGGGTACACAGAACATGGCTCCTTGTTCCTGGCAGCAGAAGAGCCCTTCCTTCTTGAGCCTCAGCCCCTGACCTCAGTGTTGTCTGCTTCAGCTCAAGGGTTCCAAACTTTGCCCCTTGCTTTTTCCTCAGCCCTCATGCTACCTCCACTTAACTGGACATTTCCAAGTGATCACCAACATTTGACAATGGGCTGTGGCTTTGTCTCTAGCATCTCCCTTACCTGCCTTCAAGTCCAGGACCTCCTCGCTAATTTTCTGGCACTATCACCTGACACATCTGCTGAGTAGTAGCGTGTAGCCAAGGCCTTGGCTAGGATATCAGTCTCCCTCCAGAGCAGCTCTGACAAATCTTTCCTTGTAGCAGGAGGGCCTGAGGCTCCCAGAATGAGAATCCTTGTCAGGAAAGCAAATGAAGGTGTCCCTTTTAAAAACAATAAGCCAAGATCACCATATGAGAGAGAGAACTGTGTTTAGTTTGGCTAAAGTCAGGTCTAACAGGGAGTGTGTATGATAACCATCTCCAGCCTCAGCTAGGGGATACAGATCAGGGAGGAAAGAGGAGCTGGGCAGGAGACTCAAGGAATCAGAAGATAACGGACGAGGGGAAACACAGTCTGAAATGCAGGAATGTACCCAGTCCTGGTTCACCGCAGATGTTGAAGCAGGCTTAGAGATAAAAAGATAAAGATGCTGACAATAGTGCTAGAGTCATCCTCCAACAACTTCAACTTTCTCTCAAACTGAAAAGAAAAAAGAGAGAAAGAAAGAAACCACCTCCACTTCTGTCTCCTTTTAAAATGGAAGAGGATAATGCCTGGTTAACGTCAGCAGCAGGCCCAGAGACTCCATGGTGAATAACTAATGAGTGAACTGACAAGCAAATGGATAAATAAATGACAGTAGCTGCCCAGTTAGAACACCCTCTACATCCAGAACTAGAATATCTGGTTCAGTTCCTAGCTCTGTTACTCCTTGTGCCATGGCCTAGAGCAACCACCTAATCTCTCTAAAGTCTCAGTTTCCTCATCTTTAAAATGGCATTAGTAACTCTACCAACTTGACCAGACAACAATAAGGATCAAAGGAGGTGACATATCAAAAAGGACTTATAAACTCTAAAGCCATTTCCAAGCACTAAATGCCACAAAATGCATTCCCTACTTTAAGGAGTTTAAAGTACAGGCCTGCACCATCCAATACGGTAGCCACTAGGCGCATGTGGCTATTGAGCATTTGAAATGTGACTGATGAAAATTTAGGAGTTCCTGTCATGGCGCAGTGGTTAACGAATCCGACTAGGAACCATGAGGTTGCAGGTTCAGTCCCTGCCCTTGCTCAGTGGGTTAACGATCCGGCGTTGCCGTGAGCTGTGGTGTAGGTTGCAGACGCGGCTCGGATCCCGCGTTGCTGTGGCTCTGGCGTAGGCCGGTGGCTGCAGCTCCGATTAGACCCCTAGCCTGGGAATCTCCATATGCCGCGGGAGCGGCCTAAGAAATAGCAAAAAGACAAAAAAAAAAAAAAAAAAAAGAAAATTTATACAGGCTGCAAGTATAACACACACTAGGGAGTGTTTAGGGAATGTGTGTACTTTAACACAAAAAAAAGAAATGCAAAAATATCTCAGTATGTTTCATATTAATAATGCATGATGAGATGGTACTATTTTCATACACTGAACTAAATAAAATACATTAATATTCATTTATTCTGTTTCTTTTTACTCTTTTTAATGTGGCTACTAGAAAATTTTAGTGTTTATGTGGCTTTTACATCATTTCTACTGGACAGTGTTGGAATAGGTGGATCGCAAGACATGTGCACACACAAAATCAATGTTAATACAAAAACCAAGCAATAAAATGTCAAGAAGCAGAAGCTGAGGAGGGGTAGTCAACATTTTATGGTGTTTAACTGTTGGCTGACAGTGGCGGTAGTTCACTGGCACACAAATGCTGGCCAACCAGTGTGCCTTGAAATGTAAACTAATTGCATATCTCTCTTCTGGGCTTCTGCTGATTAAAAGAACAAACATGAGCACTTCGAACTCTAAACAACCTTCAGGATAATCCAGTGCAACCCCTTACTTTTTTCAAATGGAGAATCTGAGGTCCAGAGAGGGTTGAGACTTAACCAAGATCACACAGCCCGTGAACCAGCTAGTGTATTTTCAATTAGGTAACACTGAAGTTTTTAGAGCTTTTCAAAAGCATTTTTATAAAGATTGCCTAAAATGGAGTCACATGATAATTCTGGGAAACATATCCACATTTGGCTGATGAAACAACTGAGGCCCCAAAAGACTAAACACACACAGTTAGTGACATCTTTGAGGCCAGCACCCTGACCTTTCACCCCATGCCTTCGCTCCCACCCCAGGCTCCCTCTCTAGGTCTGGAAGATGGTCCAATAACATGTAGCATCCCCTTTGCTGGTGCCCCCACCACCTCTTGCTCAAGACACACCCATGAGCATTCTTCAGCCTAATTAAATAATGGAACCACACTGATCCTTTCTTCCAAGGTCCAGGGGCACTGTTTCCTCTCCACCCTAGTTCTGCTTGGGAATGTTGATTTTGGAAAACAGCACCAAAAACACCCTGGCTGCAATTTCCAAATCAGAAACAGCCTCCAAATTCTTATTCAGCAGAGAGTAAAAGACCTCAAAAGAGCAGAGCCTGTTTAGACCATGGGAACCTAGAACCTCTTCTGCCCATAGAACTTCCAGGGACAAAGAGGTTAAGAGTCAGTTCAAATCCACATATGGGGACCTGCTAGATGTCCTGGGAGTTGGAAGTGACTGAAACAAACGTCTTACCTCCTAGTCATTCCTAGTCCATCAGAGCATATTCTTAGACAAACGGTTAACTGGATATTATACTTTGGTACATAGGTACTATACTTTGGGGGGCCCAGATTAGGAGCTTCAGGTCCAGGTGGGTTTCCTGAAGGAGTGGGGTCTGACTAAAGTCTTAGAAGATGAGGACATCAAAGGCAAAGAAAGAACAGATAAACTCTCCACGCAGGAAGAGCAGAGAATCAGGAAAACTTTGAGGACATGCAACCATGGGCTGGCCATTCCTTTCTGGTGCTCTGCAAGGCTGCCCTGAGCCAAGATGTTTTTGCAGCAACAATATTAACAGTGCGTCCCCACCTCTCTGGGATGCTTCAGTGCCATGCCCAATCTCACTGGATATTCACAAATGCCCCAGAAAGTAGGCAGGACAATGTCACCATATCCATTCTCTAGATCAGGGAAGACTTGGGGAGATTAGTGCCCTGAATGGCATCACATAGCAATTAAGGGACAGAGCCCAGGCATCACCAAGCAATTCTGCTGCCTCCACTTCTGCTCTTTCTTCCATACAGTTCAGCAGCTGAGAGTAGCAATAGCAAAGCTCTGAGATTTTTTCCAACCACCCTTATCTCAAAGGCAACTCAGTTATTGCCAGGTACCACTTGTTGGGCACTTTGTGTGTATGGCCTTGCCCATGCAGCCATTTTCTCAAGGTCTGTGTCTTTCCCAAGGTGCAACTTTTATCTCTCATAACACTAGAAGGTGCTCAAGTAAACGCATGGATTCATTGATTCGTAGGCCCAGTGCAGAAATGCTGTCAAAGGGTAAGGCAGGTTAAAAGAGGACTTTAAATACGATTATGGCTACTTAAATCCATAGACACTTTCTTTGGAGATATTTAAAAAACAGGGCTAACCTCTGTCATTATCTCCTATCTATCTTCATGCCTGTCATGTGCCTACAATCATCCCATTCAACATACTGCCTCCCTGATATTTTGACTTTCTAGACTGCTGGATAAAAACCAATGCATTTAATCTCTATCTCTTGGGCACTGATGCACAGATGTGTGTGTCTGTGTGTATACATAAGGGGAGGTGTTGTAAGGAGATACAGAACCTCTTAGTGTCCACTAAGCCACATGTGGTTATTGAGCACTTGGCATGTGGCCAGTCTAAATGGAGACAAGGCACAAGTGTAGAATACACATTGGAGTTCAATGATTTGGTGCAGGAAAAAAAAAAAGAATGTAATATAACTCAATAATACTGAATACACATTGAAAAGATAATATTTCAGATACAATGGGTTAAATAAAATGTATTATTAAAATTAAGTTCACTTGTTTCTTCTTACTTTTGTTAACGTAGCTACTAAAAAGTGTTAAGATACGCATGTGGCTCATGTTATATTTCTACTGAACCCTGACCTTTACAGGGGGTCTAATCCAGGAAGGGAACAGACATGTGAACAGCCACACAAGTAGGACCCGGAGTGTGGGGAGTGGCATCTCCCTCAAAAGTCTTGAGTTTTAATTTCTTTATCCATTTGCTCCACATTAGTCTTGAGTTTTAATTTCTTTATCCATTTGCTCCACATTTGGTCCTTTAATTTGTCCAACCCCCAAACTACCTATTTATCTCTCCCCTCCTCCAACCAATTCAAACACCTGCATTTCAGGACACAACTCAAAGTGTCCTCTACCCACACCTGCCCAACCATACATGCCTCTTGTCTGATTCCCCTTTCTTATTGCTTACTTTGCCCAGTTGGACAAAGCACCTGCCAAAGGACAAACACCTGCCACAAGGTCGTCCCTCAATCATGATGTGAATGTTGGGTTGAAAAATGGGTAAATGAATGTATAAAGTGCATAATGCAGACACAAGTATGCATGCACAGACACATACATACACACACACACACACACACACACACACACACACTCACAGTCTTACATGTCTTTTGCGTTTCTTGTTTCATATACACATCTTGTGCCTTTAACTGGCTAGAAGACCCCTGCCTTAGGACTTTGAGATTTAGCGACATCATTTTTATCCTAGATACTCAAGACATTCTTGTTGGCTAATTCATTTTCATTTTTTTTTTCCTAAAGAGGTCTCCATCATCTCCTTCCATATTGCTCTTGATCCTGATTCCCACTGACAGACTATTCTGTGCTATTATATCTGTGTTTTCTTTTTGTTTCACATATGAATCCCGTACTCCTTTGGCCTTCCTTCTACCCACACGCTTTGAAGTAAACTTCTTTGAAGCCTGAGACTATCTTCTTTTAAAGCTCTAGCACAGAACTTGGTCCGTGGTAACTGCTCCATAAAGACTTGCTGGTTGGCTGACTGGGAGATGGGAGGGGGGTATACCTATAAGGATCTTGTGATATAGTGATTTATAATAGGAAACATACAGGCATACCTCAGCGATATTGTGGGATCGGTTCCAGACTACCACAATAAACTGAATATCGCAATAAAGCGAGTCAAACAAATTTTGTGGTTTCCTAGTGCATATAAAAGTTATATTTACACTATACTATAGTCTAAGTGTGCAATAGCATTATGCCTTTTAAAAAAGTACATACTTTAATTTAAAAAATACCTGATTGCCAAAAAATGCATCATCTGAACCTTCACTGAGCTATAATCTTTTTATTGGTGGAGGGTCTTGCCTCTGATGCTGACTGATCAGGGTGGCTGTTGCTGAAGGTTGGACTGGCTGTGGCAATTTCTTAAAATAAAACAACAATGAGGTTTGCCACATTGATTGACTCTTCCTTTCATGAATGATTTCTCTGTAGCGTGCAATACTGTTTGACAGCATTTTATCCACCGTAAAACTTCCTTCGAAATCAGAGTAAATTTTCTCAAACCCTGCTGCTGCTCTATCAACTAAATTTGCAAAATAGTCTAAATTGTCTGTTGTCATTTTAACAATCTTCACAGAGTCTTCACTAGGAGTAAATGCCATCTCAAGAAACCATTTTCTTTGCTTTATCCGTAGGAAACCATTCCTCATCCATTAAAGTCTTACCATGAGACTGCAGCAATGCAAGATACACTTCTGGATACACTTCTAATTTTAATTCTCTTGCTATTTCTACCACATGTGCAGTTACTTCTTTCACTGAAGTCTTGAACCCCTCAAAGTCATTTATAAGGGTTAGAATAAACTTCTTCCAAACTCCTATTAATGTTGATATTTTGACCTTTTACCATGAATCATAAACATTTGTTATGGCATCAAAAAATAGTGAATCCTGGGAATTCCTGTCGTGGCTCAGCGGAAATGAATCTGACTAGCTTCCGTGAGGACACAGGTTCAATCCCTGGCCTCGCTCAGTGGGTTAAGGATCCTGCATTGTCATGAGCTGTGGTGTAGGCTGCAGATTCAGCTTGGATCCTGTGTTGCTGTTACTGTGGCATAGGCTGGCAGCTACAGC
Organism: Sus scrofa; assembly: GCF_054392235.1. NCBI lineage: Eukaryota > Metazoa > Chordata > Mammalia > Artiodactyla > Suidae > Sus > Sus scrofa. Next base: position 107,408,970 of record NC_139385.1, on the reverse strand, counting down.
TCCAACTGGACCCCTAGCCTGGGAACTTCCATATGCCATGGGTAGGCCCTAAAAAGACCAAAAAAAAAAAAAATGGTGAATCATTTCAGAAGGCTTTCAATTTACTCTGCCCAGGTCTATAAAAATGCATTTCTTTCCTTTTTTTTTTTTTTTTTTTGCTTTTTAGGGCCATGCCCGCAGCATATGGAAGTTCCCAGGCTAGGGGTCCAATCAGAGCTTTGGCTGTTGTCCTTCACCACAGCTCACAGCAACTTTGGATCCTTAACCCACTGAGTGAGGCCAGGAATCAAACACCGCATCCTCATGGATACTAGTCAGGTTTGTTACCACTGAGCCACAATAGGAACCCCTGAAATGTACTTCTTAAATAATAAGACTTGAAAGTCAAAATTACTCATTAATCCATGAGCTACACAATGGACATTGTCTTAGCAGGCATGAAAACAACATGAACTTCACTGCACATCTCCATCAGAGCTCTTGGGTGACCAGGTGCATAATCAATAAGCAGTCATATTTTGAAAGAAATCTTTTTTTCCAAGAGTCTCAACAGTAGGCTTAAAATACTCAGTTAAACCATGTAGTAAATAGATGTGCTGTCATCCAGGCTTGTCTCTCCCATTTGCACAGCACAGGCAGAGTAGATTTAGCATTCTTCTTAAGGACCCTGGGACTTTTTGAATGGTAAATGAACAACAGCTTCAACCTAAAGTCACCAGCTGCATGAGCCCTTTACCACAGAGCCAATCTGTCCTCTGAAGTTCTGAAGCTGGGCATTGACTTCTCCTCTCTAGCTGTGAAAGTTCCAATTGACATCTTCTTCCAGTATAAGGCTGTTTCGTCTACATTGAATATCTGTCATTTAATGTAGCCACTTTCAATAACTATCTTAGCTAGATCTTCTGGATAACATGCTACAGCTTCTACATCAGCATCTGCTGACTCACCTTGAACTTTTATATTATGGAGTTAGCTTCCTTCCTTAAAAACTCATGACCCCATCTCTGCTAGCTTCGATCTTTTTCCCTATAGAGTCCACTCCTCTCAGCCTTCATAGAATTGAAGAGAGTTGGGGCCTCACTCTGGATTAGGCTTTGGCATAAAGGAATATTGTGGCTGATGTGATCGCTGATATCCAGACCACTAAAACTTTCTCCATATCAGCGATAATGCTGCTTTGCTTTCTTATCATCGGTGTGTTCACTGGAGTAGCACTTTTCATTTTCGTCAAGAAACTTTCATTCACAACTTGGCTGTCTGGTGCAAGAGGCCTGGCTTTTGGCCTATCTTGGCTTTTTACAGGCCTTCCCCACTAATCTGGATCATTTCTAGCTTTTGATTTAAAGTTAGAGATATGCGAACTATTCCTTTCACTTGAACACTTAAATACCACTGTACAGTCATTAATTGGAGGCCCAAGGAGAGGGAAAGACTTGGGGGGGAGCAGTCAGAACACAACATTTATTAAGTTCACCATCTTATATGGGTGTGGTTCATAGCTCCCCAAAGCAATTATAGTGTAACATTAAAGATCACTGATCATAGATCACCATAACAAAGAATAATGAAAAGGTCTGAAATAGTGTGAGAATCACCAAATGTGATACACAAAGAAAGAAAAATGCTGTTGGAAAAACAGCACCAATAGACTTGCTTGATGCAGGGTTGACACAAATCTTCAACTTGCAAAGAAAGGCAATATTGGCGATGCACAATACAGCAAAGTGCAATAAGACAAAGTATGCCCCTATACTTGGTCCTGTCCCCTTTCCTGGCACAGAGCTTGGAACACCCTTGGAATTTCCTAAGAGGTGACAGCTAAGGAGGTATCTTTTGTTATATTAATGAGGTGACTTCTGGAAAGCCTTTAGGTAAACTAAGGATGGGGTCCTGGTTGCCAGAGGAACTGACCTCAAGATTAGAGATTTCAGTCTCACCCTTCACCTCCTGGGAGGGGAAAGGAGAAGAGCTGGAGATGGAATTTAATCAGCAATGGCCAGTGATTTAATCAATCACGCCTCTGTAATGCAGTCTCCATCGGGAAACACGTGGAGGATTTGGGGAGCATGGCCCACCCTGAGAGAGCATGGAACCCCTGTGCCCTGTCCCGCATATCTTGCCCTAGTCATCTCTTCCATCTGGCTGTTCCCAAGTTATAGCCTTTTATGATAAACCAGCAATCTAGTGAGTGAAATGTTCCTCTGAGTTCTGCAGGCCTCCCTGGCAAATTAATCATACCTGAGGAGGAGGTCATAGACTCCAGTCTAGCCAGCTGATCAGAAGCCCAGGCGACAACCTAGACTTGCAATTGCCTGTGAACTGTTTATGCACTGGGGGGTGTAGGGGGTTAGAGATAGTCCTATAGAACTGAGCCTTTAACTTGTGGGATCTAAGTCTATTTCCAGGTAGATAGTGTCAGAATTGAATTAACCGTTAATTTGAGTTGACAGACACACATCAGAGGTCTTCTTTTATAAACTTGGTGCCTGCATTTCTTATCCCTTTCTCTATCCTTAGCATTCACCTGCATTCATTAAAAAACAAAAATAAGCCAAATAAAAATGACTTCAAAGGGTAATGTCCCCACCCCACACTTCCATATCCAGGGCTCCATGCACTCACCACCTGTGAATGGATTCCTCCTTGCTAGGAGCCTTCTCCAGGAATGAATCAGTTGGTCTGCTCAGAAACCAAGCACAATGAGGTCATTCAACCTGGGGCTCCAGAAAGGAGCCTCCAGCCAGGAATTTCTGCAAAAACTGATCCTGATTAAGACTGTCCTGATCAATGTCTGCTCTTGCACTGACGAGGATGGCTATGAATGGTCCCAGCAAGGCCAGGGACAGCAGGTGGGCCTCTGAAGGCACAGGAGATCTCAGAATGAACACAACACCTGCTCTCTACACACGCAAAACTCCTAGAAAGAGCCCTCATGTGCAAAAGATTTGGTACCTCATGTCCACCAGGCCAGCAGGCCAGGGCACAGCCTTAGAGGTACTCCATCTCCTGGGGACTATCCCTGGGTCCTGCCCTCTGGCTTCCCAAGGTCCCTCTGGAGGTCTCAGTGCTGGTGAACAGCGAGATACGGGTGAGGGCTGGTTGGAAGGAGAGGGCCCTCCTTTTACAGTTGTACCTGGCTTCTTAACTTTACCACAAGGGCACACCTGTTATCTTGACTCTCTTGAATTTCCATGGGGCTGGGCCCACAGAAGGACAGTCCCAAGGGCATCAACCAAAGAACATGTTTGGAATATCTCCCCAGGTACTCCAACAGACCATTGCTGGGAACTGCACAGTGAAGCTGGCCATAGCCTTGAAATCAGGCCTAGGATTCTCCAACCTTCCTTCAGGGAGCACCATGTCCTTTGCTCAGGTCTCAGATCCTATAGGACCTAGACCCCAAAGGCCCCAGGGAACAATGTTACTCGAAGCTACACACCCCTTGTCTCTGAGCCCCGCTAAAGTTTTCTAGCCTGAACATAAACAAGCCAGTTCACCAAACATCACAGGGAACGAGACTTAGAGTTGCCTTTTTTTTAAGAGGTCTCTATACCCAAGTCTGGAGCCCCTGATGTTTGAGGGCTTATCCCTGATTCACTTTTAATTTTACGCAGTACTACCCCATTATGAAACTCGAAAACCACGCCAGCTCCAGACTTTGCTGGCATTGGGAGGGTTGCTCTGGCTGTCCCAGAAGATGGCAGAACAACCAGGTAGCCCAAGTGAGGTGTGCGAGACAGCTCACTCACCATCCTTGCTCACCTTCCCTCTGTGCTGTGAGGGGGGATGGGTCTTCAGGCTCCTCAGCAAAGTCAAGCCCTAAAGCCATCGTGGTGTTTCAGATGCTACAGTGCTGCCCTTGGCATTCCTAGGGACCGTCCTCCTTCACTAGTGCCAGGGTCTCATAAGGCCCTGCTATGTGAGTGACGGCCCTGCACTCGGGAAAAAAAGCAGCCAGCGGTCTTCACTTTAGCCTGAGCCCCATTCCCAGAAGGTAGGAGAGGAAAGGGAGAAAACGGCCAAGCATCTCCCCAACCTGGGCACCAAGCTTGGGGATTTTCACCCACTCTACTCTTCCTAACACTCAGGAGGGCAACTCTCTCCTCTGTGGAGCCCCCACTGGCTCGGTGGGAGCACTCCTGGGTAGGCTATAGTGGCAAAGGCAGGTTTGAGCTCACAGGCTTGATCCAAAAAGGCCACAGTCTAGGCTTGGCAAGACTCTGAACAGCTCTGGGAAGCTGAGGTTGGGTAATGATTAGTGTACCCTGAAAACCTTCATGACATATGGGAATGTTCTGTTCATCAGAACTTACACAGGCCTTGGCTTATTGTGCAGGTGCCATGATGCCTCAGAATTTCTTAGCAAGACTCTGTGCCTAGGTCCTCTTGGGCTAAAGCCAGGCTCTTAGGCTCAGGAACTGCACGTCACCAGTGGGTGTGTGTATCTCCTGTGAACATCACGGCCATGCAGAGAAGCTGAGAACCGCTAGACTGGACTGCACTCAATGCATTGATACAGGAAAGCATATCTTGAATCTACCACGCTCCACAGGGCCAGCCACACCGCAAAAGTTCAACAAAGAGCTGCCAATTATAGTGCATCAGTCCCTAAGTGGATTTGTTAGTGGCCTGCCTCAGGGCAGGGGATCTACAAACAAGCCTTTGATGGCCAAGAGATGGACCGCACTGCACCACCTCGTTCCCCTACCCAGAGAACAGGCCAAGTGGACAGAGCAGGGCAGGCCATAAAGTGGAGATGGAAGATCTAGAATGAGGGCTGTCTGGAGGTCCAGAGGATGGTATCCAGCATGACCTGGAAAGCTGCTGAACCCATGAAGAGACCCAGGCGGCCATGGAACCAGCATCAGAGAGGCCTGTCAGGCAAACGAGGCGTAACGACTCACCCAGGAGCACCACTACAATCCCAGGGTGGGCTCAGCAAGGAGCCCCAAACAGGCTTCAACTCCAGATGAACTGGGCCCTGAGTGAGGGGAGCAGACCAGGGACTGAAGCTCAGGAGACTGAGAGGAACCTCAGAAGAGATGGCTTGATGCTGAGCTGCTGATCCAGAGCCCCTGAGTCATAGCAGTGTGAGCCCCTGCATGCAAGGAAGCCTGAGTTGGAGGCTCTGCTCATGGCCCTGGCAGAGAGGGGACAAAGACATGGCATCAGGGCCTCTGCATATCATTTCAACAGTGCAAGCCAAAGAAACATACTAACTAACCCCAAGAGAGGCAAGGAGGTAAACACATCACCTGTGTCATCTTTGAGGGTAACCCTGAGAAAGCCCTGACCAGGCCAGCCGTCACACATCTCTCATCACGGCCCCAGCCTGACATCTTCCTCAAGGCCCTGATTTCTTTAAGGCCAGCCACTTCGGCGCATGCCCTTTGGGTGTGTGTGTATGTGCGCATACACCGACCTCAGGCATTAGAAGAGCAAGTGTTTATGTGCTATACTGTCCTCACAGGCATTTCTACTGAAGTTACATTTTCCTTAACCTTTATTGCAGGTGAAAGAAAGGCATAAATGTGCGTATGGAATTACTGACACTTGTAGGATATATGAGGGACATTAAAGGCTCTGTTAGGATTTGATGACAGCTGCCAAGAATCTTTTCTATAATCATAAATGAGATAAGCACAAAGCAATGAAGACAACATAAAAATCCTGGCGCAGGCCAGGGCAGGTGTTTCCCCGCTGCAGTTAATGACCCCAGGGGAGTTCGGGGCAGACCCACAACGTGTGCAGGCGCCCCTGTCCAGGGGCTCAGAGGGCCAGGAAGCCTCAGGGGTGGCACACTCATTCTTGATGTCTATTCTTACCTGTATTTTTTTTTCCCAGCTGCTACCCCTGCCTGGAAAGGCTGCCCTCCCAGCATTCGTCTACGGGAATCTGGCAGCCTCGGCATCTCCCAGGCTTTGTCCAATCCTCTTCCGCCTGGAAGGGAATCAGACTTAGCTCCCCCCGACTTCTCTAGGCCATCCTCGAGCACTTGCACAGTAGGGCACCTCCTGGCTTCACTGCAGGGCGCATGCTGCTCATTCAGGCAAAAATTTCATTGGGCTCATTAGCTACACCCTGGAGATACCTCCGTGAGCAAGGGGGTACCTACTGCCTCTACTGTTCTTTACTTTCAAGCGCTTCCACCCTTCCTTCCAAAGGTGCTCTATTCTGACACTGGCAAGCAAATTCACATCATGAATTCACCCCACTCTGTTACTGACCCGAAGGAGACCCTTAAGGAGCAGAGTAAGCCTCAGAGAAGCCACGTGGTCCACAGAGCTTAACTCAGGGTGCTTGGCTTGTCTGTGCTTCCCTCTCTCCACTCCCCTGGCCCAAGCCACACCCAGGGTTCTCCAGCCTCTCAGGCCTCACACATGGGAGAATGAAGGGAAGGGGCAAGGAGCAAGGGAGGGGGGCTACGGTTTCAGTGATCAACCTGAAGGCAGATCCCAAGCAGCCAACACTAGAAATGGGCCTTCTCTCCAGTCACTCCACCACTGAGGCAGGACAGGGAACTCACTGCAAGCTGTCGGGGAACTCAGCCCACCCCCTCCCCCCAGCATCACAGGCCAGGCAGACTTGCTTGGAGGCCAGTGTGGAGTGGGGAGGCTCTGGGACCCAGGGCAGGCCCACCTAAATGTCCTTGCCTCCTCCCACTGCTTCCCAGAGAGAACTCCAGTTTAAGGTTCTCATGGCCACATGGACTAAACCAAGACCCAGGGGGAATGGCACCTCCATGTTTTAAAGCCCCGCATTTAACTAGGGCATCAGGGTTTGGTTTGGAGCTCTCCCCTAGGCTCCCAGATAAACATAAGTCAAGAGTCCACAGGCACAAGTGTTCCAGAGGAAGGCGTTCTTCTGGTGAAAGCTTTGGGCCAGGGGTCTTCTGGGAAACCCAGGGGAAGCAGGAAGGCCACACTGCATTGAGAATCACAGATGGGTCTTTACCAGTTTGAGTTGAATCCTCTGTGGACTATTTCATCCTTTGTCTGTATCTCCCCACAGTACCTGTAGGGATTCCTGCCTACGGTGCGTTTGAGTGAGTGGTGCTCACCATCCTACTTCCATGGGTTTATATGATAGTGGCGAGGAATGAGATTAATTACTGGGAAGGAGAGGCTGACACTCATTGCTGGTGGACACCCCTGTAGGGCTGGAGGCACCTATTATACAGGTAAGATTTGGCAAGCCATGCTGGGCTGAAATAGAATACTAAAAAGAGAAGTTCAACTCTCTTTCAATCAAGAAAAGGCATTTTTGTTTGCTGTTGTTGTTGCTGTTCTGCTTTTGTGTTTTCCTGACCCTCCTTTCAGGAAAATAGGAAAGAGAAGGGAAAACAAAAAAAATACAAAAAACAACATTCTCTTAAGCTTGAGAGTGGCCAGAGCTTTTGGTGGTTCAACTGCAGGTTCACTAACTGTTCCCATCTGGGTGGTTTCCCCAAGCAGCCAGTAAGAGGTAGCCTCCCTGCATCTACTCATGGTACCAGCAACAAATAACAGCATTTTGGGGATTGTTCACAATTCCAAGACCCTTGATATTAATCAAATCTAGGCTCTGGCTCCTAACAGGAAGGACCTCAACTCAAAATCACTCCAAATTACAGACAACATGCTCCAGGGAGCTGCTACCTGCACAGACTCTAACTTCACATCAAACATCTGCAGGATGGGTGGGAGTATAACTGGCAGAGACCAAAAGACCAAAACCAGTCAGAGCCCTGGGAGTCCTTGACTAGAGCTGGGCATCAGATTCACTGGGGCCATTTCCAAAGGTGTGAGCCCAGGCCCTGCCCCCAGAGGCTCCCTTTATAGGTTTGGCCCAAGCCATCTGTATTTTGCAAAAGCAGCTCCACAATTCTGGTGTGTACACAGGATCACAAGCACAGCTGCACAGCACACAATAGCTCTGTGAGCCCCCTTGTTCTAAGCACTGGATTCAACTCAGCAAGGTAACCGGCTTCCACACAGAAATGTGTTGGTGCTGGGAGGGTGACCCTTCCCTAGCAATGGGAAGCCCTTGTCATTCTGCTCCTGAAGAGGCTGGATGGAAGAGTGTTAGGCCACACCACCCAGAAGGAGTTTAAAACACTGACCTATGGCCTAGCAATCAGTCAGCAGGGTCCTGCTCAGGAATGACTAGCCCAGAGGGAATGGGCTTTTGAACTCTTTAGAGGAAAACTAAAGAAGAGTTTTTTGGTTTAAAAAAAATGCAAGCCTCAAAATATAATGTGCCAAAACCTCAGGGAAAAGGTCAAAAAATACTGCTGCTTTTTCCCAATAACCAGTCAAAACGCTCCAACCAAGCCAACTACTTTGGTGGCTAAAAGCATGATGCTGGTGCCGGAGTGCTGGGTTCAAATCCCTGCAAAGCCTCACACGGGGTGACCTTGCACAAGTTACTCTCTCTCTCTCTGAGGCTCAATTTCCCCGTAGGGTTGTATAAAGATTAAGTGAGCTAAGATTCATAAAGTGCTAGAATGGGCTGGGCCCAGTGTGTTGTGTAAATGTTAATAACTGTTATTACTGGCTGCAACGTTCTCATGACCACTGCCAGTCATTCTTGGGCACCAAGCCCTGAAAAATCAGGATCTGAGGAACCACCCCCCACCCCACCCCACCCAGTGCTCCCGACGGCAATGGCAAAATGAAGACACTCCTCTCTGCCAGCCTTTGGAGAGTTGGGTTTTAGAGAGAAACCGGTCTAGGAAGTATTTAGATGGACCAGTTGAGTGAACTGTGTGACGTTCGTAGACTGGAATGTGATGTGACTCTTACAAATAACGGTGAGTGCAGAGGAATCCACATGGAAGACTAGTGTGATCCAGGGTGCGTGAAACAAACAGGCAACAGAAGAGGATAGCCCCATTTCTGCTGAAAGTATATACGTGCAGCAGCACATATGACTCATACTCCACAAGCTCAGATATGCCAAAAGTATCACATGTCGATACATAAATCGACTCAGATCTGACTTCAAGTTTCACTGTGCTGGGCTGGCAGGAAGTTCACTCTTGGGTACTCTTCCCCTAACCAGTATCACACAGAAATCCAGCATGCTAACGTGGTGCCCAGAAATCAGAGACTGGCCTCTAGCCTCCTGCCCTTGGACTGTACTGACATCCTCATGGTCCAGATCACAGGCCTCTGGCAGGTATGTTTCTGCTCGTTAGGTGGGGGCACGGTGGGGGGCGCTCTTCAGCAAGGCTGGAAGCGAGGTGCCTTTAACCTATCCTCAAGTGTCCTGCCTCCTCTTTAGGTGCTGCCAGGACAGGTCAGGTTCCCTGAAACTTGGGGCCAACTCCACCCCTGACCAGGGCTATCTTGTCTCCTTTCCCAAACCCCCATGCACACTTGCCATAATATGCAGCTTTGGGGAGCTTGTACTTTTCTGAGAGACAGAAAGAGGGGCAGCTTCTGCTTCCTCCTCTACCAGAAGTTCCCCAGGCATGGAATGTACAGGCTTGAAACAGGGGAAGGAAGGAGCCAGGGAGAACACACTGATGAAGAGCACAGGGCGTTACTTAACTGTGTGTGTGTGTGTCTCTCTCTGTGTCTCTGTGTCTGTGTATCTTGCATGCCGCCTCCTTCCCTGAGTCCCCGTTCAGTGCACCCTTCCCTAGGCTGCAGCAACACCTCCAGATGTGTTTCTGTGCTTCACCACCTCCCCTCCCCATAAGCCTTCCTGGAGCAACAGAACAAAGAAGAGGAGCAAGAGGGGCTGAGTGTCACTCATTCCGGTTCTGCGGATCCAGGGGACCTGGCTTGTTTGTTTTGGTGAGCTGGCCAGCTGCGAGCTGTTTGGTTTGGGGCTATAGGATTAGGGCTGATTTCCTTTCTGAGTTTTGTGCAGTCGGGGTGAGAAGGCGGCTCCCAGGTTGAGGACACCCTGGGCCTGGCCTCTTGGCTCTAGTGTCTCAGTGCTGCTGGGGATTCCAGCTCTCAGACTTGGGGATCCCCTTCTTAAGCCTGTGAAAGGCCATTCCCTGCCCCCCTCCCAGCAGATTCTCAGCATTCCCAGGACATGCAGTTTGGGGGGTCCTCAAAGACTCTTTGATCTTTAGATCCTCAAATCCACCGGCATGTCAGGCCATAAACATTGTGCTACCACCCTACCACCCTATCACCAGCCCTCTGAGTGACAATGCCTATGCTTTGAATTCTGGCTCAGATAAAAAAGGCTAGGTTCTATTTAATGATTCCCATCTCTAAGCTTTCCCTTGACTTGATTAGAAGTTCTTCTAGGTAGACACTGTTTTCCTACAGGCCAACTATAGGGTAAAAAAAAATAACCAGACCCCCAAAATACACCTGCTGAATGACTGACCTGGATGGATAGATGGACAGATGACTAGGCAGACAGATGGACAGATTGCAAGGATGGCAAACATCCTTTATGGGAATCTTCCCATAATGGAAAAAGGTTTTCCATGCATTTATCCGATGAATATTTACTGTGCACTAACTATATGCCAGCCATTGTTTTTAGGCTGCTGGGGTTCATCAGTGAACAAAAATACAAAAAAAAAACCAAAAAACAAAAAACTTCTGTCTTCCTAGAACTGTATTTTATCAGAAGGAGACCTATAAACAATAAACATTAGGGATTCTCAGTGGGTTAAGGATGTGGCATTATCACTGCAGTGGTTTTGGTCACCGCTGTGGTGCAGGTTCAATCCCTGACCTGGGAAATTCCACATGCCATGGGCAGGGCCAAAAACAAAAACAAACAAACAAAAACAGAAAAATAACAAACATTAAAAAACAAGCAATTTCATCATGTGTCAGAAAGTGACTGTTATGGAAATAAAATAAATAGAACAGGATAAGGAGGCTCCTCTCCTTGAGGAGAGGCAGGTTGTAGTGCATAGAGGAATCAGAGTAGGTCTCATTGAGATGATAACATCTGAGCAAAAATTTGAGGGAAGTGAGGGAGTGAGTCATGTGGCTATTTGAGGAAGGAGCATTCCAGGGGAGTGAACAGACAGCACAGTTTGTAAAATGGAGCATTCTTGGCATGTCTGAGAAATTGCCGTGAGGTCAGTAGGCTGGAGTGGAGTAAGTAAGAAGGGTAGCAGGAGAGAGTTCTACTGAGATGGGCTGGCAGATCCTGCAGGGCCTTAGAGAAATTGAGAGCCATGGAAAGGATTTGAGAAGAGGAATGACTGATTTAAATTTTGGAAGATCCCCTCTAGTTGCTATTTTGAGAATAGACTGCAGAGAAACAAAGGTGGAAACAGGCTGTTACAGTTATGCAGGTGAGAAATGATAGCAGCTCCAACCAAAATGGTAGCCATGGAGGTGGCAAGCCTAAGCAATGGAAGGATAGAGTTGGCATCAAGTGGATGGAGAGGGCTATGGGTGGAGCAGGTTTAGGAGGCAGGGTGGGCATGAGCAGACCAGGAGAGCATGCTGAGCTTAAGACATCATCCAAGTAGACATCCAAATAGATATCTGAAGGCTGGAGGTATGAATTTAAATTTGGACATCAACAGTGACATATGATACGCAAAGTCATGAGACCAAGAGATCACTAAAAGAATTAATGTAGCTAAAGAAGAGAAGAGAACCAAGGACTGAGCCCTGGGGTACATCATTCTTAAAAGATCAAGGCGATGAGCAGGAACTAGCAAAGCAGACCAACAAGGAGCAACTCGCAAGGCAGAAGGAAAACAGGGTGTGCTGTTCTGGAAGTCAAGTGATCCCTACCTAACACGGAGAGAAGTGATCACTTGTGTCAAATGCAGCTGATCAACCAGGTGGTCAAGAAAAACCTGACTACTGAACTTAACAATATGAAAGCTGTCAGGATTAGTTGGTTGAGTACTAGGGAGCAAAGGCTGATTTAGAGTGTGTTCAGGAGAGAATGGGAGGAATCCACACGTTTATGTTTGACTGACCTTCGACAACCATGCCCAAAGCACACAATGGGGAAAGGATTGTCTCTTCAATAAGTGGATGGATATCCACATGCAGAAGAATGAAAGTGGATCTTTATATCCTATACAAAAATTAACTCAAAATGGATTAAAGACTTAAATATAAGACCTGAAAAGGTATGGGAGTTCCCATCGTGGCACAGCAGAAAAGAATTGGACTAGGAACCATGAGTTTGCGGGTTCGATCCCTGAACTCGCTCAGTGGGTTGAGGATGTGGGGTTGCCATGAGCTGTGGTGTAGGTCACAGATGTGGCTCAGGTCCTGTGTTACTGTGACTGTGGTGTAGGCCTGCAGCTGTAGCTCTGATTTGACCCCTAGCCTAGGAACCTCCATATGCCATGGGTGTGCCCCCCCAAAAAAAAGACCTGAAAAGGTAAAACTAGAAGAAAAGATAGGGGAAAAGCTTTTTGACATTGATCTTGACAGTACTTACTTTTTTGGTTATAACACCAAAATCACAGGCAACAAAGGCAAAAATAGACAAGTGGAACTATATCAAGCTAAGCTTCTGTGCAGAATAAAAAGGAAACTATGGAAGAGGAGAAAAGATCTGTAAACCATATATCTGATAAGGGTTATATCTAAAATATTTAGCTCAATATTTTTTAAAAAATGGTGTTAAAATGGGCAAAGGACCTGAATAGATATTTTTGCAAAAGAAGATACAGAACAAGCACATGGAAAGATACCAAACATCATTCATCATCAAGAAAATGCAAATCAAAACCACAATAAGATATCACCTCACACCTGTTAGAACAACTATCATCAAAAAGACATAATATAACATATGTTGGTGAGGATGTGGGAAAGAGAAAAACTTCGTGCTCTGCTGGTGGGAATGTAAACTGGTACAGCCACTATGGGAAACAGTATTAAAGTTCCTCAAAAACTTGAAAATAAAACTATCATATGATGCAGCAACCCCACTTTTGGGTATATATCCAAAGGAAATGAAATCAGTATCTCAAAGAGATAGCTGCACTCACATGTTTATTGCAGCCTTATTTACGATAGTTAAGATATGGAAACAATCTAAATGTCCACTGAAAGAATATTACTCAGCTTTATGAAATGAAGGAAAGCTTCCCGTTTGTGACAACATGGAGGACATTATGCTGCATGAAATAAGCCAAATACTATATGATCTCATTTATATGTGGAATATAAAATACTCAAACTCATATAAGCAGAATGTAGAATGGTAGTTGCAAGGGGCAGGGGAGGGGGAAATGAGATGCTGGGCAAAGGGTACAAAAGTTCGGTTATGCAACATGAATGACGTGTGTAGCATGGTGATTGATGGTAATTAACAGTTCTATACTGCATACTCGGAATCTACTAAGAGGACAGATCTGAAATCTTCTCAGCACACACACATATACACAATGGTAATTATGTAGAGATGATGGGTAAGTTATTGAGTTTGACTGTGGTGATCTTTTCACTATATATATATACACACACATACATATATATACATACATCAAAACATCAAGTTTTAGACCTTAAGTATATATAATTTTTTATGTTCATAATATCTCAACAATTTGTTTTCAAGAGAGAGAGGATGGGAGAAAACAGGTTGGAGACAGTGAGCACAGACAACCTTCCAGAAAAACTCTGCTGCAAATGGGGAGCACACACAATGTTGCAAAAGAAATGGGTTCAAAAGAAGGTTTTTGTTTTTTGTTTTGTCTTTTCTAGGGCCGCTTCCTGCGGCATATGGAGGTCCCAGGCTAGGGGTCGAATAGGAGCTGTAGCCGCTAGCCCACGCCAGAGCCACAGCAATGTGGGATCTGAGCCGCATCTGCAACCTCCACCACAGCTCACGGCAACACTGGATCCTTAACCCACTGAGCAAGGGCAGGGATCAAACCCGCAACCTCATGGTTCCTAGTCGGATTCGTTAACCACTGCGCCACGACGGAAACTCCCAAAAGGAGGTTTTTATAAAGTGGGAGAAACAATCACATGCCTGCCTGCTCATGGAAGCGATTCAGGAGAACATGAACAACTGAAGATGGGGGAAAGAAGTGGGTAATATGGTCGGAGCAACATCCTTGTGCAGGTGCGAAGGGATAGGATCTTATGCCCAGGCGAATAGGTTGGCTCTAGAGAGGTGCATGGACAGTTCATCAAGTTACAGCCAAGGAAACAGAAGACATGAGGGAAGACGGAGGCAGGCAAGGAGGGATGGTGGTGGAGTCCATGGAGGCTGATGACTTCCACTTTGTCTTCACGAGGGAAACAAGGTCATACAGGAGGAAAACATGAGAGATCTGGAGAAAGACGTGACAGAGTAAAGGCATCATCCAGGATGATGGGAGAGTGAGGGGACTAGGCAAATAGAGGATGATGACCTGGCAGCAGCTGAAGGCTGCCTTGAAAATCGTGGGCATAAAAGTGACATGAGTCGGCATGAGTGTATTTTTTTTTTCCCCCTAAATCAGCATGGAGTAAATGGAGAGTTGGATTTAGCCTTGGTTGTGGTTTTACCAAGACAGTACAGTAAAATGAGATGGGCCAGAGAGTGATTCTAATGATTGACCATGGAATGTAAGTTGTACTCTAGAAAGAAGGGTTTCCATTTTAGTAAGTGGGAACATGTGAGGTCTTTCACTTTGCCAAGAGTGAGCTGTGGATGGAAAATGTCTGAGACTCACTGCCCCGGAGCCATCATTAACTCAGTGGCTCCCCAAGGATTTAATGGTGGTGCCCTGACTCCTGAACTAGCCCTCACGGTTGTCTTGCCAAGAGGTGTGATATAGCACAGAGGCTGGCAGTAGAACAAGGAGGCAAGGGGTGGTTATATTTGTATTAAACTTGCTCTTAGGCTACACATGGAGCACCCTATTCATGCCAGACACAGGCCTCTCTGGGCCATCACCAAGCCTGGCCTTACCAGGCGTGTGTCAGCTCTGATCTTAGCCAGGACTCTCAGCTCCTCCAATTGGGCCAAAGTATCTCCAACATGCAGCTGCCTCCCCCTGTCCTCCTGCTTCCCTTCTTGTTGCTGACCTTTCCCTGCCCCGTTTGTTAATCCCGGGACAGCAGCTCTACCTCACTTCGTGTCCTCTGAATTTTCAGGGATTTCTGAATCTCTGCCCCTGGCTTATCCGACCAAGTCCTTGGCCGTTCTGCCTTAGTCAACCCTCTGCTCCTCCCCACCCGCTGGCCCCAGCAAACATGCAGAGAACTTCTGCACACTCACCTCACCAGCGAGCCTCATTCTTACACACTCAGACCGAAAGTTCACTGGCGCAGCCTCACCCACCCACTGGCAGGCAATCAATCTCTAGGCCTATTTCCAGAATCATGACGACAATAACAACAGTAGTAACTACTACAGTGTAACTACTGAGAAGATAAGAACCTGATCTACTTTGCTCACTGTTATGCTGATGTTCTCAGAATCCAGAGAGAGCCTTCCAGGAGTAGGTATTCAGTAAATATCTGAGGAACAAAAGAATAAGTGATGCTTATAAAGCCTCGGGGATGGCACTATGTCTTTTTTTACACATAATCTAATTTTAATCTTCCCAATAACCCCCTTCTATGCAAGAGATGACACTGTACTAATTTTATGGAAGAGAAAAACTAAGATGCTAAAGAGTCACATAGCTAGTAAATGGCAGAAACAGAATGAGGACCCAGTTCTGTTTCTCTTTTACGGGCCTTGTGTGGATCCATCCAGCCCAACGAGTCCCCAAAGTCACCCTGCCCCTCCCTGACCTCCCCTCAAAGGACAGAAGGAAAGTCTGCCATCAAGAGCACCCAGGCCAGAACGCTCAACAGTCTAGCCACATCTCATAATTCGTGGTATGAGAATGGCAAACGCTTGGGTACCAGAAACGTCTTTGGTTCCCCACCCCCAGCTCTGGGATGCTAGGCTCCAAGGATGGCCCAGCACCTTCAGGAAGCTCTCTGCCTGGGGATACCAGATGACTGTCCAGAGCTCTGGACAAGGACTGCAGAAATTCCTCCCACCAGTGACCACACTTTGTCCCTTCCCTCCACAGACAGTTCCGTTGTATTTTCTGGGCTGGTATCTCAGGCATGAGGTGGGACTTTAGTGACAGGACAGTCCAGATGCCTGAATCAGATGCAAAGACTACAAGTTGTCCCGAAACACCCATTCTCTCTTTATTTAAAAGAGAACCCCCAAGTTGTAGGTGGGTATGCAGCTGCCCAGCTTGTTATGACCATATACCTAAGTTCTATGCAATAGGGTAACACCAGAAGTAGTGTGTGCTTTTCCTAGATCAGTAACTCTCAGCCAGGAGTAACTTGGTCTCCATTCCCCAGATGTTTCTGGTCATCACAACTAGAGGGAGCTACTGGTATTTAGTGGACAGAAGTCAGGGTTGCTACCAAACATCCTACAGTGCACAAAACAGCCCTCCATAAAAATAGAATTACCTGGCCCCAAATGTCAATGGTGTCGAGGTTGGGAAATTCTTTTCTAATGTCTTTAAAAGGAATGTGCATGCCCTCCCCCAGACTACGAGTCAAGGAAAATTGGAGTCGTGAGTATCCTTGGACCTAGAAAGAGAAGCCAGATGCTTGGAGATGTCCGACACCCTAGCAGCCCTGGACTGCCGACCTCCATCTTTACCATGGAAAAGAAATAGCCCCTTTTATTTAAGCCATTGTATTTCGGGGCCCTTTCATTACATCAGCTTAGTTCATGCCTTAACTGATACGATGGATTTTAAGAGGGCAGTGACTTGGACCCCTGAAATATCTTACACAGGCACCAAGGGCCAGACTGCCTTCTTTGGCCATACTCCCAGACTGCTATCTGATGCTTATCTGAGATGCTTTCTAATCCCAGGATAAGTAGGAGTCCAGTGTAATATAATTTCATGTAATTCCTTGCTCCCATTCTCCCCCTCTCTGTCTCACCCTGTCTCCTTGTAGTAGGTAGAATAATGCTACCCTAAACATGTCTACGACCTAATCTCCAAAACCTGTGACTGGTACGTTACAAGGCATGGGGGAATTAAGGTTGTTAATCAGATGACTTTAAGAAGAGTACCCTGAATTGTTCAGGTGAGCCCAATGTTACCACAAAGGTCCTTATCAGTGAAAGGGAGCGTCAGACAGGCAAAGACAGAGTGATATAGTGTGGGAAGGACTCCACTGCCCACTGCTGGCTTTGAAGATGAAGCACGGACCATAAGCCACAGAATCTGGGCAGCCTCTAGAAGCTGGAACAGGCAAGGAAATGGGTTCAAGGAAATGGAATTGAAGGAAAACAACATTCTATTCCATTTCCAACATCTGATTTTAGTCCAAAGACACTCATTTAGGGCATCTGACCTCCAGAACTGTAAGATAAATTTTTGTTTGTTTTGTTTTTTTAGGGCTGTACCCTCGGCATATGGAAGTTCCCAGGCCAGGGGTTGAATCAGAGCTGCAGCTACAGGCCTACACCACAGCCACAGCAAAACCAGATCCAAGCCATGTCTGCAACCTATACCACAGCTCACAGCAACTCTGGATCCTTAACCCACTGAACCTGCATCCAGGGATCGAACCCACATCCTCATGGATACTAGTCATATTCGTTATTGCTGACCCACAACGGGAACTCCCAGATAATAAATTCATATTGTCTTAAGCACCATCTATCTGATAATTTATTAAGCATCCACTAGAAACAAATATTCACCATTCTTCAACGTTATTCCTTTCTCCTTCTTCCCTCTCTCTCTCTCCAATCTAGCTTCCAGGGGTCTATTTATTCTCTATGAGAGTCTGAGCCAGTGTGGCACACAGACCAAGGCCCAAGTGGTCTATGTCTGGGGCCTCCGGGAAAGCTCTTACCGACAGAGAATGAACACCAGGGAGAAGAGTCTGGTCACACGACCCCAGGGCCTGGGCTGGGTCCAACAATTCGTGGACTCAGGAATAATTCCCTTTATGACTTGCTTTCAGAAACATACATTTCATACATTTGCCCCCCAAATCCTGCAGTATGCAGCCCAGTCCTACTCTTTGTGAAAACCAGGTTATCACTGGATTGCCTGCAATACCAAAGGTGTCCCTACCCAATGCCAAAGGGACCACTAGGTGAGAGTCCTACTAACTGGAGGCAGAATTAGCCAACCCTCTAATTCCAAAGTGTTTAGCTCTGGAGCACAAAAAGTTAAACACCTTCTTGCAACACATTGTAAACATGTCAGTGTGTTTAACATGTTAACCGTCCTCTGTTCTCCTGCCCACGTGTTTAGAAAAGAAACAGGTTATGATGTTTAACTAGTGAATAGATGTATGTGCTCATAGCAGCTAACACTTTTTAAACACTTGTGGATGCTTAAAATTATGATGTGTTTAAGATTTGAACACGTTTGCTTTTCTACACTCTTAATCCAATGAGTGCTGGCTGTATTTTTTTTTTCCCCCAAACAGCAAGGGTCTGTCCACCTGGCAAAGGCCAGTCGGTAATAAGTTCCTAAAACTGCAAACTGCATTGTGGTTGTTGTTGTTGTTAAAGGGGTTTTGTGTTTGGGGGTTTTTCTTGGTTTTTATTTATTTTTTTCGCCTATTCTTTCCCCTCACGAGGAGAGCGTAAATAATAGTCATTCTTTGGAGGATGTCTGGAGTCCTATTCTGTTAGAGACTCTAAAGGGTGTTAGTGGAATCAGCTGGGAAGCTTTACCAATTTCACTACAATTTCAGAAAATAAAAACCAGAGAGGCTCCTGGTCCTGCCCAGGGCACATGGAAGTATATGAAGGGCCTGAGGGTTAAGCCAGACCTCCAGGTGCTACTTGGGGCTCTATCTACCTGTCTTCTCCACCAAACCTGCCCAAACCAGTAGCTGGAAAAGGCAATAAATAATCTTGCTCCCTTCCAAGCCTGGGCTCACAGTGCAGTCATGGCGAGGTTCTTTCAGGTTGTCAGTCTGCTTTCCTCCATCTCACTGTGACCTCTCACCTCTTCTTTCTCTCGCTTTCTTTTTTTTTGCTTTTTAGGGCCTCAAGTGCAGCACATGGAAGTTCCCAGGCTAGGGGCGGAATTAGAGCTGCAGCTGCCTACCTATAGCACAGCCACAGCAACGTAGCATCCAAGCCATATCTGCAACGTACACCACAGCTCACGGCAATGCTGGATCATTCTTAACTCCCTGAGCGAGGCCAGAGATCGAATCCGCATCCTCACGGATACTAGTTGGGTTCATAACCCCCTGAGCCACAACAGGAGCTCCCCTCCATCCTCTCTTGCCCAATGTCTCCAATGATCTCCCCACTGATCTCCTCTTCCACTCACATCCCTTGTTTCTCCAAACCTCACTTCCTACTGCATCACTGCTGGAAGTGGCCTTTCAATGACCCATCAGACACCCTCCCTGACTAGGCCTGTTTCTTGGCCAGTGTCTCCCTCCCTCTCCTCCCTCTCTGCGCTTCCGCCTCCCTGGACTTCTCTTCCTCTTCACGACTTCCTGCCCCAGGGCCTTGAAATATTCTGTCCTCTCTGATGGAAGCCATTCACTTTTAGGTCCTCTTCGACTAGATAACTATCCAAACAGCAGTGTCTCCGGAGTTCCTGCTGTGGCTCAGCAGTAACAAACCCCACTGGTATCCATGAGGATGTGGGTTCCACCCCTGGTCTCACGCAGTGGGTTAAGGATCTGGCATTCACGTGAGCTGTGGCGTAGGCCGGCAGCTGTAGCTCTGATTCGACCCCCAGCCTGGGAACTTCCATATGCTGCAGGTGGGCCCTAAAGACAAACCAGCAGTGCAGTGTCTCAAGAAAGGGCCTCCTGACTACCACAGCCCCTCAAATCCAGGCAGACTGCCCCCCTTCTCTATGCCATCCCAGCACTCTTTGCCCGTCTAGCACCTTATCACCACCACATATTTAGGTTTATTCCCCAAGGGCAGAATCTATCACTGTCTGTTCAGAACTGTATCCCAGCACCCAAGGCCAGCATCTAATGAAGGTTTGTCGAATGGCCAATGGGACTTCTGGCTCTTCAGCCAATCTTGGGGTCATGCAAATAAAGACTGCATTGTGAGTTGGGGGCTGTGAGTATAGTTTCTGACCTGGTACAAGTTAATTTCTCTGACTCTCAGCCTGTATGCATGCAGAATGGGGAACCAGCTCAATTCAGCAAAAGCTGTTGGAGCTGGCACCAATGTTTAGGCACCCTGCCAGGCTCTCTTGGTGCCTGTAAAAAAAAAAAAAAAAAAAAAAAAAAATCACAAGGGCTTTTCCTTCCTTGCCCTTGAAGCACAAAGAACTTGTAGTTTAGTGTCCAGATAAGACTTCTACATAATTAAATGCAGTAAGGGGTAAATTTAATAAAGCTTCAAGATAATTTGAAAGGACAAGGAAAAGCACAGACGAACCTACTCATAAGTGACAGACTGAGAAGTTCTCCTGGAAGAAAGGACATTTGGGCAAACCTAAGAATGGGTAGGACTTCAACAGGACAAAAGATGGGGGAAAAGAAAGAGTCTTATTAATCCAGTGACATTAAAAGCCTGAAGATGGAGACACCTGCTTGAGGATCATCTAGGACCCAGGTTGGCTGCTACATAAGACATAGAGGAGGAAATGAAACTGGAGAGGTATATTGGAGTCTGAACAGCATGAGATCTGTTTTTGTTTTTGTTTTGTCTTTTTCTAAAAGGGCCGCCCGCACCCAAGACATATGGAGGGTCCCAGGCTAGGGGTCAAATTGAATCTGTAGCTGCTGGTCTAGGCCACAGCCATATCAACGCCAGTTCCAAGCCACATCTGCAACTTACATTACAGCTCCCGGCAACGCCAGATCCTTAACCCATTAAGCGAGGCCAAGAATCAAACCTGCATCCTCATGGTTGCTAGTCAGATTCATTTCCGCTGAGCCACAACAGGAACTGCCAGCATGAGACCTTGAAATGCCACTCAGGAGTTTAGAACAAATTCGTAAGGCAGTGGGGAGTGCTGGAGGACTGAGCTGGGCAGGGACACTACACTAGGGGGGTCAACCCAGTTGCAAGGACTGGGCTGGGATGACCATTTGAGGGCTAGCTGCAATTACTCAGGAGAGAAGGGAGAGGAAGTGAGAAGAGGTGGCTGAGATCAGAGACCAAAGAAAGAGGCAGCAGGATTTAGGAGCTGATTGGATATGCAGTCAAAGGAAAGAGAGAGTGAATGATGTCAAGATTTCAAGCCTGAACCATCAGGAACACAAGGCTGCAAAGAAGAAGAAAAAAAAATGCAGAGAACACAGGAGCAGTGGGTGGGAGTTAGGATAGCATGTTTCAAAAATGTTCACTGTGAGTCGCTGATGAGGCTGCCTGGTAACAACTCTGTCCGCCATGAGAAATGCCAGGCTTGAAACTGGAATGTAGGTTAATACCTTCTCAGCTTAGTCACAAGGCTACTGGGAAAATCAAAGCTACTGGGACAGAAGTCACTGCAGGACAGACAAGTCACTCTGAACGTGTATCGTAATGATGATTTGTATTTTTATTACGGGTATAAGTACATCTTTAAATATCTCAGAAGTAAAGATGGAGAAACTATGTCTAGTCTGTCTCTTTCCCTGGAGATTAGAAACCTAAAATTGTCCTCCGAGTGTTAAAACCAACCCATAAAAAAGCAGCCTGGAAGTCCTTGAAAAAATAATGGGTTCAAGACCAGCAGATGGTGAGAAAAGGGCTGAGTCCCTGGGGACACCACTGGCCTTACCCACGCCAGGCGCTGTCTAGGGATGCAGAAGCAGGAGCATTTCCATTTCTTTGGAAGACCTGTCCCTGGAACAGAGCACCACTTGGGTTCTCAGACCTAAACACTCCATCAACCGATCAATAACACGGATGCTTGGATTCTGGCACCGGCAAAGCCTATTCACGATTCCCGGGATACAGAAATAGAATTTGGGTAATAAAATAAAGTCTGACCTTTTTTTCCTTTCCTCCATGCTTAGCCTGGTTTCACCTGCTCATAGGATGCCACGAGCAGAGGCTTTGCCCCCGCCCCCCCTTCAGCCCAGAGTTCTGGGCGCTGAACCCATACGCCCAACACCTCAGCTGGGTCGTGGGCCGAAGCAGCGCCACCAACTCAAGATGGCGGCGGCGGGCCTGTGCCGTGGAGCGTGAGCAGTGCGCCTGCGCCGGCCCAGCAAAAACTCCGCCCCTAAACCCGCCCCGCTGTGGGAATCTCCATAAAGCAGCCCCGCCCATAGCCTGGACCCGATCCCCGCGCTCTAGAGCCCCGGCTCCCCTGCAGCTTCCGCCTGTGTATTATCTGCTCAAAGAATAAAGTTTCTCCGATCTGAGTAGAACTCAGCCTCATTTTATTGGCTTGAACAACACACCAAGCGGGAGGACCCTCTTCGGGGACCAACTCAAAATGGTCATTAACAATTCTACCCCCAGAAATTCAGTTTGGCCTTGGAATGGCCTGGATATTGAGATTTTTTTTTTAAGTTCGCTATGTATTCCAATTTCAAGTTTGAAATATATTGCTTAGTGCCATAAGTGATCTCAAATTGTACAAACAACCTTCTTATTTCTACCCAGCCTCTCCTGTTACCTGCCAAGAGGGAAAGAAAAGGTGAGATGAAAGCCCTGGGCAGGTTAAACCTCACACTCTTCAGAGAGGCTATTACTAAAAAGATAACAAATAACATGTATTGAGGAGTTCCCGTTGTGGTTCAGTGGGTTAAGAACCCAAAGTAATATCCGTGACGATGTGGGTTCGATCCTTGGCCTCACTCAGAGGGTTAAGGATCTGGTGTAGCCACAAGCCACAGCATAGGTCTCAGATGCAGCTTGGATCCTTTGTTGCTGTGGCCATGAAGTTGGCCGGCAGCTGCAGCTCTGATTCGACTCCTAGCCTGGGAACTTCCATACGCTGCAGGTGTGGCCCTAAAACAAAAACAAAAGCAAGTATTGGTGAGGATGTGGAGAAAAGGGAACATCTGTACTTTATTAATGGGACCACAAATTGGTGCAGCCACTATGAGGATTCCTCAAAAAATTAAAAATAGAATGACCATACAACCCAGCCATTTCATTCCTGAGTATTTTTCCAAAGAAAGTAAAACACTAATTTGAAAAGATATATGCCCCTCTATGCCCATGACAGCATTATTTACAATAGCCAAGATGTGGCAACAACCTAAGCGCCCACTGATAGATGATAGATGATAGATAGATAGATAGTTAACTCAGCCAAAAAAAAAGAATGAAATCTTGCCATTTGTGACAACATGGATGGATCTAGAGGGTATTATGCTAAGTGAACTAAGTCAGACAGAAAAAGAAAAATACCATATAATTTCACTTACTTGTGGAATCTAAAAACAAAACAAATGAACAGGAGTTCCTCTTGTGGCGCAGCAGAAACGAATCTGACCAGGAACCATGAGGTTGCGGGTTTGATCCCTGGCCTCAGTCAGTGAGTGGAGGATCCGGCGTTGCTATGAACTGTGGTGTAGGTTGAAGACACAGCTCAGATCTGATGTTGCTGTGGCTCTGGCGTAGGTCGGCAGCTGTAGGTCCGATTCAACCCTTAGCCTGGGAGCCTCCATATGCCTCAGGTGCAGCCCTAAAAAAGCAAAAAAAAAAAAAAATGCACAAATAGAAACAGAGTCACAGATACAAAGAACAAAAAGGTGGCTGTCAGAGGGGGGAGGAGTGGGGAAGAAAAGAAATAGATGGAGGAGATTAAGAGGTGCAAACTTCCAGCTGCAAAATAAATTCCATGCAAATGTGTCTATGCCACTGCTGCAGCAATGCCAGATTCTTAACCTGCTGCACCACAGCAGGAACTCCTGGTTTTCCATTTTTGTCTGTGATTCCTTTGGAATCTGGTAGTGGAAGGTTGGTTCCCTGCAGGTGGCCTCCCAGAGAGGGAGCCGGCTTTCTGAAGTTCCTCTGCTCTCTGTGGTTCCTCTGCAGTTTTCTGAGCCAGGTAACTTCTTGTGCAGTATATTAAAATGTTTAAATTTTAGGTAATAAAATAAATCACTCATCTCCTGAGACTAGCACTACTCGGTGCATGATTCCGTGTCAGAGTTTCAGCTGCCTATGTGTGCTGACTTGAGTTGACTCTGCTGGCTGGTCTCTGGACTGATCAGGAGGCCTGGAATTCATGCCATGCAATTGCACATGTGAGTCACAAAGCACTTGACAGACACGGAGTCAGAGCAGCAGAGACATCTCTTCTTGCCCCTGGCATGCCCACCGTGGTAGACTTTACTAGTGTCTACTAATCACCAGTTCTCTTCCCCTTTCTGGCAGCAGAAAGGCTAGACTCTTAGAACATCCCTTAGAACAGGGCAGACCCGTGTGCTGTGAGAGGAAGGGACGCCCAGCCTGAGGCAGGAAAAAGCCCATACAGAGTCTTTCCTCTCTTCCTCTGCCTCATTGATTAAGGAGGCCGTGTTTCAGACACATGGCCCTCCTGGATCCCTGAGTTGTCCTTCGGGGGAACATTTGCTTTGCAGAGTCACCAGGACTGGTGTGAGTGAGAAGTGAATTGTATGTGTTAAAACACTGCTATTTGAAGATTGTACATGGGAATGTGACCCATAGCCCATCTTCCATTTAATTCCTATAATAGATTGGTGACTTTTAATTTCCTTTTGCTGTTATGACAAATTGCCACAATCCTGCTGTGTAGCACTGAGAACGCTGTCTAGTCACTTATGATGGAACACGTAATGTGAGAAAAAAGAATGTATACATGTAAAGTTACACTTACATGTAAGTATACACTTACAGCATGGTCCCCATTCTGTACTGTAGGAAAAAATATATAAATAAAAGACAAAAAAAAAAAAAAGCCACAATCTTAGTCAGTTAAAACAATACAAATGTGTTATCTTACGGTTCAGGGGGTCAGAAACCCAAAATCAGTCTCCCTGAGCTAGAATCCAGGTGTTGGCAGGGCTGGTTCCTTCTGGAGGCTTTAGGGGAAAATCTTGTCCCTGCCCTTTCAAGCTTCTGGAAGCCACCTGCCTTCTTTGGCTCGTGGCCTCTTCCTCCATCCTCAAAACCAACAGCACAGCATCTTCAAATCTCTCTCTTTCTCTCTCTCTGACTTCTGCTTCTGCCATCATCTATGATGCTGACCCTCCTGCCTCCCCCTTATAAGGGCCTTTGTGATTACACTGGGCCCAGCCAGATAATCCAGGATAATCTCTCATCTCCAAGTTCTTAACCAAATCACACCTGCAAAATCCCCTTTAGTGTGTAAGGCAACATGTCCACAGGTTCAGGGGAGTTCACCACGGACATCGTTAGGGAGGCACCATTCAGCCTTCCATAGGGACCCATGCATTTGCTTATCTGACTGATCCTTCCACTGTGATGGGATTTGGCCAGGTGCCAGATGGCCTCCTCCAGGTAACACTCCTCCATGTCACCAACAGCCATACAACCTTCTTTTAAGACCCATACTGTTCCACATAGGAGAACTGATGATGTAGAAATATTCCAGAAGTTCCCATCATGGTTAACGAACCTGACTAGTATCCATGAGGATGCGGGTTCAATCCCTGGCCTTGCTCAGTGGGTTAAAGGATCCGGCATTGCGGTGAACTGTGGTGTAGGCTGCAGACATAGCTCAGATCCAGCATTGCTGTGACTGTGGCTGTGGTGTAGGCCGGTGGCTACAGCTCTGATTGGACCCCTAGCCTGGGAACCTCCTATATGCTGCTGGTGAGGCCCTAAAAAGACAAAAAGACAAAAAGAAAAAAAAAAAGAAAAAAGAAATTTCCAAATGAAAATAAGCTGTATGCACAAAAGTGTTTCTGGAGCATTATAGATTTTGTTATTAAAAAAATCAGAAACACCTAAACTGCAGCAGTAGGGGACTATGCAGAGAAAGTCTGGAACACCTCATGTTTGAATATTATGCAGCGAATAAAAATGTTTATGACAGGAGTTCTATCTGTGACTCAAGGGGTTAAGAACTTGACTAGTATCCATGAGGACACGGGTTTGATCCCTGGCCTTGCTCACTGGGTTAAGGATCCAGCATTGCTGCAAGCTGCACAGGTGGCAGATGCAGTTCAGATCTGGTGCTGCTGTGGCTATGGTCCAGCCTGGCAGCTGCAGCTCCAATTAGACCCCTTGCCCGAGAACTTTATATGCCATGGATGAGGCCCTAAAAAAAAGACTAGGCAAAACAAAACACCAAAACAAACAAACCCCACAAAAATGTTTATGGCAAATTTTAATAGCTTTTAAATTATTTGTGATAATTTTTTCTTTTGTTTTTCTTCTTTGGCCACCCCCTTGGCATATAGAAGTTTCCCAGGCCAGGGACTGAATCTGAGCTGGAGCTGCAACCTATGCCACACCTGCAGGAATGCTGAATCCTAAACCCACTGCACAGGGCTGGGGATTGAACAGGTGCCTCCATAGAGACAAGCCAGAACATTAACCCAGTGTGTCACTGCAGGGACTCCTATAATAATTTTTAAAATATGTTGCATGTTTATATAATCCTAATTCTGAAAAAAAAATATGTAGAAGAGAAAATTGTGGAAACGTATACACCAAAATGGCAACAGTGGTTTTTTTTTTTCCCCTCAGTGGCCATGTATGACTTTTATTTTCTTCTTTACATGTTCTTTCTTTTTTTTATGTCCACAAAGGACTAGGACCACTTTTGGAATCAGAAAGGGTCTGTTGGTGACAATGGCAGGTCAGCAGATTGGACAAGGTGATCTGGCCATCATAAAGAATCACTATTTATTTATTAGAGGAATTGCTTTTATTTTTTAATTATTTTTATAACTCTTTTTATTTTTTTCCATTATAGCTGATTTACAGTGTTCTGTCAATTTTATACTACACAGCAAGTTGACCCAGTCACACATGGGTGTATACATTCTTTTGTCTCCCATTATCACGCTCCGTCACAAGTGACCAGACATAGTTTCCAGTGCTACACATCAGGATCCCATTGCTTATCCATTCCAAAGGCAATTGTTTCCATCTATTAACCCCAAATTCCCAGTTCCTCCCACTCCCTTCCCCTCCCTCTTGGCAACCACAAGTCTGTTCTCCACGTCCATGAAGAATCATTATTTACGAGGGAAGGTGCTGCGTCTTCTCGCCATAAGCACTTGAGGATTTGCAGCTGGGTGATTGCTACCTGCATGTGTGCTCAGACTCCTGAGTGTCCCTTCTTTCTGGGTGGTTGTTCTGAGGGAGCAGCTAGGACTTCTGAAGAAGGCATAGGGACCCACTGGCCATCCTGGAGGCCGATGTCCAAGGTTAGCGCTGTCAGATTGCTGGTTCCCCACAGGCTTCCATTCAGCTCAGCAAGGAGATGAGCAGAGTATAAAAAAGTGCACCATCTTCCAGGGTGGCCAGAGCCAAGGAGAAGCAGGCAAACAAACAAACTCAAGCCACAGCTCCACTGCAGAGAAGCGGGGCTGGTCTGAGACCTCATCGTCCCCAAGATGAAAATGAGTCTAAGCCAGTGTAGTAGAGACAGTGGGAAAACAGGTCCGTTCAAAGGCTGCTGAGAAGTGTAAACTGGCAAAAACCATGCTGGAGGGCAGTAGGCTGTCTGCAGCAAGTCCTAAAAATGTCTCTAAGCTGTGACTTGGTAGGAAAAACAATAATCTAAATGCCCAGCTTTGTGAGACCCCCCCACAGTGGATGCCAGGGTCCCGTCCTGTACCTTCTTCCTCCAGGTCCTCCAAAGTCCTACCTGTCTCAGACCATGAGATGGGGCCACTCCAAGCATAGGGCCAGACATAACCAGCAGTTTGAAGGTGACCGGGGGAAGTTCTCGTCATGGCTCAGTAGTTAACAAATCAGAACCAGGAACCATGAGGTTGTGGGTTCGATCCCCGGCTTTGCTCAGTGGGTTAAGGATCCAGCGTTGCCATGAGCTGTGGTGTAGGTTGCAGATGCGGCTTGGATCCTGCGTTGCTGTGGCTGTGGCGAAGGCCGGCAGCTACAGCTCTGATTAGACCCCTACCTTGGGAACCTACATGTGCCACAGGTGAGGCCCTGGAAAAGACATAAAATAAAGGTGACTAGGGAAAGAAGGGGAGATAAGGGAAGAGGGAGGAAAGTGGGGGGCAGGAGCGTGCCCCCTTATCCTAGCCTCCCTGCGTTCATCCATGCTGAAACCTAAGGAGGCTCCAGCCCTCATCCTCCTCCCCTGGCCTTGCCTTCACCAGCCACCATCACTTAGCAGGGAGTTGCCTGTGTCCACACAGCCAGCCTGGACTCAGAGCCCGCTGGCGCTGTGGCAGGGCGCTGCCTGCGTCCGTCCTGAGCCCACACCTCCACTGTGAGCTGCTCCTTGTGGGGGCTAATGGGCCCTGGCTGCTGCCGTGATTGATTGGGTGATGGAGTGGCCAGGGGCTAAGGCACCCTGGTGGCTCTTGCCGAGGAAAGGGGAGTCCAGGGCACATTCCAGCCCTGTCAGCACTGGCTCAGCCCGAGTGGTGTAAAATCTCACGCCTGGAGTCCCGGGAGCTCCTGGTGCCAGCTGCAATTTTATTGGTGGTCTGTGACTTCAAAGGCCTCTCCTCCTGCCTGGCTGTGGAGCAGGAGGCCTTGTGCCCAGGGCACCGGGGAATTCCCCTGGACCTGGACCTGGACCCAGCCTCTCCCCTGCTACTTTCCTCTATATTCATAAAAATCACTTTCCAGCGCAGTCTGTGACCACAGCAGATGGAAAGTAACTGCTTGTTTAGGAGACTGCTTTCACGGACCTGGGTGTCCCAGTTGGTAGTCAAGACACTTGTGCCAAACATCTATTCGATGTCCCAACATGTTTCCCTACAGAGACCCCTGTAGTGGCAAGAGGGCAGGCTGGGCTGTGGTCTGGGTGACATCCCTGTGTCTCACCTCGTCTGCAAAAGGAAGTGACACTGAGACTCGGCCTCCTGCCTCCCCACCCTTGAAGGCTTACAAGAAGCCAAATGTGAGAGAGCAGGCAGAAAATCTCTCAGTGAAAGGCAGTGCTCTCTCTACACTGCTGGCAACCCTCTCTGGCAGGCCTGGAACTTGCAATCGAGTGTTTAAGATACACTTTGTGTTTCAATCTCAACTCTGACATTCCCCAGCTGTGTTACCTTGGGAGAGTTACTTGACATCTCTGTGCTTCAGCTTCCTCATAAGGATTAGTTGACATTGGGGAAACACTTAACCAGTCCCTGGCACCCGGTAGGGGTCGGTAGGGGCTGGAACGGTGTGAGCTATTATTATTATCACCTACACATTAACCTCTTCTTGTTTGTTTATTGCACAGGAGTAGGTGTGTCTGCCAGTGAGATGAGAAGTTTCTAGTGTTCTTTCCTTCTTCTCCTCTCAATGCACGCGTGCGTGCACGCACGCCCACACACACACACACACACACACACACAGGGGCACACCCCCAGCCCCGCCTGGGATGGTAGCAAGAGCAGCCCAGGGGTCAGATCCTGCCCTGCCATCTGCTTGCTAAGTGAACTTGGGTATGTTATTAGACCCCTGCAAAACCAGCCTCCTCATTTATAAAGATGAGCTAAGAATAACCTGATTCCCTAACTGCTAAGAATAACCTGTCTAACCTCCAGTAAGCATTTTGTGAATCTTCTAGACTCGGGGCCAGGCACACCACAGCTCAATAAACACTTGCTGGCCTGAGGTCAGTTCGGCACAAAGGGCGTTCAACTGGGAGGCCACATCAAGCCACCAGCCCCACCCCACCTGCCATGGCGGCCACACTTGGAAGATCAGATAGGAGCGAACCCTTCTGGGGCAAGGACTGCATCTTCTCCCTCACACTTGCCAGCAGCTGGTCCTGCTCGGTACAAACAACATGAGATACACCCCCGCAGAAGTGACCCTGGCTGTCTGAGATCCTGTCCAGCGGAAAGTTATGGAGAGAAAGCTGAAGAAGGAAAAGCTGCCCCTCAAGACCTAAACCGAATCTTGCTGGAGATGGAAACTAACGGGGATGAAAACACAACAGCAGAAAAATACAGACCGTTTTGAAGTCTGCTCACCTGGGAGTCAAGCCACATTGAAAATCAATAAGGCATCAAGGCCGGGAGCGTGGAGGGCTGCCTGGATACCTGCTTGTGCCTCCTTTAAAGCAAGGAAACCTTTGAAGTTGCAGACGACCAATAAAAATACAGCTGGCATTTACAGCTTCAACCCCTCCTGCCTTTGCTTTTCACCAAGTACCTCAAGCTGCAGCCAGAGTCGCCCCGGGCTGGAATGTTGGCCGGGCACCACAGGGCCCACGCCGTTGACAAGGACAATGGTTCCTGGCATGCACTGGCCAGGGATTGGTGATTAACTGTAGGCCTGCTGGCACCCTTCCAGGACAACCCTGGCTTGGGTTCTGGCCACCAGACACAGTGGCTGAGGGTCCCCAAAATGCTTTAGGAAGATGAGGTCTGTCAGAAGCAGTCTTAAGTCATGGCTACGCTGAGCCACCGGGAAGCTCTTGTTTGCAGGGGATAATGTTCCTCTATTTCATGTGCTATCGGTCGACTGCTTCCTTCTGCGCTCCTTTTTGAAGGCCTGTAGCACCAGAAAGGTAAGCCTGCTGGGATGCTCCCCCCTCCCCAGGCATGGAGCAATCAAAACAGAGCAGGTTTGGAGTACCCATCGTGGCTCAGCGGTAACAAATCTGACTAGCATCCATGAGGACGCAGGTTCAATCCCTGGCCTCGCTCCGTGGGTTAAGAATCCGGCGTTGCCAGGCGCTGTGGTGTAGGTCGCAATTGTGGTTAGGATCTGGCGTTGCTGTGGCTGTGGCGTAGGCCAGCGGCTACAGTTCCGATTGACCCCTAGCCTGGGAACCTCCATATGCTGTAGATGCAGCCCTAAAAAAAAGACCACCCCCACCAAAAAGAAAAGAAAATACTTTAAAAAAAAAAAAAAAGGGAACAGGTTTCATCGATTCGTGAAAAAGGCAACAAGTTATAATGAAAGGGTCCTAGAACTCAGTTCCCAGCCCACTTAGGATGCTGAAGTTGGCGGCTCTTCTCACATCTCTCATTTTTTTTCTACTTACCATGCATAGGAAGCTCCGTGACCTTTCATTCAATAAGCACACAACAGGGTCTCAGAACTCAGGGCTTATGGTCCAGCCAGGGAAACAGAACTCAGAGACACAAAACGTCCAACCCCCAAAGTGGTAAAGGGGTCTTAAAATTAATGGAAGATATAATACCATACCACAAACACGGGCCACGTCAGGCCTAATGACCAAGCTAAGCTAATGTCAATAAACAGAGAACTATTAGGAAATTCATTAATCAAGGTCTTGTTTATACTCCTATTTGTCAACCAAATTATTTGTTTGACTTGTGGCCTCCCTGCTTTATTACGGTCATTTCTGTCATCAGCGGAGCTGGGCTGCTGGAATTTCACCCATGGGCAGGGCCTGTACTGTCTTTGCTTTGCTGTCCTGGTCGCCTTCTTCAAGAACCAGAGCGCTCATCAGGGGCCGGGGTCTGTCTTCGGTTAACAGAAGACAGGTAGTTCAGTGGGTAGTTCAGTGGTTCTCGGGATCTTAATTAATTGATCTGCTAATCACCAGTTCCTGTTTCTAGAAGCTGACCTCTGAAGCAGCCTCCGGCTCGTGGGGAAATGCCACAGCGAGGAACGCCAGGCTGAAAAGCGAGAGCAGGAGCTAGGGCGCCGAGCAGCTCTCTGAGGACCCCTGAGGTCCTGCCCCACCTGGATTTGGTCTTTACAAGGCGGCCTCTCACTCTCTGCCTCGCCCTCCCATGTGTGTTTCCTTTCAGCTCCCTTGGTTCACAGTCCCCTACCCCCCAGGCCTCACCTCCCAGAGGTCAGGCTCTTCTAGAAAGCCTCCTCTAACCACAGAAGCCAGATAGGATTTGTCCCACCTCTGGCCTTCAAACTCCTCCGTCCCCATAATTGTGTCGGCCCTGTTCTGCTCAGACCCAGCTTTGGGGACCATGCACTCCCGCTAGCAATGAGCAGATAAGCTCTTCGATGGCAAGTCAACCTTCAGGGTCTCACAGCTTTGCATCCTTTCTCCTTGGCTCCACTCCCCCACTAATACACACACACACACACACACACACACACACACACACACACACACACCCGCTGGACCAACAGAGAGTGCAAATGGAACTTTCATTAGGGGTTTTGCGTCTCCCCAGACCCGAAGGCATCCCTGTTTCAGGCCTTGCCTATAAGCCCATAGAGAATGATGATCACCTTGGCAACCACCCTCCCTACTTTGATCTCCTAAATTGAACTAATTTCTGGAGTTTCCACCGTCTCTGAGCCAGTGCTTCCTGCCGAGGACAGAAATGTCAAATGTGGGAGTTCCTGTTGTGGCTCAGTGGTTAATCAATCTGACTAGGAACCATGAGGTTGCGGGTTCGATCCCTGCCCTTGCTCAGTGGGTTAAGGATCCGGCGTTGCCGTGAGCTGTGGTGTAGGTTGCAGACACGGCTCAGATCCCGCGTTGCTGTGGTTCTGGCGTAGGCCAGCAGCCAAGGCTCCGATTCGACCCCTAGCCCGGGAACCTCCATATGCCGCAGGAGCGGCCCAAGAAATGGCAAAAAGACAAAAAAAAAAAAAAAAAGAGAGAGAGAAAAGAAAAGAAAGAAATGTCAAACGCTTTCACCATTCAGAGGGATGATCATGGGAGATTTCTGGGTAGCAGTCTGGGGAGCCCTCCACCCCCTCCTAAAAAGGAGACAGCCTTTATTACTCTGAAGGGGAGAGGGTGAAAGGCCTGGAGGGGAGTGGGACGAAGGGTCAGATTTCTCCAGAACGACTCACAGTAATATCTCCCTTCAGCAGCCACCCTATGAATTCTGACACATCTCAAAACACGCGAGTCTGGAAAAAGCAGTCAGAATCTCCTACCTTCTGCAAAAAGCTACTGTGCAGTCTGTTCCTTTGTAGTTCGGGTTTTAAAGAAAATCAAACCATCTTGGAAAAATCAAAAAGCAGATGCACCCCCTAATTGAAGTCGGCAAGGGCAACAGAAACCTCGTTAGGGGTGTTACAGGCCCTCGCACCCCAATTAACCTGGGGGGTGGGGAGCGGAGGGCCTGTGGGTTTCTCTGCACAGATGTCTGGGGGAAGAGGCCCTGGTGGGCAGGAGATGGAGGTGTCTGGAGACCCTTCTGGAAACTAAGAGCCCAGGGCCCTCACCCAGCCGAGAGGTAGGATCCCTCTCCAGCCTGGGGAGCTCCGTCCAGGGGGAGTCCTGGCCCTGGGCTGGCCCTGCAGCCACCTGCCCACCGGAGAGCAGTGGGGGAGCGCCCACAGCCACGACCCTGGGGCCACATTTTACTACCTGCCATTTACCACTCTGACGGGAAAACAAATTTAAAACACCTGGACATTTATGTCTCTGATGGGTCGAGCTGCACTGTTCCATTATATCAAATAATCCAGGCGGTGCGCTTCAAAGGCCGCCGTCTCCAGGAGGCCACTGGGCGTGGCCCGGGTGAGAGCGCAGCCTGGGCTGCAGGCCGGAGGGGGGCCCGGGAGGAGCCTCCTGTGCGTTCAGAGGTGGGTTCAGAGGCGGAGGCTCGCAGGGAGCCCCAGGCTCTCATCTGTGTCACAGCCCCTCCAAGGCCACACCCTGCCCCCACCACAGCCCTGCCCCAGACTTACCAGCAAAATGGGACTAACCCCACTGGGTCAGGTCACAGAGCTCTGAGGTCAAGGGGGGCCCTGACAGACAGAAGGTCAGGGTCAACAGGAACAATCGAAAGGCTGAGGCTGGATAGTGAGCGGGGTCAGAAGGAGCTGGGGAAAATGTTTAGGATGCGCTGGAGATGTGGTGCCCAACAGAGCCCTTCAAGACTGGCTCTGCCAAGAGCCACACTGGGGTGGGGGTCGGGGATGGGCTTCAGCATCCTCAGAGCACCCAGAAAGCCATCCTCAGCAGTGACACTGCAGTGGGTGAGGGGGGAGGTGGGGGGGGCAGCTCCAGGGCTTCCCTCAGGCTCAAGAGGTGAGAAGAACTTGCCCAGAAGCTGGACAGCACATTGTGTTCAGAGTCTGAACCCAAAAGACTGATGTGTGAGCTCACGCAAGGTCCACCTTGGAAACTTCCAGAAAATACCAAAGGAGGGGTGGGGGTGGGCCTTGAGCTGTCCTGGCCCTCTGGTGAGAGCTCTGAAATTTCTCAGGGTTTGTGCTGACTCTGTGAAATGGAGGGAAGCCTTCCTGCTCCTTCTACCTCATAGCCCTCTTGTGAGGACCCGAGGGAAAATTTTCTGAAAGCACATTGTAAACTTAAGATCATACAAATGAGGTCACGTTAGTGCAGTTGGGAACAGTGGAGCCTTGGGGACATCTTGCTGCCACAGTGGAGAAGGAGGAGAAAGGCTGGGAGAAGGGGCTCCCTCCTGGTCCCTTTGCCCCTCCAGCCCCCATCCTGCAGGGTCCCCCACCCCCATATCTCCTCCAAGTGTCTCTGCCAAGTCGTGGCTCCTTCCCAGGTCACTGGTGCCACCGGACTCAGTCATAGCACCAGGGTGTAGAGAAAACACCAAGACAGCTCTCTTCCTATACAGCTAAAAGGTTTGCTAGAACAGCCTCGTCCTTTGGTCTCGCAGCCCCAGCTGTGTGGATATGTCACCAATCGGCCTACACTCGAGTGAGCCGAACGCTTAGGAAGGTGTGGGCCTCAGACCAGGGCTTCAGGGGCCCGAGTCCCAGACCTGGATCTGCCTCCATCTCACCATGGCCTCCAGGGACCATCTTAGCACCTCCTCAGTGTTGTCACTTTGCAAGTTAGAGCATGGACTGCCATCTCTGAAGTATTCCACCCCCTTCCTTTTTTTTTTTTTTTTTTGTTGTTGTTGTTGTCTTTTTAGGGCCACACCTGTGGCACATGGAGGTTCCCAGGTTAGGGGTCCAATCAGAGCTACAGCTGCCAGCCTACACCACAGCCACAGCAACATGGGATCTGAGCTGCACCTGGGACCTACACCACAGATCACGGCAGTGCCGGATCCTTAACCCACTGAGTGAGGCCAGGGATCAAACCTGCATCCTCATAGATATTAGTTGGGTTCTTAACCCACTGAACCACAACGGGAACTCCCGTGGTCTCTTCTCAAATGACGGCGCTAAAGTCTAGGCCACCAGCTGTCCTGTGTAGCTCGGCTACATAAGAAGTGGGCCCAGTCGAGGCCTTGGTGTTGGCCCAGTCTTGGCCATAGAAATACTCCATTGAACTGTCTTCAGGGGGGGGTCTCCTGAGCAGGAAGGGTCTGTAGCTGGAGAGCCTGCCCCACTGCCTTAGCCAGACCCCCAAGTTAGAGGGGCCCTTTGAACCCCCATGCCACCTAAGCAGCCTCCCCAACCTGTGTGTGTGGTCAAATGTCCCTTGAGGCCTCAACAGAACCTGAGAGCTTTGAAATGCTTTGCCCCACCCACCGGCCAAGCCTTTTCTGAGAAAGAGCCCCCAGAAAGTCACTGCTCTATGGGTCGGGATGGAAAGAACTTGGGGAGCAGTGAAAAGGTCTTCATCAGAGAGTTTAAAAGAAATCCTGTACTAACCCTTTCGAGGATGCCAAACAGCAGGTGTCGGAGCTCAAAGAGGCCTTCGAGGAGCACCTGATCCAAGCCCTACCTGCAGGCAGGAAAGGTGCTTATCCTCATGTTGTCTCTGCAGTAAGAACCCGGAGGAAGTTGCAATGATGCGTCGCCCGCTGATCTGCTCTAATGAAATAAAAGCATTTCTCATTAACCAGACTCTATACACATGGGTGCCACTGACATGCTTGGAATGATTTCCTTTCTAAGTAATGAAGGTAACACTTCCCCTGGATTGTGTGCTTAATCCAGCATGCTTGACAGGGTGACACTTCACAACCCCTTCAGATAAAGTGAGGCAGGTATTAATGACACTGTTTTACAGAGGAGGCACCTGGTATGAAGAATGACAGTGCAAAAATGTTCTGGAAACCAGGGCTCCTGAGTATTTGCCATGATCTTGTCTCTCCACCCCACAGAGCTGTTAAACAGTTGTCTCTCTAGCTATAGTCAAGCTTATACTGTTTGCTTATTTAGGAATTTTATTTTTAATTTAAAGGCATATGTTGTGTTCCCAATGATACCGTAAAGACATAAAGCATGATATAAAATTCTGTTTGACGCATGGCCCCAACTTTGAAAAGGTGTGTATGTGTGTATCGCTCACACAGAATAAAAGAACCAAAAGAAGATACATCAAAATGTTATCTATGAACAATGACGATGTGGTTGACTTTCTTCATTTTGCCTGTGTCTATATTTTAAGACCTTTAACATGAGCATGTGTTGATTTTGATATCTTTGAGACAAGATATTTTAAAAATAGACTTTTGTTTCCGTAAACTGTGTAAAAGTAAGCTTCAGCTTGGCCCCACCTGCATCCTCGTGAATTTCAAAACGGCATCTCTCCAGTTGGGAATAACCACCACCAAGGGAGGGCTTGTGGTTCAGCATCCCAAGCAAAGCCCCACGTTCATGGCTGTTAGCCCTGACAGTGGCCCATTTCTCAGGGATCACTCCAATTAGGATCTTCTCCGTGGCTTACAACACCAGCCCTCTCCCTTCAGCGAGAGCATCTGTGGCACAGCTGGAGCAGCAGGGTTGGAAAATCAATCACCACTCAACAACTGTGCGACGGATGGCCCATCAATCAGAAACATAAGGCATTCGCTCCATTTATAAAACGCGTACCTTCTCTTGCGAACCTGCAAATGCAATAAGCAGCCGCGGCACCTCAGTCCCGGAGCAAGGGCAGCACCGGTGGCTCGGGACTGGGGAGGATCACAGATCAGCACCCACGAGACACGTCCTCCGGGACCCTGCGTCCCCTGACACTCACACTCAGGGATGGCTTTGGGATTTTTTTATTGGCCCTGAAAGCCAGTCATGCTGACACCCTGCGAGAACACATGGGGACTTGAAGAAGTGTTTTGAGACTTTCTAAAATGGCCATTTCCTCCTTCCTTTTCTTTTCTTTCATTTCCTTCGAACTTCTACCCATTAAAGGAGAAACGTCTCGTCCCCCGATTACGACCAGATCTATAGGACTCCCACACTCGCCCACATGGGGACAGAACTCATTTTCAAGTCCATCCACTTGAGAAGCATCACCGCTGCCTCTCCTTGTCCTGGAACACCCTGATGCTGTCTGGTGATACCTCCCTCACTAGGAGAAAATCATTGCATTCTGGCGACTGGGGGTGGAAAGAGAGCCCAGCCAATATCGCTGATCCCTACCAGGATCATTTCACACGTCCCCCTTCAAACAATAACAATGATGCCAAACAGTGTATGCTGCTTTGTGATTTATCGATGATCCCATATGATCCTGAAAGTCTCGTGACATAGGTGTTACCCTGACCAACACAGATGAGGACACTGCGAGGGAACGGAGGAAAAGGATATTTAATGAGTGTCTCTCAGCCATGTGCCTGGGACTATGCTAAGCGGGGTTGTTGGTTTTTTTTTTTCCTGTCTTTTTAGGGCCTCACTTATGGCATATGGAGGTTCCCAGGCTAGGGGTTGAATCAGAGCTGTAGCTGCTGGCCTCAGCCACAGCCACAGCAATACCAGATCCAAGCCACGTCTGCAACCTACTCCACAGCTCATGACTAGGCCAGATTTGAACCCACTGAGCAAGGCCAGGGATCAAACCTGCATCCCCA
This sequence comes from Sus scrofa, assembly GCF_054392235.1. Classification (NCBI taxonomy): domain Eukaryota; kingdom Metazoa; phylum Chordata; class Mammalia; order Artiodactyla; family Suidae; genus Sus; species Sus scrofa. The sequence continues at coordinate 107,371,393 of NC_139385.1, read as the reverse complement.
TGGATGCTAGCCAGATTTGTTTCCACTGAGCCATGACGGGAACTCCACTAAGTACTTTTCAAATGTGCAATCACATATGCCTCAGGACAACCCTGGAGGATGTGGCATGTATCTAGTATGAGCCCCATGTTGCAGATAAAGAATTAAGGCTCACAAAGAAAAAAGAGGAATCCGAGAGGTTGCAAGACATATCGAGGTTGCAGGTTATATGGTGCAGGATGAGGTGACTTAGGATTTAAACCCAAGACTTGTGACTTCAAATCTTCACAATTTTCCAACTACTGTTTTGTGAACTAAATGAATGGTGAGGGCGTAGTTCTTTAAGTCATATGAGCTTTCCTGGGTGAGCGATGGCCTGGAACTCATGGAGTCTTAAGGAGCAGAGGAAAACCCCAGAAGGGCCAGCCTGAAGCCAAACTCACTCTGAGAAGAGTTCCCTATGACCCAACCTAGTCCACCTCAGCCCTACAGCTGGAACTTGGGGTTCCAGATGCAACATCAGGCCATCTCCTCTTGGTCCCTGGCTGGACCCCAGAACTGCAGGTGCTAATTGCTCCCAAGAGGATGCTTCCTGAAGCCCCAGGATCTCCCGCCGGCACTGGTTTGGTTGAGCTGCCTTTGCCCATGGTGTTGGGGGCCTTTCTGGCTCTCTGTGAGCCTGGGGCACCTGTGACTGCAGGGGCAGGAAGGAGTGCTCTGGGGGCCCCATCCCCTTCTGAGAAATGGAATAGTGGTATTACCACAGGGTCAGGAAACCCAGGCAGCAGAAGCAGCCTGCCAAACCACATCACGCCTGGGGGAGCTATGAAACAGTGGTGCAGGCAGGGCACAGGGAGCCTTGTCGGGGTGAGCCGTGTTCAAAAGTAATCATTGCAGCGAGCGCTCAGTGGGCCTTTACACGCGCCAGGTGGAACAGTGATTGAAATTTTCTGTCTGGTTCCCGGGGGAGGCATGAGGCCCACTGGGAAGAAGCTAAAGGGAGACAGATTTCAGGTTGTAAAGGGGAGAACGCAGAACCTTTGTTGAGATTCAAAGGGCCCCCTTGCTGAGTTGTGGCTTCTCATCACTGGAGGGGTTCAGAGGTGGTGTGATGTTAGAGATGGAGCCATGGAATGAGGGAGCACAGAGTAAGATCTGAAGAGTTGTAAGGTCCCTTCCAATGTTTCTATGATGCTACTTCGTGTTCTGGCCATGTGTCTCCTCTCTTCCATCCTTCAAACCAAGCTTGCCCTTGTCTAGCTCTTCTGAGCAAATGCCATGTCCCAGCAGCTCCTGGAGGGTCAAAGACATGAGGCCTTCTTTTCCTGTGTCTCCTTATGAAGGTTCGAGACCACGCCCCACGGCTTCCCACCAACATGGTGTTAACTGGTTCACGTGAGGAGATCTCCATGTAGTCCAGATCGCAGCAACATTTGATAAAATAAGAGGTGAGCAAGTTGCGAAGACCTAGCCTTAAGAGCTCCAAACCAGATAAACCTCTGAGGACCTGAAACCATGCAGAAAGACAAACCAGCAAACAGGTGGCAGCTCAGCTCTAACGGGGTAACAGGGTCCAAAAGGGCTCCAAAGAGGCAAAGAGCTGGATCCAGACTCATGGTCTGAAACTAGGGGTTGGGATGGAGCTTCCCTGCCTGTGAAATGAGATAGGAGACAGCTCCAGGTGCTGCTCATGGCACTGCTTTACCTAGAGAGATGGGGGACACAGCACAGCCTCACAGCCACGCAGGGGCCCAGCTGCCCACTGGCTCAGCACAAGAGAGCTGAGTCTGGAACACCCGGCCTGGGTCTAGACAGGATTCCTGGGACAGTGGGTCCGCAGACACTGAAAACTTCGAAGCAGACAAATAAGTGCAAAGAAAGAGAGACAGAGAACAAAACTGGATTTCAAATGAGCTTGGAAACAAAATTCCTCACACCTCAAAAAAAAAAAAAAAAAAAAAGCCTCAAAGATCAACAGTCAGGAAATGAATTTACTCCAAATGAAATGGAAATAACAGAGAACTCTGAAAACAAATTCAGAATAAGTATGTTGCAGGAAAGGAGGTAAAAGAGGCAAAGGAAGGAAAAGCAATTACATTTTTCAAATTGTGAAACAGAGAAGAAATAAATTAAGAAGAGAGACAAATAAACAAAACTAAAATCTTAGAAATAAAAATAGAGCTGATGAAATAAAAAATGTAAATTCTGGAGTTCCCGTCGTGGCACAGCGGAAACAAATCCAACTAGAAACCATGAGGTTGCGGGTCTAATCCCTGGCCTCGTCCAATGGGTTAAGGATCAGGCGTTGCTGTGAGCTGTGGTGTAGGTCGCAGACTCGGCTCAGACCTGGCATGGCTATGGCTGTGGCCTAGGCCACCAGCTACAGCTCCGATCAGACCCCTAGCCTGGGAACCTCCGTATGCTGCAGGTGCAGCCCCAAAAGGGCAAAAGACAATACAAACAAAAAAAAGGTAAATTCTACATGGGATACAATTAAAGAATGAACTATTAAATTAGAAGATAGTACCAAGGTAGTACTGATAGCAGTCAGAATGCAGCATAGAGAGAAAAAGAAATCTGAGTATTAACAAGTAATGCATATATACATACATGCTGTTTAAGCGACATGGAGGATCCCTTGACAGGCTCAAACATATATTTAATAGATGCTCCATTAAAAAAAAGTACCAGAAAGAATATTCAAAGATATGATGCTGGGAACATCCCCAAGCTGAAGAGCTACAAGTCCTCAGACCAAACATCATCACCAAGAACAGATCAGGATCAAGAAAAAGATTCTGATTCATCACGGGAAACTGCAGACCGTGGAGAAGAGAAAGAGCATCAGAAGCTCCTGGAGCTGCCCGCTTGGAGCCCAGAACAGGCACCCTCAGGAAGCGTGAGCCTAGGAGTGGTAGCTTTTCTTTCCCTGGGCTCTAGAACAAGGAGCCAGCTTGGTCTCCAACCCCAGGCAGGAGCCGCTGCCCTCACCCTCTGGTCCTGCCTGGCGGGCAGCAAAGCACCCACACACCCCGGTGCGGGAGAGAGGGGGGTCTGTCTGGGTCCTCCTGAGCTTCCCAACAAGTTCTTTATTAAAAACTCCCAGAGTCACAGTTAGTCCTTTCTAGCATTTGCAATGAACATGCCATCCAGAAGGTCTCTCTGTCACTGAAATGTTTCTCTCCCGGTTCCCAAAGAAACGGGTCTTTTGGAAGGCAGTGGATTCCTTCCCTTGTTTTTGCCAATTGCTGTTTTTCTTGACATTGTAACTTGCAGTTTTTCCCACAGTATGTCACTCCGGAAAAAAAATGTGGAGATGGGGCTTTCACATGTCTGGGACAGAGAGCAAACTCCTGTTTGGGGAAAAAAAAAATCTCCAACCTGGAGCCCCCAAGCCTGAGTCAAACTTTCCATGGAATCAAGATCTCTATTTGCAACTTGAGAGGCAAAATTAAGTTGTAATATTCCAGCAAATAGCTATAGCCACTCCGAATGTTACCCCTGGCTCCTTGGCTGCATCACAAACCGATGCAGAGGCAAATTTAATTACCTGTCAGGAACTAAATAAAAGGTTTGCTTCATCTAATACTCCCAGTGTGCGGGACAGCTATGAAAACAAGCCTGATGCTCCATCGATTTGCTCTTTGCTGAGGCCCAAAGAGGAGCCTAGACACACAAGTGGGCTGCCCGAAGCTTTTGGAAATTTAAATATTCTTTATGGCATTTGTCCACGGTTTCCTCCTCCTCAGCTGGACTCAAAAAACCACTGCTCACCCACTAGGGCTCTTGCATCTGTACCTTTAAAATTACCCATAATCTTTCTCTCTCTCTCTCTCTCTCTCTCTCTCTCCCCCCCGCTCTTTTTTTTTTTTTTTTTTTTTTGCTTTTTAGGGCCACACCTGCAACATATGGAGGTTCCCAGGCTAGGGGTCCAATTGGAGCTGCAGTTGAGGCCTACACCACCACCACAGCAGTGTGGGATCTGAGCTGCATCTGCGACCTACACCACAGCTCACGGCAATGCTGGGTCCTTAACCCACTGAGCAAGGCCAGGAGTCAAACTCACATCCTCATGGATACTAGTTGGGTTTGTAACCTGCTGAGCCACAACAGGAATGCCTTAAAATTAACCTATAGTTGATTTACAATGTTGTACCAATTTCTGTTGTATAATAAAGTGACTAAACTATACACACACACACACACACACATATACATTCTTTTTTTTAATATTCTTTCCATCATGGTCTAAAATGGTAAGGTGAGCTCCAGCCCATTAGCTTATACACACCAGAAGGCTCATCTCTCCCTGATAGAAGCATGTTTTCCGGGGTCCACTGCCGATTCAGCAAGACCCCCAGGCTGTCTTTGATCCCCATCATTGGCCATCAGTTGAGTCATAACAGAAAATCTGGGCACCAGGAGACTTTGGTGAGCCGGGCTAAGTTCATATCTGTTGTTTTAAACCTCAGATTCCCCAACTGCAACATGGAGAAGACCGCTCCATCCACTCCCAGGGTGTAGCAAGCCCAAGCGTGATGATGGGTGTGAAGAGCCAGGACCAAACTCAGGATGTGTAACGATTGTAGATTAACATGGATCTAATCACTGCCTGGAGCTGGAGGGTCAGAGGGCAGGGGAGGAGCAGCGTCCATCTTCGCAGAAGTCAGAGATGCAGGCCGTGAGCCACATACTAAGGACAAAGGGGCCAGGTCAGACCAAGCACACGGCAGAGCCTGTGGCACGAGCGGGGCAGGAGATGGCCAGCTCTCAGCACCCCTAGAACTGTCCCCCAAGGCTCTGCAGAGAGCAGGGTTGTCAGCCCACCCCAGTTTCAGGGGTGCCTCTGAAGAGGCAGCAAAGCAGCAGCTGGTTGGAAATAAAGGGCAAAATCAGGACTAGGGAGCCAAGTGGTTTTTTTGTTTTGTTTTGTTTTGTTATTTTTCTCCCTCGGGCCAAAAGCCAGCAGTGTTGGTTTGTAGGGCCAGACTCTCCTTTGCCGTGTCCCTAGGACGCATTAACTTCTCTGAGCCTCGGCTTCCTTACCTATTAAATAGATTCTGAGCAAGTACATAACGTTCTACAGTGAAAATCATTGTGGAAACCATTCTTGCATCTTTACACTTTTGGCCCCCTTTCCCCTAGGATCCTGGAGGATTTCAATGAATGAAATGGGGTCAAGGGTCCTCTCTCTGGCTTTAGAAAGATGTGAAAGAATGGGCAACTGGGAGCCAATCCAAAGATGGTGCAAACCCAGGTCAGGCTCCTCAACCCCAGGCCACTGGGCCAAGTGGGCACACTTTTCAATTTGGGTGTGAAGGTCCTAGACTTATAAGGGATGGATCAGAGCTGGTTCTCCCCACCCGCCCCCCAATCCAGACACCCAGGGGCCACCCCCACCTCTAGCAGCGCTCCTGGGACCAGAGCCAGGGGACCTCAGACCCATTCTCCAGCCTCTTTGGCCCTGCGTCCCTCCCTGTCCTGATGAGTCCCAGACAAGTGCTGACACAGCCGGCCAGGCCCAGAGCCTGTGACTCACCACCTCTCTCAGCACTTCTGTCACCGGAGGGCCCTGGCTCTGTCACCATCCCACCTCCCTGCCTTCGCCCTCCTTGCCTTTCCCAGATCCGTCTGGAGTGCACTCCTCTGGGAACAGCCTCTGCGAGCTCCAGAGAGCCCCCCTCCACTTGTGCCCCTGCGGCCCAGCACAGAGTAAGCAGGGTGAATCTTCAAGGCACCCCCCGCAGCTGTCACAGTCTTGGAAGTAACTCGGGAGAGGAAGAGACTCAGCCGAGCCTCCCTCCCCATGCCTACCTCCACAGGCACACTGGCCCCTGACCAGGGGTTGGGGTAGCTGGACGGTACTGGAAGCCTACAGGCTATCAAAGCAACACCCTATCCCCAGAGCCCTAGAAGGGTTTGCGAGCAGCCGCCCTCCTCACCTGGCCAGACCCAGGGAGGCCCAGGCTGCCCCAGCACCGCTGGCCCTTAGCCAATGATGGAACACATAAAGGCTTTTAGAGACGCTCCGATTCCTTTTTTTCCGAGAGCAGGAAAAAGAAAGATGCTCCCTGCCACATCTTGGCCAAGCCATTATTAGGAAGGCACCGCATTTTAAAGTTCTCACCATGGTGTTTTTTTTTTTTTTTTTTTTTTCCCCTAAGCTGTGCTAATAAAATCTCGAACCCACGTGGCAGCCCCACTGCTCATCAACAGTCAGCTGCCCTCAGGCTGCACCAGTCTGTTTATATTATAAATAAAGGCTGAAATATGCCGCTTGCTCGGTGCAGGCTCCGAAGGGGCATGGGGTTGGGGGGAAGCAGAGCCAGCCCCTCCCACCCTGGCTGGGGGAGGGATGGCTCAACAGAGGCCTTGCCCGAAGCCAGCTCCTTTTGGACATTAACAAACCACTACAAGGATCTATGATCCATCCCTGGAATCCTGGTTTAATTATTTAGGAAGAGCGCTTTTGCTCCCCGCAAGCTCTGCCGCTCCCCAGAGCCTGAGGAATCATTGTTCAATGCTTATTACCGCCGCGGGCCCCCGGGCACAGTGTGCCAGAGACCTCATTTCAATATTTACCACTTAGATCACTTAAGGGCTGTCAGCTTTAATAACATTTTATCAATTGGATACTTATATTATTCACGGCTTCATAAAAATAACAAGACCTGCCTTGGCATTTCAATCACACCCGGGCTCATTGCAGCGACTGTTCAGGGATTTCGTTTTGATTAACGTTGAGATCTGATGTGACTGCATCTCCTCCTGGATGCATAGTGCATGGGGTGGCCACGGGCAGCCACTGGGGAGTGGGCTACATGGATCTCTGCCCTGGGCATGTGGTCAGCAAAGGGAGAAGGTAACACATCAACAGGCCAGGCTGAGACGCCCTCCCCAATTCTCTGCGACTGGTGTGGCTGAGGCTCTGTGGGTGGGAGACTCAGTGCACCCTTGATAATTAGGCCCTCAACTTCACCTCCTTCCTTCCTGCGTCTCGGCTGCAGCCACTGAGAACGGTCCCCTGGGCTCCAGAAAGCAATTCTCTTCCAAGGTTCCCATACTGGAAAGCCTCTGCTCTGTCCTCCACCTGCAGACCTCCGACGCAGCTTTTCAGGCTCGCTTCCAAGGTCACCTCCACCATGAAGTCCGCCCTGCTTCACAAGAGCCTGCATTGGGATGGCTGCTTGGACCATGCCTGTGAGTGCGTGGCGTACTCCTTTGGGTCACTTCCCGAAGATTCCCACATCCCTCAGGCGCCCGAGGTCTGGCCTTTCCTGAAGTCACCATCAAGCTCCCTTCTGGTCTCCTGAAGGAGTGTGGCATTTTCCTTGACTTTTCCTGCATTTTGCTGAGAAAAAAGTTTGCAAACCCCGGCTGGTGTCCAAGGGGTTTGCTGTTGCTCGTAATTACGGCGCATCACTGGGACTGTTGTTAATTGTTCAACTTGGTGGCAAGCCCCAGAGATAGATGTCACCGTTTAAAAGCAAAGTCTGCCTTGTCCAGTAGCCGCCCCACCCTCAGTCCCCTGGGCTCCAGCACCAACTCCCTTTCTCGACGCTCCCTGGCCCCTCTCCAGTCACCTCCCAGCTGGCCTTGCCCGCTCCCCTTTGCCCCTCCACTTCATTCTACTCACAGAGACCACGGTCCTTTCATGTCACTCTCCCGATTACAGCCCCTTCATGGATTTTACCGCCCTCCGAACCAAATCCAGTCTTCCCCTTGGCACAGTCCCTACCTTGGCTCTCTGGCCACACCACCCAGTGCTTCCTCAGGCTCACTGTTCTCTGGTAGCTGCTCTTTCCGAGACTTGACCCACCAAGCCCTTTCCTCCCTTAAAGCCTTTCAAGACTGGCGCCCCTGGAAGGCCCTGTCCTCCCCTCCCTGCGTGGCCAACGCTAGTGTCCACTTTCCAATCATCTAAGAGAGACCAGCCCTGATGTCTGGTTTCTCCTTCAGCCCTTCATCCTGTCTTAGCCCCCTTTGCTACCTCCACGGGACTAATCACAAAATGCCATTATTTCAAATTCCTTTGTTGATTTATTTTGCTCTATAAACTCAGAGACTCTAACAGGCACAGAGTCGCTGCCGCAGCCCCCCCCCCCCCAAATGTGTTGACTGAATACATTTAGCTGTTTCCTTCTCCCCTTGCCTTTGTGAGAATCCCTCACCCTCAGCAGGCTTCCCTCTCACATCGCCTTGAACAAACAGAGAAGTAGGTAAAGGGGATCCAATACATGCAGGTCAATCCTGCTGCTGGCAAATGCCCAGATGTGTGCCCCTGATCCCCAGACAGCAAGCACTGTGTGTAGGGACAGGGGTTCTGGAGGCAGTCTGTGCCCACTTGTCAGCTGTGCATCTTTGGGCAAGTTCCTTCATCTCCCTGTGCACTTGTAACTTAGGGTGAGTGATACTTCATAGAATCACTGAACATTTGTAAAGTACTTAGGACAGTGCCTGGTGCTCAGTAAGCGCTCCGTGCCTGCCGACCACTGTTATCGTAGGTTTTGAGTGGCCTGTGCATGTCCCACTGCGAAAATTGCCCCCTCTCCCAGCATACACATTACCATCGCTCTTTTGGGTGGCCGGCTGTCATTTACTGTTGAGCCTAGGAAGCCCCCATTCGGTGAAGCTGAACAGCCGCAGGATGGGGAAGGAGGAAGAGGCTGGTGAATCCTTGCTGCTGGCTGACCAAGCAGATCTCACACCCGGGGAGACAGGCATTCTGGCAAGAAGATGCTTCTCATGCTTGTCTACCACGCAAAGGACAGACTCCCTGGAGCCAGAAGAAAAGTCTATACTTTGGTGGGTTTTTTGCTTTTCAGGGCCACGCCCGTGGCATATGGAGGTTCCCATGCGTGGGGTCGAATCGGCGCTACAGCCGCCGGCCTACACCACAGCCACAGCAACGCAGGATCCGAGCCTCGTCTGTGACCTACACCACAGCTCACTGCAACACTGATCACTTAACCCACTGATCGAGGCCAGGGATTGAACACACAACCTCACGGTTCCTAGTCAGATTCGTTTCCACTGCACCACAAAGGGGACCCCAAGCCTATACTTGGTGATGGAGACTTAGGGGAAGTGAGTTTCTCACACGTGCTCCCACAAAAGCGTCGCTGCATCTGCAGATCCCATGGGGCAACCAGTGCCCCGAGAGAGACAGGGAAGGGGAAGCCTGGGGCTGGCTTCTCTGGCTCCCCCACCAGGAAGATCAGAGCCTGGCCTGCCCCTCATCTTCCAGCAGCCACAGTCCTCCAAGCACATGCACATGTTCCAAAACCGCCAGGTCCCATTCGTGCCCCATAAACTATACTGATTCTGCTGCTAAGTTTCTCTATTACGCAAAACTTCTATTTCTCTACAAAAGATATTAAATGCTTCCCAGGTGGCAGGCTTTCCAGCGTGTGTGTTTTGCGTGTGTGTGTGTGTGTGTGTGTGTGTGTGTGTGTGTGGTGAGAGTGCTGTGTGGAGTTAAGACCTGTCCCTTTTGACACCCTGAGCTGCCTGGGTTCTGTGCTCCCAACTGTTCTAAATTGCAGGAGAAATCACCCTGACAGAACCTCCCGCTGACAGACAGTGTCTTTTGTTACCAATGGAGGTGTTGATCCTTCTCTAATCACCAGCTTAATTAAGTCCGCTGAGATGAAAGAGTCATTTTTACTTGGGGAGCTAATATTTATAGACAACTCTCTCGCTGGCCCCTGCACTGGAGGTGTTAACAACTTGAGGGCTAAATCAAATAAAAATTACAAAACTCATTTCTCTACTCTACAAAAATCACTGGCAAACGTGGACGGAACACTCCAGACTCTGAGCTGCCTACAGAGCAGCTTCGTTCGTGGCCCGAGAGCCTAACAGAGATTTAGGTGCACGGCGGGCGTGTGGAAAGCCCTGGCTGAATTTCGAAAGTGTGCAGAGCCTGCTTGATGGCTTTCTTCTCTAGCAAGAATCACTACTATGCATTGGGGTGAAGAGTCAGCCAGACCTGGAATTGAATCCTAGCAGCCTTGCCACTCAGCTGTGTGACCCTGGGCAAGTTATTTACCGTCTCTAAGTCTCCATGGCTGTTAAATGGGACAATAATAATACCTGATTTATAGCATTGTTGCCCCAAAAGCCTGTCGCACACTCTTTGGCACATAGAAGCACTTTTAGTGTTGGCTGCTAGGAGCAGAGATGGTGGCGGTAAAGGGGGAGGTGACAATTACACCTCCGAGCTGTATTTCCATAGGACGGTCTCCTGGGCAGCTTTTTTTTTTTTTTTTTTGGCTTTTTGCCTTTTCTAGGACCGCTTCTACGGCCTATGGAGGTTCCCAGGCAAGGGGCCTAATCAGAGCTGTAGCCACTGGCCTACATACACCACAGCTACAGCAATGCGGGATCCAAGCCGCATCTGCGACTATATCACAGCTCAAGGCAACGCCGGATCCTTAACCCACTGAGCAAGGCCAGGGATCGAACCCGCAACCTCATGGTTCCTAGTCAGATTCGTTAACCACTGCGCCATGACAAGAACTCCCTGGGCAGCTTTTAAGTTCTCTCATTTCGCAGATTTCTCAGTTTTGTTAAGAATGTCTTAGGCTCCCTTGCAAGGGAAATGGAAATCAAAATCACGAGATAGTACTTCATACCCACTAGAAGGGCTATCTATAATAATAATAATACAACCCAGAAAAGAGCAAGAGTTGGCTATAATGGCGAGAAATCAGACCCTACACACATTGCTGGTGAATATGTTTAATGGCGCAACCACTGTGGAAAACAGTTTGGTGTTCCTGAAAAAGTTAAACGTACAGTTCCCATATAAGCCAGCAATTTCACTCCTGGAAAAATGCCTGAAAGAACTTAAAGCAGAGATCCAAACAGATACTGTATACCAATGTTTATAGCATCATTATTCACAAGAGTCCCAAAATGGAAACTACCCAGTTATCTATTGCCTGATAAATGGGGAAAAAAAGGAGCTATAGCCACACAATGGAATATTATTCAGCCATAAAAAGAATAAAATACCTGCTGCAACATGAGCCTAAAAACATCATGCTAAGTGAAAGAAGCTTGACACAAAGGGCCATATACTGCATGATTCCATTTTTCAGAAATATCCCAAATAGGGACGTTTATAGAGATAGAAAATAGGTAAGTAGTTGCTAGGGTTACCCACCTTCACCTCTCACACAGGGGAGGTACAGGGAGAGACTGCTAACGGGTATAGGGTTTCTTTATGGGGTGATGGGAATGTTCTGGAATCAGCAATGATGTTGCACATCATAGTATATACTGGAGACCACTGAATTGTATAAAGTAGTGAATTTTATATGATGTGAACTATATCTCAATTTAAAAAATAAAATAAAAAAAGAGAGCCCATATGGAGCCCCCAGTGGTCTATACCCATCTACATGTGCATGGCTACAGGCAGCCTCCTTCATCACCTGTGGTTTGGACCAGAACCAATGACGGTTTTCAAGGTGAAGCCTCTATAGTAGAAAAGTTTTACTAACGCTTTATCTTTTTTATTTCGTTTGTCTTTTTGTCCTTTTAGGGACATACCTGCGGCATATGGAGGTTCCCAGGATAGGAGTCCAATCGGAGCTGTAGCTGTCAGCCTACCCCAGAGCCAAAGCAACTCGGGATCCGAGCCACGTCTGCGACCTTCACCACAGCTCACGGCAATGCTGGGTCCTTAACCTGCCGAGTGAGGCCAGGGATCGAACCTGAGTCCTCATGGATTCTAGTTGGGTTTGAAGTCCACTTGAAGTCCACTTCCCCTCTGCTGGTCCAGCCTCATCTCTGGGAACTCCATTTTTTTTTTTTTTTACTAACATTTTACACTTTGCAAATCACCTTTCAATTTGATCCTGACACCAGCCATGAAAACAGGTATTATTATCACTATTATACAGATGTGGAAACTGAGATTCAGCAATATAGCAAAGATGAATAGTAAGTAGAAAAGGTGGAACTGGAACCCAAGCCTTCCACTCCAGCACCCTCTCTTTTCCCTACAGATAAAACACAACTTGACCCACTGTGCTCTCAGGTTTTCAGAGCAGCGAGCCACTTCCCAACAAGAGTCCTGACTTACCTATGACTTGATAGCCTTCTGCTTCATCTATGTGGACAGCATTCCTGACCCTACCTGTTCTGGGGCTTCCACAGGGCTGACTCCACAGGTCAGAGACAGAGTGTCACACATGGGACTTGAAAAAAAGGTCGCTCAAAGACCGTTCCACCCAGGCAGCATTTGCCCCCAGCACGAGTCACTCACTCAGGTGCCTCGTGCTCCCCCAAACATCCTGTTGCTTTTGACATTGACTAAGCACCTCCAGCCAAGGAGGGGCCGTGAGGAAGACTCTGTTTTCAGTTGTGTCTGTCTCCTCCCTGCCCCGCTGAAGTCCTACTCCATTTGGAAGAAGGCGTCTCTTGAAGTTCAGGGGCTTTTAGGTGCAGAGGTGAATCAGGTGTTGGGAGCAGCCAATCAGCAGCTCAAGAAGAAAAGGATGGATGTGAAGAAGCTGGAAAGATGGGAGGAGGGCTTTCCATTCCACACTGTTTGGATGTGGAGTGAGCAAAAGGGAGGAAGGGGAAACTAAGGCACAGAGGGGAGAATGTTCGGAGTGTGTGGAGGGATGCCTGGGGAGCCTGGCCTGCCTGGAGCAAAACGGGCAGAGATGAGGCTGGACCAGCAGAGGGGAAGTGGACTTCAAGGGCTGTGGCCACCAGGCTAAGGAGGAGGCCACTGTAGTAGGCAGTGGAGAGCTGCTAGAACTTGAGGAGGGGCCTGACAAGAGAGTTTCTAGGTCTCCATGGTATAAACCATCCATATGGAAAAGCCATTAAAAAGAACATCTGCCCCTGGGCCTTGGTTGGAGTTTCTGTGGGTGGCAAGAAAGACTTTAATAACCAAGGTAAAGGTTGCTTTGGGACGAATGGAGCTAACGGGGTATAAAACTTTTGAACACAACTTCTAGCTATTTTAGAAGAGACACTGGGGAAAGGTCTCGAAATCCCAATACCTGCTTCTTCCTTTGACCTGCTGGGACTTCATCAAGATAGATGCCAACTCCCTTCAGAACCAGTTAGCTTCAATAGGTGCAGAGAGACTGGCCTTATCACTTTTTTTCCTGTAGTCACAACAAATCATTTCTTCTTAAGGCTGAAAGTGACCTTGAAGTCACACTTCCCATGTGAAGCCAAAGTTCCAAAGTCACTTCCTTGCTAAACTGTTGTCCAGCCTCTGCTTGAACAGCCACAGTGAGAGGCTGTCACTGTCTATTAGGTAATCCTCTGGCTTTTAGAAACTATTTCCTTGGATAAAGTCAAAACCTGACTTCCTGTGGGCTCCTCTCATTGACCTCATTCCAACTCTTAGGGCCTTTCAGAAATGCATTGACTCATATGGCCTTCAGTATTTTAAGCCATCTATTATACCTTCAACGCCTACTCCATCAGTCTTCTCTTCTTTGTATTTCTTTTTTTCTTTTCTTTTCTTTTTGCTTTTTGCTTTTTTGGCTGTCTGGTGGCATATGGAGTTCCTGGGCCAGGCACCAGAGCTGAGCCACAGCTGTGACCTACCCTGCAGCTGTGGCAACACCAGATGCTTAAGCCACTGTGCAGAGCTGGGGAGCAAGCCTGCATTCCAGCGCTTCAGAGACACCACCGACCCAGCTGCATCGCAGCAGGAACTCCCTCTTTGTATTTCTTCTGTGACACTGATTTGAAGCTCTAACTCCTAGTTAGTTTGCACATTTTTCCCCCCTTTTTAGAGAAGGAAAAATTCATGTCTTGCATTTTTTTGAGATACTTTTAACTTCCCTTCCATGGTTGGCATTGCATGGAAAACTTAAGATTAGGCATGGTTTCATCTCCTTGCCTGGAAAGTGTTACATCTCCTGGCACAGCTATGCATGGGTAACAGCAGCAGTAGAACCTGGAACCAGACCCGCCAGCTGGGGTGTTGCAGGTTCAGAGAAGAAGGCAAGTATAGCAGTGGAATGTGACATCTAAAGGGCATGAAAACAAATAGCAGCAGCCACTGGCAAGTCTCAACAGTGAGGTCTCAAGGAAGGTGTCCCCATAGGTCCAGAGATAGACAGCCAGGAACAAGTGATATACCAGAGCCAGGCAGACAGTCTGCACTAGGGAAGTTTTGTACAAGTGGCCAAGCCTCACGCCCAGGACCCTAGTCTTAAGGAGACTGGTATTCTGTGAAGGCCGCAGAAACGAGGACACAGGCACAGAGGACTGAGCCCCCGACCTGGGTCTGGGTGAGGTGGGGCTTGGTCTTGGCCAGGCGGCATGTTGGCTCTGACTCATTGATCTTGAGTCATGAGGCACCATGTTGAACACGATTCGGTTTCCCCTCTGCTTGTTCCACCTCATCTCTGCCCTTTTGGCTCCAGGCAGGCTGGGCTCCTCATGAGTCCCTCCACGGCTCTGCATATTCTCCACTCAATTCCATGGTTGCACCTTCTTCCCTTCCTCTCACTCCCCATCCCAACCATCTGGAATGGAAAGCCCCCTCCTCATTCACTCTTCTCAGCTTCACATCCAGCCTTCTCTTCTTGATTCTGATGACTGGATGCATCCGATTCATCCAGATTTTCTAAGACAACATTCTAAGACTGCTTCCAATAACGATTGTTTGCCGATGTCACTGCAGGCATAGGAGGGAAGGGTAGTGGCTTTTCCAAACTAGCCACCAGGTCAGTGGCTAGACCTGGGGCCAGGGGAGAAAGGGAAGAGCATCCAAAGGTACTTAATGAGGTTGGACCGGAGCTGCTTCAATCTCTCCTGCCAACAAGACGGGATCCACAGAGCAGACTGCAACATAGCTGAGACTGTTCGGATGTGGGGAGAGAGAGTCTGCCGAGGCTGGGAGGGCAGGCAGGCCCGAGAGTCACATGCTTCAGACCCCTAACACCAGGCTCTGGCTTATAAATCCCCCCAATTGGGCTGATACTTGAACTTTCTCAGTTTATGTAGTAAACTTGGGCACTCAGAAAGCGTTCTGCAGAAGCAATTTTTAATAGGGAACAAAGGGAGAATTCCATCTGTTTCAGGTCAAAAAAATGGGCCATGTGGTGAAGACGGGAGATAAAATGAGGGTGGAAACGGTAATAGAGAGATAGGCTCCTGTAATAGTAACTGGCTAACTATTCAAAACGCCTTTCTGTATATTTAAAAGTTTCATATCAATACTTGGAAGGTAATCCTGCATGTGAAACCTGGAATAGAAGCTGGCTGGGTTTTCTCTGAATGACTTCATTGTAAAGAATCCACGTAGGTACCGAGACCCAGGAAAGTCAGAGGAGGCCACCGGGATAGATGGACAGATGGACAAATGGCAAAGGAGGAGGGTGGGGTACCCCGACATGTTCGGAGCCTGACAAGACATCTGAGTAGGATTTTATGCAAATCCAATCAGCTTCAAAATCAAATCACAATTATTTACCCCATTATCACTGGTCCAGAGTAATGCTAGACACATTACTCTTACCAGTCCTCACCCTGTCAAGACGAGGGAAAAAAATATGAGTGTTTACTTTTATTATTATGCATCCTGTTATGAACCCCACCGTCGCTAAGTGCACACAGCACCTTTAACTAAAGAAACTAATTGCAAGCCACTTTCAATATCTCTTGTTTTTTAATTTAATGCCCTCGGAGAGATATAATTGGGCTGGAGGGAAGAATTTTCACTGAAGTCATGAATTTGCTATATAAATACAAACAAGAAAGAAAGCTAATACAGTAAGGGAATATGGGATTAATTTTGAAATTGTCTGATTAGTGGATTGCTGCCCATCAATAATTGCCTTATATTTTCCCAAGGCCCTCTCTTTATTAGAGTCTGGCACCGCATCTGCCCACAGTCTGTCAATCAGCCTGTGCAGCTGGGAGGGTCTGCAGAGAGACCGCAATTGGAAGCCTGCTGGGGCGCCTTGTTAGACAAAGCAATATATCCCAGACGTGAAAACACTGCCATCTCAACTCGGCTGCTAACGTCTTTACACTCCATCCTTCCTTGTTGGAGAAGGGGCTCACTGCGACGAGGTCTGGTTTTAAAAAGGAAAAGGGAACATGGCAATCCTTTCTTTACATGGATTCTACAGCCCTGGCTCTACTAGAGTTTGAGGTCGCAAACGCCTTGCCCCTCACAGTGGCTGGGAGTAATGTCATTAAAAAGAGCTTTGCAACAGCTGGAATTTCTAAAGCAACATCAGCGTCGTGGGGGACGACTCGACATGCTTCATACATTTAAAAATCATGACAGATAATCAGAAGGGTTGCGAGAGAGTGTGCAGATGGTGGCTTTCTAACCTAATTAACACTTAAAAATCTGGAATGTTCCTCAAGCTCCCAGAAACTCTCCTGTCTCTCCTCTCCAGGCTTGATGTTCCCAAGTCCTGAAAGACTCTTGATCAGAGAGATGAGGTCTGTTGACGAACTCGCCATAAATATTTTTCAAACCACACACACGCACACACACACACACACACACACGCACGCACTTGCAGCCTGGCTAATGATATGTTTATGTCGTGTCCATTTCCAGAAATATTTATGTCTCTCTATCTTGCCAGCAATCAGTCAAAATATACAAAAATGGATTTGCATGTAAAGATGCTTCTTTTGGAAGACAAAATATGGCGATAATAGAACAAAGATGGCTGAGAACATGCTCTTTTTTGTTTTGTCTTATCATCTACTGTTTTCCTTTTCTGTTTGGTAAACTGAGCATTTGTTTTAAATTGGGATCTTGTTCTTGTGAGGGAGGAAATAAAACGAATTGGAGCCAAGACCCCTGCAGCACCCAGATGGGTTCGCATGAGCGACTGAAGTGCCGTCTCCTCCCAATGTCCAGGTCCTCCACTGGGCTCTGTGAACATCTGTGTCTGCCCCTCGGCAGCATCGGCAGCCACCTAGGCTCAGGGGCCCAGGTCTGAAGGATGGAGCTTGACTTCCTCCTGTCTTGCAGGATAATGCACGGGCCGGTACACTGGCTTGGAGAGATTCCACAAAGAAACCTTAGTCACCCATCAATTTCCCTGCCTTCTTTCCATTTGGGCTGGTCCCAGCCCAGGAGCTGCTCATGCCTCCCTCCCTCCCTGCTGTGTCTCCCACCCTCAAAGACTATTAAGAGCAGGGCTCACCAGTGTCCCTGCTGGGACGGCCAAGATCACTCCAGGGCAGTGCCTCCGTGCCCGGGCAGGCACAGACTGCCTTGCGCATCAGCAGGCCCGGGGTCCCTCTAAAACATCCATCTCCTTCTGTTGGGCGGAATGCAAATACTTGGAGCAGAGTTGGGAGAATTAAAGTGGTAGAATGTGCGTGGAAACACGTTTTAAGCTGTAGTCTAGACGTCTCTGCCAAAGTTAGGGGTTACCTGCTATTAGCAATATTAGCCCACCTTTAATGGCGGCTAGCGGTATGGAGGCAGCTGCCATGGCTGCTCCCCTTGCTGTGGAGGAGCTGCTGGCTTAGGCAGTGGGACACAGGGCTGGGCTCACACCAGTGAGCACCCCTGGTCCTGGATATGGCCCCAGCATGGCACAGTGTCTTCCCCACCTGTTTCTCCTTTCCCAACTGCTGCTCCTCCAAGGGTCCTCAGATATCGGACCTCTTCTCACTCCAACTTGAAGGAAACCACAATTACTTTTCCTTATGAATTACAACTCCAGTAGAGCAGAACGGGGGCAGGCAAAGTCCTCCCTCCGGGTCCTGAATGGCTTTAAGGGCCACCACAGCGTGTGTACCAGCTACTCCCCCAGGGGCCTCACCCTTCCTCCCATGTAGATCTCATTGCTTCCAAGTAGGACTCCCATCTTCCACGTGTCCGCCTTCTGTCCTCGCCTGAAAATCTTCCCTTCTGTTGTCCACCGGCCCACGCCCGCCCCTCTTTCAAGCCCGTCCCTCACCTCGTGGCTTCCAATGTCATCTCCCTCCACTTTCTCCGACCGCGCGCGGCCCTTGCCTTCTCCTCCTCCCTGGCTCTGGTGGCATCTGTGACTGACAATCTGTGCCTCTGGGCAATGATCACCCCGGTGGGCTTGTTCCTTTCACAGGTGTTGAGAATCTTCTATGTGCTCGGCACTGTGCCTGCGCAGATCCACAGAGGAATGCACACTCGGATGTCATTCCTCAGGTGACGTTTGTGGCTTTCAACTGCCTGGCTTGATTTTAAGCTCCTGCAGAGCAAGAACCATATCTTACTCTGTATTTCATAATTGTTCACAGTTATCTGTCAATAAACATTATATAAGTGAGTGACTTAGGGGCTGAACCATAGACAAGCTCTTAAAAATCAAAATGTTGGTGCCCCAGGCAAAATGGCAATGCCCCTTGCCTGGCAGACGTCTGGCTCCACAGTCCCCAAGCACATAGCATGACAGATAAAGTTAAGAAGTCACAACATATTCATATCTTCTTTCTAAGGCAAAATAATCAACTCTGTGGTTCAGACACAAAATGGAAAGACAGTAGCATAAGTGGGTGAAGCCATTTGTTTGCTGGTCTCAGTCTAGAGGCAGGCTCCCGGGTTGCAAAGGAGGCCAAACGGCCGCTTGGGACCTCTGGTTCCAGCTTAAAGGAAGAAGCCACCAGGACCTGGGCCAGAACTAAATCCATGAGATACTCAAGGTCATTTTGGGTCAGGAGCCTGTCACTAATATATAGGGCTTAGTTCTGGACTGGGAGGCCCCAGGAAACCAGGCAGAGACTTCCACAAAACTGCTAGAGCAGGGCAGTGAGCTTGGGGGTAGCTCTTTCTCCTCGTCCAAATTTATAAGTGTAGGAGTGACCCAGGTTCAGTCCTTGGACCTCCTCTCTTCTCTACCTACATGCAATCTCTGAGTAACTCCACCCATGGCCCCGATATTATCAATGTGCTAAGGATGCTCATATTTGTATGTCTAGACTCAGCCTCTTCCTGAGCTCTGGATACTTGGATGTCTGATAAATATCCCAAAGTTTCCATGCTTAAAACCTACCTCTTGATTCTTGTCCCAAACCAGCTCTGCCCCCGCCTCTCCCCTTCTTAGTAAACAGCATGGCCATTCACCCAGCTGCTCAGGCCCTGAGTGCTCATTCTCCCTCACACCTGACATGCTGTCCTTCACGAGGCCTGTGGGCTTTATCTTCAAAGCACATCCTGAGTCTGATGACTTCTCACCGCTTGAACAGCACACAAAGCCAGTCAACATCTCTTGCCTGAGTGCTGCAGCCATTCAGCTGCTCTTCTTGTAGCCGTCTTGTCCCCTATTCTCTCTTCTCCACACAGCAGTCCTAGGGATGTTTTAAAATCATAAATCATGGAATTTCTATTGTGGCTCAGCGGAGATGAAGCCAGCTAGTATTCATGAGGTGCGGGTTCGATCCCTGGCCTTGCTCAGTGGGTTAAGGATCTGGCATTGCAGTGAGCTGTGGTATAGGACCCTGTGTTGCTATGGCTGTGGCTCCGACTGGACCCCTAGCCTGGGAGTCTCCATATGCTACAGGTGCAGCCCTAAAAAGCACAATAATAATAATAAATAAATTAAAAAAATCATAAATCAAACCATGTCAGTTCACTACCCCAAACCCTTTCCTGGCTTTTCCTTGTGCCTAAAATAAGATCCAAAATCCCTACCATAGTCACCAACACCCTGCCAGACGTAGCCTCATTTCCTAACCAGCCCTCCCTGCACACCTCTAGCTCCCCTAATAAAATGAAACCCAGATGGCACGAGTTTGGAAAAGGACGTCACGAGGAGGTATGGCTGGACCTCCCTCCCTTCTTGAGGGGTCTGCACCATTACTGCTTTTATCCCAGCTTGCATCTCTCAGAGCAGAGCTAAGACCAGACTGGAACATCTGAACAAGACGTCGCCAGAGGTCCAGCGAGACCGAAGGAAAGGCTTGGGTATACAGTGAGTGGGGTACCAGGAGTTGTGAGCACCACAGCAAAGGAGGGAAGAGCTCCAGATAGGACATTTCACTGAGGGCCAGTCTCACGTAGGTTACAGGATGGGCCACTTTGAAAAGATAATGTAAGTTCCAGGTGATAGAAGGAGGTCTTAGAAATGGATCTGGGAACGTGCTTCTACTTTCACTTGTGGGCTTCTGTCTCCCTCCCCACGTGTGCAAGATGGAAGATAGGATCCCCCCCCTCTTTTTTTTTTTTTTAAAAAAAAGCAGCAAACATTGTGCTTGAGCAGGAGTTTAAATCAGGTCTGTATGACCGGAAAACTCTTCGAAACACCTTGGATCGACATTCCACCAGGACCCGTCGAACCAGGGTCCCTTCTCCAGCCGGCGCCTAAAGAACATAGCATG
The DNA here is from genome assembly GCF_054392235.1 of Sus scrofa. NCBI lineage: Eukaryota > Metazoa > Chordata > Mammalia > Artiodactyla > Suidae > Sus > Sus scrofa. The sequence continues at coordinate 107,351,089 of NC_139385.1, read as the reverse complement.
AGTCTGCTTACATTCCACGATCCTTAAGGGTCTACAGCCATGTGCGCTGGCTTGTTTTAATACAAATGCTATCACCCTGATTCCCCAGTGACTCTCACACCAAAATGGGCAGGAGGCGGGGGGTTGGGGGAAGGGCAGGGATGCACAGGGGAAGGAAGGCTCTGAAGCAAAGCTACTCCCTACTCATAGGCCAAAACCTTGCTAGAAACATGACTGATGATGTGATAAGAGGGTGCCCCACCATACTAAATGCAAAACAGGAATTCCAAGGTAACTGATTGCATGTAAAGGACTAGGTAACGGGTTGCATATTAAGAACACAGTTTCCATTTAGTCAGTTGGAACAGAACAGTCTGCAGCATAAAAGGAGAGTAAAATTTGGCAGGGCTCGCTGTGAGCTGGTGAGGAGGCATGAGTGCGGAGAATTCCTAAAAGAGATCCTAACTTAATCAATCACGTGAAGCAGGAGACCAAAGGTTGCCTTCGGAAACAGATCAAAAGAGGTGTATCGGCCCAGGCGTGCACACACCGTATCAATCTTTGGCCCAAGCGTGCGAGGCTCCAGGCATCACCTCGGAAGCGTGCCCAGAGCAGCCTGGTTTTATTTGTAAACGCACAGCAAAGGCCTGAAACAGTCCCAGATGAGGGCTGGTGGGACAGCAGCCATGTGGAGGAGGAGTCGGCACCAATTGGCAATTCCCACAGGTTTGCTTTCCTACTGACTTCATTCCCGTGGAACAAACGCTAAATCCATCCTCAACCTGACAAATTAGCGGGGCTCCATCTATGAGAAGGGAAAGGGCCCGAGGCAAGAAAGACCAGTCTTGCCTGGCTTGCACCAAAAGAGGACCTGCCTCTGGCCTTTATCTGCATGAGCTGGACCCCAGGAATTGAGGCATATTCCTGTTACTCATCTCAAAGCTCCAGACTGGGCCCCATGGCCAGCCTTGGCTCACCTAACATTCTGCACAGATAAGCAACCAGATAGGTATCATTTTTGTTTACACAAAAGAGATAAACTACGCACTCTGCTGTCCATCTTGCCTTTCTCACTTTAAGCCCAAAGGCCACAAGCTATGTCATGGATTTAGGGCCTTGGTGAAGAAAGGTCGATAGAGTGTTACACCGTAAGGTGACCTATAAATTCACTGGTCCTGTCCTGGCGGACGTTTAGGTTGTCCCCTCACCCCACTTTTTTCCCCTATTACAAATAATGCTGTAATGAATATCCTTGTAACACAACTTGCTGAATTCTTGTGAGTCTATCTGCAGGGTAAACCCCTAGCTCTGCAACTAGACTTTAAGCTCCTTCAGAACAGGAAAATGTGTTCCTTGGCTTTCTTGCTCCTTTACCTGGCATAGTCACGAAAGTCTGTGTATAGTAGGGACTCATTAACTATTTGCTGACATGACCTAATGGAAAAGATACAATCCGTATCCTTAATTACAGAGTCATAAGATGAAACAGATAAAACAAAGGGTTTATAATACAGTGATAAGGGAAATGAATCTAGACTTGATATAACTAATTATAGGAATTCCAAGAGGAAGGTGTAGAATGTCCAATTTTTACCCTTTCCTACACCTGAAGTTTTGGTGCTTTTTTCTTTTCTTCTTCTTCTTCTTTTTTTTTTTTCTTTTTGCTACACCTGTGGCATGTGGAAGTTCCAGGGCCAGGGACCAAACCTACACCACAGCAGTGACCTGAGCCCCAGCAGTGACAATGCCAGATCCTTAACGTTGTGCCACCAGAGAATTCTGACCTGAATTTTATATACATTGCCAATTAACGTCTTGTTCTAAGATGCCAGTTATGGAGGGGCCGGCTCTGCCTTCTTTCTCCTAGAAATAACAGGAGAAAGAGAAAGATCCTGGTCAGAACTGGCTCCTTTTGCTATGGTTTTTTGGGAGACAGCTAAAACAGCATTTCCTCAATAGGCCTGATTTTGGAGCACAACTTCCCAATAATCTGGCTGGCTCCATATGTTTATCATAGATGAAAAAAAAAATGCTGTAACTTAGAATACCACTGTCTCCTTTCTTTCTGACTTTCCTCTCAAACTCGATCACCTTGTATTGAGCGGCCTTTGAGTGATGAAGGGCAATTTTAGGAACCAGCTAAAGGGAAGTTGAGATGGGGTATGTTTAGTTGGAATTTAGTCAGATACGTTCATCTGATTCACAATCATTTTTATGTCAAGTTATTGCTGACTGTCCTTGTGCAAAACAAAAACCAACCAAACAAAACCATTCATTTTACTAAGATAATAGATGCAGACGTAACAAATGAAATAGTATGGGGGGGGGGCTTAAAGAAAAGCTGGAGAGTACCACAAGATTTATAACAAAATAGGTTCTTCCCACTCCTGTGAGATAACTACTTTCAATGACTTTAGCAATTTCTCATGACAGCATCCCCATATTTTTAAACAATAATCCACTATTTCAATGTTCTAAGTCAAAAAACTGGTGGACACATAAACTTTCCTCACATAAATTACTTTATATAAATTTTGTTTTTGAATAGGAAAATACCTAAATTTTATTTTGTCTATTATAAATGCTAAAATTATATTAACACTTTGAATATTTTATAACACTTTCTTCATTTTTCAACATTACACATTATACATTGATTTCCTGTCATTAGGTAAAGCTGTAGCTCTCTCAAAGGTATTCCTCTCTCCCATTTCCTTTTTATAGTTATGTTTTAATTTTTTGGTTAAATCAAAAGTCACAGTTTATAGGTTACATGACAGGGATATTTTTGCAAATATTAAATTAATATATTTTATTGTTCCCCTTAAATAATTATTTCCAAAGAAAAGCAGGCATATGTTTACTCAAAAGACAAGTACAGGATGTCCACAGCAAAATTATTTGTAATAGTCGCCTATGAAAACTCATCTAAATGCCTATCAACAGTAGAGTGGATTAAAAAAAATTGTGATATACTCATAAAATTGAGTACTATGAATGAACTATTCAACAATAACATGAGTGAATCTCAAAAACATAATAATAAACAAAAGAAACCAGACACACTACAGTATATGAATCAATGACATAACAACAACAAGCAAACTATTCTAATAGCGTTAGAAATTAGCATAGCGGATGCCCTGCAGTGCTCTAAGTAGGCAAGAGGAGGCTTCTGAGTGCTAGAAATGTTCTATTTTTTGATCTGGGTCCTTTTAATACGAGCATTTTATATATTCACTTTGTAAAAATTCGGCAATATGTACACTTAAAATTTCTGTATTGTTCTATACGTGTTTTACTTCCATAAAAAAAGTTGATTTTAAAATATCATCATAGGAGTTCCCGTCGTGGCACAGTGGTTAACGAATCTGACTAGGAACCATGAGATTGTGGGTTCGATCTCTGGCCTTGCTCAGTGGGTTAAGGATCTGGAGTTGCCGTGAGCTGTGGTGTAGGTTGCAGACGTGGTTCAGACCCTGCATTGCTGTGGCTCTGGTGTAGGCCAGTGGCTACAGCTCTGATTAGACCCCTAGCCTGGGAACCTCCATATGCCGCAGGAAGCAGCCCTAGAAAAGACAAAAAATAAATAAATAAAATAAAATATCATTATAAAAATATTTTTATACCTCTATTATTAAATAATACCTACTGACTTTCCAGCTTTTAAAGATTTTGTTACACTTACACTAACATCTGTATCTTTAGCCCTTGTCCTCCCAACTTTATTACTTTATTCTTTTTTTAATCTTGGTTTAGAATATTTATATTCTCGTCTATAATTAAAATCCCATATTTGCTTTTTTAGTTTTAGAGTCAATATCATGAAGCAGCAGGAGAAATGACAATTTTTATTTATCAATTTCACCTCTTCTACCTCCTATAACTATTGTCAAGAATGCACTGCGTCTAAGGGCATGTAGGGGACAATTTTATGAAAAACTCTGGCTCTTACCTATCTCACTTACATCTATTTATTTTATATTAATATTTATTTTTAAATGATATATCAACGTGTCACAAATCACTCTGAATTTCCACCATTCTTGGCGATGGAATTTGGAGAGTATTTTTCATTCAAGATATGGACCATGGCTTAGTCCATCTCAGATGCATTTCTGCATGATTTTTGGGAGGAGGAAGTAAAGCATTCCACACTAATTTCCAATGCTTCCAGCAGATTAGTGTTACATTTGGACATGAAAAATACATCTAAGGTTTTTATATTTTCTTGAACATTTATTCAGACTGGTAGGGGAAATGTTTTTATTAATTTTGTCAAAAGACAGTGGGATGCTATGAACTAATATTTACTTTTTATTTGGGCATATGTCTCTTTCTCATTGCCACCAGTCAACCACTTGCTGATCAAATATTCTCTTTCATTATGTAGTTATTAGATTGAAGTTACTACACAAAATATATATTTTATATCTTAATTTTTATGTTCCTACTGCACCGAAGCAGAACTGTTGAGCTTCTGCTGTAAATAATATATAGAGCAGCAGTTATGAATAAACTTTTTTAAATCCCTTACTTACTCATGGCATAATACTTTCCTTTTGCTATTACTTTTCACAAAGTATTTTAAATTGCATTCTTAAAAATAGCACATCTATAAAAGAATGAAAAGACAAGTCACGCTGGGAGAAATATTTGCAAGACCCATGTGAGAAAGGACAGCCATCCAAACTAAACAAAGAACACTTACAACTGAATAAGAAAACAACAACCCATTAAAAAAATGGGCCAAAGACCTTAACAGACATCTCCCCAAAGAGGATATACAGATAGCATGAAGAGATGCTTCATATAATATTCCATCAGGGAAATGAAAATTAAATCAATGAAATACCACTACATACCTATTATAATGGCCAAAATCCAGAACACTAACAACACAAAGTGCTGGCCAGGGCCCTAACAACACAAACTGCTTGGCAACAGGAATTCTCATTTACTACTGATGGAAATACAAAACATCACAGAACTTTGGAAGACAGTTATTTTGGTGGTTTCTTACAAAACTAAACACACTCTTTCCATACAGTACAGTAATCTCACTCCTTAGTGTTTACCCAAAGAAGTTGAAAACGCAGGCCACACAAAAGCCTGAACATGCATATGTATAGCAGATTTATTCATGACTGTCAAAATTTAGTAGCAACCAAGATGTCCTTCAGTAGGGATGGATAAATAAACTGATACATCCAGGAAATGGAATACTATTAAGCACAAAAAAAGAAAGGCACTGTCAAGCCATGAAAAGACATGGGGTAAATTTAAATGCATACTACTAAGGGAAAGAAGCCAATTTAAAAAGGCTCCATATACTGTATGTTCTCATCTCTAACACTTTCTGGAAAAGGTAAAACTATGGAGACAATAAAAAGATCAGTGGTTGCCAGGGATTAGAGGGGAGGGAGAGGAACTGACACAGCACAGAGGATTTTTAGGGCAGTGAAACTACTCTACATGACACTGTAATGGTGGATACATGTCATTACAAGTTGGTTCAAATCCAGAGAATGTACAACATCGAGGGTGGACCCTAAGATAAACAATGGAGTTTGGGTGTTAATGTGTCCATGTACGTTCAGCAACTGTGGCAAATGTGTCACTCTGGCAGGGGATCCTGATAATGGGGAAGGTTATGCGTGTGTGAGAGGAGCGGATATATGAAAACTCTGTACCTTCTGCTCAATTTGGCTGTGAACTACTTAAGTAATAAGGTCTATTTAAAAAAAAAAAAAAGAACATCTACCTCTGTACAGGTGTAGGATAAAATGTTCCCCAAACATAAACTAGAACATAATATCCTGAACTTTACAAAAACAACTTTATTTAATTAGAGATAATTCCTCCTTCTCAGATTTTTGACATGATTCTTAAAAAATATCAACATATAATTATAAACATGCTCCTTTTCCCATCATTAAATAAATTACTAACATCTCTATATAACAACTTCAAGGGCTGAACTCTGTCCATTTGTCTTGCCCTTTAAGACATCTTAGGATGTTCTGGGAAACTGAAATTCAGCATGATTCTACTTTGTTCACAAAGGATTTAAAATTTCCAATTTTGCTTATTTTTAAAACTCAGTTTAATGAAGTTAAGCTATAAAAATGAGATTTATTTAAAAACTACAAGAATATTCATAGAATTTTCATAAATCATAGAAAGACTTTTGGTAAAATTATGAAAAATTAAGAAAATGAATGTTTTATTTTAAAAACCCTATCATTAACATGAGTTGTAGGGAAGAAAAACTATTTTCAATGAAAAGTAAAGGGAAACCAACATGATAATTAAAAGAGGAAACTGTATCAGTGTACAGGGTGGGACTGGACAATGCTAGAAAATACTATTTCTGAAAAAAAATCACAGTGTTAATACTACAAATAACAGTATTATTTACTTTCTCTAAATGAAAAAGGAGAGTTTTTAAAATACTTTTCTCTTCAAAATAGAGATTCTTAGAATATAGATTTCTATGTAGAAATAAAAGAAAATGAGGTTTTAAAGAACTAGGAAACAAATTTTTTTTTTTTTGCAAATTCGGTGGTTTCTAATTCTTGGATTTCTTTTCTTTCGTTCTTTTTTGCCTTTTCTAGGGCCGCACCCGTGGCATATGGAGGTTCCCAGGTTAGGGGTCTAATCAGAGCTATAGCTGCCAGCCTATGCCACAGCCACAGCAACGCCACACCCGAGCCATGTCTGCGACCCACACCACAGCTCATAGCAACACCGGATCCTTAACCCACTGAGCGAGGCCAGGGATTGAACCTGCAACCTCATGGTTCCTAGTCAGATTCATTAAACACTGAGCAGTGATAGATCATTAAAAATAATTTTTGACGATGACTTAACATTTTTGATTTTGGCATATAATTTGAAGGAATTCCAAGCCCTTGGAGATATTTTTATTTAAAAAATTTTTTATTATAGATGATGTACAACACGATTTGATATTTGTATATATTGCAAAATAAGTCTAATATTTGATTTCTGTAGCAGAGAATTATGATAAGATAATCAATAAAAAACAATGATATTGTACTGGGATAAAATTAAATGGAAGAAATGGAAAGGAAATAGAAGTTTAAGGTAAAAAGAAATGAGGTACAATATTTAACTACTTTTTAGAATTATTCATATATTTTGGTACACAGCAAACCATTGTGATATTTAGATCTGAACGGATAATTTAAAAGCGTTAAGTATGCAGCTCTTGGGTTGTAGTTTGCTGAATCCTGGTTATACTTAAGTGATAGAGAAAATTAAATAATGCAGATGAAACTTATAAATATATCATGTCTATAGTAATTACAATGTGAATAGCTACCCTCCAACAAACTCTTCTTTCAATATTTAAAAACTGTTATCCAATCTAGCAAAGATGTCACACATGCCAGACAACTGATTAACGAGCAAAATGCCAGCACATGTCTTCATTGTTTCATTTTCATCTTACTTGTTAACATCAACAAAAGTACTATTCAACATCCATAATGGAACTATACTTGGCGAGCCAGTTGTTAAACATTTATCAGCAGCATGACTACTTGAACTTGAATGTGTGCATCTTTATCTCCTTTTGTTTAAATTTGCTCTTGGCAAACTTCTACCACCAGCCTACCCACTTACGTCTTGCTATTTTGCACCAAGGATTTAAGTCTAATACTCCAGGATAAGGCTCTCAACTCTAAGAAACACACTTGGTAGTCTGTCCTGAAACCTGCAGCATGAATCCTCTCTGCTTCTCTGCGCATGCTCTCCTGCTTCAGCTACATAGCTTTTGTTTTTGTTTCATCCAGACTGAATAATCTGTCTTTTAATCAAGGTGCTTGTATTTTAAGTAATTATTGATGTATTAATGTTTGTAGCCTATGAATAGGCTCTATAGTTGTATTACCTCTCTCATTCCTGATGCTAACAATAACTTGTGTTTGATTGTTGTTTTTGTTTTTCTGATCAGATTTGGTAGAGATGTATCCTATTTATCCTATTTTTCCCTCAAAGAATCAACTTTTGGTTTCATTGACTTTGTTCTTCTATTTTCCATTTCATTGATTTTTGCTCTCGTATATGACTTTCTTATTTTCCTTTGCTCTTCTTTTTTAAAATTTATTAAGGTGGAGGCTGAGATCATTGACAGGACTTGGAGGGCAAGAATCCCAAAGAGAAGGGTGGTATATTCTGTAAGCATTTTCTTTCAATGAATTTGCTCATCTTAATGGCATAGATACAAGAGGCAAAGGACCCAAGCAAAGAGCAACGGCTAAGAACCTGGGCAGTCAATCAGATTTTTTTGGCAATCTCTGGGACTGGGTGACAGAAATTATAGAGATCAGTACCCATCAATGAGGCAGGGCCCTCATATACATCCCAGACTTCCAGTTAAGACTCTGGAAGAGCAACACTGCAGGTATATGGCTAAGTTGAAAACAGAACAGTACACACAAAAGACTGAAATCCGCCTACCAATGAGCTTATCCCTATTCTAACTGCCTGCCAAATGGCAGGTAAATCTATGGAAGAAGAAAACATTAACCAGGGCCTCAATTTATATCTATAATTCTCATATATGATGTGTGGTATTCAATCAAAGAACTGTCAGCTGTCAGACATGCCATCTGTCAGTTCAAACGTGTTGTACACAGTGTTTGTGGCCTTGGCTGACGTGAAGCTGTTCTGCAAGGTTTCCTTATCAATAATGACTGAGTGAGCAAACTGTGTAGTACTTTGTGGATTCTGGATTTTAAAAGTTTTTTTTTGGAGTTCCCATCGTGGCACAGGGAAATGAATCTGATTAGGAACAATGAGGTCGCAGGTTCGATCCCTGGCCTCACTCAGTGGGTTAAGGATCTGGCATTGCTGTGAGCTGTGGTGTAGACTGGGATGCAGCTTGGATCCTGTATTGCTGTGGGCTGTGGTCAGCAGCTGTAGCTCCAATTTGACCCTTAGCCTGAGAAACTCCATATGCCTCGAGTACAGCCCTAAAAAGTAAAAAAAAAAAAAAAAAAAAAAAGAGAAAAGAAAGAAAATACCCAAAAAGAAAAAAAAAAAAGTTCTTTTTTTTGTTTTTTGGTTTTTTTTTTTTGGCTACACCTGCAGCATATGGAGGTTCCCAGGTTAGGGGCTGAATCCGAGCTGTAGCCGCCAGCCTATGCCACAGCCACAGCAATGTGGGATTGGAGCCACGTCTGGGACCTACACCACAGCTCACACCAGATCCTCAACCCACTGAGCAAGACCAGGGATTGAACCTGTGTCCTCATGGATGCTAGTTGGGTTTGCTAACTGCTGAGCTATGACGGAAACTCCAAATTTTTTTATTTTTTATTATGTGTTAGGTCAAATACACCATGGTATGAGTGAAAATGAAGACTTTATGTAGTTTTTATGTTATAATATTTCTTCAAATAAATTTCTCCTATAAATAAAAAAAAGTTAGGACCAATTGATTAAGACCAAAGAATACAAGAGATATTAGAACAGACACCCATATGATACAGATATAGGAGTTATCAGGTATGACTTTAAAATAACTGATTATAAGATGTTCTAGAAAATATAGGGCAAAAATGGAGACTTTTGTTAGAGAAATAGGATCAACAATAATAAAAAGAGAATCAAATGTAAATTTTCACAGTAAAAATACAAATTTCTGACATTAAAAAATCAACAGAAATTAAAAATTGAATAGACACAGGAGAAAAGAGGGTTAGTTAATTTAAAGGTCATTAGAAGATATCCAGAGCGAAGCAAAGAGGAAAAAAAGGATAATTTCATGAGCATATATAAATGTTAAAACCTAGGAAACTGCACCCAAAAATGTGTAAATTTTTGCATGTAAATTATTCCTCAATAAAGGTTTATCATCTATAGCGGAATGAGAATCAAGGTGGCATCAGATTTCTTCAGTGAAATTATTTTCTGGAACATAGTATATAGAGCAACTTTTTCAAAGCTCTCAGAAAAAATTACTTTTTATTCTATAATTCTATGCTCAATGAAACCAGAAAGCAATTATGAGGACAGATTGGTAACATTTTCAGACATGCAAGTCTCAGAGTATTTACTCCATGCACATGTTCCCTTAAAAAAAAAAAAAACAAAAAAACCCCCACAAAAACTTAAGAACATATTCTAGTTAAACAAACAAACAAAAAGACATATAAGAAAGAAGACTAAAACGTCAAGAAAGTGATACCTACACATGAGTATGATAAAAAGAAATCCTAGGATAACAGACAATCAGTAAGACTTGAAAACAAAACCCCCTAGAAGAAAACATAGGCAGTAAGCTCTCTGACATGGGTCTTGGTGATGATTTTTTGGATTTGACACCAAAAGCAAAGGCAACAAAAGCAAAAAATAGATGGCACTACATCAAACTAACAAGGAACCAGGAGAAAAAAAATCATTGCAGGAAAAAGGCAAAAGAAGTAAGAAAAGAAATTCAGCATATATCAGAAAAAAAGATCTTGTGGAATAGTTGAAAACTGTGACTAAGTAACTTCTTATTGATTCAAATAATTTAGTGAAAAAGTGGACTCCATGAATCAAGAGTCCTAAGTACTGGACTAAATAAAGAAACGATAATGGCTACAAAGGATAGAATAAAACTGACTTGAGTGAGCCCACAGAAAAGTAATGACATATAGAAATGGAAATTGCAGAAAGAAGAATACATATTGCTGAAAGCAAGCTAAAGAAATGGAAGACAGACTCAAGAAAATTGAGTAAAAGAAAAATGAAAAATAATTTTTTAAAATTATAGGAAAAATATATGCAAGATGTAGGATGTGAAGTTATGCATTCAGAAGAGAACAGAGAAAGCACTCAAAAATATTCCAAGTTTAATTCAAGAAAATTCCTCTGAAATAAGAACTGAATCTGTACATTTAAATAGACATGCCATCTTCCAGGAGGAACAAGCAAAGGTTAATCAGCACTAGAACATATCCTAATAAAGCCAGAAAATCAAATCACCTTAAGACGAAGAGAAAGAAATCAAGCAGCTTCATTCTTCTTTAAAGCAACATTCAACACTGTAGAAATTCACTGCCTTCAAAATTCTCAAAAATATAACCCAAGAATTTTAATTCCAGTCAAAACATAGTTTAAACATAAAGATAACAGGCAGATGATTTCCAACAAATAAATCCTCAAAGAACAGAGTTTCTAGGAATCTTTCTTAAAAAAAAAAAAAACCTACTGAAAAATAGCCGTCAATTGAAATTGAGTGTCCAATTCAATAAGTTAGAACAACACAATAATCTTCAGAATAAAAGAATGAGATACTAGTAAAGATAAAAGCAATAGAGAATTAGAAAACTATGGAACAAATAAACATATATAATGTCCTTAAAGAAAAACAAAAAGGCACTTAGTAAAGCTAAATCAAACAATATAAATGAAATGAAGTACGTATATAAATAGGAAGAGTGAGTAGAGAAATAAACATAAAATTAAAAAATTATAAGAGAACATATTTTTGTTTTATGCAAATAACATATTAGTTAGGGAAATATAAATCATTAAAACTTATCCCAGTAATGAAAGAAAGTCACAAATAGATCAACTTTTAGAATATTTTGTAAGTGAATTCTATTTAATCTTTAAGGAACATGTGACTTTAACATTATTTAATGGTTTCAGGGTATTAGAAGGAATGTTTCTAAAATCTTTTCATCAATTTAGCATAACACTGACACAATCAATGTCTAATCCCTAAACGTTGTAACTAAAATATATGCCAACAGACTCTAGTAGCACATATATCAAATACATATGATCAAGGAAGACACACCAAAAGTGCAAAGGTGACTCAATATTAAGAAATCTATTATAATACAAGTAAAGCATGTATCAAGAGAAATAATACATGCACATTCCTATAGATAATAAAAATGTATCTAGTAACATTTGATATCCCTTTTGATTAAAAAAAAACCCTATGAATAAAATAGTAATAGATGAATGGTTCCTTAAAATGAAAAAAATACATATATCATTTCAAAGGCCAAAAGCTATACAGTGAAACACTGAGTTGCATTAAAATCAGAAACAAAACAAAAATGCACATTACTACCAGTATTATTTAACTTTGGCCAATACTAGCCAAAGCCATTAGAGAAGAAAAAGGAAAAATACAAGGAAAAGGAAAAGAAAGGAAAAGGAAGAAAACACTATTCTCTGTAGGTGAGATAATATTATGGCAAGAAAATTAACTTTAAAATCATTATATAAAAGTAAGGCAATTTTATAAGGTGGCTGAGAGCAAAATCAAAACACAATAATCAGTTTTCCAATATATAAACGATAATTACCTAGAAAATATCCAATTTACAAAAGCAAATATGATGGAATACTTAGGAATAAATCTAAGATTAACATGAGGAAACACTAGATTTACATGAGGAAAACTGGTAAACACTTTGAAAGGTCATTAAAGACCTGACTAGATAGTAAGACACATTCTTAATGATAGAAAATGACAGCAATCTTCTCTAAATATATAAATTGAACTTTCTCAAGAAAAATACCACCTGATCTTATTTTGGGAATAAAGCAAGAAAAGAGTAATGACAGAGGACCAGACCTCCCAGATACTGAAAAGTATTATAAACATTATAGTAATGAAAACAATTTGGTACTAGTACATGAACAGAAAGGTCTGTGGAACAGAAGATGTCCCGGAAATAGATGCAAATCAACACTGGAATTAGTTTCTGATAAAGCTGGCATTTCAAATCAGTGGAGTAAAATGATATATTTAATGAATAGTATTAGGATAAGAGGTAGCCATCTGGAAAAAATGAAACTGGATTCCTTTTTTCACTTACACCAAACTAAATTCTAAATAAAGTACTTACAAGAAAAAAAATAACATAAGCATAGCAGAAACGATATACCTGACTTAAAAATTTTTTATTTTCTTTATGGCAAAAATTTTCAATTATATTTTTCATTTCCAAACATTCATTCAGTTCTTTTATCAGACCTACTTGATCATTTAAAAATATTCTCTTTATTCAAATGGGTTATGTGTTCAACCTCTTCTTTCATTTAAATATGTTAAATATATTTTATTTTATAATCTGTGTCTAATAGATCCAACATATGGAGCCTCTGTGGGTCTCATTCAGCTCTATCTTTTTCTGCTGTCTTTTACCATATTGGCTTGTTCCTTGTTTTTGTTTTGTTTAGTTTGTTTTTAAATTTTTAACTGTGGCATCATATTCCTCAAACTTTTCTGAGAGAATTCTCCATTGGAGACAACTTGCATTCACTTCCTCAGATGCCAAGGAGTACAGTCATTTACAATGATATTCAATAATTTAGAGACCACTGGGTGAATGAAATTAGCAGTGCTACGTAGCATGTTTCCTCACTTTGATTGCTTCTTTGATTGACGGGTTATTTTTAAACTTCCAAACATTTGTTATTATTGTTTTCTGCTACCCTCGATTACTACCATGAGCATTCAGCAAGTGACCCTTTATCACCAAGACCTTATTCAGGCTTTAGTTACCTCCTGCTTGAACTAGAATAACCACCATGAACAATTTATAGCGCCAATGTCATCTCTACACTAAGGGGAGAATGCTCGTGTGTGTGTGTGTGTGTGTGTGTGTGTGTGTGTGTGTGTGTGTGTGTGTGTGTGTGTGTGTGTGTTTACAACTGCATGTAGTGGCATGTCTAATCCAGATCTGAAAAAATTATTCCAGGGGAAAATTCACAGACCAAAACTCCTACTGAGGATATCAGTGATGAACTGAATCACCTGATTTCACCCGAAACAATAGAGCCCATTGAATCAGGCCAGTCAAACATGCTTCCTCTGAGCACACAGAATTGATTGGTTTAATTTCTGAAAGGTCATCTGCCCTGGGAAAGGGAAGAGGGATTCTGCATTCTCTTCCACGGGATGTAATCTCATCCCTGACAGCTGCAGGGGAAGAATCTCTCCTTCTTCCCCCTCCCCCTACTGCCTCCTTTGCATTCACACATAACTGTAGCAATTTTCTTTTATCATCATGGCCTTGGATGGGCTTGACTTGCTAGGCATCATATTCTCCATAGAGGCTTCCCATGGGAAAGTCTCTCTTTCTAAGGCCCCTCAGATCACCAGGGGAGGCGTTTTTCCCATCTTGGGTTCATCTTTGGATTGACCTTAGCTCATCAACAAGTCTTGATAAGTGTACCTATGCATGTCCTGCTCGGAGTCACTGCCTATTCACACTGTCTAGACATTCCCACCTCCAGAAGGCAAAATCCAAGGCAGTAGAGCCCACAACAGTCAAAGCCAGGCTCCCACGAATTTGTGCCTTGACTGCCTCCTCACTTATCTCCCTGATTTCTATTCCTCTTACCACCCCAGTGCATTTGCACGTCTGCCTGAGCAACTGTCCTCAAATTTAACTGTACATATTTAAATGCCCACCATCCCCTTTCCCCAACAAAAATCTCCAGTGGATCTTCTTTGCTTAGAAAATAAGGAGCAAGTGAAGAAAACTAGGAATGGTGGATTAAAAGGAGTTTCTTGATTGCCTCTTGTTGTCCTTTCTTTTATTAGCATCTTTAATAGACATAAAATTATAAAATTAGAATGAAATAATAATTATGCTAAGTATTGTTGGGTTTGTAACACGTAGAGATGTAACAATAGTATAATAACATATCAATAAGTACAAAAAGGGGAAGAGGGAATAGAGTTTTATTTTTTATATAAGAGTAATATTTCTCTATCTCACTGGGAATAAGTTTCTATGAAACAGAAGTAGGTTCTGATTAGATGTATCTGGTAAGCCTAGAGAAACAATTAAGAAAATAGCTCCAGAGACATCACAAGTAAAGAAAACTACAGGCCAACATCTGTTATGAATACAGGTGCAAAAATCCTCAACAAAATACTAGCAAGCCAAATTCAAGAAGATATAAAAAGGCTAATACACTGTATAAGTTTGCTAGGGTTGCCGTTAGAAAGTACCAAAGACCAGGTGGCTTCAGCAACAAAAATTTATTGTCTCATAGCTCTGGAGGCTAGAAGTTTGAGATTATTGTGTTGGCAGGGTTGCTTCCTTCTGAGGAATCTGTTCCAGGCTGCTCTCCTACCTTCTGATAGTTCCTCAGTTTGTGGCAACACAACTTCAGTTTTCACATGGCATTCTCCCCGTGTCCAAATTTCTCCTTTTTATAAGGGCATCAGTCCCATTAGATTAGGGTCCACTGTGATTCAGTGTGACCTCATCTTTAATTACATCTTCAGTGATCCTACTTACAAATAAAGGCACATTCTATGCTACTAGGAGTTAGGATTCCAACGTATACATTTTTCCAGGGACACAGTTCAATCGATAACATAAACCATGACCAAGTGGAATTCATCCCAGAAATGCAAAATTGGTTTAACATTTAAAAAGAAATTAATGTGGAGTTCCCATTGTGGCTCAGTGGTAAGGAACTCAACCAGTATCCATGAGAATGCAGGTTCAATACCTGGCCTCGCTCTGTGGGCTAAGGATCCAGCGTTGCCATGAGCAGTGCTGTAGGTCACAGATGCAGCTCGGATCCCATGTTGCTATGGTTGTGGCATAGGCCAGCAGCTATAGCTCCGATTCAATGCCCAAGAAAAGCAATTAATGTAATACATCATATTAATAAAATTCAATACCCTTCATGATAAAAACATTAAAAAAACTAGGAAAAGAAGGGCACTTCCTCAATCTGATTAAAGCCAAGAACAGAAACCCCACAACTAGATCGTACTTAATGATAAAATACTGAATACTTTCTTTCTCCTTAAGATCAGGAACAAGATAAGAATGTTCACTCATTATTTCTATTCAACATTTTACTGGGGGTTCTAGTCAGAACAATTAGGCAAGAAAATTAGATAAAAGGGATTCAGATTGGAAAGGAAGAAGTAAAACTATCTCCATTCACAGATGGCATAATCTTATATATAGATAATCCTAATGAATTTACTAAAAAAACTATTAAAAGTAATAAATGAGTTAGGCAAGTTTGCAAAATACAAATCAATATAAAAATTAATTGGATCTCTTATACACAAACATTGAGAAAACAACTCCATTTATAATTGCATCAAAAGTAATAAAATGGAGTTCCCGTCGTGGCGCAGTGGTTAACGAATCCGACTAGGAACCATGAGGTTGCGGGTTCGATCCCTGCCCTTGCTCAGTGGGTTAACGATCCGGCTTTGCCATGAGCTGTGGTGTAGGTTGCAGACGCGGCTCGGATCCCGCTTTGCTGTGGCTCTGGCGTAGGCCGGTGGCTACAGCTCCGATTCGACCCCTAGCCTGGGAACCTCCATATGCCGCGGGAGTGGCCCAAGAAATAGCAACAATAACAACAACAACAACAAAAAGACAAAAAAAAAAAAAAAGTAATAAAATGTTTAGGAATACGTTTAACAAAAGAAGTATAAAACAAGCTCAAACCCACAAAACATGTTCATGGATTGGAAGACTCAGTATTATGGTAATACTTTCCAAATTGATCTACAGATCTGATGCAATCCCTATCAAAATCTCAGCTGGCTTCTTCACAGAACTGAGAAGCTGATCCTGAAACTCCTATGCAAATGCAAGAGAACCAGAATAGCCAAAACAAACTTGAAAAACAACAGTGTTGCGGGACTCACATGACACAATTTCAAAACTGCTACAAAGTTATACTACTCAAGACTATATAGTCTTGACATAAGCGTAGACCTAAATAATAAATGGTGCAGAACTAACCTACAAGTGTATAGAATAGAACTCATGTGTCTATGATCAATTGATTCTGGGTAAGAGTGCCAAGATAATTAAATGGGGAAAGAACTGTCTTTACTACAACAAATAGTGCTAGGATAACTGTATATTTACATTAAAAAGAGTCACCTGGCCCCTACCTCAATCCATATACAAATTTACTCAAAATGAATCAAAGACCTAAATATAAGGGCTAAAATTATTAAACTCTTAGAAGAAAGCACAGGTATAAATCTTTATGACCTTTGGTTAGGCAATGGTTTCTTAAATGTGACACCAGAAGCACAAAGAAAAAAAATGGACATTGTAACAATTAAAAATTTTATTCTTCAAAGGAAACTATCAAGAAAAAAAAAGCCCAGAGAATAGGATCAAGTTTTTATAAATCACATATCTGATAAAAGACTTACATTGAGAAATATAAAGAATTCCTACAATATAGAAAAAACCAACATAATTTAAAAAGTGATCAAAGAGCCTGAACAGATATCTCTTCAAAAAAGATATACAAATGCCTGATAAGCATATGAAGAGATGTTCAATATTATTATCCATGAGGGAAATGTAAATTAAAATCACATTGTGAAACTACTTCACATCCACTAGGATAGCTATAATCAAAAATATAAATAACAACATATATCTACACAAAAGCTTATTCATGAATATTCAGAGCAGAATAATTCCCAATGGCCGAAAAGTGGAAAATAATTCAAATGTCCTTCAGCTAATGAATGGATAAAGAAAATGTGGTATATCCATACAGAATATCATTTAGCGATAAAAACAAGTACTGATACATAGGACAGATGAACTTTGAAAGAGTACGCTAAGTGAAAGAAACCAGTCACAAGAGACCACATGCTATATTATACCAATTATATGAGATGTCCAGAAGAGGCCAGCTCATACAGACAGAAAGTAGATGAGTGGTTGCCTAGGGCTGAAAGTGTGGAGCAACTGCTAATGAGCACAGGGTTTCTTCTCGGGCTAATGAAAATAAATTCTAACATTTATTGTGGTAATGGTTGCAGAACTCTGTGAATATACTCAAAATCATTGATTTGTACCCTTTAAATGGAGAATCATAGTTCAATTAGACTGTTACCAAAACCAAAACCTAAACAAGAGCAAGGTAAAGTTTCCAGAGACAAACTTTCAATTGCAGACTATTTTCCTTGGTCCTGGCTCTGTTCATAGGGGCCAGCAGACTTTATTAGCGAAGAGCTGGCCAAAGCCCAAAGGAACTCTCCTCTTGTGCTCTGCCTTAAGTAATTTATTTTTAAATAACCCTTTGTCAAACTAGATGTACACAGTCTGGTTTTGCATATCTTCTCCTACGGTTTTTGATGTTTTTATCTTGGGGCTGGGGTGGAGCATGAAGGATATGTTTTCCTCTTTAAAAGATGTGATGGGTTAAGGGCCAACTAATTGTCAGTTTTAGTTTTCTTGGCCCCTGACTCATGTCCATTTTCAACTCCAACAGCTTCCAGTATCAATCACACAGGAGCCAAACTCTCCATGAGGCAGAAAGATCTCCCCACTGCTCTGAATTTCTAATTTTCTTTCTTTAATGGATTGGCAGCCTCAGCTCAGTGTTCTTCAGAGATCTAGGTGGGAGGGAAGTCATCTAAGGGAATCTCACAAACAATGAGGAAATAGAGGGGTTTTTAGCCCCCTGGGTTACCTGGGGCTATTGTGAAGGTATAGGGGAGGTTCTGGGGGTGCTGGCTTGGGACCTTGTTGGGGAGCCTGGGTTAGAAATGAGTTCCACAGTTCAGTTCCTCAGAATAGGAGCAAGAGAAGAGAGGAGGGAAAAGGAGGGGGAAGGTGGGCTCACGCACTCATAGATCTATAAGCTAAGTTAGTTTGCAAGAACCTCAGTCCTAATGCTCCAGAGGCTGTGCGGGGGCTCTTTATGAGGCTCCCAGATTCACCCGCCTCCTCTTCAGCCAAGAAGCTCCACAGTTCACTGTTTGCAGGGGTTCGTACACGTATGAGGAAACACATTAAGGTAGATATGTGGGTACTGATATGGAAGGATGTGGATGCTATATTGTAAAAAAGTAGAACAACATATATCATCTGACCCTGATTTTTTTAAAGAAAAGTTTATGTATGAAGGAATGTATGTATAGAAAAAGGCTAAGGGGAGTTCCCATTCTGGCTCGGTGGAAACGAATCTGACCAGTATCCATGAGCAAGCAGGTTCGATCCCTGGCCTCAATCACTAGGTTAAGGATCTGGCGTTGCCACGAGCTGTGACATAGGTCCCAAACATGGCTCGGATCCCATGTTGCTGTTGCTGAGGCTGTGGCGTAGGTCGGCAGCTACAGCTCCGATTCGACCCAGAGCCTGGGAACCTCCATATGCTGCAGGTGTGACCCTAAGAAGCACCCCCCAAAATTAAAAACAACAGTTTTAAAAAAGAAAAAGGCTAAGGATATACATAAAAAGGTGTCTACTTCTCAAATAACAGGGGACTTTTGTTTTCCAACTTTTACGTTTTGCTATTTGTACTTTTATACCAAATTCGACTCCACTGGCCTTTTCACTTTTAGTTTTATGGGATCATTTTAACCCTGTGAAGGGAAGAATTTGAACAAAGCTCAGGTTTGACGTTCACTGTGCCACCTTCCCCTCCATTGCCAAAAGACTAAGACCTGGGAAGCAGGTGGGCCAATGGCAAATAATCAATCAGCCACCGGGACAGGAGAAAGGCATCCAAAGGCTTGGTCCCTTGGGGAAATATCCTGAGGGAAATGGACCTGGCTGTAAGGAGGTGAAAAGTTCATTAAGAGTGGGACACTTTCAGTGGCAGGCTTTCATTCATCTGTTACTTGACTCCTTTTGCAAAATACTGCAACAAATTTGGAGACTTATACTTGGCCTGACTGCTTGATGAAATGACTCTTGAAACAAAGCAAAGTTGAGCTAGTCCCTCCCTCACCCTAGCTCTCCCTTCCCCATGGTATCCTGAACTTTAGATTTTTCTGCAGGATTGAGCTACATAACATTTCAGACCTGTCACATTAGATGAGCTATAAAGTTGTGATAAATTCTCTGGTATCTAAGAGGTTTCCCTGTAGTATTTAGATTCATAATTTATTTCCTTTCTTCAAGGTTAGCCTTTTCTCTTTAAAAATATTTAGGGGAGGGTGGGTGGACATTGCAATCCTTATTTAGATTCTTGATATGAGGCAAGAGAACAGCAAATCTTTTCTGGAGTTGGTTTTTAAATTAATTTCTAAAAAGGTAATTTTTAGTGCTGACAGGGCCAGAGTCTGCTTATCCCACTCTCTCCCTAAATAATAAACCCAGCCTTCATGCACAGAATCATCCTCACCATATAAAATGAGTGAGTGGGAAGAAATCTATATCTTTCTTCCTGTGGAACGGACTGCTTTGGCAATGAGCCCAGTCATTCAGGAGTTCTCCATGATCTGTTATTTAAATCCAACTCATTATGACTGATTTTAGGCAGGAAGCCAAAATAAAAAGATCGACTAAATATATTTTTGGTTTTTCCATCCTGTCCTTTCTTTCTATCCCCAACTTTAACGCAAGTGCTAACTCTGAGGTCAGGGTTAGAGGCACAGGCACCTCAACATGAGCACTCCATTAATCCCAAACCTAGCATTCCACAAGGGTCTTGTGGTTTCAAATGCGTGGGATGACATCATATTCTAAAGGAGATAGCAGTCAAGTTTAACTCCGAAAGGCCCATGATGTTTAATTTAAAATATTCTTTGCTGCAGCTTAAATTCCAACTCCTCTAGGTTACCAACATCCCTCAAGATACCATATTCGTCTTTCGTCCCCAGCACCTGGCATGGGGTCTTCCAGGAGGCGTCCCACAAATGTTTTCTGAATGGAAACTTTAGGTCTATAAGTCCATGTTTCTTCTATTTTTCCTTGTGTTCCACAAACCTGGCTGTCTAATCACTTCTCAAAGCCCTCCTACGTCTGCCTGTAGTCCTTTCAAAATTTTATTTATGTTTACTCCATCTGGAACTACTTTTTGTGTGAACGTGGCAATATGGTTTTGTCCCAATCTGAAATGCTATTTTGAACAAATATTAAACTCCCATTGATTTTTAATTCTTTGTTTATTCTACTCTTCCATTTATCCATTCCTATGCCAGTACTACTCTGTTTAAATAATGGAAGCTTTTGAGCATAATTTAATATCCGAAAGGACAAAATCCCCTATATGACTTTTTTCACACTTTTCTAAATAATTTTACCTTTTTTTGTTTTTTTTTTGTCTTTTGTCTTTTTGTCTTTTGTTGTTGTTGCTATTTCTTGGGCCGCTCCTGCAGCATATGGAGGTTCCCAGGCCAGGGGTTGAATCGGAGCTGTAGCTACCGGCCTACGCCAGAGCCACAGCAACACGGGATCCGAGCCGCGTCTGCAACCTACACCACAGCTCACGGCAACACCGGATCGTTAACCCACTGAGCAAGGGCAGGGACCGAACCCACAACCTCATGGTTCCTAGTCGGATTCGTTAACCACTGCGCCACGACGGGAACTCCCTAATTTTACTTTTTAAGTTTAAATAAACAAGCATAACAAACAAAAGCAAAGCTGACTGAAATGGTGATGGGAATTCTGCCAACAACAGATGTATCGCCATCCTTATCAATCTATCTATCAATGTATCTATCCATCTAATCTATATCTTTCTATGACAATTTTTAGAGTGTTGACTTTTCTACAATATCGTGTCTTCCAATCCAGGAACATGGTATACTTTAATGTATTCTGCTTTTAATTTTATATTTGATAATAAAGTTTTGTAGTTTTTCATATTGATTTTATACATTGCTTGTGAGATTATTTTTAGATATTTTAGAGTGTGTTGCTGTAATAAACAGGAACCATTTATTCCATTATATTGTCTAACATGATTAAGGAACACTTTTTTTAATGAACATTATTTTATATTTAACCATTTTACCAAACTTTTCTATTAGCTATTTATTCATCCAATCAACCAACGTTTGTATCTACCGCATGCCAGGCATTTTTCCATGTAGAGGGGGGAGTAAAGCACAAATGTCTATAGAAAATACACTTAGCTGTATACCTCCCTTCCCACACCCCATAGTTTAAATGAAGGTGTGAAGCTTTTGATTTTTTCACATAATGTGAAGTCCAGAGTAGGCATTCGAGGCTGCTTTACTGACTCCACAATGGAAAAGGAGATTCAGGAATTTTCTATCTTTCTGCTCAGGAGTCATTACTGAACGCTTATACTGTCTATCCTCAAGTCCTTCCACATTCTATGTGCACCCCAAGCGGCAAGGAGGACAAGGGCAAAAGATAAAGACGAACATGATGCTGAGCCTGGCCTCCCCATCCTTTCAAGCTCCTCTCCACCTCATGGCTTTTGCCTAGACTCGCTAGCCAGGGCTACGTCACATGGCCACATCCTCATCCATTAGTCACATTATTGCTCCCCTCAAGTGGGAATTCCCTTAGTAAGGAAAAAGCAGGGAGTTCTAAATATGCATCTTGCAGGCTCTGCTATGATAAGACAAAATTCCGCCCTTACAGAGATATTCAAAGAATTTATAGCTGAGTGCCTTAGTTCCAACAACTCAGCCCTTGGATGTCTCTCTTCTCCATATTCTTTTTTTCTCATTCCATTGGTGATCCTATTCGGTCTTGTGGCTGTGTAAGTATAGTTATATGCTGATGACTACCAAATTTACATCTCCAGCCCAGCCCTTAACCTCCCGAACTTCAGATTGAAAGAGCCAACTGTCTCTTTGGCACCTCCACTTAGATTTTAGTATGTCAGACTTAATCTGGCCAAAATGAACTTCTTCACCAGAACCATCTTCCCATCTTAGCAGATACCAATTTCATCCTTCTGATTCCTTAGGCCAAAAACTATCCTAGACTCCTGTCTGTCTCATATCTTCCATTCAACACACAAGGAAACCTACCAACTCTATCTTCAGCTTCCAACTCTATCTGGAATCCCACTACTTCTCACCTTTCCTAACACTAACATTCTGGTCCAAGCCACTATTATTTTATGCCTGTGACAGCCTCCTAAAATCATTATCCATGTAGATAATTCTTCCCAAATCCTCAGTTCCTTCACTTCCTCTTCTCTAATAAGCTTATCCTTGTCCCCTTACCTCTGCTACTTAGTCCTACCATCATTCCCTACCCATTGTTACAAAACTGTAACCCCCAAACCATAATTTCAGAGTTAAGCATCTGGCTTTTGACAACCACTCTTTCCCATCCCTTATATCCTCTATTATTCCCACTCTAATGCTGTTCCATCTGGATCTATGATCCATTAATTCTATACTTTTTCACTGCCCCTCACACTCCCCTCGCACTCTTACCTTTCTTCTTACGAAGCTTCAATTCCATGGTCAATAATTTCTTTGTCCACATGCTTTCAATTTCCTTGCCCTTCTCTCTACTGCGTTCACTTGGCAGACTCTTAAACCTCATCAGATCCACCTCTCTACCTAACGTGGACCTGTACTTACACAGTGGATGTGACTGAAGAAAAATACATAATCAAGCTGATTGTTCCTACAGTCAACTGATCACTAACCTTGTAGAACATTTAACACTGCCTGGAAATCACACTCTATTTCCCTAGGCTTTTCACTCTTTTCAAACTTCTAACTCTTTTCCCCTCTGACCTTCAGTCTCATATCATGACCTTGCTTCATTTTTCAATAAAAAAAAACAGAAGTGATACAAAGAGACTATCCATGAGCTCCCCTCATCATACCTGCCCATCATTATATCTGTGCTGACATAATTAATCTTCTCCCTTTTTAATATGGATGAACTCTTTGTATGTCTCTCTATCTTAGACCAATCACTTGGGCACTATATTCCATCCAATCTCATCTATTCGAGGATATCATTCCAGGAATTCTCTTTGTCTGCTGTATCAAGTTTTCTTGGATCCTTTTCTTTTGCATAGGATTATTTCTTCTTTTTTTAAACACAAAACTCTCTCTGGACTCCATTTTCCCCTTCCAGTTACTTTTCTATTTCTTTTTCCTTTATTGCAAATCCCCCTAAAAAACTTACCTATGTTTGCTATTTCCAATCTAACTCTTTCTACTCTCTCTTAAACCCACTGCAGAAAAGCTCTCATCTCCACCTTTATCATCTTGTTAAGGTCAATAAAATATTTGTCCCCGTTAACTTCTGGTCATTTTTACATCTCAGTTAAACCCCACTGAAACATTTTCTGACTTTTCTGAAAAGGTCAATCCATCTATTATATGCTGTCAGCATTATATAGCTTATCATGGATGTAACTTTACATTTTAAGAGATTCTTTGGTTAATGCTTATTTCTCCCTCAAGCTCCATAAGGGCAGGGTAAATCTCTATTATTCTATCATAATTGTATGGTCAATATCTAGCACAATGCCTGGGACACAGGAAGACGCCAATACAATCTGGAAAAATGAATGCTTTATTATCATCATTCCCATTTTAAACTTGGGAGAAGGAGACCCAAAGACGTAAAGGTACTAGCTCAAAGGTACACTGTAGATTATTGTTAGGACAGGGACTAGAATTAGTTGAACATACTGACCACCGAGCACCATGCTACATTCTGCAGTTACAAGATAAATGAGACATGTCCCTCTTCTCTCAGCCTATGCCTCCACCAAGTTTAGGCTGAACCGGACAAATCACACAACCCAGTGCATTATCAAGTTATCCTTTGTCCATAAGGGCTTAGCTACCAGGGAAACAGAGCTGCTCTACACTGTCAACTGCTCTGGTTCATGTACTCAAAGTGTCTAAGGAGAAGGCCTTTTCCCCCAAAACATTTGTTTGACTATGTATGGTGATGGATGTTAACCAGACTAATTGGGGTGATCATTTTGCAATACATACAAATATCGAATCATTGTGTTGCATGCCTGAAACTAACATGTCATATGTCAATTATACCTCATTCTTATTTAAAAAAAGCATTTGTTTGAAATTACATCTCAGGCTTCAGAATAAGACTCTTCAGGTGCATTCACTCACCACTGATCTACAAATTATGAAACAGGAAGAACACTGGGAAGGGTGGACAGGAAGATCAACTAAAATTACAACATTAAGATCAGCTGAAGGCCAGTAAGAAAGAGAGAAAAAGCATTTCAGAAATGAAATCATCAGGCATGATTGGAGTTAAGAGGCAAGAGTGGAATTATACAACTCTTAAGGGACCCACTGCGTTGAAAATATCTGTAAGAAAAGAAATCTATGTACAACAGTTGGAAGGCTGCATATTTTGAGAAAAACAAACCACCAGGCAGAACTGTCAATAAACACAGTCCGACTTACCACCCTGTAAGAGACTCTTACCATTAAAGTGATCATACAATTTACTGTCCAGAATGGGGCACTTTGGGAATAAAAAAAGGCAGTATTAAAACTTAAGCCGGGACAAGGAGTGGTTACCAGCACTGTCCCAGGCAAACAAGCAGCATTGATTACTCTCTTTAATAACTCATTACACATGAAGAAAAACGTGAGAAAACTCATTCAGTCACACAAATGACGCCATCAGGGAAATCAACCACAGCAACTAGTCCAGCGCAGGCTCTATTTAAATCATTTTTACCTGTATGGTCATGCTAATACTTACCATCTCCATGGACTAAAGACAGAGTTAAAAGTCACTTACTTTAGCTATTTGTTTTCCTTGCCCCTTTACACCAGACCGAGAGTCAATCTTTAGGAAGGAAGGCTATTTCTATCCCCATTTGAAGTTTAATCCTGATGCTTATGAAAGAATATGCCTAAATGGGAAAGGTGGGAGGGGGATAAGTTAGGAATTTAGGACTAACATATACATATCACTATATATAAACGTACATAAGTAACAAGGACCTACTATACAACACAGGGAACTCCACTCAATATTCTGTAATAACCTAAATGGGAAAAGAATCTGAAAAAGAATGGATATATGTGTAAGTATAACTGAATCACTCTGCTATACACCTGAAACTATCACAACATTGTAAGTCAACAATACTCCAATGTAAAATAAAAATTGAAAGAAACAAAGAAAAAAAAGAAAGAATGAATATGCCTTTTTGTGCTAAGTCAAACAGAGTGTTATTCTTCAAACTTCTAGAGGCTTCCCTTTCCCCCAAAGGCACAGCTGGCCTCTGTGAAATTTGTATGAATATGTGCCACATCTTCTCTAATCAAGATTGACTCTGAGGTCATTCACCGAATCAACATAGCAAAACATGATCACTAGCCACAAAATTTTATTGTAGGGATCAATACATATATCCTTCTGAGAAACGTTTTGAGCCATTCACTTGATGGTTATGAACACATCAGGATCTGTTTTATTGGTATATTTTTGGTTTGCTTGGCAAGGGAAAGCCATGATTCAAGTTCAAAATGCCTGATTAAAAAAAAAAATCTATAAAAAGAGAGGATTAAATACTGCCAGCCCTACTGTGTCAAGAAACACTGTATAATTTAAATCAAGAAGGTAATTCCATAAGTCCAGCAAGGCATGTTGGCAAGTAGAAATGAAACAATCTATTATACAAAATGCAAAAGGAGTCAAAGATGAGTTATAAAAAATAAAATTTTGGTCAGAAAATCATTATTACTACATAAAGCCACATAAAGATGTCTATTAGTTGCTCTTTCTAAGGGGAAAAATCAAACCGTTAGCTCTCTATTTATTCAGAAGGAAGAATAGGGAAAGTGTTTGGAAAATACTTCTGATACTAAGTGAATTCCTCTCCATCTGCTATCTAGAGTTCACAAACATCTCACTTATTCTTGCCAACCTGCAGAAATGAGGGAATAAAACCAGCGTTTTGCTGTCAGGGGCCCACTCACAACACCCGGATAAGGTCCAGGGTAATCCTAGATCGGGGAATGTCAATGTTAAGTACTTGGACTTCCACTCTTTCTCCAGGGCCCAGCCCAAGACTCCTTCTCTTCTTTGTCTTTGAAAGTTTTGCTTCTGTTACATTTCGTATGGGAATCAGCCCTGATCTCCCTACTCCTATATCCACGAATATTCCAAACAGGGTGGCATTCTCGACTTTGCCTGTGAGAACGGTCCCAACCTGCAAGTCTTCCAAGCAGACTATGCTTCTCTTGAAATCAGGTTTGTCGAAATCTACGAAGAAAGCGGAAAGACGACAGAGTAAATAATAAAAGCACTGTACTTCTTAGACAAAACACGAATTAGTGAATAAGTATCAACTCTCTATCAACTGTGTGCCCAGACCAGTATTAAGCACTGAGAGGGGGACACAAAAGGAGCTGAAGGAAGATACAGGACTGCCTTCAGAGAAAAGGCATCCTCGTTGGAGAAACAGCATGAACAAAGCAGAAACAATTCAAGAAAATTTACTCAAACACTTTCTTATCAAATTCTGCCTTGATAACCTGTGAACATTAGCACTATATGTAAGGGACTGAGAACAGCGGAGAGTCTTATTTTTCTCCTTACGAAGAGGTGAGAAAATATATTTGCTTAAAGAATATGCAAGGCTAAATTACAAACACTGAGAAAATAAGACTCCTGGAAAACGAAGATTGGGAGTTTTCCCCAAGGTAATCAATCCTCAAACTGCTTAAAGGCGGGTATATATGGATCCAATCAAAATGTGTGGATTCCTGATTACCTATTGCTCAGATACCCAGATGAGCTAGTACCTCATTTCCTTCCTCCTCTTTCAATACAATTGATAAAACACCGATTAACTTTTATTATTATCTCCTGGCCAGGCACTCTGCTGGGTGCTGGAGATAGAACGAAGCAAAGATCTCTGCTCTCAGGTTTTTTACAGTGTTTTTTTCTTGCTCACGCCAGTGTACGTTTCTCTGTTCCTTAACACTATCCCCTCAAAGGTAGGCATAAAGCACGCCAAGGAATCATTATGGCTTTAGTTAAAGCAAAACCAAAACAACAACAAATGTTTTATGATGGAGAAAGCTACAGCTAACAATTTAAACGGGGCTTTTGGATTATCTGCGGATTCCATTTACCCATGCTCCTCTTGGCCCCCTATCCTAGGATTACTGAATGTTGATTCTAATAACAAAGAACACATTCTACGCTTGGATCTCCTTTTACTAAGACCTCATTTTCCCCTCCACCCATTCCATTTCCTTTTCCTCCACAGCTGTTGGCTTTATCCTGATTACTTGTTAAAGCTATCCTTTACATTTGTATTAACAACTGGTCACCTCTTGGTTCCCCTCTCCCGGTTCCACCTCACTGGAATCAGGATTTTTTTGTTTTAATTCACCTTTTCCCTTTAACACAAAACAAAAACCCTCTTTACCCCTCAAATCTCATTTTCCTCATAAAAAAGGAATATGCTAATGCTGGATTTGATTGTGTAGAATTCCAGTGAATTCCAAAAACCAGAAATGGACTGAATGAGCTATCACACTGGGACAAGGACTGTGTCAAAGCGAAACTAAGTTTCAGAGGTAGGATGTTCTTTGAGGCCCCAGAGTCACTGTTTTTATGCTTAGAAACCCCTTTTCTCCTATTTTTTCTTGCAAGCGTCCAGCTGTTACAGATTCCCCAAGGGTTCCTGATCAGCTGCTTAGTTTAATTTTGCATGGAAAATCAGAGTCAAGATCTACTTAACATGTTTCTGAAGACAGCCTGGGACACCGAGAAATCAGAAAAATCCTCCATGTACAAGGCAAACTTTAACACTTTGATTGCCAAGGCTACATACTCAGTCCCCTGTCACTAAGCTGCTTCTGAAGGACCCAATTATGTAACCAGCAACCAGAGTGTTAATAAAATAGAACTGATTATGTCACTGGGAAAACAGAAGACAGGATGAGTATGAAGAAAGGATGAGGCAAGAAAGCAAATAATTTTGAGAAAATGGAGAAAAGAGACATTTAGAAACATTCAAAATCTGCCGCTTCAAAAAGTATGACTGACTGACTGCCTTCCTTCTTGGGGATGTTTTTAGTATTAAAATGAAAGTTCTCAGATATCTAGAAAACCGTGACTTAATGCTAGGGCCAAAGTCTGTTCCAAAGAGATTTATTTGAAATTTTGCTCACTGCAGTGATAAATACTGCAGTAACTGGTAAGCTCAGTTCAGAGCCAAGGTACATCTGCTTCTGCTCAACCAGGGGCGTCACCAGGTAAAGACCAACCTAGCTGTTGGTTGTTTCATTGAATATAATGTGAGTATTAATCTCTGCTCTGAGTCTACAGTATAACTGGGATAATGAAAAACAAAGAGGGACAAGAAAAGCCAGTACAGAGCATATTTACCAGCCCTCTACTGCAGTGTTCTAGGCATACTGCCCGCAAATCCTGCCCTGTTTGAAAATCACTGTTCACCTAGAATTCCTGCTGGACAATGCCCATGGAATTCACATATAAGAATACCTCCAAAGGGGGATGGATTTGTCTAATGAAATAACCTCTTTGGATGGACTGCCCAGAGGCTTCTACTTCTGCATCTTTGGCACAGCTCTTACTGTATGTTTCATTTTATTTTTCTTCAACTTAAGAAAAAGTTGAGGAGTTCCTGTCATGGCGCAGTGGTTAACAAATCTGACTAGGAACAACGAGGTTGCAGGTTCGATCCCTGGCCTTGTTCAGTGGGCTAAGGATCCGGCATTGCCATGAGCTGTGGTGTAGGTCGCAGATGTGGCTCGGGTCCTGCGTTGCTGTGTCTCTGGCGTAGGCCGGTGGCTACAGCTCTGATTGAACCCCTAGTCTGGGAACCTCCATCTGCTGCGGGAGCGGCCCTAGAAAAGGCAAAAAGACCAAAAAAAAAAAAAAAAAAAAAAAAAAGAAAAAGAAAAAGAAAAAGTTGAGGGAATGGTATATTGAGCTTGCTGGGTATGTTTTTAAATTCCCTTAAACCTTTCCAAAGAAAGCATCTCAACACAGCCTAACCCAGAATGAACAGAGCCAAGCCCTAAATGTGGAATCATAAAGGTGAAGTGAGACAAGTGCAGATTCATTTAAATTTCAGGGCTTCCTATTCAAATTTCTTTGGGAAGTAGGTCATTTGATACCTTAATACCTTCTCACCGGGTCATTGCTCTCAACAACTATGGCTGTTATACTTCCCTCACCATCTACCTGTGCTGAAAGCTGAGAGCACTTTTAATTAGAGGGAAAATCAGCAGAGAGATAGCATCTTATTTGTTCAATGTAGTCATTGACAGAGAATCCAGGTACTAGAAAGGCTGTAATTTAGGGAGAAGATGCACTTTAGTTTGTGAACTGAATGCTTTACCCTGGACTTCTGGCTCTTATGAGGTAAAAACAGCTTATAAAGGGATTATGAAACATGTGTGCCTCAATGCACATAGCAGCACAGGCTTGATGCACTTAGTCTAGTGTGATAGGAAACAAGCATGGGACAAGCAGTCTGGAGACTTGGCTTTAGCTTTGGCTCTGGATTCTAACTGCAATGACTTTGAAAGAAGGTCCCTATGCTTTAGTTTTCTCATGTACAGATGGGAGAATGGAGAATCCTAAGGGTTAGGATTGTTGAAAGGGACAACACAGTTAATGACGTGAGCTATGCAAGTGAAAGGTGCTGTCATTCAAGTTCAATTGTTTACCTGTTCGAAAGTCAAAGGTCTCAGGCTGGCTGAGACCATCTATAATGACCTGTAAGGTGTGTACTGTTGTTTGCAATCTTTCTGCAATTTTCTCTATTCCTTCTTTTTCAAGGAATGAATTTATTTTTTGTTGCATTTCAGGCTTTCCAATCTCATTCAGTGTTCCTCCAATAAATGACAAAAACCTGCAGAGGGGGGGAGAAAAACACTCACCAGTTATTATTTTCCATTTTCCTTATAAAGGTCACGCTAAAATGCATTCATCTCAGATCTATATATCAATCAATCAGCTGGTCTTTACTGAAAATCTACCATGTGTCTCAGGCTATATCGATGATCTGCCTTGGGGAAAGAAAGGGAGAGGATGATTTCAGGTTTTTGTGCTACTTTCCAATGAAGCACCAGCTCAGAATTAGCATCAGAAACGTTTCACAGTGCAGGGTTCATTAGCATTTAGCGTCATACGTATTTTCTAAATAAGAACATCTATATTTGCTTTATGTTTCTCAAAATTTCAGTTAGGAAAACTTCTTTGAATTAAATAAGCTATGAGGCAAACAACGAAGAGATGATATCAAAATGTGGCAAAATATCCTATAAGCATTGCCAGCTGTTGACAAATAAATTACTCTATTCATGTGCTCTTTACTTCTGTGTACCCATGGTGACAGTGTTACCTGTGTAAGCATACTATCAACCTAATAATTGTCAAATTCCATCAAGAGTCAAACCTCACATGGACTAAATAACATCAATACATTAAATATTCAGAGTCAACAGAAAAAATGAGGACTATCAAAAAAAAAGTAACTTTCAAAATGAAAGCACTGTTAAGCAAGACATCAATTACATAATCTTAAGATGAATATTACTTTACATATTATACAGTTGCAATATTTATAAAATGAAAATATCTGCCTTTCTCAATTTCCCTTTGCTATGTTTACCATTTCCCTTGCTTGTACAGCTGCCTCTCAATTACTTGACTTTGGAGTTCTGTAATAAGTTAATTAAGCAAAAAACAATAGAGGGTTAAGATGAATTTCCCTTCAATTTCATCTGAATATTGGGCTGTAGCTTACTGTCTTCCTATTCTTTGGCTGGGTATTTTCCTACATCACTGAGTTCCATTTCCTATGATTAATGGCTCTTTAAAAATGTCAACACAGTAATCAGACAGATAGTGATACTAATGCCCTCAAATCCTTCCCTCTAAGGATGTTTCTGGAATACAAGCAGGGAAAAGAAAACTGGTGGAGGCTTGTCCATGATCAGAATTGGGATGCATCCCATTTGGCAGGTTGCTACATGATCATGAAAGGAATGCTTGTGATTTCCAGGCTTTTCTGCATTGTGGTGTTCAACTAGAAAAGGCCACGCCAGTGATAATCCAGTAGTGATAATCTGTTATCTGGTGGAGAAAGCTCTCTCATCTCTCATTTAACCATGGCAACCTCTTTGGGTTCACATGTGTAACCTCCTATGTTTCCAGAGTCATATTTTTAGTCAAAAAACCGATTCACCTAAATTCAACTTATGTTCTTCAGAATATGTTTTGGTTAATAGTCTAATGAAAGACCAAGGAGTTGGTGCTTGGGCCCTTCTTTTCAGAAATGAGCTTCCACCCCAGCTAATGGCCAGTGAGATGCACACTGTATGTCTGAGTGTCCATGGCTTCTCCAGCCCACTAGGGAAGCAGCGGTATCTACTAGTGCTGATGGATGGGCAGTAGCACATAGGGGCCTGGTGACAGGGAACAGCTGCTAAAGCTTGGACTGACAGCACAGATGACACATGACAACCTCTGCCCACAGCCAACTTGCCTGCACAACTTTCTCAATAATATGTGCCCTGCTGAGCAGACTTCCCTGATATCTACCTTCTTGGCTTGACCAGTCTGCAACTGGCTATTAAGCAGAACATCTTTCAAATCCCCAAGATTCTGGCTTAGAATCAACTGTTAAAATGCCAAAAAAGTATATTCATGAGCTGAAAATATATAACTTTGAATATCATTTCATAATTAATAATAAAAGTAAATAAAAGGCAGAAACTTTCCAAAGACTGTACAAGTCTTGGCCACAATAACAAAAACACTGGCTCAGGAGGCCACTTAGAGTCTTAAGATTGTGTGTGTGTGTGTGTGTGTGTGTGTGTGTGTGTGTGTGACTAACTGCTACTTAAGTCACTTCCATATAAAGAATTCTGTTTATAGTGGTTGCAGATGTCAGAAGAATATTGGCCTGTTTAACCTGGGTGCATATTTCATATATCATTTTCACCCTCACACACACAAGCCTGAGGGCACTGGTAACCGAAATCAATAAGAAAGCACCAAATTGTGCTCCTAGCTAATGCTTCAATATTGATCAACCCTATTTTTAAATGACTATGGGACAAAGTCAGATGCTCTTTTATTTTGAAAACTTTCCTAAAGTTATAATGGTTGCAGGAAAAGGAAAACAGGAAACAAAAGGGGAGAGGGACTACAAAATGAACTTGGAATAGCATTCTGATTGACCCCTCTGTTACTGGGTTTCAAATATATGCAACTGTAAGTGACGGGGAATGGTGTTTTAGGCTCAGTAGCCACTCAACAAACATGTGTACTTTAAATACCCTTAGAATAATTTATTCTACATTATTCTAAATTTTCACTCTAGAATTGTGACAATATCCAATGCACGGTTTCATTTTAGAATTGAGTGTAATGAGTAATACTCAGTACAAAGTACTTTCTGGCTCAAAAGTACCACATAAAACACACTGTACTTTATGAAGCTTCGAACGAGAAGGTTAGTGAACATGTTCTGAAGCACATGTGCCAGGCACTGTGCCAATGCTTGATAGATGTTCTCATTTAATCCTGGCAATCATCTTAAAGGGTAGGTATCACAGCATACAGAGAGGGAAATATTGAGGTTCAGGGAGGCTAAATAACTTGCCCAAAGCCACACAGCTCTTTTTTCTAACTGGAGTTTTATGTTATACATCTCAGTGTGTGCCTGTTTATAATTGCAGTTACATCAAAATTAAAGTGCTATATTTTGTTAAGATATAAAACACAATACTTTGGGTAATGTTTCACCAGCACATTTAATGGCAGATTAATTTTAAACATTAGACAGTTAACACTGCTAAATCCCACAGAGAAATTATTATATAAATGCATTTAGGTAGACAGTTCTCTCAAAAGTCAATGTGTTATTACAATCATAGTCTCATTTTCTCCACTGTCTCTGAACAGCTTTTTCAGTTTGCTGAGGACTGCTGTCTGAGCTGCTGTTTTTATTTAATATGTAATTTCATCCATCTTACTTAAAGTAAGAAAGTAGCATAAATGCAACAAATAAGCACATCATGTTCTTTTAGCACACATCTGCACAAAGTTAAAATGCAGACCTTGGAGCAGAGACTGCTTGTTTTTCAAACAGAATGCTATATAACCTAAAATTGCTGATATTTTCAACAGAAACTTGTTACAAATATAAGTCGTCCTCCCCCCAAAGGATAAGAAACGTCTTCGTAACATTTTTCCTGGAGAATAAGAAATTCTCAAGATTCATAAGACTTCGGATACAGCCATTCAGTTTTATGTAATCATTTCCAGCATGGGGAAAAAAATTTAGAAGCCCAGGACTCATTACATTAAAGCAACATGATACCCTACAGAGCACAGAAGAACCATGGTGATGCAACTCCATCACTTTAAAAACAACTTAATCTTAGCATGTGCTTTCTGAGCCAAACACACAGGATTTAAGACTCCACAAAGAACCGTGCTGTAAGGGCAAAGTACTTCTAGTTGTCTATCCACTCTGGACGCTTTTAAAAGAGACTTTCATACTTGTTTATTTTTATCCATTAGTTTAACTCAGCTTTAAAGTAATCACATCAATAAACCAATAAATGCAAGAGCACAGCCATTTTAGAAAAAGTAGTTACAGATAAAGCAGGTCATCATTTGTAATACAGGCAGACATTCAATGATTTTAAAAAGAGCTTATACTGCAACCTTAACTGTGATTATAGAGCAAGCAGCAGAACATAAATGAAAGTCCGGTAACAATTTGTTATACAAAAAGCCACAGGCTCTCTCTATATTTTTAACATTTACCACTCTTAATATGAAGGACTAAACATAAATTCCAAAGTGCAAAGGAGGAAAACCTGCTAACCCTTTACACTATCGAGTCGGAGCTGAATTCACCCAGGTGAGCCTGCAGCAGTGCACTGCAGTTTTACTTAAAGGACTGTGGTTTTGCCACATCTGCTGCTTCAGCACTCAAATCAAAGAGGTGGCAGTGTGACTTGCATTTTAATCGTCATCAGAGAATCTTTCGAACTTCTAACCTCTTTATTAAAAAACTCAGAAAGTGAACTGGGCCAGAATCCTTAAAAAGTTTTTGTTTAAAAAAAAAAAAAAAGAAGTTTTTGTTGGTGCAAAGTCCACAAATACTGGTGAAGTCAAGTAAGAGCGCATTTACAGACAGGCCCACAGAACACCTACTGTCCTGGAGAAGGCTAGTAGCTATCTAAAAAAGGTAATAATGAAATAGCTTTTCCGAACATATAAGCAGCTACGGAAAGTTACAGCAAGTAATTTTTCATGAGAATGGCTTTTTGAAAACTTACACACTGAAGATCAACTTTTAGAAAACTATAACCCTCACAGAAAGGGTAATTAGGCCCTTACAGACTCTGATCTCAGAATAGTTTTAAATGGTATGCAGCCTTAAGGGTGGTAGTGGAGGCACTTTTTGCATCATTTGGAGTGTCTTTGGAGCAACTTCCTGCATCTAAACACACCCTTGGATCTGTGAGCAGGAGAAAACAACTAGAAGAACCGAAAAGGAGATGCTGCCACAGATTAAGGAAAGCAGTTTCAAAAAAAGGCTTGGTTTATAAGCATCAGATTGTTACCTGCTTCTAACTTCTGAAGAGCTTAGTAAATGTTTCCTCCTTTTTCAAAGGTCTGTTACACATGCATAGAAACTGGATACTTGATGCAGATTGCATTAATTGTATGTAGGAGAACATATCCTTAGAAAGCTGTTTTATTTTATTTTAGCAATTTAATACACGAAATTAACTTTGGCAAAAAAAAAAAGCCAATTAAAATGTGTTTATACAGACATCCTCTAAAAGTCTGAGATTTAGAATGATCTTCTCTTTAGAAACAGTTGAAGAAAACACTGTTATATAGTTACATAAAACAAAATACCTAAGATCAGTGAAATAATAACCAATGCCACAAAGAATAAGTAGCACTGTATTGTATGTAGGCTTTTCCTATTTCAGAACTACTTCCTAGATATGGTACATTGTGTGATTACGATATAATTAAAACTATAATAACCCCCCAGATGTATATACCTATACAATGAAATGAGTATGAGTATATAAAAATTAAAATGGGAAGATATTAATGTATTGAAATGTTATGATTATTGCTCTAAAAATTTCTAAAATCCTGTCTTAGAACTGCATTAGAAATAAATTTACAAGTGACAAGGAAAAGTTTTCTTAACATTTTTAAAAACAATAACCCCCCCACCCCAAATAAATAAAAAAAAAAAAAAAGAAAAAAAAACCTCAACAACCCAATATTACTCAGTTTGATTATCCTCTTTTCCATTGAGTCTGTTTTTATAAACACACAAACTTGCATGCATGCACACACACACACACACCCATATTCTTAGATGATAAAGATCTGCTAAAATCAAGGCTCTTCAAAGGAATGTGACAAAATGCTGACACCAGTTAAAAATAATTTAGAAACTCACTCAGCTTCCTTTACTAAGTATTTATAGCAGAAGATGACTGTGAAAAATGACAAAAGAGTCTCTGCCTTGAATGAGCACAATCTAATTTAATAATGATAGTATATTGGAAAAAATAATATTCCACTTCTAGCATCTCTTTTAGAGGTAGGACTTTACATGCAGATAAACAGATACTTTGAAAGTGCTCAATAAAGATGATTTCATTTCATTCTCTCAAAAATTTATTGTGGATATAGATTTGCAGATAAGGGAATCAAAACTCAGACAGATTAAGTGACCTGCCCAAAGTCACAGAATTGAGACCACAAGACTGTATCTAAGGTAAGAGTCACCATTTATCCCTTCTTCGTTAGCGATCTTTAACTTTGGGGGGTTTTCAATGTAGACGGAAGATTCAGATCCCAGATAAAATTTGGCACCCAGGATTGCTGCCTGGGAGCAATTTATTATTATTTTTTAAACCAAATTCAAAAGGAAAAAGTTTGGCTCTTTTTGAGTTACCGAATAAGAGTTGAACAAAATTAAGTTAGTGGTTTCAAAGGCAGCAGACTCTCTACAGCTCAAAAACACTGTGTTCAGAATTCATGTAATTTAATTTACTGTCTGTAAAGCCGTAATGTGGATTAGTGCCTGAGAATATTTGAAAGAGGAGGGCAAATAAAAAAAGTAGTATTCAAAAACATACAGGCTAGTCATGGCAGCATTGAAATGAAACAGCTTTGGCACTACTAGGGGATAAAGCTCATGTATTGGAATAAAGGACTTTCTTCCTTGGGAAATAGCCTTTTTTATTACGAATTCCATACTGTCAAGGAAGCCTCCTTTCAAGAAATTTGAAAATGCCATTTCCCTAAACCCCACAGTTTATCTCTGAATGGGCAGAGCCATTTTTATTCCATTTAAAGAGTGGGCAATTGAGGTCAAAGTAATTTGCTTATGGTCACACTCAGAGTCAGAAGACAGGCTAAGATTAAAATCCATAGATAGACTGGGGACAGGAAGGGGGAGAAGGAGATAATTGGAGACTAAATCAATACCCTACTGAGTTTCAGGCTCCAGACGGAGTGATCTAAACCTGAAGAAGAGAAGAGAAGGAGAAGGGCAAATTCTTTGGAGATGGAAGAGACTGAAGCAAGCACAACTTTATGGCTGTCTCGCAACTCTCCTACTTCTCCTCCACTAGGTACTAAAAGGCTACTCCAGGATATAGGAGAGAAACCAGTGTTTTCTCCAGCTCCAGGACCCAGGGCCAACATCAACAATGTTAAATGATATTATAATTTAATCGTATCTGGGTCACATGGTAAAACATTTTTCTCCTGGGAAATAATTGTAAATGCACCCTTCACCTATCCACTGCCTTTTCTTTTATGACTTAGCTTGACAGCCCCTTCTCAGTCACAACAAAAACAGTAGCAATAATGACTACAGAGGTAACAATAGCTTACTCTCCCCCAGGTGTTAAAAATGTTATGTATGTTGACTCCTGTAATCCCGTGAGATGGCTATTATTATTATCTTCGTTTAACAAATAAGGAGAATGAAATTTATTAATAGGTAAAGGGGCGTGACAGGGAGGTTCAATACCTTTCCCAGATCACATAGGCACAATTTGAATCCAGGCAGTCTGGCACCGTACTGCCTCCAGAGTGAGCTCGGGGAAAGTTAGGTACCATCTCAGATTCTTAAACTTCCTATTTACCTCTACCAGCCTTGCCCCAATCTTGACTTGGTATGTGCTGGAACAGTGTATAAGACGTTAGATATGACATCAATTCCAGAGAATCCCACATCCTGGTCAGCTGCTTACTCAAGTACGAAGAACTTTCACCATTTTTCTCTTTTGTGAAAGCACTTTGGAAAAATATGGTGAATGTTACTTCCTGGGAATTACAGTAAGATGTTTGGGTTTTTAAATACAGTACTAACAAGGAAAAAACCCCACCAAAAATCATTTTTAGTAATCTGTCCTTTTATTGTCTTTATATTTTAGGTTTGGCCTCTCTTACGATGCTATGTCTGTTTATAAAAAGGCAATCTAGTATTATCTAATCATGGCTTCACAGAAGAAGTTCATGTGGGGTAACTAATTGATACACATCCTGAGACATCAAAAGCCAGCAAAGGTTCTGCCTTAATTTTCACATCTGAATGCTGCCAACTCTTGTGAGGCAAGTCCAGAAAAATTTAAGATCCTTCAAATTTGCAAATAACTTCTTAGGTCTGTTTACCTAATCTTCGTTTATTTTACAGCATTGGTGCTAGGTTTCTTTTCGGGCAAGTTTCCCACAAAGAAACATGTTTTTATCATTGCAGAAGTTAGTTGGCACACGAATACAGAATAAAGCTGTGGTGGATTTTAAATGTGGGAGGTGTGCTAGACACACTTATTAGACTAAGTGACTTACTCCTCAGAAAAATTACAGATCACCGCAAG
Organism: Sus scrofa; assembly: GCF_054392235.1. Taxonomy (NCBI): domain Eukaryota; kingdom Metazoa; phylum Chordata; class Mammalia; order Artiodactyla; family Suidae; genus Sus; species Sus scrofa. Next base: position 107,312,481 of record NC_139385.1, on the reverse strand, counting down.
TCATGGGCCCTCTGGGTTGCTCCCAGTCGAAACTATGTATGTCAATGCTCTACCGATGCCATTTTGTTTTGTTTTTAAAACAAAAACAACATAAACCCGCAGCATTTACAGTTGCTTCTTAGCTAGAAGTCTTTTCTTCCTGCTGGGCAGAAAGCTAAAGCTGGGAAGCATGTGATGAAGTCTCTGAAAGCAATGCTCAAAGAAGAGTTCAGAAAAGATCAATCGTTGAATAGGAAAGGGAAAGAAACAGAGGTTGGGATGTGCTCAGTCCTTAAAGGTCTTCAGTATGGGCCACTAGTCACCATCCGATTTGACTTGTGTTAGCTCCATGGCAGAGAGCAAGGTAGGACCTCTAAAGGGCCTCTCCACCCTCTAGGCCCCCAACTGCTTTTTAGCCCAAGAGCACCAGTTGGGATCCATGTATTCATTTATGTAATCACAGAAAACTTGGGTTAATTTTACTTTTGCGCCCCCCCCCAAGCTTCATTGACATAAAACATTGCGTAAGTGTAAACTGTACAACCAGTTGATCTGATACACTTAGGACTGCACAATGATTATGACCACAGCATTAGTTTAACACCTCTGTTGGGTCACCTAATTACCATTTCTTTTTTGGGGTGAGACATGTAAGATCTACTCTCTTAGCAACTTTGAAGTATATAATAGAATATTATTAACTACAGTCACCGTCTTGTACATTAGAGCCCCAGAACTTATTCATCTTGTAATTGGAAGTTTGTACCCTTTGACCAACTTCTGATCCTAAAACTATGACACAAGCTTTTTGTAAATTAAGAGTAAACCCTATCTGGCTTTTATACAGCAGATCCTCCTGTCCCCAAGTAAATATGTTGTCAGGTTATGTGATTACTCCTGTTCCAGGCCTGAATTTTAAATTGATGGTTGTTTATTCTCTGAAAACATACTTTTCAACGTTGATTCGAAAGGGTCAGAAAGAGGCACATGAGCAGTAATAACAGAAATATCATAGTACTATTATAGTACAGACAAGGATATAAATCATCCCTGAATATACATTTATCTAGTCCACTATTTTGCTGCTGCATGTCATATTCCTGCTACACAGGCTATTAACCACTTTTAGAAAGTATCTTCTAAAATTTTTTTCCTGATGGCCAAAAGAGAAATAACAATTAAATACTAGCTGAGGCTTTATCAAAATGAGTGCCGAGTGACAGTCTTAACATTAAATTTCCTGGCATTTTTCAAGTTAAATTAAGAACATAACAACTTTCAAGCTTAACTATCTGGAGTGAATCAAATTCTTAATGCAACAGATTCTTTGGGAGAGTGCCAGGTCTCACTGTGACATGTACAAATCAGCATAATCTGTAGCACAAAGCACTACCTCCTGGCACCTTATTCAAGAAAAAACGGGAAATCGGATACTTGCCTTTGGCTCTCTTGATCAACCAGAATTGTAGGACAAAAACAGAGGAGGCATGGGGGAGTGGCAACCCCTAAATAGGCTGTTTCTGGACTTCATTCTACTCAGAGCAGCAGTTTTACTCATGGCTGACACTGGCCAACACAAGGAAATGACCCATACATGGAGGCATCATGGTAATTTCTAAATGACGGCAGAAAATGGTAAACAATCCTCTTTCATGGCCCATCTCTATTTTCTAGTCTGCAAAGTCTAGGAGGGCCTGGGCTCGGGACCCAATACTCTGTGAAGGCATGGGATTCAACCTGGGTCCTAAAATCCCTTCAATTCACAAAGGATTCTGAAAGAATTTATTCAACTCATGAGACGGGCAATGGCAGAAAGATGATCAAGATGTTCTATCAATAGTTTTGCCTACACAACTGCACACTGACCTCGGCCAGTTTAGACTGCAGAGAAAAAAAAAAAAATTAAGTTGAAATAAAGCTAGATACTTCATCTTACTCTATGAAAATTACCAATTCCTAAGTTCTGTTTCTTCAGTGTTCTTCTATGTAGTCCTCTTTCATTCTCTATTTTTACATTTATTCTTTCATTAAACAAATAGTGCCATATCAGTTTGTGTTAGGTGCTGAAGACAGAGTGGTAAACCGGATTCATGTGATAACTTGCCCTATTGGAACTTACAGCCTACAATTGTAAAATAACCTTAAATTTAACTGCCTCTAGCCTAGCAAATCTGGTATGAAGTTTTCAGATGCATTATTTATATTGCAGGGACAAGGACAATTGGAGAGGCTCACAGCTTTAACCACACTATTCTAGTGTGTCATACTTCTTTTTCACCATCCAAGTCTATTATGAACAAGTGGGGGAAAGTGGAGTACTGAGGCCTACAGCAAAAGAAGCCTTTTTCTTTTTTCTTTTTCTTTTTCTGGCCATGTCTGTAGCATGCGTAAGTTCCTGGGCCAGGGACAGAACCCGACACATGGCAACACGACAACATCGAGTCCCTAACCACTAGGCCACCAGGGAACTCCAAAAGAAGATTTTTAATTAAAAAAATTTAAAACTGATATTCTTTTTCTTGCTTTTATACTAGACTGGTCATCTCTTAAGATCTCCGATGTCTAAGATCAGTTCACTGGTCCCCATATTTTCTTATATTCCTTATGGTTTCATTTTTACTCTATGAATTTTACTTGTGACAACTTTATTTACCACTTAGAATATGCAAAAGCACTGTGGTAAGGGCCTGAGGAATATAAAAATGAATAGAGGTGGTTTATGCTTTCAAGGAGCTTACCAAAATAGGGAGCTTTAAAAATAAACAACTTTCAACAAATAACAACAAATAATCACACTAGAGGGTCAATAATTAGTAAGGGCTCTTTGTGAAGCACAAAGTTGTTCACAGGAGAAAGAGGTCATTTCCAGATAGGAGTATCATGCAGGGTCAAGGCTTTTGGACTGAGAAACTAAAAGGATGAAATGTACCGTCTGAGATGAGGAAGACTGGTTGCAGCAAGATCTGGGGAAAGACCTAGAGTTCAGTTTAAGGCATCTTATGTTTGAGATGTCAAGTAGGCAGTTGGTTACATGAGTCTGGAATTTGGAAGAGTGGATTGAGGTAAGCTTATAAATTTGAGAGGCATGTGCTTTACAAAGCCGTTAAAGCCATGAGACTAGAAAAAACAACTAGGGGAGTGATCAAAGTTTAGTTTTTCAACTTCTCTCTTCTCAATTCCTGTCCATTACAATGAGTTTCCCCTTCATCCTCCAATGTCTCTGGAATTTGCATTATTTTTGTCATTCATATCCACAGTTACTGTCTTTCATACCCTTCATTCAGTCTGTCAGCAAATCATATTGACTCTACTTTTAAAATAGAGCTAAAATCTGACAACTTCTCACCAACTCTTCCATCATCTTAGTCTCAGTCATCACCATCTTTCATGTGGATTACTGCAGTTAGTCTAACTGGTCTCACAGTTTCTACCACTAACCCCTTACTTAATACAGCAAACAATGGGATCCTTTTAACATGTAAATCAGAGCATGTCACTCTTCAGCACAAAACCCTGCTGTGGCTCCTGACTTCCATTAGAATTATGGCAAAGTCCCTCAAATAGCCTCCCAATGCCCTTTCGACGTGATCTCCTATTTTTCTGTCCCTTGCCCACTCTGCTCTAGCCACAATGGCCAACCCGCTATTTCTTGACCATGTTAGGCCTGCTCACCCATTAGGGCCTTTACAATGGCTGGTCCCTCTTCCTAGAACACTCTTCCCCCAGATAACTGCTAACTCCTTTTCTTCCATCAAGACTTTGCTCAAATGTCACTTTGTCAATCAGGCCTACCCTGACTACCCTATTTAAATTTGCAAGCACTTATGCATAACCCTGCTAATCCTGATGCCCATTACTCTGCTCTTTCTCTTTTTCCCATTGCTCATATTACCTTTATCATACTACACTATTTTTTTTATGTTCGTTGTATATCATCTGTCTCCTTGAGAGCAGAGATCTTTGAATGTATTCCAAAACTGCAGAACAGTACCTGGAATATAGCAGGTATTCCGAGGTTATATGTTTAATGAATGCACGAGTAATTTCATCAATTCTAGCCTCAACTGATGGAAAGATAGTGGTGCCATTAACCACTCATCATGGGATAAGAGAAGACCAATTCTTTTTGTTTGTCTGCCCTGTTTTTCTAGGGGCTAATAAAGAGGATTAATGACAGGAGAGGAGGGAGTTATAAAGGAGGATAAGCATTTTAGTTTTAGATAAACTGAGTGCTAAGATATTCATGAGAAAATCTCTTGCAGGCAAATGGAATGGGAGAGCTAGAGCTTAGAAGGGCGTGGACCAGAGATGTTGCAAAGAAGAATTGGAATTATCAGCGGAGGAGTGAGAGATAAAGATAACTATGTGAGTGGATGCAATCATTCAAGGATACATAAAGAGTAAAAGAAGGTGGCTAATGTAAAAATGTGAAGAATATCTACTTTTTTTTTTTTTTTTTTGGTCTTTTTGCCTTTTCTAGGGCCACTTCCCGTGGCATATGGAGGTTCCCAGGCTAGGGGTCGAATTGGAGCTGTAGCCACCAGCCTACCCACAGCCACAGCAATGCGGGATCTGAGCCGAGTTTGCGACCTACACCACAGCTCACAGCAACGCCGGATCCTTAACCCACTGAGCAAGGCCAGGGATCGAACCCGCAACCTCATGGTTCCTAGTTGGATTCGTTAACCACTGTACCACAACAGGAACTCCAAGAATATCTACATTTAGGAGGGCCAGAGGAAGAAGAGAAGTCAGAGAAGACAGAACATGAAAACCAAAATTATGGGAGAAGATCAGTAAGCCAATGGTGTCAAATGTAGCAGAATGGGTATGTGGTTTAAGGACAGAAAGAGGCCACCGGTTTTGACAATCAGGAGATCATTATTTGAGAGAGTAATGCCAGAAGAGAGGTAAGGCTTCTATCTATAAAGGCTGGGAGAAAGCAAGCAGGAAAAATCAGAGGCAGACAATTCTTCTGAGAAGTTTGGCAATGAAAAGAAGGAGCACTGAGACAGAAGTTTTAGGAGGAAGTAAGATAAAAAGTAGTTGCTGCTTTTAGCTTGTAGAGAGTGAAGAATGGGGGAGCATATATGTCTATGGGGCCAAATAAAAAAGAAAAAATTATGGTGGCATTAAAAATACAAGAGACAGTCTTAACATTGCACAAGGTTAAAAGACTTTATTCACTTGGCTGCCACTCTCCAACCCTACCTCCGCCACCTTTTAAGTGAGGTAACTATGATTCAGAGAGAGAATACCAACGTCAAGGGTCCTTAGTGCCAACCAGCGAGAAGTCAGAGTAGGAAGAGAAAGAGAATTAAGAGATGGAAGGAAGGGTAGCTTGGGGAAGTATGGGACAGAATGCCTCAAGATATGGACACAATCTAAAGAGGGTAGCTCTGACTTTTTTCAGTGAGGTAGGACATGCAGTAAATCAGCTAAATGTGAGCAGATTCTGAAACAAGCAAAAGAGATTTACAACAGAATGGGTTCAAAGGACTTCTGAAACAAAACCTATCTGTAGCAAGAGTAGGTTTCGTAATCCCATGTTCCCTTTGTATCTTCCATAATATGGATTTTCTTACTATTTTTATTTTATGATTTTTCTTTTTTCCATTATAGTTGAGTTGTAGTGTTCTCTGAATTTCTACTGTAAAGCAAAGTGACCCAGTCATTCATATATATAGCTATATACATGTGTGTGTGTGTGTGTGTGTGTGTGTATATGGGGGGGGGAGAGAGTTTTTTTTTCTCACATTATCCTCCATTATGTTCCATCAAGAGTGACTGGATATAGTTTCCTGTGCTATACAGCGGGATCTCATTGCTTATCCACTTCAAATGCAATAGCTTGCATCTATTAAGCCCAGTCCATCCCATTCCCTCCCCCTCCCCCTTGGCAACCACAAGTCTGTTCTCCAAGTCCATGAGTTTCTTTTCTGCGGAAAGGTTCATCTGTATCATATATTAGATTTCTGTGTTTTTAAATTGACATTTCCTAAAGACCTTGCATTATTCTGTACTCTTTCACTCTTACTACAAAACATCTTCTGGAAGAGGTGAGTACATTTCTAGGATGCATGTGCTACTCCTGCTCTTCACCCTTCTCCTCTCTTAAAATGAGGAGATACTAAATGTGGTCACCATGGAGCTGCTTATTTTGAAATGTACAGGTCATAATGAAAGGAATTCTTTTCAGTGCAATATTCAGGAAACACCAAATCTGCAGCAGAACAGCATAAAATTCTACATTACCCTTTGCAAAAAATCCACCTTCTACACATCCCTTAATAAAATAAATAGGCAAAGTTTCCTATATTGGAGGAGGTAATGTTTTCTCCGGAGGAAAGACAGAGTCTAATTTCATCCATGTGATGACAGAGAGTAACACTCAAAGCTAGCGTATTTCTGATGCTCTTTTCTTTTCTTTTCGCCTTATGAAGCACACATAACACAAGTCGTTACATTTTTGTGCTTAACACAGACTGTCTTTAAGGGTATGCTAATCTGAAAGACCATTATGATTATATTTAAATCTAGCTCCAAACTAGCTTTTTAATTGTGAGCTCAGGCTTTGGAGCATCACAAAAGTGGTTCAAATCTTGGTTCTACCAGGTGAATTATGTTAGGCAATTTATTTCACCCATCCAAGACTTTGTATACCTGAAGAAGTGGGAATATCAGGAGTACTAACCTCATAAGACTGCTGTGGAGTTTAAATGAGGTGATGCTTCTAAATTGACTAGTAATAAGGAAATATTCAGTGAATGTTTGTTTTCATTGGACTATTAACTACTCTCCAAACCTGACCTGAGCTATATTTTCCTGTCTCCAGCCCTTTAAAATAGCTCTTTCCTCTTTCCACTGGCTAAAATCCTTAAAGACATCACCCAAATGTCACTGCCTACATGAAACCTTAGGTGAAACCCCTGTCTGAAAATGAGGTCTTTCTCCCGTGAACAACATTTGCACTTCACAAGGGCACTTAATAATTACTGACCTCTATTACCATTATTTGTAAGCTTCATTCCCCCTGTTATGGTAGGCTCCTTAGAAGCATAAATCACCTCTGTTCATTCTTTGTATTCTTCAGGCCCTACCACAGTGCTTTGTATGTCTGAAGTGATGAATGGAATCATTAACAATTAAATTCATAGATTAGGAGTTCCCATTGTGGCTCAGCAGAAACAAATCTGATCAGTATCCATGAGGATGCAGGTTCGATCCCTGGCCTCATTCAGTGGGTTAAGGATCTGGTGTTGCTGTGAGCTGTGGTGTAGGTTGCAGATATGGCTTGGATCTGGCATTGCTGTGGCTGTGGCGTAGGCTGGCGGCTACAGCTCTACTTTGACTCCTAGCCTGAGAATCTCCATATGCTACAGGTGTGGCCCTAAAAAGAAAAAAAAAAAAAAAAAAAATTCATAGATTAAAAAAATGACACCATAAAGGACTTGAAAAAAATATGGAGAACACTGAATTGAACTTAGAAATCAGATATCTTAAGAAAAGACCAATTTGCATTAAAGCAAGAAAAAGAATAATAGGTTTATTTCATAAAATTAAACATTCATATTTTAAAAATATGAAATATGATAGCATTATAAGCATATATAAAATTAAAGAAACTGGAAAAACTTTCAGCCCATATAAAAAATGCTTTAATATTTAATAGAGAATCAACATGTAAACAAGACTTTAAAAAAGTAATATAAATAATAAAAGTAGTAAAGAAAAGAAAAGCAGACTTTTTAAAGCCCTTAGATGACTAACTTAGGACACTGAATTTCATGATCTCAATTTTCTAAAACATGAATGTGAGAGAGAATACCATAAATACAAGAGTAAAAAGATTTAATGGCTTCATATTTTGGCATATTTCTAGGAATGACGTCATAGTAGGGTAGCATTAGAGCCATTTATGTTCCTACTGGTTTTCTAATATAACTAAAAATGAAATTTACTGCAATGGAACTTACTTTTATAGAGCTGAAGTCAAACCAATGATGACTTAATCACATCCTTAATGAGCTTTTCTTTCCTGGGAAGACACTGTTGTAACACTATATGAAAGTATCAACTACCTGTGTTGAGTGATGTCTATACTAAGTAGATTTGAAAGCCAGAAATGACTATCATAGTTTCAAGGTAGATAATAGGAATGGTCAGCTAAATTAGATAAATTACCAGTTTTTGTTTCTGGACTTTAAAGGTCAAGAGTTGAACTTCGTATGGAGAAATTTCCCATGAAAAAGTCCTCAAGTACTCTGCTTCCTAGAGACAAGCTACTCCCAAAGGAAGCAGAGAGAAGGGTGAAGTCACTGGTAGGGCTTTTATGCTCTACATCAGAAACCAGCCCATGTGAAAACTGGCAGGAAAGTCTTGTCCGACAGGCAAAGTTCAAGATTTCTCAGGCTTGAACATTGCTGGTGGCATTTATAAAATCAGTATGTACTTGGCAATGTATATTAAGAGCCACATAAATTTGCAAACTCTTTGGCAGAGGAATTCCACTTCTAGGAATCCATCATAAGGAATTGCTACTAGTATTACTATTACTAAATTATTACAACTTGATGATTATTTAGCCTTTTAAAGAGGGGTACACAGAAACAAAAAAATTGTGCTTGTATTAGAAAACACATGGAAAAACTTATAAATCACATCAGAACTAGGTAATAGAAACAAACAAAAATGTAAAAAAAGACATTGATTTGCATATAGCAAAATGCTAATTTAGCACCCATGGAGATGTTAATTCTTGTAAGAAGTCTATAAATCCATCCATACATATGCATCTTCTTAAGCAACAAATACTAAAAATACAATTGCTATGAGACCACAGTTTTTTATACTAAAAAAATGAGAACTATGTGTTAGAATTAAGAATGCAACAAGGGGGGAAAATGTAATTGTAATGTATACATGTAAGGATAACCTGACCCCCTTGCTGTACAGTGGGAAAATAAAAAAAAAAAAAAAAAAAAAAAAGAATGCAACAAGGATGCCCACTCTCATCACTCCTATTCAACATAGTACTGAAAGTCCTGGCCATTGTAATAGGCAAGAAAAAGAAATAAAAAGTATGAAGATTAAAAGCTATCTATTTGCTGATAACATAATTGTCTATATAGGAAAATTTAAAGCATCTATGAACACCTACTAAGAACTAGTAAGTGAATTTAACAAGGCCACAGGATACAAAGGTTGCTATAAAAAAATCAATTGTATCTCTGCCTATTAGTAGCAAACAACTAACAACATATTAAAAAATTCCACTTACAATAGCATTAAAAAGCATGACATACATTTAAGAAAACATATGCAAGACCTCTACACTAGAAACTAAAAACACTGCTGAGAGAAATGACAGAAGATCTAAATAAATGGAAAGATAAAATAAATTCATGATCAAAAGGCTCAATAAATAAATATTATGAAGACATCAACTGTCCCTACAGACTCAATGTAATCCCAGTCATAATCCCATCAGGTTTTATTTTGAATATAAATTGACAAGCTCATTCTAAACTTTATAGGAAAATGAAAATCATCTAGAATTTTCAGAGCAATATTAAAAAAACAAAGCTGAAGGACTTACACCCTCTGACTTCAAAACTTAGCTTTAATAAAGTTGCAATAATCAAGATAGTGTGGTGCTGACAAACAGGTCAATGAAACAGAGAGCCAGAATAGATCCATACAGTCATATGATTTTCAACAAAGGTACCAAAAAATGGGTAAAGTTGTGCTGTTGTTGCTTTTCAAACATGGTGCTAGAATAACTAAATGTTCATAATGAAAGAAAATGAACCTTTATCCCCTACTTCAAATCATATACAAAATGTAACTTCAGATATATCACTGACCTAAATGTAAAAGCTAAAGCAGCCAAGCTTTAAGAAGAAAATCCCAAAGAATGTATTCATGACTTAAAGTAGGCAAAGGTTTTGGGGGACATAGAAAGCAGTAACTTTATATAAAAGAAAATTGATAAGTTAGACATCATGAAAATTAAAAACTTCACATTGAAATACATTAACAAGAAAATAAAGAGGTAAGCCACAAATGGGGACAAATTATCTGTGGAATATATATTCAGCAAAGGACTAGTATGCAGAATATGTTTTTAAAATTCGCACTTTCCAATAATAAAAAGGCAAACAACTCAATTAGAAAATAGTTAAGTGAAATGAACAGACAGTTCAGTAAAGAAGATACACAAATGGCTAATAAGCTCATGAGAAAGTACTCAATGTCATCAGGGATATGAAACTTAAAACCACTAACAGATACCTTGCACACACTACAATGGCTAAAATTAAAACAAACAAACAAACAAAAAACTAACATCAAATGATGGCAAGGAGCACTCATTACACATTGTTGGTAGAATGGTACAACTACACTGGAATGTAGTCTAGAAGGTTCTAGGAAAACTAAACATGCATTCAATTTATGACCCAGAGAATCCTCTCCTAAGTATTTTCCAAGACAAATGAAAACTAATGTCAACAACGACAACAAGATTATACAAGAATGTTCATAGCAGCTTTACTCAGCCAAAAAACTGGAGATAGGCAAGATTCCTTCAATAAGGAGTATGGCTATGATATAGCCATACAAGGGGATAGTACTCAGCAATCAAAAGGAACCAGCTACTTATCCATGTTATGACATGGATTAAAAATCTTTAACATGTTGAAGAAGCCTTACACAAAGAATACAACTGTATGGTATCATTTACATGACATTCAAGAAGAGGTAAATTAATTTTTGGCTGAAAAAATGAGAACATGTGGTTGGGCTGTGGTTGGTTCCAGTTGGCTGGGGCAGGGAGTATCTGGGAAGGGGTACAAAGCAACATGTCAGGATGATGGTGATAGTTTTTTTTTATCTTGATAGAGGTTTGGGTTACAGAGATGTACATATTTATTGGCCAAAACTCAGTTCTCATACACTTAAAATTTAAATGTATGTGAATTTTACTTCAAAAGAAAAAAAATTAAGAATTATTGAGTTCTAGTTAATGGCATACATGCTGAAGTCTTAGCTGAAAGTGCACTGATATTTGCAATTTCCTTTGAAATATATACATAAAAGAGATGGACTAATGGACAAATAGATGGATAGATGAGTGGAAAAACAGGCATAGTAAAATGTTAGATAAAATCTAGGTGTGGGCATACAGGAATTTATTATAAACATTTTTTCCCCCCAGCTTTTCTCTGCTTAAATTTTTTCATAATAAAATGCTGGGAGAAAAACAGATACCACTGTTTTGATGTTGACAGAATATTATTTTTTACTTTTTTTCTATTTTCTAGGTTTTCTATATAACGTGATAGTTTTTATAATCTTAAACATTTTAAAAAGAAATTACAATTATGTTTATTAAGGTAATCAAGTATAAATTATTTTAAAACAAGTTAAAAATCTCACTTTAGAGTCAATGAAAATTAAAACATTCACTAGTTTTAAGCCCACTGTCATTTAATTCCCTAAAAGCCTTCAACTATCTAGTTACGCAGCAAGTCACTGTTTCTGAACTAAAACAATCTGAGCTAATCAAATGTGGTATTAAAGTTTTTTCTTTTAAGATGTTTTACGTTAAACTTTCCCTTGTAACCCAAAAACCTCCCCCATACCATTCTGTTAATGTATGCTCATTAAAAGTACATCACTTCTTAGACTCTGTAATAACGAAGCAGGGTAAAATTTCTTAAGAAATCTGAGAGTTGGCTGTTTACTAAAGGGCTTTATCTTTAGATAAGCACAAGCTTTAAGCCAGGTGCTAGTCCTTTGTGTCTTGTTAATTTCCAAAACAAGCAGAGGAGAGGGCCACGCAATTTCCATTACGCGTACTTCACCATTAGGACCAGGGTTTATTGGCTTGACACTGCTCCAGGAATAATGGTTTCATTTCTCACTGAAATAAAATAATGTGCCACATAACTCAGCAATGAGGAACTTCTGAAAAATGTTGTCATGTTAAACACGGTCATATTTTCAAAGTCCCCATTATGCCAAAACAAAGGCCATATGCTGTAGCGAACTCACTCTGGGCATGGAGAATTCTCACATGGGCCTCAGACTTACCTCATTGCTATGTCATATGATTCCGGGTGAATACACGTTTGGTCCAGAGGATTTGGCTTCAGTACAACATTCACTGCGGTTTTGCTCTTCTTCTTGCCTGGTTTCTCATTTGTGACCTCAACACCTGCTGAAGATGTCACAGCAACTCCCTGAATTTCGCCTGCAGATTCAGTTTGCTGACTACTGTAAACATTCAAAACAGTAACAGGGGGTGAAGAGGTGGGAAGAAAAAAGTCTAATTAAAAATGTTCTTACTTCTCTGCCATATAAATATACATGAACAGCAACCAGATTCTAACCATTCACTTTATAAAAATTACCACTTATTTGTTTAAACACTGCTAATAGGGTTTTCTTTCACTTAAAGCCAGAAACATTCTCAACTGATTCTGACTGTATAATTGGCATTCTATGAGACAACAGAGAAAAATGGAGGGAAATAAAAAAGGAGAAGGAGAAAGTAATTTCTCAGAGCTGAAGAAAAAACCAGTTCTCAAAAGAACCTACTGAATATAAAATAGAACGAATGGAAAAAGACTCTTATTTGACATATCATGGGAAACTACAGAAAATAATTTCCAAAATCGAGAGAGAAAAATAAAACAGATTACTTTGAAAGGAACTAGAATCAGACTGGCATCAGTTTTCTCACTGACAAACATCAGGTATCAGAACACAGAGGAACAATATTTTAAAAGTCTGAGACAAAATGATTTTGAATCTAGAACCATACACTGAGCCAAACAATCATTCAAATTGAAATTATTTTCAGACATGAAGGACTAAAGTACAAGCCATATAATATACCCCCTCTGGAAAGAGTTTCTTAAGGATATGCTTCCAGCAAAAACAATGAATTTGAGGCAAATGGTAATGTGACTACAAGAAGCAGTGATGAACACAGAAACCCCAAAAATTACTAGTTAAATAACTGCTCATGAATTATGTAAAAAATACATAAAAAGGACAGTCTGAAACTAAAGTCCCAGATATCTCAACATAGGACACTGTGTTGAAGGGAGGAAGGTTGGGAAGAGACCTATGGTTCTAGGTCTTCTCTAGGTGGAGGACAGAGACACCTATCAAACTCCAGAGACCTATCCAAATCAAACTTACATGTCATCACCAGAAGCATAAAAGTGATGTAAAAGGTGAAACCATTAAGGGGAGTTAAAGATGAGTAAGGAAAACAAGGAGAAACACGGGGAGAAACGTGTTAACTGATAAATTCAACAGAGAGCATGAAAGGAAAAGAATCAGAAGCATGAAGAGAAAGTATGTAATAAGATGGATGATTAAGTCCAAACATATCAATAAATATAATAAAAGCGAGTGTATTTACAAGATTGAGTAAACCAGGAAATCTACTTGGTTACAAGAATCATATAAAAAATTAAATGCTGGAGTTCCCGCCGTGGCGCAGTGGTTAACGAATCCGACTAGGAACCATGAGGTTGCGGGTTTGGTCCCTGGCCTTGCTCAGTGGGTTAACAATCCGGCGTTGCCGTGGGCTGTGGTGTAGGTTGCAGACGTGGCTCGGATCCCGTGTTGCTGTGGCTCTGGCGTAGGCCGGTGGCTACAGCTCCGATTCAACCCCTGGAACCTCCATATGCCGCGGGAGCGGCCCAAGAAATAGCAACAACAACAACAACAACAACAAAAGACAAAAGACAAAAAGACAAAAACACACACACACACAAAAAAAAATTAAATGCCATAGAAAGTTTGAAAATAAGAAAATACCAAGCATATTCTGAAAAGGCAGGTATAGGATATAGCAATAATTTTAACAAACAAAATAGATTTCAAAGTAAAAAACATTCAATGAGACAGCAATAGGTCATTCTGAATAAAGGTATGACCTACCAAGGAGATGTAACAGTTATGAATCTTCAAGTATTTCACAACCAGTTGAAAAAAATATAAGGCTTTAAATCAACAGGGTACTAAATTAGATTAAAAGGTTCATCCATACTAAATACTGTGCAGAATGATAAATCTATATGTAACATTTGGAAAGAGACATAGTATCGAAACAAATAATAAATAATTAAAAAAGTTAAAAATATAAGCTTATATAAGCTTATTTTCAGGAGCCAATATGTGAGAAACTGTTTTGAAGTAAGAACTTGAGAGGCCCTTTACTTTTCCTTTTATTGTTATACTGTGAATTTTCTAAGTGTTCAAAAAACACAGTAAGAAACATGGGATTATTTTATTCCAAATTTTTTCATTTCTGGCTTCTGAGTTTTGTGGTTTACTTAGAAAGAACTTCTACCACTCCAATGTTCTGTAAAATCTACCCGTGTTTTCTTCTGGTACTTTTACAGTTTTACTTTTTCCATTCAAGTCTATGACCATCTGGAATTTATTTGGGTATAAAGTGTGAGCTGGAAGTATAGTGCCTCCCACCCCCAACCCCCCATATATCAAATTCCTGTCAGTTGTCATAATTCTACTCACTGGATAATTAATTGATTTCCCCCACCATCTGAAATGTCACCTTTATCTTTAACTAACCCCCCTCTATGTTTTGATATATTTCAGACACTATTCTGTTCTACCAATTTCTACATCGAAACCAAACTGTTTCATTACAATAGGTTCATAACATATTTTACTATCCAGTGGGGCTGGTTTTCCCTTAGTCTTTTCCAGAAAGAAAGTAATTTTTCCATATTACCTTTATTATAACTTCGTCAAAAGAAAAAAAATACACATGAATGAATCAGGTAGTCTCAAAGTAGCAGATATATAAAAGCTATTCTTTCATGATTACAGAACGCCAAGATGTTTACCCAATTTCTTGCTTTTATGCAGGATTAAAAGGCAAGAATTTGCTCTTAATGGTCACATCTGGTAATTAACGCTCTGGACAGTTTTCAGGGAGGAAGGAGTGGAGAAGCCCAACTGTGCCTAGGGGAACAGCTGTCATTATGAAGTGGCCACTGTGAAGATCTCTTTGCTGCCTCATCTTGGACCAGTCCTTCCTGCTTGTGGCGCTCTAATCACACTGACCTTAGCTTCATCTCCTGCATACATCAAGGTTGGTCCTGTCTTAGGATCTTGCACACTCTTGTTTGCTCTGCCTGGAATGCCTTCCTTCCTATTCCTGTGTGGCTGGCTGCTTCACTTCGTTCAAAACTCAGCTCAACTTTTCAATAAATAACTTAAGACAGTGTCATATTACTTTGTTTTAATTTTCGTTAACACGTATTACATCTGAAACTATTTATTTTACTAGTTTATTTATTGTCTGTCTCAACATTAAAATTTAACTATGAGGCCAGGGAATTTGATGATTTGTTCCCTGCTGTATTCCCAGTTCCTAGCAAAGATCAGACCGTTAACACATACTGAGTGAAGGAATGAACAAAGAGACAGCTAGAATTGATGCCACGAGAAGGATGGGGAACAATACGGGAGGAGGTTGATAACAGAACCAAGAGTGTACACTTTAATAACGACCTGCAAAATGTTCGAATATAATCCTGGTTGACTCTGATGAAACCAGCACACTGTTGGAAAGATTTTGGACCCAGCCCTTTCACTTTCTTCAGCTGTTCTCGGTTGATGAAGGGTCCGTTTTTCTCTCGCCATTCAATAATATTTTTGGCTCGGTTGGCATTGAGTCCAGCGATATGCCTAAAAAAATTTTTTTTAAATGAGTAATGTGGTCAATGTAACTGTTCTAAGAGTATTGAAAGAAAAGATCTCATTTGAAAAGATAATGATGTAAAAGACTTGTACCATTAAAGCAACTGAAATTACACATTATCATGTTTCTAAGTCAAGTTAATCAAAAGGGGGTTAAATAAAAAAGACAAAGGGGAAAGAGTCGTCCAAGAAGAGAGAAGGACAACAGAAAGCAAATTAGTGACAAAATCAGTAGCTGTCATAAAGATACTGGTAAACTGGTTAACACGGGGGCAAGAAAAGACATTTTTCCTCACATTTGTTTCCATACTATTTACTTTTATTGTATTTCTTTTTCTTTCTTTCTTCTTCTTCTTCTTTTTTTTTGGGGGGGGGGTCTTTTTAGGGCTGCACCTGCAGCATATGGAGGCTCCCAGGCTAGGGGCTGAATTGGAGCTACAGCTGCCAGCCTACACCATAGCCACAACGACGCCAGATCTGAGCCACATCTACAACCTGCACCGCAGCTTGCAGCAACACTGGATCCTTAACCTACTGAGCGAGGTCAGGGATCAAACCCTCATCCTCATGGATCCTAGTCCGGTTCTTAACCCACTAAGCCACAAAGGGAACGTCCCATTCCTTGTATTTCTGAATCAAGAATTCTGCCTACTCCCGGTCAGCTTACATAGCGAGTTACCAGCAGAAGTCATAACAGCTACAGCTTCATGGTGCTACAGCTGCATGGAACTACCTTATTTTCTTGATCGGCCTGTTTTCATTAGTAAATACTTGAACTATAGAAATGTACCCACACACAACATAAAAACTCTATCATTGGGTAGTTGGCTTGGTATTAATTAGAGAATTTTAATTCTATTATAGAATTCCATATATGGAATTATGGAATGTTTGTAGCTATGACAGAAAAGCAACACCTTAAAATGAAAGGGATATTTTCTGCTATTTCAATTTCAAAGCAAAAAGATCCAGATTTTTTTCCATAGGTCCAGAATTTCATGCTGCATCAGCAGACTTGTATAATAAATTCAAGGCTAGGAACAGAAAAGCAGCTATTCTACAAGTACAGGAAAAAAGAGAATATAAGATGTGATTATAGTACGATGAAGATTTTGATATGTGACTTGTGGAATCAAGGTAAAAATATGGTAACCATACCTTGAATCCTCAGGATTTATCTTTTGGTGATTGCCAGCATTGATAGATGCAAGCAAAAGACTGAACTCGTGAAAAACATCTACTCTCATGTGGTGGGAAACAGCCTTTTTCCATGTTAACCTTATTTAAATTCTATTAGCGACACTAATGCACTCAATAGTTACCATATGCTCTTCGCTTTAGATTTCCAGTATTAAAAATGATAATGTGAACTGTTATAATTCTTTTCTTAAATGATGTCTTCCCCTCTGAGTGATTACCTAAAGCAACGTATGAACTCATAGATTTTCTATACTTGACAACTTTATACACATGTCCCCTTGTTCTGGCTGAATGTGAACTGGAGAGCCAGTAAAACCCAAGATTCTGTGATCTTCCGCCACAGACTTCTTGTCTCACCTTAACAAAACCTCTGAGCAGATGTTAATATCCACTCCCACAAAGCTGACACATTCTTCTACAACACTGTCCAGTGTTGCCTTGAGTAGAGTCTGAGATACATCATGCTGAAAAGACAAAGATCAAATATCAATCACAAATTAAAGAACATACAGTTCTTGGATTATTCCATTACTTTGCCTCTATTACTGGTAGGAGGCCGAGACACAGCATGGTAAATTTCTTCATTTCTCATAAACACACTGTTAGTCAATGTAACTGAGCTGAACTCAAGGAATCTGTGTTCTTACTCACTAAATTATTCATATTCCTGACTTGAATATAACAGCATCAGTATTTATTCCCTTTTGCCAGAGCAGTGATTCTGTAGTTAAAACACAGGTTGCTGGGTCCCACATTCAGGATCTTTGATTCAGTAGGTCTGAGGTGGGGCCTGAGACCTTGCATTCTAACAAGCTCACAGGCAACTTTGTTGCTGCAGGCTCTGGAAGAACACTTTGGGCCATACTGGTCACTATCATTCACACACCGCCTTGTGGTGTTATCTTTGCTTGCACGTGTATTCTGACCCTTAGTTGTTCAGAGAAGAAAGAGTGAATTATAATAGGAAGCAGTGCACTACTCAGTAAGTCTGACAGTAAATCAAACTCATATATTTCATCAAATCGAAGATACTATTGTTTATAAGAAGCACCATTATTTTACATACCACCAAGAAAAAAAAAGTCATATATTATGCATAGATAAAAAGGAAAATATAAGTAAACTAACCCAGTGAAGTAGTTTTAAAATGTCTTCACATTATGCATTCAACGTTTCAGAATCACTTTTTCAAGTCAGAGTCACAGATGTTTAAGTTTTTCCACCCATTTTGTCTTTTATCTTACCAAGAGACTAGGTAATGCAGCATTTCTTCAAAGAGTAATACTCTACAGACTTTCAAGCTTCAGATGTTCATTCTATAGTCCTATCTTAATCTTAACCCAAGAGGTTTTGGACAGCAACAAAACTCCTCTTTCCTTAAAGATGCTTAAATGTTTTGTTGCTCCATGGTTTATTGACTAAAACAGTGAGGGGTTTGCAGTTCAGTCATGTCTCCAGGATTAACAATCAAATTCACACAAGACAATACACTACGATGTGCCACAGAGTCTATAGCAACTACAGGGCACCATAAATTCGAAGATGCATCCTGACATCAGGGGTGTTACAATGTGACAAAATGTGCATCTTAGAATTGACGAAATGCGGTATCTGAAAGTAAATGTTTATTGGCTAACTGAAGCCAGATTACCACAATGAATAGCAAAACACTTGATGCTATACACAGTTCTAAAATTAAGGATCCTCTAGTTGTTCCTAGATATGAAACTTTGAGTCGGCATTCTTTTCCTCTCTATTTGTCTTCAGGAAACAAGGATAGGTTTGATAACCTTCGACTCTTAGGAAGACAACACAGTAAATAAAGTCCCCAGGTATTATGATTATATTATTGTCATTTAATAAGAAGTTTTTGTTCAGACAGACTGAAAGGTATAGGAATACTTTTGTTTTTCAGAGATAACCTCATTGGTAACTACCCAGGCTATGGCTTAAAAACAGACATAATTATAAAAATCTAATCATGAAAACAACCATAAAGAAAAATATAATCATGAAAACAATCACAAAGAAAAATCTAAGTCTTCATTGAGAACCTCATTACTAGGGAGCCACAATGTTTATGAAGCTGAAGACTTTTTTTGTTTGTTTTTTGTCTATGTAGATGAGAATCAGCAAAATGAAGAGGGTGCTTTAAAAACTGAGAGGGCAGGAGATGGATGACAATATAGAGGCAAGCACAATGAAAGCAACGAGAAAAAAATATTTGAGGAAAGAGACAAAACTTTAAACAAATAGGAAAAAGTAAGAGTTAGGGGTTGCTAGAATAAAGGCAAACTTCCAAATGCATCAGATGCTTAGGATATCTAAATGAGTAGCGGTTCCTACAGCAGACAATCTTGGTTGCCTATTTTACCTCCAGTCTCCAATCCCCTTTTTCTCCTTCCAAACAGAAGCTGGATTGTCTGCTCCACCCCTGCAAGGCCATATGCTTTAGGGAAGCTGGCCCCATCTCCAGCAGATGATAATAACTGGGTAAAACCAGTTGTTTTCATACTGAGGGTTGTGACCAATTAGTGGGTCATAAAGTTAATTTGGTGGCTTGCCGCCAGCATAAAAAGAAATAGAATAGACCACATCAAGCATGTTACACATATCCTTAACATGGAATGAAGAGCGTAATAAATAATGCGGCCAACTCAGACTATCATGTGAGAAGAATACATAAACTGGCCAGGAACTTGAGTTTTGTTCACTGATGTATCATTTGATCTTTTGATAGATCCTTAATTAATCCACAACTAGAGGATCCTTAAGATCCTTAATTTTAGAACTGTGATAAATGACAAGTGAATTTGATAAATGACAGTCACTCTGACCACTGATTGATGGAGAGGTTAAAGAGTAACTTTACAGAGGTACAAGGCAAAGTCCTTAATAAATATGAGATGATTATCATCTATACTGGTTCTTTCAACCAAGTTTAGTTACAAACTTAAAGAGTATTTTTCAGAAAGCATGTTATTGAGTATAACTTTTTTCAAATTATCAGCAATCATAATATTGAAGCCGAGTTAATACAAGTTGTCTTTAAAGCACATCTTTTAAACTTTGAAGAAAAAAAAAAAAGAATAATGAAGCATGCTCAACTACCAGATTTGGAAGTGTTAGTAATGATAAAACTGAGAGAAAATGTTGATTCCAATTAGCAATCTTTGACTTGATTTGAACCACATTTTAAATAGAAAAAAACCAGATGATTTAAAAAATGATTTTACAGGAGTTCCTGTCATGGCTCAGTGGTAATGAATCTGACTACTAAGGATGTGGGTGCGATTCCTGGCATCGCTCAATGAGTTAAAGATCCAGCATTGCTGTGAGCTGTGGCATAGGCCACAAATGCGGGTCGGATCTGGTGTTGCCATAGCTATGGTGAAGGCTGGCAGCTACAGCTCCGATTTGACCCCTAGACTGGGAATGTCCATATGCCTCGGGTGCGGCCCTAAAAAGACAAATAAATAAATAAATAAAAATTAGAAATGATTTTACAAATACACAAAACAATTAAAATGACAGACAAAAATGTATTTTTGGTACTAATGTTCTTATAGATTGACAGTTTAAAACCTTCGCAATTAAAAACCAAACAAAACACTTGGAACATCCATACTAAAATGGCTAAAATGAAAAAGATGAAAAATATCAAGCATTGATAAGGACATGAAGCAAATGGAATGTTCAAAATATTATCATGATAACTGCATGTTAGGTCAGATATGCAAGGCAGTTTTATGGAAGATTTATTTTGTATGGTTTAAATGTAACTTCACATAAAACTGAATCAGATATATGTATACAATGTAAAATTGCTTTATTGTTCAGTATAAATTAGATAGACCATAAAGGAATAAAAAGCGAAAATTGCTAGAAACAGAGAAATTGCCAAAATGGACTCAAGAAGAAATAAGAAAATCTGAACAGTCCCTATTACAAGAGATTCAATCGGTAATCAAAAATTTCCCAACAAAGAAAAGTCTAGAATTGGACAAATTTCTTTCTTTCCTTCTTTTTTCTTTTCTTTGTTTTTTTGGCCCTGATGAGCAGCAGCTTGCTAAGGGATCTCAGTTCCCAGACCACGGACTGAACCTAGACCGCAATGGTGAAGGTGCTGAATCCTAACCACTAGACCACCAGGGAAACTCTAGGATAGCTTCATTAATGAATTGTACCAAACATTTAAAGAAGAATGAACACTAATCCTTCTCAAACTCTTTCAGAAAATATAAGAGGGAACATTTCTTAACTCATTTTATGAGGTCAGCATTAATCTGCTATCGAAGCCAAAGAAAGATACCACCAGAAAAGAAAGTTATAGACAAATATTCCTTACAAATATAGGTGCTAAAATCCTCAACAAAATGCTAGCAAACAAATTCAACAACATATTAAAAGGATTTAACACCATGACACACAATACCTATCACACATTCAGTGGATGGGAACTCAGGAACTAGATACAAATTTTCTTCAGCTGAAAAACAACTTCCCTTGGCATTTTAAAACTTAATTATTATTATTATTTTTTGTCTTTTTGCCATTTCTTGGGCCGCTCCTGCTGCATATGGAGGTTCCCAGGCTAGGGGTCAAATCGGAGCTGTAGCCACCGGCCTACGCCAGAGCCACAGCAACGCGGGATCCGAGCCGCATCTGCAACCTACACCACAGCTCACGGCAACGCCGGATCCTTAACCCACTGAGCAAGGGCAGGGACCGAACCCGCAACCTCATGGTTCCTAGTCGGATTCGTTAACCACTGCGCCACGACGGGAACTCCTAAAACTTAATTTTGAAGTAAACTAAATTTAGAAAAAACGTGCAAGAGTGGTATAAAGAATTTCCTTATAGTCTTCCTTCAAATAAATACTTCAGTGCGTATTTCCAAATAACAAGGACATCGTCCTACATACCATTGTATGATAAACGAAATCAGGCAAGTTATTGTCAATGTAACATTGAACGGATAGGCTGTACTCAGGTTTCATCAACTGTCCCAAATCTACTTAACAGAGTTTAATTCTCAGTCCAGAATCCAAGCCAGGGTCACATATTACATTTAGTTGTCTCATCTTTTTGTTCTCTGTGCTAGGCAGCTTCCAAGCTGGTTTCCACTGATCCTCCAACACCTGAGAATTCACTCAATTCTCCTTGAGTGCAGAATTCACTGATGATTGTCTCTATCAGTTATTACCAAGGTTATTTTACCATTCACAATATTCTATCTGTGTGAAAGAGTATTTCAATTTGACTCAATCACTATTTAGAAGAATAGGTTCCATAGTGTACGAGTACCAGATAGGCTCATTGTCCTCCTGTGTTCTGGACAAGAACAAGTTCATGAACAGCTTATACTTTATATTAAGTCTTTCCAAATTTTTGTATTTGAGGGTTAAAAAACCTTATATGTACGAGTTCCCATTGTGTCTCAGTGGTAACGAACCCAACTAGTATCCATAAGGATGCGGGTTCATCCCTGGCCCTGCTCAGTGGGTTAAGTATCTGGCATTTGCCACCAGCTGTGGTGTAGGTCACAGATGCAGCTCAGATCTGGCGTTGCTGTCACCGTGGCACAGGCCGGCAGCTGTAGCTCTGATTGAACCACCAGCCTGAGAACTTCTATGTGCTGCGGGTGCGGCCCTAAAAAGAAAAATAAAAACAAACAAAAAACACCTTATATTTAAACATAAGTAAGATAGTATTTTACTTTATCATAGGCAGTAAGGATAGGTATTATACTGAGAAGCTTTATTTTGAATCTTGTTTAACTGTACAGAGAGACATATACATATACACAAATATATGTGCGATGAGTATCTCGGTCATGGTATAGAATGTATTTCCTACTGTGGGTCATGACCAGAATGTATGAAAAATAATGTTCTAAGCCAATCATAGGGGTCCTATTCCACTCATTCAACCATGGCAAATGAAAAGTGAGGGTCAATTTGCTGGGCCTTCAGAAAGAGACTCACTGCTCTTAAATATAGACCTTTATGAGAGTTGGTCTTTCCTGTTTTCATTCAAGGATGACTCCAGCCGGGGCAGGAGTTATATTATGTGACTAGGGCCAGCTTGAGGCCAAAGCAGACTCACTGAGTAAGGCAGGCGGCACACAAGAAAACACTCTGCTTCTTCCTGATACTCCTGAAATTCTGTACTAAACAGTTCTGGACTTACCCTTCCTCTGACCTTCTTATAATGAAATTTCCTTATTGTTTAATAAAGAGTAATAAATTTCCTTATCGTCCAAGCCAGTTGGAGCTGGGATCTCTGATGTTGTTCTAATGGAAGCAGACATTTTATTTAGAGGCTTGAAGTCTAGTGGGAAGACTAAAGCAACAAAAACAACTAACAATAACCATACTACCAAAGCTCTTGTGATTTTATTGCCATGCACTGTTATAAGGCTTTTATAATATTATCTAGTTTAATCCTCACAACAACTATGAAAAATGTGTATGATTTCATGCACCTTCATGTATAAGAATTTACTCTAAGGAAATAGCAAGACACATGTTTGCAAGGTGTGTGTGTGTATTTGTGTACAACCTAAAATTTCACCGTGAAGGTATCTATACAAATAAATTATGCAACAACCACAACATACACTATTATGAAGTCATTAAAAATCACAAAGTAGGACAACTATTGCTGTAGAAGAAAGGTCCAACGTAACAACATACTGACCTGAAATACCACTTAATTCCTCTAGAGGTTAGTCTCATGTAAGAAAAATTTCTGGTGTCACCTATAACCCAGGATTTTGGATTTTGCCTACATTCTTCCCCAATTTTCTGCTTAGAAAAGTGCTAAAGAATTATCAGTATTTTTCTAAAAGTAAAAATCATATATGTTTAGGGGAGGGAAGGAATAATGAATAAAGTTACATATTGTCCTCATAATAATGTCTTTGACATTAAAGCAGATGCACTGATTTAGTCATTCCAAAAAACATTTTCTAAGCAACTATTATGTACCAGACACCATGCTAGTGGTGCCAGGTGTTGAAAGTACAGGAAAAAGCATGTAAATTCCATGTCTTCAAGAAGCTCAGTTTGCTTTTGCTGAAAGCTGATTGATGGCACATCACTCTACTGGCAGCTATGAGTATAACAGGCAAGAGGATCCCAGGACTGACTGTGCTAATTGTCAAGGACTTGATGCCCAGAAAGATGAATTGTTCCATTTTTTAAAAGTTATCTAACTCTGATTTGGGGGGGCGAGTTATTTGAATTTTATAAACAGTCTTATTTTAAATTCAAAGACATATTGTTTGGGCCATTAGATTTTTACCTAAAATGTATGAGATTTTTAAAAAGGAATATAAGCAGTCATTTATGCTAGTCAGCTTTTTTGAGGTCAGAATCCAGATTTTTATTATTGCTCTACCACAAACTTCTAAAGAATTGCTGATTCAAACTACTTTTTTTTTTTTTTTTTGGTCTTAAGCACTAAAATTATCTCAATCATTTAAAAAAATCTTTCCAGTGAAATACTGTCTGTGGACTACAGCAATGAAATTTCACTTTGTGTATTCCATATACACTTTAAATTTGTTCCCAAGCAGTTTTCTGATATATACTCTTGAGGATTTTCTTTTGCAACTATCACTCAATCATGTCCCTTCCTATCTCTTACTATTGCCAAAATGTGAAATATACTTAAAAACTAAAGATGCAAAAAAGCTTTACAGGGGAAGCCTAGCCAATTTCAAATAAGGCAAGTTTATTTCCTCCTTTCACATCTACTTTTCTTTGATTGATGCATGACAGTTTAAAAGAGTCATCCAGAGGTGTGTGGGCTGAATGACCCCTGAAAACAGAATTGACAGAAGAATGGAAAACATTTGAGAAAACAGAATATCTGTGTTAAGAGTAGCTCTCCCTCCAGTTCTTCAAATCCAGTATATAAGAGGTTTTTATATATTCCCTTTAAAGACTAACACAACATTCAGCACCATAGAAAAGGTGTATTTAACACTATTTCCTAGAAGTAAAAATCATAGTGTTTAGGGGAGGGAATACTGAACAAAGTTCCATATTGTCCTTAAAATAATGTCTTTTTAAAAACCTAAGTATTCTTTGCTGTGGCTTGAGTTGCGGCTGTAGTGTAGGTTTGATCCCTGGCCAGGGAATTTCCACATGCTGTGGGCATGGTCAAAAATACACACATACAATACATACATACACACCTATGCGTTCTAACGCTAGTGGATCTTACTTATTTACATGTAACACATGAAATTCTTTTTTTTAAAATGATTTTTTTTTTTCCATTATAGTTGGTTAAAATTTTCGAAAAAAGATTAAAAAAAAAAATCTCTTCAGGAGTTCTCCTCTGGCATGGTGGGTTAAGGACCTGGTGTTGTCATTGTAGCAGCTTGGGTTGCTGCTGTGGCACAGGTCCAATCGCTGACCCGCTTGCGGACTTCCACATGCTGTGGGTGTGGCCAAGGAAAAAAATTCCTCACAAGCACATTCTTTTAAAGACAAATACTTTTAACACTAGCAGAACATTTTTGTTTTTTAAATGAATGAACTATAGGTACAATAAACAACTCATGCCCATGAAGCTATGGGATTAAGGTAGCAAAAGACATTTCAGCACTGGAGGTACTTTTCTGAAAGATCTGGAAACACAGATTAAAGTATGGCCAGCAGCCCCATCAGTAGAAAAAAAGCAACATAGGAAGAGATGCTTTGTAAATCCTTCTTCTCCGATAAAGCATATGGAGGGTATGCTGAAGACACCTTTATGGCTAACTCAGTATTTAGGCACTCAGTTTGCATTAATTTATACTATTTAATATAGATCAATTTATCTAAGCTAACTTGATAGAAAGATCCCTGGGACAATGATTGTCTTCTACATTCTGCAGAGAAAAAATGGACACTAATTTTAAAAGAATCAGCCTTCCACCCTGACTCTGGGGCTAGAGTAGCTCTACTCCTAAGGCACAGATCTTCTGGGGTCTCAAAGGAGTCCCTGCAGTTGTTCAGTGAGGTCTCCCTACTCTGGAGGAAGAATTTATACCAGGTTATATGACTGTATAACCTCTCAACCTCCACTCAGCATGAAATTGCAGCAGTTTTAACGTGTTGGGCCTTATGGAGTCTTGCCCTACATATGTGCACCTTAATATCTGGTCAAAGACATTTTTGGAAAGAAAAAGAAAAAGACTTCTACTAGCTATGACAGAGTAATTGGTACCAGAGTACTTTTCTCACCATGACCAACTATAACACTGGGAGAAATATATTTGGCAACTAATTTTAGATGTTAGACAACAGGCAGGGCAGAACTATGACTCTAGAGAGAGGGGAACTACATAAATTGAGTCCCCACAATTGCTCATAATCTCTGTCTGAGAAGACTTTATAGACTGTGGCACAGGGAGGTGGCAGAAGCAGAGTAAGGCAATTTTACTGAGCTGAGGTGACTGGAACTTTATGAGTAGTATACCAAAGAGAGAACAGAGCTTTGAAGAGCAGAACTCCAGAAATTTGTATGAGAGCCCTAAGGTATTGAGCTAAATGAATGCTAAGCTGCATACACCCCCAGGCACCAGGATAAGACTCTACAAACCAGGCAAAAAACAACTGACTGGGAGTCTGAGGCTATAAAGAGATTCCTCTGATTGCAGGGCTTGGAGACATAGGATACTTACCAGTCACAGTGGGGAGACGTCATTGAACACTCAGATACTCTGCTGGTACCCCAGAAAGGGGGCTATTCTAGTCCTAGAGTAAGAACTATTCTATACTCATCTGAACAAACTTTATAAAACAATCATTTCCAGACTGGTTCACTGGTGCACTGTACCAAAATCATTTAAGGATGAAATCATACCAATTCTCTACAATCTCTTCCAGAAGATAAAAGCGGCTTTATTCATAACTGCCTAAACTTAGAAGCAACCAAGATGTTCTTCAGCAAGTGAATGAGTAAATAACTGCGGTACAACCAGACAATGGAATGTTATTCAATATTAAAAAGAAATTTGCTATCAATTCATGGAAAGATAGGGAAGAACCTTAAATACGTATTTCTATATGAAAAGATATCAACCTAAAAAGGCTGCATTCTATGTGATTCCAACTCTATCTCACTCCGGAAAAGTCAAGAGCATGGAGACAATAAAAAGATTAGTGGTTGCCTGGGGTCAGTGAGCATGGAGGGAGGAATCAGCATAGCTCAGAGGATTTTTACGGTAGTAAAATTGTTCCGTTTGATAATATAATGGTGGATACATACATTATACATTTGTCAAAACCCACAGAATGTACAAATACCAAAAATAAACTTAATATAAACTATGGACTTTGGGTGATAATGATGTGTCCATATAGTTTCATTGACTGAAACAAATGTTTCACTCTGGTGTGGGATGATAGTGGAGGAGACTACGCATATGTGAGAACAAGGGGTTATGGAAACTCTGTCTTTATACTTATTTTGTTGTGAACCTAAAAACTGTTCTTAAAAAAAGCTTTTTTTAAAAAGTTGGAAGTTTATTTAAAAAACCCACAATAATCCTTATGTAATTCAACCTGATCTTATAAATTAACTAATTGCCAGAACAAAATTCAACACGCCTTAAAAGAAGACAAAATTTGCATTCCCAAGAACATAACATCCACAATGTCCACCATATAATAAAGGATAACTAGAAACAGAAAGAAGCAGGCATATACAACCCACAACAGCATGAAGGTGAAGAACAGCCAGTCAATAGAAACCGATGTAGGACAACCCAGATGTTGAAAATAGCAGATAAAAACTTTAAAGCAGTTCCAAGACTTAAAGGAAAATATGGTCATAAATGAATAGATAGGAAACAGCAACAGATAAATGGAAGCTATAATAAATAACCTAATAGAAATTCCAGATCTGACAATACAGTATCTGAAATGAAAAATTTATTGGAAGGGTTTAACAGCAGCTTAGAGATCAGCAGAAGAAAGGATTAGTGGACGTGAAGAGAGAGCCAACAGAAATTGCCCTTTCTGAGGAACAGATAAAAGAGAGGGAGGAGAAAAAGGAAAGCCTTAGTGACCTATGAGACAATATCAAAATTATCTAAATACGTGTAATTGGAGAAGAAGAAAGAATAGGATAGACAGAAATTTGAAGAAGTAAAACTTCCCAAATATTTTGAAAAATGTAATATACAGATCCAAGAAGCTCAGTGAATTCCAAGGAGGACAAATATAAAGAAAGCCACACCTGGGAATATTAGAGTCAAACTGCTGGGAAACAAAGATAAAGAGAAAATCTTGAAAGCAAGCAGAGAGAAATACAACATTACATATGGAGGAATTAACAGTGTGAGAAACTGCTAACTTCTTATCAGAAACAACAGAGGTCAAGAGACAATGAAATAGTATCTTTAAATGTTGCATTAAAAAGATGAAATAAAACCAAAAGACTCATCAACCCCAAATCCTGCATCTTTCAAAAATGAAGGAAAAACAGAGGTATTTTCAGGTAAATGAGAATTCACTGCCAATAGACCTATACTACAAAAAAAAAAAAAGTTAAAGGGAATACTTCAGGCTGAAGAGAACTGATATGAGATGGCAAATATATCGATAAATATGTAATTATGGGAGTTCCTGTTGTGGCTAAGCAGGCTATAAACCCAATAGTATCCATGAGGATATGGGTTCAATATTGGCCTCACTCAGTAGGTTAAGGATCCAGCATTGTCATGAGCTGTAGTGTAGCTTGCAGACACGGCTCAGATCTTGCACTGCTGTGGATGTGGTGTAGGCCTGCATCTGCAGCTCTGATTTGACCACTAGCCTGGGAACTTCCATATGCTTCAAGTGTGGCCCTAAAAAAAGGCAAAAAAAGAAAGTAATTATGCATGTGTGTGTGTGTGTGTGTACTCTAATTTTACTTAAGAGATATATGGCCACTTAGAGCAAATATTATAGCACTGCACTTTGGGATTTACATATATGAAAATAATGATGCAAAGGATGGAAGGTGGTGAGGTGGTGTAATAGTAACTAAATAGACTGTGAAAAGGTAAAAATATAAACTGTAATTCCTAGAGTAACTATTAAAAAAAAAATGCAAGAAAGTCTAGGTGAAAAGTCCACAGAAGACTAAAAACGGAAAACTAAAAGTTATTTGATTTTCTGCCAAAATTAGGCAGAAAAAGAGGAACAGAGGATAGAAAAGCAGATGGGAAAAATAGAAAAGAAACAGCAAAATCATAGAACTTAATTCAACTATATTAATACTTTTTCTTTTAATGGCTGCAACTGTGGCACATGGAAGTTCCCAGCCTCGGGGTCAAATCAGAGCTGCAGCTAAGGCCTACACCACAGCCCCGGCAACACTGGATCTGAGCTGCATCTGTGACCTATGCTGCAGCTTGGCATAGGATCCTTAACCCACTGAGAGAGGCATCCTCACAGAGACAACATTGGGCCCTTAACCTACTAAGCCACAACAGGCACTCCTATATTAACTGTTAATGAGGTAAATGTTTCAATTAAAAGGAAACGATTGTCAATCAAGATATAACTATATGCTGTCTATAAGAGACACAGTAAATACAAATGAACAAAGAGGTTGAAATCAAAAGAATGGAAAAAATATACCACACAAACAATAAAACTACAAAGACTAAGTAGCAAAGACTAATATCAGACAAAAAAGACTCCAACACAAGGAGTATTGCCAGAGAAAACATATATTTCCTCATTATAGAGCCTCAAACCACTTGCAGCAATTCGGCTGTTGTTTATTTAAGGGAAGATTTTATAATATGCACCCCAAAACCTTGAACAAGAATGTCTATATCATTGTTATTCATTAATAGTCAAAAACTAGGAACAGCCTAGGTATCCATCAATGGGAGAATGAACTTTAAATATGAAATGTTCATATAATGGAATAATGTTCTGCAACAAAAAAGAACAAATTACTGATACATGCAAAAACACAAATGACCTGAAAGAACTTGGATGCAATGGAATACAAAGTGTATGCTGTCATGGGAAATTCTGGAACAGACAAAAACTAATGTGTGGTGAAAAAATCAGAACGGTGCTCTGAATGTGGAGAAGGGGCAGGAGTGAACTTTCTAGGATGATAGAAACGTTCCACATCTTCGCAGATGTGGGTCATGCATCTGTCACGACGTATGGCAGTGTTATCACTTTACCCTTTTCCGTATGTAAATTGTACCTTAAAAAAAAGAACTGTACATAAACAAAAGTCCAACCTAAGTTTCTGAACTGTTAGATCAGATGACTGTTTTAAGAGGGATCAGTGACACCCTTAACTCCAGACCTCTCTTGGGATTCATAACTCTAGAGCAGGGATCTGGGGTTTCTGTTCTTTGAATCTGATAGGAGATGTCCTCCCCAGATGTCTCAACTCCTGAACACCAAAGGTAATTCTTTTCTATATACAGTAATTTTCAAAGCCAGGATCATTCTCAGCATAGCTTCAGCAGACCACATGGGAACTTAGTTAATGCAAAAAAGCATGCAGTTAATGGTACAATTGTGGTAGTGAGCTGCTTGTTTGGTTCTCATTCCATAATTATTAACATAAGCTACTGATCCTGCTTTAAGAAGTTTCCCAGGATGATTAGAATTTAAACAAAATGTGTAACTTCTTTATGAATCATGAACCTAAAAAATGAGCCTTTTCATATGCTATCATAATAGCCCAGTGTTTAAATTTTAATCTAGTCAGGCTTTCATCTGTCTTCTAGTAGGTGCTCCTATGTCCCCTAGTGGATACAAACTGACATGGTAGAAGAGAGACAGGGGCAAAACTGGCTAAGTAAAGGTCCATAAATCCTAAGTGTCTGTCTTGCCCACAGACATTTCCAAACCAGTGCCTCACACCATCTAATTTACTGTAAACAAAGAAAAACAGTAACACATCTAACTTAGACCACACCTATCTGTCCCATGTGTGGTCATGTATAAGGCCTGGACTAAAACATAATCCTGGCTTATGACATATGCATGAACAAATGCATACCAATTAGCTAGACATTTTGACCTGACATAATACAAAAGAGTCAACATTTCCACTGTAAATCTCTATTTTTAGAGATTTATAGCTTAGTCATAAACGTGGACTTTAGAAAAATTTAGGGTGCAAAGATTAGCCACAAGAGAGAAATTTTCCTTCTAATAAATTAAAACATGGTGTGTAGAAAATCTGATCTGAAACTATTGTTTGTGTGGTGTGTATATGAGAGAGAGAAATCCTTGGGCACAGAAATTTTGACAGCATAGTGTTTAAATTGTTTGGGTTGGGGGCTGGGAAGGGATAGAGTAAAAGAGGGTATTAATGAAAAGTAATAAAAAAGGTGTTTTTCCTTCCCAAATGGCAACTAGATTCCTTGTTAATATTTCCAGTAGTAAGTTCTAAAGATACATTTTCTCTCCCCCAAAACACATACATATACTCAAATATGGCCACACATGTAGCCAGATATGAATTAGCTTCCAGTCCATTAATATTATAGACAGTAAATTTTCCCCAATTACACCTGAGGTTGATACCACCAGCATACGATCCATATGAATGTATTTCCATGGGGTTGGACTGTTTATGCGGTAAGGTAAGGTTCCCTTTTGTTTGAAAGTCCCTTGCCTCTAAATGACTATGACAACAGAGAGCCCAGGAACTCCACCGGATCTGAAATGATCACTCCACACCTAGGTTTCTGCACTGGTTGGGGTGAAGACGAGGATCCAAAACTCTGCCCCCAACACCACTCTTATCCCCTTTGCCTATTTTATTTTTATCCATAGTATTTACCATGTGCCTCAAGTTTGTTGCGTGTGTAAGTTAATAATTATGTTTTGTTTACTACTGTATCCTAGCACACAGTAGGTACTCAATTTTCCTATTGTTTTAATGTGTATTTCCTTGAAAACTGGTTTAACAGAGGATCACTGTGCGTGTTTGCTAGCCACTTAAGAGTTTTTTCTGTGTTCCCACTTCTAATACCATGCTTCTCAGCACATGGTAGGTCCTTGATAAATTACTATTTACCTGGATAAAGGAAGGAACACCAGGGGCAAATTTCTGGTAGTTTTGCTTTTGGATTCTTGCTGAAGTTGGGAATTTGGTTTAAGAAAGGAGTAGCCTTAAAAGAAGATACTGGTGACATGGAGTTACTTGAAGGAATTTCAGCAGTACAATTTAAATTCATATCAGCAGGAATCCATCAACAGAAAGCTCAGAAAGTGATATTTTAAAATGAAATCAAAGATGCCCTAACATAACATGTTAAGACGGACCATGGCCACAGGCTCTCTCACTCCAAGCCACCAAATCCTCTGGCAAATAGTTTCTGGTAGGTTTTTAGGTCAATAAGGAGTTCCTGTGAACTCACATCTTAGTCATAGACTAATCTCTGATGCTTTTAATTGGAAAAGCCTACGTATTTATTTTCCTGGGAACTGAGTTAAACTAAAGCTTTTGCCATTTTGAACATGTGCTAAAGTACAAGCATCCTGTCATACAATAAAAGAGGACCAAAGAAACTGGGAGATTTGGACCCAGAATGCAAAGAAACCCTTAGAAAGGAAGCCCTGACTTGCCAGCAACCAGGTCAGGACTTGTGAGATTCCTTCATGGGATTCACTTAACACAGACAATCTTGTAGTCGACGTGATCAGAAACTAAGGGATTTGGGAAAGAAAATATCTTTTCATATGAAAATATTACATTTAGACACAATCTTTTCTTTAAGGCTCACTGTAGTATAAACACTAATTTTCCCAAACTATCTCTGTAAGTCTTGGCAGAATTGGGCAAAATCAAACCCATTTGACCCATGAAGTACCTAGGCCATGGACAAGGGTTATTAGCTCATAAACGTAGAGAAAATACAAATTAGAGAATTCTAAAACTCAGAAGAGGTATACAGATGTTCCTAACTCCTCTTTACCGAAGAAAGAATTCTAGGGTCGAAGAATTAAACACTCGTCCTTATAGGATCAGCTATGCAAGCAAGACCAGAGTGCTAATAATTCATCTTATTCATTCCTCAAACCACCAAGGGGAATATTCTGTTAGAGTAAATCTCAGTTTAGAACTGACAGTTTATTTTAAATAAGTTTGGTTTAAAAGTGAATTAGCAACTTATTTCCATTTCAGTTTGGGAGTCTTTTTTTTTTTTTCCTGATATTGAGAAAAAATGGGAGGAAAAGCCGGTCTAGCTGACTCTTCTTGTTGTGCTCCCCTTTTGTAATTTTCTAACAAAACTTCTTTCTTTCTATTTGAGGCAGGATGTCTTTCGTTCATAAGGGCGGGTTTGTAATAAATATCTGCTATTTTGAATGGAAAATTTCAGAATCAACCAAAGTCCTTCATTCCAGTGGGAAGAAGTAGTGAGCTTCAGTCTCTTCAAAAGGCACATTGACCTAGGTTACACTTCAGAAAACCAACACTTGTCATTAATTACTATAGCAGACAGATCCTGAGGTGACCTCCGTGATATTCCCCTCCTGGTGTTCATTCCTTGTGTAATCCCCTCACCTGCAACTTGCTTCTAAGCTGTGGAATATGACAAAGCTGACAGGATGTCACTCTAGTGATTAGGTTACATCATAGGGTAAGGGCTGAGTCTCCTACTGTCTTGAAGTAAGTGGTCATATTGAAGAAGCCCATGTGGCAAGGAAGGGTGAGTGACTTCTAGAACCTGAGGGCGGTCGAGAGTCAACAGCTAGTAAAAAGCTGGAGCTCTCAGTCACTCGGCTAGGAGATGAATTCTGCCAACAACCTGAATGAGCTAGGAAAGGCTCTGAAGAGACTCAAAAGCAAGCAAATAAAAAATAAACTTTCTAATGCTTATAGGAATTCATTCACTCAAGAAACATTACAAATATTTACTGAGTGTCTACTTTGTACCTGGTCTTATTCTAATTAATGAGAGTATACCAGCAAACAGAGAGTATACATGATTAAAAAAACAAATGAAAATGAAAACTTGTGATAAATACTATAAAGGAAATAAACAGAGTAACTTGATAGTCCAAGGAGATAAAGATAGCTACTTGGATAATTGGAAATTGACTCTTTGAAAAAATATATTAAAACTGATACTTGAGGAATGAGAAGGAATCAGTCTCGTACAGAGCTAGAGAGAATATTTTAGGCTGAAAAAAAAAAAAAGTTGCAAAGGCCATGAGGTGGGAACAAGCTATTGTGTTCATGAAACTGAAAGGGGGGCAGCAAGGACAGAATGCAATGGGGATGGGAAAAGCAATCAGAAATAAGGCTGGAAGAGTTCCCGTCGTGGCTCAGTGGTGACTAGGAACCATGAGGTTGCGGATTCGATTCCTGGGCTTGCTCAGTGGATTAAGGATCTGGTGTTGCTGTGAAATGTGGTGTAGGTCACAGATGCGGCTCGGATCCCATGTTGCTGTGGTTCTGGCGTAGGCCAGTGGCTACAACTCCAATTCACCCCTAGCCTGGGAACCTCCATATGCCGAGGGTGCGGCCCTAAAAAGACAAAAGACAAGAAAAAAAAAAAAAAAGGAAAACAAAAGAAATAAGGCTGGAGAAGCAGACAAGGATCTTACAGGTTCCACAGCCAGGCATGAGAATCTTATTCTGACTGCAATGAGAACAGAGGTGGGATCTGACATACATTTCCAAAAAAGTAAATGGATTGAAAAAAGACAAACGTGGAAATTAAGGAGTCCTGGAAAGAGACTTTTTTGGTACCGCAAGAGAGAGATGATGGTTGTCCAGAGTCAGGTAGTTGGAGTGGAAAGAGGTAGATGAAGTTAATAGCAAGGGATGATAAAGCAAATAAGACAATCAAGGATTTTAATAAAAGTGATTTTTTTTTTTTTTTTTGTCTTTTTGCTATTTCTTGGGCCACTCCCGCGGCATATGGAGGTTCCCAGGCCAGGGGTTGAATCGGAGCTGGAGCCACCAGCTACGCCAGAGCCACAGCAACGCGGGATCCGAGCCGCATCTGCAACCTACACCACAGCTCACGGCAACGCCAGATCGTTAACCCGCTGAGCAAGGGCAGGGACCGAACCCGCAACCTCATGGTTCCTAGTCGGATTCGTTAACCACTGCGCCACAACGGGAACTCCTAAAAGAGATTTTTTAATCACATAGGTTTATAGCTTTACTACTTGGGTGGATGATGATCCATTAATAGAAACAGGGCAGGATGAAAGAGATGCAGGTTGGCGGCTTTCATTTCAAATTTAGAGGAGGCAGGGAGGCTAGCAGAGGGAGACCAAGACTTTTCTAGATACATTAAGTTTGAGAGGTCTGCTTGACTTCCAAATGGAAAGTTCTGGTTGGTAGGCAGATATATGGGGTTTGCAGTTAACGGAAGAGATCTGCAGTGAAGCATTCTCGGTATTAACTGCCTAGCATGCAGATGGGAGGAACATAATAAATATCTGAAACCTTGGGAGAGAGGCAGAGTGTAGGAGAGGATTTGGCACCATTAAGGAACAGAAGTGGAAATCTGTATATTATAAATAGCTAAATAAATAAGAACCTAAATACAGTTCCTATTTGTAAATAATTCTGAGATTCATCTTTTAAAAAAAAGGAGGTGAGTTCCTGTCCTGGTGCAGCATAAATGAATTCAGCTAGGAACCATGAGGTTGCAGGTTCGATCCCTGACCTTGCTCAGTGGGTTGCTGTGAGCTGAGGTGTAGGTTGCAGATGTGGTTCGGATCCTGCGTTGCTGAGGCTGTGGTGTAAGTCTGCAGCTGTAGCTCCAATTCGACCCCTAACCTGGGAACCTCCGTATGCCACGAGTGCGTCTCTTAAAAAAAAAAAAAAGGCAATAAATAAATAAATTAATTAATTAAGTAAAAAAGGAGGTGGAAGCTACCTACTTGTTTTACAAGGAGTGTTGCCTTCAGAGGTCTTTTATGTACTTTTAGTAATTTGCATTGGATGAAGTGCTTCATCTTTAATGACAGGTAGTCAATAAGCACATTTTGTGACAGGGCTGAATTTTCATAGTTTGGTGAAGTTGTCACTACTATGAAGGGGCAAAATACAAAGTGTTAACAGAGAAGCTACACCAAGCTGTCAAAGTTCTTCAAAGTCTCTGTACAAGAAAACCTATTTTACAATAATAACATGAGATCCTTCATATTGGGTACTAATAGGTAGCAGGAATTTTGCAGCGCTAAAATCATCCTCACAACCCTGTGCCTGTTACTATTGTTACATTATTCTCATTCCCACTTTATAGAAGAGGAAACAGACACAGAGAGGTTAAGTAAGCTGTCCACTGTCACGGTGCCAGGGTCTAGTTGAATGCAAATTACAGTTGAGCTGAAGCTCAAAACACTCTGTCCCCCTGTTTCTCATAACTAAAGTCGTATCACTTGATCTAGCAGTGCAAATTCCATCTCTCTTGCTTGGGTTGCAAAGAAAACCCATTGACTCTAGCTATTTAATTTTTTAAAGGAAAGTTTTATAACAATCAGGAACACATTTTTTTGGTTTATAATATTTCCTATTCATTCATAAGGCTCACCATGACTAAAAATGTTCTGAGAAAATAGACATGCATTTAAAATTCTGTATCACATTGTTCTTATTACAAGTCTTATATAAATGGTAACAATGTCTATGCAATAACAGAAAAAAAAAGGAGATTTCTGAAGAAAGTACATGGCAACTTGCTTTGACAAAGACACCAGTCTTTTCTATTATGAAACTATAATTTACTTTCCCCTGTTCCCCTTTTCTCTAATTTTTCTGTCCTTCTGTCACTAAGAAGGATCAACTGCAGCATTTTACTTGACACATCGAAAATAATTAGGATTTGCCACCTAACTAGTTCAGCTATGAATGACAGATGCACTTCTTTCCCAAAGGAAACTGAGACATTGCCCTTCCTGGTCGGTTCCTTCACAATGGTGGCACAGTAGGTACAGAGGTGAGGACAGAAGTACACATGTGTCAAAGTGAGAGGGAAAGGAGTAGATTCCTGCCTCTGGAGATTCGCCTACCATTTCCTGGGTAACTCCACTGTCCTGATCGGGTTCCATTTTTGATGGTAAACAGCTGCATTTTTCAAATGGAAATTTCTTTTCTCTTTATTTTTTCATCTTTTTAGGGCCATACCCACAGCATGTGGAAGTCCCCAGGCTCAGGGTGGAATCTGAGCTGCAGCTGCAGGCCTACGCCACAGCCACAGCAACATGGGATTCGAGCTACCTCTGTGACCTATACCACAGCTCACGGCAACTCTGGATCCTTAACCCACTGAGCGAGGCCAGGGATCGATAAATATTAGTCCTGATAAATATTAGTTGGGTTCGTTATTGCTGAGTCATAATGGGAACTCCTCAAATGGAAATTTCAAAGATTTTTATGATTACCCATAACCCTTTTGCTGGCAGATAGTGCAGGAGAAAGAATGATGTCCAAAGGTCTTCTAACGGAATCTCAAAACTTAGGACTGAAAAGGGTTACAAGATATTATGTATAGTATAACCCATCAATTCACATATGAGAAAAATCTAAAGGCAGATAAACTTTATCTGTGATTGTACCTTCTACACTTTTTCTATACTTTATCGGCTATGTACCTTCTACCACGAATAAGAACTACAACCTAAGTTTCCTCAGTTTGTTTTCTGTATAGCTACATTTCATAGGGCAACAAATTTTCCTTTATTTAGCTAACACCCGAGGACATGAAAGAAGGCAAAGTTGAACACTACTAACTGAAATACATTATGACAAGCACAATGATTCCCAAATAGTTCACGACAAGGTTTTCAGTAGTCAACAACACAATCAGAAAAAGAACAAGGTGAAAGCTTTCCAACAAGATAAATTTATTCAATCTAAACAACTGTCCTTGGAAGTTCTCTTATGGTGTGGTGGGTTAAGGATCTGGTGTTGCTGTGGCTGTGGTGTAGGCCAGCAGCTGTAGCTCTGATTGGACCCCTAGAATGAGAACTTCCATATGTCGTGGGTGCGGCCCTAAAAAAAAAAAAAAGGATGGCTCATTCGTGTCACTGTTGGCAGAGGGCCTGAGGGCCTGAGTTCCTCTTGCTATTAGCCAGAGACCTCAATTCCTCTCCAGATGAGTATCTACTAGGGCTCGTGACGTGGAAGTTGGCTTGCCCCCCTAGTGAGTGATCCAAGAGAACAAAAGCGTCTAAGACAGAACCACAGTGTCTTTTATAACTTAATCTCAGAAGTGATATATCATTACTTCTGTCATATTCTACTGTTAAAAAGACCAGGACACTAGGGGAAGAGACTATACCAGAGTGTTAGTACCAAGAGGCAGGGATTACTGAGGGCCATTTGAAGACTGCCTATCAGAACCACAACTGTTTTCAAAAATTATTTTGCCAGTCCCTGAAATCCAAAGTATGGAAATTGTGGTAGAAAGGACATAAAGCTTAAAAGATCCTTGTTCTAATGGCAAGTAAAATACCAGCCAGTAATGGATAAGTCACCTAATTGTTTAGGCTTCCGTTTCCTTAGATAATAAGGAAGTTGGGCTTAACAGCCCTTAGATACCTTTCAGTGCTAACATACCATAGTTCTACACCAGGAGTATGATGATGATGAAGAGAAGGAGTCACGACAATGACTACGACAAACTTGCTAACTTGCCCAAGGTCAGTAGGCTAGTAAGGGGTAAAGCCAAAATTTCAACTCAGGTGGCTGGACTACAGAGGCTATGCTATCTTAACCTTAGGAAACAAAAGAGAATGAAAGGTAGTGAGGATGAGTAAGAGAGTCAAGTAACATCTTGCTGCCTTACCCTCATCACCTGTAAAAAGGAGAGGATATCAGCCGATCCCTATTAAGTAGTTCATAAATGCTAATTGACTGTTTTATAATTGCCTTAGGATAATGTAATGCAATGGCTCTCTCTAAGAAACCTGTCCTCATATCAACTTGTAATACAATATCTCTTGTAATGTGAAATCTCCATTGTAGAATCATCGTGCTTACTCTATTGTTATGGTATCACTTCTGTACAACTTTGGTAAAGAACACTAACAGTCAGGAAACTTTCTGTGCAGCCTTATTTAGAAAGGAGGTGGGGTAGTGGTGATTTTTAATCTTGGCATTTTTATTTCCTATATTTTTCTTTCTTTTTCCTAACCTAAGAACTACTTTTAATTTTGTAGGGAAATTTTATAATAGCTTAGCCTTTAGTAATTCCTTTTTTTTTTTTTTGATGAATGTGTTTTTTTGAGAAAAATGTTAAATACTGTGCAAATAAATGGACCACAGACCATACTATAATGGTTTAAAGTTCCGTATCCTTCTCTTGAGTTAAAACAATAATAATAATAACACTAATAAGATGTATGTGCTAACTAGAGTCATATTCAGAATAATTTCAGTTATGTTTTTTCTATATTTCCTCTTATTGTCCTCAGTTCTCCAAAGACCAGTGCTCTTCTGCACCAGAACCAGAAGCTATGGGGGGAACTCCTTTGGTATCAGAAGGAAGGAAGGAAAATCCGTGACTCTCTGATTGTTCCGTGTTCAGTTAAGCAAACTCCTCGGATGAAGGCAAGGCCAGAAGTCAGTCAGAAAGAATGAAGCAAAATTTCTCAAAAACCTTGCCAGAAGATAAACATGAAAAACAGACAGCAAAATATTGTCAAATTTGCTCTTCGTTTTAGGAGCTCAAGGAAGACAAAAGACATCTCAGGAATGGTAGACAATGTTTCCATTGCTTTTAACTGAGATAGCAGGAAAAAGCATTTAAGGTTTCAGGCATTTGAGAATGACAACTGTCTTTCAGACACTTGGAAAGAACTTGAAAATAACATTTGTTGGAATAAATGGAATGTGCCTTGGCTTCTGTGGTCAAAATTTCTGGGACTCAGCTGAAACAAGATTCTGGCTTAAGACTTATATGGTTTTCATCACCCTATAAACATTAACATTATTGATGCAGATCTGTCACTTGAAATATTTTACCCATATCCTCCACTGCAAGGAATTTTCTTTTTACCCATTCATCTCTTGTGACAAATTTGTGGCACTTACAAATTTAAAAGGCTGTCAAAATCTAATAATGAAATCTTGGAGGGAGTCATGTGGGGGCATAGATCAGAAAGAACCAAAATTAATTTCAGAGGATTTACTACATAGGTTAGGGGTCACAATGAGGTGAGTTTCTCTCTACAATGTGAAACCTAGAGAAGCACTACCTTCCTAGTAGTAAAGAAAAAGTAGAAGAGGAATTAGTGCTAGTCAAGCCATGGTATGAAGTTAGAAACACATTATAGAAACCAGTGCAAAGGCGGCCCAGAAAACCACATGTTGTCAGTGACTTAAATCCATGCCCAGGCCCATGCTTGTTTTAATCATGGCTATTACTAAAAGTTAGACATATTTTTCAATTACTGATAACTCACCTAGGAAACTTTCCTAATCTCAATGGGGGTTGAATTTAAAGGCTTGGGTTCTATGACTTTTCCTCAGGAAAGTATAAAAAAATGGAAAGGTAGTTTAAAAGAATGTTAGGGTTTTTTTTTTTTTTTCTGTTATAAGTCTCTGTAATGAACTTGCTATTAGAATTAGAGAAAGTTCTTCAAGATGTCTTGAGAAGGAAAGTCAGCAGAAGGAAGCTGCAAGCTGGTGCATTCATGCAGGGAATACCGTTGAAGGGGGCTTACAAGTTGAGGGGTTCTATCCTGGGATATGTCAGAGATCACATTGAATTCATTCAAAGTTAGACTATAAACAGTTGCCTTCTGAGAGAGGTGGGAGTTAACATGCCATAGACTGATTCCCGGCAGGCTGATTCCACATATAAGGAGCTGGCCTTCACACAGTCATAGAAAAAGCAACTCAGTGCTTAATACAATCCTGATAGAGAGCTGGAGTGGTGAATCACTGCTCAGAATGTCCCCAGTGCTGGAAATACAAGTCCTGAGCCCCCAGTCCTCTTTATCATGCCAGGGATGGGAAGGTGGTTTCCCAACCACAAATGCCAGGGAGGATAACAAGAGTGGAGACAAAAGCTCTGCCACGCTCTACCACAACTGAGCCTTCCCAGGCCCTATTTATACGAGGGGAGGGGATGATCCTTGCCTACTCTTTAAACCTAAAATCTCATGGCCTAGGGACTGGGAATTCTTTTTTTTCAAGTCTTGAGTTTTCAAGTGTGTGGTCTGGCCCTTTGAAATTCTTGTGTACAGTCCTCGAGTGCAAGCAGCTAGGGGGCAATAGATGGTGTTCAAAGGTCTGGTGAGTAGGCTGGTCAGGTCATTAAGGCTTGTCTGCTGCACACCTGTTTTAATTTCCTAGGGCTACTGAAAAAATGACCACAAACTGGGTGGCTTCAAACAACAGAAGTTTATCCTCTCACAGTTGAGGGTAGAAGTCCAAAATCAAGATGTCGGCAGTTGGTTCCCTCTGTTTCCTAGCTGTTGGTGTTGCCGAAAACCTTTGGCATTCCTTGGCTTGCCACTTTCTGCATCATTCCACTTTCTGTTTCCACCTTCGCCCTGTGTGTCTGTTTTCTCTTACGAGCACACCAGTCATTGGATTAGGGCCCACCCTAATTTAGTATGCTCTCATCTTAACTAATTATATCTACAAGGACCCAATTTCCAAATGAGGCCACATTCTGAAGTGCTGGGTACATACGAATTTTGAGGAGACACACTCAACCCAGTACACCTTCAAATTCACTACAAGCAGCATCCAAATTATTTATTCCATCTTTCCAGCCAAATATTTACTCTACCTTCGCTTACCAAAGGAAAAAAAAACTGTAGGGTTCTTCACCATAGAAACTAAAAAGGCCCCAAGGAAAAAAGTCTTCAGAAATGAGGCATGTACACATTCCCCAGCTTAAGAAAAGCTACCTCTCCTCAAGACATCATGATAAAGCAAAACCTGCTAATAAAACAAATTCTACATGCATATAGCAAAGCTCCATTCAGTTTTGTATGGCCATACTGGAAGAGATCACCAACATTCTCTCAAGACACTGAAAAAAGTCTCTGTCCAAAGAGGTAGCAAGGTAACGAGGAGGAAAACAAAACAAATGACAAACAAAAGCAGGAGTAGAGGGCAAATCTCTTTGGTTTGCATTCTTAGGAAAATTAATACTGCAGGGAACTATATCTCATCACCTGTGATATAACATGATAAAAGATAATATGAGAAAAAGAATGTGTATACATGTATGACTGGGTCACGTTCCTGTACAGTAGAAATTGACAGAACAGTGTAAATCAACTCTACTTTAATAAAAAATTTTAGAAATAAATGAAAACATCATAGCTAAAACAAACAAAAAGAATGTAATATTGCCTAAAAACGTAATTAGAGATTAAGAAAACTTTTTTTTAGAAATTAAAAATGATTAACAAAATGAAATATTCAAAATAAAAATGACTAGAAGATAAAATTGAGAGCTCCACCAGGGCAACAACAATGACATAAATCAAGAGCTGAAAATGTTCGAAAAGAGAGACAGAGAGGTTCCATCTAAGAGGTCCCATTCCTACCTTAACAGAATTAGAGAAACAAAGGACAAGAAATCAAACCCAGGGCACAAGATATTTTCCAGAGCTGCAGGACATTTTCAGATAATAAAGGTACCAGAAGCATTCAGTCCAATGAATGGAAAAAGACAAGCATCTGTGCATATAAAGGAAGATACAAAAAAAAAAAAAACAAAAAAACAAACAAACAAAAAAAAAAACACAAAACTTCCACAGATGTAAAAAACAGGTCACTCTCAAAGAAATCAGACTCAGATCACCCCCAATCACACCGGATGACAGAAGGCAATAGAACCGATGCATACAATCTCTGAGGAAAAACTGTCTCCAACCTAAAACATCTTTTCAACATGTACAAACAGAACGTTTACCTCTCACATACCTCCAAACAGTTACCTATCAGTGGTAGGATTTTATTTACTGCTTTTTGTTCTTTTCTAACTTTCCATGTACTATTAGTATAATAAATGTATTTATAAACAAAGTATTTATAAAATTATAAATTATGATAAAATTACTATCAAAGTATTTATAAATATTTTTGTTACATGTATGTATTATAAAAGTATTTGGGTGAGCTCCCTGGTGGTCTCTTGGTGGGATCTGGCACTTTCACTGCTGTGGCCCAGGTTCAACCCCTGGTCTGGGAACTGAGATCCCACATCAAGCTGCTGCACATGGTACCCAATAAATAAATAAATAGATAGATAATAATAATTTTTTAAAAATTTGCTTAATAAGTATTCTTTCCTTAAAGAGTTTAAAGCAGAGATTACTTCTGCAATTTTCTTCCTTTTCCTATCATTTGCAAATAATTTTAAAATGGTACATCACATTTCCAAAATGGGAGAGTTAAGTGATTTAACCCTCATGAGATTATTACACATTTTGGAAAGCATATGTTTTTTTGTTCTATACAGAAACCAATTTTCTATCTGAAATCACAGTCCCCCAAATTGGTTTCCTTCATCAAAAGCAAACCAAAGGGCAAAACAAAACCTATTTGAGATAGGAGGCATTAGGCATATAGAACTATGAAAGCTGTATATCAATATATTTACCAGAGAGCTTTGTTTTATACATTTAGATAGTTACTGTAGGGATTATGTTCCTAAATACATTACGTAACAGAAACTAAGTATATCAGAATTACATATTTGAAGTCAACATAATTTTAAACTATTCCTTAGTACAAAGAGTAACATTTATACCAAGTTTCCAGGATATACACCAGTATTTTGTTTCCATATCTTAACACATAATGTGCAATTAAAAACGAAAAATGAAATAACATGGTTTATTGTTTAATAAAAGTATTAAGAATATTACTAGAATACTACTAAAATCCCTTTCTCCTTCTGTTTGTGACATGCATAAATAAGAATGGCAATTGTACTGTAGCATCCTCTCTTCAATAACAAAAGCAGCATGGCTAAAGGTCTGTAGTGCCGCTAAAGTACAGTCATTGTGCATAAAACTAACTCTTAAAGGCACTGACTTTGAAGCCCAAGGAGACACAGTTTCCACTCTTGGCTCTGCTGCTAACAGATTCTCAACCTCTTTGAGCTTCAGTTGTTTCATCAATGAGACAGAGAGGGGAAATCACACATAGCCTTGTAAAATGGTGAAAATTAGATTATATGATAAAATTAAATTTTATTATAAGCCTGGCTCATATTAAGGGCTCGACAATTGGTAGCTGATCTATGATCAACACCATTACCACTACCGCCGTTATCATCTGTTGGGTGAGCAAAACTAAAAACAAAGACAAAACACTCAAGTAGACCATTCTACTACTGATGTAAGTATATAACATTAGGCTGAAAGCTGTACAAATAAAACATTTGCATCTCAGAGGCCTGGGAGAATACATAAATGTATGAATAGGCCAGGAATGAAAGTAAGATGGGTAGGGGCTAGTGGTACTGGAGAGGCTTGTGCTTTTTCCTAAAGGCATCCAAACTTAAATTATTTTAAAATTCCAGGGCTAGCCATGCAAAATCCTCTGCTGGTGGAATATGGCCTATAGGTGACTGCTTTTCACCTCCTGAACTAGGACCATTATTCAAGCCCTCAAGCTTCCTGGAAAGAAATGAGAAAACAGGATTCCTAGATTCCAATGTGTCACTACTATTTTTTCTAGGTTTCTCATTTAATAAATGTTTTTCTCCCAGAGAATAAAAATTACATGTTTAAATTATAGTAAATTAGGAACGTGCACAGGTGCATAAAGGAGAAGAAAATAATATACACAATCCTATCATTCAGGGCAACTCATCTTAATTTTTAGAGATTTTTCCTTCAACTTTTCCTAGGTATATTTTTCTTCTGTAATACAATATAAATCTAGTTTTTTTTGACTAAATATTTGAACATTTTATTTAAGACTCTTTGGAAACTTAACATTAAATGATTGTAGATAATTAAATTATAATGGACACACTTTAGTTAATTCAACATTTTCCTTTTCTTTCTCAGTTCAATTATTATAGG
This sequence comes from Sus scrofa, assembly GCF_054392235.1. Classification (NCBI taxonomy): domain Eukaryota; kingdom Metazoa; phylum Chordata; class Mammalia; order Artiodactyla; family Suidae; genus Sus; species Sus scrofa. The sequence continues at coordinate 107,267,539 of NC_139385.1, read as the reverse complement.
TAATATACTAAGGAATGACTATGAATAATATTTTAAATTTAACTTGCTTCCTTGGGACACAATCCCCCCCCCAAGAATTGATCAAAACGAACTACAAAAAAAGGACATTTTAAGGTCTGTTATACATAATGTCAATCTGCACACTGAAATTGTTATAAAGGTTGTCATTGCCCGAGAAGGGGAGAGAAATGCCTCTTTGGCCACCTGTTCGCCAACTATGGGTCTATGGGTTCACCAACTATGGGTTCACCAGCTATGGTTCTTAACACCTAAGTCAAATTAAAATTCCCCAATTTTCCCTTTCGCATCATCAAAATAGGGAAAATGAAACTCTTATTTAAAAAGAGTTTCTGAAATTAGTGTCACTGTGACTTCAAAGTTATATTTTTTTACTTTATATACTTTAACATTACTAATGATGTTATAATGTATTGACCAGCTGAAATCCTCTATGTTAACACAAGTTTATATGTATGATGTTATTTCAGTTACTGGGGAGCAAAACCAAGGTGAGATAATGAAATTTAGGGTTAATATCAAAATTATCGTTGTAGCCAAAATTTTCAACCAATATCAATCCTGAATGTCTCTCTGTTTCAGAGCTATGATACGTGTATGTGTGACTGGGTCACCTTGCTGTACAGTAGAAAATTGACAGAACACTGTATACGAGCTATAATATAAACAAATTAAAATCATTAAATAAATTTTAAAAAAAGAATAAGTTTAAAACAATGTATCTCACGACAACATTCTCAGGGGGAATACTGCCCAGCACTAGCTCACACTCTTGTACATATGCTATAGAATGTAAAGTCCATCTACCTAGAAGTAAAGCAGCAGCAACATGCCAGCTACAGTTGACACAAACTGCATAAACTTCCTGAGATTAAACATGCACAAACATCCTAGATTAAACATGCAGGGTTGTGAGCAAAGATGATGAAGACTGTATCTTCATACATAAGACTCTATCTTCTACAGTGATTATCTGTTTCCACTCTCTGTCTTAAGGGCTCTTCTGTAGTGATTATCTGTTTCCACTCTGTCTGTTCAGGGTTGATAACTCCCCGTAACACAAGTCGTGTACCAAAATTTAGAAGTGAAACCAGAGTTCTACATTTGATAATGGCATGGCAGCACAACAAACTCACAGACTGTGGATACTAAATTTTCCTATTCATTTATAAGACTGTTATATGGAAATCAACTATAGAAACAAGCATTTGAGAAACTAAAAGTCATTATTAGATGATATTAATTGGTGTATTTAAAAACACTAATTATCAGTGAACTATAATAAGAAGATATTGAACTCAAAGTTCCTTAAGTACAGGGTTTAGGTATTTTGTGACTATGATTTATAGCACATTGCCCTTGAAACTGAAGGTACAATTATTTGTTAAGTAAATTAGTAAACAATATTAATAAGCTATATTTGTATAGTTATCATAGGCAAAATGTTCTTTCGAAATAGTTTCACATAATGAATGTATCTATAAGTCCTAGTAGCAACATGTTTACAAACATTTTAGATAATCTATTCTTGGAAAAACAACTACAGTATTCCTAAATTTTCTGTGCTCTATAACATTAATTGCAAAATAAGTTCGCAATTAGCATCATAAAGTAAAACACTGTCCTAGCCCATTAGATGTTCAAGGGAGGGAACTAGGGAATGACGATATATGATATATGTCAATTAAAGCAATTAAGAACAGAAAGATGCTGGGATGAATATCCATCAAGTTAGTTTTAGAACACATAAGAAGCATCAGAGTTTTGGAGGGGAAAAAAAGGCAAAAGTGCCCTATCTTGGCTGAGTAGCACTATTAAATTCAGATGCAGGGTTCTATTTAGTTTGGACAGGTCCCAGCCACAGAACAAAGTCAGTCTGTCTTAGTACCATAACTGAATTCTACAAGTTAACAGCTTTTCATGAAAAGCTGCCATTTCAAAATGTCAATCAAAGCTGAGCATAAGTGGGAACTCCTGCAGAAATAACCAGCTGCAGGTTTGAAAAACATTTTTCACTGAAAGTGGAAACACAAAAGATGTTTGAATGGGATCTCTTTTCATTCCTGTAACAGTAGACGGCCATTTTCACAACATCAAGGACAGAAAACAGAGGACAAAATTGCAAATAATGTCTTGAAGGGGCTATTTGCAGGGGTGATGACTGATTCAAGTTACAAATGACAGAATTATTGGCAAATGGGAACTCATTAATATGAAATTGTTTGTTTCTCATTAAGTGATCACAGTCTCAGACTATTCTTTTAATTGCACTTGAATGATTATGCCATACAGAATGAAATGTAGCCTCAAGTTTTGACATTTATTTTCAACTTCTTTACAGAAATTGATGAGGGTATCGTCTGACTTTATGGGGGAGAATTCCACCAATTATAGTTTATGAACAAATAAAAAAGAAACATTATTTTACTTTTCAGATTGTCAGAGATAATAAAAATACCACACATTATTATTGCACCTTTCTTCCAAGAAAAATTCCCTTGTAAGCAGTGATATAATAAAGTGAAACTAAATGATAGAGCAGTAAATATGATATACTATGAGAGTTTATATAGAAAGGAGACAGGACTTACCCAGGGAGATGCACATCAGAAAATAAGACTCTACAGAAGATCTGCCACCCTGCTAGATATCCAGAAGCATAAGATATCATAAAGATTAATCAGAAAATAACTTTTTAAAACTGTTCCACCACTTAAAGAAAGTGGTACAACACAAATATCCTCTATTTTCTTTTTTATATCATATACGTCAACAAAAAAAAATTTTTTTTCCTTTGCTGGCAGCTAATAGAAGAATTTAAGTTCATAGAAATGACGACTCCTCTCAACACCAGTACAACTGTCTGTAAAGATGATATCCATGTTGATTTCCTTTTATAGAAATGAAAGGGGAAATCAAAACTAGTTTAAAAGGCACTACCCATTCCATAACGCTCTATTAGAATTCTGGGAGCTCCCACAGCTGACAAATTTTTATTTATTTATAGGATTTAGAGAACCTCATTTACTTATCCCATAGTACCCCATGTTACTATCACTTAAATATGAAAACAAAAAAAAGCGGTGTTTAGAAATCAGACTCCCTACCCCAAATAAATGCTAAAAACTATTCAAAAAGTGCTTTCATATGGTATGGGATAATTCAGGGACACTAAAATCTGTCTTTTTTTTTTACTTCATAAAAATGTTCGATTTCTCTCATTTTCAGGAATTTGGACTTTGTTTTGTTGACACAAAACTTAACCCACATCTATCCCAAATGCAGATTTATTTAATTTTAGTAGGCATGATCTCATTAGCATACTTATCTCTAGCCCAAATTTTGATTCTCTGGTTTCACTCATCTTGATCTGCCTGGGAACTTGGGCTCACAACTTGGGCTCACACTCAACAGCAACACCTCCAAATAAACGCCTAATAACATTTGTATGTAAAATTAAGCAGAGATACAATAATTCTCACTAATCTTTCAAAACAAAAAAACAAAAAAAAAAACCCCCTACACTTATGTTCGGCTGTTTACTACTCACATTCTCTCTTATAAAGAGAAAATACATACTCTTACTTATCCTGATTTGAGTAAGTGAATTCCGCTTTAAACCTATGTTTCCAAATGTGTGATGGCTAATTAAGCCTTGGCACAACAGTAACTTCTGTTTTACTTTAAGAACTTTTCACTTAGTACTATAGCATTCATAAGTCCTCCTAAGAGAACATCAATATTTAGTTCTGAATGCTTTTAATTCTTGTATGTAAATAGTTGTATGAGGTTGCAGAGCTTGTTTAAAAAAAAAATTGTTGGGCAGGGGTTAGGCATGAGTTGGTTACCAGTTGTCACCCAAAGATAACAGTTACATTTATTGGGGTATTACAAATGCGAATGGTTAATGTGGTATACTGGATTTTAGTTAGAATGTCTAAAGCTATCACACAAGGCATTCATCTGCATTCTCTGTTTATGGGAATGAAATATGTAGTCATTTGAAGTCCACAATATGTATACTGTGTTTGTAATAACTGCAGATTTTACAAGCACATTATTCTTTCCATTAGGATTAAAACCTCACCGAATAGCAATTTGTGAAAGAATTCTAGCAGGGCCCTGAGCCCAGATCTCTGACCTCTGATGAGATGCTTGGCAGCAACAAACTCTGGGTCTAGGCAAAACATCTGGTTTGAGTTAGACTTCCTGAAAAAAATAGCCCCTGTACTGGGGAAACTGGTATTCACTCAGCTTTGTGTATATACTTTGACTGACTTCAACACTGCTATAGGAGAGGGGGGTGGAGGGAGAGAGAAAGAGAGAGAGAAAGACTCTACTAGAATGCTTGTCAATCACGAGAGACTTCTTGGTGGCCTCACTAGACTTAAGCTCTCTCATTAGCTAGAACAACCTTTCTTTCCATATTCCTCGAGTATTTTTTCTCACATTATAGCATATAGAATAACTTCATGTATTTAACAGTAACTTCAAAATAAGTCCAGTTTATTATTAGCAAACACAAGTTTCTTTTAATCACTCCAGAGAAGGAATCACTGGTTAATTTGACTTCATTCTATTTACATATATAAGAGGGAAAAAAGATAAAACAGTAATGTTTTGAGGGTTCCTAAACATTTGGTAAATACCAAAACTCAAGAGTTAAATAGCCTCTAAATAATGTCTTTTAGTCTAAAACGATAAACTTAAATGTAGTAAATGTTTGAGAAGTTCTTGGAGTTTTTGCAAATTTAATAAAAATCAAAATTCAAAAGTGATTCTTTTAATATATATATACACTAGAGGAAAATGCTCTGTATTAATATGGAAACATGAAACAATAATGTGGAGAACCCTAAAGGTTCTTTTGCTCATTTTCATATTCTGATTAGCGGGTTTAGTAATACAAATGTGGAAACCCATCCACTGCAATTAACAGTTCATTTAAACTCATCAAAAGGGGGTCATTAAATTGTTTCACATTCTTTCACAGTCTTTTGAAGTACTTATATATCACTGAAAATCACCCAAAACTATGAATGGTGCTACAAAAGAAAAGGCCAATATCGAGGTGATCTGTTATTTTATAGCCAGAGGCTAACGTTTGAACCTAACAGAAGCATAAAGACAAGATATTCCAATGCAGTACTTCCTATCTTGACTGTGATTCGATTTAAGTTTCTAGTAAAAGCAAAAATATAACCCAATTTAACCCATTGCCAACATGTAAGATTAAGGTCATATGGGATAATGATGTGGAGCATGATTTCACCTTTGAAGGACCTGGGAGAGTTTTGTCATTCTCAGATGGTGGTAAATTGCCATTTTACCTTTCTATACATCACCTTAACTTAATTATTACCTTTGTGAATGGAAGTGCAAACTAATTTAAATTTAGTCGTTTGGGAGAACAGTGTGGGACAGAATTCAAATTAATAGTTGTACATTTCTTGAGGTACAAATTTACTTTTCTGCCCAGTGGCATTGCTAAGGACTCTACTGAATAGTAACATGTAATAAAACATCAATATCGCACTTCAACATGTTATCAGCAGTCTGCAAACCCCACTTTTACCATACTTCAGGGAGCTGTTCAGGAATAACTAAGATTATTTACACCCCACTTGCAGATTAAAAATAAAATCTTATTGACCAAACTCAAACCAGAGTCTTCTTGAAACTCCTCAGAACCTCATGACACACATGCACTTGTCTGTCTGTCTACTTGTCACCAACAGCACAGTTTTTAATGTACCTCACAACTATAATTCAGAAAATTATAGACTTGGTACTATCTCTACATTATACAATTTTTAAAATTAGTATTTTTACCACAAAGTCTTGTCATTTCTATCATAAGCAGAATCAACAGAATAATCATGGAATGTAAAAAAAAAAAAAAAAAAAAAACCTGCTTCTCCAAACTCTACTTCTTAAATCCATTATTCACATATATTTTAAAGTAAAATGCTCATTTGCCAGCTTTGAGTAAATTACCACATAGCTTAAATTCAGCACTTCCTTCCTCTATACTCTTGCAACCTTTTTTTGTATATGCACCATACACAAAACTTCTCTACCCTTCTTAACTCACTAGGAACTGGAACATTTCTCGAAGATATTCATTTGGATGCAAAATAAGTTAATAAAGGACCATGTAACACACATCTCATTTAAATGTAATTTTTTGAGAGAACTTAGCATGAAATAAAATGCCGATTGATAACAGCAAATTTCTATAAACACACATTTACTTTTCCACTCAAAACAAGAATAAACTAAAGCTGTAGTAGTAGCGTCAGAAAGAAGGCAGAGGCATTTTTAAAAACTAGGTATGAACGCATGCAGAATTATCCATTTTCATATGTAATCATACTGCAGGTATATGGTAACAAACTGAGGGATAAAATTTTTAGAATAATCATTTCAAAATTATTTTTGAAAGCCTGCTTGCTTTCCCTTAAACCTGTGTAACAACTCATATTTTGGTCAGAGCATACACATATATCTATATGACTTGACACCTGTAGTTTTTTAATTTTGCCTGATGATGATTAAAAAGAACGTTATTATAAAAAAAAGTTATTATCATAATTCCAAAGGCCCCTCAGCGGGGACTCCTCTGTCATTCTCCTTATGACAGAAGTAGCAAGTAGAGCACTTTCTTCCTGATTCGTAACTTCAGAATATATGTAGTTCAATTCTGAGAGTATAAACCCAAAAACTGGGTATGACAATGAATAGTAACAAAAAATAACAGTGGTGATTTTGTATTCTGGTAATACCTTTACACTGGAATTAAAGAGCAAATTTTCTTCCCAAAAAGCATAAAGAGCATTTCACTGCTCACCCCCCGCATTTTTTAAAGCTATGGCCACAAAGGCACATTTATAAAATAAGCTCCCACTTCTTAAAACTGTAATATTGCCACCATCACTAGAGTTTCACCTTAGTGACTTAAATAAATATAAATAAAATAATAAACACTATATGTTTTATAGAGTTCTATGAACCAGCAAAAAGAAGAAAAAAATCACCGTACAAAATAACCTTCTGGCAAATGCAAACGAAAAGCTAAATTTGGTTTGCCCATATTTTCTGAGTTCCCAGAATATAAGAAGTAGCTAGGGGAAACTTATTTAACTGAAAGACTTTTGCTTATTTCACTTTCCACATTAGACTTTCTGGAAAGCAAGGGGGAAAAAAAGGACTAAATAGGAAAAGACGAAAGAAGTAGAAAAGGGCAATCAATGCAACGAAAAATATTTGGGGGTTTAAAACTAAATATCTTTCATATTCTAAGTTTTAAGGTGACCTTGACAGAAATCTTTCTACTGACCGAGGTTAGCTATTGCAAATAAGCTCTAAAAGAGTCAGACCTGATGGCTTGCTATTCTAGGTGGTCAAAATGTCCAGCAAGTAAGTTACACTCTTTACTCTCCCATCTATTAAGTGATGGTAGAACGGTTCATGCTACTGTTGTCGGCTGTCGTGGAAACTGTTTTATTCAGAATTGAGGAATAAAAATTTTAATGACTACTGTCATGTAAACAGCTTAAAAATATATTGTCTCAGACATGTTAATACACAAATGGAAGTTTTGCAAAGTTTGAATATAATTTTCAAGTCATCACCTACATAATATCAATAACAACACATTTTAAATAACTCCAAATTATATACAGTTGAGTAAATTTTAATTTGTTTTTGTTTAAGGTCTTCTAAAGTTGAGGCCAGCATGCTGAAGAAAAATATTAAACTATCTATAACCCTGTGTCAACATATGATGCTACTGGGAATGGTAAGTGAATTAATTTTCCAAGGAAAATTAATTACTTATGACTTACAGTTGTAAAAGCAAACAACGTAACTCTGGATTAGGGCACATTTAATTTCTGTTTGTAGTAGCAATTAAATTAATTTCATATTATTCATGGTATGTAATGGAAAGCAGAACAAAAATGAAATTCTAGACAATGACTGACACAGAAAAATGTATATGTTTATGAAACTGATCCAAAAATAAAGGTCATGGATATTAATCACTGGATAATAAAACAGTATTTTTAATAGTTCTATAATAATGGATTTTAGCATAGTTTTTGAGAAAGCTTCACTGAAAAAAAGGTCTAACACAGAGAAACACAATAAAAAACTGTAATAATATCCTGTAACATCTCCTAAATCTCTCCCTTTTCCCCTTAAAAAGGTAGGCTGGAATAAGGATTTACACATCTTCATTTATAATAATAATTTTTTCCACATAGATTTGGGATAGCTAAAATTAAATATACCATTAAATGATTTGGGGATGAAGTTCTTAAAATTACAACTAAATCCTCTTCCCCTGACACCCAAAGAGTAAAGTGTTTCTAAAATGGATCATCTGTGATTCATTTGGCTGAATTATGCACCTGAGTACTACTATGACAACAGGTTTTTGGCTAATGGGCCCTAAGAAATATATGCACAGCTGCACATATAAAAATATTCATCTATATACTCCATCACGTCCTACCTGCTCCAGTTAAGCCAGACATAACCTTTTAATTTTGGTCTCCAACTTCACAGTATAGATCATGTGTTAAGATAAAGGACTGAGTCTTGCCCTGATACTAATTATAATTAAATAATTTAAAGTAGCTATTAGAGAATGAAATGTCATTCTCATGGCTTATTAAAAAACACACACAAAATCAGAACATTTCATATTCTGGTAAAAGTCCTAAGGACTGACCACTAGCCACCTGTGAAATCCTTGTTAGTCAAATTCCCACAGACATTTGGGATCATTTGGCAATGAGAGAGCAAGCATTTTGACACATTCTGTTAAACTAAACTATTTCTATAACTTACACTTCCAGAAAAAAGTAGATGTGGATTTCTGATGAAAGATATAGTATGAACACATGCAAGTAATATAAATAAAAACTATACATATAGAAAACATAATTTTCTCCTCAAAATTTTTCTTTTTACAAATTTTAAACTAAAGTAGTCCCTTTCATACTGACACCTATCACAAAAGCATTACTTTACCTTTTAAAATATGTATTTGTATAGAGAAAAATTATTATGTGTGTAATACCTTTGAGATCAAAGAGAAAAAATTACTAAAATATTCTAGATTCCATTTTAATCTTAAATCTATCAAAGGAAGAAAAATTTATAACATTACTTTGGAATTTATGAAAATAAAATTTTGTGGCACAATAGTCTTAAAAGGGATTTTTTTTTTTTTTTTTGAAGTAACTATGTACTGTGAAAAGACTCATTAAGGAGAAAAACCTTTCCATTCCTAGAGAAACTGCAATTTAAGCATGATTATAAAACATTTTTGCTCTATTTTGAAGAGTAAAATTAAATGAAGCAATAGAAACCTCACCTTTCTGGCTTGCTTTCCTAAAACACAGGGTTACTCTTATTTCAAAATGGACCTCATTCAGCATAATCCAGATTGAAAGGAGTTTGTTTATAAAATATCCTCGATAGGTTCTCTTTAGGGTAGGAGGCACATTCAGCTCTCTCTTTTTTTTTTTTTTTTTTTCTTTTTTTTTTTTTAAGTTAGTAAAGCTACCCAGGAGGCTGAAACATCACCTTGGACTCTCAGAGAACTTAACTTTCCTTTTATTCTTGGCTTCAAAACTAGAACAGGGCTTTAAGAAGACAGATACAGAAAGAACAAAAGAACAAAACCTTGTCCTTCTGAGGCAGAACAAAATCGATTGTGCTGTCCACATCAGTGCTACTTAAGTTAAATTTATGCAAAGAGAACAAAGGAAGGAAAAGAAAGAAAAAGAAAAAAGGAGAGGGAGAAAGGAAGAAAGGCAGGGAGAAAGAGAGAGGAGGGAAGGAAGAGAGAAAGAAAGCGAGAAAAGAGAAAGGAAGGGAGGGAGGGAGGGAACACAGCCCTTTTCGGATTGGCAATAGAGTCTACAGGACAGGGAGGTTACACGGAAACTCCCTCATTAGAAAACACACACAAAACACTCTACATTCCCTTAAGTCTGAAATGAATTTTAGAAATCTCTTTAGGCATCTTTCTTTTATTACAACCCACATTCATATTTCAGTAGAATCACTACAGGAGAATCACTAATTTTTTATCTAAACTATGACGTTTTGGCAAATGCTATATAACCAACTATAAATCCATAACAAGCCTCAAACACTAAAGTCTTGGTAATTAAGTGATGAGAAACAGATTGATTATGGGAGAGGCAAGGCAGGCTGTCAACAAACAAACAGCTGTTTCTTATTGACAACCCCTAACTAGATTGTGCATCCCAACAAGCTAAGGAGTTTGTTTCTGTTGTTGCTGTTGTGTTTGTTTTTGACTATTCTACCCTCTTCCCCTCCCACCTCCAAAATACTAAGTCAATTTAAACATTAGATGTGAACCACAACAGAAGAATCAGATATGCAAGGATAACAGGCAAAGCAATATTAGACTTACAAAACATTCTGTAGGTAATAACTAACAGAAGTTTAAAGTGTACTTTCCAATTCAACTTCAAATGCCTATCTTTCCCTGTGCAACACATCCTGTCATTGCTATTTATATGAGGCAGCTCAGGCAATAGGCCTGTTTCCTCATTCCTGGATTATGACCACAGCAATGTCGCCATTCTGATCCTTTGTTCTGGAAGCTTTCCCTGCAGATTCTTCCTCCTTCCTTTCAGTGGAAGGCAATGAACATGCTTATACCTGCTACTGAGAACGAAATGAATTCTAAGGTCCCCTGTGACTTGAAATTAAATGACTCTAGGAATACTTGAGAAGCTTAGCATATGAATAAATAAGAGGAATAAATAGAACCTTAACATAAAATGTTTAAATAAAAACCCACCATCATAAATGGAATCTGTTTATTTGATGGTCCCAGCATATGAAGTAAAATCACTTCCATATTTGCACCTTCAGGCATTTTAACAGTCTTTCAGAAATCATGTAGGTAACCTTATTTTAGTTTCCAACAAGGCATGAAGAAGTAAAATTACTTTCCCAAGGTCACAAAATAAATGTGGCTAAACCAAAATAAGACCATAGCTCCTTTTGGTGCCCGTGGGGCTTTGTGACTATTTCAGTGAATCACACTGAAATGAGGAAAAGACCAGTAAGTAAGAACGTTTATGCAATTTTAGTTTAAGGAGGTTCCCTTTAAATTATGCACCCTGAACTATAACTGCCCAACAGCAAGGAGGGGGCACATGTTAATAAGCACAGTCACACAGCCCAGGTATGACTAACCAAGTATTTTAATCTAGAATCCGAATTTCCTTTGCAAATTTATACACACAATTTTTCTACAAGCTATCTCCTGCTTCACCCTCAGCTACAGCATTCCACTGTATTTAAAACCAAACCATATCCTTACCACCTAACCGATGGGGCTGGATGTCTTCTGTGTTCTGCTGCCATCATGGGGTCTATGTTCAGCTCCTACTGGAAGCATGCCCGTAAATGCGATTTTTGGAAAACTCACAAAGCTGCTCACATTCATCAACACATATCTGAGTAGGTTTCAAATTTTAAATGAGGGCAGAACCACTTTTGTCTGGTTGTATTTCATACCATATGAAGAGAGGGAAGCTGAGTATAGGACTAGGGAACAGGCTACCTCTTCAAAAAGCAGTGCTTAGAAAGGTGAAAGAGAGAAAAAGAAAGAGTCACAAAAGCAAGAGGGCACAGCAGGAGAAAATGCCAAGGAAGGGCACGTTTGGAATTAAGGCTTCTCCATTACCCAAGCTTTTAAACTAATCGTTGTGTTCTGCACTGGTTTGAGATGGACATTCAGGAAGGGAAGGAAAGAGGTAAAGGCTTTTTATAGCCAATCCCCAAGAATAATTTTTAAATCTCAATCTTTTAAAAAGAAGCCAAGCCAATATAAAGACAAATCCACTTTGAACAAATTAAATGCTGGTTTACGTGGTGTCAAACATGATGGTCCAAATCACGGTTTCATTCTATTAGGATACCTGAAAGTTTGAGAGGCTCAACCAGTGTCATTAAAATGAAGTTGTGTCTACAAGCCAATTCCTTTTAAAAAGAAATTTCCACCCTAGTCTGGGACTGTGGATGGTCATTACTGATCTGATTCAGTCTCAAAGTGGACACATTCTCACCAGGACTGAGGGCTCATGATGCCCGAGTAACAATCTCAGCAGGGACGCCAGTATCCCCTCCTAGTCCACCCTGTTCACTTAAAGCACAGGCCTGGACCTCCTTCCTCTACACTGTCTTTAAACTATACAAATAATATTTCTCCTGGCCTTTGCCAACGCTCTAGGGAAGTGCTGTGAAGGAATGACATAATTTTTGGAGCAAATCTCTGGCTCTAAAGAGATATGTAGTGTCACTTCAAAGAAGCAGAGGTAAAATATAAAACTGATTGTCACCCTTACTTTCATGGAGCCTTGTCATATTCCAGGTATAAAATGTTTTAATGAATTCTTAACAATTAGGACTGATTGATTTCTGAGTCGTTCTGGTTTTAAGTGGTTGGTACGGGGCACATCTGGAAAACAAAAGGGTCTTTCAAAAACACTGCCAGGAAGATGACCTATTTTCCACTCTCTCTCTAGGCAGGTTCACATCACCAGATGATGCTGGATATGGCATAACTCCAGAGAAAACAACTTTTCTTGGTCTTTCAATGGCTGTTTATGAATATACAAAAGTGCTTTATACTCTGCAAGCTCATTAGATGGATGGCTCTTCTTTTGATTGCATTCTATAGTGTGTGACTTCTACGCAGCATGACGCCCTCTCCTCCTCCTATAATCAACCCCCACTTCCAAACAAACATTGGTTTGGAGACTATTTCACCTGACATTGATATTATTTTCCACTGTAATATCTGTTTATAAATGCATCTTACAAAAGGGAAGAACAGGTGCCTCACTTTTCCTTGGCTCATATTTGATACCAGATAGTTATCCTCAGAAGGGTTTAACAGATTGGTTTACTTTCTGACATCCTCCTCTGAGGTATGTGTGGGCTCCCTGGAAACCATGAAGATGTTACCCACTTCCCTAAATGCCCCAGGACATGGGTCCTCTTCTCCCCCTGCCCCTTAACTTATAGGACTGTTTAGATCACTCATATTCAATACATACCCAAAATAAAATAAAGGAAAAATGCTCAAGTTTGTAATTGGACACATTATAGAAAAAAAAAAAAAAAAAAGAAGGAACCATTTTGTAGATAAACTTCATGCTCTGGTGTTGAAAGTTAAGGTCCACAAATCAAAAAGCAGTCATTTCTACAGAGCAAGGCTTTTCCACCACTCTCTCAGTGAATCACGCTGTGGTTAGTTGAAAGTGCTGTTCACATAATAAATTAGCCACCTCATTTCCTTCATCACCAAAATATACATAGCACCCCCATACAGATTTGTTTTAATAAAAGTAATAAAGCAAGCCCAGAGGTTGTGGCTGTTATGACATAATCACACCTCTGAGATTTAAAAACACTCTCTTGCACATCATGCCTCAAAAAGTCTTTGCGAGCCCCCCTCCAACAAAACCTAACTGCACTCATACTCTCTGGCCCCATTTATTCCAAATAAACAATGAAACAAAAGCCTTGCATATGTCAGGAGAAAATTCTCCCCCTTTCAATCATATATTTGAAAAGAAAATACATCTTTTTAAATAATACTGTATTAATAAACAGCTCGAGTAGCCTGATCTAGATTATTAAAGAAAATATATCCCCAGAGTTAATAGTGCACAAAGAAGGCAGTCAGATAGGCTATCTCACCCCAAACCACAGATATCTTCTAACGTTAGTTGTTCAAAAAGATAAACAACACATATATTTCTTTCTGTGGAACTGAGAAACCATATTCATTCTACACAAATCCAGGCAAAGTAATTTTTCTTACCACTAATGATACTGGAAATTATCGAGGCTAATTCAGATAAAAAAACTTCTCATCCCCCTTTCCTCAATACAGACTTTTCCCCTTAGAATTCCTTTCTATGCCCACCACAAAGACACTGTTAACACAACTGTCCATAGCCTAAGAGATTTGGTGGAGAGAATGTGCCGTAAGGGAACTCAGATCATAATTTAACAAGGCCAGTTTGTCTGTCTCTGCACCATATTATAATCACTTTGCAGGCAGTTTATTTCTGAACTAAATTCTATCAAACTTCCAGTCCTTTCTACGGGAACATGCATTTAATGAATACTATCACTATGCTAAAGATGATGCCTTCCGCTTGAATTTAAAATGTAATATAATCTTACTAGTAATTAAATTTGCCTGTGCTATTCTTAAAGCCCGTGATCAACACCCGCCCCCAACACACATATATAGAGGAATGAGTTGATCAACACTCCTGAACAACATCAAATATTTAGAACATAGTTTTTAAATCCTTGGAAGTGGGAGTTCCCGTCATAGCACAGCAGCAATGAGTCCGACTAGGAACCATGAGGTTGCAGGTTCAATCCCTGGCCTTGTGCAGTGGGTTAAGGATCCGGCATTGCTGTGAGCTGTGGTGTAGGTTGCAGAGGCAGCTTAGATCTGGCATTGCTGTGGCTGTGGTGTAGGCTGGCAGCAACAGCTCTGATTAGACCCCTTGCCTGGGAACCTCCATATGCCTCCATAACCTCTTTTTAGGTGAGGCCCTAAAAAGAAACAAGAAGACAAAAAAAAAAAAAAAATAAGTAAATAAATAAATCCTTGGAAGTGGCCATCCTAATATTTACACATTTTATTTCCAATCACTGTAAATTATCCAGCACAATCTCATATTTGAGTTCTCAATAATTCTTTCTAATATGAACATAACTATATCATACAGATAGTAGTTTTTTGCACTGAGTAAAGAACTACATCCCAGTTTCTCTCGTTTGCCAAACAATTACCCACACATAATTACATACAAATATTTAGCAAAACAGAAAGCAGCATCTATGTGAACAGAATTAAATATTTTGCAATAATCATATTGCACTATTTTTTGTCTACAGACTATCAATCTACATAAAACCAGTATCAGACCTAACCAGTACTAAAAACTTCCTTAGAGCTCTATGTCAAACAAAGATGAAACTTTAGAGAATTTCCAAAAACTTATATTTTAGTAGATAATTTCACTTTAAAGGAAAGTGAATTCTAGTCCAATGAAATCCAAGGCAACAAAGATTTTTTTTGATATTGAGTTAATCTTAGATCCTTAGAAATACTGATTTACTGACTTAGTCACAAAGAACATTCCTATATAAGTGCTCCCTCTGATCTGTCCCTGTAAGAACTATTTCCATAGAGGATAGGATTTGTGTTGTCAAGGGGGAGAAAGGAATGAAGAGATATATGCTATAAAGAACTCTTTCATCCTTAGCAAGTCTTCTTTACTTTCCAGTTACGCCCACTTCCACCACTATGCTACCGGTCTCTGCTCCTAAATTCTCAAATGCTTTTCCCAAAAAGATTCATTAAAAAAAAAAAAAAAAAAAAAAAATACGAGTAACCAACATTTTAGGTTTACTCAACAAAAATTTTAAATGAGAGGCTATAAAATTTTATGGCATCCTCACAACAGAGTTAAAAAAAAAAAAGAGCAGCTATAATGATAATGTACCATTCATTCATTCAGCAAATACTTATTGAATATCTCTTATATGCCAGGTGCTGGGAGCTGTGGAAACACCTTACCCTCATATGAGAATTTACATTCCATTAGAGGAGAGACACCAAACAAGAGAATACTAGGATTTCAGAAATTTTAAAAGTAGTTCTTGGAGTTCCTGCTGTGGCACAATGCATTAAGAACCTAACTGCAGCAGCTCAGGTCTCTGTGGAGGTGTGGGTTTGATCCCCAGACATGTGCAGAGTTAAAGCATCTGGT
Organism: Sus scrofa; assembly: GCF_054392235.1. Lineage (NCBI taxonomy): Eukaryota > Metazoa > Chordata > Mammalia > Artiodactyla > Suidae > Sus > Sus scrofa. Next base: position 107,251,658 of record NC_139385.1, on the reverse strand, counting down.
GTTGCTGCGGCTGTGGCATAGGTCACAGCTGTGGCTTGGATTCAATCCCTGGCCTGGGAACCTCCATATGCCATGGGTACGACCATAAAAAAAAAAAAAAAAAAAAAAAAGTAATAAATAAATAAAACGTGTAGTTCTTTTTTGGAGGGGGAGGTGGGTGAGGGCTATAAAACAGTGGGCTTCTACTTCTCAGAGAAAATAAAACACCAGATGGGGGGAAACCCCTCCCAGTCCTGCTTTCTTTCACTTCTTCTAGGCCACCCACCACCCCAGGCACCTCCTTCTGAACTGTTGTCCATTTTCTTCCTTAGCCTCTTTCTTTGATAAACTCTGGGTGTCACCTCCTCAGGCTCCCTCTTTCTCCACTTCTTCAACTTCTCTCTACTTCATCCTGCTTCCTATCAATATTTAGACACATTTGAAGACTGCCCTCCTCTAAAAACTCTCTTCTTTAAAGGCTTGTATACACCTGTCTAAGTGCTCACCTTTCATTCCATCTTCAATTTACTTCTGACTTCTGCCTCCACCATTCCAATGATATTATTCTTGTTATGGTCACCATCAGTATTTTTTAAAAAAATTAAACATGAAAGACATTTTCAATTCCTAACCTATCTATACTTTTTCAGTGTTTTATAATATTGATTTCTGCTTCTCAAACTCCTATCTCCCTTAGATAATGGTGTGTCCTGATTTTCCTGCTATATCACAAATTCTGTAAAGTGCATTTACTTATTTAAAATACCTGGAATCTTGTTACAATCAGATTCTTTTTTTTTTTTTTTTGGTCTTTTTGCTATTTCTTGGGCCTCCCGCGGCATATGGAGGTTCCCAGGATAGGGGTTGAATCGGAGCTGTAGCCACCGGCCTGCGCCAGAGCCACAGCAACGCGGGATCCGAGCCGCGTCTGCAACCTACACCACAGCTCACGGCAACGCCGGATCGTTAACCCACTGAGCAAGGCCAGGGACCGAACCCGCAACCTCATGGTTCCTAGTTGGATTCCTTAACCACTGTGCCACGATGGGAACTCCACAATCAAATTCTGATTCAACAAGTCTGATAGGGTAGGTCCAAGAGACTTTCATAGGGTCTCTTGCTACTCAAAGTGTTGTCCTCAGACCAATAACATTGGTTATCACCTGGGAATTTATTAGAAACGCAGGATTCTCATGCCTCACCTTAGACCAACTGAATCAGAATCTGCATTTTAATGAGACCTCGAAGGTTTTAAGTACATTCAAGCTCAAAAAGCATTAGAGACCAAGGGTTCTCAAACCTTAGCCATTAAAATACAGATTATAGGAGTTCCTGTTGTGGCTCAGTAGTTAACAAATCCAACTAGGAACCATGAGGTTGCGGGTTCGATCCCTGGCCTCATGCAGTGGGTTAAGGATCCGGTGTTGCCGTGCGCTTGGTGTAGGTCGCAGAAGCGGCTCGGATCCCGAGTGGCTGTGGCTGTGGTGTAAGCTGGTGGCTGCAGCTCCAACTGGACCCCTAACCTTGGAACCTCCACATGCTGCAGGTGTGGCCCTAGAAAAGACAAAAAGACAAAAAAAAAAAAAAACAAATACAGATTACAGGGGCCCACCCATAGAATCTGTGATTCGCTACGTCTAGGAAGGGCATGCCAGAATTTGCATTTCTAACAAATTCTCAGATGATACTGATGTTGCTGCTCCAAGGACTGTACTTTAAGAAGCAATGGTTCTCAACCCTGCCTGAACATTAGAATGTTATGTTAAAATTTTTAAGTTTGTTGATGCCTAGGGCACCCCAGGCCAATTAAACTAAAATCTCTCGGGATGTGGCCTAGGCTAGGATTTTTAAAAGCTCCCCTGCTTAATCTTAAGGTTTCTAATTTAAGTAATTTAAGAGTGTGTTGGTGGGGGGTGGGGGATAGTGGTGAAAAGAAAATAGTATAGGACGAATGCTAGTCATATAATGGTAACACATTACACATCAGTCCTTAGCATCTGTTCTACCAACTCTGTCCTGTAAATAAACACTAGAAGTTAGTATGATAGTCTACATGCCCTAGGCCCTGTCTCTAAAATGACCATTTCAAATAATGGAGCAAAAAATATTTAATTCTTAAAATTCACAGAGAAGAATCCAATATCTGCGAAATAAAAAAATTTAAAGATAGTGTTAAAATTCTGCATTAAAGAGCATTTGATTAGGTGCGAAATTAGGGTCTTAAAAAATGAAAATTTGAAAGAATATTATGAAGAGAAATGTAACCTAATATTAAATATGTTTTCATTTTCAAAAAATGAAAGAGCTGTGTTGTTTTCCTTTTCTTTCTTTCTTTTTTCTTGGCCATAGAGTGTAGTGGCTTGAACCCAGGCTGCAGCGGTAAAAGCACTGAATCTAATCACTAGACCACCACAGAAATCCTGCTTTATTGTTTTTAATTATATAAATCCTCAATGTAACACACACACACACACACACACACACACACACAAATAGATAAGAAATTAAAACCAACTGGAAGCCAAAGGTCCTGAGATAAAACACCTCTATCATCTGATCAAGCTTTTCTGCATTTTTTAAAATAAAATTTGACATGAAAAGTACAGAGTATAAGGGACATGTACTACCAAACAATACAACATACAGGAAGTATAATATAAACATAGTTGAAATTCCTGGGATACCCCTCCCAGTTTCCAGTTCCATCCCATCTCATGCCCCACCCAAGGCAACCATTACCTTAGATGACAATGCTTATTTCCATCTATATGATCACTATATAGATCAGTATTCATAAGCAGTATTCAGTATTCTTTTCATATTTAAAATTTTATAGCGATCATAAAATACACACTCTGCAGCTTGTTTTCTCTCTTAATATTATATCTTATAAAGTTTATATATATTAATACAGGTAGCTCAAATTGTGTCATCTTTACTCCTACATAATATTCCATCATCTGAGTATACTACAGTTTATCCTCTGTTTTCCAGATGATAGACATGCTGTTTCCAAATTTTTACTACTATAAATAGTTCTTCAGTGAATTTCTTGTTCATGTCTTCTTGTGTACCTGTGAGAGAATTTTTTCAAGATTGTGTGTATACCTAGCAACGATATTAGGTGAAAGATAATCCCCACTTCCCACATTGCTACTTTTCAGTTGCTCTCCAAAGAGGCTGTACCAGTTTATATTTCTACAAGCGCTGTATAAGATTCCCAGGGCTCCACGTGGTTGCCAACATCCAAACTGTCAGGTTAATTTTTGACAACCTGAGAGGTTTCCTATTGTGGCTTTAGTTTGTATTTTCCTAATTACTAGTCAGAGTGATAATTTTTTCATATATTTTCTATGTATGTTTTCTCTTCTGTCAGCCACTTGTTCACATCCCTTGCCTATTTTTCTGTTGAATCGTTTACCTTTTTTTTCTTTTAATTTGTAGATCTTTTTAAATTATGGATCCTTTATAGGTTACATGTGATGTAAATACCTTTTCCCTGACTGGATTTTCTACATATTGTTTTCTGATTCAGACATTTTTTTTTCATAAATAAATACATAAGTTATTGAAATTTTCATTGAATTTTTTATTATAGTTGCTTTATAATGTCAGAGACATTTTAGATTCTAATGCAATAAAACTTAATCTTTTTATGACAGTACCTTTAGTGCCATGTGTAATTTTTTTTCAACCATCCATGATGAACCTAGTTTTAATTACTGTGAAAATACTTAAAAAATTTAGAAATCCTAATAGTGATTTTTTGTGCTGATGTATGAAAATCAGAAGGTGAACTTAAATAGAAACTGAACTTGATCTAGTTTCATTGTCCAAGGTCAATGACATACAAAGAGAAAGCAAACAAAAGATAAAGGAAATTAGATATATCATTGTTAATAATTTAAAGCATTATTGGTAAAAGGTTTTTCAAATCCCACTATCATGTCACATTTCTTTTAAAGATAAGAATGTTATACCAGGATGTGTGTATATATACATGGCTTATTACATTGTCAGTGATTTCTAAGAACCTGAGAAAACTATAGTTAATACTTCAACATAGGAAGCACAATTTATTCAGAAGTGGAAAAAAAAAAATACCCGGAGTGGACATTTTAAAACTTAAAATTTAGGAATAATTAGCAAAAGTACATGTGTTCATACTCCCAGTCAAGGTCAGTTAGTTGTTTTTGTTCAGTTATAGAAACAGCTCAGTTATGATTAAAAAATAAATGAAATATCTGACTTGCAAGGCTAAGTTTGAATTTCATTCAAAATACCGGGTAAATCAGAGATTCAAGTATACATCATACCCTGGAACTTAACAGTTAAGGGACAAGACTGTAGAAACATTTGGCAAGTTACTCCACCTATGTGAACAATGCCTGATTTTTAGAACAATTTCCTCTATGTTTCTTTCAGCTTTGTGTTTAATCTACTTTAAAATATTGCTTTAGTAGGGCAAAATCCAGGTGAAAGTCATCTAAGTGAATATCCATGGGACAGACTCTTTTCTATATCCTACTCTATAACAACACATAATTAAGGGATTTAAATGTTAAAAAAAGATTTGGACAAACAATCTTGACAGATCAAGATCCTTAGTAGCTTTTATATACCTAAATATTTCATAATCCCTATAATATAATATAAAATTTTTAGTTTTTAAAGAATAATATGATCAGTGAAGAACTGAAGGTTTTTTTTTTAATTTTTAATATATTTTTAAAATCCAGAACTGATCCTACAGAGTGGGTTGGGAAAGAAAACACAAATTCCCACCTTTGAGGTTTTACCATGAAAAGTTTCAGCTGGGAAGATGATTTTCCGTTTAGAGTAACTCCTCATTATACATGATAATGAGGAATAAAGATGGCCTGGATATAGAAAATCCAGAGTTCCAGAAACTCATTTTGGAAAATCATTTCATTCTCTAATGTCATCAAATGATCTAACAGAGAGGCACAAAGGCAACTGTTCTGTCTTTTCGACTTGACTGTGGATACTCATTAACAAACAGAGGTGTTAATGAGTATGAAAGTCTCTCACACACAGTCCAAAGAAGAAATAAACAGCAAGTAAATCCAACTTACTTAAGTTGTGCTCTCAGAATACGACAAGGCCAAGCTAAACCATCGCTCCCCCATGTCCCACAGACTTCAACAGGGCCAATCCTGCATCATCCTGCTCTCACCCTGGAGTGTTTTCTTGGGAGTAACACCAAGCCACTTTCCAGCAAAGTCTTTAGGGGTCAGTTAGGGATATGTTGTCATTCGACCACACTGGCTGCCTCTCTCTCAAGAAATAATGACAGGCATGTGTTTTTAAAATCAGCTCTACCCATTTTCTAAGACAAGGATTGGAGTGCTGGCTTGAGCATTTTAGCTGTTATTAAACCAAAAGTATTCTAGTTTCTATTGAAATAATAATATTATAGCTTCTATTATTTCATCTATTTAACATTCTTTGAACAGCTTTCATTTTTAAAATCAGCCATGTTTGTCCAGCTACTCATTATTTAAGTCAGAATAAATGTGTTAAATTTATACTAAAAGCACTTAAATGTCCCAACTGAAAAGAAATCCAATCCCATTTTGGCTGTACTGTAAGTCTATTGTTTCAAGGCTTAAAACTAAGTGGCTCATAGGCTGGGAAATGCAAACAGATATTTATTTTATGACATATTTTTCCTAATAATCATTTTACAAAGTTTGAAAAAAGGCTTAAAAAAAGAAAAGATAAATTCTAATCACACCAACAAAGAGATAAATACCAGTCACCAGCCAGGCATTGTTTTCTTCAGTGTAAATGCATATCTCTAGTTCTAAACTGATTTAATTCTCTTTCAATAATATCACAAACTGATTTAATTCTCTTTCAATAATATCACTGTAATTTAAAAATACATGAAGAGCAATTTCTCATGCCATCAAATCCACCTGGAAAGCCTGAATTTTTAATGGCTGTATCATATTTCAACTGAAGGATATATCATAACTCAATTTTCCTACTGTAGTCACTACCAATGTTGTGTTCTAACAGCAAACTTTCATGTGAATCTTAGAAGGAGTTCTTATTACCTCCTTAGAAGAGACTCCTAAAGAAAGAATTACCAGACCAAAGGGATGCATTTTTTAAAAGTGCCTCTTGGGAGTTCCCTGATGGCCTAGTGGCTAAGAGCTTGGCATTGTCATTGTTGTGACCTGGGTCATTGCTGTGGCTCAGGTTCAATCCCTCCCTCCCAAAAGGGCACCTTGATAGACATTAACTATTTGCTAGAAATAACAATTTACACTCCCACCAGCAGGGTATGTGAATGCTCATTTCATTGTACCCTTTTTACTTGCACAGATACTTATCACTTTATAACAATTTCACTCAATTGTTAGGTTGAAATAATACCCCCTTGTCTAATTTGGGTTTCTCTGATAAACAGGAATTTATATTTCATCCATGGTAAATGGTATGCAGAGGCTCCTTATAACTTTTTTTGTAAACACTTTATATAAACCAACATATAAATATGTACAAATCAATAAGAAAATACCAAACTCTAATAATAAAATATATAGTTATTATATGTCACATACATTTGTGGCAAATAATTTCCCTACTATATTATCTGGCTTTAATGTGTTATATAACATAAATCCACTCCTAGGTATACATCCAAGAGAAATGAAAACATACATCATAAAACTGTATACACAAATGTTCAGAGTAGCAGTATTCATAATAGCCCCAAAGTGGAAGTAACCCAAATTTCCTGAGAAATGGATAAGCAAAGTGTGGCGTATGTATACAATGAGATAATATCGCTCATAAAAAGGAATGAAGTTCTGATACATGCTATAGCATGGATGAAACTTGAAAACATTATGTTAAAGGAAAGAAGCCAATCACAAAAGGTCACATGACATATCCAGAATGGGCAAATCTATAGAAACAGAAAAGTTGCCTGGGTCTGGGGAAGGAGGGAGCACTGCAGAGTGACTGCTAATTGTTTCTTTTTGGGGTGATAAAAATGTTCAAAAATTGGATAGTGCTAACAGTTTCAAAACCCTGCAAATAACTAAAAATCACTGACTTGTATACTTTAGGTGGGTGAATTTATGTATGAATGTATGTACGGCGTGTGATCATACCTCAAGTTATTTTTAAACTCTATGTGTTGCTATACTGTGGTCTATTAAAACTTATACAAGTGAACTTGTCTCTTGCTCTAAGTTTTAGAAGTTTAAAATACTGCATATTTTTTGAAGCTACGGTGTTAGATAACATAAAATGCTTAGGGCAATTATACCTCCTTGGGATACTGTATCTGTAATTAGCATGAAATATCCCTCTTTCACCTGTTCAATACATTTTGCCTTAAATTCTATTTTATCTCATGTTAACATTGCTGATTTCTCATTCCTGTGCAATATTTTTCTCCAAATTTCAAAAATCAAGGTTGCTCTTTTTCTTTAGAAGTAACTCTGGCACTTATATATCTCAGCACTACATTTTATTTTTATTTTATTATTTTATTTCCCCAATACATTATTTTTTTTCTATTGTATAGCATGGTGACCCAGTTACACATACATGTGTACATTCTTTTTTCTCACAATATCATGCTCCATCATAAGTGGCTAGACATAGTTCCCAGTGCTACACAGCAGGATCTCATTGCTAATCCATTCCAAAGGCAATACTTTGCATCTATTAACCCCAAGCTCCCAATCCATCCCACTCCCTCCCCCTCGGCAACCACAAGTTTATTCTCCAAATCCATGATTTTCTTGTCTGTGGAAAGGTTCATTTGTGCCGTATATTAGATTCCAGATATAAGTGATATCATATGGTATTTGTCTTTCTCTTTCTGACTTCTCACAGGATGAGAGTCTCTAGTTCCATCCATGTTGCTGCAAATGGCATTATTTTGTTCTTTTTTATGGCTGAGTAGTATTCCATTGTGTATACATATCACATCTTCCTGGAGTTTCCGTTGTGGCTCAGTGGTTAACGAATCCGACTAGGAACCATGAGGTTGCGGGTTCGATCCCGGGCCTAGCTCAGTGCATTAAGGATCTGGCGGTGCCCTGAGCTGTGGTGTGGGTTGCAGATGCGGCTCAGATCCCATGTTGCTGTGGCTCTGGTGTAGGCCGGCGGCTGTAGTTCTGATTCGACCCCTAGCCTAGGAACCTCCATATGCTGCGGGAGTGACCCTAGAAATGGCAAAAAGACAAAAACAAAACAAAACAAAAAACAAAAACATATCACATCTTCCCAATCCAATCATCTATCAGTGGACATTTGGGTTGATTCCATGTCTTGCCTATTGTGAATAGAGCTGCAATGAATATGCAGGTACATGTGTCTTTTAAGGAAAGTTTTGTCCAGATATATATATGCCCAAGAGTTGGACTGCTGGGTCATATGGTAGTTCTATGTATAGATTTCTAAGTACCTCCATACTGTTCTCCATAGTGGTTGTACCAGCTTACATTCCCACCAACAGTGCAGGAGGGTTCCCTTTTCTCCACACCCTGCCCCAGCATTTGTTATTTGTGGACTTATTACTGATGGCCATTCTGACTGGTGTGAGGTGGTATCTCGTGGTAGTTTTGATTTGCATTTCTCTAATAATCAGGGATGTTGAGCATTGTTTCAAGTGCTTATTGGCCATCTGTATATCATCCTTGGAGAAATGTCTATTCAGGTCTTTTGCCCATTTTTCAATTGGGTTGTTGGCCTTTTTACCACTGATTTGTATAAGTTGTTTGTATATTTTAGAGATTAGGCCCTTGTCAGTTGCATCATTTGAAACTATTTTCTCCCATTCTGTAAGTTGTCTTTTTGTTTTCTTTTTGGTTTCCTTTGCTGTGCAAAAGCTTGTCAGTTTGATTAGGTCCCATTGGTTTATTTTTGCTCTTATTTCTGTTGCCTTGGGGGAATGACCTGAGAAAATACTCATGAGGTTGATGTCAGAGAATGTTTTGCCTGTGTTCTCTTCCAGGAGTTTGATGGTGTCTTGTCTTATATTTAAGTCTTTCAGCCATTTTGAGTTTATTTTGGTGCATGGTGTGAGGATGTGTTCTAGTTGCATTGATTTGCATGCAGCTGTCCAGATTTCATGGCAATACTTGCTGAAAAGACTGTCTTTTTCCCATTTTATGTTCTTGCCTCCTTTGTCAAAGATTAACTGACCATAGGTGTCTGGGTTTATATCCGGGTTCTCTATTCTGTTCCATTGGTCTGTGTGTCTGTTTTGGTCTTGATTACTGCGGCTACATTTTATTTTTAAAAGTCTGAGATTCTATTAATTGGGGAATTTAAGCCTTCATCTTTATTTATTAATTATACTTATTACTGTCATCAAATATTTTATTTATCTACTATACTTTCTTATTTTCTTTTCTCTGCCTTTGGTTGGAATGATAAACTTTATATTTTATTCTCAAGATTTATGTTAAATGTCCTATTTGTGACTATTATTCATATATTTCAAATTATGTTTTTCAAAAAAAATTGTAATTTCTATCTGAATCTTTTTCCTGAAAGAGAATCCTAATACTTTGTCACTTCTTTTTCTTCTAAGATCCTCTCATGTAAAGTCAATCTGAACCAGACTGAAATATTTAAAGATGAACATTACAGTTAAAAAAAAAACAGTGAGACTCAATGATGCACATACCAGATACTGGGCATGTGTGTGTTGTAAAGCTCTCCATTGTCTCCTTACCTTGGTACTGTTTCCTCACAACATGCCTTTCCCTTTCTTAGACCTCCATCCCTTTACCCTTCTGCTTTAGGCAGGAGTACTTCCATAAATAATTCTTTCAAAGGTCTATAACAATCAAAGGTGAATCATGTACTGATCCAAAAATGTTTTTATCTTCTTCCCACACTGAATTGCTGGTTTGCCTGAATACACAATTACGTGTTCAAAATAACTTTTTTCTCACAACTCTGAAACTACTGCATTTCTACCTTCTATTACTTGTTTTTACCAATAAAAGGATGATGTCAATCTGACTATTTCCTTTGTAGATAAAAACTATGTTTGCCCTCTGGAAGCTTTTAGTCAATTCCTTCTTATTACTAGCATTCTGAAATTTCACAGGAAGGCATTTGAATGTAGGTCTTTTGTTAATATTATTCAGTATTTATTAGGCCTTTCAAAAAGACTTGGTCTGTCTGCAGTTTGGAGAAATTTTGTCCTATTATTTCTGTGCTTATTCGTCCCCTCTATTCTATTTACTTGAATTTCTATTAGATGAATGCTGAAGCTTTAGAAGGTGCTCTACATCATGACTTTTTGTTCATGCTTTCCAACTTTTTCAGTTTAGCTGTACTCTAAACTACTTCTTAGCTCATGTGCAACTGAACAACAAGAACCAAATAACCCAATCAAAAATGGGCAGAAGAACTAAGTGGATATTTCTTCCAGGAAGATATACAGATGGGCAACAGGCACATGAAAAGATGCTCAGCATCACTAATTATTAAAGAAATCCAAGTCAAAGCTACAATGAGAACCACCTCACCCTGGTCAGATGGCCATCATTAAGAAGTCATTTGTACAAATAACAAATGCTGGAGAGGGTATAGAGAAAAGGGAACCCTCCTACATTGTTGGTAGTAATGTAAATTGGTGCAGCCACTATGAAACAGTACAGAGTTTCCTCAAAAAACTAAAAACAGAGTGGCCCTATGATCCAGCAATCACACTCCTGAGCATATATCTGGACAAAAACATAGTTCAAGAAGATACACGCACCCCTGTGTCCATAGCAGCATTATTCACAGTAGCACCCCTATGTTCATAGCAGCATTATTCACAACAGCCAAGACATTGAAAAAAACGAAATGTCCATTGACAGATGAATGGCTAAAAAAGATATGGTACATATACACAATGGAATACTACTCAGGCAGAAAAAAGAATGAAATAATGCCATTTGCAGCATCATGGATGGACCCAGAGATTATCATACTAAGTGAAGTAGGTCAGAAAGAGAAAGACAAATACCACATAATATCACATACGTGGAATCTAAAATATGGCATAAATTAACTTTAATGAAACAGACACAGGCTCATAGATAATACAGAACAGACTTGTGGTTTCTAAGGGGGTGTGAGGGTGGGAGAGAGATGAAGTGGGATTTTGAGGTTAGCAGATGCAAATTATTAAATATAGACTGGATAAACAACAAGGTCCTACTATAAAATACAAAGAACTATGTTCAGTATTCTGTGATAAACCATAAAGGAAAATAACATATAAAAATAATGCATATATATATATTTATTTACAACCAAACCACTTTACTGTACAGTAGCATTTAATGCATTATAAGTCAACCGTATTTCAATGAAAAAAATTGTAATTAAAACAAACAAACAAACTTGGAGTTCCCATCATGGCTCAGCAGAATGAATCTGATTAGTATCTATGAGATTGCAGGTTCGATTCCTAGCCTTGCTCAGTGGGTTAAAGACCCAGTGTTGCCATGAGCTATGGTATAGGTCACAGATGCGGCTTGGATCCCAGGCTTCTGTGGCTGTGGTGTAGGCCACCAGCTAGAGCTCTGATTTGACCCCTAGCCTGGGAACCTCCATATGCCATAGGTGTGGCCCTAAAAAGACAAAAAAAAAAAAAAAAAAAAAAAAAAAAAAAGACCCAAAAAACTCAGAATCTTTACCTCAATCTACCAGTTCATTAATTTGGTTTTAGCTGTGTTCATTCTATTTTGCCTGTTTATGAGGGTTTTCTTTTTAATCTTAACAACCATATTTAAAATTCTTAGACTGGTTTAGTTTTTTTATTCTATCCCTTGTTTATTTTAGAAATGCAATAACCTCTCATCACTCTGTGGATGTTCAATTTTATTATTTCAGAGTCTGTTGCCTGTTCACTGTTTCATTGTTATTTTTCTCTAAAGTTTGGGGTCTCATTTTTCTGTCATGGGTTTTCCTCAAACATTAGTGATTCTTGGAAGCAAGATCATCTCTCAGTCCCTATTTTTCTGTGTACACTGTTTGTCTTTGCCATCATGTGCCTCAGGTATATGTCAGGAATCTGTCCTACTGGGAGGAGACTCCTTGCATTTCCTGACAATCAAAGGCTAATTAAGGGATCTCCCAGCTCTCTGGCCTCTGTGTTATACTTAGTACTTTAGCTTGTATTTGCAGGGGGGCATTGTCACACCACAGGCTGAGGTATTCTATACACATCTTCTTATCTAATACTGTAGGTCCCCTTCCACAATTTAAATGTAACTCTGGTTTGAGAACACAATTAATCTATACATTTGGGGGTGTGGCTCTACCAAGTTTTATTTCACTGTAGACGTGATACCTCATGTTTAGTATCTTTCAAGAATTTGTGAAATTTCTAGCCACTGAGGGGGACCCTTTCTTGTTTTCCCAGACTCTTACCAGCTTACTCTTGTGACTGCTTACATAGGTACAGATATACATGAACACCCTTCCTGTGACCGTATGGAAGTTGGAGTTGTGGATATGCCAGTGGTGGTAATGTAGTTAAAGAATGTCATGAGCTCAGCCTACCATCTCGATCACTTTCTGAGCGTCATTATTTGCGAAGTAATCTGTACTCCAACGTTAACATGGCTATATCTCTAAATCTTGGACTCATATATCCAACTCCAACTTGACATCGTTTCTTACATTTCTTACGAGCACCTCTCAAATTTAACATGTCCATTACTGAATTACTGACCTTATCTTCACCAAATATGCTCTACTCAGGCATCCTCCATATACCAAATTCATCACAACTCCTTTTCCCTCACTTATCACCAAGTACTCCCTACAGAATAGATTTAACTTCTTTCCATTTCTACTGCCATTAATTTTGTCCAAGCCACCATTATCTTTCAGCTGGAGTAGTAAGACTCAACGTTTAAGAAAACATTTCAGATCATGTCATTCCTCTGGTTAAAAGTCTTCCATTACTTCTCACTGCTGTTGGAATGAATTTCAAACTTTGTTATGTTAAACACTGTCTCTGAATACAAATCTGGAGACTCGGACCCTGCTATTTACTTAAAGACCTCTTTGATGCCAATAGGTTATTAGCCCCCTGGGTTCTAAAAGTTTCATTTCCCTTTCCTTTGTTCTACTACCTTGCTGAGGCATTCCATAACTTTATCTTGAATTCATATAACTATAGTTTCTCTTAACTATGATGCCTACATCATAGAATTGCTATAGATGTACTCTTTAGATAGTAGCCATTATACCTACCTGTAGCTAGATCAGTGCCTTTGGCAACTATCCTTGCAAAATGAACAAGCTCACTTAAAGGATGCCTCTTCGTCTAACTTTCTTACTCCCGGCTAAGTCCCAATATATGACAGGTTAGTCCAGGCTTTGACCGTGTGATCCTGAGTAAAAATCGTAGCTACTCTAGGACACAGCTTCTTTTCCTGTCAAATGAGGAGGGTAGGTTTGTATGATCTCAAAGGTCTTTTCCATTTCTAGTGGAATTCAACCAAATTTCTAGTGGAATTCAATCAAATTTCTAGTGGAATGACCTTGTATAATATTTCCTTAGCCAAAGTATAGAGTATCTATCATTCAAATCTCAAGAAAATTATACAAAGGGTAATACTCTATTTGAGGCTTAAGAAAAACTTTCATTAAAGAGAAAATAATTCAACTCGAGGTTTCTGGAGAACACTGAAGTCAATATGGATTCATTTTGCAAAGATTTAGTGCTGCCCTTAATTGCCCAATGAACATAACCTCGAGAATTGAAAATACAATAACTGCAACAATAAACACTATTACTACTACACAGCAATGAAAATGAAACGTTTTAGCTCATCTTGGGTAACGACCAAAAACTAACTATAATAATCAAACAGGAATGAAAAACAGGAAAAAAAAAAAAAAAAAAAGGGTAGCTTCTTCCTGAAAGATCAATAGTTCATAATGATTTACAAAAAGAGCCAAAATGCCCCCTTTCCCCATACCCCTTCCATTTTTATAATAATGTTAAAAGGAGAGGCTTTCCAGATTAAGTTACTAGTCACATCTAATGTTTTAATACTTTTTAAACTGATTATAGTCCATTCTAAGTCTTGATCAAAATCAGAAACACCAAGGGGAAAAAAAATCCCCTCCTTCCTGAATAATTTATAACACCTAACTACCTTCCCACAAACTGTATAACCTTTGAAAGTGGGAGCTTATTCCCACTGACACTTCATTACTATGCCAAGTTTGAGTACTGCTCTCTGTATTGATGGATTTCATAAATTAAATGATCCACGTTGCTTTACCTGATACATTCCAACTCCAATGTGCTTCGGCTCAATTTTCACCAGCTCAGCTAATGGATCTTGTACACGCCTTGCTATGGAAACTGAAAAAACAGAATCAGAAAACAAGTATGACTTAATGTGAAAAGCAGTATCCAGATAATTACTATGTTAGTTCCTCATAATGCAAGGAGTTATCCCCCTTCCCCCCCAAAAGACAAACAATTTAACCAAGTTTCTAAGTTCCCTTTTTTTTTTTTTTTTCACACAAAAAGTAAATACAAAATTTCAGGACTAATTATGTCACCAGAATTCCTAGGCATTTCTGAGCATGAACACACTGAAAGGGTTATACATTTGGAAAAACAAAACACCCAGTTGCTGTATTTACACAATAACCTCTCATTCTTAAACACAACATAGCAGGGCACCTCACACTTTAAAGAACAAGCATATATTTGTTTTACTTTTATATAATCCTGCATTAGTGTAACATGATACACAAATGTAAATCAAATATGCTTATTACGACTAGGTCCTGATAACGATGGTAAATGACAGAATCATATCTTACATGCAAGCAGGGATCAAGTCCACAGGCTAGTGAATATACTTGTTTTGCCTTGAATATGACTGCAAGATTACTCTGAGGAGATCTGTGTCCCAACTGCTTGTTCCTAGTACACACACAGTCCTAATTATATCCTTTTCTTGACAATCACATTTCATTTTTAAGAGACTTAAGAGTTAACTTCAAACATTCCTTTACTTGTGTCATGACTTTATTTAGTCATCATCTTTTTTTTAACCAAATGTTATTAACAAAATCTCATAACTAATTTAGCATATAAGATAGACTTAGAGAAAAAAAATTTAATATGAATCTTAAGGATACTTAAGGCAGCTCTTTCTTTTTTCCAAGTAGCACAGTTACACTGAGTGTTACATGTGAACAGTCTTCATTTTCTAAGCACACGAAAGTTAGTGTTACTTACTTATATAGAAGGTCAGATGAAATATAAATTCATAAAGTGAAAACATTAATTAAGGCCATCAAAGGAAATCCCATGCCTGTTTTCATGTTAAACTGTTCAAGGCCTAGCAAAAGCAGCTACCTCTTAGAAGTAAATTATCAGATGCTCTAGTCACTGATTTGTGCCCCCTCTCATCAGAGATAAGATCTACTGTGAACGTCAAGTTCACTGCACGGTCATTCAAGTCTTTTTCATATCTGTTGTTATTACTTCTAACATATAGTGACAACGGCAGCTTGCAAAGCAAGCTTAGAGAGCCATAAACTGGTGTCTTACAATCTCCTTATTTCTCCCACAGAAAAGATGGTGTTCTAAGGTCTTCACACACACCTTTCTCATCAAATCTCACAAAAGGTTAATTAGTGCAAGCACTGCAGATTATAGGAGACATGGTTTCCTCAACTAACCACATTTATAATTACGAGTTGAAAATATACACCATCAGAAAGACACTTGATATCCTCTAAAAGCAAATACAGTCAGCCCTGCCTATCTGTGGGTTTCACATCCATGGATTCAATCAACTATGGATCAAAAATAATTTTAAAAAATTCCATGAAGTTCAAAGAAGCAAAACTTGAATTTGCCACTATCACCAACTATTTACACTGTGCTTACAACTATTTACACTATATTAGGTGTTGGATAACCAACACCTAATACTGGAGGATGTGGATATGTTATATGCAAGTACTGCACCATTTTATATAAAGGACTTGCATATAACATATCTGGGTATCTGATGTGGGTATCTGACAGGGGTCCTGAAAAAAGTCTCCTGTGGAGAGCAAAGGACAAGTGTATTATTTCTTTATTAGCCTTTATGAATATAATACAATAAGAATGATTTTCAAACACATACGTACATTGTAAAAACACTTTCAGATAACAACAACCCACAATAGTAAACTAAGTTAACAGTCATCAGAACATCTGCTGTGTAGGACGGCAATATTAGGAATTCAATAAAAGTATATCAACAATAGGAGTTCCCATGGTGGCACAGCGGAAATGAATCTGACAGGAACCAAGAGGTTGTGGGTTCGATCCCTGGCCTTGCTCAATGGGTTAAGGATCCTGCATTGCCGTGAGCTGTGGTGTAGGTCGTAGACACGGCTTGGAGCCTGTGTTGCTGTGGCTGGGGCGAAGGCCAGCAGCTGTAGCTCTGATTTGACCCCAAGCCCGGGAAACTCCATATGCCACAGGTGCAGCCCTCAAAAGCAAAACAAACAAACAAACAGAAAACAACACAAAAAACCAAAGTATACCAATAATAGGTAAATCTCTCAAATATATACCTTCAGGAAAATCTACATTATGAAAACCTAATTTGGAAATTGGTCAGAGCAGCTGTATAATTTGATAAATGTGAATAGATCCCATGTTTTAAAATTTCTGAGATACACAAAAGGATTTTAAACTATTTTCTACTGGATTCCCTTCTAACAGTTCACTGCCAGTATATCCTTTGTTCATCCTAACATTGCTAAATATTAGCAACAACAGATTGAAAATAATGGCTTCTAGATAACATATTAATTCTACAACAAGTCCCAAGGGCTTCTGAAGTTACAGTGTCCCCAACCCTTAACACAGATCCTAATATTTCTAGACATGATATTTCCCTTTAAGATTCCATTCACTCTACGTAGCATAAAAAACCCGAGCACAGAAGAGATGCGAGGCAGAAGGAGGAGAGATGAACTTTGTTTAAAGTAGAATTTGAAAAGTAGTAAGCTCAGGCTTTGGAGAAAAGACAGTGTTCTTTTCCTGTTGGCAGGATAAGAACCAAGAAAGGGGTATGCAACAGACAGTAATAATGCATACTTGTGGGTTAAGAATGATCAGGCTGACAACAAATTTTTGACAGTAAAAGACAGATAAGTAGTTCAGGCAAAAGGGGTTTAACAGATTGCTGATAAAGAAAATGAAGAGAAAAGAGTTGTGGCCCCAAACTTGGGGTGCATTTGCACTTTGAGATAGAAAAGAGGAGGAAATTGGAAAGTGATTGAGAAGGAATGATGAGAAAAATATAGTCAAAGTCAAAGAGATTTCTGGAACATGTTAAACATAAGAGTCACCATAAAATGACGACATAACTTTATTTTTTTTTTGGCCGTGGCTGTGGCATGTGTAAGTGCCAGAACCAGGGAATGAACTTGTACCAGAGAAGTGACCTGAGCCACAGCAGTGACAATGCTAGATCCTTAACCTGCTAGGCCACCAGGGAACT
Source organism: Sus scrofa (assembly GCF_054392235.1). Classification (NCBI taxonomy): domain Eukaryota; kingdom Metazoa; phylum Chordata; class Mammalia; order Artiodactyla; family Suidae; genus Sus; species Sus scrofa. Next base: position 107,234,130 of record NC_139385.1, on the reverse strand, counting down.
CCCAAAATATACTTTAAAAGGGCAAATTGTCTGCTATGTAAACTGTATTTCAATGAAGCTTTTATATATATTTTAAAATGCAATATGTCCAAAGGTATGGCAAATATTGCCTATTTTGTACATACGATATCAATATTCTTCTGTATCATTGCTACTATTAACCCTGTCCAGGAAACTCTGCTTAACGCACTTGAAAGAGACAAGAAAGAAGGTATGATTACTGAAAAGACAAGAACCAGATTACTTATCATTTTTTACACTTAATGACTATCTATCTAGAAAACCTAAGTCAAGCGAAAGATTATCAGTTGGCTGGTTTCAAGGTACCCAGACAAAAACTGATGCTCTACCATATACTCAGCAACAACCAATAAGAAAATATCCTGAAGGAGAATCCATTCACTGTCTGTGTGTGCATGTACTGCCCGTGAGTAAGAAAAATAAAATGTTCAGAACCTGGATGAAGGTATAATTTGACAGAATTTCACTGTATTTTTATAGGGTTTTAAGAATATTAATTAGGAGTTCCCATCATGGCACAGCAGAAACGAATCCGACTAGGAGTCATGAGGTTGCAGGTTTGATCCCTGGCCTCACTAAGTAGGTTAAAGATCTGGCGTTGCCATGAGCTGTGGTGTAGGTTGCAGACGTGTCTCAGATTTGGCACTGCGGTGGCTCTGGCATAGTCTGGCAGCTATAGCTCCGATTTGACCCCTAGCCTGGGAACCTCCATGTGCCACAGGTGTGGACCTAAAAAAAAAGACAAAAAAAAAAAAAAAAAAAAAAAAAAGAACATTAATTAAATGGCTCTAAAGTTTATATAGAAAGAAAGAAATGCTCAGGCAAAGTACAACTGAAAAAAAATATTAAAGCAAGTCATATTACAAGCCACAGTATCTGAAAGGCTTGCCTTCTAGCAGACTAGATAGACTGAGGAAAAAGGAAATAAAGTACATATAGGAATTTAGTTTTTAATCAATGGTAATCTGTTAAGTGGTAATGAAACACAATGTGTAAAGAAGACAATATGGGATACTGAGTCAAAAATTAAGCATTAAAGGAAAAATTTATGTTGGATACACCAAAAGCAAAGGAAGCAAGAGCCTGGAGCCCCAGGCTGAGTGAAGATTGCCATCCTAAAAGTTAGGCAACCAGAGCTACTTCACATGGTTAAGTTAGACAGTGTACAACCTGCAGAGCCATATGTAGTAGCACTGAAAGCACCATTTCCTCCTCATTCAGAAGGTGCCTTATATCCAAAGGATAAAAAGAGTTCCATGGGTTTTAGTCTTCAGTTCTATGAAATCCCTAGAATCTTAAAGCAAATCCGTGCATTGCTTAAATGACCATACTAAACTGTGCTCTCTTTGAAATTTGCCTTGTTCTGTTTATCTAAGAACGTCAAAATGGACATTTTTATTTCTTTTCTGCTTCTTCTTTTTAATGGCCACACCTGCAGCAACACCAGATCCTTAAGCCACTGAGCGAGGCCAGGGATCGAACCTACATCCTGATGGAGACTACATTGGGCCCTTAACCCAATGAACCACAACGGGAACTCCAAAATTTTTTAAGTCTAGTACTTACCTCATTTTACACTTCCCCTTGCCATCAGACAGCAACAGAGGAAGATAAGTAAAACCCTCAGGATATCTAAGTTCATTCAACAATTCCAAATGAGCCTTTTTTTCACTAAACAACTTACTAAAGGACAGCTGTAATGGTCTTAATGCAATTCTATTATAATCTTGACCCTCTAAATAGTAACTACATTGTTGAATAAGAAGCTGACAAATCTACTGATCTGACATAAACATTCTATATCTTGGTTGTGTACTAGCACAAGCTTTTTAAGATTAATAGATGGTATACCTCAAAAGAGTAAATTTTACTTTATGTAAATATACCCTTAAATGAGTAAAACATCTTTTCTATAAGGGCATCAAACTTTTAATTTTTCTTCTTTGCATATAGTCCCTATTTTTTCCATGTAGCGCACCCCACCCCTTGGCCCTGTCTTGGCATCTGTAGTTAACAGCAAGTTTTCCTCACATGTTAAGTGACCCTTGACTTTCCACCAGGGGCCGGGTACTACAAAGCTGACTGCAAGTGCTTTGGGCAAAGGCGAGGTTTGTCAACCGTGGGCTTCACTATAGGGTCATTTGGCCATTTCTTTGTGAAATCTCTATCTCAATTTCTCTAGGTGTTTTCTCTTGTGTCAGTCAGAATCCCCCAATCTCCTTCATGGAAGATTTAGTCCCTCTAAGGTATCTACGAATGCATGGAAATAACCAATCCTTCTTTTTTCAGCAGGTATCCCCATTCTCACTTATAACCTGTGTCTTCCAGGGTACAGATATTCCATTTAATCCTCCCTAGAGAACAATTCTCCAGTCTTCTGCAGAAATGGAAGAGGGACAGATGCTCAATTATGTGGAACGAGAGGTCTAATTGATTTCTTTTTTTTTCTGTTTGTTTTGTTTTAATGATTTTTATTTTTTTTCCATTACAGCTGGTTTACAGTGTTCTGTCAATTTCCTCCTGTACAAGTTGACCCAGTCACACACACGTATACATTCTTTTTTCTCACATTATCATGCTCCATCATAAGTGACTAGATATAGTTCCTGGTGCCATACAACAGGATCTCATTGTTTATCCATTCCAAAGGCAATGGTTTGCATCTATTAACCCCAAATTCTCAGATTTCTTCTTTTTTTAGTGATGTGAAATTCACATAACATAAAATTGACCATTTTAAGGTGTACTATTGTGTAGTATTTAGTAAATCACAACACTGTGCAAACCACCACCTCTATCGAGTTCCAGAACATTTTCATCACCCTCCAAAGGAAACCCTGTACCCACTAAGCAAACCTGCTTTGTTCTCCCCTCTCCCCAGTCCCTGGCTACCACCAGCTGGGTCTGTGTCTACAGATTTGCCTCTTATGGACATTTCACATAAATGAAATCATACAAATGTGACCTTTTGCGTATGGCTTCTTTCACGTAGCATGTTTACAAGGTTCATCCATGTCGCAGCACATATCATTACTTTATTCTTTCTTATGGCTGAAAATAATATTCCAGACGACATTTTGTTTATCTATTCACCTGCTGATGGACATTTGGATTGTTTCCAGTTTTCGGCTATTGTGAAGAGTGATCATCGATGGTCAAGTATTTGCTGAGTAAGTGTTTCAATTTTTAAGTATATATCTGGGAGTGGGATTGCTGGGTTATGTGGTATCTGTGTTTAACTTGGCGTAATTGCTTTTTTAAAAAATTTTTTAATGATTTTTATTTTTTCCACTATAGTTGGTTGATAGTGTTCTGTCAATTTCTACTGTACAGCAAAGTGAACTTTTAAAATAGACTTTTAATCAATCCTCTTATTTTAGACCCATTCTTAGCCCTTCCAAGATACCTCTAAAGGTGCTTGGTGCATTTCCTGACCCTTTAGGGTTTCCTCAATCTATTTCAGGTTAGTTCGGTTTTCTATAATGCTGTTTCAGTGCTCAACTTTTTTCAAGTGGGCTAGATCACTTATTACTCAGGCATCTGCTTTCCAGAAGCTTCAAAACTATTGCTGCTATTATCTTCTCTCCCATTCTCCTTGTCCTAGTGAGTTTATGCCTTCATTCTATCAAGTTACTGTCATTTTAATGAGATTATAGGAGGGAGTGAAAGAATCGCTGGTATATTTAATTTTCCATTTTAAATCAGAAATCTATAAAATAAACATTTTAATACCAACTATCTACTAGTCTATCCATCCAATTTAAATCCTCTCAGTATAATGAATTAATTATGGGGGGAAGGTAAGCATATATAAGAACAACTTCTGTTTCCAATGAGTTGATAAACTGGTCAAGAAGATGTAGTTAAGATAAAGGTCATTTTCTTACATATGTTGAACACTTGTAAGAATGCTGAGGTTCTGTTATATCTGATATAGTAAACTTAAGGACAGTTGAAACGTAAACCCCACATCCATAGGTAGGCCAGGTCTCAAATGAAGTATAAAGTCATCCCTGGCATCAATCACTAGGAAAGAGTCAGAAAATAGGAAGTGAAAAGGAAGTGGGCCCTAGAAAGCCAAGAATGGAGACTGTGATTCTTTCAATACTTGCTTCCAGGACCAGACTTGGAAACCTCAAAATGTCTAGGTAGATGTTTTGAGTTGATATGGATCAAACATAGTCACTGCCAATGTGGAAGCAAGCTGAGCCAAAGGAGGAAGGCACATCTGCCGTGAATCACAAACCGAAAACACAGATAGATTTTGAAATCAGAGTAATTAAGACTACATACCAATTCTCCTTTTTATTATTTCCTATCTTCATGGAGTGTTGTTAGAATGTTGTATTCCTGTCCCACCTATAATACTGTGGCAGTTATGCATACACGCAGGACAGCAGTAATGAGGAAACAGCAGCCCCCTTAGCAAAGGGAAGTCTGAAGGACTGCCACCTCCCATATAATATTTTTTTCAAATGACCTTTTGGAAGATTACCTTTCATTGCCAACTTGGGAGGCTTGGAATTTTATTTTTTTTTATAAAGAAAAGTATCCTTTTATTGTAAAACAAGGTACACAAATATTATGGGCACACTTACTTGGATAAGTGGCCTCATTAAGTCTTGGTTTCCTCATCTGTAAAGTGGGAATAATAACTGTCTCATAGGGCAATTGTGAGCATTAAATAAAATAACCCTGGCAATGCATTTACCATAATGTTTCACATGTATTAAGTACTTAAAAAACATTAGTATCAGCAGCTCCCACTATGATTACTATAACGACACCTCTTCCTATTATTATTATTGTTGTTGTTGTTACTATTGTTATTAGAAAGCGAGCACCAAAAGAAAACATGGCAAGGAGGCAGAGAACACACTGAGTTGGTGTGATAGGGAAAAGCTTCATGAAGAAGCAAGATTTTGAGCTGGGATCTGAGTTTTAAAAAGATGATCATTTTAGACAGGGGACTGTGTCATGGAATGAACAACTGAAGGGAAACTAGAAGTTCTTTTGGATTAAGAAAGAAGATTTTAACTTCAGACTAATGCAAAAATTTTCAACTACATATTTCCAGGAATACATTTTGAGAACAGTCTGTGAAATTTAATGAGAATATTTAATGAAAAAATTAAATAAAAAGTCCATTTCTTCTAATTTGGGATTTCTCCAAATTGAGGGTTTAGAAGATACAAGCTACTATATATAAAATAGATAAATGACAAGAATATATTGTATAGCAATGAGAATTACAGCAATTATTTGATAAGAACTTTTAATGGAGTATAATCTGTATAAAAATACTGAACCACAATGCTGTACATCTGAAACTAATATAATACTGTAAATCAACTATACTTCAATTAAAAAATAAAGGAACTATATGAAAACCAGATTTGGTAGCTATCATAATGACTAATGCTGATTTATTAAAAGTTCTGCCTTGTAAATTCAAAAATAATAATAACAAACAAGTAGGCACACACATAAGTCTATTTCTAACAAAGGAGTCTAAATATTCACCTATTACACAGAAAAATGCTCTGACTAGATCTATATTTTGCTTGTGATACCAATTACTTTCATTAGATGTATCAAAATATCTTAATTTCTTTACAAACAAGATTTAAACTATTCCACATCACAGAAATCAAAGCAACTTAATACAACTAAAATCAAATCCAGCTAATTTAAACAATACACTAATGACAATTCCTATTAGCAAGACAAGAGAAACTGGTCGTTTGACAAATATTTAGCAATAAACTGAAAGCCTGTGTGTATTCATACATTTGCACTGTAAATATTTTTATGTTAATAAACCACATTTCTCCAAAAAAAAGTTGTAATAAGTAATATCTTATAATAATAATAAGAGAACTGAAAGTATTTTATTATTTTTATTATTAACTCTAACAATTTTATTAAAGATGTTTTGAGCTAATTTTTCACCATATTCTATAATGTTATGAAGCATTTTTTTAAAGCAATAAATCCCAGTATTACTCTAATCAACCACTTTCTTTCTAACATGCCTGTAATATGTCTTCTAAAATTTCTTGGATATTTAAATATTTTGCTTGCTGCAAATACAAGTCTAAAATATCAAAATCAGATGCTTTTGTGAAGGCATTTAGTTTCTTACCTGCACTTCTCAAATTAGGGTCCAGTCCTGGCATCTCTTTGTTAGCTTCAGGGCTGACACTGTAGATTGACGCTCCCGCTTCACTGACGATACTGAGAAGAAAGAAAAGGAAAATATCATTTCCCAAACTTTCTGCCTGCTCAAAGAAAATAAATGAATGAGACTAGGTATTAAAAGAAAACTGCAGGGCAAAGCACTCTCTTTTTATTTCAATGACACCTATAATACTTAATTCTTCGTCAATAAAAAGTGATTAAGCAATGTTTGTTTTCCTCACAGAGGAAATACACAGGCTTAAATCCGTATGAATTCATTTTGTCCTTTTCTGTCAGTAATAAGAGAGAGGTTATAAATAAACACAATGGATACTTCTCCATGATGCCAGCCTCAAGATTTTCGGAATACTTAGCTTTTCTTGTGTTTATAATCTGTTACTGACATTTATGACTTGTCTCTGGATTAATCATTCTGAAGCATCTTGGAAAGCACAAACATGTCTGAATATGTGCATATATACAAAATTCACTGCCATAAACATTGCCTATATTATTATCTGGTTATAATTAATAACCACAATGTAAAAAGGAAAAGGGTCCAGCAGAATATTACTCCACCTCTTTTCAGGAGGGTCTGAAATCATCCTTTTCGTGAACTTGAAACATACCATTTCAGGAAGGTATTAAACCATTTCATTTCAGCATTTATTTAATCAAAGCATCCCACATATCATCCTCTTCCTTCTTCTTTGGCTCCATATACTTTACAAACCACAACGGAAGTACTCTTCTACAGATGGCAGTTGTATGGAGATGGACACTTGGATAGTTTATTAAATATTTTAAAATTAGAGACTTTCTTTATGACATAATATGCAAAGAAACATCATCTAATTTAAGTACTTACAATTCCTTTGGTTCTCTACCATGTGGCCATCTAAGTGTCAAGATTCAGAAGCAGAAACATGTTGGTGCTTACTTTTTTTAAATTTTTTATTTGCTTTTTAGGGCTGTACCTGCAACATAGCAAGTTCCCAGGCTAGGGGTCAAATTGGAGCTACAGCTGTTGGCCTACACCACAGCCACAGCAACGTAGGATCTGAGCAGTGTCTGCGACCTACACCACAGCTCATGGCAATGCTGGATCCTTAACCCACTGAACAGGGCCAGGGATCAAAGCTGCATCCTTATGGATCTTGGTCGGGTTCCTTAACCTCTGAGACACAAAAGGAACTCCGGTGCTTAGTTTTTAATCCACTATTAGGTCTTAGAAACCTCTCCTTTTCTAGACTCTTCAATAGTTATCACAGTTAGGAGACAAGTCAAGGAGATAACTTTTAACATTTTGCCTCATTGTAACAATTCAACACTGATAAGTAAAATGTGAAAGAGTTCATTTGCTACCCCAAAGAGTTCTCTGGAGAACTCTTGATTGAACTCTGACAACAAGTATAAGCCACCAAGACTTGAGAAGATGACTTGGGGCAACAAAAAGATTTACAGTTGTTGTTTTTTTTTTTTTTTTTTTTGGCAACCAAGATTTCAAAAATTTCACAACAGGAAAAATGAACACTCTGCAATTGAAAAGCAAGGTTGCCCATCCTGTTGCTCAGAAATGCCACCATCATGACATAGTAAAATCTGAGAGCATGTTACATATAAAGCATAAAACCAAATATTTCATGAAATTTAGGATAAATAAGAATATTCAGTCACCAGCCATGGAAAACTTGGTTTCAAACACAAATGAACACTCGGCCTAACAAAGTTTTTTCTAAAACAAAACAAAACAAAACAACAAAACAAAACAAAACAGTATCCATGAAGTTCAGGCTGGACCTATTATTAAGAGAAAAGAGTATTTTTAGAAAAATCTTACCACAAATTCATTTTCTGTCATTGCCAGAAGCCTCCAAAATTACCACTATGTAAGCAAAGGGAACTTAAATGGTAAAGAAAAATTCCAATTAACTGTGGCCTTTAGTAGTTGGGTACCTGAGAATTTTCAGGGTGATTCACTGTCTCTTGGAAGTTATAATTCTCAAGGGCTAAGGAAAACTGTTGCAAAGAAAAACTCAGATAATAAATATTCCTCCAAATACCATACTGCCACTTCTTTTAAACAGAGGAATATAAAACAGATGTGACACGTTGCACCCAAAGATTTTAGATTAACATTAATATTAAATCAATACAAAATGTAGTAAATTTCATATGCTTTAATTATTAGATAGCATGGGTCCAATAAATAGTTCAATATTAAGTGCAGATCAGAATGCCTTAATAATCTAAATGAACAGAAAAACCTCAACAATGACTACTTCAATATAAAACATATAAGGATCTAAGAGTATATGTGGCAAGAATTAAATGAAACAAATCAAGCTGGGAGTGGTGATGATTTTTTCCAGGAGAAGCTGCTATAAAAGCTAATACTATGCTCTCCTTTTTCCTTTCCTATTTAGAATTCGAGGATAGACATTAAGTGGAAAGTATGCTAGATTTTATAAGCCACTTTCTGTTGATTAAGAAGTTTCCCAATAAACTACTAGAAAATTATTCCAATTATTTCTAGTATATATTGAGGAAAGCAAAAATAAACTTGGCACAAAATCTGGATATCTAATGTTTAATAGGTATTGTATTTCACAAAACAAATTTCTCTCAGGTGTAAACTAATTAGGCTTATAATCTTAGCAATTTGATTATTTTATTTATTTTGCCATAAAGCAGATAAGACTCTGAGTAAAATTTATAATTTGGGGGGAACTTAACTGACACAATTCTAATAGAACTCAAAGGTTTCAAGATTATTACAGTACTCTAAAGCCCCTTCAACTGCTTGTTTAGACAAACGCCTAAATAGATATGAATGATATACAAAAGTACACTAAAGAAGATACCATTGGACTCATGTTTTATCAGATCTATATGTTAATGTACTAATTCTCAAGAGTTAAAGTTATGATTTTTAAAACACTTTATCTAATTCAGCATTATTATAGGGTCTTCCTAGGTCTTTTTATTTAAAAAAATATATATAAAGCACACACTCATAACCTAAAAAACAAGTGAAATGCCCACATTTTCAATGCGTTTACTTTTAAATTCACTAAAAAGTTTTAAACAAAAACTCTAAGTTAAAAATGCTAATTCTTTTCATCATTAGTAAAATTCAATGATGTTACATATCTGACCATTTTTCAATGTAATTTTATTTTTAAAAAGAATATAGGAGTTCCCGTCGTGGCGCAGTGGTTAACGAATCCGACTAGGAACCATGAGGTTGCAGGTTTGATCCCTGCCCTTTCTCAGTGGGGTAAGGATCCGGTGTTGCCGTGAGCTGTGGTGTAGGTTGCAGACGCGGCTCGGATCCAGCATTGCTGTGGCTCTGGTGTAGGACGGCGGCTTCAGCTCCAGTTGGACCCCTAACCTGAGAACCTCCAAATGCCATGGGAGCAGCCCAAGAAATGGCAAAAACACACACACACACACACACACACACACACAAAAAAAGGATATAGAAAAGTGACAGAATACTGTAAACCAACTATAGTGGAAAAAAACAAAAATTGTTTAAAAAGAAAAAAATAAAAGAATATGTGTTTAGTAAATAAACTCTAATAGAAAAAATAAAAATCTTACAAAAAAGAATATATGTTTAAGCCACAAAATTTGTATCTCCGCAGTTTGTAAGTCTCTTTTAACAAGATAAATTGTATGTTCACCAATCTTTTAAAACCACAGTTCCAAGTACTTTTCTTATAGTGACTATTCATTCTGACAGCAAAAGAATGACAATTTTTTTTTTTTAGCCAAATTGAGATGGGGGATTATTTTCATGAGAGAGGAAAATTAGCTGTTTGGTGTTTTGTTTGTTTTTTTTAAGTTGTTGGGCTAAAAGTTTTCACATTCATTTACAAGTTTACTTGAAGCCTCTGTATCAGTGTCCTTCCCTCTTCTCTTTTCCCAAATACGAAAATAGTTTTATTTTTTATTTTAAAATAAATTGCATGCTTCCTATGATAATGGGAGAATTTAATTCAAAGCTAATCTACTTAAATGAAAAAACAATTAATATTTAGTAAGATATCAAAAATCAGCCAGGATACATTCGCTTAAATTAATAAAATCTGATATGTTTTTAATTTTCCTTATCAATATGCAGCAGTTCCTTTTCCTTCTTCCTTCTGCCCACCAAAAAATTAGGTACTAAAAGCTCTCATGCTAAATGCATAGCTCATTTCATTAAAGTTTCAAAAATAATTTATGTAGAAACAGTTCTCCCAAATTTTCAGACTGAGAAACACTTATACGAAGAGAAGATAAATGACTTGTTTCTTAACAAGTAATAGAAAGTGCTAAAAAAAAAAAAGTTAATCAACACAGATCTTAATTCTTTTCTCTGTGTATGAGATAACCTATTTCAAAGTATACAAAGGATAGCAGTTTATTTTTTGGGACAGGAGACAAGGTCAAAAACCAAACCACCATAAATAAAAGGGGATCTACGAGTTCATATTTAAAGGATACCTATTTCTGAAAAAAAAAAAATCAAAGCAATTTTAAATTTCTCTATTTAGTGATGAATTGCTATTTCAGAGAATCTCAAATAAGCAGTACCTAAGGCAATCTGGTGATGGTAAGGATGCAGAGAAACAAACAAAATCTGACACTGTTAAGGATGTTTAAAAAGTAAAACTCTGTTGGATGGTAATTTGAAAATTATAGATCAAAAGTCACAAAAATATGCATTGTTTCTGAACTATTATAGTTTTAAGAACTTATGTGTAAGAAATTTTAATTTAAACAAAAAGTTAAAAATGCTATTCACGGAGTTCCCGTCGTGGCGCAGTGGTTAACGAATCCGACTAGGAACCATGAGGTTGCGGGTTCGGTCCCTGCCCTTGCTCAGTGGGTTAACGATCCGGCGTTGCCGTGAGCTGTGGTGTAGGTTGCAGACGCGGCTCGGATCCCGCGTTGCTGTGGCTCTGGCGTAGGCCAGTGGCTACAGCTCCGATTCAACCCCTAGCCTGGGAACTTCCATATGCCACGGGAGTGGCCCAAGAAATAGCAACAACAACAACAACAAAAGACAAAAAAAAAAAAAAAAAAAAATGCTATTCACCATAGCGCAGCTCTGAAGGAAAAAAACTGAAACCAAAATGTCTATCATTAAAGAGTTCATTAATGGAAAACTATACTGTCATTAAAAATTATTATTGTCAAGTATTAAGTGGAGAAGCTGGTTATAAAAATATGACATGAGGAGTTCCCATCGTGGCTGAGTGGTCAACAACTCTGACTAGGAACCATGAGGTTTTGGGTTCGATCCCTGGCCTTGCTCAGTGGGTTGGGGATCTGGCGTTGTTGTGAGCTGTGGTGTAGCTCGCAGACACGGCTCGGATCCTGCATTGCTGTGCTGTGGCGTAGGCCGGCAGCTACAGCTCCGATTAGACCCCTAGCCTGGGAACCTCCATATGCCATGGGAGCGGCCCAAGAAATGGTTAAAAAAAAACCATTTGATACGTTTAAATTATAAGTATAATAAAAAAAAACTTTGATACCTTTAAATTATAAGTATATATAGAAGAAAAAAGCTTATGCAATATTAATAGTACTTAACTCTGAATTGTTCCTTTAATTTCATTCTTGGTTCTTTAAATTCTTCTGCAATAACTATAAAATATTTGTAAACAGAAAAATTTTTTAATTCAAGTTTCAAATGACGAATGTTTACCTGGAGGGGAGATCTGATATCACATGATAGCAACATTTTTTTAACCAAACTTTCTTTTAAAGTTATCAAAATTATTCTGAATGTAAATATGGGTAAACGTATCACTTGTCGTTAATAACTTCCAAGCAAGGCCTCTAGGAGATCTCAAACAATACTATTTTACGATATTGTTTTATAACATGAAAGGAAAATGGCCAAGCAGCAAAATCAAGAACGAGCTCTCCATCTGTATGCACAAGTCATATAAGAAGCAAATGCATGATAAAAAATTTTATTCAAAAGTACATCTTATATATTTTCAAATTGTACTTAGTCCTTGGCCCGTGAATCTATCCCCTAAGTTATTTTTCATGATAGTCCTGGCACAAACAATTCACTAACCACAACGTGAAAGATATGAGGTGAGACAGTAGTATACCAGGAAAGTAGTGTGTGTGTGAAAAAAACAAACAAACAAACAAAAAAACACTAAAGGTAAAATACAGTGAAACATAAAAAAGAGCAGAAATACACAACCTCAAGATTTCAAGGGCACTAAAGGAAATTTCCTGTAGGTATGTAACACTAGCACCATCTGGTGGAAGACCAGTTAGAGGCAATCCTCCTACCAGATTTTTGTGTCTTGGTTTTTTGTTCTTTGTTTTTAAAGCTCTAACCTATCTTTCAAAGAAAGCGCATTTTCCAAAGAGAACAAGTCTAGCAACAGTACAGTAATCACACAGAGGACCCCAAACAATCCTAGGAGAACTTAATATGTCTAACAAACAGAGGGTGAGTATACTGCAGAATGGGCATTCTATCACATCCAAGGAGCACTGTTTCAACAGTACAGAACTCCCTTGGCTACTTTTTCTTCACTGCCTCATACTGTATCAGATGAACACTTTCTAGACACAAAAGAAACCTAAAAAGGACAAACCAAAATTGGCAACTACCGAACAGAACCGTAATTTGGAATTTGGGGTTCCTGAAAGTACCAGCTACCTATTCTTCTGAGCCACAAATACAACAGCAGCATTCATCCCCCATGAGAAGCTGATGCAGGCTTGTGTTCACAATGATGCTGAGGTGCTATAATGTGCCACAATGTGCCAGAACACTACACTTAACAGATCAATACGCTTAGATCATTTTACTGCTGTCAGTGCACCATTCAGTGACAGAGTTGACAAAATCACCGGCACCTTCAAATGCTGTCATGGGGGAAAGCCAATCAACAAACTGAAAGACAAAGATGATGGAGAGCTTGTCTTATTTGTAGGTTGAGTCCCTCCATGGGGTAAAAGCGGTTTCTGACAAAGAGTGGAACCAAGAGAAACTGTCAGTTTCTACCACTCTTCAGGATAAGCATGCCCTTTATTTTCTTTTTCCTTTCCCTTCACTGTTTTCTGCTTTCCTTAATGTTTTCCCCCCATCAATGCTGAGACCAACATGAAACTGTTATAAGTAGGGCACCATACTGCCATAGGGAGCTCAAGGGGAAAACAGCCACAGGAGCAAGCATGGGGTCTGGTGCAAAGTGGTGTCTGAGTAGGCACAAGGACAAGGGCCATGCTGCACAAGGAAGAGGCTGTGGTTTGCAGCAGTACTGTAAACACTCGACATTCACTACTAACAAGTCACAAAACCTAAGAGCGCCAGAAAGAAACACTGATCTAATTTTATAATTAAACTGTCCTTTGGGCAACCCTTTCAAATGTACTGATTTAAAGAACACGGTGTCAACCTACCCACCATGCCCGCAGCCCCAAACACACTAAAAAGTGTGCTTCTCCTGATTCCTGCAGTTAACTTCAAAATTGTCAATTTCTGAGGCACTCAGTTTGTAGTTACTCATATATTACCAGGTTATCTATTTATTCTTCTTCAAATGCAATTCTGTTTTAAGGTATAAATCTAAGAGTTACATAGAAAATTGTAGAGTTTTCTTACAAAGGGAAAAGTTTGTTCATTTATTCTTTTATTATAGCTTAAATGCATCTATGGGAATTTACCCATTAATACATATGGGGAATTCAGATTGCTATGGCATAGACTTTTCAGAACAAAACTTGCTAAAAAATATTTTATTCCTTTATTATCCATCCAATAACAGAAGTCAGAATCAGAATTATCAATTTAGAGGATTATAATATTTTAACATTTTGCTAATAATAATGCTCAATAATATAATATGAACTATTAAAGATTTTACGAAAGAAAAAAGAAGCAAAGGGAAAGAGACAATGAGAAATAAAATAAGTAGAGAGAGACAGAGCTGAGATACACTTTGCCAGCAACTAACAAACAGCCCAGTTGTGTTTTTTTTTTTTTAACCTACAGTTGAACAAAGTTTTGGAAATCACAATGGTTTGCACGTCATTCCCTAATATTCTTCCAAATGCTACTGCTGACAATGTCAGTGAACTCCACTAATACATGACACACGTTTTATTGGTTTTCACACCCTGTCGCCCACTTCCCCCTTTTCTCCCTTGTCTTAACGTTTGTTTTTACCTCCCACCATCCACCTTGCCAACCTCCACTTTCCTCCGAAGTGAATGTATACCTCTGCAGAAGTCATTACCCCTCATGTAAGGGAGACCCTATCCAGAAACTTCACCTAACACATTCAGCAACCAGCAGCCTCCGGTTTGAATCACCAGGCCGCTTTCAGGGGTAGCCTCAGACTTTAGAATTTCTTTTGGCCACCCAGATAATGCTTGGGGTGGGGGGCGGGAATCCAAACAAACCCTGAAAGCACATGCCATACATACATAAGAAGACTACTCTAGCTCAACCACTTTTTCTAATCGTGGTTTTTAAAAGTACACTGAACAGATGCAGGGAGAGAACGAGTTGTTCAGTTCAGCTGGCTGCTCCATTTACTTCTTTATCTATGGTCAGATCTTTACTTTTTTGGGATCACTGCACATTTCTGGCTCTGCTATATTACACTGTGTAAATATTTAGGAGAAATAATTCCTTTCAAGGATCTAAACTTCCACTGTCGTTATGGCAAATGAACCTGTTTATGCTACGTTCGTTAAGTAACAGCAAGCCTAAAAGGACACGGGAATTTACTAATATATGTGGTACACAAACATCACAATCATAAAGCTTCTCATAGGCGCATATCAAGAACATGAAAGGCTAGTTTATTTTTACTCCCACTGCCCTGTAATTTTCTTTAACTCTACTATAACAGTTTAATTCAAACCTTCCCTACAGTTACAGTAACAGGGTAGATTGAATGTACACAGGCTGTATCCAAACTACCCATATATCTCCATTTAACCTTCCTTGATGCTCAAGCGGTTCTCAAACTCAATCCTGCATCAGAATCCTCTGGAGGTTGTTAAAACACAGGTTGCCAGGCCCCACCCCTCAGAGTCTCTGCTTCACTAGAGCGGAGAATTTGCATTTCTAACAAGTTCTAACTGGTGATCCCGATGGGGCTGAGACCACAGGTTTTAAAGTATTATTGAGGCATAATTTACATTTCATAGAATTGACCCATCTTGAGTATATAATTCAATGACTTTTAGTAAATGTTGTACAACCACTACCAAATCCAATTTCAGAACAATGCCATCCCCAAAAGATCCTCTGTGCCCATTTATGGTCCTCGTTACCACCTCCAGCCCCAATCCACTAATTTGCTTTTTGTCTCTATACTTTCACCTGCCTGGACATTTCATATAAGTCGAATCATAAAATTGGTAGTCTTTTCTGTATGACTTCCTCATTGAGCACCATGCTTTTGAGACTCATTCCCTCTGTAGCATCAGTACTTTTTTTCACACCTGCAGCATATGGAAGTTCCCAGGATAGGGTTTGAATCGGAGCTGTAGCTGCAGGAGCTATAGCTGCAGGCCTACCACTGCCACAGCATGTGGAAATGCTGGATCCCTAACCCACTGAGAGAGGCCAGGGTTTGAACCCACATCCTCATGAAGACAGTTGGATTTTCAACCCATTAAGCCACAAAGGGAATTTCAAACTTATTTTGCATTGCTGAATAGTATTCCATTATTTTATATATACACATTTTGTTTATCCATTCACCAGTGGATAGGAATTTGGGTTGGTTCCAGTTTTCCTTTTTTTTTTTTTTTTTTTTTGTCTTTTTGTCTTTTAGGGCCACACCTGTGGCATGTGGAGGTTCTCAGGCCAAATCAGAACTTGTAGCCATTGGCCTCCACCAGTGCCACAGCAACTCAGGATCTGAGCAGTGTCTGTGACCTACACCATAGTTCACGGCAATGCCAGATCCTTAACCCACTGAGTGAGGTCAGGGATCGAACCGGCTATCCTCATGGATGCTAGTTGAGTTTGTTAAGAGCTGAGCCACGACAAGAACTCCTAGTTCCGGTTTTCTGATGGTATAAATACTGCTTCTGTGAACATTCATTTGCAACATACATTTCATTCCTCTTGGACAGATTCCCAGGAATGGAAATCTTGGGTTGTAAATTCAAGTTTAATTTTTTTAAGAAACTGCTTTGGGGAGTTCCCGTCGTGGCGCAGTGGTTAACGAATCCGACTAGGAACCATGAGGTTGCGGGTTCGGTCCCTGCCCTTGCTCAGTGGGTTAACGATCTGGCGTTGCCGTGAGCTGTGGTGTAGGTTGCAGACGCAGCTCGGATCCCGCATTGCTGTGGCTCTGGCGCAGGCAGGTGGCTACAGCTCCGATTCAACCCCTAGCCTGGGGCCCTCCATATGCCGCGGGAGCGGCCCAAGAAATAGCAACAACAACAACAACAAAAGACAAAAAGACAAAAAAAAAAAAAAAGAAAAGAAACTGCTTTGGTACAATGAATAAGGACTCCAGTTTATTCACTTCCTTGACAGTACTTGCTGTTGTCTTTTTGACCATAACTAATCTAGCAGTTATGAAGTGGTATCTACTTGTGGCTTATTTTACATTTATTAATCACTGACGATACTGAACTTGTATTCAATGTCTTTGTTGGCTTTTCCTGATCTTTTCTAGTAGAATATCTATTCAAATCTTGGCCCATTTTTTATTGGCTTGTCTCCTTATTATTGAGTTATAAAAGTGTTCTTCATATATTCTAAATACAAGTCCTTCATTAGACACATGATTTGCAAATATTTTCTCCCAATTTTTGGCTGGTCTTTTCATTTTTCTAATGGTCTTCTGAAATGTAAAAGTTTTAAATTCTGATGAAGTCTAGGACTATACTTTGAGAACCAGTGTTCTAAAGCCTCAAAAATTCAAAAGAAATACTAAACCCTTGAAAAATGTGAAAGCTTAGTGGTTTCCATCCGCATAAGCAATACATAAATGTCACTCATAGTATCTTCTTTTTTGTTGTGTTTTATTTTAGCAAAGCCTACCATAACTATCATCCTAAATATATTTACTCTCTTCAAGAGAGAGGGAAAAGAGAACTTGCAACTAACTTGCTTTAATACATCATAGAATGAATACATTCAGCTGCAGATGGGCCTGAGCTATCACTGGGAACACTGGATGGCATGCTGGCACTAAAGAACATGGACCTCTGTGCCACTGTTTTCAGAGTCATTGGCCAGTCCTATGGTTTCTAAACCACATTTAAGGATATAAGAAATATGTCCACTTTACAAATTAATAGGAATAAAGATATATGGTACACCATGACAGAGATTGTTTTTTAAAAGCCTGTTAACCTGAAAGATACATTTGATTTATTTTGATATTTTTGTCAATTTGTATTAGTCTTCATGTCAGGGCATTTTTAAATACTTCATAAACCAGTACAGGCCTTTATTTGTTGAAAATCTACTGTACATCGAATTAAGAGGAGCCAAAGATAGCAGCTAAATTCAAATCTTGTCTAGGATCATAACTTGCAAATGTATAAAACATACCTCAGGAATATATATGGATATGTTTGATTCAGGGAGAAGCAATATTAAGATGATTCATTTCTAGGATGAAATGCAAATTAACTACATGTTTAAGCCTTGATGTTATCCATGTCCAAAAAGAAAATCATAAGATAAAGAAGCTTAGCTGAACACTATTTCTATGGTATATAACCATGACCTAAGACACAGACTCTGTGATTTTATCAAAAAACTGTAACAGTGGGAAGCATCTAGTTAAAGAAAATCCACTTAAATTTGCAATAAGAATCCTTCTTTATGTATAACTCAAGTTAACCTGGGACCCAAAGCAAGAAGCTTTGTTTACTGAAGAATTATCAGGCTTCTATTATAAGATGTTTTCAAAGATTTATGTTCTAATTCATGGACCCTCTTCATAATATAAAAGCCGTTAGTCCTCATTGCCTTTCAGTTGCTAGAGATGGATGTTATTATTCTACTAGTCTTCATAAACTACAATACAAGGAACAAGTCTGTTGGCCGATACTCAGTCTCCCTTTCACTGAGGCACTCAAAGCCACTTAAGAAGTTCTTGTTCTAAGAGATGTCAGAGAATATAGTTTCACAAGTGATCCACAGTCTCTCAACATGGTCTGGCTCCTAATAAAAACTTATAGGGTATCTCATGCAACCTCTTTACATTTCTTTGCAATTCAAAACAACTAGAGTCATTGGAACATCTTTCCCAAATTATACCAAATTAAGCCATCACTGTCTCTGAGAAGTTAGTGGATTTGAGATCCAAGATAAAGATCGAGATTTAAGAAATAAAGGAAAGAGTTTACGTAATAGCACACAACCAGTTATAATTTATCCGTAAGACTGAAAGGTACGCATAAGCAAAATAATGATAATAGCTTTTTAAGCCTTCATTTTATATCAGAGTTCAACTTCCTTTCCCAGTCGGCCAGATATCAGTTACTGGAAGGATATCAATTATCAGCAGGTCATACCACTTCTCCTGTTCTTATTTACCAATCAGTCCTCTGGTCTTAGAACACTTAGGCTCAATGAAAAAAAGGAAGAAGCAGCAGCAGGACATCAAACAGGTTGTCTTACTCCTGGCTTTTTAAAATTTGACAGTCATCAGTGTGTGCATCTGTATAACACCATGATCATAACAGAAACCTATCTGCAAAAATCTGCAATTTCCTAGTGAGGTTCTAAATAACAATAAAGAGCAAAGAGAACTGCACCCCCCCTTGTGCCCAACTCTCACCGTTCATCCAGTGAAATCCAAAAAAAAAAACCAAAAAACAAACAAACAAAAAAAACCCCACAAAACACTAAAACCTTTGCTTACACAAAGAGCAAATCACACCAAATAGAAAGGAGAATAAAAATATATAAACAAACACATTCAACTCTTCTGTACAAAATCTGTGTGCCTTTCTCCAAACAAACAGAAGTGTACCACTTTAGCAACCCATCCATCTATGAACAAATGCCCTCAGCCTATTCCTGAGAAAGGGAAGGATGATCGGTTATATCTGTCTTCATCTTGTCTGAAAATCTTGACATTTTTCAGCAAGTAAAGGTTCCAAATGGCAGGTGTCAGAATGCCTTAGCCTCACACGTGGTGCTAGAAGGCAGGAAAAGCAGCGGCAGCATGTGGTCATGTCAGAGCCACACAGAAGCTGCCTAGAGAGCACATTCTGAAAAGAGCAAACCTCAGACTCGGTTAAATCAATCTAGTGCCAGATGCCACTCTCAGAACAAAGCCGCGGTGCCAAGGATTAGCTGCCCAGAGAAACATTCAAGTCAAGACTCTGACAAAAGGGAAAATAGCTGAGTGCAATGGCACCTGTCCATATCCTGTCTGATAATTTGGTCCAACTAACTCCTTCAGTGCAGAAAAGAAAAATGGCCATAGAATTCTTTGCTTAGTCTACAAGTGAGTATTATTTCCTCACAGTCATTTTCAGTTAATCTGGAGTAAACAGTGCGAATCACCTGCATATACATAATATGTATAGCTTTCTCAATAAAAGTGCTTTAAGGTCTACTAACTCCTATAAGGAAGTCAGGATCCTAAGTACCCTCTTCATTGTACCTGGAGCAAGAAAAAAACCAAAGAAGTAAATAAAATTAGAACAAGATCACCTGAAATTAAGACTGAAAAAGGAAAACTAGTCTCTGGGCTGTTAGGTCAGACTTCTACTTAGATACCCACCCTCTCTGCTCACTTCTTGCCTCCCAATCATCTTTTCACAGCTTTATCCAGTAACGAGAAAGCTTTGGAGCCTTTTGAAAGTTGTTTGTGAAGGTCAATCAATAAGCATTTTTGTTCCCAGAGGTTAACATAATTGGCATGACAGTCTACTTTATTTCTCCTCAGACCTGAGTCTAAGAAAAAGTAATGACTTCTGAGGAAACTCGAAGCTGGAGAAGCATAAGAACAAGGTATTTGTTTAGAGAGGAGAATTCACTGTCAAGTCATCCGGTCAGATGCATCAGAAGCTAAATAAACTAGGCTTCACTCAAGAGAGCTTCTTGTTATAGTATAAGCACCCATGGAAAAGAAAATACAGTATCATTTGGGCTTTTAGAGTCTACTGGAATATATAAAAGGGGTCCTTTGTATATGCAAAGATTGATACTTCGAAACACCTGATTTCCTTCCATACCTACAAAGACAAGGCACAAACGAGAGAGTCAGGATTTCATGGATTCAAGTTAATAGTATTTTAAAATAAAACACTGTCAAATTGATGACTTTTGGAAGCATCTAGGACCAGTATGATCTTCTAGTTCTTGCGCAAAGAAATCGGTTTCTTCCTCAACATTTTTACTCCTGGTGGCTACACCACTAAAATGTGTTTATTTGCCACACACTTGTGCATATTTTCAAATTAAAACAATTCACTGGCTGGCATCTACATTATGTTGTCCTGCCTTCTAAGCAACTAGCAGGTACTATTCTTCAACTCTGTGCAGTTGGCTCAAGTTAACTTCTCATCTTCGTATTTTCAGATCTTATCTAAAGCTGATTAATATATACAGAACAGAAAAGATAAAAGTAAATACTAATTAACACCGACTCACATTCATATAAGGATTAAGAGTACTCTCACATATATTCTAGTTTGAAAATCAAGTGTATTTAATACAATTAAATAATTACTATATAAATGTAAATTTTTCTAAATTAATTTCTTGTTCACCATTTAGTCTGCGAGTTTGTATTTCTATAAATAGGTCATTTTGATATGATCATTTTCCATGTCTGCTGTCTTTTTCCTATACACTTTGCTAACTTAACTGATTCCAGACTTCCTAGCATCTCATGTTTTTCAGCTTTACTCACATTGAAGTAGAGAGATTTGTTTTTTTCATTAACATGGATAAAAACCAATCTGTGTTCATGTTTGGAGTTAAGGATGAGTGTTGGTAAAAACAAAGTGCGATGCTGTTGTCAAAGAATGTTTACTGCTCAAAATCATGCAAATGATAAACAGACACATGAAACAGACAAGCTTTGCACTGGAATCAGAGTTAGTATGTATTTCAACCAAAATAAAAGCAGAACTAGGACAAGTCAAAAACAGATAGCTCATAATTTCTGATGTCATTGTAAAGAGGCATACTAAGTCATCAGCTTTTTCACTGCATAAAAACGCAAGAGTACAAGCTAGGGCAGTTAAGTGTTAGTTGGCTGATGACCCTCACTGCCACCTCTGGCAATTTAAAATTTTAATTGTTGGGCCTTATTTTGGGCAAATGTATATATTATTTTAACAATGCTCAATACCACGATGAAATCATCAGCGGGGGGTGGGGGAGGATCTTAAACTTTCAAATGAAAAAACATAAACCTCCTAGTCTCTTCTTACCTAAAAGTAATGACATCTCTTCCCTACCTTTCATAAAGTTTTCTGTTCCACATCCTTAGAACCTGGCCAGCATATATTTATGTAATTTTAAAAACACAATATACTAAAGAAAGTGAGGTTGATGAGATCTAAGTATCTGATCAATACTTGGTCACACTGTAACAGGTATAAACTCTTGAAAATTCAGAATAAATGTAAGAATAACACAAATAAGAAGAAAGTTAAAGCTATGTTCTTGAGATTCCCAAAGGTTTTGAGAAAGGAAAAGAAAGTTACAGCAGTCACTTAATATGTACTTAACACCATGTGTAAAGAAAATCTGCGATATAATCTGATCCTGAAGAATTTAAACTACAGACTTCCTGATTCCCCAGTGCTGGTAATCACATCCAACAGTAATTGTGCACAATGGCTAAAAGAACTTTTTAAATTATTTTATTTCCCCTAAGTTTGTTTTAAGTATGAAGTCTCCAATCCAAACTAAATTTTAAATGACTTGATGTTGTTCTGAATATATATTTTACATCAAAAGGCTCCAACGAATATTTCCTGTTAATTTTTAGTTTAATAACTCAAACTTAAGGCAATTAGGAGTAAAATTACCATCTCTGAAGTAATATTAATGTTTCGTATCACACACCAGGTGTCATATTCCATCATTTTCAATTGAAAGTTAAAAACAAAGCAAAACAAAAAGACGTTAGAATTCAAACTCAAGTGTACGTATGTTAACGTAACTGACTTTTTTATTCTTAGAGGGAAGCTGAATAGTGGTGTTTCTCCTTTATGAGCAATCACTACCAGCGAATTGCTAGATAGCACCAGTGATTTTACTAAAAATAGACATAAAAATGATTTAAATCCTAAGTTTTCAATGAAACAACAAATGATTTCTAGTTATAGGCATTCTTACACAATAATATGAAAGGTATTTTTTTTCTTTCTCCCTTATTTCAATGAAAGGGGAAAAGGAAAAGATGGAAAGAAGAGAAAGGGAGGGAAGGAAGGCAAGAGAAGGGAAGAGAAACAGGTAAGTGTTAGAGACAGCAAGAGCAAGCGCACACATACGTGTATACGGCTGGCAAATCCGTTAAAACACTGTCTTCTCACTAAAATATTTTTCACTAAATTATGTAGGATACAAAGTAATGACTTGTGAAGAAGTAACAGAAAATAACCAATTGCCCCTAAGCAGCCTACCTCTCCAGATCAGCTGCCCACCCTCATCTCTGGGGGATACACTGGTAGTAAAATGAACGCACTTTCCTCACCTGGAATAAATCACTACCATCAGAAGCAAATTCTAGAGTATCCATTTCTACCCTTATCCACTGGTGAAAAAAACAAAACCTTACATATTAGAAACACACATACACACAAAGAAGAAACTAGAAAGCACTCTCTCATGTTCTTTCACCCATTTCTCAGGTTTAGGAACCAGGTTCTGTCAGCAGATACTTTTCAAACGCTCCCTTTAATTTCAATCTGACCCTTTAAATATTCTTCAATATACTTAGAGAAATGCATGTTTCTAGGTTAATTTTTCAGAAATAGGCTAGTATGCATGCTTATGTATTGTGTGCACATTCTATATTTGCCTCAAGTTTTAACTTCACCATTTAAAATTTTCCTTTATATATAGAGAGGTACACAACGGCACAAAAAATAATTTGTATCTGAACTCTGTCTATTCCACCATTTTCAAATGCCAAGGGGAAATTTTTTTTACAGTAAATAATACTTCTGAGTTAGAAAGATATACACAGTAATGCAATTAAAGAATAGAAACCAAAAAATTTACACATTTTATTCCTAAATTTATTGTCTTATGGAACACTTTTTTTTTGGTCACAAGGATTAGTATTTACTGAATTAGCCCCAGATCCAGATATCTACAGAAAAAAAAAAAGTCTTTCAACTGTGTAAGAGTATTTTAGGTGACGCTCCTATGAAAACACCTGCCAAGGAGCTTGAACTATCATATTAAATGGATCACAGGGTTTACAAAGTGCTGCAGACGTTCAAAAGCATTCCCTGTACTGAGTATCACAATCATAGCAAGACAAGACTGCAGGCACATGCCTAAGTCGTTTCCCTGAATTGTTTCTTGTCAAATTAAAATGTCAAAAATTAGTCTATCAAATGCTGTCCCTGAGGAATCTAGCTCAACCCAAAGAACAGCTACCAATTAGTTAAGTCAGGTCTTTTAATGGAGAAAAAAATTTTTTTTCTCTATTGCTATCTGAAATTAGCAGGGCCCGAAAAGAAAAGTTTCATCTCAGCAGTTAGTTTAAGTGCTACTGATAGCTATAATCACAGGCAGGCTGCAAATATTCCTTTTGAAAGGCTTTTCAAATGAACAAATACAAAGAAAAAAAAGAAACACAGTGTTTTCATAGTGAATGACTGCCTAGAATTACAGAGTTATAAAAAGCCAAGGTTAGAGATTCAGATATACATGAGTATTGTTAACTAACAAACCAAAGTCAAATGAAATCCTTGCTCACTCTTTTGACAAGGTCAGTGCACCCATCCCTCAGCACAATATATGATAGAATTTCAGGTTGTAGAAGGTGCTTCAGGAAAATAAAATCCACCACAAATCATTTAATGTTTCTCTTTTAAAATCCTCTAAGAAAAACATTTCCTGTTAATTGTTTTTTTCCCCAAAGCTGCATATCACTCAGAGGCTGCCTTGTTGAAATGTTCATTCGTTAGCAGCATAAGGGTGCAGATGTAACAGATGTTCTTTGGCAGCAAAATCATACTGTGTCTTTTTCCTCCAGTAGTTCAGATGAATTTATACAGCGCAGCATTTGTAATTTACCCACAGAAGTGAGAGTCATGTTCATCTACTAGAAAGAGCTATTGGTTGACCAACCATGAACTTCCCCCCAAAAGTTCTAAAACTGGAACTCAAAGGACAGAAATATGAGCAACACGACATACAAGTGCACAGAATAAGACTGTTTACATGAAGCATGTACGTCGTTACCTCAACTTACATTTTGGCAAAAATCATGATGTGACCTGTGGCTACTGAAGTAATCAAAAGGTTCAAGGTTAACTATGGCAAGGGACAACATTAAAAGCAAAACCTCCACAATATATATATTCCGATCTATACAGTCCTTCTGCACTTTTCACAAAAACCCTCTTTGATGTGAATTATCAAACATTTCCCAACGTTGCTGTTTCTTAAAGTCTCCATTCCCAGACACTAAGTTTCTTGGCTTTGTGGCTCAAGCGATGACAAACAGATCATTTCCTATTCACTCCACTTACCTCAGCATCAGGACTGCTAGAATCCAGTTATGTTAAGAATTATTTTCAACAGCCACCTTCAATTACCAATGTTTGACATGATCACAGACTTCCAATGCTAATCCTCTTTCAAGTTGAAATACCCACACAAGGGCCCTTTGAGACACACAGCATGGCTATTTGCTTTGCTTTGCCTTATCCTGTAAAGCTGCTGAAATATATTTGAATCCTTTCTCTCCTCCCCCATCACTATCATCTATCTCTTATGCAAAGGAACACGCAGACCCACATGCTTTTTTGTCAAGACCAAGTCTTGACAAAGCAGTTTTCATGGTTAAAACATTGTTTTCTTAAGTATGCCCCTAATCCTAAAGACTGTTTCAAGAAAGAAAAAGAAAATTTTCATGTAATTGACTCTCATCCCCCTAAGTTCTCTACCTAAAGACTATATTTCCTTAGTTTACACACACGTGCATGACCTGAGTATTTCCAGAGCCCTATTGCTAACCACAATTCTGGACCTAAAAGCTTTCAGTCTTTTCTATTCAGGAAGAATTAGCTAGCACTTAACCCAACATAAAAAGAACCTGAATCTTATTATTAAAAGAATAATATTATCAACAAACTAAATTATACTTATCTGTTGAGGAAAGACTTTTAAATTTCAAAGAATAACATAATTTTCTGGCATACCAAATTGAGGCGTTTTCACCAGAGCATATATCTAAGTCTCTATTAGGGGCTTTGGAAAAAGAAAAAAAAAAGATGAAGCTCCTTTATGTGTGAGCAGACTCTTTAAAATCTGTTCTTAATCATCTTAAGTCAAATTCCATTTTAAATGTACTTTATATGTGATAAGAGAGCTCACTAGCTAAAGGAACTATGAAGTGAACTTTTTACAGGGCAAAGAACTCATTGGTAAAGCAACTGATCATCTCTTCCATTATGAGCTCTTCACTTGGGGTTTTGTGTTAAGAATTTTCACAAGTGAACAATACTTTTCTTTAAGCCTGTGCCATACCTATTTAATCATGGAAACATGGATCTCTACGTTTTACTGTTAGAGGAAAGATAAGTCTGTCCGCTTAACCTACATCTAGTTTATGTTCCGGAAGGGAAGTGGGTGGAGAGAAGAACCTCCTGCTGAGAAGGACTGAGCAAGAATACAATAACCACTCACAAATTACCTTTGGACTATACTCCTCCGCTAACAGGAAGGAAAATCAGCAAGTGAAGGGAATCAGGATATGTCGCCTCAAAATATTCCACTTTGACAGAATAATTATTTTAAGCTGAAGGAATCTGAGAAATGGCAGGTACAGGAAGGACTCTCTGACCTTCTCCTTCTACCGTGAAGTAGGTCACAAGACACTCATGTGAGAGGAATCCTCCTTATGCTTGGAGGAAAGTTGCATCCTTATCTTCAAAGATGGAGGGATGTTGAGAGGACTCTGACAGCACAGGCCTTGCTAAATTTCTTCCAGTTTACTACCCTTAGTCACATCCTTTCTGTCTCCTATCATGTTTTCCCATACCTTTCTACTTTTCATCAAACCCAGTAGAAAAAATGCTCAGGCTAAACCATTTCTTTGTATCTCCATTTTCTTAGGAAGGATCTTCAAAGCATTTTCAACCAAAACCCCAAGTCTATCTTATTATGAACAGTTATGACAAACAATATTTTTAATCAAATATCCTTATTTATTCTTTTTTTTTTTTTTTTTTTTTTTGTCTTTTTGCCATTTCTTGGGCCGCTCATGTGGCATACAGAGGTTCCCAGGCTAGGGGTCAAATCGGGCTATAGCCGCCCAGGCTACGCCAGAGCCACAGCAACGTGGGATCCGAGCCGCATCTGCGACCTACACCACAGCTCACGGTAGCGCCGGTAGCGCCGGATCCTTAACCCACTGAGCAAGGCCAGGGATCAAACCCGCAACCTCATGGTTCCTAGTCGGATTTGTTAACCGCTGTACCACGACGGGAACTCCCCTTATTTATTCTTTTAATCACTGTTTGACACTATTTTAAAAGGGATTTCTGATCTCATGAGAAAATATATCACTAAGCAATATGAATCATACACTTGGAAACTAACAGTACTTCAAGTTCAGAGTTCCTGTTGTGGCTCACTGGGTTAAGAACCTGACATGGTATCCGTGAGAATAAGAGTATGATCCCTGGCCTTCTTCAACCCCTAGCTTGGGAACTTCCAGGTGTGCAGGTGTGGCCCTAAAAAGAAAAGAAAAAGACAAAGAAAGGAAGGAAGGAAGGAAGGGAATAATCATACTTTAAACTCAAGAACAGTAAATTCAATGAGAATCTGGGAACAAGCGAGTAGAAGAAATTATATCCTATTGGACATAAAGCATAAAACCCCTTCAGAATGAAAGAGGACTTATTATTAGCTACCAGTGTTAGCATTTAGAGGGTCAGACACTGTTGTGCTATGCAATATATTAATTTCTTTAATCTTCACAATCACTCTGTTATTATCCCATATAACAACTAAGGAAACCTAGGTAAAGAGGTTAGCTAATCTGCTCAAGGTTATGCAAGGGCAGATTTACAATATGAACACAGATAATCTGACTCAAGAGGCCCTATTCTTTTTTTTTTTCTTTTTACAGCCACACCTGTGGCACATGGAAGTTTCAGAGCTGCAGCTGCCGGCCTATGCCACAGCCATGGCAACACTGGATCAAAGTCGCATCTGTGACCACACCACAGCTTGTGGAAACACTGGATCCTTAACCCACTGAGCCAGGCCAGGGAGCAAATCCGCATCCTCATGGACACTATGTCGGGTTCTTAACCTGCTGAGACAAAGGGGAACTCCGAGCCCATATTCTTAACCACTATTTTGAGCTATGCATTATATTCAGCACAATACAGATATATCTCATTAATCTTCATATTCCTCAGAGGCAGGTATTATTTTCATCTTAATAAATAGAAAACTGAAGCTTAAAGAGATTAAGAAACTTTCCCAAAGTCAGGTAGCTAGCAAGGGGCAGAGAGTTGAGGTTTGAACACAGGACTCCCTGACTCTGAAATCTGCACTGTCATACTTACCACTACACATACCACCTACGAAGGAGGCAGTGACTCCATCACCATAACCCCTCACCAGTCACTGTGCTACTTCTCCTCCTATAGCATAGCCAACTACTGCCATAAAAGGGTAGGTAAGAAAAGAGTAATAAATTATGTGAAGACGGAAAATCAGCAACTGAGAAAGGCCTTAAACATCACTCAAGTATTTTGATATTTCTAAGTCATCTTTATATTTTAAAAAACCATCATCATCACCAGTTTTTAAAAATATATCAAGAGGCAGACCATAAAGTCAATTTTTCATAATTACTGTGCATGTTGGTTGATTCACTGCATGACAAATCCCATGGACACACTCTACATGGAATCCTGGGGTGCAACTCTGATGTTCTTTAGCAAACCTAGTCTTTTCCTCTTTGTTATCTATTTCCTTTCCTCCATTCAAAAAACATTCCTAATCAAGTACTCAGTCTAGACTCTAAACACAGGGAAAGGGAAAGGGAGAAATCTAATGAGCTCACTTGGAAGTGCCAGAACTTGGTGCATTCAATTCAGAAAAAGGATCTGAGATACACTACTAAATACACAGATAATATTAAGAGTCAAAATAAGAATCTTTTACGCTTATGAAGGAAACAAAGTAAACAAAACTGTAAGATAGTATACTATTTTTTAAAATAAATACTAAGGATAACTAGTAGTTGGGATTGTTTGCACAGGTGGAAGCCATGTGCTTAAATGGCTTGATAATACCCCTGCAAAGAAAAAAGGTACCATAAAATATGCATATGTAATAAAATACCATTCAGCAGTCCTTAAAAATGACAAAGAATCCTTAAAAATGATACTGACCTGTAACACATCAAGAGTAGGGTAAAAGATAGGTATTCATTAATGTTAAATTGCATCACATACCCACACATACATACACAACCCAGACATATCTGGAATCATGTTCACCAAAATAATAATGGCTGTGACCTTTGGATGGTGGAGTACAGATAATTTTCTACATTGCTCTTTAGACTATTCCAAACAGTTTGAACTGCCTACAGTATACATATTTAAACAAAACAAAAACATTCTTAGTTTGCCAGGAAATAGTGTACAGGAAGAGAAGACACATTACAATTTCACAAAATAAATGGTTTAAAAAAAACCTAAAAGACACTACAAGAAAGGAAAACAACAACCAATATCTCTCACATACATAGATAGAAAGATCCTGAACAAAATATTGGCAAAATCAAATCCAACAATGTATCAAAAATTATATGCCATGAGAAGGATTTATCCTAGGTATGCAAAGGTGGTTAAACATTCAAAAATCAATTAACACAATTCATCATATCAACAGGCTATAAAAACATCTTCATCATAGCAACAGATGCAGAAAAAGCATTTCAGTAAAACAGGAATAGAAGGCAACTTTCCCAGCTTGATAAGTATTACCTACAAAAAACAAGAGCTAATATTCTCACAATATACTTATGGTGAGAAACTAGAGCTTTCCCACTAAGATGAGGAACAAGACAGGGATGTCCAACATCATAATGGAAATTCTGTCTCACAATTACAGAAAAGAATAATAGGCATACAAGATGGGAGGGGAGTAATAAAATTGTCTTTCTTCATAGATGACATGATTGTCAATGAAGAAAATCTGAAGGAATCAGCCAAAAAAACCCCCCAAAAATCCTGGAACAAATAAGCAATTATAACAAGGTTGCAGGATACAAGGTTACTTTCCAAAGGTCAATTTCTTTCCTATAAACTAGCAATGAACAAGTTAAATTTGAAATTAAGAACACAATACCATGGCAGAGAGTCAGGATCAAGATGGTGGAGTAGAACACTGAGCGCGCATGCCCACATACGCACACACGCGCGTGCACGCACACACACACACACACACACACAAACTTATCAGAGCTATGACTACATATACAGCAACTCTCACTTAACACAATATGAAGACTAGCAGAACAGCTCTTATACAACCAAGGCTGTAAAGAAAGAACTACATGGAGCCTGGTATCAGGGGAAGAGAAGCAATCTAGTTGGGACTCGAACCCTTAGCAGGTGACTCAGAAGAGGAGGAGGATATCACAAGCTCAAGGATTCTCCCTGAGGAATGAGG
The DNA here is from genome assembly GCF_054392235.1 of Sus scrofa. Taxonomy (NCBI): domain Eukaryota; kingdom Metazoa; phylum Chordata; class Mammalia; order Artiodactyla; family Suidae; genus Sus; species Sus scrofa. Next base: position 107,204,060 of record NC_139385.1, on the reverse strand, counting down.
TATTGGGCACCCCATCCCTGGAGTTCTACACCAGGAACACAAACCCCCACAACTGGTTGGAAAACCAGTGGGGCTTACCAGAGAGCTGAACAAAACTTTTAAACAGCACTCGCACAGACTTGCTTGTTCCCAGTCCCAGCACAGAAGACGATGACTGAAAACAGTCTAGTGCTCTGGCCAGCTTGTCAGGATGGCCCCAGAGTGCCCCAGAGTCAGAAACTGGGCTCCTGCTCCAGACTTTCCTGTTCTGACACTGCTCCCTCTAAGGCAGAGGCTGTCATTGCCAACAAAAGTGCACACAGTTGCAGGGAATGGAGCTGGCTCAAGACACAGCCTTATGACTAGGGCAGAGGCAGCCATTACTGACACGCCTGTTCATGTCTGTACACACACTTGGGAAGGACTGGAACCGACCCAGTAGTGCAGATCCAACACCTTTAGCCCCTAATCAAAGTACACAAACCAGGGAAAAAATTGGGAAAAAGTTGAAACAGCTCAGAAGTACAGTCCCAAGCCTTTGGGCCCCAGATACCCCCAAATGAGGTGGCATCACACCCAGGAGAAACTAAGTCCTTTCAGGGCTCTTACTCCAGTCTACTAGGCCTATATCCATTCCTAATTGGGCAGGGCCAGCCACTGATCACAGGAAAAGCCCTGGCTTACACCTGGCCCTAGTCTAGCCCCTCTAACTCCAGCCCTACCTCCCACCAAGTTGGTGGCTGCCAGCACATTCCAGGGGAAGATGCAGCTCATGCTCACTTCAGATCCAGCTCCCACCAAAGCTAGTGGGTACACATGGCCTGGACAGAAACTTCCTGCACAAGGATACACCTTCAAGACCTGGCTAGTAAACAGTTTAATTTCACAGAGACAGAAAAAGATGAACAAAATAAGAAGAGAGAGGAATATGTTTTAAATGAAAGAAGAAGAAGAAGAAAAAAAAAAACAAAAACCCCTAATGAAACAGAGACAAATAATTTACCTGATAAAGAATTCAAATCAATAGTAATAAGACTGTTAACCAAACTGGGGAAAAGAACAGATGGACACTGTGAGACTTTTAATAAAGAACTAGAAAATATAAAAAAGAACCAGGAAGAACTGAAGGATACAATAACTGAAATGAAAAATACACCAAAGGGAAATAATAGCAGCCTACATGATACAGAAGAACACATAAGCGATCTGAAAGATTGAATGATGGAAATCACCCAATCAGAACAGCAAAAAGAAAAACAAATTTTAAAAAATAAGAATAGTTTAAGAAACCTCTATGACAACATCAAGCATACTAACATTCACATTATAGGTTCCCAGGAGAAGAGAGGAAAAGGTAGAAAATGTATTTCATGAAATTATGCTGCCAACTTCCCAAACCTGAAGAAGGGAACTGATATCCAGGTACAGGAAGCACAGAGAATCTGAAACATGATGAATCCAAAGAGATCTACATCAAGATATATTAGTTATATCAAGTGTTAAAGAGGAATTCTAAAAGCAGCAAGAAAAAAAAAAAAAAAAAAGAGTCACAAAAGAGTCCACATAAGGCTGTTAGCTGAATTTCAGCAGAAACTTTGCAGATCAGAAGTCAGAGGCATGATACATTTAAATGATGAAGGAAAAAAATGTGAAAATCCAGGATAGCCTATGCAGCAAGGTTATCATTTAATGGAGTGTTAAAGTCCTCCACTGTTACTGTATTATTGTTAACTTATCCCTTTTTATTGTTAATATTTGCTTTCTATATTTAGGTGTGCCTGTATTAGGTGCATATATGTTCAAGAACGTTATATTTTCTTATATCCATCCCTTTATAGTTACATAACTATATTATATTTCAATCTGTGTGTATCTTTAGCTCTGAAGGGAGTCTCTTGTAGGTTGCATATAGATAGGCCTTTTAAAAAAAAAAAAAAATCCAATCAGCCACTGCACTCTTCTGATTGAACAGAATCATAGATACAGAGAACAAGCTGGAGATTACCAGATGGGAAAGGGAGGGGCAAGATAAGGGATGGAGATTAAGAGGTACAAACTACTGGGTATAAAATGAATAAACTATAAGAATGTAATGTACAGCACAGAGAATACAGCTAATATTTTATAACTTTAAATAAAGTATAATCTATAAAAATATTAAATTATGTTGTCTATCTGAAAATACTGTAATTCAACTATACCTCAATAACAGATAATAATGGATTTAAAAAGAAATACTATTTACATTATCATCCCAAAGTGAAATACTTAGATATAACAATATAAGCATGAGATCTATGTACAAGTGAGTAAAACTACAAAACTCTGATGAACAAAATCAAAAAACTAAATGGGGAAATATTCCGGGTTCATGGATAGGAAGACACGATACTGTTAAGGCGTCAGTTCTTCCCAACTTGACCTATAGATTCAGTACAATCTCAGTCAAAAATCTCAGCAAGTTATGTTATGGATAGCAACAAACAATCTACAGTTTACAGATGAGTCTTGAACAACATGGGTTTGAACTGCCCAGGTCCACTTAAACATAGATTTTTTTTCCCAATAAATATATTGGAAAATCTTTTGGAAATTTGCAACAATTTAAAAAACAGGTGACCTGCATAGCCCAGAAACATCTTAAAAATTAAGAAAAAGATATGTCATGAATGCATAAAATATATGTAGGTGTGAGTGTATTTTATCATTTATTACCATAAAATATACACAAATCTATTATGAAAAGGTAAAATTTTATAAAAACTCACACACACACAAACACTTATAGAATGTACCTAGTGCTATTTCTGATCAAGAGAAATATAAATAAGCATAAAGATGCAGTATTAAACCATAACTATGTAAAATTAATTGTAGTACATACTGTACCTTGTAATAATTTCATAGCCACTCCCTGTTCCTACTGCACTGTGATCATATGCTGCAAGTATCTCCTTACAACACTGTATGATGCTAACCATCTCTGCGCAGTTCATGTCCCTAGTAAATTGTATAACAGAGTAAAAAATGATCTCTTGTGGTTCTCACATATTTTTCTTCATGCTTAGGGCAATACCGTAAACCTTGAATAACACCCATACGACATACAAGGCAACACTGATGTAAGTACCAAGAGATGATTCATCTTGGAAACAGACCACATAAACTTACAGTATCAATAAATACAGTACAGTACTATAAATGTACTTTCTCTTCCTTATGATTTTCTTAATCTTTTCTCTAGCTTACTTTTTATAAGAAAACAGTACATAATACATATAATGTGTCATTTGACTGTTTATATTAAGGTTTCTAGTCAACACTGGCTATTAATAGTTAAGTCTGGGGGGGATTCAAAAGTTACATGTGGATTTTTAGCTTCATGGGAGGGTCCATATACACTTAACCCCTACCTTATTCCAGGGTCAAGTGTAAGTGGAGAGGAAAAGACCCAGAACAGGCAACACAATATTGAAAGAAAAGAACAAAGTTGGAGGACTGACATTACATAACTTCATAACTTACTATAAAAAAACTAAAGTAATCAAGACAGTATGTTATTAGTGAAGAATAGACAAATAGATCAAGGGAACAGAATGGAGAGCTCAGAAATAGACTCACATAAACACAGTCAACTGATCTTTGACAAAGGGACAGAAAATCAAAAAGCTAAATAACTCACCCAAACAAGTACAAAAAACTAACAAAATAACAAAGTTAACCTGGAAGCCTCAAATCTGACTCTTCCATGCAATTCTGACTCTTCAAAGAATCTACTGAATATTTAAGTAATTATCCACAACACCTCTCAACTTATTTGAGCTCTGCTATATGAGATTATTTTGAGCAGAATGAATGGCAGAACCACATTGTATAGTAATTTCCAAGCAAAGCTGGCAGCACTTGTCAACCCAGGTGTTTGTGAGCAGAGCAGGAGAGGAAAGAAAGAACTGAGGGCAGAGGCCTCAAAGCCCCAGGTCATGCCTCTCATTACCTTAATCCACAGCACCTTGTTTGGAAAACCACAGCTAAAATGAGGTAGGTAGTAATCTTCCACTTTACATTTTTACAACATGCCTGGGGCTTTCTTAAGACTCAACCAAGGAAACATCTTCTTTATGTTTTTGACACACTATAAAGGAACAGTTTGGAAAAGGACAGATCACAGAATAATGACCCCAAACTTTTTTTATGAAAAGGACATATCTGTAATTCAAACAACTATATCACTTTAAACACAAATATCTGATTTGATTATTTTGTTTGCCTTAATGAGCCAATTTACAAACTGCTGAAGCAAGTGGGTTTTTTTGTACAACTAAAAAAATTTATTTCAATCTCGTTTTTCTCAGAAAGAAATGACAGTTAGGCTCTCTCTACGGCTTTCTCAATGTGAGCTCCTAAAAATGAATAAGGCCAGAAAATGAGGTGAGAAATGGATGAAGCCTAATTAAAGGAGGGCACTGAAAAAGGAAACAGGATGTTTAGTTTTCTCAAATATAGATAAAAAAAATAGAGGGAACAAGTTTATAGTCCTTACCAAACTCCTATACTCAAGGGCACTCAACTGTACAACACGGGTACCCCTTTGTTCTCACCTCACACCCCACCTCTTTTAAACTAAACCTTGGCCTCCACTGCCCCAGGGAAAGGAATGCCTTAACCCAAGCAAAAAGGAAACAAAAAGTTCATCTGGCCTCTTGTGCTTCCAAGGGCCCAGGTGGTCATTTGAGTTTACAAGGTTATCTTTGGTTAAGCTTGATCTTCACTGTGCTCACCCTCCTCCTTGCATTATACCCATCATTAAGGAAATAAAAATTTCCTTAAATACGTTCAACATATGTGCACTATATTCTTTATGTGATCATCCCAACGATGGCATGTTTGCTTGTTCAAAAGCAAATTTGTTACTTCTGCTAACACAGACACATATATTATGTGAGTTTTAAAAATTGTGTTATTAATTTTCTCTGGAATTTTAACTCTAGAAAATACTCGATGCCTGTGTTTGATGTGTTTTCTCTTCAGAGAGGATGGAATTTTCCTTTGCTACATAGCAATGGAGCACTCTTCTAAATACTTAATCATTTAATTCTTGCAACAACCTTATAAAGTTGCTCTTCGTGTTTAAGAAAGATATATCTAAAACATGAAACACAGAAAGGACAAAAGTAAAAGAATGGAAAATTACATCCCAGGCAATTACTAGTCAAAAGAAAGCATTTCCAGATGTCAGTCAAGTAGGACCCAAAAGAAGTCAGCAGTGGGCACTGCAGATTCCGCAACAGACGGTTCCATGGTCCCAGTGGTATTTCTATGCTATTGCTGGGTTCAGTCAAGTCCATGCATGCAGAAACATATCTGCTCAAGCTATGAATCTGGTTTTACTGAACAGCATCTGGAAAAGATACTCCCTGCAACCAAGACGCATTGTGAGAAAGTAGATTCACACCTGTTCACACTGCCAAAGTGCAGTTTGCTTTTGGCATCTTTGACGACAGCTACAAGATCTCCACATATACCACCAGAAAGGAATCTAGAAACTGCAAAGAGCTCAAGAAGCAGTGGAAAAGAGCACTGACTGCAGGATATATAAAGAATTCCTACAACTCAATAACAAAAGGCTGAGACGCCAATTGAAATATGAGTAAAGAACTTGAATAGTCATTTCTCCAAAGATGCGAAAAGCCAATAACCACATGAAAATACATTCAACATCATTAGTCATTAAGGAAATGCAAATCAAAACCACAATGAGATACCACATTACACCTATTAGGATTGCAATCATAAAGAGAGAGAGAAAGAGAGAGGAAATAAAAAGTGTTGGCAAAAATGTAGAGAAATTAGAACCCTTGTGCATTGCTGGTAGAAATGTAAAATGGTGCAGCCACTGTGGAAACCATTTTGGCAGTTTCTCAAAAGTTTAAACATAAAACTACCATATGATCCAAAAGCAGGGACTTGAACATATATTTGCATAATAATGTTCAGAGGCAGCATTACATACAATAGCTAAAAGGCAGAAAAAAACCCCACATATCCATCAATAGTTGGAAGAATAAACACAATGTGGCATATACATACAACAGAAAATTATTCAGCCATAAAAAGGAATGAAATTTTGATACATGATACAATATAGATGGACCTTGATCTATACATAGAACTTCCATATGACCCCGCAATCCCACTCTTGGGCATCTATCCGGACAAAACTCTACTTAAAAGAGACACGTGCACCCACATGTTCATTGCAGCACTATTCACTATAGCCAGGACATGGAAACAATCCAAATGTCCATCGACAGATGATTGGATTCGGAAGATGTGGTATATATACACAATGGAATACTACTCAGCCATAAAAAAGAATGACATAATGCCATTTGCAGCAACATGGATGGAACTAGAGAATCTCATCCTGAGTGAAATGAGCCAGAAAGACAAAGACAAATACCATATGATATCACTTATAACTGGAATCTAATATCCAGCACAAATCAACATCTCCTCAGAAAAGAAAATCATGGACTTGGAGAAGAGACTTGTGGCTGCCTGATGGGAAGGGGAGGGACTGGGAGGGATCGGGAGCTTGGGCTTATCAGACACAACTTAGAGTAGATTTACAAGGAGATCCTGCTGAATAGCATTGAGAACTATGTCTAGATACTCATGTTGCAACAGAAGAAAGGGTGGGGGAAAAAATGTAATTGTAATGTATACATGTAAGGATAACATGACCCCCTTGCTGTACAGTGGGAAAATAAAAAAAATATTAAAAAATACATATAGATGGACCTTGAAAATATTATGCGCACGAAAGAAGCCAGAGAAGGACAAATACATGATTCCACTTTTTTAAGGTACTTAAAATAGGCAAATTCAGGCAATAAAACAGGCAAAAAGAGACAAAAGGTGAAAGAGATTACCAGGGGCTGTCAGAAAGGTATAGGGCAAATTACTATTAAGTGGGAACAAAGTTTTCATTTGATATGATGAAGTTTTGGATACAGACAGTAGTGATTGTTATACAACATTGTGAATATATTTAACACTATTAAATTGTACTCTTACGAATGATAAAAATGATAAACGTAATGTAAACTTTGATACAGTATTAAAAAATTAAAGCTATGCTGGAGACAAACAAAAAAATAAATAAATAAAACCTAAAAGGACAGAAACAACACAAAGTATTTTCTATAACCATAATGGAACAAAATTAGAATTGAGAAAGACATTTGGGAAATTCACGAATATATGGAAATTGAACAATATACTCCTAAAAAATTCAAAAAGGAAATTAGAAAGTATTCTGATGAAAACAAAGACAAAACATACAAAATTTTATGGGATATAATAAGCTCAAAGATTGCTTAGAGGAAAAACTATTACTGTAAATGCCAATATTAAAGAAAGATTGCAGATAAAAAACTTAATGTCCACCTAAGACACTGGAAAAAGAAAAGCAAACTAAACCCAAAACAAGCAGAAGGAAGAACATAATAAAGACTAGAACATAAACTGATGAAATAAAGAAAAGGAAAAATAATAGAGAAATTCAATTAAATAAAAAGTTGGTTCTTAGAATATATCAACAAAATTGACAAACTGTGAACTAGACCTATCAAGAAAAAAAGAAATGATTTAAATTAGTAAAATGGACAGAGGACTTTACTACCATCCTTCAAAAAAATACAAATAACTTTAAAGGAATAATAAGAAAAATACCAATAAATTAGGTAACTTAGATAAAATGGACAAATTCCTGAAAAGACACGAACTACTGAAAATGACTCAAGAAGAAAGTTGACTATCTGAATAGACTAATAACAAAGATGGTGAGTTAGTAATCAAAAAACTGCGCACAGGAGTTCCTGCTGTGTCTCAGTAGGTTAAGAACCCGACTAGTATCCATGAGGATGCGGGTTTAATTCCTGGCCTCAATAACTGAGTTGAGGATCCAGCATTGCCACAAGGTGCAGCACAGGTCATAGGCATGGCTTGGATCTGGTGTTGCCATGGCTGTGGCGTGGACCAGCAGCTATAGCTCCAGCTCAACCCCTAACCTGGGAACTCCATATGCCACAGATGTGGCCCAAAAAAAGAAAGGAAAAAAAAAAAAAAAAAAAAAGAAAAGAAAAGAAAAAGAAACTGCCCACAAATTAAAACCAGGCCCAGATAGCTTTAGGACTGAATTCCACCACACATTAAAAAAAAAAAAAAATTAACACCGATTCCTCACAAACTCTTCCATAGAAGGAGGAACCCTTCCCAACTCATTCTATGGGGTCAGCATTACTCTGATACTAAAAACAGAGTAAGATAGCAAAGAAAACTACAGACTGAATCTCTTATGAATATAGATGTAAAAATTCTCAACAAAATACCTACAAACCAAATCTAGCAACACATAAAAAAGAATTATATGCCAAGACTGAGGCTTATCCCAAGAATGCAAGATTGGTTCAACATCTAAAAATCAATTCATGTAATATATAATGTCAGCAGAATAAAAAACAAAATGCATATGCTCACCTCAATAGGCACAGAAAAGGCACTTGACAAAATCCAACATCCTTTCATGATTAAAACACTAAAAAAGTAGGATTAGAACCTCAAAGGGCATGTTTAAAAAAACTCAGGGCTAACATCATAATTAATGGTCAAAGACTGGATGCTTTTCCCTAAGAACAGAATAAGATAAGGATTCTATTCTGGTTAATTCTATTCAACACTGTATTGGAGACTCTAGCTAGAGCAATTAGGCAAAAATAAAGTCCATCCAGGTTGGAAAGAAAAAGTAAAATTACCTCTATTTATAGATGACATGATCTTATATAGAGAAAATTCTAAGGAATACACTAAAAAACTGTTAGAACTAATTAACATGTTAAGCAAAGTTGCAAGATACATTACAAAAATAATCATATTTGTATATGCTTGAAATGAATAATCCAAAAATGAAATAATATTCAATTTACAATAGCATCAAGAAGAATAAAATATCTAGCAGTAAATTTAACAAAAGAAATATAAAACCTGTACTCTGAAAATTATAAAACATTGTTGAAAGAAATTTTAAAAGATCTAAATAAATGGAAATACATCTGTTCATGGATTGGAAGACTTAATGTTAAAATAATAACAATCTCTAATAATCTCCAAACTGATCTACTCATTCAATGTAATCCCTATCAGAATCTCAACTGATTTCTTTTGTAGAAATTGACAAACTGATTCTAAAATTCATATGGAATTGCAAGGTATCCTGAATAGCCAAAACTACCTTGATAAAGAAGAATAAAGGGGAAGAGTCACATTTCCTGATTTCAAAATTTACTATAAAGCAAATGATAATCAAGATAATGTGATAAGTGGTACTAGGATAGACAAATAGATCAATGAAATAGAAACCATAGATAAACTTACACTTCTTTGGTCAACTGATTTCAATAAGAGTGTCAAGATCAACCAGTGAGGAAAGAACAGCCTTTTCAACAAATGTCACAGGCACAACTGGATAGCCACATTCAAAAAAACTGAAAATTGACTCTTACCTGACATCATACATAAAAATCAACTCAAAATGGATCAAAGACTTGACTGTAGAGCTAAAACTACATAGAAATTCTTAGAAGAAAACAGAAGTTATTTTTTATGACCACGGATTTGGCAAAAAATTCTTACATATGAACTCAAAAGCATGAGCAACAAAAGAAAAAAAAAATGGATTCCAATAAGATTTAAAACTTTTGTACTTTAAATGTGATCATCAAGAAAATAAAAAGACAACCCACAGAATGAAAGAAGGTATTTGCAAATCACCCATCCAAGAAGGGACTTGTATCCAGAATTTACAAAGAACTCTTAAAAAAATCAATAATAAAAAGACAACCTAAATAAAAAATGAGCAAGAAATCTGAATAGACACATGTCCAAGGAATTCACACAAATGATCAATATGTACATGAAAAGATGCTGGATGCCATTAGTCATCAAAGAATTGCAAACTGAATCCACAAGGAAATTTCACTTCATACCCACTAGAAAATCTATAATCAAAAAGTCCAATAATAAGTGTGGTTAGGATGTGGAGAAGTCAGAACCTCCATACACTGCTGGTAGGAATATAAATGGTACCAACACTTTGGGAGTTCCCATTGTGGCGCAGTGGTTAATGAATCTGACTAAGAACCATGAGGTTGCAGGTTCGATCCCCGGCCTTGCTCAGTGGGTTAAGGATCCGGCGTTGCTGTGAGCTGTGGTGTAGGTTGCAGACGTGGCTCGGATCCCGAGTTGCTGTGGCTCTGGTGTAGGCCGGTGGCTCCAGCTCCGATTGGACCCCTACCCTGGGAACCTCCACATGCCGCGAGAGCAGCCCAAGAAATGGCAAAAAGACAAAAAAAACCCAAAAAAAACAAAAAAAAAATGGTACCAACACTTTAGAAAACAGTCTACATACAGTTCCTCAACCAACTGGCCATAGTCACCATAGCAATTCCTCATATATCCATACAAAAAATTGTACATGAATTTTTACAGTAGCATTATTCATAACAGCCAAAGAATATAAATAACCCAGATGTCCATCAACTGATGAATGGATAAACAAACTATGATATATCCATATAATGGAATATTATTTGGCCATAAAAGAGTAACATTCTGATATACGCTACCACATGATGAACCTTGAAAACATTATACTAAGTGAAAGTAGATAGTTACAAAAGACCATATACACTATTTTCATTCACATGACATGTACAAAACAAAGATATCTATAGAGACAAAAAGCAGATCAGCAGTTGCTAAGAGCTGGGAGGAACAGGGTTCCAGGCTCTCTTGCTGAGAGCTGGGAGGAACAGAGATGGTGAGAGGGTTTAAAATTGACAGTGGTTATCATCACTCCACATGTCTGTGAATATACTAAAAATCAGTGAAATGTACCTTCAAATGGTTAAAGCATATGGTATATGTATTATCTCATTAAAGCTGGTATTCAAACAAATTAAATGAATTGAGACTTCCAAAAACAACAAACAAAACTGACAAGAACCCAAATATCCATAAATTCTACAACAGAAAAATATTGTATAATTATGTAATACAACACTAAAAATTAATGAATCACAGTTCAAAGTGATTGAAAGTGAACACAGCAAAGTAAATTATCAAACATCACAAATATATCAAAGTGAATGAGTCTATGAAATAATCTTGAAAAAATAATCTTGAAGAATACATGCAGTAGGATTCTAGGTCTCTAAAGGAGCCATCATGCAAAACAGGAAGGGAATTATTAACACAAAAGTTCAGTAAAGTTATTATCTCTTGAAGGGGAGACAGATGTGTTGAAGGAGGAACAGACAGGGGAGCTTCAAAAGTTATGATAATGTTATATGTTTTAAAAGCTGAATGGTGAGGACGTGGGTCATTTAATTACTTATTTAAATTATATATTCTCTTTCGTTTTATGGCATATTTTTTAAAACCTATTTTAAGGTATTGATATCATCTACTTCTAATCTGGAAAATATACCTTTTATTTTTTTGTATCCCCCAAGCCCTTATAGGAATACCTGATACACAGAAGAATTATGTATGCACATAAATATATATACATACTCCCACATGCATATATGCAGGTAGGGGGAGGCGTTAATCAGTTTTAAATCCATTCACATTTTTGACTACCAATATAGGCAAATATTGAACAAGGTACTCTTCCAAAAGCATGAACAACAAAGCCTCCCTGGCCACAAGCAATTTTCCAAGTAACAGTTACACAAATAGGAACAGTACAAAAAACACTATATTTTAAGTGTCACGGTAGAAGTACACAAAGTTTTATGAGAACACAAAGGAAGGTAAGATTAACTGCAGGCACCTAAAAGAGTTTCATGGAGGATGTGGCACCCCAGGTAGTCCCTGCAGTATAGGTAAAATTATAATAGGCAGAGAATGGGGAAAGGATATTCCACAGAAAAAAAAGAATATGAACAATATTAATAATTATTATTATACATTTAGTAGTTATAATAAAAAGTAGTAGCAGCTAACATTTATTTTGGGTTTATTTTTTTTTTACAAATTCACATTTTTTTTTTTTATTTCCCCAATACATTATTTTTTTTTCTACTGTACAGCATGGTGACCCAGTTACACATACATGTATACATTCTTTTTTCTCACATTATCATGCTCCATCATAAGTGACTAGACATAGTTCCCAGTGCTACCAGTGCTACACAGCAGGATCTCATTACTAATCCATTCCAAAGGCAAAAGTCTGCATCTATTAACCCCAAGCTCCCAATCCATCCCACTCCTCCCTACCCCCACAACCACAAGTCAGCTGACATTTATTGATTGGATACTATTGCCAAGCCCTATTCTAAGTGTTTTTAAATGTACACCCCATTTAATCTTAACCAAAATCTTATGGTACAGCAGAAATTGAGAGAACATTGTAAATCAATTCTAATACAATTTTTAAAAAAGATCTTGTGGTAGGTACTATTATTATCTCTACTTTATGAAGAGACAGAAAAGTTAAATAACTTGTCATTGTGGCAGTAAGAAATGAAGCTATAATTTGAATCTGGTTCCACAGCCTATTCTTTTAACTACAGAAGAGGTAGAAAAAAAGAAAGTCACAAAGAACAAATATTCTAATATACCTGGTATATAAGAACTACTGATAACTGAGGATACTAGGTAAGAATAGAAAGGGCACTTAACGCAGAGTCCACTGAAAACAGGAATCAAAATATCATTGTAAATAACAGGAGCAGATCAGGGGAAGATTTAAATGACTCTGCCTTATTGAAAATGGATACATTTCAGCTTATATTTAATAAAATATAGGCTTAAAAATTATAACTGTGCTAATTCTTATAATGAATCAATTGTTGATTATAACATTAAATTATATGATTCCTTAATGGATGGCATCCATGGCATAACAAAAGGTAACTATGCAGATTTGGATTACAAATGCTTGATTGATGAATATCATGTCTTGGGCTGAAAGGGAGTATCAAGAGGTTATATTGGGAAAAGTAGCTTGAGGCCAGCTCATGAAAGGCTTAAACTTTCAATGGAAGAAGAATGGCAAATAGGAGACACTGAAAGAAAGAGGAGAAATATTCCAGAGGGAGAATCAACAAGGAATGCTGACAGTTTGAATGGAATGTGTAGCAGAAAAAGAAAACAAAGATTATCAATTTTGTGCCCAAGGAACTGCTAGCCCATCAACAAGGGAGAAGCTTAAAAAAAAGAACAAAAAACACATAAAGAAAAATGGAATTGGGGGCCAAAGCAAGGAGATAAGTTTGGTTGAAACAGAGGGATAATGAAGAGACTGGGCAGCAAGCCAACAAAATTTGAATCCAGATTTCTAGAGAGAACTTGAAACTAAAGATTTAGAACACACAGACACAAAAGATGAAGCCCCAGAGGTGGATGGAGAAATTACCTAGGAAAAGAAGACTTATAGAGAAGATAAAGGGAATGAAGAAAATATCTGGGCACCGTCTAAAAGCAAGGAAGAGGTAAGGATGGACAGAAAGGATGATTACCAAAGGTGGAAGTAAGAACATTCAACAGCAATGGGAGAAATATCAGTATATAAAACTGAAGGAGTCCAGATGAGCTCAATGAAATATTAAATGAAATATTTCATTTCTATGTAATAACAACAACAACAACAAAAGGATGCTGTGCATACGCCAGATTCTGGAAACAGACTTTCCCCCGAAATAGTCAATTTAACAAAACAGATCAGATAACTTTATATGTTTCCTCCACTTAACAAAAGCCTATTACTTTTTCCTACCAAAGTCTAAACTATCTAAGAGGAGCATTTCATATTTAGAACCAGGCACAGAATCTCCCCAAGGGATTAAGAGGCAGGGGTCCCCTAACAGAGGAGTGGAGATAAGACAGAAGATAGGAATCTGGGTTCCACTTAAATAACCAGTGAGTTTTAATCAAAATAAGCCTAGGACCTGGAAGAGAAGGAAGTTACTGAATCTTAGAAATTAGAGACTATGGCTTGAATAGAAATGAGTATCTTCAAAGTATTTCCCATTGTACGCCACAGACATTGTAGAGGCTTCTTCACATCTATATCCTTCCTCAAAGTTTTCAAATTTTGGCCACACCAACATCTGAATTCTGAGCCAAAAACATCCCCAGTGTATTAGTAAGTGCCACTTAAAACAGGAATTAGAAAGAATATGACAAATGCAATGATAGCACCATGACTTAAACCATGGAACTACATGAATTTAAATCATCATGACTTAAACCATGGAACTATCTGAATTTAGTCTATCAAACTTCTTGAGGTCTTTTCTGTGGTTCATGAAAATTATGCTGAAAGGAAAAACAGGAGTTCCTATTGTGGCTCAGCAGAAACAAACCCAACTAGTATCCATGAGGATCTGGGTTCCATCCCTGGCCCTGCTCAGTGGGTTAATGATCCAGCATTGCTTTGAGTTGTGGTGTAGGCTGCAGGCATGGCTTAGATCTGGCATTGCTGTGGCTGTGTCTGTGGTTGTGGCTGTGGTCGGGACCCTAGCCTGGGGTCCATATGCCATACCTGTAATGCAAAAAAAAAAAAAAAAAAAGGTTTTTTTTTTCCCCCCTTGTTTTTTTGTGGTTTTTGTTTGTTTGTTTGTTTTGGCTTTTTCGTCTCTTTAGGGCCGCACCCACGCCATATGGAGGTTCCCAGGCTAGGGGTCCAATCAGAGCTGTAGCCGCTGGCCTACGCCACAGCCACACACAATCAGAGCTTCGTCTGTGACCTACACCACAGCTCACGGCAACGCCGGATCCTTAATCCACTGAGCGAGGCCAGGGATCGAACCCACATCCTCATGGACGCTAGTTGGGTTCGTTAACCACTGAGCCACAACGGGAACCGCCCCCAAAAAAAGTTTTTTAAAAAAAGGAAACAAAAACGTTTTGGAGAAGAGTTGAAATTTGGGGTAAATGAGGTAACTAGTAAACATAAGTATCAGTCAAAAATAGACTGATTAACTGCTAAACTGGTGACTCATTTGCATGCTCAAATTGTTTATCACTAAATAACTGATAAATATCACTTACAACTCTTGACTATGTTGACTCTATCAATCAAGTTTTATGTTAACTTACAGTTAGTAAGTTTGGATGATTAAATATTATGTAATAATAATAATAATAACAACAACAATAAATGCAATATTGGGGCCAAATCATTCTGGTCCTAAATTAGACATGATACACAAAATCTTGAAATAAAAAAAATTCAAAGCATGAATCACTATGTCAACCAAAGGACTCTACAACTCTGCCTCAGGAGAGCTAAAATGATTACAAAGAAAGAATTTCATGACTTTTTACGCAGTCTCACGCTTCAGGGTCTCCCAATTTCCTATGACTATGATGAGTCACATCAAATTATTAAAGGAATACATCTGCAAAAGATGATGTCAACTGTGAAGGGGGAGGGGGTAAGGAGCTGACGAAAACTGTGGCATGACTGGAAAGGTATACAACTTCCAGCTTTCATTCTATAAACTATTTCCTAATATCCATCTCTCTCAACCCAGAGGTCACTCTTCCTAATGCCAGGGGTGAGCCATATATAGTTTATGGCAATGGCGGCAAGAAGTTCTGCATTTCCTATGCTGTCAAATGGGCTAGATGTACCTCTCCCACCCACTTCCTTAATCACAGACTCAAATGCCATATAAACTATATACACTGCTCACCCCCCACATATACCAAGTAAGCTATCTCCCTTCAGGAGACCTCTGTAGCTCACTCTATGTGGACAGTTTGTCTCAAATATCTGCTTTCCTTAAAAAGAAAAGGCCATCAGCAAACTCATCAGTGTCAGCTGTAGTGTTGGTTTCTTATACTTTAAAGGTCAAACACTTTAGTTCAGTTAATAACCAAGACCAGGTCTGGGTTGAAATTTTCCTGCTGTATATGAATAAAAAGTTGCTTAAGCAACTACTATAGACAAAATTACAGAATATCAAGAGAATATGCTCTCTTTAAAGCATTTTAATACTACTAACTACAAAAAAGCTTTTGTTATGATAGATTTTTAAAAGACTTCTACAAACCAAGGTTATGTTAGCAAGTTGAAAATAAAAGTATAAACTTGAAAGGCCAACAAACACATGAAAAAATGCTCAACATCGCTGATTATAAGAGAAATGCAAATCAAAACTACCATGAGATACCACCTCACACCAGTCAGAATGGCCATCATTAATAAATCCACAAATAACAAGTGCTGGAGGGGCTGTAGAGAAAAGGGAACCCTCCTGCACTGTTGGTGGGAATGTAAACTGGTACAGCCACTATGGAGAACAGTTTGGAGATACCTTAGAAAGCAAGTACATTTCATTTTCTAAAACATCCTACAATTTCTATTCTTTACTATTCAGATTAAGAGAGTTCTCAGGTAAAAATAATAGGAACAGATCCACTCAATCCTTGTGATTATCTAAAAAGCAAAATGGCTTTAAATTTTTTTTTTTTTTTTTTTTTACGTAGGAGAAACATCCAACAAATACTTGTGAAACAAAGAAAGAATGTTTCACAACTGAGCTACAAGAATTCTACCCCATTTACTCAGCCTAGAACAGAAATAGCCTCTAAAGCACGCATTTACGGGCAAAGAAACATTCCACAATACACATGGCAAACCTTTTCTGAGTCGTGTTTCCTTTGTTCTTCTTAAGACTCAGTTTCCCACATTACTATGTTTAAAAGCTTTTCCTCAGATGGCTCAGTAAACAATAAACAGGCTGTGAAGTTATAGTTAAACAATCTCCGAATAAGACACTGACACTGCCTTTTATTCTCGCTTTCACGGAGGCCTGATGAATTCTTTTTGGTCACCCTCTTCAATCTTCTTATAACCCAGAGGAGCGCCTCATCACTCTAATCATCGGCACCACACTGGACTAAACACTTTCCAACCCGAAGGAAAACACAAAAACAAATTATCTTGGGAAGGGCACAGCTGGAAAAAGAATATGTCCTTAACTTCTCATTTACTCTCTTCCCTAGCTAAGGATCGCCACCCAACCATCACCACCTTCACCACAGCCCAGCCCACCCCACCCCCAAGACTTGAAACAACTGCTTTAAGTTTCTTTTAGTGCAGCAAGCAAGAGCTTGTAAAAGGATGCAAACCAGCTGAAACATTTGACAGACAGTGTTAAATACCAGGGAATTCCTATCAACCATTTTACTTTAAAAGGTACTTTGATGTTGGCTATCTTTCATGTACCTCTTTCATGGCACATTAATAAAGAAAACGGAGCTGAAGTAAATCAAGTCCCAAGGTCACATCTAGAATTACAGTGCTGTAGGTACCTGATGAAATACGGATTAATGCTGCATGAGTAGTGAATAAATAAAAGCTCTTCTACCCACCAATCAGGCAAGGTTTTTACAAGTGCTTCTGAACTTTATTCTGCAACTAGACCTGAGACATCTTTAATCCCCCATGCCCCTGAAGTCTAATTATCATAATGTGAACCCAAATGTTAGGGTCCCTTCAAAATGCAAGTGCTGTGAAGCAGAAAAGTAATGGGAATTAAGCTGGGTGTAACCTTAGAAATGTACGGATACGGGGAACTTGAAAGTGGTATTTCAATAAGTTAGGAGAGCATGACACAAAGATTTAGCCGCATAAAATATATTAGAATCAAAAGGTGCCCACCTCAAAAAATATATATATATATAAAACACAAAGTGGATCCAAAAACTATTTCCAAATATCGAATTCTTGCCTCAGAAACTTCAAATCCTATATAACCAAAGGAAAAGGATCTCAAGAATCCTTGCAACGTTGCATTGTTCTAATGCAACTGAAATATGAACAGAACCATAGTGATTCTGTACAACCCACACAGTTCTAATTTAAAAAAAAATTTTTTTTGTTCCAAATAATTAATTGAATACATTTTTTAGAGAGTTGGCCAAAGGTGAGGGAGAACAGGAAGCTGTTTGATACCAAAGAAAGGCGAAAAATACAAATCAGAATACACCAAAGAATTGACAATCTCAAGGTAAGACTCATGTCATTAGTAATTTGTTGGTAACAAATTTACACATCTAATTTATTCTAGGAACTATGATCTAAAAAAGAGGTAAAATTACATAATCAAATACATTCTCCTTTACACACCATACATCTGTGTTCACTATAGCACAGAATTTAGCATCAATCAGGACTGCACTGGGCTCTAATAACAGAGATGGTTATTTACAGACCAAGAGATCTACACTACAACACTATAAGATGGCTGCCAACTTCAATAAATACACCATTTTTGGAAAGATATGTGTATAATTATTTCACCAACTTATTTATAAGCATTAGAATCTTAAAAACTATATTTTTTTCTACTCGACGTTTCTGTGATAAAATAGTGTTCGTCTGATGTTTGTACTTTTAGAAATAATAGAACTATGTATCTTTGAAATTGGTGAACTCCATTCTACTTTCACGACCACAGTAAAATATTAGTTTAGAGGGGGATCTGGGAATATAAGGCTGTACATACACAGACAAACTGAAACAAAAAGAGAAAAAAGTAAAGCAATTGCTCAAAACAAGGCACTGTTCCTTCCATTCCTAAAGGTTATCAAAAACACTCATAACATTCCAGAGTACATCAATTTTTACATTAATGCTAAACATGCTTAATTTACATTTTTAGTTCTGTTATAGCAAATACACTTGTCTAAACAGAACATCTGTTTTGGTTATAATACACTGTATCTTGGGCAAGAACTTGTAATAAAACTAACAAAAACAATCAAGAATCTTTATTGGATGTGGCAACAAAAGCAGATTTGTAACCAAAAACCTTAAGACATGAAATGACCATCACTGGGCTCTAGGCCAGTTCTAATCTAAGTCAATAAACAAAGATCTGCAAGAGTTAAGAGGGTGCGAGGGAGGCTAGGATAATTCCTGCAGATACTTAAGTTGGACCTGGGGGTTCAGAAACACATGGGTTACAAACTGCTAAAACATATTTTATTTTGATCAAAACCTGTCAAACTGAATCCAAATCCAAATAGTATTTTAAAACCACACATGCATACACCATAATTATTCATTCCTTATGCCTCCTTTCCAACATATCTCACTGAAACGGTCTATTTAAATATACAGGTATATTCTGAAAAAATATTCTGGCTGTTTCAACATGAACTAGATTGTATTGGTTGGAGAACAATTTTATTTTTAAATGTAATGTCCCCAACATCCCAGAAAGTAAGTCTTATAAACAAGAGTGTAGTGTTTATAACAGCCACGGAAGTGGAGAGAGGAATATCAATGGATAAAAGACAATAAAGACCTAGAATATCACAGTATGTTTTCTCAAGCCATCGCTGTAGCGAAAAGTGAGACAGATGCTATACCACCTTAACTTGTCATTAAACAGAATAATCAAACTAACATCCAAAAAGTAATTTTGGTTGTCCCAGTTCTAAAGCTAATTCGTGGTCTTCCTCACTATTAGAGATTACAGATAGGGGAGATAGTTGTTTAAACACAAAGAAACTGATTTTATTTTTATTTATTTTATTTTTTTCTTTGCTTTTTAGGGCCGCACCTGCGGCATATGGAGGTTCTCAGGAGTCCAATTGCAGTTACAGCCACAGCAATGCAGGATCTGAGCCCATGTCTTCGACCTACACCACAGCTCACGGCAATACAGGATCCTTAACCCACAGAGTGAGGCCAGGGATCGAATCCGCAACCTCATGGTTCCTAGTCAGATTCGTTTCTGCTGCACCACAACAGGAACTCCCAGAAACTGAGTTCACATTCCACGTGTAAAATGGAAATTATTACGGGAGTCAGAAATAAATAATAGCAACCACAAGTTTTCCTCCATGTAAAATAATTTTAACTTGACAATATTATGAGCTTTACATTAGTGAGACACCTCTTAAGTTGTCTATTACTACATCTGTTGCTTTGTTGGAAAGTAAACGTTTTTAAACCAAAAGAAACAGGTTCAGGTGGTTTGGGACATGGGAGGTCTGTTTCATGTTATTCTGAGAGAATCTTCAATGATCAGATTTCAAAGAAAAACTTAGATACCATCCCATTAAAATCTCTAAGAAAGTTCTTTCCAGAATCACCAAAGTCATGTATCATCTGTATTACAGTTCATCCTGTTAGATTAGGTCCAACAACCCAAGTATTTCAAAAACTTTTCTGATCCTGATTTTAATACACATCAATATCCACAAACTTGAAAAGCAAACCTCCAGGCCTTGACTAAAGTCCTGATTAACATGCTAACTAATAGAGTGTCTCTGGCACACCGCTAGAGACCTCATACCAGACATCAATCCAGCTGTTAATCAGTATCCTCTTGAAAAGCCTCATAACCAAATCTCTATTTCTCTATAAGGGCATCAAAAGACTATGAAAAGATGTGCTGAGATTCAGATGCACCTACCAGTCTAGCTTTCTTAACAGAAAATGAAATAAAACCAAAATGTTGTATTTATAAGAAATGCATGCTGCCTTCCAATGGTTATGTTCTACTCTCCCTTCTTAAATGCTTACTATCCAATCTTTTACAGTTTAATAATAATCTTGCCTGATCATATCACAACAGTCATTTGCATAACCTTTCCCCATGGGACATCAAAATAACACATCTGCCCATCTCCAAGCTGCCAGGTTGGTGAACCTGTGAAGGGGCTGGGAGAGTGGTACACCCAGACAGGGCATGGAAGCTCTAAGCCCATCCCACATATCTTGCCCTACACATCTCTTCCATCTAAATGTTCACCTGAATCCTTTATTGTATGTATCCTGTTTACAATAAACTGGTAAACACAAGGAAACTGTTTTCTGAGTTCTGTGAGCCCCTCCAGAAAATTAACTGAACCTGAGGAGGGGGTCCAGAGGTTGGCAACTCCAATCTACAGCCAGTTGGTCACAAGTCCAGGTGACAACCTGGGCTTGCAACTGGCATCTGAAGTTAGGGGTGGGGGCGCGCATTGAATTAAATGGCAGGACACCTATCTGGCGTCAGAGCATTGCTGGTTGTATATGTGTGGGACATCCCATACATACTTTGAAACTGGGGCCAGGAACCCCGAAGAATTGACAATAGGAAACATACTCTACATAATACATGTACATAACGAAAACAAATATTCATGAAGTAATACCTAGGCTTTCTATATGAAATGAACTTTATTTCCTATTCTTTTCTATTAAATTTTAAAAAAGAATGCTAGTTGGGACCCACCACCTCTGACTTGACCTTCCACCAATGAGTTGCGACCTACTATTTGAAAAACAAGGCCCTAGGGAGCTCATGATACTAAAAAGATGAAGATAATGAGAAATGAATCTGGACGCTATAGATAAATGAGGATATAAATTCATCACATTTATGTCAGTCTGGGTTTTTCCTTAAAATATATCTCATATACCATACCACATGAATTGAATTCCTCTCACTAAAAGAGTATTTGTTATACACGTATCTATGAAAAAACTTCACTTCTTGTCACACTCTATCCCTTACCTTGCTTTTAATTCTCCATATATAATTTACTAATTGACCTAGAATATATAAACACACAACACTTATCATTTCATGTTTTCCTCGCTAGAATAAAAGCTTCAAGAAAGCAGCTATCTTGTTCACGGCTCTTACTATAGCACATAGTACTGTGCCTACCATATAGCTTGGTTACTAATAATACTTTGCTGATGGTAGGAGAGCACATGGGATGGTTTTGTTCTGGCTAAAGTCCCAAAAGTCTGTTCTGCAGTGTTAGCAATCCTACAATTTTGTCCTATTAAATAGGTATGTGTTTAAGAAAAGGGACAGATGGGAGCTAGAGCTGAAAGAGAAAATTTCCTTTTTTTTTTTTTTTTTTTGGTCTTTTTAGGGCCGCACCCTCAGCATATGGAGGTTCCCAGGCTAGGGGTCCAATCAGAGCCACAGCTGCCAGCCTACACCACAGCCACAGCAATACCAGATCCAATCCGCATCTGTAACCTACACCACAGCTCATGGCAATGCTGGATCTTTAACCCACTGAGCAAGGCCAGGGATCGAACCTGTGCCCTCATAGATGCTAGTCAGATTCATTTCCACTGAGCCACAACGGGAACTCCGAAATAGAAAACTTCTTTAAGAAGATTGTTGGAATGCAGTGGCAGGTCTCCTGCTGCCCTAATCTCATTCAGAAGTGTCTTGCTCACCCCATGCCAAGTGACAGGGGCTTCTCTAAGACACATCCGTGAACGGAAGAAAGGGAACAGATGCAAACACAAGCAGTGGAGAGAAAGAGAATAAAAGGGGGGGAAGAGAGCTGCATTATGGATAAGTTGCTGATTCCCCTTGGAGAGTAGGCAAGGATGGATGAACCAAATGCAGGAGGAAGGAGGAGGTGGCTTTAAAGAGGCTCTGTCCAAGAGAACTGAGGAGCAAAGAGACCCAGAGAAGAGTGGCTCAACTGATGCCTGGGTCTGGAGAAGGAGAGTCATAACCAGTCAGCCAGAGACGATATCTACCAAGTCACATGGACGGCAGCTCAAGGATCCTGTCAGTGAAAAAATCTCAGAAAACAAAAGCAAAATTTTTCAAAAACACCCCATGGAAGAATCAATCAGCAGTGGTAAATGGACAACCAAGAAAGAAGGTTCTATTCTCAGACTGCAACTGGCCACACCTCATAAGACTATGCTGCTTTTCCCTATTCCCAACTCTGAGGACTAAACTTAGGGGGATCAGAAAATTCAGCTAGTGAATTGGGAAGGAAGACAAAAACAATGAGAAGGAAAGAGAGAGGAAGCTAACCATGCCCCATGCAAGCCCCTACAGTAAAACAGTGTTTCCCAGAGTGACAGGGAATTTAATTTATATCAAGCTTGAAGCTTTGATTACTACACTAGAGAAGAGATTTCTGTTGCTAAAATGAGATTGTTCTAATGGCTAGAAGGGAATGAAAAAGCTGAGATCTGACCATTATTTCAGCCAAGGATGAAAAGAACTACTCCAAACATGAATAAGGAATGGGACAGAAATTAAAAAGTGCTTTCTTCTTGCACCTTATTGAGTCTTCCTCATTCAATTAAACATTTACATGTGATAAATGTTTGTTGAATGAATTAATGTATAAGTAAAATACCTAGAATAAAATATAATATTAATAACATTCTCCAAGTGCTGAATTACAAATTGTTTTTCTTTTCCTTTCTGTATTTTCCTGGATTTTTCAAAATCTCTCAAACATGCTTACAAGAAGAAAAAAAAAAAAAAAAAAGACTATCAAATTGCTAGAGAACAATGTCACGCACATGTTTCATAGGCATTCATAACCACAGGAAACAAGTAAAAGAATTACTTAATTCTTAATTCAAAAACGTAAATTGAGATGATTTAAAATGATCATCTAATTTTCCCTTATAGTTGACATCATTGATGTCTGAAAACACCAAATTTTAAAAGAGACTAAAAATAGAAAATCAAGTAGTGACTTTGTAGACAGTAACAGGGAAGATTACCTACCTGGATCAACAGTTTACTGAAAACAATTACAAATCCTAGATAAAATACACCTGAAATGCATCAGTAGGTTGGCAAGAAAAATATGCTCAAGCTAAAAAAAAAAAAAAAAAAAAAAAAAAAAAGAAGTAACCATGGAAATCTTGATTTCTGAAGCTTTCACCTGAGGGCATTGCTGAGCCAGGGGAATTTTACTTTCTATCTTCATGGCTTCAGAAAGCTTAACAGAACCAAAGAATTAGAAGAAAAAACCCAGGGTCCACCCAAGACGATGTTAACAAAAGAGTCCCCCAACACCCTCTCACATATAAAGCTGATATCCCAAAGAGTTAAACCTTCAGTATAAGGGTCAAAGTATATCCTCTACCCTAACCCTAGGATATTACAATGAAAAGAGACTATCTCAGAACTTGTCACAAGAGGAATCTCTGATGAGAATATGGAACCATAAGACATCTCTCTCATTTGCAGCCTAAATTCACACTACCTGGGTGGCCAGAAAAAAATTCAAGTGGAGAATTTAATTTAAGTGAACCCAAACTGGTAGTGTCTACAGGAGTCTGGCAGAAGCAAATGCAAATCCTCTTTGAAGCAACCCGCAATCAATCCAGGCTTCAATGAATTCCCACAGATAAAGTTCAATGAAAATAAAGAGTTTTCAATACAAATTAACTGAACAGAAAAGGAAACAAGAGAAGAACCAGCAGTAACAACAGATGACAGAAATGGATTTGCAAGGATTTTAAATATTAAAATGATCACAAAATAATGCCTAGTGTGATTAAGGAAATGAAAGATAGGTTTAAAAATATATTCAAGAATAATTAAAAAACTGTAAGAATGATCAAGCAGATCTGAAAGAATATCAAGTTTCTAAATATAAAAAAGAGCTGAAATTAAAAATTAAATGGATGGATGTCGATTCTCCACAAATTAAATTGTACAGCCAACTTAATCCCAATCAAAATCACAGCGGGCCCATTTATAAAAATTGAAAAGCTTATTCTACAATTTATATAGATGTGCTATGGACCTAGAATAGCCAAAATAATTTTAAAAAAGAAGAACAAAATTGAAGGATGACACTATCTAATTTCATCACACTCAGCTACAAAATTAGCACTGAGTAGTATTAAAGATACAAAAATTGATAAATTAAACTGAACTGACTCCAAAAATAGATCCACAAGTATATGAGCAGTTGATTTTCAACCAAGATGATACCAAAGTAATTCAATGGGGAAAGGAAAATCTTTCAACAAATGGTACTGGAATAATCCATAGCCGTATAGGAAAAAAAAGAACTTCTCCTTACACATAAAAATTAACTTCAGGGAGTTCCCGTTGTGACTCAGCAGGTTATGAACATGACTAGAATCCATGAGAATGTAGGTTCAATCCCTGGCCTCACTCAGTGGGTTAAGGATCCGTCATTGCCATGAGCTGTGGTGTAGGTCACAGACACAGCTCAGATCCTGAGTTGCTGTGGCTGTGGTGTAGGCTGGCAGCTGCAGCTCCAATTTGACCCCTAGCCTGGGAACTTCCATGTGCCACAGGTATGGCCCTAAAAAGAAAACACACACACACACACGTATTAAATGCATCACAGTCCTAAATAAAAATTAAAGCTATAAAACTTCTAAAACAAAACAGAGGAAAATCATACTGACCTTAGTTTCTCCAAACATTACTAACGTAGGACAAAAAAGCAAGAACTATATAAAACAAATTGATAAATTTGACTTCATCAAAATTTAAAATGTTTTCTTTTCAAAAGGCCATGTTAAAAAAATGAAAAGGCCGGAGTTTCCACTGTGGCACAGTGGGTCAAGAACCTGACTGCAAAACAATTTGGGTTGCTGCATCATCATAGGTTGTGAAGCTGTGGCTCAGAGTCAATCAATCTCTGACCCAAGAATTTCCATAGGCTGAGACTACAGCCATAAAATAAGAAAAAAATAAATAAATAAAAAGAGAAAAAGGCGGAGAAATGGGAGAAAAACATGTATTTAACAAAAGACTTGTATTCAGAATAAATATAAAATACTCTTACTTAGTAATAGGAAGAAAAACAATAAAAAAAAATTTAAACAGGAAGATCCAGACAAATACTACAAAGAAAAACATATGGATGACAAACAAGCCAATAAAGATGCTCAACATCAATTGCTAGGGAATGGAGATTAAAACCCCAGTGAGACATCACTACACATCCACTAGGATAGCTACATTTATAAGACCAGTCACACCAAGCAGATTGACGAGGATATTGAAAAGCTGGAATTGATACTCTGCTGGTGAGAATGCAAAACAGTAAAACCACCTAGGAAAATAGTTTGGCAGTTTCTCAAATTAAACCTATAACTACCATACAACATAGTCATTCTACTCCTACTTAGGTATCCAGGAGAAATGAAGCACATGTCCATGTAAAGACTCGAACAAGAATGTTCATACAGCTATATTTGTAATGGTCAAAAACTGGCAACAATCCAAATGTCCATCGATAGCTAAATGAACAAATTATGATTTAACCATAATATAGAATACTTACTCAGTAACAAAAAGAATAAACTACTGACATATTCAACATCATGAATGAACTTCAAAATAACTACACTGGGTGAATATATGCTGCACGACTCCAGTTACATAGAAATCTAGACAATGTACACCAATCTATGACGACATAAAGCAAATCAGAGGTTGTCTGGGGGATGGAAGGTGAGAAAAGGCAGGAAGGATTACAAAGGAATATGAGGAAATTTGGGGGTAATGGGTATATCCATTATCTTAATTGTGGTGAAGGTTTCATGGGAGAACACATATGTCAAAACTTAGGAAACTTGAAAACTTTAAATATGTATAATTTATTATATGTCAATTATCACTCAATAAAGCTGAAAAACTAACACACAGGGCTTCTGGAAGTGGAACATGTAACTTCTAGAAGTAAAAAATATTGGTGGATGAGTTTAATAACTAAAGAAAAAGCTAGTGAACTGGAGGAAAGATCTGAAGAAATCAACCATAAAGCAGCCCAGAGAAACAAGAAAAGGAAGATGTAAAGAGAGAGGTTAAAAGGCATGTAGGATAGAATAAGAAGGCTGAATAGATATAATTAGAATTTCAGAGGGAGATCAGAGAGGAAAAAATATGACAGAAGTAATATTTGAAAAATGACAGCTGAGATTCTAAAGACCCAGATGTCACCGTACCGATTCAAGAGTCCCAATAAATTTTAATTAGAATAAAGAAAGCTGTATAAATGCTACCTAGTAACAAAAGGATCAATAAACAATTTGATGCTTTATTTCTTTTTTTTTTTTTTTTTTTGTCTTTTTGCTACTTCTTTGGGCCGCTCCCGCGGCATATGGAGGTTCCCAGGCTAGGGGTCAAATCGGAGCTGTAGCCACTGGCCTACACCAGAGCCACAGCAACGCAGGATCCAAGCCGTGTCTGCAACCTACACCACAGCTCACGGCAACGCCGGATCGTTAACCCACTGAGCAAGGGCAGGGACCGAACCCGCGACCTCATGGTTCCTAGTCGGATTCGTTAACCACTGCGCCACGACGGGAACTCCTGATGCTTTATTTCTTATCAACATAACTATACTCTTCTTCTTGAGCTGTCAACGATAAGGTTGAAAACAAATGCCATTTCTCCTAAGCTCATACAAATACCATACTCAACATGCCTACAAATAAATATGGTAATTATGGTCAATAAGTCTGTACTAACAGGTTTAAAACTAGAGATACATCAAAGAGAGGAAATAATCCAGCTGTCAAATAGAGGAGATGTCAAATACATGGCATAACCAAACAAAAGAATTTGGAAAAAGGGGAGGGATGTAAGAGAGAAGGGAAGAAGGAGAAAAATGAGGAAGGAGAAAGGGAACAGGAAAGGAGACAAGAGGAGGAAAAGGAAGAGAAGAAATCAGGCAGCTCGGCTGTTAACAAAACACCATAGTTGGCGAAGAGAAGCCTTAAGAAAGAAGGGGAGAATCAGCATCCATTACTTTTTCAAAATTACCCCCAGGTTATTTAATAGCTGTGTACTCTGTTTCTGTTATCTAAGCTGATTAAGGTTCTCTCATTAACTTTTTGGTTTCTTAGAGAATAAAGCTTCGAAGCAACCATACAAGTAACTGCGAGGAAATGAGGTTTTGTGGCTTCAAAAAAAAAAAAGTCAGAAGAACAGTTTCAACCGTAATACAAAACTCATAAGCCATAAAGAAAGATAAATCTGAGAAAAAAATTTTAATTCTATATAAAATAAAGCTTGAAATATAAAAAAAAATAGGGAAATTTTTGCAAAATTTGCAAAAGTTATGACAGATTAATCATTAATAGAAAGACATTTACAGACAGTAGACATTAAAGATATCATCAGTATCTGTAAAGAAATTTTTTTTTTAAGCAAAAGATTTTTCATTAGCCTCACTGTTAGGCAGTTTTCACAAATGAGTTAACACTTCGAGGCTCAAGCTCTTCCCTGCAATTAAGTTAGACTTCGAAAGGTACGTCAACTTATCTCAAAAAGCAATTCCTTAAATTATATCTTCCTTCTATTAAATGGCCGGTACCCTAGTGAAATAAAAGAAGAGGTCCAATGGGTATTCCACAGATGTCCAACACCAACTCTTTTTTCCTAATAAGATCTGACCATTTGCTTGTCCTTCAATGATCAGGCCCCCTGGAATATATCTAACCTCAAAAGCTACAACCCTAATCCTCTACTAGCTCCCCTTCCCTCTTCTCATTCTTTCATCCCACATTACACCTTCTCAGTTTATCCGTTTTCTAATTCTTCCACTATCCTAATGAGTGAGGTCTTTAGGAAGCAAAATTAATGTCTCTTTTTTCCTACACCTGTCTGCTCAAAGTCATTTGAAAACTTCAGCCTTTAGAGTAGAAACAGTAAGCACATGGAAGTTCCCATGTTACCACTGAGCCCCACTAGTATACATGAGAATGTGGGTTTGATCCATCCCTGGCCTCACTCAGTGGGCTGAGGATCTGGTGTTGCCATGAGCTGCGGTGTAGGTCACAGATATGGCTCAGATGATGTGTTGCTATGGCTGCAGCACAGGCCCGTGGCTCTACCTCAGATTCGACCCCAAGCCAGGGAAATTCTATGTGCTGCAGGTGCAGCCCTAAAGTAGGAAGAAAGGAAGGGAGAGAGAAAGAGAGGGAGGAAGGAAGGAAGGAAAGAAAGAGAGAAAGACAGAAAGACAGAAAGAGAGAAAGAGAAAGAGAGAAAGACAGAGAAAGAGAGAGAAAGAAAGAAAGAAAGAAAAGAAAAGAAAAGAAAGAATGAAGAAAGAAAGAAAGAAAGAAAGAAAAAGAAAGGAAGGAAGGAAGAAACAGTAAGCATAGGGTCTGATTTAATAGCAGAAAAAAATTTTTTTGGGGGGGGGGGTCTTTTTAAGGCCACACCCACAGCACATGGAAGTTCCCAGGCTAGGGGTTGAATTGGAGCTGCTGGTCACAGTCACACCAGATTTGAGCAGAGTCTGTGACCTACACCACAGCTCACAGCAATGTAGAATCCTTAGCCCATGGAGCAAGGCCAGGGATCAAACCCGCATCCTCATGGATACTAGCTGGGTTCATTACCACTGGGCCATGTCGAGAACTCCCTATTTTCCATTTTCCGCTCCCAGATTTTAAGTGTTCTCCTGCATCTAGAACGCACAGAATGCTGTGATCTCTAGCAATGGTTCCACTATTAGCATAAACCTTGTCAATCATAGTTTGAAATATAAGACAGCAAATATTAGAGATAACTTTTGATTCTTTCATAGTTCACTAATAAATACATAACTCTAACCATGCAATATTCTTACTTCAGAAATCATCTTTGGCAAAATATAAGTCTATAACCCACCAAGTACAAAGTCCTGCATCAATGAAAAGAAAAAAAAGAAAACAGTACAATATAGGTTTACCAAAGCATTAAGCAGAGAGGAAATTTTCCATAATTATTGCATATAGTAATTTTGGTCAATAGTCTTGAAAAGACTTGAGTTCCCGTCATGGTGCAGTGGTTAACGAATCCGACTAGGAACCATGAGGTTGCGGGTTCAATCCTTGGCCTTGCTCAGTGGGTTAAGGATCCAGCATTGCCATGAGCTGTATGTAGTGTATGTCGCAGATGTGGCTCGGATCCTGCATTGCTGTGGCTCTGGCGTAGGCTGGCGGCTACAGCTCTGATTAGACCCCTAGCCTGGGAACCTCCATATGCCGTGGGAAGCGGCCCTAGAAAAGGAAAAAAGACAAAAAAAAAATAAAATAAAATAAATAAATAAATAAATAAAAATAGTCTTGAAAAGACTTATCTGATTAAAAATAGTTTTACCCTTAATATTTAACAATGAAAATGACTAAACATTTATTGAGATGCATCGATAAGTACAGAAATATGCAGTGTGAAGGAGGCAGAGATAAGGAGAACATGGTACACTGATTTAAGGTTTCAATATAGGAGAAACCAAATCAGTGCATATAAGCACAAATGTCTCATTAGGAGCTAGTCATTTCTACATTTCAATAAATCTTGCTATATAATTTAGCTACATAGCAATTACACTGCTACATAAAAAACACTATTTTTTACAAAAGGAAAAACAGGAATAGTGTTTTGAAAGGAGAAAATCACCAAGTATGATGTTTTGAAATGAATGGGAATATACACAGAAATCCTGTTGTGGCTTAGTGGGTTATGAACCCGACTAGCATCCATGAGGATGCGGGTTTGATCCTTGGCCTCGCTCAGAGGGTTAAGGATCCGGAGCTCCTGTGGTGTAGGTCGCAGTGTGGCTTGGATCCTGCGTTGCTATGGCTGTGGTGTAGGCCGGAGGCTACAGCTCAGATTCAACCGCTAGCCTGAGAATTTCCATATGATGAGGGGGCATCCCTAAAAAAAAAAGGCAAAAAAATGAAATAAAAGGGAATATATATTCAGATACTCAAAAATTAAAATGAGTGCCTATGTGCTAGAGGATTGAAAAGAGCAAATTATTCTAGCATATACTTAAAACAAACGACACATATAATATTGTAGTATTTCTTTTCACAGACGCATCCTATATTAAACACATGGTCATATCATCTGCAAGATGATGAATTTATCAATTCCTTTTCAAGGAATTCTACTTATTTCTACCTTATTTTCTTCTCTTATTTGTGTTATGCAATATCTTTGAAAAGCTATTATATAACAGTAATGATAGTGGATTTTTTTCCTCCTTTACTTTTATTACAGTGCTTCTAGTGTTTCCCTTAAGGTTGATACTGCCTTTTGTCTATTTTTTTTAAAAAATCATTTAAAGGAAATAGTCTTTATTTCTGAGTATTTTGAAAATACTGATTCCTATTTTATTACATTTTAAAAATCAAGAACTAAAGATAACACGTATGCTTTTTGCAGAATTTTGCCATAGAGGTTTTTTCCCTTTTGATCAATATGCTAAATTATAGAAATAGTAGATTTCCTACAATTGAACCATCTCTGCAGTTCTGATTTGAACTTTACTTGTCATAGTGTATTATTCTTTTAATGTACTGTTGGAATCCTTTTGCTAATGTTTTATTATATGCTTTTGAAATCCTCAAATAATGCAAATGTCTAGTCAGAATTTACAATGAGTACCTTAGGAAAATCAGCTGTTCAGTTTCATTTTGTTATCATTCTGCCAGTTCAGCATGCCATTATGAAGAAACCATATTTCTCAGCCATAATTTCTCAAAGTTACATTGCAACCTACATTTAAGTTGAAATTTCTATGCTTTCTCTGGCAGTCATTTTTAACCCTCTGATAATCTGATAGGCATTCCTATAATTCTTTCAGCTACTCGTCCTGAAAAACATTTTCCTGACACATCCACCAGCACATTCCCTCTTATCCATTCCTTCCAGCACCTTTTACCCTGACATACTTGCCATAGGTTAACATACACCGTGACTTATCTTCTGACTTGTAAATCCCATGTACCCTGACACATCCATCCAAATTTTTTTTGCAGTAAATTAATTCTAAATACAAACACAAAAAGAGATAAATACAAAAGAATGTTTTAATATTTAATATGCAAGATAACTGTAATGAAAACAAATATAATTGTAACAAAAACTTCAAAATGTTACTGAAAGCAAAAGTATTCCTCATTTTAAGTGATGAAGGGAAGAGAAGCTCAGAAAGGAAGAGTAACTCTCAAAATTGCATAACTAGTAAATGGAGACAACAAAAGATGAACCCCGCTTTGTCTGGCTCCAAAGCTCAGCCTCTCTCCATTGCCACACATAGCTGACAGTTCAAGAAAGGAAGACTCTATAAGCAAATTCAGATGAAATCTAACAAGTCTTTCAGTATTTAATGTTTTTAATGATTTGAAAGTTCTATTTATAATCGGAGTTCCCGTGGTGGCGCAGTGGTTAACGAATCCGACTAGGAACCATGAGGTTGCGGGTTTGATCCCTGCCCTTGCTCAGTGGGTTAAGGATCCGGCATTGCCATGAGCTGTGGTGTAGGTCGCAGATGCGGCTCGGATCCCGCGTTGTTGTGGCTCTGGCGTAGGCCAGTGGCTACAGCTCCGATTAGACCCCTAGCCTGGGAACCTCCATATGCCGTGGGAGCGGCTCAAGAAATGGCAAAAAGACAAAAAAAAAAAAAAAAAAAAAAAAAAAAAAAAAAAGAATCAGAGAAGTTGCCTGAAATAAACTGAACTGGCTATGCAGGTCCCTCTATTAGGTTCTCAAAAGACTGGATGCATGAGTGCAGTTCCCAGAATTGAGATCCGGAGTGCTTCCCAGACCAACCTGAGCAACCACAGGGAGAAAGAAAAATGCTGAGGCAGATTATTCAATCTGATCCTTTCCTGAACTATGATCCCATGGCACCGATAGTTTGTCTCCGACCTTCTTTCTACTCTCCTTTGGTTGCCCTGAAATGTTTTTCTAACATCCTGATTATACTCTTGGCTCATGGAAAACTGTACTAAATACAAGGCCTATCTCACTTTTGGCCTATCTAACTGGATCCTAGAATTCTTCCTGTGTTGGGTTTTGTTTTTCTTTTTTTTTTTTTTGTCTTTTGTTGTTGTTGTTGTTGTTATTGTTGTCGTTGTTGCTATTTCTTGGGCCGCTCCCGCGGCATATGGAGGTTCCCAGGCTAGGGGTCGAATCGGAGCTGGAGCCACCGGCCTACGCCAGAGCCACAGCAACGCGGGATCCAAGCCGCGTCTGCAACCTACACCACAGCTCACGGCAACGCCGGATCGTTAACCCACTGAGCAAGGGCAGGGACCGAACCCGCAACCTCATGGTTCCTAGTCGGATTCGTTAACCACTGCGCCACGATGGGAACTCCGGGTTTTGTTTTTCTTTTGCTGATCCTGATCACATATTTATCAGTTGACTATACTTAGTTGTGATGTTCCTCAAAAAGCAGTGGGAGATGGCTCTTACTTACTCTTCCCCAGATATCATCCATTATAACTATCTTCTCTCCCAGATTTAAATCCTTTAGGATTTAGCATTCTGCTGCATTTTGGAAAAGGGAAATGTGTCTATTTGAGGTCAAAAAGAAAGTGAGGAAACAGTGTGGATGAAAACAGAACTACTCTAGTTCCAGGTCTAGGACTGCAACTAGAGAAACAGGTCATGCTAATCCAAGTTATGTCCCAGTTAATTGCACACCTATACAAAATGAAAGCATGTGATGAAGAGACAAGAAAGGAACATCAGAAATGCTTTTAATCTGTAATACTTACCTTGGCTCTCAGTTCTGAAGGCCAATGATTCACAGACATCAAAACTTTAGGACAAGGCTAAGTTACCTATAGTCTATAGCTGCTAGCTGTATACAGCATTCTACTCACTAGTCCCTAATTAGCTAGAGCCCTCATGCAATGTACAGCCTGGAAAATCCCATGAATCCAAGTAAGCCCTAACTTGCTGAGTCTGTGGGAGGTTTCAGGATATTGAAACTCAAACTTTTCCACGAGATAGACACTGTAATTGTTCTGCAAAGCTCTTATGAATAGTAAGAGGTGATATAAGGGCAAACAAGGTATGTATCTTAAAAAGAGAAGGGAGAATTCATTACAGAAGAAACTTTAGAAGTTCCTTTGCCTCTCAAAGAAAAGAAACATTCCTAACGGCCTTACCAGTAAACAACATCCAGTGGTGCAAAGTAGTTTTTCATTATCAGGTCAGCAAAGTAAGCTTCTGTTTCCCGGCAGGCAGTTCCATTTCCAATCACCACAGTGCTGCAACTTCAAGGAGAGACAGAATGCGAAAGTGGATGAGGTCAAGGCATGCTTCTAAATCAATCAGGAGATGTACAGAATACACAGACATTATTATATGATGCTCTTAATCTCTCATACAGTCAGGCAACCTCTCCCCTATCTCATAAGGGCAATGCACACTTCCACAGAATAAAAGACATTGTCCCTGCACTTGGTACTATAGGAGGCAGTGGAGAAATGTTTTATGTCACACAATCTCAAGAATAGTCAGGTTTCTTTCCATATAGAAGGAACCAAATTCAGACATGAAGAAGTAAATTCTGGAGCATTCTAAGCCATAATAGAGAATTATGACTGAATTATGTGATATGTTTTCAAATAATTTCTGAAGCTTCTAACCACTCCCACATCCATTCCTCAAATCCATGAAAAAAGCAAAAGAGAGAGAAGGTCCAAACAGAAGATTTAAATGCTCGCTTTTGCTCATAATTACCACTTTTGTTTAGTGAAAGCAGCAGAGGAAAAGAGGAGCATGTCTCCAAAGGCTCCAAATGCAGGGTTCTCCAGCAATTTGCCCCAGCAGTGCTTACATGGTTCCTTCTTTCTCACCAAGGCATTTCCCTTAATCCCTCCCTGGCCCAAATTAGGGACTTCAAGGGTATCTCTGATTGGCTGAGCCACAGAAGTACTCAAAAGGTTATTTATTTTCATACTTGAAATTCAGCAAAAGCCTCTTTATTTTCTCGGCCTCTCGGAAGCCTTGTCCACAATGCAGGTAAACCACATCAGTATGAAGTATCTGACCTTAGAAAAAAATGAAAAAAATTATAAAACATAACCCACCACTGATTTGATGAAGCAAGGTGAAACTGAAAAGAAAACTGGCTCATCTTTTAAAATGCAATCTGAATCAATCATATTCCTTAGATTCTCCCTAACACTCTAAAATTTTGCTATTTCCCAAGTTACCAGGACTCTATTCTGTTGCACAAATCTTTATTAGCTAGATAATATGCCATGATAC
The DNA here is from genome assembly GCF_054392235.1 of Sus scrofa. Classification (NCBI taxonomy): domain Eukaryota; kingdom Metazoa; phylum Chordata; class Mammalia; order Artiodactyla; family Suidae; genus Sus; species Sus scrofa. Next base: position 107,169,210 of record NC_139385.1, on the reverse strand, counting down.
CTAAAAGAGAAATGACTTTAATAATATTTAATATCAATAAAACTAAAAACTAGTATTTGCTGAATATTTACTATATATCAGAGAATGTTGTAATACTATTCTATTTTTTCCTTTGGGTTGTAGGTGTGTAAATTTCTTTCCCTTAAATAATTTTTTCAGTTGTTTTCTTATAAACCATGGGCTTTTCTCTATTATACTGCATTTCAGCTAGAAATGTTTTAAAATTTGAAACTAACTACCTAAAAAGTAGATATAATAAGCTAAGTGACCAACTTAAGAAGTTGGGAAAAGAACGAAATAAAAACGTAAAAGAAAGTGAAAAGAAGAAAATGATAAAGTTAAAACCAGAAATTAATAAAACAGGAAAAAATATAAAAGAAAGAATCGACAAAATTTAAAGTCATTTGTGGAGTCTCCATCGTGGCGCAGCACAAATCTGACTAGGAACCATGAGGTTGTGGGTTCGATCCCTGGCCTCGCTCAGTGGATTAAGGATTCAGCGTTGCCATGAGCTGTGGTATAGGTCGCAGACGTGTCTTGGATCCCATGTTGCTGTGGCTGTGGTGTAGGCCAGCAGCTGTAGCTCTGATTTGACTCCTAGCCTGGGAACATCCATATGCTGCGGGTGTGGCCCTAAAACGACAAAAAAAAAAAGTCATTTGTTACGAAAAATACATACTTGCAGCAATACCAATCAAGAAAAAGAAAGAAGGCACAAATATAAATTACATTAGAAATGAAAATATATTAAAATATAAAATATATAAAATATATTAGAAATGAAAAGGGGTATGTATAACTAGAGATTCAAAGTTGGTGAAAGACTTAAATATAAGACTCCTGGAGAAGAACATAGGCAAAACATTCTCTGACATCAACCTTGCAAATGTGTTCTCAGGTCCATCTCCCAAAGCAACAGACATAAAAGCAAAAATAAACCAATGGGACCTAATCAAACTGACAAGCTTTTGCACAGCAAAGGAAACCAAAAAGAAAACAAAAAGACAACTTACAGAATGGGAGAAAATAGTTTCAAATGATGCAACTGACAAGGGCCTAATCTCTAAAATATACAAACAACTTATACAACTCAACAGCAAAAAAGCCAACAACCCAATGGAAAAATGGAAAAAAGACCTGAATAGACATTTCTCCCAGGAAGATATACAGATGGCCAATAAGCACTTGAAACAATGCTCAACATCCCTGATTATTAGAGAAATGCAAATCAAAACTACCACGAGATACCACCTCACACCAGTCAGAATGGCCGTCAGTAGTAAGTCCACAAATAACAAATGCTGGGGCGGGGTGTGGAGAAAAGGGAACCCTCCTGCACTGCTGGTGGGAATGTAAGCTGGTACAACCACTATGGAGAACAGTATGGAGGGACCTTAGAAACGATTCATAGAACTACCATATGACCCAGCAATCCCACTCTTGGGCATATATCAGGACAAAATCTTCCTTAAAAGACACATGCACCTGCATGTCCACTGAAGCTCTATTCACAATAGGCAAGACATGGAATCAACCCAAATGTCCAAGGACATATGATTGGATTGGGAAGATGTGGTATATATACACAATGGAATACTACTCAGCCATAAAAAGAACAAAATAATGCCATTTACAGCAACATGGATGCAACTAGAGACTCTCATCTTGAGTGAAGTTAAGTCAGAAAGAGAAAGACAAATATCATATGATATCACTTTTATCTGGAATATAATATACGGCACAAAGGAACCTTTCCACAGAAAAGAAAATCATGGACTTGGAGAATAGACTTGCGGTTGCCAAGAGGGAAGGGGAGGGAGTGGGAGCTTGGGGTAAATAGATGTAGAACGTTGCCTTTGGGATGGATGAGCAATAGGATCCTACTGTGTAGCACTGGGAACTCTGTCTAGTCACTTATGATGGAACATGTAATGTGAGAAAAAAGAACGTATACATGTAAGTGTAACTGGGTCACTATGCTGTACATTAGAAGAAAATACATATATAAATAAATGATAAAAAAAAGAAATGAAAAGGGGTATAACTAGAGATTCAGCACAAATTTAAAAAATACGGAGACATTATTATAAACAACTTTAAGTTAATTTAGATTAAATCATGAAATGGATAAATTTTAGAAGTCTTACCAAAACAAAAAATACATATGTGTGTATGTATGCATGTGCGTATAAAATTTTAAAAAGAACCATCTGATAAGCAATACAGCTATCCTATGGCTTTTTGTCCAATACCTAGCAGTAAAGGACAGCTCAACAGATACAAAAAAAAAAAAAAAACCTGATAAAATATACTTATCATTTATTGTAAAAATGCATAGCATAAAAAGACAAAGCAGCCAGGATAGCAAAATCAAAAACCCTTGATTACACCTATAAAAAAGTATCACTACAAAACTCCAAAGAGGAGGTGTGAACAATGCACCAACAATGACAAGGACCAAAGGCATGGGCATTTCTGTGGGAGGAGGCAGAAAGAAACAATGGAGTATCTCCTGGACCTGAGATTGGAAGAAACACCAAAATGTCAGAAGGTGCTTCCCTGGAAATTAAAACAGGTCTGTTTGAGAACAAGAAGTGAAACTGGAAAAGACCTTTGCATACTCTAATTTATAGATCAGTACAAAGGTTGCACAGTACGTTCAAAAAGGATTGGAGAACTCTGATCTCTGAACTCAAAATGAACAAGTAGACTATTCCTTTCAAGAAAAAAACCCAGAGTGAGAAAAAAAGTACTAAGAATCATATCCACACTGAGCTAGGTTAGGGACAGTATGCGCAAAGGTAGTGGGGGAAGTCTAACTAAAAGGGAAGAAAGCAATAGGAATGCAAATTTCAGAAAGTATAAAGTTATCTCTATACAAATAGATATAACAGTTTTTCTTCCCAATAATTTGGAAAAAATAGAAATGACAGTTCTAGATACATAAAGCACCCTACCCAGTCTTCCATTCTAAAAGTTGATGAAAATGAATTTTATCTAAAACTAAGCAACAGAAAAGAATCACAGTCAAATTTCATATAGAATGACTATTTCTCAAAACAGGAAATAAAAAAGATGAGTATGATGACCTCACAGAACAATGCACCCCAAAACAGAGGAAAAAATGTAATCTAATATATAAGAGAAAACTATCAAAAAAAAAAAGGTTATAGTAAATGAGGATAAAATAAATCAGAATTAGAAAATCTCAGAAATAAGAACTCAGGAATGAATTAAATATGAAAGAAAAGGTTATTCCGGAAATGAGAACCTAAACCAAAGAAAACAAAATAAAAATTTAAAAGATTTAAAAAAATTAAAAGGTGAAGAAATTCACCATAGAATTATAACCTATTTTTTTATAAGTATCAAATGGAAATTCAAAAACTTAGTAACTTAAATAAATAACTCAAAGTTTCCATTGTGACTTGGTGGGTTAAGAACCCGAAGTTTTCTCTGTGAGGTTCAATCCCTGGCCTGGCTCAGTAGGTTAAGGATCTGGTGCTGCCACAAACTGCACCATGGGTCACAGATGTGGCTCAGATTCAGTGTTGCCGTGGCTGTGACACAGGCCACAGCTGAGGCTCCAATTGGACCCCTGGCCCAGGAACCTCCATATGCCACAGGTACAGTCACAAAAAAAAAAAAACCTTCAATGGATGCATTTAATAGTAGATTAGCACAATAGAGGATTAACCTAAAGATAATCAATAGAAAATAAAAGATTGGAAAATAGAAGAGGAAATTGAATGGTCTAATATACATATAATTGGAATTCCAGAAAGAGAAGCTAAAAGTTTCACAAACCTCAAGCAGAATTCATGTGTTCCCTACCCCATGACCAAGAACAAAAACCAACATGCACACGAACAGCAAAGCACATAAGAAAACTTTGGAAAGCTACAAAGAAAAGGCTTAGCACCCAGAGGAAAATATTATTACCTTCAAAGGACCAATAAGATTTTGGGCTGATTTCTCAAGAGAAACTGTAGTAGCCAGAAAAAAAAGAAAAAAGAAAAAAGGAATGTATCTTTAAGTATTGAAGGTAACTGCCAATCTTGAATTCTACACCTAGCAAAAATATTTTTTCAAACCAAAGGCCAATCAGAAACTTTCAGGCATAGAAACTGAGACTACCTGTCACAAGCTGATCCACATTAAAAATAACAGCCTAGCCCGATGGGAGAGGGAGGGAGTGGGAGGGATCGAGAGCTTGGGGTTATCAGACACAACTTAGAATAGATTTACAAGGAGATCCTGCTGAGCAGCATTGAGAACTATGTCTAGATACTCATATTGCAACAGAACAAAGGGTGGGGAAAAAAAAAACATATACATGTAAGGATAACTTGATCCCCTTGCTGTACAGTGGGGAAAAAATAAATTTAAAAAAAGAAAAAAACAAACAAACAAAAAACAGCCTAGACTTCCAAGCAGAAAGAAAATCATCCCTGGAGTTCCCCTTGCGGCTCAGCGGTAATGAAACCAACTAGTACACATAAGGACATGTGTTCGATCCCTGGCCTTACTCTGTGGGTTAAGGATCCGGTGTCGCTGTGAGCTGTGGCATAGGCCGGCAGCTGCAGCTCCTATTCAACCCCTAGCCTAGGAACTTTCATATGCTGCAGGTGTGGCCCTAAAAAGATTTAAAAAAAAAAAAAAAAAAAAAAAGAAGAAAGAAAATGATCTCGTGGAAACCAAGAAGTGCAGAAAGAAATAAAGATAATGGAAAGGGCAAATAGAGAAAAAAAAAATATTGACTGCACAAAACAATAAAGACGTCCTGTGGGGAGCTCCCTGATGGCTTAGTGGGTTAAGGATTCAGTGCTGTCACTGCTGTGGCTCAGGTCACTGTCTTGGCCCGGAAACTTCTGCATGCCACAAAGGAAAGGGCATAAATGATAGTAAATGTTGAGTGTTTGGGTCAACAAACAAGACAAATAGGAAAATTGATTCCGATCCCATATCTCTTTTGATGAGAAACCTATCTTCTAATCCTCGAAAACTAACATTTCGAAATTCGTATGAAATACATGAAGTGGAGTTTATGACCAACCAACCAAATTCTATACAAAAAGCTAAAAGATATGCTTACTGGTAGGAGAAATTATAGCTAATTTGCAACCATGTTTGTAACCAGGATCCACTCCCATCAAGGTGCGCCCTGGGACTGGGCTTGTTAAAAGGAGCTGACGAAGGTTCCTTCCAAACATCATCACTGATTCCTTCTCTGCATCTGATGTTAGTTTGGCTCTTTAGAAACAGAAAAAGAGAAAGAAAAAAAAAGATAAAGTATTCAGTGTTTCATTCATTCAAATTTTCTTTCAGAAAAAGAACAGAATTCATTTTATCCAATTATTCCTTACCAGAGCATTTATTATAACAATTTAAGAGAATAAAACCATATACAAAATTATAATGAGTCTATTTTTGCTAATCTCAGTAATACACGACACCATAAACAATTTGTGGTATCAAACCTGCAGAGCTTGTCATATCTACACTCCTTTTCTAACTGCTCTTCCTTATGTAAAAAACCTATATATCATCTGTGTTTACGAAAGAGCCAGAGTATATAAAGATTTGGACATTATATGGGATGTCAAATTAAAGTTTACCAGCTGATGAAATATATAAACACATGATTAGTAATAAAAGATTAAACCATAAGTAGCCTCCATCAATACTTATATCCTCATCTATATGTATCTATCTCCATGTCACTGTCTCACTCCATTCTATTCCCCACATCGAGCCCCTTGTTTTCTCACAGTGATGTGACATGGCCACAGATACTAATACCAGTCTAGATCCATGTCTCCGATAAATAACTTTCCAATTTTATCCAGAGATGCTATCAAAAGTCTACTTTCAGGAGCTCCCTTTGTGGCTCAGCAGTAATAAATGTGACTGGTATCCACAAGGACGTGGGCGATCCTTAGCTTCACTCAGTGGGTTAAGGATTTGGCCTTGCCATGAGCTGTGGTCTAGGTTGCAGATATCACTTGGATCTGGTGTTGCTGTGGCTGTAGTGTAGGCTGGCAGCTGCAGCTCTGATTCCACCTACAACTTCTAGCCTGGAAACATCCATATGCTGTGGGTACGGCCCTAAAAAGACAAAACCAAAAACAACAACAACAACAACAACAACAAAACAACAGTCTACTTTTGAAATCTTTGATAGGATCAGAAAATATATATGTGTCTATACTGGACTTAAAGGCATTTGGAAACTAAGTTTCGCACCATTCACCTATTTAACAAAAGTTCCTAACATATTCTCTCTCGAGAGTCAAAAGGATTTATAAAAAGTATGTCTTCTCTATTACACCAAGTTAAAAAAAAAAAAAATGCATTGGCTACAAGAAAACTGAGAAACCAGGAGTTCCCACCATGGCTCTGTGGTCCACGCACCCAACTGGCATCCATGAGGACGCAGGTTCGATCCCTAGCCTCGCTCAGTGGGTTAAGGATCCAGAGTTGCCGTGAGCTATGGTATAGGTTGCAGATGAAGCTCAGATTCCAGGTTGCTGTGGCTGTGGTGTAGGCCAGCAGCTACAGATCTGATTCAACCCCTAGCCTGGGAACCTCCGTATGTTGCGGGTGTGGCCTTAAAAAGACAAAAAGAAAAAGAAAAAAGAAAATTGAGATAACAAAAGCAATTCAAAGCACATTGCCTAAGAGCACTGAGCTAGAATTATCTACATACCTGAAGGCACATACAGCTAGCTAACATATGTTTTTCTGGCTTCAGTTTCTTAAGGCTTTTCTCTCATCCTCTCTTAACATTTCACTGTCATTCTCCCTGCATTCACCCAAGCAATATGAAAATATCATTACAGGTATTTCTAAATCTTCGCTTTTAACTTTATTGAGTAAGCATTTGCACTTAATCTTATGTAGGGTACTGGGATCAATGTGAGAACTACAAATCTGAAAAGATCAAATTCCTGCCCTGAAGATCACAGTCTAGTGGAAGAAACAGAAAAATAAACAGATGAGTAAAACACACTGTAGGGATAGCTAAATTAGGAGAACTTTCTAAAAGAGAAGTTTTCTTAGGGGAATCAAGAAAGATCATTAATAGTTAAGCAAATAAAAGTAGGGAGAGTAGATCAAAGGCAACAGAAGCAGCATATGCAAAAGCTCATGGCTCATTATAGAAAAAGCAAGTACTTTCACATGAGAAAGTAACCAAAAAAAATGGCAAGACAAAGGGCTGCAGAGGAAGAAAAAACCAGACTACAAAGGGTCATGTGTGTTCTTCTAAAGAGCTTCCATTTTATCACGGAGACAAAGAAGTCCACTGAAGGATTTTAAGTAGAAATAATTAGTTGGGAATTTTAGGATGGCAACATGGAATACGTATTAGAAAACACAAGTCAGAGGTCTTCTATGACCCTAGTACAGTAATCTGGACAAGAAATGATGATAACCTGAACTAACCATGGACATACTTTCGCTTAGTAAAAATGGAGACAAAAAGGAAACAAAATTCAAGATATAATTAAAGCTGGTATAACAGACAGTACTTGGTGACCAATAACGTAGTCTTAGTGAAAGACGTATGTGCGAAAAATGACACACAGATGAATGATCATGACCATCATGGAAACAAAAATCCAGAAGCGGATTACGAATCTTACATAGTGAACTCCATAAAGTGGCTGCAAAAAAAAGATAGTCTACACGATCTCTTTTAATACACACAGGAATGAATTAACAATGGTTATCTCTGGGTAGTGAAATTATGTGGTTTTTTTGTCCCCTTGCGATTTACTGATTCGTTCAATTTTTCTACATTTGGGCAAATTTCTTTTTAGTTAGAGAATTAAAGTTATTTTCCTTAAAAAAATAAATCGATTGGGGGTTTTCTCCCTCAACTACTGTTCAGGTAATTACAAGTATTTCTATCAAGAGAAACATCTGTAGACAACACCTGCTTATCAACTCAAGGAGAAAAGTAAAATGTATTCTTTCAACTATTTTAGGAAAAGAGATGGAAGGTGCTCTTGCTTGCCACTGCTAATGGAAGTTCGAGAAGAATTATACATTATATCTCACATTAAACTGCATACCTTTTTTTTTTTCCCCCTTTTGTCTGTTGTCTTTTTAGGGCTGCACCAGCGGCAGTGGCATATGGAGAGTCCCAAGCTAGGGGTCTAATTGGAGCTGCAGCCGCTGGCCTACGCCACAGACACAGCAACTCGGGATCTGAGCCACATCTGCAACCTAAACCACAGCTCATAGCAATGCCAGACCCTTAACCCACTGAGCGAGAGAAGGGATCGAACCCGCAACCTCATGGTTCCCAGTCAGATTCATTTCCACTGTGCCATGACACTCCTCAAACTGCATACTTTATATCGCAATGAAATTATTCCACAGGCAGTAAGTAAAACTATTCACATCAAACATATGCAAAAATGTCAAAAGCACCACTGGACATTATATGTGACTTGAGAAAATGAGATAAAATATATAGAGAAAAGGAAATAATTTGAATAATATAATTTTTTTTCTTCATTAAGGACAGAATCCCTTTTTAAAATTTTATGCCTGGCACTCATAAGCAAGCCATGTTACTTCACATAGAATTGAAATGAAACAGGATTCTAAAAGAAACAGAACTGTTACCGGATGCCTGGGCTAAAAAGAATGAGTCAAGAGACGGAATGACTTTGATAAAAGGAAGTTTGACAAAGGTGCTATATGGCCTTTTTAATAGTTACTGTCTACTCCTTACTCTAATCACCTCCAAAGTCAATGGCCAAGTCCAGTAAAAGGAAAACAAATATACATTATAAAGGCTACTATAAATTCTAGTGAGGCTGAAAAGAGGACTAGAAATCTATGGTTTCCAGGTAACCCTTGCTGAAACCTGTAAATAAGTGAGAATGAAGAAAATCCATAGCATATAGGAAGGAGTAGATAAAGGCACGCCTGAATTCTAAAGACTGACTACAAGACAAAGGCTAGAGAGAAGCAGGAAAGAGGGGGTTTGCCTCCCGACAACGCTGTGCACCTTCTCCCCTCAAAAATGATTTGGTACAGCACCTCTTTTGCAGTTCTTTATAACCCTTAGATCTTCTGCTACTCCACTTAGATGGTCACTTTAATAATCTTCTAATATTTGCTCATTATTGCTGATAATTATTCAAACAACACCCATGGGGAGTTAAAAACATATATATTAGCTTTCTCTCAGAGTAATACATCCATCATGTGCTCCACCGATTTCCTTATGCTTTTTTTGGCTCTCTTACCTCAAAAACCACTGCCAACTTATTTCTCCATTAATGTCTTAGTTTGTTTCTCCCTAGCCAAATCTTTCATCAATAAAACCATTTGTTTGGCGTGGTTGTCAAACTGCAAAACCAGTACGGCAGAACTGGAAGGGGTACACATTAAGTGGTCAAGATGTGCAAAGTATACTGTTATTAAGAGCTATGTTTTGTGATCTGTGCATGTGAATGTTTCTACAGGCTGAAATCTAGGCTTAAATTGAAGACTCTGAGATGCTTATTCAGTTCTTTGGATTGGTAAATGGATCAACAAATATTTTACTACATGCTTTAATGGGCCTATTACCACACATAAAAATAAACAGTACACAAAGTTAAATAAGACAAGATGCATACCTGAACTCTCTGCAAAGGAGAGGATAAATAAGGCGTTTAAAGGAATCGTCCAGTGAGCTGTATAAAATCTTCATTAACTCTGGCCTTGCAAAGCCACGTGGTCTCCACCTGCAAAATAGAAAAGCCTATACCAAAACTGATGTAACAAAAAGAAGACCATAAAAGGGCTCCGGGAAGAAGAGAGGAAGTGAAAAAGAAAAGGGGGAAGAAACTTTACTGAAGCCAAAGTAACACAATCTGTGGGGAAAGACTGCGATGTCTGAAAATTATTACCATGACATCTGGAGTTCCTATTTTTAAAAACATGGTAACCATGGTCACACATAAAACTTAAGGAAGGAAAAAACTTTCTTATTCTGGGGACAGTACCCAAGGGATTACTTTACTGGTCCAACTTTTTAAGATATAAGAAAGTCATCAAAAAATGAGTGAACTGGAGTTACCGTCGTGGTGCAGTGGTTAACGAATCTGACTAGGAACCATGAGATTGCGGGTTTGGTCCCTGGCCTTGCTCAGTGGGTTAAAGGAGCCAGCGTTGCTGTGAGCTGTGGTGTAGGTTGCAGATGCGGCTCGGATCCCGCGTTGCTGTGGCTCTGGCGTAGGCCGGCGGCTACAGCTCCGATTAGACCCCTGGCCTGGGAACCTCCATATGCCGTGGGAGCGGCCCTAGAAAAGGCGAAAAGACCAAAAAAAAAACAAAAAAAACAAAAAAAAAACAAAACAAACAAAAAAAAAGAGTAAACCCCTGCTATAGACTAAATTATGTCCCCTAAAATTAATGTGTTGAAGCCCTAACCCTCAAATCAGATGATAATTGGAGATGGGACCTCAGGGAGATAAATAGGTTTAGATGAGGTCATAAGAGTGAGGGCCTCCATGAAAGAATTAGTGTCTCTGGAGGAAGAAATATCAGATAGCTTTCTTCCTCCCTGCACCAGGGGAGGACATAATGAGAATGCAGCTATCGACAAGCCAAAAGGAAGGCTCTTACCAGGAACTAGATCACCCTGATCTTGAGCTTGGACTTCCAGCCTCCACAACTGGAAGAAAATAAATTTCTTTTGCTTATGTCATCCAATCTACGGTATTTTGTTACGGTTGCCAAAGCTAAGACAAGAACTATATCTCCTTCCTTTCCCACCAGAGGAGAAACTGTTTTAATCTTTGCTTCTTGGCATTCTTAAGTAGAACTCACTCTATTCTTCAGGTTGTACTGCTTTACCAGGTGGTATACTTGCATACATACTGATAAATACAAATGCCAGAGAACCAACTGTTAGTGGAAAGTGGAGAAAGAACAGTAAGAGAAAGATGCAAGCTAAAATGGACAAATTCAGCCCTATTCCTTCTGTGTTCTCTACATTTACCTCATCTCTGGCCATGTCCTTCAAATGGCTTGAACAGGAAACATTAATATTTTATTAATGGTTTCTAATAAACCATTAATATACCTTAGGGACACTGTCATTTCCCTTATCTTAGCTAGGAAATTAACTAAATTTCAATGAACAAACATTTAGATGTTCATAATGTGATACACCAAAAGTTATATTGAAAAACTCTAATTGAATCCCTTCCACAGAAGGGTATTATTTGAGTAGAATATAGCTGTTTGTTTGTTTGTTTTTTAATTTGGAAGAAAGTGCTTTTAGGCAGGAAATAAATCCTTCCTTCCATCCAAATCCTTGTTATTCCCTACTGTCATCTATATCAGGAGGGCATGAGAGGTCGGGAGGACTAGGATATGAATTAGACACAGCTATTACTACTTATCATTTTGTTACTGTTATAGGCATGCCTCATAGATACTGAGGGTTCAGTTCATACCACCACAATAAAGTGAATGTCACAATGAAGTGAATCACCTGAAGTTTCTGGTTTCCTAGAGCATATATAAAGGTTATGTTTACACTCTACTGTGGTCTAGTAAGTGTGCAATGCCATTACATCTTAAAAAACAACCTACATATCTTAACTCAAAAATAATGCTACTGGGAGGGAGTTCCCGTTGTGGCGCAGTGGTTAACGAATCCGACTAGGAACCATGAGGTTGCGGGTTGGGTCCCTGCCCTTGCTCAGTGGGTTAACGATCCAGCGTTGCCGTGAGCTGTGGTGTAGGTTGCAGATGCGGCTCGGATCCCGCGTTGCTGTGGCTCTGGCGTAGGCCAGTGGCTACAGCTCCGATTCGACCCCTAGCCTGGGAACCTCCATATGCCGAGGGAGCGGCCCAAGAAATAGCAACAATAACAACAACAACAACAACAACAACAAAAAGACAAAAGACAAAAAAAAAAAAAAAAAAATAATGCTACTGGGAAAATGAAAAATGGCACCAACAGACAGGCTCAACACAGAGTTGCCACAAACCTTCAGTTTGTAAAAACAAAAAACCAAAAAGACCACAGATATCTGTGAAGTACAATAAAGCGAAGTGCAATAAAACTTAGAGTTGTATTGTTGTTATTAATTTGGGAAACTCAAAATCAAAAAAGATGTCTCAGGAGAAACATCTGAGATATCTTTAAAAAATAAACTGTGGAGTTCCTGTCGTGGCTCAGTGGGAACGAACCCTACTAATAACCATGAGGATGTGGCTTCGATCCCTGGCCTCACTCAGTGGGTTAAGTATCCAGTGTTGCCATGAACTGTGGTGTAGGTTGCAGATGTGGTTCGGATCCCTGTGTTACTGTGGCTGTGGTGTACTGGCAGCTGCAGCTCTGATTTGACCCCTAGCCTGCGAGCTTCTATATGCCACGAGTGCAGCCCTAAAATAAAAAAAGAAAGAAAAATTGTGGGCGTTCCCGCTATAGTACAATGGGATCAACAGTGTCTCTGTAAGGGGAGGGAGGACAGTTCAATCCCTGGCCAAGGGCAGTGGGTTAAGGATCTGATGTTGCTGTAGCTGTGGTGTAGGTTGCAGCTCCAGCTCAGATTTACCCCTGGCCCAGGAACTCCATGTGCCATGGTGCAGGCAAGGAAGGAAAAAAAGAAAAAAAAAAAAAAAATTGTGGCATACCAAACAAAAGACAAAGGAAGAAACCACGGCATATGTAAAAGTTCAGAGACATGAAAGAGCATGATAAGCTCAAGTAACTACAAGTAGATTAGTAATACTAGGGCATCCCATTGCTTGCAGGGGGGAAAAAAATGGAAATCTTTAATATTACAAACACAATCCCTCTGGAAGCCCCAATAGCCTTTCTTAAACCTCAAGATTTTCCTTTGGTGACTGCTCACCACCCTTCTCCTTGCACCCCTCCTGTGGAACAGAGCGGTGCTGTGGGTCTATTTTTCACTTGAGGATGCCTCAATTATACGGATTCACAGTTGACCTTTAGACCCAGACCCAGCTATACTAACTTGCTACATTACAGAAACTCCTTTTTGTTCCTTATCCTACACCAGTCTCTATCCCTTAACTGAATTCCTCTGACCTATTCACTAGCACTTGAACGGACCTGAAACAGTATAGTGAAGCCATACATCTCATTAAAAGAAATACAATTGGGTTTGCCTTACAGGATAGTCCCTTAAAACTTGATTCCTTTCTCTAGTTCAATAGTTAAAGGCTTCTGAATAAAACTAAGAACAACCTCACTTTAAATTCCACAAAACAAAATACATGCTATGTATGGTGTACTCAATGAAACAAATTAAGGCAAAGATCACATACTTAAATTCTTACAGGGATCAGGGAAGTATTATAAGCAAATGAAGAAGACCCAGGCCCTATATGCATGTTTTTGACAGAGATATGCTTTGTTCATCCACGACAGACAAAGAAATATTCTCCACTTTGGCAAAGAAATATGCCCCCCCCCATTTCATATTTATTGATAAAGAAAGGCTCTCTCCATCTACCTTTCACTTTCCCACATTTAAAAGAGAAATGGATACAGGATACAGTTCCCTTTAAATCTACCACATGAAAAAAGCAGCACCATTTCAGTGTAGCATTTTCTCAAAGTGATATGACAAACATTTGGGGACAGAATAATTTACTTTCCAAGGCTAGCCTATGCATCGGCACTAAAAGCTGGCTTTAAAAAAGAAAAAGAGGAGTTCCCGTCGTGGCACAGTGGTTAATGAATCTGACTAGGAACCATGAGGTTTCGGGTTCGATCCCTGGCCTTGCTCAGTGGGTTAAGGATCAGGTGTTGTTGTGAGCTGTGGTGTAGGTTGCAGACACAGCTTGGATTGCTATGTTGCTGTGGTTCTGGCATAGGCCGGCGGCTACAGCTCCGATTAGACCCCTAGCCTGGGAACCTCCGTATGCTGTGGGTGTGGCCCCAGAAAAAAAGACAAAAAGACCAAAAAAAGAAAAAAGAAAAAAAAAAGAAAAAGAAAAAGAGCTAGTAGCCAGCCCCAGTCATTCATTTGTCAATCACCAAAAATGTCTCCACATTTTTGTCAAATACCCTCTTGAAGGGATGGGAATGAGAAGCAGGACTGTTCCCAACTGAGAACCTGAGGGATCTGACATGAGGGGGAAAAGACTGTTGCAAAGAAGACCACATGCTGCCATCTACAGGTCTAATCAGTTCCAATGAATTGTTTCCATGTCAGAATGCATGGCCAGATGTGTCACACTGCCTGTTTTTCAGAAAAATATATAAAAATCCAAAGTATGTGAGTACACAGGATGTGTCCTAGCAACAGCCGACATCTTAGAGTATTAAAATCTCCCTCTCAAAAACATTCTCTTCAATTCCCGAACCTCTGAGACTACCTTCAACTCATGACCATCTTGTTAGACTTCATAAACATCTATTAGTAATACTAAGTATTTACTGTGGATCAAAACAGTGTAAAACAAGGTTAAGTAATACTGAAGATTTGAACAACACAACCAACCAACCAACCAACAGGATCTCACTGGCATATTTAGAACACTAAACCCAACAGGAGAATTCATTTATGTTTTTTTCAAATGTCCACAGAATAGCTACCAAGATAGATCATATCCAAGGCCATAAAACAAACCTCAACAAATTTAAAGGAATTTAAATCATATGTTCTCTGACCATAATGGAATCAAAGCAGAAATCAATAACAGAAAGAAAACAAGAAAATCCCTACTCACTTAGAAATTAAACAACATGCTTCTAAATAATCCAGGGGTCAAGAGGAAGTCTCAAAGGGGATTTTTAAAATAGATACTAAATAAAGATAATGCAGTGTACCAAATTATGTGGACATAGATAAAGTAATACTAAGGAAGAAATTAATACCACTAAATACTTATATTTAAAAGAAAAAATAGGTCTCAAATCAATAATCTTAATTCCTACCTCAAGAAACAAAGAAAACCAAAATAAATCCAAAGGAAATAAAGAGCAGAACAACAACTATAAGAGCAGAAAACAATGAAACTGAAAATAAGAAAACAATTTAAAAAAAATCAATGGTATGAAAATATGGTTTTTCAAAAATAAGTAAAATTCATAAATCTCTAGCAAGACTGACAAAAATGAAAAATGAAAATACAAATCATTCATTAAGGACATCACTTTGTATCCTACAGATATCAAAAGAATAATCAGGGGAGTTCCCATTGTGGCACAATGGGATCAGTAGCATCTCTGCAGCATCAGGAGGCAGGTTTGATCCCCAGCTCAGCACAGTGAGTTAAAGGATCTGGTGTTGCCACAGCTAAGGCACAGTTCACAACTGCAGATCGGATCTGATCTCTGGCCCCGGAACTCCATGTGCTCTGGGGCAGCCAAAAAAGAAAAAAAAGAAAAAAAAAAAGGATAATCAGGGAATACCATAAGCAGCTTTATGCTCATAAATTCAGCAGCATAAAAGGGACCCAATTTCTCAAAAACCACAATTACTAAAACTCAACAAAGGTACTGAATTAATAACTTAAATGCTTTCAAAATAGAAATCTCCAGGCCCAGATGGTATCCGTGGAAAAATCTCCCAAATATTTAAAGAAGAATTAATACTAATTGTATACATTCTCTTCCAGAAAATAGGAAAGAATATTTTCTAACTCATTTTAAAAGGCCATCATTACCCTGATACAAAAAAAAAAAAAAACCCTCAAAGAAACTAAAAAACGAAAACAAAAATCAAAAGACCAATACTTTTCATGAATTTACATATAAAAATCCTTGTTAAAATACTAGCAAATGAAATACAATAATATAAAGAAAGAGTTATGCACCATGGCCAAGCAAGTACTCATTCTCAGTATGTAAAGCTACTTTCAACATTTGAAAATTTATCAATGTGATCCACCACATCAACAGGCTAAGTCATATGATCGTATTAATTGATGTAGGAAAAAATGTTTCTCAAAATACAATACACTTTCATGATTAAAAAGTTTCAGCAAGTTAGTAGAGGGGAACGACCTCAATTTGATAAAGAAATATCTTCAAAAAACCTACAATTAACACCATACTTAATAGGTAAAGACAAAATATTTCCCAAAAGATCAGGAACAAGACAAGAATGCGTACTCTCACCACTCAACAGAGTACTTGAAGTTCTTGGCATTGCATTAAGGTAAGAAAAAGAAGAGACAATATATGCGTGTAAAGGATGATGAATGGAACAAAATATCAAAAGACATTTATCAAAATCTAATTAATGACAATTAACTCTACTTCAAAAACCTACTTACCTTTAACTGAAATACCATGCAGACGTTTTGTTCAAACATTAGCTCAATTAAATATTTTATTGTCTCTTTGTGTCTAAGTGAGAAGATTCTATTCAATTTAAGTCTATATGCAAGTAGAGGACAATAATTAATTAGCAAATAAATAGTGCCTGTCGTACTATTAAGATCAAAGCAGAACCCTTCAGGGATTATAGAAGACATGCAGGAGAATAGGAATAGTTATGAGTTCCAGACCCTATCTGAGAACAGAAATTCACTCATCAAATCAAAGATAAAAATTTGGAAGTTCAAAGGGACAAGTTCTGATCATTATGCAATCTAATTCATGCACAGGGAAATGTTGAAATCATTCTCTCACACATATTTTTATTAAAAAAGCTAATGCAGAAACTTGGATTACTGACATTCCCACAAACATAATAACTATTTCAGTGTTTGACAAGCTCAGAAATCCTCTTCATAGTTATCCTCTTGTACTAGGCAACATAGAATGATAGATTGTTCAGTGACTGAATTCGGACCTGGATATTTTTAATCCTAATACATGAGCATAAATGTATTCTCCCGTGCTATTCTAATTAACTTAAATAATAATAAGAGTTGCATTTAAATCACTCCTTGACCTACTTATATAGTATTCTATATACTTATAGCAAGATAGTCAGTAAATGGAATCACCATCTATCTTGTTTTTCAAGCTATAAAAGTATAATTCTTCATTTTATCTTTCTCTCTCATTAATGCACCTACCATCTAATCCGATGTCTTGCCCTATCTCTTTAGACCCCTAAATATTGCTCAAATTGTCTACTTATTTCCTATTACTACTGCCCTAGTCCAAGCCACCATCATATCTTGCCCCTATATCTACTCTTGGTTCCTTCTACGTAATTCTCTATAATGAAGCCCGTGATCATCTTAAAATGACAACTCATCATGACACTTCTTGGTTTAAACTTTGTATTGACTTTCCATCATCTTTAGCAGGCCTAGAAAGCTAGGATGGTCTGGCTTGTGCCTACCTCTCAATCCTCATTTCCTATTGCTCCCCCTCCTTCTTCTTCTGTCTCTGACCTACATTTGCACCCAGCCTGGCTCAGTTAGGGAATCCTGTTATAAACTCTTATGATAATCTGCACTTCTCCTCTATAACCTCAGTTACTCTTAACCATTTGCTCAGTGTCTTCTTCATTCAACTACCTCATCACCAAGGACAGACAGTATATTTGCCTGGTTTAAGGTGGCCACCCAACATCTAGCACATAACCTGAATGGATGAATACATGGGAGAGGTGGAAAGTGGGAGAAATAGGGACAAAGAAAGTTTAAAAAAAAGAAGAAGAAAAGATTTGGGTAATCATCTCCTGGCATTCAAATGTTTAAAGAAAAAAATTCCTTAAGAATGGTTCTTTGGTTCCCAGAGAAGTCCTTTAGCTAGCTCTTGTTTTAGCTCTTTATTTCCTGTAGAAGTGTTTCTTTAATTCCTATATAAGGAGAAACTTCTACAACATGACTGAAAATTATGCCACTATACCATAGTAAAAAGTAAAGTATAGGTCAAATAATATTACCATTTATTCAACTAAAATAGAACTAAATAAAATAAATATAGGAATTCCCATTGTGGCTCAACAAATTAAAGACCCGATGTTGTCTCTGAGGAAGCAGGTTCAATCGCTGGCCCTGTTCAGTGGGTTAATGATCCACTGTTGCTACAAGCCACAGTGTGGGCCACAGATGCAGCTTGGGGCCAATATTTCTGTGGCTGTGGCTACAGCTGCAGCTCCGATTCAACCCCTGGCCTGGGAACTTCCATATGCCACAGGTGTGGCTCATACAGATGAGCCAAGGAAAAATAATTAAATCATTGCAAATATTCCTTGACATTTACTAATATAAAGATAACAGATTAAAAATATAATAGCTAGGGGAGTTCCCGTCGTGGCGCAGTGGTTAACAAATCCGACTAGGAACCATGAGGATGCGGGTTCAGTCCCTGCCCTTGCTCAGTGGGTTAAGGATCCGGCGTTGCCGTGAGCTGTGGTGTAGGTCGCAGACGCGGCTCGGATCCCGCGTTGCTGTGGCTCTGGCATAGGCCAGTGGCTACAGCTCCGATTCGACCCCTAGCCCGGGAACCTCCATATGCCGCGGGAGTGGCCCAAAGAAATAGCAAAAAGACAAAAAAAAAAAACAAAAAACAAAAAAAAGAAAAAAAAAAAACCCATAATAGCTAGGAATTAGACCCAGTCTACTATAAAGGAAATTAGCATAATCTCACTTCATAATGATAGATACCACCAAAGTCTATACAGTTACATGGAGTATCACTTAACTCTCTCAAATTTGTGAGAAAGGTTATTCACTTTTTAAGTGAAATGAAATGGAAAAAGAAATTAAGTAATGTGCTCATAATCACAAGGGTAGGAAGTACCTAGAATTCAAACGCAAATATATCTGTGTCTTAGGATTTTGCTCTTTGAAACTACCTTAACAGTTTCATCATAACTTAATATTATCTAATTTCTTAATATAATTTTTTAAATCTAAGATTTCTTTTAGGTATTCATTTCCCTTTTATTTTCAATGGAATGTATTTATTTACAAAGGAAATAAACATTCACTTAAAAAATGACAATTATACGGAAGAGTGTGCAATAGAAAATTTAAATTTCACACCGGAGCTAAGGAGTAGACCATTTATATCTTTTCAGACATTCTCCTACACATACATAGACATATTTTTTGCCATTAATGATATCAAACTATAAATATATATTAAAATTGTCTTTTATAAGACATGTTTCTATGTCACCTTTAGAACCATCTCAACTTTTTCAAAAGGGTTGTGCAAAATTCCATTGTATGGATATAACTGGCATAAGCACTTTATCTACTGACTAACATTTAGATGGTTGCTTTTCCTGTTGGGTCTTGGTTAGCATTATTTGGTCATCCAGGAAGTTGACCCTTCATGGAACTGGCTTTTGGCAAACTGGCTTCCAATAAACTGATGCAAGAACTATGTTAGATGAGTGAGCTAATTACCAAAGTACACAGCCTTGTTTCTCTCAAAGAACAATTCATCCAGTTCTGCAAGTAGCATTCACAGCCAACTGCTCTAATCTAAGGTCAAACAGAACTAGCTGGTGATAAGCATAACCAAAATCTCTTAACTGCTAGGCAAGCCACTTAACCTCTTTGTTTCCGTTTTCTCACTGGTAAAAATGGCAGCTACAAATCTGCTCTACCAATCAAACTGATCATTGTGAGGATTAAATACACTCTGAAAAGTTAAAACTAAAAGTTAAAAGTGCTAAGAAAACATGTGACACTATTTTAAAAGGCCTCTTAATAAATGAAAAAGGGTAATAAAAAGTTTAGAAATTTCTCTGAAGTATCCAATAAATTTAATGTTTGAAACAATCATCCTTAATGTGCAAAATATTTTAGGTAAACATCATACAATATGTTTAGAGTATTATATTGAAATATAATATCTAGTAAGTTAAATTTTTGTGGGAATTCTTTTGTGGCACAATGGGTTAAGTATCTACTATCATCACTATAGCGGCTTGGGTTGCTGCTGTGGCGCAGGTTCACCCCTGGTCCCAGAACTTTCGCATGCCAAAAAACCCCACGTTTTTTGTTTCAATTATCATTAATGAACAAAACGTTTCAGATATACTATATACAGTATGCTTCTGTTAATTTATTTTTTCATAAATGAAAACATACCCTTTATAAAGGATTCATATGGTATAGCATTCAAATCCCTCTCTCTAGAAATAACCACTATAAATAATACTTATATATTTCCCAGATGTTTCCTATTTAAACATACACAACGTATGTAAAGTTTTTAATGTAATAAAGACATTATATCTACAATATCACTTTTTTTTTTAACATACCAGGCATCTTTCCATTATCAGTACATATACATCTCAATACAGCACTTTAAAAAGGAAAGAAAATTCTGTAAAAATATATAAACTGACCTGTTTTGGATACACCACCTACAGAACTCATTCTTCACTCCATCAGAAATGTTAACCTTGACTGTCAGTATCTTCAAATTTTCTCCCCGGTTAATTGCCAGAATCTGAGTGCAAACATATATGGCAAAAACTGATGATCCATAAAATATATAAATGATGAACTTAACCAGGCAACACTTGTGAAACCAAGTGGGTGGTTACTCAGCCTAGAGCTATGTAAAACTAGTATTCATCTATTTACCAAGAATGCATTTAAAAATAATCATTTCTTTATACTTTTTCCAAGTTTTTCCAAAATAAAGAACAGGTACAAAGCCTATGAGATTCATAGGAAGAGACTTTGGTGATCTGAAGTCTCATTTCAGATTCTACTAAGTGAAAGTTTTTGATCATCTGGAGTTAGAAGATTATACTTTTTATATTTGTGAGAACATATTGCTAAGATAAATACAAACATGCAAAATCCTAAGTGAAATACTTAATAACTACTAATTGTTACCATTTATAATACTAACTGCCAAGCCCATCTAGACATATTACATATTACCTCTAAATATATTACCTCATTTACCTGCAAAGCCACAAGTGATGTATTAGCATCTCACTTTTATATGATAATTTTTCTAAAATTAATTGTCCCAAATCACAAAGCTAGCAGGTTGTAAATGAGAAATTTAAATTCAGATCAACCTGTCTCTGCTCTTAATTAAAACATTAAAAGAACAATTGTTTTAAAATACATTCAAACACTCTTTAAAGAAGAGCAAATAAACCTAATGTAAGCAAAAGGAAGGAATAATAAAGAATGGAACAAAAATTTTAAAAATACAGAATAGAAAAATAATTTTAAAAATCCACAAAACCAAAAGTTGGTGATTAACAAAATTGACAAACCTTTCACTAGACTGACCAAGGAAAAAAGAAACATTCCAATTACCAAAATCAGTAATGAAAGAGGGGTTATTAACTTGAATGTTATAGAAATAAAAAGGATCATAAGAGAATACTATGAACAACCATATGCCAAAATAGATCAATCACTTAATAAAAAAGAAGAAATTCCTTAAAAGATACAAACTACCAAAATAGAAGAAAAAAGAAATAGAAAATTCAAAATGATCTATAACAAGAGACTGAATTATTAACTAAAAATGTCATGCCTTATCAAACATTTAAAGAAGAATTAGCACCAATTGTTCACAAACTCTGCTAAAAATACAACGGAATAAAAACCTTCTTGGACTTCCTGTTGTGGCTCAGCGGAAACAAATCTAATATCCGTGAGGATACAGGTTCAATCCCTGGTCTCATTCAGTGGGTTAAGGATCCAGTGTTGCCATGAGCTGTGGTGTAGGTCACAGACGTGGCTTGGGTCTGGCTTTGTTGTGGCTGTGGTGTAGGCCGGCAGCTACAGCTCCGACTCGACCCTAGCCTGGGAACCTTCACATGCCACGGCTGCAGCCCTAAAAAGACAAAAAACAAACAAACAAACAAAAAAACCTTCTCAATTCTATTTACCCTGATAGCAAAGCTGAACAAGCACAAGGGAAAAAAAAAAAAAAAGACCATTAACTTTTGTGAATATAGATGTAAAAGTTCTCAATAAAATACTAGTGAACCTAATCCAGAAACATATAAAAAGTATTATACACAAGGATCAAGAGGGATTTATTCCAGGAATGTAAGCTGGTTTAACATCTAGAAAGCAATTAATGTAATACATCGTAAATAATAGAACAAAAAAACAAAAATTACCTGATAGTTTCAAGAGATGCAGAAAGCGTATTTGAGAAAATTTCAACAGTTGTTCATGATAAAAACACTTATCAAACTAGGAACAGAAGGCAAATTCTTCAGCATGATAAAGGATACATACAAAACTCCTCAAATAACATAAGATTTAATAGTAAAAGACTGGAAGCTTTCCCACTAACTATAAGGATGTCTCCTCTTACACTTCACTTCAACACTGTACTGAAGGCTCTATCCAGGGAAATTAATCATGGAAAAAAAAAAGTCATCTAGATTGAAAAGAAAGAAATAAAACTATCTCTATTTGCAGATACTATAATCTTGTATACAGAAAACCCCAAAGAATCCTCTATAATAGAGCTAATAGAGTTCAGCAAGGTGGCAGGATAACCAATTTCTACAAACTAGCAATAAAATTCTGAAAATATTTTTAAAAATTCCATTTATAGCACCAGAAGGCATAAAATATTTAGGAATAAGTTTAACAAAAAGAAGTTCAAACCAAGAACTATAAAACATTGTTTAAAAAAACTGAAGACCTAAATAAATGGTATGACATCTCAGGTTCGTGGATCAAAAGGCTTAATACTGCTAAGATGACAATAATCCCCAAATTAATTTATAAATTCAATGTAATCACTATCAAATCCCAACTAGCTTCTTTGCAGAAACTGACAAACTAATTCTAAGATTCATATAGAAATTCAGGGGATTTAGAATATCCAAGGCAATCTTGTTAAAAAAAAAAGAAGAAGAAATCTAAGAAGCTCCCACTTCTCAATTTCAACACTTACTATAAAACTCAGTAACCAGGACAGTATAGTACTGGCATTAAGCATAAACATACATATCAATAGAATAGAATTGAGAGTCCAGAAATAAATCTATATATCTACCATTAAGTGATTGTCAACAAGTATGCCCAGACAATTCAATGAGGAAAATATAATCTTTTCAATAAATGATTCTGGGGCAACGGGTAGCCGCATGCAAAAGTATGAACTTGGACCACTTCCTCACACCATACACAAACATTAACCTCACAACTGATCATACATCTTAATATAAAAACCAATCCTATAAAACTCATGAAGAAGAAATTACAAGAGAAGAAATCACAAGAGAAAAATCGCCTTGACCTTGAGTCACATAAGTCCTTAGGTAAAACACCACAAGCATAATCAAGACAAGACAAAAAGAGATTGGACTTAATAAAATTATAGTTTTTGTACTTCAAAGAATACGATCCAGAAAATGAAAAGAAAGCCCTTAGCATAGGAGAAAAGTTTGGAAAATCATATCTCACATAAAGGACTTATATCTAGAACATATAAACACATAACAACAATAAAGAGCCATAACCTAACTAAAAATGCGCAAAAGATGCAGAGTGACATTTTTTCAAAGACAATATAGAAATGTTCAATACATAGATGAAAAGATGCTCAACATCATTAGTTACTAGAGAAATGCAAATCAAAACCACAATGAGGAGTTCCCGTCGTGGCGCAGTGGTTAAGGAATCCGACTAGGAACCATGAGGTTTTGGGTTTGATCCCTGGCCTTGCTCAGTGGGTTAAGGATCCGGTGTTGCCGTGAGCTGTGGTGTAGATCACAGACACGGCTCGGATCTGGCATTGCTGTGGCTATGGTGTAAGCTGGCAGCTGCTAGCCTGAGAACCTCCATATGCCACAGGTACGGCCCCAAAAAGATAAAAAAGATTAAAAAAAAGAAAAGAAAAGAAATATTTGCAGGAGTTCCTGTTGGGGAGCAATGGAACAGTAAAAGAAAAGAAATATTTGCAGGAGTTCCTGTTGGGGAGCAATGGAACAGTGGTGTCTCTGCAGTGCCAGAACACAGGTTTGATCTCTGGACCAGCACAGTGGGTTAAGGATTGGTGTTGCCACAGCTGTGGTACAGATCACAACTGCAGCTCGGATTTGATCCCTGGCCTGGGAACTCTATTTTTTTTTTTTTTTAAGGGCTGCACTAGTGGCATATGGAGGTTCCCAGGCTAGGGGTCCAATCAGAGCTGTAGCCGCCAGCCTACACCAGAGCCACAGCAACGCCAGATCTGAGCTGCATCTGCGACCTACACCACAGCTCACAGTAATGCCGGGTCCTTAATCCACTGAGCGAGGCCAGGGATCGAACCCGAAACCTCATGATTCCTAGTCGGATTCGTTTCCACTGTACCACAACAGGAACTCCCCTGGCCTGGGAACTCTATATGCTGTGGGGCAGCCATAAAAGAAAAAAAAGAAAGGAAAAAGAAATATTTGCAGTATAAAGATGTTTCATGTTAGGTTACACATACAAACACACACACAAACCCAAACTTTCTCACATCTATACCACTCTAAGTTTTTTTAAATTACGTGTTTAACGATAATTAAATATCATTATGAAAAGTAACACGATCTAGTCTTTCCCATTATCCTTTCCTTATAACAGTAAAATTCAGAAAGGAGGAAAAAAATCAATTTAAAAAATGATTTATTGAGGAATTCCAGGTTTAAAGAACACTGGCAGTCTTCTGATTCCAAATCTCCCCCTTATCCTCCTATAAAACCCATGAAGTGAATAAACAAAATGACATAGGACCCACATCTTTGGCATTTCTAGGAAACAGTGAAACAGACTAGCATCTGATTTCCAACCTCTCACACACACACACACACACACACACACACACACACACACACACACACACACACACACACACACACACACAGAGCAAGACAATGGCAGAGCAATGTACTTGACAAACTTAGGGAAAGAAAGTGCAAACAAAAGTATTACACTAAGCCAAGCTGTCCTTCAAGTATCAAGGACATAGGAAACAATTCAAAGTGTATCAGAACTCAGAGAATACAGGTCTATCTTAGAAATTTTGCAGGTTTGGTTTCAGACTACTACAAAAAAGCAGACATCACGATAAAGCAAGTCAAACAATTTTTCTGGTTTCCCACTGCATATAAAAGTTATACTACACTGTACTGTATATAAGCATACAATAGCATTATGTCTAAAAAATGTACATTTAAATTTAACAGTAGCTATCATCAAAAAGAAGACAAATAACAAATGTTGGCAAGGATGTAGAGAATAGGGAGCACTGTACACTGCTGGTGGAAATATAAATTGGTGCAGCCACTGTGAAAACAATATGGAAGCTCCTCACAAAACTAAAAATAGAACTACCACATGACCCAGCAATTCCACTCCTGGATATGCCCCCCCCCCCAAAAAAAAACCCAAACCAGCAATTTGAAAAGATACATGCAACCCAATGTCCACAGCAGCATCATTTACAGTTGCCAAGATATGGAAGTAACCCAAGTGTCTCTAAATGGAAGAATGGATAAATTCTAGGTAGCATATATGCACGATGGAATACTACTGAGCCATAAAAAAGAATGAAATTCTGCCACTGCCAATAACATGGATGTACTCTGAAGGCATTATGCTAAGTGAAATAAGTCAGAGAAAGACAAATACTATGATATCACTTCTATGTAGAATCTAAAAAATACAACAAACTAGTGAACATAACAAAAAAGAAATAGATTCACAGACATAGAGAATAAACTAGTGGTTACCAGTGTGGAGAAGGAAAGGAGGAAGGGCAAAGATAGGGGAAGGGGATTAAGATGTACAAACTATTATATACAACACAGGAAATACAGCCAATATTTTATAATGACTATAAATGGAATATAACCATTAAAACTGTGAATCACTACATTGTATACCTATAATTTATATAATATTGTACATCAACTATACTTCAATAAAATTAAAAAGAAATGTTTAGGAGTTCCCGTTGTGGCGCAGTGGTTAACGAATCCGACTAGGAACAACGAGGTTGTGGGTTCGATCCCTGGCCTTGCTCAGTGGGTTAAGGATCCAGTGTTGCCGCGAGCTGTGGTGTGGGTCGCAGACGCGGCTCTGATCCTGTGTTGCTGTGGCTGTGGCGTAGGCCAGCAGCTACAGCTCGGATTAGACCCCTAGCCTAGGAACCTCCATATGCCGCGGGAGTGGCCATAAAAAAGGGAAAAAGACAAAATAAATAAATAAATAAATAAAAAGAAATGTTTAAAAATTTTAAAATTTAAAAATACTTTATTGCTAAAAAAAGCTAACCATCATCTGAACTGTCAGTAGTCATAATCTTTTTGTTAGGAGTGGGTCTTGCCTCCATGTTGATAGCTGCTGACTGATAAAGGTGGTGGTTGCTGAAGGGGAGACTGTGGTAATTTCTTAAAATATACAACAGTGTTCCTTTCAGGAACAATTTCTCTGTAACATGCAATGCTGATAGCATTTTACCCACAACAGAACTTCCTTCAAAGCTGGAGTCAATCCTCTCAAACCCTGACACTGCTTTATCAACTATGTTAGTATAATATTTTAACTCATCTGTTGTCATTTGAATCATCTTCCCAACATCTTCACCAGGAGCAGATTTCATCTCATGAAACCACTTTCTTTGCTTATCCATAAGAAGTGACTTCTCATCCATTCAAGTTTTATCATGAAGTTATGGCAATCCCTATACATCTTAAGGCTCCACTCCAAATGCTAGCTCTCCTGCTATTTCCACCACATCTGCGGTTAATTCCTCTACTGAAGTCTTGAGCCCCTCAAAGCCATCCATAAGAGTTAGCATCAACTTCTTTCAAACTCTTACTAATGTTGCTATTTGACCTCTTCCCAAGAATCACAAATGGTCTTAATGGCATTTAGAATGGTGAATTCTTCCCAGAAGTTTTCTTTTTTTTCTTTTCTTTTTTCTTTTTTTTTTTTTTTTTTTTTTTTTTGTAATTTTAGAGCTGCACTCGTGGCATATGGGCATATGGAGGTTCTCAGGCTAGGGGTCCAATCGGAGTTGGAGCCACTGGCCTATTCCACAGCCACATCAATGAGGGATCCAAGCCGTGTCTGTGACCTACACCACAGCTCATGGCAATGCTAGACCTTAACCCACTGAGCGAGGCCAGGGATCAAACTTGCATCCTCATGGATGCTAGTGAGATTCGTTTCCGCTGAGCGAAGACAGGAACTCCCTTCCCAGAGGTTTTCAATTCACTTTGCCCAGATCCATCAGAGGAATCATCATCTACAGCAACTATAACCTTATGAAATGTATTTCTTAAATAATAAGACTTGAAAGTTGAAATCACTCCTTGATCCTTGGGCTGCAGAATGGATGTTGTGTTAGCAGGCAGGAAAACAGTGTTAATCTCACTGTACATCTCCATCAGAGTTCTTGGGTGACCAGGTGAACTGTGAATGGGCCATAATATTTTGAAAAGAATCTTTTTTCCTAAGCAATAGGTCTCAACTGTGGGCTTAAAATAGTCAGCAAACCATGCTGTAAACAGATGTGCTGTTATCCAGGCTTTGTTGTTCCATTTATACAGCATTGGCAGAGGCGCACTGGCTTCAGTTTCAAGTCACCAGCTGCATTAGTCCCTAACAAGAGAGACCCTATCCTTTGATGCTCTGAAGCCAGGCATTTTCTCCTCTCTAGCTATGAAAGTCCTAGATGGCATCTTCTTCAACTATAAGGCTATTTTGTCTATAATGAAAATCTGTTATTTATTACAGCCATCTTCATTAATTACCTTAGGTCTTCTGAATAATTTGCTGCATCTTCTACCTCAGCACTTGCTGCCTTACCTTGTACTTCCATGTTATAGGGATGGTTTCTCTCCCTAAACCTCATAAACCACCCTCTGCTAGCTTCACACTTTTCTCCTGAGGCTTTCCCACCTTTCAGCCTTTATAGAATTGAGGAGTTTTGGGCCATTCTCTGCATTAGGCTTTGGCTTAAGAGAATGCTGTAGCTAATTTGATCTTCTATCCAGACCAGCGAAAATTTCTCCATATCAGCAGTAAGGCTGTTTCACTTTCTTATCATTCCTGTGTTCGCTAGAGGAGCAATTTTTATTTCCTTCAAGAACTTATCCTCTGCATTCACAACTTGGTTACCTATTTGGCACAAGAGGCCTAACCTGTGGCATATCTCAGCTTTTGACATGGCTTCCTCACTAAGCTTAATCATTTCTAGCTTTCGATTTACAATGAGAGATGTGCGACTCTTCCTTTTACTTGAACACTTAGAGGCCACTGTAGGGTTATTAATTGGCATAGAGTCACTATTATTGTGTCCTGGGGAACAGGGAGGCCCAAGGAAGAGAGAGCCAGGGGAACAGATGGTTAGTAGAGCAGTTACAACACACGTAACATTTGTCAGGTAAATTTGCTATCTTATATGGTCTTGTAAATATGCTGTCTTATAGCTGTGGCACCCAAAACAGTTACAATAGTAACATCAAAGATCACTGATCACAGACCACCGATACAAATATAATGATAACAGAAAATTTTGAAATACTGCGAGAATCACCAAAATGTGACACAAGAGACACAAAGTGAGTAAATGCAGTTGAAATATGGCATCAATAGATTTGTATGATACACAGCTGCCACAAACCTTCAATTTGTAAAACAAGCAGTATCCGCAAAGCCCATAAAGGCAAGCACATGGAAAAAGGCCTGCCTATGCATAAAACCTTCTTCAAAGGAACATAAGAGCAGAGGCCAGTACTCTACAGCCCATGAACCAAAGCCAGTCTAACATCAGCTTTCAAAAATACAATTTTATTAAACACAACCATGCTCACTCATTTACGTATTTACTATTACTGCTTTTATGCTACAGAGACAATAGCATAGTTGTTGGAAGAGTTATATAGCTTACAAAGTCTAAAATATTTTCTCCCTGGTCTTCTACAGAAAAACTTTGCCAGCTCAATACTAGGCCAGAGAATAAGTTTCAGTCACTTAAAAGAAGACAGGAACATTTTGGCAAAAGGACTAAGGGCAAGCATTTCATATAATTGTAGGGCTAAGATTAAAACAAGGGTGGCAGCAAATTCCATTTTAAAAATATAGGTTGCAATCCTCATACCAAAGGAGACGTCAAGCTAAAAAGCATCAACTATGATAAAGGACACTTTATAAGGTTCAAGCCACATGCTGGTTTTGGAATACAACAATAGATTACATACCACACTTTAAAGATACTGTTAGGTGTGACATCACCAAAATGGTAGAGTAGGGAATTCCAAACTCCAACCCTCTACAAAAGTAACAAACTGGCAACAACTGCCAGAATCAACTTTTTCAGAACTCTGGAATCTAATAAAAAAACTTACTACAACCAGAGGAATGCTTAAAGAAGAAATTAGTCATAAAATTTTGGTAAAAGGGCATTTTTAACTTACCATCCCCCACTCTGGAGTTCAGCAGTGGTGGTGAAGATCACAGCCTACACTCCTGGTGCAAGCTACTAGGTCCAGAGGGAGCGACACAGACTTTATTCTCAAAAATTTGTGCTTATGTTTTTGATCTGTCTTGCAGCTCCCTGAGGGATTAACTCAAGGGACTGCCTTTGTTTTGCCTGTCTCAGAGCTTCCCTAAGACAGAAGCCACTTCCTGGGTAAAATTTGTGAAAGTATTTAAAGACAGTGTGTTAGCCACAGTCTTAAGGAGTAAGGGATAATAGTCAGGGATCTGAGATTATAGCAGCAACCATCAGAACAAAAAAAAAAAAAAAAAAAAAAAAAATCACAAAATACAAAATAAAAACAAACAAACAAAAACAACAACAAAAAGTGGGAAGAGGCTAGAAAATGAGATACTTGAGGGGAAAGGGGCCTTTTAAAATTACTGCATATTCCAGGAACTCTAAGAGGTCATGTGTATACTCAGAACTAGATAGACAGATGCTCTTAAAACACATGAGAAGACCTTAAGTTTTCACTTCTGACTGACCTTTGAGCTCCACTTAAAGAGGAAGTGAAGAGTTCCTGCCGTGGCTCAGCAGAAACGAATCTGACTAGCATCCGTGAGGATGTAGGTTCGATCCCTGACCTCACTCAGTGGGTTAAGCATCAGGTATTGCCATGAGCTGTGGTCTAAGTTGCAGACATGATTCGGATCCTGCATTGCTGAGGCTGTGGCGAAGGCAAGTGGCTATAGCTCCAATTAAACCCCTAGCCTGGTAACCTCCATATGTCAAAGGTGCAGTCCTAAACAGACAGAAAAAATAAATAAATAAATAAAGAGGAAGTGATGGCTAAGGTAGAGTTGTAAACAGCCTCACTAAGCACTGAAAGAGTGCCCTAACACAGAGAAAATACGTGAGAGTGTGTTTTTTGCTTTGGTTCCAGGAATTAAGGAAATCTCTGTTGAGTAACTAACTATCTACTAAGCTAAAAGAATAGAGACTTCAGTGGCTAACCATGGCAAAAAATAAAGACTGGAGAAACACTTCAGAAGTCACTAAACAAACCACAAAACCCCACAACAGCAGCAACAACAAATGCTGGGGAGGGAAAATAATCTGGTTTTTAGTGCTGCCAAGTCATAATATTCAAAATGCCAAGCTTTAACAAAAAATTATACAGCAGGCAAAGAAACAAGAAATTATGATCCATTTATAGACAAAAGAAATTGACAGAAACTGTCCCTGAGAAAGTTCAGAGCTTTACATTATTAGACACACTTTAAACTGTTTTAAATATGTTCAAAGTTAAAGGAAATCATGGACAGAGAACTAAAGGAAACCAAAAGAATGTTGTCTCACAAATACAGAATATCAATAAAGAGTTGGGAATTATAAAAAAGAACTTAAGGAGTTCCCGTCGTGGCGCAGTGGTTAACGAATCCAACTAGGAACCATGAGGTCGCGGGTTCGGTCCCTGCCCTTGCTCAGTGGGTTAACGATCCGGCGTTGCCGTGAGCTGTGGTGTAGGTCGCAGATGCGGCTCGGATCCCGCGTTGCTGTGGCTCTGGTGCAGGCCGGTGGCTACAGCTCCGATTCAACCCCTAGCCTGGGAACTTCCATATGCCGTGGAAGCGGCCCAAGAGATAGCAACAACAACAACAACAAACAACAACGACAAAAGACAAAAAAAGACAAAAAAAAGACAAAAAAAAAAAAAAAAAAAAGAACTTAAGAGAAATTCTTGAGGTAAAAAGTACAATGACTAGAATGAAAAATTTCTAGTAGTGTTCAATAGTCAATTTGAACAAGCAAAAGAATCAGCAAACTTGAAAATATGTCAATTGAGATTAAACTGTTTAAGAAAAAGAAAGGAAAAATAGAAAAAGAAATGAACAAAGCCTGAGAGACTTCTGGGACACTCTCAAGCATGCCAATATATATATATAATCGGAGATCCAAGAGGAAAGAAAAGGGCTCAAAGAATATTTGAAGAAATAATGGCCAAAATTCTTCCAGTTTTAATGAAAAATATCTATTTACACAACCAAGAATCACAACAAACTCCAATAATAAACCAAAGAGATCCACAGCAAGACAAATGATAATCACATTGTCAAAAGTTAAAGTCAGAGAATCTTAATGAAGCAAGAGAGGTAAGTCATCATGTGCAAGGACTCAGTAAGATTAGCAGCTTATTTCTCATCAAAACCACACATCCCAGAAGATCCTGGGATGACATATTCCAAGTGCTACAAGAAAAAACTGTCGACCAAGAATTCTATATCCAGAAAATCTGTTTTGCAAGATGACAAAAATTGGAGATTGGTTACACAACAATGTCCATATACTTAACATTACTAAACTGTACACTTACCAAAAATGGTTAAGAGGTTAAAGTTTATATGTATTTTATCACAGTTAAAAAAAAATCAAAAGTATAATAATACTATTATATTTTAAAAAATAAGAAGAAATTAGGAGTTCCCATTGTGGCTCAGCAGAAACGAATCTGACTAGCATCCAATACAATGCACGTTAGATGCCTGGCCTTGCTTAGCAGATTAAGGATCCAGTGTTGCTGTGAGCTGTGGTGTGGGCCAGAGAGACAGCTTGGATCTGGCATTGCTGTGGCTGTGGCTGTGGCTGGCAGCTACAGCTTTGATTCAACCCCTAACCAGGGAACATCCATATACTACAGGTGAGGCCTAAAAGAAAAAAAAAAGGAAAAGAAAAGGAAAAAAAAAAAAAAAGAAGTTAAGACTTCCCAGATAAACAAAAACTGAGGGTGTTGACCTGCTTTACATGAAATGTTATAGGACATCTTCCAGGCCAAAATGAAACCAGACAGTAACTCAAAAGCATATAAAGAAGTAAAGAATACTGATAAATGTAGCTACACAGGTAAATATAAAAGCCAGTATTATTATATTTTTTATTTATTTATTTTTTTATTTTTTGTCTTTTTGCCATTTCTTGGGCCGCTTCTGTGGCATATGGAGGTTCCCAGGCTAGGGGGTCCAATCGGAGCTGTAGCTGTCAGCCTACGCCAGAGCCAGAGCAACGCGGGATCCGAGCTGCGTCTGCAACCTACACCACAGCTTGCGGCAACGCCAGATGGTTAACCTACTGAGCAAGGGCAGGGATCAAACCCGCAACCTCGTGGTTCCTAGTCGGATTCGTTAACCACTGCGCCACAACGGGAACTCCATATTTTTGATTTATAAAAAAAATTTTATATATGACTTAAAAGCCACATTTCACAATATAACCTATAATTACAATTAGGATTAAAATTAGTATACTGAAAAATGAAAATAAAAGACTGAAATATAATGACCATGATCTATACTACTGAGATCTCTCATACTTCATTCCAAATCAAATATCTCTAGTTTGTATTTCACATGGAAAAGATCCAGAATTGAGCCAAGTCCAAGCATAATGGGAAGGAAGATCTAATAAGAAAGATCACCAGGCAGAAAGTCAAGATGCCTGAGGTGTTATACCGTTAGCTCTGCTAATAATACTCAGTGCCATTTACTAACTTCCATGGGTCTTGAGTTTCTCATTTGTGAAATATATAGAGAATATAGAAATATTATATGATTTTATATGAAGAAAAAAAGAGAACGGTTGATTGAAAATTCTTTAATTCCTTAGTAAATAAACTAATACACAAATCCAAAGTATTACCATTATTACTACCATCAGCATGCACAAGTGGTTTCCTTATTTACCTGATGATGTTGGATGTTTCTTATGTTGCATGAAAAATTTTGGTAGAGCTGAAACTTATCCACATCTTTTTCATTGACTTTTTTTGAGGACACCTTTGCCAGAGATGACTGGATACAAATATACCTATTTTGGCACCTGTTCAGATATACAAATATTCAAACATCAAGTGGTTATTAATATGTGCTTTAGTAAAGAAATACATTACGTAGAAATAAGATTAACAAAAAACTAAATGATTTTTACCAAATGAGATTTTTTTTTTTCACATGATGCTAAACTATAAAGATGTTATTGACCCATCAAAAGAGGACTCCTCTCCGAGTTCCTGTTGTGGCTCAGCCAGACCCAACTGGTGTCTGTGAGGACTCAGGTCCAATCCCTGACCCCTCTCAGTGGGTTAAGGATCCGTTGTTGCATGACCTGCAGTGTAGGTCTCAGACTCAGTTTGGATCTGGCATTGCTGTGGCTGTGGCATAGGCTGGCAGCTACAGCTCCGACTGGACCCCTAGCCTGGGGACTTCCATATGCCGTGGGTGGAGTCCTTAAAAGGCAAAAACAAAAAAAGCGGGGGACTCCTCCTCACCTATTCATCCTAGCACAGGTGCTCCAGATCTATATTTCAACACAATCCTCTCATAAAATGCCTATATGAGTTCAGATACCCACTGCAGTTATGCAAGAGACTAATAACTCTGGCAGAGATACCCTTTTCTAACCACTGTGTTGGGGAGTCAAAAACTTAAAAGCTAAAAAGAAGGGAAACAAGATGATGTGTCAGGACAGCTTCCAAAGACAACTTGTGAAACTGAAGCAAATTTCAGCAGTATAATTATTAATAAAAACACATTTAAAAACCTAAGCAATTCTCCTACTTCAACTCATTCCTGCTGGGGTCACTGAGAAAACAGAAGAATTCTCTCCCTTATTATTAACAAGCAACAGTTGTCAACAGATTCATCTCCACCCTTACTCTCCTCTGCACAGAGCATATACCTAGAGAGTGGAGACAGAGGAAGAGCAGACCTCTGACAAAACCCTGTCTTCTGATACACAGAAGAAAAGGAAAGACACAGTACCTAAAAACAGGGGTTTAAAATAATACCTTTTTTTAATGATCCATAAAATCCACAA
Organism: Sus scrofa; assembly: GCF_054392235.1. NCBI lineage: Eukaryota > Metazoa > Chordata > Mammalia > Artiodactyla > Suidae > Sus > Sus scrofa. The sequence continues at coordinate 107,135,015 of NC_139385.1, read as the reverse complement.
GCCCAGATAGGGTCTAGGTCAAAGGGTTTTATGCTCTTACAAATTGGGATTGTAACACCATGCATAAGCTGCTCTCTCCATCACCCAAAATTAATTTTGAGGTCAGCACTTTTATCCATACCTGATACTAAACATTCTCATGTTAATCCAACCTCTGGTAAACACCAGAAGTGAAATATTATAAAATGAAGTTCATATATCACAATATGTTTAAAAAGCAATGCCACCCACTCTAAATGGTTATGGTCTCTCTCTAGCACATACTGCATCACGCAGTGGTTTTTAAACTGTGTTCCTCCGTGTGCCTCTGCTGAGGCACTTCATGGTTAGGAGGATGAAGAGGCCGAGTTCTAGGCTCCCTGCCCAGAATTCAATTAAGGCGACTTTATTTTTATCTGTCTTATATATTCAGGTTCTGTTGTTTGAACAAAGAGTTCTACTACTAAAAAAAATTAAAAATGTTCTTTAAAAGTCTGAAAATAAAGGTTTTAATAAACTTTGGAATTAGCACTAACTGCGTGACCCTTAACAGCCTGAGTCCACCAAGCAGAAAACTCTGAGTTACTCACAGTTTCCGAATGAAGTCAAGTGTGTCTCTGTCTTTAGCAATCATGTCTGCTAAAATATGCTGCACTCCTGTTTCAATATCCTGGAGTGCTGAAAGCCCTTTAGGAGAAGGGTAAGAGGGAAAACAAAAGTGAAAACTACAGATTGGTTTTTAAGTCTATAATTAAATCATAATAAATTTATTCCAGTCAAAATAAAACCTTAAATTGACAAAATTCTTTTTTTTTTTTTGTCTTTCTAGGGCCAAACCCACAGCATACGGAGGTTCCCAGGCTAGGGGTTGAATCGGAGCTGGGGCTACTGGCCACAGCCACAGCCACAGCCACATAAGATCTGAGCTGCATCTGTGACCTAAACCACAGCTCACAGCAACACCGGATCCTTAACCCACTGAGCAAGGGCAGGGATTAAGCCTTTGTCCTCATGGATTCTAGTTGGGTTTGTTAACCACTGACCCACGAAAGGAACTCCAAAACCTTAAATTGACAAACTTCTTAAGACAGAAAAGCATCACAGCAGTGACTAGCTTCCCTCTGCAACAAAAACAGGTTCCAAAAACAATAATACAGAATCTTAACATACCCTATAACCTAGAGTGAAAAATGCAGCTCTGGAGCCTGCTGCCTGGTCTAATCCTGGTTCTACCACCTACCAAATGTGTGACTCTGGGCAAGTTACTTGACCTCTCTGTACCTCAGTTTCCTATAAAAATGGAATAATAATAACACCTACTTCATGAAGTATTTACAAAGATTAAGCAAGGTTAGAGGAAATATATATTAATAGAATTATAAACCAAAGCATACCATTTCATTCCCATTACAGAAATTCTCTTTTTCAAGAACTTATCAATATTCCTATTTTGGCTTTTGAGGCATTTATTCACATTTGCAATGACCCACTTGAATTTCTCAAATCTCATGAGCACAAGAGCCATGATGTCGCTGTTGTTCTTCACAGCTGAACTGTCTCCTGTTCATCTCCACAGCTGAATTGTCCACCAACACTTCGTTACCTTTCCTCCAAGTGCTTTCACTTTGCTACTTTATAGCAATGTGTCTTGTACACTAAGGCCCGTGCAATAGCACCTTATACACTGAGAGAGATCATCTGCGATGTATTCTTTATCATTCTATTTCCATTAAAGCATTGGTTTCTTTTTTCCTTGCATTAAAGCTTAAATTACACAAGCACCGAGTATCATAAGTATGTCTTTCTGACAGTATAGTTTTAATGAGTAATAGGTACCACAGGCAAAGAGAATAGGAGGACAGACTTACAGAGTAAATAATAAAGAGAAAAGGTCTTGTTGGCTTTTGTTATGATAACTGATCTTAACTAATGATGTAATTGCACTTTTTTTTTTTTAAACTTTTTACGGCCACACTCTTGGCATATGGAGGTTCCCAGGCTAGAGGCAGAATCAGAGCTACAGCTGCTACAGCTATGCCACAACCACAGCAACGCCAGATCCGAGCCCATCTATGACCCACACCACAGCTCATACTAACACTGGATCCTTAACCCTCTGAGCAAGGCCAGGGATCGAACCTGCAACCTCATGGTTCCTAATTGGATTCATTTCCACTGCACCACAACAGGAACTCCTGCGTAACTGCATTTATTTTAAAAAATTAAAGAAACAAATTTGGACACCGAAATTAATAGGAATTCTGTTTACATTTTATTTTATTTTATTTATTTATTTACTTTTGTCTGTTTACATTTTAAAAAGAACTTCCCTATGAGGGAATTTTTCAGGAACAAATTATCTCTAAGAAATGGAAGACTATATATGCAAAGGACTTTGAACAGCTGTGGCACACAGCCAGCAGTCAATAAATGTCTGCTCTTATGTTAGCTTTCTCGCTAGATCAGTCTATTATCTTAGAAAACCACTCACCATGTACTAATTCTTAGAGTCCATAAGTACCAACATCACTACTCAAAATTTAATGAGAATCCCAGGGTGAGAAGTCAGTAGTAAAGATGAAACATACAATGAGATCGATTAATAAGAGAGAACAGGAAGAGATTATAGATTTTGTTATTATAACAAAAGGCCTTTGAAAAGCCCACATCATTTGAGGAATACAATTTATAAATCTTATGCAATTAATGAACCTTGGGTAATTAACATTATGCTAGAACTCTAGAAAAATGCGTTGCCAAGTTCAGTCGAAGGACCCAAACATAAAATCACACTAGGTATTTCCTAAAAATATAGATTCTAGACTGGGGGAATCTAGATTTTGTTGTTTTACAGAACATATTAGATGATTTTTATACTCATTAAAGTTGGGGGGGGAACTACAGGGAGGTGACCTGAACTACCTCTAGTGCTGTAGTTCTCAATGGGAGGTAGAAGTGGTCAGTCATTTGGAAAGTTTGTCCAAATCACAACCCACCTCTTCCGCCTCTTTCAGTCCGACTAGAGAGAGAGAACTGGAAGAGTCTTGTGTATTTTGCCAAAAAGAAAAAAAAAAAAAAAAAAGTTCCCATTCGGCACAGTGGGTTAAGGACTCGGCATTGCTGCAGCTGTGGCACAAGTCACACTGCAGTACAGGTTTGATCCCTGGCCTAGGAACGTCAACTTCTGCATGCTGTGAGTGTATCCCACCCCCCCAAAAAGAGAAAGAAAGAAAAGTAAAAGCGCCTTCTCTCATAAGAGATAACTGAACACTGGGACTTAAGAGAGCCAAGGATAACAGAAGTTCACAAAGTATATAGCACCTCAGTAAAATCAGGAGAAAATAATGTTCAGAGAATCAGAAAATCATATGCCTTGCCTGGCAGTGAAAGTTTTACAGCTACGCAACTCTTCAAACCTCCATGTCTGTAACAAAAATGGCAGGGCCACCATTTTTCCTCACTTAATCTGCTCCAAGACCACCTCGTTCTACATACAGGGGCAAGCATCTAGTCCTCCTTGTACACAATACAGGGATATTCTGGATTTTCTAGGATGTCCATTTGTAGCATCATATATCTTTTTGATTCAGACTAATTCTTTTTAGTCTGTGGCAAGTAAAGTGTCTTCTACAGAGGAGGAAGAAAAATGAAAAAACACCTGGTTTCTTAAATACTTCTTTGAGAAATGATGGGAAGAATGAAAACACTTCTTTTGAAAAACAGTAATAGAACAGAAGGTGACCATGAGTATGTATGCAGCACAGAGAACAAGGGGACAGAGAGAAGGGAAAACATTCCAAACAAACTCTGAAAAGCAGTATCTACCTTGTTTGGAATTGATTACAACTCTTCCACTATACCTGTGGAAGAGCCTCGATATACCCCATTATAAGAAGTGTCACCTAGTGCCCATAATCAGGTAGTCCATGAGCATCATCATATATGACAATTAAAAGCTATAAGGTTATCAAAACTACCTAGTAGGAACTCAGTGTGTATGTGTAAACTGGGGAAAATTTTTATCAGAGGAGGTGAAGAGTAGCAGGAGAGGAAATAGACCAGAAGAGAAAAATAAAAACAGACTATAAATTATTGTGCACCTAACATTCTGAAAGCTCCAACACTTGATTCTAATAAAACATACACCATCATTGGGCACAGACAGTTCCACTGTGGCTAAACTTAATGCTTGGCTATACAGTCTCAGCTAATATTAAAATATTAAAGTTGCAATCACTTGAAAATATAACTAAAAATACATATTTAAAAAATTAAACAAACTTGAATTTTACTCATTTCAACCCATCTCTAAATTCAGATAATACTGGTTTGCTTTTTCTTTTCATTATTGCCCTTTCCAAAGCAGATACTAAGATGTGTGTAATCATGAACAAGCAGACATTCATATTTTTATAGACACACATACTCGTATTTTCAATTGCAAATTTACATTTGCTGGATTATTTAAAACAGACAGGCTCTGGTAGGCTGATTCTCTACAGTTGAGTACATCCTGTGGGATTTTATTATCAGAGACTGCCCCCTACAGACATTTATGTCTCCTAACCTAAAGTACAGAAGGCCAAAGGAAGAATGAGAGTAGCAATCACCAGAGCATCAATCGCCCCGTTCAATTCACTCAGAGCACCCCTTGAAAAAGACCTCTCTTACTCAAAAAGCTCTCACTCTAAGGCTTATTTTGACAATAAAACCAGTATACCCTGACATGTATCAGTTGTCACATTCCTTGGGTTTTTCTTAGAAAGATCGAGTCTCCCTTACCCCTTTCTCATTCTCTCCCTTGCATGCACACACACAAAGTGACAGGAAGATATGCTTCAGAAAAAAAAAACAAACACTTTACTCCTCAAGAGGAGAAGTATGGGAGCAGTGCTTCACTTTACAATTCAGGTCTGTCCGAATTAAAATTCTTTTTACAGAATAGATAGGTCTTTCACAATTAAATAAACCTTGAGAAATAGAATAAAAGTTTTAAAAGACATAAAGAAGGATCGGTATAACCTTAGATATAAAGGGAATTCTTTAAAAAGAAAAAAAAATCTTAACAAAATTATAAAGATTAATAAATTAAATATGATAAAACTAAGACCTTCTATTTACCAGAAGACAGCAAAAAGAAAGTGAGAAAAGTTATAAATTGGGAGAAAAAGATTTGTAACACATATAACTGAGAAACAATGTCTAAGAAATACTTATAAATTAATAAGAAAAAAGAGAACACAATAGAAAAATGAGCAAAAGACTAGAATAGGCACTTCATCAAAAGAGGAAAACTGAATTGCTAATAAGCAGGAAGTGTATCAAGATTGGTTTTATTAGCATTATTTATTCTCTATATGCTGCAATATTCCTTTGTATCATCATTATTTAATGAAACACTTTTTTTTAATGATTTTTATTATTTTCCATTATAGCTGGTTTATAGTGTTCTGCCAATTTTCTACTGTACAGCTAGGTGACCCAGTCACACGTATACGTATACGTTCCTTTTAAACATCAGTTTTCAAATTGAAAAAAGAAAGAAATAGGAGTGACCTTAAAGCCAGTACCTTTGACATTGGGTCTAATGTAAGAGAGCAGGTTGAGCTCCCCTGGATTCTCAAGCAGTGTCCGGGCTGCTCCTTCTAATCCCAACTGCTTTGCTCTCTGGGCTTTGGTGCCTTTGCTCCCAGTTTTATATGGCGCTGACTAGGAAAAAAAGTCAGAAAACAAACCAAGTCATTCCATCTTAAAAGGCCAAAGTTAAAATTGGGACACAAAATTAGAGGGCACATGAGAAGGCTAAAGACATCCTCTTCTCAACCCTTTCTTCTTCCTTCAGAGATGAATTAATACTACCAGAGAATATGAGGAGGTTGTTCCTTACGGGACTCTTTATTTTCTTCTGCATGCTTACAGTTGAATATTTGTTTGGATTCACTCAACCTAAAGACTCAGTACCTGGACTGCCAGGGCTACAAGTCCTCACTTCAAACAGGCTCCTCTAAAAGATGCCCACACACAACGCTTCTACTTCTTAGTCCACATTCACTCCTCAACCTACCACCATGCGGCTTCTCTTTCCACATACCTCGCTAAAAGTGGTATCACAAGACCCACAGTGATCTTTTTCAGTCTTTGTCTTGCTAAAACTCCCTGCTATGTTTAATTACCTCCTTCTAAGATACCCTTCCTTAAACTTCTATGGGTATTATCTCTCCTGACTCTTCATCCTTCTCTATTCTTTCCATGTTTCCTTCTTCTTCTTCTTCTTTTTTTTTTTCCCCACTGTACAGCAAGGGGATCAAGTTATCCTTACATGTATACATTACAATTACATTTTTTCCCCCACCCTTTCTTCTGTTGCAACATGAGTATCTAGACAAAGTTCTCAATGCTACTCAGCAGGATCTCCTTGTAAATCTATTCTAAGTTGTGTCTGATAAGCCCAAGCTCCCGATCCCTCCCACTCCCTCCCCCTCCCATCAGGCAGCCACAAGTCTTTTCTCCAAGTCTATGATTTTCTTTTCTGAGGAGATGTTCATTTGTGCTGGATATTAGATTCCAGTTATAAGTGGTACCATATGGTATTTGTCTTTGTCTTTCTGGCTCATTTCACTCAGTATGAGATTCTCTAGTTCCATCCATGCTGCTGCAAATGGCATCCATGTCTCCTTCTTAAGCTCTACCTTCCTCCGACCTCCCTCAAAAGTTAGTGTTCCTCAATGGGCTATCCTGACCTTCTTACCCCATGATCTCTTGTTGAGTGAAATCTTCCATTTTTGTAATTTCAAATACAATCTACATGCTGAAGACACCTACATGTGTCTCAAATTCAGTACTCTCCCTGAAGCTTCATACTTCTGCAACCTACTCTCCTTTTCCATCAACTGAATGGAATTCCTTGAAGATAAGGACTATATACATTATTCATCTTTGTAAATCTAAAAGCATAGCCCAAAAATCACCTGATAGATATTTATCAAATAAAGGATATTGTGTTGAATTAAATAATTATGATAGCTGATAACCTTAGCTTTTTTTTTTTTCCCCAGCTCTTCTTTAACTATTAAAAAACCCAAATCATAATGCACTCAGGTACATATTCCATTACAAAATAAAAAGGGTTCCTTACCACGTGTTCTAGTTCTTCAAAAGTTTTACAGTTCAGCAAGGCTTTTAACAAGCACTCAGACATCTTCCCCTCCTTCTTAATTTTTTGGATTGTACTATGAGTCTTCTTTGCAACAGCCCTGAAAAATAAAAACTTAATACATAAGACCTCTATGTTAAAACTTTCTCTTTGAAGCTATCTCAAACTTACAGAAAAGTTGTAGGTAAGGTAAAAAGAACTCCTTTTTCCCTCTGAACCACTTGAGAATAAGTTATCATCATCACCAATACTTTAGAGTCTATTTTCTATAAACAAGAATCTTTTCCTATAACCATCAAAAGCAGGTAATTAATATTGGTATAAAATTGATATATTCTAACCCTCAGACCTCATTCAAGTTGCACCAGTTGCTCCTATAATGTCCTTGATAGTGAATTCCACTAAAAATGGGTTTTATGTAATTGCTATGTGTCTACAGTCTCTCTTTTAAGTTGAAACAATACTTCAGCTTCCCCTCGATTTTTCAAAACCTTGATACTCTATTTTTTTAATGATATTTATTTTTTCCATTATAGTTGGTTTACAGTGTTCTGTCAATTTTCAATTGTACAGCAAAGGGACCCAGTCACACATAGATACACATTCTTTTTCTCACATTATCCTCTTTCATGTTCCATCACAACTAGATATAGTTCCCAGTGCAATACAGCAGAATCTCGTTGCCTATCCACTCCTAATGCAATAGGTTGCATCTATTAACCCCAGACTCCCAGTCCATCCCACTCCCTCCCCTACCCCCTTGGCAACCACAAGTCTGTTCTCTCAAGTCCATGCACAAAACCTTGATACTTCAGAATGTATTATTATTATTATGACAGTCTCCCATCCTGTTTCATTACCTGTAACTCTTTAAATTTCTGCCTTATAATAATGGTATTGCTAAAATGATGGGCAAGAGTTATACATGATAATATAAATTACTAAAAATGGTTGATGAAAAGGAAATTAAATCTACTTATGAAAAACAAAAACAAAAACACAAAGACAGAAGACTATAAACTAAACAGGAAGAATATGCAGTCCTTAGATCACCACCTCTGTATCTTTTACATTTCTGGTAGCCCAAGACTGCTTTCAGAGGCTGAAGCCGACCAGGGTCAGCTTTGACAAAAGGCCAATGTCCTATCGGCCTGCATGTAAGGAACAGAAGAGTTATCTTTAGAGAAAATACAGGGAGTTTCTTATTATCCATAACCATAATCATTTTTTTTTCTTTTTAGGGCTGCACCTGCAACATATGGAGGTTCCCAGGCTAGGGGTCCAATTAGAGCTAAAGCTGCCAGCCTACGCCACAGCCACAGCAAGGCGGGATCCGAGCCACATCTGTGACCTATACTACGGCTCACAGCAACGTGGGATCCTTAACCCACTGAGCGATGCCAAGGATCGAACCCGCATCCTCATGGATCCTGGTCGGGATCGCTAACCCCTGAGCCACAAAGGGAATTCCCCGTAATCATTTTTAAATTCACTTTAACAGTGACTCTTAGCAAGAAATATAATACCTTACAACCCAGTATACATATACACATATACACTTTCATATTTAATAATTATATAAACATGATAGTTTCATGAAACGATATTTACCTTTACCACAAAAACTGCACTCATATTTTCTATTCTCTATTTCATTTTTGCTAAAGTGGTAATGACCTACTCAATTAGTTTCACTACTCTTTTGTGAGTATCAGTTAACAGATTGAAAACCAATGCTCTAGATGCAGAAAAAGTTAAGCTTAAGAAAAAAATAGAGATCATATCTTATTACTAAAAAGAAATCTCTGTATAATATTAAAAAAGATATTCTAAGCCCTCATCAAAGCCACCACTTACTTGGAGATATATTCTTCCACTAATATGATCTCTTGGAGCAGAAATGTTTTTTTAGAGAAAAAGAAAATAATAATAGTAATCTTGACACAGAGCTCCTATTTGTCCCCCACACAAAATTTGATAGAATACCTTTAATTTTCTTAAGGTACCTATTCCTGCTTCTTTCAATACTTTCCCAATTTTAGATCCCCAAACCCTTAGATTTCTTCATTACTTTGCCTCCAAGCAAACAGAAAGCTTACTTAAGATGTATACTCTGCTGGACTTCTAGATGTGGGCTACAGATGAGTTTGCTTGGCCCTGAAACTTTTACATAAAAACAGAAATAACCAGTTTTTCAAAAATAGCAAGATTCAGCAATCTGTCAGACAACCCTGCATGTTATAATCTGCTGGAGATGAGTAGTGGCTGCCCCTCTTAAACAGGACTTGTGATCTCCAATTTGTATCACAAATTGGATGCCTTATGCTTGATTATTCTAGCCTGGCCCTGCAAGATCTGAATCTGAAACCACTTAACCAGTCGTTTGTATTTCGGGGTTGGCTAACTGATTTTGCCTCTCCATAAAATATAACTCTCTATACATTAGCACGTTAATCCTCCTGTCATCAAAAGAAATCCAACAAAAGGGTAGAAATGTTAGTGAGATGCAAGTTCCTCCAAAATCAGTGAAGCTTATCAGTAAGCTTGTTCTAAAAATAACCCTTCATGCTTTTAGAATGGTTTGATGGTAAGTTTGAAGAACACATATCAACAACAGAGCACCTGACATGTAGGAGACATGCAATAATGCATGAATGGTGAAGAGTGTTTTAATGAACTCTACTGAATAATACAGTTAGTCTTATAGTCTTCGTATGCTTATTTCTGAGTTGCTTTCCATTCTATAACCAAACAAAACTTACAGTCCATTAACATTAAATTACCATGCCCTTTAAAAGAATAAAAAAGGAAATATACACAGTTCCTGTCAAACTCTATACTGCCGAAGAACTCCCCATTTAGGGACCTTACACTAATAAGAGGACAGTTTTATGTAAGCCACTGAAGATTTAGACTAAAATGTATTTTTCTAAGTTTCCTGCTGGTAGTTCTAATTTTGCCATTATGCAAAACCATTTCTATGAAAGATCATGAGAGTCAAACTCTTAGGCACGAACCCCTAACAATGCAAACCACACCTTCTGCAGAGGTATGCCCAAGCTATGCATGAACACACCAGCAGAGGGACTCTGTACCCCTCTAACTGAAGGTACTGACTTGGAGCTGCTTCCTCTGTTAGAAGGAGAATACATCCAGAGTATAATAAATCAAGAGAACAAAATATTGGAACTGTCAAAATACACTATCATTCCTCACTGCTTTGCCTCATTGGCTCACACACCTGCTTCCCCCTTACAGAGGACACCCCTTCCCAGGTTTCTTACCGTAGCTCCTCAAGGGTTTGACGAACTTCTCTCAAGGAATCGGCATCAAGGTTATTAATAAGCTCTTTTCGGTAACGTATAATGAAGGGAATTGTGTTATCATCATTAAAGAGACGAATAATATTGGCACAAACCCAAAGTTCAATGTTAGTTCTCTCAGACAAAACCTGCGAATTAAGGATATTTAGTGATTGAAAAACCTGAAAATAAAACATTGAAATTGTACAATATGGTTTAAAACGTAGCACCAAATAATGTTCTCCAGTCACTTAGAAACAAATTGCTGTGGTTTAAAAAAAGAAGAAAAAATTAAATGAAATATAGGTAAATGCTGACAACTGCAGTCACTTCACTGATTCAATAAAATCCATCGGAAACCACTCTATCATCCAAATTCTACAGCTGAATGAGACATGCATTTTTCATCTCTCAGACTGGTACCAATGATCAAGAGGTTGGTAACTCGCTATGTTGGCATAAGTGATGGGAAAAGCCACTTTCAATTATTGCTAGTGAAAAAGTACAATGGTTTAACCCCTTGAGAAAGAACAGTTTTGTCAATATCTATCAAAAATTTATAATGCATAAATTCTATGGCCCAGCAATTACAATCCTGGGAATTTATTCTGACATTTTCAGACCTCTGGAAAATGATATTACTTTTAGTGATATTTTTAAAGAACTTTTTCTAGTATATTAGAAGTCAGCAAAAACTGGTCTACAATGGGGAACTGGTAAATAAATTATAACATGCCCATGGAATAAAATACCATGCAACTTTTATATGAAAGGACATAGAATGCATCACAACAACTTGGAATATAGCTTATTTTGGGAAAAAGTAATTGGTTGGCTTAGAGCTAGGCAGGAAGATCCTTCTTTGTCCTTGGAATTTTGTATCATTCACATAAATACATATTGAAAATGATTATTTTTTAAAAAACGAGTCTATAGGTTTCAACAAAATAGACATGTAAGCAGAAAAATTTAGAGAAGTCAGCCTGAAGAAGAGCATAAAGAATAAAGAAAGGATAAAGTGCAATTTCAGTAACTGTTCTCAAAACCTAAGCAGATTTGTTTTAATTAAAACACAAAAGGCATATGTTTAAATGGTATTTTAGTCTTGATGCTCAAGATACGCCAAAAGTGGAAAAAAAAAAACAAAAATTATTACAGAATTACCATGATCAACAACCTAACAAAATCAAGTCAATGTATAAAACAGACTGAATTTCAAAACTATAGATGAAGGAGTTCCCATTGTGGCTCAGTGGTAATGAATCCGACTCGACTAGTATCCATGAGGATGTGGGTTCAATCCCTGGTCCTGCTCAGTAAGTTAAGGATCTGGCATTGCCATGAAACTGTGGTGTAGGTCGCAGACATGGCTCGCATCCTGCATTGCTGTGGCTGTGGTGTAGGCCGGCAGCTGCAGCTCCGATTCGACCCCTAGCCTCCATATGCCGCATATGCAGCCCTAAAAAGACAAAAAAAAAAAAAAAAAAAAAAGAATCAATTACTAAATATTTCTATAGTCTATTCCTACTCTTTGTTTCTTCCCCATAGATCAGTCTAGTTCAAAAGGGGATTATTGAAAGGGCCCTTTACTATTCTTCTTGCATCCACTAAAATCCCAACCATGTCAATCTACATAAAGGAAGAATAATCTTTACAAAATATATATTGGACCATGTCACCTAACTGGTCAAAACCTTTCAATGAATTCTCATAGCATTTAGAATCCAAAGTCCTTATCATGATCAAAAAAATACTGGCTTCCCTGTCCAATTTCATCTTAACCAGGCTTCCTCCCATTAGAAGCCAGCCCCAATGGGCTGCTCCTAGAACAATGCTCAGGTCCTAAAACAAGCACAGTTGCTTCCCTCTTCAGAGGCCCACACAAGGCTGCTCCCTCTTTCAGAAATGCTCCTCTTACTTGATATCATCCCTGACCTTTACAAAATCAAACTCGTTTGTATTTTCTCTCTCAAACCTGTGCCTCTTCCTGTCTCCTGTTCCAGTCAACATCATCTCCTGCCACAGAAGCCTTTGGCGATCCTGTGGTTATTGCCCCCAGTGGTAACTCCCAGTTATGTAGCAGCTTTGTGGCCAGAGAGCCTCCACTCCAGCTCCACAGCATTTTAGTCAGTAACCAGTTGTTTTAGAATTAACAATAGCCCCCAGAGAGCCTCCACTCCAGCTCCACAGCATTTTAGTCAGTAACCAGTTGTTTTAGAATTAACAATAGCCAACCAAAAACCTATAAAAATGAAAAGATGGAGAACTATAACTCAGATGAGGGAGAAAGGACAAACCCCAGAAAATCAGCTAAGCAATGAGGAGATTCTCAGCCTCCAGGAAAAAGACTTTAAATTGTTGATGCTGAAGATGATGCAAGACATTGGGAATAAACTGGAGGCAAAGATGGATAACTTACAGGAAACACTGAGCAAAGAGATACAAGATATAAAACTTAAACAAGAAGAGATGCAAAATACAATAACTGAAATAAAAAATTCACTAGAAGCAACCAACAGCAGAATACAGGAGGCAGAAGGACGAATACGCGAGGTGGAGGACAGATTAGTGGAAATTACGGATGCATAACAGAAAAGAGAAAAAAGACTGAAAACAAATGAAGAGAGTCTCAGAGATCTCTGGGACAACGTTAAACACACCAACATCTGTATTATAGGGGTGCCAGAAGGAGAAGAGAGAGAGAAGGGGACAGAAAACATATTCAAAGAGATGATAGCCGAAAACTTCCCTAACGTGGGAAAGGAACCACTCACTAAAATCCAGGAGGCACAACGAGTACCACATAAAATAAACCCAAGGAGGAATACACCGAGACACATATTAATCAAGCTAACCAAAATTAAAGACAAAGAGAAAATCTTGAAAGCAGCTAGGGAAAAGAAACAAGTAACATACAAGGGAACCCCAATAAGGTTATCAGCAGATTTTTCAGCAGAAACTCTGCAGGCCAGAAGGGAGTGGCATGATATACTTCACATGATGAAAGGAAAAAACCTTCAACCAAGATGACTTTACCCAGCAAGGCTCTCATTCAGATTTGAAGGAGAAATCAAAACCTTCACAGATAAGCAAAAGTTGAGAGAATTCAGCAATACTAAACCAGCCTTACAACAAATACTAAAGGAACTTCTCTAGGCAGAAAAGAAAAGACAGCAACAGGAAACAAAAATTCCACAAATGACAAGGCTCACCATATATAGTAAAGGTATATATACAGTAAAGATATGAAATCATCCATGCACAATTATACCACAAAAATCAGAAATCATGAGAAGAGGTGGGTACAAATGCAGAACACTGGAGATGAACTTGCAATTAAGAGAACAACAACTTAAAACAATCTCATATACATATAGACTCTTATATCAAAACTTCAGAATAACTGCAAACCAAAAATCTACAACTGATACACAAACAAGGAATCTCTGAAGAAGAAATATATCTCATAGTAAATAAGTGCATAATCCACCATGAAGGGGCTCATTTGACATCCTTCTTGGAATGCTGAAGTCTTCTTAGATCTGATTCTGATTTCCTCTCCATCAAAGAATTTATGATAATTATAATTAAATAATACAACTGTACAATTAAATAATATAGGTCTACAATTGTATTATTCATAACCATTTCTCTCCATGGTACAATGTAAAATCTATAATGTCTTGTTTATCACATTACTTAGAATGGTGTAATGCCTTTATTGAAGAATCAATGAGATGGAACAAATTGTGAGGACATATTTATATAGTTACACTTTTTTAACCAACTTATGCACTTTATATTTTACTTATTTTCAGAGGGTGTATTATTTTTGTTATGCTTACCAGTTAAGTTATTCTTTTTATTATGCTATATAAAATATTTAATGGTATATAAGGCTTTCTTCTTTATAAAGTTTAGTTGCATAATACACACAATTTTAATATAATGCTAATTTTTAAAGAAAAATTGAAATGTAATAGATAATACTAAATAGTAAAGATGAAAGCCATACAAAATGGGATAAAGTATAGAATAAATTTCCTATTTGTCTCAGCATGTTTTCCATTCCACTTATCCAAAGGGAGTTGCTTAATATGTTTCTTAAGATCCATGATATAATAATCTGTGTGAATGTAATTGTGTTTAAATGTATGTATTTTATTTTGTAAAAAAAAATTGAAAGAACAGGCATTCTTCCTAAACCATGCAAACCAATCACTAGATATTATTGAACATGAAAAGAAAATTGTATACAGTGATGAATATATTTGCTTTGGAATTAGTTAACTAGCTAGTTACCTACAATCATAAAAGAGCTATGAAGATACAGCTGAAGGGTAAGATTTAAAATGTTCTTTAATTACTGTATGATAGATAGTTTCTTACCACTAAGTACTCAGAATTGTCAATTCAAACTATTTCCAATTTGAATTCTACTAAGTTTTCTTAATTAGTTTCTAACAAGATTTGCTTCATTAATGGAGTTTTTATTATTGTTGTAATTAAAAATAATTATGGAATATGTGCACACTCCTCAAATAAAAAAAAAAAAAAAAAAGAATTAACAATAGCCAGAGTGTGGCCAGAAGGATTAGTCCTGTCAGCATGAAGATGGTGGCCTAGAACTCTGGACCAAGGTACAATTTCCTCCTCCAGAGAGTTTGTACAAGCAGAATCTTGAAGTTGGGTGGTAGAGTTAAGAGAACCATGGAGAGACTGTGGCAGGGCGCTGACTAAACTTTCCTGTTACCTACGTCAATAAATCTCCTTTACTGCTTAATCTACTTTCAGATGAATTTTCTTAGTGCGACCAAAAGCATTCTAAGCCATGTCCTCAGGATCACAGTGTGTTCCCTATCCTATTCATCTAATCTGTCACCAAGGAAGCAAAATGAACTTCTAAAATGTCTGTTCCTTCCCCTCAAGCTCCATCCCTGCTATTATCTTCTCTTATCTGAACTACAGAGCAGTTGTGTTTTTTTTTTGTTTGTTTGTGTTTTTTTTTTGGTTCTCTATGCTTTCCACTCAACCTCTCTGTATCACTACTGATTATAGTTCTAAAATGCATATATAGTAAGTCCCTTATTTTTTGCCTCTCTTCTTCTGAACATAAGCTCCAATGACTCTTATCTAACTACTAGTAAAAGTCCAACCATTGTAGCATAGTTTTAAAATCCCTTTCCAAGCACAATCCCAAGTTTCACTGTCTTCAAGGAATAAACAATCTAGAAGGCAAGATAAAATGTTAATGTAAATAAGTACAAATAGAACAGAATATGCCAAGGAATAAGTGGTATAATGTTTTCAGAGAAGAGAAAGATCTCCCTGATGTAAACGAGGAAGGCCTGCTGCAGGGATAGCATTTCAGCTAGCCCCTGGTAGGCCAGATTCTGAAAGATGGATAAGAGATGAAAACGACAAAAATGCTTTGGATCTGGGTGATTGTTAGATCCCATGGGCTCCCACTATCCTAAACTAGTTCAGCAACTGTTTTTTTGTTTTTATGGTTTTTTTTTTTTTTTGGTTTGTTTGTTTTTTGTATAAGCGGTTGTGTTGATTTCTTTTCAGCAATTGCTAAGACAGCTAAGTCCACACCCCCATCTGGACAGTACTAGGTCCTAACAAATCCAGAGGTATCCTATGTGTTAAGGGAGTGTATGCTATTGCTTATGCAAATCTGCTTCTTGAAATAAAGGATACCAAAACTTTTGGGCCTCCAAATCATCCAATTTCTCTTCTTTTAATTTAGTCAAACATTTATTTTAGCTGTGTTATATGCCAATAACAATACCAAATCAGTGATAAACAAAATGCAAAAAATGCAAATGCATTTTTTTAAATTTATTTTTTACATTTTCAGCAATGTGAAAATGTACCAGGGCTACTGAGATGAGTGAGAAAGGGGAAAGTGGATGGAGCTAGATGGTGAATTCCAAAAAGAGCTGAACTTTATCCTACACTCAATATCAAGCCACTCAGTGACTGGTCCGCTCATTACTTGATTTCAGCTGTTGAATCAATCCCCCTCTAAACTCCCTTGCCATTTTGTGGCTCAATGAGATCTGGGGACTAAGGCAATGGTTCCCAACACGTGGTTCCCAAACCAGCAGTGTAAGCATCATCAGGGAACTTGTTAAAAACACAAATTCTTGAGCCCTACCCAAGATCAACTGAATCAGAAACTCTAGGGTATGGCCCATCAATCTGCGTTTTAGAAAAATGAGGCTGGAGTTCCCATTGTGGCGCAGTAGTTAATGAATCCGACTAGGAACCATGAGGTTGCGGGTTCAATCCCTGGTCTTGCTCAGTAGGTTAAGGATCCGGCGTTGCCGTGAGCTGTGGTGTAGGTCGCAGACTCAGCTCGGATCTGGCGTTGCCGTGGCTCTGGCGTAGGCTGGTGGCTATAGGTCCGATTCGACCCCTAGCCTGGGAACCTCCATATGCCGTGGGAAGCGGCCCTAGAAAAGGCAAAAAAAAAGACAAAAAAAAAAAAAAAGAGAGAAAAGAAAAATGAGGCAAACAACAAAGAAATAACTAAGAGTTAAAAGTAGAGAGCAAACCTTAGGGATGAATAGAGGTAAGGCAGGCAACTATCATAGTTTTTGCTTTTAAGCTATCACCGCTTATTACTTTAATAACTTTTATAGTTAACTGGTGGATAGGAATCAGGGTAAAGTAAAAAGAAAGACAGTCTCGGTATCTCGGTATTTTTTCACCTCTAAGACTCAGAGAGGCACTCTTTGTGACTGTCATCATTTTAAGCTAATATTTGCATAAGGCTTATCATGTTCTACACACTTTTACATATTCAATACTAACTCATTTAAAAGAGATAAATACTATTATTATTCCCATTTTACAGATATAAAAGCTGAGGCCCAAAGAAGTTAAGCAAATTGCCCAAAGTTCCACAAACTACATTACCTTTAAAAAAATTGGGGAGTTCCCATTGTGGCACAGTGGTTAACGAATCCAACTAGAAACCATGAGGTGGCAGGTTCGATCCCTGGCCTTGCTCAGTAGGTTAAGGATCCAGCATCGTTGTGAGCTATGGTGTAGGTCGCAGATGCAGCTCGGACCCCGAGTTGCTGTGGCTGTGGCGTAGGCTGGCGGCTACAGCTCCGATTAGACCCCCAGCCTGGGAATCTCTATATGCCACAGGAGCGGTCCTAGAAAAGGCAAAAAGACAAAAAAAAAAAAAAAAAAAAAATTGATTTGTGGGAGCTCCCACTGTGATGTAGCTGAAACGAATCTGACTAATATCCATGAGAATGCAGCTTCAATCTTTGGCCTTGCTCAGTGGGTTAAGGATCTGGCATTGCCATTAACTGTGGTGTAGGTTGCAGACTCAGCTGGATCCCGTGTTGCTCTGGCTGTGGTGTAGGCTGGCAGCTGCAGCTCCAATTCAACCCCTAGCCTGGGAACTTCCATATGCCATGCATGTGGCCCTAAAAATAAAATAAATAAATAAATAAAATTGATTCGTGTGCAAAGCAAGATGATTTTTTTCAGGCAAAAATACAAATACAAGCAAAAAAAAAAAAAAAATCGGGGTCCTGTCGTGGCGCAGAGAAAACGAATCCAACTAGGAACCATGAGGTTGCAGGTTCAATCCCTGGCCTTGCTCAGTGGTTTAAGGATTCAGCATTGTCATGAGCTGCGGTGTGGATTGCAGACATGGCTCAGATCTGGTGTTTCGGCAGCTGTGGCGCAGGCCGGCAGCTGTAGCTTCGATTAGACCCTTAGCCTGGGAACCTCCATATGCTGCAACTGTGGCCCTAAAAAGCAAAACAAAACAAAACAAATTAATCAAATTCCCTCACTTCTCTTCCTGAATCCCACTGCAAATAAGACATGGTGCCTTCATACCACTCTCTGGTGTCTTAAACCTCCAACAAAATGGCCTTCTCCACAAGTGGCCTGAGAATTTACTCCTCAAAATCTATATTCTCAAAATGGGAATATAGGAACGGAAGTTCCTATTGTGTTTCAGCCAGTTAAGAACCCGACTAGTATCCAGGAGGATGCAGGTTCAATTCCTGATCTTGCTCAGTGTGTTAAGCATCTGGCGTTGCTGCAAACTGCAGTGTAGGTCACAGATGTAGCTCAGATTCCGCATTGCTGTGGCTGTGGTGTAGGCTGGTGCCTATAATTCTGATTTGACCCCTCGTCTGGGAATCTCCATAAGCCATGGGTACAGCACTAAAATTGACAAAGGAAGAAAGGAAGGAAAACTGGAGTTCCCTGGTGGCTCAGTGGATTAAGGATCCATCATTGTCACTGCTGTGACTCAGGTCACTATTGTGGAATGGTTCAATCCCTGGCCCAGGAGCTTTCACATGCTGCAGGCAAGCAAAAAAGACAAAAGAAGAAAACTTTTGGGTATCAACAACTAAACTACCCCTTAATCATCTGAGAAACATCTGCATTTTAAAAGAACTAATATCTAAATTAAATGACACTTGAATGAGTAGAATTGAGAGATAATTTTTTTCCTTTTTTTTTTTAGGGCTGCACCTGTGGCATATGGAAGTTCCCATGCTAGGGGCTGAATCGGAGCTGCAGCTGGCAACCTATGCCACAGCCACAGGAATGCCAGATGCTGTGACCTATGCCGCAACTTGCGGCAATGCCTGATCTTTAACTTACTGTGTGAGGCCAGGGATCAATCCCGCATCCTCAGAGACAGCACTGGGTTCTAAACCCACTGAGCCACAATGGAAACTCCCAAGAGAATTTTTTTTGTCTTTTTTTTGTATTTTTAGGGCCATGCCCACGGCATATGGAGGTTCCCAGGCTAGGGGTCAAATCAGAGCTGTAGCTGCTGGCCTACATCACAGCTCACAGCAATGCTGGATCCTTAACCCACTGAGCAAGGCCAGAGATTGAGCCTGCAACCTCATGGTTCCTAGTTGGGTTCATTAACCACTGAGCCACGACAGGAATTCCCCAAGAGAATTTTTTATTCAAAATGAAACCAGCAACTGGACATCTCCTTGCCAAAAAGCTTTTTATTACTGTTGTTCTCTTTACCCTTACCTATTTGTTTTATTATATCAGTTATTTTTTCACACATGTAAGTTTCCTTAAAGAATGCTCAGCAAAAGGGACAGCTTTAGCAACCACTTATCCCAATTCATAACCGAGAAGTGCCACATTCTGAGAACAAGC
This sequence comes from Sus scrofa, assembly GCF_054392235.1. Taxonomy (NCBI): domain Eukaryota; kingdom Metazoa; phylum Chordata; class Mammalia; order Artiodactyla; family Suidae; genus Sus; species Sus scrofa. The sequence goes on along the minus strand of NC_139385.1, from coordinate 107,115,407 downwards.
TTGTTTGAGTTGTCAAAAAAATGTGCAATATCCCTTCCCTCAGGACAAATAAAAGGACCCCATTGTGAGCCACATGGGACCTGAGAGCCAACCAGCAAGATTACATGATTGGAATTGAAAGGAAAGACAGCACACTCATATTACCTAAATAATATAGCTAAAGGCCACAAAATAATTCCAGGACCTTAAAATTAGATACTTGCTGGGAGTTCCTATTGTGGCACAGTGGAAACATATCTGACTAGGAACCATGAGGTTGCAGGTTTGATCCATGGCCTTACTCAGTGGGTGAGGATCCGGTGTTGCTGTGAGCTGTGGTGTAGGTGGCAGACGAGGCTCAGATCTGGAGTTGCTGTGGCTGTGGCGTAGGCCAGCAGCTGTAGCTCCAACTGGACTCAGCCTGGGAACCTCCATATGCTAAGGATGTGGCCCTAAAAAGCAGAAAAAAAGAAAAATGAGATACTTGCTTCTATTTGATATTCCAACAACAAAAGCATGGACACTGCTGCTACTGATTTATGAACAAAGCTTTTACTCCTGGCTGCTCTCTGCCACTCACCCTCTGGCAGTTGGGGACCTATTCTCACCATACACATGCTAAAACTAAGGACAGATGACTAGAGGGCTGTCATCTTCCACCCTCAGTAAAGAAGCAGGGAAACCTGGACTGCAGAGAGAAAATAACAACTCAGGCACACAGAGGAGGAGCAAAAATGGGAGATCATGAAAACCTGAGACCCCTGAAAACTGAGAAAGTGCTGCCTCAAGTCCACGGTTATCCAATCTCTGCTTCAAGGCCTTTAGGAGACACGACCACACTTTGCATTCTCTGAAAGACCCTTGTGTCCTTTATAATAAATTCTGCTTAAGCTGATAGAAGCAGTCTTCTATTACTTGTACCTAAGAGACAACAGGCAAAGGCAGGGTCATTTTCATCTCTTTCTCTGTTATACAGATTAGCAGACAGAAGTGTGAAGCAAAGTTTCATCAAATAAGCAGCCCTTGACTTTGTTTTGAAAACCTTATTACCACGGTTCAAAAGACGTCATGGGCTTTCAAAGCTTTCTCCCTCCCTCCCACTCACTGTCAACTACTGGAGGTGGATCTGTGACAAAAGCAGACAGAAGCTGAAACATAAAGGAGAAGAGAAGGGAAGTGGGATAGGTTCACCTGCCCCTGTAGGTCTGGATTGGAACCAAGGAGTCCAGCTTCAGCGTGAACCTGAAGCAGGCTGTCCATGAACCAGCCTTTTAAAACATTTCCTTGTAGACCTAAATGAAGAAAGAAAAAGAGGAGTTCCCACCATGGCTCAGTGGTTAACAAATCTGACTGGGAACCACAAGGTTGCGGATTCGATCCTTGGCCTCACTCAGTGGGTCAGGGATCTGGTGTTGCCGACAGCTGTGGTGTGGGTCGCAGATGCGGCTTGGATTCTGCATTGCTGTGGCTGTGGCGTAGGCTGGCAGCAACAGCTCCAATTAGACCCCTAGCCTGGGAACCTCCATATGCCATGGGTGCAGCCCTAGAAAAGACAAAAGAGAAAGAAAGAAAGAAAGAAAGAAAGAAGGAAGGAAGGAAGGAAAGAAGGAAAGAAAGAAAGAAGGAAAGAGAAAGAAAGACAGAAAGAAAGAGAAAGAAAAGAAAGAAAGAGAAAGAAAAGAAAGAAAAGAAAGAAAAGAAAGAAAGAAAGAAAGAAAGAAAGAAAGGGAAGGTATAGAAAGAAGCCTAACAATACTGCGCTTCTCTAAGAAACTTTGGACTGTTCAGGAACAAGAATGAAAAGAAAGCTATAAGGGAACATTCTATTCCTTAATGAGTAAAAGAGAAGAAAAAGCGTAATTAAAAATTACTGGCAATGTTCAACTAACAGGGAACAGAAAAGGCAGCATGGGTAAAAAGAAGCTCCTCTGAAGAAAAAGTAACACAGAGACGGTTCCAGACTGAGAATGAGTATTACCCAGCAGAGGGACTAGGCTCTAGAGCAGTAATTCACAGCAGAGGAAGGAGTACACATCAGGATCACCACGGGACAGACTACAAGGAGTGAGGGTACTGCTATCCACCGTGAGGGGTGCTGCTATGATTAAGTCTGAAACATTCCCAGTGTGTGCTGGGGCAGACAAAAGGTTGAGAATCACCACTGAAGAGGCACTATTCCTGTCTTCTCTACCATCCCCAGAGCCAGCCAAAGAAACCGGGAGAAATCTGATGCCAGTAAGAGAGATAATTATGGCAGCCTAAGTTGGAATTTGGATAGAATTTTCCTTTAAGAAATTACTAGACCTTGTTCATAGTCTATTATAACATTATACTAAGAGTTAACTAGATGTACTAATGGCCAATGGCCTAATCACCTGCACTGCTTTTATGGGGACACACAGTCCAAGGGAAAAGTAAAAACTTAACAAGGAAATTAGAAGGGCCCGATGTGTTGGTGCAATCTGTCCATACAGTCATGCAGAGAGCTACCTTCCGAGGCCACAGCTTTTAGCTGAAGAACTGATGAGCATAAGCTGTCGTACCAAAAAATGTACCCAGGGAGTTCCCGTCATGGCGCAGTGGTTAACGAATCTGACTAGGCACCATGAGGTTGTGGGTTCGATCTCTGGCCTTGCTCAGTGGGTTAAGGATCCGGTGTTGCCGTGAGCTGTGGTGTAGGTTGCAGACATGGCTCAGATCCTGCGTTGCTGTGGCTCTGGCGTAGGCCAGCGGCTACAGCTCCAATTCGACCCCTAGTCTGGGAACCTCCATATGCTGCGGGAGCGACCCAAGAAATGGCAAAAAGACCAAAAAAAAAAAAAAAAAAATGTACCCAGGACAAGAACCAGTGGCCAAAGCCTCCAGAAACCATTGGCAAAAGTGAAAAGGGAACCAAAAACTCCCAGCCCTTCCCAAGCCCATCCCAGTTAGAAAGAAAGGAATCAAAGGAACTGAAGTGACAGAAAGAGGCCTTGCATACCTGGACTATGTCCCAGTTCATTTCCACCTCCTCCTTAATGCTGCTGGCATTTGCCGGAAACCTGACAGGCTGCCCCTGAGGACACGTTTCTGTCTTCACTTTCTTCAAAGGGGGCTGGCCGCAGGTAACGTCATCTTCCTTCTCCTCCTTTTTGGACCCGCCTTCCCACGTGGTGCTTGTGGATGGTGTCTCTGTGCTGTTACTCCCACTCTCTAAGCTGCTGGCTTTGCTGATGTCTTTATCAGCTTTCAGCTTTTTGGTCCTCCTAGCTGAAGGTGACTGAGTTGAATTTTTCCGTTTCATCCGTGCTGTTTTCAGAGCCTGCACAGTATCCAATTTATTTTTTCTGTCCTCCATGTCAACATCAGCAATAGCCACGGAGCTATTCTATTAAACCACAAAGAGAGTACATGAGAATTAGAAGATAAAAACCAATGGCCCTGGAATATCATTCGGCAACGAAAAGTCACGAGTTATTTACACACACAATAATTTGGAAGAATCTCAAAGAAATTAAGTTGAGTAGAGGGGAAGAGTCAATCAAAAGTTACATACTCTATGATTATATTTATATAACATTCCTAAAAAAATTAGTGGTTACTAGGGGGGTCAGAGATGGGGATGGGGGTTGGGAGGGAGGTGGGTATGGCTATAAAAGGGTAATACTAGGTACCCTTGTAGTGATGGAACTATTCTGTGCGGTGGATACACAGACCTACATATATGGTAGAATTGCATAAAACTAAATATACACATACACACATACAAATGAATACAAATAAAACTGTGGAGAAATCGAAATAAGATCAATGGATTTTATCAATGTCAACATCCTGGTTGTGATACTTAACTACAGCTTTGCAAGATGGTAACATAGTGGGAGATTGGATAAAGGGTACATGAGATCCTGCATTATTTTTTACAACTGCATGTGAATCTACAACCATCTAGAAATGAAAGGCATATTTTTTTTTTTAAATGAGTAAAGGATTCGGTTATACCTGGCAGAAAAACTAAGATTTAAAACTTGCAATCAAAAGCTAACCCTTTAAGGAGTTCCCCCGTGTCTCAGCATGTTAGGATATGGCATTATCACTGCTGTGGCTCTGGTTATAGTTGTGGTGTGGGTTTGATCCTTGGCCCAAAGAACTTCTGCAACCCTTTAAGGAGAGAAGAGTAACAGGCTTCAGCTGAGTTTTGTGAAGTTTTCTGCCACCAGTTTATGCAGAAAGACAAGAAAACATGGCAGGACAGCAGGGCAGTACCAGGCATTGCTCCTTCATAGGAGTCTGCATGGCAGTAAGCACAGATGTCCAGGGGTTATTCTCTGCACCACCTGTCCCTTCCCCAAGGTGACAGCTCAGGTGTGAAGCAACAGCATCTGGCACTCATTTTGAGACCAGAACGGTAAATAAGATACAGACCCTGCCTGCCCCATGGAGTTCACAATTTTGCAAGGTAGTCTGTTTTTAATTTCTTAAGTGAAGCAGGTGTCACAAACTCAAACAAAAGAACTGCTCCCCAACTAAATTTCAGTCAGTATTCAATTTTCTCTCCTATCGGATATTTTTTCGGAATTAGTGACCACTGAAAATACTGGAAACTATAATAGTACCACCTGTCCCAACCTAATGCCCACCCATCACCAGCTAACCTGGAGACGATATACACTAAATAGCTTTCTCATCATTAATTTTTTTTTTTCCTTTTTAGGGCTATACCCTCAGCATACAGAAGTTCCCAGGCAAGGGGTCGACTGGAACTGCAGCTGCCACAGCCACAGCAACACCTGATCTGAGCCGTGTCTGTGACCTACACTGCAGCTCATGGCAACACCAGAGCCTTAACCCACTGAACTAGGCCAGGGATTGAACCTGCATCCTCATAGATACTAGTCAGATTCATTACTGCTGAGCCACAATGGGAACTCCTACATTTTTAATTGGTGCATAATGGGAAAGAACAGAGATATAAAAATAGAATGCCCATCTAAGTCCATAAGAGTAATAATAACCTGATCAAATTTAACTGACTTAACTAAAGAAAGCATGTGTCAATTGTACAGAGTGATCAGCCCTAAAGAAACAGAAAAAGGAAGACTATACAAAGCAAATTATGATCGGCATTCTAAGTAACACACAGAATAGGAAAGCTTAGTAAACAGATTCTGAGTAATCTGGTCTCAATGGTAAGAAAGCCCTCTTGTGAGAAGGATACATCAGACTACCTTAGACTCGTGCAGTTAAAACATTCAGTTCTCATTGTGACCTGCATAGCGCCTCCACCACAGTAGGCCTTCAATAAACCCAAATGAATAGATTTATCTAATTCTCCTACTCTAAGCTCCGGCTCATCAAGTAAATTTCTGATTATTATTTCATTCCCTACTTACCTCAGCCTCCGACAAGAGACAGTGCTAGTCATAAGAATTTAACTCCTTATGATGGTGACATCAAACCATTCATTATTAAATCAGCACTCTGGTTTTATGCATCACTCTAATGAGCATGGCTGATGTAAAAACACCCCTGCGGCATATCGGTTCCTGAAATGCTGACAAATTCATGTTCCTGACTTAGAAACCCAGTTCTATCGCTTACTATGTGTGATCCATGAGCAAGTCACTGAACATTTCCCGCCTTGGTTTTCTCCTCCATACAGCCAAGATAATTACAGCACCTGCCTCAAGGGCTTGCTGTGAAAATTAAGATCACACAAGCAAAGTTGAGCATGTTGCCTAGCTAATGGTAAGCAATCAAATATCTGCTAATACCACCATCGTTACCACAGCCACCACACCTAAACCACCTCCCAGGAGAGGGAAAAGGAAGTAGATGAAGACATAAAGAAAAAGTACAATAACTAAAGGTAGGTAGTTTACAGTAAGAGGAAAACAAGAAAAGCCAAAATCATAAATTAGACACTTCAAAGTATCTTCTCTGGAGTCTTCAGACAAAATTGATCTAGTGTTTCTCAGAGTTGCTCTCAGACCCCTAAGACCCTTTCAGGGGCCTGCAAGGTCACCATATTCATAATAATGCAAGAGCAATGGTAGTAAAAACCAAGACAGTAGCACCATGCAACTGCTGTCCCCTTCACTGATACACACTTGCAATAAAACAAGGTCAATTTCACTTAAGAATGAAGCAGTAAAAGTTTTTAATTTTTTAAATTCCAATACTTGAGAACATACTTTTTTCATATTCTGTCCTGAAATGTACATAATGCCCAAACGTACACATCAAGCACTTCTGCTGCAGGCACAGCATACAGACATTCCATGGTTGTCTCGAGGTAAATCAGTGAACCAGCATTTTCCGTATAACACAGAACATGGATTTTAACTTAATACAGTATGGTTATAGAGTCAGCAATGAAATAAACCTTTTAGAAATTACCACTTACTGAGTTTTGGTATAGTAGTAAATAATTCTGAAAAGCCTATTAAAACACCCCTCCCTTTTCCAAATGCAGAACTATGTGAAGACTGGGATTTCTTTTTCATTTCAATTATCTTCTAGGAAATCAGACATTAAAGACATTTGCAAAAATGCATAATAATATCACTCTTCTAATTTTTTGCTGCTGTTTGGGAAAAAATATATACTTATTTTTCATTAAAATGTGTTAATTGCATTAACATGTAATAGGTTTACATTATTTTAGAACTGATTGATATTTTCTCATTTTTAATTTCTAATACAGTAAATATCTACAGATAAAACCCACATAAGCAAAAGTTCCTTGGGGTCCTTACTGAGTGTAAAGGAGTCCAAAGACCAAAAATTTTGATAAGAGTGAAACACATTTAGATCAAAACACACATCAAAAACATATGGAAATCTCCTTTTTTTTTTTTTTTTTTTTTTGTCTTTTTGCCTTTTCCACGGCCGCTTCCCGTGGCATATGGAGGTTCCAGGCTAGGGGTCCAATCGGAGCTGTAGCCACCGGCCTACGCCAGAGCCACAGCAACGCGGGATCTGAGCCGCATCTACAACCTACACCACACCTCACAGCAATGCCCGCCGGATCCTTAACCCACTGAGCAAGTCCAGGAATCAAACCTACAACCTCATTGTTCCTGGTTGGATTCAGTAACCACTGAGCCACGACAGGAACTCCTGGAAATCTCCATTTTTAAAGCCTGTAAAATTCTATAGCCATTCTCAGTGACATACTCAAGTTTAATAAGCCATGACAATATTTTTCCTCCTTATATTTATTATGAGTCTCTGACACACTGCATAATCACAGTTCATTTTCTTTCTTTCACCTTTATAGGTTTTTTTAATGATGTTGACTCTCCAAAAGTTTATACACAGCCTATGACTAAACTCAGGACTCCAGGAAGAACCCGACCATTCCTTTGTTTTTTGCTATCTCTGAAAGTTGTAAACTGCCTATATCAAAAAAGCGGCCCATTGTATCTTTACCAGTCTAATCAGTTAGCATACCTTGGCCTTGACCTTGCCTTGCGTTGTATTGTGTGAGCTTGATTGGTAACTGAGGACGGATATGGAGTTAATGGAAGGTTTCTTAAAAAGTAGATGTAAAAAGGAGTTCCTGTCTTGGCGCAGTGTTTAACGAATCCAACTAGGAACCATGAGGTTTCGGGTTCGATCCCTGGCCTTGCTCAGTGGGTTAAGGATACCGCGTTGCTGTGGCTCTGGCATAGGCCGGTTGCTACAGCTCTGATTAAACCCCTAGCCTGGGAATCTCCATATGCTGTGGGAACAGCCTAGAAAAGGCAAAAAGACAAAAAAAAAAAAAAAAAAAAAGTAGATGTAAAAGAACATTTTATATTCCGTAGCAACTGAGGAAGAAAAGTTGACAAAAGAAAGTAGATGACTGAGGGGACAGAGACCTTGTGTGACAGTGGATGACATCTTAAGCCCAAGGGGTGAACCACTACTTGGTAGGAGGAATGACATTTCCTCCATGGAAATAGGACAAAAGGTGAACACAAATATAGATAGCTTGGTCATGAGAAAATGAGAAACTTCATATATTCTCAAATAAATAAAAGGCAATGCCATCAGCTGAGTGAGAGAAAAGAATTTAGAACATTTAAGAAAAGAGAAGAAAGGAAGAAAAACAAAACTGCTGGAGAAAAGTAATGAGTCTGCCAAAAGTATTTTTCATGCAACTTTGAGGTCTGAGATTATGAAGCTAAAGGAAAATTAGGTCATTGGTGAGATTGTTTCTAGCAGTAGTCAGCTGCTCAGTGCAGGCATGAGCGGCTATGGCTCACCCAGCCCTGGGGCCTATTCAGCCAGGTAGGATGAAGGAAAGAAGTGCAAAATGGTGAGACTATTTAATAAAAAGTGATTATGTAATCTAGGCTAGACTAGGAAAAGAAAAGGGCTTATGGACAGTGACAGAGCCCTGGAGGCAAAGGATTAGGGAGTGGATCACCCTGGCTGTATTTAAAAATCACCTGAGGAGCTTTAAGAAAATAATACCACTGGTGCCAAGGTCCACTCCCAGAATTCTTTCCAGATTTAACTGGTCTGGAAAAGAAGCAAGGCACTGGCATTTTCTTTCAAGTTTCCCAGGCTGAGAACCACGGATGACAAGTTTGCAAAACTAGCAGTGAAAGCATGTGGGAAAGGGAGCTGGAAGACTAGGAAATGGGGAGGTGATGGGGAATAGGAAAAGTGAGATGCGTGAAAAAGAAATCTAAACAGTAGCAGTTTCTAGTCATAAGATTCAGGTTGAGATCATGAGAAGGGTGGTGCAGAGAAGAAAAAAAGTCACTGGAGGTGAGGAGATTAAAGAGCCAGGAACAGAGGGTATTAGAAGGCTCATCCACATGGAGGGGGAAATCACTGAGAATAATGACAAGATAGCAAAGAGGAAGATATGAAGCAGGAGCTAAAGTCTTCGGTGAATGAAGTGGCCAGTGGGTTGGCAAATTACAGCAACATGGAGAGGAAGAGACAAAGAAACGAATTTTGTCTACAATGTTTGCTAGTAACAGCTTTTAAAATTATTAGGAGGCTACCAATTCTAGCTCTACCTAAAATAGGGTTTTCAATTATTGTGTTCAGTACACCAGAGCAAGAGGTCAAACCAATGAAATGAAATCTTCTAACAAGCTCCATGTGCTTTGACTCAGCTAGAAAACATGTGGAATGTCTCTTAGGTGACAGACCTTCCATTTGAAATCTCTTTTTTCCTTTAAAAAAAATATACATAGGAGTTCCCTTGTGGTGCAGAGGGTGAAGGATCCAGCCTTGACAGTGCAGTGGCTCAGGTTGCTGCTGTGTCGCCAGTTTGATCCCTGGCCCAAGAAATTCCCATATGCCACAGGGCATGGCCAAAAAAAAAAATATAGCATCACCAGTTAGGACAGCCTTTCAGTGTTTGCTCTATCCAGCTAAGGCACCTACCAGTTCCTCCTTGACAGCCACATCTTCTACGCCATCTCTGCTCTGCAGGGGAGTCTTCTTCACCCGCGGTGCCCTCTTTGGTTTGGATTCCTTGGAAACAGGTGGCTTGCGGCTTCTGGGGACTTTCTTTTGGGGTTCCCAGGCACTATCCTCCTTGTCATCTTCAGAGGCAGATGATCTAGGAGTAAAATGACAGAAAAATTTCTAGGAAAAATGAAGCTGAATGTTAAGGTAAAAAAGAGACATATGCTTCTTGAAAAAATAAGTTAGAAGGCATTTCATATAAAATGGGCTGATGTGAGCACAGATTATGAACAGACATTGCTAAAAATTGAAACAAGAGTCAACCAGAAATATCCTCCAATATACGATAAATCACTCTCCTCTCACCTAACCAATACAAACATACATACACTCAAGACACAGGAAATTATTTATTACCTTAAGTAATAAATGGCTTATTAACACCAGAGTCATAGTGAGGTTTCCCATTTTTAAGCAATGTCTATAAACATTTTTGATTGTCAAAACTGGGGTGGGGAGGGGATGCTATTGGCAACTAATGGGTAGAGACAAGAGATGTTACTTACTAAACATCCTACAATGCAAAGGACAATCCCCATAGCGAAGAATTATCTGTTCAATAGTGCTAAGTTGAGAAACTGTGCTCCAAAGCAATATTAAAAACTCTCCTGCAACCATGGATCTTACATTCTTTTTTTTTTAGGATGTTATATTCTAGTGTAAATGCTATATATTTAGTTGGTCACTTTCTTCTTGTTCAACAGTTTATCACCAACATTTAAACAAAGCCTAGGACACAGCATGAGTTCAATAAATATTTGTTGCATGAATGAATAAGACAAAACCTTCTTAAATTCAAAATGACTTAAGAAGTTAGTGACAGAATGCATTTCCTTAAAATACATTCTCCCACCCCATAGAAAACCAATGTGCTTACAGCTCAGAGAGGGAAGAGAATTCATCTTTAGATACCACAGTCTGGACCTTTACTTTTGCTCTCCTTGGCAATGATGACATCTGGAAGAAGAAATAAAACGTGAAATCAGCATGTTTTGTTTCACTTGAATAACTGATCACTTACTTTGTCTACAAAATGATGTGCCATTCAAAACTAACACTCCAAAAGCTCTGCTACAAGAAAATGCCATAAGAAAAAAAAAGTCAACCATTCACAAGCCTAAACATTGGTTTCTCCTTCTGTGACTGCCAATTACAAGGGCAGCTAACAGCCTTCCAATGGTTTCAAAAGCCTGATGAGTGTGGGCCATCAATAAATTCTCAAAGGCTGGGAATTCTTCATTTTTTTAGAAACATGTGCTTGTGTATACTGCACATATTATTTGATAATTTACCAATTATAAAGTCCTTTATTAAACTACACCTCAAAGACAAGAAATATTTTCCCTCTTCTTTATCTTCTTGCAGTAGTAGAGGTCCATCTACAAAGTTGACAGTCAAATAAATTATGATGATTGACTGAATCGATAGCCAGATTATTCCTAAATAAGATAATCTGGTCCCTTATAATAAAAGATCACAATATTTAAATAAAATAATTAATCACAAAGTCCACTAGAAAGTATTTCCCAAAGTCAAAGATCCAGCTCTCAAAAAGACTGAGACAAATAACCAAAGATATCATATAATATAGGAAGTAAACAAATTTACTTTCGTGGATAAATTGTATTACCTTTACAAGAATGTAGGTCAAACCATAAAAACTACCTTAGACTCTGACATGCTTGCAAACTTTTAAACAAGTCCTAACCCAGTCATATGTTATAATGCCTCTGGTTGTAACTTGCACTTAGAGAAGAAAGGAACAACTCACAGAAATACCAAAGGGGCTGTCACAAAAGGGAGCATATCTTCCCGAGGGCTATAGCTCAATTCAGAACTACTGGACAGGAGAGCACCCAAAGGGGACCAGGAGAACAAAAGGAAAACATCTCCAGAGGTAGACAGGCTATTCTTCCATCTTTTCCGCCACTCCCTTTTTGTAATTTTATGCTTATGCAGGTCATCATTGCTCAAATAAGTGCTTCTAGATACTGATCATAAAGGAATGGATAACTTGTGATTTTTGTGTTGGTATTTTACCACAATAAAACAAGAACAAAGACAGAGGAAGTCAGCATATGATGGAGTGGCATTTTAAACCAGGGCAGAAATGGATTATTCAGTAAGTGTTAAGACAACCAGCTATCCCCCTGGAGGAAAACAAGTGTTTAATTCTTGCCATCACACTATGAACTAAAATATATTCCACACTGACTAATGACTTAAATGTACGAGATAAAACTAAAATACTACAAAAAAAAAAAGGTTATTTTCATAATTTTGAGTGGAGGTGGGAGAGGAAAGTTTTCTGAGGCATGAATCAGAATTCCAAAAGCCAAAAAGATTAGCAGACTTTACTATATAAAAATTAAAGTCCCAAGTCAGTAATGGGATCATTTCAGAACCAAACCAATTTACTCTACAGTACCCTCAAAAAAAAAAAAAAAAAAAAAATCACAGGGCACAGCAAGTGACACCTTGGAACTAACGGTAAAGGGAGACAGGGCTAGGTGTTAAGCTGTCTGAGGCAAAGGAATACCTCTAGATGCCCTACTCTGCCTCATGCTATTAACAACTGTCCCAGGAAAAAGTCTGGAGGTTTCTCTGCAGAGAGTAAAACAGTCTCTAGACTAGAGGACACCAAATACAGCTGTGGACATGGGACCCATAAGATTGAAAGCTGAACAGAGATTCCCAGTCTCCTTCACCCACTAGGCTCCCCAAAAAGCTGCCAATCAGATGCTTACTCTCCAACAAGGAAAATGAGAAGGCTTTTCCTTGAAGAATCTGACCAGCGCAAGAATAAAAAGCTGAAGGTGCTAAGCACTCCAACAAACAGCCCAAACAGATCATCCACTCCTACCACCCCTTTCTACAATATATACCTGATATCAGAACACTCCCACATAGGCCATCATGCATCAGTTCTAACTTCACACCTCAGCCTTAACAGAAATGTTTTAAATAGGGATAAACAAATCCTTGGCAGGCTCATAAAATTTTAATTAACCACTGAAGAAGATTTCCCTAAAACGACTATTTCCAAATGCCCCTTTATCAGGCAACTTGGAAGCAACGCTACCATCGAACAATCAGATGTGAACTTGTCCTTTGACAAGGAGGAAAAAAACATGAATCTGAAAAAGGAGGTGGGAAAGGAGAATATGCACGAACACATAGGCCAATTTCAGGCAGATCAGTTTAGAAAGAGTATAGACAGAAGCTAAGGACCTAGAAATTCTTTCTTAAAAACCGTATACTCCCAGGGATATGCATGTATCAGTTTAACCACCGATGTTCCTGGGAACTGTCCAACTCCACTCCTCCCAGGTTCCCTTATTTCCTATCATAGGATCTGCTAGATTAATGAAAATTTCTTCCATTTCCATGGTTTTAAATACCTATATCACCTACTTACTAACAAACCTAATACTTCCATCCCAGATCTTACCTCTGAGATTTAGATTTACATGACAAACTGCCTGCCTGTGAGATTTAGATTTACATGACAAACTGCCTGCCTGTGAAACTATTTAGATGCTTCATAGTTATCCAAAATTTAGCAAATCCACAATGAAAATCCTGATAACGAATCCTTGTCCTAAAATTCATTCCAACCTCAGTCTATCCCATCTTTATAAGTGGCACCACCATTCACCTAAGATGGAAGGTTATTTGCTAAGCTAGAACCTTGGGAAATTTTTAACAGCTTCACTGAGTTATAACTGACATACAATAAACTGTTCATTTAAAGTGTACAAATTTGATAAATTTTGATATATGTATACTCATCTCCACAATCAAGATACTAAACACATCCACCATCTCTAAAGTTTCATCTGCTAAACCTAAAGCCTGCACATCTTTCTCTTCTCTCCCACATCCAGTCTATTAGTAAGTCACATAAACTCTGCCTCCAAAATGGACCTTAACTTTATATGATCTCCAGTGAGGTTTTAGTTCCCAATGCTTTTCACCTGGACGACTATAATAGCCTCTTAACTGGCTTCCCTGCTTCCACCCTTGCTCCTAAAACCCATTCTTCACAAAGGCATTCAAACAATCTATTAGAAAATACTTTAAAACCATTCAATGACTTCCTGCTCCATACTGCACTTAGAATCAAATCATATTTTTTTATCAAAGCCTTCTAAAGACACTTTGAAGTGACCTCTGCCTACCTTTCTAACCACATTTACCATTCAATGTAGCTCCTCAGCCAAAGTCATTCTTTCAGTCCTTGCAACCAGCATGATTCTTTCCCACATCAGGTTCCCTATGTCTGGAGCACTATTCCCCCTGCTCATCAATAGGCTGGCTCCTGCTCATCTCTTAGATCTCAATATTTTAGAACTAAAAAAGGTTTCTCAGGAATATTATTCTAGGACCCTATTTATTTCCTTTATACAGTACCATATAACATAATCTGTAATTATCCTTGTTTATTGCCTGCATCCCCCATGTTCACTTCATGGAGACAAATGCCATGAGGGAACCACATTTGTATCATTCATTGCTGTATCACACAGAGCTTGGGACTTAATAGCTGATCTATAACTATTTTTAAAATGAACATAAGAAAGACCCAGAATCGCCAAAGCATTCCTGAGAAACAAAAACCAAGCAGGAGGCATAACTCTCCCAGACTTCAAGAAATACTACAAAGCCACAGTCATCAAAACAGTGTAGTACTGGTATCAAAACAGACAGACAGACCAATGGAACAGAATAGAGAATCCGGAAATAAACCCTGACACCTATGGTCAATTAATCTTTGACAAGGGAGGCAAGAACATAAAATGGGAAAAGGAAAGTCTATTCAGCAAGCATTGCTGGGAAACCTGGACAGCAACATGCAAAGCAATGAAACTAGAACACACCCTCACACCATGCACAAAAATAAACTCCAAATGGCTGAAAGACTTAAATATACGACAGGACACCATCAAACTCCTAGAAGAAAACATAGGCAAAACACTCTCGGACATCAACATCATGAATATTTTCTCAGGTCAGTCTCCCAAAGCAATAGAAATTAGAGCAAAAATAAACCCATGGGACCTCATCAAACTGAAAAGCTTTTGCACAACCCAAAAGAAAACAAAAAGACAACTTACAGAATGGGAGAAAATAGTTTCAAATGATGCAACTGACAAGGGCTTAATCTCTAGAATATATAAACAACTTATACAACCCAATAGCAAAAAAACCAATCAATCAATGGAAAAATGGGCAAAAGACCTGAATAGACATTTCTCCAAAGAAGATATACAGATGGCCAACAAACACATGAAAAAATGCTCAACATCGCTGATTATAAGAGAAATGCAAATCAAAACTACCATGAGATACCACCTCACAGCAGTCAGAATGGCCATCATTAATAAATCCACAAATAACAAGTGCTGGAGGGGCTGTGGAGAAAAGGGAACCCTCCTGCACTGCTGGTGGGAATGTCAACTGGTACAGCCACTATGGAGAACAGTTTGGAGATACCTTAGAAATCTATACATAGAACTTCCATATGACCCCGCAATCCCACTCTTGGGCATCTATCCGGACAAAACTCTACTTAAAAGAGACACGTGCACCTGCATGTTCATTGCAGCACTATTCACAATAGCCAGGACATGGAAACAATCCAAATGTCCATCGACAGATGAGTGGATTCGGAAGATGTGGTATATATACACAATGGAATACTACTCAGCCATAAAAAAGAATGACATAATGCCATTTGCAGCAACATGGATGGAACTAGAGAATCTCATGCTGAGTGAAATGAGCCAGAAAGACAAAGACAAATACCATATGATATCACTTATAACTGGAATCTAATACCCAGCACAAATGAACATCTCCTCAGAAAAGAAAATCATGGACTTTGGAGAAGAGACTTGTGGCTGCCTGATGGGAAGGGGAGGGACTGGGAGGGATCGGGAGCTTGGGCTTATCAGACACAACTTAGAATAGATTTACAAGGAGGGCCTGCTGAATAGCATTGAGAACTATGTCTAGATACTCATGTTGCAACAGAAGAAAGGGTGGGGGAAAAAATGTAATTGTAATGTATACATGTAAGGATAACCTGACCCCCTTGCTGTACAGTGGGAAAATTAAAAAAATATATTAAAAAAAATGAACATAAGAATATATATATACACATATAGTCTCTATAGAAGAATATACATTTTCCCCCATCACTATAGGCAGCATCACACATGGCACTCATTGCTTTCTTAAAAAAGGGATGGTACAAAAGAACATTTCTATTCTTAGCAGCTTGAGATTTTCCATCCTTTCCAAGCTCTCTTTTTTCTGTGGGCACATAAGCATATTCAAAATCAGTAACTTGGAGGTTGCTATGATGTTACTAAAGAGAGGAGGCAAGTGAAAATGGGAGTGGGGAGGGAGTGGAAAGAACTCCACAAACACAAATATTACATTAAAATTGGGAAAACAATTTGATAACTTAAAGTGGAACAGAGAGAAACAACTTTTTAAGAGGCACCTAAATAAGTTTTCCTAAGGGTATCAACAGAAGTGCTTGGAACGTCACCACAGATCCCTAACCAAGTAATAAAAACAAAACACTAGAGCTGCAAAGAGCTTCGGAAATCAGACAGTCCTACATCTTTATGAATGAGAAGCCTGAGATCCAATGGGGATGAAATGTTTTACTCTAAGGGAAGATACATGTGGCAGATAGAACCCAAAGCCCCTAAAACCAAGCCGTTGCCCGAACACCATTGCACATACATTATATTAATGACATGCTGTCGAGTGGGAGGTTCAAGGAAAGTTGCCTAGAGAGTTCCCATTCATTCTTTTCCTCAACAGTTATTCAGCACCTCCTACATTCCAGGCACACTGCTGAGGATGAAGTTGATCCTGCCAGGGCCAAGATCCGAGAGTGAAATGGGCGCTTCCTCCCCACGTCCGATCATTTAACGGGTGAAAACAATCTAGGTTTGACCGGGCTTTCCCACGTCTTGCCCCTATGCGCTAAGAGAGCTGCAATTTCCCTGAGAAGACGCGCCAGGTTAACACGCGGCAACCGGGAGGGGTTTTCAGAGAGTAGGGTGTGCGATACAAACTGAAGACAGTAAAATGTAATGAAACTTCTCACTTTAAAAAGGGATGTTATTTCCCAAATGAGAGCTCTGAACTTTTTAAATGGCCCCAAAAATACCGGAGCCCAGGCGCCGGGCTCGCGCGAGCCCGAAAGAACACCGCCAAGGCGGACGCTCAGCTCACCTTCCCGCCCGGAGTATCAGGAGGCCCGGGATTCTGTGTGTGCGAACACATCTTCCGGTTCCCGCCGGAAGTTTTTCAAACGCCGGAAGTCCCGCCTGGCTCGCCGTAAAGGCGCCGGGCTCCCAGAGCAGGGTGGAGCCAAGCTGAGCGGAGGCGGGGCTAGAGCAAGGATTCCCTGGGAGCTGTGGGATGGGGCCCGCGGGATGGGGCCCGCGGGATGGGGCCCGCCCAGGGCTGGGAGCCGAGTTCCACTTACCCGGATCTGGCGGAGGTGCGGTCGGAGGCGCTTGCAAAGGCTGAGGCGCCTCCTCGTTTTTCTTTTCCTTATTTTAACAGTTTGTTTTTGTTTTCTTCTGTTCTAGTTTAAGTTTAATCAAAACTGTTTGTGTTTATCGTATGATGTATAGTTTTCAGTGGAAAAGTTAAAAAATGGTCAAACTTTATTCTAAAGTCAGTTTTAAGTGTTAACTACTCCAAAGAGAAGGGTTTTCTCTAATCTTGTGGAAATAGCCAAATTTTATCCCTTCTTGAAAGCCCTCCCTCTGCCTCTGAGGATCAGGGAAGGTTGAGGCCCAGAGTGCTCACTCTCTTACTTTGGTCTCTCAGGCAGCTTGGGGGAGGCTCCGGTCAAGATGGCGGAAAAGAGGGGCGCTCCCGGCCTCCCACAAATACATAAAAAATACATCTACTTGTAGAACACTTCTCACAGGATACCTCTTGAACGCTGGCAGAAAATCTCAAACACCAAAAACCGCAAGAAAGCTCTCCACTTAACCAGGTAGGACAAAAGAAAAAAAAGTAATTTCAAGCAGCTTGGTACACTGCCAAGCACACTAACTTGTAAACCTGGTTTTCAGAGGAACTCCCTAGTGCACTGGGCAAATGCTTTATGAGTTTATTTCCACAGCCTAGCCCTCCATCTCACTCCTTACCCGATACGGTACACCACAAATGTTAAGGGTGAATACTCTCTGAATTAATTTACTTGAGGCAAATTCAGGTCCCCTTTATCTAACCTTCTTGGGCAAGAATGGGAAAAAAAAAATTTTTTTGACTGCACCCATTGCATGTAGAAGTTCCCAGGTCAGTGGTCAAACCCAGGCCACAGCAGTGACAATTCTTCCATACCCAACTTAAAAGCTAGAAGGGCCACCCCAGCAATTCTTAAGTTGGGTTTTTTTCACCAACCCAACTTAAAAGCTAGAAGGGCCACCCCAGCAATTCTTCTTTCTCTTTACCTTGAATGTATTTGCTCAAATCAGTTTGCATTAGAAATAAAAAATGATTTGGTTTTTGGTAGTGGTGTTTTTTTGTTTTTGTTTTTGCCAAGTATATTAAACGTTAAGCCACAGAAGGAATTAGATTGTAAAATGAAGGAAATGAGGCTACTGTTAACCTAGATTAAAATTTAGCGAATGAAAATCCCATGTATTTGTTTTAGAAGGCACTAAAGAGCAGCTTTCCACGCTACTGACTCATTTCCAGGGACTTTTAAATGCAGAAGAGCTGAGCGAGCTATTGAAATGACTCTTTGGGTGGTACAGATTCACCCAAAGAGGACATAAACTTTATTGGCAAATTTTTGCAATGGGGAAGAAAACAGGACTCTTTACCCTTAATAAGTCTCTTCTTCTATATCTAATATTCTTGGCCGTAAGGATCCATTTCTGAGATGGTATAGGAGGTTTTTTCTTTCTTAATTTGCAGCCTTATGTTGCCTTTTGCAGTGGTGCCGGAAAATCTAGAACTCTCAGCTACAATCACATATGCTGCACAATTTCTAGTTCTGAAAGAATACTGAAGAACACATAGTTCAAGATTTCGGGAAGGCAAGTTCAGGTCATAATAATCAACAATAACTTACTATTTATCATTCATTTACTTTTGATGTCTGTGCAACACAGATTTAAGATAGGGCTGGATCTAGGTGAAACAATATTCTACAAAATCTTTTGATACAATTCCTGTCCTGTGGGAATTTCCAAACAAGATGGTGGACTAAATACAGTCACATGAGATAAAAACCCAGACAAGACAGTCTAGATTCCAGGGTTAAGTCATGCATGGTAGTAGCTATGCGGGCAAGAGTAGGGGTTGGCCAGCATATTGTTGGACTTCAATTCCCCTTTCCTCCATAGGGATATTTGCCTTTCAACTGGGGAATAAAAATGATTACTAAGCTAAAGTAAGTAACCTGGTAAAATTTTAGACATCAGACATCTGGGGAAAATAAAAGGTAAGGCAGGATTCTCTAAAATTAATGTAAGTGGTTACTGACTCCAAAGTCAAGGAAGATTGTGGAGAACACATTTCCCTTGGGATTTTGCAGGAAAGCCACACCCACTAAAAGCTGTCAAGGGAAATTTGTATTTCACTAAGTAAAAACCACTGCAAAAACTACCTTTTCTCGGAGTTCTCATTGTGGTGCAGAAACGAATCCGACTAGTAACTGTGAGGTTGTGGTTTTGATCCCTGGCCTCGCTCAGTATATTAAGGATCTGATGTTGCCGTGAGCTCTGGTGTAGGTTGCAGACACAGCTCAGAACCTTCGTTCTGTGGCTGTGGAGTAGGACGGCAGCTGCAGCTCCAATTCGACCCCTAGCCTGGGAATCTCCTTATGCCATGGGTGCCGTCCTAAAAAGCAAAAACAAAATGAACATTTTTTTAAAACAAACAAAAAACTGCCTTTTCTCTTTAGGACTTTGCCCAGTCTGTTGTTTACCTTAAGTGCTGAATTCCAAGATATTTGTGGGTTTATTTTTTTTTAATTTTTTCAGAATTGTATACTTTATTTTTTATTACTCAATGAATTTCATTACATTTTTTATAGTTGTACAAAGATCATCACAAATTACAGCATTCCCATCCCAAACCACCAGCACATCCCCCCACCCTTCAACCTGTCTCATTTGGAAACCATAGGTTTTTCAAGGTCTGTGAGTCAGTATCTGTTCTGCAAAGAAGTCCACTGTGTCCTTTTTTTAGATTCCACATGTAAGTGATAGCATATGATGTTGGTGTCTCCCTGTCTGACTGACTTCACTCAGCATGATAATTTCTAGGTCCATCCATGTTGCTACAAATGCCGTTATTTCTTTCCTTTTCATGGCTGAGTAATATTCCATTGTATATATGTACCACGTGTTCTTTATCCACCCTGTCGGTGGACAATTAGGTTGTTTCCATGTCTTGGCTGTTGTATATTGTGCTGCAGTGAACATTGTAGTGCTTGTATCTTTCCGAGTCATGGTTTTCTCTGGATAGATGCCCAGGAGTGGGATTGCTGGATCAAATGGTAATTCCATTTTTAGTTTTCTGAGGAATCTCCATACTGTTTTCTGCAGTGGTTGTACCAGTTTACATTCCCACCAACAGTGTAAGAGAGTTCCCTTTTCTCCACACCCTCTCCAGCATTTATTGTTTGTAGACTTTCTGATGATGGCCATTCTGGCCAGTGTCAGATGGTACCTCATAGTGGTTTTGATTGGCATTTCTCTAATAACTAGTGATGTAGAACAACTTTTCATGTGTCTTTTGGCCATCTGTATGTCTTGTTTGGAGAATTGTCTGTTTAGATCTTCTACCCATTTTTTGATGGGGGTGTTTGTTTTTTTGGTATTGAGCTACAGAAGATGTTTATAAATTTTGGAGATTAATCCCTTGTCAGTTGCTTCATTTGCAAATATTTTCTCCCATTCTGTGTATTAATTTCCCATTCATTTGCAAATATTTTCTCCCATTCTGTGTATTAATTTTTTGTTTTTGTTTTCTTTTTTCCTTTTTGTCTTTTTAGGGACCCACCCGCAGCAAATGGAGGTTCCCAGATTAGGGGTCTAATCAGAACTGTAGCCACCAGCCTACACCACAGCCACAGCAATGCTGGATCCAAGTATCTGTGAACTAAACACAGCTCACAGCAATACCAGATCCTTAACCCACTGAGTGAGGCCAGGGATCAAACCTGCAACCTCATGGTTCCTAGCTGGATTTGTTTAGGCTGCACCAGGATGGGAACTCCTTGTTATCTTTAGGGTTTCCTTTGCTGTGCAGAAACTTTTAAGTTTAATTAATTCCCATTTGTTTATTTTTGTTTTTATTGTCATTACTCTAGGAGGTGGATCTGAGAAGATGTTGCTGTGGTTTATGTCAGAGTGCTTGGCCTATGTTTTCCTCTAAGAGTTTTATACTATCTGGTCTTATATTTAGGTCTTTAATCCATTTTGAGTTTATTTTTGTGATGGTGTTAAGAAGTGTTCTAATTTCCTTCTTTTCCATGTGGCTGTCCAGTTTTCCCAGCACCACTTATTGAAGGGGCTGTCTTTTATCAACTGTATATTCTTGCCTCCTTTATCAATATTAGTTGACCATAGGTGCATGGATTTAATTCTGGGCTTTCTATCTGTTCCACTAATCTATATTTCTGTTTTTGTGCCAGGACCATACTGTTTTGATGACTGTTTCTTTGTAGTGTAGTCTGAAGTCAGGGAGCCTGATTCCTTCAGCTCCATTTTTCTTTCTTAGGATGTCTTTAGCTATTATGGGTCTTTTGTGCTTCCAAACAAACTTTAAAATATTTTGTTCTGGAGTTCCCTTCGTGACTCAGTGGTTAATGAATCCAACTAGGAACCATGAGGTTGTGGGTTCAATCTCTGGCCTTGCTCAGTGCGTTAAGGATCCAGCATTGCCGTGAGCTGTGGTGTAGGTCACAGACATGGCTCAGATTCCATATTGCTGTGGCTGTGGTGTAGGTCTCAGGTGGGGCTTGGATCCTGCATTGCTGTGGCTGTGGTGTAGGTCGCAGATGCATCTTGGATCCCATATTGCTGTGGCTCTGGCGTAGGCCCCTAGCCTGGGAACCTCATATGCCACTAGTGCAGCTCTAGAAAAGGCAAAAAGACAAAAAAAAAAAAAATTTGTTCAAGTTCTGCGAAAAATGTCCTTGGTAATTTGATAGGGATTGCATTGAATCTGTAGATTGCCTTGGGTAGTGTAGTCATTTTGATATTATTGGTTCTTCAGTCCAAGAGCATGGCATGTCTTTCCATGTTTGTGTCATCTTTGATTTCTTTCATCAGCATCTTATAGTTTTCAGAGTACAGGTCTTTTGTCATTTTAGGTAGGTTTATTCCTAAGTATTTTATTCTTTTTGATGTGATGGTAAATTGGATTGTTTCCCTAATTTCTCTTTCTGAGCTCTTGTTGTTAGTATATAGAAATGCCATCGATTTCTGTGTATTAATTTTGTATCCCGCGACTTTGCCAGATTCATGGATGAGCTCTAACAGTTTTCTGGTAGAGTCTTTAGAATTATCTAGCTACAGTATTATGTCATCTGCAAACAGTGATAGTTTTGCTTCTTCCTTTCCAATTTGGATTCCTTTTATTTCTTTTTATTCACTGATTGCCATGGCTAGGACTTCCAAAACTATGTTGATTAATAGTGGTGAGAGCGGACATCTTGTCTTGTTCCTGATCTCAGCAGGAATTCTTTCAGCTTGTCACCATTGAGATTGATGTTAGCTCTGAGTTTGTCAAAAATGGCCTTTATTATGTTGAGGTAGGTTCCCTCTATGCCCACTTTATGAAGAGTTTTCATCAGAAATGGGAGTTGGATTTTGTCAAAGGCTTTTTCTGCATCTGCTGAGAGGATCATATGGTTTTTATTCTTCAGTTTGTTATTGCAGTGTATTACACTGATTGATCTGCAGATATTGAAGAATCTTTGCATCCCTGGGATAAATCCCACATGATCATGATGTACAATCCTTTTAATATATTGTTGGATTCAGTTTGCTAGGTATTTTGTTGGGGATTTTTATATCTATTTTCATCAGTGAAATTGGCCTGTAATTTTTTTTTTTTTTTTTTTTGTGGTATCTTTGTCTCTTTCTGGTATCATGGTAATTGTGGCCTCAGAGATTGAGTTTCGTAGTGTTCCTTCCTCTACAATTTTTTGGAACAGTTTCAGATAGCGCTTCTCTAAATGTTTCATAGAATTCACCTGTGAAGCCATCTGGTCTTTTGGACTTCTGTTTGTTGGAAGTTTTTTAATCACAGTTTCAATTTCAGTACTTGTGATTGGTCCATTCATCTTTTCTATTTTGTCTTGGAAGATTGCACTTTTAGAATTTGTCCATTTCGTCTAGGTTTTCCATTTTATTGGCATATAGTTGCATGTTGCAGTCTCTTATAATCCTTTGTATTTCTTTTTTTTTCTACCATAAAGTATGGTGACCCAGTTACATATACATGTATACATTCTTTTTTCACACATTATCATGCTCCATCATAAGTGACTAGACATAGTTCCCAGTGCTGCACAGCAGGATCTCATTGCCAATCCATTCCAAAAGCAATAGTCTGCATCTATTAACCCCAAGCTTCCAATCCATCCCACTCCCTCCCCCTGCCCCTTGGCAACCACAGGTCTATTCTTCAGGTCCATGATTTTCTTTTCTGTGGAAAGGTTCATTTGTGCCATATATTAGATTCCAGATATAAGTGATATTGTATGGTATTTGTCTTTCTCTTTCTGACTTACTTCAGTCAGGTTGAGATTCTCTAGTTCCAACCATGTTGCTGCAAATGGCATTATTTTGTTCTTTTTATGGCTGAGTAGTATTCCATTGTGTATATATACCACATCTTCCTAGTCCAATCATCTGTTAGTGGACATTTGGGTTGTTTCCATGTCTTGGCTATTGTGGACAGTGCTGCAATAAACATGCGGGTACATGGGTCTTTTTCAAGGCAAGTTTTATCCAGATATATGCCCAAGAGTGGGGTTGCTGGGTCATGTGGTGGTTCTATGAATAGTTTTCTAAGGTACTTCCATACTGTTCTCCATAGTGGTTGTACCAGCTTACATTCTGGCCAATAGTGCAGGAGGGTTCCCTTTGTTCCTTTGTATTTCTGTGATGTCCATTGTAACTTCTCCTTTTTCGTTTCTAATTTTATTGATTTGAGTCCTCTCTCTTTTTTTCTTGATAAGTCTGGCTAAGGGTTTATCAATTTTGTTGATCTCTTCAAAGAACCAGTTTTTAGTTTCATTGATCTTTTCTATGGCTATCTTTGTTTCTATTTCATACATTTCTGCTCTGATCTTTATGATTTCTTTCCTTCTACTAACTTTGGGTCTTGTCTGTTCTTCTCTCTCTAGCTGCTTTAAATGTAAATTTAGGTTCTTTATTTGAGCTTCTTCTTGTTTCTTGATGTAGGCTTGTATTGCTATAAACTTGCCTCTCAGAACTGCTTTTGCTGAACTCCATAGCTTTTGGAGTGTTTATCTGTGTTGTCATTTGCTTCTAGATATTTTTTAATTTCCTCTTTGATTTCTTCAGTGATCCATTGGTTGTTTAGTAGCATGTTGTTTAGTCTCACGTGTTTGTGTTTTCTGCACATTTTTTCTTTTTGTTGATTTCCAGTTGTATAGCAGTGTGTTCAGAAAAGATGCTTGATATAATTTCAATTTTCTTAAAATTACCAAGGCTTGATTTGTTGCCCAGAATGTGATTAGTCCTAGAGAATGTTCCGTGTGCACTTGAGAAGAATGTGTATTCTGCTGCTTTTGGATAGCATTTCCCATAAATATCTATTAAATCCATTTGGTCTAATGCTTCATTCAGGGCCTGTATTTCCTTGTTGATTTTCTGTCTGGATGATCTGTCCATTGCTGTAAGTGGGGTGTTAAAGTCCCCCACTATTATTGTGTTATTGTCAGTTTCTCTTTTTAAGGTCATTAGCAGTTGCCTTATATATTGAGGTGATCCTCTGTTGGGTGCATATATGTTTACAAGTGTTATATCTTCTGAGATTGATCCTTCGAGCATTATGTAATGTCCTTCCTTGTCTCTTATGATATTCTTTATTTTAAGGTCTATTTTGTTTGATATGAGTATTGCTACTCCAGCTTTCTTTTGATTCCTGTTTGCATGGAATATTTTCTTCCATCCTCTCTCTTTTAATTTCTGTGTGTCACTAGAAGCAAAATGGGTCTTTTGAAGACGGCATATATATGGGTCTTGTTTTTGTATCCATTCAGCCAGTCTATGTCTTTTGATTGGGGCATTTAGTCCATTAGCATTTAAGGTAATTATTGATAGGTATGTTCTTATTGCCATTTTATTAACTGTTTTGGACTTGTTTTGTTGCTCTTTTTTCTTCCCTTCTTCTCTTGTTCTCTCTTCTTGTGGTTTGATGATTATCTTTAGTTTTGTATTTGAGTTGGTTTTTATTTGCGTGTGTATCAATTGTAGATTTTTTGGTTTGCAGTTACCCTGATAAAGGAGTACGTGTGTGTGTGTGTGTGTGTCTGTGTGTGTCTGTGTATTTGTGTGTATATATATATGTATATGTATGAGATTGTTTTAAGTTGTTGGTCTCTTAATTGCAAGTGCATTTCCAATGTCCTGCTTGTGTACCCTCCTCATGATTTCTGATTTTGGTAGCATATTCGTGCATGAATGATTTCCTACCTTTATTAGGGAGCCTTGTCATTTGTGGTATTTTTGTTTCTTGTAGCCTTTTCTTTTCTGCCTAGAGAAGTTCCTTTAATATTTGTTGTAAAGCTAGTTTACTGTTGCTGAATTCTCTTAGCTTTTGCTTGTCTGTAAAGCTTTTGATTTCTCCTTCAAATCTGAATGAAAGCCTTGCTAGGTAAAGTAATCCTGGTTGAAGGTTTTTCCTTTCATCACTTTAAGTATATTGTGCCACTCCCTTCTGGCCTGCAGAGTTTCTGCTGAAAAATCTGCTGATATCATTATTGGGGTTCCCTTGTATGTTATTTGTTTCTTTTCCCTAGCTGCTGTCAGTATTTTCTCTTTGTCTTAAATTTTAGTCATTGATTAGTATGTGTCTCAGGGTGTTCCTCCTTGGGTTTATTTTATATGGTATTCATTGTGCTTCCTGGATTTGAGTGAGTGGTTCTTTTCCCATGTTGGGGAAGTTTTTGGCTATTATCTCTTCAAACATTTTTTCCTGTCCCTTTCTCTCTCTCTTCTATAATACAGATGTTTGTGCATTTAACATTGTCCCAGGGTTCTCTTTGATTGTCTTCATTTCTTTTCAATCTTTTTTCTCTTTTCTGTTCTGCATCAGTGATTTCCACTAGTCTGTCCTCCACCTGGCTTATTCATTCTTCTTCCTCCTGTATTCTTCTGTTGGTTGCTTCTAGTGAATTTTTTATTTCAGTTATTGTATTTTGCATCTCTGCTTGCTTAAGCTTTAAATCTTGTATTTCTTTGCTCAATTTTTGCTATAAATTATCAATATTTGCCTCCAGTTTATTTCCAGTGTCTTCCATCATCTTCAGCATCATCAGTCTAGTCTTTTTCCTGGAGGCTGATAATCTCCAGATCACTTAGCTGTTCTTCTGGGTTTTTTCCTTTCTCCCTCATGTTAGTTATAGTTCTCTGTCTTTTTGTTTTTATAGGTTTTTGATGTGGTGACCTTTTTACAGACAGTAGAGTTGCAACCTCTCTTACTTCTGGTGTCTGCCCCCCTTGTGGCTGAAGTTGGTATGGGGGCTTGCTATAGGCTTCCTGATGGGAGGGATCTGTGCCTCTGGTAGGTGGGGCTGATTCTTATCCCTCTGGTGGGTGGGGCTTTGTCTCTGGGTGAGATCAGAGGTGGCTGTGTGCCTGGGGGGTCTTTAGGCAGCCTGTCCACTGATGGGTGGGGCTTTGATCCCACCAGGATTATTGTTTGGCCTGGGGGTTCTCAGCCCTGATGGGTGGGGCCAGGTTTTCCCAAAATGGCCACCTCTCAAGGAACACACACTGATGAATATTCCTGAGAGTTTTGCCTCCAATGTCCTTCCCCCACAAAAAGTCCCAGTCACCCCCTGTTTTCCCAGGAGATCTTCCAGGAACGGCAGTCAGGTGTGACCCAGATTTCTATGGAGACTTGCTTTGCCCTGGGACCCAGTGCACAGGAAAGCCTGTGTGAGCCTTTTGAGAATGAGGTCTCTGTTTCCTCCAGTCCCGTGGAGCTCCTGTGCACAAGCCCCACTGGCCTCCAAAGCCAGATGCTCCGGGGCCCCTTTCTCCCAATGCCAGATCCCCAGGTGTGGGGACCTAATGTGGGTCTCAGAACTCTGATTCCTGTAGGTGAGTCTCTGTGACACAGTTACTTTCCAGTCTGTGGGCTTCCCACCTGGAGGGTATGGGGTTGCTTATATGGCATAATCAGCCCTTCCTACCTTCTTGATGTGGTCTCCTCTTTGTCTTCTGGAGTAGGATATCTTTTTGAAAGTTTCCAGTCCATTTTGTTGATGATTGTTCAGCATTTGATTGTAATTTTGTTGTTTTTTATGAGAGAAGGTGATTGCCAGTCCTTCTATTTTGTCTGAAATTTGTGGGTTTAGATTCACAGCCTGGAATATTCTGGACACCAACCGGAGACAGTGCAATAGTTTTGGAGTCATGAAAACATGTTTAAGGTTTGCTTGGAGGTTATTTGTTTTATTTCTCCAAAGCATACTGCTCTTTGTATGATATTCATTGGTATGTATTACCATAATAATAATAGTAATAAGTTACCATCATTCCTCATCTACCATGTGCCCAGTGCTGAGCTACTGTTTTTATATGTATTTGTGGATTTAATGCATGTGTCCACTCAATGAGATGTTGCTATTATGCTCTTTTTATACAGTGAGAAGGACAGGTATAGAGAAGTTAAATAACTCATCCAAAGTCATATTAACTATTAAATTGCAGACATGGGATTCAAACCAGTGATCTGCCCTACTCCAAATCCAGTCATGCTAAAGATATCCATGTACTACTATCAACATAAAGCAAAGGTCTTTTCTTTCTCCATTATGGTGGCCAGTGTAATACTCAGAATACTTGAGATGCTCAAGAACTACTGAACCTCTAAATACAGTAAATGAAGTACTGTCTACCCACCTAAAACACAGCAAGGCCATTCTCTCTCTTGGCTAAAAATGAATTTAAGTTCCACAGGAACAAAAATTTTTAATATAGGTGCAACTGTTTCACCTACTAAATACTTGGATCTAATTCCTACAACTAAGTCTTAATCATTTTGGTCTCCCTTTCTCCAGTTATCCCTCCATGCACATAGTGGCTAATAATACATGACAAGTAATAGGTCCTCAGTAAAATAGTAGACTAACTCCTGGACCTCAGAATATGCCTGGAATAAAGAAAAATCCTTCCTTGCAGTAGAAACATAATCTAAAGCTTATACCACTCAGAAGATGGGGTACTATTTTTAAAATCAAGTGTACTTTTAGAAATTCAAACATCTTATCATTTAGCAAAGGCAGAAGACTCCATTTCAGATTAGAGAATGTACAAATTGATCCTGAGCCCTATTTCATAAATTTGTATGCCCATCCACCTTCCCACTATGAGAAGTTCTCACTCCTAAGCACTAAAGCTCATTGGTTTCAATGGTTTCTCTCAATAATTCAGCCAAGAACTTAAGAGATTTCCTCCAAAGTCTAAGCGATTGGGAAGCAGAGAGGCGACCGCCTGTTTTCCAGATGAGAAAGCAGTTTCTTGTCAAGTGAGGTAGACCAGGCTGGTAGATGTGTTCCCAAACTTAGCCTGGCCTATTGCTCTTTCATTCTGTCTGGGAACAGCAGCATAATTCTGAAGTGCTAGCCTAGTACTGAGGACATTATTCTAGCCTAGTAAGTTTATCAGTCTTTTGTGTAAAAGAAAAAAGAATCAAGAGATTAAAATCCCAATCAAATGGATCTTGAGAAGTCATCAGTTAAGCCTGAGGAAATTAATTGTACAGATTTTTCAAGGAAGTGGATATTCAGGCATCATTCAAAGGGATTACATGCATTTAAATTTATCTTACCAGAAGTAAAATTGTGGGATTTACATATCAAACTAGAATATAATTTTAATCTTTAGCTGAAAACTTAATTTGCAATGTTTTATCCACTTAATCTTTTATAAATCCTCAAAGCATTTTGTAATGAATATAATTAAAAGCAAAATTAAGGGGGAAAAATTCTGCATCATGGATAAAAGGCTATCTGTTGCATGGCCCATTGTTCCACTCATCACCTGCTTAGAGAATTCATTGGCTCAATCACTGGCTCTCAATCACTTGCATTCATGAGCAGACATATTGCAAGATTTTTCTCCTGGTGAGTTTCTAATCCTTGAATCATGTCCAAGGACCACCTCAAAGGCCTAAAATATCCATTGAATAGCCTGAAATCCAAGCATTGCCACCCCAGAGAGCTCATTAGAATCCTAATGATGGCATGCCTGGCTGGTTGGGTTGCAGAGAAAGGATGAAAGGTAGTATAGCGGGGCCAGATTTACTTTGTTCATCACCACAGGGAGCCATGTCTGGAGACTCTATCCATCAGAACAGTGCTTTGTTTGCAGTACCTTTCTGTCCACCTTTCAGCTTAATAAGCTGGAACTGTCCTGCAAAGTACTTGTTTGAAACACTCACCCAGAACCCTATAGTCAGAGTTTTAATACTAGAAGCTTCATATACTAACTGTAATTCCAATTTAGAATAGCATCACGTGTCAGATCAGTCTACATCCAAGTTTGTGTGTGCTTTTGTTTTTAAGTCAGGTTTACTGAGTATAATTTACATAGAGTAAAACTCAACTTTTTTATTCTGACAAATACATACATACAGTCATGTATCCACCACCATAATCAAGATACAAAACATTTCCATCACCTTAAAAAAATACCTCTTTGTAGTCCACCTCCTCCCCCATGCCCAGCCCCCTGGCAACCACTCATTGTTCTCTGTCCCAATAATTTTACATTATCCCAATGGTCATATAAACAAAATCACACACTGCGGAGCCATTTGAGTCTGGTTTCGTTTTGTTTTTTTTATTCACTTAGTATAAGACATTTTAAATTAATACATGTTGTTGCATATTTCAATAATTTATTTCTTTCCATTGCCAGTTAGCATTCCATTGTGTGGATGTTTGCTTAGCCATTTAGCAACTGATGGACATTTACTCTCCCCCCCACTTTTTGACTCTCATTAACAGTGCTGCTGTGAATACTCACGTAGTCATACTCACGTACTCAAGTTTTTGTGTGGACATATGTTTTCATTTGTCTTGGTTAAAAAATACCTAGGAACAGGATTACTGAGTTACATGCTAAGTGTTTAGTTTTATAAGAAATTACTAAATTGTTTTCCAAAGTGGCTGTACCATTTCGCATTCCCACCAGCAATGTGTGAGAGTTCCAGGTGCTCTACATCCGCACAAGGACTTGATATTATGAGGTCTGTTTATTTGGTTGTTTGGTTTTTACCATTTAATGGGTGTGTAGGAGTATCTGAT
Organism: Sus scrofa; assembly: GCF_054392235.1. Lineage (NCBI taxonomy): Eukaryota > Metazoa > Chordata > Mammalia > Artiodactyla > Suidae > Sus > Sus scrofa. The sequence continues at coordinate 107,085,397 of NC_139385.1, read as the reverse complement.
TGGAATTTTATTTTTTTATTTTTAATTTTTTTAAATTTTTTGTCTTTTTGCCTTTTCCAGGGCCGCACCCGGCATATGGAGGTTCCCATAGTAACGCGGGATCCGAGCCCTGTCTGCAACCTACACCACAGCTCACCGCAACTCCAGATCCTTAACCCACTGAGCAAGGCCAGGGATCGAACCTGCAACCTCATGGTTCCTAGTCGGATTTGTTAACCACTGAGCCATGGCGGGAACTCCCTGATTGGAATTTTAATTTGCATTTCTTTATTGACTAATAGTGTTTATTTGCCACCCATATGTCCTCTTTGAAAAAAAAGTGTTCAAATATTTTGACACTTTTAAGTTGGATTTTATTGATTGTTGAATGATGAGAGTGCTTTATGTACCGTGAATTCTAGTTCTTTATTAAATATGACACTTGGCTTTAAGAGTTGTGAATTAATACAGGCATCTGCCATCATAATAGCACACAAAAAAATGATTCTTTCTCTGACCATGAAGAAAATTCTACCACAGCCAAGTGTCCTTCAAGAGGCTAGCTAACAATTGGTATAAAAACCACCAACCTTTTTACAATTTCTTGAATTTTCCTGAAACCAACATTGTCACAGCCAGAAAACATTCTTTGTAGAATGGCCTAACCTCACAGTGAAAGATAATAAAAATATGAGCTTAAAATACCCTAAACATTTGTCACCCTAAAGGAATGCTTTAAAATTGAGAAAGTGGCACCCACAAGCTTTAGCAAATAATGTGGAAAGTTAGCTAAACCATAATGTTCATACAGGATAAGTAAGTATTTTGTTTAGACTGGACCTAAATGACATGAGTATAAAAAAATTCAGACAGCTTACCAAGAAACTCCTATTGGATCTGAAAATTAGAGTTTAGCAGAAGTAGGTGTTGCATATATAAGGGCTTTTCATAACCTTCTGCCATGAGCTTTTGTTAGTTAGAAGACCTACATCTATAATTCCTATGATTTTCAGGCCTAACTAGAAATCATTAGTCAGCCTTCTCAAATTTTAATGCACATAAGACTCACCAGCAGAACTTATTTTAAATGCTGATTCCCAGCCCCTAGCATTCAGGATGCCAATTTGGTGAGTTTAATGTGGCATTTACATGTGTATAAGTACACTGGGTGATTCTGATGGGGTATTTATATATTACAGGAAAAACTGGCCTGATTCTTACCATGGACTTGATTTAGAAAACTTAGAGGATTGTGCTATAGAAGTATGCTTTCTAAATACAGTGTTTTGAAGTTCCCATCATGGCTCAGCGGTAAAAAAAAAAAACAAAAAAAAAACCTGACTAGTATCCACGAGGACACAGGTTCAATCCCTGGCCTCACCCAATGGGTTAAGGATCCGGTGTTGCCATCAACTGTGGTGTAGGTCACAAACTCGACAAAAAAAAAAAAGTAAATTTATATAAAAGTAGGTCTGTCCTAATTCTAGAAGTATTATATCTATACCCCAGCACACAAACCACTGAAAATTACTCATTTAACTGCTGGGCCTTTAAACTTGCTTCACCTTGGGCTAGCTTGTTGATAAGAGGGAACCACAAATGCCAACAAGAATTGATGGTAATCACGCTGGAACCTGCTGTTATCCACACCCAGCAGCACTGGTTGGAGCCCATCTCTGTCAAGCTTGAAAGCTCTGGCCCAGAAAAATTCTACTTCTGTTCTGTGTTGAACTTTTTGAGTTCTTTGTGGAATAGGCCTGAGATCTCAATTTGGCCCTAGTTGTTAATTACTCTTTGGATTGCTAGGATTGATTTTGCTTACTTGAGATTTAATACTACTTTTTGTGTGTATAAAACATTCAGAGGGGTCTGGGAAGTGGCTGTTTGAATTTCTAAATATCATCATCAACAGGAATAAGTCAGCAATGCTGTTTTAGTGCTACACATAACTGCCAGCATCTTAGAGTCATTCACTGCAGCTGCCTCTTGGTTTATTTAGTAAACACCATGTATGAGTTTTCATGGTAACCCAGTTGTTGCCAAGTGCTTTGGTGCCAATTAAACCATTTTTCTTTTCTTTTCATGATCTTTCTCTCCGCCCCTTCCTAGATACTGCTAGATGGTTCTGCCGAAAGTCAACATCTTAGAAAAGCAGAATATATGCTATATTTATTTATGCTTTGCTTTATGGAACAGTTTCATTAGTAGAAACATGAAGAAAGCAATGAGGGGAACAGCTATAGTGAATGTAGTCTTAACCAATAAAGATCTGGCCGATGGTTTACAAGTGACAAAAATCTTGAGAGAAAGGGAAGATGTCAGTTGGAGTTAGCGCCCGGCGAGGCACAATGCTGGACTTGGGTTGAGTGTGGTGCATGAGAAGACACAGCCATTACTAGGAAAAAACACAAAACTATACAAATCTGAACAAAATAGTGGTATCAGGAGGACTCATGTCCAATTGTACTTTTTAAATTTGAGTTTTTGTTCAGGTGTTTTGTTTATTACCATAGTTATGTGATTGAAAACGAGAAGGCTACAAGAGGGACTGCAACAGAAATCTTGTTACTTCTCTTCCCCAGCCGCTTAGTTCCCCTCCCTAAGAGCAATCTTTTTTCTTTTTTTACCAGTTTCTTGCAAATTCTCCCAGAGGGAATTCTTTGCATAATCAATCAAATGAAATGATATGCTTTTATCAAACCTGGAATCCCACTGATTGCAAGATGTACCATTATTATGTTTATATATTATTAATATATAATATGTATGGTATACATAAACATATATACATGTATGGTATGTTGTATTATATGGTATATATTATACATATACTATAATTATAGTATGTTATAATACTACTACAAAAGAAAATTTCTAAAAAGCACTGCCAGTTAAACTACGGTTTACCATCTATTATGCAAAGAATTCTTATTTCACAGATGTCAAATGTGAAAATATGTGCATTTTAGAATTAATGAAATATGATATTCTTCTTTACAAGTTTTACACAAAAGATTGTAGCCTATGTTTATTATTCTTACTATACTTGCTTCATTCAGCAATATATCTGGGAACTTATTACAAATCAGTACCTAAGGCATTTTCCTCCTCCTCCTTTTGTATGTGGGAAAACTGTGAAAAGAGGACTTTAACAAGTATGTTCTAAGACAGAAAGTGAAAAAGGAAGAAATAGGACACTCTTTGGAAAAGAGAGTGAATAAACTGCAGGTGACTGAAAGAAAAAACAACATAATAACCATTATTTTGCTTGTTTCTTCTCCAAGGATAAAGATATTCAAATTGGAAAGTATAGGATAAATATCATGAAAAAGGACTCAAGTTTGCCATAAAAAAAAAGAGCAGAATGATATCTAGATAGTTTATAGGAGTTAAAGGCGCTGAGTCTGAGCAAATACAAACCACAGGACTAAAACAAATGCACAGATATGATAAAATCATTTGGAGGAATTTTTGTGAAATAATGACAGAAAGAATAGGTGACTGAAGATGCGGTGAAAGATTTTTTACAAAGGTGGAAAATGTAAATTATAGAAAACATGGACTAGTAAGTTTTCCCATTTACAAGTTAAATACATTATTAAAAATATGGTTTATTAGCACTTAACATGTCATACTTATTTTTTAGGTTTAAAGAAAAGGAGGTAATTAAAAGGATCAGAATAGGTTCACTAGAAATGTTATGCGACATCTAGGTTGTGGCTATGGTGTGGGAGAAAGAACTAAAGAGATGCTTGCTTTGCCACCAAACTAAGTGGCTGTGCCCTGCCAACAGTCAAGGGACTGTTCCCGTTACCTGTGCTCTAAGTGAAACATTGCAAAGAACAACAGGGTGAAAAATGGGACTGGATTCAGGTTCCGTCTCTGACACTACTATTAATCTTTGGAAAGTCACTCAGTTCGTTTTTCCTTATCTAAATAAGGATATTTCATTTATTGAATCCTAAAATCCTTTCTGTGAATTACTCTTTATAATCTGGTTATAACTCTATTAACATAACTATATATTATCACTATAATCTGAAAATTTTGGAAAATCAAGAGTTTGTTGATGTAAGCAAAATGTCTAATGTCTTTCATGATATCTTTGTGGAAGTGGTGAAGAAGATCGGGTGATAAATTAAGTTTCCATCTAGTTCCGATCAGGCTGACATTTCTATGCAGTAGGTTGATCAATAAATCAAATAGAAACATAATACTGGGAAAACCAGCATTCAAAATCACCTCAAACTATGAAAAATTGCCTGAAATGCACAAAAGGAAATTTAATAAAGTTGACACTGAACTCTTCTTCTTTTTTTTTTTTTTGTCTTTTGTCTTTTTTAGGGCTGCACCCATGACATATGGAGGTTCCCAGTCCAGGAGTCCAATCGGAGCTACAGCTGCTGGCCTAGGCCACAGCCACAGCAATGGCAGATCTGAGCTGCATCTGCAACTTACACCATAGCTCACGGCAATGCCAGATCGTTGACCCCCTGAGTGAGGCCAGGAATTGAACCCACAACCTCATGGTTCCTAGTCGGATTCGTTTCTGCTGCGCTGTGATAGGAACTCCCAGAACTCCTCTATTTTGATTGTAAAAAAAAAAAAAAAAAAAGAAAGGAAATTGTTTACAGTGTGGAGAAACTAGAACCCTCATACATTGCTGGTGGAAATGTCAAAAATGATGCAGATGTTGTAGAAAACATTGGTGGTTCCTCAAAAAGTTAAACTTAGAGTTGCCATATGACCCAGCAATTCTACCTCTAGTTATATATCTGAGAAATGAAAACATATGTTCGTACAAAAACTTGTGCAGGAGAATTTATAGCAGCATTTGTAATAGAAAAGGGAAACAACCCAACTATCGATGAATAAGTGAATAAAACATAATATTTTATATTTTATACAATGGAATATTACTCAGTCACTGAAAGGAATTAAATACTGATAATGCTACAATATGGATGAACCTTAAAAACGTTATCCTCAGGGAAAAAAGACAAACACAAAAAGGCACATATTGTAGGATTCCACGTATATGAAATGTCCAGACTAGGCAAATCTATATAGAGACAACAAGCAGATTAGTGGTTGGCAGGGGTAGGGGAGGCAATGGGGAATACCTACTAATAGGTGCAAGGGTTTCTTTTGGGGATAATGAAAGTGTTCTGGAATTAGCGAGTGGTGATTTTGTGCATTCTTACGAATAAACTGCATATCCCTGAGTTGTACATTGGAAAATAATGAATTTTATGGCATGTGAATCATATCTTAATCTAAAAAATTAATTAGAAAGATATTTACATGGAGTTCCCGTCATGGCTCTGTGGTTAACGAATCCGACTAGGAACCACAAAGTTTCTGTTTGGATTCCTGGCCTCAGTCAGTGGGTTAAGGATCCGGCATTGCCGTGACCTGTGGTGTAGGTCGCAGACGCGGCTCGGATCCCGCGTTGCTGTGGCTCTGGCGTAGGCCAGCAGCGGTAGCTCCAATTAGACCCCTAGCCTGGGAACCTTCATATGCCGCGGGTGCAGCTCTAGACAAAGGCAAAAAGACAAAAAAAAAAAAAAGAAAAGAAAAGACTTTTACAGAAAATCGGTGTGAGAGACCAGGCTTTATAGTTTGATAAGGTGAAAACAAGAAAACTGCCATTTTGAGTTGACTGTGAGCTCAAATGAATCAACAAACTGAAATGGCTGCTTAAGAAAGTATGTCATCCTGAGTTTTATTAACACTTACTGAAAACATACTGAGAATTAGGCCAAGCATTTGCACAATCACCAGAACAACTCGGTAAGTGGCTGTTATTATCTTCATTTTTACAAAAAAGGAACCTGAGGTTAAGTGAATTGCCCAAGGGCACCCAGCTAGGAAGGGGAGAGCCAGGCTTTGGACCCAGTTTATCTGAATGCAGGGCCCAAATGCCTGACCACTGCACCATCCTTGTATTAAGAAGAGACGAAAGTCCAGATCAAGGGAGGTGATAACCAGACAGCCAACCACACTAATCATACCTCATCTTGGTCATCATGACCAGTTCTGAAAACCACACTGATGGTTTAAATTATGTCTGCAAGATACCGCTCCCTTCAAAAGGTGAAGCCAAATTTTTCTCCTTGGGTATAGTCTGTGCTTAGTTAACTGACGTCTGTAGACTAGAATAAAGGGGAAGTAATAGTATGTGATTCTGATATTAGGATGTAAAACATATTAAGGATCCTCTCCTGTTCCCTCTTTTGGATCACTACCTCTGGAGGTAGCAAACTGCCATATTTTGAGGACACTCAAGCAGTCCTCTGGAGAAGTCCCACAGTGAGGAACTCAGGCCTCCTGCCAAACACCAGCAATAATTTGTCAGGCATGCAAATGAACCTTCTTAGAAGCAGATCCTGCTGTTCCAGTCAAGCCTTCAAATGACTGACTTTTGATTGTGATCTCATGAGAGACCCAGAGCCAGAACCACCCACCTAAGCCATTGTGGATTCCTGACTCTTTCTTTGTGAAATGATGAAAATGTTCTGAAATTACATAGTAGTGATGGGTTGCACAACCTTGTGAATGTACTAAAAATTGCTGAATTGTACACTCAGAAATAGCGTACAGGAAAATAATCAGTAAAATAATATACGCTAAAAGCTTCAAGTAACTGAGTAAGTTTCAGGGTAGTTCATTTATGGCAATAGATGACTAATATACAACTTCAAGGGACACTGACAAACCTGTATGTGTCCCAAGAGGGACATCCAGGAGTTTCCTAGGGTTTAAATTCCTGTCATGTGTGGAATGCACATGAGATGTTTTTGTCTGGACTAGGGAGGTCTGATTAGGGCCTGGCTTCTGTGTGCAGATAATTTTCCAGCAGAGCAGCTTTGCTATCAAGGCTGAATAAGATGTCCCGCATTATCATGTCCCACCCTTCAATAACAACAACTCGGCATCCATCCATGGACAGAAATGCCTTATGGGAGCTGTGGGATCCAGTGCCATGCCAAGGGGCCTGGGAGGAATCTTGCCTACCTATGCTCCAGTTAGTAAGCATACAGATCTCAGAGCCATGACTAGACTACAACCTTTCTTGACAATGGACCAAGAGCACCTGGAAATTTTTTTTTTTTTTTTTGTCTTTTGTCTTTTTGTTGTTATTGTTGTTGTTGTTGCTATTTCTTGGGCCGCTCCCGCGGCATATGGAGGTTCCCAGGCTAGGGGTTGAATCGGAGCTGCAGCCACCGGCCTACGCCAGAGCCACAGCAACGCGGGATCCGAGCCGCGTCTGCAACCTACACCACAGCTCACGGCAACGCCGGATCGTTAACCCACTGAGCAAGGGCAGGGACCGAACCCGCAACCTCATGGTTCCTAGTGGGATTCGTTAACCACTGTGCCACGACGGGAACTCCTGGAAATCATTTTTTTTAAACAATTACCCGTGGATGAGAAAGACTTTGTGGAAGTCCAGAGTTCCAGCAGAGATGTTCCAGCACGCATTTCGGGCAAAGGAAATATGAGTTTGGATACATTGGAGAGGTTAGTCAAGACTGAAGGAGGTGACTCCTGCTTCAAATGACAAAATAGCAATGCAGAACTTCAAGGAACATGAAAAATCAAGAAACGTGACAGCACCAAAGGAACACAGTGCTTTTCTACTAACTCACCCCAATGACATGGAGATCTTTGATTTACCCAACAAAGAATTCAAAATATATGTTTTAAGGAAACTCAACAAAACTCAGGGCTGTTTTTTTCTGAAAAGGTAAATAAAATTGACAAATCTTTAGCTACATTAAGAAAAAAAAGATTCAAATAAATAAAAATCAGAGATAAAAGAAGAAACATTACAACTGGTACCATAGAAACAAAGAATTATGAGACTACTAGGAATAATCATATACCAACAAAGTAGATAACCAAAGAAATGGATAAATTCATAGACACATACAACCTACGAAGACTGAATAATGAGGAAAGAGAAAATCTGAACAAACCAATAGTAGGAAATTGAATCAGTAAATCAAAAACCTCCCAACAAAGAAAAACAATGACCAGATGGTATCTCTAGTGAGTTCTACCAAATATTTTAAGAAGAATTAATACCAATCCTTGACAAACTTCCAAAAAACCGAAGTGGAAGGAACATTTCCAAACTCATTTTGAAAGGCCACCATTACCCTGTTAACAAAGCCAGATAAGGATGCTAGAAGAAAAGAGAACTATAAGCTAATATCCCTGATGAATATAGATGCAAAAGTTATCAACAAAATATTAGCAAAACAAACACATTAAAAGGATCATACACCATGATCAAGTGGGATTTATCCCTAGGATTTAAAAATGGTTCAACATATGCATATCAAAAAATATGAGGGAGTTCCCGTTGTGGCTCAGTGGTTAGCGAATCTGACTAGGAACCATGAGGTTGTGGGTTCGATCCCTGGACTCGCTGAGTGGGTTAAGGATCCGGTGCTGTCGTGAGCTGTGGTGTAGGTTGCAGACGCTGCTCGGATCTTGCGTTGCTGTGGCTGTGGTGTAGACCAGCGGCTACAGCTCCGATTCAACCCTTAGCCTGGGAACCTCCATATGCCACGGGTGCATCCCTAGAAAAGACAAAAAAAAAAAAAAATATATATATATATGATATACCACATTCATAGAATGAAATATAAAAAATATAAGGTCATGTCAGTGGATATAGACAGAGCAGTTGACAAAGTAAACCTCCTTTCATGAGAAAAACTCTCAATAAATTGGATATAGAAAGAATGTAACTCAATAAAGGCTGAATATTACAACCCCATGGAAGATATTATGCTCAAAGGTAAAAGGTTGAGAGTTTTTCCTCTAAGATTAGGAGCAAAATAAGGGTTCCTGCTCTTACTACTCCTATTCAACATCACATTGAAAGTCTTAGCCAGAACAGTTAGGCAAGAAAAGAAGGAAAAGGCATCCCAATTCAAAAAAGTAAAATTATCTCTGATTGCACATATTGTGATCTTATATGTAGAAAATCCTAAAGACTCCACCAAAAAAAACTGTTAGAACTAATCAACAAATTCAGTAAAGTTGCAGAATATAAAACCAACATACAGAAATCAGTTGCATTTCTATATACTAACAATAAGATATCTGAAAAAGAAAGTATCCTGCAGCCTAAGAAGGAGTGAGCAGACCTTCTCCATGTGACCCCAGGAGAAAGAGAAAAAGAAAGGGTAGACGTAGGTTAGGATTTTTACTTATGAAGCATTTGCTAACATTCATAACTGACCCACATGAGAAGGGGATGTCAAAGAGAGTTAGCAGAAGGGTCTCAGCTGACTCTTTTTTTTTTTTATTGTCTTTTGTCTTTTTGTCTTTTGTTGTTGTTGTTGCTATTTCTTGGGCCGCTCCCGCGGCATATGGAGGTTCCCAGGCTAGGGGTTGAATCGGAGCTGTAGCCACTGGCCTACGCCAGAGCCACAGCAACGCAGGATCCAAGCCGCTTCTGCAACCTACACCACAGCTCACGGCAACGCCGGATCGTTAACCCACTGAGCAAGGACAGGGACCGAACCCGCAACCTCATGGTTCCTAGTGGGATTCGTTAACCACTGCGCCACGACGGGAACTCCTCAGCTGACTCTTGATGGCACGGTCCGAAATGTTGCTGTGCAGGTTCCTACATGGGAACAAAGGTTGTCTCCTTAGGGACATCCAAAGGCATCCCCCTCACCCCCACCCCACGGTTTTAGGATATTTAATAGCAACTCAGAGTGGACCACTGCTGAGCTGTTAGCGTAAATGGATATAAAGAGTTTTCCTTTCCACCTCAAACTATAAGCTACCGGAGTTCAGGCCCCCTGACCAGTGCTGAGCTGAGCATGAGGGGACAGCTGAGCCTTTTCACAATGATATTATTTACTTCCGCACAGGCTTCTAGAGTCTTCAATTGCTTTTACAGTGTTTGATCTCTTGTTTGAGATCAGCACTGTGAGTAGGTGGCAGGGATGACCGGCCTTTTTTGTACAGCCCAAGACACAGAGGCTCAGAGCCATGAAGTGATTCACTTGGAATCATACAGCTGGTAACCGGTCAGGCAGGCACTTAGAACCGAGATCCAGCCCAAGTTCCAAGAGAAATGTCATAAGGAAAGTTGAACTGCAGGTAAATAGATCCTGCCGGGGCAGTGACCAGAGGAGATTTTGGTGAACTCCAAAGCTAAATGGAGCAAACAGACCAGGGAAGGAGAGACCAGTCTTTATGTGTGTTCCCAGAATAGTTTTTCAGAGAAAGCCTTCCACCTACTTCTTCTGAACTAAGTGTATAAACTGAAGGAACAAGTGTGTGGTTGCTTGAGTGAAAATCAGACATTTGAACAGTTTCCTTCCCCAGAAAAGGACAGTTATCTCCTAGGGGAGATAGGCCATGAAAAGGAAGCATCATTTGCCTAAACCATGGAGTGCAAGAGAGAAACTGGTGATAATAACTAGGAAATTGAGGGGTTAAAAACATTCTTTATGGTAAGCTTAACTTTTTCTCTTAAGAGGGTATCTGGTGGATGGAGTTCCTGTTGTGGCACAGTGGAAGCGAATCCAACTATTATCCATGAGGATGCGGGTTTGATCCCTGGCCTTGCTCAGTGGGTTAAGGATCCAGTGTTTCCGTGAGCTGTGGTGTACGTTGCAGATACAGCTTGGATCCTGTGTTGCTGTGACTGTGGTATAGGCCAGCAACTGTAGCTCCAACTTGACCCCTAGCCTGGGAACTTCCATATGTCATGGAGGCAGCCCTAAAAAGCAAAAAAAAAAAAAAAAAAAGGGTAGCTGGTGTGCTCACTGGGACATTTCTTGCAGAGTGGAGGGAAAAGAGACTGGCTTTGATCCCAGTGACACCACCCGAAAGCTAATGGCCCCAGTTCAAACAGAGTGAATATACCTTTTCCAGGGCAGTATGTTCTGCAGGCTGAGGGGAGGTGGATTGGAGCACGGGGAAAGTGGACGAGGAGAGGTCAATAGAGCTGCCTCCTTTTTCAAATGGACTTTTGGCTCACACCCACACTGCTCACTAGACCTAGGCTGAAACAAGCCCCAAAGCCTGAGCTAAGCAGCCACTCTTATTGTTTCATTTCTGAGTGATCTGTGGTCCCAGGGTCACTGAGCAGCTTGTGTCTCCAGAGAGCCCTGTTAAAGCTCTGTGTCATTTCATATTCCGCTTGGCATTTCTTGTTTAAACACTGAGCCCAGACACATTTCATCAGAGGGTTGATTGCTCCCTTCAGGGGACTCTGAAGACATCCTGCTGCCTCTGGGGAGAGTGACAGAGAAGCAGTCATCCAAAGTATCTCTCCTTCATTCTTTACCCTCAGTCTTTTCTAACTTCCACAGGGAGGTAGCAATAGCTTATATAGAAAACATGGGCTTTGGAGCCAAAGGGACTGCCTCGAATCCCATTTCTTAGGAGCTGTGTGATATTATGTCTGTCCCCACTGAGCTTCAGTTTCCCCATATAAAAATGCAAAGAATAGGAGTTCCCGTTGTGGCTCAGTGGGTTAAGAACCGGGCTAGTATCCATGAAGACATGGGTTCAATCCCTGGCCTCGCTCAGTGGGTTAAAGGATCTGGCATTGCCATGAGCTGTGGTGTAGGTCATAGATGAGGCTCAGATCTGGTGTTGCTGTGGCTGTGGCATAGGCTGGCAGCTACAGCTCCGCTCAGAATTGACCCCTTGCCTGGGAACCTCCATATGCCATGGGTGCGGCCCTTAAAAAAAAAAAAAAAGCAAAGAATACTACTACTACTACTTACCTCTTGACTCTCATGATGATTGAATGAGGTTATGTATGTAAAGCACCTAACACAGGGCCAGGCACATGGTACTTGCACAACAAACATGAGTGGTTTTGCTCCCAACTTCTTCTATTCCCAGCCACCAGCGTCTGCAACTATTTGGGTTCCCTGGGCAGATTCACCCGGAGGAGTGAGTTTCCCAAACGTGTCCTTTTGTCATGGAAACTGGAAGGCTCTTAGAGAGACGGGGCCCTCGGAGTTGGATCCCCAGGAAGAAGAAAAGTGTGTACTGAACAACCTACCATACTGTTTGATCTGACTTCCTGTGCCCAAGGGTGCGCATCTGAAAGACAGAATAGCCAGGCGAGGCCCAACATCCACAGCCAGAGTCGGGATGAAATATGTGACTAGGAGTTACAAACTTGTCCTTGAGTATGGACAAGGCACAGGCTAACTGGGCCACGTAGGGTCAAGGCTGGGACTCTGAAGAAAGGCCGACCCTGTGAAGTCAGTGACCTCCTCTTCGTGACCTGCAGGCTTCCCTTTCTGGATCTTGATTTCACTTAAACACTCAGCAAACTCAGGCCACCTCGCTTAGTTTCCTGTGGCTACTGCAATAAATTACCATAAACCAGGATGTTTAAAGCACCAGACAGTGTATTCTTTCACAGCCTGGAGGCCAGAAATCTGAAATCAAGGTGCCCACGGGGGTTTACTCCCTCCAGAGGCTCTAGCGGAGAGTCCTTCCCTGCCTCTTCCAGCTTCTGGGGGTTGTCAGCCTTCTTTGTCTTCCTTGGCTTGTGGCTTCATTACCCCAATCACTGCCTCTGTCTTCATGCCACCTACTTCTCTGAGTTTATCAATTCCCTCTGCTTCCCTCGTGAAAGGATTTTTGTCACTGGCTTTCGGGTCCACCAGATAATCCAGGATGATCTCCTCACCTCAAGATCTTCAACTCATTTACATTTGCAAGGACTGTTCTTTGCAAATAAGGTGACAGTTACAGTTTCAAGAACTAGGTTCTGGAGATTAGGATGTAGACATATTTTGGGGGCCACTATGCAATCCACTTCACCACTCACACCCTTTTAGAGAGCTGACCCACTAACTCACAACAATGTGAGGCCAAGTATTACTACTCCCAGGGGGGTTTGCATTCATTGTAAATACATTAACCTAAAAGAAATGGGCAGTGATTAATTCCAAAGGAAAAATAACCACTAGTAGTGGTATTTTAGACATTATCAAGGAACTGTTTCTTTTCATCATTTTCTCCTCAGAAAGTGTCCCCAGAAGATTCCCTCACTCCCACCTCTCACTGTACAGTTTTTTGTGACACTCATTCTTCAACTAATCCCAGGCAAAGGGCAGGACTTACGCTTCCTTATGTCTTAGAGCCTTAGACTGATCAGGAACCGGCTCCTGAGGCTGAGGGAGTGGAGAGGACCAAGCCACTGAGAAACACATAATTTCCCATCAATAACAGTACAAAATGACCCCAACAAGGAGGCAGGGGTTGGTGGGTGGTTGTTGGAAGACAAACACCAGTGTCCACACTCCATGTAAGCCACCCTTGTTCTGGCCACAGCCGTAGGACTGATCCCTGCTGTGCATACTGCTCTACCACCTGGAACATACCCAGTTTCAGCACTTGGCTGGAAGACTCAAAAAAGCATTTGGAACTTCTGCATGTGCTATCCTGATATTTCTGAAATGCAAGAGGCTATGGAAGAAGGCATTTAAATGAATTGCCACTGAAATTTTTTTCCAGTATTTTTTCAAAAAATACCTACTTTGGAGTTCCCCTTGTAGTTCAAAAGGTTAAGAACCCGACTGGTATCCATGAGGATGCAGGTTCGATCCAAAAATCTAGAGAATTCTGATCTGCATTTAAATCAGCTTGGAGACTGCAAGGAACTTAGCCATATCTGACCCAGCCTGATTTTGAACCTGTGACCTACAGGTAAATTCAGAGGAAAAGTCAAAATGGCAATTTTCAGGGGGAAGTCCCTGCCCTTGAGTGAGCCAGGAACACACCTCTCACTAGCTCTACACCAGCGAGGTGTATATTTACATTTAATACTATATAAGTGACACTGCCTTGGATTGTTCCTGTCTTTTTATTGGTCTTGTCTTTCAAGTCTATCTCAAGTTCCATCAAAGGACTAAGTAGACACTAGGCATCTTATTCACTAAGCAGCACTGATAAGAGTCAAAGTCTGGGCAATGAAGCCCTGGGGGAAAAACCTATTGCCCCAGTATGTAATAGTACTGCTGATATAGTCTCTCTTACTCACACCATTAAGTCATACTGGCAGCCTACTAGCATGTCTGGCCTGCAGTAACTTTTTACTTTTTAAGTTAGTTGCCTACATTTAAAATTTCAAAAATAAAAGAAGGAAGTGTGTTGGATTTGAATATTTATTCTGTCTCTCCCACCTTTCCCCTCCTTCCAAGGCTCCAAGTACACACATATTAGGCTGCTTAAAATTGCTCTACAACTCTGTGATTACCTTTTTATTAGTTTTTTTTCTCTCCGTGTTTCATTTTGGATCATTTCTATTGCTCTGTCTACAAATTCACTAAACCTTTTCTTCTACAGTCTAATTTGCCATTAATCCCTTCAATGTACTTTTTTTCTTAGATATATATTGTTCATATCGCTAGATATTTGATATGGGTCCTTTTTTAATATTCTCTATTTACCCTTTTGAACATATACTATTCAGTTATAATAACCATTTTAATGTCTTTTTTTTTTTTTTATCTTTTTGCCTTTTCTAGGGCCACTCCCACGGCATATGGAGGTTCCCAGGCTAGGGCTCTAACCCACTGAGTGAGGCCAGGGATCGAACCTGCAACCTCGTGGTTCCTAGTCAGATTCATTAACCACTGTGCTACAACAGGAACTCCCATTTTAATGTCTTTATCTGCTAATTCTAACATTTCTGAGTTCTGGATCAATTTCAATTGATTTATTTTTCTCCTCATTATAGTATATACTTTCTTGCTTCCTCACAAACCTGGTAATTTTTGACTGGATTCCAGACATTGTGAATTTTAACTTGTTACAGAGTGGGGATTTGTGTTTTCCCTTCAGTATTCTTAAGCTTTGTTCTGGGAAATAGTTTATTCAGAAATAGCTTGATTCTTTTTGAGTCTTTTTTTTTTTTTAATAGCTAACTTTATACTTCATTTTTTATTAAAATATAGTTGATTTACAATGTTGTGCCAATGTCTGCTGTAATTGAGTCTTTTTTTAATTGTTATGTGGCGATAGCACAGTGCTCAGCCTAGGGCTAACTATTCCTGACTAGTAATGGAAGGTCCTTCTAATTACTCTGTTTGATGCACTGTGAATGATAAGGTTTCTCACGCTGGCTGGTGGGAAGAGACACTATTCCTGGCACCAGGCACTATTCCCTCTAATCCTTTTAGATGTTTCTTACCCAGGCAAGTAGTAGTTTCCCCACATACATATGCTAATCTATACATGGATGAGAACTTGAGGAGGCCCTCTCCACCCATCCACAGTAGCTTCTCCAGAGTTACTCTTCTGTATAGTTCTCACCTCTCCAGTACTTTGTCATACAAGCTGTGGACACTGTGGTCTCATCAGGCTGTCAGATCCACCTCCTCAGGGTAACAGTCTACCAGACTCTGTCTATATTCCCCTCACTGTACTGTGGCCTGGAAATTCTCTCTCGCTCTCTCTCTCTCTCTCTTTTTTTTTTTTTTTGTCTTTTTGTCTTTTTAGGGCCTCACTGCAGCATGTAGAGGTTCCCAGGCTAGGGGTCTAATTGGAGCTGTGGCCACCGGCCTACGCCAAAGCCACAGCAGCTCGAGATCCGAGCCAAGTCTGCGACCTACACCACAGCTCATGGCAACGCCAGATCCTTAATCCACTGAGCAAGGCCAGGTATCAAATCCACAACCTCATGGTTCCTAGTTGGATTTGTTTCTGCTGTGCCATGATGGGAACTCCCTGGAAATTCTCTTAAGGCATTAAGATTGGTCGGTCACAAGGCTTACCTTGTCTGTTTCTCATTCCAAAGGGATTCACTGTTCATTGTTGTCTGACACCCAGCATCTTGGAAAAAAATCATTGCTTCATATATTTTGTCCTTTTTATGGTGGTTTTGATGGGAGCATAAATCCTGTCCCTGTTATTTCATCTTTGTTGAAACTGAAAGCTTTTCTCATTGTTTTAAAATTTCATTATTTATATTTTACATGATAAAATAGTACATATTTAAAATTTATTAAAAAGTAACTATACAGTGGTTGGAGCTTCCAGTTCTGAAAAGATGAAGTAAGCAACTAAATACTAGACAGAAAGCTTGGAGAAGCTAAAAGTAAATGGTAGCAGACATATGAAGGGGAAAAAAAACCATGGTGGAACTAGAAATACTCATGATTTAGTGGAGATCCTCTCTCTCTCTCTTTCTCTCTCAGGAAATAACTGGCAGAATAGGAAAATTAAACCTTTGGATGTCTCAAGTCAGAAGACCAGGAAAGGTGACCCCTGGAAAACAGACAAAAGGCAGCTCAGGAAAGGAGTTCTGTAAAGTATATGTCAATTCTTGGGCTCGTGCCTCAGCTGCACATGCATGGAAATGACCCTAAATTCATACCAGAGACTTAGAGAACTGAACTAAAGAGAAGATCCACACATCTCAGACGGGTCACTGGTGACCCTGATGTGGGACAGATCTGAATAGAACAGCAAAGTCTCTGAAAGTTGAATAGATGTTGAAATCATAGCTCATAGAAGGCAAATTAGCCCCTGTGGCCTGAACTTAACAGGCCTGTTAAAACAGACAAACAAAAAGTTGATATCCTCCATGAGATTTAATTGACAGAATTTTCTTTCTTTCTTTCTTTCTTTTTTTTTTTCTTTTTTTTTTGCTTTTTAGGGCCACACCTGTGGCACATGGAGGTTCCCAGGCTAGGGGTCTAATCAGAGCTGTAGCCGCTGGCCTACACCACAGCAACAGCAACGTGATATTTTAAAATGTCAATTTAAACATTTTATTTTGTTTTGCTTTTTAGGGCCTCACCGGCTCCATATGGAAGTTCCCAGAGTAGGGATTGAATTGGAGCTGTAGCTGCCAGCCTACACCACAGCCACAGCAACGTGGGATCTGAGCCTCGTCTATGACCTGTGCCGCAGCTCATGGCAATGTCGGATCCTTAACCCACAGAGTGAGGCCAGGGATGGAACCCATATCCTCATGGATACTACTCAGATTTGCTTCTGCTGCTCCACGATGGGAACTCCCAATTTAAACATTTCGAATCCAGTCTAAAATTACTCAACTTCTGAAGAATCAGGAATAGCTCAATAACTAACAAAGGAAAAGACAATCAACAGATACCAATTTTTAGATGATACAGATGTTGAAATCATAAAAGATTTTAAAGGAACTGTTGTAACCATGCTCCAGTAAATAAATGTGAATATTCTTAAAACAAATGGAAAGATTTGAAAAAGTCTCAGCAGAGAAATAGAGGCATTGAGGAAGAGCCAGATGGAGTTTTTAGAACTGAAAAACACAATAAGGAAAATTTTAAAATCTCTTGAGGAGTTCCCCAATGGCTCAGGCGGTTAAAGATCCAGCTTGTCACTGTGGTGACACAGGTTTGACCCCTGGCCCAGAATTTCCACATGTCGTGGATGCAGCCAAAAAATAAATAAATAAAACTACTTGAGAGGCTCAATAGCAGAGTGAAATGACAATTATCTTGACGACAGATTAATCGAAGTTATTCCATCGGGAAAACAATCAAAGAGGAACTCTCAAGGTAGATTTGTGGGACTGCAAAATGGTACATTCTGAAAACAGGTTGGCAGTTTCTTATAAAGTTAAGTATGTATTTACTTTTATAACCCAGCAGTCCCACTCGTAGATACTTAGCCTTAAGAAAAGAAAACTTAATGCTCACATAAAAACCTGTACGTGAATGTTTATAGCAGCTTTATTCATAATCACACACACACACACACACACACACACACACACACGAACTGGGAACACTCTAAATGCCCTTGGTGAGTGAACGGCCAGGTATAACACAGTCATCTGTTCAATGAATCTCTGCTCAGCAATAAAAAGGAACAAATTATTGATATACTTAACAACATGGATGAAGTTCAAAGACATTTTCCTAAGTGAATGAAACCAGTCTCAAAACATATGGCCCCATTTATATGCATTCTGGAAAAGGCAACACTGTTGGGATGAGGATGTGATCAGGGGTTGCCAGAGGTGAGACACAGGAGGCAGAATTTCACCAATATTAACTTTTGGGGGGATGAAACTGTTCTGTAATGACGATGGTGGTGGTGGTTGTACAAATCTATGCATGTGTCAAAATTCAGAGATGTATGGAGTTCTCTTTGTGGCCTAGCAGGTTAAAGACCCAGCATTGTCTCTGTGAGGATATAGGTTTGATCCCTGGCCTCGATCACTAGGTTAAGGATCTGGCCTTGCCATAAGCGGCGGCATAGGTCACAGTTGTTGCAGTGAAAGCATTTGACAAATTCCAACCTTTCATGGCCAAAAAAAGTCTCATCAAACTGGGAATATAAGGACATATCCTTTAACCTAATAAAGTGTATCTACAAAAACCTACTGTAAGATCAGGAAAAAGGCAAGGATGTCCACGCTCACGATCTCTCTTCAGTATTGTACTTGCACTTCAATATTGTGCTGAAGTCTTGGCCAGTGAATAAGGCAAGGGAAAAGAAACAAAAGCCATATACATTGGAAAGGAAGAAATAAAAATGTCCCTATTTGCCTAAAGAAAAATAGTGTTGCCATGGCTGTGATGTAGGCCAGCAGCTGCATCTTTGATTCAACCTCTGGCCTGGGAACTTCAATATGCAGCAGGTGCAGCCGTAAAACAAAATTCACAGAAGTGTACATACACACACAAAGAGATACATAAACACACACACACACAAGTACTTTTCACGCTTTGTAAATAAAGAGGAAATTTATATTGAAGATGTTATGCTTAAATGTTTAAAATACTAAAGATGCATCATCAAAAAAAATTTGGAAAGTCTGAGGCACAGGCCCCTCATTTTTACTGTTGGAGAAACGGAGGCCAGAAAGCCAAAGTGACACAAGCCCAAAAGACGTACAAAGCAACCACTGGAGTGGATTTTCTCCTAGGAAATATCTCTGATGCCTATCTCTTACCACAGGCTTACCCAACCAGGTTTTTTTTTTTTTTGTTGTTGTTGTTGTTGTTGTTGTTTTTTTGTCTTTTTGCTATTTCTTGGGCCACTCCCGCGGCATATGGAGGTTCCCAGGCTAGGGGTTGAATCGGAGCTGTAGCCACCAGCCTATGCCAGAGCCACAGCAACGCGGGATCCGAGCTGCGTCTGCAACCTACACCACAGCTCATGGCAACGCCGGTCCTTAACCCACTGAGCAAGGGCAGGGACCGAACCTGCAACCTCATGGTTCCCAGTCGGATTCGTTAACCACTGCGCCACGACGGGAACTCCCCAACCAGGTTTAACGTGGCTTCTGTTTTTCTTTAGGCAGTTTCTAAATTCAGACTTTTCGTTGAGAGACAGAATAGAATCATGGTTATATGTACATAAGTTAAAACCAGTAGGAATGAAAAAATATATATCCTATTTTATGCAGTCAGCATAAGTCTGGTTCCTGACAGGCAGACTATGGCTGTTAGGGGACATGTTTGCAGGATGCCTGAGGTTGCAAAACAAATAAACAGGTAGACTCTGGACCACTCGTGTCCGAATCCAGGCACTGCCACCTGCTAATAGTGGGACCCTCGGCGTGTTGTTTAGTTTTTCTCCATTTTACTTGCTTAACCTATAAAATGAACCCTAATTTTATGTACTACTACCAGATAAAAATCTTTTCCACCAAGCATTATAATATAACATACTACTCTCTTACTATGGGTTATAAGATGTGATTTTTAAAAAGGCATGTCTTAGAGAAATATGGTAATACCTATTTCAGTGGGTTGTTTTAATGAATGAAAAGAGTTGTTATATGTTAATGCCTGGCACATAGTTTTCAACCAGTAGTTGTTAACTGTTCTTATTCTTCCCATTGTTGTGATGTTACTGCTACTACTATTATCACCTTAAGGAGTAAACAGGGGAACTCGAGTTGCAATAAATGGTAAATTGCCCCCCCCCCCCACCGCCTCCCCGCCTGCCTCATGCCCCTGTTGAATTTTTCAAGCTCTGGCACAAGAGAACATAGAACGTGTCGATGTCACCAGAGGAAAACGTGAGAAACACTGCCCACTTCTCCATTCTTGTTAGAGAGAAACCACCATGACATGCTCCGTGCTGTGCTGGCAAGGTCGGGTTTTGCACTGGCATGTGCCCTGGTTCCCACGAGCCGAGGGAGGCCGAGTGGGAAGTTGAACAATCCTGTGCTGAGGGATGGGGGACAGGAGGCTGCGTCCAGGGTGGCAAGAGCATGGACCTGCTTGCAGTTCGGGGTCTGCCGCCTGGCAACCCTGGACCCTTAGGTACGCAGGTGGCTCGACACCAGGTCAGGCTCAGCTTCTTCTCTAAGAGGCAGAGATAAAGAATGACTGTTTTATAGCCACTGCGGGCTCCAGGTGGGTTAAATGGCTGGAAAACTCAACCACACCTGCAAGCGGACGCTGGGTAGCCACATGATTTGTTTCCTTATTATTTGCGTTTTCATTCAGGTTCCTTGACTTGTTCCTGCAGTCCTCTGTCTTACTGAAGGAGGGAGCAGTGTAGAGGGGTACCCCAGACCTGGTCTCGGGGCCCTTCTTAGTGGGGTGTTGGGCCCAGGGCAAATCCTTTTGTGTGCCTGGACCCTTCACACCAAAACCTCACCGCCCTGCAGCCACCTGGTTAAAAGTCTATAAGGGGACCAGTAGGGGGAGGGGGTTGCCCTTGGTGCTGGAGATAAAAAGGATTTTTTAAAAATGTTCCTTAGGGAGTGAATATAGAAAGGAATTTTCTGAGATCTGTTCAGTGTCGGGCACTGTACCTACCTGTTACCCTATGCCCATGGTTATTCTATAAGGCAGTTGTTTACAAACCCCATTTTACACGTGAATCAACCAGGGTCCGTTGAGAGGCAGGTGATTTGCCCAAGATCCTAGAACCAAGTCCCTGAGCTTCTACGGGGGACTCCACCCCACACTGCCCTGAGCTGAAGTAACGGGCAGCCTGTCCAGATTGCCGGGTGACAGTGCTGATTGTTCTTAATGAGAACCACTGGTTTGCTAAGCACAGCCAAGGATCCCTTCTACCTTTCATTCTTTCATTTAACAAGCATTCATTGAGTGCCTCACCTCGCCCTAGACCTAGGGTTACCCCAGGGAATCGGATACACAGTCCCTGCATCACGGAGTTTGAAAAGCCCTGGGAAAGACCACAGGTAGACCTAGGTTTCATGGGGCCTGAAGCTTAAATATTTGAAAAGCCCCTTTTAGGAAAAAGAATGCAAATTTAGGAATGTAAAATTAGGAACAGGGCCTTGGAAGGAGCAGGAAAGGGGCGCTGAAATTTAAACCATATTAGCTTTGCTGTCCTTTGGGGGACACCAGCAAGATGACCAGCACTGACAATCCCATGTATTCAGGGCTGGTGGGGGAGCATCTCTTTGGGAAGAAAGGCCAGCCAAGCTGAGGCCCATGGAATGAGGCGGGGAGCCCTGGCAGAGGGAATAACTGGGTGCAGGACTCAGGTCAGGAAAAGGAGCCGATGTGCTTCTCAGGGAGTGGGGAAGGAGCCAGCCTTTCTCCTTCCTTTGCTAGACTCCAGACCCCAGCGCCCCTCCCACAGTGGGGCCAGGAGCAGCCACACCCTGAGGCTAACAGGACCCTATCCGGGCAGAGCTTCCATCTTTTTTCTAAGCTCCCTGTGAAATGTAGGGTCCCAGAAGAGGGCTCCCATGTTTGGCCCCTGCACCCCACCAGCACAGGCCTGCCTTAGTGGGGCCTGGCTGCTTCTCCTGGTTAGCTTGTTTGCAATTGCAAGAAGAAAACAACCCAGAAAAGCTTCCTTTGTTAGAAGTTACCAACAGCAGTGTAAGAGGTTCAGAGAAAGAAGATAGGAGAGAGGAAGGGAGACAAGTGAATGAAGACTGACTTTTAAGAGAAAATCCTTTGGTGAGATGAGAATTTGAGAGGCAGCTACCCTAACCCAGAGAGGGGTGCAGTTGTGCACCTCTCCCCCCAGGAAAAGCAATGAGCAGGGGACCCAATAGCTCTAAGTTCTTTAGGGGGCAAAGGGCATGTTTTGAATATCTCCATTGCCCCTCCATGTGGCCCAGTGCCTTCCCTACTGGACCAGCATGTCACCATGCCCCAGTCAGCACTCCTTCCTTGATGCCCACACTGCCCGGGCCAGCTGGACAGATAAGCATTGGTGGAATGGCTTGCACGTGTGAGATGACATCTCCAGTAGCCCCTCAGCTGGAGCAATAGCCTCTGCCTTGCAGGGCAATGAGGCCTCCTTGGAGATTCTGTTTCCAGAAAAAGTGTAGAACAGGCACCGAGTGATGCCTTGATTATGCACAGATAAAGGGGATAAGGCTGGCCATGGGAGGGAAGCCCCCTCGAGGGAGCCAGGTTCTGCTTTGGGCTCTGATCCTGTGTTAACTTGAGTCCCTTAACCTTCTCTGAGTTTCATTTACCCTCATCTGTAAAATGAGGACAGTAATATTTGCCCTGCACTGGTAGTTGGGGGGGGGGGGGGAGTATTAAAGGAGGGATAGATATAAAAGCTTTCTTAAAAGTTCAAAGTATGGAATAGTATTACATCTGCCTGGTGACTCCCTCACCACCCCACACTCACTGCAGCATCTCCAAGATCACCTGGAGGGAAGACCTTGACCAAGATCACTTGTAGGTTGAGAATGGATCCTCCCTTCCGCCCCCCACCCCAGACACAACAGGCAATATCTCCTCCCACACCACAACTTGCACCAAAGATGAGGGCAACCCAGCATGTTAATGGTAGCAAGAGGGAGGGGGAGGGGCTGAAAGATGTCATCTCTAGACATGGGAGCCTAGCACACTGCCCTCTGTCTCCTGTTTCATCACCTTTATCTTTTTTTTTTTTGTTTTTTTGTCTTTTTGCTATTTCTTGGGCTGCTCCCGCGGCATATGGAGGTTCCCAGGCTAGGGGTCTAATCGGAGCTGTAGCCACCGGCCTATGCCAGAGCCACAGCAACGTGGGATCCGAGCCGCTTCTGCAACCTACACCACAGCTCACGGCAACGCCGGATCCTTAACCCACTGAGCAAGGGCAGGGACCAAACCCGCAACCTCATGGTTCCTAGTCGGATTCGTTAACCACTGTGCCACTACGGGAACTCCCATCACCTTTATCTTGACCCAGACCTGCACCTGCACCTCTTTTCACAACTTTGAATAGAGTCTTTATAGTTGTTTTAAACACATAAGATAGGGAAAGAATGAGGACAGTGGAGGAGGCATCAAATTTGCACTGAGGGTTAACACAACTGGATCGTCCTGATCAGCAAAGGAGGGAGGACCAAGGGGGAGACACAGCTCTCTGCTTACCAAAAAGCCAGGCTCTCCTCTTCCTCCTGGCATTTGACTCGACTGTGTTTCCCGGCCTCCCCTGCAGTTGTATGTGGCCATGTGACTAAGTCAGAGCCAGTGGGATGTGATCAACCTGGCCCATAAATACCTTTCTGGCTCCATGATCCCATACGATCTTTCCTCTTTCTACATGGGTCCATTGGCTACAACCCCCGGGTGACCTTGGAAACCTGGGAGGGGCAGGTCCTCCCCTCTGACCTGTTTTCCTTGTCAGTACTGTTAAATGAGCAAGAAATAAACGTCTGTTGTGTTTGAGATTTTATACACTGGGGACTGTATCTGTTAGAACTACTAGCTTACCCTGATTCAAGCACAGCAGTACAGCCCATGGTCCTGCCACCTCCAGGAAGCCTGTACTGATCTCTTCCATCTATCACTGAGACATCTATCAAATATTACCTTATGTTGCTTTTTAATCCTTTCACAGAAACATAAACTAAAATTTACACTAGGAACGCATGTCTTATTTTATGCTGTGCCTAGTAAAGAGAAGCTTAATTGTTTTGGATTAAATATTTTCTTCCCTGGCGGGAAGTCCCGCCACCAGGAATGCTTTTTCTCTTTTGCACTGATACTCTAGCCTATGTCCATACCCACTTTCCATCTCTCTTCCTCTACCTCATCTTTAGGAACTGACCTGTCGTCTTAAATCAAGAAAAAGGCAAAATCAGTCTCTGTGGCCCATCTGGGGGCCCTGTGAGTTCTAGCTCCTCAAAAACCTGGACTGTATCTCCTTCATTTCTGAGCTTCCTAGATCCAGGATGAATTTAACTGGCAAACCGACGGCCTATTGCTCTAAAGCATTAATAGGAACAGAATCCTTTCGGTTTTTTTTTTTTTTTTTAAGAAAAAAGACAGCACAGTATTCACAGTATTTTCATATGGCTGGTGTTCGCTTACTGCATCTGTCCCTGGCTCCTGATGGGCATGTGAATAAAGCCAGTGGGCCCCTGTCATATGGTCTGCCCCGTGACCTATTCCATCAACTTTTTAAAGTCATCCTAGCGCTCCCAGCTTTCGGAGCCTCAGCCCGCTGATTCAGAGGAAGCGGAGGCGGTCAGCGCACCGCACCAGAGAAAGCGAGCTGGGCGCACTTGTGTCCGCCAGAGGGCGCTGTCGGCTCGCGGAGGCCCAGAGGGGCTGCCGCCCAGCCTCCCAGTGATTTCATCATCACATACTCTAGTTGCCCTGGAGTGGCTGAGCCATGGCGCTCATCTGGGCGAGGAGGAGCGAGGTAAACGATTTATGACATTCTTCGTATTTCAAAGCGCCGTCCTTGTGACAGATATTTAGAGAGTGCAGAGTTGTACCTGTATGTCCAAGGTAATGGAGGGCAAGTATGGAGATGAGCAAGTATGGAGACCTTTCAGAAAAGGGGCAGACCTAAGGTAGTTACCAAATAAGAGACTTAGAGCTGACCAGACTGTAAGGAAAAGTGAGGAGGAGGAGGTGGTAGGGGAGTTCGTGGATCCATAGCTTCAGCTGGGGGAATAAGGACCGGGTCCATGCAGGATTTGTGCCTCAAAGCAGAGAAGGAGTCGGCATCACATATTGGTTGCAACAGAACCTGTGAGTTTAACTAGTTCTGGTTTTACATTTGTTACCTAAATGATTGATACTGGTGACAAGAAGCCATGTTTCCTGCCCTGGAGCTCCAGCTCCTTGATCCTGAAAAGTACATTAGAAGTAGAAATGGATTAACCAAATGTCCAGAACATGTTAGAGATCTATAACCTAATCTGAGCAGTCAGATCAGTCATTCTGCTAATTGATAAAATGTCCACAGGAAGCCTGGGGAAACAGCTGTTACATTTGGTGCAGGTATCGTAAAACCATATGCTGAAAATACATCTGATGGGTGTTTGGAGAGATGATGAAAAAATAGCTAAGGAATAATAAAGTCCTTTTGTTTTCAAGACACACGACACCAAAAAAAAAAAAAGGAAGACTTAAGGAAACTCTATTGATATCATAGTCCCCTGAGAATTATTGTCTGCAATATCATATTTCACCAAGGTCAGTTACATTTGGAACTGATGCATTTAAACCAACCTGGACCTTAGATTTGTAGAAATTTTGTTTGTTTCTGAGGAATTACAAGGGAATTGGAGTTATTGTCATGACATGGCATTGCATTGGTTCCCGGATGGCAATGCAGATCAAACAGTGAACCTAAGACTAGGATGTGCAACTGTTGGTTTTGACCTCTAAGTAGTATTTTGGGTTTATTTATTTATTTAAAATTTTTTTCTTGTGTGGCACGTCAGTTAACTTCTTTAGGACTGGGTTTCCTCATTGAATAGAGGAATTGAATAAGAACATAGACTGTAGACCAGGTGAGTTCTCAGATCATGCAAAGTGAAACAAACTAGTCTCAGTTTTGTTGTGTCCAAATGCCTCCTTAGTGAGGATTCAGTTTTGAAGCTTGCAGGTCCTGTGAGGTGACACATATTGAGGGAAGGGGAAAGGGGGTTTAGGTCGCTGCTGGTCTGATACTCAGAAAGTTTCTCCAGTCACTGGAAGTCTTCTGTAGGCAGTGGCGCAGGGCCATTGTGCATCAAACTAATTCCAATCTGATTGTTATTGTTGTGCTCTCTAAATGAGCATAGCACTTTCGGAGTTCCCATTGTGGCACAGTGGAAATGAATCTGACTAGGAACCATGAGGTTTCGGGTTTGATCCCTGGCCTCAATCAGTGGGTTAAGGATCCAGCATTGCTGTGGCTGTGATATAGGCCGGCAGCTGTAACTCCGATTGGACCCCTAGCCTGGGAACCTCCATATGCGGCCCTAAAAAGACAAAAAAAAAAAAAAAAAAAAAAAGAAAAATAAATAAATAAATAAACGGCGATAGCACTTTCTAACTGGGTCATTTATGTGCCATTTACGATGAGCTACGTTGAATTATCTCTATGCACCAGTTATTTGAAGACAGGATCGAGGGCGGTCTTCCTTGTTAGTCACCAAATATTCCCAGCTCCTCACCTCTCCAGGTGGGAGAACTTCCCACCCCACCCCACCCCCGCCCCACTGCTCCCCATTTGGGGGAGGGAGGCCACGTGACTGGGTCTAGCTAACAGCTAGTGGGCAGAAATGGAGGTTAGCACTTCAGACGGGCTATTTAATTGCCGGAAAGACTGTCTAGAGGTTCTTTTGCCCTCTACCTGTGACCAGCTACGTTCCAGATAATGACTTTTCTGTTGGCATAGATGCAGGAGTGAGAATGATGCTGATGTGGAGGAGAGATGCCAGCCAACCCCACCATGGACGTCCAGCAGTGTGAGAAGAGATCTTTGTGATTTTTAGACTTTGAGATTTGGAGACTCTTTGTTATAGCAGCATGGACTGGCCCATCCGGACTAACAAAGGTTCATTTTTATCATCATCTTTGTTTCTCCAAATGACATTGCACTCAATACTGAGCACTGAATAAATGAGTGGCTGTCGGAACTGATCTTCCTATCTCCCCCACTAGACTAGGAATCACTCATATATCTATTTGTCCTCCCTAGAGCACCTGCCCCAGTATTCTTAACAGAGCAGGTACTCAGTGAAGACAGATGGATTAAGTTCTGCCCTTAAAAGTCGGAAGATGCAGCCTAATGTCAGAGCCAAAGAAGACGTGGTATGTGATACTCTTTTCCATATAGCACCTGAGAGATGGGGGATCGGAGGTCAGGGGAACTGAGGAGGGTGAGGCATTGGGCCAACTCCTGCCCACCCGACCCCCTTTTTAAAAATCTTTCTGGGGCCGTACCCATGGAATATGGAGGTTCCCAAGCTAGGGGTGGAATTAGAGCTGTAGCTGCCAGCCTATGCCACAGCCACAGCCACACCAGATTCGAGCCTTATCAGCGACCTACACCACAGCTCAGGGCAATGCAGGATCCCTAACCCACTGACTGAGGCCAGGGACCGAACCTGCGTCCTCATGGATGCTAGTCAGATTTGTTTCCACCGAGCTACAATGGGAACTCCACACATCCCCTTTTAAGCTCTAAGAAGTTACCTATGATCCTGCCATCTCTTTGCAGGGTGTGAGGGAAGCTTGGTCTCTGGGTCACTGTAACAGAATTTAGAGCTAAGACAAGGCCAGACATAGACCAGCAACAGGAGGGTGAGTCTAGGGTGGGGTTAGAAGCTGGGCTGGAGCTCAGGTGGGGCTAGGCCAGGGCAGGGCCAACAGAACCCTGCAAGGTGTTGGTGTTGCTGAGCTGCTGCTTATTCCATCATAGGGCCCAACTGGTTAAATTCTGTTCCACAGAGCATGTGTGGAATGTACGGGAGACCCTGACCAGGCCGACCTTTGCAGGAGCCATTAACATTCTGTAAATGGCAACAACCAGCAGAATAAGGAGGCTGCAGACCTGAACATGCAAGTCTAAGGATCTGGACCCGCCCCCTGCTTCCTTTACCACACTCGACAATATCCACGAACTGTTTCATTTTTGATTAGATGGGGTGATCTTAATCATCTTCAGACCTGGAACTTCAGTCTCTCTGACATCCTGTGTCTGGGGTAAGTCTTTTGGGGAAAAATTAGAAAATAGAATAATACCCATCCTGGAACGATTGCTGGTTTAACATATTAACTCCGCTTATGCGGCTTGTCCACTTTAGAATGATCAGTGTCTCTCAAGGAAGGAGTTTCACATTTCCTTTGCAGTCTCTACAAGGCCTTAATTACCTAGTCCAAACTACCTCACCTCCACTTACTGTCTCACCTGCCACATGCCAGGTACACCTGGTCCCTTACTCATCCCAAACCATGCTCTTACCTACCTGTGCTCTATGTGCTCTGTTCCTGGTGCCTCCAACACCCTTTCCTCTCCTCTCTGCCTCTGAAGGAATTCCTGCTGAAAAGCCCAGGCCTGGAGTTCCTGTCGTGGCTCAGTGGTTAACGAATCCAACTAGGAACCATGAGGTTGTGGGTTCAATCCCTGGCCTTGCTCAGTGGGTTAAGAATCTGGCGTTGCTAGGAGTTCCCGTCGTGGCGCAGTGGTTAACGAATCCGACTAGGAACCATGAGGTTGCGGGTTCAATCCCTGCCCTTGTTCAGTGGGTTAACGATCCGGCGTTGCCGTGAGCTGTGGTGTAGGTTGCAGACGCGGCTCGGACCCCGCGTTGCTGTGGCTCTGGCGTAGGCCGGTGGCTACAGCTCCGATTCAACCCCTAGCCTGGGAACCTCCATATGCCGCGGGAGCGGCCCAAGAAATAGCAACAACAACAACAACAACAACAACAAAAAAAGAATCTGGCGTTGCTGTGAGCTGTGGTGTAGGTCCCAGACTTGGCTCAGATTCTGCGTTACTGTGGCTCTGGCGTAGGCCAGTGGCTACAGCTCTGATTCAACCCCTAGCCTGGGAACCTCCATATGCCGTGGGAGCGGCCCAAGAAATGGCAAAAAAAAAAAAAAGCCCAGGCCTGCTGGGTGATGCCTTTCCAGGCAACCCAGGCAAAGGGTTTTTCTTTCTCTTTCTTGAAAGGCCGGTGTAGCCCCACATCTGCTACTTATTATACTGCCCTGGGGACTGTGGCTCTATCGTCTTTTGCCATGAGCCTTAATTTTAAAAGGAGAGGGTCACCATTTTGATCATCTTTGTTAAATTCTTCTATCATCTTTGTTAAATTCTTCTATCATCTTTTCTTCCCTTCCTCTTCTGTCTCCCAAAGATCACAAAGCAGCTGGGCCATAGTTGGAATCCAAAGGCTCAATGTCTATACCCATTGCTGTCCTATCTTTCAGGACTGTGCATGGGCCAAGAGAAGAATGAAGTAGGCAGCATTTTGTTTTGTTTTGCTTTGTCTTTTTTTTTCTTTCTTTCTGTTTCATCAGGGCCGCACTTGCGGCATATGGAGGGTCCCAGGCTAGGGGTCCAATCGGAGCTGTAGACGCCGGCCTACTCCAGAGCCACAGCAACACAGGATCCAAGCCATGTCCTCGACCTACACCACAGCTCATGGCAACGCCAGATCCTTAACCTTCTAAGCAAGGCCAGGGATCGAACCCACATCCTCATGGATACTAGATAGGTCAGTAACCATGAGCCATAACAGGGAACTCTGGCAACAATTATTGATTGGAATTTTACATTCTAAACCTTCTGCCCTGCAAGGGCTTGTTTTTCTTTTCACATGAAATCTGGAGCAGAGGGTTATTTTAGACCCGTTGCCCCCCACCCCCACCCCCCAGGTAAATTTAAGGGTTTTCCCCTAAACAGGCTCACATCTGGCATCTCCATGGTTCCCCTAGAGGATACATATTTTCCTTCAGCCAAGTTTGAGAGGAGGATGGTGAGAGATTTATTTAGAAATAAGGCTGTAATAAGGGCAGGAAATTAGCAATGTTTGTATGTAAACAACCAGTATTCTCCCTTTTTATTTAAATATTCTTCCAATACAAACCAGAAAGTTTGGCCAGGTCTTTTAGTTACCCCACTTTCCTCCACCCCCAGACAGAAAGACTTGTAATTGAAAGGAGATGTCATCCTGGGATTGGTCACATCTGGGGACTGCAGTCTGATTTTCACATGGTGTAACAAGCAGTCTGCTAAGAGGCAGATGCTGCCTTCCTGCAACCTTACCCAGGTCCAAGGAAATGGTTGGAAATTTGGAGGTTATTGGTTTTAAGACTGCTTAGTGCCACTGAGATGGCAATAGATTCTATTTAATATATTTGGGCTTCTTGCCCAAATTGGAGAAGTGGGGGAATATAATACCATGCAAAAAGTTCAAGTTTAGTGTGTCTTTAATTCTAAATATATTTTCTGTTCAACATACAGGAGAGGAGGGATTTTGGCCAGTGTCTTTCAATCTTTTCTTCTCTGTTTTCAGGCAAGATAGAACTCATCCAACAAAAGAGTAGAAGAAGGTATGAAACACTCAAGAATCCCTAACTTTACGAAAGAAGTCTGTGCCTTTCTCAACTCCCCCACAGGGCTGGGGCTGGAGTGAGGCACAAAATTTCAGGGATGCCAATAAACTCAGCAATACAAATAATTTTTTAATGTGATATTTAAAATTATTCAAAATTTGAATATTATGTTCATCCTGGAGTTCTACATTCGTTTTGATTTTTTAAAAAAATATTGCATTACAATATTTTTTATCTTGATGGCTGAGTTTGTTGGTAGCCTTTCAATTCTGCCTCTTTGTCAGGCATCTCACTCATGTCTAGCTCTGGCTCTGCTTCCAAATGCCTTTGTAGATCCAGCCCTATTTGCCAGTGTCTCCCATCACATGCCTTATGAAGGGGGAAGCATTAAATAAGAATAGAATGGTGGAAGGAAGAAGCAAGAAGGAAAATTTTCTGATGATCAAAGAAATCAAACGTGAGCAGCAATGAGATATCCCACGTGTGCTTTGTCAAACTGACAGACTTTAAAATAAGCCTGCAGCTGGTGGGAGTGGCCCTGGAAGGCACAACTTTTATATCCTGGCTTTTAACATGTGAATGGTCTCCACTGTCCCTAAGACTACACACCAGCATTCTCTGTACTTTGCCCCTGCATCCAGGAGGCTGGGCTTCAAGAAATTACTTGAAAGCTGGGGAAGAGAGCAGTGGCTGCAGGCCTTAGGAGAGGTTTTGCCACCACCACCTGGGCACTTTTCTGATCATTTCTGCAACCTGTGTGCCGCTCTGGGTATCCCGTTGTTCCAGGGGACTGCCTCTTTCTTCGCTTTTAAGCTTTTTTAAGCCTTTGAGCCACAGGCGGTGATAACCTTTTACCAGTGAGAAAAAGTGATCGAGAGGTAGGTTTTACATTTTGGCCGACGCTAACCAGACTCACAAGATAAACACTCAGCTTACCACGATCCCTACAAACGCCCTGACTTGACTTGGCACAAGGGTGAGGGCCGAGGTTTTCTTTTTCCGTTTGCACAACAGGTTGGGGAGATGACCTCTTCCCAGCTCTGTCCTTCGGCGGTTCCAACCAGGGCCGCGCCTGGGACCTCCGCGCTCTCCGCCCCGCCCTCCCAGGTTCGCGTCCCCAGGCGCGGGGCCGTCCCTCTCCGGGCCGCCTTCCCTGTCCCCCGCTCCCCGCGGAGGAAATTCTTCCCCAGCAGCCCAGGGCTCGACTCACGTGATCAGCCGCAGCCGCGGCTTCCAGCGAGAGTTTAAAGGTTACGGAGGAAATTAGCACAGAGCCACTCGCCCCCCCCCCTTTCCCCCACCTCCCGCCATCCCGGTGGACGCGCCCCGTTTTCGGGCAGCTCGGACGGCCGCTGTCAGCGCGCTGCCCAGAGCCCTGTCCCCCAAAAGGGCATAGGCAAGGTCCAGAGTAAATATGAAGTCACTTTGTAGAGAATAAACAAACACAAAACGGAGCCAGGGAGCTACTAAGCTTTCACTTGTCAACAAGTTCTTGCAGCCGGAGAAGTCCAGGGCAGACCCCCAAAGGGAGAACGTCCCCAGAGAATGGGAAGAGACGATACATGTTTTAAAACACATACCAAACCTTGCACAGCCTTCCCTTTCCCCCTTCCCCCACCACCGTGGAGCGGAGCGTCTCCGGACAGAATGACAGACAGACCGGCCAATACTCCGCAGGCTGCCCTAGCCTGCCAGAGTCCGAGTAGAGGTGGGGCTGGGGGAGGGTCTCGCGTCCTCTCCGGCAACACGACCCCCGCCACTCCTCCACCCCTGGTTCTAAAAGAGTGTTGGCGGCCGAGCCCGGAGAGATGCGCGACCCACTGGTCCCCGGGCGGAGACCACAGACCAGGTACGGATAACTGGCGGGCCCGTAGCCCCGCCCTCAAGGCCGCCACTCCCCGGGGTCCCGCGCGGGGTCCCCGCCTGGCTCCCCGGCCCGCCGCCGAGACCCAGGCAGGCTCGTCTGCTCTCTGTAGTCCTCTCCTCTGCTCACTTTTCCCGTATTGCTCCCCCAACCGGCAAAACTTTCTATTTCCCCAAACACAGGAACGCGCGCGCGCGCGCGCGTACACACACACACACACACACACACACACACACACTGACGTCTTTTGCGCATTTCCTGCATTAGAGGGAGGGAGACTCGCTCGCACACCGACGGAGGGAGAAGAGACCGAGGGGGAGAGCGGGCGGCGAGCGAGCGGCGGCCGAAAGCGGGGACGCGGGGAGCGGGGCGGGCGGGCGCCGGCGCCCGGGAGGTGGGGCCGCGCCGAGTCGCAGTCCCGGCCCCGCCGCCGCGCTGCGCACCGCCCGGTGCCGGCCTGCGCCCCGAGCCCGAGCGGCGGCCACCCCGACTCCCGAGCCCGCGCGGATGTGAGATTCACGGCTCCTGGCGCCTCCTGATCGCCGACTGCGGCGCGGCGCGTCTTCGTCCAAGAGGAGGCGGCCGGGCTGGCCGTGTGGCTTGTGGATTTTTAAAAATTTGGCTCCGAAGAGGACCATTTCCTCTCGACATGCATCCCTCCGGATAGACTGTACATCCCTCGGTCCATCCCCCGCCCCGCGCGGTCAGAGGCAGGCGCTGGGTGTTCGAAGAGGATCCGGGTTGAAATCTGCGCCCCCGGTTCAGGTCCCCGCCCCGTCCCACCGCCCCCTTCTCCTCCCGGAGTCGAAATTTCCCGGGGATTATGTTTCGGAAAGGTAGGTAAGAGCCGGGCGCGGCGCCCGCTTCCCGCAGCCCGGACTCGGAGAGCCAGCGAGGCAACGAGACAAGCCTCCGCGGCTTGCAGCGAAGCCGACAGCTCGTCTCCTCTTCTGGAGGTGCTGCTGGTGGTAGGGGGGGAGAGACTTGCTCCAAACACGGACATCCCCCAGCTCTCCCCCCCTCCCTCTTTTCCGTTAGGAACCCAGCGAGGAAATACATGCACTGGCTGAGAATCGCCCGCGCCAGGGCGCAGCGCTACAAGGTGTAGGGAGAGTGTGGGGTGGGGCGAGAGGGGACCCAGGAGTCCCTGTGGCTCGGAGCGCCGCGGCGTCGGTTCTTCGTTCCTGCCCTCGGGGCGGACGGAGTGACCCCGGCTCCCACTCCCCGCCCCGACCATGGTAGTGTTCAATGGCCTTCTTAAAATCAAAATCTGCGAGGCCGTGAGCTTGAAGCCCACAGCCTGGTCGCTGCGCCATGCGGTGGGACCCCGGCCGCAGACTTTCCTTCTGGACCCCTACATCGCCCTCAACGTGGACGACTCGCGCATTGGCCAAACGGCCACCAAGCAGAAGACCAACAGCCCGGCCTGGCACGATGAGTTCGTCACCGATGTGTGCAATGGGCGCAAGATCGAGCTGGCTGTCTTCCACGATGCCCCCATCGGCTACGACGACTTCGTGGCCAACTGTACCATCCAATTTGAGGAGCTGCTGCAGAACGGGAGCCGCCACTTCGAGGACTGGGTGAGTTGGGCGCCTCCAGGTCCAGGAGCCTGGCTGTGGGGTCCAGGGGGAAACCTCGCGGCCTTGGCTTGGGTGGTGGGGCGCCGGGACTTAGTGCCATCTGGGGTGTCTGTGTGTGTATGTCTCAGTTACCGTGAGGAAGCACACTCCACTTTGTGGTTGGGGAGAAGCAGACATTGGGGCAAGGGAGATGACACTTGGGAAGAGGGTATGGCCCTCTGCCCTCGCCAGACAGCTGGTGCTAAGAGGAGCTCGCAAGCTGGGAGCCTGAGCCGCCAGTGCTGAAGGTTGGCGGAGAACCCGGTGCCTTCCGCAGGCGCGTGGTGGGCCGGCTGTGTGTGACTGAGCGTGGGTGAGCTCCTCTGTCCTTGGAGAGGCACGTGGAGCCCTAGACTGAAGGCTTCTTGCACGTCCTGGCTTTGTCCTGTGTGGCCGAGTGAGGAGCCGTTTTATTTTTCCCGCAGGGAGGAAGCCAGCTCTTTTCTGTTCTGTTGCCTGGCGGTTAGCTCATCTTCTGACATATAGGGAGAAAAATGCCTTCTCCTTTAGTCCCCTCCAGGGTCCCAGAAACATCAGCCAAGCTAGTTTTGCCCAATGCATTGCCCATCCATCCGGATGGAGTGTTGTAGTCTCGGAATGGTTTTGCTTGTGATTGTAAGTCAGTGCTTTGAACCCTGCTTAAAGTTATATTGTTTCCTTGTTTTGATTTTCAAGACTCTGCAATGAGATACTATTTCTGGTCCCAGACTAAGTTAATTGATTGCATTGTCAAAATATTAGGGACTTGGAAATAGGCCTTGTCCACATACTGTAAGCCAAATGCACTCAACCTTGGCTCTCAGAGAAGCAGAGAGAAGCAATCTTGTTTTAGCTCTTTCTTGGTGGGGAGGTGTTAAATTAGGAAATGGATTTCTTTATTTTCAGATTTATTACGTGTTTCCATCTAGAGCAGGTGTGGATTTGGGTGTATATGTTTTCAGAGTTCTTTGGTCTACACACAAAAAAAGAGAGATATCTCATCCTTACAGAGAAGAGATGTTTATTGAAAACAACTTCATAATTGTCCTAGGGTCAGAGGCTGCACATGAATCAATTTGGCACATCGCCACACACACACACACACACACACACGATATACACACAGATTAAATAAATATATATATATATATATATTTTTTTTTTCCTCAAGGAGATGGATTTTAGGAGAAAATAGTCAAAAGTCTCTTCCCTTATATGCTCACGGCTGTGATGTACTCTGCCCAAAACTATGGTTACAGGGTTTACAGGGAAGCTCCAACAAACCACACCAAGTACAACCCTAGGAGATTTGTGGCTTACACTTTGGGAAGCAGGCAAACCTTTATGGAACCCCAAAGAACACACTGACCTTCCATCCCATTCCAGCTCACCCATGGCCCTTGCTACTGCCTCCTTCTCACCACCAGAGTTCCCACTCCTTCCCCATTTCCTCTCCACACCTGGCCTGCAGTGCATGTCTGAGGGGGAGCTGAAGGGATCACTAGTTTCAGAGCCAGATCTTAACACCAGAAACCTGTGGTTCTGGAGTTGTTTTAGAGCAGGAAGGGGAAGAAAGAACCATGAATGTGGTAGTGCGAAGGTGGGGCCCTTGGCCATGAATTCAGATGAAGGAGTTGGACAGTGAGGCACAGAAGAGGCAGGATGAACAGCAGGTCTGCTTTTAACCACAAAAAAGTTCCTGGATGGAGGGAAAGGTGCCTGAGTGTCTCTGGTGATAATTTGCTGGAACCCACCCAAATCTCGGGCACATTGGGGCCCCATCCCCACTTTGGAGCACTTCCAGGGAAGTGTGCCGTGGGCACTAGTCTTGCTTGCATATCATTCTTTAGGGTTTTCAAATACACACTGGACTTGGCCCTAGGCCACACCACCTAGTGCACAGGCAAGTTTCACAGACAAGGGCGTTGAGTCCCAGAACATCTAAGTGGGTACCTGGGGTCCCATGACAAGCAGAAGGAGGAGGGCTAGCAATAGGGACTGCACTTCCTATTGCCCACAGCTTGCCCAGTGGAGAACTGCACTTCCCAGTCTAATTCTCCCTGCAGATCCATGTGCTGTGTCCCTGATGTTTTTGTTGTACACAGTAACTCAAAGTGCTTTCAAAATCAGCATTTCTTTGGCCCTGCAGCACATGTGAATTAAGTATGACAGGATTGGAGAGATTCAAAACCCTGAGCTACAGGAAGGCCAGAGTTACAGGATGAATCAAGTAGGGAGCTGGTTCTGTTTGCCTGTCCAGCATTGTTTTCACTAGAGGATGCTGTGGCCACTCTGGCTCTTCTAGACTGAGGGTGAGGACGCAACAGCAGAGGCAAGTGGCCCTGGGAAACAAACAATTTGGGCCCGGGAGGGCCAAGGTCACCTTTCCCATCCCCATTGGCCAGGGAACACCCAAGAATCACACCTTCGGGTAGAATTTCCTGGGCTCCGGCTTCTGTGCTCTTCAGCTGGCAGTGATGAGGAGAGATGTGGCTGGGAAATCTGGCTTGGGGGAAGGAGATGCAGTGAGCATGCAACAGCCGCTTCTCGCGTTGCTGTGGGACATTGCATTCAGCTGCATGATGAATTCACATGTATTCCCTGAGTTCCTGTTTTGTGCTCTGATCCAAAAAGGGATGTTTAGCACTCTGGGGAATCCAGAGGTAAAAGAGACCATGGCTTATTCCCAGGAGGCTCACTGGGGAAAGGACACTGAAGAGATACATATAGACACTTAAGTAGCAATTAGGTTCTAAATGAGTGGTACCTTCCATATGTTAAAGAGTCCGAAAAGGGAGTGTGCTGGGATGGCTGGCAGAATCTGGAAGTTCCTGGAAGGAGGCATGAATTGGGCATGAAATGATGGGTAACATTTGAAGAAATATTTATAAGCAGAAACAGTGCTCCATGGGCACAGAAGCTGCTGGAATAAAGGCAGAGAAGGCCTATGTTCAGAAACCCATGACTAAAACGGAGGGTACCTGTCAGAAAGGACCAGGAAGGAAAAGGTTTCCCGAATTTAAGACTTGTTATCTGAATACTGCCTGTGCTATTAAGTATTTACCGAATATTTTTAAACATTTTATTTCTTTTCTTTCCCACTTAACCCCCAGTATTCATGAAATCACAGCTTTGGATATTGTAGTTACATTTTTTTCTTCATTTACATTAAAATAAATACTTGGCTACTAAAATAAAAAAAAAGGTTTAATGGAAAAAATAAAAATCATTTAAAATTAAAAAAAGTGTATCTCAGGTACATATTAAAATCATTCGTGATTTGGGGGCCACCCTTTGAAAACACTGAAGTAAGAAAAAGTTTAGACTCCACTGAGGTGGATTCTGGAAAGTTTAAACATCAGGCTGAGATAATTATTCTCCAGACAATGAGAGACCTCTCAGTTGTGATGGCGAAAGGAGTTGCTTTCGAGAAAGCTTATTATGGAGAGAGGGAAGATTTCACTTTCACATTAAACACTATTGCTATAGCTTTTTTTCCCCAAGAACCAGACACTAACGCTGCTCAGACTCTAGTGTGTGTAAGAAGGGTGGGGGTGAGGGTGGGGGTGGGATGAGGTGTTAAAAATATAGATCCTCCCGCCCCACCTTCAGAGCTTTTCAACCTGTAGTTTAGGAGGAGGGCTAGGAGTACTTCTTTTCTTTTTTTCTTTCTTACCTTTTTTTTGGGGGGGAGACTTAAAGTATGCTATTTTTTTTTTCTTGAAGTGTAATTGATTTACAATATCATGTTCATTTCAGGTGCACAGCACAGTGATTTAGTTCTCTCTATGTGTGTGTATAAATATGTACATATGTATATATATGTCTATGTATATATATATATATTCTTTTTCAGATTCTCTTCCCTATGGATTTTACAAAATATTAGGAATATTCATTTTTAACAAGCTGGTCCTTGAGATTCTAACCAGACCATACCTTAAGAAACACTGAGTTAGAATAGAAATCCCTGGCAGGGGAAAGCTCCAGATAAGGTACCACAACTTTGTCCATGTGCTGGGATGGTCTCATTCCTAGAGCAAGATTTACAAGCAGGGTGGTGGAAACTAGATGTGTGGGGATTCCTGTCAGAACCAGGGGCTGAGTGGATGTGGTTGGAGCAGCTCTCACATTTAGGGCAGATTGCGGGGGGAGGGGGGCAGGGAGATGGCTGAGGGGGTGGGTGGAGTGGTCCTGTCACACTCTGGAGCTTGCTCCGTTGTCACCTCAGCAGTCTATGTATCCTTGGCCCCTTCTCTCCTGTTCTCCCCTCCCTGCCTCTGAAGATACCTTTGGTTTGTGTCACTCCTGTGCTTCAACCTGTGGGAGAGGCCCTCCTCATGCGGGGTAATGACAGAAGGTCATTTTCTGAGAGGGGTTTTGGAACCTAAGGGCAGAGCTCCACTTGGGTTTGACTCTTCTGTCTACCACTGACTACTTTCAAGACCCTTTTTCCACTTTTTTTAAGGAAATGGCCACACCTGTGGCATATGGAGGTTCCTGAGCCAGGGATTGAATCCTGGCCATAGCCGCCACCTGAGCTACAGCTGCAGCTGCAGCAGTGCCGGATCCTTTAACCCACTGTGCCCAGCTAGGGATCAGACCTACACCTCCTCAGCGACCCAAGCCACTGCAGTGGGATTCTTAACCCACTGCACCAGAGCAGGAAGGCCCACTTTTGAGACCTTTGGGCAGCTATTTAACCTGTGTTTCTGTATCTTTCTCTGTGAAAAGTGAGCAATAGTGCAAGTACCTACTTCTAATGCAATGGGCTTGTGGCGGGGGTGAAGGAACCATATCTGCAAAGTGCATAAACCAGTGCCTGGCTCTCAGTAAGGGCTCTGTGAATGTTTAACGACTATAGCTACCTTTGTTATGTCCCCTAAACCTGTCATGGGGCTGGCCCCAGAGAAGGTTCTTTAGTGAGTTGATTATTATACAGGACCCAAGGAAGCCAGTTTTTCATAGCCTCCAGAATGTTTTTCATCCAGAGAGTCTCATTTGGTGAGGGATGGGACACTAGTGTTTCTGTTTCATATTTTCAAAACAGCCCATTGAGGAGTTTCCACTGTGGCACAACTGGATTGGTGGCATCTTGGGAGCGCTGGGTTGCAGGTTCGATCCTGGCTGGCACAGTGGGTTAAGGATCCAGCATTGTCACTGTGGCTTAGGTCGTGACTACAACTGGATCTGATCCCCAGCCTGGGAACTCCATATGCCTCCAGGCAACCAAAAATGAAAAAAAAAAAAAAAAAAAAAAAAAAAAAGCCTGTTGAGAGGGCTCCTCAAAATTATCCCACTCTGCTGACCCAGGAGATAGGCCTATGTCCCTTTAGGAGAGGTTAGCATCCGGGGAGATTCTTATAGTGCAAAAGTCCAGCTCCTCGGAGTTCGGATGCCAATGTGCTGGGCAGAGGGTGAGAATGTGGGTTGTGGTGAAACCTCTCCAACTGAGCCTCCCACTGGCAGTGGCCTGAGCACATGGTGTTAGGTACTGTCTCTGCCTTCAGTAATTCTGTAAGGCAGTCTTTCATAGGACGTCTGAAAACCTGCATTATCCTTTAAATAGAGTGAGGTGAGGGTGGTCTGGAGAGAAGTGTGAGGCCTAGAAATGATCCCCATCGGCTCTGTGTGCACCTGCGCCTTGAATTTGTCCCGCAGCAGCTCAGGTTCCAGATTTTTCCCTGCCCTACTCCCTGCTGACTCCTATAATACTTAACTATCTAATTAAATGGTGCTCCTGTTACATCACTGGTTATATAACAACTGCCCAAAGGGTTAGTTCTTGCTCCCGTGCAATCAGAGAGCTTGATTTTGGGTCCTTCAGGCCTTGTCTGTCTGTCCTGTTTCTCTTTCTCTGTATCCTTGACCAGCAGCTGATTTGGTGAATATTTGAAACCCTCGGCTCCTGAGTGGGGCCTTTGCCCTGAATCTGTGAGCTCTCATGATAAAATGCCTCAACCACTCGCTAGTTGTGTGTCTGTGGGCCTGGGACTTAGGCTCTTTAAGTCTGTTTCTTCATTTGCAAAATGGGAATATAATAGGGTTGTTATGAGAAATAAGGGAATCTATAAAGTCCTTTGCAAAGGGCCAGGCGGCTGTACATTCTAACAACGTTATTGATATTTGAAGAGTTCTGTGTGTGTATTCATAGTCTTAGAATCTTAAATCGGAACATATGGTCCACGGAAAGATATTTTTCTCTTTGACTTGTGAATATATTTATATGCGGTCTCACATCATCTAAAAATAGTTAATTTTGTTATACTTAACAATTGCCTTTTAGAAAATATTCGCATTACTTGAAGTGAGATTGTTTTGAGAAGTCTAGAACCGTGGCCGCTAGAGTCAAAGGTTAATTGTTTATTGAAGCACACGAGTAATTGGAAATAGAGATATTTGGGAGCCGCGGTTTTGCTTTTGCCGTACTGATTTCAGTTAGTTTCCTGGATTTTAATACATTCTCAGTGCTGGTGACTCTAAACTCCTAATTCCAGCCTATGCCCGCCCTTGAGATTCATTTTTTTTTTTTTTTTGGCTATTTCTTGGGCAGCTCCCGCGGCATATGGAGGTTCCCAGGCTGGGGGTCGAATCAGAGATGCAGCCGCCAGCCTACGCCAGAGCCACAGCAACGCAGGATCCGAGCCGCGTCTGCAACCTACACCACAGCTCATGGCAACGCCGGATCGTTAACCCACTGAGCAAGGGCAGGGACCGAACCCACAACCTCATGGTTCCTAGTCGGATTCGTTAACCACTGCGCCACGACGGGAACTCTGAGATTCAGAACTCATAAATGTGACTGCCTTCTTGTCATGGCCATTTGACTGCGTACAGGGCTTCTCAAACTCGGTTATGTGAAACTATGTCTCCGATGTCCCCCTTCCCCAGTGGAAGCCTCTCGTGGTTTTCCCCATCTCAGGAACCGGCAACTCCACCTTCCAGTTCAGTCCATTCTCGATGCTTCTTGTTCTCACACACGCCCCACATCCAGTCCCTCAGCAACATCTGTTGTCTCTGTCTTCAAAATATGTCCCAAATCTGATCAGCTTTCCATACCTCTGTTGACGCCACTCTGGCCCAAGCCCCAGTCATCTCAAACCTGGATGATTTTGCCAGCCTCCTACCTGGTACCCCTTGCCCCAACTTTGTCAGGTCACGTCACTCGGCTCACAAACCTCTCAGGGTGAAAACCTAAGTCCTTATTGCCATCTTAAGGCCAGCGTGGGTGGTCAGGCCTCCTGTTATGACCTCTCTGACCCTACTCTGATGCTCCTCCTCATCTGTTCAGTCCTCTTCCAGTCATATTGACCCACCTGACACCCTGACCCTGTTCCTGCTTCAGTCTTTGCACCTGTTCTTCCATCTTTCTAGAATGTTCCTTCCTCAGATAGCCTCACTGTTCAAGTCTTTATTCAAGTGTTCTCAGTAAGGCCTTTTCTGGAAATCCTATCTAAACTATTACCCTTCACTTTTTCACTTTATACGCTCCTTTCCTACTTTATTTTTGGCTCCTATTTATCTTTTATATCATGTAGGTTTTTTTTAATGTATCTTTACTGTCCATCTCCAGCATCAAGACACAGTTTCTGTAAGTGTGGAGGTCTTTGTTCACTGTTGTATTCCTGGTACTTAAAACAGTTCCTGGAACATTGTTGAAGGAAAGAATGAATTTACTCAAACAAAAATATATTCCCCTAGGACCTCCCATGGTCTAGCACAATGGTAGATGTTAGGGGCTTGGTCAAACGAGCTGGTTTATGGCATCATTCCTGCTTCTGAGGAGTGAGAAATCTAGTTGGGAAGACCAGTAGGAGAAGCAGTTGAGTGAATTCCTTACACAATCTTTCTGTGTGTTTGAAAGAAGTGGGGAGAAGGCACAAGAAAAGGACATTTTATTTTCTAAAAATCCACGGGATCCTTAAAGGTGTTCTTTGGAGAGGATGCTGTGTTATCTCCACGTGGCACTTTGCACTAAGCTGAAGCATCTCCATCAGGCCTGAGGTTTCTTTATTTTTCACTTGTCTATGTTTAGAGTGTGCAATGTGATGCTTTAACATACATAAAGTTGTAGAAACTCAAACTATTATTTATGTATGCACTTATTTATTTAATTGAAGTATTGTTGATTTTTGGCGTTGTGGTTAATTTCAGGCGAACAGCAAAGTGATTCAGTTATTTATACATATACACATATTCTTTTTCAGATTCTTTTCCACTATAGGTTATTACAAAATATTGAATGTACCTTCCTGTGCTATACAATAGGACTTTGTCAACCCATTTTTAGGAGTAGAAACTGTCACAAAAAATAATGGTTCCGAATGCTGTATAACCATTGCAGAGCAAAATGATGGTCTGGGGTTTCTAAAAGAAGGAATTGTATACTGCTAGGTGCTCAGGGCCAACGTGAGGTGCTGTGATAGGAGGAAAAGAAGAAGACTCACTTGTCCACCCTTTGCAGAGTTTAAAAATCAGGTTTTAATTCTCACAAGGGCTTTAGATACAATCCCCTTTGTAACTGGCAGCAACAAGAAGTGATATTTTACATTCCAGCGCCTGAACTCACAGAGCTCATTGAAGCACACGCAGACAAAGCTTCCAGGGGTTTCACTTAGACTAAAAGAACTCTGGAGCAGGCCTGCAGTATTTTACATAAATAAAAGCTGCACTTGGCAAAACATTATATTTCTCTCCAAGTCCCTCCGGGTATATATGGGCTTGTTAAGTAATTACAACCTATTATAATGCTAATCAGCAGGCTGCACCTGTTTGAAATCTCCTTTTCTGCCAGAAACCATGGGAAGGTGGGCAAAAGTCTGCACTGTGATGGGAGAAGGGAGAGGAGAAGGACAGACTGTTGTCCTTGTACCTCGCTGACTTCTAAACAGAATGGAAACTCTGGACGAAATACAATTGAGGTCTATGGTATCTATTTCCTGGGAGGAAGGGGGGGCAAGCCTCTGAGGTCCAAGTGCAGGAATGAGGACCTCCCCACCCTCTCCCTGCTCCTGGTCCCCTCTACCTCACCTTGAAGTTTTATTTATTTATTAATTTGGCCACACCTGTCACATGCAGATCCCAGGCCAGGGATTGAACCCATACCACAGCAGTGACAACATGTTATCCTTAGCCATCAGGCCACAAGGGAATGCCTCAGAGGGGTAGTTTTTTGTTTTGTCTTATTTATTTATTTATTTTGTCTTTTTTGCCTTTTCTAGGGCTGTCATATGGAGGTTCCCAGGCTAGGGGTCGAATCGGAGCCATAGCTGCCGGCCTATGCCAGAGCCACAGCAACCTGGGATCTGAGCCGCGTCTGCAGCCTACACCACAGCTCACGGCAACACCGGATCCTTAACCCACTGAGAAAGGCCAGGGATTGAACTTGCAACCTCCTTGGT
Source organism: Sus scrofa (assembly GCF_054392235.1). Taxonomy (NCBI): domain Eukaryota; kingdom Metazoa; phylum Chordata; class Mammalia; order Artiodactyla; family Suidae; genus Sus; species Sus scrofa. Next base: position 107,042,310 of record NC_139385.1, on the reverse strand, counting down.
TCCTAGTCGGATTCGTTAACCACTGCGCCACAACGGGAACTCCCACAGAGAGGTAATTTTGAAGCTAACGAAAAGTCCTTTCATTTGCCAGCAAGGAGTAAACTTACTGAGCTAATGACCAAGCTTCAAGATGTAATCAAGTTCAAGAAGGTTTTGAAAAACCATGGCTGGGTGCATCTATGATTAATTACTGAGGAAAAAATAGACTTTGAGTGTGTTTATGTCCTTCTTGAATAGATTTGTTTGATTTTTTTTAAGACTAGAGCATCTCTTGGTACCAGTGGTCTTTCCCCAGCCAGCTGTAACCATTTTGGGAGCAGAAGTGTCTTCCATCCCTCAAGAGGCTCATCAGTCAGAGTACGAGACACTCAGAAAGTGCGTGTAACCTAGTCACTTGTCTGTAGGTTGAGTAAAAAGGCTGCCTTCTTGGAGTTTGTCTTGTAGAAGCTCAAACAGGCAACAGTCTTTAATCAGACTAATTTAGATTCTTAGACATTCGTTATCCAGTACAGTGTTGAAAAGAAAGATGGTGGAACCCACAAAAGATTGTAACCAGTGGACAAAGAGGAGTGAGTCTTCGCTCATTGTTCCAGCCATTCTTTCATTCACTTAGCATATTTCAGTGAATACCTTATCTGCTGGGTACCATGCTAGACACATATAGTCTAGTAGGAGACACAATATTAATCAAGGAATAGCAAAAATATCCTGATATGTAAAATTACAGCTAAGAAGGAGAGTTCATCACGAGCCTTTCGGAGTCTGGGGATACCTACACTTTGCCTGTTCGGGGTTGGTTTGGCTAATACCTTTTTCTTTCCCTGAGAAATTTTTCTCAGTGTTGTTTTGTTTGTTTTTTAAATTTCACTGAAGTATAGTTGACTTACAATGTTGTATTAGTGCCAGGTGTATAGCAACATGAATCAGTTTTTTTTTTTTTAAAAGATTTTTTTTTTTTTTTTTGCTATTTCTTTGGGCCGCTCTCGCAGCATATGGAGGTTCCCAGGCTAGGGGTCGAATCGGAGCTGTAGCCACTGGCCTACGCCAGAGCCACAGCAACGCGGGATCCGAGCCGCGTCTGCAACCTACACCACAGCTCACGGCAACGCTGGATCGTTAACCCACTGAGCAAGGGCAGGGACCGAACCTGCAACCTCATGGTTCCTAGTCGGATTCGTTAACCACTGTGCCATGACGGGAACTCCTGAATCAGTTTTATATCTGCTATCTGTATATAGATATAGATAGATACAGATATAGATATCCATTCTTTTTTCCCTTTCCCTGAGAAATTTATTGAATAGAAATTTCCTTATAGAAATATATATTTTCTATATATATCTATATATATATATAGAAATATAAATTTTCCTTATAGAAATTTATTGAGTCAGGTGACTTCTGTTACACAGTGGTGTTAGACCTAAGTCCATATCTGTGAAAGCAGGAAGTTAGCATAGTCTAGAGACTTCGTAAGATCTCTGCGAACAATGATCCTGACTTGGCTTTCTGCATTTTGAGCCTTGACTAGGCTTGAACTAGCACTTGATAATATTTTATCTTTATTGCTCTCCATGAAACTAAGTCTCATCTCCCCTGAGAAACTGCCAGCTTCTGCCTTTTCCCCTCCTCATCTTTCTTTGTTGTTGTGATAAAAATCACTAAGTTTTTTTTTGTTTTGTTTTGTTTTTTTCTTTTTCAGCCACACACGCAGCATATGGAAGTTTCCTGGCCAGGAATTGAATCCGAGCCACAGCTGGGACATAGGCCACAGCTGTGGTGATGCCAGATCCTTAACCCCACTGCACCGGGCCAGACATCGAACCCCACCACCTCAGAGACAACACCAGATTCTTAACTGGCTGCACCATAGCAGGAACTCCCACAAAGGTATTTTTGAAAGCTCACTTTTTTCACCTCAAGTTCAAGGCTCACAAAAATACATTTATTTAAAAAATGGAGCCCTCTTGGAGTTCCCCCTGTGGTTCAGTGGTTAACAAATCTGACTAGCATCCATGAGGACATGGGTTTGATCCTTGGCCTCTCTCAGTGGGTTAAGGAACCGGCGTTGCCGTGAGCTATAGTGAAGGTCACAGACACAGCTCGGATTGTGTGTGGCTGTGGCTGTGGTGTAGGCCGGCAGCTACAGCTCTGATTCAACCCTTAGCCTGGGAACCTCCATATGCTGCAAGAGTGGCCCTAAAATGAAAAAAAACAAAAGACAAAAAAAAAAAAAAAAAAAAAAAAAAAAAAAACAAAAGAAAAAAAAATGGAGCCCTCTCTCTGTATCCTTGAGCCATTCAAAGGATTTTCTAAAAACAATCAAACAAGCAAGCAGATTTTCAAGGATGCAGGGTCTATGATTCCATCTCCCTACCGTGCATGTTGATGATTATTTAAGCTGTTTTAGGGGCAACTGATAGAATCATCAATTAGCCAGCAAGGATGGAGCATGTGATATTTGCTAGCATATCTTTCAAAGCATGGGAGCCTTATAATATTTTCAGGTTGCTGTGATCTGAGCGCTTGGGAAATGTTACAGAGTCAGATGAACGTTCGTATATTAAGGACTCCAAGATGGCCTATAGCAAAGGAATGTGTATAATTTTGTATATAACCACCTATTTCCAAAATTATTTCATCATAGAATAATGCTCTTATTTGTAAAAATTTATTAGCACCATAGAACTAGTGCTTTTCAGCTCTATTTTGCAAAACAGTATAATTAGAAAAAGAAGGAATGAACCTTCCTCAAGTGGGCCACTTGGGGATTCGAAGTTAACACCTTTTATGAAACAGCAAAATGGAAGGAAGTGTGGGAGTTCACAGGAGAAGGGGATTACTGTGGGTTCACATGGTTGGCAGAGGCTTCTTGGTAGGATCTGGAGCCAGTCCTTGTAGAAAATGGATTCTGAATAGACAGGGAAGGGAGCCTCTCTAAACTGGATGAAGAGCATAAACGGTGTTGACTGGCCGTTTCTAGCATTTTTGGTGATGAGGGGAGTCAGGAAGCCAGTGAGATTAAAGTAGGAATGCAATCCAAAAAAAATTGTTTCACACACACACACACAACAAAACTATAAGATATCCAAAGAAAGGGAGCAGTGAGTAGAACGGGGTATTGGTTCATTAATCTATCCATCCACCTAGCCAGCCAGCCAACTATTCAGCAAATATATATTGAATACTTTCTATGTTCTAGGAATTTTGCTCAGAGCAGTGTTGAACAGTATCACTCACAGTATATTGAACTCTTTGTTATCAAGGAAATCTATCCCGAGGGCCAACCTCGATCTTTATGCTGTATTTCTGTTAATTTTCTTTTGTGTATTTCTTGATAGGCCTAACAAAGATGGAGAATAGCTTTGTAGCATCTTTCATGTAATTGGGTGGTGACTTGTCTGAATTCATGGACATAAAAAAATAGTGTGGGCTCTGTACTCTGTCCATCCTAGGTTGAATTCTAGTTAGTTTTGGCTGCATGATATTGGGCAAATTATTGGGCAAATTATTGAACCTGTCTGTACCAGGCTATCTATAAAAGGGAATAATTGCTATCTTGTAGAGTGATTGTAATACTGTCTTTTTGTTTTGTTTTTTTTAGGGCTGCATCCGTGGCATATGGAGGTTCCCAGGCTAGGGGTCCAATTGGAGCTGTAGTGGCCGGCCTACGCCAGAGTCACAGCAATGTGGGATCCGAGCTGCATCTGCGATCTACACCACAGCAACACCGGATCCTTAACTCACTGAGCGAGGCCAGGGATCAAACCTGAGTCTTGATGGATGCTAGTTGGGTTCATTAACCGCTGAGCCATGACGGGAACTCTGAGTGATTGTACTATTGGTGAGAAATGTAAAAGTGCCCAGCTTCTAGCAAGTTTTTAAAAAATGGTAATTAATTTTTATTGGTAAATATCTGCAATTTATATTTATTATTAGATATAGGCAGAATTGTGCTTCTGTCTGAAGATTTTATTTAGTAATTCCCCATAAGGAGTTTCAAGGAAAAGCTTTTCCAGTCCCTACTTCCATCCTTCTCTGAACTGAGCTAGCGACAGGAATTTGGGGTTTGCTGAATTCCAAGTATGCAGAACTAGAATCCCACACTTAGCCCCTCCTAGGTCACCCCTCACGATAGGAGGTGTAGGAAACCTGGATCCGCAGCTCTTGGGCTCTCTTTGGTCCCAGTGGACCGACCTTCCTGATGACGCATCGCTCCCTTTTGCCTTTTTAACAAGTAGAGACAGTGTTGCATTTTGCCCCGAACCTCACCTGCATTAGCTGTGGGCCTAATTGTGGTAACTGAGATTTGAGGGTTTTCCTAAGAGCCCCGAGTGCTCTGATCCAGGTATATGTTCCACTTCTCTAGGTCTGACTTCATTTCCTACCATGTGTCTCCTCTGTACATCTTCCAACACACTGCATAGCAATTGCTCCATTGTCTCAACCCAAATGTAGGCAGCATCCAAAGCCACCCCATTTAGAGAGGAGGACTTTGCTTTTGAACAGGCATTGGAATTACTAAGAAATACCAAGAGTTGAAGAATAGCTAGTCTTTTGAAGAGATTACTGTATGCTTGTAAGGAACTATGCATTTACTTGTCAAATTTCTGTTAAGACCTTTGGTCCTTAAGCTCAGATTTCATTTTAGTTCATTTACATTGAAGTATCAAAAATAAATGTGGCAGATCTCTCATCTGCCCTGCCTCATGGATCAGTTCTCAGAAACTGCCTTTTCTTCAATCACATAAGCCCTTCCTTACGCATCGGTTCTCAGAAACCTTCTTTCTTCAATCACACAAGCCCTTTTCTTCCTTCAAATCCTTCTCCAGACTTCCCCTAGCAGCAGGAGGTCTGGTTCTTTTGTAGCTTTGTGACTTTTGTGAAAGTCCTCAAACTTTTGCTTCCTAGTTTATGAAAAGCATTAGTACTAGTCATCTTTCTAAGGCTATGGGTTTGCTGGGAGCCATGTCTTTGTGTGTGTGTGTGTGTGTGTGTGTGTGTGTGTGTGTGTGTGTGTCTTTTTTTCCATTTTCTTAGGCTGCTCCTGCAGCATATGGAGGTTCCCAGGCTAGGGGGCGAATCAGAGCTGTAGCCGCGGGCCTACGCCACAGTCACAGCAATGAGGGGCCTGAGCCGCGTCTGCAAACTACACCACAGCTCATGGCAACGCCAGATCCTTAACCCACTGAGCAAGGCCAGGGATCGAACCGGCAACCTCATGGTTCCTAGTCGGATTCATTAACCACTGCACCACGATGGAAACTCCTGGGAACCATGTCTTATCGATGCACAGCTGGGTGCTTTTGCAAAGTCACCATATTTTGAAGTAGATAAAAAATGCTTGTCCTTGATACCCAAGCCCTATTGTCTGTATCCTTTGCTGCTCTGTAACACTGCTATTTCTTTCATGTGCCCCGAACCCAGAATTGCCAGATAAAATACAGGATGCCCAGTTAAATTTGAATTTCAGATAAACAACAGAAACTTTTCTTTTTACTATAAATATGTCCTAAATATTGCATGGGACCTACTTATATGAATAAAGTATTTGTTGTTTATCTAAAATTTGAATGGAAAGACTGGGAGTCTAGTCTTTTTATTTGCCAAAGCTGGCAACCTGAGCCTCTCTGTTCCCCAACCCACAAAATGAAACATGCCCAGAAAAGGACCTGCTTGTCATCCCTCTGTCACTCTGGGGCAGAGGAAGGGAATTTAAAGTCGCTATAAAATGGGGCTTAACCTCTTGTTCAAATGACTCCAGTACTAGCCAAAAATAGGGAACATGTTTTTTGATCAGGGATTGCTTTTGAGAACCCCTGGAATCATGGAGCTGGCCTCCTGCCTTAACGTTTGAAGTTGAGTCCATCCCATGGGCCAGTTGTCGGGGCCCCACAGCCTCTCCCTTTTCCCAGGGTGAATATCAGGGCTGTATTCATAGAAAGTGCACAGTCCCCAGCCATGACCATTGAGCTGAGTTAAAAAACATATATACATGTATTTTATTTTAGAGAAGAAAATCTCATTTAAGTTCCAGGTGCCTGAGTACTGATTCATGATGACAGCTCTAGGATTGGTTTTTGTATCCTTACTAGTCTGGTTCTCCGGAATCCAGAGGACCTGTGTGTATCTTGTGCAATGGCACTAAATCCCCTTTCTGGGTGCTCAGAACCAACGAGAGTTCCCCAGCCCCACGCCGCCTTCCCAGGCCCAGAAGCTTATGGGATGAAGTCCAGCCCCATTGTCCTGCCAGACAGTCGGAGCCCTGCATGGCTTGCTCGGCCCCTTACTCCTCTGTTTCCTGCCGTGTGGATCCCACATCCTCTGGCTGGGCCCTCCTCCATGAGGCTTGTTTCTGTTGTCCGTGCCCCGTGTTCCCTTGTGCTGCACTCCCCCAGCTCCATCCTCCTGAGATGCTCTCACCACCCAGCCAAGTCTTGTCTTTTGGGACCATTGTTCCTCCAACTCTCCAGGCTACTGCTCCTTTGGCCTTTGGAATCCTGGGATCCTTTCCCATCCATGCCCTCCATTTATTTACGAGGTTGATGCCTCATGTTCAGGATCCCATACCCTTTGTTCCTGTTCTCGTACAGAGGTAGGAAAGGTCCTGAGAGGAAAAGTCATGCCATTTTGTGCTAACACTTGACATATTGCCTTGAACATAATAGATACTTGCTGGGTCAAAAAATTTTAACATTAGGGTGTTCCCGTCATGGCTCAGCAGTTCATGAACCTGAGGATTCAGGTTCAATCCCTGGCCTTGCTCAATGGGTTAAGGATCTGGTGTGACCATCAGCTGTGGTGTAGACCATAGGCTCGGTTCAGATCCAATGTTGCTGTGGCTGGGTGGCTGTGATGTAGGTTGGCAGTTGCAGCTCTGATTCAGCTCCTAGCCTGGGAGCCTCCGTATGCCATGGATGTAGCCCTAAAAAAAAATTAGCATTAAGTTACCATAAGAGTTACCTTAAAAAAATAGGTATTCTTGGAGTTCCTGTTGTGGCTCAGTGGTTAATGAATTCAACTAGGAACCATGAGGTTGTGGGTTTGATCCCTGGCCTCGCTCAGTGGGTTAAGGATCTGGCGTTGCCACGAACTGTGGTGTAGGTCGCAGACTCGGCTCGACTCTGATGTTGCTGTGGTTCTGGTGTGGGCCGGCAGCTGTAACTCCAATTTGCCCCTTAGCCTGGGAACTGCTATATGCTGTGGGTATGGCACTAGAAAAGACAAAAAAAAAAAAAAAAAAAAAAAGAAAGATGTTCCTTAATTATTTGTTCTGGGGTATTCTTGCTTCCATGACAGAAAAGAATGTAATATTTTAAAAAAAATTATACGCACATACACATCTGTATGTGCTTTAAAAACAAAAAAGGCAAGAGAGGATGCTGATACATGGGGAGAATTTTTATCTTGAACTTTTACTTCAGCATTTAAAAAATTAATCAACTTTATTTTCTAGAGCATTTTTAGGTTAACAGAAAAACTGAGCAGGCAGTACAGAGATTCTCATAAGCCTCTCCCCCTAAGTTTCCCCTATTATTTTGTATGTTTTTCGACTTTTTAAAAAGGGGGAAAAGATGTGACACAGCCACTGCAGTTTAAGCAGGTGGTGTCATGGTTAAATGCAGAGGCTTTGCATTAGAGGGAGGCAGGTTCTAATCCTGGTTGTACCACTAAGCCAGCTGTGTGACCTTTTGACAAATCGGGTAACCTCTCTGAGCCTTCATGTGTTCATCTGTAAAACAAGGTCAGTAATATCTAATTGCGTTGTTTGGAGTAAATAATATAATGCATAGAAAGTGCTTAGAAAGCACTTGTCACAAGCACTTTAAAACATTAGCTATTATTATTATTCTAATTCTGTTGTAAAACATAAATTGTAGCTGACGTGGTTTAGGACTTGTCAGAGTATTTTGGATTTGGAGGGTCGCTTTGGGGGTTGCTTTTTATCTGAGGGCCATGCCTTGGATTGATTGTAGTTCACTGTAATGAGTGACATAGGAAATGACTGCGGTTTGCCAAGTTTGTATTTGCTGTCTGCTTTCAAGCATGCATAGGCCAGGATATATTCACAAAGTGCTGCATTCACAGTGGCTGGGTTTATTCTTTTTTTTTTTTTTTTTTTAATTTTTTGCCTTTTCTAGGGCCAGTCCCGAGGCATATGGAGGTTCCCAGGCTAGGGGTCTAATCAGAGCAATATCCGCCCACCTAGGCCAGAGCCACAGCAACGCGGGATCTGAGCTGTGTCTACAACCTACACCACAGCTCACAGCAATGCCGGATCCTTAACCCACTGAGCAAGGCCAGGGATCAGAGCCGTGTCTGCAGCCTACACCACGGCTCATGGCAACACTGGATCCTTAACCCACTGAGCAAGTCCAGGGATCAAGAGCTGTGTCTGCAGCCTACGCCACAGCTCATGGCAACACTGGATCCTTAACCCACTGAGCAAGGCCAGGGATCGAACCCACAACCTCATGATTCCTAGTCGGATTCGTTAACCACTGAGCCACGACGGGAACTCCTGGTTTATTCTTTATTAACCCAGCTCCACCACTAATGAGCTGTGTGATCTTGGGGAAGAAATATAACCTCTCTGAACTTCAGTTTCTTCGACTATAAAATGGAAATAGTCATCCTGGCTTGGCTTACCTCGTTGGGTTAAAAGACTCATTTAATATACTTCTGAAAAATGAAACGTGCCACACACATGTTAAAGGACAATGATGAACCACTTTGGGATGTGGGAATGGGGGGGTGGCATTTTCATCTAAAGTTTACAGACGAGAAAGTTGACACAGAGGTTGTCCCTGGTAGGGACTAGAGTGGATCTGATCTCTCCAAGTCCCTGATAACACTGAGGGGAGAGCAGCATTTGGGTTTCTGAGCCGAAGAGTCTGCCTCACTCTCACATTGTTGGCGCTGAAGATTTAAAATTGATCTGCAGGCTTTGTTTCTAGGAAACTGGAGCCCTAGAAGCCCACCCCCACAAGCAAGAGAACACATCTCTTTTTCTTTGCTTCCTTATCCCTTCTTGGCTCTTTAAATTTTTGTCTTTATCACTGCTTATCATATGACTGGGCACAGACAACCGTAACGCCAGCTATTTTAAGGGGAAAAGGGGAGGAAGACAGATAAGACAGTGATTCAGAAACGAGCAGGAAAGGGGAGTCATGTGGTTGTCCCCTGGTGGGTGGGATGTACAGCAGCTTTCAAGATGGAGAAGGCCTTCTGAGTGCCTGGAGAGTAAATTAAGCCCATGGTGAATGCATTTAATTTTAATTTTTTTTTTTGTCTTTTTGCCTTTTCTGTGGCCGCTCCCGCAGCATATGGAGATTCCCAGGCTAGGGGTCTAATCGGAGCTGTAGCCGCCGGCCAATGCCACAGCCACAGCAACGTGGGATCCGAGCCGCGTCTGCAACCTACACCACAGTTCACGGCAACGCCGGATCCTTAACCCAAGGATGAGCAAGGGCAGGGATCAAACCCGCAACCTCATGGTTCCTAACTGGATTCGCTAACCACTGAGCCACGATGGGAACTCCATCGTGAATGCATTTCAAAGCCCTTCCCTGGGCTCGGAGAGATTCAGGATCCACAAGGGCATGCCCTCCAGCCCAGCTTTGCGCCTGGGGTGTGCTAGGTGCAGTGGGGGCTCCAAAGAGGAGGCCTGGGTGCCTGCTCCCCAGAATCAGAGGAGGAGAAATGTCCGCTTGAAAAGTCTCATCACATCAGTTTCAGAGTGAGAGGAAACTGGGTCTTGTCCTCACTGGTTGCTGGAGGTATAAATTAGCAAAGCCTTGTTTTGAGAGCAACCTGGCAGGTAGTAGCTGTAAAAAACCAAAATGTGTATAATCAAGATATAATCCAGATAATGTGTACAATCAACTCAATTGATAGTTATCAATCATATGGATGCATTACACTAATACTATTTGAGATCCAGAGAGTAGCTTGTTCCTGATGGTTGAATAGGTGGCCCTGTGGGTGCCCGTGTACCATTAAGGCTGAATGTGCCGTCTCTGACGAGAGGCGGATTTTAGACACGCGAGCATCAATTTGACCCTTTCCAAGTGTAAATCAGTTAAGAATTTGCAGAATTTTTATCTACTTTCTGTAGAAGGAACTACTTTTCTTTTTGAGGGGGAAAGACATGAGAAAAGAGAATAGGGCACATCCTGCCAAGTTTTTCGAACTGTGGGTCAGGACCCATGCATTGAGGTCATGAGATGACCTAGGTGGATCTCAAACAGCAACTTTTGATAGAGAAATTTTATTTTAATTAATTAATTAATTAATTAATTTATTGCTTTTTAGGGCCACACCCACCTCATATGGACGTTCCCAGGCGAGGGGTTCAATCAGAGCTACAGCCACAACAACTCAGGATCCGGGCCAAGTCTGCCCACCTACACCATAGCTCATGGCAAGGCTGGATCCTTAACCCACTGAGTAAGGCCAGAGATTGAACCCGCAACCTCTTGTTCCTAGTCGGATTCGTTTCCGCTGCACCACGCCACGATGGGAACTCTTAGATATAGAAATCGAGTAGAACAATGTCAAAATGATCAGAATGTGTCACAAGCAGTAAGGGTAAAGATTACTTTCAAAAACTTCTGCTTCAGTTTTATTTATATGAGTATTATTTATGTGATGATCTTAATTCTTACTATGGATCCCAGTAAAAATAAAAAATTTTTAGGAGTTCTCTGGTGGCCTAATGGGTTAAGAATCCAGCATCATCATTGCTCGGGTCACTGCTGTGGCATGGTTCTATCCCTGGCCCAGGAACTTTTGCATGCCATGGGAGAAGCCAAAAAAAATTTTTGAGAAACATCAGCCTCGAACACAATTTCTAATTCAATAGAGTTTTGATGAGTTACCAATAAGAAGAAGCTAAGAAAGGAAAGAAGATTGGGTTCCCTGCACTCATAAGCTTCCAATTTTCTCTTTCTTTCTTTCTTCCTTTCCCTCTTTCTTTCTTTCTTCCTTTCTTCTCTTTCTTTCTTTCTTTCTCTCTCTCTCTCTTTCTTGTCTTTTTATGGCTGTACCCACAGCATACAGAAGTTCCCATGCTAGGCATCGAATTGGAGCTGTAGCTGCTGGCTTACACCGCAGCCACAGCAACGCCAGATCCGAGCTGGGTCTGTGACCTACACCACCGCTCATGGCAACTCCAGATCCTTAACCCACTGAATGAGGCCAGAGATTGAACCTCTGCCCTCATGGGTCCTAGTCAGATTAGTTTCCGCTGAACCATGACGGGAACTCCAGCTTCCAATTTTCTCACCTCCAAAATTCCATAAAGTCAGTAGCTTCTGAAGAATGAGTGGGACCCACCCAGTTCTGAAAAACCTGCTCATCTGTTCTTCAGTGAACCAGTCCACAGAGGTAGGATGCACAAGGGACCTGATGAACTGAAATACCTTATGTTCTCCAAGAGCCCCCATCTCCTGACACCCCTGCAGATGGCATTTAGTATCAGATAGTGGTGCATCAGGGTTCATGGGTTGAACTGTCTAAAGTTCAAGGTTAGAGAGCTCAGTTTGTGCCCTGTGATATATGGTGGGTTTCTCCAGCCCTAGCTACTTCAGCCAGCACAGGACAGTTTTGCATTGGATCAGGAATGTGGGGTCTTCGGAAAATAATGTGTTTTGACCGCACCTCTCATGGCACTACACAAGGTTAATACATTTATTCAAAAATCTGTGCTTTTTCTCTTGATTCTCCCACCCAACCAGTATGGTGATAAGTACATATTCTCCCTCTTTTCAAACACATTTTAAATTTATTGAAATATAGTTAATTTACAATGTGTTGATATTTGCTCTACAGCAAAGTGATTCAGTTATGCATATATATATATATATATATCTTTTTTTAAATATTCTTTTCCATGAGGGTTTATCACAGGATTTTGAATGTAGGGCCCTGTGCTGTATGGTAGGATCTTGTTGTTTATCCATGTTCTCCCTCTTCATTTGACGTTTGAGGACAAGACTCAGAAAGTTCATTGATGAATTGGAGGCTGGGGCGGCTGAATGAGCACCTGGCTCTCTTGGTTTTTAGGACAAGGCTATTTACTGCATATGCACAAGTATGTCCTCTTCCAAACACAATGACCCAGGGTGCCCAAGGCCTGGTCGGGAAGGTATTGCTATCAATACCATTTTACATTTAGTAACATTGTATATTTGTACATTTAAGCTCTATTCAAAAGGCATTCAAATGAATCAACATTTTCTCTCTAGCTGAAAGAATGTAAAAAGTGCTATTTAATAACAGATATTCAGGGGAGTTCCCATTGTGGCTCAGTGATTAACGAATCGGACTAGGAACCATGAGGTTGCAGGTTCGATCCCTGGCCTTGCTCAGTGGGTTAAGGATCCTGTGTTGCCATGAGCTGTGGTGTAGGTTGGCAGCTACAGCTCCGATTAGACCTCTGGCCTGGGAACTTCCATATGCCTCAGGTGCAGCCCTGAAAAGACAAAAGACAAGCAAAAATTTTTTTTTAATTAAAAAAATAACAGATACTCACTTAATCTTCATGTACTGATGGAAAACTATAAGAGCTCCGAACTTCAACGACTTGATCAAAGTAAAAACTCTTTGGGAAAATATGAGAAAACAGGTTTCCTGATTCCTCTTAATGTGCTTGTATAGCTCTGCCACATTGGATCCAAGCATCATCCATCTACCAGGCTTCCATCATCCGTCATTATCCATCGTCTGGTTTATTGGTCATAAGCTAATGCCATTACCATGTGTCTAGAACTTTTCATAAGGGAGCCTGATTTATTTAGTTATATTTTCAATTTGCTCTTCAGCTACTTAACTGAGGTTGGGGCAGATGATCAGACCACACTTGGGGCTGACAAAAGTTGACACTTCTCTATTTAGTGAGATAACTTTTGCCTGTCTCCTGGGGGTTGGGCTTTACATGTCAAGAAGATGGTAAAAACCATGATGAGGGGTTATTTTAAAAAGATGAGTCCTCTTTTTGTTCCCCTCACTTCCAGAATTCTCTAGCATGTCAGGATGCATTTACTTCATAATTCACCCTACTGTACTGACAAGATCCTTCCTTTCAAGTTGGAGTAGGGTTTCCCAAAATGTATTCCGCAGAGTAAAATAAGTTAGTAGATCATATATACTCAAAAAAAAAAAAGTATGCCATAATCAGGTATATTTGGCAAACAATGGATTAAATGAAGCTAAACATTTGTTGCAGAACTTCTCAGAACCTTTAATATACTGATTTCCATTGTCCATTGAGTGAATAGTGTTCCCAAACAAAATCGCAACATTGTTTTGGGGACAGCTCTCATCTCTTGAACTCTTTTAGGAAGTACTGTCAGAGAATCTGGCCCCTATTATTTAAAGGAAATACTTCCTATTTGGGGCCGTTGACCAAGGGAGACTACTGCGAGGAGCAGTAAGGGATCATTATTGGTTTTTGTTAATCTTTTTATCGTTAAGCTTAACGATGAACCATTAAACCTTGGTTTTTAAAAATTGGATCCAAGTATTATTTGAAGGTATCTGACCTCAAAGTTGGGAGAGAAGCTGAGGTTGAACAATAGTTTTTATATGAAAAAGCGGAGTGCAAACAGGGCTCTCATTAGCAGGATTTTCTAAATGATATTTTAGTAGCTCCTCTTTGTTTTGTCTTTAGCCAGTGACATTTATAAAGCAGTCCCAAGCTAATGTTATGATTCCCGAGATGGTTCATATAGAATTACACGGGCTGAGGTCAGAGGCCCATGGTTTCTTCTCTTTTCTGAATCAGGTCAGGCTGAATATCATCCAAGTACAGTTAATATTCTTGCTCCTTTGCTTTAGAAATCATTTGTTTCTGGGTTATTGCTACCAATCGACTCTATTGTGGAGGCACATTTTAATATTTCATTTCCTTGTGTTTGGGAAAAAGCTACATGCAAAGATCTGCATGTGATTGTGTGGGCTGACTGACAGTAAAAAAAAAATGTGAGGGAGGCAAGGATTGATTTCAAGTTCTTGTGTCCTTGAGGGCCTCTCCTAGCCTGGGGCCCAGTCAGGGTTCCTGGGTTCCTCTTTGCTGATAAACTCATCTACACTGGGGTATAGATACATAATGAGTTATACAGGCTGGAGAGGAAGCAATCCTTCACCCAGAGGGCGGCATCTCTACCTCTGGAATTTTCAGATGTCAGGGACAGGTGACAATGAGCTTTTTGGCCAAGAAGAATCTTTCAAACCAGGTACTGACTTGCGACCAGGGTATTACTGAGCCCACGTCAAGGGCTAGGGTCTCCACATAAACCTTCAGCAATGTGTCAGGCCCCAACTCATCTATGCTGAATGGACGGATTTCTAGATTACCTCACATTTGAAACGCTGTTCTCCCCTGTCTGTGAGGGATTAGTGCTTTTCCACTTTAAAGGAAAAACAGGCCATAAATCACTGAGGAATTTTACGGCACTGTCCAAAGCAGAGATTGGAAGCCAAGGAAAAATAAAACGCCAGCTTCTTTATGGAAAGTCAAATGGAAAAGGGATCGCTTCCTGAAAGGAGGGAGGCACTGCCTCCGGGAGAGGAGGGTTGGGAGACTTGAACTTCGTCTGTAGAAACTCCTCCTCTGGTGCCCCCGAGGAGTTCTGGAGAATTCTGGGCCTCGTCCTGATGAACCAGAAGGCAGAGGGAAGCAGGTGGTTGAACTCTTTGGGAATCGGGTGAGAAAAGTGATTGTTTTTGACAGCAGGATTTTTGTATTTGGGTTATGCCTGTTACAGATCCTGTATCTTCATTTACATTTGCCTCAACAAGGCAAAGAATTCCCCAGGTCATCCATACACCTGATTCCAATTGGAGGCTCATTAAATGTGAGAGAAGGGAGGGACCGGGCGAGGTGGCATGGACGTTTCTGAGGTTGGCTGACCAGGGAGAAGGGGGGAAGACCCTGGGGCTGGGCCTCATCGTCAATCACAGACAACAGAATCATCCAGAATGTTGTAGGTTGCAAAACCAAATAGGACCAGCATGAGAAAGCACTTTGCAGACATACGTGAATCAGTCTCCTTTCTAGAAAATGTTTCCTCAAACCAGGAAGCTCCAGCAAACCCTGCATCATCTTAACCTGAGCCTTCAACTCTTCTCAGCTCTCCTTTTCTGGCAGTGGCTACACATGCCGCTCTTTCTGTCTTTGCTTTCACGCCTTTATCCCATCTTTTACTCAGGAGCTGTGGGGGGATTGTGACCCGTGTGGGGGAATAAATACAGTTGTGTCACTGTCATTTCTTGTTTCAGAACCGCAGTGAATCTAAATGAATCATAACAGTTGCATTTAATAAATTCTCCTGGGTATTGGCTAATTTTAAACCGGTCTGACAAGTTTTAAGGTCCATGTGGTTTGGGGAAATTCAGTGGTGCATTTCCTCGTTTGCTCACCCCTTATTTCCCTCCGAGCTTGTTCCTTTTCAGCAAGCTGGTCTACTGGGCCCGCTTATCTTTCATCATCTGAGGTTGGGAGGAGGGGAGGCTGGGGAGGGGCTGGGCTGAAGGTCATGCCAGAAGCTTTCAGGTCTCTGCTTGTTAGCCAGCACCACTGGAAAATCACCAGGTGCTGGCAGAGGGTCCCAGATGGGAGGCCCCCATCCACCAGGAAGCTGCCAGCTGGCAGGATGTGGGGCAGGGGAGGGGGCAAACTCCGATGGTGGAAATGAAAGCATCTCAGCATTTTGCTTCTTTCCTCAAAGTCACTGCCTCCACTCCAGGCTCTGACATGAGAAGCTTTAGCCTCTCCTCATTGATTTTGTGCCCTGACTCTATGATCCTGGTGGTTAATGGATGCCAGTTGTTGATTTCTTGGGGGGTGGGGTGTGGCGGAGGGGAGCAGTTATTTACTGCTGGAGTGGGGAGGTCTTCTGGACCATGGGAAGTCCAGGGAACCCCAAGACAGCTTCACTGGAGGGGATTATTACCAGAATCATCCCCAATCTCAGGACACCCCCTTTGCCCCCTACCCTTGTTTCTCTGCTGGCTGTTCAGCCCTATCCATGTTCCAAAAACTCCCCTGGGCAGGGTCCCCCAGCAGCCTGTGTTTTGGTCATTGTTTGCTCACAAGGCAAGTATTCTGGTGATTGAGATGTTGCTCTGTGAAGGTGATTTTTAAGAACCAAAGCCAGTGCAGCAAAACCATTTAAGACATTCTGGTAATTCCTTAAAGGATACAGAGCCCCTTCTTTGTTCTGTATGCACATGTGTGGTTCAGAGTGATGTTCGTAAAGACTCTCTTTTTACCTTAAGAGGAAAACTCAGTTCAAGGTTGGAGGATGATCAAGAGAAGGACAGTTCTGCTTGAAGTAAATTGTGACCCACCCACCAAAGGAAGGCCAGGAAGTGGCGCCAGTGGGTGCAGATACCATCACGTCTTGCATTCTCTACCAGACACACACTTTGTTCCACTGCGAAGAAAGGTGGTTGTGATGAAGAGGGTAGTGAAAAGCTCAGCCCGGGTTCCAAGGAGGCCTATGAGCAAAGATAGCACACGCTCATCCTTCTGTGGTCAGTGACTGCCGGTGGTTGGAGGGAGGTGCAGGCATCTCCTTTCTTTCCTTTTTTCTTCCCAATTTCTAGATCATTCATGCATTCGTCCAACAGATCATTAGGGAGCCCCTGCCATGTACCAGACATCAAGCTAGGCCCTGGGGATAGAACTGGGGTCATGAGCGTTCTGTGCACCCTGACCTCAGGGGGCTTCTACTCAATGTGGGGGACAGACAGGCAAATGGACCGTTACATTGTATGAGAAGTGCTGGGATGTATGCCATGGGGGCACTTCAAAGGGGTTCTGAACTAGCTGCATGGGGTAGGGGAGGCTTTTGGGAGAAGGTGACATTTAAGCAGAGACTTGAGGAGTTGCTGTTGCGGCTCAGTGGTAATGAACCAAGCTAGTATCCATGAGGATGTGGGTTTGATCCCTGGCCTTGCTCAGTGGGTTAAGGATCCAGTGTTGCCTTGAGCTGTGGTGTAGGTCAAAGATGTGGCTTGGATCCCGTGTGGCTGTGGCTGTGGTGTAGGCCAGCAGCTGTAGCTCTGATTCAACCCCTAGCCTGGGCACCTCCATATGCTGCAGGTGTGGCCCTAAAAAGAAAAAAAAGTAAGCAGAGACTTGAAATGAGAAACTGAAAAACGTGACTGCATTGTGAAGTGGGGTGATGGGTACGAGTGGGGTTTTTTGTCAGCTGGCCCCTCCTTCCCTCCTTCTCTCTCTGTCTCTCTCTCCCATGCCTGCTTCTCCCTCCTCTCTGTTCATTCCTTAAGAGTTAATCCTGGAATCATAAGAAGCTCCTTTGGGTGCAGAGTCATTTGTGAGTTTGGGCTCTATTCGGAGGGTAACAGAGGATTGAGGAACAGATTTTTTGTTTTTGTTTTTGTTTTTGTTTTTTAGGGCTGCACCCATGGCATATGGATGTTCCCACGTTTGGGGTCAAATTGGAGCTACAGTTGCCGGCCTACACACGACAACGCTGGGTCCTTAACCTACTGAGTGAGGCCAGGGATCGAACCTGCAGCCTCATGGTTACTAGTCTGATTCATTTCTGCTGCACTACAATGGGAACTCCGAGGAAAAGATTTTTATGCTGAGAAATAGCCTGGCCAGATTTGAAATTTATCACCCTGGAGAATGGACCAGCCATCGGTTAAAAAAATTAGGGAACTGTGGTAGGTAGTTGGCTGGTTAGAGATGCTGATGACTTGGACTGGAAATTGGCAGGCCTTATACTGATTGGAGAAGGCAGGGCTGGCGGTGGGTTGAACGTGGGGAGTGAGGGTGGCTAGAATCCAGGACAAACTCCACGTTTCTGGCTTGAGCAATGAGGTGGCCCTGAGTGATCTTTACTGAGATGGGTAATTCAGAGGAACAGGTGTCTTTGTGGACGCTGGGGTCTTGGATGACTGCTTTCGATCTGCTTTGGGGAATTTCATCTCAGGATAGGACTGTTTAAGGTAGGGAACCTGAAGGCACTTGAAAGGTGAATTAAGTGATGGAAAGTCTATGCAGAGACCGGGCACTGTGGGGAGCAAATCACTAGCTTTTCCTGCCCTTCTCTCTGTCCCTACAATGTAAACAGCAACTTTATTTTACAGGAGTCTGAAGAATCTTTTCGGGCTGAAATTGACCAAGTCGGTAGTTCATCCACTGATCCAAGGGAAAAACCTTTGTTTCTTTGTCATAACAAGGGAGTGTCTGCTCACCTGGCTTTTCTGTGTTCCTTATCTGTTTCTTTTTGGTTTTCTTGGGTTATATGTGTATATGGAAATTTTGAGCTTTTTTACTTAATCTTTTCGTATTCTACCTGTGGTCAAATGCATTCAGAATTTTCAGTGTATTTCTTTTGAGTTAAATAATGCAAAATGTTCTTAAAATGTCCTTTTAAATTAAAAAAATGAAAGAAACCAAAGCTAAGATTTTATATTTTATTTTGGTATTTGTTACGAATGTGATATATAATTTTAGCAGCATTAGTGAGGGATCAGGTTTTAAAAATGTTGTTCCTTTCTGCAGAGTGCCAATGTTTTGCAACAGTTATCGCCAAATAAAAATGCATGGCTTGGAGTTCTTGTCATGGCTCAGTGGTTAACGAATCCGACCAGGAACCATGGGGTTGTGGGTTCGATCCCTGGCCTTGCTCAGTGGGTTAAGGATCTGGCATTGCCGTGAACTGTGGTGTAGGTCGTAGACGCGGCTCGGATCCCGCGTTGCTGTGGCTCTGGTGTAGGCTGGTGGCTGCAGCTCCAATTAGACCACTAGCCTGGGAACTTCCATATGCCCCAGGTGCGGCCCTAAAAAGACAACAACAACAAAAAAAAGCATGGCTAGTTAAGGGGACCAGTCGTTTCTTTTCTTTTTTCTTTTTTTAATTTCCCCAGTACTTTTTTTTTTTTCTCCTACTATGCAACATGGTGTGTATACATTCTTTTTTACTCAATGGGGACCAGTTGTTTCTAAACTGCTTTGTAATTTTAAGGGCCCAGGGTGAACTTGGGTAAATCAGAGTGTTAAAACAAGTATTAGGTGAAGAAATTGCATAGATGAGAAGTAAGAAGGCAAAAAAAGTTTATGTTAAGGGAAATTTGGAGGGAACTAAGTTATTTACCCTCCAGATATTAATCTGGACTTATCTGGAAAGTTTTTTTCATTTCTCTGAGTATGTTCCGCCTCAGTAGACTCAAATTTCACAAATACCATGTATTTTTAAATTTCAGAAGTCATGCATCTGTGGGCATTTGTGAAACTTAGTGCAAGTAAAATGAAGAGAGACAAATTTCAACTGTTTCTGCTTTATTCTCATTCCATTATCTCATTATCATCAAGGTTCATCCTTGATGAGGCCTAAGACAAGTGGAAAGTTTCTCATTTTGAAGTTTAGTTGTTCTTTAATTGGTCACGCAAAAGAAAGGCTTACATCGATTTTGAAAGACAAAACATGTCCTTGTTTTTTTTTCACTAATGCCCAACTTCTACATGGCTGACTGGATATTGTTCAAATTTTCCAAAAGAAAAAAAAAAAAAAGAGAGAGAGAGAGAAACACCCTGATTTTGGGTCAGAAGCCAGTCATGGAAAATTTCATCCTGAAAGGATAATTTTTCATAAATATGCAAGCAGCAAATGGCAACATGACTACAATAGCATCTGTGCCTGGACTGCCATAGACAATCTCTTGCTGTAAACACTCAACTACAGGCGTACACATTAGGTCCAAAGGAAAAACACAGTATTTGCACAGGCCCCTACCTCATCTTTATTCCACATTAATTCATATTTTTTTAAATAGCATGTCTAATATGCAAAAGGTAGTTTTGCTAGGGAAAACTCTGCCCTCGGTATTTGCAATCCATTTTGGGGGGAAAGTGCACATATATTAAAATCTAAGTCCATTTGTAATCAGTGCGAAGTATGTGATGCAGACAGGAAGCCCTGTAGATCTAAGAGGGTCAAGCTCATGGTATACGGGCTGTAACAGTCAGGGAGGTCTTTCTTGGAGAAGTGGAACTAGGTTGAAAGATGGGGTGGATTGGGACAGACATGGAATACTTAGAAGAGGAAGGGGTCAGGGAGCAGGTGACCACCAAGAACAGGAAGCCTGGGGCCTGTGGGTATACATGAGCCCTTGCTATGGGTTTGTTGATTGACTTATGTAGGCACTCTGCCTTCCTTCAACTGGGTTCCTGCCAGCTGGGACAGAGAGGCTGGCTCAGCTCAGCCTTTCCAGCTCTGACCTGGTGACCATGCAACATGAAGGTGAAGTCCTTAAAGGGCAAAGGTCATGAGAAGTCTTTTTTCCAGATCCAGGCTCTGTCTATTTCCCACACTTTCCTTCTGTGCTCTTAGATGTTGAAGAGGTTTAACATCTCTCCATGTGAAGAGAGGATTTGGAGAGAGATTCTGATAACTATTGAGAGAGAGAGGCACAGAGATGGAATCAGAGATTAACAGGTGCGGGTTGGGATGAAGGGTGAGGGTACAGGTTTGAACCTGGTGTTCACAGACTTGGTGCTGGCTGTTCCAGAAACAATAAAAGTCACTAGACAAAAAATGAGGGCTTGGTTGGTAGTGGGGCTCTAAGTC
This sequence comes from Sus scrofa, assembly GCF_054392235.1. Lineage (NCBI taxonomy): Eukaryota > Metazoa > Chordata > Mammalia > Artiodactyla > Suidae > Sus > Sus scrofa. Next base: position 107,021,701 of record NC_139385.1, on the reverse strand, counting down.
TCCAGAGGCTGCAGCCAGTTGGTGGAGTCTGAATGGTGAGGGCCAGGCATCGCAGGAAGTCTCGCTGCAAGATTTGTTCTTTCCAAGTGAGGAGATTCTGGTGTGTTCAGGCTGATAGAATGGGCCCCTCTCTCCCCCTCCTGGGAGGGAGAATGGAAAAAAAGGATCGTGCTCCTGATATCCCAAATATGAGCTAATATACGGGAGGGATGCTCCCCCTGGTCCTTTAGGCTCAAACCTGTGCTATAGACGGATAGTTTACAGTGCCCAGGGTTAAATGCTGAAGTCGGGCTGTTTACATGCTCAGGACATGGAGAGCCAAACTGGGAAAGTAAAATAAAGACTGTCTGATAAAGCACGCCCACTTCTGCCCCTGAACCGGAGCTCACACACCGTCAGATATGTACACACACACATGGCCAAGGCATCTTGCTGTTGAATCATTTTCCGGAGAGGAGAAAAACCTTTGAACACATGGCCATAGCATAGAGACTTTCCAACAGCCTTACACATTTCGACTGGTGAAACTCCATAAGAAACGCTGTCCCAAGTTGCTTATGACAAAAATCAAATACACATAAAACAGAGCTTTGCCCAAGACACTCTGATATTCTTATACATCATATTTGTTCTTCCACTCAACAGACGTCTGTTGACTACTGCTGTGCTCCAGCCCCTGTGTTAGACCTTAGACATTGTAAACTTCCAGGAACGTAGGTATGACAACCCATGAAATGTCCTTTTTAAAAACATAGCGCTTTCCTCCGTTCTTACTCTAAGCACTTTTCATTTGTCTCATGTAATCGTGATGGAGGATCTAGGGCAATGTAGTTATTCTAGGCTTTAGCCAGGTGGTATTTTAAATTGCCATTTAGAAATTGGTCCCATTATATTTATCCATAAACCAAGCCATGACATTCTCAGAGTGCCCAGGTAGGAATTTATGCATCTAATTGAGGCCAATCAGATCTGTTTGGGTTTTAGTGTCTATCCCTGTGGTTAACGCCCCATTGAACTCTGTGGGCAATTTCATCTGTGTTATTCGATTCTAAAGTTTGTCTAGTTGTGCTGGTTTTCCCTTTCTTGGCCTGGGGGTGAGACCAGGAGTACCAGAAGCGAGGGTTGTTGCTTGGTGACACAACGGCCAGGCCCACATGCGTGGTCAGGAATGGGTGACGCTCTGGGAATCCAAATGCCGGGACTGTGAGAGGAATGCAGAGTCTGTATTTAAAATGGTGAAATGGTGGGTTTCCCCCTAAGCGAATACAGTCGGCAGTCACTACTCCTGCAGCCTGTGCTGTTGGGAGTACTCACTTGGCACTTATTACATCCTGTCTTGGGTTATTAGCATGCATCTGTTTTTCCTGCCCCTTTGGTGTGGGTACAGGCCTCTCTCCCCATTCATGTTCCTTACCAGGGCTCTTTATGGGGAGCAAACATGATGGTTGTTTTTATTATGTACTAGGGGTGTTTGATTTATTAAATATGTTTTTTTCCAAACAATGAGACGTTGAGTAATTGAACCTCTTTTTTAAAAACAGACGTATTGAGGCACTATTGACATGCCATGAAAGACATGTCCAGTGTACAATTTGAGAAGTTTGGACTTGATGATGATATTAAAAAAAACATTGAGTGAGTACCGATTTTGTGTAAGTCACCTATCTGAGAATGTGAGGTAGGGACTTTCAAAATGACACTGGTGTGATAGTGACGGGGGGCCTGATTTGGTTCCCAGATGACTTTCTAGCTATAGTATTTATTTATTTTATTTATTTATTTATATTTACAATTTATTTTTATTTTATTTTAATTTTTTTTGGCCACCCCATGGCAGGTGGAGTTCCTGGGCCAGGGATCAATGCCACAGCTGTGGTAATGCCAAATCCTTAACGGGGCCAGGGAACGAACCTGTGTCCTAGTGCTCTGGACACACTGCTGATCCCATCACACCACAGTGGGAACTCCTCCAGCTATAGTTGTTCTGATTTGGTGAGTTCAGATGCTACTGGCACACAGTGCCACCAAGTTCATGTGTATGTAGTTGTAAAGTCTTCATCTCTGCGCCCTCTCAAAAAGTGGCATCTTTTGTCTTTTGTTTATTTTTTCATGGAGGATAGTTTTTAAAAATTTATTTTTCTCAGCTATATTCGTGTATCATTGACAAAGATATATATATATCTTTATATATATATAAAAGTGTGTCTTTTATATATATATGATATATATAGATATATATATTTAAATATATATTTAAAGCACTCAACATGATTTGATGTAATTATATATTGTGAAATGATTACCACAATTAAGTTAATTAACATATCCATCAATCACCTCTTATGCTTTTCTATTTTGAAGAAAATTTTCGTGGTTTTATTGCATCATGAAGCATTGAAACATCTGAACAAGTCCATATCTGGGTGGCGAGGCAGCTGCTTTCTCTTTCATTTCTTTGGGTTACTAGAGCAACTTGTCAGTAGATAAAAAAAAAAAAAAGACAAACTTTTGCATTACTTAAGTCTTTCCAAGGCACATGCTGGGACAACACAAACTTCTCCTGTCAGATGCAACTAGCCTAATGTCCAAATATCATGCACACTAACCTCAGTAGCAGTAGCGCATGGAGCCCACTCCCACTGCAGCCCTGCTCATTTGTGGATGATATTTGGAGCATCTGGAGGAGTGTGAGTAGTATTGGGAAGAGGAGGGAGAAGGAAAGAGCATGAGTGCCTGGCTGGGAGGAGGTCAGCCGAAGTTGTGCAGGACAAGCCTGACCAGGTCATTGGTGCAAACACAAGCATCGTTGATGTTCTTTAATAGGAACATCTGGTGGACCCCATCATGGGGTCTTCATTGGCCTTGAGCTGGTACACACCCATGCTGATGATGCAGCTGTCTGGTGTGGGCTGATGGTCCTGCGCTGTGATGCTATGCTGGGTTTCCTGGAACAGAAGGCTAGATAATTTCTCCGCAAGGGCAGTTTTCCCCTGGAATTGCTGTCCTTCCCATGGAAGGCAGGACACGTCACTGTAAATTGTGCCTAGTTGGGTTCTGTCGTTATCAAATAACTGGTAGTAATGTTGAATGAAGCTGGATCCAGTCTGCTCTCAAACTGGCTTGTCTCCCATTCTGAGGCATCACCTGGCCTCGTTGAGACCTGAGGGGCTGGCGCGATGTTGGCAGCCTTTTTTTTTTTTTTTTCTTGTTTTCTTGTTTTTAATGGAGCCTGGTTTATAATGACCTCAGTAACTTAGGGCATTTAATGCTCTTGACAAATCCAGCAATGATTTTACTTCCTGACTGAAGGGGTGCTGGCTGGCTGGCTGCGATTTGTTCGGAAAATTCAGTCGGGAAAGTCGGTGGATATTCTTATTGCTGCAGAATCTTTCTGTCTGGATCCCTCTTTGATTTTCAGAAGGGCTGAGCAGGTCCTGCAAGGGAATTGAGTGCCAGGGCAGGCCAGCTGAGTTTTAATTGATTCTAATTAGCACCCCCCTAGAGTGTAACAATTTTTTTTTTTTTTCCTCCAAGCAGTCAGCCGAGTAGCATTAGGAAAGGTGAGACATCTTTCTTTGGAACCATCAACGAGGCAAAACTATTTTCAGCTCCATCTCTGCAAGTCCTGCTTTCTCAGGAATAGGGAGGAAGTGAGATAAGGAAAAGAAGCACCTGAGAAGCAAGGTGCCAGGAAGTACTCATTTTAGACCCAGCTGCGGGCTTAGTACAGCAGGAAGAAGAGGCTTAAGCTCTTTGCGCTCAAGTACCTCCCAGCTGAGTTGGAAAGAATGAGAGATGGGATATAATCAAGACTTAATGTTTCATGGGAGCTGGAGACATGTTTCTCGGGATCAGTATTTATGGACATTACAGAAGGTGTTTTCTCACCTTGAACAAGTCATTAGATTTGGAACTGGATGCTGGTGCCAAAAGAATAAGGTCTAAGAAAACAGTTCGCAGACAGTCCTGAGTGCTCCCTCCGCTCTCAGCCACACTCAGTTGGGATCCAGTGCCTGCCTGTAGTGGTGATGCTCCTGTTTTCTCATCTGCTGGCCAGACACATGGTTTCCATTGATAGGCAGCTAAGTTTGCAACCAGTGCTTAATCATTTGCGGTGTTACAGGGACAGAAGTAATGTGGGAAGCTAGAGCCTCAAGTCAACCCAGGGCCTCATGAGTCAGAAGTTTCAATCTACCTTGCCACGAAACACCATAGACAGCTTCAGAGTATAACTGGGTTGGTGCTAGGGGACCACTCCTGGGGAGTGGGAGGGAGGGAGCCCTTATGCTACAGCTGGACACAGTGACATGGGGGTGTCTTCACTCCCCTCCTCTCCAGTCAGGAATGCAATGGTTTTGACAGTCACTTCAAAACTTGCTCTCAGGAGTTCCCATCGTGGCTCCGTGGTTAACGAATCCGACTAGGAACCATGAGGTTCAGGGTTCCATCCCGGGCCTTGCTCAGTAGGTTAAGGATCCGGCGTTGCCGTGACCTGTGGTGTAGGTTGCAGACATGGCTCGGATCCCGCGTTGCTGTGGCTGTGGTGTAGGCTGGCAGCTGTAGCTCCGATTCGCCCCCTAGCCTGGGAACCTCCATATGCCGCAGGAGCGGCCCAAGAAATGGCAAAAAGACAAATGCACAGTGGGAAATATATTCTGCCTTGTGACACAGGGTATATGCGTGAAGATGAATAGGATCCTGTTTGCCCTCCTTACATGAGAGGCACCTGATCCATTTTAATAACCTATTGTTTAAATTTTTATTTTATTTTTTTGCTTTATTATTATTATTTTGCTTTTTAGGGCTGCGCCTGTGGCTCATGGAAGTTCCCAGGCCAGGGGTTGAATCGGAGCTGCAGCTGCCGGCCTACGCCACAGCCAGCCTACGCCACAGCCGCAGCAACTGCATCTACAACCTGCGCCACAGTTCACAGGCAATGTCAGATGCTTAACCCACTGAAGGAGGCCAGGATCAAACCCGCGTCCTCATGGATACCAATCAGGTTCATTACTGCTGAGCCACAATGAGAACTCCCCTATTGTTTAATTTAAATAATGTAGGGACCTACTAAATTGAAGGTCCATGAAGGGACCTACTAAACTGATTTCAAAATTCATAAGTGGTAGTGAGCTGCAGGGCCAGACTGAGCTGTGGTTTGGTTTCCTGTACCAGGGCGCCTAGTCAGGGGGCCATTGGAGACTGAACCTCAACTCTCATTTCTCTCTCTCTTTTTTTGTTTTGCTTTTTAGGGCTGCACCCACAGCATTTAGAAGTTCCCAGGCTAAGGGTTGACTCGGAGCTACAGCGGCTGGCCTACGCCACAGCCACAGCAATGCGGGATCCAAGCCATGTCTGTGACCTACACCACAGCTCAGGGCAATGCCTGATCCTTAAGCCATTGAGTGAGGCCAGGGATCAAACCCGCATCCTCATGGATCCTAGTCAGGTTCGTTAATTGCTGAGCCATGAAAGGAACTCCTCAACTCTCATTTCTCTTGCCAAGCAGTTGCCCATCTTCGGGCTCAGTCTTCCAGAAGAATGAGTACCTTTTACAACGTGCACATGGAACAGCCCATGTGCCCAAGATTTGTATGCATGGGACTTGTGTGCTCCATTCAACACCATTTGTAAGTTATAAGTAGGACCTGTGTGGCTGGTAGGGTCCTTCCTGTTGGTAGGTACCATGCACAGGAAAGAGAAGGTGGAAAATTACAGGTTAGGAGAGCCTAGATCCAGAGCAAGAAGGGATGCCTGCACATGGTTTTGGCACTGGTGAGAGTAAAGTTGAGGGGGTTGTTCTAGCCCCACTGGTAGATACCAAAATTGGTGGATACTCAAGTCCTTATATAAAATGGTATAAAGTATTTGCATAGAGTATAAGTACAACCTTCTGTGTACTTCAGATCCCTCCAGATTACTTAGGGTACCTAAAGTAACATAATACTATGTAAATAGTTGCTAATGCAATGCAAATGCTATGTAAATAGTTGCCAGTGTACAGCAATTTCACAGTTTGCTTTTTAGAACTTTCTGGAATTTTTTTCTCAAATATCGTCTATCTGCGATTGATTGAATTTTGGATGTGAAATTTCTGGATATGAAGGTTCCAACTGTATATGTTCCCGGCTTCTTCCTCACGTCCCCTTCCCTCTGTAGTGGAAAGATCAGGAAGGTGCTGAACCAAGACGAGGAAGAAGGGCCCGTGTAACTTCAACACTGGTCATGGACTCTTAGATTTCTCTGAAGGGAGTAGCTGAATTTCTCTCTGGGATGAAAAAATCAGGAAAGAGCAATAAGGAAAAAGTAAATGTAATAAGAAATGAAAATGAACAATAAATGCAACATGTTTATTGAAAACGTTCTCTGTACCAGAAGCTGAATCAGATACTTCATTGTTTAAATAACTTCTTACACTCACTGTGGTTTACAATAAATTCTTTTTAAAAATGAGATTTACCCATCTGCATGAATGCCCTCATTTGAATTCTATGATTTTTCTTCACTTCTAGCTAGTCACTAAGCATAAATTTCCTGAAAATAGAAGAGACTCAACTGCTATTATTCAAATAATGACCATTGTGCCAGAAGGGAGTGTCAAGGAGTTAATTAAAGTTAACAAAACCATTGCCAGATTTCCTAGGGTGAGAAAAGTTTTTCTTTTCCCCTGCGTTTTTTATGTAAAGCATAGAAGACTAACAGGCATTTCTTTCATGTCACTCAGAGTTTCTCATTCAGCAAATACTTATTGAATATTCACTGTGTCCTGGACACTGAGTAGGCACCTGGTACAAAGCAGGCCTGAGAAGTCTCTGGCCTTAGGGAGCAGGGTTCAGGGGAAGGGCAGACTTAACTCATGAGCAAGAAAGGGCCCTGAGACCCCTTTATGTGGTCATCAGTAAGGGCCCTACTCAGTGTGTACCAGTTAGGATTAAGTTTATCTGCATGTGATAGAAAACCTAAACTAACAGTGGCTTAAAGACACAAGTTTTTATTTTCTCAAGGGCAAGAACTCTTGATCAGGACTTATGTGGTATTACTATGATGTTTTCAGGGACTCAGACTATCCAGCTTTCCACTCCATCATCCCTACCTTATGGCCCTCATTCACATGGTTCATTGTGGCTGCCAGGGCTCCAGCTATCACATAGTCATTCCAGGAGAATGAGAAGAAGGGCATACTTTCTCCCTTTAAAGGAAGCTTGGGAAATATAGTCTTTATTCTAGGCAGTCATGGGCACAGCTAAATTCAGAAGGTTTACTTTACTAAGGAAGAAGGAGAAACTTTATACTGAGGTCAGCAACCAGCAGCCTCCCTCTAGGCGTGAGGTGCAATGGTCTGGGAAAGCTTTGTGAAGGTGGTAGGGTGTGACTCAGGCTTTCATGACTGGGTAGTATTTGGATCAGACTGACTGAAAACCTGTTGACTATAGACTAGACCCCTGTGCTATAGCAGATACGTCTGTGATAGAGCTTGGGAAGGTCCTGCTCTGGCAGATTGTCCACTTAGAGAACCCTGACCACCGTCTCAGGAGTTCCAAGAGTCAAGCTGTAGATTAGCAGGTTTTGATTATTATTGTTATTTAACATTTAAGTACAGGAGATTTTGTAGATATAATGTAGGGACTCACACATGGGAGTTCTTAGAATGCGAACTCTGTCCCTTGTTTTCTGTCATGCCCAGAACACACACCTGGCCCTATAGAGCATGGCAAATAAAGGGGAGGGGAAGGCAAGCTGAAATCCAGAGAGACCCAGTATGGGGAGTGCAGTTGGATGGTCCTAGAGAAAAGCTTGTTCTTCTTCCTAAGTTCCTTGCCTCTGTTTTATCCAGACCCCAGAGAAATCGGCAGTTTGGTTTTCTCCTTTTTTCTTCTCCCCTAAGGTTTTGCAGAATACAGAGCTAGCAGGATTACCTGGGTTGTTAGGGGTCATGCTGTCAACAAAACAAGGATGTCTGTTACCATTGCCTGTATTAAATGTTGTTCTGTAGGCACTAGCTAATGAACTCGGACAAGCAAGAGGATGCATGTGGAAAGCGAGAGGTGGAATTTCCATGCTGTGCATATGGTAGACTTATATCCTAAATGATGAACTATTTATTATAAACAACCAGAGAATACAGTAAGGTGCATGGGACGTGAAATGAATATACAAAAATAGCTTTAGAGAAAAAGGACCAGGTAGAAAATAAAATGGAAGCAAAGACTCCATTCACAGCAAGGATAAGTGAGAATAATTTAGGTGAACTAGTTTTGTAAGCTATTATATATTTTAAGTGGTATTATATATATTTAATTAGTATAATACCAATACTAGAATAGACAGAAAGATCAATAGTATAGAATGGAATCGAGAACTAGACACTGATATATATAAATAGAAACTTTATCTTAAGATAAAGGTGGCATTTTATATCAGTAAGGAAAATGATAGATTATTCAATAAATAGTTTGGGACAACTGGGTAGCCATCTGGAAAAACAAAAATTGGATCAATATCTCACTTTTAGTGCCAACATAAATGCCAGAAAGATACAAATTTAAATCTTCAAAGTAGTAAAAGACAGAAGTTTTAAAAATTGTATGGTAGCATCGTCTGCCTAGGTATAACACAAACCCTGTAAATCATAAATACAAACCGATATGTTAAATTTAAATTTCAAAAGAGTAAACAAAACCAGGCCTCATGGAGGTTATGTCCCTGATAGCTTCATGAACCATCAGAAAGTAAAAAAAAAAAAAAACAAAAAACCCAGAAACAATGAATGGAGAATCACCTATAAAAACCAAAGGATTAATATATTTAAATGATAAAGCGTTCTAGTAAACTAATAAAAGATCTACAACATAATAGAAAAATGGGGAAAAACGGGAGTATGTTATTGACAGAAAAGAGAAATACAAATGACTCAAATATATAAAAAGATATTCAAACTACAATAAGGTTGTTTTTTTTTTTTTAATTATCAGAATGGTGAATATCACACAACTTATCACTGAGGGTAGAGGAGCCAGAGATGGATGCATAATGGGAGCATATACTGGAATGACTTCCATGGTGGGAGTTTTGATACTCCTCATCAAAATGAAACATGCACATGTGCATTATCACAATAATTCAGACATATTTGTGTGTAAAGGGATGTGTGAGAAGAGTTGTTGTAGCATCTCAATGTCTCCATTACTCTGTTTCATTTTGCTCATCTGTGAGGTAGGAATGATGATTCCAATTTCCTGACACTTGAAAGGGCTGGTCTCAGAGTGTCTCAGAAATGTACCAGGCTGCCTGAAAGAAGAAGAAAGATTGTCTTGAAATTTAGGACATTATTCTGGTGTTTCAGAAAAAGGGTCCTAAATCAAAGGTAATTGCCCTGTGCTTTGAAACACTAGGGCAAAGCCAGCCTAGTTGTGCTAGGTTTCTGCCTGCTCCTCTACTACAGCATCAAGAGCTCTGTTCAGAGGCACTTGGAAGGACTTTGGAGGCCAGTGTGGTGGGGGTGGCTGGTAGCCTCTTTGACACTGGGCTCTGAGAGATGGAGCAATGGGTCAGTGCACCCCTTACCACTGGGGGACACCCATTCTGGCCTTGTGGCATACCTCAACAAGCTCCCCTAGGGCCATCTTCATGGATCCAGCATGCAGGGAGTCCTCAGATTTGACATTCTTTTCACACCACTATTAATTTGCGTCAGATAATGATGCAACCTGTTACACAGCCCATCAGCATAATTATAGGTAAGAAAATTGCTAAGGGAAGTCCCTGAGCAGTTGGAGACCAAAAGGAAATATTTTCAAGTAATTAATATGTGAACTGATAAAAAAATTTAATTTTTTTTAAAAATAGAAAAGTCCTCAGAGTTCCCATCATGGCACAGTGGAAACGAATCTGACTAGGAATCATGAGGTTGCGGGTTCAATGCCTGGCGTCGCTCAGTGGGTTAAGGATCCAGCGTTACCATGAGCTGTGGTGTAGGCCGGCAGCCGTAGCTTCAATTGGACCCCTAGCCTGGGAGGGGTCCATATGCTTCGGGTGTGGCCCTAAAAAATAAAAATAAATAAAAATAAAAATAGGAAAGTCGTAGAATGTTATAGCTCATATCTGTCCAGAAATGGGTATATACTAGATGAAGGTAAGCTGAAATTGATGGGTGCTCACATTTTTATTTTAATTTATTTTCGTCTTTAAAATATCATTTTAAAAGTACCATGTTAGATTTCCTTGTTTCCCCCTGCCCCAACCCCAAAATAAAGCCTAGTAAAATAGCCATCCTGGGAGTGTATAAACAGCAGAGGCTAGAATTTAGCAAAATGAAGAGAATTTAACTTGGATGAATACATTATGCATAAGAAATAGAGCATTAGTCTGGGCTTTGTTAATGGCAGCTGCCTAAACCACCAAATGATTGTGTCGATTTTGTGGGTTTCTTGAAAGAGACCAAGCATTTAGAACTTCTCTGACTTATGTAACACTTCAGCCAGTGCATTGGTTAAGTCAAGAAAAATAAAGCATGAGGAACAGGATTTCAAATAGAGCTTCCTATCTGGGTTGGAAGAATTCACGCTAATGATCTGTTATGATCATTTTATAAATTGCACCCATAGCAAGTGCACATTGGGCCTGGGGTCAAGTGCATTAGCTGAAGAGACTGTCATATCAGAAGGCTTCTGAAATGCCTGCATGAAGCATAATTCATTAGCTGAGCCTCAGCAACATAAGCGAATTGGTGATGACCTTTTGGGAGCTCATGTTTCAAAGCAGATAGTACTGATGTGGCCAGAACCTTAAGAGCACAAGGAAAATGAACCAAATGTTGCAGGCACAGATGAGCCATCTGTGTGCTCTGTTTAAAGTAAACCTCATAAAAGAAAAACAGGGCTAAAGAAACCTAATAAGTTAGGGATCATTTCTTTGCTTTTCATGGAGGGAGAGATTTAAGCACAACTCTTGCAGCACCGTGGGAATAGAATTTGGTTACCAAAAAATCTTCACCCCTGATTCCGTTTTAAGCATGTCATATCAGTGAAATAAACAATAGTGATGCCTCATTTACCTGGGGAGTAGATGTCAGGTAACCATGGGCAACCAAAGCATGACCATGAATGAGGAAATGCTGCAGAAGAGCAGAAAGAACTGAAATCCAGAGGTCCATCTGGCCTCCAGCCATACCCAGGCCATTCTCTGGACCTTGGTTTCCTCACTGTTGAAATGAAAGTATTAGACAGTTTCAAGGTCTCTCTCCTTGTTAAAAATCTAAATGTTTAATCTATGATTTTTTTGTGTGTTTACATTTATATATTTATAATATTTTAAAAAAAGATTTAATAAACATACTTTGAAAAGAATTCAAACAGTAAAAAGTCAGATGGCAAAACATTACCTTTCCTCTTATCCCAGACTCCCAGCTCCCTCTGCAGAGACAACCATCATACTAGCGCTTTGTATATCCTTCCGGAAATATTCTACAGGCATGTTATATATACTTCTTTTGAAAACAAATGGGGAAATTGCCATACACACTGTCGTCCTGCTTCTTGCTTTTTTTCCCTTAACAATTTTGCAAACTTTTTTCTCAACAGTTTTGGAGATTGTTATTATGGGCTCAATCTACTTTCTTCCTCTTAAAGACTCTATAGAATAGTAATCCACAGTTCAACCATTAGTTTAGTGCCATGTTGATGAAAAGTCAGTTTATATTTATAGATCTTTCGTTCGGTTCCCTATAGCTCTACATTTCTCCTACATGAACATCTTGGCAGAAAGCTGTCTGAGTAAGAAAAAAAAAAAATAGTTGTTACAAATCCCATAAAAGCCCACCCAGTATCAGTCCCTGACCGCAGTCCTGTGTGGAGTGAAGTGGCCGATGAAACGCTCGTCCTTCCATCAGCAGAGGCAGGGGTGGAGGAAGCGTGTGGATTCCGGTGGGGCGGAGGGGGCAGGGGGCTCCTGTGCTGTTGCTTTTGTTTTTTTTTTTTTCCCTGGTGAGAACCCCTGTTCATGTTGGCAGCCCAGCCACTGGTAAAAGGGTACATCAGACTTGAGACCAGAACTTCAGTGTCTTTTCAAACGATATATACACGTTAGAGATTTTGCATTTCAGGAAGTTAGAAAAAATAACTTCAGGTTGCCGAAGAACCTCTCAAAGGGAGAGTTGAGCACCTCGTTGGGGAGCTGGGAGTAAGTCGTAGAGTTGGGGGCGGGGGGGTGGGGGAGTGGAGGCAGGGGTGGTTTTTCCTTCTGTGTCTAATGGTTGAGTGATGAGACCGTGCATTCTCGGAGCTGGAGAGAGGCCCATTGGAAGGGCGGTTGTGGACTGCCTGGGTGCTCCCCAAGCTGCAGAACAAGTGACAGCCCTGCTCAAGGACCCCGAGGCAGATGAGGCAGCAGAGTAGGGACGTGGCACATTTATTTTGGAAAGAGTTTTCTGTTTAGGATTTACCGAATGGCTTCAGAGTCGTCATCTTGGGAAAAGCCTGAACTTTGCTGGACTTCCTTCTCTTATGGCTGAGTATTTGTTTTATTTAAAATCACACACGTGGGGAGCAGCCATTTTTCAAGACTGAGGGTCTAAAGGCCTTAACCAGGCCCAAGAGGGGGCTTCTGGAAAGCAGCGAGCCGAGTCCCTCTGTGGTCAGGCTGGGCAGTCCTCCTTTCCAAGCTGGGCAGGGAAGTACGGGCCATTTGCATTTGTGTGGCAAGGATGGTCTTTTGCCACCCCCTAGACTTGATTTCCTCCCAGGAGCAGGGCTGGGCCCACCTGCTGCTCTGCTGTGCCTCCAGAGAGGTTGTGGGTTTTCACTGTGACTCATGTGTCTTATTTATGGCCACCACGCTGGTGGAGACAGACAGACAGAGTGACACAGGCTCAGAGAGTGTTTCCTCTCTTTCCATTCAGAGATGTTTCTGGAATGCCCCCAACGTGTTGATTGTTGATGTTCAAGAAAGAGAAAAGAGAAAAACTCGCAGGTGAATTCAGCTACCTTCTCCCCACCCTGTTCATTCCTAAAAGGCCTTTGGTTCAACTGTCCACTTGGTTGCATTGAAAGCATTTCTGTGTTGGCATCAACATCTGGATAATTATGCTTTGCTTCCCTTTGCTACGAAGAGAGACGCTGTCCTTATCAGCCACCTCTCCCCACGGCCCTCTCAGTGCCTCTCATTTCTGCTGCGTGGTATTCTAGGTCATTCACTTGGTGGGACAAGGCTCTGTGCTAATGAGTCCAACGTCACGGCTTTGCATGGAGGAAAGCCTGGCTCTCCTGTGGAGGACACCTACAGGGCCCTTGAGCTGCTTCCCATGAGGTCCAGGGAGGCCAGGTGAAGCAGGTACAGGTGGCTTAAACTCAGCCCATCTCTTTTTCTTTCTGAACACAAAACACAGAGCTGAGGTTCCAGTGATTGCGGGTCAATCATTCTGTCTTAGGAGATGATGGTTTAAGTATGCATATACATTCAAGTCCAAGGGATGAATTTTCTGAAAAAATCTGCACTCATGGCCAAAGTTTCTTGGTGTGGGTGGTTCGTTTTTGTTCATGAATTCACAAAGAAGTTAATGAATTTCAAGGAGTCACCTGTAGACACTGAGCATCCCCAAAGAGGAATTAAGACATAATTCTCACCTCTGTTAGTGTCCCAGGTTCTGCCGGAACAAAGTTCTACAGACTGGGTGCCTTACAACAACGGAAATGTATTCCCTCACTGTTTTGAAAGCCACAGCTCTGGAATCAAGGTGTTGGCAGCACCCTGCTTTCTCTGAAAGCTGTTGGGGAATCCTTCCTCTTCCAGCTTCTGGTAGCCCCAGGCATTCCTTGGCTTGTGTCAGCAGAACTCCAGGCTTTGGCTCTGTCCTTACGTGGCTGTCTCCCTCCCTCCCTTTGTCTTCTCTTCTTATAAGGACAGCCAGTCATCGCATAGAGGGCCCACCCTCATGACCTCATCTTCACTTGATTACACCTGCAAATGCTCTATTTCCAAATAAGGTCACATGCACAGGGCCCGGAGCTTAGAACGTCGGCATATCTTTTTGGGGGACACAGTTCAACCCATAATCCCACCTGTCTTCAGGTACCTTCCAGTGGAGGAAACTGGTGGAAAAGGATAATGGGAATAAGGGCTAAAAGAGGCCCAGGCACTGTGTTGTAAGAGCCCAGGGAAGGGGACGGACACACACACACACACACACACACTCAAAACAAACAAATATGCATCAGTGGTATGACACAGAATGGATCAGTTATGAAGACTTCGTGGAGGAGTTTTCTCAGGCCTGTGGCCTTGAAGGATGGGCAAACTTCTAGTTCTAGAGAAGTAGGCAGTGAAGGGCATTCAAACTGAGGGTGACCACAATTAGGGAAGGATACTGGCTTAGACCTGCGAAGAAAGAGGCTTCTGGCAGAAATGTGAGGGCGGGATTGGAGATGGGGAGACTGGAGGCCAGTTGGGAGATTCTATAGGAGGCCCGGGCAGCTGACGAGGACCTGAACTTGGAAATGGTCATGGGTGAGAAGTCAGGGGCAGATTGTGAGGAGTTGGGGTGGGGTGAGGGAACTGATGGGAAGGTGGCAAAGGATGGGGGGGATCTGGTCCCCAGACTTCTGGCGGGGTCGACTGGGAAGAGGGCAATGTCTTTCAATGGGATGGGAAGATCAGGAAGAAAGGAAGTTGGAAAGGGAAGGAACGTTTGCTTGTAAATATGCTGAGTTTGGGGTTATTGTAGTGCTGGGCATAGATGCCTGGCAAAAAATTTGAAACTTGAGATTGGCATTCTGGAGAAAGAGGTCCAGATTGGAGGCAAGAATGCCCACATGCTAGTTGGAGCCATGGGAGTGGATGAAGTGACTTGGAGAGAGAGGGGACAGAGGCAGAAGAGGGAGAGAACCTTGTGGGATGCCCAGGGGATGGACGGGGATAGGAGAGAGTGCACGTTGAAAGGCAGGGAGGAGAGGGTTCAGAGGAGACAGTGTGCCCAGCAGGGCTGCATCAGCCTTGACCTAGCTGAGAAGAATGGAAACTAAGGAGACTGTCAGAGCTGATGGCTAATGTTCTGTCGAAGGCCGATTGGGAGGAAACCCTCTCAGTGAAGTGATCAGGGGCAGAATCCAAATTGCAAGAGGTTGAGGAGATGAGTGGGAGAAGTGGCAGTGAGGCAGCAGGTGTAGACTGTCACGCTTTTTTTTTTTTTTTGTCTTTTTAGTGCTGCACCTACGGCATGTGGAGGTTCCCAGGCTGGGGGTTGAATTGGAGCTGTAACTGCCGGCCTACACCACAGTCACAGCAATGCAGGATCTGAGCCACGCCTGCAACCTCCACCACAGCTCACGGCAACGCCAGATCCTTAACCCACTGAGTGAGGCCAGGGATCAAACCCACGTCCTCATAAATGCTAGTTGGTTTTGCTAACCGCTGAGCCACGACAGGAACTCCTAGACTGTCACTCTTAAAAAGGAGAGAAGGGTAAGCTGTCACTTCCTGGCAAGGAACAGAGAAGGCAGGTCACCTGAGGAAGCAGGGTAGAGAGAAGGACTAGTCGTCTGGGAAGACAGAAGAGAGGATCATTATTGGATGAACTGAGTTCTGGAAGAGAAGGCAGGCTGCAGGAGAAGTGAAGGAAAGTGAAGGAGAAGTTTAACTGTGACTCTTGAGAGAATCTTGAGGACAATAAAAGGAATTATTGGGAGTTCCCATCGTGGCTCAGTGGTAACGAATCCGAATAGGAACCATGAGGTTGCGGGTTCAATCCCTGCCCTTGCTTAGTGGGTTAAGGATCTGGTGTTGCCGTGAGCTGTGGTGGAGGTCAGAGACGTGGCTCAGATCCAGGTTGCTGTGGCTCTGGCTTAGGCTCCGATTGGACCCCTAGGCTGGATGCCGCGGGAGCAGCCCTAAAAAAAGAAAAAAAAGGAACCAGAAATTATTGTGTGAATGTGCTTGAATCTTGTGGTGATTTTTAATTGATGAGGTTCATTCTTTTGGGAGACTTTAAAGCCCTCCCTGAAGACTGAAAAATGGACTCATTGACCTGTGGATACAGAATTTTGTGATTATTGGCCTCTGCTGCACCCCACTGCTGTGGGAGCTGAAGACTCACAACCGGCTCCAATAGCTTCCCCAGAGGGTGTCTAGCTTTGTCATTTTATGGCTGTTTCCAAAACTAAGGGATAGCTCTGACATCCCAGAGAGGCTTCCTCTGACCCAAGAGCTAATGTGCCATCTGGGTAAACAGAAGTGCCATAGGAGCCTGACCGAGAAATAACTATTTTCCCTCTGTTACCATGCAGGGGGACAACTATGCTATTCTTCTCCCCTCCCCTCTCCCTGGATCTGAATTTCTGGATCTGGATCTGGATCTGGATCTAGGGAATGGGGCAGGAGAGTGAGGATGGGGTTAGAAAGTCTGGAGTGTGTGACCTCAACCCCATGCCATGCTTACTGGTACCAAAGGCATCTGTCAGTCCAGCCCTGTTCTAAGTGCTCACACACACAAGAAGGATGGGTTTCCTGCCTTTGTGGGACTTAATGGGACTCGGAGCCTGTGCTGTGGTGACAGAGGAGACAAAAATTCCCTAAGAAATACATGCATGTGTGCCAGTTCTGTGGTTCAAAAGGGAGCGGCCAGGTCAGTGTTGGCTGGAATGGTTGAGAAAGTCTTCATGCTGGACAAAAAAGTGGACCTTTGAAGGATGGGTCATTTGCATAGGTAGATAGGAAATGCAGGAGCATCTCAGGTTGATGGCCAACGTGCTGAAAACAACAGTGCAGGTCCCTGAGACCTGGAGAAGCCTGGCTGGACTAGAGGGCATTGTACTGGGAGTGACCTGTCAGAGGTGGGATGAGTCTGGCCTGTGGAGGGAGGGCTTTGAGGATAAGGCCTAAGAGTATGCATTTTTTTCCTGAGAGTGAGGGGAGGCTTCTGGGCCTCAGGGACTTTTTTTTTTTTTTTTTTTTGTATTTTTGTCCTTTTTAGGGCCGCACCTGTGGCATATGGAAGTTCCCAGGCTAGGGGTCGAATCGGAGCTGTAGCTGCCAGCCTATGCCAGAGCCACAGCAACTCGGGATCTGAGCCCAGTCTGCAACCTACACCACAGCTCACGGCAACGCCAGATCCTTAACCCACTGAGCGAGGCCAGGGATCAAACCCGCAACCTCATGGTTCCTAGTCGGACTCGTTTCTGCTGTGCCACGATGGGAACTCCAGGGACATTTTGGAAAGAGATTTGCCTCTGCTGTTGACTTCAGTTTGGCTGTGAAGAGCTCACCGGCTCATACAAGATGGGTCAGCGGCATTTCCTGCCTTCGGGGAATCACCTCCAAGGAGGCCAGTCTTCCTTTCCGGGTCTCCTCTCTCTGTTAGAAACCTTCCCTCCAAAGCTTGTGTTCAATCCTCTAAACTGCAGAATGCAGGTTACTGTAAAACTTGAGCGGGAGGAGGGGAAACAAAACCTGTTTTTCAGTTTTCTTCCCCCTGACATGGGTCTTTTGCCCTTCAGTTCTAAGGATCGGGGTGACATGCCCCTTTGGAGTTTCCCTCTTCTCACCGGTTTTCTGAACCCATCACTGCTCCCAGAAGAGAACCCAGTCCCACGCTGCAGGTGGAGAGGCGGCTCGTGTTCCAATCTTTCGCTCTTTTAGTGCAGCGAGATGGTGTGTGTGTTAGATAAACGCACTGCCACTTAACAAAATAACTGCCCATCACAGAGCTCCTTGACGAAATCCTAAAATAACAATAATAGAACATGTGCCATGCTTGTGGGAAGCAAGGGCTTTGTGGGGAAGGGGGTGGGGAGCAGAGAAAAGAAACAGATTTTAATGTCAGGCTGACAAGAGTTTATTATACACATCAGTGGTTAAAATAATGACTTTTTGAAATTATGAAAAAGGCTTTCTGGGGGTCCTGTTAAATATCAGCAGCAGTTCCTCTCAATAGATTTGCTGGGGCCACAGAAGAGACACCTTGCTTTTCCAGATCCCTGGGGGAATTTTGGCAGGAGGCAGCGAGGTGCACCCATCCCTTCTTGCCCTCGCCTTTCGGAGTTCGGTTGCAATGCTTTGTGTGTCTTGGCTCTCTGGAGGGCTTCTCCGGTTTCAGTTTCTCACTTTCCCATCTTGGATTTGCTCCTGGCCTCCCCACCATGGCCCATCTTCTCACTGCTCTCAGGAGGGAGCCACAGGGCCATGGGGCAGAAGAAGGTGCCACCTGGCATCTGATTTTCATTGTCTTTGTCTTTTTTTTTTTTTTTTTTTTTTTTTTGCTATTTCTCTGGGCCGCTTCCACGGCATATGGAGGTTCCCAGGCTAGGGGTTTAATCGGAGCTGTAGCCGCCGGCCTATGCCAGAGCCACAGCAACGCGGGATTGGAGCCACATCTGCGATCTACACCACAGCTCACGGCAAGGCTGGATCGTTAACCCAATGAGCAAGGGCAGGGACCGAACCCGCAACCTCATGGTTCCTAGTCGGATTCGTTAACCACTGCGCCACGACGGGAACTCCTGCTTTTCATTGTCTTTGAACAGTTTCGGCCTTTTCTGAAATAAGCAAAAGGGAGCTACTGAGATGGTGGGGTGAGCGCAGACCTGAAAACCTGGATCTCGATTTTCCCATCCAGCTAGAACCTTCTCACAAGAAACTGAGAATGCTGATTGTCAGTGAAATCTGGCCACCTTGTGGCTTTTTGTTCCAACATCGGACCCTTTATTATGTTTCTAGACTCATCACAGAGCTTGAAGAAGCTCTCACACTCTTGACTGTCCAGGAAAGAACCAGGAAGTGATTGCTCAGCACACGGCTTGGTCACTGATCATGTGACACACAGCCCCCTGGTCCCAAATCTCCTGCTCTCCCCCTGGAACTCTGAACCCCACTTCCTTTTTATTCTGGACCCCATCCCCCCTTGGCTTCTGTACCTGCCAAAAAGGGCCATGTTCGGTACAGAACTGAAGGCAAATCCTTTTACAACTGCTTCTCCATTAGCGCCCATGGCGATACCAAGGATTATCCCCTGAGATCAAAGGTGGATTTTACTCTAATACTCAGGAAGATGCCTCCATATAAATGAAATGCTCTGATGTAGCTGACAAGTGATTACTTTCTCCTTTCAGAGCCAGGGCTTCGCCTGGGACAGGGTGGGGAGGGGAGTGTCACCCCTGGTCCTGTCCTGTCCTCCTGGCTGCCCAGATTCTGCTTCGCTCTGGTCCTGAGGGATGTTTTGGAATTTTTTTTTTTTTGAGCTTTAGAAAAATCTGGTCTGGCTCATAACTGCCCTTTCTGCCTTCTTATGTTCTGATTCTCCTTTGGCCTTGGCCAACAGATGAGTGTAAATCCATTTTCTTCTTCATTTAGCCAGGAGAGATAAGGACTTTTACTGTCAAAAACAGAACAAAACAAAATACCAAAAACAAAAAGACAAGAAAAAAACAAATAAACAAACAAACAGTGCAAATGGCAGCCAGAACTTCCCCCAAGAAAGCAAAGAAATTGGGGGCCAACACAGAGCAGGTTTCTGCTCTTTACTCTGTGTGGACGGACTGGCACATGAATGGGGCATCTCCAGCCCCCTTTGCTCACTCGAACCCTGCTTACCTCATGCCTTAGGCGGCTTCCTGCAGGTGCCAGTTTCACCTGGAGGCCCTAGGATCTCACCTGCCTCCATTCCCAGGAGCTGACAGGAAGGAACTTCCTGTTTCCAAGCCCTGCCCTTCCCTTGAGGGTCCCATTTCCAGACTGAATGAATTTCCAGCCCAGCCCAGCTGACTACCCCGATTTCCAGCAAGGTTTTTTGTTTGTTTGTTTGTTTGTTTCATGAGCCAGCATCCAGATGTTCCTGCATGCAGATGGAATTTGTCCTTAGGTTCTTTAATGGTGTGTTTGTTTTCTACATTCAGGGAACCCGAGAACATTAAAACTCTTGAGCACTTCATTCTCAGCCCTTGTGAATGGAGTGCAACCTTTTGACAGAAAAAAGAGACCAGTTTCCAAAGAGCTGTGGGCGTGTGTCATCTCCCTGTAGACTCATTTTCCATTTCCAGGCCCTGTGATGAGCGGGGATACCAGCCTATGCTGGCTTTGTTTTCCACAAAGACCCCTTCGGGTGCCACATGCGCCTGTAACGTTTGGCTACGTGTTGGACGGCCCACACTCATTTTTTGGGCAAGCGTCTGGACAAATGGTTCAAATAGGACTTTGTGTGTGATTATCTACTTTATGGCTGTACATTAAAGTACCCAGATTACAGGTAGGTGAATTTGATGGACTCTTTCTCTGCCAGAATGTCAAATTGTCCTTCAAAACTTATTTTAGTAAAATTAATATAATCTGGCTTGATATAAAACGTAAGTCTCCAGTCAGGGACTGGGAGTGAAGGGAAGGGGCTGTTTGGAGGGAGTGCCCCCCCACCCCACCCCCGTCAGCACGGGGATATGGCTCCCTAGGGGTGGGGGTGGGAGGTGACAGGCTTGATTTTGCCCAACATCTCTGCTAACGATGTGGTGCTCAAGTAAACAGCACGTTAATGGACTTCCCAGATATGTGAAATTCAGCAGCTGTTGCAAACGGCAGTGAGCACAGAAAAAACAAATGTTATGGAGGAAGAGAGAAGGGAAGAGGAAAGCGGGGACGAGGAGGGGAGGGAGGTCAGCCGTGTGAGCAGGAAACGACAAGGATGAGATTCGGTCTTTGAAATCCTAATTCTTATATCTGGGCATGATTGCAAATGCACGTATCTGAGGAACCTATCCGGAAAAGTTGCTCCTGAGATGCCCCTGAGGGTGACCAAGGTCAGCAGCAGAGGCTGGAGTCCTTTGGGTTTCTTCGGATCTGGTCGTATGTGTGGAGGTGAACAGAACAGGCATTACACAGAGATGCGTATGCGCTTACACCCCTTTTGAAAGAATTAATATCCATCACTTTCAAAATTCACCATGAGTCTTAAGATTTATGTATTGTCTGGGGAGTGCTAACAAGTTATGCTTTGATGTCAGCTAATTATAAGATCCTTTCTAAACTGCCCCCTGGTTTTATCTTTTTGGCTTCATTGATTTCTATTTTTACTGGACACCTTACACCACAGGCAAGTAGTGTGGTTTGCTGTTGCTGTGTTATTCCTTCCCTCTGCTTGGAAGCTCTGCCTCACCCCCCCACCCGCTCCCACCCTCCTCACTGTCTTACCAGCCTTTGCAAACAGAGGAGGAGCTTCCCCACAGCCCCAGAGATTCACCCCCTGGTAGTCCTTTTACCTACCACCACTGGGACATTTACCCCGCTGCCTTCTCATTATTTGACTCCTTGTCTGTGTCTCTCTGGAGTTTAGATGCTGGAAGATAGGAACAAAGATGGGCCTTTGATACTTTTTTTCCTTCCATCAATCCCATTGTCTTAAATTGCTCCATTGACACGCTAGCTACTCAGTAAAGGTTGGCTGAGTGAAAAGGTGGATGAGTTGTGAATTACAAATGAAGGAGTGGAGGAATGGCCAGCTGGGTCACACCACGCAGAGTTCTTCGGGTTGAGGGGCTGCTGGTGGGGTGAGAGACCAGTCCCCAAGCTGGGTCTCTCTAGGCAAAGCTCCGCTGTCCTCGTTGATACTCAGGCCAAGCTTGCTATAGCTGTGGTGACTGTTTAAAGCTGATCTCAGGGAGCCTGCCATGTTTTTCATGGTCCTGGAGAACTTCAGGAGCAGATTGGTGTGTGTGGTGTACAGGGTTGAGTAGGGTGTTCAGGTATAAAATTGAATCCTCAGAAGGCAGTGGCTTCAAGAAGCCTGTGTCGTGGCTACCAGCTGGCGAGGGAGGTGTGATGTGGAAACACCTCTTAGGGCCCTAGAAAGCTCTAGTGCCAATGTCGTCGATGTCGCCTCCTGTGACTGGTGGGCGTGAAGACACTCGTTTCCCACACTGATGAGGGCTGGATGCAGGATGGGAGCAACTGTGGAGTTGAGGGGGCAGTGCTGGGTGATTGCTTTCTGGTTCTCAGGGGTTGCCAGCCGGAAGCTGGGCTGTAGAGGGGAGGCAGGCGGGACCCGTGGTCACAGCCTGGGTCACAAGGCTAATGACTGCCGCTAACTCACCAGGCTGCAGGGGGCTGAGGATGAAATGGTTATCTGAGTTTTCTCTCCAAGGACAGAGGACTCCGGTCTGAGCACCCATTCAGAGGCAGGGGCCCCGTTAAGAATCAGGAACACAGCCGTGAGCAAAGCAAGGAGGTGCTTGCAGTCCAAAGGCAGAGAGGGACATCTAGCAAATAATCCCCAGACAAATGGGAAGTTGCAGCAGCGCCGAGGGTAAGAGGGGGCACGATGGTGTGCAGAGATTCTGAAGTAGGGGGTTTTGACCTGGTCTGGGAGGTCAGGGAAGGCCCCTTGGGGTCAGGGGCTTGAGCTTGAGTAAAGAGGGAGCAGCAGGAGAAGCAAGATCTTTGAGGGGATAGATTTCTTCAAGGTATTCGAATCTGTGCTTCTACCTGGCTGAGGGTAATCTAGGAAATGAAACCGAACCTTGCTTTGATCCACCTTGCAGGACTTTGGATCACCACGCTCTCATAGGTGGGTGTTATAAGTTAAATTGTTTCCCCCCTCCTGCCATAAACTTCTAACCCCTAGTGTCTCAGAATATGACCTTATTTAGAAGTCGAGTCTTTGCAGATGTAATCACCTTATGGTGAGGTCCTTAGGGTGGCCTCTAATCTGCTGCGATTGGTGTACTTATAAAAAGGGGACATTTGGCACAAAGACAGACACAGGGAGAAGCTGGCTCCGTGAGGACAGAGGCAGGAGTTGGAGTTATGCTGCCACAGCCAAGGGGCACCTGGGGCTTGCAGAGGTAGAAGAGACTTTGGAGGGAGCACAGCTCTGCCAATACCTTGATTTCAGACTCCTAGCCTCTGGAACTATAGCAGAATACATTTCTGTTGTTCTAAGCCACCCAGTTTGTGGTTCTTTGTTGTGGCAGCCCTAGGAAAGTAACATAGAGAGGAAGAAAGGAAAATGAGGGCTTGTGCTGGAGAGTAAAGATTGTATATTTACACCTACAACGAGACCTGGAAAATAACATTATATTCCAGTAACCGTTATTATCTTATTGGGTAGATTCTATTCTGTGTGTGTGTGTGTGTGTGCGTGTGTGCACATGTGTGCATGCATGCATGCATGCATGCTTTGTGTTTCTTTCTGTCAACACTGGAAGAGCTCAAAAGTTCAATTGGACTGCCTTGTATGGCTATAACGTTGGTGGCCACGTAGAGAATCTTACTTCCTTATGCTCAAAAAAAAATGCCCCGGTCCGTCGACCTATGATAAGATCTCTGGCCCTTTATCGAGAACAGAGCTTTAAATGCAGGTGCCCGGAGACGTAGGTCACAGGGACCTGTAGATATACTAACAGGTAAAAGATTCCCCAGATCTTTGGGGGGCAGTTTTGACTTAGTGACGGGAGCGTACAGAGTCTACTAGGGCAATAAAGGCCTGAACTGCAGAAGAGGTTGTTCTGGAAGGGATAACATAGTGAAGAAAGCAGTTTTGCCCACCTTGTAGGCACCTTGTAGGCTTACCAGGCACAGCCCTAGGTGAGGGTGGAATTCTTCCTATTGGTCCAGGCAGCTTCCCACTCCCACTTAAATTCCAGGCTGATAAAGGCCCATCTTTTACATGTTTTAGAAAACATCTGGACTCTGAGAGACATCAGTGGGTCTGGATTATTTCCTTCCCTCCTTCCTCTGCATCTGAAATTTAGGAATCACCTTGCAATAAAAATCATAAAGCAGAGACACGGATGCGTGAACCCAAAGTGGGGACTTAGCCGCTGAAGCCTGAGTCAAACCTATTTTGAGTAGCTGGTGGAGAGGCCCTTGGTGTCAGGTGGCTGGGGCTTCTAGTCCCAGCCGCTGTACAAGTTATTTGCCTTTTGTCAGTGTCAGGGTCCTCATCGGGAAGATGGGGAAGATGGCACCCACAACTGCATCAGTCCTTGTGCTGGTGATCAGATGAGAGCATCTTTAAGTTGCCTCGTCAGTTGTCAGTGTGTTTATTCTGGGCTGTGGGCTTTATGCCTCTGGAAGGCTGATCTCTGGGATCTGGTTTTTCTTATTTTCTCCCTATTTTTCCCCTTTTTGTTGAGGTATGATTGTCAAAATTTGGGTGTACTGCTATTCCTTGACTAATGATGGGGTTACATCTGATAAACCCATTGTAAGTTGAAACTATCAAGTCGAAAATGTTTTTAAAATGCCCAACCTACCAAACATCATAGCTTAGCCTCACCGTCCTTAAAGGTGCTCAGAGCACTTACCTTGGCCTGCAGTTGGGCATAGTCATTTAACACAAAGCCTATTTTATAATAAAGTGGTGAATATCTCATTCCGTCGATTGAATACTGTACTGAAAGTGAAAGACAGAACGGCTGGCTGAGCGCAGTATGGTTGTGTGTCCATTGTTCCCCCCTCATGATCTTGTGGTTCGCTGGGAGCTGGCGCTCCATGCCCTGGTGAAGAAAGCAGTTTTCCCCTGGGAGCAGGTGCTGGAAAGCAGATGCCCTGGGAGCTGGTGCTTGAAAGCCCGGGAAAAGACCAAAATTCGAAATTTGGGGTACAGCTTCTACTGAACGTGTATCGATTTCACACCATGGTAAAGTCAAAACATCAAGTCAAACTACCATAAGTTAGGACCATCTGTATTTGGGTTGTGCAACGTGATTTTTTTTTTAAGGTGAAAAATGTGATGATTTGATGTACGTACACATTGTGATCATTGTGACGTGACTGTGAAATGATTCCCACAATCAAGTTAATTAACATAGGTGTCACCTCACAGAGTTACCTTCCTTTTTAAATGATAGAACACTTAAGATCTACTCTCTTAGCAGATATCAAATATATAACTATAATCACCGTGGTGTACATTAGATCCCCAGAATTTATTCCTCTTTTAACTAGAAGTGTATACCCTTTGACCAGCGCTCTCTGTTTGCCCCGTGCTCCCAGTCCCTGGCAACCACAGTTCTACTCTCTGGTTCTCTGAGTTTTACATTTCTAGATTCTATATATGAGTGACATCCTATAATATTTATCTTTCTGTGTCTGGCTTATTTTCCTTAGCATAATGTCTTCCAGGTTCGTCTATGTTGTTGCAAATGTCAAGGTTTCCTTCTTTTTCAGTGTTTGTATGTATATATATATATATATTTCTTATCCACAGGAAATATGGTCTAAGACCCCTAATGGATGCTGAAAACTGTGGAAAGTAGCAAACCTTATGTATACTATGTCTTTTCCTATATGTACATTTCTGATCAAGTTTAATTTATAAATTAAGTGCAGTAAGAGATGAACAGCAATAACTAATAATAAAATAGGACAGTTATAACAATATACTGGAATAAAAGTTATGTGAATGTGGTCTCTGTCTCAAAATATTTTACTGTGTAAAGTTAAGACTCTTCCATCTTCATGAAACACTTAACACACACTATGGCTGTAATTTTTGCAGTTTGAGGTGCAACAGCAAAATTTTTTCTTCTTCACAATTTCACAGAGTTTTTGTCTTCTTCACAATTTCACAAACAGAAGATTCATTTTAGCAATCTCAGCATACGATTTTTTTTCCTTATTAGGTTGAGATCTTGCACCTTTTCACTTAAAGGAAGGGCTTTATGACTTCTCTTTGGGAGATCTGAATCACCAGCATCACTACTCATGTGCTTTGGGACCATTATTAAGAAAATACGGGTAACTTTAACAGAAGCACTAAGTTATTACAACAGTTGATCCGATAACCCAGACAGTTCCTAGGTGACTAAGGGGTACGTTATGCTGGACTAATGGTCAGGATGGAACAGGAGAACATGAAGTTTCATCAAGCTACTCAAAACAATTTAAAACTTATGAATTGATTATTTCTGGAATTTTCCATGTAATATTTTTGGACCATGGCTGACCATGGGTAACTGAAACTGTGAAAAGTGAAACCGAGGCTAAGGGGGGACTGCTGTATATGCATTACATTTTTTTCAAATTGAAGTATAGTTGATGTGCAATATTATATAAGTTGCAGGTGTACCCTATAGTGATGCACAACTTTAAAGATTATACTCTCTTTGTAGTTATTATCAAATATCGGCTGTATTTCCTGTGTGTACAATATATCCTTGTAGCTTATTTTACACATAATGGTTTATACCTCTTGATCCCCTCTCCCTCTACTGCCCCTCTCCCTATCAATAAGCACTAGTTTCTTTATATCTATGAGTCTATTTCTTTTTTGTTATATGCATTAGTTTGTTGTATTTTTTAGATTCCAGGTAGAAGTGATAATTATATGGTATTTGTCTTTCTCTGTCTGACTTAACTTCACTTAGTGTGATATCCTCCAAGTCCATCCGTGTCTTTACAAATGGCAAAATTTTGTTCTTTTTATGGCTGAGTAATATTCCAGTATGTATATGTTGTTATACTATTACATTATTATGTACGGTGTTTATATATATTATGTAATATATACATTACATCTTTATCCATTCTTCTGTGGATGCACACTTGGGTTGTTTCTCTATCTTGGAGATTGTAAATAATGCTGCTGTGAACATTGGGGTGCATGTATTTTTTCAAATGAAAGGTTTTTGGGTTTTTTTGGAATGTATATCCAGGAGTGGAATTTCTGGGTTATATGGTAGTTCTGTTTTTCGTTTTTTGAGAAATCTCCATACTGCTTTCTACTGTAGCTACACCAATTTACATTTTTACCAGCAGTGTATAGTGCTCCCTTTTCTCCACATCTTCACCAACATTGGTTATTTGTATTATCCCTTTTGGTGATGGCCATTCTGACAGGTGTGAGGTGATATGGTGCTTTTAATTTGCATTTCCCTGATAATTAGTGATGCTGAACATCTTTTCAGGTGCCAGTTGTCTGCATTTCCTCTTTGGAAAAATGTCTGCTCAGGTCCTTTACCCATTTTTCTATCAGGTTGTCTGTCTCTTTTTGATGTTGAGTTGTTTGAGCTATTTATATATTTTGGATATTAACCCCTTAGGGGTCATATCATTTGCATATAATTTTAAGAATCCAGATCCATCAGTGGGTGCTTAGGTTGTGTCCATATCTTGTCTAGTTTTGTACTGGATTCCATATATATATATTTTTTTGTCTTTTTGCCATTTCTTGGGCCACTCCTGTGGCATATGGAGGTTCCCAAGCTAGGGGTCTAATCGGAGCCGTAGCCGCCAGCCTACACCACAGCTCACGGCAACGCCGGATCGTTAACCCACTGAGCAAGGGCAGGGATCGAACCCGCAACCTCATGGTTCCTAGTCGGATTCGTTAACCTCTGCACCACGACGGGAACTCCTGGGTTCCATATTTATTGAAAGACCAATGAATGAGATTTAGCCAATGTTCTATAATAGTGGTGCCCAAATTGTTATTCATTTTTTAGTAGCAGAAGTCCCCATCCCCTTTTTTCCTAAATAAAGCCCAGCACAGAAAGTAGGTCCACGAGGAGCTTCTCTTGTTGAAGACGGGGCAAAGGCTACCTCTCTGTCCTCCCTCATTCCTTTTCCTTCGTCCTACCTCAGACCACAGCCTAGAAGGAGCCATTTGAAAACCTTATACTGACCATAGGACTGAAAATCTACTGGAACCAGAAAAGGATTTTTTCTTTTCTTTTTTTTTTTTTTTTCTTTTTTTCAGGAAGTCAGTCCTTATTCTTAACTAAAAATCTTAAAGCTTTGTTGTCCTTAGTAAGGGTGGAGTGTGTTGGGCCTCAGCTTCTGTGTAACTACTTTTGCATTCCTGGCAATGGTCGTTATGCCCCCTCTGCCTGAGTTAAAGACCACAATGCCATTTCCTTGCCTCCTAAGTTTTATTCTCTAGCTGGTAAATGAACAACTCGATGAGAAGCTCCTTGAGGTCAGGGTTCCTTTGGAATCTCCAGAGCACCTCCCCCTTGAAGGACATACAGAGGCCCTCCGTTCATGGAACTGATTCTTCTTTGGATTTTCTTTTATTGTCCTAGGTAGAAAGCTCCACTTGTGCTCGTAAAGGGTCTTTCCTGGAACATTTATTTTGTTTTGTTTTTAAAAAGACAATAATTGGGCTTCTGTCACAATCTTTGGAAAACGATCTTTAAGTAGGCAGCCTGTTCCCTTGCAACAAAACATTCATATTCTTTCCTCCATATGCTCACAGAAGATAAAGCTAAAATAGCTTGTGTTATATTACGAGTATTAAAATGACAAATATGTCTCCAAATATCAAATGATTGGAATAGTACAGATTTGAATTCCACCTAGATGGGGAGGCATTATTACTGACAACAGTGTTATTCCATTCGTCCATTCATCTATCTATCCATCCATTCATCCATCCAACATTCATGGAGCATTTCCTTGGTCCCGGTCCAGAGAAACCAAGGTGATACACACCTGTGTAGCAGGAGGAGCATGGAATATTTGAGATTATTAGCATTTTACTTCCATTTCATCGTTTTCATTGTTTTTAGGATCAAATATGGAAAAAAAAAAAACTACATGTGCCTCCTCAGTGTGGTGTAGCTGAAGGACACCACTGGATTCCTGTGTAGGGGGTAGTTTTCTGGTTTGTAGATTGTTCTGTTTCATTCTTTCCCCATCCCCTGAATATTCTGTATTTTGGCATATGACTGTCCCTCTTCAGTGACTAGACAGTTGGAGAGGGACAGGGAAGGAGGACTAAGTCTTCAGTTTAGATTTTATTAACAAATTCTAAAATGACTGTTCTGTATAATATGTGACTTGGGGCCTCTGAGCTTCCTGAGCCTGGCATTCTGTGGGTGGTGACATGGCCT
Source organism: Sus scrofa (assembly GCF_054392235.1). Taxonomy (NCBI): domain Eukaryota; kingdom Metazoa; phylum Chordata; class Mammalia; order Artiodactyla; family Suidae; genus Sus; species Sus scrofa. Next base: position 106,992,902 of record NC_139385.1, on the reverse strand, counting down.
TTGCCAACAGACCCACTTGAAGTACCCACTGGGAAGTACTGATTCTGCCAATGACAGGTGTGCCTTTATTGCACTTTGCTTTATTGCACGTTCCAGATAATGGATTTTTTTTAAATTAAATGTTTGTGGCAACCTTGGCAAGTCTGTGGGGGCCATTTTTGCAGCAGCATTTGCTTACTTCCTGTCTGTGTGTCACATTTTGGTAATTCTCACAATATTTCAAACTTTTTCATTGTTAGGATATTTGTTATGATGATCTGTGATCAGTCGTCTTCGATGTTACTCTTGTAATTGTTTTGTGGTGCCAAGAACCACACCTGTATAAGATGGTGAACTTTATCAACAGATATGTGTGTTCTGACTGGTCCACTGGCTATTTCCTGTCTCCCTTCCTTTCCTTAGGCCTCTCTGTTCCCTGAGACACAATATCGACATCTGAGCAGTTAATCCTATGTGGCCTCTAAGTGTCCAAGTGAAAGGAAGAGTTAATCAAGATGGCAGCCTGCAGGGAGTTCCTGCCATGGCACAATGGAAACAAATCCAACTAGAAACCATGAGGTTGTGGGTTCAATTCCTGGCCTTGCTCAGTGGGTTAAGGATCTGGCATTGCCATGAACTGTGGTGTAGGTCGAAGATGCGTCTTGGATCTGGCATTGCTGTGGCTGTGGTATAGACCAGCAGCTGTAGATCCGATTAGACTTCTAGCCTGGGAACTTTCATATGCCGTGGGTTCAGCCCTAAAAAGAAAAAAAAAAAAAATATATGGTCGCCTTCATTATTGTCTTATTTTAAGAAATTGCTGCAGCCACCCCAGCCTTCAGCAACCACCACCTTGATCAGTCAGCAGCCATCGACACTGAGGCAAGGCCCTCTGCCAGCAAAGCAATTATGACTCACTGAAGCCTCAGATGATATTTAGCATTTTTTAGCAATAAAGTACTTTGTAATTAAAGTATGCCCATTATTTTTTAGACACAATGCTGTATGCACTAAATAGACTGCTGTATAGTGTAAACATCACTTTCATATGCACTGGGAAACCAAAAGATTCATGTGACTTGCTTTATAAGGCAATGTTTGCTTTATTGATGGTCTGGAACCAACCCTGCAGTATCTCTCAAGTCTGCCTCTACTATTGGGGTCTCTCATCTACCTGTTCTGAAGAACGGGCATCACGGCACCAGTCCTGTAGAAGTGCTGTGAGCATGAGATGCCTGGTAGGGTGTCTGGCAAGTGTGGATGCTCCGGGAATATGTCTCTTCCTCTTCCTGACTTGTGAAGATAACAAACAAGATACTAAAGTTTTAAGAGCCTTTGATAACTTAGTTCACTGCCACATTTTAAGATTCCATTGGCATTCCTGTTCTTACCATTAAAGTCTGGAAACTTTGACCTGGGAGGACCAAGGGTCAAGAGGGTGGTTGAACTTACCGAATATGGTATGACGTGACCTTAAGTCATTCTCAGCCCTTCTTTTGTTCCCATTTTACCATTTGTCAGATGGGAGCCTGGAGGGTTCCCTCTTTGCCTCAGGGCCACCGTGTGGCACGGATGAGATAATGAGGTCAAGTATTTTGAGACATCTAAAGCTTACAAATGCCTACCAGGCACTATCATCACTATTTGGATCAGTCAAAATTAAATTTGAGTTCCTCATTCACTATCATTTTTGGAAGGGTATCTTTTCACACGACATTTCATGCATCCTTTGTCCCTCGATCTGTGGAGACTGGCCCAATGGACCCTAGAGGCCTGAACTGTTGTGCTCCTAGGACATAATTTCATGTGGGGGGAAGCAGCAGCCTTTCTTTTACCTGCTTAAAACTCTAAGTTGCAGAAGAATTTGGCTCAGACTCTCCACAATAAATTCACCTTTGAATTGAGTCCAGGAGTGGAAAATTTTAGCTGGAAGAGATGGCTTGTCAGGAAACAGTGGAGTGACTACAAACTGGGGCATATGTACCCTCCTCAGAGAAGGCTCCATGTAATCCCAGCCATACCGTCCTGTCCTTCCTCTGAGTATAGGTTACAGGCTCAGCAGAAAGAGGGAGGCAGGACAAATCCTGAGAATTATCTGTTTTTTTCCACTGTCGGATCAACCTCAAGTCTCTGGCTTCTGGAGTGATGGGTGGGCTTGCTTTCATTTTGTGGGTTTGATAGCATTTGACTATGTAATTATTCCTCTCAGCTGAATATCCCTGAATATCCTTTGGTATGATGGTGGTGTAGGTGGCTTTCCCAGGCATAATTCCTATAATCCACAGAGTGTCAAAAGAAGGTACTTATTTTCAGATCCAATGCTGCTGACCTGATGAAGCCTCCTGTTTTGCCTTGGAGCAGAGGATAATCAGTTTGTCCAGCACACTGGCTGGTGGCACCCGAGGGCTTTTTGAAGATGGTTGTGAGGCTGGTGCTGAGCAGGCTCGTGTGACATTCAGATGTGTCAAGTTCGATGTATGCTTTGGAGCTCTGTGCCTGGCTTTCTACCCTCTGTTCGCTTTGTCCCAAAGGTCATTTTGCAGATAAAGGGATCTCTAGTCCTCCTTGAATTTTCCATTGTTTGAGGCCTGGGCACTTTTTGTTTGTTTGTTTGTTTGCTTGCTTTTTGTCTTTTTTTTTTTTTTTTTTGCCATTTGTTGGGCCGCTCCCACAGCATATGGAGGTTCCCAGGCTAGGGGTCGAATCGGAGCTGTAGCCACCAGCCTACACCACAGCCACAGCAACTTGGGATCCGAGCCACATCTGCCACCTACACCACAGCTCACGGCAATGCCGGATCCCAACCCACTGAGCAAGGCCAGGGATGGAACCTGCAACTCCATGGTTCCTAGTCAGATTCGTTAACCACTGAGCCACAGCGGGAACTTCCTGGGCACTTTTTTGACCAAGGATTTCACCTGAACAGAAATGTGGCTGGATGAAAGCTTGAGAAGAAGGGATGGAAGCCAGGGATTTAGTGGAGGGGGAAGGATTCTGACTTTGATGCTGGGGGCAGAAATGCCACAGGGCTGGGAGGGAGGCTAGGGCTTAACAGCTGCTGTTGTAGTTGGCAAGACAGATAGGCTATAAAATGAAATATTACACAGAATTGCCCTAGACTCTCAATGGAAAACTTTTTGTCCCTCCCAACAGAGGAAATAAGTGCCCAGTAATGCGAATGAGAAAATAAGTCTCTGAAAGTGGCCTGTTTTTCTTCATTCTCATCTTTCCCTTCTTTTCCCCGAATCCTCCCTGCCCTTGTTTCAGGCCTCACCCAGTCTGTCACCCGGTCTGGAAAGGTATCTGGAAACCAGGGCTCAGCCCTGCCAGCAGTCAGTCTGGAACCCAAAATGATCTTTGTGCTCGCTCCTGCTTTGAATGAACAGTTTGCAGGTGTCACTGTCTCTGCCGTCCCCTGCCGGCGATGTCTTCTCTCCTGTCCATCCCGAGGTATCATTTTTTGTTGGCTCCAGGGTAGGTGAGCCCCACTGTCATGCATTCAGTTCCAGCAGAAGGAAAATGGGGACCCTGTCTTCTGTGTGTGAGAGGATCTGAGAACACTGCAGGTCATTCATAGGGAAGACATTTGATCATCGATAGCAAGAAATACCTTTCATTCCAATGGTGGCTTTTAGTTGCCAGAGTGCTTTCCCCGTTCTGTGCGCTCGCGAGGAAGAAACCAGTGTATTGGGGCAGTTAAACGAGGTGCCCAAGATCCCAAGCCAAATACGTGATGATGGGCAGAAACCTGTGTTGCCTTTCACAGGTCAGTGGGAAGTTGGGTTTCCCACTTTTACGTGGGAACTAGCTAGTTTCCCCAAGGACTGGGGTCCGGGCCAGCTGTAGAAGTCTGTGATTTTTTTTTTTTTTTTTTTTTTTTGACTGTGTGTTCCTCTTAGTGCAAAGTTACCACACCTGAGGAGTTCCTGCTGTGGCGCAACTGGATGAGTGGTGTCCTGGGAGCGCTGGAACGCAGGTTCCATCCCAGCAAGGCACAGTGGGTTAAGGATCTGGCATTGCTACAGATGTAGCTTAGGTTGCAACTGTGGCTTGAATCTGATCCCTGGCCTGGGAACTCCCTATGCCACAGGGTAGCCAAAAAAGAAACAAACAAACAAACAAAAAACAACAAGAAAAACTCCACACTTGAGTCTGCAAAGAGTCGGCTTCTATGTAGTGGAAGTCTCTTGTGGGGCACAGTTCACTGTTTCATATGCAAGAACTTCTTTTTTTTTTGCTTTTTTTTAGGGCCACACCCGAGGCATATTGAGGTTCCCAGGCTAGGGGTCTAATCGGAGCTACAACTGCCTTCCTACACCACAGCTCACGGCCATGCACCACGAAGGGAACTCCACATGCAAGTACTTCTTGATTGAAAGCGTGGGTCCCAGAACATACCAGACCTAGGCCGGCACAGGCTTCCGCCTCTTGATCCGTTTCTTCCATGGGGAGGCTTTTGTGTTGCTTCAGCTCATTAAAACGGAGCCTTAGCCAGGTTGCAGTTGTTCTCAAACATCTGAATTTGTTGGAGAGGCAGGAGGGGTGAGTGGATAATAACACCTCATATTCCCATAAAAAGCATTATACTTTCCAGAGCCATTGAAACACTGATTATCTCATTCTAACCTCAGAGCAGCTTTTATTATGTGCATTTGACAGATGGGGAAAAAAAATAGAGACACAGAGAATTTGTCACTTGCTTAAGGTCACAAAGCCAACTAATAGCTGTGCCTGCCCTTTGTTCTTTCCCCTCTGCTGAACCCCTTTGGTGGGGTGTGTGTGTGTGTGTGTGTGTGTGTGTGTGTGTGTGTACGCGTGTGCGCGCTTTGTCTGTCCCCTGAAGTCAAGAGCATTCTCACCCACATTTTTCCTGGCTCCCTGCTTTGGAGACACTGCAGCGGGGGAGAGAAAGTGCTTCTTCTGTGGCTTCTCATGCCTGTGGGACACAGCTCGTGACGAATGAATGTGAAATAAAATGGAAATGGCTCCTTTTCCTTCCCACAGAGATGAGTGAGTTGGCCTCTGACATGAGAGCAGGGCATGGCAGGGGAAATGGCTCTGGCTGTCCCCTCTCACTGCAGAGTGGCTCAGGGAATCCCAGGCACGAAGCTCCAGTGGGTCCAAACATGGTATTCCTGCAAGATAGCTCATGCTGGGCACACCTGCAGGCCCCATCCCCCCCTTTGCATCCCCTGGTCTGCCCAGCAGACAACGCACAGGGACCTTGCTCTGTGAGGGGCCATGCGCAAAGAATGATGGGGCTGCCACCTGAGCCACTACACAGTTCTTGCCCTCAGTGAGTTTTTGGTCTAGTACAATCTATCCATGTAACTCCTCCCTGCGTGTCATAGTCTGGGCAGTGAGGGCCATCAGATTCCTTTTAAAGTCACCTGGGCAGAGCAAGTCACTGTCATAAGCTGGGGCTCCAGTCCAGGACCATCAAGTGCCACAGAGTACAGGTCAATGACAGTAGAGATGCCTCTGTGCCCACCAAAGCCTATTTCTTCTATTCCCTGGACAAACAGCTAGACTCCACCTCTCAGTGTCCCTTTGGGCAGGTGTGGCCAGGTAGAAGATGGCTGAAAGGGACAAATGGCTCTCCTAGGCTAGCTGTACAAACCTGGTGCCTTCCCCCTCTGTTGGCTTGAGTCGGCCAGTTGGGGTCATGGCTTGAAGGTGGCAGAGTCACGAGGAGGAAGGCGCCTTTGCCTCCATCTCCCATGTGGATGCTAACACACAGCTGGACTTCAATTGCATTGGGCCCCTGAAAATTTGGGGATGTCCCTGTTTCCCCAGTATGCCCTTTCTTTCTTTCTTTCTTTCTTTCTTTCTTTCTTTCTTTCTTTCTTTCTTTCTTTCTTTCTTTCTTTCTTTCTTTCTTTCCTTCCTTCCTTCCTTCCTTCCTTCCTTCCTTCCTTTTTAGGGCCACACCTGCAGCATATGGAAGAGTTCCCAGGCTGGGGGTTGAACTGGAGCTACCACTGTTGGCCTAGACCACAGCCACAGCAACACAAGATCTGAGGCATGTCTGTGACCTACACTCATGGCAATGCTGGCTCCTTAACCCACTGAGCAAGGCCAGGGATCAAACTCGCAACCTCATGGATCCTAGTTGGGTTCATTAACCACTGAGCCACGTAGGGAACTCCAATATGTGCGTTTTCTGAACAGAGATGCTGGCTTGAGTCAAAAAATGGAATGGAGGAGACAAGTGAGGTTGTGGAACTTCTAGGGCTGCTTCTTCTAGACTTTTGTGCAGGCCTGGAGTCGCTTCCGTGTGAACATGTAGGAGGTGAGGCCTCATGATCCCCACTTCCGAGAGAGGAAATTGAGCCTGAGGGACTGCCAGAACTTGGTGCCAGGTGCTGGTCCGGACCCTGGGCTGGGGCCAGGGTACCAGCGGGCCCTGCCAGGCCAGGGTGGCAGCTGCTGCAGCCAGGCCGAGACCTGGATGCTGGGCTCCCAACCTCCCTGGGGCTCGGCCAGCAGACTGAAGTGGTGGAAGATGGCCCAGCTCCAGCAGGCCTTGGCTCTTGCTCCTTCCCCACACCAGAGAGCTATGGTGACCTTGCCCAAGGCCCTCCTCTGGCCCTCAGCATGATTCTCTTCCTGCTCACTGGGCCGGGGCTACATTTGGTGATTTTGAATATTTCTAACTGTGAATTTTGAAAACTATAGTATAAACTACAGCCTGGGAATTTCTAGGGTTCCTGGACCATGTCACCCCATCCTGGATTCCAAGGCCTGGTTCTGTTTTTGGAGAGCTGCTCTGGCGGGTTGTTGAATAGCCCCGCAACTTTCCCTGTGACCCTAAATCAGTAATTTCCAACTTTCAAAAAAGCTAAACTCTTAACAGAAAGAGAAACATCTCATCCTTATCCTGTGCCTCCATGCACTTGAAAATGATAATATCCTCTACCATGAGATGTGAAATGTCACATGTCTCCCCAGCCCATTTATCTTTTTAACAAATATATATATGTATATATGAATATACACGTATATAAATATATATATGGATATATATGTATACATAGAGATATGTGTATCTCTCTATATATGTATCTCTCTATATAATATATATGTATATATCTCTCTCTGTATATGCACTCTTGTGTGTGTGTGTGTGTGAGTGTAGCACTGCCTAGGTATCAGTCACTTTTCTCAGTGCTTTCTATATATTAACTCACCGAATCCCCACAACCTGATAAGGCAAATCTGTCACTGTCCTAATATAACTGGGGGGAGGGGGAGAATGGAGGCCTAGAGAGATGAAGGAACATGCTCCAAGTCTCGCAGCTAGTAGGTGGTCAGGCTGGGATTTGAACTCAGGGAGTCTAGCTTCAAAGTCCATGCCTTTGGCTTCTGGGATATGCAGCCTCTTGCACGTGCTCCCTCAAAGCCCCACAGAACCTCTACCATGTTCTCCTGGCTGTGTTGTCCTCCTGCTTCAGAGTCATCCGAAATGGTCTGGTCTCAGCTGAACCCTGGTGAAGGTATTTTTTAGCTCTATTTTCTTTTGTAAAATTTCCTACATGTTTTCCTCCCTAGGAAGCCTGTCCATAGATTATAATGATTTCCTGGCCAGGCCCCAGGCCAGGACTCCCAGTCCCGGGAAGTGGCAGGAGAAGGCTCTGGACATTGCGGCTCCAGCATGGCCCAGAGTGTGCCCGGGGCCCGGGGAGCTGCTGTCAGTGGGATTTACAGCTGTTACTGACACCTTGTTTTTGCCCAGACCGATCAATGAAGGCTGGGCCTGACTGAGATGTCACTGTTTGCCACCCCCTGTTCCCCGCGCCGAGGCCTGCAGCCCCTCGCCCGCCAAGGGATCAGGGTGTTTTCTTGCCTGACTGACAGGGCCTGACTTGTCTGCTGGGCTGAGCAGGGGCGCTGGGCTAGGGGGGACCTTGCCTTCTCTCCTCTCTCTTTAACATTGGGTGGGAGAGCCTACGTCAGCTGCGTGCGCACTCTGCTCAGCATTCAGCCTTCCTTGGGGTTGCTGCTCCCGCTCTGTTCCCTCCCTCTGTTTTTTGTACTTACAGAATGAAGAGACTTGGGGGAGCAGTTAAAAGCAGTCACACAGACCGGGGTGCCTTTCATAGCTCCACCACTTCCTAGATGTGTGACTTTGGGCAAAGTGCCGCTTCTCTCCATGACTCAGTCTCTTTGTCTGCAAAACAGGTACAAAAAGAATGCCTACCTCGTGGAATTATTGCGAGGACTTAAGTACTAAGCAGTGGCTGTAACACACTTACTGCAGTGTTGGGACGTGACAAGCCAGGGGCTGTGAATGTGATCAAGAGTGAAGAAGGGGGGAGTCCCCACTGTGGCTCAGCAGTAATGAGCCCCACTAGCATCCACGAGGGTGCGGGTTCCACCTCTGGCCTCGATCAGTGGGTAAGGATCCGGTGTTGCCGTGAGCTGTGGTGTAGGTCGCAGACACGGCTCGGATCCTGCATTGCTGTGGCTGTGGTATAGGCTGGCGGCTACAGCTCTGACTCGACCCCTAGCCTGGGAACGAATAGGCTGCAGGTGTGGCCCTAAAAAGCCAAAGGAAAAAAAAGTGAAGAAAGGGACTGGGGTCAGACTGCCTGGGTGCAAATCACAGCTCCATTACCTGCCTGTGTGACCTGGAGTAATTCCCTAACCTCTCTGTGCCTCAATTTCCTCATCTGTAAAATGGGGATAGTTAGTCCTTATTTTATAGGATTGTTAGAAGGATTAAATAGATTAGTATTTAAAGCACTTAGAACAAATGTCTGATACCTATCAAATATTATCTAAGAATTTGTTAAATAAAATATGTAAGTGCCTGCTCTATGTTGGCTGTGATTTTTATGATCTTTTCACTATTATTGATAACTGTGTCATAGCCTCACAGGAGGCAGGACAGGTACTATTATTTTTCTTTTCAGGTGAAAGGTTAAATGGCAGGGGCAGGTCTCCTGCTTAGCACCCCATCCCCCAATGTCACTTGCCTGAACAGTTACATCTTTTCACTGATCTCTGTATCCCCAGGTGCTCCTGTTAACCTCTCGCCAAATCTAATCATGCTTGTCCCCTGTTTAATGCCTCTGAGGGTGGCAGGTCCTATCGGCGGCCTCCGGAAAAGTCTCCCCGCCTTAGTGAGGCTCTTGGCTAGTTGGTCTTGGCTGATCCCACCCGACATCTGCAGATCGTTCATGATCTGTCACATTGCCAGGGCCTGGGCGCACTGTTCCCTCAGCCTGAAATGGCCCTTCGCTGGGGACCTGGAGAAGCCCTCTTCCAAGTTGCAGCCCAAACGCCCCCTCCTCCTTGGTCCCACAGACAGAGTCAGGCTGTCCTCCTCTGGGCTCCCAGCTGGGGGGGCGGTCCTAGGATTCCCTTCTAAGGTGCAGGTTTAAGAGACGGTCAGCTCCTCCAGTACTCTTCCCTTTCCTTGATGGGCAGGGACCACGTGTCATTTATCTTTGAATTCCTCCCACATGCCCGCCTCCTTGAGCCTGGGACTCCATCTGGCACACGCTAAATGCTCAGAGATCTTGAATGGATGAATAATGATGAGGACTACCGCACCCTCGCCTTGCATCTCCAGTGCACGTCATGATTTCAGAATTCTCACATCTTTGACTTATCATCCCTGTCCTGGCCTGGGGTTGACGTGCAGCGCTGTCTTCAGTAAGCTAGCTCATCTCCCCGGGCCTCGGTTTCTCCACCTGCAAATAACCTGCTGTCGCCCTCATCCTGAGGATCGTGTCGAAGTGACCTGGATGCTGATTGAAGGATGTGTTTGGGATGGAGCTCTAGACATACAGAGGGCATCATTGTTTTTCCCGTCTTGCCCTTGGACTCCGCAGCCGATCACCTTGCCAGATGGGAACAGTTACAGGAGAGCACAAGCCTGAGGGTGGCTGATAATGTGTGTTTTTCTGTGGCCTACATAGCTGTGCAATGCCTGCTGGAGATGGAGAGCTGTAAAGACTCATTATGTCCCGTGTAGCTGCAGGGATGTGTCCTCTGCCTGCATTACTGATCGGGAGGCTGGGCCCCCCCAGGGAGCCATCCAGTGCACAGGTAAACCCTGCTATAAGAAAACTCAGCATCCGGAGTTCCCGGTATGGCTCGGCGGAAACGAAACCATGAGTTTCGGGTTCGATCCCTGGCCTCGCTCAGTGGGTTAAAGGATCCGGTGTTGCCGTGAGCTGTGGTGCAGGTCGCAGACGCGGCTTGGATCTGGCGTTGCTGTGGCTGTGGTGTAGGCCGGCAGCTACAGCTCCGATTGGACCCCTCCATATACCATAGGTGTGGCCCTAAAAAAAAGACAAAAAGACAAAAAAAAAAAAAAAAAAAAAAGAGAAAACTCAGCATTCAAAAATCCAAATCAACACAACAGAGTTCCCTTGTGGTGCATCAGGTTAAGGATCGAGTGTTGTCACTGTAGTGGCTTGGGTTGCTGCTGTGGTGCGAGGTCCCTCCCTGGCCCAGGAACTTCCGTGTGCTGTGGGCATGGCCAAATAACCAAACAAAAAGTCAAATCCCCACAAGAGTTGGAGATCATGAATGCAATGAAAAATGCTTCTTTACCTGGGCAAAGGATCCATCAGCACTTCTTTACGTAGGAACCCATAAATGCTGAAAATTAAAACCTACCTAATAAGGAGCTTGTCAAGGAAAGAGTGGGCAGAAGATCCTAAAGCTGTGATATTAGTGTCTGCTGATGGGGGATGAGAAAATGAAGAGAAAACACCTCTGAGAGAGTGAGTCTCTCTGGAAATAGATCTGGATTTGCACATATTCTGTTTACAGGTATCTGGTTCAGAAGTAGGTCTGTGGCTTAAACAGAGGGACCCCATTTCTGTTCATTTACACAGAAGGACTTATTCTACAAAGCATCGCTGTGCAAACATTTGCATTTCTTGAAACAACAAGAGGCCCTCTCTCCCTTCACCCTGCCTCCTGTAAGAGGAGAAGGCACCAACCTGGAGTTAGGCTCCTTTAATTTTACCAAGTAAAACTTTAAGAAATAAATGTACCATCATAATTATTTCATAAACAGAACATTTTAATTTGATGTTTGCATAAGTATTTATCGAGAGCTGGTATGCTCCCAATGACGTGCCAAGTAATGGCTGTTGAATGGCCAACAAGACCCCTCCTCCAATGGGCCTTAGAGTTGGGTTGGGGATTAACCTGAAACAAGCCGATAAATAAGAGCACGTGCTAAGAAGAGATCGGAGGAAAAACAAGGGGCTAAGATTGAGGAGAGCAGAGGAGGTTGCTTTTCAGTGGCATGTTGAGGGGAGGCCTCTCCATGGAGGGACAGTTAAACTGAGATGCAGAGGGAGAGAAGTACCCGGATGTGGACAGAAATGAAGTTCTCTTTAGTGTTTCAGGTAGAGGAAGGTCCACGTGCAAAGGCCCTGAGGTGGGAAAGGACTTGATGTGTTCAAGAGAGAAAAATCCACAGAGACAGACACATCCCAGAATGAAGGATGGCTCTTTCAATATATTCAGTTTTATGAAAACCTCAAAACCACGTCTTTCTGTCTTTCTTCGTTCCTTCCTTCCTCCTGCCTCATTTGGCCATGGCCTAAGTCAAAGGGTTTCTTGGCTCACCCCTGGTAAGCCTGTTAAAGAGGTGATGTCCTCCCCGTGTCGGGAGGAGTCTGTGGGCTCAAGGTCAGACAGATGACCTTCCCAACTCAGGGGATGGGCCTTGGGGCCATTGAGCCTGTCCTGGACTCTCTTGGCGTTCTTGGAGTCTAATTTCTGTATCCCTCAAGACCAAGGCAGACCTGAGGCATTGCCGTTGGCCTGAGAGTATTAATATCTTTCACATCTATGAGTAAGCGGGTCGCAGCCTGTGGTCTGCGCGCTTGGGCAGAGCTGACAACCACAAGGCAGCTCACCTCTTGGCCTCAGGGTTTCCAGCCTTTATAGGTTCCTCCCCAGGCTTTGCTGTTTTCCCTGAAACAGGCTGGAATTGTTCCCTGGCAGAAAATGAGACTGGGCTTCATGGCGCTTTTCCGAAGGCCAGCGTCTCAACGCTGTGAGTGGAATGAAAAGCGCATTGCCTCGCTTGATAGTGTTTTTTGAGTGCTGACTCTAGGCAGCTGCCTCTGTGGCTCCATTGTGCTCCCCTGCTCTGCACTTGTCGTCCTTTGCCATGGACTGTCCCCCGTGTGTCAATCTTGTCATCCTCGGCCAGGGGGAAGCTTCTCTTACCCTTCTGTTCTGCCCCCTCAGCCCCTCGCCACCCCCAGGCGGAGCTAGTGCATCTTAAATTATGTCACCCGCTTTCAGATCCTCAGGGAACTCAAGTCCTTAAGCACGTGGTTGGTTTTCTCTCCGACCAAGTCCAGCTCTTCTTGGAGGAAAACCATCACTCCCGGCTTCCATCTCTCCATGTCCCTCATTGTCGCCGAGTGTTTGAGGAGCAAGGGATTCCCATCATCTCTTACAAAGACTTGGCTCCTTCTGGAATTTTCTAGGAATATCAGTCTACTGTCTCCATAGAAACAGACGAGTATATTCTAAGGAGTCAGCTCTCTTTCAGAAATGCAGTCTTCATGGTGAGGGGATGAAGATGGAGTGAGGGGGGAAAGGGAGGACCGTGTATGGATGGATTGGGAGCACCCCCTGCTTTGTATTTACCTCACAGCTCTAGGAGGAAGGCCTTGTCACCATCTTGTAGAGCAGGAAACCGTGTCTCAGGAAGTAAATCTCTGCCAAGCCTCTCCTGATGGCTACTGGGTGGTGGAACCAGACTTTGAGCCCGGGTCCACTGGACTCTTGAGCCTGTACTGACACAGCATGGCGCCTCCCTCCCTGTGCTGAGAGCTCTCACTGGTTCCTGGCGAATAATGGCTCTGTGTGTGTGTGTGTGTGTGTGTGTGTGTGTGTTGAGTGGCGGTGTGTGTGGGGGGTCCGCTCACTTTTGATCAACATGGCCCAAGCTGTCTTGTTTCTCCTACTTCTTTTTTTTTTTTTTTTTTTTGGCTTTTTGTCTTTTGAGGGCCACACCTACAGCATGTGGAGGTTCCTAAGTTAGGGGTCGAATTGAACCTGTAGTTGCCAGCCTACACCAAAGCCACAGCAATGCAGGATCCAAGCCGCGTCTGTGATCCACACCACAGCCCACGACAATGCTGGTTCCTTAACCCACTGAGCAAGGCCAGGGATCGAACCCACAATTTCATGGTTCCTAGTCGGATTCGTTAACCACTGCGCCACGACAGGAACCCCTGTTTCTCCAGCTTCTAACTCTTGCCTCCTAGTTCAAATTTTTTTCCTTCTCGCCATCTTCCTTTACCACACAAATTGCCTTTCTATCTGAACTCAGCTATTTCCTCTTGCTCCTATTCTTGGGGCAGGATGGGGTCTGATGGTTTGGGACCAGTTGAGCGGTGTTAGCTGAAGGCAAACTGAAATCCACAAAGCCTGTCTTTATTGCTCGTCCTCCCTTTCTGCCCTTTGTTCCTGGAGCCTCAAAGTACCCTGAACCCCTCCCTACAGGGCGAGGCCCGCAGGCCTCTCCTCCCAGGGCTGAACCCTGCTTTCTCAGCCGAGTCCCGCTGTCCAAATCTGGTTTTCAGTTTTTCACCTGGAAAGTGCCTTTTGAAGCCTACAGACCCTCCTCCCCGTCCCTCCTTCTCTGTATTCTACCCACTTTCAGCTGTTACCCAGGGGCCCCAGCAGAATTAGAATCCTTGGCAAGGGTGAATTCTCCAACTTTCAAAGGTCAAGGCCAATGCTCTGATGATAGCCTGGCTGCCCCAACCTGTTCAAGGTCCTTGAGGGAACGGATGGGGCTCCCGCTGTGTCCTCCGCCTCCCAGCATAGGCTGGGCCCAGAGGAGGGTGACGTAATGCTCAAGGGACAAGGAGCTTTACCCTCTCCTTTGCAGCCCAGAGCGTAGCCTCTCTGGCCTCCAGGTTGTTGGTGCGTCTGTGTCATTGGACAAGAAGGCGAGCTGGGCTTGTGCTTTAAGGGTTGGTACTTAGACACCAGCCGCTTTGGAAGCTCTCTCCATCCATCCATCCACCAACTATCTATTCTTCATCTAGCCTTTTCTCTTTAGCTACATGTGGACACATGTGTGTCAACATAGATATATCCACCGTTTGGAGTGTTTTAATTCCGTAAGGAAAACAGTGTTGGGTTCCCCTTAAAGCATAACTCATCTTTGTGCATATCTGCAGGTCCTGTGGAGCCCAGTGTGTCCCTTCCATCTGGGGATACTGAGGCTTCTTTCCTCTAGGGCATTTTATTTTTATTTATTTATTTTCTGGCCATTCCATGCAGCGGCTTGATGTGGGATCTCTGTTCCTGAAAGCACTGGGTCCTAACCGCTAGACCACCAGGGAACCTGAAGCTTCTTTCCTAGTATCTCCTGTTTTTAGGGGTGGTGACAGTGTGCCACTGAGGTTGTTTGTGGCTGACATTCACATCTTTTCTTTCTTCCCCTGTGATGGGAAAGGAGTCAGCTGAGGGGCTCAGTACCCACTAGCCCGGCTGCTTCCACAAGCTGGCCATCACTTTTTGAGTAAATGATAGATATTCCAACTGTCTGTTAAATGGCCTCATGTGTCTGCTGAGTAGGTGGAGGACAGGGCCAAGGGTGCCCATTATCACAAGACCACTCTGAATGTGACTGTCCTTTGTGTCCCAGCCCCAGCTTATAGATCTTGTGGACCTTAAAGAAAAGGCTCCTTTGTACAAGCAGAGATGGGTTCCCTGCAAAGACTGGTGCTTGGTTGCAACAGTCCTTTTAGATGGCATTTATTGTTTTGGTTAATTTACAGTTTACCAAGTTTCTCAATCTCATAGACTGAGACCATGGGTTTATGGGGTGTCCAGCCTCAGTTCTACTGGCATTTTAGACCAGATAACTCTTTGTCATGAGGGTTGTTCTGTGCATTGTAGGATGGACCATCAGAAGACTGTTTGGGCATCTACCTGTCTGTGTTTCATCCAGCTCTTTCCTGCTCTTGGGAAAGTGATGGTGGGCAGTGGGCCCTTGGGAAATGTGTACTGAGTGGATGGATGGATGAACTGATGGTGGGCTGCATTTGACAGACAGGATCAGGGTTTTATCTAATAGATGTTTCAAGTTGTGGTACCTCGGAAACATACGTGCACAGTACATAATATGGAGTCGTTAAATACATACAGCATGTGGCTCTGCCTTAGGAGAAATTTCCTCTCCTTCCTTTGCAGTCTAGATCAAACAAATTGTGGCTCCCAGAAAACAATGAAAACACTCAGATTGCTCGTCTGGAGTTGACACAGGGCTTGTTTGCTGAAGTCCCTTTCCAGGGATCACAGCCCGAGGCAGTGGAATCTGAGTTCACATAGTACCAGCATTCCTTGGCTGCTCCCTGTCTCTCTCCAGTGGAGCTGTGGGCTGCCTGCCAGAGAGTGAGTGAGGGAGTGAGGCTGGAGGGCTGAGACTGGTGAGGCTCTAGGTGAGGGAGCTGCTACTTTCCTACTCCTCTGGGAGTTGAGAGTAACTGAAGTGATGCACCATCATTTCATCCTATTGGTTGGTAAGAGAACTAACTACTTGTGAGGCTGGAAAAACTAACATTCCTCCTAGGGAACCACCCCGGGAATAATTTGGGGAGAAACACTGGGGATCCTCTTCTACGGGTGAGTGAGAAGCTTACGATCCCAAGAGGCACAATATGAGGCACCAGGACACTGAGAAGAAGTTCATGTCTGCCATAGCAATCTGTGACATTTGGGTAGACGGAGTCTTAGGTAGGTCCCTGACCATGAAAAGACAATAATTTATGCTCATTAAAAGCAGTAGCCCTCTATGCTTCCAAGTGTCCCCCTAGGAGGGCATACTGTATCCCAGTGAGACCCTCAGCTTTGTGCATTGATTGATGATTGATTGATTGATTGATTGATTGATTCACATAACAAGTGCAGGTGATAGTTAAGGCCATTTCTGCCTGTCATGGCAGCACTGCTGGGAAGATGACCAATCAGCTTACTGCACTCCAGCACCTTGCTTGCAGCTCAAGATTGTTCGAGTTGTTCATTCTTAGAAAGATCCTGAGTTAAGTGGTGCTGGAAGAGCAGGTAATTGCCTGTGGTTCACAGGAAGTCTGCTTACTCTGAGTGAGAAAACTGAGCCTTTATAATTTTCCCAAGTCAGCCCTCTAGTTAAGAGATAGAACTGGGATTGGGACCCATTTTTACAGTTCCACATTGCCTTGGGAAGCAAGATACACCCTTGGGGAAAGTTAAATTATAGCTGGAGTTATATAACCCAGGACAATAATGCAGGAGATGCCATGGGGCAGTGTGTGATGAAATGCTGGGTGGCGTGGAAAAACTGGTTGTCAGGGGAGATCAGAGGGTGGAATTCTTAGAAGGCTGGGTCTTCTGGAAGATTTAGAGGAGGGCGTGGAGCTTGAATTAGGCCCTGAAGGATGCGTAGGGTCTGATGGGAAGAAAGCAGCAGAGTTACTCAGATACAACTTCTTAAGAAACTGATGGGCATGTGAGCATCTTTCTTATGAACTAGTGATTATTCTCAAACTTTGGGGTCTCAAGAGCAAAATTTAAATATTTAAAAATTATTGAGAATGCCAGAGAATTTTTTGTTTATGTGGGCTATGTCTATCAATAATTATCACATCAAAACTAAAACCAATACACCTTAATTAATGAAAAGAAAACCCATTACCTGTTAACGTAAGAGCATATTTTGGTGAAATATTAACTACATTTTCCAAAACAAAAATATTACAAGCCTGGCATTGTCTTACAGTTTTGCAAATCTCTTTAGTGTCTGTCTTAAGAGAAGTCCGCTAGATTCTTCTATCTGCTTCTGCATTGTTGCCATATCATGTGTCATATAGCCCTGGAAACTCCACTGGACACTCTTGAGAATATGAGAGTGAAAGAGACCAAAAAGAATGTGTTCATATTATCCTGAAAATAATTTTGACCTTGCAGATCAACTGAGAAGGTCTCAGGGACACCCCCACCCCCACCTGGGGTTCCCTGGACCACACTTTGAGAACCCCTGCTAGGACCCCCCCCCTCCCCCTCAGACCTTACATGTAGGCAGAAGATGGTGTTGAAGTCAGGACAATGGACTTGGTGGGTCTCCTTTGGGAAATGGGCAAAAGAAAGAAAGCAGGTGGGACACCATCCCTTCACTTCCTGGAAGGATCATGTGCTCCGACTTGAGTCTGAGTGTCCAAACCCGGTGTGATTCAGTGCTGGTGACGGACTCGGCCTGTCTCCACCTGGAGCTCTAGGCTCACCTTTTGCGTGTAACCAAGGCACCTTGTGGCTCTCTTCACAGCAACTCAGCAAGGCGCTGCAGTTAGTCCGAAGCTAAGTTCTCCCTTTCCTGACGGTGGGAAACAAGCAGCGTATGAGCGGCGACTTTTACCCTCTCGGAGCTTTCAGGCCACATGGTTTACATGTGTGATTTTCCACCCCCAGCGATTCTTGGGAGCAAATGCTGTGAATCCTCCCTGGTACACTATGCAGGAGGGGAAGAGAGGCACCTGTGTGCCCAGGTCACGTGTGTTTCACGGTAGTAATTAAAGGGTGACTGCATGAGCCCCAAGAACCTCCAGGGCCTGAGGTTTTTAAGGGTTCATTTTCAACACAGATGTGTTTCTGGGCTTCTGGGCTCTAGGATAAGTGTGCGCTGCTTGTGGCTGTCGGTTGGGAAGGGTCCATCCTTCTTCCTGACCAGTTTGCCCTGTGAATTTTCACCATTCACTTCTGCCCACTGTGGATTTTCGGCTACTCAGGACAGCTAATCGGTTCTGAGTTTAACATTCCAACACATGTTCTTTTAATTTCTTCCTGCTGTAATGACATGGCCTGTTCTTACATTCTTTTAGGAAATCCTGATTTTAGTTCTTGTTCGGGGAGCAGTTGAAACAGTCTAGAATCTCCGATTACTGTTGCCTGGCTTCAGATCCCTGGCAGAGTGCTGGGATCTCACTGCCTAGATTTGCTTCTTAAGATCTGGTTTTCTTACACAAAATATTACTGATTTAATGAGTCAGGTATGTCCTGGGAGCCTTTGGCTTTGGATAGCAGTACCCTGTGCCAGGTGACATGGACGGAGGGCCTTGTAGGGGGGCTCCAGAGCAGTGGAAAGGGAAATTGGAACTGGATTCCAGGGCTGACTTGGCTGTGTGTTGGCTGGGTGACCTTGGGCAAGCCACTTAACCTTTCTGAGCCTCACTTTCTGGATGGGAAACCGGAATTAGAATGCATGCGAAGGCTTAGTATTGTCAAGCTCTATCCAGTTTAAAATTCGGCCTTGGAGTTCTTTTTAATAGGCCTGCCATTCACTGAGAAAATGTTCCAGGTGAGGATGTATGCCTGGATGCTTGTCATAGTACAGTTCCTTATCTGCCAAGGAGAAGTGCATTTTCTATGACTGGGCATAGTTGATCTTTATTAAGCCAATGGTGCTGTCTTCCGTGAGAAGAAAGTTATGTGTCTATTAAGAATGGCTTAATTTCCCGTTTAGGCCACAGTTATTTATTCAGTGTAGGCCAATGCAAGCTGGACTGGGAGATACAATAAAACCCTTTGGAAGTCCGTTCACAAGCATGATTTGTGCATTGAGGACAGAAAACAAGCAATGGCAGAATGTTTGTATGTCCAGTGAGGGCAGGGTAGTAAATGAGAGCAGGTGTCCTTAAAGGGAGAGATCACTGGGGGCAGTATTAACCTCTGGAGGCTTCTGGGGGTGGGTGGGGGTGGGTGGGCGCTGGGTGCAGTATTAACCCCTGGAGACTTCTGGGGGTTGGTTGAGGAGGGTGGGCGCTGGACTCTACCTTAAAGGATAAGAGGATTTGGACTGGGAGGGAGGCATTCCCAGTAGCTTAGAGGATTTGGCCAAGCTTTTGTGCAACATCTGTCGTTCAGCCCAGATGTGCTGGCTGTCATTTGCTCCCTGATGGCACTGGTTTCTTACCATTGCAGTGGTCTCTGCTTCTTGGTTCCACGCTTGGGGCATGTATTTTCACACGGTGTCAGCACTCTGGGAAGCCAAGAAAGACACTGTTGATGCTAAACCCTCACTGGTTTAATGTAGGCTAAGGGAGGAGGTATGTTGGGTAAATACCTTGCCTTGCTCTCTGCTTAAGTGTGTTTTTTAAAGTGTGGCTTCACATCCTTTCTAAAAGTCTTTTGTGGAGTTCCCATCGTGGTGTAGTGGTTGGCGAATCCGACTAGGAACCATGAAGTTGCGGGTTCGATCCCTGGCCTTGCTCAGTGGGTTGAGGATCCAGCGTTGCCATGAACCATGGTATAGGTTGCAGACACGGCTTGGATCCCGTGTTGCTGGGGCTGTGGTGTAGGCCAGCGGCTGCAGCTCCGATTAGACCCCTAGCCTGGGAACCTCCACATGCTGCGGGTGCGGCCCTGGAAAAGGCAAAAAGACAAATAAATAAATAAATAAATAAAATAAAAAAATTAAAAAGAAGCCTTTTGTAGTCCCATCAAGGGAGTAAGATGATGGGTGAGAAGCCATTCTCTGTCAATTAAAGGCACTGTGGCATTCTTCAAAGGGCGAAGAATCAAGGTTAAAGAGACACCTCTCCGTCCTGATTTCAGAGGAAATTATTTTAACCAGACCTGAATTGCCTGCTTGGTACCTCGATGTCCAGAAAATTTTTCTGGATGCTGGCCTAGAAAACCCTAGATTAACAATGCAAGCAATACCAGTCGTGGTTAACCAGCAGCACCCCACCCCCACCAGCACCCCTCCTTCAACGCTCCCACACCAGACACACTCACTCAGAGTTCACCCCACCCTGTTGTGGATGTGACTTCTTTGGTGGTGATGCATGTGCTGTTGGGTAGCATTTTAGGTGAGACTTGTCCTCTTCACATTTTAGTCTTCACCTCTTTGTCACAGACTTCTGGAATATACAAGACAGAAGAGACCTTAACTATAAGCCCCTCATTGGACAAAAGGGAACTGAAAACCTAGGTTGTCCAACTCAAGTCCAAGTCCCTCTTCACCAGTTCAAGCTAGTTTTAATATCTGAGAAAATGATAACAACTACCGTTTATTGAAGTCCTGTGCTAAGTGCTTTTCTTGCCTCGCATTGTTTATTTCTTGTAACAACTGTCTGAAGGGGTTCTTATCATCCTTCCTTTAAGGTCAGAGAAGTTGAGGAAGCGGTTGGTGTTAGAGGTTCCTGGGTAATGTGGCAGAGGTTTGAATTCAGAATGCAGCGTCCCGAGAGCACTTGCTCTTTTTTTTTTCTTTTGTCTTTTTGCTATTTCTTGGGCCACTGCTGCGGCATATGGAGGTTCCGAGGCTAGGGGTTGAATCGAAGCTATAGCCACCGGCCTACCCCAGAGCCACAGCAACCCACACCACATCTCATGGCAATGCTGGATCCTTAACCCACTGAGCAAGGCCAGGGATCGAATCCTCAACCCCATGGTTTCTAGTCAGATTCGTCAACTGCTGAGCCACGATGGGAACTCCCCCCGAGAGCACTAGCTCTTAACCATTAGGCTGAGCTGCTCTGTTTCCCAAGTCAGGTCTTTGCTCTGTGGTCAGTTCTTCCCCTGCTTCTACGGCTCTCTCCTTTCCCTGTCCCTCTGGCACCCCTCTCTCTGCTCTGATACAAAGGTACATGGCCACCATGATGACTCAGGAGCCTGGTCCCCTTCCTTTGAAGCCTTTTCAATGGTTCAGAATCTTTATCCTGGGCTGATATCCCATCACTGACACCAGGAGTCATGGGCTGGTCAATTGAGGTGGTTAGGGCAGTGGTGGGCACAATGCTGTGCCTTATTGCCTTGGCTTATGAGAGACTGAGCACGATAGAGAGAAAGTGGATAGAAGGCTCCATGACACCCATCCCCAACTCAAGCGCATGTCCCCTTAGCAGGATTCAGTTGCATCATTTTATTGTCAAAGGATATGTTTCCAATACGGATGGCCTAGGATGTCCCAGTGCAAATGTGGTGCTAAGGTCGCTGAAGGGCTCCTGCCTGCATCCCCACCCTATGCATCTGTGTCTCCCCTTTCACTCTCTTCCCTGTCTTCCTTCTCCCCTTCCTATAGCCGTAGCCTGAAGATTATGACTCAGACCCCGTAAGGCTATGATCACGGACCTCAGGATCATGTGAATTTTTATACAGTATTGAAGGGTCATGTATACTCAAGAATGCAGCTGTTTTTGAATTTGTGCTAGAGATTCCAGGCTATGCCAGAGGCTTCATCCTCCATGGGGCTTATTTTTCAAGTTTGAGCAGAAGATAGTCCAAGGGACATTGGTAGTCTAATTGATCAGCCTGCATGCTGACTCTGAGGCAACCAGTTGTAGGTGGTGAGGGGTCATCCTTCACAGGGGTAAGACTAATACCTTCACCTCACCCCAAGGGAGATAGACTTGGCAATGTCTCATACTAGTACTCATGGATCGACTCAACTGGAGGCAGGGTTCAAGGCCCTTCTGGGTTCTTTTTTTTTTTTTTTTTTTTTTGTCTTTTTGTCTTTTTGCTATTTCTTTGGGCCGCTTCCGCGGCATATGGAGGTTCCCAGGCTAGGGGTCTAATCGGAGCTGTAGCCACCAGCCTACGCCAGAGCCACAGCAACGCAGGATCTGAGCCGCGTCTGCAACCTACACCACAGCTCACGGCAATGCCAGATCGTTAACCCACTGAGCAAGCGCAGGGACCGAACCCGCAACCTCATGGTTCCTAGTCGGATTCGTTAACCACTGCGCCACGACGGGAACTCCCTCTTCTGGGTTCTTGTGAGAGAAACAGGTCACTATGGAGGAGATCTTTGGGTCATGGGCATATTTTGCATTTATTTAAAAGGATAGAGGGTCAGAACTTTATGGTTCAACAACACTGACAAACGTGGATGCTTTTGAGTTCCTTCATTAACATTGGATTAGAAAAGAGGCAGAAATATGGAAGCCACCCCTCAGCAGGGCAGCACGGAGGTCCAGTCATGCTGACGAGAACACCAAGCCTACATTGCCATTTGGGGCTTAAAAGAGTTCAATGCTTTTATTTTATCTTTGTGTTTATTTGTATTTTTTAAATTGAAGTATAGTTTATTTTAGCTCAACGCTTTTAACTGTCAGGAGCTTTTGTCACCACCAGTTTCTTTTTTGCCTCCTAAGAGACACTTCTCCCAAGGAAGAGAAATCAACTTTGTGGGCATGCCTAGCAGATCGTGGGAGACAGAAAGCTATAATTTGTAAAAGTGTTTAAAAAGTAAGTTTTTAGGGAGTTCCCATCGTGGCTCAGTGGTAACGAACCCGACTAGTATCCATGAGGATGCAGGTTCCATCCCTGGCCTCGCTCAGTTGGTTAAGGATCTGGCATTACCGTGAGCTGTGGTGTAGGTGGCAGACGCAGCTTGGATCCCATGTGGTTATGGCTGTGATGTAGGCCAGCACCTACAGCTCCAATTTGACCTCTATCTAGTCTGGAAACCTCCATATGCCACGGATGCGGCCCTAAAAAGACAATAAATAAATAAATTTATTTTTACATTTATGGGCCATGAAAATGTTATTCCTCCCAGTGGTGAGACGGTGGGCAGGCTGGGGTATGATTAGTCAGTAGCATGTACCATCGGCACTGGCGGCATTGAGAGGGTGGGGCCTGAGCCGAGGCTTAAAGCAGGTCACAGAGTCGGCCAGGTAGCTTCCTGAAATGCCCTTTCTCCTCCCTCCCATGTCTCCACGTGCTGCCCTTCTCTCTTCTTCAAGGCAGTTGGTAGGTGGAGCTCAGGGCTTAGGGAGCCGTGGATTCCAGCATGACTCTGCTGGTCACCCTGTGGTCTCTTTCCATCTGCTGAGTCACGAGCCACCTAGGCTTGCTGAAACTCGCCTTCTCAGAACTCCGATCGCACGTCTAGCCTGTGTCTCACGGGATCCAGCGTGCAGTAGTTTCAAGGGGTGGTCTCAGCTTCTCAAGAAAATCCCCTTGGAGGCAGGGCCATCCCTACGTTTTATGGCCGTATACCATATGACAGGTGGCACAATGCGGGAATGTGCCGTCGAGGCTGGGTAGTTGGTGAATCAGTTAAAAAGTGCCAGGTTAATTGTTTGGGTTGGAGGGACAAGCCCGAGGGAAAATATTAAGCTGAAATTCTGTCTTAATAATAATATGGGAGTTCCCATCGTGGTGCAGTGGTTAACGAATCTGACTAGGAACCACGAGGTTGCGGGTTCGATCCCTGGCCTTGCTCAGTGTGTTAAGGATGCGGCATTGCCATGAGCTGTGGTGTAGGTTGCAGATGCGGCTCGGATCCCGCGTTGCTGTGGCTCTGGCGTAGGCCGGTGGCTGCAGCTCCGATTCAACCCCTAGCCTGGGAACCCCTGTATGCCGCGGGAGTGGCCCAAGAAATAGCAAAAAAAGACAAAAAAATTAATAATAATAATATGAACATTAAGCTGAAATCCTGTCTGCAGTTGACCTTCATCTTAGGTAAGGAGTGTAATCCCAAAGGCAGCGGGTTCTTCTGTGCACATGCGTGGTCGCCCGTGTGGAGCATCTTGGGCGGTGGAAGTGAGTGAGCGTCTGGAGAAGGGCTGGCTCTTTGCTGGTGCTTGGGAGTCAGGCATGTGGCGGAGGTGGGAGATGCCCAGGTGTGTGCTCCCTGCCTTCCTGGGAGCAGCAGGACTTTGGCCTGGGCCTGCAGCCTGTGTCGGGATAACCCATGAGCTTCAGCATGGTGATGGATGGCGGGGTACATGGACCCCCTGCAGACCTGAAGCAGCCATTCCCCCAACTACTGGGAGTGACAATCACTGGTTCACCATCACCTCAATCCCCTCTTTCCCAGGCTGTTGCCTTCAGAGGAGGAAAGCCTTCTTGTCCAAGGCCCGCCCTGCCCTGGGGCAGCTCCTATGGAACGCCCAGCTTCTGGGGAGTAAAAAAGCCCCCTTACCCCAATGTGGGCCGACTCTGTAACGCCATCCTCACTGCCGAGGATTGGCCGAGACCTTTATGGCTGCATCACCATCCAATGGGCCCCATCTGGCTTCCATCACTCCTTCTACGGGGGTTGATGCTGAGAGCAGTCCTCAGTAAACTTCCTGCACACAGATCTCCATCTCAGAGTCAGCTTCCTGGGGACCCAACCTGTGACACTAGGCCAGGCCAGCTTCTGGTGGAAACAGTTGCCCGTGATGTGGGCAGATTGCTGTAGCCATAGGGACAGATGTGACTGCAACACTGTCTGTGGTCCATCACCCTGTAGCGTGGTTTGGCATCTATGGCAAGGCTCTCCACCATCTCTCTCCCCACTAGAGGTTTATATCTTTGAGTTAAGTGTTCTCCTTGCTGCAGGGCTCTCCTTTGGCGCCATGCATTCCCCAGAGGCTCTCACTTCCATATGAACAAATATCTCAGAGCAATTTAGTCCCTACTAAGAGCAACCTAATGAAGCCGTAAGGCACAGAGGCAGTACAGTTCGGGCTCAGGACATAGACTTTGGTTGGGGACTGCTTGGTTTGCATGTTAGCCTCTCACATAGTAGCTTCTGTGACCACAGGCAGCCCTTTAACCTCTCTGTACCCAGCTTCATCATCTGTAAGACAGGGTTAATGACGGTGCCCACCTCATGGGGTAGTTTTGCAGATTAAGTGAAGTAGTGCCGCTGAAGCAATTGCAGGCTGCCTGGCACATGCTTTTGTAGGTATTGGCTCTTGGAAAATGAACAGGAAGAAAAAGGAGCTCAAAGGGGATGGGAGGCAGCAGAAAAGTAAAGTCTTGGTGAAAGGGCACCAAAGAGAAGATGACTCTTAGAACGTGACCACTTTGTGCATCTTGTCCAAAGATGACATGGGAATGATTGAGGAAACAGACCCGGCCTTTATCTTGGGGAGGATGGGAGCAAGGACAGGAGATGCTGCATGTAAAGACCAAGCCTTGGAGTCTAGAATTGGTGGGGGGAGGCTGGTCAGGGGGAGGGAATTAACACTAATTGGGCACCTACTGTGTGCTAGGCACTGAGCTGAGCCCTTCTATGTATGTCCCATTTGTTCCTTACTGCATCCCTTTGATGTATGCAGTTTGATTCCTGTTTTATGGGTGGGAAACTGAGCTTGTTAAAAATGAAGTCCCTTAATCAGAAAGCTATAAGCAGGGTTGGAAAGCAGGTTTGTGTGACAACAGGGTACGTGTTCTCATGACTAGATCACACTGCCTAAAGCATTTTGCTTCAGTGCTATCATGTGCTAGAGTCAGAGGGGCATGAGAATAAATTGGGTACTTATGATAAATCAACCTGTTAGGCAAGTCAGAGAAGCCACCTCCTCCAGGAAGCCTTCCCTGAGTTCCCCTGCCCCTTGCTTTGACTTCTTTGATGCTGTAGACTTCTCCATCTTTTTCCTTCCTTCCTTCCTTCCTTTCTTTTTCTTTCTTTCTTTCTTTCTTTCTTTCTTTCTTTCTTTCTTTCTTTCTTTCTTTCTTGCTTTCTTTCTTTCTTTCTTTCTTTCTTTCTTTCTTTCTTTCTTTCTTTCTTTCTTTCTTGTCTTTCTCTCTTTTTAGGGCCACACCCGTAGCATATGGAGGTTCCCAGGCTAGGGGTCGAATCAGAGCTGTAGCTGCCAGCCTAACGCCACAGCCACAGCCACAGCAACTCATGATCTGAGCTGCATCTACGATTCACACCACAGCTCATGGCAACACTGGATCCTTAACCCACTGGGCAAGGCCAGGAATCGAACTTGAGTCTTCATGGATGCCAGTCAGTTTCGTTAACTGCTGAGACACGACGGGAACGCCTCTTTTTCTTTTTATGGCCACATCCACAGCCTATGGAAGTTTCCAGGCCAGGGACTGAATCTGAGCCGCAGCTGAGACCTATGCCACAGCTGCGGCAACGCTGGATCCTTTAACCCACTGTGCCAGGCTTGGGATTGAATGTGCACCTTCATAGTAACCCAAGCTGCTGCAGTTGGATCCTTTTTTTTTTTTTTGTCTTGTTGCCATTCCTAGGGCCGCTCCCATGGCATATGGAGGTTCCCAGGCTAGGGGTCTAATCGGAGCTGTAGCTGCCAGCCTAGGCCAGAGCCACAGCAATGCGGGATCCGAGCTGCGTCTGCAACCTACTCCACAGCTCAAAGCAACGCCAGATCCTTAACCCACTGAGCAAGGCCAGGGATCAAACCCGCAACCTCATGGTTCCTAGTCAGATTTGTTAACCACTGAGCCATGACAGGAACTCCCGCAGTTGGATTTTTAACCCACTGCACCACAGCGGGAACTTTTATCAGCTTTAAAGTTCTTCTCATGTCCTCCCAAGTGTTACGGTTACTCGAGGGGCTGTTCTCAGTCCTGTAACATAGCCCGGTTTCTAGAGAACATTTAGGCTGATCCGCTTTCCTTCCATCGCCCTGCACGTTGCCTTTCCCCAGCATCCTCAGGACTGTGCGGAGAGTTTCATGGAAAGAATGAACGCATAAGAAGACTAGAGAAAGGTGGCAAGTGATTGGGTCCTGCAGCCTCAGGTGTTTGAGAAATGTGATGGAAATAAGGATTGGTTTGGAGAAGGGTAGTCAGGGAAGACTTCTCTGAGGAGGTGACGCCCAATCTGAGATCTTGGAGAAAGGGAACAAGTAAGGGTGGGGTGAGGCAGAGGGAAGAGGAGCCTGGTCATTCTGAAGGGGCGCTGTCACCTTTCGGGGGATGGGCAGTTGAAGGTGTTTGTACCTCTTCAGCTGTGTGCTGCCAGGACCGAACTTGGTGACCAGCGTCTCTCCCGCAGCACAGGGGACTAGACGGTTCCCCCCAGAGGGTGTGGATATGCCAGCCTTGCTGACTTGAGACCAAATGTTCCTCCTACACAGCTGTCTTAGCAAAATGAAATCCTGATGGGAGGTGGGTGAGCAAGCGAGCATGAATTACCCTGGCCCACGTCTTGGCTCGCGTACAGGCTGCCTGCATGCTTGAGCTTTCTCTCGTCTTTTAGATAAATCAGGAACCCCCAAACACCACTCCAGGACAGTCATTCCCCTCCCCCTGCCTGCCTGGCAGAATCAAGGCCTGCCAGTCCTGGGAATATTCATACACACGTTACCTGTGCACCCTTCACTCGGGTGGGCGAGAGGGAGGATGGGAAGCTGCACGTCTGAGGCTAGAGACTGAGGCCCCAAATGGAGGCTCATTTGTCCAAGGCCTGTGGCTTGGCTGGTTCATACTGGTTCTTGGATTTCTCAGCCCCCTTTCTGCCTCTTTCTCAGGCCCTTCTCCTTCCATCCCTGATGTGGAGATGTTCCCCAGCATCTGCCACTCCTGGTCCCCTTCTCCCCTGGAGCCCTAAGATACAGCAAGTCAGGATCGGAAGGGTCCAGCCCAACCAAGTGGCCTCTGCGAATTCTCCCCTCCAGCCTCTCTCGAGGGCTCTCCCTGTTCCGCTCGGGGACCCCACCCACCCAGAGCTCTTCTTTGCCTCCCCCTGGAGACTTTGTCCCTCTGCTAACGCATTGGCATTTCCACATGCTTCTTGGACATCTCAACCTGGCCATGACCCCATTATCCCAAATTCAACAAATCTGGGATTGGGGAGTTCCTGCTGCGGCTCAGTGGATTACAAACCCAACTAGTATCCTTGAGGATGCAGGTTCGATCCCTGGCCTTGCTCAGTGGGTTAAGGATCCAGCATTGCCATGAGCTGTGGTGTAGGTGCAGACGTGGCTTGGATCCGTCCTTGCTGGGGCTGTGGCATAGGCTGACAGCTGTAGCTCTGATTTGACCCCCTGCCTGGGAACGTCCATATGCTGCAGGTGCAGCCCTAAAAAGCAAAAAAAAAAAAAAAAAAAAAAAAAAAAAAAAAAAAAATCTGGAATTGATTGAACTTAATATTCCCTTCACTTCCCTTTCTGATGAGAACTGCACCTCCACTCTTCCAGTCTCCTTAGCTTGCGCCCTTTGTGGCATCCCTTCCCCAGGCCCCCCTTGGAACCTCATTCTCTCTCGGCACCTCCTTGTAAGTCCAGTGTGTTGGTTCTGACAGCTTCTGGTACCCAACTCCTCCTGTTGGCAGTCCTGGTGTGGGTGCTTGTAACTTGTTGCCTGGTCTCCTGTGGTTGCTTCCTACCTGGCCTCCCTGCTGCCAATCTCTCTTATCTCCAGGCTCAGCCTACACACTATTACCAGATTTATAGTTTTAATTATGTTAATTAAAATCATTAATTAGCACAGTTTTAATTATGTTATTTTCCTGCTCAGATCTTTCAGGGTTTTCCCTTTGCTTTAGAATTAAATAATGACTTCTTGCCTAGCAACTAGAGTCTTCTATAGTATTTACGCAGTCTTTCTGACTTAATTCCTTTATACCTCTAGATAAACTACACCTCAACTGAAGGGCTAATTTGCTGTTTTATGAATTCACTGAGTATTTCCTTCCTCTCTGCCTCCCTTTGCTTCTGCCCTTCCTTTTGTTCTCTGCTGTTTGAAACACCATCCATTCTCAGATAATGTCTTCAAGGATCTCATTCTGATTTTCCCAAGCAGATGGGTTTTCTCTTTCCACTGACTACTTTCATGGTAAAGACTGTATCTTATTAACCCTCATATAACCACAGATCCTAGCCTTTATCTTGTGCTCAGTAAGTATTGGCTGAACTCTATTGGGTTTAGGCATCTTGGGAAGAACAAGCCTGGGTCTCTAAGGAGGCCTAACTGATGCTGAGACATCTTGGATGTTTCATTATCATGTGTGGCCCAACAAACGCTTTGCCTTTGGCCTTAGAGTTTTGGGGAATTAAGATGTGACAGCTCTTAAAGCTGCAGGATTGGGAATCATGTTTCTAGAGCCTGAAGTAGATGGATTTTAACATCGTCTATCTGTGTTTTTTTTTTTTACATGGCCCTGTCATAGGTCTTATTTTATGACCCTCCCAACACCTCTGAGTGGTGAGGTTGCCTGTGTATTACGTTTATTAGGCAGATAAAGGGTTGGTTTGTTCTTGGTAAGGGATAGATGCCAAAAAAGTCCGATTAGGGTGCTCACGTGTCAATGTCATCATGTTGCCATCTTTGTGCTTCTGGCCGGCTCTGTTCACAGACAGTGTCTTCCCATGTGGTGAAAGAAATGGCCACCTGCAGCTCCAAGCTTATGTTCAACTATTCACATTTGAGGAACCCACAGAATGACAAGAGGAGCTATCTTTCCCCACAGCTTCCCCAGAAGTCACTGGGAGGGTCTGTCCCTGAGTGTATCACTGTGGCCAAAAGTTGTGATGCTCTGATTGGCTGGACCTGAGCCTCACTGGACAGAGAAGGAAACTGTGACTCTCACAAAAGCCAAGTGACTTCCCCAAGATCACACAGCAAACTGAAGTGTGTGTCTACTGACCACGGTTCATATTCTTTGAATTACCCTAACTGGTTCCTGGGCAGCCAATGTCTTTTTCTGTCCTATGTGAACACTTTTTATGTAGGGGCAGCCCTTAGCTGCAAAGGTGGCAGACTGTATCTTTGGGGTTCCTACCTTCCTTTTTCTAGACCCTTTTGGGCCTATCTGAGGACTCAGCTGATACCTAGTTCCTTTGAAGTCTTTTTCTTCCTATCCTCTGTAAAAACCTGCTGGTGTGCTCAAAATTATGCTCCGTGAAAGAAACCAGACACGAAAGGCAGGTTTGGAAAACAGATGCCAGGAGTGGGGTGGGGGTGGGGGGTTGACTACAAAGGGGCACAAGGGAAGTTTTTTGAGGTAATAGACTGTTTTACATCTAGATTATGCTGGTGTTTACAAGACTGTATATATTTGTCAAATTTCACACATACATCATTTTTTAAAGGGTGAATTTTACAGCGTGCAAATGATACCTTAATAAAAACAACAACGAAAACCCGGAGCTCAGATCCTATTCCAGCCTGATTGACAGTGAGATTTGCGGGTTTTTTTTTCTGTTTCTTTGTTTGTTTGTTTTGCTACCCCTGTGGCATGTAGCACTTCCTAGGTCAGGGATCAAACCCACACCGCAGAAGTGATAATGCCAGATCCTTTAACTGCTAGGCCACGAGGGAACTCTGAGATTTGCATCAAAATGAGCTTCAAAACTTTAGGTTGCCATTGACTACGTAGTTTTGAGATACTACCACAATGTAATATCAAGAATGAAAAACCAGGAATTTCCGTTGTGGCTCAGTGGGTCACGAATCCGACTAGTATGCATGCGGATGTGGGTGTGATCCCTGGCCCCACTCAGTGGGTTAGGCATTGTGTTGCTGTGGTTGTGGTGTATGTAGGCCGGCGGCTGCAGCTCCAGTTCAACCCCTCGCCTGGGAACCTCCATATGCCATTGGGTATGGCCCTAAAAAGACCAAAAAGGGGGAAGAAAAAAAGAATGAAAAACTGCAAAATATTTGAGTCATTCAAGAATAATTATTCTCATTCCCTGGGAAGTGAACAGGTCCTCCCCAAGTTGAGTGAATCAGTGGCTCCTACCATCTGACTGGAACAGAGAGGCTGTGTCCCAGCTCCCCTCCCTTGGGCTGAGTCAGGGGTGGAGGCTTTCTAGGGAATGGGGGGGAATCCGGGATTGGTGCAGAGGACTAGGGTTTAGGGCACAGCGCAGGTGACACACGCTGAGAGGTTGGGAGGAGAACGGGAGAGTATGACCATTCACAGTGTTTATCATTCCCTTCCTCCCCCACCACTCACAACTCTATTCCTGGCTTAGGATCCACTCCCCGCCTCCTCCCCTGCCCGTTGGCACAGCCCTTCCAGTCCTGTCTCCAGGAGTCGCCCCAGAGGACTGTCTCCTGCTGGTCCCTCTCTTCCCTCTTCTCTCAAACTCCTCCCCAGTCACCCCTTGCTCCTCTCAGCCAGAGTATTTCGTTTTACATTCCTGTCTGATTACTGGCTTCTGCATCCCAAATGTTTCTCCCTGCCCCACCCCAGCTCTACCTGTGCTCATCTCAGACCACAATCCTGCAAAGGTGTTGCATCCCCAGGAGATACGATAGAATATACAAATACATCGTGGTTTCTTGAGTTTTAGTAGCCTTCTGCTCCTTGGATGTCTCTACTGGCGGGGAAATTAGACATACTTTCAGTTGTAGAAGTCTCTCATAATTTCTGATTTAAAACATCTCATTAAAATATGTAATAAAATATAAAAATATATTTTATATAAAATATGTAACAATAAAAATGTATAATATGTAATATATATATTATATATATATATAAGCTGAAAACATTTTTATTTTTTTCTGAAATAACTCTTGTGGAAAAACAAAAGGTTGCTCACTGATGACTAGAACTAAAACAGGGAAAGCTCTGTTGGCGGAACTAAGGTGGTAGGAAGCTGATCTGAGCTGTCCCAGATGGGATCCCTTCTATCTGTGTCTGTCAAAGAGTCATTGATTATGGAAGCAGATTTGTGCTAAGCTGCAGGTAAGACCGGGAGTAGACCTTTGTGTGTTTAGCATCTAAAGGATAGATGTACATGTATTTTTCAGATGTGCACGATCGTTACGAGAAAAAACATCCAACTTTATTGAATGATGTTAGAGCTAAAGAAGTGGAGAGAAGGACAATGCTTTTGAATGGGAAAACCTAAGAATGGGCATTTTCCCCAAATGAATCTGATAAGGTAGTAATACAACTATTTATCAAAATCTCAATTAGTATTTTTTTTACAGCATTAGATAATCTGATTTTAAAATTGGCATGGGCGCATAAAAGGCAAGAAGAGCCAAAGAACTTAGAAGAACAATATGGGTGAAGTCGCTGTCCCCACAAACCAAGATCTACACCCTGGCCCGTCAAACAATAGTTATTAACTATTATGGTCATGACCCAGGAAAACAAACTCATGGAAAGGTCTGCCTTTCCCCCCCGTGTTTCCTAACTCCTCTTTGTGAACAGCTACATCCCTGTGGATCTGAACAGTACAGCCAACATGCATGCCTTGGGAACTCCAGTGCCATGCCTAAAGGATATTTTTGATGAGTTGGAAATCAGATTGAAATACGTATCCCGGAAACAAGGTTGGAGCCGAGACTCTAGTTGTAATAAAGCTCCTGAGAAACATTTCCTGGTGGTTGTTTATAGTTTGCTTTTAGCTAAATGGGTCTGACACTTTGCAGCTTTAAGTTACACAAAAACAATCCGTTATAGGGAATGCAGTGATCCTGACCCCCTGGGGCTGAACATGAGCGTCTTCCCGAGGCAGACGGTACCAGAAGAACCCGGCCTGGGTTTGGCAGAGAGAGAGCAAGGGCTCCTCTAGGGGAAGTCAGCCAGTTCCTGGGGGATGGAGGCCTGCTGTCCTGCTCTCACAAGCTGGGTCCCCAGCTCGAGCGCACCAATCAGGTCAGAGATCTTGCCAGCCCAGCCCGGCAGAAGGGCCTGTGCATGTTTTGGGGCTTGTGCCTGGGCTGGATGGCATTGCTGACAGGCTGTGGTTGTGGCCTCGAAGGGCCAGTTCAGGAGAGAGCTCAGTGCTAACACAGCCTGTGCTGGATTAGCCGGGAAGGCTGCCAGCAGGACCGCCACTGCGGCCAGAGTGTGCAACGGGGCCGCAGCGCCGTCCTCTTCCGGTGCATCCCCAGTGCATCCCCCGGTGCTTCTTGTTACCTGCTCAGCCTCCGATTGCCCTGGGGAGTGTGATGGGCGATAGTGATGGTGGAAAGACAGTCCGAGTGCGAGGACTTGTGTGTCTCCGTTTCCGAGTGCTCTCTGCCACCTCTCAGCCGTGGAAACAGGTGCCCAAGGCACGTACGGGAGCATGGCAGCTGGAGACTTGGGCTAAGCTCTGGACTTGCCTCCCTGAAGGAGGTATAGACTCAGGCACTGGGTGAGGGGGGAGAGGGAAGAGATTGACAGCTGGTGCCTGGGGACAAAAATCAAGCTCTGCTGGTCTAGAAGAGGCAGCCTTAGAAGTATCCATGAAAGGGAGCAGAGTTTAATAGGCTGACCAGCCTGACACCCCCCGCCCCCGCCCCCCCCCGCCTTTCTTAATACTGGCCAGGTTAAAACTCTGAGTCGGAGATGACAGGTCGGCCAAGGGCGACTTGATGGAGGTCTTTCTCCTCTCCTGTTATTTGCTGCCCCTCACAGGCAGGTCCAGGAGCCTTCCCTACTATGCTGATGCTTTTGTGCCTTTGAAGTTGCTGGGGAGAAAAAGGAACTGGGAGAAGCTGCTGTCGGAAGTTAGCTCATCCCTTCCTACGGAGCCAAGTCTGGTTTATCTTTCAGATCCCGCCCTGCCGGGCTACATCTGTGTACATTTACTTATGTCTCACATCCGTATGGTGGGCTTGGGTATCCCCCGCCCATCCCCACCCCCTACCCTGCTTCTTTTCAAAAACCTTGCCCGGAGCATAAGGTCTCAGATTCTGTTTCGTCCAAAGAGGTTGAGCCAACACACCCACATTAGCAGACTCTACAGAGAGCGTGATTCCGGCTCTGGTCCCTACAGATGTTCTCTTAGCTTCTGGGCCATCAAAATAGGAAGCTGGCCTGGCCAGAGGCGGCCTGAGTGCCAGAATGACCTCATCGCTGGGCCCTGGTGAGGGGTTCGGAGACCTGAATGTACAGGAAGGAGCTTGATTCCTGAGAGCTAAGCTGATTGTGGATTTTAGCCGTTGTTTTTTCCCAGATAGTGCATCTAACAAATGACCTAGGGGAAGGAGACAGAAAGCCCCAGGTTCAAATCCTGAACCATCGCATGCTGGGTAACCTTGGGTGACTTGCTTAATGTCTCTGAGCTTAGTTTCGTCATCCGTAAAATGGGAATAATGAGACCCACTGTGTAATTTGCTATGAGAAACAAAAGCGACAATATGATTTGTGAGTCTCGTGTGGTGCCCTAGAAACTGTACTTTTCAAAGTTCTGCAGGTGATTGTGATGTGCCTTCTGATTGAACTGAAAGGAATGAACCGCCTTGAGTAGATGTTTACACATTGCTGTGGGGTGCAGGGTAGTTGAGGGGGTCAAGAGAGGAGGGTTGCAGGGCAAGGGTGGCCACTTTTGGGGGACTCTGAGATCACGCACTTCTTATAATTACTCTTGTCTGTTCTTAGGGGGTGGGTCCTAGAAACCACACCATTCTGCATGGTCTCCCCCTTCCTCTAGGGAAGGAGGCAGATGGTGGGGAGGGGGTGGGGCTGGGGCAGGGGAGCCCTGGTACCCAGGTGGCCTGGGTCTCATGTGCTCTGACAGGCCTGTCCCCCCTCTCCCTGCTGGAGCCCCAGAACTTGTGCCTCAAATCACAGTCTTTGAAACCTCCTTTCCCCATCTGCTCTCGTCTGTTTACCTTTCTCATCTCTGTTCTAAACAACTGTTCTTTCTCATGCCCTATCCACATCAGTCACTCGGCCCTGCAGGTATCTGAGCTCTGGATCTTGCTGTAATTTCAGGAAGCGTTTTCATTTAAACGGAAAGACACGGAGGTTTTGCTTTTTTGTGTAGTTCTGGTCTGCATAGATAATTTCCCCCACATAGAAGCAGGTATGCCATTAACAAAATTCTAATCCCATGTATAATCCTGGTCAGTCTTGTTTCTGGTGGTTACGGGGATGCCTGGGCTATGGAGAGTTGTCTCTGACCAGCCCGTTCCGTTTGTCTTCCAGAGAGACCATGGATGTGGACCAGCCCCTTAGAGCATCCTCAATATCCGAACAGCAGGGAGATGTGGAAACCAGGATAATATTAGCATTCTTTCTGAGAATCAGAGTTTCGGGTTCTGTGTTTCGCTTTATTTGGCATCTGATATTTTTCCCCACCCTTGTCTCAATGCTCTCCAGCCCTGAGTCACTGGGCTAACTTAAATGGATGGTTCAAGAGGTCATCATACCTCAAGCCCCAAGCCCATGGACTTTTCCCATGCGAAGATGCTTTTTCTCTTTTGTAAATGAATATGTCAATTGTTGAGTGCCCACATGTGAGAGTTAAGAGAAATCAGGCAGTGAAACTGAAGGAAATTAGGCTGCAGGCCTAAGCATGCCTGTCCCTCCATCCCTTCCACTCTTTCTTTCTTTCAAGCTTTTCTTTGTGTTTGTAAATAAAGCTAGCATCTTTGTCCAGTTCAAATACCTCCTATATATGGATGGTTCTACGATCTTTACTTCTGTCCAAACCTCCCCTCTAAAACCTGCATATCCACCTGCCTGGGTGTGGATTAGGCTTCTCACACTTGAGATGTCCAAACCCGAGCTCCTGGTTTTCCTCCCCAAATCTGCTCTTTCTGTATGTCTTTCTCATCCTTCGTGTCAAGAAGAGCGAGGGTGCCTGGCCTGCGGCCAGTGTTCGATAAATATTTGTAGAACAAAATAAGAAAATGAAGAGTCCATACCTTTGTGCATGGAATCAGGAGTGGATGGACCCATTTCCAACTCTGCCGCTAATGAGCTGTGTCCAGAGATGCTGCTCCCCGCCCCCCGCCCCCGTCTCAGTTTCTATCCCACTAAAACGTGGATAACGTTACTATCTGTCATGGACAGTACCGGGACCTGAGAGAGTGGTGCTGGGTAAATGCAAGACCTTATATCACGCTTTCCCCAGAGATTTTAATGCCCCCTTTTTCCTGCAGCATCACATGGACATTTACCCAGCTTTTACTCAGACCGCTTGACCCATCTCTGTTGACACCTGTCTACTCACGTGATTGCTCAGCAGGCTCCCTCTCTCTAAGGGGTTGGATTTCCTCAAGTCTCAGGAACATCCTCACATTCCTGCTCTTACCTCTCCCCTCCCCTCCCAGGTCTGCAACGCCCTCCTCTACCTCCCAAGCCCTTCCACACCCTTCCTACCGTTCAAAGCTTGAGTTCCCAGTGCCCACTCTGCAGCTATGCTGATTACTTGCCTCTCTGCTTTCTCCAATACCCACCCATGGTGGATAGTACCCTGCCTCATTCCGTGTGTGTACATCTCATCCTCAGAGATTGTAACCCCTTGAGGCTGGGGCAATTTGTTTCTCATTCCCTTTCATTCCTGCAGCACACAGTGTGACATGACTGAGTACTTTGACTTTTTATTTTTGGCAAATTAAAAAGGTGTGGTAAAATACACATAACATAAAATTTACCATCTTAACCATTTTTAAGTAAAGCTGAAGCTCTGCGCCTCTCCAAGAATAACTCCTCATTCTTCCCTATCCATGGCTCCTGACAACCACCATTATACTTTCCATCTTGATGCTGTTTGACTACTTTAAGTACTCATGTGAGTAGAATCATACAGTATTTGTCTTTTTGTGACTAGCTTATTTCACTTAGCATAATGTCCTCAAGTTTCATCCATGTTGTAGCACATGTGGGAATTTCCTTCCTTTTTAAGGCTGAGTAACATCTCATTGTGCATACACACACACACACACACACACACACATTGAGTTTATCCATTCATCTATCAAAGGATACTTGGGTGGCTTCCACATTTTGGCTCCTGTGAGTAATGCTGCTATGAACATGGGTGTACAAATCTCTCCTAGAGATCCTGCTTTCAGTTCTTTTGTGTATATACCCAGAAGCCAAATTGCTGAATCATATGGTAATTCTATATTTAATTTTTGGAGGAGCCGCCATACTGTTTTCCGTAGTGGCTGCCCCATTTTACATTCCTCCCAGCAGAGCACAATGTTGTAATTTCTCCACAGCCTTGCTCATACTTTGGTTTCTTTGACAGCGGCCACCATTTACAGTTCTCTAAGGATTAATGACATCGAGCATACGTTCCTACGTTATTGGCCATGTGTACATCTTCTTTGGAGAAATGTCTGTTTACATGCTTGGCCCATTTTTACAATCAGATGGTTTCTTTTTGTTTGTTTCTGAGTTGTAGCTGTTCTTTAGATCTTCGGGATATTAACTCCTTATCAGATATATGACTCCCAACAATGGGGTAATTCTGACTCATTGCTAAGCAGTCACCTAATATTAGGAAGTCTGTATTTAAAGGTCCTGAAATGCCAGTTGGCAGGTAATTGAAAAGAACTTTTTTGACCTGTGGATGGGTGCCAGGTATTTTCCATCCTCAGTCTCAGGCAAAACTCTCAATAGTCCTGTAAGGTATGCAAGATGACTTTCACTTCCCAGATGAAGAGACCGACGCTCAGAGAGGTCAGATGATTTACTCAAGGTCCTCCAGCCTAGTGGAGTGGCATGACTGGGAAGTGAAGCCACACCTCCCCTCGCCTCCTGCGCCTTCAGGCTGCGGGGAGAGCGGGCGAGCGAGCTTCACACATGTGTTGCTCATCACTTTCATTCTCTGGATCTCATTAAAGAAACCCCTGTGCCTGGCAAGCCATCCACTGCCAGCATCCCTGACTCTGCAAAATGCCCTCCCTCCCTGCGTTTGGATCTGAGTGACTCATATACCGAGTGTCCCTTTACCTGGCTTTCATCAGGAAGGGCAGGTACCCTAGCTTTTCCAACCTGTTACCTCCGTTGTCCTGCTTCTAGCTTGGAACATCGCAGAGCTGCTCACATGCAGTAATCAATTCGATTCAACAGGAAGCTAGTGCTGGGCAGGCGAGGCTTTGTGCTGGGGTAGGCGGATACGAAGACAGTCCTGCCCTGAAGGCTTAGACCCTCCAGGAGCTGGATGGGCAGCAAACACACCTCTAGAACAAAGAGAGATGCTGTGCCTTTGAAAGCCGAGTAAATGTAGTGCAGACTGTCAGGGCTCCAAAAACAGAGGGAACAGAATTTTAATGTGTTCTTGAGTCATCTTTCTGACCCACGGTGGGTGTGTGCTCAGAAAAGCCACCCTGTTCAGTGTCAGGCTGAACAAAACATATTCAGGAAGGAAATAGGCTATAAACAAATTATACAGCCTGGTCAAAAGCTAAGAGATGCCATCTTTGGATTATGCATTTTTTTCTAGCTCCCTGGGTCCTGGTTTAGTTGGGGTTGAATGTCTGGCCCAGAGTGTCATTGGTATGTGGCTCAAAGCTTGTGGGATGCAGTTCTGCTGCAGGACACAGAACAATCAGTCAATGAACCCTCAACAAAAACTAAGGGAAATCCTCATGAGAGGGTTTCACCAGCCTCCAAGAGGGATTCCACAGTTCCAGATATGGAATGGCCTTCCTAAGATGTGAATTGCATATTTTAGCACTTACAAAATTATAACCCACATAATGAGTGCTTCACTGCTTTATGAATGCAATTTCATTTATTTGTATAAAAATCCTGTGAAGTACAGGTACTATTATT
Source organism: Sus scrofa (assembly GCF_054392235.1). Lineage (NCBI taxonomy): Eukaryota > Metazoa > Chordata > Mammalia > Artiodactyla > Suidae > Sus > Sus scrofa. The sequence continues at coordinate 106,954,777 of NC_139385.1, read as the reverse complement.
AGTGAGGCAAGTGAATTCTCTAGAGTCTCACAACTAGTCAATGATGGGAATCCAGTCTTGAACATGATTCTGCTTCTTTTCTAAAGGCTTTGCTTTCAAACGCAGCTCTAAACCACTTCTCCATCGCATGCGCTACAGGAAGATAGGACATGGGTTGAAAAAAGGAAGTCAATAGAAATGTCTCTTACCTTTGTTCCCACTTAGCATTCTTCCAGAGGTATTTTTAGGGGACAAAAACTGTAAAAGAATGAGGACTTTGGTGGGAGGGGGCGGTGAAGACCATCGATTCTGTATTAAAAGAGCCCTTACTTGTCTGCAGTCTGAGTTCTCTTAGCATGGCTGATTTTTCTTGGCTCTCAAGTGGTAAAGAATGTATCAACTTCAACAATTCCTTTGCTCCACACCCCAAGGGTTTTTCTTTCCTGTTAGGGTTTTTTTTTTTTTTTTTTAATTCTTGTAAAATACACACAATATAAAATACACTATTAACAATCTTTGGTAAACTCATAATTTTGTGCAACTATTGCCACCATCTAATTCTAGAAGATTTTCACCGCCCCAAAAGGAAGCCCTGTGCCCAGTGATCAGTCACTTCCCATTCCTCCCTCTGCCAGCTCCTGGCAAACATTAAGCTACTTGCTGTCTCTGTAGATGTTTTGATTCTAGCTATTTCTAGATATTTCATATAGATGGAAATACACACTATGTGGCCTTCTGTGTATCCTGGCAATTTTTACCACTCATGGCTCAATACTGGAAGCCCCACTGCCTTTGTGGAGCTATGTCCCAAGGTGGGTACAGCTTTGGGATCAGTGACATCAAGCTGGGCAAGTTATATGACTTCCCTGAGCTGGTCGAGGTTGTTGGAGGATTAAGTGAAATGATGTAAAGCTCCTTGTCTTTGACTTTGGGCAATTTATTTAATACTTCTTTGCCTCAAATTTCTTTCCCTATAAGATGGAGATATAATAGTATCTACACCTTGGGGCTAGTCTGAGGACTGCATGAGGTAATACGGGGCAGTATGTAAAATGACGCTTGCGTATGGGAATGGCTCAGTATGCGTTGGTAACTCATGCTTGGGTGGTGGCATGCGTTAGATCAGGCCTGACATCATTCACTATAATGATGGAGGCTACTCAGTGGCCTGTCTGCTGGCAGATACAGCCTGTACGTGTCATCAGAGCTTCCCTGGTCACTCACGCTTCATCCCAGGAACTTCTGAGATACTCTACTACCTGAAGAGTTCAGATTCCTTAGCTTTGTGTTTCAGATCCTCTGTGTCTTGCTTCTTTCCTTTCTAGTTTCTCTTCATCCTATTTCACAGGAACCCTTTTCCTACCACCATGCTGGACCACCCTCCATTCACAAGGGCCCTCTGGGCTCTCCAGTCTCTGTGCCTTTGTTCCTGCTCTTCCCTTTGCTGGGAATGCCCTTCCACTCATCATGATCCAGCGAAGCTATGCTCATTTCTCCCACCCATCATAATTATATGTACCTCCCTGGGTTGTTCTGAGATCATCTGACCTAAGGCATGACCAAGATGACACACATAATGTTAACTGAGATAAAAACAACTCATGTGTGGGAGACAGCTGATGATTATTCAGGATGTGTTAGTTATCTTCATACTGTATCATTATATCGTTCCATTAAGACTGTGTGTACACACCTGCCTTCCCAGCTAGACTGCACATTCCTTGAGAATATGGCTATAACTCATGTTTATATCCCCCCTGGTGCCCACATGGAAACCTGCATGTAGAGAGTTTCTATAATCATGTATTAAATTGAATTAAAATGAGAGATCTCTGTGGTTATTCCCAACCCTTGTTTTCTGGAGTGGGAGAAATCAGTTTTTAATGAAGTCAGAGCCAGTTGGGGAAATTGGCTGGGTCCGTTTGCCTTGATCTTTCAGATCTGAAACCACCCCCTTGGCACCCGATGTCTCTGTGTTGCTACCAGATCCCCTGACCCTCTCACAGGGCTGCCCTGACCAGGCCCCCCTTTCCTGCTTTAGGCCTTTCCCACCTTCCTCCCCCACTTCCGAAGGTACCCATTGAGTCCCATCACCTGTCCAGATGGGTGATCGGTAAATGGCTAATTAGTCTGACACTAAGTAATGTCAACGTGTTGAAGAGGGGCCAGCTGTGCCGCAAATTAACTGCGTGACCTTCAGCAAACCCTTTCATCATTCTGACCCACAAACTGCTTTCAGGTGCTGCTCCTGAAGACACCCTCCTTCCCCGCCCCGGAAGATACCTGCCCCTTCCTGGGCCTCTTTGCTGTCTGTCTCCTGCACCCTCCTCCAAGCACGTGTACCCTGTCTGTGCTTTCGTTCACTCTCTTCCCTGCCTCAAACCCTTCATCCATGGGGACTTCTGGCTTCTTATCACTGCCTGTGATTCTCTCTTCTTCATGGCTTTGTGTGTCTGTGTGTGTGCATTCACACATACGCATCTCCACAGTCAGCTCTTTGTCTCTGCAGGTTCCGTATCCGTGTGTTCAACCAACCACGGATCCTCTACCATGTTTACATCTGCAACTGCTTGAATCTGCAGATGTGAAATCCATGGATACAGGGGGCTGAATGTACTAGACCATTTTATATGAGACTTGAGCATCTGGGGTTTTGGTGTCCACTGGGGTCCTGGAAACTGTCTTCGGCAGACACAGAGGGCCAACTGTGTATGTGTGTGTGTGTGTGCGTGCGCCCTTGTCAATCTTAACTTATTATCTTCACATCCTGTACTGAATACTGATTTGGTTCCTAAACACTTCCTCTTGTTTCTCTAATCGGATATAAGAAGTCAGGTCTCCAAGAAGGGCCTTTGGCTTCTATTCTCTGATCCTCCACAGTGTTTAGCACCAGGTTGTACAGACAGAATAAGATTAATACATACCTGATGAATTTACCTAACTTTAAAACATCACCAAAGCAACATGTGTATACCTTAGAAGTTTTTGAAAATCAAAAAAAAAAAAAAAAATTCCTGTAATCCCACCTCTAATGCTACCACTACTAACATTAAAATAAGCTAGTATCATGTGTAATAACTAACATAATAAACGAGTGCTTGCTATGTGCTAAGTCCTTTGCTAAATGTCCATCTGATTTAACTCATTTATTGCCACTGCGAGGCAGGTATTTATCATTATCCCCATTTTACAGACCAGGAAACTGAGGGACAAAGAAGTTAGCCTATCCAAGGTCACAAGGCTTGTCAGCAGAGGAGCTGAGTTTGAAACACAAGCATTTTGGCTTTAGGGTCTGTTCTCAACTCCATGCCAAACTGCCTTCCCTGGTCCCCACACCTTCGAGATGTCCCTCGGCCTCCCCTCCCCCGTGTTTAATGGAACCACTCAGCACAGGGACTTGGGGGAGCTGGATTTTCTTTCCCCTGGGCACTCACTGGTTTTAAGATGTTAGGCCCATCACTTTGCCTCCCTGAGCCTCAGTTGCTCACTTATACATCTGGGATCTGGTCTCGCCCATCCCTGTTATTCAGCTAGAACGTTCTGTGATTTTATGAATTAAACACTGAAGCAGGGACTTGCTTTCAGGCGTGTCCTTCCCCGCCTCCTCATCTCTGCACCTGCAGGCATGGTCCATCCATGTCCATGCAGTCAGGCAGTCGGGTCACCCTGACCCAGGTACCTCCCCCCACTTCGGCCTGCAGAAGCCGCCAGCCCTCCCGCTGCTGTCAGTGGGGTCTGCCCAGCAGTTGGGATTTAGTGGGTTATGTAAGTCATTTACGATCCATTTTAATAGAGTGTGCATCCTTTGAACTGCAGATGGGGCGTCTGCTGTTTATGGGGCTTCCTGGAGAATGGACTTAGGGGGAGGCTTCTTGGGGGTTTATGGGGCTCCCCAGGACGCAGGCATTTAATTGGGGGGGGGCTGTGTCTTTGTTTCTCCCCAGCTACCAGCTTTCTGGCCCAGGCAGTGGCTGTAGAGCAGGCTTTGAGCACCAGTATGCGTGTTTACACCTCTGCTGTGTATACAACAGGCTCAGCATAACGTCTGGTCCACCTGGCACCACAGCTTAAAGGGCATCAGAATCACCCGGAGGCTGGTTAAAGTGCAGGTTGCTGGCCCCCACCCCAGAGTTTCCGATTCAGGAGGTCTGGGGTGGAGCCTGATCGTTTTCATTTCGAACAGGTTTCCAGGTGATGCTGAAGCTGCCGGTACTGGGATCACACATTGGTCCCAACTGTACCAGAGAATTGAGACTTTACATCTCGTTCAGTGCTAAGCTGAAACGAAAACATTTCTGTCCATATTTTTGGTAAACATGCTTCACTTGTATTCATAGTAGACCGAACAAAATCTGGAATATTTTCTCGATATCAATAATCATGACTGTGACTATTCATTATTGTAATTAACGGTCATTTGGGGTGTCCAAGACCTTCTGGAGTTGGCCTGGGCTATTTGAGCTGTTGGTGTGCATTTGACGTTTTCCGACTTCTTCCCTGAGTTCAAGTGGTCAGCCTCATGCTGGCTGGTGTGCCTAGAACATTCTTCCCGGCCTGGAGCTTTTTTTTTTTTTTTGAAAAGAACACTTATTAAAATGTCTGCAGCTTTAAAAGTTGAGAGTAAAATAACGAACTCCCATATACCCATCATCTAGATTTTTAACATTTTTGCTTCATCGTTTTTTCTTTGTGGAAGGATTCTCAAGCCAATCCCAGACACCATAACATTCCCCTCCCAAATATTTCCGACTGCATCTCTCAGAAATAAAGACATTTCTTGCATAACCACAAGACCATCGCCACGATTCACAAACCCAACAGTAACTCTCAGTATCATCTAATACTCAAACCATATTCAGATTTCCCCACTTGTTTAAAAAAGTCTTTCCAGTTGAATCTGGATGCAAAAAAAAGGGTTTCCTTCCACTTTGCATTGAATTGTTCAGTATCTTTCCCTTCAGATTTGCTATTTTAGGAGTTCCTGTCGTGGCTCAGTGGTTAACGAATCCGACTAGGAACCATGAGGTTGCAGGTTCGATCCCTGGCCTTGCTCAGTGGGTCAAGGATCCGGCCTTACCATGAGCTGTGGTGTAGGTCGCAGACGCGGCTCGGAGCCTGCATTGCTGAGGTTCTGGCATAGCCAGTGGCTACAGCTCCAATTGGACCCCTAGCCTGGGAACCTCCATATGTCACAGGTGCAACTCTAGAAAAAGGCAAAAAACAACAACAACAACAACAACAACAACAACAAAATTGGCTATTTTAGGGGTCAGGATATCTGCAGGGAGCTGGGGAAAAATAATTGCTGCTAGTTACCAAGAGCTGATGAAGCGAGTCTAAAGTAGGGAGGTGGGTTTTGAGTTCGGGTTTGTGAGAAGAGGGCCAATCTGCAGGGGCTTAGAGATGTCTCTGTCTTAGAGACAGATGCTCTTTTACTTTCTTCTCTTTGCTTTGATCTGCAGAGGCAAGGAGGCCAGGCGTGTGACTTCTAGATCCCCAGTGGCTTTCATGTGGGAGTATGTATCTGTTAGAAGATATTTATAAAGCAGCTAAGTTGCCTGAGGTCGGCAAGGGAGGCCTCGGCCCCAGGGCCTCTTGGCTGTGGGTGTTCTAGTGTCTGGGCTGCATGTTTTATTCTCCACCGGCTTTCCTTTCTCCCTCTGTTAATAATCCAGCTTCCATCCAGGCTTTGTGGGGGGAAGTATTCCTTGGAGCTCCAGGCTCTGGGAGCTCACACGCGCACACACACACACACATACACCTAGTCCCCTTGGGTGGCCTGGTTTCTTGCCAGAGGTATGATGAATAAATATTGATGTGCTGTGCCTGCCCCCCCTTGCAGCCCTGCCTCCACACTCATCCTTCACGTAGGTGTTTCAAACATGTTACAGGCTTCTAATTTAGCTTCTCCATCGAAATCAAAGGTCCCTCACTGCAATTTAAATGCCACAGTGTACCCGTGGCTGGGGCTGACGTGGATTGGAAAGTAGAGCTGTTCTGCATCACGCAGCATCAGCTGGACCACCATATGGCCCACAATGCGGTGCTGAAATGGGCTGCCAGCTTCAAGCTGGGCTGAGGATGGAATCGTGAGGCTGCCAGGAGGGGAGGGCTCTTCTAGGCAGGGACCTGGTTGTCAGGGGCTTCTGGGGGCTTTGGACCACTGGTTCAGGGCTTGGGACTAAGCAGCCACACTATGTACAGAGATGCCTTAGGTGACCCCCAAGGAGAGGGGACGGAGCTTGGACTCCATTCAGCCCAGCACAGTCCTTCTGCTGTCCCCACCCCCTGATAGCCCCCTTTGTGCATCTCTTGTGGTCCCCAGCTCCATCAGGGCACCAACCACCCTGGATTATAAAGGGCTCTTGCCTTGTCCTTCTCCTTCACTTGACAGGAAGATGCCAGGGCCAGCGATGTCCACCGTATTGTCATGTGGCCCACAGTGGCACTTAGTAAAGGTGCTGCAAATACGTCACTGAAACCCAGGAAATGGAGAGCAGGGAAGTGTCTTTGTGATGGATTAGGTTCAGCACTCCGTAGAGAGGCACATCAGAGATGGTTCTAAGCGTCCAACCTGCCGATGACATGGGGCTTCATTTTAATGTGACTGCTCCTATCTTCTGTCTTGCTGAGAAACCCTCATCCACGTCCTGTTTCTCACCTGTTCCTGCCTGGCAAATCCCCACGATATTTAGTCCTCGGCTTTCTTATGGCAGTTAGCAGGCCGTTTGGAATATTTCAGATGTAACTTTGTCTTAGTCCTGATCTGTATTTACAGTGCGTGAGGGCAGCATTTGCATTTGATTTCTCTTTGCATCTTTCTTAGCCTTGGCACTGCAACTGACACATACTAACAGGGACTCAGATCTAGTTGTCCATTGAGATGCCAGGCTGCATTTGGTGAGTGCTAAACAAATGGCTCAGACAGTGGATTTTTTTTTTTTTCACGTTCAGGGGAGGGGAGAGCTCCGTGGATGCTGGAGGCATTAGAAGAACCCTCCTATGGGGGGTTGGAACTGATTGGCAGGTGGAGAATTGGGGAAGATGGAGGGAGAGGTGCAGGAGGAGGACGGGCAGGAGAAGGATGAAGAGGGAGAACAGGTTCGGTGTTGGCAAGATCCGGAGAGACCTTGAATCTCCACTGCTGGATGTAATTAAAAAGGTGTGGCTAATTGGTTTAGAACCACAACTTCTGGGTGTTTACAAGACACACAGTGAACTGCCAAGAACTATATAGACTGACCACAGGGAAGGGTGGCTACAAAATTCTTAAAACATGATGCTCATTCCAAGTTCCTGGTGAGACTGATGGGGGTGAGTCAGGTTGAAGCCGAGATAAACATTTACTTATCAGATAAAGAGCCACTCTATCATCTAGGGTCTTGGACTTTGAAAGCATGTCTTAAAATACCAGATAATAGCAGAAAGGAAGAAGAGGATAAAGGGACTCTTGTCCCTGGGCTCTGGTGGTTTCACTGGAAAAGAAATATTGTGGTGGGTTGGAGAAGATGGAAAAGTACAAAGTTCCAGGCTTCGAAATGTGGTGATTGTACAATTGAGTTGGAAAACAGTTTGGCTCTGTCTTAAAAAGTTAAACATAAACCTACCATTTGATCCAGCCATTCCATTCCTAGGTATTTACTCAAGAGAAATGAAAACATATGTCTCTACAAGGTCTTGCCCAGGAATGTTCACAACGTCTTTATTTGCAACAGTCCCAAGCTGGACACAATGTGAATGTCCATCAAGTGATGAGGGGATAAACAAATTGTGGTATATCTGTACAATGGAATACTATTTAGCAATAAAGAGGAAGAAATGGTGGAATCTCAAAATAGTTATAACTGGATGGAAAAAGCCAGGTTCAAAAAATGCGTACTATATGATTCTATCCACATAAAATTCTTGAAAGTGCAAACTAATCTATAGTGGCAGGAAGTAAAACAGTGGTTATCTCAGAATGAACTATGCAGAAAGGGCAGGAGGAGTTCATCGTAAAGGTGGATGAGGAAAATTTGGGGGCTGCAGGATATGTTCATTATCTTGATGATAGGGATGGTTTTACAGGTGTACCTGTGTGTCAAAACGTAGGAGAGTTCACTCTTTGAAGGTGCCCAATTTATTGTCTGTTAATTATACCTCATTAAAGCTGCTACAAATAGATAAAAGTGGTGATTGAGAGAGTCAGTGCAGACTAAATTAAACAAGTCATAACTGCAAACTTACCCATTCCTAAACTAGAATGAATTCATTTCGGTGGAAACGAGAGGAGACAAAACAGACAACTTCAAGGAGGTTAGGATAGCAGGGAAGGGCCATTGTTAAAAGGGAGCACAATGGGAGTTCCCGCTGTGGCTCTTCAGGTTAAGAACCCGACGTAGTATCCCTGAGGATGTGGGTTCAATCCCTGGCCTCACTTAGTGGGTGAAGGATCCAGCAAGCTTCATCATAGGTCACAGACGTGGCTCAGATCTGGTGTTGCTATAGCTGTGGCATAGACTGGCAGCTGCAGCTCTGATTCAACCCATAGCCCGGGAACTTCTGTATACCACAGGTGTGGCCCTAAAAAAAAAAAAAAAAAAAAAAAAAAAAAGAAAGAAAGTCTCGATGGGCACGGGATATGGATCCAGACTGCCTGGCTGTGTGTCCTGGCCGCACGTACTTAGAAACTGGGCAACCTTTGGGCAAATTACCTAACTTCTCTGTACCTTAGTTTTCTCACCTGTGGAATGGGAATGGGAATAGAAATAGCCCAGATCTCATAGGATTACAGTGAACATTAAGTGAATTAATGTACAAAAATATTTAGAACCATGCTTGGCATGTATTAAGTACTCAGTAAATATTATTGCCACTGCTGTTAGCATTATCATCATTATCTACTCTTGAGCAGAACTCTGGAATGCTGATCTTTTGCAGCTCGCTTCTTTCACCTAGTATATTGTTTCTGAGGTCCATTTATATTGTAGCATGTGTCAAGAGAGCCCCGTCCCTTTTTATGGGTAAATACTATTCCACTGTATTGGGGATAACAGATTTTGGTCACCATTTCTCCAGTTACGTGTGAGTTGTTTCCACCTTTGGGCTGTTAATAATACTGCTATAAACAATTATGTGCAAGTCTTTGTCCCCCTCCTTTTCTTTAAGGCTCGTATGTTTTGAGGGAATTCCCACTGTGGCTCAGCAGGTTAAGAACCCAACTGGTATCCGTGAGGATGTAGGTTTGATCCCTGGCCTCACTCAGTGGGTTAAGGGTCCCGTGTTGCTGTGAGTTGCGGTGTAGGTTGTAGATGTGGATTGGATCTGGCGTTGCTGTGGTGTAGGCCGGCAGCTGTAGCTCTGATGCGACCCCTAACCTGGGAACTTCCAAATGCTGCAGGTGTGGTCATAAGATGAAAAAAAAAAAAGGCTCATACTTTTTGAGATTCAAGCATGTTCTGCCTCCCTCATGTTGGTTGAAATGATAAAGCGAATGCAGTCATTTAAAGGTACCTTTGAATGTGATCTTCCAAACCCTCTCCTGTTTGGATTGGGCACGGTGCCCTCTCCAGCTCTTTGCATCTCTAGACACGTGCAGGAAATAAACATGTCAGAACATGGCAGCAACAGTAGAGACCAGAGGAGAGGTATGTGGGGTCATCATTTTACTGTCATGAGCTGTTCTGTTCTGAAAGGGAGCAGACCCCAGGTTCTGTCTGAACAGAAGCTGTGCATTAGGCAGAGGGGGCATGGAGGCTGGGAGAAGGGCTGACATGTGTGAGAAGGGGGGCCAGCCAGATGGCTTTGGTTTATCCGCCTCAGGGCCGGACCGGGAAGAAGCCCAGGTTGGCCAGGTGCTGCCTGGAGGCTTCCATGCTGCTTAGCCCCTGGGAGGCTGGGCCTCTGCCCTGGCACCTGAGCTCTCTGGGGAAGCAGGGGTGGCAGCGACTGGGAGACGCCTGTTGTTCCTCAAGTTCAGCAATTAGCGCCCTCTCTTTCAGGGCAGACCTCCTCTTAGCTCTAATCTGAAATGTCAGTTATTACACTCGTTTGATTTAAGTATAGAAGCGCCTCGGTTATGCTCTCAAGAGTAAGACAGAAATAGCTAGTCAGTGTGGGTGAGTAATCTTCTAAAAGCATTCACAGGGATCATCCTTGCCATGGCATTATGCACTCCTCCAAGTTGGAGTGAATGTCAGGCGTCCGTCCGGCATTTAGAGTTGGGGGAGGGGAGGCGGGCAGTTAGGGGAATCCTGAGTTAAATCCATCAGAGTTTCTGTCCTGGGTCATCCACCAAGCACTTGGTATTCTTTCAGTTCCCAATGTGGGACTGGTTGGATTTTACAGGAGGTACTGAAAAGCATGGGACACAGCCCTTGGGTCCTGGATTAGGTGCCGATTACAAGCAGTAGCTCCTGTGCACAGGTGCGCCTCTGCGTTTGAAAGTGTCGCATGCAAGGGGCTGTAAGAGTCATTAGCACTGGAGTGGGGAGGGGTTCCTTTGGACTGGGGCAATCTGGAAGGTTTCCTAGAGGAGGCAGCTGGTGAAAAGGTGAAAATATTGGGGATCGATTGTTTTGCTTTTACTTGATTCTCTCCTGCCTTTGTCTACCAGGGGCGGAAGCACCTTATACAAGAAAGTTCCCAAACATAAATAGAAAATTGAGGCCGCCAAAGGGAAAAAAAAAAGTGGCTAATCTCGTTGCTCTGATGGAGCCCTGCATTTGGTTTTAAGCTTCTTGGCAGCCTGGCCATAATGAGAACCAGGTTAATTATATAGCTCCCTTGATCAGAAAGGGGAAAATCTCCCAGCTCCTGAAGGGAGGCAAAATTCTTCCTGGCACATTTTTCCCAAATCATTTTCTCATGTAGGAGTTTGTACCAGAGACACAGGGGCATAAAGGACATTGATCCATCAGCAACAAAAGCCTTTATGAATATGGAGGATTGGATGCCAAGGAGTGACACAGTGAAGGTAATCAGGCCAGTGGCTAAGCTGGCAGGATCCTGTTATGTGGCTCTGGGGGCTTGGGCTTGAGGCAAAATGAACTTAGAATCATTCACTGGAGGCGTAGACAAAGGCGAAAGCCTGATGGAGCCTTTCTCGTGGGAATTCAGAGGGGAAACCTCCTCGGCCCTGGTGAGATGATACCCAGGGAAAGGATGCAGAAGCCGTCTCCCTGAGTTCCCACTGGCCAGCGTGTAATTACCATGTCTGGGGATCAGATTTGGTGCTGAGTGTCCTGGAAGCCAGGGGCACAAAAGGAAACACACGTCTGGTTCCAGAGTCTGGAGCTGGTCTTATCTCTGTCACCAGCACCCTTCAGTAGGCTGTGCCTTATTGGATGTGAATTGAGGCCTTAAAGCACCTGCTCTGGTCTCTGCCAATTTCTCAAGCAGTTGAAGTCTAGAAAGGGTATTTTTAACTTTAAAAAATAAATCCAAGATAGGCACAAATCTGGAAAAGATTGCATGCCAGTAGGTTGGCTTTGCCACTTTTTTTTTTTTTCTTTGCTTTTTAGGGCCACACCTACAGCATGTGGAAGTTCCCAGGCTAGGGGTTGAATCTGAGCTGCAGCTGCCAGCGTATGTCACAGCTACAACCATGCCGGATCTGAGCCACATCTGCGACCTACACCACAGCTAATGGCAACGTTGGATCCTTAACCCACTAAGTGAGGCCAGGGATCAAACCTGCATCCTCATGGATACTAGTCAGGTTTGTTACTGCTGAGCCACGACAGGAACTCCAGCTTTGCAAGTCTTCATACTCTCAGAAGCTGCCATTTGTTGAGGGTTTACTCAATCCCAAGCACTTTATCTACATTCTGTTTATGTCATCCTCACAGCAACTTCCAGAGGTGTGTGCTGTTATTATCTCCATCTTATTGGAGAGACTAGGGCTTGTGGAGATTTAAATATATTCTTAAGCCTCCTGTTTGAGGAAGAGTCCAACTGGCCCCACTCTGGGATCTGGTGGGTTGGGTCTTGGCTCCCTGTCCAATTCCTGGCCATGGAGCTCTCCCTCTCCTGAATTGTGCCTAGCCAGGGTTTTCTGTTCCAAGCTTGTCCCAGGGCCTTTTGTAGGAGATAGGCACTTCCCCATCTGGTCGCAAAGATTCTTCTGGGCTTCATGCTGCCCTGCCTTGTCCTAGAGTCACGCCCTTTCTCACTCTTTCTGCTTGAGCCAATTCTGTCTGCATCTCATCCGTCCCTTCCAAGAATCATAAAAGCAGTGTCCAGGTCTGCTTGTTTTTATAGCCTGTGTTCCCTTCAGGACCTCCCAGCAAGTTCCCGCTACCCATCAGGGGTTCTGCAGATCAGGGACTGGGGTGGAGGGTGTCAAGCCCGGCTCCCATTCCACCCCCTTCACCTGGGTTTCCCTGGTGGGTCCACTGCTCCGCCACTTTCGGGGTATATAGGCTGTGGCCCCTTGCCACGTTATCATATCAAAAATAGCTGACAGCTACATTCAGATTTTCACTCTCATCCCTGGAGGAGGAAGGGCCTAAGGGTCAGGTAGTTTACTCATTTCTCCAGGGAGAGAAAGGCCAGCTCTGGTGTCTCTTTCGTGGCAGAGGGAAGAATTTTACCCCCTTGTTGAAAGAATCCCAAACCAAGACGAACAGATTGGGAGCTGTGTGTGTTGTTTGTTTTGGTGGATGCTTTCGTGCACGCCTGGGATTTCCCCACTTAGATCCAAAATCCTTTTACTGAATTAACCCCATCCTTCCTCTGCTTATGTTCTGGGCTGGTTCTGATTTTGAAAGGAGTCTTTGAGGTCATGAAGTGCGATCCTTTCAGAGCAAACTCTTTAGATGCTCATTTGCTGCGTTGTCCTCATTCTCCAGAAAGGCCGTGGGCACCCAGCACTGGGCTGTGGTCAGTGCTTCAGTTATAACACCCCAGGAGTCCTTGTTACGGGTGACTCTTTGGAGGAACCGAGAGGCCTTCCACACCAAGGATAGTCATCTTTTATCTTTTCTTCTCTTTTTTTAATGCTGATTTTCTTTTTTGAGTTTCTCTAGTCCTTTTATTTTATAATTTTATTTTTTCCATTATAGCTGGTTTACAGTGTTCTGTCAATTTCCTACTGTACAGCAAGGTGATCCAGTCACACGTACATGAATACATTCTTTTGTCTCCCATTATCATGCTCCATCATAAGTGACCAGACATAGTTCCCAGTGCTCTATAGCAGAATCTCATTGCTTAGCCATTCCAAAGGCAATAGTTTGCATCTATTAACCCCAAATTCCCCATTTTTTTGAGTTTCTTAGAGCAAAGCCCACCTGCGTGCATGTGAATAGGTGCAACTATTGACTCACTTAAGTTACACTCAGGGCAGTACCAGATGGGTGAAATTCTAATGCCCTGGAGGAAATGCAAGCACTTGTTTTATCAAGTGCCCATAAATGGAGGCCGGAGATTTTAGTTCAAAGAAAGAAATGATTATAGTTGGCAATAATAGTCAAACTAGAACCTTATTTAAGGAATAATTAAGTGATTAACTAATTAATCTAACTGGTTTCTGATGTCACAGGGTTCTCTCTTTAACATGTGTGCAAGTTAAATATCTGCAGTTCCCATAGTGGCTCAGCTGGTTAAGGACCTGACTAGTATCCATAGGCTAAAGGTTTGATCCTTGGCCTTGCTCAGTGGGTTAAAGGATTCAGCATTGCCACAAGCTGTGGTGTAGGTCGAGGATGCAGCTTGGATGCCCTGTTGCTGTGACTGTGGCCTAGGTTGGCAGCTGCAGCTCCAATTCAACCCCTAGCCTGGGAACCTCCATATGCTTTGGGTATGGCCCTAAAAAGACAAAAGCAAGCAAACAAAAAAACCTGCAGCTCAAATGAGTGTAGTGAATCAGGGTCTTTAAACTCAACAGAGCAGTTCGGATCTGAGACGGAGTGAAAGAGGTGGCTGAAGGCAAGTTTCAAGTCTTCAACTTTTTCTATATCTATTTCTGTACCCTGTAAAAGTTGAGGACAATTCAGCCATTGGTTTAGTAAGCCCACCTAGAGTAAATTCAGATTGTCATGTCCATGCCAGAGGCTAAAGAAAGGGGTTACTATTATCTTGGGCTTGGAAAGAAATTGCCACCTGTTCTGTTGGAGATGAACAATGCTACATTAAAAAAAAAAATTGAAATTATATATCAAAAATACCTATAATTCCTTCCTTTTTTCTTAGTGATCTTGCCCCCCTATATCTCGTAGAATGTGTTGATTCCAACACTTTTGAGACAGAGGGACCCCTGGCCTCTCTTGGCTCTCTTTCCCGTCCAGAACAGACATGATGAAGAACCTGGACCCCACTTGAACCACAAGCCTTCCTCCCTGTGGCCTTGACCTGGGGAAGTTCTAGATGCAAGACCCCCCCAAACCCATCCATTGACATGGGCCTTGTTCTCAGAGAATCTTCAAGCCCGGATGGAGGAAATGCTTAATATGTCCTTAAGCCATGTATAACTTTCAGGGAAATTTAGCCATGTGCTTCTTATTAATTTGTACTTAATTCTTCAGTGGGGTTTTTTCCCTTCTTTTTTTTTTTTTTTTTGTCTTTTTGCCATTTCTTGGGCCGCCCCGCGGCATATGGAGGTTCCCAGGCTAGGGGTCTAATCAGAACTGTAGCCGCTAGCCTACACCAGAGCCACAGCAATGAGGGATCCAAGCCCGCGTCTGCGACCTACACCACAGCTCACGGCAACGCCGGATCGTTAACCCACTGAGCAAGGGCAGGGATTGAACCCGCAACCTCATGGTTCCTAGTCAGATTCGTTAACCACTTCGCCACGACGGGAGCTCCCTCCCTTCATTTTTTAAAGAGAAGAATTCACATGATGTCATAAGTCTCAAGACTAAGCTTTCTGAAGAGGCTTTATGGACTACAACAAAAAATGTGTTTATAGAAAGGTTCAACCAATGGCCAAGGTCCATGGAGTAGGCAGGTTGGGTTCTCAGGTGTGACCTGTGGATGGAATTCTGAGGAGATGCTTCATTAGCATCAAAGTCACAGGGTTCCCTGCTCCAAACTGGCCTCATCCTCAAACTGTCTTTCCCCCCAGGGCCACTATGCCCTGTAGCTACACCTTTTGTGGTTTGCTGCCGAAGTCTTCATCCAATGTCTCGTCTTTCTGCCCACCATGGAGTCATCCTCTTCTACATCTTCCTTCCTCCTCCTCCTTTTCATGTAGGGGAAACGGCTTATGAAAAGAGACTGAGTATCTTGGCTGAAGTTTTGATGGTGCTGGAAATAGAACTCCAGACCATTGACCCCCACACCCTGGGCCCAAAGATGAGACCACCCAGCAGGATCCTGGGCTGTCCCCAGAGCTGCTTCCCAGAACTGGGCTCTCTTGGCAGAGTTTGCCTTGTAGAACACAGAGCGTTACTGCTCGGAAGGAAGGAAGGGGGTTTCCCCTTTTTCCTGCCCCCCTCTTCCTTCCAGCCAGAAGAGCCAGTCTTGACCAAATTTAGGAAAAGAGGATCACTGTGGGTAAATGTAGGTGGCAGAAATAACCAAGAACCTGACTGCAGTGAACTTGTGAGTCCAAAGGTTGGTTCCCACCTGACACCCCCGCCTCTGCCCCCCCAACCACCTACCTCCACAGGGCAACTAGGAAACTTGAACGAGATGCTGGAGATGGGAGAGATTCTTTCAGGACTCTGGCAAGCACAGCAGTTCCCTTGTGTAGCTGGCAGGTACTTAAGTTTTTCTGTGTTTATGGGCATTTGCAGTGTGGAGCTGCAATGGATGGACGTGTGTAGCTCTGCAGGCTCCAAAGTCAATTAAGTTTGCTGCCTGTCCCCAAACTCCGGGCCAAGATAATCAACTGGGGAAAGGAAAAGAGGAGGTTGTTTATTAAGCTGAAGGACTGACACAGGTGTTCTGTTACTTTTGGGCTTGGCTGCTGTGTAGCTCTCTGTCGATTCTGAAAGGAGAGTGGAAAGGCCGGATTAGCCCTTTCTCACTTGAGTAAGAGAAGAAGCCCTATGGCTGCTTGCAGGTTGGTTCCACTCTCTTCTTTTGTCTCCAGCCTGCAGACCTTCTATTTTACTTTGAATAAAATCAGAGGCATTGCAAGAGATTAATGGAGACGCAGAATGTAAAGTACATTCGGAATCAGTCTGGGGGTAAACACTGGCATGTTGATCACGAATTTCCCGAGAGGTAGTTTCAATGACAGTAAAGTTTGGAAGGGTTTGCTGCTTCTCAGTGGAAAGCAGGGCAAATCATTGAAAGGAAGACCTAGCAAAACACAAGTTGAAGATCTAGCAACAAGAGCGTCAGTTTACAAATTAATTTTTAAAGAAGAGGTGGCGAGAGACGTTTGATGAACAAACCACCCAAAAAAAGGGCCTGGGGTGTAACTGTTTAGCTCCTGATAAAGAATCTCAGTGGTGGAGTGTAGACCCTAGGCGGGGCTCGTGGAAGGGATTTTTTTGTTAGGGTGCATAGCATATCCTGAACCTCTTATGTCATACTGGGCTTAGGTGCCCCTTCCACTTACACTCAAGTTCCTAGTGGTGAGACAAAAGAAAAAGTCTGACTTCTGGTGAGTCAACTTAGGAAAATGGCAGGGTCCTGTCGTCCTTTGGTCTTCATGCTTGCTTTCCATGGAGATGCACGCTTTGCTTGGTTCTATACAAATAATCACAATAATAAGATGGAAATGACAGTTTTCTCAAATCCTCTCCTTCTGGAAGGGGGCTGCAGAGGAATTAGCCCTCCTCATTCAATGCACTGATGCACTCTGTAATTGTTTTAAAAAGGGATCAGGGAGGAGTTCCCGTCGGGGCTCAGTGGTTAACAAATCTGACTAGGAACCATGAGGTTGTGGGTTCGATCCCTGGCCTTGCTCAGTGGGTTAAGGATCCGGCATTGCCGTGAGCTGTGGTATAGGTTGCAGACGGGGCCTGGATCCTGTGTTGCTGTGGCTCTGACATAGGCTGGCAGCTACAGCTCCCATTCAACCCCTAGCCTGGGAACCTCCATGTGCTGGAGGTGTGGTCCTACAAGAGATTAAAAAAAAAAAAAAAAAAAAAAAAGGGATCAGGGAAGTAAAATGTCTGCACAACATTGCCCACCTTTAAGTCAGCCTCTTAATGAGCAATTTAAAGCACTTTCAGATTTCAGAAGAGGGTTGATGTCGGAATATGTATCATCTCAGCACCCTTGTGCTTATCTGAAGTTTGTTTTTGTCTTTTTAGGGCTGCACCCATGGCATATGGAAGTTCCCAGGCTAGGGGTTGAATCAGAGCTGCAGCTGCCGGCTGTGCCACAGCCACAGCAATGCCAGATCCAACAGCTCATGGCCAACACTGGATTCTTAATCCACTGAGCAAGGCCAGGGATTGAACCCGAGTCCTCTTGGATACTAGTCGGGTTCATTACCGCTGAGCCATGACAGGAACTCCCTGTCTGAAGTCTTGATTTTCCTTCCTCTTCTCATTCTGAGGGCTTTTATGTAGAAAGAGAGTATGTCATCAACCATGTTCATATTACAGAGAGAGTTTATACAGGAAGACTCTGGTGTCTTTGAGATACAGAGGGCCATAGGCGCAAAAGAATTTTATATCCAAGACACTCAAACTATTGGAGCATACTTCTTCTCTAATCATTGCCCTCAGGTTCCACTCAGGATCAAAGGATGTGCCTTCACCCTCAGCGGGAGTTCTATTGACTTGCTGGCCACCCTGGCATGGGTGCCCTCAGGGAAGGATCTGTGAGTTGCATTCCTTATTGGATGGTTCCTTATCGGATGGAGGAAGCCTTAAGGCTTTATCTGGGGAGTTACGACCATCGCTGATCCCACCTTTCCTGCTCTCACAGGTGTTTGCCTCCCAGAACATGGTGAACTAGAAACAGAGAGAGATAGGAAGCATTTGTGGGAATAGTGGATTCATGCAGAAATAACCCAAAGTGCACCATTTAGCCTGATACCAAGTAGAAGAGCTAAGTGCTGAGCCTCCAGAAGCTTTCTGGAGAGGAGCTATTCCTGGGCAGCAGTGCCAGTGCCCTGGTGAGAAGCAAAGACACTGGCCAAGCCCTGTGGATAGTTACCCAAACCCAGATGTCTGGGATCTGGAGAAGGAACGCTTGGGGTGCTGAGCTCTTCACACGCCTTCACTGGGGTGTTGTCCGAGGGGTGGAAACCACCTCTGGAGACCTTTGACGATTCTGTTAGTAGAAAAAAGTCGAAACAAAGTCTGGACCTCCAAAAGCCATGACATTGTTAAATGTACCTTGTGGGAGTGCTTTTCTCCTTGGTCCCAGCCTGGCTCTAATTATCTGCAGTGACCTCCGATTAACTCCAAATGACATGGTCTATGCGTGAGTCCTGTGGGGAAGCAACCATGTTGCATTTCATTAGCTGGGTCCCTTCCTTCATGGGGCTCTCCAATCTGGTTGGGAAATGAGACATTTTGGCATTTCCTTTCTTATTTTCCTTCCACAAAATCTTAAGCAACCGAGAGTTGGCCAGAAGGATAGGAGCACAGGGAGGCTTTAGAGGGGTCGGTCAGGCTTGGGAGATAATAGTAGATAATTCTTTTCCTTCTTACCAGGAGCCCCACCCGAGTCATGGACCAAACAGATGGGCAGGAGAAGGGATATTGAGCCACTGCTGTCTTCCTCTCTCTACCCAAATCTTCTGTGTTCTTCACAAGCCAGATGAAGGGAAGCCTACCCTCACCTCTAGTTCTCTGTCTCTTCTCTGAACATCTGCAGCAATTATGGGCTTTACTACAAAGTTTAACACACATTTCATGCCCATAGACACTGTTTCTTATATCCAAACGGTGTGTGTCCACATAGCCATCGGTTATTGGTGGGCCGGGCACTGGCTGGACATCTTTATATGTCCACGTTGCAAGGATGGGGCTTGACCACCGATATTAATCTATCATCTGATGGGTTTCCTATGGGCTCATTCATCTGGTCAAACTCTGGTTTCAGCATTTAGCAGATTGTGGGCAATTTTGGCAGCAGAGCTGTGGGGCAAGAAACTGGGCAATCCTTCCACATTTAAAATGCCCTAATCAGATTAGCTCATTTTTAATCATCTGGAGTCTGGCTGGGTTTGTTCTGTGTGGGAGCCAGCAAGGCCTAACTGCGGCGCGGACTTCCTTTGTCGCTCTTGACGAAGGTCTTTTCATCCTCGCCCACCTCGCACCTTCAAAACTGTGAGTCAAGCTGCGTTTCAGGGAGCTTTTTTCTCCTTCCTCCTCACGGGTACTTTTTAGCTGCCATTTTCTCTTCCACCCCCTCTGTTAGGTTTTATGGCTGCATAGTCATACTGCCTCCCCTTTGGCTCGACTGAAAGGCGTGTGTGTGTGTGTGTGTGTGTGTGTGTGTGTGTCCATCTGCATTTGTGTGTATGTTTGTGTGGGTATCTGCATACACACGTACAAGCATATATGCGTGTGTATCTGCACGCACGTGTGCGGGGTTGAGTGTGTGTATCTAAGTATCGCGTGTGCACATAATTGCGCACATTGGCTGGCGAGTAGCCCCTGTGTAAGTGATGTGGCATCTGAGCAGGATCTAGGGCCCCAACAAAGTAAAAACAAAAACAAAAACAAAAAAAACCCACTTTTTTTCCCCCCTCTAGAGACCATAGTTTATTGCTCGCTGACATTAAGTTTGTTTAATCTGTGGTGCAGAATTGTGGAAGGATTCTGCTTCCTGAGTTGTAAGTTAGTTTCTCTTCTCTGGGCTGAAGCCAATTTGCCTTTAGCATGAAATTTGTATTCTGTACTCACGTATTTTCGTGTGCGTCACTAGTTGGGGGTCATACCTGGGGTTGGGGATCCATCAAGTATCGATTAACCTGTGGATGGTTAGCCTTTGCTGTGCGTACTTGTCGCCAGACCTTCAGATTCCAGCGCGCTGGATAAAACCGTAGAAGGAGAAGGGGAGGCACAGAAGGACAGAAGCCTGTACCCAAGTCTGATCTCCATGGTTCCTTGCTCTTGTCGGGGTGCGGCAGGCATGCTCTGTCCCATACTCAGTCACTTGGGCGCGTCCTCATTCCCGGACACCCAGGTAAACCTTCCCACGTGGTCACCACCAAGGATTTGCAACTCTGTAAACAGAGGTAGGGCGATGGAACTTTCTCCTTCCCTTGTGCTCACGGTTCACTTAGCCCCTCTCCTAGGACAGTTCTTGTATTGGGGACACCGGGCACTGGCTTGGGGGTGAGCTCTAACCCGCTCTCAGGGACCACTGCTGCCCTCCTCCTCTGTGGAGTTGCTTCTGTGTCCTGGGGTGAAGCACCAAGCAGTCAGGCATGAGCTGGAATTACTATCCAGATGCATCGAGAAGGTGGAAATCCTGCTTCCTCTGTCTGGAAAACACAACCTCAGCTGTGGCTTTTTTATTTTAGGGACATGGTGTCACACTTCTGTTTCCCAAGAAGGCATATTGCCCCAGCCTTTTTCCATTTGTGAAGATGGTGGTGTTTGAGTTCTACTCGCGGTTCTGTCGGTCGTAGCGTCGGAGATCTATTCTGAGACGTCAGGTGTATGGCATCCTTTCTGCAATGCTGCTGGGGCTGGCAGGAGTCGGAATTTCTGTTTTTCCAGCACCCTGAGGAGCTCTTTAGCTTCATACCTTCACAGGAAGACCAGGCTGGCATAGCCACGGTCCTGCCGCCAAGCCCACAAAAACACCCTATGATTTAGGCAGGCGGCGGTTATGGTTATCTTTACTCATAGGTGGATGATGAAACGGAGACAGTGAGAAGCCCACGGACCGAGATGCCAGCCCTCCAACCGCACCCTCCCGCCTGACCTGTGGTCACCAGGACCGGCCCCATCCGTAGCAGATTATTTTCTTCCTTCCTAAAAATCCAGGCTGCTTCTTGCCATGAGGAGACAATGAAATCTTTAACCACGGGTGAAAAAGACCAACCAAATCAAAACAAACAAGGGCTTTTTTTTTTTTTTTTTTTTTTTACACTTTTCTTAGGAAGTCATTAAGGAATTATTGAGCTGATTAATGTGGGTGGAAAATATTTAAGTTGGGTCATTGTTTAGGCTGGCCAGTTTGGCTGCATGAGGCATGGGCTTTTAGAAACCACTGTACCATTCTCTCCAAGCGTCCTCTTCACTCTGGAGTACCCCGGGACTGGATCAGGCCAGCCCCAAGTTCAGGGATGCTGAGGGGCCGCTGCAGTGTTTAGGGGGGCCCACTGGAGAATAGGGAGCGTGGGGGTGGGAGTGCGTGGGCATTGCAGCTTTCTCCGGGGCTGACGTGCTCTCTTGTTCTGTATTGGCCAAGACGGAGATGACCTAGAAGATTTGGAAGCTAAAGGGAAAACAAAGGGAAGGACTCAGGAAGAAGGCAAAGCAAAAAGGAACAAGCAGGGTCTGTTTATATAGGGCTTGCATTAAGCAGATCCTTTTCCTGGCAGATGCCGCTGCTCACAGTGGGCCAGGGAAGAGTCTCGCAGACAGCAAATGAGAGGTTGCTTCTCCCCGATGCTGCCGCCTCCCTGCCCAGCGAGCGGGCGGAGATGGGGAACCTGGTGGCCCTGGGTTGACCTCTCCCCGCGGCCGCTGGCTCCCCTGAGGCAGGAACACGACGCTGCGTGTGCTCCGCTGCCCAGGTTACTCCTCCTTCTGAGGGCCGCCCTCTGTGACGTGGACTGAATCCTGGCCATCTTCCCCTTCCTCCTCCTTTGTTTTTTTCTCAGAACTTTTGTTCCGGTTTTGCACGTGCCTGAGACACAAGGGAAGTGGGGTGGTTCTATTGGGGTGACTCTGGAAGTGGGTGTCAGGGGGAGCTGCCCACCACCAGGGGCGGGCAGGCTGTACCCCTTCCTCTCCAGCTGCTCCCAGCCTGTTTCTGCCTCTGCTGGAAACCTTTTCCCAGGGTCCCAAAGCTCACACCAGCTGCTGAGGGCGGAGAGGAAGAGCGTGGAGCTAGGACCATGTGTGTAGGTCCAGCTGCCTGGCTGAGATGCTCCATCAGTACCACTGCCCCCACCTCAGATAACACACTGGGGGCGATGAAATGGGCTTGAAAGGAAGAGCAACCCCTCCTCGTATCATTCCATTCTCCCAGGAGGTCTTGGAAATGTGTCTCCATTTGACAGAAGGGGAAACTGAGGCCCAGAGAGACCAAGTGGTCTCCTTCAACCAGGTTAAGCAGATCGCAGAGTGGCATCAGAATGAGCACCCAGGCGTATGGGTGCCTCACTTAGTGCTCGTGCGTAAAGCTGGAGGGCAAAGAAAAAGCAAAGGCAGGAAAAGTAACTGAAAGAGGAAGGGAAACAGAGGGAGTCCTGAGACAGAGAGAAGGGAGGCCGTGGAACAGAGGGAGTGTTAGGACCTGGTGAGTGATATTCTCCTGTCTGCCTCCAAGGATCACAGAGAGAAGGAAATGCGATAGACGTATCCCCCAGTCGATGCAGATTCCATTCACTTGCCCTGTTATTTCTGGATCATTTTCATGCATCAGTTAAAAAAAAAAAAAGCTCGTTGGAGTTCTCGCTGTGGCTCAGCGGTTAACAAATCTGACTCGTATCCATGAGGATGCAGGTTCGATCCCTGGCCTCACTCAGTGGGTCGGGGCTCTGGTGTTGCTATGACCTGTGGTGTAGGTCGAAGACACCACTCAGATCCGATGTTGCCATGGCTGTGGCATGGATTGGCAGCTGTAGCTCCGATTCAACCCCTAGCCTGGGAACCTCCATATGCTGCAGGTGCAGCCCTAAAAAGCGAAAAAAAAAAAAAAAAAAAAGAAAGAAAGAAAGAAAGCTGTTGATCACCTCTTGGTCACCCTGCCTGGCCCTGGGCCCTCTGGGGACACTTGAGATAGAGAAGAGACAGGCTCTTCCCGAAGTAAGCTTGCAGCACACGCTGGACCAACACACTTGGAAGCATTTGGTACTGTAGCAAAAGGTTGCTGATTAAGAAACATGAGTGGAGCATGTGCCTTGTGGTGGGCACCATTCAGGACCAAGCTGTGGGTTCTGAGGAACAATGCTGAGTGGAGAAGAAGGCCAGGGAGGGTGTCTCGGAGGAGAGGAGCTTGAGCTGGAGAATGGGGCTCCTCCCACTCTCCCGGTAGGGCGCTGGAGCAAAGTAAAGTGGGCAGCACCACCGCCACACCCAAGAGGGCCGCCTGCCCTAGGCACAGACTGTAGAATTCCCTATTTGCTAGGTGTTCAGGATTGAGCTGGCTTGGATGGAGTGGTGATAGCAGGTGGCCGCTGAGATGACTGGGCTGGATATAAAGGCTTTCTGAAAGCTGGGAGCTTTGTTGTTCCCAAAAAGCAAGAGCTCTGCCCAGTGGTCTCCTCCTGCCTCCTCTGTCCCTTCCCCTTTGAGTTTCCTTGGGCACTGGTGGCATGGCCCTTGGAAGGGGTTGTCTTTCTTGGCTGTAAGTCCAAGAAACTGCCTTGGATCCCATCACCTTCCAAAGCTGCCCTTCGGTGATAACAGAGCAGCTATGTCACTGCCCCCAGGAGAAGGGCACCCAGGCTGCAGGAGCAGGGGGGGCAAGGTGGGAGTGGGGTCGGAGGAAGGAGACCCATACCCAGGCTTGCCTTGGGCCAGCTGTGTGGCTTGGGAGAAGATGACAGTGATAAAAGGAGCAAGAGTCACTGCTCATCGCGCCCAGACCGCGTAGAACATTACAGACGCAACTCGTCTGACCTTCACAGCGGCTGTGTGACGGGGGCGCTGTCTTTACCTTCCTTCTGCGGATAAGGAAACGGAAGCTCATGGAAGCAGAATTGGATTCAAGCCCACTCTTCCTGATGCTTTATTCCCTAGTTCTTACCCTGGGCTTCGTTTTCTCATCTGTAAGATGACGTGAAGGAACTGACTGTTCGGACACCTTTGGACACCATTGTTTTAGAATTTTAGGGGAGGGATGTCTCCAAAGAGGCAAAGGCCTTGGCCTTGGGGATGATGGTGCTTCCAACATGATGGGGAAGAGACTCAGCTTGCTGAGCCCCCGTTTGCCCCATGGCAGCCTGGGGCCAATTTCTCAGCTCTTTTGCCCCTGGCTTCCCCAAGCCTGCCCACCCTGCTGGGAGCATTCAGTGGCTCTTGGGGCTGTTATACCCAAAGCTGCCACCCCCGGGAAAAGGTACACTGGGGCGGGAGGCCTGAGGCTCCCCACCTTGTGGGCTGGGTCCTTAGCGCCATCCCCATTGAGCAAGCTGCTCACTAGTCAGAGCTGTCTGCTGCTGTCATCCTGCAGCTGCTGCTGACTGCCACATCAGGTTAGAAATAGAAACTCCCTGCTGGGCCCCCCGCCCTCCCCTCCTGCTACTGCTGCTCATCTGGGGGCCCCCGCCTGTGCTGCCTTAGTTGATGAGGCCTCTCTCAGAGGAGCAGGGGGCTGGAGAAAGCCAGGGATGGGTCAACTTGGGAACTCCAGGGCCAGCCTGCTGGGGTGCCCTCGGCTGACCACCCTACGGTCAGGGCGTGAGACTGGCTCACCACCTCCAGGCCTCCCCTCTTTGCGACACTGGCCTGGCAGGGTGGCTCACCCAGCCACCTGCAGCTTCCAGCCTCCTGCTGCAGAGGGTCTCTCTAAATGTGTATGGAACTGAGTTAGGAACAGAACTGACCAGACAGAATTCTGGCAGGGTCTGCAAAGGCCACCTCAGCACAGATTTGGGGATTGAGTGCTGCGTCTTCTTTCTGTTCACTGAATCCCTTTCCTCCCCGCCTCTCCTGTCTTCTTTCTTTTTTGTCTATTTTTTGGGGGCCGCACCCATGGCATATGGAGGTTCCCAAGCTAGGGGTCGAATCAGAGCTGCAGCTGCTGGCCTACGCCACAGCCACAGCAAGGTGAGATCCGAGCCACATCTGTGACCTACACCGCAGCTCATGGCAACACCGGATTCTTATCCCGCTGAGCGAGGCCAGGGATCGAACCTATGGCTTCATGGTTACTAGTCGGGTGCGTTACTGCTGAGCCATGGTGGAAACTCCCTCTCCTGCCTTCTTTCCATTGTGCCAAAGCACCCTGCACCGCCTTCTCCTCCCACGTGGTCATCTACCCTGGGGAGCACTGAATGTCAGGAGTCAAGTGTGGCTTGTCGTGTGACTCTTCAGAGCAGGGCTAGGAGAGGAGGAACCTGGGGGGAAGGCTGGTATTATGAAGCCACAGACTGGGCAGACAGACAGGCCTTGGCCTTGGGAACCATCTTCCCTCCATCCCTGCCTCCTGACAGATGCCTGGTCACCCTGACGTTGACCCCTTCCCAGAGAGGCCTGTCCAGGCTGCATCCTCAGAGCCAGCACACCCTTCCCTGCATGCTCCTGAGCCCTGGCCCTGTCTCTCCCGTTCCTGAGGCCGCCTCCGAGTCCAGGGTATCACGTTGATCCGAGGGAGCTTCGGTGACACGGTCCACCAGGATGTGGTGAAGGCAGTTGTTTTTAATCACGGTAAACAGGACAGTAAAACGATAAGAGCAGTGTAGCTGCTTCCCAGTTATTTACCAGTGGATTCGTCTCCATTCTGGAGGACCCGCGGCTTTCCCCTCCCAGGGTGGGGTTGGTTTCTAAGGGGCATGCGCAGTAAGGGAGGCACTCAGATGTATTGAGACTGTACTAGGTACCAAGCGCTTTACCCACATTTGTTCTTGTCATTGTCCCCCAAACCTCATCTGTCCATGTTTTATCCTGTTTGCTCAGGAGGAACGAAGCCTCGTGGACATTAAATAAGTCACGCATGGTCATGTGGCTAAAAGTGTCCTAGCAGGTCTCCTGGCAGGGCTGCTTTGGTCCAGGAGGTGCTGTCTTCCTATTTTGAGTGTGTGTGTGTGTGTGTGTGTGTGTGTGCAGACACATGAAAGATGGACTCCCATGGGGAACCCCCAGCCTCATCCTCAAGCTTCGTGCAAGAATGAATCCATCCCCCCATGAGTTTTCAGTGTCATTTTTAAATTGAAGTCATCCTAAGCATGTCCATATGGTTGTTTTCCACTTATTTTTATAGCTCCCTAGAAAGTGGAAAGGGGGTGCTGAGACTCATACAGATTGGGAAGTTGAGTGTCAAAGAAGGAAAAAAATCCAGACTCTTGACACCCCCCTTTGCGTGTCCACTACCCTGTTCTGAGTCTCCGCTGTCTCCTGCCAGGGTGACTGCCATGGCCTCCTAACTGGTCTCTCCACTTCTCCCTGTGCCCTCTGCCCGTGGTTTGCCTGGATCACTTCTGATGTTGGAACCTGTCCCTTCAAGTCTTTGCTCCCGTGACCCAGGAATGAGGCAGCCCTGATTTCCGCAACTTAAAACCACCACTTCTTTCCCCATCCAGATCTTCCTTACCCTGTTCTATCTATTCTCCTGTCCAGGGTACTTAGCACATTCCAAAGTATCATACAATTTTCTTTCTTTCTTTTTTCTTTTTGCTTTTTACGGCCGCACCCGTGGGATATGGAGGTTCCCAGGCTAGGGGTCCAATCGGAGCTATAGCTGCTGGCCTATGCCAGAGCCACAGCAACACAGGATCCGAGCCACGTCTGTGACCTACGCCACAGCTCACGGCAACTGCAACTCCGGATCCTTAACCCACTGAGTGAGGCCAGGGATCGAACCCGCAACCTCATGGTCACTAGTAGGATTCGTTTCCGCCGTGCCATGACGGGAACTCCCAAATTACTTTCTTTACTGCTCCCAAGGGCAGCACTTTCTTTCCCTCTTCTGTTCACAGATGCATCCCAAGCATCTAGAACCATGCGTGGCAGGTAGTAGGTACTTTAATAAATGTTTGATGAATGAATGAAATCACATATCAGGTTAGTGAGGAATTCATGACTAGTACTTGATATTTTGCTCCCAAGATAAGGATTCCCCTCAAGTGTTTTATGTTAGGAGAAAGCAATTATATTTTTTTGAGATAAATCAACACTTCACATGGTCATAGAAACAGGAGAAGAAAAGAAAGAAGTTCTCACCATGGCTCAGCAGAAACAAATCTCACTAGCATCCATGAGGATGCAGGTTCAATCCTTGGTCTTGCTTAGTGGGTTAAGGATCCGACGCTGCCATGAGCTGTAGTTCAGGTCGCAGACGCGGCTGGGATCTGGCTGTGGCTGTGGTGTAGGCCGGCAGCTGTAGCTCCGATTGGACCCCTAGCCTGGGAACCTCCATATGCCATGGGTGCAGCCCTAAAAAAAAAAAAAAAAAAAAAAGAAAGAAAGCAGAATAAAGCAGACGAGCACCCACATGCACTGTGCAAGAAGTATGTGCCAGATACTGTGTGTGTATAATCTCATGCATCTGCACATCTTTCCTGGGAGGAAAGTGACACTCCAGGAAGATAAATGATGTGCTGTGACCCCAGCTCCTCAGAGCTGGGTTTAACCTCAGGTCTGTCTGATTTCAGAACCTCTTTCCTATTCCTCCCTGGAGAAGATGGCATGGATAACCTAGCTATGTGGCCCTCATATTTCCGCCAGCTGTGTAGCGAACCAGGCCAGATGCTGGGACCACCTGTCTGAGTCCTGCTCCCTTCTCCCAGTATCTTGGGAGCCGGCTCCTATCTTTCTGGGAAGTCTTGGGTGGCCAGGACTGCATCCACAAGAACATTCAGTCGTCAGGTCCTGGTGCCTGGCTAAAGTAAGCCAGGAGCTTGCCAAAAAGCAATCGCAGAGCTTGCCTATTCACTGAAGGGCACACTGGCTGCTGATTTCCAGGCCTGGGCACCACTGCAGCCCTCCCCTCTGTAGCCAAGCTTAGTTGTAGTTTCTGTGAAGGGAGTCTGCCGCGAAGTTTGATCGGGACAACTGGCTGTCATTGTCGCTGCTGCAGGCTCCTCCCCAACACGTCCTCCATGCTGGGGTTCTGAGCTCCTGGGAAGCAGCAGGAACAGGTTTGAAAGGCTCCCTGAGTGAGCATATGCTCGTCCATTTTAGAAGGCCTCAACCTCCAGATGATATTGGGGCCAAGGAAGATAGAGGGAGTGGTGAGTTCCTCCCTTTCACTCCAGGAGTTCCTGTTCTACTCAGGGAGGTTAGATATATATATGTATAATGCAAAATAACTAACATGGCAAATCCACACATCAGGCACATAAATGTAATCTATGTGTGTTATCGGTGTTACTTCAATTGGTAGTTTGGAGAGAAAAGCACTATATAACCTATAACTATAATGTGTTCTTAAAGTTGGAAAGAGAGAAGTGTGGAAACAAGGCCAACAGGAAGTCAGGCCACATGGAATGAGGGGCACACGTGTATCTGTAGGATTTTGTGACAGAGGTAGCCTCATCTTTAGACGTGAAGGGCCAAATACACCAAGTGAGGCCTTGGGTTACCATAGTTCATGTTCATTGAAAGTAGATATGCATTTGGCCCAGAATGGCCAGGAAGAAAAACTCCTGTTGGCTACTGAAGGGGCAATAATTAGGAACACGGAGCACACCTTTCAGAACATTGGGTTGCCATGCAGGGAAGGCGTAGAAGGTTTCCATGGAGACAGGACGGCTTCACGTGGACTTTGGGTGGTCATGGAAGGGCATTTCATCTCTGCCTGCTCTCAGGTACTAAGGGACCCAAACTGCTTCCCATCCCTCAGTCTTGGGCCCCGATGACTGTGGGGGAAAGTTGTAAGGGTTATAACAGGCGTTCCCATCATGGCTCAGCCCTAAAGAACCCGACTAGTATCCATGAGGATGCGGGTTTAATCCCTGGCCTTGCTCAGTGGGTCAAGGATCCGAAGTTGCTGTGAGTTGTGGTATAGGCTGGCAGCTGCAGCTCCAATGTGGCCTCCAGCCTGGGAATCTCCATACACTACAGATTTGGCCCCTAAAAGCAAAAAAAAAAAAAAAAAAGGTAAAGCGTTGTAATAGAACCGAGTGGGATTGAAGTAGTTCTTCTTGGAGCTCTTGGATTTCACTTACCCCTGGAGTGTTAGCGAGTTGTAATTCTGCCTTCCTGTATAGCAATTAGACAGTGGCTTGCATATTTAATATGGGAGTGAAGAGTGACGGTCCTGGGAAGAGACAATGGGCTGGAGATCCCACCCCTGCCAAAGGCCCAGTCCCAACCTCCCCCGCTCAACGCCTCTTCTAGGAGACATTCTTTCTTGACCCGCATCTCCACCATGCTTCGATTCTCCTTTCCTGAGCTAAGCCTTTGGCATTTTCCTTGATGTCAGAGATCAGACATTATACAGGGCACTGATCCTCACACACCCTCAGTAAAGGCTGGCTGATTTGAGAGGAACAGAAGCTGCCATGGCCCACGGAGGAGAATAAATAACCAGGGACTTGCAGTTTGGAGGGCGCGCGCCGGCTTTTCCCAGGGCATCCTAATAAACTGGCCAAGCCTAGAATCGCAGCCACATAATCCGGCTGGATGATCCTCGGGGGACCTGAATCTCAGCTCCAGCACCAGGCTTGGTATTTTCCAGTAGGTGGTCTGCTTGCAAACGTATTTGCTTCGACTCTAGCCTTGCCTGTGAGAACTATTAATTCAGATGATCTAATCAAAACCACACATGAGGCTCTAATGATGCTACTCTGTCTGCGCCTCATCCTCACCCCTCACCCCTTCCATCATACTGTGATTTTGTTTAAAGAAGCCCAAGTATGGTTCCAGTGCCTTGGAGAAAACTGTTGGAGGAGGCCCGCCTCATGTGGCCGGATATCCTTACTGGCCTTTTTTCATAGAGGACTGATTCTGATTCTTTTCAGGACCAGAACTCGCCAAGCAAACTCCTCCCAAAAGCCCAGAACGCCAACCCTTTCTGCGGATTGAGTATCATGCCTCTGAGAAAGAGCCCAGCTGTAACATGAAATGGTTCATTGTATTCGAAATTCGGATGTGGAAATGAGAAATTAAAATTTCATTTTATTATTTCCATTTATAAGGAGCCCTTAGGAGCAGGGTGGCCTAGGGAGAGGTGTGCAGATCTTATGACCTGATGGGACCAGGGGGCTCTGGGTGCTGCAGGTTTACTCTGTTTCTTGAGCTTGTCACTGGTCACACAGGTGCTGCCACTCTGTACCCTTTTCTGTAAATATATTCCAGTTCAATCCAAAGTTAAGAACAAGAGAAAATAACCGAGAGAATAACAGACAAAAAAATCTAGGGTAGGGTCTCCTCGGGGTAGGGGATGGCAGGGGGATGGCATCAGAGAGCTGTGCACAGGCAGCGTCACGCCTCCGTGCCAGTCTTTCGGTTGGATATGAAGTCCCCTAGAATTCTTCTCATAACTCACACATATAAACATCCTCTTGTAGATGTCAAGAATTAAATAAAAAGCTACACGGAGGTATAGTGAAAAGATCTTGAAGGTTCTGTGGTCAAATAGACCAGGTTTGAAGCTTGTCTTGCCATTTACTGGCTGTGGGTCTTGGATGAATAGCAAAAGCTCCCAGACTGCTCATCTGCAAAAATGGGGATTGCAATCCACAACCAATAACTCAGTTGACATTTGGGCTATGTCTTACAAAGTAAAGTATAGAGTGCTATGAGGGGATACAACACTGGGACTTAAAACCTAGTTGAGGAGTACCTGTCGTGGAGCAGCGGAAATGAATCCGACTAGGAACCATGAGGTTGCAGGTTCGATCCCTGGCCTTGCTCAGTGGGTTAAGGATCTGGTGTTGCCGTGAGCTGTGGCGTATGTTGCAGACACGACTCGGATATGGCGTTTCTGTGGCTGTGGTGTAGACTGGTGGCTGCAGCTCCGATTAGACCCCTAGCCTGGGAACCTCCATATGCCACAGGTGCAGCCCTGAAAAAGACCAAAAAACAAAAACAAACAAAAAAACCTAGATGAAGGGGGCTGGGGTGGGAGTGGGGTTCTCAGAGAAAACTTCCTTGAGAAGGTAAAGTTTGAGTTGGGTGTTGATAGAGGGCAGTTTTAAGTACGCAGAGTCGGTACCTGGGTTTCCTCCCCATCCCCACCCTGCCCTCATGCTCAGACTCTAGCTAGGTCCTGTGGGGAGTGGGAGACGTGTGTTCCAGAAAAGCATGTCGTTTCAGAGCCACAGGGGATTTCAAAGAACATTGCATAAACCACTGCCTCCCACTCTCACTGTTTTTTGATTTTGCCAACAAAGAAGATGAAGCCCGAGAGATCACGTGACTTGCCCAGGCCCCTCAGCTGTTGAGCAGCAGGAGCAGGACTGGACCACATGCCAGTTTTGCCCCGTTTTGTGCCAGTTCTGGTGCTTCAGGTGCTTGATTTTTAATCTTCAATAACCTCTGTATGCACTAAGTCAGTGATATCATTATTTCTTCTTTACAGATGAGGAAACTGATGCCAGGAGAGGTTCAATACCCCCTGGAGGCCACATAGCTCAGGAGATTCAGGCTTTGAACCCAGCCTGACTGCAGAGACCCTGCATTCCTAACGACCACCCTGCACTCCTCCTCCCAGAACCTCGATTTGCAGATTTCTGTTAAACCATGACATTTTCCCTGCTCTTGCGGACCTCCAGTCTTTTTGGAGAGAAAAGATGGCTTCGATACAACATAGATGAGAAAGCCCTGTGGAGGGGCGGGTTGGCTTTGGGCATAGCCTGTCAGCTCCCCTCGGGAGATTCGTTTTCTTCAGTGGCAACACTAAGGAAGAGTGAGGGTGGGTGATATAACCTTCTCTGAAGCCCACTGGCTGGGAGGTGGAGTCACCAGTGACTGAGGACTGTCATTGGGCAGAGGAGTTCAAACTTGGTCCTGAGGCAGTGGGGGGCCAGTGTGAGGTTCCGGGCAGCAGAAGGTGAAGAAGGAAAACCTGAGAGGTTTTTCTCTTCTGACTATGTCTCTCTGGAGGCTGACCTCCCAAGAGGACACACCTGGTCGCTTAGGTGCACATCGTTTGTGCTCTTTGGAGTCCCTGGCGGGGGAGCTCATTGTCATGGGTCGCCTTCCTGTTCCTCTTCAGATGAGGAAGGTTGAGTCACGGCTTGGACTTCTAGCAAGTTCTCCCTCCTGACTGGAGTTCCCTCTTTGTGATGGTACCTACACTTCTGCTCACCATCCCCTCCTCTGCCCCTCCTCCCATTATTCCCAACCTTCCTACCTACCCTACAGAGAGACCAAGGGACCCTGGATGGGGTTTCCTCCTTGGTACTGCTGGGTGGTCTTCTAAGTTGGTGCATTTCCCCTGCTAACCTCTGGTTCAGTACTGTGGGGACATGCATAGAGAAATGTCCTCCTTTGCATCAGTCTCAGAAGAATGTCCCCCCCCCATGGCCCTCCTCTCTATTTGCATAATGGCAAGAAAACACTACTGCCACCTAGTGGGAGTTCAGAGTGTGACCTTTAGAGCTCCTCCTCCTGACCCCAGCACATTATTTCTATTACTAAAATTTAGGCCAAGGAGCAGTTCCGAGTACCGTGTTCTTCCCCGTGTATGGATCCAAGTGGATCTTCAGGTCCCCTTCCCAGTCTCTAAAAACTCGCAGCTGCAAGTCTCAGAGGGGTTGTTTTGTGTACACCAGATGCAGCCTTTGAAACAGGTACAGGGAGCTCCATCTACTTTCTGGGGCTATCCTCACAGCAGTCCAATGACTTAGGTACCTGTGTCCCCACTTGCAAATGAGGAAGTCAAGATTCAAAAAAGTTAAGTAACATGCTTTATCGAGCATCTAACATGTGCCCAACCCCGTGGTAAGGTCTCCTAGGTTGTATGTGGAGTATGGTGGGTTTTCCTCTCCAGACACAGTGGCCAAGTGTTGTCAGGTCCTGACCCCTGAGGCATTCCAGGAGGGCTGCCTGGATAGAGGAGGTGGATCTGGAGCCGGGATTTGGAAACCTGTATGGGAGAACATTTGGTGGGTGGGGACATAGAAGGGTCATGGGAATGGAGATGTCTGGGTAAGGATTGATTGCCCGTCTAGAGCAGAGCCTTGTGTTGGGGGTGGGGATCCAGGGTACTGAGCCCTGAGCGTTGGGCTGGGGGCTCCAGGGAGCCGCTGTGTCTACAATTATGCTGCACTTATATGTATGGCAAGTAAGACATGCGTGATGCAGGAAACTGAAACAATGCAGAAGCACCTGAAGTAAAAAAACCAAAAAAATGAATATCCTCCCCCAAAAAACAAAGTTAATACAAGTTTGGTGTATATGCTTCTAGAAGATTTCCTATGTCTATAAACTTATATAGATAAATATGCCTATCTATCTATCTATCTATCTAATGCCCATGTATATATTATAGATATTATATATATGCAATGCCCATATATACATTATATATATAATATATATTACATGCCCACATATATAAATTAATACATGCATACCTTGTATGGGTTACTTTAAATAGGATTATTTTTAACTACAATTTTCAAATTTCCTTATCATAAAACTCTATTATGGTCATTTTTAAACTTTTTTTTAACAACTTGGATTTTTTCTGTTGTTACCACCTCCCCTTTTTTGGGGGCCACGCCTATGGCATTTGGAAGATCCCAGGCCAGGGATGGAGGGATTGAACCTAAGCCACAGCAGTGACAATCCTGAACCCTTAACCACTAGGCCAGCAGGGATTCCAGGTCATCGTTTAGCTTTTTAAAAATTCTTTTACTATGGAAGATTTTAAGCATATATAAAAATAAAACAGTATAATAAATCCACTCTACCAGCTTCAATATTTGTCAATATATGGCCAATCTGAGTTTACATATACCTCTCTCTCTAGATTCCTCCCATGTGGATTCTTTTAAAGAATCTTCCAGACATCATGCATTTCATCTGTAAATATGTCTGGATCTATCTCAAAAGATAAGAACATTTAAAAATATAACCAAAATGCTATGATCACATTAAAAAATTACAAATTCCTTCATATCAGCAAATATCCAGTCAGCATTCAAATTTTTCCAATTGTCTTATAAATTTTTTTTAAAGCAGCTGCTGTGTTTGAGTCAGGATTCAAGTAAAATTCATATATTACATTTGGTTGATGCTTTTAAAATCTCTTTTCATTCATAGATTTCTCTTTTCTCCTTTTCCTTTTTTGGTTTTGCCATGCGTTTGTTGACAAAACGAGTCATTTGCCCTGTGAGGTTTCCCACATTCTGGCCTTTGGTGGTTGTATCCCTGTGGCATCTTCTAACCTGTGCTTCTGTTCCTATATTTCTTACAAATGGGTGGTTAGTTCTAGGGGCTGGAACAGGATCCAATTTGACTTCTTGGCAGAAAGGCTGGCGCTTCTTAGGCAGGGGAATGAGGTGACCAAGAGCAAGAATGGTGGCTTTAGGAAAGAAGGGGCCCCTTCATGGGCATCCCAGAATTAACACCTTGATTTGCTCTCCCCAGGTTCCAGTGGGAGACAAGCATCTCCAAACCTCAGTAGGATTAGCTTCCTGGATGCTCAGTTGCTTGGCAGGGAGGGGTTGCAGCTCATCAGTACCTTCTGGGGTCGTGGGACCCCACCATCTGACCAGCAACCACTCTTATGACAGGTGAAAGTCTGCGGCCTTCTCCTCTTGTGGTTTTGGCTTTCTTCCCTTCTTCTCATAGGTGGTAGAGTTCCACTTAAAAAAAAGAAAATGCAGGGAGTTCCCATCATGGCTCAGTGGAAACAAATCTGACTAACATTGAAGAGGACATAGGTTCGATCCCTGGCCTGGCTCAGTGGGTTAAGGATCCAGCATTGCTGTGGTTGTGGTGTAGGCCTGCAGCTGCAGCACCGGCTCTACGCCTAGCCTGGGACCTTCCATGTGGCAGGGGTGTGGCCCTAAAAGGACAAAAAAAAAAAAAAAAAAGAGAGAAAGAAAGAAAATACACACACCACCATAAAAATTCGTTTCTTTCCTGTTCTCCAGCCAGTTCAATCAGTTGACACTGCTGAGCCACTGAGGACAGTTTAACTGTCTTAGCTCAGAGCCAGGAACAACCTGGACAGTGTTTGCCGACGTTGCCCGTGCTCTTGAAATGCTTAACACATCATATCACAAACTCCTGCAGAAGAATCCCTTAATTTAGAAATTAAATAACAATCCCTAAATCCCCCTTCCTACTTCAACTTCAGGAGCCCTTCTTCAGCCACATGTTTCATAAACGATCATTCCCGACTTTCGAACGCTGCCCACTGGCTTCCCCTCCCCCCCAACCATGGACGTAAACTGCGTTTCTTAAAGACAGTTTGTTTGCTCTTTTCTACTGTCTAAGACCTGGGACCAGAGCAGTTCCTCACTAGCCGTTAATACAGGACTTCCATGCTGACATGACATTAAAGCAACTAAAGTTGATAATGTAATTGACTGTGTAAATTTTTTTTTTTTTTTTTTTTGCCACTGCATGCAGTGGCTTGATGTGGGGTCTCAGTTCCCAGACCAGGGAGTGACCCTAGGCTGCAGCAGGGAAAGTACTGAATCCTAACCACTAGACTACCCGGGAACTCCCTCTGTGCCGTCTTATCTCAGGGAAATGTGTGCTTTCCTTTAGGCCTTCCAAAAAGTTAAAAATAGTTCCTCATCATCACTTTCCCAAGTCTAGGGTACCAGAAGGTGGGGTTACTTTTTTTAGTTACTAGATTCATCCACCTCCTTGCTGGAGGCGACCCCACCCTGGTCCGGGATTCTGCCTGAGCCATCCTCTCCACGTTCCCTTCGCTTCCAAAAAAAATCTGAATCTTAGATGGGTTACATCATCTCTCAGAATCAATAGGTAGTAAATGAATGGAGGGGAGGTTTGAACCTAGTCTTGGGACTTTATCAAAGTCCTTTTACTTAGGATTTACCCACCGGGTAAAGTCCATAAGAAAAGGCATCCTTCGTGTATGCAGCCTGTGAATTAGGGATTAGCCCCTCTTAAATATGCCATGTCAACTCTTTTGAACTGAGTCGGGGAGGAATACTTTCTTGACTGAGTTCCCGGTGCTTCACCAGGCCTCTTCTTATTGTCCTTTTGTCCGCATCCTTCTTCTGACCCTGGCCTAACAAGCACTCAAGGCTCAGCTGGCCACTTCCTGGGAATCTATGCTGATGTGGGATTTGCATTTATGGCCTTGCAGGGAGGCAGTGTGGTGTAAGGAAGCAAACCCAAGACAGACCTGGGTTCAAATCCCGAGTCCCTGCTTGGGAGCAGTGTGGTGTTTGAGCAAGTCATGTAGGTTATGCTCCTCAGTTTCTTTCTCTCTCTCTCTCTCTTTTTTTTTTTTTTTTTTTGTCTTTTTGCCTTTTTCTAGGGCCACCCCCATGGCATATGGAGATTCCCTGGCTAGGGGTCTAATTGAAGCTGAAACCGCCGGCCTACACCAGAGCCACAGCAACACAGGATCCGAGCCACGTCTGCGACCTACACCACAGCTCACGGCAACGCTGGATCCTTAACCCACTGAGCAAGGCCAGGGATCAAACCTACAACCTCATGGTTCCTAGTCAGATTTGTTAACCACTGAGCCACGATGGGAACTCCTTGGTTTCTTTATCTCTGAAACGGACTAACAGTCCCCATCTCAGAACCAGTGTGGCCATTCCAGACTGTCCACCTCTAGCCCTTGGCACATACCACG
This sequence comes from Sus scrofa, assembly GCF_054392235.1. Classification (NCBI taxonomy): domain Eukaryota; kingdom Metazoa; phylum Chordata; class Mammalia; order Artiodactyla; family Suidae; genus Sus; species Sus scrofa. The sequence continues at coordinate 106,918,372 of NC_139385.1, read as the reverse complement.
AGCTTAATAAATGGTTGCCATTGTAACCATGGGGAGGCAGAGTTGAATCCAGCCTTCAGGGAAGGGTGGATGAGAGAGATCTAAGATAGCCAGTGTTTTCAGGATAATATCTGCTTTTGTTTGATCCTGAGATTTGGGAAAGATGGTTGTTTTTTATGAACTGCCCACTTTTCTTCCTCGCAAGCTAAAAGCTGAGTTGAGATAATCAGCTCTCTGTCAGATAACCTCGTGAGGTTTTTTTTTTTGTTTGATGGATTGAATATATATGCATACATATGTGGACACATGCGCATATACGCACACGCCACATATGCAGACCAAGGTGTGGGGGTTAAACTCAGCAGATCTCCATCCACAGGTTGGTGGGTGATTTCCTGCAAGTTGTGAAGCCCTGGTGTTCTCATGTCTGAAGCCTGCAAGCAAACTGGGTCGGAACCAGTGCATAAGAAACATCCCCTCAGCTGACCTACTCAGGTGCTTCCTCCTCTTTATTATTTCATTACTTTTTGTCCCGGCAAATTTTGCTCTTCCAGTTTCAAGGTAATCAATTTATTTTCATGCGCCGTCCCCATCCGAATTGGATTATAAATATAAATAGCTGTGTGCTGGCCCAGGCGGCCAGCGTGTGTTCCCAGGCTGGTGCTTGGCAGCTTGGGTCCTTGGGCAGGCCTGGGCTGTTTGTTTATTTTCAATTGAAGCTCTAAATTCTAGAATGACTTCCCCCTCCTTCACATACAGCCATCTCAAAACCCCCTTTGTTCCCTGGTTGCGAAGGATACATACTGGGGGTTTTCAGCATCGTGGTAAGAATGCCAGGTCGCTGGGCATCGACCTGCTGGTGGCTGTCCTGTGGTTAGCCTTTTTATGGAAAACACTTTCTAAATCCTTACGTGCATTCGTGCACACATCCACCCCCCAGCCACCCAAGGCTGCACCCTGAAGTTTACCTTACTGTTGGTTTTCCTTCCAGGAACAGCAAAACACCACAGTGTAAGGAAAACAGGACAAGGTCCTGGGTCAGGAACCGTGGTTTCCTTTGCTGGGGCTCGGCGTCATTGGGAATCTACTTCTATCTGCATTGTTTTACTTCTCGTCCCCTTTGGCTGTATCAAAGCAGTTTTCTTATTGTTTAATCCCACCTCCCGGGACAGAGGTAGAATGAACTAGAACTCAAGTTAGGCTCTGCACGCCAGCCTGGAACACCGTTTTCCTTGGTCTTCTAGATGTGGGCGTGTTCCATGTCCCCTCCTGGTCTCTGTCCACAGGGGCTGTTTCTCTTGGTGTGGTCCAGAATCCCTGGCATTAGAATCTTCCAGGAGCTGGGGCAGGTGCAAACTCTAAAGCTCTATTCTAGACTTGACAAGTCTGAATTTCTAGTAGTCGAGCCCAGGAATCTGAAAGAGGAAGGTCACAGAAGCAGTGTCGGGCTGTATGTAAAATGCCATCACAGAAGAGGCTGTGGCTGTCATCATTCACTTCTTCCTTTCCCTTTATGGCTGTGACTTTGAACCTTGTGAGATCCTAACCCGCAGGCAGTCACACACACATTCATCCACACATGCCCCTCCACCTCCAGAGTTTTCCCATTGATGCCAAGATGGTTCTGTGCTTGCCTTCAAGGAGCTCAGGGTCTTATTGAAGAGATAAGGTGTGTTCATGTTAAAAAGATAAGTAGCAACATAAGGCGAGGAAGGTCAAGTGCAAATGCGCAGCATAAGCTTGATTTTAAAGGAGAGGAGAGGTGCTGGCCTTGTGCGGGGTTCTGAGGAAGGACAGGGAGGGTAGGAGGGAGGCAGGAGAGCCGCTGCTCAGGACGGGGACACGTGGGGATGACGAGGGGGTGCCAGAGCTGACCAGAGAAGGAGGAAGAATTGGACTGGTTGTGAAGGAATATGACCCTAGGAGAGGACTTTTTATGGGGAGCTTAAAAGATAATCAGATTAGTGGGGATTTCGGGGAGAAAATTTGGCAAATCAACATTATAATCAGCATCATGTTGGGATTTGCAGAGTCAGAATCCAGTTTCCTAATTTGGCATCTTCCTCTTTCATTAGTTCAGTTGCCCTGAATTGGAGGTCTTATGCCATTGGAGGCTCTGGAGAAGATTGTCAGGGAAGTTATGTACAGGGTGCTCCATAATTAAAAAAAAAAATTATTATGAAAAATTTCAAACCTATACCAACGTATAACAGTATCAGAACTTTTATTTAACAATGAAAAAGACATCCCTGTGAGCCAGTGACATGAAGTTCAAGAACAGAAAAAACCAATCTGTAGGGATGGAAATGTAAATGGCAGCTGCCCTTTTGTCAGGAGGGGCTGGGGGTTGGGGGGGAAGGGGCGCTAGAGAACCTTCTGGGAAAATGGCAAAGTTCTTTGTCTTATTTGGGGCATTGGTGACACAGGTGTGTGCATTTGTGAAACTCAGCACATTTTACACTTAAGACCTGAGCATTGCACTGCGTATAATTCTACCTCCCCCCCTCCCCCCCAAAAGAAATCATTTTTCTCCTTTTCTCTTGTTATTATTATTTTTTTTTCAATCTTTCTGATCACAGCAAGGAAGACCTCTCAGATTGGGGCCAGAGTGTCAGTAACATCTCTCTAATATTTAGCTCCCTTTTAGAACAAGAGCAGAAGGCCTCAGAAGAAAAGGATTTTGTTTTCAGTGCATTAAAAAACACTTATGGCCATTGATAGAAGCATTCCTAAGTAGTAGTATAATGTTTGTTCTTCAAAAATAAAGTGATTTGGGAAGAGTGCTAAGTGGTAAGGATATAATGGAATGAAAATTGTAGGGGGTAGGTGACAGGCAGACATTTGAGGGCCACTGGAGTTCCACTGGGTACCCCTGCTGGGCGGGCAAGAAGGCATCTACCCAAAAGTGATCTATTATTATTCAGTGTCACTCAGACTTGGCTTCTTGAATTTGGTTTTGTTTTCTGACAATTCCCTGCAGAGCCAGCAGCTTGGAGAGATGGCTGTCAGGGGTTAGGGCATCTGTGGGAAGCTGGAGGAAACGGAGCAGATGTCCGTGGTTCAACCGGAAGCAAAACTCTGACCTTCACCTCCTGAGCAGCACCTGGTAGCTGGGAGACCTGGCTGTGCTGCCTTTGCAATGAGACAGAGACAGGGTCACGAAGTTGCCCTGAATCCCCCTCCCTGCCCACCTGTAACTGTGCCCAGTCCCTTCCAGGGCTCTGCTGCAGGAACAGAAACAGGAACGGGTCACAGCCAGGCTGCCTTGGTGCTGCCCGAGGGCTGAGAGTCTCACAGCCCTGCTGGGTCATCCTGGGCCTGAATAGATACCCCTTCTCTCCTGGGAGCCGAGGGCTTCCATTGACACATTCCCTACTGTGCTGGGATCTTTGTTAAAAATAAAGGCTGTACAGGAGTTCCCGTCGTGGCGCAGTGGTTAACGAATCCGACTAGGAACCATGAGGTTGTGGGTTCGATCCCTGGCCTTGTTCAGCGGATTAAGGATCTGGTGTTGCCGTGAGCTGTGGTGTGGGTTGCAGATGCAGCTCGGATCTCACGTTGCTGTGGCTCTGGCATAGGCCAGTGGCTGCAGCTCCGATTCGACCCCTAGCCTGGGAAGCTCCACATGCCGCGGGAGTGGCCCTAGAAATGACAAAAAAAAAAAAAAAAAAAAAAAAAGATTTCACCTGAAGAAGGGAAAACTATGGAAACAAGGGCCTTATAATGTAAACAAAGGAGAGCTGATGAAGAATTGGCTAATTCAGGCATTATCCATCCCAGGGTTTTGTATTTAAAAGGAGTGTCAGGGAGTTCCCATAGTGGCTCAGCAGAAACAAATCCCACTAGCATCCATGAGGACACAGATTTGATCCCTGGCCTTGCTCAGTGGGTTAAGGATCTGGCGTGGCTGTGAGCTGTGGTGTAGGTCGCAGACACAGTGGGGATCCTGTGTCACTGTGGCTGTGGTGTAGGCTGGCAACTGTAGGTCTGATTTGACGCAGAGCCTGGGAATCTCCATATGCCATGGGTGTAGCCCTAAAAAAAGACCAAAAAAAGTGTCTGGATGATGGTTAGTGTAGCCTGGGGCAGGATGTTCTCAGCAAGGAATTGCAGGTGTGGAAACCCTGTGTGCTGGAGATACATTTCACGGGAGGCCCACCCAGAGCAATCAACTCCCACCAGCCAGGAAGGATGCCCTGGATGTAGCTATGCCTGATCTTTGGTTTTCAATGAAATCTCAGAGGACTGTGTCTTTGCCCTGCTACCCAGAAACCCAGAAGGCCAAGGGCATCCATTACTGCTGCCCCCTCTCAGACCTCGCTGTCTCCTAACCTTGATAGGGAGGCGGATTTGTTCTTGGTCAGGCTGAAGTTTTCCTGCTAAAAAGTAGAAGTCTGTGGCTACCTGGGAGCTTCAGGAAATGAATCATTCTGGGTGGCAGCAGTTTCCAAACAGGTCGAGATTCCTCTCTTTAATCGCACTTGGTGTTTATTATTACTGCTTTTTCTTTTTCTTTTTTCTTTTTTTGTCTTTTTTCTTGGGCCGTTCCTGTGGCATATGGAGGTTCCCAGGCTAGGGGTCGAATCGGAGCTGCAGCCACTGGCCTATGCCAGAGCCACAGCAACGCAGGATCCGAGCCACGTCTGCGACCTACACCACAGCTCACAGCAACGCCAGATCCTTAATCCACTGAGCAAGGCCAGGGATCGAACCCGCAACCTCATGGTTCCTAGTCGATTCGTTAACCACTGCGCCACGACGGGAACTCCTGTTACTGTTTTTGATGGAAGTCAACACGTATATTTCAGCTCCCATAAACAGGTTATCGTGAGCATAATTTAACTTGTTCTAAGTGACTCTGGGCTATTCTTAGGAGTATCTGTGATATGACACCTTGAGGTCCACAGAGTCCTTTCATTCAAGAACCCTGACTTTCATGCTGTGTGTGTGTGTGTGCTCGAGCGCACCGTGTCTACTGATTTCCATTTTTTGGTCTCTCCCCTATTAGTGATCACTCCTCAGTGCAGTCAGGGGACCTGCTTCTCACAGTCTCTCTCCTCTTTCCTACCTGCCTGCGTATCACTTCTAATTTGCAAGATTGCAATCTGCTGTTGGTTGAGAAACCAGATAAATAATTTTGCTTCAACAGTGTATGAAATGGAATGAAACAAGCTCCCCGTGAGGACCAGAGGAACACTCAGCCTGGAAGGGATGTACGTGGGCATCGTGGCATCAAATTCAGTTGTCCATTGAGATCCCTTTGTTACTAATTTCCTACTTAAGGTGGGCAAAGTAGTGATGTTCTTTGAATTTTTAGATCTGAAGACATGTCTGAAGATAAAGTCCCTGAGTTCTCCATCATCATAGGTTCAAGGATAAGTGAATCATAAATGTGCAATGACTTACACCAGTGGTCCTCAACCCTGGCTGAATCCTCAAATAATTTTCCAGTATCAGGGCTCAGCCCCATCCCAGACTGATTAAGTCAAGATCATTGGCAGTGTTGTATTAATTACTGCTGTACAGCTAAGTGATTCAGTTATATATATAGATACATTCTTTTTTTTCTTTTTTTGTCTTTTTAGGGCCACACCTGTGGCATAAGGAAGTTCCCAGGCTAAGGGCTGAATCGGTGCTGCAGCCGCCAGCCTATGCCACAGCCACAGCAATGCCCGGTCCTTAACCCACTGAGCAAGGCCAGGGATCGAACCTACGTCCTCATGAATGCTAGTCGGGTTCGTTAACCGCTGAGTCATGATGGAACTCCTAAATACGTTCTTTCTAAAAATTCTTTTCTGTTATTGTTTATCATAGAATATTGAATGTAGTTCCCTGTGCTATTCAGTGGAACCTTGTTGTTTATCTATTCTTTATGTAGTGGTTTGCTAATCCCATTACAAATGCCCATACCATCCCTCTCCTACCACCCCCACCTTCCCCTTGGCAACCACAAGTCTGTTCCCTATGTCTGTGAGTCTGTTTCAGATTTGAAGAAAAGTTCATTTGTGTCACATTTTAGATCTCCACCTATAGGTGATGTTATATGGTGTTTGTCTTTGTCTGGCTTACTTCACTTAGTGTGGTAATCTTTAAGTCCATCCATGTTGCCAAAATGGCATTATTTTGTCCTTTTTTATGGCTGAGTAGTATTCCATTGTATATGTATACCACATCTTCTTTATCCCTTCTCCTATTGATGGACACTTAGGAGAACCACCGATTTAGTGGTTCTGCAAAAGCATCATGCTGAAGAACCTGTGTTCCTTTAAGATAGGGCTGCCCATGAAAACCACCTAGGGGAGGTAGGGACAGGTTAATGGTACCCCTGCTGCCAGGTCTTTCTTTTTTTTTTTTTGTCTTTTGTCTTTTGTCTTTTTTGTTGTTGTTTTGTTGTTGTTGTTGCTATTTCTTGGGCCACTCCCGCGGCATATGGGGGTTCCCAGGCTAGGGGTTGAATCGGAGCTGTAGCCACCGGCCTACGCCAGAGCCATAGCAACGCGGGATCCGAGCCGCTTCTGCAACCTACACCACAGCTCACGGCAACGTCGGATCCTTAACCCACTGAGCAAGGGCAGGGACCGAACCCTCAACCTCATGGTTCCTAGTCGGATTCATTAACCACTGCGCCACGACGGGAACTCCTGCCAGGTCTTTCTAATCAGCAGTTAGGGTTGAACACCACTGCCTTAAGATATTTTGCTTGCAGTATTGCTGTTTATAAATTTGCATTTTCTGAGAGACTCAGAAATCCTTTTTTTTTTTTAAATGCATCAGTGTCTTTCTATAGAGAATGACAACCTTTGTTTTTCAATTAGCTTTACAAAACGAACACCCAAATGGCAGCATTCAATTGTGTTGGAGTGATAGGAAGGAAAGGAGAACTTTGATCAAACACCTGGGATGCCACAAATTTGTCTCTGATCTTGAGAGTGGAATTCCCAAGAGCAGCCCTGAATTACAGATCTGGCAGGGCTCCCAAATCGTGTGTGAGGATCAGCGTCTGTGATGGCCGCCTGGACAGACGGCTCTTGTGTACCTGGCTCTTCAGTATTTTCTACCGTGCATGTTTGTATTTGCAGAAAGGCGTGTATCCTTAAAATGACAGGATCGACCTTCAGCTTTCAGATTAAATGTGCGGCTGAATGAGGGATGCTGACGAGATAAATCAATGCAACCAAATTCTCCAGTGTTGCATGCAAGCAGTGGCTTACACTGGGCTTCGGGGCCAAGGATCTTATGAATATGGGTCCAGGGGACTGGAATGTGAAAACACGTACAGACTGTGCCGAGAGAAACACACACGTGTGTATCTCAATCTTGCTGTTTTTGATTCTCAAATTCACTATTAGGCTTGTGATATATTTAGCCTCGTTATCAGAGCATAGAGCAGGTTTTCAAGGCTCCTAGGATGTATCTATTAAAATAACCTATGTGGCTGAGTAGCTTCTCACTATAACATTGTTGTTCCACTGAAACACAATGAGAGGAAATGGGGCTCCAGGAAATGGCCATTATATCAGGGGATCCAAAGCAGCCCAGGGCCACTCCAGTATTTACACACGTTCTGCCCATTGTGCTTGCAACCTTGGGTAACCCTCTACTTTTTTCTGCTCCTTTTTAATCTTCTGCAGACTTGAAGGCCAGCATGCTTGAGGAGGGATGTGCTAAGCTCAGGGCATTGGGGAAATGGATTTGGGAACACATTTTGTATCTCTTTCTGTGCCTTCCTTGGAAGTTTTCAAGGTTGTTGATTTTTCTGACCAAGCAGCTGGTAGTATAACTTCGTGCTCTGGCTGGTGGTGGTAGTGGTTGGGGGGTTAGGGGGGTGCGGAGGTGTTAGGGGCACAGCTCCAGGACACCTGAGACCTGTCCTTGATTCGGGACCTCTATAAAAGCACCTTGGAATTCTGAAGAGGCCAGGTCAGCTGCCCTCCCCTTTTGTAGTCTATAGACAGCCCACTTTGGTGATAAAGGGGAGGTTTATAAATTGGCTTGTGGAGGTGCTTCTGGACCTTATGGGATTGGTGGGGGTCGCGGTGGCCTACATTCTGCTGGTCCCCATCCCGTATTCCCACTGGACCAGCTCCTTCTGTCCATTGTAGATTAGATATTGGGCTTTCTGATAAAGAGGATTCTGCTACTAAAAGACTGAATTCAGAGTTCCTGTCGTGGCGCAGTGGAAATCCGACTAGGAACCCTGAGGTCGCGGGTTTGATCCCTGGCCTTGCTCAGTGAGTTAAGGATCCGGCATTGTCATGAGCTGTGGTGTAGGTCACAGACGTGGCTCAGATCTGGTATTGCTGTGCCTCTGGCGTAAGCCAGCAGCAACAGCTCCGATTAGACCCCTAGCCTGTGAACCTCCATATGCTGCAGGTGTGCCCTAAAAAGACAAAAAAGAAAAAAGGCTGAATCGACTGTACTCTAGAGATGGAAAAGACCCCAGGTGCTGTTAAGTCCAGCTCTCAGGCTTCTGATGGGCCACTGCCATAGCTGAGTGGGTGGAGGTACAAGACCAGAGCCCCTTGCCCAGCAAAGCCCACATAGCAGCCCTTCCTGGGCCCATGCAGTCTTGCTTCCTTCTTTCAAACACCTCTTCTAGCCAACAGGATACACATCGCCTGTACCTTTATAATGCCCTCATTTCTTCCCATCTCCTTTCTTTCTTTAATTTCTTTATTGAAGAACGGAGCTATTACAGACCAGTGTTCTTGGTTTTCCTTAATCAACAGACATTGATAAGAGGCCAGACAAGAATTTCAGGCAAGGTTTTCGTCACGTTCCTGCTGCAGTAGGAGGGAGTGAAAACAAGGCACAGGTTCCTCCGCTTGCTCTCGGAGGGGGTGCGGCAAGCGGGTTCCCTATATGGGGGGAGGGTAGGGGCAGGTCCAGAGGTCTGGCAGCGGAGGGTGGCTTAAGTGGTTTGTTCCCCCCCGCCTCGTGGTGGTGTGTGCAGGGGGCACGCACAGTGCCACACTTTTGTTCCCGGCTCTTTAGAAGCAGCAGTTGGGTTTTTTGGTCTTTTGTATCATGTTGCCCATAACTTGCCCCAACTGCACATGCAAGTTTTTGTATTTATTTATTTATTTATTTATTTATTTATTTATTTATTTATTTTGTCTTTTTGCCTTTTCTAGGGCTGCACCCGAAGCATATGGAGGTTCCCAGGCTAGGGGTCTAATCAGAGCTGTAGCCGCTGTCCTACGCCACAGCCACAGCCACAGCCACGCAGGATCCCAGCCCTGTCTGTGGCCTACACCACAGCTCACAGCAACGCTGGATCCTTAACCCACTGAGCGAAGCCAGGGATCGAACCGGAAACCTCATAGTTCCTAGTCGGATTCGTTAACCACTGAGCCACAACAGGGGAACTCCATGCAGGCTTTTTAAAATTTTTAGTTATTTTCAGTTACTTTGAGTCCTGTGTAGTTTCTTTGTTTTATTTTGTTTTGTTTTTTTGCTCCAGGAGATATTTGTCCAGGTTCAAGCCCTGCAGCAGTAAAGGGTCTCAGATCCCAGGTCCTAGCCTCTTTCACGTTCAGTTAAGTGACCAAATAGAAACCCCATAAATACATGCTGAATTAAGTCCTGATAGCTAATTTGATTCCCCCCCCCCCCCATCTTTATGGGTCACTTCACAAAGCAGCTGTACTTTCCTTAAAGACAGCCTGGTCTTGATAACTGCTGGGGTAACTGCTCAGGTGTGCCCTTGCTGATGCCTAAAGCAGTATTGGAACTCAGATCCGCACAGCCGGTGCGAACTCTAGTAAAGCATCATGATTGACATGACAGACTTGGACCCCAGCTTTGCAGATGGGAATCCTGGCTGTAGTACACACTCACCACAGGACCTCCCTGGGTCTCAGTTTTCTCATCCATACAATGAGGATAATGGTGCCTACCCCATAGGATGCTGTAAGGACACATTCCTGAAGATGCTCCGTTGACACGTAGTAAGAGCTCAATAAATCTTAATGTTATTGTCACTAGCGCTTTCCATCACTATCCTAAAGACAAGGCTAGAAAAACAGCCCCTCCCACCTCTTCACCTCCATTCAGCTTCTTTCACCGGAAATTATGATGGCTGAGTGTGGCTTCTGGTACCAGACTGTCCAAGTTCATGTCCCACTTCTCCCACTCAACTGACCGTGTGGCCTTGAGCACTTTTCTTAACCTCTCTGTGCCTAGGCTTTCTCACTTGTCACATGGGGTTATCCTCGAATAATCCCATTCTTTTTTTTAGGATCTAATGAGATAATGCTTATTAATGTATCCATCCATCCATCATAAGCACTGATACATGGTAGATGGTATAATTGATTTATTTACATTTCCTTGTTCCAGAATAGATTTAAAACAGGGCACAGAAGAAGTATTCAATACACAGCATGACCTGGAAAGCTCTTTGATGATGGTGGGAGAGCAGTGAAAGATCCCTCCTGATTGTTGAATTTGGGTGAATGGTAAAGTACAGCTCTGAATCCCACTGATTCTTGGTCTGTTTCCTGGGCTTCTGCTCTTCTTTCTTGCTTGTTCTTTTTTTTTTTTTTTTTTTTTTTTTTTTTCTGCTGCTAGCCAATATTCTGTGTTTGGTTAGACAGTTCAAGGCAAGGGAACCAAGCTGAGAGAGGAAGGAGGAAGAAGAAACTGTATCTAGACATCCTCGAGTTTTGCTCTTTGGAAACCCTCACAAGTGTTCTGTGTTTTGTTTCTCTGCCAGGAGAATTCCTGGTCAGTCTGAGCTTCAGGCTCTTTTTCCCCAGCAGTGTGATTTGTGTCAAAAAGCCACTCTCAACAACTGCCTCAGCCTTCTGATTTTTCTCTCTGATGCTCTTGCTTTTACTTCTGAATAAGTACATGTTGGGCAGTTAGCCATTGCCAGGTGTAGGGTTCACTTTCCAAAGCCCTGATCAACGCCAACCACTGTGCTTTGACCGAGGCCATCAGGACCCATCAATAATAGCAACAACTGTTTAAAGTGACCTACAGACAGCCGGCTCTCAGTATCCGCGGGTTCCGTATCCACAGATTCAGTCAACCGCGGATCAAAAACAGCACATGATCTGCGGTTGGTTGAATCTGTGGATGCGGGACCCATGGATGTACAACCTGCGGATACAGAGGGCGATTATGGAACTTGGACATTTGTGGATTCTAGTACCCACCTGACGAGGTGGGGCTGGGTCCTGGAACCAGTACTCCTCGGATACCAGGGGATTATTGTAAGTTTGGGTCTGGGATCTGGGCTCAGCCAAAACTTGTGCAGGTGCCTGAGAAAGAGGAAGACAGGGTCTTACACACTGACCTGTGACCAGTCTTGCTAAACAGCCAGACAAAAGGGGCGCTGAGTCATGACCGTGCAGATTGTTGGGTTTTTGCTCACTTCAGATGGGTTGTGGTCATTGGTGCATTAACAGAAACTAATAGATTTAGATAAACCCCACAGTAATCCCACACGCCAATGCCTGAATCCCAAAGCACATAGGATTCTGATCATCAGTGAAACATCGCCTCATTATTGAGGGGACAGCAGCCCTGGGACCCTGGCTGGGGACCCGGGGAGCCGCAGATGTTTCAGCTTGCTGCAAATGGAATTGCTGACCAGTCAATACAGAATGCTTCCTCGGGAGTGTGGCGTCATTGATTTATGAATTATGGCCCTTTTAAACTCTCTGCGTGCCTTCTCAGATATCGACGTTTTAAAAACCGATTTCTCATGTGGATCCTTTGCAGAAACACACACAGGGCCCGAGATTAGTGTTTATGGCAGAATAAATGGAGTGAAGCACTCTAGGCCCTTGTTTCCTTTGAATAATGAATTATTCAGGGAGAGATTTTTGTTTTGGAAAATGGCAAATGCATTGCCAGGACACACAGGAAAGGACTGCGCTCAGGGTTGGGTTCCTTCTCGTTTAGGGAAGGGTTAATCAGCCTGAATGAAGCTAGAAGCTCATCTTCCCTGCTCCTGCCTGCAAACCTTTTGTGTGGTTCCAAGTGCCTGGGGAAGAACCTGGGCATTGCTGTTGCTTGAAGGCTCAGGAAAAGCGTGATGCCCTCCCATCCTGGGAGGGAGAAGTGTGGCTGAGCTCTCATCTTCCACATTTGCGCTTTTCCTTCTGAGGGTCTCTGGCTTCCTGTCCTCCTCCCGTGGTGCCAGTTTTGGGTGGCCAAAGGGCCCTCCTTCTCCAGTAATAATAATAGTATTCTCTAGTAATAGGAATCATAATTAGAGTCATCGTGTGCAGGTCACCCACTATGTGCTTGGTCACAGTGCTGGGTGTCAGTGTCCGCCAGTTCTTATGGAACCACCTTGGGGAGGGGGCCCTTACAGCCCCATTTCTTTTTTACCAGAGGAGGAAACTGAACCTCAAAGAAGGAGATATTTCAAGATCACAGAGGTAAAGAGAGCAGAGTGACTCAGAGGCAGTTTTTGTTGTGGGTTTGTTGTCATTTTCGAACTCTTTTCTTTATTCCCTATACCCCCCTAACCTCGTTGCTGACAAGTTGAGCAGCCGACGTCCACCTTCCTGAGGATGTGGTGCCGGCCCCTCATCCTTTCCTCGGGATCCCACCCTGCTAGGGTTTCCAGAGGCCACAGCACCCAGGCTGACGAGCCCTTAGGGCCGCCTGGCCTCAGGGTTCTTGGTCCTGCTGGGTGCCGGTGTGTCTCTGGGACCTTATCTTGATCAGAGCTCACACCTGGGGCTCTTGCTCTTAAGACATCTTGCTCGAGGCCCTTTCTGCTTCTTATCTCCTGCTTTTGACCTCTTCTCCATTCTCTGCTCTCCCTTGAACCTTGAATGCTTGAACATTCTCAGTTTACCCAGCCTTGTGCTGCTGCGGATGGTGTAGTCAGGTACTTCTAACTCACACTCCCTGGCTCCCTGGGCTTTGATTCCCTCCCCAGGGACCTCCAAACAATTGGCCCCTATGCTCTGCGCCCTTTCTCACTTCGTTGTCTGCCAACCCCATCCAGAGGGCCAGGAGCAGAGCAGAGTTGGGCAATGTCCTAGGACTCCATGCTTTTGTCCACTACAGATTTACACTTTTTTTTTTTTTAAGGATGACCCTCACTGAAGCATGGCAGTGTTTTAAATATTTTTCCTATTACATGCAGATAATTGCAGGCATTCAGAAAAGCTGAAAAGAATAGAAGAGGAAACATGTCATCATCTCTAAGGAATTTTCCCATCCTTTATCACCCTTCACTCTAGCCTTGCGTGCATTTCTTTGAATGCCCTTATTCTTCACACCTCTGTGCCTTTGCCCATGCTGTTCCTTGAGTGTAGAATGCCATTCCTTGCTCTACTTGTCTAACGCAGGCTAAGTCTTTGACATCTTCCCCAGGAGTCCCACCCCAATCCTTGCCCCAGATTAGTCATCCCTCTTCTATGGTCACAAAATGTCCAGGTGGAGTTAGTGTAATGGGGCTGGTAACACAGACTCTGGAGCTTGACTGCCTGGATTCAGATCCTAGCTCTTACTAGCGGGAACCTTGGGCAGTTCCTTAGCTTCCTATGATTCAGTGTCGTCTTGTCTAAACAAGGTGTTAATAATTTCTATTTCTTGGATGTAATGAGCATGAAATGAGTTAATATATGCTATGCGCTGAGGGCAATGCCTGATTCTTATGTAAGGGTTGGCTATTGCTGGTTTCTGATGAGAGCATTTAGTATTTACCAAACTGAAATTAACACTGACCTTGAACTTGAGAGGAGGCACTGCCTTATCTTGACTTGGGCAGTCTAATTCCAGGCAAGTCAACGTAGCCTCTCTGGCCTCGGCTTTTCCATCTGCTGAATGAGATCACTACAGAATCTACTTCACTGGGGAGCTGGGGAGCTGGGGAGCTGAAATGAGGAAATAGAGGGAGCGGGCTGAGAACAGTGGCTGGTATGTCATGGTCAATAGGCCGAGCCCTTGTTATTAGCTAGGGTGCAAATTTCTCCCAGGTCCAGGTCAAAAATGGTAGCACTGGAAAGGTCATGAGGTTTTTTTAACTTTATAGATAAAGATAATAAAGTTGTTTAAAAAAGAATCAAGGTCACATAGCTCTGTTTGCTATTTTTATGAGACATCACAGCGCAGGAGACCACGTGCCTCGTGTGGGCTAAGGTGTTTCAGACAACGCACACTTGAGAGGGGCTTGAGAGCGGGCATAGTCATGCTTTCTGTGGAGTGTGCGATATTTTCGCACTGCCTGTTATCTCCTCAGTGTTGGTGGGTATCCTCTTTGTCCCTGTGGGGAAATGTCCCCCAAGCCCACTTTAGAGGCCACTTGCAGAGTTCAAGACCCAGGTCCCCTGATGCCTTCTGCCTTATTGCTCAGTCTTCTATGAGCCAAACCCAGACCAAAGACGGCTGGATGGATGGTTGGGGGAGGAGGAGCCATGAACCCCCTTGTCCTTACTGGGGTGACCCAGCAGTCTGTGACCGGGATGACAGTGAGGCCCCGCTTTCCCCGGACAGTCCTGGTTTATGCTTGTGGACCCAGTAAAATGGTGCATAGCACGTTCACTCTCACAAGTGTCCTTTCCAGAGCTTGGCGGCCACATCTTATTTTGTAGCCTTCCAGCAGGCTGCTTCTAGGCACACGGCTGAAATCGCTGTTCCCTTCAGTTGACTCCTTGTGCAAAGCCAGTCAAGCGCGCTGATGCTCTGGAAGGTGGCGGAGCCCCTCAGAGAGACTGAAATTTAAACAGGTCCCTTTCAGAGGGTCTCACCTGCTGGGCCAGCCACCTGTTGGAAAGGACGGCTGGGTCTTCACACACTCAGGAAGGGCTGTCTTGCACTCCATTGCTTCGTGTTGTTCTAAGTCCCGTCCTTTTGACCTGGAACTGCCTTGGCACTCTTGGTGTTCGTCTTTCAGTGTCAATGCTGCCATGCCATACCTCAGTAAAGGTCGAGGGGCTCAGGTATCCAGCTGGATTTTAGCTGAAGGAGAATGCAAATTGCCAGCACAGCAAAACCCTGTGCTGGGCTTACGGAGCCCCTGGATTTGCCAAAAACCAGGAATGGAGCCTTGTTCCCATTTCTTCGTTTTATATTCCCAGGAAGAATTCTTGGGGATGCATAATGTGATAAACCCGGGAGCCAGCTCCTTGGTATCCTTGGTGAGGCCAAGATTAATGAGGTTTCCAGGGCCACCATGCTATGTTCTTTGTCCCAGCTGAATCTCAGGGAGCAGCAGAGTCATTTGTGCAAATCAAGTGCACAGCTGAAACCACTGTTGCTTTGGTGTGGGCTAAATGAGATTGTAAAAGGCAGATGGGAAATATAAAGAAAGAATTAAAGACTACAAAAGGGGAATTTACATCATGGAGCTAGGTTATAATATGAGGTAGGCTTTATTGTGTCCATAGTACAGATGTAGAAACTGAAGCTCCCAGTAGTGAACTAACTCATCTCATAAGCGGTGAAGCTGTGGTTTGAACTTGAGAGTCCACCGTCTCACCACTGAGACACACCGATTCCCCTTTAGGCTCGTACACAGGCCTGCCTCCAGCCTTACAGGACCTGGTGTAGGGGCTAACATGGATCCACATACCAGGAATCTTAATATTGAAACAAGTTCACTGTTAAATAAAACATGTTCTAGCTTCCTGGCTTGACAAATACGCTTTTCGAATGACAAAATTTAAAAAATGTGTAAAGCCACAGAGTTTTATATGATTGAAAGTTATTAGCAAAGTGTCAAGTTTAGCGTGCACATTTGGTGGGAATCTTTTCCTCCCTGATTTTCATTGTTTTGATCAGTAATTAAGTCTTGCATCTTTATTAAATCAGGAATTTGTAATATCCTAGTTCAAATCGTATGTAGGTCATGCTCAATAGAAATCGCCTTTCTTTCAGTGTTTTCAGTTTTTTAAAGTGTAACATTTCCCCTCCTTACTGATTTTTCTATTCTTTTCAATTTTTCTCTTTTCCCTGAGCTCGGCTTTCTTTTCTGTTTCTACTGTGATCTCATATTCTCAGTGATCTAAAGAGTCGCACAATAAACTGTCATTATATTCAAGGTATATAAAAATTGAATGTATTTTTAATCAAAGATAAATTGGAGTAAGTATAAAAATTTAAAAAGTAAATTGATGCTCTTCAAAATAGTTATTTTTCTTCTAAAGTATTTAAAATTATCTCATGAAATTGAAAGGCAAAATGTCAATGTAATTAATGAATATTAAATTTTAAATAAAAATCACTTAAGCCAAGCTAAACCATAACTTTTGAAAAATTAATTAAATCTTATTCGATGTTTTGATAAAGACAAAACTATTCACACTTTTCTGATTCTAATTCATCTAGTTACCAGTATACCCAGTCAATATCACTTTTTCTTGCTATATCTAGACATAAGTCTGCACACATTTAAGAGTAATATGAATCGGGAGTTCCTGTTGTGGCTTAGTGCTTAACGAATCCGATGCGGAACCATGAGGTTGTGGGTTCGATCCCTGGCCTCACTCAGTGGGTTAAGGATCCAGCGTTGCCGTGAGGTGTGGTGTAGGTCACAGACATGGCTTGGATCCCACATAGGCCAGCGGCTACAGCTCTGATTCCACCCCTAGCCTGGGAACCTCCATATGCCGTGGGAGCGGCCCAAGAAATGGCAAAAAGACAAAAAAAAAAAAAAAAAAGAATAATATGAATTGATATTGCAAAGCGTTCCTCAGCTGCCAGGTGCAACCACCAATGCCACATGAATTCATGAATACCTCTGGAATTAGGAATTGGGATGCAGAGAGAAGCAAGAAAGGGCTACTTGGCACTGCTGAGAAATATACTTGGTTTTGCAAGACTCTGTTGCATTCATTCGTGTGATGAAAGGAAGAATTCAGATTACTTTTCTTCATCTCTTTGCTTCTTCTCTTACTTAAACATTTAGTTCCCCTAAATCTCCCCACACTCCAAAGCAGGGTCTGTGTCCACTGTCCAAAGCAGTACAACGCACACATATTCCTAGCATTTGGATGTAGTTGTCTTTGGTTTCAAGGCCCTAGGACGGGCCGTGTGGGGCAGCAAGTCCCTGGGCCTGAAATATGTTGGTTACGAGAGTGATGTTTAGGGTAACGGGTGGTGCTGGGTCTGTATGGTGCATTGGCTCCTTACAACAGATGCACCATGTGCTTTTTTTGTTTGTTTGTTTTGTTCTTTTTGCCTTTTCTAGGGCCATGCCCACGGCATGTGGAGGTTCCCAGGCTAGGGGTCCAATCAGAGCTGTAGCCGCCAGCCTACGCCAGAGCCACAGCAACGCGGGATCCAAGCCACATCTGCGACCTACACCACAGCTCATGGCAACGCTGGATCCCCAACCACTGAGCAAGGCCAGGGATCGAACCCACAACCTCATGGCTCCTAGTCAGATTCGTTAACCACTGAGCCATGACAGGAACTCCCCATGTGCTTTTTTAATTAGTTAAACTTTCTTGTATGTTGGGATACCCATAGCTCTCTAAGCATGGGGCCCAGGGCTGGGGCGGGGCTGTCCTGCAGAGGCAGGAGCAGGAGCGAGCAGGAATCTCATCTCCAGGCTGCAGGTGGGGGAGGTAAGCATCTGCCTTAGCATCTGGATATATAAGGTGAGCCCAGGTGGGGTGCTGCTCCCCTGATGAGCCTGTGGAGGGGAGGACAGGTGTATGTGGGAGTTCCCTCCAGGCTGGCCCAGCAGACCTGCAGACTTCAGCAGGTACTAAAGGAAGTTTTAATAGGCAGTTAGCTATTGGCTTCAGCAACAGGCACTGGGAACCCAAGTCTTGGACTTGGGTTCAAGGGCAGACTCCACTCCCCAGAAGGACTAAGGCCCAGAGAGAAGAAGGATGAGCCACATTTTGGCAGAACTGGCTGCTGGGAAGGGGGTCAAGTCAATGCCTTAAGCCTCATGGGAAGTTTCAACCTATGGAGTTCAAGGCAGAAGAACATAATGAAACTCCTATCATTAAAACTGAAGAAGGAGGTTGGAGCAAAACTAGCAAAGCTGGCTTCCCTCCTTCCTTCTACAGAACTTCATGATTTGTCTCCTGTGTACTGTGTACTACGCTAGGCACTCACACACAAGTGTGAGTGAGCCAGAAGCCCAGCTCCTCCCCACCAGGCAATTCAAAGCCACCCTACGAGGTAGGGTGCAGCCGTAAAGAAAGGGATGGCTGGCCTGTGTCAGAAGAGATTCCTCAGCAGGTCTCAGAGGATGGATAAGGATTAGCTGGTAAAGGGGTTCCTGGAACGGGGAGCAGAACAAGTGAAAGCACAGAGGTGAGTGTCCTGGGGTCCCCAGGCAGTAGGGTATACGAGGCTTGATGGAGGCTGGTTGGAGATGAGGCTGGAGAGGGTCAGCCACACCTGGGAGCCCAGCTTGCTAGGCTCAGGTGTGTCCCCTCCTTGGTCTCAGAGGCCATGATGGAAGGATTTGAAGCTGAAGAGTGGCCATTTTTAGCACCTCGTTAGAGACTGGATTTTGGAATGAATTTGTTGGGGATGCATTTGGAGAGGAGACCAGAAGACAGGGAACCAATTCGAGGGCTATTCTAGAACCCGGGCAAAGGGGGCAAGAACAGGAATTTGGATGCATTAATTGGAATGGAAGTGGAGGGCTGGAGAGGAATTTAGGATGTGGAATCGACAGGACTTGGTGACAGGTGTTGGGGAGGAGAAGGGTTCAGGTTGGGAGCTGGTAGAGAAGGGTCCGTGCAAGGCCTGGGGGCACAGGGGGAGTGGAGGTTCTGTGAGAAAGGAAGTGAGGTCCCAGAGAGGACGTCCTTCCCTGGGGTCCCTCAGCAGTCACCAGGCTGGTTCCCTTGCCTGAGGGAGGCAGGCCACCATGGCACTGTGGATGGTGACCAGAACTGGTCAGGAAACCAAGTCAGGGTCTCAGCTAGCCCTGGGACTGGGGCCAAAATCTTACACCTCCTTTTCTTTTCTGCAAAATGTGGGTAATACCTACCATCTAGGTTGAGGTTTAAAAGCAATGTGGTGTTTCTTTTGTCTAAGGGTGGACCATTTGGTGCCTTTTAGCATCTGTGAATTCCTAGATACCTCTTAGAAATGTCTGTTATACTTTAATTGGCAACATTTTTTTTTCTTTCTTAACACTTGATAAAATAATGGTTCAGCTTATAAGTGATGGTGTCTGAGATTAGATGAACTGCTGTCATTCATGTGAGTGTATTTTAAAAATCTCAACAGAGTAAAGCTATTATGAGGCCCTTGACAGCCTACCTCCCACTGAGGGCGAGGCTGTCTTCAGGCTTAATCTTTACAATGACAAACAAATTAAAATGTATTAAGGCACAATTCTAAACAAGAGGGATAAACCATCCTAGAAAGCTGCAGCACTTAAGAGTGTGTTCCACTCAGCGCTCTTTCGTGGCAGTGGGTTTGATTTCTAAAAGCAGAAAGGTTTGTGAATACACAGAGGCTTTCCTTTGGTTCCATCCATAAAGATTGGGTTCAGTGGGTCTCAAAGTCAGCGTGAATTAAGACTCTTGGACCTGGAAATATAAGCATAGACAGTATACACACTCTACGGTGTGGGTGATTTAAGATTTTCTAAAAAAAAAAAAAAAAAAAAAGAAAAAAAAAGTTTGGGAGTTCCCGTTGTGGCGCAGTGGTTAACGAATCCGACTAGGAACCATGAGGTTGCGGGTTCGGTCCCTGCCCTTGCTCAGTGGGTTAACAATCCGGCGTTGCCGTGAGCCGTGGTGTAGGTTGCAGACGCGGCTCGGATCCCTCGTTGCTGTGTCTCTGGCGTAGGCCAGTGGCTATGGCTCCGATTCGACCCCTAGCCTGGGAACCTCCATATGCCGCAGGGGCGGCCCAAGAAATAGCAAAAAGACAAAAAAAAAAAAAAAAAGAAGATTTTCTAGGACTCGGAGTTCTCTTCGTGGCTCAGTGGTTAACAAACCTGACTAGGACGTTTTGGGTTCAATCCTTGGCCTCGATCAGTGGTTCTTCCCCATGAGTTATGGTTTAGGTTTAAGATGCAGCTTGGATCTGGCATGACTGGGGCTCTGGTGTAGGCTGGCAGCAGTAGGTCTGACTGACCCCTAGCCTGGGAACCTCCATATACTGCAGGTGCAGTCATAGAAAGCAAAAAAAATAAAATGAGTTCCCGTCGTGGCATAGTGGTTAACGAATCTGACTAGGAACCATAAGGTTGTGGGTTCGATCCCTGGCCTTGCTCAGTGGGTTAAGGATCCAGTGTTGCCGTGAGCTGTGGTGTAGGTTGCAGACGCAGCTCGGATACGGCGTTGCTGTGGCTCTGGCGGAGGCCGGCAGCTACAGCTCCGATTAGACCCCTAGCCTTGGAACCTCCATATGCCGCGGGAAGCGGCCCTCGAAAAGGCAAAAAGACAATAAAATATAAAATAAAATAAAATAAAATAAAATAAAATAAAATAAATAAAAAAAATGTGTCAGATAGTGGTGGATCTCAGAGAAATGGTATTACTCATGACTACAATTCCTGGAGAGGGTATGGCCTCCATATGCCGAGGGTGTGGCCCTAAAAAGAACCAAAAAAAAAAAAAAAAAAGAGAGAGAGAGAGAGCAGGATTTGGTCTATACTCAGGTGATAGAATTGTACAAGATGATGTAGCCCCAGCTGTGCCCATTCTGCACTGCACAGTAAGCCATTTGAAATGAAACAAAATGAAATCTCTGGGCAGGAATGTTGGACAGTACTTTGGGGTCTGTGTAGGATTACAGGAGCCAGTATTAACCCTGAATCTTCCAGTGTCCCATGTGTCTCCCCCACTGGGCTTTGCCACCTGGGCAGTGTCTGCTGCCTTTGGCCAGGAGTTGCTGTTGGAAGGTGGCCTGTGACTACGCTTTTCCCACTGGCGTCGTCAGAGATAGCGAGAAGGTTTTGCTAGAATCCTTTTGGCTCTGCTTGTCACATTGGACTTAAGGGAGTCGTCCTTGGGAGGCTTTTAACTTTAATCCCTCTCTGCTCCCAGCTGTAAACTGTCCTTTATACTTGTTGATGGCTTGGGTTTGGATGGTCTCAGATTTACCATCATGCTTAGCAGTTTTGAGTGCTGGCTCGGCCACTGTGCGTTGCATTCTGTTTGGGCCAATGGAATAAATGTTTAGTAAATTGTTTCTGAAACATTTTAGTAATGGAGTGCCCCCCCCCATGCTATATACACTGTAAATTTAGTTAAACGATGTATTATGCTTTTGGGGGGGATGGTGGTTGTTCCATAAAAGTCTGTCTAAACTTGCAGAGATTCTGCAGAGAGAATGTTATTGAAATGGACAAGACTTGAGGTCAGGATTCCCAGATCTTCATCCGCACCCCATCCCTGGAGAGAGACTTTTCATCATAGGTTTGAGCCCAGCCTCAGATTCGCTGTCTTGCAGGAACCCGTATCTTCCTCACTTGCACGGGGGGTCACAGGGCGCTGTCTGTTGTTGACTCATCTTTGTTCCCACTGCATGCAGTTTGGTGTCTTGTCTGCCATGAGTGCTCTGTGTGTGACCCACAGGAGAGCTTTATGAAGATGCTATCTCCAGCACAGCAAGCTTAATGTGGGGTAGCCAAAGCCGAGAGCTGTTAGGAAAAATAATGGAGTGGGTCTCAACTTTGGCTGAGCATCAGCAATATCTGAAGCTGCACTAAAACATACAGATGCCCAAGGCCCACCCTAGAACTCCTAACCGGAGTCTGGCAGAGAGGACCAGGTGTGCCACCTCCAGGTAGCTGCAGGTTATTCTGAGGGTCTTCTAGGGTCGAGAGCTCTTGGCCTGGGTTGGGCGAGGCAAATCAGCTCCTACACTAAGTTGCTGAAAGTTGTGGTTAGGGGGAGGACGGAGCCTTGGGAAAATCTCTGCGGGCTGTTCCAGAAAGTTCTGTGGGCTTTGGAATTGGCCAGCCCCTCATGGAAGAAAGCAGTTGTGAATCTGACAGCGCTAACAGCCTGAACCTAGCCAGAACACAGACTGGGACTTGAACCCTGGTGCCAGGACTCAAACCTGGCCTAAACCCAGATTGGGACTCAAACCCACGGTTTTATTTTTCCCTTTTTTTTTTTTTGTTTTTGTTTTTGTCTTTTCTAGGGCCGCTCCCGCAGCATATGGAGGTTTTCCCAGGCTAGGGGAACAATCAGAGCTGTTGCTGCCGGCCTACGCCAGAGTCACAGCAACACAGGATCCGAGCTGTGTCTGTGACCTACATCACAGCTCATGGCAACACCGGATCCTTAACCCACTGAGTGAGGCCAGGGATCAAACCCGCAACCTCATGGTTCCTAGTTGGGTTCGTTAACCACTGTGCCACGATGGGAACTCCCAAACCCACGGTTTTAAATTAGAATCACTCACCCTGTGTCTGGACTCACTGAGGTTCAGATTCTTTATGCCTCCCTGCAGAAGGAATTCAGCGAGAGACAAAGTGATAGGCAAGAAATAGATTTATTAATATACGACGCTTGTGAGAGATGCAAGCGGGCAGGCATGGAGGGAGGCTCTGCCCCAAGGATCCAGTGGGCTCCGGTTTTATCCTCCAAGGGGAGTGGGGGTTGGAAAAGCCCGCCTCTTGCTTTCTGGGAGTAGTAGCTCCTCCTTGGTATCTGATAAGGTGGATAAGCTGTGCATCCTGCAGAAGGGTGGTTCTCAAACTCTTGCCCTTGGTCTGAATATGAATGCAGGCCTAATCCCATCCCCTGCCCAACCCCCCGGGCAATTCTCAAGGCTCCACTAATGAAGCAAGCCTGCCTTGTGCTGATGGTTTTCTTGAGCAATTTATGAACTTCCAGTGATCTCTCAATGTCCCCTAAGTTTCCCTCTTTAAATATGGTCCTTGGAGTTCCCGTCATGGTGCAGTGGTTAACAAATCTGACTAGGAACCATGAGGTTGTGGGTTTGGTCCCTGGCCCTGCTCAGTGGGTTAAGGATCTGGCATTGCCATGAGCTGTGGTGTAGGTCGCAGACGTGGCTCGGATCCCACGTTACTGTGGCTGTGGTCTAGGCTGGTGGCTACAGCTCTGATTAGACCCCTAGCCTGGGAACCTCTATATGCTGCATAAGCGTCCCTAGAAAAAAGGCAAAAAGACACACACTCACACACACAAATAAATAAATAAAATAAAATAAAATAAAATAAAATAAAATAAAATAAAATAAAATAAAATAAATATGGTCCTTTATTGGGACTTCTACAACTACCTGTGCCTACTCCATCCCTATCAGTTGGGCTCTGGGATTTAGCGAGGAAAGATGGCCCTTCTGCCTGCCCCTCCAGTAGGTCATAGGAGACTGTGAGTATTAAGTGTCTGGCAGGAGGCTCCACTGTGTTGATGTCTGGATGTTGGAAATCGGAGAGTAGGACAAGTTAGCCCAGGAAGGCCAACTGGGAATCAAATTCGATTGTTTCAAAAGGCGTCTCTCTTTGTTTGCTTCTTTTCAAGATTTTGTTTTAAGCCTTTCCATTCTCTGTCCAGTTAATTCCATCAACTATTTTTTGAGCATGTAGTGTATGTCCCCAGCTCTGCTGCCTAAATCCTTTCTAGAATGAGGTTAGATATTTAGAAGCAAAGGAGAAGGGAATACAAAAGGCAAGTCAAAGACCCAATAAATAGACTATCTAAGCCATAAATATCTCTCCTTTTCAGATGCTGTTCTGAGCATTAATTTGTCCTATATTTATAGGAACCCTATGAGAGAGACCACTATTTTTACGATCCCTCGTTTATAGATGTGAAAATGGAGGAAGAGAGAGGGTCAGTAACTTGCCTGAGATCACACAGCTGGATTCAGATCCAGTCTGGCCATGTGGTTGTCAGCTCTTAACGACCACACATAGGGTCTCTTAAAGAATTTAGAGCCTGGTGTGGAAAAGTTTACACAATTCGAGATGGATCCTCTGTTGGTGACTGGGTCCAGCACCCATGCCTGCTCGCATAGCCTGCATGATGTTGTTTACTTGTGTCTGCCCTCTCCTTGTCTGCATCCCTGGGCCATGACTGCTGGAGTGGGGTTTACAAGAACAGACCTTGCAGTCAGAGATCCTCAAAGCACTTTCCCTTATTGAGCGCTTATGCTAAGCATTTGCATTATCTCCTTGCTCCTATCACAGTGCTTCTGTTTCACACCGAAAGAAATGACCTTTCCAGAGTCCAAGGAACTCTCCCAAGGTCACACCGCCCTCCAGCATGTCCGTGTCCCTGCCCTTGGGCTTCCATATCCTACTCAGTCAATATTTACTGAATTGAGCTCAAGGGCTGGAGACTGGAGGAGGTGAGACTGAGACCCTCATCCCAAGCTTCCAGAAGAAAATTCTCACTCCACAGGTACATCAATGAGAAAGAAGATTCGAGAAGGTTTTTGCTCTGGGCATCCTGGCCATGTCATCCACCAAAGCCCACATGAGTGAGAAAGCTGGTGGCCTGAAGTGCACCCTACATGTATGCAGGGTTATTATTCCATGACTTGTGTGTCAGCGGCAATGTCCTGCCCCCACCCCGCCTCAAGCTCCCCTATCCCCTGCTCAGCTCAGGTTCATTTTCACTTCCTGCTGCTTCTCTGTGAGTGGTGGATGCAGAGGTAGGCTGGCTGGAACAGGACCGGCAAGAAATGAGCCTTCCAGTCCTTTTTTCTCCCTTCAACATTTAATGTGTGTGTTATGCTGATGAGCGCCAGTGGTGGACACTTGAAATGTACCTGCTGGACCAATGGATATTTGGAGGCATGGAAGTTTGAGAAAAAGAACTGTAGACCGTCATCAGGGGAACCCTGCTCTTTTCATCTTTGATGGTACATAGGGATCAACACTAGCACTGCAAGAAATTGTTATTCCCTGTACACCCGGCTTTTCACATCATTAGAGGGAACTCAACAGGTGCTGCTGGAGAGCTGATTAAACAATTATCACCCCTTCCTGGCTTCCTGTTTGTGTAGAGTCTAGAGGATGCCAAAGTCACCAATTCTGCCAGCCCTTCCTCTGCCTGCTGCTGAGCTGGCTGCCAGGGAGCTGCCGGGATTGGAGCCCCCCCACCTCCCGGCCTGGGGGTGGGTGTGAGGGTTGTCTCTGCACCTGGCCCTGCTGAGCTGAAGATGCTCTCAAGGCTGCAGAGACTGTGCTTTGCTCTAGGCAGAAAGAAGTATATATTTTTAGGACAGGGAATTAGCTAGTCTGGTCTCAGCTGAGGAATCTAAGTCCCAGTGAAGGAGCACTAATTAGGAGCAGAGCTGA
Organism: Sus scrofa; assembly: GCF_054392235.1. Lineage (NCBI taxonomy): Eukaryota > Metazoa > Chordata > Mammalia > Artiodactyla > Suidae > Sus > Sus scrofa. Next base: position 106,893,213 of record NC_139385.1, on the reverse strand, counting down.
AAGGGATGTTTCTTCCCTGATTCTGGCTTAGTGCTTATTCTCAACTGTCCTTGGCCTTGGCATGTGTAGAACTATAGTTTGGAGTCTCTATAAGTCCTGCCTCTGACCCACTGCCAGGCTAAGCTTTCTGACACACGACTGTGCCTTGCCCCAATCTGCCAAGAACCTAGAAACCTGGTGATTCTCATCCATTCAGGTGACTTGTTCCCTCTGTGACTTATGTGGGTTTTAGACTATGAGTGAACTGGTTGCAGGCAAGGACCCTGGGCTGGGTGCATCCCAGGCTGATTAGAAGTGCTGTCACATGCCCCCACCTTGGCCTTTCATGTAGGTCCCTGTAGTTTCCAGATCCAAATCTTCTTGGGAATAAGATGGGATCTAAATCAATAAGTTTGTGTTAGAACCTGGGCAATTGAGAAACTTGTGCTGATTTGTTATCCAGTAGCAAGAATGGTCCTTAAATGTCATTCATAACTCTTTTTGATACTAATGAACACTTAGAATGTGACCTTAAGAAGTGTTTGAGTAAAGGCTCTGGAGGGACAAAACGCCATGATTGATTAATGATGTCTTCCAAGAACAGTCTGAAGGAGAATTAGCAGCTGCACAAAGATGAAATCACTACCTATTCCATTAGTGAAAAGTTCTCTTGGAAGTCATTATGTTGTTTGGTTTCCCTAGCAGAAAGCTTTAAATAACAGTGACCTAAACAAGATAGACTTGTGTTTCTCTTGCACATAAAAGCCTAGGTGAAGTCCAAGGTGGGTGAGGAGCCCCCAGGTCTCAGGGACCTGGTTTCTTTCTGTCCAGGGTGGTCACACTCTTATCATCCAAGATAGAACTATCTGTGTTCCCAGCAGCAGGTTCAATAAAAGGATTATTAAAGGATAGTTTTTTTTTTTGAAAAGTAAAATCATAACTGTCATACAATGTAAAAATAAACACATTGTAAAGGTTTTATGTAACTCGATTAATGGGGGAACTAGTAAGATGCCATAGTTGGTTCCAAGGAGAGCTGAATGCTTACATACAGGCCACGGAGAATGCTGAAGAGAACCTACAGTTAGATGTAAAATGGATCAATATTCAGTGCAATGTCAATTTCATCTCCACTGACGTAATTTGCATTTTATGAATGGAGCTTATTTCTATTATTGATGGTAGACTGTCACTCAGAGTGTTGTAGAACAACTCAAAGACAACCGAAGCCTGGTATAATGCAGAAGTGTGCCCTAGACAGAACACTAGTACTTATTTTTGTCCATGTCATGATTTTTCTTTTTTTCTTTCTTTAAATTGCATGTGTAATTTTTATTTTTATTCAAAAATTTTTTTTATATTTTTACCATTTTTTTTGTACTGTACAGCATGGTGATCCAGTTGCACATACATGTACACATTCTATTTTCTCACTTTATCACGCTCCATCATAAGTGACTAGACATAGTTCTCAGTGCTACACAGCAGGATCTCATTGCTAATCCATTCCAAAGGCAATAGTTTGCATCTATTAACCCCAAGCTTCCAGTCCACCCCCCTCCCTCCCCCTGCAATTTTCCTTGATAAGATAAAAAAGAAGCAAAGAAAGGCAGTACATGTGCTTTTTCTTAAGGAAATTTCCTAAAACATCACCACATATGCATTTGCTTACATCCATGGCCAGAATTTAGTCATGTGGCTGTACCTAGCTGCAAGGAAGGTTGGGAAATGTGGCCTTTATAAAATTCTTTTGTGTGGGAGAAGGGGAACAGAGATATTGGGGGAACCCAGCAGCCTCTGCCTCAACCATTGTTTATGCTTATTGCAGCATTGTTCCTGATAGCAAACAACTGGAAGCAACTAAAGGTCCATCAGATAATGTGGTATACCCATACAGTGGAATATTATGTAGCCATGAAAAGGAGACAGCTGTATGAGTGCAGATGTAAAAATCTCCAAGATAGATTGTTCAGTGAAAAACACACATGCAGAAATGTGTGTACAACAGACTATAATTTGAGGTGGGAAAATGTATGGATATATTTGTAAATACATAGATTCTCCTTGAAAGGAACAAGATAAAGAAGTAATAGCTTCTGGGTGACTGGGGGCCAGAGGAAAAAGGGAGGCTGGCTTTTCATTATAGTTATTTTTTGGTAATTTCCAAATCTGTGCAGTGTTCATGTATTCTCTATTGTCAATAAAATAAAATAAAAGTCACCATCATGTAAGGTTCAAAGGAAAATTGGAGTTGATCTGAGGATGAAAGGCAGAAGGCATCTAACTTGTTACAGTAGGTTGCCCAAGTATGGAAAGAAGGAGGAGGCTTGGAGAAGAAGAAAGATGGACCCTAGGATAAAAGCCCATGGTAGGGAGTCCTTTCACTGCATATCCTCTTGTGATTCTTGAATTTTGAACCATTTAATTTAATATTATTTTAAAATGTTAATATTAAATAAGAATATTTTAAAAATATTTGTCTTTTAAACACCCCATCAGTGCTAATTTAAATAAAAATTTTAAATTATGGTAGTTCTTACAGAAGTCTTCACACCTCTGCCATGCTCCCCTGTTTCTCTCTGTCTGTCCCCATCTCTATCTCCATCCATATCCCCATCCATATCTAGTGGATTCCACTAGCAGTGTTTGTAGTCATCTCTTCTCAAGGTGAGAAGAAGAATGAACAAAGAACTAGGGAGCCTGGGTTTTATCCTTAGTCTCAGCCTCAACCCAGAAATGCTGTGTGACTTTGGGTAAATCACTTCACCTCTCTGGGTAAAGACAGATTTTGTGTTGTGGGGAGAGGTGGTCTGTTGGTGTTTGTAAAGAAACTAAAGCCTTATTCAATTGCAAAGGATTGTCATTACCCACCCAGAGAGCTGAAGCCACGGAGGATCTCAGATCTCCTATAGGAAATTCAGTCGTGGGCAGCAGAGAGACTCTGAAACATGAAGCTGAAGAGTGAACTGAAGAACTGTGCCAGTAAACCCAGTCTGTATGGAGCACGGGTGTGTGTGTTGAGCCCTGTGCCAAAGACGGCAAGGGGGTGGCACAGTGGAAGGTGATGGTGAAGTGTGCCGACTCCATGTCTGCTGGCTCCCCTCCCACCTGCTGAGTGACCTCGGGCTGATGACTTAGCCTCTCTGTGCCTCCGGGTCCTCTTCTGTACAGTGGGGGTAACGTGAGTACCCACCACATAGGCTTGTTTTGAGGATGACATGAGTTAGGGCATGTGAAACACTTCACCACCATGTCTGGCACGTGGTAAGTGGTGTGAATGGCTAGTACTGATGGCAGGTGACAGGTGCTGGTAATGACATGTGCCAGCGATCTGTAAAGTACCCAGCGCAGGGCCTGGAGCCTCACAGTTGGCGTGGTGGTGGGAGTGGAGACACAGAAACGTTAAGAGCCTTGTTCTCTGCTCTCGTGCACCTTACAGATAAGCAGCAGAAAGACTAGTGAAACAGCTCAAACTACCAGAGAAGAGTACACCAGGTATATATAAATATTGAGCTGGCATATTAGAGTTAGTAAGGTTGGCAGGTTGACAGGTACCTTAAGGAGTTTTTAGCTGAGTTGCAAAAAAAAAAAAAAAAAAAAAAAAAATTCCACAAAAGGCAATTAGAAGAAAATGGCTGTTGGAAATTCCATTTCTGGGGTCTCTAGGCCCCACTCCCGGCCCAGGAATGAGCCTTGTTGGGGATGGAGTTAATAAGCATTTGGCATCCAGTTCCAGGCTGCAAAACTTCAGGGAATTTGGCATTATCTCATCCAGCGCGCTAATCACCAGCCAGGAAGCCATTGCACCTTCCTGAGGCATTTCTCTGAGGTCTTGGGCTGGGCTCACAGGCTTTTCTCTGCTAAAGCCCTGAGTCACTTTTTTTTAAAAAGGCCCCCAAAATCCCCCCTTGGCTGCATGTGCAGGAGGGGGCTCCCGGAGTTAATGGCTGGGTACCGATGGCTCCAGCTAGTGACTCTTTGGCACAAAACAGACGCAGGTGCTAAAAAACGACACGGTTTGTCCCTGAGCAGCGAGGAGGGGAAAGGGCAGTTTATCCTCTCCTTTCCTTCCATCTATGCGTCCAGCCCCCCCTGCTAAACACAAGTGGGGACACGGAGGGACCTCAGGAGCTGCCCCTCCCCCTTCACAGAGGAGAACATTGGGGCTCAGGGAGATGCACGGAGGTCCCCAGGAAACTCGGGCTAAGCCAGCCTCAGCATTCAGGCCCTTAGAGTCCCAGGCTGGGAGGCCACGGAGCACAGCAGGGGGCGGGGGTGGGGAGCCGGCAGAACAGGGGCCAGATTAGGCCTGTCAGGAGTTTTCCTCAGTGCATGAAATTATCCCCATGGGGTGCGTGTCAGGAATCACTGGGCTGGTGTCAAATACTTAATAAGGCCCACGGGCCTCTTGCCCCGGACGGTCAGCATCTCTCATGGGCATTAATGCAGCTGCATTTGGCCATTTACCTGTGAAATCGAAACCTCCACAAACAAGTACAGTGACTCAGTAATTCAGAGTAATTCACTCTGTGAATCCAACATGAACCATATCAGTTGACCCTTATCAGGGAACAGACCCCCCCCCCCCCAGGGGAAGCAGGATAATCACAAAAGGCCCCTCCCCACCCCCACCCCCCCAAAGATTAATTTGAGCAAAAAATGAGCTGGAGGTGAGTCGCTTGTAAGTAGGCATGGGTAGAAGGTAACCAACACCCAGCCGTGGTGATGAGGCTTATGGTGGCGGGGAACCCGAGTGTGACTTGGCTGCCCAGTTGAGAAGAATCTTGGAGCCAGAGCTGGAGGTTGAAAATGGCAACCTGGATGAGTTTGAGCCAATGCAGGGAGAAAAAAAAAAAAAAAAAAAGAGTTCCCGTTGTGGCTCAGCCGAAACGAATCTGACTAGTAGCCATGAGGATGCAGGTTCATTCTCTGGCCTCGCTAAGTGGGTTAAGGATCCAGCGTTGCCGTGCGCTGTGGTGTATATCGAAGATGTGGCTCAGATCTGGCATTGCTGTGGCTGTGACGTAGGCTGGCAGCTACAGCTCCAATTAGACCCTTAGCCTGGGAACTTCCATATGCCGAGGGTGCGGTCCTAAAAATTCCCCCCAGCAGGTTGGAACCCGCAGACCTGAGTAACTGGCGGTTGGCCCCTGTCCCCCTGCCCTGCAGCTGAGGCCTACCAGGCGACTCTGCAGAAGTGCTCTCTGCAAGGAAGGCAGCCTAGGTTTCTAGGGGGGCAGCTGAAGGGGTCAGAGCCTTGCCTCTGTCCTGATATGTCTCTGGTTTCATTCCTGGCACCACTGCTGGGGGTCCGAGGTCACTCCTCCTCCAGGGGGATTTTAGGAATCTTTCGTGCTGAAAACTGGGAAGGCAAATAAAACTCATGGACAAACTATGTAGTTATATGTGCAAAAGGAGGGATGGGTAATCCCACACCCTCACCAGTTCGAAAGGAAATGTGCAGTCCTAATTCTCCTGGGCTCCCGGCAGCTTGAGGGTGCGAGCTGGGCATCTTGATTCTTTCAGACCTCAGGCACATTCAGGAGGCGCTTAGGCGCCGAAAATATATGGTGCAACAGAGTTGGTGAAATGTCCTAGCCCTGGACAGTGTCTTGCAGGGCGCTTTATACTCTCTGGAGGGAGGAGGAGGCGGGGGGAAGGAGGGGGGAGGGAGGAGGGAGAAGAGTTTTCTTAGCACCTTGGCCTCAGGCTGCACTTGTCCCATGGCCCCTGAGGAGGAGAAGACACCCAAGAAGGGGTTTGGGACTATCCCATGTCCCAGGCTTGGAGGCTGTGGTGATGTGATTTATCCAAGGGCATTGGATTAAGTTCTAAGTTCCTTTGGGCTCTAGAGCTCCATGCTCCTGGTTTGAAATGGCTCCAGTTGCCCCTGTTTAGACCAAGTGACCCCAAAGCTCTACCTTGCTTCCTATAATCAAACATCCTTCTCCTCCCCAGAGGAGAACTACCCAGTGGCATAATCTAGTTCCCAAGCCAGAACCTCATTACCATTTAAGAAGGCGCTAATCTCCTAAGAGGATTATGCAGGAAATTTGATAGGGCAGTGACCCCTTCTCCCTTTCTTTTCACTCTCTTTGGTGATTAAGGGTCAAGAATGTGATTTTTTTTTTTTTTTCTACAGTGTGTAACAAGAAATGCCTTTGGTAAAGTGCTGGTTCTAGAGCCAGAAGAAAGCAGAATGTTTTTTGAGCTGTGACCATTGGCAGGCGGGTGGTGATTGCAGGTGTCTTGAACCCTCTGTGCTCCAGATCGCAGAGGGGGGGTGGTGCCTTCCAGACTCTCCTGAGTCCACCCTCTCCCTGGACTGAGTCTTATAACCTCCTGTCCTCACTCTGTATTTCATTGCCTCCTTTCAGCTTTCCAACCCTGAATGCTCCTCTTATTCTTCCTGGGTTCCCTCCATTGGCCAAAAGAGCACTTCCTCACCAGTTACTTCAAAGAGGAGATGGCCTAAGCAAAAATCCCACAGGCAATTGTAAATAATCTGAAGTTTTCAGCCCGAGTCTCCAGCCCCTGAGCACCCTTGGCTTCGTTACTACATGTGGAAGTTCCCAGGCCACGGATAGAACGCCAGCCAAATCCTTAACCACTAGGCCACCAGGGAACTCTGAGAGTGCTTCACTGATAGAATATTCTTGAAAATATACTGCTGCCTCTATTTTATTTCTAAGAAAGAACTCGGGGGTAGGGTTGAGGAATGCTATTGAGGGAGAGTGGCAGATCAGCACTCCCAGTAGTTATTATTATTACCAGTGCCTCTGCCACTCTCTAGTTGGATGATCCTGAGTAAGTCATCCTCAAGCTTTGATTTCCCATCTGAAAAATGGGAGTGATGGTATCTTTCCACCAATCCAGAGCCTGGGTTGGAATGATGGATGTGAACGCCTAGAGTCTAAGAGAGATAATCGTGTTAACACCGGCCTGTCCATGAGTCTGGCAATTAAGGCTAGACACATCCTGGGCGGAGCTGGCTCTCTCATTTACCCATTTTCTCTTGGTTCATAGGAGTACTAAAAGTCCTGTCTTCATTTGTATTTGTATTTGCTTCACTGTTGGCCTATTTTCACAGCTACTGAGATCCCTACAGCTGTCGTTGCCTGGCACTGTGTGATACAGAGGTTTGCTGGGTGGCTTTCCATCATGAACGTATATTCTGAGGATTCTGCTTCAAATACCTGGCTTACCTCTTCCTTGGGTCCCAGACCAACTTGTGAATGGAGAAACACGATTTGCCCTAAATGACCAGGCTGAATGGGATTTGTTCACTATCCCCTGGCCTCTAGTGAGGTTGGATGTTTTGGGGGCGCCCTCTGGACCTAGGAAATTGTTTAGTGATTTTTCTTGGGGTTGAGACCCAGTGCACTTTCTCCAGGATGCAGATGCAGGTGGAGACCTCAGCAACTCAGTATCCCCACACCTAGAGGCGTACTCGCCTTTCTTTGTGCCCTAGACAGAAGTGATTCAGAGCGGGCAGGACTCCAAACTTCTTGTGACACTCTTGGCTATTGTTTGTTTTGTTTTGTTTGCAATGAATCTTTATTTTCTTTCCTTAGATTCCTGCCATTTTATTATTATCATTCTTTTTCTTTCTTTCTTTCTTTTTTTTTTTTTGTCTTTTTAGGGCCGCACCTGCGGCATATGGAGGTTCCCAGGCTAGGGGTCTAACTGGAGCTTTAGCCGCCGGCCTACACCAGAACCACAGCAACGTGGGATCCGAGCCGTGTCTGTGACCTACACCATAGCTCACGGCAATTCAGGATCCTTAACCCTCTGAGCAAGGCCAGGGATTGAACCCACAACCTCATGGTTCCTAGTTGGATTCGTTAACCACTGAGCCACGACGGGAACTCCTGTTATCATTATTTTTCAAGTGCCAGGACTTTATTTGGGGAATGTTCTTGCTTTCCCTCCTGTCCTGTCACCCCAGCCCTGCTCCTGTCCCTGGCCCCTGCCCAGCCCCACACATCAGGTGTCCCTTCCCTGCCTTCTGACTGTCACATTTCTTCCTTGACCTTCCTGTCAGCCTCCATCTCCATTTCCCTAAGTGTTTGAGGTGAACTAGCCCAAGGCCTGAATAAGGCAGTAGGTGTAATTACTATCAGAGGCATTGCCCTTTAAAAGAGAGAATGTCTTAGAGAACAAAATAATAATACTACTTAGTTGTTTTTTTTTTTAATCTTTTTACAGATGTACCTGCGACCTATGGAAGTTGCTGGTCTAGGGGTTAAATTGGAGCTGCAGCTGCGGCCTATGCCACAGCCACAGTCACACCAGATCAGAGCCACCAACTGTGACCTATGCCACAGCTTGCAGCAATACCAGATCCTTAACCCACTGAGTGAGGCCAGGAATCCAACCGGTAGCCTCACAGAGACAATGTTGGCTCTTTTAACCTGCTGAGCCACAATGAGAACCTCAATACTACTTAGCATTGATGAAGATGTAAGAATTTATTGGGATGCTATAAAATGGGAGTGTAATAGATGAAATCTTACAGGAGGGCAATATGGCAAAAAAATATATATATCAAGGGCTTTAAATATATGCGTTTCTCTTGACCCAGCAATTTGAATTCTAGATAAGAATGATCATAGACGTATATGAGATGTCCTTTTTAGTGTTGTTTAAATTATTGAAAAGCTAGACAATAAATATCCTAAATAGGAGGATGTTGGAGTTCCCGACATGGCTCAGTGGTTAGCGAATCCCTCTAGGAACCATGAGGTTGCATGTTCGATCCTTGGCCTCGCTCAGTGGGTTAAGGATCCGGCTTTGCCGTGAGCTGTGGTGTAGGTTGCAGACGTGGCTTAGATCCTGTATTGCTGTGGCTGTGGTGTAGGCTGGTGGCTACAGTTCTGATTGGACCCCTAGCCTGGGAACCTCCATATGCTGTGGGAATGGCCCTAGAAATGGCAAAAAGCTTAAAAAAAAAAAAAAAAACCCAAGAAAAAAAAACAACAGGAGGATGTTGTGGATACGCCAACATTAAACAAGTTAAGCAACTGATTAAAAATTTGACTCATCAATACTATAGAAGAGTATAGAATCATGCTAATAGAAAACATAGTGAGTAAAACGCAAAGATTTTTCAAAATATATTATGTGGCAAAATTTGCAAGTTCTGTTTTAGGTTTGGTTTGGTGATTCAGTGGACTCTGGGTTTGAACCCAGGCTCTGCCACTTTGAAGCTGTGTGACCTTAGGCATGTTTCTTAACTTCTCTGAGTTTTGTTTCCTCGTCTGTAAAATGAAAGATGAACAACATCTCCTCGGGGTTGTTGAGAGGATTAAGTGACTAAAAACATGTAAAGTGGTTAATCCCATTCCTGGCACTTAACAAGTATTCAGTACATGGTAGCTGCTATTATTTTAAAAATCACTCATGTGCACATACACACAACACACACACACACACACCAACACACAAACAGCTGTGAAAGGCTAGAAGAAAGATAATAGCAAATTATCTATGGGTAGGGAGATTATGGTAATTTTTTCCTGTTTTTTACAGTTACTATTGTGAACTTTTGTAATAAAAGCGTGACTGAAAATCCACAGGGGCAGAGAAAGTGGGAGGAAAAAAAATGGTTCTGTGAGGAAAGTACTCAAATGACAGCATGTCTGCAGGGAGTGTGTGTGTGTGTGTGTGTGTTTGGGTAGGAACATGCCCCAGGAGAGGGACCAGCCTCTGCGTGGCTCTCCTCTCCACCACCAGCTGCAACCCTATCTTCTTGAATAACAGCAGTAGCTACCTTCTTATTGGGTCTTGCAGGTTATGTGTAATAGGACTTTGGAGCTTGCCAAGTACCAACTTTCAAACATCTTATCTTTTCTGTTCCTCAAATAACCCTCAAACTCTGTTGATCCTGATGCTCAGCTGGTTTAGTGGCCTGTCTGACACCACCTCGTTGACAAAGGAGAAGCCAGGAATGGAGCCCTTTGTATTAAGGGGAGGGCAGTGTTCCCTCTACCTGCTGGCAGAGAGCCAGGGGGACGGGGGCCAGGCAGGGAGCCGGGTGCTGGGCCAGCAGGAGGCAGGGTTTCATCGAGCTGTGGAAGAAATGAGAAGAGGCTCTGTCTCCCTGGAATGTCTTCTTGTTAACCCTAGAGTCGTGCAGAGTTTCAATCAGCTTGGTCTTTAGAGTATGACAGCAGAAAAGGTCAGGCATTGATGGTTTGATGACTTTCTTCCTTTGGCTGCAGTAGGAATTTCACAATCATTTTGCATGATCAGTTGGTCCGTAAGGTAACATTTATCATCTGTTACATAGAAATCTCGGCTCTGTTTTTATTTTTTGGCATTCATGGGACGTGTTTTTGTTTCATCAAAGTGTTCATGCCAAATATTTGGGATCGAAGAGGTAAACAAAAGTCAATCCCATGACTTGTAGATTTCTATCTCTTTGGCTTCAGAAGACGGGGAATTAGTCTGGCTGCCCCACACCCTCTTCTGGATTTGAACCTTGACTTTCATCTGAGCTATAAGGATAACATTTATGAGATCAATACCCCACCGGAAGTTTCAGCAAAGAAAGAATAAACTACCCTGGGTCTCAGTTACCATAACAGATGTTTGCTCAGGAAGGACAGGACTCTGGTGGGCAAGTGTCAGAAACTACGCGATTAAATGAGGACATCTAAAGGGTTCATCTTACACTTTAGGATTCAGCCCTTTCCCCCGCTTTCATCCTTAGTTTTTCCCATCTGCCTTATCTCCTTCTCAGGCCAGCTCTTGGAGCTGACAGTTTGAATTCATAAGAACAGAGGACTCAACGAGCCTCTGGCTTTGGTGGAGACTGATCACTGCAGTTTTAAGACAAGGAGGCAGAAACCTGTTTTAGATCTTTCTAATGTCTCACTTTCTCCTCTGCCCGGCTTCAGCACTCACCACGCACGTTTCCAAAACACGTATATGGATTAAAATGCATAAAGGTTCTTGAGTTTGCCACCACGTATATCCAGTAGCTCGCGGGAATCTGGGGTGGTGGCTGAGAAGAAGCAAATGAGAGCAGTTTGGTGATGGCTTGAATGCTTGAATCGACAGTGAATGCCTGAGATGTGGGAGGCAAAAAAAAGGCGGTAGGGAGGAAAAAAAGCTTTGGAGTGTAGTCTCCAGCGATAGGAAGTTCTCTGTGGAGGGTGAGGCATTTACTGTCCTAAATAAAGCAAAGGACAGGACGTAATAATAATAATAACCATAATGCTGCTGCTGACGATGATTAATGATAATACATATTTACTCTGTCAGGCATGGTTTCTATGCATTTAATGCAAAGTAATAACAATGATATGAGGTAGGTACTGTGTGCTGATTGAGAATGAGGAGTAATTGACTTGCCCAAGGTCACACTGCTATTAAGTGGAGCCGGTGCCCGGGAAGTCAGGCTCTCAAGTCCACTCCCTGAACTCTGTGGTACGGCTTCTCTTGTCTTAAGAACTCTCCCGGCTCCGAATGCTGCCTTTCCTTTGGGACAGTCAGGAAGGACGCCACTCTTGTGAGTCTGGGTCAAGGGTGAACCCAAGAGGACACATGGAGCTAAGTGGCTGTAATCCCTCCAAGCTGGTGGTGTCAGGGATAATTCTCTTCCTCCAGCTTGCTCTCTGCTAGCCTGGCTGGTTATTAGCCTGTGGTTTTCCCTTTTCCTGGGTTGAGGCTAAGAGTCCAGGTGATGGAAAGGCAGCGCATGCAGAGGATGGGATGGCAGGCTGCTTTGTGAAATCGTTCATCTCAGAGCCTTGAGAGCCACCAAGAAAAGCTTTGAAACCCATGCTGGTGAGCTGGGAAGGATGGCATGTAAAGCATTACCTTCATAATTCATTTTTCCTATAAAGCTTCAGACCTAGCTCTCTGGGTACATGCAGAACAATGGTAGGACTGCAGGGAAGCAACAACACAAGGAAATAATTGCATCAAGATGGGTACGGCCTGTGCCATCGCATAGCCCACTGCCTTCGTAATGTATGGATCTGGGGTGGCTGCTTCTTTGAAAAGTAATAGGGAACTTAATGGGGGTTGGAAGTGATCACTGGTCTGGGGAATGTAGATGCAGCTTGGATGCAGTGCTTGTATGGGGCTGAGATGAGCTCAGCAGCAAAATAAAGGAGGATGTTTTAGGAGGGGTGGGCCGAAGGAGTGAATCTTCAATGGGATTTTTCCAGCTGAATGTAATGGAAACATCCTGGAGTTTCAGTCTCTTGGCATTACATCATTTACCAAGCAAGGGTTTATTGAGCAGTTTGCAAGTGCCCAGCAGTGTTCCATGTGCTCCCAGTGGGGAGAGAGGACTCTCAAGGGATGATCTGGGGGAGTTCCCGTTGTGGCTCAGTGGTCAACGAATCCGACTAGGAACCATGAGGTTGCAGGTTCGATCCCTGGCCTTGCTCAGTGGGTTAAGGATCCGGCGTTGCAATGAGCTGTGGTGTAGGTTGCAGACGTGGCTCGGATCCCGCGTTGCTGTGGCTGTGGCGTAGGCCGGCAGCTACAGCTCCAATTCGAACCCTAGCTGGGAACCTCCATATGCAGCGGGAGCAGCCCAAGAAATGGCAAAAAGGAAAAAAAAGGGGGGTGGGGGGATGAGCTGGAAGGGGTGTAGGTGAGGACCTATCTCCGAGGGACCCCAGTGCGGAGATGGGGAGAAGATTCAGGTGGGGGTAGGCCTGAGAGTTTAGGTAGATTTTATCTGGGCTTGGTAGTGTGTGTGTGGAGGGGAGTGGTTTGGAAGGGACAAAGGGTGCTAAATAAGGGAGGGTGCAATGCCAAAGGCCTGGTAGAATCAGAAGGCAGCGTAGCTGAAGCTCAAGGCGCTGGGAGAAAGAGCTGGAAATTCCAGTTGGGGCCGAGTTTTAAGGAATGTTAAAGGCCAACATGAGAAGCTGACTTATGGCAGGAGGAATTACAGAGCTGAAGATGTTGACTTTGTTATTTGGAAGTGAGGTGCCTTAGGGGGCCTTTTGTCCCTACGCCTTTTTTTTTTTTTTATTATTATTAGAGTATAGTTGATTTACAACGTTGCGCCAATTTCTGCTGTACGGCATAGTGACCCAGTCATACATATATATACATTCTTTTTCTCATGTTATCTTCCTCATTGTCTATCCCAAGATACTGGACATCCCCTCATTGCTTATCTATTCTAAATGTAATAGTTTGCATCTACCAATCCCAAACTCCCAGTCCATTTCACTCCCTCCCTCCTTCCTCTTGGCAACCACATGTCTGTTCTCTATGTCCGTGAGTCTGTTTCTGTTTTGTAGATAGGTTCATTTGCGCCATATTTTGGATTCCTTACGTCTTGATCCAGGACCCAAAGGCCCATTGAAGTTTTCAAACCAAAAGCTTCCTTCTCTTCATTTGTTGAGTTCTTGTTTATTCTAAACATTCTGGTTTAGGTATGATTGCTGCAGAGCTCTTCCCTGCCACTGTGGGAGTTTACGGTTGAAGCAGTTAAGGCTCCGAGAGATTGTCCTGGGTCAAGTGGACTTTAGTTTCTTACCCTGGCCTCCGGGCCTTTCTCCCCCATGACAACCACCTGAAATCTCATGAGGTCCTACTTGCAGCTCCCACACCTCCAGAGAGCTTGTTTAGTTCTGGGGACATCATCTAACACAGGCTGCAGAGAGGCCAGCATCTTTAGCCTCTAGGGTTTGGGGAGCCAAGCTCAGGGTAGGGAGGTTGGAGATTTTCTGTGTTCAGAACTTCAAAGGCTCATCTGGGTTAATTCACCCCTTCAAGCTCCCCACCAACCCATGCCCTATGGTAATCTCATAGGCGGTAGGCACACTACCTTTTTATAATTATTTAGAAACCAGTTGATTGATGGAAAGGAGCTGTAGCACCGCAAGATTATTATTTACGTCGAGTCACTTTATTCAACATTGAACACCTAGAAGTTGAAGCAATTCTCTCTCCTAAGTTACAGATTCTAAAGGAAAAGATGGAGCATCACAGCCTGGAGTGAAATCAAGCCGCAAATAAATGTTTATTAAGGAGCTCCTTTGTGGGTTGCCTAGAAGCCAAGGGATGGGGTTCGGGAGGTGGGTGGATATAGAGTAGGCGATGCCCCTGAAAAGTTACCTGTGGGGATGGGTAGTGCAGGTGAGAAGAGAGTTCCTGCCAACCTCAATGATGCTCAATCCCAGAGGGATGGCTCAGATGGACAATGCTGGAGGAGACAGGCTGGGTCCTGGGAAGGAATGCACTGGAGCCCAGTGTAAGGCACTTGTGTGGGGGTGCTTGGGCAGGATGGTGGCTACGTGAGCCTATCTCAGTGCTGGGCATTTGCAGGGGCACCCAGGGAACACGGGGGACAGTGTAGAGGAAGTGAGCTGCCATGTTGAGGGGCTGAATGTCACCCTGTGGACAGGGAAGTTTTGGTTAAAGAGGTTGTCATGATGACGACTGTATTGTACATCAGTGTATTGGATTTCCAGGAGGGGATTAGGAGTGCTGAGCGTCAGGAAAGATCTAGAAGCCATCAGGGCGATTCTATGAGAACTGGCACCAGGGGTGGAAATGGAACCAAAGTGTAGGCACAGAAGCTTATGAAGAAGGATTTTGGGGTGACTGCTAAGGTCAGAGGGGCAGAGTGTGGGAGCACAGAGAGATGGCTCCAAGTGTAGGGCCTGAGAGGACGGGCTGCAAAGCGTGCTGGCCCTTGTCCAGCACTCTCTTTTTCCCAGTTCTTTGTATATATCTTTTCAGAAGTAATTGTGTCAAGTCAGCATATATCGGCTATTGTGTATATAAAATACGAGTGTGTACAAAGGCACAGAGAGACAGGAAAGCTAACGTTCCAGTCATCTCCAGAGGGGAGAAGAGTAATTTTATAGTTTGGGGAAGGCCCAGGGCATTTTAAGAGCAGCTGGTTTCCAGAGAATGAAACTTGAGCCAACCCTGGAGCGAAGTGCTGTGGCTCTTGAGAAATTAGAAAGCAGCCAAAATCATGCGCCCACTAGTGGTCCCAGCAGATGAGGTCAGGGCCGCCGTGCTCCTGCTGGAGCGGCCCACATCCTGCCTGCACTGTGGAGGTTGTCTATGGATGAGTTTGTTATTGGACGTGAAGAACAGCCAAGGATCCCCAGCTCTGCATGGCTACTTTCTTCCTTTTTCCTGGGTGTGGAGGCCCTGTAAGGATGCTGGGCAGTAGAGAGCTTTGTGCCACTGGGCTTTGCACTTTCAACCTGGTTAACTCAGCTGGCTTGGCCATTGAAGTGGTGGGAAGGGTGCAGTTGGGGATGCTGTGGGGTTAGAGGTGTGAATCCATGACATAATCGGGGGCTAAATCTTTCTCATAAGACCAACTTCTCTTTTCTCTCTTGGTTAGGAGTGTTTGCTTTTTAACCTTCTCTCTCTGTAAGGAGAGTTGTTTCTTAACTTTTAACTTTGGCAGTGCTTCTCTTAGGCAGAACATAAACTCATGTTAATAATTATCCGTATCCTATGATTCATATGTAACAGCCCAAGCAAAATATAACACCAGGTAAGTGAGATTGCTCTTGAATCTTCCAGTTGGGCCCTGGCAGTCACCTCCCTGTAACTGACACCTGTTCCCCCCCACCCCACCCCAGGTGCCCAGACACCATGCTAGGTCTGGAGAGACAAAGACTAATGGGAACTGTCCCAGAAGGGCCCAGGCTCCCACTGAGGTGGCTCCCTGTCATTAAGCCCTATACCCCAGGTGACCTGCCAGAGAAGGAATTGAACTCCACTAGGGCCCTGAGCATTGCGTGGAACTCCCAGACAGCAATTCTCAAGGCTTGAGACCTTGGCCCGACAGCCGCATCCTTCCCACTGCCTCAAACAACACACCTGGGGCTGCCAGGTTGATCAGCAGTAACTTTGATCCTTTGCTCTTTCTGGATGAAAAGAAGTTGGAATTTGTTCGAAAATAGTTCACACCAAAGGGCTGAGCTATTGAATTCACTCTCTCAGAAAGCTTCTTGCTAACTTTGGGTCCCCTGAAGTTAGGAAATTGAAGAATCTGAGTAACTTGACTTGCGAGAAGCCAGTGGTGGATTTTCTTCTATTTGGCTAATTGGGTACTAGGGTCTGTGTTACATCCCAGGAGTCACATCCACAGTGATAAATTCAGGGGGAGGGGAGAGGCAGAAAGGCAGCCGTGAGTGGGCCATGCCCTCCCCCCCCACCCCCGCCCCAGCCCCAGGCTGCTTGGTTTACTCCTTGCAGGCTTCTGAGAAGAGCATCTTCGGTCTGTCTGTCTATGACAAACAACTTCAGGTTTTCCCTACCTTCCTCTGGCTGCATTTTGTTTATTTCCCAGGTTGTTGCCTAAGCCCAGTTGCACCTCTGAGGGCTCACCCAGTTCTGGTGCTGGCAGCCACAGAGGCATCTGAGACATGTGTGCTCTGGGCAGCTGTTTCTGTTCCTGTGCTGGTGGAGTCTTTGTAACAACAGATGCCAGCCAGAGGGTTACAGCCCCAGGGGTGCGTGAGCACAGGGCATCTGGCTCAGCTGACGTGGACAAGCTTTGCACTTCCAGAGTATGTGCATTGGATGGTGGGCTTTTCCTTGGCACTGCTGGGAGGTTGGCAGGCTTGTTTCACTCTCGGGAGGCTGTCCCAGCCTCCATCCCTGCAGTGTTGAGCTTGCACTCTGGTTTGCTACTGGGGCACAGCCTAGCATGGTCATAGGGAAGCTTACTGGGTTTGGTGGTGGTGAGGTAATCTCGAGGCAATTGCAGGGAATCAGGGCCAATTTGCAGGCTTCAGCAAGACAGTCATATTGTTAACACAATTAGTTCCATTAATCCTCCCTAATCATCTAAGGTAAACAGATGGTCTTTGAAGTCAGGGAAAACATCTCTAGGAAGAAAGGAAAGGATGAAGTGATCAACTCCTTTTTTCTTCACAGCACTTATCATTGTGAATCCTGAACCAAGCATTAAAAACAACCACCGCCTACTGTATTGCTTGAGAGGATCAGGGAGAGGCCGTGGGAGTCTCTTGGGTGGGGGAGGGGAGGTGGGGGGACAAGAGGGGGCCAGATGGACAGCTGTGGCTTGGGTTTATCTACCCTTGTCCCAATGGGGCATTGGGTCAGATTGGTTGGGACCAGAAGTGGGAAGATTTTGGGTTAAATGAGGCACCCGCTCCCCTGTTAAGGTCTTTAGGAAAGTCTAGGAGTTCTCATTGTGGTTCAGTGGTTAACAAATCTGACTAGGAACCATGAGGTTGCGGGTTCGATCCCTGGCCTTGCTCAGTGGGTTAAGGATCTGGCGTTGCCGTGAGCCGTGGTGTAGGTCGCAGACACAGCTTGGATCCTGCGTTGCTGTGGCTCTGGTGTAGGCTGGCAGCTGCAGCTCCAATTGGACCCCTAGCCTGGGAACTTCCATACACCGAGGGAGCAGCCCTAGTAAAGGCAGTAAGACCAAAAAAAAAAAAAAAAAAAAGAAAGGCTGGGGTTAGCTGTGGCCCATTGGTCCGGTTGGGATAGTGAAGTTCTCCACTTCCTCTCCCCCCACCCTTTTGCCTCTTCTCCTTCTCTGCCTCTTCTTTATCTCTTCTTATGGAAAATTTCAAACACCTCCAGAAGTAGATAGAGTAGAACGATGGACTCCCATGTATCTACCACCCAACAGTCATCATGACAACAACTGAGTTTTCAGTCGGTATCTAGTTGCCTAGATCCCTTGTTCTTTGTGGATTTGTCTCATCTATTTACGATGAGGCTCCCGGAATTTCCAATAGAGGTTTCTTGTCTCTTCTTTCTCTTCTTCCCCGGATGTTGAATGGGCCAACAATTCAGTTCAATATGGAGGTGTTCTGACCCTAGGAAGCTGCATCCAGAGCAGGAGAAATGGATGATGGAGGTTGGGTAGTGTGGACTGGGGAGGCAGCAGAGGCAGGGGTGGGCTAGATGGGTGGGCTAGATGGATTGGTAAGTGGGTAGGAAATACCTTCCATTTTTTTCTTTTCTTATTTTTTAGTTTTTAGGTTTTTACTTTTTTCTATTATAATTGATTTATATTGTTCTGTCAATTTCTGCTGTATAGCAAAGTGACCCGGTCATCTATATATATATATTCTTTTTCTCATTATCCTCCATCATGTTCCATTACAAATGATTAGATACAGTTCCCTGTGCTACACAGCAGGATCTCATTGCTTATCTACTCCAAATGCAATAGTTTGCACCTACTAACCCCAAACTCCCAGTCCATGGAAATACCTTTTTTTTTTTTGCTTTTTACGGCTGCACCCATAGCATATGGAGGTTCTCAAACTAGGGGTCAAATCGGAGCTGTAGCTGCCAGCCTACACAGCAGCCACAGCAATGCAGGACCCAAGCCATATCTGCGACCTATACCACAGTTCACGGCAACCCTGGATCCTTAACCCAATGAGCAAGGCCAGGGATAGAATCTGCATCCTCATGGATGCTAGTCAGATTCGTTAACCACTGAGCCATGTTGAGAACTCTGGAAATATCTTTTCATTTTTATTTTACACTGTTGACAAGGCTACTTTGCTCCAGCAAAGCTGTCCACCCTGGAGCATTTGTATCCACAGGAATGACCATAGGAACAATGGCTCCCATAACAGCAGCTCCATTAGCCTCATCTTCACCTGACGTCAGTTCTAAGTCCTCTCAACCCTTTCCTGTGTCTTGCCTTAGAACGCACGAAGCTGTCCCTGTGGGGACCTTGTGTCTCTGCCACCTAAGAGGGCACCCAGCCTCTTGTTCCACTGCCTTCTTGCAACAGGCCTGGGACTTGCGGTGCCCCAGTGCAGCCCCCTGCCTCTATGTCCTGACTGACTTTAGCATAGGGCTGTTTGATAGTGGGGAGAGGGATACTCCATCTTTTAGAGTAACAGCAGCAGACAGACAGGCTTCCAGAAATAGAAAATCCCCTTATGCTAACTTCAAGCATTACTTCAGTTTGTCCATATTTTTTTTTTTTTCTCATCACAAGAACCCTACCTTGCAATAAGTACTGTATCGTGGTTTAGCGGTTCGTGAAATCAGCACCATATAAGGCTTAATAAAAATTACTGTGTGTGTGTTTATGTGGTGTATGATAGAGAGGGTTTTTTTTTGCCATCTCTCTTGAAGTCACCGGCAAAGCTTAAATCCAAGGCTTTGGACTTTGCATTGTGGCTCAGCAGTAACAAACCCAATGTGATAGGAGTTTGATTCCTGGCCTTGCTCAGTGGGTTAGGGATTCGGTGTTGCCGTGAGCTGTGGTGTGGGTTGCAGACGCGGCTCGGATCCAGCATTGCTGTGGCTGTGGTGTAGGCTGGCGGCTGCAACTCTGATTTGACCCCTAGCCTGGGAGCTTCCTTATGCAGCAGGTGTGGCCCTAAAAAGAAAGAAAGAAAAAGAAAAGAATCCAAGGCTTTTATTGGCCACAAGTCTGAGATGTGTGTCTGTTTGGCGGTGGTGGTTTGTCGGGTGGAAGGCAGGAAATCAAAGCGGACTCCACCCGGGGCAGGTGAAGTTGGGCCTCTGAAGCGAGGTCTTTTCAAACGTCTGGGCAGGTCCCTCTTATCTTTCCAATCTCTGTGTTCTCCTGGCTCAGACTACAGATCCACATCTTTTATCCAAACCCCCCCAAGGCCTAATTTATTCAGAAATTCAGACTTTTTTTTTTCATATTCTAGAAGGTTCATAGACCATACGTATTCTGTTTATTACATAATAGCCCCCTTGGATTCTGGGGCAGGCCTTTGGGATCAAACAAATTAATATTTTTGTAACACAACTTTATAACTAGTCACACTAAAGGGATTAAATACAGACAATGAATAGCCACATGTCAGCTTTGGTCAGGGTTTGTTGCTAAAGGATTTTGAGACACACTCCAAAAAAAAAAGTCTGGTTTTTAGAGCATTTTGGATGTCAGGATTGTGGATCTGGGTTTTGGGTCTGTACTAGTGGTTTTGGGCCCATCTGCTAGTGACTCTTCCAAACTCAGACCTTAAGCCTGGACCTTTCCCCTGCTCTTGGCTGTCTCAGAGGTGTCTCCAACTGCACCTGTCCAAACCCTGCTGTGGGTGCCCCCTCCTGCCCTGGCCCCTGCCAGTCCTCTCCTGCTCAGCCAAGGACCATTTCATGTTTTGCTTAGGTCCCAGTCTCCGTGGAGCCCAGAGCCCTCTCTTTATCTCTCACACCACACCATGTCTAATCCATTGGCAATCTTTTTAGCTCCGCCTTCAAAATATATTCAAAATCCAACTACTTCTCATCACCTCCATGACTGCCATCCCTTCCCTTCCACCATCATCTCCCCTGAATTGGCACCATAGCCTCCTAAGTGGCCTCCCTGCATCCTCATTTGTCCCTAAGGTTTATTCTCTACACAATAGCCAGAGCAGTCTTAAAGCATAAGTCACAGTGTGTCAATGCTCAGCTCAAACTCACTTCTGGCTTCCCATCTTGCTCAGCGCAGAGCCCAGTACTTCCCACCCTCTGCCTCTGTGGCCTCGTCTCCAGTGATCTTCCCGGGCTCTGCTCTAGTCACATAGTCTTCTACTCTGGCAAAGGCCAAGTCCTCTCCCATCTCAGAGCCTTTGCACTTGGCCTTCCCTCTGCTTGTTATGCTCCTGTTATCCTCTCAAAAATCTGCAGGCTTGACTCCTTGAGTATCAAGACGTCCCTTGATGACCTTAGATTAATGAGCACTCAGTCACCAAACTCAAATTTTGAAACTTGACTTTTTACAAATAAGACATGACCTACTCTAAAGAGAAACCAACGAAAGGTTCAACACTTTAGAAAAGATCTATTAACTCCAACTTGGTTACCTCTACTCTGGGCAATGAACAAATCAGTGAGTATTCTAAGGATAGGCTTGGAAATTTTAAGCTTTGATGCCTTGGAAAGACTGAGGATATTTTTGTGCTTGGGTAGAGGTTTATTCTTCTCTTTAATTCGAGCCCTGCCTCCATCCATAAACAATTGTAAACTGTCCTTACAGTGTAGGGGGAATTGGTAGAATCTCTCTCATATGGTCTATAACCCAACATACTTGTGATATAAGTCTTTTCTGTGCTTGTCCAAAATATCACATGGAAGTCTGATGTCCGCAATGGAAAGTCATGAATTCAGAACTGTCCTGACATTCAGAGCTTGAATAATTTTCTGATCCCCCTGGCCATGTGCTTCAAGAAATACCTTTCCTTCTAGTTCAGATGATAGTGGGGCTTCAGCACATGAATGTCTTCTTTGGGAGGTGAGCTGCATGAGCCTGTGCATTTTACAAGGCCTGGAACCTCATAAAGGTATAGAAAACAAGCACAGAATTATAAGGAGACTTACACATTTGCAGAGAATGGATGGTCCTTGCTTTCATATATTATTTATACCTAAAAAGCTGTATATTCATTTATTTATAGAAAAAACCCTGTTGAACATTCATACATGCTATTAGGTTAGGTTACCTGATAAGGTAGTCTTTATCACAGAAAACTGGAAATTATGTCAAGCTTCTTATTTAACCTTATTTACTATTTCAATACAAAAATCTAAAAATTTTAAAAATTTAATGTCTTCCTTCAAAATTCAACAGAATCAACTATGAGCATCTGATTAAGGGTAAGATTTGACTGATGTCGACATCCCTGATACATTCCATTGTCTCTGTATTACGTAAGTTTGAGACCTATGCCTGAATTCTTTTTGAACCATCTTTTGAAATTTTTTAAATAATTCTTTACGAAAAATTGTATGTTCTATTGGACATCAAGGACCCATGGGAGAACATATTCCAAAGAATTCCCGTAGATGCAAAGGCGGTGACACCGCGTGGCTAGGTTAAGGAATGGTATGGTCATGTCATAGCAGAAATGTTTGCTCATGATCTGATTGACAAAGTCTGTGTTGTTATAAAAACTTGTTACATGAAAGGTAGTTTAAAGGTTAACAGTGCCTAAGGTGTGAAAATGTGGACCACCCCACCCCACAGAAATGGAGGAACAGCGTCATACAGAGAAGGAGGTTTGATCAATGCAAAGGATTTTTAAACAAGTGTGTTCTCACTGCTTGAGCTATTGAAGCTTCTCTTAAGATATTCTAACTGTATCCAACCAAGGAATATGTCTGGCTACCAACACCTCATAATTGGTGATTAGCATTGTTAACCATTTGACTGGTACTGTTAACCATTTGACTAGAAAATTACACTTTTAAAGATTTGAATTTTGAAAGAAATTATGTAAATGTAACATAACGTATGCCATTTTAAACTTGCACCTTAAAGAATTCTGCAGTGAAAATTAGGACGATTGAGTGTCTTTAATATTTTTTTTCATCTGTGGGTTATTTACTGCGATGCCTGAATGGGTTGCTTAACCTCACTGTGCCTCAGTTTCCTTACCTGTGAATGAGAGGATTGAGCCACATAATGTTCTTTGAGCAACAAATATATTATGGTAGAAAATATAAGAAAAGACAGTTTAGAAAAACTACGGATATGCACAAAGAAAAAAATTGCACAGGATTTTACTCCCCTGTAGATAACATTTTTAAATTGTCTTTTTAGGGCCACACCCACAGCATATGGAAATTCCCAGGCTAGGGGGCAAATTAGACCTATAGCTGCCAGCCTACACCACAGCCACGCCATATCTGGCAGAGTCTGCAACCTACACCACAATTCACCAGATGGTTTAACTGACTGAGAGAGGCCAGGGAATGAAGCCAATCCTCATGGATACTAGTCAAGTTCATTATTGCTGAGCCACGACGGGAACTCCTTTTTTTTTTTTTCCCTGTAGATAACTTTTTTCCTTTGTGTATATACCTACTCATACACATTTTATTTTTTAGAAAATCGGATCATGGTATACACATTCCTTTATAATCTCATTTTTCCTCCACTTTTAATACCATATTTTGAGTATTTTTCCCTGTCATTCAGTATAGTTCGACAAGATTTTTTTCATGGTAGCATGGTATCCAATGATTTGAATATGCCATAATTTATTTAACTAGTTTGCTATTATTGGACAATTAGTTTCTAATTTTACACTCTTAGAAATGTTGTGACAATGATCCTTGTATTTAAATCTTTTTTCACATGTGTGATTTGGGATAAATTCCCAGAAATGGAATTGCTGGGTCAAAGGATTTTTGTTATCAATGCCAAACTACCCTACCCATTTTGTGCCAATTTACACTTCATTAGCAGTGTGTAAGGGTGTCTGTTTCTTCTCCACTCTCACCAGCCCTGAATGATATCATTTAAGATGATATGTCTTTAGAATTTACATTCAAGGTGATCTTGGAGCCAATATATTTATTTCTTTGCCTACTCGCGATCACATTTAAATAACAGAAAAGGTGGGGCATGCAATTTTATAAGCAGTAAGTGAGCAGAAAGATGCCATCATCAAACTAGTTCGGTGGATTTCTGGAAAGAGAAAGGAGAGGGCGCGTGGCAACTACAGAACAGAAATACAAAGGAGCCACAGCCCAGAACATGTGTGGAAGGTACAGAGCCTAGCCTAAAGCCAGCTGTTCTGTAGAACCCTTAAGGAGCTCCAGGCAAGGAGACTGTAGTTACTCCAGAGGGAGGAGCCAGATATGCAGCTGAAAACAAGTGACTATTTGAAGGTCTGTATATAGAATATGTAGTGAGTATATTTACTCTCTCACTGCTGAAGGACCTGGAGCCAGACCATGACTCCCAAGGTCAGAAAATAGAAGTTTCTTTTAGAAAGAAATGGTTCAATAGTTTGGGGAGAACTAGGAAAGCTAGTGTGGGGACCCTCTGCTATCATGGCCAGCTCCCACTCTCCAATTCTGTGTTCACAGAAATATGTTGTGTCTATAAACAAACAAAGGATGCTATGAGAAAGGAGCTACAGAAAATAAGAAAGTGCCTCTAGAATCTTAACATACTATTGTCATAAATAAAAATTCAGTGGAAGGGTGGTAAGATATAGTCAAAGAAATCTAGAACATGGACTGAAAGAAGGAAAGTGATGGGAATAGATATAATGAATAGTGAGACATAGGGATTAATTCTTTTGGTCCAATAGCCAAATAATAGGAGTTTCATAGAGAAAATTAAAAGGCTAGTAGCAAAGAACAAATAGAAGACTATCTCCCACAAAATCAAAAGAACAATACACTGAATCAAAAAAAAAAAAAAAATACCCTGAGACATATCATGGTAGAATTTCAGGATAAAAAGGATCCCCAAACTCCCAGAGAGTGAAAACAAAACAAAGCCACCTACTGAACAATAGTTGGCTGACATCAGAGTCCACTGTCAATATTTATGTTAGAAGAAAGTTTTGATAGATAATGATTTTTTTTTTTTGACCTAGAATTCTATATCCAGCAGAACTATCAATCATGTTTGAGGACAGGCATGCAAGGTCTTAGAAAGCTGGCTTTCTACACACTCTAAATCAATATTTCTATCAAAATGTACTCTACTGGCAAGAATAAGGGAACAACCCAGAACAAGGAAGATGATGGATTGCAGCTACAGTGACTACACCCAGCAGAGTGGTGAAAAGAAGTGGTGGCACTCCAGCTGTTCTGGAGACTAGAGAGCAGGCAGCCCAGGTTGGGGGAGGTGGACAGGGAGCATCTCCACAAGGGCAGACCCTGAGAGAAGGGGACCCAGGGAAAACTTGTGGATCTGAGAAAGGCAACTGGTAGAGTGAAAGGGGAAAAAAAAAATCCATTTGAATTTGATGCTAGGTATATTCTCCATCGAGTGGCCCATGGATTGTCACATTGGACCCGTGGAAAAGAGAATATATGTGACATCACTTACAAAGTTATAATATTACGTAAATACTATTAATTCACTTTCAGATTTGGGAACCAATGTGTATACAAAACACGGAACTCAATGACGCTTAGGAAGCAATGTCCATGTTGTCATCGTCGATGGTCTAACAGGGAAGACCCAGGGGATGGAGAGGGCTGCAGCACTCATGTCCTCCAGTTAGAACGTGGAGGGCCAATGGGTATTGTCTATAGCTGATGAACAAGAAATTGACACTTAGATTGCTTTTTTGCAGTTGTAGAGGAGAGTAGAGGAGGGACCGAGACTTGCCGTGTTTAATTAATTATTTTCTGAAGGGCTGAAAGTGAAGTGAGATGGTGAGTGTGAGGGAATCCTCATCTGTCTTAGCAGCAAGGTGAGAGCGAACGTCTAAAATAAGAAATCAGGAAACTGAGGTACAAACATTTTATTTAGGGACATGGCAGCGACAGCCAGAAGAACCCAAATAGAAATTATTAAAATTGGCTTCCTCTGGGGAGTATGGGGCAAGGGACTGTTGCCGCTCATCGTAAGTTCACATGTAGCTTTGGCTTTTAAAAACCGAATACACCATGATGCTTGATTTTGTGTATCTTTTAACAAACAAATAACACAAGGATACAAAGGCCCAAAGAAACTTTAGCTAATTTGATAGGTAAAAGGGAAGGAAAAAAATCTTACTCTTGTTTGAATTTGTGTCTTTGCTTATTTGAACCAAATGATTTCAAAGTTGCTGTGACTCTTAGATTTCATGCTTCTATGAGATTTTTTTCTTTTTTTTTTTTTAAGGGCCGCACCTGAAGCACATGGAAGTTCCCAGGCTAGGGGTCGAATCACAATTACAGTTGCTGGTCACAGCCACAGCAACGTGGGGACTGGAATGGCCTCTGCAACCTATACCACAGCTTATGGCAACCCCAGATCCCCAACCCAGTGAGTGAGGCCAGGGATCGAACCCGCGTCCTCATGGATACTGGTCGAGTTTGTTTTCGCTGTGCTGCAATGGGAACCCCATGCTTCTGTGATTTTTATAAAACTTTTCTTTTTCACATAGGACATGCTTCCAACTCTATGATGCAAAGTAGTGGCAAATAGAACCTGATACACACCAAATCCCCACACAGCAGCATTGCCAGGAGGGCATTTACTCCCTGAAGCTGGGCATCCTGCCCGTGTTCCTGGTGCATAGTCTGAGCCTTCCAGCTGTTGGGTTGTGGGATTGGTGTTCCTTCTACTATGAGCTCCAGGAGGACAATGGAAGGACTTTCCTTTCATTGCTGTCCTGCCCAGGAACCAAATCCGCCATCATGCATGCAGCGTGGGCTCCTTGAGCAGCTCAAGATGTGTTCTTTCCCCAGGATCTCCTTGAGTCCACATGCTCTGGGCTGGGTCCAGGGTAACAGGACCAGTGGGCTGGGAGTTGGGGAACCCTGCTTAATCTAGGCTCCTCCTCTTCAAGCTGTGAGGATGCAGGCAAGCCACTTCCATCCCTGAGCTTTGGCGGCCGAAATGGTTCAGATAAGGCTATTGCCTCCCTCACCCAGCTAACACATGTAAGGTGCTCAGTAAAGGGTGTTTATTAGAGTTGGGATGATTAGTGTGAGCAAAAGAATCTCTTTGTGAGGCGCTCAAAGTGTGGAATAACAGTTAAAAGGTCTTGGGTTTTCAAGGGGGTCAGGACCTGAACGCCTTTGTGAGCAGCCACTGGGACAAGGTCCTGCTTGGCTGTGCTTTTACAGAGGCAGAGAAGCTCCTGGTTTGGAGATCATTTTTCTCTTCTTTTCTTTTCTTTCTTTCTTTCTTTTTTTTTTTTTTTTTTTTTTTTGTCTTTCTGCTATTTCTTGGGCCACTCCTGCGGCATATGGAGGTTCCCAGGCTAGGGGTCGAATCAGAGCTGTAGCCGCCAGCCTGCGCCAGAGCCACAGCAATACAGGATCCAAGCCGCATCTGCGACCTATACCACAGTTCACAGCAATGCCGGATCCTTAACCCACTGAGCAAGGCCAAGGATCAAACCCGCAACCTCTGGTTCCTAGTCGGATTCATTGACTACTGAGCCACGACGGGAACTCCTGGAGATCATTTTTCTGGTTTCACCGTCCTGAGTTCCCAACTGGGTTCAGCTCAAGAACTTGGAACCCCTCCTCCCCCCACAAAAGGGGAGGGATTCACAGTCTAGGTGGGAAGTAACCATAGTGACCTGACAGCTGATATTTAGAGGCTGCTAGCTGTGTGCCAGGCCCAGCTCCAGATGCTGCGCCCTCTGATTTAATCCTCCCAACACCACAAGGCAGGTGCCACTGACATACTTAATGTGCAGATGACGAAATCGAAGCCAGGGCCACACAGCTGGTGACAGGCAGTGCGGAGGTTTGGACCAGGTAGGCTGGCTTCAGAGCCTTTCCTCTCAACGGCTGCAATTGGCTTAGCATCAAAAATAGGAAAGGTAGGATAAAACACACAGATACAAGCACAGCCCATGAGAGAGAACACGGCAAACCAAAATGCAGAGTGCAGAGAGCTGATGTGTAGTGGGGATTTGGCACTTGAGAACACCGGAGGCAAGTGGCTCCCTTTCCTGCTGTTTGCACGCCACATCTCCTCGTAGGATGCACAGTCATGCGCTGCCATTTCCCTGAAAGAAGACAGGAAATCTACACCGGGACCAGATGATGCTCTGTAAGCCATTACACACTCCTGACTTTAGGTTTGGCACCTTTGGATGTTTTCTCAGCTCAGGAAAGCCTGTGCACCCACAGACTTATTTGTTTCTAGCCGCCTCTGTCATCAGAGGAAGCCCGCTCTCTAGGTCTGTTTCTGAGCCTGTTGAAAAGAGGAAGCAGGTGCTTGCTTGGCGATTTGTGGCCTGTGGAGAGCTGGGGTCTGTAATGAACTGGGCTTTGACACGGAGACAGTGGCTGCTCCTCAGTTGGCTCCTGGGACCTGGTAACGGGGGATGGGCAAGCCATGCGTCAGCCACTTTTGAGGGGCCTTTCCTTAAGGTATGTCTGGGAACCAAAGCAAGCTGTTCTCGTGGGGCTTGGGGGTTAGAAGTAGGTAGTGACAAAGGGGTTGACATGTTTTGTGACAAGTCAACTCAAGGACATGATTTTTAAAAATCAAATGGTTCAAAAGAGCATAGAGTGAGAAATAACGCCCCTTCCCTGATTTCTGGCCCATCAATCCTATAGTTTCCATCCTTTGAGGCAGCCCCTGTTTCCTGTTGATGAAAACTCCTTCTAGAGATAATGTATGCAGAACAGGTGTGAGTGCATGTGTATATTCACATACACACCCATTTTGTTCACGCGGTAGTCTAGTGTAATTAACATATCACTCCTGCTTTTTTTCCCACTTAACATACCCCATAGACAGCTTCATAAGTCTGTACATTTATATTTTTCATTCTTTTTTGAGGCTTGCATAGTGATCCACCAATGTCCTTTAATTTCTTTAAGCTGTTTCCTGTTCATGGATATTTATGTCCTTAATGTCATTAAAAACCATTCTAGGGCATTTGGTCTAATTTTTTTGTTTGTTTTGCATAAGAGGAAATTGAGATCCACACATAGAAAAGACAGGATTAAATAATTCAACAGGCTCTCAAACTTACATTTTGGATGTGTTTTTCTTGCTTTTACCATATTTTGATCACAGAAGACAAGAGAAGGTGGCTGTGAGTGTGTTTTTGCACACAGGGGTGGGTGTGCGAATGTGTGCCTCCATGGGTAGGTGTACATTATGTTGTGTGACAGATGTGTTCTTTAAAAACTCTGAATGAACCCTTTTATTTTTAAAAATGGAATATGAAATTTTAAATGCCCTGAGGGTGGGAAGATGATTTGTTATTTAAAGGAAAATTGTAGAGCAATCCTTTGTGAAACGATGGCTTCTTTTTTTTTCCTTTTTCAAAAGCGACTTTATTGAGGTATAATTCACATGCAAAAAAAAAAAAGTATCCATTTTAAGTGTGTGGCTTGATGTGATTTGACAATTGTGTACATTCCTGTCACTACCACCCAATCAACATATAGAGAGAACTTTCACCTTCACCAAAAGCTCTTCTGTGCCTCTTTGGGGTGTTTTGTTTTTAATTGAATATATACTTGAATATTTTAAAATACAGCACTCACAAAATCATTCAATCATCCTCTGTCTCTTTGAATCCAGTTCCCACCTCCACTGCCAGACCACCGATAGGCTTTTTTGTCACTATAGATTAGTTTTGCCTGTTCTAGAACATTACGTAAGTGGCATCATATAGTATATGCTGTTCTGCATTTGGCTTCTTTCCCACAGCACTCATTTTGTTGCATGTATAGCAGTTCTTTTTTTTTTTTTTTTTTTTTTTTTTTTTTACTGCTGAGTAAAAGCCTATCATATGGATGCAACATGGTCTGCTTATTCATTTTTCTGTTTTGGGGAGTTCCCTTCATGGCTCAGCAGTTAAGAAACCTGACTAGGATCCATGAAGATGCGGGTGTGATCCCTGGCTTTGCTCAGTGGGTTGGGGATCCTGTGTTGCCGTGAGCTGTGGTGTGGGCCGGCAGCCGCGGCTCTGATTGGACCCCTAGCCTGGGAACTTCCAATTTTCTGTTCTTGAACATTTGGGTTGTTTCCAGTATTTGGCTGTTATGAATGCAGCTGCTGGGAACGTTTGCCCACAGGTTGATGGCCTCCCAAGCAAATCATCTCCATAGTTCAGTTGTGCAGATCCAGTTTAAGATCAGGCCATTCATCCACTGAGCCAATGTGTCCAAATATGTATTCAAGCCCTGCATGTGCTGGAGAGGCAGGCTTCTGCCCTGTAGGTACACACACTACAGCCTGCATAATATCTTTGTACCACCATGGAAGGTGATTGCCAAAGAAGCAATCCCCCTCTCCCCTTGCCTTATGAAAGTAAGCACTATTGGAAGCCCAGGAACCAAGTGGATCTTGTAAAATACTTAATTACATGTGCACCCTCTGCTTTTGAACCAGCCAAGGCACTCTACCAATAGAGCTAGCAGCAAACTCGTCAAATGAAGAGTCCTTAGTTTAATTGGCCGCTAACTCCAAAATCGGCACCCAGCAGCTGCTCCAGAGCTGCCCATTGTAGTGCCTCCGCTTTTTTTTGTGCCTTCTCAAAGCAGCAGCTCACAGGACGCCAGCTGCGTAGAGGTCTTTGGCTCTGTCTGGCTTGCCTCTTCCATGCCAGGGGCCTCTGGGGATGGTAGCATGGCCGAGGGGCCTCCAAGGGAGAACAGCCAGCAATAGAGGGGGTGCCAGCCGGCCGTGGGAAGCAGGTCCTCTGCTTTGGGAAAGAACCCCCAAGGCTTCTCCCTTCTCCCGCCCACCTCCTCCTCTCTCACTTCTCACCCTCCCCTGAGTGAAAAAGAAAGAGTCTATTATCTAGGACTTAATTGGTGCAACATAGGCAGTGCCAGCCTCTCCTCCTCCTTCTTCACCCTTCTGGAGACATCCTTTTCTGACCCACCCTCTACCTTTTGCTTCTTTCTAGGTCCTGGTGCCTGATGGCAGCTGGGACGGGAAGTGAAACACAATTTGGGCCTGTGTGAACTTTGAGGGCTGGTCTCAGAGGTTTGCCTAGAGGTTCCCAGTGAAAGTTGAGCCTCTGGTAGGTGAGGAGGAAGCTTGACTGTAACTTATTTTGTTTTTCCCTTTTTATCGCCACACCTGTGGCATATGGAAGTTCCCGGGTTAGGGGTCGAATCAGAGCTGTAGCTGCTGGCCACAGTCACAGCCACAGCAATGCCATACCTGGATCTGAGCTGCATCTTTAACCCAGGCCACAGTTTGCAGATCCTTAACCCACTGAGCCAGGCCAGGAATCAAACCTGCATCCTCATGGATACTAGTCTTAACCCACTGAGCCGCAACAGGAACTCCCTGACTGTGATATTCTTATCGACTTTGTCTTAAGCTCTCACCCCCAAACACAGGCATGCAGATACCTCTGGGTCGGTGACACAGTGGTACCGGCTAAGCTGGCTGCATGGGGGCTAGTCTGGTGGTCATAGTTCCCACTGGGCAGGTGTGGTGTGGCGGGAGGAGTACTGGACTGAGAGGAGACCAGGGTGCCAGTTTTGACTCTGCCACTTAACCCTCATTATCCAGCTCCTGGGGATTCATCCTCAGACACTATAACGTGAATGGCGCTCCCTGCAGTCGTACAGCGTATGTGCTCTCACTGCCCATTGCTTGTCTTCCTTAACGTCGGCTTTCTCAGGCGTACCTTACTTGTTCCCTTACAGGAATCCATGAAATAACACTTCTGATGGGCCTTGTGAGTGGTTGGGCACCACCCACCAAAGTGCCTCTGTGTCTATTTGCTTTTCAGAAATGGCTTTTTCCTGGTTCCTATGGTGTGGGCTCCGTCCCCATTGCTTTGTTCGTAACTGGCAGGAATGGAGCTCTTGTTTATGACCAGACTTATCCCCAAAGGCTGCCGTGAGGGGTTGGGGTGCAGGGGTGGTGCGAGGTGTTCAACACATTGCTCTGCCTTAAACTGGTCCGACTGGGGAGACAGCCAGTTGCACGAGGAGAATGAACCCACAGAGGACAGCTGGAGGCTTAGAGGTAGGAGAACCTTGGGACTGGGTATTCAGAGAAGGCTTCCTGGGGCTTGAGAAGGGAACTCCTGGGCTGGGCTTGAGACCAGGCTCTGTCTGTCATCTCTCCTGGGAGCTCCAGGAAGCCTGTACCGCGATCCAGCTGAAATCATTCTGAACCCGTTTTTATATCTGAAAAACTGGGGATATGTAAAACCAGCTCCACAGGAGATTCGATGAACAAATTTAGGTAAAACTTCCAATACAGTGTCTGAGGACTAACAGGTGCTCAGACAAGATGTGGTCATCCCCATGCCCACCTCAAGACCCTCTGATGACCAGGGCTCTAGCGTTTTTTGCCCTTGGGTTTCTCCAGGGCTGGATGAGAAACTCTCACTGTAGTTCTACATCTGATACCATAGCATTGTAAAGTCATCAGATGTCCTGGAATAACATGTAATAACATCAACTTTGGGCAAGAAAATGCCTTTGCAGGGGACGGAGGGGGGGGAGGTTCATAGAGTGGAAAGAATGTCACATTGGCTTAAGCAGCAGATTTGAAGACTTGGCTTTTTAATAACAACAGCGGCAACAATTACTGAGTATCCTGTGCCAAGCACCATGCTAATCCCTGTACATAGATAATCAAAGTTTACATCATGACAAGCCCAGTGTCACAGGACCTGTTATTAGCTCCATTTTGCCGAGGAGCATGCTGAGGCTTAGAGAAGGTAGTTGCATGCTTCAGGCCAGAGAGCTACTAAGTTCACCCTTTAGTGCCATGTACTGAGGAACTCCTGAGTGCCAAGTGCTTATCACGTGTATCTCATGGAATTTGCACAACAACCCGTTTCACAGATGAAGAGACCGAGTCTGAGGTGCAGAGAGAATAAATACTTGCCTGACCTGTAAATGACAAAACTGGGATTCAGCTCTGGTCTGACTCCAAAGTCTGTGTTTGGCTTCCCCATGGTTCTACTGCTTCCAGCCTCAGCTGGAGGGGAGACCACAGGCAAGTTGAAAGAGAATCAGAGTCAAAGAAAACAGAGATGCTATCTGGGAAAGCACGTCAAATAAAGGTATGAGGTTCACGGAGATTTGATGAATAGAGTTGGCCTCTGGGAGAACTAGGAGGAACCTGGAACCCAGGAGAAGGAGCTGAGAATTAACCCTGGGAATGGTTGGGAGGAGGGGGGAGGGCTGCTTTTATGCAGTGCCAGCTGCCTGGTGGTGATGCCAGCTGTCAGCTTGGAGGGGTTGCACAGGGCTGGGCACCTACATTGCTTCATTATCTGGGCCGCATAATTGTGAGCAGAATTTGCGATGAAGCTAATTTGCCCACGAGGTTGCACCGCATTCCACCCCCTTTTGTACCTGATAACCCTCCAGGCCTCCATGCCAAAGTCCCACCAACCCTGGGTGGATTCTCAGAGCCTCCTCACTCGGCCGGCTGGGGCTCAGCCAGCGCTCTGCAGCCATCTGCCCAGCTCTTTGTTGCTTTTGGCATGTTTAATAGCTTAATTTCTATTTTTCTGTTTGGCGATGCAGTTGCTCACCATTGAGGCAGCAGTGGGCGCTAAAATGGTTTCTGATCGCTATCTTGAATGTTAATATCCTAATACATTTTATCACCAATGACCTGTCCCCCTTGCCACGAGTTCTCACTCTCCTTTCACAAAGATAGGCACGCTGCCTGCCTTCTGATAGGCCTCGCAGTCCATCTCATTCCTTCGCTGTCTCCCTCCCTGCTTTTCTCAGATATCATTGTACTTTGCCAATGAAATCCACAGTCGTGGGAAATCTTTGACTTGGAGGATATGAGAAAGTGTTTCATTCTGCCGGCGGGGTTTAATAGGGATGATCTAATCTCTGAGAGGCATACATCATTTAAATTCCGTGCTTTTGGACAAGGGGGCCCCTGATACTTTTGAACTGTGGCAGGGACAGGATTCTGGTTGGGCTCTGTTTAATGGAGCTGACTAGGTCTTCCTGTTTGTAATTCAGTGATTGGAAAGGAGCAGGACTAGTGGTAAGGAGGCTGGAGAACATTTTCTTTACCCAGAAACCGAAAATCACAGACTTTGAGGGGCAGAGGGGATGCGGAAAGTCATCTCGTGGCATCACCAGTGTGTTATTTGGTTCCCATCTGGATCTCAAGCTCAAGATCCCAAACCTAGGTGAGCGGTCCCCATGGAGCCACCTGAGAGCTCCCTGCCCTGACACAGTGCATGAAATAGCACCTGTGCCTTCAGTGGCGGGCGCTGAAGACCCCTGCTGGTAGAAGTACAGTTTTGAGGAAAACCTTCAGCACTCTCAGCCACTAAAGTCTGAATCTAGATATTCAAGTGGGGCTCATGAATGGCTCAGGGAACCTGGATTAGGAGTGAAGTGAGATGGGGGTTGAGGGGGTGGAGGAGGGACCCAGAGAGCATTGGTTCAAGTTGAGTTTTTAGCGCATAGGGAGGATCCGATGCTCCTGGTACGGCTGCCTCTTCTTCCTCTCTTGTCTCATTGGAATATCATTTTAGAGCCGATCAGCTGCCCTCCTTCCTTCCTAGGGGAGGGGCTTGGAGGAACAACTATCCCAGAGTAGGCTCTGGGGATTCTGAACAAAGAAGCTTTTCCTGCCTCCACAAAACTTTATGGGGTATCTCCTGACCAACAGGAGTAAGCCAAACACTAGGGATGCAAATAGAATTGTCATGGTCTCTGTCTAGCCGAGGAGAGAGACACTGGGACAATGTATCACAGCTTGATAGAAGTCCTGGAGGAGATATGTATGCATACAGTGGGAACACGAGTGCTCGGGTAATTAATCCTGACTTGAAATATCTGGAAAGGCTTTAAGAGGAGGCAGTAACTGACTTTGATCTTGGGGAAGGAGGAGGCATTCACCAGGCTGACCCTTCCCAAAGAGTACTTGCTAAATGGGTGCCTGTTCAAAAGAAAAGGAGAGGCCGGTGGTTCCTGCCCTCAAGAAACTGACGGCCTATTGAGGAGACCAGCCTGGCACATCTCAGCCAGTTGGAGCTCTGAAAAGGCAGATGGGACTGTGGAGGCGAGGATGGGTGCTGAGGGTACTCTGTGATCCAGGGTTTCCGGAGTGGGTACTCGCTCTCGTGGAGAACACGGTTTCTCTGAGGACAGTTCAGACCTTGGAAGGGTGTCAGCTGTAAGGGGCCCAGCCCCTCTGACTTTCCTCATCAGCCTGCTTGAGTAGAGAAAGAAGTCGCTTGCTGGATTGGGACTGGGGAGGGAGGGTGGGTGGCGAAGGTGGATGGAGAGAGTTCAGCATGATCAGCCCTCTCCATAGAATCCTGCTAGAATCTGTGGTTTGCAAAACCCATGTGGCCAGCACAGCCCCTGAGCACGGGGCCCTTCAGCCTCACCCAAGCACGACTCACATGCCCAGCTTTGCTTGTGCTGTTGCATCCACCTGAAAGGCCTTCCCTTTCTTGCCTTCCTGAAGTCTTCCCTGGCTGCTCTTTTACACTGGTTCTAGCTCTATAGACACTTTATATCAGATACTCTCTGTCCCTCATCATTAAGGCGTATTCAGCATTTTCCTCTCTTTTTAACTCCCTGATGCGACTGTGAGTACCTTGAGAGCAAAAATAACATCGTGTGCTTTTCTTATCTCCCAGGTCCAGTTGGTGTCATGTAAAGGGGCTTCTATAGACAGTCTTGTCGTTGAATCCCAGCACTGCCACTTACTCTGGAACTTTGAGCTCAGTTTCCATATCTGTGAAATGGGATAACACAGGCTTTCACAACCTTGACACTATTGGCATTTGGGGGCTAGATAATCCTTTGCTGAGGGGACTGTCCTGTCTGCTGTAGGATGTCTAGCAGCAGACATCCTCCCTCCTCTCATTAGACACTAGAAGCATCACTCCCTCTCCAGTCATGGCCATCAAAAATGTCTCCAGATGGAAGTTCCTTTGCGGTGCAGTGGGTTAAGGATCCAACGTTGCTGCAGCTGTGGCACAGGTTGCAACTGCAGTGCAGGTTCGATCCCCAGTCCGGGGAACTTCTGCATGCTGCAGGTGCGGCCAAAAAAAAGAAAAAGAAAAAGAAAAAAAATTGTCTCCGGATATTTTTGTGATACTCGCCTGTCAAATGTCCCCCGTGCTGACCTTCCCTTGTGCAACAGAATTGCTTCCAGTTGGGAATCACTGGGATGACACTACCTGCTGAGTGTGCATCAGACCTCATCATTACTGCATCTGGAACATAGTAGAGGTTCCATAAATGCTGATTCTCCTTCATCCCTAATCCACCCAGCACTCGGTATGCTGCAGATTGATGGATTGTGTGGAGCTGTGACTCTAGGTTTTGGAGGTTTGGGGTGGAAATGCCGTGGAACTCTCGGGTTGCCCCCACAATGCACTAACATAGTCACTGCTGTTTTCTTAATTGCAGATTGATCTGGAACCGGAAGGAAGAGTGTATGTGATCATTGATCTCTCGGGGTCGTCGGGCGAAGGTAGGAGAGTGTGACCTCTCATCCATTGACCCTTTGTCTTTTGGTTTCTCCCTTCCCTCCTTGGCTGAGATATATTACAGATGTATTGAATGAATTGGCACCCTGTAAAGGAAAAGGTTATTTTGAAGATGCTTATGCCCATGCACCAAAAGGGACTAGCCATCTGTTGATTTTGGTGGAGCAGAGAGAAGATTTTTGACTTAACAGAGTGAGGCCAATAAAGCAGGCAGGTGCCCAGGCAGGCTTCGGCAGGATGGCTGCCTCTCCCTGGAGGCCCGCATGGGGTTTGTGTGTGTGCGGTGGGGAGGAAGTAAAACCAGTTGGTCTAACGGTATTCAGAAATGAAACAAATAAGGTGTCAAATTTCAGAATCTTATTTCTTTAGAGCTTGTGTAGAAGTGTTACTTCTTTTTATCAGTTCCTTATGCAGGAAGGCTCCTCTCTTACAGAGAAATAGTGGGGTGGGGACATCTGCTCCCCATTGGCTGATTAGATAGAGTATAGATGTTCTCTGATAGTTGGATTTTTCTTCTTTCTTCTTCTCTGCATCCTGTCTTTGCTCACTTACTACCTTTCAAGGCTTGCTGCATGCTGAGGGCTGTGCAGTCCAGGGAGAAGCGAAGACTGGATGATAAGACCTTGTCCACATGGGAACAGGGAGATGGTGGTAGACTTGGGCTCTAGAGAGGCTGACAATTAGTATTGAGATGTAGTTATCGGGGCCATGTTTCCTCCCCTCTTTGTGGGCAGGGGACTGAACTATTGGCTTTAAAGCCATGGCAGAAAGATGGGAAGAGCAAGATGGGTTTCTCTCGGCAATGAAGAAAACATGGGCATTCGAGATTGTGGTCCAAAGGGAAAGGCAGACATTGGCTCCCTCAGCTCCCAGCTGGAAGACTTGGCCTTTTATGGCATCTCCCCAGAATACTGAGGGTTATAAGCATGAAGTTGCAGCCCTACAGTTTTAGGGATGAAGCTGTAGTTGAAGGTTCTGTAATGGGAGGAGGAATTATCTACGCCAGTTCAAAGGCTGGTCAAATGATGCGCTTGACTGTGGTGCCCGATGATTTTCATTTGGCCAATTCATTGCCCAATTTCAACAGGTGTTCAGAATAATTGAATAATCATGTGTATGTGGAGCCGATAATAGAATTCAGTTCTCTTTGAATAGATCTCAATTATTTGGCATACGTTTAAAACTTTAAACATCCTTCCAAAATTGGTCTCTTAACATTTTCTGCTCTTTATAGCAATTATGTTTTGGCGTTTCCAACTTGCCTTCTCTACTCTCAACTCTGAACAGCCCGGAATAGAAACAGTTGTAGAAGACGTAGCAATTTAACAATATTTAGTATGAAATATTTAAGACATACAAAAGGGCCTATAGGATAATAAAATGGGTACCCACCACCCAGATTAAGAAATAAAGCACCTAGTAAGGTAAAGCCTTACACTACTTTTAACATAGCCTGTGATCCCAAATTTACTAGGCTTACTTGTGTTACAGTGGTCTCCTGATTTAGATACTGGTGGGACATTTGATGAACAAAATCAATCCCCTTTTTTCTTTACATAATCTATATGCAATAGGGTGATGAATTAAATGTATATTTCCTGTACCTAGGTGCTTGGCAAACAATGAATGGGAGGCTTGGATTATTTTTTCTCTGAAAAGATTAACAACTTGCAAAATTAGAGAAGACATCCTTTTTTTACATTAGAGGGAAAGGATATGGACAAATGAATGAATAAATAAATTAGAAGCAATTGATTTTTTTTCTTCTTGCTTCTACAGCCTATTTATTGCATGTGAATGACCAAAGCAGTTTTCATTGGGCTGAATTCTTAGCTTACTTTTTTTTTTTTTTAAATCTCTTTCATCTAAAGAAAATAGAGTTTGCTTCAGAAATGCTGACACATGCCAGACACTGTAAAGTGCTAGCATGTGTTGCTCTGACGAAAATGGGAAGTTTTTCTGCTTTTTTTTTTTTTTTTGCTTTTTAGGGCTGCACCCGTAGCATATGGAAGTTCCCAGGCTAGGGATCGAATTGGAGCTGTAGCTGCCTGCCTACACCACAGCCACAGTAATGCCAGCTCTGAGTCAAGTCTGCGACTTACACCACAGCTCATGGCAATCAATCCTGGATCCTTAACCCACTGAGCAAGGCCAAGACCAGGGATCGAATCTCCTAGTCAGATTCATTAACCACTGGACCATGACAGGAACTCCGTGCTCCATTTTTTCCCTTGCTGTTCTTGGATTTGGAATTCTTTCCCTGGATGGTGGGAAGGACTTCTAGCAGTCTCTTCCTGGAAGCTGATGGTGTGTTCTGTCTGTGTTCTGCATGTTTGTTCTCCCAGTCTTGCTTCTGGGAGGCTGAGGGCTCCTGGTCCAGGGGTGGTTTTGTTTCTGGAAGGATTGGGGTGGTGAGGAGAGGAGCAGAGATTGACCAGGCACAACATTTGCTACCTAGGTTGCATGAGAAGGGTGCGGGCGAAATGTGGTCAGCATACCCAGACTGTGGACACTTACAGATTCTTATTTAAGCCCCTTTCTCTAGTGAAAATTTCCAACTCTATATTCTGAGAAAGGGTGAAAAGAGAGTTGCAAGGAGGCATACCTGACATTTTCTCCACTCTATTATTCTGCCATCAAGCATCCTTTCAGCTCGCCTATTTCAAGCACTCCGGTCCCATCAATGGGGAAAAAAAAAAGTATTCATAGAAATGGCACAAACTTTACAACACATGCAAATACCAAAGAGCTCAGAGAAAGGTGTGGGGGTGAGACAGTGTGAATCCACCCCCTTCTTCTGGGATGTGCCAAAGGGTTCTTTTTCTTGCTAGCACACTTAACACACTGTAGAAAGCCCAGCCGTTTATGTCTGCTAGAGCTTGAGCTAATGTGATTTCTAACTGTCTAATAAAATTCCATCGCTGGCACGTCCTGTGCAGTTCATCATAATGGGATTTGACCAGTGTGTGCTTAACTAAACCAGGCAACCTAACCCCAGATGTAAGAGGTCAAGCTGGATGACAGCTAAGGTCATTTCTGGTCATGTGATTTTGATCTCTGGTGTAATTTGAGTAGACATCTATCAGAGCTCAAGGCTGAGGGCTGGCTAATATCTATTGCAGGTAGAAGGGGTCGACAAGTACTGTGCCAGGCACTTTACCTCTATTATCCCATGGAGGAAACCTTCTCAGAATGCTTTGTGTGATGCTCTGGTCTCAGGCACCTCTTAGTGTTTTCTTTTATTGTTAAGTAATGGCCGTGTGGCTTCCTGGTAAACATGGCACTACAGGCTCTCCAGATAATTAAATCAGAGCGTAATTAGTCCAGGCAACAGAAGCATAAACAACAATGTATGTAATTCTCAATTGTGCAAATTATTATTTCCTGCTGTGCGCATTAGTTAGTATTTCTTCCTCTGTTGTGATGTAATTTGTATAGTATTTCTATTCTTTATAATAATATGACAGTGAACCATCATTTGCAGGCTCCCAAAGGAGGAGCAGTCAGGATCTAACCCAAGGATTTCTAGGCTCTTCTCCCTCCCTTCCCCTTCCATCCAAGTGTCATATTCACCCAGGGGAGTTCTTTACAGTTTAGACAACAATAGAAAGAACAAGAAGTGGGCCTCAGTGGTGTCACGGAAATAATTTTCCAATAAAATGCCAAAGATACCACATAATTGGAATGATTTTTGCAACACATCCGTCACAAACAACGTGGGATATCAGGTCCTGGAGTGAGCACGTATTGCAGAAGCAAAAGATGAAGAGTGGGGTGCAGGATCCATCCAGCCCTCTCCCATTCTGCCTGCAGCCACAGTCTTCGGAAAGCACTCAGCCTCCTCTCTGGGACCAGCAGCAGAGAGAGGAGCCTTAGGAGTCCACCAGTCCCGAATATAAATCCTGGCTGTGGTGCTGACTACTAGTTTAGAGCTTCAGATTTCCCCCCTGCCCCTGGGCATAATGGGCTGTGAGGTAGGTAACATGATGGGATTACTATAAGGACAGTGCCTGCAGCAATATAGGCACATAGGTGATGCTCAACGAATACCCTAAAGGCCCTGGAGACCTGAAGGTAGGGATGTGACCCACACTCTAACTGGGTACCCAGGAAGGAGCAGCAGACAGGGTGCTCAGGGAAACAGTTTGAGGGCAAGTTTCTGACTCTAGGGGGTGGCATGTTCAAAAGGTCCAAGAACAGAGCAAGATGATAAAGAGGCAAATGAGAGAAAAATATCTGTATCTGGCAGGGGCTGAGATTGCCTTTTGCAGAGTTCAGCCCTTGCCATTGTTGTGTCCCATTTTCTGCCTCTTTCTTCCCCACCCTTCCCCCAGTGACATATTTCCCAGCAGGACATTCTTTAGCTTCTCTGGGTCCTGTGACCCTTAATGTTAGAAATGTCTCATCATCGGAGGTGAGCTCATGCCCTCTCTGCTCAGTGCAGATAGAACATGTGGTCCCCCACACTCTCACCGGCCCTGGGTAAAAGCCCTTCATGTGTTTGAAGATAGTTATTAAATAGCTCTTCTTCAGGCTGAATCAATCAAATCCCTTAACCTCTCTGAAGAGATAGTTTAGAAATCTCATCTCATCTTTGCAGCTCTTTTCTGGCCTTTTTTTTCCCAGGTTGCGCAGACAGCCAGATATGATCAGACCTGCTTTGCTTTGTTCTAAAATGATAACGTGTGTAGAGCCAGCGTTACCTCCATGTCTGAGACAGTGACATTGAGAGGTCAAGTGATGTGCCTGAGGCCAGATGGTTGATTACCAGACCCTGTTGAGGCCAGGCCCCAGGCTCAGATCCAGGGCCCTGCCTGGATCGTGGCACCAGTCACGGCTCCTATAATGAGTTTGCCAACACGGCAAAAATCTCCTCACTGCTTTTAAAATTTTACTTCTTTTCTTCAGAAAGCTTTTTACAGAAATAGGAGGGTAAAGTTTTTAGCTTTGAATCCAAAGATGACTCAAAGAGTCCCTTTCATAAATAAGCAGATATCTTTCCCACTCTTTTAGAAACGAGGCATCCCTGTCATGGCTCAGTGGTAATGAATCTGACGAATATCGTTGCGGATGCAGGTTTGATCCCTGGCTTCACTCAGTGGGTTGAGGACCCAGCCTTGCCGTGAGCTGTGGTGTGGGTCCCAGATGAGTCTTGGATCCAGCATTGCTGTGGCTGTGGTGTAGGCTGGCAGCTGCAGCTCTGATTCAGTCCCTACCCTGGGAATTTCCATATGCCACAGGTGTGACCCTAAAGAGCTGAATAAATGAATAAATGAATAAATAAATAAGAAAACTTCCATGGTCCCATTTCGGGAAAGGTCACCTCCTTCTCAGGCCCTGTAAAGTTGGTCCAAGACTAAGTCTTAGTCTGCAACTAGACCCAACTCAAACCCAAGCAGGTTAGTCATCTTTCTTTCCTGTGTCCATGGCAAGCATTAGAGCACAGCCTTTAGGGTTGAAATAGGGAGGTAGGACTTCCTCTTGAAACTGCTTAGCCAGTGAGTGGTTTCTATCTAGATAACATCTTTCAGAGCCCAGAGTCCCATTAATGCTTCCATTCATGAGAATTCTACCTTTTTCTTTAGAAGTTTTGCAATTATTATTATTATTATTATTACTATTATCTTTTCTAGGGCCACACCTGCAGCATATGGAGGTTCCCAGTCTAGAGGTCTAATCAGCCAGCCTACGCCACAGCCACAGCAATGTGGGATCCAAACCAAGTCTGCGACCTACACCACAGCTCACGGCAACACCAGATCCTTAACCCACTGAGCGAGGCCAGGGATCAAACCTGCAACCTCATGGTTCCTAGCTGGATTCGTTTCTGCTGTGTCGCAACGGGAACTCCCTAGAAATTTTGCCATTATTTAACCCGACACCTTCTGATGATCAGGTGATTACGAAGAATCATTCATTCAAATGAATAGTAGTTACCAATGCACTTGAAC
This sequence comes from Sus scrofa, assembly GCF_054392235.1. Lineage (NCBI taxonomy): Eukaryota > Metazoa > Chordata > Mammalia > Artiodactyla > Suidae > Sus > Sus scrofa. The sequence goes on along the minus strand of NC_139385.1, from coordinate 106,851,464 downwards.
AAATGTGTCCATTTTTGGTGCTCATGCTGAATTTGGGGCATGGGAAGCAGAACATGAGAGATGGCATTTTCAAGAACACATGGCCCTTGAATTCAAGGAGCTCGCGATTCAATTAGGAATCCAAGACTTACCTACAGTTCAGAAGCGTTAGCGACCAATGCAAAGTAACATCACATCGAGTGCCTAATTGGGTGTTGCCAAGAGTTCTCCAAATGGAAATAAGTTGAAGCTAGAATAACCCAGGGAAATCAAGAAAGAGGCAGGGCGTGGGCTGAAAAGGAAACATTTAGATAGACTAGATTAATAGGGAAGAAGTGGAGACACCATTCTTAGTAAGGGGGATTATGTCATCATTATCAAAGACCAGCTTTGAAGCTCTTATTTTTAGGTAAGGTTGGATAGACATGATAAATTAAACAGATGCAATGTGTGTGCTCAGGGAACTTCCAAACCAAGACAGTCATCAGTGTCGCAAACAGAAATTTTCAAACACAACAATGAAACACTGAAATGATTAAGCCGTGTTTGAAGTTCTTTTTGGATGTGTCTTCATGGTCAAGGCCTCTCATGCACCTTGGCCCCCAAGGAGGAGGGATGTTCTAGGCCAAGTCTGGTCTAGGCTGGGACATTAAGTAGAGCACATTTTATAAGCATGGGGCTTAGGTTATGAGAAAGTCAAGCCTGGGTACAGGCATCCCATTAGAGCCTTTTGGGCACATTTTCTCGTCGCTCCCTTGGCAGTCTCATGGAACCCCTTGGGAAGCATTGTACCACCCTCGGCATTCTCCGCCTCCCCAGCCTGTCTAGCTGGTGGCCCTGCAGCAAGCCCTGACACTCCTACCCTTTGCAACTTCTATTCTGTCTCTAATGGGAAACATTGCTTGAGATGGTAAGGGAAGTGCTTACCCTCCCAAATAGGTGACTTCAAAGTCAGGCACCTGCTCCAAGGAGCTGAAGGGACTCCCTCCATCAGCTGTGAGGCACCTCAAGGCCATAAGATCATGGTCCTGCTCACCCCACAAGGTCCCCAGACATTCATGGACAAGCCGGATTCTCCAGTAGCATGTGGAGAACAGAAATAGTCTAAGCATCTGATAAGAGTAAAAATAACAAAAGCCAGATGTTCAAAAACGTTGATCTTGCAACATATAACCAGCTTAGCATTCCCCCTGCCCAGCATAACTACGTGACACTGATACACAGGCTCAGGGAGGGGCCCCTTATTTTCCAGATTTGGAGCTCTATCCTTTGTCGTGCTGGAATCAGTGCTTGTTCCTAGAAGTGGCCATATGCACCAGATGAGACAGGGGGAGTCAGTTTGAAAAGCAGTGAGCACCACCCCCTCCCCATCAAGGGCTTTTTAATGTCACAAAGAGATATGGCTAAAATGCTTGATGAGAAATAAGCCAAGAAACCCTCATTTCCTTCCAAACAGGCTCTAGAAGCACAGCAGTTCCTCTGAAATGAATCATCCACAGTTAACAACACCAAATGCCAACCATTAGCAGATGAAAAACAGAATTGAATCCTAAGTGTTTGGAGAGCAGTGCCCTTTAGGATCACTACCGAAGCCTCCTTCCCCTCTGCCATCGTGGGAGCATAGATGCGCATTTTCTATTGGTTTGTGAGCCGATTTCCTAATGAAGTGATTGAAGGAGGAATCATCATGTTGAAGAAACACGCATATAGTCAGGGTGGGTTTCTAAGAGATCCTTAGTTAGGAAGTGAGCTCTGTGATTCCTGGCGTGGCCTCCAATTCTGTCTCTGTTGTCTTGCAAATACATCATTTCTGTGTCTTGTAAAGAATATTGTTTTGGGAAATTCATGCTTGCAGCTCAGGTCATACTGGGTCAAAGTGGCTCATAATTTGATCATTTACTGTTGTTGATGTCCTTGCGATTTGGCTTAAAACAAAAGGGTATTTCCATTTATTTAACCTAATTTAGAGAGTTGTCTTTCAGGGCCAATTACTTTATTCTTTTATCTAGTTGAAATTGGCCAGTGCTGACAGTTTTATTGATTTTCCATATTACCTAGCTTCATTGAAACCTTCACATTTTCACAATCAAGAGCATTCGCTGTCTTATTCAAGCTGCTAACACAGGGGCTTTCATCTTCCTCCTTTATTAGAAACCTTCAGTGTGACCTTGTGGGGGCCTGTGAAGGTGTGCGTGTTTGTCTCTGACTCTCCTATCTCCCCTTTGTCCTCAGTTTCCCTCCTTGGAAGCATCATTTATTTACTCATCTAAGTGATGCTAAGCCCTGGGAGTATAGAATTAATGAAGACGGTCCCTGCTGTAGGGTATCTGTGCAGAAGGAGGCAAGGCATAGACCAGTAAGCATAGTGGTGTGTTGTATCAGTTGGAGAGGGTTGGGAGAACAGGGAGCCATGGGACCACCATGGACCAATCCTTCCACATGCTCCCATTGGCTCCATGGCAACCCTGAAAGGCATGTAACAACAGTTATCCTCTTTTCTTGGTTGAGGACAGAGCCGCTGCCCACTGAAGGTGCATCCAATCAGAAGATAAAGGAAGATCAGGACTTGATTTACCAAAATGTGATTTTTTTTTTTTTTAGGAATACATCTGATTTATACATTCATTCATTCATTCACTCAACTATTGGGCAGCTATGCCAGTTGTTCTTTTCAGTGCTGGGGACGAAAAAGTGAACAGTGAAAACAGAAATCCTTGCCCTTGGGTGTCATCCATTTCTAGCAGATGTGTATATGTATTGGCTGTCTCTGCAAGGTACATCTCATGCTGGGAACAGCAGTTGTCTCTGGAGAAGGAAAAGGGTAAGTTTAGAAAGGAAGGAACCTTTCTTGTCCATGCCTGTAATCTTCATTTTCTTTCCCATGTATATGTATGAGCTCTTAAAACAATTACTTAGAAAATTTGGAAAAAAAAATTCAATTAGGTAGAAATGTCACCATTCTCATATACATGGAGACGGTGACTTGCCCATGTCAGGAGGCTATGAAGGGTTCCAGAAGACCCAGGCAGAGAGGAATGACCTGATGAATCCACAGTCTAAGGGCAGGGAACTTGGAAATAATGCACAATGTCTACTGCGTGTTCTTTAGCGCTCAACAGACACCCGTGTTTGGAGTGTGGGATATGCCAAAATTAAGAATTCCCTCCAACTGTACCTGTCACCAAGGACTGAGTGCTCCCAACATGGATAGGCAGGTGGGCCAGGAAGCTAGACCCCCATGGAGAGAATGATGGATAAATGATTCACATAGAGCATTCATTCCTGGGAACCACTGGCCTCTGCGTGCCCAGCCCTGCTGCCAAGAGGCTCACACCCCTCTGGATGGTTGATCCCATGTGGACATTTTTACTAGCACCGGGTAGCACCCACTAGCATTTTGGCTCAGCTGCTCCTTGTCCCAAGCTTGACCATCTCTGCAGACTTAGAAGCTTCACTAGGTGGGGTCCCTTCTGCCCAGCTAAGTCAGGCACACTGGCTGCTGGGGGGTTATTCCTTCTCTCCAGGCACTCAAGTTTGCCTGTTTCCTGACACTGAGAATAGCAGTGATGTTTAATTCAGAGAGCTGTCCTGTGCAGTGGGAACCCGTGGCCTTGACTATCAGCCGGGTGTCAGTTCTTTGGAAAGTGTCAGAAAGAGTGAACTCGGGAAGTCAAGTTCACTTGCAGGTATATCTATGTGTTATTGAAACTGGGATTTTGCAGACACCTGCATTTTTGCTTTTGTTCCACCATTAGTTAATTCTTTGATGTAGTGGTTGATTTAGGAGTCTTATATGGAGAGTTGTTGCCTGCCAGGCACCATGCCAAGAGCCGGAGAAACAGCGATGAATAAGATACAGGCCTTACTCTTGAGAAGCTCCTAAGCTAGGGCATATCTACAACAAGTCATCTGTTCCACTTGGACCTCTGTGGCCTCCTTGGTAGATGGAGATGGGGTGGGACTAATGACCACTTGTTCCTTTGGTGTCCGGAGTGAAAACCAAGAGAAGTTTGCACAGAGCCAGGCACCTGCAAAGAGGAAGGAGAGAGCACCCAAATTTTAAGCCAAATCTCTGTATGGAAAGTATTTTATTTAAGCCTCAATTGATCGGCCATATTATCATCCCTATTTTATAGATGGCAAAACTGAGGCTGTAAGAGTTCTAAGACTGTGAATCACCCAGATCCTGTGAAAATGTAGATTCTGCCTTAGTGGGCTCAGGGTGGGACCAAGATGCCACATATGCTACATGTCTCACCAGGTCCCAGAAGATGCCCCTGCCTTGGTCTCCAGACAGCGCTTTGAGTAGCGAGAGCCTCTAAGAGCTGTGACTTCCCCTTTGAACCAGCTTCTATGGATTGACAATTCAGAGGGAAACCTGCTTTCTCTCCTCCCCAACTTCTGTCTAGTTCTCAAAGTCAAGACCTTTGACTCCTTTTCTGGGTAGTATCTTTCTCGCCCTCCTCCTGACTCTCCCTTCTTCTGGGCAGGTCCCAGGAAGGCACGTGGCATATTCTCAGGCACTAAGCGAGGTAGCAGTGCCTCTGCCCATGTGGTCCAGTCTTGGCTTTCATCATCCACAGAAGGTCAAAACGGACAGCTTTGGTGCTCTTCAGCTAGGAGAACAGGCACCAATTTATACCGAGAAAACAAAAGGCAACCAGTCAGGATATTGGATTTTTTTCTTGTTTTTGTGTTTGCTTTTCTATAAATACCCTCAAGTATTGAGTGGTGCTTGAATTTGATCCCACTGTGCTAATTTTCTCCTTGGTTCCTGGGGCTTTAATTAAAATAACTCACCCAGGGACCTTGCTAGAACTTACTTCCACGTGATCGTCCTCTGAGGTAGGCAGGTTGCACCTGCCTTTAATGGACGGGGAGACACAGAGGGAGTTCTGAATGAGGTCCTGGGTACCCAGTAGGGGCATAATTTTTTACTTGTCGAATAAATGAATGCATGACTAAATGAAATAACAGGAGAAAGTGTCACTTGGAGAGGAAATATGTAGTTAAACAAGGTGTTTGGACTGACGTTGCTTTGCATAATCAGTTGTTTCATATTCTGTGTACAGTTGATTTCACGGATGGGCGTGGGCCTGCGTGGTTAAGCTTTCTGAGCCTGGTACTTATTAGGGGCGCTCCAAGGCCACCTCAAAGCCTCCACACACACCAAGTCCCCAGTTATAATACCCTGTCCCCTCCCCGGTAATTCAACTACTTCTCTATTCTTTCAAAATTTCATTTCAAGTTTGCCTCCTCCTGGGGGTCTTCCCACGCCAGCCCGCCACCCCCACCCGCTGGTTCACACACTGTATTTGCTCCCACACTCCTCTGTGTCTTTCTGTACAACCATGTACTCAGATATTTATATTATATCTGTAACTAGAGTGCTGGTGGTACCCTGCCTACCCCAGTAAACCACAAGTTATTCAAGGGCAGAAGCTTCCGGAAAATGGGCTTAGAGCTGAGAGCTGGCCCATGCACATAAGGCTCCAGGTTGGCCTCATGATATAGCGGTGTTGAACCTAGGACTCTGTCCTGCCATTCAGACCACATATAAAGCCAGCCTGGGAACAAGAGCCATCTCTGTACATCACTGGCCTCTTCGTCCCCTGGGGACCCAGACCACCCAAGACCACTGGCTACCACGATGCCACAAAGTCCACGGGAGTCTTGAAGATCATGGTACCTCCTAGCGCTGGGCACAATGCCTCTAATTAGTTACCACAAGAAGCTTTCTGATGAAGTGTAGAGGGAGCAACCCCTTTATTGAAATCAGAATCTTGGATTCCAGGAGTTCCTGTTGTGGCGCAGCAGAAACAAATCCTACTAGGAACCACGAGGTTGTGAGTTTGATCCCTAGCCTTGCTCAGTGGGTTAAGGATTCTGGCATTGCCGTGAACTGTGGTGTAGGTTGCAAACGCAGCTCGGATCTGGTGTGGCTGTGACTGTGGTGTAGGCCGGCAGCTGTAGCTCTGATTTGACCCCTAGCCTGGGAACCTCCACATGCTGTGGGCGCGGCCCTAAAAAAGCAAAAAGAAAAAAAAAATTAAATAAAAATAAAATAAAATACTGTAGAACAGATTCTTCTCTTAATGGTCTTTTATAAGAGCTTTATCTCTGTCGCATAACTTCCATAAATATGTACAAAGGCTCTTTATTTTACTTGAAAAAAAATTCAAGATTTGGGTGGGAAAAAAGGTAGAGAAAAGAGTGTATGAAATAATGGGAAAAGGAAATAAGTTGGATCTCAGCATCTATTTCCAAAATAGTTCTATTTCCTGACAATTTAGGCCAACACGGAAATGTTAAAACATGACTCTTGTTTCCAAAGATCTAGGGAAGGATTCTATTTGAATAGACCCTAAACTGTGTGAACCCCTCCTGGGAAGATTTTTTTAAGTGGAAAAACCTGCTGTAACATCAACATTCGCTCCTTAATTCTGTCTCACATGGGAATGCACTTGGGGTTCATTGAAAAGGGGTCCCTTGGTGTGATCCTGTGAACCAGTCCATCCGGGGGGGAAGGAAAAAGGGCAACAGGCCTTTGACTTGAGGGAGAACATCATTCTGCCATGCTCATCTGTATCTGCTGGCTCATAAGGATTTTTCTCCTCAAACTTATTGCGTGGAAGCTACAGAAATAGGAAGAAACTGAGGTTTCTCTGAGGAGGCTTACTTAGCCTCTTGCCCTCAGAAAGGGTTTGATTTTGGGTAGATAGCTTATCACTGTGGTGGGTGATGAATGCCACAAACAGGAAGCAGTAAAGAGGTTACTGCATCTGTGAGGTGGGGTGCCAGGAGGGTGGTTGACCCCCTGCCCCCAGCCATTGACCTACCTTTTGTCTAATGCTTGAAATTACCTTCAGGGCTGTCACTTTGATGGTGGGTTTTGATGCGATGACATAGCTAACCCTTCCTTCCCTAACAACAATGACAACAAAACCAACCATTCCTTACAGAGAGATGAAATCCAAAGCCTTTCTATTTTTTTGCCTTTTTGCCATTTCTAGGGCCGCTCCCTCGGCATATGGAGGTTCCCAGGCTAGGGGTTGAATTGGAGCTGGAACTGCCGGCCTACGCCAGAGCCACAGCAACTCGGGATCCAAGACGCATCTGCAACCTACACCACAGCCCACGGCAACGCCGGATCTTTAACCCATTGAGCAAAGCCAGGGATTGAACCCGCAACCTCATGGTTCCTAGTCGGATTCGTTAACCACTGAGCCACGATGGGAACTCCTCCAAAGCCTTTTTAATCTCCTCAGGCTTGAAGGACCAAGAGCCAGCTTTGCAGTCCCCTAATTTTGTGCACAATACTTTCAAAACAAACAAACATATCTAAAGGGCCAAGGAGTGAACATTTGAATAACTGAGTTAATGGGAGATTCCATTTGCAGAAAACTAAAGTGTATTAAAAATCCTCTCATGTCTCGTTGTGTAGACACAGTTTTTAGTAGTATTTCTGGCTTTTTTTGTTTGTTTGTTTTTTTGGTCGTTTGGTCATCCGGGCAGCCTGTCAACCTGCTGAAGTGCTGGGAGGGCCCAGTTGAGTCTAAATAGGGACCTTTGCTGCCCCATGAGGACCCCTTTCTGATTTGCTGTATTAGACTCTTATTTTCTAAAGGAGAAACGATGCATCTTATCATAAGGGCCAATATTTTCACTGTTTTCCTTACCCATCATTCTTCTGTAACAAAAAAAGGGCAGGAGCAATAAAATATTCAATAAATGCACAAGTGCTTTCTTTAGACTCTAAACTCTGAGAAGGTCAGGACAGTGTCTATTTTGGTATCTGCTGTACTTCCATGGCCTTAGACAATGCCAGCAAACAGCAGTGCTTAGGAAATATTTGTTCCGTGAATTAATGATTGACCATAGTATAGATAAAGATGGTAAAGGTGAGGAGTTCCCGTTGTGGCTCAGTGGTAATGAACCCATGTGGTATCTTTGAGGATGTGGGTTCGATCCCCGGCCCCACTCAATGGTTCGAAGATCTGGCATTGCCATGCGCTGTGGTGTAGGTGGCAGATGTGGCTCGGATCCCAAGTTGTTGTGGCTCTGGCACAGGTCAGCAGCTGCATTTCCCATTTGACCCCTAGCCTGGGAACTTCCATACGCTCTGAGTATGGCCCTAAAAAAACCCAAAACAACAACAACAACAACAACAAAAAGGTGGGAAAGGTGAGAAGGCAGCATCGTGGCTTGGCAGGCAGAGAACTCTGCTGTGAGATGTCATTGCTGACTGATGGTGAGCATCCATATTTGGCCTGTGTGTTGTTTGAAGGCAAAGATCTGCCTGTAATAGGTGGGTTTGGGGTCACTGAGGCCGTCGGCAGTGCTCCTGGAGACCGGAAGACAGAGTTCACCTGCTTAATTACAGATGGCCATCCAGCTACTCAGCCTCTCCCTAGCTGTAATTATGGCCTTTGTAGCCACTGTACTGCCAGGCCCACTAGAAACACCTAGCTCTGCCTGGAGAGGGACCTATTTTGCTTTTATTTTTAATGCTTTAAAACAGAGATCAAACCAGTGTCTTTTGGATTTAACACTCACTTCTGCACAAGGCCTTCACCAGGCATCCTTGCCTTAGGAAACCAACAAATGATAATTCTTTTGTTTGACTTAAGGAAAAAATACTCTCTGTGATGTGCTTCCCTGGAATCAATCTGTCCTTTGGGACTAATTGAAATCAGCCTTACTCTCCCTCCCTCTCCCCTCCACTATGGTCATATGCAGCCACTGGTATGCCACAGCCACCAAAATGTGGGATCCAAGCCACAGAAATGCTGATCCTTAACCCAGTGAGCAAGGCCAGGGATCCAACTTGCATCCTCATGGCTGCTCTTCTGCTTCTGAACCCACTGAGCCATAACTCAGATGCAGGGAACTCCTGTAACTATAGTTTCTTTATGTCATTTACTTAGGAATGAAACTGTTGGTTCAATAGGCCTGTGTCTGTCCAACTCTTCTAGGTAGTGATACATTATTTACTAGGTAATGATATATTGTTTTCCAAAGTGACAGTATCAACGATGCTACCATCAAACATGTTTGCAGTTTCTAGTTACTTTGTATCTTCGCAAATACTTGGTGTTAACAGACTTTTACATTTCTGCCAGTGTGGTGGGTGATATGTCATTATCCTTTTAACTTAGGTGTCTCTGATTATTAATTGAGAGTCTCTTCATGTATCTACAGGTTTTTGATCTGTCCTTAAAATTATCTGTTCATTCCTTCGGTGTATTTTTCTACCATGTTTTTGGTCTATTTCTTATTGCTTCAGAGGTAGTCATATTTGTTCAAATATCTTTCCCTAATTTGTGGCTAATCTTTTGATTCTCTCTGTGGTCATCTGATAAATACACATCCAAAGAATGAAATTTAGTGGACCTTGAACAAGTTATTTTTCATGTCTGGGCTTCTGTTTCTGCTTGGATAATTGAGCACACTGATGTATCCCACCCCACTAACTCAATAGTGAGTGAGGGCCAAATGGGTTGATATGCACGAAGGCACATTTTGAAAGTAAAGCGCCATATCCATATATAGAAAGGCTAGTTTTCTTTCTACAGTATCATATTGCTTACATTTTTATACCAAAACATGCTCTCTGGGAATATTTTGTTTGTTTTTGAGCTGCTTCTTTCATCGCACTCAGTTTACTTTTTGAAATTATTATTCGTTTGGTCACTTATCTGTCCCTCTAGAATATAAGCCCCAGAGGGCAAGAATCTTATCTTACTTGTTCATCATTGCATCTCTGGCAACCTGGAGTAGTGCCTGGCACCTAATAGGTGCTCAAAAAATACTTGTTCAGTGAATGACTAAACCAGTGGTGTTAGTAGCAATGATATCATTGCTACTCATCCAAATGCTGTATTTAGGATTTGCTCCCAGTGCAAAGGACTTTCAAACTTATGCCGTGTATTGTTCACTATATCCCTGGCCTTTTCTTTTCCAGAGAGGGTGTGTGGAGCCAGAGGAAGAGAATTGTGCCTTAGGGAGCCAAGAGAGCTCAGTTTTTAGACTTGTAGCTGGGGCTCCCTGATGGGCTGGCACTTCTCTGAGGACAGATTTCTAGGGTGAGACCAGAATTTCCCAGGCTATTTTTTTTTTTTTTCTTTTCCTCCTTCTGCATGGTTGCTGTCAAATTTGCTGCTTTTCCAAACCCAGTTGGCTTTTGCTTTGTTGCTATGGAAACCGGAGCTGGTAGTTTGGGGAAAAATGTGTGTGCATGAGAGTGCTGGGGGAGGGGGTGTTGTGGAAGTGGTGGCGATCCAGAGCTGGGGCGGTGGCCATGGACATGGAGTGAGTGAGGACAGCAGGAAAAGACAGAAGTCTCTGTGAGGGCCCTGCCCACTTGGGCAGTGACTCTTCAGAGAGCTTTTGATTTCGCATGGTGCACACTTGGGGAACAGGCATCTCTTTGTAGATCTGCAGGGCTCCCCTGGCTCCCGTCCAGCCCTTCAGTGGAACATCTGGAAAGCCTTGGCCCCTCCCTGTGCCAAAGCCGCTGAGCCCTGGAGACAGAGATCAATGACCTCTTCTTGGCTGCTCCTTAACCCGTGTCCCAGACAAGCGTTTTTTTGGGAACCAGTGAGTAACACAGATCTTTGATGCCAAGGCTTGTGGGCTGTTGCAGGAAGACTTTCGCTTTTGCTAGACGGGTGGGGGCAGAGGAAGGGTCTGGGAAGGGAAAGCAGTGAGAATTTGGCTTTTCAGGAAATCTGAGCCCAAGTGGGGAGCCCTGCTTCCTACTCACTGGGTTTTCTGACTGAGAAAACAGCAAGCTGAGCTACTGCCTGAGGTTCATGCTCCCTCATGCTGGGGCTGATATTAAGGGTGGGGGTGGGCTTGAGGCTAGAGACTAATTTGGTTCTGACCCCTGCAGGCCATTCTTGCAACCTCTGGGAGATAATGTTGAAAAAGCACAGGGTGATTTTTTTTTTTTTTAATGCACATAATTTATCATACACTGGGCTGTGTTGAAGGCAGTAAAAAGAATTTATGGTGTATACTAGATCGGGATAAATATGCCATGTAATTACCTGTTCTGCAATAATGCTTTATAATCCATGTGTTAAGTTGCACATTGAATATTTACCACAAAAAATTGCATGGGCACACAATTGAAAAAAACATAGAAAGAGTAGAAATGCCCTTAACCCATCCCTCAATAAACAGGCTCTTCCTACTTGAGGTCAGGTGCTCAGGATCAACTTACCTTCAGCGTCCTTAAAATAAGACCTCTTTTATTCAAACGTTTTTCTTGCACATCGTAGGTACAACTTACCTTCAGCGTCCTTAAAATAAGACCTCTTTTATTCAAACGTTTTTCTTGCACATCGTAGGTACAACTTACCTTCAGCGTCCTTAAAATAAGACCTCTTTTATTCAAACGTTTTTCTTGCACATCGTAGGTACAACTTACCTTCAGCATCCTTAAAATAAGACCTCTTTTATTCAAACGTTTTTCTTGCACATCGTAGGTACTCAGAAAGTGCCATTTGAACTGTTGATGGGAATGGAGTCCCTTGACCCAGAAATTCTGCTGCAGGTTTAACCACTAAACCTGCTCTGGTGATGCAAAGACAACATCACCAGATTTGAAACAGAAGAATCTAGGAAATAAGGTAAATGTCTATAGATAAGGAATATTTTTTTACCTCCCTATCATGGAATAATAAGCAACCCTTACACATGTTTAGGTTTATTTTACTATATTAATGGGGAAATATGTTCAAAAGAAATAAATTTCCAAGTAAGTTGGAATAGTTTGGATAGCATGATGTCATTTGTGCAAAAAGAAAGACCTACTGACACACACTCGGTTTGTGTACAGACACAAAAATTTTCCCTCTGAAAAGTGGGAAGGGGAACCAAAGGGCTTTTGCTTTCCCCCGCCCCATATCCCCTTAACTCATTGATATTTTTGCCTTGAGCTTATAAATATTTAAAATCTGTGCATCTGAATTCCTCATTATGTTGCCTCCTAGTATACATGACTACTTCCTCTTTCCCCTAACAGTCGGCTCCTCCTCTCACCTTCCAGGTCTCAGCATCCGCGTAGCATCTCCTCAACCCTCCCTGGTGTGTTTTGGTCTCCTTTCTGAAGCCCCACAGAACTCCCTGGTCGTACACCTCAGCGGTGCATGAGGCCTCTCCCAGGTGGCTCTCTATCTTGTTCTGTGGTGTCGGCTACCCTCCAAACAGACCGTCAGGAGGGAAGGCGGAACAGTGTACAAGAGGGCATCAGGTGCTGCAAGGCAGGAGTCCTCGAGGCAGAGGTCTCTATTTTGCCTGGCTCTTTTGGCTTTCTGTGTCCCAAGAGTCACTGACTCTGTGGTCCATTCCCAGGGCTGCAGTGCTAGGAAACCTAGATCCAAGTCATCCCACAGGTGATAGGAATAAGGGTGAATGGCCCGGGGCTTTGGGTACTGCGAGGACTCCCAGCAGGCGGCTTCTTACCAAAGGTAACTCTCTTTGGCCCCGAGGCTATGTGTGTGCGCATGCGCTGCATGTGTCCTCCTGCACATAAAAGCACGCGCACGCGCGCACACGCGCGCACGTCACCTGTGCAGCTCCTCCGGGCTCTTTGCTCGACAGAGGCTTCCCTCGGCGGTGGAAACTCAGGTACCCTTCTGCCTCAGATCTGAGCGTTCTGGCTGAGAGCTGTTTTGAAAAACAGCTTTCCTGGTTCTCTGTTTCACTCCTTGGTACCGAAGGCTCCACAGCCCCCACTCCCTGGTCTGCTGGGGGAGAAGGGAGCAGTTGGGGCACAGTGTTTGTGGGGCTGCGGAGTTGTGGGAAGGGGCAGTTGGATACACAGTTTGTCTTGTTAATGTGGTGTAGGGTTCTGGGAAGGAAGGTCTGCCGAATTAAGCTCTCCATTTCCTGATATCTCATCAGCTTTTGGCCTAAACCCTACTGACGATTTTGTTTGGAAGAACTTGACTCTTAAGAAAATGGGGGGTCTGGGGACCATCCTCCGTGTTACGTATATAATAATGTGGCTTTTGGCATTTCCTACCTAAAGATAGGAATGCTTGTCTGCATCGTCAGAGGGCTTAGAGTTTAGTCCTAGAGACAGGCTGGTCCGAAAACAAAACACCGGGCAAAATAACACTTGCAAAGACCCAAAGCCTGCTCCAGTGTGAACCTCTGAGGGCTGCAGCAGTGCCTGCCTGCCCTTCCTCCTTTGTTAAGTGCTAACTGGCCAACTCCGGGGATGCACAGATGAGTCATACACCATCTCTACTCTCAAGGAGTTTACGCTTTAGGCATAGGCGCTACGACAGATTAAGTGCAGTACAGCATCATTGAGTTTGGAGCTCTTTCAGTTTAACATTCACTGAGGCTTAAAGGATGGGCTGCCCAACTCCACCTGGCTTGGAATAGAGGATTGCAAACAGATGGGGTTTTTTACTGGTGGGGAGGGGGCAAGTGGTCCTGGCGGGCAGGCTTCATCTGGATATATAGGAAAAGGGCTCTACAGGGTGGGTAGCCAAGATGGGATGGTGTGCTTGGCTGGCCTGGAGACACGCAGAGGGCAGTGTGCATCGTACTGGGAAATAGGTCACTTGAAAGGCCATGGAGGTTTAAAGACTGACCCTGCCACCAGCCCCACCTAAACTAGTCCCACATTTTTCCAGATTTTAATGTCCTTACCTATAGAACAGCAGCAATAAAACTGCCACATAGAGGAGGAATCTGCACCTCTGATCTTTAGCTAGAGAGTAAGCCAGAGTTCAGCACGGGGTCTGAATGGTTTTACCCTTGAAAAAGCTGCATTCTATTTTTCTGGCCTGCTTTTCATGTCAGAATTGGTGTCCTTGGCATCGGACCCCTGGGCCTAGGGACCTTCAATCCTTTGACATTGCATCCAAAGTTTTCTGCATATTTTGGACATGAATTTTGAGAGCAGAGGATTCATAGCTTTGCTCCAGTTTCAGAAAAATTCAGGACCTAAAAGGCTTAACCACTTTGGAGGATGATCTTGGGTCCTACCATGCCACTCTGGTGTAACCTTTCATCTTGTCCCCCGACCTGCAAATATATATATCTATGAAATACTTGACATAATAGACTGTTCTTAGCACTTATTTTTCACTTGCGGGAAGTGTAAAGCATTGTAATAGAAATATGTTTAAAATGTAAACTTCGTTACCTCCTTAGGAAGAATGTTCTGAACACAAGACGTGTTTTATATTTCGGACTTTAATTTTTTTCGGACATTTTTATGAACCTCAATTATTGGTCTGTACTTTTCTAAGGACTCCAGCTTGTTTTGTTTTTAATTCCTCCCACCACTCCTACTTAACTTGTCCTATGTTGTGGGTTATAAAGAGATGTCTTAATTTCTGTATAATTGTTTCCATGGGCGCCTGGGGATGGCTTCAGCTTCTCTTTTGAAGTCAAGTGTTGTTTTTATGATCACGACTTGCTGCTTGGGCAATATGGAGTTGTGTTCTAGACTCCACGGTAGTGGGTCTCAAACTTGAGCATGCGTCAGCATTAGCAGAAGGGCTGGTTCATATACCAAATTTCTGATTCTGTTGTTCTGGGGTGAGGCTAAAGAATTTGCATTCTTAACAAGCACTGCAGCTAGAGAACCATGATTTTAAAATAGCACTTCTCAAATTTAATGTGCATCCAAGTCACCTGACCAAAATGCAAATTGTAATTCAGAAGGTCTGAGGCAAGCCCTGAGAGGCTGCTTTGCTCCCAGGTGATGCCAGTGTGGCTGCTCTGTAGACCCTGCTTTCTATAGAAAGACTTGAAGGTGGTGGTTCTCACTTCTGAACACACTCAAATCCCATGGAGAGCTTGTGGGATAAATGAGGGAAGGGGAAGGAAAGACAAAAGATCTCCAAACAGGAAAACCTGAATCCCTGGGGCTGGAGTCCGGGCCCAACTCCCCAGGTGACTGGATGTGCATTCAAGGTTGTGAAGCTGCTGAAAGTCTGTTCTCTAATTAAATGGAGTGTTATACAGCCTTGAATATTTGATTGACTAGTCGTTGGCCTTCAATGTGGTTTCACTTTCGAACCATCTGGAAAGCTTTAAAAGATATTGATACATGGATAAACTAATATGATGTCCAGGATTTGCCTCAAAATAACGTGGTGGGCAGAGCCATGGGTTTGAGTATTGATCTGTGCTAGCCAAGATGTAGCCATCAGCCACCTGTGGCTATTTAAATTGAAATTAATTACAATTTTTTTAAAAAGTGAAAATGCGGTTCCTCTGTGACACCAGGTACGTTTCACGTGCTCATTAGTCCCATGTGGCTAGCAGCTGCCACACTGGGCAGGGCAGATGTGGAACATTTCTGTCACTGAAGAAAATTGTATTGGGCAGCACTGGGATATCAAAAGAGATTGGCCATGAGTTGATAATTGTCGAAGCTGGGAGATTGGGTACATGGGGGTTCATTATCCTTTTTTGTCTACTTTTAGATATATTTATTTCTTCTTCTTTTCTTTCTTTCTTTCTTTTTCTTTTGGGGGGGGGGGCATAAAATGTTTCAAAAAGATGCCCAGGCAGTAGGAGGGGGCCTGGACATCAGTGGGGTTTTGGTGGATCCCCCAGTGACTCCAAACTCAGCCAAGGTTGCAGCCTCTGGACTAATTGAACAGATGGGCTTAAGAATGATCAGATCCAGCTGTGTTCCTGACCAGTGTGGCCTTCACGCCACTGTTTGGTCCCAGGTTTTTTTTTCTCTCATCTGGTTAATGAGGATGGAGATATTTGTCCTGCTTTCCTTTCCCCAGACGTAGTAAAGTCTGGAGAGAAAATAGTAGAAAAGCTTCAAAAAATGTCGAGCACTGAGTACACCTAAGCAGTTCATTGCTTTTCGTTGTTGAAGTCTTGCCACAGTGAGGCCGTGGGGTAGGGTTGCCACATAACACAAAGACAGGAGATCCTGTTCAATTTGAATTTTAGCTAAATTTCAGATACCTTTTTAATCCTTTAGTGTAAGTTTGTTCCATGCAATATTTGGGACATTTATATACTGAACATTTATTTGTGTGTTTTCTGTAAATCCTATCTCGGCACCTCTTTCCCAGCCCATGAGAGTAGAGGCTGAGCTTTTATCTGTAGCTGCACATCTGTGGGGCTATTAGCTTTGCATAGATGAATTTTCTGTAAATGATCATTGTGAAGGAAGGCATTTCTAAACCTTTGCTTTGAAATCAAGTTAACGGAGAGTTTGCTTTTAACATTCAGTGGAGGAATGTCCGTTTATTTAGATCTTTGATTTCTTGCATCAAACGTTTGTAGTTTTCCTCAAGTAGATAACGTACATATTTCGTTAGATCTATGACTTTTTTTGGTGCTAGTGTGTTTTTAATTTATTTATTTGTCTTTTTTTTTTTAAAGGCTGCACCTGAGGCATATGGAGGTTCCCAGGCTAGGGGTCTAATCAGAGCCACAGCTGCCGGCCTACACCACAGCCAAAGCAACGCTGGATCCTTAACCCACTGAGCGAGGCCAGGGATCGTACCCACAACCTCATGGTTCCTAGTCGGATTTGTTTCTGCTGTGCCATGACGGGAATTCCTGTTTTTAATTTTAAATTCAAATTATTCATGGCTAGAACTTAAACAATTGACTTTGGTGTATTGACCTTATATTCTGTAACCTTGCTCCAATTGCTTATTAGTTCCAGGGTTTTTTGTCAATTATTTGGGATCAGCAGTTGCCAGAGGGTGGGGCTAGAAGAGAAGAGGGAGGGAGGGATGAATAGGCAGAGCATAGGGGATTTTTAGGGCAATGAAACTATTCTGTATACAGTAATGATGGACATACGTCACTATATATTTGTCAAAACCCATAGAATATATGACAGTGAATCCTAATGTCAACTAGGGATATTAATGTATCAGTACTTGTTCATCAGTTGTAACAATTGTCCCACACCAATATGAAATGTAAATAATAGATGAAACTGTTGGTGGGAAGCAGTGGGTGTTTGGGACCTTTGTACTTCTCATTGAATTTTTTCCTATAAGCCAAAAACTGCTCAAAATGAAGTATATTGATTTAAAAAAATTAATAGGAGGCAGGCCTTGGTGAAATGAAAATGTCCAGGATTGGTTGGCACATGTTGAGTCTTCCATCGGCTGAGAGAATGACTTGCCTAATCATTGGATGCTGTGATGATCCTGGGTGTTCCCTAGTTTCCTTCTTGGTGTTTAGGCGAAACATGTCATGCTTTTCTCTCCATGTTGTTGGGACTTTGAATGGACCTGTGCTGCTAATAAGGTGCTAGCCTGTTTCTAAAATAAGAACAAAATAGATTCTGGTAATGGTTACAATATTCTTAAAATGGTGCATTCTCATGTCATAGGAGTGACTTGGAAAAGATGGGAAGGAGTGGAAGCCTCCGCTTCCTCATCTTGGAAATGGGGTTCATTCTCTCCTGCCTCTTCGGGCTGCGGTGATGAAAGGAGGGAAAGCATGTGACATGCTGGGTACACGGTGAGACCCCATGATTACGAAGACCCTAGATCTTTGAAGAGAAGAAACCCTGGGAGACCAATGGCGCTTAGGAAGAACAGGCTTCCCAGAGGACAGTGACTGAATACTCTGTCCCCAGGAGGGGCCTGTCTGTGGGTGACATTGTGGAAGGGACTTTTCAGAGTGTGGCGTGCACTGGGGGCCTCCAAATGCTGCTTGTGTTCAAAGATTCTGGGGTGCTAAAGGGGAACCGTGGTTGGATGTGGAAATGATAAAGTGGGTAACTTGTTAACTGCCGAGATGGGAAGAGACCCCTTCTCCCCCATCCCCAAGTGGCTGGCCTGGCCTATGGCCCCCATCCCCCATTCCTAGAGAGAAAAATCTCCTTTCTGTTTGGCTCTGAGAGCATTTTAGATCTTCCGTGGTGGGGAAAAATGGAAGGTCCAGCCGGTTGACACATGCACCTGGAGCCAGCACCTAGGATCTCTGTCTGAAGGTGCATTTAAATGGACAAAACCCTTTCCCTGTTGGAGGTTGAGTGCTCTGTGAGACCTGTGGTTATATAATCCAGCACTGAGGCGGGGGGAACCCTATAAATAATTGCTCTGTTGCTCTGTGCTTCTTCTCTTGATAGAAACTAAAGTGTGTTTTCTCAGCAGCAAGGGTGATAGAAACATCTTCAGAGGAAGAGTTTTTTTTGTTTTTTTTTCCTGACTCCTTGAGAGCCGATGATTTAGAGGCATCTCTATAGGAGATTAAATGGAATTCAGGTAAACAGCTGAAGGGTTTACATGGGATTAAGTTTTTTAAGACGCCATTCTAGGGGGTATTTTCTATTGCAGTGATGAGGGTGCAAAGTAGTGGCTTTGGCAGGCAGGTCAGTGAAGAGTGGACTTGTCCACAGTCCCCTCCAGAACTGGACATAGGCCTCTTTCACACCTGCTGGAATCATCCCCTTAGGTGCCTGAGATGTTTGCTGTCTGGGTCTGGTGAGCAAGTGGAGAAAGGGCAGCAGCTGGGACCTCAGACCAGTCAGCCAGTGACATCCAGAGCGCCTTCCTCATTCCACAGATGTGTTGAACACCGACAGTGTGCCAGGCGCTGGGGCAGACGGAGGGCTGCCATGTGGACACAACACGCAGAAATATCTGCCCTTGTGGCCCTTAACTTCCGGTGGGGGAGACAGACCACGGGCAAGAAGAGTAATTGTTACATCATTGTAACAGCTTGGGAGAAAAAAAATGAAGTGGGAAAGGGGGATATGAACTGTAGGGGGTGAGGACCCTGAGATGTTAGGGGGCCAGGTAGACCTTTGGATAAAGGCTTGAAGGCACAGAGGGACTGAGCCTTGCAGGAATGAAAGAACATTTCTGCGCAGAGAAAACAGCAAGTGCAAAGGCCCTGCAGGCAAGGGAGCGTGACTGGAGCCAAGAGGATAAGGAGACAAAGGGCAGAAAGCAGGTCAGAGAGGTAGCAGGGAGCCGGCTCAAGCTGCAGGGCTTCACAGATCACAGGCAGGACCCTGGCCTCTGCTTGCAATTAAGATGGGGCTCCAGAGGGTTCTGGGAAGAGGGATGGCCACTCTGAGTTTGAAGGGGATCCGTTTGGGCTACTGCATGAGTGGACAGCAGAAGGGCCTATTAGCCGTGGCCATGCAGTGAGATGGGGGTGGCCTGGATTGCAGTGGTGGGATGATAAGAAGCTGGATTTTGGATATAATTGAGCAGGTAATTTGAGAATGTTATTGATATGTTAGAAGTGAATTGTGAGATAAAGGGAGGAATTAAGGATGACGTCAAGATTTTAGGGTTTGGCTGGGAATTTAGGGTTAATAGATGCAAACTCTTGCCTTTGGAATGGATAAACAATGGGATCCTGCTGTATAGCACTGGGAACTATATCTAATCACTTATGATGGAGCATGATAATGTGAGACAAAAGAATGTATACATGTATGTGTGACTGGGTCACCTTGCTGTATAGTAGCAAATTGACAGAACCAGCTATAATGGAAAGAAAATCATTAACAGAAAAAAAAAAAAAAAGATTTTAGGGTCTGGGCAGTTGGTAGGATGGCATTGCCATTAACTGATGGGGAGGGACTGTGAGAGGCAGGGGACTATTTTTGAGGTCCATTCTGGTCGAGTTAGATTTGAGGTGTCTGGGAGGTATCGAGGTCAAATATCAGGTGGCCACCTGGATGTGTGGCTCTGGCATTCAGGGGAGAGGTCCAGGCTGGAGATGGAAGTGTGTGGGAGTCCTGAGGGTGTAGGAGGTCTGCGGAGCTGTGAGTGTAGAGGAAAACATGGCACCTGGGAGCTGGGAGGGTCCTTAGTTCAAACTTGCCATCTCGTACTGGGTAACTCAGACACCAGGAAGTAAGGGTTGTACACAGGGTTATACCCTTGAGAGTTGGAAAGTCTGGATTAGAACTCAAGTCTGCTAAGGCCTACCCAGCCACACCTCTTTACAGGGCTTTTGGCTGGAGACGTAGAACTGGCATTGTTGGGAGTTCCTGTTGTGGTGCAGTGGAAGCAAATCTGACTAATATCCTCATGGATGAGGATTCAATCCCCAGCCTTGCTCAGTGGGTTAAGGATTGGGCATTGCCCTTAGCTGTGGTGTAGGTTGCAGACACAGCTTGGATCTGGTGTTGGCTGTGGTTGTGGAGTAGGCTGGCAGCTGCAGTTCCAATTCGACCCCTAGCCTGGGAACTTCTATATGCTGTGGGTATGGCCCTAAAAAAGCAAAAAAACTAAAAAAACCAAAAACCCAAAACAAAACACTGGCAGTGTTTGCTGGGGGCCTGAACGACAGGAGGCAGCCCTCCCATATATGCACTCTGCCATCTTCACGTGGGATGGCTTCTCCCCAGTCCCCCAGCCTGATCCCTAGAGTGCTGCTCAGGAATGGTGCTGTCCATGGATTGTCTATGGCTGGCCAGTGAAAAGGTCAGACTGGAAATTGAAGCATTTGGAAACTCCTCACAACTCAGCATTGCCACAACATCCAAGGGTGACACCGGTGGACTTGCTTTGTTGAACTGGGTGGGGACAGATTTGAGTGTTCCTGGCATGGATATTAGCCCAATGCGGTGGGACCATGTGCTCCATTGCAGGTAAGAAGTTCAGGTCCTTCAGTACAGGTGGGTTTGAGAAGCTCGGGCCCCAGCATGGGGCCTGCTGAGGAAAACAGTAAATACTTATTAGACATTAAGTTCAGAATCTTGTGCTCCTGTTTCTGCTGTTTAAGACTCAGGTTGTGCCTTTTGCCAAGTGGTGAAGTCAGCAGTTTGCTTTTGCCTTGAGGCATCTCAGCTTCCTCCTTTCCCTCCTGGAGAGGCTCTGGCTCCACTGTACTGGCTCCCTGGAGATGGTATGCTTCTCGGCTCAGTATCACTCAATCTTCCCCAAGAGCAGTTCTTCCAACAACACCTGGCTGCCTTTAGTGTGACCTCACCGTTGTGCACCGAGGCATGCCTATCAGCCACAAGAACAGAGTCTCTCGTCTTGGCGCTTCAAGGGAGGCAATATATTTTGGCTTCAGTTTAGAGGGAGGCACTGAGCTATTGTAGAAAAAGAGTTTTTGGAAGAAGGCAGACCTCAGACAAGGGCCATTGTTGACTTCCTACATCTAATCCTTCCTTCTCTGTAAAAGGGCAGTATAATGCCATTTGCAGCAACATGGATGGACCTAGAGACTCTCATCCTGAGTGAAGTAAGTCAGAAAGAGAAAGACTCATCACTTATATCTGGAATCTAATATACATCACAAAGAAACCTTTCCAAAGAAAAGAAAATCATGGACTTGGAGAACAGACTTGTGGTTGCCAAGGGGGAAGGGGAGGGAGTGGAAGCTTGGGGTAAATAGATGCAGAATGTTGCCTTTGGAATGGATTAGCAATGGGATCCTGCTGTGTAGCACTGGGAACTCTGTCTAGTCACTTATGATGGAACACATAATGTAAGAAAAAAGAAGGTATACTTGGATGTGTATCTGGGTCACCATGCTGTACAGTAGAAAAAAATATATAAATGATAAAAAATAGCAATAATCTCCAACTCAGGGCAATGTTGGGAGGTTAGATGGAATAGTGGTGTGAGGTGCCTAGTAGAGGAGCTGGTGCTAAAGGGATTGTCAATACAAGTTCTATCAAATCACACCATGTGGTTATCTTCCTCCTTAGGATCCAAACTTGCTCAAATCTTCAGTCCCTCAAACCTCTCACTCTGGGATAACTGCCCCCCCCACCGCCCTTCCCTGTCCCTCCGTTCCCTGCTTTGTCTGCCTTTAGGATTCTGTGGTTAGTGTGCCGGATCCCACAGTCTTGGACAGGCTCCTGGGTAGAACTTTGCCCCACAACTCCAGAGGGATCTGTTCCAAAGAAAGAGGCAGTACAGGCTTCAGCTCTTGCCTTGGCTTGCCCTGAACTTGAACCTAGCCTCTTACTGCCCAGCCTGCTATCTTGAGGCTGGATGAGGGAGGAGGCTCCTCAGCCTAAAGCCGGCTGCCAGCCATCAGATAGGTCCTCCCTCCAGTTGGGCAAAGCCTCCAAGGGCTGATCTCCCACCTGTCATTCGCCTTGGAGCCAGTTGTCAATTACCACTTTTTCAGGGCTCCCTGCCTCCTTCTAATTCTTTGATTTTGGTCTTTGGAAGAGTCATACTGG
Source organism: Sus scrofa (assembly GCF_054392235.1). NCBI lineage: Eukaryota > Metazoa > Chordata > Mammalia > Artiodactyla > Suidae > Sus > Sus scrofa. Next base: position 106,829,350 of record NC_139385.1, on the reverse strand, counting down.
GCAGGGCCTGGTCATGGGATGTGCCAGATATCAAACTTGGGGGCCGCACTTCTTTTATTTAAGTGTCATTTAGGGGACCCTTGCTTTCAATTCTAAATTCCTGGTGATTAATATGCATCTGTAGCTTATGGTTCCAAAAGCTGCATTCCATGGTTTACAGAGAGGAAGGATTCTGGCTTTTTGTTCACTGTTGGCCCTGGATCTCAGAGAGTTCAGAATATGCCATTGAACAGATGGCAACTGGGGATATTTGGGCATTAAGTGCCTCATTCTACTTGTCCGGTTCTGGCCTATTTTAATTTGGGGATATGGTTTAAATCTATTTGGCCTATATTTCAAGTAGGTTAGAGTATCCTGTTTTTCTTCTTTCTTTTCTTTTTTTTTTTTTTTTGGCTTTTGTCTTTTTAGGACCTTACCCGCAGCATATGGAGGTTCTCAGGCTAGGGGTTGAATTGGAGCTACAGATGGCAGCCTATGCCAGAGCCACAGCAATGCCAGATCTGAGCTGCGTCTTCAACCTATACCATAGCTTATGGCAGCACCGGATCCTTAACCCACTGAGGGAGGCCAGGGATCGAACCCCCAACCTCATGGTTCCTAGTCAGATTCATTTCCACTGCACCACAATGGGAACTCCTGTTTTTCTTATTTCAGTGAGAGGAAATATATACAGATGTATGAATTATGAAATATATGTGCATATATATATGTGCATATGTGTGTATGGGGAAAGAGAAAGAACACACCCCAAACAAATGAACCTGGTATCCATGGGACCCCTGAGATGCTGCAAAATCAGACATCTGGGTAGCATCAGTATGAGGGAGTGGAATGCCATTACAGGTCCTCTGCCATCTCCTCAGGTGAGACTGAGCAGAAATGATGCTGCAGAGTCTAGGAGGAAAGAAATAAGCAAATGCAAATATTCTTGTCTATTAAAAGAGAAAGTCATACATTTGAGTTCAAGTTTCAGCCAACAATATTTGCAGTAGAATTCTGCATGTCTAATCAATTTCTTAGCATTTTCATCCTTTGTCTCAAGTTGCTATGATTGAGAAGCCTGCAGATTCTGTGTCCACACCTGTGTTGAGGACTCCTCAAAGTTGGGGGTCAATGCTGCTAAGGAGAATGCTGGCATAGCAGAGCCAAGTTCCAGAGGTGCCAGAAGAGGGGTTCAGAGGCTCTGAAGGAGGAGCGTTGATAGAAGAGACACTTTGCATATATCAAGCCCCTCAAGTCGGTCAACTCCATGGGTGGGGTGGTTATATAGATGTGGGTTCACTGTGTTCTGCATGGATCAGAAAAATTGGGTAAAGACTAGTGGAGTAAAACGTAAGGTCACAATAAATACTTCCTACAATTAAACTAGTTGCTTTGTGGAGGTGGTGAGCTCTAAATGCCCTAAGTGTTCATTACAGATGTCCACTTATTTCTGCCTGAAAGAGATTCCCAGCAATGCCTGGGAGGTTGGACCAAGTGAGTTTGTAAATGCTTCAGACATTTTAGAAAATGAATATCACTTCCTAGTTAAAGGTGCTGAGTTTTTGATATTTCCCACTGTGCTAGGTGGATACCCAGTCCTTAGAAAATGCTAAATAAATATTTACTAGTTAATAAATACAGTGGGCGGATTTTGAAACACCAAAATTAAGCTGACTTTTAAGAGTTAGGTAACAATGATGGCAGTAACTTTCTATGAATGCTTAAAATCCACCTCTGCTTCCCAGATTTTGGTGTGTCCATCTGGGGAGCAGGGAATAAGAATTCATGCTTCTTTGTACATCGCTGAGTGTGTTGATGGTGGCTCGGAAATCAACAGTGGTTCACTGGTCTCCCTCCTTCAAATGCCCCTCTTCTTTCATCTTCCATAGTCTTGCCTGAGTGATTTTAAATGGACAGCTCATCAGATTACTCTCCAGTTTAAAATCCTTCAGCAGTTCCCTGTCATCTGCAAAATATAAATCTTTAATTCCCTTTCAGAATACAAACCCTCTTTATCTGGCCCCTGTAGTTCTTTTCAGGTCATCTTTGGCTTATCCTCATCTCCAAAATTACACTGTAGTTACGCTGTTTCCTAAATGACCAAGTTGCTCTTTATTATTTGGTACTTAAAAGCACTAGCTCTTTATTATCTGTGCTTAAGTCTATTGTATTGCAACTTGAGGTCATAGATAGTGCCCCCTATACCTCTGCCAATACTTTTCAACAATTTAGGCATTCTGTTACTCTCTTTTGCCCCTGTGCGGACTGGCCAAGCACAGCCCTCCAGGCTTACTTCAAGCCATATTTTCTTTTTTTTTTTTTCCCTCTTTTTGCCTTTTCTAGGGCTGCTCTCGTGGCATATGGAGTTCCCAGGCTAGGGGTCTAATTGGAGCCGTAGCCACCTGCCTACACCAGAGCCACAGCAACGCGGGATCCGAGCTGCGTCTGTGACCTACACCACAGTGCACAGCAATGCCGGATCACTAACCCACTGAGCAAGGCCAGGGATCGAACCCGCAACCTCATGGTTCCTAGTCAGATTTGTTAACCACTGTGCCATGATGGGAACTCCCATATTTTCTTTAATCTCTACACCTTACCATACTGATCTTCTATCTGTTATGCTTTCCTACTGCTGGGCCTTTGCAGATACTGCTACTTCTACCTGGAAAGCTATTTTTGGCCAGGTTAACACTGTCTCATTGCTTATCATTTACCTTGTCTCTTGTATACAGTTTACCATTGGATTCTTAAAAATCCAATCTGATAGTCTTTGTCTTTTAACTAGATAACTAATCTACTTATATTTAATTTTATTACCGACCGATAGCTTTGCATTTAAATCTGTTTTATTCCTACATGTGCCTTGATCTACATTTCTTTTCCTCTCCTTTTTGATTAATCTTTTGGACTGAATTAAAAAAATTTTGTTTTCCACATTTATTTTGTCTTCCCCATTTACTAGTTTGGAAACTGTGCATTCTCTTTCTATTCTTTTTTGTGATTACCTTGGAAATTACCACTTATATATATGTTTATACCTACTTATCAAACTTATCTTCTCTCTGGATAATATAAGGTCCTTAGAATAATAATTATATTGACTTTCCCCATGCTCATCTTATATGCTAGTGTTGATGAAAATTTTAATTGTATTGCAGGAAACTCTATAAAACATTATAATTGCTGTTTTATGCGGCTCATGTTTATTTTGATATATTCATATATTTATCACTATCTTTGCCCTTCATTATTTCCAATACTTCAGACCTACCATTTGGGATAATAATTTTATTCTACTTAAAGTACATACTTTGTAGATTCCCTTACATTTCACATTTCAATGTGCTGATGGCAAACTCTTTGCTTTGTTTGTAAATATTTTCAGTCACCTTTATTCTGGAATGATTTTGTTGTTGTTGCTATATAGAATTCTAGGTAGGGAGTTTCTTTCAGCATGTCCAAAGTATTTCACCGTCTTGGATTGTTGTCATGGAAAATTACCTGTAGTCTATTGCTCTTTCGAAGGTAATATGTATTTTGGTTTTAAGACCCCTTTCAGATTTTTCTCCTTTTGCTTTGATGGTGTACACTCTCATAGTAATATGTGTAGGTTTGGGTTTTATTTTTTCTTCTCTGACTCCGGTGGGCTTCTACATTTACATATTAGTATCTTTCCAAAGTTCTGGAAAAGTTATCAGCCACTATCTCTTTAGGTATTACCTCTGCACTATCTTTTTTTCTGCTTTATGGGATCCTGATTTCATATACCCCATTCTCTTACTTTTTCTTCTACATCTTCTATCTTTTTGTCTTTCCATGGTATACTGTGAATGGTTTCTTTTGACTGGTCAAGTCTCTCTCCAGCTGTCTCTATTTTTTTTTTTTTGTATATTAAAATTCTATCATTCTATTTTTAAGTTTTTTATTACTCAGATGAATTTATCACATCTGTAGTTGTATAATGATCATCACAATCCAGTTTCACAGGATTTCCATCCCACAACCCAAGCATATCCTCCCAACCCCCTAAACTGTCTCCTCCAGAGACCATAAGTTTTTCAATGTTTGTGAGTCCAGCTGTCTCTAATTTAATATTAAACTCTTTCCTGAGTTTTACAATTTTGGCATGGTATTTTTTGATTTCTAGAATTTCTATTTGGTAGTGGTGGTGGTTTTCGTTTTTTTAAATCTTCTGGGTCACCACATTCACTTTTCTAGCAGGTATTTTCAAACTTTGCTTTTAAATCATTTGACATAACAAACATCATTTATAGTCTGATAATTTCCATACTTGAAGTTTTTTTCCCTAGTTCTGTTCTTACTGTTTTTTTGTTTTTTTGTTTTTGTTTTTTTTTTCCAGCTAGATCTTGCTCATGGTGCCTTCTTTTCTTACAGACTTGGTTATCTCGGGTTCATTGTGCTAGAATTTTTGTGACTTGTTATGAGGGTACCTTCCTCCAGGTGCCTAGTATCCAGAAACTGTTTAAGGCAGGTTTAGGACTTGAGTATCTGTCTTAGTCTATCCAGGCTGCTATTTTTGTCTTAGCCTGTTTGGGTTGCTTTAACAAAACGTGGCGTATAAACAACAGAGTTTATTTTCTCACAGTTCTAGAGGCTGAGAAACGAAGATCAAGGTGCTGGCAGATCCAGTGTCTGGGGAGGGTCTGCTCTTTGGTTCTCTTGCTGTGTTCTCACCTGGTAGAAAAGGCAAAGGATCTTTCTGAGGTCTCTTTTATAAGGGTACCAATCCCATTCATGACAGTTCCATCATTATGACCCATCACCTCCTAAAGTCCTTACTTCCAAATACCATCACTCTGGTGTTAGGATTTGATGTATGAATTTTGGAGGGGATTGGTGGTGACACACCCACAAACATAACAGTCTATAACTGTCTCTCAGGTCACAGATCCGTATAAGGCTTTATTTCCAGTTCTCCTTTATGCTAAGGCTTGGGATCTTTGGGGTCCTAGCATATTGAGGGGAAAGTCTCTTACTTTGAGCATTCCCTGGTATTTCATTTTTGCCTTCCTGATCTTGAAAAAAATATTCTAAATTTAAATTTTCCAGGATTGGCAAATGCCCTGAGGACATTTCTCCACAGTTCTTCCCTGCTGTCTCGTCTATACTTTGATATGTTAGAGAATTTTATCCAGCATTTTGGGGCTGTTTTTAGTGGTAGAGTTGGCACAAATCATGGAGACTGATTGCCAGGACCTGGAGGTCTCAGTTTGAATGTCCCTTCTTCAGTTGAGACTTGGCTGAACCCAGTCTTAATTAGGTCTCCTTGTGATACACTTTCCTAACCCTGTTTTTTGTTCTTTTTTTCTTTTATTTTTTTCTTTTTTGTCCTTCATGACACTTACCTCAATTTATAACTTTATTTTTTTTTTTATGATGAAAGACTCTGTTTACTGCCTAGATCGCTATGTGAGGTCAGGGAGTATATGTGGGCCAGTGCGTAGCACAGTGGCTAGTTCACAGTAGGGACACAAGCAGTATCTGTTTCCTCAAAAAATAAATGCAGCAGACTCTTTCTTGATAGGTAGGTACTGGCTAGATGCAAAGGACAAGGGCAATTTGAATGTTGTTCTATAAAGAAGCACAGCTTGTCCTATTTTCATAGACCAATAAGTAAAAACGAGATATTAAGGGCTCAGAACAGCTCTTTCAAGATTTCAATGTGTGTTTCGCCTTCAGGGATGGCAGCTGGTATCTTAAGGTGCCCATGCTGCTCCATGCTGTATCCTTTGGAAGAAGCAGAACCATAGAATTAAGGTAATCAGTATATATAGAACATGCTGTGTTTTAACTTTGTCCTGTACGTACTGAAAAGCAAAGGATGAGCCCAGTTGTAACCTAGCTGTACACACTGAGAAATTGTCTAGGTGTGCACACTTGACCTTGACAGAAGTTTGCAAGCCTTCTTACTTCCCTTTTGATAATATATAGCACGGATAACCTTGAGGTACTCAAGTCAGAAAGTTAGGAATGTCATTATTATTGCACTTGAAACGTCTTTGTAGTCACAGTGATTGAAAGTCCCCAGGAAATGTGCATTAAGTAATTATAAGCACCAACTCATATAGAGCACTTACTGCATCCCTATCATTATTTTAATCGTGTTATATATGGTTATTCATTTAATTATCTCCACAGCACTAGTTGTGGCAGGTGCATTATCATCCCCACTTTTACAGATGAGGACACTGAGGCTCCATGTGATGGAGTAACTAGGTCATGCAGTTAAGAGGCAGAACCAAGATTTCAACATAGCCCTCCTGGCTCCGATGTACGTCGTCTTAATCTTAGGCTCTACTGTTGCACAGAACAAGATTGAGTGATAAGTGGGTTTCCGGGCTACCCAGGGCTACGTGCAGCTGTGCAGGTTGACCAGAAGCTCGGTGGACGCTTACGGGCCTCTGGGCATAGGGAGCTCTATGCATCATTCTACCACAGCTTCCATAGGGGGCCATTCCCTACCATCTGCTGGATTTATGAATTCTTTTCAGAGAGCTGATGTGCCAGATCTGACTGGCTAAAGGGAAAGGTGTTTATGTGGAAAGACCAAAAAACAAACATAAGGAAATATTTTTTTATAAGTTTAGAGATGAAACTGCTCTATTATAGTTGTTTCTCCTCTTGAGTGACTTATCTCACCCACTTCTTCCCATCTCATGGAGATGTAATTAATACATGGAGAGCAGGTTCTTAGTATCAGGAAGAGGCTGTGCTGTGGCCACCTCTTTGTAGAAGTGTGAAGGGGTGCCTGTGGGTTCCTGCACCCCCCCACCTGAGGTGCTCAGTCTCACAGTGGTCTGAGGCCATGACTTCTTGGGGGTCGCTTCAGTGGTCAGCCAATCCTGTGCTGTTGGCTCAGCCACTGGGATTGAGGAATCCACAGAGGACATAGGGACTTGCCTTCAGGGACTCTCAGGGGAAAATGATGTTTAGAAAGTCATCATCATAGAATAAGAAGGTGTTGATTGGCCTTTTCCTGAATGCTTTTTCCTTGGTATTTGGGGGACATTTTTCTTTCCTGAATTACCCAGAAAATTGGCCTAATTTTAAATGACTCCCTGACCCTGCAGACACGTCCACAGTGGAGGAGAAGGACAAAGAAGACAGGAACTTGAAAGAGCCAGCCTGATGAGCTGGAGCTCCTGATCCCACCTGGCTCTTAGGGCCAGCGCTGAGCTTTTCTTTTTAAATCTTCCCGTCGCCCCTCAGAGGCTGCTGATTCCAGGGCAGCGCTGGCTTCTGTCATTGCTGCCGGCAGGGCGACCCTGTGTGGGCACAGGCGGGCTCCATTCAGAAGGACTTGGAAGCTAACAGAGTGGCTGCTACTCAGAAGTGTAAAGGTTTGCCTTTGGTTCATCTGGCAAAGCTGGACTGCAGCCAGACTCCCCAGCAGTGTATGGCAATGACCAGTCGCTGCTGAAATGCTTGGCTCTCTGGGCTTTAAATCTTAGCATGGCTGTGGAGTGGGGGGTGGGGGTGGGGAGGGAAGCCTCATGTATTCAGATTCATGCTTTAGCACTGGTTTGAGATATTCATTCTCCAGCCAGCTGGCATGTGTGTCCAGTGTGTGTGTCTGCTGCGTTCGAGCCCTGCCGTGGCGGGGGTGGGGTTGATCCTGAAAGGAATGCCCCTGAATAGAGCCAAGGATGGATTTGGGTTTGGTAGAGATTATCTGGTCATTGAATTGGCATTGACTGAGAGCTGCAGAGCCTCAGGCTTCCAGAAAGGACTCTGAGCACCCCCCCCCATGACTCTTGGCTGGCCTCCTCCAGCACGTGGGTGTCGGGGGAACTCCCCAGGCTGGTTACCCCCCAACCTGTGGCGGGAGCCTAAGGCCCCACTGGAGCCAGGCCAGCATGGATGGCTCCTGGGCAGCGCCACCTGTGCTGGGGCTGCCCCTGCCCTTCGGATCCAATCCTCCCAGCTCAGCCCTCTGGGGTGGGAGGAGTTAAATTTATCCTGTTTTTCACGCATTGCTAGTTATTCTCGGGCAAGCACTGAAAGCGAGCCCTCGCACCCGCAGTGCCATACCACCGCCCCTGCATGGATGGCGTCAGTTGGTTCCTTAGGAAGGGGATGCCCCCCCCCCCGCCCCCGTCCCTGTGGCGCTGGAAGGAAGGGCAGGCTGGCCGGCAAGTCCACTTCTGCACAGCCAGTGTGGGAACGGGTGGGGTCATGGCACAGGCAGGGGTGGGCGGGACCCAGTCCCTTCTCTCCCCAGGCCCTGAGAGGTGCCCAGGCTCAAGCTTTGGGGAAAGGGCCTGGGAAATCTTTCCTTGAAGTTGCTTCCCTAATTGTCAGTGCTCTACGGAGCTGAGGGTGGTTTTGTTTGGTTTGGTTTTTTAATCTTTTCTGCAGAGCAGCTTGGAATCTGCGAGGCCGCTCCAGGGCTCCTGGGGCGCGGGAGCTGTGTTTTGGCAAATGCCTTGAGAGTGGGTGGCTCTGTGGACTGCCCGTCAGCCCTCGTTTCCCACCACACGGTTTCTAGTACACCTGTTGTTGCAAGTTGTCACAAATCAAGACTGTTGTGAACATCTGGGGGCCTGAAACTAGCACTGTCTTAGGCAGAGGGGGCAGCCTGCAGAGGTGGCCTGAATTAGCAGCCAGGAAGTAGAGTGAGAGGGTTTCTGGGTTCGAGTCCTATGTGTCACTGGACAGGTTACTTGACCTCTCTGAGCTGAGTTTGTTCTTTCATAAAATAGAATACTCTTTACTCATCTGTTGAAAGAATGCCTGTGATAGTGTCTCCGTTTTGTTGATGGGTGAACCAAGACCGAAAAGTGACTTGGCCAAGGTTCACAGTGGGAAGAAGGATGGTGATGAGCAAGGAGGCCTGGAGTCAAGTCCAGTTCTCCCCAGTGCAGCCCCTGTGGCCCCAGGCAGGACACTGAGCCTCCAGAACTTCTGTTCTGTCTAGGTAAAGTGGGAGCAGTCACGTCTCAGGAGTGTCTTATTTTGACACCTACGACAAAGTTAGAGGAATAAAAGAAGGGAGTCTCTGCCTTTGAAACTGTAGGAATTTTCTAGCTGCAAAACATTTCCACCTCTACAGCTTTTTAGGGATGAGCAGGGCTGACACTGAGCTCTTCAAAGTTTCTGGCCTGTGGGCTCTTGATGTGTTCATGGCTAGTTTGTCTAATGGAAAAAGTAATATTCATGGTAAAAATTCTACTAGTGAAAGACACACCCCTCCCCCGCATCAGTTCTACTTCCCAGGAGATGACTTCTGCTCACTTCTTGTGTAAGCTTCCAGGAATTGCATGGACACATGGATACGACAGACCTGTACCTATATAAGTGTATACATTGCATGTAAGCAATTATATATGGGTCCTAATTTTTTTTTTCCACCAAGAGCCCAAATGAGGAAAATCTAGGTAGTTTGCAGTATTTTGGTTGTCAGGTGCAATGCCACAGTGAACAGAGACTCCTGTCTTGGTACCTCTGGATTTAAGACACACATTGAATGTAGTGCCTAGTGGCCCAAAGCTTTCAGAATTATCTACTTTGCACTTGGCAGAATCTCCTTAAAAAGAATTATGTTGTTAATACTGTGGTTTTCCACTACTCCACCCAGTTAAATTTAATCATATCACATGACTTCCAAATAAAATGATGTGTGTGTCTGGAGGGAAGGGACCTGACAAAGCTTCCCTTTTTTTAGATCCTAGAGAGTACAGCAAAGCTGTCTTGCACAGGCCTGGCCTCCAGAGCCCTCCTGCCTGGGATGTTTTTATCTGCAGCTTGCTCTTTGCCATCCTTGGAGGGAGCAGTTGGATTAATTGGGTTGCAGAGGGTGACTGTGTGTATGTTAATATATATTTTCTCACACACAAAAAAGCCCAGCTGACTCCATTTTAAAGAGCAGTTAACCTGCCTTAATCCATACATCCCTGTGATTGCATTTGGCCTGGCTGGCTCTTGGGGCAGTGCACCCTCAGCCTCCCACAAGCAGATTTCTTGGCCTGTTGTTGATGACAAGTGGGGTTGAGTTCTCCAGTTAAAGCAAACACTTCAGACCGCCTCTAGTGAAGTGAATATTTTGGGGGTTAGAGCAAGTCCTCTGGTTTCAGGTTGCAGTGTGAAATGGGTTTTCTTAAGGTTTAAAAGAAAAACCCAAAGATTTGTGGGGTTTTGGGGGCTTGTTTATGTGGCTATTTTCCCAAAATGTTATGTGTAAGACAATTCAGAAAGCTAAATCTATTTTAAATGCACCAGGGAGCCTTAAATGAATCCTGTGGAATTAAATGTTTTGTTTGGTTTTAATGAGGGCTTTCTGGTCCTATAAATCCAAGAAATCAGGTGTGGGAGGCATGTTGGGCCCAGCCCTCTTCGGGGCCTACATCCTCCCTCAGGACACCCTGTTCAGGGCCTCTCACTCCTCCTCTTCATCATCCTCAAGAGGTCTCCTTGGGCCTCTTGCTACTGGCCCAGCTCTGCTGACAGGTGTAACCCTTGCATGGCCTGGTCCACAGCTCTGGGCCCCACCACATGTTGGCCGCCTTCTGGTTTGGGCCCTGGCTGCCTGGTGAGTTGATTGCAGAGCTGTCCTCAGCCCCAGGAGCTCTGGCTGTTGGCCACTCTCATTCCCCTCCTGTCACCTGTCCCAGTTCTTAGCCCACTCCCGCTCTGCACAGCGGGAGCTCAGAGCTCCTTCCTTTGGTCTGGCTTCCTTCCTTTCCTGCCTGTTTAGAAGGTTTCTTCCTGAGAACCCCTGCTTGTGGCTGGATGTGAGCTTAGCAGCACTTTGAGATTGTGTCAAGGGGATTAGCTGCCAGGGGACATGGCATTTTAAGCCTAGCAGTGAAACACACCTGCCATACTGCGTTCCCGTTATATCAGAAAACTGAAAAAACAGGAGCGTGATGCTTTGCTTAAACACAAAACCAGCAGCAGCAACAAACTCAGAACCATGTGGGTACAGGAAATCTTCCAGCCATCTTGTGGGATGGCCCAAAGGACAACTGATGTGGCAACAATAACCCTATGATGAGCCTTTCAATCCTGTTGAAGCAACACGACTTCTCAAACCTTCCCAGGGCTTGGCTCTAATCTAAAGGAAGTCTTGTACTTTGAGTGCTCTGACTTTTTATGATGCTCATAAAACTTTGTCTCTAACTTTAATGAGCTAAAAAAGTTCTAAGTTTTGAAGATTTAGCAAGTTTCCTTTACAGTATGGAAAGAAGGACCTTATCGATCATGACTTCTGGATGCTGCTGATAATATTAATTAGTAGGAGTAAACACTATCATTTTAATAGAATGCTCTTTCTTTCCCCAAAGACCATTCAACTCTACGCTCATCCTTCCTATGAGGTAAATGATGTCATGATCCCCACTTTGGCAGAACAGAAGTCTGCAACTCAGACTTTAAGTAATGTGGATTGGAACTAGAACCCAGGCATATTGCTCCTTCTTGTAAACTCTTCTATCTGGGTTTTATGTGGTTTCTATGTATAGTCGCTGCTCCAGAAGTTTTGGCATCATTCCTGCTTGGGAGACAAACATCTATGTTGGCCTGACCCAAGATGCATGCTTGGCTGCAGAAAGCCATCTTTGCAGGTTTCCAGCATTTGGCTGCAGTCTGCCATAAGGGAGGCTTCCCACCTGGATGGAACACAGACAGTGACTCAATTTGCAGTCCCACAGTTGTCAAGGTGAGACTGAGAGGTGGCGTCTTCCTTGGAATGTTGGTCAAGATTCCAATGCAGAAAGCAGAATCCATTCTAGTAGACTCTTAGGAGGAAAGGTTTCATTTTAGGGAATGAAATGGCTTGGAGACTTAGTGAGAGTTCTGAAGACACAATTCTCTAATGGAGGTTTTAGGAATGAGTGTCTAACAGCCACATTGAGGAACCGGAGCACCCAGGAGGCTGCTTCCTCTTCCACAATAACCAAGTGGCTTCTCCACAGCCACTTTGGGATGGCCGTGATTGGGAGGCTCCCATGATCAAACCATGGTGCACTGCTCTGATCCAGACCTGCACACAGGTGTCCTGGTCTTGCCTCCTGACACCTGTGGAGCTGGCACCAGGATGCTGGAACCTCAGCTGAAACTGTCACTGAAGAACTGGGTGCTTCTGAGATTTTGCTTGGTGAGGAGAGAGCAGCAACCACACAAGTGTGATCTTTGCCTCACGTTGGCTTTACAGATTTCCCCAAAATACATCTGATTGTCCAAACCTAAACTCACTCCTGGAACCTTAGCTGTAAGTAACCTGGGGGATGTGGTTGTAGCTCTCTACCCCCTGCAGAGCAGGTGGGCACATTACAAATTCTTGAAAACTGATCCATCCTACCCCCTATGCCCAATGGTTAGTAGAAATGGACCTTGATTCCAAGTTGGCTGGAGAGTACCGAACTGAGGTTACAGCTAGAGCATGGGATGGTCATGAATCTTTTTGGGGTTGTGTATTGATGACTATATATGACAGGCAGCAAAGAGTTAAGAGCAGCAGAAGGCCATGGGTTTGCCCTCTGGCTTCTGCTTAACTTTTTTGGGACTGTCAAGCTATAGTTGCAACCTCCCAAGGGGGAGTTCTGGAGAACTCAACTCTCATTGGATGTTATTAGGGGAAATAACATTTAAAAAGTTGTCTTAATTGCAGAGTCTTTACTATGCTAATGAGTGTGCAAATGTCCAGATGGGGGATACAGCATGCAAGAGTTCCCCAAACTTACTTGGCCACAGGAAAGCCCCACTTTTAAAAGATGCAGAAGTACTGTTTCCCGCTACAAGCGAGAAATGCTATTTTAAGGAGAGAGGCAAGGAGTACCTTGGAGAAAACATTTCCAAGGAATTGACCCTTCCAATGACCTTCACCAGGAACATTTACCATTGAAATGATAGAATTTTCTGGAGTGAGGATGTGCCTTTCAAAGAGGTCCCCAAAAGAGGAGACCCTGTCTAGTGAAACACAGACACTGGTATCCAGCCCATAACTAATTCTGTGGACAGAATTAATTCTTTTAGGAATCTAGATGGCCTGAGAGTCACTCTCTGGGGACCTCTAAGGAGGTAGCCTTGTAATCACTAGGAGAAGTTACAATAACCAAGTGTTAATCAGCTGTAGAGCACATCTCATGTGTGTTGATCCGTTGTAGAAGCGGATGGCTTTACAGAAAAGGAACTGCATTTAGCTCAAGGACACTAAGGGCAGAAGGATAGAGAACTCAGTCTCTGCGTGCGTCCCCGGTGGAGGAGGGGACAGTGAGGAGAGCAGGAGACCTCTGTGACTGACAGCCGAGGCAGAGCTGTTCATGAAAAGTAGACAGGAGAAGGCAGATCCCTGCTTAGAAGGATTTGCAGCAATGATGGCAAAGCCCCAGAGCTAGTGGTGAGACCTGGACCTGAAGTCCATAAACACCTTCCAAAAATCAGATGATGCAGAAGGCAAGAGAAGACATCTTTAGAACCGAACTTAGATCTTCTAGCGCATCCTTCAGTGCTTTTAATGTTCTACCTTAACCATCTAACATAGAGTTGGTGGCATGTATGCTTCATTCTCAAGCAAATCCTTTAGAAGTTTAAGCATGAAAACACAGGGGATTGGCTGTTTGAAAAAGCACTCGTTTGCACCTCTGCATCTTTGCATGAGGAAGCCAGTCAGACATGCCTCAAGTGGATTTATATGCAGCCTTCCCAGGAAATGGGAGTTAGACAGTTAACTTCCACCAATCAGCAAACTCATCTATGTCCATACAGAGTCAAGAGCACATTTCTGACTCCGAGTTTTTCTGTGTTCTGACTGAGCCCGAAGTTATGGGCCGGATACCAGTGTCCTGTGTATACAGAGGCATTGCTTGGCGTGGGCCACTTCTCCTTCCGTTCCCATCCAGAATGGGATGGGGCTGAGCTATGCCTGGAAGGGTATCGACATCCCCCCACCCCACCCCCTCTGTGCTCTTTGGGGTTAAATCCCTCTGTGCCAATTCTCTTATTGAAGTACCTTTGTTTTTCTCTGTAAGGATTTTTAATAAATACAGGTTTCATGTTATTACTAAATCCCAGCTTTTCCTGAAAACCTGGAGCTCAGCGTCTACTCTCTGTCCTAAGCAGTTATCATGCAATCACCTGAGATTTTAATCCCTTCTCTGTTTGTTCTCAGGCTCTCAAGGATTGTCTTCAGTGATGACAAAAATAAAATTTTTGATAAGTTATTATTTAATCTTTTAAAGTTCTTAGGAACACTTCAATGTCGAAAGTAGAGAAAACAGGATAATAAATCCCCATGTGCCTCTTGCCAGTTTGAGTTTATGTGCTCATGCCTGGCCAGCCTTGTTTCCTCTTCTTCATTATTTTGAAACAAAAAATCATAATATTTTTATGTTATCCTACCGCTATTATGTCTACTCTGTTTCTCAATATTTTTCTCCAATTTTCTAAACAGCATCAATAAGGACTTGTAACTCAAGTGAGGGGTTTTTCAGATCTTGCCTGGAACATGTAAATTCAATTTGAATGGATCTGCAGGCATAAACAGGGTGGCTCTTCTGCCCAAGGTGCTGTGCTATGTGTGGGAATGGTCAGGTTTTGTTGGATGGGTAGGGAGGCAGCAGATGTGCCCACACTCAGGAGAAGCTGTGGGCTCTGTTCTGATATAACTTGGGGTCCACCTGGCCCTCGGGGTGCCGGCTGATGGAGTAAGCGCAAGTTAGGTGCCAATGAGCATCTCCATTCAGACCTGCCAGCGTGGTTCAGGGGGGCAAGGGGCTGTGTGGCCTGGAGCTTTGAGGATGAAAGCTTTGAGGAGGGGAACAGAGCGCAGATTGGATGTGATATTGTTATTAGCATGATTCTGACTAAAGGAATTTGTTGAGAGCTCATTGAGGGGTGATTCAAGGAATCACCAGGTGGGCTGGAGCATGGCTGCCAGACCACAGGGAGCTCAGCCCAAGCTGTACTGCCAAAGTGTTCCAGCTCCACCACCACCCCGAGGCTGGCCATCCCTGCTGGGTGCCTCCTCTGGGGTTGCATCCTCATTTGCCCTTAGGTTCTTGTCCCCCTCAAGTTTCAAAGTCCCGGGTGGCACTGAATGGGGGAGTAGGTCACACACCAGAATGGTGGCTGCCAGGGTGGGCAGAAAGGAGAATCTGGCTTCTTTAGCCTCTCTAGAAGATGTGGAGCTCTGCCTTCCAGCAAGAAGCATGCCGTGAGGGTTCTCCACAGGTGGAAAGGGGTTTTAGATGCTAAGCATCCCAAAAGATAAGGGTCCACCCTGAACATTCCTGTCGTCTTGGACTATTTCATCTCTGTTTTCAGCACAGACAAGATCTTCATTTTCCTTTAAGAAGCCATTTGCATCTGTTGCTCTCATTTTCCCATCCCCATGGCAACTGCGAGCGCCCAGGTGCCCCAGAGCATCTCCTGTACAGGTTTCCTGCTTCTTGTCCTGCCCACCTCCAGTCCTTCCTACACAGTGCTGCCGCCGCTGCTTTCATCGCCACCAAAACAGCACGGCGGCTCAAAAAAATCTTCGATATCCTCCTGTTGCCTGGAAGATAAAGACTAACTTTCTGCATTGGCCCTGCCTTCCACAAGTCGACATCTGGTCTCCATTTGCAGCCTTATCTGTCATTCCAGCAACCCTCCTCTCTGGCTAAGCTGGTTCCTAAACACACCCTGAGCCTCGCCAGTTCCGTGCATTGCTCATGTACAGTCCTGCTGTCAGAGGCCTTCCCCTCTGCTCACAGGGTCCCTGTTTGCCGCTCCAGAGAGAGGTGACTGCTTTCTTTCACTCCTTGGCACATGTGTGTCTTGCTCCAAGACCCTTTCAGCTCTCCCATCTTGTCTGCATAGACCCGTGAGCACGCTGTGCAGCACTCTGCAGGGCTGTGTGTCTCTCCCATACCAGTGCAGGGCTGGACATGTGGGAACCCACTAGATATTTGATGTTTCCTTTTTTCATAGGAGAGAACGGGGAAAATTTAGAAATGGTGAAATGCAAAGTATAGAGGTAGAAATGCTTAAGTTAAAGTCGTCAGGCTGAGGTCTTGAGGACGGAGGAAACTGGTGTGGGAGGCGAGTTAGGGAAGGTGGAGAGGTCGGTTAGGTGTTTGCCCTGTTTGTGGTTTGAGCCAGATAGAGACACTTTTGCTTCTGGGCGTTTGAGTGCCCACCCTGTCTAAAAGGATGCTCTGGAGGTGGCTGAAAACAGCAAGGTTTTCTTGCAACTCAAGCATGTGTCTGTATAAATAGAGGTAAGAGTGGTAGGTGCTGGAGCAGCCTTGCCACTGATGGGATATGGATTTCCCGGCACACGCGGCTGGCAGATGGAGTGTCCTCACAGCTTGCCCCCACATGGTGCTTTGATATGTATCTTTGTGCTCCTTGTAGAAAGAGGGAGCAGAAACAGTCAGTGATGCGCCCCCTGGGGTGGCTCTTGGCTGATGACTTCCCCCGGGAAGCTTCTCAAGGCAGCTCAGGGGGTCCCTGTGAAAGCCAGCCCGGGCCTCCTGCCCATCATCCCATCAGCCCTGTTCTGCAGTTCAGGGAGATGTTGAAAGGAGCCCCGATTTGGGTCGATTGTTTGCCTTCACAGGGTGCATGGAACCCTGAAGGCCACGTCCACAGCAAAGTTCAAGTACAGAAGAATAAGGGAGGTTTGGGACGCGTCAGGGAACCTAGAAAAAGTGTGCAGCTGGGCACTTTGGTGGAAACCACAGAAGCAACCTATGTCCTGAGAGACTGGTGGAGAGCTGGCGATAGAAGGGAATACCCCATGAAAATGACCGCTGCCTGGCAGGGTCAGTGGGCCAGGCTGTGTTAGGACCGGCCTCTCTCTCCCTCCTCACAGCCTGGATCCTGTCCTTCTCAGGGCCTCCCCAAAGGCCACCTTATCCCACTGCAGGGGTCACTCTTGTGCAGGCACTCATGTGTCTTGCTGTCAACACTTGACTGATTGAATTGTAGGTGGTGGTTCTGTTGAACAGCCAGGCTTCCCAGCTCGGCGGGAGCTCAAGCCGGGGCTGGTTGGTTGTGTGTGTGCTGTAGGTCCTTAGCAGTGCCCCCAGCCGTGCTTAGAGACTGCTGGAGGGATTGGACCTTAGCGCCATAAAGAACCCTGCCTCCTTGCTTCTGGGTGAAACACTACCAATCTCTCTAAAGTTTGTAAAATGGATACAAATGTACCTGAGATTAAAGAGGCAGCATCTCATGTTCAAGAGGTAAGGTAGCGGGCATCCATGAGCACTGTCCAGACGACCACCCTCCCATGCCCTGCAGCCCGAGCCTGCCACCACATGGGATCAGTACAAGATAATTGTTCCAGCAGGTCATGTCTGTTGGTTAAAGGTGGTGAGACTTGTCATGATACCAGTCGTGAAAGTCTCTTTTAGAGCTTTGATTTTCACTTTTTTTTTTTTTTTTTTTTTTTTTTTGGTCTTTTTGCTATTTCTTGGGCCACTCCCTCGGCATATGGAAGTTCCCAGGCTAGGGATCCAGTTGGAGCTGTAGCAGCCGGCCTATGCCACAGCCACAGCAACGCGGGATCCGAGTTGTGTCTGCAACCTACACCACAGCTCACGGCAACGCTGGATCCCCAACCCACTGAGCAAGACCAGGGGTCGAACCTGCAACCTCATGGTTCCTAGTTGGATTCGTTAACCACTGAGTCACCACGGAAACTCCTGATTTTCACTTTTGCATGCCTTCAGAGCTAGAAACGTTGGAGGAAGCCTGGAACTTGTCTTATTGAGAGTGATTAAGGAAACCGTTCCTTTTGATAAAGGAAGATTCAGGCAACTAATTACTTTGCCGAGTAATGAATATCTGCCTAATGCCAGGTAGAGACATCTAGAGAGAGAGGAAGTGACGCATCCAATAGAGGGAACTGTAAAAATGACTAGGGAAAACCTAGATAAGGGGCTGGGAGACGAAGATGAATGCCTGGGAGTTAGGCTTATGTTGTAGGAACACCAAGGGATCTCCTAAAGGGCAGCCTGGCAGTGTGTCAGGGAGGGAAGACTTCTGCTGAATTTCTCAGAGTGTCTGAGTTGAAGTTTCCTTAACTCTCGATGTGTAGGGGGTGGGTGGGTGGAGAGAGGGTAATGCGATTTCACAGAGCTGATGTGGAGATGGAATTTTTTTTTTTTTTTTAGACTTTCTTTAAATCCGCATTGTTGAAGTATAACATAAGTAAAATGTACCACTTTTTAAGGGTAGAATTTGAATGTTGAATGGTATATCCAATCATGATATGACCATTGCCATCATCCCCAAATTTCCCTATTTCCCTTGGTCCGTACCGTCATTTCACCTCTGGCCACTGTCAATCACTTATCTCCTTTATAAATCTAAAGCTTTACCTTTTCTAGGATTTCATGAAAATAGTATCTGGAGCATGTATTCTCTTGGGGCTGGTTTCCTTTACTTATGAGTTTAAGGCCTCACACATGGCATGTGGAGGTTCCCAGGCATTGGAGCTACAGCTGCTGACCTATACCACAGGCACAGCAACTCAGGATCTGACCTGCGTCTGTGACCTACACCACAGCTCATGGCAACGCTGGATCCTTAACCCACTGAGCGAGGCCAGGGATTAAACCCACATCCTCATGGATCCTAGTCGGGTTTGGTAACCGCTGAGCCGTGATGAGAACTCCATGAATTCTTTTAAGCATCATTCCTGTTGCACGTGGTCTTCTCCATTTGATGAAGGTGGGATTTGATAGTGTGTGTGAAACACTCTGTGTTGCCTGGCACACAGTCGTTCCCTTCCATTTCCTCCTAAAGTAGAAAAAAAAAAGTTCCTTTTAAAGTTGAGTTCATCCGGGTCACCCATGCTTCTGTCTCTACCTGGCTAAACCAGGAATTTCAGCAGACAGAGGTGCGTGTTGTGGACGATGGTTGTAAGGGTTTGGCTACATCCTGAGGAGAATCTCTGCTGAGAAATTTTTTTTTTTTCCTGGAGAATTGGTATGGATTAGGTACATTTTTCACAAATTGGTTTCTGTAAGTGTGTGTTCACGCACCGCTGCCCCACCCCACGCCCCGAACACATCTGCAGTAACACTATGATGCCAGTAATAGTAACTTTGGGAAATTTCAATGAATAGAAGAGGGACTTTAAAAAAAAAAAAAAAGCCTTGCCATGTAGGGAGGGTAGAAGATCTGGCTGGCTGTCTCTTCGCACCCTGATGTCATCTGGCTGGACCCTGGACCATGAGGACAATGGTACAGCCAACTAAGGCGAGACAGCCACGTGATGATTTTAAAAGGACTAACAGGACACCAGGAAAAAGCCCAATTCATTCTTCTCAAATTTGGCTGGGGGGAAAATGCTTTTGAGTCAATGCAAAGTGATCATGTTTTATTCATCTTTTGGTGGAAGTCGCTCTTAAGGCATGCAGGGTAGATGATGTCAGCTTTTCCATCTCGTTGGAGTCAGATTTGAACCCTTATGTATGCTCGGTTAGGGGCCCAGGAACCAAGTGGAAGAAGGCATGGCGCCCATTCCAGTGCATTAGAACAAGAGTCGCCTCAGCAAGGTGAGATCTGCTCAGGTGCAGAGGGAGTGCTGCGGGGGCTGCAGAAGGGTGGGGGACATGGGCTCGGGATCCCAGAGAAGCCCCTCTGGGCTGAAGCTCACCAAGGGAGGTGGCAGAGGGCACTTCAGGTAGAGTCCCAGTGCTTTACGATTCTGGTCCTGGACGTGCCTGTGCCAAGGTGGTCATCCATGAAGGAGCGTGTGATACCTCTTTGTTGCCCCACAGAGCGGATACGGGAGGAGCTTCGGTCTGGTTCTCTCCGTCAACCAAGCTCAGTTACCTCATCCAAGTCACTTCACCTCTTTCAGGTGCACATAGCTCTATGTAGTTTGGTTAAATGGTCCTGATCATCCCCACCCTGCCTAGAGTTGGTCTCAGCAGGCTCCAGGGGAAGAAATTTGAAGTCCTGGACTTTAAGTGGCCATGGCTGAGAAAATGCGTCTTGCTCCATCCTATCTCCTGGAAGCCCCAGTCCTCCCACGAGGATGATAAGACCACCTAAATGCCTGGCTTTCCCCTTCAGCCTTTTTTCTGTATTTCCCCTCCCTGGCTTTTTATATATTGAATTTATACCAAGTAATTAACTTTTTGGCAAATAGCATAATGCAAATATTTTCCTTGTAAGACAAGAGACAATTTTGAGTCGGTATACCCCTATCACAGAAGTACACAAATACTTTTACTTGAGTGGGTTATAGAGAAAATACGTGCAGTTGGTAAATAATCCTGAGATGAAATGTATACTTGTTCCTAAATAACCTGAGGTACAGCCTTTAAAAGCAAGGAAATCTTAAAAAAATAATAACCATTAGTAACTGGATTGGTGGGAGCATTAAATGTAATATGTCCTTTGAAACAGCTAACATTGTATTAAAGGTACACTCAAATAATTTAGAGAAGGGTCCACTCTTTGGTTCAATAAGTATAGACATTAGGAGTTCCCTTTGTGGTGCAGCGGAAATGAATCTGACTAGGAACCATGAGGTTGCAGGTTCGATCCCTGGCCTCACTCAGTGGCTTAAGGATCCGGCGTTGCCATGAGCCATGGTGTAGGTTGCAGACGCGGCTCGCATCTGGCGTTGCTGTGTTGTAGGCCAGCAGCTATGGCTCTGATTAGACCCCTAGCTTGGGAACCTCCATATGCCATGGATGCAGCCCTAAAAAGACAAGTAAGTATAGACATTAATATCTGGTTTATCCCTCTATCCATCCATGTGTATTCACCCATCCATGAAACCTTGGCCAGCATCCCCTAGGCTGTCTGTCATGGAATATCTCATGGAAGGTGATACCTTCAGAGCACTTGTAGGACATTGGTTTTTCCTCAGGATGCAGCTTGGAAAGTGCAGTTCAAGGCAGTGCGTCAGCATTCTTTTCCTTTTAGCCAGGCTGTGCATCTCCATCCACGCTAACAGAAATAAGTCCTCTGATGGTTTTTTACATTTTTATTCTAAAAATCAAATGGAAAAAAGTATATATAGGGCGAAGGGATGAATGAATACGTACTTGCTTGTAGCTCTTGGGTAGAACATAATGCAGTTGAGGACTGTTAGAAGATAAAAGACATTTTTGCCCAAGATAACTGGTTGAGAGGTGAACCAGGAGAGGGTGCCCCATTTTCTTCAACTGCATCTGGTGCCTTTCATGGCAAAGCTGGTCTGTCGTCTCTCCTGGTGTGTCTGGCTGAAGACAGAGGAGGCAAGGTCAGTTCAGTGGTAACTTGGAGGGGATGTTGTGATATGGTATTTGCTTGAATGACGAAAAGCAGATTCTAAGTCATGTGAGTTCGTTTTTATAAGAGAAGCACACAGATATACACACACAAGCAGAAAACATGAAAAGTTCTACATCAGAATGATAGAATAGGTTGTCTGGAGGAGAATATGAGTAATTTAAAAAATTTGTCTTTTTATCTGTATTGAAATTTGTAAAAATCGTAGATTAATGGTATATAAATAAAAGTTGTTTTAAAGATAACCTTTCTTAAAGTATATATATTTCCTAAGTAACAGAAAACTGCATTAGATGCCTGTTGATGCATAACAAATTCCCTCCTCAAATTTAGCTTTATACAATAAACATTTATTAGCTTAAAGTTTCTGTGGGTCAGGAATTCTGGAGAAGCATAACTTTGTGGTTTTGGCTCAAGGGCTCTCCTGAGGCTGCTGTCCATCCTCTGGCCAGTACTATGTCAGCCAGAGGCTTCACTGGTGCTGGAGGATCCACTTCCAAAATGATTCTCTCACAGGGCTGTTGGCAAGGAGTCTCAGTCTTGCCATGTGAGTCGGTCCGTAGAGCTACTTGAGTGTCCTCACAACGTGGCGGCTAGCTTCCTCCACAGAGAGTGGTCCAAGAGAGCAAGGATGCAGCCATCGTGGCTCTTAAGACCTAGCCACTGAAATCGTGCATTATCTCTTCAACATTTTTATTCCTTAGAGGGCAAGTTACTAAGTCCAGTCCATGCTTAAAGGGAGGGGAATTAAGCTCTACCTCTTGCAGAGTATGAAAGAATTTGGACATGTTTTTTTTTTAATACAACTGCATCCATATGAAATCATTTGCAGTCATTAACACATCAGCATGATTAGGATCTATCCACTGGGAGCTGTCTTTCCTCTCAGTGGGTAATTGAGAACAGTCCTAAAGGGGTGAGAGTTTTGGTTTGGGGATTAATATGTGCTTGGTAATGTTTAAGGAACAGAAAGCCACTAACAGAAAGAGGCCTGGGTTTTTAGAGTCTGAAGACTTCATTCTCCCGTATATTGCTCATGGACCGTCAGTAACTCAGGTGTCTCCCTGGTTTTCCTATTAGGTTATGCTGGGGCTCAAACAAACGAATGCAGTTAAGAGCCCTGTGGAAAGTGTAAAGCAATAAAGGAAGCGGGCTCTTACTGTCACTATTACCCCCACTGTTGTTGTTGGAAAGGGGTACCTATATGGGAGTCGGAGAGGAGTGGGACATAGACATGGGTTGGAGAGTAGAGAGAGGGAGTTGAAAATTGTTCTGCTCCTAGGGCTGGCTCCAGGGCAGGGGTGGAGAAGGCTGGTCACAGCCATGAACTCAACATGACAGGGATTTCTGTGAAGGACTGCTTGACAGAACACCAAGACCTAGCCCATGAGAAAGGCAATTTGGCAACTTTCTCCCACCTCTGGGATCAGAAAGCCCTCACTCTTCTTAGATGGGTGTCGTCCATTCATTTACTGCTTCAGGAACTATATATTCATTTCCAGCTGGGTGCCAAGCCCTGTGCTAAGGGCTAGGGAGATGCAGTTAAATAGGTTACAGCCTTTCCTCCCCAGCATCCAAATCCAGTGGGAAAGGCTGAGCAAACATTTTGAAAAGTAGAAGGCTGAGCCTTGGCTGGTGGCCTTACTCTCCAAGCCTGGATTTGAGTTTCAGGAAATAGTTTTCTCAGATGGCCTTATTCTTTCAGAGGTCACATAGCTCTGAAAATTTTATGTCTGGGGAGATTAAACCCTTTTCCCTCCACTGATGTTTATAGGCTCTTGGAGTGTTGGGCAAAGATAAAACCAGGCAATTGCATTCAGATGGCTGTAATTTCCACTCCTCCTTTCTTCCAAGTCTTAATGGCCAACACCGCACAGTTTCCAAAGGACCTTTCATGTGCTTCCAGAAGTGGCAGGGCCTGTATTTAGTGCCGCACTGAGCAGCTCCTGCCTGAGATTCCACTTGCTGTCGGCTGGGGCTCTTGGCAGAAAAGGTTGACACCAGTGTGGGGAGAAAGCTACCCAGCACTTGGTTCTCTTTGCTTTTACTTGTATGTCTAGTGGGAGGTGTCTCTAAATATTTAGAAGTAATACTTGTGCTATTAGCCCAGGCTGCCTTGTAAAGGTAAATTATTTTTAGCTAGCTGTTCATCACCTATGACTATGCCTTAGGCAGTGAACCGAGTCAAAGCTTTTTCTCAGTAAATTAATTTGCAACAGACCTAAGTGGGAACTGTTGCTTCAGATAAATGCAATTAGCAAAAAACAAAACAAAAAACTCAGAAAATAACAAATGTTGATGAGAATGTCGAGAAATTGGAATCCTTATGCACCGTTAGTGGGAGTGTAAAATGGTGCAGCCGTTATGGAAAACAGTATGGCGCGTCCTTAAAAAATTAAACACAGAATTATCATATGATTCAGAAATTCTACTATTGGATATATACCCCAAGAAGCTGAAAACAGGGACTTGAATACTTATTTGTTTATCAATGGTCAGTGCAATAGTAGTCATGAGAGCCAAAAAGTGGAAATAACTCAAATGCCCATTGAGAGAGGCCTGGTTTAACCAAAAGTGATGTAAATATACAATGAAGTTCTAACACATGCTACAATGTGGTCAAATCTTGTTACCATTTCACTAATACAGGTCCTAGACAAGTCACATTTGGAGAGGCAGAAAGTAGGATAGCAGTTGTCAGGGGATGGGGGAAAGAGGGTTGGAGGGGGTTAGTGTTTTGTGGATACAGAATTTCAGTTTGGGAGTAGGGAAGTCCTGGAAATAGATGGTGGCGACAGTTCACAGCCATCACCAGCCACAAACCAGACACTGGGGACACACAACATGGAGCCAGACAGAGGACCTGACAGCAAGATCTTTTAGATGATTTTAGCTGATTTTTAGAAGATGGGGAATGAACAGTAAACACTGAACACCTGAGGAAGGTAATACAGGTACTGTAAGGACTTGGAGAAAAATAAAACTGGGAATTATTGTGGTAGAGAACCGTGTCGTATGTGAGCATGGGGTGGGGGTGTGCTTTAGCTGAAGGGGCCCGGGAAGGACTCTGAAGACTTGACTTTGGGGCTGAATCCTAAGCAGTGAGAAATGATTCAATCCATCAAAATGACTGAGTACATTCGAACCCCACTTTACCTGAAATCTCATTGACATTACCGAGATAAACTGCAACAAAACCCAAAACTTAGTATGAATTGTACTTGCCAAATATGGGTGTCTGTGTTGCGTATTCCTAATTGATTGAATGAGGCTTGAGATGGGTTCAAGCAAGCCATTAGAAAGTTAAAATGATTCTTACCGAATACCAAATGCTCAGACCTGGCAGTGTTTTCACTTAGGAATTGTCTTAGCCAGCTCATGTGATCTTCATTTGATTTTTTTTTTTTTTTTTTTGAGGAGCTGAATTGGATGAAGTTTTCCATGGGCCTTCTTGGAAAGACTTTTCTGTGTTTTGGAAAATAATTGATTTACAAAAATCAGTTAATTACTGATATTTTTATCACTTGTTCCTGTTCAAAAGGAGACTGGTCTATTTCACCTTGGAAACCAGGGCTATTTATTTAAAGCTTTGAGTGTGGAGTTGAAGATTTTTTTTTTTTTTAATTGACTTGAGATGGAAAGAAGTATGCTTCTGGGACAGTGAAGTGTGTGCACAGATGATTTGTACGATGTGTTTAGATTTCCCATCATATATTGTAGAAGCTCCCCTCTTGTTGCCCAGACTTTTCTTTTTAAATCAGAGTCTCGGGGTAGAAGATGAGAGCTCCCTGAAGGCTATGGAAAGGCAGTGGAATCCTTAGAAGTCTGCATTACACGGGCCTTGGTTCGTGATGTAGCTCACAGAGCCATGTCTGTAAAACCCTGAAGCCCCGCCAGGCACATTAAATATGAGCCCTGTGACTTCAGAGTTGGAGAGGAGGTCATTTTGCAATCTGTTCTTTTTTATCAGAGGACATGGCCATCTTTGCCTTAGGATAATGAAATGGTATTTCCCAGGACAGAAGAATTAAAATCACTTGAATTTCAGGGTTGTAGATCCCATCATCCTTGGGAATTTTGACTGATAAACTAACTGGGAAATTATTTCAGCCTCATGGAAATCTCTGGCCTTTTCCAGTCCTTCTCTCCTGCACAGGTTTGGGTTGGATTTGGGGTGTCTGCCAGGGGGTGGGTGACTGACGCAGGCGGCACACAGCACATGGCTCAGAAGGCAGCTCAGGGATTAAGTTTTCACCTTTCATGATGTATGAGAGAAGCTAGCTCATGACTCTTAGCAAAACCAGCCCTCATTTCTAAAATCTGCAACAATTAGAATACGGGTGCATGAATAGACATACTTCTGTCAAAAAGCATTTACCAAAGGCATCCAGTAGGATGCCCGGCCCATTGAGTTACGGTTAAGCAAGAAAAGTGTTTCACCCCCACGTAGCCTCAAGTCTGGTTGAGGAATATAGAGCAGTAAACGAATCAGAAAACAAGAGCAAAAGAATCAATTCAGGATATTGGGATTCATGTCCCAAGGGCACGGGGTGTGTGAAGCGGTGTGCTGGGAGTCGTTGCTAAATGAAAGGGAGAAGCAAAGAAGGAAGCGGTCAATGTGGCTAGAGAGGCCAGGAGGCCAGGGAGGCTTCATGGAGCAGGTGGAGCTTGGGTGGGCCCTGAAAGAAGACAACTGACCGGGTCTGGGAGCAGAGCTAGGAACCCATCAGAATTCAGAGCTCTGGACCTAAACCAGGGCATGGCAAAAAGACTCTCCAAAGGGTTCGTTGTTTGAGAAAGTCTGGGAGCAGAACTAGGAACCCATTGGAAGAATTCAGAGCTCCGGACGTAAACCAGGGCATGGCAAAAAGACTATCCAAAGGGTTCATTGTTTGAGAAACATTCATCTGTTTATAATATCCCAAGTTTTATCTGTAGGGTAGGGGGTATCGATGAGGAAGGGGTAGACAATGAGCTCGGCGGTCAAATAGGTTTGGGTAGTGCTGGAATAAGCAGCTGAAGGTTTCCTCTGAAAGACTCCTCAGGCCTTCTGTACACTGTTACAGAGACTTTCCCAGATGGGCACAGACAGCGTGCAGTTTCCTGCTTATTCAACCACAGAACCATGGTTTTCTTCCAGGAGGATCCTGCGGGAATAGAGTTCCAAAGAGTATAATTGAGTTGGGGAAATGCTAGCTCAAATGATTTTATTTCAGTGTGTTTTTTAGTACTAGACACCAGCAACAGTCATGTTTTTTCAGTGGTCTGAAAGCCCAAGGGGATTGATTGGAAGGAACTTGGAGGGACTTCATTTAAAGAAGCCAGTAGAGAAGTGGTCCTTCAAGAGAGCCCAGCTGGGGGTCAAATACCTTGGGCCAACTTAATTCACAGAAATTATTCCTCAGTATATTGAGACATTTAACATAAGCTTTAAAAATTACTGTCTTGGTTAATGTCATTCATTTTCTTCTCTTCAAATATAGGAAAGGATTTTGCACCAACAGTCCCCCTCCACCTTGGGGACAAAAGCCTGGTTTGCAGCAGGTGGGGCGGGGGGCTTTGAGTTAAAGGTGAACCTCAGAGAGCCGGCAGGAATTGGGGTAGCAGATGAAACACAGGCTGCCTGGTCACATTGAACTTGACATCAATGCTGCATAACCTGCAATAAAACTGTGTCCCAAATATTGCACTTGACATACTAAGACTAAAAACACAAGTCTTCTTGGTTTATCTTAAAACTGAAATTTAACTAGACGTGCTGGGTGTTTCTTCTCTAAATCGAGCACCCTTGCACAGGATGCTTGAGACACATGGACTGGGAAAAGACTTAGAGTGTAGAGGCTGGGTAGCGTGGATCTATTCTGAGTCCTGGAGGACCTGGGCTCTCCTCCCTGGAGACAGGTTACTACATCTTCATGCTCCTTCCCCACAGCAGGCTCCCTTTTGTCGCAGAGCCCTCAGTCTGGAAGAGTTTGTATATGAGAAGTTGCAGCCCGGAAGCTATTTTATTTGGCTCACACACTTTTTAAAAACAAACACGGGTAAGGTCTAAACCTTAATCTGTGCTTTTTTATGCAAAGGTATTCAGCTTGGGAGATTGTGAAAAGAGTATGGTTTCATGGAAAGAAGCCAGTCGTGTCTGAACCTAGAAATCTTGAAACCAGAAGGACCACAAATTCCCTGCCTGCAGTGGTGGTGGGCCCAGTGTAGTAGTTCAGGGCAAACCTTAGGGGGAGCTGGAGAAGATAAGAAAATAAGGGTTTTTTTTTTTTAATTTTTTATTATAGTTGATTTACAATGCTCTGTCAATTTCTGCTGTACAGCAAAGTGACCCAGTTATACATACACATTCTTTTTCTCACATTATCCTCCATCATGTTCCATCACAAGCGATGAGATATAGTTCCCTGTGCTACACAGCAGGCTCTCATTGCTTCTCCACTCCAAACTGCCCCACCTTGCAGTTTGGGCATTTAAAATGTAACGAGGTCATGGAGTCCTCACGTGTGATGAGAAAGCAGTGGTTTAAAAAACGTGTCTTCGTATTGACTGGAGGTGAGATGAGCATTCTGTGGGGAAGAGATGGGCTTGGTTGGGGGTACGGAGGCCCTGGGTATTGCTTCCCCTGCCAAGAAGTGAAGTATCTTAGCTCTACGCCCACTGCTGATTAATAAACTGCCAGGGCTTGCAGTGGGCTCCGCTCAGGGACCTCATCAGGAGGAAAAAGGACCTAATCTCTGTGGAAAGTCTCGCGTGACCTGCCGGGTAGCTAGACCGCGCATGTCCCTTGGACTCCTCAGTGGCTCACCCCTCTCTTGTGCCCCAGAAGCTCACCTTTCCCCCAGCCCTGCCTGGGACATGCTCCTGAGACCAGGAACTTGGAGGGATCCTGGGGGGGAGGGGGCAGCCCCGTGCTGTGAATGTGTGTCAACGGGCCCTGGACAAGGAGTCGGGGATGCTGAGGAGCTGGGCTCTGAGGGCCAGGGCATGGCGCTTCTGCTGACTGCTGTACAGACACTGGAGGGATGCCAAGGTGCCTCTGAGGGCATTGTGACACAGGGGATCACTGGCTGCCACCAGTGTTCATCACACCACGGGTGCTTGCTGGGGCCTATGGCAACCATAGCTCCTTGTTAACGCAGTGATGCAGGGGGCAGGCGGTGTTGCAGGCTGCCTCCCACTGGCCAGGGAACACCTCCGGTCACGAGAACCCTTGATGTATGGCCAGGCCCCAGGAACCTCTCTGCTTGCTCTCCAGCATCCCCCCAACCCAGTTTTGGAATTTGGTGGTGGCAGGAGAGGGAAGTGCCGATAAAATGCTATTCCAGAGGTCGAGCAGAACCCTGAATAATGAGTCCATTAGAGTCCACAATCGATAGCCAGCTTCTAAACATTATGTATATTGATGAGCTGATTGCTAGGAGACTAGCGCTGAGGGAATTGGAATCCATTTTACTGGGGCCAAATTGGTTGTTGATGGGCTCCAGTAGACCGCGACTCCAATAATCAGCTAAAAACATCCTGCCGTCCGGTAAAATCCAGCTCCAGTATGTTGGGGCCCTGGTGTGCTTGCCCGAGAGCAGGCAGCCCAGGGCTCTCAGGGGGCCCACACCGTGTCCCTGTGGGTTCCTCGTGAGGAACCAATGGGCTGGCAGGGCTGGCGCTGGGCTGAGCAGAGGGAGGCAGGCAGGGAGGGTGGCGGCAAGGCGGCAGACCTCTTGGCTGTGATGGGAAGACATGAGGTGGTGGCTGAACACATGCGAGGCCCGGCTCTGGGCCCTCTCGGTCCCTACGCACGCATCCTGACCCCACCTGCTGACCCCACCCTGTTCTCAGGACACGGAAAGTCACAAACCGAGTGAGATGTGGTGCCCACAGTGAGAGTTTCCTTGAAGGTCTTTTTGTCCACGAGGCTCAGGGGAGGAAGGCCGTGTGTGTTCCATGATGGAGTGTGTGTTCACATGTGTGTGTGGGGGAGGTGGGAGAGGGCTGCTTTCAATGAGGCACTTCAGCCTTCCTCCCCCACCCGCGTGTCCCAGGTATGGAGCATGACATGGTCTAAGGTTTCCCAGAACACACTGGAATCTCATCTAAGTTCTCCTCCTAATTAGCTGGTCCAGAGCTGGTCAGACGGGTCAGTGAGGCCAAATTGAGGAGTCTTGAGCTCGTGGCCCATGGGGCATCTTCTCCTCGTTTGGGCAGTTGCTGAGCATAGTGTCCTGGGGCATCCGCAGCTCTGCCTGGGCCAGGACTCTGCCAAGTTTGAGAGAACAGGTTTCTGGAGGCAGGAAGCTGCAGGCAATTAGGTTAATTAAGCCCTCACAGCTCTCCAGCTGGAGAACTGCGCTGAGATGTACCCTGGAGGTTTAAAATTCTGCATTTACTAAAACCAAGGCCGAACGCCCACAGGTAAACCAAGGTGAGCCCCTTCTCCCTGTGGTGCTGTGTGCAGCTCGGCTGGGTTTAATTCCCGTCTAGGGAGGGTTAGGGTTTCCTGTGTTCTCTCTGAATCTCTTTCATCTGATTCTGAGCACACAGGCCTGGCGGGTGTCATCCAGGTCATTCCTTGGGCTTAGCCTCTGCTGGGCTAAGCGGGAGGCAGCTGCCTCTGCCTCAACAGCATGCTGTTCCTCCACGTGTCCCCAGGTTAAGGGGCAGGGCTAGCAGGAGCTATGATCGGTTGCTGCTGGCCCACCACCTGCTGTGAGGCAGGGGCTCTGGGTGTCCGCAGCTTCTGAGATGCTTGGCTGGGAATGCAAGGCCTATAGAGGCCCAGGCTGTGCTGTTGGAAGTTGGTCTTGCCCCCTGCTTGGCTGGGCTGGTATTTGGCAGGGTGTCTGCTGGAGGGCTGCACAGGGCTTCCGCTCATCAGCCCCAGCCCAGAGTACCTGGTGGGGCCCCCGGGTAACTGGGAGGGGTGGGGTGCACAGGTGGCATCCCTCCCACTGTCCCCTGAGGGCACGGTGCTGGGCTGTGCCCCTGGTCCACTCCAGAGCAAAGCTGGGGGTTGGTGCTGGTGAAAAGGGAAAGAAGGGGGTCTGAATGCATTAAATTGCTGACGAGCTAAGGTGAAAATCCATGACGTGATTGGATCCGCAGTGGAGGGGGAAGCTGGACAGAGAGGAGAAAATTGAGTCTGAAGTAACGTGGAGCTTCTGACTGGGAGTGAAAGGGTTTTAAGTGGCCTGGCAGTTGGCAAAGGGAGAAATAAATCAGCCCCGTATGAGTGGCTTTCAGGAACGCAGGGCAGGCCAATTGGGTTTTGAGGAAACAGTTGTTGATGGTTGTGCAGCAGTTAGTTGTGATTTCGGTGTTTCTGTGAAAGTGCGCTCACGTCCTGCTCCTCGGCCCTCTTGTCCCAATCTCTGGGGGACACTTGAATGTGCTGGGTTATGTTTGGGTTCAGAGGCTAAGAATGTCTTTGAGGCCCTTCGTGTTTTCTGAAGTGCTTCTGGGGTTTCTCTCCTGTAGAATTAGGATAAAAAGTCAGGCAAGACTGAATTTGTCCCATGCAGGCAGGTAACCGTGGTGGAACACACTTCCCTGAGGGCTTTGTCGCTCATCTTGCTAGACATGCCCTGGGGTGCAGGTGGCAAGGGTGTGGCCAACTCTGGTCAGGGTTTTTCCCCCGAGCCAGTCTGCACAGCCTTGATGGTTCTATTGGGGGAGCAGGAGCAGCAGGCTGCAGCAAGCAGGAGGCCTGGAGCCCAGACCCAGATCTGCCTGGGGCTGCTTCTCCAAGGCCCAGCAGAGCAGATTGGGAGCCTGCCTCACGTTGTCCCCGTGTCCCTCTACAACTTCTCCACCTGGGTAACTGTATGCAAATTCCTTGCCTGTCTGGGTTCCTGAGCCTCATCTTTAACTGGGCAATGCCAATAGGATCTGCTTCTAGCCTTGTGCCAATTGGATGGGTTAGTATTTATAAAGTCCTGAGAACAGTGCCTGGCATCTATATTAATAAATAAAACCTTGTCCAAAATGATCTCTTAGGTCCCTTGCCGTTTCGTCTTTTTTTTTTTTTTTTTTTTTTTTTGCCTTTTTCTGGGGCTGCTCCTGTGGCATATGGAGGTTCCCAGGCTAGGGGTCTAATTGGAGCTGCAGCTGCCAGCCTACGCCACAGCCGCAGCAATGCGGTATCTGAGCCGCATCTGTGACCTACACCACAGCTCATGGCAACGCTGGATCCTTAACCCATTGAGCAAGATCAGGGATCGAACCCGCAACCTCGTGGTTCCTAGTCAGATTCGTTAACCACTGAGCCACGACGGGAACTCCCCTTCCCATTTTTACTTCCTGGAATTCTTCTCCATCTTCTCAAGCCTCCAAGGTGGGGAGGGTGATCATGGCCGTATTTTGGATGTATGTTTTCCGGCCGTAGGTGGCTGGTTAGTGTGTGGAAAACTGGTGCGCTCGACTGTCGCACCTTCAGGAGGGAAAGGAATCGGGTTTGAGTCCAGTGGCCCCAACTGTCTCTCTCTCTCCATTTCTCCCCAATTCTTCTCCATTTCCTGGGCTTGTTGTCTGTTGTAAGGGCCCACGCCCCAGGCTCAGGACGAAGATGAGAAAGCCAGTCCTTGGCATTGGGAAGAAACAAGCGCTGGGGAGGCAACTAGGGCCTTGGCCATGGGAGGAAGCTGGCAGGGCTGACCGGGTGCTGCACAGCCTGGGTAGGGGTGGGGCGGGAGAGCTCTAGAGTCTCACCCCGAAGGTGCCGAGCACAACCTTGCTCCCATATGCCAAGGAAGTGTGACGGGAACGTGACAACTCCAGCCCCTCATGCCCTTTGGACAAAGGCCTAGCAGTTGGAAATGCACATCGCCCACAGTGCCAAAGGGGCTACCCCACAGGTTGCCCTGGGTGGAGAGGAGGAGGCTGTCATCTGAATGGGCTGATCTAGTCTATGGGCTTCTTGCTGAAAACTGGCCTGGGCTGCGTGGAGGTCCTTCTCCTTAATGGGTGATCGGAATGCGGGAGCTGCAGTGATGCATCAGGATTAAGGCAGGTGGAAGCTCACCAACTACCCCACCGAGGAGTCTCACCCCTGCCAACCCCCCCCCCCCGCCCCCGCCACTCCTTAGCCCTTGGGTATCGGAGCTGCATTTTCTCAAATGGTCATTGCTCAGGACCGACCTGGGCATTGAGTTATGATGTAGATTTGGACTCAGTGGGTCGGGGTACGGCCGCCAATTAGGATGCCGTGTGTCTCTGCAGGTCCCAGGCTTGTGGAGGCTGCACTTCACGGACCTCATCAGAGAAACGAGGGTCTAGATGAGCACATGGCCTGGCCTAGATGTCTTTCCCATCGAGATCCTCCCACCCCCGCCTCTGCTCCCTGCACTGGTTCTATTTCCCTTCTCACACTCCCAGGTTTCTCGGCACCAGCCAGATGGGAACAAGCCTGATGAGGCTAATGAGGTCCCACTGGGGCAAGTGGAGGCCCTCTTGGAGCGAGCTTTGCTCCGCTTTCCCTGTGAGGAAAGGATTATCCTCCAGGGTGGGCAAAGCCCCAGAGCGAGGGGAGCAGGCAGGCTGTGCAGCCGGCAAGCTCGTGTCTCCCTCCCGCGACCCAGCTCTGCAGTCATCTGTTCAGGCCGCTTTCTACTTAGCACTCTGATTTCTGTGTCCAATCGATTGGCCACTCTTTGTGCCACGTAAAAATGCATGACTGAGTTTTGACCTTGAAGCCAGCCGGCCATGCAGGCTTCTGTCTTTCACTGTCTCTTTGAACTTAGAAAAAGGTGAGGGAAGAAAAACAGCATACTCTTTGGCCAAAATAATGTTGTCATTAGTAACGCAGCCTCTTTGCGTTCAGTCCTGTAGTTAAGAATCTGGTAATACCACCCCCTTCCATTTGTGGATTCGATTCCATTCTACAAAGCACTTTCACAGTCACTATCTTATTTGATAGTCAGATTGCCATCATGAGATGAAAAGATGAGCGTTCCCAGGAAACTGAGGCTCAGATTGGCTTAGGACCTTACCGAAGGTCAGAGGGCATGGAACTGGGATGTATACACCTCTTAGAGGAATAACGACCGTTCCATAGCTGTGCTGATGCTACGGGCCGTCATTTGTCCAGTTGCAGACATCGTGACTCCATACCGAGGAAGACCGTTAAGGTGTGGCCAGCCTGTGGCTGGGTGTTAGGACTGTCCCAAAATAGCACCGGCCGTGTTATTCCTAAAGTGCACAGTCGAGAATGCTCTGAAGTTTTAAAATGTGTTAATATAGCAACTAAAAATCAGCAAACACAAACAAAACCAAAGGGAAATAGACTGGAAAATGTGTTTTAAATTATTCAGCCTCTCCCTCTCGCATACGTGCGCGCACACACTGTGCTCAGTGTTAGTTTTCCTGGCAGGGTTAACCTTCCACAGTGAAGCATTTAGAAAAGCCATCCAGGTGGAGGGTCAGTCGTGCATTGCTTGTTGGAATCGTTCCTGGAACGTCCCCTCCGGGTCTCCATACCTGTGACCTTCCTTCAGGCAGCCATTCCAAGCCGCTGCCTGTAACAAGGTAGGACAAACATGTGGACAACCACAATTTAATTTCCCCCCAACCTTCTTCAGGTCCTTATTCCACAGGCTGCTTGGGGTTGCCATGGAGACAGTCTGCTGCCTCCTCCCTCAAATAGAGCCGGAATCTCACTTCTGCTTCTGTGCAAGGTAGAAGTGACAGAGCAGTGTTTCTGTAAAAATGGCCCTTTTCAGTGAACTCTCCCCTCCCCGCCAGCCAAGTGCCCAGGAATATGTGAGCAAAGCACCCAAACTTACGCTGCATGGTACTTAAACAAAACACCTAAGAATAATCACTTCCAAGTTCCATTTGTAGTTAATGATTCTAGGAATGCCACTGCTAATTTGCTGTTTGAAAAAAAAATGTCACCATGCATAATGCACCTCCCCAGAAAATGGTCTCCGAAGGCTACTGTGTCACCGAGGACCAGTTGTTCTGGAGTCAAGACAGGCTGTGTGCATAGTCTCAGTCTAGGAGCAACTGGGAAGTGGGAGGAGGAGGTGGTGAGGAATCCGGGGAGCCCTGAAACCGGGCCTGAATGCGCCTTCTGGAGTCTATCACTGCTGTGGGGCTCAAACCACACCAGGGGTGCCAGGCATAAAGGCAGGCTGCGGGTCAGATCCTAACTCTTCCATTTTCCAGCTCAGGGTCCTTGGGTGAGTTCCTGAATATCTCTGAGCCTCAACTTCTCCTTCCTCAGGAAGGCGGTTACGAGCATCATGTGAAACGGTGTGTGGTGAAGAGCCCAGTGCAGAGCAGGTGCTCAGTGGATGCTAGCTCAGCCCTCTCCTCCTTCCCACCTGTTAGAGGAGGGTCGGGGGTTTGGGGCAGGTCGGGGGGTGGGAGAGGCTGGGTGAGACCCCCCAGCCAGGGTTTGGTTGGTGCTGTGGGTGTGCCCCGGGGCAGAGGGCAGTTCCCAGGGGGTTGCTGCACAGAGACTCACGCCGCATCCCTGGCCCTGTGCAGACCACGTGACCTGGGGACCTGGGAGGAGTGTGTGCCGAGGCTGGTTGTTGAGGGTCACGGCTGTCGAAGAGGAGTGGGAGACAGGGCACTGGGGCGAGAGGGGTGATGCCAATCACAAAATGAGCAGCTGGGGCGGCTCTTTCTGGGGGATGTGTTCAGGGCTGGAGAACTGGGCCGATTGCTGGGCCAGCTGCTGTCTGTGTGCTGTGGTTCAGACCTAAGGGAAGGCTTGGGTCTTCTGCCTCAGTATTCCAAGAGAAGCTGACCTTGGGCCTTTTTCAGCCTAAAGGAATTTTCTTTACAAATTTCCTTGGCCTGGGATCCAGGGAAAATGCGTCTCAATCAACAAGAGGAAGAGACGGGCCACTTAAAACCAACAAACAAGAAAAAGCTGTCTCTTCCTATAAACGTCTTTCCCAGTCTCACCACTGTGCAACCCTCCCCAACCCTTCTGAAAACACCAGTCACTGTGGGCACGGGTTGTGGTGTGGATGACAGGGCTCTGCCTGGTCAGAGGCGCTGCGTTAAGCACATGGCCTGTGGCGCTCTCACGGGATAACAGGTCAGCGCATCCCACATGTGGCCTGAACGGCTGTGACTGTCGTTTCCAGGACACCATGCCCTGGGGCTGCACGTGGTCCCATTCCCCCTAAACCCTGGAGACCAGATGAGAAGTTGCTTGGTAAGAGTGTCCTTTGCCAGCTCTGCCTGGTGGAAGTGGGTGGATTGACTGAATGACCATTCAGAGTCTCTGTCGGTCCATTTCCTGAGGCTTGAGGAATTCTCCAGGCCAAAGGATAACTGGAATGCTCGTGTCATCCAGCGTCCCAGGCTGGAGACAGTGTGGTGCCGTGGTTGTAGACAAGGGGTTGACAGAGAAACTCGAGAAAAGTGGAGAAGTTTTAGTTTGCTGGGGAGCCAGGAGAATCATGCCCAAACCTTCTGGTAACTGAGTTTGAGGGAGTGAGAGTGGTTTCTCCCCAGGGGAGCTCATGGGTTATAGTGTGAAGAATAATAACAGATAATAAAAGCAAGCCTTTTCCAAAGTATCTTCATAATCCCAGGGGATCTTTACTTGGAAAGATAGTCGGCGGTGGGGGGTGTGTTATCCGAGGTCGAGGATGAGAGGTAGACAGACCACCTGCCTGGAGCCACGAGGCTAGTCAGTCACAGATGGAGGCACCTCGTCTGTTCCCCCACAGCTGCAGAGCAGTGACACTGCGCTCTCGGGGCACTTCAGGTGCCGCAGAAAAAGGGAAGGAGGAGGAAGAACCTCAGGGGCTGCACCCCCCCGGGGCCTGCTCTGCTCCGGTTGTGTGGAGGAGGGGCTCTCAGTGTAGCCTCCTGTCTGGAAGGTGAGGGCCATATGCGTAGGAGCCTGCTTGTGGAGGGTGAGCCTAAGCCTTTGGTCAAGGAGAAGGCATGGGACAGCTCCTGCAGCAGGGAAAATTCTAGGGACAGTGAAAGACAGGCTTTGCAAGCGGCACAGAGGGGCCTCAGAAACACACCTCAAAAGCATCTCTTGCCAGAAACCACCACTGAGGCAGCCAGGACCCCTACATGGCCCCTGGCTTCAGCCAGATGGAACTCAAAGGCTTCTAACACAGAGTAGATTTCAAAGAAAAAGCTCTGAAGAGAGTCTGAGATGAAGGGTTTGGAAATGACGCAATAGTCTTAGCTCAGGAATCTGCTAAGGGCCCACATGGATGTTTGCAGGCTGCTTTCTGGAA
Source organism: Sus scrofa (assembly GCF_054392235.1). Classification (NCBI taxonomy): domain Eukaryota; kingdom Metazoa; phylum Chordata; class Mammalia; order Artiodactyla; family Suidae; genus Sus; species Sus scrofa. The sequence goes on along the minus strand of NC_139385.1, from coordinate 106,792,913 downwards.
GCCTCCTGGAGGCCACCAACTGGTCCATGCCAGAGCCTAGAATTAGTGTCCTGATGAAGTTCAACCCCACACCTCAGCAGCCATTCTGAAGACATTGCAGTGACATGGTGACTGTGTCATGGGTATGGGGGTCGTGCCCAGGAGCCACTCACCTTAACGAGGCAGCTAGGCAAGCACCCTTATCATATGTGTCTTCTGTGACCCCTGGGTTCATGGAGAAGAAGTAAGACAGAGCCTGTGAACACTTTGTGTCAAGAGAAGGGACAATCAGTCACCAAGAAGGTGCTGCTGAGAAGTAGTTCCTTTTATTCAGTGAAGCGAGAGGTCTTGGCTCCTGGTCTAGACTCTGCTCGTGGAACCCTGGAGCTCTGGCCTACCTCAGATTCATTGGAGAGCTGCCTAAAGTCTTGGAGGCCCTGCCTGATCTCACCAGCTCCAGTTTTCAGGACATGTGGCTGAAAGACCTACGTTCGCATCAAACAGACCTTGCCCCCTGCCGTCCAGGTGTTTCGTGTATAGTCAGGGAGGGGCCCCAGATGTGTATCCATCATAGTGTAATACAGCGTGCCTCTCCCATGGTGATTCCAAGACTTTCCTGATCATGCCAGCCAGGCAAAATTTGAGTGTCTAGAAAAACAAGAGTTTCTCCTCATTCCTTTTTTTTGGATGCAGAATTTATGGAGATTTAATTTGTGGCCTACAAACTTAATGGAGCCGAGTACTTTTCTTCCTGGGTAGAAAGCATTAACAATGCCAGGAGCTGTTAGCGGATATAGTTTTCTCTGCATGTGTAGCAAAGTGTAATTCACATTTGGTTCCTGAAATAACTTCTTGGTGACTTCAATTACAAATAGGCGTATGGTGTCATGCTCTGTGCTGTGAGGGCACTAAGGCATTACTACGTAATTATTAGAGATAATAAATCCATGTGTGAATTCAAAAAACAAGGGTGCAAGCTAGGTGGAGGGTAAATGCCAGAGCGCCTAGAATAGCTAATGAGACAGGTAGATGGTAGATCCTGGGGCTGCCTCTGTGAAGACAGAAGTGACAGGTTCGGTTTGGCTGTATGGAGTTGGATATGTCTTGGGGACTTTGTAACCAGGGGGGCTGGTGGCTCTCTGGGTCCAGAGCTGGGAAGAGTGCCCCATGCTGTAGATCTCTGCTTGGGGATTAACATTTGGAGAATCCGATGCCATGGTGGTCTGTAGAAAGAGTCCAACAAAAAGCTGAGCCAAGCACAGAGCCCGAGGAAGCCCTAGGTGCATGGAAAGGACAGAGGGGTGTTGACCAGAGGAGCAGATGTGAGGTGGTAGAGTGGGGCTGGGAGCTGGTCCCCAAACCCAAGGGCAGTTTGAGAACAAAGGGGGATCATTAGCAGTGTCTTGTACTCAAGGGTGAGTGAAAGGAGAATGGAGCAGTAGCAGGAGTCGGATCCTGGTGTGATTGGGGAGAGTGGTCTCAAGGGAGGGTCAAGAGCAGAGGCCAGAGAGCACTAGAAAAGAGGGGCTTTGAAAGTGTGGCAGGTGCAGGGAGACCCCCTCCCCTTTTACAGCCATAAGTGGAGGAGAGAGCAGAGGTGAGAGCTTACAGTATCCTTGCACCCCAAAGGTGGGGTTTGTTATTTTCTGTTTACAGTGGAGATTGAGTTCAGAGAGATGAATTTGCCCTTTTCTGCCTTACTGTTATCAACAGAACCCCCCCCCCCACCCTAACAAAGGTTATCATTAAAAAATATTTCCAGGGAGTTCCCGTTGTGGCGCAGTGGAAACGAATCCGACTAGCAACCATGAGGTTTCGGGTTCAATCCCTGGCCTTGCTCAGTGGGTTAAGGATCCGGTGTTGCCTTGAGCTGTGGTGTAGGTCACAGACTTGGCTTGGATCCCGCATTGCTGTGGCTCTGGCGTAGGCCGGTGGCTACAGCTCTGATTAGACTCCTAGCCTGGGAACCTTCATATGCTGTGGGCGCAGCCCAAGAAATGGCAAAAAGACACCCCCCCCCCAAAAAAAAAAATTTTTCCAAAGGTATTGCCAAAAAAAAAAAAAAAAAAACAGTGACCCAGTGGGGATGTGAATCCTAATATACCTGGCTCCAAAGTCTAGGTCTTCGATATGCAAAGTGTGATCTGGGGGCCAGTAACATGGGCATCACCTGGGCCCTGGTTAGAAATGCAGATTCTCAGTTCCCACCCAGATGCACTCAGACTCTGCATCTTGCCAAGATCCAGGCGACACACTTGCACATCGAATGCGAGAAGCACTGTTCTGGGCTTTGTCCATAGCTCATTTAGTAATCCTGGCCCCAGGTCAGGAGAATCTGAATTACCAGGTTGACATAAAAGCAGAGAAATGGGTGGGGAAGGTATCCGATGTCCTCCATTCCCTGAGTGACGCTGACTTGAGACATCTGCATGTCCTCAGCTGACCTTAAAGCGCTCCCCTTCACCGTGAAGGGCATCCACTGGCCCCCAAGCCCTTCCACTGGGCCTGGGCCACCACGGCCTCTTTCGCCAGAGGGTGGTGGAGCACGCTGGGCCCCGCACAAGCTTTGCTCTGTTCTTAATTAATGGCCATTTTCTCCAAATAATAAGGCAGATGAGAAGGAAGAAAACACCCTTTCAATCACTAGCATAATTAAGCTACATGGATTAGTCTGATCTTTGCAGCCCCTCCAAAGCTCTCCAAGGGGAAATAACTCATGTGCCTGGAGATGGGCTCAGACGTTTGCTTCTAAAGGATTCAATAACTGCCTACCTGGGATGTTTTTAAATTACAACAGCCACCTCTTTGAATGCTTGTTTTTTTTTGAGTGAGTGGTCCCTTCAAAGTTCTGTTTGGTCTCTTCTCATCTGAACCTAAGACACCTAAACCACATGCCAAACACCAAGAGAATCTAAACCCATGGTTCCTTCTTCCTGTGGGCATACTTTTTTTTCCTCACCATTGCTTTCTGCTTCTCGGAGGTTATGTAGTTCAGTGTTTTCATGCGGTTTGGTGGTGAAATGAAGTTAGTGAGTCTCAGCTGATGTTTTTAAAACTATATACAAAATGAAATCGAGTATATTTCTAGATACTCTTTGCATCTACATACATGCTGCAGGGCTACGAACCCGTGTTCTGTGAGACTTCTGGGTCCATTATGTAAATGCACAGATCCTGAGTTTCTAGGCAGAGACGGTTTCCATATGAGGGGGGTCGTGGTTGAAAAGGAGAGCCGCTGATCCACTTCAGTGGTTCCCTAGTTATAGAGTCATTGAGATCATAGAGAATGGTTTACAATTGCCTATTTCCAGGCCAGTTGCTACCCCCCTGGTTTCAGTAATCTGTATTTGAAAGCATTCCCAGGGGTCCTGACCATCATGCATGTTTAGGATCTGCTGGACTCGTTCAAACTTCCAGCCCAGAGAGGATGCCCTTTCTGTATGACTTCTGGCAGGTGACAGTCGAGCCTCTGGGTGCCGGCATTTTCTCCCTGTTCACACGAGGCCGATGTTGAGGAGCCTCATCCGTGAGCTCGCTTCCCTGCGGAATGGCAGGCGCAGCCCAGGCCCTGTGGGATGTGCCTTCTCCTTAGAAACTTGTCCTGGGGGCTGATGCAGACTCCCCGCTTGCCGGCAGCTCTCACCCTTGCGGGCTTTGGTCGATCCCCTGGTGCTCTCCAGAGCTCATCTGTCGCATCCTCCACCCTGACACCTCTTCAGAGGCTAAAGAGCAGCTCTTGTTTTCTCCCAAGGCTTCCTTTTCTCCAGCGAAGCAATTCTAGGGTCTTAAACCATCCTTTGCCGCTTATGGTAGCAGCGTGCTTCCTCACCCCACTTTAGCATCTCTGAACTCCTCTTTTGTCGAAAGGAGAACACAGTTCACTGAATACAGTGTAAACAGCACCGTGAGCAAGGAGTTCCGCTTCTGTTAGAACCCAAGAGTGGCCCTGGGCAAACCCCCTCTCGCCCTGGTCCTGGGTTTCCTTGTTTGTAAAGTGAGGCTGCCTGGCTGAGCGACCCCCTTCACAAAGTCCTGGTTTTAGCCTTAACCGAGAGGAGGGTGTCCGGTTCTCAACAGCACATACTATTCTCATTTCATGTTAGGGCCAATGAGCCGTAATCAGATTAGGAATTTTTTGAGAGTCCGCAGGGCTTTTCATTGATGGCAAATTAATCATGTGTTGCTTTTATTGGCCTGGCAAGCAGAGGAAGGAATGAATACTATGCATAGCTCCCCAGAAGCACCAGCTCTCAGGGATTACACGTGCACAAGCAATAGAGGACCCTTTCTTGGGCTGCTCTCCTCCAATTTCTCCTTTCTGTTATTGTCCGCCCCGGAAAAAGTAGCCTTTTGCTAGAATTGACTGTAGTGTCTTCTAGATAGAAGAGATTGTTGTTTTTCCCTTACCTCTGAAGTTCTGTGCAAAATAGTTTAACGTAATGGAGGAGCAGGGCATGCCGTCCTTTGAGCCCAATGAGAGTCTTCATTTGCTTTGTTTTGTTTTCGTTTGTTTTAGCAGTAATTGGATTTTTTAAAAAAATGTCCAGCCAGCACATCTGTTGTTGGCCTCTATGCACATCTTTAAGATCCATGGCATGAATTTGCAAGAAGGAAGGTTTTAAATATTAATAAGATTGGGAATTGGCTCTTTCGTATGCGCATTTTAGAATCCACTAAAGCTCCAGTGAACCCTGAAGAGCTCAGCTCCGCCTCGTCAGAGAGTGAGGCTCCCTGGGGGCCTTTCTAGGAGCAAGTGCCTTCCACCTGCGGAGGGAACAAAGGATACATGAAAGGTGTTTGAGCCTCCTGGGGTGGATGTAGACTTTGCAGCCTCCCCTGGAATACACACAAGTTTTACCAAACCCACCTAATCTCTTCCACTTTTGCCGATTAGCTCAGCACAGGGTGGTGCTGGTGGGGCCAAGTCTCGGCCTTGTTTTGGTGTGACTTGGTCACGTGTGACCGTGATCTCAGAGGGAAATGGCAAGAGACGTGGGTGGACTGCAGAAATCTGTGAGCACTCGGAAGGGTCTGCCCACCCCCTACCCCCATGGTGGCTTCTGCAGCATCTGTCCCCTCTTAGAACTGTCACTGGCCAGGAAAAGTAGGGACACTTTTCCTAATTTGTCTGAGGGAGCTTACCGCTGATGGTGAAAAGAGGGCAGAAACTAGAGGGCTTGGGATGGTTCTGGGGCTCAGGTGAGAAGAGCTGCTTATGTAGAGAAAGAGCTCTGTAGGCACAGAAGGACCGACTGGTACCTGGTGGATTTTGTCCTGGTCATTTCTTTGGCTACTCACTCTGTTCCTTAAAGTCATCTGGGATGTGGGGTTATTAGAACAGGAGAGAGCAGTCGTTTTCCTCTGTCTGTACTGAGGAGATTTCTTGAGAAAGGTAAGTCTGCAGGAATGTTTTATTTGGGCAGCTTTCACATCCTCTCACATTTGAGTAATTCTTTAGCCAAATAGAGTCTTAGATGCTCTAGTCTTTTAAAAGAGCATGATATCCAGACACAGTAAAACCCCATTACAGGGTGTCTGTTGTTCATAAATTTCCTTAATATTGCAGCTAGAACTCCACATGCTAGCCACAGAAGGGGTAGGTAAGTGTGTTTCCTTCCCCCGTCATCAGTGGGAATTTTATAAGGATGGCTGTAACTTTCTCTCTTGATGTATAGCCTCTAATAGGACTTGACTTTAACTCATTTTCAAAACTGTACCTCATTTATTTTTAGTTAAGCTCTGATCATTGTCCTGACAGTCTTGAACGGCCACACACCTTTGAGATGGAGTCTCTACTATTCAAATAACATTTTGCAAGGGTAGTGAAGGATAACGGGACCAGAGTCAAGAAGGACCCGATCTTGTTAAAGGGTCAAGGTAAACGTAGCTGTTATTTGGCTATTATTAAGGCCCTTGCATGCAAACACACAGACTTTGACGATGACCGTAAAAGACCACGTAGGATTAAAGACCAGAAAAGGGTTCAGACAATAGATGCATTTGGAGGAAGAAAAAAAATCGCCATATAAATCATGTTTAAGTTTCTATAGTTCCTTTAAAACCAGATGATTCAAATTCAGCTCAAATCCCTGAAGCTTTCATGGTTGTGTAGAGTAAACCAATCTGTCCACCAGCTGGAAAGTCAAGGCACTTGTAGGAATTATTTTCCATGGGCCAGGTTTAGTGCAGGCATGCGTCCTCTGTGGTGGGCAGGCAAAGGCGGGGGCAGAGGGGAGGCACATAGGAGCCTGCTAGGGGCCAAGGCTGGCGAGGGAGCAGGAGGGGGAAGGGGGAAGCCAAGTCCTCAGAGCCTGGCCCATGAGTCTGCATTTCACAGAAGCCCAGAGGACAGACTGTTGTACAGAAGATCTCAGAGGTTGGGGTTTTTCACAGCTGCTTTCAGGGCCTGAGTCATGTTTCCCTTTCTTGTCAAATAGTTCTTGTCTTCAAGGAGCCCCCTTTCTAAAGGGGAATATATGGGGGGGGGTGCAGAACTGAAAAGTTAAACAAGAAGGCAAGATCTATGATGTGAAAGCACACCCCCCAACACACACACACACTCCTGAAGGAAGTTCTAGGATAGATAATGTTGTGTTTGGACAGTGGACTTTTGAATGATTTTTCCTCTATACCTAGTCAATTGGCCACATTTTCTGTAATAATCTTGGGTAGTGTTTATGATGAAAAGAATATTAAAAGGTAACTATCTGAGAGATGTCACGGGCTGATGAAAACGAATGCCAGAGGAGATGGTAGGACAGTGTGTGGGGTGGGGTCACTGTGGGCCAAAGCCACAGGGAGGTGGCCTTGGATGAGAAACGTGGGCTGGGCTGGAGTGGGAGGGCTGGACTCAGAGGTGTTGGAGGTTCGCGGAGAGCCTTAGCAACTCCAGGGCCTAGGAGCCCTCACCCAGAGGCAGCCAGCAGGATGTGGCAGTGGCCAGAGCATTACAGCTGGGCTGGACAGCCCTCCAGAGAGCATGTCCGAACAGTTTGGCTTGCAGCCAGCCCATTTTGCCTTGATAAGGCGGTTATATGTGAATCAGCAGTGTTAGAAGGAAAACAACTGGTTTCACTTTAGTTTAATTGAAAACAAGAGAACATTGGGATGGGGAGAGGAGAGGAGGAGGGTGGACAGAGGGGAAAAGGGAGGCAGCCCGGGGCTCCTGGGATGTGGCAGCGCAGACCACCTGTCCGGGGAGTGAGAACAGCCGACCGTGTCAGCATCAGTTAGCTGAGAAGGCCAGGTGCACTGGTGGCCCTGGCTTGGCCTCAGAGATCCCTTCCTTTCCAAGGCACGTGATCGCCAAATTACTTGGCGATGGAGGTGATGGGAAAGCCAGCGTATGTGAAGGTTGGCCTTCTCCCCACCCCCAACTTGCGTGAGTTGCTGCCTTTCCACTGAAGTGCGTGTCTATGCCCTGTTTTTGGCTTGAACTGGGGGACCCAGGTTCCAGACGAGCCCATGCCTCTCCTCCCGTCTGTCTTCTTGGGGGGAGGATGAGCCATCCCTCCGGGGTCTCAGTGCTGTTGGGCTCACCCGTTGGAGAACGCTGAGGAAACCGGGGGTGGGCAAGGCCGCCAGGAGACAAGAGCCTCGGAAAGTAAGGAGGTGGCCCAAGAGAACACAGATGGTTGTCAGGAGCTGCCGTGCATTTTCTAAATCCAGGCCTTCTGTGGATGTAGGGTGGGGGCCAGACAAAGTGCAGAGGAAACCGCCAGAGGACATTGGTCACAGCATGCGTGGAAATAAAGCAGAGGAAATAAATGAAAGAACCTCTCCAAAAGAGGCAAACACACATGTGTGTGCAGTCCTCACTGTGCAGGCAGGTGCCAGTGGGTCCGTCAGGAGTGGAAAGAGGGCGGCGAGGGCGGTGGAAGGGGAGGACTGGGCTCAGGAACGGGCTTCGCGCATCCAGACACTGCCAGTTGCTGGTGACGCGGGGCTGGGCCAGCCCATCTCCTCTGGCTTTGTTTCCACGTGCAGGCATGTGGGCCCGGCCAGTGCAGATCCATCTCCTGCAGCCCCAGGGCTGGTGGGACAAAATGTGCAACCCCCCCACTCCACCCCCGCCCCGCTCCCCCCCCATCAAAGGGAAGGACACAGCTTTACTCTGGGACATTTAAGCAGGGGCTGAGCAATCACCTGATCAACTTTGTCTTCACCAAGAGAGAAGCTTCGTCCCAAAGGTCTCACGGAGGAGAGTCAAGTGACATCGGCTTGAAGCTTAAACCTTTAGAAGATGAATGTACACTATGGCCTCAGCTACTAACTGCCCAGTAGTTAACCAAATAGAGGGCTGTAATGGGGCTGCTGTTTTGGAAAACAGTCTGGCAGTCCTTCACATGATCATATGCGGTAAGCACGTAACCCAGTAGTTCCACTCCTAGGTGTGTTCCCGAGAGAAATGAGAACATGTGTTCACACAAAAACCTGTAATATTCACAACAGCATTCTTGTAGTAGGCAAAAAGCAGAGACCACCCAAATGTCCACCAGCTGTGAGGTGGCTCAATAAAAGGTGACATATTCATGCAAGGGATTATCATGGAGCTGTAAAAAAGAATAAAGTCCCGATGCCTATAACACCATGGATGAACCTTGAAAATAATGTGTGTGGGAGTTCCCATCATGGCTCAGCAGTTAACAAACACGACTAGCATCCATGAGGACTCAGATTCGATCCCTGGCCTCCCTCAGTGGGTTAAGAATCTGGCGTTGCCATGAGCTGCGGTGTAGGTCGCAGACGTGGCTTGGATTTCGTGTGGCTGTGGTGTAGGGTGGTGGCTACAGCTCTGACTTGACCCCCAGCCTGGGAACCTCCATATGCCGTGAGTGCGGCCCTAAAGAGAAGGGAAAAAAAAAAAAAAAGGTGTGTGATTAAAACCAGACACCAAAGACTGTGTGTTGTATGGTGTTGCGCATAGGAAACCTCCTGAATGGGGAGGTCCGTAGAGACAGGAAGCAGATTAGTGGTTGCCTGGGCTGGAGGTGGGGAATTGGAGGGTTTAGGGGGTGATAATTAGGATTTTTTGAGGTGAGGAAAGTGTTCTAAAATGGACTCTGGCTCTGCTTGCACATATTTGTTCAGAAACTTTAAAAAAAAAAAAAAAACATTGAATTGTAAAGTTAAAATGAGCGGAGAATTCCTGGCATGTGAATTAAAGTTGGCCCTTCGTTTTGGGGGGTGGGGTGGTTCTATATCCTTGAATTCCGCCAAGCGATTGGAAATTCCACCCGCAGCTGGCTGAATCCATGGATATAGGATGCAGGAACTCTCTGGAAACAGAGGGCCAACACTACTATGCTAGTTTGCTTTAGGGACTTAGGCATCCGTGAATTTTGGTAGCTGTGCAGGTCCTGGTTCCATTCCCCTGCAAATTCCAGGGGACAAATGTGTATCAAGTGTTTTTTTTTTTTTTTTTTTTTTTAAATCAACCCACTGTCCCTGCCTCCTTCCCCCTCCTTCTGTCTTGTCCCCACTCCCCCAGCCCACCCCAGGCCAGGCACTTGGCTATAGTTGGGCTTTCCCAACTGCCAGCCCTGCTCTCTGCTCTTCTAGCTGAGCTGAGAGGCTCACACACTGTAAGATATAAGTGTGATGCAAGGAAGTCTACAAATGGCACTGCCCTGAATATTTTACCCAAAAATTTTTACCAAAAAAGGTTGTCACACAATTGAGGGATCAGACAGAGGTCTTCAGTGAACCAACGGAGACTGAAGAATATGGGCTAAGAAAGGTGTTGGGAGGTGGTATTTTGCACAGCAAAGCCCGGAGTCAAAATTCCTAAAGTTCTTGTGGATAGTTGGTGCCCAGGGGGAAATGTATGCAGGGTTGGAGCTGCTGAAATTCTTGCAGCTTCTGAGAGAGACTGTGGCCAAGGGATTATAGAAAATAAACATAAGGTATGGTCATAAAAAGGGTTAACAGGGACCTCTTAAAAGGAGAGGAAAGTGTGATGGCTTGACATTAATTGAGCTCTTGTCCATTCTGGGCACTGTTTCCTAAGTTTTATGGATGTCTTAGTGTATTTGTTTCTCACAACAAGCCAGTGAGTTACTTGCTATCACTCTCCCCCTTTTCTAGGTTAGGAAACTCGGGTGCAAGTCATTGGGTCACTTGGTCAAGGTCATATAGCTGGTAAGTGACAGAGCCAGAGGAGATTGACAGGGTGGTCGTCTGGCCTGTGCCTCTGGTCCATTGTCTCTGGCCGAGAGCAGCTTCCCTCAGCTATCTCTGTGCTGACCAAACGTTATCACTTGGCACACACCCCGTTCTGTAATGAAGGTGGCGTTCTAGAACGCCACCAGATAGCCTTCTGTGAGACTTCTCAGGGGAGATGGGGAGTTGTCTTTGTTTTGCTCTCTCCTCCTCGGGTGATGCCCGCTGGCTTTTTGAAAGGGCTCAATACATATTTATTGCCTTGGACTGCGTTACTTAGAATGTATAAGAAGTGGAGGCCATTAACTGACTTCTGCAATTTTTTTTTTGATATTTGGTTTAGTAGTAGACATAGAATTAGTGAAAATATTTATCCATATGTGCCCTTATAGAAAGAAAACGTCTAAGGTTCAAATGGGATTACAAATGGGCAGGTGCTCTGAGATCACTAAACAAACCCTTTCTACACCAGGGACTTCCTCCTCTTTGGGATTTGATTTTCTTAAGGGCACCCCATGGTGCGAATGGGTGCTGGTGAGCTGATGTCACCCTGGGAAGTCAATTTGAAGATCTGGGGTGAAGGGAGTTCCCATGGTGGCTCAGCCAGTTAAGAACCTGACGTAGTCACCATGAAGATGCAGGTTCTATCCCTGGCCTCGCTTAGTGAGTGAAGGATCTGGTGTAGCTGTGTGTGACCATCAGCCTGGGAACTTCCATATGCTGCAGGTGCATCTCTATAAAGAGTAAAGTAGAAAAGATCTGGGGTGGAGAGACCATGAGTGCCTCTCTGTTTGCATCAATTTGAACTTGTCTCTGATCCCTGGGGATTGCTGTGGCCTGGATAATTGAAATCCATGGAACTGGTTCAGGACAGACCAGTTAAGACCCACCCCAAAGGCACTGTCCCTGGGGAACCCTTCAGATGAATGGAAGTTGCATTTCCTAAGTTTTGCATTGCCCAGCTTTCAGACCAGGGGTGAGTAAACTGGGCAATAAGAAAAAGTCCCATCTCTTGGTCCCCTGGTCCTGCAGCCCTGCCCTGTACCTGTTTACTATCTTGCACTGTTGGATGCATTGGCCTCTCTCTCCACCCAGTTTAGCCCCTTCCTAGGGCAGCTATCTTGATTAATCACAGTATTAGTACACCAGCCCCACAGGAAGGCAGAAGTTCTTCTAGACACACAGTTTTCTCATCTGATCTTCACAACCACCTGGGGGCGAGCAGGGCAAGTACCCTTATCCCTCTTTTATGAATGAGGCTTGGCAAGTACTTTTTTCCCCGGAGTCGCTCTCCATCCCATGTATCCTAGGGCCAAAATCCCCAGCTGCTTTCTGATCCTAGATCCTTGTTTCTGTCACTCACAGCATCTGGGAAAGCTGGAACCCCATAAAAATCTGTGAAGGCATGACTTCAAGAATCCCTGTTAGCATTTCATTTCCTATGAGTGTGATGGAGTGGGAAAGAACTGGACTAGATGTCCCCAAATTCAGTTCCTGCCTGGAATTGTCACCTGTGCCTCAGTTCACATTCCTGCTTGAACTTCTGGACAACCTGCCACCCACTCCCTTCCCACTGTCTTCATTAAACCCTTCCTCCTGGGCCACCCTCACCCCAAGGCCATGTGGCTGCCCTCTTCTGGGCAGCTGGCTACCCAGGGTGCCTCCAGCTCAGACCTGCACTTCCCACCAGGCCAGAGCCACTCTTTAATAGAGTCGCGCGGGCTGATCCTCCAGCGTGTGTTGCTAAGCAGCTGGCTTTCGGTTGCCTGGAGATTATCATGGAGTTGAGACCACGCGGTGGTAACGTGCATCTCATCTTGCACTGGTGTGTGCTTGAACGCCTGAGAACCACCAAACCTTTCTCTTGTGGCTCTGATTTTATGTTAAATCCCTGTAACCTGAGGATCCATCCTTCACATATTAGTCCTTGGAAATAATTGCACAAAAGATCGTGCTCTGATATCCTTGGCTTTATAGGGATCTGCAGTTCTTCAGGATGTAAGAGGGGAAAAAATACCACACACCCTTCATAAAGCAGGATAAAGGGAAGCAACAGGAATTGAGCCTTTGTGCTTATAATGGAGGGAAGGGAAATGGTGCACTTTTGTATTTTCTTCAGACGGACTGTTGATGTGTATGGGGAGAAATCACGAGAGGAATAGGCCTTGCTGCACAGGGAGCATTTCAGCAAGTTCCCGTGGGAGCGACTCGGGCACTAAAAGTCTTCTAGAAAATGCAGAGATGGTGGAGTTCCCCTTGTAGCTCAACAGGTTAAGGACCCGACATTGTCTCTGTGAGGATGCAGGTTTGATCCCCAGCCTCGTTCAGTGGGTTAAGGATCTGGCGTTGCTTCAAGCTGCAGCGTAGGTCACAGATGGGGCTTGAATCTGGGAACTTCCGTATGCTATGGGTGCAGTCCTGAAAAGAGAAAGAAAGGAAGAAGGAAAGGAAGGAAAAAAAAATGCAGACACCATAGGTCCCTGGACCTCTTGGGCTGATGCTGTGACACATTGATTTTTTTTTTTTTTTTTTTGACATTGTGACAACTTATATATCCAGAGATAGCAGTACTGGTTGATTTGGGAGGATTTAACCCACCATTTGGCTAGAAGTGCATGTGTGTGCCCCTAACAGTGCCCAGGAGGAGCTGCTGAGAACCCCCCCACCCCCAGGTCCACAGAACAGGGTTCTGAGGTCTGGGGAGGAAATGCCATGTGGGGTTGGTAGGCTCTGCCACTCTGGCCTGCCACTTGTCATTTTGACACTGGCCTTGGCAGTGGAGCAGACGAAGCTCGGGGACTCCTCCAGTTTCCGCCAGCCAGCCAAGTGTGTTTTTGTCACCTCTTCGTGTTCCCAGCCCCGTTTCAGAGGCTGTGGCAGATACAGGAGCACAAGACACGTGATTTCTGCCCCCAGACTAGTTGAGAAGACACCCGTGAAACGGCGTCTGATGGTGTATAATTAAGCGCTGACTTTTGCAGCACAGACTTTGCGAGGCAGGAACACAAAGCAGCGATCTCGCCCTCAGGATCCGAGGGGTCCAGAAGGCTCTGTGGGAGGTGGGACTGGAGCTGGCCTCGGAGGAGGATGGATGCCTCTGAGCAGAGGGGAGGGAGGGAGGAAATGCCAGGCAGGAGGAGCCTGGTAAGCAGAGGCGCAGGGGTTGGCATGAGCTTGGAATGTGGCAGGAATGTGTGGGACCCATATTACCAGAGCCAAGTGTTCTTGGTGGCAGCAGGCGACATGGGGAAAGGGGGTTATTGGAAGCTTTGTGAAGGGTGACTGGAATAAGTCAACATTTAAATGTGAGTTTGCTGTGTCCTGGCTCCTTGGAGATGTTGAGAGGGGTGTGAGCCCTCCGTCCGCGGGCCCTGATTCCCGAGAAACAAATGGACCCCCAACCCACTGGGGACATTCTGCCTTCTCTCCTGTGACTTCATTCTGCAGAGCCTTCCTCCAGAACCTCTCCTTGTGGGTGGGGAGCAGACAGTGGAATGGACTCTACAGGCCTGGCCATCTAGTCGCTAATTAATTGGTTTCTTGATCATTGTAACAAAAGGGAACAAGTAGACTTTTGTTGGGGGAGAGGTAAAACAAATACATCCACTGCCAGAAGAAAGCAAGCCTCATGCCAAATTGAAGGCGTTCTTTGCCAGACCAGTTGTTTTTGAATAGTAAGGTGAAGGACTGAGGCACAGGAGATGCTAAGAACACGGGGAGCGCTAGGGTCAGTTGGAAGGAAGCGTGCTTCGCTGTAGCAGGTGTTCTGCAGAGACTGGATGGCAGGAAGGCTGGCAGTGCAGGCTCCCACTTGGACTGGGTCCGGGCTCTGCCTCCTCCCAGCAGCGGGGGACCTTGGGCTGGTTAGTTAACTCACCTGGGAAAATACTCATACTCCCCACCCCGACCCCTGCCCGCTTCCTGGAGCTATAATACTTACAGGATTGGAGACACATAAAGTGTTTGGAAGAGTGCTCAGCAAATAGTATGTGCTCAAGTAAATGTTAGAAGTGCCATTTTATTACGGGCCTCAAACACAGCACTGAGAAAAAAAAAATGGGCATTTCGTTCACTGTTGGTGGCAGCGAGGAGTTCCACGGAAATTGCCTGGTGGGAGAAGCGAGGCTGGATGTAGAACATGAATTGAGGGCAGCAGGATGGAGGGCATAGGCCAGGGACCAAGGCCAGGCCCGGGCTGTGCAGAAACCAGCAGAGCCAGGATGCCTCAGCAAGCTGGGATGTGGACAAGGGACCAGCCTGAGGGCCTGTGGCATCCAGGGCTGAGAAGCCGGAGTTCTTGGGTTGCTCAGTGATGGAAACTGAGCAACACTGAAGAGGGTCAGAGCAGACGGGCAGGGCGGGCAGGGTATTTAAAGGTATCCAATTCTGCCTCAGAGCAAGCTTGCTAAAGTCTTCAAGGAGAGAGGAATATATGGAGCCTGATGTCAGGCAGCCGGGACCTGAGCCGGGACTCTTTTAAGATGTCCTGTTTTTCAGTTTTCCTTTCTTAAAGGCAAATTGTGCTGATAACGTCACCTGATCTCACTAAGCATCCTGCCTTTCTACCATCAATTAGTATCAGCAGGTATTTACTGTGCACCTAAGATATATCAGCCCAGCACTGAACCCAAGAAAGACTTCGGGGGCACAAGTTCAGGGAGCCCACAGGCTGGTGAAGCATCACTTAGACTGAGGTTGCTTTTCTCAAGAGCTACGGTCTGTGGTGTTGATGAGAGAAAGCTGCTGTCAACCATCAAGTGTTGGGAAAGCCTGGGCCACCTCCAGCAAAGGTGGAACTTGGGCTTGGGCGTCAGGGTTTTCCATAAACAGAAGATGGGGTAGACGTTTTGGGTCCCCATGCCAGGGTACCCTGAGAGGGGTGGGTGGTCCAGGCAAACTTCAATGGGTAGAATCAGATTCCAAGAGTTCAGGAGGCAGGATACTGGAAACCTCAGTGCCATCCACTTGGGGTTGGGAGTCTCCAGAAGAGCATTTGGCCAGCTTCTCCTACATCCCAGGAAACTGGGGACTTGAATCTCACAGACGGGTGCAGTATAAATAACTCAGATTTTGAGAAATGACACGATTGGCAGGCATGAATTTTCAGTCTGCTACGGCTTGCCATGATATGCATGGGAACTTGGTTGGCTAATTTTGAATTCTCCTTTCTCCAGAGCCCTGGCCAGGGGGGTGTGAGGCAGAGGGGTTCTCCTCCTTGTTTCAGGGCAATGGCCATACATGACCACTTTCTGCAAAGGAAAGCCTGACACAATTAAATTTCCATTACACAGCGCATCGGGAAGGAGCTAGTGAATTCATTGGGTTAATAAGTACCAACATCCTAAGGGTCCTTTTGTGGGTTTTGTTTTTTTGTCTTTTTGCCATTTCTTGGGCTGCTCCCATAGCATATGGAGGTTTCCAGGCTAGGGGTCGAATCGGAGCTGCAGCCACTGGCCTACGCCAGAGCCACGGCAACGCAGGATCCAAGCCGCGTCTGCAAGCTACACCACAGCAGCACCGGATCTTTAACCCACTGAGCAAGGCCAGGGATTGAACCCGCAACCTCATGGTTCCTAGTCGGATTCGTTCACCACTGCGCCACAACGGGAACTCCTGGATCCTTTTGGGTTTTACAGTGGTAGTGGTGGTGGTTGCAATTCTGTTGCTTGGGGCAGTAGCAATCGTGGTGGTGGTCATGGCAGCCGTGATTATGTCGGTGGTGGCAGTATAATCAGGGGGCTGGTGGTGGTGATGGTGGCGGTTATGGCGGTAGAGCTAGAGGTGGTGATAATGGTGATGACTGTGGGAAGTGGTGGTCACGGTGGTGATAGTGATAGGGATGAAGAGGTGGAGGCCTTGACCTTGTATAGTTCTGGCGGACGAGGTAGCTCTTTGACACAGGTGATCTTTCTTGAGCCTCAAGCAAAAACCATGAGGTGGGCAGAGCAGGTATTATCACCCGTTGAAAGACGTAGGCTGGGATTCAAAGAATTCGTAAGGCAGGGTTTTGGGTTTTGTTTGTTTGTTTGACATCACTGTGTCTCTCCAGAGTGTCAGATGAGTAGCACTGATAGTCAGAGATAGAAGTGTTCAGACAGAGAAGGGCGCCTGTGGGCCAGAACCACCAGAAAGGAAGGGCTTCTAGAAATAGAATTTGAGCTGAGATGTTGAGGCTTAAAAGTAGGACACAGGAGGATCAGGATGTGTCTGTGTACTAGTGTGAGTGTGTGTGTTGGGAGGAAAGGGGAGATTAGAAAGTAATGCTAGAATTCGTGAGCTAGCAAATCTGGTTGGATTTCCCTGGGCTTGGAACTTAGAGAAGGAGATTAATATTCACTGACCACTGCTCACTTTGGACTTCCATCGTGACGCAGTGGAAACGAATCCGACTAGGAAGCATGAGGTTGCCGGTTTGATCCCTGGCCTCTCTCAGTGGGTTAAGGATCTGGCATTGCCGTGAGCTGCGGTGTAGGTTGCAGACTCTGCTCGGATTCTGCATTGCTGTGGCTCTGGCCAGGTCGGTGGCAACAGCTCCAGTTAGACTCCTAGCCTGGGACCCTCCATATGCCGTGGGTGTGGCCCTAAAAAGACAAAAAGGTTAAAAAAAAAGTGTCCTTTTATATGGGTTATTGAACTGAATCCTTACAACCTCTCTGTGAAGCAGATACTGTTGCCTCCATTTTACACAGGTGAAAACTGACACGTGAACAAAATAAATACCTCCCTCAAAGTCACCTAGAAAAAAGCTACATGAGTCCAGGCCTATCTGACCCCAAGGCCGTGGCTTGCTACCAGGCTTGCTGATCCAGCGCCGCTGTGTAACTGCCGTGCAAAGAGCCGCAGCCTGGATTAAAATGTTGCTGCTGCAGCTCAGGCTGCGGGGCGAGGGGGAGAGGGCCCCCCGCTCCAGAACTGCAAACCAGCAGAAGGTCCCCTGTGTCTCAGAGAGGCTGGTACTCTTTCCTGCAGGGGATTTGAGTATTTGTCTTCCCATTAACTAGATCAACATTTAACTGCTAACTGCTGGTGTGGGCTAAGGAAGAATACAGCTTTGTCTTTAGCTCCGAAAAGACTTTGCCATAGTGACTTTGGTTAGGTTTTGGAGTTCCCGTTGTGGGTCAGTGGTTAACGAACCCAGCTAGGATCCATGAGGATGCAGGTTCGAGCCCTGGCCTTGCTCAGTGGGTTAAGGACCTGGCGTTGCCGTGAGCTGTGGTGTAGGTTGCAGACGCGGCTTGGATCCCGAGTGGCTACGGTGTAGGCCGGTGGCTACAGTTCTGATTGTATCTCTAGCCTGGGAGCCTCCATATCCTTCCATGTGGGCCTAGAAAGAAAAAAAAAAAAAAAAAAAAAAAAGCCTTTGGATAGGTTTTGCCATATCCAAGGCTTTGTTCTGGTGGTGATTTCTGTGGTGACCGGTGCCTGTTAAAATGTCCTGGGAGGAGCAAGAGGGTGGAGGAGGGATCCCGTGTGTGGGGACCTAGTTTTGATGAGCCCAGGACCTGGGAAAGGCTGTGTGTGTAGCTTTTGTGTGTTCTTTGGGGGACACTAAGGTTGCACCCCAGCACTACATCCCTTGACTTCTAGGGTTCTCTCTCTCTCTCTTCCCTCTGAGCCTCTTTAAGCCCTGGTTTCTAGAGGAACCTGTCCGATGCTGTGCCCTCTGGGAGGAGGTGCCTTAGCTCCTGCGCTCTCCACACATTTTAGCCGGGATGTGTAGTCATAGATTCCAGGCCAGACTCATGGGTAATGCTTTCTATTTGAATGTAAGGTTTTACATTCATCGACACACGCATTGTTCCATTTTAGTCCTTCCGCAACCTTGTGTGTCGAAGTGATGGGGCTATTTTATTTTAATGCAAGGATGCTGATCCGGAGAGAGGCAAAGTGTCTTCCCTAAAACCACCAGAGTTGAGGGCAGAGATGGGGCCAGGGCAGGGCTTTCTCAGTCCCGCTTCATGCTTTTTTTCCTGCCTCCCACCGACAATGCTGATGGGCTTTTATTTTTCCTAGAAAGGCCTGCAACTTGTGCATAGAGCTACACATACACAACCTGTGTTAGACAGTTATTCTGCAGCTGACAGAGCCTGGCACCCTGGGACCCACGGTGGCCTCTTCCAGGCTGGCCCGGGACAGTGGGGGCCCTACCTGTCTGAGCCCGGCCTCTCCCTGCTTGTTGTAGGCGCAGCAGCCCTTTCTAACTGTGTGGTGTTCCGCTTGGAATTGTGCGTTCTTTCTGCTTTCCCCTTTTAGAAGGGCTGGATTTAGCCCTGGCATGCCAAATACAAACCCTCACTTCATCTCGAGAGCTCTTCCCATCCAGCCCTCCTCGGGCAGGCTATTTACAGACCTGTCATCCTACCACGCGGGTCAATCCACCAGTGAAATGAAAGGAAGAAGAGGCCCGGAGCCAACGAATTTGGGCAGATGAGCCTTATATAACACGTGCTAAAAATACACAACTAATTGGAATGGAAAAGCGAGAAACGCGTTGTGCTTAAGCCTGAGTCTGAGACACCAAAGCGTGACGGGGAAGCAGTCTCTCCCAGCGGAAGATGCCCATATAGAAATCATTTTTTACTCTTGCATATTCTTTTTCACCCTGTTCAATTCCCACTCACCCCCGCACGGGACTGAATTCGGGCTGCAGAAAGCAAGACTGAGGGAGCATCAAAGACAAGATGTGAAGATGCAGGCAGCTGCTGCCCCTTAGAGCAGAAGGAGGCTGCGTCGAGGGGTGTGGCCAGATGTTAAGGTGGTAAATTGAGCTGCCACTTCGGACTGTTCCCAAAACCCAACTCTGAGAAGACTCCAGTTAGCGTAGGCTTCCTCCTGCCCTGGAAACTGTTGAACATTAGGGCTTTTCCTAAAACTGAAGAGAACACTGTTTTCTTCCAGCTCCATCCCCACCCGCCCCCTCTGTCCCCCAGGTCCTCTCTGTCAATTCTCTCCTCTTGTACTTTCATTGCCTTTTCTCCTGGTTTCTTCCCTTTTGCCTGCAAGTCCCATCCTCTCATGCTGTGCGTCGTGGATGAACAGGCTCTGCATTTCCTAGAGGGCACGAGCACCCTGAGGCCAGGGCCTTGGTCTCACTCAGTGCCTAGCACAATGCCTGGTCCACAGTGAGCCCCAAATACGTGCTTGTTGAACAAATCAACCATTCAGTGGATCGATGAATGGGCAAACCGAAGGGGACATGTTATAGTTTCTGAAAAATAAAGTGTGAAAGAGGGGGACCCTGTTCTTCTTCAGGTCTGATACTGGTCTTTTAGGCAGTCAGATGACACCTCCATCCAGCTCATCAGTTACCTGATGACTGTTCTGTATGACAGCCCAGAATGAGGACACGAGGACGCTAAAGACAGCAGAACAAGAGGTAGTGTTGGAAGAGCACATGCGTTGATAAAAGAATTGGAGGCAACCCGGTACTATGGATCAGTTTTAAAATGAGGAAATGGAGGCCTGGGGAGTTCAGAAAACTTGGCCAAAATGATATGGTTAGTGAGCAGCTCAGGTTGGATGCTCAATAAATCTTATCAACAATCATAGGGTAAGTCTTCAGCACCCAAGTTCAGGGCCTTTCCTGGACACCACTGTGCCCCATAACTAGGGAGAAGAGGAGCATCCATTAGTCCATGATGCTGGGCACCCCCCCCCTCCTGTGTAGCTCCAGGGGGAGTCTATCACTACCCACTTTCCAACGCGGATGGCCTGTCTTTTCTGTGGAGGACATAGCAGTTACTCGGTAATGAATCTGCTGCCTTGTGGGTGGGAGCCCATCTCCATCACTCATCTGACGTATTCTACCTGGAATCTACTTTAAGCATCTGTGGCTGACTCAAAAATTTGTGGCTGCCTGGAGCTGGGTCACATTGATGAGAGGGCAACTCCCCAGCCTCTCGTCCCTGGGCAACCCTGCTTTGTTCTTCCTATTGATTGGGTTTCAGGTCCTCCTTGGAGTCCATGAGAAGGTCCAAGGTCTTCCTGAGAAATTCCCTTTTGTGCTGAAGCAGCTTTTTAAAGTCTGTTATTTGCACAGGAAAGAATCAGAACTGACCTAACATGGCAGTGGTAGGAAGGAAGCAGAGGGTCCAGTTCCTCACTTTTCAGGTAGGAGAACCACGGTCCAAAGAGCGGAGCTCACTGGCCCAGCGTCTCACAGGCAGAGGATGGTGGAGATGGGATAGGATTTCCATCCCAGGACTCCCCAGCCAATGTCCACAGTGTCCCCTCTGTGCATCACAGCTGGGCTGTAGGACCCCAGCACCTGCAGCCTCCCACGGTAGGAGGCTCTCAGCAGGTGCCGGGTCAGGGAGAGGAAAGGGCCTTGATGTAGGGAGACCTGGGAGCAGATTGGTAACACTGCAGTGTGGCACTGAGTACATATTTGTATTGAGGACTATGTAAGGCTTTTTATAACCAACCCCTGCCCAGCTAGGGTCTCAAATTATTCATCAGTCATGGGACTAAGACCAGAACTGGGAAGTTCATAAAGAAGAGGCATCTGGTTCATGCAAAAAAATGTGTGGCTGCAGAAGGGGTTCCTGGTGACAGGTCAGAAAGGTGTGATGTGCAGATGCCCTCCTGCTCCCCCAGGCTTCCGGAAAATTGGAAAAAAAAAAAAAAAAAACCAAACTGAAGCATGGAGAAGTATGAAGATTCCTCTTCCCACATTTTGGGCTCAGGATCAGAAGTCCACGCAGGCTTTAGGAGAAGACAACTACCCTACTTGCCTCTGTGCTGCTGGACATGTAGTTGTGTCCCTGATCCCCCACTTGCTCAGCTTTATCTCATATAATTGATTTTGTCCTTACGCCAACCTTATGAGGTCACTGCTATCCTCACTTGGAGGTTGCTGAGCAGAGGCCAAGGATATTTGTATAACCTGCCCAAGATCTGTCACGCTTTGAAGCCAAAGCTCTTTGTTTATTATATAGTTGCCCCTGGATAGAGAGTCTAATATTTCTAGGTCTCTGCATTAGCTGACAACTCAGTGATTATATCACTGTCATGTAATTCTAGTGTCATGGTATGTTATTACTGAACAAGTGGTTTTGGTGTTTATGACATGCCTGGCCCTGTGCTCGGTTCTGGTTCATACCGGAGAAGGGTCACCAGAGTCCCTACTTTCAGGGACCTTGTAGTTAAGATAAGACAGCCACTCATCGGGCCTTTAACTAATAATACAGGGCACCATGCGATTAGAGGCCAAGATGAATGACAATAGGTGGTAAATGCCTTAACAGCACCTTCTGGTGCCTCCAGCTCCTTGACCTAAATTTTTCCCACTCCTAAATGACTCCCTGACGGTGAATTACCTTCTTGTTGAAGCCAGGTGCATTATTTCGCTCCACCAGTATTCCATTATGGCTTGACTTCCCCACACTCTTGTGTCCTAAATATTCCGTAATTGAATGCTTTATTGTATGCAGTGTGCTACACGACTGACTTCATGTCAACTTTTTATTAAAGTGACATATACCCGCAGGAAAAAATGCCTAACTCAGAAGTGTCCAGCTCACTGGATTTTCACAAAATGAATACATGGTATGATCAGTGTCCAGAGGAAGAAACAGAATATGCCCAGCCCCTCTCTGCCCCCTTCCTGTTGCTGCCCCCTTCTGCCATCTTGACTTCCAGGAGCATAGAAGTGTCTTTCTTGGTTTTGAACTTCAAGTAGATGTATTCATGTGATATACAGTTGACCCTTGAACAACATGGCTTTGGGCTTAAATGTGGCCTTCCCCCCGCCCCAAAAAATACCACAGTACTACACAATCTGTGGTTGGTTAAATTCATGGATGTGGAACCACGGATACGGGCCAGCTCTGAGTCTCGAACATCCTCAGATTTGGGTATCTGCTTAGGCTCTTGGTACCACTTATCCCTGAAGATACTGAGGGATGACTGTATTTTTTCTTTTTTTTTTCTTTTTAGTGCTGAGGGATTTTATTTTTTTTTTAGAGTATAGTTGATTTACAATGTTTTCCCAATTTCTGCTGTATAGTAAAGTGACTCAGTCATACATATATATATACACATTCATTTTCTCATATTCTCTTTATGTATACACACACAACACACACACATTCGTTTTCTCCTATTCTCTTCTGTATCGGGTTTCTTTCATTCAGTGTTCTGTTTGAGATCCATCCATGCTGTTGTGTGTAGTTTGTTCATTTTCTTTGCTGTATAATTGTGGGAAGAGCTATCTGTTCTACCACTGATGGACACGTGGTGGTTCCCAGTTTGGAGGTAGTACAAATAATGTCACTATGAACATTCTAGTTCGCATCTTTTGGTGAACAAATATACACGCTGGGGTTGTATGCATACCTAGGAATAGGAATGCTGAGTTGAAATGTGGCCGCTTCAGTAAATATTGTCAGTGTCCCTAAATGGCTGTACTGATGTACTCTCTTACTGGCAGTATATAGAAAATTCCAGGTGCTCTACAACTCTGCCAAAACTTGGTATTCAGCTCTAATCCACTTTCAGTTGTTCTGGTGGGTGTGTTTCAGTGTAATTTCCCCTTTTTTATTGTGGTAAAATATGGGTAACATTCAAATTTACCAAAAATTTGAACCATTAAAATTGACCATTTTTAAGTATACAGTTAAGTGGCATTAAGTACAGTCACATTTTTTGTGCAACCATCATGACCACCCATCTCCAGAATTTTTTTTTGGTTTTTCCAGGTTGGTACTTTGTACCTGTAAAACACGAACTCTCCATTTCCCCTTCTTCACCATTGTCAACCACCATTCTGCTGTCTCTATGAATTTGACCACTTGAAGTACTTCATATAAGTAGAATCATGCAGTATTTATCCTTTTGTGACTGATTTATTTCACTTGCCTAATGTATTCAAGGCTCATCCATGTTATTGCATGTGTCAGAAAGTCCTTTTTTTTTTCTTTTTTTCTTTTTTTTGGTCTTTTTAGCTATTTCTTGGGCTGCTCCTGCGGCATATGGAGGTTCCCAAGCTAGGGGTCGAATCGGAGCTGTAGCCACTGGCCCATGCCAGAGCCACAGCTACGCGGGACCCGAGCCACGTCTGCAACCTACACCACAGCTCACGGCAACGCCGGATCCTTAACCCACTGAGCCAGGGCAGGGACCAAACCCACAACCTCATGGTTCCTAGTTGGATTCGTCAACCACTGCGCCAGGACGGGAACTCCAGTCCTTTCTTTTCAAGGCCGAATGGTAATCCTTTGTGTGTATGCACCATATTCTGTTGATCCATGCATCTTTCTATTCATTCTGATTTTAATTTGCATTTGTCTGCTAACGATGCATTTCTCTTGAGTCCCTTTGATATAATCAGTAGCTACTTAGATACCCTACTTTGGAAGTGGCTTTTGAAGTCTTGTGCCCATTTTTTACTGGATTGCCTGCCTTTTTCTTATTGATTTGTAGGAGATCTTTACATATTCTAGGTCTGAGTCTTTGTTGAATATACAAATCACAAGTCCCTTTTAATTTGTGGCTTGCCTTTTCACTCCTTAAGAATATATTTTGCTGAATAGAAGTTCTCAATTAGTCCAGCTTATCCATTTTTTTTTCTCTTTATGGCTAGTGCTTTTTTGTGTATTCTGCTTAAGAAAGTGCTGCCTACTAAAGGTCATGGTATATCCACCTTTGTTTTTTTCCAAAAACTTTTATTTTTTTACCTCTCACTTAATGGGTCTGCCTTTTCAATTAGGAGTATTTTCAATCCTAGGGAAACTGGGGTTTGCAGTGCAAACCTAGGATGTGGGCTGCATGTGATCAAACCATGCTAACTTGGGCAAGTTGTAACTGACTCAGGTGATTGGTAGAAGCCTAGATAGGTACAGGTGTTTCTTGCTTGGGCATCAGATTTGTTTTTCTGAAGAGTTGCATGTAAATTCTATCTAGCAAATTTGGCCATATAATAAATGCCGAGTTTGCAACTTTTCAGACATTTCCATCCTAGTTTAGGAGGTATTCTTTTAACCCACTTCTGCTTTATAGACATGCTAAATTTGCTGTCTCCCATTCCTTCTGACACCAAAGAGCACACTTGAAAACTCACTTATAGCATAGCAACCTGCTCTTTAGAACTCCCTATACTTCTGTCTCTGTCATTTTTTTTTTTTTTTTGGTCTTTTTTGCCTTTTTTAGGGCCGTACCCGCGACAGATGGAGGTTCCCAGGCTAGGGGTCTAATCGGAGCTGTAGTCGCTGGCCTACACCAGAGCCACAGCAGCACGGGATCTGAGCCACTTCTGTGACCTATACCACAGCTCACGGCAACGCCAGATCCTTAACCCACTGAGGGAGGCCAGGGATCGAACCTGCAACCTCATGATTCCTAGTCGGATTCGTTAACCACTGAGCCACTACGGGAACTCCTGTCTCTATCATTTTAGTCGTGTATTTAGTAAGTCACTTAGGTTTGTTGTTCTTCTTGTAATTATATAATTTGGATTCAATCTCATTTAACCTACTGAAATAGGAGCACAAAAAGAAAATGTTTCTATGAAAACTAAGTTGAATGTCTTGGAAAGAGTCATGGAAGGTAAATTGCTAATAAAATTGCTTTTGAATTATGCATGAGGGGAAAACAATAGAATCCTGAAAGGGGGGGGGGCAGATAATAAAGCTCTGCAAAGATTCTCGACTCATATTTGCTCATAAATATCTTTTAAGTTCTTGCTCCTCTATAAAGAAATCAAGATTAGAAATGGTAGGTAATCCATCATCTGGGAGAGACGGTGCAGAACACAAAACAGGGAGCATCCTTTTGAGAAAAGTCCTCAGCCTTGGTACTGGCCAGTAGGGGTTTGTATTTTCAGATAAGTGTTTAAAGTGTGGATGGATGCTGTCAGTTAAAATTGTTAAGAGTATATGTATTTTATTTTTGCATGAGTCTCTGCTTTTTGACTATTAACTCAGAACTGTTGCATTCATTATAGATAAGCGAGTTCAGGGGAACAAATACCTCCCCTCCCGCAGCTTCCCTTAAGCTAGGAACTCTTATGAAATATTGTTTGGTCTTAAAAATAAGAACAGTATTAATGCTTTAAAATGTGCATATTACTCCATGTTTAAACAAAATAAAAATGTTTCTCTTTTTCAAAATCTTCAAATAAAACCACAGCTCCACTGAATTTTTCTGTGGTAGGAGTTTGGGGATTTAAATCACTTCTCCTAATGTAGCTGCTGGATCAGTGCCATTGGACTCCATAGTGATCTGTAACATCACCATGCCTGTGCCCGGGAGCCCTGGGGTGCAGGCTTGCCCACGCCTTTCTGTGTCTGGTGATGCTGGGTGTTGGGGCCACTGGCCTATCCTGGCGATGTGGACCTAGGTGGTATGCGTGGTGAAGATGCTGCCGCCTGTGGGTGTGGGGGACCTTCCGTTCCAGAAGCTTGGCACTGCACTGTTTGGGAGCCAGTCTGCTGTCCTGCATCTCAGGCTGGATTCTCTCCTCTGAGCAGAGCTGGCAGGCACCTAGGGCGCGCATGCCTGTCACGCCAAGGACACCATGTGACATACTGGAGAACAGTCTGTGTTGTTCCACACCCCCACTCCCAGCCCCCGCCCTCTAGGGCTCGCCTTTGGGGTGGGGGAGGGAGAGAGGGAGGCGTGTATTCATTTGTTTCCCCTCTCACCCCTTGGCAGGTTAGGTGATTATTTTCTCCTTAAATTTTATTAATTCTCCTCCACCCCATCCCGCCCCCCTCCCTGGGTGTAATAACAGTAACCAGTGCCCCAGGCCACGGTGCTGGGAAAGTGCTTAGGAAGTGAGGGGAAGCCTTTTGGGCTGGCACCCACACAGTTCTGAAACACCCGGGGCAGTCGGCCTGAGTCACTGCCTCCGCGGCAGCGGGCCAAGCAAAAATCATGCTGTAGCGCTTCCCTGCTCACCGACGTCCTCCTCCTGCTCCAAAGTGGTTTCTTACTTTACCGAGAGGAAGCCCGCGGGAAGCCCAGACCAAGGTGTTGACTCGCGCGCCCCCATGTGGCCATGGTGGGCGGGCTTGGAAAATGCGACCAGGTTTTCCTTACCCCATGGACAGAGATTGCAGCCGGCAGCCTGAAGCCCCTGTACGCACGTTAAAAGCAGACATTTTGCACAATCTTTGATTGTTTATTGCTATTTTTCAAAATTTGTTCCTCCATTTATTTTTATGTTTGTTTATTTATTCTTTTGGTCTTTTTGCCTTTTTCTAGGGCATCACCGGCAGCATGTGGAGGTTTGCAGGCTAGGGGTCGAATCGGAGCTGTAGCTGCTGGCCTACGCCACAGCCACAGCAACTCGGGATCCGAGCCGCATCTATGACCTACACCATAGCCCATGGCAACGCCGGATCCTTAACCCACTGAGCAAGGCCAGGGATCAAACCCGCAACCTCATGGTTCCTAGTCAGATTCGTTAACCACTGAGCCACGACAGGAACGCCTCCTGTTCATCCATTTAAATTGGAATCGTTAATTTAATGAATATGTTGATGCTTATGGAAAATTATATGCGTTTATTATAATCACAACTGTTAGAGTATTAAGGTGAGCTTTTTAAAAGATTTTAAAAATTGAAGTATAAAAAATAAAAATTGAAGCACAGTTGATTAACAGTGTTGTGTTAGTTTCGGGTGTACTATTGCTATGACTTTTAAATTTCATTTATATTGCTATTACCAGTTAAACCTTCTAATAAGGTCTTGTTCAACCCGAATTTCAAGGTATGATTTTTGGAGTCCATAGGTTTTCTGTAGGTGTCAGGAATGGCCCCTCCCAGTTCTGGGAGACTTCTGCCAACCCACAGCCTCTTACTGTTGGATGTTTTTATTGAAAGGGACAGGGACAAAAGCTATAGCTCTGCCTGTCCCTTTTACACTCTCAGGCTACGCTCCATCAGCAGGTGTTTGCTGAACACCTGCTGGGGCTGAGTTGTTAAATCTTCAGCATGGAGACCAGGGCCTGGTGTGGATATAAGGCATCTACCACTTGTATTTTGAATTCTGCAGATGCTTAGACCTTCCCGTATGGATCCTTTAGGTAGTGATCTTGAGAAAGGAGATGTGCTCCCTGAGGGATGAAGAGCGTAATCCCTTTTGGGAAGAAGAGATTCAAATTCTGTCAATTTTTAAAAACCTGCTTCTTTAAAAATTTTCCCATTGTTGGGCGTTCCTTTTGTGGTGCAGCGGAAGCAAATCCGACTAGTGACCATGAGGTTGCCAGTTTGATCCCTGGCCTTGCTCAGTGGGTTAACCATCTGACATTGTCCTGAGCTGTGGTGTAGAACGCAGATGCGGCTTGGAGCCCGTGTTGCTGCAGCTGTGGTGTAGGCTGGCTGCTGTAGCTCCAATTCGACCCCTTGCCTGGGAACTTCCATATGCTGTGGATGTGGCCCTAAAAAGCAAAAAAAAAAAAAAAAAAAAAAAAAAAAAATGCCAGTGTGTGTAGCTTTGTAATGGTACTTCAATAAAAATACACCTTGGGGGGTGGTTAATAGATGGTGGTGGTGGCCTATCACAGGTGTATTCCTTGACCTACCCCCAAGGTCATCTGCAGAATAGCCTGTGACCTCCTATCTCTCTCTGCCTGGGGGTGACCTAAGCCACGGCGTTATGGGGTAGGGGCTAAAAATCTGATGGCCTCCCCCTTTAGGTGGTTTGATTTTAGGAAAATTCCTCTTAGTTGTCCATCATTATTCTGATGGTAGCTGCCAGTTTTCAGCCACGTGGAGGTTGTACATTTGTAGAAGCCAGTGTGGATGTCTTGGATGAAGGGGGTGTTGGCTGGCAACTCAGTGCATCTTGTGGGTTTTTGAGAACCAGGATGAGTATTTTATTTTCCAAGAAAGGACACAACCGAGAGTAAGAGGTGATGCTATTCATGATGACGCTGAGAAAACAGGCAAAATTCAGGACCCTGTTGGGTGAACCCACGTTCTCCCTCCTACCCTATCCCTGTCCTGAATTTCCTGCATTGTTTTTATACTTGACCTCTGGGTCCCTTTTAACATCCCACCCTTCTCAGCCCCATCAGCCCTTCCAGAAACTCTTTGTTCAGTGAGCAAACCTTTTCTGGCCTCTCGTCTTCATTCTTTTCTGTGGACCTCTTCTCTTTGGCCTAAACTTTGCCTTTTCCTGATTATTTGACCATGAATTCACTGTATCATGCCTTATTCAGCAACTTTCAGAACAAAGGCAAAAAGGCACAAATCTGCTTAAACTAAGTGTGTATTTGCAGATATACACAGTACCAGTTTTCTTGCTCGCTCATGTACAATCTCAAGGACCTTGGCCCCCTTCACGATAGACGACACTGTGAACAGCCAGGGCAGAGGCTGGTGCTCCTTCCCAGTCAGGAGAGGCGGCTTGGAGCTCTCTGCCCGCACGGAGTCCTGTGGCCGAGTCAGCACTCAGGAATCCAGCGCAGTAGGCTAATTCCCCACTGGCTCCAACCCCGTCCAACCCCAGCGAGATCCAACCCAGAGCACCCCGCCAGGGTGGAGGAGGTGCAGGACTGCCACTTTCCAAGTTATTTTTTCTCCTGGAAAATATGTAAAAAACAAAAACAGACCACTCGGCACCATACTCCCCTGCACCTGCTCCCTGTGGTCACTGTGAGTCCTTAGTGGCATAGTGGAGGTTGGTGCATCTAGAGAAAGAGAAATTGGATAGAAATGTAAAATATTATTAAACCTCTGACGAGTTTATCTTGGTAGTGGTCCAGTAGTGACAGACAGGAGACAGGCTTGTGTAAAGCCAGCAGCGTCGCCTTCCTCGGGGTCACTATTTACACTCCCCGATAAGCAGCCTTACTGTCAGGTGGTCATGCCTGGGAGTTGACCTTTCCACAGCTCTGTCATCATTTTATAGCCCACAATCCTGGAGAGTAGAATCAGAGCGCTCTCTTTCAGTAGATTACAAAAGGCTTTCAAGGAGTCATTTCCAACCCTGTGTCATTAAGAGAAAATGCAAGGACAAAAAACAAAAGTGTTTTACTTAAGTGACTCCAGTGGCTGTTAGTTAGTGTACTTTTGAGTCCTGCTTGCCGTAGATCATTGCGGGGACCTGCTGTTGTTGCCGAGATGTGGGTGTAACCCATCCCCTCACCAGGCTGGGCTGCCAGTGAACGGCTGGCAAGTACATTCAGGGAACATGTGCACACACCCCCCCTCGCCCCCGTGTAACCCCAGAGTCTCCTGGCTTAGCTGAACTCATGTTTAGAACTCATCTCTGGCCGCTGCCTTCTATCCCTCACTTAGTGGCTCCTAGAAACTGCCATCTGCACTGCAGATTGGAGGCCGTCCTCATTTGAAGACAAGCACAGACCCCATTTCCAGCCCAACCCCTGCCACTTAAGCCTGCATGTCTGTGAAAGGGGTGAGAAGCTGGATCAAGGGCCATTAGGGTTGAGAGGCGTGGCCTCCAAAGTTGTGTTTGCCTACCGCTTGGGCCAGGCTGGGTGAGCCACCGAGAAATGGTAAACAAACAATAGGCTTTCCATTCGTATCTACTCTCTTACCTAAGGACAAGAAAATAATTTCAACTTTTAACTTTTGAATATTTATTTTTTCCATTATATTTGGTTTACAGTGTTCTGTCAATTTCTACTGTGCAGCGAAGTGACCCAGAATATATATACATTCTTTTTCTCACAGTATCTTCCATCATGCCATTTTAATATTCGTTATATGAATTGCCAATTCTCTATGTTTATAAGAAAGTAAACCCATCTATCAAAAAGTTTTTACTGATATTTGCAGCCCAAAATATTTGAAGACCTTTGGCTTAGTCCAACCAGGTCCAAGGAATGGAAGAAGCAGAGTGCCTTTTTTTGTTTTTTGGTTTTTTTTTTAGGGCTGCACCTGCAGCGTATGGAAATTCCCAGGCTAGGGGTTGAATCGGAGCTACGGCTGCCGACCTATACCACAGTCACAGCAACGCGGGATCCAAGCCATGTCTGGGACCTACACCACAGCTCACAGCAACACCAGATCCTTAACCCACTGAACGAGGCCAGGGGTCAAACCTGTGTCCTTATGGATACTAGTCAGGTTTGTTACCACTGAGCCATAACAGGAACTCCTGCAGAGAGCTTGTTAATCAGAGCCAGAGTGAAGGTGATTACGTGTGTTCAGGGCTATGCACACACAGGCTGCACACACAGCAGCATGTGCACACTCATGCAGATGCTCACACTCACATGCTTATATTAACACACACATCACTTGCGCATCGCCCCTCCCTTCACTCACACCCTCACTCCCACTTTTATTCATTCACAAACACGAACACTCCCACGCTCCCCCCAACTCTCACACTCAAATACACACCACGTGATCTCGGACACAATGTGCCTTTTGCTTAATAGCCTACAGCAAGTAAAAATTTAACAAACACCTGTTCCCCTGGGAAAGCCGTAGCACAGTTAATCCCTTGGAGAAGCACTAGTGTCCACTTGCTGTCCGACTTAACCCACTCCGAGGGCTGGCATCAGACCCGAGCCTCAGGAAGTCGGCATCTTGCATGCTTAGCGGAAGCTTAGTGGCTGAGGCAACTTCTGCGCACTCAGCACCATCCGAGTGGTCTTTGACAGATTAGGTGACAAGAGGGCACTCGCGAGGCAAAGACATAGTCTCCAGCCTTAGGGCAATTGGTCCCTGGATTGGGAGATAGTGTGGACTGTGTCACACGAGGCACTGCCAGGTGTTTAGACGGAGCCGCAGTTAAGAGGAAGGAGGGACAGGTGGTCCGTGGCAGGGATCAAAGGGTGTCATAGAAGGACTAAGCAGGACTTCTGCTGGGCCTGGAAGGAAGGATGATTGAGTTTTAAAAGGGAAGGGGAAGGGCAGAGTCAGCCGGCACAGTTTTGCCTAGTGAGGGGCCAAGGACCAGGGGAGCTAAAGTCACTTACTCAGAAGTGAGTAGCCCCCCTGGTCATTGGGCAGTTGAAACAAGCACTGGAGGAGCTCAGAGAACTCCTCCAAATGATGGATGTTATGGACCTGACAACCTTTCAGGTTTACTTGAGCCCTGGGGTTTTATGATAGCATGACAGCCTTTCCTGGCTGGCTCTGGCCAAGAAGGTGATAACGGTCACCGATTATAAGGAGGTAATTCTTTGGGATGAAAGACTCCTGTTGCTAGAGAGGTTGCTTCTTCTACACTGATGGAAACAGGCGGTCCAGGCATGAAGCTGCTGATGTTGGCTGGTAGTTCTGAGGGGGGTCCATCTTTCCAAGTAGTTAAAGCAGACTCTTAGAAACCAGGCCTAATTGCTTTTCTGAATGTGTTGCTTCTTCTTGGGGGCATAACACCCCCAGCATGGTCCATGGAGTGTGGGCCCTCTGGCTTGGAGACATGTAGGAATCAGGCATTAAAAACCAATATTTTTTACTTCTTGCATTCGTCTGAGGCAGATCCAGCAACAGTTCTTATTTCTACCTGTTGAGTAGAGACAATGAATCCCTGTGCTAATTAAGTTCCAAAGACACCAATGAAACATTTCGGCCAGAGACAGTGCTACCTGGGTGTACCCTGGGATGCCTGGAAAAGATTTACCTGTTGGGCCGGATAATAACCATGACGACATCATGTGGTTGATGACTTGCAAACTGTACACTTGAGACTAAAAATAACAATAACGATAGAGGCAGCATTTCCTTCTTGGAATCCATTTAGCTGATGTAAATGAACACCTCTGGTGTACATTTCGTGTATGTCACACGTGGAGGAACAGGCAGTCCCTGTGATGTGGAAGGTCCCCCTCTAGCTCTTAAGAGGGGACCTGAAGGGACCAGCACAGGCTGTGCACTTTGTAAACTGTGTTGGCCTGAGGATGAGGTTTCCCAGGAAGGTTTAAGGTCAATGGACTACAAATTCCCTTCTTCCCTATGCTTTGCTCCATGAGCACACTGCTTGCTGATTTTGCAGTTCACTCTTGGGCAAGTCGTTTAATCTTCTTGAGATACAGTTTTTTTTTTTTTTTTTGATCTGCACATTCTAATTCTTTAATAGAAGAGATTCAGTTTTTTGACAATAAAATGCATTGGATGTAAGATAACACTCGTGCATAATTAAATGGGTGTATCTGTGTCAAACTCTTTAGCCTTTAGTCTTAATGAAACACTGTTTAAGTAATATAAACACCATATATGCTTACAGAAAGACAATGACTAATACAGAACAGAGCTGCAAGGAGTAACATAAAAGTCGCCTGACCTCTCACTTCCCCTCCCCGGAAGTTAGCTGCTGTTCTGTTCTTTTATATGTGTCGTGGTGCTATGTAAATATGCTATGTTAATTATGATTTATTTCAGATAACTCTTTCAACTTTTATAGTATTTTTTAAATTGAGAAATCATTTGAGCCGGAGGGAATGATTACGTTTGTGGGCTAGGACAAGGCAATAAAGAGTCAGGAGGATTTAAGAGCTCATTTTAGGTCATTTTCTACTTTTATGATAGGAGGTCAAGTCCTTTGTTAAAAGACATGATTCAGTTTCCCTGAAACCTGACACTCATTTATTCTTCCACTGAAAAAAGGGGTTTTTGTTGTACTTAGGCTGGTCAAGTGCTTTGCACATGAGATGAAAGGTTAAAAGGGCCATAACCATCCCATCTGGGAGATGGGAGCCGCGCACAGGCACAGTGTATGCGTGTGCAAGAGGGGTGTGGGCAGAGGGTCCCAGGAGTCCTCTCCATGGACCCTCGAGCGAGAGGCTTCCCAGGAGGAAGTCGCATTCGACCTGGGTCTTGCAGATGACTTAGACTTGAGACATCCAAGATGAGAACTAGTTTTCCCATAAAAAACTTGAAATCTTCGAGATGACGTAGACCAGAATTGCTTTTTTCCAGATTCTTTTTTTTTTTTTCTTAAATGCTTTTGAGTTCCACTGTCCCAAATGCCTCTGAGGATGACACGGGAATCTAAAGTTGTCACCAGAAGACACCAGGATATAAAAAGATGTCAGCTGAGTTACGCTGTCTTGGCAGAAACCCAGCCTCTGCTCCTGCTTTCTTGGGTCCCCTTTTATGACGAAGGCCCCGTTTGCAGACCACACCAGCTGCAGGGGAGGCCGGGTCTGCGTTAGGTAAGCCAGGGAGAATTTGGAGTTCCTGGGCAGTGAAATTGCCTTGTCTCAATCATCAGCACAGAATTGTTCACCTTGCTAGAGCCAGAAAAGGCACAGAAGAGCGTTCAGTCCATAGGTGCATTGTTCTATGGGTTTGGAGACAGAGGCACAGAGCTGGGATGCGACTGGCTCCAAGACAGTTAGATGGTGGGGAGATGGCTGAGTCAGGTGTGGGAAGAATCTAGGTGTCCTGCATGAGTCAGTCCCAGTGCTCAGCCCCTGGGGCCGCCCCACAAGGCCACTGCCTGTAGATTCCTGCCCGGGTTCATTGACACCACAGCCTTTCAGATTGAGTCACCTCGTTGGTGACTCAGTTCTGCCTTCCATCCTGCTTCCCGGCTCCAGTTCCATTTACTCCATTAAGGCTCCTCGGTGCCACTTTTGTGCTGCACCTTACGGATCGCCACGGGCAGCGGCATGGGGGAAGATCTGTGTCTCCCTGTGGGTGTTCCTGCAGTGTGAGCTGTGTGTGGAGTGCCTTGGAGCCAGTACAGAAAAGACAGCTCAGCTTGGGATGGGGGCTGCACTGGCGTATATGTTCATTGGAACTCATTTGACTTTGTAAATGAGGACTTAAAACACTCGAGTGTCTTCACTTATGAATCCTTGGACATTGAGGGGGTTGGCTTGGCTTGGATACAGAGGTGGCACTCAGCTAAGTGGGAACCCTTGTCTCCTGTTCCTGGCCCCCACCTCCTCCCATCGGCCTCCGATTGCTGTGGGGGGGGGGTCCCTCCAGGCAGGGAAATGACTGCCACACCAGAGCACTAGGAGGGCATGTTCTGGGAGGACTTGAGTCTCAGAGGAAGACCTTGGGTGGCCACACTACACAGCTGCCACTGGCTGAGCACATACTGTGTACCAGGCCCTGTGCTATGTGCTTTCCTTGAGGTAAATAACTATTTTTATCCTTTTATCCTTACCGTTCTCTTAAGGAGAGGCTATGTAACTGTGCTCTGCTAGTACTTTCCAGAATGAGAATCCTGGCACGTGGCCCCGAAGCCAGGCTCTTGATCTCTCTTTTACATGGAGATAAAATGAAGGAAAAGTGACTTGCTCACAGTAGAACACTGGGCACTGGTGGGGAGATGCCACCTCCTCGGTGAGAACACATGCATGGCCTCTTACCTGTATGTGTGTGCCCGACACTGGGTGACAGTGCCGATAAACCCCCACATGCCCTGAATTCAGTGCTCTGCATGCATGAGTCATTAATAAACACAGAACAACGAGAGCTGCCATTAACCCCCCATCTGTAAGGCCAGGACTGACGTGAACTTGACAGAGGCCCTCCCGGAGTGTAGGACGTCAGCTGAGTGTCAGCCAGGGTGACCGGAGGTGATAGAACCTTTCTGCAAAGGAGCTCCAAGACACCCGTGTCTCTCAAACCCCTGCCACCACCAGGCTCCAGGCTGTCCAGATCCTTGATCAGAACCTCCATGGCTGAGTCCTGCTGGGCCCTCTGTGACTGACCCTGTAGGAAGGCCGCTTGGCCTATGTGTCTTCCCATTTGTTTGCTGGCTCACTTCCCTTGAATCTATTTTTCATTTCCATTTGATGGAAATGGAATGGATTATAAGTGACTCAAGTCAGAACCTTGGGACATGCTGGCTCAGCCCTCCCCAGGGTTTGCAGGTGTGGCTGAACCACCTGTCCACTTGGGAGGAAAGGCAAGGGCCTGGAGAACAGAGCTGTCTGATCCCCAAGGCATCAGTCTCCACCTCTTGTTCAAAGAAGGAGGTCAACAGCGGTGCGATGGGGGAGTCCCCCTGCCAGCTCCCATCCCTCAGAGTTTTTGCGATCCGTGCCAGTGCCCAGGGAAACAGCCAGTTGCAGTTGTAAGAGGTTCTTGTTGGAATGCCGTGGAGGAGGAGATGAAGGAAAGGTCAGCAGCACCAAAAATTGTGATAAAGGTACCAACACGATTTGCAAGGTTCATCCTCCTCAGCCTGCCTGCCTCTCGGAGTTTCTGAGGAGGGAAAGTCAGGCCGAGGGTGAGTGGGACCATGCTCTTGAGCAGTTCAGAAAGCTGCCCCAGGGCAAATCTTGGCCCTCACTGCCCTCTAACGGTAAACTCCTACACACCTTGGAGTGTCAAGTGGCCTTGTCTTGGCTCGCAGTGGCCAGATGCTCCAGGAACTTCTGTCTGATGTGGATTGAGCAAACCATCACCACCACTCTCAGGATTGTAGGCTTTGGAGTCAGGTTCAAAGCCTGCTTTGTTACTTTCTATTGTATCATTGCTGTACTTCTGTAAGTCTTAGTCTTCTCATCTGTAAAATAAGGGTCGTAATGGTACCTTCCTTGTAAGGGGTAGTGGGGATATTGGTAATACACATTAAACCAACTCTCACCGTGCTTGGTGCATAGCACATCATCATCAGTGCTGCCTGCTGTTATGAAGATGATTGAATTGCTTCCTCCCTCCTAGCCCTTTGAGGTGTATGGCTACAGTTGTCCTTAAGTCAAGTTCAGTCCCAAGGACCCAGGGAACAGCTCCCTCCTAGCTCTTCTTCCTCTTGGCCTTCTTTGGCCTCAAGCCCCTGGTCAAGTAGCCCCGCCTTTGCCTTGACCAGGCTTTCTGAAGGTGAGTTGCTCTGAAACTCACACCCAGAAACTGCACACCCAGGTCCACGCGATACCTCCTGCTCAGTGTCCCAGAGCATTCCATGCATCCAGGCTTGCCCTTGAGCCCAGTGCTGTTTCTGGGCCCCTCCTCCTGTGGCTGGATCTCCCTGGGCAGCTGGTCATATGTTGGCACCTCTGCCTCTCTTCTTCCCAGCTGACACCTGTCTATCCACCTCCTGCTGGTGCTAAAATCCTCCGTTGCTTCCTTTTCTATCAGAACTCGCCACTTGTAATTCTGCCCACTAGAGACTTCTGGTCCCTGGATCCCAGCCCCTCCATTCTGGCCTGTTCTACCCAACAGCCATGTCCCAATTGTGACCTAGTAGACGTAGACTTCGTGAGACAGTCACTCCCCAGAGATCACCAAAGAGCCACCAAAAGTAATTCATGTTAGAATAGGGTAGGTGGGAAACTCTGTGAACCTCTTTCCATCTTTATTGGTATTGTAAAAATAGTACCATATAAAGTGTGGTGTATCCATTCAACAGAATATTATTTGGCAATAAAAAGAAGCACTGATACATGTGACAATGTGGATGAACCTTGAAAATGTGAAGCTAAGTGAGGGAAGCCAGACACAATGTATGATTCCATTTATATGACATATCCAGCATAGGCAAATCCATAGGGACAGAAAGTACATTAGTGGTGGCTGGGGCAGAGGGAGGGGGATGGGAGGACGCCTGCTAAAAGGTATGGGGGTTTCTTTTCGGCGTGATGCAGATGTTCCCAAGATTGTGGAGATGGTTGCACACCTGTGAATATACTTACAAGCATTGATGATATGCTCTAAATGGGTCAATGATACAGTGACTCATTAGATTGGGACATTACATCCCAATAAAGCTGTTACCAAAAAAGGATACCTAAGGGATAAATGTGTCAAAATATTAAAGTAGGAGTTCCTGTCGTGGTGCAGTGGTTAACGAATCCGACTAGGAACCATGAGGTTGCGGGTTCGGTCCCTGCCCTCGCTCAGTGGGTTAACGATCCGGCGTTGCCATGAGCTGTGGTGTAGGCTGGCGGCTACAGCTCTGATTCGACCCCTAGCCTGGGAACCTCCATATGCCTCAGGAGCGGCCCAAAGAAATAGCAAAAAGACACACACAAAAAATTAATGTTTATAATGATACAATGCCGACACAGCTATTTAAATTTTTACCTATCTTCTGATCTTCAACTACTTAAAAACATCTTTTTATGTGGTTACATTCTCAGTGTACTCTTTTCATGGGAACCTCCATATGCCTCAGGAGCGGCCCAAAGAAATAGCAAAAAGACACACACAAAAAATTAATGTTTATAATGATACAATGCCGACACAGCTATTTAAATTTTTACCTATCTTCTGATCTTCAACTACTTAAAAACATCTTTTTATGTGGTTACATTCTCAGTGTACTCTTTTCACTATTCTTTTTTGCAGACATTTGTCCATTTTGTTACACAGTCTATCATTTGTATTCTCTCGGTTTACTCTCTCGCTCAATTATTTTCCAATCAGTAGGCATTTGGAGTGCAGATTGGCTGTGGTAGTGTGATTACGAGAGTTGGTGTTTCCATAGAACGGAGAAGCGTCTTTGGGATTACTTCTTTGCAGAGAGTATGCAGTCAGTATTCCTTGTGATGAAATTTATATTCCATTTCTAGTGCTTTTTACCCAATAGAGCTTGGAATGTAAAAGTGGCCAAGAAGCAGGAGGAAGCCAGAAGCACAGTGGACATGTGAGGTCAGCAGTGTTCTCTTTGAACAGTAGTAATCCCCCCCCCCCACCCCCAGACTGTATTCAGGCATTGCTCACATACAAATGTCTGTCGTATACGTGTTAGGCACTGGTGAGTAATTATAGCTGTAGGGAACAGCTAATCTATAAAATGCATCTGTTTTAAAGTTGCGCTGTGTAAAACATTCACAAGTGTTCCCACGTCACATCTCCAAGTTCAATGGACTGAGGTTGAGTTCTTGCTATACGGTAATATGGCACATTCAAAACAAATGCCCACTGGCATACAGGCACACAGAAGCTTTAAAAAAAATGTTGGGAATATTTAAAACATAGATGAAAAAAGCAGGAATAATTTAGTGGCAATCTCACTTCCCGTAGCTAGCAAATATAAACATGTAATCATTGCTTCAGATCTTTTTTCACTGTCTTTGTTAAAGAAGTAAGACATGATATATAGTTGGAAATCCCTTGAGAAGGGTTTCTGCTCCTCCTCTTCCCCCAGAGGTAACCACGGTACCCACTGGGCTGAAGCTGGTGTTTAGCCCATTCATATGTGTATGTGTGTCTATAAATGTTTGCTTTGTGGATTTGATTTTATGTAAGTGGTGTTCTGTACATTTTCTTTCTTAACTTGCTTTAAGGAAACATGTTTTGAAGATTTGTCTGTGTTGACATGTTACATTTTGTGTATTCATTTTAACTAGGAAATGATACTCCTTGTATGACAATATCACATTCTTTATCCATTCACTTGTTGGAGGACATTTAAGTTGTTTTCAGTTTTTGTACTACTGCAAACGGTGTTCCAGTGAACATCTTTGTGTGAATCTCTTTGGTTATATGTGTGCAAATTTCCCTACAGCATGTACTTAGGAAGGAACTGCTGGGTTTTAGAATATGTGTACTATTAACTTATTAACTCATCATGGCCAGATTGTACTTCAGCCTGGTTCGATTAGTTTGCACCCCCACAGGGCACTATGTAAGAGTTTGTCTCCTCACATTCTCACCAATACTTTGGAATGTTTTAGATGTTTAGTTTTTGCCAACCAGTAAACATTAGCATGGTACCTCATTATTGTTTTAATCTGCATTTCCCTCAAGCTGTAAGGTTGATGATCCTGTTAGGATTATTGGCCTGCTGTATGTCCCTTGAGAAGAAACTATATCTTTGGCTCATTTTTCTTTTTGATTGTTGGCCATCTTTTCATTGATGGTAGGAGGTTTTATATATATACACATATATATATATACACACACACACACACATACATACATACATATACTGAGCTATCAAATCTGAGTCTAGCATGTGTTGCAAATATCTTCTCACAATGTCTCTGACGTGTCATTATAATTGATTTCTGGTGTCTTCTGCTGTGTAGTCTTACATTTTAACATGATTACATTTAGCTTGTTCTTTTTGCGTTATGAGGAACAAATCCTTTGCTATCTAAATGACAGAAATATTTTCCTATGCTTTAAATAAAAACTTTAGGGTTTTGCTTTTACACTTGGGTCTAGTTCTTTTTTTCTTTTTTCTTTTTTTTTTCTTTCTCATTTTGGCAACCTGGGGACCTAGGTTCAGGTCATGATCACTCTCTGTTTTCCCCATTGATCCTCCTCCTCAGACTTCTGTTCCGTTCCTTTGGTCTGTCTATCCCTCCCCGAGTCGACACACATTGTTGTCATTGCTTCAGCTGTGAAACCCCTCTTCATATCTGTAGAGCATGTTCCCATTCTCTACTCTTTGTCAGCATTTTTTTTTTTCTGCAATTTTGGGCCATTTTTCTTCTGTGAATTTTAGGCTCAGCTTCTCAAATTCCTTGAGAAACCTATTGGGATTTAAATTAGAAATGCATTTTTTTTTTTGCGTTATTGATTGAGAACGTGGTTATAGAAGGATTCAGGTTTTTAAATTTCTTCCTGTGTTGAATGTATGGAGCAACACACTTCCTTAAAATAAATTCTTAGAAAATATTTCCCTAATTAGCATCCTGGGGAGCATAACAAAGATGGTTTTCTGTGAATGCAGTTTTGATCAAAGACTGAAGCTGTATTCAGCTATGTTGGGTTTTGCCTTTAGTAAAATCAGTAGACTTACCAAAACTGAGCACTTAGTTTTAATGCTCGTCGTGCACACAGATCACTGCTTTTATAGATCAGATAATTTATTACCTTGTAATGGACATCAGCCAACCTCTGGTCTTTAGATGAGTGCATTTGATTCTCATGTTTTCTTATGAAAAGCTTTATCTTGAAATTGGCTGGCAGAATTTCAGTCACACTCACTGAGAGTTAATTTATTTCTGCTTCTCACTTTCTAATTTTGAGGGTAGCTGATAAAGATGTCACAGCGCATTGGCATGGGGAACTGGCTGGGTGAGGGGAAAGTAGCTCTCAAGGTCACCCTCAGGCTTTCTTCCTGCCTCTGCCCAGGTTTCCCCAGGGACTGCCAGTTGCCTAGTTTGAGGATGCCCAGGCCAAGTGTCTGAGAAGCAGTGGAGTAAAATCAGTGACCATAAAGCACAAGAGAGAAGGATGCTGAGGGGTGAGATGCAGATCAGCACAGTGTCCGCCCCATCGCTGTGGTTCACATTCCCACTGGACTCCAGGTGACCAGTGTTCAGGGCTGAGTAGCAGCTGGAGGACAAGTTAGGGGGACTGGCATTCCTTGAGTACCTCTGAGAACTTGGCCCCCCCTAATTAAATGTCCTCAGACAACCAGGCTCATTTCTTTGGCCTATCTTTGCCCACTGGGTGGCCCCAGATTGCCTGGGCCCATGTTCACTTGGCCACCATGACGGAAAGCCCCAAATGGTGTCCTTGCCTTTCTCCTGGTATCGGTCTATCCTTGGTCACGATTGTGAACTATTCTCCAGCCCTTCCCCCCAACTTAAAATCCAGGGCCCAGATGATCGCTCTGACCCACGTTCTTCAAACACTGCTGGCTTGTCTGCGCTGTGTTGGCTGCCCCAGGTTACCTGGGGAGCTGCTTGAAATAACAGATTTTTAAGCCTCACTCAGTGGGATTGGGGTTCAAGAGCCTGTGACTGCATCAGCTCCCCAGTCACTCTGATAGGTATCCGAGTCTT
Source organism: Sus scrofa (assembly GCF_054392235.1). Taxonomy (NCBI): domain Eukaryota; kingdom Metazoa; phylum Chordata; class Mammalia; order Artiodactyla; family Suidae; genus Sus; species Sus scrofa. Next base: position 106,752,206 of record NC_139385.1, on the reverse strand, counting down.
GGGAACTCTCTCTATACAACTTTAACCTAGAACGCTAGGGCGGAACCAGCTCATCTAGGAAACAGCTTCATAAAGACTCTTCAGTAGCTAATGTGCCAGTCACAGCCGTTTCTTTAGATATATCCCTGTGCCTGTCACGTCTTTGCGTTTCCGTAAATCCCCCTCAATCCTGACTTTCTCACTGAAACGCGGTTATATTTATGTGTACATGATCTCCACACTTGGTCCAAGCCTCCCCAGGGCCCAGCAGGATAGTCATTTGCCATGGGACCCTACTTTGATGTTAACCACACAGTTTATGCTTTGCTGCCCTTAGGTTTCAAGGTTCTACTCTCACTAGGGCCGGGCTGGACCATGAAAGAATGAACGCAAGCAGGGGCAGGGCTGCAACTGAGCTAATACAGCCCTGTGCTGAGAGCAGAAGTAGCAAAGGCTGAGTACTTTTGTGCAGGGCACAACCTGCATAGCCATGCATGGTGAGCTTGGTTCTCGGACCACACCTCATCCTGTGAGTTTGTGCCGAGCTGGATCAGAGCTAGTAGAGTGGTTTTAGGACTGTAAAATTTGACAAGGTCAAGTGATGCAGACTCTTTAAAGAAGCCTAAAATCCTAAAATGCCACAGTAGAAAAAGACTTTAGAAAGCTCCTGGTCCAGTATTTCTGTCACACGGAAATACTGAAGCCCAGAAAAAGAAAGGGACTCACTCGAGGGCATACGACTAGTGGGGTAGGGGGACAGTGTGAGCAGAAGGACCTAAGCCCCAACTAACTCTGATGATTCTGCTCATTTCATTGCACCCCATGTCTCCTGGGCCTTGGTTAACACGAGCTCGCTGTTGGTGCTCTGTTCCGTGTTAGTGGCTCTCCACATAGAAGCACAGTGAAAGTTAAGCCAATAAACACCCCTCCTTTTGCTGCAAATATTATGAAGGAGCATGAACGACAGCAGAATTTATTATAACATACCTCAAACCCCTGAAGGGTTCAAATTAAGAGAACATAAAACAGCCTCTACTTTACATCGAAATTGCTATGTTAAAATTTAGCTTTACCAAATAGTTGAATTAAGGTGCAATTATTAGCATTACCTAAAAAATTAAGTCACTCTTCAAAAGCACTCACCCCAGGGCTCCCTGATATAGCACTTAATGTACATTTAAAATTGGGTTTGATTGATGGAAATTCCATTGATGTGCAGTTTCCCAGGGACACAACTTTTGTAGAAGAAGGAAGAACTTGGAAAGTGCTTTGTTGAAGCTCTGCCCCCAAACGCAAAGGTTCTTTTAGACAACCCGTTCCCGATTTCTAGGCGCTTGTGAACTAACAGAACACACACAGTAGCCAAATAAAACTCTAGACAGCAGTATGAGAAGTAGTTTCACTTAGTAAGCTGAGTTCACCCTGGAAGCTAACTTCCTGGACAGGAAGGTCAAGAGCGCTGCCTTTTTTTTTTTTTTTTTTTTTGACACTGCTGAGTGATATTTGAGATAATGAAATTCTGAAATCATTAAGAGCTCAGAAATCACCTTCGGTGTGCATGTGCTCAAATGTTAGCATTTGCATTCAATTTGCATCCAATTCAGTTACCTGTAAGGCACTCAGCTCTGAGGCCTCCTCTTCCTCAGGCTTTGCTAGGTTAATGTCAATTGAACACTAAGCTGATGTTGGTGGAACCCACGTGCGGAGTCTCAGAACCAGAAGGGTCTTGAAAACACAAAGCCATCCATGTCACATGGGGAAGCTGAGACAAAGAGAAGTGGCTCACCTAGGGAACGAACACACTTTTCCCTTCCTTTTTCTTCTCTCTCTCTCTCTCCCCCAACCCCCCACTTGGACCACCTCCCCTGTAATACCCATTTCTGAGTCATGCCCCCAAAACACTGAATCCAAACCCGTGTTTAGTGTCACTGGCAGCTGCCGAGTCAGACAGAAGCCACTGGCTGGATCGATGCAAGGTCCCTCTGTGCCTCTCCCGATCTGCATGGCAGCACCACCCACCCTTGCTGTCGGTGCTTCTCCACACCGGCTGCACATTAGAAGCCCCTGCTGGGCTTTAAAGAAAGTGACGGTGCCTGGGGTGCCTGGGCTCCACCCACAGAGACTGTGAGTCAGCCATCCGGGGGTGCTGTGGGCACTGGCGTGGATTGGGACTCCCCAGGTGAGTCTGAGGGTGCGTGTCATGCAGTGTTAGGTGTGGTTATTTGCGCACCTGCTGACCCTCATTTGCCAGTTGATGGGGGTGCAGCACATTTAGGGAAGTGAATGGATTCACCACAGCTGCCTATTTTCCTAATAAGGACTGATGCTGTACCGCTCCTCCCGAGGGGCTTACCTTTGCCGCGTCAGAAAAATAAAAGGGACATATGAAAACGCCGTTTGTTCTGTTTTGGTTTGAGGAATAAAACAAACCTCCTGGCTGTGAAACTCTTCTCATCACCAGATGGAGGGCAGGGAAAGGAAGAATAGGCTACTTTGGGGCCAGGGAGCCCAGATCTGGTTCGCCAGTGGGTCCCAATTTTGACTCCAGGTTAAGCTCATCTGGGAAGTTTCACCCTCAACTGGTGGGTCCCCCCACCATTTAAATGGGAGTCCCTGAGGGTGGGGCCGAGGCCTCCATGTGTTTTAAAGCTTAGAGGCCTCAGGGTCTCACACTGGGAGGACCTAGGAAGAAGGTCATCGTAAAGGAGGGCTTCTCCAAGGTGGTGAACACCCCACCTGAGCACAGGAGTGGAGAGGTGGGGTGTGCAGCCTTGCACGCCCCCTCCTGGGGGGGGGGGTGAAGTGCATTCCGCACAGCCCCTCCTTTAGCCCCTGGAAGAGCTGGGCTGGGATTATACCCAACATTTTATAATTACCTCTAATGGAATATAATCTGCAAAAAAAGGTCACTATGCTGTACACTTGAAAGTAACACAATATTGTAAATCAACTACAATTTTAACAACAAAAAAACCCTCAGGCGTCTCCCTCCCTGGGGCTGCCTTGACAGAGGGTTGGTTCAGAGCACTGATGGATTAAAGAAATCTTCGTTGTTCCTCTTTTCTCTGGGGCTATTTCCTGTCTCGCAGTCCAGAATTCTCTAATAATTCTGGTGGTCCACAGGCCCATAGTCAGTCTCGGGCAGTCAGTGGTTCTCGAAGTGCACTCTCTAGATGGCCCCGCAGGATCAGCATCATGTGGGAGCTTGTTAGAAATGCATATTCTTGGGTCCCAACCCAGAGCTCCTGACTAGAAAGCCGGGAGGGGCCCAGCAAGCTGTGCTTTAAACCTCGGGGGATTCTGCTGCAGGACCACTGAGAACCACTGGCCTAGTGGTTTTGTTTTCTGTTGACTAGTATAGTAGTCCTTGCATGTCTATTTTATTTTGTCTGCCTGGGCTAATACCTAGACGAATGCCTTCAGGCTAAAACTAGAAAGGGCTGGCCTTTGGCATAATTGTCAGCTTGGACAATGATCTCTTCAACTTTCTGAGCCTTTCGATGCTCCCTTCCACTTTGAAGGGGGGCTTAGGAGAAGCCCAGGGTCTTTCTGCAGCTCCAGTGATTCTGGGCAGGGAAGAAAACAATTCTCCAACTCATCCACCCACATGATTCTCTGATGTTATTGAAGGGAGTCTATATATCCAGACTAATTGAAGGTTGATGGTTTCCTTATCGCTAAAAGTTCAGTCCAGAGTCAAAAGAGTTTAAATGCCAGTTGCAAATTGTCTGAAGAAAAAAACCAATTTCCTCACACTCAAATAATTCAAATATGGCACTTTCCGTTTACACTTTACCATAAACTAAGCAAAGGACAAATAATGAAACATAACGTGAGACTTGGAATATGCTGGCAGTAACCCAGCATGATGTTCTTCTTGCATCACTGTTCTGCAGGATTAAAAGACGAATTAAATCGGCCAATCTAATTTAAACATAAGCATGCGTGAAAATTGGAAATATCTGTAGAGGGTATCTATTAGCTCAAGATGCTTGGCCAAAGGCTTCTAGAAGACAAAACAATTAATGTATAGAATTTGTTTATCATTTTAAAACCAGGAAAGAAAATAAGCCAACCCTCATTTTAATGTGCCCTTATGAAAAGACTCTCATCCAGGGGAAGCAATTACACATCAAGAAATACATGTACTTACTGTGCTACGGTGGGTCCTTTAGGGGTTGTTCAATTGTTTAGAACCAGGGATGGTTTTATTCTGTGAAATGACATTTTAATCACCTTGTGTGCAAGGGAAAACATGTACAAAGATTTTGAGCTATGAGTCAATGAATTGCCATGTGTTTAATACCACGTTGCTTCTTTTACCTACTGTGGTTGATACTTGGATACTTCATTTAGTGACTGAACTAAGCAATGGATGTATTGTGGGTGAGGTTGGGGAGATGGATACAAGAGAAATCTTACAGGTTTCTTCTAAAGTAACTAGCAGCCTGGTTGAAGAAACAATAGGAACACTACTACATTAAGCACTCAAAGTGTGTAATTAAATGGTTAATGGAGGAACATCAAATAGAAAGGTAAAGATGGTTTACTAAGGTGGTTCGAGAAGAGGAGATCCCTGTGGACGGCTCTGGTAGGGAAAGTTTCATGAAGATTTGGATCTTGAAGGATGGGAAAGATTGAGATGAGGAGAGGGGAGAAGGCTCTGTCCTAGACAGGAGGGCAGGTGTAATCAGAAGCATGGAGGGAGGAGTAAATGTGACTTCTGGGGGTGGGGGGTGGCAGTCAGGATCACCTGGTTAGGGTGCTGAGAGCAGGGGGAGGCAGCATGAAATGCCCATAGATCAAAGGCAGAAGCACACAGCAGAGGGCCCAGGTTTATGCCAGATACCCTGGGTTTCCTTGGATCTGTGTTTACAGCCTTTTCTGCTCATTTGAGTTCTCAGTTGTCAAGGCTGTTTAAAAGCTTGAGTCAGATGTTCATTTTAAACAGTCCTCAGCATGGTTCTTTGTATCTTTAGTAGCTCTTGACACAGGGCTGAGGTTCTGGTAGGTCCACCCTCATTACTTTTTTCCCATTTTTTAAAAAATTGAAGGTATCATCAGGAGTTCCCATTGTGGCTCAGCGGTACTGATCCCAACTAAGATCCATGAGGATGAGGGTTCAATCCCTGGCCTCTCTGAGTGGGTTAAGGATCCAGCATTGCCGTGAGCTGCGGTGTGGGTGGCAGATGTGGCTTGGATCCTGCACTGTTGTGGCTGTGGCCTAGGCCAGCAGCTACAGCTCCGATTTAACCCCTAGCCTGAAAGTTTCCATATGCCATAGGTGTGGCCCTAAAAAGAAAAAAAAAAAAAAAAAAAGAAATTTTAAGGTATCGTTTACATGCCATGAAATTCACTTGTTTTAGCAGTTTTGTGAGTTTTTTGACAAATACATACAGTCATGTAACTACACTCCCTCCTTGTGATCAGAATGTAGAAGAGTTTCACCACCTTCCAAAATGCTCCCATTAACTTTCCCTTTCCTAGTCAAACCCCTTGCTCACCCCTAGCCCCTGGCAACCACTGATCCCTTTTCAGGGCCTCTAGCATTGCATTTTCTAGTATGTCACTCAGATGGAGTCGTACACTGTGTAGCCTTTTGAGCTTGGCTGCTTTTCATTTAGCATGGTGTGTTTGAGATCAGGCCATGTTGTTGATTGCATCAGTAATGGGTTTGGATCATTTCCAGTTTTTGACAATTACAAATAAAATTGCTGTAGACTTTTTCCTGTAGGTTTCTTTGAGAATCTAAGTTTTCATTTCAGTTGAGTAAATACCTAGGAATGGGATTGTGGGATCATGCATGGTAAGCGTGCATTTGATTTTGTAAGAAACTGAAGAGTGTTTCCCAAAGTGGAGAAACTATTTTGTTTTTCTACCAGCAGTGAAAGTTCTAGTTACTTTGTATCCCTCATCAGAACCTGATTATTTTCAAGTTCTATTTTAATATTGTTGATGCTGTGCTGCTGCTGCTATTTTAACACTGGTCGTTCTAATACGAATGTAGTGGTGTCACTGTGGTTATAATTTTCATTTTGCTAAAACTAATGTTCATCTTTTCATGCTTAATCGCCGTTCATAGATTTTTTGATGAGGTAGCTTTCAGATCTTTAGCTTGTTTTTAATTGGGTTATTTTCTTATTGAGTTTTGAGAGATCTTTATGTATTCTATATATATATAATATATAATATATATTTTTATATTATATATTTATATATTATATATAATATTTATATATTACTAGCTATGTATTTTGCAAATTTTTTTCCCATTTGGTGACTTTTCTTTTAACAAAGTCTTTTGAATAGCAGTTATTAATTTGATGTTCAATTTATCTTTTATGAACTGCGCTTTTAGTGTCAGAGCTAATAAAGCTTTACCTAACCCCAAGGTCACAAGGATGTTTCCCCTACATGTTCCTCCAGATGTTTTATAGTTTTAGGTTTCACATTTTTGTCTGTCCTTTGAGTTAGTTCTTGTACAAGATGCAGGGTATGAAACTATGCTTATTTTTTTGCACATGGATATTCTTCCAGCATCATTTGTTGAAAAAACTATAATTTCTGCATCGAATCGCCTTTCCACCTTTGTTGAGAATCAGTTGAACATATATATGTGTGGACTCTGGGCTTTATTCTGGTCCAGTGATCTCTTTGTCTGTGTTTTTGTTATCATGGTAGACGTGATGATCTTCCCGGTTTTTCTACGTCCTAAGCAAGGCCCCACTTTCTTGCGAATAAATAAGTGTACCGCTTTTAGGTGATCCAGGTAAGGAATAACGTGGTCTAGACTGTTCTCGGAGTCTGGACCCAGACCGTCAGCATGAAGATCACTTGTGAACTTGTTAGAAACAGAACTCTCAGCCCCTCTGCAGACTTGCTGAATGAGAAACTCTGAGGATGGGTCCGGCAGTGCGTGTGGAGCAAGCCCTCCAAGCACTGCTGGTGCACGCCAGAGTTTGAGACTTTGAGAGGAAGACTTCAGAATTTAGGTTGTTTAGAAGGAAACGGTGATAGAACGATGTTAATAGACTTCTTCTGGGTGCTTTAATTTTCTAACTTGGATTCCACAAAAACCTGTGGCCATTATCTGAAAGAGAGAAGAACCTTTTTTGCATTCTTTCTGGCCTTCAAAAGCTTTTCTTGAACTCCCTTGCCAGCACCTGCCAACAAAAAATGAGATCTCCACTAAAGGAGCGAGAAGCCACTTCTGATGCCCAGGGAGGTTTTCGAGCAGTGGAGCATCAACATAAGAGAGAGCCAAGTCAGGGTCTGCTGGGTGTACATTTCAGGCTGATAGATTGAGAATCAACCAGAAGTGCTTCTGGTTAATGGTTTGTCAAGTTTCAGGTCACCTTCACCCAGAAATCCACTGGCGTTCTCCTGAGCAGCAGATAAAGGGGAGGAATATTACATGAGCTTTCAAAGGCCCCAAATGTCCCAGTGCAAGAACCAAATCATTACCTCGTTCCACTCATTGGGCAGTAGATGCATTAAGAGCTCTCCTCTCCAATGGATCGTTTACACTAGGCTGCTCACCAGAGAGGCCCGAGCAGTTCCCGAATAAAAGAAGGACGCCTTGCCCTTTCAACACTGAAGTCTTTTTTTTTTTCCCCCTCAGGAAGATGGTTTGAAAGAACAAAAGATATGTCACATTGTCATTTTAGTCCCTCTGCCTTACACACACACACACACGGTATTTTAAACTCTCACTTCTAATTTTCTAGTAACGGATTTGATCTGGACCTTTGCTTACTGCTCTCTCTGGAGAAAGAGGGTAATGTTAATTACAAAAAAAAAAAGCATTAACTTTCATCTTTGTAGCCTCAGGAGTGAAGAAGGGACCCATATAGACAGGAAAATAGACTTTTCCCTCGTGGCTCCATATTCCTGCTGACCGTGAGATGGCTCGGGGCAGGTTTAGGGAACACTTTGATGGAAAACTTTCTTCCTGGCTTGGCTCCAGCAGGTATACACTTTCTGTTCTGGGAAGTTGTTGCCTTGTAATGAGTATCTTCGCTTGTGCATCGCACCTCACACATCTCCTGTCTCCGCCTGCCTCTCATGGTCCTGTAGGAAACATCCAGAAGCAGTACAAATGGGCTGCAAGGAGGGGCTCTGGTCCTGTGCCTGTCGCTCCCCTGTGCTCCCTGACGTGTGTGCTGTGTCGGGCGAGAGTGCCGTCTCTGGGAGTTTTGATTTTCCATTACTCTGCAGGGAGTCTGGTTTCCAAAATAACTTTCCGCCCTTCTTCTCATCAAACCCTCTATTCACTTAAGAGAAGTGGGCCTCTCGCACCCCTTCCAATCTGCCGAGAGGTTTTTACACAGCTTTTTCATTGATAGCATTGGAGAAGGAAAGTTCATTAAAAAAAAAAAAAAGTAAACCACCTGTTAGAATAATAAGAATATGCTTGAATTTTCTTGAGTGTTTTTCCCAGTTTCTATATGGGAAGAAAAGGGGGGTAAAATGTCGGTTTTATATTCTTTAACATGTGTAGCTTGGTGGGGAGACCGTGAAGCTGGGCGTTAGACAGTCCTTGGTACAGAATCTGGCTCTACCGCTTAATAATGATGCGCCTTGGGTGAGTCACCTAGATCCCTCCGAGCCCCAGTTTGTCTAGTGGAGATAATAATACAATCTCGTAGGACCCTTTGAGAAGTCAAGAAAACATATTTGAATCACTCTATCTGGTAAATGATTAACAACTTATTTCTGTTGTTGGATGTGTTTAAGAAATGGATTTTTGTCTTTTGCTTAGGACTGTAGCATTTCCTCAATTTATCTCCTAACACCGCTCTCCCTGTGAGTTCCACGAGATTTTTCTACCTTCCCAGTACAACCTCTCCAAGAAGGATCTGAAGTTCATCCTACTAACCTCATAACAGCCCTCCCAGAGGATCCGTGTTTTAATAGGGCTTAAAGCCTCAAGCTTAAAGGATAAAGCTGATACAGCGGTGCTGAAAGCAACAGGGATCATTTGGTTTTTAGGACATCAGTATCTCTGAATTCCCAGCTATCTGGAGCCAGGTCGGCCTAACTCACTTTTACTTGGGCTCTGGGATCCCTGTGATAGTGATTCTAATATAGTCTCTCTTATTTTCCTTTGTCTCTCTCCATAGGCAGATACATGTGTAGCACAAAGGCCTGGTACCTAGCACCCCGGAGGCACTCAGTAAATACTAGTCAAGTGAATGAACAATTCTCCCAGTTAAAACATTTTCCTTCCAGTATTTACCCTGCATCTCTTCTGCTTGGTTTATCTGTTCTCCCTGAATTAGGTGTCTATTGCTGAGTAGCAGATTATTCCAAATTTAGCAGCTTAAGACAATAAGACATATGTATTTTCTCATGCACTTTCTGTGGCTCAGGAATTCAGGAGCAGGGCTAGCTGGATGGTTCCGGCCTATGGCGCCTGATGAGATTGCAGACAGGACATTAGCCAGGGCTGTGGTCGGCAGAAGGCTCAGCTGGGGCTGGAGGATCTGGTTCCAGGATGGCTGACACACATGACTCATCAGTCAGTGGTGACTGACAGCAGGTCTTAGCTTCCCGTAGGATGGACCTCTCTGTCGGGCTGCTTGAGTGTCCTCAGGACATGGCAGCTGACTTTCCAAGAGAGAGCAAGGTGGAACCTGCAATGTCACACTGCTCTGTCATTTCTGCAAAATCTTTTTGGTTACAGAAGACAGCAGGGCATCTCTAGTCATTGTAGGAAGAGTGAATTCCAGGAGGCAGGGATCCATGGTGGGGGACAGGGTCATTTTGGAGACTGGCTCACTCAACCCTTTCTTTTTCTCTCCCAGAAAGTAAAGTTTCTTTCCAAGTCTTACCTCTAGGGGGATTTCAGTTCTTTCCTCTCAGGCGTCTCACAATCCCTTAGGGACAGCCAGACTCACAAGCACTGCAGAGATGTGGCAGAGATATGCTCGGGTGGGGTGGGGGGCAGTGCTAATCTATCACTAGGGATTCTTGAGACTCTTAAGACTGTCCGATAGACCTTAACCTCAGCTTAACTTTTGTTGTCTAGTCCCAGTTAATGCTTAAGCCAAGACCTACTGAAAGAGCGAGCAGGTGACTACACAGTATTCAGGGCCCACCCTTCCAGGTTAGGCAAGTGCCATCTTCCATAAATAAAGACACGACTCTTGGGCTGCCCTGAGGTAGTGAGGTCTAGCATGGGAATTGGGTTTGGGGAGGGAAGGTGGGTAACGTTTAGCCATAACCGCTTCTTTTCCAGGGCCCTGGTGACCAAGAAGGTGTATCTGCAGGAAGTTTGCTGAGACTCAAGGCAGGGCCTGTAGCCAGTCATATTGTCCTTCTAGACAGAGATAACATACGTATTTGGGGAATTTGGTTTCCACTTGCTCTTCATTAGCACAAAAACCTAAGCTAACTAACTGAATCTCCCTTAAGCATCTGTGCCCTCAGAATATTTTCTCAGGTTCATTAAACTGGAAAGAGGAGTTCCTATCATGGCTCAGTGGTTAATGAACCTGACTAGCACCCACGAGGACAAGGGGTTTGATCCCTGGCTTCGCTCAACGGGTTAAGGATCCGGCATTGTCATAAGCTATGGTGTAGGTTGCAGATGCCGCTTGGATCTGGTGTTGCTGTGGCTGTGGTGTAGGCTGGCGGCTACAGCTCCAATTAGACCCCTAGCCTGGGAACCTCTATGTGCCGCTGGTGTGGCCCTAAAAAGACAAAAAGACAAAAAAAAAAAAAAAAAACTGGAAAGAAAACAAGGGTTTCCCCTTCCTCACCCCCATCTTTTGTTCTTGATGGTTTTCATTTTCTGTGTATGGGGGTTTCTAGATACGAGACTGAAAATTTAGCAGATGTCTTTATTGTCTGGTAAAGCTATGAGAAACCCATTTTTCTCCTTGCGCAGTGGCTGTTCTTTCCCCAACATTCTCATATCACTATAGAAGACAGCTCATGGAGAGAGAGGTGTTTCTGAGGCTCTAAGAGGCAATTCTTGGAATTCATTAGTTTTTCTGGACTGCAGTGTTCCCCGGCTGGCAACACTGAGGTGTTAGCTGCAGGGAGGCGGGAAACTGTGTGAGTGTGTGAGTGTGTGTGTGTGTGTGTGTGTGTGTGGTCAGAGCCTGTGAACCTTGAAGCAGCATAGAGTTGGATTAAGGGATGATTTGCTTTCTGTTATTAAAAACATTATTGTTTTTGACCTCTTCATCCCTCTCTCCACATGTAGAGTTCTGGTCACAGTCTCAGTGGACCATAAGACCCATCAGGAAAAATTGAAGTAATCTTTTGAAGCCAGGGGAAAGATATAAGTTCTGCAGGCACCAGATGATGGTGGCTGTTTCTGTACAAGGATCTGGGGCTTGTTCACCTATGTTAAGCCTCCTAAGGAAGGTCCATTCCCCTAACACCCTGCCCTGGGGCCTGGGTTACTGGGAGGAAGGGGGGCTCACCTCCTGGTCAGTAAGGACCACAGGATGGGGAGAGTAAGACAGGGAACCACCTGCTCTCTGGGAAGCTTGTAGGGCTCTTTTGGCCAATGACCGGCCTGGACTTGGTGCTTTGATAATTGTCATCTTTACTTCTTGTAACTTCTTTCTCCATCTCCTTTGTCTTATGGGTCTTTCATTGACCTTGTTGTTTTCTTGTTTTTACCTTGACTCTCCTGAAAGTATTCTTCCTTCCCAGGTAGTCTGGTAAGAAATAACGACCTGGCCAACTTCCTGGGAACTGTGCTCAGGACTCCTAGATCCCTCTGGGAAGGGCTATGGTTTTTCTTTGGAATTTCAGCTTTAAAATACTAGCAGCGGTACACAACTGCCTTAGCCCACAAAGGAGTTTGAAGAAAACAAAGTGAGTTCAGTGTTTGGTATTTTGGGAAATGGTGCAGGTACTTACTTTTGAGAAGCTCTGGGGAGCCTGGGATGAGGCGGGAAGGGGCCACTTGGCATGAGAGGGTGTGATTTTCAGTGCATTCTGCTTGAACCTTCCTGAATCCTGCCTGCCGCCGACTGGAAGATGTGGAACAGCTGGTATCAACAGCACTGGCTGGCTGGGGGGTTTTCAGTCAATAATCCCATAGCCTTTTTGTCTGGGGTGCCTGTGGCATTAAAAGCCTTATTACATATTTGAAAAGAGGAGGGGTCGTCACCTTTCACTTGGCAAATGACACCCCCCTCCCTATGATTGCTAAGTAGCCCCTGGGACTTGACAGAGGTCAGAGTCCTGGCTAAGACTTCTGTGACTGCTCCCCCACAGGCATTTTCTAATAGAGCATTTTAGAAACATGAGCTCATGGCCACGAGCTCCACGGGGCTCAGGTAATCAGGAGTTCAGCAACAGCTAGGTTTCCTGGGATGTGAATCACAGGACCCATCGCTGGCCCCAGCGAGGACTCTGGCCCCACCCTTGGCTGGTGCCCTACTTGGCTAATTTCCCGGGATGAGAAGGCTCTTTGAGCATTTAGCAGGCCTGCCTGGAGGGGTTTTGCTGTGTGGTTTTTCTCCTGGCAAGCAGTGACTTTTCCTGGGTACCAGAAGTGTGCGCAGCAGCTCCCAGGCGACTCCCGCATGTAACTGTGAATGGGGTTTGGGGTGGGGGGGATGAATGAATGTGGACAGGCAGGAGGCACGGAGCCTGGGCACTGCCTGCTTCGGCATGACCCACCTTGTTCAGGGCTTCTCTGTGTTCCCACGTATGTCGCAGCAGAGCCTGGGTCGTGGGACTGGGGGCTGCCCTCCCCTTCTCCCTGAGGCTCTCTTCCTCAGCGACCATCCCATTGTCCTGCCACCGTGTTGGACCTCAGTTTACACTATGCTCCCTACTCTGTCAAGCATCCACATTTTTCACATTCTTTCCCGCTACAAAGTGCACACTAGCTAAAAGTTTTTTGTTTTCATCAGCGGACAGAGCATACATCCTGCCATGAACACAGACCAGATCATTCAGAGAGAAAAGACGAGAGAGAAGGAGATGGCTTACTTTAAATGTGAGATGCTAATCTTGAAATGCCACCGTGCTCTCCTGTTTAGATTACACACGGAATAACGCACGAGGACCATGCCAAGCCTCTCCTCCTGGACATTTCTGCTTTTTGTTTTTTTTTTTGTGTGTGTGTGTGTGTGTTTTTTTTAAGGATTTTTATTTTTGATTCATGCCGTGTGGCTCTCTGGGAAGATTTAGATAGCCTAAGTCTGATCTCTCTCAAGCAATTCATTGCTGTTTCCTCTTTCCTGTTTTGAACAGAAATTTTCTGCAATGTATTGTGTGAGGACAACATGTAGGACACAGTCTTTGGTATCACATAAATATTTACTTAATCGTTAAAAACTCACTGTCATGTGGCATTTATTTTACTTGAAACTATCATCATCCATTTTCCTCATGGAAAATAAAGGGCAAATGTGCCGCTTCTTCAAGTCTCAGTACCTCATTGGTTTTTTTGTTGTCGCTCTGTTGCTGTTGATCTTGTGTTTTTTTACAGTAAGTCCAAAAAGTCAACCTGGAGATTGACTGAGGGGGAGACTGAAGTAAAAGTCCTCAGAGACCGAGTGGGGAAGGTTCCATCTCGCCTCTGTCAGGAGCACCCCTTCCCCATCATAACCACCACTGTCGGGGCTATCACGGTCATTCCCAGCTTTGTTAGTGGGGACCTATCTATTAAGGACCAAATCCAAAATATCCAAGTACAACAATTTAGAGAGCGGCTATAGTCCATCCATGGTGGCCAAGAGTCTGTGCCCAGAACAGGGCCTGGCATCCAGCATCCACGTAATACCCATCTTTTAGGATGTACGGTTATTTTTTTACCCTTCAGAAAGCTTCAGTGTGTATTTCTGCCCATGTCATTTGAGTGCATTTATCCTTTTCTCTTTCTCATTGTGTACACATACACACTATACACACGTCTCTTAGTTCTTTTTCTACTTAGTGTTTCTCGGGGGACTTAGCATGTGGACTTTTCAAAACCATTGTGTTGAATTCTATTCTGTGGGTACATTATGAATTCATTAATCCCCTTTAGCTGTCTTTTCTCTTTTTAACAAATTTTTTGGGGGTATAGTTGACTTACAAAGTTGTGTTTAGCTGTCGTTTCTAAGTCTCTGGAGGAGAGCTGGGGGAATGTGTGGAGAGTCGTGCACCGCAGCCAGGAAGAGGCTTCCATTCCCCCTGGCAGAGGTCCCAGGCTATTCCGCATCCTTGGGAGGTGTGGATGGATGGATGGGTCAGGGTGGGAATTCTTGAACTGACACTCACTGTTAGCTGTGTGCCCTTGAACAAATGAGATACCCAACCTCTTGGGGCCTGGATTTCTTTATCCGTAAGTCAAGAATAGTACCACCTCTTGATATTAGAGGGTGTAAGTCGCTTACAGATATGTATGTAATAATGTCTCGTGCATATGTAATGATACCTGGTGTCTGTGTAACAGAACCTCATGGGTATATAACATAAGAGTGCCTTGCACATAGAATAGTACCTCTGATGTAAGATGCTTAGAATGGCACTTGGCGGGGGGGCCCCATACATGGTAGCTGTTATTTTCCAGCTTCTGAATTATCTAAAATTTGACAGCTATTTAGACAAAAATGCCAGGATGGTTGAATCATTTACTTTGTGTTGTGAAATAACCTGCCTTAAGGACTGGATTCATTCTTTGCTTGGGATCCAAGAAAATCCTTCTGAGGAGTTTCCTAGCCTTTTCTCAAATGAGTCATATTTCTTACTGCTTTGTGCTGGAGCTGAGTCAGCCCTCCTTGCCCAGCCTGGTCTTCCCAAGAGTTCACCAAGTCTGAGGATGGAGTCAGCTTCTTCAGAGCCCCTGATGGATGGGGTGGGGAAGGCAATGCCCATGACCCCTCTTTTACTCACAGTGGCAGCTGCAGACCCCAGCAGGGGCCGGGTTGGGGGTGAGGCCGTTTTATTCTCCTGTAGTAAAGAGATGTTATGTTGGCACCTGGGCGAGAGAATGTGTCATCTTAGTGTTTAGGCAGAGCCATTGCACCACCTTTGCTTGATGAATGAGAAAACGGAGCCCCAAAGAGAGTAAATGACTTGGTCTAGGTCATAAAGCAAATTGGAGGCAAAAGCAAAATTTGTCTCCTAGTTCTTCATTCAACCATACTGGTAGAAAGAGAAGGTCATAAGAGAGAATTCAGGAAAAATAAAGAAGACCCCCCCATGGCATCCCAGCTTGTGGGAAAGACTCCTGCATGCCCCGAACATCAAGAGTAGGTGACCATCCTGCAGTGAGTTATGACAGTGGTGCCCAGAGGTGGCTGGTCATGCATGTTGGTCTTTCTAGGTCCAGGCTCCCAGGTCAAGAGTGGGCACTGTTGATTATTGGGCATGTGTCCTTGATACACATAACCTGGGAGGAAGAGCTGCCATCTGGGAGGTCATAAGTTTGAACCTGTTAGAAATTCCCTAACAGCATTTCAAGCTGTTCTCTAAATGAAAAACATTCCAAGAGCACTGAGACTAAGGGTATTTACGACTTTGGGTTGGGAACAGTGTTCAGTCCTGTCAGCTCAGCCCCCTTTTTGTGCAGGAGAAGGTGAGATGGAATGAGGGAGGTGGTGATGAAGCAGTGATGCCTTCAATAATCAGACTGGCCAGGAGAGACGGCAGAGAGCTTGGTGCCAGGGGCTGCCTCTCCCTATGTCTGTGCGTGTCCTTCTGGTCTAGACTGAGAAGTCTCAGCCAAGGAAGAGGGGCCGGGTGAGATTGATGAACAGAATAATTGTTGAGGTGTGGGATCTTTTTGCTTCTCCCGCCACCTGCCTGCAACCTGTCATAGAGTCTTCTGAGTGTTGGGGTTGTAAGATACTCATTGATGTAGAAGCCCCGAGGAGTTTGAGCTTACAGGCAAACCAAACCAAGGAAAAAAACATTCCTGGAGTGTTGTTGGAGGTTGGGGTTACTGAGGATCTCGTAGCTTCTTCATAGGGTGTCTCCTTAGCTTTATGCCTTGGTGAACTCTTGCTGGATATCTGACCGGTCTTCATTTCCACGGAAAGTATCACAGGAGTTATCCAACTTTGTGCTGGCTCCTCCTGACTTGGGTCACTCCTTCTACTGTGTGGCAGATGCAGCCATGAGACAGTCTGTGCAGGGCTGGAAGGGCCCTCTGGAAGGAAGGCCAGTGTTGGTTTTGCCTCATGAGCTGCAGTAAATGATACATCACCCAGGTGGGCGTGGCTGAGTGCATCCAATGAGAGCGCAGAGCATCCTTCAGAGCAAGTCACAGGCATAGGAGCAGGCTGGGTAACTCTTCCCTCAGCTCAGAACCACAGGCAATTGGGAAGCTGATGAAATGTATCATTTCTCTCCTGCTCTCCATGCTAACATCTGGTGCCCTTTCTTCCTCATCCATGCCATGTAGCTCCCCACTCCCACAGCAGGAGGGGCCCTTTCAGTACCTAATGCTTTAGGCAGAAAGTCATTAAAGAGCATTAGAAAAGATTTTTTCAAATATAAAAATGTACGATCCCCATCATCCTAGTATGTCATCATAATTCTTTTATGTGACCTTCAGCCTGCGCATATGTCTTACATAGGGTTGTATACTGTGCCTTGTGTTTTCGCAATATTGTACCATGTCTCCCCATATTCCTATGCAGTCTTTCCTCACCATTGAAAAATTTCTATGGCTGTAACATAATTCACTGGGCCATTCTCCTAATGTGAGACGATCAAGTTATTTCTGTTTGATGGCTGATGAGGCATGTGGTGGGGAACATCTATGTTATAAGGGTACAGCTTTTAGTTTCTGTTAGTTATTGACTTAGGAGTTAATGCCTAAGGAATCACCTAATCAAAGGATATGAATCTCTTTGTGATGTTTGCTATGTATGGTAATATTGCTTCTGAAAATATTATGTGACATTGCCTCTAGCAGTGAATAAATAAATCAGCTTCATAGCTGCCTTCCCGGGAGCTGATAATACCATTTTAAAACAAATGTGTTTCTTTATTAGGCATTAAATGGTATGTCAGTGGTATGTCGAGACTGCTTTAGTTTACATTTTAAGAATTCCTAGTAAGAGTGAATATTTTATTTGTCCTCCTATGAATTTTATGTTCATGTCGTTTACACATTTATCTATAATGATCTTGATGAATGTATTTGGATTTGCTGATATGTAGACCTCTGTTGTACATTTGCCCTTGAATTGGAAACTAAGCAAAAGGGAACAGACAAATTCACATAGTAAGACAGTTTGTATATTTTCATAAAAGTATCATAAAAAGGAAAAGTGTCAAAAAAAATTGTTCTCTATTAGGACACTAAAGAGACATGGCAACCAGATCCTATGTATGAGCTCTAATTAGCTCCTAGATTAGACTTCTAAAAACAGCAGCAACAATAAAGGACATTTTGGGGACAATCAGGGAGATTTGGATATGAACTGTATGTTGGATAATGTAAAATCAATGTTAAATTTCTTGATTTTGATACTGTGGTTATGTTAAAGAGACTGTCTTTGTTCTTAGGAGATAAAGCTGAAGTTTTTAGGTGTGAAGTTCAAACTATGGTTCAGCCAACCTATATATATATATATATATATATATATATATATATATATATATATCTCATATGTTGCATATTATATAACAATATATTATTATTAGTATAATCATGTATGTTGTAGTTAATCATATTATGCTAATGATATTAATATATCATGCTATATTATATGTAATTATGTAATATATAAATTATACATGATATATTGGATATATAGTATATTGATATTATACACAAAAATATGTCTATACATTTATAAATCTTTTTTTTTTTTGGCTTTTTTAGGGCCGCCCCTCAGCATATGGAGGTTCCTAGGCTAAGGGTCCAGTTGGAGCTGTAGCTGCCAGCCTATGCCACAGCCACAGTAACTCGGGATCTGAGTGGCACCTGCCACCTACACTATAGCTCACAGCAATGCCAGATCCTTAACCCACTGAGCAAGGCCGGGGATTGAACCTGTGTCCTCTTGGATGCTAGTCAGATTCGTTTCCACTGAGCCGTGACAGGGACTCCTATAAATCTATACTTTTACATGCACACCATGCACTTTCTCTTACATATATACACACACACAATGCCTAACCCCTGCCCCTTGGAAGCTGCATTTGAATAGAGATCCCTCACCAAAGGAGGAACTGCTGAAGGATCCATTTCTAGCAGTGACTCCAGGCTCAACAGGGAGGTTCTCCAGGGCAGTGGAATCTTGAGGCTTCCCTGTCCAGAAGTATGTGGAATGGGGGTGTTTTCATCAGCCAGGGCCCCACCCCCTTTCTCCTGCAGCCTCATCTGCAGGCCTCCTTGGAGCACGAAGTTTACCTGTGTTCTGCCTCTCCTGTAGCCTCTCATTTCCCACGTGTTAGACAGCAGTGCACACGGGCTGTGGGTGGGAGTAGCAGAACGCTCTGGGGAAGTTTGACCAGACAGACCCCACCATCTGGATAAGCAAGAGTTATCCTTGGCCCTCTGTCGAACCTTTGCCCAAGACCTTCCCATCCTCCCACCCCCACCCCCTATAGACTTTAAGAAGCTTCTCTCCAGGTGTGAGTGCACCCCACTAGAGGGCTTTGAAAGTAAATGGAGTTAAATTAATTGGTTGCTGCACTCTGCTATTAAATCAGTGCAAACCGTTTAGAGCTTTCAGTTTGGTTGCTGTAAAAAGTTGAGAAATAAGGCCCTCAGGGACCCCTATCACCCCCATTATGGCAGCATTCCCTTGAGAAAACTAGATCGGACTCCTCACCATTTTAAATTAAAACACAGTTTTCCAGGATCAAAATAACCAGTCAGTCCGAGGGATTTGTAAATCAAATTTCATCTTAAGATGCATTAAGGCTTACTGTTGACATACATTCCATGGTGACTTCTGTGAAGGGATTGGAAGGATGCCTCGTACAAAGAGAACTCCCAACCCCTGGCCTGAGCTGCCCAGGGTCGAACTGGGGGGTTTGGATTTTTGTAGATCAGGTTTGTGGCAAGTAAGGACTATTGAAAAGATTTGGGGGTTTTTTGATACTGTTTTTTTTCCCCCAGATTATAAAAATAGAATATTTGAAATATACTGAAAATATGAAGCAGAAGTGAAAATCACCTCTAATTGTGCAATTACATGATGATTGTCATGTGTATACTTGTTAGTCATGCGTGTAGACGTTGTGTTAGATTTGGGATCTTCCCATGAGAATTTGCTCGGCTGAGTCTCACTCCTTAGGTTGTGGCCAAGTAGGAGGCGGTGGGCTTTCTATACCCAGAAGGTGGACAATGTCAGAGACCTTTTTGAAACAATAAGCCCCGTGTAAAAAGGAAAGCCAGGCAGGCTGGGGGCCAGGAAGCAGGGGGCCCAGGAACAGACCCCTATCTGGGTCACCGGGCCATGCTGAGGATACAGCTTGGGAGCACTGAGGGCCGCCTCCCAGCCAATCGGGAGCTCTGCCTATTTTCTTGGGGGCGGCCTCCCTCTAAAAGCACACGCTGGGCATTTGCTCCCTGTTGTTCTCGCCCTTTTTCTCCTTCAGTGTGACTTTCTCTCCACCCCTCCCTTCTCTAGATGGACAAGATGCCCTTGGATTAAGCAGACGTTTGGCTCTTACATGTGACCTCAGCGGCAGGGAACCTTATATTCCAAGAGGAAGAAAAGATTCTTCCCCCCAAGGACTGTTGACACTGTTATGCTGGGGAGTCAGACACTGGCTGGTGCAGAAGGAATGGGGGAAGGCATGGAGCTTTCCCAGTGCATGCATGTTCAGTTGTGCCATGCTGGGGACCTGCCAGGGCCTGCCTGAGAGTGCCAGGAGCCTGGCAGGAGACCCATAACCTGTGTCCTCTGCCCTTGGGGGAGCCACAGGCAGTTCAGCTCTTCCGGGTGAGAGCTTTAGGGACTTGCGGTAGGGAGAGTGGGCTGTCCCTCAGGGCAGCGTGTGGCCAGTGGAACCCTCACCTCTTTGGTTTAGATTCTGGGCTCCACCACCAGAGAGCTGTGTTAAAGGAAACAGGTTGCTTGAACCTGCAAAACGAGGGTAAAAGCAGCTGCCTTCAGGTAGGGTGGTTGTCAAGAATCAGCGAGGTACTGCATGTAATGCATTGAGCATAGCACCTGCCACAGTGTAAGCCCTCAATGAAAGTTAGCTCTCAGCCTCACTGTGTTAGTCTGCTCAGGCGGCCGTGACAAAATACCACAGGCTGGGACAGAAATGTATGTCTCACCGTTCCGGAGGCTGGAAGCCCAAGATAAAGAGGCCAGCATGGTGGGGTTCTGGTGAGGATGCTCTTCCGGGCTTGTCGACAGCCGCCCTCTCATTGTGTCCTCATGTGGCAGAGAGTGAGCCAGCTCAGGTCTTTTCATGTAAGGGTATAATCCCATCGTGGGGGCCCCACCCTCGTGCCTGCATCTAAACCTAATTAACCTCCCAAAGGCTCCCCCCTCCACACTATTGCACTGGGGTTTAGAGTTTCGTCGTATGAATTTGGTGGGGCGGGGCCGGGGTGGTGGTGGCTGATGTTCAGTCCCTAACAATTACCGTCATCGTTTTTTGTTGTCCCTTTGCAGGGCATTCTTAGGTCTGGGACAGTCTTTGAGGGGCAGGGAAGGAAGACGTGAGGAAACTCTTTCGGTCTCCAGTAGGGTCTCAAAACCCACGGGGGTGGGTCTTGAGCCTTCTGGAAACTGCTTTCAGTGTCCTGTTTCCCTCTCCTTTTAGCCTTTGGGGAAAGGCTTCTTCCTTGTCCTGCCGAGGTAAGAAGGATGATGTAGAAAAGCCAGGTTTATGAGACAGCTGCTTCTCTGAGCCAGGCAGCTGGGTGCAGAGCAGAGTCACACCTTTGCCTCCTCTGGGCAGTGGCCCTTGGGGCCCACAAGCATCACCCCATTGACAGAGGACAGTGCCCGGAGAGGCCCGGGGTGAGGAACACCAGCCGTCCAAGGTCACACAGCTCACAAGTTTTAGCAAGCTTTGAACCTTGAGCCTTTCCACCCCACACCCTTGCAACATGTAGCTGGAGTGGGGCGGAGCGGAGCGGCCTCACCTGGAGCTGGAACGGGACTGGGATGGATGCTCAGTGCAGCTGCCCAGGGCGAGTGCACAGACTGGGCCTTCCCAACATGCGATGCTCGCTGCTGGAGCTGAACAGTGAGGCTCCTCGCACCCCTGAATCCCTCCGCCGACGGAGGCTGCCTCCCACCTCCAGGTCCCCTTGGCTGGAGAAGCCCACCCCGCAGGAAGTTATTTTCAAGGTGCACTAACCCTGCCCATGCTTTCTTCTCTGCTCTTATCCTCCTCCAGCCCCTAAAGACAATGAAGAACGCGTGTTCCGGGAGCGCATGCGGCCCAGGAAGCGGCAGGGGGCGGTCAGGCGCAGAGTCCACCAGGTCAACGGCCACAAGTTCATGGCCACCTACCTTCGGCAGCCCACCTACTGCTCCCACTGCAGAGATTTCATCTGGTAAGGCCCCCTCTCTCTCAGCAACCTCTAGTTAGTTATGCCTTCTCAGCAGCAAGAAGCATGGGAACGGGTTGAGAGATGAGAAGCTATGTGCAAAATGCTGATGCGCTTTATTTCTTTATTTGACTATAGAACACTTTTCTAAAAGGTTAAGTGTTTGGTGCCTGGGGGGATAAAAGGAAAGAAGGAACTGTGGTTCCTGATGACTGTATTTAAGATTTTTATAATGGTAGTGTGTTTCTTTTATTTTTCTTTTATTTTGTTTTTTTGTCTTTCTAGGGCGGTACCTGCGGCATATGGAGGTTCGCAGGCTAGGGGTCTAATCGGAGCTGTTGCTGCCAGCCTACGCCAGAGCCACAGCAACACCAGATCCGAGCCTCATCTGTGACCTACACCACAGCTCACAGCAATGCCGGATCTTTAACCCACTGAGTGAGGCCAAGGATTGAACCCGCATCCTTACAGATACTAGTTGGTTTCGTAACCCACTGAGCCACGACAGCAACTCCCTTATAATAAGTTTTAAAACCATCAGATTGCCAATATTTATAACCCAGAGCAGTTCTTAGTAACTGTGAGAGCTGATGCTGCCAGGATGCTGAGATTTCAGAGGGAGCGTTGGCTAGATTGCTCAGGGAAGGCTTCCTGGAGGAGGTGGCCCTTCTCCTTTCATGATGACTACGATTTTAATAGGCAGAGATGTGGGAGGTAGAGAAGGATAAAGGAGCCCTGGCCTTGGGAATTAGAGGAGAACTTTTAATGACTACCTACCACGTGCCAGCATCTCTCTTTGGCACTGGAAATCTCTAACTCTTTCCAGCATCCTATGAGCTATGTATTATGAACCTCATGCCACTAACAACAGGCTCGTTACCGAGGCTCGGCAATGAGACTAGCCTGCAGGCCTTCAGCTCGGAAGTGTCAGAGGCCTGATTCCACCCCTGCTGAGTACGACTAATGGCTCCTGCTCAGCCCTCCTGGCAGCCTCTCTAGCGCTTTGTGAAGTCTGCCAACATACTGGGATCTCACAGGGGAGAGTGAGCGAGGCCAGACGGCAGCATCAACCCAGATGGGGGACGATCAGATGGCACTCTCCGGGCCACCGTGTCCAGAAATGCCTCCTCTCATGCGGGTAGTTTTCGAAAAACTAGTCACAGAGGTCAACACAGATATCTGAGGTGACGCAGCTCAGAGCCAACTCAAGCCGACTGAATCAGAAGTAACTCCCCTGGGCGTTCCCGTCGTGGCTCAGTGGTTAACGAATCCGACTAGGAACCATGAGGTTGTGGGTTCAATCCCTGGCCTTCCTCAGTGGGTCCAGGATCCGGCATTGCCGTGAGCTGTGGTGTAGGTCACATACGCAGCTTGGACCCTGTGTTGCTGTGGCTGTGGTGTAGGCTGGTGGGCTCTGATTAGAGCCCTAGCCTGGGAACCTCCATATGCTGCGAGTGTGGCCCTAAAAAGACAAAAAGAACAAAAAAAAAAAAGGAAGTAACATCCCATTCCACCCATAGACACCTCTTATTCCTGGGGCTGGCAACCCTCTGACCTCCCCTCCTGTATTTGGGTCATGAACTGGAGGACTAGGTTTTGAAAGCTGCGTCTTAGAGCCTCAGCTCTCCTCTCAGCCCGTGGCCAGCGCCTCTGGACTCCAGGTTTCCTTAGCCATAGCCCGCTGACTTCTGGCTCTGCTGTGGGCTGGACACTGTAGGAGCTGACCAGTTGGTAATAGTATCCTGAGGACAGGGCTTAGGCCACATTGGTTAGGTTGCTCTGTGTCCAGGATGGGGCTAAACCTGCCCTAGGGGACCCTACTCTGGCCATGGAGTCACTTGTGTCGGCCTTCACGTACGTGGCAGACTGACTCCCTGGCCCCCCCTATAATCTTTGGCTGCTTCTGGAAGGCCCGGGAACATGCCTGCCAGCAGCAGCCCTCCTCCATGATTATCCCCAGAGGAGGGCCCGCTTGGTGACTGGAAACCTGCAGAGAGCAAGCAGAGGCCCCCTGACTTTCCAGAACATGGCTGGCTCCCCAGAATGGCTGTTTGTATAGGAAACCAAGTCCTGACACTGGCCAAACTTTGTGCCCATTCCAAGTGGTAGGGCTGCCCTCTGTGGGCCTTCAGAAGGTGTCATCTTAAGGATCCCACAAGTGGGAGTGAGACCAGTGTGCTGCTGGGTGGACCCCAGCAGCATTGGTATACCGCGGGCAGTGGCGGAATGGTCAGAATGGGGTGGCTTTGGGTGGCTTTTGACCTGCTGAAGTTCATTTTCTTAAGGGGTTGTGCTCTTCTTTTCAGGGGTGTCATAGGGAAGCAGGGATACCAGTGTCAAGGTAAGAGGGTGTTGTATGAAGTCAGCCCATGGGGCCCCGTGGGTTGATCCAGATCACCCCCGCCCACAGGAAGTGGGTGCTGGCTTGCATGACACTCAGAGGCCCTGCATGCTTGGCACACTCATGCCCCCTCTCCACCGAGCAAGGCCCTGCTTTCCTCTGTCCCTGCCTGGCCATCTCTACCTGTGGGACCACTGTCTGCAGGTGTCCCAGGAGTTTCAGTCTTTTTGTACAGCTGGAACGGGGAGCAATTCTTTCTTCCCTGTGAACATAAGACTTGAGTCAGAGGCTCTTTGAACCCCCCTTCCCCCGCCTGCCCCGTGTCCTGAGCCAGGTTCTGTTTGTCCCATCAGCTCCTTCACTCTCTTACTCCCTGAAGAAGCTCTCTCACCAGCTTGTTTCATTCTGTGTCACTAACAGTCCTTGCTCGTACTTTTTTTGTCTCGTCTGTACCATCATTAGCTCCTAAACATTTAACAGTCACTTGACGTCATGCACTCACCCCCTCACCCCACCCACCCCGCCAAGTTAACTGACTGCAAATGCAAGGTTATGTTGTCCAGAATTGGAGGGTGGGTATGTGACCAGGTCACGTTGAGGCTTCTCTGATTAGAGCCAGGAGACCCTCCCATCTCCTTGGCCAGCCTCTGGTTGACGGGAGTCTGACCCCAAGGCACTGGCATAGCTTCTGTTGGGCACAGCTGTGTTCCGGGGGTAGCGTGCACACATGGAATGGTTCTTGGGTTACTTTCAGACACCTACTGCCCATGCTGACCTGGGACACCTAAAGCCGGAGCCATAGGCTACTTGTGGGGGAAGTATTAAATTAAATGGAAAATGTTAAAGGGCAGCATGGAAGGGGCACCACCAGATGAAAAAGCTTAGGAACTTCTCTGCCACCAAACAGCCATCTGCCTGCAGCCAGCACCCCTATCACCCCAGCTGACCCTGATAGGACCCTGAGTGGAGCCTAGGTAGTGGCAGTGCCCTGGGTACACAGTGCTCCCGGGCTGGGCGATTGTTCCCTGACCTTGGCACTTAGAAGCAAGAACATTGATCGGTACTCCTGGAACTAGAGAACTGCTGATGCCCTTTGAATATAAATGGTCCATTCTTCTCCAGAGCATTGAGGAAGCCCTAATGGCTCTGATGGCAGAGTGCTTCGAAATGACTGCACGGAGGTAGGGCATTCCATTAAGCCTGGGCGACGGAAGGGGCACGGCTCCCCTCTTCCCTCCCCTGAGACTCCATGGAAGCTTTCTGCCCCTCCTCGTCGCTCAGGCCTCTGTGTTTTGCTCTTCGCAGTTTGCACTTGCGTGGTCCACAAGCGATGCCATGAGCTCATAATTACGAAGTGCGCCGGATTAAAGAAACAGGAAACTCCCGACGAGGTAAATATTTATAACATTGACATTCTGGGCTTTCTTTACAGCCATCCCCGCCCTCCACTGCCTCCTCTGTGGTCCCCAAGAAAAACCTTATCTCACAGAGGTCCCGTTGCTTTCTTCATTGTGTTGATCAAAAATGAAGGGAGTTGTCCTCTGCCTTCCGGCGTGAGGCACAGTCTACGGAATGAGTGCTGCTCTAAAGCCTTGGGTTTATGTGTGTGGACGTGAGGCCAAGGGCTGCATGATGCCCACTCGAAAAAACCCACAAGGAAAAAGTGAGTTGTTTTATGTCATTGTCTCATCAGAACAGTGAAGGGCTCACTGACACGTCAAGGGCTCCACACAGCTCAAAATCAGTACGAGACACAACACACGAGCAGGAACCTTATCTTTATGAAGTGACGGGGGAGTGGAGCAGGATTAGCAAATCCGAGAAACACTTACAACAACAACAATAGCTGACATTCACTGGGTACTTACCGTGCCCTGATCTAGGCCCTTTATCATATATTATTTAATGTCATAACAACCTCAGTGAGATCCATGTTGATATTACCTTCACTTTCCAACAGAGAGAAGAGAGGCAGATAAAGGTCAAATTAACATGCCCCAGACTTCCCAGTGAGTCCTTAACAAAGCCATGCTCAGACCCAGCTAGTCTGCGCCAGAGTCTGAGCCCTTGACTGCTGTGCTGTGCCATCTTAATCTTAGAAGCGAGTGTTGGATTGCCTGTTAGGGTACCTGGTCGGGGGCAAGGCAGCAGGAACATTCAGCTCGAAGCGAGGTTTCTCCTAAGTGACAGAGAGAAGCGTGGTTCTGCTAAGAGATGTAAAAACCTTTTGGGGAAGATGACAGGTGGGACTTTTAAGTTAGAGGAGAGAAGCTGTGTTCACAAGAGGTGATTTCTTGACGTGCTTTCAATTCTCGGTGAAATAAATACTACGTAATCATAGGCCATTAGAATTGGATGTCAGAGAGAGAGGCCCTGGGTGGGTTTAATAATCCGATGGGTTTGTAATTTGGCTTCCAAAATAAGTGACTTACAGAGCGCATTTACCTGCTTCTTAAAAATAATTCAACCAAAGGACATCCTGGCATCCAAAGCATTTTTCATCTTTTATCTCCTTTTGATTTCACACCGTCTCTGGAAAGCGGAAGGGGATGAGGCTTGGATTGAACATCCCATGTCCCCGTAGGGCAGACAGCCCCAAACACCCAAGTTATTTGCAGGGGTTCTGCCGTCAGAGCTGAAATTGCAAGTCACTGTCTCCTGGGCCCCCTGACTCCTGGTCCAGGATCACAGTCCAAAGTCTGTTGTAACCCTTGTGACTTTTTCAAGTAAATGAGAGAAAGAGATGGTTTGCCTGCTGTCTGTCTGCCTTTCTTCCTATGGACATTTTATTGAGCAGGTGTTGAGCACTTCCTGTATGCCAGATAGTGTTCCATGTCCCACAGAAACAAAGGAATATGTGACTCCTGCTCTCAGAGATCCTTCTTCTTCTTCTTTTTTTTTTTTTTTCCTTTTTAAATCAACCATGAACCTCTACAGCCCTCTTAAGCTCTTTCACACCTCCTTAAAGGGAGTCCCTGTGACTTCATGCCATGCAGGCTGGAGGGTTGAGATTTGAAATGCACTGAACCCAGCTTAATCTGTGACCTGGTTTTTCTGACTGCATTTCCTGGCCTCTTGAGCAGTGAAAAGAAGTCACCAATGAGATTTCTTCTCAAACTTGGTATATGGCCCACAGGAAAGAAACCACCTTGGACTGACGAAGGGCATGTTGGGTTTCCTAGCGGGTGGGATGGCTTGCCTGTCTGGATGCTCTCTGGGGCCAGTCTCTGAGTTGCCATCTCCCTGGCGCATCACGGAGACAGACCTGCTCTCTGCCGGGTGCAGCATTGAGGGGACCATCTTTAAGTTCACTTTTTTGTCTCACCCCCGCAGTGTGAGGCACATACACACTCATCACACACACATATATATACACACACCCCCAAACCCACCTGGCTCTGAACACCAAGCGTCTAATGTCCCATGACTAGGTGCTCTGCCAACGGGCTCCTGGAACTTGGCACCATGAGCCCTTAGCCGGTGCCCGGCCCTGTCTTGTGTCTGTGGGGTCACACTTAGGACGCACACCCCTGTCCACACTAACCAAGAAATGTGCTCTCTTTGCATCGCCTTCCTTCCTTCTCTCCCTCTTTTCACTTTTAACCTGCCAATTCTATTTTCTTCCCCTACCTTCCCTCCCCATGTTCTTTCTGTTGGTCTCACCCACCCCTCTGCTGTGCACACCCGTGCCACTGCCTGCACGGGGGCAGCCTTCCCAGGTGCCCGCGGTCACTCTGATTCTACGGGCTGGTCTTGTGTTCACGCCGTCATCCTCACGGCTCTCTGCTACCTTAGTGTCCTTAGTGGTTGCGGCTGAGAGTCACATGCTCTCCAGCCCCGTCTGACCCTCCTAGTCACCTGGGATGCTTCCCCGCCTCTTCACCGTGGCCATTGCCACGTCCCTGGGGAGCTCATCCTGAGAGGCCACGAGCCTCAGTCCAGCATGTCTATAGCATCTGCAGGAGCAGAGTAGACACGGTGACTTCCCATGTCCCCTGGCCAAGTAAGGTTGACGTGACTGTATTCACAAATAGACACCCTTGTGCCACACATCCGAGAGGGGCTGGGCATGATGTCTGGAACTCGTACGGGGGCAAGAGCAGGCAGCCGGTGCCTCTAAGGCAGGGCTCCGTAAAACTCTGGTCCAGCGCAGGGACGGGCCAGTCCTTGTTGCTGGCTGATAAGGAGCTTGTTAGGAAGTGGAGTGGCCCTGAGGGCGTGTGTGCGCACAGCCAGGCTCCGGCATTTGGGTTCCATCCATGTCACATCCGTGACGGGGCCCAGCTCCCTCCTCCTCCTTAACCCCCCACGAGGGCTTTTCCCTCCCCAGGCAGCAGAGAGCCAAGGACAGCTTTTTCGCTACCTGCTGTCCACTCCCTCATGCCCAGAGTAGCAAGAAGGACACTCTGTGCAGCCCAGGGGGTCTCAGGTGGTGGCCCCCTGGTGTTCGGAGAGGGGCGGTTTGTTCGTGCTCCGCTTGAGGTAGAGGTGGAGAGCCTCTCCACGCGGGGCCGGGAGACCCCAGACAACCCCTTGCTTCTGTGAAACCCTTGCCCTTCCACTGGCGGCATCTCACTGACCCTGTAATCCTGTGACATTGGGTGGGATGGGGGTGCGGTCCTTATTTGCCATGTAAGGAATCCAAAACTCTAAGAAGTCAGGAAACTTGGCTGAGACCTCATAGGGGGCTGGTGGCAGACCCAGGCCCACACAGTTCAGATGCCTGGGCTCCTCCCCCTCACCCCTCCCCTTCCCCTCTTGCCGCCTGGCCTGCCCTTTACTCCTTTCAAGTAGTAAGTGGCAAAACAGCCGTTGAAAAGCCAGGGCTCGGACTCTAGACCTGTGCCATCAAATTCTGACTCTGTTCTTAATCTCACTGCACCTTAATTCCCTCCTCTGTGAGTTCATGCCTACCCGTACGGTGGTGCCTGACCTGTGGTCCCAGAGCTGATGCCTCAGCACCTTCTCTATTAGCATAACTGTGACCCACAGTGCCCACAGCTGGCTGTGCTGGATTCATAGAATCCCACATCCCCCATGGAGCTGACAAAAGACTGCTTAGCTGTGCCTCCGTGCTCTAGCAGCCTCAAAAGCACACAGTGTCAGCTCTCTCTAAGGCCAAGCGCATGGTACGGATTGAGCGCTGGGTGCCGTGGGAGTTGGAGGCCTGGAGTCCCCAGGGATGGATGGGGAACAGCATCCCAGCAGAGTGGCAGAGAGAGTGGGGTGAGGGCCCCGAGAAGGAGCCTCTGGTCACCTCATTTCCCGGAGCAGCTCTCACAGCATGGAGCTTGGCAGTGATCCTGTGTTTTGTTGTCCCTGCAGGTGGGCTCCCAGCGGTTCAGCGTCAACATGCCCCACAAGTTCGGGATCCACAACTACAAGGTCCCCACCTTCTGCGACCACTGTGGCTCCTTGCTCTGGGGCCTCTTGCGGCAGGGGCTGCAGTGCAAAGGTAAGGCGCTGGGTCCTGCCCGCCTCCCCTCCTCCACCTGTGCCCCTGATGTCCCCACCCCTTAAAGAATCTTCCTTCTTGTAGCCTCTGCGTGCCTTCGGGGTTTGGCCGGAGACTGAACACAGGCCAGGCATTTGCTAAGAGGTCTCTGTGCACACCGTCCAGGGCACTCGGCAGAGGGAGCCTGAAGAAGGGAGATGCCTCTCCCTTTTAAGATAGTCGACAGGCCGGGGAGACAAGATGAGACAACAGAAGTGCAGAAATCATTGAAGGAGAAGATACATTGGGTAGAAGGGAAGAAATGCTTTTGGAGTTAGGGCCCAAAGTGAGTCATAGGTATTTTTCTGTCACCACTTGTGGTTCAGAGCATCCTCTAAGAGAAGCCCTGTCACGCAGACATCGTGTTGCGCCTTTGTAGGCCTGTGACGGATGTGGTGGTAGTCCCGTGTCCCCTGGGAGGAAACTGAGGCTCCAGGACTAAGTAATTTGATCACGTCACCGAGCTTGTGAGCAGACGTAGGGTTTGAACCTTGACTTCCGAGTCTTGAGTTTCTGTTTCCTGCTGTCCTGCCCATGAATTCTCTTCTGCTCAAATGAGTGTGCTAAGCAACACAGGTAATGGCACATAACATGAGGAGGTGGGATCATACTCTGGGAAGCCCGAATAGCGCATCCAGTTGTCATAAGCTGGTCCAACCTGCTCAGAGAGCTGGACAACCATGAACTATTGGGCAGGAATGTGGCATGGACATTATTTTAAAAGCGTTTTATTACTTTATTAAATAATACAAATTTAAATTTTATTATTTAAATTTAAAAATGAAAAATGCGACAACTCTTATTAAATTATGTTAAAAAACAGTGTTATTATTATTGAATGTATTATTCATAAAGTCCCTTTGTGGAAAAATTAGAAAAAGAGATGAAGTATGAGAAGGGACTCTGAGGCCATGAACCAGCTGGTCATTGGAGGGATCCGAATGAGAAAGTATGAGGCTTGGAAATAAGGTATTGGCTGTAGAGGCAATAAGGAGGGGGAGACAAATGAGGAGGTACTGAGGAGTAATTCATGGGCTATAGTGACTGGGAGGGTAGTGACACCATTTGCTGAGATAGGGAACACGGGAGGGATGGCTGGGCTGGAGGCAGTGATGGTGGAGTTGAGTTAGGGACATGCTCATTTTGTTGTTGTTGTTATGGCTGCACATGGACGTTCCCAGGCCAGGGGTTGCATCCAAGCCTTAGCTTCGACCCACAACCGCAGCTGCAGCCACCCTGGATTCTTTAACCCACCACGCAGGGTCAGGGATTGAACCCGCACCTCTGTAGCACCCCAGACACTGCCATTGGATTCAGCGGGACCTCCGGGGACATGCTAGTTTTGAGGCACCCATGGGAAATCTACATGCACCTGTCCAACTGTGGCACCTTCCCCCTGGAATTCCGGGGAGAGGTCTAGGCTGGGCACTTAGATGTGGGATTTGTCAATGCCTAAGTGGAGTTAAAGCTGTAAAGTAGATGTCATCCCCGGGAGAAGTACCTTGGGTGTGAAGAGAGAAGAGAACACCGTGGGAACCTGGGAACCATTAGCGCGCAGAGGTACTGGGAGGGCAGTTCTCATTGTGGCTCAGGGGTAACGAATCCGATTAGTATCCATGAGAACGCAGGTTCGACTCCTGGCTTTGCTCCGTGGCTTAAGGATCTGGCGTCACAGTGATCTGCAGGGCAGGTCGTCGGTGCAGCTCAGATCTGGCGTGGCTGTGGCTGTGGCCTGAGCTGCTGCTCTGATTCAGTCCCTAGCCTGGAACCTCCATATGCCTCTGGTGTGTCCCTAAAAAGACCAAAAAAAAAAAAAAAAAAAAAAAAAAAAGGGACTGGAAGGGAAGGACCTCCGAGGTAGGAGGAAAAGCAGCAAAGAATGGCAACATGGACACCAAGAGATTAGGCGAGTGGGGAGATGGTCCCCCTCCTTCTAGGCAGGCCCGTCTGCAGATGCGCCTCCTGTGTTGCGGAAGGAAGGAGGGGGAGGTGACTGGGCAAAACGATCACTTAGGTTCAGGGTCTGAGTCTGTGGAGAGCCTTGCAACGAGTTCTCTCATTTCTGAGCGAGGAGATCCTCCGCAGAGTTGAAGTGCGCAGAGGGGTGGTGCGGAAGGTGTGAGAAGGGTTGGAAGTAGCTGTTGTGGGATATGGGGATGACCTGCCCCAGGACGGGAGGAAGTGCTGACGGCTAACACACCCTGCGTCCCGTGTGGGCTTCCCAGACATCACATTTCCCTTTCTAGAATTTTAGCACGTGACCTGCAAGAGGCAGGGCCTGCTGAAATCCTTGTTGCTGTTAAGTGACATTAAAGCAAAGGAAGAGAAAGAAAAACAAAACAAAAAAAGCACAGTGAGAATCTCGAGTGTGTTGAGCAGAGGAGTGACGCGTTTTTGGAAAGTGGAGCGGGGTTGCCGAGAAGCGTAGCGCCTGCTTTGGATGGAACTCTGATGAGGCCATGTCTGGTTTTTTGTAACTATATTAATTATTGATCTGTCTAGGGACTCCAAATGGAGATACCGTCACTTCATAAATATTGATGTGTTAAGAAGGCAGCCCAGTCACCCAGATGTGGCTGCTAGGGCTGTGGGTCCCTGGATGACCCTGGAAGAAGGCAGGGCCCAGGGACCACGTATTGAGCTCTGTTTTGGCAGGAAGCACTCTCAAGCCTGCACAAGTACAGCATGGGGAGAATGAGGCTGCCTAGAGCAAGGATCCTTGCTCACCGGAGTCCAGGGAACACGAGGGAGTCAGGCCACACAGAGACAGGAAAGTAAACGCTGCTCAGAATACAGACCTCCCAACAGAAGCTCACAGATCTTCTCTGTCCTGCTCCTCTGTGACCATGACATGGCCATTTTCCCCTTGCTTCTCTTTTATACCTGCTACTCCTTTCTCTCTGTGTCTCTCAATTATTTTTAGAGCAGTTTTGGATTTGTAGCAAAACTGAGCAAATGGTACAGAGATTTCCCATATAGCCTTCCTCCCACACACCGAGCCTCCCTCACCATCAGCATCTCCCACTAGAGTGGTCCCTTTGTCACAGTCTCTGAACTTACACTGATACATCATAATCTCCCAAGGTCCATAATTTACCTTAACTTCACTCTTGGTCTTGGACATTCTGTGGGTTTTGACAAAGGTGTAGTGACATGTATCCACCTTGCGTATGATCGGTGTCATCCAGAATGGTTCCACTGTCCCCTCCCCCTTCCAACCTCCTGTGTTTCCTTCTCTCTTTTGATCCTTTCTCAACCTCAAGTCTTTTTGCCCCTGCAGGCTCCTTACCCCATGGAGAGGGTGATGGCCAGGATGAGCCAGGGCAGGTGCCTCTCTTGTCTGGGTCTAAATCTGGTTCTGCTCCTATGCTAAGAAAAAGAAATCAAGACTTAGTGACTTGCCTGGGCTCCCAGAGCAAGTCCCCATGGAGCTGGAGTTAGACCCAGGCCGCTGGCTCCGACACTTAGCCCTGATCCGTGCTCTGGGCCCTCTCCTGCTCGGAAGAACTCCATCAGGTCTTCCCCTTTGCTGGATCAGGCTGGCTTGGCCTCCTGGGCTTGGAGCCCCTGTCCCCAGGTCATATAAGACCCCGGCCATTTGGCCTGCTGCTCTGTGGCTTCCAATTTGTTGCCTGTCCCACTCCTGGAGATAATAGGTTTAGGTGTTTTCAGTGAAACCAGTTTGGCAAGGGCTTGGATCTAGAGAGAAGGATCCATGAGATTGTCCTGATCAGCCTGAAACTGCCAGAGCCACATAGGTTCAAGTGTTGTGTATGTGCTCTTCCAGGGACCGTCCCTCTATCCACCAGGTAGAGGGAACATGATTACCTGGAATGAAGGACAGTGTGCACAAGGAGGTACAACCAGGGGCCTGTGAGGATCTGCCTGTGTCCTGTGGGCTGCCACCTCCTTGCCCACGGCCCAGAGGAGCCAGGTGCTACAAGGATGCTCACGGGCTGTTGTTAGATAACTGAGCTCCTTCATCAAGGGCAGAAAAACACCAGCACGAAGTGAGAAGTCAAAATATTTCATTCTTGTCTCTTATGATTTTAGTGTCTGCATAGTTTTTGAGTTTCTCCAGACTCATTGAGGGTCTGTCTGATCAGCTTAGCCACTGTTAGCGCAGAAATTAGCTCCAGACCTTCAGCTGTTAGCATCACTATATCACTGAGACAGTTGAACCCTTTCTATTCCTTTTTTTTTTTTTTTTTTTTTTTTTTAACTGTACTGCTTCTCCCAACCTGACCTTCACTTTCACCTGCACTCCTCTAGGGTCCTTTTGCACCTATTTCATTTTGCCATTGACCCAAGGACTCAGTCTCCCTTGGAGATAGACTCTCAATACCTTATAGTTTTTATTTCCTTCTCTAAAGATGTGGGGTACTCACCTGCCATGTGGGCCACCCCCACTTTTCTGCCTGTAAACTCACGCTTAGGTTTCCAGCACAGCTGCCCTAAAGTCACCAGGCACCAAGAGGCAATTTCTCAGAAAGCCAGACCTCTATATACAGTTCACCATCTGTCCTGCAGGGCCTGCAGCAGCCCTGGTTTTCCTGCCCCCTTGTCTGCTCTGACTGTAGCTCCGTGCCAAGGTGGGTCCTGGGAAAGGACTGGCCTGGAGACTCCTGAAAAATCTTCTTCCTGGCTCCCTGCTCCTGTCTGAGAGCCAGTCCTAATAACAGCTGTGAACCAAGGCTGCTTTTGTGTGCTAAGGGGCAGAGGGTCACTTACTTTCCAGGAGCTAATGAAAAACAGGCTGTCTTGTTTGGGGGTAGACCCCTTAGGCAGAGGGTTGTGGCCAGCAAAAATCCCTGATTAGGAGTTCGGGGAACCGGTCTGTCCTGGTTTTCTTATTGCCTAGACAGGCAGGGCCCCCTGGCCAGGTGACCCTGGGCTTCCTTTTAATCCTACCTGCCCTCCTGCTTTCTGAGAATTATAGTGAAAGCCATGAAAAGAGTGGTCTTAGCTGCACACCTCGTGGAGTGGCTGTGGGAGCCATGCAAATAAGAGGAAGAAAAGGTTTCCTTTTCCTCCCCTTCTCTCCCCTCCCCTTCCTTCCTTCCCCACCCCTTTCCTTCCAGTAAAAAAAAAAAAGTTGATAGTTAAAAAATATTAAAAAAGGATTTTTATTCTCATCACTTCTGAAAATGTCAGTCCTTTACTATTATTTCTTTAACAAAGAGGTTCCTTGTCATATTTTCAACTTTTGTTTGTATTTTTAGAATTTAAAAACACAGGTAATACATAAAGAGTTCTCACTGTAAAAAAGTCAAGCAAGACTTGAGTACGTGTATAAAAATATTAAAGTTCTTTATATTCTCTTTCCATATCCATCCCCAGACTTAACTCCTGCTAATCATTTGCTGTGGGTCCTTTCAGGCCTTTTTGTGTACATTTGCTGTATGAATACTTAACACACACTGTATGAGGTAGCTATTGCTGTGTAACAAATCATCTCCAAACTGACTAGCTTAAAATAACCAGTATTCATTACCTCAGAGTTTCTCTGGGTTGTAAATCTAGATGCAGTTGAGTTGAGTGCTTCTGACTTGGGGTGTCTCATGAGTTTGCAGTCAAGCTGACAGCTGGGGCCGAAGGCTCGAAGAGCGTCCCCTCCAGACTCAAGCGAGGGGCTGTTGGCTGGTGTCCTCGGTTCTTTGCTCCATGGCCTAGACATATAGGGCAGCTCACTGTAGGGAAGCTGGTTTCCTTCAGAGCAGCAAACACAAAAGTGAGAGGTGGTGCCCCAAACTGAGTGTGATGTCCAACCCCCATTTAATGGGAGGGATTGATGTAAAGGCTCAGACTAGGGGTGGAGATTATTACAAGCCAACTTAGAAGCTATTCCCCCCCCTCCCCGTCCCCCACCACTCACACCCCAACACATATACACACACACAAATGTGATCCTTTTCTGCAAGGTCTATCCTGATCACCCTTTTAAAAATTGAAGCTCCCATCCCTTAACTTCCTTTACCTTCCTCTGCTTTTTTTTTTCTTCTCTGAAACATTTTTCAACCTAATATCCTAAATTGCCTATATTTTATGTTTATTTCTCTCTAACCTCATCAAAATATAAGGTGCATGAGGGTAGAGATTTGGGGGAGGGGGTCGTATTTGTTCTCTGCTGTTTCTCCAGCATCTGGAACAGCAGCTGATACCTTAGCATTCAACAAATATGTGTTCATTAAGTCCTATATGCATTGTTTTGTAATTTGCTTTTCCTGCAATGTGGCTTGGAATATTTCCAAGTCAATGTATATAAGTTTCTGCTTAATATTCCACATCATGGCCATTCTATACCTTATTTAAACATTACCTTCTTGGTGGACATTCTTTTTCTGTGTCCTCACTATTTTGTGCTGCTGCAAGCATCCTCATACATGCGTTTTCCTGCATTTGTATGAATAGTTACAGAAGAAAGGCTCCTAGAAGTCTTGCAGTAACTTCAGGCCCTTATCTTTTATGGTCAAACCTCATAAGGAGAGAATTACACAAGAGCATTTTTCTTTGTTTTAAAATAAGTTATGTTCATTAACTGCTTTCCCTTCTTTTGCCTTGACATTGAATTTTGCATGATCAGAAAATGCCTGTGTAGTGACTTCAGGATTTCAGTTAGCTATTGTCTGCTGGGGTCCAGTCATTGATGCTGCCCACGTATTACTAATTTCCACGGAGTTGGAATACCCTGAAAAGCATGGTATCCTGATGTATGCAAGACATTGAGGAGAACTTGAAGATAAAGCATTGGTTTTCTAGAAACTTTCCCTCTACTTGGGCATTAAAACATAACAAGTTTAATCATAGACAGTAACGCAAGCAGTGAGTCAGACATAATTTTGAGCAATTGAAGCGCAAGCAAGGCTGGCAGGACTTGGTGGTCAGGACAGGCTTTCTGGGGGAGATGGGGCTTGAGCCTGCTGCTCGAGGGAGGAGAAGGACCTGGAAAGGAGGACCAGGGAAGATGTTCTGGGTAGTAGCCAGTTAACACCAGAGGGCAGGGAAGGAAGAAGCTGTTCCCTGCTCTGCGCTGAAGTGCCACGAGGTTGTCTTAGTTGATTCTGAATCCTTTGCAGTAGCGGCCGGCTGTGCTTGGGGATTGTGACGAGGGCTCCCTGTCATGCTGGGAAGGACAGCAGAGGACTCAGAGTTTTTGTCTGAGGGGTGCTGGGTAGCAGACCGCTGGCCAGTCATTGCTTCTGGAAAGCTTTAAATGATGGTTCCAGTGTGATCAAGACTCCCCACTCTCTCTCCGGTGACACTTGGTGCCTTGTGTGACCGCCCTCTCCAAGGAGCTCCCTCCCCTCTAGCCTCCCGTCCCCTTCTTCTGCCCGGAACTCTGCACCGGTCACTCTCCCATCCTTGCCAGCCTCCATGGCACAAGCACACAGCTTCCTATTCACAATTGTGTGTGTTCTGCCTCTGAGCCGGGCATGGCTGACTGTAACCTGTTATGAAATCAAACCACTGCCCCAGCTCACCCTCAAGGGCCAAATTGCCCTCTTATAAAGAGATTTCTGCAGAACCCAGAGACCTGCTGGTCCCCCAGGGCTGGCTTGGTCATTATTCTCACAAGGTCATCCACCTGCTTTGGAAGAATTCTTAACAGCCTGACCCTCCTCACTGCAAGCTTAGCTTTAATCTCAGCTATGAAAAGGGTGGAAACATGGAAACCAAAATGAAGGTTAGTGTGTCCGAGTCCCATCTGTCCTGAGGACGATACTGCTGCCGCGGCACCATCCAGCACAGAGTAGAAGCTCAACAACATGTGAGGAAAAAACTGGGTAGGAGCCCAGTAATGATTCTCCTTTTAGAAGAGCCCTAGCAAGGCTGCTCTGTTTCTCCCTAGCGCAGCTCATCCGGCTGAAACAGCTGAAAATGAGCAATAGGAGGCAGCCTGCGAAGGGAAGCCTTAGGGGCAGCTTAGAGCTTCCGAGGGGGCTGGCAGCCCCTGGCACTTGGCCAGGGTGCTCACCAATCCAGATGGGGCAGACAAGTGGGGGAAGGGGGCAATTTGGCTGGTTTGTCTGGCCCACGTTCCTGCAAATGAATGTCACGTTTCTTTTGGCTCCAACTGGCACGTCCACTTTTACTGATCTGCAGCCTCGGTGTGTCACCTCCCAGCTTCCAGGAGCCCCACTCTGGCTGCCTAAACAATGTGAAGTTCCCTTCCTTCAGCCAGCTTTGCCCTCAGGTTTCCAGATTTTCAAAGCACTTTCCAAGTCACTTTTGCACGTGGTCCATTTTAACTGACATGTCATTGGGATTTAAAAGAAATGAACACATTGAGACAACGACACAGCTTCCCCAGGGAAATAACAGGATTTTTTTTTAAATGGAAAAAGTCCCCAAAGATGGGTCCTATGTTGCTCCCCAGCCACCCTGAGCTAAGTGTTTCATTAGGATGGACAAGTCCGGCATTACAACAGCAGAGGGCGCCAGTGGCTAAAGCACATAGATAAACCGCCTTTTGCTAAGAAATTTGCTCTTCATTTGATTGCTCCACTCTTGTCCTTTCTGTCACCTAAGAAAGAGATGGAAGAGGACTTTCATGGGGTTGGTGGGCAGGTGCAGGAAAGGTGAGCAGGACAGAGAATCCAGAGCAAGTGCCATTGCCTGGAGTCTGGGATGGAGCTGAGGATTGTCAGGTGCTGTTAGTAATAATTAATAGCCTGGCTGTGGTGGAGTGTTCTCATTTGTTGCATTGTCGAGAAAGCCCTCCTCCCACCCCTTCCTTGGTTCTGTGGGCATTGTCAGCTCCACAAAGCTCTTCAAGCCTGGGTTTCGGGGGAAGGGGAGTGGGGTCTGTGTTCTTTCTCCCTTTAGGTCAGTGTGGGGAGCCAGTAGCAGATCTGGCCATCCTGCCTGTTTCATTCTGGAAACCATGTGTGTTTCAATAGCCTTTAACTTTAGAGCTGTTTTAAGTTCCTAGCAAAATTGAGGGGCGGGTACAGAGAGTACCAATCTACCTTCCTGCTGGGGCAGGGGCAGCCTGTCTCACTATCAACATCCTCACCAGAGTGATACATTTGTTTCCACCAGCGAGCTTACACTGACACATCATTATCCCGCAGTTTACATTAGGGTTCACTCTTGGTGCTGGACCTTCTATGGGTTTGGACAAATGTACAATGTGCCGTATCCCCCCTTTTAGCGTCATACGGATTAGTTTTACTGCCGTCAAAATCCTCCGCACATTGGCTCTTCATCCCTGCCTCCTCCCACCCCTGGCAACCACTGATCCTGTTACTCTCTCCATAGTTTGGCTTTTCCAGAGCATGGCATAGTTGGAAACATACAATATATAGTCTTTTCAGATTGGCTTCTTTCACTGAGTAATATGCAACTTTGCTATAATCACTTATTAGTTCCAAGAGTCTTTTTGCCAATTCTTTAAGATTTTTCCACATAGATAATCATGTCATCTGCAAACGAAGACAGTTTTATTTCTTCCTTTTCACTGCACCTTTTATCTCACTCATTGTGTTAGCACAGTATTGAAAAGAAGTGGTGAGAGGGGACATCCTTGCCCTGTTCCTGAAATTAAAAGGCTTCTAGTTTCTCACCATTAAGTATGATATTGGTTGTGGGTCTTTGTAGATGTTCTTTATCAAGTTGAGAAAGTTCCCTTCTATATTTTGGTTGTTGAGAGATTTTATTATGAATAGGTGTTGGATTTTGTTAAATGTTTTTTCTGCATTGGTGATAGGATGTGGGTTTTTTCTTCTTTAGCCTGTTTTTTGTTTTTCCTTCTTTTTATGGCTGTACCCAAAGCACATGGAAGTTCCTGGGCCAGAGATCGAATCTGAGCTGCAGCTGCAACCTACCCTGCAGCTGTGGCAATGCCAGATCCTTTAACGCACTGGGCTACGGATCATACCTGCACTTCCGCAGCAACCCGAGCCATTGCAGTTGGATTCTTAAACCAGTGTGCCACAGCAGGAACTCTTCTTTAGCCTGTTGATGTGATGGATTATATTAATTGATTTTCAAAAGTTGAACTAGCCTTGCATAGCTGAGATAAATCCCTTTTTGTCATGGGGTATATGTGTTTTTCTTACATTGTTAGATTCAACTTGCTAGTATTTTGTTGAGGACTTTTATATCTGTATTTGTGAAGGATATTGGTCTGAAGTTGTCTTTTCTTGTAATGTCTTTGTTGGTTTTGGTGTCAGGGTGATGCTGGCCTCATAAAATGAGTTAGGAAGTATTTCTTTTGCTTCCATCTTCTATAAGACATTGTAGAGGATTGGAAAATTTCTTCAAAAATGTGCGGTGGAATTCACTAGTGAACCCGTCTGAGCCTGGTACTAACTGTTTTTGAAGATTTTTAATTATTGTTTTAATTTCTTTAATAGATATGGACCTATTTACTATTTGTCTGTTTCATGTGTGAGTTTTAGCAGATTGTGTCTTTGAAGGATGCTGTTGCTGCATTTTGCTGATTATGATCAGCTCTATTTTCATCTTCCATTAGTTTAAAATATTTTAAATTTTCTCTTGAGGTATCTTCTTTGATCTATGTGTTATTTAGCAGTGTGTTATTTAATTTACAGGTATTGGGGATTTTTTTCAACTGTCTATTATTGATTTCTAATTTACTCCCACTGTGGTCTGAGAGCAGATAGTGTATGATTTCTATTCTTTTAAAATTGTTGTGGTGTGTTTTATGGCTCAGAATGTGATCTATCTTGGCAAATGGCCCATGCAATCTTGAGAAGAGTGTGTGTTCTGTTATTGCCTGATGATGGATTCAATAGATAACTATATTCAGTTATATCTAGTCATTGATGGAGCTGTTGACTTCAGCTATGTCCCTCCTAATTTTCTGCCTTCTGAATCTGTTCATTTTTGATAGAGGGGTGTTAAAGTTTCCAACTATAATAATGGAATTATCTATTTCTCCTTGCTGTTCAATGCTTTTGCCTTGTGTATTTTGATGCTCTGTTAGGTGCATATCCATTAAGGATTTTAATGTCTTCTTGGAGAATTGGCTCTTTTATGATGCCCTTTGCTATCCCTGAGAACTCTCCTTGCTGTGAAGTCGGCTCTGTCAGAAATTGCTATAGCTACTCCTTCTTTCTTTTGATTAGTGTTAACATGTTACATCTTTTTCCATACTTATAATTTTAATCTGTAGGTGTCTTACATTTAAAGTGTGTTTATTGTAGATGGTATATATAGTCAGGTTTTGTTTTTTTGATCCACTGTGACAGTCTGTCTTCTAGTTGGCATTTAAAGTGATTGTCAAGGAGTTCCCATCATGGCATGGTAGAAACGAATCTGACGAGGAACCACGAAGTTGTAGGTTCAATCCCTGGCCTCGCTCAGTAGGTTAAGGATCTGGTGTTGCTGTGAGCTGTGGTATAGGCCAGCAACTGTAGCTCCGATTTGACCCCTCGCCTGGGAACCTCCTTAACCTAGGTAGGGATTGAACCCACATCCTGATGGAAACTAGTCAGGTTTGTTACTGCTGAGGTGCAGTGGGAACTCCCTACCTTTTATGGTTTTAATTGAACATTTTATATGATTCTATTTTCTTTCTTAGAATGTTTGTTCTTTTTATTTTAGTGTTTGCTCTAGAGTTTGCAGTATACATTTAGAGCTAATCCAAGTTCACTTTTAAATAATACTCTAATACGTCATGTGTAGTAAAATACCTTATAATAACAAAATAATCCTACTTCTTCCATCCCACTCCCTGTATCACTGTTGGCATTTATTACATTTATACATTAGCATCTATTTTATTCACAGGATCTATAAGCATAATAATCAAAACATTGTTGCTCTTATTATTTAGAAAAATTGTTATCGGTTAGATCAATTAAGAATTTAAAAAATAAAAATAATAAAAAAAAAGAATTTAAAAAATAAAAGTGTCTGTTTTACCATCACTCATTCCTTCTGGGATGTCCTTTGTTTCTTTATGTAGATCTGAGTTTCTGTCCTATATCATTTTCCTTCTCTCTGAAGAGCTTTTAACATTTCTTGCAAGACAGGTCTGCTGGCACCAAATTACTTCAGTTTTGGTTTGTCTGCAAAAGTTTTTATTTCTCTTTCACTTTTTGGAGGAATTATTTCATAGGGTTCAGAATTCTACATTTTTTTCCCTCTCAGTGCTTTAAATATTTCACTCTACTCTTTTCCTGCTTGCATGAGAAGTCAAATGCAGTCCTTATCTTTGCTCATCTGTGGGTAAGGTGTTATTTCCTTCTGGCTGCTTTTCAGACTATTTTTCTTTGATTTTCTGAAACTTGTATATGGTAGATAGGCCTAGGTGTAGTTTGTTGTTGTTTTTGGTTTTTTTGTCATGTATGTCACGTGGTGTTCTCTGAGCTTCCTGGGTCTGTGGTGTGGTGTCTGACTTTAGTTTAAAGGCATTCTCAGTCATTTTTGCTTTGAATATTTTGGTTTTTTTGTCATGTATGTCACGTGGTGTTCTCTGAGCTTCCTGGGTCTGTGGTATGGTATCTGACTTTAGTTTAAAGGCATTCTCAGTCATTTTTGCTTCGAATATTTTGGTTTTTTTGTCATGTATGTCACGTGTTCTCTGAGCTTCCTGGGTCTGTGGTGTGGTGTCTGACTTTAGTTTAAAGGCATTCTCAGTCATTTTTGTTTCAGATATTTCTTTCGTTCATTTTAAAAAGTTCTTCCCTTTCTGGTACTCCCATAATACATATATTATACCTTTTGTAATTGTCCTACAGTTTTAGATATTCTGGTCCTTTTTTTTTTTTTTTTTTAGTCTTTTTTCCCCTTTGCTTTTCTGTTTTGGACGTTTCTATTGACATATCCTCAAGCTTAGAGATTCTTTGCTCATTTATAGCCATTCCACCAGTGGGCCCACGAAAGGCCTCCTTCGTTTCTGTTGCAGGGCTTTTGATCTCTAGGATGTCCTTTCGATTCATTCTTAGAATTTCCATCTCTCTCCTTGTCCATCTCTCCTCACATGCTATCTTCTTTATTGATTAGAGCCCTTAGCATATTAATCATAGTTGTTTTAAATTCCTGGTCTGATTATTCCAACATCCCTGCCGTGTCTGGGTCTGGTTCTGCTGTTTGCCCTATCTCTCCAAACTGTTTTTTGCCTTTTAATAGGCCATATATATATATATATATTTTTAATAATTGGACATGATGCATTGAATAAAACTGCAGTAAATAGGCCGTTAGTAACATGATGCTAATGTGTAGGGGGAGGGGAAGCATTCTCTTATCCTATGATTTGGTCTCAGGCTTTCTGTGAGCCTGTGCCTCTGAACTACGAGCTTTACATGTGTTTCTCAGAGTCTCACCACCCCTTTAGCGGGACAGGATAACTAGGGCAGGCTGGAGTTAGCTTGGTTAGGATCTGATAAAACCACAGTAGTTTAGTCTCTCCAGTGAAATAATTTCTCCTGAGAGCAGGCCTTGTTGAGAACTTAGGGCTCTGGTGTATTTCAAAATACTTTTCCCCCTGTCAGAAGCGAAAGGGTACTTTTCTCCAATATTCACTGTGAGAATCTGTGAGAATCTGTTCGAAGAGGTAGAGGTAAATCTCACAGAAATGGCGGGCGGGGGGGGGTTCTATGAGGGGTCAGCCCGAGTCTCTGGCTCTCAGACTCGTCCACTCTGGGACCCCAGCAGTCTTCCACTTTGAGGGCACCCTTCCCTACCCGGCACTGGTTTCCACAAAGGTTGCTGCTCAGGAGTTGCTGCTCTGCTGAGTTGTGACTCGTGTGGAGGCCTGTCTGTCTCTCCCCTTTAGGGGCTAGGGCTTTGCCCTGTGACCTTACTTCTCCAGTGAGTCTTAAGAAGAGTTGTTGATTTTCCAGTTTGTTCAGCTTTTTACTCGTCAGGGCAGAGCAACAACTTCCAAGCTCCTTACGTGCTGGACTGGAAACCAAAACAGTTTATATCCTCACCTCTGATGTCCTGTACCAGGGAGAGCTCAGTGCTGTGGACAAAACAAAGACCTTTGTTCCTTTGGCGCTTGAGTTAGGATTTGAAAGGAGCCTTGGAGGTCTCTCCATTCAGCCTCCTGATTTTCAGATGAGCATCTCGGCAGGCTGCACTGGGGGCGTTCCTCTCCGGATGATAGTCCCGCATGTTGGCAGAGTCCTGGAGTGCCCTGTTTACAGGGGACCCATTTGGGTTCACCATCCAAATGCACTTTCTTCAGATGAGTCGATTACATCCTACACTCAGTGTTCTGCTCCCTCAAGGGGACTTTCAGTGGGATTTTTATCCATCCACAGTGGTGATCTCTGGACGGTGGTACC
The DNA here is from genome assembly GCF_054392235.1 of Sus scrofa. Taxonomy (NCBI): domain Eukaryota; kingdom Metazoa; phylum Chordata; class Mammalia; order Artiodactyla; family Suidae; genus Sus; species Sus scrofa. The sequence continues at coordinate 106,708,686 of NC_139385.1, read as the reverse complement.
ATGGTGGATAGTTTTAGTTCCGTGTGATGGGATGATGGATGGTTTTCTGGTCTTTCCGCCTATTCCAAACTCTAACAAACGAATACCATCAGAACAAAATAAGGTAACGTTTTAGGCCATGACCTTTTGGAAGCTTCTTCTCCGTGTCTCCTTACAGTCTGCAAGATGAACGTCCACCGGCGCTGCGAGACCAACGTGGCTCCCAACTGTGGCGTGGACGCCAGGGGCATCGCCAAAGTGCTGGCTGACCTGGGCGTCACTCCAGACAAAATCACCAACAGTGGCCAGAGGAGGAAAAAGGTAACTGGCTCTTTGGTGTTTCTGGGGCTCTTTGTGCGCTGGCACCTCTGTGTTGGCTTCCTGAGAGGCCCTTGGAAAGTGAAGTGCTAAGACTCCCGGGGGTGAGACACTGGACTCAAAACAGAATGTGCTTGAAGGAAAAAGAAAGAAAAAGAAAAAGCCAGGCAGGCAACACAAATGTCTCCTTCAGTTTCAGAAGTGAGGAAAAGCTAAGCAGCTCTCGAGTGTGTGTTTCTTAGGGTAGCAGCAGCTTTGAGATGAGAACTCTGGAATGCCCTCCAGAAAGAGCTCAACCTTAGGCAGGGAAATGGACTTATCTGCCTCTGGGATTGGCATGAAAGCAATGTCAGGGTTTGAACTTTGCCTCTGGTATTCCTGTAACGAGGATAAATGGATGAAGAGCTGGAAGCACATTCTTTGCTAAGGAGCAAGCCAAGAAGATTTGCGATAGTGCCGGCACTCAGCTGCCCCAGGACTATTGTTAATGCCTGGCGACGTGAAACATCTGGGCCTTTCTTTGGAGACCAAAGCCCTGTCGCTGTCCGTGTGACATTCTGCATGTCAGTAGGAAGACATCCATTTGCTAAAATGTTATTTTGGTAAGTCAGGGCCCACAGATGTAAACAGAGCTCAAGGCATCCGTAGCATTTTGTTTGAAGGCCCTTCTTAGCCTTGGCTCCCAGCCTAGAAAATGTAAGAGTCTCTGAAGGAGCAAGTTATGAGAAAATTGGAACCATGTTAACTGGGCAAGAAATCCTGGTGGGGGCGGGGTAGGCCGTGTGGCCCTTGATGCCCAGGATCAGGCGCTCGTTACTGGAAAAGCGAGTCTGACTCTGGGCGCTTCTACAATCTGGATTCCGAAATGTCCTCCTTCAAATTTGCCCTGAGGTCCCTTCTGAAGGAAGGGCTCTGTGTTTTCCCTCCTCATTTTAGAAGCTGCCTACGTCTTTCCCCTGCTGCCTCGCAGAAGAGCCTTTCCCCTGGAACGGGAAAGTCTGGGTTGTTCATCTTTTTAAACTTCTTCTTCTTTACCTTGCCAATCAACAAAGTTGTTCTTTCAAGGTTGTGGGGCGGGGGGGATTCTCTTCTCCTGGTTAACTCAGATTTTGTGCTTCGGGTGGCTCCTCTCTGCCCTGTCAGTCCCACTGGTGGAAACAGGGCTTCAGCCATTGACCCGAGGCCCTGGAATCACAAGCAGGAGGTCAGCACCCAGGATGCTGGCGCCCCCCCCCCTCCCCCAGGAGGCGGGTCAGACAGACACCCCTTGATGACAAGGGTGAACACAGACATTTACGGGCTCAGCAGAGAGCCCTGATCAGGAGACGTGTTCCTTGGTCCTTGCTGGAAGTAAACTAAGACAGACTCTGTAGTAATTGTTATGAAACATTTCAAAGAAAACTCAGTGCCTACCTGCTCCCCTGTATTTCCCTGGGCTAGGTTGGCAGTGGCCAGCCACCAGTGGTCTTTCTGGAATCCAGGAGAACCTGGTCATAGAAGCAAGCATGGAAGAAAAACTCAAGAAGGAGCAGAGTAAAAGACTAAAGGACTCCCGTTCTGATACTTTTAATTGCTGTGATGCTGCTGAGGCAAAAGCTGGAAAAAGTCAAGTGAACCAAGTAGTAGCTCAAGTTCATACAACAGGATAGGAGACAAGTGTCCTTGGCCAGAAGCTAAGGAGGCTGCTTTGCAGGAGCGCCAGGCTTGCTGGTGGTTTGGGTCCCTTCACGTTGGCCCTTGCAAGGAGCCCATCATCGAGTGAGGACAGCTGGTGGATCAGAAGTTAAAGGGAGCAGAAGTTATTGTGGTCTGAGTCCAGACCCCTGACTTTAATGGAAACATAAAATGGATACACCAGCATCTGTGCCAGGAAATAGACATTACTGGGAGTGTCCTACAGAAGTTTGCCGATGGCCAGCACATATCAATACATCTAAAAATGTTTGTTTTTTTTTATTGTCTTTTTAGGGCCACACCCAAGGCATATGGAGGGTCCCAGGCTAGGGGTCTAATTGGAGCTGTAGCTGCCGGCCTACGCCAGAGCCACAGCAATGCCAGATCCGAGCAGCATCTGCGACCTATACCACAGCTCACAGCAACACCGGATGTTTAACCACTGAGCAAGGCCAGGGATCGAACCCACAACCTCATAGTTTCTGGTCTGATTCATTAACCACTGAGCCACGACGGGAACTCCGACATCTGAAAATGTTTATTGAGATTCTATTATGTGTGTCACTCTGTGCAGGTCACCAGGGCAATACAAATCCCAGATGGGGGGCTTACCTTCCAGGAACCTGCAGTCTACCCGAGGGCCCCAAACTAAATCAGGCCGAACAAGATAATGAATAAATGCCAAGCAGCTGTTAGACACAACAGGTGTCAAGTTGCCGTGGACATGGTAACTTGCGTTGCCCAGGTCGGTAGGCAAGGGAGCTTTCATGGAAGGGGAAAGGTTGAGCTTTGCTTAGAAAAGGCAGTTGTACTGGGATTAAATAAAAATCAAGCTGGTGTCTCTTGTTTTCTTCCCTTTAGCTGGCAACTGAAGCCCTGGGTCTCTGGTGTCAAAATATCAGTTCAGCAAGTGCAACCGTGTGCAGGGGACTGCTGCGGCCCCTGGCATCTCTCTTGATGCTTTTGACCTCAGGGAGGTGCCCTGTGCTCCCTTCTGATGCCTCTCTCCCTCGTTGTTCCCTCCCTCTCTCTAGCTCCTTGCTGGTGCCGAGTCCCCGCAGCCTGCTTCCGGAAGCTCACCGTCAGAGGAAGATCGATCCAAGTCCGCACCCACCTCCCCTTGCGACCAGGGTGAGACCCTCAGATTTGCTTCTTTACCCCTGAGCTCTGTCCTTGGAGGGACCCAGGAGCCTGAGGCCTCTTCACCCAAGAACGTCCTTGTGAGCAGAAGCAATGTGCAGAGCAGCCTTGTGAGGTCTTCAGATGCCCTTGCCCTGCTGACTCATTAGCCAAGCTTTCACCCCACCAGACTTTGTCAAGGGGGAGGCCCTCTGTGGCTGTGCCGGCCCCAAACCCCTCCCAGGCAGGGTAAGACAGGGAGCGTGAGAGGCTGCGGTTCTCTCTTTTCTCTCGTCTCTTTCCCCGGTTGGTTCCACTCGTAGGAGGGGGCGAGGGGTGCAGCCCTGCTCTTCCCTCCCTGCCCAGTGTCTGCTCCCAGGCCTGGGAGCATCGCTCTGTTGAGTCGAACATCTGTCCTTCTGGACACTAATCATCACACCCTAAACCTGGGGAGTCCGGAGTCGGGGGAGGGGAGGGAGGACGTGTCCCATCCCAGGCCCCAGTGGGAGTGGGTGGGTAGGAAGGTGAAGCTGGCTGGCGAGGAGCCTGGGCGAAGAGGTGGGGGGGAAGCCGGCTCTAGGCCTGACTCCCTTTAAAGCTCAGCTTCCCCGTCAGAATGTGCAAAGCCATCGGAGGTTTCTGACTCCTGCAGGCATCCGCGGAGGAGGGACTTGTGCTCTTAGGACCTTCCCCGCTGGTGACCAGAACCAGATCTCGCTGGGAGAGACGTTGGCATCTGCAGAGCAGGAATAATCATCAGTGACTCGGGACAGTAGAGCGCTGGATGTCCTGTAGCTGCTTTGTCTTTATTACCCTGGCTTTAGGCTCACACCACCGATCCCTGGCCTTGCTCAGTGGGTTAAGGATCCACAGCGTTGCCATGAGATGTGGTGTAGGTTGCAGACGCGGCTCGGATCCAGGTTGCTGTGGCTCTGGCTTAGGCCGGTAGCTACGGCTCCGATTGGACCCCTAGCCTGGGAACCTCCATGTGCCATGGGTGTGGCCCTAGAAAAGAAAAAAAAAAAAGAGTAAGTGATGGGAAATGACAGAAATGGCATGGGCATATCTGTAGGCTCAGAAGCTGTCCTCCCCTCTCGCCCCAACCTCCGACACACCTCAGAGGAGCCAAACTCCACATCTAAGGAAGATCTCCAGATTCCTGGTGGGAGCTCACATGGGCCCCAGTCCTTCAGTAAAGAGGCTGAAGTTGTCTTTATGCCGAGCAGCACCTGGTTGCTCACACCTGATGATTCCCAAGGGTTAATAGTCTGTGTTCCCCTCCTGTGATCCCAGTCATTCACGAGCATCTTTTAAAATTGGAGTATGCAAACAATAAGTAAATAAAGTTGGGTTATGCTTGAGATGCCCCATTTCCCCATAGAGGAGCGCATGCCTTGGTGAACGTATAACTAACAATAAAGCGTCCTCAAATAGAAAAGGTCAAAGGGTCCTCCTGTGCTTTCATCCCCAGGTAATTCGGGTCCCACACTCTGGAGGGGCACAAGGCTGTGTCATAGTTGTGAAATTGTCCTGAGGAGTCCTGCCCCATCCGAGATAAATTTGCAGCATGCCGGTCTTGGGAAGTAGTTCCTTGGTTAATGATAAGCCCATTGCTCATTTTGTTAAATAACCTTGTGTAAGATGGGTATTGAGAGTAAACCCAGCCACAAGGCCAAGGAAAGTCCTTCAGAAGGCGAAGGCTTCCTGGTCCCGGCTATTGAAGTCAGGCCCTCACCAATAATTACCATGACGGTGGTCCTCCATGAGGCGTTGATCTAATTGTCAAAGGCAACTTGAAGGGTGCCTGTGGCCTTTGGGACTCCGCCTGATTCCGGAGAAGGCCGGGATCCCGGCACTGCACCTGGAAGGATGGAACAGGCTCCTAGCCAAAGGGAGCTTTCGGAGAGGGGGCCTGGTCCCAGTGTGAGAGGAGGATCTGAAGGGGGTGGTTGGCGGGCACGTGTCCTTCTCCCCTTGGCACACGGAGGCCCTGCTCTCTGTTAGGTGCCCATGAAAGTGTGCAGAGCAGATGAAGGAACGTAAAGGGAGGCCACGCTGGGTCTCGAGCTCTGAAGGACCAGAAAGAGGGTTTGAGAGCTCACGAGGGTGGTGGGGGAAACCTTCTGATTCTTGACTCCTCAGACACGGGAAGGGCCCGTGAGGTGTGTGCTCATACGATATCTCGTCACCCTTGGCCCTAGAAATAAAAGAACTTGAGAACAACATCCGGAAGGCCTTGTCGTTCGACAACCGAGGGGAGGAGCACCGGGCGGCATCGTCCGCTGACGGCCAGCTGGCGAGCCCAGGCGAGAACGGGGACGTGCGGCAAGGCCAGGCCAAGCGCCTGGGCCTGGACGAGTTCAACTTCATCAAGGTGCTGGGCAAAGGCAGCTTCGGCAAGGTCTGTGGCGCACGGGGCTGGAACTGCGGGTTTGATCCGAGATGAGATGATGCCCATTTCAGCCTGGTCTGGTTCTGTTTGCCTTCCTTGATGAGCGGAAATGGCCTGAGGCCAAGCAGATGGGAGCCAGGGTCCTGCTGCGGATGAGCTGTGGGGCGGTAGCGTAGTCCATCCACCTCTCTGGGACTCGGGTCTTCTCATTGGTCAAGTGGGGACAGGCATCAGGGCAGAGAGCAGGTGAGAAAGCACTTGAACCATTTAAGTTGCTTTACATGTGCTTGGCATCCTGCTGTCAGTAATGGTCATGTCTTTATTCCCTTTCAAGATCCAGCTACAATTCTGGTTTTAATTCTTGGGAAATGAACTCCGGGATCTCTGCCCTCAGTGAACTCAGGGCTCTGAGGGAATCTTTGCATGTATTACTTGGGAAATTAAACATCATTTGACTGAAGTTTCTGGCACTAAGTGTCTTGTTTCTCCTCTGTCATGTGGCAAGAGAAGGAGAACAAGCGTCTCCTGTCTTGGACCAGGGCTGCTGCCCTTGGTACCATTCTCCCTACTTGACTCCCCCAAGACCAGCACAGTGGGGTGGAGTGGGTGCAGAGGGTGCTCACAAAGCATCCCTGCTGGTCAGCCAGCATTCTGAAGGTGGGGGTGAGATTGGAAAATAATCCCAGTTCACTTTAGGAAGAAGATGGAAGGGCAGAGAGCCTAGGAAACTGATGCACATTTTAGCTCTGGGAGTTCCCATCATGGCTCAGCAGAAACGCATCTGACCAGCATCCATGAGGACGCAGGGTCGATCCCTGGCCTCACTCAGTGGGTTAAGGATCCAGCGTTGCCATGAGCTGTGGTATAGGTCGCAGATGCGGCTCAGATCCTGCGTTGCTGTGGTGTAGGCCAGAGGCTACAGCTCTGGTTCGACCCCTAGCCCGGGAACCTACATATGCCGTGGGTGCAGCCCTGAAAAAGACCCCCCCCCAAAAAAAGTTTTAGCTCTGATCCCTGATGATTCCCTGCTTTCACAAAGCCATGCCTGAGGGTCAGTGGGAGTCATCTTTCTAGGACCTCCCAGAGCAGAGCAGCAGTGCTCTGGGCCCCAGGTGCCTGGCTCTGAGAGCTCCCTGGGCTCACGTGCTCTCACCCCTCATGCACCCTGGGCTTTTTCTGGCTGAGCTTCAGACCTGCTCTGCTTCTCTCTGAAGGGAGAGGCTCTGTGAAGCCCCCAGGGTACCAGACCTGGTTTCCAGCCCATCTCCCCTGCCCCATCTGATCCTAAGATAGCCGTGGCAGGAAAGGATCTGGGGTTGGCAAAAGCTGAAGCAATCACATTCTTTGGGGACTGGTTAAATAAGAAGCAGACCCCAGTGGTCTGACAAGGCATGACTCTGGCACGTGAGCAGGACCTGGTTTAATTGTGAGTAAGATTCAAGGGGAAGGAAGCAGGCTCAGAGTTTCCAGGTTTCCATAGGGTGTAAGCAGGATGGGAGCTTGGATGACTCTGGAGCGTTTCGAATGTTTCTTTGGAAACATCAGAGTCAAAGTTTGAGCCAGTTTTAAAGAGTTTATATTATACGTGGGCGACAAAAGCTTTTCAGGTTAACATCCTGAGCACCATCATTAAGCCTCTTGAGTGACTGCTCTTGAGCTCTGACGCCTGGAACACTGTACTTAGGAGCTATTTAATGGGAGAAAGTCGTGTCACATTTGTAGGGAAATGAGTGCAAGAATGTCAAATGATAGGAAAACTTTAAGAGAACTGAGTGTTAACCTGCGCTCTAGGGACAGAATCGCATTCCCAGCTTTAAAGCTGTAGAAGAAACAATGCAGGTCAACAAAGATGGATTCAGCTACGTACAGATGAAAGCTCTTGTTCCATAGGAAAAAATAACGGAAAATCATAAAACGGCTTAGAAAAACATTTCCAGTAAGTAAAGTCGTGGTCTTTATATACCAATCGCATACACGTACATAAGGAAAACACTCCTATAAAACAGATAACTGACAGAGGAATCTGTGTGCACAAAAAAAAGTATAATTAGAAAACAAAGATTTTTACTTTCATTACAGATGAAATCAGCATAGAGGTAACATTTCATACCCAAGACACGAGCAAAAAAGCTTTTTGAGTGAAAGCCCCCAGTGCTGGTAAATTGCCATGAAACGAAAGCACTTCTGTATTGCTAGGGGTAGATTATAGCATGCCTCCTCCTTGAAAGTCAGGAAATGTGCAAAATACTTAACTCTAAAATCTACTTCTAAGACTTTTCATTTTAAGGATATGATTGAACAGAAAAAATTATACAGAGAAACACTTGATCCAATTTATATAACACTTAATAATCAGATGTAACTCAAGTTTCTAATATGAGGTAAAATGGTTAAATTGTTATCGATTTACTTGAATTGAGTATTGGCAACCATCTAATGATGGAGACCATATAGAAAAATACTTATGAAATAATGTTCAGTTAAAAAAATCTATATTTGCTGCCCTCTAATTGCAAGTAGGACAAATTAAACATATGAATAATTTTTTAACAGATGCGCACTGGACTTTTTTTTTTGGCCTGGACACTGTGTTAGAGATTTAAAAAGATAGCTGTATTAGGGTGGGTAGTCTTTCTTAACATTTTAAAATTCTATTTTACTGTTTAAAATGAAAAAAGGGCGTTTTTTAAAGCCTTTGTTATTGACCCTTTTTTTGGTTCCCTGTATGTGGATACTTACGGGGCTGGTTTTGGTTGATTACAGGTCATGTTGGCAGAGCTCAAAGGCAAAGATGAAGTGTATGCTGTGAAGGTCCTGAAGAAGGACGTCATCCTTCAGGATGATGACGTGGACTGCACGATGACAGAGAAGAGGATTTTGGCTCTGGCACGGAAACATCCGTACCTAACCCAACTTTATTGCTGCTTCCAGACCAAGGTATGTTTCGGAAGAAGCTGGTGGGCCGCCATCTTGTGGTGGTGCTCTCGGATGCTGGGGTATTTTGACTGTCAGATAAAAAAATCAATCATAGATCCCCTCCATTCTTTTCTCCAAGACTGTGCAAAGTGGAATGCAGTTTGCCTACCCTTGAAAAGATCAGGGTGTATTTGAACAGCATTCTCTCTTTTAAGGGCAAGGGATTTTCCCTTCAAGGTTGTGCTTGTGAAGGGATGAGAGGGTGATAGGAGTCTTTGCAATCGTAGCTGGACAAAGCTAAATGACTGACTTAACCCCGGTGTTTGCTCCTTGGAGAAAACAACAGGCGTGGTTAGTCCTTGCTCTGCTCCTAACTTTCTGCCACTAGGCAAATCACTTAAGTTCTTTGTTGCCTTCAGATCAAACGAGAAAAGAGCAAAGGCCACTCAAACCACATCTAACTGGTATAATGTCATATGAGGTAAAGGACATAGGTGCTGAAAATGCCATTGGGAAACACAAGTTTAAGTTATCATTTTAAATACTGTGTAGGTGCCTGGGGCCCAGAAGGTGGCAGTAAAGAGACGAAAATAATCTGTAAGTACATTATGGAGTCTGACCGAAGAGTATCATTAATTTGTTACTTGCTCTTAGTGAAGAAGAGAAATGCTAGCATTCTCCATGAAACTCTTCTTTTATGACCCCTTTTTGGGGAAAAAAAAATAAGTGAAAGTCTTTGAGGGAGCCTTACAGACTTGTAGCCCTTGGCTTCTTGAGAAAGCAAAGGCAACCAACTGCACCTGGAGCCCAGGCCATGAAGGGGGCCATCTTGGGCAGCTGCTGCTTTGCTCTTTGACATGTGCTCATCCCACCATGTCATTGCGAATACCAGTCTTTCCACTTAGAATTCCACAGTCTCTCATTTGGACATTTGGCAACTTGTAATTTATTTTACTGAATCCTTTCCATGTGCCCAGTGTGGTGCCAGGTGCTAGAGATACAGTGGTGAGCAAGGCCTACCTAAGGGAATTTACAGTCTCTTTAGGACACTGTTTCTAAAGGGTATTCCTCAGAACTTTCTTCACTCGAGAGACTGAAGAATAAAAGACTGTGACCCTGAGTTTGGGACACTGCCATCTTGGCCGATCTTGGAATGTCCCAACATGCATTGGTTTATCAAATTCCCTTCGGAGAACTGCAATAGAAAAAATATGTATATTACCTTTGTTTAATCTACCGCTTCCCAATGATTTCATCCCAAGCTTCATTTCACCATCACTGCCTGTTCCACACTGAGAAACACTGAGCTATTGGAATTTTTCCTCTTTGATCTCTCAGGAGGATAAGAAATATCGCCTGCAAACCTGAAAACCCCTTTTCTGGACCAGTATAGGACATGTTAGCTATCCTTATTTTGGATGTGTGTTAAGTCATGCCTGATATTTGTGGGTCTCTGTGTGTGTGTGTGCGAGCGAGCACACGTGTGTGTGTGTGTGTGTGTGTGTGTGTGTGTACACGTGCAGAGCGCAATGTGATAATAGAGGATCAATCATGAGGTCAGCTTTCCACTTTTTTCCACTTGAGCATAATTCTCACTTAATTAGAAACGTATCCAAATCTCTCCATCTTCCATGGTGCCTGTAAGAGGGCAGCCCACCTGGTAGGTGGTCACTGTCAGAGCCGGAGGGTTAGACAATTTTTTAAAGAAATTCTCTCTTCTATCCTTCTTTTGGCACCAGTGAGAAAATCAGATTTCAGAGAAGTAAACGGCTTGTGCCCACAGACAGTGAGTGCATAGTGGCCAAGGTAAACTTACTGTCTCCTCTCTGGGACTCCCCAAGCAGTGGGGCCTCGCTCGGCTAGCACCTTGCTCCTCACGCCTGCCCCAGCACCGCGTCCCCTGCCTGGGGCAGGTGAGCCATCTCGTTCACCACCTGAGCTGGTTTCCTAGGCATGGACCACACTAGCTTCCTTTCTTTGGACGCATTGCCAAGAGGCCCGATGTCCCAGGAGAGGTCCCGTCTAGTTGTAAGGACCTGGTGATCCCCCTGTACATGGTGGGCCCAGGAGCCACAGTGGTGGGTCAGTGTCCTGTGGTCCTGGTGAATGAGTGAGGGGGCAGGGGTGATGTCTAAAGTGTCAGGGTGTTCCCTTCTGAGAGTCCAGAATGTCAAGGCCAAGGGTCCTCCCTGTGTGGCTGCTCCTGGGGCCCCAAAGGACATCGAAGGACACCTGGGGAGAATGGTGACCATACTAACATGGAGATGGGCATCTGGGTGGCCAGAGGGTGAGCTTGGGGAGAGAAGGGACTTTCAGAGATTTACGAACGTTTTGCTAGCCCGGGGTCAGGTAGCACAGTGGCAGGAGCGACTCAGGCGCTGCCATTACCCAGTAGCTCATGGCACACTTCCCTTTACATGACACCATGTGGGCATCTGGTGTCTCGAAAGCAACTCGTACTTTAACTTCACTGAAGGACCTTAGCTTACGAGCGAAAGGAGTCATCACAAACCCCCAGATTCACTGTCAGAAAATGTGACTGTTCTTGCGACAGCCGACCATCATGGTTTTGCAGACGAGCTGCTGTGTGCCTGACTCTGAGGTCGGTGCTGGGTGTGGAGTCAGCAGCCACAGGGAAGGTGGTTCTCAAGTGTGTGGAGTTGACTTGTTAAAGGGGGTGGGCAGGGGCTAGACTGACTTCCACAGCAAACAGCCTTGAGTGGTTTCACTGCCCCGGCAGGCGGAGGTGTTCAAACCAGGAGGACCCAGAGGGGGGGTGCTCTTTCGACACCGGAAGTGGGGAAAGAGCTCCATCCAGGCTGTGCAGAGTGAGGAGAACCGGGGCAGGATTTGAGCGGGAATGGGAGCCGAGGTCAGTGGCCATTGTTCAGGCCTGCTTTAGTGTCCCTTTTCCTGAAACGAAAGGACAGGTTTCCTGAGCCACCGTAAACCTGGTTTCGACTAAGGCTCTCCTACGTGATTAAGGAACACAAGACGACCCCCCCCCCCGCAATCCTATGAAGGTTTCTTTCATTCTCATTTAATTATGACACAGAGGGCAGCAATAATGTTAAATCAGGTGTAATTGTTTGTAGGTGATCCTTTATTGTTCAGAATGAAGGAAGAAACAGCCCCTGTGGAAGCATTCCTTTAGAAGTTCTGAGCGATTGCCCATGGCTTCAGGCCATGCACTACACAGATTGCTTGATGGGACCTAGGAGCGTGTGAGGCCCCGGGTCTGGTATGGTGACCAACGGCAAGGATTGTGTAAGTCCGCTGGCGCCAGTCGTGACGTCAGGTCATGAGTTAGGTCTGGTCACCACAGCCCACTGAACGACCAAGTTATCGTTAAAGAATGATGTGGCCTTTCCTCTGCCAAGCCCACCTGCCCTTGGTTCTTGCACTCGGCTCCTTTGTCCTGGGATCTAGAAGGGGGGGGGGGGGAAACAGATGAAACAGCTTTCCAGTGCCCATGAGAAAAGGCAGAAAGCCCCCCCCCCCACCCATTAAGCCAGTAACTTCAGTTTTAATCCAATTCACACCAGTGTATTTGACTTGAGTCCCCACTATGCTGCGTGCGTGCTCTTTGGGGTGCTAGAATTGCCTGAAACAACCAGAGAAAGCTACAAAGCTGTATTTAACTAAATAGCAAACATATGGTGTGAAAAGGGGAGCAGGGACTTCCAAGACGAGCTGAGATGGAGTAGGCTTTTTTCTCTCACGTCCTCCTCCTCACAACTAACATACCTTCGGCATGATTCTTATTTTATAAAGGTATTATGCCCATCAAGATGGACAGAGCCATAAAGAATTAGAGATGTGGTATCTGTTAAGATGGATGAGAAACTGCAGTTTTCGTGTTTTAAACTACCAGAGGACTTTGAAATGGATGATGTTAAATGTTAAAAAGAAAAATGAAGAAGTGAGTTCTCACTGTGGCTCAGCAGGTTAAGAACCCAATAGGGGGTTCCTGGTATGGCTCAGTGGGTTAAGAACATGACTAGTCTCCATGAGGATACAGGTTTGATCCCTGGCCTTGCTCAGTGGGTTAAGGATCCAGCGTTGCTGCAAGCCATGGCATAGGTCACAGCTGCGGCTTGGATTCTGTGTTGCTGTGTGTAGGATGGCAGCTGCAACTCTGATTTCACCCCTAGCCCAGGAACTTCCATATGCTGCAGTTGTAGCCATAAAAAGAAAAAAAAGAAAAAAAAAGAAAAAAAAAAAAAAGGAGGGAGGGAGTGGAGGAGAGAGAGAAAGGGCCTGTGATTAGTTCAATGAAGGCACAATGTGTTGGACATCTGTAATATGCTAGACACCGCTAGATTCTGGGGCTACAACGTTCAAAACATACTAACTCTGAAGGCATGGAAATTGCTATTTAGCGGGGAGACAGGCATGCAAAGAGTGATATTCTATAGCATGGTAACTCTTCTAAGGGAGCCCTTTAAGTGATTCATTTTAAGCTCTGCAGAAGGCAGTTTGGGAAGGCTTCCTGGAAGAGGTGACACCTAACTTGGACCTTGAAGCATGGATAGCGTTTGGAAGAAGAGAAAGGCAAAGAGATGCCGATGAAGCCAAGAACTTACCCCCAGATCTCATTTTCAGTATTATTTTTCCAATACCAGAACTCCCACTTCAGTCCGTGTCCTGCTTCTTTCAGGGAAAGGTCAATGGCTAACCCCCATCAGGGAAGTAGAGGCAGAAAGGGAGGCTATTTGGAAAACTAGAAGGAAACCCCTGCATCGGCAAGATCAAGTGTTGACTGGTAGAAAAGGGAAGGTAATACCAGCCCTGGCTTCTTTGGGTGAGGCCCTCAGCTGGGCTCTCAAAGTGATGGCTGCTCCATGGCAGGGCTTGGGAGGAAGAGTGACTTCAAGAATTGCCTCTTCTGGCCTCCCACTCAGCCCGGGACGGCTGGGGATGGGAGAGCCACTGAGTGGTAGGTTGGTTTTCACCCTTGTTTTTGTAGTTAGAGCAAATAAAGCTCTCAGACATCTGGGGCTGCTGCGCATGACCCCATTGTGAAATCACCCCTTCCAGCCGGATCCCGCAAAACCGGACTGGAATAATTTCACCCATGATTTTTCCTCTTTAAAAATGTCTCTACCTAATTGTCCCCATCCCCCAGCCTTTGGCATTTCCTGCCAGGCCTGGGAAGCCAGCTCCTGGAGGGCTTGGCCTGTGCAAGTTGCCTGGAGGGAAACAGAGGGTGAACTAGAGAATCTGCCTCAGCCAACCTCCCTTGCTGCCCTGGGGGAAATGCAGGATGGGAAAATCCTTAAAAAGCAACTGGAGACGTTTTTCAAATGAGTTTTACTAAGCCGAGTGAGCAGGGGGTGAGAACAGCTGGGAAGGAGTGTTGACAATGCAAGGGGGTGGATGGTAGGCTCAAGGAACTCGGATAGTTCTTTTGACCATCAATTCTGAGGAATAGCACATGCACAAGCAAAAACAGAGCAAAAATTAGTCCATTGGTGTATTTTTTTTTAAAAGAGATGGCTATATCAAATTAAATCTAAAAGAGCTTGAGAAGGAAAGATGTGTCTCCTACTAGAATGCACCATCTGAGGCAGCGTGGTGTCGGGGGCTTGGAGGGGCTTGGACTGGATTTGGTGAGTGTCTCATGAGAATAGATTGAGGCGTCCAACACCCGGTGGTGGTTTGTGGGTCAGGCAGCACCTGGGAGTAAACATGCTGGCCAACAAAACATTACAAAGCCAGAAAGCCAACATAACAATTTTTTGTTTGTTTGTTTGTTTGTTTTTTTTTGGTCTTTTTAAGGCCGCACTCATGGCCCATGGAGATTCCCAGGCTAGAGGTTGAACTGGAGCCGCAGCCACTGGCCTGCACCTCAGCCACAGTAACTCAGGATCTGAGCTGCATCTGTGACCTACACCACAGCTCACGGCAATTGCTGGATCCTTAACTCACTGAGCGGGGCCAGGGATTGAACCTGTGACTTCATGGATGCTAGTCAGATTTGTTTCCGATGAACCACAATGGGAACTCCCCAACGTAATTTTTTAGAGATTTCAGTGCAGTGAGGCCTGTGGTAGAAGGTGCAGGCTTAGCTTTGGCAGGATCAATTGGCCAAGTGATCAGACTCCAGCAAACTCCACCTGCTGGCTTCTGAAGCCTGTCCTGCCCTAGAGCAGGCTGGTCAACAGTGTCATTTCTTTTTTTTTTTTTTTTTTTTTTTTTTTTTTGGCTTTTTAGGGCCGCACCCTCGGCATATGGAGATTCCCAGGCTAGGGGTCCAATCAGACCTACAGCTGCTGGCCTGTGCCAGAGCTATAGCAACATTAGATCTGAGCCGCATCTGCGATCTACACCACAGTTCACAGTAATGCTGAGATGCTTAACTCACTGAGCGAGGCCAGGGATCAAACCTGCAACCTCATAGTTCCTAGTCGATCCGTTTCTGCTGCGCCACGATGGGAACTCCTACAGTGCCATTTCTTTTCATCTGCCAACGAAGGCATCTTGTCTTCTGTGAGGGCCTGCAGTGTGCAAATCACCCCGAGGCATTCCAAGATGATTACTATAGGGCCTCTGTCAAAGTAGTGGGGTTAAAATCACTCTTCACTTGAAGAGGGATGATGTAGATTGAGACAGAGGGAGGGAGAGCAAATGAGTGTGTGTGGAGGGTGGCGTGGTCTGTGCAGGCAGACCGGGGTGCCCAATCCAATCAAAGGAGATCACAGTTTTCATAATCAAGCAGGCTTCCTGGAGGAGGAGAAATCAGGTCTAGAGGCTTAACAGGATGCACTCCGCATAATGAAAGAAGAGGGTGCAGAGTTAATTACCACTCCCAGCCGCCTGCCCAGGGCAGCAGAGCTGTATATGTGTGTCACATCTTCTTTATCCATGGATGGACATTTAGGTCGTTTGCATATCTTGGCTATTGTAAAAAATGCTGTAATGAATATGGGGTGCATACAGCTTTTCAACTTAGTGTTGTCATATTCTTTGGACAACCATCCTGTTTTTATAGACATAAGGGATGCGTGTGTGTGTGTTGGCTCTTAATCTGAGAAGCTGCCTCGGGTAATTTTTGCCTCCAAGAAAACTTTGCGTTTGAACAGGACAGTTACATTTACAGATGCCTTCATGGACATCAGCCATCCCGCCCCACCCATCCTAATGATGTTTCTGTGAGACAGGTAAGGTCACTGCCTTTTACGGATTAGGGAAGTGAGGTCCAGAAAGGTCTTACACCTTGTCTGTCATAGAACCTGGCTTAGAATCGAGGTGTCCTAATGCCCCTTATTGTTCCTGTGCTCTGTTTCCAACTCCTCCCTTCTGTCCAATTTCTCTAATATTCTCACCTCCACACCCCCTCTCCCCAGTCCCCATTTGCTGTGACACACATGAGAAAGGGTCTGAGGGTGGCAGCTCTGTTTTCCTTGGACTCAGTGAGGTTGGAATTCAAAAAAAGTTAATGCCAGAGTTCCCAACGTGGCGCAGTGGTTAACGAATCTGACTAGGAACTTTGAGGTTTGGGGTTCGATCCCTGGCCTTGCTCAGGGGGTTAAGGATCTGGCGTTGCCATGAGCTGTGGTGTAGGTTACAGATTTGGCTTGGATCCCCCGTTGCTGTGGCTTTGGCGCAGGCCGGCGGCTATAGCTCTGATTAGACCCCTAGCCTGGGAACCTCCATATGCTGAGGGAAGGGGCCCTCGAAAAGGCAAAAAGACAAAACAAAAACAAAAACAAAAGCAAAAAAAGTTAATGCCTGTCAAGCCGGTGAGAGTAGCAGGACCTTTCAGCCTGTTTCTGGAAATGTTTCTGTTTTTTGAAAATGCAAGAGAGGAGAGAGGGATTGTGTCCACAGTGGGCTGGGATGGGACGAGGCCCTAACACTTGTCCATTCAGCCAGTGTTTATTGAGCATCTACTGTGTACCATGCCCTGGGCATCATGGGCACTGTGCTACCGCTGAGCTCATTGCTGTGTTCTCCTTCAGAAACTGTTGGCCTTGGCTTTTAAAAAATAGTGTAAATAGGAGTTCCTGCCGTGGCACAATGGGTTAATAACCTGACTGCAGTCGTTCAGGTCACTGCAGAGGCATGGGTTCCATCCTCAGCCCAGCGCAGCAGGTTAAAGGATCCAGCATTGCCACAGTTGCAGTGTAGGTCGCAGCTCTTGCTCAGATTCAGTCCCTGGCCTGGAAACTTACATATGCCATGGGTGCAGCCATAAAAAAAAAAAAAAGTAGTATCAATTAATTTTTATCGCAAAGAATGTTAATTGTAGAAAACTTGAAATATTCAGAAAAGGACAAAAAGAATTATTCTAATGAATACTACTAACAATTTGATGTGTATATTTCCAGTTTAAAAATACCTATCCAGGTGTCCCACTGTGTGGTGCAGCAGAAATGAATCCGACTAGTATCCATGAGGATGCGGGTTCAATCCCTGGACGGGGATCCAGTGTTGCCGTGAGCTATGGTGTAAGCTGGCAGCTGCAACTCTGATTCGACCTGTAGCCTGGGAACTTCCATATGCCACAGGTGCAGGCTTAAAAAGCAAAAAACAAACCTATCTATCTATACGTATATACTTTTGGCATCATACTTAAACTGTTTCTAAATGATGTAACTATTTCTGCTGTCACTAAATATTCTTTAACCAAATGATTTTTAAGGTTCTCAGTATCCAAGGGCCTCTGGTAGAGAAATCCTGAGTTGGGGTTGCAGGTCAGCCATGAGTGCTTCGCTTCCCATGAAGCTCATGTTATGTTAGCAGTAAGTGAACCAGAAGGCACTGCCCAGTGTTGCCCAGAGATAGCATTCGCCTCTGTGCACAGAACCGCTTCCTTCTGTTTATATTTCTCTCTTTTTATAACATAAACTTGAGTATCACTTATAAATAGTCTGACATTGGCATCTGGTAGAACAAGATTTAAATTCCTTTGACATCATACATGTATATGTGTGTGTGCATTTAACAGATATTTTATTCACCAAATGTGGTTGGATTATGTTTACCCATCCTCCTAACAATGTGCTCATTCTTCTAAGCTGTAGAGTCCAAATTAGGTTTTATGGAAGTGCTTCGGGGTTATAGGTGTTGCCCTTTCTTGATAGAGGGGAAGAAGCTGAGATTCATGGAAGCTTAGCAACCTGGCCAGGATCACACATATAGTTTTGGGATGAAGCAGGGATTCGGACCAATGATCCCCACCTCACCTCCTGTGGGAGAAGAGGACCGTCTTAGATGACGAATATGCTCTGTGTGTTGAGGGGGGAGGGGCTGGTACCCTGGGTGGGCGGGGGGGGAGCAGGCATAGCCAGTTGGAGGGAGGGAAGTGTTTGACCCCAAATTTAGGGAGAGTGATGATGCATTGTGTTGGAAAGCAGGCTCCCATGGGGAAGAGGTGGAAAGACCACTTGGTAAGGAGATTCTGGCTGAGCTTGGGGTTCTTACAATGCCAGACAAGGCGTCCGGCCTTATTCTGGAAGTAAAGGATTCCTTGAAGGTGTTAGAGAAAGTGGCGACTTAGGAAGCACAGCGTGGCAGCTCCGTGTAGTATGGATTAAAAGGGAAAAGAAAGAGCCGAGGTCCAGAGGTGGTTGGCGGGAAAGAACTTCTGAAGGAAGCATTGTTGTAGGCTATGCAGTCCCCCTCTGCATCTGGGAAGGAAGCAGAGCACACGTTTAATGCTCTGGAGAATATCAGTTGCAGAACCCCAGACCGTTTAGAAACAAGAACTTAGATCGCCACTAGTGGGGTTAAGTAACCTACAAATTTCTAAGGTGTCATTTGCCCACAGTTCCATGAGTATATAATGATCAAGTAGAAGTTAAAAGTTTCATCTCGAAATCTAAAACCAAAGGTCCGGTTACCCAACCATTCGCCAAACCAAGCCAGGTTCCTCGTTGGTTGACGTCAGACCTCCCATCTTCCTTCAGTGCCACCT
This sequence comes from Sus scrofa, assembly GCF_054392235.1. NCBI lineage: Eukaryota > Metazoa > Chordata > Mammalia > Artiodactyla > Suidae > Sus > Sus scrofa. Next base: position 106,690,366 of record NC_139385.1, on the reverse strand, counting down.
GTCGGATTTAGAGAGTTACCTTTCTTTAGTGTGTCTGTTTTTAGATCCATGTTGAATTTTGATCATGGACTGATGTTTTCTGCGTGGAGCCTCTTCTAGAGAAGCTTTTACCCAGTCTATTGAGATTAATCAGCTTAAGCAATAGGCTTTCCTCCTATAACCTGACCTTTTTCTTCCAATGGTCTCAGATGCTTCACATTACTCTGTTGGCTCTGATTCTTTGACTTTGAAGATTTTGCCAGGTTGTAGGTATGTCCCACGTGACTGTTTGTGTTCATGTGTGCCCTCTTCATTGGTAAGGAAAACAGGATCCAGGAGGGGGCACCGTGTGTCACCCAGGTTCTACTCCTGCTTCTGCCACTGATGCTTGGCTGGGCTTTGATTTCCTCACTTATAATGAACAATGGGAGAGGACGCACAGAAGGGAGTTGGATGACATCGTCTGTAAGATCCCTAAATCTGATTCTAAAGATCTATGAAAACACAACTCATCAGGAACCATACGTGGGCTCGTTACAGACTGACCGGTTGCTGATGCATGAGTGAGAAAAAAACAGTGATACAAATCAAAGGAAAAGTGCTTCTGTATAGCATTCATTTTTCAGAGCTCAGTTCAGTAGATGCTTCTACCTTGATCAATGCCTTTGTGTTCACAAGGTTGTCATTCTACATCATGGTTCCAAATTCAAACACACTTTCAAGGACTAATGGTCCTACATCAGGAGGTCTACCAGGAGGTACTGTAGTTCTTTTATTAAATCATAGCACAGTTTCTACTGAACAGCAGGCACAATCAATTTCAACTTGTCTCGTTAATAGTTTCGGTATGCTTTATATAGATAGACTCCTCCCCCGCCCCACTGCCAGCTGAACTGAGAGCTCTGCCATGACTCTCTTGGTCTATAAGGATGACCTTTCCTGACAAGCTGGCCAAATGTTCATGAAACAGAATTGAGAAACCATTGCTAATAGATTAGATTCCCCTCAGGCACACCAGCTTCACAAAGAGAAAATATGTCTTACCTATGCCCTAACCTGAGCCCAGATGTCCTTAACTATAGCTATGGCCCAACCTCTTAACCTGTTGAGTCATCCCACAAGTGTGTCAGGAGGGCATTAAGCAAAAGATTACCAAGAGCCACCCCTCCTCCCAAAAGTAGTCTGTGCCCAACTGGAGGATGAATGCTTTGTAATGTCGTCGTTGTTTCTTAATTACAAAAATCTATCCTTATCCTTAAATCTGAATTATAAAATCTATTCTTAAATCTTAATGACAAAATCTAGCAAATGTAGAAGTGTGACTGGTTAATGGGAAGAACACATTTTTTATCATGTGTCCCAAGAGTCAGGTAGCTTGTCCTCCTGATGGCCTGACCCACAGCTTGAACTGGGGACCATACAAGTGAGTTGCCATGATGTTGGCTTCTGCATGACTCCTCTGAATGCTTTTTTTCCATCCACAAGATTCCAGTGAATCCTTACTGGACCCTTTGTCTCCTTCTTGTCCCTGAGGGAAGGGGGTCACACATTAGGGCTAACTTTCCCGTATGAGAAGAAAAGGTTCCTTGTTCCAGTATAGGATGTCTTAGAACTGCCCCCCCCCCACCCCCGGTGGTTTGTCTTTGGAAGCTGCTGTCCTAATCCAGGAAAGCAGAGAGAGAGAGATGGGTCACCCAGGTGGGCTAGTCATCACCTTCCATTGTAGGGTCATCCTTGGTCTAATAGTAATAATAAGAACAAAAATTTGTTAACTGCCAGGTTTAATGTCAAGAATTTTACAGGTATTAACTCATTTATTCACCACGTCAATCTTCTAGGTAGGACTGTTATCCCAAAGAGAGGTCACAAGCTGGAAGTGGCAGATCCTGGACTCAAACCCAGGTAGTTGGCTTCCAGACCCTTCATGTTGTCTGTATGCCCAGGGGTCGATTAGGCTCCTGAGGATTAGTGAACACAAACCAAAATCTCAAGAGATCAAGGTATAAATAAAACAGCAAGTGGTTAATTTAGAGCAGGGTGACCAGCCTACTTATGCCTGTTACCCAAGGGCACCACGGAATAACTCTTGGAGGGCTAGTAGTTTAGGCACTCTGAATTGTTTTGGGAAAGCAATAGAAGGAAAAAACAGACCACCTTCTTCCTATTATGAGGATTTTTTTTTTCAAAGGCAATAGGAAGTTGAAACATCCACTTTTGACCTCATCAGAGCATTTTATTTCACCATGACATTCCAAGGAGAATGCCAGGAGGGCTCACAGACAAAAAGAATTCTCTGAGTTGATCCCAGTAGTGTGGCAAGAGGTACAAATTAACTCCTTTGTTGGGTCAATAGGATATTCACTTGGAATTCATCAGCAGTATGTAATCCATTTTATCTGGAACACTTGTGTGCGGGTTGCTAGGGAACTAAGCTCATTACTGGCCTGGCTGTTAGAGCTGAATCCTGCTGGCTCTACAGCTTGGTTTGGTTCTGACCGGCGGATAGTGACATGAGTGGTGATGGGGCTTGTGGCCTTCCCTCTGCCTCCAAAAGCTGCATGGAGGCTGTGCCAGAAGGAATCTGAGGGCGGGAGTGACTGGGGAGACCAGTGTCTTTATTCTCAGTGTTTCTTCCACCATTTATCCAGCTCCTGCCAGTTTTGTTTTTCAAATAATAACTTAAATTTAGTCTCCTTTATCAAGCTCTAATTTATGAAGGCTTTCTAGATTCACCATGTTAATACTAAAACCTCCCAAATGCAACCAGATGAAGCCCGTGTTGCAATACTCCTGTAGCCTAGTTCACCCAGAATTTGTTCTTTGGGGGGAGTTGATTAGACATTGGGAAGTAGTTCCTGATGTATAGACGTTGAAGGGGAATTTAGCAAAGTTCAAGTAGCTCCATTAGACGAAAACTGGAAAATAACATCTGACTTTGTTTTTTATTATTTTTACTTTTTAGGGTCACACCCGCAGCATATGGAAGTTCCCAGGCTAGGGGCTGAATCAGAGCTACAGCTGCCAGCCTACGCCACACTCACAGCAACATAGGATCCAAGCCATGTCTGTGGCCTACACCATAGCTCACAACAATGCCAGATCCCTATCCCACTGAGCAAGGCCAGGGATCGAACCTGCATCCTCATGAATCTTAGTCGGATTCCTTACCGCTGAGCTATGATGGGAATTCCAACACCTGACTTTAAAATAACAATAACAATAAAATACCCTGGTTCACCTCACAAAAGCCAGGTCCTTTTATAAAATGTCTATAAAAGAGCTCCTTAAAAAGCACCTTGGGTTCGCAAGACCCGATTGGATTGCTATTGGAGTGGCCGAGGGGTAGCAGTGTAAGGCAGCGAGACAGACATGAAGCATCAACAGCAGCAGCAGGAGGAGCAGCGGAGGGAAGGGAGGACACAGGGAACACACACCATCCATCAGGGAGGACGAGGTCTGCCTCAGTAAACAGTCGACCACCAGTGCTTTCCCGGTACCTACTGTCAGCTTAGTGCCAGGTATGCTGGAGATAGAAAAAGACCCATCCCTGATCCCAGACACTTCTAGTCAATCTAGGGAGGTAAGACTAGCACAGGTGAGCCAGAAAATGAAATATGACCCTATTTCAAAATGAACTGTGTGGAAATTTGCTTAGAAAGTCAAAGGAAGAAGCGCCGTGCATGGGCTGGAGCAGCAGGCATATTCCTACGAGTGGGACAGACATCTCCTCTCATGTGTAAAGGACTCTGTCACAGGAGTGAGGTCCCGGGTCCCTCCTCTCCTTTAGAGACACAGTGGTGAGAACCCATTATAATCACAGGGATTGGCTCTGTGCGGTCATCGTGTGACAAGGAACGAACCCTGTCTGCGACAGATCTGCATGTAGTTCAGATCCTCCCATGCAGCTGCCTGGCCCAGGGCTGATCTGTGCAGCTTTAAAACACTGTTGCCCCTACCCTGGGGTCAGGGTGGTCGGGGGGACCAGCCCATCACTGTGGGAAGTGAAGAGAGCCTGGTGTCCTAGGCACTGGGTAAATATAGGACGTCAGTATCTTGCAGATGCCACAGGCAGGAACAAACGGGGTCCTTGCAAAAACTGAAAATCATAGATGGATGCTTCCAGCCCAAAACCCATGTAATTCCCGTGCATCTACGCCCCCTGAAGGGTACATTCTCTTTAGCTCGTGAAGCTATTGGTTCATTCCTGGATCTCGAAAACACTTAAGTTCATCACGAAGTGCAGACATTCAGATGCTCTTTCTTCCTCCGTGGGAAATGGTACGACTGGTTTGCAGGATCATGAGAGGGAGGAAAAGTCCCATTTGATCTGAATAGGCATTTTTGTGGGAGGGAAGAATTCAAAGTTAGGGGGCTTTGTGAAGATCTGTGCAAATCATTCAAAGGTTAAGGTAATGACGTGAAACTTAAAAATCCCAGCTCCTTGCAAAGGGACATTTAGACTTCACAGGCAACGGAGGATGAGAATAGGGAGGAGTGTGAGCAATTGGATAAAAGTGGGAAGAAACACAGAAGACCATGGAAAAAATATTCAGAATGTGGCACTTAGGAGAAAGTCTCCTTCTGGAAGACAGTTACCCTTTGGAAGGTTTGAAAACATTTCTTTGATTTTGCAATCTACCAAAAATGGCCCTTGGATGTAAGGAAATAATACTTGAATTCAAAAAGTGAGGAACAGACCACAGCTTACCAAAATGTGGCAGGCAGTGCACAACCAAGGGAAGAGTGCGTCGGTTTGATTGCTGTGTTGTGCTATTTTCGGGAGAATGTTTCAGGGATGTTTTTAAGGGCATTTTTTAAGTGAGAAAGAGCGAGGCCCTTAAAAACTGAGACCGGAGTTCCCGTCGTGGCTCAGTGGTTAACGAATCTGACTAGGAACCGTGGAAGTTGCAGGTTCGATCCCCGGCCTTGCTCCGTGGGTTAAGGATCTGGCGTTGCCGTGAGCTGTGGTGTAGGTTGCAGACGAGGCTCAGATCCCCCGTTGCTGTGGCTCTGGCAACGGCCAGCGGCTACAGCTCCAATTAGACCCCTAGCCTGGGAACTTCCATCTGCTATGGCTGCGGCCCTAGAAAAGGCAAAAAGACAAAACAAACAAAAACCAAACTGAGACCTCAGCCATAAGAGCTGCTGATTAAAAAGGAGGAAACACAGACAGAAGATGCAAGTCAGTGCGAGAAAGATCTATGCAGCATAACTCCATTTATGCAAAGCCCTCAAACAGGAAAAAGTAAGCGAGGTACTGTTTTAGAGATAAACACGTAGGTGATGAAGCTATAAAGGAAACCAAGGTAGTGATTCCCTCGGTGATTGCTGTCACTCCTGGGAGGGCAGTGGGGGACGGGATGCAATCAGAGAAGGTTAAAGGAGCTTCTGAGGACCAGCAGCCATCTCCTGTCTGTCAAGATGTGTCGTGCCTAAAAGGAAATTTGTTTTGATTATTCTTTAGAATATGTATTTTATGCATTCTTCTGTACATATAGGATAAAAGTGGGGAGAGGAGAACAGGATCATGAAAGCATCCAAACTACCATGGATGTTAACACTTTAAATGATGGTATCCCCTCAAAAGAAAGCTCTCGCTCTAGTAAAAGCTGAGCTGGAGGACAATGTCTGCACGTCATTATTTTGACACTAAAGTCTTGATTTTCCTGTTGTCTTTGGCACTGAGGTCTGTCTCAAGGACAGGAAGTGTGACCACTGCTCACGTGGTCTGTTTAGCTGCAAGGATAAAGCATAGGCTCCATCTCCTTCCCAAGACCAGGGCCAAGAGTGGGCTGTAGTCCAGGGATTATCCACAGAATCCCTGGCTCACTGTCGGGCCAGCCTGGGGCCTCCCCTTCACAGGTTGAGAAGTCTTTGCCTTTTTTTTTTTTATCTTTTTAGGGCCACACCCACAGCATATCGAGGTTCCCAGGCTAGGGGTCGAATTGGAGCTGCAGCTGCCGGCCTACACCATAGTCACAGCAATGCAGGATCCGAGCCATGTCTGAACCTACACCGTAGCTCACAAGAACGCCGGATCCTTAACCCACAGAGCGAGGCCAGGAATCGAACCCTCCAACTCATGGTTCATAGTCGGATTCATTTCTGCTGCACCATGATGGGAAATCCACAGGTTAATCATTCTTAAGGACTAACCCAGTTCAGGCTCACTCTTTCAGCCTGCAGCTCGGATTGGAGGACAGATCTTTTCTAGTTTCCATCACTTTGGTGTTTCTCTACATTTAACAATCCTGTTTTTTAGCCAAGAATATGCAGTCCGGCATTTCATTTGGCAACTTACATTATGAAAACCATAGACATCGTTTCATTTTTCATCTACAAAATTATGAGATAACTGCTTGTAACTTATATGCATACCTGTTCCCTCCTGATTCTGACGCATCCTCTGTGGGGGACATGCCCCTTCCTGTGCCTCCCTCCCCTGTACCCGCCACCAGGTGACAATAGCTATTCTTGCTGCTATCACCAGCCGTGAACATTTATATGTATTCTACAAGCCTAAAATAATAGCAGCTGACATTTTTCAGCACTTAGTATGGACCATTTTTAACACTCTTGACATAAATTGATTAATCCTTCCAGGGGCCTTATGAGGTGGGCGTTTCTTAAGACACAGAGGTAGGAGGCCTTTTCCAGGGTCACCCAGCTAACAGGAAGTAGAACTGGGATCGGAACCCAGGCAGCGTCCACCCAGATAACATGCAGACCACGTGGTGAGTGTGATTGACTGTTACACATCGTGTGCAGCTTTATCATCCCCCCATCCTATGGATGAGCATACCGAGGTTTGGAATTTCACTTCACGAAGGTCTGGAGATGGAACCAATGAAGCTCTTCTTTGCTCGCTGCCCCCCTACTCCACCCCACCCGTCAGCCCGTGAAATGGAAAGTCTTCCCTGCAGTCCCAGGGTGAGTGGTCCCTACAGCGGGGGCAGGAGCCGATCCCGGAGTGAGAGCATGAGCAAGCCTATTCATGTGTTTCTAATTGCTTAAACATCATGGGAAGGCGTTTGTCCTCTTTCGGGTTTTTTGGTGGGAAAGCTTTTCATACAATGCTGGCCGACTCCTGAGCCTTAAAGTAAACAACTACATCATCCTGTAGAGAGAGAGAGAGAGAGTCAGGAAAAAGGAAACTGTAAGAAAACACCAAACTCCTCCAGCTCGTTCTCTTTTTAAAAAATATGTGGCGGAAATGATGTTTAAGGGGATTTGCTGGGGTCCTTGTAACAGAGGCTTCGTAAGTAATGGACGCCTTCCCAAGCTGCACCTTTGAGTAAGCGGTTCCATACCATGCTTTCTAGATCTCAGCGCCCTCACTCTATGTCAGGAGGAAGGTCCACCCAGAAAGCACGGCTAAGAGACTTTATAAACTCATTAGCTTAGCAGCGCCCCCGTTAGGGAGAGGTGAAAAGTCCTCACTTGCAAAACTGCTGGGTGGCTGCATGGAGTGACAATGCTGACAGCTCTTTGGGGTCCTTGAATCTTGGGGGTGGAGCGCATATGTTTACCTCTGTCTCTGACAGACAGTACTCTATCTAGGCATCCCCCTTGCACTGAGAATTCAGCACTGGAGAACCTTCTAGATAAGGCTGTACTCAGAAATACAGCAGACTGGCTGAGCAAACACCCTTCCTCAGCCATAAAGTATGTCCCCATCCTTTAAACCCACATTAGGACTCTGGAGAGCCTCCCCAGTTGCCTGTCTGACTTCAGCTTTTTGCGTCATCCCATAACCCTTTAGGGCAGTGGCATTTGGCAGTAGGGGTGACTTAGAAGGGCAGAAGATGCAGTTATCAGAATCACCTGTGGGCTTTCCAGCCTCACGTCCACCGTGAAGGTTCTGAGGTGCTCTGCCTTCTCTTCCATCAGGCTTACTTCTGAAAAGCCATTGCATCTTTCAGAGGTGACTGGAGGTGTAGAAGACGTACAGCTGCCGCCTTTAGGGTTGCTGGCATGAACGTCTCCTAGGTTTGCTGCTGTAATAACATTTTCCCGAAGCCAACTGTAATGGTGTCCCAGCAAGAAGGAATTGCCCACTTAAATGGCTTTGCCCTTCCCCCTCCCAGCCCACCACTTGTCCCTCCTGGTCCCGCACGATGTGGGCTAGTCCCTCTCTTCCTCCCAACCTCTAGGATCCTTGCTGTCTTTGTCATCCATAGAATAAGTAAGTTTCTGATCCCTGCAAGTAGCGGTTTTCATCTTGTGTTTCCTTTTACAGCAGGCGGGAGCTTCTCTGGGGTGTGTATTTTGCACTTGGCCCCAGTGTTCATTACCTGTGGGGCATCCTGTTTTTATTCAGCCGCCTTCTGAGGGATGTAGCAAGCTCTGTGTGAACAGGGATATGAATATTTAAGTGGACTTTTCTTAAATACTATATGGGTAGTGACAGGAGCAATAGATTCTGATTTTGATTTGGAACGAATCACTCCTGGAAGGAGCTTGACACATGCACCAAAAGAGCTTGCCCACTTTGGCCCCCCTCTTCCGAGTCTTTGGGCACCTCCTATTTTGTTTATAAAATGGTCTTTGTAGGATCTCAACCTCTCCTCTTTGATTTCATGCCGGCTTTCTGGACACCACCAGGCAAATCCCTGCCATCCCTTCTCTGATGACCCAGCCCACCCACTGCTGTTCTCCCATCTCACCTCTTCCGTGAACCCTTCAGTTCCCTGGAACCCCTTTAGTGTCGATGAATGACTCTTCTCACTTGGCCCCCAGAATGCACAGCATGACTCGCTGTTAGATTTGTAGGCACAAACGACCTATCTCCCCAAAGCAACTATCAACATCCAAAGGCCATCACAGACTCTTCTACCTGTCTGTGCCCTTCAAGAGAGTGTGCGCGTGTGCACGAGCGCCTGTGTGTATGTACGGGTAGGTGAAGCCCGCTTCCTTATGGAGAGTAAGTGCTCAGTAAATGCCTCCGCGGTGATGGCACTGAGAGCTGGGCCGTTACACCCAGCAGGAGTCGTTTGGGGAATTAAAATCAGCTGATTTCACAGTGGCTGTCTTAAGGCTAATCCATCCTTCTCCCCCTTTCAGCATATGGCTGTGGAATCCTGAATAGAAATCTGTCCCATGCTGGTCACACTGCTCCTCACAGCTCCTACTAATTGCTCACAATTAGGGTGGGAGAGAATCCAAACTTTTTTTCTTATTTTAACCTCTTCGCACCTTAGACACACTCAGCTCTCAGCCCCTTCGAGACAGGGCATCTCCTTTTGAACAGGCACGTAGGTGTCAGAGACCTGTTATTTTCTCTGGCTTTTAAAAAACGTAAAGAGTCGATATTAAGAGTGCTCACAAATCTGGGTTTCTTCCTCCACAAGGTAGAAGAACAGTTTGGTCCTTTGCATCCTCGGGTTCCACACCCATGGATTCAGCCCACCGAGGATAGAAAATATCGGGAAAAGAGTTCCAAAAAGCAAAACGAGAGTTTGCTACTTCAGCAACTATGCACACAGCATTTGGTCCGCGTTAGGTATTGTAAGTAATCCAGAGATGGTTTAAAGGATGCAGGAGGATGTGCATGGTTTACATGCAAATACTTCACCATTTTATATAAGGGATTTGAGCATCCCCAGATTTGGGTATCCGCGGGGTCCTGAACCAACTACCTTTGATATGGGGGGGGGGGAACCATCTATAGTCGTGAAACTGACAGCACTGATGGCCTGAACCTAGCCAGAACCCAGACTGGGACCTGAACCCACAGTTTTAAACTAGAGTCACCTACCCGGCGTCTGGATTCACTGAGGTTCAGATTCTTCAGGCCTCCGCGCAGAAGAAATTCAGCGAGAGACAAAGTGATAGTCGAGAAATAGATTTATTAAGGTAGGACGCTTGTGAGAGATGCAAGCGGGCAGCAAGCCAAGGAGGCTCTGCCCCCAGGATCTGGTGGGCCAGAGTTTTATTATCCAGGGGGAGTGGGGGTCAGAAAAGATCACCTCTTCCTCTTTCTTTGAGTAGTAGCTCCTCTCTAGGATCCAGTAAGGTGTGTATTCACATCAGCAGAAGGGTGGTCCTCAAACTCCTGTGCTTAGTCTGAATCTGAATCCAGGCCTCATCCTGTCACCAAGCCAATGACTTGAGGCAATTCTCACCCCTCCACTAGTCACACAGGCCTGCCTTGTTCTGATGGCTTTCTTGAGCAGTTACCTTCAGTGATCTCCCAATGTCCACTAGGTTTCCCTCTCTATCCGTGGTCCTTTATTGGGACTTTGTACAGCTACCTGTGCCTACTCCATCCCTATCAGTAGCGCTCCCCTCAAAAGGCTGCCACGGGAATCCAGTGATGGGGCCTTTTAGCACAGTGCCTGGCAGGTGGCACGCATGCACCTCTCAGACTGCCTTTCAGAGTCCTTTGTACATCGTCGCCCCTCTTTAGTGTCACTGAACCTATGAGATAGGCAGGGCAGTCATCTATTTTCCTTGACAGATGAGCAAACAGGCACAGATTGGTGCGAGGACTTGCTCGGGGACCTGTGGCTCATGAGGAGCTGGGGCTGAGTCTGGTGGCTGTCCCTGCTGCTCATTTTGGGGGTGGCGGGAGAGAAGACGGCCTTTGCCTCTGGAATGAACCCCAGCCCCTGGCTTCTGCCGAGGAAGCTACCATCTCTCTCTTAAAATAGCCATGAGTGTGTCAGCAGGACTTGCCCTCACAGTCAGGCCACCTCCTCACCCCCCAGCTTTTCGCAACCTGCCCCTCTGCTTGTGGCCAGTAGGAGGATTTGGGAAAGGTCAAAATGCCATGTATTCTCTTGCATCCTGGTTCTCCCAGAAGGTTCCAGGATGACTCGGGGGTGGTTGTGGGCCAGGCCAAAAAATACCCAGGCAGCGGTGCCATGTGGATGCTTGCAGGCAGCTTAGCTAAGCAAGGGGGTGATGGATGAAAAGCCCTGCAACCCTAGAAGCTCCTAATCAGGAGGCTGAGAGAAAGGGGTGACGCATTTTAATCCTCTCCATAGTCTCCTCATTAAGTGACTCTCATTAGTCATGGGTCAAGGGTTTCTCCCCAAGCCTGTGCTTTTGGGGCTATTAATGAAATTTCAGGTTTTCCAGCTGAGAATGCCACATCTGCAGTCTGACTGTGTTTTCGGCGGCAAGAAAGGAGCTCTTTGCCAGGAATACCTCATGTACTGGAAACAGGAAGGTATGGAAAATGAGGCCGTTATCATCAGCGCCACTGCTAAAGGTCACGGTTTCATTTATAGAACTGGAGCCATCCAGCTGGAAGAGAAAGGCCCATTCTCATCCGCAGGCAGCATGAAAGGCGTAGAAGCGCGGATCGGATGGCCTGCACTCATGATGCAATGGCAGGAAATCAACATGTCGTATTTACAAAGATCAGTCATTTCTGGGAGGATTAGAGAGGAGCAAAGGTGAACCAACCATTAGTTATGGACTTAGGAATATCATTTTCAGCAACAGCAACGACAGCACATCACCACATCAGCATTTGGGGGATAGAGGGAGGTCAGGGAGCCTGTGCCCCTCGTCTCTTTCACTGGGCACGATACCAGGAAGTCCCCCCAAATGGGAAGGTGTCCTCAGTCCCCACATCTGAACCCCACACCCTATGTTTTGATGGCCATCAGACGTGGGTCTTGCTGTCTAAGTGGATTTGTACACCATCCCTAATGGCGGGGCTCTCACCCCTAGTGTGCATTGCATCTCCCAGGGAGATGATTAAATGGCAGATGATAGATCCCACCCCTGGAGAGTCAGATTTTGTGGGACTCGGATTTGCATTCTTTGAACGCAAGGTGGTCACTGATAGCGCTTTGGGAAACACTGCCCGATAGTGGCATCACCATCTACTTTTGGAGAGAGCTGGCTTTAAGATCCATTGCCAAGTAACTGCCCGAGGCACTGTCCTAGGCCCACTGGGCTTTGCCAAAGATGCATACGCCCTGAGCCTTATCCTTAAGAAGAGTATATTAGGAGTGGAGTGAGCAGTGCTGGGTTTGCCAGGATCAGATGCTGGACCGCTGTTGGAGTTCTGAGAGGGCTGGAGAGTCAGGGCCCCAGGCACAGGGGAGATGAGACTTAGCCCACACCAGGCTGGAAATGATAGCACTCTAGGTTTTTAGAGATTTTGCTCAGAAATAGAGAGTATCTTGAGGCCCTGCAGACCGGGGTCTATGAGCAGTCAGAACCTCCGTTTTTATACCCTGACGTGATCCTGAGGTGGGGCTTGGGGGACTGTCATCCCCTTTAATAGATAAGAAAACAGGTGGTATTCTTGAAATTCTCACAGAGCTGTGGGGAGGAGTGAAATCTCTTGTACAGGCCCCTCAACACCAGCTGAGATTCTCCTGGCTGCTCAGCACTGAGAAAAGTTGCAGGAGAGAACCAGGGCTCTTGGAGTCATTTTTAAGGCTCTGTCTCTTTAAAAAATATTATCTCCCCTCTCATTGGCCTTCAAGATCCATCTAAAATCTCTTTCTTTGCAAATATCTGCGTAATCTGTGCACCTCCCTTGTCCTTAGAGTCTAATTTCTTCTTCCTTTTATCTCCATATGACCCTTACTCTATGATACTCTGCCCCCTCTGCTGCTTTATACAGTAATTATGTCTGTGCCAGCATCTTTCATCACTCTAGACTATAAAAATCTTGAGATGGGGCATTACTATTCACTCTTTTTTTCTTTTGCATCTGCTTTGGCTCTTAGCATCATAGTGGTTAAAAATACCTGTTGCATTTAATAGCCCCTCAGTGTGAACATACCGATTTCAGTCTACCTAATCATAAGAATCACAGTAGCTACGTTGATTGCTTCGGTGATCTATGGCCATGCAACAAACCACCTCAAAACTTGGTGGCTTAAAACAACAATAAATTATGTCTCCTTATTCTGTGGGCCAGGACCTCAAGAAACTGAGCTAGGTGGCTTTTCTGCTCCTCCACGTGGCCTCAGCTGGTAACCCTCTCTTGGCTGTATTCAGCTGGTGTCTGGGCTTCACTGGAAGGTGCCAGGGACCTTCATTGGTGTTCTCTGTGGGGACTTATCCTTCCACGGCTAGCCCATGCTTCTTTCCAGCACAGAAGCTGGCTGCCAGACTTCTTAAAAGTTAGGCCCAGAACGGGCATAGTTAGTATCACTTCTGTGTTGTCCAAAGCAAGCCACAAGGCCGGCCCAGGTTCAAGGTGGGTACATAGGCTCTACCTTTTGATGGGAGGAGCATGCCCATCAGGGAAGGCAGGGATTCCTGGGGCCACCTTTGGAGACCTTCCACCATAGTCTAATACTGAGCTTTTACTATTGTCAGGTACTTCGCTAGTGTTTTCTTTTGTTGCATTGTATTATTTAATCCTCATGCAGGTTCTATAGGAAGGTGGCCATTACCGTTTCCATTTTATATATGAAGATGCTGAGGCTTGCGAAAATTAAGTAACTTTCCCAAAGTTACACAGCTCTCCTTTGAGGAGTGGACTTGTGACATGGCAGTCTAACTTAGTCATATGTTTTGTGTGTGTGTGTCTTTTTCTAGGGCTGCACCTGTGGCATATGGAGGTTCCCAGGCTAAGGGTCTAATCGGAGCTGTAGCCACCAGCTTACGCCACAGCTGTGGCAACACCAGATCCAAGCTGTGTCTGCGATCTATACCACAGCTCATGCCAACACCAGATCCTTGACCCACTGAGCGAGGCCTGGGATGGAACCCGCAACCTCATGGCTCCTAGTCGGATTTGTTAACCACTGAGCCATGATGGGAACTCCATGGCAGTCTAACTTAGAACCCCTTCTGGACAAGCTTGGAATTCCTTGATGCACATAACTTTGTGCTACTTGCTGTGAGGAATCAAAAAGTAAAGCCAGATCTGGGAATTAAGGCTGAAACATACGAGATAAGTAGAGACACATATGCCAATAAGCACTACCGTGTTAAGTGGCATGAGCCGGGCAGTAAATGATGGCGGAGTTTTGAAAAAGAAGAAGTGCAGATGTCTTGGAGGAGGTAGGGAGCTTGGTCCTTTGGATGAGCTGCTGGTCCTTAGAAATGTTAGGTGGGTTTAAGAAACAGCATGAGTCCCAGAAGGGAGGCTGGAAGAGGCTGGTGCGCACAGACAAATCCTGCAAGTGGGGAACAGGCTGGATCCTGACTCCGCAGAGCAGAGAGAGTCAGCGGAGGAGGTCAGCCTTACAGAGGAAGCCCAGAGGGGTCCTCCTGGGATGGATGCTCAGAGTTTATGGCTGGAAAGGATCCCTCCAAGCAGCTGTGTGTTTCTCGACAGCCTGAACTGCGACCTGTCCATTTTACCCCAGAGGAGCCCAGTACAGGCAAAGAATGGCAGTCAGGTCAGGTACCTAAAAAGAGTGGCCTCAGGAGTCCCCATTGTAACTCAGCAGTAACGAACCCGACTTGCATCTGTGAGGACACGGGTTTGACCCCAGGCCTTGTTCAGTGGGTTAAGAATCTGTTGTTGCCATGAGCTGTGCTGTGGGTTGCAGATGAGGCTGAGGCTGCGGTGTGGTCCTGCAGCTGCAGCTTCAATTCACCTCCTAGCCTGGGAATTTCCGTATGCCACACCTGAAGCTCTAAAAAGACCCCCCCCCCCAAAAAGAGTGACCAAGTGACTTCAGAAGTCATCAATCTAACTTCCACTTTCTGCAATGGGGAAAGCCAGGCCCAGAGACCAAGTGCTTTCCCCCTTGTGGTGGAGCCCCGACCACGACATCAGGGCTCTGAATTCTGGGGTGTTCGGCAGCGTAGATGGAAGGAAGTTCAAGAGTTTGGACTCTGGAGTCACACTGCTCTGTTCGTTATAAGCTCAGTAACCTTGGGCAAGTTTCTTTCTCCAGGCTGCAGTTTCTTCACTGGAAAAGTGGAGATGTTAATTCCTACCCTGTGAGGTGTTGTGAGGATTAGCTGTGGTCACTTGATCTAGCACTGGGAACACACGGGCCCACAGGAGCTCAGCCACTTGGAGCACCTTGGGAGCCACAACCCTGCAGCCCAGATGGAACCCAGGCCAGGATTCCCGGCCAGGCTCAGCTGCATGACCATGACCTTGGCACGTTAACTGCCCTGAGCTACCATGGAGGAGTGTCAGCAGGATTAGAGAGATTGTTCTAGTGTAGGGCCTGGCACATGTCACGGACTAATAAACAGCCACTTGATTCATTCCTGATGAAACATTCTAAGATTTGCTGTTTTAGGGATGGCTCACTCATGGGCACTTACGCCGCCTGGACATTGGAGTGGCCACACCGTGGCACCTCTACCTATGGTCTCTGCAGGTCTTGGTTCTGGGAGGGGAACCATTATCCAGAGTGTCATTCTCAGAAGCAGACTATGATCACCTGAGTTTTCCTTCTAGAGCAGAAGTTCTCCTATCCTCTTGCCTCAGGCAGAATTTCCTTTACTCTGACTCAACAAAATTAGGATGACTCCTGACCTCAGGACTCAGGAGCAGAGAATGCTCATGGCTTCCATCAGCTAGCCATTCCAGGTCCCCGCCCACCAGCAGTCCCCGCCCACGTCTCAGCTCACAGGACCACACGGAGGGCTTATTTGGTATTGCTTTAGAAACATCAGAATTGAAGTTGAGCTGAAGGCCTGGGGATCCCCCTGTGGCCCGAAGGACCCAGGCTCCTTTCTCATGTAGAGTAAACAAGACCAGGTCTCCTGGGGGCTAGGGCTCAGTGTAGTGGTCCACGCTTCTCATTGAGGCTCTCTTCAGAGAGATGCAGACTGACTTGAAAAAGTCCCCCTTGACTTCTCAGGGCCACCAGCCAGGAATTCATTCGTGAACCAGGTATTGAATGGGTGACTCTGCAGTTCTCTTGTGAGCACAAGCCCAACCCTGGCTACAAGATTGTAATGCTGGAGATAGTGTGACAGAAGGACACTCAATCCTTCCTAGTCCTTGCCTGCTTCACTCCCCTCCCCCAACACCTCCCTTCCTTGGGCACCCTCTCAGCCGTGGGGACGAGCTCGTGAAATGATACACCACTAGGGTGTCTGAGCCTGAGGACAAAGTAATATTATCACTTATAACAAGTATTTCTGGAGCATATATGCCTATATATATATATATACATATATATATATGTAAAATGGTAAATTTAAATTACATTTATATGATAAGTCTGTATATAGTATATACCATATATGCCTATATATATATATATATATATGTAAAATGGTAAATTTAAATTACATTTATATGATAAGTCTGTATATAGTATATACCATATGTACGTGATAAATACAGAGAACATTCGGCCTAAGGAAAAGGACTATAATAGTATAGAGAGATTCATTCATTCAGCACTTTGTTCCTTGTGTGTTAGTACATACAACGTACTGTTCTAAGTGTGGGGAATTCAGCAGTGAAAAAAAAAGCTGGAAATTCAGGCCTTCATAGAGCTTCTATTCAAGTAGGGGGAAAACAGATGAAAAAATGTGGTGATGTCAGGTAGTGATAAGAAATTAGACCAACACAGCCACCCAAGGCACTAGAAATAAAATAAAAAATAAACCAATGGACCTAATCAAACATACAAGCTTTTACACAGCAAAGGAAACCACACAAAAAAATGAGAAGACAACCTATGGGCAGGGAGAAAATATTTGCAGGCAATGTGACTGACGAGAGCTTAATTTCTAAAATATACAAGCAGCTCGTACAACTCAATAACAAAACAACAACCCAATCGAAAAATTGTCAAAGACCTAAGCAGACATTTCTCCAAAGACATACAGGTGGCCACCAGGAACATGAAAAGATGCTCAAACATCACTAATTATAAGAGAAAATGCGAACAGAACTACAAAGAGGTATCATTTCATACTAGTCAGAATGGCCATCATTAAAAAGTCTACATATCACAAATGCTGGAGAAGGTGTGGAGAAAAGGGAGCCCTCCTACACTGTTGGTGGGAATGTAAATTGGTCCATTATGGGGAACAGCATAGAAGCTCCTTAAACTGAAAATAACATTTACCATATGATTGACCAATCCCACCTCTGGGCATATATCCAGCAAAAACTCTAATTAGAAAAGATACATGCACCCCAATGGTCATAACAGCACTATTCACAATATCCAAGACATGAAATCAACCTACATGTTCATGACAAAGGAATGGATGTAGATACGGTACATATATACAGTGGAATGTTACTCAGCCATAAAAGAGAATGAAATAATGCCATTTACAGCAATATGGGTGGACTTAGAGATTATCATACAAAGTAAAGTAAATCAGAGAAAGACAAATATTGTGTGATATCACATGTGGAATCTAAAATATGGTTCAAATGAACTGATTTAGGAAACAGGAACAGACTCAGAAAACAAACTTATGGCTACCAAAGGGGAAAGGCATCAGGAAGGGATAAATTAGGAGTTTGGGATTAGCAGATATAAACTACTGTACTTAAAATAAACAGCAAGGTTCTACTCTATAGCACCTATATCCTATAATAAACCATCATGGAAAAAAGATCCTAAATAAACCATATACACCCACACACATATGTAATTGAATCGCTTTGCTGTACACCAGAAACTAATACAACATTGCACATCAACTACATTTCAATTTCAAAAAAAAAAAAGACCAACAAAGGAAGGTGGAAGTGGAGTTCTCAGAAAGGGTATTTGTTCATTGGTTATAATCTAGGGTATCCACAAAAGCCTTTCTAATAAATTACAGTAACATTTGAGCAGGGCCATTAAAGTGTGAGCCATTTACCTAGGGGAGGAGTGTTCCAAACAGAGGGAGTAGCCAGTGCAAAGGCCCTGGGGCAGAAGTGTGTCTGGCATTTCTGAAGAATATTGAGAAGGCCAGCATGGCTGGAGCATGAGCTAAGGATAGGATGGAAGGAGATGGGTCGGAGGGAAGGCAGGCACTCACCTGACCATCCTAGGGAAGAAAGACCATAGGCTCATAAGAACTTAATGACCCAAGGCAGGATGTGGTAAGCACATACTAAGGGGCCTAGTGGATTTTCAAGCAGAGGGGAGAGCATCCTCTCTGGTCTGGGGATGGGCAAGGAAGGCTCCCTATAGGAGCTAGGACTTTAACTGACAAGAGGAAGGACAGTGGCTGAGGATGAGTGATGGATGCCCCAGGGGGGAGTTTGCATAGGGGCCTCATGAAGACAAAACTGAGTACAGGGATGGAGGCTGTGTTTAGCGGGCTTTGGACGGCAGATGTGTACACTGAAAAATCAACAGGAGCTTGCCTGTCCCACAGTCCATCTCCCCAGGTAGGCAGCTTGGCCCAGGCTGGTGGAGATGCCGGCTTAAAAAACCTGGAGTTCCTGTTGTGGCTCAGCAGTAACGAATCTGACTAGTATCCATGAAGCTTCAGGTTCGAACCCTGGCCCCGCTCAGTGAGTTAAGATCCTGTGTTGCTTTGAGCTTCCGTGTGCATCACAGGCGTAGCTCGGATCCCCCGTGGCTGTGGCTGTGGTGTAGGCCGGCAGCTGAAGCTCTGATTCAACCCCTAGCCTGGGAACTTCCACAGGCCACGAGTGCAGCCTAAAAAAGAAAAGAAAGCAAGCTTCCCAAACCCTGCTCAGGCCCAGTCCCATTACCCTGCCCCGGGTTCGTCCCTTCCGTGCTGACTCAGACTTTCCTGTATCCCTTCCAGTGATGACTATGGTTCTGCCAGGGGCACAGACGAGGTCCCCTCCCAGCCACAGACACCCTCCCCAGACATAAATCTCTGAGGTCTGCAGGAATTCTCTCTCCATCTTCTGGAACCGTTGGAATCCCGCAGGCCTGGGGTGGGCAAGCTGTTCTTACAAAATTAGTGCTCAGTCTCTGGACTAAAAAGCATGTGAAAGCTGAAGATAAGGATCCTCGATGCCAAGTCAGGCTTAGCCGCAAGCAAACCCTGAGACTTAACCGCCTCTTTCCTTGCATCAGTCATGACCCCTGTGAGAAAAAAGCAGGGAGGTGTTATTGCCATGTGACATGGCAAAAAGGGATTACCCGCTAATGCCATTTGGTTTAGAGAGGCATTGTTACATAAAATACCCTGGAGGAGTTCAAATGTCCCTCAGGCTAATGCTAACATCCCCAGGTTGGTAACCCTATCGCTGAGTATTGTTTTCCTTGCCATTTTTCAAAAGCGGGAAAAAAAATACCCAAGCCATTATTCAGCCTAGTAATAACACTTTTGAAAGAAACGACCACAACTCCCAAACCTTACTTCGGTGGGCAGGATGTTGTGGGCCTCTTGTTCCTTCATTGGCCACCTTTCAACCTACAGAGACTGGTCTGGGTCACGGTCAGATTACAGGGAGCACTAGGAGGCCTTGGGGAGTTGGAGAGAACGTCTTCAAGATGGCAGCCTGGCGCTAGCAAAGAGGAAACCATCACTGACTTCAAAGCCAGATGTGCCTGACCTCTGTTTTTGGTGCTGCTTGACTCTGAGCAAATTTTTGAAACTCTTTGAACCTTAGTGTTAGTGTTCTCATCTTAAAAAAAAAAAAAAAGAAGAAGAAAGAAAGAAATAAGTGGGCATGTGTTAGCTAACGCTATGGGCGGTAGTCAGTTTGTGGTATCCTGGTCGATCAAATCAACAGGTGGTCCTGCAATGTTTTGTGTCAGTTATATCTCAATAACACTGGGGAAAAATAGGGACTGGGTGATAATGACCATCTCCTAAAGCCATTTCAAGGTTTGGATGATATATGTGAAAGGGCCTGGCGCGGTGACTAAGTCACACCAGCTTCTTTCTTTCCTGTTTAGTGTCAGCTGGGAAGTTAAGGAGGGCGGTTGGGTGTGGTACTGGCTGGATGGGGGCCCTTCCTCTATATTTATCTTCTTTATAAGCCAATTATACTCTTGGTACAGTTTTGAGAAAAGAAAATGGAAGAGGCTACATAGCATTTAACATTCTTTTTGAAAAAACACACTGGCAGCAATTGCCAAATTACTGAAGTTCCCAGACGAGGGAGCGAATGTTGTGTCTTGGCAAAGTGGGATGGGGAATTTTTAGTGTGATA
Source organism: Sus scrofa (assembly GCF_054392235.1). NCBI lineage: Eukaryota > Metazoa > Chordata > Mammalia > Artiodactyla > Suidae > Sus > Sus scrofa. Next base: position 106,670,391 of record NC_139385.1, on the reverse strand, counting down.
TTTGAATAAAGGAAATCTAAACTAGGGGAAAGAAAAGCTGCCCCTGATCGGATCACTGTACAATGAAGAGCTGTATAAAAACCATTTGTCCTCACCGCATGTTTACTTACCAATGGGCAGGATACCTTGCAGGCCAACAGTTCAAACTACTGTTAGCTCCCAAGCCTTGTGGGAACTTAAAGGGAACCGGCTTTGGAAATGGCTGGAAAACTGCTTCGGCTCACAAATACTGATGCCTCTCAAGTGTTCCCCAGTACTCGTCTCGGTCCTGGGTGATAGGGTGTTAAATGTCTGGAAAGATGAAATGAAGGCATAGTGATAACATTCCCCCCTTCCAAACATATACCCTCACCCTCAACGCTCTGTCCAGATCATTCCCTGTAACATTCTTGTTCTGTTACATCAAACTTCCAGGCTTAGCCATGCTTTATAATGATAAACAAAGCTCTACCGACTCCAAACATTGGATTGACAAAAATAGACAGTTTGTTTTGATTTGCTTTTGAAATGCTGATTTCCTTTTTGAATTTTCCTCCTCTTCATTGCAGGAACTGCCTGTGTCTTCAAGTCTGGGGACCTTGATCTTACTCATCAACATTTGCAAGGCCAGCATGGCTCCTGGCTTTTAGGTCAGATTCAGAAAGTGTCTTTCAAGTGCCATTTTTTTCTTCCAGTTCCTCAGGCATCCTATCTGCTGTTCACAGGCATTTTAGTGTGGTAGTAAGGTCACCGCCTTGGTTTCAATCCCATCTCCATTTTAGCTGGCTGTGTGATTTTGGTTAAGCGGCCTAACTTCACGTTGAAGATGACAATAGTTGATAAGGCTACTTTTGAGGATTCAGTGAATGAATAATGTGAAGTCTTATACCAGGCTAGGATATTTATTACTGTTCTCTTCAAGTTTGCCATTTCTTGCTCTCCCACCTTCTACCAGTTTCTCCGTGCCTCTTACACCTTCCCTTCTGGAGAGCAGCAGTTCCAGGGAGCTTGGAAACCAGTTTTCAGCTCTGCCACTGCTTCCTTTTCATCCTCTCCCTCGCCTCCGCAGAGCCTCAGGTCCCCATGCTGATGTTCCAAGAGACTGTTGCTAAATAAACAACAGTCTTATGAGTCACAGTGAATTTAAAAAAAAAAAAAAAAATGAACAGAAGGCCTGACATCTCCAAATTCTGCCACTGGGCTTGCGACACGACATAGAAGCCAAGGGTAATGTGAAGGACGTCCCAAGGGACTCTTCCCTGAGTCCCAGTCGTATCCCCACAGACATGGAAATGATGCCCGTGCCCTCCTCAGACTGCTTACCTGGCTGTAGGAGGAAAAACCTCCTCAAATAAACCTCCACCCAGGCTGTCCCTTTTGTCTCTACTGATCATGTTTCTTTGGCTGTACGATGGGTTCGTTCATGTTAAATTTTTTTTTTAAACGATAGATAAATAATACCAGCTTCGCTCCCAGGGTCTAAGTTGCATCTCTGGATTAGTTCAGCTTTCCTCTTTAAAGTATCTCTTTCCTTATTTATTATTGATTCAAGAAATAGTTAAGGATGGCAGTCCTGACTGCCTTGATTAGACCCTATGTCTCTGCTTGATAGTTCCCTCTGTGGCTCCTGTTCACTGCTGACATCAGAGGAAGAGGTTTGGGGTCCCAACCACCATCTCCTATCATTAGGGTTCTTGATGGGTCTCCACGGCAGAGCCTAGCTTGCTTCATCTTCCACTTGAATTGGTTGTGCTTCTGGGCTTTTAGGCTTACAAGCTGGTGTCATTTCTAAGATGGCCATTTTTTTAACCTCTTGAGGCTAGGACATCTGATCTGGGCTGATATTTCAGGAAAGTCTGACTTCTTCACCACATCTGGAAGCTCCCTGAGGGCAGGTCCTGTGTCTCGGGCATCTGAGCCTCACACAGAGTCTGGCTTTCAGTGGTGGCCCAGGGAATACGAACTGAGCTGAATGAGGATTTATCTGGAAGGACTGGGGAGCTACAGGCATTTCAGGGAGAGGTTTCCATGGGAAAGAAGGCAGGTGGGAAGCAGGAAATACCAGGCGTGAACTTTAATTCAACTGCAATTTAGTTACATACGAGAGTAATCGCAGGGCAGACAGGTGGCTGTGCTCTTCGAATACCTTTGAACAGTGTTGTCTCTTCTGGCTTCAGGTTAGAATCACAGGGGCTACTTTACAAACATACCCCCTCGTGGCCTCACTCCCTATTCGGTTATAACCCGAAACCGTGTGGGTGGGGCCCTGGGAGATGAGAAGCACTGATTTAGGGCTTCTAGGGACAATCACAGACTGTGGTGAGACTCCCACACTGAGAGGCCCCGCTTACTATAAATCACTAACGATTGGAGAAATGGCAGAATCTGCCTCTATGTCTTCCAAGCTGTGGTTGAGAATTCTAGAGTGAACCTAGAAAGAATTGGGTAAAAAAAAAAAAAAAAAAATTTGTGAAAGGGATCTGTGGATGACACAGCAGAATTAACAATAGGGACTAGTAAAAATCAGGGCAGGCAGTGCTACAGACTTTTGAAGACTTCACCACCTCTTCTTTCCCTTATTTGTAACCCTTGCACCCTGAGAATTGCTGATTTCCCGAACACTTGCAAACTGCCAAATCTCAATTTTAAATGTAGTTCAGATTTCACCCAATATCTAGGTCTCAGCAAAAGTCGCCCTACGTACCAGGAATGAGAAGTTTGCGAGTTAATTTGGGTACTGTTTATATTTCCAGCATTCTGAATAAATCATTCCGTTTAACTGTCATATCCTGACTTTTTGCAGATCATTTCTGTTCCATGAGTGGGTGACACAAGGCATTCATTTCGTAAGCAGGTTTAGATTCTGCAGGTCTTCAAGTTCATAGCAAGGACACGGTCTCAAGGTACCAGTCACTGAGCCATAGGACTTAAACAAATAATTACCCTTGATCGTAGAGTGCTGGGTATGCCCACGTCCTGAAACAAAACAAAATGCTTCTCATGAAGGGATGTCTGTCAGTCTTTCCTGCTGTAAGTCATCACCTGATGCTTGGGCTTTTGTGAAGTCACATACACTTAATACAGAACACATACCCCTTTGAGACCACATTGGGCTCTAAAAGGAGAAAATCACATATGCCTATATCTCCCTGCGCCTGTCTGGACTCAGGTCACATTTATACTGGGCTTCTGGAAGAAAGGCAGAAATCTTCACAGTGTAGAAAGTTGCAGCATTTGTGCGAATTATGGGAATCTCGGCACATAGTCCTGGACAAGCAAATATTAGCTTGAGTAACCAGGAAAGCAGTGACTTTGGGTTTGTTTACCAACCTACCTGCCAAGTCATAAATAAGAGCTTTTTTGCTTAATGAAGAAGGGACAGCATATTACTGAAATGTTTCCTTGTGAATTCCTTCTCATGAACATAGAGATCGGTTTATATTACATTGTGTAGTTAAATTCAGAATTCTTTGAGCTGGAGGAATTTCCCCTAAAGCTGCCCTGCACTGCCAATGATTTGATGTTGGAAAAGCCAGCCTCCCTTTTTAACATTTTAGCTTGAATACTCTTATTTTCTATACTAAAGACTTCGTAGGATGTTGAGCTTTTCTGTAGCTGATTTTTAGGTATCAAAATGTATGACTTCTGGGAGCTCCCACTGTAGCTCATCAGGTTAAGAATCTGACTAGTATCCATGAGGAAACAGGTTCGGTTCAATCCCTGGCCTCCACTCAGTGGGATAAGGATCCAGCGTTGCCATGAGCTGTGGCATAGGTTGCCGATGTGGCTTGGATCCAGCATGGCTGTGGTGTAGGCCGACAGCTGCAGCTCCGATTTGACCCCTCGCCTGGGAACTTCCATATGCTGCAGGTGTGGCCCTAAAAAGAAAAAAAAAAGTATGACTTGTGTATCATAGGTGTAATATAATTTGTTGTGGCCGTCCCCTTTCCAGGGGTCCCATTTTTAGTTGTTGTATTTTTTTTTTACCATGAGAATTATAGCTAAACTCCAAAAACTGATGTCTAGAAATACCCGCTGGTTAATATTAACATTATTGAACACAGTAGGTTAATATGAAAAGGAGAAGTTGAAATTGGTAAAGTTGCTGTATTAAAGGGTCTCTACCTGCTGGTATTTACAGCGTGTGGATCTCGCCGACTCCCCCAGCTGAGGAGGCAGCTTCTATGGCTGACTCACATTCTGCTCTGTGAGTTCCTCTTCCTGTTCACTTTTTTCCTCCAACGACCTGGTCCCTAAAACATAATGTTCCCCCCTTTTTATTTTTTTTGAGGTGGGGAAAAAAAAGGTTTTCCCATTTGCTGATGATCTAGATGACTTGGAGTCGTTCAGAAGGAACCCCAGTAAGAGGCGAAAACAAACAAAAGCAAAACAGGAGAGGTTAGAGTCCAAGAGTCTGTCTCAAATTTAAATAAGGTCTAGCCACGGAGGAGAATGGCCAGCCTGGCACAAGAAGCGCATGTGCCAGCCTGCACTTCTTCTCTTCTTGCTTCTGGAGAACTAGGGCCAAAGCCCTCCCTGCCCTTTAAAGCCCATGGCACATCCCCCTCTTGGTCCCTCTGTTTCATTTCACCCAGCGGCATGAGCCCTGAGCAGTAGACTGTTCAGTGACCAATGGCAGAAGAAATCTCCTCCAGGAGATTATGTCCTTCATCTGTTCTATCACTGCCATAATCTTATCACTCTACTTATGACCCCCATGGGAGTCTTCTATCCATCTTATAAAATCCAGGGGCACCGGGCAGGGGCTCACTCCCCAAAGCCCAGCTGTAGCGACCCTCTCCAGTTCTCCCGGCTTAACCAGCCTGGTTTCTCCAGCCTGGCTCTGGGCCTCTCCGTGCATATTCTTGCTCAAAGGCACTGTCCTGGTCAGGGTTTTGATTTTCAGACATCACTTTATCGAAGCTGTCATGTTGCACCTAGGATTTTTAATAGAAGGCAAACACAGTAAGGTTTCCGAAACTACATTGCCTTCGCTGTAGCTCCTGCCTTCTCAAGCCTTTTTCAATTGTGGTGGTTTCCTGAGAGACTCTCTTTGTTTGATAATTTCATTCTAAACTCCCAAGACAGCTTCCCATCCAAGTTCAACATCTGAAGTGGGAAAACTTTGCGAGGCCTTCGGAAAAACAGTTTTTGAAAGGTGTTCTGTAAATAGGGGATTATTACTTCTCCTTGTGCCAAAATCATGTTAAATAAAACAGTTTCAGATCTGTACTTTTACTGACCCAAAGCCCTCTGTCATCACAATTATGTCCTTAATCTGTTCTAGGATCACTGCCATAATCTTATCACTCTAATTATAGCCCCCAAAAATGTGAAATATGTTATGTAACTCAGAGCTTGTTTGGACTTCTTATAGACATGCTTAGATGGTAAGGAAAACAACTTTCAGTCCAACAGTGGAGAGTAAGAGTCATCCATGTGGTAATTATTCCAGTTTTTAAAGTAATATTAGAAATGCCTGGTTGATATCTTTTAGCACATTAAAAAATATTTAACCTGGGAGTTCCTGCTGTGGTGCAGTAGGTTAAGAATCTGACTCCAGTGGCTCAGGTTGCTGCGGAAGCATGGGTTTGATCCCCAGCCTGACACAGTGGGTTAAAGGATCAAACGTTGCTGCAGCTGTGGCATAGGTCACAGCTCTGGCTCTGATCCAGTCCCTGACCTGGGAACTTCCATATACCAGGGGTATGGCTGTTAAAAACAAAATAAATAACCAAACGGGAAGTTACGTAGTACACTCCTAGAGATCTGTGGGTCTGAAAGCAACTGTTGCCTCTAAAATATTATTTTAAATAATCCACCAAACACCAAGAGTCCTTGGTTGGGAATGTGGGGGAGGGTGGCAGGCGTGGAGCCGGGTTTTAGGCAGCTGAGATGGTTTCTCAGAGATTACAAGGTGAGAGAGGGCTTCTCTTCCTTCTGATTATTGCCCTGCATCTCTAGCATGGAACCTCCAGATGGAAAGGACCAGAAAGGAATTTCTGTTTCTATACCCCTAAGTCATGATTGCTCTTAGCAATTTGCCTTTTGTGAGTGAAGCAGTGGTTTTTTAGGTAGGACTCTCTCATGTATCCTTGTGGCCACTATCTCCAAGCAGATGCAGAATTCCACAGAAGCAAGAGCTGCCTGTGTAGGTAGGATCATGAGGGTCCGGGCCTGTTGGCTTGAGTGTCCAGACCTAGCGGTGATGAGGGGCGTCATGGGCTCTCGCTGATCCTGGTCACCAACTATGTATACTCAGTTCGATTTTGAACAGTAAGTATAGACTGGAGATTCTCAAAATCTTGGTCTTGGGACTAAAAATATAAGATAAGGGCGACTTGGGGCTTGATGGTACAAATATTTGTATGTATTTGGTGAGGGAATGATTGAAGGAATGAGAACGTCTAGGTTTGGTCCTTAAGGCATTTATATTCTTATTTAGCTACGTAAAATAGGCAGAGAGCTTCGGTCTTAATTATATAACACAATTTGTTAGAAAAAGGAGATATTGATGGAATCTAGTCTAGGCTAGTCAGGGAAGGTGTTGGTTGAGGAGACAGAACGACGACATTTGTCTTCTCAGAAGGGGGCAGGGCAGGGTGGGGGGCACAAAACAGACCAGGAACAACATAGATGAAGTCTTCAAGGCACGTGTCAGCAGAGAGAGAGGCAGATGGTGAGTTTGGGGTTAGAAAGGGCCATGAAGGAGACTCATGTGTCTGGACCGGGGAGGGGAGTGGGGAGAAGGAAGAAGAGTTTGGGTAGATAGGTTGGGACCAGACAATGGAGGGGCCATAGATCCCACTGTGAGAAGAGGCTGCCTCATTGGATGACATGGGGCAAAGCAGGAATCTTTTTGGCCCACTGACTTCCCACAGCTGGAAGAGCAAGTGCGAATCTGTCTGCAGGTCCAGAACTCCATCCTTGACTGGGTGGTCACCCCGCAGCTGTGTATCTTCCTGAGTCTATGGCAACATGTAATGGTTTCATCATACGTGTGTTGTGGTGTCAGCATCTTTCCTTACAGAATACTCAGGCCGATGGCTCTACCAGTTCTTCCACGTGGCATCTGGTATTCCATAAACTGTTACATCTCAGACAAGGCCAGCAATGGCCTTAGTTGATCTCACGTGGTGTTTTGGGGGCTTTGGTTCTGGTGTGACAGCTTAATTTTTGACTGGAGCCATTCCATGTAATAAATCCTATTGTATTTAGCTGCAATGTGGTCCCTTTTGCGGTGCCAGGACTTAGAATTTTCCTCTTCATGTTCTTCCTCTGCAGCTGAGGGGGTTGCTTATTTAGCACGTGGTTATTTAATTTAGGGATTATATCATTTTAATCAGTGTTTTCAATGCAAAGTCCTGTAGAAACCTGGAATGCCCAACCGCTCCTGACAGCAATAGGAATGCCATGGGATCATCACACACAAAGCTTTTATTTATTTATTTTTGCTTTTTTAGGGCCACTCCCATGGCATATGGAATTTCCCAGGCTAGGAAATTGAATCAGAGCTTCAGCTGCCACCTACACCACAGCCACAGCAAAGCCAGAGCTGAGCCACATCTGCGACTTACACCATAGCTCACGGAAACGTCGGATCCTTAACCCACTGAGTGAGGCCAGGGATGGATCCGAGTCCTCGTGAATACTAGTTGGGTTCATTACCGCTGAGCCACAATGGGAACTCCACAAAGCTTTTATTTATGCTGATTTAATTATAGGTGGTTGGCAAATAAATGCATTAGGCTGAGCGCTCTGTGGACCTGCGTGCCCTCAGGGCCTCCTCCTGGCCTCTGAAGTAGAGAGACTCAGGAGGAGGGCTTCACTCTACATGAAGTGATTCTAGTGCATGTTAAATCCTGTGCTTGTCTCTTATTATTCCATAGTGTGCTTTTTTGTGTATGTTGTGTATTTGTACTCCCGTTGTAGTTTACAGAGCATAATACACAAGACCCTGTATACTCCACAGGCAAGTTAAAGCAGCATTTTTCAAATTCCAGATCATGTTTGACTAGTGGGTCATGAAATTCATTTAGTGTTTCTCCATGAGCTTTTTTTCTTTAATGAAATAGGAGAGTATAGAAAATCTGAGAATGCATCTGTATTTTCTACATGTAGTAAAGATAGCACTTACATTGGGAGACTTAATTGAGGGATGTGTTTGTATGTGTATGTGGGTTTTGACCTGCAGTGTGGGGCCCTGGCAAGGGGAACTGAGTCAGCATGTGAGAGACCAAAATAGCATCCCTGGAGGGTATAGACAACTACCGGAAGGAGGTGAATCACAGAGGACATCCCCCACTGTCATGGGAAGGTGGTATCTGTTGGTCAGTGAAATGCCTCTCCTTCCAGAGAGATCAGTGTCTCCACTGCCACCCCACTCCCTAGCAAGCGATGGCTGGGAATCCTTCCTGGTGGAGGTCCTGTGCTGATGGCCAAAGGGCAGACGCTGTTCCTAGAGGGTCAACTGCCATCCTTTGTCCTAAGCATACCAGCTGCTCGAAGCTTGGCCAACCAACCAGACCCCGTGTCCAGCCTGGCATGGCATTCTCCAGCACTCCTGTGTGGGCTCCCGGCCTGGTCTGGCCTCTGGGGCTAAATGTGATTGTTCCCAGCTATATGTGGTGACACTAAGCTCCACAGGGCAGTGTATCTCAAAGAAGAGCCCACAGAACTTTAGCTTCGCATCTGTGTTACCTGCTGAAGCAGAATTTCTGGGCTGTGTCCCAGGTAATCTTAAGCTTTCCAAGGGATTCTTCTGCACATGAAAGTTTGAGAATCTCAGCTTTAAGGTTCTTTGGATATGCACACCACATTGAAAGATAGAAAAACTTGGAGTTCCCATCATGACTCAGTGGTTAACGAACCCGACTAGTATCCATGAGGACGTGGGTTTGATCCCTGGCCTCCCTCAGTGGACTAAGGATCTGGCATTGCCGTGAGCTGTGGTATAGGTTGCAGATGCGGCTTGGATCCCGCATTGCTGTGGCTGTGGTGTAGGCTGGCGGCTGTAGCTCCGATTGGCCCCTACCCTGGGAACCTCCATATGCTTCGGGTGTGGCCCTAAAAAGACAAAAAAAAAAAAAAAAAAAAAAAAAGAAAAAGAAAGATGGAAAAGCTTAAGCTTAACACACCTTAAATAGAGGGTGTGTTATTTTATAACTAAGCCGTTTTTAAGATGGCTTAATTTGGGATTGTTCTTCTTGGTCAGGGTTTTTACATAGCTGGTTGAAATCTTAGAAGAGTGTATGGGGGTGTCAGCTGTGATCTACAGCTGCTGCAGGATAGCACTGCCCTAATGGCTGGCATCTTGGGCATGACCCCTTCAGGAAGCTTCTTGAAAATACCCTCTGATAAATAAGGACTTGGATGGGACTCAAGAGGTATTTGAGGTTCCTGGTGGCTCAGTGGGTTAAGGACCTGGCATTGTCACTGCTGTGGCATGTTCACTGCTGTGGCATAGGTTCAATCCCTGGCCCAGGAACTTCTGCATACCTTGGGCATGGCCAAAACAAATAAAACAAGACAAAAAATCCTAAAGAGAATATATATACATACTTTTTAAAAAAAGGTATTCCACATTCTTTGTTTATTTCTATAATGAGTGAACGTTGTTGGAAAAGTCCTATTTGCATTTTCAGTTAACAAGCGGCTCAGTCAATTAACAAAGCAGCTCTTTTGTCTTGGGTCTGACACTGAGTTTTCCACCGCTTTCCTTAACTCGGTGCAGAAGGCCCATTCTCAGCCTTGTTCTCTGTCCCTTCTTCTGCAGTAAATTCTTCTTAGGTCAGGAGAGCTGTATCTGATATCCAGGGTCTATTTGAGGGAGAGATCCTGTGGCTTCTTTTTTTTTTTTTTTTTTGCCTAGAGACCCAGCCTGCCTGGCCATATTTATCTGTTGTTAGAGAAGTTTAAAGGCACAGGATTAAGACAAGGCTGGGCCAGGCAAGCCAAGGGCTCTCCCGGAGCTAGGCCACCTTGGATATTTCTATGCTGAGCTGCTTTCTAAAAACTCATTGGAGAAGGAGTACAGAAATCTCATCTCCAGTTGACCAAGGGAACCCCAGGCATTTGAACTTGATGAGATCTCGTCAGGGCTGCTAGATACAAGTGAGAGCTGGCAGGGAAGGTGCTCTTTTATATCATGATGAAGACTCCTGCCTGGAACGAGAACACATGTCTCAGAAGACATGGTCCTGGGCCTGGGAGGTCACCTCCAGACCTGCAGGCCCCACTCACAGTGCTGTGTGGCCAACATGGTGGAGGGGGGTGGTTGTTGGCTGCACCCCAGGTAACTGCTGAGTTAGAGATCACCGAAGAGCTCAGGCCATGCATCACATTTGAACATTTGAAATCTTTTTTAAAACTTTTATTTTAGTCATTTTAGGGCCACACCCATGGCATTTGGAGGTTCACAGGCTAGGGGTTGAATCGGAGCTATAGCCACCGACCTACACCACAGCCACAGCAACATGGGATCCAAGCTGCGTCTGTGACCTACACCACAGCTCACAGCAACATCGGATACTTTAACCCACTGAGCAAGGCCAGGGAGCGAACCTGCGTCCTCATGGATACTAGTCAAGTTGGTTAACCACTGAGCCACGATGGGAACTCCTGAAATCTTAAATGCTGGAGAAACTGTGCATTTCAAAACACTGAAGTGGCTCAACAATGTCTTTTTTTTTTTTTTTAAATGGCCACAGCAAATGGAAGTGCCCAGGCCCGGGGTTGAATCCAAGCTGCAGCTGTGACCTACAAAACAGCTTCGGCAACAGTGGATCCTTTAACCTACTGCACCAGACAGGGGATTGAACCTGTACGTCTACACCGACCCAGGCCACTGCAGTCAGATTCTTAACCCACCGCACCATGGCGGGAACTCTGCCATGTCTGTTGCTTCACTTATTTAAAGCTTCAGATGAAAGCAGTTCCCTTTTCTCCTCTTATTCAATTAACTCACTTATTTTTGAGTGAGAATGCTGGATGAGTCAGAAGCAGAAACACAGGGGAAGTTCTTTTGAGAGAGGCTATCTTGGCCAAAAACAAAAAACAAACAAAAAAAACCATCAAAGCATCTCCATTTTAATTGCTGCCCTTTGATCTGTATACAAGATGTTTTCTGTCAAGTACCAAGCAAATCCTGGAAAATTGAACTTAGTTTTTAAAATGATGCAGTTCTCTCTCTTGGTGTCACCGAGACCAAGTGGGTAGCTCATTAAATACAAAAAGTGCTTTGACAATCAGAGGGCCAATATACTGTGTGTTAACCATTATCAACAGTTGTGAAATCCATGTCTTTTCATTTAACTCATATTTCTGTACAGTGGGCAAGAATCATGCAGATAAGCGTACCTGCCCACCACAGCAGTGTAAACTGACTTGCTTAAGGGTCCATGGGGAAGACAGGAAGAGTGAGTTCTAGGCTCTCTTTGTCGGATTAGCTGTAGGGCAGCTACCCAATGATCCTTTTGGGCCTCAGTTCGCTCCTCTGTGAAATGGGGACAGCACACGCTGCCTACTCCACACATAGGCCTCTCCTGATGCTTTAACTTCAGCATTTGGAAAGGTCCCAAGGGTCTTAGTGAAATGGAAAAGCCCCACCTATGTTGTTTGTGTATTTTGTATTCTCCTATCCCTCTCCCTCCTCTAGGGGTTCCTCACCTCCAACAGGGACCCTCATGGTACTCACTGCCCCGAGTGTCCCCATGCACCCCTCCGCCCTCACCTCCCACCAAACGTCTGGTTTTCTGAGCAAGGAGGGGGGCATGGCTGCTCAGAGCAGACCTCTGCCCGGTCTTCCTTGATCCCTTTCTTCCCTAACGCTTGGCCTTTCTACGGGGAGGGGCAGTGGCTGGGCTCCGTGTGGGGCTTTTGGTGGTGGTGAAGGAAACCAGTGTCTGACAGGTGAGCTTTTCTTTCTGGTAGGAAATGCACTTCTTTCTGAATACCAAAGGGCTGGGCCAGTGAACCGGGAGCCTTCTCCACCTGGGCAAATTCTGCCCACCTTGCACGACCCAGCTTGGGGTGATTCTTGCCCTCTGCTTCCTCCCGCTGGAGTGAACGCACTCTCCTTTCGCACACCTCCACGTGCCAAAGACAAGAGAGTAGCACTTGGTCGTGGGTCATATATCTCTCCAGGGATGCCTGATGTCTGACCTTGGTAGGAGGAGCTCAACAGAGGTTCAAAAGGCAATTTGGGAGCTCCTGTTGTGGCTCAGCAAGTTAACCCAACTAGTATGCTTAAGGATATGGGTTCAATCCCTGGCCTCGCTCAGTGGGTTAAGGATCCAGTGTTGCTGTGAGCGGTAGTGTAGGTTGCAGCTTGGATTCTGAGTGGCTGTGGCTGTGGCGTATGCTGGCAACTGCAGCTCTGATTTGACCCCTGGGAACTCCATATGCCAAAGGTGTGGTCCTCAAAAGAAAAAAGAAAAAAAAGAAACCAATTTAGTTGGCTCATCACTGCAGCTTATTGTCCTAAGGCCTGCCGTGGAGTCCCCTGGAGGAGATGACTTGATTTTGTTGGATGGAGAGGATCAACAGGACAGGAGAATGAAACAAGGCCCTTCTTTCTCCTCCTGGACTGAGCTTGGGGCAGGGTTGTCTGTCCCAGCCCATCCTTCCTGGAGTTTTACTTATCCCATCCCTTGCCCTATTTTGTGGTCTCCAGGAACCTCGGGGTTCCTGCTTAGAGGCTTTCCAAGCAGGCTTGGAGGGGATGGCAGCCCCCACCCCTGGATCGTGCTGCCCTGGTTTCTTTCCAGCCCTGAGGATGCGCACAGCCCCGCCCTCTCTCAGGCCCATAGAGCCTTTAAGCTTCTGTTGACTTAGAGTGGCCTGAGATAGGGTGAGATGGGAGAGCATGCGCCAGATCGGGGCAGAGTTTTGCAATGATTGTGAGCCCAGAGCAGAGTCCAGGCCTTGAGGAGCCAGGCTGGTTGAAGCCTGAATGGTTTCCTGAGAAGCCCTCTGGTCAGGGAACAGCGTCCCTGAGTTTTATACCTGCTGCGGGAAATACCTTCTGGTTTCCATGTAGCCGAGGGAAGGTACTCTCACTTGGTTCCACGTAGGGCACCGAGGGTGGAGGGGCCTCGCCTACGCTCTTCTGCTGTGAACTCTTGCAAGTCCCACCTGCTCTAGGAGGTCTGTCTTGATCTTCCCTCATTGATTTCCCTCCACCCAGTTCCTCACGCCTTGTGGTACTTTAGCTCTTAAGGACACACCGCTTTATGTTGTGCCATCAATTTCCCCACCAAGCCTAGAAGACCCTCAGACAAAGACTAAGGCCTTCTGTCTGAATCCAGCATGGTGCTGGCTCCGGTGAGGGCTGCGAGGGGGGCCTGAAGCCGTAGTCATCACAGCCAGGGCTGGAGGCTGGAGATGAGGTACTGAGCCTCTGAGTGACAGGGAGACCCCGAGCCCTTCCGGGAGCTCTTGGTGGAGGCTCAGCGTTTCCTCCATTGGCCTCCCAGTGCTCCCACCACCACCCTGTTCCTGGGGTGGCTCAGGTGAGCTCATGGCCTGGGATGCACAGCCCCAAATCTCCGAAGTCACCTCCCTTGGATTATGTTTACCTGTTACAAGCAAAGAGCCCAAACAGGAAAGATTAACAGCAGCACTGACACCAAGACGCCGCCGCTGGTAATTTTTTATGAGCCCTTTGTGATTGTGGAGTTTATGAAATTTAAGTCAACAGTCTTCCTTGTAATCTCCGAGCCGTGAGAAGCTGTCTGAGCGTTTATTTGCCGAGCCGTCCCTGCATGCCTGTCCCGGGCACACCTAGGCTCCAGCGATCCGCCCCGTCAGAGGGTCTGATTTCGGTAATCATTGCCGAGTGCGGTGGCTTTCAACCACGTGGGTTGCAGCCGAAAGAAAACATCATTTCTAGTCATTTGGTTTCCTTCCCTGCCTTCCCCACCTCCTCTCTCTGTCCTTGCCCCTCCCTTGAACTGAACAGATTATAAAATCTCAGGTTCGATCTTGGGACTGGGCAGGAACAAAGGCTTCCATTGCCCCCTCCTTCCCTTTCTCCCAGCAAGGCCCCTTAATGAGTTCCAAAGGTAGCTGGGCAATTTCAGGACACTGCCACCAGGGCCTGGAAAGAACACGACTTGGTAGACCTTTGTTTTTTTTTTTTTTTTTTTTTTTAATGCCATGTCCTAGGAGTAATTTTTGGGCACACTGGCACCCTTTGGATGTGTCTTCTCCCATTCCTTTTTCTTTCTTTATTTCTTTTTTCTTTCTTTTTTTTTTTTTTTTTTTTTGGTCAAAGCCTCACTCTTTTCCAGAAACAACAACAATAAAAATGATTTTTCTTGATGCCCATCGTGGGCAGAAGCATCTCCCATACACTTATCCAAGAAGTTCCTTGAAAGCCTCTTTTCACCTGCCTGAACTTCAGGTTGTCCCATGCCCACGAGGAGAGGAAGGTGGGGAAGAGCATGTGAGCCATGTTGGGTTGGATGCTGCTCTAGGAGGCAAGCACAGGAATAAGTGCTGAACTCATGTCAGGTCCCCCCACAAGAACTACGCTGGTGACAAGTTCTCTTTGCTACCAAACTCTCAAAACACTTTCCGTTCCTGTCCTTTAAAGCTTAGCTTTGACCTTCCCAAGCAGGTTCCAGGAGTGGGCTACAGGTAGGCTATGACGTGACTCCTGTCTAGGGACAGCTCTGAGGCAGCCTGGGGTGGTGGGACCCTGAGTGATGTTTCCTGGTGGCAGGGGGCTGTCACACGTGCCATCACTTTCTCTTGGAGCCATGGCTGTAAAGGTTGGGGAGCCAAGGAGTCTTTACCTTGCTTTCACAGATGAGGAAACTGAGGTTCAGAGAAGTTATGTAGCCTGTGTCACAGCCAGTCCCCTGAGTGTAAGGCAGTGTCTTTGCCATTCTCACCAGCCGTGGATTCTAAGGTGGCCCTGATCTCTTTGGGGGAACTTGGAAGCTATTTCCTGAGTCTAGCATCTGCTTTAATGTCAAGCTACCAATCAGTTTCTTAGGCGCTGTTTTATCTCTCTGATGCTTTACCATTTGCAGGCATTGTTTTTTTCTATTTTTTTTTTTCTTTAAGGCTTCACCGAAGTAGTGAGACACAAGTACTCAGGGATGATTTCCAGTGCATGCAGAGAGAGGAGAAAATATCACTGTCAACACGAGCCCGTCTTCCCTCTGATCATTGAGTATGTGGTCATTTGAGCCTCTTTTAAAAAGGAGTGTGTGCAAACAACATGACCCTGTAATCTAAAAACTATTAATGAATACACACAGACAGAAAACCTATTAGAACTAATAAGAGAGTATAGGGAGGCCACTGGATTAAGAGCAATATACGAAAATCAGTTGCATTCTCTACACTAGCACCGAGCAATCCAAAAATGAAATTAAGAAAAGCGCTCCATTCACAGTGGCATCAGGAAGAATTAAATGCTCAGGAATAAACTTAACCAAAAGAGCTGGATACTAATATACTGAAAAAACACAAAACATTATTAAGAGAAATGAAGAAAGATCTAAATAAATGGAGAAATAGGCCACGTTTATGGATTAAAAGACTCAGCATTATTAAAATGGTATTTCTCTCCAAACTGGTGTACATATGCAGTGCAATTCCAACCAAAATCTCAGCAGGCTTCTTTGCAGACATTGGCAGACTGATTTCAAAATCCATATGGAAATGGACTCAGAATAGCCAGAGGAGGCTTAAAAAAGAACAAAGTTGGAGCTTGTACACTGCCTGATTTCAAAACTTCCTCCAAAGCTATAGTCATCAAAACACTGTGCCCCTAGCGTCAGGGTGGACATTTCAGGGGAACAGATTTGAGAGCCCAGAAATAAACCTTTCCATTTATGGCCAATTGATTTTTGGCAGTAGTGACAAAACCATTGAATGGGGAGAGGATCAGGATTTTTTTTCAATAAATTATGGACATGTAGATTCTTTTCCCACACTGTACACTAAAATTAACTCAGAGTGGAGTATGAATCTAAGAGCAGGAGCCTGTCATAGCATTTCCTGTGAAGTTGCAAGGATGAGAATGTCGAAGGCTGGGAGCACCAGCAGAAGCGGGTATCGGGGAGGAATGGAAGATTATTTTTTTCTCAAGAACTTGAGGGATTCCAAAGAAATAACTGCATGAGAGAGAGAGAAAAAAAAAAAAGAAAAAAAGTAAAATATATGGTGGGAAGCCCTGCTCTGAGGAGGAGGTATCCTTCTGTCACCATTTGGACTCTACTAGTTACTTCCAGCCTAAGAAATTTGGATTCAATAAGGGACCTTGCTATGGTATAAGAGAGCTTACTCTTTAGTATAACGTAGCTATTTTTTATCTCAAATTCTTATTTCCTATGTGTAGCTCCCCCCTTCCCCCTTCCCCAAGCTCCTGGTGAGGTAGGAAAAGCGTTACCATCATCTTTGTGTGAGCTAACGTTTCTTCCATGCTTGCCAAGTGCCAAGCTCTGCTCTCAGCACTTTACAAAATGACGCTGGATTCTTAGGACAGCCCTTGGAAATGGATACTGTTATCAGTCCTGTGTTACAGATGAGGAAATTGAGGCCAGAGTGGTTTGGTGGCTTGCAGGTAGTAAGATGCCCAGCCGGGATGCAGATCCTGGCAGTGTGATTCCAGGACTGAATCTTCCATGCCCCGTACTGCCTTTTATCGCTTGCATTTGATAATTGAGGAAACTGTCATGCAGGGATGTAAAATGATTGGTCAAGGTTGAACAGCAAATTCTGTGTCACTTTGTCTAGTGTTTTTATGCTGTGCCCTGTGCTCACCCAGCTCCCCCCTAAGAACGCACAGCCCACGTAGGTAAGGTGTTAGGTAGCGAAGACTCACGGGAAAATGGAAAATCTTCAGCCCTTAGGGCAACTTCTGTCCTAATTTAGAATCCCTGCCACTTCACCCATGCCCAGAATCCTGGGGTTCAAAGACTCCCCTTCAAAATCTTCTAGCTCGGGTCTTTCCATTGGAGCTAAAAATGCATCAAAAGCTCTTTTGCAGCTTCTGCTGGTGCATTTTCTGTGATAGGAAGCTCACCACCTTGTACCTAAGTGTCAGTTATTCAATGTACCTTCTAGCTGAAAAGTCTCCTCTTTTTGAGCCCTGGTCGGTATTGGCCTGTGGCCAATGCATCCACAGTCCACATCTACTTGCATCCACAATCTTGGTTCCACCTTCTGGGACAATACTCAGTATGTCTAATTTTACATGCCAGCCCTTTGTATTTAAAAGCAGGACTCAGGGGTCTATTTTCCTGAGTTTGAATCCTGGCTATGCCACTAACATGCTTTGTAACCTTAGGCCTTAGTTTCCTCATCTGTCAAAAGGAAACAAGCTGTGTCGAGGAGGCATCAGATAAGCCACATTAGAAGGAGCTTGGTAGCTGTGTACTCTCACCAGGTTTGAGAACAATAATTACTGTCTGTGTTAATCTTACTTCTTCGCTAGAAGCATCGCTGGTTCTTTAACCATTTCTTTCCCTTTACCTCTCAACTTCCATTCTCATGACTTTTAGATCTTGCTTTTCTGGGTATGCTTCATCTGCAAATATCTGTCCCAGAGGACAGAAGCCAGAACCCAGCTCAGTAACCCCTGACCCACCTGACCGTGCCCACTCGGAATAGCGCCCGCAGTAACTTTTAGATTGGGTTAAATCATCCTAATGAAGCCTTCTGATAAAGCAATTTGTTCCACGTGTGTTACTGGAGGGATCATGTGCAACCTTCCTACCTTCCCCAAACCCACTCTTCTTTCCCTTTCTCAAGAGGTGGTGTGTTAAGATAGAAATCGGCAGTAATTAATGAATTGAGGTGTTTCCAGATTTTAGATCTTTTCCTTTGCAATCGCTCACTATTCATCAGGAACTTTATGATGCATTGTGTGTAATTCTCTCTTTATCTAAAAATAAATATTGGATATTAGTAAAGCCTGGAGTTAGATTTTTGTCCTCATTATACCCTCTTTCCAGTGGGTTAGTGGCAAGACTGAAATCCCCTTCTCCTATTCTTACAGATAGCGTTCAAGCTTTTCATTTTTAGGGGTGGAATCCATGGTTCTAATCATAATGAGACGTAGTTCTAATAATAATGTGAAAGCCCAAGTGTGTAAGACACAGGAAAGCACTTTTCCTCTGCCTGAAAGTTGGGACTTGGAGCTATTTTGATTACTATTGCTACAAAAGGGATCGCCTGGACACGTGGCAGCTGGGCTGGTTGGTTCTGGCTCAGGGCAGCTGGCTGGTGGTTGGAACAGTGTGGGCTGAAGTGCCTAGGTGCTGCCTGGGCCTCTCTCTTCCTGGGGTCTCAGAGTCTTTCCATGTGGTCCTTGGCACAGGCTGACTGGGGCTTCCTCACAGCATGGCAGCTTCTGGTGGTTCATGGAGGGGCTGAAGGTTTCAAGAGAGAATATTCCAGTGGGCAGTGTGGAAGCTGCATGGCTTTCTCTAGCTTAACCTTGAGAGTTACATTGGATCACTTCTGCTAAAAGCCCACCTCCTCCCATTCCCAGGGGCCTGTGGGATGAGAAATCCTGTTGCAGCTGCCTGGAAAACACGCTCTTCTTCTCACCACTTCTGACATAGTTGATAAAGTGACGGATATAAAGTACTGGAAGGAGAGTAAGACTTTGGATGAGCAAAGAAAATCGTTTCAAATTCTGAATTTGCCCAGTGACTCAACCCTCCCAACTCATGTTTTTAGGTTTTTTTTTTTTTTTTTTTTTTTCCAAACTCGAGCATCCACGAGTTCAGTTCGTTCCTCCACAAAAATGGGGATTTCGTCACAGCTCCCGGGTCTCCCTGGGCAAGCCGCTGTGAAGATCAGAAGAGCAACAGCTTGTGAAAAGATCTGAGTAGAAAGAAACCTGCGTCAGGAAGAGCCACAGTGCTCTTCCCATGCTGGCTGAAACGCAGGAGTGGCAAACGGCCACTCACCAGCCAGCGGAGGGGTGGAATGCCGCAGTTAGATTCAGGTCTCAAGAGCTTTCTCCTAATGCAGTTGCCTCTCCTCTGCTCCCTCTTTGCCCTCACTTTCCAGCTTGCAGCAGCAGATAATGGGTGAATTCATGCCTTTCGCAGTGCTTTGCAGTTCCAGCTGGAAGGAACCTCAGAGTCCATGCAGTTCCATGCCCCTGGTTCCGTGGCCTTCTGCAGCTCGCACGATGGGGGCCCCAGCTGGGGGAGGACCAGGGCTTGCAGCTTCTGCAGGGAGCAGTGACTTTATAGCTTTCTCTTCCGACGGGACACAAATGTCCTGGGCTGAGTTGTCTGCAGCAGGTCAGGACAAGAGAAGGCCATCCGTCCACCCTCTGGAAAACCGAACCAGGACTGGCTGGGTTCCAGGAGCTCATTGTGTGGGGCTGAAATGAAATGTTTCCAAAGGAACTGGCTCATTGTTTAGGATGCTAAATATTTATTTGATCAAACTTTAACTAAAGAAGCCAAAAGGTTTGAATGTGTAAGTCCCACAAACCTGGCTTGGCGGGAACAGGCCAGAGAGAAAAGAAGGTGGAAGTCGTTTCCAGTCAGGAAATTGTGGGAAAGATGTTCATGCAGGTCACTGCCTGTCATGTCTGTGTGTCATGACATGTCGGTGTGTCACCTGGTAGGAGGGGACTAGGGCTCCTGGCAAAGCAGGACAGACCAAGCTGCTTCCAGTTTCCAGATGTTGCAGAAGCTTCACTGCCTGCCGTGGGTTCCGTCACATGGAATGATCCCTGATTCCATGACTTTAAAAATGATACTTTTACATGAAATAAAATAGCATTGATGCTTGCTTTCCTGTGCTTTATTTTCCTTTGGGCACTAAAATTGTCCTCTGCAACTTGTTGGGTGTAGTGGCCTCCGTCCATAGATGATTCCATCAGCCAGGGTGCTCCTTGTCACTCAGCTTCTTCAAGGAAGCATGGCTGTACGTGATTGGCTAGTCCTTCCAGAGCAGCTGACCCAGAATCTGATTCAGAAAACAGCCATCTTCAGGACCACTGGGATTCATCTCCTCTGTGTGGGCATTAGTGGTTTTGCTGATGTTTCCAAGCCGATGTGAGGGCCATTTCATCATTTTGGTTGTTCCCCACTCTGCCTGTACATCTTATCACTCTCTAAACCCAGTGTCTGGTTTGGGCCATCTGCTCACCACTTGAAATATGATCCTTTAGGACAGTATCGAAATTATTTTTAAAATAAACTTAAACTCAAGGGATGCTGGACATTTTAGAGATTAGCCAGCAAGAGTGTTTCCTATTGCTAGCTTGACATTTCCTTATTGCTTTAAGCTAAGGTCATGTCTTTGCACTATTACCACATATATGGTAAAAATGAAAAGCAAACAAAATTAAAAGGTTGAAAGGACTGAGGAACCAAATAGGCACTGGAGTCACTGAATGCAAACTATTCTATGTTTTATTAACATGAGAGCATCGTTTTGGCTTCGAATTGTGTGCTGTTAAATGTTGGGAAAGGAGTGGTTTTACTGTGCATCATTCCTCTAAAGAACACACTACCTATGTCAGTTTAGGAGTGCATTTTCACCCCCACCCCAACTGAAGTTAACAAAATGAATGGTTGAGGAAGCCAGTTCACATATAATCACCACGCATAAGGTCAGACAGCCCTTCCCTTCCATGTGCACTGCCTGGACTGTCCGAGGCTGCATGATGCCCACTGAGAATGAGACTTTGGGTGAGCGAAGCAGCAGAGGGGAAAGTCTCAGAGGTCTCTTGCCCCAGGCAGCCCACCCGCGCGCGGCAGCCAGCATCCAGGGGGAAATGGGTAGGACCAGAGAGGGCAGGCAGACAGCCCAGCCTTAGCTGCACAAAGCAGTGGTTCCTTCCAGTGTTGCTGGATCAGTGGCATAGGGTTTCTAAAAAGTTCTATATGCTTATAAGATGTTCAACCCTGCTCACATAGGCGGTATCTGCATCCGTGTGTCCATCTCAGTGACCAAAAGAATTCTCTGTCTAGTCCTGTCAATCTTATGATCAGATTTTATTTTTTCTTGAAGTGGATCCTATTCTCATTTTTTTCTATGATTTTTTTTTGACATTATTCTTTGGTTTGGAAAACCAGTTCTCTCTGGTTTGTTGGTCTGCTGAGGCCAGTGTCCTGGAGTTTTGGTTTCGGGCTGTGTATAGTAAGGGAATGAAACCTGCAGGGCAGTTCATGCTGTAAAATTACAAAAGGGGAAGCCCCTCTGGTTCAAGGCAGCTGGGGGACTTGGCTGCCTGGTGGCTAGCCCCCAGGGCACCTCCTAGGCATCTATGATTCCTGGAGCAGAGTTTTATTTTTTTGTGTTTTTTTTAAATGATTTTTCTTTTTTCCATTATAGTTGGTTTATAGCGTTCTGTCAATTTGGAGCAGAGTTTTTTAAATCCCCTCTTTTGGTCGTTTGCGGGGGGGGGGTCGGGACTGGCAATCCGAATTCCCTGGAGATTACGTAGCACCACACTGGCTTTCTCAAGTACCTTTTGACTTCTTCTCATTCATGCATAAAGGAAATATTTCTCACTCCTCTGTAAAGCACTGTGTCAGATCCTAGGGACATGGGAATGAGTGAGATAGACATGGCCCCTACCCTCTTGCTGAGGGCAGGGTTTTAGACTTCTCTGAGCAAAATTGGTCCCAGTACACAGGCTAATTGGTATGTTCTGGCAGCAGGTCATCCCTGTGGGTGCTCCCTGGGCAGGTGTGTCCTGCCCCATCTGGTCAGACTCCTCATGCAAAGTTTCCCCTTAGGAAGCCATGAGAAACCCAGCATGTCCTGAAAGTCCTGCTGTGATTCTAAAACTATCCCAGGGAAGCAGGGCCTGGATACAAACTATGGGGACCAAGAGGTAAATAGGAAAGTTGGATGGAATGAGGGCTAGGTTCTCTGCGGTAATAACATGACAGTTTTCTTCATTTTGGATTGACCATCCCCCACCACCCATATTCTTTAAACTAGGAGTTGAAGGATGAAAAGTCAGTGTATTAATGTAGGGTTTCCTACATGTGAAACAACAGCACACACACCTTCAAACCTGGGTCTCATTTTACTAAGTCTATTCTTGGAAGTCACATCAGAAAGCCAATCATTTTTTCCCCTCTTCAATCCAGTTGCAGGGTAGCTTGAAGTTAACGGCTTTTGCCACTAGAGGGTGGTCATGGTTGGAAAAGTAGAGCCCAGACAGTCAATGTTGAAAGGGGATATTGATGAAATAGCAACTGGTTCTTATGTTAGATTGATCCAGGGTCAGAAAGAGCAGAGTGAAGACCTCACTCAAATGCTTTAGGCTTATGTAGGTGAGCAAATGTGTGATATTTGAGGGGAAGGAATTTTAGAATGGCCATATCCTTTTTTTTTTTTTTAATGAGGAAGATCCAAAAAAAAAAGAACAAAAAGTCAGGGGCAGAGCTGTGCTTTTCTTTTAAAAATAGATACACAGAAGCATGTGTTTGTTTGTCCCTACTTGGTGTTTTTGTTTTACTTCTAAATTGAGAACAGCTGAAATAATTTCTGAATTGTTCTGGGCTTTGGAGCACAGACTCCCAGACGGTCTCTGTGGTCTGGGCCCTCAAAAACCCACCTGATGCGCCATGAAGCCCATCTTTGGAAAAAGCTATTTGAGACACTGCAAAGCAGGCCAGCCTTGTTTGTTTTCCCCCTGCACTGGAAAACGGAAGTCAAGCATGCTCTGGGGACAGAGGATTCTGCAACTGTGACCATCTTGAAAGGGGCAGGAAAGGATCTGCCCAGTTGTGCCAGACAAAACAGTAACAATCTCCATTCTTTGTCCTTGCTAGTGACTTCGGAATTGGAGTGGCATTTTCCTACCCAATTCATTTAAGAGGCAAATTATTCGATAACCTGGGAAGAGGGTAGTGGCTTCATTTCCGATGCCTTTGTAGGCATCCCCGTTCCTCTCTGAGCCCCAAGCGTGATTGACTGTAATGAGGTTTTAGTCCTCACATTTGCTAAATTTTGATGGGTATAAGAATGGTTAACTGCCTTTAAGATAGATACCCCCAAACCGTCTAAACAGATATATAAAATGAAGTTCACATGAATGCCAATTGATGTGTTTTTTTAATACTGCCTGGTAGGTAACCCCAAGTTAATTAGATCTCCTTGCACTGAAGGTTTCTTTAAAACATAGTATTAGATGATAATGGAAAGGGCAGGCTTAGCAACAAATGCTGAAACTGTAGCCCAGGGGATTTAGATTATCATCAGCAGCCTGCAGCAGAAGCAGCGTCTTACAGAATGCTATCTCTTTTCTAGATTAGATAGAAAGAAGAATTAGGGAGATACAAGGAGGCATTTTCTAAGGCTGGTTATATGCTGCTTTGGGTGACAGCTTGCTGTGGGAGTTGGAGAGTGCCTTATTGGTCAAACGCGCTGGCGGCAGATAAACTACTATGGGGGCAGAACTTTTTTTTTTTTTAATTCTCTTGGGTTCTCTCTTTGGGTTCCTTTGTGTTATAGACATTGTGGGCCGTGGTTGTGGACAGATGTCACTCTTTTTTTTAAAGCAGAGTATGGAGGAGAAAATGTTGACTTTCCAACCTCGAGACCAAGCTCTTTATTTTACCGAAGCATGGTCTTGACCCTTCAAAATATTTAAATTCTTCCACACTTGAGAGTTAGTATCAAGTGTCTAATAATAATTCTCCAAGCTTCTTTTATTCAGACAGGTAAAGGTTGATGTAAGTCCTGGTTTACTTAAACCTAAAAGCCTGCCCTTAAGAGGGGAAGGGAAGGGGGGGGGCAACCTTTAAAGCAGCCTGCACCTTGAAAGAATGCTGTTTATCCAGTATCCACGGAGCAGGGAGTGTGTCCATGGGCGAACTAAACAACTCCTCCAAGAATCTTCATGAGAAACAGTGTTTTGAGTCTGTCACAGTTTCTCACATGCTCTTGAAATAATCTCTTTCCCCACAAGTGAAGGCAGACATCATTTCATGCCCAGACCTTTCTCTGATTCCACCAACCAACCTTACCGTCTCGTCCAGTTCAGCTTCACGATCAGAAGAAAGAACGCAGCCATTTCGGGGAATGATTTGTTACCCTTCCCATCTGAGTCGTCACCCCTTATTTGCGTGTGAGAACCCCCGGTCAGATAAGGGCTGCTGTAATTGTTGTAATCTGGAGAAATCGCTTTTCAGCCTTTAGCAGTATCCCCTTTACTTTCTTATTCCAGAGTTAGATACTTCTGACAGGCCTTGGCTTTGTCTTAATGATCAGGAGCTGGTGTCACTGGGGGTCAGAAACATATGCAGAAGAGAGCATTTACATATTTTCCAATCGGAAAGTCATCCTGAAATATTTGTCTTATAGTCCCAAGCCATAAATGATCACAGGTGCCTTGAGTCATGGGGCTGATTCCAGGAAAGTGTTTGAGCAAGTCGAAAAAATAGAATGGACCAGTTGATTCATGCTTTAGCTGATGGCATTGTCTCCTGGGAAGCTAAGGCACCCTTGCCCTATGCATATGGGGCTGGTGGAACGCTGCTGTTTCATTTCTCTTAACTCTCTCTTCTGAGACTGTATTCCTCCCTCCGCTCCTCACCACCCCCATCCATTTGCAAAGATGCAGCAGCAGCCCTCCAGAGATTCCCATTTCACAGACATTCCAAAGGGCTGGATGAGGTGAGCTCAACCATTTAAATTTTGGGGTTTCCCTCAAGAGAATGAATGTAGGAGGAGCAGGCTGTGACCTAGAGGAAGCACATGGAGGTGGTAAGGGGCTTCAGGGGTCTGCGGGGAGAAGATATAGCCCAGTACAAGATTGGGCGAAGGGGAGGCACTGCTGAACTTCCTTTCCCGTGTTTCGTTGTTTCCCCTCTGTCGCTGCCAGCACACCCATCTGAGAGCCGGCCAGGCTGAAGTCACCCCAAAGGAAACGTTGCAGTAATAAGAGTCACCTGCCTTTATTTAGATCTGGCTTTCCTGCCCTTCCTTTCTTTCCCCCCAAATTTATGAATGGAAATAGATAAGGAGAGGTTGAATTGGCCAAGGCCATAGGTTGCATCTTGATTTTCTGGTCTCTGGGAAAGAGGGCAGGGAACCATCTCCAACTGGAAATCTTAGGCTTCTATTCATTGTACCACTTTATGTTACTCAGTACATTTTGTTCAAATGAATTGTGCAAATAAGTTATTTCTAGTGCTCAGGGCATAGTCTGTGAACTGATCTGTCTGTATCTCATAAATTTTCCATTTGGATGATCAGAGCAGGGCAGAAGTTTCTCGCTGTGCTATTAAGCTATAGGCAACTGTTGTCACTGGCTGACCCTGGGTTGTAAGTACGTGGGAACTTGGTGGAGGGCTTCACAGAGGGAAAGGAAGGAGTTAGCTCTGTGAAGTCTGCCTTTGGGTTGGTGGGGAGCTCTTTGTAAGTGCTTCTGTTTTAACGACTTTGCCAGAGTTTCATCTTATCCAGACAGATACACAGCAAAGGAGAACTAATTTGGGCAAGTAGAATTGGTGGTAAATCTGAATTTTATGGAATGTGTTCAAAGGGATGACAGGAGTTAGAACCGCTCACAGATCCCTGCCAGGTAGAGTTTCCGCAGGACCTTCTGTGATGGAAAAAAAAAAGATAAGGGTAATTTCGATTAGCACATTTGCCACATAGATGGGTGCTGTCGATGTGCTTAAAGATGTGTGTTTTCAATTACAAATGTCTGTGTGTTTGACTTTTAATTGGCTAAGCAATGTGCTTCTTTATGAAGATCCATTTCCGGTTTGCTCCTATTGAAGGTATCACAATCTCATATTTGAACAAATGCCAGACGGATGAGTGTCCTAGATAGTGAGCCCTTGTCCATCCCACTATATTGGCTCCAGCAGTGGTTTCATGAGAAAATAATGGTACTAAAGCTGTGGCTTAGAGCCCTGAGAAGCAGTTTCAGCCATGCCTAGGAGGCAGAGGTGAGAGGGTATCTCTCAGCCCAAGGCAGCGAGCTGTGTGCTCTCTTCAAGCCCTGCACTTCCACATGTTCAGATACTCAGATTTAGGCTCAGCCCACACGGTTCCAAATGCAGCCTCACATAGAATTGCCAAGGTAGACACGTCTCGGAGTTCCGGGAGAAGGATGGAGAATGAGCAGCTTACGTGGTGGAGGCACACATCTAGGAGATGCTAAAAAAAAGTACCCGCCAGAGACTGACTGGCTTTCATAAAGTGAGTGCACCAAACTTCCAGTTAGTTGAGCAGAGCCTGGGAGCCCAGAGTCCCTGGATTGCCCAGCCTCAGGGAGCAAGTTCACTTCTTAATAGTTTCTTAGCTCTCCTCCTACTTGGCAAACCGAGAATCTGACGCAACACAGAGGAACAGTAAAAGTCATGTGAATCTGGAAATATGCCCCCTTTCCAGGCATTTGTTTAGAGTTTCCTGGCATTGGATTGTTTAGAAGGCAGTATTGCAAGAGAATGCACATTTTTTACATAATACTGTGGTTGAGAGCAGGGTTTCCTACCAACTCCCTGATTATTTCACTAAGTAAGGAATTAGTCAGAAGGCCATTGAAAAATCTTTTATTTTTCTTATTCATGTGAGACTGTGGTGGTTTGCCTGTGCTCGATATCATTGATGGCTAGATTCCCCCTGTGGAATTCTTAAAAATAGGGTCATGAATGTGTATAAACCTTAGCTGATTTCTATCTAGGATGAGGAGAAGGTAGTTGGTTAGGGTGAGCCATTCATGTAATTAGCCATCTAATCGCTAAGCACCCGGGCTCTGTTAGGTCCAGGAAGGGATTCAGAAGCAGACCTCAGGCCGCTCAGAGAACCAAGCACATAAAACAGTGTTGAATCAGCTTGTCTGTGGTAATGGCACTCACGCATCTTGGTAAATCAGACAATGTTATTAGCTAAGCAGAACCAAGATCATATTATCTATATCTATCGATAAGTCTAATTATTCAGTCATTGTTAACTGACTGACTGTTATATGCAATCAATAAGATATTCTCTTAAGGACTGAGACAGTCCAATTGAAGAAGGGGTAGAAGAATAACACTGGGTTAAATAACCCTCTCTGCCTTCACAGTGTAAGCCAATGGCATAAAGATATAATGTACAGGATATGATTAATCGTCACATGGGTGCTTCAGTTACTGCCATGAATTCATAGGAGGGAGTTTTCTAAATACCCTCTTCCTTAGAAAAGGCATCACCAAGGAGGAAGAGAACAGGAAGTGTCTGATGCATGCAGAGGAGGGCCTTGGGGAAGAGTCGCCAAGACGTTTTAGGAGTGACCAAGGGCAAGGAGGGGTTGCCATGTGAAAAGAAATCAGCTCAAGTAGAAAATAGTGAGAGCGGGTCAAGTTTAGATTACCAGCCTGAGCTGCTCAAAGTGGAATCCCTAGACTAGCAGCACTGGACCACCTGGGAGCTTGTTAGATATGCAGAACCTCAGGTCTCAGGCTAGACCTACAGACTCAGGATTTGGGGGGCCTGGGGTCCAGGAATCCGTGTGGGTGTTTTACATGTCCACTTGATTTTTATGTGTGCTAAAATTTGGAAAGCATGACTACTGATAATTTGGGTTCCATTCCAAATGACTGAGTCAGGCTTTTGAGTCAGGGAGTAGTATGTTCTTCAGCGTGGTGACAAACCGGGGCATTTCGGACCCTGTCTTTTGCATGGAAGCCTCTTTAGTGCCCTCACTTGCAGTCTTCACTTACCTGCCACTTAGCACCTGTGAGATGAAATCTCTCCAAATTGCCAGTCACAAAGCTGGTGAAGTTAAAGTCGTGTAACTCTTCTTTGGAGAGGTTTTTTGTTTTTGTTTGTTTGTTTGCTTTTTGCTTTTTTAGGGCCACCCATGCGGCATATGGAAGTTCCCAGGCTAGGAGCAGAATCAGAGCTACAGCTGCTGGCCTACACCACAGCCATAGCAACGAAGGATCTGAGCCTCGTCTGTGACCTATACTACAGCTCGTGGCAATGCCAGATCCTTAACCCACTGAGTGAGGCCAGGGATCGAACCCACGTCCTCATGGACACTAGTCAGGTTTGTGACCACTGAGCCACAATGGGAACTCCAGCACCGTTATTTCTGATGTATTAAAAAGCAAGCTCCATTGTCAGCTTAATTGAATGATGCTGAGGGTGATTCCTGACGTAATGGAAAGAGCCCTGGCTCTGGGACAGACAGACCTGGGTTCAGATTTTAGCTGTACTGCTTACCAGCTCTGTGGCCTTGGAAAAGTCAGCTAACTCCTCTGGGCCTCTGTCTCTTCATGGAAAATGCAGATATCCACATCTGCTTTCAAGATTCTTGCATCAGTGGAAAAGTAGCTCATACTTCACATGCAGTAGATCCTCACTAAATTATAACCATTGTCAGTTTCCACTTGTTAACTGTGTCCTCACATTAACATTAGAGTTTAATTTTCTAAGAAAACAAAAAGGCCAAGATGAAGATAGTTTGCTTCAAGCAGCTAGACTTCCTCGCCGTTCCTTAAGTCTACTGAATGCATCCCATCTCTGTGCCTTTATGGTTTTCCTGCACCTGGAAAACCCAAGCTCTGCTCCTTTTGATTCTCTTCTGCCTTTAACTCCCAGCTCTGCCATAGCGCCTCCCTTCATTATTTCTTCCTCATAAAATCCACAAAGAATAAAATACCCTCCTGTAGTGTTAACTCCCATTTCCTTGGAGTTCTCATTCCTGCAACTGGACTGTAGCCTCTTTGAAAACCTGACCCCCTTGCTGTACAGTGGGAAAATTAAAAAAAAAAAGAAAAGAAAGCCTTCTCTAAATACAAACCAATGGACTGAACTTGAAATGTGTTCATTACCACGCCATATATAGCCACTGGATGGAGGCTTGTAGAATGAAAAATTGAAGCTAATAGTTTCCTGAGCAGTTTTGAGGGGCCAGGCACCTACCGTAAGGATAATCTATTCTTTTTTCCGAGTAGCTACTGTCGAATCTTGATTTTACAGATGGGGAAACCAACACCCCTGATTGTCCAAGTTCCCACAGCTGAGCTAGGATGTGAATGCAGGCAGTCTGGGTCCAGAGGCTGAGTTTGGACCACTGCACAGTTCAGGTTGAGGATGTGGGTGGAGAAGGCTATCAAAACATTCAAGGAGTTCCCGTCGTGGCTCAGGGGAAACGAATCTGACTAGCATCCGTGAGGATGCAGGTTGGATCCCTGGCCTCGTTCAGTGGGTTAAGGATCCAGCTTTGCCGTGAACTGTGGTATAGGTCACAGATGTAGCTCAGATTCCCTGTTGCTGTGGCTGTGGTGTAGGCCGGCAGCTGTAGCTCCAATTCGACCCCTAGCCTGGGAACCTCTATGTGCCGCAAGTGCAGTCCTAAAACGACAAAAAAAAAAAAAAAAAAAAAATCAAAAACACCCACTGAATGAGTTCCCCAAACAGGGAGTGACTACAGTCAAGTCATGAATATTTCAGCTGAAGTTCTCCAGGTCTTTTTTCTCATTCTTGGCATTTGCAAATCCATGTAGATCCTGGATCTGCCTTTAGAGGAAGCAGCCCCCTCTCCGAATTGCCTGCTCTGGGTTCATATCAGAGCCACGACTCAGTCCAAAACTCTCACTGGCTCTGTCTCTTTCACACCTTTTCAGGTTGTTAGGAACAAAAAGTTTGTGAACAGATTAAACACAGGCTGTTTTTGTTCTGCTTCTACAAGTATCTATGCCTACTACACGCAGGCTGCATGGTGTTGATTGGAGTCTGTGCTCATAGATTTTTAAAAAATAACACATGCCAGAACCCAGCACCTTCTTACAATAGCGCAACCGAGGTCAAACAGTTCCTTGGAGAGGGCCCTGGGCTATTACACCAAATACTTATAAGTTTATCTCACCGCACTGCCCGGGGTTCAGAGTAAACGAGGGTGGAAGTACGGAGATCAAAGAATTTAATAATCAAAATCCTCCGTTCACACTCTGTCTGTCATCAAATGAAAGTTTTAGTGAAGTGGTATGGAAATCCTCTTCAGCCTGCCTGCAGCCACCAGCCATGCCACTTAAGATTTAAAACAATGCAACCAAGTGTTCAGAATCCACAGGATTGAGTTGTATGCATACGTTAGTGTATTATTTCCAAGTTGCCAATTTCCCCCAGATTAGCACATTTTCATTTTGGCTTTATGAAAGGAGTCAGAACATGAAAGGGGATTTAGCACAGTGGAGATGGCAGCCGAGCTTTCTTGCCATCACGGCGTGGTCTGTTTGGTTCGGGGCAGCCATGCATATGAATCTAACAACGTGCCCATAGAGCTGAAAGTCAAGCCAAGTGGGATTGCTGAAAAGGAAAGGACAAGAAATACAATCATGTGGTGCAACCACAGCTCCCTAGCCACGGGTGGGAATTTCAGGCCCTTGAATATGGCCTGCCAGTTGCAAAACACGATACTGCATGGTATCAGCTCCGCAGTAAGTGCTTTGTTTC
The DNA here is from genome assembly GCF_054392235.1 of Sus scrofa. Taxonomy (NCBI): domain Eukaryota; kingdom Metazoa; phylum Chordata; class Mammalia; order Artiodactyla; family Suidae; genus Sus; species Sus scrofa. The sequence continues at coordinate 106,640,004 of NC_139385.1, read as the reverse complement.
AGCCTTAGCGGAATGGCTTGGATGAGCCCAGCATGATATGAGGCATTGTAGGGACACAGCCAGAAGCAGGAGACATGGCCCCGGTCACTCCAGGAGATATGGTTCCGGTCACTCCAGGAGATATGGTTCCATAACCTCCTGTTATGGAAAACCATGGTTCTCCTGAGAGGGCACCTTGTCCATCAGTGTGCCGGGCTGGAGGATGGCTAGAAACCACTGGTTCAAGAATTTACACTCTGGTTGGATGTACCAACACACGAAATTCTCAGAGAAAGATGCAGAACCAAATGCAGTGGCATCCACAAATCTTGATGTTAGAAGGAACCTCAGCAGTTGTCCAGTCGAGTGGTTCTCAGTCCTCATTGAGCATTAGGAGTGACCGGGGGAATTTTTTTTTAAAAAAATGAATGTTTGAAGGGCTTGTCCAGAATTTGAAGCTCTGATAGAAGGGCCTGGAAATCTGTATGCTTTGAAATGCTCCCAAGGGATTCTGTGGCTCAGCCAGTTCATCCTGTCCATCCTCTCAATGAACAAAGAGGGTTTCCCTTAACAACCCTGCAGAGTGATGATCCGTCTGGGGCTGGCATCCTTGGGTTGGAAGGAACTCACTGAAGAACAAGGCAGCAGGATCCAGACAGAAGGTTGGAGTTCTTAAGAGTCTTTCCCAGACAGTAATAAAAGGCACGTCATTTTATCTTGTATTCTTTGGCCTTAGTTAACATGGAGTAACACAGATTGACTTTACCAGCATGGCAATCCTACACATGTTTGAAGAGAGTTCCTCTTCAGTTTGTTCCTTTGTTCGATAGCTAATTCATTTGGCCACTCACTCATTCATTCATTCAGTTCGGAGTGTCAGTACCCGCTCAGAGTGGATTTCTGGAGGCTGACCATTGCCACTCCCTCAGCCACTTCTTCTAGGTCTCAGCTTCTCTGCACCCTCCTATTTGCCCTCCCCTGGACAAACTCTGATTTGTCAAATAGGGTGCCCAGAATCGGACACCACACTGACCATGTGGTCTGACCAGCAGAGTCCAACAGGAGCTATAGAAACAGTTGCTACCTGTGTCCTGCTTCTACTAAGGAATGTTGTAAGAATAACCAAGAGCTCAGAAGTGGTGCAGACAGAAAACTCCAGAGCAGATTTGAAAGAGAAAAGGTCAGTGTTGGCTGAACTCGTCAGACTGAGCCAGGTCATAGTGAATGGCTAAGCTCTGGAATGCACAAGAGTGCCATCATCCCAGCATTCCAAGTGGAGAAATAATGTTTTATTGGAAACCTGGATATTTGCTGCATAGACCCCTGTGTGCCTGTGCTCTCTGGTCTGCAGGGGAAACAGAGGCTCTCGCCACAGCATTGCCTGCTGTGTCGAATCGAGCTCTGACTGCTACACCCAGCCGGGGCAGTGAGGGGACAGCTTTCCTTTCTTCCCTGTACAGTGGCCCAACCTAAATATTCTCATCCAAGCAGGTTAGGTTTCCTTCCCACAACTGAAGAAAAATATGGATGAACCATCTCTTTTTAGGGTCCGCTATCCGGTATTTGCTTATGTTTAAAACTGGCATGAGAACTTTGCATATCCTTTGGGATATGCAAAGGTGAGACAAGAGAAACTATTGTGACACTGACAGCTGGTTGTAAAGTTAACCAGTCAGTTGTTTCATATGTACAAAATTGGAGGGGGGTGGGGGACCTTTCCCTGAATAGACTAGTCATTTTAACATCCTTGTGGGTACATTCTAATGCCCTGATTGGTTGGCAGGATTTCATTCTAAATAGAATTAAGCAAGTAAGCAAAGAAACAAAAAGCAGTAAGGGAGAAAGCAGAAACAACACGGTTCAAAGCTCAGTCTGACCCAGGACTGTGGGCTTGATTTGCAACCATCGTGGATGCCTGAGCCTCCTGGAAATCAAAGCACACGTGTGACCTCTGGGGTGCTTCTTTTTGTGTTGGGCACAGGAACGAATCAGGTGACCTCGGAAGTTTCTGGAATCAGAGTAGCAGCTACATGAGCCGCTTCATTTCTAGCATCTGAGCTGGCGACCAGGGACACACATTTCGTTCTTCTTTGCAAGGCTAGACATGCACTGAGCCTAGATAAGATGGGGGTTCACAAGAACGGGGTGTCCTGAGCCCCAGCAACTGGGCTTTACATCTGCTAGAGACATAGGAAGGTGTCCTGGTGGCCCAATCAGAGTTTGATACCATCACACCGGGGATTGGGAGGACAAGCCTGAGCTCAGGGACAGCGTTGGTAAAGGGTCAGACTCTCATGTGTGGGCCTTTGCTGGGTGGGGAGATGGGACTAGATGAACCACGCCTCAATTCCTGTTCTTAGAAACATGAGGGACATCCCATCAGTCCTTAACTTTGGCTTCAGACAGCTGGCTGCTGGTGACAGTGGGCGCCGATGAGCAACCAATGTTTTATTTGTGTTTAAATTCATTCTTCGTATCATCAAAGACAGATTTGGCCTACATCACCGTCTTGCCCAGAACAGAGACCAGATTCCAGGGTGACAACAGGCACACCACAGAGCACAAAACCTCTGTGAGATGACCGGGCTGCCAAGGTGGGCAGGTGAGAGAGAAGCAAGGTTTTTGGTGCTTTGCTTCTTTCTCAGAGGCCGGGTCATTAGGCGGGGACAGAGGACGGTAGCCGGATGCCACACCCGGGAGTGGCACTTGAGGGAGAAAGCAGCCAATGGGTGAAAAAACCAGGAGGAAGCCAGGTACTAGCGGGTGATGTTGACGCTCAGGGGATGTGATGGAATAAGAGAGAGAGCCTGTGCCAACCACGCCTTTATATGTTTCGTCGCCATGTTCCCCATCTAAGCCCTCTTGATTCTGTCGTTTTCAAAGAGGAAGCTAACCACTAGCCTTTATTCCTACTCACCTTAGGCGTTGTTCTTCTTCACAGCCCAGGGTCCCTCTGGGGTCGGCGTTGTTGCGAGGTAGCCTCTGTGGGGGCTGGGCCATTGTACTGTCACATCATGTGATAGAAACTTATTTTTCCAATGATGTTGATGACCCTGTGAAAGGAGGGTATTCTCTGATGTACTGAACCAGAGTCCTTCCCCCTTTCCCTGGCTGTCACACACAGGTGACAGTGGTGGGAACAGGTTGGCAGTAACTCGAAGTTGTTCCCTGGGCTAAGGGCAGCTCTGAACAGAGGCAGGAAGCATTTATTTGAGCTTGATTGAGCGAGTCAGTTTGGTATAGCTTTAGGTCACTTTAAACTTGGGTGTCCTGTGTACTTCAGATAAGCAGAGCTTTAAACAATTGGAAAGTCGAAGGGACATGAATGAAGTTTATACCTTCTTAACCACCAGACCATTGTGTAGAATTATTATTATTTGCTTTTTAGGGCTGCACCCCCAGCATATGGAGGTTCCCAGGCTAGGGGTCCAATCAGAGCTACTGTCTCTGGCCTATGCCACAACTCACGGCAATGCCAGATCCTTAACCCACTGAGTGAGCCCCGGGATTGAACCCGCAACCTCATGGTTATTAGTCAGATTCATTTCTGCTGCACCACCACGGAAACTCTGAATCTTTATTAATTAGCCAGGTCTGATCAGGTTTATACTTTCCTCCAAAAGATTACTTGTCTCCCCTTCACCCAAAGTAGGGTGGACTCTACCCTTTGTGGCTTATCTAAGATCATTCTAAGAAACAACGACTTGAAAACCCAGTCTGTATTTTCCGTACCACCCTTGGTATTAATGGCTATGGCCGTGGGAGTTTAGTTGAGATGATCTGAATTTCGGGAAAGACCACGACAACAAGGTCATTACGCTTGACGAAGACCTTGCACAATGGGTGGTGAAAGAGGGAGAAAGCCTATTAGAAGGTCTGAGGATGGGTGAAAGTGAATATTTTTAAACAGCGTTTTTCAGGGGATAATTATTATTCTTATTACATAGGAAAATTTACATCCCTGATCATAATTCTCATTCAGCTGAGACTATGATTCTCTGTTAATCAACAGGTAAGTCTTCAGTCAAAAGAAGGATCCTTTTTACTCTCTATACTTCCCTTTCAGCAATAAGCAGTGAAAGGTCTGTGACCCCAGTGGAACACGGCTGTGCCTCTGGTCCACACCGTGTCTGGTTAAGAGATGGAAAGTCCCACTCATCATTGACTGGTTTTAGTTTATTGTGAGAATGGCTGTGCTTTCTTGGTGGGGAAATAAAATCGATTTGATTACGTTTCCCAAAGTGGTTGGATCTTTCCTTTTGTTTGACCAAGGAAGTATAATAGCATAGGAGGGAGGGCTTATTGATCCTTTTTAAAGACCATAAACTATTTAACTGGGTGGAAATAGGCAAGAGATGGAAGAACTTCAGGCTGCCTTCTTTCGGTCCGTCTTGCACTCTGCTTTAAGAATGGTTTTCCTTAAAGTCAGCTTTAATTATGCCATTTTACAACTCAGGAGATTTCTAGGGTTCTTTATTGCCTACCTGTGTTTTCAGAACCATCTGCCCCACTGCCTCACTGCCACCCAGTCTGTCTCCTCTCATCTTATGTCTAAGGTTTTTCACTGGCTCACTCCCAGCCTCCTCTTTCCTATGTGCAGTGGCTGTTTTTGCTTACCTCTGCCCTTCAGGGCTGGGTCCTACTTGCCAGGCCCTCTACTCCTCCCACCTTCTGTTGTTCAAGGCCCTGATTGTGGTCTTGAACCAGATTCCTCTAGCAGGGGCCAGTTCCATCAATACCAGTGGTATTACAAAAAGTAAAATACATAAAGGATTTTCTTATGACCATTTCTTATAATTCTCTGTGAATGCAAAGGCCTGGATGACAGATTTTTCTCTAGGGGCCTAAGAAGATAATGGCCTAGGTACCCAGGTTTCACAATCCGATTTGATACGGGGTTGGGTGGCAGGGGATTAGCAATGATAGAGCGTTTTGTGTTGCTTTCTGTGGTTTCCCGTGTTCAATTCCTAGCTCCCAGAAACCAAAGCCACACCTTATATCATCTTCCATATCCCCAGTCACTTTTCTCCAGGCCTGGGCACCCAGGAAAGACCTGTTGAGTTGACAGTTGAAATGACGGAGAAGAAAAGGAGATGCTGCAGAGTGTGAGCTGAGGACCCAGGACTCCCTTAGAGGGCACATGAGAGAAATCATTCATCCTGTCACTAGCACATCAAAGGCAGACTGTCCCAAGTCCAGTCTTTTGTTGGACACGCATGTGAAATGGGTTCAGAAGCGATAGAATCTTTGCACATATAAACAGTTCACAAACAGTGGAGAATGTGTGTCCAAACAAACCCAATTGGCAGGACATGCAGTGCTGCTGGGAGGAAGCCTCTGGCTATCCATCACACCTTGAAAGATGAACAGGGTGGGCCTAGTTTTCCCTTCAAAGTCAGGAAAGGTTAGCGCTCTGGGAAAATGGAGCCCAATGGGAATTTCAAACACATGGTGTGGCCCTTCCGGCTTGTAGGTCATTATTAACTATTCTTAGCCTAAATGGCCATGACATATAATCTCTTTCCTAATTTTTTTTTTCATTCCACTTGCTATCACAAGACCGTAACTTTTTAGACATTCAGGTGAGATTAAGGGAGGAGGACGTAGAATAAGGCTTTTAAAATCTTTGATTACCTCAGAAAACATATTTGCTTACTTTACCAGGAAGTTGGGCTTTTGTTTTGTTTTCCACCGATGCCAAGAGGGGATTAATGAGTAGCCGCTGGCTTTGCCAGCTTTCTTTTGATTTCAGTTTATGTAATTAAGCAGTTCCCAGAATGACTTGAAGTTCTCACTCTGCATCAAAACATGCTTCTCAAATGTGTTAGGTGTGGAGGTCAGAAAAAAATCCATACTCACTGAATGGAGGGAGGGGAAGTGAAAAACTTATCTTGCTTTAAAAGCAGTCCCTCCTATGTCAAAAGGGTTGACTGTGCTTTGGGGCCCTGCACAGGGAGCTGTATTGAGTAGAAAAGCAAGTTAAAACTGAAGTTCACATGGACTAAAGTTAGAATAACTTGAGATGAGATGAACAATAGAAATAACACGGAGAAACCAACTCTGGTTTACTGTTGAATTTCTAGCAACCAGAGCCTCATCCAAAGTGGATATTTAAGACCTCATGCATTCAACAAAGACATGCTAGGAACCCACTCTGTGCCAGGCTCTGTTCTAGCTGCTGGGGATACTGTGAGGAGCTAAACCAATGAGAATCCCTTCTTTAGATGCCCACGTGGCATGAATGTTGGATGCACAGCTTTTTACTGAGTGCCTTCTTCGGTAGGGAGGTCTGAGCCGATAGTGGGGATGGGGATTGCGAGGAAGAATGAGGTATGTTCCTCAAGGAACTGACTGTCTCCCTGGGAGGTGAAGACATCTGTCCACGGAACCAAAGAACTATTCGAAGCTGTAACCAAGTGTTGGGGGCTGATGCAGACAGAGCCCCTGAGGGGAAATGGTCAGAGTGAGCCCTTATGGGCAGATTCTGCAGGCAGGAGGCTCACTGCAGCAGGCTGACTCGTCTTGAAGGCTTCAATTCCCTAAGCAGTAAAATCTGCAGATACAAATACCCGAGCACCTTTTGGTTTCGTTTCTCTCTTTAGCCTCCTAAACTTTTTTAGTTCTTCTACCCACATGATGCTTGTTTTTTTTTTTTTTTAAGGAATTATAGCCACTTCTCTTTGGGGTTAGGCTAATTCCCTTAAAAACCAACAGGGCAGAGTTACCAAGAGTTCCCACCCTTATGAAGTATAGAGATCATTGGCTGTGGGTGGTGGACATAAATCAGTGACACAACTCCAGCTCCCACCGGAGAGGGTAGCAGGTACATTCCAGGGGGTTTTATCTGCATCAGAAAAGTCGGGGACAGCTTCCAAGAAGAAAAGATGGCCACCCTGAAACCCGAAGGATGAGGAACGAATTAGGTGCAAGGAGAGGGGAAAGCACTCCTGAGCGGAGGGAGGAGCATGAGCAAGGGCCTTGTGGCAGGAGGGGGTTTGCTGTTGGGGCGGAGGGACCAGGGGATGGGGAGAAGCGAGATGACTCAGAAGTAGATGGGGCCGGATCATATAGGCCACGAGGCATATAAGGGAGTTTTCTACTTATTCCAAGACTAAGAGGAAACCTTTGTAGGAATCAGTAGACTGAGGGAAGGGAGGGGGATGAGTTACAATCAGATACTCCTTTCAGCAGCATGATCAGTGTTTGGTGGGGGGCTGGAGTCCAGGTAGGGAGCATTGACAAGAACGTACTTGCAAAATCTCAGCAAGCGATGATAACTGCTTTGGCCAGCATGATGGCCGTGATGCTGGTAGCAGCAGAAGGAAGTTGGCAAATGTAACGAGTACAAAGGTACAAAAGGTAAAAGCAGCAGGGCTCGGTGATGGATTTTGAGGGATGGGCGAGAGGGAGGTGTTAAGAATGACTCTCGGTGTCTGACTCGTACACTTGGCTGGATGGTGAAGCCCTGCCCTGAGACAGGCACCCTGGACGAGGACCAATTTGCTGGGGGAAGATTACGAAGCAGTTTCCAACACGTTGGGTTTGAGTGCCCTTGAGGCATCGAGGGAGATGTCAGAAAGGTGGTTGGGTAAATGGGTCCGCAGCTCGGAGGTGAGGCCTGGAACGGAGGGAGACGTTTGGGAGTCACCTGTGTCAAGGTGCATTAGACACCGTGGGTGGGGGTGAGATCACGCAGGGAGGACAGAGAGGGGAGGAGAGGGGAGGGCCTAGAACCCCGCCTTGTGGGATCCCAGCACCCAATGGCTGCACAGAGGAGACGTGTGCAAGAGGAGGCAGAACGAAACCTGCCAGAAACACAGGGAGAAAGCCAGCAGGAAGCCAGGGGAAGCGAGCATTTGTTGGGAGAGGAGGTGATCAGGGAAAAACACTGCTGAAAGTACAGGAAAAACGAAGACTCGATAATGACAATAATAACTAGCATAGCTCTAGTTAAAATACTAAAGTAACAATAGCAATAGACAATCTTTATGGAGCACCAATTATCCAGGGACTTTAACATATAATTTACTCCTCAGAAGAATTTTGTAAGGCAGATCCTATTGTCATGCTCATTTTTACAGATGAGAAAACTGAGCACAGAGAGATGAAGTCATTTGCCTGAGATCACATGGCCACTACTGATGAAATCAGAGGGAGAGTTCTTCTTTCTCACTCCACCCCACCTCCCCCATCCTTAAATGCTGTGTGTTCAGAGTTGAAGAATAAAAAGATGCCCAGGGAGGCGGGGTGGGGAGGGGAGATGTTTCCTCTTTAGAGATTTGGATTCTTTCAGGCACAGGCAAGGAAACACTCCATTGTTTCTAAAGCCCAAGTCCAAGTGGGTGACCATGGACTGGCACGGCAGCAGCTGCTTCTGACCGTGTGGTTCAGCAAGATTAGGATACTGTCAAATGTGTGACACAGCTATACTTGTGTCAGAAAGCCTTGCCCCAAATGCCCTAGGGCATTGGTTCTCAAAGTGGGGGCCCTTGGCCAGCAGCATAACATCACTGGGGAACTAGGAGATACAAGTGCTCAGGCTCCAACCCAGATCTCCTGATTCAGAAACTCCATGGGGTAGGAGAAGGCGGGGAAGGGGTCCATGTTCTAATGAGCCTCTGTGACCTTCGGATGCCCATGTTTGAGGACCTGTGCTTTGGGGGGAATCCTTAAAAAGGAGCAGGAGAAGCTCCAGGACCTTAGAATCCATATATCTCACAGATGCGAAACACCTTGGCAGAAACCAGACAGAAGAGTGGTTCTCAACCCTGTCTATCCACTGGCATCATGTGGGGAGCTTTGAAAACTACTGATGCCTGAGTCCTGCCCTCAGAAATTCTAGTTTCATTGGGTTGGGGTTGGCCTGATTTTTCAATTTTTGAAATAAGGATTTGAATGGGGAAGAGAGGATTGAATGAATTGGTTGGCTTCTGAATCCTTCTGAGTACAAAATTGTGGTTGGGGGAGAAAACAGGGCAGGCTTTGAAGGGGAAAGGCAAGACAAATGGAAGAAAGGCCAGACCTTAGGTGCTTGGTGAATGAATACCAGTAAAGCTTGGCTAATTCTCGAGGTTTTGATGATTGGGGGCGCCGATGGTCTGACTGCTTAACAATTCTTAAGGATGGACTTATTTTCAAAGAGATGCCAATTATAAAGTAGACAGTGCTATCAAGGCTGCTTCAAAAATAAAGTATCATTGTGGTTTTTTATTGAGTCGTAATGGAAATGATCCTACTCATTTTGATTGAAAACAGTATGCCGACACCCTCTGGGGAGCTTCACTGAGATTGTTTCTAGGGGTTAAGAATGTACTGTGATCTTCTGGCCTCTCAAACCTTGCTGCTGCCCCTTCGCTCCACGAACCTCCCACCCTAGCTGACCTGGGTGGTTCACCAGTCCCCAAACACTCTCACTCTGTCTTCATGTTCGCTCCTCCCCCTACCTCCTCCTCCTCTCAGGGCCTAGCTCCTTCTAGAATTCTCCATACCCCCCTACCCCCAGTTCAGAGAGCTCCCCCTTTCTCCTAATCCTTTCAGCACCCCGTGTCTTTAAGGCACTCCGCTTCTGTTTTTTCATCATTCTATCCGTTTTCCATCTCTGCCCCTGGATCATAAGCCCCTCCAGGACAGTGATGGCTTATAACCCTTTGCCTCCTGCCTAGCACAGCACCCCACACTCTACGGGCTCAGAAAGTAGTAGTCAAGAAACTGTTCGAAAGTGAGTTTCGGTCCGTCTTGTTCTCACATTATCATGGTATGCGGATAAGAAGGCACCACCCCCAATGAGGTGTGACTGTGGTTTGGCCATTCTTGAAGGCAGAATCCATGGGAAGCAGGCCAGGGTGGCGATCCCAGAGGAAGCATCCTCCAGAGGGAGATGTCACCCCCACAGGAGGGGCCCTCTGTCCCATTCGTCCATGTTGCTTCGTATCAGTTTCCTAGGACTGCCTCAGCAAACTGCCACAAACTTGGTGGCTTACAGTTACAGTTTTTGGAGGCCAGAAGTCTGAGGCCAGTGTCACTGAGACAATGTCAAACTGTTGGCCAGGCCATGCTCCCTCCCAGGCTCTAAGTGCGATCCTTCTCTGCCTCTTGCAGCTTCTGGTGGCGTCGCCTTCCCTGGCTTATGGCCGCATCACTAATCTCCAGTTTTGTGGTCACAGTGCTTCTCCCTTCTCAGAGCTCCTCTTACCAGGACATTGGCAACTGCATTTAAGGCCCACCTGCTGATCCAAAGTCATCTCCCCATCTTGAGATTCTTAACTTAATCCCATCTGCAAAGTCCTTTTGGCCCTCTAAGGTGACATCCACCCACGTTAAGGGATTAGGGTATGCACATCTTTGGGGAAGTCAGGACATAACCCACCACACACATAAAGGGGACGGAAGCCTCCAAAGGGACAGACACTTGTCCAAGGTCACCCTTCGAGGTCATAACAGAAATTAGACAAGACCCAGGTCTCCTTTCTGTCAATTTGGAGCTTCTCTCACTAGACCAAGCTGATGCCTATAAAAGTAAGACAGAGAAAGATGTTAGCACAGCACTTCACACCGTAATTCCTTCATCTTCTCTCTGGAGCTCGTGCATGCTACCGGGATTCCCCCACCCGTGCACCTGCCCCTCCTTGAGCCCAAGCTCGGTACCTTTGGGCTCATGTTATGTGCGCTGGCCTGTGTGGGTTCCTGCAGTGGAATTCTTCAGTAAACAGCCTTTTCTCCTTTCCCTTCAGGACCGCCTCTTTTTCGTCATGGAGTATGTAAATGGTGGAGACCTCATGTTCCAGATTCAGCGCTCCCGAAAATTCGACGAACCTCGTTCCCGGTTCTATGCAGCAGAAGTGACATCAGCCCTCATGTTCCTCCACCAGCATGGAGTCATCTACAGGTAGCTCTCTTCTCCCCCTCTCCTCCCCAGAAGTGACAAAAATAAGGAGTTCACCGGACACTTGAACTGCCTTTGGCCCCCAGCCCAACGGGTCTCCTAGCAACCCGCTTTAGATTCGTTGTTTGTTCCAATTTGCTTACAGAGGGCTTTTCTGGGGGCTGTTTATCACTGTGAATGTTAATATTTGAGTAGCCCCAGGAGATCTGACCCACTGTTTGTGCCAGTTTTGATGGAAAGCTTAAGCACGACAATGTAAGAGCCCGGCGCCGAGCAACCTTGGGGTGACCTTTGTTTCTCTCTCTCCCCCACCCTCTTCCTCGCACATTGGGGCATTCTCTTGACTTTTTCCTTCTGTGCCATGAACTTCCTCCCCTTCCCAACCTCTTGCCACTTCCTGAGTTTGTTTGGCTTAGTCGTCTCCAGCAGATAGAATCAGAGAAGGAGGAGTTCCTTGAGGGTCTCAGGGTTTATGATCTGGGGGGGAGAAGGGGAGGGGAACTAGACAATATCCAACAGGAAGTGACTCTCTGCAGATCATCGAGTCCCTTAGTACTGCCTTGTCCCCCTTCCAAGAAAACATAGAACACACACACACACACACACACACACACACACACACACACACACACAAATTTTCCAGTAAGACAGCGGGACTATTTACGCAGGCTCTTCTGTGAGGTCAGGAATTCTGGGAGGAGTAAATATTTATAATTAGCAACAAGGACACTAAAGTTCCTTAAGGTTTTTTTCAATGACTGTCAATTTCTTTCCTTGGGTTTTGCTTCCTCCTTCCTTTTTTTTCCTTCTTTTTGTTAAAATTGGGTAGAAGAATAGCTGGCTTGGAATAACCCAGAGCTAATCACTCACCAACCCATTTGTGGGAGCAGGGGCCTGACTCAGTGTTCCTCGAGGGGTTCTGACCAATCCCCCCGCCGCCAGGCTTCCTTTCCACTTGACCTCTCTTAGCTTCCTGAAGTCCCCCTGCTTAAGAATAGTCTGTGGCTCCCTGTGGCCTACACAATAAAGCTTATACTTTTCAGGGCACCTTCATGGCCCTCCACATTGCGTTTCCTGCTACTACGTAACAAATCCCCACAAACTCCACGGCTTAAAACAACCCCCGTTTATTCTCTCACAGTTTCTATGGGGCAGGAGTCCAGGCACAGCGCACCTGGGTCTCTGCTGTGATCAAGGTGTCAGCCAGGCTGCATCGTGATCTGAAGTTTGGGGTCCTCTTCCAGGCCGACATGGTTGTGGGCAGAATTCATTTCCTTGCAGCTGTAGAATTCACGTGGCTTCTCCAAAGCCAGCAGGAAAGAAAGTCTTTCTGGCTTTGAATCGCTAACTTCAGGGAGGACTGGACCCTCTTTGAAAGGGATCATTTGATTAGATCAGGCCTACCCGGGATAACCTGCCTTTTGTTTAACTCAAAGTCAGGTCATTTAGGGGCCTTAATTATCTCTGCAAAATACCTTGGCCCTTGCCCTATAATGTCACAGAATCACAATAGTGGTATCACATCGCCTCTTTCACATTGTTTTGGTGGGGGGTAGGTCACAGTTTCTCCGCCGTATGCAAGGAGAGGCAGCTGTGGGATTCCATCAGAGTGTGACTCCCTGGGGGCCACCTTAGGTTGTGTTGATGACAGCCCAGTAAACTTTTGTCCCCTCACTTCCCATGACATCTTGTTCTGAACCTGCCAAGGTTCTTAGCTTTCCTCAGATTCACCTGCCAGGGCCCTGCTTTCCTGGGCTTCTGCCCTCGTCTCCACCTCCTCCATCCAGCCCAGAAGCCTTGTGCAGCACTCCTGCCTGCTCAAAGCCTGGTCCCACAAGCCAGAGCAGGTCTCTCCATCCACCACGCTTCCCTCGAGATTTGGAAATGAATTGCACATCGAGACTCATCTGCTGCGCCTGCCACTTTTCACCCTGTGTTAGGCTCGGGTAACCACGGCCTGGCTCCTCCACTAAGTCACACCCTCTCCTTAAGGGCCATGGCTCTTCCTTTTTAGCAGTTCAATCGTCCAACTTCACATCCTCTTCTTATCTTGCACATAGTAAATTGTCCACAAATGACCATCGGCTTCAATTGGTTTAAAACCCTAATCTCTGTCCCCAAAGCAGCTTATAGGCTAGTGAGAGATACTGGGGTGAGATATGTGAAAAGATCACCCATGCTGCAAGGCCACGTGTTGGTAGGTGCCCGTGACAAGGGCAATTGTCCTTCTTTACGATATCATCTCCTGTCCTCTTCCTATTAGAATGGCTATCATCACCCACAGTTGACCAGCAGGGATTTAGGGATTCAGAGATAACTAATTTGCCCAAGGCTGTCCTCGGTGAGTGACAGACTTAGGACGCCTTAGTGACCCGTCAGCAAGCTTGTGCTGTACATCGTGCATATGTCACAGGCCTTTTCAAGTCCAAGTCCACATTGTTTAGCTTGTCACTCCAGGCACTCCAAAGCTTGACTTTTCCCCTTTCTCCTTCCCTCTCGCCACACTTGTGAACCCTTTGGTTCTCTGGCTTCCATGAGCCACACTCGGCTCCTCTCTTCCTCTCTTTTTCACCTCCCTAACATTTCTCCATCTCTGAGTCACCTGGCCTGCTCCTTCTCCTCTCCAACCTCCATCCTCTAAATACTGGTCTTCCCAGGGCCTTCATCCCCAAACGCTCTCCATGAGCAAGTTCAGTGTTTGCAGGCCTCCAGCTGACCCCTATGTGGTTCCCGTACCACTGTCTCCAGAACCCCACACAAGGCCTCTCTCTCAAGACCACCTCCAAGGCCATCTTCCTTCTTCTCCCGCTAGTTCACAAGAGCTTACTGACGTGACTTACTCACTGTCCTTCAGTTTCCTGCCCTCCTGTCTAGCCACCTCCCTCTCCACTGCTGCCCTGTGTTCTTTCACAGCACAGGCTGATTATCACATGGTCCCCTTAGCATCCTCCAACCCTTATAAAGCACAGAGAGGGGTGCTTTTTCTACCCAGAGGAGATGTCTTTCTCACAGAGACACCATGCGTGCCAACAGGGCCCTGGTGGCCCCCCAGCAACCTTTTGATCTTTATCACCATTCTCCCAACCGTGTACCCCACTCTCTGGACCCCCGACATCAGGCCATTCTCCCTCAAATACCATTCTCTTCCATTTCTCCAAGCCTTTGTCTCTCCACCATCTCTGGAATTCTTGTGGTACTAATCTGTGTCTTGATCAGTGAGCAGGTCCCAGGTCATATGGTCTGTCTGCCTCAAAGTTCCTGGTTTTAAAAACAGGTAGATTCCAGAATACTGGGGGTTGAGGGGAATAGATACAGATATAGGTGAGGAAAGAGTGGCCACGAGCAGATGATTCCTGAAGCTGGGTGATGGCTACATGGGAGGTTCAGTATCCTGTCTGCTTTTGTGTATGTTTTAAATTTGCCATAATAATCATAATCTAAAAAAAAAAAAATAGCAATTCCATGGTAACATTCCTAGAGCTTTTGATTCAGTAAGTCTGGTATGGGGTTCAAGAAGCTGTACTTTTTTAAAGCGTTCCTGGGAGGATTTGGGGACCGTGGGTCTAGAAAAATCCCATCCTGCCTTCAGGATGCCCCTGCTCTGTGGGCTCCTCTGACCACCCAGCCTGTTGTGAGGGTCATACTTTCCCTGAGCAATGAGCATCCTTGTGTCAGGCTGGTTTCCTTTGCCAGCCTTGTTTTTTCCCTCAAGATACCTGTTCTGTGATTGAGAACTCCATGTGAGCGTGCTTACCTGACTGGCCTGGAATGGCGCTGTGCTTGCTACTATTTGTTCTAGTCTCAAATGTTCCAGAGCCTTCCAGTCCAGTGGGTTGCTATCTCATACATGTGTCCTTTGGAAAGTCTGTGTTGGAAGCATCAGTAATACACAACATGCAGTTTTTCTTCCTTGACCCTGAAAGGCCCCCATTTCTTCATCTGTCTTCATTTCATGGATGAATGAGGCCTGCACGATCCCTCTTTTCCCCTCGCCTTGTTGGAAGCTGCCAGCGCTTGGGCCGTATGGTTGTTTCTGCCTGTTTGCCTGTGGCTGTTTGGAAGCCCAGGTGGAGACTGTATTTTGGGTGGTACAGGGGTTTATCTGGGAGATTGGCAAGACCAGATTTTGCAGGAGGAACCACATTTCTGAAGTTGAGATAGAATTTTCCAGCCTTCCTGCTGGAATTTATACACAAACTAATTAGCAGCTAATTGGCCAGGATTCAAGAACTATGGGAAGAGGTCATTTCTCTGGTTGGGGGCTCACACTTGAAGGAGAGTCCAGGCTGTCAGGCAAGCCCCTTGTCCTCTGGGTCCTCTCTAGTCAGGTTCCCGCACTGGGGGGCACAGAGCACTATCTCTGGGTCCCCTGCCTGGCATTCCTGGCAATCCTGTGTGTGCTGTGGTGGGAGCAGGCGTTAGGACACTGTGCGGCCTCACTTCCTAACTATGGCTTGTAAAAATCTCTTCCCCTCTCTGTGCACTTGCACATACTGTGATGGGGGGTAGGGGGTGTTTGAGGAGTGGTCTTTCTTCGGAAAGTTGAGTCAAGGGACTTCCTCCTCCTCTGCATCACACTTGGCTGCTCAGTACAGCAGCTGAGTCTCAGGATGCTTCTCTGTCCACAGGACCTGGAGGAGAGACTGTGAGATCCATCTCAGACACACAGGGCAGTGGCGGGGGGACCCTGGGAGGAGTATCAGAGGTTTGGCCAACAAGATGCATCTTCTTTCACAATCATGAGCCCTGCGCAGAGAGTAGTAAAGAACACAGCTTCTGCTGCTCTGGCCAAGCATCTCAACACCTAATGCCTCAGTGTCCTGATCTATAAAGTAGGAATCGCGGTTGTGCCCATCTCATGATGTGGTAGGGATTTCATGATTTAAAAGGCATAGATAATTGTGAATCGTGCCTGCTCCACAGTGAGTCCTCAGTAGAGCTTAATCATATTATATCTTGAAATGATTTTTATCAAGATATATTGAAAGAACATTGGAGATCTTTTCTCCAGCCCAGGTTCCGAAAGGGCTTCCTAGAATCCCATTAGAAGAATGGATTCTTTCCTTCCTTTTTATGAAATTGAATTCAATTTTTTTAAAGTTACAGTCATTGGAAATTGTAAATTTAAAATTTTTGTCGTAGGAAAAAGCAAAATTTAAACAGCAAAGAAAGGTATAAAGTCAGTTTTTCCTTCACCGACCTCGTGGCTCCCCAGGATAAAATGGTTGAACAGCTGCTCAAGAATCCTTGAAGACATCTTCTTGAGCAGGTGACCGCACCTCTTTATGACTGGCTTCCGTGTGAGGTTGGATGACACCTGCTTAGTCTCCTCCCTGAGGGAGAGAGCCATCGCGGCAAGGCAGACATACAGGTAGAGGTGGAGGGATGGAAAACAAGTGGAAAATGACCAACTGGTTTATTTATGTCACCTGTCATTGGTGATTCACATTTGTCACTTTGAGTGCTAAAATTTGGTCTTTATCCAGCAGGAGAGGAAGTTGTAAGTCATAAAGCTCTTCTGATCCTTTAATTCTCCACAACTTTCAGTCTTTAATGAGCCATTGTCAACACTCCCCAAGAGTCCATCTGCCCCGGTGCCTGTTGCGTGCCTGGTGCCAGAATCTAGGGGCAACAAGGGGACAAGGTGGGAGAGAAGGATGTTTCTGCTTTGGTCCCATTGAGATCACTCTGTACTCAAGAGGTGCTTAGGAAAGGCTTTCCTTGTTGACGATGATGTTTATAAAAAGTCAACTAAGACCTAAGAGCTGGGAACAAAGATTTAATTCCGATGTAGTTTAGACTCAGATAAACCTGAGTCTGAAATATCTGGCCCTTTCCAGGGTTTGGGGAAAAAGTCCACAAGGAGGGATTTGGGAAGGATTTCCCTAGAAAACACTGGAGACATATATACAGAAGTCTCTGTCTAGCCATGCTCTCCAAGCCGGGCCTCCCTGGAAAATGCACGCAGAGCAGTGATGTACGCTCTATCCTTGTCTTCCTGGTGGTTCAAGGGGAGACCGTGTGCCTCATTTGGGGAAGGAGAGCCTGCCTTGGTCCCTGAAAACCCTTCCTGCCACAGGCACAGTTAGGCATTTCCCTACTTGCTGAAGGTCTCTGGCTAAAGGCTGGGTTAAAACTGGAAGATCTAATGTTTACAGTCTCATATACTTTGAGTGCCTTTGCAATATAGCTGATGCTCTTACGAAGTTGGGAGGAGGAGGAATCAGGGGGGATCCCTTCCTCTTCTCAGCCTTCTAGGAGCTGGCCCTTAGAAAATCACATGGGCATCGTTGTCCCCACAGAGCACTGTTCTCAGCTGTCAGCAGTCCCCCCACCCAGTGTGGAAAATGATACTTTAAAGTGAAACTCCTAAGGATCCAAAAGCAGAGTGTGTCAGGACATGATATCAGCTCCATGGCAGGAATCCCGTTGTGAATGTTAGATCAAGGAGGGCCTCAGAGGCTGTCTAATCCAACTCTGTTTTATAGATGCAGAACTTGGAAACCAAAACCGGGCAGTAACTCACTCAAGTTTACACAGTGAGGTGTTATAAAGCTTTGATGTTATTTTAATCAAAGATATGCATGGAGATAAGAATTCAGAGAGCTCTACAAGGTGCTTAAAGAAATGAAAAGCTGTTTTCCGCCCTTCCTCAATCTCCCCTTCCACAGACACAATCACTTGCAATTCTTTCAGCTGACACTTCTGGTATGGACCCCCATATTTCTAAATAACATGTTTTAATGTTATTTTTCACATTTGTGTTTTAGGAACTATCTAGTGGCTTTCCACTATGGAAGTGAGAATTTAGTTCTCTGTCCTACCTACAGCTTCCTCACCACCCCACTACATCCACATCCCCTTCCAACCCTCCTACCCTCTCAATGGAGTTTGCTGTAATTTTGGTTAAATGAATGTACAGTGCATACATTATTGTGGCTGTGAAATACTATTTGGAGCTAAGCCACATGATAAGCTGTAATTACTTTTCCTTTCCTATACATCATCTTTGTTTGTTTTTCCTGGAGATAACACACATGCTCTGCAGATCATTCACATCTCCCTTTGGAGTGGCTTGGTGCAATCAGCGTTCTATTGATATGCCTGGATAAATCTCTCCCCGTGTCTTCTAAACTGCTGCAGCCTGTGTGGCTACCCCTAGTGCCTGCTGCAGAGCCGCCCCCTCCCGTCACTGTGGTCCAGGCCTCTTTGCCTCTCCTGCGTGACAGCTCTGTCTCTCATGTTTCATGTTCCTTCCTTGAAATACTTTGTTGATATGCTGACATACCTCCAGCAGTTTTCTGAGAAGGAGTATGGGAAGTAAATTTTCGAAACCATCCTTTTGTATCTAAAATCATCCTTATCATACTCTCAAACTTGATGAAGGGTTTGGCTGGATATAGAATTCTAGATTGGAAATCACTTTTCATTCAAAATTCGAAGGTAGCATTCCATTGCCTTCTAACTCCCAGTGTTGCTGCTAAGAAGTCTCAAACAATTTTGCCTTTGATCCTTTGTATGGACCTATTTCTTTTTTTCTGGACACTTGTTAATTACTTAACGCTGTGGTGTAGCCGCATTTTCATCCACTTGCGCTTGGCCCTGGAGAGACCTTTTTAATTTTGGAAAATATATTTCTTCTTTAATGATTTCTTCTCTTTTTTGCTTTTTAGGGCCATGCCTGCATGTATGGAAGTTGCCAGGCTAGGGGTCGAATAGGAGCTACAGCTGCTGATAGCAACATGAGATCTGAGCCATGTCTGCAACATATACCACAGCTCATGGCAATGCTGGATCCTTAACCCACTGAGCAAAGCTGGGGATAGCACCTGCACCCTCACAGATACCAGTCAGGTTCCTTACTGCTGAGCCACAGTGGGAAGTCCTGGTTTCCACTCTTCTGTTTTCTCTTTCTGGAGTTATAATTTGGATATTGGATTAGTCAACATGGGGTTCATCACAGTGAGTAATCTGGCCACTTATCTGGGGAACCTGTCAACATTTTTCGAGTTTTCTTCTTGGAGTCCTCAGATTAGCCTGGGTGGACTCCTCCAGAGTCCTGCCTGAGGAGTAAGGGCTTGGCAGCCAGATGGGCCGAATGAGAGAAGAGGGTTGGAGGCCTGGCTCCTCTGTTTTCAGTTCTTTAGCCTGGTGCCCACCCTCTTCCCCCATCCCACCCTGGGTCTGGAGACACACTGTTTCTTTTCTCAGAGAATAAGTCTCTGAGGTAGGGAAGGGCCTGTGCAGAATGAGAGAATCTGGGTTTCTAATTGTGTTTCAACCAGATAGCTTCCTTTTATCGCTTTCTACATCACCCTCATCTCCAGAGGGAACAGTTACTGCAAATTCCTGAGCTTTGCTAGAGCAGGAAGTAGGAGATGCTCCAGCATGAATTTGATTGTTCTTGATGTTCTCCATTGCTGGTTCAGGATTCAGCTCTTTCTAGGCTTGACTAAGTCATATACTGCTCACCCCTTTGTTTTCCAGCTTCCAAAGTTGTGTTGCTGTTCTTTCTTCTCCTGTTCACCTCCCTCTTCACATGTTTAGAACTTTGTGTGCAGTTTTTAGAAGGAAATGAACATAATTGTGGATATTCAAGCTACCATTTTTATCTAGAAATCAGTAATAACCACACAAAAAATAACAACCATGACATTAGCAGCAGCAACAACATAACAATGATAGCAAGACACTCACTTAGCCTTTGTTACCAGCCAGACACTATCCTGAGCACCTTGCACCCATTAACCCATTTAATCATCCTACAGCAGCCCTATGCAGTAAACATAGCTATTATCCATGGGATGTATGATATTTCCAAAGAACGAGATCCTGCCAGATCCCACCCTGCTACCGCTACTGTCAGGTCACCCTGTCCCATTGCTGACACCTGCAGTCTTGTGTGGGAAGCAGAGCTGTAGGTTGGAGACCAGTGCTGAGTTGGAGTTGGAGAACTGGGACTGAATCCCTTGCCCACCTCATCTTTGTTGTGTCTTCCTGGGCAGAATACTTAAACTGTTAGGAAATGTAGTTTCCTCACTGTACCGTGGAAATTAGAATGCAAACCTCCCTGGACTGTTTTGAGAATCACATGAGAAAGTATTTGCAGAAGTGGCGAGTATAACCCTTGGTACCTAGTTGGCTCCATAACTATTGGTTGGATGAATGAGGAGTGGAGGGTTATGGGTGGACTTGTCCCCTCCAAGTTTGTGTGTTGAAGTCCTAATTCCTAGTACATCAGAATATGGTTGTATTTGGAGACAGGGACTTTCAAGAGGCAAAAGGTAAAATAAGGCCATATGGGTAGTCCCTAATCCAGTTTGACCAGTGTCCTTATCAGATGAGATGATTAGGACACAGAAGTGCACAGAAGCAAGACCATGATGATGCCAGAAGAAAACCTATTTACAAACCAAAGAGAGAGATCTCAGAAGACAACAATCCTGGCTCTGGGACTTCCAGCCTCCAGAGCCGTGAGAAATACATTTCTGGTGTTTAAGTAACCCTGTGTGTGGTTCTTAGCTATGGCAGCTCTAGCAAACTAATACAGAGATCCCTGGTGCAGCCCCAGCATTGCCACTTACTAACTGTGTAGCTCTGAGCAAAGGACCTCATCTCTCTGAGCCACAGTTTCCTCATCTATAAAATGGAGCTGATAATAAATAGTAAAATAAGATGGCCAGCTCTGCAGTCTTGGCTTTATGTAAGTTAATGGGACATAGAAAGGACTCTATAAGTTATTTGGGACTCAGCAAAGTATGAGGAGGTGCAGACACCCCAGCAGTGATGACACCCTGTTTGTAGGGAGCAAGGTGGTGGATATGTGGGGCTCTGTCCCCCAGACATGTTAAGGGCTCATTCAGGCAGGTCCTAGATCTCAGGGCCAGGCAGTATTCCAGAGAAGGGAGCTGCTCCCTGGCATTGTGAGCACTCGGGGACCGAGGGCAGGATAAGTGAGTACTGAGAAATGCACGTGACAGTGACCAGTGGGCTGGAACAGTCAACAGGTGTGCTTACACTGAAAGGCTGCAGAGGCTGACTTCCATGCCTCGGCCTCCTTGATGGGCTGCTTTGGTATCTCCTATCTTCATGAGCCCCTACCACCCCCTCCACCAACCCCAGCTTCCCGTCCCTCCATGACCTGCTTCAGCAAAACAAGCTGACTTTGAAAATTCGCATTTTGGTGATGAGAGGCATTTGGTCTTTGCACCACGATGTGCAATTGAAGGGCTTGTCCTCTTGATAAAGGAATGCTAAATATTCATCCCGGGCTTTTCAGGAGTAGTCACTTTTTTGCAGGTCTAGGTGTACTTAGAGGTGAGACCACCTTTACCCCCAACTGCTTTTGCGTGGTGTTACCTGCCTGTAACAGTATGGGGTGAAGTTGTTGGGACATGATAAAAGGGAGGGGAAGAGAGCGTGGAGACCGAGCTGGTGGGATGAAAGCCAAGTTTACATTCTTCTGAGGAAGCCACGTTATTGCTGACCAGATCAGAAGGAGAATTCTGACATTGGAGATTCAGTGCAAACAGGAAGTTTGGAACCAGAGGGAAATTCCTGATGAAATTTGTCTGAGTGTTTCAGCAAGTGGTGTGCCTTCAGAGAGAAAGTGATTAGGGACCCTGTCATCTACTTTTGTTTCTCTCATGATAGGTTCTACAGACCTGAGAACCCAGGGTAGTGGTTAAGGATGCCTAGCTCAAACTCTGTCTCTGCTGCTTTATTAGCTACATGATCTTAGGCAGGAAACTTACTTCTCCAACCCTCAGTTTCCTCATCTGCAAAATGGAGACAGTGCCTCCCTCAAAAAGATATTGTGAGAATTGAACACATGGTTTTGTTTGTTTGTTTGTTTGTTTGTTGTCTTTGTAGGGCCACACCTACGGCATATGGAGGTTCCCAGGCTAGGGGTCCAATTGGAGCTGTAGCCACTGGCCTACATCACAGCCACAGCAATGCAGGATCTGAGCCGCTTCTGCAACCTACACCACAGCTCAGGGCAACGCCTGATCCTTAACCCACTGAGCAAGGCCAGGGATGGAACCTGTGTCCTCATGGATGCTAGTTGGATTCATTTCCACCCAGCCGTGACAGGAATTCCTCAAACACATGTTAATACAAGTCCAGGGCAAGTACTCACTGAATGCTAGCTGCTGTTATTGTCAAAATTATTCTGTTTCACAAGTGGCTGAGTGGCAGTTGATGAGATTTGTTCATCTCGAAAAGTTCACCGTAAGTACATCTTGTCGGTTGGCAAATAGATGAAAACACCTTGTCAGGACAGACGCTTCCAAACAAAGTCTAGTGTGAGGAGTTGGGACCCATCTGCTGAAGGGGAAGTCAGTATCTGTAGCTTTTATTTTGTGACCATGCCATGTTCTAGATAAAGTAGGACTCTTGGAACATGCCTGACTATGATGCATTCAACAGGAGAGGCTGCATTCTCTTAGGTTTAGTCATATGATTTTGTTTCTTCAATGCCTTTGGTTAATGATTGAATGGCTAAAAATGGGAATTGTTTTAGCAAACAATGGATGGCTTTGCCACGTGGTAAGCAGAGTCTGTGTGAACGTCTGAGCAGGTCCCGAGGTCTCAGTGGGCCGTGGCTGAGACCAAGATGATGCAGGCCTGTGAGGGGGCTGGGGGTGGCAGGGGTACCTCAGCCATGGAAGCAGTCAGGGCTACACTTAATTAGCTTCGCTTCTCCCTCTGGCCACGTGGTAACAGGCCGAAAGATCAGTCTGTATGGTGGTTGCCAGCTTCTCTGTCCTTGCTTCTGCTCTTTTTTCCCACCTTTCCTGCAGATTACTTGTCATAAGACAAGGATTTGGGACACTTTTTTGCTCAAAAGTTTGTGATGACTCCGTGTCACCTCAGGATGTTGTCCAGACTCTTCTGCCTCCTACCTGAAGCCACCTCTAAGCTGATGCTCTCACTGGCTTCTTCTCTGGGATTTGCACGTGATCTCTTCCTTACCCACCTGTCTTCCCAAGTGCATCTCTCTCTGGGCTCCTCCTCGAAGCTCCACTTGAACCGAGCAGGTGTCCTCATGGTCACAGCCACACATGCTGTGCCTTTGTTACCCAGATCCCGCACACCAACAGGCACTTCCCAACTCCTCTCTTTGCCTGGGAATGATACCAAACCTTTCTTCTCTTGGAACACCAGATCTTCTTTTGCATTTTTTCTTTTTTCAAACTCTTTCCCATCCTGGAAGATTCAGCATCACTTCATTTTCCCCTGCCCTTTTCAAGCAAAGTTCGTCCTTTTTTCCTCCTGTTAACACTGCATCTGCTCCATGGTATTCTAGCATTTCTCACATTGTACTGTGACTATTTCTTGGTTGAATGGTCTTGCAGAGCTTCTGCGGGTTGAATTTATGGTTTAATCCAATAGGTTCATGGCCAACCTATTCAAATGTATCAAGAAAATACCTCCAGGGAGGTAGGGGCACTTTCTAAATGTATTTGGCCACAGCGATGCGCTTTCTAATGGATTTCTTGCTGGACGCACGTTTGCCTGGGCTTCCTTTCTGTGTGCACTGCCCCATTCCATGGCTCTTTGTATTCTTCACAATGTCTCCCTGATGAAATGCTGCGGAAGAAAGGACGTGGGGCCAGGAATCGAGCCAGAACTCTAATCAAGCTTTGCCTCAGTTGGGTGACCTCAGGCAAATTACTTCTCCTCTCGGGACCTCAGCTCCTTACACGACGGCTGCATTGGAGGATCTTGCTCTGTGAGCCCAAGGTTGCTGGCCTGGGAATGCCTTGAAGAGACTCTGAAAATGAATGATTCTGAAAACGAATCTCTAAAAATGGCATCTACAACTGACCTCAGTGACGCTCCAGAGGCAACTGGATTTAAGCAGCAAGAGTGCCTGGTGCCTGCTGGAAAGTTTAGAGGTCCTGGAACGAGGGACTTCATCGGCATGTGGTCCCATGCCCTGCCCCCAGTGTCAGATAACTGTCTGCAGATTCCCTGCCTCTAGTGTATCCACAGCACACCCCCAATCCAAATGAATAGTTTCTCAAGGCTCTGATCTTGCCACATTAAGTGTTTATTCCTGTGGTGAGCAGAACTTCCTCCCAGGCAAGTGTTCCTGTCGGAGGAGCAGGACTGTTTGCTTGGAAAGTCATGCTTTTGTCGATATTGACAATCGTACCCCCATGGTTCAAAACCGCCTCCAAAGTGAGGCATCTCTCAGATGAAATTCCCTCTGTTGTTGGAAATCTGCTAATTCAAAAGCATTCATCCAAAAAGGACTTCTGTTTGGGTTTGTACCTTTTCTTGAAGAGAGCACTGCTCTGCTGTTCAGAGAGCTATGCATTTAAGCAGAAGCTCATTTATTCCGTCAGCAGTGATTGTTAAGCCTCCTTGGTGTCTTGGTGTAGGCCTTGGAGATGCTATGAAGAAGAAGAGACACCCATTCTCTGTCCTCTTGGCTCTTACATTTGGGTGGGGATGCCAGGCAATAAAATGAGCAATAACAGTAAAAACTGATAAGGATGGTGATAGGGAAAGATAGGGTGCCAGGGAACTACCTTGCAGAAAGACCGCAGCTAGTTGGATTAAAGTCAAGGAAGGCTTTCTGGGGACTTGAGCTCTCCCAGAGAGGCCCAGTGGGGTAGGTAGAGAGGGAGGTCAGGGGAGAGTGTACCAGGGAGTGGGAACAGAATATGCTAAGGCTTGGGCAGAGCAGGGCGCCAAAGGGGCTTGTGGGTCTAAAGAATTTCTATGTGCCTGGACCTCAAAGCACGGAGGGAGGCCTGGTGAACCACGAGGCTTGATGGGAGGCCACAGACCCACCCAGAGGGGCACGGAATGACTGTCAGAAGTCGTGTGAGTACACACTGATGTGCTCTTGGACAGTATTGTGGGTGGGAGCTGTGCAAGGGGGGCTGACCATTTAGCAGAATTTCGGGGCTGGGAGAACACTTGGGTGTCTGCTACTCCAATTCCATCATTTATAGATGAATAAACTGCAAGTCGGGGAGGTGATGGGACTTGTTCAAGGTCATGCAGTCTCCTGGTGACACAGGCAGAACCATGAGTGGAGACTCTGGTGTTTTTTGACGGTGTAGGCTGATAAACTGACTCCAAATAAACTGACAGAAACCCTTGGTTGGTAGCTTACTTCCATGGTGTAGACATTCCTTCCAGGGGAAATTACAAGCCACCCGTATTTAACAGTGAGCTCCCAAAGATCCTGAAACTCGAGCAATCAGATCTGTGAGCTGGTACCAAGGGCCAAACTGTGCCATCTCTTCCCACCTCCATGATCAGTGACATTTTGTTGGTAGTTTGATATCTGCTGTGCTGGGAGTATTTGTACCGTGGAAATCAAGACGACACAGTTCCAAGTTTGCTTCTTCTGAAGAACTGCTGTTAAATATTTACCAGGACACCACAGTAAAATGAAATCTGTAGATTCAGTAGGGCAGTGCTGTGCAGGTCAACTGTATCCTTATAGATTTTCTGCCTGCCTGACCTATCACAGAAAGACGGCATTTGTGCATTTCTCCTTTCAGTTCAATACTCCTTTTTTTTCCCTCACAGCTTTCTTGTAATTTAATTCACATACCATACCATTCACCCACGGAAAGTGTACAAGTCAGTGGTTTCTCGTATATTCACCCAATTGTACAACTGTCCCCATGGTCCACTTGAGAGTTTTCTCATCCTTCCAAAAAAGCTCCAGTTCTTTGAACTCTCTTCCTCCAGTCCTCCTTCACCCTCACCTCCAGCCCGAAGCAACCACTCATCTATTGTCTTTCTCTAAATATTTAACCTGTTCTGGACATTTCCTATAAATGGAGCCATACAACACGTGATCTTTTGTGACTAGCTTCTTGGTGTGTTTTCAAGATTCACCCGTATTGTAGCCTGTATCAGTGCTTCCTTCAGTCCTTTTTGTGGATGAATGATGTTTTGTTGTATGGGTATACCACATTGTGTTTATTCATTCCTCATTTGATAGGACTGGCCACCTACTACTATTGGGGGGTGGTTATTTTCTTTTTCTTTCTTCTTTTTTTCTTTCTTTCTTTTTTTTTTTTGCTTTTGATGGCTGCACTGGTGGCATATGGAAGTTCTCAGGCTATGGGTCAAATCAGAACTCTAGCTGCCAGCCTACACCACAGCCACAGCAACACGGGATCCAAACCTCATCTGGGACCTACAGCACAGCTCATGGCAACGCTGGCTCCTTAACCCACTGAGTGAGGCCAGGGATCGAACCTGCCTCCTTATGGATCCTAGTCAGGTGCTTTAACCACTGAGCCACGAAGGGAACTCCACTACTATTAAAATTACTGCACAAGTCCTTGAGTGGACATGTATTTTCATTTATCTACCTAGGAGTAGAGTTGCTGGATCAAATGGTTTAATTTTCTGAAGAATGTCAAGCTGTTTTGCAAAGTGACTGCACCATTTTACATTCCCACCAGTGACATACGAAGGTTCCAGTTTCTCCACATCCTCACCAACACTTGTCACTGCCTGTCTCTTTTGATTAGGTATCTAAGTGGATGTGATGTATATCCAACTGTAGTTTTGAGTTCTATCAGTTTTTCCTTCTATCTATTTAGCTACTCTGTTGTTAGGTTCATACCTGTTTAGGCTTTTAGGTCCTTTTTAGGTCATCTTTATCATTATGTAATGTACCTTTTTATTCCCAATAATTTTCCTTACTGTGAAGTCTTCTTTTTCTGAAATTAATACAGGTAGTCTAGCTTTATTTTTTTATTAAAGTACAGTTGGTTTAAAATGTACCAATTTCTGCTGTAGAGAAATTCTTTTTCTTATGTTATCTTCCATCGTGTTCTATCCAAAGAGATTGGATATAGTTCCCTGTGTTATATAGTAGAACCTCAGTGCTTATCCATTCTAATTGTAATAATTTGCATCTACTAACGCAAACTGCTGTCTATCCCACTCCCTCCTCCTTCCCCCTTGGCAACCACAACT
This sequence comes from Sus scrofa, assembly GCF_054392235.1. Classification (NCBI taxonomy): domain Eukaryota; kingdom Metazoa; phylum Chordata; class Mammalia; order Artiodactyla; family Suidae; genus Sus; species Sus scrofa. Next base: position 106,613,177 of record NC_139385.1, on the reverse strand, counting down.
GTGTTCTCTATGTGTGTGAGTCTGTTTCTATTTTGTAGATAGGTTCATGTGTGCCATATTTTAGATTCCACATTTAAGTGAGATTGTATGGTATTTGCCTTTCTATTTCTGACTAACTTCATTTAGTATGAGAATCTCTAGTTGCATCCATGTTGCTGCAAATGGCATTGATTCATTCTTTTTTATGACTGAGTAGTGTTCCACCGTGTATATGTACTACATCTTCCTAATCCATTCATCTGTTGATGGACATTTAGGTTATTTCCATGTCTTGGCTATTGTGAATTGTGCTCTGCTGTGAACATACATAAAGACCAGGCATGTATCTTTATGAATTGTAGTTTTGTCCAGATGAATGCCCAGGTGAGGGATTGCAGGATCATGTGGTAGTTCTCTATTTTTCTGAGGAAATACTGTTTTCCATAGTGGTTGCACCAGTTTACATTCCCACCAATAGTGTAGGAGGGTTCCCTTTCTCCACAACCTCCCCAGCATTTGTTATTTGTAGACTTATTCATGATGGCCATTCTGGCTGATGTGAGGTGATACCTCACTGTAGTTTTGATTTTCATTTCTCTAATAATTAGTGATGTTGAGCATTTTTTCATGTGCCTACTGGCCATCTGTCTGTCTTTGGAGAAATTTATATTTAGTTCTTCTGCCCATTTTTTGACTGGGTTGTTTGTTTTTTTGGTTGTCGAATTAATCCATTGTTTGTATATTTTGGGGACTAAGCCTTTGCTACTTGCATCATTCGTAACTATTTTCTCCCATTCTGTGGGTTGTCTTTTCATTTTTCTTATGGTTTCCTTCGCTGTGCAAAAGCTTGTAAGTTTGATTAGGTCTCATTGGTTTGCTTTTGTTTTTTATTTCTGCTGCCTTGGGAGACTGACCTAAGAAAATTTTATGCAGTTTATGTCAAAGAATGTTTTGCCTTTCTTCTCTTCTAAGAGTTTTATGGTGTCATGTCTTATGTTTAAGTCTTTAAGCCATTTTGAGTTTATTTTTGGACATCAGCTTTCTTTTGATTAATGTAAAAAATGGCATTTCCTTCTACATCCTTTTGCTTTGAATCTATCTGAATCTTTATTATTTAATGTATTTTTCTTGTAGATAACATATACATGGGATGGGTCTTATTTGTTGTTTCTTAATCCACTCTGACAGTCTCTGTCTTTTATTTGGTGTATATAGTGCATTATGTGTGAAATGATTATCAGGATCAGTGGCATAATAGCTACCATTTTGTAACCATTTTTTTGTTTGTTACATTTGTTCTCTTTTCCTCCCCCACCCTTTTTGTTGCTTTTTTACTAAAAAGAAAAATTGCCAATTGTAAGGTGCATCTTAACTTCAAAATTGTTAACATAAAGAAAAGGAAAGATGTTCTAGGACTTATGAACCATGGTCATAATACCCCCTTCATAAGGAGTTTGTTGGGCTTACCTAGGGCCATGCATCAAAGCACTTCACAAGGTATTTGGTGTGGTGGTGAGCACTAGATATTAACCATTTCCATAATTACTGTATTGGTCCTACTGAATTACTTCATAGACCTCACAGCTGACCTGGACACCCCACTTCCATCACTGCATCTCAGCTGAGAATAATTGCCCTAAATAGACAGACATATGGTTATGGGCTGAGGTTTTTTTTTTTTTTTTGTATATGTGGTCACTTATGCAAATAGGCTCACTTGGCCTGTTTGATCTGCAGTCCACAGTTAATCATAGAACTCTGAAGTCAGACAGCCCCATACTTGAATCCCAGACTCATCTGGGATTACAGACAAGGAATTTCTTAACCTCATTACCAATGACACACTTAGAGATGAGAAATTTCTTAACCTCTCTAAGTCCCAGTGTCCTTACCTACAAAATGTTTATATTACTACCTTCCTTGAAGAAGATGGTAAGGACCCAGCAGGTGCCCACATCATGACTATTATTATTATCAATTGTCATCGCATCTCTCTTTCTAAATAAGATGCTTACTGTGCCTCAGTATACCTTTTTGAGCTGGAAACTCTAGGCAAGACTTAATGGGTGTGTAGAAGGATTTAAACATTAGCAGAGGAGATGTCTTGAATCATAAGAACAAATCTCTCCAGGTAGATTTGGCAGTGGGGAAAGGAGGCAGGGCTACTTCCTAGCATGCTTCACATAGGGAGTTCCCTCTCAGCCCTGGGGAAGGTCAGCTCTAGGGCAAAAAGGGATTCCTGACTGGTGCAGGCATCAGGGACAACGTGATGGTAGCCACCCTTCTCACATCCATCATAAAACAATAGATCCTGATGGAACACCAGCTGCATATTCTTTGGTCCTGCTGTAGTGGGGATCCCAGGCAGGTGATTGTGCTTCATCTCTGCAGTTTTCTCCTCAGCAATATTCTAGGTAATGCTAGTTATTCATTTTCCTTTACTTCCTTATTTTTCTCTTGTATTTTTGTTTCCTGAATTTGCAGTTCTTATTTAATGAGAATGAATCACTGCCTCTGTCTTCACTCCCCAGACATATTTGTAATATCTGAACAATACCAAGCTGGGCCTTTGGACCCAGATGGGCAGGAGAAGTGCCTGCACAGAAGAATCCCATAGTGCTTGGCTCTGTTTTACAGTGGTGGTGGGTATGTTGGACAGCATCAAACTAAATATGGGAAAAGCTAGTTCTGTCTAAAGGAAATTTCTGTGTCTGCCTTAAGGATCAGAGCAGTATTATTTCACAAGTTGTCAACTGCCCAAAGCAGAATAAAGTTTTCAAGCTCAGCTAGTTACCTTGGACTTTCACCCCCAACCTTGTACACTTTCTCAAACAGTCCTATTCCCAGCCTCTGCTTCCCATCCTTGCCAGGTTCCTATGAGGTGTAGTGGAGGTGTGTGCTATTGATGAGAGTCTGAACACCTAACTTAGTTGTCACATAAGAAATGCACACCTCATTAGATCCCAACTCCTGGTGAGAAATGGCCACCAGTGTGTCCTGTTTAGAGACCTGAGGCCCTGAGCACATGGCTGGAAGAAGAAGCTGAGGGGTGTAAGGAATCCAGAAATGCCACCTTTCTGCAGATGCCATGGAATTCCCCAGTGGGCATCCTTTATTAGCGAAGGCACCTTTGTTTACCTACATTTGACCATCAATGGGAGGTATAGCCTTGCATGCATGAGGCCAGATTTGGGAGCTATCTATATGTGCTTTAGCACTGACTTCAAAGCTCCCAAGATCTGTTCATGTGTTTGTCTGAATTATAAATCAGTGTTTTCGATGGAAGCAAGATACAGAACTATATTTAGAGCCAACTTGGAATCAGACACAGGCTCCTTTGCCCCTCTGTAATTAGCACCCCATCATAGAGGGTACCCTGGGGAGTCCATCTCAGAGAGCGTTTTCCCATTGTTTGCCTTCTTTTCTTTTATCTTTGTATGTAAGTCTTCATCTTTGTTTGTCTTTTCAACATAAGGCAAATAAAATTCCTTACTATTAGGAACCAAAGGCCTAAAGTTACACAGAGAGAGAACTTGCTGTATAATAGTAACAGGGGCAGGAGAATCAGGGTGAGATTTTCCCCAAAAGGTGAATGAGTGAGCCTTCATCCACCTGGCGGCTTATGGGATTTCAGAATGTGAGTAGGGTGTACTCCTTGCTTGGTCCCGAAATGGTTCACGCCTGTTAGTTTTGTCTCCCCAATTAAATCATTAGCCTTGGAGGTCCAGGAACATGATCTGTCCTCCCCTCTGATCCTCCAAGGTGCCTAGCGCAGGGCTATGTAGGAGGTAAGCCTGCTTCAGGGAGGATATCCCTGTTTGGCAGGTGGGCACGTTTCTGCAGATGGAGAATGTCCAATGAGAGCTGCCTTTTAGGACTTCTCAGAGAGCAGTGTGCTCTCGTGGCAGTGAACTGCTCGGCAACTACAACCCACAGTCGGATTCTAATCTAAAATGTCCAAGGTGATAAGCAGTTTGGTAACGGTGTCCCAGATGCCTTCATCCTAGTTTCAAAGAAAAGAAGATGATGATAAAAATAAGATAAGGTGAAAGGAGATGAGTGAGCATCTAGTGACCCAGTGCTGTTGACCCCTTAGAACATTTATGAAATAAGAAGGCTGGAAGATTCTGCTGGTGTTCTTCCCACCTCCTACCCGCATCTGTCCTTAGCGGAAACCAGGTGGAAGAAAATGAAAAGAGTAATTCGAAGAGATACATTGACCTCAGTGTTCACAGCAGCGTTACTTACAGTAGTCAAGATATGGAAGTGATCTAAGGGTCCATCAACAGCTTAATAAAAATGAAGGTGTGGAGCATGCGTGTGCACATGCGCGCGCGCACACACAGACACACACACACACACACACACACACACACACACACACACACACAGAGGAATATTACTTGACCCTAAAAAAGAATAAAAATTTGCCATTGGCAACAACATGGATGGACCTGGAGGGTATGATCCTCAGTGAAATAAGTCAGACAGAGAAAGATAAATACTATATGTTACCTTTTATATGTGGAATCTGAAAAGTAAAACAAACAAATAGAAACCCCAAGTGAGCCGTTTAATTGATGGGATTTGGTCTGCACTGATAACAATGCTCACACCCCCCACAGCCCTCACATGCCTGCTAGCCAAGTGTATGGTCCCCACATTTGTCCCCACTCTGCCCTCTGCTTGACCGGCAACAGTAATTTAACCATCACAAATAATGTGTGATAAACACAAATATCCTATACTGAAATTAGCGGAAGGAGAAGGAGAAGCGCATGAGGATGTATGTTGGTAGTTCTCTTTGGAGAGAGGAAGGCAAAGCCGTGGCCAGCAAAAAGACCTTTCATTTGGAGAATCTAAAGAATTCTGTGGTGGCTTTTCTTGCTGTTGCTTAAAAGGAAGCCAGCAGTAAAGAAAATGATCGGTCAAATTTCATAGAAGAAGGAACATGAAACAAAGGACTTTATCTTTATTAAGCTAAGAACCCAATTTAATGTTTGAAGGAAAGTGGGAGGCAGGGGGAAAGGACTGTCAAAACGGCTAGAGGATCCTATCAAATTAGCTCTTCCAGAAAGCATGTGAGGGCCTCAAGGGCTAGGAGTTTCTCAATGCTGCAATAAGGAAACAGACTGATTTTATTTTATTTTATTTTTTGTCCAGCAAACATAGCAGAGTTTACACATCCAAATGAATGTTATTGTCTCTCTTAAAGGAGTCCTCCGGGGAGATGTTATTCTCAGGGCAAAAATACTGCTTTTACGGTGACTGTGTTTATCCCCCTGTCTAGGCTTTACACTGAATAGTCTCTAATGTGCCTAACAGTCCTCCTTTGGAGGTAAGTCTGCTTTCTGAACATCATTTGGTAGCAAACATGTGTGCCTATAAAGGAAAAACCCAGGTTTTTCTGAGTGGCTGGGAAAGATGGATTCTGAAAGACCTCCTACGTAAGGTCCAAGAGACAGGTGGACAGACACAGCAGCCTCAGTACTTTCCGCGGGTAACCTCTGAGGAACCCGACCTGCAGCAGCCACGCTGGGTGATCACACACCTGTGAGCCAGACACATCTGGAATGATGGGATCCTGGCTCTGCACGCTGGCCAGTTCTTGTTCCCTTCTGACCTTCCATGGCCTCATTTAAATCCCGGGATAGCATAAATTAGGTAACGGTTGTAGGGCTTAAAGGAGAAAGGACTTAGTAATTGTTTGGTGTTGTGTTTATTCCCTTGTATTACCTTAATGTGGAGCCAGGTATGTGGTAGGTAATCTCTAAATATTAGTCGATTGGTTGCAAGGTCGGTTCTAAATATGTCAGGTTTTGACTTGAAAGTACACCTGGCCTTGAAGTGTGGGGTCATCTGAGGTAATCGCAGAAGGGCTAGGAAAATATTTGTAATCCTTAATCCTGTAAAACTATTCCGGAATGGCATTTGTTTACCTCAAAGGTCCACCCTAGCTCTAATATTCTGTAAAACTGACTATTACATCAGGTAATAGAATTAATATGAACACTAAGACAAAGTGTTAAGTAGCATGGATAATTGAAGAATAAACTGTCAGAGAGTCAAGTAACTTTATAGGTTCAGCTCAGAGGGAAATATCCTGAATAATCACTTTAGGACACTTTTGTGGAATTGTCACTGGGAAAGACTTCTCTGTGACCTTGTCACTTAAGACGATTAAGTAATTTGTTTAACTTGGGCATGAGAGGTATTGCCAAGAAGAAAACCTACCTGAAATTCCACAAACAAAGGAGAGTGGGCACTTGGGGAGCTGAGGGACAGGGTGGAGAAAGAGAGTGCCCGAGGTTGGCCAGAGAGCTTCTCATCGTTTTGTAATGATCTCCAGTTGGTAAAGAAGGTCTTCACAGCCTTTCAGAAGGTTTAAAAGAGAGAGTAGCTACTGGCAGCTGTGAAAACACTGTGTTGACCACAGTGTGATATTGTAGCATAAGCAGGATATTAAAAATTAGGGAAAAACAGAGTTCCCGTTGTGGCTCAGTGGGTTAAGAACCTGAGTAGTATTCATGAGGATGCGGGTTCAATCCCTGGCTTTGTTCAGTGGATTAAGGATCCAGTGTTGCCGCAAGCTGTGGTGCAGGTCTCAGACATGGCTCAGATTTGGCATGGCTGTGACTGTGGCATAGGCCAGCAGCTGCAGCTCCAGTTTAACCCCTAGCCTGGAACTTCCATATGCCATAGGTATAGCCTAAAAAGAAAAAAAAAATTATTTTTAAAAAGAAAATAAAAACTAGGGAAAGAAGGGCAGGGACACAGTAGGATACACCATTTGTGGTGAGCCTTAATAGAAAAATGGCGATGAGACTGTTTGATGATACTGCGCTTATGGACTTCACTAAGGAAGCTTTTAGTGCAATCTTATAGCCACTGAAGACAAAGCAGGAAGAAACTGACTTAAAGAGATAGATGGTGAGGCATATGGAGGAAGACCATCTTGCCCTTCTTTGGGCTAAAACATGACAATGAAGAACCTAGTGATGGATAAGAATAACTATGGGACCTGGAGGTTCAGGCATTGACCTGTCCAAAGGTAGGCTTGTAGTCTTGACCGCAGGGAGCCTGGGAACTTCTGAGAAAGCAGATTTTTGGCCCAGGACCCTCTCATTTCAGCAACCTGATTGAATCTCAGCCTGGGATAGATGGAGCAAGACTTCTTTCTCGGGCTGCTGGAAACTAGCTGGGATAGGGCTGGAGAGGGATGTGAATGGAGCTTTTCCCTTCACTGGCTCCCTGGACCCATGGAGTCAACACAATAAAATTAGTAGGCAGATTTGTGGGTTTGGAGGCATAATTGGTCCTGTTTTTCCCTAGTCTTGACCTAACTGGAGTTCACTGGGTATGTAATGGAAAAAAAACAACCAGCTTGATATAAAAATACAGGAAATGCCTGCAATCACTGCTGATTACAGTAGCAGCTTTCCTTCTGTTATTTTTGTGAAGGAGAAAAAAAAAAAACCAACCAGGGTTTGTTAATTTGGTTTTGTTTCGCCTTTTTTTCCCCCTTTCTTAAATGGTAGAAACAACTTGGTCTATTAGTTCTTTTAAGGGCATTCTTGACTCTTGCTAAATGATGTCATTTAATCTTTACAAACAATGAGTGGGGCACAAAGAAGACATTCAAATTATTATAAATAAAATTCCTATAAGTATAAAATACATTTGGATGGTTCTAAATATGGTTTATTGGCCCTGTGGGGCTCATGTTTTCTGAATTTCCTCCAACTTCTAATCTCTCTAGGCTGAACAGGATGGATTTAGTTTTAGGGTAGTGGCTGGTTTTGCAGTATGGTTTACATTAGTGCTAGGAGAGGTAATACTCTTTCCAGCAATTTCTTTTCCCAGAAACCATCACTTTTAGCACATTAAAGACGCCTGCAATGAGACCTTCTAAACCAATGGACTAAGAGACACGCAGTGTTCCAGTAGCAGAGAGAGCGCTAGATTCTTGCCAACACAGACCAGGGAGCACCCCACCCAGTCTCTTAGTGGAACTCAGCATATCTTAATTTTGGCTTTAGGATTCTCAATTTCTGTTGCTGGAGTTTGGATCAAACAAGCAAAAGTCCATAGTTACAGTGTGTTTTAAAATGCCTCCAGGGGGAGTTCCTGTTGTGTCTCAGCGGTAAGGAACCCGACTAGCATCCATGAGGACGCAGGTTTGGGGGTTAAGGATCTTGCATTGCCGAAAGCTCTGGTGTAGGTCCTAGACGTGCCTCGGATCTGACATGGCTGTGGCTGTGGTGTAGGCTGGCAGCTGTAGCTCCGATCCTACCCCTAGCCTGGGAACCTCCATAATGCTAGAGGTGCTGCCCTAAAAAGCAAATAAAATACCTCCAGGGAATTTGCGGATTTCCCTGGCTTTCAGTTGGGGGTACCCTGGGAGTTTGCAGGTGGGAGAAGACTGGGGCACTGCTTAGTGCTGTGATGCTTGGGTGGAACCAGAAGGCTCCTTTGTTCCTGAGGCTCTTTTGTTCCTGCCATTCTAGACAATAGACTTAAGAAACTCAGTTCCTTAGCATGGTGTTCTGGCAAAAGAGAAAATCCCGCTCTTACTCAGCAGCCCTGTTAAGGGGGAAAACCCCTGATCTCAGGTTCAGGCGCTGTCACTGGCCTTAGTTTCCTCACCTCTGATGCGATTAGAGCAAGTGATCCCAGATGCTCTCCGGCACAGTGGTTCCCAACTGGTGTTTCTGTCTGCAGGGGACATTTGACAATGTCTGGACTCACTTTTGGTTGTTGCATCTGGGGAGGGGGCACTGCTGCGGGCATCTAGTGGCTGGAGAACAGGGGTGCTGCTAAATATCCAGCCACGCACAGGGCTGCCCCCACAACAAATTGTCCAGCCCGAGATGTCAGGAGCATCAAGGATGAAAAACCCTGCCTGGGAGTTCCCGTCATGGTGCAGCAGAAATGAATCCGACCAGTAACCATGAGGTGGCGGGTTCCATCCCTGGCCTCGCTCAGTGGGGTTAAGGATCCAGCATTTCAGTGAGCTGTGGTGTAGGTCGCAGATGCAGCTCAGCTCCTGAGTTGCTGTGGCTGTGGCTGGCAGCTTAGCTAAGATTCAGCCTTTAGCCTGGGAACCTCCATATGCTGCGGGTGTAACCCTAAAAAGGAAAAAAAAAAGAAAAAAGAAAAAGAAAAACCCTGCCTGCCCAGCTCCAGAATTCTATGATTATGCAACTCTAAACGCTTGGAAAGGTCATGAGTTATTAGGACCCTTGTTTTGGCTGCTAAGGTTTATGCAGCTTAGGTGGAGTATAGACAGGACTGCTGGCTTTTCAGACCCTGGAGAAATCAGATCAGGCTTTATGAACCCCTTTTAAGATACAGGAAGGCATTTCCTTTCCTCTTCTCCACTCAACAAGATCCTACAATTTAGCTTCTTAGACTGTGTAGCATTTTCTTTCAAAAGTTACCACCCATATTTGAAGAACCAAAGGTTGTTGGTTTTTTTTTTTTTCTTTTTTGGTAAGTATTAAGTCGGCAAAGATTTTGACTCTCTCCATGTTAGAAAAACTAGAATCATCTAAGTGTGATCCTTTCTTCTTCTTAAGATGTTTCCCACTTCTGTGATCCTTCTACACGTGCCGCGTGAACGTGGGACAGCATCCTTTTGAACTGCCTGGATCCATGTCCAAGCTAAAACCACTCCTGTCCAGATACATTTTATTTCAAACAAAACAAATTTTTTGGAAAGTCGTTTTACCATCGCAACTCGATCTCCCCAGAGCACCTTCACTGTTACCCCACCCTTTCCGTGCTTTTTGTAGGGAATTTATACCAATAATGGTTTGGTGTTCTTGGGATTAAAAGGATTAAGAATACACAGGCAGACAATTTTCATTTCCACCTCGGTGCACCCATCATAAAGTAGACATTGCATTTGTTTATGGCCTCTTGGAACCAGACTGTCTTGAACATTTTATGGCCTGAGATCTGACTGAGGAGGCACCCTCCTGGAGCCCTGAGACGAGAGCCCCACCCTGCTCACTGAGAGAAGTCTCCCGAGTCTGTTCCGTCTGATGCCAGGGAGCACACACTTCCTGTCTTTGACACCCTCGGGGAGGTGCCTGCAAGAAGCACAGTGGCCTCTGAGGTGGTATGGGTTCCGGTGGGGAATGTACAGGGCCTGGAAGGGTGCTGGGCTTGAAGGGGATGGCTAGAAAGTGTTGGCCAATTTGTCGATGGGAAACTGGGGGGGAAGGTAGGCTCATCAGCTTCAGTACAAGGATCATAGAGCGCTAGGGCCCAGCACATGTCAGTAGGCACGTTTGGACTAAACACAGACTGGCAGGCAGTCCCTGAGCACATACCCCCATGGTTTCATGTACTTAATATGTACCAAAAATGGTATTCGTGAATGCCTCGGAACGGGAGTTAGGATCTGATCTGATCATGGAGGAAAGAGCAGTATTCTTTTGACCAGTCACCTCACTCATCGAACAGGGCTTTCCTGAACTGGGTTTGTGGGTAACTTAAAAAGAACAAAGTAGAAGTTCCCTCATGGTTCAGCGGGTTAAGGATCTGGCATTGTCACTGCTGTGGCATAGGTTCGATCCTTGGCTCAGGCATCTTCATGCCACAAGCACAGCCAAAAAAACAATATTTATGCCTGCCCCCCTTTTTTCTTTTTCCGCCATTTTTTCCTTCCCTTCCTCCCTTTCTCCCTCCCTGCCTTCGTTTAGATTTATTCTTTTTTTTTTTTTTTTTTTGGTCTTTTCTAGGGCTGCTTCCTGCAGCATGTGGAGGTTTCCAGGCTAGGGGTCTAATTGGAGCGGTAGCTGCCGGCCTGTGCCAGAGCCACAGCAACGTGGGATCCGAGCCACGTCTGCAACCTGCATCACAGCTCACGGCGATGCCGGATCCTTAACCCACTGAGCAAGGCCAGGGATCGAACCCGCAACCTCATGGTTCCTAGTCGGATTCATTAACCACTGTGCCATGTCGGGAACTCCGAGATTTCTTTCTTCTTGTTCAGGCCTTATAATAGGCCTACAGCAAAGTATACTGTTTTCAGATGTTAGCAGATTTTTGCATGAATATGCACCTGTGTGACCCAGATCGAGATAAAGAGTATTTCTAGCAGCCCAGCAGCCTAATGTCCCTTCAGTTAGTAGCACCCTTCACCCCCGGGGTAACCACCGTTCTGCCCGTAGAAGAGTTTTACATTTAGGTCTCCCAGTGGTGAAAGATGCTAAATAGCCCTCACTGTATCCCTCTGATCTTGCCTAAGTCTGGGTTGATACGAGAAGCTCCTCACTTTGAAAGTTATGAATAATCATTACCGAGGTAAGTGTTTCCCATCTATTCCTTCACGAACTCCCTGGGAACACCACCTTTGAGGCAGATAGCATTGTCCACATAATACAGATGAAGAAACTAAGACTTCAGGAGTTCCCATATTGGCCCAGCAGAAACCAATCTGACTAGTATCCATGAGGACGCAGGTTCCATCCCTGGCCTCGCTCAGTGGGTTAAGGATCCAGCGTTGCCATGAGCTATGGTGTAGTTCACAGACACGGCTCAGATCTGGTGTGGCTGTGGCTGTGGCATAGGCCAGCAGCTGTAGCTCCAATTTGACCCCTAGCCTGGGAACCTCCAAATGCTGAGGGCGAGGCCCTAAGAAGTCAAAAAAAAAAAAAAAAAAAGAAAAACTGAGATTTCAAGTTGTAGCAGGAAGCAAGAAGCTTCCAGAGCCAGGAAGTAGGGGAGCAGCATTGGCACCTGGCTCCACCTGCACCATAGTCTGTGTTCTTTAGCCCTGTGTCAACAAGTGTTTGCCTCTGTTATACTTAGGAAAGCTAGCAAAGCCAAGTTATTTCTCCTATAAAACTGAGCTTAGTACCCCTCAGTAAAACTTGAGAAGAGTTTCTAGAAAACTTTGCCAGACTACCTAGCCATCAGTCATTGGGGCAACATTTACTGCTCGATGGTCAGAGTCTGAAACCTCCCTCTGGAGTGTGTGTGTGTGTATGTGTATTTATTTATTTATATAGGCCATGCATGTACAATATGTTTTATTGTATATTTAGTCCTATATTTATATAGGCCATGCTGGTGGCATGTGGAGCTTCCTGGCCAGGTATTGAACCTGCAGCTCAGCAGCAATCCAAGCCACGGCAGTGACAGCACTGGATCCTTAATCCACTGAGTCGCCTGGGACTCTTGGAATGTATATTTCAAATTTAAGAAATAGGTTTACTCAAGTTCAGTAACAAAAATGTGCAAATACAAAGGAAAGGAAAAACTTTACAAAGGAAAACACTTCAGCCTCCCCACCTTTTTTTGTCTACACACTGCTCAAGGGAAACTCAGCGTAAAAAGATAAGCAAATCACACACTTTTTTTTTTTTGTCTTTTTATCTTTTTTAGAGCTGCACCTGTAGCATATGGAGGTTCCCAGGCTAGGGGTCGAATCTGAGCTACAGCTGCCGGCCGACACCACAGCCACAGCAACGTGGGATCCAAGCCACGTCTGCCACCTACACCACAGCTCATGGCAACATCAGATCCTTAACTCACTGAGCGAGGCCAGGGATTGAACCCGCAACATCATGGTTCCTAGTTGGATTCTTTTCCGCCGTGCCACGACGGAAACTTCGCAAATCACACACTTTAATGTTTTCAGCTATTGCCTCCAATTGTGGAACAGTTACTGGGAAGTAGGGAGACTAGAACAAGGTGCAATGAGATAATGGGGCTAGAAGAATTGTGGGTAAGTCAAAAGCACGACTCCAAAGCAAGGAATTATTTCTCTTGGAGGAATGAACAATTTCTCTCCTGTTTGCTGTGTAGAATCCTAAAGAGTTCCATTCTTTATCACAGAGCTCTAAAGCAAATGCAATGGTTTTTATATTTTCATCCTTCTTTGACCCTCTTAGGTGTTTGGTGGCAAGGATTAGGGCCTTTCCAAGCACTGAGTAATCAAGTTGCTAACAATAAATAAACCAGTGTTTATGAGTCACAAATGGATTGAAAGAGAGGCAAACTGAAGACATGGCAGAGTTCAAGCGACTGAAGCAGTCAGGCCATTTCACTAAGCCTTCCTGTTTAGAAAAGTGATGTTTAAATGTTCGCTTATAAATGAGGAAATGTGGAGTTCCTGTCGTGGTGCAGTGGTTAATGAATCCGACTAGGAACCATGAGGTTGCGGGTTCGATCCCTGGCCTTGCTCAGTGGGTTGAGGATCTGGCGTTGCTGTGAGCTGTGGTGTAGGTTGCAGACACGGCTCGAATCCCTAGTTGCTGTGGCTCTGGCGTAGGCTCCGATTGGACCCCTGGCCTGGGAACCTCCATATACCATGGGAAGTGGCCCTAAAAAAGGCAAAAAGACAAAAAAATAAATAAACAAACGAGGAAATGTTAGTGTCAAGCTCTGGATACTCTTCTTATTTCCACTTAAAATGACATGGCTGGAGTTCCCGTCGTGGCGCAGTGGTAACAAACCTGACTAGTGTCCTTGAGGATGTGCATTTGAATCCCCTGGCCTCACTCAGTAGGTTAAGGATCCTACGTGGCTGTGGCCAGGGGCTGGCAGCTGCAGCTCCAATTGGACTCCTAGCTTGGGAATTTCCATGTGCCGTGGGTACTACCCTAAAAAAACAAAACAAAAAAATGGCATCCTGCCTCCTGAGCTGTCACAAAGAGTATGAATAGACAACATCCAGAAAGACTCTCCTTTTAAAGAACAGTTCAGTCTAATCAGCTGATATTAATAAAATTGAGTCCCTCTTCTTCTTCTGTGAAACCTTATTTGATCAGTACCCTTGACATGGTTCTATGTTCATTCCCCAACTGGAAATCCCTACTTGTGTTCAAAAATGACTGCAAATCTGTGGCTCTACATTTATGTTAGGTCTTCTGGGTGGAAGAAAAACATCATATTCTTTGTACCCCTCGCTCGTTGATCTAATGTTGACATACTACAAACCCTTTAAGAGCTCTCTGATCTTCAGCTGTGTCTAGCAGAGACCTTCATACAGTCCATGTAATGGCAAAGATGGCTGTGTCGCATGTTTATATAGTATCAGATGGTCCCGAACAATTAAAACATTTCTCCACGAGTAACCTCTGCTCATTTGGTAAATGTGTGATTTTGAGAGGAACTTTTTATATACAGTTAAATCTGTTCTGGACAAAGGGATATCTCACTTGGGCTCTCTCACTGGGGCACCAATGAGACACTTTGGTAATCATTCACAATAGTGTCTCGCCTATTTTAGCCACTAATTGCCCAGTATTTTGTGGTAATTTCTCAAATTCTTCACTGCCATGCTTTTGTCAAATATATGTACATAAACTTTAGAAAATGTGAATTTAGTTGGCTTGCATTTCTATCGATCTAAATATTAGTAAAACTGGCTTTGGAAAGAGTATGTGGGGGAATGAACTGATGGTCTGTACCACGGACCATACATTCTGTAGAACTCGGTGATCCAAATTCTGATAGGAAGGAAAAACAGGCACGGTCCCCATTATGAGACTGACAAGGAGGCCTGTTCCATTTCTGATAGACGGTGCTCCTATAGAAAGTTCTTTGAACCAGCCAGTAAGTGAACACAATAATGACTTGGGAGGCATTTTAGGTAACGATGGGTTTAAAATAAAAATTGGAGTTTGTGGAGGTTGGTTTGTCTGGAACAGAGGACTCTTGTGAATTTGGTCTATTGGACATTTATTTACCCTGCGGGGCTTAAAGTAGTGGGGAAGGAGTGTCAGTTTCCCGGATAGGGTTAACTGTATCGTCAGGAGGGAAATAAATTTGTCATTGACTTCATCTAGCCAAATACAACTGGCTGATGGAATTTTCCCACTTTTTAGTGTCTTTGAATAATTCTAAGTTCATACACACACTAATACATATGTACATAAAAAAAAAATTAAGTGCCAAGATACTTATTAGGTCCATAAGTAAGGACCCTCTGAGAAAAACAAATGTCTCAGCCTATGACAGTGAGTCATTCCTAATTCACATGAGAATTGAATAAGCATGAAAATCAAAGTCCATTCCATACCTGATCATTGCCTAACAAAATGGAGTGTGAATCAAAATCATGCTGTACGTGTCTCCATTGTATCTCAGTAAAGTACCTGTTTAAAATGATTAAAAATTATTTGAGGCAAGTTAATCTGTGCAAACAGCGGGGCAGACGTCAGCAGCAGGATTGGGGCTGCCAAGCCAGGGTACTAATAGCCCAGCAGGTTGGTTCTTGTCGAGTGGGTTCAGACAGTGTTATTTTATCTGCTTGGCATCCAGGCTGTGGCACAGGCTACACTAAGTTTCCCGAAGAGATTTCCTTAATGGGTCTGTCTTTAGTAAGTATGTCCAAGTGCAGGCTGTCTTGGTAGCTGACCCCCTTCAGCACACAGAGATCTCTCTGCATCTCCTCTCAGTGCCTCTCTCCATCCTCAGGAAAGCAGCCAGCAGATGTTCATTCAGCGCCCACTACATCCTAGGCCCCGTGTGGGGTCCCATGGGGATGAAGTGGTGAACTTTGTCCCTTTGTCCCCTCCTTGTGCCTAGTGGGGGAGACAGACAAGCAAACAGGCATTCACATCTCCTCTTCACCAACACTATGGCAGACACCTTGCACCTCTTAGCAGGGGCACTGGACCTAATAGATTGAGCCCATGAATGCTGTTTGCAGGAAGTGCTGGGAGGGGAAGAGTGTTACAGGCAGAGGGAACAGTCTCTGCAGAAGCCTGAAAGTGAACACTTACTATTTATATCTTTTATTTGATGTTTATTGAGACTTCAGTCTATATTTTCCACTTTAGCATCAGATCAAAAGCATTTTTCCCTGTGGAAACTCTTTCTGTAGTGTCCTTGGGTACCCCCACGGAAGCTAGCTAGCATCGATCAGAGTTTGACAGATGTGAGGTCCCGCCCCTCTCCCCACTGGGTTCGTTCTCACTGGAAGATGAATGCCATTGCCAGCAGGCCCTGAACCAGAAGGAGGCCACCCCTGAGGACAGGGGCAGGGGCGAGGTGAGGAAAGCTCTGGATGGTGAAGACACACCTCACTCATCTACAGTTGTCTTAGGCTCAGCATTGATAGACTTACCCTAGATGAGCACCTTTGAAACATGGGTGGTGGTGTTGAGCTTTAAAAACTGGCGTCTCTGTGTGCTATTTTAAGCCTCCAGACCCTTAGCCTAGGAGTTGAAGGGCAAAGGATGGAAAAAGAGAGGCTTCAGGGCCAGAGAGCCTGCAGAGTTGGGGCTTCCCAGTAGCTCTGCTGCTGCTGCTGCAGTTTCGATTCTTTATTTAGCTTTCAGGTTTGTTCAGTTCAAACTCGTTGATCCTTGCCCTTTGACAATTCATCATTGATATTTTCTTCCCATACTGCAAAAACCCTGGATTCTTCATCTCCTTTTCCTACAGCGTCCTGTGCAATGATTCCTTCAGGCTCGGATAAGATACTTAATGTTTTCTCTTATTCTGTAGTTGGAGTAGAAACAGCTGTATAGACTTTTTTTTTTTTTTTTTTTTTTTTTTTTAAGAGAAGGGGAGAGAGCCCTAAACCAGCATCTGATCCTAACCTCTCAGCTTCTGGGTCATGTCAACATGCACCGAGTAGCTATTATTTGTCCCAGCCTTCGCTTAGAGCACGGAGACAAATGCATTTGGTATTGCCTGTTCCTCACTGCTCTTCTCCCTATTGGTGTCTGCTCCCAACCTGTGCTGTGCACATAGTAGGTCATCCACAGGCACTTAGGAATGTATGATGGCCAGCAGGGTCTTTCCACTCTCAAAATACCTGTCTCCTGCAATAGTTCCAGGTTTGTAAGCCTTTGACCATGAGTAGCTGTCATCACAGGCAGTCTGCATAAGTGAGGGGTTTTTTGACTGGCCTAGGGCTGCGGGGCAGGGGGCTTAGGGGTCTTAATGGTGGGCATAGCTCTGGCTGACCTGCACAGAGAAGGAATTTGCTGGACAGAGATGGGGTGGATCACAGATACAACAGGCAAGCTGAAAAATCAAGGGGGAAATGGGTGGAGACCAAGAAGGCTGGACACAGCCAAGGCTCTTAGACATGACCATGGCCCACCACAGCCTGGGCAGCTCACAGCCTCTTCACCTGGGTGCCCTTGCCTCAGAAGTCACAGGGGTATCAATATGGCCCTACCTGGATGTCCCATGTCCTTCCACAACTCATAACTGAGGTACCTTCCTCATCCACCCATAACAAAGTCAGCTCCGGTGGGAAATAAAGATAAAATCTAATTATCATTAGTCACCAGTCAGAACCAGAGTCATCTTCAGATTCGTGTCAGACTTCAGTCTCACATCTGGAGATGGCACAATCTCCAGCTCGGTCTCACATGCTCTACCTTTCTAATCCTTATGCGGCATCATGGAGAGTCCCTGTTTTGGTGCATGTCCCCTAATCTTTAAGTCCTTGATCTTTAACCAGTTTTTCAAAGGCCCCTAGGTCCCTGGTAGATCATTAAAAATAAGATTGACAAGGCAATGACATGTTATTGAGAAGTGAAGGCTGAATGACGGCACATGATGTGCACAAGTAAGAACTCACCACACACTACCACTGAGCACGATGGCTTTAGGATTTTCTCCTGGTTCCATCAGATGGCAGAAGCCAAGTCTTAGAATTCTGTCTCACAGAAGCCAGAGCAGTTAGAAGGTGCTCAGTAAATGCTTACCCCGTAATGGACAGGAAACAAGGACATAGACCAGAGTTCATCCCAGCCTAAATGTTCCTTTCAATTCTAAACGTACTATTTATTGTTATGTTAATTGCTTGTCTCTTTCCACTTAAGAGTGTAAGTTCCATGAGGGCAGGGAACTTGCTTCCTCCATGCCAAGAACAGTGCATGTCACACAGTAGTTGTTCAGTAAATATCTGAATGCATGAATACATGGTCTTTTCTATGAAAGGGACACACGCTGACTAGATACCCTTGGGCAGCCTCTTCCCTGGAAGCTCTTGAGCCCTGGGCTGACCATCCCACTGTCCCAAGGGGACACCAGCTAGCCTTGGCTTCCTGCTGGAGGCCACCTATGGGAAGCTGGCTGGGCCCGTCTCTCACCCCAGCTCCAGCCGCCTCACCCATGGGGCCCAGGGCAGAGCTTTTCAGATTGGCAACTGCTTAGCTGGATGTTGTAAGACTCAGAATTGCTGCCATTTGGATTTATGATTTTAATTGTTTTATAGTTTATACTTGTGCCCTGCAGTGATTTTCCATTATGTCAGAACATTTATGTTTCAAAAAAGAGCAGGTATGATTGTGGGTATGTCTGTCTGTCTGTCTATCTATCTGTCTATCTATCTATCTATCTATCTATCTATCTATCTATCTATCTATCTGTATGTATATCTTAACAGCTCATCTCTGGAAATGTTATCCACAGATTAGGAAATTAGCATTTGTTTAACTTCTATTTGAAGCCACTAGTGCATGAAAATAGTGATTTTTTTTTTTAGTCTAATAAGATGACAGATTTAGCATTTGTATATTCTGAAGACTTCAAAAGTCGTTGTTTGCATTTCTATTAGCACACCAGTAGGTAAAAATAAATTGCAAAATTGAGAAGAAACCAATAACACCAATATTATCTAAGTTACTTACACTTCTATTGATTTTATGTAAAACATATGCTTATATATATGTATTATACTACAGATAGACACGCTAGTATATAAAATATGAATATACATGTACAAATTATACTAAAATATTTGTTACATATATTAATCATACTAGATACCTTGTTACATACACACTTTATTGTACGCATATATAATCATACATAACTCCCATCTCTCTATATATATGATATGTATTAATTATATTGTGTATGTATTACATGTATGTACAGTTGGCCCTTGAGCAAGGCAGGGGTTAGGGACACTGACCCTCCATACAGTGGAAAATCTGTGTACAGCTTACACTAAGTCCCCTGTATTTATAATTCTGCATCTACGATTCAGCCAGCCGTGGAGCATTATGTAGTACATAATTATTGAAAAACATCCGTGTATAAGTGGACTTGGACGCTTCAAACCTGTGTTGTTCAAGGGTCAGCTATACTTTCTTATGTGTGTATATTTTTTTGTTACCTATGCCATATTATACATGCCATAAAGTATTTTATTTAATTTTTGCTTTTTTTATAGCTACACCTGTGGCATATGGAAGTTCCCAGGCTAGGGGTCAAATTGAAGCTGTATCTGCCAGCAATGCCAGACCTGAGCTGCATCTATGACCTACACCACAGCTTACTGCAATGCGGGATCTTTAACCCACTGAGAGAGTCCAGGGATCGAACCTGCATCCTCATGGATGCTGGTCGGTTTGTAACCCACTGAGTCACATCGGGAACTCCCCACCATAAAGTACTGAGTATGATTAATATATGGGAGAGAGAGAAGAGAAGAGACTGAGGGTTATACATTGCCTGGGTCCATTCTTACATTGCATGTTACCTACTTTATTTCATGTGTACTGCATTGTGTATATTCAGGTAACACATAATCCCCAATATCTATATATTTATATCTATATATTTAAAATATCTCTACACAAATCATACTCTATACTTTATTACATCTATAATAAAGTAATATATAATTCTATACATGTATCTTATATATGTAATACAGTGTGGAGTATGATTAGTATAGAGGTATGTTTTATTATGAATAATAAAATTGTATTAATCATGCTATATACTTTATTATATGCATACATGTAATAAAGTATATAGCATAATTCATATGACATGCCTGGGCACATCCTATAGCTTGTGTTAACCACCTTTTTTTCATTTAAGTTTCTGTTTTGCTGCAGCACTTGAAAAAAAAAATCACAAATCATTTCTTTATATCAGAATAGAATATTTGGAGGACTTAATTTGCCATTGATCTGAACCTCCAGCAAACTGTACGTTCCTATGTTTAATTTGGTCAGACCACTTGCTTTCTGGCTGAGAAACTATCCCTCTCCCAGACCTTGTCACTGTCTCCCCTCGGCAGGCTCATTCATTGGCCAGCTGGGTTACCCCACACACTGACTTCATTTAAAAAAAAAAAATTAAAATATATACCTTTAGAGATTTGAATGTCTACAGGTGGAAATTGCCACTTGTCCTGGCCCCTCAGGTTAGCTCGAGAACGACAGCTATAAATGCTAAATCTGAGGGTCCGTGCTGCTCTGTGAGTACACCCCTGTGCCCTCAGTACACTCCCTGACCTTGACTGTAATTGAAAAAAGCTTTGCTAGAAAGCCAGGTATCACTTTTTCCAGAGGCAGAGTTAGGCCAACATTTTATATGCACCTCCCTCCATTGAATGTAACCTATTGCTTTTCATCTGTGGCCCAACATCCCGCCCTACTGTGAAGATACCTTCAGCTGGTGATTGCCAGAAAAGTCAGGGAGTGAGCAGTACTCTGAATTTTAGCTGAACGACATGAAGAAAATCCAAATCCTGCTCCAAGAATGGTCCTAAGGTTTTAAAAAAAAAAACAAAGAGTGACTGACTCAGACTTGCGTGCAAGGCTGGGTTGAGGCAGCGCCACTAGGAGGGCCCTGGGAGGGATCTAGGCCCCCTCCAGGCGGCATGTGAATAGTGGGATTGCAGCTGTGCCCCTGGCCCCACCTCCTCACTAACTGTCCAGAATCTTCTGATCAGTCTGTGCAGGTTCCCCAGGGAAGTGATGCATCAAGTCCTATTTTAGCCACTAATTGCCCAATATTTTGTAGTAAGGTAAGTGCCCACCTTAGCTTAATGACATTGAACAGATTTTCATGTCATTCAGAAGGGCTTATAGTTTGGGGAAGAGTGATTTTTAATGGGAAGTGAAGAAATCTCCAGAAGACAGTTGCCCCACAGATGGGGCAGAAGGTAGGTGTGCCAGAGAGGGCAGCCAGGAGACAGGGGGCCTGGGAAGCTGGACTGTTGCTGGGCCGGGCCTCCAGTGCACTCACTCACCCAGAGCAAGAAGGAAAGCTGCTTGATCCTTCTTGATGGAGATCGGAAGCCTCCTGGAGAGCACAGAGTTCCAGTGGGTTTTCTCTGAATCGGGGCTCTTCCTACATGGAGCCTAGGCTGCCTTGTGCAGAGATGTGTCTCCCGTTGTCACTCGCAGAGTCATTGCTTTGTTTTTCCCTCAGAGTGGAATTCTGGAAGTCCCTTCTCTTCTTCCCATTGCTAGGTTTGATGTTTTCGTTACTAAAGCTGTTCCCTGGGCCAACCCTGGCACATGATACCTCTGTTGATCTGGAAAGCTGTTTTTTGAAATAGACGATTTTATTTTATTTATTTATTGTTATTTTTTTAAATAGTTATTTCCCCAATACAATTTTTTTTCTACTATACAGCATGGTGACCCAGTTGCACATACATGTACACATTCTATGTTTGCACATTATCATGCTCCATCAAAAGTGACTAGACATAGTTCCCAGTGCTACACAGCAGGATCTCATTGCTAATCCATTCCAAAGGCAATAGTTTGTATCTATTAACCCCAAGCTCCCAATCCACCCCACTCCCTCCCCATCCCTGTTGGCAACCACAAGTCTATTCTGCAAGTCCATGATTTCCTTTTCTGTGAAGGTTCATTTATGCCCTATATTAGATTCCAGATATAAGTGATATCATATAGTATTTGTCTTTCTCTTTCTGACCTACTTCGCTCAGGATGAGAGCCTCTAGTTCCATCCACGTTGCTGTAAATGGCATTATTTTGTTCTTTGTATGGCTGAGTAGTATTCCATTGTGTACATATACCACATCTTCCTAATCCAGTCATCTGTCAATGGACATTTGGGTTGACTCCATGTCTTGGCTATTGTGAATAGAGCTGCAGTGAACATGCGGGTGCATGGGTCTTTTTCAAGGCAAGTTTTGCCTGGATATATGCCCAAAAGTGGGATTGCTGGGTCATATGGTAGTTTCATGTATAGATTTCTAAGGTATCTCCAAACTGTTCTCCAAAGTGGCTGTACCAGCTTACATTCCCAGCAACAGTGCAGGAGGGTTCCCTTTTCTCCACACCCCTCCAGCATTTGTTATTTGTGGATTTATTAATGATGGCCATTCTGACTGGTATGAGGTGGTATCTCATGGTAGTTTTGATCTGCATTTCTCTAATAATCAGTGATGTTGAGTGTTTTTTCATGTGCTTGTTGGCTATCTGTATATCTTCCTTGGAGAAATGTCTGTTCAGGTCTTTGGCCCATTTTTCAATTGGCTTGTTGGCTTTTTTGCTGTTGAGTTGTATAAGTTGCTTGTATATTCTAGAGATTAAGCCCTTGTCCGCTGCATCATTTGAAACTATTTTCTCCCATTCTGTAAGGTGTCTTTTTGTTTTCTTTTTGGTTTCCTTTGCTGTGCAAAAGCTTGTCAGTTTGATTAGGTCCCACTGGTTTATTTCTGTTGCTTTAGGAGACTGACCTGAGAAAATATTCATAAGGTTGATGTCAGAGAATGTTTGGCCTATGTTCTCTTCCAGGAATTTGATGGTGTCTTGTCTTATATTCAAGTCTTAAAGCCATTTTGAGTTTATTTATGTGCATGATGTGAGGGTGTGTTCTGGTTTCATCGATTTGCATGCAGCTGTCCAGGTTTCCCACCAATGCTTGCTGAAAAGACTGTCTTTTGAAATAGACAATTTTATAATCAGAATCACGAAGCATAAAGAGGAAGATAGCAGTAAACATAAAGGCAAATGATTCTATCTCCCTGGGCCTCAGGTGGATAAAAAGATCTCTGAGCTGCTATGTCGCCGAACTTGAGTCCCATCGGCAGCATGGCAGCGACTGGCCGGACCATTTAAAGGTTGCGATACTCTCTCCTCCTGGGGCTTCCTGCACACCCAGGCTCTTGCATTTCTTCTCTGGTTGTTCCATTGCACGTCTTGCCCATTAAAATGTGGGCCTGCTCACAGACCCATGGTAGCCTTCTTCTGTCCTCATATCATACCATCTTCTTGGGACATCCCACCCATACCCATTATCCATCTGGCCCAAACCTTCCTATATCACCCCCTGGTCAGCGTGTCCAGTTAGCTGTATCCACGGCACCTCAGACTCAGCCTGTGCAAGTTGAACGACTGGCGGGCCCCTGCCCCCACCTCCATACCCTTGGCCACGTTGTAAATGCACGTCAGGTGCAGCATTGAAGGTTGTCTTTAGTACTAATGATCTTTGTTTCATGAACTCCACTGGAGTGTGTCCTCCCTGAGGAAAGAAAGGAATCTCTCTGGACCTGCCTCATCCTCGTGGACCTGTGCATTCCCCTCAACCCGCAACCCTGAAAGAACAACATGTGGTGTGAACACACCCTCTGCGCTTCCCCAGCGGCATGCACGCACCCTCGCATCACTGATCAGCTGAAAAGCGCCGCTTGGTCTCCAAGCAAATACCTTCCGTGGCCAAATTAAACAAATACACATAGAAGGCTTCTTTTCTTAAGAAAAATAAAATCTGTTTTCCGTCCCTTCAGAGGTCAGTCCGTTTTCAGCTCCCTGGCCTTGCCTGAAGCCTCTGATATCTTCTGAATAACTTGGGTGACCCCCCACTTTGCAGGAAGACGTGCTTTCTCTACATCCCCCTCAACTCGTAGGAGTTATATTTGTGTTTCATCTGCCCTTTATCTGGGCCGGGGTGACCTTCAAGACGCCGACCACTCTCCTAGCACGTGGCTCCTTGTATGGCTGGACACGGAAGCCCTGCGCTTACTAGTTCTGGCAGCTGCTCACGCTGACAAAGGAGCTTGAGGAGCGGTTTTTCTGGCCTGCGGGGTCCAGGAATGCTGGGCCCTGCGTAAGGTTCCATGGTCCACTTACGCCAGGCTCCAGGCCCACCCCACGGAAAGGTTACTCTTGGTCCTTTAGCTGGAGTGGCCCTTTCTGTGCTGACAGAATGCTGGCTGGATTTCGAACTGCAAGTCGCTGGGCCCAAAAAAGGCAAGATCAGCCGCCCTTGCCTTCTAAGGACAGTCGCAGTGTCCTGTTTGTCCCTCCGGTATAGAACTTACACTTACCATCCCACGTAGTCTGGACATGGGTCCACCTCTCTCTCCAGACCCATCCTTGAGGACAGGGACTGTGTCCTCTCTTGCATCCTCAAGGCCAAGCACGAAGGCAGACCCCAAGTGGCAAGTCAGTAAATATCATGGAACATTATGCCGCAGGGCCAAGTAGGGTGTATTAGGAGTTGCAATGATGCCATTAATTAGACTGTCATTAGAAGGGGCTTAATACAGGTGCCGCCTATTTTCCCATCCAGACCCTGAGCAGACCTTGGGTGCCAGGCACTTTGCAGAGCTCTGGGGACCAGGCTTGTGTGTGAACACAAAGAGGTTAGTTCTCATGGAGTTCGTGGTAGGGAAACTGTAAACTCAAGGACATATACAAGCCAAATAACTGCAAATCGTGATCATTGCTGCGAAGGAAATAACTGACGAGACTGGGATTAAAGGAGGGGTTGGAGGTGTTGCTCCTTCCTTTACCGTGGGATGGTGGGGTGCTTTAGACAGGGTGGCCGAGAAAGAGACATCTTTGAGGAAAGGGGATGGAGGCAGTGGATTGGAATGGGACAAGGAGTCTGTTCTCCGGAGAGAGGGAGCAGCAATGTGGCAAAGGTCTCAAGGCAGGAACGTGCCCAGGGATCTTGAGGAACCGTCAGACACCCCTGCGGCTGGACAGAGGGGAAGGTGGCACTAACTGAGAGGGTGGAGGGTCAGCCTGGGGCCAGAGTAAGGTGCTTGGATGCTGTTCTGACTGCCTTGGGGGTTGCTGGTTGGCAGAGGGTTCTTCCTGAGTATAACCAGAGAAGGGATTAGGAGATGCAAGAGAACATTAGATTGCCGCTGCCTCTGATGGTTCTGGCCCTCAGGGTCCTTAATAATAACATGTTTTAGTAGTTCTTATGTTATCTGAGAATAAGGTCATTTGGCTGCCAAGGGCCATGACCCACAGATTCACTTCTCTACTCTTTCATCCATTTGACCAACAGGTATTGCAAAGCTAGGCTGCATCAGGTGCTGGGGGAGTGGGCCAGTATGAAAGACACATACCCCAGGGGGACCTGTGATGAGACATCGAGGCAGGAGACAGTCCCACACATCTGGGAACCACCCACCCACCCCAGGTCTGGATTTTGAGGGGATGTGATAAGGGAGGAGATGACAAGGCGAGGCTGGTGATGAGAGAGTCCACAAAGGGTCTCTTGTGCCATGGAAGGAAGCAAGTTCATGGGGCGCCACTGAAAAACGCAAGGAGGAGGAGAACATCATCTGATTTATATATTGTGTAACACATCTCCTGGCAGAAGTTTGCCCCAGCATGTAAAAGGGAAGCATTTGGTGTGCAACAGCCAGGATTGCAAGTTCAAGCTTCATGGGCTTCAGCTGCCTTGGCCTCCCAGGATCTGAGATGAGAAGGGTCCTTGGGGATTAATTCCTCCAGCCACAGTATCTCGTATTTGAGGACAAGTAAAGATGAGAGACACAGTTGTCTTGAGGTCACCATTGTCCTTGGTTCTGGGCTGTGCAGTGAACCCCACAGAGCCATTTCAGAGAGCCAGTTGACTGATGGACTGGAGAGGAATAGGGGGACTGGGTGTAAGTGTCATGATGGTCAGGGCAGCTCATCCCACTTCCTGGGGACACAGGTCAAGACCTGTTTCCCATCAGTGGAGGTCAGGGTATTCTCCATGAGTATTCAGAATAAGAATTTGCTTTCATTACCTCGGATTAAAAAAAAAAAAGTAATTGGAGAATCATGCCCTCAGATACATTATTCTGCAGTGATTCCAAGTCCAAGAGCCAGGTACAGCCCCAGGCTATTTATTTTGGCTGTGAACAGGCATGCTGTTTTACACCTCAGGTTTCCAGCTGTCTGGGGTAGTAGCTGGGAGCCTGCTCTCTTCAGACAAGGGGTCATCTCTTTGGTCAAAACAGTAGTGTCTAGCTTATCAGTTACATCTTATAACTATGTTGCTATCAGTGGAAAAGCAACTACCACTCCAAGAGCAACAACTATGTTTGCGATCCTACCAAAGGACAAGCGTGTGGATACAGTGCTTTTTTTTTCCTTCCCCAAGCAACATAGCAAAGTGATTACAAACATGGGAGTTGATGTCAGGTAGCACCCACTTTGTCACTCACCACCAATGTGTTCTGGGCCAGGTCAGTCACCCCTGGGAACCCTCTTCTTCCACTTTAAAATGGGGAGAATAATTGTCTTACCAGATCCTAGGCTCTTTGTGAGATTAGATGAGATATGGCATATAAAAGATTTAACCCTAAGCCTGGTATACAAAAAAAAAAAAAAAAAAAAAAAGGCATTTGGAAAAAAAAAAAATGGTCGTTATGAGTTTGTTCCTAAATGATTAGACGTTTCCTATGAAAAGACTTGGAGAAGTCTTTCTCTGCACACCAGCCCAGAGTGAAATATTCTCATGGATGGTCAGGTATCGACACTGCATTGGAGCATTGTCTTGGCTCTGAAAGCAGAGTGTGCTTTTCTCTTTGCTGGAGAGGCAGGAGGTGCAGTCTCCTAGGCTTCTTGCTTGCCGTCCTATCTGGCGTAGGGTCATGTTTGAGCGACATGGCCCTCCTGGGAGTAACAGGAGGTGCTGCCGCAGAGAAAGCTGGGATGAAGGATAACAGCAAATCACCAGCTTTTGCCGAAATCTTGAGGGGGCAGAGGGTCTTGCTCTTGAACGCATGGTTAAATGGATGAAGGCGTTTGGCCACATCTGCCAGAGGAGCCTGGGTTCCCATCTTGATTAACCACAGTCATTGTCGAGTCTCCTCTCTCCGTCCAAAAACAAGCCGAGTTTCTTCATAAGCTCCCCCTGCGGGCCTGCTCTCTGCTGATCCAAATAGTTGGCATCCTGAGAAGTAATCTCTCTCTAACCTCTTATCTTCAAGTAAGTGGAAGAATCTGCTGTCATTTCTGTGGCACTCAGGCCTGAGCTGTGTGCAATTAGTGTTGCGGTGGGGTGGGGTGAACATACCAGGAAGTGAGGGCATTTGGAAAAAAAAAAAAAATGGAGCCAGCATGAAGAGGAAGAAGCATATGGGTCCCTTCCTTTAGGGTGCATATGGGTCCCTTCCTTTAGGGTGAGTTTTCACGTCAAGCAAAAAAGAAAAAGAAAAATATTTCCATCTTTTCTTGTGTGCAAAGGGTTTCATGGGTACCAGCGCTTTGCCAAGTCCTCCATGGTTTACAGAAGAAAGAGTTTTCCATCCCCTATTTCTGGGGCATCTCCCGTCAAATTGGGAAACCATAATCTTACAAGTGGAAGAGGGTGAATTTAGGGCTGAGAGGGCTGAGGTGCTCTGTGGGGGAAACAGGACTCTACCAGACGTTGAAGTGTGGGTGCCAGCTCCCCTCACTAACGATAGGCGTTGCTGTCCCCAGAGTTGTTTGTCTAGAAACTGGGGATGGTGCTACTCCCCTCCGCCACCCAGGGCTGTTGTGGTGAGTAAGAGAGATGAGGTGTGTGATATGGCCATGAGGTGTGTAAGCCGAGGAGCGTAGGACAGGTTAGAGCCACCATCCACAGCACTCCCTCGGGCCCCAAGCCCAGCGTGGTGAGCCCAGGTCCTGTGCAGTCTGCCGAGGATCTGGAAGCAGTCCTGTCTGTCCTGATTAGAGATACCTATGCAGCCCCACCGCCTGCTCCCTGCCTCCCGCCCTTTGTTTTCTCCCCTGGGGCTCCTGGTGTTCCCATCAGGCATCATTCCCCAGGCCCAGGGGAAAAGCGCTGTGATTTTTCTCACCGGGCTAAACAGAAAGTTTCAGCCTCCGACTCTGTCTCTTTCATGTAAGTATCAGCCATCCCTTTCTCTCACATGTCACAGTGGCTGCGTGCTTCCATTTTTTTATCCCACAGGGTCTCTCTCAGCCGCTTATACACAAGAGGAGGTAATAAATGTTCTTCAGAACTTAAAAAGTGCCTGTTGTGGCTCAGCAGTAATGAACCCGACTAGTATCCCTGAGGATGCAGGTTTGATCCCTGGCCTCTCTCAGTGGGTTAAGGATCCAGCATTGCCGTGAGCTGTGGTGTCTGTCACAGAGATGGCTCGGATCCAGCGTGGCTACAGCTCTGATTTGACCCCTAGCCTGGGAACTTCTGTATGCCATGGGTATGGTCCTAAAAAACAAACACAAAATTAGTTTTTAGGGATCTAGTGGCTTGCCTTCATAGGGCATGTGTATTTTCAGAAATGACAGAGCTCCCTGCAGAGGACAGAATTTTTATCGTTCCCATGGATCAGACTCTATGCTAGAGCTTTCACATCAGGGACATCATTTAATCATGGCAGTTTATCCCCATTTTAGAGATAAGAAAACTGAGTCCTGAATATATTTGGGACCAGCCCAAACCAACATCATCCAGCTAGAAAGAAGTAGCAGAGTTTGTGTTCACTACTGCCTCATTGCCTACCAGGAAGAGGCAAGTTGGGAAACCCATCCAGCATCTCAGATCACAACAGAGGTGCCTACAGCTTCTTAGAAGCCTTTAGATGCATAGACAGCTTTGGGGGGCCAGGGTGTACAATTCTTAGAAGCCAAAATATGTGTTTCAAATTGTTGGGAACATATTTCTAGAGTTATCAACAGCTGATTCCTTGTCATGTTAAAAGTACACTTTTGTTAAAAGTAAACATATAAACTTGAACTAACACTGATCTCACCCCATCTCCCACAGACACCCCTGCTCCTGAGACCTTCTTTACACCTCACTTCTCTCTCCGCATGAGACCATTTCTTCTCCAGCTCAGGGGATCTTTGCTTTTACCCCCAGATTCCTTCTGCCTTTCCCACCCCAGTAAAGTAGTACAGTTGGTCATATAGCAGGAAACCTTTTTTTTTTTTTTTTCCTTTCTAAGACTAACCGCTGGGTCTTTCCCCTGTCCCCTAATTCTAGGTTTTATAGAATTTAAAAAAAAAAAAAAGGGATGTTTAAGGAATTTCCTTTCTTGGCAGCTTTTGAGTTTCTGGAGGAAATCTGTGCTTCTTTCCTAAGGGATCCTTGGTCAAACCTTCCTGCCTCTAAGTCCGTCCTTCCCTGTCATCCCCTGTGCCCTCTCGGCCTCCGTATTCCCCTTCTCACCACGAAGCCTTCCTTTCTCAGCCCGGAGGAATTTGGGTCCTATCACCAGATGGAGATTTCCAGCTCATGGGTCTTACATCTGCCATAAGGCGGTCACAGGCAGGCATGTGAGGTCAGCTCATTGCTGCTTCCTACCAGCCCCTGAGACCTTGGGCAAGTGACTTGCCTTTTCTGAGCCTCCACTTCTTCATACATTTCAAAGGGTGGTTGATGATCCCAGAAGTCAGCAGGGTAGGTGCGGTCAGGGTTCTTGTCTCTCAGGATGAAATGGCAGAGGACGCCCCAGGCAGATGCACCCTTTCCTGATAGCCAGAGCCTGGCTCCCAAATCCCTGTTGGGCTTAGCAATCTGGGTCAGACCATCTGGCGCTTTGATCACGGTTTAAGACTTAGATTAGAGAAGTAGTTGTCCACCAGAGGCCGTGCATGGAGATGTTTGGCAATGTCTAGAGCCATTTTGGGTTGTCAAAACTTGTTGGGGGGGGATGATAATAGCATCTGATGTGTGGACACTAAACATCCTGCAGTGCACAGGACAGCCCCCCTCAACAAAGAACTATCCAGCTCCAAATGCCAGTTAAGCTCCTATGTGCCAGGGGCACAAAACCCTGGACCGGAGAAACGGTGCATGACCTGCTTCTTAACCCTCTTCCCTCCAGCCTGCACAGAGCCCTTTTGGACCTCTGGCAGCTGGAGGAGGAAAGGGACTTCCATGGAAGTTCTCACCAGTCCTCAGTCTAGTGGAGAAATACAGTATGGCAGCCTTTGATCCAGGTGCCCAGCCACAAGGGCTACAGTAAAAGTATTCTGCCTGAGGAAGAAATGCTAGGAGAGGGGACCCCCTAAAATCAGGGACTACCAAAGGAACTATCACCAGTATTCTGTAGCATTGTTCTTAATGCTCTCTCATCAACACAATGAGAAGCAATAAGTTAGATAGAAATATAATCACTGAAAAGGAGGAGGCAAAAATGATCACTAATTACAGATGATTTGGAAAAGCCAGGAGAATCAACTGGAAAATTCCTTAACAAAAATAAAAGTCATTAAGTATAGTGGCAGGGCACATAATAGTTAGCAGAAATCAATAGCTACTAGGTGTATATGCAACCTGATAGATAAAAATGGAAGAAAAGACCCTATTTACAGTAGGAATTTGAGATATAACTTGGAATATTTAAACGTGGATTCAGTTGCAATGGATATACAAACCCAATACAACAGTGCTTCAGATAAAATACAGGTTTCGTTCTTTTTCATATAACTGTTATCTGGAGGTGGGTAGATAACTCACCTGGATCTTGGTCCTTGTCTTTATGGTCAAGATGGCTGCCATGGCTCCAGGCATCACATCTTCATTCCAGCAATAGGATGGAAGAAGGAAGGAAAAAGAAGAGTAAGGCTCTTTTTAAGGAGATTTCTACTCATCTAATTGGCTAGAAATTTCTACATTAACCACATCCAGCTCTAAAGAAGCCTTTGAACTCTAGTTTAGAGCAGCATCACTATGCGCGTGGCTTAAACAAAAATCAGCATTCTCTCACTAAGGAAGAAAGTGAGAATGAGTACTGGGAAAACCATCAGGCTGCCATGAAATATAACGGAAATTATACAAGATCTCTCAGAGAGAATTTTAAAATGCTTCTAGAGGACACAGACAAGACTTGAACAAATGGAAAGACAAACAATATTATTGAATAGGAAGACTCAACATCCTAGAAAGATCAATTCTCCCTGAGTTAATTTATAACTTTAAACATTTTCTCAAGAAAAAACATCACTAAGCATTTAAAAAAAAAAACTAGACAGATAATTCTAAAGTTCATATGGAAAAATAAACAAGTGTAGCCAATAAATTTTGAAAAAGAAGAAAAAGGGGGAGTTCCCATTGTGGCTCAGGGAGTTAAGGACCTGACGTTGTCCCTGTGAGGACGCAGGTTCGATCCTGGCCTGGTTCAGTGGATTAAGGATACGGCATTGCCACAGCAACATTGGATCCAGTGTTGTCATGGCTGTGGCTTAGGCTGGCAGCTACAACTCTGATTCAACCCCTGGCCTGGGAACTTCCATATGTAGCAGGTGTGGCCATAAAAAGAAAAGGGGAAAAAAAGAAGAAGGAGACCAGCCTTCCAGCTATTAAAACATGTTATAAACCTACAATAATTTTATAAGTATGGTAGATATGTGTGTTACAGAATGAAGAGTACAGAAATAAATCTAAATATATATGGATATTTAAGGCCAATATTTGATAAAGGTGGAATTTCAACTAAAGAGGAAAAGATAAACTATTCGACATATGAGATTGGGGCAATTTACTAGATGTCTGGAAACAAAGTTGGGTCTGTATAATTCACACCTTTTATCAGGATGAATTCCAATTACATCAGAGACTTATGATTATAAAAGCATAAATGTATTAGGGAGAAACTTTGGGAGAATTATAACTTTGGAATGGGTAAAATAAAGCCTTTCAAATTAAAACACCATGTCCAAACACCATAAAGCTAAAAATCAATTCAGTTACATTAAAAAATAATATTGGCCTGGCAAAAACCAACGTAAGCAATGTCAAAAGTCAAAGAGTAAACTCGAACAAGTATTTGTAATTCTTAGCCCACGCAAAGATTGTTTCCTAACACAGAAAGAACTCGTAAAAATCAATAAAACACAAACACCCACAAGAGGAAAATGGGCAGAAGACAATTTGCAGAAAAAATATAGAACACTTTTAAGTGTATGAAAAATGCTGAAACTTAGGCATATACTGAGAGACTGTATTTGCCTATCAAACTACTAGAAACTTGAGAACATACCATGGTGACAAGTAGGAGCTGTCATATGCTACTTACAGAGGTAAAAATTGTGCAACCTCTCAAGAGGGCAGTTTGATAACATTTATCAAAAATCCACATTTTTTGTTCTGATTTAGAAAGTTTTAGGAGATGCATACAAGGTGTCTTATGTACAAGCATATATAGCAGTAATATTTATAATAGCACAATATTGGAAGCATCTTAAATGACCGCCCCCCCAGTATGGTAGAGTACTATGCAACCATAAAAAAGAATTGGGAGACTCTTTATGTGCCAA
Organism: Sus scrofa; assembly: GCF_054392235.1. NCBI lineage: Eukaryota > Metazoa > Chordata > Mammalia > Artiodactyla > Suidae > Sus > Sus scrofa. Next base: position 106,580,985 of record NC_139385.1, on the reverse strand, counting down.
GACAGAAAGATCTCCAGTATACCCAATATATAGATAGAAAAGATAAGGCATGAATGAGTGCATGTAATAATCTCCCATTCAGTTAAAAGCGGAGAAATGAATTTATATTCACATTATCTTATGTATGAAGTATGGCCAGGAGGATACACAAGGAATGAATAAAAAGCAGTTGTGTCTGGAGAAGAGCTGCAGGAAGGAGAATGTGTATGACGTACCCTTTTACACTTTCAGTTTTATGAGCTGAAACATGAATATGTTACCTACTGAAAAATGTTGAATGAAATTACAAATAAGTTGACTCATATTGAGAGAAAGGATTGTTGCTGTATTTTTTCCCTATTATTTAAGAAATAACCCAACTCCTTAAAGAAGGTCCCAGTCCTCACAGGTGCCCTGGCCTTGTATTTGGGGACTGAGACGCGAGGGATTAATGTCTAGGCAAGAGCCCCTCTTTGCAAGGGTGTCAGAATACAAGCTTAGGGAGTAGCAGCCACATGCCCCACGTGCGGGGCCATGACCTGTCTGTCAGGGGAACTTTCAAAAAGAAAAGCCCAGTCGTCCCGCCCTGCAAGCGAGGCCTCAGAGCAGGCAAGGCTGGGAGTGGACTGTCCCAGACCCCTCTTCCCAGGGAGGCTTGGGGACCCCTGGGGAGGAGGCAGAACTCAAAGCCAACAGGTGGAGGTATCCTGGGACAGGAATAGGAAGAAGAAAGGCGGGGAAGAGAAGGGAGGGAACCTGCAAGCAGAGCACAGCCCTCAGCCGCTGCTGCACGGGAGCAGCCTTTCAGGGAGACCACCTTCTTTCCGCCGCCTCACCCCCTCCCCACCCCAGGGAAGGCTGTTCTCTCACCCTTTCTCTCTCGACCCGGGCAAGCCTGGCTCCGGGCTTCCCTGAGCGTTCCGTCCACCAAAACCCCGTTAGCAAGTCACTGAACACCGGGACAGGATGCGTTTGGTTCCAAAGATATTAGTGTTTTTCTTCTCAATGAGACTGAAGGCCCCCCCCCACACACACAACACACACACCCTGCTGAGAAATAAAGTCTCAGTAATGGCCTTTCTGCACATGCATCTTTCCAGCTGCCCTTATCTTTCCCGTTACAAAGGAAAGGAATGTGTCGTTAACTCCTCCTTGGGACTTGGTTTCCATGCGGAGTTGGAGTTCAGAGAGTCTGAGGGAGATTTCATGCATCAGCGACAGGACAGGGGACTGAGATGCTTTGGTCTGGGGCCTCTTTCCCCACAGCAGAGGGGTAGCTGATGGCCACCCTGGGCCCTCAGCAGGAGCGGCCTCTCTCCCCAGGGAGCAGGGCAGGTGCAGTGGAGAAGATCGAGAGGTGAGGAGAAATCAGACATTCCCCCTTCTCTCTCTCTCTCTCTCTTTTTTTTTTTTTTTTTTTTTTGGTCTTTTTAGGGCCGCACCTGCGGCATATGGAGGTTCTTGGGTTAGGGGTCAAATCAGAGCTACAGCTGCTGACCTACACCACAGCCACAGCCATGCATGATCCAAGCCGCACTGCAACCTACACCACAGCTCACGGCAGCACAGGATCCTTAACCCACTGAACGAGGCCAGGGATCGAACCCAAAACCTCATGGTTCCTACTCGGATTCGTTAACCACTGAGCCACCACAGGAACTCCATGCCCCCTTCTCTTGCCCTGAGCAGGAGCCCCAAGCAGAAGGAAAGTCTGGGTCTGGTGAGCAGGACACACTGCGCTGCAAGTTTTAGGACGAGGACAAGGTTCAGGCTGGCTCAGAATCTTCTGGATCTCCCAATCTATTCCATTCATACCAGTGAGAAGGAGTCCTTCCTATGACATAACGAGGGCTTTACAAGAGAGTGCTTTGAATAATGGCGCATGGGGTCCTTGATAAAGCTGGGCTTGGTGGCTGGCCCTGAAAGTCGTCCCCCACCAAGGAGGCAAGAGGCGAGGAGTGTAATACACAGAGGCAGGATGCCTGCTCTCGGAGCAGAGGACCTGTGTTCAGGTCTCTGTCCCCCAACACCCTGTCACCTTACAGAAATCCCTTACCGTCTTCCAGCTCCCTGTGCTTGTTTCTGCAGTGTCCTTCCCAACTCTCAGGCCTATTCAGAACAGGCTTTCCACATGTTGTCCTCACTATTAGCATGAGTGTTGCCATGACAGTCATGGTGTATAGGTGTGGGTCGAAAGGCAGCTGTGGCCAAGTGCGAGGGACCTAACTCAGCAAGGTCATGGGGCAGCTTCTCAACCATGCAAACATTGGTGGGGCATCCAGCTCCCTCTCAGTGTCCTCATGAAGGAAGGGGGTGTAAGGGCGTGAAAGACTGGCTACCTTCACATACCTCATCACACTAACCCTTCACACCAGCAGGTACTAACCTGACAGATGAGGTTCCAGACCAGCTAGGTGCCAGCACCAGGACCACAGCCCAATTGTGATTATACCCCAGGCTGCCTGTGCCCAAGTCGTGTTCACCTTGCTGGTCCCCTACCCCAGCCAGAGCCAAGCCTTAGCCACATGCAGTGACCAGGGTGGGGACTGGGGAGCCCGGGTCGCAGGGGCTCAGCAGGTTGGGCGCCCTCCTCTTTCTGCAGTTCCCAAGCGTTTGCTGAGAGAAGCACATTTCATATGCTTTCCCTTCTCTCAAGAAGTCCCAGCTGGACACGGAAATGGGGCCTCGGGTGCAAGACAGGCCAGCCCCAGAGCGCTTCCTGCCCCACCTCTGCGCTCAGGCCTGGATTCCTGATGGTGGCTGGAGTTCACGTCCTGACGCCAGCAGGCTTGTGAGAAAGGCCCCTCTTGCTCTGTGTGCTGGGGAATCGGCCTTCTTCACCAGACCTCCCACCCCAGAGTGGCTGCTGAGAGAGAGCCAGGGGGTAGGACCTCCATCCAACAGTCTGGGTCTTTCTGGGGGACATGTCTGGAATGTGCAGACTTGGCTGTTTGGGGAATTCTTACCTAGAACCCTAGATTTTATACAAGATCTTACATAGAACCCAAACTGTGAAACAGGCCACTTGGGAACTACACTGGCTGAGGCTGGCACGCCCCGTGGCCTCGCTCACTGTGTAGAACCACCGGGCTCTGTAAAGCTCGGTTATTGCAACGAGTGTATCTCCCTTCCTGCACCAGACCCTTCTCCCAACTCAGCCTGTTGGACCCCGGGAGACCGATTTTAGAAAGACGTTGTGCTCAGGCAGCCTGGCCTCCAACTGCCCTCGGGTCCTCAGCGTCAATTTCCTGGTGTTCTAGGGTCTTTATGGTTGGTCTCAGCACACCTGCCTGGCCTCGCCATTTACTGGGGCCCAATTCTCTGGTCTCGTCACTGCCTTTTGCATCTACTGTGTTCTCCTTTCTCTCCCTCCCACCTTTACTCTTCATGTTCTTTTTGTTTTTTTTTTTTTTTGGCCTTTTTGCCATTTCTTGGGCCGCTCCCGTGGCATATGGAGGTTCCCAGGCTAGGGGTCTAATCAGAGCTGTAGCTGCCGGCCTACACCAGAGCCACAGCAATGCAGGATCCGAGCTGTGTCTGTGACCTACACCACAGCTCACGGCAATGCCAGATCCTAAACCCACTGAGCAAGGGCAGGGATCGAACCCGCAACCTAATGGTTCCTAGTCAGATTCGTTAACCACTGCACCACGAGGGGAACTCCTTCTCTTCATGTTCTATCCAGACCTTGGCACCTAGTCAAGCCTTTCTTGAGAGTCACTGTTTCCTGGAAGCCCTCCCTGCCTGCCCCAGCCAGCAGGGGTAGCCCCCGCTGAAATGCAACAGCTCACAAGAGCTGGTACTCTATAACTAGCACCTGATTCTTATGTGGTTTTATCCAATTCATTGATGCCAGAATCTGTCAGTCGCCTCCCTCTGTGATCCCCATGGTTAGCTCATAAAGGGAGGATCATTAGTTGCTTTTTTTTTCCTCTCATATCAAGATCCAGGAGTTCCTGACATGGCACAGTGAAAATGAATCCAATAGGAACCATGAGATTGCGAGTTCGATCCCTGGCCTCGCTCAGTGGGTTGCCGTGAGCCGTGGTGTAGGTCACAGACGTGGCTCGGGTCCCGCGTTGCTGTGGCGTAGGCTGGCAGCTACAGCTCCCATTCAACCCCTAGCCTGGGACCCTCCATGTGCCACAGATGTGGTGCTAAAAGGACCAAAAAAAAAAAAAAGAAAATCCCAATAATATGAATTTCAGCATATGGTTGGGCTTCGATAAATAGTTACCAACTCTTTTAAACCAAAGCAGTGTTGAGATAGTCCTGAGGTTACAGAAGCGCCTCCCTGATGTTGAGCTGAATAGGGGGCACCTTTGGCGGTTGGCCATTGTGGGCGAGAGCCCTGGACTGAAGTCCATTGGTGTTAGGTCAAGTCTCCTTGAAGGCTCTCCTTTCTCTGGCAGATTTCCCTGAGATCTGCCCATCTCTCCACCGCAGAAAGGCCACATTGGGTTGGGTGAAGCATTAACCATGTGCTTTTGGCCTGCCTCCTAGGGATTTGAAACTGGACAACATCCTTCTGGATGCAGAAGGTCATTGCAAGCTGGCCGACTTTGGCATGTGCAAGGAAGGGATTCTGAATGGCGTGACCACCACCACGTTCTGTGGGACTCCTGACTACATCGCTCCCGAGGTACGACTGTGGGCAAAGGGCTGCCTCCTCCTGCTGCCAGGGCAGAGGCCTGACTCCATCCCCCTGCGCCAGGTCATCTAGTGGTACTGGGGGAAGGCTCTGAAAAACTAGGGTGGATTCCAGGGAACAGAAAGAAAAGGAAATGTCAGAGGCTTGCCGATTTCTCCGTAAGGAAGTGGGGGTGATGGGGAGATAATGGGGAACTGAGAGTGACAAGCCACTCCCCCAACCCAACCAGGCCCTCCCTCCCTGAGCATCCTCTCTGGTACCAATCCAGAACTACCAAGGACACTGGGACCGAGAGCTGTTTGTTCACTTGCATCATCATTTGCACTTCTTTTGAACCAGAATAAAAGGGCACCATTGATGAAGGCAGCAATTAGCTTTATCGGTTCTAACTTGCCTATAGGAAAACCAAGAATTAGTTGCCATTTCTAGGTAGCAGTGATTCTGTAGAGTGGGTCCACAGGATTGAGCAAGAAGAGGAACGTGCCCAGGCCTATTTTCATGGAAATCGAAGATGTTCTTAGTGAGCCTCGCCAATGGGTTTCCTTTCATGGAATTGCTTAGGTGTTTCATTCATCATAAAATATTGGTTTGCCTTGAGTTTCTCCAGGTCAATCTTGCCTAGACTGAGAGATACATAGTGTGATATGATTCAGATTTAAGACAGAGTCTGTCATAGTTACTTAATCAAAATAATCTTGGAGTTCCCGTCATGGCTCCATGGTAATGAACCCAGCTAGTATCCATGAGGATGCGTGTTCGATCCCTGGCCTCGCTCAGTGGGTTAAGGATCCAGCATTGCCGTGAGCTGTGGTGTAGGTTGTGGACACGGCTCTGATCTGGTGTGGCTGTGGCTGTGTCTCCCTGGCCTGGGAACTTCCATATGCCATAGATGCAGCCCTAAAAATAAAGGAAAAAAAAAAAAAAGACGAAAAATGCTCTTGAGGGTTATGACACATGTGAGATGAGAAGGAAGTACCAGTCCCCTTTAAGCATTGTCTGTGCTGGGTAGAGCTTAGCACAGTCAGCTTTCATTTCCTTCCAGCGGGCATTGTTTGAGCACCTGCCAGACACAAAGCAATGTGGGGCTGAAGAATTGACTAAGACCCTCGTGGTTCTCCTAAAACGACTTTTTGTCTAGAGAGAGCGACAGATAAGTAAATAATTAATTAAGAAAAATCAATAGGTACACACCATCAATGGTAACCTCAGGGATCAGGGAAGGTTTCTTGGAGCACCTGGTGGATGAATTGGGTTGTAAAGAATCAGCAGGATTTCCTTTGGTGGGATGGGGTGGGGAGCATTCCTGAAAACAACAGGAAGGCTCCAGAGTCGGGGTGGGGCAGAGGAGGAGGTTCAGCATCCCTGGAATCTGAATCCTTTAAGGCAGGGGCTATGTTTCTAATCTGGGTACCCCAGGCTCCAGAACACATGTCAGGCTCTTGGTAATGGTTTGTTGAATGAATAAAGGAATGAGACCTCATGACGCTTCAACATCAGCGGAGAGCAGGGGATGAGAACGGGCTTGGCCTTTTTTAGAAAGGAAGATAGTGTGGCTAGAGCAGAGGATTTGCTGGTGCTCGTAGGAATGAATAAGATGAAGAAAAGGGGCCAAGGAAATTGGCCTTTATGCTGTAGGATCTGTGGGCTCACTGAGGGTTTCCCAGTGGAGGGAGGGCCATCATCAGACCCGTCCCAGGAAGAAGACAGGCAGCAGCAGGGTGGATCAGACGGCAGAGAGTGAGGGAAGGACGGTCGAAGCTTTTCACAGCCCAGACGCGACGCGGGGAAACCTGCAGGGCCAGTTGAAGGGCGAGGATGGCAATAGGTAAATTCTCATGGGAACATTCATCTTCTAAAACATCTGAAGGGCAGAGAATTCAGTCTGCCTCTACTCGTATATTTCCTTAGCAAGAAGACTCAAGAAATGGAGAACTCGTTGAAAGCAAGAGCTCTCCACTGGGACCTGCTTTTTCACTACCTCCTTATTCACTCTCTATCATCAGAATGCTTGGTTCCAGGCCCCCTGAAATCGATGCCAGAGTCCAAGGGTTGACAGCCCAGTGTCCTAGTCAAGGACCCAGCCCAAGGCAATATTCACTTTATCATGGATGAAACACCGATGCAACGTTCATGAAAGGCAATCCATTGGCGACACTCCCAATGGGCAGCTCTGGTCTCTGTCTATAGTGGGGCCCACACACCCTTCCCTCCCCTTCTACACAAGCGCCAGCTATGAGGCATTGCCGCTCCATGTGAAACAACAAACAGCCAGCGGTCTTACTGCAGGCACTTTACAGCTGGTAAGGGTATTGCTGCCTTTATCCAGGGCCCTTGGGAAGATTGAATGGAACTATACCTCAGAAGTATTCAGGGCCGTGCCCAGCCCACAGCAAGTGCTGGGTCAGCGGTGGCTCCATCATTGCCACTGTCGTTGTCAGGTCACACGGTGAGGGGTGGGGTGGGGTGGGGGGGACACAGTCCTGAGATTTGAGATTCCAGGTTAGATTTAGCCACTCATGCCCTCCCCCCCCCCCCCCCGTGTGACTTTGATCAAGGCACAAAATGTTTTTTGACCCTCAAGTACCTCATCTTTCAAATGGGACTAACAATCAGTTCCTGCCCTACCCACCTCATCAAGCTGTTTGGAGAATCTAATGAGATTAGGGCATGGAAATGCTTCAGAAAGCATAAGCCTATCTTCAGATAGGAGGGGCTGTGAAGTGCCCAGCTAAGCCTGAAACCAGAGACACCTTCTGAGGCATGAGCTCTGCCCTGGGCTTCTCTTCCCACCACATGCCCTTTGTTGACCCCCCTGGCACCCCCTCTCCTTTTGCCATACCCAGCCCCCACTCCCCAGCACATGGTGACCAGCCCTGGGTGGTGCCTGGTGCTCATCTACCCCAGCCCCGACCCATCAAGGGGTTGGCTGCTGCCCCAGGTGCCCTCCCATAGCGTGTGAAGCCTTGCCCTTCTCACCAGCTCCATCCATGACAAGGCAATTAGGGAGTAGATAATGAGGGCCAAGCCTAAAAGGAATTTTATGAAAGATGCCACCCCAAACAGGAAGGCTCTGGAGGGGCCTGGGGAAGGGTGGGCAGGGCTGCCCTATGGTTCTTCCAGCACCATCCTGTCTGAGCACCCACAGGGCCACCTGGAGGCCCTCTACCCTACCCCACACCGAGGAGGCACAGACCCAGCTGTGTCACCTCCCCAAGGCGGTGGGGGGGGGGGAGGCTACCCTAGTACCAGGACCCCCAGAGCCCAGGAGGGAAGGGAGCACACCCAGGAAGACACACGCAGAGGGCATGCATGGCAGCCAGAACCCTGAATGTTGGAACTGGGTGGTCACAGGGGTAGATTTGGAAAAAGGCTAGAGTCCTTACCCTCTGCTGGCTTACAGATGCCCCGGGGGGACGGTTGACCATGAAAAAAGTAACTAAAATCACAGTAATAGTGGAAAGTGCCTCTCAAATCTTCGGAGCAGGCAAGGCTCTAAGGATGTCAGAGGATAAGAGAAAGGTCGGATAAATCTAGGAAAGCTTTCTGGAGGAGATGAGTGATAGCCATGACCTTGAAGGTGGTATCATGGTGAGCCAGGCTAGGGCGCTGGGTCTTTCAAGGTGGAGGGAGGCAGGGGCTGTGGCTTTGCGACAAAGCAGCATGACTGGCTCCTCAGTGGGGCCTATAGCTCTGACCTTACAGCTGCCATGAGCTGACCACAGGGCCAGAAGACTAAAAGGTGCAGACCAAGCAGGTTACCAGCCCCAAATAAACTAAAGTTGGTACATTGGTTCACATTCCTTTTTTTTTTTTTTAAATTCAAAAGAGTCCCAAAATATGCACATTTTTGCTGCTTTTTCAAAATGCTTCTGCCCATCTTTTTGTTTAATCCCAAGCAAACGACAACCTCTAGAAGGGTGTTTTTTTGTTTGTTTTGTTTTGTTTTTGTCTTTTTAGGACTGTACCTGCGACATATGGAGCTTCCCAGGCTAGGGGTTGAATAAGGACCTTTAGTCGCATGCCTACGCCACAGCACAGCAAAGCCAGATCCGAGCCTCATCTGCAACCTATACCACAGCTCACAGCAACACCACAGCTCACAGCAATGCTGGATCTTTTAACCAACTGAGCAGGGCCGTAGAGTGTGTCCTCACGGATGCTGCTAGCCTGATTCATTTCCGCTGAGCTATGATGGGAACTCCTAGAAGGATGTTTTGAGTGGACCCCTGGATAGCCCACATACTCAGGCTCAGACTCCTCTTCCATCTTGGAGTCTGAGAACTGAGCTTGAACTTTGTTCTAGAACAAGTTACCTGAGAAGTTACCTACCTGAAGTGTCCTACAAGGAGGAGTGGCCTTTGCCATTTTAGGGGGAGTCCTTGAAATACACCTCCTTTGAGGACCCATGCTCCAGCCATGCTTTTCCTCCCCCTCCCACTTCACTTTTTGGAATTCTTCATGAAATTATAGTGCTGAGGGCAACCAGAAATGTCCTCTCACCCACCCTTCTGTTGGTGGGCAGCACCATGCCTAGTCCTGCTCTGACCGATAAGAAGAAAACATCATTGTGGGATGGAAACCTCATGAACCCTTGCTTAGCTCCACATTATTTCAACTCTGAACTGAGCATACATCATCGACCTGTTACATGTGATATTATATACATGGAGACCCTGCAGAAGAAAAATTGGACTCAGTACCACCTTCCTATTATATAGAGCTTTGTATTTTGCGAAGGGCTTTCAGGATCTTCCACCTTAATTAGTTTTGTGAGGTTACCCTGAGAACCTGAGTCTCTTCTGATAAATGAGGAAGTTAAGTGACTGGCTTGAGATCACCCAGAAAATATAATGCCAAACTTGGGGTGAAACTGGATGCATCCTGGTTGGTCTTGCATCTCCTTATAGCCCATGGCCAGTGCTGCAGAAAAAAAAAAAAAATGATGGGGCAGTTACTGGCTTTTCAAAAAGTTCTGCAGCTTCTTGACTCAGGGTAGAATTCCTCTCGTGCATTGCAATTCTGGTTCTGTTCGTAAAACGACGGTTCTCACATGTCATTCTGCACCAAGCTGATGGCGTGGAGTATTCAGCCTAATGTCATACATTTAACCTAAGTGACAATGACGCCATATACTTGGTCAGAGGGTGAAAAGGGAAAGGGGCAAAGATAGCATAGAGAAGAGAAGCCGCCCATGTCTAAGACAAGATGCAGCAGGCAACCAAGGAGGAGATTTGACTGGTCGCTTGCAAGCGACAGTGTTACTGAAATGCCTCAACTGAAAAGAAGGGGTCTCTGGGGCTTCCTAGAGGCAAGCAAATGAGGATTCATCAGTGAATCCTTAGACAAGTCATGAGGAACCATGGAGATGGGTCTTTTCTCAGAAAATGCAGAAAAGAGCGTAGTGGTTCTGTATGATTAGAACACAAATGGACGGGGAAATTAACTAATTCTAGCTTCTTATCTAAGAGCACAAGGCTTGCTAAATTCAGCATTGTCACCATTTAAAGGGGACTGAGGTCCTCCTCATCTTTCCACTCAGTGATCCAAGCGCTGGGCTGAGTGTGCCATGGGAGACCCGAATTTGCTGCCCTCACTCCAATTTTAGTGTCCAAAATATGCACAATTTTGTACGTGGCCCTCGGTCCAAGTCAGGAACGTCACTTGGTGCTCAAGCCAAGAAGCAGCAATTTGTTCCCCCGGAAGACAGACTGTGGGTGCTGACTTTGGAATGCTGGCCCCCAACATAGCCTCCCAAACTCAGTTTTCACTCAGCTGGCTGACGTAGAGCCCGGTTCTGCGTCCGTGGGCTCCGCTCTACGGAGGAGCAAGCTGGACATAACGATGTGCGCCTCCCCACGGGTGTGCATGGCACAGGTGTGGCAGCAGGGGGCAGCCTTCCATCCCTGACCTTTCCCGTTTCCCGAACAGATCCTGCAGGAGTTGGAGTACGGCCCATCAGTGGACTGGTGGGCCCTGGGGGTGCTGATGTATGAGATGATGGCTGGGCAGCCCCCCTTTGAGGCCGACAACGAGGACGATCTGTTCGAGTCCATCCTCCACGACGACGTACTCTACCCGGTCTGGCTCAGCAAGGAGGCTGTCAGCATCCTAAAGGCTGTAAGTCACTGACCCTCACGGCCTTCTGCTCCCCTTGCCTCACCTCCCCCCACCCCATGCCCCCTCTTCCTTTCCCCCTCTGCCTCTCTGTCCCACCTCTGCTGCTGAATGAATAAGTGGAGGGCAGTCACCGTTGGGGGGGGGGGGTTCAGGCCCATTGCAAGGGGCTGCTGCTGAGAAGTAGGGGGTGGGGATAGATTGCTCTTCTTGTGGGAAAGGGACACGATGTCTGTGTTTCCTGAGGAAACTCTGAACACACGTGTGTCCTCCAAGTGCTCCAGAGGGTCCAGGGCCAACCCCCCGCCACGCTGGGCTCACTCTGGGGACTGGACCCTCCTCCCTGACCTGCCACCACCCTGGCCACCTGTCTTCCTCCGGGCCTGTGATGCGGAAGAAACAGCAGAGGAGCGGGGGAGGGTACTGTGCCTCCCTGTCCGCGACAGCATCACTGGTCAGAAAAGAAGTATCCACTCAAGACCCCCGTGGCCACACTGAATTCACACATGTGACAGAGAGACTGTCCCCGCCCCTACAGAGAGTCCCTCACAGCTGAAAATTCGTAGTGCCTGCTAACCCTCGGCTTATAGTCCTGACTCCTTTTGCCCATCAGAACGCCCCAAAGGTCAGAGACGGCATGCCACACTCACATTTGCCATCGCCTGCCACCTGCCACGGTGATTTATTTCTCCTGTTTTGTTTTTTCAGTAGTGTCCCAACATCTACCCAATTATATGAGTTTTACAAAGAAATGTCATATCACTCTCATATATGGAAAATCAGTACCACTAGCTGACATTGAATGACAGAAATTATCACATGCAATTGGTAAAAAGAAAGACCTAGAGTCTGTCAGGGACATGTGCCCTATTTCAGAAAATGCCGCATCAGAAGACGTTGCTTCTTTCTGCACTTCATTTTTCCTTTCCTCTTCCCTCCTCTCCCTCTCCTCATTCCTTCCCTCCCTTCCTCCTCTATTCCTCTTTCCTTCCCTCCCGTTCATTGATTCGATGAATGACTACGTGTGGAGTGTTTCCAGTGTGCCAGGCATTGTGCTGGATTCTAAGTAACATTAGCGAATGTAACAGCCTCCTCCCTGCCATGTGGAGCTTGCAATCCAGCAGGAGAAGGTGGGCAGTATAGAGAAGACCCATCCGTATGCGGTCGCTACTGGGATAAGAGCAGTGAAGGAAGTGAACGTAGTAGGTTCATTCACTCTTTCATTTATTCAACACGTATTTGTTGGGCATCCAGTGTGTGCCCGACACTACGCCACATGCTGGCTCCTCTTGAGCACTGGAGGCAGCAGAACATGCCCAGTAGAGCCAGTCCCTCACCCCAGGCCCCAAACATCAGCCTGACACAGCTTCCTGTGATTCCCTTGCTGGCCCCCCAGGTGGGCCCTCGCCTTATGGATGACTGAGAGTGGCAGTTTTCAACTAGGGGTGATTTTGCCCCCCTCGCATCCCCCAGAGACCTTTGGCATTGTCTGGAGATGTTTTTAGTTGTCACAACTTGGAGGGGGTGCTACTGTTATCTCGTGGGTACATCCCAGGGACACTGCTCAACATCCTGCGCCACACAGGACAAGCCCCAACCACAAAGTATCCAGACCCAAAGGTCACTAGCACAGAGGTTGAAAACTGTGACCCATAGAGATTCAGAAGAAAGAGGTTGTGCCTGTGTCAGCTGGCTGGGGAGGATGAAGTCTCTGGGAAAAGAGCAGAGCCTCTGGCTCAGGGTCAGCTTCCTGAGACGTTAAAACCTGTGTGTTTATCCACAGCCCTGCTGCTTCCCCTCCCAGAAGTGGGGGGACAGGAAGAGCTGGGGAAGCGAGGAGAAGTCTTCTGCTCCCTTGGCCTTGGAACACTTCACTTCCTCACATTGTCACTCGATTCTAGGACCAGGCCGGGTTTTCCATGACTTTGGCCACTGAATTATGTCTCTGAGGGCTACTGCCTACGTTTAGAACTGTAGAGAAAGCCCTTTGCGTCATAGAGTTATACAGTGCACAACCTGTGCAACAGTATATAGCGGTGCTGCTCCCTTCCTCAGCATTGGGCCCTGAGGCCCAGCCTTTCAAGCCCCCATTCACTTGTCTCAATGTACTGAGTCCACAATGGGAGCCAGGCACTGAGCCAGGTGCTGGGAAGATTCGTATGCTGTAGAGCTCACCAGAGGGAAGAGATGTTTAGACAAGTTATAATTTACATAAGCGAGAAGCATGGAGTCTCAGATTCCCACAGAGGGATGAATCTGGGGAGGCTTCCCAGAGGAGGCAGCCTCTTGACTGGTCTTGGAGGATGCTTAGGGACTGGAGAGGGGCCTTCGACCAGGGGAGTAAAGGATGCAGAAGGCCAGCAAGAGCGACTGGCTAGTAGACTGAGTAGTTTCTGTGTACCACATGAAAGGGATATGGACTTTATCCTGTGGGCTACAGGAATCAGGGGTGACCCCTACCAACTGTTAGATTAGAAGGATGAAGTGAGTCGGCACCATTCCTGATCCCCAGGTACCCAGCACCCCTTCACTCTCTTATCTGTGGCTCTCCTGCCTCAGTACCATTTAGTGGGGGGGGCCCAGGTGCTTTGCTTTCCGAGATACCAGGCAGGAGTCAGTAGGAGGCTCTCCCTGCCTAGGAGACTCGCCCTTGCTCCTGCAGCCCGAAATGCTGTCATTTATCTCTTTGGGTTATAATTTGTCCTCTTAAGTTCCTTTGTTTAAATCCAGACTCAGCCTTCACCCCATGAAATGTAACACTCGGTCCCTGACACACATGCATGCACATTTCCATCTAGCGGCACTGATCGCATCTGCTCAGTTAAACTAATATTTGCCACCAGGACTGATTCATTGAATAGGAATAATAATTGTACCTGGGCGTGTGAGGTAAGACACCAGCCAAAAAGTATAAAACACATCAGTGTGATTTTTACGAACAAGCATTGAGAAGCAATCAGTCTTTCTTTTTCCTGTTTTTATTTATCTGCTGATCTATGCGGGACTTTGTGCTAGAGATTAAAAAAAATCAATTTTTTTTTTTTTTTTTTAAGTAGGAGGGCCGAGGTCCAGGAAAAGGAAAGATGAGAAGGTTGCTTTGATAACTGACCTTAACATGACTATCTGATCTCCTTTCCTTATCCCATAAAGGACCAGGGGCCGCATGATGTGAGTTTATCAGACCTCAGTCTCCCCAGTGAGATGACTCAAGAGCCTGGGGTGAATCAGGGGGTTAGAAAGAGTCTGAGTTCCTAATCCTGACTTGATACCTTGCTGGCTGTTTGACCTTGACCAAATTAATTAGCTTCTCTGTGCCTCAAGTACCTCACCTAGAAATTAGGGCTAATAAGAGCAACTGAGAGGCTTGTGTTTGGATGAAATGAGTCCACGCGTGTATATGCTGGGCGTAGACCGATGGCTGGTGTGGAGTGAGTCCCCCAGAGAGGCCTGAGGCACAGAGCCCCCGAAAGTCCAGAAACCAGGTTCGGGAGTTTGATGCTGAAGATGTGGCCTTGGCCGCCCTCCATCTTGCCAGACCGCCCATGCCAGCCCGGCCTTTGTCACTGACTCTGTCTCTGTCCTCGTCCCCACAGTTCATGACCAAGAACCCCCACAAGCGCCTGGGCTGTGTGGCGGCGCAGAACGGTGAGGATGCCATCAAGCAGCACCCGTTCTTCAAGGAGATCGACTGGGTGCTCCTGGAGCAGAAGAAGATCAAGCCGCCCTTCAAACCTCGAATTGTAAGTAGGCCCCGAGGGGCAGGCTGGTTCCCGTGCGCAGAGGGAGGGGTCTGGGCACATTTTACAACCAAGATGATGAGGGCAGGAGGTGGCCAAGAGGCCCCGTAAGAGACAGTCTCATTGGCCCTGGGAATTTCCTATGGCAAATACATAACCCAAAGCTGGAACCAAGGTGGCGATTTGATGTGGGACACAGAGGAACCCTTCGGATTTGAATGCAGATTTATTTTGATCCAAAATTCTAGGGGATACTAGTCTTCCACGTGTGGTAGAGATAGAAGGTTTCTGGATAGAGAAACTTTTTTTTTTATTGAGTCAAGTGAGAGGAAAACATTACCTGAATAATAGTCGCAGTCATCCTGTGGAGCTGTCCCAGAGCGGACAGCAGGGCCTCGGAGGCGGGCAGTTGAGGAGGTCTGTCCGCGTGGCAGCGCCTGGGGCCTGACCGTGTTCAGAGGCCATGTGTTTAGGCCGCGCCTCTGCCTTCCCTGGCCGGCTCTCCCTTCTGACCTCTTTCCAGCCTCAGCACAGGTTCCCGGGCCTGTTGTAATGACGCCTGTCGGAGGCTGCTGTGCAAAAGGGGGTTTGAAGCTCAGAGGCTGCAAAGAGGGACGGGCCTGTGGAGTCCGGGCTGGACTCAGAGAGCAAAGACAGGGTCATGGCAGTGACCCTCTGCCGGAAGGTGCTTTCCTTAGAGAGTGTGAGCGTGTGTGTGTGTGTGTGTGTGCATTTGAAGCGGGACATTCTTAATCCCGTTGGCTTCTAGCCCAGGGAGGCAATCATTCGGACTGAAAATTTGGGTAACCCGCTGGCTAGTGTCCTGGGAGTGACGAGGGCTGTGTAACATAGGAAGTTGCTGGGCAGAGCCCCGGAGTGGTGGGGCTCGGGGCTCGGGCAGGGAGGACCCGAGATCATCCAGTCCATCCTTAGTCACCCACATGTTGGCCAGAGGACCCCTCCTCCCTCACTTCCAAGTACAGAAAAGACCCTCTTGTGCTTTGGGCATCATCAGAGAGGAAATCTGTTATAGTCCAGTTTTCTAGGGAGGGGTGCCAGGGAGTGCTGTGATTCTCAGAAATCTTTCATGTCGGGGGGTAACTCTCAGCCGAAGGGTGTGGTCCAGGCCTTGGCCAGCCGAGAGCAGGGCAGGGGGCCGGTCCCTGGACACTCCGTGCTGTCACCAGTCCTCGTTTTCTTCCTCCTTGGTTTTGATGATTTTCTCTGCCTGGCACACAGCGTGGAACAGGCTAGATTCAGGATGACCTTCTTTCTTTGGTAATGTCACACCCCCCCCCCCCACTCTGGGGCCAGCCGCATCTAGCCCGTGCTGTGGGTTTGGGACAGGGCTCGCCGCAGCGCCTGCCTGCTGGAAGGCCCCTAGGGTCCTTGCAGGCGGTCTTTAAGGACAAGATGAACTAACAAGTTGCCCGAGTCAAAGCGAGGGGAAGCAGGAGACCAGAGGCCAAGCAGCGGAGGAGAAACCAAAGACTCCCATCCGAGGGTGAAGTGGTATTTTTAGGTTTGATCTCAGTTGACCAACCCCAAGAAAACTGGGAGGTAGAGCTGAGCAAGGAATCCAGGCCCAGCAAACGGGAACCCAGGAGGAGAGGAGGGAGCAGCGGACTAGCGCAAGTCTCCCAAATGACTTACACTCTAGACTCCAGGTCAACAGAAGGACTCCACACTAGGCTTGCAGAGGTTCGGGGCAGGGCAGGAGGAGCAGCCCCCTCCTGGGTGTGCAGGCTGGAGAGGACAAGCCCCAGGGGACCATCAGCAAGGGGTGGGAAGCGGGAAGGGGGCCTGGGAGGGGCAGAGGCAGGCGCGGCGTCTTTGTTGAGAGCCCACATGGAAGCAAGGCTTTCTGGAAGCTCTTTAGGATAAAAGGCACAAGGAGGTTTTCAAGGATGGAGTCGTGGAGAAGAGTCTCCCAGTGGGTACAACGGTGGAAGAACATGGCTCAGATGCAGTGGAGGTGATTGTTCAGAGAAAGCGGGAGCCCGGAACGGCTCTGCTCTCCAAGAGCTCTTCCCAAAGCCCTGGCAACACCAAAGGCACCTCACTGGAGCTTCCGCCCTGAGTCCAGGGCAAGTGCAGCCCCGTTGAGCAGTCCCTGGCTTCCCCAGCTTTGGGGGGCGGGGCGCAGCGAGGCGGTGGGCAGGAAGGATGAGTGCGAGGTTTCTGGTGGCCTGTGGGATGGACAAGGAGCCAGATACAGAGCAAAGGGGGAGAGTGAAGCGTGACTCAGCAGTGACCCAGCCCACCGGCTATAGGGCTGTCCCTGGCCAGAAGTACAGGTTTGCCTGTGGGCAGGGGGGGCCCCATCCTGGGTCAGGAGGTCAGGCAGGACTCCCTCTCCCCCTGGAGCACAAGGGCCCTGTAGCTCCCCTTTCCCAGGCCTCTCAAGGGGCCCCAACCTGGGACCAGAGGGCAGGACTCTTCTTGCCTCTTTTGCTGAAGGGCTCAAGTAGGCGTCCAGGGGCCGTCCAGGAGTGCCCACCAAGCTCAAAACTGTCTTAGTCAGCGCTCCTAAAGACTGAGCTCATCATTGCCTTGGAAAGCATCTTCTGTGCATGTTCCCACTCGCCTCCACCCCCCCGCAGACCTCCAGAGGCAGCCGGCACAATTTGGGGGGTCAGGAGAGAGGATTTCGATTTGGCTGGCTTGAATTCAGTTTGGAGGAGAGAATGAGACTATATCCAAAGGAGAGGAAAAAGGGAAGCTTGCATTGTACAAGACATGCTTCTGGTCACACTTGGAGCTGCACTGTAATGTCGATCCTTACTGAGTTCTTAGTTATCAGACTGTTCTAATAACTTGTCACTATTCAAGTTATTACATCTCTGGCCACATTTATATTCTTGGGACTAGAGATTCCACATTGGAGAAATGGTAAAATTAGAAAAGAAAGGAATAGTCTTCATCTAGCTAGCAAGTTGGAAAGATGTCCCAAATCTTTCCCTTAACCGAAAACACTTTGCTGAGAAAATGTTCGTGGCACCAGGCACCTGCGGGCTTGTGTATAACACATGAAGCCCCCTGCAGTGATGGACGTACTGTATTCCCCATCTCTGAAAGCCCTGCAGGACCAGTGTGAAAGCTCCCGTGGGTGTTCATAAGCTACCATGCCCTCTAACCAGCTCAGGATTCACCCCGGAGGTGTGGGGCCTGCCTGGCTAAGATGCCAGCCATGAGCCACAGATGAACTCCAAAAAGCAGGGTCAGCCTCATCCACAGACAAAACAGACAGCCACACACAAGCAGCCACTGGTGAGACTCTAGGAAGCTGAGGGATGTCCCCACAGAAGTCACCTTCTATTCACGGGGCAGGGAGTTCCAACACAGGACAGGCTCTCCTTGGGCCTGAGGTGTCACGTAACTTGAGGACACCTTCGATGGCCTCCCAGGAGAGCAGGGAAAGAAAGATTTTGATGGAAAGAGGGAGGACAACTGCTTTGGAGCCTGACTTGGGAACAAGTGGCTAAGATGGTGGGTCACAAGCAGCCAGGGACAGCGTGAGCATCTTAGATCTTAGGGACAGACATCACATCAAGATAACGGGAGGAAGGGGACAGGTCTATGAGCCACACACCTTAGTGGTGGCCAGAAGAAGACCCTGGACATGTGTTCTGGGGGGAAAGGGGAGCACAGACTCCCTGATCTCGTCAGGCTGGCAGTCCCCAGGGCATTTGTTTGAGGACCTGGGGCCACCAGGGAAATCCAGGTCTCCTCTGTCGGAGGCTAGCTTCACTTGCTCCATTGACTCACCCTAGAATGCCACCTTCCCCCAGCTGCCCTCCACTCCTCGGTGGGCCATACCAAATCTGAGCATCCCAGGAGGCATCCTGCCTGATTTGGGAAGGAATCGGTCTTGTCTGGTGGTGGGCTCTGGTCGCGAGGCGGATTCAGGTCCATGTCATCCAGTCTAGGAATGGAGAAGAACCGGGACACAGTGGCCAGTGTCCAGAGCTCCCGATCCAGACAGAGCCCGTCCATGGCTGGAGGACACAGTGCGCCTGTGCTCTGCCCAGGCTGGCTCCGCTGGAGGCTGGGGTCCCTGGATCACCCCCACGGGGGGCTGAGGAGACGGCAGGAGCACAGCTCCCAGGCCTGGTTTCCATTCCCCCTGCAGGAAGCCTCAGCCCTCTAAAGACAGCACCGAGGAGATTTTCCAGATCCGAAGCTGGAATTTGGCCTCTGGTCAGGTTCCATCCAGCCCTTGGATTGACTGCTGTCCCCTCCGGGCCTTTGCCTTCCTGAGATGTTTGCTAGGCTGAGATTCCTGCTCCCTGGCGCCTGAGCCTCCCTGGCTAACCCCTGCCCTGACTCACCAGCTGTCAGGAGTCCACTGGGTCTCCTGCCTTCAGGTTTTCGCCGCATCGCACTGACCCCACCCCAGGACATTTTTCAGGGGCCTCTGCTTCTGCGGGGAGATTTCCCTCTCATCTTCCCTCCCAGCTATCTTATCTCCTATGTCCTCCCTCCTCCGCTCTCCCTTTTATGTTCCTGCCGCCCACCTTTTATCCACCCACATGCTCAACTGATTTTGCACAGGCGATGTGCCATCAACACCGAACCAGAGACTTGGTGCCAGCACGCCCTCCAGTCAGTTTTCTGGGGGTGGCTGGCCTCAGAGCGAGGGTGTACGGCAGTGGGCGGGTGGGGGAGTGGAAAAGCCAGCTGGCCTCTGATCCTGGCCAACGTCTTCACGCTTGGAATTCACGGGTCTATCCCACTGGGGATTGGGCTCCAAGATGGCAGCATCATGTGCTGCCCATAGAAGGCGCCCGTGTAGCTTCTGTGTTCCTGGTAGGCTTGTCTTCCTTGGGGACCGTAGGGGGCAGAAGCGACGCGTTTGGCATGGTTGAAGGGTGTCGTTTGACCCTGTAGATCGTGGGGATTTTGCTCACTCCTGCTTCTCTCCTGCGCACTCCTCCCTCTCCCCTCAAAAAGCATGAGGCTCTGAGGTTATGGCTCCTGGGGCTTTAGTGCTGGAAGAGGCGGGGGGATGCCAGCGGCGGAGGCGGAGGTCTGCCTCCCAGCAGCCTAGCCGCCCTCAGTGAAAGCCAAACACCAGGAGGGAAATGCCGGCCAAGTAAACTTGTCTTTGTGTACGTGTTCTCTCTTTTCAAGTTTGCGTCAGTGTGAATGCCCCTCTTTAAGGTAAGGCCTCCAGAGTGGGGAGTCTCTCCAGGTAGGTGAGCCCGCAGGCCCGGCGACACGGAGGCCCCTTTCAACCTCATGATCTGTTCCATCCAGCCGTCCACACTGCATGGCGGGACTCCCAAGGGAGGCCTTTCCTGCATGCTCCTGCATGACTGGGCTGTGCTGAGAGAAAACTGGGAAGTGGGCCTGAGCCCCTCACACCCTCACCAACTCAGCGGCCGGCGGAGGAGCCCTGCTGAGCAGGCAGCCCCCTCCCCTAGAGCCAGCCCACCAGCCCAGGGACCACCTGACAGCGCAGACCATGAAGCCAGAGTCCCAGTGACCATGAGCAGCTGTCCTTGTCTTCTACCTGGCAGAGCAGGAATGGGGCCCAGGCAGTCCCCACAGACGTGGGAGGACATCCCACTGGCCTGCCTCCAAGTCAGAGCGAGAGCCCTTAGCTTCCGAGAGGCGGCAGGCCCCTCCCAGTGCCAGGATGCTGGCCTCAGGCTGGACGGCCTGGAACTGGAGGTCCAGGATCCTGATCTTGGTCTTTGGCCCTGGGTGGTGGCATGGTACAGAGGACAGGGCACTGCCTTCTCCCCAGGGAGACTTGGGTGGGAATAAAATTGCTCTCTTAGCCATGTCAACCTGGGAATTCACTTCTGGCCTCCTTGAGCCCCGACCTGCTTATCTGTAAAATGGGGCTGCGAATGCCTGCTCACAGAATGACCGCAGAACTAGATTACAAACAAGATGTTTGGTGCGCTAGAGAGCCTCAGCAGATTTTAGCTCCTCTCTCTCCATTCACCACCCCAACCCAGCCTGTGAAAGCCTTTCTTCCGCTTATCCCAAGACTCCAAGCATCAAGAGTTAAGGACTACAGGAGGCGGGGCGAAGTTGGGAGGCTGGGATGTGGAGTCAGAGGCCACCAGGTTCCCCCCGGGGCTGCTGGGTCTCGGGAAAGTCATCTCATCTCTCTGAGCCTCAGTTCGCTGATCCCTAGAATGGGGGGAATAATAGATACTGTGAGGATTGCCGTGAGGAGGGAAACAACGAGAGATGTGAAACGACTCGGACAGTCCTTGATACACAGAACGCTGGGAATGCTGGCGTCTAAGCTGAGGGTGGTTGGACTGGACAGTGTTCCTGTTCCAAAGGGATGAGGGGGGGCTAGGTGTTCAGAAGACGGATGACGCCTTGCAGTCAGGGGAGCCCCCATCCACTCCAGGGCAGAAAGGTGTCTGAAGACTGGCGGAAAGCACGATTCAGACTCTGCCAGCGAGCCTCCCGCTGCTGAAGTCCGGCACAGCCAGTGGTCTGTGCCAATGGAGGACTAGCAAGAAGGCCCTGCCAGCACTTTGCCCCTTGGAACGCCTGCCCCAGGCTTCCCCATGTGGTCCATCCCCCTTTTATTCTGCGAACTTGCTCGCCACCTTTGCTGTGCCTGCCTCCAATCTCAGAAGTGTTTTCGCTGCGCCCGCTAGACGGCTGTCAGTCCCCCAGCCCTGAAATGGTAGCAGTGACAGCTTCCCGAGTATTTCTGAGCTAAACAGCCTCGTGGGGCATCTTTGTCTCTGCGGGAGAGAGTTCTCCATCGGAGAATTCTGACTGCAGGAGATTCCCCGTGGCCTGGGACTAAAAGGCGCACCTGTGCCTCACTTTGGGCCCCTGGCTCCCCCACCCCAGGGGAGGAATTGGAGCCCTGGGCTGGGCATTTTTTTACGCGCCAAAGGTTTTTTTAGTTATGACTGGATAGCTGTGAGGTTGGGATTCCCCTTCATGGATTCACCAAACTAGCATATAAGATCCTACCTGGGAGCTTGGCACCAACCAGGCTATGCCTGATGTGGTGGGGGTCGGGGCTGGGGGGAGTAGCAGGAGCCCTCAGGGAAGGTTCTCGAGGGTTGTTGGAACTTGGCAGAGAAAATCAGGCATGGTTAGGAAGAGGGAGCTGTAGGAGAAAAGGCACAGAAGGGAAAGGGAAAGGCAGGATCCACATCAGCTCTTTTTAATAGGTCTTTATTGAGTACATGCCTTGTGTTTTGTGCCCCCAGGAAGCCCTGGAGGGGGAAGTTGACATTGACAGTTGACGTAGTAGAAAGGAATCCCCACAGCCCCGAACACGTTCACGTCACCATGTGACATGAGGCGTTTAGATGGCAGGAGGAGATACAGCACATGAAATATTTGAGGAATACCAGACAATGGGCTAGAATCCAGGATTCCACTTGGGGAGGGAACCTTGAGGTTGGCATAGTGACTAACATTAGAGGCCAGAGTGGGAGAAATGGCATGAAGAAGACACGTTCCCCCCCTCCCCGCCCCAGTCAGGCCCCTGTGGGTCAGGTGAGCCACTTTCCACCACCCCCAGTCTTGTAGAAGGTCCTGTGGGGGAGGGGGCTACACTGCAGGCTGAGCAGCGCCCTCCTGCTCATCTCTGCAGAGAAGGCTACCGGCTGGTCCTGCAGCCAGGAGCGGAGGTGCAGTGGTCTGAGGCTGGGTAAAGTGCATCGAAGTGAAAGCCAAAAGAACCCTTGAGGGGCTCGGTCCTCCAGCTCTCAAGCCAGCTTTTGCTCTTTGAAGGGTGCAGGCACCAAGGGACACTTGGCAAGCTGACAGGGCGCCTCCGCCCACACCAGCCACCAAGTCCAGGATCTTGAATCTCCAGGGGCACATCTGTCGTGGAGGAGAGAAGCTCTTGGAAACCCAGTTTTGCATCTCGGGGCTTTGGTGTCCTGTTTACTCCTCCGTGTGTGTGCTAGGGTCCAGGGTGGTATCAGAATTGGATTCAGTCTCAGCTTGCTGCTCAAACATTATTCTGGAATTCTGGGGTCCCATAAACAGTGGGTTTGTGAAGGTTCATTACGTTTCCACATCAGCATCAGCCCCTTCAAAGTGAAAAGGCTTGGCTCACGGGCCCAAACCCCTCTGAGCCTCCATGTTATTAGGGCTTCTTTCTGAGACCTGTTCCACTCCTAGAGGGGTTTCCTTGGAACACAGAGCTTGGATGTCAATGGAGTATTTCAGGTGTGTGAGCCCAGCTAGGTGAGGAGGTGTCCAGAGTGACGGGGACACTGAAATATGATCATTGCCTTAAGTAGGGAGATGGGAAGATAAGCCTAGAGTGGAGATTGTCAGCTGAGCTGACTTAGGAAATAAACCAGACCTCGGCTAGGAGCTTCAGCCACTCCTTCCTCCTGCCTACCACCAGCTGGTACCTCCAGATTCAGGCTAAGGTACCCAGGTACCTGGGATGTGGGTGTTTCACTGAATGATTCAGAATGCTGTCACCCCAAAACATGGGATTCCAGAACTTAGCCCCCACCCTGTATTGCAGGCAGTGAGCTAAGAGGAAAACGCTGAACATAAGCTGGGTCCAAGTCCCTGCTGTTAGAATCTGTGAAACGCTGAGCAAGGCACTGAATCTCTCTGCTCCCTTCCTGTAAAGTGAGGGACTTACACAGTACCTAAGATTCCTCCCAGCCCCAGCCACTCCATGTCAACCTGCTATGTGCAGTTTTATTTTTATTTATTTATTTAAAAAAAAAATTTTGTCTCGGAGTTCCCGTCGTGCTCAGTGGTTAACAAATCCAACTAGGAACCATGAGGTTGCAGGTTCCATCCCTAAAATTTACCTGCTTAATGTATACATTTTGAAGCATTTTAACAAATGGCCTCACCCATGAAACCACCAGCTCTTGAATCTATAAAACATCTCTGTCCCCTGGCCATTGCCAGGTGCCTATGCCCCAGTCCCTGATCGGCTTTCTGTCACTGGACAGATTTCTCTTTCCTAAGAGTTTCATGGATATGGAGTCATGTTGTATGTACTGTTTTGTGTCTGGCTTCTTTCATTCAGTATGGTGCGTGCCAGATTTGAGATTGGCTTTTTTAACTTTTTAGCATGGAAAACTTCCAGCACGCACACAAGTAGCGAGAAAAGGAGAATCCCCATGTGCCCATCACCCAGTAGCAATGATTAGGAAGCTCTGGTCCATGTGTTAGGGGAAGGGTAGCTGCTTTGTTGAGAGCTACATCCTGAGCAACAATTCCTGCCTGGCGCATAGTAGGGATTCAGTATACCTGCGTGGAATGAATGAGTGAATTCTGCAGATCTGCATTTTCCAGAACATGTTTCTCCCTTAGTGCCATCTCTAAATTCTTTTCTCACCTTTTATGGCCGAAGATGTATTCCAGCATGTGCCTGGGAATTGGGGGTGATAAGATCCTGCATTAGGAAACCCAAGATTGTTGAATGGTAAGAGAAGGTGGGTGACCTCATCTTGACTTGAGAGGCATCTATTAGAGTGTTTACGATTCTCATTTCAAAGCCAGAAGGCAAAGCAATAATAAAAAGGCCAGGCCAAGAGAGCCTGATCTCCATCCAGGACATTTTCATAAATATGGGGGGGAGGGGGGTGGATGAGTTGAGGACCAGAGATTTTTGCCAGGACCCAATTGCAAAGTTTCTGCTTTGAGTACGCCAGACATCTCCCTAGAGTAGCTAAACTCAACAGCTGTCAACATTGACGCTGCTTTGAAGAGTCCACGATAAATGAAAAAAGAGCCGCATGGTTAGAGACCGAGCGGGACCGACTTCGCCCCCATGTGTCTGCCCACTTGCAGCGAGAGCAGGCGCAGGTCCTGCCGCTGCACGTCCCACTGCGTGGGGCCAGCTCGCTGAGGAGCCTGGCACCAGAGCTCAGGCCTCAGGCAGGCCGCGGCAGGCAGGGTACTGGCTCCTCCTAAGGCTTTTTATTCCTGGGTATCGGCACTGGGTTTTCTGCACATTTTCAGCCCCACACCCCTGCTGGGTGTCCCTGTACCCTACTTCCGGGTCTACCCATCAGAAGGTTGTAAGATCAATTCACTGGGTCAGGTGCAGAAAGTATCTTTCACAGAGACTAGGCTGGGGTAGAACAGGATGGAGTGGAATAGAGTAGCATAGAATAGAACGAAGTAGAATATTAGACAAAAATGCGGACTGCGTCACGTGGTGATTGCATCACGGAGCTAAGCTGCATCGTTTCCTGGGGTGGTGGCACGAGGCGATGTACCCTGGGTCCCATAGAACACATTTGTCTTACTCTTGGTCATAGTGAAGAATTTCGAAGGGCCGTCCCCCCTTCACCCCTCATGCCTGAGAAGTGACCCTAAAGGCTCCAGTGGGGATGGCAACCTCATGCACTGTGAGGGATACAGGGCAGGAGGCAGCTGTTGGCTTGTGTGTTTGTTTGTTTTTATCGCAGCAACAGCAGTATTGGTGGAAGCTGTGCCTGTCCACCTGTGCAGGGCTCAGCCCTTTGCACAGGTGACCACATTGGCGCCTCTCAGCAGGAGGCAAGATGGCACACGCGGCGACACAGCCTGGAGTCAGAACAGGCTGAATTCAATGCTGGCTCCACCACGGGCTGGCACAGGTTTGGGCAAGCTGTTTGCTGGTCTTCACAGTGGGGGTTGTGGCAGCGCTGCCTCCCTGTAGGGTGGACATGAGGTTAACTGAACCAGGCGGGTGAGCTTTATGATGCAGCCTGGAAAAGTCACCCTCCGTGTGCTATATTATGTCATCCACATGGAGGGACTGAGCTGTGCCAAGCTCTGTGCAGGTGCTGGAAAGATGCGACAGACACCCAAGTGAAGCCTCCGGCCTGTGGAGGAAGCAGTTACCAAATAAGTCACATTTTAGCCCCAGCTACAAGGAAGGCCAGGAAAGAGAGGCACGGGGTGGTTGAGGTGTGAGGGGGACCAGCCTGGGTTGAGGATGGTTCCCCAAGAAGGGGCATTTCTTTCCCACACAGCTGCTCCAGACCCTTCTCGTTAGCAGCAGAACAGAGGCCTTGTGGCCTCAGGAAGGGCTTCCGAGCTCCTTTGTGGAATTCGAGCTGGAAACAGACACTCCCTCCTCTGGTAGCTGGTCTTGGAGGGGGCACCTCCCCTGTGTGAGAAGAGCTTTTGCTCCCAGCAGGGCCCACGTATCTAAGGCCCGGCTGTGAGCTGGGCACCACTAGTGACAGAAAATGCAGGGGCTTTACTCACCCCAAGATGTGCCTCTCCCCCCCCCACCCCCAGGGGAGCCAGGATTCTTAGGGCACTCGGGGATGCCTCAAGGTCATGGGTAAACGCTGAACTACGTGTCATCAGGGCCAGTGAGTGCTGTACGTATCCCAAGGAGGTATCCATAACCATCCAGCCCCAAATGAATCTTGCTCGGAATGTATGCTTTATGCTTTTGTTACCAAGTTTTTAAGCTGAAGCTGTGTCCATGCGGGAACCTGGGTGGGCCTGGGGGGATTTGAAGAGGCAGATATCAGCCCCACCCTTCCCTATTGCCCGGAAATGTCTCTTTGCCACAAAGGAGAGAGGACACGCTGTGTCTGTGGAGCTAAAGCCGAAAGGCAAGGGGCTCCCCCTGGCCTGGAAGGAGCCGAGATACACAGCCTGCATCCTGGGGGCTTTTGCCCACCATTTTCATGGGGACATTTGGGCCTTCCACGGAGCATTACAGAGGCCGCAGGCACCGCGCTGTGGTGGGACCCCCCTGGTGCGAGGGACTTGAGCAAAAGGGGACATCGCTGGTCCTGAGATGGCTCCTCAGCACCCTCTTCTCTGCGGATTCCTCAGAGAGTGACTTACTGTACCCCTGGCCAAAGCCAATCCTCCGCCGCTTTTTGTGCAGCCTTCAGACTGGGAATGCGTTTTAGGCTTTTCTTAAATGGTTGAAGAAGAGTATTTGGTGACGTGTGGCCATTATACAAAGCGTGAATGTCCATGTCCATGAATCAAGTATAACCAGGACACAGCTGGGCCCAGTTGCTTGCGTCTTGTCTGGGGCTGCTTTTGAGCATGTGGCAAAGTAGACATGTCATGACAGAGACCCTGTGGCCCACAAAGCCTAAAATATTTACTGACTGGCCCATCACAGAAAATGCACCACGCTTGCTCTAGGAGTGGGAACCCAGGTCAAGAGGTCTTGCTTGAAATAATTTACTCAAAACGATTGAGCCATATAGAAGCAGCTTTGAAAATCTGGAGTTCCTGTTGTGGCTCAGCAGGTTAAGGATGTGTCCATGAGGATGTGGGTTCAATCCCTGGCCTCGCTCAGTAGGTTAAGGATCTGGCATTGCCATGAGCTATGGTGTAGGTTGCAGACATGGCTCGGATTCCCTGTGGCTCTGACTGTGGCTGTGGCATAGGCTCCAGCTGCAGCTCAGATTTGACCCTTAGCCTGGGTACGTCCATATGCCACAGGTGCGGCCATATAAAGAAAAATAAAATCACCTCAATAAGATTCCCTACTTTACCGAGGGCACCTGGGGACCATGTTCCCTGTTTCTGTGGGAGCAGGGGATACCAGGAAAGTTGTCTTGAGTTCCCCTTTCATGCTTCTGTAGGTTTTCAAACTGGCCCTGCCCTCCAAATGAGCCTTCAGGTAATTGCCCCCAAATATGGCTTAAAAAGAACTGTAGGAGTTCCCATCATGGCTCAGTGGTTAATGAATCCAACTAGGAATCATGAGGTTGCGGGTTCGATCCCTGGCCTTGCTCAGTGGGTTAAGGATCCGGCATTGCTGTGAGCTGTGGTGTGGGCCACAGACGCGGCTCGGATCTGGTGTTGCTGTGGCTCTGGTGTACACCCTTAGCCTGGGAACCTCCATGTGTCCCAGGAGCGGCCCAGGAAATGGCAGAAAGACAAAAAAATATAAAATAAAAAATAAAAAGGACCGTAACAAGGAGTTCTAATTGTGGCCCAGTGGGTTAAGGACCCAACATAGTATGCAAGTTCAATCTCTGGCCTTGCTTAGAGGGTTAAGGATCTGGCATTGCCGTGAGCTGCAGCGTGGTGTAGGCCGGCAGCCGTGGCTCTGAATTGAACCCTGTTCTGGAAATGTCCATATGCTGCAGATGTGGCCCATAAAAAGAAAAAAAAAAAAAAGTACCATACCAAGTGTCCCAAGTTTGGTAACAACTTCTTTATAACAGGGATACCCACCCTCCCCTGTAACAGAGATCCTGAGAACTGGATCTATAGACCACTCATTTATAGACACATTGTAGTTGGCTGAACTCATTCGAACACTGAAGTATTTGCTGGGTGTGAGGGAAGAGGTCAGTGATAACTTATAAGAGTTTCCAAAGCAACTCTTCAAATAAAATTTGTAAAAATGTGGATATTTTCATGGTCTGGCGAACGATACTGTGGGGGCAGGGAGAGAAGGGAAAGAGCTGAATTCCATCATCAGCTGATTTGACAGAATGCAGCTGTGGCTGTAGTTGGTTGGTTCAGGATGTCTGTTGGTCTGAAGGACTCAGTCCATTTAAAAAACGCATCTGCATGTGCAGGCTGCCCGAGGAGAAGGAGGGCAGCTCCTCCTCAGATGGGGACCCGGGGATGGGGGCAGGGCGTTCCCCCGAGGCTTGGGTGGCTCTGTGCTAACGCGGAGGCCACCATGCTGTCATGCCCCTCACCCGTGGACCAGGGAATGGTCGGGAACCAAGGGGCTTCCCATTTTCAAATGCCCTGACGCTTAACATCCGTGCCTAGAGAGCACATGGGTCTTGATTTTCTTCTCTCCTAAAAGGTGGAACCAGCCTTTGTGGACAGAGTAGAGGTGACTTACTAAGTAGAGCAGCGGCCACAAACTGAGGTCTCAAAGAGCCATACTTTTTAATTGAATGGGTTTTTCATTGACTTGGCTGCTCCAACACGAGGAGCTCTACCATGAAAATGTATCTGGGGCATTTCTCGGGAGTTCAGAAGACCTGGGAGCCTTGGGTCTGTGTCCCTGAAGGTGGCACTCGCGGGTGAGGCCCCCACTGCCACTGTGCCCCCCATCTCCACAGCCCCCTCTGTGGGGAAACACACACACACACCTGCTCATTACAGAGAAAAAGGAGACATGATGTCACAGCCAGCAGCGCTCACAGGAAAATTCACCTCTTTCTTGTTTTTCTTATCTCCCTTTATTCCAGAAAGGTTGACGATAACCCACCAGGATATATAAAGCACAGACTGTAAATGTAATGGTAGTGAAAATGAGTAAAGACAAACAAGGGTAGGAAGGCAATAAAAGAGCCAGGAAAGTCCTTTTGGGTGGGTCCCATTTCTGGCTCTTCACTTTTGAGAGAAGACTGGTTAGTTCCAGGGTTTGGGGTCTATGGGACGTGAAAGGACACAGGTTGCCCCCGTGAAACAATGATTATTCTGTGAACGGAGAGCAAGTAGAAACCTCCCCCAAGGATCCTCCCAAAGGTAGTGCTATTTGTTCTCACCATATTGTTGACATAAATATGGACAAAGAAGCCCTGCTAATAATTTACATTTTTCTCTCTGCTATGTACTGTTCTCACTTCTTAAATATATTATTTAACCCTAGTAATCTTATATGGGGAGAACCAATACGATCCCCATTTTATGGATGAGGAAACTGAGGCCCAAGAGAGACTACATGATTTGCCCAAAGCCACAAAGCTTAGCACACGTGCTACACCACCAGGCTGCCTCTCAGGGAGCGGCATCTGAAGGAAGCAGTGTGGTTTGCCAGAAAGGTCTTGGGTGCCTCGATGTTATGAAGTCTAATATAAAATAAGGAAGGCAGGACATGGAATCGACAAGACATGCCAGTGTGTGGCATGAACCTGAGAGGAAACTGAATCTAGAACAACCTTAGGCCCCTAAATAGGCTTTCAGGCAACATCAAACCCTTTGAAACTGCTAAGAAAAAGAGGGAAGAAAGAGATCCATTGCTGCTTGACACAGAGGCACTTGACCAGACTGCAGATCGGAGTCAGTCACGGAGCTTAAAAAACATTCAGAGGTGTGGGCTTCGCCTGGGAGATTCTGATTCACAAGGTGTGGGTTGAAGCCCAGGTGCCCACATAGATGCATGTTTGTTTATGATGCACAAGCAGAGTGGAGAACCACTGTCTTAAAACAGTGACAGGAGTTCCCATCATGGCTCAGCGGTAACGAACCTGACTAGTATCCATGAGGACGTGGGTTCGATTTCTGGCCTTGCTTAGTGGGTTAAGGGTCTGGTGTTGCCATGACCTTGATATGGGTTGCAGATGAGACTCGGATTTGGTGTTGCTGTGGCTGTGGGGCAGGCTGGCACCTGCAGGTCTGATTCGACCCCTAGCCTTGGAACTACTATATGCTACAGGTGCAGCCCTAAAAAGCAAAAAAAAAAAAAAAAAAAAAAAAAAAAAGGCATCACAAAATGCAAGACTGTTATACTGCCTCTAACTTTTTTTCCAAAGAGAAATATCTTCAAAATACAGAGATTAGGACAAAAACGACTCTTAGGTGAATCAAAACCCAAGAAGGGGGAGTTAATGAATTGTATTTAATGAAGTCACCTGGGAGCTATGGCCTGCCAGGGTCAGATCCTGGGGAAGTTCCCCTGAACCCCTGGAGTAGGGGTAGCAGCACTGTCGTGTAAAGTTCAACCTCTGTGCCGCTGAGGTTGAAGCCGCCACTCTAGGCCCAGGAGAGTGGCTGCTCAGATTCATGAAGACTCTTCCAGGCCCACTGTTGGGTTATTTGGATTGGACAGAAAAGAAAAGTGGTACCAAATGATGGGAGATGGGCACACGGTCTCCCAGGATTCAAAAATAGGGAAAATGAAGTCTGGGATACTCTGAGATGGATTTGATGAAAGCGAGGGGCTGGGGGGTGGGGGTGGGGCTATGGAAAGATTATTGGCAGACACTTAGGGAAAAACAGTCATCTCTTGGAGCCAATTAACTTCATTTCTAGACTAATAAATCAGAGAAATGGTGCCGGCATTGTGCATCTTTATTCCAGCGAAACCATCCAGAGTCGCTGACACCATTCTCCTGAACAAGATAGAAAAAGTGACCGTGGCTGGTTGGTTCTCATTGGATTTAACAGCCACACCCCCACAGTGTGCTGGTGGGGCCACGTGTCAGCTTTGCCAGAGGGCTGTGGGTGGAGGGCAGATCAGAGGGCTCTGAGCCTGAACTTGCCTGATATAGTATTTCTCTAGCATCTTGATATGCATCTTGACAGACAGATGGAAGATATGCCAATCAAATTTTAGGATGACAAGAGGCTGAAGGATATGGCAGATAAGATGGATGACGGAAGAAAAATGACATTCACACAGTGCTTTAGAGTTTACGTGAAGTTTAATTATATGCTCTCATATCATCCTCAGCAAGCTAAGCATATTTATTATTCCCCACTTGCTTAGTAGCTACACTGAGATGCGGAGAGGTAAATTACAGAATCATTATTTATGGTAATTTTGACAGCTGAGAAATAAGGACCCCCAAGAGGAAGAAATAAAGTTTAAATGCCAAGGGTTACGTTTGGATGCGAAAAATCCATTTCAGAAGATTGGGGTTTGTGTTCATTTCCTAGGGTGACGAGAGCAAAGTACCACACAGCAGGTGGCACACAGCCACAGAAATGCCTTGTGTCACAGTTCTGGGGGCTGGAAGTCTGGTCAGGGCATCTTTGGAGCCATGCTTCCTCTGCAGCCTGCGGGGAAAGGATCCGTCCTCAGCTCCTTCAGCTCTTCATGGCACCTGTTGTTCCTTGGCTTGTGGCAGCATTGCTCCACTCTTCACATGGTTCTCTCCCCACATCTCCTCCTCCGATGCTCCCTCTGTGCCTGTCCGTCTCTGTGTCCAAATTTCCCCTTTTTATAAGGACACTGTTGTACATCAGACCCCACCCGATGAGCTCAACTTAATTTTTTTTTTAATTTGATTACATCTGCAAAGACCTTCCTTCCAAATAAGGTGGCGTGCTGAGTTTCTGGTGGTTAGGCTTTCAACACAGCTTTTGAAGAGACATGGTTCAACACACAACAAGCTTTTTTTTTTTTTTATTAATGAATTTTATTACATTTGTAGGTGTACAACAATCATCACACAACAAGCTTAAGTTGGAGAAAACTCAGAGCGTCAGCCTTTGATCACAGGCACTTAAGATTTGATACATGGAGTTCCCGTCGTGTCATGGCACAGCAGAAATGAATCTGACCAGTAACCATGAGGTTGTGGGTTCAATCCCCGGCTTTGCTCAGTGGGTTGAGGATCTGGCATTGCCATGAGCTGTGGTGTAGGTCACAGACGCAGCTCGGATACTGCAGTGCTGTGGCTGTAGTGTAGGCTGGCAGCTGTAGCTCCAATTCGACCCTTAGCCTGGGAACTTCCATGTGCTGCAGGTGCAGCCCTAAAAAGCCAAAAAAAAAAAAAAAAGATGTGATACAGCATTGAAACTGTCTCGGATATTGGTTTAATTTGAGAATTTCCACCAACTAGAGAGAGGGGTCATGTACTGACTGCCCTTGGCATTGCTGAGGCCACAAGACCACAGAGTCAGAAGTCAGCCATCAGTTCTGGCTGCCACATTCTAAGAAGGAAGTGGATTAGAAACTGGTAGGGTACCACCAAGGCCAGACAGGTGCTGTACAGGGCTCCACGAAGCCCAGATCAACCCTCTATGTGTCTTCCTTTGTTTTCTATAAAGAGAATCCAAAATTATGATCAGTTCTTGGTTCACATAATCAAAGCGGGGGAGGCAGGGGATGGAAGGGATAGAAGAATATGTTGAGAGAAATTTCTAGGCAGGGGATACTTAACCTGAATTTCTGTTGCAGTCTTCATTTTTGTTAGGCAAGACACTCTTCAGTTATACATTGCTTATTTTATTTAACTTCATAGGTGAGCACATGTGTATAAACATACAAACAGATACACATGTACTCTGTCAGGACTTGGGTACAATGAATATACATCTATGTGTAAAGATCCAGTTAATTGATGCTGAGCACGCATTCTAGTTATTCAACTTCTCCCTCTTCAGAAGTTCCCCTTGTGGCTCAGCAGTAACCAGCCCGACTAGTGTCTGTGAGGATGTGGGTTCGATCCCTGGCTTTGCTCAGTGAGTTAAGGGTCTAGCGTTGCCAAGAGCTGTGGTGTAGGTCGCAGACACAGCTCAGATCCTGCATTGCTGTGGCTGTGGTATAGGCTGGCAGCGGCAGCTCCAAGTCCACCCCTAGCCTGGGAACCTCCGTATGGCACGGGCGCGGCCCTAAAAAGCAAAAAAAATAAATAAAAATAAATAAATAAAAAAATAAATAAAAAAAATAAATAAATAAAAAAATAAATAAATAAAATAGCCTCCTCTGAGGCTATTTAAAGGAAGAAAATGGAGCTTAGATAAGAATAATAACATTTCCAAGCTAGGAGGACTTTTGAGTTTGGCTGTTGCAGTGACTAAAAGGACTTTGAGCAAATGAATATTAAGGGGCTGCTACATGTCCTGCTTTGCCGTAGGTACCTTGCGGGATATGAGGGGAAACCATGACACATAAAAATATGAGAAGGAGGGAGCAAACGTGTGTTCCAGGAAGAGCCATGGGGACCGGTCAGGGAGGATGAGATGGGGGAGGCTGGTGTCAGGAAGACTCCGGACGGGGTTGGAACCTGAAAGCTGGCCTTGCGGAGACCATGTGGAGACAGCATGTCTCCCCATTTCTGGTCACACATGTGGGACAGGGATCCTGGCTTGCGATCATTCTGCTACCTGGTCACTCCAGGCTGAGATGAAGAGGTAAAGAGGTGGGTCTGGGACCCCATGCCCCGGCCCGTAAGATCAGGGGTTTTTCTCAGCGCCTTAGAACAAAGTCATGTGCTGATCTCCTAGTAATCAGATGAAGACAGCAGCAGAAATCGCTGGCTCCTCTGAATACTTGTGTTTATGACTTCAGTTCACCGAGGGCCATGAAAGAACTGTGCTAGACAGTCAGGAAGCAAGCATTCAGGCAGCCTGCCCAGGGCCGCACTGGGGTCCCAGCCCTGCCACAGCTGGCTGAGCGTCCAGCCCTCAGTGGCCTCGGGGTGATTTAGAAGGCAGCTCCACCAGCTTTGCTTCTCAGATGCAAGATCTCAGAAGGATCTGGAATGACCTGTAACTCGGTTTCCTAAGTTCTCCCTCCTGCCCCACTGCAGGCACCGGAAGTGTGCCCTTCCCACAGGCTCAGCCCCCGACCTGTCAGATCCAAGACCTGCCTTCCAGAGGGAGGAACGCCCAGGGGAACAGAAGAGTTGTTTCCTCCACCACAGGGGTTAGGGACATACGCACCAAGTCCCTAAACTTCTCTTAGCCCATCTATCTTGATGAAAATTTCCCAAACCCTGGTCCATCCTGTTTCTGTCTCATACCAGCCATCCGAGAACCCTAGCGCCTCAGGCCAACCGCTGCTGGGAGAGGAAACCCCACCCCCCAGGCCTGAGCCCGCCTGTTTCTCAGGGCCCCGTGGGGCTGCGGTGGCCTGAGTTGCCCCGCTCCAGGCCTTTCGTGGTCAGGCCTCAGCCTTCTCCAAACAAAAACAAAAACACCCTCTGGCACAAGAGCGCCCCAAGTCCTGAACCCAGATGGCCTGACTGGCTCTAGATAACGCAGCAGCAAGAGAGGTGCCTTCGGTTATTTTTTTCCTCAGCTGTTTTTGGAGCCCTCGCCATGTGCCAGGCAGGGTGCCAGCCTGGGGGTGGAGTGGAGGGGTCCACCCAGTGCCTGCCTCCAGAAGGAGGTGAGGGCCAGGTGTGGTAAGTGCCATGATGAGTTAAGACTGTGCCACCATTAGAGGCCTGAAGGGACCAGGAAGGCTGGCGGCAGGGCATCTAAGCCAAGAAGGGAAAGGTGAGCGGAAGTCAGCTCGGTGACGAGGACATGGGGCAGGAGGCAAGGAGGGGAGAGGGTGCTCCGGGCAGAGGATCAGCTGAGCAAAGGCTGGGATATGGGAGGAAGCCAGTGAGTGCAGAGAACGGCGTGGTTCCACCTGGCCCAGGAGACGGAGCTGGGCAAGTAGGCAGGGACGAGACCCCCCTGAGCCCTAGAAATGGGCGAGAACCTGGGACTTTCCCCAAGAGCACCGAAGCGCCCTCCGAAGCATCTCAGTTGCTGGAGGAAGCCCTGGGCTGTCCCCACAGGCCATGGCTCAGCCCTAGTATGGCCTTTGAGAGCGCCCAGGGCAATGCAAGTTCAGTCCCTGCCTTCAGGAAGCTCATGGCGCCCCCGGGGTGGATCACGTGGACTGTGCTGGAAACACAGCCAAGATGAGCCCAAGGCGTGCCCACGGCACTAAGACTCAGAGGCAGAGTAGGGAACTCATGTTTATTGGGTGCCTGCTGTGTGTCGGGGTCTGTACTGAGGCTCCCAACAGCCGGCATCTCATTTAGTCCCCAAGGCAATCTGTAGGGCACCTGTCACCACCCCCCCTTTGCAGCTGAGAAGACCAAGGCTCAAAGAGGTTCCCGTCCCAGTGTCATCTCACCAGGAAGGGAGGCAGGACCAGGAGGGAAGGTCAGCCAGTGCTCTGTCTCCTGCTCCATGCAGCCTCTGTCAGCGAGGGTCACAGGTGGGGAGGGGGGAGCTTCATGCAGGAGCTGAGGTGTGACGAGTTAGGAGGCTCTTTCTCCTGCCTCACTGTCACCCCTCAGGCTGTGCAGTATGGGCCAAGTGTCGGGCATTTAGACTTGAGTGGAGGTGCATGGGTGATTAAAGACCCAGGTAAACAAGGAGTGTCTCTAGGAATTTGCCTGTCCAAACCTTGGAGTCGAGTCTTGTGGCTGCTCTGTAAGGCAGACAGCAGCCTTCTAACCAATGAAATCAGTAATTAAAGGATATCATCCCCCGTTGTCTCCAAGTCTGAGGATGCCATGCTGCCTACATGCTACAAATAGAGGATGGTATTTGGAAAACTTCACAAGCTTTTAAGGTTAATAGGAATTGCACATAGTGGGGATGTTAGTTATTTGAATTGGAAGTGAGTGACATGCACTTAAGATATCTCCAAGCAAAATAGGGCCTGGGTCAGATTGCATAAGAGGCGCGTGAGCCAAGCCCATTCTTCCATCGAGCTCTTGAAGATTGGCACACTTGCTCCAAGACCGCAGATGTTTCTGGAACCCCCTGGAAAGCCCAGAGTTGAGCTCGATTGCTCCCCAAGCCAGCCCGCCATGGAGCTAGAGGCCCTCTGGGAATGACGTCCTTAGCTGTGTCAACCGAGCCTGGTTCCCTGGTACACACTCAGCACATTATGACATTCAGACATCCTGTGGAATCTCGCTTCGTCACTATGCCCAGTTGACCTCAGGAAATGAAACCAGTTTCCATGACTAATGGACACGAATGATTGAAGGTGAAGCACCAGTAGGTAAACAGGGGAGCCAAGGCCAGAGCGTTTGCAGGTTTTCCCAGGTTCTCTACACACAGCCCCTGCCCCCTCATTAGTGATCCGAGAGAGGGAGCTGGAGGGAGGTGGTCTTGCCCCTGAAGGTACCAGGCACGGCCCACCAATGGCAGAGTTACAGACCAAGTGCCCTGTCCCTTGCTGATCTTCACCAACGCCCCCTCCTGCCCCGTTCCCTCTTCCTCCTTCCCCCGAGGATGTGCCTTGGTCGCCTTCTGCGATGGTCCACAGTGCTTTTGCCAAGGCGCTGCTGGCTTCTCCTCATCCTACTCCTCCGCCAGCACCGCTGGCCCTTATGACCCCTCCTCCATCAACATGAACCCCTCCTGGTAGATATCTTAGATATCTTCAGAGGCGGTGTCACCACACCCCTTCCCCAGCCCCGCTTCCCGAGTCCGGCTCGCGTCACTGGGGGGGGCGGGCTTTGTGGTTCCTCTCTGAAGTCCCTCTCCGGGCAGCGCCACCCTTTTCCTCTTGCTCTGTACACACCGGAGATGGAGACCGTGTCAGCCTCTTGCCTGAGGCCTGCCCTCCCGTAGAAATGACCGAGCTGCTCCTCAGCTTCACCATCTCAAGGGGCAACACACACGTCCATCTGCTGCAGGGCCTGTTTCCATCCCTCGAGGTTTTCTGTGTCCCCCTTCTGTCTCCCCTCCAAGGCCTCTGAAACCCCCTGAGGCATGCGGGTGAGACCAGAGAGAAGACACCAAGCAGGACTGATGGGTGCTGAGAGAAAGGAAAGACTAGCTCAGCTCCACTCCTGCTGTCTGCCAGTTCAGATCTCCATCTGGGGCAATTTAAAAACAGACTCCCTTGCCAAGCTCAGCCATCCACATTCCCACTCTCTCCCCGATCCATAGCCTTCACCCAGTGTGCTGGCCCCCTGGCCAGCCTTTCTGGCTTTGCTTTGGCCCAGTGGCTTGACCTCTGTCTCCTGGCTGAATTTGACCCTTGCCATGTCTTCCCACTTCTCCAGTGTCCGGCGTTCCAGACGTTCTGCACCACGGGAGGCATCGTGCTGACAGCTGGATTTGAGTCTGGCTCCGCTCTGAACTCATTGGGTGACTCTGGGTGACAAACAAAACCTCTTTGAGCCATAGTTTCCACATCTGCAAGATCAGGATAATAACACCTGCTTGTTCCCAGGATCTATAAGCAGAGGGACATGAAGATGCTCTGTAAACTGTAAAGTAGCGCTTCCCAAACTATCTTCTGCAGAATTTTGCTCCCAGGAGGGATATTAAGGAGTATTACGAAGCTATTCAGGAAAAAAAGCATTTTATGTCCCATTCGAGGAGGGCTGGCCTTCCACAACATGAACCCGGTGTCTTGACACTAAGGCTTCTGCGAGCCTTCAATTTGCCAACATGCACGACAGATCTCCAAGAGCAGAGCAGGGTCCAAAACAGAGCTTTGTTTCACAACCACTTTTGGCATAGACTCCCTGTTGACATCTTTTGGGTTACTGATCTCCATAGACCGTAGCATAGATTAATAATATCTCTCCTCTAAATGGTAATGGCGATCTTTCCACACGAGGGATTGCATCGTCCCGATCACTAATCCTGGATCACGCCAATTAATCAGTGTCTGAAACAGTATTTCCAGACCTCCTTCAGTCTCCCCAGCATTGTGCCAATGACGGTGGGGGCCAGGGGACCTGGTACTGAAAGCCTCTCCATCCCCACACTGGACTTTGCCCCAGCAGCTTGGCCAACCCCCATTGTCCCGTGTATACGTCTTTCGTGTTCCTGCCCCACCCCACCCTCTGCCCAGGTACCTTTCTCCCGTCTCTGCCAACATGATTGTAACTCCTTCTTCAATCTCAGCCAGGCCCTGACTTCTCCAGGAAAGTTTTTCTAACCATTGCAGTGGGGTCTAGACATGAATACTGGCTCCCAGTCAGCAGTGCGCTCCTAAAGGCAGGGAGTTGTCATTCACACTTCCTGATTTTCTCCAAAACTCAGGTTTGTTTGACTGCTCCCTTCTACCCCCTACAAATCATAAGTTCAGTTCCGGCAACTTGAACCTCCAACAGGGTATCGGTCCCTCTGAGCTGGAAAGTCGGTAGCGGGCTTGCTGATGTATTCATTCATTCAGCAGATACTTATTGCTAGGAACCCAAGGCTGAGTCGGACAAGGCTTCTGCCTTTAAGGAGCTCATGGTCAAGACAAAAGCATTAACAATTCACTGCAAGTCAGCGTGTCAAGCGTAAGATAGAAATGATGTGGAAACACAGAAGAGGGTCCCGGGAGATAGCAAGTGGGGATCAAGGCAGGCTTCCCAGAAGATGGCCAGCCCCCTCAACATCCTCCTGTTTATAGAGAAGATGTCATCCGGAGCAGACATGGCAAGGTTATGGGGGTCTCCCTGTGTGGAAGAAAGACCACTGGAGACTTTGTGGGAAGGGGATGATTCCTTAGATCACGGGGAGGAAGATCTCACTGGAGCCAGAGGGTTAGAGCAGATGCTGAAGTGGAAAGTTTGAGATGGGAGCTTGGCATCCCACTGTCCCAAACCCACACACACACTCTCACACTCACACTCCTCCCATGCACACAGTCTATGGGAATCCCACTTCCCTGCTTTTCCATCATACCTCTCACCCCTTCTTCCTTTTCACCTGGACTCATTCTTCCTCTCCAAGTCCTCCATCACCTCCCGGTCCTGGGGCCATTCGTCGTTACCTCATTGGAACAGCTCTATGTCTGCTCTCAGTAGCTAGAGGTCTGCTTTGGCGAGAGGCTGGTCGGCACGATGCCCACTTCCTGTGGGGGGCCCTGGGGAGGAAGGTCAGCCTGGAGTCAGTGCTTTTTCTTGTCTTCCTACAGAAAACCAAAAGAGATGTCAATAATTTTGACCAAGACTTTACCCGGGAAGAGCCGGTACTCACGCTTGTGGATGAAGCAATTGTGAAGCAGATCAACCAGGAGGAATTCAAAGGCTTCTCCTACTTTGGTGAAGACCTGATGCCCTGAGAAGCTGCTCCAGGCGGAGTTTGGTGATGCTGCAAGCAGGGGTGCTGGGAAGATTCCAATTTTCCCGAGGCTCGGAAGCCCTTGAACCACTTCTCCTCCCTGGAGCCCCGGTCCCTTGTCCACCCTCTATTTATTGCATTCTCTCGCCCCAGCTCCTCCCTCCTCCCACCTGGCGACCAGAAAGGCACTCTTCATTCTCGTCTCACCAGTAACGCAGAGTGGCACAGGGTGGGCAGTTTGGACCCACTGCCATGTCTGATCTGTGGGCAAACCTGGCTTCACTCCCCGGGCGCTTCTGGCAGCGAAGCAACTTCAGTTCTTTTATTGCAAAGGAAAGAAGAAAAAGAAGAAAAAAGCAAGTGAGACTCTGGCTCTGTTCTTGGACATAGAGTCCTGACAACTTTTGCTTCCCATCCCTCCAGTGCTCCTCTCTGCCCTTCTGTCCAGGAGAAGAGACTGGTGCTTCTTTAGTGCAAGGGTGGGCACCCTCAAGGCGTGCTCAGGAGGGAGAGAGGCCGGGAGATGCATGGGTTGGCTACCTGTGTCGGTTTGCTCCGGAATGGCTGATTCGTGCTTGCTTTGGTTTCAGCTCGGGGGCATGCCAATGTTCTGTAAGCATGTATCTCGTGGAAGACGTCGCTCTCTGTAGGAAAAGAAATTTGATTTTGAACTCTATTAATATTTGAAAAATAGATTATCAAATTTGCTTTTCTCATTGGCCAAAAGACGTAATTCCCAGTGTTAATACAGGTAGACATTAAAGGGCTAACACACAGTGAGAAACCAGTCATCCAAGGTTTATGCTCTTAATGCCACACTGGCACGTGGGGGCTGTGTGAATGGAGAGAAAAGGAACGGAGTAGTGCTCGTCTTCGTTACTCAAGTTCTGCCTGAACTCCAAGGCCAAGCGGTGGGCACGACCCTGGGGTTCCAGCAGAACTCAGCTCCCAAATTCTCTTTCCGGTTTCGTCCTCAGTTCCCAGCATAAACTCTATTTATTTTCTGCGGCAGTATGTGATTTTTGCGCACTTCTACCAAATGGTAGTACTACTGTGTTGTGGTTTTTAAACATTAAACATGTAAAGTTCAATATGAACTATCTGCTTTTGGAACGAGCAGAATGAGGCTAAACATGGGTTATGCAGAGGGGATCAAGAGACTGAAGAGCAACTAAGTTGAAAACTGACAGTGTGGCAAAATGCGCTCAGAGTTTTGTTTCTGTGTGACATGCAATGGCAACTCATGTGGACACTATTTAATGGATGTGATGTTACCTCCTGTAGATACGCTAACAGTGTTACATTCTTTGATTTCCAAGGGTTCTCTGTGGCTTTGTGTATATGTTTCCCAGAGGTCATTTGATTACCTATTTTACTGAATTGATTTAGCAGGGAATGGAATCCATTCCACCTGTTGCACGTGGATTTCCCAGCTGCCCCTAAATATATATTCTTGTGAGTGGCAAAGTGGCACTAATGAAGCTTTTTGCCTTTTGTACATTTGAGATTTTTGTATATAGTGTTTGCTGCAAGGCCTGTGGAATTAATTCATTGAATTTAGAGGTATCAACTGCTGCATGTTCAGGCATATTATAAAACTTTAGTCTATGAAAGAATAATTATAATAATGTCCAGGTGCAATACTCTGTAAGCGTATTGGTTCAAGTTACCGAGAGATAGACTGTGTTTCCTTCTTTCTTTTTTTTTGGGGGGGGGGGCAGGGGATGTTCTTTGTATTGTTTATTTCATTTTGGGTGATTTTAAAAGATGTAAACATATATTAAGCTATATTAAATCTCACATATAGTTCTCCGTGCTCTATTGTGCCCTGATAGAGATGGAGAAGAGAAAGGGATGTTTCTGATGGTGGTTTCAAAGTTTGAACAGTGACTAGCTCAAGCCCATAGAGAGTTGGTGTCCATAGTTGCCCGTATTTGCTGGTCAATAGCCTTGGTTACTAATGATGACATTCAGTTCTCTCTCTCTCTTTTTTTTTTTTTTAAACTCAGGTGTAATTATTATCTGTTCTTATAATAATTGCAAATATTTTGTGATATCAATTTGTGTGTCTGGCATACCAGTGAAGAGATGAAGAACAGTAGATTAATTTAATTTATCTTCGGTAACTTGACTTACTGGGGAGAGACTATCTCTGGAGTTGAGTACAAGCACAGAAACATCTTTATGGTGGCATCATCTCATTTTTTAGGAAGACGTGACAATACTGCCCATCTGACTCATGCGTCACTACTGCTGTTTTCTCCTTTGCTTCCTTCACCATGATGAACTCTGAACACCCAACCAAGCTCTAACTTCAATGCCATATGGCCTCGTCCAAGGCTTTGGTG
Organism: Sus scrofa; assembly: GCF_054392235.1. Classification (NCBI taxonomy): domain Eukaryota; kingdom Metazoa; phylum Chordata; class Mammalia; order Artiodactyla; family Suidae; genus Sus; species Sus scrofa. The sequence goes on along the minus strand of NC_139385.1, from coordinate 106,539,805 downwards.
GCATTCCCATATCAGCAAGGGTTGGGCCCTTCCTACAGGACAACTGGCAGTTTCGTTGGGAAGTCAAATACTACATTCCACCTGGCAGCTCCAGGCAGTCAGCGGGTTGCCTGGCCCAGAGATGCCCCCTTTCAGCACCCAGAGCAGCCCCCTTTCAGCACCCAGAGCTGGGCTGGCTGGGATGCATCCTGCTTGGGGCTGGAGCTCATCAAGTTCACACAGGCAGATTCCAATCCCATGTAGTCTATAGAAGAAAACGTGTGTTTCTTGATTATTCATTGTTTCATTTTAGTTTTCACAAGAGTTTGGAAGCAGACACACTATTGCATTTCTGCCAGCTCTTTCTAATCTTTCCAGCTCTCTTTCTCGCTCTCTTTTTAAGGAAAAAAAAAAAAAGATGGGAGGTGCAAAAAAAAAAAAAATGCCAAAAACTATATGAAGGATAGCTATTCTCCTGTGTTCTCTCATTATGGACTTTGTGAAGTGGAAACATACTTTTTTCCTCCAAAGGTAAAAATGCATTCTTGCTTTAAAAAAAAAAGAAGGCTAAAAAAAATTACCTCTTTTTAAATTATGTGCAAAATAATTCTGGCTAAATATGAAATGTATTCAATTTTAGGGATTTTTTTTTTTTGTATTGTGATGCTTTATTTGTACATTTTTTTTTCCTTTCTGGATGTAATTTTAATCTCTTGCCATTCATTAGTGTTATTTCATTGTAAACATTATTGTGCCAAATGTACTGTATTCAAAAGGATGTGAATGTGTATTGTTTCAGAACTTAATAAATACAATGATGTTAAATCTTATTTCTCAGTCCCAGTGAGCATTTTTATCTCCTTGGCGAGGTGCAAAGGGGACACTAATGAAGCTTTTTGCCTTTTGTACCTTAATGATTCCAAATTTCAAAACCTAAACACGGTTTCAGCTTTCTTCTGATCCTTTGAAGATGCACAAAGGATACAAATGACCGTATTTGCCTACTTCCCTTGCTCATCCCTGACTGGGCGCTGTGCACTGGGACTGCCAACCAGAGGGGTAAAGGGGGCCTGCGCGGACTGGATGTGGCTCTCAGCTGTCTCAGCGGGAGCTGCCTTGGCGTGCTAGAAGATGAGCAAGCCTCACCGGGAGCACTTCGTTTTCATCTTTCTCGAGAAACAAATGCTGAATCTTACCTGCCACCCATTCAAGCCTCTTCAGGATTGTTTCTGACCAGCTACACAGAACTTCAGGCCCGAGGAGTCCAAGAAACTCCTGCAAGGCTGGGAGCGCCCCTGCAGGCTGCACCTGGAGCTGAGAGGCCAGTGGGGCTCCATGCTCAGCTCTCATCCTCCCCCAGGGCCCAGCCAGTGTCCCTGGCCATCACGGTGACTCAAGGGCTCTCCAGCTTCATCCTTCATTGTGTGGCTCCTTCCTGCCTCTTCATGTCGTGCCAGTCCTACCAGGCTCCTCCTCTTCTTTCTCCAACATGGAATTTTCAAGAACACTTGAAACTCTGAGGTATGCTCTTCAGTACACCAGAAATTCCATGTAACCAGAACTCCCTGTGCCTTAAGAGTATGGACACGATTGAACTTTTACTATTTGTCATCCTAAGGTGAGGGAGTGACCTAAGTTGTCACCCTTTCATCCGTCAAAATCACTTTATAAGCCCTCTGATGATTTTGGTATGTTATCCTGAAGATAGTTGCCTCTCAGTGCCCTCCCTCCACCCCGCCAGCAACATTGTCTACGTACCTTGATGTGTGAGCATGGACCTCCTGACCCACTCCAAGAAGAAGGTTGCGTTTATCCTGTATTTTCCTGATTCCGGCAGCTGTTTCTAGGTAAGTGACCACACCAGGAGAAACAAGCTTCCCACCGGCATGCCTGTGTGAGCATGAGTTTAAGTAAAAATTAAGAGAACCAAATTAAAAGATGCCATTCTTGAAAGGTCAGAAGACATCTCCAAGCATTTTGCTGGATAAAATATGACCGGTCCAGGGAGCTCCCCTGGTGGCTCAGCAGTTAACAAATTCAGTTAGGACCTATGAAGATGCGTGTTCGATCCCTGGCTTCATTCAGTGAGTTAAGGATCCAGTGTTGCCATGAGTTATGGTGTAGATCACAGACATGGCTTGGATCCCCCATTGCCTGTAGCTGTGGCATAGGCCAGCAGCTGTAGCTCCAACTGGACTCCTAGCCTGGGAACTTCATACGCTGCAGGTGCAGCCCTAAAAAAGCGAAAAAAAAAAAATCAGTCCACACCTTCCTTGCCTAGTGGTCCAGAGGAGATAACTCCCATGTCCTGGAGAGGAGGAAACCCATCCTCTAAAATCTATATGCTCCACAAATCACTGTGAAGCTACAAGAAAAATCAATTGCTAATCAGTTTCCCTGATTTGGATCTTCCTCCCCCAACCACGTTCCAGGAGGGAAAGCCAGGTACTGCCAGGCCTATTCTAGGAAATCCACGGCCACTGGTTCCTGGCAAGGGTTAGATGGCTCCAGACCTGCTTCAGGAAGGCCTGTCTGTGAGGCTGTGCCCCTGAACTGGGAAACAACAGGTCCAGCAGACTTCTTGCAGAGGGAACCTATGGGAAAATGGGTCCTTCTTTATTTCCTTGTACCTGAGGACAGTCCAGTATTTGGGTTACCAGCAGCCTGAAGATTTCCATGCAGTAAAAATACTGAACCACAGAGCGTGTGTGTTGTCATAGTGCTTACAGTGGAAGAGAGATGGAAAGAGTGTAGAGGCCACCTCGTGAAGTCTGTTTTTCACTTTAACATTCTTTAGCCTAGACAACAACTCAACTTGTGCGGTATGTTTCAAGTTAGATCCGAAGGATGATCAGCTGTCCTAATCAGGAATACACCCTCCAGCGATGAACAGCTGACTGGATAAATAGAGTTTATTCAGAAGGTACTAACAGGTACTTTAGCTCTCTCTTATCTCCCATCAACTCCTGGAAGTTTTGTTATTAGAATAAAGAATGCTAGCAAAGGACTCAGGGAAACTGGCAGCTTGTTAATTAGCATAAAGGAGGTCAGAAGGTGATATTAGTGGTGTTTGAGGATAAGTAGATTGGCAAAGATATTTTAAGACAAATCTCCATTAAAAAATAGGATATAATAAACTAGAGAGACTTCAATTTTCCTACTCATCAGGGAAATGCTAATTTAAATAAAACTGCAATACCACATCGTGCCCACCAGAATGACTGTCAAAAAGGTAGGCTTATCAAGTTCTACTAAGGATGTGGAACAATTGGAACTTTCAGTGTCTTGAGTTTGAGTATAAAGTGGTACAACGACTTTGAAAACCTTTGGCAGTATCTACTAACGCCAGTTCTACCTACCCTTGACTTCACAGAAAATTTATCAGCTGGGTAAATGAATTGCAGGATATTTACACCACAGAACACTAGGGAGACAAGAGAACGATTTGGAACCACACACAACAACATAGATGAACCTAGCAACGTAGATGGATCTCACAACATAATTAAGAAGCCAAACCCAAAGGAGTACGGATTGTGGGATTCCATTCACAGAAAGTACAAAAGAGCCAATCTGTGCTGCCAGAAGTCTGGCTAGTGGTTGCCTTTGTGGGGAGGAGAGGCAATGACTAGAAGAGGGCATGAAAGGGCTTCTGGGGAGCTGGTTTAGTTTTGTTTCCTGAACTGGCAAACAGACATGTTCACTTGGTGATGAATCATTGAGCCATCCCCTTATGATCTATGCATTTCTCTCTATATGTATTATACACCAATTAAAAATCATCCCTCCAACTCTAGGGTGACTTTTGGCTGTCACCCTTAGGGGCGGCACCCAGGCTGGCTCTGTAAACCACCTGCATCTCCCTGACTGTCTGGGAGCCATCCTGGTTGTCTTAGGCCCATAGACATCCTCAGCCTATGGCCAGAATAGTGTGGCATTTACTTTGTCTGGACCTTTCTTGTGAAACATTAGCAGAAACATCCAGATAGGGAGCTAGAACTTCTTGGAGCGTTCAGAAGGGCCACAAGATTTTTCCGTGCCTCCTTGCATAATATGATGTCTGAACAGGTCTCTGAGTGTGGTCTGCGACGTCGTTAGGGTGCAGCAAAACGTCCCCCTGTGGCAGCAACTGAGATTTACCCCCAAAGACCCCAGAGTGTGCATCACACACCTGGCTTAGGGAGTTTACAAGCAAAGTTTGATTTCAGCATTTTCACCGTGGGCAGGTAATTGTGTCTTCCTAAGCCTGTTTCCACGTTTATAAAATGATGATAATAAGACTAACCTTTCAAAAACCTGTTTTAAAATGCCAGTCAGGTAAAAGTTTCCAAAGCGTGGTATCTGGTACTGCTGCTACTCTTCCTCCTCCCTAAGGTGCCTCGTTCTTGTTCTGAGCGCAGCCTGCACCCCTGGGGAAGGGTGTCTTGGTATAAGCAAGGGCCATCTTTCTTTGCCCTGATTTGTTTTCCCTAGTCCTCTGACGTCCTGCCCCTCAGCATTCCTAGGGCACTTGACACACCCCACGCCGCCGTGAAGGACCCTCTCTGGGGCAGGAAGGAAACACTAGATGCAAAGTTGAGGTCCTGACCCTCGAACTTACAGCAGGAGAGGAGACCAGGCCTGATGCAAAAGAGCAGCAAAAGGCAAAGAGGGACAAAGCCCTGCAGACAAGCCAAGGGAGTCTAGGGAAAGGGGTTGGGGTTGCAGAGCCAGGTGGGCTGCCCAGAGGAGGCAGTAGTGAGAGGGCCCTGAAGGCTGAGGAGGATGTGGGTAGGCAGAGGGCCAAGAAGGACCCTCTGGGTGGCCACTCAGCTGCGGGTGGCAGGAGGGCTGGAGGTGGGGCCCTGAGTTCCAGCACAGGGCAGCAGTAGACCTCGTGTCATCTCTCAGCAGGAGATTGGCAAGGTCGGGGAATCCTCTAAATTAGTCAGATGGGGTCTGCAGGTGGTACAGTCTGAGAGGGCCTAGCCCTCCCCTTCAGTAAAGACACCCTTGTCTTTGTGTAGGATGGGCAGGCTCAGCTTCCACTGCCTGCTCTCTCTCGGGGTCGTGTAGATGCTGCCTGAGATCAAGTGAGCCTCAGTCCTAGGTCCCAGATGCTGAGTAAACAATTGCAAACCTCACTGCTTCTCAGGCCTTCTGTGCTTCAGAGCAGGCAGCCACCATTGCACCATTGGCTGTTGTGAGAGACTCCAACGCGGCCTTTGCTGGGCACCAATTGTGGAATCTCATCCTTCATGCTTCCTTCTTTATTAAATGTTCAACATGTATAATCTTTGTTCTAGACACTGTGCGACGTACTTCATGTAAGCCATCTTCTTTTTTTTTTCTTTGTCTTTTGTCTTTTTAGGGCCACACCCGCGGCATATGGAGGTTCCCAGGCTAGGGGTCTAATCAGAGCTGCGGCTGCCGGCCTACACCACAGCCACAGCAACACCAGATCCTTAACCCACTGAGCGAGGCCAGGGATCAAACCCGCAACCTCCTGGTTCCTAGTCAGATTTGTTTCTGCTGCACCACCACAGGAACTCTGTAAGTCGCCTATTTAAACCTCGCAGCAATTGCCTGGAATAGATACACCAGTTATTCCCATTTTATAGCTGAGGAAGCTGGAGCTCAGAAATTATATAACTGATTTACTTCTTACAATGTCACAAAACCGTTATCATCTTCTGCCTTTTCTACCCAATCAATTGCCCAGATCCTCAGTCCCAGTAGAAGCTGTTTGAACAGGACAGAGAGTATTTACAGGCAGGGCAGATGACAGCACTAGTCACCCACTCATTTATTCCACAGGTGTTCACAGGGCTCCTGCTACATGCCAGCCATTCATCTAGACATCAGTAAACAAAACAGGCAAAAATGTGCTCCCTTTTAGAGCTTATGTGGGGGTTGGGCATTGACCGACCATAAGCCATCAACATGACTATTAAGTGAATTCTATAATGTGTTAGAAGATCCAGGCCACCCCTCGTATTCGAAGCAAAGGTACAATGGAGGCGCAGACGGGAGGGCGCAATATTCTTTGTTATGAATCAAGCAGTCGTTAAATAGAATACGGTCTAACCTGGTCTCCTGACCAAGACGCCATCGTAACAACATGGAAGGCCAAGTTTGTATTTAGAGAGCGGGAAGGAAGGGGGAGGAAAAGATGAGCAGGGAGAAAGAGACTCCGAAACAAGGAGAAAGACCAGGAGGGAGGGGTGGCGGTGGCCCCAGCGAGGTTGCTCCTGCTCAGGTGAGCTGTGGGCTTGTCCCTGTCCCAGGGCAGCACAGTCCCAGCCCTGGTGACGTGCATCAGTGACTCTGTGCCTCCAGCCATGTCAGCTGCTCCAAGGAGCCAAGGGCCCATCCTGGTGGGCACTGTCCGCTAAGAAGTGGGAGTGGTGACGCAGTAGATGAACTCAGAGCAAGGGTGGGATGGGTGGTACCCACCTCCGCAGCCCTCCCTCTTAGCCAAGGCCAGATCCTCCTGGAGAGCTGAGCCCCTTCATGGGAGTAGGCTCGGAGGGCCTCGTCCTGGTCAATACCACCTTCAAAGTCACGATCCATGCTTCCTGAAATGGCCCTGCTTGCTGTGCTTGGGGGTGTTGAATCTGTCTCTCGTGTGTATGTTGGGGTGGTGGGGGCTCTCCTGGGGGACTCTGTGGCAGGCGAGGAAGAACAGATAGAGTCAAGCCTGGTGAGGGGATATGTGGACACGAGCAAGGTGGGAGGGGTCGAGCAGGCACGTCTGTTCCCACAAATCACCAGATTAAGCAAATCATTACCCAGCGAGGCCATGGAAGGACACAGAGTGGGGTGGGTTGCTGGAGAGAGGATGCGCCTGCCGGGGGAGGTAGGGACAGGAGGCCCCCGCGGGGAGGCATCAGCAGCAGCTGCTACGGGCACTATTTTGGCGGAAGTGGAGCTGATGTGATTGGTATGGGAACAGATGTGCCTCTCTTCTCTTGCCGCTCTGCCCCAGGTACCCCTCTGCCCTCTGTGCTCCATCAGAGGGAAGGAGACTGGCCTCTGATGTGCCTGCCTTGGGCCAGCCGGGCACCATTCCACGGGGAGGTGGTCATTAGGTCCCCGTTTGAGAAATGCAAGCTCTGAGGCACAGTGAGGTCAGGCAATTGTCCAAGCCACCAGGCAGCCCCTGGCAGATGCTGCACGCATGCCTGTGGCTTTTATCTGCATCCAGTAGTGGCCAAAGACCCAGCTCTTCCTACCGGGCTCCTGGTCATTGTTCCAACACAGGTCCTGCCCACTTTTTGCTTCCTCTTGCCAGAGAAAGTTCACCTCCATGCAAAATGACAAAGTAGTTTGATGGAATCAGACTGTGTTTCTTTCTCTAAAGACTTCAAACAAGAGCGCTAAGGAAAACGTGGCCAGGACATGGGGCAGAGGCCTCTGGGGACTCTCTTCCCCACCCTTCTCCCTATGCCACCTCCTAGCAGGGCCCTTGAGAGCTGGTCCACAAGCCATGCAAAGCCTGCATGCTCCACCCTGAGACACCCCTCCCATCACCAAAAAAAGAAACCTTCCCTATGGACTGTTCTAAGCAGGAAGCCGAGTTTTCAGTTCACTGGAAAACAGGAAATGCCTCCAAGAGTCTGAAGTCTTTTTAGTCCCTGCGCCTTCACACAGGGTCTGCGTCCCAGGCCAGCTGCTGAGGACGACGCCCTAAAAGCAAGGTCGCCTCAGCCCCCAGCCCCAAGAGTGTGTTCCTTGGCACCACTCAAAAGCCCTCTTGACCACAGGAGCCAGAGCTGACTTCAGCCCCTACTCAGGACACTGTACATTCTGGACCAGGCAGGAGGGCCCAGACTTCCAGGGATGCTGTGTGAAGCATGATGGAGGCTCCGTGGCTTTGCAAGGAGCAAATACTGACCATGGATGAAGACCTCACCCCAGCCAAAGACTGACCTCTCATCCCTGCCAGACTGACCTCTAAACCTTGTCAGAAATTAGCTGACCCCCAACAAAGCCTGACTTGCTAGACCCTTCCTGTGGTTGATTTCCCCATGCTGGCTCCAGACTGACCCTCTAACCTTGACCTTATAAGAAACCAACCACAGCCAAGCTTCCTAATCAAACTCACCTGCTTCCCAACCTTCTCATCCATTCGTAATCATCGCTGAGCTTCTATGGGGTGCCACATGCTGCCACATGAGCTCAGCACAGTCCTCACGGACCCTGCAGCTCAGGGTGGGGGAGGTGGTTAGCATGCAGCTCTAATCAGATTGGGAGCTGGAGAAAGGGAAAGAGGAATTCTTGTCTGAAAGCTTGGCACTCTCTCCGACTTGCTGGGTGACCTTGGGTTGGTCACATCACCTCCTGGGCCTGGGTCTTCTGCATTCATCTATAGTGGGCTGATGGGCTTAGATGGTGTCCAAGATTCCAATCTTCAAGGGCACATGCCAGTGATGGAAGCCTAGTCCATGATAAGCATCTAGGATATGAGGCATCATTACAGGGTTGGTTGGTGTTATTCTCATGAGAAGAAAGCCAGACTCAGGAGCTGATACGGAGATCAGACACTTTCACTCCCGCATGGAGATAAGGGTTCAAGGAAACCCTCCTCCATTTGAACATTGGTTTATTGGTCCCACTACAGACTGGGGGGCCCTGATTGGACACAATTGATTCTTCTTCCTGTCTCAGCTTTTCTATCTGTAAATCGATCTATGACACTAGCAGTTCAGGAACTTTGGAGGCAGACAGATGGACCTGTCTGAACATGTGGTAATTCAGATAAATGACTTATAACTAACTGGAAAACAAAGATTCAGGCTGTCATTGTGTTCACCTAAATGGTAGGGGAAAGAGGATGATGTGTGATTAAGATTATCCAAGGCCTGGCACAGGAATGGCCAGGTTACAGTTTGAATTCTCCAAAGGGGACTGAGATGAGAGTGGGTAGATTGTGGGTGGCTATGGAGGGAACAGACTGTTACCTAGGAACTTATCCCTACCTGCTATCATAATCTTCATGCATCGCCCACTGCTAGAAAGTCTACTGTTGGGAAGTAGCAGCATCAAGCACAGGCACTACCTGCATATCACCTTTCACTGGCTACCTGTGTAGAGCCTGCTTCCTTTACCAGCCCTCTTCCTTGCATCAGCTGAGGGAGAGCAGGACTCTGAAAAAGGAGCAGACACTGATGGGGAAAATCCACCAGAGCAGCTGAAGATAGATGATAGGTCTAGAGTAGCAGTTCCCAGAATGAGGTCTGAAGACTCCTGGGGATCTCTAAGATTTTTTCATGGAATGCATTAATTATTTCTTGTGTCATAAATTACCCCAAAACTCAGCTGCTTAAAACAACAAACAGGTGTTCCCATTGTGGCTCAGTGGTAACAAACCCAACTAGGTTACATGAGTATATGGGATGTGGGTTTGATCTCTGGCCCCACCCAGTGGGTTAAGGATCCGGCATTGCCATAAGCTGCAGTGTAGTTTGCAGACATGGTTCAGATCTGGCGTTGCTGTGGATGTGGTGTAGGCCGGCAGCTGCAGCTCCAATTCGACCCCTAGCCTGGGAACTTCCATGTGCCAAAGGTGCGGCCCTTAAACAAAAACAAAAAAAAACAAGAAAAACCAAAAAAACCCCAAATATTTATCACTTCTTAGGATCTCACAGTAAGTCAGGAATCTGGGCATGACTTAGCTGGATGCCTTTTCTCAGGGTCTCTCACAGGCTATGGCCAAGGTGTTGGCTGGGCTGCAGTCTCATCCGATGACTCACCTAGGGAAGGACCCACTTCTAAACTCAGGGCCGTGGTTGCTGACAGGATTCAGTTCCTCTCTCAGGGCCTCGGTTCCTTACTGGATTTTGGCCAAAGGCCTCCCTCTGTCCTTCACCAGGTGGGTTTTTCCCTTGTGAAGCTCAGAACATGGCACTGACTTCCCTCGGAGCAAGGGAGCGAGAGGGCACCCTCGAGATCAAAGCCACAGTCTTTCTCTTACGTCATCTTCAGGGTGACTTCCCATCACTACAGCCATGCCACTTCACCACTCACTTCCTTGGAAGTGAATCACCAGGTCCAGCCCACACCCCAGGGGATTACACAGGACATGAGGATCAGGAGGTGAAGATCCCTGGAGACACTCTAGAGGCTGCTCTATACACAAGGGTCTCTCTTTTCCAACTGTACATCTCTGGGACACTTGATTTCTTTCTATGCTTCAACCAAACACAATATAAGAGCTTTCCTAAGAAGTATATTTAAGACCCAGTTGCCCTGTAATAAGCTCACAGTAAAGAGATTTGTAGAAATAGGAGTTCCCACTGTGGCACAGTGTGTTAAGAGTCTGACCACAGCAGCTCAGATTGCAGAGGCAGTGGTTCCATTTCCGGCCCAGTAAAGTGGGTTAAAGGATCCGGCATTACCACAGCTGAGGCATAGGTCACAACTGAGGTTTGGATCCAGTCCCTGGCCCAGGAACTTCCATATGCCATGAGTGCGGCCATCAGATAAATAGATTTGTAGAAAGAGAAAACAATGCCACTCTGGGGATAGATATAACCAACATTAAAGCAAACAAACAAAAAACCTCTTGTTGGCTCCACCTCGTAAATCAACTATACTTTAATTTTTTTAATTCCAAAAAATATTAAAGTAAGAATAAGAGTTCTCGGAGGTCTTCATAATTTTTGAGTGTAACAAAAGACTTGAGACCAGCAAGTTTGAGAACTACAGGTCTGGAAAGGCACAGCTAGGATACAGCCTGAGGAGGGTCGCTTGGTGGGAGGGTGGGGGTGGAGGACACGCTGGGAGAGGTCTCTCTGCCAAACACCATCGGAGGCCTGGAAGCTTGGGAAAGGGGTGGTTAAATCCAGCGAGTGAGAGGAAGGGCCTGAGTCTAACTTTCACTTTCTTCCCAGTTCTGCACACAGGGCGTCTCTGAGTGTTTGCCCTTTTCTGCCTCGGTGTGCATAAATAGGTCCCCCACACAAGCATCAGCTGGCCTGAGCCCATGTGCGTGTGTGCATGTGCGTGTGCGTGTGCGGGCTGATGCGGGCGAGCATGTGTAACATTATCATGTGTGCATGTACACCAGTGTCTGTGTGCCTGTTTAAGCGCAGGTGTGCCTGGGGCCCCTGGGACTGGGCAGGGCCTGGCCAGCAGGCCCCCGAGGCACCCTGCAGAAGGAGGAGGGGGGTAGGGGGTTGGGTGGCATGCCCACCACCGCCACGGCTGTGGACCCCTGAAATGCCCTTGGCCTCTGCTCTCAGCATGACTCTCACATATTTTCATCTGCTATGGGAACTTCCTGATTAGCTTCCTGTTGTTCTTGGACTTTTTTAGTTAGGTTTTTTTTTTTTTTTTAAATGTCATAATTCTTTAATCGGCTTTTTTATTTTGCCCGGAGAGGCACTGTGGTCCCTGGCCCCCTCTGAGAGAGGGAGAACATATCCTGTTAGGGCAGCCCAGGTACTTAGCTGGAGGTAAATGTGCCCAGGAGTTGGGCTGGGGCATCAGCACCTCTTTCCATCAAGATAAACCCACCCTTCCAAAGCCCCAGGTGATTTTGTAGAAGCTGTTCCGAGCAGGGGCAGTGGGAGGGAAAGAAGCTTGGGGGTGGGGGAGCGGTGGGCAATGGGCCTCCCTGCAATTTGTCTCATGGGCACAAGGATCATTTTGAGCTGATGATTTTGAGAAGCTCCTAAAAGAGAGTTGAAGTTAGTCTCTGTAGGGAAATTTACTTTTGCAAAGGAAATCACCTTTCTCTGTAAGGGTGTCTCCTCTCAGTCCTCTGAAGAAAGCCCCTACCAGAGATAACGTTTTCTGCCTGAGACTGAAGAGCAGGGCAACTTCCTTGCCTTTCCCCCTGTCACCTTCTGGGTTGTCTGCTCCCCCCAGAAGCCCCAGGCCCCTGTCCCTTTCCTTTGTCCAGGACGATGTACATAAGCCTCGATCCTCTGTGCCTTTTGAGTCTCATGTTTTCGTGGGGCTCCCGTGTGCAGGTACCTGCATAATTAAAGTGGTGGTTTCTCTCTCCTGTTCATCTGTCTTACGTCAATGTAGTTCTTAGGCGAGTCACAGAACCTGGACAGGTAAAAGGAAGAATGTTTCCTCCCCTGCAGCCTCAGGGCAGACTTCTCTAGGGGTCAGGGAGGTTCTGGCCAGGGCAGTGTCCCAGGATTGCAGGGCACAGTGACTCAGCAGTTCTGCTCCGTGTCTGTCTTTCCCACCACCTCTGAAGCTGCAGAAGGGAATGAAGCTAGCAAGGAACTCAGCAGCCAGAGCCCAGCCTCAGCTTGGCCCAGCAAGGCCCCAGCCTCACCCCTGGGCAGCTGCCTCCCAGAAACTGGTGCCTGTTGCTCTCGCCAGCCCTCCGTTCATGCCCTTCCCAGCCACCCTCCACGGCATCAGAGTCTTCTTTCAAGGTGCCTTCAAAAGCCTCTAGGAAGCCTTCCTGGCACTCACAGGCCAGGGGAGAGCTTGGTCTATGACGCCCTCCCCAGGGACCCCCTCCTCAGGACTCCCATCACCTGCCCTCATGGCCGGTCCAGGGGTTGAGCCATCCTTGTCTGACCCTCTGGATTTCCTGTGTGCTCCAGTGGGTCCCCAGGTGCCTGCAGGCCCTCCCCCAGCCTGCTCCTCCAGGCCCTGGGTTCTGAGCCTAATCCTTTTTTCTCCCCACTTTTCCTCTAAATGCTCTCAGGGGCAAGTCCCAGTCCGAGTCCCTTGCCTGGGCTGTGAGCTGGCACAGCAGGTCCTGAATAGGATTTGTTTTTCTTACTGTTTACTCTCCCAGTGCCTTGATATGACTCACCCATATGCAACTAGTAATAGCTGATGTGCTCCCTGCCCCCAACCAAGAGATGACCATATAGGCTGGAAACTTAACCCAAATGACTGTGGAATCTCAGGCCCCTTGGAGGAGATGCAGGCCGGCTGCCTCTTTCGCCCCTGCCAGTGGCTGAGGCCAGCTGCAAGACACCAAAGCTAGACCACCCCACTTTTCTTGCCTGCCTAGAAAGGGAAAGCAGTCTCCTCCACCTGCCAGTAACTCAGGAGGCCTCCATACAAATGGGAACCATCTCCAAGTATCATTCAAATGAAAATGTGGATTCTTGGGCTCCACCCCTCAATTTGCAAAGTGGGATTTGAGCAGGGGAGGTTTTTAAAGTAATCTGGTGTGCAGTCAGGGCTGCGAGACCTTCTTCCTATGAAAGGGTGTCCCGATTTCTAGCTGAGTGACTCCTTGGTAGGTGCCCTTAGATGCTCAGAGAATTGAATGACAGAGAAGGGGGGACCATGCAAGGAGCATGGTTCTGAGGCCTGGGGCATCTGCCACTTTCTTTGGGAGACTGGGCCAGTTTCTTGCAGTGGCCAAGTAGACACTCACCCCTGCCTCGCAGGGCTGCTGGGAAGGCAGAGATGCCTGACGTCCCTAGGATGGTCCCTCACAGGACACAGGGGAGTACCCAAGAACAGGATGCAAAGAGAAACCTCTCAGCCTGTGTTCAGGACCTAGTGCCTGCCCTCCCCAGCCTTGGCCTAAGGGGGCTCCTTGAAACTATTATTTATTTGACTCACCAAGATTGCTCCTCTGGGCCCAGCCCAAGCAAGCAGCATTCCTGGAATCTATTGTTTATGACCATGGATAAGAGGACAGGACATCACTTGCTGGTTAACCATCTCCTCTAGAGCTTATCTCTGCCCAGGATGTTCAAAAACAGCCGGCCCAGACACTTTTGGCCCTGAGGCTGCTGCCCTCTGAAGCCACCGCAGCCTGAAGTGATGGTTTGGGCTGTGAGCCTGTGACCCAACTCACCCCCAGGAAGTTCTCCTTCCTCTGTGCTGTCCCCCTCTGGACCCACTGAGGGAACCTCCCCCAAAACCCGTTCAACTTCCACCATCTACCTTCATTTTTTAAAAATTTAATTTATTTAATTTTTAAATTGAAGTATGGTTCATTTACAATGTTGTGTTACTTTTAGGTGTACAGCAAAGTGATTCAGTATATATAGTCATCCTTTTTCAGTTCTTTTCCCTTACAGATTATTATAAAATATTGAGTATAGTTCCCTGTGCTATACAGTAGGTCCTTGTTGCTTATCTGTTTTATACATAATAGTGTATATATGTTCATTCTCACCTTATAATTATCTCTCCCTCCACCCCCCCCCCTTTCCCCTTTGGTAATCATAAATTTGGTTTCTATGTCTAAGGTCCTATTTCTGTTTTGTACATAGGTTCATTTTTTATTTAGATTCCATATATAAGCTACATCATACAATGTCTTTGTCCAGCTTACTTCACTGAGTGTGATCATTTCTGCGTCCATCCGTGTTGCTGCAAATGTCATTCTTTCATTCTTTTTTATGGCTGAGCTAACATTCCATTGTATATTTATATCACGACTTCTTTATTCATTCCTCTATCGGTGGACATTTAGGTGGCTTTCTATGTCTTGGGTATTGTAGATAGTGCTGCAGTGAACACTGAGGTGCATGTATCTTTTCAAATTATGGTTTTCTCTGGATATATGCCCAGGAATGGGATTGCAGGATTATACGGTAACTCTATTTTCAGTTTTTTAAGGAACCACCACACTGCTCTCCATAGTACTAATTTGCATTTCCGCCAACACTCTAGGAGTGTTTTTCTCCATACCCTCTCCAGCATTTATTATTTGTAGACTTTTTCATGATGGCTATTCTTATCAGTGTGTGGTGATACTTTGTTGTAGTGTTAATTTGCATTTCTCTAATAATTGGCAATGTTGAGTATCTTTTCATGTGCCTTTTGGCCATCTGTATGTCTTCTTTGGAGAAATGTCTATTTAGATCTTCTGCCCACTTTTTGATTGGGTTCTTTGCTTTTTTGATATTGGACTGTATGAGCTGTCTGTATATTTTGGAGATTAATCTCTTGTTGCTCACATCACTTGAGAATGTTTTCTCCCCTTCTGCAGGTTGTCTTTTTGTTTTATTTGTGGTTTCCTTTGCTGTGCAAAAATTCATCTACCTTGATTTGTATTGATAAAGGCCTCACCACCTCAGGCCTCCAAACACTCAAGCCACAGAGTCAAGATGGTGATTTAAAATGTTTTCTCATCTCCCAGTCCTCCAAAGACACTAACTTATCCCTGCTTGCTTCAGCCATCGCCAGAGTTCTCAAGGGGCTTCCTGCCCAATCATTCCTGAACCGAGTTTTATCCAATCCTCCTTTATTCCCTCCTTCCCAAACCCTCCCATTGGACTTCCATCACCTCAACCCCACCTTTGGCAACTTCTACTATGCTTTCAACCTCTTTGTACCTTCAGGTCCTCCCAGACCTCTGCCTGGTCCCTATAGCCCTCTCAGTGGAGGCAGTTTCCCTGGTCTGGAACTGGGGTAGGGGTTTTCCTTGCCCTCCATTGACATTCCCAAGCCTTTTTATTCCTTCCTTCAAAATCCCAGCTCCTATGACACTGAATCCATGTCACCATATTTTCTGCCTCCATTGTCCCTCTGTCCCTCTCCCTTGTACCTCCCAGCTCTTCCCCTCTCCCATTGCAGACTCTTTGTTTCATCCTTGCCCTCACTCTAAGAGACTCTAACATCCATGTGGCCACTGCCTCTAACACTCTAATCTCCCTGTTCCCAGACCCTCCTGCCCCCAGCTCCAACCTCCTTCTGCTCCAGCTCAGCCACCACCACCCTTATGGTCACCCCGTTTCTATTCAACACCAGCAACTACAGCACTTCCGAAACTCAACTACGAGCCTTGTGCCCTCTCACCACCCCCTTCTAGCCTTCTGGCCAAAAGTGCACCTACTTTTTATATCCCCTCGAGGCGTCTTCAACTTCCTTGAAACTTCCAAACCCTGAGCCCATCAGTTTTCCCCCATCATTTGTCTTTGCTCTTCACATTCCTCTCTACCTGGCTTAGATTCCATCACTACCGTACTTTTCAAACTCCCTCAGCTTACTTAAGACTTAGTGTTACTTGTCTACCAAAATCCCAAACTTGGTTAAATCCAACAATTTCACAGAGCCTACTCTGAGCAGATAAATATTGGCTAAGAACAATCACAAACTCGGGAGTTCCCATCGTGGCTTAGTGGAAATGAATCTGACTAGCATCCATGAGGACTCGGGTTCAATCCCTGGCCTCGCTCAGTGGGTTAAGGATCCAGTGTTGCCGTGAGCTGTGGTGTAGGTTGTAGACACTTTCAGATCCCGCATTGCTGTGGATGTGTTGTAGGCTGGTGGCTACAGCTCTGATTCAATCCCTGGCCTGGGAACTTCCGTATGCTGCAGGTATGACCCTAAAAAGACCAAAAAAAAAAAAAAAAATCACAAACACTAACTCATAGGTTTCTCTTTATGTTCATAATGACAAACACAGTAGATGTTTAACTCTTCCTGGTCATCCTTGGATGGGTCCCAAATAAGTTTGTTCTCCCACTCTAGAAAATGACTAATACCCTCCCTCTCTCACCAAAACTCTGACAACTCTTCCCATCCCACCACCTTTAGCTGATAATTTTGCCTTATGCTTCATGGAGAAAATAAAAGGCATCAGTCAAAGAATTCCTTATCTTTCCACCTTCAGACTTATTGTGGTAGGGACAACTAGGACAATTTGCACAGAATTCACTATAGTGGACACTCCTGATTTGCTGCTGGTTTAATGGCAAATTTATATCTTCTACATTAAGTATGATTGCTACCTTTTTTTTTTTTTTTTGGTTTGGTTTTGTTTCATTTTGTTTTTGCTTTTTAGGGTTACACTCGTGGCATAAGGAAGTTCCCAGGCTAGGGGTCTAATCGGAGCTACAGCTGCCAGCCTATGCCACAGCCACAGCAATGCAGAATCCAAGTTGTGTCTGCAACCTACACCATAGCTCACAGCAACACTGGATCCTTAACCCACTGAGCAAGGCCAGGGATCAAACCCGCATCCCTCACGGATACTAGTCAGATTCATTTCCACTGCGCCACGATGGGAACTCCTCATGTTACTTTCTAATATCAGTTTGCTATGAGTCTGGTTTGTTTTATCAGGAGTGAGTGTTGAATTTCATTAAATATGCTTCTGTATTGACTAATAGAACTATATGGTGTATAGTGACCATAGACAGATAAGTAAGAAATAACTATAAGTCACTGAGATTTGATGTTTTATATGTTGCTTGACACAATCATAGCAAAATCTGACTAATATACTTGATAAAATAAGTTGGATAGTTTTTCTTCTCTTTCTATTTTCTGAAACGATTGTATATTTTTTCTATTCTTTGAAACAAAGCTTAATTATAAAGCCATCCGGACCTGGTGGCTTTTAAGAGAAGGCAGCTTTGGTTACTGATTCATCTTATTTTAGTCTCATTAGTTTAGTTATTTATTTTTTTAATGCTGTCATTTTATATTATTTTTTATATTACTCAATGAATTTATTATATTTATAGTTGTATAATGATTATCACAACCCAATTTTATAACATTTCCATTACAAACCCCCAGCATCCCCCCATGCCCCAACCTCTCTCCTTTGTAAACCATGTTTTTCAAAGTCTGTGAGTCAGTATCTATTCTGCAAAGAAGTTCATTGTGTCCTTTTTCCAGATTCCGCATGTAAGTGTAGCATTTGATGTTGGCATCTCATTGTGTGACTGACCTCACTTAGCATGATAATTTCTATGTCCATCCATGTTGCTAAAAATGCTGTTATTTCGTCACTTTTAGCGGCTGAGTAATATTCCATTGTGTATGTGTACCACATCTTCTTTATCCACTCCTTTGTCAATGGACATTTAGGTTGTTTCCATGAATGGGAGAAAACCTTTGCAAATGAATCAACTGACAAGGGATTAATCTCCAAAATTTATAAACATCTTCTGCAGCTCAATACCAAAAAAAAAACAAACAACCCCATCAAAAAATGGGCAGAAGATCTAAACAGACAATTCTCCAAAGAAGACATACAGATGGCCAAAAAAACACATGAACACATGTTCAATGTCACTCATTATTAGAGAAATGCAAATTAAAACCACTATAAGGTACCACCTTACACCAGCCAGAATGGCCATCATCAAAAAGTCTGCAAACAATAAGTGCTGGAGAGGGTATGGAGAAAAAGGAACCCCATGACACTATTGGTGGGAATGTAATTGGTGCAACCACTGTGGAAAACAGTATGGAGATTCCTCAGAAAACACAAAATAGAACTACCATTTGATCTAGCAATCCCACTCCGGGGCATCTATCCAGAGAAAACCATGACTCAAAAAGACACATGTACTCCAATGTTCATTGCAGCACTATTTGCAATAGCCATGACATGGAAATGCTGTCATTTTAAATTTTAATAAAATAGATAAATTCATACTACATAGAGAGCAAGTGCATTCACTCAGATAAAATTTTAGAAATATTTTCTATAAAAAGTTTAGTAGTTGATTGGAAGTGAATCCATTAGAACATTTCTATTAGGTACAGCGTTTCCATCCTCACCCCCATTCTTATTAATTTTGAGAAGAATTTAAAGTACAGAAAAGTACAAAAAAATAAGACAAGATATCCATATACCACAAAGGACCTGACCTAGTCTCCATGAGGATGTGGGTTCAATCCCTGGCCTGGCTTAGTGGTCAAGGATCTGGCATTGCTGCAAGCTGTGTCATAGGTCGCAGATGCAGCTTGGATCTGTTGCCCAGGCTGTGGCATAGGCTGCAGCTGACCCCTAACCCTGGAACTTCCATATGCTGCAGATGCAGCCATTAAAAAAAAAAAAAAAAAAAGAAAGAAAGAATGAAAGGAAAGAAAAATGTGTTGTTTAACCTCTACATATTTGGGGATTTTCCAGTTATCTTTCTCTTACTGATTTCCAATTTAATTCCACTTCGGTTTGAGAGCAGACATTGATTTCTATTCTTTAAAATGTATTAAGTTATACTTTATGGTGCAGAACATGGTCTATCTATCTTGGGGAATGTTCCATATGAGCTTGAGAAGAACGATTATTCTGTTGTTAAATAAAACAGTCTATAGTTGCATATTAAATCCAGTTGATTAATGCTGTTGTTGAGTTCAACTGCATTCTTATTGATTTCCTGCCTGCTGTTCTCTCCATTTCTGGTAGAGGGGTACCAAAATCTTCAACTATGATAGTGGATTCTCCCATTTCTCTTTGCAGTTCTATTAATTTTGGCCTTATATGATTTATTGCTCTGTTATTAGGTACATGCACATTAAGGATTGTTATGTTTTCCTGGAGGGATGATCCCTTTTTTATCATGTTTTGTACTTCTTTAATCCCTGATAACTTTCTTACTTTGAAGTGCCCTCTGACTGAACTTAATATAGTGACTTCTTCTGTCTTTTGATTAGTGTTAGCATGGTATCTTTTTCTCCATTCATTTATTATTAATCTATATGTGTCTTTGTATTTTATTTTATGTTTTTTTTTTTGTTTTTTTTTTTTTTTAGGGCCACACCTGCAGCATATGGAGGTTTCAAGGCTAGGGGTCTAATCAGAGCTGTATCTGCTGGCCTACACCACAGCCACAGCAATGTCAGATCCAAGCTGCATCTGTGAACTACACCGCAGCTCATGGCTGTCTTTGTATTTTAAATAGGTTTCTTTTGGACAACATATAGTTCAGTCTTGTTTTTTTTCTCTACTCTGACAATCTGTCTTTCAGTTGATGCATTTTGATCATTAATGTTCAAAGTGATTATTGATATAGTTGGATTAATAACTACCATAGTGGTACTGTTTTCTATTTGCTGCCTTTGTTCTCTGTTCCTATTTTTGCCTTCTATTTGTTTTCTTCCTTTTGTTGTTTTAATTGAGAATTTTATATTATTTTATTTTCTCCACTTTTTTTAGCATACCCTGTGTGTGTGTTTAGTGTTTGCCCTAGAGTTTGCAATACGTATTTACGACTAATCCTAGCCTACTTTTAAATAACACTAGCTGCTTCACAGGTGGTATGAGAACCATATTATAACAGAATAGTCCTATTTTCTCCTTTCCATCCCTTGTATCATTGCTGTTATTCAGTTCACTTATATAAACACATGAATGAATATATTTTACATCTATATACACACATATATAACTTTTATTTTGAACAAAGTACTATCTGTTAGTTCAATTAAGAATAAGAAAAATATCCATTTTTTATTTTACTTCTCACTTATTTCTTTTTAAATGCTTATCCTTTCTTTATGTAGATCATATTTCTGATCCATATTATTTTTCTCTGACATTTACTATGAAAACCCAGTTTAGGTCCTAGAGGTAAAATTCACAAAAGTATAGGATCACCCCATGAATGAGTCCCCCTGGATTTTTTAACCCTCAAACTTGTCTGCACTGAGTCCCAGGCAATTTGTCAATTACAATTCAGGTTTTCCTACCCCAGCACTTGTTCTCATTATGGTCTCCATTCATGAGTCTCTACTCCGGCGAGCAGAGACTCCCAGTTTTCACCTGTCGGTCTCTCTAATCTGTGAGCAGTGGTTTGCCCTGTGTCCTCAGCACTCTTATGGATCCAAGAAGAACTGATTTTTCAATATGGTCAGCTCTTTACTTGTTAGAATTAAGTGGCAATTTCCAAGCTCCATATATGCAGAATGGGAAACTAGACATGGCAATTTTTTTTTTTAATATAGATGAGGCATTCATAAGGCTTACACATCAAGAGGTCTAAGAATTACAGAATAGGAGTTCCCTTCTGATAATGGTGGAGTAGGTAGCTCCAACTAATCCTCTTGCTGAGAATAACTGAAGAAGAAACATAATTTTTTTTTATTTCTCGCTTTCTTTACATAACATTTATTCATTTATTTATTTTTTCCACTTTACACCATGGGGGCCAAGTTACACTTACATGTATACATCTTTTTCCTTTTTTTTTTCTTTTTCTTCTTTCCTTCTTTCCCTGAAACATAATTTTTAAAAAATAATATCTTAGAAACATCAAAGAACTTGACAAATACTGAAGAATTGTTGGGAGACAAAGACAACCCAGAGAGTTAAGACAAATCACTCTAAGCCATGTTTGCCTTGAGATAATATACCTGGATAAACAGTTATAAAGACAACCTGAACTAGTTGCCTCGTGGAGTCAGGAGAAGGGGACAAAAGTCAGAGCCAAGAGCTTATCATAAGTTATCAGGAACTCTGGTTAAAGCACTCCTCACTAGATCTTCAGGGTGGAATAAACCAGAAATAAATCAGCTCTGGCATCAACTTCCCATCATCTGGAGGTTAAGGTATCTAAAGCCTTTAACTTGGATTAAGGTAGTCCTTGACAAGAGGAACAAGCAAAGCTCTTTTGTAGAGGAAGATAGCACCATTATAGGTACAAAACTATTCCTAAAAATAGTTATTACATACAATCTACCATTCTTTAATAAAAAAATAACCAGGGTGTACAAGAAACAAAAGAGTGAAAATTTAACAGAAACAACATACAACGGAAATAGGCCACCCATCTCAAGAAGTTAGAAAAAAATAGCAAAAATAACAGAATAAAAATAGAAGGGAAAAAGAATAAGAATCAGAGCATGAATTAATGAAATAGAAAACAAACATGCTAACGCAAAGAATTAAAAACTTAAAAGAAGTTCTTTAGAAAGGTTAATAAAGAATAAAAGAAAAAATCATACATAACAAATGTTATAAATTAAAAAGGGTACATCATTACATATTATGTAGATACTATAAAGATATAAAGTGATATGGCGAAAATTTTTTTACATTTGAAAATTATATGAAATAAATTCTTGAAAAAATATAGCTTACTTAAATGTTACAAGAAATGTTAATAGAAATTCTGAACAATCGTATAACTATAAAATACATTGAATCAGCAGATTAAAATTTTTTCACAGAGGAGACTCCAAACTATGGATGTCTCTTATGAATCCTACCTAACATCTAAAGAATAAATAATTGCAATCTTAAATACAGACTTCCAAAAAACAAGAAGAATGTATACTCCCCATCTTATTTTGTGAGACTAACAAAATCTTGATATCAAAATAAAATAAACGTAGTTGGAAAGAGAAAATTACAGGCCCACCTCACTCAAGAAATACAGATGCAAAAGTCCTGCCCGAAATAAAAGCCAACTGGATCTAGCTATGTACATACATATACATACACACATACACAAACATATATATATATATATATATATATATATATATATATATATATATGTATATATAATGTTAAATAAATATAGTAAACAATTTGGGTTATACCAGTAATATGAGATTGATTTAATAAAGAGTTTCTCAGCCTGTACAATATTTCCATTTGGGGCTGGTTAATTTTTTGCTCTGGGGAACTAACCTGTTCATTGCAGAATGTTTAGCAGCATCATTGGCCTGTAGTCACTAAATACTAGCAGCAACATCACCTTTATTTCTGATAAGCAAAAATATCTCCAGACATTGCTAAATGTCCCCTGTAAAATTCCCCATGGTTGAAAACTAACCCAAAAATCAATCAATATAATTCATCATATTAATAATTACAAGCCAAACTCATATAATAATTTCAATAGATGCAGAAAAATGTTTCTTAAAAATAAATATTCACTTATGATTAAAAAAAAAACAGTTTAAAAATGAGGCAGGAAAGAAGCATATACAGCAGTGCAAATGCAGAGATTTTTTTTTTTTCTTTATGGCCACCCCCATGACATAAGGAAGTTCCCAGGTCAGGAGGATCCTTTAACCCACTGCCCCAGGCCTGAGGTTAAACCTGCACCTCCAGTGAAACCTGAGCTGCTGCAATCAGATTCTTAACCCACTGTGCCACAGCAGGAACTCCTCTATTTTTGTTTTTAAACAAAAAGAAATCTATTGGTTCAGGTAACTGGAAGGTTCTCAGGGTAGTATAACATTAGCAATGGCTAGATTCCACACCTCTAGCCACTCAGCAGGAGACAGCCTTTCTGCTGGGTCTGTTTTGTTCTGCTGACTTCATTTTCAAGCAAGCTCTCTCCACACAGTTTGGCATGGATACCAGCAGCTGCAAGCTTTCACCTTCTGTGGGTTGAGTAATCACACACTGTGCAATGCGTCTCATTGATGAGGTCTGACTCCTCTTTTAAGCTGGGCTCAGGGAAGAGGGAGAGCCCTCCAACCTGCACGGATGATCCCCCAGAGAAGAAGAGATATTCTTTCAACAGAAGAAGAAATGCTGAACAAGCAAAACAATAGGTGTCTTATACTGCGATTTTTCAAATGCTGTCCCATGAAAGAGGACTGCCTAGTTCATGTGGCCATGAGTTCAGGAGCTGAATGGTTCTGACTCTGGATTTCTTGTGAGGTTCAGCAGGATAATTGGCCAGGGCTTTAGTTTTCTTAAGGTCTGACTTAAGAAGAATGTAACTGAAGAATCTGCTTCTAAGGTGGATCACTGATAGGATAAGCAAGTCTGTGGTCTTTGTTGGTACAAGATTTCAGTTCCTCACCATGTGAGCCTCCTCATAAGATAGTTTGAGTATCTTCTTGAGATGACATCTGGCTTTCACTAAGCAAGTGATCCAAGAGCCCAAGGAAAATGCTGAAATGTCTTTTATGAATGGCTTTGGATATCATCCATATCATTTCTACAATATCCAGCAGGTCACACCTGGCATCTCTTTCTTTTGTAGGAACTGCCCAAGAGCATAACTACTAGGAGATGATGGCCAATGAGAAGGGGCAAGAATAATCAAATAAATAATAAAAAAAAATTCCCTAGATGTGAAGCTCATGAGATGCTAGATTAAAGAGCTTTTCAAGTTTGGTGCACAATAGATTAAAATAGACCCTCTTCAGTGCATATCATCCAAGTTCAGAACACCAAACATCAAAGACAAATCTCACAAGATTCTGAAAAGAAAGAAGTAATATGTCACATATAAACATTTAGAATCAGAATGACATCATAATCCTCAAAGTCAAGTTTATAAGACAATATAGTGAAGCGGTGTAAAACTTCTGTTAAAATATTTTAAATGTAGAAATTTATACTTAAGACAAACCATCAATCAAACTTTAGTGTAGAATAGAGACATTTTTAGATATTTGAGTTTTAAAAATCATCTCCCACACACCCTTTCTCAGAAACTTTGGGAAAACAGAAGATCCAGGAAACAAGGGATTCAATACAAGGAAGAGGAGAAGGAAATCCCCAAAATGATGGAGAAAGGAATTCCAAGAACAACAGCTATGTGCCAAGTGCAGAGGGCAAAGAGAACTGACTTGAACAGATTAGAAAACTCGGAATATTGTTCCATGTGAATATTAAATCTATAGAACACAAAATATGTTAGAACACAATAAGAGATTTACACAACTGAGAGAGTTTGAACTTGAGTTTGACAAAAGGTAATATAATGAGAAAATAAAACAAGTGTTAACTCCAGAGAAAACAAAACACAGTGTAGGAAAAGGTAAAGTAATAAAAATTTACCTTATGTCTCAGCTGGAACTGGCATTTACAAAGTCACAAAAAATGTAAATACAGAATCATGATCTAACTAAATTTTGATATAACTACATTGGGAGTACAGAAGAATGAAAAGCATGCATTTACATGATGGGACAGGCCAGGGATTAAAAAAAGAGCTAAATCCTCATTTTCCATAGTGGGAAATCAATAGATAATATCTAGAACTGAAAAGTCAATAAACAGCAGTATAAGAATGTTACTTAGAGATGTGGAAGTAAATACCAAACGAATCAACTAAAGTTGTTGAAATTAGTTGCCTCTGGGGAATAGTTTTTCATGGAGGATGTGGAGCTAGAGGTGCTAATTTTCATAATAAGTTCTGAATAACAAGTGTAATCTTCCAACTATGTTCGTGTGACTTTAATCAAAATAAAACTAAATAGAAAGGATTTGGAGAAGATGGCACAAGGAATATGTCTCCCCACCTGCATGGGTAGAATCTGTCTAATGTAACTATTTTGGAACTCTGGGTCTATTGAAGGCTTGCAACTTCCAGGAAAAATTTCACCAGTAAATTGCTGTTAATTTCAGTCAAGTTCAACTCTTAGGATTGTTGCAGTGACCCATCCCCTACCCCAGACCCATGGCTAGCAGCAGAGCACATGTTTCAGGAGAAGCCCTTGTATAGCTTGTGGGAACAAGGGTGGAACTAAAAAACAAAAACAAAGACCATCTTCCAAATATCAGGGTTCTGTGCCCCATAGTTGATTGGTGCTTCAGATCACAAAGGTGCAGACAAAAAGTTGACAACCATTGTTGCATCTCTACCCATTTTTGCAAGCTCCTATCCCTTCAACTTAAGTGACTTCCAGGGGATTTAAAGGACTAACATTCTCTCTTTCCTCCCTTGCATTTTTTTTCTTTTCCCCCTTTTGGGAGCCAGAAACATGGAAGAACATGATATTAAAAAGCAACTTTGTAAACAGGGAAATTTAAAAGGTGACTGCACATGCCAAGGGAAAGGTGAAAGCTCAGAAAAGACCTTTTAAGTTTATACCTCAGGCATATCTATGGCACAGAGACAGTCTGCAATCTTTGTTTAAATAAACAAAAATAATATTAAAAAATAGCAAACTCTGGGGAAGGGCGAGAGTCTGATTCCCAGAGTTATCAGATTATTAGATTCAAATATCTGATTTTCAAACAAAAAAAATCACAAGGCATGCAGAGAAACAGAAATGTATGACTTAATCAAAGGGAAAAAGTTAAATCAACAGAAACCATCCCTGAAAAAGACCTGAAGGCAGACCTACTAGACAAAGACTTTAAAACAACCAACTTAAAGATATTTAAAGAACAAAAACATTTGAAGAAGGCCAAGAACACAATGCATGAAATTATTGTATGGAAATATCAATAAAGAGATAAAAACCTAAAGAGGTTTTTTGTTTCTTTTGACTTAGATGCTGGTTTGGGAATGAAGTTCAGGGCTAGTCTTAGGATTCAAAAGGCTTGAGATACATTGTTTTGGGGGCATGAGGTCAGGTTCATCTCTAGGTATTAGGGCATTAAGCTAAGATAAATCTTGGAAGGCTGGTCCTGAGACACCTGTGTATGGTCCCCCAACCTGGGATCTCCTGCTAGAAGTTACAGGAATTGGTTGTGGTGCATGGAGTTGCAAACACCACCATAGATTCATTCCCCATTGCACAGTGCTGACAGCATAACTCCTAGAAGTCAGCTCAGCATGCAGGGCCTGTCCAATAAACCAGTGGTCATTAGAAAGCCCTTAGCTACTTTCTCTAATGTAAGCTGTCATACTGAACAATGATTGCAATTCAAAACAAAACACAAAATTCATTTGTATGAATGAGGTTCACTGGGCTGCCGAGGTCATGTCTAATCTTGACCTCACATTTTTGTGTGATTTACAATGATTTTGTGTTGTTCTCATTCATTGACTTAATCATGACTACGTAGAATATGTTTGAACTTGAAAAATAAATTCCTATAACATTTTCATGTGCTTTTAGATGTTTTGTGTGTTTTACCTATTGGGCTTTATTTTTTTTTTTTTAACAAACTTTCTTTAAAAATTATATAATTCTTTAGCTAAAAAAAGACCCTAGAAAATAATATCCCCCACTTCTTCCCTGAGCTGGCCTGGATTCCCTTGACCCAGTAAGACCTCAGCAGATTTATGCTGGACTAGAATTCAGGAGGCCTGGGTGCCAGTCCTGGCTCAGCTATTCCCTAGCTGGATGACCTTGAGTAAATCCTTTAGCCTTTCTTAGTGCTTTTTGTCAGCTGTCACATAGAACCTAGTACCTTTCCTATCTACCCCATGGGATTATTTTCAGGAGTAAATGAAGTAACAGGCATATAAATTTGTACTCTGTAAAGGCTATGAAAGTGAAATGCTTTTATTTTGATAATGAAGAGAATCCTCTCTGAGGTTAATTATTTCTGTTCTCTAGTTTCGCTAGAAGGGAGGCAAGCCTGGATTACCCAATAAATCTTGAGTGCCTTTCTGAACTGGCCACCATGCCAGAGGCTGGTGATACAGAGTTGCATGTGATGCAGTTCTTGCTCTCAAAGAATCCACAGTTTGGTAGAGGATGCAACTAATAATTGCAATAAAATGTGAGAAATGCAGTAGAATGGTTATGGACAAAAAGTGGTGGACAACTAACTCCGATTGGAAAGTATTGTTAATGTTAGTTTTGATGTTTGAGTTTTAACATTACTTCCTCTAGTATTAAAATTGCTAACACCGTAGCTTTGGTAATGCACATTAAGAAAAATTATTTTGAAGTATAGCTGATTTACAATGTGTTAATTTCTTTTGCATGGCAAAGTGATTCAATTAACACATATGCACATATCCATTCCCATATAAGTTATCACAAAATATTGCATAGACTTCCCTGTACTATACGGAAGGTCCCCGTTGACCAACACTTCCATTTATAATCGTGTGCATATGCCAGTCCCAAACCCCCAATCCATCCTTCCCCTCACCCTTCCCTTTTGGTAACCATAAGTTTGTCTTTGAAGTCTGGGAGTCTGTTTCTATTTTGTAAATAAGTCCATTTGTATCATTTTTTCAGACTCCACATATTAGTGATCTCATATTACCTTTGTCTTTCCCTGTCTGACATCACTTAGCATGATAATCTCTAGGTCCATCCATGTCACTGCAAATGGCATTATTTTATTCTTTTTTATGGCTAAGTAGTGTTCCATTGTATATATGTACCACAACTTCTTTATTCATTTCTCGGCTGATGGACATTTAGGTTGTTTCCATGTCTTGGCTATTATAAATAGTGCTTCAGTGAACATAAGGGTGTATGTCTCTTTTTCAGTAAGGTTTCAGATTTATAGCTTACACTAGGGGAAGTACTACAATTGGTGCTAGATCGTTACTAATGTTCCTTTTCTCTATTGTCACAACGACCTTGTTTCCTCTCTTGTTATAGGTGAGGGAATAGAATCACCTGGCTAGCTAGTGGCAGAGTCACATTCAGACTTCCAGCTATGATCTTGCACATTCATTGACAGCTTGGGTCTCACAGCAACGCTGGGAAATGGGCAATAAACGAACATTACCCCAATTTAGGATGGGAAATCAGGATGTGCAAAGCTTTGCCAGGCTAGACTCCACAGCTGGGCTTCCTGTCTCCAGCTCCACTGGGCGCTGTTACCTTGAGGTCAAGGTCAAAGCCCTCATAGGCAGTGGGGGAGATATTTTGGGGTAGAGCTGTCTCCCTGGCACCTCTCAAATCTCATCTCGGGAAGCAGCTGCCCACTGGGCCCGGGTGTCAGACCTGTCCTGGCTAGGCCTGGGGCCCTGCTGTTCTGGAAATCTCTGGAAGGAGATGCCCCTCCTTGTCTCAGTGTCTTCACCACGAGGTGGGCTGGGCACTGTCTACCAGGGTCTTCTCCACGTTAGCATTCTTCTTGTTCTTGTTCAAGGAAGGGACAGGGACACCAGAGGAGAAGGTGCCCCTTGGCTTGAGGCAGTATTTGGGGTGATAAAGAAAAGCTTCTTCTTTGATGGACTGCTTGGGCTTGTCCAGTGAAAATGGTCCTTCTGTGGGACCACAGAGCAGAGTGGTGACTTCAGGGCTTGAAGAGTGGTCAGCTGGGATGAAGTCCAAATACACATCACCTCAAGACCTCCTGCGATGTGCTTCTCGGACCCACTGAGGATTTCCTTTCTCTGTCCTGCTGCCTCTCCTGGTCTGCCTCTGTCCCTCCATCTCTGCTGTGTGTCCATCATGGCTTTCTCGCCCCCGGTCACCCTCAGCGCCCAGCATCTCTGACACACTGTCTCTCTTTCCTCCTTTCCTTCGCCCTCCCCTTTCCCTGGCCTCTTCTCTCAGCACTCACTGTGTCTCCCACCTTGCCTGCCTCATGCAGACCTACCCACGTTCAGGATTCCTTGTTCTTCCTGGAGAGATTCTTTAATCACATCTGTTAAAAAGTAGGCAAGTTGCACTCTTCAGACGCCAAGGGAAAAAAAAAAAAAAAACCCAGTCATCTTAATTTAACCTTTTTCTCGGCCCACTGGCCTGTGGCTGGAGCAAAAATAGGTCTCCCCACTTCTGGCACACACACCAAGCTGTAAGCCAGCCCAGTTGGCAGATACACTGCGGGGGCCAGAATCCTGTTACCCAACTCAGGGCCGGTGCCAGAGCTCCAAGCCCGGTCAGGCCTCCTAGCCAAGGCCACGTATGGGCCTGAGGGGGCCTGGGGCGCTGAGCTTCCCACCCATCTGACCCTTGGGCTATGGCTGGTACTGGTCAGCTGCTGCCTCCTCTTCCCCAGTGGGGCTGCAGGAAGGGTTCAGCTGGAGCCCAGCCCCCTGTCAGCTTGTCATTATGCTGGGTGACACCTCAAAGCCCCAGGCAAGCTGTCAGGTTAGTGCCCAGCCTAGCACCATTAAATTTATTGGACTAACATTTGAATGAGGATTTAGCATTACATAATGTTATTACCTCATAACAGTCTAGTAGAAGAGTTTTATTGAGTCTTTATAATGACCAGACCGAGGCTCGTAGAGGTTAAGTTCATCCAGTCAGGAATGAAGCTGCTACTTAGGATTCTGGAATTTCTTGCCATAATGTCCCCAGACCAGGTTCCAGTGCCAGCATGGACCACCTCCCCAGGCCTGATTTCTTAGAGTGGACCACACCACGCATGTACGCAATCTCTGGTCACAAGGGTGGACACGGGGCAGAAGTTCGCTAGTTGTGGGTGGACCTTGGACATGTAGGCTGGAGTGTCCCCACATGAGTGTGAGGTCATCTGTAATGCAGGGCATTGCTGGGAGTTTGAAGAAGAGAAGAGTGGACCAGCAGAGGGGGGGCGTGGAACTGGGGCCCCAGCTGCCAGAACCCCCACCTTCAGGCATGTGCACTCCCAGGAATCTGAAAATTCTCGATGTGAACCGGGCCTTCTAGGTCACCTGAGCGTGGGCATTGGTGGAATTAGGAGGACAAAATATATTTTACTTAAGTGTTTATTGATTCAATTTTAACTGAAATATTGAAATTTATGTCAACTGGGCTGTCACTAGGCAAATGAGCTCTGGGCCCCATAAATGTTAGGTGGACCTGGTGAGCTCCTGAGCTCCCCCAGAATATCTTATAAGGTCCTCCGACGCGAGCCAGGCTCTCTCCCCAACCTGTTCCTCCTCATGGTTCCATACCCAGGAGTCTGTTCTGTTTCCTCTCTCCCCCAAACACCATATGCCTACCACCAAATCCCATCTTTTTCACCCCCAACCATGGCACTCTACCCCAGAGCCACCCCCAAGTGCCCTTCTGGTCCTCCTGACCGCTCTCCCTGCCTCCAGCCTTGCTCTGCTCTGTCCTGCTCTCCACACTGCTTCCTAAACAGCTCAAAATCAAGTCCAAGTGCCCCACTGCCTGCAAACTAGAACTCCAGCTTCTCAGCCTGCCCTTCAAAGTGCTTAGTTCATCATGGTGTTGGTTGGAAAGATCACCTGGCCTCCTCGAGCAGCAGGGGTGGGGAGGCCAGGTGAGGGCTAGGGGGAAATCCAACCATGTAAACCTCAACCATCCGGTTGGCAGGAGCCAGGAAGAGCCACGCAGAAAGACCAAAGTGGACAGCGGAGTCAGAGCTCCTGAGGGCAGGAGTATGGTTTAGGGGCTCAGCACCCAGGCCACCTCATTGCCTCTGCAGCTGGGTTTGCCATGGAAGGCCAGGCTCTCTTTCTCATCCCCTCTGCCTTTTTTTTTTTTTTTTTTTCGGTCTTTTGTCTTTTTAGGGCTGCACCCGCGGCACATAGAGGTCCCTAGACTAGGGGTCAAATCGGAGCTACAGCTGCCAACCTATGCCACAGCGACAGCAAGGCCACATCTGAGCCATGTCTGCAACCTACACCACAGCTCATGGCAATGCCGGATCCTTAACCCACTGAGCGAGGCCAGGGATCAAACCCGCAACCTCATGGTTCCTAGTCAGATTTGTTTCCGCTGTGCCATGATGGGAATTTCCCCTCTGCCTTTTTTTAACTTTTACTCTTACCCCACAAACCAATACCTTTCTTTTTTCTTTTTTTCTTTTTTTTTTTTTTTTTTTTTTTTTTGTCTTTTTTGGGTCACATCTGCAGCATATAGAAGTTCCCAGGCTGGGGGTCTAATCAGAGCTGTAGTTGCCAGCCACAGCCACAGCCACAGCCACAGCCACAGCCACAGCAACACCAGATCTGAGCCACATTTGTGACCTACAGCACAGCTCACAGAAACGCCAAGTCCTTAACCCACCGAGGGAGGCTAGGGATCAAACCAGCCTTCTCATGGATGCTGGTCAGGTTCATTACCACTGAGCCACAACAGGAACCTTTCTTTTTTTTATCTCTACTCTACCAGCCCCGCTCACCCCCACCCCTGACTGTCCAGGGAAACAATTTATTGACCCAACCAGTCCCAGTATTCCTTGGGCAGAGTTCTTGCCAGACCACCTCATGGACAGGATTTGGAGCAGATGTTTGGCCCGATCCAATCAAGGTGAGAGCAGGGAGATGGGGCTCCCAAGGTGAGTTGGTCTCTCCCCATCCTGGGGTGAACTGGCTGGCTTCCTGGCCTGGCCTGGCCTGCGCATCAGTGGGACCCCAACCCACCATCTCCAGAGGTTTCCCTCCTTGAGATCCCACGGTGTCCTTCCAAAGCTTCCTCATCTTTGCTTTGCCAACTTATGCTGGTCCCATCACCAGGTACATTCAGATTTCCTGGCCCCCATCATGCTGCCCCTCCCCGCTTCCCCTCCAGCCTTCTTTAAACCCCTCCCGCTCAAAGGAACACCTCATTCTGGGCCCCTGTTGCTAGCTGCTTATAATATCTTATAGCGCTAATTTCCCTCTTGCTTTTATTTCTGTGAGTTGTCACATATCTCCCTAATTGGGTTGTAAACACTATGGAAAATGAAGATTCCATTATCCACCTTTGTACATAGTCCAAGTGCTCAGCACAGAATACCACCTAGGATAAGCTTCCAGTTACATACTGCGATGGATTTAAAAAAAGATAAAAATGAATAAGTGGTCTGGATAAACCGGCGTGGCAGAGGAGCCCCCATTTTTTAATTTTTTTCCCTCCATGCTGCATCTTCTGAACACCAAGAACAGACTTTAAAGCCCTGGGAGCTTAACCTCCACCCCACCCCACTGGCTGCATCTCACCCTGCACCAGCTTCTCCTCAGCCAGACCCAGGGTCCTTCCCTCTGTCCCAGCCGGCAGGCTGTGGTGAGGGCAGCGTGGGCCACCTAGGAGCCTGAGCGGTCATGGGCTCTGCGTGGAGAGCCTGCCAGGGCAGCCCAGGATGGGGCTGGCCTGCTGCTGGGGGCCCAGGAGAGATGGGAGGCGTGGGCAGCCCCAGCGTGCTCTCCCTCATGTCCTTGAAGCTTCCCCTGTCCTCTGACTCAGCTCCAGCATCTCAATTTGTGGATGAATGCCCTGGTCCTAGACAGAGAGCCGATTCAGCCCAGCAGGGTTTCTGGAGGGCTCCCAGGAGGGGGAAGCCCGGAAAATGGCTGGGGGGCAGTGAAGCTGGAGTGCTGGCCAGTTCGCTCCAGCTGCAGCTCAGGGCACGTTCTCCTCTGCCCCCCACTCCCCACCCCACGCATTCTTCTGGTGCCCTCAACAGTGCCCAGCTTTACAGGGCAAAAAGGAGCCTGGAGCAGACCTTGGGAGCCCAGCTTCTAGTGTCCTACCCTCCCCTGGCCTGTTCCTCTCACTCCCCTGTGTGGGTACAGAAGTGCCTGACTTCTACCAGCAGATGGGCATGACGTCTCTACCCCGTGGGGGTCCCTACACCCCCTGCCCCAGAGCTGCAGAGGGAGTTGAACCCCTATTGAGCTCAAAGAGCCCCCATATCAAAACTTGATATCATGTGATAAGTTAACATGCAATAAAACGCACACATCGGAGTTTCTGTTGTGGCTCAGTGGTTAACGAATCCGACTAGGAACCATGAGGTTGCAGGTTCCATCCCTGGCCTCACTCAGTGGGTTAAGGATCTGGCGTTGCCATGAGCTGTGGTGTAGGTTGCAGATGCGGTTCGGAATCCGCGTTGCTGTGGCTCTGATGTAGGCCAGCGGCTACAGCTCGGATTCAACCCCTAGCCTGGGAACCTCCATATGCTGCGGGTGCAGCTCTAGAAAAGATGGAAACAAAACAAAACAAAAAAACCCGCACATATGGTTTCACCATTTTTGACAACTTGGGTGCAACTGTCACCCCAATTTTACAATATTCCCACATCCTCAGAAAGTTCCTCATACCCCTTTCAACCACGTTCTGATTTATATCACCATAGATCACCTTGGAGGTTGACTACCTTTTAAATCTGCATCAGAGGAGACATCACCAGCCCCCGGTTGTGTGAAAAGAGAAACTGCCAAGCAGCATCCAGTTCTGAAGTTAAGGGCCCTGTCCTTCCCCAACCCTCCTCCTGGGCATCCGCACCCCACACCTGCCCAGGTGCTACATAACAGGGCAGCAGGATCCACAAACGGTGCAGGGAAAAACGGAACTTGGCGCCAGAGGATCTAAGTGAGGGCCCTGGGTTTGTGCGATGTGATTGGGACAAGGCACTCGCTCTTTTGGAGTTTGGGGTTCTTTGGCTATATGCTGGAGTCACCCCCCCACCCTGACATCCCCAGGACCTCTGGGAGAATTGAAGCCAATTTTGCAGCCAACTTTGTAGGTGGCAACCAGGCATCGATCAAACAATTAATTGACTCAGTAGCTAACATGATCTCTGGGGGGCCAGACATCATGCTAACAACTTCCTTTAACCTTCAAGTCCGCGGTGTTACTATAATTTATCCCCCATTCTACACATGGGAAAACTGCGCCTCAGAGACAGGCCCCAAGCCAAAGAGGAAGAACGCGATGGTTTTAGCATTGGCGTAGGCAGCCACTCCCGACTCACAGGTGGCTCTACCATTCTTCCTCCCAAACAATCCCGTAATTGCTAAAAAAGAGCTATAGCCGCCAGACAGCCGTTTGTCAACAAAGACATGCAATGCAAATGCTCTTTGTTATCATTCCTATCAACACATTTTAAGAGCCAGAGAATTAGATGACAGTCCACAGGTTGGTGGTTGGTCTCGTTGGTCTGTCCTAATAAATTTCAGAACATGACTCTAGCCTCTTCTCCCTGGACCCACAGACTATTGCCTTTCCACTTTAGAGACAGTCCTTCTTCCTGTCTAACTTCAGTCTCGCTTGCTGTGGAGCCAACATCAAGTTCATCACTGGTCTTATTACAAACCATGATGTGTACAAGAAAGGGCTCATCAGCTTCTGCCCTGCAGGGCACCCCAATGTGCTGAGGCCTGAGGGGGCTGGCTGGTCACCCCAGTCCCCTCCCCGTCCTAAGCATGTGAGTTGCAGGGCTTCTCTGGGGATGGGGGCGTAGAAAGGAAGGATGAAAGGGATCTAGAGAGGGTACCTGAGCTGGCTTTCCTCGGCTCCTTCAGAGGCCCTGTGTCTGGCTCCTTTTCCTGGGAATCCTCCACCCGCCCCAGACTTCGCCCCATGTCCTTGTGGCATTTCTGCAAAGCTTGTCAAGGGAGGGGTTTGGGAGAAAAGATAGCAAAGGGTCTGGGCAAGTCCTTCAGGAGAAAGGCCTGGTGCTTGGGAGTTTAGCTCAGGGATACAGGCCTGCTAGTTCACCCCTTGACCTTGGCTGGGCCGAGGCCTGTCTTCTCTCCTGCCAGGGGGATAATATTACGGCCTCCCAGGGCTGTTCCGAGGCTCAGATGATACCAAGACGGGGAAAGGACTTGGCAAAGCAGAAGCTGACGTTCAGCCCAAGGGACTGTGACAAGGCACACAGTGATGCAG
The DNA here is from genome assembly GCF_054392235.1 of Sus scrofa. Taxonomy (NCBI): domain Eukaryota; kingdom Metazoa; phylum Chordata; class Mammalia; order Artiodactyla; family Suidae; genus Sus; species Sus scrofa. Next base: position 106,505,047 of record NC_139385.1, on the reverse strand, counting down.
GGAAGGGCCCGGCCCCACCCAAGGGAGCCCAGGGCCAAGGGCCTGGCTTGCTGACCCCCTTGTAAGCCTCCCCATGGACCCCTCTGGGACAGAAGGACTGTCACTCAAACCAAAGGGCCCCCAGCTCTGCTGTCTGCAGTCTGCCAGGGGGCTTCTCTGTTCACCCGTGAGCATCTGTCAGGCCTCTCTGTGATGGCAAAGAAGGTTCTGTGGGACAGCACAGTTTTCTGGGAGTCTCTGTAAATGTGACCCCCTGTGGGCTCCTGTGGGTCTGTGTCTGCGGATATGTTCCTGTCACAGAGCATCTGTTTTGTAAAATAGTCATCTAAGATTTATTGTATCTGTTACGTGGAAATGGGGTACCTTGGTCTCCAGGCATCTGGTGGCATGGGGATTGCGTTATAAAGTGTCGGTGTGGGGTTCACGGGGCTCCAAAGCCACCCATGGCTCCCTATTCCTCAGCATGTCCGAGGGCCTCCATGCCTGGCGCACACATGCCTTTCTGGCACAATTGTCCACTGTGCCTGCAACTCTCCTTCTCTGTTCCTGCTTCTATGAAGGTGCCCGTTTGTAAGTCTGTGTATGTGCTATGTACGCCCCTGGTGTGCACCTGAGCCTGCCCTCCTAATGCACCTGTCATTCATTCAGTAAGTATCTATCAAATGCCTATTACCTGCCAGGCATCACACTGGGTGCTGGGGATTCAGCCATGAACAAGGCAGATGCAGGGCCATCACTAGCCCATTGGGCATCTGTGTGAATAAGAAAAAGCTACCCCTATTAGAAGATGCAGTCCCGTGGGTGCCTGGCTTGATGCATAAATGATGCTTTTACACAAAGCAAAAGAGCCTTTTGTTCCTGGCAGGCACAGCCCCAAATTGAGGTCCACAGCTCGGGAGGTGGAGGTAGGGCCTGGACTTCAACCCCACTCACCTCCCTTGGCTAAGCCAGGCACCCTTGGGCACTGAATAAAACACACCTCCCAAGATAGCAGCCCGGGAAAACTCCCCCCTACCCGTGAGGTAACACAGGAGCTCTGTGTGTGTCTGTGCATCTCTGTGGCCTGCATGCGCATGCAATGTCCTCGTGCCCCTCTGTGTATTTGCCCCTGCTGCAGTGGCCCTATGTACCCGTTTCTGGGAGGCGGGGAACCTCTGTGTGGGTGTCAGCCTGTATGTGTGCACACCCGTAGCACCCACAGCACTGAAGGCTATTTCCTCGCCATCCTGCTCGTCTCTCCAGAGTGACTTTCTCCACTTCCCTAATTGTTCTCCTTTCCCAGCGGACCCCACGCTCTGTGAAGTCTTTCCTTAGCAGAGCAGCGCAGAACTACTTCTCAGGAGCGAGGAGATCAGTGCTGGGCCCAGCCCTCCTCCTAACCTTCTGCTTCTGCCGTTCCCTTCTCTGGAAGGACAGACTGGGCCCCTCTGGCACCAGCAAGGCCCTGGGAAAAGGGCATAGCTCTTACCTGAGGGCTGAGGCTCCCTCTGCCTGGGAATCCCTGGGAGCCCCCAGCCAGATCCCTAACCCTTCTAAAGACTGCCCCACGTGGAATGTGACAGGCTTGTTCATTCTTTGCTAGACAAGTTCTGTCCGGTCCTGTCTCCACCCCTTTGCTCAGGCCACTCTTGTGGGCTGCCCTCCCACCCTTCAAAACCGAGGGCCACCTTTGCTATGAACAGTAGTGACAGCGACCCACTACTACTGCGTGCTCCCTGGGCACCAGCGTGGTAGAAGCATGGATTGCTCACGTGGTGGACTCTGGTGTTTAGACACTAATCATACACACCATCTCATGGAAATCTCACAACAGTGTCACGAAGTAGGCAGTAGTGACATCCCAGGTTTTGAGACAAGGAAACCAAGGGCCAGAAATGTCTGAGACCTTGCCCAAGGTCACGATGCCCCGCTAGCTGACCGAACCCATCAGGACTGGCCTCGGATCTGCCTGCCCCTTGGGCTCCCGTGCTCACAACCTCAGGTCAGCCTCTGACCTCTGCAGCTCAGTTACTCCCCCTGCTCTGAGTTCCTAGTGGGTATCCTGGCCATCTAAACTTATACCCCTAACTGTTGTCTTAAAAATATAACTACTTTAAAAAATACTTTAAAAATACTTTCTGGAGTTCCTGCCATGGCTCAGCCGTGAACAAATCTGACTAGCACCCATGAGGACGCAGGTTCGATCCCTGGCCTTGCTCCATGGGTTAAGGATCTGGTGCTGCTGTGGCTGTGATGTAGGCCGGCAGCTGGAGCTCTGATTCAACCCCTAGCCTGGGCATCTCCATATGCCGCGGATGCGGCCCTAAAAAGCAAAAACAAAAACCCTAAAAAAAACCTTAAAAAAATTATAACTACCTCCCCAGCTAGATTGTGTGTTTCTGAGGGTAGGGACTGTCCTTTCACCCCTTTGTTTCTCTGGTTCCTCATGGCTCAGTAACAAGATGTTACTGTCGAGGATGATGCTGATGGTGGCAGTGATGATGGTGGATGGAAATGGGGCTGGTAGTGAGTGAGCCCCCTGCCTACAGCTGCTCCCAGCCTGCCTCCTGGAAAACAAGGTCATGGTGATGGCCCAGTGTGACCTGGAGGAGCTTTCCTCCTTGTAGAAGAGCTTCTTGATTTGGGAGACGCTCAGGGGAGCCTGTGCCTCTGGCCTAGGTATCCCAAAGGGCTTCTCCAGCCCTGAGGATGCAGAGGCAGCAGCTCCCTGCCCCTCCTCCTGGGGCCTGCATTCTGGCAAGGCCCCCGCCCATCGACACACTCCTCCCCAACTGGGGCCCTGGGCTCTGCGGGTCTGGGTGGGGAGGAAGTGGGAAGGAGGAGGGCTTCCCACCCAGCCTCTGCAGCTCTGGTGAAAAACGATGTGGTCCTTCCTATAAGTTCAGAAATCCCATCCCCACAGAGGCAGGGACCAGGTGGAGCTGACCACCCCGAGGGCAGCCTAGCGGGATGGTCTGGACCTGGGAGCCGCCTTGGAGGTGCCTGCAGCCACAGGGCCTGGACTGTGACGTCTCAGTTGACCTGAAATCAGAGTCCTACCATCTGAGAGGGCCAGAGGTGGGGGCTGTGGGCCGTGCTCTCTGCAGCTTCCTCAAATAACCAAGGACACGGTAAGCACTTGACACGAGGTGGGCGAGATCTCTGCAAGGCCTTTCCTGCCCGGTGGATAGAGGGGCTAGCGCACCCAGTGGGCTCACACAAGGGGAGGGGTAATGAATTCTGAAAGCGGTCCTTGGATACCAGTGGCGCCACATTATGTTCAGAGGGAAGAGCGTGGAGGGTCAGAGGGCTCTGGGGAGGCCATGCAGGGAGAGGAAGTGGCGGTGGCAGTTCCGCAGGGCGAGGCTCAGGGGGTCAGGTAGGTTACCCTTGGCAGGGCGGAGCGACGCGGTCAGGGTGATGACACTGCAGACACCGGTCCCTAACTGGTGGGTTTCACTTCCCCCTCCAGTGCAGAGAAGCGCACCGTAGCCTCACTTGACCTCCGGGATTGATATGGCCATTTTCTAGATGTGCAAACTCGGGGTGGTTACTTCTCTTCTCTGAGGCTCCGTTTCCTCATTTGTAAAACAGTGATGAAAAGTCTTATCTCTGAAGACCGTTTACTTTCTGTTTCATCATTCTTCGGGCTAAGATAGTCTTCTCAAGGGGAATGTCTATTCTTCCTCTAATTTGAATGAGGTGGGTTCCCTGATTTCTATCTCTCAAACAATATTGATTTCTATGAGCTCCGCCCAGTGTTGTGTGTCATGAGGGAAGCAGGGCCTTTGGCATGGTTAGGCCTCCCTGGAAACACAAAGGTTGGCTCTATAGAGACAGGATTGTGCCTTAGCATGGGCCAGGGCAATGTGGACTAACTGCATGGGCCAGAGGGCAGGGGCTGCACCAGCTCATCAAAGGGGAGCACCAAGGAGGCCTGGAGGAGCCACGAGACACTTGCCGTAGAAGCTGACACTTGAACGAAGCTTTGAGTGGTTAAGATGTCCAGCCATGTTTCATATGAGTGATTTTTCTGCTTGTCTTTTGATTTTTTGATGTTAGTATATTAATTATCTATTGCCACCTAACACATGATGCCAAAATGTAATGGTTTAAAACAAGAGATATTTTGGGAGTTCCCATTGTGGCTCAGTGGGTTATAAATCCAACGAGTACCCATGAAGATGTGGGTTCGATCCCTGGCCTCCCTCAGTGGGTTAAGGATCCAGTGTTGCCACAAGCTGTGGTGTAGGTCACAGATGCAACTTGGATCCTGCGTTGCTGTGGCTGTGACGTAGGCCAACAGCTGCAGCTCCAATTCAACCCCTAGCCTGGAAACTACCATGTGCCAGAGGTGTGGCCATTAAAAAAAAAAAAAAAGGCATTTGTTATCTAACAGAAACTATGGGTCAAGAAGTCTGGAGGGGCTTATTTGGCTGGTTCTGGCTTTGATCTCATGAAGTTGTCAAGGGCTACACTGTCATCTGAAGGCTTGATTGGGCTGGAGGGTTCACTTCTAAGTTCTGCCATGACTATTGGCAGGAGGATTCCACTCTGCACTAGCTGTCAGCCTGAGGCTTCAGTCTCTTACCATGTGTACCTCTCAGCATCCTCCCAATGTGGTGGTTGGTTTCCCCCAAATGGAAGGAGGAAGCTGCACTGCCATTGATGACCTAGTCTCTGATGAGTCACGCTATCACTTCTGCTTTTCCTATTCATTAGAAGCCACTCTTCGGCACAGCCCACACTTAAAGGGGAGGGAAATTTCACCTATGGAAAACTTCACCTGTGGAAGGAAAGAGTATCGAAAAATTTGTGAAAATATTTTAAAGCCATTGCAGTTTTTCTTTTTAACAAGAAATATATACAACATTTGCAAAAGCAAAGAGAATGTATAATGAACCCTCATAGACCCACCATCCAACAACTAATTGTGAATAATTATAAACTAGGCCAATATCTTGTATCAGGTTTATTGAGGCATAAATGACATACAATGAACTGCACATATTCCAAGTCCCCAATGCAATAAATTTTGACCTATGCTGGTGCCCATAGGATCATCGAGCTAACAAACACATCTATCATGACCAAAAGTCTCCTTGTGCTCCTTTAAAGTGTATTCCTTACCTCTCACCCACCTCAGCCCATTCCCAGGCAACCACTGATCTGCTTCCTGTCATTATAAAATTGTTTACATTTCTTAGACTATTATGTAAATGAAACTATAAAGTATGCATTCCTATTTTTGGATTCTTTCACTCAACCTCATTATTTTGAAATCTGTCTCTATTGTGTGTATCAATAGTTCATTCTTTTTTTTTTTCCCTCCTTATTAGGGCCACACTCGCAGCATATGAAAGTTCCCAGGCTCGGAGTCAAATCAGAGCTACAGCTGCTGGCCTATGCCACAGCCACAGCAACACCAGATCTGAGCTGCATCTGCAACCTAAGCTGCACCTCGCAGCAATGTCAGATCCTTAACCCACTGAGTGAGGCCGGGGATCGAACCCGCATCCTCACGGGCACTGTATAGGGTTCTTAACCCGCTGAGCAATGATGGGAAATCCCAGTTCATTACTTTTTATCACTGAGTAGTAGTCCATTGTAGGGAGATATATATATTATAGTTTGTTTATTCATTCACCTGTTGATGGACATTTACAGTTTCCAGTTTAGGGCAACTACAAATGAGGCTGGTATGTATATTCACGTACAGCGTTTGTGTATACATATGATTTCATTTCTCTTAAGCAAATATCTAGTAGTGGAATGACTGAGTCATAGGATAGGCTGTATTTAATATTTTAGAAACTAGCCAAACTCTTTGGCAAAGTGGTTGTACTAATTTACATTCCTACCAGCAACATAGGAGAGTTATTCATTCCACATTATCACCAGCACTTGATATGATCAGACTTTTTAATTTTAGGCACACTGAAGTTAGTAGTGGCATTTCATTGTGTTTTAATTTGCATTTCACTAATGACTAATGAAGTATAAATCTTTTCATATGCTTATTTGCCATCCATATGTTGTCTTTGGTAGGATGTCTGTTGAAATTTTTTGCCTTTTTTTTTAATTGGGTTGTTTACTTCTTTAGAGTGTTGAGAGTCCTGCATATATGCTGCATAAAAGTTTCACCTAGGAAATGTTGCAAATAGCTTCTCCTAGACTGTGGCTTATCTTTTCATACTTTTAAATGTTTTTTTCAAGGGAGTTCTTAATTTTAATGAAGTCCAATTTTTCTTCTTCTCCCTTTAAAATAGTTTTTTTTTTTTTTTAAATAAAAGCGATCATGATTTTGGTGTTGTAACTAAAAAATCTTTGCCAATTTCAGTGTCGTAACTAAAAAATCTTTGCCTAATCTATGCCTAAAGATCATAAAGACTTTCTCCTATGTTTTCTCCTAGAACTTTCGTAATAATTTCAGATTTTACATTGAAGCCTATGATCCATTTTGAGTTAACTTTTATATTTGGTTCAAGATAAGGTTCAAAGTTTTGTTTTGTATGCATACATCCAGTTTTCCCAGCACCATTTGTGGAAAACACTCTTCTCTCTCCACCTTTGTCAAAAATCAATTGGCCTCCTCTCTGTGGATTTACTTTTATTTCTGGACTCTACATTGTTCATTGATTTATTTGTCAATCTTTAAACCAATACACATTATATTACTGTAGTTTTATAAGATTTTTCCTATTTTTTAATTGAGATATAATTCACTCATTATAAAACTCACTTTTAAAGTAGTCATTTCTGTGGATTTTATGTACTCACAGAGTTGCATAAGTACTACTTCTGTCTAATTCCAGAACATTTCATCACCAAAAATAGAAATCCTGTATGCATTAGCAGTCACCCCTGCTCCGTCCCCCCCGCCCAGGTCCCTGGTGAGCACTGATCTACTTCTGTCTCTATGAATTTACATCTAATGATATGGTTCCTTTCAAAAAATAACCTTTCTTTCTTCCCTCCCCCTTTCGGTGATAATCTTGAATCCCACCTTCTTCATTTCTTTGCACTCCTTTATAAGAGTCTTAACTGTGCCTTATAATTCCTAAAATGCTGTTTTAAAAAATTGTAACTTTGTAAAAAGTCATGCTGCATGTGATTTGGGGGACATATTTCTTTCGCTTGATGTCATTTTGCTGATTTTTCTTCATACAGTTGTCACTGCAGTTTATTTATTTAGACTGCAGTATCATCTCCCATAGGGAGACAATATATAATCTTCAGCTCTCTGTGGATGGATGTTTGGTTTGTTTCCAAGTTTTTACTATTGTGAATAGGGCTGCTATGAATACTCTTGCACGTGTTTCCTGAGTACATGTGTGTGAGTGAAAATCTAGGGCATAGGTTACGTTAATTTTCAACTTGAGGAAATAATGCAAGGCTGTTTTTTTCAGAATGTTGTCACCACACCCACCAGCAGGGTACAAGCGACCATGGGGCTGTGGATGCACATACTCCAAAAAGTGTATCGCCAGACTTTTAAAAAATAGTCCAATAGGTGCAAAATGGTGTTTCATTACGGTCTTGATTTGTGTTTCCCCACCCCCAGTGATGCCGAACATCTCTTCCTGGCTTTATCGGCCATTGGTGCTTCCTTTCTGTGAAATCCCTGTTCATGTCTCTTGTCCATCTTTCTGTTGGGTTGACTGGGTTTATCATGATTTCGTATTATACATGAATATATTCTCAATACTAACCCTTGTCCGTTGTGATACAGCAAGTGTCTTCTCCCAGTGTAAAATCTTTTCACTCTCTTTAGATCGTCTCTTGAAAAACCAAAATTCTTTTTAAAAATTTTTTTCTCGACCTGTAGTTGATGTTCAATGTTGTGTTAGTTTCTGCTGTATAGAAAGGGATTCCGTTATACATAGATATATTCTTTTTCATATTTTTTCATTAGGGTTTAATCACAGGATATTGAATATATTTCCTGTGCTATATAGCAGGACTTTTGTTGTTCATCCATTCTATATATAATAGTTGGCCTCTGCTAGTCCCAAACTCCCTCCAACCCTCCTCCACCCCATTTCCCCTTGGCAACCATAAGTCTGTTCTCTCTATCTGTGAGTCTGTTTCTGTTTCATAGATAAGTTCATTTGTGTTGTATTTTAGGTTCCACACATAAGTGACATCATAGGGTATTTATCTTCCTCTTTTCTAATTTCCTTTGCTTAGTATGAGAATCTCTAGGTCCATCCCCATTGCTGAAAATGGCATTAATTCATTATTTCTCATGGAGGAGTAATATCCCATTGTATGTATACATATACCACATCTTCATGCATCTGTCAGTAGACATTTAGATTGTTTCCATATCTTGGCTATTGTGAATAGTGGGATGAACATAGGGGTGCATGTATCTTTTCAAATTATAATTTTTTTCTGGATATATGCCAGGAGTGGGATTGATGGATCATGTGGCAAGCCTATTTTTAGCTTTTTTTTTTTTTTTTGTCTTTTTTTTGCCATTTCTTGAGCCACTCCCGTGGCATATGGAGGTTCCCAGGCTAGGGGTCAAATCAGAGCTGTAGCCTCTGGTCTACACTGCAGTCATAGTAATGTCAGATGTTTAACTCACTGAGCAAGGCTAGGGATTGAACCCACATCTTCATGGATACTCGTTGGGTTCGTTACCACTGAGTCACAAGGGGAACTTCTATTTTTAGGTTTTTGAGGAAGCTCCATACTGTTTCTATATTGGCTGCAGGATTTACACTCCCACCAACAGTGTGTGTGTGTGGGGGGGGTGTTCCCTTTTTTCCATACCCTCTTTAATATTGAAAAACAAAAAATTCTTAATTTTAATATATATTATATTGAAATATTTCATATTTTAGCCAATGTTTTTTGTTTTAAGAATCCTTCCCTACCCCAAGGTATTGAAAAACACTCACGCATATTTTCTGCTAAGCATATTAAAGTTTTGTTTTTGACACTGAAGTCCTTAATTCTCATGTAGTTATAAAGAAGGGATCTGATTTGATCTGTTCTGATTAGAATAGATTTTTGTCTAGTTTCTTTTATTGAGGAGCCCTCTTTCCCTACTAGTTGACATCCACCACATACATACCAGAGTCCCATGCTGCATGGATCTGTTTCTGAGCTCTCGGTTCTATCACATTAATCAATCTCTCCAACACTGACCCACAGGTAAACTGCACTGTCAGCCACGAGAGCTCTAAAATAAGTCCCGATATCCAGTAAGGTAAATCCCTCCCTGATTATCTTTAAAATTGCTCCGGCTATTCTTGGCCATATAGTTTTCCAAATAGAATTATTTTCTCAAGTTCCCTAAAAATCTCCTAATGGATTTTCAATGAAATCATATTTAATCTACAGATCAAATTGGGGAAAATTGAGGTCTTTTTGATAATCATCTTTCCTGTCAATAAATATAGTATTTTTTCCATTTATTTATGCTCTTTAAATATCTCTCAATGATATTGTCCTAGTCTTCAATATCTTTTTTTGTAACCACCATTATGTGAGAATCTTTTTTTTTTTTTTTGGCAAATAAGTGCACAATATCTTTTGTTAGATTTATTCCTAAGAATGTGATGTTCTTTAATGCTATCGTAAATGATAGGTTCCCTTTAATTGCATTTGCTAGTCAGTTACTGTTAGTATATAGAAATGCAGCTGATTTTGAGTATTTGACTTTTGAGTATATCCAGGTACCTTTATCAACTTTCTAGGCTTTTACAATTTTTGTCTTTAATAATCTTAAATCTTTTTTTTTTTACTTTTTAATTATAGATGTTTTGCAATGTTGTGCCAGTTTCTGCTGTACAGCAAAGTGACCCAGCCATATATACATTCCTTTTATTATCTTTCATCATGGTTTACCTCAGAAGATTGGATATAGTTCCCTATTCTATGAAGTAGGACCTCATTGCTTATCCATTCTAAATGTAAGAGTTTGCATCTGCTAATCCCAAACTCCCGATCCATCCCACTCCCTCCCTTTTCTCCTTTGGCAACCATAAGTGTATTCTCTATGTCAGTGAGTCTGTTTCTATTGTGTAGATAGGTTCACTTATGCCATATTGTAGATTCCAAATATAAGTGATATCATATGGTATTTGTCTTTCTCTTTCTGACTTACTTCTCTTAGTATGATAATCCCCAGGTGCATCCATATTGTTGCAAATGGCCTGATTTTATTCTTTTTCATGGCTTAGTGCTATTCCATTGTATGTACATATCACATCTTCTTAATCCATTCATCTGTCAGTGGACATTTAGGTTGTTTCCATGTCTTGGCTACTGTGAATAGTACTGCAATGAATATAGGGATGCATGTATCTTTTTGACTCTGTATCTCCTAACCTTCTTTACATATTTTCTATTTATTTGCTTTTTCTGTTTGGGCATTTTCTTTATTTTTTCCATTTCATTTTCTGGTTTGTGAATTCATTTCCCAGTTGTAACCATCCTGCTGTTTATCCATCTGTTGTGTTCTTTAATTTAAACATTTTCTGTTCATGACTAATATTCCTACTTAGTTCTTTTTTTATGAGATATTCAAATGGCCAGCTGTTTTGGCTGGGGTTCATATTTTCCTAGGGGTATTGGATAGTCCAGGAAGATTCCAAAGGTTCAAGGGATGGCCAATGAGTAAACCTTACAGTGGAAAGAGCCTCACATACCAGAAAACCACAGTTCCCTATGCATTAGCTACAGCAGGCCTGGTGCCTAAGGTCCATGATATTTAAAGGGCCCATGAAAATATATTACTTCTAATTTATCTTAATAGAAAAAAATGAATATAATAATAATGACTAATAATAATGAGTCTAACTTGAATTATGTTCATCTTTATATTAATGTGGTCACCAAATATAATTTTTACTGTATTTTATGAAGAGAGGTGACCAGGGCCCACCAAAGTTTTTGTGCAGCTCCATCTCCATCCCATAAAACACAGTCAGTCACTCCTCATGCTCCCCTCCAGCCCCAGAGACAGAAGTGCATTAGAAGACACTCCTTAGAAAGTCGTTTACCAGTCCTGGGGGTTGGAAGGAGATGGGATAAGAAAGGAAGCCAGCTGGTCCCCACCTGGTTTTGTCAGCCCCTCTCAAGCCCACAGCTCCTGCAAAGCCCTGATTTGACCTTGGTGTCACCGGGATAGGGACAGGCACCGTCTGACTCAAGGGAACTGTGATGGAGAAGCAAGAGCAGGCTGCCAACAGTTCCTGTTTTTTTGATCCTTCCATGGTGTGCTATAAGCCTCAGGCCAAAGTCACCACCAGACACAACAAATAAAAATAGCTCCTATTGTCCCAGGGGGTTCTCACTGATTTCTATCTCACAGTTCCTTCTGGGTTGATCTTGTAGGAAAAGAGTCAGCAGTGGTGCTCCTTGGAGATGCAAATCTTACTCTGTCCCTCATCTGGCAGAAGAGCATTTAGTGGTTTTCCATTGGGCTTCTGGATTCCTAACTCGACTCAAGAAAAGGAAGAATTAATTATAACCTCCATGTCTACCCTCCTCCTAACTCTCTGCTGAGAAGAGTTACAATCCTGAGTGCTTAAAGTGGAGAACTGCTGACTTGGCTGCACGGAGAAGAGGGCAGAGGTGCTGAGTATTAATGGGTCACGTGCACGGCTTGTATTTCTCTATACAGCTGGGTAGGTGCATTGACTTAGTAGATTAGGCCATATCTTGTTTTACAAACCGGGACAATTTTTTCCTCTCTGTCCTTGACTTCTTCTGTACAACCCCAGAAGAATACAGAAGTTGGTGAGGTTACAAACTTTGAATCTGGGCCTAGGGGAGGAGCAAAAAAGTCTTTTTCAGCTTAGAGTCTAAGCGTCATTCTTCAACACAGCTTTTGTTCAAGATCTGCACTGGTACAGCTAATAATTGTCATTTTGATACCTGTTTGGCTCCTGTTCCTTCCAATGGGAACTTTCTGGGGCTGTGAGGAAGAGAGAAAAAGAAATGATAGAGGAGGATTCTGACTTTCCAGGATTCCTAACCACAGTGTCATCAATTGCCAACAGCACCTCTTTGCTCTTGACGGTGAAGGTTGACCAGCCCCTCTGTGAGCTGGCTCCTGCATTACCATGGCAGTCTGCTTGCCATTCCACCTCTGCCTGTGGCAGTCCTGGACATGCTGGTCCTACTGAGTAACCCTATCTGCAAATTTAGCGGGCCTGGCACTTGGCATGTATTTATCTGTATCTATATGTCTACCTGTATAGCTATCTAGATAGATATACAGATAGAGATATGTGTGAAATAGATAAAATTAAACATGTATTTTCAGCCCCACTTCCTGAATGTAACTCAGCGAAGTTAAGCAATTTTCCCAAAGTCACACAGATCTCGGATGACATCAGGTTGGCCTGATTCCCAGGCCCTCCTCCTCTCCACAGGGCAGGGCAGAGAGCCGCCTTCCCTGGCACAGCCCCATTTGCATCCCGAGAGGGAAACTTGGGCTCATGGAGATTACACGCCCCGGCGCTGACAGCTTGCTCAGCCTGTCCACTTATCTGCCATCTATCTTCCTTACTAGTGGAGATACTGTAGGCATAGTTCTTATTAAATTAAGCGTAAGATGAAATCATTTATTTAAAGCCTTTACCTGTCCATTTCCCCAGGGCAGTTCTTTATGAAGTGATTTCTCACATTTTCCTAGTGACTCAGCTAGTTTGATGGGGTGGTGTGCCAGGGAAAGCTTGAGAGAGAGGAGAGGAAAGAGAGACAGAGAGCTCAGAAATGATGGGTGGGTAGCAGGAGGAGAACTCGGTCCAGGAAGTATGAGGGTGGAGAGTGTAGCCAAGCCTACAGCGCAGGCCCTCTGCCCCCAAGGAGCCCTGGGAGCCAGCCAAAGTGCCCTCCTCAGAAAGTATGCTCTTGCCGAGCTGCTATTCCCTTTTGAGCACTGATTTCCTCCAAGAGAAAAAGCAGCTGCTCTTAGCTGGGGCAGGAGGACCTCAGGGCACAAGGAAGGTCCTGAGTTCCCAGAGTCCTGGGAAGCAAGCTGGAAAGGCCTGGAAAAGAGAAGAAGGAAGGAGGTAACACCAGAGGCTAGAAGTCATCCAGGGTGGAGTGTGAAGGTGGCTGGGCCCCTGTGAGGGAGGAAAACTCCCTAGAGTGAGATTTGAGGCCTGAGATAGTGACAGGGCCCAAAGAACCAATAAATAAGTAAATAAATAAATAACCAAGGTCTTACCACTTCTGCTCTCAAAATTTTGAGAAACTCCACAGTAAGACTGGGGAGAATTTGTGAAGAGAGGCAGGTGGTTTGGAACAGAGACACTAGTCTGGTCACTCTACTCCCTGGCCTCAGAGTTCCCATGTGTCACATAGGTGTTGATCTGATTATTCTCTCAGGCTCTTCAAGCCCTGGGTAGGATCTTCTGCCTGGGTTGAAGCTTCCTGATGATGACTGACTTGACCCCCAGTGACATTAATCCCACCACCGTGTATGGACCATATACGGGGTTCTTGAGGCCCAGACTCTGCCAGGAATCCAAGTGTAGACAAAACAGTTTCTGATGCACCTCAGAGTTTGGAGCAGGCTAGCCACCCAGGCAACCTGATAAGATCAAGATCACTGACCTTGAATCAGCACACCTAGGTCCTAAGACCAGCTTCCTGTGTGACCTTGGCCAAGTCTCTGACATTTCTAGGCTTCAATTATAAAATGAAGAAAGTAATATTTTCCCTTACAACCCTATGTAGGTTGAGAGATTTTAATGGCACATGATGGTGAAGGGACTTGGAAGAATATAAAGAGCAAGATGTTATGACCAATATTGATATTACTATATAGCTGTGAAGGGGGGGCTCTAATCCCTCCAGACATCCAATTTTGTGAATGAAGAGGTGTTTTCTTTGTATTCATTTAAAAGCATATCATTTCCTTTAAAGAAAGAGATTATTCCAGACTGGGTACACAAGGTGCTGGTTCTGCCATGCTCTGCCCTGAGAGATTCCCATCTAGGGGGTCATCAGGTTGTTACCATGTGATATTCCTTTTGGTGACAGCTGAAAGTACAAGGAGTAAGTGTCAGCAACCCTAGGCTGGCAAAGTAGAAAGTATGAAATCACTGCCCCCCCCAGGGCCGTGCACTGGTGCATGCTGACCAAATGATCCACAACACATGTAGGTCTACCCCCGTCTCTAAACTCTTCTCTCCACCCCACAACCCTGCATTGCCATGGCCTCATTATTCTGCCCCACTTTATTTCAGAACTCCTTCAAAGAGTTGACTAAACTCACTGTCCCCTGTGAGGAGGAAATCTTCTCTTATTAAAGTGAATATAGAAGGTGCATATCTTAACATTATAAGGGCCATTTATGACAAATTCATGCTTAACACACCATATTCAATGGTGAAAAACCTTTCTTTCAAAATGAGGAACAAGACAAAGGTAACCAGTCTTGCCACTTCTATTTAAAATAATATTGGAAGTCATAGCCACAGCAATTAGACAAGAAAAAGAATTTATCCAGATTGGAAAGGAAGAAGTAAAACTGTTACTATTTGCAGATGATATAATACCATATATAGAAACCCCTAAAGTCTCCATCAAAAAACTATTAGGACCAATAAATGAATTCAGTAAAGTTGCAAAAACATAATTAATGCACAGACATCTTCGCTTTTCCATACTCTAATAATGAACTACCAGAAAGGGAAAGCAGAAAACAATCCTGTTTAAAGTTGTGTCAAAAAGAATAAAATACATAGGAATAAACTTCTCTTAAACTCATGCCAGTTTCTCAAACTCATTCCAGTTCAACTTATGCCCCTATCCTTCCCCTCTTGAAAGAGCCACCCCTGTCCACTATGTTGCAAAATTGATGGTCAGTTCTCAGCCTTATCTTCCTTTACTTCTCAACAGTAGGTGACACAGTTGGTTGTTCCTCCTGGACATATTTTGGCTTTTGATGTCCAAAACCACTCTCTCTTGGTTCTCATCCAATCTCACTGGCTGCTCCTTCTCCATCTCTTTTGCAGGATTCACTTCATTTTCTTGATCTTTGAATGTTGAAGATCCCGGGTTTACCCTCAGGACTTTCTCTTCACCATCCATACTTGCCTTCTAGCTGAGCTCATCCAGCCCCACATTCAACCACGGATATGCCGATAATCCCAAATGTATGCTTCAGTCCAGACTTTTACCCTAAATACCATTCATTTATTCAATACCCATCCAAAATGTCCATTTGGATGGCATCTCAAACTAAAAATGTTCAAAACCAAACTCCTGACATCCCCTGTCCCCTCTCTTGAATATCTCTCTACCTCTACCTTAGCAACATTATTCTTCCAATTACTCAAGCTAAAGACTTGATTCTTCCCCCCCCCCCATTCTGTACCTGTAATCTATCAGCAACACTTGTCAGCTCTACCTAACCACTTTGTACCATTCTCACAGCCATCAGCTTGCCCAAGTCACTCAAAGACCTGCAACAGCCCCCTGCCCCCACCACTGCTCTACTTGCTCCATCCCCGTCCCTGTCCCCATGCTTCACTCCCAGCAGCCAGACCCTTTTAAAACATACAAGTAGATCATGATATACATTTGTCAAAATGGGAAGAGTGAACCCTACTGAAATCTTTGGACTTTAGCTAATAATAATGTATCAATTTTGGTCACCAATTGTCACAAATATGTCACACTAATATGAGCAGTAAACAGTAGAGAAAATTTGGGGAAGGGGTATGTAGGAACTCTGTAATTGGCAATCAATTTTCCCATAAACCTCACACCACTCTAAAAAATGGTCTATTTATTTAGGGAGAAAAGTAAATCACGTCTGTGCTCTATATCATCCAGGAACTTCCACCTCACAGCAGGGGAAGTGGGTAGGCAAAGCCCCTGCCATGGCCCACAAGACCCCCTGAGATGGGGTCTCCAGCCTCATCCTCAGCCTCTCCTTCACTTCATGGCCATGCTCCAGCCATAGTGGCCTCTTTGCTTTTCCTCCAATCAGCAAACACACTTCCCTGCCTCCCCAGCCAAGGAACCTGGTATTATACTACTCTTCTCATTGTTTGGAAAGCTCTTCCCCAGCTGTCATCTTGCTTCCCTCCCTTAATGTCTGCAGATCTCACCTTGAAGTTCACCTTGTCAGAGAAGTCTTCCCTACTGCTCTATGGAACATGGTACCTCCTCTCATTTTCTCTCCCTTTATGGTGCTTCATTCCTCTCTGCATGTAGCACCATATGATATCTGATACATACATACATACCTGTGTGTGGGAGGGGATGTATGTGAGGGTGTAATTTTTTTTTTTTTTTTTTGGTCTTCCTCTCCTAAATGTTAGCAGCTGAACACAGAGACTTTGTGTATTTTGCTTACTGCTATATCTCTGGTGCTTAGAAAGAGCCTGGTACAAAATAGGTATTTAAGAAGTGTTTACTGAATGAATGAGTTAGAAAAGGATTAGAACCTGCTAGAGTCCTTCCTTGGATTCTACCCTGGAAAGCCTCAGAAAGTCAATATGGCCAGAGGACAGAGAGTGGCCCAGTCATCATAATAATGGCATTTGACTGAGGAGCTTCAGCAGCCTTGCCAGGGAGATGGCTACATGACCATGTCACTGTAGCTATGTGGTATCCTAAACAGTGAAATGTTTTCCATTGGATGGTTCAGGCTCCCTGAGACTTAGCTTTTTAGTTCATTTGAGGTTTTTTCCTGTTAGGTTTTTGAAAAGCCTAAATATGTCTCCTCTATTTGCAAATAGAAGGACCTAACCTAAAGAGAGGTATAAACCTACCCTCCATGCCAAGTCTAAAAATTCAGTATTAAGTTTAAGGTTATTTGTCTCCCTGGTTTCTTGACCAACCTCAACTTGTACCAGGTTTCAAAGAATCAAAAACAACAGAAGATAATGTTGTTTTTGATACAGGTTGATGTTATATGAATTTTTCTTCAATAATTTACAAAAAAAAGTATGTTTTCTCTAAATCATGTTGACTTTCTGGTCAAAGATAAAACTAAAATTCACATCACATAACGATGTTTCAAGGAATCAAAAACAACAGATAATGCTGTTTCAAAATGCTTATGTTACAGATAACGTATTTTCAAATAAGTCTTTCTTTGCATCTCTGATGTTGTCTTTGGCTTTCTTCGTAACAGCAGGGTGATTGGGTCTAAGGCTATGAATCCTGATTATGCCCAAGTGCAAGATAGATTTTCTTTTTTTTTTTTCCCCATCTTGAATTATTTCTCAGAAAAGGAGTCAATTATTGTCAGGTGCTATAAATGCTCTTATTAGCAGCACTCTTTAAATTATTCTTAACGATAAAGAGCGGTTAGAAGAAGAAAAATCCAGTGCTTCTCAAGCCTGGCTGGAGTCTCAGGTGCATTTTAAAAAGTCCTGAACATCTGGCCCCACCTGAGATCAATCATATCAGACTCTCTGGGGGTGGTGCTGGGCATCAGTCTTTTTAAAAAGCTTCCCAGCTTTTTCTGTGCGCAGTTAGGGCTGAGTATCTCTGCCTCTGAAATGACCTCAATCCTTGCTAATTTTGCCTGTTTATAAAAGTCACTGCTCAGAGTCAGTGCCCAAGGAGCTAAAGAAATTTAACTTGGATTTTGTCATTTTTCTTGGGGATATGTCTTCCGTCTCTTCTTATCCACCCATTCTCAGGAAACTGGCAAGCTTAGTCACACTGAGGTGTCAATGACTGAGATCAGTCTTGTGTTAGCCTTTTGACAGGACATTCCTTGCCTTGAACATGAGGTGACGGGTAGGGGGGGGGAGGCTTCTGCACCCACGCCCCTTTCTATGCTCTGGATACTAGCTGCCTCCCCTAGGGCCCATCTGGATCCCTGAGGGGAGCTCTAGGCCTTCCAACCGGAAAAATAGGGCATTCCAGGGCTGTAACTAGTTCTGGGCCTGGGAGCGGGGCAGTGTCCCTTTAATTTGCTGCTGGAACTGGGCAGCATCTGAGATCGGGACCTTTGGAAATATTTATCTGCTTGTTATTTATCTGGGCAGGGTGCGGGGGAGAGGAGAGGTCCTGGGAACTATGCCCAGAGCCAGAGAGAGTACAGGGAAAATTTCGCTAAATTTGTTTTAATAACTTTTACTGTACTTTTTTTAATTATAAAAGTAACAAATGCTTACTAGAGAAAACTTGGAATATGCACTAAAGTACAGAGAAGAAAACAAATAACCCATAATCCCCGAACCCAGAGCTCTCCAATGTTAAGAGTTTGGCATATTTCCATACAAAGCTCTTTTTTAAGCACACACACGTGCACTGTATGTAATTATGTATGATGCTGCATCCTGTTCTCTTTCCTTTAACATTATATCATGAGCACATTTCTGTGTCATCAAAAATTCTTTTAAGACATAATTTGGAATAGCTCCATAACATTCCCTCATTGGCTATCTCACAAGTTATTTAACTAATTTCCTATTGTTGGATATTTAGGTTATTTCCAAGTTTTCACTTTAGTGAAGAATAATGAGAAAAATCTGTCCACAATCTGCTCACATTTCTGATTGAATTTTAGTTTTATCTTTGACCAGAAAGTCAACATAATTTAAAGAAAAGCATACTTTTCTCTCTTTTTTTTCATAAACTATTGAAGAAAAATTCACAAAACATCACAGTCACCATTTAAACCATTTTCAAGTGTGGAATTCAGTGGCTTTTGGTACATGCACAATGTTGTACAGCCATCACCAGTGTCTACTTCCAGAATATTCTCATCACCTTGTACCCGTCACACAGTCCCTTTCTATCCTGCACTCCTCCCAAACCCTAAAAGCACGAATCTGCTTTCTGCCTGTATGGATTAAAGCCCACTATCCTTGTACTCAGGAATACCCCCAAACCTTGATTCACCTGTTGCCTAGGCTTGTGACTCAGCCTTCTTCAGCCTCCAAATCCTCATGTGTAAAACCTGAGCTCTTGACAACTTAAATGAGATACAGTATGGGAAAACTCATGGCACACAGTAGATGCTCAATCATTTTTTAAAAAATCACAGCTGAAATGGACTTTGGGAAATAATGTAATACAACCTTCTGTACAGAGAAGGAAACTGAGGCCATGTGGAAGAAAGTGGCCGGGCTCTTCCCCATGGAGCTGCATCAGAGAGCTTAGGTCTGTGCTGGTTTGCATGCGTGTTGTAGACTGCCAGTGCTCTGCTTTTTGTGAAGAGCACAGTCCCCAGTTCCAGTATTTACAGAGAGTCCTCAGGCCCAGAGGCCAGCAGCTTGCTGAGGCCCCCAGGGGTTCCAAAGCAGCTGGCCTCAGATTAGTGCTTGAGAACCCAGGCATCTGGTTACCCCTGTACCAGTGTCTCAATTTGTGTTCTCCAAATACCCAAAAAGTTGCTTAAGTGAAGATGGCAGTCTCAAAATATCACTCCACAGATTACTTATTAATTACAAGGGGAAGAGCATAACTTTACAATGGAGAAACCTGGTTGAAACCACCTTGACTACGTGGTCAAGCTTGGTATCACCAAGAATGTGCCAAATTGACATCTCGTGCCTCCTGATGTGATATACTGAGAAGCCACATGGCATCACCATTCACCACGGGTATTCCCACACAAAGTGTCTGACTCTCTACTCATGAGGACATGATGAGACAAACTCAGAGGTGGTCTCCAAACAGCTTGCCTGGGACCCTTCTACACTGTCATGGACAAAGAAGGCAGGGGACCCGTTGAGGATTAAAGGACACTAAATGTGTGTGTCTATATTAGATCGCGTATTTAAAAAAGAATAAGTAATAAAGGAAATCAGTACAACAACTGAGGAAGTTTGCATATGGACCATATGTTAGATAACATCATTTCATGTGTAATTTCTTGACTGTGATGATTGTATGATAGTTATGTAGGAATATATCCTGTTCTTATGAGCTATAAACTAAAGTATTTAGGGATGTAGGTTCGTGTGTTTGCAACTTACTCTCAAACATATAGCAAGAAAGAAAGTGTGTATGTGGAGAAAGAGAGAAATAAAGGAAATGTGGTAAAATGCTAATAATAGGTGGCTTTAGGTGAAGCTGGAATATGGGTATTCATCTTAACTCTTCTTTCAATTTTCCTGGATCTAAATTTTTCAGCATAATAAAGTTGGAGACAAATAATTTAATCTAGCCCATAGACATGTACCATGTGAATTTTATAGTGCATAAAAATTTTTTTTGAGCCAGTACTTAAACATTGAGGGATTTCACTTAAAAATTTTAGTTGGAGTTTCTTTTAGAAAACTAGCACGTTTGGTCACACTAAGCCCATCTTTTTGAGAGGACAATGGTTGGTGCTGCTGAGTGATTTCCTCCTGCTTTAAAGGGTCTCCCCACTCCAAGGAGGCATGCCTAGGCCCTTATACACACTGGCATTGACAAGGAAAAGCCTTGATGATGGAGAATTTGCACACTAGGCTGTCTATGGAGGAAAAGAGGGTTCTGGACCAGAAGCCCTCAGAAAGCTACAGAGAAGTTTGGGTTGCCAACGCAACCAAAGAAGGCCCCAAACAGCAGGATTGTGGACCTCCTCCTAGACAGATGGCTCGTGGAGATGGGGGCTGAGCCTCCTCCTTCAGACTGGAAGCCCTCTGAGGGCCCTGTCCTTATTAAGTGAGGGGCTTTCACGAGAGCAGGGACTGTAGGCTTCTGCCTTTGTGTTATTTCCAGAGAAAAAAGGGCACGTAAAATGACAGCAAGCACCCAACTAACATTTTAGGAATTTCAACCACACCAACGGCCATAATGACTACTCCTAGCGAAATATTTTGCTCAGAAGCTGTGGGCTATTGGTAGCCAAGCCATCACCATGGTACCCATCGTCTTGGCCAACCAATCACAGATCAAAGCAGGCTGGGGCAAGGGCAACACCTCATGTCCTCACAGAAGATTATGACACTTAATTGGCTAAGATGACTCTAATTAGGAGACACATACACATGCCTCATATGACATCATCGTAATAGGATAATGCCCTTGACACTGGTGGAAGAGAAAATTCCACCAGTGCTGTTCTCAGCTTCACCACTAACTCACTCTGCAAGGTAGGGTGAGGCGCTTAACCCATCCTCAGATGCCTCATCAATCAGTTGGAGACAATTGTCCTACTTCACAGGGATGTTGTGATGAGGGAACAGGATAATAGGTAGGCAGGTTTGGGGAAATACTGAGGAGTACTGAAATGTATTGCTTTAATATTGGGGGAATATATTATAATTTTTTTTCCTCTAGAGACAATGTCCCCACTCCAAGATCATCTAGTCTTTTTTCTTTCTTTTCTTTTCTTTTCTTTCTTTCTTTCTTTCTTTCTTTCTTTCTTTCTTTCTTTCTTTCTTTTCTTTTCTTTTTTTTTCTTTTCTCTTTTCTTTTTCTTTCTTTCTTTCTTTCTTTCTTTCTTTCTTTCTTTCTTTCTTTCTTTCTTTCTTTCTCTTCCTTCCTTCCTTCCTTCCTTCCTTTTTTTGCCATTATCTCTCCTTACTCCAAACTTTCCTTCACCCCATGCTGGAGCTCCTAAAACTTTCC
The DNA here is from genome assembly GCF_054392235.1 of Sus scrofa. NCBI lineage: Eukaryota > Metazoa > Chordata > Mammalia > Artiodactyla > Suidae > Sus > Sus scrofa. The sequence continues at coordinate 106,483,561 of NC_139385.1, read as the reverse complement.
AGAAGGGCTTTCTTTGAAGACTTTATTCCCAAAATGTGTATGGATGAGGCAAGGATGCTTAAACCTCAGGCCTCCCACAGGAGCAGGAATGGGCCTGCCTCTCTCTCTCCAGACTATGACTCTACCATGGACCAGGCACCAAGTAAGAGCATATTCCATGTTTGTTGACTGAATGAGTGAGCAATTCAGGGATGTAGGTGGGCCCTGCCTGAGTTAGGGAAGGAAGGAGGCAGGACTGGAACCGGCAGCCATGCTCTGCACAGCAGGATGGCACAGAAGGTAAAGAGGAAACGTCTGGATGGGGGATGAAGGACAGAAAGGCCTTCCACTCTGCTGTATGGAGAAGCCTCTGGTTTGGGCAGCTTCCCTCTCTCACACCTACTGACCTGGGTGCCAGCTGGGCAGAGCGAAGGGGCCTCATTATGGTCTGTGATCAGACTGTTGAGAAGCTCTGCACCTGACCTGAGGCCTGATAGGAGGAGCCTCTGCAGCCATCGTTCTGGGATTCACTGGGTGGAATGAAAAAAAAAGCCACACCTTAAAGTCACTCAGTTTCACTCTTTGGGTTTGTTTGAAATTTCTTTGGTGTGGGAAAGACATGGGCAGGAAAAAAGACTCCCAAACCCTCAAAGCACTGGGGTGACCAGAAAAAGAGGTAAGAAATGCATGAGAAAAGGAGGGGTCACTGGGCGTGGGGCTGAGGGCAGCACCAGGCACTGAAGGTGCTGAAAGAAGCTCTCCTCACCTAGCCCCCCTCCCCCGGGGCATGTGGGGGCATCCCGCAGCAGTGGAGAAGGGGGATAGAGCATTTGATGGAGATTCTTTGAAGTCAGCTTTTTTAAGAGCCACTTTTTGGCATGTATGTAAGCACACACTCATGACAAGAGTGACTTTACTTTTAAGCTATTATTTCTAAATCCTAATCTGAGATGCTTCAAAACAAGCCAAGAGAGGGTCACTATACTGTACAGCAGCAAGTGACTCAACACTGTAAATCAACTGTACCCTAAAAAAAATAAATTTAATTTAAAAAAAAATCAAATAATTGGGAAGACATAGTAGAAAAACGCAGTCTGTGTCAGTGTGTATGCAGGATTACGAAATAAGTCCTTTTCTTCTCAAATAATTACCGTCCCCCCTTTTCCACCTGACCCCTCTGATGTAATCACTTTTCTTAGGCAATCCTGTAGAATGTATTCTGCTCTCACGTGTGACATGAATGCCTTTCTTCTTGCATTAGCTCTTTCCTTTGTTCAGCAAGTATTTGTATGCTGAGGGACCACCGTGTACCAGGCACTATTTTGGGAGTTAGGGGAACAGATAGAGAATATAAGCCCTATGAGGCTATATTCTAAGCCCCCATAGGGCTTATATTCAAGTGGGAAGAGACAGGCACCAAAATCAAGAGAATATCCTATATTTACAAAATATGTTGGATATTGACAGGTAATGTGGGAAAACAAAAAGGGGAGTAAGGAATGTGTGTGTGTGTGTGTGTGTAGGATGGGTCAGGGGGGCCCTCACTGAGGATGCATTTGAGAAAGCCCTGAGAAGGTTGCAGAGTGAGCCACACAGCCATCTGGAGAAAGAGTGCTCCAGGCAAGGCAACAGTAAGTGCAAAGCGCACAAAGCAAGAAAGGCCAGCAGGAGCAGTGGGGGCCAGGGTGTCTGGAGTGGAGTGGAGTGGGGTGGAGTGGAGTGGGGTGGGTTAGTGGGAGGTGAGGTCAGAGGGGCCCAGGGAACCACATCCTGCAGGACTTCAGAGAACATCCTGGGAACACTGGCTTTTATTTTTTAGTGGGGGACAGGGCTTGGCTTGATCTGACTCCATTTTAACAGGGTCCCTTGTGTTTAGAAGAGACTATAAGGGGAGGGAGAGAGATGACTTCAGTTTGGACCAAAAGTAGCTGTGTTGTAGCTGGTGGGACAAGACAAGGTCAGCTTTTGGATACGTTCCAAAGCAAAGCCCACGGGTCTTGCTGATGAACTGAACTTGGGTATGTAAAGAAAAAAAAAAAAAAGAGAGAGAATGAAGTTGAGGTTGACTCTGAGCCTTTAGGACTGGGCCACTGGAGGGGTGGGTTCACCAAGAAGTAAAGGGGAAGACAAGAAGGGCTGCTGAGAGTTGGGAAAGAGGAGGAACTTGACTGTTGACATTTTGAGTTTGAGATTTCTATCAGACATCCAGGTGGGGATGTCAGGTAGGCAGTTGGATATGTGAGTGCAGTTATGGGAAGTGCTCCAGGCCAAAGACTTAAATTTGAGAATCATCCAATTTATTTTATATGTGTCTGGGTAGGTCCATCATGGCAAAAATGACATCTTTTTCATGTTTAAACTCTTGCTTACTCATAGGAGAGACCCAGTAAATATTTATAGACTGTGTGAATATGTTTTTCTGTGAAAATAAAGTCAGGATTAATTAAGTTGTGAAAACAGTGGCACTCCCCTTCCATCCTGCACAGATAATGGTGAAAGCCCAAGATCCAGAATGAGCTGATCCATACATGAGTCCTGGTTCTGCTGCTTATAACTGGGTCATCTTGGCCAAGTTACTTAACCTCCCCAAGCCAGTTTCCTCTTTTGTCAAGTGGGAGCGATCCTAAAGGTTAGTAACCTCAAAGGGTGGTTATAAGATCAGATCATAAGTGTGAAATGTACAGGCACCTTAGAGGTGGAAGTTAGTTGTGAGAAGCAGGCAAGGATTAGTAAAGACACAATACCGCTTCCCAGGTTTGTTGCTGTCTTGTTTCCCTGAAGGACTTTGAGTAGGGACCCCAGAAGCTGGGATTGAGAATTCAGACCAGCAGTGGGTTGGTCTCTGCCTGGCCCCATATGCCTCACTGTTCAAGTTCAGTTCAACACTGCTAACATCATTTTGAGGAGTTCCTGTTGTGGCTCAGTTGTAACAAACCCGACTAGTACCCATGAGGAAACAGGTATAATACCTGGCCCCACTCAGTGGGTTAAGGATGCAGCATTGCTGTGTGCTGCAGTGTAGGCTGCAGACGTGGCTTGGATCCTGAGTTGCTGTGGCTGTGGTTTAGGCTGGCAGCTGCAGCTCTGATTCACCTCCTAGCCTGGAAACTTCCATAGGGCTTTTTATGAGGCCCTAAAAAACAAACAAATAAACAAGCAAACAAAAATAAAACCATTATGAGGTACTACCACACACTAGAATAAAAACAAGATAAAAATCAAAGTAGGTGAATACTCATAACCCTGATAACACTAAGTGCTTATGAGAGTTTAGAACAATTGGAACTCTCAGATATTTCCGGTAAGAATGTCAATGGCACAACCACCTTTGAAAACTGTTTGGCCATCTTGTATAAAGTGAAACATACACTTAGATGATCCAGCAGTCCTTCTCCTAAGTATTTACTCCAGAGAAACAAAATTTTATGTTTACATAGAAAGCCACGTGTGGATGCTTATAGCAGCTTTCATCATAATTGCAGCAAACTGGAACCAACCCAGATATTCTGGTGAACGAACAAACTATGGTACATCCATAATATGGATGGACTACTACTCAGCAACAAAAAGGAACAAAGTATTGATTCAAAGAGCAACATAGATGAGCCTTACATGTATTTTATAAGTGAAAAAGCCAGAGCCAAGAGGCTCCTTACTGTATGATTCTGTTTATGTGACATTGCAGAAGAGACAAAACAGTAGGGTCAGGGAACAGATCGGTGGTTGCTAGAGATTGGGAGGGATGGATGACAGGAGTTGATGAGGGAATGGGAGGTGATGAGACTGTTCCGTATCAGGTACTTGTGGTGGATGTGCTACTCTTTACATTTTCCAAAACTCTTAGCAGTGAATATAAAAAGTGAATTTTACAGTATGTAAATTAAGCAAAAAACCAAAATGTGGGGTGAACTCAAAATGAAATACAAACTGTAACAAATGAACTTAACTGTACTACAAATGGATTAAAAAAATGAATAACATCCCTCCACTGGAGGGGGTGGAAGAAGAAAATAACCCACATAAATTTAGAAAACAATACATTGACTGGATATCTTGACACTAAAGAAACAGTACACAAATAATGTGGTTAGTAAATCTGTTTCTCACAGGAGTATACATTAGCAATTCTGAAAATGGATGTGCTTGGATTGAACAAATAAATAAATACATTATAAATAAGGAAAGCCTGTGTTCTCACTGTCAGAAAAAAAGAAATTACAAACAAGAGAGGAGGAAGGCCCTGTATGAACTCTACGATGTTGCAGTGGGTTCAGAGGCATCAGCATGAATTCTGTGTTTGTTTGTTTGTTTGTTTGTTTTTGTGATATAATATACCTAGCATTTAACATTGGCAGTGTAAAAGGCAGTGGCACTAACTACATTCTTATGTTGTGCAGCTAGACCCACTATCCATTTCTAGACCTTTTTCTTCATCCCAATCAAATGCTGTAAGCATGAAATGATAATTCTCCATCCCCCTGCTCCTTCCAGTCCCTGTTAGCCTCCATTATACTTGCTGCATCCGTGGGTATGGCTGTTCTCCATACCTCAGGTAAGTGCAGTCATACAGTATTTGTCCTTCCAGGTCTTGCTTATTTCATGTAACTTAATGCTTTCTAGGTTCATCCGTGGTGTAACATTTATCAGAATTTCATTCCTCCTCAAGGCTGATTCATGTTCCATTGTATCTATGTATCACACTTTTTTGATACATTCATTTGTTGATGGACACTTGTGGTTTTTTAGTACATGTACAAATTAATAGCTACAGAAATGGAGAAACATGTGTATTCTATGTTAGTAGGCACTCATGGATATCCTGTCTCTACCTGCTGAGACGGCCTGGAAGCAAGGGCACGGTGGCACTCATAAGCACACCTGGCACCCAGGTTGTGGTTTAGAAATACCATTCTCCAACAAAAGGAGCCAGGGCTTTTGGGAGGAGTGGCTGATTCCAGGCCGGGAGCAGGGGAGACGCAAGATGAGCCTGAAGCATCTTGTGGAGCCAGAGATTAAGGAAATGCTTTTGTTTTGTTTTGTTTTATTTTATTTTATTTTATTTTATTTTACTTTGTTTTATTTTATGTTATATTTTCTTTTTATGACCACACCTGTTGCATAGGGAAGTTCCTAGGCTAGGGGTCAAACTGGAGCTGCAGCAGCCAGCCCACACCACAGCCACAGAAACACCAGATCTGAGCAGAATCTTTGACCTACACCACAGTTCACAGAAATGCCTAATCCTTAATCCACTGAGTGAGGCCAGGGATCAAACCTGCATCCTTGTGACACTATGTTAGGTTCTTAACCCACTGAGCCACAATGGAAACTCTAGGAAATGCTTTTAAAAGGTTGAGAGCATGTTAAAAAGGCACAAGAGCCAGCCTGAAGGAGCTCCCAAAATCCAAAGCTGAACAATTTGTGAAATAAAGCTAATAAAAATAGTAATAATATGAATCCTAAGTTATAATCACAAAACTATGCATGAATTCACTCTGATAGAGATAAATAATTGAATAAATAGATAAATGGAAGTGAAAACATAAACCCTCTTTTCAGAAGAATTCCAACTAATGTAGAAAGAATGGAGGAAACAGAAAAGTCACCATTAGAATATCACTGTAATAATTGCTGCAGGCAGGATCTACACAGATGCTAAAATTAATGGGCAAATTTTGAGGAGAAAATGAAAATTTGCATAATCCCCAAACGTCATACCCTAGATATTTATCACCCACAAATCATAGCTTGACAGTGGAACAGCCCAGCAGACACCTCCTCAACTAACTGGTCAAAGTGAACATTCCCAGTAGGAAGACATGGACATCACAGAGCCTCTGATAGGACACGGGGAGAAGAACATATTGCTATTCCTGCCCCAAACATCTAACCCAATCTAAACATCAAAAGGGAACATACAGGAAGTTATCTTGTGGCACAGCAGGTTAAGAATCTAAAGAAGAATGGATGTGTGCACATGTGTAACTGAATCACTTTGTTGTACAGCAGAAATTATCACAATATTGCAAAGCAACTGTGCTTCAATAAATCTTGAAAGAAAAAAAAAAAAAAACCCAGTGCTGTGGTATAGGTCACAACTATGGTGGAGGTTCAATCCCTGGCCCAGGAACTTCCACATGCTGTGGGTGTGGCCAAAAACAAAAGACCTCATACAAACCCAAATTGAGGGAACTTCTACAAAATGTCACCAATCATGGAAGAAAAGGAAAGATAGAAACTGTCACAGATTGGACTAGGATGACTAAATGTAGTGTGAGGCCCTGGGTTAGATCCCAGAACAGGAAAAGCATATTAGTTGAAAAACTAGTGCAAATCCCAATGAAGTCTGTAGATTGGCTAACGGTATTATACCCATGTTGCCATCTTAGTTCTGATAGTGATCCTGCGATTATGTACGACCGTAACATTAGAAGAAACTGAGACAGGGGGATTGTGGGAATGCTCCGTACTATTTCTGTACCTTTTCTGTAAATCTGAATTTTTTTTCAGAATAAAATGTTTTTTAAAAAAGAAGGAATAAAAGCTTTGCTGTTCCATGTTGAAAAATAGACCTAATGCATTAGTCTAGTGAAATAGATGTAATAATTTATAAATTACTTCATCATAGAAAACTTTAGTGGTATGTGCACAAACATAATTGATGGGAGTTTCTGGTTAGGAAGATTTGGAGACCACTGTCCTTCAACCTGAGCAAAAAAAGATGGCATAGGATTCCCCTTGTGGCTCAGTGGTAATGAACCCAACTAGTATCCATGAGGACGCAGGTTCAATCCTTTGCCTGGCTCAATGAGTTAAGGATCTGGCGTTGCTGTGAGCTGTGTTGTAGGTCGAAGACTCTGTCTGGATCCTTCATTGCTGTGGCGGTGGTGTAGGCTGGCAGCTGCAGCTCTGATTCGACCCCTCGCCTGGGAACTTCCATGTGCCATGGCTGTGGCCCTAAAAAGATTTAAAAAAAAAAAAAAAAAAAAAAAAAGATGGAAAATACCTAGAATGGTTAAACTCAGAGAGACAGGTAAAATGGTGGTTGCCAGGGGCTAGAAGGAGGGGTGATGAGGAGCTAGTATTTAATGGGTACAGAGTTAATTATGCAAGATGAGAAGAGTTCTGGAGATGATGGTGATGGTTGCACAAAAACCAGAATGTACTTAATACCACTGAACTGTACACTTAAAAATGGCTAAGATGGTTCATTTCATGTAATGTGTATTTTAGCACAACGAAAACCAAAACAAAACAAGGACTGTGGGGTTTATCATTCGGTTCTACATGCTCTTGCTTCTCCATAATTCTTGCAAGTTAGGCTTTACTTCCCGACAAGGCTTCATGTGATCTGCCTCTGGAGTACAGCTTGTTTTGAGAGGCAGAACCACGGGACCCGGTATTAGCTCATGCTTAATCCACAGATAGGGGTGGACAGATGGGAAAGGTCAGAGTGCAGAAAGGAAGATTCTGTTCACTTGGGGAGAACTATTAACAAGGTTTCATTGAAGGTTATCTTAATCTCCCAGAGACAAGACAAGCCTCCTGCCCTTGGATCTCTGAGGCCTGGTTCCTAGGGGCTCAGGGCGAACTGGGAGACACATCCTCCCCCTCACTCTTCCTTCTCCACCTCCCTGAGGGGTCAGCCCAGTTACGAACATTCCTTAGTTCTATGGTATCTTCCTTTAGGCTTCAGGCTTACTTACCCCGTCTGTATCTAGGCAATGCGTCCACCTGTATAGGCAAGGTTCTGCTGGGATAATGAACAGTCCCCAGATCTCAGAGACTTTAGAGGTCGGATGTTTATTTTGAGTTCATTCTACACATCTAGCCCAGGTTGGCTGCAGCTCTTCTCTGTGTCACAGTCCCTCTGGTCCCTCTGGGATCCAGGATGTCACAGCCACCATTGGGAACACTGCAGTGATGGTGGGTGCTTTGCCTGAAAATGACCCAGGTGACTTCTGCTCTCGTTTCATTATCTAAAGCATGTGGGATGGCCCAGCGTGACTTAAAATCCTCCTGCAGGGAGAACACTGACTACTGGAGAAGAGTAACTAAGTCCACCACACTCACCCAGCCCCCAAAGCTTCCCTCCCTCCTAGAGAAAGACATTTGAGGGCTAGAGAGAACTCCATCCCCACCTCCATCCACACCCTACACACTGCCCCACTTGAAAGAACCCTCAATGCCTCTACCTCCTGTGGTCGAGGCCACAAAGCCCAATTAGGGGAGCTGGTCTGGAGTTGGTTCCCTCCATGTCTGTTCATTTCCTATTCTGTTCCCACACTCCAGGCTAGGGTCTGCCTAGAGGGCTGTGAGAGTCCCACCCTGTTCCTTCCGAGAGCAGCTCCATGCCATTGATGAGGAGCACACATGGGCAGCTCACAGGGGCCATTGTATGACTCATTGGCTTCCCAGAAGCTAATCAGCCAACTGGTGATGCACCAACCTATTTCCCCCTCTTCCCCTACTGGGAATCAGTGGCTGTAATCCTGGAAGATTAGGAGAATCCCTATCACTTGTTTATATGTTTAAGAGCAACAGGACCACTGAGTTTTCTTTTCTTTTTTTCCTTTTTGAGTAATGTAATGTAATGTAATCTTTATTTACGATCAGTCCTTTAGCAACTGATAAAGAAAGATGTGGGAGGATGCAGTGGGGGCATATCCGTGCATGTACCTAATTTCTGTGACCTAGCTGGATTTCACTTTACACAAATTTTATAAAGTACTCTTTTTTTTTTTTTTTTTTTTTTGTCTTTTTAGACACCCGTGGCATATGGAGGTTCCCAGGCTGGGGGTCCAATTGGAGCTACAGCTGCTGGCCTATGTCTCAGCCACGGCAGTGCCAGATTCAAGCCCCAAGCCGTGTCTGCAATCTATACCTCAGCTGGCAGCAATGCCGCACCCTTAACCCCCTGAGCGAGGCCAGGGATCAAACCTGAGTCCCCATGGATATTACTCAGGTTTGTTATCACTGAGCCACAACGGGAACTCCCAAGTACTCACTTTTTCTATACAAGTTCACTGCATTCCTAAAATAGCCAATTCCCATTGTGCATTTAAAATACTAATTGTTTTCCCAAAATCTGATTTACACCCAACTTTTCAGGGAGCATTGTTCCGTTGTAAAGCACAGCCTTGCTGTGCTGATGTTTCTCAGCAAATTCCTAGAACTAGAGACAATATGGAAATGGAGGGTCTTGGATAAAACAATTGGAATCTTTGTGACTCACCCCAAACTTGCTTCCCTTTGGGGATGGGGAATTTCTGGCTGGGAGGAAACAGATTCATTCATTTGTTTAACAAATATTTGTTGAGCTGAGTGGCTTCTAAGAGCTGTATACCCTGATAGGTAGTGCAGAGGATGCAAGAAAAGATTAGCGCCTATTACTGCCTGCTAAGAGCGCACAGTGTGGCTGTAAGATCATGTTCATTTGCATGACATTCTTCAGAGGTAGCTTCATGCCCAAAGACCAGAAGGGAAAACTGAGATCCAGATCCAGGGAGGTCGGGCCTCTGGCTCTGTCCCAAAGTCCCCTGGCTGAAGCCACCTCATGTCCAGCTTTAGACTTATTCTACCAGACAGTCCCCCGGGCAGGTAAAAGCTGCAGATGCCACCCTGGCCCTGTAAACAATCTCTACTCTTCTCTCCCTGGAGCACCTCCCCTCAGAAGTCCTCCTGAATAAACACAACTCCCTCCACCAACCCTGTGGCCTCCTGGGGTTGGGGGAGGCAGCCCTGACCCCAAAGGAGGCAAGTCAGTCCGGCACAAGGAGCATCCAAGCTCAGGAGCTTCTCTGTTTGCTTAAGTTAATTCTTTGTTACTGTTTGCCACTAATGTCTTATTAAATCAGGATGGACCGAGGTTGGCCTGGTAAGGTAATGCCTTTGGAGAGCCAGGAAGAATCGTGTCCTGAGGACAAAAGCTAGCACCTTGGTCTGCTTGGGCATGGTGGCAGTGACAGTAGCCCAGAGCAGCTGTCAGGACCTGGGAGATCTGGTTATTCGGGCTGCCAGGCAGGTGGGACTGTTTGCTGGCAAAGCCCAATTCCTTCTCAAGAGTGAAAGCACTTGTCCCGAAAGGGCAGGCAATTCTAATACTCACAGGAGGAAAACTCATATATGGAGAAATTTCTCTAAACCCGACCTGCTGTTTGGTATCAAGACCTCCTATGTGGAACAGTTCTACAAAAGGGTTAGGAAGACAACCTTTGCTCCTTGGAAGCTGATCGAAGGCTCCCAAAGCTCCTGCAAAGACACTGGGGGAGAAGATCATCTTAGAATACCAGTGACAGTGTGCACACGAGTGAGGTGTAGCCCTGCAGAAAGCAGCTGTGGCAGGTGCAAAGGAGCAGGTCAGATGAACTAGCTGACTTGGAACTTCTGTGGGATTGTTTTGTTGCTCCCTGGGGGATTATTTTTCTCAACATAAACACCCTGTGGCTCATTTGGAATTTTAAGGGGTGCGCTAAGCAGCACAGTTCCCTGCCTCTGGATAAGAGGTTGTTTTACACAATGTGGTGGTGGGGGGGGTCATATGTTCTTTTTGTTGTCTGTTTTATGCTTCCACGCTTTTCCTCTGATCAGGGCCACCCTTATCTGCTCACCTTGTTTAGAACATCCTGCTGTGGAAATGTTGGTCCCTCCTCTGTTTCTGCACTTTGTTCACGCCTCCCTCCAGCCAGCACAACGTGACAGTGGGGAACATAGAAAGCAGGACCTTGGAGTTCCCATCGTGGCACAGTGGTTAACGAATCCGACTAGGAACCATGAGGTTGCGGGTTTGATCCCTGGCCTTGCTCAGTGGGTTGAGGATCCGGCGTTGCCATGACGTGTGGGGTAGGCCACGGACATGGCTCGGATCCCGAGTTGCTGTGGCTCTGGCGTAGGCCAGCGGCTACAGCTCCAATTCGACCCTTAGCCTGGGAAACTCCATATGCCAAGGTAGTGGCTCTAGAAAAGGCAAAAAGACCAAAAAAAAAAAAAAAAAGAAGAAGAAGAAAGAAAGAAAGAAAGCAGGACCTTAAACTTCTCATCTATCCAAGAACCATGCATGGTGCCCATTATAACTGGATTTCACAAAATGTGATGGAATTAAGTCCAGTGCTTTGTCCCTGCCCCACCCGGGTGACTTAATGGCCTCCCTCAACTCCTTTGCAACTTCCCCAGCTAATTCCTAACCCAAATGCTTTACTCCACATCTCAACCTTCTTTCCTTAGAAAGAAATTACTGGATGGAGGATTCCCTAGGGGCCCAGCGGTGAAGGATTCCATGTTGTCACTGCCAGCCTGGGAACTTCTGCATTCCCCTGGGAACGGAAAAAAAAAAAAAAAATTAGTAGGTTGGAGGAAGCTTCTTTCCATGAGGAGGCAGTCTCTGTACCCTCCTGGCTGCTTGCTCGCCACCCGTCACCCGTCCCTACAGAGGGCAACAGTGTGAATTGAGAAAAGAGTTTGGGAGGGAAGCAGGTCAGAGGGCTGTCTGTCCCCCAGCTGCCGAGTCTGTACCCCAGAACTTGGATTGGGAAAACATGGGTGTTATATGTGGACGCCCTCAAGCTCCATCAGGTCCAGAAAGAAACTGAGGTCTTTTCAATAACTTTCTTGTGGAGAAAGACACATACCATACGAAATCACTTATATGTGGAAATGATGGTACAGATGAGCCTATTTACAAACCAGAAACAGACTCACAGACACAGAGAACAGACCTGTGGTTGCCAAGGGGGAGGGAGGGAAGTGGGATGGACTGGGAGTTTGGGGTTAGTGGGTGCAAACTATGACATTTAGAATGGATAAACAATGAGGCCCTGCTGTATAGCACAGGAAATGATAGAACATGATAGAAGATAATATGAGAAAAAGAATGTATATATATGTATGACTGGGTCACTTTGCTGTACAGCAGAAATTGACAGAACATAATTTAAAAAAATTTTTTTAAGTAGGCCAAAAGATTAAAAAAAGAATGATCTTGTGCCCCATAGGCATATAGTAAACTGGGTGCCCAGGGCCTGGCACCCCACTTTAATAAGTAGCTGTTTGGATCTTTAAATCCCTTCCCTGTTGTTCTATGTCCTGAGGGCTTCCTGACATGTATGGTTGCCTGGCTGGGTCTCAGGAGCTTCGATATTTTGAATTAGACACTGCCCAGCCTAGTGTAATCATCCAGCTTCACACTGAGTCAGCAGACACCCCAGATTAAAAGCTATGGCTCCTGACTCAGGCCCTCACTCATTGTGCCCACAGTCTTATGAAGGAAATCTCTAAGGGCGGGGAGCAAGGGGAACAGCGAGGAGCCAGCAAGGAGCTGGATGGGATTCTAGGTGAGGCAGGAAGGATGATGAGATGGCTCAGGAAGAAAGTCAGGACCCCCCCAGCACCCATCCTTCCTTTGCAATTGGAGTCTCCCTCTCCCCCACCATCCCCCATACAGCTCTCCACTCTGGCTCGATTCCCCAGAGATCAGGAGTACAGGCCAGCACCTCCAGTTCACAGCAAACTTTCACTTTCCCTGAATTCTGTGCCCAACCCCTCAAATGGGGGCATACGGAGGGCCCTCTGAACCTAAATCAAACATGAATTTCAAGGTCTGAGGTCAGACTACCTTGTCTGAGGATGCCTTAGCCTTCTCTTGCCCTGAGAAGCTGACACTTGACATCTTTCATGGAGCAGTCTTGGATGAAGATTCCTGTAAAGGAGTCCTGATTCCTGAGCCCAGAGTGGGTCCCACGTTAGATCATTCTAGGAGGTCCCTCCCTCTTCAACCAACTCTATAACCCAAGAGTAGAGTAAGCAGAGTAAGACCAAGAAGTAAACAGCCAAATGATTTTATAGCTCAGTTAACCTCAAGCCATCATGTTCATGGCTGGTGGATTGATCACTTAACAAGCTTTTGGAATTTCACTCTGGGAGCGTCATTCACATTGCTCAGACCTGTTCTGTCAGAGAGTTAGAGACCCTACAGGAGGAGCATTGAGCCTAGAGAAAGTAAGAGTCAGTCTCTAAATAGAAGGGATGCCTTATGGATCAAGGCCAAATTCAGTACACCCCAGAGAGGAGAATGATGTCAGGTAAATGGAGGTAGTGAGCTCCAGCCAATGGAGAAGTTTAAAGAGAGGCTGCATGTGTTTATGTGCCCATGATGGTTGGCTAACAAATCACTTCCCACCTGTTATGGACTGAGTGTTTATGTTCCCCCAAATTCACATGTTGACGTCCTAACTTCAGTGTGATGATATTCGAAGGTGGGGCCTTTAGGAGGTAATTAGGTTTAGAAAGGTCATGAAGGTATTGCCCCCATCATAGAATTACCGTCCTTATAAGAAGAGGAGGCACCAGAGCTTCCTCTTTCTGCCACGAATCGAGAAGGTGACCATTTACAAGCCACAACATGGGCCCTCACCAGGAACTGAGTCAGCCAGCCTTGACCTTGGACTGCCCAGCCTCCAGAACAGTGAGAGAGAAATTTCTTTGGTTTAAGCCACCCACTCTATGGTATCTTTTCATAGTAGCCCAAACTAAGATACCACCAGAGTCACTGATTTCATGGAGGTTCAAGAGATGGGATTGAGGCTACACCAACCTATGAGACCCTATGAGATGCCCAGAACATTATTTAAAAAAGGAAAGAACAGATTTCTCCCTTATCTCCTCCCCAAAGCAGGAGCAAATAAACCTTCTAAGGTTTGTAATTCCATTGGATTGTGGATGAACAGGAATCTGCAGTCTTTCATGTGTTTTCCTGGGATCTGGAGGATGCTCTTTAGGAGTGCTGGGTTTCACTGCATCCATCCTATGAATCCACTAGCATCATAGTAAATCCCCTGCTCACTGGGAGATTGCAGTGATAGAAATAGACCTGACTTACCAGAAGACATTGGCTGGACCCCTCCTGCAAGAGTCCACCTCTGAGGTGTCATTTTCTGTTCAGCCAACGCCTCACCCTCTAATTAATGTGGCAACAACTGACCTCTAGCTCAGAGGCGGAAAACAAAACAGGCAGGAAGCCAAGGAAGTCGGCCTGCCCTTTCTGTGGAAGGAGCAGGTGGTTCCCTGCTTGGTGAGTGGATGTAACAAATCCCAAGAGAGGGCCTTGGCCTCCCACCCCCTACCCTTCCATCGCCTTGAACCCCCCACCCCCCACCCCAAAAAAATCTCTTCTGCCCACAAAACTGTCAGGTGCCTTGATCTCCCAACTGGTTAAACAGCCGTGCCAGGGCGGGAACTCAGGACATTCATTACTTCAGCAAACCTCCAAGTTGTCATCATGGGAAAGATAATAAGACTCTTGAGGCTCCTCTTTATTTTATTTTTAATCTTGAGATATTTTGAAGTTACAGAAAAGTGAAAAGAATAATATAACCAGCGCCCATATTTTTCACTGCCGAAAATTAGCTAAGGTTTTATTTTCCAATCATTTTATCTTGTAAGGAATAAACATTTCAGATAGAGCGGAGTGCCCGTCTAGTCACTCCTCGAGCCTATTCTTACATTTCTGTTTGGTTTATGTAGCTTTCTGTCTAAATAAAAATAACGTAATTCTCAAAATTATAAAAGGGGACTGGGGCCCTCCGGTATTTCCAGTGCTTAGGGCCTCGTTTAGGGGGTCGCTGGGGTCCGGAAGAGGGCGGTCGCGCAGCGGAGGGGTGGCCCGCGCGCCCAGCGGCCGGTAGGGCCTCGACCCCACGTTCGTTCTCCTTCTCTGGGCGGGATCTGGAGGAGGCCCCGAGGCAGGGCCTCTTCCTCCCAAACCCGCCCAGGCTTCCGCTGCCGCTGGGCCTTCCTGTGAGCCATTGTGCCCGCGCGGGGACCCGCATTCGGCCAGCGTTTAGGAGGTGGGGGGAGCTTTTCCAGGACGCAAGACTGAGCAGCTGCCCCGCGGAGGAAGCCTTGATTCTCCGAGTGGCACGTTCTCCGCGGGCTCTGCCAAGTGCCCCGCTGGGCGGAGGTGGGGGGCGGCGCCACACCGGGGGCAAACCAGGCCTTGGGGTTTGCAGAGGAAACCGGGGTGCACTCCCTGGCCTCTTCTTTCCTTACGTCTTTTTCCTGGTCATCGGAGTTTTTCTTACTCCCAAACTCTGTGTTGGGCGTTGGGCTTGCAAAGACAGTTTCTGCTTTCATTCATTCATTGGCTCACTGGTTCCACAAATAGCTACTGAGTGGCTCTGTGTACCGGGCACTGTTCTAGGTACAGGTGCGGGGCGGGGGTGGGGGGGGGGAGCTGTGATACAGCCTGAGAACAAAATAAGTGAAGATCTTTGTGGAGTTCCCTTTGTGGCTCAGCAGGTGAAGAACCGGACTAGTATTCAGGAAGATTCAGTTTCAGTCCCTGGCTTGAACAGGATGAGTTAAGGATACAGTGTTCTCCCAAGTGAGTTAAGGATACAGCGTTGTCCCAAGCTCCCAAGCTGTGGCATAGGTTGCAGATGTGGCTTGAATCTGGCTTTGCATTGCTATGTCTATGGTGTAGGCCAGAAGCTTTAGCTCCAATTTGACCCCCTAGCCAGGGAACTTCCATATGCGTGGCTCTAAAAGGAAAAAAAAAAAAAATCTTTGCCCCCTCGAAGCTTACTTTCTAGCAAGCAGCTAATAATAGATGTGATAAGCATATTATACAGCAAGTGGTAAGTACTATGGAAAGACAGCGTAAAGAGGGTGGGGAAATCAATAATGGGGACCCAGGGAGCAGGGGAGCTGTCCGAAGGAAGAGCATTCTAGGTGGAGCAAACACGCAGGGCAAAGCCCTGAAGTGGGAGCCTGCCTGCTGGAAGGGGAGTTATACAGAGATGGTTTTCTCCCTCAACCACCTGTCTCACCTGGGCTCCCAGAGCTCAGCTGGAGGAAAAACCGTCTCCCAGAGGCAGGTTCAAGAGTGGCCATGTCTATGCTCCAGCGGCTCCGAGTGATCTGCAGAATAACACTAATAACTAATAACTTGGGATGCCCACACGCATCCTCCGTATCTGGACCTTAGTCCACTTTGCAGTCCCATTTCTGCCCCTTTCTATGGGCATCGTCCCCTGCAGCTTGACCCAGGACTGGTGGTTCCCCAGGCACACTTCGCTGCTTCCAGCAGGGGATGTGGCATCTCCTGGAATGTGATCCACTTTCTTCCTACCTGTGTCCACCTGACAAGCCTTTACTCTTCCTTCAAGATTCTATTCAACATCACCGCCTCCATGGAGGCTTTTTTCACTTGCCCTCTACCCCCGAAAGTTCCAGGCTCTGCTTATGTGACAGCTGGCACAGACCCTGACTGGCAGGTGTCTAGCTGAATTACAGTTATAGCCCTGTCTTCCTCACCTCTGTGTCATCAGCATTCAGCATCTGCCTGGCACGGAATAGATGCTCCTGAAGCCACATTGACCGACTGAGTGAGTGGTGTTGCTGCCTTGGTCCTCTGAGAGGGTCCCCAGGGGCCTGAGACAGACAGCCCCTTGCCTGCCCTTGGATATTAAGCAGACTCTATTCACAGCTGGACTCCTGGGACACGGATTTCCTGTGGGTGAGGGACTTCCGGGAGAAAGGCCCCTCATTTCAACCACAGAAAATGGCTGGCTGAGGGGCATTGTTGTCAAAGAGAATAGGAGAGGCCACCTCTCTCCCTGACTCCACCCCTGCCCTGGGTGCCAGGCTGAGGCTCCCACATAACTCCTGAAAACCCTGGTCAGAAATGCACTTCCTCTCCCTCCCCTAGGCACAGTGGCACTTAAAAAGAGTGCAGTGGGGGAGTTCAGTGGCTCAGCGGTAACACCCGACTAGTATCCATAAGGTTCAAGCCCTGCCCTTGCTCAGTGGGTTAAGGATCTGGTGTTGCTGTGAGCTGTGGCGAAGTTCACCAATGCAGTTCAGATCCCACGTTGCTGTGGCTGTGGTGTAGGCCAGCAGCTGCCTGGGCTCCCATTTGACCCCTATCCTGGGAACCTCCCAATGCCTCAGATTCAGCCCTAAAAAAAAGAGTGCAGTGGGTTGGCTGGCCGGCCACCCCTCTGCCCCCAAGTCCTGCCAGTCTTCCCTTGAAAGTCCCTGTCCTTTTCTTCCACTCCCACATGCAGTCTTAGTGTGGGCCCCCCTTCTTCATGCTGTGGCCTGGGATGTCTTGTGCCTCATGGCCTTGTCACCACCCCCTATCCGTTCCTACCCTCTCCCTGGTGTTAGAATCATCTTCAGAAAACTCTCTTTTCCAGCTCACTTCTCATTGTCCAAAGACAAAGTCTGGACACCCAAACCTGGTGTCCTGGGTCCTTTGAAAATTGACCCCGACTCCCTTGAGGTACTTTTTCTACCTCCTCCCCTTCACGGACCTCCTTCCAACGGTCTGCTCACTGCCTTTCCCCTCGGGAACTGTCCCGGCACTGGGCCTCGCCTTTCTGAAAGACCCAGCCTCTCCACATAGCCAGTGCTAACAAATACTTCCTCATGCGAAGCCTGCTAGGCAACCCTGGCTGAACCCATCTCTCAGCCCTGGATCACTATGCTTGCTACTGTAACAGTCGTTCGGTAACCAGTTAGATAGTCAGTCTTGAGAGCTTTGAAGGTCCCTTTGTCTTGCAGTTCTATTCTGACCATGGGTTTTGCTGTCAGATTTGTCTTTTTTTTTTTTAATTAAAATATAGTCGATTACAATGTTGTGCCAATTTCTGCTGTACAGCAAAGTGACTGAGTCATACACACACCCACACATATATATACATTCTTATTTTATATTATTTCCCATCATGATCTACCCCAGGGGATTGATTATAATTCCCTGTGCTATACAATAGGACCTCGTTGTTGATCCACTCTAAATGTGATGGTTTGCATCTACTAATCCCAAACTCCCAGTCCCTCCCTGTCCCCGCCCCTGGCAATCACAGATCTGTTCTCTATGTCTGTAAGTCTGTTTCTGGTTTGTAGATAGGTTCATTTATGCCATATTTTAGATTCCACATATACATTATGTTAAATGGTATTTATCTTTCCGACTTCCCTTAGTATGATAATCTCTAGTTGCATCCATGTTGCTGCAAATGCATTATTTCATCCCTTTTTATGGCTGAGTAGTATTATATTGTATATATGTACCACATCTTCTTCTTCTTCTTCTTTTTTTTTTTTTTTTTTTTTTGTCTTTTTGCCTTTGCTAGGGCAGCTTCCCACGGCATATGGAGGTTGGCAGGCTAGGGGTCCAATCGGAGCTGTAGCCACTGGCCTACACCAAAGCCACAGCAACGCAGGATCCAAGCCACATCTGCAACCTACACCACAGTTCATGGCAACGTCAGATCCTTAACCCACTGAGCAAGGCCAGGGATCGAACCTGCAACCTCATGGTTCCTAGTCAGATTCGTTAACCACTGAGCCACAACAGGAACTCCTGTACCACATCTTCTTAATCCATTCATCTGTCGATGGACATTTAGGTGGTTTCCAGGTCTTTGCTATTGCTAACAGTGCTGCAATGAATATACGGGTGCATGTGTCTTTTTTTCAAGGAAAGTTTTGTCCAGATATATGCCCAAGAGTGGAATGGCTGGGTCATATGGCAGTTCTATATTTAGTTTTCTGAGGTACCTCCATACTGTTTTCTATAGTGGTTGTACCAATTTACATTCTCACCAACAGTATAGGAGGGTTCCCTTTTATCCACACCATCTCCAGCATTTGTTCTTTGTAGACTTATTAATGACGGCCATTCTGGCTGTTGTAAAGTGGTACCTCATTGTAGTTTCGATTTTCATTTTTCTAATAATTAGTGATGTTGAGCATCTTTTCATGGGCCTTTTGGCACATCTGTATGTCTTCTTTGGGGAAATGTCTATTTAGGTCTTCTGCTCATTTTGTCATTTTGGTTGTTTGTTTTTTTTGTTGTTGAGTTGTATGAGTTGTTTGTATATTTTGGGAATTAAGCCTTGTCGACTGCATCATTTGCAGCTATTTTCTCCCATTCCATAGGTTGCCTTTTCATTTTTCTTTTTATAGTTTCCTTTGCTGTGCAAAATCTTGTAGTTTGAGTAGGTCTCATTTGTTTATTTCTGTTTTTATTGCTCTTGCCTTGGGAGACTGACCTAATATGACATTTGTGTGGTTTATGTTTTGCCTAAGTTCCCGTTTAGGAGTTTTATTGTATTATGTCTTATATTTACATCCTTGAGTCATTTTATTTTTATGCGTGGTGTGAAAGTGTGTTCTAATTTCATTGCTTTCCATGCAGCTGTCCAGTTTTCCCAGCACCACTTGCTGAAGAGACTTTCCCGCTTTATATTCTTGCCACCTTTTCCACAAGTTTGTCTTATTTCTCCATTTTTAGAGTAGGAGACTTGAAGATCAGACTTTGCCTTTGTCGGTCTGTAGCTTCTATGATCCAATAGTGCATGGCACACAGTAGGAGACTCATTACATGTTTACTGATGGAAAGTTCCCGGACCCGTATCCCGAGATATGCCTGTCCTCAGTGGTTCCCTGCACAGCTGTCATATGCTGGGAGTGTCACACACATGCCTTCTGTAGGGGAACTGATAAACATGTGCATATTGAGGGACCAGAGACTTAATACATTCGTCCCTCAAAAGGAATCTACCTAGAAAGAACATTTCTGAACCATCATTTAGCTCTAATGGAGGAACACCTTTATCAGTGAGGGAGGAATGGTTGGCATGGAACCTTTCCTGGGGCCATTCAACCATACCCTTTTTTCCCCAACCTTCTACGCCTGGGTGTTCTTCTAGACTGGGGTGTAGAAAGAGGAGACGTGAGCTCTCCATTTACAAGGAAACTCACTTCTCACTCCTTTAGTCCATGCAAAGCTGATTTCCCTAGATGTCACCCCTGAGAGGAGACTTAATGCATGGTTATGTGGATGGAGGGAAGCAGGTGTCATCTCTATTCCTCTGTCCCTGGCCATCAAGGTTGCCTGGAGCTCCTTGCCCAGAAGGTAGAGCTGTGAGAAGAAATCTATTCAGTCCTCTTGGGCCAACAGAACCATTGGGGAGACAAATGCTACTTGAGTGAAGCAGAGTGGGACAGACTGCCAATGGCACACAGGGTGCAGCATGGGGAAAATGGGTGTGGGATAAAGGGAGAGGGAGGGATGAATGTTCGTCAATTAAGCACCTATTGTGTGCCAGGCACTGTGCTAGTCACATTCACATCTGCTTCCTCATCTAATCTTCCCAACGATCTTGTGAGATAATTATCATTAGCTGCATTCCCCAACATAGGAGTTTTATTTCCTCTCACACCCTTTCTCCATTGTTCTTTTTTCCTGTTTTTTTTTTTTTTCTTTTCTGGTTATAATGTAATTAGTGTTCATTGTAGACATGGTATATGAAAATAATAAGAAAAGTACAAGAGGAGGAGTTCCCATTATAGCTCAGCAGTAACGAATCTGACTAGTATCCATGAGGATGTGGGTTCAATCCCTGGCCTTGCTCAGTGGGTTAAGGAACCTGTGTGGCCATGAGCTGTGGTGTCGGTCACAGATGCAGCTCAGATCCCACATTGCTGTGGTGTAGGCCAGCAGCTGCAGCTCCGATTCGACTACTATCCTGGGAACTTTCATATGCCATGGTTGCAGCCCTAAAAAGCAAAAAAAAGTACAGGGAGGTAAAAAATCGTCTATTATCTAATGACAAAAATATAACCATTAGCACTATGTGTATACATTTCAGTTTTTATAATCATTTTAAATCTATGTGATACCACATTGTATATACAATTTCCCATTCTTGATGACCTATATAACAAAAATATTTTGAGACATTAAAATTCTGGAAAAGCATCTGTAGTGCCTTCACAATGCCCCATTATATGGATATACAACTACTTTTTTAACTTTTCCCCAATGGCTGGACATCTGTTTTATATTTTGAAATTATAAATAATGATT
Source organism: Sus scrofa (assembly GCF_054392235.1). Classification (NCBI taxonomy): domain Eukaryota; kingdom Metazoa; phylum Chordata; class Mammalia; order Artiodactyla; family Suidae; genus Sus; species Sus scrofa. The sequence continues at coordinate 106,462,707 of NC_139385.1, read as the reverse complement.
CAATAATATATTTGTACCAACATCTTTCTCTAAATTTTTTAGGATAGATTGGAGAAAAAAGTTACTGGCTCAAACAGCATAATTGTGATTTTTAAATAGTTTTATTTTATGATTTTATTTATTTTAATTTTTTTATTTTTTGACTTTTGTCTTTTAGGGCTGCACCCACGGCATATGAAGGTTCCCAGGCTAGGGATCTAATTGGAGCTGTAGCCACTGGCCTACCCCACAGCCGCAGCAACACCAGGTCCAAGCCGCATCTGTGACCTATACCACAGCTCATGGCAATGCCAGATCCTTAACCCACTGAGCGATGCCAGGGATCAAACCCACAACCTCATGGTTCCTAGTAAGATTTGTTTCCACTGCGCCACGACTGGAACTCCCTATTTTATGATTTTAAAAGTAACGGTTGTTTATTGTGAAAAATATAGAACACATTAAAAAAATAAAATAAAATAAAATAACCTTTCAAATTACTACTATAACATTTTGATATGATTATTTCTCAGTCTTTTTTCCAATGATATATATAAGTGTAAAGAAACAGAGATGCCTAAAGTTGGTGTTCCAGTTTATACAATGCTTACTTATCAGCAAGCATTGTGTTATAATCATTATATTATTAATTATCTTTGAAAATATTATTTTTATCAGCCACACAATTCCACTTTAAGGATGCACCATACAAATTGAAGTAGTCTTTTACTCATGGTCATTTAGATTTCTGTTTCCGAAAACTTCTTATTAAGAACTCTTTTATGAGTGTTCTGAAGATCTGTGAATACTAATCTTTGACCTCATCTTTGATTATATCCTTCAAACAGATTCCTAGAAGTGAAATTACTAGGTCAAAGTGTACCAGCCTTGTCAAAGCTGTTGGTACAAGCTGTTGCCAAATTGTGTTCCAAAAAGCATTCCTAACAATCAAGCTGGGATTGTCTATCTCCCCATGTCCTTGTAATACTAATTATTATAGATTAAAACTGCAGTGGCTTTTTATAATCAAAATGTGCTTTACTTATTTAATTTTCATTTTTATAATTAATGATATCGAACACGTTTTGAAATGTCTATTAGCTGCTTGTATTTCATTTTTTTGAATTATCTGTTCATGACCCCATCCACTTATGTTTCTGTCTTTGCATATTTCTTGTTGTTTTAGATGAACTCTTTATATTTTAAGGATGTTAACTGTTTGCCTATCACAGTCATTCAGAAAGAATTTTTTCAAATAAAGAAGAAAACACGTCCATTTTTATAGATGAATAAACCAAAAACTCAGTGAGGAAGGTGGATTATCCAAGGTCACCCAACTGGCAGGTGATCTAGTTGGGATTTGAACACAAGTCATACTGGCTCCAGAAGTCTCAATCAGAAGAAAAAAAAAAAAAAGAAGAAGAAGAAGAAGAAAGAAGAGGAAGAGGAAGAAAAGGAGTGGAGATGGTAACAGTAACTTTGGAAGCCTTAGGTGTGGAACTTGACTATGTTCTGTGGGATGAGTAGAAGTCAGCTGTTGGTGGGGTTGGGGACACATTCGGAGGAGGAGGAACACCTTGCTGGAGTCATGGAAGCCAGGAAGGGTCCTGGCCTGGTGCCAGCTGTGCACCTTTCCATTCACTGACTTCAAGTTTAGGGACATGCTCCAGCATCTGTTTTCTCTTCATGACCCTTCAGAAGACTCCCTCCAGAATTTACCCATTTCCTCTCCAAACCCATGTGCATCCACACAACCTGTGCTATGTCCTCACCTCTATGTTCCCAGGGCTTTGAGGGGCCCCTTGTAATCTCTTGCACTGATTACATCTATTTAGAGATGGGAGATGCCTTGGTGGCAACATCCTCAGCAGAGTTCAGGATCTGAGGACTTCTTTGATTCTCTTTTCTTACCCAGTTACATTTGTTCCAATCCACATTTCTACTGATCCTTGCTGATTGGCTGGGAAAGAAAGGGGAAGAGGAAGGAGAAGAAGGAAAAAGAAAGAAGACTGGATTGTTGATCTCCTTAGGATGGGTACACATGGTCGTCTAATTAGTGTATAAGCTCCTTAACTTCTATGCAGCCTCTCTATCTCTGCCTTTCTCTTTACCAGGTACAGGGCGCTCATGGAGACAGAGCTCAATAAGAACTTGTGGGTGACTTAAGGGGATTCATACTCTGTCCAAAAGGTGTCTGCTCTCCTCCCTAGGAGGGAAGAGAGGTAAAAATGATAGATAAATGTAGTAGTTGCATCTTGCATTCTATGATCTAAGATGGATGCCCTTGGAGCGAGGCTAGAAGCAGGGAAGGGGGAGGTGGTTTAGGAAGGAGGAAGAGGAGAGGCCCCTTGCTCCTTGCCCTCTCCTTTCTCATGGCTCCATCTGGACCCATCCTTAGAGAGCGTGGAAATGCTTATAATTTCATCTTGGCAGTCAACTTCACTGTGGAAAATGGATGGAAACTTGAAGGTTGTGAAGCCTTTGTAAAAGCAAGGATGGAAGGGTAGAGAAGCCACCATATCCGTGGAGGTGGGGAGATGAAGTTCTTCAGGATCGACAGAAAAGGGTGAAAAGCCCTGGAAATTATAATTTTACAGGTAATCTTAAGAGAACAATCTTTCAGTTTTTAATTTCTTTAAAAGACCATTATCTAAAGCAACAACAGCAGTAATACAGCATAGGGCTTCTAACATCTCAGGGTATAAAATATATGAACACAGTAGAACAAAGGATGGGGGATGGTAAAAGGGAATCATACTGGTTTAAGTTCTTCTATGTGCTAAGGATGCAAATTGTAATCCCTAGTACAAATAATTCAAGAATAAAATAGATTTAGCTAAAAAGTCCCAAAAGTCAGTAAAATGGAATATTAAGATGTAAGTGATTAATCCAAAAGAGGGCCAAAAACAGGAACAAGGAACCAAGGGGACAAATAGAAAATAAATGACAGTACTTATTAATCGTAATATTATCCACAAAGGGGAGGAAGGGAAGGGAAGAAAGTAGATCTCTCTAAGGTCTTTCCCAGCTTTTGGTGTCCACACCACTGGTTTTAGTCCACACTCCCCTGTCTGCATCTACTAGTGGAACTGAGGCATCATCAAGTTTTCTTAACATCAGAACTGGGATGAGAGTGGGGTCAGCTGGTTCCTGGGTCTAATAATGGGCCCGTCAGGTAGAGGAGACCATGGTTATGGGTTTGTAATTAGAGTAGCAAGTTCAGGTAATGATTAGGTTTGGAGTCAAAGATATTATTTCTATTAGTTAGGCCTGGGTTTAAGGCCAACTTAGAGTTGGCAACTGCTTGGAGTTCGTGCTGGATTTGGTTTATTGGTCCCATCTGTAGTGTGGGAGAGGACTGGGCTTCAGGAATATTAGATTGGGTGGGATGGGCTGATCCAGCAGGGCCCCTGCAATCTCTCAGGGCAGTTATTCACATCCACTAGGTCTATTCTTTCCCATAGTTAATAAGCTTTTTCTCTTTTATCAATGCAATGCAACATCCATTGATTTAAAAAGCCTTTGATCACCTGCTATGTATCAGGCACCATTCTAAGTGCTGGGGATGCAGTGTGAACAAGACAAAATCCCTGACCCCACCGAGCGGATGTGCTGAGGGTGATAAACAAACATGAATCCAGGAGTTCCCGTCGTGGCGCAGTGGTTAACGAATCCGACTAGGAACCATGAGGTTGCGGGTTCGGTCCCTGCCCTTGCTCAGTGGGTTAACGATCCGGCGTTGCCGTGAGCTGTGGTGTAGGTTGCAGACGCGGCTCGGATCCCGTGTTGCTGTGGCTCTGGCGTAGGCTGGTGGCTACAGCTCCGATTCAACCCCTAGCCTGGGAACCTCCATATGCCGCAGGAGCGGCCCAAGAAATAGCAACAACAACAAAAACAAAAAGACAAAAAAAAAAAAACATGAATCCAGAGAAGAGAACCAGGCCAGCAGGTGAGAGTGATCTGGAAGTCTGGGAAGATCTTGTGATTGATGAGAAGGGACAGCAGGAGCAGAGGCCTGGAGGTGGGCAGAATGAAGGCAGTGTGGCACCAGTAGTGGGCAGGAAAGGCGAAGAAGCACAGCTGTGCCAGGTAAGTCTCCTGGGCTGGATTCCGGGGGAAGGTAGAAACAAGGGCGTGGCAGAGTCTCCCTTGAGATCTAAAAGACGACTCTGGCTGCTGTGTGAAGAATAGCCTGGAGCAGTGACAAGAAAACAAACAAACAAAATGAAACAAAGGGCTATGAGATAGGAGCCCTGGATTCCTCAGGGTGCTGTGTGAGATCTCAGCTACTTCTTCGCTTAGGCTCTCTTCTGGCTGGCTGGCTGTAAAATGCCGAGAGTGGGCTCTATGCCACTTTAGTTATAGAGACATAGTCAGTGCTAGATCATTTTGAAAAGCTGCCCTTAGAGAACAAGGGCTCTATGAAAGCAAAGGCTCCGGTATCTTCTTGTCCCCTCGGTATTTGAGACACTCAGTACATTCAGTCAATTAGGTGGAATGGGTGTAATAATAACTTGAGTTCGTTTCCTCCATGAACACTGTGGCTTCTGAGACGTCACTGGCACAAGAGCTGGTCGGTTACTTTGGTTCAAGAGGCCAGACTCAACTGAGTAGCCCCTTGTGCCAGCCAGATCCGTTCCCTCCCTTCCCAGCCCATGACCTGATCAGACAGCTTTTAATGGGGAGTCACCCGTCAGCGCGGGGGCCCCTCTGCGTGAGTGACCCTCCCCGCTGGGGAGCAAAAACAACCGCTAGGACTGAAGGCCAGCTTCCAGCTGCCCCACTGCTGAGTTGCTTCATTTCTCCTCCAAGGCCATCTCCCCTTAAGGAGGAGAGGGATAAGAATCTGGTCCTGGCTTCCTCACAGGGGGAAAGAGGATCAACAGAAACCCCTGGGGAAATGTCAGAGTGTGAGCTGTGTTGTTGCCACTGCAGCTGAGGGCACTACTCCTGTTGTCGGTGGGTTGGGAAAGAGCCTGTGACACAGGAGAAAGGTCTTTGTGCTCCTCCAGCCCTAGCCCTGCAGGCCCAATCCCAACGGAAGGGCATTGGAAAAAAAAAAAAAAAAAAAAAAAAAAAAGGTGCCCAAAGTCAAAACCAAAACACATGCAAGAAGCCAGACTCCATCTGCACATACACTTTGGGTGATATTTAGGTGGTTTCTGTGCACTGTATGTGCCTTCAAGTTCACTTAACTCTCAAGCATCCCTCCAAGTGGGTATTGTCATCCCCATTTCACAGATGAGGAAGCTGATATTCAGAGAAGGTAATGGATTTGTCCAAGGCCATCAGGTGAGTTGAGAAGCTGGGAGTCTGCCCAGGTAGGCATGCTTCCAAGGTCTCGTGTACCCCAGTGCTCAGACTTATGGCCCTGAAGCATTTGATGTATGTCTCCATCATTCTTTTCATGAAGGCTGGGACTCCAGATATCCTGGGAGCCCCTTGGGCCAGAGATGGTTGAGGATAAGCTCAGATCTCTTGGGACTGGTTGGTCATTCAATCCATCAAAAGACAAATAATCAATGAGACAGCAAAGATTAATTAGGAAGGGCCTGGCTGAGAGGTCCAGCAAGGGAGGCTGAAGATGTGCAAACCTGAGAATAATTCAAGAGCAAGACATAGCCACTGCCCAGTGGAGGGGCAATGCTGGCCCCCAGGAAGCGGCTGACCAGGGCTGACGGTGAGGCAGGGTCGGGGGCGGGGGTGGAAGAAGGTGGTACCATGGATTCAGCTGCCACTGTGAGGAAACCCGAGGCCCTGACCGCTTTCCCTACCAGGGCCTGGGACTCCCTCTAGGGCACAGAAGATCAGGAAAGGGACTTTGGGCATGCCGGCACAGCTAAGCCGTCCCACTGGGAGTGCCAAGCCCCCACATCTCAGCCTTGTTCAAGTGACCCAGGCCCAGAACCTGGATCCACTGTCCATTGTCCCTCCGGAGCCATCCTCTCAGCACTGCCTGCCTCTGGCTGATAACTGGCTAAGTGACTGTGGCCACCCAGGGCCTGGGTACAGGAACTGAACTAGGAGAAGGGGTTTCTTTCTATGTGGGGAGAAGTCCCTGAGGAAAAGGGAAAGTCTGTGGGAAGGACAGATTCTCATGGAAAAGCCATGCGGGGCCAGTGTAGTGCCCTCTAATATGCGCAGCTGGGCCCATAGCTCCTCTGGAGTGACAAGGTGACAGGGTGTGGCTCAGCTGAGACCTCAGGCAGAGAGGGAGGCAGAAAAACCTGCCCTTCCTGCCAGGTGGGGCTGCTTCTCTCCCTCTCTCAACACTATTTTAAAAATGTAACCAGAGGCTTGCCTTGTCCTCACTTAGCATCTGTTCTGGAGGTGGGGGAGGGACTTTACCTAAACAGCCCTGGCCTAGGTGGGGAGGGCAGGGAGGAGGGAGCCCTCCCCTCTCGAAGTAGGCAAAGAGGAGGGGAGATGCATCTTCCCTGACTCTTAATGTCACCTCATTTTAGTAGAAATGGATTTAAAATGATCTCCAATAAAAACTAAGTTTTTTTTGGAGTTCCCATTGTGGTTCAGAGGGAAACGAATCTGAGTAGTATACATGAGGATAAGGGTTTGATCCCTGGCCTCACTCAGTGGGTTAAGGATCCGGCGTTGCCATGAGCTTGTGGTGGTCTCAGACTCAGCTCAGATCTGGCATTGCTGTGGCTGTGGTGTAGGCCAGCAACTACAGCTCCGATTCAACCCTTAGGCTGAGAACCTCCATATGCCACAGATGCAACCCAAAAAAAAACCAAAAAAACCCCAAAAACAAACCAAAAAAAACCCACAAAAAACAAAACCCTAAGTTTTTTAATGTATGGCATTGATATGATCTTAGTGTGCAAGATTTAGGATTTTTTTAATCCATTCCGAGTCTATTCTACCTTGCTCATGCTCTCCCTTTGGGAACCATCATGGTCTAAGTAACTATGCTATTGATAGGATATTAATAACCACCTTTTATTATAGTTTATGGGGGGGTTCTGGGCACAATATTGCACCTGATCCTGTCCCTAGGTCTGCAAGGTAGGAATTAGCAGTAGTCCCATCTTGCAGATGCCAGGACTCAGAGATGGAGAATGGGTCAGTGGTCACCTGAGAAGTAGGGACTGGTGGGCTCTAGGCTTCAAACCACAAGACTCATCCAGTGGGCTCTGAAGAATCCAGTTTCCTACACACTTCTGGGCCCAAAGGTGAGAAGGGCAACATTTTGACTGTCCTCTCTTCCAGCTCCACCCCAGCTCAGAGAACTTAGCACACAGGGGTCTGGTTCAGGGGAATCAAGCCCTTCGTGTTAGCCCTTCAGACTCTTCCCATCCCTTGTCTCACTTACTCTTCACCTTGGAAGAAAGTAGCTTTCATCTGGAAGCAAGAGAGATGTAGGAACAAATGAGGAATGGGATCCATTCATCCTGACACCTCTTAAACATAGTAGAAACTTCTGGAGAAAAAGAAGACATCCTCCTTGGGAAAAAGAAATGGGGAAAGAGGAAGGTATGGAAAAGAGAAGAAAAGGAGCAGGGACAGAGGACAAATGGGGGTGGGACTGCCCAGGACAAGAAATTTAGTGGGGAGTTCCCATCGTGGCTCAGTGGTTAACGAATGTGACTAGGAACCATGAGGTTGCAGGTTCGGTCCCTGGCCTTGCTCAGTGGGTTAAGGATCTGGCATTGCTGTGAGCTGTAGTGTAGGTTGCAGATGCTGCTTGGATCTGGCGTTGCTGTGGTGTAGGCCAGCAGCTACAGCTCGGATTCGACCCCTAGCCTGGGAAACTCCATATGCTGTGGGTGCAGCCATGGAAAAGACAAAAAACCAAAAAAAAAAAAAAAAAAAAAAAAAGAAAGAAAGAAATTTAGTGGCTACTTGCAAGAATCCCCATAGGTCCACTCTCCCCAGCTCCAGGGATCACCTCATGCTGCTTACACCTAAATAATTCGAGTTGGACTATGGGGAAGAGTTTGATTTGCCTTTGACCCTATTTAACATCCCCAAGATTCTACAGCCTCCACAGCCACCCATCCGTACTTCCAAGGACACACATACAGACCAGGGTCCCCACTGACATCAATGCTATAATAATTGGCTCCTTGCGCAGAACGGGTGTTCTCAGGGGATTCTGGAATCCACAGGTATTTTGCTCTGATGCTAATGCCTATTGTGCAAAATTTCAGTATAAAGAGAGCAGGAAGGTTTTGTAAAAATTGGGCTGGGAGTTCCCACTGTGGCTCAGCAGATTAAGAATCCAGCTAATATCCCTGGGGATGAAGGTTTGATCCCTGGCCTCAGTGGATTAAGGATCTGGTGTTGCCGTGAGCTGAGGTATAGGTCACAGACGAAGCTCGGATCTGGCATTGCTGTGGCTGTGGTGTAGGCCACAATTGGTGTAGAGCTCCAATTCGACCCCTAGCCTGGGAACCTCCATATGATGAGAGTGCTGCCCTAACAAGAAAGCAAAAACAAAAACAAAAAAACAGAGTGCATTGCTTCTGTTCACCCTGCCCTTTATTTAGGAGAGGACGCAGTCCCTACCCTTGGCCCAGAATGCTCTTCTGCCACTTCTCTTTCTAGCAAAATCCTGGTCACCCTTCAAGTTTCCCTAACTTGCCCCCATCCCCAACCAGGCAGACATTGTCATTCTCCATTCTGAACACCCAGAAAAACAGGGTTTTAACTTCTTAGGTGTGGTATTTTATTTGTTTACAAGTTCATTTCCAGCAGGAGGCTGTGAGCTTTAGAGGGAAGGGTTGTGTATTATTATTCATCTTTCTAAGCTGAATTTCAACCACAGAAGAGCTGGACGCTCAATTAATGCCGAAGAATGGAAGAATGAAGGAGTGAAATTAATGACTTAAAGAGGAGAATACATGCAGCCAAAGGGGAGGACGCCCTAAGTGCAGTGGAATTTCAGGAAGGAATTTGGAAAGTTGTATTTAGTGATCACTATCATATTATTACATTTTAAAACTTTTAAACTGTTTACTATTCCTAACAGGTAAAGTTAGTGTGGGATTGTCTGTGAGTCTTCCCAGGACTCTTCTGATTTTGGCCTTCAAATTTTTTTTTTTTTTTCTCTTTAGAGCCATACTCGTGGCATATGGAAGTTCCCAGGCTAGGGGTCAGTCGAATCAGAGCAACAGCTGCCAGCCACAGCCCCAGCCACATCCACAGCCACAGCAATGCAGGATCCGAGCTATATCTGTGACCTACACCCCAGCTCACAGCAATTATTTTTTTAATTGTATTTTATTTTATTTTTATGAAAGTAGAGTTGATTTATAGTGTTGTGTCAATTTCTGCTGTACAGCATAGTGACCCAGTCACACATATGTACACATTCTTTTTCTCATACTATCTTCCATCATGTTCTGTCCCAAGAAGTTGGATATAGTTCCCTGTGCTGTACAGTAGGACCTTAGTGCTCATTACTACTTAGCCATAAAAAAGAACAAAATAATGCCATTTGCAGCGACATGGATGCAACTAGAGATTAGCATACTAAGTTAAAAAGAGAAAGACAAATACCATATGATATTACTTATACGTGGAATCTAAAGTCTGGTACAAACGAACCTATCTATGAAACAGAAACAGACTCACAGATATAGAGCACAGATTCGTGGTTGCCAAGGGGGAGGGGGAGAAAGTGCAACGGCCAGGGAGTTTGGGGTTGGTAGATGCAAACTATTACATTTAGAATGGCCTTAATTATTAAACCTTGGGCAGATGAGCTCCTCTTTGTAATGCTCTTGTACCCAATGAACTCTGAGCTCTCTGCCTTGAAGTCATTTATGTAGAGCTTTACCACTGACATATTTCTAGGTCAGAAGGCATCTCTCTACCATAAGTTACTATCTGATCAAGAGCCTCTTTAATTTAGCCAAAGATAGAATAATTAGAGAGGCTAATCTGCCCTGATATAAAATTAACAATTAAGATAGGCACGCCCAGCCCCATTGTCTAAAGTCTTTGAAACATCTGTGCCTCCTTCCTTCCACTGGGGTAGCACATGGGTCACAGCTGGGCTTGTGACCCCAGCATTTGTGCACCAGAGACTACAACCCTCTGAGCGAGACCAAGAGAAAAATCCTCAGAGTTTAAAATTTTAAATATTTACGGGCACATTCTCAGCATTGCATCCCTGGTTTTCTTCAAAGAGTAAAGACAGAGGTATGCACTAGAGAGAAACCCTTAAAATAAGGTTTGTGTGGGCATGTATTTCTTGGTTTGGCACATGGGGAGGTACAGGTGTTTATATGTATAAGTGCAAGTGCATTTGGGGGGTATGTTAATGGTTGCTTTAGAAAGTGCTCCTGGGAGTTCTGACTGTGGCATGGTGGGTTAAGGATCTGAATGCAAAGGCCCAGGTAGCTGCAGAAGTGCAAGTTCCATCCCCTGGCTGGCACAGTGGGTTAAAGAATTCAGCACTGCTGCAGCTGCAGTGTAGGTCACAGCTGCAGCTCCGATTCTATCCCTGGCCTGAAAACTTCCATATGCTGTGGGTATGGCCATTAAAAAAAAAAAAAAAAAAAAAGTGTTTCTGAAGCTCTCCTCTCTAACACCAACATGACAGAAGGACCCAAATCCAGACCCTAGAATAATGCAGATAGAAAAGGACTTTGCATAGCCACTGGAAATCACAAAGGCGAGAACATTTCCCTCATTTTTCATATATGTTTCAAAATCACACTCCTGCAGTATCCTGCTCCCTTAAATGCCGTGCAACTATCCTTCTCACAGAGCTTAGGTCTGAAGCCTCAGTTACTTCTTGCTCTCTCTGATCACCTCTTGAATCAGTGCAGGAGCTGCTGGGGACACATGATGATGACTTGGAAGGAAGGCATCTTCTTGCCTCACCTTCTCTTGATCTCCTTGTTTTCCTGCCATCTTCAAACTCCTGTGGCAGACAGCAGAGCACCCGGCACTGCTCAACAGGGAGCTTAGACATGGAGTGAAAGTCAGAGTCAGACATGACCTTCACTCCATGTCTGTGAGCTTCACTCCTTGTCTAAGCTCCCTGTTGAGCAGTGCCGGGTGCTCTGCCGTCTGCCACAGGAGTGGTCTGAGGATGGCAGGAGAACAAGGAGATCAAGAGAAGGTGAGGCAAGAAGATGCTAGAGACCAACTCCTGTCAAGTCAAACTTTATCAGAGCATCTGCCTCGCCAAGATGCCCAGAGTGGTTAGCTGTTGTGTGGGAAATGGAAGCCCTGAAGACAGAGTCTATGGCTGACCCTAAGCAGCCCAGAGGAGGCCTCACACTTCTGCCAGCCTAGGCTGATGGCACAGAGACCACCACGTAATTACGTTAGAGCTCATAGGAACACTAACGACCCAGGCCTCTCACCTAAAGTAAAGGAAACTAAGGCCCAGAGATAGAAAATCAGTCATTTGAGGAACTCATACCAGACTGTCAGTTCCTTGAGGAATTGAATATGTCTCTTTGGTCTTGGTATCGCCAGTGCCTAGCAGGGTGCCTGGCATGGAGTGACCATTCGAGAGATGCTGATCGAGTAAACACTGCAAGCAGATAAGTCAAGAATGAATGAATATATTCACCACGTTTTTAGCTACAAGTAGCAGAAATGATCTCTAGCTAATTTGAAAAGAAATGATTCATTAAAAACATTCTGGGGGAGTTCCCGTCGTGGCTCAGTGGAAATGATTCTGACTAGCATCTATGAGGATGCAGGTTCCATCCCTGGCCTCGCTCAGTGGGTTAAGGATCTGGCATGGCTGTGGCATAGGCCAGCAGCTACAGTACCAATTCAACCCCTAGCCTGGGAATGTCCATATGCTGCGAGTGTGGCCCTAATTGGCAAGAAAAAAAAAAAAAAAGTTAAAAACGTTCTGGGTACCTCGCAGAATCTCTGGAAGGGTTGGAGAGGCAGGCTCAGAGATTCAACAACCAGGAATAAAGCCTCAAACGGGAACCATAGCTGCCACAGCAGATGACTGTAGTTTGCACCAACTCTGGATGCTGAGGACAGAACTGCAGGCATCAAAAAGCTGTCGTGAAGGTGGCACCCACTTTGCAAGGTGCCTGCTTCTCCCAGTCACTAGATTCAAAGTCTGGGCGGAGGTGTCTGTGAGTCTTGTGTCCATATCTAGAATCCAGGGAGGCTGGGGGCATCTGGCGTTTTCAGTTTCTATGGTAAAAGGCAGACCTTGCTTCACAGGGTGAGTGAGGAACTCCCCACAGATAGAGAGATGCTGAGGTTTATGTGCTAAGGCACTAAGAAGAAAGAAAAATGTCCATGACCATGAATGAATGAAGAACATGTCGTACATGTGCCTTTGACTGACTCTTGCTGCAAGAGGGAGGGATACCCTCCCCATCACTTGTGTCTGGGGGTCCCTGGCACATTTTCCACAAGTTCTTTCTGTCACGCCATTTTCTTCCTAACCTTTCATAGCACTTCCTGTGATTGCCATAGTTAAGGCCCCCTTCAAACTGGGTCAGTTCCTTTACCACTGCCTCCTGGTGCCCACTCATTTTTTTCTGGGCCACCTCTTGCGTCCCTGCCAATGAGTCACCAACATTACTGTGGTTTTGACATCATCACCCATAAGCACAGCCTTGAAGAGGCCCAAAGACCCCTAAAATAGTTATGTTGAACCAGTGGGATTTGTACAGTACAATTAGAAGGCAACATTATTATTGTTTTCCATTGAACTTTTGAGCCATTCCTTTGATGGATTAGGTAGTTCCCAACTGGAGTAAAACCTTATTTAGTTCCCAGGACTTTTCCAGTCCCTCTTAAGCAGTAAAAATGGAAATTCCTTTGCTCACACTAAATAATAGTCTGCGTCCAGCGTGGTAATGAAAACTCCACACTTCCTCCTAAGGTCAAGCTCTGTCCTCCCCAACTCAGATGTCTTTCAGCCTGGAAGCCCATGTGGACTGGAGGAGAGATGATGTCTGATGCTTGCAACATAGAAGCTTGAATGATATATTCCTTTGGTTATCCATTCATCCATTTATATATCCATATAATCAGCATTTACTGAGTGCCCATTTTATGCCAGGTGCCCTGCTAGGCACTGAGGATGCTAAGTTATTTCCTCATCTGGCATCTTTACTCCCATTCCCCTAACTAGCCTACCTTGGCCTCTCTAGGATAGGAGAGAGGAAAAGAGGAGTAAGAAAGTTTGGGGGTGTTTTGTTTTTATTATTATTTTTTATAGTAATTTCCCCCATACAGTTTTTTTTCTGCTCTATAGCATGGTGACCCAGTTACACACACATGCACACATTCTATTTTCACACATTATCATGCTCCATCATGAGTGGCTAGACATAGTTCCCAGTGCTACACAGCAGGATCTCATTGCTAATCCATTCCAGTGGCAATGGTTTGTATCTATTAGCCCCAAGCTCCCCAACCACCCCACTCACTCCACTCCCTCCCCCTCCCCCTCGGCAACCACAAGTCTATGTTTGTTTGTTTGCTTTTTAACTAGCACAGGTGTAATTTCTTTGGTTTTCTCTGGTCATGGCAACTGTTTCCCTCTTTGGTATCATTGTATGTTTGCTGGCCATCCCCCCCGACGCTCTCCTCTAGTTGCAGCCTTTAATGGCTCCTTCCTCAGGCCACTTGTGAGCCTCTTACAGTTTCTTTCTCCAGTGGCTCCTCCACTTTTTTTCTACTGAGATCTCCTTGAAGAAGTACATTTGGACAGGATCCTCTTAAAAATCCTAGAGGGGTAATCAGATCCCTTATCTGATCTGTAAACACCCTGCAAGGTATTAGACCTTGTGATCACTGCCCAGACCCCCTTCTGGAATGAAGGACATGCTCCTCCAGGTGCTGTTGCCCAAGGTCATACCCCTTCCCGAGGGCAGCCAGCACCAGTGCCTGATCAATGCAGAGGTATAATGGTCTGGCCCCTCTACCTCACCTTGGGGCAGCTCCAAAAGGCCATTCTAGCTTTGGAGCTTCTGGGGGAGGGGGTGGAGGGATGGGGCAAGGCCTTTGTGGAGGTTCCACTTCTCCCTCTGCCCGATCCTGCTTCCTCCCATTCCTCCCACAGGTGCTGATCCGAGAACACTCATAATAAACCTCCTGCAATGTCATCTCCCCCTTGATTTGGCATCTAGTGAATCCAGACCTACACTCTGTACCACCGCCATGACATAGGTGAGAGGGAGTAGCTTTGGAACCCAGCCCTCCCCTTGCTGCCACAGGTCACCTTGGCCAGCCTCACGCCCACAGGCAGTCTCCTGTGTCCCCCAGGCTCCATGGGACAGGTATCAACCGCAGTACCTGGTCTCCAGTAAGCCCCAGTCACTAGACCTGGAGACAGTGGCAAGGAGTGTCCCCTTTCCCTCCATGGTGCAAAAAGGGGAAATTCCCTGACATTGACAGCTCTACGCTTGCCGTCCAACTTCTAGTCCTTGTCTGCATCAGTCCATACACTCCCCTGAGAGGGGCATGGGCCAGGGCATGCAAAACCCTCTTTAAAAGCTCTTTCTCCAGTTCTGTATTTTGGAAGGAAGGGTAATTGGCTCTTATTGTCTTGGGACCTGAGTTGAAACTAGGTGCCGTTTTAGCACCCTGTTCCAGGTCAAAGCCACACTGCAGGAGGGGGGAGCGGGTCTCCGAACCCCACTCTGGGTAGTGCTGCCAATATCATCATTTTTAGTGACAGCAGCACCTTCATTTCTGCTTGTGCCTTTCTCTGTCTCAGGTGGCGCTGACATGCCTTTCCTATGGGCCACTCTTCCCCCAGGTGTGTGCTTTTTACCACTCTGGCGATCACATCTACCAGCCTGGCAGATGGGCCAGTCTAGGTGAGGCTTCTCTGGGCCCTAGCAGCTTCCATGGCTGGGACTCTAGCTTTTTCTGTTTTTTTCTACTCTTTCACTCCCTCCCTCCACTCCCCCACCCTCCATCACAAAATTCTTACAACACATTGTTTAGGCTTGATGATTTTTCTCTCAGTTCTCATATCTAAAAATTTTTAAGAACATATAGGTGGTATATATCAATGTGAAAATAGCTTGGGGAGAAAACAGGACTTGTTACAACATTAAAAGATGCTTATTGATTTTGGAAGGTTTTTTTAAAAAGTGAGTAAATTTGTGTCGCATCCTCTGGGAAATGCCAGGTGTGCACAAAGCGACTGTCTTCCTGGAGAGATGGGAACCACTCGCTCTTTCTTTTCCACCGGATGGATGTCCTGCAGCAGGATACATGGTAGCTATGGACCAACGACTCCTTAGCTATGGGTTGAGGGACAGCATGATAAATAGACAAGAACTTTCGGGGGCAAAAACCTCATCCCTAGACCTAGAAACAGAAGCCATTAATCTCTACGTCATTGATTATGCAGACTTGAAAGTCGAGGGAGGCTGTGGTTCTTTAAAACTGGATCCTTCTTATCCATAAGCATTTAAGAATTCAAGCAGAAAAAAAAAAAGCTTGACCCTTTTCCTCAATAAAAATCACAGAACTCTTTTAGAAAGATAAGAAATTCTGGATTTGTGGCATCAAACATCACAACATTTACGGGTAGATACAGCATATGTCTATGTGAAATCCCACAGCTTTGGCCTGAAGCCAGACGTGGGGGTATGGTTTTCTGGAGCTCAGTGCTGGGGAGTGTGAGGATAGATTTTTGTAACACTTTAAGAGCTGGTTTTGTGTGGTGGGAGTAATATGCAGTGTTATTTCAAGTGTTATTTCAATAGACAAGTAGCCATGGCTTCTGCGATTGTCCTTCCTCCTAGCTCTGCTCCCAAGCCTGCAGGCTTTCTCACCCCCAAACCAACTGAATGGCCAGACAAGGGCCAGATGGGTAATCCTGAGATA
The DNA here is from genome assembly GCF_054392235.1 of Sus scrofa. NCBI lineage: Eukaryota > Metazoa > Chordata > Mammalia > Artiodactyla > Suidae > Sus > Sus scrofa. The sequence continues at coordinate 106,446,921 of NC_139385.1, read as the reverse complement.
ACCTACCTGGTAGAGCCTGAGAAGGATCGCCTCCTTAAATTCTACACCCTGGGAGCCTCTTCTGCCTCCCCAGAGTCTCAGCCCTGATATGAGATAATGCACTGAAAGTTGGAAAATATTTAACAAATAGCCCAACCTTCTAATATCTCTCCTCCTGGTAGAGCCCACACTTCCGACATAATTTCCACCCACCTCCTGGACTATACTGTTACTTGAGTGGATTGCTGAGGACTTCTTTCTTCCATCTGCCCACTGCATCCCAATACCTGCTGGGTACCTGCTTTCTACCAAGTTTATAATTTCTCATCTCTATAGAGGAGAGGAAGCTGGAGACCCAGTCTTGTCCATTTTTAAAACAGGATGCCTTTTTTATGTCCATCGACAGATGATTGGATTAGGCAGATGTGGTCTATATATACACAATGGAGTACTACTCAGCCATAAAAAGAACAAAATAATGCCATTTACAGCAACATGGATGGAACTAGAGACTCCCATACTGAGTGAAGTAGGTCAGAAAGAGAAAGACAAATACCATATGATATCACTTATATCTGGAATCTAATATATGGCACAAATGAATCTTTCCACAGAAAAGAAAATCATGGACTTGGAGAACAGACTTGTGGTTGCCCAAAGGGAAGGGGAGCAAGTAGGATGGATTTGGAGCTTGGGGTTAATAGATGCAGAGTATTGCCTTTGGAATGGATTAGCAATGAGATCCTGCTGCATTGCACTGGGAACTATGTCTAGTCACTTATGATGGAGCATGATAATGGGAGAAAAAAGAATGTACACATGTATGTGTAACTGGGTCACCATGCTGTACAGTAGGAAAAAAAATAAAAGTTAAAAGAAAAACAAAAAACAACCAAGATGGATGTTGCCCTGCTGCCACAGCCTTTGTCACCAAGCCATCCAGTCTGGAGTCAGTCAGGAGACAGGTGGGGAGATTTGCTGGGAGAGGTGGGAAGTTTGCTCCCATTTTAAGTGTTTGGGAGCTCCGCTTAGCAGTGCCCTCTGCTGCCCTCTGTGGCCAAAACATCAAGGTCTCTAGAGACATTCCTAAATCCTGGGGTCCATCTCTCCCTGCCATCTTCTTTTAAAGCTTTTCTCCTTTAGTGCTCCGTGGGCTTTAAAAAGGAAAGTGGGACACTGTAGCCACACGCCTGCATCTCGTTTATACACTCAGCTCCTTCCTACAAATGTTGTTCAAATGAATCCTGGAAGAACTCTTAGGAAATCATGGGGCCCCTCAGCTCTGCTCAAAGCAAGGCTGGATCCAATCCTTCTGGGAATTATATAGGCTTTTGGTGAATCTCTCTGCCTGCCAAAATCCCAGATTCTTCAAAGTTACTCACTGGGATTTCCACAAAATCTGTGTAGTTGTTTATCTTAGCCTGGGACCTTTCACTTAGAGGGCAAAAATTCCTATTAGAAAGATGGGCAGGCTGGCCATGAAAAGAAGCTAGGTTAATATGGTTCATGTGTTCTTGACTGATACTTTAGCTTTCCTCTTTCTTTCCTTTTTTTTTTTTCTTTTAACATCTAAGAAGCTAATTTCATAAGCTCAACCCTGCTGAAACATTCTCTTTGAGATGGAGGTGTTGCTTCGTGACCTGCAAGCACAGTCAAGAACTCAGAGGTATTTTTCTTGCTCCAGCAGCTCATGAGCACCTGCAAGCTGCCAAAGCACCTATTTCTTCTCCCCCTGCAGTCCCAAGAGAGGTGAGTAAGCTTATTGCTCATCAATGGTGAACTGTGTCTCAACAATTTGAATTCTGCATTAAGACAAGTCAATGTGTCCATTAGGATTGGCTGGCTGGAGAATCCCAGTACAAAATCAACTCATTCCTGAAACCTACCATCACCCCCCGAAAAAAAAAGCTCCCTAGAGGATCTATAAGTTTTGTTTTAATCCCTTGACGGTCAGGCCTAATATGTGATTTCAAAGTTTGTGGGCACAGGGCTCAGCAACTCTAGGAAAATGAGAAAATGTGCCTGGTTCCCCAGTTCTCTGCTGTTGTTGTTTGTTTGTTTTTCTTTCCCACCCCTATTCTGCTTTCCAGCACCTTCCAAAGGCTCCTGGAAAGTATCTCCATTCTCTTACAGGATGCAAGGGAAAAACACGTTTATTTTGTATTTTGGTGGTGACACAAACTTATACCAAAATAGTCTTTTTATGTAAATTGTTTTATTTTTTCTTGATATTTATTTTTGTATTATGGTAAAAAATGCACCAATTAAATTTACCACCTTGACCATTTTTCACAATACAGTTCAGTATTGTTAAAATGTTTCCCATTGTTCGGAGTTCCTGTTGTGGCTCAGTGGCTAACGAACCTGACTAGTATCCATGAGGATATGGGTTTGATCCCTGGCCCTACTCAGTGGGTTAAGGATCCAGCATTGCTGTGGCTGTGGTGTAGGCCGGCAGCTAGAGCTCTGATTCAACCCCTAGCCTGGGAACCTCCATATCCCACAGGTGCGGCCCTAAAAAAGACACAAGACCGAAAAAAAAAAAAAAAAAGTGTTCACATTGTTCATTGTCTGGACTTTTTTCATTGTGCCAAACTCAGACTTTATACCCATTAAACACAAATTCTCCATCCCACCCTCACCCCTTTCTAGTATTTTTGTTTAAATTTCTTAGGGTTTTTTTTTTTTTAATTTAGAAACTTTTTAAAGAGTGGAATCATGGTGTTTGCCTTTTTGTGATTGGCCTATTTCACTTAGCATAAGTCCTGAGTGTTCATTATACATATTTTTAAAATGTACAGTATGGGGTGGTTAAGGGGCAAAAAGGTACAGAACGGCTTTTTGGGGTCCCAGGGTGGACGAGTTCCGTGGCCCTTGCTTTCTCTTCCCTTCAACTCACACCTGTGAAGACCGGGGCCTTTCCCAAAGCTTCAAAGGATTAAGAGCCTCCCAGGTCCCTTTCAGAAATATCCCTGCTGGGTTGCTGCCTAGTAGGCAGGGAATAGGGTGGGATTTTTGAGAGGGTAGCTCAACGCCAGACAGAGCAGAGGCTCCCCAGCGGGTGTGGATACAGGGCAGCGTTTAATGAACAGCTGGAAAAATCCCTGAGCTCTAATGGCCTGCCCCTGAATCTCAGATCTCGCCACACCCAACACTTGTAATCTTTTAGCTAGAGCTTCAGTCGGACCATGGGGACACATAGGGCAGCCCTGAGATCCTACGACTTGAGGACACGCTGTCAACTCTTATCCCCAGATCACATTAGAAAGCCAGACTGACTTCTCCAATTCTGAACTGGCCCAGACCCGCGCGGTTGTGGCCAGGTGTTGGGAGCAGAGTGTGGCAAGCCAGACCTCTCGAAGGACCTCCTCTCTCCAATTCCAGTCAAAAGCCGTACAGCCCCGCAAGCAACGGACGGGCCCGTTGAAGGAAGAGAAAAGCAGGGGCAGCCCCAGCTCAGTTTCATTGCAGTTTCTCCAGGAACCCAATAGGCACAGGTGATCCGTCTCCCTGCCTCTCCTTCCCGAAGGCAGAGCCAGCTGCGCTCTACCGAAAAAAAGAGCGCATCGCCCAGGCCGGAAGCGCAGCCGCTGGGGCCCTCGGAATTACCCTCACGCTGCCCAAGGTGGGTACGCAGTGGGGCAAGGGACGCTGAAGCGCAGCACCGCAGAGCGGTTCTGCGAAGCGCGGGACATTCCGTGCTCGCGATCGTGCCCAGGTCCCAAGGGCAGGGCAGAGGTGGAAGGACATCCGCGCACAGGAGTACTCCCGCTCCCCGCAGCACTCCCGGAGACCGACTTCTTGCAGCTGCTTAGCCCCACTTAAGGTGCGCCTCCTTGGTGCGGAATCCCATCTAGCTCCCCGCCATCCAGCCATCCCATCGACCTCATAAACAACTTCTAGAACCGCAGAGGGCGGAGGCGGGGCGGGCGGGCAGAGGCCGAGCCGAGCGCGGGGGCAGGGGGCGGGCCAGGGTCAGGGCAGAGGCTGCGGCCGCGCCTCCCCATTGGCCAGGACGCCGTGGGCTGCCCGGGCGCGCGGCGCGGGCGGGGCGGGCGGGGGCGGGGCCTGCTGGCGCGCGCCCGCCCCCACCCGCTGAGCCCGCGCCCCTCGCGCCCTCCCCGCCCCCCGCGCCGGCCGCCGGAGTTTTTAAAGTGGGCTGGCAGCCCCGCCAGCCCGACATTCGGGAGCGGCCCGCGGCACAGCTCCGGTGCGCGTCACCTCCAGCCCCAGGTTTCCTGAGGCGGCCGTACAATCCTCGGCAGTGTCCTGAGACTGTATGGTCATCTCAGCCTCCGCGCCCTCCCGGCCTCGGACTCTCCAACTCCCGTCGTTCGAGTCACTTCTTCTTCTTTTTCTTTTTTTTCCGAAAACCCAGAAAAGTGACTCCTGACTCCTTTTCGAGAGAAAAGGGAACTTCAGTCCTCGTCTCGCTGCCCTCTTTTTGCGTTTGACAGCCTCCTCCCACTTCTTTCCTGGACCCCGCCTCCCTGTGCAGGTTCCTCCCCGTCACCTTTCTCCACCCCCCTCCCCCGCACCTACCCTGCAGCCCGCAAACTTCCACCTGGCTGTGCGGGGAGCTCGGGACCTGCGAGCGCTTAGGATCTTTAACACCTGCGAGGGCCACAGCGAAGGCAGCAGCTGCAGCCGCTACTGGTCCTGTAGCCCAGGTGCTCCGCGTCTCAAAGGGCCACAGCGACGATGACAGCTGACAAGGAAAAGAAAAGGTAAACGGGCGTCGGAGCTGGTGGGTGGGCGGTGAGGGGCTAGATGGCGGGACTGCTCTGGACCCGCGGCGACCGAGAACGGCTGGGAGAGGAGTGCAGAGAGGTCTTTGACGCCGAGGAATCGGTTTGGAAGGTTTGGCGGGGAAAGCAGGTGCCCTGTCTGGAGACCCCAGGCTGCGGCCTCGCAGTGAAGAGTTCTGTGGCCCGAAGGAGTGGGGAATATGCGCGTGCAAAGAGACCAGGAGGCTGATGGGGATGGCCCTAGAGTTCGGTGGTGCCCCCTGGCTACCTTCCGAAATTCACGCTCCCCCAAACCCACCCCCGCACCAAACTCCCAGTGCCAACCTGTTGAAATGTTTCTTGGTCGATTCGGCTTAGGTCAACTTTTGACTTTCTTAAGACCCGCAGACGGGGCAACATCCACTCCTTTCTTTTCTTTGGGACCCTTGGGGTCTTTCCAGTTGATATCGGCCCGAACAGTGACCCCAAACTGGCCAGGGGCAGGTAGCGGAGCGCGACGCTGGACGCGCCCTTGCACCCCTACCCACTCCAGGGCTCCAGATCTCGCAGAAGCTTAGAGAAGCCCTTTTCTGAGCCCGCATCTTGACTCCGCGGGAGAGTGGGTAGTGGGCCGGGCTGCCCAGAGGAGGCAGTGTCTTGGTGTGCTGGGAGGGGATGGAGACACCTGGCGCTCCCCGCAGGACCCAATGATGTCTCTCTCCCAAGAGGACAGAGAAGGGCAGCCACGATCTGCCCGCCTGCCCTCTCGAGCCTCTGGGCACTGGATGAGAGGCAACCCAGGCCAACTCTCACTGCCCTGCCGCCCTCTCCTGGCGAGGGGGAGAGCGCACGGCGTGGCGCACAGGCGTGAAAACTGCCTCACCTCCCGAAACCGTGCCCGGCTTGCCGCCTGGTCCTCCTCCCTTCCCAGCCTACACTCATCCTGCCCCAGCAGAATTGGATTTTTCAGCCCTGAGTTCGACGGAGGCTTGGCGGGGCTAGGGTGCGGGGAACGGGAATCCAACGCGCGGCGGGTTGAAGGACCTGAGCCTCTCTAGGTCAACGGCTGGGCGATCATGGGGTGGTGCGGGGATCGGGGGATCCGGCCTCGAAGGGCGGGGGTAACTGGACTGGAGCCTGGGAGCCCGAAGAGTTCATTGCTTGGGTTGATTTGCTCTTGTTCCGACTTCCACTGCGGGACCAGAGCCAGAAGCCATGTATCCTCTAGTCGAAAGCGGCTGTTCCCACCTCGGGGCACCGATAAGAATTTGATAAAGGGGAGCGAATCGCGCCCGTTCTGGCGGAGCGCCCGGGCCCTTCACTCCGGATCGCTGGGGGGAGGGGATTGAGCCCAGCTTCGGGTTCGCGGCCGCAGCTCCCCCTTCCGCGTCACGGTGGCGCCCCCAGGCCTGAGAGATGGATGAGGGAGCCTGGCCCCGGCCGCTCTGGACCCTGAGACAGGAGCCGGCTCGCGGCCCCGGCGGCCTCCCCTTCGAGCAGCCCTGGAGTCCTGGGTCTTTGCAGGGCAGCGAAGCAAGGAAGAGACTAAGATTCCAACGCAGTTTGTAAAACCAATATTGCCTGCCAGTAACAATGACTGAACAATCAAAAAGCAAAGTTAGAGTCAGCTCCTCTGTGCGCGCGCTGGGCTCCGGAGCCACAGAGGGAACTTATTGTACATTTTACAACTGTGATGCCTATCGGTAAATGTTGCAATCTCAGAGGTGGAGCCTGATGGTTATCTTGACAGATGTGTGAAGTGTCAGCTTCTCCAGCGCGGCTCAGCGCCGGGTCCTGTGCTATTATGCATATTAATCGTCGCAAGAAACTTGGGAGCAGGGAAACATTATTTCGACACACTGTAGCGCCTCTTTAGAGACAGAGGAAACCAGAATCAGAGCAGGAAAAAAATGGGTAATCAAACTCCGAATTATTCGCGAGAGTGGCAGGTTTAAGAATCACTGTGGAGGTTGCCTATGGACTGCCTAGGAGGCCAGAGCCAGCAGCCCCGCATGTCGCTGTCTGTGGCTTGCCTTGATTTTTATGTCGCAAACTGCCGGGGCAAACAGTGTGTCTCTCGCCATCTAGAACCCCATGAAAGACTGTCCAATTCCTGATGGGCCAATTGTTTTGAGATATATTTACTTTTCTAGTCTGGCTCCATTTGCTGGGGGCAGACTCCTTGCAGGACCATGGTGTAATTAAATATGTGAAACTAGTGCATTGAAAGTTGGTGTATCATGTCAGTGGTGGTCCTTCGCTTTGCCAGAGTACTTCACAAGTTCTGTGTGACACCTGCCATGGAGGCATTTATATTAGGACTCTTCGTATAGGTTCTTAGGATGTGATTCTTCTGGTTTCAGCAGAGCCATTTTTGCCCTGAAATTCAAGATACATGGAACATTTGCAACGTTCTTTCCATCAACAGCCTTTCAAGAAGTGGGCAGGATTATTTTGTTCCAGAACGTTCATGCGTCGATGGAGATGTTAATGTTTAATAATAAAGAGTTTGCTTGCTAAACATTGGCTGGGCCAGCTGGCCTGGATAGAAAGTTTCAATAAGTGCTTTTTAGTGGTGGCGGGCATTCCTAGTGGCATCACAGATGGCCAGAAGCTGAAGCTTGTTAAGACTGCTGTACCTTTCTGCACTCATCTGTCTGGAGGGAAGTGAAGATTTCATTAATTAAGGGTCTTGGTTCTGTGAAGAGCTAGAAAGTGTCTGGGTGACTTGCTTCCTAATAAAACAATTTCTGAGTCCCTTCCCTGGGGGGAGAAAAGAGTCTGAAAGTTCTTAGGGACCTGGAGCTCCGTAGAGTGGTTTGGGAAAGTAAATGAGATCTTTGGATAATCAGGGATCAAAGTCCATTCCCAAAGCCAGACCCAGCTCAGAGCACCTTTCTAGAAGGCTTCTATTGCTTAGCATAGAGCCTTTGGTGGAAGGATGATCAGAGATGCCTGGAGCAGAAATTTTGTATCTCTTCTTCCCCCTGCCAGCTGGATGAATGTAGTTCTTCCTCTGCTAAACTAAAATCAAAGTTCACCTTTTTTTTAGTTCTGAAGGCAAAAATATTGCTGGACAGTGTTTCTCCATCTAAGTAGATTTTCTATAACTATTCCTTCAGCATTTGATACCTGTTTCCAGTTATGTTACTAGGATGCAGGTGTAATAAGGAATTGATGTAACACACTACGGGTCCAGGTAAATAAACTTTAATTCATACAGCTTTGTGAAGTTCAAAAGAATGCTGTGCCTAGTTTTTTTCAGTGTTGCTGATGGGATGCTTACAGTTATTTTGTAAGAGACCATGAAAATCATCTAGTCAAATGTTTCTCTTTTTGCATGAGGAAATTGAGGCTCAGAGAGGTTAAGTGTTGTCTCTAATAATAAGAAGAGTTAGTGAAGGTAAGAATCAGAACCCAGGTTCATTTAAACGAAGTGTGCATTTCCTTATTATTGACAAAATAGTATCCCCAGCCCTGAAATGCTGCTAGATGGTGAGGATGATTTCCAAAGGATTTGAGTGCCCTCCCTTCACCCACTCCAAACCACTGAACCTTGTGGAAAAGAGATTTGCTTTTCTGGATTATTATTTTAAAAACTTTAGGCTGCAAAAAAGGAAGGAGGGTTGATGCCGGTCCCAGTGTGTATAAACTTTAGGAAGTATGAATTCATTGTTTTAGCATTCTCCCTTTATTTCATTTAGAAAAAATTTACTTATAGGTGCACCTCATTAAACAAAGCCAATGCAAGGACTGTTCCCCAGTGGTGCAGATTGCTTTGTGAAGTATAGAACTCCCTGTCAGCAGAGACATTCAGGCAGCTATTAGATTGGTTCCTATACTGAAGAAGTTGGCATTTTCACTAGGAGTGAGCCATGAGACCCCAACTGTTTAATTCACTTTAAATGTAAATCAGTCAGTCTGTCCTGTCCCTCTGTCTGTCTCTGTCTCTCTCTCTCTCTCTCTGTGTGTGTGTGTGTGTAGGAGAGAATCCTCAACTTTCTAGGCATTTCTTAGTGCTCCAGGATTTTTAGCCCAGTACATTTGAAAATATTTGCTCTTATTAATTATCTCAAGATTCAGGCGTTCCACTTCTCAGGAAATCTTTTCAGTAGTGTTCGCTTTTGGGGGGTATTTTCCTCAGTTCTCTCCCATGCCAATGGGAATTTTCCTTTTTATTTTAACCTAGTGTAATCTTCTCTTTTGCTTCTGGTATGACCATCACTGAGAGTTCATAACAGGTAGGACTTTTGCCCACACTGTAAAGTTAGCAGTGTTTGATTGCAAGGTCCCCGGTACCCTTTACCCCCCTCTTTCCCAGTACCAATGTCTACTCTCATGATGAAAACCAGCTCTGCTATTCACACCATGCTATAAACCAATAAGACAACAAATGCGTATTGAATGCCTGCTCCCTCTCTGGATAAGATGCTGGAGAGGCACTAAGGAATAAGGGATGTGGTCCTTGTCTTCAAGTTGCTAGTTTGATCGAGAGAGTGGGGAGGACACTTGAGGAAGCATAACTAAAAATATGGGTAGCAGGCAGCTTACCTGCGACTTTTCTGTTGAGAACAAATCTTTTGAAGCTAAAGAGAAGACGTTCTTAATGGCATTGTAGGCAGTAACCACACACACAAGCAAACACAAGTATTGGAAAGTACTATGTGTGTTTAGGAGAATGGATTCTTAGTTTTCCCTGGAGTCACACAGGGTAGGCCCTGATCATTAGCCTGAAGACTGGCTCTGAGGGAAGGTCATGTGGGGAGTAGTCAGGGTAATGAGAGTAGTGGAAAGTGGAGGGTTCGAGAGTATGCCCTGTCATGTTCTTCTGCACTACAGACAGAAAGGCCCCCGAGGTTGAATGTTTGCTGTTCTTTGCACATTGCTTTGGGTGAGGGGCGTGGAGGGAGGCGTCTAGTAGGGTCTCAAAGTGATAGGGACAGAGATTCAGGTCCCACCTAGGATAATAGTGGAGGGGAGGCAGCTGTGATTCCAGGAAGACCAAGAAGGGAGAGGAAGCATCATAACCTGGGCTTTGTGAATGGGCTTCCGAGGGCTGTGAGCTTCTGAAATTGGCTCATAATGTGGTATTAGGCATGAAGGCATTTCTTCCCCCAGAGGAAGTCTGTTTAGCTCTAATGGCCTTTCAAAAGGTCTGGGATCTGAAAAAGGCCAGCCCTTGCTCTTGGAGGTCTGATTCGGTGACTGCCTTACCTTCCAGTATCTTACTCTTCCAGCCTTAGAGAGGTCCTAGTATTTCACTGCCAAGGTCTCTCCCGGTCGTGGAGATGGGGATGGAGGTTGGCATGTGCATCTGGTAAAGATTCTGTGGTGTAGCTTACCTGTACCCACCTGTCAGTCCACCCACATGTCTGCCCTCAGTAATGGGGGAAAGGGGAGCTGAGCTCCCTGCGCAGGCTTAGTTCTGGTGTGGTGTTGTTACTACTTCTTAAAATGGCCATGAAGTGTTATCCTCAACTTTTGCATCATCCTGAACCAGTTATCGTTGGTTCTCTTAGGCATTAGGAATGTGTGTGTCTTTAATGGACGTTTTATCTGCTGTAGGACAAAACAAAAAACTCCAACACTTAATCTTATTTGTGTAGGCACCGTCCTCAGAACTTTCCATGGGTAAACTCTCTTGAATCTTCATGACAACCTGTGAGATAAACCCTGTTATTGTCATCCCCATTTCACTGATGGAAAAGCTGAGGCATAGAAAGGTGAACTGCCAGAGGTCAAATAGGTAGTATGGGCGGGGCCGGGATTGGAATGGGGCAAAGTGTCTCCAGCTCCCTGTAGTCTTACCAGTGATCTACGCCGCCTTACCTTACCCGAGATTATCTATAAAGCATCTAATACCATGCCTGACCCATGGTAAGTACTTTAGAAATAATCAGTACTTTTGTTGTTGTATTAGCAATTATTATAAGTGCTTTTCTGTTTTGTGACTCTTCGCTTATGTTGAACCTAACACACAGACAAGGCTTGAAGATCTGAAGGGTGACTTAGAAGCCCTGGAAACTCTTTATTTTTCATGGATTTTCCTCTGCTCTGACAAGAGATGGTGCTCTGCTGCTCCCAAGAAGTTCAAAGCTTTCCACCTTCCACTCTTAACAGGTGGCAAGACTTCAATTATCACTCTAACCTTTGGACTCCATTGTGCAGAATAACCTGTTAGAAGCTCTTCCTCTGTGGCTTCTGAAGATCCATCTCCACGTCAAGATGCACAAGACTTCCTCTGGCTCTTTTGATCTTTTGAAATTCCAAGCACAGGAAGGAAAGAATGGATGGGGGAATAAAGAATAGCTATGACTGTTGCAATAATAATATGCTGCATTTTTATAGAGCCCTTTCTCTGATGAGCCCCAAGCTTTCACAGTCATCATACCATTGGCCTCTGCACTGTGAACCTAGAAGGGCTTCTTGAGTTTTCCCAGTGCTGTAAAACACAATTGCATGAACATATTATAATAGGGGGAGAAACAAGCTATCTTGGCAGTTGCATTTCACCCTAGGTATGGTGGCCATGCATGGCATGCCACTCACAGCATCTGTGATTTTAAAGTGGAGGTTGAGGAGGTCCCATTGTGGCTCCATGGGCTAAGAATCTGACTAGTATCTATGAGGATGCAGGTTCAATCCCTGGCCTTGCTCAGTGGGTTAAGGATCTAGCATTGCTGTGAGCTGCAGCGTAGGTTGCAGATGTGACTCAGATCTGGTGTTGCAGTGGCTGTGGCATAGCCTGGCAACTGCAGCTCCAATTTGACCCCTAGCCTGGGAATTTCCATATGACAAAGGTGCCGCCCTAAAAGAAAAATAAAGTGGAGGTCGAGTGCAGTTTATCACCAAGGGTCTGGTCCCACTCTTGAAGCCACAGAACTGATCTGCAAGTGTGAAGCCAAGAAGAATAACAGGGCCATGGGAACTCTCCGGAGCCAAGGGCACAGGTGTGGAATGGACCAGAATGTTATCTACTTCTCAGTGGCCCTGTTTTTTCCGAAGTTCTCAAGAATATTGGTTTGCCTGACTGCCTTCAGCTGTTCCCAGGAACCACTTGTATGTCAGCACGACTCTCATTATATGGCGTGACCATCATAATCTTTTCGTGTTCCCAGAAGGCACATTTCTTCCCCTTCACCTGGAAAAATTCTTCAGTTTTAGTTATAGGTAACTTCTAAGAGAGATAATGACTCGGGGAAGCAGTTCTTTGTCTTATGTGGACAGATATTTCGGAAAGAGTGCCTTGTCAGTAAGGAAAATGACCCTGTTAAAAAATATATATTGACTTGTCATGCCCCTGTCTGGCATTTTCCCAATTTTGCAAAGCCAAGGAAATAGATTATTAGAAATCTCTTCTTATATTCCTCCAGTGACTTCCTGCATCCCATCTCCACGGCACCCTCCAATGAAAAATATCAAACCTGAGAGGTTAGTGCAAGGAATCATAACAGATTTGATTTTATTGGGGGTGAGGTTGTGTAATAAAACACATAGGTGGGAAATGACTCCACCTTCCACATTCCTGATTGTGATGCTGGACGTTAACTAACCCCCACTGCGGTGTTAGCTGCCCACAAATGCTGGAGGTACAGCCGATATGATAGTCTTTTTGGAGGTTCATCACTCTGTAACAGCCTCATTGACTCGTTTGGTCTTATTTTCAGTCTGAGTCTCCTGGCTCTTGGCGTTTAACTGTGGTGAGTGTGTGGTTCACTGTGAATAAAGGGGATACGTGGCCTCAACCTGAGACCATTCAGAAGCATTTTATAAATCCTTTAAAAATACATCAGTTAGGAGTTCCTGCTGTGGTTCAACAGAAACAAACCCGAATAATATCCATGAGGATTCGGGATCAATCCCTGGCCTCACTCAATGGATTAAGGATCCAGCGTTGCCGTGAGCTATGCTGTAGTCACAGACGTGGCTCAGATCCCGAGTTGCTGTGGCTGTGGTGTAGGCTGGCAGCTGCAGCTCCAATTCGACCCCTAGCCTAGGAACTTCCATATGCCTCGGGTGCAGCCCTAAATCAAAAACACAAAATCAGTATTTTTTTTTTTTTTGGTATTTGGGTTTTTTGTTGTTGTTGGTAACCATTGAAATCACTATGCTAGGTTTCTAGTCGAAAAGATGTCTCTCTCTCTCGATGTTGCATATGTATTTACAAAAACATGTATTTTTCCCTTGATAACAGTTTTCCACATTGTTGCCAGTTTATATAAGACTACCTCTGGATAGAAGGCAGAGGGCAGGAAGGATAACATTTTATACTAATTTTATATTTGGGCAGTTGAGCTGGAGAAAGAAGCAAACCACACAGCCTGCAATGAAACCTAGAGCTGGACCCAGGTGTCCCCTCGGGCTTCTGTTACAAGGGAATGAAGGAGCACGAGCACAAAAGGGGTGACTCAAACTTCAATGCTAACTACACTCATTACAAATGAGTAATTGTAGCAAATATTTACAGGCCTTCTTCCTACCTTTACAACTTCCTGTTGCTGAAGCACTTTGGAGTATTGGGAAAGATTGTTCTGGAAAATACGTCATAGGCAGTTGCAGGAAAGAATGGCTTTAACTGCGCACACAGCATCGGTTGCTTGGCTCTGTTTATGAATTCCAAGTGGAAACAACAGAAAATTATGCTTGTGAGGGCCAGTTTGAAGATGGTCTTCAGAATTTCGAAACAAAATTTAAAAAGTCAATTCTGGATGGTCACATATATAGGGAAATGGGGCATGTGATGTTTTCACAGAATATTCTAGAAATAATAGGACTGTGCAAGTTAGTAAAGCCCAAGCTATTTGATAACCATTGTCTTATGAACATAAGACCTTGGGATGAAAATAGTAATCATACTTGAGCAAATCGTGATCTACAAAATAGGCCATGTGGACAGTTCAGGGAGCTAGAAGAATATCATTCACTCTAAAGATTCCAGAATAAACCCAGATCATGCCCCTTTCCTCTGCGTTTGGTTTAAGAAGCACTCCAGTGAAATTGCTTGCTTCAGTGTCTATAAACCACTGTACCCTTGTGTTTCTCTCCTGTGTTACCAAGAGTTCTCAGATGCTATTTTAGAATGGCAGCCTTCACTCCAGCACTGGCTGAGGTTGATGAAGCTAATTTTGGTGCCCAGGGTAAAGAGAAAGAGCAGTCATTTGCAGAGCCGAAAGGGCTTTGTGGTGCCTGGGTATGGAATAGTGTGTCTTACTGGACACACCACATTTCACCTTTAGAACCTTTATTTGTGTGCTTGCACAACAAATGTTTATCTAGATATTGAGATAAGAAAAGTATGAAGGTCACGTTTTGCCGGTGACAAGGGAGCTTCTATAAATGTAACCATATCACCAGGCAGCAAGAGTCTGACTTTCCTTCTCTACCAGGGATTTAGGAGAATTAACAGTAGGTGGGCATGGGAACCAGCTCCTTCACAGACATTGGGCTTTCCTGGCTTCACTCTGCATGTCCTGGTGCAGCTTAGATGCCCTCACATTTGCCGAGGCTTTTCAGGGTGGCCAGGAAGTCAGGGAATCCTGGTCCACTGTGTGTGCCCCCACCCTGTGCTTTCTGGTGTTTGGTGGAAATTGGTGCCCCAAGCATTTCCCTGCTATCTCACTGACTGGGAAACAGCCTGGCTGCTAAAATAGTTTTTCTAGCCTCCCAGAACAGGTTTGCATGGTGCTGATAATGCCCTATTTTAGGCAGGGTTGCCATGTCCTTGGAGCACAGAGAGTCTCAGGTGGGAAAGGGGTTCCTTTTGTGGATTTGAGTGTTTCTCTGAAAGATATCCAGGGGTTAGCTAGACACACTCGTACCTGAACGAAGATATGGATCCATGGTCCAGTTTTCTTCCCAAGTGGGGAAGCCTACACAGCGGTGAGAGTTCATCTCACTGGCAATGAGAGACCCCACTCCAGCCCCCTCACCCCATTCACCATCACCCAACATGCCTCGTGAGCCCCAAATATGCCGGATCTCCTCGCTCTGCCCAAGGGCTTGTTCACACCACGTCACAGGTCTCCTTCCCCCCTCTACCCCCTCACCCCAGTCCCTCCATCGTGGATGCTCTCCTGACTTCTCTTTCTACTCAGATAGCCCGCCCTTTCCTAGTGTGATCCTGAATCCACCGAGTCCCACACAACTTCCTAGCTCTTGGTTACATTTGCCAGAGAGCCTGCCTGATTCTATTTCCTTGTTATCTAATGCTATTTTATGTGTTCTTGCCTTTCCAGCAACATTGCATGTTGCTCAAGGGCAAGGATGTCTAATTTTCTGGTGTGCCTTGTAACACCTTGCATATTTTGAGTCCCTAAAATCATGTTTAATTTTTTAAAAATGATAGAGTTGCTTTGTTGATATCTCTTGGATCCCTTAGAAAGCCTGCCTCGTGGGCTCTGCTTTTCTTATTCACATAGATTTGAGCCCTTTATTCATTTTCCTTTAATAAAAGAAGAGAAAGGAAAGGGGAAGCAAACACAAGACCACAGCCAGGTCTGGTTAATACATGATTTTACGTCAAATGCAAACATTAGGCTAGTACTGTGAATCAGTACTTCACTTCGAGAATGCCCAGTACACCAAGGCAAGTCCCAGCAAACAACAAAGTACTCCAGGTTAAAGTTTAAAAAAGCCAGGCGGGAAAATGTGTGTAGGGAAGGAACTGCTCTCAGTTTAGAAATCATCTTCCCTGTGGAGCCTTCCTGATTTGTTGCACATTGGTTACCCCTGCATGTTTATGGTCTTCAGTCTGTGTTTTATTACTGATATGCTTTTACCACTTGCTTTCCAGTGTGTGTGTGTGTGTGTGTGTGTGTGTGTGTGTGTGTGTGCGTGCGTGTGCGCGCGCGCTCATTCATGTCTGTCCCTGATCACCTCTTAGGTGGTGAGCCCTTCAGGAGCAGAAGCCTAGTTATCTTTTTCTGTTCTTTCCTCCCACAGCACCCAGAACAGAGGCTCACATTCGGTGCCCAGTAATTGTTTGCAGACTCAGTAATTCTGTGACTCATTCCAAGTCAGGAACTTTGGGCTTATTAGTGCAAAGGGCTGCAGATTTAGGGAGAAACCTTTGCCCAGATCAACTTGCCCATCCTCCTTCACGACCCATCACCCACCATGTATGTAGTGAAGCTTGTGGGGATACTGTCACCGCCAGTCATCACTGTGTGCAAACATTTCTGGGTTACCCACCAAATAAATTCAGGTGCCATGCTACTACGTAGTGAGGTTACAAAAAGCCATTAGAGGGACCTTGCACTCAGGGGGCTTATAGTCTAGTTGGTGAGTCCAGGGATTGCTAAGGGATTTGTTTCAAATAGCACGAGATGGTTTATGTTAATGGTTGTCCTAGCCCCATCTTTATGATGCTGCTATCTTGTTAGAAAGCTAGAGCTAGCTCAGATAACACATTTGAGCAAACTGTGGAAGATTGATAGTAATTGAGTGTAAATAAGAGTAAATAGATCCTGTGTGTTGTGAATAGGTAGAAAAGGAAGTGATCAGCATAGATGAGAGGGAGGTTTAATGGAGGGACATTGAGATCTAGGTCTTGAAGATTAGATAGAAGTTGGATAGGCGGATGGGCATGGGACATTCTCGTGGCGGAGAGCAGCTGGAGTCAAATGTGGAGGTAGGAATAATCAGGGTGTGTGGGCCAGAGCTGGTGGGCGGGCTCCCTCCAGAGCTCCGTTAATGGATGGGAGATGGAGACCAGGCCCAGGCTGGTATTGGGAGGGCAGGGACAGTTCTTCTTAGGTCACGTTGTGCAGGACTTTTAGGGCTGCCTTGGGGTCACAGGAGCAGGACCTGCTTCTCTTGGGAATTTTAGAACCTAAGGGAGCTGCTTAGGGTACCTCTGTTATCTTCCAACAAGAGATGAAACCTGGCTGTGGTGTGAGCAGCAGTGGGCGGTTGGCGAGTGCCGTGGTTGTCCTTCATAAGAATGACCTCAAAGGTGAAGAACGTCCCCCTGCATCCCTTAGGAAGTCAGTAATCTGCAAATGTGCCCAGATTGCTGTGGAATATATTTCTTCTGTACCACTTCTGAGGGTAATACATGCCTCCCGGCACCCAGAGTGGGGGCACAGGGAGGGGACAGCTTACTATATTCTAAAGTATCTTCATCAGGCTCTGTGGAGGGGTGTGGTGCCCTCATTCTGTGTTCTCATTTTGATGGTAAAGCCTCTGTCCCCTTCGTAATTTGAGAGGGACTTTCGCTCTATCCCCTCTTGCCCTTGGTCATTGCAGAGTCTAGGTTTTTCAATCTGTTGAAAGATAGGACAGGCCCTTCAATGCTCTACTCTTTGTAGGGAGAGAGACAGCCATGCTTTTTGTCAGTGTTTACTGGTCCCTGGTAACTGCATTCCCTGCACAGAGCTGCAGCTCAGCTGTTCCCTGACCTTCTCTTCTCGTGTGTATGGCTGCACATTCCCTAAAGTCTGAACTCTGGAGTTCTTGGACAGATGAAGCCAGAGAAAAGAGGAGCCATCTTTCCAGGGCCCCCTGGGTAGGGAAGCTAGGGCCCTTCCCTCCCCCAGCAGGCATAACCTTTCTCCTGGAGGTATTTAAAAGCGCTTGAGGTCATGGCTGGACACTTGTGAGCAGGGCCTTGGCCAGAGATCCCAAACCCCTGGAGAAGTTCCCACACCGGGGACCAGCAAAGGCCAAGCAAGTCACTTGAGCACACCCTGTCCAATGGTACTTCGAGGGAGGCTGCTGCTTCTGAAAGCTCTTGGCTTGGAATTTAATCTCATTGTGACAACTGCAGGACTCATCTTTTCTTACTTTCCCAACCCCTCAGGGATCAGTACATGGTTGTCGAGCTGGGAAATGGTTCCCCATCCCAAGGAGGATTGCATTGTTCACTGGTTTGTTCACATTGAGATAGATGCCCGCTCTGTGCCAGCTACTAAACCTTGGGCCTGAGCCCAGCAAGGGCCCGCTGGAGCCAGGTGGATGGACCCTTCCTCGTCCTGGAGGGCGGGCAGCAGAGAGCAGAGAGCCCAGTGCAGCCAGCCCTAGGGGTTGTCTGGGCCTCAGGCAGTCCCGGGGAGGTGGCTTCAGGGACATCCTAAGAAAGCCCATAGGCCAGGGAGTGGTGCTTATGAGAATCTCGCCAGAGCTAGAAAGCGGGTCTGGCGTCTCCTTAACCACAGTTCCAGGTGGGTCCCCAGACAGGAAAGGAGGGTTATCTAAATAACCAAGCTGGGAGTTCCCGTCATGGCTCAGTGATAATGAACCCGATTAGGATGCATGAGGACGCAGGTTCGATCCCTGGCCTCACTCAGTGGGTTAAGCCTCTGGCGTTGCTGTGGGCTGTGTTGTAGGTCACAGATGCGGCTGGGATCCTGCGTTGCTGTGTCTGAGGCGTAGGCTAGCAGGTGCAGCTCCTATTCGACCCCTAGCCTGGGAACTTCCATACGCTGCAGGTGTGGCCCTAAAATGACAAAAAATAAGTAAATAAATAACCAAGCTGCACCAGGCTGACCTGGGATGACACCGACAGGGTAGGAAACCTGTGAACTTCCCATGTCTATTCCTCTGTGGTTTTTCTTTTTCTTTCTTTTCTTTTTCTTTCCAAAGTACAAGTACCCTTGAAAAATAACAATTATGCCTCTGCTAAACTCCTAGCAAACTGTTTCTCCCACTTGGGTCGGTGAGGTGATGCACTTGGCGGCGGTGTGGTCATGGAGGCTGCGGGTCACAGAGAAGTCCTGGTGACCAGAGCACGCAGAGAGGGCCGAGAGGAGTCTGAGGGGACCGTGACTGTTGATTCTTTCTTTCCCGGGTCATTCATGCGAGCACATTCGAACCATTTTCCACACTCAGAATCGACATAAGCCTTGTGATTCTGGGCCACCTGTAGCTCTTGTATGGCTCCAGACATGACAAGGGGAATGACGTAACTTAATTCTCCTGGAGTTGGATCTTCTGGGCCAAGGCAGAGCACATGTTTATTTTGGAAAGGGACAAACGTTCACCCACTTGAATTCCTTTGCCTCCAAAATTAGCGTCAGGGGATGACCACAGGAGATCCATATTTCTTTAGCCCCTGTCTTGCCAGATTGCAAATGCCCCCAGGGCCAATTTTACTTCCTCTGTGTCCCCGGCAGAGCCAGCCTCCACAGGAGGTTCAGAGAAGCTCTCAGAAGTCTCTAGGACTCTGAGAGACTGTTCTAGGTCTTTTTCTGACTTGCGTGACCTAGAAAGATAATTTACCCTCTCCGTAGGTTTCTCGTGCCTAAGCGGAGGCAGGGCACATTGTTTTCTAAGAGCAGTGTGAGTGCAAGTTTGAAATGGGCTAGAGTTTCATTAAAACTGCTCATTTTAGAAGCATATTACACTTTAAAAAAAAAATTTTTTTTTTTTTTGACCGTGCCTGTGGCCTATGGATGTTCCTGAGCTAGGGATTGAACCTGCCACTGCAGTTGCAGCCTCCTTAACTGCCTGTGCCACAAGGGAACTTCCTAAAAAGCATTTTTGCAACCACGATCTCAATAGAAAGACCTTTGAAAAGTATAAAGTACAGACCATTAAAGCCTCATTATTAACAAGCACAGCAATATAATCAGCAATATAATCATTTGGCACATCATTATCCACTGGAGAGATTTGACCGCAGTTGGGAGGGAGCCTTAGCAGATTCTAAAGGGAGATGCCTGCTCTCAAGCCTTGAACACCCACCCCGCAACCCCAGCTGGCCTCTTCAGGATTGCGGGCTCTCACCAGCAGTAGTTTTTGAGTATGAGGTGTGTTTTTTCCGTCTCTTAAGATGTAAGGAAATCTGATAACACAAGAGACCAAGGGACCTTCCAGGACTGACCTCAGATGTGCCGCTTTCCATGCCTGGCCTGTTCTGCCCTCACTTGGAAGATGAGGGTCTGTGCCAGCTGCCATTCTGTTACAGCAGGAAGAAGTCCTTTGATTTAACACCCCTAAATCTCTAGGCCTAGAGGACCATATCCCTACCACCTCTGCTCAGGTGCCTACAAGCAAGACCTAAGGGTGATCCCCCAAAGAGTCTCCTTGCCCAGCCCAAGGTGTTTTAAAGGGCAGACAGCCTCCTGGGAGGTGTCGGAGTGAGGAGCACCCTGATGCCTAGAGATGCCTGGGCCTCCTGCTTTTACTGGTGGTGGGAAGAGGCTCTGCGTGTGAAGAGTCTAGCTCTGCAGCGTAGTGACCATGACACTTGGCAGGCCCCTCAACTCTAGCCTTAGATCTGTCATCCGCAGCATCCCTGACACCTCTTGTGCCTGAGCTGGCCCTCCCCTGAGCCCCACCTCGAGGCTGGACACCCGTGGGTCTCAGGTCTTCAGCTTAAACTCACCTCCTCAGGGAAGCCTGTCCCGACCTCCTTCAGTGAAACATCCAGCTCTCTTCTTCTTCTCCTCCTCCTTCTTCTTCTTCTTCTCCTTCTTTTTAAAAGACAACACTTCCCACAAGCTGTAATTCCTGTGTCTGCTTATTTTCAGTCACCCCATCCTAGTTTGTAAGCTCCTTGAGCGCGGGAGCCCCTAGATCCTCAGTGTTTGGGCCAGAACTGTGTACTTATTAGATGCTCCTTAAATATTTGTGTTTGTGTGTTTGTTTTTGTCTTTTCTGGGCTGCACTGGCAACATTTGGAGGTTCCCAGGCTAGGGGTCGAATGGGAGCTACAGCTGCCGGCCTATGTCACAGCCACAGCCACGGAGGATCCGAGCCGTGTCTGCGACCTACACCGCAGCCCTTGGCAATGCCGGATCCTTAACCCAGTGAGCAAGGCCAGGGATTGAACCTGCATCCTCATGGATGCTAGTCAGATTTGTTTCCACTGTGCCACAACGGGAGCTCCTTAAATATTTGTTAAGTGAAATAATGACTCCAGGGTTGCTAGGTCTTTGCTCTCGGCCTTGCATTGTCATTTCTTGCGTTTGTTCAGTACTTACTTTTTCCCCAGCGCTCATGATGTAGGTTAAAGTCACTGCCATTCTTATCAAATAGATGAAATAATTGAAGCCTAAAATTGTCATGGCAAAGCCAGGGAAGAGACGAGTCCATGTTAGCAGACCTCTGGTCCCAGCCTCTTTCCACTGGCCAGTGCTGGCTCTCTGGGCACTTTATTTTTCTGTCGGGATGATGTTATTGTTTGTTTTATTTGGCAGTATTTACACCAGAGGAGTAGGGGCCATTGTGTGTCAGTGGCGACTGGAAATGCACAGCAGAGTCCCAGGAGAATGCCACTGTCGGTCTTCACCACAATTAGCAATTGTCAGGCCAGGGGCAGTGACTGGGTGGGTGTCGTTCCCTATGTGGCGGGTTCTGTATGTCACAATCCACTGCCTGCTCCTGCCAGAGGCAGAGGAGAGTAGAGGGGTCCCGGGACCTCAGTTCCTTTTCTGTCTGGTCCTGTCTATCCCACCACTTACATATAGGCCCCTTCTGCTTGGGACATGTCCTGTTATATGTCTAGTGGGATTCCTGTGGCCTGGTGAAATGGAAAGAGGAGTGCTCGCCGCTTGCCACCTGGGTGGCCTTTAGCTTCTGTTTCTCCATCTTTAAAACAGGGGAGGAGGTAGGAACCAGACCAGATAAGCTCAAAGATCCCTCCCAGGGTTCCAGTTCCCTTGTGAAGTGAAGCCTGGTCCTGACTCCTGTGTGCAGGTGCTGAGGGAAGGAAGTTAAAGGTGATCGGTGGGGTTCTGGAGAAAGCCTCCCCAGTTCCCCTGTAATTTCCCCCAAGCGGAGGTTCTGTTGAAGTGGATTAGGGCAGAGACTTGGGAGTCATTACTCGGCAGGGCATGATGCCAGGGAGCAGGGGCTTCCCTCACGTCCCTGACCACAGCAGGACCACCTTTAAGGAGGAAGTGGGTTAAGGTGGGACACATGTGTGCTGCCCAGCGCTGTCCTCAAAGGGAGCAGTTGTGTTAGCAGGTGGAGCTGTGTCTCATCTCCCAATACCAGGGAAGAAGAAGGTGGGCTGCTGGGGTGAGTGCGAGCACCTTTAACCGGGAGGCCTGGCTCCCCACTCTGATGGCATCACGCTGCAGCTGTCATGCTCTTCCTCTGAGCCTCAGTTTCCACATCTGTCAGATGGCTGCTGCTGTAAATCCCTGTCCTGCTAGCTGGATTGGGACTGCGAAAACATCAGCTACTGCAAAAGAAGGGGCCATACTTCTGGCATCCCTATCCACATGTGTGTTTGTTTATGGGTGTGTATATGAATGAACATCCCCAGGGTTGTCCCATCATGACATCGTGGACACAGACTTGCTGAAAGTACTGAGTCCTTCCATCTGAGACGGCCAACGAGCGGACTGAACTAGAAAGCTGGTGGCCTTGAGAGGAACAGGCTTAAGAACTGCTGAATGGAGTCCTGTCATATTTGGGGGGAGGGGGAGAGCCGTGTGGATCAGAGGTGAGTCACCGTGCATGAGCGCTGGGGAGTCACCTTGAACCTGAGCCAAAAAAGTAGAAGTACTGGGACTTGGGTTTATCTGCGTTACATCAGGTACATCAAGTTCTGGATGGCCGCCCACTGGCCAGAGACCTGAGGTGGACGGCTCTCCCTTGCTGCCCTGGGAAGGCTTTCTGCTGGCTGCGGCCCCGCTGAGCAAAGTCCGCTTGTTCAGTGGAGTTCACACAGACTCCTTGCCAGGCCTGCCCAGAATCCTGTCTCCTCTGACTTCCTGTGCTCTTGCATAATATTTCCTTGCTTCTTGAATGGCTGCCCCCGGTGCGGGGGCAGCTCCCTGACGCGGCTGGACGGAGAGCAGGATGTGGAGGGAGGGCAGGGATGTGCAGACGTCACCCAGGGGTGCCTGGGCCCCCAGGGAGGAGGGCGGTGCTCCCCAGATTGCTTGGAGGGAGATTTTAGCATAGGGGTGGTTAGGGAGACGATGCAAGCATGTGTGTGCATACACACACCACCCCCAAACACACATACACACACAGCCCAGACCCCATAAGTTGTCTCTCCCGTAAAATTATGTTTAGGGTAGTTGTTTTCTTCTGATGGTAGAAAGTATACACGTTCCCTGTGAAAAGTTATACTATAGGAAGGCATTGAGATAAAAATAAAAATCACCAGAATTCCACCATCCAGAGATAACCACTGTTAACACTTTGGGGAACATAACTTTCTTCCGTACAGCAAATATGGACATGTAATTACAGATTATAATCCTACTCTGTGCTCTCGTAAAAATGCATTTTCTATACAGTGACCTATCAGTATTCTCTCTTGCTCTACACAAGACATAGATTTAATACAGCTGCGTGTAGTTCCACGTAACAGATGATCATAATGCAACTCCTATTCATTCCTGTTCAAGTTCAGAAAACAAGCTCTCACCAGGCCAGAGATGTTCTCGAACTTGGAAAGCAGCATCTCTGCCTACGCCTGACCAATGAGGTAGCTCTGGTGTCCCAGAAATAAGTACAGATGAAAAGCTTTTGTACCCATGTAGGCCTTTCTGTAGGCTCAGAGTAATTCACGTGATGACATAGAGGAGGGCGGTCAGGGCCGGCCTGGGCGTCCTCTTTGGGGAAGATCATCTCCCAGTGTGTGTCTGCTTTGAGCCAGGAGCCACTAGCCAGAAGAACAAGTTTTTCAGAAGAACGGGTTTTTCTTCAGTCCTGTCTTCCTGTGCCCAAGAATTCAAATAAGCTTCATTTTAAATCTTAATTGGGGATCACCCTCTTGAAATTTTGTCACCGTGTGTACCTTTTAAAAGGCACCCTTCCTTCTTTACACAGTCTTGTATTTATGATATGGAAAACGTGAGTGCATCTATAGTGCCCTTCAGATTTGTAGCAGGTGGAAGATAAAGCCAGATTTTTTTAGCTGAAATAAATATGCTGTCGCTACCATGTTTCTGTCCCATCCCTGAAAGCTGGATATGTTTACGGTTGTTCCACTGGGAACCCAGTGGCTAGACAGCATTTGCTTGTTTCCTTTGAGTCCTTTTTAAACTGGCTTGGCTAGTCTTTTGATTTAATCAAGAGTTTTTAGTCTGAGGCTGGGCTCATTGCTTGTGGTTCAAAATTGCTTGTTAGGTTTACTTTTGAGTCAAGACAAAATTTGTTTCCTAGAGCTAGCTCTCTGTTTCAGACTTTGCGTCTAAGTTGAAAAGCTTGCTGTCACTGGTCAGCTTAAACACATTTATTTAAAAGTTCTCAGGCATCGTTTAAAATAAAAATTTGCAACAGAATTTAGCGCCAATAGAATCCAAGTATTTTACCCATTTTGTTTATAGTTGTCCACTCTCCAGGCAAACAATCTATTATAACAATTTGTGTAATTACAGTCTCTCCTTCAATTTATTCACCCAGGATGCCTTTTTTTTGAGAATTCCTGGCCAAACTGTTATTACATTAAATTTGTTGACTATACCCTGAGGAGTTAGGATGACGATGTGAGTTAAAGAAAGGAAATCATGTATAATGTTTGTCTGCTCTGCAACATTTTCAGTGTGTGAACATTTACAAGTTGATTTTGTAATTGTCCCCTTTCTTGGTCATTACCTGCTTCAGGTGGGGTCTTGGCCACGAGGGCGCATTTGGGAAGTGAGAAGGGGCACGGTGGAATTGGTCCTTAGATTATGAAACGGGAGTTTGTTGAAACTGATAGTTTTCTGCAGTGAGCATAGAGCAGCCGTTGGCATGGCAACCCCTACGTGGAAAAGTGCACGCCGCTCGCAGATGACTTTTGCAGTCCTCAGTGTTAATCTGATAAATGGCTTTTTTAATAGTAGTTTGTGGGCTAATGGAAAGGTTGAAGCAAACCTTCATTAACAGGAAGAAGGATGGGGATTTTTGAAGCCACCGAGGGAACACATTGGGGAGCCAAAGCCAAATCTCCATTTTCAGCCCAGTGTCTCTTTTTCATGTCAGGTATGTTTGGAGCGTGACAAGCCAAAGTAAATTGGGAATACTGTCTTGAAAGGGTGTCACTGCCATCATCAGTTTAGATTTTCAAGCAGGCAGAGGTTTGGTGTCCATTTTATTCAGAACCTTTACTTTAGTGAGAATTTACAAAACACTGTAAAAGGTTTGCATTGAGGTCTCTTTTTCTTTTGGTGGCCATGGTGGGGTGAGGTGTTTTTATTGTTGTTGTTGTTGTTGTTGTTGTTGTTGTTGTTGTTTTCCCAGTGTGGTGAAATACATATAAAACACAAGTTGACCATTTTAACCATTTTTAAGCGTACAGTTCAGTGGCATTTAGTATATTCACACTGTTGTGTGGCCACCACATTAACCTTCTCGAGAACTTTCCCACCACCCCAGATTGAAAAGTCTATACCCATTAAACATTAACCCCTATTCCTCCCTCCCCTAAGCCCCTAGAAACCACTATTCTAGAAACCTCACCTAAGTGGAACCATACAATTATTTGTTCTTTCGTGTCTGGCTGATTTCATTTAGCATAGTGTTTTCAAGTGTCATCCGTGTTGTAGCATGCATCAGAATTTCATTCCTTTTTAAGGCTGAATAACATTTCATTATATGTATAGACTACATTTAGTTTATCCTTCCTTGAATTGACATTTAGTTTGTTCTCCCCTTGGCTATTGTGAATAATGCTGCTAGGAACATGGGCATACAAATATCTGTATCAGGAGTTCCTATTGTGGCGCGGTGGAAACAAATCCGACTAGGAACCGTGAGGTTGTGGGTTCGATCCCCGGCCTCACTCAGTGGGTTAAGGATCCCGCATTGCTATGGCTGTGGTGTAGGCTGGCAACTGTAGCTTGGATTGGACTCCTAGCCTGGGAATCTCCATATGCCATGGGTGTGGCCCTAAAAAGCAAAATAAATAAATGAATAAATATCTAAGTCCCTGCTTTCAGTTCTTTGGGGTATACACCTAGCAGTTGAATTGATGAGCCGTGTGGTAATTTTATGTTTATTTTTGTAAGGAACTGCCATAGTGTCTTTCACAACAGCTGTACCATTTTACATTCCCACTAGCCATATACAAGGCTTCCAATTTGTCCACATCCTTGCCTTTCCCCACCCCCTGGCTTTTTGTTGTTCTTTTAAATAAAAGCCATCCACTGGATGTGAAGTGGTATTTTACTGTGGCTCTGATTCGCATTTCTCTAATGATTTTCAGTTTATTTGTCTTTATAAATACATTGCCACATGCTTGATGGCCTGTGGGGATGGAAATCACTGCCACATTGTTTATACCTGAGAGGCAGTGAGACCGTCGGAGATGTTTGCTGGGGGTAAAGGGTGGAAGGGAGTGTATCGTCATCACATGGGACACATGATTGTTATACCGTACAGCCACCTCAGTAGACCTGTAGGCAAAGTTTGTGCTGTGGGACAGATGAGCTGGTTTTAAAATAGATGCCTTTGACACCTGAACTCATATAAAACTGTAAGTCACTTATACTTCAATTAAAAAAAAAATGAAGGGGGCATTCCCATCATGACTCAGTGGTAGCGAACCTGGCTAGTATCTATGAGGACACAGGTTCAATCCCTGGCCTTGCTCAGTGGGTTAAGGATCCAGCATTGCTGTGAGCTGTGGTGTAGGTTGCAGATGCAGCTCAGATCCTGAATTGCTGTGGCTGTTTGATCCCTGGTCTTGCTCAGTGGGTTAAGGAACCAGCATTGCTGTAGCTGTGGTGTAGGCCGGCAGCTACACCTCCAATTAGATCCCTAGCCTGGGAACTTCCATATGCTGCAACTTAAAAAGACAAGAGAAAACAAAGGAAAAGAAAATAAAAGGCTTTGAGACCAAAGTAACCACTCTTTGGGTGAGATTGAATTAAGACGAGCCTGCTTGTGGGCTGGACCTATGCTGTATGATCCTTCCTGCTCTAGTGTGTTGTGCAGGCGTAGGTATCCCTCGTCCCTGAGAAGGGTCGTTGTTGTCACCAGCTCCAGAGACCTGAGCCCGTCCTCCTTCCTCTCCCTGGGGAGGAACTCCTCTAGACATTTTGCCATGGGTTTGCTTGGGTTTTTGAACCGCCCCACTGTCTGATTTCTCCACCTGAAACAACATACCTACACAGTCCTGTCCTTCTCCAACCCGTTGTGTTGGCAACTCATATTTTGACAAGAAAGGGGACGAAGTTAGACTTTATTAAGCACCTGTTTAATCCTGGCACTTTGCTAGTCAGTTTGTAGCAGATGAAAGACCTGACTTCTGTCCTTAATATAAGTACTAGGGGTCCTATCATTTAATATGGGATTCTACAGTAGGGGTTCCAAACTTTAGCAGGCATCAGAAATACCCGGAGGGCTCATTACAATTCAGATTGACAGGTCTTACCCAGAATTTCTTATTCAGGAGGTCTTGGTGGGGTGGGTGTTAAGATTTTGCCTTTTTAACAAGTTCCCAGGTGATGCTGCTGCTGCTGGTCTGGGGACCACACTTTGGAAACAGCTGCTTTACATGGACCCTATGAAATGGATATTATTTCCATGTACAGATAAGAGCTGAGTTGTAGAGGGGCAGAATGACTTGCCTCAGGTCCTATAGGCAGAACGCCAAAGCCCAGATTTGAAGCTGGGCACCTTCACTCCAGAGCCTCTGCTGTTCTCATTATATCAGGAGTGGCAGATGCACACCCCTGAGTGGCCCTCATCTAATCCAGCCCTGGAGACAGGCAGTATTAATCAAACACAGGACCTCTAAACCCAGAGGGGGCCTTGAAATCCTTCCTGCACTGCTCCTGATGGCCATACTTACCCATCAGTGGGAGCTGAAAAGAATTACTTTTGTACCAATGAATACATCCTCTCTAAAATAAAGACATTACCAAAAAGCAATCTGTTAACACCTAAAAAGAACCCTAGCCTAAGCTCCAGTCTGCTGTGCTTAGGAGTTAAGTGGCTGGTGGATTGGGAGCTACGGGAAGCAGAGCTCTCCCAAATTGTGCTGGGACCTCATGGGTCATCAGCTAGAATCTTCATTCAGCACTCAGGCAAGGTAGGATCCTTGAACAGGGGACCTTACCCTTAAGAAGTTTAAAATCCAGATGACGTTAATAAGGAGGTTTGTTTTTTGTTTTTTTAAGCTGCCATAATTTGTCTGATTTATATGTATTGCATGGTATTCTAAAAATTAGTATGTGGCACTAAGTTCAGTGATGAATAAAAAATAGTGCTCACTAAATAAGTTTAAGAAAAAGTAGGTTCCAGAGGCAACTATATCCTCAGTTGATGAGATCTTTTAACAAATGGACAGGAGGAATAAATTCAATTGAACAGGATAATACCTTGAATTTAAAGAGCTCCTCTGACTCCCAAAGTCACCACAGACTTACAGCTGCCTTGTGTTCCTAGGAAATGAGAGGTTGGTAGACACCTGATTAAACGGATCAATCAAGAGAATAATTAATTTTTCCTCTAAAAATTGTGAACTCTATGAGGCATTGCCACTGTTATACCCCCCTTGGATACTTGATTATGTGTTTGCCAAGGGGAGTTAATGGAAGTCAAAGCAGTGTTTTACAAAGGTCGAGGGTCTTCTAGCCTATATGTGTGAGAAATCAAAGGAAGCTGATTGTGTCAGGTGTGGCTCTCCTGTCTTCTGAAATAATCCACCACTATCTTTCATGTCTCTGCCAGCCCACACCATATCTGACCCTTGACACCACCAGCAACAAATATTTAGTCTGTTGCTCTTGTGTGTACAGGGAGGTCTCTTGTCTCACCTGCTGTCTCTTAAAAGAATGATGAATTATGTTTTAATGTTTTAAGTGCCCCTCAGTACTTAGCAAGGCCTGTGTGTCATAGCTACTTAACAACTATTCATCATCCAAAAATACTGCAGATCTTTTAAAAAAAAAAAAAAAACTTGGGAAAAAGAAACAACATAATGTTCATAACCATACATATAAGATTGCTTATATGTATGCATCAACCCTATATCTGACACGAAAGGCAGTAGGTATCTGTGGGAGTTTGTGTGTATGTATTTTTTTAAGTGATTTGCATTTTGGATCTGAAATGGACACATGATGGGGTTGGGAGGAAGGTCGGAGATGAAGTCATCTGTGCCAGGGCTAAAAAGTGCATCAATAGGGAAGGGGTATGTTGGAGATGGGGAAAGACAACTCTGAGAGCAGACTGGTCCAGGGCTGACTCTGGATGACGTGACAAGGAACATTTATATTCATTGCCTTCTTGGGTTTTGCTTTCTGGATTGTTTTGAGAGGAAAGATTTTATAGTACTTAGCATCCCCACCTTTGCTTGGAAAACTCAGCTCTCTCTGCACATTCCTAGTGCCCGTGTTTCTATATGGACATGCTTGTTGTCATGCTCTTTTTTCCTTTTATAAATGAGACTTCCTGTCTGGCCCACCTGGGAAAAGGTGAAAGGAATATTTCATCCAGCAATATGCCCAGAGACCAGAAAGCTTTCCAAGGTGCTGTATGCATCTTTGATGAAACCGTCTCTGGGACTGGAAGGTGGTCTCATGCAGGACAGCTTAACTGGCCATAGAAAGCAATGACCATAGCCACACAGGTCAAATGAAATAGATTAGTAAGTTCAGGTTTCTCAGTGGTTAAAAACTTGAACATAAGCCCTCCGGGTGGGGTGGGGGGAAAGAGGTTCCGTCATGATGTCGCCTGTCCTGGCTGAAGAGTATATAGGTCTTGAGAAATCCGCCTTGGTTTGGGAACATCATGTAGCTATTGTGCTCCAGAAAAGCTGCCCACTTTGGATGTGATGATGCCTTGTGGTGGGCAAGACTGGGGCTGGTTAGAGTGAAAAGTGGTCATCTTTGGACAGCTTCTGACTGCCAAGATTTTTCCAGAACAAGTTTTAAAGCCATGTATTAAATAAAGCTATGTAAGTGGGAAGCTAACTGCATCTTATAAAAGGCTTAGCATGAGAGGCAGAGTCCTCCGTTTGGAGCCTATTTTGCTAAATATCAGGGGTAGGGAAATCCAAAACCCGTTCATGTTTCTGCTCTGCCCTGGAACTGGATTTAGCTGGAGTTGGTCTCTCAGGCTGCATGAGCCATGCTTTTCTCCTGCCTGGTGTGGGTAGAGACTTGAGCGCTAGGGTGGGATCAGGAACTGCTCATTGACAAAGAGATTGTTTAAGGTTTAGGTATGTTCCTTAGCTTGTTTAACATTGAAACAGAAGACAAAAGACCTGTTAATCCTTAGAGTCAAGTGGACCTTTCCAAATGGAGCAGGGAAGTCCCTAAGGAGAGGCCCCTGGGTAGAACCTGCTTCCCAACCTGAAAGCACAGAGATGAAGGCTCCCTTGGGCCTGTTTGGCCCATTGCTGTCCAGCGGACAGTGCTTCTGGATTTTCTGAGTCAGAGTCTTAGATGATAAAGGGTTTCAAAAATCAGTAGGGTATTATAATAGAATATCAATATCCCTTGACATTTTCAGATAGTTACTTGTGGGGAAGGGGAAGGCTGTTTTGCCCCACCCGTTGGAGAAAGGAGAGGAGCATATAAAACAGAGCATACAGAAAAATTTTGCTGATGTGAGTGTTTCCTTGGGGTGAGGGACTGGGAGAGGCGCCAAGGGTGTGCTTCCATTGTGGTTAAAGCCCTCATGGTCTCAGAATAAGAATGTCTGGTAAGCAGGTGAAGGATGATATGATTCACTTTGGTGGTGACCTCCTGTTAGTTCAGCTAAGAATCCAGGTGAATCAGATCAATAGAGGGCAACTGTACAGTGGCTGGTCAGCCTTTCCATTGCTCAGCAAGAGATGTCTGGCCTGTGGGCCAGGAGTATCAGGCAGGTGTTGGAGGATGAGTTCCATAGCCATTTTCTCTGTTCCTGCTATCTGTTGGGAAAAAAAATCTCCATCAAGATGTGTACCTTCCCTTCCAGAATGCTTTATTTGCAGTTATCCTTAGCTCCTGTGCAGATGAAAAAGTTGGTGAAAAACTTAAAATTCCATTACCATGATGATTTTCAGAATTTGTATTAGGGCCTTTGGTTTTTTAAAACAAGGACACCAAATATAGAAGAGAATAGTTATATACAAGGTTAATAAAAGCCCCTCACCTCCACCCCATGTAAATCCTAAAGAGAGAAAATAGCTGAGCTGTAGTGATTATTTCCAGCAAAGAAAACTGTAATTATGGGGCCCAGCTAGTCTTCATAAGGGGCAGCCTTGGAATAGCTTGGATGCTATTTTGAATATTTGAGAAAAGAGTGACATTCATTGTGAAATGGAAATGCCTCTGCCCCACTGGGATTGGGGCAGCTCCCTCCAGGCATCCTGGGAATAGCCTAGTTTCCTCTCTTGTGTGGGTTTGGGAAGCACTTGAATCCAGTAGTCATTGCTGGATTGACTTGGGAGAAGCTGAGGGAGTGAAGAAGCTGAGGGAGTAGAAGAGCCAGGGGAGTAGAGAAGCCAGGGGACTGGCAAATCTGCTTTTCACATTGGCTCCCAGTCCCAGCTGTCTAACATCTAGGGAAATAAGACTTTTTGGAGAGGCTTCTGTATGTGGGCTAAGATGAAGTCTTCTGTACGGCATGAAGGCATAAGGGAACAAAAACCATGAATAGGCTACAGAAAGGAGTGGCCCAGTCACCTGCCTTGAGGTGGGGGGTGGGGGGGATGAATGTCCCACGTGACTTCGTGGTTGTGCAAGAGTTGGGCAACACTTGGCCAGGGTGGAGAGACCTTGGCAAAGGTGTTTGCACTCCTAATAGATTCCTATCTCCCCTGTGGGGCAAACAACTATTAAAAGTTCTGCACAACATTTTGGGAGGAAGAAATTGATTTCTTTATCTAACCTAGCATACTGTACTTGTATTTTCTTGTAGTTTTATTCAGCAAACTCCCATTGTAGTGAAGGCACTGGGACAGAGACCCCAGAGGATTAAGGGAGAGTGAGACCCCTGTGTTTCTGCCCATAGGAGCCACAGCCCGGTGGGGGTTGGGTACAGGGAAGGACAAGCATACAGGTGATGGCAGCTGAGGCAGGAGATGGTGGACCCCACGATGGAGAAGTGGTTCTGGAGAGGAAAAGCAGGATAGAGTTGAGTCAGGAGGGAAGCTCTGCAACCGGAGAGCCTGCATTCAGGTTGTAGCCCTGCCCTTCCTCGCTGAGGCGTCTTGGATAAGTTACTTAAACACTCCGTACCTCTGTTTGCCCAACTGCAAAATGGCAGTAGTTATAGTCCCATGTCAGAGGGTATGTTTTAATGGTCATAAAGTTGGTTTTAGCTCCAAGATCAGAGAGGAGGGGCTTTGCTGACCTTGAGTTAATGACTGACAACCCCCCAGCCTTAGTTTCCACATCTGTGCTTTAAAGGGACTGGATAAATGCTCCTATTTTCTTCCTTCTAAAAGTCTCTCATTCTGTGATGGGGTGTATATTAAGCGCCTGCTGTGTGCCCAGTACTCTGCTGAGCATGGTGGAAAAGAGAAAGAGCAGAGTATGTGCTCCCAGCCCTCAGGAATCTATTACTCTAAGTGAGGAGAGGACATTACTATTCAGGATAATATTGGAGAATTCGAAAATATTAGAAATTTAAAATTTGTCTGTATGGGTGAGAGAATAGGAATAGAGTGTTTAGAGTAGACCAGAATAGGCAGAAGATCTGACAACAACCATAAATCCAATACTGTAGACAGGAACTCAGACTTGTTTCCCAAATCCCAAAACTTGGAACACTGCATTAATATTTAAGATAAAGTTGAGTCGTAGAAAAACAGCAGCTATCTGTTTAGGATTTCGATGAGATAAGATCTGTCAAACTCCTTGCTCAAAGCAATAATAGGATCTAAAACATTAAAGAGACTCACACTGGTTTTCCGTATATTTCTGGATGGTCGTTGTGGTACAGCATAGTTCTGGTAGAACATAGCGTTGCGTCTGGTAGAATAATTCACCTGTCCAGCGAGTGATGTGGGAAACCCCAGGGCTCTGCGCTCAGCACTGAGCAGCCTGGGCATCCCGGTGGTGTTCTCAGCCCCTCCTCTAGAGGGCAGCACACAGAAGTGGCCCCGCAGAACCCTCCAGTCACAGCTTTGGTAGAACTTAGTATTGCTTCTCGTCTCCTTATCAAAGATGGGTTCTGCTCCTAAGGTTCCCCACCCTACCCCTTAGGGACTACAGGTCCTCTCTCCCTAGTGGCATTTGAACTTAGATTTTGAGGATGCTGCCTCCTGCAGCCCTTCTGTTTCATGGTTTCTCAAGGTAGCTATGCAGATTAGACCACAGGTGACCCTGGCCTGCACAGGTGGCAAGAAGTTCAGCAGCACTTGGCAGATTGAAATGTGCCAGAAGACTGGTGTAGACAGCAAGGTCGCCTCACCCAGGAACCTGGGGACACCTCCTGAAAGAAGTGAGCCAGGGCCTTCAGTGAGCCTTGGAGAAAGAGTGGAAGCCAGCTCAGGTCAGCAGATCGGATGGGTAGAGGCACGAAGTATGTCCATTCCCCCCACCAGTACCCCCACTGCTCCTCGCTAACCATACGTGGAGGGGAGCACAGCCAGTTAGATGGGGGGAAGGAAGCGAGATAGAAAGGACAGATGAGGCACACGCAGCTGCTCCTCAGCCCCAGCCAGTGGCTCAGAATTCCTGCTCATCACCCAAGGGGTCAGCGATGGCCTGGCCTGATAGGCCAGTTCGTGACATCCTGGCTTCAGATGAGCAGACCACAAACCCTCACAGAGCTCTTGGCTGAATTTCCTCCACAGTAAAGCACCCAGAAATCCTGTGATACCCATCAGTACTCTTCATTTACAGAGCAGCCTCTATGCAGGCACTCGTGCAAATCATATCTGCCGTCAAAACACACCTTCACACAGGCACCCACGGAGGTAGGGAGGACAGAGGGGGCCGTGGAGGTTCAGAGGGTGAAAGGAGCGGTGACTTGCTGTTACGGCCCCTCGGAGAAAAGCAGAGATGAAAACTGTTGAGAACATGAGTCTGCCGTCCAGGCTGGCGTCCCAAGCACCGTTCTTCTCTCCCACATTGTACCCTTGTCTCATTCCCCCCGCCCCCCGCCTTTCCTTTCACAAAAAGAATTATTTTTTTTCCCAAATAAGCAAGATGGAAGCAAACGTTGCAACCTCCAAATGTATGAAATAAACATGATTCCTAATGAGCCTCTGGGAAAGTGCTCACCTTTGAACTTAGCCAAGGATTATGGAGGAAAGAAAATGTCTTAAGAACTTGATAGAGTGTTAGAGCTTCCTGGATTTTTTCCGTCAAGTTACATATTACATTTCTTTTCCTTAATAAGGGCAGTTCCAGAAATCCTTCCTGGATGATGAGACCATGTCCAAAAGCGGAGACCTACGGTTGGCCACAGATGCTGGTTTGGGGACTGTCCTCTGGGTGCTAGGCAACAGAAGGGTCAGAGGCACCATTTCCAGAATGCTCCTGCCTTCCTTGCACTCAGCCCCCACTCTCTGGGTCCTTGCCAGGCAGGACAGGAGCATGTAGGCCGTCCCAGGGTGAGGTCTGGGGTGTCCTAGAACACGACAGGAAGCTGTCCAGGGAACCTGGTGGCTTGAAAGTGATAGGGCCAAGGAGGCCTCCGGCCAAGACAAGCTTTTTTTCCCAGAGACCTTGCCTCTGCATTGGCCTGGGCTCATCTCTATCTCTATTTTGAAGAAAGAATAATAACATTTCTGTTAAAAAAAAAAAAAAAAAAAAAAACTGGCCTAAAAATAAAACACTGGCCCTCCCTGTAGGCTCTACCTGCCTCACACAGACTACTAGACATTTTAATTTGCCTAACTCTTCCCTCACAGCCAAGAAGTTCACATGTAGACATCAGGATGAGTCATTCGCAGGACTTAAGTCCCAGTAAGACTGTATCATGGCTGAACACACCTGAACAGATTCTGCTTGAGGTCCCAGAACATTTGCGTGGCCCCGGGTTTGCTGTAACACGTAGAAGACTCCGTGATGTGTTCATGGTTTCCCTTTTCTCGAAACTTCTCCCCCAAGTTCCATCGTCACGCTTTCAGTCATGACAGAGGCCAACAAGCTCTGTGCCCTCCCCCACCCACCCACCCTGCGATGGCATGAACTACCCTGGGTGCCCCCAGCCCCGCAGAGATGTGCAGTACAAGGCTGTGCGGAAGCCAGCAGTGTGGACAACCATCTCTGAGCTGTTACCACTTCACGGCAGAGACGGCTCTTCTCTGCCCCTCGGGCCCTGCACACAAAGCTGGGCACACGTTTAGGACACAGCCCCTGAATGGAAACTACCCCCATGCACAGGCTGCCTGCTGTCCGGCTCCTAATCTTTAAAAATCTGCCACCTTCAAAGCGCCGGGTCCCCTGGTGGCCTGGGGCTTTGTTGGGGGTTCTCTGGAATCGGCAACTTAGCTGTGACCTCAGCAGTCTTGGCTCTGGCAAGGCAGGGTCTTTGCGCCAAAACAGGCTCAGTGCCCATGGAGATAATCACCTCTTGTAATATCCACACAATCATCTCATTGTCAGAGCACAAGGAATGAGAAAATCGGAGAAATGCCACAACAGGTTTGCCCCATGGTTCAGCTCACCCAGGCTTCTGCTTCTGGCTGAGGGCACCTTGGGACACCTCAGAGGGACAGTCCTACCCCTTGTTCTGGGGTCAGCCCCGATTGGTAACACCTGAGCTGAACCAGCACCTCTCGACCAGGCATCCCAGGCCTGCTTCTGCTCCATCTTCTCGAGACCCCATCACCCCCATTGTGTCATGGCTAAGCCCTGTGTGTCCTTAATAGTGCCCTGAGAAGCCCTCTCTAAGTCCCCCTTTCTCCCTGCCTGGCTCACGGCACCCTCTGTGCTCCCGGAGCACTGGTTACCGACTTCTGCAGCAGGAGTGTCACCACCTTGTGTCAGGCGCGATGCAAAGCGTGCTGCGTGTTTGGAGCAGTTACTCCTCACAAGAGCCCACAGTGCAGGGCCTTTGACAGGAACTGTTTTACAGGCCACTGAGGTTAAGAGAAACCCAAGCACCTTGCCCTGCGTCACAGGGAAGTGTCTGAGCCCCAGGCCCAGGCGGTCCGTCTGGCCCCGGCCCTGGTCTGCCTATCTGTCTCCCGCCCTAGGCTGTCAGCTGGCCGAGGGCAGGGCCCCTCTTTCCTTCTGTACCCCTCGGTGGACACTCAATAAAGGTTGACTCGGTGAAATCAAAATCTTGCCAAATGTAAACGCCAGATGGGATTTAAATTCCAAAGAGCCACGCTTCTTGCCAAAAGGCTAAAATGCAAAGCAGCGCTTGTTTTTTTGAGCTCAATGACGGTGGCTTTTTAGATCCTTGGTTGCTTCAGCACTTTCTTGGGGGTGCCACAGAGTTGTGGGGTGTGGTCGGCTGGGTGGGTATAGGACACATGGGTTTGTCATGGTCTCAAAAGTGATCAGCAGTCACTCCAATGAAAGCAGAGCTACCTCGGGCATTTTTTTAGAAACAGCGAAGCAGGAACACAGCAAAGAGCATTTTTTGGTTGATTCTGGAGAAACAATCCTTTTCCTTCTGCACACGGGCAGCAGGGTGTGAAGTGTCACAGGCATAGCTGAAAGACAAGTCATGAGAGCCACCAGGGGTCCACAGCCACCCTCCACTCAGGTCTCCCCATGCTCGGGCTAATCTTCTCCATCGTTGAATCAAACCAAGTGTGGCCTCAGAGGCTTCAGGGACTTTGGGCTGTTTTTCCCCTGAGCTTAAAGTCTTTCTCTGCTGCTGACTCACATGTTAATTATTGCTTTCCACAGAGTAGAATTAACCCAGCACTGCCACAGTCGCCTGCCTGGATGTTAGATCCCCCCCACCCCTTCTTGAGCAGGCAGGACAAGCATCCCAAACACTTTGCTTTAGAGTCTCGGGAAAAGGCTGCTGAGGGCGCTCTGCTCAGCCCAGGATACCAAGGGTTAACCGCCCAGTCTTTTAACCAAAAGCTCCTGAAAAGTGTAGGCAAGAGTTTCAGTTCCCTGTCACCTGTCAGCATTAATGGACAGAACTGGTGTCTCACAGAAATAATATCGACTTGTTTTCCCTTTGACTGCTGGGCTGGATAATGAAGTAAAAATGACATTATATCTAATAAAAGTGATTTGCAGAAATCACTGATAGAATCTCAGTACCAGAGATTTGCCATTAGCAGGTGAGCCAGATAAGGGAAGCAGCTGGATTCTATTAACCCCCTCCTAGTCGTGTGTGTGTGTGTGTGTGTGTGTGTGTGTGTGTGTGTGTTGGTGGTGGAGTTGAGGATAGGGGACTGGGTTTTAAAACACTGAAGTCTGGGCTAGAGGAGAGTGTTTATTCCAGATTGTGGGTCCTTCCCTGACCCTACCTGGTTGGTTGTATTGGAGTTTTAATTTGTTTGGGTTTTTTCCTTAGGATTTTTGTGTTTTGTAGCTTTTTTCTTTTTTCTTTTGGGCGTGATCCATTTTCTCACCTCCATGTTACATCACCAAAGGGGTGGAACCCTGACCAAGCCCTGGCATCCTCCCTGCCAGAAATCTGTCTCCAAGAAGGGCATCTACACATGTGACATGAGGGCTTTGGGGGATGGGTGGTGTTGGGCAACAGATTGTTCTATTGTGTCAAGGAGGTGGAATCAGGGGCAGAAACCTCCCAGGTCTTATCTGGAGGGTAGGGAAGAGGAGGGGGGAGGGGAAGGAGGAAAAGGGAAAGGCGGAGTCGCCCTGTCCAGGCTTGTTCACCAGGGTCAGTGAAAGCAGGCTGGCATCTGGCTCCCTGAACACCCCCTCTGATGTGGACAGCAGGCACAGCCGGCAACTTCATGTAAAAACTTCCGTAGGGTATAGGGATCTGTTTCCTGGGGACAGTGAGGAGTCATCGGATGTTACGTTAACCTAGTGATAAGTGCAGCCACCGACACGCCTCTTTATTAACCCACTTTCTACTCGGGAAGCAGCAAGGCGTTCTAACTCTGCAGTCCTGATCCTACTGCTGGGGGATCGTGGCTGGTCTAGCCTTCCCTCCAACTCACTGTACCGTATCTGAAAGAGCTAGACGAAACTGCGGTTGCAGGGGTGAGATGCAATGCCAGGCAGTGTGGATGCGTAAGCAGTTTGACATTTTGCCTCTGCCGTCAAAGAAGACTCTTAAGATAAAGCAACTAAGGTGATGCTGCCTTGCCGTTAAGTGAAATAGCTTGATTCTCTGGGTATTTGGGGTGGAGTGGGGAGATCGGTGTGGGCCAGGTAGAATGATCAGGAAAACCTCGATGGAGGTGCCGGGGCTATGTTGATTCTGAAAGTATAGGATTTGGAATGCAGTAAAGGAGGGATCACATTTCAGGTGAAAAGAAAAAACAAAAAAACAAAAAACTGGGTAGCAGATGGGGAGCTGAGTTAGGGGCGGCCCTGCAGTATGGTCTGGCTGGAGCAGGCAGGGGGCTGCAGGCTTGTAGCAGCTGAGGTTGGAGAGCAAGGCTGGTGCTGGTAGGCCTCCAGGGGACTCTAGAGCTTGGACTTCATCGTGAGGGCAGTAGGAGCCACTCCTGCTTTTTAAATAGGGGAACGACACCCTGAAATGGTTTGGGGAGATGGGATGGGGCAGGGACCTGGTGGGCTCTTCCTCTCTCTTCGGTCTGATTAGAAGTGTATTCTTCTTGACGAGTAGTCACAGAGGCGAAGGGCAAGGGGAAACAGCGAGAGGATGGGGGCTAAAGCCTGAAAGCAAACACAGCACCACTGGAGCCAGAAGAGGCGGACACCCTTGGTCAAGTTTATTTTTTCATTCCATGGGTAGTGTTTGAGTTACTGTGCAGCAAGAATGCCTTGCCGAGGTCTCTGTGGGCCGGGCCGAGGTCCCAGCTTGTGGTGGCCCAAGGGTTGCTGCCATATTTAGAGCTCTTAACAAAGGGACTTGTTTCCCCTGGCTTTGCTCCCAAGGAAGAGGGGTTCTCCTGTGTGCTGACCAGTGTGGCAGAAGCACAGCCAACAGCAGAGGGATCCAGGCTGGGTTCTGTGCTGCCCACCACCTGGCACCTCAGCAACTGGTTAGGGGGGCAGGCAATTACCTGATTGTTAGCTTTAGGTACCAGTCAGTCCTTTTGTCGCTGACACCCCTTCTCTGCGCTTGGCACCTTGTGGCCACTCAACCGCGTGTTGAGTGAAAACATTCTGCCCATTCTGATGTTCCCTGTCTTACACCCTGCCCTCTGGCCCATCTCCTGACCACCAACCCTCCTGCTCACTCCCCAGCAGTATCTTTGTTCTTCTCACCCCTCTTGCCCTCCTGATTGTCTCCCCAGTATACCTGCTCCTCCTTTGAGTCCCCACTCCAGAGCCAGGCTCTCCCTGTGTTGACCAGCCTTGCAGACTTTGTCCAGTCAAGCTCCCATGGCCTCCACTGACCACGGGCCAGTCCTTTAGAACTCGACCTCACTTCTCCGCAAGCTCCCTGAGTCAGGAGTGGTCACTGCATGCTTCCCACTGTTTCTTGCAGCCCCAGCACATGAAGAAGGACTCGTGAATATTTGTTGAATGAGTGGAGAGAAGGAGCCATTGCTGGGGCAATAAAACACAACCCACTTTCCCAAATTGCTCAATATTATCTTTGGAGAGCATGACAGTAACGAGGAGAAGACATTTTGGCATTTCCCGAGGCTTTTGATGACTTCTCTGCAGTGGAATGGAGTATAGCCTCCTAAATGTGTGTGAACATCTCACTTCGAGTCACAGTGCGACAGGGGCCGAGATGGGACCAAACAAGGGCTTGCACTGTGGCCAGGAACTTGGTCCTCCAGCCCTGGGTATGCGACCATGTAAACAGGCTAGAAATTGCAATTCTAAAGGAGAGAAAGGGTCCCTGAGGTCCTGCCTGGGTTCCTTTCTCCCTCCTCTCATTTTTCCTTTGTCTCTGCTTGCTTTCTCTGTTTTGTAAACAGGAAGGCTCCAGGGGGGTCACCGCTGGGAAGGGATGAGAACTCCTGCACACCTCCCCCCACCCCACCCCTGCCCTTCTCTTGCCGTTTTGAAATACTTTAAATACCAGGCACCAGAAGTTCTGGCGTCAAATTGGGATTAGTAAGGCAGATCCTAGGGTATTTCACGAGGCACATATGATCAGGCATCGGTCCCGATTAAGAGACTAAACAAATGTTATCTTCTTTGAAATGAAAGTGTCTGAAATAAAGGAGAGAGGACGGACCCTCGAAGTCATGTTCGGTGCTTGAGTTCTCGCTGAACAACTGTCTATTCCGGTTATGGCTTTTAAAAATTTTTTTTCACCCAGAATGTCTGACGACACTGCGCAGGGAATTTCTGCCCCCTCCTTCCTGAATATACCCAGCGCCGGCCCCTGAGGCGGCCCAGCTCTGTTTTCTCATGACACAGTGATTATTTTTGGCATTGCACATATTTTCTCTAATGTTATTATCTCACCCCCACCCCAGCCCCTGGTTGCCTTTCGAGGAGCAATTGTTCGGGCCCCTCGGCATAAATCAGGGGGTTAATTTGGGTTCAGTGTGGAGAAGCGGGGAGGGGGACACAGGGGGACTTCAGCTTCTCCTCCACAGCCCCCCCCCCCAGCCCCCGCCGTGGTGCCAACACAGAGGTCCTGTCCCCCGGCTCATGAAAGAGCTTGCTTTCCCCAGACTCTGGGCTCCCCATTCATCCTTTCTGCCAGCAAGGCTTGAGGGACTCTCTAGAGGTGACGCTGGGGGCTGCACCTCAGGGATGGCATCTTAATGACTTGACTTGGCGGGTGTGAGAACAGCCCCATTCAGAGCGGGTGCACTCCCTGCGCAGTTGGCCCGCTCAGCCTCTGTCCATAAATGTTCTCTTGTTCCCACTGCGTGAGGAAATGGAGATTTCCAAGTGGGAAGCAGACTTCCCAGTGCTTTAACTCTTCCCTGAGGGAAAGAGGAGCCGGCGAGAGCGAAGTACAGTCGAAGATGGCCCAGCTGCCGCTCCCGGGAGAGGAGCAGGGCCCAGGGCTGGGGATGAGGCCAAGACAGCTGGGATCACTTTTTCTTTCCTCCCTGAGAGCAAAAGGAGAAGAGGAAAGGGCACACTGAATTGCCCGTACAGTCAAGTAGGAAACATTGACTCAGTTTGTCCACCCTGGTCCAGGGTCCCATGAAGGAGGCACAGAAGGAGATGTTGTGTCTGTGCCCCACTCCCCAAGGCACCAGAGTGCTTACAGTCCAGTTATAGCAGCAGGAGGTTTGCAGAGAAAAGCCAGCAAGACAGAGAGGCCTTTACTGAGGGCCAGTGAGTAATGTGGGCAGGAGGCGCCTTGGAGAAGGGAGTGAGGGTGGACAGGGAAGTGTCTGGGGGATGTAGGCTCGAACTGGCCCCGAGGGGTGGAGCTTTAAGCAATAAGCAGGGATGAGATGTAAATGGAGGGAGGCGGGGCCACCAAAGTAGGGCTTAGTGAAATCCCATGAAGAAATATAAAAAGAGAGTAAGAGGCTTCCCGGCAGAAGAGGAGACCTGCCTTGTTAGACTTTAGGTGGCTGTGGGTAAGGACAGCATCTGGGTAGCACTGCCCCTGCCCCTGCCCCTGCCAGATGGTGGTATCTCCATCATGCCCTTGGTCTCAAGATCGCATGCGTCCTTGGGTCTCTTTCTTTTCAGATTGTGGACCCAGACAAGAATCAGCATCACCTTGGAGGCTGTTAGAAATGCAGAACCTCGGGCCCCAGCCCAGACCTTCTGAGTCAGAAACTGCATTGTGACAAGATCTCAGGGTGATGCGTGGGCAGAGTCAGGTTTGAGAAGGGCCGGTCTGTGTGCCGGCAGCTGTCAGCAGCGCTAGTTCAGACACAAAATTTGATTCACAGAGTTGGGAAAACACACACATGCACACACACACACCTTTGAATGTTTCTGCACTACAGATCTTTCCAGCTGGAAACTTTTTATTCTGTTTAAGATTTGGATTTGAGTTTTTAGAAAAGATCCAGAACAGTGAGTGACTTTGAAGAAGTCACAGTAATCGTCGAGGTGTTTTTTATCTCATGTCTGTTTTGTACTATTTAGACGTTAGGGGACGGCTGGTCTGGTTAAGGGGACGGGAGCTGC
This sequence comes from Sus scrofa, assembly GCF_054392235.1. Lineage (NCBI taxonomy): Eukaryota > Metazoa > Chordata > Mammalia > Artiodactyla > Suidae > Sus > Sus scrofa. The sequence continues at coordinate 106,405,289 of NC_139385.1, read as the reverse complement.
ACAAGTGGAGTGGATGGGGAACAGAGGGCCGGATCGAGCAGGGCAGAGTCTCTGAATAGGGATGCAGAGAAGTTAGCATCGGTGGGGCCTCCTGGAGAGAGTGCACTGGGGGAGGGCCTCAGAGGAGTGCGGTTAGACAGACCAAAGCCATGAAGAGCGTGGCCTCCAGGAACGGTAGGGGGAGGGGAAGAGTAGTGCTGGGTCTCAGCCGCCGTGGGGACCGTAACTACTCCCCACTCCCTGCAGAGAAAGGGCTTGCCTCATGCTGGGGACTCTGTTTTTCATCTGGGGCAGAGCCCTTTTCTTGATATCCTTCTGCTGTGCAATTTCTCTGTCAGTTTTCTTAGCTGAAATTGGTGTTATAGGAACAGGTTGGCAGCATAGGCAGAATGGCTTGAGTCAACACACAGATGGGGAGTTCCCATTGTGGCTCAGTGGTTAATGAATCCGACTAGGAACCATGAGGTTGCAGGTTTGATCCCTGGCCTTGCTCAGTGGGTTAAGGATCCGGCGTTGCCGTGAGCTGTGGTGTAGGTTGCCGATGTGGCTCGGATCCCGCGTTGCTGTGGCTCTGGTGAAGACCAGCGGCTACAGCTCCAATTAGACCCCTCGCCTGGGAACCTCCATATGCTGTGGGAGTGGCCCTAGAAAAGGCCCTAGAAAAAGACAAAAAAAAACAAAAACAAAACACAGATCGTACTGTTGGAAGCTTGTGGGATCCAGAGGAGGTAGGCTGCTGATGGAGAGGAGCCCTAAGGAAAAGCCCTCAATCATATCTGGGAACAGCTTGGGTGTGGGGGAACCACCCTCACGCCCTGGAAGTGGCACCAAGGAGAAGCGTCTGGTGAGAATGAATCGTGTAACCTGTGCTGTGTGTGGCCACTGAGAGCCAAGTGGGAACTTGCTTCCTTGTGGAGACAGACATCTCCAAGCAGAGAAAAAGTATCCCGCTGGGCCTGGCTTGTCCATTGGGGGTAGAGGGCTGACCTAGACCAAGAGGGTCACCAGGATGTCCCTTGTGCTGCTTCCCAGATCAGGAGCTTCTTAAATTAGCTATCCTTAGGGAGCTTCCCCCCCTCCTCCTCCCGCCCACCCCTGCCCCGAAACATTCAGCTCAGCTAAACCTTTTGAACCTCAGGAGAATTTTGGGGTAAGTTTGCCCAGTCATCATCAAGTGTGTGGGATTTAGTGTCAAATGGTGGGTTTGTGTGCTGGCCACATCACAGGGTGACACGAGGCATGTCACTAACATCCTTGTAATCTGTTTCCTCATATGTGAAACGGGGCTAATACATGCCTGCCTCACCAGAGTCTTTCAAGATTAAATCCGAGACAGTGTGATGAGAGTTCTCTGCCAGGCAGCAAGTGTTGCATGTGGTTCTTTCGTGGCTGTAGCAGCAGCGGCAGCCCTCAGTTTGCAGAGGTAAATGAGTCCCTCCACTGGAGGTGGCATGGTGCTGGGGGTCGGGCACCAGGGCAGAGAGGACAGTGGGGAGGCAGGAAATGCCCCCTATGGTTGCCTGCTCTCCTCCCCTCCTCATGGGGAGTCTCCTCTGTCAGTGCACCTGACACGGCGAAGCCCAGGTAGATGGAAAAAAACCACCTTTTTATATAGGGGCATGGGGTCCTGCGGACCGACGAGAGAGGCCATCTTCGCAGCCCTGGATTGTCCGGTTTCAGTACAGTTGGTCATCTCTCTGCAGATGTTTTACCCCAGACAGAGCACGAAGGAAAGAGGAAGCCTAAGAGAGCGGGTCCCTGGGCAGGGCGAGTTGCCGAGACAGTGTGTTTGTCCTTCTTTCCTTCCCCGGCATCCACAGCACTCACTCTGGGGCTCCGCGTGCAGGAATTGCGGCCACGGTCCTAACAATGCTGTTCCCAAGTTCATCTCCTCAGCTTTCACAGGTGATCCCTGTGAGGCAGCTGTGGGGAGCTAGCAGCAAGCTGACTAGGTGTCATCTTGCATTATAAAAAGTAAATTAAAAAGCAACACCTGGTACAAAGGCAGTTCTCGTAGTGTTATTTATAACAGCTGGAAATTAGAAACCATATCTGAACAGCCAGGTGCATTGTGAGCCACCCCCCCCCCCATATGATGATCAGTAATGATCTGATGATGTTACTGATCGTCATAATATGATATTGATGGCTGTTAGGATTTTTTTTTTTTTTGTCTTTTTTGTCTTTTCCAGGGCCGCCCCCGCAGCATATGGAGGTTCCCAGGCGAGGGGTCTAATTGGAACTGTTGCTGCTGGCCTACACCACAGCCACAGCAATGCCAGATCCAAGCCAGTCTGTGACCTACACCACAGCTCACGGCAACACCAGATCTTTAACCCACTGAGCAAGGCCAGGGATCGAACCCGCAACCTCATGGTTCTTAGTCCGATTCGTTTAACCACTGAGCCACAAAGGGAACTCCTGTTAGGAATCTTTTTAAAGAATTCTCTAACATGTGATCAAATGTTAAGTAACAAGCCATAAATCCAGTGAGATCTCAATTTTTCCTTATAGCTTTCTGTATTTTCAAAGTTGCCCACGCTAAATACGCATTACCCTTCCACCAAAGCATTTTTAAAAATAATCTCTTAAGATAAACTAGGTTATTGTGTACATTATGAATGAACCACTTTGTTGTATAGCAGAAATTAATCATAGTATTGTAAATCAATTATGCTTCAATCAAACTTTGAAAAATGAAAAAAAGGAGTTCCCATTGTAGCACAGTGTGTTAAGAACCCAACATAGCATCCGTGAGGATGGGGTTCAGTCCCTGGCCTCGCTCAGTGGGTTAAGGATCTGGCGTTGCCACAAGCTGCAGTGTAGGTAGCAGATGCAGCTCAGACCTGATGTTGCTGTGGCTGTGGCATAGCCCTCAGGTGCAGCTCTGCCTCGATTCAGCCTGGGAACTTCCAATAAACAAGGTTATGAGATGGTAATGCATAGTGAAGGTCTGTTTCCAATTGTGTGACACATCTAGTGCTGGCTGGCAGTGGGCTTTCTGTTCATGTGTCCTTGGAAAAGCCAGAACTCAGGGGTTTGGTTCCAGATCGACACGTTCCCATTAACTTTCTAAGCCTCGATTTTCCGCATCTCTAAAATGGGAATAATGGTACCTGCTCTCTGTATCCTGTTGGGTGAGATTTGCAGATTAAGGTATAAAGTGCTTTATAAGCTGTAAGGAGCGATACAAATGTCCCGCGGTATTATCACTAACATGTTGAGCAGAGAACCCCGCTAAGGCTAGGGGAAGCTCAGCATGGAGACAGCTCGTCACTGTTACTCCTGTACATGCACGCTTTTCCCAGCTGGGCTGGGGACTGCACACGTCCTCAGATTACGTAAGGAGCTGGGTTATCTGGAGCCCCAGATGAGCTATACCTATGGGGCTGCTTGGTAATTGGGTCTGCTGCTCTCTTCCCCAAGGCTGCCTGGGGCCTAGAAGGCCACCAGATAAGCATCTCCAGTGGGCCCCGAGCAGATCTGACCATTAGAGGGCCGTGTTGGGTGGGCCCCAGACATTACTGTCAGCTCTGAATGCAGTCCAGGCCCCGTCTCCAGGGGCACAGGCCATCCCAGGAGGGCAGGAAGCTGGGGACTCAGCCCCAGAGAAGGGGAGGTGGGGGGATGTTGAGAAATGAGGCACTTTCCAGGATTCCTCCTTCAGGGAAGGGGTGAATGAAAATATCTGTTCCTGTTTTAGGCGCTCCAGCCCTCACCTCTTGCTTATATCCCTTCTTTGAGGGCTTTTGAACATGAGTCTGGAGTGTTAGTCTTATCTCCCAGTTGGGCTGTGCTCTGCTCCAGGGCAGAGTCCAGGCCTCTCACAGAGGTTTGTGTATTGAAGTGTGCTGAGGCCTTTCTCCTCTTGGGAAGGTCTGTCTGATCTGCTCAGTTTCTCCTGAAGTTGCTCCTTTAATTTCTTCTGTTTCCATTGGCTACCACGGATGCCTTTTCTTCTCATATATAACAGATTCCCCCACTCGTCATTACTGCCTTTGGGTAAACATCAGAATATACCCAGAAAGTTGACCACCAGAACACCGCCCTCTTCTAAAACATGTTTGCCACTCCTTTGGAATTGCCAGAGACCATTCTTTTCAATACCCTCGATTGTGGCAAAGCCTTATCTCTGAGGGCATGTTTTATTCTTTCAAACAACAGAGATCCATCCACAGCCAAGTCTGATGACTAAAGGGGGTGAGTAAACAGGATAATATTGTTTGGGATTTAAAATGAAGTATGTTCTATGAAGTATTAGGATTTATTTCCTCCTGGGGCTCTGAGGTTTATTCTAAAAGACATCCCAAAATACACAGAGCAATGGCCATTTCACCAGAATAAGGTTTGTTCCTCCTCCCGAGGTGGCTGTTTTGAGAGGTAGCTGCCTTTTATGTGGCCTCTCTTTCAATCGGTCTCCTTGTTTCCACCTCCCTCTTTCTATCAGCCATAGCCTCCGGGTCCCACGAGCTCCTAGATGCATAACTGTTTCATTTATGGTGGTGACTCCAGACCTGCCGGACGTAATGAGTATGAACACAGGGCCTGGTAGGGGGAGAGAGGTGGTTAGGTGTAAGAAAGCAATCTGAGTTTCAGTCCTCCAGCGACAGGTGATCGCAGGCTCAGAAAGCTGTTACTAAGCCCTCCGGGTGATTCTGCCAAAGTTGAGCTCCATTGCTCTGCAAAATCAGGATCAGTACCGCTGTGTCATTTAAATAAGTAAGGGTCAGATGAGACTGTTTAGGAACTGCACCTGGCCCCCCTGCTTGTCCTTCCACCTACACCCACCTCCAGCCTTTTAATTTTCAATCTGACTGCCTTGCAACAATGCAAAGGGGAATCACACAGGAAGCTTCAAAACCCCTGATGCCCAGGATGCACCCCAGACCTGTTTAGATAGGACTCTCTGGGGCTTGGACCCAGGCATTGGTTTTTTAAGGCTTCTCTGGTGATTGCAGTGAGCTGCCAAGATTGAGAAGCATTAGCTGTGGTTCTGCTCTAATTTAATCCATGAGACAATCAACCCCCAGGTATGGGGGCCAGCCACTCGTCTTGATCTCTGGGACCTGAAGCTGGCGTGTTCCTCCCTTCGGGCAGCTGTCACGCAGCAGCGGCACAGCCTCAGTGAAGGGTCACGAGAGCCCCTCCCCCTTCCCAAATTGCATTTGATCTCCATTTCATCCATTTACAGACGCCTGCAAATTGGCAGCAGCTTAGAATTTCACCTCCAACCAATAGACTGATCAGCCTGGCTTAATTAGCTTCAGCCTCTCTCCCTAACCTGCCAAAGTCCATTCCACTTCTAAGCTACCTAACCTTACAGGGACCAGGCATGTTGTTTGGCTACCCTGGTGGCCCACAGTCTACAGGCACGGGAGTCCTAATCACACTAAAGGTTAGGAGACTGGGGCTAAGCAACCAACCCCACTGGTGTTGTGGGGACATCTTGGGGGGGTCCCAGGCCAGGCCAACCAGGAGCTGACAATGGTTCCATTACTGACCCTTGGGTAGAAATCCCTAAGCCAGACTTAGAGCAATGACCCCAAAGTGAAAGAGACATTTTTAAGACAATGAAACTCTGGGCCAAGAGTTGTTTTTTTGTTTGTTTGTTTGTTTTTGTTTTTTGTTTTTTGTTTTTTGCTGGCTGAGTTGTAGCATGCACCTGCTGAAACTTTAGGACAGTCAGTTTTGTCTTATCTTTTGACTGGTTGCCTGGACCTTAAGTCATTGCTTCTCTTAATTAAGATCAGACGTTTCAGATTTTGAGTTTTTAACTTGGGGTGAGTAGGTATAAACTTGCGTATAGGAAGATGTCCCCCAAAATGACAAAAACCGCTTTTTCTCCACTTGCAGTGTGGAAAGATAGCGTCATGCAGGTTGAACCTACGACTTTGATGGAGCATGGGATCTTCATGTCACTGTATCCTTTCCACATCTTCACCCTTCTCTTCTTCCTCACTGTATATGGACATCCAGTTGGTGGGAAGGTAACACAGCCTTGTCCACATCAAATGTGTCCGATAAATAGCAGTTTCCTTGCTGCCAGTGGAAAAACCTTTCATCTTAGACCCAGAAGAGCTAGGTTTGAAACAAGGTCTTTTAGCAAATTACTTCCTCTCTCTAAATCTTTACTTCTTCCTCTATTAAATGCAGATAGGAGTTTTTTTTCTCTCTCAGGGTTTTTGGGAGACTCACATGAGATAGCATGTGAAAAAAGGTACTTTCTGAACCCCTCAGACACTGTCAGGGTATTGTCCCTTGTCTTTCTAGGGTCAGCTGGAATCCTGCCTGCCTGGGTGGCCTGCCGTGACCTTGTTTGCTGACATCAGTTTGTTTCTTAACCACCGATAGTGTTCACTGCCTGTATTTATTTCTCTGGTTAATGGGGATGTTTCAGCTTGTGGGCTCCCTAACTGGACTGCATACTCCTTGAGAACAAGGAATGTGCGCCTTATCCACGAGGTCCAGAACAGAGCTCCGTCCGTGCTTCTAGGTCTGCCTGAGGTCACGGTCAACCAGGGCCATGTTTGTGTTGTGTGTTCTGTACACACAAGTATTGTGTAGGACCACCCTGTGATTGCAGGAGGGCCACCAAGAAAGATAAAAGCAGGAACTTTGTAGAAAGAGCAGTTGAAAGTAAGAAATACATGTCTGAGTCTTTTCTGATGATCTGGAAAACTTAGATAAAATATCTTCTTGTGAAAAAACCAGAGCATTTTAACATCCCACGTCTGGAATTGTTATTAATAAAAAAAACAATTTCTGCTCTACTAGGGCCCATCTAGGGAGAGAAAGTGCAAGTACTTTAGGAAATGAGGCCTCATTGACCTAAGAAGGGTCAGCAACATGACCCAAGGAACTGGTCAAGATCAGCCTGACCAACAAATACATGTGCAGCCTTGAGACAGCCCTGACTTGGCGATGAACGGCTGTGTGGCCAGTCTGACCGTGACGAATGCTCAGATTAGCCCAGCAGTGGGATTCTTACGAGCCACCCTGGGGGTTTCATTGGTGGAGAGCGTCCCAGTCCTTCCAGCCCTTCTACGTTCCTCTCATTTGACCCTGACAAAGAAGACATGCGATGGCTCCCATTTCACAGTTGAGGGCATCAGGGCACAGGGGAGGCATTTTCTTGTTCGGCATCAGATGGTGGATTGTCTTGTGGCCCATAGATTAATACACCAGTCCTCCTAACTTCCCGTCCCTGATCTGTCTGCCGGAGAGGCCCAGCCCGCGGTGGACGGTGGGAGGAAGCGTGCTGCGTGCACCAGTTGTGCCGAGGCAGGTTTTACCGTCACGCTCAGCATCAGTGATTCTTCTTCTTCTCTGTTGCTAATTCAATGATGGCGGCGTGACACACGTTTGTCTGTTCTTCCAAGAGTCAACATTAGACAGATATCTCTGGGCTGCATCAAGGTTAACTCGATAATCCAATTAAAGTCATGCTAGTCCCAGAAGGCAACTGTAAAAACAAGGCAGCTAAAGCGGAGCTCTTGACTTTTAAACCACGAGCCTATGTGCCAGTCTCAAGCTTTCTTTTTCTAAATGTTAAGATGTTGCTGTTCCTTTATTTCTTCTAAAGCCACTCTCGCCTATCATTAAGCCGTAGAAAGAGTATGTATTGGCCTGAGAAGAGACAGGTTCTAGCCTCGGCTCTGCCGCTCATGAGCTGAACTGCACTAGGAAGTAACTTAACCTGACCAGGCCTCAGTTTCCAGATCTATGAAATGGGGACATGCAGGTGGTGAGGATGGAATTAGACAGGGAGCAGCCACATGTCTCAGGATTCTAAGTGTCTGCTCACTGACTATACATTCTGCAAGGGCTCATGCAGGCACTTGCTTCGTGACCTTGGGCAAGTCACATGCCTGAGCCTAAGCTCCCATGTGTGTAAATCGGGCTCACAGTCCCTACTGTATTGTGTTGTTGGGAGAATTATCACGAGGTCATATATGTAAAGTTCTTGGGATAGCCCTCGGCACAAAAGTAGGGTCAGTAACTGTTTGTGTGGCTAAGGGATCATAGCAGGAGCCAAATCATAAAGGTTGTTGCCAGACAGAGCACAGACTCCAGACAGCCTTTTCCTTTCCTGACTCTTCCTCTCTGCCTTGTCTGCTCTTTCACTCGAAGGGGCAAAGGGGAGTTCCCACTGTGGCTCAGCAGTAACAAGCCTGACTAGTATCCATGAGGACGTAGGTTTGATCCCCAGCCTTGCTCAGTGGGTTAAGGATCCAGCATTGCCGTGAGTTGTGGTGTAGGTCGCAGACTCAGCTCAGATCCTGAGTTTCTGTGGCTGTGGCCTAGGCTAGCAGCTGCAGCTCCAATTAGATCCCTAGCCTGGGAACTTCCATACGCCTCTGGGGTGTGTGGCCCTGGAAAAGGAGGGGAGGGGCACACAAAGGGGAGTGCTGTGCATGCAGGTGAGGGTGTCAGTGTCGCAGCCTGTGCTGGTGGCTCTTTCGCCCCAGGAGGCCTTCTCCAGATGCCCCTAATGGCTGGCCCTGTATTGCCCATGCTTCTGTGGAGGAGCGCATGGGTCGGTGCTCCTTTACCTGGCTCTCAAGACACACAGGCGTGATGGGCATAGTTACAGCATCCTGTCTTCTTTCCCCTCCCTTCCAAGGTTTACAAGGATACCTGTAAACCTTGAACAGCTGCTTTTGTTCCACAATCAGAAGTCAAGATTAAAAGGCAAATGGGAGGGGCTAATATGCAAACTGCCACTACAGGCCAGTGCAAAAGCCAAATGATCCTAAGGGCAGGCTCTGAGGGTGTGGGGCTGGGTGGGGTGCAGGGCCGAGAGTTTTCACTCAGAGCTGGAAGTCAGGGGCAGAAGAGGAAACAGAAGGTGGGTAAAGGAAACAGAAAAGGGAGATAGGACCGAAAAAAAAAAAAAAAAAGAAAAAAAAAGAAAACAGTCTCACCCATTTCACAATTTTCCTGAAGGTTCTTCCTGACCATCCACAGCTGTTGAACATTCTTCCTGCAGCCTGAGTATATGATGCTTAATCCATCCAAGGAGCTGGATGTTCTGTTTTTTAAAATGAGGCGTGTTGTAAAGTCAAAACAGTGCCTCTGCCCCAAATCTTGAGGGGCTTGAGAGGCGGCATGTCAACATTCCGGGAATCCCAAAATACTGATTTTCTGTCCAGATAACAGGCTGCAAAGCCAAACAAAAGGAGCAGCAGCCCCTGGTTTGGAAATCTCAGGAGGCAGGACAGACAGAGCAAGCTGGAGCTGGTTAGGTGAGGCCTTGAGCCAAGGACTGCATCGGACACTTTTAAAAAAAAAACAAACTTGTTTATTAAACAAGCAATACAGGTTTTTTTTTTATAGAAGCATAAGAAAAATACAGATTCGCACTAAGAAAAAAAAAAAAAATTCCTCCTAACCTCACTAACCTGAAACTGCTAACGCTTTTGAGGACAGAGGCAGGACAGTCACTGTTGGATTCTGGGGCCCACCTGCCTGGTACAAAGACCCACTTCCCCATTCACCTGAGGAGAGGCTGCAGATGAATTACAGCAGCCCCCTCTTATCCACAGTTTCCATGCCCACAGTCAATCCCAGTCGGAAAATATTACATGGAAAATTCTAGAAATAAACAATTCATAAGTTTTAAGTTGCATGCCACTCTGAGTAGCGTGATGAAATCTGCCACTGTCCCACCCAGGACGTGACTCATCCCTTTGTCCAGCATATTTGTGCTATATATGCTACTTGCCCACTAATGGAGGAGAAAACATAGTATGTATAGGGTTCGTTTGATGCTGTCCATTTTTCAAGCATTCCCTGGGGGGGCTTGCAACGAATCCCCTGCAGATAGGAGGGGACTGCTATAGAGTTCCCTTGTGGCTCAGTGGGTTAAGGATCCGGTGTTGTCACCTCTGCAGCTTGCGTCGCCGCTCTGGTGCTGGTTCAGTCCCTGGCCTAGAGACTTCCCCATGCCTTTACAGGCAAAAACAGAAAAAATAGATTACATTAAAAAGAGGGGACTACTGTACGAAGCCTCTGTGGACTTGCTTTCTCCTCTGTCAATTCGGGATCATAATAATAACTATTTCCAAGGGTAGTTGTCAGAATTATATAATGAAGCCAGTGCAGTAGTGCTTAAAACAGTCCCTGGAATATAATAAGTACCATGTCATACATGAGATAGCTGTAAGAATAATAGTTATTCGTATTTTATTAGATTGTTAGACTTTTTCCTATGTAATGTATAAGTGTTTTGCGTAATGCGTTTCTTCAGAAATCTGATTGCCGTCTACTCTTCTGTAACATTTCTATTTATATGATCATCTTTTCCTAGATAGAGTTGTTATTGATACTGGCTAACATCGACTGCTACCATTGGGATCAGCCTGGTGCCAAATAAAGACTACACATAATGTATCCTATCCAATCCTCACTTTAACTCTATGGAGCAATGCTGTATTACCATTTTATAGATGAGCAAATTGAGGCCAAACAGGTTAAATACTATACATGTGCACGAGCAGGCAAGTGGACCTCTGTCCTGCGGAGAGAAGGACAATGAGCAGGAGACCGGCTGGTAGCCTGTGCTGGCAGGATGAGAAAGGCAACGTGTTTTGTGCACAATGCTTTTTAACCCTCGGCAGGTGTGCGCTTTGGGACACCAGGCTCACGGGTGTCTGGCCAGCTGTTCTTGGACGCTAGTGGCATTTTTGATTTTTATGGCAGAAATCACTCTCTGATATGAAGTGGGATCTAGGGTCCAGTACTGGGCTTCTTTATTTCTAAGAGCATTTATCCAGAAGCAGTTCTTCATCTTGTTCTCCAGAGGCTTTAATACAGCCGTCCGGGCCCCTGGCCACAGCTTCCTCACACCTCCCTCTCCATCTGTGGGCATTCACCCCAGCCCCCTGATAGCCCAGGACCAGGTCCCAGGCACTGCCAGTTGATTGACTTAATCAGCCAGCCTTTGCTCAGACCGCGCCCATGTGCAGCCCCGGCGTGGACTCCATGGCGTGCAGGAGGGGAAGGGGGTTGAGACCCAGCAACCTGATGACTCTGTGCGGCTCAGATGACCCATGTGAGGCTGCGTTGGCTCAGCGGGGGAGTCCGGCTGTGCCATGGGTGGGGGGCCCTGGGGATGTCATGACCAGGGGTGTGATGGGATGACAGTGACGTCCTGGAGACTAACTCTTCACTCTTAATGTAGGAGTAGCTCGGAGAGGAGGAAGGAGAAGTCCCGGGATGCTGCCCGGTGCCGGCGGAGCAAGGAGACAGAGGTCTTCTACGAGCTGGCCCACGAGCTGCCCCTGCCCCACAGCGTGAGCTCCCACCTGGACAAGGCCTCCATCATGCGGCTGGCCATCAGCTTCCTGCGCACACACAAGCTCCTGTCCTCAGGTGAGGCTGCAGACTCCCGGGTGCCTTCCCAGCCCGTCCTCACCCACTGTGTCAGAGCTGGAAGGCCGCTGGGAAGGTCTCCCTCCCCAGGACCCCGACTCTGCAAAGCTTCCACCCAGAGATGCCATCAGTAGTGCTTTGTTCCTTCACATTGAGCATCTTTCTAACAATGGCCTGTGCAGCGAATGCAGCCATGGATGATGAACAAGGACAGGACCAGGGAAGCATGTGGAAGCTGAGAGAACAGAAAGGGCTGGGAGAACAGGAGTGGCTTTGCTGGCTCCCCAGTGGCCGTGCCCTTGGCTGTCAGACCCCCACTCCCCTCCAGGGTGAATCCTTAGGAAGCATCTCAGTGCTTTGCTGCCGGCCACCTTCCCCAGAGGCGGAGGTGTGTCCATATGACCTTTCCTTCTTACCAGCCAGGGTGCCAGGCAAAATTACTCAGTGTCTGTGCTCTTCATTTCCTCATCTCTGAAAAGGGGTTAAAAATACTTACTGCACAGGGTGTCTTTGAGAATTAACAGAGAGGATGTCTGCAAAGGCCCAGCCACACTGGTTCACACCAGGGAGCCCTTGACAGATAACAATCTCCCCCTAGGAACCAACTAATTCTCACCTTCCCTGCTATCTCTTCAAGTCTCAAGCTCACAAAAGTTTTTTTTCCCCTCGGGGTTCACCTTCTTCAAAATACTGTTTCCTGTTAGTCCTGACCAGAAAGAGGTGGCCTGGGGAGTTTGCCGGTTTCAGATGCGACGTGACAGTGCTGCCTTGACTGCCAGTTTTGTGAGGGCACTGGGCAGCGGGCAGTGCCCCTCTGCTCCCCACCGGGCTGCAGCCCTGCAGTGGGCAGCATCCGAGGTGGTGCGCAGAGGGAGGTGGGCAGGCAGGGGAAGGTTCTTTTGTGGTTGGTTTTCAGTTTTCCTGAGTGAGCCACGTGCCTTGGAGCGGGGTTGATTCTGCCATCCTGTTATGAAGTGGCTATTCTGGGAAAGAAACCCAAAGCAGAGGGAATCCAGTGTGAGGCGGGGAGGCCGGACCGGCCTGTGCTATTCTGGGCCCTGGAGCACAGGAAGGATATGGGGGGAAGACTTTCAGAAAATAGGATGACGGCTCAGTGAGTCCAGGGGTTGGAGGGCTAACCCTGAAATAAAAGGCTACAAAGTCTCAGAAAAGAGCAGACAGGAGGGGGAGAACCAAAGACGAAGACATGGTGTATAAATACTTTGAAAGAAACGATGCGAGGCATGGTAGACCTGTCATCATAGATCATGTACAAAGAGGGAACCGTGGGCTGAAGTGTAAGACAAGTGTGGAGATGCCATCGCAAGGCACGTGTATACCTCTTTCCTTTAGAGTCTTGTCTTCCAGGACAGGTGAGGGCAAGGCCTAGCAGTGTTGGAATCATCTTTAATATGCGCAGAGTAGGGAATGCGGGACTTAGTGACTAGACAGCGACCCCTTCCCCACATCCAGAAACATCTCAGCTTCCTTGTTACAATACCTGAAATTCTACTCTTAGAGACTAATTTCTTTGGATTCACCATTGCTTCCTTCTATCACTACCACCTCTGTTCCTCCACCATCAGAGAGCCCCGAAAGGAGTAATACATGAATCCCAGGATACCTCTCTGATTGAATGTGGACTTGGAGGACATTTCTTCTCGTTTCCCAGATGATGAGAAATGAGGCACAGAAAAGATAAGGTTGCCCCAAGTGGCCCATTTAGCACCTGGCGTTCAGGTCCTCCTGAGTCATGATCCATGGGAAAAGAAACGTGGAGGGCAGGAGTGGGCTGCAGACCTGGTCAGGAGAAGGTGCTGCCGAGGGCTGGAGACTGGGGAAGGGGAAGGGTCTCCCTCAGCAGGGGAGCCACAGTTAGAACAGAGGCACTAGGGGCCGGCCCTGAGCAGCGGGCCCTGCAGGAGGGCCTCACACAGTGATTGTTTCTGCCTCCCTGTTGGTGCCCAGCCTTGGTTCCCGTGCTTTCCCACGTGTGACCATCCTCCTCCAGGGTTCGGGGTTGGCCTGGAGAGGACGCAGGCCCGAGGCTCTGAGCACTCTGCCTGCATATGTGCTGGCATGAACCCCCAGTGTGCCAGACACACCCAGGGAGATGGGACCAGAGCACCCACAGCGAGACCTCACACATCCCCGCATAGGGGCTGTCGCAAGTTGTGGACACCAAGTGCCTGCCCTCTGGCTGGACTTGGCCCCAGACCAACCAGCACCCTCAGCATGTCAGTTCTGGTCTCCTCTCTGCCCGAGGAATAAAATGACAGAAAAGGATAAAAAGTGTCCATGTTTGGCCATCTGGCCCAGTGTCCTTGAAGGAGCAGTTCTCATAAAACACACATCGCCCGGGGGAGGAGGCAAAGGATGGGCAGCTGTGCCCCCTCTTCTAGGCCGCACGTTCTTTAAACCCATTGTTGAAATTACTTTTCAGAATCGTATGCGAGACAAGGATCTTGTGCTTTTTCCATCATATTTGCTTCTTCAAACCATGCGGTGCAACGAAAAGCAGTATAGGGATTTGTGGGCAGCTGGACCTGCTCTGGAACCCTGGTCCAGCTGCCTTCCTTCTCTGCGGCCTGTACAAACCGTTTTACTACCATGGGGCTCTGCTTTCTCACCCACACAAAGGGGGCACCCGTACCTACCTTGCCATGCGTTTCGAGGACATTGGACATAGAAGCCCTTATCCGCTTGCCTGCCACATACAGGGCTTCCAATGCATTATAGCTTAGAGATGAAACTTACTATAAACAAGCACATGGACTTGTAATAAGTATAGGCGTCTGGAAGAATGCTGTAGATGAAAACCTGATGTAAACCCTTACTGTCCTCTCACTACCTTCTGGCGATTTCTAGCAAGAGGCAGAGTTGCCGAGCTTTCCCAAATCAAAACAAACCACAGATTCATTATCGAAGCATTTCTAACAAAGGTGAGCGCCGATGTTGGCTCACTTGATGGTAGGAAATAGCTGGTTGCATACCTCAGAGTTCAAAAGGCTAAAAAAGACCAGGTTTTGCTTTAGAAAAGTTTCTTCTTTACTTAGTAACACGTTTCCCTTTGATTTTCACAGTAGGCTGTTCTGTGTGGGAATGTTGGAGAGGAAACCTCAACACTGAGAAATTCAGGCTGGGAGTCTGGGCAGCCGATTGAGATTTGTATCACAGGAAGCAAACTGAAACAATAGCTTTATGATATTAGCTTCCACGCTGGGCCGAGAACAGAACACACTCTGACGGGAACCTCAGTGGAAATACCACTTGATTGTCTTAAATCCTCTTTCAAGATGCGCCCCACAAACTGTAACCAAATGCGGGCCACACTGGCACTTGGAGGGCGTTCAACAGCAGTAAATGTGCAAACCTGGCTTTCCACTGTAAATGTGATAATTTGGCTTCCCCGCACGCATGCGAGGTGACGTCAGATTTCATTTTACGCGGGAGCTAGAGGTCAGTGTGAAGCAGGGTTTCTAAGACAAATGTCAGGTTTATTATTAATTCATTGGCATTTGCTTAGTGAAGACATCACTCTTAATGAGATTTTGATTTCCTGATCTCTAGACTACGAAGGGAAAGACACTAAAATATGGGACGAGTGATTTTGAAGTTTTTTTTACCGTGACCTTTTCATGCAGGAAAAGTGAGATCAGAGGGAAAATTGTGGAGGCGGATGAAGTTTCTGGTGCCGTCTTATCCCCCACTTTCCAACTTCTTTTCCCAGGCTTTCACCCCTACTTTTTTACTGTCCCACCCCTTGCTGCCCACCTCCCCGCCCCCGCCCCCAGACCAAGGCCTTTCCCTGTCCTGTTCGGAGAAGAACGGAGAGGCTGATGCCCGCTAGGATGTTGATGACTGAGAGCAGCTAATGTACCCTCTCTTCCAGAGAAACTGACGTTGTTCAGATCATTCTCTTAACTTAAGCCAGAGAAGTCAGCTCATTCAACAGGTATGTGCTGACCCCAGCCCTGTGCTGCGACTTAAGAAGGTTGATACAGAGACGTAAGAGAGGATAAGAAGTGATGTACGAAACAAAGGGATGCATTTCTAATGGGGAAGTCAAGGTCCTTTGGGAAGCCTGCAAGTTCAGATTATAAAACACAGCGCCTTCTGCCGAAGATGTGAGCGTAGCCCAAGCCTAGTGCCCGGTAATGGTGGGGTTGAAAGGTATGACTGATGATCCAGTGAGTGGTTCAAAATGAGTTTCCTTGGGGCTTGACCTGGGGGGCTTTTGCAGTCAGCAGACCCAGGCTGGCCCAGGGGTGGGGGTGGGGGCTTAGTCTGGGTCTATGGCCCCAGGAGGGCTGGGGGTGGGGTGGGGGGCAGAATCAGGCTAAAAGGAAAGACCCTTGGATAAGAACCATGGGCGACTGCCCACCAAGCGCATCTGCACCAGGAGGGTCACATCAGAGTGGTTTGAAAGAGCAGTCCTAGAACTTCTCAAGGTAGGAGACAGAGGGGAAAAGAACCCTGGTGGCCTTAAACTGCACCCTGACCAGCAGCATCTGTAGACGGGCTGGTCCCAGAGGCCCGGTCAGGAGCAGCTGCCCCCTGCCACCCTGCCCGCTCACCCCAGACACCCAGCTCCTGCTGCCCGCGGGGTCCCACCCCACCCGGGTGGTGCTGCCTGAAGGAAATGCACGGTGCTCCGGAAAAAGTGCTCCGAAACCTCAGCCCGCGCATATCCTGGCTGTGGGGAGTCATCAAAGCCTGTTTACCGGGGCTATTTTTAGCATTAAAGACTCTTGTTGTGCTCCGGGGCCCAGTGTGCTTCATCTCCTCAGTGCCTCTGATCTGCACCGCCCAGCCTTCTTCTTTGGGGTCAGACCCCCGAAGGGTCCTGGGAAGCAAGTAACTGAGACCTGGAACCCCAGGCTAAATGTTAAGGCCCCACTGAGGGCTTCCTGAGCACCTGCTGCCAGCCAGTCCCTCTTTATTTGGCACCAAGGGTTTCTTCTGGATTGCTGTGTGACCTTGTGGCGGTTTGTCTTTGTCTTCCCCGCCAGTCTGTAGATTCCTTGAGGGAAAGGATGCTCTTACAGCTGACTCCCTAGGAAAGGACTGAGCACCGAGTGACACTTGTTGACAGATGACCTGACTGATTTCCTGCTTTGTGCCCAGCATGGGGCAGACACTCAGTAGGAGTGTGACAGCTACATAGTGAGAGAGTGAATTTTCTGTGTGCCGAGCCCTGAGTCAGGGGTTAGTGTTACAATCGAAAGACACTGTTGCCGGGAAAGCGCAGGGGAAAGGCAGGGCCATCTTCAGCTGGGGGTCGGGGGCGGGGGATGATGAGCCTGAGCCCCTGGCCCCTCAGGTGATGGGCTGCCTCTGGCCCCGCAGCTTTCACCTTCAGTTCCAAGCTGACAGTGAGCTGGATAGGTTCCTTCCAGAGGATGCTAAGCTGGCCAGGTGCCTTATCCCAGGAGGATAAGCAGGTGCTGGGGAGCAAATAGTTCCACAGAGGAAAGAGGCCCTGTCGTCCCAGGGTCCCCAGGGGCTGGCCTACTGGCTTCCTGGTCGCCCCGCCATTGTGACTGCAGTTCCAAGACGTTCCGTTTCCATTTGTGGGCCCTGAGGTCCCCTCTCCCTCCCTCCCTCCCTCCCAGAGGCCAGCTGGCCAGCTGCTGTAGCCAATTTCGCCACCTCCTGGATGCAAGTGTACTGGGCATGGATGGAAACCAGTTTGGCTGTGTTGGAACTGTTAAAAACAGGAAATTTTAAGCAGAACTATTTCCTCTGGGCCTAGTTAACCCAAATAGGGTTGTCTTGGGATGACTCCAGATTTTGAAGTCAGTGTTGCCACTGACATGAAAGAAGTTGAAGAGAAAAAAAATCTTCTCAATAGTGCAGAAATCACAGGCTGGCCTCTGCTGTCTAGAGAAGGCACTCACTTCTCTGGTGGGATTTGAACACTGTTGAAATCGTCTCCTCACTCGTCTTCCACATAGGTCAGCACCTGCCAAAACGGGTTGATTCTCCCAGCATTAGGGTCGCTTGTAGGGCCTTAAGGGAAGGCGGCGATTCTCCACCTGTGGTCCTAGCCACCGGTGCCCGCATCACTCACGAACTTGTTAGAAAGGCAGATTCTCAGCCTTCCCATCTGAGACCTACTGAGTAGAACTCGAGGCAGGGGGTGCATCCAGAGCCAGCTCCCGAGTGTGGGACCGTGTGGTTCCACAGGGACTTCCACACCTGGAAGGGCCCTGGGCCTGGTTTAATGTTTCAGCCAGAGGTGCCACTTTTTGACTCTGCACGGGGCCCAGAAATCCTTGCTTTAGCAAGTCCTCCCACTGGTTCTGGGGCACGCTCCAGTTTGAAACCACTGGAGTTGGGTCATGGTTTCTCCTGAAACCCCTGTGAAAATACCAGTTTTAAGCCAGCAGCATGAACAGTGGCCATGGTACCACCCACACCTGGAACTGTGGTTCATTATCTTCAGTCCAGCTAATCAGTGAGTTGGCGGGGACCCCAAACAGGGATGACGTGTGGGTGTGTGTGTCGTACAAAGGCCATTCCCAGTCTCCCCTCCTAGGCTGGCGTCCCGAATCAGGATATGAAGAAGTTCCCTCATTTCGTTCCTACATTTTAGCAAAACAGAGGGAGGTCACTAGGACTCTTCTCTGTTCGGGCCACCTCCTGGCCCTAAAGGCTGGGCTGTCCCTGGGCAGCCTCTGTGGCCCCGGCACATTCACTGGTCATGCGGCTGGTTCCCAGTGGTGCCACGGAAGCCCCGTGATAGGAACATCTCCTAATTTGGATTTGTTCTTCTGGAGGAATTACAGCGTATGGCCCAGAGCTTAAATTTAGGGGCTCAAGGGAAAAGAGAACCAAATAAACCCAGTGCCCTGGCAGAAAGGCCCTTGAACCTCATTTCACAGCATCCACACGTCCCTTGCCAAGTGGTCCATAAAGCCAGTTGCATTGTACATTCCCGAGGACAGTCTCAATATGAGAGACTCCTTTTCCTTGTGTGAATATTAACTTTTATAAGTGACAAATTTTCTCTGTTCCTCTTGGTGCTGTAAATTAAGGGAGGCGTATTTGGCCTGATGTTTGTACTGGATGATTACAGATTTTTCTAAGTAAATGTATGTTTGGGGTTAAGCAATGAGCCAGGAGAAGCAAGATTGAAATGCAGTCTTTGGTCTGAGCAGTAACAACCAAGGGCTTGCAGGCCTGAGAGCCTTATCTGTTTGGAACAAGAGCTGAGTCTCCGTTTTGCAGACAGCAGAGGTGTACTTGATAGGCCAGGGCTCCCCAAGGCGGTCAGTTGGGGGTGGATGCTTTCCCAGGTTGTCCCTAGCAACCACCTCCACAGGCTGCCACAGACACAGGAGCCTCCTCTCGTGGCTTCACACCTCTGGTCCTCACTCTCCAAACGGTCTCACATGCCATTGCCAGATGCACCTCCTCAAAGCCGTGGTCTGAGGTGCCACTCCTCCAGGCCAGTGAGTGCACCTCACAAGGCCAATGGATGAGACCCTCCTTTTCAGCCAGATGGGCCTCTTCTCAGTTTCTGGAGGGAGCTTGTTCCAGGCTTTGCCACCTCCATGCTCTCCGGTGTCTGCCCAACCCACCGGGCCCAGAAAGCCCTTCTTTGATTTAACAGAGTGAGACCCTGTCTTTCACGAGTCTCTCCCATTGTCCTTCTTTGAACGGTCATCTCTGACCATCCCAAAGCAAGCCCCGCTTCCTGTGAACCCTGCAGCGCTTACTGTCTCTCTTCCCCCAGGTGCCCAACTCTGTCGCCCTGGATTTTTCCCTTGGATTTGCATCTCTCTGTGCCACACAGCCCTTGTCCAGGTTTTGAGCAATTTGATGGCAGTGATGGCGTCTTAGAGGGAGCAGAAGGGGAACAGAATTCACGATGGTTGATCATTTTAGACATTTTGCATATGTATTTAGTCCTCACAACTCAGAGATGGCAATTATTATCTCCCTTTAGCTGATGAGGAAACTGGTATTCAAAGAGGTTCCTGCTTGTTCAGAGTCATAGCCCCATAGGAGGAGTAGAGTCAGTGTTTATTTAACTCCAAAGCCCATAAATGTTCAGCTGCCTGAGTCCACCAGCTACAGCCTTTAAAACCTTGGGCAAATGACTTAACCTGTCTAAGCCTCATCTGTAAGATGAGACAAAAAACAGCAGCTACCCCATAGCTGTTCTGAAGGTCATAGAGCATGCTCAGTGCAGTGCCTGATAGGCTCGCATGCTCAGTGTACATTAGAGAAAGTTATTGGTCCAGCTCCTACTATAACTGCCTCTCCTCTCTGACTGCTCCTGCCACCACTGCCGCTGGTGCCACAAGTGTGCCACTGCTACAGCCGTACTGCCCGCAGAGCCCCCGTCAGGGTGTCCTCTGTGCAGTGGTGCCCATCAGATGCCCGCTGCGTGGGCATGTGGTAACCACTTAGGTGGTTGGCAGTGTGCATCTCCAGAAAAATCCGCTTAAGTCTTTGAGCCATCCCTGGCAGACATCTGAGCACGCCAGTCACCTCTGCTTTGACAACACCCTCATGCAAACCGTCCACCTTCCCCCACCCCCACTCGTTCCAGTTTGCTCTGAAAATGAATCTGAAGCAGAAGCTGACCAGCAGATGGACAACTTGTACCTGAAAGCCTTGGAGGGTTTCATTGCCGTAGTGACCCAGGATGGCGACATGATCTTTCTGTCGGAAAACATCAGCAAGTTCATGGGACTCACACAGGTGACAGCCTCCTCTGGCTCTTTCACCTTCACATGGGGGTAGAAATTAGTGGAAGGTTCTGATCGCATCCCTCCTGATCTCTCCCTGCATGTGCCCACCGTCCTCCTCTCTGATCTCAAGCCGCAAACCTCAGATTCACGCTCCCAGCCCTGCCCTGGGTTTGGCGTTGCTGATGCCCACCCTGGTGGATGGCTCTGCCAAGGGGATTAACAGGCCCACCCCATGAATCAGGTTGCCACGAGCTCTGTGACAGCCATGGGTCTGCAGACCAGTAGGTTGGGATATAAGGAGATGCAATTCAGTCTCCTCCCTGTCTCCAGATCTGGAAGGGGACCCAGCTTCCTCTAGGAGATGTCGTCTTCAGTGGTAGGAATAATGAAGCCCAAGCTTGTTTTTGAAACAGGTGGAGCTAACAGGACACAGCATCTTTGACTTCACTCACCCCTGTGACCATGAGGAGATCCGTGAGAACCTCAGCCTCAAAAATGGTAACGTATTCTTCATTGTGTTTCCTTCCTCCTTATACCACCTGAGAGGGGATCTGCATTCCCTTTGTCTATAAATGTAGGATGGATGGACCATGGCCATGGTGGTCCAGAAAAAAACGGACATCCATGAAAAACTAGCAGAGCCTAGGAGATGAGGTCCAGGGCCCTGGAAGGACCTGGTCTCAGAAGTGTCTCTGGTTGGTTCTTCCTGCTACCAGATGTCACACTCCTAGGGTGCTCCTCCAAGTTAGGACACTATCTCCAGGAGGTTTCATCACCTGAGCATCCAGCATCTCTGCCAAATGCCACCACCCAAACCAATCAGCTCATCTGTGCCAAAATGTTCATGGGAACTGTCACAGTTGTCTATATGACGGTTGTGTAACAGATAGCCCCAAATATAGTGGCTTAAACAATCATTTTGTTACCTCTCATGAGTCCGTGGATTCTGTGGGTGGTTCTTTTGCTCAAAGGGATGTCAGCCAGGCTGCCCTCATCTGGGGGCTGGACTTGGTGAGATGACCAGATGGCTCACCCACACCTCTAGGACCTTGGGTCCGGTAGCTGGAGACTGGGGCTCCACTGGGATGCTGGCACAGGTGAACCTCTCACTCCATGGGGTCTCAGAGCCCCTCCCTGTCCACATGGGGTCTCCAGGGTAGCTGGACTTCTTACACAGCAACTCAGGGTTCCCAAAAAGGACAAAATTGGAAGCTGTCAGACCTTCCGAAGGCTTAGTCCTGAAGCTGGCACAGCAGCACTCTGCCTCATTCTGTCGTTAGCCAGAGTTACAGGCCGGTCCCATCCACGGTGGGAGGGAATTACAGACAGGAGTACTGGGCTCACTGGGGCCACCTTTGGAGTCAGTGAATGAATGAAGTTGGGCCCCCGGTGATAAGAAATGGGACAGATAGTGTTTGATGGAGAAGAGACTTAAAAGGTCTCAGGCACTGCACCCTCCCTGTGGGGGCTCCAGCAGATGCCATTGGCTGGAAGGGCCCATACAAGCAGAAAGCCCTTTGCAGTGACAGTCAGAGCTTGCTGCTTCATCTCTTGCAACTGGGGATGTTCCCACAAAGGTACAAATGGGTGTATTGTCACGTGGATTGAAGCTTTGTGAAGATAGGTGCTCAGTGACAACCTGAGAGTTGATCTCTGCCTTGGACAGGTTCCACCCAAATCTAGACCTCCCCTTTACCTCACTCACCTGGCACTGCCATGGAGTGCGTGCTTGTCCATCCTGAATGGCAGAGGTAGTGGTACCAAGCCTGCAAGATTTTGCTGCTATTACCACACACACTGCAAAAGCAGACAGACACTTCCTTAGCGCACTTCAGCCCTTGTTACGGAGCCTGCACAGTACAGGAGGTACAACTGCCTCCCCCTGACCCCCCGCCACCCTGCTGCCTCCTCCGACCCCTCTGTTCTCCCTCCTGGGCGTACACAGGCTGGGGAGCACTCCATGGGCTATTTGGTGTCTTCTCTGGGCTGCTGAGAAAGGCTCATTTGGCACAATGAGGAAGGGGCTACCAGAGTTTCCAAATCCCTTTCTAAAACAGGTGCTGGCAGCCTGAATAAATCAGGAAGTCTCTTATTTCTTCT
This sequence comes from Sus scrofa, assembly GCF_054392235.1. Lineage (NCBI taxonomy): Eukaryota > Metazoa > Chordata > Mammalia > Artiodactyla > Suidae > Sus > Sus scrofa. The sequence continues at coordinate 106,383,111 of NC_139385.1, read as the reverse complement.
CTACTCTGGAAGCCTTTGGGCCCTTGGCTTCTCAGTCTCAGTTCAACCTCTGCCCCTAGGCTCAGTCTCACTGTGACCTGAACCAAGTCACTTCGTTGCTCTGTTCCTTGGAGTCTTTTTTTCAAATTGACGGTACTGGACCAGGAAAAGTCTAGGACCTTCCAGCTCTCAAGTGCCATGATTCAGTGTGACTCGACTCTGTCGATCCAAGTAGAACTTGAGGTCTCTTGGTCCATGTGTGGAGGACTCGGGATCAAAATCAGTGAACTCAGCAAAGCCTTTGAAGGTGCCGGCCCGAGTGGACTCATGATCTGTAAGCAAAGGGTCAGTGTGAGCACCCAAAGAAGATAAGGCTGTGAGGCTGAGTGTGGAAGGCTGTGCAGGCCAGGTATTGGGCCTTGGACGTCATCCCGTACACAGAGGGAAGCTCTTTGAGCAGGGGCGGGGTAACTGGTTGGAGCTATGTTTAGAAAGATTAACCAAACTGCAGGATGGAGAGAATGCAGAGGTGAGCAGGTTAGGAGGCCACAGTCATGACCTGTGCCACGGCCACAGATGAGGCCTCCAGCCTCCTTCCCCCCAGCCCCTGAGCCAGCCCTGGTGGGGGGTCCAGGCCCCAAGATACAAGACTATCCCATGATAGTCACACCCCATCTGTGGAAATTACAATTGTAAGAAACGTGAGTATGGGAGAGATGGTGGTGTAGTCATGATGGAGAAATAGTCTCTCTTAAGGAAAAAAAAAAAAAAAATATTCACCACCTGGTCTGTTACTTAGTGGGCACTCCTAGGGATGCTGAAGATAGAGTCAAAGGTTTAGGTGAAGGAGCTGATGGCCATGTCCAGAGCGAGGGATGTGACACTTTGAAACAAGGCTCTGGATTGTTCTGGGAGGCTGGGCAGGGGGCAGGAGTGTACCTGGGTAGGTCCAGGATGGCAGGTTTTAGACATGAACAGGGGAACTCATCTGTCACCTATTGCATTCATCACTTTTTTTTTTTTATAAAAAGTGGGAGGAGTCCTGAATGGGTCGGTTATCTGGAGACTCTGAGGAAGCCAGCACTCTTATTTGTCCTGGTGATTTATTTCATTCTGGCTGAGAGAGGATAGGATCCATGTTGAGTCGATCCTCAAGGTGAATTTGCTCACCATAGGAGATTTGGACCAACAGTCTCTCTTGATCCTTGACAGATGTCACCAAAGGGACAGGGCAAATGATGCAGGATCCTTGATGCAGCCAGTGCAGGTTGAAAATAGGGCACTGGAGGGTTTGAGTTCCTGAGGGGCAGGAAGGAAGGAAAGACGAGTGTCTGAGGGGCATTACTAACCTGAGAGGCTTATCCCCTTGGAGCAATTGTGGTCTCGCCCAGGCCGTCCCTAGGAATTCCTTCCCGGGAACCCGGGCCTGCCAGGGAGAGGTTTGCTGAGATAATGGCCAATGGTCGGTCACTCATCGCGTGGCTGCTCCGCAGGGCGAGGTGCAGCGGGAGATAAAAGAGCGGACAGCCCTGGCCCTCAAGCAACTTGCACTGCAGTGGGGGACCCGCTGGAGCCCAGGCAGCCTTGGCCACAGGCCGTGGTGGCAGTGAGCATCCACAGCAGGCTGCAGGTGCTCCGAGCAGCTCCTTGGGGAATAAACACGTTGCCCGGCAACACTGCCCGCCCCCTTGTGAGTATAAACCCAGAACGGAACTCAGTGGTGTCCCCCGCCCTCCCCCCCTGCCCCCCAGGCTCTGGTTTTGGGAAGAAAAGCAAAGACATGTCCACCGAGCGGGACTTCTTCATGAGGATGAAGTGCACCGTCACCAACAGAGGCCGCACCGTCAACCTCAAGTCAGCCACCTGGAAGGTAGGAGACGTCAGGCCCGGGTTGGCGTCCCAGGTGTGTCCCCGCCCCCCGCCCCGCCCCCCGTGCTCTCAGCCCCACGTCTGACCCTCCGCGGCTGGTCTCCAGGTCCTGCACTGCACGGGCCAGGTGAAGGTCTACAACAACTGCCCCCCTCACAGCAGTCTCTGCGGCTGCAAGGAGCCGCTGCTGTCCTGCCTCATCATCATGTGCGAGCCCATCCAGCACCCGTCCCACATGGACATCCCCCTGGACAGCAAGACCTTCCTGAGCCGCCACAGCATGGACATGAAGTTCACCTACTGCGACGACAGGTGGGGCCCAGCGGGGCGTGTGCGCGTGCGTGCATGCGTGTGTGTGTGTGTGTGTGTGTGTGTGTGTGTGTGTGCGCCTGTAGTCGGGGTGCAGGTCTGGACGTTGATGTTGTCCTGCTGGGTGCAGGATGCAGCTCTGTCCCATCGGCGCCGCCAAGGGGTTTCTCATACTGTATTTGGAGGTCTCCCGAGACGTAGCGTCGGGGCTGACTACAGAGCTGTCCTGGGGTGTGGCTGTCATCGGGTGGATGGTGGAGGTGTGTACAACTCCTCCACATGTGTGTCAGGCTCCTAGGAAAGCTCCAGGTACTCTCCCTCCCAGGAGACGAGGGTCTGGAGAGCCCCATCCGCACCCCCAGTTCAGAGCCCAGCCCCGAGCGCTTGAGTTTCTGGCCTGGAAGCGCCTGCATGTTCTCTGCCATTAATGAGCTCTTCCCTTCAGCCTTTGCTGCTCCTGTGTCACCTCCGCTCCAGCCACTGTCCAATCTGCACTGGGAGGTTTTTCAATGAAAGGAACTAGTGTGTCAGACTCTAACCCCCAAAGACAAGCCCAGCTGGAAACTCTCTTATGGGAGAATGGAGTGGTTAAGGGTCTTGCCTCGGTGAGAGGCCCACGTTCAAATCTGATAAGCAGTGTTCTCAGTATTCGCTGCAGTTCTCATCCTAAATTATTTCTTTATTAAAATGGTTCAAAGAACCCCTAAGATTGCACAGGTTATCCAGGTCACTCTAGTTTTAAGGTGAGAGTTGAAACAGGTGGGGAAGAGCCTGGGGTTGTCATGGGAGGGGTTTGGGGATGCATCTCTGACTCCCCCACTGCCTGGCATCTGCCCGGGGAACTGGGAATGTGGGAGGATCGGGAGGTGGAAGGAGAGATACAGGGAAGGAGAGAGGCCACAGGCAATGGCTGCTGTCAGGGAGAGATGGACAGGCCACAGGAAGGAGCTGGCCGGGTAGGCCTGGCCCAAGGAGATGCCATTATGGCCTGGCGAGCAGTGTGTGGGACCAGTTGTAGCCTGCAGGGTTGTCCCAGTGCTGGTGGTAACTCGCTGCTGCTCCAGCCACTCCTCTCTCACCTTCTAGGGTTTCTGCACAAACCCTGAGCTCTCAGCTTCCCCTTCTGTGAGGCGCAGAAGAAAATACTTTCTCCACCTGTCTCACAGGATCACTGAGATGGGAATGAAGCTATGGAGGCACTTTGAAAAGTACAGACCCTGTAACATGGGAGGCTTTTGGTTCCTGTGCATGTCTCGCTCCCTGCCTTTGCCATCCCCCAAAGCCAAGCTCCCACTAAACTCAGGGCCAGGATCCCTTCTGGAGGCATGTAGAGGCAGGGGGTCTGGAAGAAGGAGAGACCACCAGCAGGAAACTGCCTTGCCTTCCAGCCAGCAGGAAGCCACAGGTGCCAGGAGAGAGCTCCCGCTCAGCCTTTCTCTCCTCTCCTGGACATCCTGTCCCGGGGGCTGTCTGGGCTCCTTTGTGGGTGGGACCCTGCTTTCCAGTCTCAGCCGAGTTTCTCTCCCCTGATTCTGGACTGACCTGGTGATACCTGGTGCCCCTCCTTAGGACTGGACTCCAGGCACGGTTTAAGAACTTTTGTAAAAGTGTCCTTGAGTCATTCCTGTCCCCCAGCTCTGACCACCACAGTGGTCAAGGCTTGTGGAGGTAGCGGGTAGTTCCAGACATAGAAGTGCTCTAACCTCATCAGGAGAAAATGTCACGTAGGAAGACTTATGCCCTGGAACTTTGACATAGTCAGCACTTAGGGCTGTTCATATTGTCATTATTGTGATGACGATGATAATTAGAAAGATTATTCCAAAGGCAGGCACCAGAGAAATCCACGCTGTGTGTAAAGTTATTTATCAGATGCAGTCTTTGTAGTCAGAGGACCATTCTGGGCAGAAGATGTGGTTTTGTACGATACACCTCTGTCCGTAATCTTCTGAGACAAGAGAAATCCTGTCCCATAGCCCATATGTCTCCAGCTTTGAGGTGGCAGGGTGGGGGCACGGCACTGCCAGTGCCTTAGCCAGACAGCCTGGGAGCAGCAGGAGGGCTGCAGACAGTGAAAGATGCATGTGAACCACAGCCCTAATGTGACCCCAAAGCACTGGGAAAACCCTGCCTGTCCTAGAAAATAACCTCTCATCCCTAGATAACAGAAAAGAGAGATTTTTTTCTCTAAGCTTAAGACTTTGATCTTTGTTAAAGTAAAGGGAAAAGAAAAAAGCCTCTAGAAAGGACACTTTGAAGTTTTCCCTCATTCATTATCTTGTTTTGGATGAATTTCAGATCATTTCCTGAACGCATCTAACCTTCGGGTAAAAGGAGAGGGGGTGATAATATGTGGAATCGGGTGTCTGAGAGTGAAGAAGACCTTCTTTGCACAAGGGGGAGAGACCCTGTGCCGGCTTCTTAGCTTGGCTCAGGGCTGGGAGGCAGAGTCGATCTTGGTTTGAAGGAACCTGTGATTTAGGGCTTTGTGAGTCAGAGTGTGGAGGGTGATATTGCTTGTAAGTTTGCTGGACACACTGCACTTTCAGCAGAATCTTGCTTTTCAAGAAACCTAATTACACGGCCCAGACTCTGAATTCACTGGTGCTGGAGAGATGGATGCAGAGTCATTTAAAGACACAGAATACTGTGCCACACAGAAGTTGTGTTTAACGGATTAGCAGATTAGTTAACAAGGACACAGACATGGCTTAGACAGTTTATAAAGTGACTATTTTAAGTCTTTAATCCCTTTGTGTTATTTCTTGATTGCTTTGATGAGGACCAGGATTTTTTGGTAGGATTTTTTGGTTTTGGTAGCTTTTCTTGTTTTCACTCTTTGTATTGGGATGGGGAAAGGTATACACACATTCCTAGTCCCCCTCTCTCTCTCTCTTGCACACACAGAGACACACACTCTGCTCTTATAAGACCAATGCTTCAGAAACCAACACTTTCATAGCCTGGGGTGGGGGTGGGGGGAATTCCCTAGATTTGATGACATCTGACACATATGAGGGCCTGTGTTTTTCCACAAAGGCGATTATTTTCCCCATGGGAAATTTAGAAAGAATATGATGAAAATGTAAGGAAATTAGAATCCATAAAATAACTTTTGAGCCTGTTTGTTACTTCTTCTTAGATGTATTGAGACCATAGACATAAACAACAAAAAAAAAAAAGAAGAAAAAAAGAAAAAAAGGGTCATAGAGAAAAAGAGAAGGGAGGGGAAAGAGGGAAGGGGGGGGAATAGAAAGAAAAGAGAAGTCTAATCTCAGGTTTCCAAAATCAGTTGAAGCTGAAACTGCTGATTCTGAAACATGTGAAATTAAATAAAGGAATGCAGATGGTTCAAAAAGCATTCATCCTGCTCCTCTTAATAAAGGGTCAGAAGACCATATCAAATCCTGTATTAATTATTTGAAATGTAGTAAATATCTTAAGTGAATTCTATAACAATTTATATGCCAGTTACACATATGTGTATATATAGTCAACTGCTCTAGATAGGGAGATAAAGCTGAGTAATAAGGTTAAAGAAGAAGAATATCCTGATTATCAGTGTAATGGATGATCTCGTCACCATTTGTGACCCAAACAGAGGTATAATACTCTGTTTCCTAAATTGAGCAGCCAGTTAATGAAATGTTATTTATTGAGTATTTGCTATGTACCTAACCCAAAGTCAGAGACATTATAATTGTATCAAAGAAGAAAAAAGATGATTCCGGATCACCAAGAATTTAGAGTTTGAGACATGAGCAACTTAATGAAACAACAGTGAATGGCACAAATTGAACATTCCATTCACCCAAAGGGAAGACAAAAGTTGTTCCCAAGGAGTTTAAATGCAGTGGGGTGGTTCTTACAGTCACGTGGAGGCGCCATCTAGTGGAGGAATAGAGTAACTGTGAAGGCACCCAAGCCATCAAAGAGAGTGAGGCAAAATTTATAATGCACAAATCCCACTGTTTCCGTGTATTTTATGAGTCTTCCTGTACCTTGGAAACTAATTTTAAAAGCAAGTTATGTGGATGAGAGAAGTAGCACAAGGGGGAAAAGTATCAAAGTAAGAGTAAAATTATCAAATTAACAAAGAGGATCTTGTAATTTTTACGGATAAAGAATCTGAGGGCAACCCCATTTTGTCATTGGATTCAGGCAACAAAGGATGTAATAATACAAGAGTCACAGTTGAATAAGTGAAGATGTCTGCATTTCAAATTCTGTGGATCCAATTTATGATGAATTCTTTTGATCAAAAAGTCGGGGATGGTAATGGTGATAAAAATGAGGAGATAGTTGAGGATCCTAAGAGGCTATCCACCCGTAAAACTAGAGAGAGACATGAGTTGTAAGACACACAATCAAAATACCCGAAAGGCAATGGTGTTAAAGTCTGAGAAGAACATAGGCTGACTTTGGGCAAATTAATAGTAAAGGAATATATACCTGCATTGCATACTGAGATAGATGGAACAAACTGTTTTATATTTTTTAGGGGACAGGTGGCATCTTTACGTTCACAGTGATCTTTTGGAATGATATACTACGTGTAGTTTTTATTTTTATATTTAGTCTATTCCAAACATTTGTGCAGATGTGCAGACATACACGGTGGTCTTTCTCTACCTTTCTTATGTAAGAAGGTAGAGTGTGTTTCTTTAAAGCCCTGAGGTAAAAGAAATCTTAAGTGCTCTTCTGGTGCATCTGTATCTCCTCCAAAGAGTGATGTTCTGAAATGAGCACGAAGAAAGTTTGAGCATATACATGAGAAACACTCCTGTGTCCTCCTGTCTCATCTGCTCGAGATACTCCTGGGAAGAAGCAGCTCTGCAAATTCTCTTTGGAATTTATTTCAAAGTTAATAGACATCACAATAATTATTCCTCTCTATGACCTGCTTCTCTCTTGCTGCAATTCAAGGCACATTTCCTCTTACTGCTGGTGGGTTGCAAGGTAATGAAAGGCAGCCGTGGCATTTGGGGTCCCTCAAGGTCAATCCAGAACTGAGCTATGTATAAATTCACCCCACCTCTAACACGTCACACTGCCGGGATGGAGAGTCATTATCCATTAACGACAGAGCTAGTTGTATAGACTTTCTCATAACTTTGTGCTCTGTGAGGAAAACACGAGGCAAAAGTCTTATTGTTCAAAGCAAAGAAAATCTGGATAGAAATATGTTAAAATGCATTGAAATCGGAGTTAGTGAAGAGTCTGGATTATTATTAAGAAAAGACAAGTTCAAAGCTTATAAGCACATGCAGAAACCAAAATGAGGTGAGTCACGTGTTGCCTGGGAGAGCCCCTTGCGGGAAAGGAGGAAGGAAAGAATGCAGACTTTAATAGAAGGACGGTTTTATTAGCAGATGCATTCTTTGGAAAACAAATAGGTGGTTATGAAGTCCTTAAAACTTTCAATCTCTCAAATAGTTTAAATACTTTCTAACCACCTTGTCTACATGATTCATTTACGGAGCAACTCCTGTGCTCTCGTAGGGAACAGGAGTACAAACTGCAGCCAGACCTCGTTTGACTCCAGGTTGTGAGTCAGACCGGCTGGGCGAGGGAAGGCAGGGAGCTTGCTGCCGCAGCCCACGTGGACGGGCGTGTGGCACAGGCGACCGGCTCAGGCCTTCGCTGGACTTCTTCTGCCTTCTCAGGCGACCACACTGACACGGCCGCCCGAGTGTCCATTTCTCCCCAGCTCTCGGCCACAGGTGGTCCGTGTTGAAAAGAGCCCTGGAATATTTTGAAGGGTTAAGAGCGATGGACGCGCAGTAACCATCATTTTATGCCATGAGGCACAGCTGCCGCTGAACTCCAGAGCCCCTCGCTCTGACTCACCCATTTCCTTGGGGGCAGCGGTAACTTCAGCACTTAACCACCTTCTTTTCTCTACATGGTCAAGTTTGGCTTCTTCTCTGTCCCTTCTTCCTCTGCCTCCTCTGGCCATCCGGCCATGTCCACAGCTCTCTCCTCGCCTCATCTTGGATGTGGTTCTTTTCCTACTTTATCATTACATAGGGCCCTCTGTCCTCATTTCTGCAGTCTGGGGAATTAAGCCCTTGTATGTCTCCTTCTCTGCAGACAGAGCAGCCCTGCCTGAGTTGATGTTTTAAACTTATGAGTGACCCCAAACTGATTTTTTTTTTTTCCTCCAGAGAGTCTGGAGCGCTTAATTAGAAAAAGAAAAAAAAAAAAATAGATACCCTGCCTCTGGTGGAGAGAATGCAATTGTGTTATCATAGCCCAGCTCCGCAGGCTTCCCTGGGACGGAGGGAAATGAGCGGGAAGGCCCTGTTGGGCTGTGACGAGCAGCCCTATAAACAAACTGGGTTCATCAGCCCCTCCGCTGGCGTCGGCGTGCCTGCAGATGGAGGGGAACGACCATCAGCTTTGAGTTGGGGTTTCCTGGTTTTGTGACGTCTGACCATTCGAATGTTCTTCGATTGTGTTTGGGGTGTGTGTATTTCCCAGTTTTTATAGTTGTCTGTTTAAAGGAGCGAAGAAGGAGACGTTAAATATTTATTTTAGTTGACAAGATAAATGAAGACTACTACTGGGAAGCGAGCTGGCAATTCTGAAATCAAGGTTTGTTTGTCCGACTCCAAAACACGCCCATTGTGTGCCTAATGGATGGTGCGTGAATTCGATTTAAAAACATTTTATTTGAGGCTGATTATAACACACAATGACTTTGAACATTTTAGAGATTCTAATCTTGAAAGAAAGTGGAATCTCTTCACAGAGGAAGATCGAATCTTTCCGAGAATAGCCTGATTTTTGAGGGTCTCGAGGAAATTCTAGCCCTAGTCTCGGAACCAGAAGTTTATCTGGCAAATTGGTGAGCCTATAAGTGGCCAGCCCATTGTCCGCATGGCCCGCAGGTGCAGTTCTGATTCCCAGGCGAAGCCTGAAAGGGACGGGACCCATCAGAAAAGTTGTTTGGGGGTCGGAAGGGAAGGGCCAGCACTGTTCCATCTCCTTGTTCTCCCTGAGTATCCACCTTGGCTACGGCGCCTTTGGGTGCTGGCTCCAGGGTTAGGCCACCAAGGAACATGTCTGTGGCTGGTGAGTTCAGAGAGCTCTCTGCTCAGGGGACAGATCCTCACAGTCTGAGACCAGCTGGCTGGGGCGAGTGAGCTGCTGGAATCTCACTGGAGACATCGCCGCTGGGCTGGATCAGCTGAGACCTAAGCGCCTCAGCCCTGTCGTGTGGCCCGTTGTTGGACAAAGGCTTTTACCCCCACATCTTGTGGAGGCAGAGAACTTGCCTCTTCTCTGCCCACCTCCACACCAGACACACCTCACAGAGTGGAGAAAGGTGGCTTGAATATCCTGAGGGCTGAGCGGAGGGCTGCGTGTGTACACCATGTGCCCTGAGCCAGGTGACCGTGTTCTCAGAAGAAAGTGGATCGTGAGGGCCCAGGTCCCTTAGCGGTGCTGGAATAGACAGGGCTCTCATTAGGCCTTGGCCCCCAAAGAAAATCAATCCCTTGGTTGACTTTTCCATTAGTTATAGAGCATCCATCGTAGCAGAGATCGAAGGAGAAAGTGGCCCCAGAGTTCAGGGGTTGGCAGCCTCAGGTGTGGAGGGAAGAATACGTCATTCCTTATGACACTGTGTCTGCCTATTGGGACTGGACGAGCCGGGGGACTTGGAGAAAGCTCTGTGGACAAGGCAAGGCTTTGAGCTGGCCCTGCCATTGTCAGGGCTTGGAGAAGAGAAGCCTCAGGGCTCTATAGCAAGCAGGGGTTTGCGGGGCTGGGAACTGCGAGGAAAGGGATCCACCCCAGGGGAGGTGGGGGGTGACCTGACACGCCGCCCGTCAGCTGCACATCCAACTGCTGAGAAGGTAGACTCCGGATTCTGGGGGGACTGGAAGTTCGGCAGAGTTTATTTACTCTGGATGTGGTCGGGGACAGGCAAGCATGGGGAGGGGAGTGACGGAATGGAAACAGCACTCTAGGATGGTTTCGTCTGACCTGTGCAAAACCGGTCTGGAGCCGGAAAGAGGAGGAGAGACAGGAAAGCAGGGAGCCACGGCCTCTGCCTTCCCCTCCCTGCTGCTCGTCTCCAGCATGGACGGGTGACAGGCTGTGCATTTTGACACAGAGCCTGTAATGACGAGAATCTCCCCAGCCCTGCTTGTGTGTGACAGGCTAAGCAAACAAGACAATGAGCCCGCTAGAAAAAAATGTGAGAGCAAAGATTACGAGAAGTAGTGTTTAGGTGTGACGTGGCAAAGCCGCTAATCTGATGGTTCCTGGGCAGGGCTTTGTTTATCTTAATGATTCCAGCACAGAGAAGAGGGGTCCTCAGAGATGGAAGTGATTCTTCACCGTTCTCCATACTTGCCTTTTCTCGGCCCACATCCCATCAAAGCCCGACACCTTGCAGGGGACGGCCAAGCCTTGTCATCTCAGAACTGCCTATTAGAGTGTCATGAAGAGGCCGATTTCTAGGACTCAGATTTTGGATTTGTTTCTCTCAGCACCTCCTGCCCTCCCCTTCCCCCGACCCAATGCCTTTCCTTGAGGTCGGGAGGGACAAAGAGGAGAACCCACGAAGGCAGATGCGATGTCTGAGAAGTATCTGAGGTCACCCAGCAGGACCTGAGGGATGAAGGTTTAAGCACAGATGGGGCTCTGCCTGCCTGGGTGCCTCTTTGCTCCACAATAAACACACTTGCAAAAGCTGCCTCCATGCTTTTACTCACTTCGGACCACTTGATTTTCACGTTTCATTTATATCACCCTCTACTAGACTAAGCTTGACCTAGTAGTCAGGAGGTTCCCGTTCTCACTTTTGCCCTGCCTCTGGACCCTTGTGTAAACATCAAGCAGATTGTCTCCCTCCCTGCATCTCTGCTCCCTTGCCTTCAAAAACTGGCGGTTCAGGGGTGTGTGAGTCCCTCGTCCAGTGGTCCCTGGAGCATAGGCATATGTGTGGTCATTGGGGTGGGGAGTAGGGAGTCTGCTCCTGAAGAGGTGCTTTTCCTGCCCCTGCAACACAGCTTCAGGAAGGGCAGGAAGAGTAGCCACTGGGTGGACCCGCAGTTGCAGGTTGACCACCATGTTTTTGCACAGGTGATGGTCCCACTGGGAAGTGTGGCGTGGGTTCACCTAAACGTCTGCATTGGCATAATGGACTTGGTCCTTGAGCCCCTGGTCACATTCACATGGTCTCTCTTCCCCTTTGCTTTTTTTAAAAATTCAGAATCACAGAACTGATTGGTTACCACCCCGAGGAGCTGCTCGGCCGCTCAGCATATGAGTTCTACCATGCCCTGGACTCGGAGAACATGACCAAAAGTCACCAGAACTGTAAGTTCCAGGAGTGTCTCCTGTGTCTTCCTTGTGTCTGCAGAATCTGGCCTTGAGTGGGGAGTGACCAGAGGGAAAGGAGAAAATCCAGTCCCTTCTTTCCCAGAGTCACCATCCTGTGTGTCAGACAAGACTCATGCCCTCAAGATGGTGCAAGAACCAAGGCTGCCACCAGCCTGTATGACACAGTCACGCAAACCAGGAAAAGGGCCCCTTTCTCTGGGACACACCCACACCCCAAGGCATACAGCCTGGCGAGTGGAAGGTGAAATCTTAGTCCCTACTCACCCCCCTCAGCTGAGCACCCTTGTGCAGGTAACAGTCTGCACAACCTTATGGAACAGCCCTATGGAGCATAATACAAGACAGCGGGTTATCAACTTGGCTTATGTGCTGTAGTAGCCAGTACATCCATTCAGAGAAGAAGAGGGCTGAGAGACTTCAGGAAAAGAGAGGACATGGCCCTTGAGTTGGACCTTGAAGGTTGGCAGAGCTTGTACGGCCCCAACTTAATAGATGGGTTGAAGTAATCCATGGTTCTCCAAGAGCTTGCTTGCTGGATCAGGAGAACTCAGTTGGAGGGGGCTGCCCAGGCAACCCAATGATGGCATATGGAAACTATCCCTTGCAGCTTGAAAGAACACTTGAATTCGGAAATGATTCTAGAACAGGACTGTCCAGTAGAACTTTCTGCAGTGGAAATGTTCTGTATCCACATAGTCCATATGTGACCTATGCTGTATTTGAATTATGTCTGTTGTAACTAAGGAACTGAATTTTTGAACTTGGTTTTCATGAAATTTAAGTAACCACACTTCGCTAGTGGCTACCATTTTGCACAGTGCAGTTCAAGTGCATTCAGTTGGCCATGTTCCCAAGTAAGGCTTCCCATTGGCAGGTGATCCAAGAAGATGTTCTTGAATCTATACAGCCAATCAACATGCAAGGATTGTAGGTCTATAACCCTATACCTGGCCTACTAAGGGGCATAGCCATTGACCCCTGCCCTAAGGGATCTCATTTCTGAAGGACAAGGACTTCTGTGGGCCCCATGGGAGCAGAGTGGCTTGTACCTTCAGTCTCAGTATCTAGTATAGTGTTGGGTGTAGTACAGGCATTGAATGATAAACCCGAGGGCAAAAAAAAAATATATTTGGGAAAGAATGCTTCAAAATAAGTTCCCCCAGTGCAGATGTGGGTGCTGAGAGGATTACAGAAGGATTTCAAATAGGTAAGTCTGAGAAGATTCCCAGTGGCCCTGCTGGTCTTGGGCTCTGAGGATTGGCTGTGACTTGGAGTGGCAGTGAAGAAAATGCAAGTGCAGCCCTTTGCCCATTGTTCCTAAATCTATCCATCTATCCCAAGGTTAGGACAGCTAACGTTCAGACCAGCCAACAAACTAGCAGCCCATAAGCTGTGTAGAAGCACAGCTAATCTTCTCATAAGGGCTGAGGTCTTCTCTTTCTAACTGGTTTCTTTGCCTTTTCCCCATGGCTTTAGGATTTGATCTGACAGTACAATAGAGCCCCTTATGATATCTCAGAAATGTATCCTTGTGCTCTGTGGCAAAACACACACACACACAACCTACAAATAAATAACCCAGATCGAGCCCCTTTCAGGGACCCAGGGATGGAGGAGGGAGGTGGAGGTCCTTCCGTGTGCTCATGAACATGACCCAGCCCTAGCCTGCCCCAGTTTCAAAATTGTAGAGTGTGGCTCCAGCCTCCACTCTTCTGGTCCATGGTCGTTCCTGCTCCCAAACTCATCCTAACACTGGGCCTTGGGGACCGGGCTCTGGCCCGGGTTACCCACCGATTGCCCAGTGCCTGGTTTTCTGGGACTTCCCTCCTGTAGATGTAAAACTGGGAACAAGCCCAGCCTCCCTTCTTGGCCAAGGGCACGTCAAAGTAAGGGTAAGAGTAGGTTTCTGGGAATTCTTGCAGGAAAGTATTGTACTTTATCTTCTGGGGTGGGAGAGTGGAAGAAACTATTGTCAAAGAGAACAAAAATGATGACTTGTCACTAGGCTTATGAAAAGGATTTTTCTTCCTTCTCTTAGGAAATTGTTGACCCTTAAAAATCAGCTAGGGTAAGAGAAAGGAAAAAAAAAAAGGTCATATTAGTTTTCTGCTGAATCCAGGGAAAAGATGGTGCTTTTAATCAAACCTGTGTGTTTAAGCATTGGACACACTTAAAGGTAACTCACAACCCAAATAGAAATCACAGGGTCCCTTCTTCCCATGATGGAGCCAAGGACAGCAGCTCTGAGCTCAGGGGCCTGCACCACCAGCCTGAGGCCAGCCAAGGGGAATCTGCATGGGTTGGAAATTGGGTTAATTCCAGCTAAACAGAAGCATCTATTTCTATTTCTGTCTCTCTCACCCTCTCTCTGTTTCACTCAGTCTTTCTTTCTCGGTCTTTCTTTGTCTCTCTGTCTGTCTCTCTCTCTCGTTGGGTTTGTGCAGATGAAGTAGGACAGCGACCCAGGCTCATGCCGTGGAATAATTGGAGGATCAGGCTTGAGGCTGGCCCAGGTTTACACAGCAGCGTCCCGAATTTATGCACATATGTGTATCTTAGCCTGCGAGGGTTTACCATTGAATTTACCAGGGAAGCTCAGTCCTCAAACCAGATTTAGATAATTGAAAGCCATCATTTCCAAATGGATTAGTAGTTTATACATTGTTACCCTCTGAGCATGAGGGTTTGGGGGCAGGTGGGGGGGTTCTCTTTGTTGTGTGAGGACACTGTGTGCTCTTAGGAAAACAAGATTAAAGGCCATAAAAAGCCTATCTACCAAGTAGCAGGCCCCTCACCAAGGCTGGCATTAATGAGCAGATGATTAGAAGGCTGGTGTAATTATATTCTACTGACAGAGCAGGCCCTCACCTGCAATTGCTAGAAATGCAGTTAAAAACCTTTGCTCACTGTGCTATTTAATTGAACGGAATAAGAGCTTTGAAACTTGTCTGCATTACAAATAAGTTAATAAATTAATAAATAAGTTAACTCCAGGCACTTGAAATTGTAGAAGAATCGTTTCACTGCAGCAAGGGAGCCTCAGTGGGGCAGATAAGGGGAGACTGGGGAGGACAGAGTTATTTCTTTGGCCGAGGGGTCCACGATAGCTTAGGACAGCAGCAACTGCCCATTCAGTCTTCCCAGTGGAGCAGTGCTCAGGGGATGCAGTGGGAGGGCACTGTACCAAGAGCCACAAGGCAGTCGCATAGCCAGAACTGTTGTCCTGTGGGATGTTGTCTTCTGGCCTGAGTTTCCTCATTTTAAAAAAAGATGCTGGAGTTCCCGTCGTGGCACAGTGGTTAACAAATCTGACGAGGAACGATGAGGTTGCAGGTTCGATCCCTGGCCTTGCTCAGTGGGTTAAGGATCCAGCGTTGCCGTGATCTGTAGTGTAGGTTGCAGACGCGGCTCGGATCCCACGTTGCTGTGACTCTGGTGTAGGCCGGCAGCTACAGCTCCAATTCGACCCCTAGCCTAGGAAACTCCATATGCCGTGGGAGTGGCCCTAGAAAAGACCAAAAAAAAAAGATTTAAAAAAAGATGCTATCTATCCTCTTTCCAGGACAGAATTTTATTAAAAAGATTAGATGATGATGATACAACCACTTTGGAAAATAACTTGGCAGCATCTCATAAAGGAAATATAAGCAATGACCCAGCTGTCTCACCCCTAGCTGCACCCAGAACATATGTCCATGTGACGATTTGTACACGGTTGTTTGTAGTAGCACCTTTAGTCATAATAACCAAAAACTAAAACAACTCAAACATCCATGGACAGGTGAATGGATAAACTAATTACAGTCTCCCCGTATAGTGGAGTATTACTCAGCAATTAAAAGGAGCAAATCAGTAATACCTCTAGCAACATGAGGACTCTGGAAACACGCTGAGGGAAAAGAAGGCAGACATGCAAGAACACGTGCTGGTGTATGATTCCATTTACATGCAAATGGAAAAAAGATCAGATCAGTATCTAGTGACAGAAAACAAGTGACAGAGCTGTGGTTGCCTGGGACCAGGGGTGGCAATAAGGATTGGCTGTTAAGAGGGAGGTTGGGTGATGGAAAGTCCTATACCTTTGATTGTGATGACTCTTACAAGGGTGTGTGTATTTGTCAAAACTCATTGACCTCAAAAAATGCTTAAAATTAGGGTGCATTTTTTTACTGAAGATAAAGTAAACCTCACCAAAGTTGATTTCCTTTTTTAATGAAAAGAACTTAGACGAGGAGTCTTTAATTTGGACTCAAATCGTGTCTATTGTTTCCACCGAGGGAGCCTTCCTGCAAACCACTCAAAAGTTCTAAAGCCTCAGTTTCTTCAGCTGGAAAACAGGAATAATCATAAATACCCCATGATAGGCTTGCACATGAATAGGGGTGATGCTGCCACTAATCCCATGGATGCTTTATGTGCCAGGCACTGTTCTAATTCCTTTGCAGAAAGGAATTTGTCTTAGGGGATGGTTTTGAACTTTGCAAAGTGCCATACGCATCTAAATGACAGTGCCTCCTGTACCTGGGAGGTGCTTGTTAAACTTCTGAACAGGGTGAAATGTGCCAAGAAAAACAGAAATGTAAAGGATTACAAGCAGCATTAGTACAAACCAAGCTGCCTTCCTCCACCACCTCGGGTGGTGAACAGGGACTGGTTCCTGAGCCGACACGGACAGCTGGAGAGTCTCTGCTTGTACAAGAAATGTGCATGTTCTCCCGCAGGGCCCCTGAGGACATTGTCTACAGACGTGTCCTGTAGACGTCACAGGGCCTGAGCACTGTACACGTTAGCAGCTTGGGGCGGAAGGCTGTTTCCCCTGCAGCGTTTGTCGGTGACATCCAGCCAGTGCTTTTGTGCCTGGCAAGTCAGCAGGCAGGTTTGGTCCTCAGTACAAACAGCTATGGGATGCTGGGTACTAATGATCGTTCTTATCATTACTGTTATTATCCATATTCCATTTCGTAGATGAGGAAACCAAGAGGAAGTGTTCTTTTCCCAGCGTCCCCATTCTAGCAAGATCTCCTAATCCTGCCAGTGTGGCCTCTTCCTAGGTCTCTGTGCTTTAGGGGTTTCTGAGCTGGGATTCTAAAGAATGCATTCCCAAGAAATGAAAGCGAATGCGCAGTTCAGAAATCCTAACCTTTCAGAAATCCTAACATTAGTAAACTTTGATTTCAAAGGATTCATTGCCTTCTTTTTAAGGGGAGCAGGTGGGGCAATCTGGCCTGGGGAAGAGGACAGTCTGGGAGACAAGGCCCCTTCCCCAGTGCTTCTGTAAAGTGAAACAAATGTTAAATGAACATTTAGGACATTCCAGAAGAGGAAAGAAGTCATACGCAAGGCAGCTGGGATGAGAGGCGAGAAAGACTTTTTTTTTTTTTTTTTTTTTTTGTCTTTTTGCCTTTTCTAGGGCCGCTCCCTCGGCATATGGAGGTTCCCAGGCTAGGGGTCTAATCGGAGCTGTAGCTGCCCGCCACAGCCACAGCCACAGCAACTCGGGATCTGAGCCGCATCTGCGGCCTACACTGCAGCTCACAGCAACGCCGGATCCTTAACCCACTGAGCAAGGCCAGGGATCGAACCTGCAACCTCATGGTTCCTAGTCGGATTCGTTAACCACTGCGCCATGACAGGAACTCCAAGAAAGACTTTTTGACGAGGCTGCGTGGAGGCTGCTGGCGCCCAGCACTGCCTCAGCTCCTGCTGCGCAGATTTCAGGGCAGGGGGGTAGGGCAGGGTTGCTTCTGCCTTTGCTGTGGGTTGCAAACCTTCTGTGGCCCCAAAGGTGGCAAGCGTGACAGATGACCTGGAACATTCCAGATAGCTGGGGTTTTATGTGAACTGCTTTTATTCGCAAGCAGAGTATGGGTGGTAAGGTCTGCTGCAAAGGACTGCCTAAGGGCCGGCTTTCTCCACGCGGCTGGAAGGGACAGAGTCGGCTGTCCCGTAGCCTGGGTGCTCATTTGGATCCAGCCCCCAAGACAGGCTTCCTCCCATTGACCTTGGGGAAAAAAAGGGCAGGTGCTGCTCTTAGTTTCTGTTCGCAGCTGAGCAGCACGAGCCGACGTGTCAAGGCTTGGCGATGGCCACTGCCTGGCTGGACAGCCTAGGGGAGTCATGTAACCCCTCTGAGCCACTTTCCCCATGTGTAACATGAAGAGTTGGGTGAAGTGACCTCTGAGCGCCCCTCCAGCTCATTCTCCTGCGGGTCCTTGCTGTCAGGTGCCCCAGTCCCAGTCCTGTCTGTTTCCCCCCAGACCGCCCTCCCTGTGGGGTCTCAGTCCCCCACCTCCCTGACCTAAGGCCCACTTCTGCCCTCTAGTGTGCACCAAAGGGCAGGTGGTCAGCGGCCAGTACCGGATGCTTGCGAAGCACGGGGGCTACGTGTGGCTGGAGACGCAGGGGACGGTCATCTACAACCCCCGCAACCTGCAGCCTCAGTGCATCATGTGTGTCAACTACGTCCTGAGGTGAGTGTGCGAGGGCCGGCGGGCCACAAGGCTGGGGTGCCAGTGCCCCGGAAGTGCCAAGCCCCTCAGGACCCAGGCACCACGTCCGCACATTCTTTGTGGTGCTAGTCCTTGTGACCCTGGGCACTTTTGCTGGTGTCCTGGGAACAGCAGGACACTGGGATTTCCTCTTGAGAGGGTTTTTTCTGCCTCTTTCCCACTGTCTGTCTTCTCTGCCATGCCTCTGACCCACGCGGGGAGGCAGATGGAACGTAGGCATCACGGAGTGTTTTCCGAGGGGAGACAAGGGAAGCAAACTGTTTGTGGTTTTTTTCTGGGAGAAGCTGTAACCCTGTTCACTCCATAGCTCCTGGGAGGAGAAATGGAGAAGGTCATTGCCAGAGTGAAACAAAGTCAAAAGCCCTCAAACCTCATGCACAGCACGCAGCCCACGTACGATAAATACTCAAAGAGCATCCGAGACAGATGTAGACTCAGAGGGTGCTCCCGACATCACAGTCTCCGCCACTTCCAATTTCCATTGTTCTTTACAAAATGCCAGCGCATAGTGTCTGGGAGGCTTAGCTGTCAGGGCTTCCACGTGGCTCAGGGAACAAAAGAATCTTGCCAGAAAACGTGGAAGGTCTGAAGCTCCATCTTGTCCCACCAGTGAGATTGAGAAGAACGACGTGGTATTCTCCATGGACCAGACAGAGTCCCCGTTCAAGCCGCACCTGATGGCCATGAATAGCATCTTTGACAACAGTGGCAAGGTGCCTGTGTCAGAGAAGAGCAACTTCCTGTTCACCAAGCTGAAGGAGGAACCCGAGGAGCTGGCCCAGCTGGCCCCCACCGCGGGAGACACCATCATTTCTCTGGATTTCGGTGGGTGCTTCTTAGCTGAGCCGGGACCTGTTGAACCCTCTTGGAATGACGGGAGACCTCCCAGGTCACAGCTTTTCCTTAACCGGAGCTACCCTGTGCCTGCCCCGTGTCTCGCTAATCAGCCGTTAGTGGCCAGACTCTGTGCTGGGTGCCTGCATGTGGCCTGGTGTGAGGCCGCCCTGTGTCTGAGCCTCATAAGGTGCCAAGAGCCAGGTGGGGAGCTGGAGAACACCCTCCTGAGGGAGTGATTCTTGTGTGTGTGTGTGTGTGTGTGCGCGCGCGCGCGGGCGCTTTTTAGGGCTGCACCTGTGGCATATGGGAGACACGGAAGTTCCCAGGCCAGGGGTTGAATCGAGGCTGCAGCTGCCCGCCACAGCCACACTGAAGCAAAGCTGCATCTGTGACCTACACCCCAGCTCATGGCAACACTGGATCCCTAACCCACTGAGCAAGGCCAGGGATCAACCTCTCATCCTCATTGATCCTAGTCAGGTTCGTTAACCACTGAGCCATGAAGGGAACTCTGGGGTGGGGGGGGGGGGTTGATTCTTCACCACAGCCAGCAGGAGTCTGAGATGAGAGCGGGGCAGCGGGGAGTCTGCTCCGAGGCCACAGGCATGTTTTCACTGTGAGGGCAGCGCTCCACCTGAGCCTGGAAGGACAGATGGCTTGTTTAGGCAGAGCGCTGCTAGGCTGAAATAATGTTGAGAGAAATCATGCCAGAAACACGAATGGAGAAAAGACTCAGGCTCAGGAGTACGCTCTGATGTGTGTGTCTTTAAACATTTGACCTCCCCCGGGGGATGGGAGTCCTGTGGCCCCAGCAGATCTTCAGCTCTTGCCCCTCGATGTGTAGCCCCTTCCTCCCCAGGTTGCAACCCGCTGTCACCCTCAGCCTGGCCGTGGCCGCCGAGGAGAGCTGCCCTCCTGTGCTTGCTCTGGACTGGCTGAGTCCGTTAGACGTGTTCCTGAGAGGCCACGGGGGAACCGTGACTTCAGAGACTCACAAAGGCAGCCCTGGGACAAGGTGTCCTGCAGCTGCCCACCTGTGTGGCAGGGATGAGGCCCTTTGCCCCAGTCTTTTGAGCTCCTCCGGCTCTTCATTCTGACTGCCCTTCAAGGAGGAGCAGCTCCTAATACGTGTTTAGCCCCTGAGAACTAAAGGCTCCAGGATGCTGTGCCTGTTAAAGGCAGTTTGTACAAGGAACCGTAGCCCCCACTGAAGTCACCTTTGTCCCCAGGCAGGCCACAGATCCTTTGAGGAGCTCTTGTGCTTCCTTTGGGCTTCCTCTGTCCTGGGGGTGAGCCCCATGGTTGTGTTAACCAAGCCCGGCCCTTGTCTCCCCAGGAAACCCGACCTTCGAGGAGTCCTCAGCCTATGGCAAGGCCATCCTGCCCCCAGGCCAGCAGTGGGCTGGAGAGTTGAGAAGCCATGGAGCCCACAGCGAGGCCGGGAGCCTGCCTGCCTTCACTGTGCCCCAGGCAGCCGCTCCGGGGAGCACCACTCCCAGTGCCACCAGCAGCAGCAGTTGTTCCACGGTGAGCTCTGGGGTCGAGGCCCTGGAGAGGGTGGGCCCCTCCTCGGGCTGCTGCCTGATGGCTGAGTGGACAGGCCAGACAGACGCACTGCCCTCCTCCTAGTTATCCCAGAGCCCCCCAGGCTGTGACCCTTACCTGCCTGGTGTTCCAGCTGTTTGCTCGCTTGTTGGTACTCACCCGCTCCCCCTCCCCCTCCCCCACAGGACAGGTCCTTGAGCGCAGAGCTGAGCTGCACACAGCTTTGAGCCCCTAGCTCTGTCCCCACGCAGTGTGGTCACCATCCTGCTTGGGACAGAGAACCACACAGTTTGCAGAGCCTGCCAGCCACAGCCTCTAGCCTCTTTGCTCCTCATAACAGCCTCGTTTGATCAAGGAGAGGCTGAGGGCCACAGAGGCTGATGTATTAACCTCCTTCACAGCTCATAGGAGGGGTGGCCTCGCTACACATTCTTGTTGGATAGAATGGAGTTCATCTGTGGGTCTAGACATGTATCCCACCTTGGACTTCTGGGGGCACAGTACCATAGCCCTGACTTGGTCACCTTCCTTCCTGGTCTCCAGCCCAGCAGCCCTGGAGACTATTACACATCTCTGAGTGATGACCTGAAGATTGAAGCGATCGAAAAGCTCTTCGCCATGGATACAGAGGCAAAGGACCAGTGCAGCACCCAGGTAGGGAGCCAGGCCTGCTGGCTGCTGGCGGTGAAGGCACCGGTCACCCTCAGCCCTCTGTAGCAAAGACCAGGGGGAATGTTTGGCCAAGGCCACGGTCCCCTGACTGGGAGAGAGGACAGGGAAATGGAGCCTGTGGCCGTCTGCTTCTCCTACTTGTGTGCCCTTGGTCGAAGCCAGCTCTTCTACTTTTAACTCTCTATTTGCGTCCTGCTAACTTGGAGAGCTTTCTGAGTGACCATGAAAAACCAAAACTACAGCCAGACCTTTCTTTAAGGAGCCCTGCATTTTAAAAGCGTACCCAGAGGTGCAGGACTTGTATGAGCATATGTACCAATCACTCCTTTTACAAGCATTTTCATTGAGGATTTCTTTGAAATACCTTCTGTTTTAAATGCATTTTAAAATGACATCTGACAAATTTGTGTTTACACATAACTTGTCAGAAATGTATTTATGACCACAGGCCAAATGTTCTTGTAAAAACCATGTCAACAGGCGAGGGTGGGAGGATGGGTGTTTGTGTCACACACCCCAAAGGAAAATCATTAATCCCCATGTGTCATAGTCTAGGTTAGGCATCTCGATTTCTGCCTTGCCTCCTCCCCTGTTGGTATCTTTATGCTACGAAACTCTCCCTATTTCAGCGCGGCACTCTCTTCTCTCACCTCTGAACTCCTGCAAGACTTATGACTTAGTCCTTGATCCTAAGTGTCGGCTTCTGCTCTTGAGCCATTTCCTGTAGTTTTAATCGTTAACAAGCTTCACCCCCAGGGAGGGGTGAAGTATTTGTTTCCTGTGTTGTCCGTCGTGCTACTGGGAATCTGAGGGGCCGTGTCCAAATCCTTGTGGAGTAGAATGAGGGTCCCTCTACCGCTGGGGCCGCCGTCCTCCCACCTGCAGTCCACAGATGTGCCCTGGGCACACGAGGGAGATGAGGACAGAGCTGCCCTTGGTGTCCCCCACCCCCCGGGAGCTGGCGAGCTCACGTACTAGACCAGGATGGCTTCGTGGGAGACGTGGGGCCTGCCCAGGCTGCAGGAGCATTTCAGCAGGTGTGGGTGGTGACACCAAGGGACACGTGGAGATTGGTGGCACAGGAAGGCAGGTGACACTTGGCCAGAAGACCTTGTACCCTCGGGGGACACAGCTGAGTTTTCTTCTCCTGGGCCCTGGGGAAGCAACAAAGGGGTCAGGCTGTGCCCAGGGGTGGGGTTGGGGGAGCAGGATGCAGGGCTAAGACACAACAGTATCCCTGAGGGGGCGCCAGCCACTCAGTGGCTTCGCCTGTGCTGTCTCCTCAGACGGACTTCAATGAGCTGGACCTGGAGACCCTGGCGCCCTACATCCCCATGGACGGGGAAGACTTCCAGCTCAGTCCCATCTGTCCCGAGGAGAGCCTGCTGCCGGAGAACCCGCAGCCCACCCCCCAGCACTGCTTCAGCACCATGACAAACATCTTCCAGCCACTGGCCCCCGGGGCCTCCCACAGCCCCTTCCTCCTGGACAAGTATCAGCAGCAGCTGGAAAGCAAGAAGATGGAGTCTGAGCAGCGGCCCGTGTCCCTCATCTTCTTTGACAG
The DNA here is from genome assembly GCF_054392235.1 of Sus scrofa. Lineage (NCBI taxonomy): Eukaryota > Metazoa > Chordata > Mammalia > Artiodactyla > Suidae > Sus > Sus scrofa. The sequence continues at coordinate 106,360,470 of NC_139385.1, read as the reverse complement.
CGGGAGCAAGGTGTCCCTGCCACCGTGCTGTGGTCAGACGTGCACCCCTCTCTCCTCCATGGGGGGCAGATCCAACACACAGTGGCCCCCTGACCCGCCGTTACATCTGGGCCCCACGAAGTGGCCTGTCGAAGATCAGCACACGGAGCCCTTGGGGACATCGCCATTGGGGCCCCCCATCGCCACGCCCCATCTCTCCATGTTCAAGAAGAGGTAGGTGGCAGAGACCCTTGGCTGCTTCGGCGAAGGCTGTGCCAATCTGGGAGGGGACAGGCACCCCCTGGGGGCAGATCTGGGGCCCCCCTGCCCCATCACCAGCTCTCATGCCACAGCCGTCTGATACTCCACTTAGCCCTTCTCTGAGCTTTGAGGGCTTGACCTTTGGGGGACTCGCCCCAAGGTATGTGCAGCCTCCAGTGAGGCATGTTTCTATCCGGAGGAGAGCCCAAGAGGGACTGGGGACAGGGAAAGGGAGAAAAGTGGCTTATCCAGTGCCCTGGACACCAGTGCCTCTCTCTGGACCACCCCTTGGGGTGTCTTTTTTATCCAGAGCCATAGATCATGAATACAGACCCACAGACACACAATTTCCTCGGTTCTGTCCTGGAAGCTTGGTTAAGAAAGTGAAAAGGTGTCCACGCCTCTCCGTGCCTGTCTGCTGCCCAGGGGCCAGCATTGCCACAGTCCTGCCTCCCCCACTCCTTCCATCTCCCCCACAGGCCCAGTCCAACCACTGGGAGCCCTCTGGGCTGTCGCACACTTGGTGTAGGACTCCAAGCTCCCAGGGCCCACTGGGGATGCGTCCATGGGTCTCTTGCCTTTTATAGAAGGCTCTCCCTGGTCCTTGGCGGGGGGGGAGCTGTCCAGACAGAGCAGGGGAGACGGGGCAGAAAAAGTCCTCCCAAAGATAGCTGTCACCAAGTTGGGCGGCCGCAAGCCAGGCCAGGACTGAAGGCTGCCCCGGTGTAGCTAGGCACATGGGCGCGTGTCAGGGGCAGGGCAGGTTAGCATCCCCCGAGGTAGAGGACACCAAGGAGGAGCAGAGCACCACCGCTCAGGACTTCAGGCCCACTCTGGCCTTGTGGTCTGAGAGCCACCGTGGTCATAAATATTGTTCGGGAAGGGCACTAGTCACGTGGGGCTCCAAACTCCCTCATGCCCACTCTTGACAGGTCTGCAAAGGGCTTCGGACCTCAGGGCCCAGACGTGATGAGCCCGGCCATGGTCGCCCTGTCCAACAAGCTGAAGCTGAAGCGCCAGTTGGAGTATGAGGAGGAGCAAGCCTTCCAGGACATGAGCGGGGTGAGCCATCTCCGACAGCACTGCCACGATCCCCTCCTCGCCCTAGGGACAGGCTAGCGGGGAGCTGGGGCTGAGGGCAGAGCCCCAGGTGGACCGGGAGGGCTCGGGCGCCTGCAGCACCAGCCCCACCCCAAGCGTAGCTGCTCCGTAGGGCCCAGCAGACCCAGTATGAGGACCTGGTTCTGTGGCCTCTCCCCTCTACCTCTCGCTTCTCACGCCCAGGGGGACCCACCAGGCAGCAGTGCGTCACAGTTGATGTGGAAAAGGATGAAGAGTCTCAGGAGCGGTGGGAACTGCCCTCTGATGCCGGACAAGCTGCTGAGTGCAAACATCCCCACTGGTGAGCGCCAGGCCTGGGCTCCCGGGCGTAGGGGGCGGGCATCTGCTTGGGGTCCACCTGCCTCCCCCGCCCTCCTGAGCCTGTTAGAACCAGACGGCGTTTCCGCCCCCCTTGCCCACAGCGCCCTGTGATGGGGCGCCAGAGCTCTCTGGGCTCCTTCTGTGAAGGAGGAGGGATGCCGGGGCGTCACGGTCTGTCCCCTCACTCTCTGACCTTGGCCTTGCAGACAAGTTCATCCAAACTCCCATGAGGGGCCTGAGCCAGCCGCTGAGACACTTAGCACCGCCCCAGCCGCCGTCTGCCGTGAGCCCCAGGGAGGACGCCAAGGGCAGCTTCCCCCCGCAGTGTTACGCCCCCCAGTACCAGGACTACAGCCTCCCCGCAGCTCACAAGGTGTCAGGTGCGTGCTGTCCCAATCCAGAGCCCCCACCAGGACCTGCTGTGAGGGGGAGGTGGGGCAGGGGACAGACAGCACACAGCCGAGGGTCTCAGCTTAGCAAAGGCTGACCTTGCTCGGGAAAGGCAGCTGCCTTGAGAGGGGCCGGCCCTCCTTTCCCCAAAAGGACTGCAGCAGGGGCTGGAACACTAAGTGTCCACGGGGCCTTAGAAGGAACCCTCCGGGGGCCAGGTGACATCCAGGGCCCTTGGACCTAAGGAGCCCCCAGCCCTGGGCCTTTTACTGTCTTCTTTGTGTTACTATCATGCCTGATGCTGACCTACTGGCGTGCAGGCAGGAGCTGAGGACGGACACAGAGGTCGCACTGCCCGGAGGGGCAGCCCGCTGGAGTCTCGCCTTCAAGGAGGCTCAGCACCTGATGCCTTCTCTCCACCTTGGGCCATCCAAGTCTGTGCCCAACCTGTGAAAGATAGATACTGTCGTGAAGATGTTGCTATCTAGGCAGGAACATAAGTTCGAGGGAAACATACCAGACCCCTGTCTTAAAAGAATTGATTTGCACGGCAGTATGGTTTGGGGCAAATTGCTGTTCAGTGCGTCTGAGTCCAGGCTTTCTAGTCACAAGACGTCCTGGGCTTAAATTCCAGCTCTGCTGGTGACCAGCTCAAGGACAGAGAAAACTGCGTGTTTTAGAGACTTGCCTGCAAAGGGCAGAGTTGGTAGGTGCCTCTGCAGTAAGCGGCTGCCAGCAGTATTATCCCTGACAGGAACCCGCGAGCTTCCTCGAATAGAGACTCATTCTTTTCAGGGGAAAATCATCTTTTCAACTCAGTCGTTTCTGACGTGAGTTAAAGAAGGGGGGATGGAAAGGGATGGTGAGCAAGGACCCGTTGCAGCAGCAGGGCTGCAGAGATGCCCGAGACCCGGGCCGTCCTCGAGCCGGAGAACAAGCTTGAGTGAGGGCGGCAGGCCTGGACCCTAGGAAGCAGCTGGGAGGGAGGGTGAGGAGAGAGGGGGCCCTGAGGCTGGGGTGCCGCAGGTAAGCCAGGGGACGGGAGAGCAGGCACCTCTCATTATAGGGCCAGGGCAGGGCTTCCGGACCAGCCTCCGGGCAGCCAGGGCCTCTCTCCCCTGGAAGTGGGGTTTGGGTGCTGTGACTTTCCCTTACCTTCCTTCCGCGTGGAGAGGAGGAGAGGCTGCCCAGGGTGGGGGTCCTGAGGCGGGAAGTGGGGCCCTTGAAGGACCTGTGCATGTGTGATGTATTATATGCGTGTGCATTCTGTATGCACGTGTGTGTACTTGTGCGTGGTATGAGTGCCTGTTGACGTGTGCCCATGCAGCAAGCACTAGTTGGTTCAGAGTCCCTCCCTCTCTGGCCTTTCCTCCGGCTGCAGGGCAGGCAGAGGCCGGCCACCCCCTGCCTTGCCAGGGTGCCTCCACTCCCCAAGCCAGGGAGCCTTCGAGGGGGCTCCTCCCAGCCTCCCCTGCTCTGTCTGCACCACCCCCCTTCTCCCGCCGTGGCCTCAGCCCCTCACCTGGTGCTGTGGGGTCACCGCTCTGAGCCCAGGATTGGTCCCTAGGCAAAGAGAACAGCGAAGCAAGCGTGAGATGAGAGCTGCCGCACCTGTGCCCCCGAGTCACAAAAACCGGAACTCCTCTCCAAACACGCTCATCACATCCCAGCTGGCCTCTTACAGAACAGACCCTTTTCCAAATGTTCCATTTAGGGTTTGTAAAATCTGGCACCCACTCTTCTTTCAGGCATGGCAAGCCGGCTGCTCAGACCCTCGTTTGAGGCCTACCTGCTGCCCGAACTGACCCGATATGACTGTGAGGTGAACGTTCCTGTCCCGGGAAGCTCCACGCTCCTACAAGGAGGGGACCTCCTCAGAGCCCTGGACCAAGCCACCTGAGCCAGGGCCGCCCACCGGGAGCACCCTTCCCACGCCGTCCCACCAGCTTCACATTTTCTGTCTGTTTTTTGCAACTAGGTAATTCTAACACCAACACACTTTTTACAAGATATACTTACCTGGTACACTTGCCCAGGTCACCAAGCAGTGGCCTTGTTCTGGAGATGCTCACTTCCTTATGCATATTTTTAAAATACACAACAGTTTGACCTGCTGTGTTTTGCTCTGTCAATGGAAATGTTCTTAAATTTTATAAGGTTTTTTTTTCTTCTTCCCCAACTTCAGTTACTTCTAATTTATATTATTCACGGGTGTCTGTCTTCCTCTCTCTCTCTCACCACACACACAATATTCATACTAACAAGTTTGGTGTATGTTCTCCTGTAGGGAAGACTTTGGCTTCATTTAACTAAAAAGATTTTGTTGTTGTTGTCATTGCCAAAGAGATACAAAATAATTTTGCTTTCCCAGCTTGATTTGTGGCCTCTCTCTCTTAGCCTTTCTCCTTTTTAAAAAACTAATTGCTGTATTATAAATTTCAGCCTTTTTTTTAAGCCAACTCTTTGCTCTAATTTTAATGACTTTTGGGGAAAAAAATGGAAATGTGAAGGGTGTGAACTCCATTGTATGTGGTTTTGTGTGAAAGTTGCACAGTCTGGTTTTTCCTAAACTGATTTTTTTCCCCCGCATTTGGTGGATTTTTTTTTAATTATTATTATTCAAAAACATAACTGAGTTTTTTAAAAAGAAAATTTATATCTGGGTTAAGTGTTTATCATATATATGGGTACTTTGTAATATCTAAAAACCGAGAAACGGAAATGGAATCCTGCTCACAAAATCACTTTAAGATGTTTTTTTAAGCTGTTAATCTTCTCTTTCCTGGTGTCGCTGACACTGCAGAATTGTACAGAACTCCCACGGGCCTGTACTAACCCCACTCAAGGTCTCTCTCTGTTGGCTTTTTGCTTTGGGGCTATGCCATAGGCATCGCAAACAATCCAAAAAGTGGAATCATCAAGTGGGAGCATTGCGAGCTGTCTTCTCATGTTCTATATGTATTATGTATGTATGTATGTATTATTATTACTGCCAAGAGGGTCTGATGGCACATCATGGGGGGAGGGCAGATCTAAGGGAGGGAAGTGCTTGAACTCTTCTTAAGGTTTTGTGGCCAGCCCTTCAAGTGCACTGAGCTATGTGACTCTGACGGCCTTTCACGCGGCACATTTGGATATTTCCAGAACCACCATGAGATGGGTTGGATGGGAATTCATTCATGCGCGAAAGTGAGGATTCAGGAATAGGGTGGCGGTCCAGTCCACGTCCTCCCAGCTCGCCCGCCCCCGTGGAGCTGGGCTGACAGGCTGTGGGAAGGGGCCGCTGGTCCTGAGCAGCCTCACCCCCGCGCTGCTTCCTCAGCTGGCCATCACATCACCCCCACAAGGCAGAGGTGCGGTGAGCAGGCCTCCGGGGACAGCCCTTGGCCCTCCTCGAGGTCTGTCTGTCACCAGAAGTGACTCGTACAGGTAGGAAGCACTGAAAACACAGAGTGTTCTTAGAGCGCCATGCAACTCACCAGGTAAGAGGGACGTTTGAAGTACCAATCACGTGGCGCTTTTCTGTCTCGGGTACAGGGAAGAAGCTTCTAGAAACACACAAAGCAACACACAGCAAGCTAAGAATTTGGAAAGCCCGGATGGACTTACTGCCAAAAATGAAACAATAAAATTTAAATTTCAAAAGAAAAATTACTTAGTCACTGTGTTGCCCAAATCTTACTTCGGCACCACCCCTCTGCCCACGCACGGCAGCCGAACTTGAAGGGTTACTGGCGTGCAAGCGCTGGTGTTTGATCTCCTGTGTGTGTTTTGCCTCAGCATTAAGGGCATTTTACCCTTGCAGTTTTACTAAAACACTCTGAAAAAAATATTCCGAGCTTCATATTAACCTTATCTGTCAACGTAATGATTTCATGAACATTATCATATTGTCAAATTCCTACTGACAACATTATTAGTCTACGGGAGCTTAACTTTATAAGGAAATGTATTTTGACACTGATATCTTATTAAAGTATTCTGACCCTACCTCTGCTGGTGGCTTTTTGTTTCCTGTGGACTTATCATGGGCTACACCTCTGTAAAGCGATTCATTGCATAGTTTGCAGAACACAAACACTGGCACTGATCTTTGTCAGACCACAGAGGCCGGCTAACAAGATGAAAGAAGAAAGAAGAGACTAAGAAAACCAATAAAACTTAGCAGCTGCCCAAGACGGGGAAGCCAGGCTGCAGGTGTTCTGTCTGCCCCACGGCCCTTTCCCTGTATCCTGGGAGGGACCTGAGGAAAGGACTCACGGTCCCTACCTTCAGAAAAACACGGCAAGCTGCCTACCTGTGCTCGCAGTGCTTGGGGACAAAGGGTCTGCGTGGGAGGGGCAGCCTGGGCTCTGGGGCTCAGAGAGACTTGAGTGTGGAGGTGGCAAGGCTTGCCAGGCCTCCCAGGCAGAATGCCCACGGGAAGGGCAGAGAGCTCCTCAAGACGGAGACAGAGCACGGCCAGAGCCCCAGCTGGACGTGGGCGTGAAGGGTTCCCTGATGTTTCGGGTTCTTCTTTTTCCACCTCATGACCTGATGGTGATGCCCTGGCATGATCTGGGGCTGGGAGGGACCCTCCAGTCACAAGAAATCCTAGATCAGCGTCCCGCGTCATGCACTCCATTCCCCTAAGCGTCCAGGCCACACAGTTATCTTGGCGGCTCCCTTGAACCTCTGGCTGAGCAGTCCTGGGGGCACCCATTGCACAGATGTAACGGAGGGTGGCAGAGGCGAGTTGGGGGTACCAGCTCACGGAAGAAGCAAACGTAAACCCAGTCTTGGCTGTGCCTCCTGTGCTCACAACGACTGTGCCCGCTGGGAGGTCCGGTTTCTGCTGGGGCTCTGTTTTCATTTCCAAAAGGAACATTCCTGCCACTATTATTTTAGCCTTTAACCTCCTTTTGGTTCCGTTGCTTACTCTTCTCCTTTTCCCAGACTTGGTGCCTGTACCTTCAGATTGGATTTTCTGTGCTCTGCCCACCATCCTGGACTTCCTGAAAATGTCCCCTGTTTCTTCTTTTCCGTGAATGACATATTTCAGCCTGTCTTTCAGGAGCACTGGCAAACCCAGGACTCAGACCTGGGTGGGTGCTATTCTGACACCCACCCCCCTCCACAATTTCCATGGGCTGTGGGTATATGAGGTGTCCTTGGTCTGGACTGAAGGCTGTGATTGTGGCCTCCAGGCCTTGGCAGGAGGCCCAGCTCCAAGCCCCTCTTGCTTCTGAGTCCAGCAAGCTGGGCTGGGGTGGGGAGCACGCCAAGGCCATCGTCCCTGGTGGCTTAGAGGAACTCAGCCTCTCCAAGGCGCTCAAGCACAGGACATGGTCCCACACAAGCCATCCTTTCTTCTTTTATGTTTGGTTCTAGCAATTGAGTGAAGACATTGAATTTTTTTTTTTTTTTTTTGCCTTTTCTAGGGCCGCTCCTACGGCATATGGGAGGTTCCCAGGCTAGGGGTCCAATTGGAACTGTGGCCGCCAGCCTAAGCCACAGCCACAGCCACAGCAGCATGGGATCCAAGCCGTATCTGTGACCTACACCACAGCTCACGGCAACACCAGGTCCTTAACCCACTGGGCAAGGCCAGGGATCGAACCTACATCTTCATGGATGCTAGTTGGGTTTGCTACCACTGAGCCATGGTGGGAGCTCCTTTTAGACTCTGATTTAAAAGCTCCTGCTTTCATATTTCACTTTTCACAGTGCAGGCAGCTTAGGAGTAGGTGTGTGCCTGCATGGCCAGGTGAGCAGGGGTGGCAGCAGGGCCATAGTTCAGCCACCGGGGTTCCTCTTACCTCCAGGCCTGCTCTCCTGCAGGCAGGCCAGCCTCGGCAGGGCGGGACAGCTTCCCAGCACTTGCCGTGGTCAGCAGCCTCCAGATGAGAAGTCTCTCTTTTGGAGGGTGGTGACACTGAGACCCAGAGCTGAGGGAGGAGGCAGCCCAAGCAGGGGGGGAAGGGCCAGCCCTGACTCCCTCTGATCCCTGGAGGGCAATGTGCACCCTTCTCCCAAAGCGTGGTCTCTGACACACATTTCAAATCGGAGCTGGGAGGTGACCTGCAGATTCTGGAGATACAGTGCAGGCCCATTTCCTTCGCAACATATAAGATTCCACCATCTCCAGCCCTGCCCATTCTCTGCTTCCCGTGAACAAGAACCTTTATCGGGAGGCCTGCATAGGAGGGACCAGGTGAACGGGCTCTTGCTTTCTTGAGGCAGGGGTGGCGCCAGTAAGACAGCACTGGATGGATTTTCCCAGATGGACTCAAGATGCTGGAAAAGGCCTGGAAATGACATAGCCCAACTTCCTCATTTGTATTTTGCAACCTCCTCGCTTTAGAGATGAGGAAACCGAAGGCCAGGGAGGCAAAGGGCAGGACTTGCCCAAAGTCACACCATGAGTGACCAAGGCCCAACTTCTCAGAAGTAAAGGGGCCAGTGTCCCAGCCCAGCGCGTGTCCTTTGCCCATGACATCCGCTCCCAATTTCTCAGCCAGTACCCAGGCCTCTCCACCACAGCTCTACCCGCCGCCACCTCCCAGGCCCTGTCCTGGTCTCTTCCCTCAGGGCACATTCAGTTCTTCTCAAACGATCGTGATTACAGCATCACCCCAGTTCCTCAAAATATTCCTTTGAACTCAGTGGCCCCTGTGGGAACTGCTTGGCCTCTCAGTGACCTTGGTAAAAACTAAAGGAAGTCCTTCACGTCTTGACTGAAGCCTCCTTGGCCTCCCAGGCCCCAGGAGGAAAAGGGTTTGAAGTACATCTCTAGCCCTGTCACTCACTCACACACACACACACACACACACACACACACACACACACACACACACACACGCTTTCTTTAAATGATACTTATTTGGCAAAGTCAAGGTCTCACCAAGAGCTCACCAGCTAGTAGAAGAAACAAAATAAAAGCCACCCTGGATAACTCAGCCCCATGCGAGCTGGTGTGTAGTGATGGAGGCCCCTGGCCCCCATTTTCCCAGGCAGTCCTGGTCTCAGAGCTCATATTTTAAGGTCCCCAGGGATGCACTTGGGCCAAGGACCCCCATCTCAAGCCCAGAGAGCATGAACCTTATAGATACAAATGAGCCTTCAGCTGCTTTAAGGTAGACCCCAGGTCCTAGGGGAGTTTTCATCAGCCTGAGCCTGGGCCTCAGAACTGGAGAATCCCCCAACCAGACCTGAGAGGGAAGAGGATCGCAGCAGGGGTGGGGGGAAGAGTCGGGGGGGGTGGTCCATTCCAGGAGGTGTGGACAAGGGGGGACAAAGACATGAGGCCAGCATGAGCAGCACGTGTGGGAGACCCTGAGGAGCAGGCGGGACGGGGAGCTGGGATGGAAGGAGAGGGCAGTGGGGCAGCCTGGCCACTCACAGCACAGGCCTGGAGACGGACAGCCCCGGGTTCAAATCCTGGCTCTGCTGCTTCTAGCTGAGTAACCCTGGGGAGCCCCTTAACTGTCTGACAGCCTGTGTCCGCGTTCCTGCGGAAGGAGCATGATAAACAGTCCCTACCTGGAACAGCTGAGGCTGGAGAGACGAATGTGGGCACTGACTGTACTTAAACCCGAGACTGGATCGACTTGACCTACGGGGTAAGAGCAGAGACCAACAACAGAGCCCTAAGAGGCCGGGGCCATGCAGGTGCCGACGGAAGTCCAAGAGAAGAGGAGCCAGCCACGAGGCTGAGCGCAAGCAGCCATCGGCAGGGAAGCTCCCAGGATTTTGCTACCCCAAAAGCCCAGACAAAACGGTGTTTCAGGAAGGAGGGATAGGGAACTGGGTCACGTATTAGACTGAAAGCCCAGGTGAAACAAGGAAGAAAAAAGTGGCTCTGGGTGTGGCAACACGGAGATCATCGCTGCCCAGGATCCCAGTGGTCTTGGTCGAGAGCTAAAGATGATGGGCAGGAACCGAGAACAGGCTGGCCGTGGCGGGGCACAGAGACCACAGCAGTACACCACCCCTTCCAGAAGTTTCCCTGGGAAGCGGAGGTGGAAGAAGGGGCCGGGGGAAGGGTTTTTTAAATTATTATTATTTTAATTAGTGAATATTTTCTAGAATTATTTTATTTTACCTTGTGCCTTTTTGCCTTTTCTAAGGCCGCTCCCGCAGCACATGGAGGTTCCCAGGCTAGCCCAATCAGAGCTGTTGCCGCCGGCCTACACCAGAGCCACAGCCATGCCAGATCCAAGCTGCGTCTGCGACCTACACCACAGCTCAAGGCAACGCTGGATCCTTAACCCACTGAGCGAGGCCAGGGATCGAACCCGCAACCTCATGGTTCCTAGTCAGATTCGTTACCCACTGCACCATGATGGGAATAATTTTAGATTTATAGAAAAGTTGCAGAAATATTATAGAGAGTTCCTGCACTGAGTTTCCTCTAGAGCTAAATGTACTCAGGTACATGCGTCGCAGCTAAGGAACCAATATTGGTGGGTTTCTATGTGGGAACACCTAATCCAGACATCTTTAGTTTTTACCTAACGTCTTTTTTTCTGTTCCAGGAATGCGTCTAAGACACCACATTGCATTTAATTGTCTTGTGTCCTTGGGCTCCTCCAGACAGTGACAGTGTTCATGGCTCTGCACAATAGTTTAGACCTTCCGTGTTGTTAATGACCTTGACAGGTTTGAGGCGTGCTGTCAGAGAGTCGGATAGAACAGCATCCTTCACCTTGGCTTTGTCTGATGTTTTCCTCATGGTTAGAAAGATGGCAGGGGGGGTGGGGAGGAAGCCCACAGCGGTCAAGTGCCATGGTCACCCCCTCAGATCAAGGGTACACGCGATCCGTGTAACTTAGTGCTGTGGCGTTAACTTGACCATTGGCTGAGGTCGTGTTTGTCAGTTTTGAGGTTCTCAGCAGAGACCAGAGCTCCAATTAAAGGGGAAGGTCAAGGCACCTTCAGAGAAGATGGGAAGACCTAGGAGGTTGATGACAGGCAGCGTTCCAGGGGGTGCATGGAAGGTGGGAGAGGAGGATGGGTGTGCACGACTATCTAGGGACAGATGGCCTGGAAGCCTAGGTCTGCTACTGGTGATGGAGAGGAAGGGAGGGGGAGAGAGGGTATGCCATCCTGAGGGGTCTCCCCGGGTTCAAGCTCGCAGGCTGGGGGCTGACCCCTCCTGCAGCCCCAGGGGCAGGGAGGCTCGGAGCTTCTCTGCCATGTCTGTGGAGCTCTTAGGCCCTCCGCACATCCCGCAGCACCCGGGGACTGTGTAAAGCATAAGTGCCCTCGTTGAACGTAAGGCAGGCCTGTTGTTTATCTAAGGCACGTGGGAGGGTGGCCGGGAGGCAGCTCCTTCCCTCTCCGTGCATCAGGATCCTCCTTCAAAACCCTGCGGGTGAGCCCAGCACTTGTGGGAACAAAGGAAGAGAGTGCGGTTGGAGGAGCCCCTGGCCTGAAACAAAGTGATGTTCTCTCGTCCTCATCAGCCTGGTCGAGGCGAGAGCCGCTGAGCATGAGCATCGCCATCGTCTGCGGGGCCTCCATGAGAAGGCCCAGGGCTTTAACCCAAGGTTCAAATCTGGGCGAGGGACAGGACTCAGACGGGAACAGGGTGGCCGGGATGGGGGCAAAACATCCAGGGCATGCATGTCCTCTGCATTGAGTGCCATGGCCTCTGCATGAGAGTGGGGCATGCCACCAGCCCACATTCCAAGGCCCTGCCGCTCAGGCGCCAACCTGGCTGGCGTGACACTTCTCCAAGGGCACAGGCTAGGCAGCAACCCCCCAAATGCTGTCCCTCTCTGGGCAACATCCTCTCATATGGAGAGTGAACAGGAATGTGTTCACAGAAGCGTCGCTAAAATGGTGAGGGGACTGGCAACCAGGGCACGACAATTGACTGGAGATGCTGGGACAGTTGGTCCTGGAGGAAATAAGGTTTGGGGGAGCTCAAAAGCCCACCTTTAAGTATCTAGAGAAGCGCAGCATATGGAGTTCTGCGGGGTGGCCCCACAGGCTAGAACTAGGTCTGTAGGTTCAGAAAAACAGAGTTCAACTCAATGCCAGGATACTCAAAAGTAAACCTCACTCCCCCCCTCCTATATCAGTGTTTGCTTGCTCGGTACAACAGAAAACAGTATCTTTACCCCGATCACCCTAGTATCTCTACCCTCATCGAGCTATTTAGAGGATGAGGCCATCAAAGGATATGTGGCAAAGATAAAGTATAATTTCAAATCTTTGTTCAGGTCCTTGTGTAGATAGAGGCTGGCCATCAGCCCCAGATGGCCCCAAGGAACCCAGGAGGGGCAGGGGAAGTGACGCTGCCCCTTAAGTGTTGTCTCCTATCTGCGCAGAAGAAAGGGCAAGCTATGTGGAACTTAAAATACGCAAAATACATTTCTTTATATGGATTGGTAGTGCATGCTTTCTCAGAATTACTGCTTCCGTGGGGAGATACTGGAGTCATATCTCAAGTCAGTGAGTCCAGCAAAACCACCCGAGTCAAAAATACCCCTGAGAACCCTGAAGGATTGCGGGACTGTGCTGGAAACCTACACCCCACTCTCAGCCCAGCACAGCCGCCTTCTCCTCCAGTGTCGGAACCCTTGTGGTTTCTCTGGAGGCGCAGCAGACAAAAGAGCTGGCTTCCATCTCAGTTGTAAAGAAAAGCCATGTCTTGAAATGAAGCTCACACCTTGAGAGGGTGTGGTGACAGACGCCCCGAGGAAACATCCAGCCCAGAACTCCTGCCTCATCCTGTCTCAGCAACATGTGGTCATTTCTTAGAATGGCCACCGGGCATCCTTACCTGCTTCTGGGGGCAGGTTCAGATTTTGAGGGGCCTGTGAACTGTAGGCACCTTTGATGCGATATGATAAAAGTGACAAATGTACCTCTGTGGTTCTTCCTTTCAAAAACCTATAACAAACAATCTAATCACATTAAAAACAAATGGAGGGACCTTCTAGAAAATGCCCCACCAGTATTGCTGAAAACCATCAAGGTCATTGAAAACAAGTAAACTTAAGAAACTGCTACAGCCCAGAGGAGCCTAAGGAGACATGATGATTAAATGTAAGGTGGGTTCTTGGATGCGGGGCGGGGAGGGGGGCATAATGTAAAAACCAAGGAAATTTGACGAAAGCGTGTACTTTAGTTAAAAACAATGTGTTGGAATGGGTTCATTAATTATAAGAAATATCCCATGACAATGTAAGTTGTTGATAACAGGGGAGAGTGGGTGCAGGGTAAATGTTAATTCTCTGTACTGTCTTTGCAATTTTTCTGTAAGCCTAAAACTAGTCTAAAAGATAAAATGTAATTAATAAAAAAATGATGCCAGATAAAAACAAAGACGTGTAGGAGGGAATGAAGAGCAAAGAAAAGGATAAATGAGTAAATCTAAGTGAATGTTGACTGTTAAATCAATAACAATGATAATATATTACAGAAAATCCATTATCACATTTGGGGATTTTAACACAGCTCTCTCTCAGTGACCTGTAGAACAAGCAGGAAAAAAGTAAATAAGCATCCAGAAAGTAAAAAGGTGACCCAGAAGATTGGAGAAAATATTTGCAAATGATATATTTCATAAGGGACTAAGACCACCATATATAAAGGGCACTCACAATTCAGCAGTCGAAAGGGAAATAACCCCAATTGTTAAAACGGCAAACAATTTTAGACATTTCTCCAAAGAAGATATAGTGGCCAATAAACATAGGAAATGCTCAAGGCCTTTAATTATTAGGGAAATGCACATCAAAACCACAATAAGATACCACTGCACACACCATTTGGATGGCTAAAATCTAAAGGATAAACAATAGAAAGTATTATTAAAGACGCAGAGAAATTGGTGACCCTCATATATTTCTGGAGGCATGTAAAATGGTACATCCTTTGCAAAACAATCTGGTAGTTCCTCAAAAAGTTAAATTAAAAAAAAAGTTAAACATAAAATTACCATATGACCCTGCAATCCCACTCCTGGGCATATACCCAAGAGAACTGAGAACATATGTTCACATAAAAAGTTATACACAAATGTTTATAGCAGCATTGTCCACAATACCCAAAGGTGGAAATAACAGCCTAATGTCCATCAAGGATGAATGCATAAACAAGATGTGGTATGTCTATATAATGGACTATTTATTTGGCCAGATAAAGTAATGAAGTCCTGATATGTGCTACGGCATGGAAACACCATGCTGAATAAAGCTGCCGGATGGAAAAGGCCATCTATTATGTGATTCCAATTATATGAAATGTCCAAAAGTGGAAAATCCAAAGATACAGGAGGTAAATTAAGTGGTTGCCAAAGCCCAGAGGAAGGGGAAATGGGAAAGGTTTCATTTCAGAATCATTGCACGGTTTTGTTAATATACTGAAAAATCACTGAACTGTACACTTTAAAAGGATGAGTTTTATGTGAACTCTATCTCAGTAAGTAAAAAGTAGATAAGGATATAAAAGATTGAAGTATACAATTAAGAAGTAAGACCTAATTGACATATGCAGAACACTGCGCCCCCAAACTAGAGAACAGACATTCTTTAAAGTGCACACAGGGAATTTACTAAAATTGGCCATGTGGTAGAGGTCATAGCATTAGCATTAAGCAAGACTTAACACATTTCATAGTTTTAAAATGATTCCATATATTCCCTGACCACAGTGAAATTAAATGAGCAATCAGCAACCAAACCCAAGTTTAAGAATCACACGTTCAATTTTAAGCAATACCTATCTGAATTACTTGTGGGTCAAAAAAGTCACATTGGAAGCTGGAACATATTTTAAGTATTCATCAAAGCGATGTATCAAATCTTCTAGGATGTAGTTAAAGCCATGCTTAAAGGAAAAGGTATAGCCTTATTATCTTAGAAAAGAAAAGGGGATGAAAACCAGTGATAAAGTAACTATACAAGAATTTAGGAAACAAACAGCAAATTAAACCAAACAGCAAAAAAAAGAAATAGACATAACAAACATGAGATAAAAACCTAATGAAATAGAAAACAAAGGAAAAATCAACAAATTGAATGTTTCATTTCAAAGATTTTCAAAAATATTAAAAAATTTATAAACATTTAGCAAGATGTATCAGAAAAAAGATAGTAGATGCAAATTATTAACATCAGAAAATAAAATTAAAGATTCTCAAGGAATATTAGGGGAAAAAACTTTGCCATTAAACTAGATGAAATAGACTACCTTCTTGAAAATTCAAAATTACTGACACAAGAAGAAATAGAAAACTTGAATAATTATATATTTATTAAAGAAATTGAATCCTTAAATAAAACTTTACTGCTAAGAAAACTTCAGTCCCAGATGGCTTCACCATTAAATCCTCCCAGATGTTTGAGGAAAATCACTTTCTCAGACACATTTAGTAAATAGAGAGAACACTTTGAACTCATTAATGAGGCTGACATACCACTGATACCAAAGCCTGTCAAACACCAAACAAAACAGAAAACTTACAAGAGGCCATTCTCTTACAAACATCAATTAGAATACCATCAACAAAATATTACCCAATCAAACCCAGTAATATATGAAAAGGAAAATGTATTTTGAGCAAGCTGGGTTTATTACAGGATTAAAGGTTTATTAAAGCTAATTTAACACTGAATAACTAATCAGTGTAAAACTTAACATTTTAACTGAATAAGGAAAAAAACTTGAGACGTAGAAAAGATGTTTGATAAAATTTAAAGTGCAACACTAGAAAAAAAAATAACTCTTAGCACACTAGGAATAGAGAATAACTTCCTCAATCTGATAAGGGGTTTTAATTTAAAACTTACAACAAACATCATACCTCACGGTGAAATTAATGCTAATACTAAGGGCTTCCCTCCTAAAAGAAACAAAGTAAAGATACTATCATCACTTCTATTCAACACTATACTAAAGGATCTAACCAATACAATAATCAAGAAAAACAAAGGTATTAGGATTAGAAAGAGAAAACAAAATAAAATCTTGTCATTACTAACAGTCTACATGATTGCGTACATAAAAATGCAAATAGATCTTCAGATAAACCACTACGGTTTATCAGTGAATTTAGCAAGAGTACTGAGTCAAAGATAATTTGCAAACATTAACTTTTTGTTTATCAAAAAATAACTGAAAGGTCCTATTTTAAATAATAATATGTACTAAATCAATAAAAAATAAAATATCCAAGAATAAATCTAAAAGATGTTCACGAGTGCTAAATAAAAAACTTCAAAGAATTTTTGAGGAAAAAAAAAAAACAATAAAATAAATGAAGGGCTATCCACATTCACGAATTGGAAAAGTCACTGTGTCTCACATGTCAACTTTTCTTAAATTGAGCTTGATAGTAACTATAATCCCCATCAGCACACTAGAATTTAGTTTGCGTATATAGTGTGTTTGTGGTCTGGAAAACATGTTCCAAAGCCTACATAGAAGTGCTAAGACCAAGACTTTCCCAAACAATATTGAGGAACAAAGTGGGAAGACTTATGCTACTAGATATCAAAACGTATTTCAAAATCACAAAAATTATGACAGTGTGGTATTGTGAAAGGATAGACAGCTGGACCAATAAGAAAAAAAATATAGTCCAGAAACTGATCTACTCATAGGTGTCCACTCACTCCAGGATGAAGGCAACACTTCGGAGCAATGAGGAAAGGATGGTCTTTTCAACAAAGGTACCAAGATAATAATATGTCCATTTCAGGGGAGAATTATATTCTTAATTCCTACTTCACCCCAAGTCAAACATTTCCAGAGGGACTAGAGATCTAAATGTGGGAGATAAACACAGCATCTAGAAAGTAACATAAGAGAATGAATGTCTTCATGACGGCAACGTAGGCAAGACGTCTTGGACATGAAAAGGCAATCCTCAGAATGGGAGACAGTATCTGCAATCTTTACATCTGACAAAAAACAGTATTTAAATCAATTTTTTAATTAAACAACAGAAAAATGAGCAAACGTCTTAGACACTTCTCAGAAGTTTTTATGGCCAACGAAAATATAAAATGAAGCTCAAACTCAGTAGTCATGAGGACAATGACATGACCACAATGACAAACCACGTGCACACCCACTGGAATGGCTAAAATTGAAAGAGAAAAAAAAAAAAAAAAAGCTATCCATACCAAGCCCTGGAGAGGCCCTGGAGCAGCTGGAGCTCTCACACACACACTGGTGGAAGTGTAAATTGGTACAACCACATAGGCGAGCTGAACATGAACATACACTCTCCCAACCCTCCTCAAAGATATACCCCAAGAGAAAGACGTTTGGGGCAGAACAGTGAGTAGTGGGGGTGCCGGGCGGGAGTGGGTGGAGTGTGCACAGAAGATGAGAGCAGGGCTTCTGAGATGCTTGCTGTTCTATCTCTGACCTAGAAAGTAGTTTTCGCTTTGGGAAAATTAACCTAACTATACAGTTATGATTTGTGTGCTTTGCTATGTTAATTTTATAGCTCAATAAAATTTGATGAACTGGAAAAAAATCTCTGGTAAACATTACTGGTGCAGGCATGTGGGGAGATGGGCACTCTGTATTTGGATAGAAGTATAAATTATAAATATCTTGGAAAGGCAGTTCGGTCACATTTATACACAGTGAAATGCCACATTTATCTTATGAACCAGCAATTCTTCTTCTAGTATTTTTACGGTCATACTTCCACATGAGCACCAAGATGCATGTACAAGAATATTTACTGCAGCATTATTTTTAAGCCTGAAGATCAGTGTTTGGAAGTGTTTGAATAAACTGTGGCATCTAACTAATAGCATCTGACATATCGTGGGTGTGACCAAAAAAAAAAAAAAAAAAACAATTTTTTTTTTTTTTTTTTTTTTTTTTTGGTTTTTCTAGGGCTGCACTCACAGCATATGGAAGTTCCCAGGCTAGGGGTCAAACAGGAGCTGAAGCTGCCAGCCTACACCAGAGCCACAGCAACTTGGGATCTGAGCCATGACTGACTGCAACCTACACCACAGCTCACAGAAAGGCCAGATCCTTTAACCCACTGAGCGAGGCCAGGAACCGAACCTGCATCCTCATAGATACTAGTGAGGTTCATTATCACTGAGCCACAACAGGAACTCCAAATTTTTTTTTTAATATAAAAAATAAAATCCAAAACAAGACAAGGATGCCTGGTGTTGTCAGTTCTATTCAACATAGCACTGACCTTCCTAGCAATTAGACAAGAAAAAGGAAGAGAAGGTATTCAAGTTGGAAAGGAAAAAGCACACTGTCTCTATTTGCAGAATGCATCATCTTAACATGTGGAAAACCATGAAAACTCCACAAAAAAAGCTGTTCCAACCAATAAGTGAATCCCGTAAAGTTGCCAGATATAAAATCAACATCCAAAAACCCGTTTCATTTAGTACACTAACAAAATTTCCGAGAAAGATTAAGAAAACAATACATTCACAATAGCATTAAAACCAATTAAATATTTAGCAATATGTTTAACCAAAGTGGTGAGAGATATGTACACAGAACACAATGAAACACCGATGAAAAGAAAAAGTAAATAAAAAATAGCACTTCGGTGTTAAAAACAAACAACTCATGATCCCATCTGGCCCAGGTCCTCAAGCCTCACTCAGATGTATGTACGCTGGAACGTCCCCTGAAGACACATGAAGAACGGGCCAGGATGGTCACTTTTGTGGCCAGGCATCAGGACACTGGACCACAAGAGAGGGAGGAGAATTTCCCTCTGGTTCCTTTTGAATTTTGTAACATGTCAGAATGTAAACTCAATCCACATGAACCTGGGTCTGGCCTGATGATGGCATCCAGGAGTGCCAGCATCATAGGACCCCACGGAAGGGCAGGATTTCCGAGGCCATCCGGTGCACGTCCTCATTCTGCAGATGAGGAGGCTGAGACACCGACGGTCTGCATTCTTGCAGAATGGAAAATACACCAGCTGGGAGGCACCATCTCCCTTCCACCTGTGTGCCGATGAGGCTGTCAGATAGCAGCTAAGGCCCCAGGATATGTGTGCAGGAAAAGCAGGTTTTCTAGGGGAGGGGGAGGTGCAAAGGTGGGGAGGGAAGGTGATCACCAAGGCGTCCTGGGCAGATGAGACACAGGCGACGCAGGAAGGAACTGCCAACGTTCTCCGGCTTCAAAGTAGGCTTGATATAGAAGAGCCGATTGCATGTCTGGTCACTTCTCTTAACTGAATCTCACGTTCCCCAGCCATTCATTCATTCAGTCAGTTAATCATCAACCTTTTTACATGCTTCCTAGGTCCTACTCGCTGGGTTAGGCATGAGGAACATAACCAAAAGCACAGCCTCTGCAAGGCTCGTGAGTTGAGCCCATACTGGTCCAGCTCACAGATAAACAGTGATGGGCTATTCAGTGACAACACTTCCTTTTTTTTTTTTTTTTTTTTTTTTTGAACGTTGTCTAGAGCCTATTTTCATCCTTTCTGCTCATGTGAAATATCTTTTTAATTATCTCCTCAAAGGTATGGTTCTGTAAGTGAGGTACAAGAGAAACTGCGCCTATTTAAAGTATGCCCATGACGTGGTTTAGATGCACGCCTGCAAAACCATCACCACAATCGAGATTGCGAACTTTGCCGTCACCCCAAAAGTCTCTCCCTGCCCTGTACAATCCCTCCCTTCTCTCATCCCTATCCCCAGGCAACAACCGCCGTTCTAGAGAAAGCCCTCTTGGAAAGAAGAAAGACTGTGGCTACTTTGCTATGTTCTCAGGCCAGTCCGGTTAGGGCAGGGGTGAAGGAGGATGGAGACATCCCAGGAAATGAGGGTAAGTGTGCAGATAACATAGGCCAATGGGATTAGGAGAATCGCAGAGCAAAACGGCTGCAGCAACTACTGGAATTAACCCTTGCAGCAAACTTAAGGGAAAGGTGTCATCATCCCCCTTTTATGAATGAAGGCACAAGCCCTGGTTGTGGTTGAGGAGCTGATCCAAGGTCATTCGGGCAGTAGGTGGCAAAGCTGGAGCTCAGGGGCCTGGAGGCAAAGCCTGCTTGAGCTCACTAAGTGCTTTCCCTCCAGGCCCTGTAGCCACTGCTGGGATCAGCTGAACTTGCCGTCCCCACCTGGGCTCCAGGGGTGACCTGTGCCCTGAAACCTGCTCTGTGTCCTACGGGTTTCTTTGTGCCCCTCCCGTTGTCAGGAAGGGAGACGGGGGCCAAGAACCCTGACTTCCCAACCCACCTGTGGCCCAGCTTGCTGTGAGACTGCCGCCAGGGAGCCCCACCCTCTGCAGGGGTGCCTCCCAGAGGAACCCCCAAGCTTCAACACTCCAGAAGAGAGCCATGTTGGGGACATTTTAAAGCCACCTAAAACCAACGCAGCAACACGTATACACACTTGATTTTTTGCTTTTGAAAAACTGCAAAGTAATGTGCAAATGTTCTGTTCCCTCCCCAACTTCCACCTGCTCATCGGGGATCTGAGGGTCAAGCACGGGCTGAGGGATGGGGTGGAAGTCAGGGCTGAGGGTGGGGATCGAGGTGCAGGGAAAAAGATGAGGTGGGGAAGGGGTGATGGAGGGACACGTTACTTAGAAACTTAAAAAATAACCAGTGACTTTGCCCTTGGACAGGGTCATTTGGACACATCCACACCAAAAGTGCTCTCAGTGGCCAAAGAAAGCTTCAAGCCCTCTCTGAGCTTCAGCTTCCACAGGAAGCATGCGGTGGTGGAAGCTGCAGGAAGCATCTGGGCACCTCACATGTTTAAAGATGGAAGGCTTCCTGGAGGAAGAGCCCACACTACTGTAGGTCACAGGCCTCACTTCCTCCCAGGAGGAGCTGGGGGACAGGGGCCTGGGTGGGCATCCCACTTGATGGGACAAACTGAAGAAAAGAGATGGATCCAAAATACTGAGTGATTGGCATGAGAGCCACCAGATTTCCAGAGGACAGACACTAGGGAGTGGGCAAATCGATACTTGACTCGGTTTCCACCTCTGCACCCAGAGCAGGATCCCAGCTCCTAGAGTCTCCAAGAAGACAGCATGGGACTAAGTGTGAAGGGTGCCCAGCCCAGTGCCTGGCACATGGAAGAGCTGTCCCACTGCCACCCTGTCAGAACCCCGGAAACCCCAGGGAAGCTTCTGGGTGCTGTGGGAACTTTACATCAGCTTCAAAATGCCCTGCCTGACCCGTGACTCACAGTTTTGATTTCAGAATGAACACTTTGCAAAGAAGACATTTCCTTTATTGTGTATAAAGACTCCCTGATTAAAGTCAGGTGGGGGCAGGCTGGCCCCTCGTTCTGCATTGAGAGTCCCCATTACTTTGCCATTTGATATGGGGAGAAGGCAGCCAGGGGGTGGCAGATAGACATCCTAACAAGACCCATTGCTGGTCTGTCTCCTGCCCCCACCCTGCCCCCCTCCACTCTGTGCTCCACCCGGCTGGGGATGAGCTGACCCAGGTCCACGAAGACACCCCCCCCCCAAAGCAAAGAGAACCAGGGCTTCTCCCAAGTCTGCTGGCCACCTGTGGCTCCTCGGCCCAACCAAGAGCTGACCAGACACACCAGGGCCTTGGGTGAGGGAAAGGAGTGTCCCACGCAAAAGCAGAGAGAGAGAGTGAGTGAGGCTTCCTGGAAGAGGGGGGTCCCAGACATGTTTTGAAAATCGAGGGGGCAAACTTTGGTGACAACAAGAAGGCATCTCATCAAAATCCCACAGGCGATACTTCACGCATGGATTTCATTTAACAATATGCATTGGGCACCCAGCAAGTGCCCAGTGTAGTGGGCAACAGGGACATGGACGTGAGCAGAACATGGTCCTTGCTTCTGCAGAGGCTCATGGGAAAGCAACGTGACCCACGCTGTGGCAAAGGAGCAGTAGTTGCCAATCGGGCCAGGAGAGGCCCGGGACCTTCCATGGAGGGCAGTGCCTTGAGAGTCTTGAAGGTGGTATAGAGGTCAGGTTCTAGAGGCTGCATGGGTTTGCACCCAGGTTCTCCCAGCTACTAGTTCTAGGAGCTCGGGCAACTTATTAACCTCTCTGGGCCAGTTTTCTTGTTCTGGAAAGGGCACCTACTTCAGAAGGTTGTTGTAAACATTAAATATATGAATACATGTAAAGCATATTTAGAACAGTGTCTGCTCTTAGGTTCAGCAAACGTGTTTATTAACGATTGTCTTGAAGGCAAAGCAGGCAGCCTGCAGATGGGAACATCACAGGTAAGTGTTTCAGGAAGCAGGACCCACAGGGACAGAGGCAAGGATGTGGCAGAGGCAGGGCTGGGGTGTGGCCCAGAGACTCCTGGGGAGCATGTGCTGAGATGAAGCCTGGAAGGTGGACAACGGCCAGATGTGCCAGGCTGTGCGCACCTTGGAGGGTGGACCCGGTCTAGGAGCTAAGAGAGGGACTGGGGGTTGCAAGAGGCCACTGGACTGGAAGAAGTGAGCCTGGAGGTGAGGGGCCCCTCTGGCAGCCTAGTGGGAGAGAAAAGAGAGACATAAAGGAGTCCAAAACCAGCAGGAACAGAGAGGAGGTGAGTCACTGGGGCCTTGAGGGGATGGATGCAGGGGAAGAAGAGGCTGAGCTGGGGCTGCCTTGGCAAACACGGAGCCATCCGGATGAGGAAGACAGGAGCAGGGGTGGGCTTGTGGGCGGAGGCATAACAGATTAAGAGGTGCTGGGTGCCCAACTATGACCTATAGACGAATTATTTCATTGAAACCTCACATGGACATGGACCCTTTACGAAAGGTACTGTCACCAACTCTATTTACAGCTGAGAAAACCGAGGCACAGAGTGACTGAAAACTTATGTCGGAGCCATGGGGGGGTTTTCAGGGCCTGCATTCCGTTTTGTTTGTTTGTTTGTTTGTTTCAGTTTTTAGGGCCACACACACATATGGAAGTTCCCAGGCTAAGGGTCCAGTTGGAGCTAAAGTTGCCGGCCTACAGCACAGCCACAGCAACACCAGACCTGAGCCGCATCTGTGACCTACACCACAGCTCATGGCAACACCAGATCCTTTAGCCCACTGAGCGAGGCCAGGGATCAAACCCGCATCCTCATGGATACTAGTCGAGTTCATTACCACTGAGCCATGATGGCAACTCCAGGGCCTGCATCCTCAAGCCTTCTGCTCCATATTGACCTTGAGACACTAGCTATGCGTCCACTTCTTAGCAGAGGGGCCCAGGCCTTCGAGCCATGCAGAAATGAGGGTCCGGAGTGAAGGAGAATGAGGGGCAAGAGCTGAACAGGGAGAGAGGGGCTCTGCCATGCTGGGGCCCTAAGGGAAGTGGGCCAGCCAGGAAGCTCCCCAAGAGGAGGCAGCAGGCGCCCTCCACTCCCTCCTCTCCTGCCCACAGGGAGAGAATCCAGCCCTAGGAACTGGGCCTCTTGCCCTGCTGCCCTCCCCACAGCCCACAGAGAACACAGGTGGCCTGGCCCCCTCCCAGTGCCTAGAGGGGGTTGCATAACTGCCCTGAGCCCCGTGAGGCCAGAGGGGCTCTACCTTCCTCCCCCTGAGGCACTGGGACAGGAGGGCTGACAGACTCTGGCTCAGCTTTTGCAGACAAAACTTAAGTCCTCTAAGTGGAAGTATGCCAGCCCTCTCTGGGCCAGGGCAAGGCCCAATCATGTCCCCCAGTCCACAGACAGACAGAGCTGAGGTTCTATTGACAAAAACGTCTAAAGATGTTTACCTCAGCCCCAACGGCTGCTGGCCCAGGTCCCGTTTGGGTGTGCCATGGGCTCAGGTGAGGTCACACACACACACACTCCCCCCCCCAGGAACCAGCTCGCTGAGTCACCTCACCCCAGCCAAATTCACCTGAAGCACCTGGCCTTTCTCTGAATACCACAGGAGGTTATCTCGCTACAAGCTGTCCGTCAAGAGAGCCTCCCCCTGCTTCAATCATTCACAGAATGAGCTTCTTAAATTACTGCGGGGAGCTCCAAGTTCTGAGATTTCTGCCGCACTTTCATCTTGAGGGGGAAAGGAGAGGCCAAGAAGGGAGGGAGAACTACCTCACACCTGTCAGAATGGCCGTCATCAAAAAGGCAACAAATAACAAAGTTTGGCAAGGGTGTGGGGAAGAGGGAGCCCTCGAACACAGACGGCAGGAATGCAAAATTGGTGCTCCCACTGCGGAAAATAGTAAGAAGCTTCCTCAGAAAGTTAAAAATAGAACTACCATATTATCCAGCTACTTCATATATGCTGTGTATTTACCTGAAGAAAACAAAAACACTAATTCAAAAAGATATATGCACCCTAATGTTCACAGCAGCATTATTTACAACGGCCAAGACATGGAAGCAACCTAAGTGTCCACTGACATATGAATAAATAAAAAAGATGTCATACACACACACACAGAGTGAAGAATTACTAAGCTATAAAAAATACAATTTTTCAACAATGCGGATGGATCAAGAGAGTATTATGTTAAGTGAAATTAGTCAGACAAAGACAAATACCATACGAGCTCACCTAGACAGGGAATCTAAAAAACAGGACAAAACAAAACCAGACTCATAGGTACAGAGAACATATGGGTGGTGGCGGGAGTTACGGGGGAGGATGCAAAATAGGTAAAGTGAATTAAGAGGCACAAACCTCCAGTTATAAAATAACTACGCCTCAGAGACACAATCCACAGCAACGAGGACTATGGCAAATACCATTGTAATAATTTTGTATGGGGACACATGGTTCCTAGAATTATTGTGGTGTTTATCTCATAATGTATGCAAATACCAAATCACTGTGAAGTACACCCAAAACTAACCTAAGAGTAAACACCAACTATATTTCAATTTTTTAAAAAAAAAAGAGGAGAAAGGAAGAGGAGTCAGAGTCAAAAAAGGAAGTAAATGCCCCCAAAATTGGCAATGCTGGGCCCCCAAAGTGGTGCCAGAAAAGAGGAAAACACAGAGAAGCGGGGATGGTAGGACATGGATTATGTGGCCTCAAAGGGACCTGACAGATCATTCTTCATTCCACACTCTCATTTTACACACAAAGAGACTATTTGTCCCATGACAAGCTAGGGACAGAACCCAGGCCTTCAATGTCCACTCGGTGCTCTTGTCCCTTCATCACACAGGCTCCAGACAAGAAGAACCAGAAGAGGTTAAGATGCCCATGAGCCTAACCCCACATCTGCTCCTGGAGGTGCCCCAGAGCCATGCCCATCCTCCTCGTCCATGCTCTACAGGTTGCACAGCACTACCTATGTCCTTGTTTCCCTCATTTCCACATTTTAGGAGTCACTGTCAACCCCACAGATCACCAAAAGCCAAGAACTGTCACGGAGAACTGGAAAAATCTGGACTGGCCCAGGTTGTTGGAGCTGGCTGGACACTGATGCTGCTACAACGTCCAGACAGAGTGGGCACTTTCATGTCCCCTTATAGGGACCCTAGATAGCCTGTGAATGTCCCGGGAGCTTTGGGACCAGTGTGGCAGACCAAGAAATCACACATTTGGGCATCTCATTTCTCCTAGTCCTTCTCTCTGCCAAGCACACAAATGAACAGCCCAAAGAGGACAGGAAGAAATAAAGCTCAGAGTTCTCATGCTTCTGATTTAAAACATGAAAATAAAATAAATATGCCCACTGTACAAATAACAAATAGACCAAACCTTAGTCTCCAGCCAAATATTGATGTTTCCTTTAAATTTTTGGCTTCAGTATCCACAACTTGGGTAGAGAAAGACTTGTGGTTACTGGCCAAAAGCTGTTCTAAGTCATATACGGCCATTAAAATTATGATTTTCAAACTAAAGTTACAAATTTAGAATGACTTCCTGAGCCCAAAAGCTATTTTGATGCTTCATAAAATAAATCACTGGACCAACACATCACCACATTATGTTGACAATAGCATCCAAAATAGTTTTACTATCTTTAGCATTTAGTATTATTTTATTTTAATTGATTCATAGCTATGTAATTTATAATTAAACACGTAATACTTATTTATATGTCTTTATATTTAGTATTTTTAAACAGCCGGTATAAATAGACAACAATGGACCAGCTATAGTCATATACACAGCAGACCAATACATACATTTTCCAGAATTCTCCTCAACTGAATGTTAACTGGATTCATCTCCTAAGAAGCTGGTCTGAATCAGGTAGACCAAGCAAGATAAAAGAAAATATAACACAGGACCAAGAGTTTTAAAGTGACTGTTTAAATAACTCAGATGGTATATTTCTTCAGTCATGGCCAGCAGCTCAACCCAATCCTGTAACTGAT
This sequence comes from Sus scrofa, assembly GCF_054392235.1. Taxonomy (NCBI): domain Eukaryota; kingdom Metazoa; phylum Chordata; class Mammalia; order Artiodactyla; family Suidae; genus Sus; species Sus scrofa. The sequence continues at coordinate 106,334,183 of NC_139385.1, read as the reverse complement.
TTCTGTTTAAAATCAAATGTCAAGGGCTCCATTTTTAATGCTCTTCACCTGACTTACCCCCAAGGGGTGACAATGGAGGTCTAAAGTGGCAAAGCTGTGCCTGGAGCCTGCCTGCACCTCTCGGAAAACACTGGACAGAGAAGCCCTGGTTTACAACTCATTACACAAAAACTGACATTTGTTTTGGGAGCAATGCTTGGTCAGCTGGCTTGAGTGAACTGAGGCAGAGAGTTGCTATTTCCAAAAGGGACGTGGCAGCACCAAATAGGACTGCTTGTAGAGATGATAAAGGCAAGGAGGCACTGGATCCCAAAATTCTGAGCAACTCTTATATATATGCCTTAGAGGCAAGATGTCTTGACCTTGACTTGTAAACCTGCATATTAATGGGAGGTTTGAGGAAGGAAAAAAAAAAAGAAAGCACACCTGTGGTAAGTCAACCCCAGAAACCATCTGAGTTACCATACATGGAGAGGTAGTATAGCATGGTGCTTGGGCCAGACTCTGAAACAGACATAATATGAATCTCAGCTCCATCCCTGCTACTATGTGGTACCCTGGGCATCCAATTTACCTCTCCTTTTCTTTATAAAATAAGCATGATAACAGTACCTACTACATAAGGTTGTTTTAAGGATAAAATAAATTTATATGTATGGAGAGCCTATATAGTCCTTAGCACATAGTAATCACTCAAAAAATGTTAGCTATTACATGATGAAATCTACCAGTCTTACACTAGAATATAAGTTCTAGAAGGGCAAGGATTCTCATACGGTTTGTTCACTATGTATTCCCAGTACCTAGAACAGGGCCTACCTCACAGTAGGCAATCAATCAACAGTGAATGAATCTAATGGCACATTAAGATGCCCAGTGGGATTTATGGTACCTACAGTTTTAGAACCAATGAGAATTTTAAAATATGCTTTAGCTCACATTACCGTATGTCATTTAGAGTGTTCAGCTAAGTTTGGGACAGTTCAGTATAGGAAACAGAAAGGCAATATCCACTGAGTTCAAAAGAGAATGGTTAGTGGTTTTGAGGACTTAAAATCTAGTTGAGGTTCTGTTTCTGGCCAAGATGGAGTAATATAAGACAGATTTACCCTTCCACCTTCAGCAAAATGATAACAACAACAACAACATTTTCCAGACATTGAATATCAGAAAATGCAAGACAGAAACCCCTGGGATATGGGAAACAAAGTAAATCCCATTATTGTCCCAGCCTACTGCCTGGAGAGTTTTTTTTTTTTTTCAGGCCACAGGGAGTGATGGGGGATCCAGGCAGAATCTAGTAGTCTTTATGAGAATTTGAGAGCTAGGAGTCAAGAGAGCCCAAAGCAGCTAGAGTTCACAGGACAGAGGAGAGAGCTACATGGGGACTGGGGGAGACCCAAAGATCTGCAGAGGCTCCCCCTTGAGTCTTCAGCTGGGAATAAACCAATGCATTCATTCTCAGGCTAAGGAAAAGACCACTCAAAAAATAGAGGAACAAAATCACTGAAGCTTACACAGGACTAGAATAGTCTGCATTCCCATCAGCCAGAATGGAAAGCCTCCTAATTTACGACATCTCAGGTAGAGGACTCAGAAGGGTATTGCCTCAGCAATGGGGAGAAAGTTAGCCCTTAACTAAAGGTTGTGATGTTCCTACCTAATTGAAAGCAAGTCTCAGTGGTATCAAACTGTTTTCAAATAACTTAATTACATCCCAGAACAAAATTCAAGAATATTCGTAGGAATACAGGAATATCCAGCAACCAAAAAGTAAAATTCATAATGTCTGGCAGCCAATAAAAAAAAAATCACCAGACATACAAAGAAACAGCAAGGTATGACTCCAAAGGGGGAAAAGAGAAATCAATAAAAACACATGAAAATAACGCAAATGATAGTATTAATAGACAAAAGCATTAAAATAGTATAACTATATTTCATATGTCCAAGAAGGTAGAGGAAATATTGAATGTGATAAGTAGAGACATGGAAAACATTTTTAAAAATCAAACTCTAAAAATGAAAACTTCAATTTCAATGTCTGAAATAAACACTGGATAGAATTTTGTAAAAAGTCAAAAAATAAAAAATAAAAGTAGGAGTTCCCATCATGGCTCATGAGGATGTGGTTTCAATCCCTGGCATTGCTCAGTGGGTTAAGGATCTAGCATTGCCATGAGCTGTGGTGTAGATCATAGATGTGACTCAGATTCTATGTTGCTGTGGCTGTGGCATGGGCCAGCTGTTACAGCTCCAATTGGACCCCTAGCCTGGGAACCTCCATATGCTCCTTAAAAGAGGGAAGAACATAAAATGGGGGAAAGTCTCTATAGCAAATAGTGCTGACAAAGTTGGACACTTGCATGTAAATTAATGAAATTAGAACACACTCACATATCATGCACAAAAATAAACTCAAAATGGCTTAAAGACTTAAGCATAAGACATGACACCATAAAACTCCTAAAAGAGAAAACAGGTAAAAATCCTCAGACATAAATTGTATAAATGTTTTATTAGGTCAGTCTCCCAAGGTAATAGAGAAAAACAAATAGGACCTAATCAAACATATAAGCTTTTGCATAGCAAAGGAAACCACGCCAAATAAATAAATAAATAAATAAAGGCAACCCATAGAATGGGAGAAAATAGTTGCAAATGATGCAACTGACAAGGGCTTAATCTCCAAAATATACAAATAACACATACAACTCAACAAAGAAAAAAGCCAAATAACCCAAACAATAAAATGGGCAGAGACCTAAATAGACAATACTCCAAAGAAGACATTTGGATGGTCAGTAGGCACATGAAAAGATGCTCGACATCACTAATTTTTAGAGAAATGCAAATAAAAACTGCAGTGAGGTACCACCTCACACAAGTCAGAATGGCTATCATTAATAAGTCTACAAATAACAAATGCTAGAAAGGATGTAGGGAAATTGAACCTTACTATACCATCAGTAGAATATACATTGGTACAACCACTATAGAAAACAGTATGGCAATTCCTCAGAAAACTAAAAATATAATCACCATATGATCCAGCAATCCCACTCCTGGGAATATGTCTGGAAAAAACTATAATTCAGAAAGATACATGAACCCCTATGTTCCTAGCAGCACTATTTATAATAGCCAAGACATAAAAGCAACTTAAATGCCTACTGACAAATGAATGGATTGAGAAGATTTGGTACATATATACAATGGAATGCTACTCAGCCATAAAAGGGATGAAATAATGCCATTTGCAGCACCACATATGCAAATAGAGACTATCCTACTAAGTGAATTAAATCAGAAAGAGAATGTAAGTCAGAAATGATACCACTTACACATGGAATATAAAGTATGGCACAAATGAACCTATCTACAAAACAGAAGCAGACTCACAGACATAGAGAACAGACTTGTGGTTGCCAAGGGGGAGGGGGAATAGAGAAGGATGGACTAAGAGTTTGGGATTAGTAGATGTAAACTATTACATTTAGAAAGGATAAACAACAAGGTCCTACTGTACAGCAAAGGGAAAGATATACAATCTGCTTAGAAAGACCACGATAGAAAAGAATATTTTAAAGAGGGAGAGGGAGGGAGGGAGGGAGAGAGAGTGTTTGCATGTGTGTGTGTAAAATTGAGTCACCTTGCTGCATAGCAGAAATCGGTACAACATTGTAAATCAACTATAATTTAAAAAATCATTTTTAAAAAAGAAAAGAAAAAAGTCTAAACTGAGTAATCTCAGTATCCCTCTTAAAAACTAGAAAAAGAAGAGAAAATTAAACCAAAGAAAGTAGAATAAAATTAAAAAGAGCATAAATCAGTAAAAATAAGAAAAAATAAAACAATGGATAAACATCAATGAAGCCAAAAGCAAATTCTTAGGGAAGATCAATAAAATTGCTAAGCTCTTAGCCAAATGAATCAGGAATAAAAGAGGGAAGCCAAAGAGTTCCTGTTGTGGCTCAGCAGGTTAAGGATCTGACAAACTCAACTAATTTGATCCCTGGTCTTGCTCAGTGGGTTAAGGATCTGGCATGCGGCAAGTTGTGGTGTAGGTCGCAGATGTCACTTGTAACTGGCATTGCTATGGCTGTGGTGTAGGCCAGCAGCTGCAGTTCCAATTCAACCCCTAGCCTGGGAACTTCCATATGCCACAGGCATCACACTTTAAAAAAGAGAGAGAGATCAATATCGGCAATGAGATAAGTGATACCATTGCAGATTCTATAGATATTAAGAGGATATAATAAGTGAATGTTATGAAAGATTTTATGCCAATAAGTTCAAAAACTTAGAACAAATTCCTTGAAAGACATAAAATACTAGAGCTCACTCAAAAAGAAATAAATAACTTGAATAATTTTATATCTTCCAAAGAGAGCTCCAGGCTCCAATGGATTCATTGACAAATTCTATCAAACATTTAAATAATGTCAATTCTATACAAACTCTTCTCAAAAATTGAAAACAAGATAATACTTCCCAAATCACTATGAATCCAGCATTATTCTTATACAAAACAAAATAGACACTTGAATAAAAAAAAATCGATCAGTATGCTTCATAAACATAGGTGCAAACATTCTTTTAAAAACTTTCAGCTAATTAACTCCAGTGATGCCTATAAAAGATAACCTATGATGACTAAAGATGTTTATCCCAAGAATGCAAGGTTAGTGTAACATTTGAAAAAAAATCAAGCAATATAATTCATCACTGAAAAAGAGAAACCATATAATCATATCAATAAAGAGAAAATGCATTTGGTAAAATTAAACATCCATTCTTGATTTTTTAACTCTCAGCAAACTAGCAGTAGAAGAGAACTTTTTTTATTATATAATGATTTTTTTATTTTTTTCTATTATAGCTGGTTTACAGTGTTCTACTGTACATCATGGTGACCCAGTTACACATACATGTATATATTCTATTTTCTCACATTATCATGCTCCATCATAAGTGACTAGACAGAGTTCCCAGTGCTACACAGCAGGATCTCATTGCCAATCCATTCCAAAGGCAATAGTCTGCATCTATTAACCCGAAGCTCCCAATCCACCCTACTCCATTCCCCTCCTACAAAACTCACAGCTAACATTTTATTTAATGGCAAAATACTGAATACTTCCTCCCTAAGATTATAAATAATGCAAAGATGAGTGCTCTCACCACCTCTTATCCACATTGTACTATAGGTTTTAGCCACTGTAATAAAGCAACAACAACAACAAAAACGCTTTCAGATTGCAAAGGATTAAGTAAACTATCTTTATTCACGGATGGCATGATTATCTATGTAGAAAATGCTACAACATCAACAAAAAAAGCTTCTAATAAATTTAGCAAGAGTGTAGGAAGATATGTGACAAAAGATGTTTATGAGCTATACTGTGAAACTAAATAATGCATTAACATGCTGAAAAAATTGAAAGAAAATCTAAATAAAGTGATACCATGTTCATATACCAAAGACTCAGTATTAGAGGTCAGTTCTCCCAAACTGATCTGTAGACTGAATGCAACTCCAATAAAAATTCCAGCTTGCTTTCTTTCAGAAATTTAAGTTGATTCTAAAATTCAAATGGTAACACAAACAACCTTAAAAACTAGGAACAAAGTTGAAAATTTTACATGCCCTTATTTTAAGACATCAGTAGAGAAATAAAGAAGTTATTAAAATATCAATAATAAAGACTGTGTAATATAGAAAAAATAGATCAATGGGAAAAATTGAGTCTATAAATGGATCCATACAGATATGATCAATTGATTTTTTCACAAAAATGTAAAGGTAATTTAGTGGAGAAAGGATAATCTTTTCGAGAAATGGTGCTGGAACATTTGCCTATCCATATGCAGAAAAAGTGAACCTCCATCCATATACTGCAACATACACACAGAGACACACACAGTTTATTAAAGAACTTATGGTCACCTCTATCATTTAGGATCCAGTGCTCAGCAGCAACACAGTGAATAATCTATATATCCACTGTCATAACTAACACCATTTAGGCTTCCAGAATATCTCAGAGAACCACTCCACCCATCAGATGGCCAGGAAGATTTATAGGTTTTGCCACTGCCAACATCAGAGGTGGACACTTCTTTGGAGTAGGGAGAATTTAAGTAACAAAGAACTTAGGTTTAAAAAAAAAAGTTAACATGTCAGTCCTAACTCTCAGGATGAATTCAATGGATTCTTGCATTAAATTTATTATTTTCGAATAATGCTGCATGTACAATTTCTTGCTTATTTTATATTCCAATTAGCGGTTCTGGAGGTACTCACAAAGTACTACAGATTTTACAACAGGTGCTCATGATGGTTGAGGAGCATTTTACAATATTGAGCCATTTATATTATTTTCAAATTTGTATATATGTATAGCTGAATAATATGCATAAATGTAATTCTGGTTCTTCATTTGGGCAACAAGACAAACATTAAATATTAGAACTGTGAATATTTTTTAATAAACTTAATGTTTTAAATAAACAGTAAAATATTTAAATGTTTTGGATTTATGAAAACAGTTTTTATTTAAAATTTTGTTAGTTCAATTATAGTTTGTAGTCTCTTATTTTAAGTAAATAGTATGGTTTAGAAGCAATGACTTTCTGAAATATACATATGAAAGACCATTTTATCTTCTAATATTAACTAATTTTGTGGTGAAGATATATTCATATATTATATTTATATATTTGAACACATATTCATTTGAATATATTTAAGTTTTTAATGTTTTAAGTCTTTTAGCATGTGTAGGAATGGAGATCATACTAAAATTTAAAAATAGAAAGTTATAACTCAGGAAAGAAAAAAATTCAAAAGGAAGAGGTCAGAAAAAATATTCAAAGTGATGATCTTCTTAAGTTTCCAAATAATGGAAGCAATGAAACCAAAGAGACTTCCATCAAACATGATCCACAACAGAATTTGAGAAAAACACATTAAAATATCTTTAATTAATGAAGTATTTTTGATCAAAACAATAAAAATGAACAAAAAATTGTTCTTGTCACATCTACGATCTGAACGCATCAGCCAAAACACTTGAAACTTCATAGCAAACAAAGACTTGATTGCTGTTCAAAACAATGAAAATGAAAAGAATTGATCCAATTCACAACTCAAAAGCAACAAATTAAATTCTGGGGCCCTTCCATTAAAAGAAAATTATATTCATAAAATTGGGATATTAGCTGTAAAAGAAGAAATCTCTACAGCTTTACTGTACTTGTAAGACAATGATCCTAGGAAATGGTACTCATCCTTCTCACAGCAAGAGGATATCTCTCAAAAACACAATCTGATATAAAATGCTGTTTACAGTTTTCCACTGGGCACACATGAAAGAAGATTGATACTAAAAGCTCACAAGGATTTTTTAAAGAAGGAAATTGTAGGCTGATCTCACTAAGAACATAGATGAAAATTTCCTATATAAAACATGAACAAACTGAATCCAGAACTCCAGCAATACATAAAAAGACAACAAATTATAACCAAATGATTTTTTTTCAGGAATACAAGGTTGATTAATCAATATACTCTGTCACATTAATAGAATGAAAGGAACAAAATTATATCAGTAGATGCATTTAAAATTGTTTGATAAAATTTAACACAAATTCATGCATGATGGGAAAAAAAAAAACCTTATAAGTGACCAAGAAAAGGACTTCCTTAATCTGATAAATACTATATTAAAAAATAAAAATAAATAAAAATCTACAGCAAACATGGTAATTAATGGGGAAATGCTATAAGCTTTTAAATCAGAAGTGAGATAAATTTTCACACTATCACTACATACATTCATTATTTTATTGGATGTACTAAACAAGTACATAATCCAATAAGAACTGGAAAGCAAGAAATTTGCAGATGATATAATTGTATACATGAAAATATATAGATATATTATTACAATTAAGAAGTGAATTAGGGGAGAGGAGACAAGATGGCAGAGTGAAAGGACTTAAGCTCACCTCCTCTAATGAAAACACCAAAATCACAACCAACTGCTAAACAAGCATTGACAAAAAAGCCTGGAACCTACCAAAATATATTCTACACACAAAGACAAAGAAGGAGGCGCAATGCAATGTTAGGAGAGGTGCTTTCATGATATATCAAAACCCATACCTGCCAAACTTGAAAATACTATCACAGAAGTTCTCCCACAGGAGTGAATGTCCTGAGCTGCACATCAGGCTCCCCAGCCTGGGGTTTTGGCATTGAGAGGAAGAGCTCCCCAGAGAATCTGGCTTTGAAGGCTGGAAGAGTTCAAGGGAAGGAGCTCCAAAGGACTAGAAGCAGAGACTCCACTTTCAGGGGGCACACACAAGGTTTCATATGTACTTGGATCTAGGGCAAAGTAGTGACTCCATAGGAACATGAGCCAGACCTATCTGTGGATCTTGGGGGTCACTCTGGGGTCAAGGACCCTTGTGGCAGAGGTCTCACGGAGTAATCACTAGCATGAGCTCTGCCAAAGGTCACTATTTTGGCAGTGAGACATGGCCCCACCCAACAGCCTACAGGTTCCAATTCTAGGACACCTCAGGTCAAACAACCAACAGAGTGGAAACACAGCCATACCCCTCAACAGGCAGACTGCCTAAAATTGCCCTAATCCCAAAGCCACATCTAAGCACACCACTGGACAGGGCCCTGCCCACCAGCAGAACAAGACGCAGCTCCAGTTACCACTGGGCAAGCACCAGTCCCTCCCACAGGGAAGCCTGCACAAGCCAATAAACCAACCTTACCCAGTGGGGTGGGGGTGGGGAGCAGACACCAGAAGCAAAAGGAACAATAATACTGCAAGCTGCAGAAAAAAGACCACAAACACAGAGAGTGAGAAAAATGAGATTGCATATAAATATATTCCAGAAGAAGGAACAAGATAAAACCCCAAAAGAACAACTAAGTTAAGTGAGGATAGGCAAGTTACCCAAGAAAGAATTCAGAGTAATAACAGAAAAGATGATCCAAGATCTTGGAGAAAGAATGGAGGCACAGACTGAGAAGATACATGAAATCACAACAATCAGAGATGAACAATACAATAACTGAAATGAAAAACACACTAGAAGGAATAGAAGCAGAATAAACGAGGCAGAAAAATGAGTAAGTGAGGTGGAAGACAGATTTGTGGAAATCACAGCCATAGAACAGAATAAAGAAAAAAGAATGAAAAGAAGTAAGGAGAGTCTGAGACCTTTGGGACAACATTAAATTCACCAACATTCACATTATAGCAGTCCCAGAAGGAGAAGAGAGAAAGGACCTGAGAAAATATTTGAAGAGATAATAGCTGAAAACTTCCCATGAGAAAGGAAATATTCACTCAAGTCCACAAAAAGCAGAGAGTACCATATAGGATAAAGGCAAGGAGAAACATGCCAAGATGACAAATATTAAAGACAAAAATAAAACATTAAAAGCAACAAAAGAAAAGCAACAAATAACATACAAGGGAATCTCCTTAAGGTTATCAGCTGATTTTTTTTTTCAGAAGACATTCTGGGGCCAGAAGGGAGAGTGTGTGTGTGTGTGTGTGTGTGTGTGTAGTGATGAAAGGGAAAAATCTACAACCAAAAATACTCTACCAAGAAAGGTTTTCATTCAGATCTGACAGAAATCAATAGCTATACAGACAAGCAAAAACTGAGAGAATTCAGCACCACCAACCCAGCTTTACAATAAATGCCATAGGAACTTCTCTAGCCAGGAAAGAAAATGTCACAACTAGAAACAAAAATCCTACAAATGACAAGGCTCACAGGTAAAGGCATACATATAGTAAAGGTAGGAAATCACCCATACACAAATATGCTACCAAAATCAGAAATCATGAGAAGAGGAGGGTACAAATACAGGATACTGGAGATACATTTGCAATTAAGAAACCAACAATTAAAAGCAACTATATATATATATATATATATATATATATTCCTATATCAAACCAAAAATGGTAACTGCAAACCAAAAATCTACAATAGATATGCACACAAATAAGAAAAAGCAATCCAAACATAACACTAAAGACAGTCATCAAACCACAAGAGGAAAAAACACAAGAAGGGAAGGAAAAGACCAACCAGAGTTCCCTTTGTGGCGCAGCAGAAATGAATCCGACTAGGAACCATGAGGTTTCAGGTTCGATCGCTGCCCTTGCTTAGTGGGTTAAGGATCTGGCGTTGCCGTGAGCTGTGGTGTAGGTCACAGACATGGCTTGGATCCCACATTGCTGTGGCTCTGGCATAGGCCTGCAGCTACAGCTCTGATTAGACCCCTAGCCTGGGAACCTCCATATGCTGTGGGAGCGGACCTAGAAAAGGCAAAAAGACAAAAAAAAAAGAAAGAAAGAAAGAAAGAAAAAAGACCAACAAAAACAAATCCAAAACAATTAATAAAATGGCAATAAGAACATACATATTGATAATGATCTTGAATTTAAATGGGTTATATACTCCAACTAAAACACATAGACTAGATGAATGGGTACAAAAACAAGACCCGTATATATGCTGTCTATATGAGACTCACTTCAGATCTAGGGACACATACAGAATGAAAGTGAGAGGATGGAAAAAAGTATTCCTTGCATATGGAAATCAAAAAAAGCCATAGTAACAATATTTATATCAGACAAAATAGACTTTAAAATAAAGACTCTTACAAAAATAAATAAATGGGGCTTAAGCTTAATAGCTTTTGCACAGCAAAGGATACCATTAACAAAAAGACAACCCACAGAATGACAGAAAATCTTTGCAAATGAAGCAACCAACAAGGGACTAATCTCCAAAATATGCAAGCAGCTCATGCAGCTTTATATCAAAAAAAAAAATACAGCCCAATCAAAAAATGGGCAGAAGATCTAAATAGACATTTCTCCAAAGAAGACAGACAGATGGCCAAAAAGCACATGAAAAATGCTCAACATCACTAATTACTACAGAACTGCAAATCAAAACTACAATGAGGAGTTCCCATCGTGGCTCAGCAGAAACAAATCTGACTAACATCCATGAGGACACAGGTTTGATCCCTGGCCTCACTCAGTGGGTTAAGGATCTGGTGTTGCTGTGACCTGTGGTATAGGTTGCAGATGTGGCTCAGATCCTGTATTAGTGTGGCTGTGGCATAGGCCAGTGGTTACAGCTCTGATTCGACCCCTAGCCTGGGAATTTCCATATGCCATGGGAAAAAGACAAAAAAAAAAAAAAAAACTACAGTGAGATGTCACTTCATACCTGTCAGAATGGCCATCATCAAAAAGTCTACAAACAGTATGTGCTGGAGAGAGTGTGGAGAAAAGAGAACCCTCTTATAGTACTGGTGGGAATGTAAATTGGTGCAACCACTGTAGAAAACAGTATGGAGATTCCTCAGAAAACTAAAAATAGAATTACCATTTGGTCCAGCAATCCCACTCCTGGGCATCTATCCAGAGAAAACCATGACTCAAAAAGACACATGTACTCCAATGTTCACTGCAGCATTTTATACAATAGGCAAGACATGGAAACAACCTAAATGTCCATCGACAGAGGAGTGCATCAAGAAGATGTGGTACATACACACAATGAAATAGTACTCAGCCATTAAAAGGAAAGAAATAACAGCATTTGCAGTCACATGGATGGACCTAGAAATTATCATGCTAAGTGAAGTCAGTCAGACAATGAGACACCAACATGAAATGCTATCGCTTACGTGTGGAATCTAGAAAAAGGACACAACGAAATTCTTTGCAGAACAGATTCTGACTCACAGACTTTGCAAAACTTGTGGTTTCCAAATGAGGCAGGTTAGAGGGTGGGGGGATGCACTGAGGGTTTGGGATGGAAGTGCTATAAAATTTGGTTGTGATGATTGTTGTACACCTATAAATGTAATAAATTCACTGAGTAATTTTTTAAAAAGTCTACAAAGAATTAGTGCTGGAGAGGGTTTGGAGAAAAGGGAACCCTCCTCTACTGCTGGTAGGAATGTAAGTTGAGGCAAACACTATGGAGAATAGTAGGGAAGTTCCTTAAAAAACTGAAAATGGTACTACTTCTGGGGAATCCAACTCTTGGGCATATATCCAAAGAAAACCATAATTTGAAAAAAAAATACATGCACCCTTATTTTCATTGCAGCACTATAGCCAAGACATGGAAGCAACCTAACTGTCCATCAACAGAGGAAAGGATCAAGTAGATGAGGTTCATATATACAATGGAGTATTAGCCATAAAAAGGAGTGAAATAATGACATCTGCAGCAACAATGATGGGCCTAGAAATTATATATACAATCATATATACAATGGAGTACCAGCCATAAAAAGGAGTGAAATAATGACATCTGCAGCAACAATTATGGGCCTAGAAATTACCATACTAAGTGATATGTCAGAGAAAGACAAATATCATATGATATCACTAATACACAGAGCCTAATAAAAATGATACAAAAGAACTTACAAAGTAGAAACAGACTCAAAGATTTTGAAACAAAACTTAAGGCTACCAAAGGCGAAAAGTTGGGAGAGGGATAAAATGGGAGGTTGAGATTGACATATACACACTACTATATAACAAGGACCTACCGTTTAGCATGGGGAAATGTACTCAATACTCTGTAATGACATATATGGGACAATAATCTGAAAAGGGATGGAGAATCAAAGTGATACGTATAACTTAATCACTTTGCTGTACACATGAAACTAATCCAAAATTCTAAGTCAGCTATACTCCAACAAAACATTTTAAAAATAAAGACTGTCACAAGGGACAAAGAAGGGCACTACATAATAATCAAGGGATAAATTCAAGAAAAGTATATAACAATTTTAACATAGAAACTCCTTAATATATAAGTCAAGTATTAATAGAAATAAAGGAGATAGTGATAGTATCACAATATTAGTGGGGAATTTTAACACACCACTTACATCAACAGACAGATCATCCAGATAGAAAATCAACAAAGAAACATGAGCCCTAATCAACAAAGAAACACGGGCCCTAAATGACACATTAGACCAGATGGACCTAATTGCTATTTTTGGTACATTCCATCTGAAAGCAGCAGAATACACTTTCTTCTCAAGCACATGTGGAATATTCTCCAGGATAAATCATATGCTGGGCTACAAGGCAAGCCTTGCTAAATTTAAGAACACTCAAATCAAGCAACTTTCCTGACCACAACATTATGAGATTAGAAACCAACAATGACTTAAAAAAAAAAAACTGTAAAAAATACGAACAGGTAGAGGCTAAACAATACATCACAAAACAACCAAGAGATCACTGAAAAAGTCAAAGAAGAAAGCAAAATATACCTAGGGATAAATGAAAATGAAAACACAACAATCCAAAACCTATGGAACACAGCGAAAGAAATTCTAAGAGGGAAGCTTATAGCAATACAATCTTACCTCGGGAAACAAGAAAAATCTCAAACAACCTAACCTTATACCTAAAACAACTAGAGAAAGAACAAACAAAACCCAAAGTTAGTAGAAGGAAAGAAATCATAAATATCAGAGCAGAAATAAATCAAACAGAGATGAAGAAAACAATAGAAAAGATCAATGAAACTAAAAGCTGGTTCTTTGAAAAGATTTTTTTTAATTGCTAAAATTTTAGCCAGACTCAAGATAAAAAGAGGGTTCAAATCAATAAAGTTAGAAATGAAAAAGAAGTTACAACAGATACCACAGAACTACAATGGGTCATAAAAGACTGCTACAAGCAACTATATGCCAATAAAATGGAAAACCTAGAAAAAAATGGACAAATTCTTAGAAAAGTAAAATCTTCCAAGACTGAACCAGGGAAAAATAGAAAATAGAAACAGATCAATCACAAGTACTGAAATTGAAATTGTGATTTAAAAACTTCCAACAAACAAAAATCCAGGACCAGATGGCTTCACAGTTGAATTCTATCAAACATTTAGAGATTTAACATCTATCCCTCTGAAACCATTTCAAAAATTGCAGAGGGGAGTTCCCGTCGTGGCGCAGTGGTTAATGAATCCGACTAGGAACCATGAGGTTGCAGGTTCGATCCCTGCCCTTGCTCAGTGGGTCAAGGTTCCGGCATTGCCGTGAGCTGTGTTGTAGGTCACAGACGCAGCTCGGATCCTGCGTTGCGGTGGCTCTGGTGTAGGCTAGCAGCTACAGCTCCGATTCGACCCCTAGCCCGGGAACCTCCATATGCCGCAGGAGCGGCCCAAGAAATGGCAAAAAAAGACAAAAAAAAAAATTGCAGAGGAAGGCACATTCCCAAACTCACTCTATGAGGCCACCATCACCCTAATACCAAAACCAGACAAAGATACCACCAAAAAAGAAAATTGCAGGCCAATATCACTGCTGAACACAAACACAAAAATCCTCAACAAATACTAGCAAACCAAATCCAACAATATACTAAAGGGATCATACACAATGATCAACTGGGATTTATTCCAGAAATACAAGGATTTTTCAATATCTGCAAATCAATCAGTGTGAGACACCATATTAACAATCTGAAGAATAAAAGCAATATGATCATCGCAATAGATGCAGAAAAGGTGGGGTTTTTTGGGTTTTGTTTTTTGTCTTTTAGGACCACACCTGCAGATATGGAAGTCCCAGGCTCCAAGTCAAAAGGGAGCTATAGCCACTGGCCTATGCCACAGCCACAGCAATGCCAGATCCAAGCTACATCTGTGATCTACACCACATTTTGTGGCTACACTGGATATTTAACCCACTGAGAGAGGCCAGGGATTGAACCCAAATCCTCATGGCGAATTTTAAACACACTGAGCCACAACAGGAACTCCTAGATGCAAAAAAACCTTCTGACAAAATTCAAGAAAACTCTCCAGAAAGTGGAAGAGAAACTACATCAACATAATAAAGTCCATTTATGACAAACCCACAGCTAAGATCATACTCAGTGGTGAAAAGATGAAAGCATTTCCTCTAAGATCAGGAATAAGTCAAAGATGTTAACTCTTGCCAATTTTATTCAACATAATTTTGGAAGGCCTAGCCATGACAATTGGAGAAAATAAAAAGAAATAAAAGGAATCCATGTGGAAAAAAAGTAAAACTGTTGCTATTTGTGGGTGACTTGATACTATACATAGAAAATCCTAAAAATGCTACTAGAAAACTGTTAGAATTCATCAATGAATTCATCAAATTTTCAGGACACAGAACTAATACACAGAAATATGTTGCATTTCTATACACAAACAAGGAAAGGATCAGAAATAGAAATTAAGGAAACAGTCCCATTTACCATTGCATCAAAAAGAATAAACAACTTAGGAATAAACCTACCTAAGGAGGCAAAAGACCTGAACTCAAAAAATATAAGATGCATAAGATGGTGGAATAGAAGGACTGGAGCTCAACTTCCCTCATAAAAACAGAAAAATTACAACAAAATGCTAAACAACCTTCAACCAAATGAATTGGAAATTTTCAAAAAGATATCCTACTCCAGAAGACAAAGAAGAGGGCACATCAAGAGGTAGGAGGGGCAATTACATTATATAAGCAAACCCATACCTCCCAAGTGGGAAGTCCACAGACTGGAAAGTAACTGTATCACAGAGACTCACCTACAGGAGTGGGAGTTCTGAGCCCCACATCAAATCCCCACACCTGGGGATCTGGCACTAGGAGAAAGAGCCCCCAGAGCATATGGCACTAAGGCCAACGGGGCTTGTGTGTAGGAGCTCCACAGGACTGAGGGAAACAGAGATCCCATTCTTGAAAGGCACACACAGATTTTCATGTGCACCCAGGGCAAAGCAGGGGCTCCATAGGAATCTGGGTCAGACCTGACTACAGTTCTTGGAGGATCTCCCAGGAAAACAGGGGGCAACTGTGACTCGTTGTGGGGGAAGGATATTGGAGGCAAAGCTCTCAGGAATATTCCTCAGCGTGTGTGTTTCTCTGGAGGCAGCCATTCTTGGGAAAATCTGGCCCCATCCATCAGCACTGAGAAGCCCCAAGACAAAGAATAATCCAGGTGGGATCACAGCCCCACCCATCAGTAAGCAGGCTGCCTAAAGACACCCCAGGCACCCACCTGCCAATAATCTCACCCAGAGACAAAGCCCACCCACCAGAGTGATAAGAATCAGCCCCACCTACCAGTGGACAGGCACCAGTCTCTGCCCTCAGGAAGCCTACAGCAAGCCCCCGTACCAACTTCAGCCACAAGGGGGGCAGACATCAGAATAAGAGAGCCTACACCTCCATTGTCTGCAAAAAGGACACCACATCAAAAACTATAAAAATGAAAAGGCAAGAATTATAACTCAGATAAGGGAGAAAGAAAAGAACCCCAGAAAAACAGCTAAGTGATCTGGAGACTGATGATGCTGAAGATGATGCAAGACATTGGAAATAAACTTTGAGGCAAAGACTCACTTAATTTACAGGAAAAATTGAGCAGAGAAATATAAGATTTAAAACTTAAGCAAGCAGAGACGCAAAATACAATAACTGAAATAAAAAATTCATTAGAAGCAACCAACAGCAGAATACAGGAGGCAGAAGAATGAATAAGCAAGGTGGAGGACAGACTAATGGAAATCACTGATGCAGAACATAAAAGAAGAAAAATATTGAAAAGAAATGAAGAGAGTCTCAGAGAATTCTGGGACAATGTTAAAGACACCAACATCCATATTAAAGGGGTGCCAGAAGGAGAGAGAGAGAAAGGAACAGGAAAAA
Organism: Sus scrofa; assembly: GCF_054392235.1. Classification (NCBI taxonomy): domain Eukaryota; kingdom Metazoa; phylum Chordata; class Mammalia; order Artiodactyla; family Suidae; genus Sus; species Sus scrofa. Next base: position 106,317,400 of record NC_139385.1, on the reverse strand, counting down.
TATTCAAAAAGATAATAGCTGAAAACCTCCCTAACATGGGAAAGGAATCACTCACTCAAATCCAGGAAGCACAGCAAGTACCATATAAAACAAACCAGAGGAGGAACACCCTGAGACACATATTAATCAAACTGACCAAAATTAAAGACAAAGAGAAAATATTCAAAGCAGCTAGGGAAAAGAAACAAGTAACATATAAGGGAACCCCAATAACGATATCAACAGATTTTTCAGCAGAAACTCTGCAGGTCAGAAGGGTGTGGCATGATATACTTAACATAATAAAAGGAAAAAAACCTCCAACCAAGATGACTTTACCCAGCAAGACTCTCATTCAGATTTGAAGGAGAAATGAAAATCTTTACAGATAAGCAAAAGTTAAGAGAAATCAGCAACACTAAACCAGCTTTACAACAAATACTAAAGGATCTTCTCCAGGCAGACAAGAAAAAGCCGCAACCAGAAACAAAAATACCGCAAATGACAAGGCTCACCAGTAAAGGCATATATACAGTAAAGATAGGAAATCATCCATGCACAATTATGCTACCAAAATCAGAAATTGTGAGAAGAGGGGGGTACAAATGCAAGACACTGGAGATGCACTTGCAATTAAGAAATCAACAAATTAAAACAATCTCATATATGTATATATATATACTCCTATATCAAAACTTCAGGGAAACTGCAAACCAAAAGTCTACAATTGATATACAAACAAGAAAAATCAACTCAAATACAACACTAAAGATAATCATGAAACTACAAGAAGAGTGAACAAGAGAAGAAGGGAAGAAAAAAAGAGCAACAAAACCAAATCCAAAACAGTTAATAAAATGGCAGTAAGAACATACATATCAATAATTACCTTAAATGTAAATGGACTAACTGCCCCAACCAAAAGACATAGACTGGCTGATGGATACAGACTCATAAATATGCTATCTTCAAGAGACCCACTTCACTTCTAGGGACACACACAAATTGAAAGTGAGTGGATGGGAGAAAATATTCAATGCAAATGGGAATTTTAAAAAAAAGCTGGAGTAGCAATATTCATATCAGACAAAATAGACCTTAAAATAAAGAATATTATAAGGGACAAGGAAGGACATTTCATAATGATCAAAAGATCAATCCAAGAAGATATAATAATTTTAAATATATACATACCCAACATAGGATCACAACAAGATATAAGGCAATGGCTAACAACCTTAAAAGGAGAAATTGACAATAACAGTGGGGGACTTTAACACCCCACTTACAGCAATGGACAGATCATCCAGACAGAAAATCAATAAGTAAACACAGGCTCTGAATGAAGCATTAGACCAGATGGACTTAATAAATATTTATTGAACTTTCCATCCAAAAGCAGCAGAATACACATTCTTCTCAATTGTACATTGAACATTCTCTAAGATTGATCACATTCTGGGCTACAAATCAAGCCTCAGTGACTTTAAGAAAACTGAAATCATATCAAGCATCTTTCCCACCCCAATGCTATATGACTGAAAATCAAAAACAAGAAAAAAACTGCAAAAAACACAAACACGTGGAGACTAAACAACAGGCTACTAAACAACCAATGGATCACTGAAGAAATCAAAAAGGAGATTAAAAAATACCTAGAAGCAAATGACAACAAAGATACAATACTCCAAAACCTATATGGGATGCAGCAAAAGCAGTTCTAAGAGGGAAGTTTATAGCAATACAAGCCTACCTCAGGAAACAAGAAAAAGTTCAAGTAAACAACCTAACTTTACATCTAAAGTAGAGATGTAAAATAGAGAGAGAAGAACAGACAAGACCTAAAGTTAGTAGAAGGAAAGAAATCATAAAGAGCAGAGCATAAATTAATGAAATAGAAATGAAAAAAAAAAAACATAGAAAAGATCAGTGAAACTAAAAGGTGGTTCTTTGAAAAGATCAACAAAATTGATAAACCCTTAACCAGACTTATCAAGAAAAAAAGAGGACTCAAATCAAAAAAATTAGAAATGAAAAAGGAGAAGTTACAATGGACATCACAGAAATACAAAGGATCATAAGAGATGACTACATGCAACTATATGCCAATAAAACGGAAAACCTAGAAGAAATGGAAAATTCTTAGAAAATTACAATCTTCCAAGATGAAACCAAGACGAAATAGAAAAGATGAATGGACCAATCACAAGTACTGAAATTGAAACTGTGATTTAAAAACTTCCAACAAGCAAAAGTCCAGGACCAGATGGCTTCAGAGGCGAATTCTATCACACATTTAAAGAAGAGCTAATACGTATCCTTCTGAAACTATTCCAAAAATTGTAGAAGAAGGAACACTCCCAAACTCATTCTATGAGGCCACCATCACCCTGATACCAAAACCAGACAAAGATACAACAAAAAATGAAAATTACAGGCCAATTTCACTGATGAACATAGATGCAAAAATCCTCAACAAAATACTAGAAAACTGAATCCAACAATACATTAAAAGGATTGTACATCATGATCAAGTGGGATTTACCCCAGGGATGCAAGCATTCTTGAATATCTGAAAATCAACCAGTGTGATACACCACATTAACAAACTAAAGAATTAAAACCATATGATCCTCTAAATAGATGCAGAAAAAGCCTTTGACAAAATCCAACACCCATTTCTGATAAAAATGTTTCAGAAAGTGGGTATAGAGGGAACCTATCTCAACATAATAAAGGTCACATATGACAAACCCAGAGCTAACATCATTCTCAATGGTGAGAAGTTGAAAGAATTCCTGCTGAGATCAGAAACAAAACAAGGATGTCTGCTCTCTCCACTACTATTCAACATAGTTTTGGAAGTCCTAGCCACAGCAATCATAGAAGTAAAGTAAGAGGAATCCGAGTTGGAAAGGAAGAGTAAAACTATCACTATATGTAGATGACATGATACTATACCTAAAGACACTAGAAAATTCTAAAGACACTACCAGAAGACTGTTAGGACTCAACAATGAATTTGGCAAAGTCGCAGAATACAAAATTAATACACAGAAATTGACAAAATTTCTATATACTAACAACGAAAGATCAGAAAGAAAAATTAGGGATACAATCCCATCTCCCATCGCACCAAAAAGAATAAAAATACTTAGGAATAAACCTACCTAAAGACACAAAATATCTGTACTCTGAAAACTGTAAGACACTGATGAAAGAACTCAAAATGACACAAACAGATGGAAGGATGCTCTTGGATTGGAAGAGTCAACGTTATCAAAATGACTATACTACCCAAGGCAATCTACAGATTCAATGCAATCCCTATCAAATTACAAAGGACATTTTTCACAGAACTAGAACAAATTTTATTTTGTCTTTTGTCCTTTTAGGGCTGCACCTATGGCATATGGAGGTTCCCAGGCTAGGGGTCTAAGTGGAGCTATTGCTGCCTGCCTATGCCAGAGCCACAGCAATGCCAGATCCAAGCTGCATCTTTGACCTACACCACAGATCATGGCAATGCAAGCTCCTTAACCCACTGAGCAAAGCCAGGGATTTAACCTGCAACCTCATGGTTCCTAGTTGGATTTGTTTCCGCTGCACCACGAGCAGAACTCCAGAACAAAATATTTTAAAGTTTGTTTGGAAGCACAAGAGACCCAGAATAGACAAAGACATCCTGAAAAAGAAAAATGGAGCTGGAGGAATCAGGCTCCCAGACTTCAGACTATACTACAAAGCAACAATTATCAAAACCATATGGTACTGGCACAAATACAGAAATATAGATCAGTGGAACAGGATAGAAAGCCCAGAATTAAACCCATGCACCTACAGTCATCTAATCTATGACAAAGGAGGCAAGACTATACAATGGAGAAAAGACAGTCCTTTCAATAAGTGGTGCTGAGAAAACTGTACAGCCACATGTAAAAGAATGAAGTCAGAACACTTCCTAACACCATATGCAAAAACAAACTCAAATGGATTAAAGACTTAAATATAAGACCAGATACTATAAAACTCTTAGAGGAAAACACAGGCCAAACACTCTCTGACATAAACCACAGCAACATCTTCTCAGATCCACCTCTTAATGACAATAAAAACAAAAATAAGCAAATTGAACTTAAAAATTTCTGCACAGCAAAGGAAACCCTAAACAACATGAAAAGACAACCCACAGAATGAGATAAAATATTTGCAAATGAAGCGACTGACAAGGGATTATTAATCTCCAAAATTTATAAATACCTTTTGCAGCTCAATACCAAAAAAAAACAAATAACCCCATCAAAAATTGGGCCGAAAAGCTAAACAGACAATTCTCCAAAGAAGACATACAGATGGCCAAAAAGCACATGAAAAGATGTTCAACATCACTTATCATTAGAGAAATGCAAATCAAAACCACTATGAGGTACCACTTTACACCAGCCAGAATGGCCATCATCAAAAAGTCTACAAACAGTATGTGCTGGAGAGAGTGTGGAGAAAAGAGAACCCTCTTATAGTACTGGTGGGAATGTAAATTGGTGCAACCACTGTAGAAAACAGTATGGAGATTCCTCAGAAAACTAAAAATAGAATTACCATTTGGTCCAGCAATCCCACTCCTGGGCATCTATCCAGAGAAAACCATGACTCAAAAAGACACATGTACTCCAATGTTCACTGCAGCATTTTATACAATAGGCAAGACATGGAAACAACCTAAATGTCCATCGACAGAGGAGTGCATCAAGAAGATGTGGTACATACACACAATGAAATAGTACTCAGCCATTAAAAGGAAAGAAATAACAGCATTTGCAGTCACATGGATGGACCTAGAAATTATCATGCTAAGTGAAGTCAGTCAGACAATGAGACACCAACATGAAATGCTATCGCTTACGTGTGGAATCTAGAAAAAGGACACAACGAAATTCTTTGCAGAACAGATTCTGACTCACAGACTTTGCAAAACTTGTGGTTTCCAAATGAGGCAGGTTAGAGGGTGGGGGGATGCACTGAGGGTTTGGGATGGAAGTGCTATAAAATTTGGTTGTGATGATTGTTGTACACCCATAAATATAATAAAATTCATTGAGTAATTTTAAAAATTGCAAAAATTATATATATAAGATGCAGATGAAAGAAATTGAAGGTGACACAAACAGATGGAAAGAAGTACTCTGCTCTTGGATTGGCAGAATCAGTATCATCAAAATGACTATACTAAGGCAGTCTACAGATTCAATGCATTTCCTATCAAATTACTAATGACATTTTTCAGAAAACTAGAACAAAATATTTTTTAATTTGTATGGAAACACAGAAGACCCCAAATAGCCAAAGCAATCCTGAGAAAGAAAATCAGAGCTGGAGGAATCAAGTTCCCTGGCTTTAGACCATGCTACAAAGCTACAGTCATCAAAACAATATGGTACTTGTACAAAAACAGAAATAGCGATCAATGGAACATGATAGAAAGCCCAGAAATAAACCCATGCATCTATGGTCAGTCAATCTATAACAAAGGAGGCAATAATATACAATGGAAAAAAGAAAGTCTCTTCAATAAGCGGTACTGGGAAACATATAAAAAGAATGAAATTAGAACATTCTCTAATACCATACACAAAAAATAAACTCAAAATGGATTAAAGACCTAAATATAAGACCAGATAATATAAAACTCTTAGAGGAAAACATGGGCCAGACACTCTTTATAAATTAGGCACAGCAGTATCTTTCCGGATCCACCTCCTAGAGTAATGAAAATAAAAGCAAAAATGAACAAATGGGACCTCATTAAACTTAAAGGCTTTTGCACAGCAAAGGAAACCATAAGCAAAAAGACAACACACGGAATGGGAGGAAATATTTGCAAATGAAGCAACCAATAAGGAATTAATCTACAAAATATAGAAACAGCCCATTTAGCTCAATATCAAAAAAACAAACCACCCAATCAAAAAAAACGGGCAGATGATCTAAATAGACATTACTCCAGAGAAGACAGAGATGGCCAAATACACATGAAGAGATGCTCAACATCACTAATTACTAGAGAAATGTAAATCAAAACTACAATGAAATATCACTTCATACCTGTCAGAATGGCCATCATCAAAAAGTCTGCAAACAAATTAATGCTGGAGAGGGTATAGAGAAAAGGGAACCCTCCTACACTGTTGGTTGAAATGTAAATTCGTTCCACTATGGAGAACAGTATGGAGGGGCCTTTAAAAACTAAAACTAGAAATACCTGATGAATATAGATGCAAAAATCCTCAACAAAATATTAGCAAATGGCATGCAAATATATATTAAAAAGATTGTACACCATGGCCGAGTAGGACCTATCCCAGGGATGCAAGGATTCTTCAATATCTGCAAATCTATCAATGTGATACACCATGTCAAAAAACTGAAAAATAAAAACCATATAATCATCTCAATGAGTAAAGAAAAATCTTTTGACAAAATTCAATGCCCTCCTGATAAAAACTCTCTAGAGAGGGCATAGTAGGGAACTACCTTAAAATAATAAAAGCCATTTATGACAAACCCACAGCTAACATCATTCTCAATGGTTATAAACTGAAAGCATGTCCACTAAGATCAGGAACAAGACAAAAATGTCCTCTTCACCAAAGTTATTCAACATAGTTTTGGAAGTCCTATCCATGGCAGTCAGAAAAGGAAAAGAAATAAAAGGAATCCAAATTAGAAAAGAAGTAAAACTATCACTGCTTGCAGATGACATGATACTATACCTAGAAAATCCTGAAGATGCTACCAGAAAACTGTTAGAGCTCATAAATGAATTTGGTACAGTCATAGGATACAAAATTAATACACAGAAATTCTATTGCATTTCTATAATCTAACAATGAAAGAGGTAAAAGGGCATTAGGGAAACCATTCCATTTAGCCATTGTATCTAAAAGAACAAAACACCTATGAATCGATCTACCTAAAGAGACAAAAGACATGTACTATGAAAATTATGAGATGTTAATGAAAGAAATCAAAGAAGATACAAATAGATGGAAAAATATACCATGCTCTTGGAGTGGAAGAATCAATACAGTCAAAGTGACAATACTACCAAAGGCAATCTACAGATTCAGTGCAATCCCTATCAAGTTACCAAGGAAATTCTTTACAGAACTAGAACAAAATATTTTAAAATTTGTATGGAAATACGAAAAACCTTGAACAGCTACAGAAATACTGAAAAGAAAAAAATAGAATTGGAAGAGTCAGGCTCCTTGACTTTGGACTCTACTACAAAGCTACAGTCATCAAGACAGTATGGTACTGGCACAAAAACAGAAATATAGATCAGTGGAACAGGATAGAAAGCCCAGAAATAATCCCAAGCACCTATGATCAACTAATCTATGACAAAGGAGGCAAGAACATATAATGGGGGAAAGATATTCTCTTCAATAAATGATGCTGAGAAAACTGGATAACCACATGTAAGAGAATGAAATTAGAACATTTTTTAACACCATACACAAAAATAAACTCAAAATGGAATAAAGACCTAAATGTAAAGCCAGATACTATAAAACTCCTAGAGGAAAACATAGGCAGAATGCTCTCTGACATAACTCATGACAACATCTTGTTCAACCCACCCCCTAGAATAAAGACAGTAAAGACACAAACCAATGGGACCTAGTTAAACTCAAAGGAAAATCATTCTGCACAGCAAAGGAAATCATTTTAAAAAAAAATGAAAAGACAACCCATAGAACGGAAGAAAATTTTTGCAAATGACTCAACCGACAAAGGTTTAATCTCCAAAATAAACAAATAACTCATACAGCTTAACAACAAAAAAATATACAACCCAATCAAAGATGAGAGGAAGACCTAAATATGCATTTCTCCAAAGAAGACATACAGATATGGCCAGTAGGCACATGAAAAAAATGCTCAACATCACTAATTATTAGAGAAATGCAAATCAAAACAACAATGACTGGGAACTATATCTAGTCACTTATGATGGAGCATGATAATATGAGAAAAAGAATGTATATTTGTATGTGTGACTGGGTCACCTTGCTGTACAGTACAAAATTGACAGAACACTGTAAACCAACTATAGTGGAAAAAATAAAAATCATTAAAAAAAAAATGAGGTACCACCTCATGCCAGGTAGAGTGGTCATCATTAACAAGTCAACAAACAACAAATGTTAAAAAGAGGATGTGGAGAAAAGGGAACCCTCCTTCACTGTTTGTGGGAATGTAAATTGGTACAACCAGCATGGAAAACAGTATGGAAATACCTCAGAAAACTAAATATAGAATTAAAATATGACTCAGCAATCCCACTCCTGGGCATATATCCAGACAAAACTTTCATTGAAAAAGATACATGCACCCGTATGTTCATCACAGCACTATTCGTAATAGCCAAGACATGGAAAAAACCTAAATGTCCATTGACGGATGAATGGATTAAGAAGGTGTGGTACATATATACAGTGGAATACTACTCAGCCATAAAAAGGGACAGAATAATGCCATCTGCAGCAACATGGATTGAACTAGAGACTCTCATACTGAGTGAAGCAGTCCGAAAGAGAAAGACAGACACCATATGATTTCATCACTTATATATGGAGTCTAAAATATGGCCAAAAAAAGCAAAAATAATAAAATAAAATATGGCACAAATGATCTATCTACAAAACAGAAACAGATGATGGACATGGAGGACAGACTTCTTTTTGCCAAGGGGAGAGAATGGGATGGACTAGGAATCTGGGGTTAGTATCCACTCTTCCATTTGGAGTGGAGGATAAGCAATGAGATCCTGCTGTATAGCATAGGGAACAAATATCCAATCACTTGTGATGGAACAGGATGGAGGATAACGTGAGAAAAAGAATGTATATATATGTATAACTGGCTCACTTTTCTGTACAGCAGAAATTGGCAGAACATTGTAAATCAACTGTAATTTTAAAAATAAATAAATAAATTTTAAAAATAAAAATAGAATTACCATATGATCCAGAAATCCTACTCCTGGGCATATCTCTGGAGAAAATCATAATTCAAAAAAATACATGCATCCCTATGTTCATTGCAGCACTATTTACAATAGCCATGACATGGAAGCAACCTAAATGTCCATCGACAGAGGAGTGGATAAAGAAGATAAGGTATATGTATACAATGGAAAATTACCCATAAGACATAATGAAATAATGCCATTTGCAGCAACATGGATGGACTTTAAAATTATCATATTAAGTGAAGTCAGAGAAAGATTAAGTATCATATCACTTATATGTGGAATCTAAAAAAAAAAAAATTATACAAATGAATTTATTTCCAAACAGACTCACAGACTTTGAAAACAAACTTATGGTTTTAAAGGGGAAAGGTAGAAGGGTAGGGATAAATTAGGAATTTGTGATTAAGATACACATTTCCTACAGAGAATAGAAAATCAACAAGGACCTACTGTACAGCACAGGGAACTGTACTCAATATTCTGTAATAACCTATATGAAAAAAATTTGAAAAGGAATAGATACATGCATAACAGAATCATATTGCTTTATACCTGAAACTACCACAACATTGTACATCAACTATACTCTTATAAAGTAAAATTAATTTTAAAAAACTGAAACAATGTAGAAAAACTATTAAAAACAATTAGGCCAGATTGCTGCTACAAGGTCAGTAACAAATTTCAATTCTATTTCCATATACAAGCAAGAAGCAGAAAAATGGGGAAAAAATACCATTTACAATAGCAAAAAGAAATAGCAAATATCTAGGACTTAATCTAACAAAAGTTCTGCAAGACCTTCACACAGAATAATATAAAACATTATTGAGTAAAAGTAGAGATAGAAACAAATGAGAGGCTTTAACAAGTTCATGGACTGGAAAATATTTTAAAGGTATCATTTATCCTCATACTGATCTATAGAGTCAAGGCAATCCCAATCAAATCCCAGCAGCCTTACAGCAAGTCCAAACGACTCTTTCTACAAGTCTGGCCGTGTGGGGAGGTGCAAAACAGGGTAATAGCTGGGATAGGCCATGGGATCAAGGAAGGATATTTTTTTAAGGTGGGAGAGAATTACGCTTACAAAAGTGAGAACTGGTTGATGGTTGGTGCAAAGGGTGAGATTCAAGCCAGGAGGAAGGAATGGCTTTAGAAAGAAAGGGGAGCAAGATCTCATTTAAAAATGGATAGACAGAGTCCCTGCTGTGGCTCAGCAGTAAAGAAACTGACGAGCATCCATGAGGATGTAGGTTCAATCCCTGGCCTCGCGCAATGGGTTAAGGATCTGGCGTTGCCGTGAGCTGTGGTGTAGTTCACAGAAATGGCTTGGATCCTTCGTTGCTGTGGCTGTGGCATAGGACAGCAATTGCAGCTCAGATTCGACCCCTAGCCTGGCGACTTCCCTCTGCCACACCTGGGGCTCTAAAATGCAAAATAAATAAACAAATAAAAATTTAAATGGATAGACAAAAACAAAAAGTGGGTATAAATATACAGGTTGGTTTTTAAATTTCATATAGGAATTGAAAAGAGTTCCCAGCTGCTAACTTCAATTTTCTTGGCAACATAGGAGACACCGATGAGTGAAATGGGAATTTGTGACCGTAAAGGGTTTGAAAGCAGTCCTTGAGGAATATGAGAAAAAAGAGGTGACAAGAGAACATGGTGCAAGTGCTGACCTGTCCTGAGTGTGTATTTCAGATTAGAAAGCATGAATGCACAAAGACATCTGACAGCAAACCGAAGCAGGGTGGGGCTTTAAGATACTGGTGAGAATGATCCTGAAATGGCAATTGACAGTATTGAAGCTACAAATGGAAAGATGAGAAGGCTGGCGGGGTGAGGAGCTAGCTGGGAGAATGACAACGATCAGGGGAAAGCAGACATCTCAAGGAAAACCACATTCTCCCTTTTCTCTGGACCTTGCCATAGCTTGTCTCACACAGAGGCAGTGGGGACCTTGAAGTGATGTGAAGAACTGGACACAGCCAGGAGTAGAAACGTCACCTCAAGAACACTGGTCCTTTCCATCAGGATACCCTCAGCTCCAAGCAACAGGAAACCTTGACTAACAGTGCCTTAACATAAGCTCCAAACACAGAGGGGAATGCAGGATTGGCACATTCAGAGGCCCAGGAATGCCAGGGAGGACCCAGGTTCTCTCCCTCTCTCTGCTCTGCTATCTTGTGCTCAGATGACTTTTCCTTGTGGCACCAAGTGACTGTGTTTATATTTGCAGTGACAGTTTTATATTTGCAGTGTCTAACACATAGTAGGTTCTCCAAGTGTCTTTGCAGAATGAAAGAATAGGTTTCTTTCCTGGCTTTTCATAGACTTCGTAAAATCTTGACTTTGTCAGGCTGATTGAGACTTGGCTCATATCCTCAGGAATACCTGGATACTAAGATGACCCACTCTGAGAGCATCTCTAAATCTAGGAAAACCATCATCCTGGGTCGCAATGTGGCTTGGGAGGATGCCAAATGAGTTGAAGTAGATGCCCTCCGTCCCTTAAGTTCAAGCCTCCTGCCTGTTGCGAGTCCACTTTAGGTACCAACCCCAGCCCTCAGCTCCCAGGGATTCTCCACACACACACACATCCTGGAGCTTACATGTCGCTATGTCCTCATTTGTTCGTGTGCCTCATCTACCCACCTATATCGTATGTCTCCCAAGCACAGCGGTCACTCATATTTTACACACCTTATTAACCTCTGCATGTGAGTTTGAATTCAGTAATTATCTCCCTTGTGACCTCAAGCAAAGCCATTGCACACTCTGAAGGTCGAGTCTCTTTAATTTACAAAATGCTCTCTAAGTTCCCATCTAGTTCTCACAACTCTGTGATATTCTGAATGGTTTTTGTGGTTCATAGACAAGGTATAATGAGAAACAAAAAATGCTTGGTTGCCAAACAGCATCATTTCAACTGGTAATGGAAACGATTACAGCAAGAACTCAAGGAGAGAAGAATGATGAACTAAAGGCAAGGAAATGAGAAGAAAAAAATAGAAACAGGAAGAGTCCTCAAACCAAGGTAATAAGGGGGGGTCCTTAGCCTGGCAGCTCCATGGGATGTTGTCTGTAGAAATAGGGAAGCAGGGAGTTCCTATCATGGCTCATCGGAAACGAAGCCATCTAGTATCCATGAGGATGCAGGTTTGATCCCTGGCCTCGCTCAGTTGGTTAAGGATCTATACATTGCCATGAGCTATGGTGTAGGTTGCAGATGTAGCTCAGACCCCATATTGCTATGGCTGTGGTGTAGGCCTCAGCTGCAGCTCCAATTTGACTCCTAGCCTGGAAACTTCTGTATGCTGCACATGTGGCCCTGTAAAAGCAAAGAAAAAAAAAAGAAAAGAAAAGAAAATAGGAAAGGAGGGAAGGTCACCAAACTTTCCTAGAACTGAAACTCTGGGTGTAGGGCTATGAAATTATGAGGGCTGGTGGGGATGCACTACTGCAGAGTGAACTACCATTCAGCTTCCAACAGAAATGTACTTGACCCACCTGTAATTTTAGATTTTCTAATAACCACATTATAAAATGTAGAAACAAGAAAATTAATTTTAATGTTTTAGTTCATCTAACATACTAAAGTATTATCATTTCAACATGTAGTAAAAATGTTTCAACTATTAACAAAGTATTTTACATTTCTTTTTTTTTTTTTTTTTTGGTCTTTTTAGGACCACACCCATGGCACATGGAGGTTCCCAGACTAGGGGTCTAATCAGAGCTGTAGCCACTGGCCTACACCAGAGTCACAGCAACGCGGGATCCGAACCATGTCTGTGTCATACACCACAGCTCACAGCAGCGCTGGATCCTTAACCCACTGAGCGAGGCCAGGGATTGAATCCACAACCTCATGGTTCCCAGTCAGATTCACTAACCACTGAGCCATGACAGGAACTCCCCATATTTTAAAATAAGTCTTTAAAATTTGGCATGTATTTTACACTTCAAATGCATAAAATTGCTCAATAGCCGTATGAACAGCCCAGGTCTAAATGATGTGGACTCCGAGATGCAAGAGTTCAATTGTTCTTTCTATGTCAGACACTGTTCTGAAGGGTCCCTTTTCTCACTGATGTTCTTATGAGACATAGAATGTGAACAGATTTCTTTATAATCTAGGTGGTGACAGATGCTATGGAAAGGGAAAAACACGGTAACTTGGTAGAAAGCAACTGGCGAGAAAATGGTGAGACAACTTTAGATAAAATGGTCAGGAGGTTAAAAGGACTCCCTGAGAAGGCAACATTTGAGCACAGATCTGAAAAGCAAGGAGCTAGTCAAGAGATCACTTAAGGGGGTAAGGTATTCCAGGTTAAAGGAAGAGCCGGTGCAAATGTCCTGGGGTCAGGGTGAGTTTGTCATCTGGGCTTGAGCAGAAAGAAGGCCAATGTGGCAGTCAGGAGTGTGGAAATAAAGCAGACAGTGACAGAGAGGAGTTCAGAAAGGCAGGCAGCAACCAGACCACATAGGGCAGTAGCTCTCAACTCTGGCTGCAAGAATCAATCAGCTCTACAGTATCTAGAAAACACTCATGCCTAGGCTTTCATCTCTTCACTCTGATGTGACTGGTCTTCAGGAAGCCCAGGCACCTGTATCTTTAGAAGCATCCCCAGATAATTGAAAAGCTTAGGCAGGGTTGAGAGCCACTGACCCCATAGAAAGTTAGAATTTATTCTAAATGTGGGAAGAGACACTGAAGGATCTAGGAAAAGGTGTGACATGATCTGATTAACAGTTTGGGGATGATGCTTTGTGGAAAGTGGGCTGTGGAGGGGTAACAGGAGAAGCAGGAGCACTGGCAAGGAGCCCACTGAGAGTGAAGGTACAGGGAAACAGGATGCTTACAGGACGTAGGGTTGACCTGACTTGCTGATGGAGGAGGTGTTAGGAATGAAGAACAAAGATGATTCCTTGGGATGATCTGCCCATCAGAAGCAGCACCAGACATATTCTGAGGACCTACTATATGCAGGGCTGACCCTCCAGGGCCTCAGCAGCTGCAGCAGTGAAGTCACCTCCACAAATCCCTTTTGGACTCTGGAGGAGAATCACTTGTCAGGGAGGCAGGAGCTAGAAGAGGGTCCTCCTTAGAAAAGAGTTACTTAATTTGAACATTCATATTAAGTTTGTGAAGTGGACTTATTTGGCAAGACCTTTTTACTCTCCCTTGAAAATTTGTGTATGGGCCTCAGAGTTACTGCTGCCATCTATTCCCCCATCCCTGGAGGCTTTTTTTTCTTTTTCTTTTTTGACTATGCCCATGGCACGTAGAAGTTCCCAGGCCAGGGATCAAACCCGCAACACAGCCACAACCCAAGCCACAAGAGTGACAACCTCTAGGTTCTTAACCTGATGAGCCACCAGGGAACCTCCCCTGGAGGCTATTATGACCCTCTCTCTGCCATATGTGAATTACCCATGAGTAGGTGGCCAATAGGGGAACATTGTCATAGGGATGGAGAGACCAGGAGGCCGCCATGCTTCAGGGAACCGTGGCGCCAACAGCCACCACATCTCCCGCAGGAGGAGTGAAAGAGCATTACACAGATGCACAGAAAGCAGCAGAGGGAAACCTCCTGGAAGCCTTGGAATCCCTGCTTCTGGCTGTTTCTGAGGACCAGCCCTCTACCTGTTCTTCCCGAGGCTATGGGAGTGACCCTTAATGAGGTGACATTCACAAAACAGAATTAGCCACTTTAAGGTGCATGCTTTAGTGGCATTGAGCACATCCAAATGTTGTGCAACCACCACCTCTAATTCCAAAACACTTTCATTATCCCCAAAAGAAACCACTTACCCACCAGGGAGTCACTCCCCATCACCCCAGTTCTTCCCCTACAGTAACCACTAATATCTCTCTCTATGGAGGTGCTTATTCTGGACATTTCTATAATTGGAATCACACAATATGTGGCTTTTGTCTCTGGCTTCTTTCACTTAGCAAGATGTCTTCAAGGTTCACTCATGTTGTAGCATGTGTCAGAATCTTCCCTTCTTGTGGCTGAATTATACTCCATTATATACCTCATTTGGTTTATCCATTCATCCATTAATGAACTTTTTTTTTCTTTTTACAGTCACATTTATGACATATGGAAGTTCCCAGGCTAGAGGTTGAATCAGAGCTGTAGCTGAGGCCTATGCCACAGCCACAACAATGCCGGATCCGAGCCGCATCTGCGGCCTGTGTCACAGCATGTGGCAACACTGGATCCTTAAAACTGAGCAAGGCCAGGGATCAAACCTGCATTCTCATGCACACCATATCAGGTTCTTAACCCACCGAGCCACAACACAGCTCCCATTAATGGACATTTGAGCTATTTCTATCTTGTGGCTATTCTGAGTAGTACTACTATAACCATGTATGTACAAGTTCTTATTTGAGCCTCTGTATTCAGTTTTGGGGCCTATATACCTGGGAGTGGAATTGCTGGGTCATAATTCTTCCCAGCTTTTTGAGGAACCACCAACAGTAGTTTTCTTTTTGCTTCTAGTTGTACGCATTGGTGAGGGAGATAAATTAGGAGTTTGAAATTAACAGACACACACTACTATACATAAAATAGACAAACAACAAGGACCTACTCTACAGCACAGGGAACTCTATTCAGTGTCTTGTAATTACCTATAGTGGAAAAGAATCTGAAACAAAATGTATCTACACAAATAAATATATAACTGAAATGCTTTGTTGTACACCTGAAACTAACACAACATTGTAAATCAACTATATTTTTTTTAAGTTGTATACATTGTATTTCTGTCACTTTCATCAAGAAGAGTCCTGCTGTTATGGTCTCAACCCAGCTTTCTAGTCCATTCAGCAACTCATCAACTCCTTTGCAAATGCCTGGACCCAAACACCCCAACAGTAGTAGCAGGAGAGGATGCAGGGCCAGTCCTGTCACCTCGTCCTAACTCTGCCTGAGCTTCACCCTCCCTGCCCTCCTTCACCCCTCACAGCTCGTTCCTAAGCATCCTCCTACTCCCCTCAGTGCTCCCTTGAGGTCTTCATCCTTCTTTGCTCCTTCCTGTCTCTTTTAACTGAAATGCTCATTAACCACAAGCCTCCTTGTCTTCTTTAACTCCATAGTGCTTACCCATAGTGCAGCCTACAGAATCAGCCGCTACCCCTGACTCTGTAAGCCCCAGTATTCCCACCCTTCTGGGCATACCCACAGCCCTTATTACAGGTTTCCACCCAGTTCGGCCATCCGTTCTGTTGTTTCTACCTACTGCTCCTGTAATTTCAGGTGTCAGACAGTGTTCTCTGCCACCCCTTTCTCCAATGGCCGCCACAGCCTCCAGCAGGGCAAGAACCAGGGAGACACATACAAATGGCCAAAATGAAGCAACAACCTCTCTGATGCAATGAACCTCCACCTCTGTGGAGAGTACAGATCTGTGCGATCACGATACATTCCTTCCCCTCTCCAGCCTATATATAACAAGAATGACATTTTCCAGTGCCTACCTCATAGGCAGCTATTTTGAGCATCCAAAGCAATAATGGACAATGACAGTTAATAGCTGTTTTTGAACATAACAGCCCTGCAAGGTAGAGATTGTTATACCAATTTTACAATGAGGACATCAGGGCAGAGAGATTGAGAAACTGAGGTCAACCTGCTTTCAGGACTAATGTTGCATTTTGATCCAGACCAGTCTGACTCCAAATTCTAGATTCCTTTCACCACATGAAGCTGAAACGGCATTGAAATTACAACATTCTAGACTATATACTAGCAAGATGGCAGATAAATTATTGCATTCAGTAATTATACCTCATAGTGGAGACAGGCGCAATTCTTCTGAAAGGAAACTTAGCAATAAGTATCAAACCCCTAAAAGTGTTTCTACCACTTGACCTTGATGAAATTATTGTCAGGAAATCAATTTTATAATATAAAAAAGTACATGCACAAAGTATTTATTTCTGCATCATTTGTAACATAAATAAGTTGGGAGCAATATAAATGTCCAAATATGGGGGACTGGTTAAGAAAATTATGGTGTCATGTCAGAGGAATAGCATGTAGCAATGGTTCTCAACCAGGGACAATTTTGTCCCTGCAAAGGACATTTGGCAGTGTCCAAACACATGTTTTGTTGTCCCAGCTGGGGATCAGAGGGTGAATTATATTATTACCTAAGGAGGAATTGCCAGAGGTCCTGTTAAACATTCTACAATGAATAATACGGGCTCCAAAAGAAGCAGAAATTAAATGTTATAAATATGAAGATCTTATGAATTCATGTTAAGAAAAAAAAAGGGGAATTCTAAATTTAAGGTACACCATGATTGTATTCATGGAAAACTATCTTGCATATTAAAGAACACCAGGTGAAAACATAGAAAACTAAAAAAACACATTGTTAAAGAGAACTTTTCAAAGAGGAACCCAATGTTTTCTTTTTTGCACCAAAAAAAAATTGGGGAGTTCCCGTCGTGGCGCAGTGGTTAACGAATCCGACTAGGAACCATGAGGTTGTGGGTTCGGTCCCTGCCCTTGCTCAGTGGGTTAAGGATCCGGCGTTGCCGTGAGCTGTGGTGTAGGTTGCAGACGCGGCTCGGATCCTGCGTTGCTGTGGCTCTGGCGTGGGCAGGCAGCTACAGCTCTGATTAGACCCCTAGCCTGGGAACCTCCATATGCCACGGGAGCGGCCCAAGAAATGGCAAAAAGACAAAAAAAAAAAAAAATTGGAAAAACTTGAAGGACAGTTAACTACAGATATGAGTTGCAATTGTTTTTTTTTTTTCCAGATCTAACCTTGTACACGGCACATTTTTGTGCTCAATACTATAAGAAGAAAGGAATGCAATTTTTTTAAACAACAGCCACGTTAACCAAAAGTGGCATTTTTAGAAAATCATCCAAACGTCATGTCCATTGTATGCGTCAGGAGAGAAACCAAACTGAAACTGGGTTACACAAGAAAATAGGTATATTGGTTCATATGACTTGGAAAAAAAGGAGTGGATCAGGCATTAGGTCAGAAGGATCCAAGAGCTCAAATGGTGCTGCCTTCAACCAGGTATGCTCTGTACTCTCTTTCACTCTCAAAAGCTACCACTGCACACCCACTCTCTCTGTGTGGTCCTCATTCTCTATTGCCTACAGCCTCCTCATGCGGGTGGGCAACAGAAGAGGCACAAACAGCTCCAGCCTTAATGTCATTTCAACTACCCAGCTCTGAGTCCAGAGAAAGAGAAAGCGCCAACTCAGCTTCCTTAGAGAAAATCTCAAGGAAGATTCCTCATTGCCTGTGTTTGGGCCACACATCGACCCAGCAGTCCACCTGCTATGGCTAAATGTAGTTAACAGAAAACAGGAGCAGAATTGGCAGGAAAGGGCCAAATCAGACAAAAGCAACAAATGTCCACTATCCTCTTGAAGTGGCAAACATTCGAGTATTTGAAAATATCTCCCGACACAGATATAGGAGTGACATATGAGGGCAGAGCTCAAAAGATGCAAAATGTTTGGGGTGTCACCTTATGAAAAAAATAATAATAAGGAGATATTTTGGTGCATTGCTTTTTTTCCTGCAACAAAAGAGGCAGGATCAGGGCAGCATAGAACTGAAAGGGGCCTCTAAATAGTGTCTTGATCAATCGTCTTTTTTTAAAAAAAGAGGTTTCAGGTACATGACATCTGTGTGCACTACAGAGTCATCACTCCCACAAGTCTAGTTACCATCAATCCCCATAGAGTTGACCCCCTCCACTCATTTCATCCAACCCACAACCCCCCTACCCTCTGGTAACCACTCATCTGATCTCTGCATCTATGAGTCTTTGTTTAATTTTATTTGTTCATTAGTTTTGGTTTTGTTTTTGTTTTTTTCAGATTTAATCATATGATATTGGCCTTTCTCCTTCTGATTTATTTCATTTAGCATAAAATCCTCAAGGTCCATCCACGTTTTTATAAATGGAAGGATTTCACTCTTTTTTATGGCTGAGTAGTATTCGTGTGTGTGTGTGTGTGTGTGTGTGTATCACACTTTCTTTATCCATTGATGGACACTTAGGTTGTTTCCATATCTTGGCTTTTATAAACAATGCTATAATAAACACAGGGGTGCATATATTTTCTCAAATTGGTGTTTTTATGTTCTTTTGGTCAACCATCCTGGTTTTGTAGACATAAAGCAACATAATAAATGTATCTTTTTCAGAAAGCCTATGGCATGCCTAGTCCTGGGCTAGATCCTGGATAAAGGTCCTGGAAAAGAGGGAGACCCCATCCTTGCTATCCAAGTCAGTCTACCATAGCAGGATGGGACCCAAAGATGGACCTTGACCTTCAAACCTAATCATTAAACTGCACCTCTAAAGAATGGATCCAGTGAATGAACTAAACAAGGGCTTTCAAAAAAATTCTTTTTTACTTTTTAGGGCCACACCCATAGCATATGGAAATTCCCCTGGGCTACAGGGTCGAATCAGAGCTATAGCTGCCAGCATGCGCCACAGAAACAACAACACAGGATCCAAGCCACATCTGCAACCTACACCACAGCTCACAGCAACACCAGATCCTTATCCCACTGAGCGAGGCCAGTGATCGAACCTGCATCCTCATGGATACCAGTTAGGTTCGTTACTGCTGAGCCACAACAGGAACTCCTCAGAACTTTTAGTGGCAACTCAATAAAGAACACATTTTACATTGCAATTGTCTATACATATCAGACATACACATACATAACAGAGATGTAAGTATACTAAAACAATACTTATCCTTACTACATGTCATACCATCTAATGCTTTTTATTACATTCTATTTTATTGCACTTCAAAATATGTTTTGATGACCTATTAGGTTGATTTCAAGTCAACATATACTAATGACTTGAGATCAGAAATTTGCAACATTTATTAAAAGAGCCTCAATGTGTTTTATGAACAAGGCTCCCTTATCCCTATCTGTGGTTAGCATTAGAAGTTTCCACCATCAGACTCACATTAGGAATTGAGGCGTCTCCAGAAGTCCCCTTTAAAATGTAAACACCTTGATCTGGAGAGGTAACAAATTATCTTTAAAGCCTACTGAGTCTTCTTCTATAGGGTCACATAGAAAACTGTAAAAGTGGTACCAGTACACTATCTGGAGAAGGAAAATGCTGAGAGGGCCTGGACATTAGCAGTCTGCAAGAACAGCTGAAAGAAATGCATGAATTCTTTCATTCATTCATTCATTCATCCATCCATTCAAAACTGCTTAAATTTTCTGAGCTTCTGTTTCCTTGATATAAAGTAGGGCTAAAATTGTCACGTGCCGTGAAATTACTATACTTATGGATACACATACATTGCCTTATGTGATGCCTCCAGCAGGGGCAAGTACCTAGCAGAAATCAGATAAAAATGTTTCATTGTTCCCAAAATCTTGGCTCCCTTACTAAAAAGAAGATCATACATCCCACCATTGCCAAGTGACTTAAGAGCTTTCTTACAGGTACGGCTCACATTTCCTCCTCTATCAGGTTGGCAATGTCATTTCCTTGAGTCAATGGGATGTGAATGGAAATGGCAGAGGATAAACTTTAGGGACAAAGTTTCTTCCAGTTCTCTTGCTCTTTCTTTTAGCCATGACTCATCCCAAGTCAGGGCTTTCCCCTTCGGCCAGGATCTCAGATGAGAAGACAGAGGGAGCAGAGCCAGAGCTGATCTGGAGTGTTCATGATGCAGAAACAAGCCTCTGTTTTCTAAACCACTCAGATTTGGGGGGTGACGCTGAGTAACACAGAGCCTCACAAATAGAAGGAGAAGCAAGAGCAATGGGAAGAGGATAGATAATGCAGAACCACAGGAGGGGAAGAGGGGAAATTTTTGAGTACCTCCTGGTGCTCAGAATCATGTTAACACCTGTGAGAGATATAAGACCAAGGTTGAGAGATCTGTGCTCCCCTTTAGTTTACAATCGAGTTGGAGCAGAGCCTTGGGCAAATGAAATGGCCACAGGGAAAGCAGAATTTAAGGGCCAAGCAAGAATGCTCCAGACCTAGGGCTGCCATAATTCCAGGTGTGAAGGGTTAACTTGTGACATGGAGACAGCTTTAAGGACTTGAGTGAGTCCTGAATGATGCATAGCACTTGGGAGACTGCTCTTAACTGAGAAAAGGGCAGAGAGCCCAAGGAGTGAGGAGACCTCCAGGGGAGGGGCGATGACTGAGGAAGACATTCTTGGCATGAGAAGTCCACGCCTTCTCCCAAACATCGTTCCAAGTGTCTCTTCATCAGGATTGTACAGAGCTCACTGGCCCTCCAGTCTCTTCGGTGGGTGAAATAAAGATACCAACAGAGGGAGTTCTCCTTGTGGCTCAGTGGAAACGAACCCGACTAGTATCCATGAGGATGCAGGTTGGACCCCGCTGGCTGCCCTCAGTGGGCTAGGGATCAGGTTTTGCCATGAGCTGCAGTGTAGGTCACAGATGTGGCTCATATCTGCAGTTGCTATGGCTGTGGTTCAGGCCGGCAGCTACAGCCAACAGCTCCGATTCCGCCCCTAGCCTGGGAACTTCCATACGCTGCACCTGCGGCCCTAAAAAAGATACAAGCAGAGCCCCTAGAGATGCATGGAACTTTGGAGGCTGTGCCATGCAGGAGGTGGGTGGGTGTTCAGCACAGCTGCTGGTCCCCCAGGGGTGAGACAGCCTGGGGCTGTGAGGTCTTGACAAAAAGGCATGTTTGGTTTTGGTTGTGACCCCAATCATCTATCCAGTATGGCTGGATTTCTGGTCAGTGAGCCCAGACTTTCCATTTCTGGAACATCTCCCATGATTTCCTAATCATGGAGTGTATTGCAAGTAGCCAGTGAGAGTTAGAGGAGACTTTTGCAGAACTGAGATGCAAACAGACGCTGACCTTTGTTCTCTAAGGAGACTGCCTCCCCTTTGCTCTTTCCTCTGGAATTTCCCACATACCACACTGACCTTCATCATGGGAGAGTAGGCTTTTTCAAATTTAGACCTGCCCTGATATCTGCCAGTTTCAGATATCCATATGGTACAACTAGAGTTTTGCTTCAATAAGAAGACTGGATCAAAGGAAAAATAAATCAGGCAAAAGAGATAAAAGCAAGGAGTAAGACATAAGGCTAGGTAGAAAAAAACCCACAAATTTGACAATATGCCTCCCAGGGCAAAACACACAGAGGTTTTCAAGTCTCCTGGTTTCTAAAAGGTAAAAACAGGTGCCTAAGTGGAGCACAGCTTGTAGTGGTACTGAAACCAAGGGGTATTTTCCTCCAGCCCCAATGTAGTTGGTTGGAATGAATTCCCCCTTTAATAATGACCCACAATGACTACAACGGTAGGTTTCAAGGGGCCATTCTTCAGTATGGACCAATGGCACAGGTCAAAGGTCATTCATCAAGATGAATTATTTGGAAGACTGAGACAATGCAGTTCAAGTTTGCAGCCATCTGATGATATCCTTTGACCCAAGGAAAATATTTAGCATATACAGAAATAGATGAATGGCTTATCCTCTAAGTAATCCTCTTTAAACATGATTTCTTTAAAATGAGCTTCTGATAAGAATAGAGCTGCAGAGTTTGAAGTTATCAGGCAAAAGCTTGAGGTTTAGATAATCTGTTGTTCCCATTAAAGGAAGACCAAATATGCTTTGGCCACAAACCAAGTGGAGGGCGGGGCCAGTGTCCTCTTTTGCCAAGTTAAGGCACCTAATCAGGATTGGATCCAGCATGAAAATCCACTGAACCTGCAGCCAGAAGAGGGCTGAGCAGAGCAGCAAAGTTTCCCACAGGAATCAGTTCTGCATCTATTCCAACCTGAGGCAAAGTCCCAAAATCAGCCACTGGTGTGTTAGCCTAGACAATGTTCAAAGCAGCCATGACCAATGGCCCATTAAGTCCCCAAAACATTTGAGATAGTGCCCAGGACACGTGGAATCTTAATACTAGTTCATGGATTTTAAAAACAAACAAACAAACAAACAAACCTCTGCAATGGTCTAACCAAAATGAGCTACATACAGCTATCTTTCCAAGTCACAAAATGAGAGCGCTAGCGTGAGAAAGAGGGGGGAGGAGTATACCAATGTTTAAAAAAGAAAGAAAGAAAAGAAAAGGTTTGGATATCTCTATGAATTATTGTCTTTGAAAATAGATACGTGTCCCCACAAAGCCTTCTGATGACGTGAAAAGAGAGTTCTAAGGAATTCTCCTCTGTTTTCCCCCCTCTTGCCCACTGTCCACAGCTCACTCAGATCACCCGATAAACCTTGAGGGTCTGTTTCACTTTTTCCTTCCCACACAAGCATCACATTGACATATGGTCTTTCTAAACCACCACTGGCAACTTCAACTGAACTGATCACATAGCAATTCTAGGAGATGAGGCCTGATGCCGAGAAAACCAGGACAGTGTCCCCATCAGAAATCACACCCCTCATCTGCCAAGCTGGACCCCTCCCCTGGGCAAGTAAAGGGACAAAGTTTTCACTTCACTTCCTCTGGAACAACACATCTGGGACACGATTCGAATTAGCTTTAAGTGCCTTAACAGGGAAGGATGAGTTTATATACTTCTGATTCCCCATGACACTTAGTATTGTGTATACTGTGGGAGCTCAATAATTGCTATCATTTGAATACTTACTTTACACCAGGTGCTTCACTTGAAGCTTTATATAATTTATTTCAGGTATACACTTTGTCATTCATTCGAACAATTCTCCTAGGAAGATATTACTGCCCCCATTTTAAGGTGGGGAAACAAAGGCTCTGACAAATCCTTTGACTCCTCCAAGACAGTACAGCTAGTAAACAGCAGAGTGGACTTTGATCCCAAGACTGTGCAAAGCTAAAGGCTAAATTTTTTCCACTCCACCAGGCTGCCTCCCCAGAAGCACACCACGAAAACCACAAGCTCCTCCGGTGAATGATGAACTAAAGATGGAAGTCGTAGGTGGGCAAAACGTCACTCAATATCACATATACCTTCTGACAGTTACAAAATCCAGCAACAAAATAGCTCATGAGACAGTGAATCACAGAAACAACTTTCCATCTGAGATGGCATAGAGAGGCTTGCTACTCTGCTTGAAAAGTTGGATTTGATGATCTTAGTATCTGGAGGAAAAAAAAAAGACTGAAAGTCAGATTCTGAAAAATGAGGCCAAAGTTGAATTCCAGGTCCTTTCATAAGCACCTTATATATGGAACACTACGTTGCAAAAAATACAGAGGTGAAAAAGACAATTTCCAGTATGGAAAAAGTGTTCTAATTTGAGCTGGGTATTGAAGAAAAGTAGGATTTCAGAAAATGGGAGTGGAAAAGTTGAATATTATGCCTAGTTCTAAATGAAGGGAACAGAATGTCCAAACACAAATGGATGAGAAAGCATAGAACATGTTTAAGGAAAGAGAGGGCACATCATTAAAATAGTAGGAGAGAAACACAGAAGGGCAGTATCAGGCCCGATTACAGAGGGCTTTGAATAGCTAAGGAATGTGAATTTTAGCTAATTGTATTTGATAAGCCCTAGAGGCTTTTGAACAAGGGAGTGATTTATTCAAGGCTATGACTTAAATAGACCAATCTGAGTCCCCAACAAAGTATTAACAGATAGAATCCAACAATATATTAAAAAAATCAATGTAACCCACAACATCAACAGGCGAAAAGTGAAAGAGAGAGAGAGAGAGAGAAAAAAAAAATGATCATATAAATTGATTCATAGTTTTTGACAAAACCTAATACCCATTCATGGTAAGAATCCTCAGCAAACTAGGAAAAGAAGGGAACTTCATCAACTTGGTAAAGAACATCTACAGATACCTACAGCAAGCATATCTAATAGTGGGAAGTGAACGGTTTTCCCCCAAGATCAAAAACAAGGCAAAGTTGTTCACTCTCACCGTTCCTCCTCATAATTATACTGGAAGTCCTAGCTACTACAATAAGACAACAAAAAGTGGGAAAATTTTGACTGATGGGAAAGGAAGACATGAAATGCTTTATCCACAGATGACATGATTACCTATGTAAATAGATCACTATGGCACCCAGTAAAGGAGGGAACCTTACTAAATTTGGTAGCACAATTTTTAATCAAGATATTAGAACTACTTTCTTAAGCTCATGCGAGAGCAGAGACCTGACAGAGCCCACATGAAAAACAAGCAAGCCTTGCTGTACAGCAGAAATTGACAGAACATTGTAGATCAACTATTAAAAAAGGCCGAATTCCCAATTTAAATAGCAAACTTGAACTGCGTTGATATAGATCCTAAGGCACTTAAATGAAAAGTGAGGAACTTTGCTAGATGTCAGGTGTCAAGTCCTCTGTGCTGTTGAAGCTAACTCAGTAGCACTCTCCCTCTCCTCCTCCACCCAGAAATGAACTTCCGTTCTGAAGGGCTGGGCATAACGTGATAGCTGTGTACTAACTAATAAGCTACTTTATAATGGTTATGTCTTCATTTTATCTTCTTCCTCATCTTCTGCCAGGCTCAGCCCAAGCAATTAAAGTAACACTAGAAACAAAAATGACCACAATATAATCCAACATTTCCATATTTCTGTGATGGCCTCCAAGTGAGTAACTTCAGAACGTTTCAGCCAATGAGAATGTAGTTGACAGTGTGTAAGTTCCAACAGAAAATAAAAGGACATTTAAGACAAGTATAAGGTCATGAAAGAGAGAAATTAGGAGATTTAGAATCAGGTGGACAAACCAGAGTTTTGCACTGTTACCTCCAGCCCTGAGACAAACAAGTTTCATAACCTCTCTGGTCTCTCAGCTTTCTCACTGTTGCAATGAGAATCATAATAATACCAACCTAATGTTATGAGAATGAAATGTGAAAATATACATGAACTCGATTGACTGCAAATGGCTAAACAAATGTTCGGTTTGTTTAGCCACTTGGTAACGCAAAGCTTACCCATGAGACCATTAAGTACACAAAGCAGATGAGGGTACAGCCACTACAAAGAGCAGAAGGAGAATGCTGAGGGCTGGGGTGGACAACGAAGGCATCCCAAAGAATGAGGGGTTCCAGTTGAATCCTAAAGGATATAGAGTAGAATTCAGATAGATAAGGAAGACAGGAGAGTTGCTGGTGTAAAAGAGGAGCTCAAAAGTAATTATTGAAAGAATGAATGAATGGGAGGCAGAAATAAAAGAACAAATTGGAATCTTCACAGTATCTTCTAGAGACTGCGAAAGGGCCAAAGGTTACAATTAAAGAGGGCCTTTGACACTGCAGAAATTTTGTTTAAGTGAGTTTCCCTCTACAGGTGCCCGCATGAATCCTTGGGCATTTTCTGGAGCTAGGCATTGCTGTTCCCCTTATCCTAGAGAGGCCACATGTCTATGGAAACCACACTGTGGCTTGTTTGACCCCTGGTACTGTGCTACCTATCACTCTGACCTATCTGTGACCTGTATATTTGGGTGAATACATTTCCTGTAGCCTCAGTGGGACAAGACAGATCTTGCACCTGCTGACAGATTTAGACACATACATTATCTCAACGGCCACTGGCCACTGTTCACTCTTGATAACCACTGCGTCACCTAGATTGCTAAAGTCAGCTTCCTCCACAAACCACAGCACAAAATATTCTCGTGGGAAAAAAAGAGGTGCCAAGGCATCTTCTGACTTTGGCGTTTGTGTTTTTAAGGTGAAGTTTTCAAGTTCCATCATGGCTCAGCAGTTAGTGAACCCAACTAGTAACCATGAGGTGGTGGGTTCGATTCCTGGCCTCGCTCAGTAGGTTAAGGATCCAGTGTTGCCGTGAGCTGTGGTGTAGGTTGCAGATACAGCTCAGATCCCACATTGCTGTGGCTGTGGTGTAGGCCAACAGCTGGAGCTCCGACTGGACCCCTAGCCTGGGAACCTACATGTGCCACGAGTACAGCCCTAAAAAGATAAAAATACCAAAAAAAAAAAAGTTTTCAGGTAAGAATAATGGTCAAGAGAGACAATGTGGCCATGGGAGAGATACAGAGGTTGAGTCTGAAAGCATCAGAGGAGAGAGGTAGAGGCAGCAGAAATTAATGGAAAGAACCCTTGAGATTTGGGTTCTGGGCTAGGGCCTGCCATTAAATCTCTCTGTGATTTGGGACTGGTCACTTAGCCTCTCTGGGCATTCATTTTGTCATATGACCATCGGGAGGCTGAGGGAAGTGACCTCCAAGAATCTTGGAGCTCTTACATTCTAGGACTGCAAATGAAAGAGATCTTATGTTCTGGGCTGCCAAGAGTCAAGACAAGCCCAACTCTTCTTTTCTGATGCTCCTTTATCCATTCTCCTCTACAGCCCCTAATGACTCAGAAAGGTAACTGGCCCCATTATGAGAGAGCCAATGAATAACTCAAGTTAGGTGGAATCGGTAGGTCTATTGTTTTTTTGTTTGCTACTCTCACTGTCCCACGAAGAAGAAAAAGCTACTGCAGGCAGGTTTCCCCTACCTACTGAGGCTTTCAGCGGGATGGCTCTTCGAGTCCTAGTCACTGAAACATCATTAGAGGTACCACTCTTTTGCTAGACATCAACAGACTGCCCTTTGCCTGGAGGACACAGACCAGAATGGCAAGGGTCTGCGAATTGTGTCTGATGAGGAACAGGTAGGAATCGGTATGCTTGGGCTGCCCAGGAGCAGACTTGAGAGAAGCATGATGAAAGGTGGATAGAGAGGGTAGGTTTGCGGCTATTTGTTCCATAGGGCAGAACTGAGGGCCACCAGAGGAAGCTCCAGGTGGCGGGGTTGGGGGCGTGCAGACGACATTACCGCAGGAAGAGGATATTGCCCAGAATAAGAGCATCCAAATATATCTCATGGGGGTAGTGACCTCCCTGCCCCAGGAAATGTTCTAGCCCCAAAGGCTCCTTGTCCGTCATACATTCTTCACAAGAGGGGTCAAAGGTTCTTCCCAAGGCAGAGATTCTGCGATTCCACCAGAGTTGACTCCAAAGCTCAGCAAATGTTGTTCACCTTACTTTCTAGCTGCTTTTTTTTTTTTTAACTTGCCTGAGTTCTTGTAAATTGAATCCCGTGCTTTGACCGTACTTAATGAGTTCTCCTCTGAGGGTGCAGGCTCTCCTAGGCTTTTTGTTTGAGGTCCCCCTGATTTCCATCTCTTCCCCTGATTAGAAGGCCTCCCAATGTGATCAGGAATAAAAGTTTAGACAGACACACAGATATGATTAAAGGTTTTGTGAAGTCAACTATGCTTTTGCAAAGTAAGAAAATGCCTTTATAAGTTTCCATTTTTTTCTGATCAGATCACTACAGAGAGGGGCCCAGCATGCTTGGGCTGTACAGGGAAGAATAAAATACAGTCACTTTTACACAGCATCTGCGTGGACCTCACACAGGGCAGTGGTGGGTACTCGGAACAAACTCCATAGCAACCCAGAGAATGTACGGCCTCAAGGGTCATCTCAGGAGGCCTAAGGACAATGGACAATGGCCACTCTTATGCTGGTTTCAGGTTTCTTTGCCCACTTCTGAAGTTCTTGGCTCAGATTTCCACTCTTCAATTGTTTTCTAACTTGCACCTAAGACATTCCTCTTCAAGAAATCATTCCGTTTGACATGGCAATACTGTTTACAATCAGAAACAACCCAGCTCTCCAATGAAAAGAGGACTCTCTTGTTAAACTCTGAACTGCTCTTGCATTGCAACATCATGAAGCCCTGAGCAAGAAATATTTAAAATCCATGAAGCAACGTGTGCCAGAGAGTCAAGATCCCCAGACCCCATCCCTGTCTTCTGGTGTCCTCAATTCTTACAAAAGAGCTCCCAGCCAGAGAAGGGCTTCAAAATAGGACACACACACACCCCCTGCCCCACCGTCCACAGTGTTCCCAAATTATCACCTTGCTAGCATTCCCCACAGTCTAACAGTTGGAGGGATCCCTCCCACCTTTGCAGAAAGCTAAAGAACTTTTACTGATAACCCCAACATTTTAGACCAAAGCCAAGCACCCCTGCCTCCCTGTCTCCCTGGAGAAAACAGTGCCTAGAAATACACATGCAGGGATCCTGGGCTGCTCACGTCCTCCACAGGGCCTGATGTCGCCTCCATACAATGACCCTAAGGGATCTTTTCAGGCATTTACGGTCCCTTAAATCCTAAACCCCTAGACATTTTCTTTTATTCACTTTGTTGATAAATCATATCGATTTTACTGGAGTCGTTGAACACTTCCTAACACGGGGAAAGTCACCCCGTGTTGGCCAAAGAGAGCACCCAGCCCAATGTTTGTCCTCTGCTATCTGTCCTAACTCTACTCAGCTTAAGTTCGGCCCTTTCCCAAACTCCAGCCCACACTGGCCCTGCCTCTGCACATGCCTGAGAGCTTCCTCTGCGGGTCACACTCTGAATGTCAAACTTGTCTCTCTTTGGTTCTCCTTTAATTTGCCCTGTTTCCTTCATTGGACCGAAAGCTCCTGCTGCCACAGCCTGGAGCCCAGACCCAGGGAATTGAGCACAGGATGGGGGCCCATAGTGTGTGCTCACTAGGGACTTACAGAATTAACCTCCACACAGAGGCATTCCCAAATGGCCTAAGTAGCCCTTAATAATGCAGTAGGAATGCCATCCACGAGCTTATTTGTAACATGAATCAAGTAATTTGTCATACAAATCCTCCTAGGTATTAGCCTCTGGAATGTGGCTGGCAGCCATAGTCCCCTTTCTGAAATATGGAGCAAGTCCTCTAACTACAGAGGGATGGTAAAAGTTTATGTAACAGAGAATATTATATACGCCATGTATTGGAGCACGAAGGCATCATCGGCCCTGCCTCTCCTCCCTCCTCCGCCACCCTCCTCCTGGGCACACACAGAGCTCCCAGACACCTGCTGTCAGTTGATCCCACACTATTCCAGAGGCCCAGGCATCCTGAAACCCATCTGTCTCTCCATTTCACCCCAGTGTTTCCAGTTCTCCTGAGTCTCTCACTGCTGGTGTCCTTTGAGTCTCCCTTCAGGTCTCTTCCTCCTGCCATTATTTTCCCAGGCACCCATTTCTCAGGCAATAGGGGTGAGAATTCTTCCCAGTCTCCCAGCTGCCAGCCAGTGACCCTCTAGTGATGAGCAGGGCCATAAGTTTATTCTCCACTAATTAAAATGGAACAGACTAAAATGTCCTAAATTCAAGTTGTCCAAGATCTTGGAAAAAAAACTGCCCCATGTGTCTTACACTAGAGCCTCATCCTCAGCTCTGAAAGCTGTTTCTCCGGCAGAAGCAGAGCCCCACGACACACAGGGGCTCCCTGTCACCGAGCTGACTCAGTGTGCTGGCCCTGCCCTTCTCACATGCCTTGAAGGACCCCTTACGACATGAGCACGTGTGGCTTTCCACAGCTGAGGACCTGTGACAGCACACACTCTTGATCCCTGCAAACCCTGAAACGCGTGGAGTTTTAAAACAGGAAGGGAACTCCGGTGCTTTCAGTTTTTATCCCTCTATATATTCAGTCCTTGGAAATGTTCTGTCTACAGCTCAGCTCTGAAGGACAGACCTTTCCCCTCCGGCACTTGGCAGTCATGGAAAGGAAGCTTCCTTTTCACAAAACTTGAAAATTATTTTAGTTACAGAAAACCTGTGCCAAATTTCTCATGTGCACGTGCAAGGGCACACAAACACAGAAGCATGAATACTTCACTTGCAAAACTGCAAAGAAAGCCAGATTAGTGAAAATCAACCAGTATGTTGTTAAAAACATAATTCTATTATAGTTGAGGCCCATTCAACTGCAACGTATTTAACATTCAAATTACTCATTTCTTTTGTGTGGAAGAAAAAAAAAAGGGTACTTGGTGTCTTTCAAGGAATTTTTCCGTTTCATCTAAGTGGTCAAACTTACTGACATAAAGTTCAAAATATTTCTTTTTTTTTTTTTTTTTTTTTGTCTTTTGTTGTTGTTGTTGCTATTTCTTGGGCTGCTCCCGTGGCATATGGAGGTTCCCAGGCTAGGGGTTGAATCGGAGCTGTAGCCACCGGCCTACGCCAGAGCCACAGCAACGCAGGATCCCAGCCGCGTCAGCAACCTACACCACAGCTCACGGCAACGCCGGATCGTTAACCCACTGAGCAAGGGCAGGGACCGAACCCGCAACCCCATGGTTCCTAGTCAGATTCGTTAACCACTGCGCCATGACGGGAACTCCCCAAAATATTTCTTTATTACCCTTTCCAAAGAGATATCACCTCTCATTCCTGATACTGGTCATATGTGATATTTTTCTGATAAGTCTGACAAGGAGTTTATCATTTTTCATTATCTTCTCACAGAACCAGCTTTTGTTTTTTCCCTATTTATGGTATCTGTACATATTTTTCATTGTTTTCTTCTCTGGTCTCTATAATTTCCCTTTTCTGCTTACATTTTGGGTTTTATTTACTCTTCTTATTCTGCTTTCCTAAGGCGAAAGGTTAGGTCATTGTTTGGAGACTTTTTTCTTTCCTAATGTAGGCATTTTAGTGCTATGATTTTCCCCAGAAGAACTGCTTTAGCTGGATCCCACAAATTTTGAAATTGTTTTCATTTTCATTCAGTTTAATATACTTTCTAATTTCTCTATTGCTTCAACCCACATGTTATTTACAAGTATGTTATACAGTTTCCAAACATTGGGGAATTTTCCAGATAGCATTCATTTATTGATCTCTAGTTTAATTCCATTGTGGTCCCAAAACACACTTTATATGACTTAAGTCCTTTTAACTGTATTGAGACTTGCTTCATAGCCCAGAATTTGTTCTATTTTTGTCCATTTTCTATGTACATTTGACAAAAATATGTATTCTGCTCTTGTTGGATGGTGTGTTCTATGAAATATCGATTAAGTCATGTTGAGTGGTACTGTTGTTCAAGTCTTCTATATTCTTACTGATTTTCTGTCTGCTCTATAAATTATTGTGGGAGGTGAGTGTTAGAGTCATTTCCTAAAATTGTGACTTTTTCTATTCCTCCTTGCAATTCTATCAATTTTTGCTTTGTATATTTAGAAGCTCTATTTTTAGATGGATAAATGTTTAGGATTGCTGTCTTGATGAAATGAGGTCATTTTGAAATGACTCTAATTCCAGGTAATATTTATTATTCTAAAACCTACTCTGACATTAATATAACTGCTAGAGTTAATTTTTTACTATAACCCTATTTGTATCTTTATATATTACTAATTGTGAAAGGATTCCCATCATCTAGTTAATTAACACATCCATCACCTCACAGAATTTTTTTAATGAGAACATATACTCTCCACCAAATTTTAATTATATAATGCAATGTTGTCAACTGTAGTCACCTGGTTTTACCTTAGATCCTCAAACTTTATTCATTTTATAGCATTTTACCAACCTCTCCCTATTAAATCATTACACTTAAAATGAGTTCCTTATTTGCAGCATGTAGTTGGACCTTGCTTTTTTTAAATCCAGTCTGACAGTCTCTGCCTTTTAATTTGGGTTCTTATGGCATTTCCATTTAACATGATCATTGATATGCTGGAGTTTCTACTTACATCTTGATATTTGTTTTCTATTTGTCCTGTTTTTGTTCCTCCTTTCTTTCTTCTGCCTACTTTTGTATTAATTATTTCTTATGATTCATGTTATCTCCTTTGATGGCTCATTCAATAGACTCCACAGTGTTTGATTTAGAACTTCAAGCATCTTTTCTTTCAAGTCTTTACTCCTCACAAAGTAAGAGAACCCTACATCAGGACTTTCATTCTTTCCCTCTATGCTATTATTGACCTATATTTTACTTCTACCTGTTATAAAATTCACAATGCATTATTATTATTATTTGCTTTAAAATTCTACTATATTTTAAATATATTTAAATAATAAGGGGGAAAACCACATAGTTACTATCATTTCTGGTGATCTTTATTTCATGTGTTGATCCAGGATTATATCTGATATCATTTTCCTTCTACTTGAAGAAATTCCTTTAATATTTCTGGTAGTTCAGGTCTGCCAATAATGAAATTTTTCAGCTTTTTTAGGTCTGATAGTCTTTATTTTCACAGTGAAGGATATTGCCACTGGGTAAAGAATTCTATGTCAATATTTTTTTAAATTTCAAAACTTCAAAGATGTTGCCCCACTCTCTTCTTATTTACATTGTTTCAGTGAAATCTCTGCTATTATCTTTGTTCCTTTGTCCTTTTTCTCTGGTTGCCCAGCTGGTTTTCTCTTTGGCATAGATAACTAAGTAATTTGATTCTCATGTGCATTGGTTTAGCTTTCTTCCTTTTTCTTGCACTTCAGTTCATTGAATTCCTATAGATGTACAATATAGTTCTTATCAAATTTGGAAATTCTAAGACATAATTCCTTTAAAGATTTTTCTTTCTACTCCCTTGGGATACCAAATGTATATATAATTGACCTTTTGAAATTGTCCCACAGTTCACTGATGTTGGTTTTTCCCAGCCTTTTTACCCTTTCATTTTGAATAGTTTCCCTGTCTCAAGCTCATTCATCTTTTTTCTGCAGTTGATATCATGCCACTAATTCCATCTAGCCTATTTTTCATTTAGACTTTATAGTTTTCACCTCTATAGTTCAGTCTGGGTCTTAATCTATCTTCCCTGCCTCTAAATATATTCAATGTTTTCTCTAGATTTTTAACATATGGTGTATAGTTATAATAAATGCTTTACTTTTGTTTACTAATTCTATCATCTATGTCATTTTTTGGTCACTTTCAATTGATTGATCTTTCTCCTCATTATTAGTTGTGGTTTTGTTTCTTTCATTGCACGCTTAAGAACTTTTAATTGTATGTCAAGCATTGTGAATTTTTTTATTTTTTAATGTTTTAGTAAAGTATGATTGATTTACAATGTTTCAGGTATACAAAGTGATTCAATTATATATCTATTCCTTTTCACATTATTTTCCATTATAGGTTATTATAAGATATTGAATGTAGATCCCTGTGATATTTATATATACACTAGGTCCTTGCTGGGTTTTTTTCCTTTTTTTTTTTTTTTTTTGTCTTTTTGTCTTTTAGGGCTGCATCTGTGGCATATGGAGGTTCCCAGGCTAGGGGTCCAATTGGAGCTACAGCTGCTGGCCTATACCACAGCCACAGCAATGTGGGATCCAAGCCACATCTGCAACCTACACCACAGCTCATGGCAACTACAGATCCTTAACCCACTGAGCAAAGCCAGGGATCAAACCCAAGTCCTCATGTATGCTAGTCAGGTTGGCTAACCACTGAGCCACAATGAGGACTCCAAACATCTTTTCTGATGACAATGCTATAAGACTAGAAATCAAAAAAAATAACAAAAACACAAACCTAGAAGCTAGACAAAATACTAAATAACCAATTAATCACTGAAGAAATTAAAGAGGAAATCAAAAACTACTTAGAGGCAAATGACAATGAAAACATGACGATCCAAAACCTATGGTATGCAGCAAAACCAGTTCTAAGAAGGAAGTTTATAGCAATGCAATCTTATCTCAGGAAACAAGAAAAATCTCAAACAATCTAACCTTACACCCAAAACAACCATAGAAAGAAGAACAAACAAAATCCAAAGTTAGTAGAAAGAAAGAAATCATAAAGATCAAAGCAGAAGGAGTTCCCATCGTGGCTCAGTGGTTAACGAATCCAACTAGGAACCATGAGGTTGCAGGTCCGATCCCTGGCCTTGCTCAGTGGGTTAACGATCCGGCGTTGCCGTGAGCTGTGGTGTAGGTTGCAGATGAGGCTCGGATCCCTCATTGCTGTGGCTCTGATGTAGGTTGGCAGCAACAGCTCCAATTACACCCCTAGCCAGGGAACCTCCATATGCCGCAGGAGCGGCCCTATAAAAGGCAAAAAGACAAAAAATAAAAAGAGAGAGAGGATCACACACCATGATCAAGTGGGATTTATCCCAGGGCTGCAAGCTGTCTTCAATGTCTGAAAATCACATTAACAAACTGAAGAATAAAACCCATATCATCTCAATAGATTCAGAAAAACCTTTTGACAAAATTCAACACCAATCTTTGATAAACACTCTCCAGAAAGTGAGCATAGACGGAAGCTACCTCAACATAATAAAGGCCATATATGGCAAACCATAGCTAACATTCTCAACAGTGAAAAGCTGAAGGCATTTCCACTAAGATCTATGTCGGAGTCTATTCCTGTTTTGCACATGGGTTCATTTAGACACTGTCAATTTTATCTTGTTGGATG
This sequence comes from Sus scrofa, assembly GCF_054392235.1. NCBI lineage: Eukaryota > Metazoa > Chordata > Mammalia > Artiodactyla > Suidae > Sus > Sus scrofa. The sequence continues at coordinate 106,282,132 of NC_139385.1, read as the reverse complement.
CTGGATCATTTTGCATTCATATAAATATTTAAGCTTTGTTCTAAGATGGAGTTACTTGGAAACACTGATTCATTCAGCCTTTTCTTTTATGCACCAGACCAGCATGTCGTCTAGGGTTTACTTTTCTATCACAGGAAAACCCTTCTTAGTGACTCTAGCCAACACCCTGTAAGTTTCTAGTCTGGCTCCTGGGACTAAGCACTATTCTCAATTATGTGTGATCTCTGGTGACTGTCCCCTCTGATCCTTAAGGTGGTTCTTCCTCAGTGCTCAGCAAGTTTTCTCACAGGCATGCACTGATCAGTACTCAAAATACTTGAGGGGGACCCTCTATTTATCTCTAGAACTCTGCATGCAGTTATCTTCTATTGTCTCCTCTGAAAAGTCTAGCCACCTGGGCTTCCTCAGACTCTGGTTCTATCTCCTTAGCTTAAGGCTAGTGGACAGTTTCTGGGCTCCACTTCCCTCATCCATAGGCTGAAATTTTTCTCCAGGCAATAAGCTGGGGAAACTATAAGACTCACTCATTTATGTCTCTCAGGGATTACTGTTTTTGTTGCTTGATGTCCAGTCTTGAGAGCTATAGTTTCATATATATATATTGTGTGTGTGTGTGTGTGTGTGTGTGTGTGTGTGTGTGTGTGTGGTGTTTCTGGTTTTTGGGTTTTTTGTTTTTTGTTTTTAGGTGTTTCAGGCAGGAGGGTAAATCTAGTTCCTGTTATTCCATATTGGGCAGAAGTGAAAGGACCGTGGACATCATTTTAATATTTGGCTACAGTGGTATCCATGCTAGAGTAAAAAATATGTGGGATAAAAATGAAGTTTATCCAAAAAACATATCATAAAATTTAAAGAGATGATAAAATTATTTTCCAAGGATATGAAGAGCCAGGAGCAAAATACCTTCAAATACATTCATGTCAAGTAAGTCAAAGGAACAAACTTTAACTGAAGCAGTGGCAGAGTTCATTGTAATCTTGGTGAAGTTAATAAACTGTCACAAATATTAGCAATGTGAAATTTGATATTGAATGTAGAGGAATGGGCTTATTGAAGGTAGACGTCAGGGACCAGAGCCCTGTCCCAGTGCCACGGGCAGGAATCAAGCCCTGTGGCCTGGTCAGTGTCTTCTCTGATCAATAGGAAACGTGTGTCAGAAGCCCTGAGTCACTCAAATTGAAATAACCCAATTGTTTTCCTATTGGATAAGTGCCTTTCCAAACCCTAGGAGATTTAAAATTAAGTATAGAAATGATTAAATAAATCAAATCTATACTAAAGATGTTAAATTTAGGAACAATCTGTATAAGTCAAGTCCATATAATGTTTAAGAGAATTTATATATTAGCGTATCTAACAAATTAGCCTTATGAGCTTGGAATTAACATATACACACTACTATGTATTAAACGGATAACCAACAAGGACTGAATGTATAGAACAGGGAACTACTGTCAATATTCTGTAATAACCAATAATGGAAAAGAATCTTAAAAAATAGGTATACACATATGTATAACTGAAACACTTTGCTATACATCTGAAACTAACAACAATGTAAACCAAATATACCATATCAAGTATTTAAAAAAAAATTTAAGGAGAAAAAAGTGCAATGAAAAAAAATAGACTTAGGATCCTAATTTACAAAGTGTATTACTTTGAGACTTGTGATTTTAAGTTAAAATTCTAAGATGCATTAGGTTTATAAAGAACACCAGGAATTATCTTATGTGTTTAAATTATTATATTTTTTAAAATTACAGAAATACTTCAGAAGATACTGTTAGTTAATCAGACATTTGGAACACTTAAAAATAGAATTTGAATTTTAACGGCAGTCAATATTTTAGAGGAAATTATAATGGGCTCCCTTCAACATGATTCTGAGTATTTGCTAGATTGACAAGTAGAATTATGAAGTTTGCTGTTTCAACTTAAAACACCCAAGGGAAAACAAGAGTATTCTATCTCAAATGTAAATATAAATTTTGAAACAAAAGTTCCTGAATAATCTTCTGTCTGTCAATGCTCCCTTCCTTACCTGAATAACAAAAAAATCACAATGGCACCACAAACCCCAGCCCTCCTAAAGCACAGTGTAAAAAATACTGCTGTACACTGTGGGCAGTCATTGGTGGGTTTTCATAGGCTATAGACAGCTAACCATTCTTGAATGCTAACTCTGTTCCAGGCACTGTTCTTTACTGATTTGCTCATTGAATTGTCACAATGACCCTCCAAAATAGGGTTTGTTTTTAATCCTAGTTTTACCAGTGAGGCAGCTAAGGTTCACAACCAGGATGTGGTGGAGCTGGGGTTCAAACCCAGGCCTCTTAATCCAGAGTCTGTACCTTCCACATCCATGCCATGTGCAATATAATTCCTTTAGGTTTGGTTTTGTTTGCCTTTGTTTTCAAAGAGTGCTGGAGGATACGAAAGACCGTTAATCATGGGACCTGCCTTCAGGGGGCTACCAACCTTCCTATCTCTGCCATTCAAATACCTGCTATCCGCCAGTGAGCTAAAGGGTCAGTCCAATGCATATTAACATGTCTGTAAGTAGCTTTCATAATTTAGGGTCTGGTCTTGCCTTAAAGTTGCCAGGTTCTAGAAACTTGGTTATTTCTTCCTTTATTCACTTGGATCAAAGGGACAGGACACATAATCATTTTTCCACTTGTTTGAGCAGAACCCATTACAGTTGCTGAGAAGTGGTAATTGAGTTTATCAAATGAAATTATCTCCACTCTACCCACCTCCTCTTCAGCTTGCTTTTCTCAATCAGGAGGAACCAACACCACCTTTCACAAAGGACACTTGCATATTTGAATGGCTTCCCAGGAGTCTTTGAGTGGCATATAATTACACTTAATTTAATTTTTTTGTCATTAGTCCCAGAGGCTTTGATCCAAAGTCTGTATTATTCTGATACAAGGAAAATAAAGTTCCACCTCAAATTCAATATTTGCCTTTGAGTACAGTTTGCTGTTCATTGTACAACTGATTTTCTGGTAAAGTCTTTGGTTTTCAGCAGCCACTTTGGGGCTTGGCATCTTTTCCAGTTCCTTGTATTTCCTCATCAGGTCTCAGGTCACCAGGAGCCCAAGAACACTCAGGTTTCAGAGACACTTCCAGACACGAGGTCCCAGGAGGTGACACATACAGGAATCTCACATCTCTTGTATCATCCATGTGAGGCCAGCCACCCTGACCTTGAATTTAGGGGATAGGCTGTTCATGTCGAAAACACACATGGATGAAGAGGAAATGAAGTTTTTGTGCTTCATTTGTTTCAAGTAATGTACCCTACACAAGTCATAAATTGGCCAATTCTCCATTTTTAAATTAACATTTATTAAGTACCTGGAGTATGAGAATGCATTATACTTAATCTCAAGAAGCTAACACTATCGTAAAAGAAAGACTAGAAAAGGTCAGCAGTAGAAGGATGCCAAAAGAAGTACAGGATGTCATAGAGGTGCAAAAATACACAGAAGACTCTCAGAAAGAGGAATTAACTTACCAGGCCATTCTTCTTCAACTTTGGGCAAAGTCCCCTCCCTCCTTGGAGGCTAAACCAACCACTGCATCATTCCCAACTCCCTATTACCATAATTCTTTAGGAGCTGCCTGGCTTCTCCCCAACTAGATTGAGGAGTTTATCACCCAGATCTACTGATTTCCTTTTCACCCCAATTCCCAGCATCATCTCGGGGAAATTTGGTATTCACGTCAATGGTATTTAGCATTCCAGTCTCCAGGGACCTTTACCTCCTGTCCACATTGGGCTGCCCACCCCCTTGGTCCGACCTTCTATACTACAAACACCCAGCCACTTCATCCTTACACGCTTAACCTTAATACTCCACTCTCAGATCATAACCTGCAGTTCCTCCAGCTCTTGCTCAGGTCCTCCCACGCCTACTCTCTGACCTCATCTTGACCCCTGAGCTCCTGATGCTACCTGGTTCTCCGTATCTGTCAGCATCTCCCAACTTCACTTCCTTCTCCACCTACAGGGTTTCGCTTCCATTGTTCTCTCGCCCAAGCTCTATCATCTGCTTGTCTTACCATCACATCTACCCCATCAACTCCTAAACCTGAGTTGACCTAAATATCCACCTTCTATATCAGGGTTCCTTTGAAGGCTGCTGGAGAAAATCTCACAACTGTGGGACGGGCCCCCGAAAATTCACAGCATCAGCTGCAACTTCATCACTCTCAGCAGCTCCCCTACAATTTACCCCTTTTCCCCTCAGGTTCCTAACTTTTGTGGTTTTCACCAAATTCCTAACTCAACTCCCTTCTGTCTTTGTTGACCCTCATTCTTATTTTAGAGAAATTACACATTAAAATCTCTCAATTTTCTGCCCCTCCACAGCCACTACCTAGAAATCTATCTAGGTCTTCCCTCAGCATTACCCTTGCTCAGAAAAAAAGATATTCCGGATGTTCAGATGTATCTGAATATTATCACCAACCTGACCTCAAGGACCCGGGTCCATCAGAAACAATTTCTCTTCTGTAACTATCAGCCTATGGATTCCTCCTGGATTCTTTACTTCTTCCCGTAAACAAGCTCATGCCTCTTCTTTTCCAAAGAATTCTCCTCCAACCCATCCCTCCCCTCTCACTCTTTCACTACAGTGTACCATTCTTCCACAGCCATGCACGCTTACAGGACGGTCTTCACTTTCTCACCTCCCATCCACTCCCCAACATGGACCATCTGGCTTCCACCCTTCTCACACCACCGGAAAAGCCCGGGAAACATCCACACCAGGTGTCTCATGGACAGCTCAAACTCACCATGTCCCAAACTCACCTTCTCATCTCTAGACCCAAACTTCTTTCTCCCACAATCCTTACCAGCTCAATTGAGGGTAATGCCATCCTTCCAGTTGTTCATGCTTAGAAATTCAAAACAACTCATTTTCCTTTCTCTCATATCCCATAACCCAATCCATTAGGAAGTATGTTGTCTGTACCATCAAAATAGATCCAGAATTTGACACTTCCAACCACTTCCCGTGCCACAATCCAGGCTCAAGAGATCTTGCCTAGGTTACCACAATAGCACAACTCCCTGCTGCCCCCTTCCCTCTTACCGTCTGTCATCAATGCAGTAGCCAGATTCATGTGCATTTTTAAAGCCTAAGCTATTCCATGTCATTCCTTGGCTTGAAACATTCTAGTCACTACCCAAAGTCAAAGTCCTTCCCATGGTCTGCCCAGCCCTAGAAGCTTTGCCTCTACTCTATACCTTACCTCCTTGACATTACTTCCTACTCCCTCTCCCTCACTGACCCCTAGCCATGCTGGACTCCTTGCCATTCCAGACAGATTCCACCTTGAGGAAACTGTCACTGGCTATATGCGTTTTTGGCCAAAATGCTTACCCCCAGATATTCATGTGGTCAGCTTCTCACCACTTTCAAGATTTTGCTTACTTGTAACTTTCTGATCATTGGACCATATTTAAAATCACCACCCCTGCCCATCATGCCTGATTTCCCCCTTAATATGTTTGACTTTTCATCTGCAGCACTTACCACCTTCTAGCATGCTATAAATACCCTTGTTTGTTATATTCTTTCTCTATGGGCTGTCTCCCCTCACTAGAATGGAATTATTTGCTGATATATTGCAAGTTCTAAGAACAGTACAGCACACAATAGGTATTCAATATGTATTTGTTGGAAGTGACTTTGATTGCCAAGGTCACCAGTGATCCAAAGGAAACTCTCCAGGCCTCACCTCTGTGGATATCCCTCCAGCTGACACTGTGGACCAGTGCATCTCCCTTGAACCTCCCTCCTCTCATTTTCCTTCTACATCTCTCGCCACTGCAGCTGCCTGTTTATAGGTTTCTCTTCCTGGAGGTGGTGACAGTCCTCCCAGCTCCATTCTCCTCCCCAGTCTTTACATTCTCCCTAAACAAGGGCATCCACTCGAGGTCTCAACCTGCCACCTGAACACTGACTGCTCTAAAACTCACACCTTCAGACAGACCTGTCTCCAGCTTTAGACCTCTGTAATCATCTGGTCACCAGACAATCTGAAACTCTATGGTCCAAACCTGCCACCTTCCCAAGCTCCCTTTCTCGGTGAGTACCACTCACCCGGTTATCCAAACCCGAGACCTGGGGGTCGTCCCAGACCACTCTCCCCTCTCTCTCTCATCCTCCACATCCAATCCATCACCAGCTCCCTTGTTTCCACCCCCACGGCCACCTCTCATCACCTCTTACTTGAACTGCCATCCCGGGCTGCTCACTCACTCTGCTTCTAACCTTGCCTCTCCAGCCCTCCCCAACCCCCATGTGGTCAGCGTGGTCATTCAGTCAGGTTGCTTCCTGGCCTCTCTGCAATCTACAGAGGAAAGTCTCAACTCCCCGCAGGCAGGAGTCCCAAGCCCTCCCCTCCAACCACTGCCCCCTCACAGCCCACTCAGACAGTCCTGAACCCACGCTAGCAATCACCCCTGGACGTGCAGGCCTGCTCATGCCTCCAAGCCTTTGCGTAGGCTTTTCCCTGCTGGTCAAGTCCCACCCTGCCTTCCTCTCTTTAGACATCTCATTCTTCAAAGTTCAGGTGCCACGTCCTCCTAAAGACCTCGTCCAATTCCCCCAAGCAACCCAGAGCATTCCGCCCATTCTTCAGCTACCTACATGCCTCCACCGCAGCAATTATCCTGTGGTCTTGTAATTATAATAAACCCTCCCTTTGACCTCCCATGGTGGTTGTGAGGGTCAGATCATAATAGGGGAAAGGGCTAGGTAAGCTGTAAAACCTCGAATAGCTCTTAGCCATGAAGGGAGGCAGAAGCAAATAGTGAGAGACCCAAGGAAACAATTACAGTATGATATAATGAGAGTATCCTGACCATGCAGCTTTAGATGTGGAAACTGAGGCTCAAAGCCCTTCACGCTTCAACAAGGAGAAACAAGACTTGGATCTAACTGTCAGTCAATTATACTTCATTTTAAAAAAAGACTTGGATCTAAGCATCCTGATAACTGCAGAACATTAGTCAGGGTTCTCAAGTATAGCAAACAGAACCTACTCTTGCTTTTTCAGCAAAAATGCTGCAACCCAGGGAATTCAGTTCTTACAGAATGGATTGTGGAAAGAACATGAGCAAAGAGCTCTAGACTGGGCCATCAGGAATGGCAACCAGAACCTGTCACCTAGGAATTCCCATTGTGGCTCAGTGGGTTAAGGACCCAAAGTGGCCTCTGTGAGGATGCAGGTTCGATCCCTGGTCTCACTCAGTGGGTTAAGGATCTGGCGTTGCCACAAGCTACCATGTAGGTCACAGATGCAGCTTGGATCTGGTTTTGCTGTGGCTGTAGTGCAGGCTGGCAGCTGCAGCTCTGACTTGACCCCTAGCCCGGGAATGTCCATATGCCATGGGTACAGTCGTAAAAAGAAAAAAAAAAAGTGATCTCAGAAGGCTCTCTGGATGATCCAACCAATAAAGATCTTACTAAAGAAAAAACTAAAATAAACCTGCCACCTAACTTGCCCACCAGGGGAGCTTCCAACTCTGCCAGAATCAAGATGGCAGGGAACCAAATCTCAGCAAGCAGAGTCTTTGCAATCAAGAGCACACTGCCAAAACTCCAGTCTCAAAATCTGTGAGGCACTGCCACCCCAGTGACCGGACCTGGAGTCCCAGCTGTAGAAACATCCTCACCCAGATTCACATTGGTCACCAGCAAGAATCACCGCAACATGAAGACAACGTCCCTTCATTTCCACCTCCAGATACTGCATTAGTACATCGAGTGATGGAAATTTAATCCAGAAGCCTAGGAGCAAGGGAATCTGGGAAGTGATATTTTTAGCTTGCTAGCCTCTCAGGCACAGGAAGACACATTAGAAGGAGTTTTAAATGGATGTCAAGTGCCAACCCATGGCACCTACCCCACAGCACTAAGAGGGAATTGCATCAAGGGACATTCATCTCGTTATGAAAAGCTCCTCTCAGGGAGACACCGTGTTTGCTTGTTAGTTGGTTGGCTGGGTTTTTTACACAAAGACTTGAAGGACATTTTGGTTCCTAGGTGGATAAAGTTTTTCCTAGTAAGAACTGCTGAAAGAAATTCCTCACGTGGGGACATTCCATGGAGAACATCACATGATGTGACATACGGTGTCTCCAACAGCAGATACAGACCAGGCATTTGTGTGCTAGTTTTCAGGGCACTTTTGCTAAAAGCAAAGGTATGACATGGACGTGGAATCAGGGACCTCACTTGTTCCTCAAGTGTCATTAGACTGTCTGACACTTAGGTGGGTCACTTTCAAACTGTGCTCCTTGGAGCCTACAGATTCACGGAGGAGCCTGGAGACTCTGGGTTCCCTCTCCCAGAGCAGCCAGAGCTTCCTTTGTCTTATCTCATGTCCACATAAAATTCCCTTTGAAGAAAAGGATTTAATTGCTTTAAAATTTTTTTCTTTTAATCTTTGAAAATTAGTCTTTGACCAACTCTCCTAAGAGTTACTTCTTAGAACCAACTTTTGGTAGGAGCCCAACGGTGGACAATGTGAAATTTGACACCGGCCCACACGACCAGAATTCTGTTCGGCTGATCCAGACAGATTCAGAAGCTCTTGAGAGGCCTGAGATGGCCAATTATGAGGCCGCCTTTTCCAGATGGCAAAAGTCTGTGTGTTTTCTCCACCGTTGCCCACAGAACCCAGGTCCAGGCTGGGACCATGACACAAAATAAATTGCAGGATGTCAGCGTACAAGAAGAGCTTGGAGGGTCTCCATCCCAGGACCCTCATTTCACAGATGGGAAAGCTGAGGTCGGAAGGAGGGAGGGACTGGTTATCCACAGAGCTGGGTCCTCCCTCCCCACCCAACTCCCTATTGTGGGCACTTACACCTATCTGCTCCTGCCAGTTCTACATTTAATCAATGTCTTGCTTGCATCTGCAACTGCCTTAGAATTAAAATGCACACCCCACAATGCTAGCAGTGTTCTGCTGCAGGGGAGTGAGCAGTGACTAGAGATCAGTGATTCCAAGGAAACTGCAGCAAATAAACGTCTCCATCGATCATCTGAGCAGCTGTCTGAAAGGGTCTGAATTGAGGAATAAAGTGCCTCCTGCTGCCTTTTCCCTTCCAGAAAAGGATCTACCATTTTTGTTGTTTCTCTCCCCGCTTCTTAGGCAGAACTCCTGGTCTCCATCCCAAAACAGAGCCAGCCAAGCGTGGCTCAGCTGCCTACCCATCCAGCAGCAATAGCAGAATCCTGTCTCTGCAGGGAGAGGGACATCAGTCCTGGTGAAGGAAGCCCAGCCATGGCTGGAGACCTATCCCCCAGGCCAAGATCTGCTCTCAGTTCCTTAAAGCGATTGGTGGCTAGTCCATAGTATTCACAATAGCCAAGACATGGAAACAACCGAAATGTCCATGACAGATGATTGGATTAGGAAGAAGTGGTATATGGACACAATGGAATACCACTCAGCCATTAATAAAGAACAAAATAATGCCATTTGCAGCAACATGGATGGAACTAGAGACTCTCATACTGAGTGAAGTCAGTCCGAAAGAGAAAGACAAATACTATATGATAGCACTTATATCTGGAATCTAATACACAACACAAATGAAACTTCCCATAGAAAAGAAAATCATGGACTTGGAGAATAGACTTGTGGTTGCCAAGGGGGGAGGGGGAGGGAGTGGGAGGGACTGGGAGCTTGGGGTTAATAGATGCAGACTATTATTACCTTTGGAATGGATTAGCAATGAGATCCTGCTGTGTAGCACTGGGAACTATGTCTAGTCACTTATGATGGAGCATGATAATGTGAGAAAATAGAATGTATACATATATGTGTAACTGGGTCACCATGCTGTACAGTAGAAAAAAAAATTGTATTGGGGAAATAACAGTTTTAAAAAATAGAATAAAAGTTAATTAATTAATTTTTAAAAAAGAAAGAAAATGTGGTACATATATACAATGGAATACTACTCAGCCATAAAAAAGAACAAAATAATCCCATTTGCAGCAACATGGATGGAACCAGAAACTTTCATACTAAGTGAAAGAAGTCAAAAAAAGACAAATAGCTTATGATATCACTTATATCTGGTATCTAATATACGGCACAGATGAACCTGTCCACAGAAAAGAAACAAACTCATGGACTTGGAGAATAGACTTGTGGTTGCTGAGGAGGAAGGAGTGGGATGGACTGGGAGTTTGGGGTTAGTAAATGCAAACTACAGCATTTGGAGTGACTAAGCATTGAGATCCTACTGAGTAGCATAGGGAACTACATCTAATTGCTTGGAGGATAATGTGAGAAAAAGAATGTAGATGCATATGTAGGACTGGGTCACTTTGCTGCACAGCAGAAATTGACAGAACATTGTAAATCGACCATAATAAAAAAATTTTAAATAATAATCAAAGAAAAGAAAAAGGGACTGGTAGCTAGAGGCCGAGTCAGGACACAGGGACAGGGCCGTCTGACATGCCCAGGAGGCTGGAGTGGTGAGAAGAGCCATTTGGAGGCATGCCATCAATTGCGGACATCCCCCCTCCTTCCCGCCCACCTGTTACTCCTTGTATTGGGCCACATGAAATCAGTCACTGCAGGGGCCACATCTTTAAGGATGAACATTCTCCCCTCGGTAGGCTTTCCCCTACGGCCTTGCCCACTTCTTCCAAGGTGCTGGTAGCCTCCCAGTGTCTGAGGCCTAAGCTCAGTCAAAGCCTATGGATCCCTCCTGCCTAATGGCTTTTGTTTCCGTTGCCTGGGTCCCATCTTGGTCCCCCACCATCCTCTCTGGCCATCTTGGTCCCACACACCATCCTCTCTGGCCATCTTGGTCCCCCCACCATCCTCTCCTCCTCTCGGGCCCTCCAACCCTCTCTCATACACCAACAGCCACATGAACCTTCCTCACACCACTCTGCATGGGATCCTCACTCATAAACTTGCAGTGTCCCCCCATGACTTCAAGTGGCTTGGCCTCGTACCAAGTTCCCAGAATTATCTCCCATGAAGGGCACACTTGCATGTACACACACACACAGCTTCCGATTAAGCCAGGATGAGGTCCCCACTGTTCCTAGGAAATGTTCCACGGACCCCTATCATTGTGCCATTGTTCTCACCACTTCCCCAACCTGGGACCTCCTCCTCCGTAATGTGTACACGTCTAAATCCCACTCATCTTTCCATCTTTCCCTCTTCTTTTCACCTTCCAGGTCCCCAGAAAGGCCGGCCCAGCATGCCTGCACACCCCATTTTCATCTGCACCATCTATATGAACAGAGCCCGCAGGCAGCTGGCCTGCGACAGCGAGCACATGTCACTGCTCCCATTTTGCAGAAGTACCTCCTCAAGGTCGCACCCCAATGGGTCGTTTCAGCAGAACTCGCCTGGGTCTCCAGCCCAGCCCAGTCCTCTCCCAGGAGCCCCACAATGCCAGAGGCAGAGCAGCCAGGGGGCTGGAAGGAGGAGGAAGCCATGGGGGAAGGGAAGAAGCAGTGAGTAATGGCTCCCCAGTCAGCCAGAAAAAATAGGGCAAGCTCGGCCCCAGGAAGCATCCAACACAGCACCCACCGCGTGACCAGCCAGACCTGGAGCCCGAGGAGTGGGCTGCTTCCTCACCCTGTGGTAAAAACAGGAGGGGGCAGTGTTTCTGGTTTCCTGGGAGGTAGGCCTGAGGCCACTGCCATTTTTTGCATATTTCTGTGTTATCACATTGACTTGGGGGAGTCTGACAGTTTGTTAGGCTGTGTAGGAAAACACAGCAGCCAGGCCTGAACAGGGCGCTTTTGTCCACAGCTGACACCCTGGCCCGGAGCCCGGCTCAGCTTCAGGGAAGATTTAGGTCAGAAGGAAAATGGAGGTGGGGGTGGGGTTGCAGCCTTCCCAGCTGGTCTAGCACAAGATTAGGGAGAGGCTTTCCCTCTTCCCACGGTCACACCTCTGCCCCCCTTGGGGAGGGGGAAGCTGGCCTTACCTTAGCCTGGGCTGCCAACTTTGAGAAGAAGGGAGGGTAGGCCTCACAGGGCCTGCAAACGACCTCTTTGGCAAATTCCCATCGTGCTGGAAACTCCCTGGGGCCATGCTGTTCACCTGCCCCCACTTTCCAGCCAGCTCAAGTCAGAAGCTCTTTCCTTACCTGTTAGAAGGGTGCAGGCCCAAGTGAAGGTGGATGTGACCCCACAGAAGCTTCCAGTCAGCTGGGGAGGTGGCCACAGAGCTGAGAGCGATTTCCAAAGCACATGAGCTTCAAGAGGCAGAAGGGCTGTGGTCCTGAGTCACGTAGAGTTTGAGGGCTGTGTCTGCTTAATAGGAAGTTCAGTTTCCACAGTGCAGGCTACTCAAAGGGGGGCTTTGGAGGAGCAGCCCTTTGACCACCCCCTGCCACATTTCCCCCTGAAACACTCCTTTTCACAGGGATCAGCCAGAGAACCCACCTTGAAAACCAGGGCGTCTCGCCCATGCGCATTTTTAGGGTTGGCAAATAGGCTTCAGGTGCCCCGCATCTTTTTTGAAAAAGGAGCACCACCTGCGCAGGCCTGGCTCCTCCAGCGGCCGCGTGATGCTCTCCTGCTGGCCTCGCCTGCCATCTTCTGGACAAAAGTGGTACTGCTGCCAGCGAGAGGCTACTTGGGCGGAGGATTCTGAAGCAAATTTGAAAACCCCCCTGGGGAGGGCCGTGAAAAAGAACTACTCTTGAATGCCCATAAACCAGTCCTCAATTCATGTTATGCAGCACAGATACATCTCTTTGCTGTTTGTATTGTTTTGTTTGGTTTTCTGGCTGCAGCCCGTGAAATGTTCCCAGGCCAGGGATGCCACGGCAGTGACCCAAGCCACAGCCATGACAACACTGGATCCTTAACCTGCTAGGCTGCCGTGGAACTCCATATTTTACATCATTTCCAGTGTGTCTTGCCTCACTTACCACTCAACAAGCATGTAGTTGAATACCAGCTATGAGCCACATGCCATGCTAGGTGCTGAGGGAACAGATGAATCACAGGCCTTGTCCTGAAAGAAAGCCTGAAGTCTTTTTGTATGAGCCTAAAACTTCTTTTTTAAATCAAGGGGACTTTGGGGGGGTTGGTTTTTGTCTTTTTAGGGCTGCACCTGCGGCATATGGAAGTTTCCAGGCTAGGCATTGAATCAGAGCTGTAGCGGCTGGCTTACGCCACAGCCACAGCAACACCAGATCCTTAACTCACTGAGCGAGGCCAGGGATTGAACCTGTGTCCTCATGGATGCTAGTCAGATTCGTTTCCACTGAGCCACGACAGGAACTCCCTAAATTAAGAGTTTAAAAAGACAAACAAAAAAAAGACTTAAGTCTTTGGGACGAACCTAAAATTTCTCTAAAAAGTAAAAAAAAAAAAAAAAAAAAACAAAACCCTGAGGTCTAGAAACATGTGAGCCAATGGTAACATTACAATGTGATCAGTGCCACGGGGCTGGGGGGTGGACCACACACACCCTAAGGCCCGCAAAGAGGAAGTCCACTTGGTGCAGAAAAGGGAAATGGTTCAAGGGGAACAGAAGGTGACATCTGACTGATGGGCAGCAGCAAAAAGGGAAGGCAGGGAAGGTTCAAGTAAAGCATTTTTTTCAATTGTGTTTTCTATTGGAATATAGTTGATTTGTGATGTTGGGTTCATTTCAGGTGTACAACACAGTGACTCAGTTATACGTATACATCCATCCGTCCTTTTTCAGAGTCTTTCCCCTTACAGATTATTACTGAATATTGAGTAGAGTTCCCTGTGTTACATTATAGGTCCTTGTTGATTATCTATTTTATATGTAATGGTGTGTATATGTTAATCCCCAAACTCCTAAGTTATCCCTCCCCCTCCACCTCTCCCCCCTGGTGAGGTCTGTGGGTCTGTTTCTGTTTTGTAAATAAGTTCATTTGTATCTGTGTTTTTAGATTCCACGTAGATGTGCTATCGTATTTGTGTTTGTCTTAATTCACTTAGTAGGATAATCTCTAGGTCCATCCATGTTGCTGCAAATAGCATTCTTTCATGGCTGAGTCATATTCCAAGGATCAAGTAAGCCTTATAGAACTGAAAACCCCCACCACTTCCCACTCCGTAGCAGCCAAAAATATCATTGGCAGAACCCTGGTCACTGGGAACCAGGGAGGATCTAGAGAAGGGGGCGAGGCGAAGGGTTATGGGGTCTTGGGAAGATGATTTGTGGGAGCTGCAGTCCACGAGTGAGCAACAGACAGTGAGTCCAGTGGCCAAGAGGAAGCAAAGCACCAGACATTGGAGTAAAAGAAACCTCGGGATTTGGATCCCAGCTTTGCTACTTGACAGCTGTGTGACGGGGGCAAACCACTTAGCTTCTCTGAGCCGCAGTTTCTTCACCCATAAATAGGGGCAATGGTAACAATTCCTGCCGAGGAGAGTTAAATTAGACAATGCCTGTGGAGCCCTAGCCCGGGCCCTAACGCATGCAGGTGACTGGTGATGGTGGCCCCCAGGCCTGAGGCCACGGCCCTGGTGTGGTTCTTCCGTGGAGCTCTATGTCCGCCTGTTTCCAGAAATACTCCTACCTCCCAGGCATCTTCCAAATAGCGCTGCCACACCTCATGATACAAACTCATGCTAAAACCTGATGAGCTGTTTAGCTGGTCCTCCCGTATTTTTAGTGGCGAAATCTGGCAACCTCACTTCCAACCCCATGTTGGGGAGATGACCCGACGTCATAGCCAAGGGAGATAACAGAAGGAATGCTACTAATGATCCCAGCGTTCCTAAAGCAAGTCCCCTGTGAGTCCTGTTGGAAATTAGCTCTAAGGGCAAGAAACACAGAGCACACCAGGGAAAATGAGTCAGATCAAATCTGCGCATTAAACAGGCTCCTTCATGGCTAGACCTTTATGGTGCAAACTGGGGGTGTCTAGTGGGGGCGGGGTGGAGGGGATGGGAACGGGGTGCAGGCGACGAGCATGTGGTCTGAGGTGCTTCCCAAGAGTGTATCTGGTCTTGGAATCTCGATCTTTGCATGTGTTCCTTAGGCCTGGCTTCCTAGGGCATGCTGCTCTGGGGTAGCACCTGAAAGCAAAATTACATGGAAAAATCCTCTAGGAGTTCCTGCTGTGGCACAGAGGGTTCAGAATCAGACTGCAGCAGCTGGGGTTGGCAGAGGTGCGGGTTCCATCCCTGGCCTCGCACAGTGCATTAAGGATCCAGCGCTACCACGAGTGTGGCATAGGTTGCAGCTGCTTCTCGGATTCAATCCCTGGCCCAGGAACTTTCATATGCCATGGGTGCAACCATTAAAAAAAAAAAAAATTCCTATAAACCACAGGTGAGACACAGGAGCTGACCCAGTCCCTGTTAGAAGGACCCATTTTTGATCCTGCCAGCAGTGTAAGCAGCCTCTTAACCAGCAGAGATAGCACAGCCATGGCCCACATGTGGGTCCTTAGGGAAGCTCCCACGTCACATGCTGGGATTTTAAGTTGACGGGGTGTTGTCATCTTGTGACACAATGAGGGGTTCTGAGAAACCATCCCCAAACTCCCAGTCATCTCTGTCATTATCCTGCTCCTGCACCTACAATTCCATCACCAATGGTTCAGGTGCAAATAAGCCTGGGAAGAATGGCTGGTTAGGCCACCCTCGGCCACCATCACATGGTGTGAGTCAGTAGATGGGACCCCTTTCAGGTGGCAGCTCCAGTGGCACCTTTGTTTCCATGGCTGGGACGTTATTCTATGGCTCAAAGCAGGTGCACGAGCTGCAGAGGGAAGCAGGCCTGAGCTGTCAGAGCGGAGCCAGGTCCTGCTTGGGCTGCCAGAGAACAAACACGAGCTCCGCTCTTTTAGACTCTGCCAAGCCCAGACCTTACCCGGAATCCTGTAAAAATCCAAACACGGGCCTGAAATGAGAGCCGTACATGCACAGCTAGAGGCCTTCAATCCTTTCCCACAGGTTCAGCTCCCCCTGGAGATTTCCATCCATCCAGAGGCTCCTGGTCACTGCAGGAGTACATAGCACTCACAGGCACCGGTCAGGCTCAGGGCCAGACCTGCTCTAAGTAGCCCCGGCTCTGGACACCAAGCCACCTGTTGCCCCAGGTCCAAGGCCTGAGTGTTAGTCTTGCCCTGTCCCCTAATTTCCTAAGCCCAGATGCTGATTCCCTGCCAGCTCCACCCCTCCTAGGGTCTCCATTGTCTTCCTGTCATTCCACTTCAGGGACCATAGCCCTGCAGCCCTTCACCCCTGCAAGGGTTGAAGGCTGTACCTCAGGACCCAGGACAAAGCCACATGCTTGCTGTCACAGCTCTCCTAGCCTCCTGCCTGCTGGGACGGCAGCCGGCTATTTACCAATAGAGGTCCTGAGGTTTAGCAATGCCCCCCCCCTTATGGCTCCTTCCATTGCTGGTCTCACTCCCGTAGTTCTGTCTGCACTCAGCTGATGAGTATTCCTGTTTATGACATATTCCCCCCCCCACAGTCTCCTCCCGGGAACACAGACCCCACAAGCCAGTTCTGCCAAGTTGGGTTGCCACCAGGGACTCTTTGGAGCTGGAATCCCTCCTGGAGGTCTCGTGGATTTAGCTCTTCTGGCATGACCTGGTAATTCTGCAAACGACCGGGAGCAAGAACCTTTGGAAAAACTCCTGGGCTGAGAGCTGCCCAGTAAGGACAAGCTGGGCCACAAGAGGGCAGTGTTGGCCAACAGCTGCTTCGCAGAAGTCCCATTGCCCTCCGGTTGTAGCCGCAGAAAGGAAGATGAATATAAGTCCTTTTTACAGGAATATGTTTATTTTATGTTAACTTGCATGAAATGGGAAAAAAAAAAGTGTCCGATGAAACATTCAAGGAGGCTTTTTTGAGGGCGACTTCAGCATTGTCACAGGAGAAAACTTCCATTATCTTGGAAGGCCAGCTCCGGGGCGTGTCTAACAGCAGATGCACCACCAGGCTCCATACCCACCAGGTGTAAGGTGGGAACAAGGATACCAGGCTTGTATGATCAGGGCAGGCTGCATGGCCCTAGTTTTTACATGCAGAAGCTGCACCCCTAGGGGGTTCCAATGACTTGACAAGGTCTTGGCTAAGCTAATGGCAGAGCTTGGCCTGGGACCCCAGGACCCCAATCCTGGGAGCAGAACATTTTTCACTGCACCCTGCTGCACCCTTCCTCTGACCCCAAAGGAGTTAATCAAAAGTTGCTCCTGGAGTTCCCATTGTGGCTCAATGGTTAACCAATCCGACTAGGAACCATGAGGTTGTGGGTTCGATCCCTGGCCTTGCTCAGTGAGTTAAGGATCCGGGGTTGCTGCAGGCTGTGGTATAGGTCGCAGATTCAGCTCAGATCCCGCTTTTCTGTGGCTCTGGTGTGGGCTGGCAGCTACAGCTCTGATTGGACTCCTAGCCTGGGAACCTCCATATGCCACGGGAGCGGCCCAAGAAATGGCAAAAAGACAAGAAAAAAAAAAAGTTGAGAGACCCTGGGGCCCAGGCTGGAGGGGCCTCATGCCCCCTTCCAGCTCTGAATAATGAAAATCTGGAATTTCGACTTATGCCGGCTCTTCATTGGAGTATTCCTGCCATGAGGTGCTCCCACTGGTTAGAGCATAAGAGTACCTGCATTCGGGCTTCACCACAGGAGGCTCTGCTTTAACAAGCCTGGTATCTAAATGGCCATTGGATTTACAGACATTCTAGACCGGGGGAAAGCAGCTTTGTGAAAGGAGGCACAAAATTCCTTTAAGTAGCAAAGTTCCCACACCCATCACCCTACTTCCCAAACATTTAAAATAGGGTTAAACTCACAAAACTTAATTTACACTCAACTTTGTGGGACTCCCTCTGCTGCTAGTTCCCCCTCATCGGAGTAGAGGGATCAAAGAAAGAAAGCGGGCAGAAGTGAGGCCTCTGGTTCTGTTTGGAAGGTATAAGGACATAAAGGAGAAGGTGTAGCTCCTTGACCGTCTGCTCTGCCTGCCTGTGTCACATTCGCAAGCAGGAAGGGAGCCACAGCCTGACCAGGGCCATCGGCTGCACAGACCCTTTACTGGCACCTGCTGTGAGCAGGCAGTTGCCCTGCCCTCATCCTCCACTAGGGGGAGGACGAAACACGCACCAGATCATTGAACACAAAGCAGCCAGAGAGACACAAAGCACAGTTTCACAGGGGGTGGTAGCTGGGTTGGGCCCTAAAGGCTGGAGGGACTTTCATGGATGGGGCTAAAGAAGAGAGGATTCTGGAGTTCCCGTGGTGGCGAAGCAGAAACAAATCTGACTAGGAACCATGAGGTTGCAGGTTCGATCCCTGACCTTGCTCAGTGGGTTAAGGATCCGGCACTGCCGTGAGCTGTGGTGCAGGTCGCAGACGTGGTTCGAATCTGGCATTGCTGTGGCCCTGGCGTAGGCTGGCAGCTACAGTTCCGATTAAACCCCTAGCCTGGGAACCTCCACATGCCACAGGTGTGGCCCTAAAAGGAGAAAAAGACAATTTAAAAAAAGAAGAAGAGAGCGTTTTGTAGCCTGAGAAAACTGCCAGCAAAAAATGTTAGTAAGGCAGGAGAGCTAGGGAACATCAAGAAGCATTCTCTCTCTCCCGATAGATTACATGTGCTGCACAGGTAAGAACTAACTACATATGATGATCCTTGATGCTCTCCTCCTCGGTACCTAGCACAGGGTCATGAACCTGGAAGAGGCTTGTGAAAAATTGTTTGGGGCAAATTTCTTAAAAAGTCAGGAGCTTCCCCCAGGGCATTAATGCAGGCATGTTGAAAGGAAACTGAAGTCCTAGTACATGAATGTGGTGTCAGTTATCAATTTATTTCCTCTCAGCTGTAAATCCACCCTTAATTACCCAGCTCCTGATACTGAAGCAAAACCTCATAAGCATTTCCCCTGCCAGCCCATGATATTAAGTTTTGTCAGTAGAGGGCGCTGGAGAGCCATCAGAGGAAGAAGAGGCTGCTTTTTCATTTTTTCTTACTCCCACAAAGCTGGGCTGGCACACAAGGTGGTACTCACCTCCAGAGAGTTTCAGGGGCTTCAGGTTTTGTTCGTCCCAACAAGTTCCCCAGCTGAGGTTCTCCAGTGACTTCCTGGAAAGTTTAACACCATCTTCTAGGCAGCTTCTGGGTGAGTTTTGTTGGCACCCCAGTGGACAGCGTCCTGCTTGCCAGTCTAGATCTGCTTGACCTTGACCTCAGCGAACTTTTACACATTCAGTGGCTCCATCGCCACCCTCTCTAATGAGACCTGAATTGCAGCCTCTAGGGGGCACCTCTCCCAAATTCATTCCATTTTTATTTAGAGTTCTCTTTACCCCTAAGGAGCCAATCCTCTGTCACTAGTTAATGGTTCTACCTTCCTTGTTGGAATTACTGTATGGTTTCTGTCTCCTGATGAGACCCCAACTAATTCAACACTCATACACATGCTGTTGGGCTGCACCCCACGGCCTGCAAGCCTTCTTGTTGCCCAGCCTGGAGACCAAAGAGGGAGCCTGGAAAGAGCAACAGTTTAATGGTTTCTTGGTTTATTTACAGGGGAAGGGGACCCAAAGGAGGGGATTACCATTTATAGAGGGAATTGATGTCAGGTTGGCTCATCCATTACCAGGGAAACAAGCAGCTGGGGCACATCCCTCTCAACCTCTTCGGTTACCAACCAACATGAGGGCAGATGTTTCCTTTAATGAACTAGAAGGTGGAGCTAGATTAGAACAATCACTAGCTGGGGCAGGGGGCAAGCACACTGGCAGTTACTGATTAAGTTTCATGATTAAGAGGGCTGGGTAGTCACGTGAGAAGGGCACAGGCAAAGCAGGGACTGGTTGGGCAGGGGCGGTAAAGGAGCAAGAGGACAGCTCCTGAGTGACCTGGACATCCACACGCCTTCACACACGTCCCTACATATGCCCAGGAAGGGCTGTGCTCAAGCAGCCCTCCTCAGTCGGATTTCCCCCCAAAATCCCTGAGCACGTAGGTCACTGCTTCCTCTTGAACATCCACTCTACGAGCCAGGGTTCAGTCAGGAAAACAGAAACTGTTGTGGTCTGTGCAGGCGGGTCAGAAAGAAGAATTTTCCAGCCTAGCGAGGTGATGAAGAAGAAGAGTTTATTGAGATAAGAAACACTGCTAGCACAGTGGGCCAACTTCCTGGTGATGCGAGAGAGCCCATCCGACCCCCTCCACCCCGGGCAGGGTGCATGGTGGTGTCTGTTTTTACAGCCCAGGGTAAGAGGAGAGGTCTTAGGATACATCTGCTGACCTGCTGATTGGATGGGGTAAGAGGGGTCTTAGGATACACTTGCTGGTGGGTTGGGGGTATATGAGGGCCCTGGAGGGGCAAGGTGAGGAGTGGACCACATACCTTTCTTAGGAGAGGGCAGGAAGGAGAGGCCAGCTTGCTCGAGGTGGGGGAGGGAGCATTACAATGAGATAGGTGGGGTAATTCTTGTCTTGGCCAGAGGCTTTGAGTTCTAGCTCCTTGAAGCCCCCCCAAAAAACCACTTTCAGTATTTCCAACAGGAAGGGCTTTAATACAGGGACTTGGGTGTTTAAGTCCTGGCTTTACCTGATCCTAACTGTGTCACTATAGGCAGGTGACTTACCCTTTCTGAAACTCACTTGCACTTCTAGGAAGATAGGGATAATAGCAGTACCTAACTCACATGATTGCTCTGAAAAACTACATAAAATAATCCATGGAAAAATCCCCAATATCTGGGACATGGTCTGTGCCCAGTAATTGTGCAATGGTTGATGTTACTATTTTAATCCTCTCAATGCTCCAGCACACCTGAGCTGAAGTGTCTCAAAGTCACAGCAGGCTGTAGCTGAGGCAGCCAGGAAGGAAGAAGACATTACAGCATTAAGACATCTGTCCCAGGAGTTCCCGTCATGGCACAGCAGAAACGAACCCGACTAGGAATGACTAGGAACCATGAGGCTGGGGGTTCGATCCCTGGCCTTGCTCAGTGGGTTAAGGATCCGACGTTGCCGTGAGCTGTGGTGTAGGTTGCAGACGCAGCTCGGATCTGGCGAATTGCTGTGGCTGTGGCGTAGGCCGGCAGCTATAGCTCCAATTTGACCCCTAGCCTGGGAACCTCCATATGCCAAGAGTGCGGCCCTAAGAAGACAAAAGACAAAACAAAACAAACAAAAAAAGATATATGTCCCTAGTTGAAGTAATGACAACCCCAGACTGGAGAGGGTGCGTAGAGGAAATGACCCAGAGGCTTAAAGACGTCTTCCTGTCCTCAGTTAGAACAAATTATACAGCCTAAACTCCCTTCATCTATCTTGAGCGAAACTCTCTCTTCCAGACGCCTTTTTAAAAATTTAATTGAAAATGTAACATATGCACATTTTTTAATTTTTTTAATTTTTATAAGATTTATTTTTTTTTTAGGGGCCACGCCCGTGGCATATGGAAATTCCCAGGCTAGGGGTTGGTTTGGAGCTGCAGCTACTGGCCTACACCACAGCCACAGCACCATGGCATCTGAGCTGCCTCTGCAACCTACACCACAGCTCACAGCAACGCCAGATCCTTGACCGACTGAGCAGGGCCAGGGATCGAACCCGCGTCCTCGTGGTTACTAGTCAGGCTCATTAACTGCTGAGCCACGATGGGAATTCCTATGCACATTTTTTTTTAAAGTCAAAGAGTACAAAATGTTACACACAGTTAAGAATGTCTCCTGCCTACCCTAACCCTTCCACTCTCCCACCTCAGAGAGAGCCATCACGAGCAAGTTTTTTATGTGTCTTTCCAGACAGATACCACTATACCATATATTTTTATATTTTTTGGCTGTGCCCACAGCATACAAAAGTTCCTGGGCCAGGGATCAAACCTGTGCCACAGCAGCGACCCAAGATGCTGCAGTGACAGCACCAGATCTTTGACCCACTAAGCCACCAGGGAACTCCTGTTTTCACAACTTAATACATATGTGAGCACTGCTTTTGCTTTTTGCATTGAATAATATATCCTGAAGAGCATGCCATATTTGTGCTAATGCATCTACCTTATTTGGTTTCTTTTTTCTTTAGTCTTAGTCTTCTCAAAATCTGTGTGGTAGTCTTGATGTGGATACATCACTAACCAGATCCCTTCTGGTGGAAATTCAACTTTTTTTGCAGTCTTTTGCTACTATAAACAATGTCACAATAAACATCTACATACATATTTCTTGCCTTTTTTGAGACAGAAAATCATCTGACCTCATAGAGGTGGAGCCCCAAAGACCATCCTTATGGTCTAGTATAAAGTCATCGGGGAAGGAGACAGAGAGCCTGCCTGCTTTCCAGTCCGAGCTCAACCACTAATGTCCTTTGCACTCAGAAGCCATTCACTTCATCTCTCTGTGTGACTCAGGTTCCTTGCTTGTCAGGAAGCAATAATTACACCTGCCTTCAATTGCCTCATAGGGCATTCTGAGAATCTGATGAGATAATGGACACGAAAGTTGTGCTGTGCTAATACACAAGTCTCTCATCTGGTTACGTGCCAAACCTACGATTGATGTGTCGCTCCATGAACATGCCCATCAACCTTCAGCATGGTGCCTGCTGCCCCCAGAGCCCCTTCTAAGGGAAACCCAGGAGTTCCTGCTGTGGCACAGCAGGTTAAGGATCTGGTGTTGCCCCAGCTGTGGTGTAGGTTGCAGCTGCAGCTCGGATTCAATCCCTGGCCCGGGAATTTCCACAGGCCACAGATGGGACCAAACACAACCATAATCATAAGGGAAACGGACCCCTACCCACAGCTCCTGCTTAGGAACAACCCAAGGCTGCTGTAGGCTATGCAATAGGTCCCTGCCTCCCTGTCCCCCCACTGAGCCCAGCAGGGCACCTTCCGAATCCACGGGCTGCCCAGTGGCTAGCAGGAAAAGTGCTACCCAAATAGAGACAAAGCAGGCCACTCTCATTCCTGCCTTTGAAAAAGTCAACTAGGAAATCATGATGGCTAAGGTAGCTAGGACACACACAACAGTGAACACAAAGAGAGAGGCTAAGCAGTCAGGGCTATGAAGGGTTATTAGAAGTTCAGGCTATGAATAAACTGAAATTGGGAGGAAGCAGAAACCATGCATACATTAAAGCTACAAGGGAGGGAAAAGTGAGAACGGATGTTGGTTAAAGTGAGAGGGCAGAGAGAAGCAGAAACATCAGAGCCAGCCAAATAACAATGACAAAGCATGTGAAGTGGTCCCAGCTCTGGCTGTTGAATGCAGCACAGTCCCCGGCTGAGTTCCTTGGAGAAGGGGGCACATGTGATCCTGTCTCCCCTGCTCCCTCAAGTGGCTTTTTACTCTAACCTCCCTTCCCTGGGCTCAGTGGAGGAGGGGAGACACTTTTAGTGTTGCTAGGAATGCCAAACCAACCCAAGGCTCATGACAGCTATCTCCTTAGCTTCCTGCAGAGTCCCCCAAAGGGCAGGTGTGTGCAGATCTTACCTGGGGACAGGGGAACCAGAGTCCTAGATTCCATTTTGCTTCGGAATGTACTGCTTTGCTTAACAAATTAATGCAGTTTCACGGAGGTCACCCTTCCAGGCAGAGGGCAGGGGTGGAGAAGGGCAGAGAGCAGAAATGGAGAGACAAATGGGTAATAGGTATCAGTCGAGACTTTACTCATGTGGATCCTTCCTTCTTGCCCACATCCCACTGGCCCTTCATGTCACCTCTTCTATCAAACCATCCCCAGTTGTTCCAACCACAGCAGCACCAACCTTCTTAATTACAATAGGAGATTGTGTTATGGCCCCAACTCTTCACACTGCCCCACATCCACACTTTTTACCCTATGTCTTTGCAGTCCCCCCCACTAAAGGAACGGAGTACATGTCCCCATCCTTTGGTTTTGAGTTTGGCCATGTGACCACCTTATGCTATTAACCAAAGTCGAAGCCAGCAGCCTAAGATGGAAACAGTAGTGTGCCAGTTCCAAGGCCTCTTGTGCTTCTTTCATTGCCATGAATAGAGCCCGCCCAGGCTGGGCTCCTGTTCCCAAGAAGAAGAACAGGGACGCGTGAAATGAAGCTGCCTTGGCCAAGCCCTGGAGATGAGCCCATCTAGATCAGTCAACTCTTAGATGTCTGAGCGAAATAAACATTTATTGTTATTTGCCACTAAGATTTTATGGTCATCTGACATACAGCTGATATGACTATTCATACCACTTATTATGCATCTTAGTGCTTGGTGATTTTTAATAGCAGCTCATTATTTGGTCATATGTAATCGGTTGGGGGGGCAGGTCTCTCCTAGCTAAGATCATCAGATTTAGCAAATAAAAAACACTGAATCCCCAGTGAAACTTCAATTTCAGATAAATAATGAATTTTTTAGTATGTGTGTCCCATGCAATTTTTACAATGTATTTATACTAAAAATTATTTATCTAAAATTCAAACTTAACTGAGCACCCTTTATAGATATAGATATAGACATATAGATACAGATGTCTAGATATATTTGCCCAGCAATCCTACTTCTGGTGCTTGAGGCGTGCTTGAGGTGGGATCAACATCTTACACAATAGCTGGGAGACAGTCCCTGTGGTCACCATCATAATTCTGGGAGAGGAAAGCCATGGTCCAGTTAGAGATTTGCAAGGAGGCAGATCTTGAGCCTTTTCTTCGCTCCAGTGACAAATCCCCTTGTAACAAGGATGACAGTGGTTACCATCTACTTCGCCCCTGGATAGGCAGGTCCTGGGCAAACACACTGTCTGAGTTTTACATCAGTACTGCAGCGCAGGGGGTAGTCCATCCTTATTCTCATTTACAAACGAGTACCCTGAGCAGCAGCAGGTAAGGTAACTTCTCCCTGGACACACAGCTGGAGAGTAGCAAAGCTAGAATTCAAATGTAGCCTTTTCTCTTTCCATATGTAACCCTGCCTCCAACTACCAAACATGGTTTTTGTGGGGTTTTGGGGAGGGTTTTTTGTCATTTCCACAAAACTGAAGACAACAAAGTATACTGCCCAGCCCCCAATCTCTTTACTGGTCCCACTCAATCCATCCTATGAATAATTGAGTTTGTATTAGTTTGCTAGGACCCACAACATAACAAAGGACCACACATGGGGTGGCTTAAACAACAGAAGTTTATTGTCTCACAGTTCTGGAGGCTACATGTCTGAGATCAAGGTGTCAGCCAGGTTGGTTCCTTCTGAAGGCTGTGAGGGAAGGATCTGTTCCAGGCCTATGATGGTTAATTTTATGAGTCAACTTGACTAGGCCCTGGGATGCCCATATATATATATATATATATATATATATATATATATATATGGTTAAACATCATTTCTGAGTATGTCTGTGAGAATGATTCTGGAAGAGACTAGCATTTGAACTGGTGGACTGAGGAAAGCTGATGGCCCTATGGTAGCATGGACAGGCATCTTATTTTATCCTTTGAAGGCCTGAATGGAACGAAAGGTGGAGGCAGGTGAATTGATTCTCTCTGCCTCACTGTCTGAGCTGAGGTACTGGTCTTCTCCCAGCCGTGGGCTGGGACGTACCCCAGCAGCACTCCTGGTGATTAGGCCTTCAGACTCTGATTGGAATTGATACCTTCAGTTATCCTGGGTCTCCCACTTGCAGACAGAAGCTCATGTCACTTCTCAGCCTCCATAATCACATGAGCCAACTCCTTCTAAGTTCTGTTCGAACTTATGATAAGGTCCAGCTCCTACTGGTTCTCTGGAGAACCCTGACTAACACAAGGCCTCTCTCCTTCGTCTTTAGATGGCCATCTTCTCCCTCATCTTCATATCATCTCCTTCTGTGCATGCCTGTAGCAAATTCCCTCCTATAAGGACAGCCGCCATATTGGATTAGGACCCACCCTAATGACCTCATTTAACGTAATCCCTTCTAGGAAGACCCTATCTCTAAATAAAGGCAGAATCCAAGGTACTGGGGGTTAAGACTTCAACATATGGATTTGGGGGGTGGGAGACATAATTTAGCCTGTGAGCTGAACAGGGGTTTGCGGAGCTAATTGTGACTCATCTCAATACAGTCTGGGTTCACTCCACCATAAAAAAGAACAAAATAATGCCATTTGCAGCAACATGGAATTAGACTCTCATCCTAAGTGAAGTCAGAAAGAGAAAGACAAATACCATATGATATCACACATACCTGGACTCTAATATACGGCACAAATGAAACTTTTCCACAGAAAAGAAATTCATGGACATGGAGAACAGAAGGTGGAGGAGAAGGAAGTGGGAAGGACCGGGAATTTAGGGTTAATAGATGCAAACTATTGCCTTTGGAATGGATAAGCAATGGGATCCTGCTGTATAGCACTGGGAACTATGTCTGGTCACTTGTGATGGAGCATGATAATGGGAGACAAAAGAATGTATACATGTATGTGTGACTGGGTCCCCTGGCTGTGCAGTGGAAAATTGACAGAACATTGTAAATCAACTCTAATGGAAAAAATAAAAATCATAAAAAAAATCAATACAGTCTGAGTTTTAAAAAGGGACTCAGAGGAATGGATTTCAAATCATGGAATTCTAGACCTCAAGGGGTGGAATTCCAGTTTTCAGAGAAGCCCCTAGGGCTGGCAAAGGCCCATCCTGTTTTCAATGACAGCACCTAAAAGGGTGTCACTCTCTGCCAAAGGGGCCCTAGCAACTGGTAGAATGTGGGTTATTATGAGGACAGAGGATTGTGATGGCGGCTGGGCTGTGGAATCTGGCGAGGCCAAATGGTAGAGCCTCAAAAGTCGTCCTTTGGCCACAACCGGCAGCACTGTGGTTTTCTGGATGGCAACAGAGGACAGGGAGATGATGGAAGGCGGGGGGGCCGGAGAAAGCTGCCCAACCTTTCCCAAGATGGTGCCTGATGACCCCATGTCTGAAGGGAAGGCAAGGGCTTCTTTGGTAAGGAGGAGGCCTCATCTCACTGTCCCAGCCTGTCCCAGCCTGTCCCAGCAGGGGGAGGAAGAGCCCGGGACGCCATGACACAGGGGCTGAGTGTTGGGAGATTCCAGAGAGCTGCTAAGAAGAGCAGTCAGGTGCACCCCATCCTACACTGGCACTCAGCTGTGACCCTTCATTAAACTGCGAAGTCACTTAAGTTGGCTTTGGTCTCCCCCCACACACCTCTCCTGGGAGGCTCTTCCCTCCTCCTGCAGATGGGACCAGGCCCCTCCTTAGCCCTATGGTTGGTCCCCATAACTTAGGTTATCTCAGCGAAGACCCTAAGTTTCTTCCTCCCTCTGCAGCCCCCAGAGGACTGGGTGTCTAAGTGGTCCCAAAGTAGAGGGAGGGGTGGACAGGTTACCTCCAGGGGCGATTTGAAGATCACCAGGAACACAGACTTCTACTCACCTCCCCAAGGCCCCCACTTGCAACTTCAGGGTGCCATCCCTCTGTGTTAGTTTGCCCTCTCCTTCTGAAGACTCAGGTCCTGATAACGTGAGGTCCACTTCTAGTAAGAACTCAGGCTAGATGCTTACAGTCCATAACATTCCTTCAAGCACCCGAAGGCACTGTGCCTGGGGCTGCGAGGAGTTGCGGGGGTGAGGGGAGAGCAGCGAGCCACAGCCTTGTACTGACTTCTGGACTCCCACCTCCTTCCCTGCCCCAGGAGGCAGAGTCCCCAAAGCCAGACTCCTCCTACGACTACCTGGAGGAGATGGAATCTTGTGAGGACGGAGACTGCCCAGGGCCACCTAAGTCACCGTCCTCCAAGGCCGGCCCGGCCCCCACCAAGGGCCAGGCGGGCGACGGACCCGAACTCTCAGAGCTGCCCCCGGCCCCAGCCACGCCGGCCCCGGGGACTCCAGGGCCCCAGCGCAGCGGCGAGATGGAGCTGGAGAAGGTGCGCATGGAATTCGAGCTCACGCGGCTCAAGTACCTGCATGAGGAGAACGAGCGCCAGCGGCAGCACGAGGAAGTGATGGAGCAGCTGCACCAGCAGGCCACGCCCCGCCTGGTAGGTGACAGGTCCCGCCCCCGGAAGTGAAAGGTGTCTGGCCCTGGGGGGTGAGGGGGACCCATCCCAGACTTGCCCAGGGAACCCATCTTACCTGCTTCAGGGCAGCATCCCGGAAGCCCCCACTGCAGGCTGGCCAGTGGGTTTTGATAGACCCTCTGTCCCTGACTAGGGCTGCCTCTGCTCTGCTGGATCACACTGCCTTACTGTCAACTAAAACTTAGACATCTTTTGGCAAGAAATGAACCACTCTCCCCTAATCTAAATGGGGATAAGAAAGCCTGCTTGTGATTAAACGGGACGTGAAGTGCTTAGCACTGTGGCGGAGCCATCATAAGCACTAAATAATAAACAATGTTCTTGTTTAAAGCAGTGCTGTCTGGGTTTTAAAATGAGACAGTCCTGGGTTAAAATCCTGGCTCTACCATATATAAATTGTGTGATGCTGGGCAAGTTACTGATCCTCTCTGAGTCTCAGTTTGCTCATCTATAAGGTAATAGCTACCTCATAGGGTCATTGTGAACATTAAATGAAAGAATGCATGAGGCGCTCTGCAGCGAGCCTGGCACGTTGAGGTAAGCACTCAATAAATGTGAGCTATTACCATTTTTATGTACTCATGCAACTTACTTCTTGACCCAAATGCAACAGCTTACGTTCATCGCTTTTCAATTTTATCAGGATGTAATGTATTTGCTCCGCTTCCCAGCTCTGAGTCATCCTCAGTTCTGAGAAATCTGCCTTGTCTTTATCCAAGTCATCGCTATAATTGTTGAGGAGGATATGACCTAAAGTAAATACTACTAAATCTCCCTAAGGTTAGCAATGTTCCATTAATCAGCACCCTTGAGTTACATCTTCTCTAGCTCACGTTTCTCTACTTTGTTCAGAAAACTGTCCTGAGACAACGCTGTCAGTTTCCCAGAATTAAGATATTACACGATTTCCCCAATTGTCTGGTCCATTTTTTAGGAAAATTGGGTTGGTTCTGCATGATTTGTTCTCAATGAACACAAGCTGGCTTCTTAACAGTTACCTTTTTTTTTTTTTTTTTTTTTTTTTTTTCCCCCACACAATACCTGCTTTTTAGTTTGGTAATGTTTCTCCTCGCTGGAGGAGATAGAAATCCTTGGTGCATAGTCCTATCTGCTTTCTGTCTTCTGGTTCAAGGAATAGACCACTGAAAGTGTTTTCAAAAAGTCTAGAAGTTTTCACAAGTGCATGTTTTGTTATCAAAATCATAAACATCTGGAGTTCCCATCGTGGCGCAGTGGTTAACAAATCCGACTAGGAACCATGAGGTTGAGGGTTCCATCCCTGGCCTCACTCAGTGGGTTAAGGACCCGGCATTGCCGTGAGCTGTGGTGTAGGTTGCAGGCATGGCTCAGATCCCGCATTGCTGTGGCTATGGTGTAGGCCAGTGGCTACAGCTCCAATTAGACCCCTAGCCTGGGAACCTCCATATGTCGCGGGAGTGGCCCTAGAAAAGGCAAAAAGACCAAAAAAAAAAAAAATCATAAATATCAGCCATTAGCATGCAGACCACAAACAGTGACAGAAAGTCCATGGACCCAGAGCCATACCGGGTCTGCAGAGAAACATCAGCTCTGTCCAGCCTCTAGTCCCACCAGAACCCTGGATTTCTTCTTCTGGTCTTCTACCTGCCTTGCTATTCATTTTAGAGGTAGCATCATTGGAGCCCTTTTCTGCCCGGCTGGGTTTTTTGTTGCCCTTGCGTTTTATGTAGTTGGTTCAAAATTGTGCCCCAAACCCCAGTCTTTAACAATACTTTACAAAAGTGTTTTACCTCCTGGGCATTTAGTTAGAGGTGACTGGGTTTTTAAGTTCCCCACCTCTCTTTCTGGGTGGGTGGGTAGAGGCAAGAAAAATTATATTGAAAAATACCTCCTACAGCACTGAAGGTACAGGACAGAGAGCCGCCCTCAGACCCAGATCTCTGTGTCCCCTTGGCCTCACCATCATCTGCCAGTGAGAGAATATTGCAAATAAATATGCACAGATGTCTTTTGCTGCAGGAGGTTTTCCCACAAGCTGACAGGATCAACCTGTTCTTTACCTCAAACTTGTTTTTAAAAGGACTTTCCTGGTTTTTTTCCTTAATTACAGAATGTTTTTATAACATTTTGAGCAGAATAAACAGAACCTAGCAAAACAGTGGTTAAAGAGCTATAAAATGGTTTCCAAAAAAAAAAGAGAGAGAGAAATACTTCTATGAATATGTTTCTAGCTAGTTTAGGGCATCACAATTCCTGCCATCCATCTGCTTACCAAAAAAAAAGTGGGGTATGAGTTTAAAAGATATTATAAAGAAGGGACCATGGGTCATGCCTTCTTAACTACAGATCAAAATAGTTATATCAGCTTTTAGCCTACTTATATGTTGATGCTTTCTACAGTTAAAATGGGGGGTCTGTTAGATCTTAATTGTATAGATTCTGGAAAAGAGCAGCACATAGGCAGAATCAGCCAGACAGCTCAAGCTCCCTCCCCCCACACCCAAGACCCCAAGGGTTTGTGGAGGGGTGGGTGCCCATCGCCCATTTTTGACTACCCGTCCACAGGAGGAGAGACCAAACCTTGGGCTGAAGGACCACTGCCTGACCGTGTGTGACATGTGCCAGGATTCGGAGGGTTAGACACAGTCATTTGTGCCCAAGGGACACCCCCTCCTTCTGCCACCATCCAGAAGACAAGGTTGAGTGTCAGGGATGACTGTCCAGAGAACACGCCCAAGACCCAGCGTCCAGACCTGGGCATCTCAGAGTAGAAGCGAGACTGCCCGCATGGGGGTCTCAGAGGCTGCGTGGAGCCTACAGAGGAAGGAAGGTGGGCTCAGGAGGGCTGAGACCAGCCTCAAGAAGTCAGAGCTCCCGAGTGCCCTCTCTGTGCCAGCAACCTTGCCTGGCAATGTTCACTTCTTGTCTCACGCTTCCTCCTCATCTTGGGAGGTGGGTACCATTACCCTCTCCTTAGGTGAGGCAGACAAGCTGCCCAAGGTCACGTTCAGAAAGGGGCGAGAGCAGGAGGGACGCCCCGGTCTGCCAGGTGCTCCAGCCCTGGTTTTGCCAGCTCCGCTCTCTTCTCTCCCCCACAGTTCTCGGGAGGCCTCCAGGACCTCCTGCTCCCCCAGAACCAGTTCGCCATGTTCCTGTACTGCTTCATCTTTATACACATCATCTATGTCACCAAGGAGATGATCTTCTTCCTCTTCTCCAAGCACTACCTGTTCTGCATCGCGGCCATTCTGCTCTGTTTGATTAAAGCTTTATGGTCATACCTCCAGGTGCCTTCGCTCTCTCCGTCACTGGGCACCACCCTCTCCCCCATCAGAACCTGCTGTCAGGAAAGGCTTGCTGCCACCCATCTACACCTTCGTGTGAAGAAACGTGGCCAGGCGTTGTAGTAAGCCTGAGTTCTCAGGGCGGGCAAAGGTGCTTTCCTTCTCGAGAGATGGATTTCAGAAGGTAGCAGGTTAGGGAGGTATCTGTAGGGAGAAGGGGTTTAGAAAGCCTTTCCAGCATCCCAGAAATCACACTGTGACCAGGCTGACTTGGGATCCCCCACATCTACTCACTTTCAGAGATCTTCCCTGAGGCGTGGGGAGCAGTGGTAGGCTTGGGGGGTATGCCCCCCCCCAAAGATGTCCACGTCTCAATCCCCAGAGCCTGTGACTATGTTACCTTCCGTGGTAAAAGAGACTTTGAGATTAAATTAAGGGCCCCGAAATGAAGAGACGACCCTGGATCATCCAGATGACCACAATGTAATGACAAGGGTCCTTATAAGAGGGAGGCAGGAGGGTGAGAGGCAGAGAAGCAGCAGAGGCTGGAAGGATGCAGAGCTATGAGTCAGGGAAAGCAGGTGGCCTGCACAAGTTAGAAGAGGCAAGGTAACGGGTTCTTTCTAGAGCCACCAGAATAATGCAGCCCTGCCAAATCCATTTTAAACTTCTGCCCTCCAGAACTGTAAGAGAATAAATTTGAGTTGTTTGAAGCCACTGCATTTGTAATCATTAATTACAGCAGCAACACTAATATGGGAAACTAACACAGGTGCCAAGACTCAGCAAGCTCTTTCCAGCTTTGCAGCCATGTCAAGATGGCATCACCAGGCCATTGGCAAGGGTCCATTTGGCCCTGGGCCTGAGTAGGACTGCACACAGTCCATCGTGCGGGTTGGAGCCTGCCCTCAGCAACATGCAATTCAAGAAGAGAGATGCTGAAGCTCTAGGGAGCTCAGCGCAGGCCTGTCGGATACCCTGATCACCAAGCAGCGCCTGGGGGAGCCAGGGTGGCGAAATCTGGGCATACTCCCTGGGACTTTGGGAAGGAGGAACTGATGGTCTGATTGGGCCCAGAGCAAGGCAGCAATGCTGCCCTCATGAAAAAGGAGGAGAAGGAGAAAAAAACACCCAAACAGGCCATACAGCTCAACCCTCAAATCACACACACACACACACACACACACACACACACACACACACACACACAAATAAACAGTTGTCTACCATAGAGATATACACAGACCTCCAGATAAACAGGCAGCAACAACCAAAAGGAGTGAACTTTGGACAGTAGAGGGCTCACTGGAGGGACCACAGGCGGCTGCCCAGAGTGTACAACAAGGGAAGGGGGTTCAATTCCCCCCTACCCCCCCAGACCAGCTCCTGACCCCTCCTCTCACACACCCCTCCCCCAGCAGGTTGTCACCCGCCCCTCCCAGGAAGGATGACTAGCAAGGGAGGCTTTAGGGATAACGCCACACACCGAATGAGGCTGGAAACAGCCATGCGATCAATCAAGTCTGTATTGACCCCTCCGCTTCCTGGACCTGAGGCTCTGCTTTAAGAGGAACAAAAGAACAAAAGAAAACCCTTCTGTCCTGTTGGGCTCCCTGAGTGATGCTGAGTACAAACACAGGAAAAGAGAAGACCACCCTGGGATCCCATGTCAGTACCCATTATCATGCCATTTGGGGCCACGGTGACTTCACATTTTCCAGTTCAATGCACCCATCCCCATTTATAGCTACATGTGACAGGTATTTACTCAGAAGTAATAAAACTGTCATTTCTCATTAAGCTTTCAATGATAGAATTTGTTTGCTATGGGTCATTTCTCAAAATCATCTCATTTGATCTGGGTTTCTGGGGTAGGATTGAGACAATAGATCAGGACATCAAAAAGATTAAAGCCCAGATGTTTAATTTGCTAGAGGAAACAGAAGTGAAAGTTTAAAAAAAAAAAAAAAGAAAGAAAAAGAAAGAAAAGAAAAAGAGGTGTTTCCATCATGGCTCAGCGGTTCAGGTTCAATCCCTGGCCTCGCTCAGTAGGTTGAGGATCCAGTGTTGCTGTGAGCTGTGGTGTAGATTGCAGATGCAGCTCAGATCCAGCATTGCTGTGGCTATGGTATAGGCCAGCGGCTACAGCTCCTATTGGACCCCTAACCTGGGAATCCTCCATGTGCCACGGGTGCGGCCCTAAAAAGACAGAAAGACCAAAGAAAAAAAAGTGCTATAAGGCCATTTACTTCATCATCCTGTAGCCAGGTAAACCTGAATTGAAATAAACCCATTTTCCTTACAAATCTTCAGAGAAAGACTTAATAAACTCAGTTAAGCTAGCATCTCATCTCACCCTCTTAGCAATGAGTATGAAGTCTCCCCTCTGTCTCGCCTCCCTACGACTAGCGCCAGTAGCCTCAGATCTGCCCTCGGCAAGAATGACCAGAGCTCCTAGTCACTGCCCAAACTTGGTAGAGGCCTCCCTATTCAAAGGCAAAGCAGAAAATCAGAAGGAAGGGAGGGACAGAAGTGGAGAAATAGGAAAACGGCACAGCTAGGGTTACCGAGCAGGCAACGAGTCAACACACAAGCCCTTCCAGGGCTTGGCTCCAACATGTCAGGCATTCGGCTACATGCTGCATGGAGGCCTGGAGGTAGACAAATCCATTAGCCCCATTTCACTGATGAGGACACCGAGGCTCAGAGAGCTGAAGTGACAACCTCAAGACCATCTTAGATCTCAGGTCTGACTCTGAAGCACATGATCTTTCAGGACCACCACGTTCCCCAAAGCCTGCCTTGGGGGGATCTCACCGCCTCGCTGGGGAGATGAGGCTCACACGCACTGAAGTATAAAGATGCTCTGGGGCACACAGACCCCAGTGACGAAGGACAGCAAAGAGGGAGAGGTGCCCTAAGCCCAGGGTGATGGGAAGACTTCTCAAAAGAGCAGCCCACCAGGGCACGTCAGCCTGGGACAGGGAGAAAGAAGGAGGGAGAACTCACCCAAATGTTAACGCTGGGTGGGGACGGATAATCTATACTCAGGAGAAGAAGCAGGCTCATCCTTGCTCCAGTCGATGGTAACAGGCCTGGAAAGTTGATTTGGGACCAAATTTTACAGTCTGGAGTTTAGTCTGAGGAATATGCACTTGATGCCTTGGGAAATAAGGAATCCCCGAAGACGGGTGGGGGAGAGAGTGAGCGTCCTCCAAAAGGGGGGGGGGAATCCTCTCCCCTCCCCTCTCCTGGGAACCCTGTTCTTGCCTTGACCTTCTCGTCCAATCCAGGAGCTTTCTTTCTAAGGTCTTAGTGTGTGAAGATCACATTCAGCTGTTAAATGTTTTGTTCAAAACAAAACAAAGAAACAGCCACAGTGGCTTAACCCAAGAGCGGGTTCTGTTTCTCATATACTGAGAAGTCCCATGCAAGGCAGTCCATGACGGTGAAACTGGCCTAGGAAGTCATAAAGAACACAGGCTTATTTTTGTTCCACCGTCCTTAACACATGGCTTTTATCTTCCTCACCCCGTGGCTTTCTGCCTCATATTCTCAAGACAGCTGCTGCAGCTCAGCAGGGGCCGGGGAGGGGGGGCACCTGTTCAAAGCTCTTCAGAAAGATCCACCGGGAGACCTCTGCTTACA
Source organism: Sus scrofa (assembly GCF_054392235.1). NCBI lineage: Eukaryota > Metazoa > Chordata > Mammalia > Artiodactyla > Suidae > Sus > Sus scrofa. The sequence continues at coordinate 106,247,191 of NC_139385.1, read as the reverse complement.
TCTCATGGGTCAGACTGGTTGTGCTGCGGCTCCCAACTTCAGGACATCTGAGGTGTGATAAGTTTTTTGCCAGGGCACGATTGCAGGCTTGAGCAAAATTAAGATTCTGCTAGCGTGGGTGAGGGGAAGGAGAGGAATGGATATGGAAAAAAGCATGTAACAGTGTCTACTGTGCCCTGCTTTCTTAAGCTCAGGTCCCACTGCCTCCCTGCCCCAGTGCTGAGCCAGCAGCCTGGTCCAGGTTGAGATAAACTGCGTGGAGCACAGCTGGAGTCACGCTGGGCCTGGCCCACTGCTGCACCTCTACCTTAAGGTATTGCCCACAGAGCACAGCAGGAAGGTCACGGTTCTCTCCGGACACACACGACAGGAGGAGTTCTGCCTTCACCCTCCTGACCTCTGCCTGAGGCCCCAGGATGTTACACAACCAGGGCCGAAGTCTTGCCTGGGGACATAGAAGGGCCGGCCCCGCTGTGCTGGGCGCCCTCAGCAAAGTCACCAGCAAGAGGCAAGTCTGCCCCAAGAGTACCCTCCCCTCCTGAGTCCCAGAGCCCTGTGCATGCCCGCCCGCATCCTCCACATGAGCCCTCTCCACCCCAAGATGCTGAAGACTGAGAGTCTAACAAATCCTCCAGGTTACACTCAGCTCTAGCCCAAACAATTAAGCACGAATTAATTAAGCATGTTTCTAGCAGGCTTGGGAAGAGAAAGAAGAATCTTTCCTGTTTCCCAAATGGAATCACATGGGGTGCAACCCTGAGTCCAAGGACAAAGCTCCAGTCCTAGAAACACCGCCTCGGAGATCTAGGAGGGAAGGGGGACAGGGGTTCCCAAGGCCTCTTCCCTGCCAGCTGGACTTCTAATCCCACTTTAGCAGGTGACTGAAAGCAAGACAGTTAAGCTTTCTAGGTTTCATCTGGGGGACCTGCAAATTACCTAGACTCTCAGTTTTTTGTTTTTTTTTTTTTTCAAAGGGGTGGGGGGCGGTGAGGGGGAGACTGGGATCAAAGCCCAGGATCTGATTTCAGAAATTCTGACTAATTGATCTGAGATGACGGGGTCCAAGGAGTTTGTTAACCTGAAAAGTGCCCCAGTTGATCATAAGGTTTCGGCTTCATTACAAAACCTAAATCCTTGCTACTCTACATATGATCTGAGGACCAACAGCCCAGGTATCACAGAAATGCAGCATCCAGGTCCCACCCCAGACCCATGGATCAGATGCATTTTTGACAATATCTGCAGTGACTCACAGGCACGTGAAAGCCTGTGACACACTGCTCTAGGTGATGTGACTTGACTCAAGCTATGCTCTGCTGTGAAGACAGTGCACTTGGCCTGGAGGGTCTTGGGGATGGGGGTGGATGTGGAGGCAAGGTATGAAAGTGGGGAGAGAGGATAACCAGGCGTGGAGTCCCCACCAGTGCTATGGGAGACCCCATATCAGCAGGTGCAGGCCAGGGGCAGTGTGGCTGCCATCCTCCCTCCTTGCTCTTGGTTTTTGATGTTTTTTTGTTTTTTGTCTTTTTAGGGCCTCACCCACAGCATATGGAGATTGCCAGGCTTGGGGTCAAATCCAAGCTGTAGCTGCCATCCTACACCACATCCACAACAACGTCAGATCCGAGCCGTGTCTGCGACGTACACCACAGCTCACGGCAACGCCAGATCCTTAACCCACTGAGTGAGGCCAGGGATCGAACCTGCGTCCTCATGGATACTAGTCAGGTTCATTAACTGCTGAGCCACAACAGGAACTCCCTCCCTCCTTGTTCTTCACCAGTCCTTGCTCTGGGCTTCGAAGCAACCAAAGGATTTTTTCCATCACTCCGTGACTCACGAAAAACGTCCAGAACCCCCCCCAGGCCTGTCTTTGCCTCTGTCCCTTTTATGATATGGCTCCTTTGTGTGTAGCTTGGGGGAAAATCTTGCGACCATACCTTCATTCATTATTTAAAGGTTGCCACTATTCTTTCAGGAAGGTTAAGCATGATTAAAAGATGGGATTTTTTTTTCCACAGGGCATAACAGAAACGCTAGGGCTCCGGCATTTTTAAGCTGTTTTGGCCAAGCCTTGTTGCATAATTTAAAGTCTGTGACTTATTTAGATTTCATTAGCCAGAGGAGCAGCAGCTGCAGGTTCATTAGTCAGTATTTATTAAGCTCCCTCAGAGGGCTTGGTCCGCTCTTAAGAGCAAAGTGGAGGAACAGCTTTGGACTTGCAAATTTCCTCTGCTTAAGTAGAAGGGGATCACAGATGCAAGGTGGGCCTTTTTGTTCCTCAAGAACAAAGGAGTGGGGAGTTCCCTTGTGGCACAGCAGGTTAAGGATCTGGTGTTACCACTGCAGTGGCTTGGGAGAAGTGGTTGGTGAGGGTTGGCTCCAGAATTTATGGGGCCCAATGCAAAAGGACAAGACAGGGTCCCTCTCTCAAGAACTCTTGAGAATTTCAAGGTGGTAACTGCAAAACCTGAAACCAAGAGTGGGGTCTAGTTGAGGCACGGGGTCCCCCTGAACACCAATGCCAACGGTGGTCTGGCCACGAGGCCCACCTTAGAGGTGGATGAAGGAGACCTTCTGGATGGGGGGGCTTTGTGGATCCTCCCAAATCCCACCCTGGTCCTCAGCACCCCATCAAGCAAGGGAAAGGAAGCAGACCACTGTGCCTTTGGAAAGGGAGTGAGGGAGTTCCCACTGTGGCTCAGCAGAACCCAATGTTGTCTCTGTGAGGATGCGGGTTTGATCCCTGGCCTGGCTCAGTGGGTTCAGGATCCAGTGCAAACTGCAGCATTGATCGCAGATGCAGCTCAGATCCAGCATTGCTATGGCTGGCATAGGCCTGCAGCTGCAGCTCTGCCTCGATCCCTGGCCCAGGAACTTCCATTTGCTACAGGTGTGGCTGTAAAAAAGAAAGAAAAGGGGTGGGGGATGAGGACACCTGGAGTAGGAGGATGCTGAGTCTGGTGGCTGGGGGGGGGGAAGACCCCCTCCTGGACAACGTGGGTCCCTCCTGCTGCCAGAAGCAGAGTCTGGCTGAGCAGGAGGCAGCTCTTGGCATGCAGGTCACGCCCCAGGCTTGCTGCTGCTATTCCCAGGGCTAATGGAAGCCTCAAGTTCTCCAACTCTTGGTGTTTCCCCTCCCTCCTGGCTTCTGCCCCCAGCCCCATTCAGCTGCTCATTTTCCCTGGGCTAGAAAATCCCCAAATAGAAGAATAAAGCTACACTTTTTACCCTCATGAGCCTCATTTGTATCAAATGACACAGTCACTTCGCCTGAAACTTTTCATCAAAGGAGTCTTTGTAGGGTCCTGGGGCAGAAAGCAGGTCTTGGAAAACAGCCACCAGGAAGCCTCGCAGAAAGTGCTGAGCAAGGCAATCCTTGGCGGGGGGGGGGGGGGGGGGTCCTCAGGAGCTTCCCTCCACCCCATGCTGGGCCTGTGCCAGACATTCTGTACTGTGGAGCTGCTCCCCTCCCAGCACTCGCTCTGGCCAGGAGATGCCGGAGCAGCTAATTATGTGCTGCAGGGACCACCCCACTGCCGGGACTCAATCAGTGCTTGAGGAGCAAATGAATGAACAAACGAATGAACAAAAGGATGTACTAGACAACCCGAGAAAGGCTCCTGAACGCGAGGTTTCTGGGCTTCCTGGAGAGGGAAGAAGGGCGCACACACTTGATGCCAACTCATCAACCCACAGCCACCCCTGACGGAGCATAACCATCTGCCCTTTGCAGATGAGAATGAGACTCAGAGGGGTTCAGGAGTCTCCTGAGCTTCCTCACTAGAAGGTGGCAGAGACCCACTGCAGCACGGAGCTGAGGTGGATTTAAAGAAAGCAAAGATGGAGTTCCTGTTGTGGCGCAGTGGAAACAAATCCGACTAGGAACCATGAGGTTGCGGATTCAATCCCTGGCCTCGTTCATTGGGTCACGGATCTGGTGTTGCCATGAGCTGTGTTGTAGGTTGAATACTCGGCTCAGATCCTGCGTTGCTGTGGCTGTGGCATAGGCCGGCAGCTGTAGCTCCAACTGGACCCCTAGCATGGGAACCTCCATATGCTGCAGGAGCGGCCCTAAAAAGCAAAAAATAAAATGAAATAAAAATAAAGAAAACAAAGACATATGATCCAGCAATCCCACTCCTGGGCATATACCCAGACAAAACTCTAATTCAATAAGCTACAGGTACCCCCTATGTTCATAGCAGCATTATTCACAATAGCCAAAACATGGAAGCAACCTAAAATGTCCACCGACAGAGGAATATAAGGATAAAGAAGATGTGGTATACATACACAATGGAATATTACTCAGCCATAGAAAAGAATGAAATAATGTCATTAGCAGCAACGAGGATGGACCTAGAGTTTACCGTACTGATCTCTTACTTACTGAGTGAAGGAAGTCAGAAAGAGAAAGATAAATACCATCTGATACACTTATATGTGGACTCTAAAATATGACACAAAAGAATCTGCCTATGAAACAGAAACAAACTCACAGACATAGAGAACAGACCTGTGGTTGCCAAGGGGGAGGGGGGAACAGGAGGGAAGAATCGGGAATGTGGGATTAGCAGAGGCAAACTATTATACACAGGATTGATAAAAAAAATAAGATCCTGCTGTACAGCACCGGGAACTAGAGTCAATATCCTGTTATACACCATCATGGACAAGAACATGAAAAAGAAAACATGTATGTATTATATATATGTGTGTGTGTATCACTTTGCTTTGCAGCAGAAATTACCCCAACATTGTAAATCAACTATACTTTGATATTTTTTGAAAGAAAGCAAAAAAAAAAAAAAAGTCTGTTTGGATTTGCAAATAAAGATTCAGAATGGCTTTCATAACACGTGAAGAGCACTGTTGTTGTATTTCAAATGGTATTATTCAACCCCCCTGTGTCTATATTTGTATACCTAAGAGTAGCAACTTCAAAGGTACTTGGCTTAAAAGCCTACCATTTTATTCCACCCATTCTCTCACGTCCTTCCACCGAAGGCTGTGGAGGAAAATGTGCCTGAGAGGGGACAAGGCTGTACGTCCTCACTCACCCGTCCAGCCCTTTTCTTGGCGAGCATGGGATTCATACTCAGTCCTGGATAGCTTCCTCTGGACCCCACCCAATATCCTCTGCTGGCTCCATCAGATCTGGGCCTGTAACTGGCCTGAGGAGGCTGGAGGTCTTCCTTCTTGAATCATCCCTGTCTGGCTCTCATCCTGAAGACAGGACACTATGGCAGGTGTATGAAAGAACAGGGAGGTGGTCAGACCCAGAGAGAAATCCTACAGCTCAAGCTCATTGACTTTCACTCCTGGACACTTTCTGTATCCTCACAGACACAAAGCCTCCCCTGGTATCAGAGCTGGCCTGAGTGAGCTCCTAGAAAACAATGAGCTTTGATTGGAAGACTCTGGGAGCACAGAGAAGTAGAGAAAGCCCATCTGCTCTCAGTTATCAGCCTAACTTCAGTGGAACTCCAGATGGCTGCTCTAAGCAAACCACCCACTGCAGGACCATCCTGATTCTCAGAACAGATCAGCTAAGGTAGGAGTCGAAAACTGGGATGCTGAGAGGACCAGGTGGGGCCCTAAATGAGGAGAGCGGGCCAGGGGTAGCAACCAAGAAAGGAAGTGCCAGTATAAAAGAAGCAGCCCCCACTGCCCTCCTTCCTGCCCATTCTTGCCATGTAAGGATGCAAGCTCCATATCTAGTTGTTCAAGGGCATCCAGGAATCCAGTCTTTTTGTGTGATACTTGCTGATTTTTAACTGTTGGTTCCATCTTTTCAGGCACTCTATAAACCTAGCAAAAGTCTATGGGTTCACCAGTTCACAATATTTGAACTTGAGATGTGATTTTCCTTATGATAGAGTCTGGGTTTCAGACATGCTGGGGCATTTCTTCAAACAGAAAACACTCCTAGTTACAAAAATAGAATGTGATTCACTCTAGCACCATGTTTAAGCACTGAAGAGCAGTACAGGATGCTTCTTCCCCTCACAGTTTGCCTCACCTTGAGGTGTTTCAAGAAACAGATCTCTTAATGCATTCCAAATCAGATTAGAGTGGCAAAAATCTAATTTTCATACAACTTCTGGAAGGAAGATGGGAATTTGGCTCGAGCCTGGATCAGGATTAAAGAAGGGGCATGGCCAGGGCCAGGGGTTGGGAAATGAGGCAGGGAGCCTGTTGAGGGTGGAGGGCCAAGCTGGGTTCTCCTGCTGGGGATGCGGAGAGAGGCTGGCAACAGCTCTTGTGAATGAAGTTAGTTAGACAGAGAGGTGGGGCCTGGGGACAAGAGCCAGCCAGAGACGGGAGAAGAGTAAGGGAGCATCATTAGTTGCCATGGCAACAATGAACAAGGAAAGGAAGAGATAGAGTGAGGGTAGTATCTCAGAGAGGAGCTATATTGTGCTGCTACAACCAGCTAGCCCCTCTCCGCCAAGGCACCTTGTCTATGCTTCCCTGGGCCCTGTGATACCTCCCCCACCTAACTCCACCTGTCCTTGGTGTGGATAAGGTACTATGAAATTACATCAAGGACATTTAGATCCTATACTCGAGTGGTCTGGATGTGGTACCTACTTACCGTGCATCTGGATCTCCAAAAGATCTTTTTTTTTGGGGGGGGTCACCCTTGGCACATGGAAGTTCCTGGGCCAAAGATCAAACCTGCACTATGGCAGTGATACAAGGTGCTGCAGGGATGCTGGACCCTTAACCCACTGGGCCACAAAAGAACTCCAAAACACCTCTTAAATTCAAAAATATTTGCTCCACTGTCCTGCCATAAAGCCCATAATTTTCCTATTAGGAAAAAATTTCTTGGCCTAAGGATTTGTTCATGTTCAATTACAACCCTTCCTTAAGAACTGTAATACCCTGGATATTAACTTCTAGACTCTCATAAAAAATTCACATGTGTCAGGAATCTCGGTTCCAGCCTAGGAATGCCCACCACTAGGATTCAGGCATATGTGAACATGTAGGATAAGTTAGTAGGGCAGAACGCAGACAGGCCAGTTCATAGGATGTTTCCAGTGACATCCGCTATGTGTGTCCAGCGTTCATTTCCCCTTGATTTTCTCCCTGTTCATCATTATTCGTCCATGGGGTTCAAATGGGATGACTTCAAATCGAGGGTGGGCCCAAGATCCAGACCTGACCAATCAGAGTATTCCAACTCCTGGTCAAATGATTGGTTCTGGCATGGACACATGACCGGAGCCTGACCAATGAGTCTCAGACTTAGGACTTTTGCTGGAACTCCAGGGAAAGATGAAATTCTCTTTCCACTGGCTACTAAGCAAGCAGAATAAATGTCCAGAGCTGCTGGTGGCTGGTGGTTTTGTTTCATCTGAGGAAGGCCTACCTGAGTATAAAGCTGGCATGGAGAAAAGCAGAGCCAAGAAGAGATAAGACTCAGATGGGGAGGGCAAGGGAGGGAAGGAGGAGAGAGAGAGAGTCCTTGTTGGCATGATTTGAGTCTCCAGATCCACCTGAAATAAGAGACATCCCTAAGCTTTTCAGTTGCAATTAACCTTGATTTAAATTGGGTTTCTGTCCCTCAGAACCGAGTTTTGAAACATGCAAGGGCTTTCCCATTTGGCTAAGGACAAGAGGATTATGAGAGTTGGAACATGGGCTCAGCAACAGCTAATGGAGATTTGGCATCTGTTCCCAGGCTGTGCTATGGAGAAAGCTGTGGGGACGACCCAAAACAAGGGCATTTGAGAGACATGGAGAGACGTGCAGCTTAATGAGGGCCACATGTGCAAACTCACACGCAGAAAAGGGAGCCATTTCTTTACTTTCCAAAGGAAAACAGCCCTGCTCTAATACCATGAGGGGTGGGAGTACTGATGTCAGTGCAAAGGAAATGGTGGCAGGGCCTCACTGAGGGGGGGGGGGGACTCGTGGGAAATGCCACAGACAAGCGTCGTTTGTACGTGCCACGGTGCTCACAAGAGGCTCCATGAAAAGACCATGATGGAGTTTCCATCGTGGCTCAGTGGTTAACGAATCCGACTAGGAACCATGAGGTTGTAGGTTCGATTCCTGGCCTTGCTCAGTGGGTTAAGAAGCCAACGTTGCCGTGAGCTGTGGTGTGGGTTGCAGACGTGGCTCAGATCCCGCGTTACTGTGGCTCTGGCGTAGGCTGGTGGCTACGGCTCCGATTAGACCCCTAGCCTGGGAACCCTCATATGCCGTGGGAGCGGCCCAAGAAATGGCAAAAAAGACCGAAAAAAAGAAAAGAAAAGAAAAGACCATGAAAGGACTGGGAGCAGCCTGGTGTCCATCACCTGGTGGGTGGATAACTACCGTGTGCAGTGAGGCACTGATCCTGCTCCCACATGGATGAACCTTGAAATCATCATGCTAAGTGAAAGAAGCCAATCGCATATTTCACAATTCCATTCACACAAAACGTCCAGAGTATGCACATCTCTAGAGACAGAAAGTAGATTAGCGGTTGCTTAGGGCTAGGGGAACAGAGGGATTGGGGAGCGACAGCTAAGGGTGCACAGTTTCCTTTAGGGTGATGAAATGTCCTAAAATTAATTGCGGTGACAATTGCAAAACTTGAATATACCAGAAGCCATCTAATCACACACTTTACGTGGGTAAACATGATATATGAGTTACATCTCAATTAAACTGTTATCAAAAACAGGGCTCTTGAGGTTCCTGCCTAGTCTGCGTGGGGTGGGAGTAAAGGCAGGGGGGTCGGTCAGCCTCCAAGAGGCCCAGGGCACATGATGTAGCTGCTGCTACACTGGGAGGCAGTCTGCTCTGAGATATGACAAGAGGGACCTCACTCTGGACCAGCACTTTAACCAGGCTCCACTCTGCCTCTTATCTGGTCTCATCCCCTGCACCGCCCCCACCCCTACCCCAACACACAGGGTAAGAAGTCTATAGGATCAGGTGGACATACCCAAGCACTCCCACCTTCCAAGAACACACCCTAGACATACAGGACCCAGGAACTCCTTGCCCAAAAGGTCCCAAACCTGTTTCTAGAGACTGCAGTCCTCTTCCCCAGGTCTAGACATGGCACAGTAGCCTGAACTGGTGGTGAGCCTACAAGAGGTGGGACTGGAACTTGAATACATAGGCTGGATGCCCACATCAGGCCCCTCTAAGGATGAGGCAGAGCTGGGGGTGAAGGAGCAGGGGAGAGGCCATGGGCAATGAGTCCCAGCTCTCCCCACAACCACCGTGTTCCAGCCAGGTGATGCCAAGAAGATGAGAATTCTCAATTCAAACTTGACCTTCCAGGTCACCATGAAGATATACTTTTCAAGATAGGCCAGAACATTTAACAATTTGTTAGCTCGATTTATAGTCATATGACATGTAAACATGTGGTCTGTGGACCTCCATTTGCCCTCTTGCTCTGGACTCCCACAGATACAAAGAATCTGATGCTGAGAGATGCTACACTTAAGAGAGAAATCTATCAGAGCTTTTCTTTCTAATGAATCCTGCCGTGGGGTTTTCTGAGGCTTGCATTGATGGGTTTGGGAAACACGGTTCAGAGATTCCTTGCTCCAGGCTACAGAGAAAGCAGCTCTGTGGCTGCCCACAACCTTGAAGTTTAATGATTTCTCTCTGCATCTCAGCTTAGCCTGTGGCTTAGGCAGGTAGTGAGGTGCAGGCTGAGGACTAGGGGGATGGGGTGGGTTCTCTGAGCCATACTGAGGAATCTGCATCTGTCTGGCTTTCTTGTCTTGTAGTTTGTTGTTATTGTTTTGAAGATATAATGCAATAGAGTGCACCTGGCAAGGAATTCTAGAAGGAGCTCACACGAAACATCTGAGAACAGAGCTGAGGCTGGAGAGTGTCTGTTCATCCTTCCTCTATGGCTTCCTGATGGCCAAAATCTCTGGGGGATCCTGTTCTAATGCCCTTGGGGTAGAGACCTGCAAGACACACGGCCTCTGGTCTCCAAGAACTTACCATCTGGTGGCAAAATACCATTGACATTGGAGCCAATAAGGCACAATATAAAAACCCCACAGTACAACTTTGGGTGTGAGATAAATCATTCTCAAGACGAGAGATCATCTTGCCCAGAGTGTCTCCTTGGCACTGTTGACACTTTGGGCCACATTATTCTGAGCTTGGGGGGGAGACAGGGGGGTGGCATGGTGGTGGCGAGGAAAGTCCTGTGCATGGTAGGATATTTAGCAGCATCCTTGGCCTCTACTCACTAGATGCCAGTAGCAAGTTCCCTGCCCCAGTTTTGACAACGAAAAATATCTCCAGACACTACCAAATGTCCCATGGAGGTCAAAACTGCCCCCATTCGAGAACACCTGCTCTACGATAAATACACACCTCCATCATTTCCAGTGTAATTAATGTCTATAGAACTGCAGGAAGCCAGAGGAGGGGAGATGGCTGTGGGCTAGAAGAGCCTGGCTCATGGAGGAGAAGGTGGCACCTGAACTGGGGGCCTCGAAGGATGGGTAGGATTTGGCTACCCAGCACTCCAGACAGGAGAGACAGTGTGCTCAAAGGCAGAGCAGCCGGAACAAGCAGTGTGCCCTACGTGGTAGCGCAGTTGTGCAGTGCTAAAGGGTGCCCAGCCCAGGGGACAAGAAGGGGCTGAAAGGCAGCCCGCCCTTTCCTGGTCAAGCTGTGCCGCTTGGCACTGGGCTGCGTCAGTCCAGAGGAAGGGAAGAATTTTTCTTAGTGCAAAGCTGTCTTATGCTCCCCACCTCATATGTTCAGGGTGCTGTATGTGCCCAAAGGGGGCCTTTTTCTAATGACAGAGGCATCACAGGGGCCAGTCAAGACCCCATGAATGAGCACGCCCTGGGATGGAGAGGAGAGAGAGCCAGCAAAGTAGCTGGCCCTCCGTCAGGGTCTGCTGGGGACTCTACCTTTCTTGTTGGTCCCACTATGCTCCTCTCTGCTCTAACTGATCTGTGGGGACCCCCCATCCACCCACTCTGCTCTGCAGAGGCCCTCATAGAAGAATAAGCAGGAAGGTGTTTCAAGAGCTCAAAGTACGTTGAACCAAAAGCTCTGAGAGAAGGGTCTGGATCTGAGACTGACAGCAGCCAACATGCCTGGGCTCAGATCACTTTGGCTTTCATCCCTTCCAAGGAACGATCCTACCAAGAGGTGGTCACCCCTCGGGGAAGTCGCCTCTGCCCAGAGTGCCTTTTCTCCTACAAAGAGACCTTCAGACTCTGCGGGAACCCCTCACCCCATCACCTTCCCTTTTTTTGCTCACCCAGCAACGGATCAGCACAAACTAAGGTACAGGTGCTCCTGGGGATAACAAAGACCTTCCAAAGGGTGCATATTTTGGCATGAGTCATTGTAAGAGCCTCGCATGAAGAGGAGTCCTCAGCATCTGCAAGTGCTCCCTCATACCGCTGTTCTGTCTGAGCATGTGCACCAGGGATGTGCCTGGCTCCCTGAGCACCCTTCTCCCACTTCCCCAAAGAAGGGCACCCTTCTTACCCATCTCAAATCCTCCCATGGGGCATTAGCTTGGGGACAAAATGTACGGTGCAATGAAAGGACGGTCTAAATCCTGGTATCCACGTCGAGAAAAGGAGTGATGAATGGCTGAGCAATTCTCTGCTTTCATTCAAAGTGAAGGAGAATCTATTCCAGTTGTTAGCTGATAGATTTTTCATCATCTACCCATTTGGTCTTTGGTGTATAGCTCAAAGGGACTTTATAAAATCAAGGGACATGGCTATCAGAAAATGCTTTGGATCCCTTTGTACTTAAGTATGTGAAAAAGTTGCTGAGCTCAGCTCTTGCACTTATAAACAACAGCAAATAGAATTAATACCGAACCCTGACCCCTTCTAGTGATGAGTAATAGTCATCCATGGATATATGAACTAATTGGGATAGGGAGAAAAAGCATCATCTCATTAAGAGATGCATTTCCAAGTAAGCTTTATTTTTTTATCTATTAAATGTTCTGATAGTATTTGTTTTGATTAATTGTGCATTAGTTGTCATGGTACAACTCCAGTCAAAATATTCTCTAACACTTAGAGTCTTTTGGTGCAAGGAATTTTAAAAATAAACTCATTTTACATACATGGATTTGCAGGAGAGAAGTATGATAGGGTGATGCATAAAAGACATTCAGTCATAAAAATGTATTAGGATAAAACTCTGTACGAGAAGTAGAAGGAAATATAAATTCAAGGGGAAAAAAAGAGGAAAAATTTCCAACTGTTGAGGGAGAACTTCATGTATTTTTTAAAAGATGATGGTGGGTATCCAATCCCTATAGCATTTCACTTAGAAACATTTTTTCAGAATACTCTAACAGTTTTATCTTTAAATGTCAATATTTGCATACACCAGAAAGTACACTCTATGTAACTACTTAAACTATGGAAAAATTTTGAATGTTTGCTCCTAAAAATGTGCAAAGGGGTACACACATTTTTAAAACGAATTTTGAAATCTTCAAGAAAAATGGTGAGAGCACCAGGGTCACGGGAGCTTGGCGCTTGCCTGCAAAGGAAGGGCCTAGAATAAACAATATCAGTAGCTTTGACGACTCCCTAAGTCTCCAGGGACCTGAGAGCACCTTCAAAGCGTGTGGGGGTGGGGGAGGAGCCCCTCACTGGTGTGAAACTGGGCCAAGGCTCTCCCCCTTTGTCCCATCAATACTCTCCTCTGTCTTTTTTCTTTTATCTCTGGTTTTATTTCACTGTTCCTCCAAAATCTCATTCTCTCCACTACAGATGCCTTGTCAGCTCAGTGTGACATCTGTTCTGCTTTCTTGCATCCCACCTCACCCACCGTTCCTTTCTTCCAGAAGTTTTTGGGCGGCAGCGGTCCCACCCACCCACTCCCAGCCTCGCTGGCCCTGGCCGCTGTCTTGTACACGCCTCCAGTTTGCTCTTGGTTTGGGCGAGTCCTCAGTTTCCAGCTAAGCCGTAAGTTTTCTCATCTCTGCCTCCAAGTCTCCTTTCTCAGCGATAAAAGGCGGATAAAGAAGAATTAGGTGAGATGAAATTTGTGCAGTGCCTGGCACCGAGCCTCGCCTGCAGCCAGAACTGAGCCCCCAGCTGCATTCAGCAAGTACCTGCTAACCATGCAGTTGCATTTTCTCGCCAGCCAGTGATCACAGGAGTCTGGGCTTCCTGGCATCCCCCTTCTTCGCCCAGGGAACCAAGGAGAGTTCCCCAGGTCTCCTTTCGATAGCTTGCCAAGGAGGGGTGATGGAAATGCCCTCCCCCTCCCGCCACCGCGGCTGCCACCTAATCCACTCCGGGTCCCCGAGCCCAGGCTGGGGGGGGGATGGGAGGAGGGGGAGCCGGGAGCTATGAGGTCATGGTCGGGTCACGTGACCGCTGCCGCATCTGTCAACTGTGGTACAATTACTAAGACGGTCAGGGCAGGGCGTGCGCTATTCAAACCAGTTCTCTCTCCCTCCTCCCGCTCCCAGTCGCTGGCCCCTTTCACACCAAGGGACCGTCTCAAAAGTCTAGGACCCTAAAGGGTATGGCTCCAAACGCTATAATTTAAGGGCTTGGGACAGGAAGACAGGAAGAGAGGAAAGCTTTCCAAGATTGCATTTATTGCTGCTGCAGTTTGAAAACTATGGTTCTAAAATCTTTTCTGTCAAAGCAGTTTGGCGTATGTTTAAAGAGTGTTAAAAACGCTCAAACTCTTTAACCCATTAACACCAGTTTTAATACGTTTGTTTGTGGAAGTAATCCAAACCCAGGCAAAGGTTTAGGTACACAAAATTCACTGTCTTATTACTGAAATTAACAAAGTACATAACAAAATTAAATAAATTAGGGTATAAACAAGAACAATACAATATTGTTTAGTTGTTAAAAATGGTGAGTCCCAATAATTTTCCTGACATGGAAAAATGCATGGAAAAAATGACTCTAGGGAATATTTGCTGAGCACTTACTATGTGCCAGATTTTCTGCTAAATGCTTCCTGTGAATTGATTCTTCTGACTTTAGGAGACAGATACTATTATTATCCCTCTTCTAAAAACTGTGGCCTAGAGAAGGAACCTGCCTAAGGCTGACTAGTTAATCAAGTATGAAAACGGAGCCATAGAGTTTATCCAAAGGGCTCACCTATATAAATGGCAGAAGCAGGATTTGAACTCACAGAATCTGAGCCTTTTAACCCCTACGTGCTTAAAAACTTGCCACAGTAGTAACTAATGAGAAATCAGTATAAACAGGTGATAATGTATATATACATATGTGTCCCTACACATAATACATGAGTAGCAAAGTAATGGAAGGACAAACACCCACATTTTCACAGTGGTATCCCTCAGCGGTACAATAGCCAGTTATTTAAATTCTCTTTATCCTATTTTGGATCTTTTAAATCAATACAGTGTGTGTATATTAATTTAACAAGTAAACAAAATGTTATATACAAACAGATTCCACAAAAGAGCCATGTGCTAAGTATGGGATTATTTTGTTATAATGAAAACTTGAAAGTAGCTCAAGTGGCAATTACTGGTTGAATAGTTAAACTATAAAAATAGTAAATGCAATAATTGGCAGGCATTGAAAATGAAAGTTACAGAGTTCCCACTGTGGCACAGTGAGTTAAGAATCCAACTGCGGTGGCTCATGTTGCTGCGGAGGTGTGGGTTTGATCTCCAGCCTGGCCGGAGGCAGCGGGTTAAAGGATCTGGCATTGCTACGGCTGAGTCTTAGGTTGCAGGTGGTGGCCTGGATTCAGTCCCTGGCCTGGGAACTTCCATATGCCTCGAGTGCAGCCATTTTAAAAAAAATTACCTTTAAAATGAAAGAAAGAAAATGAAGGTTATAAAGATCAAGTGATACCATTATGTGAAAAATCAAGGTCCAAAATGATAGGCATATTATGCACAATTATTTGAAAATATTATTGTAAAATCTGAAAGAAAAAAAGTAACTGTATCAGGAGGGTAAAATTATATGTGATTTTTAAAATTTTTTTCAACTTCTATAATGTCTTCTGTTTCTTGTATAATAATAAAAATATTTTTATTGAGCTAAGGTCCCATATCAAAATTAATACAGAACACACGGGATCCTTTTTGCCTTTTTTTTTTTTTTTTTTTTTTTTTTGTCTTTCCTAGGGCCACACTTGAGGCATATGGAGGTTCCCAGGCTAGGGGTCCAATTGCCGCTGTAGCCGCCTGCCTACACCCAGCCACAGCAACATCAGATCCAAGCCGTGTCTGTGACCTACACCACAGCTCACAGCACCACTGGATCCTTAACCCATTGAGCAAGGCCAGAGATCAAACCTGAAACCTCAAGGTTCCTATTCGGATTCGTTAACCACTGAGCCACGACAGGAACTCCTTTTTTGCCTTTTTCGAATGCTTTCTGTTTGACCTCGTTTCATTCCCAATGAGCAAGGCACGCTCTTTCCCATTTTGCCGATGAAAAGTTAAGGCTTAGAGATGGTGAATGAGTTACTTGGAGGAAACCAGCAAAAGCATAGCAACCCTGAGACTAAAACCCACACCTCAATCTCCCACCCAGGACTCTGGCCTGTAAACCACACCAACTGCCTTATGTAAAAACACAAACCACTGTTATAAGACTGCAACCTCTGAGACCCAAGTGTAGATTCTCTCCAACAGGTGAGAGTCTGAAGGCAGGAAACATGCCCTATTTCTCTTTGTCTTTAGAGTGGGAATGTTTAAGGCCTAAGATTTCGCCCCATCCACCCACTTACCCACACCCACACCCACACCCAGTCAGCCATGTCTCCAAAAACAGACTCCCTAGGAACATGCCTTGCTCATGGATGGAGAGAGAGGCCAGTAGATGTGCAGTTTATCCTCCCCCACACCCTTTAGGGTACAACCTTGCCCACAGCCTCACAGAGAAAGGATTGGGGATCCCATAGGCCAGCCAGTGTGTGACAAGGGCCAGTTGCAAACTAGGTAGGCACCAGACATGCAAGACTAGACACAGAGATCAGAAGAAGTCAAGTGTCAGCGACAGTGGGTTAAACCAGGGGGCTGCGGAACCCCAGGGAACGTGGCCATGAGGTCCTGGTCCCTCATATAACAGAGGGAGATGTGACTTGCCAGGGTCACACAACAGCCAGCGAGAGCAGCAGTAAGGCCAATCCAAAGCCCAAAGGAATCGGTCAAAGGCCAGGCCACAACTCCACAGAGCCAGGTTTCATTCATTCACACAAGAGTCACCCAGTCCCATTCCCGATGACCAGATCGTCCTGTTGTTCTGGGTCCAGAGCCAGTACCCTGTCCCCAGTCTCCCTCCCCCACTTTGGAGATGAGATGGCCCTCATGACTCAAGGTGGGGAAAATCTGCGAAATCACAGAAAAGGGAGCAGCTCCCCCTCTGGAGAAGCAAACCCAAACTCCAAAGCACAAGAAACAAACCAGTGAGCTGAGTCCAGGGCTGTGACAAGTCCAAGGATTCCAGAGCCCAGTGTGGAAAGTTGCCAGAAGCCAGAAGACAGGAAGAGGTCTGACCTGAGTGGTCTAAAGGAAGGGCATGCTATCAAGGGCTGAAAGGAAACCAAAAGATCTTGGAGGTATGGTAATGACACCAAGAGGTAAGGGGGAGATAAGCCTAGGTTATCAATCCTGATGGCAGAGGAGAGTTCCTAGTAGGAAGTGGGGGTGGGGGGTAGGTGTGCTTGGATCTATAAACAGTGCCTTTAAGTGTTTGTCCCCAACTTGGAAAGCATGGAATATCTGAATGTTAGCAGTGCCTGCTACTGAAGACAAAAGCAACGTAATGGTACTTTCTGTAAGGAAAGGGGATGCCATTGACTCCAAATGCTATTTACAAAGGGCTTTTCAGGAAAGAAAAAAAAAAGTCTTGCCTATAAAGACACCTGTCCATTGGTCTGAGCTGACTGATGATGTAGTGTTTGCTTTCCTATTTCTGTGGGGTCTGTGGCGCTTCTGTTGAGCAAAGGGGAGGGGCAATCGCTGTGTTGGGGACCTAGCAGAGAAGCAGGAACTCAGTAAAATGGGGTCTTGTCCCTTCTGTGCTTTCAAGCCCTTGGTGCCTTCCCAGTGTACTTGGAATAAACAGATTCCTCAAACGCCGCCCACAAGCCCTACAGGATCTGGCTCTGCCCCTCCTCTCTCCCTGACACCCGCTCAGTGAAGCCCCACTGACCTGCTCTCTGCTCCTCCACCAGCGGAGCTTTCTCTGCCTGCTGCCCTACACTGTGGTTCCCTCTGCTCTGAACAGCCTACCCCCAGCCCGATGTTTGCATGGCTGCCCCCTTCTCCTGCTTTAGGTGCACAGGGCTCTACTTGAGCATAGCCCTTTACTTCCCATAACCCTTTACTTCTCCATGGCACTTAGATTAACCCAAGTCACCAGTTGTCTACTTGCTTAGAGTACCAAGTATCCCCTCCTGGGCCCTCCCACCATCCACGTCAGCAGGTTCCTTTGCAAAAAAGCTCAGTCTTCACTGTCCTGTTCACTAAGAGGGATGCGGTGCCTGGCAGAGCACCTGATTGTTGGTAACCAGTCAAGAAATACATGTGGGATGAATGAACAAACAAGAGGTCTGCTGATTTGAATGTAATTGAGCGAAAACCCAGGACGCCAATTCCAAACGCGGAAAGATAAGAATCTTCACACACTCACTACTGCTTCCCTTTCTCCAATTAAGCCCCCGTGCAACCTGCTTCCACTTTCTCCCCCCTGATCCTCCCTCCTTCCCTCTCTTCTTTCTTTTACAGAGGTTCTCGAGCACCTGTTTTGGCTAGATGCCACATGATAGGCCCACCTTCCCACCCACTCTGCTCCCCAGTAGCCCCCAGTGCCCTGACCTCATCCAGGGTTTCAGTCTATCCCTGGGTCCCCTCAAGTCACATCCTTTATATGGTCACCCACCGGTACCTCTTCTTGGGGGACCTTCGCTGGGACTGAGCCCTGAGGCAGAACACTCTAGGAAAGAGAAATGGGGGAGTCTGCATGGAACCAGCTACATCCATGTATTTAATGACATATTTGTCCTGTTGGGAGCCAAAGCTTTGGAGCTTCTATACATTCAGTTTTTCATTAAAAAAAAAGAATGACAATAACTCGGTCTTTTCAAAGTTTTTGTTGGCAGTCCTAAGAGTCTTATTAGCTGACTATCACCCAGGACTGCTTCCTTGCTTCTTCTGAGCCTCAGATTGAAATGAACATTTGGCTTTCAAGATCCCTCTGTGTTCAGGAGTTCCCATTGTGGTTAAGAACCTGACTCGTATCCATGAGGATGTGGGTTCCATCCCTGGCCTCGCTCAGTGGGTTAAGGCTCCAGCATGGCCACAAGCTGAGATGTAGGTCACAGATGAGGCTCAGATCTAGCATGGCTGTGGCTGTGGTGTAGGCCGGCAGCTGCAGCTCTGATTCAGCCCCCAGCCTGGGAACCTCCATATGCCACAGATGCTGCGCTGAAAAAAAAAATTTTTTAAGAAAGATCCTTCTGAGTTCTAAACCTTGTGTAATCTTCGAGACGTGCATCCACTCAGGTTTGGTAGCAGCCAGGATGAGTCAAACATCACCCTCTACGGGCTCATCTCCCAGTGACAAAAAAAAAATAAGTGCTCAGTTCCATCCCTCCAGGGGTGTGCGGGAGGGGACGGAGAACTGAGCCAAGGGTCTGCCAAGATTGTCTCTGGGAGCCGAGGATCCCTTTTGCTCTGTCTGCAGAAAGAATAGAGTAGCCCGCTTCCCAGTGAAAGGAAAGGGGTCCTGTCCTGCAGGAAAAGATTAAGGGGTGAGCTGTGCGGTTGTGTGGAGAGCTGGGGTGCTGAGAGAGAGCAAGCGTTTATCATGCTTCAGAACGGAGCTCAGGAAGGTGGGGATGGGAGGAGAGCCTCAGCCTTTCCCAGTGCTGTCAATGCACAGGCACGATTTCAGAGGCAAGGTAGTGAACTGGAGGATGCAGAGGCGAGCCAGGACAAAGGGGCACAGACTTGAGCGAACGTCTCCCTGGGTGAGTTCAGTGAGGGGCTGCCTTGTTCCCCGGAGGCATGGGGGTTGGGGGTGGCCCAGCGTAGATCTGCTGACCCCCTTCTGAGGATCCCAGGACCCCAGGGACAGAGAAGAAGCCTGCAGCATTGTTTGAGGTTCTAGCAAGTGCCCAAAGCATCTTCTCCAATGTCTGGCTCTCCAGGCAGCTCAGGATGGGACCTAAATCTACACTCTCCCTCCACCAAGTTACGCCTGCCAACAGGATTCCTGGGGCGCTGGTTCAGTGAGGGATGCAGTGGGGAACAGGGCCCGGCTGCCCTGTGTTCGGCTTCGCCCAGCCCTCCGGCAGCAGAGAGTGAGCCTGCAGAAGCAGCCTCACTGCCTTAAGCACAGTCTGGGCCTGCGTCAGCAGCAAACAGCTTCCCTTGCACCTCGGGAGGAAGTGTTAATGAGGAGAGAGGTGGAGAAGGGTTGTGCCTGCCTGCGGTTTCTAACAGTTTGCTCCTTTTGGCTCATGGGGACTGAAGAGCTCACACTAGAAACACGCCTTCTTGAGGGTAGGACAGGTGATGCTGATAAAGACTGGACATCGGAGTTCCCATCGTGGCGCAGCAGAAACGAATCCAACTAGGAACCATGAGGTTGCGGGTTCCATCCCTGGCCTCACCAAATACAAAAAGACGAAAAAAAAAAAAAGACTGTGTGTAAGTTTGTACCAGGGAATTAACAGAAAGTGCCCAGTGCAAACATTCCTTGTGTGTGTGTGTCTTTTTGTCATTTTAGGGCCACACCCGTGGCATATGGAGGTTCCCAGGCTTGGAGTCTAATCAGAGCTGTAGACGCCGGCCTATGCCACAACTACAGAAACGGGGGATCCGAGCTGCGTCTGTGACCTACACCACAGCTCAGGGCAACGCCAGATCCTCAACCCACTGAGCAAGGCCAGGGATCGAACCCAAAACCTCATGGTTTCTAGTTGGATTTGTTAACCACTGAGCCACGACAGGAACTCCCAAACATTTCTTTTTTACTTGCATCTTTTTTATTTTTCTTTTTAGGGCTGCACCCACAACATATGGAGATTCGCAGGCTAGGGGTCGAATCTGAGCTGTAGTTGCCAGGATCTCAGGATCCAAGCCACATCTGCAACCTATACTGCAGCTTGCGGCCATGCAGGATCCTTAATCCACTGAGTGAAACCAGAGATGGAACCCGCATCCTCATGGATACTAGTCGGGTTCTTAACCCACTGAGCCACAACGGGAACTCCCAAACATTTCTAAAGCAAAGATCTTGACAGGAGTGCATCTCTCAGAAGGGACAGGATGGTGACCAGCAGCCTACCCCACAGGTCTAGGATAGCACTGGGGGCTATGGAACGGTGAGCGCTCATTTGCCTCTCCATGGCTGAGGCCCCTAAAAAGGACCCAGCCCCCTAGCTTTGCATGCAGGTCCAAGGCAAAGCTCCTCCCATTTGTTACCCATGGAAGGAAGGAATGCAATAAAGCCAGGGTTGTCCAGGAGGTAACCAAGCCCCGATTGAACAGAGTCCTGCTTGAGCTCAGGCTCCGCCCATCTGCAGCTCTTCCCCCACCCCCAGGGGCAGTAAAGGATTGTCTGGTCAAGCACCAGCCCTGGGCTACAGTGCGGGCAATCCTTTCCCTGGCCCTCAGTTCACATAACTGCCCCATTCTATGGCACAACCCATGTATGAGGAGGAAAGAGACTCTGGAAGCCTCCATCCAGAAACCAGAGCCAGGCTGGGAAAGAACAATGTCCAGACCCTACTATGTGCACACTCAGTGTCAATATTAAAATAACAAAGCAGCAGGGACCACAGAGAAGAATGAAAACATAGCCCCTGCCCACAAGGATCTGTGTCTAAAAAGATGGGCTAAAGAGTTCCCATTGTGGCTCAGCAGGTTAAGAATCCAACTAGTATCTGTGAGGACATGGGTTTGCTCAGTGGGTTAAGGATTCAGCCTTGCTGTGAGCTGTGATGTAGGTCAAAGACACGGCTGGGATCTCGTGTTGCTGTGGCTGTGGTGTAGGCCCGCAGCTGTAGCTCCGATTCGACTCCTAGCCCAGGAATTTCCATATGCTATGCGTGCAGCCCTAAAAAGACAAAAATAAAATAAAAAGATGGGCCAAGTAGACAAAGCAGCTGATGGGAAGTAAAGGCAATGCAGGGAAAGTCTTCATTAAAGGGGTGGCAGCCAGGGTCTGGGAGAGCAGGCTTGGTTTGCTCCCAGGTTTTGTTTTGCTGAGGAGACATGATGAGGGTGGAGAATGGAACCCGTGGGTTAAAAGGCTGAGGAGGGGAGTTCCCGTCGTGGCGCAGTGGTTAACGAATCCGACTAGGAACCATGAGGTTGCCAGTTCGGTCCCTGCCCTTGCTCAGTGGGTTAACTGTGGTGTAGGTCGCAGACGCGGCTCGGATCCCACGTTGCTGTGGCTCTGGTGTAGGCCAGTAGCTACAGCTCCGATTGGACCCCTAGCCTGGGAACCTCCATATGCCGAGGGAGCGGCCCAAAGAAATAGCAAAAAGACAAAAAAAAAAAAAAAAAAAGGCCGAGGAGGAGGAGGCTGGGGAGAGAGAGAACTGGGCAACTCTGGAAGAGAGACAAGTTTGGGAAGACAGAGAGATGTTTAAGTGGGATGAGGGGAGATTTCGCCCCACAGGTACTACGTAAAGTTCTCCTGAACTTCCCACAAAACCTTTCATTAAAACTATTTTGGGGAAGAGATGAGCTGTCAAACTGGGGGACATGGATGGATATCATGGGCACCCCCCCCCATAGATGGAGGCCAGCGCAGAGCGCCGGAGCCGGGGTCGGCCAGGGGGATCAGATGCTCTTGTATAACCTCCTGGGTTGTACAGCTTGAAGTGGGGTTTGAGTTCCTAGAAGGGGTGGTGGCGGGGGGCTCAGACAGCTGGGAAGGGGATGCTTGGTGGGTCGTGGAAGGATGGCTGGGAGAGAAGAGGGAGAGCTCTGAGGGGGTGTCCAGGGGGAACTTGTAAGAGGGTGTGAAACTGTGGTGGACAGCCTCATGCCCTGGACAAGGATTTATTGTGGTGGAAGGAGGGTAGATGGGAATAGATAGGACACAGGTCACTGATGTTAATCTTTTGCAGCCTGTGTATCATTGAATTTGACCTACCTCACCAAAGAGCTGGGTAGATTATTTGCCATCTCTCACCTGGGCTAATAAATGGTTCCCCTTGCCCGGGCTCATGCCTTCATCTCTCCCTCCTTCCAGTGTGTCTTCCACATACAGTGGCACTAGAATAATCTTTTAAAAGTCCAGTTCTCATGGCCCCCCCTTGTATTTAAAGTTCTTCAATGAACCCTCTACCGCTGCCACCAGAATTCGTCTAATTCCTAAGCAGGGCACACAGCACCAAGTGATCAGGCTCCGTCCATCTCCCCAGCCTCATCCATGCCACTTGCCCTCACCCTTCATGCCCTATCACATTGGTCCTCTAATACAACTTGCTTCTTCACACCTCAGGGCCTTTGCATATGCTCTTCCTGCCTACCCCCGCCCCTGCCCAAAGTTCCTCCCCCAGCTCAACTGCCAGCAACCCAGAAGCCTTCCGTGGGCTCTACCTGCTACAGCTATTTCTACAGCACTTTTTATACAGCACTAGGCTGGCACTTCTGCATTGTATCCTCACCAGATTATCATCTGTTTATGTGTCTATGACTAGTGAAAGGACAGGACAAGATGGTATTCTTTGCAGCCCAGCAGCTAGCACAGTGCCTAGCTCATTGCCAGCAATGAGTCTTCCATGAGTGACTGAATTTGCAAAAGGGCCCACATAGAAGACATCCTTTGAAGAGACTGTCCTGTTGACAAACACTCTTTTTTCTCTTAGAACTGTCCCCAGACACCACCTGGACTACAGGTCCAGTTGACCTGAGCTGGGCCAAATGGATTCCTTCTCAGAAAAGGGGAATTGACTCCAAGAAAAGCAAATTTGTTCCTGGAACTGCAACATCTAAACTCTGGGACATAAAGCATGTGGGGCACACAAATTCGACCATTGAAACAGGACAGTAGGAAAAGCCACCCCTTAAAAAAAGAGAAAAATGAAGTAGCTATCTAGGGGCCTTCAGACAGCTTACTGATGCCAGGTTCCAGCCATCCTCTGAGACCATGACAGAGTCCTGTCCAAGCTTCTGTTCGCTAAAAACCTAACTGCCCCTGCCCTTTGTTTGACTTTCAAGGGATTTCTGTTCCTTATACAGTCCTGACCACACAAGCCAACCTTTGCCTTGGCAGAGTTGCTTGTGTGGGGGAAGGGGGGGTGACTTTACTTCTAAAAACTTTAATTTTAATACATAAAATACCCTCAGGCATAAATTAGACTTTAAATCACCATACACACAGAACCAATTACATAATTTAAGGGACCCAATGTAAAGTGAAATCATAGAATCCTCTGTTCAAAAGTATAGTCAAAGGCACTAAAATACTTATAAAGCATTTTCCTTTCTTCTGCAGTCTCCCTTTTGGCTTGTTGTGGTGTTTACTTGCTATTTAATGTCTAAGTAAACAAAAATTACAATCTAAAACCATTGGCATGAATTTTATCATTTCTCTTTATATTGTGCAGTGCTCTTATGGAGAATCACCAAAATGGCTGTATTTCTTGGTTTCTTCCTGAAGATGTATCAAGCTGGCCACAGGAGATGAGCCCAAGTCCCTCCAGGCACAAGGGGTCCAGTGGGCACAGAATATTTTACCGGGCAAGTGCAGATCCTCATCAGCTCCCAAAGCTCCCGTTCTGAGACTCAGGCCCAGTAACCTTGACAACTGCTGGGCCCTTCTTCCCACCAGCCCCCAGATCTATGGGCTGTGCCCAGGCTGGGATCAGGGAAATCAAGTCAGGCAGCTCCCACTCCAGTAGTCTGGCTGACCCAACCCACAGCAGAGAGGAGAACCCTGGGGTCTTTAAACCTCCACACCAAGATGTGCTCAGTATCTCAATATTCCAGAGACCACCCATACTAAGTCACCTGCTAAATATGCCATGGAGCTGGCAACCTGGGGTAGAGATGGCCACCATTATGCCAAGCCTAAGACACACCTGCATCCATACCAGGCCCTCGCCACAGTCAGAGAGTAGCAGTGTTCACTGGGTGAAGGAAAGAAAGGCTCAGTCTTGGGGCACCAGGGAGCTAGAAAGTGGGTGGCCAAGAGCCCATCCCAAGGAGCTGGGTAGGCTTTGGGAGTTGGCACCACATGTGACCCAAGACCCATGCACACGCTCCCCCTGGCACACACTCCAAAGTCTCATCAGGCTTCACTTACAAAGCACACATTCAAAGATAAAATTAAGAAGTTCAAGGCCATGGCTATAGAACATTAGAACTTAAGCACTGGGCTCTTGTGAGCTTGGAGTTCTGTGTGATTGCACTCATCATATGCCCATGAAGTTGGCCCCACACACATGAAGAAGAGCTCTGAACCTTACTAAATAACGTAAGTTATTTAATAACATAAGAAGCTGAAACAAAAGGAGTAAAACACACTTCACATACATATTAAAGAAATTTAGACCACTCAGACCCATAGGTCATGAATACCATTCACATCTCAACTGGAGGACAAACTAAAGAGCAGATGGTTCTACTCCCCTCAACCCAGACTACAGAACTGACCAGAAGCTGTGGTGTGTATAGATAAACTGGAATTGCATTTCTAAGCATTAGGTCAGGTTTTATTCCAAAGTGTAATGCCACTAGCTCGTCAAAGGATATTTCATGAAGATAGACTAATACCAGAACAAAAAAGAGAAAGAGATATTACTAGTTTCCTTTGCTTTAAAAACTTATGCTTTTATGGCTTAGAAGTTCCACATGAGCCTCACTTTCCAGAGGCTTATACAAAATACTTTCTGTTGGCATTGGCTCCAAACAAGGCCTTTCGTATTTCTGGCATCTTTTGCTGGAATAGGAGATCTAGTCGACTTTCCAGAGTGTTGGAAACCTTTATTCGCTGATCACCACTGTAGACCTCCACACCCCCAGCTGCATCTGTAGCCAGTTGCACCTCTTGGTCAACTTGAACTTCTACATGTTTGTGGGAGATCGTCGTATATTGAGGGATGGCTTTTTGCACTGCAGCCTTTACCAGGAAGAGGTCCTGTGGCCTGCAGCGTATGATCACCACAGGCTCCAGCAGTCTAAGCAGACCCTGGAGCACTAATTTATCCAGCAGTGCCTGGTAGACTTCCTGGTCTGCCACAATCCTGCTGAGACTTAGCTTTGCATCATTCAGCAACTCTGAGATGAGATCATTTCGGGCTCTCAGGACTTTCAACCTTGCCTGATTCCTCATGGTAGACATCTGGATTTTCTTCTGCTGCTCTATCTGCTTCTCTTTCTTCTCATAATACTCCATAATCTTCAGTCGTTGGGTTTGCACAAGGCGTCCTTTCTCAATGTTGAACTCTTCCTCAGCCTTGGCATCTATTTCTTCTGCCTTCTCATTGGCTTCCTGCTCAATGAAAGCCATCATGTGCTTAATCTGCTTCTGCACATCAACATCACTCAGGGCCATGGCTACTCCTGAAAACAGAGGTGGAGGAAAAACTGGTGGACCCTCTGGTTGCTTTGACACAGGGCAGAGTTTCAGGATTGACTCCAGAGTTCCACTTTCTGAGCTGTGGAGTGTATGAGGGAGGGAGAGAGGCAGAGTCCAAAGGGAAGGTCAAGGAGACCATCTAATCGCAACTCGTTTCACAGATGAGGAAACTGAGACACAGAGAGGGAAAGCCACCCTAGGGTCAAAGGTCATACCCTAGAATAACAGAGGCTTGAACCTGGGTTCCTAGAGTTCCATGCCTCTACTACATTCCCCACCTTTTTTTGGCATCAAATAATAACAAGACAATTAGGATAGATCTCCAGGATATTTCTAGTCAGCAATGGGTCAGTACTAAGACAGCAAGCTAAGAGAATGGAAAGATGCAAAAATCCTCAACAAAATACTATCAAAATGAATTCAAGAATCAAACACAATGACTAAGTGGGATTTATCCCTGGGATGCAAGGATGGCTCAACATCCATAAATCAATCAATGTGATTCACCATATTAACAGAATGAAGGATAAAGTCACTTGATCATCTCAATAGTTGCATACAAAGCATTTGACAAAATTAAATACCCCTTTTCATGGCAAAAATACTCAAAAAACTAGGAATAGAAGGAAATTACCTCATTATAAATATGAAAAGCCCATAGCTAACATCATACTCAAAAGTGAAAAACTGAAAGCTTTTTCACTGCAAACAGGAGTCAGGCAAGGATGCCCACTCTTGCCACTTTTATTCAACATACTATTGGAAGTCCCGGTGACAGCAATTAGATAAGAGAAAGACATAAAAGACATCAAAATTGGAAAGAAAGATACAAAATCAACATACAAAAATCAGTTGTGTTTCTATACACTAAAAATGATCATCTAAAAAGAAAATTAAGAAAACAATCCCACTTACAATACCATCAAAAAGGACAAAATTCTAGGAATAAATTTAACCAAGGAAGCTAAATACTTGAATATTAAAAACTGTAAATCACTGCTGAAAGAATTTAAAGACACAAATAAATGGAAAGACATTCCATGTTCATGGATTAGAAGACTTAGTACTGTTCATACTGCTCAAAGTGATGTACAATTTCAGTGCTATCCCCATCAAAGTCCCAATAGCATTTTTTTAAAGAAATAGGAAAAAGAATTATAAAATTCAAATGGAATCACAAAGGACCCTGAATAGCCAAAACAATCTTGAAAAAGAATAAAACTGGAGACCTCACACTCCTACTCTCAAAATATATTACAAACCTACAGTAATCAAAACAGTGTGGTACTGGCAGATAGATAACCTATATAACAGAATAGAGAACGTAGAAATAAACCCAGACAAATACAGTAAAATGAATTTCACAAGGGTGCCAAGACTACACAATGGGAAAAGGATAGTTTCTCCAACAAATGGTACTAGAAAAACTAAAAATCCACATGAAAAAGAATGAAATTGGACCCTTATCTCGCATCACACACAGAAATGAACTAAAAATGGATTAAAGACCATGATAGGATCCAACAACTCCACTTCTGGATATTTGTCCAAAAGAACGGGAAACAGGATCTCAAAGAGATTTTTGCATTCCCATGTGCATTGGAGCTTTATTCACAATAGCCAAGAGGTAGAAACAATCTGAGTGTCTACTGATGATTAAATGGATAAAGAAAATATTATAATATACATAACAAGGAAATCCTGTCCTACGCTATATCATGGATGAACCTTGAGGACATTAGTATCCTAAGTGAAATAAGCAGTCACAGGACAAATACTGCATGACTACAATGAAATGAGGTATCTGAAGTAGTCAAATTTATAGAAGCAGAAAGTAGAAAGATGGTTTCCAGGGGCTAAGAAGAGGAGATTAGGAAGTTACTCTTTAACAGGTAGAGAATGTTGATCATACAAGATGAAAAAGTTCTGGAGGTCTGCTGTACAACACTGGGCATATAATTAAAACTGTACTGGACACTTAAAAATTTGTTAGGAGGATAGATTTCATGTTATTTTTTTACAATTAAAAAAAATAAAAGATAGAATGCTCTTCCAGAAAGATACACCACTCACCAAGCTTGCTGGAAAAACAACCCAGTGTTTGTAACAAAGACCAAGACTTTGTGTTCCACCTTACAAACTGTCATTGCAAGTTAAAAAGAAAATGATTCAGCCTCAACATTCCCCATTATTTTTGCATGCAATTTTTCTTTCTTTCTTCCTTTCTTTTTTTTTTTTTTTTTTTTTTTTTTTTTTTTTTTTTTTTTTTTGTACACAGACGCTCCTGGGCCAGGGGTAGAATCCACATTTCAGCATTGACCCGAGCCACTGCAGTGACAACGCCGGAACCTTAACCCGCTAGGCCCCCAAAAAACCCCAGGATGTAATTTTTCTTAAACTGCACTTCTGTAAACAGACCAAACATTCTCTGCTCCTAAATAAGACAAGCTCATTAAAGAAAACTTTTTAAAGCACCGTCTGGGTAACGTTCCAGCTTTGGGACCCATTGTCAATGAAAGCAGAGAGCGAGGGAGAACCAGGGAGCCCCAGGTTAAGTGTGTAGAGGAAAACACGCACCAGAAAAAGCCTTACCAGTCCCCTGCCAGAGGCCAGCCTTTCTCTGGCGCCAGGAGTCTGCACACGGAATGTGGAACTTGGAATGTGCACTGGAACCTGGCACTGTTGCTTCCTTCTCTCTGCAGACGACCCTCATAGTCGGACCAGGCAGCTCGAATCCAAAGAGCCAGGCTATCACTGGGGAAGGCAGGCCAAGGCAGCCAAGAGAGGACAAGAGGAATTTCCTTGGCATAGAGGCCTTACTGGGGGCTACCCTTGCATGCCCAGAATCTCAATTAAGTTGGCACATGGTGGGTTTCGGCTCTGGAGTAGGGTCACCTTAACCCAGCCATCAGGAACGAATACATGTGTGCATGAACCCAGGCAGCCAGTTTATTAATTTACTAATGAAAAATACAGCTGTCATGTTGGCAGGGCATGGCCCTCTTTCCCTATAGTGTCACAGGGGAAGCAAAGGCTGTTTAATGAGAAATCAGAGCAAGCAAAATTTGTCAGATGGCCTTTAAGAGTGCCACACCCGCCGCAGGGGCTGGCACACTCTCGGCTTGGACATCCTCTCCAAGCCCAGACAAGGCTTAAGGGGGCATCGCCAGCTTCCACAGTATGGGCTCAGGAGTAAGATTGCTGCAATTCAGGTCAGTGTTCTGAACTTTTGTATGACTTTGGGAAAGCAGCTTGTGCCTTGAAGCCTCAGTTTCTTCATCTGTATCAGGGAAATAATAGCGTCCACATCATAGGGTTATTGGGAGACTTAACTAAAAGAAGTGAATGTTTAGCACAATGCTAAGCACATAATTAATCTTCATGCTCAGTAGTTATCATCATCAGCATCACTCGTACTCCTGCTATTATCATTACTAGCTCTTCTCCCCTTTAAGCCTCATCACAGTCACTCTTTGTGTGAAGGGTCCTTATGATTGATTTGATTTCCACTCCCTAAAGTAACCAGAAATACATCCTAGTCTTGCTCCTTTGTGTTAAACCCAGTAACCCTGCATGGAGTTTTGGGACCCCCCCCCCAGCACTTGATGGCATATTCACCCATGGTCTCAGGTGGCCAGACACATCCCTGGTGATGGTGGGTGAAGTCCCAGAGTCCCAGGGCTCTTGGGCTGGGGGTGGGGTGGAGTCATCTCACAGCCTGTCAGTGGGTGGGGTGAAGTCATCCCACAGCCTGTCGCAGTCCCCGAATCTGCAGTCCTGAGTTCTCATGCCTCCTCTGTGACTCCCACATCTAAGCAGTTTATCAGTGCTGGGACTTGAAGGCAGCTGCAGGGTGGGGCAGGGCTGAAAGTCAGGGATTGAGCAAGTGTCTCTCTCTGCAGGCACGCGGGTGCCCATGTAATGTGTCTGGCAGATATAACTTCCAGTCTGTCTGGGAATGGGGATTATGAGTCCACAGGAGCCTGTGGCTTGAGCAAAACAACAAAGCAAAGAAATGTGAAACACACATGTCTGCTCTTGCACGAAGGTGCAGGGACCCTCCATTCCAACAAGGCAGGCTTGTCCTCTGAGTGGCATCCACCTTGCCTTTGTTTGGAGCTGGGGGCTGCATCTAAATCTCTCCAAGACAGTCTTACTCCCATAAACTCTTCAGTACCAGGGTCTCTTCATTGCCCCCCCCAAACACATCAGGCTCAGCACCACCAAACAGCTCTTGCGCATACAGTCCTCTGAGCTACAATACCTTCCTCTGCTCCTCTCTGCTTACCCAAATCCCATTCATATCTTCAGCTGCCTTCCAGTCCCACCACCTCCTTGACCTCTGGGCTCATCCTCAAAATAATGACAGCATAGCCTATTTTCCAGATATAACTCAGAGCTGGATTCAGAATCTTTTGATGCTCCAGTTCCTCGCTTCCGTAAGGAAATTCCTTGAGGACAAGAATCTCCTTCTCCAGCTGGGATTGGATGCAGATAGGCACTGGTTAAACAAGAACTGATTGGATTAAGGGTTTGGGGCTGGGGGGAGGGGAGGGGGTACTTTTTTCTTTTTGATTGTGAAATACAACACACATTCAGAAAACGTGTGTGGTTTCATGAATTATTAGGAGGCAAACATCCTGTAACCAGCACCAGGTTAAGCAACAGGACCCTGCCAGCATCCCCAGAAACCCCTCCTCATGACTTGGGGAGGGAGATGTTTCAAAACTTCTCATTTTTGTATTCGTGGGCATAGGAGGGGTCTTTAGAGGAAGTGTGACATTGGAAATCCCTCTTCCCTGGCCCTTGCCTGTGTGAGCCAGCGTGCACCCGGGGGATCCCCATCACCATGAGAGGGAAGAGGGGGAGGCTGGAGTGCTTGGTGGACAAGATGTGTCTGTCAGCCTGGAGCCCTGCCCAGACCTTGAAGCAACTGTTCTTCCTTCCAGCTGGGATTTGTAAGTCTGAGGGCAGACGTGTCTGGGTATGGGCTCCCTACCCCTCGCCAGAAGAGAAGCAGCACCAAACTTGCGCCTCCAGACACGTAGAGATTGCAGAGTGAGGAAAGCATGGGGCTTTCCAGAGGGAGATGGGGACGGGACAACTCGCAGGGACCAGGAAGTGGGGTGGAGGAGATTTAGAAGACTAATGACTCCTTTCGGGGATTTTAAATCCTCAATATGTGGGAAGGGGGCATCCCCTTTTATGTCTTTCGACAAATATTTGCTGCATATCTACTATGCGCCAGCCACTGTGTGGGCACTGGAGATAGAGAATAAGGGACAGCAGCCCTGCCTCCCAGGCCCACGATGCCACAGGGGAGACCAACAGGTAAACAGGTAATCACACTAGAGTGTGGTCTATGAGCAATCACAAGTGTTAGTGTTGGTTTCAAGAAACCTACATGAATGAAGGAATCCAATCCCTAAGACGCCCTACCAAGCTCACCGTGGCTCTTTAATGAATTGCTCTGCAGTCAGGCAAACCATGTAGTGGTGGTTTGAGACACACCATTCATTAGTAACCACAGATGCTTTCACTGGGGGCAGGTCACCTGGAAAAGGTAGCAAGTTGGTAGGATTCATTAAGGAGGATTTATCCAAATAGGCAAGATTGATCGAGTCGTTATAGACACCAGACTTGAAGAAATGCCTTAGGGTTCCCAGAGAGGACCTTGATTCAGATACATGGAAAGGTACCTGGCACCCAACACAGGATGGGATAAGAGCCAGGAGAGGACACTGGCTGAGTGGCTGCAGGCTTTGGCTGAAGGAACAGTCCTCTGGGCAAGGAGTCAACCCAGGAGGGAGAAGTACAGATGGGCGTAGAAGGGTTGGCAATTTCTTTCTTTCTTTCCTTTTTTTTGTCTTTTTGTCTTTTTAGGGCCACACCCTTGGCATATGGAGGTTCCCAGGCTAGGGGTCGAATCGAAGCTGTAGCTGCCAGACTACACCACAGCCACAGCAACACGGGATCCAAGTCGAATCTGTGACCTACACCACAGCTCAGCTCACAGCAACGCTGGATCCTTAACCCACTGAGCGAGGCCAGAGATCAAACCCATGTCCTCATGGATGCTAGTCGGGTTCGTTAACCTCTAAGCCACAATGGGAATTCCTTCAAGGGTGGACAATTCTGAGAAGCAGGAGGAGAGTGAGATTGTCTAGACAGGGAGAGTGCTGCAGGCAGAGCACAGTGGCCATGTGTAGGATGTCTGAGTGCAGAGAATGGATTGGTTTGGAGCAGCAGCAGAGAGGCCTGCAGTGGCAGCGGGAGTGGGTGATGTCTAGAAAGAGGGCTGGGGAAACAACCCAAATGTCCATCAACAGACAATTGGATTAGGAAGATGTGGTACAT
The DNA here is from genome assembly GCF_054392235.1 of Sus scrofa. Taxonomy (NCBI): domain Eukaryota; kingdom Metazoa; phylum Chordata; class Mammalia; order Artiodactyla; family Suidae; genus Sus; species Sus scrofa. Next base: position 106,215,287 of record NC_139385.1, on the reverse strand, counting down.
ATACACAATGGAATACTACTTAGCCATAAAAAATAATGACATAATGCCATTGGCAGCAACATGGATAGAACTAGAGACTTTCATCCTGAGTGAAGTAAGTCAGAAAGAGAAAGACAAATACAACATGATAGCCCTCATATTTGGTATCTAATATACAGCACAAATGAACTTTTCTACAGAAAAGAAAATCATGGACTTGGAGAATAGACTTGTGGTTGACCTGGGGGAGGGAAAGGGAGTGGGAAGGATCGGGAGCTTGGGGTTAACGGATGCAAACTATTGCTCTTGGAATGGATTTACAATGAGATCCTACTGTATAGCACTGAGAACTATGTCTAGATACTTACTTCACAGCTTGACAATGGGAGGAAAAATTATGTGTATATGTATGTGTAACTGGGAAATTTTTTTAAGAAAAGGAGCTGGAGTTCGAATGGGGAAGGTTTGAAATGTCAGACTGAGAGCTGGGGCATTAGGCTAAGGAGACCCATCAAAGGCTTCTTCTGAGCAGGAATGTAACTGGGCCAAACCTGGGTTGAGAAAGATTAGCCTGGTGGTGGTGGAGGCAGGAGAGTCTGGCTATACACAATGACCAGGTTGAAGCTGCATGGATGAGGGCTCGGGCAAGAACATGAGAAGAGAGGTTTGGGATGGGAGGAGATGATGTAAAAGAGTCTGCAGGTTTGATGACTCAGGGTCTGGCCCTGGCAGCACCTGCTGCAGCGCCACCCACACGGCCGAGCAGCTCAGCTGAGCATGGAGATGTGGGAAAAAAGTGTGATGCACCCCGCTCCCTCCAGAGCAGGCGGCAGGGAGAGCAAGCAACCGCCAGAGAGTTCAGTTAGTCTGGAAGTAAAAGGAGACACCCAGAGAGGAAAGCCGAAGTATTCACAAAGCTCTATCTCTGTTTCAACTGCTGATGACTAATGGGCCACATACGGTTTTAATCGAGGAACTCCCAGTGGCAAAGCAGGCTTTGCTCGGGCCTGGAGAAAGCTGATGCCCACAGGAGCCAGGAAGATGATAATAAAGGGGAGAACCAGGCAGGGTCAGAAACATTTCTCCCCAAATCATTTGCATGAAAAATTCGCAACTTAATTTCTCCTTTTCAAACATCTGCAGGAAGGTTACTTCCAAGGAATCAAGTTCTCCTTAAGAGCAAGTTGCCACAAAGTTGCATTAACGAAAGATTTTCAGTGGTGGTCTCTTTCCCCTCCTCCCAAATAAAGCCCTTCCATTTTATCCCTGCCTAAAGAACCCAGGCCTCTGCTGCCTTAGGAATGGGGACTTGAGGACCTAAGATCTGCTATTTTAGAGAAGCCAGAAAACCCATTTTAAAAGTAAAATCCATTTATCTTATTTGTTTTATGGTGGTAAAATATACTTAAGATAAATTTGTGTCATTTTAACGCCTAAGTCATGTTCATCAGTGGCATTAAACACATTCCCATTGCTGTGCCATAGATGCCACCATCCCTCTCTAGGACTCTGTAGCCATTAAACATTAACCGCCCATTCCTTCTTTCCTGGCCCCCACCCCACGCCCACCCCCACCAGCCTCTGGCAATCACCACGCTACTTCATGTTTCTATGAATTTGACTTTTCCAGGAACTTCATAGAAGTGGGATCATTTCATATGTGTCCTCTGTGATTGACTTATTTCACTTAGCATAATGTCTTCAAGGTTCATCCACAAGGCAGAATTCACTTCCTCTGTAAGGCTGAAGAGCATTCCATTGTGTGTCTACATCATATTTGTTCAGCCATCAGTGGACACTTGGGTTGCTCCCACCCTTTGGCTACTGTGAATAACGTTGCAATGACTGTGGGTGTACAAAGATCTGTTCAGGTTCCCGCTTTCAATTCTTTCGAGGAGACACCTAGAAGTGAAATTGCTAGATCATATGGCAATGCGGTTTATTTATTTATTTTTTTGAGGAACTTGCCATCGCTTCTTCCAATGGCTGTACCATTTTATAATCCCAACAGCAAGGCAACAAGGGTTCCAATTTCTCTGCATCCTCACCAATATTTGTTATTTTCTGGGTGTTATTTTCTGCCTGCCCAGTGGGTGTGAGACAGTTTTGATATTACTGTAGTTTTGTTTTGCATTTTCCTAGTGATTAGTGAGGTGGAACATCTTTTCATACCCTTTTGGTCACTTGCATGTTTTCTTCGGAGAAACGTCCATTCAGGCCCTTTGCCCACTTTTAAAATCAGGTTGTCCTTATTGTTTAGTGGTAGGGGTTTTTATCATTGTGTGGTCCTGAGCACTCGATGCCAGCTACCAGCCAGGAGGCCACCCAACAAACAGAGCTCTATAGTGGGGTTTTTCAAAGTGAGGGGTGTGAAACCAAATGGAACAGAAAACCCAGAGTCCATAACAGGTTAAAAGGGTACATATTGCCTTGTCAAACTTTTGTTAGGTATATGATTTACATGTATGTACGTATTTACATATATGTATGTATGTAAACTGGTTCACAGTGAAAATGTATTTGTGGCACAAAATGTTGAAAAAACACTGACCTCAGAGTTTCTGTTGTGGCTCAGCAGTAAACAACCCGACTAGTATCCATGAGGACGTGGGTTTGATCCCTCACCTTGCTCAGTGGGTTAAGGATCCAGCATTGCTCTGAGCTGTGAAAAGCAGTTAAGCAACAATCCTTACTCAAGCAGACCCTTGGAAGGTCCCCCTCAATCCATTTACCAAAGTATTCATCCCCCAAAACAGGCCTTTTGCAAAGGTGGAGATGGGGGTGGGTGGTCTGAGATTCTGGCTGCGTGATGTACAAGCAGCTTATATGGTTAATGTTTACTGAGGGTGCCCTGTGGGCTGGGTAGTCACAGGACATCACGGGATGATAACTGAGGGCTGGGGTCCTCTCTCAGCCTCAGATGTCCCCCATGGGCCACAGCTTGGTGTTGTGAGAAGTGAGTCGGAGGGAGCAGCAGAGGTAGGGGTTTTGGTCCTGATATCATTCACTTACAGGCTGGATGATCAAGATGAAGGCTCAAAATCTGCCTGACTTCCATTTGGATAAAGACACAAAGGCTCATCTGTGTACAAAAAGAGTGTTAAAGGGAATTTGGTGAAAGCCAAATGACAGGAGGGGTGAGGAAGTTTTGTAAAGTGCTAGGTCAATGTCCCATGTCATCATCCACAAAACACCTCGCCCGTCATGCTGTCCCTCCTAGAACTGTGCTCCTCAAGCTGCTTGTGGGGAGGTAGGTAGTGACCAATAGTTAGAGCCCCAGAAAGCTGCCTGGAAGCAGAGGGTGGGTTGGAGGTCGGCATGGAGCACAGGGGACATGGCCCTTCATAAGGAGCTGGCTGGCCATGCCCCTAGCCTGTGATCGTGGTCAGGGATGGCCCCCAGAGAGGAGAGATGCTCTGTTTGCTGGGGAACTCCAGGAGCACGGGTGCTACCTGTCCCCAGCTCAGGGGATGCATTCAGATGCCAAACGCTCCTTTAGTATTGACTTAACTCTCACTGTGATAGGTCCCAACTGGGCTCCCCTCTGCTGAGAGACAGAACTCAACCCGTGACACAGGGGTTTCTGGTTTCTGGTGTGCAAAGAAGAGAGCGTGTGCATTCAACTCCATTCCCCCACCATGCATAGGGACTTACACAATAACCGTGTTGGGAAACATCCTATTTCTGACCCTTGTGCACTCATCTTAGCCCTTTACCCAGAGGCCAGTACTTACAGAAGTAGCTTAATAATTATTTGTTGGACCCATAGACGAATGGATGGGTGGTGAGGAAAGACTCTCCCCTAGAGTCTGCTACAACCTCAGGGATCTGCGACCCTCTTTCAGAAGAAGGAGAGAGGAATGTGAAGATGGGAAGAGGTGCTGCAGTGGCTGCCTCAGGGGGACCCCTCCTCCTGTCCTGCCCACATTCCTGGAACATAGCTCAATTGGAATCAAACATAAGTTATTTAAATACATTTGCCCAGAGTCTTCTGGTTGAGGCTATTCTACTCTGAGAGGTGACCTGAAGTCCCAGGCAAGGCTCTCACAATCCTAACCTACCCCCCTCCGGGGTGACACTCAATATAATTAACAACTAATCAACCAGAGGGGTCCTGCCTCTATTCCAACAAGGTCTTGAAGGCTTTCTGCTGCTGGGGGTGGGGGGGGGTTGATGTTGATTCAGGAGGTCAGAGGGAGCCAGGGAGAGTCCTGGGCTGACTGGGGCATGCTGGGGGTGGGGTGGGTTCAGGGTATGGGAGCATTTACCAACAACATACAATTACTTCAGCATTTTTACAACCTATTTGGCCCCATTGTGGCAAAGGGGCTGAAGGTGAGCCCTGCTCTAATGGCAACTGCTGGAAATTCCCATCTTTAATGGAAGGTCTCAGGAATGCATAGTTTAGGATACAGCTACTATGTTTCTTGTTTTGTTTTATTCTATTAGTCTTATTCTCTCTGTGCTTTAGTTTGTAGCGTTTCTATTGCTGTGTCTTCAGTGTCACAGCTATTTTCTTCTACAAGGTTCACTTGGCTGTTAAGTTCAGTCAGTGAATTTTTCATTTCAGGTATCATATTCTTAACTTCTAAAGTTCAATTTGGTTCCTTTTTTATATCTTCCATTTCCTTCCTTCCTTCCCATGTTCACATTTTCCTCTAAATCCTTGGGTATATTTGCAACCCCTTTTTAAATTTATTTAATTAATTAATTAATTAATTTTGCTTTTTAGGGCCACAGCTGCGGCACAGGGAGGTTCCCAGGCCTAATCAGAGTTACAGTTGCAGGCCACAGCCACAGCCACATCCTCACCAGATCCAAGCCACGTCTGCGACCTACACCACAGCTCACAGTAACACCAGATCCTTAACCCACTGAGGGAGGCCAGGGATCGAACCCCCAACCTCATGGTTCCTAGTTGGGATTTGTTTCTGCTGCGCCACGACGGGAATTCTGATATCTAGTAATTCTTAACATTCTGAGTTTTATGTTGTTGAAAGTTTATATTTTGTTGCTGTCCTTTAAAAACACGATGAAATTTGTTTTGGCTAGCAGTTATTATAAGAGTGGATAAACTTGTTCTATATGAGGCTTGAGGGTCTAGAGTTTCTTTTACTCTAGAGCTAATTTAGCCCTTCTACTAATACATAACCCTTCTTGAATTTCTACTGAATTCTCTGGAAATTCAACAAGTTCTCCTGCCACTGGCTGGTTGAAACTCAAACATCCCGCAGTCGTGTGTGAGAGCCCTGGGAACCAGTGAGCTCAAGTTCCCTGGCAGTTCTTTGCAAAACACTGTTGGAATTTCACTCTATGCATATGCAACTTAATATCAGCCACAGACTCAAGAGGATGGTGCTGGAGACTTTTTTAAACTCCCATACTCCCTCCCCTCTGGCACTTTGCCTTGAAAAGCCTCCTCAACCCTCGCCCCAGCTACCTCCTCAACTCAGCAAGACCACTATGGGGTCAGCCAGGGTTTCCCCTCACTGTGCGGCAATTCAGAGAATATTTCTAACAGGAAGTTGGGCTTGCCTCATTTGTTCCTTTCTTTCAGGAATTAGAGCCTATGCTACGTTCAGTTTCTAAAAACAGGTGTTTAGGACTTCTCTTGTGGTGCAGTAGGTTAAGGATCAGGCATTGTCACTGCTGTGGTGTGGGCTCAATCCCTGGGCTGGGAACTTCCGCATGCCGAGGGTGGGGCCAAAAAATAGAAAAAAAAAAAAATCGGAGGCTTCATATACTTTGTGTGATTTTTGAATTGCTTACATTAGGAAAGTATATAGGTTTAATGTTTCCCCCCGACCCCAATTTATACATTGGAACCTAATGCCCAGTATGATGGTCTTAGTAGGGGACTTTGGGAGGTGATTAGGTCATGAGGGCAGAGTCCTAACGAGTGGGATTAGTTCCCTTATAAAAGAGGCCTGACAGAGCCCCTCTGCCCCTTCCACCAGGTGAAGACACAACAAAAAGTCTGCAACCCAGAAGAGGGCCCCCTCCCAACCATCCTGGTACACTAATTCCAAACTTCCAGCCCCCAGAATGATGAAAGCTAAATCTCTTCATTGTTTATAAGCTACCCAGTGTGTGGCATTTTGTTACAGCAGCTTGAAAGGACTAAAACAGAGATGGGTCTAGTACCAATACTTGGATATGGTAGAAGAGGGAATCTCTGCTTTTTCTGTGTGAAGCACATTTAGAATAGCGATCCATCCCTCCAACCTCTTCTCAGGAGGTGGAGTTGCAAGGAACAGAAGCTGTCAGTGGCTAACTGAACAGAAAAGGAACTATCAAGGATCATGCATAGCTCACAGGATCAGGGACAGGCTAGAGAAGCTGCTCAAGACTGTCTTTACAGGAACCATGCCCAACACATGCCTTGGGACGTGGTCTGATGAGAAAACCACTTCTGGTATCATTGCTGCCACCAAACTCTAGACAAACAGTGTGTACAGCAGTCACTTCTGCACCAGGAACTCAATTACACCACAACCACCACCACCCACCCACCCTTATGGGCCACTTCCTCAGTTTAGTACTGAATGTGTACCCCACGCTAAGGCTGCAACCTCCAGAGAGAGTATGTGCCCTGTGTTTAGCTTTTCGTCACTCTAGCTATTGAGTCGGACAAGAAAAGCAAGAGTCTATAACTTTCAGCTTCCATAGGAGAAGATTTTTTTCTTCCCACTAAGACTTGGAAAGTGGAAGAGTCCCCAGATTGAAAGTGTGCCTATGATACTCAGTGACCAAACCATCCAGAATGGAAGAACAGTCATAAACGAATCTTAGGTGGTTTTCTGGTGCTCTTATGACTGAAGGCTGGAATAAAATCATTAATTTCATTTCTGGAAGAGAGATCTGTGAGCTAGCCTCCTTTGGAGCTTTTAGGAGGAGGTCACTCCCAGATCATATGAATATTCCACCCCAGAAACCTCTGAGGTGGTGTCCTTTTCTGTGATTCAGCAAAGGGTGGCAATGCCATCAGTTATAATAACTGGTCTCCTGACCTCAGGTTGCAGCAGGAGAGAGTTAGAAATGAAGATGGAAAAACATCATTAAGAATGCTTGAGGCAAAATTCTCAGAGGCTGGGGCGTACTTCTGAGTTTCTGGTACATAATGAACTAGAAAACGAGATCTAGAGGCATTATAGAAATAAAACTGGAAGTGAAAAACAAGTGAGCCAGATTTATTGACTTTATTTATCATTCTGATCCTGAGGAACCTCTGACCTTTAAGAAATTGCTGCAGTGCTTAAGCCATTCACATCTTGGCTAAAACAAACAAACAAACCTGTGCATTGTACAGTACATTTGAGCCCTAAGAGAAAAGGATGCAGATGGAAGGTTTTAGTGGCAGGAAGGAAAAGAGAAATAGGAGTGATACAGGGCATGATGCTATGAAGGTGGGCCAGGTGGCATCTGAGAGACAGGAGAGCCCTGGGGAGTGAAGAGGCTGCAGTCTGAAGATACTGGGTATGTGCAGAGGTAAGAAGCATAGAGGAAGAGCAGAGTGTACCAGGCAAAAGGATGATAACCACTTGACCTCCTTGTCAATAACTCTAAGAAGGAAGTCTGAAGGGTACCTACTATTGGCCAAGAATTAGGGATTCAGACCAAGCCTGGATTCATGACCAAACCAACGGACTGAAATTTGAAACAAACCATAGATTTGACTTGGATCCTTCTCATCTCTTTCTTCCCTTGAAATCTGCTTTTCCTGAAGTTCTTTATTTCTAGTAGAGCTTGGGGAGGCCCAGGAACTCTTGACTGGTGGGCAATAAGCCAGATGTAAGAGATATTGCTGGTTGCCTCCCCCACAAACATTCCCGTGCCTGCCACCCACTGTGCAGGAACCATGGAATCTGAGTGGGAGTAAAACCCTGGCCTTGGGTGGGCCCATCAGCATAGTCCCAGACCCTTTTCACAATGATGGTTTCAGGGATGGGCAGCAGGCCAGGCCTAAGGCAATAAGCATCTGACATTCTTCTGGCCAGCATGACTGATTTAGGGATAAATTCAGCTGATCTGACCAGAGCACATCCAAGACTTTTGTACAATGAGTGAATCAAAAGAAGCTTTCTCTCCTCCTGGGCAGCGTGGTGTATGGGTGGTAATGCCTGGACCTGGTACAACCGTTTTGCTTTCAAGAAAAAAGGAACCTAAATAGGAAGATGATATAAAGAGAAGAGAAAAACTGAAAGAAATGCTGAAGAAATAGAACCAGAGTTTTGATCAAGCCATGCCTGAAGCTTGAGCTACTTCTGGAGGTTTCAATCAAAGAATTCTATATACTGCCTTTGCTGTTGAAGCCAGTTTGGGTTGACTTTCCTATAACTTACAACTCAAAGCATTATGACACCAAATGATCAATTGGAATCCATTCTCCATTTCTGGGGGAGATGTGAGGGGACACAAAGAAAATGGCAAAAAATGAATACATTTTAAAAACCTACTGTCCTTGTGGAGTTCTACAATCAGCTTGATTTAAGCAGTTGGTCACAAGGTTAGGCACCAAGAGGAGATGGAAATGTTTTTAAAAGTGAGGAGGAAGCCCAAAGAAGTAGAGAGGATCAAAACAGGAGATTAAAAATGAGAAGAGGAGTTTCCATTGTGGCGCAGTGGAAACAAATCTGACCAGGAACCATGACGTTGCAGGTTCGATCCCTGGCCTCGATCAGTGGGTTAAGGATCTGGCGTTGCCGTGAGCTGTGGTGTAGGTCACAGTCGTGGCTCAGATCCTGTGTTGCTGTGGCTGTGGTGTAGGCCCTAGCCTGGGAGCTTCCATATGTCGTGGGTGTGGCCCTAAAAAAGCAAATAAAATAAAATAAAATAAAATAAAAAGGAAAAGAGAGGGGGAATACGTCAATGGAATCATAGTGAAGAAGCCTCAGAGTTATCCCAGCCCTTCCCCATGCTAGATTATCAAGCCTTGTGGATTCAGTCATCCAAATATCCCTGCTCAGAGGTCCCACTGTGGCTCAGCAGAAACGAACACAACTAGGATCCATGAGGACGCAGGTTCGATCCGTGGCCTGGCCCTGGCTCAGTGAGTTAAGGATCCAGTGTTGCCATGAGTTGCAGCATAAGTTGTAGACATGGCTCAGATCGGGAGTTGCTGTGCCTGTGGTGTAGGCTGGCAGCTGCAGCTCTTACTCCATCCCTAGACTGGGAACATTCATACGCCGCAAGCGCGGCCCTACAAAGAGGAAAAAAAAAAAAAAAAAAAAGATTCCCTGCTCCCCACAGCCTCCTCTTCATTTTCACTGCCATGGCTGCTTCAGATTGTCGTGACCTCTCTCTTCTTCACTTTCCCCACCTTCACTCCCGTCCTCTCTAAAGCCATGTTCTGCATCACTCCCAGGGGAATCTTCTCAAAAGACAGCTCTAAACTTGTTATTTTCCTACTGAAAAACTTTTGATACTTCCTTCTTGTGGGAAATAGCATGAGCTCTGAAGATAGATCATTCTGAAAGGTAGCTCTGGCACTTACCAGCTATCGGGCAAATTTCTGAATTTCTCTGCACATCACCTCTCTCAGCTATAGTGATAATACTACCACAGTCAGGATTCCTTTGAGTACCAGTGATGGAAAACCAACCCATAGTCACTAGGCGAAAAGGGAGGGGGGTGCTTATTAACTCAAGTGACCAAATAAAGAACAGTAGTGCAACAGGGCCTCAGGGATAATCAGGAGCAGGAACTCACAAATATCCTGTCTTCTCTGCCTTTTCCAGTGGGGTGGGCAGGGAGGTTATCTCTCCTTTTATGCTTCTCTCTGCTTTTTTTTTTTTTTTTTTGGTCTTTTTAGGGCCACACCTGAGGCACATGGAGGTTCCAAGGCTAGGGGTCGAATTGGAGCTGTGGCTGCTGGCGTAGGCCACAGCCACAGCAACGCCAGATCCAAGCTGCTTATGCTGGACCCTTAACCCACTGAGCGAGGACTCGAACCTGAGTCCTCATGGATACTAGTCACATTCATTTCCGCTGGGCCACAATGGGAACTCTTCTCTCTGCATTTTTTTTTTCCTCTCTGCATTTTTGCTCCATTTCCTTGGATTGGCTATTTTGTCAAAGGCTGAATCATGAAACATGAATTACCCATAGCCTACAGGTTCACATCTTCCAGTTAGGTTAGTAAAAGAGAGGTGACTCTTGTTTTGAATCCCAAATCCAAACCACTCAGGAAGGGTTCTCTTTGTGCCATCTGGGATCAGGTGCCCAGCCAGGGATGATTCCTGGGGGTCAGGGGCAGGATGTGTAAGAAGAAGGCAGCTTCCATCTGAAGTACATGATTAGAGAGATTACATCAGAAAGAACATGTAGCAGAAGCACAGGGTGCTCTCTGGACAGACAAACCAATAGAGAGTTTCTACAAATTTTATTTTGCATGGTTCTTTGGGGGGTGAACTAGGCTGACCCCCAGAAGGAGCATCAAAGACTCAGGACAGTGCCCAGGCACAGCATACAGCAGACACTCTCCAAATTCTCTTTTCCTTCCTTCGTCACCTCCTCACTCCCAGAGCCACTGTTTACTGAGATAGTGCCTTTGTCTTGTGCTGAGTAGGAAGAGATGCTCTTTTAGGGGTGGATGTAGCCCTAAGGACACAGGTGTGACGAGCAGAAGTTGCATCTGTGATAAGAAAAACATGCCCCCTTTCCCAATGAACACAGCCTTGGGCCAGGGTCATGGTGTTATGGGTATCACATGGGCCATATTTCTCCGTTCGCCTTGGTGCAGTGCACAGAGTGCCCAGCCCAGGTAGTGCCCTGTGTGCCCCTTCACATGGCTTTGAAAGGTCCAAGGACTGGTGGCATTACCGAGTTCCCAATTAAATACAAACCAGTTCCCCCACACTACTAATCCTGTACTCTGTCCACCCTACAAGGCTCAACACTCCCAAGAAGCTGTGTGCTGTTCCTTCTTCCCCTGGGGATGGGGGTGGGGAGGAGGTCAGGCTTTCCCAGGCATTCTTATCTTATTCCTATTGGCCTCTTAAACTCCAGGCCAATGACATCCTTCTGCAAAGCCTTCCTCAGCTTGCCATAAACACACTACTATATCTAAAACCAATAAGTAACAAGGACCTACTGTGCAGCACAGGGAAATTTACTCAATTACTGTGTCATAATCTATACAGGAGAAGAATCTGAAAAGAAATGGATATATATGTATAACCAATTCACGTTTCTGTGCACTTGAAACTAACCCAACATTGTAAGTCAACTATATTCCAATAAAAAAAAAAAATCCTTCCTCAGTACATTCAGAACGAGGTAGGAATCATCTCCCTGAACTTCCAAGAAGACTGCTCTCTATACTCTCCCACAACACTGGTCACATTATAGAGTGATTATCTGTTGAGATCTGTTTGGTCCTTCCAGCTAACCCATCAGTGGGCTGAGCTGGGCGTCAGAATAACTCTCCCCTCCCGCTCCTACTTCACATGCAACTGGTGGAATCAGCCCAGAGCTCGAAGTACTCCTGGCAGTCAGTTTTGGCTTTTCCATGGGCCAAAAAGATGAGGTCACCATCACCAATGAAGTCACCACTGCATGATTCATCTGACATCAGTTCCCCACTTGGAGTCCTCTGTTATTCCCAGAGCTTTTTCCAAAGAACCTGGAGTCCCTTCCATTTTGCAAGGTTCTGGAGCTGATCCTCCAGCTCCCTGGATTCCTGGCAAATGCCCATCCCTCTGAAAAGGAGCATAAGAACTGGGAGCCTCGAGTCCTGAACAGGGGGAGCCTCAGGAAGCATCCCCTCTACAGTCCTGGGACAGACCTAGTTATCCCTCATAAAGGCCTGCCCCATGTCTCCAGCAACTGCTATTTCCCTGGCCCAAAGCTTTTACCAGGATCTCTCAGGACACATGCTGTAAGGCCCTAGCGTTCTCGAGGGTGAGCCCTGATTTCACCCTTATGGATGAGCTCACATTTATTGATAAGAAAGCTGAGGCCCCAAGAAAAAAAGTGGCACGATCAAAGTCACATGGCTAACTAGTGTCAGAGCTGGAACCAAATGCCCTCTCCTGGCTGAGTGCACTCTAGTAGCTCCTACACCTCTCCTCATAGACCCTCCTTTCAGAATTCTAGCTCCAGCAAATGCTGCCTGAAGAAGTGATCCTGTGGCAAAGGGGTCAAGTTCTCTTTTCTTCCCCTCTAGAAGGAAGTGGCAGTGACTGGAGACTGGCCTTGAACCAAGATCCGACTTCAAGGCACTGAACTGCCTTCCTTAACTTGTCATTCTGCACACACAGAGTATCTTCCAGAGTCATTGCATAATCTAAAGCGTTTGGCAATATAAATACCCACACTCAGACACAAATGGAGGCGGCCTGGTGAGACTTTCAGTGGGACCCCACGAGGAACTTTCAATAATCCAGGAAATCTTCCAGGACAGTGGAAATTGGATTTGGGGTTGAGAGTTGAGGCCTGGGAAGTGTGGCATGAGGACACAATTGAGCATTTCCAAGGTGTGTTCCAAGTCCTTGAATGCTAGAATTCAAGGAGGAGGTCTTTGCGATAACTAACCACTTCACCTCTGTGTGTCTCAATTCGCTTACCTACAATCTCAGGGAGATATAAGAGATGGTCCAGCTGACCTCGGCAGTGCCTCTCAGAATAGCATTTTCTGATCCTGCGAAGAGATGAAAGGAATCGATTGAACTCAAGTCAGCACTTGAAGGGAAGGGGGGGCGTGGTGTCAACGTGTGGGGTATCCTCTTTCCCCCACCCCTCTCCCCCAGGGCCTAAAGTTAGAAGGAACATTGTTGGCCAGTGAATGGGACCTGGCCAGACGGGTGTTATCAAGCTTCTCCCAGGCAGGAGGATAGGAGATGTCGCTTGGATCATAAGCCACATCTTAGAGCTCTAGAGTGTATCACTCCTCAGGGACCACAACCTAATACCTTCGAGGGACACGGGGACCATAAAGGGGCCTCAGAGAATGTCGCCTGTAGGGGGAGCACAGGTACACCTGCCGCCTCCACAGTCTCGGAGTCTCCCTTTTCTGACGGATCAGGGGGAGGGGGGGAATGCATCCGTGGTTCAAGATGCTGTAACTCCCTTAGTCACCAGATTCATAGTAAATGATTCAAGCTCTGCTGCGAACAGCATAGGCTGGTGGTGGTGGGAGGGGGGAACCAAACAATAAACCAGAAGTCCCCACTTTCCAGCTCATGGACCACCACCCCTGCCCCATCACTCCGCGCGCCTTAAAAAAAAAAAAAAAATTTTTTTTTTTTTAACTCTCTTGGCCTTTCTTCCTTCCCGATTTCTAGTTCTGTTGTGCACTTAGAGGCCGATAGGCTGGATCCTGCCTTCCGGGTGGAATTTAAATGTATATGTATAATTTTGCATGACTGTTGCGTCATCGTAGCAGTCTTCGTGGTTCCCCAGGAGGCCTCCACGTCTTCTCCCAGCATCGGGGGCTTTGGACGCTTCTGAGAGCTGCCGGCACTTTCGCGAGGAGCCCTCGGCTCCTCCCGAGTGCTGGTCTCCAGCCCCCTCCCCCAGCCTCACCTTCCTCCCGCTCGCTCTTCCTCGGCTCCTCCTCCTCGCCCCCTCCCTGCAGCCCTCGCGGGGAGTCAAGCTAGGGTGAGCCCGCAGGGCCGAGCAGCGGCTGCAGGCTGGGCGTGGGGCGCCGGAGCCCGCGGGCGGGCGGGCGGGGGCGCCGGGCGGGTGGCCCGCGATCGGGGGAGGCGCCTGGGCCCGCCCTCCTCTCGGGCCGAGCCTGGAGGGGGCCTGGGCCGGCGCGGGGCGGGGAGAGCCTCCTGGCCCCTCCCCTCCGCTGCCCTCCCCAAAGTTGCCGTCTCCCCGGGGGCCGGCCAGTCTTATGATCCAGCGGATCCTCCTGGGGAGGCCGGGCCGGGGAGAGGGCGCGGGCGCCGAACAGCGGGGGCAGCGGGCAGGCGCGGCGACCGGGGCCCGGGCGGGGATCCGGGCAGCGACCGAGGCGGCGGCAGCGCCCCGGGCCCGCCGCCCCTTCCCCTCGGGCAGGGGGAGCCGCTGCATGGGGCCGGGGGGGCGGCCCTGCTGCGCGGAGCGGCGGCGGCGGCGGCGGACCCCCCAGGCGGGCTGGGGCTGAGCCCGGGGCCGGGGCGGGGGCTCCGGGGGGACCATGCCCGGAGGCCGGCCGGCCGCAGCATGGCTCACGGGCCCGGCGCGCTGATGCTCAAGTGCGTGGTGGTCGGCGACGGGGCGGTGGGCAAGACTTGCCTACTCATGAGCTATGCCAACGACGCCTTCCCGGAGGAGTACGTGCCCACCGTCTTCGACCACTACGCAGGTAAGCCTCGGAAGTGCTGACTAAGGGGCCGCTCCCCGGGCCGGGAACTTTGGAGCAACTTTGGCTGAGCCCCCTAGCCGCCTCCCCTGCGCGCGCTCCCCGCCCCTCCCCCGCCGCGCCCTCCGCGGGGCGCCGGGCCCCACCCCCAGGCTTTCCCTCTGGCAGCCCCCCGCCTGCCGGATCCACCCCTCTTCTCACCCCCGACCCCAGTGCGGCGTCCCTACGCCCAGTACTTCCTAACCCCCTCTGTGCCCCGGGCCGACCTCGTTGACCTTCCTAGGGCCGCCTTCCTTACTTCCCAAAGCCCTGGGGGAGGAGGGTGAGGGAAACGTGGCTATGGGACTTGGGAAAAGAGATTGGGCAGCTGGGGCGCCACATCGCACCCCGGCCTCAGACCACTTCCCGGTGAGCCGGGCACAGGGGAAAAGGGGTGGCATCCCCGGAGGCGCGCCCGCGTGCCTCCAGCTGGGTTGGGAGAGGAGGGTCCGGGGGGGGGGGAACGAAACCGCCCCGAGCCTAGATAATTGTGAGCTTCTCTCCCCGCCCCCACTTCTGCCCTTGCAGTCAGCGTCACCGTAGGGGGCAAGCAGTACCTCCTGGGACTCTATGACACAGCCGGACAGGTGAGTGTCTGGGCTTCTGGCCGACACCCCCCTCCTTTTCCCCAATTCAAGACGGTTGCGAAGGGCCTTGGAAACTGTCTAGGAGCGAGGGTGTGTCTGCGAGGTTCCCTCTGGATCAAGTATCTCATTTTTTAAGTCAGCGAATTAGGAAAAGGAAAAAAAACAAAAAACAAAAAACCTTGGCAACATCGGGACCAGCCCACCCCACGTGAACCCCTGGGCTGAAAGTTTTTGCCTGTGTGTGCCTTCTGTCTGGTGCCTGGCGTGTGGGTCCCAACTCCTGTTGCAAAGTGGCAGTGGCCAATCCTGAAGCGCCCTTATTTTTAGTTGCGGATGACCAGGTCTCCCCTCACAGCCTTTGTCTGGTCCCTCATTGGTGAGTGGTCTGCCCGCCAGAGGAGCCTGATTGGTGGGAAATGGCATCATCTAATATGATGGGAAGGCATTTGGTCCTGGTTATGTTTATTACAACATCATTGCACTCTGGGACTCGAGTCCCTGAAAACGTAATTTGTGGTGTTACCAGAGGACCGCAGGGGAAAAAAAAAGAAAAGAAACAACCATCCAGCCACTCCCTGGGGCAGGGAGAGAAGGAAGGGTCAGGAGTTCAGTGTGAATCTTGGAGGAAGAGCTTTTTTTGTTGTTCCCTGGCAAGGCCAGGTGACTTTGTCTGGGTTTTCCTTGGGAGAGATTATTGTGCAGAAAGAAAATGCACCCTCCACCCGTCAGCCTCGGACCATTATTTGCAAATTAGAGGTGGCTTCTAAAGGATTAAGATCTCCTCTCTGTCTCTGTCCCAGCGCCACCCTCCTCCTAGACCCATTTTTGCTGTGGGCCTAAGATGATGTGTGTGATGAAGTTTTGCAAAATCCAGCCCTGTGATTAGACCTGAAAATGCAGGCAGAAGTTTCCACGTGTCGTCCAGACTTGAGATCTTGAGGACATGTGAGCTGCTGAGGGCCTTAGAGAGTGTCTTTAGGGGATGTCCATAGTAGAGTTTCCTTATCTGTAAGATGAAGTTTTAAAAATTCACACCATTCCCCTGGGCATATATGTTAGATGCTTAGCACTGAGTGTGGCACACACCAGGTAGGTCAATAAAGAGGAGCTCTCCTTTGTAGCTCTTCTAGATTTGGGTGTCAAAATTGTAGTTCCAGGTTAGTCTGACAAATGTCTTGTTGTGGGGGGGGGGGGCATCTTGATGCATCCCTCATTTCTATACTATGAAGTGATAGGAGCATCTGAGAACTGAGAAACCATTGGCAATATGAGATGCCTGAGGCCACCCCCTTTTGCCAAACTGACCCAGGTCGGTACAACCACTTCTTAGCTTTCCAAGGGTTGTTTTTCATTGCCTGCCTTGTACTTACTCTCATTACCAGCTAGGAAGAAGGGCAAGAGGCAGAACCCATTCAATCAAATAAGACCAACTTTTAAGCAGTATAGTTGATAAACAACAGGTTTATCAAATAAGACCAACTTTGAAGCCGTATGGTTGCTAAACAACAGGTTGAAATTATTGGCTGAAAGAAGAGCTTTTTGAGACTCATGTTGACTTTTAACTTCTCTCACTATGGCCTCTTCTTCCCTTTTCTTTGTTGCTTGTCACCGTGACCATTTTTTGACCACGAACTTTATTCAACAGGACGTGTGTATGTCAGAGCTGTTCTGTGCACATTCAAATCTGACTCATATTTACTGACTTCCTTCTGCCTATCAGGCCCGGGGCAGCCACATGCAAGGAGTATTTTCGCCCCTCAACAGCTCCATGAGATGAGTGATCCTCCCTCTTAGGCAGATGAGGAAACGAGGGCTCAGCGAAGCTGGGTTGCTGATCTAAAGTCACACAGCTCTTACGGAGTGTTGCTGGGATTTGGACACGGGTCTCAACCTGCTCTAGTTTGAAGTGGTTGTATACACGGGGAGCCACGGGAAGGGTTGCAATGCCACCTGGGTTGATAGGGTTGCGTGCCTGTCCGTAGACATGGTACCTGGGATCTTCACAGCCATTTGCTGAGTGGGGGTGGTGTGACACCCCTACAGAGGGGAGAACCCAGATTCAAGGAGCCATCTGCTGATTCCAGAGGAGATTGTAAGCTATATACCAAGTGATATCAACCTATTAGTAAGGTGTAAATATTACTGTTTTTACCCAATGGTGAGACACATACTCTGTTGGCCAAGACATATGTGAAGCCCACTTGATGTTTCTCCCAATGACTTAAGACATTTCTTTTGGGATCAAAGTTAGCAGGAATTCATTTTGTAGCATTCCAGGGTTTATTGCTAATAAGAAATCTTAGCAACATAATCATCAATGAGATTAAGTGAGGGCCCACTTTTCTCACTACCCAGCACTGTGCTAAGCACCTGGGGGTACATAAGAACAAATTTAAGGTAGGGATCTGCCATGGATGTTGACAACATAGGTGGACGCGTCTGAGTTGGATGCCTGTTCGTGTGTGTTGTTATGTAGGAGATTTGTGTTATATTTGGTCATGAAGACCTCATGCCTCTATGATTTGGTATCAGATTAATCTTACAATAATAATAATGATAAAGAAACATGTACACATGCGCATGTGTAGAGAGTCAATTTCAAGCTTGCTGGACAGCAGAGGAAAACCCATGGGCTCTGGAACCAAACAAACTTGGGCCCAGATCTCCACTTTGCTGTGCTGGTCCTGTGATTCTAGCTACATTATTAACCGTCTTTGTGATCTAGTAAAAATGTGGATAATTTGAATCTTTACTGCCGTGTTGTAGGCTGGCTTAAATTGTTGAATGTATGTCAAAGCAGCTGACACCGTTCTGCATTCATAGTAGATGTGGAATGAATGTTATGAGAGACTGTCAAGCTCCACCGTGGGCAGTTTTGGGTGGGTGGAGGGGAGGGGTCACAGGTGGAAGAGGGCAGCATATTATATCTGGAGTTACTAGAAATTCCACCAGGATGCCAGATCCTAGAGCCTTTGCAGCAGAGCTGTGGTGCCAGCTTTGTCCTTCATAGTTCCTACGGCCCTGCCCCTGGACCCACGGACACAGTCAAGTGCACCCTGCTTAAATGCCTTGTTGTGTCACATGATGTCCTTACTTCATCAGAACCTGCATCCCCAGTGATATAAGAAAAACTCTTTTAAAAAAAAGGAGCTGGAGTTCCATTGTGGCTCAGCAGTTAACAAACCTGACTAGCATCCATGAAGATGCGGTTTCAATCCCTGGCCTCACGAAGTGGCTGTCGTGTAGGCTTACAGCTACAACTCAGATTGGACCCCTAGCCTGGGAACCTCCATATGCTGCGGGTGCTGCCCTAAAAAAAAAAAAAAAAAAAGAAGAAGAAAAAAGAAAAAAAAGACAGAAAAACAGAGTTAGAATTTGAGAACCAGGCAGGATACGTAGGTTTTGGTTGATTCTACTTTGGGAGGTAAGAAGGGATAAGGAGGAAGCTCGTAGCCCTTTAAAATGTTCACCAGCCCACTTGAACACTCACTGTGTTTGAATGACAGCAACGGCACCTCTCCTGGGTTGGAACTCCTAGGCTGTGTGCTTACTCTTGGGGGTCTTCTTTGACCCCAGTCAAGTTCAAAGCCATAGGCAACAATGGCCCCATTTATATATTGAAGAAGCTATTAGGGAACTTGAAGAGATGGCTGTAGCGGATCACCTCTTGCCTTCCAGAGCAGACTCTGCTTCCCCTTAACCTCTGCTGCTATTGGCAGAGAGAGAGAATGTGTCAGGCAGTGTTAGTCCCCATCCCGTGCTCTGCCCGGGCACATCCCTCAGCACCCCCAGCGCACCAGCATTAGCCCCCTCTCTTGGTCCAGCCCCTGGGTGGCCCAGGAGCAGCCCAGACATTTTACTGCCGAGCATTTCAGAGTGGAAGTTGAGGGTGCTCCTTCCTCCTCCTGGGGCCTGCTGGAGGGGTCTGGCTTCCGGCCTGGGCCTCTTCTCCTTTCTTGCCCAGCTATCAGGGCTTTGGGGCTGGCTCAGTAGCAACCCCATGGTCTGCTCAGGGAGGGGCTGGAGGGGTGAGATTGTCCCTCCTGCCTCTGCACTGTTTGGAAGTGGGAAGAGCTCTGGCTCTGGCAGACGAGCCAGTGGGAGCTGCCTGGCAAGCTGCTCTTGAGCTGCGGGCTCCAGGCTGATCTCTTAATCCTTGGCAGGAAGGCAGGAACTTGATACCCTGAAGAGGGAAGGACGGATGCCCAGTTTATCCCAGGTCCCGGAATACCTACAGTCAGGAGGGTGAGTGTTGGGGGTGAGCTTGGGTTCCCTAGAGTTCCAGATTTAGCCACTGCCTCAGTGTGTGCAGGTCCACATGGGTGCTTCGGGGTTTACTGTTGCTATATCTGTTAACTTAAACACACACAAGTTCAAGGATGCATACAGGAGAACTATAAATATCTTTAACCCAGGTGTCGCCCAGGATTGGTTCAAGCGAGGTCTGTTTCTTACCTAACGTAGCCCAGCAGCTGTGGCTGCCTTGCAGGCCCTCTGGGTGCCCAGGGAAGCACTTCCCCTTCCGAAGGGAATCTCCAGAGAAGGCAGCCTGGGAATGCCCCGCCTTCACTGTTTCCTTGGGCAGTACCCAAGGGCCCATTGAAACGGGAAGGGGGGGAAAGCCCAGGGTTTTGCCTTCAGGCAGGCATCCTCACCAGAGCTTCCAGGGTAGACTTTTCCCAGATGAGGCAATTGAGAGTGGGTGGGCTTATGGAAACCAGACGGACACGTGATTAGGAAAAAGGTTTTCCTCCCTTTGGAGAGGCCTGCAGGGATCAGCAGTAGGCTCAGGAAATGCCCACTCACATCACCGAGGCTCCAGGCCCAGGCAGCCCCCACGTTGCATCCCTGAGGGGCCCAGGGAGCAGAGTATGGGGGGAGCCGTGGGGTTCCTTCCAGACACAAGGTGCAACAGGTGAGATGCTGGCACTGAGCATCCTGGTTTCCCTTAGTAACCTGCTGTAGATTTGTCATCTGTGCATTTCGCTAACCTTTTTAGAAGCTATTTATATCTCCAGCCTGCACCGCATCATAGAGAATGCTGATTTCCCCCTCTGCCTGGGGAAGGTGGATGCCCTTCGCGGGTTCCAAAGCTTTTGCAGTGGCGGAATGTGTCCCCACCTCTTGGCACTCTGATGTGGGCGTGGGCTGTGGCCCTCTGATCCATCTGGCTTCTCTACTTCTGTCACGATTCTCTTGAGGTTTGGTTGACATTTACGCTCGGGGAACCGAAGCTTCCCAGCAGGTGTATCAGGAACAGCGTTACAGGTGTGCGCAGATACCATCCACGGGGCTCCGGAGGGCAGGGCAGTGTGCAGCCTCCAGGGCGCTGGGCACAAGTAGTCCTTTCTCTGTGTGCCAGGATGTGAAAAAGGCGGGGACGCGTCCCTTGAAAGCTCAAGGATCAGAGGCCTTAAGAAGAAGTGGGTGTTTGCAGTTTGGTTGTGGAGTTATGATTTCAGGAGATGAGCCCTAAAGGTATGAAAATAAAACGAAGTGACTCTCCGTGAGCCCCAGGTGGGGCTATCGGTGTCTAGCAGTGGCACGCATTGGCAGCAGCTGGCACTGGGAGAAGCCTCAGGTACAGAATAGCGGGATGCAGGGAAGAGGAAAGAGAGGCCGTGATGAAGAAATGAAGCCTAGGGCCACATGGCTTTAAAATTTGTGCGCCTCAGCTGAATCTACGTTCACTCAGAGGGCTTGATTTTGCCCTAATTTGGCGCGCTTGGGTCAAGGAGCAGCTTTCCTTGCCCTCAGCAGTTTGCTGTTCCTCTTTTAGTTTCTGGCGGGCAGCTGCTTTGTGCAAGAAAGCGAGGGGAGGCTGCCAGGGGCGGCAGGGTGGCAGTGGTGGGTCATCAGAGCCCTTCCCAGCCTCCTGGCTCCCCTGCCTGCTGGCCTGGCTTTGTTCTCTCTAAGCTCCATGGGGACAGGCCACCGTGTCTCTTTTCCTCTGCCGCCCAGTGCCAGGTGCACAGTAGGCCTACAACAAATAAATATTCCTCAAATGGAGTTGATTCTCATTTGCCTGTCAACTCATTTTGGCTAAATGGTTAACCAAGACTAAGGTTATTGCTGTTCAAATAATAGCTTTCAGCACAACCCCTGTCTTGGGAAAAAAAAACCTTCGTCGAGTTTCTTTCTTTCTTTCTTTTTTTTTTTTTGTCTTTTGTCCTTTTAGGGCCGCATCCTCGCATACGGAGGTTCCCAGGCTAGGGGTCGAATGGGAGCTACAGCTGCTGGCCTATGCCACAGCCACAGCAACACAGGATCCGAGCTGCATCTGCGACCTATACCGCAGCTCATGGCAACACTGGATTCTTAACCCACTGAGTGAGGCCAGGGATGGAACCCACAACCTCATGGTTCCTAGTCGGGTTTGCTTCTGCTGCGCCACGACAGGAACTCCCCCTTTGTCAAATTTCAAAGGAGAGGCAGCCATGGAGGTAAGCAGCAGGCCAGCAGTGTCACCCCCCTACCCCCAAAACCTGGGGGCTTTTAGAGGTCACCAGTGGGCCATCCCCCAGTGCTGCCTCTCAGGGGCAGGCCTCCACATCTTTCCTGAGGCCTCTCCCTCTCAGGCAGCTTGGCAGTGAAAGTGTGAGTTTGGGGTTCTGCAGACCAGTCTTGAATCCCAGCTCCTCCCCTCTGTCGCTGTGAGACCATCAGCCAGCCAGCTTCTTCCCTCCCTGGAGACTGGGGCCGTGATGGTCACCTGGCAGGGTTGCTGTCAGGATTAGAGATGATGTGTAGGTGGCCCACATGGCCTGGCACTCAGTTGTGATGGTCCGGCCTGACTTTGGGGGGCTTCACCCCAGTGCATTTCCGCTTTGGTTGATTCAGCTCCTGCTCTGTGCTCCAGCCATTTGTGGTGGAAGAAAGGGGGCCGAGATGGCAGAAAGGTCCCCTCTGCAACGAGGAACGCTGCTCGCATGAAACCGAGCTCGCTGCACCGTCCCTGTTGAGAAGAGGGGGCAGGAACGAGCTTTTGGAAGATTCAGGCCGCAGGAAGAGATGGGAGGCACCTCGGTAGGCCCCCACATGGGACTGCCAGGTCCTCTTCCCAGTAAGGGCTCTGATGTCTCGAAATCTCAGTTTCCTTGTCCATAAAATGGGGGTTAGGAAATCAGATCAGAGCTTCCCAGCTTCTAGGTAACGGAGTTTCTCAGCCTCACGGTGGCTGGGTGCAACCTGCGATGGACAGCCCAAGGCTCAAGGTGTCCCTTGCAACCGGAGTGGTCTAACCGCAGTTACTTACCCCATGACCCCTCTGCGCCACTCACTGTGTGCTGAACCCACAGTCCCTTCTGTGTGTCATGAAGTCAAAGCTTGGGAAGTGTTGGACTAAACGAGGTCAGGCAGGCAGAGGGTCGTGGAGGGAAACAGCATGCGGTGTCCCAAATATGTGTCTCTTTATGGTACCTCGGGTCCTTGCTCTCGGTGTCCACATGTGGAGTAGGGATGATAACTAAATTATGGGGTTTTTCACTTGGTAACTGACAACTTAGTAATTAGAGAGAGATTAATCGGGTGTTGTTTGCTTGTTGATTTTAATAGAAAGAACAGAATGTGGGGGGGAGGGACCTTTATTATTGTTGCTGGTTCATTTCCAGGAACTGGTGGGAGTAATAGCCTGGCCACTTCCCTCCCAATCCCCAGACTTGCCAGCCCTTCTCCGACCCAGGGTAGAATGGGGTGTGTGTTTGGGGCGGGGGGGGGGAGGTTCGTAATGATGCTCTTGTCACTGAGTAGCCTGTTTACAGGGTGCAAAGCATGTGGTACTGGACGCCTCCATGAGGCCTCTCACCTGCTTCGTGGGCAAAGGAAGCAGGTGGTGGCTGCCTCATTGGCAGGTTCAGGGAGGTTAACTGACTCGTTCAGTCGGACCACACAGCTGGGAACAGGCAACACCAAGATGGGAGGTCAGACTGCCCAACTCCAAGGCCTGGGTGCTTTATGTGAAAGCACTCCTGCAGATCAACTTGAGGGTGTGAATATGTGTCCTTTACATCATTGTGATATGGTGTCGTTGACTATTTCATGTAAAAAGTGCATTCGGGGCACATTGCTTTCCTGGATGGAAGAGTTGGGAAATGGTGTCTATAGATGGGACACTAGGGGCTGCTGCTAAAGTGGCTCCTGAAAGTGGGCCCCACCCCATCCCCACCCTGGGAGTTTAAGGGTTGTTTGTGCATTTGTTCATTAATCCCCACTTGCTGAAAAAGAGACCCTCCCCCTGGGTGGTGCTGGTGCAGGTGTCACCTCTTCTCCCTAATGAGGACCAGGATGTGCTTTGTGAACATGTGCTGACTCCTCAGGCCACCGAGGCAGGACTCCTGCCCCTTGGCATTGTCATTCCTGCTCTGCCCACCAGCCCTGACTTGACCTGAAATTGTGGAGGCTGCTGGGCAGGGCTGCTGCAGCCCGCAAATGGCAGGTGTCTTTTCTGTCCCAGAGGGGTGCCCCCAGGCTTTTCTTTTCTCCCTTTTAGAAAGCTAGAAAGTTTTCATATTTAGATAAAAACAGCCATTTTCAACCTATTTGTCTCTCTTCCTTCGGGTTATACCCCGGATACCCACCCAAAGACTTCCTCTGCCACCTGCTCCTCATTTTGCCTGCCTTCCTGAGCATCCTGTTGACACCACCTCCACATCCTCCTGTCTGGGCTGGGTCCCACTGGGGCTGTCAGGACTAGATGAAAACAGTTAGTCAGTCAGCAAACATTCCCCTAGCATCAAATCTGGGTTGGTACCTGTGCCAGGGACAGGGCTGATCAGACAGGTCAGGCCTAGGCCCTGCCCCCAGGCACTCACAGTCCAGTGATGTGGGGAGGGGAGTAAGTTTCATCGGGGGCACAGAGGAGGCCAGGTTCTGTCCTTCCCAGGAGATGCACTCCTAAGAACAAAGCTGCCCAAGGCTGTCCAGGTCGATTTTAGGTGGAGAAAGTGCTCAGGTTGGATTTTTTTTTTTTGGTCTTTTTAGGGCTATACCCAAGGCATATGGAGGTTCCCAAACTAAGGGTCAAATCAGAGCTATAGCTGCCAGCCTACACCACAGCCCCAGCAACTCGGGATCCGAGCTACATTTCAACCTACACCACAGCTCACGGCAACACCGGATCCTTAACCCACTGCACAAGGCCAGGGATCAAACCTGCATCCTCATGGATGCTAGTCAGATTTGTTTCCACTGAGCCACGATGGGAATCCTCAGATGGGATTCTTACTAGATACTCAGCAAGGCTCGGAATTTCTGCACTGATTCTCAGATGTGGTCCTGGAACCAACATGCATGGCCTAGGAACGTGTTCGAAATCCAGACTTTTAGGCTTCACCCCAGACCTCCTGAATCAGAACCTCTGGAACATCTCTGGTATAACAGGCCCTTCAGGTGATTGCGAAACCGATTGAGATGTCAGAGCCACCAAGTTAATAAATCGTTGTGAACTTCATGTGCATCCTCTTAGCAAGCTGCCCCTCTGCCTCCCCTGCCCCAACACATACACACCCTGCACCCTGCATACCGCACCCGCTGTGCGTTCCCGACTTACACGCTGTCTCCAGAGGGCCGCACGCGTCACGTATTCATCTCTTAACTTCTGCCCATCCAAACACACGTCCACACACCCGCATCTCTAGTTCTTTACACGTGGTTGGGACATTCCATTATGTCGGCATGAACCGAATCATTCAGCCTCCAGTCTGCCTTCCTCGTGTGCCCAGTGGAGATGGGGCCAAGGCAGTCGCAGGAGAAATTGGAAGCAGAACTTCTGAAGCTGCCCTTGGCTCCAGTGGTATACCGTCTGGCCCAGAGCTGTGCACACAGTAGGCTCCATGGGCTATTCCTTGATGAAGCCAAATGCCGAGCCACATTCTCCCCTGTATGTTACGCAGCCAGACAGATTTGAGGCACAGGCCCCGCTCTATTCACTGTAGCCGAGGTTAGCACTTTGGGAGGTGACAGGCCTGCCCCTGAGGACAAGGCTGGTTTGGTTTGTGCTAAATTAGTTCCAAAGCAACAGATGGGCAGGGACGTCCCTTTGTATTAAAACTCCCCAGGCAGGTCACTGGGAGAGACACCCTTCTTGGCAGTAACTACCTCTCCGGCTGACCACGGCTTTCTGGGAACCTGTCTTCTTGGCCTCCTCCTCCTCCCCCTCCAGTCTCCTGCCCTCCTCCCCACTTTTCAAGTCCTCCTTCCTTCCTTTCTTCCTTCATCCTTCATTCTCTCTTACTTTTTTCCCGACTTCTTTTCAAAACTTGGTCCAGTCTAGAAAAAGCATCCTCTTTCAAATGGCCGGATGGTTGGGATTTTTAAATGTGTTGGCTCAAACGATGCCCCCTCTAAGGGCTGTCCCAAGAGAAAGCGTTTCATTCGATTGTCTAGCTCAATTAAAATTCCCTTTACCCCAGCTTAATTTTCCAAAGGCTGTCCTTCCCAACGAGCTGGTTTAGAGCTCACAAGGAAGGTGTTTCTGGTAGCCTCCTTGGCTCTGGAGGGATGGGGAAGGGACCTGAGGTGAGAGGGGTCCCTACTTTCTTCAGACAGGGGCTTTGTCCAGCAGAAGGGAACTTATGGTCTTCATCCAGCTTGCAGGAAATAAGACCGTCCTTCTGAGGCTGAGGGATCCCAGGAACTCCTCTGAAACACCAGCGCTCTTCAGCTTGAGCCCCTTTGCATTTCAACTGAGAAAATTGTCCATAGGCTACAGTCTCACATTTTATTTTAATTTATTTTCCTTTTTTTTTTTTTTTTTTTTAGGGCTGCACCCATGGCATATGGAAGTTCCCAGGCTAGGGGTCAAATTGGAGCTGCAGCTGCCAGCATATGCCACAGCCACAGTGACATGGGATCCCAGCCACTTCTGCAACCTACACCACAGTTCACGGCAACACTGGATCCTTAACCCACTGAGCGAGGCCAGGGACAGAACCCACATCCTCATGGATATTAATTGGATTCTTAACCCACTGAGCCACAACAGGAGCTCCTAGCATTTCATTTTAAATGTAAGATCTTTACTCAGCACGCAGATCGTTAAGTCCCCAGAGAGGTCCTGCATGTGGCACATACCGCTTAGCACAATCTTCCCAACCAGGTGTATGCTGGATTTGGGAGAATCCGTCACAAAGATGATCATGGAAAGAACTTTTCCCTTGTCTTTGCCTCACCTCCACATTGACTTTCTCATCAGCTCATTTTAAAGGGGATTCTCTGATCTGTCTGGACATTACCGAAGGTCTTTAAAATCGGTTATAGGTGGTCGTTGTAATGCATTGCCCTTCGAGACACAGTAGAACTCATTTCTTAACTCAGGGAGCCCATTAGCAGAAAGGCTGCCAGGTCTGTTGGGATGAAATATTGACCAGGATGTGGGCTGTCGTACAGCAAATCTGTATCTATAGGATTCCTTCAATGTGCTTTATGTGAGGCGTCTCTCTGTTAAAAGCAGGGGGCCGGCGAGCAGTGAATGGGCTGACTTGCTCCTTGTGAATGAGGGCTGCCCACTGCCCTGGTGGAGCCCTGACATGCTGCTGTCCAGTCTGACAAGAGCAGGGCAGAGTGGAAGCATCAGCGTCTAGGCAAGCTGATGTTATCAACAAAGCGATTCCTCAGAAATTCCTTGTGGGCTAGACTGCTTGACGTGTAAGCTCTTTTTTAAAAATTAAAATGGCAATTCTTCTTATTCAGTGGATTTCATATATTCACAAAGTTGTGCAAGCATCACCACTGTTTAATTCCAGAACATTCTCATCATCCCCCAAAGAAACCCTGTACCCATTAACATTCATTCTCTGTTTTCCCCTCCCCCCAGCTCTTAGCCAGCGCTAATCTACTTTTTTTGTCCCTATGGATTTGCCTGTTCTGGAGATTTCATATAAATGGACTCCTACAACGTGTGGCCTTTGTGTCTGGTTTCTTTCACGTAGCATCGTCATGTTTTCAAGGTTCATCCATGTTGTAGAATGTATCAATACTTCATTTCTTTTGGTGGCTGAATAATCCTTGTCTGCGCTTTTTATTCCTTTTCATCAGTCTTCACTTCATGGACATTCTTCTCAAGGCCCTGAGAATTTTCTGGATTGTAAGGCAGAACGTGAAGTTCACGTACTTCTGGTGCTGTCTTTGCCCCTTTTCCAGGTTGGGATGGGGGCTGGTCTCCCTCTGCCCTTCCTGCGTTCTCGTTCTCTCTCTGCCTCTGTTCATAGTCCCCAGCCCCAGCCCCATCCACACCCTTTTTATCTTTATTCATCAAATATGTGAGTGTCTGTTAAATACAGGTGAGGCAAGGAACATCAAGACCCATCAGATAGGGTTCTTCCTCTGTAGAAGCTTAGAGTCCATTGAGAAGAGCAGATGTATACAGATTATCAAAATGCAAGCAGAAAATGGAACGTGCCCCAAAAAGGTAAAGCGTGAGAAGTGTCCTAAAGGTGCCTCGATGCTGGGCTGCTTGCCTAGAGCCTTCCAGAGAGCTCGGGCCTCAGTGGGGCTGTCAAGACTCAGAAACTTGATTTTGCAGTGGCACTCACACATCCTCAGGTCTGCGAGTCTCATTTGCGTTAACTCAGAGATCCGGATATAAATAAGGTTGTGGAAAGATTACATGACCATTTTGTGGAAAAATGGACACAAGCCATAGACCAGTAAATAGCTCACAAAGAAGAAAAGCAAATAGCCAATAAACACAATATTCAAGGATATGCAAATAAAAACTTTTTTTTTCGCTTATCAAATTGGACAACATGGGAAAAATGGATAAGGGAAAGCGAATGCTCTATGCACCATTCAGTAAAATGTGACACATCCATTTGGAGGTTGATTTGTCAAAGACGCTTAAATTTTTGATCATCTAGTCTTACGAATTTATGCCCAGGAAACATTCCGTGTACACAGAGATTTGTATAAAATGATATTCTTCACAGAAGTATTTGTAACAGTGATAAATTATAAACAACGCATAGTAAAAAAGGATTTGTTAAATAATAGGATGATGTGCATTAGAATAATCACAGCCATTAAAAACTGCTTTCAACAAGTATTTAAAGATATTTGGAAAGGCTATTGGTGTGTTAAAAAAGAAGGAATCAAAACTATATACAGCATGATTTCAACTTTGAAAAGTATGTATATGTATAATGTGTAAGAAAAAATTGGAACAAAATTGTCAAAATGTTGAAGTGGTTGGTGCTAGGTAGTGATATTGAATATTTTTAGAAATTTATTTCTTTATACCTTATTCTGTTTTCCTCCAATTAAATAAAATGTCACTTTATTTTTTTAAATTTATATGTGCAGATGGCTTAAAGACTTAACAGTTCTATAGGATCCTGTTATGAAGAAACCAAACATCCTTCTCCACTTCCCTACGGAAAACTCCTTTTCCACTCCCCCAAGACAACCGCTTTCCACTCTTAGCTGTTCATTTTGGTAAAGAAATATCATCTGTTGACCTCACACCATGAATGATGAGGCTTTAGCTCTCTTTCAAACATATCTTCTACTTCCTATCCACCCCATCCCCAGTAGCTATATTGTAATTTCTGTTTGATTACTGATCAGCAGTTTTATTTTTATCACTGTGTTAGCACAGCTGAGCCATATAGTGTACTATAATTATTTTTCCCTCTTTGTACCACTTTTGTTTCCTTTGAGTTACTAATTATCTTGTTTCTTCCCTTGCTTAGTTTTCCCTCCATGTCTCTTTCATCCTAAACTTGTCTTTCCAGGCATTTCAGCATATCAAGTATTCTGTTATTTTCTTCTTGGAGCCATCCCTCATGAGGCTGCTGACCTGCTCCAGTCTGGGCTAGTTGCCTCTACCCTGCTGCACAGCTGTCATCCTGGGATTTTCCTTCATCATTATTGGGAGTCCCTTGGCTCTAGCTCTTCTAGTAGATCCCTGGTTTTTTTTGTTTGTTTGTTTGTTTGTTTGTTTGTTTTGTTTTTGGTGTTTTCGTTTTGTTTTGTTTTTTTGTCTTTTGTCTTTTTAGGGCTGCACCCGAGGCATATGGGTGTTCCCAGGCTAGGGGTCTAATCGGAGCTGCTGCTGTTGGCCTGTGACAGAGACAGCAACACCAGATCCCAGCCGCATCTGCGACCTACACCACAGCCCACGGCAATGCCGGATCCTTAACCCACTGAGTGAGACCAGGGATGGAACCCGCAACCTCATGGTTCCTAGTCGGATTCGTTTCGCTGCGCCACAATGGGAACTCCAGTAGATCCCTGTTTTTGTTTTTCCTGTCCTCATGCTTTATTTCCTCATTTTGGTAGAGTGTATATTTTATCAGTTTCCTGAGAAAAGGCACATTGTAGGCAAATCTTTTCGTACTTGGTATATTTGAATATGTTTTTGTTTCCTTCCTATATGATTGACAGTTTGAAAATAGATTTGGAAATCATTTTTTCCAGAACTTTGAGGGCATTGCTCCATTATCTTCCAGCTTCAGTTTATGCTGTAAAAAAGTGTGATGCGGAGTTCCCGTCATGGCTCAGTGGTAACAAACCTTATTAGTATCCATGAGGACGAGGGCTCAATCCCTGGCCTTGCTCAGTGGGTTGAGGATCCGGTGTTGCCATGAGCTGTGGTGTGGGTCAGAAATGTGGCTCGGATCCTGTGTTGCCATGGCTGTGACTTCGCCTACGTGTGTTGTGGTGTAGGCCGGCAGCTGCAGCTCCCATTTGACCCCTAGCCTGGGAACTTACATATGTTGCAGGTGTGGCCCTAAAAGTACAAAAAAAAAAAAAAAAAAAAAAAAAGTCTGCTGTCCATCTGATCCTGAATTCATTATCGTGAACCTGATTTCCTCTCTGGAATTTCACATTCATGGTCTTTAGGGTAGGGCCCAGCTGGTTTTGGTTTGAATATCTTCTCTGATGTCCCTGAGGCTATTCATGGTAGGTTTTTGAGGGTTTTGTCTCCCCACATGGTCTCTTGTTTTGATCTCTGACTTTTGTGGCAGTCCCTCAGGTGTCCACTCACATTTATGAAAGTGGAGCTGCAGAATGTGGGAAGCTCTGCATAGGCCTGGATGTCTCTGGCCTTTACTGAGACATCCTCTGCTTCTCAGCCTCAGCACCATTGATATCTGCGGCTGGGTATTTTGTGGCGGGTGCTGTTCTATGAATTGAGGATGCTTAGCAGCATCTCTATTGTCTTCCTCTTAGCTTCCTGTAGCTCCCCACTCCCGTCATGATGATCCAGAATGTCCCAGACAGTGCCCAGTGTTCCCCTTGGGGCAACATCAGCCTTTGCTTCTTCGACCTCTCTTTGAGAACCACTGCTGTGGGATGATTTGTCTGGGCCCTTTTCATTTGGGAACTTGGTCCTTCCTCTTGTGCTGGTCATATTCCCCAGAAAAGAAGCTTCCACTCTGCTGTCTGAGGGGTTCCTGCTGGGCTGCCACTGTTGTGGGGGGTGAGCAGAGGAAGCAGGGGGAGGATCTCAGTTCTCAGGGAACCCTGGCCTGTGTGTTCAGTATGTTCACCTGGGCCCTGTGTCCTCACACCCAGGGAACCCTCTATTCTGCCCTTCCCAGGGAATACACATCCTCTGTCTTTTGTCAGATGGTGGTGATCGTGGTACAGAACGGGGTCGGGGATGTAACTGCTTCATAAGCAGCTCTCAGTCTGATTCCACCTTTAACCCACTTTCAGAACACACTGCTCCAGTTCCCACACCTTTGGGGCTTCCGTTGTGCAGAACAAGGTGTTTCTTAACTTTCCCCCCATTGCTGGCCCAGGATTTGGCTCCTAGGGTCTGTGAAATCAGTTCCTACTTGTTCTTTTGCCCTAGCTTCTAAAATTGCGTGGCTGTTGTTTCCTTTCCTGCTTGCTTTGTCTTTTGGCTTTGTGCCTTTTTTAAATAAAGAAATTATTCTCCATGTCGGGGGATTTTGGAGAGATCAGAGATAGATGCATGTGTTCAGTTGTCTGGGGTTTAACTGAATTCTTCCCCAATTTTTTAATAATTAAAAAACATAAATATGAAGAGCCCAGTTTCAGTGGTAGATACTTTAAAGTACCTATTATCCAGTGTACCTTTCCTTAGCATCAAAGTACCTGGGAAAAGGAATTCATTAGAAGCTTTCTTGGTATTCAGGCTTTGAAGCAAAAGGTCTTAGAGGAGATTTAAATTTTATCTGGATCGGCTGTTCCCATCATGGCACAGCGGAAACGAATCCCACTAGGAACCATGAGGTTGCGGGTTCGATCTCTGGCCTTGCTCAGTGGGTTAAGGATCCAGCATTGCCGTGAGCTGTGGTGTAGGCCAGCGGTTACAGCTCCTATTAGACCCCTAGCCTGGGACCCTCCATATGTCATGGGTGCTGCCCTAAAAAGACAAAAGACAAAAAAAGAAAATAAAAATTTATCTGGATCCTGGAATCACATGATAAACTATCCCTTCCATGTGAGAGCTCAGCTTTTTAGTGTCCAAGATCGGCATGTCCACCAGGTCCAGCATCTTACCCCTGGGCAACGCTGGATGGACAGTAATATTCTAACTGTGCACTTTCTTCTTTGCTGAACTCTATTTAGAGTCTGTATAGATGATGACTTTTCCGTCAACCTTTTTCAGACAGGCCAAAATATACTCGATTATGTTTCAGCTTCCTGTAGGTACATTTTGGTCACCTTGATTAGATTCAGGGTTTGGTTTTTTTTTTTTTTTTTTTTTTTTTTTTGTCTTTTTGCCATTTCTTGTGCCGCTCCCGTGGCATATGGAGGTTCCTAGGCTAGGGGTCCAATCGCAGCTGTAGCCGCCAGCCTACGCCAGAGCCACAGCAACGCGGTATCCAAGCCGTGTCTACAACCTACACCACAGGTCACGGCAACAACGCAATGCCAGATCCTTAACCCACTGAGCAAGGCCAGGGATCGAACCCGCAACCTCATGGTTCCTAGTCGGATTCATTAACCACTGCGCCACGACAGGAACTCCTAGATTCAGGTTTTTTCAAGCATCTTGGTCCTCTCTTAGTAATGACCCATATTGCGGAAGACTAATAACCATCATGGTTTCCTTCTCATGAATTTAATTCTCAACGTGTAGCCTACATCAAATTACTGGGGTGCCCCACTATTGTCCCCCTATGTGTATTAACAACACCTCCAGGTATTAATGGCATTGGGAGACAGGAAGGAACAGTTCCAGCTCTAGGAATGGTGGGTGGAGGCTTGGGACAATTTTTCTAGGTGAGGAGGTGGCAGGAGGGTGTGGGTTTTGGGGGGAGAGGGGACATAGGTACGACAGAGTGTTCCATGAAGCCTTTTCTTGTCTTCCTGAGGTGGACATATTCCCTCCTGTGAATTCCCGTGGCACCTAGCAGATAGAGCTCTTGTCATTAATCTCATGCCTACATTGGAGGCCTTCTTTGGATCTGTTTATCCCATTTAGTCACAACAATGACCTGCTCTAATGGATGAGAACACAGAGACACTGAAATGACTTGCAGGGGTTACATGCACGCAAGAGGCAACACAGGACCTCAGCCCAGGCCCACTGGTTCCAGACCCCGAAGTCATTATTCTAGTTAGTGACTTCCCCCTGCTGCCAGCGTCTTACTAGATGGCTTAACTAAGCTAGTGGCTCTCTGAACGGAGATGTGTGCTGTTCGCTTTTCCAGGAAGCACATAACATGGACTGTTTTGCATAATGAATCATTTTTATCGAGTATTCACAGGGTACACAATGGGAGTCAACGTGACGGGCCGTAGGCTTGGATAGGACTCAGCTTCGTGGGTAACACAGGGCAGGGCCGAGAACAGGAACCTTCGGGTTTTAACCAGACTGTAAGGTTCACAACCCTATGGTTGAAAACCACCCCCACCCCCGCTCTGACTGGCCCAACTGCCCCCAGCCTCCGTTTAACCAGCGTGTCATTGGCTGGGGCTCAGCTGCTGCCCACTACACCAGATGGGGGTGACAGCTCCTGTCCCAGCGCTACCTCCAAGGGCTTTAAGAGAATCCACAAAAGAGAGTGGACATTCAAAACTACTGGAATGACTGGTGTTTTTCTTGCAGAGGTTTCCTCATCTGCCTGTAGTGTTGCTTCTCATTGATCGTGTCTCCCTGGCTCTCAGTTTGTTTTGGTCATTGGCACGTCTTCCTAGCCAGGTGCTCTACAGTGAGCAGTCGGCTCCTGGATCGGTTGAGCTTCTGAGAGCACAGGGATGCTGGTGCAGACACGGGTCCAATGAATGTTTTACAGGCAGCCACTGAAGCTGCCTGTGCTGCGTGCAGCACCAGGCCATGAGGGCTGGGTGGCCACATCAAAGTCTGTGTGATCTTGACTCTTTTTCACATCTCAGTTCTCGTTAACCATTGTTTTAAAAAATACCCTGGGGGTATATCCGTTTAGCTATATTTTCAGTTGTTTTAATAAAATCCATGATTTCAGTTCTTACCTGACATGTAAACATATGCACTTAATAAGGGGTCCGGGGAGTTCCTGCTGTGGCTTAGTGGGTTACAAACTCCACTAGTATCCACGAGGATACAGGTTCGAGCCCCGACCTTGCTCAGTGGGTTAAGGATCCAGTGCTGCCATGAGCTGTGGTATAGGTCACAGATGTGACTTAGATCCTGTGTTGCTGTGGCTGTGGTGTAGGCTGGCAGCTGCAGCTCCGATTAGATCCCTAGCCTGGGAACTTACATATGCTGTGGATACGGCCCTAAAAAGCAAAAAAATAAAAAATTAAAAAAATAAGGGAGCCAAACTTCTCAGTGTGTTTTTCACAAAGGTGATTTTACCCTCAGTCCTCATTTTCCACCTGTTTATTCCTCTGAATCAAACTGAATGGAGGAGCGATGCCGAGTGTGGTGATAAGCTCGAAGCCACCATGCGGGATTCACACCTTAGCGCACTTAAATTTTCCGCAGTTAGTCCATTTTATAGATGTAGGAAACAGAAACAATAGGTAACTTGCCTGAGGCCGCTTAGCCAGTAAGATTCAAAGATTTAAAAGGTCTGTGCCCAAAGCCTGTGGCCTCCCACTTGCTTAAAACTAAGGAGCCACAACTCTGGTGGTGGCCGGCGGCTGCAGCTCAGATTCAACCCCTAGCCTGGGAACCTCCATCTGCCACTGGCGTGGCCCTAAAAAAACAAACAAAACAAAACAAAACTAAGGAGCCACGAGGGTCCTAAACTAGCTGTGAGATCGACCTTCCTGTGTCACTTCCGCCCTACTCTCTTGTGACTTTTTGGTCAAGTGATGCATTTCTCTGAGCCTCCACTTCCTCATCAGTAAAGCAGGAGCTGCCCTATGTCCTAGGCTAGGAGTGGTGGAGGTTCAGTGGAATCGTCGGGCTAGTGTGGATGAAGGAGCAAGGCGCCGTGTGCTGCGACGTGGAGTAAGGCTAGAGTAATAGGGTACGGTGACTCATTAAGCCTGGGAAAGAGCTCTGCTGGGAGCCTCCTGGAGTACCACAGTGCCAGAAGCTGGAGGGGAGAAGATGACGTGGGTGATGCAGAACAGGCGGGGTGGGGGCAGGGGTATAACACATGCACGAAGAGGGTAAGCGTGCTCCGCAGGGTGAAAGCATGTCCCGGTGATTAATGCAGGTCCTGGGCAGCGGATGGCTTGGGTATTTCTGCCAGGGACTCCCTGCCAGGCAACGGTATTTCTGCCATGTGCAGGCATCTCTCTGAATTTCCAAGAAATCTGTGTGTGTTATTGCATGCATGTGGGTGGGTACCCACAAGGTCCCAGCTTTGCACATTTGTGGACCTGTGTGTATTTTCCTTCAATTAGGGTGAAATTCATACAACATGAAATTAATCATTTTAAAGTATGCGATTCAGTGGCATTCAGTACATGCACGCTGTTGCACAACCATCATCTCTGTCAACTTCCAAAACCTTTCCATCACCCCACCAGGAGTTGTATGTACTTTCTTTCTTTCTTTTTTTTTTTTTTTTTTTTGGCCACCCCACGGCCTATAGAGTTCCCAGGCCAGGGATCAGATCTGAGTCATAGCTTCAACCTATGCCACAGCCTCGGCAACACTGGATCCTCTAACCCACTGTGCAGGGCTGGGGATCAAACCTGTGTCCTGGCGCCATGGTGTTGCCACTGATCCCGTTGTGCCATAGCGGGAACTCGTGTGTGTACTTTCTAAAGGGTCTGTTCTGTGAAGGTGTATTTGTAAATCAGATTAGCTTATCCTGATTTTGCCTGTGTGCCCAGAGTCTGTCCTCCCTCATCTGCCTGTACGGTATGTTTGGCCAAGGAGTGTGGTTCAAGTACTCAGATTCCAAATGGATTTGCTAGTCACAGTTTAACTCCTTTGTGGGTGTCTCTGTCGCATACAGAAGTGGAGACACCCAGCATTTTAACCCGAAGGTAGTTACTGAGTCTCCTCTTTCTGCTTGACTGCTTGTTCTTAGTGTAGGGGTGTCTGCCAAGAAGACACTTCAATCATTGTAAGCCTCTTCCTCGGCCTCAAAGGCAAAGAAGGTAGATTTCGGTCCACAGTTGAGGACAATGATGTTTCCTCTGGATTTGGCCTCTCCATGGGACCCTCACCCCATGGGACCAGGTGACCTGCATCTGCAGTGCCCACCAGTCCTCTGTAGCTCGGGTATTCAAAGGGTAAGAGGGCTACTCCCTGGAAGTGTCGGTCCTGGTACTTCTCTATGCGTCTCTCTAAGTAGTTGGCCCTGGGCAGCGTCTGCTCCCCTGTGATACAGGGACCACAGCACTGGTCCGTATAGAAGGGGTCCCTGAGAATCATCTCCACGAGCTGCAGAGATAGGGCCAGTGAGTGGCAAATCCTTCCATCCTGAGTGATTGGGGAAGGCCAGGGAGGAAGAGACAGAAGAGGAGCAGCAGCAGGAGAAGAGGTGAGGAAGGAGCTGCCTTCAGCCATCCAGGGACTATATTGTGATTCACCTACTTAGGTCATGTGCTCACCCCGGAGCCAATTCCAGGCACACCTTGGAGGAGATCTTGCAGGCTCAGAGCTCACAATAAAGTGAATATTGCAAGAAAGTGAGTGCATGAGTTTTGTGCTTTCCTAGTGCCTATGAAAGTTATGTCAACACTACGCAGTAGACTATGAAGTGTGCAACAGCGATATACCTTTAACCAGGAAGTACATACCTTAATTTAAAAATTCCTTATTGCTAAAAATGTTAACCATCATCTGAGCCTTCAGCCAATTTCTAGTAGTAACATCAAAGGTCACTTTCACCGTAACAAACATAATAGAGATGAAAAAGTCTGAAATAGGAGGAGAATTATCAAAGTGTGACACACAGACATGTGGCAAGCAAAAGCTGTTGCAAAAATGATGCTGATAGACTTGCTCAATGTAGGGTTGCCACCAACCTTCAATTTGTTAAAAAAAAAAATGCAGTATCTGCAAAATAGAATAAAATGAAGCACAATAAAATGAGGTATGCCTGTACTTGGGCCAGGGGGCAATCCAGGGACTCCTTCACTCTGATTGGACCGCTTGGGTCCTGTACCCACTCAGAAACCAGTGACTTTGGCCAGGGGATGAGGAATGAAATTCCATGGTTGGCTTAAATCCAGCCAAGAATTCTTTTCACTAACTATGGGGTCAGGGTCCCCAGGAGCATGTGTCTAGTGGAGGAGAAGTGGGTCCTGAACTAAATCAGTTTGAGAAAGAAGGAGCAAGTAGGAGAGGGATGCCTGATAGATAGTCAACAATATCCACCATATTTGGGTAAAATAAATGTCAAGACAATGGAGAAAAGGCGATGGTGAAAATCATAGCAAGACTTAAAATGCTGGAAGTATTGCCCCGTCTGAGGCTCTGCTCCTTAGCGCTCACGTTATTCAGGAAGGGGAGTTAGACAGAAAAACGGCCCTGATCTTAGGAGGCAGTTGGATTCTTGGCTGAAAGTGGTGGTGACAGCAACCTGAGAGAGTCACCCGTTAGTGGAGAATTCAGACGCTTTATCTCCTTTGGAGCTTGAAGGAGGTGCAAGCCCAGGTGCTCTGGCTGCAGTTAGCCCTCCTGACTGCACCTCCTACGCACTACCCTCATTCATTCAACAAGAAATAAGCAGCTACAATAAAGCAGGCTTTGAAGAAGAGTCCTCTGCTGTCGGGGAGGCCCGTGGAGGATCCAAATACGAAAAGAGGCAGTTATATTACAGTGTAAGAATTGGGGTGACAGGAGGAGCCCAGGGTTCTACAGAGGGGCCTTAATCTGCATTGGGGGTTCGGAGAAGGTTTCTTGGACCAAGGGATTTTTAGTCCATAGCTTGAAAGATGAGTAGGAACTACCCAGGGGAGGACTGTGGAGAGACTGGCTGGGCAAGTGACTGACTTTGCCTCGGGGGTTGATACTGAGGACGTCAGGGTCCTGGTTTGATCCTGAATGAGTGGTGGTGTACCTTTCCTGAGATGGGGAACAGGAGGATTTGCCGATTGGAGGGGAAGAAATGACTTTAGTTTAGAAAGGTTGAATGTGAGATACGTCTGGTTCAGCCGAAAGGAGGCATCTAGAGCTAGATGTGGAGCTCAGAGGCAGAGAGGTCTTCCACAGCCACGTTTCCCACTGTCTCCTCAACATCTCCAGCTTGATGTGTCTGAAATCGACCTCTTGAGTTTCCTCCACCCCCAGTCTTCCTCATCCCTGTGAAAGATATTACCCTTCCCGCTGCACAAGCTGAACCCTGGAGTATTCCAGGAGCCTCCCTGACCTTTAGCTCCACATCCATCACCCAAGCCTGAGTCTCCTTCCAGAATTTATCCAGAATCCACCATTTCTCTAGCTGTCACCTGTTACCCCGTAGCCCAAGCCACCATCTTCTCTCACCTGAATTCCTGTAATAACATCTCTTCTGGTACTCCTGCCCCCCTCTCATTCATTCTCCACAAAGCAGTCTGAATTGCCTTTTTTAAAAATAAATAAATAAATAAGTAAATAAATAAATTCCATGACCCCCTTTTTTCAACCTTTCAGTGGCTTTCCATCATAGTCAGCTCTGATGATCCAGGCCAGCTCCCTCACTCTCTCACCCCACCTTGTCATGTTGGCCTTTCCTGCTCCAGGACCCGTTAATGGCTTTTCTCCCTTGGGTCTTTGACCCTACTGTCCTGTATCTGGCTCCTCGAAGCATCCCTCAGATCTCAAGTTAGATGTCCCTCCCTCCCAGAGGGGTGTCTGGACCACCCAGACTACAGCAGGTCGTGCTGGTTATTCTCTCCCCTGGTACCTATCTCTTTATCACCACTACACCTGTCCCAGTTTGCATTTGTAATCATTTTTGGCCTCAATTTGTTGCCTCTAGTATATCAGATCCAGCCCCCCCCCCCACTTTCTGTAACAATTTTTATAACAGGTTTCTCCTATACTTCAGTTAAAATCTATAGGTACTATAACCTCTCTCTATACATAATTTTAAATCAGTATAACATCCTGGCAGTAATATGAAGGAGACATAAAAGGAAAGCAATTCATAATAAAAATTTTTATTTTGGTATTCAGCTCCTAAGTTCCCAGGGCTCAGTACTCCAGAAATCATAATGACATAGTCAGGTGCCTACTCTTACAGGCAGAACAGCCATGAATGCAGCAGCTGCAAAAGTTGACTAACGTGTTTGTTTTAGTGGGAGCAGTATTGCCAGTGGTGTGCAATATTCTGTAGGGTGGCAATTCTTGTAATGTTTTGCACAAAATAAAGTAAACCTACCTTTCTTCCAGTATAAGGCAGCATTCGGTCCTAGATTCAGGTCATTATAAAAGGGTTTTTCACAGTCATCATCCCTCATCAATCGTGCGGGACCCCGGACTGTTTTTCCTTCCACAGGTCACGTAGCACCCTGGCTCCCACCCCTAAATGCCAGTACAGTCCCCCCATTCATGTTGACCATCAAAAATACCTCCCACATTTCCAGTGTCCCTTGGACCCAGAGGAGCCCTGCCCTAGTGGAGAGGCACTCACCTCCCTTCTGTTATACTGTCAGCTCAGGGTCCTTGTCTGTTTCTCACTGGAGCACATAGTGTTCGGCACTAAGCGGGCATATATTTGTTGGGTTAAAGATCTGGCATTGTCACTGCAGTGGCTTGGGTCGCTGCTGTTGCACAGGTTCGATTCCTGGCCCGGGAACTTCCACCTGCCCTGGATGTGGCCAAAAAAAAAAAACAAACAAACAAACAAAAAAAACCTGTTGGAATCAATGAATGCATGACTATTCTATTAACA
Source organism: Sus scrofa (assembly GCF_054392235.1). Lineage (NCBI taxonomy): Eukaryota > Metazoa > Chordata > Mammalia > Artiodactyla > Suidae > Sus > Sus scrofa. The sequence goes on along the minus strand of NC_139385.1, from coordinate 106,176,210 downwards.
TGAAATGTGTGCCAAAAAAGCTCCAAAAAGGAATACACCACACGGGAGTGTGACCTAACATTGCCCTTCTTTCTGCATGCCTTAAGCCAGCTGACCTCTGTTTTAGTGAAAGAGACTTGCAATTATAGCGCCAGACAATGTCGAATTTCAGCTCTAAATCCTTTACAATGAAGGAAGTCATCTCACCATGCACAAAAGAAATTGCACTGGCTCTGAAAATGCGGTTTGTCTTTTTTTGGAAAGTCAGGCTTGTCTGTTGAAGAGCTCAAAACACTTGACCAGCTCTCTCATTTATCTTAACATGTGTATGCTATATTTATTCTCCCCTCACAGATGGGGAAATGAAGCTCGCCCAAGGGCCATATTTAGCTAAGTCTTGATCTTCTGCCTTGGGGGGTCAGCTTAGATAAAACCGAATCCTAAAACTCCGTTTTCATGCAGTCGTTGAAACCTCCACCTACATTAAATCTGTTCCTAGGGCTGCTCACAAGGGTAAAAAGTGTTGGTTTGAACGTTTTCAACCGTGTGACGTGGTGATCTAGTTCAGTCCTCTCCTCTCAGAGATGAGGAAGTGCAGGTTCATGAGACACGGTTAGATGCTGGCTGAGCCAGTTCTCCAGCTGGTGGTTTCTCTGCTACCGCACATGTAAATTTCTCTCTCTCTCTCTCTCTTTTCTCTCCAACTAACCTAAACAGGAGTTATAATCAGTCAGGCAGCCCAAAGGAAGATAATAATGGAAAAGAAGCCAAAGATCTGGTTTGCCAGCTCCTAAATCATTAGTAAATTAATTGGGAGACAGACTTAGTCTAATCAAAATAGATGACAGTTGCTGAAAGTTAGAAACTAAACCTTCAGTTTCAAGAATTCTTTTGTCAAGAGCTAATCAGGCAAGTGATTTATAAACACCATTTCACCACTGAACAGAAAACCTAATTAAAAAAAAAAAACAAAAAAACCCCGAAAAGACAGAAAGGGGGAGAAGCCAAATAATAAGGGTTTGAAAAACAATGACCTTGTAAAGAATTTCTAGTGCTTTAAAAAAAAAAAAAATTCTCCTCCCCAAATTTTCTTTGTAGGAGGTGGTAGGTAAATTCAGTAATTATCAGTAATGCATTTTGAACCAAACTTTCCCAAATATTCCTCCGAAGGGTCCAACCCAGCTTCTTTGAAAATCAGTTATTTTAAAGAGGGTGAGAGGTCATGTTTTCATTTCACAAAGTTAAATACAAAATGAACTTGAAAGCAACAAAAGGAGAAAAGGACATTTCATAGACTACTGTTACCAAGAATTATTGTAGAAATGTCGATAATTTATCAGATTTAGGACCAAACACTTTTCATCTTCAGAGGTCAGCTTCAGCCCCTGTGTCCTCTTGGCTTCAGGATCACATCCTTTAGGGGTTAGTGTGTTTCAAGAACCACACCTGAAAAAAAAAAGAACCACGCCTGATACCTGTTGGGGGGAGGGGCTTCTCACCGGAAACAGCTGTTTCAAACGGAGATTACCTGCCTTCATTTACCCCAAGCCACTAGTTGTCAGGGACATTCTTACTGAGTTGCCATACATTTTATGTATCTCAAAGCTGTTTGAGACTTTACAAGTCTGGTGCTTCACGAATTATTCAGTTGTGCTCCCACTTTTTCTCATTCGAAGTTGTTAACAAAGGAAAACGCTAAAAGGTTTTGATAAATGACTCTTTTCTGAATCAAAGTATCATCCCGGCGTATTCGGAGGCATAATATATTCTTATAGCACTTTATCATCTTCAGAGCATTTGTTACTGGTGATCTCCCATTTTACAGACTGATAAACAGACTAGCGAATAAGTGACTTAACCAAGCCCAACATGCTAGGAGGACATCTGTGTTCCAGTCCTCTGCATTCTGTAAGTCTCAAGGCAAATGCCACCTCTCTTAAGAAGTCTTTTCTTAGCATCCCCTAATTACTGCCCTTGGTATTCACCACATTCTGACTTGTAATATAATGTCCACGTACAGTTGTCTCCCTTGCCGTGAATTCCCTAGGAACAGAGACTGCTGTAAATGTTTGTCTCTTTCCAGCTATCAGTTCCTCCTTCTCAGGACTAACCTTAAGCCTGTTCCCTCATCAGCACTGCAGTTTCTTCTCTTCTAGGCTGTGGCATCGAGGTCTGCAAAGTGTGGCGAGGTGCACAGGCACCCCATGGGCACTCTTACTCATTTGAGCTTGTTGTCATGTTTTTAGGGGTCTCACAGGTGTCTTAGGAGAGCTTTTCAGGTGTTCACAAAGCGTTCGACATATCAGAAATGACCTGAATCTTGTCCTCCCTGCGTTTCTCTCGTGGTTGCATATTCTGGGCACGTGGTAGGAGCTTATTGATGTTTCTGCGATGAAGCATTTATGGATTCACCTGCTCCGGTTTACACTTTTCTTTTTCCCACTGTTGAATCTGTCTTTTGATATGTACATGTATTAAATTCCCAACTAAACTATAAGCTCCAGAGGGGACGGTTATTTCTTTTATTCGTGTGTACATGTCCTTAGGACATCTTCCACGCAGTACCGTCTCAAGTCATCTTCGCCAATTGATTTTTCAATAACCAGCGTGGGATAATATACCACAAAAAGCACGGCAAGACCTACGCTGTCCAACGTGAGTGGCTTTGCTTAAAGTACATATTTTGGACATGTGTGCATGTGCGGTTTATTTTTGTTTTTGTTTTTCCTTTGGCCCTGCCCAGAGCATGTGGAAATTCTTGAGCGAAGGATCAAACCCATACCACAGCAGTGACCTGAGCCGCTGCAATGACAACGCTGGATCCTTAACCTGCTGCGCCACAAGAGAACTCTGCATTTTATTTATTTATTTTTGGTCTTTTTGCCTTTTCTAGGGCTGCTCCTGCAGCGTATGGAGGTTCCCAGGCTAGGGGTCCAATCGGAGCTGTAGCCACCGGCCTACGCCAGAGCCACAGCAACGAGGGATCCAAGCCGCGTCTGCAACCTACACCACAGCTCACGGCAACGCCAGGTCCCCAACCCACTGACCAAGGCCAGGGATTGAACCCGCAATCTCATGGTTCCTAGTCGGATTAGTTAACCACTGCGCCATGACGGGAACTCCAGAACCCTGCATTTTAAATAGGCATAGACATTCTAAAAATATGTACTTTAAACAGAACTCAGTCGAGGTCCACAAGAAGGGGACAAGAGGGGTGCAGAAGTGGGGGTGCCCCTGGGCACTGCTGGCTGAGCTGCACATACAGAAGGGTCTCCCAGACAGTGGCCATTTGCTACAGTTCTGTTGCGCCCGAAGAGGTTTTGTTTCCTCTCTCAGAGCACATTCCGCTGGTCTCTTGTCTGGGGATTCTTGTCAGATTGTCAGCCTGAGATACTGGTGAAGGGTGAGGCTTGTCATCATCACAGGTCAGGCACCCCTGAGAGAATGGAGAGCCTAATCACTAAGCTACTAGAACACACTGTTTAAAAAAAAAAAAAAAAGGATACCACTGTTACTTAGCCACTTTCCAAGAAGCTAAAGATTTTACCAAGCAGTTCAACAATCCTGTTGACCTAATTCATCATTGTTTTCCATGGTTTTGATATAAAATAGATGTCTTTAATATGCTGAGAATGCTTCAGGTATCAGGCAGAAATGTTTAAATATCTACTTTTTAAAAAAATCGTTATGAGATCCCGTTGTGCTCAGCAGTAACAAACCTGACTAGTATCCATGAGGACGTGTGTTCCATCCCTGGCCTCGCTCAGTGGGTGAAGGATCTGGCGTTGCCGTGAGCTTTGGCGTATATCACAGACACAGCTCAGATCTGATGATGCTGTGGCTGTGGCTGTGGCCGTGGCCGGCAGCTACAGCTCTGATTTGACCCCTAGCCTGGGAACTTGGATATGGCACAGGTGTGGCCCTAAAAAGAAAAAAACAAACAAACAAAAACTTGGACTAAAAATATAATTGATTTGTTGATTAGGAGATCAGTAGAGAATTGGCTTTGAGAAATTAGGACTTTGGGGTTTTTTTCCTTTTTTTAAAAAAAAATTTTTTTGAGGTATAGTTGATTGACAGGGTTTAATCATTTCTGCTGTACAACAAAGTGATTCAGTTATACATGTACACACATCCATTCTCTTTCAGATTCTTTCGAGAACATAGAACTTTTAAAAGTAAAGGCAACTTGGGAGTTCCCGTTGTGGCGCAGTGGTTAACAAATCCAACCAAGAACCATGAGGTTGCGGGTTCGATCCCTGGCCTTGCTCAGCAGATTGGGGATCTGGTGTTGCTGTGGCTGTGGTGTAGGCCAGTGGCTACAGCTCAGATTAGACCCCTGGCCTGGGAACCTCCATATGCCTCGGGAGCGGCCCTAGAAAAGGCAAAAAGACAAAAAAAAAAAAAAAAAAAAAATTCTCCTTTTCCAACATGTGGAGTTGGAGTAAAGGCAACTCCACATCTAACTTTCTTTGTGTTTTCAAATTTTAAATGTGTAGCTGAGGAAGAATGATTTGCATGATTCAATTTATTTATCTCCAAATCTAAAATTCCATGTTAAGTTCACTCAAGATACTGTACGGTGAATATAAACAATTTTATATGTTGCAGGGTAGAGGATGCACAGGGGATCTTTTTTTTTTTTCCCCTTTGGTATCTATTATTAGACTTCTAATTACTCAGAATGGATGGAAGCAGAAAGGTCTCATTCTGATAACCACTGCCAGTTATTTAGCTGGAGACAAAGGAGTTCACCTTAGATAGTTCAGACTTAAGCAGTAACAGTTCGTTCCAAGGAGTTCTAAACACACTTGTCTTCTTTTTCTTTTAGCTCCAATTCTTTTTTTTTTTCTTCTTTTTTTTTTTTTTTTTTCTTTTTAGGGCTGCACTTGAGGCATATGGAAATTCCCAGGCAAGGGATCTAATCGGAGCTGTAGCGATGGCCTACACCACAGCCACAGCAATTCGGGATCTGAGTCGCATCTACGACCTATACCACAGCTCACAGCAACACCAGATCCTTAATCCACTGAGCGAGGCCAGGGATCGAACCTACATCCTCATGGTTCCTAGTCGGGTCCATTAACCACTAAGCCCTAAAGGGAACTCCTAGCTCCAATTCTTCATATTTTAACTATTTCAATAAAAATCTATAGCTTAACAAATATCTGGAAGTGATTTATCTAATTTCCTTCCTTTGAGCCCACATGTCTCTCACTGAGGAAAGTCAGTATTCACTATAGTTAGGAAAGGAATCCATACAATAGACTTATGTTCTACAGAATATCAGGAATTAATATTAAGCATTTCTAGAGAATTTTGCCTTCACTTACTTTTTATATCTTGTAATACCCTCCCAGAAAAGAGTGCACATTCTGTTTCCCTGATGAGGTTAACTTTCCATTAAAAAATCTAATTTGATTTTTTGAAAAATGGCTATGTTGGATTCTTTTGGGGGGTTATTACATTTTAAATAGTCTTAAGACTCTTTGGTCCCCAAATGACTGGTACAGTAATAATATCTCATTCTCTTTGATTAATCTGAAAATTATACTGTCCTCAAGAGACTTCAGTTTGTTTTGTGTGTTTTGATGCCAGGGTAGAAAACTCTATTTCTCCCAAAGTTTCTTCTCTGCGGTTGGAGAGAGATGCGGGGGACCGGGTTGGGACTGATGAGACATGTGCAGATTGGCAGAAAGTAAGGGAACCAGTTTCCCGTGGGATGAAGAATTTATGTTAAAGTGTTGAAAGAGTTCTTTTATGTGCCTGGCACTCAGCTGAGTGCTTTAGTTGAATTGTTTCATTTATTCCATTTAATCCCAGGAGATAGTGTCCTCATTTCTAATTCTGTGAAAATTAGATCTCGAAATACCGATTACGACCCCCGTTCCCAGACCGTGCTCTGTGCAGGTGGCTCAGGAACATAGAATGGCCGGGTGGAAGCTAAGATGAAACGCTGTCCCTTTTATTCCCCTTCTCAACATGCAGGTTGAGATAGGCAGCTGAGAAGTATACGTATGCACTGAATTGTACTTTTTTAACACTCAAAGCTGATTTTAAAAAAAAAATGTTGGGGCACAGTTGACTTACAATATTGTATTAGTTTCAGGTGCACAGCGCAGTGAATCAGTTATACATATACACACATCCATTCTAAAAATATGGCACACTTGGCGAATTTGCATGTCATCCTTGGGTAGGGTCCGTGCTAATCATCTCTGTATGGCTCCTGATTTAGTATATGTGCTACCATAGCAAACACTCAAAGCTGATTTTTAAAACATGTTATGTTTTGTTTGTTTTGTCTTTTTGCCTTTTCTAGGGCTGCACCCGTGGCATATGGAGGTTCCCAGGCTAGGGGTCGAATTGGAGCTACAGCTGCCGGCCTACACCACAGCCACAGCAACGTGGGATCTGAGCCGTGTCTGCGACCTACACCACAGCTCACAGCAACGCCAGATCCTTAACCCACTGAGCGAGGCCAGGGATTGAACGCGCAACCTCATGGTTCCTAGTCAGATTCATTAACCACTGAGCCACGACGGGAACTCCCGAAACATGTTATGTTTTTGATGATAGTCTTCTTGTAATAACTGACTGAATGCAAACATGTGTTCTACCTACTCTTCTTGATTTCTTCATTAATAATTTCTTAACACCAGAACACTGCTTTACTTGAAGCCAATTAGAGACCTCTGCTTTTAATAATAAACAGTAGGGAGTTCCTGTTGTAGCTCAGTGGGTTAAGAACCCAACTAGTATCCATGAGGATGTGGGTTTGATCCCTGGCCTCGCCCAGTGGATTAAGGATCCAGCGTTGCAGCAAGCTTTGGCGTAGGCCCCAGATGTAGCTTGGATCCCCTGTTACTGTGGCTGTGGTGTAGGCTGGCAGCTGCAGCTTTGATATGACCCCTAGTCTGGGAACTTCCATATGCCGCAGGTATGGTCCTAAAAAGCAAAACGAAAACAGTAAAGAAGATTGGGGATGGCATGTTCCCTCTTATCCTGGACTAGCCAATACCTGAGAAATCTTTCAGTGCCCTTGGCTCGAAACTGTAGGTGTGCCCTTCAAAAGCATCACAGAAAAACAGAACGGTTAACTCCAAAGTCAAGAGTTTGAGATAATAATATGCTTGAGTTGAACATATAGTAAGAAAAATGTCAGAAGATGACATAAAAATCATTTCATGAGAAAAGTCCTGCTGCTGAAACTCCAAGTGGAAGATGTTTTTAATGAGCCTTTAGATCCACATTCATGCACTTCTAGTAGTGAAGCAGGTCATTTCAGAGGGGTGGCGGCTTATGGAGTTCCTGTCGTGGCGCAGTGGAAACGAATGCGACTAGGAACATGAGGTTGCAGGTTCAATCCCTGGCCTCGCTCAGTGGGTTAAGGATCCGGCATTGCTGTGGCTGTGGCTGTGGTGTAGGCCGGTGGCAACAGCTCTGATTAGACTCCTAGCCTGGGAACCTCCATATGCCATGGGTGCAGCCCTAAAAGGACAAAAGACAAAAAAAAAAAAAAGATAAAGTTTCCTTGAAACCAGGTGAGAGGCTAGCCCTGACAAAAATGGAATCCCAACTCTGTTTGCTCACTAGAAACTAAATGAGCAGAATTTTGTGTCACAGAAAATAGTCTAAGCAAAACAGGATCTTCACTGCCTTTGTGATAGAGGCCAAATCAGCCATAAATTGTACAAGCCCTTCCATGGAGTACGAAGCAGTGGTTTCAAATTATATAGCAGTGAAACGTACTTTGCTCTGGAACTGTCTCCAAGACATGCTGAAGGGTGCAGAATCTGCATTTCAGGAAAGGAATGCAAATTGGGGAGGAAGGGGATTTTTGTGGATTTACTCCATATGTTTCTATCTTTAAATTTTCACACATACATGCTCACGCACGCATGCATACACACCCACACACACAGTTAAGAAAACTGTATAAACAGGGAACGCATAGATTTAAGGTCTTGGTGAAGCTGTATCGTGGTTAAGGTGTAGGTTCAGGAGTAAAACTGCCAGGGTTTGAATCTCATCTTTACTTGCTGTATATCCTGATACAAGTTATTTAACTTCTGTTCCTCATTTTATGCAAATGGAAGACAGAGATAATGGTTCTTATGTCACACAGTTAGTTGTTGCGAAGAGTAAGGAATACGCAAGAGAGCATGTGGGTCATATGTTTCCACATTCACGATAACACATGGTAAACATTCAGGATATAGTACTTATTATAAATGACAATACTTAGACATCTGGCTACAGTCAGTTCTGTGTGCCAACTTTTCAGTTAAAAATGCTTCCAGTGGGAGTTTCCTGGTAGCTCAGTGGGTTAAGGATCCGGTGTTGTCAATGCTGTGGTCAGGTTACTGCTGCGGCACAGGTTCAGTTCCTAGCCCTGAACTTCTGCATGCTGCAAGCACAGCCAAAAAAAAAAAAAAAGCTTCCAGTGACAACTCTCATAATTGCAAGGTATTTTCTCAAAATTTCATTGTAGTTAATGATATTGTCATATTTTAACCCCACTGGTGTTCAGAACATCTAAAGGAAGAATAGCAGATGTGAATGGGATTCTGTTGTTTTATGTCGAATGAATGCTACATATTCCATGTGTGGATCAGTCCTGGCTTTGCTGCTTGGACCATCTAATCTAAGAAACACATTTTTCGTAAACTACAGAAATGGAAATAACGTGTTTTTTCTTTCTTCCTCAGGAAGACTATGATCGTCTGAGGCCTTTATCTTATCCAATGACTGATGTCTTCCTTATATGCTTCTCTGTGGTAAATCCAGCCTCGTTTCAAAATGTGAAAGAGGAGTGGGTGCCAGAACTTAAGGAATACGCACCAAATGTACCCTTTTTATTAATAGGAACTCAGGTAAGTCCACTTTGATTTCATGCATTTAAGAAGAATCTCTCTGGCCTGCCTTGTGGTCGTGCTCTCAAGCACATGGCCCTTGGGTCTAGCAAATGAGACACGTGTTTAATCTCAATTGTGAGTTATAATAAATTCCATCACATTTTTGGAAGAAGTAGTAACAGAAGAAAGCAAATACTGTATTGGTTGGTTGAAAAAAATCAGGTTCTTTTGTGATCTTTTTTTTGATATTTGGGCTTTAAATGGGACTACATGCTTTATCTTTCATGACATAATATGACGGGACGTGACTGACCTTTCTTAACTAGATTGATCTCCGAGATGACCCCAAAACTTTAGCAAGACTGAATGATATGAAAGAAAAACCTATATGTGTGGAACAAGGACAGAAACTAGCAAAAGAGGTAATGTAACCTTTACAGAACTTAAATGTAAGCAAAGCTAAGGTAATAATAGAAGCTAACATGTATTGTGCATATTATTTACTGTATGCCAGGGCCCATGCTGAGTGTTGTACATGTGTTAGATGGTTCAGTTCTTGCATTGACTCAATGAGGTCAGTCTGACTAGTTCCTCTGTTTTATGGAAGAGAAAACCAAGGTATGGCAATGTCAGGTCACTTGTGAGGTTCTGCAGGTAAGAAATGGCAGAACTGAGCCTCAGGAAAGGCCTGACTCTGGTCTTTACACCTGTGCTACCCTGTTACCGGTATTTGCCTAGTAAGTCAAGACAGAGTGGTCAGAAAAAAAAGGGGCATCTTGGAGTTCCCTTTGTGGCTCAGTGGAAACGAATCAGACTAGGAACCATGAGGTCACGGGTTCGATTCATGGCCTCGCTCAGTGAGTTAAGGATCTGGTGTTGCCATGAGCTGTGGTGTATGTCACAGATGTGGCTTGGATCCCTCATTGCTGTGGCTGTGGTGTAGGCTGGCAGCTGCAGCTCCGATTTGACCCCTGGCCTGGGAACCTCCATATGCTGCGGGTGCAGCCCTAAAAAGCCAAAAAGAAAGAAAAAGGGGCATCTTAATTATGTAACCATTTGGGCTGTGCCAAATCAGGCCTTGTCTTTAGTGAAGACTCATGGCGTAGGTAGGGAGAGGAGGGCAATTTAATCTGCAGTTAAAAACAAGAAGCATGGCCAGGCTGGAGAAGAAATGTATTGAATTCTCTTCCAATCTTTTTAGGACATGTAGAAAATATTATGATTCTAAAAATATAACTGTGATGCATAAAATACCTTTTATTTTATATTCTTACTCTCCCCAAAGCGAGGCTGAGTTTTATTTTCATTTGGCTCTACCATTATTGGATTCTATTTTTTAGATGTTATGACTTTAATAGGACTTTTGTGGAAATGGAATCTTATAAGATCTTTTTAAAAAATACTATCAGGAGGCAGGAGAAAGCAGGAAAACTTTTCGGAGGATGATTTTTCCTAAGCAAAAGATATATAGCTTCACTAACAAGTCACTTTAGAAATTCCGTGTATTAACTTCTGTCATCTTGGGAGAGAAGGAATTTCTAAATGTCATAAAGGTACAAGTCATAAGTGAAACCATTGATGATTTAACTACATAAAAATTTAATGCCACATCAAATGGCAGGAACAAAGTGAAAAGTCACATAATAAACTTGACATTTATGGCAAAAAATGGGTTAATACCCTGAGTGTACAGGAGCCCCTCGCATAGGAATTCATCAGAAAAAGACATATACCCCAAAAGAAAAAGAGAACAGCAACGGGAGAGTCACCAAAAATTGCAGATTGCAATCGAAGATAAGAAGTATGTTCATACTCCCTGGTGGTCAAATGTAAGTTCAATTTCCAGCTATAAAATTGGCCCCCAAAATGAGAAATTAATTGCAATACCCACTGATGCAAGGGTGCAAAGAAATGGACACAATGTTCTACTGTTGCTCATTGAGTAAAAGCATAAAAGCAGCTTTGACAATACGCCAAAACTTTTTTTTTTCTTGCTCTTGAGGGCCACATCCACCGCATATTGAGGTTCCCAGGCCAGGGGTCGAAATGGAGCTGCAGCCGCTGGCCCACACCATGGCCACCACAACTCGGGATCCAAGCCATGCCTGCAACTTACACCACAGCTCATGGCAATGCCAGATCCCCAGTCCACTGAGTGAGGCTGAGGATTGAACCAGTATCTTCACGGATGCCAGTAGGGTTCATTACCGCTGATCCATGATGGAACTCCAGACAATATGCAAAAGCTTTAAAATCATGTACACTTTTGATCGGGCAATTCCGTAGGTAGGAGTTTATCCTAAGAAAATAATATGGAATGTGCTTAAAGAGTTGGTTATAAAATTCATGCAGTGTTTATAACAGCAAAAAAACAAAAACCCTGCATCTATTAAAAATTTATACTAATATGCTTATTAAGATGTTCATGTTTATTATGTAGCTTAAGAAAAAAAGTGTTTGCAGAATATCCCATTTCTAGACCTATCAGCTGCATTTGACACCATCGGTTCCTTCTTGAAACACATTCACCTGGCTTCCTTGAATGCCTTCTCTTGGGCTCTCTCCCCTCTCATTGGCCTCTCTTCCATCTCCTCATGTCCCCATCTCTGAATGTGGGCTGGTCCAGGGATTAGCACTCAGGCTTCTTGGATGTCTCTATCCACACTCACTCTCCAGGCCTGGTGAGCTTCTATCAGTCTTGTGATTTGAATGATCTGCGGCTGAGAGGCCCAAATTTCTCTCTGCAGCCTGGACCTCTTCCTTAAACTCTAGGCTTGGTTATCCACCTGTCCATGCAACAAGTTCATCTGGGTAGGAAGCATCTCAAAATGAACATGTCCAAAGCAGAATTCCCGGATTTCCCTTCCAGACCCATCTTCCCAGTAACACAAGTCAAAAGCCTGGAAGTCACACTTGATTTTGCCCTTTCAGCCTCCCTACTGCAAACCCTTCCACCAAACATGGTCGTTCTACCTTTGGAATAAATCCAGAATCCAAATGCTCCTCACCAGCCCCTCCCCTGGCACCGGGTTCAGGGCCCCTCCCTCTCTGGCCTGGATTACTGCAACAGCCTCTCACTCACCTTTCCACATCTCTGTCTGTTAACCTCTTCTGGACACAGCAGCCAGAGTGAGTCTTTAACAATAGAAGCTCCATCACCTCACTGCTCTGCTCAGAATCCTCCAGTGGCTCCTCAGCTCACCCCAGTAAATAAAGGCCCGAGGCCCTGCTACCTTTCCGCCTGACTCATTGTACTCCAGGCTCCAGGCCTCCGAACTGTTGCCCCGTCTTCTACCTCAGGGCCTTTGTCCTGCCCCCTCTGCCTGGGATATTCTTCCCTGTGTGGGCATTCTTCACTCTTTCCCTTTCAGGTCTCTGCTCACATACCACTTTCTCAGTGAGACCTTGCCTCATCTCCCCCCCCCCATCTCCTTCCCCATTTTTTTCTCCAAAGCACACATTATCTTCTGACATTCTGCCTCTGTGTTTATTAGTCTATGGTCTTCTCCCTCTAAAATGTCCATTAGGCATTCCCGTCGTGGCTCAGTGGTTAACGAATCCGACTAGGAACCATGAGGCTGTGGGTTCAATCCCTGGCCTTGCTCAGTGGGTTAAAGATCCGGCCTTGCTGTGAGCTGTGGCGTAGGTCACAGGTGTGGCTCAGATCTGGCATTGCTGTGGAGGTGGCCTAAGCCAGCAGTTGTAGCTCCAGTTCAACCCCTAGCCTGGGAACCTCCATGTGTCACAGGCGCAGCCCTAGAAAAGACAAAAAAATAAAATAAATAAATAAAAGAATAAAGTGTCCACTTCATGAGAGTAGGGTAGGAACTTAATTTTGTTCCTTGCTGTAGTCTCACATTTGGGAAATGAGAGTGCTCTGTAAGTTTTCAAAGAATGAGTGAACAAATGGATGGATGGATGGATAGGTCCCCTCTCAGAGTAGGAGCCAAAGCCCTGACAGTGACCTCGAGGCTGCCTCACTGACCTCGCCTGTCCCCATTCCCCTGCTCCCTCCCCTCTGCCACTCTGGCTGCTTTCTGCCTCTGAGCCCTCCAGGCATGCTCCTGCCCCAGGGTCCTCGCATCTCTGGCTCCATCTGCCTGGAAGCTCTTCCCCCAGGTGTCCCTCAGGGCTCAGACTTGACCTGGTTGAGCCGCTTTCCCTGACCAGCACCACCACTGCCCTCTGCACCCTGCACCGCCCTCACTCTGCTTTTTGTCTCCAAAAAGGATGCCGACATCTGCTCTGCATTCTCTCCTCTGTGTTCCTACCCCAGTAGAACTTAAGCAAATGTAAGCACTGCACAGCGGGGACTCTGCTCTGTTGCTCAGTTCATTGACCTGGTCCTCAGCACCAAAAAAACACTGCTTCGCATATAGTAGGTACCCAGTAAATGTTTGATGAATGAAAGAATTTTTCATAGAGAAAGTCTGGAAGGTTATACACCAGTGTTGTAACAGTTAGCTATCTCTGGATATCATGAATATGGATGATTTCATTCTTTTTTGCATAGCTGTATTTTACAATTTTCCTTATAATGGTATGTTTGTGTGGTACCAGCTGCGTAAAAAAAGACTATGTATTTGTGGTTTTTTTTTTTTTTTTCTCCCTCCCAGATAGGTGCGTGCTGCTATGTGGAATGTTCAGCTTTAACCCAGAAGGGATTGAAGACTGTTTTTGATGAGGCTATCATAGCCATTTTAACTCCAAAGAAACACACAGTGAAAAAAAGAATAGGATCAAGATGTATAAACTGTTGTTTGATTACGTGAGAAGACATCTTCAGTGGCCAAGGAAACTGTCCATTTCTCTCAGAAAGCATATGAAATGCTACAGCTATACCCAGACCTCTTATCAATAATGAAGCAGTATAAAACTTGAAAGGAAAAAAAAAGAAAAAAAAAAAAAACCCGACAACTCTGTCCTCAGAATTCTATAAAGTTCATTAAGAATGTTTCTTAAAGGTCCAAGAAGCAGCAAAGAGCATCTGAAGCCACAATCTATTATAAATACTTTATTTCAACTAGAAGGTACAATCTCTCAGGGGTTTCATAGTTCAAAAAGCTACAATCACATCCTGTTGTAACTACATTTAAAAAACAAAACAAAACAAACAAAACAAACAGTGCTGTTAAGTGGAACTGCCTGGCTTAGACCATATACATTTCTGCACAGTCTTTATGGAATCTGCACAAAGAGGTATCTTCTCCCTTTGCTCCAATTAATTGCTCTTGTATGTAAGTTTCTTTCTATTCCAGTATATCCAGAGTGGTGAAATAACAAGGCCAGCCACGTAGCCAAAGGTCGCTCCAAGCGTGCAGGAGATGGGCCATTCCTGAGGAGAGAATGTATGAGATCATAAAGAACAAATGTTTTATTACTTGAGCACAAGTTAAGTGTAACCTAAATATTTCTATATTAAAGCGTACTGTGCTTTCTTAAAGAATGCCAAAAGTGTAATAAGGTCATAATTGCATTTATCACGAACACTAAAAATGTACCCATTTTAGTTATTGCGCATTCAACTGTAACAAGGCTTCTGGCGACTGTAGATTTAGTTTGATGCTCCCAAACTGCATGAGACACATGCTAAAATTACAAATTAAAATTTTGGGATTATGGGTCAGACTGCCATAATCCTGGACTCAATTTAGCTCTCTGAACTAGTTGGAATTTTGTTTTTTAATTTCCACATTGGCTCGTACACAAGTGAAATGAAAAATGTGTCTGCTGACCAAACCACAAGAACCTTTAAATTGCGTTAAAAAGACCTAGAATTCAAGCATGTTACATGGAATTTATAACAAAGCCACTGCTTTCAGAATAAAACTGATGTCACCTTTCAGATACAGATATTGGAACCACAGTAGAAGTTACAGAACTACAACTTCTCTGTACACCTGGAGTGTAAGTTAAATGACATACTGGCTTCCAAATACCCATTTTCTCCAACCATATTGTATTTCACAATATTACATTAAGCCAGAAGTAAAACATTGATTTATTTCATCCACGAGCAGTGCATGTTGGTCCCTGGGTAAAAGGCCTGGCTTTAAAAAAATGTTTTTTCATGTTCACGTGTGAATCTTATTTGGTATACTGGAGCCATTGCTAATCTTTCTCTAGGGAAACAGGCCATAGAACTGTGCTAGAGGTGAACCACCTGAATTACTAGTTCTGTTACCTAATTAAGCGTCCTTGTTTAAGGTCTGCCGTCCATCCACCTTATTCCAAATGGCATTCAACAGACAACAGTGTTAGACACAGTTTCCGTGTGAACAAACTAATGCAATTCAGAGAAGCATAATCTAATCCATGAATTGTTTCCCCCTGCCTTTCCTATATTTAAACTTGCTGTTACCTAAATTATGATTTTTTTTTTTTATGTCTTTGGTGAGCTTGTTAATCTCCATGACTTGAGCTTATAGCTATGTCTATTGCACAGATTGGGTAATGGAACACTAAACTTTTATACTTGAAAATGATAGCCTTAAATGCTCATATCAGTCACAAATCTAGGATGTACTGTCTTGTATGTGAGCTTTGTAGAGATTTTTTTAAATATAAGCATCATCCTCCCCATTGAAGAGTGAAGAGTCTACTGGATAACTGGTCAGGATCTTTCTCCCTGAACTGGACAGTGGATGTCTTCTTTCTCCCAAGAAGTGGCGGTTCGTGTTAAGTCCCATGCCCTTATGTATGCGCAGATGGAATCTGATGTTAACTTTCTCATTTCATTTTGGTCTGCTGTTTTTAGAGAGAATTGAAAGAACTGTATAAAACTCACTTAGTATATTAGCAAAGTTGTCCAACACATAGAATTAAGACAGTAAAGTATTATACATTTATTTCCAACTTGCCTTTGGGGATTTGATGGGAATTTTCGTTTTTCTTCCTTAAATTCACATCTCCGAAGCTCTTTACACTTGGCTTTCTAGCCAGTAAGGTTTAAAATCTAGAAATTTGTCCTGCCCTAAGAGAAACAGACTAGGAATCTAGAAACCCACACTCTGGCGTCACCTCTGTTTCTTGATTGGGCCTCAGTTTCCTCATCTTTTAAATAGCAGCGGTAGAGGAGATGATCTCTGATATCTTCCCCTTTATCAACTCTTATGATTTTCTTCTTTCCTACTCACAATGATCGTTGTTGGACATTACCTTTTCGGCTTCATATTCTTAAGATGGTAAAAATCCTGTATATAGATTATTAGAACTCTAAGCAAAGATGATTATATCATCTGAACCTGAGGTGCCTTAGGTACTCTATTGACCTTGATGGGATTTGGAGTTTCCCATTGCTTATTAAGAGCCTTTTCGTTGCTTTGGTTCTTGAGTATTTCCTTTTTGCAAAATCCTCCCTGCCACTTTAAAACCAAAGATTTGTTTTGTGTTCATAAACAGATTGTAGAAAAGCTGCCTTATTTTCAGAAGCATGTCTTCATTTAAGACTTAGGTTTCCATAGAAATTCAGGCTAATCGCTGGAACAGCTAGTTCCAAGTAGTGAAATGTCTGGAAAAATAAAATACTTCAAAAATATCTTACTGACATGAATTTTGCTAGTGAATGAAAATACACTGCTTCAAATAAGGTCATGTATGAATGAACTTAAAGTTATAGTTTTGTTTTGGGTTTTTTTTGCATATAGATAATCAGTTCTGAAGTTCTTAAAAAATAATTTTAGGGGCTTCCTGAAATCTTAATATTTTGCTTATATCCTTATCTATCTCTAAAGGTACATTTTAAGTTAGCCTATGTTGAATTAATCATATTTCCAATAAGTAGAGCCTGAACTAATTAATGGTTTTTATTGTGAATTATCTTAGTTATTTTAGGCATTGCTTCCATTGATTTTTAATTATTAATTTTAAGTACCAAATTAAATACTGGTTTGTTGGTTGTTGCTTTTTAAGTGATTGTTACTTTAATAGTGTCCCATCTTAACACATGGGGTTACAAATAAAATAATATGCATAGTTTACTATCTATGTAAAGCATTGAACTTCTTACCTTAGTAGTTTTTATTTAACATTCTATGTAAACATTTGGGGTCATACTCTTTCCTCTGTTTCTCATGCTACGTGTCTGCATCCTCAGCCAACTGTGAGCACCCGCACTTGGGTAAAGGGTGCTGTCAAAGTGGAGGGAGAATAGTCGTCCCTCGTGACTCCCAGCCAGATTCCAGTTCGGGTTACTAAACTCTCTTTTAATCACTGTGTAATCTCAGTGTGGCTCTTTGTTTCCAAACACATGGATACACATTTACACACACATTCTTTATTTTTATTTATTTAATTTTTTCATTTTTTGTCTTTTTAGGGCCACACCTGGGGCATATGGAGGTTCCCAGGCTAGGGGTCGAATCAGAGCTACAGCTGGGGCCTACGCCAGAGCCACAGCAACACTAGATCAGAGCCGCGTCTGTGACCTACACTATAGCTCACGTTAATGCCAGATCCTTAACCCACTGAGCAAGGCCAGGGATCAAACCCGAAATTTCATGGTTCCTAGTCGGATTTGTTAACCACTGAGCCACTGAACTCCTACACACACATTCTTTAAACAGCTGCCATACGTCACCTCCAGGGGAATACCAAAAACAAAGTAAATACTAGTCAGAAACTTTTGCCTACTGAGAGGTTAAGCCTTGGAACTCTCTAGTCAACATCTCAAGGAATCCATGCCATCGGCAAATTAAAATAAGGACTGGCTTTTGAAGACTGTTTGCTAGTAATGGATTAGTCTTTCCTGCTTGACTTTCCTGAAAACAGTAGTCCTTATTTGTAATGCAGTCATTTAAAAAAAAAAAAAAGACTTTTTTTTTTTTTTTTACTTTTACTTTTACTTTTTTTAAGAAGAGCATTTCTTCACCTGGTTTTTGTAGACCAAGATGGGGAAGGGCAAAAGGAGCTGCTGAAGGGAGTTGGGGCGGTTGCTGATGAATAACCTTTCTTCAAGCAATTTCCTAACCTTCCTATAACTGCTTTTTTAAAAATTAAAACTATCCTATGGCAACAATTCGTAGTGACTTGTCAAACACTCCTACCTTAGTCACATATTTTCATAATCAGACCTACATCTTAAAGTTTTCCACTTAAAACTACTGTCTCACATACGGAGATGTTTCTAGGAGGAGTTTCTATTTAACGTTCCTCATGCCACAAAGAGGGTTAAAAAAACACACATAGCATCATCCACTGAACAGGCAATTCAGCTGTGTTGCTATAAACATTTCTCCAAATTGTCATAATTTAAGATAGCTATATATAATTGTCTTGTTTAAGGAAAACTCAGACATTCATGTAAAGAAAGTCACAAGTGTCTGTGACCAAAATGACCATCTTTTTATCCAATTTTTTTTAATAAATTTTAAAGTGTTTTTAAAAAAAACTCTTAGGGGAAAAATTCATTTTGCATTACATTAGATAATGCAAATGGGTAAAATTATTATGGTTAGAGTCAAAAGAAAAACTCTAAAAATGAGTACCTACAACATATGAAGAAAGCACCCTGCTTAGAGTACTACTATTATCTTTCCTCTAACTCAGATGCCTCTTTATATATTTCAGCACTTAAAAACAAAAAAGGTCATTTTTTTCTTAAAATAGTCAGGATTAACAAAGGCCTGATATTATAGGATTTTGGTACATGGTACTAACAATAAGTTATTTTTCTCCCAGAAATAAAAAAATTTCACCAAGCTAAAAAAAACCTTCTTAAATAACAATGTTTTTTTCTGTTAAAAAATCGATACTCTTGCTGGTTGAAAGACATTTCAAAATTACACAAGCTTATTTCCTTTTGAAGACCATCCTACTTTGTTCTGAGCAGGCATTACTATAAAACTCTGCTTACATTTTAGTAAAGGAAAATATACTAGTACGTAGAGTTTGGTATATTTCAAAGCATGTTCTAAGTACAACAGAATAGTGACCAAGAGCACTGACTTTTGTATTAGACTGGATTTGAGTCGCAGCCCTGCCATTTGTTAAGTATGTGACCCTAGGATTAATTTCCAAAAGACATAAACAGATCATAAACCTCAATAACAAAAGAGCAAAGCCCAACCCAATCAAAAAATGGACAGAAGACCTAAACAGACATTTCTCCAAGGAAGACATGGATGGCAAACAGGCATGTGAAAAGATACTCAATATAACTAGAGAAATGCAAATCACAACTATAAGGAGCTATCTCCTCACACCAGTCAGAATGGCCATCATTAAAAAGTCTACAAATAATAAATGCTGGAGAATGTGTGGAGGAACAGGAACTATCCTAATACTGTTGGTGGGAATGTTAACTTGGTGCAACTCCCTATGGAGAACAGTATGGAAAGTCCTTAAAAAACTAGAGTTGCCACACAATCCAGAAATCCTACTTCTCGGCATATATCTCTAATTCAAAAAGATATATATGCACCCCTATGTCCACTGCAGCACTATTTACAATAGCCAAGGCATGGAAGCAACCTAAATGTCCATCAACAAATGAATGGAAAAAGAAGATGTGATATAGATACAAATGGGATATTACTCAGCCAGAAAAATAATGAAATAATGCCATTTGCAGCATCATGGATGGACCTAGAGAAACAGAGAAAGACAAATACGATTTCACTTGTATGTGAAATCTAAAAAAATGATACAAATGAACTTAACTTACAAAACAAAAATAGACTCAGACTTTGAAAACAAAAACTTATGGTTACCAAAGGGGGAAAGGGTGGAGGGATCATTAGGAGTTTGAGACTAACATATTCACACTACTATATAAAACAGATAACAGGGACGGCCCTACAGTATACTAAAGGGAACTATACATAACACAATGACCTATAATGGAAAAGAAGATGGAAAAAAATGTGTGTATAATTGAATTGCTTTGCTGGACACCTGAGACTAATACAAAATTGTAAATCAACTACATTTCAATTTAAAAAAAATGTTTTTAAGTAAAAAATGTGACCCTGGGTAAGTCACCTAAATCTTCCAGTGCCTTGGTTTCTTATCTGCAAAATAAGGATTACCATAAAACTCACCTCGCAGGGTTACTGTAATGATCAAACGAGATAATATATGAGGTGGGACTTATAACTATACCTATAAGAGTATCTGGCATATTGTACAAATGACCAATTCATGTGAGTTATAACCAGTAATAATCTTTTGGTTCGTATTTATAATAGGCACATATGAAATAAGTTGTCATTACAATCTAAAACATCACCATTCCTCAAATAAGCCAGCTCTAAAGTTATTTAAAAAATCCTGCCCACATTTGAAGTACTTTAAAAGCGTTTTTTAAAAATGACATCTACATTTGTATGGACCATGTTTGACAAGAAGGAAAGATGAATTCTGTTATGTGGTAGTTGGACGTGTGTTTAATACACATATCCACAAAATTATGCATTCTTTTCACACACACATATATATATATATACATATATATACTGAATAACTGCTGTAAACCAGCAACTAACACAACATTGCAGTAGTTGGATGTGTGTATAATACACATATCCATAAAATTAGGCATTCTTTTCAGTTATATATATATAACAATAACTTTGCTGTAAACCAGAAACTAACACAACATTGCAAATCAACTATACTTCAACTAAGGAAAAAAAGAATGCCTGTACTCTTCATCAATCTACCCTAGCAAGTATGGTCACTAACTGTTCTAGTTGGCCAAAGACACATGGTGACCTTTCACATTTTGTTTTCAGAATTTTAAGGATGAATTTCAGTGATGTGGATGGCATCTGTTTGTTACTATGTGATTTCACAGCAAACAGTTTAAATACACTTTACTTAATTATAACATGCAAAATATATCAGGTACAAATAGATTTTTAACCTTGTAATGTCATTAAAGTGATACCCAACCTTTTTACTCCATAAACCAGCTAATATGTTACATCACTGAATGGAAGTTTATAAACTGCTGCAAGTTACCTAAAATGATGATCAGATATTTGGGATTAGATAATGGGGATTTTTTTTTTTTTGAAATTAGTTTCAAATATTCAACAAATTTTAAAAAATAATTATATGAAAACATTAGGCTACTTTAAAAAAACACTTCATATTCTACTTGGGAACTTTGCTTTTCTGGGAAATGACATCAGACAGTGGAGTGAGAATGACCTGAGATACAGGGCCACGTCAGCTATTTACTGGTCCTATGACCTTGGCCAGGTCACTTAACATCTGAGCCTCAGTTTCCCAACTGCAAAGCAAGTAACTGTACTTCTTGTACTTAAAACATGGCACTATTGTATTAAACAAAATAATATTTTAAAATTTATCATGAAAGCTGTAAAATACCATGCATCAGTATCATCCTGTACCATGCATTATGTTTTAACTAATGGCAGTACTTCTTAGGTATTCTAATAGGCAATAAGTAGAGCCAGCACTTTAGAACAAATAAAACAGCTAATGAGTAATTTACATTGTGCTATAGGAACCATTCCCTTGCCCTTACGATATAAGCATCTTCAGTACATGCTATTCTTCACATGAAACATCTGGGGAGCATAAAGCTTATCAGACAAAACTCTCAAGAGCTATACAGCACACAGCATTATATTAACCCTATGTAGCCTCACCTCCAAAACAGAAGGGCAATTCCTCCTTCTAGCTGTCATTTTTCCTAACTTTTAAGAAGTACAGAAATCAGTTTTAAACCAACCACTGAAAGACACTTCTATCATTTTTGTCTCCGTTTGAATGGCTCCATTCATTCTAAACTATATCCTGAGCGCCTCTATTCTAAACCAAGCAGTTAGGGGGAAATGAAGATTATCTAACTTCAGATAAATTTAAGTAATAAATTTTTAAAAATACGTGTGGCCATGTAATTTTTGGAGAGGTTATGCAGGTATCATGGGGAAACTGACCTATCTATCTGCAGATCAGAAAACCTAAAAACACTTAGAACAATTCACAACCATTAGGATTACAGGCTCTTTCAGAAGATAAAATCCAGGCAGTTCTAAGTTTCTCACAAACTACTTTTTAATTTGCTTTGTTAATTATGCTTACCAGAAATTTACATGACTGACAGAATTCATCTTTCAAAACCTGCTTTCAAACTTCTACTGGTTCTAAATGATCATTTATATTTTCCTCTGAATTTGATTTTAAGTGATGTCTTTCCAGATGTTCTTACGGCAAATGCTATTTCCACCTTAGGAACCCACGTACAGATGAATCTGCTCATCTGCATCCAGTTCTATAGCTGTAGCTCTGCCCTGTGCCCTGTATACCCTCCTACCCTGTATAGACTCCTACTCTCCTGTGACTCAGAACACAGATTTAGGAAGAGCTATTTGTGGAGAGGTCCATAGTCTCCAGGCTGGAACTTCTTTTCAGAGTGAAGTCTCTTGCCAGGATCATGCAAATGAGTTACCTTAGCCAGCACTCCTCTCTCACATAAAAGTCCTGCTAGCAGATCATTTTCAGTATCATTGCCCTACAATGAATTTACCTTTTACCCTCATCAATGAATTTGATGAAGTCGCAGCATACAAAATTAATACACAGAAATTGATGGCATTTCTATATGCTAACAATGAACAATCAGAAAGAGAAGTCAGGGAAGCAATCCCGTTTACCATCGCATCCAAAAGAATAAAATACCTAGGAGTGAACCTACCTAAAGAGACAAAAGACCTGTCCTTTGAAAATTATAAGACACTGATGAAAGAAATCAAAGAGGACACAAATAGACAGAAAGACATACCATGCTCTTGGATTGGAAGGGTCAATATCAAAATGACTATACTACCCAAGGCAATCTATGCATTCAATGCAATCCCTCTCAAATTACCAAGGACATTTTTCACAGAACTCAAACAAAATATTTTAAAGTTTGTTTGGAAGCACAAAAGACCCAGAATAGCAAAAGACATCCTGAAAAAAGAAAAATGGAGCTGGAGGAATCAGGCTCCTGGGCTTCAGACTATACTACAAAGCAACAATTATCAAAACCATATGGTACTGGCACAAAGACAGAAATATAGATCAGTGGAACAGGATAGAAAGCCCAGAATTAAACCCATGCACCTACAGCCAACTAATCTATGACAAAGGAGGCAAGAATATACAGTGGAGAAAAGACAGCCTGTTCAATAAGTGGTGCTGGGATAACTGGACAGCCACATGGAGAAGAATTAAATTAGAACATTCCGTAACACCATACACAAAAATAAACTCAAAATGGATTCAAGACCTAGATATAAGACCCAACACTATGTTTCCTTTTAGAGGAAAACATAGGCCAAATACTCTCTGACATAAACGACAGACATCTTCTCAGATCCACCTCTTAGAGTAATGACAGTAAAAACAAAAATAAACAAATAAGACTTAACTAAACTGAAAAGTTTTTGCACAGCAAACGAAACCCTAAACAAAACAAAAAGAGAACCCACAGAATGGGAGAAAATATTTGCAAATGAAGCAACTGACAAGAGATTAATCTCCAAAATTTATAAACACTTTCTGCAGCTCCATACCAAAAAAACAAACAACCCCATCAAAAAATGGGCAGAAGATCTAAACAGACAAATCTCCAAAGAAGACATACGATGGCCAAAAAACACATGAAAACATGTTCAACATCACTCATTATTAGAGAAATGCAAATCAAAACCACGATGAGGTACCACCTTATACCAGCCAGAATGGCCATCATCAAAAAGTCTACAAACAATAAGTGCTGGAGAGCGTGTGGAGAAAAAGGAACCCTATTACACTGTTGGTGGGATTGTAAATTGGTGCAACTACTGTGGAAAGCAGTATGGAGATTCCTCAGAAAACTAAAACTACCATTTGATCCAGCAATCCCACTCCTGGGCATCTATCCAGAGAAAACCATGACTTGCAAAGACACATGTACTCCCGATATTCATTGCAGCACTATTTTCAATAGCCACGACATGGAAACAACCTAAGTGTCCATCAACAGAGGAGCGGATTACTCAGCCATTAAAATGAACGAAATACTGGCATTTTTAGCAACATGGATGGACCTGGAAATTATCATCCTAAGTGAAGTCAGTCATACAATGAGACACCACATCAAATGCTTTCACTGACATGTGGAATCTGAAAAAAGGACAGAATGAACTTCTTTGCAGAACAGATACTGACTCACAGACTTTGAAAAACTCACGGTTTCCAAAGGAGACAGTTCGGGGGGATGGGGGATGCACTGGGGGTGTGGGATGGAAATCCTATAAAATTGGATTGTTATGATCATTGTACAACTATAAATGTAATAAATTCATTGAGTAATAAAAAAATTTTAAAAAAAAACATTTCTATCAGTTAAATGTTAGTTTTTTTCCCATGCTTGAAATATATAAATCATATTCATATAAATTAATACTTAATTTTTTTATAAATTAAATTTGCCAAATTAATGGCAAAAAGACAAAAAAACCCATTTCTATCAGTTAAATGTTAAAGTTTTTTTCCCATGCTTGAAATATGTAAATCATATTCATATAAATTAATATTTTATTTTGGTCTGTAAAAAACACTGCATAAATACTTTTAATAACAGAAACACCAGTTAACCTAAAAATATGCAACCCTTCAATAATTAAACCTATACGGCGTTCCCATCATGGCTCAGTGATTAACCAATCTGACTAGGAACCATGAGGTTGTGGTTCGATCCCTGCCCTTGCTCACTGGGTTAATGATCCAGCGTTGCCGTGAACTGAGGTGTAGGTCGCAGATGTGGCTCGAATCCCAGTTGCTGTGGCTCTGGTGTAGGCTGGCAGCTACAGCTCCGATTCGACTCCTAGCCTGGGAATCTCCATATGCTGCGGGAGCGGCCCAAGAAATGGCAAAAAGACAAAAAAAAAAAAAATTAAATCTATAATCTTGGTTTTATCCCTTACTCTAGCATTATTTGCACTGATTCATTTAATTATCCTTATGATATCCCACCTCAATTTATGAAGGCATTATCTGTGACTTTAAAAAAATGAATAGATCTGTTTCACTCTATTTTATTTTAACCTGATAAAACCAGAGTGGGAGAGATAGGATTTATATATATAACAATGCCTCATTTATCTGGTATTGGTGGGAATAAATAGAAATAGTTTTGAAGAATTGTACATTGTTTTAAAGACAATCTCAATCCATTTTGCTCTTTAAATTTATTACAAATAAATATGCCCAGAGGAAAACTGATTATCTGGTTCAATTCCATTTTGGAGACAGTAGCATTCAAATCCAGAGTTTAAAGGTATTTATTTTCTGGGTTTTCTGGGTATAAAAGCCTCACGTATTAGCCACATATTAGCCTCAAATACTCCCCTACAAATATATGAAATTTTATGGTCTAAAATACATACACTTCCAGAGTGACCACAGTATTTAAATGAAATTCTCATGTCGGGAAAGAAATGCAATATGATAACTACTCAACCTTTTCCAAGGAGATCTAAGCTGTGGCCATTTTTATTTATTTATTTTTCTCATTTTTTTTTTTCTTTCTAGGGCTGCACCTGCAGCACAGGAAGTTCCCAGGCTAGAGATCAAATTGGAACTATATCTGCCAGACTACACCAGAGCCACGGCCAACATGAGATCTGAACTGCATCTGTGACGTGCACCACAGTTTGTGGCAACACCAGATCCTTAACCCACTGAGTGAGGCCAGGGATCAAACCTACATCCTCATGGATTCTAGCTGGGTTCTTAACCTGCTGAGCCACAACAGGTATGGCCATTTTTAAAGAGAACAGCTATGTTTCAGAGGCTCCAGGGACAAAGAACATCATGCTGTCCTCGGGCTCTGGATCTCAAGTCTTCCTCTTATCAATCAAGTAATGTTGTCATCCTCTCCCCACACTTTGCTTTCTTATGTGTAGAAATGGGAATGAAACCGACCTTGCACTATAGTTGTCAGGATTCAGTTATTTGTGCGGCAGTGCTTTGTCCACATACAGAGAGATCTATAAATATTATGTTTCCTTTCTATTGCCATCTGAAATGTCAGACAGGATTGAATTCATGTGAAATTCAAATACCCTAAATACCTAAATACCAGAGAAACAACAAAAAAATGAGTAAACAATCCACTCTAGCAACTGAAGGACTACTGGGCTGAATGAATAAAGTAACAAAC
Source organism: Sus scrofa (assembly GCF_054392235.1). Taxonomy (NCBI): domain Eukaryota; kingdom Metazoa; phylum Chordata; class Mammalia; order Artiodactyla; family Suidae; genus Sus; species Sus scrofa. Next base: position 106,150,212 of record NC_139385.1, on the reverse strand, counting down.
AGGGATCGTTAACCCTGACCCGCGACCTCATGGTTCCTAGTCGGATTCGTTAACCACTGCGCCACAATGGGAACTCCAAAAACATGTAAACTTTTAAACTTCCTAGTAAATTTTCTTTGCTCAGAATAACCAACATTCTTAACTGCCTATTAATTTTTTAATAATATGAAATACTAGCCCACTTTTGATAAAGAAATAAGACATGTGCCAGATGAAAAGCTCACAACCGTCTCTTCTACAAAATACTTAGAGCATATAAATCTGAATGTGAATCTAAATCACAATATACTGGAGTTCCCGTCGTGGCGCAGTGGTTAACGAATCCGACTAGGAACCATGAGGTTGCGGGTTCGGTCCCTGCCCTTGCTCGGTGGGTTAACGATCCGGTGTTGCCGTGAGCTGTGGTGTAGGTTGTAGACGCGGCTCGGATCCCGCGTTGCTGTGGCTCTGGCGTAGGCCGGCGGCTACAGCTCCAATTTGACCCCTAGCCTGGGAATCTCCATGTGCCACGGGAGCGGCCCAAAGAAACAGCAAAAAGACAAAAAAAATAAATAAATAAATCACAATACACTAAATCACTGTTATCAAACAATTAAATTCCAGTCTTGATAGTATCTGTTGTAACTCACAAAGAATATATACTTTGTACACTGTAAGAACTCAACAAATATTTACTAGTTAGCTATTTTTACAGCTGATAAAGAAAGCATCAAATTATAATGTACCAAGATTTTCCATAGTCAAATATTCATTTGGTCAGTAACTATAGCGGTTAAGATTTCTCTAGGGGTAAAGAAGACTGTCTGGGGTATGGACAATTCAAATGTTTATAATTTAATAATTAAAGCAGAGAAGAGAAGAAAGATGACTTTCAATTATTTTTCAAGAAAACAACAAAGATGACCAACAGCTTAGTGGGTAGCCACTCGACCACATTTTCTTTCAGCAAATTCTCTTGCTGACCACAGCAAAGGGAAGCCTTCCTTCAACTACAAAGGTGCCTGGTATCTTTCATCATCTCTCATTACTTAAAATTCCTATTAGTAAGTGAAAAAACTTTTTCACAGAGGTTATATATTTCCAATGGGTCTTACCAGTCATTTAATGATGAAACAATTTTAAAAATATAAATATTCTTGAAATTGCTCAATACAGAACACCCATCATTATAATCTTATGTGTGGCCTCTGCAAATTTTTATACAAAGTCAGATTGAGTTCAAAGTAGAAAAAAAAAGGAACTAAAACATGTAAAAGTTTTTGCGAGGTGTTTTGTTTTAAAGAAAGTATAATCACTTAACCAGATACTCTTGTTTCTCTGACTAGAATATAAGGAAAACTGGATCACAATCCAGAAAAGCTTGCTTTACCACAAACATATCAAATCTGCATTGGGCTACAGGAATAAAGAACTAAAATAACTTTCTATTACATGTTATAGTTTCGATAGTGAAGTATAGTGGTATCTTCTTGTGAGATTTTATCTTCTTATAAAATTTTATTCTAGAAAAGTCTCCATTCTGAGGTAATGCCATATAGTCTTTTATTTGGTTATTTCTCTTGCAGATTCTGTCAGCATCATGAGCCACACTGACTACATATTCTGAGTGGTTACATTTATGAAGAAAAAAACAAAACAGAACAAAAAACTTTGCTGAAAATAAGAAAAAAAGAAACCTCATCATTTCTCTAGTTTATCAGTAAATAACTGCTAAAAGAGAGACAGGCAGATGATTACTATGTAAATAAAAGATGATAATTATACATCTATTTTATCATTTCATCAACAGAATCAATCAGAATTTTAAAAGTGGGCCATTAACTTGCAACACTCTAAAAACAACCCAACAGCAAAGATTATTAAACAACCAGTAATGTTCCAGTCAAATGAAACATTCTTAATGAAGACTAACGTTTGTTACATATTAAATGAGCTAGCTAGACAATCTTTTTAAACTCCATAATTCAAGTGGAAACTTTACCTTAACTTTAAGTCTGACACCATCAGTTTGGATCCAGCTCACCTCTTACTGTAAACAAGTACTGAGGTAGAAAAATAAGTCAGTAGCTAAAAACCTAAACAATCAAAAATGGATAACTGGATTGTAAATAATTAAAAAATACATTTTCTCTGCAAACCTAAATCCAGATTTTATAGCAGCAAATCTACTCCCCATAATTCAGTATCTACTTTCTGCAGTCTGCATAAACAGAAGATTTATACAATGTAAGGCATCAAACTTCTACACTCCAAAACATTCCATCTATATGTGAAGTAACTTTTTTTGTTTTTTAATGGCTGCACCCATGGCATATGGAAGTTCTGGGCCAAAGATTGAATTCGGGCCACAGCTGTAGCCTATGCCAAAGTTGCGGTAACATCAGATCTTTTAGCCCACTGCACAGGGCCAGGGTTCAAACCTGCACCTCTGCAGAGATCTGAGCTGCTACAGTTGGATTCTTAACTCACTGTGCCACAGTGGGAAATTATTTTTTTTTTCTAACTAACATGTTAAACAGTACCTTACCAACTCATAAACGGATGGCCCATGGTGCTTTATATATTAATACTTTGTATTTAGATTTAATTTCATATATCTGAAAGTAATGACTTAAAATTTCCTATGTATACTTTTCAATGATTTTGATTGTCCTCCAATTTAGAAATCACTGACACTGTTGCATGAAATTAAGTTCCATAGGATGGTAACTTGAGTACAAATGAATCTCTATTTCCCAGTGATGACTGAGATGGCCAAGGGAATATGAAGGAAACCTTTACTAATACTACAACCTTGGGAAGGGTATCATTGCCACCACACATTCAAAACCTCCGGGGATTTCTATAACATATAGTAGAAGAAAAACTATCCTAGGGAAGGGGAAATCTATCAGGCTTACTTAATGTAAAAGAACACCTCATCTGTCCAGGAGATACAACATCTAATAGCACAGAGAATGGACTTAGAAAGTAGGCAGTTAGGAGGTCCTGTCATGGCTCCGTGGAAACAAATTTGACTAGGGTCCATAGGGACGCAGGTTCGATCCCTGGCTTCGCTCAGTGGGTTAAGGATCTGGCATTGCCGTGAACTGTGGTGTAGGTCACAGACGTGGCTCAGATCCTATGTTGCTGTGGCTGTGGTGTAGGCTGGTGGCTACAGCTCTGATTCGACCCCTAGCCTGGGAACCTCCATGTGCCGTGGCTGCGGTCCTAAAAAGACCAAAAAAAAAAAAAAAAGGTAGGCAGACATACAATCTGGATCCCTCAAGGGCCTTTAGGAAGTGAGATGTGTATCAAAGATTTAACCCAGCCATTCACTACCTAGGAATTTACACTAAAGATAAAACTGAGAAAATCTGCAAAGATGTTTTATGATAATCACCATAATTAATAATAATGCATTAAGAATAGTGAAAACTATAAATAATCTAAATGTCCATTCATAAGAAATTAGAATAGGATTTTACCCAAATAATACAGTATGACATATATGTAAATGAGCTGATATGGATATGGAATGAGCTCCATTCTCATTCCACTGTTGAAAGAAAAAAAAAAAAAAGGATTAAAAATAACATGTGTATTATGAATAGCCATACACATGAAGAGAGAACTGCAAAACACCAAACACAAAACACAAATAGGAGTTGCCTCTGGGTGGCTGAATATTTGGTCACTTTTACTTATTTTTATAATTATTAGTATTAAATTTTCTAAATAAGTGTATATTGTCTACTTTGTCATCAGAGAAAAATTCTCTTCATGTTGGAAAAAGAAAGCATGTTATTTTTTAATGCCACACTTCCATTTGGAGGAAATTATCTTAGGAAAATAATTGGAAAAATCCATTAAGATATAGATTCAAGGTGATTATCATAGCACTGTTTACTAATAGTAAAATAGTAAGAGATCAGAAATAACCTAAATGATCTATAGTGAATTTGTTACATAAATTTTAGAATACCTATATAATGATTTACTACAAAGCCATTAAAAATTACGAGAAAGATGTATCCATTACTAGCCCAGTGACCTTGGAAATACTACATGTCCCCTAGATATCAGTTTCCTAATCAGTAAAATGGGAATAAAAAGAACATTTATCTTATAGTGCTTCACCTAGCTTATTAGCTATACGCTATTGGGATGGGGAAAAAAAAAAAAAAAAAAAAGACCTGATATTTATGAGCTTCTTCTAACATCACAAACCCCTATTTCAAAACCTACTTTGCAATATATACTTTAAAAAAGTATCTCAAGATCAACATTCAAGTTGGTTATCAATCAAGTTAAAAAAATATGAATCTAAGGTCAAAGTTGAAAATACAAGATTCCTGCAATTTCTAGTCTATTTTTTAAAACCTTCTATACCTGCTCTCAAACTAAGCTTGTTTATTTACCCTACAAATGAAGGAAAAAAATACGCTGGAAGATAAGAACAGGCTGATGTGGAGATCTGTGGCACTGATCACCTAGAATTCAAGTGACAGAGGGAACTGCATCCCTACTTAACTGAACAATAAAACAATTTACTTATACATACTAGTTAGCTTCACCAGTTTTACCATCACTGTATAAACATTTATTTTGTTGCTTTAAAAGTCAAAACCAACCTGCCATGGTCTTCCCCAATCAAGTGGAATAGGAAAGGCTCCGAGCCATGTTCCTATAAAACTAGAAATTGTAGTGATCTGGAGACTATTCTCCCAAATGGATGTAACCCTGCAAAACACAAATATTTAAGTTACTGGTGGTATATATCTTAGCTGCTGGGGACTCAAACAAATGGCACAAAATTAACACTGTACATACATATTATGTTCTGTTCATTTAAAATAAGCACCTCAAACTGACATACAAATATTTGCCATGAATCATTCACATTTAACTGTTAAGAAGACATCAGTGTTTTTCAGTAGGAAAGACAGTAATACACGCACACAGTGAAAGTCCAGCAATATGAAAGAGCATTTGCACTGAAAGCCAAGTCCTCCTCCCACCCTTATCATCAGCTCTGGTTCTTTTTCCCCAAAACAACTGCTATTACCAATTTATTACTTATCCTTCCAGAAATACTTTATACATACACAAACACATAATTTGTATAAAATGATATATGTACATCTGCATATATGCACATATAAACATATATATCCTTCAAAACAAAACTCAAATGCACCATGTTATAAACCCAGTTTTGCTCTGGGCTTCTCCTTGTTAACCATTTTACTAGTATTCCATTTATGAAAGAAGCATCATTTCTTCAACTAGTCCCTTTTGACACAATTCATTTGAGCAAATCAATCAATTACGGGGGGGAAGGAGTAGAGAATGAGAACAAAATATTTTAAAAATCCAGTGATTCTGCCTACCATTCTTATTTAAGTGCACATCTCAGAGTTTAAACGTGGAAAGACATAATTCTGCCAGTCTCTTAGAAAGTCTTGGTTTCAGCCTGTCCTTCATAGTGTGATCACTTAACTGTGTGGAACCTGAATCCAGTTAGAGTAAAACCCCAGCACCGTGCAGTAACTGAAGTCTAAACATACAATTGTTTAAAATGCAGTGTTTAGGAATTTCCACTGTGGCGCAGCGGGTTAAGGACCCAGTGCTATCTCTGCATGGGTTTGATCCCTGGCCCAGCACAGTGAGTTAAGGATCCGGCATTGCCTCAGCTGTGGTGAGTTGCAGCTGTAGCTTGGATTTGATCTCTGGCCCAAGAACTTCCATATGCTATGGGTGCAGCTGAAAACAGAAAAAAAAAAAAAAAAAAAAAAAAAAATGCAGTGTTTAGGTATTATGAACTTTTTGTTTGTTTTTTCTTTTTTTTTTTTGCTTTTTAGGACCGCACCCACGGCATATGGAAGTTCCCAAGCTAGGAGCTGAATTGGAGCCATAGCTGCCAGCCTACACCACACTGCAATGACAGATCCTTAACCCACTGAGCGAGGCCAGGGATCGAACCCACACCCTCATGGATCCTAGTCAGGTTCGTTAACCGCTAAGACATGAAAGAAACTCCAGTATTATGAACTTTTTGAAACATGGTTTCTTCCAGCTATTGTAGAAAAGGGGGAAAAACATTTGTTTTGTTAGATGACTTCTTTCATTAGAAATAGGCCAATTACTACACACGAAATGTACACTGAATTAAAGCAATCAGGCAGGATCAAGAAGGCAGAGGGGATGTGAAGCTTACTTTCTCCCATAAACATAACAAAAAAACCCATCTACACGTAGAATGATTCACATGGAACACCTACTGAATGTGGGCAGAAGACCTCAGACTTCCAAAAGGGGCAAGAAACCCTCCACATAATTGGGTAGGATAAAAGGAAAAACAGAGAGAGAGAAGAGGGAAAAAAGGAGCTGGGATGGGATCAGCACTTCAGAGAGAGAGCTGTGAAAGAGGAAAGGAATCCTCGCACTGGGAGACCACCAAACTGAAGCAGAGATCACCCAAGACAGAGGGGGTGGGCCTCAAAGCCTTGGAGAAAAGCACGGCAGTGATTCTGAGGGCAAAGTAGAGAGAGAGCTGCACCGACGATCAGGAGCATCGCCCAGGGCACCACAACCTCAGACATTCGGGCGGGGACTGGGTGCTGAGACTCAGGCTACAGAAGTCAGTTCCAGGGAACAGACTAGGGTTGGCTGTGTGGACACAGCCTGAGGGGGATAAGGAGTGGTATGCCACAGGCTGAGGGAGTGCAGGAGAAGGCCTGTGCCTGCAGAAGAAGCAAGGCGCCATTGTTGGGGAGGGTGAGAGGCATGGGAGCAGGACCATCACAGAACTCCTTCTCTGTGCACACGTGCATGGGCTCTCAGACAGCAGGATGCCTCTTACATGGGCTGCAAGGATGGGTGCAAATCACCGCAGCCATCTCAGACTCCAGAGGTGGGCATGGCCCACCACCACTAAGGGTCCCTTGACCAGACACCACCTGTGGCCCCAGTCACCTCAGGGGTCACTGCAGAGGGTCATGCAACTGAGCACTGCCCACTGCTCCCACCTCCCTGGGAATGCAAATGCCCCACTGTTGTTGCTGCCAAGGACTCTGCCCACCTATATGCGCCGCCATTGCCCCCACTTCTCTGGAAGCACACACAGGCTGGGCACCTGCACACCCCCTATCAAGGGGATAATGGCCTACATACACTGAGGAAAGAAAGGGCAAGCATCCAAACCAAAAGCAGCCCTCACACCACAAAAAACCATAAGCCCTCACAAGCCACCCGAGGATGCTCCCACATGTAAATAGCTCTCCAAGACTACAGTAGATAATTGTTTTCCCTAAACTCACAGAGTGAGAAAAATACAGGCAAAATGAAGAAGCACAGGAACCATTCCCAGTTAAAAGAACAGGAGAGTTTCCCTGAAGGAATGAACAATGAAACAGACCTCTGCAGTCTCAGAGGCACCAAGTTCAAAAAGGAAGTCATTAAAATACTGAAGGGGAGTTCACATCATGGCTCAGCAGAAAAGAATTGACTAGCATTCATGAGGACGCAGGTTCAATCCCTGGCTTCACTCAGTGGGTTAAGGATCTGGCATTGCTGTGAGCTGTGGTGTAGGCTGCAGACACAGCTTTGATCTGGTGTTGCTGTGGCTGGGGCACAGGCTAGCAGCTACAGCTTTGATTCAACCCCTAGCCTGGGAATCTCCATGTGTCACAGGTGAGGCCCTAAAAAGACGAAAAAAAAAAAAAAAAAGAAAAAAATACTGAAGGAATTAGGAAAGATAGCAACAGATAACACCGAAGGAACTAGAAACTATAAGGAGGAGCCAAGAAAAATTAGAAAATTCATTTGCAGAGATGCAAGCTAAGTTAAAGGCACTGAACAGCAGAATGAATAATGAAGAGGAACAAATAAGTGACTTGGAAAATAGAGTAATGAAAATCACCCAATTAGGACAGCAGGCAGAAAACCAAATTAAAAAAAAAAAAAAACAAATACAATATAAGAGATTAATGGGATAATAAGAAGCATGCCAATCTATCTATACATTATAGGGATCCCAGAAGAAGAATAAGGAAAAAAAGGGGATTGAAAATACATGTGAAGAAATTATGGCTGAAAACATTCCAAATCTAAAGTGGGAAACAGATATCCAGATAGAGGAAGCACAGAGGGCCTCAAACATGTTGAACCCAAACAGACCTACACTCAGATATATTACAATAAAAAAATGGTAAAAGTTAAAGATAAGGCAAGGATTCTACAGGCAGCAAGAGAAAAACAAAGAGTTAATTACAAGGGACTCCCCATAAGGCTATCAGCTTATTTCTCTACAGAAATGCTACAGGCCAAAAGAGAGTGGCAAGATACATTCAAAGTTCTAAAAGGGAAAAATTAGCAACCTAGAATCCACCAAAATTATCATTTAAAATAGGAGAAATAAAGAATTTCTCAAACAAAAACTAAAAGAATATAGCAATACTATTGTGTCAGGAGACATGTTTCTACAATTTTTATTAGCCTCTTTGTTTCTATTTTCTATGCTAAAAAATCCATCTTGTCCTGCTTTACTTTACCCCATCTTCCTGTTTGAAAAACAGTTGCAGTGCTGGTAAATAACTTAAGCTTAAGAACAAAGACCTAAAGGCATAAGTTATTCATGTGGTCAGCTGAATGAGGACATAATGCGTTGGTTTAGGCATGCCAGACCTGTGCAGAAAGGCACGCCATTTGCACAGCATGATATGTCCCCTTAAGAATAACAGGAAGATGAGCCTAATGGCCCCAAGGGGTTTATGAGGGGTCGTTAGCAGGATATGATAGCAGGATATGCCTCAGCAAGGAGAACCAAGGTGCAAACCTAGGCACACCCAGTTGCTGCACATAGGCACGCCATCTGCAGAAGTACAATGGTGATTCTCTAGATGCTATGCATAGATAGATAATGCCAAGCTTCCTCAATGCTAATGATTGTTAAATGCCTAAAGGTCAGAATAAAAGCTTAACCAGCTACCAGCTATATGACTTTAAAAAAATAAAAAACTATATCCTGCACCTATAGCCCCCTCCTCACTTGACGTAATCCTAAAGAGCATAATAAAAGCAGTGTGGTTTCTTGAGGCAGCGCTCTTGGTCCCTGAGACCTTGAGTGCCCCAGTTCCCACCTTTAATTAAATTAAATGTCTCTGCATCTTGTTTTATGTTAACTTTTTTTTTAAGTTTCCACAGCACCCGTTCTTCACCCCTCAACTGCTGAGCTGCTCTTGGCACTATTCTAAAAGAAATATTGAAAGGCCTCCTCTAAACAGAAAAGAAGTAAGAAGGTATAGGACGGAGGAAATCACAATTGGAAAGTATCACTTAAATAAACCAGTACATGGATCTAAAAGGAAAAATAAACCATATTTGTGAATGTGATGATAAATATAAGGAATAGCAAAAGGATAAACATGAAGATGTAAAAAAGGGGATCAAAATCATAAAAGGTGAGAAAGGAAAGTAAGAAAATACAGACGCTTTTTTTAAGAATGTGTTTGAGCCTATATGACAATCAGTCCAAAGCACACATATATAGGAAGAGGTAAACATACTTGAAAAACAGGGCAACCACAAATCAAAACCAAAAAATACATTCACAAAAACTAAAAAGCAGACACAAGCATAAAATAAAAGGAAATCATCCAACCGAAAAAAGAAAAAAAGGCACAAAGGAGAAACATAGAATCAACTGGAAAACAAGGTTTAAAATGGCAATAAATGCATATTTATCAATAATTACCTTAAACATCAATGGACTGAAAGCTCCAATCAAGAGACAGAGTGGCAGACTGGTTAAAAAAACAAGTGCCTACAATATGCTGCCTACAAAAGACCCACCCTTTGGCAAAGGACATATATAAATTGAAAGTGAGGAGACAGAAAAGGATATTTCATGTGAATGGAAATGACAGAAAAGTGGGGATCACAATACTCATATCAGCCAAAATAGATCTTTTTTTGATGGGGGGGCATACTTGTGGCATATGGATGTTCCCAGGCTAGGGCTTGAACTGGAGCTGCAGCGGCTGACCTACACCACAGCCACAGCAATGCAGGATCCAAGCCACATCTGTAACCTACACCACAGCTCAAAGCAATGCTGGAATCCTTAACCCACTGAGTGGGGCCAGGGGTCAAACCTGCATCCTCATGGATACTAGTTGGGTTCGATACTGCTGAGCCACAAGGGGAACTCCACAAAGAGACTTTAAAACAAAGACCATAAAGAAAGATAAAGAAGGACACTATTCAATGATAAAAGGGTCAGTTCGAGAAGAAGATATTACACTTGTCTATAATTTAGGAGTACCCAAATATATACAACAAATACTAACAGACATAAAAAGAGAAATTGACGGGAATACGATAATAGTAGGAGACTTTAACACCCCATTTACATCAATGGACAGAAAATCAATAAGACAACAGATATCCTAAATGACATAACAGAATAGTTATACTTAACTGATATATTCGGAATGCTGTATCCAAAAAAAAAAAAAAAAACAATATACATCCTTTTCAAGTGCACATGGTACATTCTCTAAGATTGACCACATACTGGAGCACAAAACTAACCTCAACAAATTTAAGAGTATAGAAACTATTCATGATGTTGATGTCAGAGAGTGTTTTGCCTATGTTTTCTTCTAGGAGTTTGATGGTGTCCTGTCGTATATTTAAGTCTTTCAGCCATTTGGAGTTTATTTTTGTGCATGGTGTGAGGGTGTGTTCTAGTTTCATTGCTTTGCATGCAGCTGTCCAGGTTTCCCAGCAATGCATGCTGAATAGACTTTCTTTTTCCCATTTTATGTTCTTGCCTCCCTTGTCAAAGATTACTTGACCATAGGTGTCAGGGTTTATTTCCGGATTCTCTATTCTGTTCCATTGGTCTGTCTGTCTGTTTTGATACCAGTACTACATTGTTTTGATGACTGTGGCTTTGTAGTATTTCTTGAAGTCTGGGAGAGTTATGCCTCCTGCTTGGTTTGTGTTTCTCAGGATTGCTTTGGCGATTCTGGGTCTTTTGTTGTTCCATATAAATGTTTGGATTGTTTGTTCTAATTCTGTGAAAAATGTCATGGGTAATTTGATAGGGATTGCATTGAATCTGTAGATTGCTTTGGGTAGTTTGGGCATCATGAATATTTTCTCAGGTCAGTCTCCCAAAGCAATAGAAATTAGAGCAAAAATAAACCTATGGGACCTCATCAAACTGAAAAGCTTTTGCACAGCAAAGGAAACCAAAAAGAAAACAAAAAGACAACTTACAGAATGGGAGAAAATAGTTTCAAATGATGCAACCGACAAGGGCTTAATCTCTAGAATATATAAACAACTTATACAACCCAACAGCAAAAAAGCTACAACGCAATGGGAAAATGGGCAAAAGACCTGAATAGACATTTCTCCAAGGAAGATATACAGATGGCCAACAAACACATGAAAAAATGCTCAACATCGTTGATTATAAGAGAAATGCAAATCAAAACTACCATGAGATACCACCTCACACCAGTCAGAATGGCCATCATTAATAAATCCACAAATAACAAGTGCTGGAGGGGCTGTGGAGAAAAGGGAACCCTCCTGCACTGCTGGTGGGAGTGTAAACTGGTACAGCCACTATGGAGAACAGTTTGGAGATACCTTAGAAATCTATATATAGAACTTCCATATGACCCCGCAATCCCACTCTTGGGCATATATCTGGACAAAACCCTACTTAAAAGAGACACATGCACCCGCATGTTCATTGCAGCACTATTCACAATAGCCAGGACATGGAAACAACCCAAATGTCCATCAACAGATGATTGGATTCAGAAGATGTGGTATATATACACAATGGAATACTACTCAGCCATAAAAAAGAATGACATAATGCCATTTGCAGCAACATGGATGGAACTAGAGAATCTCATACTGAGTGAAATGAGCCAGAAAGACAAAGACAAATACCATATGATATCACTTATAACTGGAATCTAATATCCAGCACAAATGAACATCTCCACAGAAAAGAAAATCATGGACTTGGAGAAAAGACTTGTGGCTGCCTGATGGGAGGGGGAGGGAGTGGGAGAGATCAGGGAGCTTGGGCTTATCAGACACAACTTAGAATAGATTCACATGGAGATCCTGCTGAGTAGCATTGAGAACTTTGTCTAGATACTCATGTTGCAACAGAACAAAGGGTGGGGGAAAAAATGTAACTGTAATGTATACATGTAAGGATAACTTGATCCCCTTGCTGTACAGTGGGGAAAAAAAAAAGAGTATAGAAACTATTTCAAGCATCTTCTCTGAGCACAATGGCATGAACTAGAAATCAACCACAGGAAAAGAAATGAGAAAAAACTAACTGTGTGGAGACTAAACAACATACTACTAAAAAACCAATAGGTCAACAAAGAAATCAAAACGGAAATTAAAAAATACCTTGAGACAAATGACAATGAAAACACAACCATACAAAAATCTATGGGATGCCACAAAAGCAGTTCTTAGAGGTAAGTTCATAGCATTACAGGCCTTCCTCAAAAAAATAAGAAAAATCTCAAATCAACAACTTAACCTACCACCTAAAAGAATTAGCAAAAGAACACACAAAATCTAAAGTCAACAGAAGGGAGGAAATCATAAAGATCAGAGAGGAAATCAATAAAATAGATATTGAAAAAAATCAATAAAACCAAGAGCTGGGAGTTCCCACTGTAGCTCAGTGATAATGAATCCAAGAGGGTGTAGATACGGTCCCTGGCCTTACTCAGTGGGTTAATGACCCAGTGTTGCCATGAGCTGTGGTGTAGGTCACAGACACGGCTCGGACCCCACATTGCTGTGGCTGTGATATAGGCCGGCAGCTGCAGCTCCAATTCGACCCCTAGCCTGGGAACCTCCGTAGGCTATAGGTGTGGCCCTAAAAAGCACAAGTAAACAAAACCAAGAGCTGGTTCTTTGAAGGTGTAAAGAAAACTGACAAACCTCTGGCCAGACACACCAAGAAGGAGAGAGAGAAGGAGAACCCAAATAAAATAAGAAATGAAAAAGGAGAAATCTCAATTGATATTGCAGAAATAACTTTAAAAAAACCATAAGAGAATACTATAAACAATTAGATGCCAACAAATTGGACAACCTAGAAGAAATGGACAACTTTCTAGAAACACACAGCCCACCAAAACTGAATCAAGAAGAAACAGATCATTTGAACAGACCAATCACTAAAAATGAAACTTAATATGTAATAATAATAATAAAAAAAAACTCCCTACAAACAGAAGTCCAGGACCAGATGGCTTCACAGGCAAATTCTACCAAACTACAAAGAACTTATACCCATCCTTCTTAAACTCTTCCAAAAGACCGAAGAAGAAGGATCAGTCCCAAAGACATTCTACGAAGCCACCATCACTCTGATACCAAAACCAAATATACTACCAAGAAAGATATGTATGATTGGGTCATTTTGCTGTACAGCAGAAATTGGCATAACCAACTATACTTTAATTTTTAAACCAACTATACTTTAATTTTTAAAAATTAAAAAAAATAAAGTAATCCCAAATTACAAGTAAATGCATAAGCCAGCCCCCCCCCCCCCCATCACCTGTCCATCTCACTACTCTCCTTCTCGCTCAAGTTAAGAACTTTAGCCTCTTTCTACTGAAAACTGGGGCTGGAAGAAAGTTGGAGGAAATAACCATGCATCCAAATTTGTGTTATCTGCTAGGCATTTTTGTTCTTTTGTATTTTGTATCACACTTGAAAATGCAAGAAAATGAAATTCTTCAATAAGCATTCAACAGAACAGAGATCTATTCCAATCTTGGAGGGAAAAAAGCTGGTGAGTTGAATGTAAAGACAGAACTGTACTGTTCAGGCAATTTAAAGGATTTTTTAAAGGTTAATTTTTGACTTAATGGTTGACAAATACTGACTACATTTCCCTTACACACAACTTCTTGATGTTGCAATACATAAAGTGATGTGCCTAGAGATGTAAAGTCTGGGAGAGGTTGAGAGCAGAGCTTACGAAGTGTTTACTTTTTCCATTTTACAAAAGAGGAAGAAGTTTAGATGGATTTGGAAGAATGGGTAGCATTTAGTCTTGAAGAACTGGAGAAAGAGATGCACTGTTGGTAAAAGGACATAAGTAAAATTGGTTGAGGCCAAGCGGAAGAACAGGAAATCAGATCGGAAAAGGAGGTTAGAGTTAGGATTTTTTTTTAACTAGTAACTTTATTGAATACAGTAAAAACTTACCACAGAAAACCCCTTTCCAGTCAAATAATTCACTTAAAGTGCATAATTCAATGTTTTTAGCATATTTATAGAGCTGAGCAACCATTACCTCAAAACAAAACCTTTACTGATTAGCAGCTACTCCCAATATCTCCTTCCCTCTAGACCTAGGCAACACTAATCTATCTTCTAGCTCTATGGATTTGTTTCTTCTGAACATTTCACGTAAATGAAATCAATGTGTGGTCATTTAGGACTGGATGCTTTCACTTAGCATGTTTCCAAGTTTCACCCACTCTGTAGTATGGGAAAAATACATCATTCTTTTTTTATTGCCAAATAGTATGTTATATAGCTATACTACATTTTATTTTTTTCCACATATCAGTTGATGGACACTTGGGTTGTTTTGGCTTTTTGTTTATTATGCATAATTCTACTGTAAACATTCATGTTCAAGTCCTTTATGGACATATGTTCTCATTTTTCTTGGGGATATACTAAGGAATAGACTTGCTGGTGATTCTATGCTTAACCTTTTGAGGAACTGTCAGAGTTTTCTCCAAAGCAGCTATTTTATATTCCCACCAGCAGTGCAGGAGGGTTCCAATTTTCACATTCTATAACACTTATTATTTTTGGCTGTGCCTATGGCCATGTGGAAGTTCCTGGGCCAGGGATCAAACTCATGCCACAGCAGTGACCAGAGCCACTGCAGTGACAATGCTGGATGCTTAAGCTGCTGAGCCACAATGGAACTCCAATACTTGTTACTGATTATAGCCATCTTAGTGGGTTGTGATAGATTTAGGGTCAAGCTTTTAGGAAAGCCTTAAAAGTCAGACTTAAAGAAGTCCCTGAAGGTTTTAAATCAAGGCAATAATAGAATCAGAGCTAAGTTTAAATAAGATTTATGGATATGTCTTATCTAAAGTCCAAGCTCCAAGTTCTTCAGGCTAAGTGGCAAGATCCTTGTCTCCAGATTTTTCATTGTTATAGTACAGCTGTGGTCATCTTATATTTCTTAAAATAGGTGCAAATATCTAAGAGGTTGTCCTCTATTCTGTTTGTTTGATGTACTAAGAGGGTTTATGCTCTTACATAAAATAAATGTAGAAAAATTGAGCCAAGACATAGTTTCAAAATTAGAAAAACGCTATAGCCTTTTTAAAACTAAAAATTTATATTTATTAAAATTATTTATCTTGGAGTTCCTGTCTCGGCTCAGTGGAAATGAATCTGACTAGCATCCATGAGGATGAAGGTTCAATCCCCAGCCTCACTCAGTGGGTTAAGGATCCGGTGTTGCCATGAGCAGTGACATAGGTCACAGACACAGCTTGGATCCTGTGTTGGTGTGGCTGTGGCGTAGGCAGCTACAGCTCCAATTTGACCCCTAGCCTGGGAACCTCCATATGTCACAGGTGCAGACCTAAGAAAGACAATAAATAAATAAATAAATAAGCAAGAAAAATAGTTAAAATCAAAGATCACAACTAGACTAATAATAATCTCTCCCTACAACCTTCCCCACACTGATTTTGCTCCTGAGGCACTTTCAACCCTGCACGGTTTTTTCTACATACCTCAAGTTTAAAAGAACATACATTATATGTAGATTTTCAAAATTGAGCTACTTTCCACTTTCTACAATGGAAGAAGAAGATTCAGAACTCTAACCACAGGCCTTCCATCCACACATACACTTTTCTTTGTGACTTATCATCTTCTTTGACAGTAGGATCTCCTCCTCTTAGCTGGATCAGTAGCACACTATTCACTTTATTATGATTATGGAGATATTCATCACAGCTGAAGCACACAGCAAACCATAATTACATTCCTTTCATAAGTTTTAAATCTGCCTTGGATATTTAAAAATGCTTCTTTTTGGAGTTCCCTTTGTGGCACAGCGGAAACGAATGCAACTAGGAACCATGACGTTGCAGAAGCTGGGTCAGCTGCCTAATTCCAAGACTTCCTACTTCTATTTTCCCTTTCTTTTCCTTTTTTTTTTTCCTTTCTTTCCTTTCTTTTTTTTTTTTTTAAGCATCCCCTATAATAGATTTCTGAGAAAGAGTTCATGGAAAATAGATTTTAGAGATGTTTGCAGTCTGAAAATGACTTCATTATGTTTTCTGGTTTTGTTTGTTTTTCTTCTTTTCACAATTACATCTGTGGCATATGGAAGTTCCCAGGCCAGGGGCTGAATGGGAGCTGCAGCTGCAGCCTATGCCACAGCTACAGCAATACTGGACCCGAGCAACTGTCTGCCAACTACACCACAGCTTGCTGCGATGCTAGATCCTTAACCTACTGAGCGAGGCCAGGGATTGAATCCAAATCCTTACGGAGACTACACTGGGTCTTTAGCCCACGGAGTCGCAACAGGAACACTGAAAATGATTTTACCATAATTGTTGGAAATCATTTTGTCTCGGTTTTTTGTTTGTGGGTTTTTTTTGTTTTGTTTTTGGCTTTTTAGGGCCATACCCGTGGCATATGGAAGTTCCCAGGCTAGGGGTCAAGTTGGAGTTGTAGCTGCCAGCCTACGCCACAACCACAGCCACACGGGATCCGAGCCATGTCTGCAACCTACACCACAACTCACAGCAACACTGGATCCCTGACCCACTGCATGAGACCAAGGATCGAACTCACATCCTCATGGATCCTAGTCAGATTCATTTCCACCGTGCCACAACAGGAATTCCATGTCTCAGAATGTTAAAGGCACTGTTCCATTGTTTTGATTCCCAGTTCAGAGCCATTCTGGCTCCCAGTTCTCTGCAAGTAATAGGTTCCCCACTCCCACCCCTCAACCTCTCTGGGAGCCTTTAGAATCACCACCTTATTCCTGGTTATCTAAACTTGCACAATAACGTGTGTTGGAGTAGATCTTTTCAACTGGGCTTTCTTAATTTAGACTCAGGTTTTCAGTTCTTGAAATTTTCTTTTAAAGACTTGATTTTCCTGCTCAGATCCCTTAAGAATTTTGTTTTTCTTGCTTTTTTTCTGGGACTACTATCATTACGAATTAATCTCTGGTTTTCTTATCTTTTAACTCATTTGCCAAATCTTTGCCTTTTTGTTTGACTAAAGGATCTTTTCAACTTTGCCTCTACTTCTTTTGAATTTTTCTATCATGTTCTTTTTTGTCTTTTTAGGGCCACACCTGCGCCATATGGAGGTTCCCAGGCTAGGGGGTCCATTTGGAGCTGTAGCCGCCAGCCTATGCCACAGCCACAGCAATGCCAGATCTGAGGGGGTACCTGTAGCTTATTGAATTAGAGTTTTGTCTGGGTATATGCCCAGGAGTGGGATTGCTGGATCATATGTCTTTGTTTTCTTTATTTTTATTTCATTTTATTTTTTGCTTTTTAGGGCCGCTCCTGCAGCATATGGAGGTTCCCAGGCTAGGGGTCCAGTCGGAGCTACAGCTGGCAGCCTATGCCACAGCCACAGCAACGCAGGATCTGAGCCGAGTATTCAACCTACACCACAGCTCACAACGCCGGATCCTTAACCCACTGGACAAGGCCAGGGATCAAACCCCAAACCTCATGGTTCCTAGTCGGATTCATTTCTGCTGTGCCACGACGGGAACTCCAAGAGTTTCTTCATCTCTGAATATTCCTTTTCATTACCTCCTGTTCATGTTTTATGGATGTAAAACACTGACATTTTAAAAACCATCTTCTGGTCCTTATATTGCTTTTATTTCCACTGAGCTTCTTTTTTGTTATTTTTATTTCTGGATTTCATTTTAGAGGTTTTCCTCAAATGCCTAGTGATTCTTCAATAATCACTTACTTAAAAGTAATGTATGAAATGAAATGTCCAGAAAAAGCAAATCTAGAGACAGAAAGTATTTTAGTGGTTGTTTGGGAGAAGGGGTGAGGGGCTGGGTGGGAGAGAAGGCTGGGAAAAAAAGATGACGGCTAACAGGCATAATTTCTTTTGGGGGTGACGAAATGTTCTAATACTAGATTATGACGATGGTTATAAAACTGTATCTACACCAAAAATCATTGAATTGTACACTTCAAATGGATGAGTTTATGATGTGAAGTTATATCTCAATAAAGTTATTTGAAAAAAATTAAAAAGTGAAACTCTAAACAATTGATTGGATGCTCACTGTATACAAGTAGCATGATTCAATTGGTGGGCTTCACCATCCCAGGAATTGGGTAGGAATCCTGCCTTTAGAGAAACCTCAGGTGTCAGTATCTATAGGGGGTTTTTGGTCCTATTTTTACCAGGAAGAAATCATTTCAGTATTCTACCTAGATGGTATAAGCCTGGATCTCAGTGTTCTGGGCCCAGCAGGTGAAAAGGAGTAGGTATAACCTGAAGACTCATTGTTCAGTACAGAGTAATTCACTTAAGCCTTATTTCCTGAAGAGGTTGAAGCAATAAGGTTTGGGATCTGGGGGTAACCAAGGTGGTTGGGGGTACATCTACCCTTTCTCCATCTTCTCTTCCCCCACTGTATAACTTCCATTGCTATAACATTTTATGGTATTTACATTCTATTCTGAATGCCAAGTCATTCAATTATTTTCTTGATACAGTGAGCCTCTTATATACGAAATAAATAATTCCTTCACTGGGAAATTATCTTCTATCATATCTTTGAATTATTTTTTGTTTTGTATTTTGGGGATACTAACTCCTCTTAAATTGGCCTTTGTCTATTCCCTGTATTTATCATTTCTTCTCTAATTGCTTTATTCTTCCCAACCACCCTTAGCCTTCATTAATTTTCATTAGCACAAACCTTTCTTTCCTTCAAGCTATAATTTGATTTTCTAATTTATCTATGTTTCTAATTTATGATCTGGATTCTCAATTTATTTCATTAATTCTGCAATTTCCTTCTCCATCTCATTTTCTTTCATTATCTCATCTTTGAGCTCTTATGTTATTGAATTCACATCCTTAATAACATTTTTTTTCTGTGATGAATTGTGTGGAGCTTCATTCTTTTTGCTCCTTGCATAGTATTTTCTTCCAAGTTGGATTCCTTATCTTCTACATGCCTTTTTCTTTTGCCATAGTATGTTTTTAGAGGTTGCCATACCATTTCTTTTCATCTCGCCCACATTTCACCTGGGTAGGCTGCCAAAACTACCTCTTGGCTCAGATAAAATGAGCTACCTTTGAAGCTGTCTTCCCATCTTAACCAACACCAATTTTTCCTGTCTTGAACTGCATTGTGAGGATGGGATGTTATTTTCTATTCAATTTTCTGCAGGAGGCAGAAGGAGAGAATGGAGGCAGAGGGCCAGGGTAAGGGAACTGCTATCTTTGCAATTAAATCAGTAATATTCAGTTGAAATTTCATAAATGGTGGTTCCACAAAATAAAATTTTAAAACATTTTTGACCAGGGCTTATGCATTCCATCAGAAATCAGATGAAACTGTTATAGCACAGTGGGTTTCCTTTGCAGAGCCCAGTAGGCAGCAGCCCTGGTAGACTGACCAAAAAGTATAAGCAGCGCTGATGGGGATTCAGGAAACTGGCACTCTGTTGAGGTATGTGTATGTGTGCCTATGCATAAAATACATATATCATATATATATATATAATATATGATACATTGAATATACACATATATGTACATTCAAATTAGAACTTTAGTTCAGCAATGTCTATCAACTTCTTTTGACCCAGAAATTCTACTCCAGAAATCTAGTATGCAGAAATCCTTGCATAAGTATACAAAATTACATGGAACAAAGATGTTCATAACAACATTATTTATAATCATGAAAATTTGAAAATAACCCTCAATAGGAAATTAGTTAAATAAATCATGGTATAAGGAATACTTATATGATGATTAACTGCCCAACATTCATCTCATTTCTGATGATTAGACTAATTAAATCATGGTGATCCCAATTCTCTTTCCCAATGATTAGTTTAGGAAGATGAAGGAAGAGAAGTTGCTGCCATCTCACTACCAGCCCAAAGATAAGAACCAGGAGAATCAGTTAGAAGCACAGCCACTTCTTGAGTATTTGTACCTAGAACCACACAACCTCTGTTGTATGAGATCATCAATTTCCTTACTGCTCAACCCAATATAAGATGAGGTGTTCCATTACTTAGTGATGAAGATATATTTACTAAAGATACTATGCAAGGAAAGGTAGATTACACATATATACAATTAAAGACAGTCCGAGTAAGTGTAAAAAAAGATAAAGCAAGGTATAAAGCAGTGACTAGTACAACCACTTTTGTTTTTAAATTATGTTTTTGCATAGATAAAATTAGAATATACATAAATCTGTTCATAATGGCTGCTCTTCACATAGCATTCTAAAATCCTGAACTTCTGATATTTTCTATTATTTGAATTTTTATAATAAATATTCTTTTGTAATAAAAATAAATAAAACATAAATAACTTTTTATTCACTGATTTATAGCAGCACTGACATTGACTTATTCTCATTTTATACATTTCTGTAATAAAGTCATCTGAATTGTACGGTTAACAGCCAATTTCTTCACAGTTAAGGAATATATACACAGAGTTAGTAGGCTGAGAATAGAATAAATAGTTCCCTATTCTGTGAAGAAACTTACAAGTGACTAAAGCAATATTACAGATCCATCTTCATGACAGTGAGTTCTAAGTAACTATCCACATTATTTGACTCAACTGAAATTCATTATATCAAATCTTTTTTCTTTTTTCCTTTTTTTTCCATTAAATCAAATCTTAACTGAAATAAAGAGACTATCTTTAATACTTATTATCTATGTCCCAGACCTGTACCAGGTACCTGAGATAGTTAACACTAAACACTATGCCACAAACAGGATGTCATCAAAACAGCTTGTTTAGATAGAGCTCAATTTCTTTTTTTTTTTTTTTTTTTTTTTTTTTTTTTTTAGGGCTGCACCCATGGCATAATGGAGATTCCAAGGCTAGGGGCTGAATCGGAGCTGTAGCTGCCAACCTACACCACAGCCACGGCAACATAGGATCCGAGCCGCATCTGCAACCTATACCACAGCTCACAGCAACGCCATATCCTTAACCCACTGAGCGAGGCCAGGGATGGAACCTGTGTCCTCATGGATGCTAATTAGATTTGTTAACCGCTGAGCCACAAAGGGAACTCCTGAGCTCATTTTTTTAACTGTTGATCTCTTCACCAAACAACTCCTCCTAGTGGCTAAAGATATTTTACAGAATTCTTACATAAACTTTCCCCTTTCCCCAGTGAAGAAATATTAAAATCAATGCCTCTTTGCCACTAAATTTTTGTGCCCACACTAAAGCTAAATTACCAAATTTTTATATGTATAAATTTTTAATCATTCTTTCACACTTCATGTCCACAGTGGTTTTATTTTTTTTCAATATAAAATCCACTTCAGGAGTTCCCATCATGGCGCAGCGGAAACGAATCCCACCAGGAACCACGAGGTTGCGGATTCCATCCCTGGCCTCGCTCAGTGGGTGAAGGATCCAGTGTTGCCTTGAGCTGTGGTGTAGGTCGCAGATGCGGCTTGGATCTGTCGTTGCTGTGGCTGTGGCTTAGGCTGGCGGCTATAGCTCTGATTAGACCTCTAGCCTGGGAATCTCCATATGCTGCAGGTGAGATCCTAAAAGGACAAAGACAAAATAATAAAATAAAATGAAATCCATTTCAATACAAAGATGGCAAAAAGAGGTCTGTTGTCTTTGCTACACAAATAGGTGCTACAGGCTGTCTTCACCTAGAAAAGATAACCACAGATGTAGGAATCTATTCAGAAATTCAATTTTTTTTCATTTTACCAAAAGTGATCAGATTCTGACTTAAACATTCAAGTTACAGCATAAAATAACTGATAAATGAAAAAGCAAACGTCAATGAAAAATACAGGACTAAGGCCATCAGAAAAGTTGGCAAAATTTTTAAGGAAACCAAATGACTTTTCCACCTTTAAGTTTCTTTAAAATAGCATTCCCTTTTTAAAATCTGGAATAACTCTGCATTTACTTTAAGGAATTAACTTGTTAAAATAGTGTCATTTAATTATGTATTAAATCTCAATAGTATCAGAATTGGTTCTTTACTCTTACATCTCCCACACAGTTCTCAAAATCAAAGCTTTTGCATTTCTTGGTCTTCATTTGATTATCATCTACTCAATATTAAATATGCAAATAAATACATTAAAAATTAGGATATAATAATATTTCACTTAAAATAGTACAAAACATTTATATTGATTAAATATTAAGCAAGATGTCAGCCCACTTCAAAACTGGGCTGTTTATACTAAACACCTGAATTAGTCATATTTCAAAAATCCTAAAAGGACCGGCTTTAAATAAACAAAGCAAAAGAAAAACTCGACTGTATTTTCTAAAACACAGAATGAATGATAAAAATATTTATAGTTCTAAAATCTTCAATCAGTACTTTAAAGTATTTTAAATAATTTTAATGAATTAGAACTATAGCATAAAAACTTTAAATCAGAACCTTTTTTTGGCCATGCCCACAACATGTGGAAGTTCCTAGGCCAGGAATCGAACTGGTACCGCAGTAGCAAACCGAGCCACCTCAGTGACAACTAGCCAGATCCTTAAACTGCTGCACCACAAGTGAACTGAAGTCAAAACTTTTAATTTCTGTTATAAATGATTATTGAGCAGGAAAAAAAGTACTATTTATATGTTTTGTATAACTTCCTTAAATAATAATATAATTCTTTCAATTATATACCCAATATGAATAATGTTAATATATTTGAACTTCAGGATAACACACAAGTCATTGTTTTTATGGGTATTTCATACTTTCCCTGCAGAACCACCAGATCTTTGAATGTTAAAAATATTTTTTCATAAAAGTGAACATTTAAGAAGGCTAACTCTAACATGAAACAAGTTACTCTATCAAATTAATTATTTCCTGACTCATTCAAACATTGACATGTTTATACTAAAGTCTTCAAGTGTGATAAAACTGCTAGGGAAGAAACTGAAGTATCACTAATGTAGGGTAGAGATATTAAGACTTAAGTTCCCCTTTTCATGAAAAGTTCAAATCAAATTTTAAATGAACTGAAAAAACTATTCCTTCTTCACCGTAATTATCTATGCCCAGCCCTCCTTGGCCTGTTACCTAGACCAGGAAAAGCACTAAGACAAATGAGAGTCAGGATTGGGAGTAGGAAGTATAAAAATGCCCCCTGATAACTGTTAATTCAGTTGACAAACATTTCTTGAGCAGTTACTGATGATTTTACTCATCATCTCACTTAGTTCTGACAATAACCCTGCAAAGTATATATTAATACACACTAGTATTATTCTAACAGTATATAAGAGTATCTGCAAAGTTAAATAGCCTGTCTACGATAACTTGGCCACTAAGTAGTGAAGACAGGGCAGGAATTTGTTCTTCTAACTTCCAAAAGGTCAAATGATCTAGATTTAAGTTCCAGTTCTACCGCATCCTGCCTACAGAGTTTGGATGAATCAGTTAATGTAAGCTTTCTAGTATCTTCATCTAGAAAATGGTGAAAATAAGAGTATCGTACTAGATTACCATGAAAATTAAATTCTATAACATAAATGAAAATGCTTTAAAGGTTATGAAAATATTTTTGAATATTACTATTTCCTGCCATACTCTGTGTGATGTTAAATAAAATATTTTATATTACAAATTGATTATTTTTTACCATAGTTCTCTAGCAATTGAACTGTCCTCTGGTTGTGTGCTAGGAATTTTAAAAGGATATTTCTGCAGTCTAATGAAGTTTAGGTGGCATCAGGGAACTCTAAGAGCTTCTTGCTACAGGCCTAACTTAAAAAAATTATTCTAAGTTTCAGGTGTACAGCACTATAATCCAATATCTGCAAAAACTACTTAGCAGCCACTGTCACAAGTGCTGTTACCATCTATCACCATATAGTTGGCTCCCTTCACCCATTTCACCCTCCCCCAACCTCCTTCCCCTCTGGTAACCACTAATCTGATTTCTGTATCTATGAGTTTTTGTTTTGTTCGTTTTGCTTTTTAAGATTCCACATATAGGTGAAACCATGATAGTTGTCTTTCTCTGACTTACCTCATTTAGCATAATATCCTCAATATCATTCATGTTGTGCAAATAATAGGATTTCATTAATTTTGTGGCTGAGTAGTAGTCCCTTGTGTTTACATACCACATTTCTTTATCCATTCATCCATCAACGAAGACTAAGGTTGTTTCCATATCTTGGCTATTGTAAACAATGCTGCAATAAACATAGGACTACGTATCTTCTCAAACTAGTGTTTTTGTGTTTTTTGGATAAATATCCAGAAGTTGAATAGCTAAGTCACATAGTAGCTCTATTCATAATTTTTTGAGCAATCTCTAAGCTGTTTTCCATATTGGCTGGACCAATTTACAGCCATACATTAATGGTATACAGGGTTTCCTTTTCTCTACATCCTCTACAACATTTGTTATTTCTTTTTTTCTTTTCTTTTTTAGGGCCGCACCCGCGGCATATGGAGGTTCCCAGGCTAGGGGTTGAATCAGAGCTACAGCTTCCAGCCTACATCACAGCCACAGGAACACCAGATCTGAGCCACATCCATGACCTACACCATAGCTCACAGCAATGCAGGATCCTTAAACCACTGAGCAAGGCCAGGGATTGAACCGACAACCTCATGTTTCCTAGTCGGATTCATTTCCGCTGCGCCACAATGGGAACTCCTGATTTGTGTGTCTTTTTATTCCAGCACCACACTATTTTGATTACTATTGCTTTGCAGTATAGTTTGAAATCAAAGTGTGACACATCAAGCTTTGTTCTTTCTCAAGATCTTGATACAGGACTAATTTGCAATAACCAAAAAGTAAGTTAAGTATTGACAAAATCGAATTCACTATAGTTTTCATTTTGACTAGGTAGTACATTAATATGGTTCATATTTCAAAAGATACCAAAGGGCAGTCAGCGGAATGTCTTCTCTGTCTTCTAGCATCTTGGATACCTTCCTCAGAGACAATCAATGTTTTATCAGTTTCTTTTGTACCCTTCCAAAAATAAACAGGAATATCTATCCTCTCCTGTCACCTCTTTATATAAACAGTAGCATCCTACACATGCATTTCTTCACTTGGCTTTTTTCCACTTAACAGTGTATCAGTAAATAAAGAGTTGGTTGGGTTTGCGGCTGGGGGATGGGGGTTGGTTGGGTTTGCGGCTGGGGGATGGGGGATGGTTGCAGCATGTGTAAGTTGCCAGGCCAGAAAATGAACCCACACCACAGCAGCAACCCAAGCCACTGCAGTGACAACAGGAGATCCTTAACCCACTGCACCACAAGAGAACTCCCAGGTTTGGTTTTTTTTTTTTTTTTTTTAACAGCCATATAACATTCCATGGAATAAATTAAAAGGACATTTAGGCTATTTTCAAAGCTGCGATGAGAAATCTTACATAGTTAACATTTTGTAGAAGTACAGACACATCTACTCGATAAAATCCTAGGAGTGTAACTGCTGGGTCAAAAATGGGTATTTATTCTTTTAATAGATATTACCAAACTGCCCTTCATAGAGTTTGAATCAATGTTATTCCCACTGGCACTTATTTCCCCAAACCCTTACTTAGCACTATGAGTATCAAACTTACGGATATTTGTCAATCTGCTGGCTGGAAAATGGTAACTTTCTGCCTATAATTTTTCATGTTACTTTTGTTATAGATCCTTCTGAGGCGGGATAGAGTGCTGACAGGAATGAAAACAAGATAACATATTTATTTTGCAAATCTCAGAAGATTCAAAAAGCAAATCTTATTTTATTTTTTTGTCTTTTTAGGGCCACACCCACAGCATATGGAGGTTCCCAGGCTAGGGGTCTAACTGGAGCTGTAGCTACTGGCCCACATCACAGCCACAGCAACTCTGGATCTGAGTCACACCCTTCAACCTACACCACAGCTCAGAGCAACGCTGGATCCTTAACCCACTGAGTGAGGCCAGGGATGTCAGGGATCAAACCTGTGTACTCCATGGATGCTAGTCAGATTAGTTTCTGCTGAGCCACAATGGGAACTCCTTCAAAAAGCAAATTTTATAATGAATGAAAAAACTGTTTTAACCCAGCAGAAAAAAGTAGGTGTTACTGCAAGATACAGTAGAAACAGGGTTAAAAGAAGCTCAAAATGTTTACAGGAATGTAAACTGATGATGCCACTGTGGAAAACAGTATGGACATTTTACAAAAAAAACTAAAAATGGAACTACCACATGACCCAGCAATTCCACTCCTGGGTATATATCAAAAAGTAAAATAATTAAAACACTAATTTGAAAAAAAATATGCACCTCAATGCTCATAACAGCATTATTTCCCAAGATATGGATGCAATCCAAGTGCCTATCAGCAGATGAATGGAAAAAGACGTGGTGCATGCACGCGCGCGCACACACACACACACACACTTGAATGCTACTCAGCCATAAAAAAAGAATGAAATTTTGCCATTTGCAACAAGGATGGACTTGGAGGGTGTTATGCTAATAAGTCAGACAAAGACAAATATTGTATGATATCAATTATATGTGGAATCTAAGAAACACAACAAACTAGGAAATATAACAAAAAAGAAACAGACTTACTGATAAAGAGAACAAACTAGTGGTTTTGAGTGGGGAAAGGGGAGGAGAAAAGAGTAATATAGGAGCAGGGGATTAAAAAGTACCATGTATAATATAAGCTATAAGGATATACTGTACACACAGGGAATATAGTCAATATTTTAGAATAACTATAAATGGAGTATAACCTTTAAAAATTGTGAATCACTATACTGTACACTTGTAATATATAATATTGTACCTCAACTATACTTCAATAGAAAATTGTCAAAAAAAAAAAGTTTCAGAAAATGTCTATATATTAAATTCATGGTAAGTTACCAAGGGAAAAAAACTCTCTTTCCCTTGAATTTTTTTTTACTTTTATTTTTTAACCTTACTTTTTTGCTTTTTAGGGCCTCATTTGTGGCATATGGAAATTCCCAGGCTAGTGGTCAAATCAGAGCTGCAGTTGCCAGCCTACACCACAGGCACAGCAATGCCAGATCCAAGCTGCATCTGTGACCTACACTGGATCCTTAACCCACTGAGTGGGGCTTGGGTGGAACCCACATCCTCATGGATACTAAACTGGTTCGTAACCCACTGAGCCACAATGGGAACTCCAATTTTTATTTTTTTATTTTATGGCTATATCCACGTCATATGGAAGTTCCTGGGCTAGGGACTGAATTCAAGCCATAGCTGTGAACTATGCCTCAGCTGTGGCAATGCCAGATCCTTTAATCCATTTTCTGGGTCGGGGATCAAAGCTGTACCTCCTCAGTGACCTAAGCTGCTGTAGTTGGATTCTTAACTCACTGTGCCACTGCAGGAACTCCCCCTTGAGTTTTAAAATTTGTTGTTGTTGTTTTTTTTTTCCATTTTAAAATATTAGAGGAGTTTATGCATTCAGTCAGTTCTGCTATAATTATTGCTTTGAAAATTCAAACTTGTTCCAATTTGATTGAAGTATTAAGGAACAACAGGAGTGATTTCATCTGTGAGAAACACTAAGGGAACACAAAAAAACTGTACCTAGTTGAGCCGAGCAGCATATGAATACACAAAATGTGCACACCACTCAATCAGCTACCACCTAATCAAGACAGTGTTGTTCTCAGGAGTTCTGTTGTGGCTCAGAACCTGATTCGTATCCATGAGGACACAGGTTTGATCCCTGGCCTCACTCAGCAGGTTAAGGATCCGGCGTTGTCATGAGCTGTGGTGTAGGTCACAGACACAGCTCGGATTTGGCATTGCTATGGCTGTGGTGTAGGCCCACAGCTGTAGCTCCGATTCAACCACTAGCCTGGGAACTTCCATACACTGTGGATGTGCCCTAAAAAGTTTAAAAAAAAAAAAAAAAAAAAGATAGTGTTGTACTCGCATAAGGATAGACATTAATGGAAGAGCTAAAAGTCTAGAAATAAAATCATGTGTTTATGATCAACTAATTTTAAACAAAGGTGCCAAAAATCATTTAAAGACATAAAAGTCTCTTGAACAAATGGTGCTAGGACAACTGGGTAGCCATATGCAAAAGAATGAAGTTGGACCCTTACCTCACACCATACAAAAAAACTAACACAAAACAGATCAAAGACCCAAATGTTAAGAGCTAAAATTATAAAACTCTTAGAAGGAAACATAGGAATAAATCTTCATAACTTTGGATTTGGCAATGGATCATTAGAAATGACTCTAAAAACACAAGCAAGAACAACAACAAAAAATAGATAAGTTAGATTTCATCAAAACTACAGACTTTTGTGCCTCAAAGGACACTATAAAGTAAAAAGACAATATACCAAAAGGGAGAAAACATTTGCAAATCATGTACCTGATAAAGGACTTGTATCTAGAATATAAAAAGAACACTTACAACTTAATAACATAAAGGCAAATAACTCAATTCAAAAATGAGCAAAGGCTCTAGAGACATTTCTTCAAAGAAAATATACAGTGGTTAATAGGAACATGAAAAGATTCTTGAACACATTAGTCAGCAGGGAAAAACAAATAAAAAACCAAAGAGATAACACTTCACACCCATTAGGATGGCAATAATCAAAAAGTCAGATAATAACAACTGTTGGTGAGGATGTAGGGGAATTGAGGCCTTCACGACTGCCATGAACAAGTAAAATGATGCAGCCACATTGGAAAAGTCTGGCGGTTCTTCAAATGATTAAACATGCAGTTACCACATAACCCAACAATTCTACTCCCTGGCATATACCCAAATGAAATAAAAACATATGTCCACACACAAACCCATACACAAATGCTTATAGCAACTTAACCATAATAGCAAAAAATGAAAACTCAGATGTTCATCAATTGACAAATAGATAAACAAAATGTGGTATATACCCATACATGGTATTCAGCCATGAAAAGGGATAAAGTACTAACACATGCTATAACACGGATGAACCTTGAAGACATTATACTAAGTGAAAGCAGCCAATCACAAAAGATCACATATTATAATGATTCCATTTTTATGAAATGTCCAGAGCAGGCAAATCTACAGACAGTAAGTAGGTTAGTGGTCACTTCTGGATATGGGCGAGGGAATAAGAAAGTGACAGCTAAGGGATACAGAGGCGATTAAAAATACTCTAAAACTGTAGTGAGTATTGTACATACATGTAATTGAATATATTAAAAACCAATGAATTGTATACTCTCTATAGCTGAAATGTATGGTAATTGAATTATATCTCCATACTATTTAAAAAACCCATCTCCCAGGTGTCTCAGTACCCGTCGTGTGTATGAGCCACATCTGCCTTAACTTTCCAACAATCCTTCTTTACTACTTCATAATAACTTCCAAGAGGCAACCCTTCCCACATCTACCTCCAAAAGCAAATTTCGGTTCTGCCTGCTTGGGTCCCCCTCAAGTGCATACCACCCTTCCCTGGCCCCAGAACCCAACCGCAGTGGCCCCTTAAGGCACATCTGAGAACCACACAGGACTGAGTAACAATCAAGGAGCAATCAGGAAGCAGTCATAGAGAGAAAAGCACTTCGTTAGTTTTTAAAATTTCAAACATGACCAGCTTATAAAATTAAAACTTACCCATTTCTACTGAAAACTCTTAGCCATGCCTTGAAGTTTGGTCCTAACAAACATAAACAAGGTACAGTAGTAAAAGTAGACAGAATAACTGCAAGTAAAAATGTTTCCAATACCAACCTAGAAAAAAAAAACCACTTTATTAATTTTTTAAAGTGTTAAAGGTGCATGTACACACACATGCCCAATCTTTTTTACTTAAATAGATTTAATATAAAACCATATTCTTAAACTTTGAAAGGTAACATGAGTCTCACCAAAATAACTATAAAAAAAAGTTACTACTGAAATGTAAGCTATAAAAAACAGTCTAACAAATATCTGGCTTTAATGAGAGTTCAAAAGTGTTAAACGCCCATGATTCATACTAAGACACCATTGCAAGAAATGCATTTCTAGATCATTAACTTTTTCCTCCACAGTCTCTGGAACTTTCCCTGCAACAAGTCGTTCAAATTTTGCTTATATCAGAACCACTTGGAGAGCTGGATAAACTGAATGGGACCACACCCCTTGAATTTCTTACTAAGGCCTAAGAATCTGCATTTTGAAAAAATGCTGAGGTTGGTTTTAGAACTACACTTGAAGAATCATTTCTCCAGACATTCATTCTAGTCTAAAATGGATTAGACAGAAACTACCACTTCCCATTACAAAGATCTTATGCTCTCCCCTCTAGAAAATAACTACCTATTAATTTAGTGTGTGTGTATATATAACCAGGTATAAACATATACATATATGTAACACTATATACAGAGCTATGTGTGTGTGTGTGTGTGTGTGTGTGTGTGTGTTGCACCACTTTTCTCCATGATCATTAATCACTGCTAATCTGGTTTCCCAACTGTAATGAACATTATATAAGACATATTCATGAATTTAGCTTTCACTAATTTAAAGCTGTTCAGTTCAGAAAAGGCATTGCATTAAATTTTACCTTTAAATTATAAATATTAGCTTATTATATAATTAAATACAAGAACCTACTGACTCTTCTTAAGAACACAAACACTTTTCAAGCAATTTAGAATAACATTTACTAGGAACTAATAAGCTATTTATAACCAATTTTTATGTATCATTATAGATGGTTTCCTTAGAGGGTCTAAGGGCCACATACTTATGGGTGTAGTACAGTTTCTCATCTACCTCCCCCACTTCAGGCAACTGGGTAATGGAAGGTTAGGTAATACAAGCATTTAATTAATTGAGTTATTCTTCTGCCTTTTAAAAGAATAACAGGGCCCAAGGATGATGTCTGTGTCCTTCTGTGATCCATTAGTTACACATGCTGTGTTTTTTCTCTAATCACCAATAGAATTAGCCCTTGGTTTAATAAACGACTGTTTTAAAATATAATTAGTTTAAGGTAAAAATCTCAAACTTACTCTATCAGTGGTGCTCCATATAGAACAAAAACTACATGAAAGGAGAAACAGGACAGAAGTAAGTAGATACAGCACTTCAAAAATCTGGTTACCTAAAAAAGAAATGAATAATTTCAAGAGTCAAGAGAATGCCCAAAGGACAGCAAATGATTTAATTTTATCTACAAATACAACCTATTCCCAGGAAGTTCCCATAATTCCCTGTTTGATACAGCTGAATATTCTCTGGATTTGTTCCTGAAGTCAGATCACATGTTCTCTGCACAGCCCTGTCGAAAAGCCTACAAGAAGCAACCCCCATATCCTGCTCACCCAATCAACAGGAGAATCAGAAAACATTTATGTTTCTATTATATGCTAACCATTGAACTATGTTGTCAATCAGTATTTATGAAATATTTACCAATAACAGAGTGTTAGGATAAAAAAAAACAAACACGGTCCTTACTGTGAGACGATACATGAAATATTTACAGAAAATAATGACTACAATCTTTAAAAAAAAAAATTCCTGGGAAGGTCTAGGGACTCAGCACTTTTCACTGCTACAGCCTGGTTCGAACCCTGGCCTGGAAACTGAGATCCCACATCAACCCGCTGCACACCACGGCCAAAAAAAAATTAAAAATAAAACAAAATTCCTAGGAAAAGCGAACCGAAAAAAAAAAAAAAAAAAGCGCAACATAAAATAATTCCTCAAATCACATTCATATATTACCATATAATCCATAGGAAAAAAGACCTGCACATCTGCAAATCAGTGTGTGGGACTGACCTGATTTGAAGCTCAAGAAGATCTAATTATAAAGCACACACTGAGCTTTTTAAATCATAGGGCAGTAAAAATATTTTAAGTTACCTAACAGAGAAGTTCCTGCCATGGCTCAGAGGAAACAAATCTGACTAGTAACCATGAGGATGCAGGTTCGATCCCTGGCCTCACTCAGTGGGTTAAGGATCTGGTGTTGCCGCAAGCTGCGACACAGGCCAAAGACATTACTCAGATCCTGCATTGCTGTGGCTGTGGTGTAGGCCAGTGGCTATAGCTCTGATTCGACCCCTAGCCTGTGAGCCTTCAAATGCTGCGGGTGCAGCCCTAGAAACACACACAAAAAAAATTACCTGAGAGTATATAAATAGTATTGAATAATGCTGTGAGGTCTTTATTAATTTAAATAATAGTCAAGTGTTAACACTGTAGTGAATATTCCAGAAAATAGATTCCAATATCTGAAAATTTTTATTACTATTTAGTCAAGGAAGGCCATGTTTGAAACAAGAGCTTCCAAAGAGGCTTACTTTGTAATTTCTGAAAAATCCACTCTGTCTTTCAGAAATGCAAAAAATGAACGAAAATAAACTGAAATGTCTTACAAGGTTTAAATAAATACATGTATTTATATTCAATAGTGACATAAAACATGACTATATAGGTTCACGATGCAATGATATCTATTTACTGCATGGCAAGAATCTATCAAACATTGTGGGCAGTCTTCCAGCAAGCAATAGGCTACTGATTTTTTGGGAAAAAAAAATCAGTTTCTTTATTCACTGTAAATAACCCACTAAGTACTTAAATAATACTTTATTCTTCCAGTAAAAGAAATATAACCTACATCTAAATATCAGTTATCAAGAAATAAGCCTTACCTTGTATGATAATGAACTTCTTTTAGATGATGTATTTGATTTCACTACTAAATATAATATTAAATTGACAGCAGTTACGAAAACAGAACAGATGCACAACCATGTCAAGTGCGTTTCCAATATTGAGAAGTTCTCCAAGAAGAATGATGGAATGAAGATGCTTAGGATAATTGAAAATATGCATAAAAGATGGGCATACAGCAGTCTCTTGATGTCAGTATCTTTCATGGTGTTTCCTTGAGTGGCTATCTAATGAAAAACAAATTAAGAAAAGAGCATAGGCAATAATGACTTTTACCATTGCCCTAAATGTTCCAATGTCTAAAAATAAGCCATGAACCAAAGTCAATTTTCTGTGGGCAATAATGTCTTGTGTTAGAATATAGGAAGATGCACATGTGTAAACGCACGTAGAGTAAAATGGTACAAACAGCTCTCAGAACCTAAAAAAGGACAAATTTACTAATTTCTTAAGTATTTGTGTCTAGTTTCTGCAAAAAAAAAAAAAACGGTCATGTGCTAGGACTAATTAAGGAATTTTTTTTTTTTTTTTTTTTGGCTTTGTCTTTTGTCTTTTTAGGGCTGCACCCACAGCATATGGAGGTTCCCAGGCTAAGGGTCTAATGGGAGCCATAGCTGCCAGCCTATGCCAGAGCCACAACAATGCCAGATCTGAGCCGTGTGTGCAACCTACACCACAGCTCATGGCAACGCCAGATGCTTAACCCACCGAGTGAGGCCAGGGATCAAACCTGTGTCCTCATGGTTCCTAGTCAGATTCGTTTTCGATGCGCCAAGACGGGAACTCCGGAATTCTTTTCTTTTTTTTTTTTAATTCCTTTTTTTTTTGCCAAAATCAGAGGTGAAAACAAACTGCCTGGGTTAATGATTGGATCCTTTGGAAATACAAGATACGTGTTCTAGAAACCCCATAGTATACTTTGGCTGAATTGTTGGCATTCTTTTTTAATCACTGTGTTCCATTGTCTATCAACACAGTTGTTCACATTTTCTAGCAAATACCAAGAAACAGCAGGTGCACACTGAAATACACAAATGGTGGTCAATGTCATCAAGAGCGTTCAAAAAACATCATGCTAAACTAAGGGATCTCAGCGCCCCAAAATACCAAAATGGCAATGTCAGACGCTAGATTCCAATGAAAAGAAGAGCTTCATGAAAAGGGAAAAAAAATTTTACTTTCTCTCTCTCCCATCTCTATATATCTATTTTATGTATGCATGTATTTACAAATTATCTAACAGAGAGCTTATATGTAGTATTGACTAATGTTAAGTAAGGAGTCCACGTGTCACACTGTGGTGACTAGTCCAGAATAAAACCCCATATATATACACACACATATATGTGTACGTGTGCGTATATATAAAAGGGTAAAAGGGCAAATCCAGGCCTTATCCTAACACTCTCATTTAATTCACACTATATTTTTCAAAAGAAAATACATTACTGATAAGGAAAAAGACTAGCAGAGATTAGTAAACATTGCAAGCTACCAAGGTCCCAAGTGCTAAAGCCATTTCAAACCCTAGCTAACCTTTTTGATGATATAGATATATACTAGGAGGTATGAATGGCAAGAAAGGAGAAAGGAAATCTTTCTCACCGGTCCTATCTTCTTCTGGGCCACCCTCAAAATCCCAATTGACAGGAGCAGATTTGTACATAAGACAGTGAGCAATACACAAACTTAATGCTGCGTGAATGAGTGAATGAACGAAGAGTAGGTGCAGAGTTGCCCTTCCTGAGAAACCAGCCTTATATTAGGCCTTGGAGAGCTCAGGAGGACTTCCGCCAGGTGCCCCCTGGGGCAGCTATTGCCCAGGTGCCCGTGGTCTGACCTGGCCCAGATCCTCAAGCCTTGCAGCGTAAGAGAGGGCCATTCTGAAAGGCTCCTGGAGGCGCCTTCGCGGGAATCGTGGGACCGTAATCTCCAGCCCCATCCCAAACTGGGTCGCTGCGGACTCTGCCCAAGCCCCAGCCGACTGTGGGCAGAAAGGGACAAGCTGAGAAGCATAATCAAAGAGCACAGGCGTAAAGACCAAGAGAAACGGCGGGACAAACACAGAAAGTCGGAACTGAAAAAGAGCCAGTTCATCGGGGCAGCCCCTGGGTCACGCCGGAAGGGCGGCGCTCGAGGGGCCCGCGGGCAAGGGCCTATTGGTAGCAGAGATTTCCGATCAGTTGGGCAATTGGCGGGGGTGGCTTGCAGCCGCTGGAGGCTCGTGCGCCGGGAGCGTCCGGCTGGGCTTACCTAACTCTCCCGCTCGCGGAAGAGAACGGGAGGGCTACTACCTCCCACCATCAGGTGCAACTCGCCGCCCTGAGTCTCGCGCAGGCGCAGGCCAGCAGGGCGGAGACCGAAGGCCTCACAACCAATCGCAGAAGTGGAGAGGTGGGCCAAGAAGGAAGCCCCGCCTTCCCGCTCTCCTTTATTCCTCCCGCGGCTTTCCAGGTGTAGAATAGGCGGGGCGGAGGATCCGGAAGTGGACTTTCATAACCCGGAAGGGGAGTGTTTTCTCAGCTGTGGTGTTGATGGTTTCCAGCTCCCGATCCTACTGCGACTGAGGGAATCGTCGCGAAAGGATGGTGTGCGAAAAATGTGAGTTAAGGAAACTCTTCTGCGGGAGAAGAAGGCTGGGACAACCTAACTGTAGTTCCCCGGGACTTTATTCCTTTGTTTTTACTTTGGCCACAAGTCTCTGATTCTAGCCTCTGTTCTGTCCTGCCCTTTGACCATTCCTGCCTCTCCATCGACCGTATAGTCCTCTGTTTGTTGCATTCAGGGTGGTCTCCTTGTCTGTTTTGCACCTCCTTGTCTGTTTCCATTGTTTTCGTTCAACCCCTGAGCTTCTTGACTGGCTTCCTCATTTCAGAGCTTCAGGTTGAAATGGATCTTAAAAGTCGCTTCCACAGCAACTGGAGTTGCTAGGTTTAGCAAATAAAAGTACTGGACGCCCAGTTAAATTTGAATTTCAGGTAAACCAAGAATAATTTTTAGTGTGCGTCCTATGCAATATTTGAGATTTGGCTCTGTTTGCTGCTCCTTACTGCTGTAAAGCAAGGCACTTACTTTTAGGACATTGTCTACTGAAAAAGTATTCATTGTTTATTTGAAATTTAAATCTAACTTTTGGCGCAGGGTTCCATACCTGGCCCAGGAACTTCCACATGCTGTGAGTGCTTAAATGGTCCTTGAACGAATACCCAGAGTATTGAGGAATGGTGGCCGGTGTGTAGGAGAATCTCACCACCTTGGAAGCAGTCCGTGTTGATTTTACTGGCTTTTAGAAAGGTCTTTCCTTCTTCTAGTTGCCGTCCAGTAATTCTAATACCACCCTCTGAGATTTGATATTTTTGCTCCCACAAACTGGTTGTGTATTTAAAAAGAGCAGTCTTATTCCCGTTTTCCTGAGTCTAAACATGTCCTCTTAATTTGATTATCGTCAGTTTGATTATCATCTAATTAACTTGATCCATTTCGTTTACCCCCCCCCCACAGTATATAAAGCCTTATAGCTTTGAACACAGAATTTGAATCACAGTTTTCAGATTAGGTGAAAGAATGACCATGACAGTTACTTTAATACATTCTCAAGGTGCAGAGAATAATTTGGGATTTCTGTATCTGGAGACTGGCATTCAGGATGACCCTCTACAATGAGGCCACATCTTACCTTTTTAACTTTATTTTCACTAACCCTTACCATCTTTACAGTTCAGCCAAGCCAAACTATTTTGCCTGACTGCATGTACCTCGAGTTCTCCACGCCTTTTATCAGGATGTGTCCTTTATCCAGTTTACCTTCATCCTCCTTTCTCCTTTTTCTTCATGGTCTCATTACCACAAACCCTCTCTACTGCCTTCTTCACAAAGCTTTCCTGGATTTCCCTAGTCAAGGTTATTTCTTCCTCCATGGAATGTATCTTAGTACTTCAGCTCTTAACATACTGTTTACTTTCAGTTGAATAATCCTAAACTTTTGTTGTTGTTCTCGGAGCCCTTTGAGAATGTGACAAAAGCTGTGGACTTAACAGAGTCTATTAAAAAAAAAATGGATATACAGAGGTTTGTGTTCAGTTTCATCTTGTTCATGTATTTCCTAAGGTCCACATGTGAAAACTCAGGTTAAGAACTGTTGTTAGAGATAAATCAGTATGATGTAAACTCCTTGAAATCTAGAGCCTTATCTAATTCATTTTATTTTTCTCTGTACTTTGTACAATGGTTTATATATCACTGATATTTAGTAAATGAACAGATTTATCAGATTTGTTTAAAGCATTAATGTACAGAAACAAGCCTATTATAGGCCATACTATTATCCACAGATTTGACTGAGAGTCAGTTATCCATGGCCCACAATTAGTATCATAAGTCTCAGTTCACTGGCCCCAAGCCTCAGCAATAACAGATTTGTATGTAATATGAATATTAATACCATTGTAAACTTAAGGCACAATGTAGTGTATTTATTAGATAGTAATGCTAACCCCCCCCCACTTTTGTTATCTTGTTATAACAGGTGAAAAGAAACTTGGTACTGTTATCACTCCAGATACATGGAAAGATGGTGCAAGGAATACCACAGGTATTTTTCCTTTTAGAACATAGAAATTAAATCAGATACTTCCTGTGAATAATGTTTTAGCTTTTACATTATTTGTAAAATGTTGTTAAGCATACAGCATATTTCATCTATTAAATATTAAAGAATACTGGACATTCCCCCCCACAACAATTTAATAACTTCATCTCCTTAGTTTTCTTAGTGACATGTCAGGGTTCCTAATTTGGTAGTCAGGAAATAGAAAGATAATTGAATGATTTTTAAGCAATGAGTATATCATAGTAACTGATTTGGTTCAGCCTAACTAGAGTTATTATTATTATTTTTTGTTTGTTTGTTTTTTGTCTTTTTGTCTTTTCTTGGGCTGCTCTCAAGGCATGTGGAGGTTCCCAGGCTAGGAGTCTAATCGCAGCTGTCGCTGCTGGCCTATGCCAGAGCCACAGCAATATGGGATTCAAGCCGCATCTGCAAACCTACACCACAGCTCACAGCAACACTGGATCCTTGACCCACTGAGCGAGGCCAGGGATCGAACCCACAACCTCATGGTTCCTAGTCGGATTCGTTAACCACTGCGCCATGATGGGAACTCCTAGAGTTATTATTTAAATCCCCCTTTCCTCACCTGGTTTTTATATTCTTGAACAAATCATTTAAATGTTTTCACCTTCACAATCATTAATTACAGTGAAGATGTTTCTAAAGGGAAGAAAAAGAAACATTATCACTGTATTTAAGGTCAGTGGCACCAAAGTAGTGGCATCTAGATTTTGCATTAGATAGATTAAATATAGACCTGTTCCTAAAGTCCTGCTTTGAGTCTAAGAAATAAAATAATTGCCTTTTATCCAAATTTTTATTGTTTTATTGTTTTCCTAATAATAATTTTCTCCTTTTTAAGTAGCATTTTTAAAAGCCTTGTTAAGTGTTACTTGTTAAGTGCTATATGTGAAATGTGTAGAAATAACCCACTAAAATACATGTATATTTCAATGCAGAAAGTGGAGGAAGAAAGCTGAATGAAAATAAAGCTTTGACTTCAAAAAAAGCGAGGTGGGTATAAGAGCATCTATAGAGCAATCATATAAATTTCCACTCTTTTTAGTATCAAGTGTATTAGAATGAATTTGTTTTGTATCATTGTGTTATGATAAAACATGCAGTTAGGTAGTTGCTAGCATGCATAATCTATTATAACCTGCCAGTTTCATCCTGTTCTTCACTGTTTTAACTGTTATGTGAAGAAATTAGTGCTACTTCCTTTTTATTATTTCACCAGAAAGCATGACTTATTTTTTTTAGTTCCAAATTTTCCAAACCAGAGGCAACAAAAAATGTGGACAGATCATAAGCTCTGGAGTCAGACCTAAATTTGAATCTTGACTTTGTTATTGTCTAGCTCTGTAACCTTAAGCAAGTTAAACCAGTTCCTTAACTTTTCTGAACATTACTTTTTCATCTAGGAATGGAGATAAAAATGTCTCCCACCATAAAAACAATTTTCGATGCCATACTTTATTATATCCAGTCTTAAAAATTCCATGAACCCTTCCAGGTGCCATCCCATTCCCTTGCTTCCTTTTACAACAGAAGTTTTCAAAAGCCTTATTTAGATAGTACTTTCTCATTGTCTTTAAATTCTATTTGCTCCTTCAACCACTCAAGTCAGGCCTCCATCTCCACCACACTCCTAAGCCTACTCTTGTCAAGATCACACATAACCTTTAAAACTGATGGCTCCTTCTCTGTTCTTACCTTACTTGGCCTTTTTGCAACTCTATAGTCTCTTGGCATTGAGATACCACATTCTCCTTTCCTCTTAACTCACTGGCTGTTCCTTCTTAGTCAAGTGCCTCTGGACTCAATCCTAGACTTTTTTTTATTTGTAAATTTATAATTTCTCCTTAAGTGACTTTAGTGCAGTGGCTTTAAATTCAAATTCTATGTTAATGACTTTCAAATGTGTATCTTCAGTCCTAAGTTTTCTGAACTCCAAACATTTATCTATTTGCCTACTTGACTTTTCCAGTCTAACAGGCAACACTTTTTTCCTTCAGTCTAATAATAGTCTTCTCATCATTGCTCCATGGTCTAGTTGTACAGACCTAAAAACTGGAATTTCTCATTTTTTCTTCATTTCCCTCACTTCCCCATATCTACCAGAAAGTTCTTTGGCTCTACGACCCAAATCCACCTGCTTCTGTCCATCTCACTTCTAAACCACTATTATTAAGAAATACTGGATATTGTAATAACTTTATCTCTCTGCTTCTTCTCTGGTTGCCTGTATTTCATTCTCATACTAACCAGAGTGGCCCTTTAAAGGGCATGTAACTCCTTTGCTTAAAACCCTCCATTGGTTTTCTTTTTACATTGAGTAAAATCCTAGCCCCACCATGTTCTTACAGGGTCCTCCATGATCTGGCCCCTCCTACCTCTCTGACTTCCTATTGTGCCAACTCCTGCATCAGATATGCCAAGCCCACTCCCACTGGAAGAGGTTTGTGTTTATTGTTCCTCTTCCTAGAACTCACCCCTAAGAGCTTACATAGATGGCTCCTTTTTGTTTCTTGGGTCTCAGCTAAAATGTCACTTCTTCAGAGAAGGTCCCTAGGCAGTATCTAAACTATTATCTTCCTTCCTTCCCCTCATGTCTGCCACAGTATCCTCTTTGAATTTTTTCTCTAGAACAGGTATTACTATCTTAAAAGTGTGGTTGTTTCCTTACTTATTGTCAGTATCCTCTCACTAGAACATCAGCTTGATGAGGGCAGACACTTTGTCTGTCAAGTTCATCTTTGGTATTTAGAGCAGTAACAGGCCCAGAAGAGGCACTCTGTATATATTTACTGAATGAAGTAATACTTGTTTCATGACATTGCTCCAAAGATTAGAAATAATAATAATAATAATAAAGCTTTTAATATACAAATTACCTGACACATGAAAGTGCTTATTAAATGGTGGGTATAAAATAGCATAATAGCCTTAATCTTCACTGCAGCATCATATTATGTATTATTGATTTATTTATTGATGTCTTTTAAGACCATTCAATAATTATTGACTAGATTGTTATTTTTTTCAGTGTACAGTTTTGAGTACTTCCACTTCCTTTATGCTCCAAACTAATTTCAATATCATTAATAAGTAGCTATTACTCTTGGATATTTTAAATATCTCACTTTGGAAAGTTGCATAGAGTCCAAGAGGTGAACATTTATAAAAGGCATCATTATTTTAAGAAAAGGCTTTGCCAATTAATTTTAAGATTTTTAAGATTAGGAGTTCCCATCATGGCTCAGTGGTTAATGAACCCAACTAGCATCCATGAGGACGCAGATTCTATCCCTGACCTCGCTCATTGGGTTGAAGATCCAGCATCAGCCATGAGCTGTGGTATAGGTTGCAGATGTGGCTTGGGTCTGATGTTGCTATGGCTATGGCGTAGGCCAGTGGCTACAGCTCTGATTAGAGCCCTAGCCTGGGAACCTCCCTATGCCACGGGTATGGCTCTAAGAAGACAGAAAAGACCAAAAAAAAAAAAGACACACGTAGCTTATTTTGAGTCAACTATGTAACGGTGTACACATTCATCTGTCATTTGGCATTGAGACAAGGTTTTTTGAGTAGGAGTCTACTAATAACAATTCTTTATCATTTTGCTTATGTAACTCATAACCAGAATATATATTTCCAGTATCTCTAAAGTGGAGCAAGAAATGACACTTGTAAAGTGCCAAGTCCTTTCATTTAGGATTTTTTTCTCAATTTTTAAGTTGTCTTACCCATACCTGTTTCTATAGCAGTTTTAATGATTCACACTTATCTGGTCATCCTCAAGCATTCATTTAGTTTTTAATAGAATCAGTCTCTTTTTTATATTCTCATTTCATCATTTTCTGTAATAATTATATCAAACAAATAGATTGACAAATACAACTGATATAAACAGGTTTGGGATTAAGTATAACTGACTCTTTATAAACAACTTATGTTGAAGGGGCAGATGTGTGCAGGCATATTAAGAGAATGGCCAGATATTACCCAAAGCAATCTACAGATTTAATCCGATCACTATCAAATTACCCATGACATTTTACACAGAACTAGAATAAATAATCCTAAAACTTATATGAAACCATAAAAGACTGGAATTGCCAAGGCAGTCCCAAAGAAAAAGAACAAAGCAGAAGGCATAACCCTCCCAGACTTCAAACAATTCTACAAAGGTGCAGTAATCAAAATAGCATGGTATTGTCAAAAAACAGACAAATGGATCAATGAAACAGAATAACAAGCCTAGAAATAAACCCACATACCTATGGTCAATTAGTCTTTGACAGAGGAGGCAAAAATATACAGTGGGAAAAAGACATTCTCTTTAGCGAGTGGTATTGGGAAGGTTGGACAGCCGCTTATAAATCATTGAAGTTAGAACACACACACTCACCATACACGACGACAAACTTGAAACGGCTTAAAGGCTTAAATATGAGACATGATCCCATAAAACTCCTAGAAGAGATCATAGGCAAAACATTCTCTGACATAAATCATACCAGTGTTTTCTGA
This sequence comes from Sus scrofa, assembly GCF_054392235.1. Lineage (NCBI taxonomy): Eukaryota > Metazoa > Chordata > Mammalia > Artiodactyla > Suidae > Sus > Sus scrofa. The sequence goes on along the minus strand of NC_139385.1, from coordinate 106,108,056 downwards.
GGTGAGTCTCCCAAGGCATAGAAATAAAAACAAAAAAGAAACAAATGGGGCCTAATCAAACTTACAAGCTTTTGCACAGCAAAAAAAAAAAAAAAAAAAAAAAAAAAAAAAAAAACCATAAGCAAAATGAAAAAACAACCTGCAGAGTGGCAGAAAATATTTGCAAATGATGTGACTAACATGGGCTTAATTTCCAAAATATACAAACAGCTCATTCAACTCAACAATGATATAAGAAACTACCCAATCGGAAAATGGACAGAAGACTGCAGAGACATTTCTCCAAAGAAGAAATAAAAATGGCCAATAGGCACATTAAAAAATGCTCAACATCACTAAATATTAGAGAAATGCAAATCAAAATTATAAGGAGATACCACCTCACATTAGTTAGAATGGCCATCATTAATAAGTCTACAAATAGCAAGTGCTGGAGAGGGTGTGGAGAAAAGGGAACCTTCCTACACTGTTGGTGAAGATGTAAATTGGTACAACCCAACCACTGTGGAAAACAGTATGGAGTTTCCTCAGAAAACTAAGGATAGAGTGGGATCTAGCAATCCCACTCCTGGGCATGTAGCCATACAACTGTAATTCAAAAAGATACAAGCATCTCAATGTTCATAGCAGCACTATTTACAATAGCCAAGACATGGAAGCAGTCTAAATGTCCATTGATAGGTGAGTGTATACAGCCATAAATTCAATGGAATACTACTCAGCCATAAAAAAAAATGAAATGCCCTTTGCAGCAACATGGATCAACTAGAGATAATCATACTCAGTGAAGTTAAGTCAGAAAGAGAAGGACAAATACCATATGATAGCGCTTGTATGTGGAATCTAAAATATAACACAAACCGGAGTTCCCTGGTGACCTAGTGGTTAGGATTCGACACTTTAATTGCTGCGGCCCAAGTCACTCCCTGGTCTGTGAACTGAGATCCTCACATCAGGCTGCTGCATGCTGCTGCCAAATAAATAAATTAATAAATTATATATGACACAAATGAACCTGTCTACAAAACAGAAATAGACTCAGGACAAGGAGAACAGACTTGTGGTTGCCAAGGAAGAGGGGGTTAGGAAAGGGAGTGGGAGGTTAGGGTTAGCAGTTGTAAGCTATTTTACTTGGAGGAGATAAATAACAAGATCCTACTGTATAGAACAGAGGACTATATTCGATAGCCTATGGTAAACCACAATGGAAAAGAATATTAAAAAGAGGAGTTTGTGTGTGTGTGTGTGTGTGAGTATCTGTATGTATATATACACACACATATATATAGCTGAATCACTTTATGTACAGCAGAAATTAACACATTGTAAATCAACTTTATTTCATAAATAAGAGAGTGGCCAGCTAGAAGAGTGCTATAACTATCAACAATAGAGTTCGATAGAAGAACAGAGAGCATGGATTAATCATATGTGTTGCTTAAGTGAAATTTAAGTGTCTTTATTATACATTTTTCTTTCTTAAAAAATAACCTTTAGATTTGACCCATATGGAAAGAATAAGTTCTCCACTTGCAGAATTTGTAAAAGTTCTGTGCACCAGCCGGGTTCTCATTACTGCCAGGGCTGTGCTTACAAAAAGGGTGAGTCTTTTAATACCATTTTTGTATTCATATCAAACCTACTTCTTTTGATATTGATTTTGATAACATAGTAAAGGAGTAGCCCATCATAAATCCTATTAGTCAAATGCTCTTTTTTCTAAGACAAAATTGAAACTTAGAACTTGTAGTTAAAAGTATATATTTTATTTTTCCCTTTTCTGATGTTGTTAAATTATATTTTAAGCTTCAGGAACAACTTAAATTGTTGGTATTAGCTACTTAAATTGTTGGTATTGGTGTCATTAGTTATCATTTGATTGCTTACATGTGTTGTTTGTTTGTTTTAGGCATCTGCGCTATGTGTGGAAAAAAGGTTTTGGATACCAAAAACTACAAACAAACGTCTGTCTAAATGTATTGAAGTATCTACCTTTCCATATGATTTACTTTTTGCTTTGAATTTTCAAGGTATAACATAGATATTCAATTTACAAAATAACATGCCTTTAGATAATTACGTTTAAACCAGGGAAGTAGATGGGTATTCATTCTTTTGCTCTCAAGAAGTTCTGAATGGCAACAGTATAAAGTTTTCTGCCTAAAGGTTTTATTTTCCTTACAAATATCTTACTGAACTGGAATAAGTGATAAATTAACAAAAAAAATATTTTCCCAGTTCTGTATGCACTTTTTATTTATCATTACTCATATAATTTTTATTATCTTTTTTTCTACTTTATATGTAGATCTTGAAAAAGTGAGAAGGAGGTTATTAATATTGGCTTTGAACTTGGCATTTAGATTTGTAATTCTTCACTCATCCCCTTTTTATTCATATAGTTCTTAGGGTCAGCAGTCCCTTAATTAATTGTGGCTTCATAGAGCATTTAAATATCTGAGACCATTGTTGCTAAATAGTTCCTAAGTGATTAGCTCAGACCCAAATCAAACAAAAGTTGTATTTGTGGTATTTTTGATTTGTTCTTGAAGCCAAAGTGCCAGTACCTTTCACATGAGAACAGGAACACAAGGAATACCCTCTATGTGTCCACATCAACACACTGGATTTGAGAAAAACACGTATTACACATTACCTTGAATTCAGACCATCATGAAAGCCAAGAGAACAGTGTGCATCTATCATGATAGATCACAATCCTTTGGGAAAGTGCTTTGAAGTAGAAACTAAACTTTTTTGTTTCTTACTTCCTCTCCTTTTCCACCCCCCCCCCCCGCCAAATAAATAGACTAAGCAAACATTTTTATTTTTATTTATTTATTTATTTATTTTGTTTTTTGCTTTTTAGGGCCACACTCTGGCACATGGAGGTTCCCAGGCTAGGGGTCAAATCGGAGCTACAGCTGCTGGCCTGCACCAGAGCCACAGCAATGCGGGATCCGAGCTGTGTCTGTGACCTACACCACAGCTCACAGCAACACCCAGATCCTTAACCCACTGAGCGAGGCCAGGGATCAAACTCACAACCTCGTGGTTCCTAGTTGGATTCGTTTCCGCTATACCACAACGGGAACTTCTAAGCAAGTTAAATATATGTAGCATAGATTGCTAAAAGACTACTTTGAGGTTTCAAGGATTTTTCCTATGTTGCCTTCAGAGGCACAGGACTTTTGCTTTTGAAACCTGTTAACTTACTGTGGGAGACAGAAAAAAGTATTCCCCATTGCCAAGTACAGTATAAATACATATCACTATCAAATGTGTAGAGGAGATAACATGATGCTACACATGGTATAGATGGCACATTTTTATTTGTTTTAAAATTATTATAGAAAGTATTTAAAGTTTTAACTGTTTAAGTTATCTATAAGTTCCACCACCCAAAGGTCATCCTTATTCTTACCCAGAAAGATCACAATAAAATGCAAAATATAATAAATAATAATAGCTCTGAGGGCAAGAAGTATCGTCTCGTGCTTTAATTTGGAATTTTAAACTAAGATCAATGCAAGGGACTCATGATAGGACCTGTGAGTGGTCCAGAATCATTAAAAGTTGGGTTGGTCAACTTTGGGAAAAGAGCATTTCTCAGGTATCAACTGGGATCTAGGCTTCACAACTCAGATTTCATTTTTATGCCTTGACTAGCTTTCTTCCATGTATGATCCAATGGCCAGACTCAGGTTCTCCTATAAAGATATTTATACTAGGAGTTCCCGTCGTGGCACAGTGGTTAACGAATCTGACTAGGAACCATGAGGTTGTGGGTTCGACCCCTGGCCTTGCTCAGTGGGTTAAGGATCCGGCATTGCCGTGAGCTGTGGTGTAGGTCGCAGATGCAGCTCAGATCTGGTGTTGTTGTGGCTCTGGCATAGGCCGGCAGCGACAGCTGCGATTAGACCCCTAGCCTGGGAACCTCCACATGCCGAGAGAGCAGCCCTAGGAAGGCATAAAAGACCAAAAAAAAAAAAAAAAAAAAAAAAAATTATGCTATTATACCACAGAATAGTATAAGTATTTTAAATCTTCATATTGTTGAAATAATAATAATGACTGTCATAAATTAGAAGTTACTAAATGAGGAAATTCCCAAGGCAAAAAGTGAACATAAAATATTTTTTAAAAAGAAGACGAAAGCAGAAACGGTATATTGAGATGATGCAATTAAGACCAAATGTTGCTTTTATCAATGTAAAAAATGATGAAATAACTTTTTTTCACTTTTTAAAGGTGTACTGAAGTATATAGTTAATTTACAGTGCGATGAATTTTGCTGTGCAACAAAGTGATTCAATTATGCATGTACACACAAAAAAATAACTTTTTAAAATTTCAGATTCTATTATATATGTGTGTGTGTCAGAAACAACTGAAATATCAACAGAACACTTCTCAAGTATATTCATTAGGATATGCAGCCATAAAAATGATATAAGAAATTACATATATGTGTAGAAGTTTGTGTATACACATTGAAAATATCTGAAAGCAAGTTAGTACTGTTTTTCTCTGAGCAGTGGAACTAAGAGTTGAGAAAAGAAAGACTTAACCTTGTGCAGCCTCATGCCACTTACCTAATAACTTTCTGGCTTCTACTTTCCCTACCTGAGGGAGCAGGAGAGTACTAATAATTTTAGTATTTTAGAAATATATATGTACATGCACATATATATATTTTTTTGAGAATTTCAAGTAGAAGAAATGTACATATTCTGTACTTCAACTTCTTGTCTGTTTGTTTGTTTAGGGCCGCTCCCACAACATATGGAAGTTCCCAGGCTAGGGGTTGAATCGGAGCTGTAGACACTGGCCTACACCACAGCCACAGCAATGCCTGATCCAAGCTGGTGTGTGTGACCTATACCATAGCTCATGGCAACACCAGATCCTTAACCCACGAGCGAGGCCAGGGATTGAACCTGCGTTCTCATGGATACTAGTCTGATTTCGTTTCCGCTGAGCCACAACAGGAACTCCTGTACTTCAACTTCTTAATGTTTCTCCTCTTTGCTTTACTATTTTCTATCTCCTGTTATACATTTTTTTTCTTGACCACATGATGAATATGTTGACGACATCATACACTTTAATACTACCTTTGTACTTCAGAAGATCAAGCATACTATGTGTGATTATCAAATTCAGGAATTTAACATTGATGCGACGCTTTGTAGTCATTATTCAAATTTCATTTGTTGTTCCATTGGTAATTTTTTTTTTCAGCTTCAGGATCTAGTCCAGGATCATACGTTGTGTTATCATGACTCTAATCTGGACCAGCTCTTCAGCCTTTCTTTGTCTTTGTTGATTTATGTGAAGAATATGGGACAGTTAAAGTATAGGATATCCTTCCATTTGAGTTTTTCTGATTCTTCTTTCTGGTTAGATTTGGGATATGCAGTATGGGCTGACTATGAGTGATGGGCCCAATGTCACATCCAGACTCATAGAATGTCCCATTGCCTCTTGTTGGTAATGTTAATTTGATCACTTGTTTAAGATGTCATCCAGTTTCTCCACTATATAATTACTATTTTTCCTTTCGCAATTAGTAGATAATTTGTGAAAAACTTTGAGACCATGTTGATTGATAGTCTATTCCTCATTAAACCTTTCTCTCCTAGATTTAGCATCTTTTGATAATTCTTGTCTGAATAAATTTTTACTGTCATGTTTACAAAATTGTGATTTTCTAACTACTTTATTCTTTCTCTATTAATTAGTTGTCATTCTGCTCTAAGGAAAAGGTTTCCCTTTATTTGTTATGAGTATGAGATGCTTTTTCCCTGACCACTTGAATGTTAGTTACAGGTGAGTCCTCTTTATCCCAAATACTTAAGTGTTTTCTAAGAACAAGAATATTTTCTTAAAAACCATAGTGCAATTATCAAAATCAAAAAAATAATGTAATATCTAATATTTTCCATATTGTACTAGTTATTCTAGTAATGGCCTTTGTTGAGGGGAAAAATGTCCAGGATCCAATCCATTTAGTTGTCAAGTCTCCAGTTTTCATCAGTCTGGAATACTTCTTCAAAAATGTCAAGGTCATGGAAAACATAGGTCAGTTATTTTATAGTCATTTAGTTTGAGATTTTTCTGATGTTTCTTTATGAATAGATTAAGCTTATGAATTTTTGGCAAGAATGTCACAGAAATGATGCTGTGTCCTTTTCAGTGCATTGTATCATGGTATGCTTGTCCCATCACAAGATGTTAATTTTGATCATTTGTTTTAGGTGGTATCTGCTAGATTTTCCCAAGATTCTGATTTTTTCTTTTAAAGTAACAAAAGGCTTGTTACAGCCTTTTATGAGGAGCTACTTTGAGACTAAATACTCTGTTTCCCAGCATACTTTCACACACTAATTTTAGCATCCAGTGATGTTTCTTGGCTGAATTAATTGTTACTGTGATGGCTGCCAATGGTGGTTTTCCAATTCTGTCATTCCTTTAACATTTATTAGTTGGCATTCTACTGTTAGAAAAAGATTCCTCTTTTTCTCACTTATTTTAATATGAACTCATGAATTCCTATTTTATTCAGTCAATTACTCTCCTTTGTTTTAATGTCAAATTGTTCCATATTTAGCCAGTAAGAGATCTTTTAGGCTGGCCCCTGAGTCTTTTTGATGTGTTTTTATCATTCTTTGAGAAATTCCTTACTTCTCAGCACAAAATATTCAAAGTTTGTCTTGTTTTTTTTTTTTTTTTTTTTTCCTCCACCCCATCTCTGGAATCAGCCATTTCGCCAAAGATCCTTAGTTTCTTTTAGTGGAGAATGGTGTTTAAAAACTAAGATCTGGGGAGTTCCCATTGTGGCGCAGTGGTTAACGAATCCGACTAGGAACCATGAGGTTGCGGGTTCGATCCCTGGCCTTGCTCAGTGGGTTAAGGAACCGGCATTGCCGTGAACTGTGGTGAAGTTTGCAGATGCGGTTTGGATCCTGTGTTGCTGTGGCTTTGGCATAGGCCGGCGGCTACAGCTCCGATTCAACCCCTAGACTGGGAACCTCCATATGCCACGTAAGCTGCCCTAGAAAAGGCAAAAAAAAGACAAAAAAAAAAAAAAAGAGATCTGGGCCTGCTGGATTGTCATTCCCTTTAGGCCCCTTCAACAGAAACAACTAGGAAACAAAATCACAAGTTTTGGAGTTCCCATGGTGCAGCAGAAATGAACCTGACTAGGAACCATGAGGTTGCGGGTTCAATCCCTGGCCTCACTCAATGGGTTAAGGATCCAGCGTTGCAGTGAGTTGTGGTGTAGGTCACAGATGCAGCTCGGATCCTGTGTTGCTCTGGCTGTGATGTAGGCCAGCAGCTGTAGCTTCAATTCGACCCCTGGCCTGGGAACCTCCATATGCCGCAAGTGTAGCCCTAAAAAACAAAGAAAAAGAAATCACAAGTTTTCCTGATATCTCCAATTCTAATCCAACCCCACAGGGTTCTTCCTGGCCTTTCCCCATTTGTCATTTGTATCTTCTTCCACAGTAAGAACTCAGGCCTACAACATCATTATTTGCAGAACTCTGAATTTTTTCATACTGGTCATGTATTATAATTAAAAATAGATTTAAGTGTTTAAAAAAATCTAAGTAAGTCAACAGGAAAATTATACATGTGAATGTTATTCATTAGTCTGTTATTACAGAAATGGAAAAAAAAAAAGAAAAAAAAACCCTTGGGAACTTTGGTGCATATGCTGCCTCCCAGATAAATTTGGTAAATGAATAAATGGTACTAAATACTTGTTTCATTCAGCTACGTTAAATGTTTCTATAGTATGTTCTCGTCCCTCATCAGACTACTATTATTGGTTCCAAGATTTTTGCTCATAAGCAAAAACTTGATAAACAACCCATCAAATGAATGTAAAATTGTAGGAGTTCCAGTTGTGGTGCAGCGGAAACGAATCTGACTAGGAACCATGAGGTTGTGGGTTTGAACCTGGCCTTACTCAGTGGGTTAAGGATCCGGCGTTGCTGTGAGCTGTGTAGGCCTGCAGCTACAGCTCCGATCGGACCCCTAGCCTGGAAATCTCCATATTCCGAGGGTGCAGCCCTAAAAAAGACAAAAGACAAAAAAAAAAAAAAAAAGTAAAATTGTAAAAGTGAGTGAAGACGATGGACACACAAAAAAATATATTTTGAAAGAATAGTGACTAGAGAGAGAGACTGATTCAAAAGTAACCATTCTAGCTGGTGGCTCAGCGGATTAACGACTGAGCATTGTCACTGCTCTGGCCCTGGTTACAGCTGTGGCATGGGTTCGCTCTCTGGCCCAAGAACTTCCATATGCTGTGGGTGCAGCAAAAACAATTCTAGCAAAAAAAAAAAAAAATTAGGAACTAGACTAAGGTGATACTAGGAGAATGGAAATGAAGGAACAGATTTGAAAGTCCTGATAAAAGATTGGCCCTTTGTTCCCCTGAATGGGGGAATGATAAGTTGAGCCATAATGGGTCTCATTTAGATGTGGTAATAGGTTCCTCCACCAGAGGGCAATGGTGTTCTTTCTTGGTTTTTAATTTTCCATCATGCTAAAAGATTTGCAGTTTTAACGAATCAAATAGATGGACTTGTTTCCAACAACATTGTAAACAAGATAGCCAGAAAAACTTAACCAAACAATAAAAAATATTTCTTTACATGTATACATATGCATATAAGTACAAAAAATTGTATATATGTATGTGATTTTAAAATATAGATTTAATTAAACTGGTAAGAAAGTAATGAAGATCCTCAGATGCCAGAAACAAAGAAGCCAGTGCTTGCATTAATATATCTTCCAATCTGTCAGTATCTAAAATCTACATCTTAAAGGGCATCACAAGCCATGGACTTGAACAAGCTGGGAAACTCAGATCAGAGACATGCACATAAAGCGTGGAGCCCTACAAGACAATGATTTCAGTGGGTTTTCTGTGATACCCCAAATATACACAAGAAGGCAGTAGGGATACATTCTTATCTTGGCCTTAGCCCTGGGAAGACAGGGGAAGAAAATGAAAATCTCTCCAGAGACTTCAGCACAAAGATCCAGAGATAAGAAAATAATTAAATTGAAATTGAAACATGAAAGATAGAGGGAAAAGGTCTGATACACATATATTTAACATATATTTAAGTTTTTTTCATAATAGCTTTTTAAAAAACAGGAATGAAATAAACATTTTTAGGCAGGCAAGTGAGTTTAAGCCATCAGATCTTCACCAGAAGACATGCCAAAAGGTGTACTTTAGGAAGCAGAAAATGAGCTCAAAAATTAAGATAATGAAATGTGAGAAAGAATGGTCAGTCCCAGAAGATGGTAGATATGTAAGAAACTATAGATAAACAATTATGTAACATAGTATCTAATTTGTGAAGTTAACTAAAATATTAGAAAATAATAGAATATAGTTGATCACAGTATTCGAGAAGAAGAAAAAGATAAACTTTCAACTTGTCTAGTTAAAATTTCTTAAGAAAGACTAAAATAGCATAATTTCCAAACTGTAAGTATATGGAATGAGAGGAAAAATATCAATCCCAAAGTCAAAAAAAGGGAGGAAGAAAAAAGACATTTAAAGAAAAGGAGGGACAAAGTAAGATGAAAAAAATAAATTCAAACATATCTCTAATCACAATTGATGTGAATATACTAAGTTTTCCAGTTAAAAGAGACAAATAATGTCATATTTTTTAAAAATTTGAGTTATGTGCTAAATGTGCATTTATAATAAAAGGATTGAAGTATATCAGGCAAATACTAAGAGAAAACTGGGAGTTCCTGTTGTAGCTCAGTGGAAATGAACCTGACTAGTAACCATGAGGATGTAAATTTAATCCATGGCCCCATTCAGTGGGTTAAGGATCTGGTGTTGTCACGAGCTTCAGTGTAGGTTGCAGATGCCCCTCGGGTCTGGTGTTGCCTGTGGTTGTGTTGTAAGCCAGCAGCTGCAGCTCCAATTCAACCTCTAGCCTAGGAATTTCCATAAATTAAAAGAAAACTGATGTGACTATATTAATACAGAGAAAGTAAGTCTTAAGGCAAAAAGCATTACTAGAGGAGAAACATCATACTGATAAAAGGTTCATGTTTCCAAAAAGATTAGAAATATTCTTAGTTACATGCTGCTAATGTTATAGCTTCAAAATATATAAGCAGAAATCAACAAAACTATCATGAAAGATTTAACACGCTTGCACTAGTTGATAAAACGAGCAACCAAAAGATGAAAATTGAGTAAGATTTGAACAGTACAATTAACAAGTTTGATCTAATGGACAAATAAAAGATCATCCCAATACCTGAATAATACACATTCTTAAAGTGTACAAGAAACGCAGAAAGTAATCACGTACTAAGCCCTAAGGTGTCAACAATTTTCAGAAACTTGATATCAGAAAAACCAACCTCTAATACACAGCACAAGTAGGTTAGAAATCAACAGCAGAAAGGTAATTTTTTAAAACTGTATAGAGTTGGCCCTCTATATCCTTGGATTCTGTGTCCACAAATTCAATCAACCATGGATCGAAAATAGTCCAAAAAATTTCCAGAAAGCTCTAAAAAGCAAAACTTGAATTTGCCATGTGCTGGCAGCTATTTACATGGCATTTACATTGTATTCACAACTATTTACATGGCATTACGTTACTGGCATTATAAGTGATGAAGGGATGATTTAAAGTACATAGGAGGGAAAATGTACAAAGGTATATGGAAATACTATACATTTTATATAAGGGAGTTGAACATCTCTGAGTTTTGATTTGATTTTAAACCAAATTCCCCTGCAGATATCAAGGGATGACTGACTGTATTTGGAAATTTAAAATACTCTTCTGAATTACTAATGAATCAAAAAAAATAGTGGAATTAAAATATACTTAAGATCAAATAATATTTTATCAAAGCTTGTGGGATACAGCTAAAGGGGAATTCAGAGGGAAATTTTTATATAGGAAAAGAAGAAATTCTGACAATTAATAAGCTAAGAATCTAACTTAAGTTAGAAAACAAATCCAAAGAAAGCAGGAAGAAGGAATTAATAAAAATAAGATCGTATATGAATTGCATGTAAAACAAAGAAATAGAGCTCAAAAAACAAAAAGTTCATTCTTTGTCAAGACTAGTAGAATTCTAAAACCTCCAGCAAGACTAATAAAAAATAGTTGCCAACCTGTCGGGATTGGAGGCCGCATGGCTTCAGCCTCCTGCGCTGAGGCCCTCTCAGGCCGCGGGGCCCGGAACCTGCTGCAGTTCCTGCGGCTGGTGGGGCAGCTCAAAAGGGTCCCACAGACTGGCTGGGTATACAGAAATGTCCAGAAGCCAGAGAGTGTATCAGATCACATGTACAGGATGGCAGTTATGCCTCTGGTGACCAAAAATGAACATCTTTTTTTTTTTTTTTTTTTTTTTTTTGGTCTTTTTGCTATTTCTTTGGGCTGCTCCCCCGGCATATGGAGGTTCCCAGGCTAGGGGTCGAATCGGAGCTGTAGCCATCAGCCTACGCCAGAGCCACAGCAACGCGGGATCCGAGCCACGTCTGCGACCTACACCACAGCTCACGGCAACGCTGGATCGTTAACCCACTGAGCAAGGACAGGGACCGAACCCGCAACCTCATGGTTCCCAGTCGGATTCGTTAACCACTGCGCCATGACGGGAACTCCTAAAAATGAACATCTTAACAAATACTGGAAATTATGAAGCAGCTAACCCAGCTCCTCCCAGAGGATCTGAGAACGGAGCTCTACGAACTTTAGAAAGAATATGAGACCCAATCTAGTGCAGAAGCCAGATATTTGAAGTAGCTGGACAAATGTGAGATGATTCTTCAGGCGTCTGAATATGAAGACCTTGAAAACAAACCTGCACGACTGCAGGACTTCTCCAATTCCATGGCAGGAAAAATCAGTCACCCAGAGATAGTCCAGCTTGTTTCTGAACTTGAGGAAAAAAGAAATGCTAACATAACTGCTGCTGCTGCCGCCGCCAATAAGCCAAGCTCCTGAGATGTTCTCTACATTGCTGCGCTCCTGTTATAAGCGTTTTATTTTTCCATTTCATGGTATTGTGTTTTGCCACTGTTGGTCTCTTGATTTCCCCAGATGTAAGTCTGTTTATTTTCAATTGCTTGGACTCCAGCAAGAAATGTTATACATACCATTGGGGCAATAGAATAAGCTACAGAACAGGATGTGGGCGTGAAAGTGCCATGGATGAAGACTTAGAGGGTGGAGGGGCTCTTTATGAACGAAGTAAATACATTTTAAAATCCTAATTTAAAAAAAAAAGAATAGTCAATTTTGGGAGTAAACAATGGAAAAAATATAGATGCAGCAAAGAAAAATATTCTGGACACTCTTATGCAAGTATATGTGAAAAATATTCAATGAAATGGATAAGATCCTATTAAAACAATAATGATTGAAACTGACTTAAGAATAAATTCAAAATCTGAAAAGTCCTAAAATTTTTAAAAGAAATTTTATCAGGAGTCAAAGAAAGGTAAGAATGAGATGGTTTTGCAGGCAAATTATATACCAAAATTCTAAAAACAAGTGATTCCAAACTTAAAATTTTTCAAACAATAGAAAAAGAGGAAATACTTCTCAACACAATAAGGCCAGTATAACCTTATTACCCAAAGCAGGCAAAGTACTATAAAGAAAGGAAAATTACAGAGCATTATAAATCATGAGCAAAGGCAGAAGATATTGGAAAACTAAATCAGCAATGACCAAAGTGGGTTTATTCCAGGAATGCAGGGTTGGCCAACATTTTTTTAAAATCTATCAATTCAATACCCACAGTAATAAATTAACAAAAATAAACTATATGACCACTTTTGATAAAATTCAATCATAATGAAAACCCTTAGTAAACTAGAATAGAAATTCCTTAACCTAGTAAAGGGTAACCAAAATCCCACAGCAAATATATCAAGTGTTAAAGGCATTGCCTTTAAAATTAGTAACAAGAATGCCTGCTCTTACCACTTCTATTCAACACTGTACTGGAGATTTTAGCCAGCACAGTGAAATAAGACAAAGAGGGAAAAAAGTATGGAGATCAGAAGGAAGAAACAAAACTAATTGTTTGTAGTATCCCAGTATTTTGTGGATCCCAAAAGAATCCACAGCATATTATTAGGATGAGTAAACAATGTATCCAATTTACTGCAAAGGAGATCGGTCCAAAAAAGTAGAATGCATTTAAGCATGCCAGCAGAAAGAAAATGTAATTTTAAAATATACGTTTTTTAAAAATGGTATAAACAAAAATGGTATAAACCAAAAAAAAATGGCATAAACCAAAAATATAAGAATACATATAACAGATGGTGTCCAAGTTCTTTTGGAGAAAGTTGTAAATTTTATTGAACAAGGTAGAACTCAACAAGCTGATTATAAAATTTATATGGAAGAACAAAGGGCCAAAAGACACTTTTAAAGAATAACAAGTTGGTGGGACTTGATGTACCAAGTATCAAAGTTTATTATAAAACTGAAGTTGTAAAACAGTACAAAGAAAGACCAGGAGTAGGTGAATACATATATGGAGAGGTGGTGTATGACACAAGTGGTACTGTAAATCAGTGGGGAAATTCTTCAGTAAATTCAAACTGGATCCCTGTACACAAAAGTCAAATCCAGGACTTAGATGTGAAAGGCAGTCCTATTGTCCACTATCTGAAAACAGTTTTCTAGATTTTGCTGTGTTTCCTAGTTGTGTATAGCAATAAGATGAAGCTGGTCCCTGCTAGCCCATCATGATCGTAAGTGGAAGTCAAGTATAGTTTTGTAGAGTTTTCCTTTCTCTGTTTCTTCCAAGTCGCTTTTATCTGTTTAGGACTGTCTTCCTTGCTTTCCTCAAATGTCTAGTATTTTTCCCCCTCTCCTTACTCTTAATAGTCTGGGGAGACTGTTAGAAACTCTGCTTGTGTTGGTGGACAAGTTGACCATGAGTTAACTCTTCATGTAAGACAGTTTATCAGCTGTGACACTGATGACATTTTGAATTGGATAATCCTTTGTTGAAAGAGGCTTTTCTTGTGCATTGCAGTGTATTTAGCAACATCCCTAGCCTCTATCCTCTAGATGCCAGAACTCCCCACCCTACCAAGTTTTGTGAAAATCAAAAGTGTCTCCAGACTTTGTTACACGCCTCTTAAGTTTGCAATCACTGGGTTGTTTGTGAAGGGACTCTCAAGGTGTCTTTAGATACTTCTTTTGAGAAGGTCATATTCTCTCAAGAATAGTCCCCCAACTCCTCCTGAAGGATAAAGTGAAGGAAGAAAGTAGGAAGCCTTGGTATTCAATATATATGCATTCACTTGTTTTTCCTATTTTAAGTACTTCATACCCACTTTCAACTGTGCCTGGTGTTCCTGAGTTCAGAAATTATCTGTTTTCCCATCTTCAGAGCCTAACCCTCTAGACTTTGGCCAGAGAGAGAGAGGGGCAATCAACCAGTAATGAGGAGTATGGGGAGGGAAGAAATCAAGGATTCTACCCGAACCTCAAACAGTTTTCATTCAACCAGTCTTCCTTCATTCAGCACTTCGTTTCACCCCACTCACTCATCAATCCTTGAGTCTTTTGAGGATTCTGGAGCCTATTGAATTTGTTTTTGTCTTATTGTCAGTTTATAATTTGGTCTTTCAAGTTTGTGAAGTTCATTACTATTTGTCTGTTTCTGTCCTCCAAAATTTTGTTCCTTTGGTAACCTTTTCCATGCTCTTTATCCTTAGAATTTATGCCATCCCCTTAAATATCTTTAATGTTTTTTTAATGTGGGGAGACTGAGAAGGATAACAATTATATGTGTTTCATTCCACTGTCTTTGTTCAGTTTCAATTTCCTATACTTTTGATAATTGTCGTGTTTCTGATTGTCACCAGACATTGCCCCTTTGGAATAGATGGAAGGAGACAGATGTAGCCTTTATTTACTTTCCACTCTTTCTCTTTCTTACAGATAATATTATAATTAGATTTTACTCAGGGAGGTTTTCTATTTAATGGGAGACGTGGGGAAAACAAGCAATGACATGAAGGTGGGAATGAAGAGAAAGAAGTTAACAGAGGATATGGGAGATTAACTGGTTGAAATTGAAGTTCATTTTGAAGGGCTATAGGAGAAACAAATGCAATAAATGGATAGGTTGGGACCAGATTATGAAGCCTAAAATGCTGGTTTGAAGAGATCATATTGGATCCAGGAGGCAGTAGGAAAGCATAAAGATGAAAGGCCTTTCATCTCAGAAATGATTTGAAGAAAGTAGATTTGATAAATATTAATCTAAAAGCTTTGACAACAGATGGACAAGAATAAGAAATGAGTAGAGGCAGAGGAGCTTTCCAGGAGGCTGTGGCTGAAATCCAGATGGGCGTGATAAACTAGGCCATAGTGGGAGGGATGAGAATAGAAAGGACAGTTTTAAAAGTCATTGTCAGGGCAAAAATGACATATCTGACTGGCCAGCTGTGTCAGAGGATGGGATGGAGAGGAAGTGGTTACCCAGTGGTGTCCATTCAACACCACCATGAATCTAGCAGGTACATTGACCTGCCAGACTCAACAGTTGTTTTAACAAATCTGAATTAGAAAGGAAACTGAGACTTTTTGGTGTATGACCTTACCTTTTGAAGTTGATGTCAACTACAGAATCCCCAAGCTCTCTCTCAGAGCCACTGTGAGCGGTGAAAGTAGAAAAGACTATGGGATTGGCTTAGTGTACTTATTCCTTTTATGTAGGTAGTTTGTGCTTCAAACTGCAACTCTATGAATCCAGCACCGGGTCTGCTGCCTGCAAGTCAACTGCCCTTGGCAGCACCAGATAGTCCTTATCCAGGCTTCCTTCCATAATATTTGTGGAAAAAGGGCACAGTTTCCTAACCAGTGGACCAGTACATCCTCATCACAGACCCACAGAAATTGGTCTGCTATGAAACTCCAAGGAACTCATACTTTTTAAAAATGAGCCTATAATTTTTCTGCATCTAAATAGTTGTTCAAGATCAAGGGTCAACAAACTATAGCCCACAGGCTAGTTTCCTATTTTTTGTATATAAAGTTTTATTAGAACACAACCATGGTATTCAGTAACAGATTGTCTGTGGTTGCTTTTGTGGACAATGGTAGAGTTGCAAAACCTTAACAAAAAAATTTACTACCTGGTCCTTTAAAAAAAAAAGTTTGCTGAACCCTGTTCTAGATAGCTCTAGAAATGATCATAATTTTTGGAAAAATCTTGGGTAGATTATAAAAAATTAGTGGCTGTAGAGTAGTGGTATACTTTTTTTCCATGCTACTTTTGTTGTTTCTTAATTCCTTAATCACTTTACGAACCACATTTAGGGCCAGAAGTCATTGACACATCTCAAGATGGTCTTATTGGCCTAACCTAAAGCTCATAGTATTCTACATTCATGGATTAAACTATTAAGTAATTTTATCTAGATGACTATTTACAGTTTAACACAAATGTCTTTAGTCTATTGTGATTATTTACCCTAGGATTTTCTTTTCTTGCTACATTCACTGAAGAATAATAGTATGTAATTATTTCCTGTGTGATCTGGAATATAGAGACCTCTTGCCAAATGCAGTCCTTTGATTCGTTTTCACGACATGAAGTTGGCCTTTAGGTGCTGTGGTTGTGGTTCCCCAAACAGGATATTAATTTTTGCACAGCTGAAGAAACATAATCCTGTTTCATGATTTAGTGGGCCAAAGATCCTCCTACCTCCTCACGCTATCCTTTTATGA
The DNA here is from genome assembly GCF_054392235.1 of Sus scrofa. NCBI lineage: Eukaryota > Metazoa > Chordata > Mammalia > Artiodactyla > Suidae > Sus > Sus scrofa. Next base: position 106,091,269 of record NC_139385.1, on the reverse strand, counting down.
AAATAAATATTAATTTGGTTTCTCTGTGGATCATTTGCAACAAACCTGTATTTTCCAGGCGCTCACTGCATACTCAGGTGAGCATACTCAGTTAAGGCAGCACATTTGGAACAAATGAGCTTTGGCCAAGAGTTAATGATAAAAATACCTTACTTACAAAAGCTCTAATATAGCACTCTGGTGTCTCCTGCATGGTTTTGCCAACAAATTCTTCTTCGCCTGAAATATAGGATCTTTAAAGTCAACTGCCATTTTCCCTCCAAGAGACTAGGGGAAGAGAGTTTGTGACTGTTGTGTTGCGAAGGACCTGTTCCACCCCACCCCACCCCTCACCCGCACCTGTTCCTCCCGTAGGCTCTTAATTCAGCACAGGTAGAGAAAAAGAGCAATGAAACATACTTGCGTTAGGCTTGCAGCCATTAGCTCTTTTGAATGGGAAAAAATTTGAACTATATGGCTACTGGAAATTTGGGCTGTTTCAGAGCCAGATCAGCTGCCCCTGAGTCTTCTCCCACAGCCTGTGGCTTGGCTTGTCAGAATTTGCCTAACCCCCAGATCCCCAGTGCTCCTTTTCTCAAGTTCCAAATGTTCCTTCTTCTTCTACCCAGGAAGCATTCTCTGACATCTCAAGCCTTGGCTAAGTGATGTGCCTCCGTATTTCACTGCTACCTGCGTCTTTCCCATCATAACACTGGCATTGCTCCTTCTCCTGTGTTGGCGTGGGTTCCACCCCCTCCCCAACCAAATTATAAGATCTTGAAACCCAATGACCATGTCTTTTCTATTCCACAGGACTCTTAGATAATTCACCAAGACCAAAATAGGGTTGCTTTTTTCCTAGCACATAGCCTAACCTAGGAATTCAGTGGATGTGAATGAATGAACACATGGATGAAATTAAGATCTGCCTAGGGCAAGAACACCAGAGTTAGAGGCAGTTGTCTTTCCAACAGCCCTCGAGGGCTGGGAAGTTCCAGACAGCCTGTGAGGGGAGCCCCTAGGTGGTACCCAGGCAGTGCGCAGCAGCCTCCTCTTTCTTCCCATCCCCACTCTTCCTCTCCCAACACCCTGTCTAACTGGCTGAAGAGACTCCATCTACCATGGAGGGAGCTTTCATCCTTCACCCCATCCCTAGAAAAGATCCTGATGGTTCAGCATTGTGTCTAAGTCATTTAGCTCCGAATGCAAACATCGCAGAAAACACGGAGAGCTTGTAGAAAAACTGTACCACTTCTAGGGTCCAATTTAATCTATAAAAGTTCACTTTTTGCGCAGTAACTGATTTCATTTGAGGCCTGGTTTCCTCTCTTACCACCCCCAGACCCATGAAATCTGGATTAATTTGTATATGTGGCAGAATACTAATAGTCTCAATAAATACCAGTGTAGGAGTTCCCGTGGTGGCACAGCGGTAATGAACCCGACTAGTATCCATGAGGACTCAGGTTTGATCCCTGGCTTCGCTCAGTGGGTTAAGGATCTGGCATTGCCATGAGCTGTGGTGTAGGTCGCAGACATGGCTTGGATCCTGTGTTGCTGTGGCCGTGGTTTAGGCCGGCAGCTGTAGCTCCGATTCAACCCTTAGCCTGGGAACCTCCATATGCCACAGGTGCAGCCCTAAAAAGACAAAGAAGAAGTTATGCATATTTGGGAAGTGAGCCATATGGACGTGCACATTTTTCATTCAGTCTACAGACAGAACATGCAGGTGGTTTTGCAGATCCCGTGAGGTAACTCCACTGCTCTAAGGGGTCTGAGGTCCACAAGTTGAGACCTGCTGGGCCAACTAATTTGAAATCGGTCTTATTTGGAAAATCCAGGATGTCTGATGGTGATGTCTTACAGAAATACCTCTTTTAGTGTTCCAGTCTGTGGACTCTGGCAGAAATAATAGTTTGTTGCAAAACAGATCACTCTTTTTTTGTTTGCAAAGTCTTCGTAACCAGCTGAATCACAGCTTGCTTTTCACTTCTCGTAACACCTTGCAACATCACAAAATATTTGCTGGAGTTTGTGAAGGGCGGCTACAGAATTAGTAAACTGAAAGGAAGGCTGCCTTCACTCCCACCCCTGTCAGCACCTTCTGTTCTAGCAGACCGAAAGGCAGCTTGAGAACTCTGATTGCTTCTCCAGATAAGGACAACTCTTGGCACTGTTGCCTGGGGCAAGAATGCAAGCAAAGGAAACATTAGGGAGTTGTGCAGGTGCCAGTACATAATACTGTCACTTCACAGAATCGAATTTACAAATGACTCCATGAAGGTGAGTTGCTATGGTAGCCACCTTCTCAACTTTTACATCTGTAAGGACCATGTAGGCCATTTCTATTAGGAAGTATCTAATCTGGGTTTAATGAAAAACTACCATCTAACTAAATCCTAGTTAACTAGGATCTTATAATGCTAAACCAAGAAGGGACCTTAGCAATTATCTGGTTCTCATCCCAGGTTTATACATAGGGAACTAATACTCAGAGAAGTGACACTACACATAACTTGTCTCAGACCTGAGCTCATGTTTCCTCACTTGGCTTTCTAGTGTCCTCTTCCTTTAACCATGCTGCCTTTCTAAATGGACTCACCTAGCTTCTGTGTGTGGATAAGAGAAATGGGACCACAATGAGACATAGACACTGAGATGTCAAATCAAGTGTTATCAATATGCTGGTGTCTAAGTATATAACTTTCCTCATTAGAGTTAGCACAGATTTCACGCTGCAACAATTTCCATTTATCTAGAATGACGGATGGAAGGACAATCTTCGGGTGTATGGAGTGACTTGAGAAGACTCGACCCAGTGTTCTGATTCTATCATATATAGGTTAGCAAAGAATTAGAAGGTACCAAAATTATATTTGAACATAAGGTAAACTTCCTTTAGCGATTCAGAAAACATCCTTTAGGATCTTTCGGGCCCCAGTTTCTGGAACAATTTCTGTTGAATGAATACATGCGAAGTTGCTTTGGAGAAGAGCTTTCCCTCCAGTTAATGAATCACCAGGCCACAGAAAACTTGGCTATTAGGAATTGTCATAGGTTCTTATAGAGAGAAATGGCAAAATTTTGGAGTACTTAGTATCATTCTTTTAAAGGCAAATCAAAATCCAAAGTTAAAGCGAAACAGTAAAATTTAAAGAGTATTTTAGAGTATTATTTCATTTTAAAGGGACATGTGAATACAAATACTTGATTCAGAAAAGTCTGTAATGTTTGCGAATCATCTGGCAATCTTATTAAATTGCATGTTCTGACTCAGGAGTTCTGAGATGAGACGCAAGCTCTTGTGCTAACAAGCTCTCGGTGGTATCAAAGCAACTGGTTCTTGATCCACATCTTTAGAAGAAAGGGACAGGTTTACTCTCTGTTCCTCTTGTTAAATGCATCTTCTATAGAGGTCAACCCTGACTTTCAGATCTGTGATCACCCCAGTCATAGGCATCTTTCTGGCTTCTGAATTCTTAGTACTCTTACTATATATATATATTATCTATGAGGCACTTAGGTACTGCAGTATATTAATAATGTCCTGTATATGCATGTTTTGTATCCCCTACTAGATTATAAGCCTCTCTGTTTGCTCAGCCCTATGTGTGTGATACAGATGCTGAGTGAAGAACTACTGATGACTGATTGATAAGTTGAAGGTCATTTCCTCCTTCCTCAGCACGCTACACCTAGCTTGTCAATGAGCTCAAGACTTAAACATCTGGTCTAAGAGACATTGAGTCTATTCTGCTTCTCATTTCCCCTCCCTCTAAATTGGCTTTTCAGAAACCAGTGGCTATGTGGAGAGTTCTGATTGTGTGTGTGATAAAACAACAACCAGCTGTGAGAGAAAAAAAAAGTGTGGGTGGATGGGGCACTGTCACAGCAGGAAGCATGTCCATTGGTTGCATTAGATCACTAGAGTAGAAGCACTAGGAAAGAAAAGAAGCTTTCAGGCGGGCAATCCTGGATTGGGAGCCTTATTGCAATACCTGCAAGTTGTGTTGGATCGTTTTCATGTGGGGTTTTAGCTCCATCTAGTGGCTGAATGCTGCCTAAGCTTTCTTGAAGAAGTATGTCTTCCCTAGTACCTTTACCTTTGAGGGTCCTTTGATTCATTCATTCATTTCATTGGACAGCACTTACTGAATGCTTACTGTGTGCCAGACATTGATTTGTCCACTGAATCTACAACAGCGAACAGATAGATAGAGATGATCTCTAAAGATAGAGATGATCCCTGCCTCAAGGGAATTTGTGATCAGATGAAAAAGATAGAAGTTAAATAATTTGTCAAGTAAATTTTGGCTTTAATTTTTGGTTTTTTTTTCAGTTTTTATTATGTTTAACTGAAGTATAATTGATGTACAATAGTATGTGTTACAAGTATACGCTATAGTGATGCATAATTTTTAAAGGTTATACTCCACTTAGAGTTGTTATAAAACATAGACTACATTCTCCATGATGTGTAAGATATCCTTGTAGCTTACTTTATATATAATATTTTGTACCTCTTAATCCCCTACTACTATATTGCCCTTCCCCACTGGTAACCACTAGTCTCTTCTCTATATCTGTGAGTCTGTTTTTTTGTTGTTGTTGTTATATTCCCTAGTTTGTTGTATTTTTTGGATTCCAAGTAAATTTTGAATTCAGATTGTGAAAAGCTGTATGAAGAAGTACAGAATCCTGTGAGTTTGTAGTAAGACTTCCCCAGGGAAGAGACATTGAATGTAAGAAGAGACGTTGATGAGAGACCACATCAGGCGTGTATCAGCCACCCAGCAGCATCCCTCCGGCTACCTCGACACACATTTAGGATCAGCATCTTGCCAGTACTTTGGGAGCTCCAGCCTTGAGCTGTGGCCTCCTTCATCAGCCATTTAGCATCTATCAGCCCACCCTATGCAAGTCACTTTGCATACATCATCACTGATCTTCTCACATTATCCTTTTACCGACAATATTCGGAGAGGTTAAGGCACTTGCACAAAGACATAAAATAACATATCAGAGACAGGATTCACACCCTGATCTTACTGCCTCCAGAATCCATGTTCTTTCTTCTCTTCATGCTGTGTCCCTAATGCCAAGCCCAGACAGACCTCTTTATTCTGCTGCTTGCCTTTGGCTAAAAGGAAACCATTAGGAGAAGTGTTTGGAAAGAATGAAAACACGAAGGGAAAACAAAATAATATTTGGTAGGTTATGTGTGAAAGGCATCTTACTGAGGGACCTGAATTACCATTTGTCCCACCTTTTTGCCTTGTCTATGATGAGGGCCCTGCTGTGGACCAAGTTTCAGTAACCACCCTAGCCTAACTTTCATGGGTATATCAGACACTCCCAGTCTGGCCCATTTCTAGGGTGACCAGTCAACGTGTTTTGCCAGGGGAATGTCCCAGTTTCAAAGCTGAAGGTCCTGTGTTACAGGAACCCTCTTAGTCTTGGGCCAACCACAACGATTGGCCGCCCTATACGCCACACAAGCCTGAAGCCATTTTCTGACCCAGTGAAGTTTTGCTCTTGGTTTTAAATCACAAGACAATTAGGAACATTATTAGGGAGATTTTCTTTGAAGACGGAGGAGATCTCTTGGGTTTACTTTTCTAAATCACATTGATAGACTGTAACTAGCCAAGCCAGCAAAGCAGTGTTACATCTGAATGTTAGTTGTTCATTTGTTATTTCACCAACACTTAGGCCAGGCACTGTTCTGAGCACCTTACACATATCGGCTCAGTTATTCTCTTAGCAATCTTATCAGGTAGGTACTATTATGCATCCCATCTTACAGATGAGGAGACTGAGGCACAGAGAGGTTATGACTTGCTCAACTCAACACAAGGAGCCCAAAACTCAGGATTTTTGACCTCTCTCTTCCTCTAGCTCCTCCAGAAAAGTGGGGATAATAAATTATGATCCCTACTTCACTGGGCTGTTATGCAGGTTAGATGAGACAACCCATGTCAAGCACCCAGCAAAGGGTCTAGAACATAGTAGGCTCTCTATACTTAAAACACGAAGTACAAATTGAGCTTGGACCAAGCTTGAAGAGTGGTCCACCCACATTGTGCATCAGGTCTGCATTCTGGCTCCAGGTGGTCCCCTATTCCAGTTTTGCATCACTCTTTTCCATGAATGTTCTGTTTTGTTCTACAGACCCTATAGAAGACAGCACGGCAATGAAAGCTTTATGCTTCCCATTGCCACTGCGGAAAGACTAGGTTAAAATTTTTATGACACTTTTGTTTTTTAAGTATGCTGTGTGTGAAAATATCAGTTACACAAATCAAGTCGTCTGCTTTCTATTGGCAAGCATCTCTGGCACAGGAGCTGTAAGAAGAAGCATAAGAAACATAAAATAATCTATAGAGTCACTAATTTGGTGGCTGGTCTAGGAGCTGGCAATCCCCTCTCTGCCAGAGCTGCCAAAGACTGACCAGGTGGGGCATGTCCTTCCTTAGCTCATGAGGCTGCAGAAAAGGGATTTGTCCCCTCCTTTCTGATGCTCCCATCCCTGCCCTGGAAAGACCACACCTCAAGTGGAACTGGAACCCACAACTTCCAACTGAAACTGCACAACACGTTTCAGGGCTTAACAACACTCAGGTTCTTTGTGTCTCGATGCAGAAGTCATTCAGGGAGAGGCAAAGCGATAGGCAAGAAGTAGACATATTAATGTCCTTTGTAAAGGGAGTTCCCTGATGGCCTAGTGGTTAAGGATCTAGCATTGTCACTGCTGTGGCAGGCATTCAATCCCTGGCCCAGGAACTTCCACATGCTGTGGGCATAAACCAAAAAAAAAAAAAAAAATTCTTTGTACAAATGTTGCAGGAAAATGGGGCCAGAGAGGATGGTCATGTCCCAGGTCTCTGGCAAGTTCCTGGGACTGGCTGCCAAGTGAAGGTCCTTGGCTTTGCACAGGAAAGAATTCAAGACTGAGCCATTGTAAAGTGAAAGCAGGTTTATTGAAAGAGATACACATTCCATAGGCAGAATGGAATCTGTCTCAGAAGGCAGAGCGGCCCTGGGAGATACATACTCCACAGGCAGAATGTGGGCCAGCTCAGAAGGTGAGAGGCCCTGAAATAAGGGGTGGTTAGTTTTTATGGGCTGGGTAATTTCATAGGCTAATAAGCAGAGGATTATTCCTATTTCTGAGAAGGGGCGGGGATTTCCAGGAATTGGGCCACTGCCCACCTTTGGGCCTCTTATGATCTGCCTGGAAACTGCCATGGCACTGTGGGCGTGTCATCTAGCATGCAAATATATTACAATGAATGTATGAGGACGCTCAAGGTTTATTGGGAGCTGAATCTTTCACCGTCTTGGGCCTAGTCAGTTCCAACCAGTTTTTAAAGGTTGTGCCCTGCCCCCTTCCTTCCTGTCTGACTGGGGGACTGAGGTGAGTGCCCTGCCTATTGCCTTCCTGTTCTCTGTGGGCTGCTCAGTGGTCACTGGCCTCCTTACTTAATCTTCCCAGGGATGGGGTTGTGGAAGGGAGCTTCCTACTTGTCTCCTGAGGACAATTTTAGTGCCCCCCCCCCCATCTCCTCCTTTAGCACATTCATCTTTTTAACTGGGAAGAGAGTTTCTTCTTCTGTGTGAAGGCCTTTTCTCTTCAGTAGATGCATGGTGTACCCCAGCTTCAGCCTTGCTCCCCTTGTCCTTCCCACAACACCTTTCACCACTTCCCACAACACCTTTCACCGCTTCCCACAATACCTTTCACCACTTCCCACAATACCTTTCACCATGCCATTGACTTGTCTGAGCTGGCTGGGATTTTTCTATGTTTCATTACCCTGTGGATTTGAGGTGAGCATGACTATGAACAAGGTATGGACTTATTTTATTTTTGTTTATTGTGATTTTAGAGGGCAGGGAGAAGAAAATGAAGACTGAGGAAAGGTATCAGGAACCAGCATTTATTGAGCCCTTAGAGCACTTGAGATAGAAGCCTCATGCACATTAACTGATTCTTCCTCACACTAATCTTAGGAGGTTATTTATTCCATTTTACAGAGGTGGAAACAGAAGGTACTTCGTGGCACAAAGTACCACAGCTAGTAAACAGAGAAACTAGTTGCTGATTTGCTGTTTATTTAACTGAAAAATTAATGAAAATTTTCTGAATAACTCATTCCTTTAAAAAAAAAAAAAAGCTTCATGAAGCATGCTATCCAATAGGCTGTGTGATCAGGAGCAAGTCAGTGAACCTCTCTGGGCTGTAATTTGAATATATATAAAAATCAAGAGACTATTCTAGAGAGATCTACCATCTAAGAGCTTCTGACCCAGTCTTTAATTGCCCTTGTTCTCAAAAGAGGACTTTGAAATAAGGACTTTTCCCAGCCCAAATCTCTCAAGAACCAAATCATATTAATAGGAAATAATTAGTATTCATGCAGTACTCATCAGGAACTGTATCCTTTTTGACTGGAAAGCAGTTGTTCAGCTGTGCTGTTAACTCTCCTAAATCAGAACCTGTGAGTAGGTCAGGAGATGAAAAGAGAGTGAGTGCTGAAGGGTTTCTATGTCAACTCGATTTCTATTTCACCATTCCCCCACAGCCACTGCAGCCAGTGTGCTTCGCCCCTGCCACTGTTCCCTGTGTGGCTCAGGTGCTCCCCCACAGCTGGTTACCAGCACCATGGGAAAGGCCAGTGCCCACCATGTTTTATCCCTGGGCAGGTCCAGCCAAGACCATCGGGCTTGTCTTGCATGGCCTCCCATGCACTCTGGGAGAGCACTGCTCACATAAAGGAAACTAGATAATATTTATGTGAAGCAATAAAATCTATAACAGCACATGCACCTTGAAATTCTAGGAGCTGTGAACTGGAAGGGCACTCTTGACTCCCTGCGCAATTTTTTTTTCATTTTTTAAGGTTTTAGTTGATTTATAAAGTGATAATTTCTGCTGTACAACAGAGTGATTCAGTTATATGTGTACACATCCATTCTCTTTCAGATTCTTTTCCCCTGTAGGTTTTCAGAGTATTGGGTAGAGTTCTCTGTGCTATACAGCAGATCCCCATTGGCCAGTCATTCCATATACCACAGTGTGCATAAGCCAATCCCCGACCCCCAGTTAGTCCATCCCTCCCCTCAACACCTGTCCCCTTTGGTAACCATGTTTGCTTTCAAAGTCTGTGAGTCTGTTTCTGTTTTGCAAAAAAGTTCATTTGTACCCCATTTGTATCATATGATGTTTGTCTTTCACTATCTAACTTCACTTAATATAATTTCTGCATCCATGTATGTTGCTGCAAATGGCATTATTTCATTCTTTTTACGGCTGAGTAATATTTCATCGTATATATGTACCACTTCTTTATCCATTCATCTGTCAGTGGACATTTATGTTGCTTCCATATCTTGAGTATTATAAATAGTGCTGCAGTGAACATTGAGGTGCATGTCTCTTTTTGAATTACAGTTTTCCTCAGATAGATGCCTAGGAGTGGGATTGTGGGAACATGTGGTAGTTCTATTTTTAGTTTTTTGAGGAATCTCCATGCTGTTACACCAATTTACATTCCCACCAACAGTGTAAGTTGCACCTTCTCCAATCTATTGTATGTAGACTTTTTGATGATGGCCATTCTGGCTAGTATAAGATGGTACTTCATAGTAGTTTTGATTTGCATTCCAATAATAATTAGCGATGTTGAACATCTTTTCATGTGTTTTTTGGCCATCTGTATATCTTCTTTGGAGAAATGTGTGTTTGAATCTTCTGCCCATTTTTTGATGGGGTTGTTTGTTTTTTGATACTGAGCTGCAGGAGGTGTTTACATATTTTGGAGATTAATCTCTTGTCAGTCACTTCATTTGCAAATATTTTCTCCTATTCTGTGGGTTGTCTTTTCATTTTGTTTATGGTTTCCTTTGCCGTGCAAAAACTTTTAAGTTTAATTAGGTCCCATTTGTTTATTTTCATTTTTATTTTCATTACTCTATGAGGTGGATCTGAGAAGATATTGCTGCAATTAATGTCAGAGAGTGTTTGGCCTATGTTTTCCCCTAAGAATTTGGTAGTATCCACTCTTATGTTTAGATCTTTAATCCATTTTGAGTTTATTTTTGTGTATGGTGTTAAAGAGTCCCTGTGTGATTTGTATTCACTTTGCCTAGATGGGGAATGGATCACAAACAGGCACAGAGATATGTGCACATATACGGACACACATATACACATATGTATTTATATGTGTTTGTATGCATTACTGATTGTCTCCTTAGGATTTGCTACCTCTCACATGAAGCATCAGCAGCCCTAGGAAATTGTACTTAGGAACTCTAATTCTGCTGGAGCTTGCCAGCATTTCAAGGCTTTTAAATGAGGACTAGATTCTGACCTCGGCACACACACTGGGCAAAGAAGAACCCAGAGATGTCAGGGGAGCTGAATTTAGGAGAGAAGCCAAAGCCTGCCTTTCTCACCATCCATGTCCCTCTCTCCTCCTCAGTCTCTCAAACCCACCCACCCCACCATATACACACCAAAAAAGCAATAAAACCAAGAATGAGCAACCTGGTATAAAAGAGACAGACACCAGTTGAAGCTTCGTGTGTGTGTGTAGCTGTGCCCAGTACTTGATCTGGGGATGACCACCAGAGGCAGTGTTATAAATTAAGTCAAGTTGTCTTTGGCACCCAACTGCCTCTCACAGTTTAGCCTCTTTGTTCCCATCCCAGCCCTCCTCAGGCATTCATCCAAGCTGCTCTGTGCAGTTTAACTAAATTTATAGGACACTCTTCCACTCAGCACTGTGCTGAGGAATACAGAGTCATTCTGGTACCAGGTCTGTTGCAAGCTCTGTGACCTTGGGCTTCTCAACTGACTGTATTCTTTCTCCACCTTCAAGAAAGATGATAAGAAGCCTAGGCTTTTCATGAAAAGACTGACAAATAACTGCATGTTTTAAGTTATATGTTTAAAACATATCGGTATGTTTTAAGTTAAAATAAGATGGTTAAGTCTTGGAGTTCCTGTTGTGGTGCAGCAGAAACAAATCCCACCAGGAACCATGAGGTTGTAGGTTCGATCCCTGGCCTCGCTCAGTGGGTTAAGGATCTGGCATTGCCGTGGGCTGTGGGGTAGGTCGCAGACGTGCTCGGATCCATGGCTCAGATCCAGTTAAGGATCTGGCATTGCTTTGGCTATGGTGTAGGCCGGCAGCTACAGCTCCGATTAGACCCCTAGCCTGAGAACTTCCATATGCCGCCGGTGCGGCCTTAAAAAGCAAAAAAACCAACCAAACAAACAAAAAAACCAAAAAGATGGTTGAGTCTTGTGTTTCATTGTCTTCTTCGCTCTAACCAATGTTTTCAAGTAAGTGATCAACAATAGACCCAATTGGATTCGCTAAAAGCATCTGTGATAATATCTTAATTCCTTTTTTTATTAACGTTTATAATTTGTGGTGGACTAAGGAGACACTGTGCTGGAAGCAAAGGGAGGAGGTCCTGCAGGGGTGGGGCTCAGGGCAGCACTTGAGCCAGGCTGATTCACAGGAGGAAGGACCAGACAGGGGAAGGACACAGGACACGGACCCAAGTCTGGATGCAAGGCCAGGGTTGGAGGTCAGGGAGGCAATGGGTTGGCCGGAGCACAGGAATTTGTAAGAGAGTAAACAATAGGACATAGAATTAGGTAGACCAGAGAAGAGCAAAAAATATTTATTAGGCACCAATTAGTATATCACATGATTTCACATAGTATATATAATTTCATTTAATCCTAATACCCCTGGGAATAGGTGAGGCTGGAGATAGTGGTTCCTCTGCCTCTAACAGGGCTCACCAAGGAAACTAACTTATTTGTTAATCTCAAACAGCTAGTTAGTGGTAGAACATAGATTCTAATCTTCCATTTCTGTCTCCAGGTCCCGCGGTTACTTTTCATTTTACTTCACCTAGTTACTGCCATGTTAACTTTCTAAGAAAATTATATGAACAGGATTGCATGCACAGATGAATATAAATAATATACAGGCATCGTTAAAGAAAAATAAATACTTATGAACCCACCACTCCGCTTAAGTAATAAAATATTACCAATATTATTGAAGTCCCATAGGCGCCTCCCTTCCCATTCCCAAAGGTAACCACAATCCTGAAAGGTGTGCCAGTGATTCCTTTGTCCCTCATAATCTTACCACATGTATTTGCTATGTCATTGCCATTTGCCCCTCCAGACCCATTCTTCAATCTTCTCCATCCTTCTCAGTGCCCCCTGAGGCTACTCTGTATGGACTGCACCAGGAGGCTCCCTTAATCCCTGGCCTCATGATGAGTTTGGCCGAAGTGAAACTCTGACAGGAGATCAGAGGATGAGGAGACTGCGGTCAGGATGTTAGCTCCCCTGCCCCTCCCTGCTGGGTCACCCACCCTCATAAGTCGAATGCATTCCTCTACCAAAGGCAGGCAGCCCCCTCCCTCAGCTATTTCCTGCCCTCCCTCCTCTTGTTCCTTCAGACCTAGGGATGGTGAAGCCTCCTGACTGTTTTGCTAGCCCTAGGGCACTATGCCATTCCTGGTTGGTTACCCCAAAGCAGTGTTTCTTATCTTTATTATTATCATTATTGTTATCACCCCTGCCACCACTAAGTAGCCTTTGAAGATTTTTTTTCCTAATTGTCTTCCCCACCATGAAATTTTAATACCACAGACATTCTATGTATCAGTTTATGTACTGTACATATCTCTGTGCTTTATACATGAAGAGAATTTTTTTTACCCTCAGGATCCAATTTTTGCCCCCTTGGAGGTTGCCTTGCTCTCACTGAGAATGCATACCCTAACCCAACTCCTATTTTTGGGGGGGTCCCTTTAATAAGCTTCCTCAGCTGTCTGGTTTGTGTATGCCATCTCTTTCCTGCCAGAGCACTGACTAGTACTTACCTGTGTCCCTAAACAGTATATGTTTAGTTTTTCTGAGTTTTGATCTTTACATAAATGAAACAAGATGGTGTGTTTTTCTTAGTCTTGCTTTTCTCACTCAATATTGTCTGTGAGATTCATCCATATTGAGGTGTGAAGCTACTGGTCATTTTCACAGCTGTATAATATCACATTGAATGGAACACATCAAAATTTACATGTTCATTTAGTGTTGACGGATATTTGGGTTGGTTATTCTGAACACGTAGCCCAGAACATTCTTGTACCTGTCTCTGGGCTTAGATAAGAATATCTATGAATACACGTATAGATATATGTATATAAAGTCTCTAGGGTACATGTGTGGGGGCAGAATTGCTAGGCGGTAGGTGTACCTATCTTGATCCTTAGCAGGAAATGCCATATTATTTTCCTTTACCTGTCCTAGTTTACATTAACTCTAGTAAGGAGTTCTGGTTGCTCCACATTCTTCCCAGCATTTGTTGTTGTTAGACTTGAAAATTTTTGCCCATCTGGGTGGGTATGAAATGGATATCTCAGTGTAGTATCTTTTCCATTGTTGATGCCCATTTGTGTTTCCTTTTCTGTGAATGCCTGTTTACATCTTTTGTCCATTTTTCTGTTGGAGTGTTTCTCTTTATCCTTGATGCATTGGTGTCCTTCATATATTCTGGACACTAGTCCTTTATCATTGACATAGGTTGCAACTATTTCCCCTGATTGTGGCTTGCCTTTTAGCTCTCATTAAGGTGAATTCTGATGAATAGGAGTTTAAAATTGTACTGTAGAAAAATGTATTAATCATTTCCTTAATGGTTTATGCCTTTTGTGACTTATTTGAGATAACTCTTTCCTGAGTTCCTAAAATTATTCTTTAAATTTTTTTAAGATTTTTAAGTTGTGCTTTTTACATTTAAGTTTTTATTCTATCAGAAATTCATTTTTTGTATATAGTAGTGATCCAGTTTCTTTTTGCCTTATATTAATTGAAAAAATTTTCCAGTCCCACTTAGTGAATAAACCCACGTCTCCCTTGCCTATCTTTAGTGCCTTCTCTGTCATATATTATATGTGTGTGGGTCTGTTTCTAGATTTGGTCTTCAATTCCATTGGTCTATTACCATATCCCTGTACCAATAACACAGTTCTATTTTCAATAAGCTTAAAATAAGTCTTGGTCTTGATAGCTGGTAGGGTAGGTCTTTTTACTTTTTAAGGAGTGTCTTATCTATTCTTTGCTCTTGGCTCTTCCCTGTAAAAATTTGTAAATGGTTTGTCAAATTCCAAAAAAGGACTTGTCATGGGTAAAAGCAGGGCCAGGGAGGAGCATCTACATACAGAGCAATGAGGGTCACTTGGGGCAGAGGAGGTGATGAAAAGTGGTGCCAGGGTCCACATCATATTTGAAATCCAGAAGTCTAAGCCTCTGGGAGCCAGAACAGGACCACTCGGTATGGGAGGAGTTCAGCCAATGTCACAAAGTGGTATGAGGTTGGCTTTGCTTATTTTTATTAACCCACTGGCCCAGTAATATCATAAAGGTACTAAATCTCTGTCATCAAGGTACTAGACCTCCTCTCTTGGGGAGGCTTATTAAGGAACTGGAATTATTTATTCTGAAAAAAGAGAAAAACCAGGAGTAACTTAATTGTTGAATACTGTTCTAGGATAAGGAGATAAGTGAAAATGGGAAAAGAGGCCGGAGTTGGGCAGTCGTCACAGGGAGACAAACCTAGCTGAACCCACAGCACCAGTCTGTTTTCTTCCAATGTAGATGATTCTGGTACAAAACCACGTCCATTTACTGGTATTTTTGTCTGCTTTTTTAAAACAATTATTGAGCATTTACTGTGAGCATGGCTCTCTTCCCGGCATTTACTGTGTATTAATTTATTGAAATCCCACCTACCCCAACCCAGATTAACTCAGAGTTTGTATTCCAACTGCTGATTTTTCTGTTGCTATGTTCCCCTAAGGAATAAGTCACTGAGGGAAGTTGAAGAATTCTGTGTATAGACCTCTTACAACCACTCCTCAAACCGGGCTTTTGAATATTTCCTAGTGGGTCTTGTTTATTTGACTTGAATGGGAAGATGTAAAGCCAGGTATCATGTTATGCAGTTTAAAAAAAAAAAAAAAACAGGATTGTGGTGACCACATTTTCTCTGCGGAAGCAGGCAGAAGGGAGAGGATGAGCAGGAAGATAGCTATTCTAGAACAGACTGCCTGGAGCAGCCATTATACCCTCCGCAGAGGCTGTAGGAATAAGACTTGGCCCTCTGCTCTGGGCCAGGAAGTCCACAGTATCAGATGCCAAGTACTGGCATCAAGGGTTTTCCAACAAGAAGGCAGCGCCTCAAATCCTTTGTGGAGCAAGACAGGTTATAAATAGATCTATAAATTTTTTTTAACTAGAAGGCAACAGGCTTAGCACAGCTATTCTTCCCTTCTGGTTCTCCTCCCTGCACCGCCTTGCCTATTAAATCCCTGCTACCAGGCAGATCCACCTGCCTCTTAGCCAATCCGCTGCAGCAGCCTCAGGAGAGCCAGGATGGAAACTGGGTTCTATTATGACTCCAGGTTGTGACCTTGCTTGTGGAAAAGAGTAAATCTTCCTATCTTATCTCTGGCTAATTGGGCAGGAGGTAGAGGACACAAGAATTTATGGTACAATTTGCCACCTGCTGAGCAGAACACTAATGTATCCATTTCAGAGGCAGGCTCTGATTTTAGTGACAGGCTCAAGAGAAAGAAGCTGTAGGCTGGATTTCTGGAACATGTAGTGAAGACCTGCTCACAGAGATTTTTAACTGTAAGAATCAAAAAACTAGGATTTTACTGGCCGAGTTATATGTGGCTTGTGTTTTGTGTGTTTGTGTGTGTGTATGTGAGAGAGAGAGACAGAGACAGAGAGAGAAACAGACTGATTTCATCTCTCCTAACAGATCCAAAGGCATTTGAGCATGCAGAAATGTAGAAATTATTTAGCCCAGAGTGTCTCAAACTTTATTGTACATCAGAATTATCTGAAGGCTCATTAAAGCACCTGTTACTAGGTTTTCCATGCCAGAGTTTCTGATTCAAAAGTTTTGGGTGGGGCCCAAGAATCTGCATTTTTCTTAAGCTACCAGGTGACGCTAATCCTGCCAGTCTGAGGACCACACTTTGCGAACCACTGATTAAGCCCAACTTCCTGATCACAGATGAGGAAACCAAAGCCCAACAATTAAGAAAAGTATGTGTTTGGAGCTCCCGTCGTGGCTCAGTGGTTAACGAATCCGACTAGGAACCATGAGGTTGCGGGTTCAATCCCTGGCCTCACTCAGTGGGTTAAGGATCCGGCGTTGCCGTGAGCTGTGGTGTAGGTCGCAGACGCGGCTCGGATCCCGCGTTGCTGTGGCCGTGGTGTAGGCTGGCGGGTACAGCTCCGATTCAACCCCTAGCTTGGGAACGTCCATGTGCTGCAGGTGTGGCCCTAAAAAAGGCAAAAAGACAAAAAAAGAAAGAAAAGAAAAGTACGTGTTTAGCTAAAGTTGGACTAGAACAGAGACTCCAAACTCCTAATGTGGTGCTTTCCCTGCCGCTTCAGGCTGGTGCGTGGTCAGAGTGCCAGGGGGTGCTATTCTAACCATAAACATGTTATCCTTTATGGCTGAAGAATACCAGTCTCCACATTGTTTCTTATTCTGTTGCCTTCCCCAGCCCAATGTCACTGGCCCTGCTGGCTCAGTACATAAATAGCCCAGCCCAGCCCACTCATTCCACCATCCAGTGGGCAGAGAATCAAGTCCTATTCCCACAGCCTGGTGCCTACTCCTAAAGGCTGGTGCCTGCTTATTCCCCTCATATCCTCACTGGTAAATGGGCTAGAGATCCAAGACCTCTGAGGTGACCCCTGGTCATTGTTTTGTCCCTGAGGTATAACTCTTCCCTTATCCTCCATGATGACCGGAGCTTTGTCCTTGGTGTCTGACATTTAAGTCCTTTAACCTGATTAGCAACTAAGGCTCCTTCTGAGGCTGTAACCTGCTCTGAGTGACCATCTAATGTTGGGGAACTATGCTTCTGCTGGCCTCCTTCCTGGGCTGGAGTGTTGGCCTGTACCCAAACACGGTGGCTGCCTCCTACAACCCACGAGCGAACCTCCCACGTGGTGTTTGCCCACCCAGAGGTGTTCTGAGCACTGAATGTCTCTTGAATTCCCTGGGGCTGTGCTCTGTCTGCCAGATTGGAAATCCTAGGCTCAACCGAGTATAAGTCAAAAGTGAGATTTCATCAAACCTTGGGATGCTTGTCTACCTATCACAGACCAGCTTTTCCATTGGATTAGTTCCCCAACCTCCCCTCACCCCAGCCACATCCCTTGGTTTGCCCAGTGAGATCCAACACAAAGCTGTCCTAAAGAGGGAAAGTGCTTTGAGTGGGTTTCCCCAGCATGGGAAAGGGATGCACTGACCCGTCCACACTGGTATCCTTGAGGCCTCTTTTCATTTGAAAGAGATGCTCCAAAGGCATAGTCTGAAAGGATGCAAAGACTTGGCTAAATTATTCATAAGGCATTGGTGGATATTGGAGGTGAGGGAGAGAATTCAAAAGAGAGAACCCCTCAGAGTTCCCATCGTGGCGCAGTGGTTGACGAATCTGACTAGGAACCATGAAGTTGCAGGTTCGATCCCTGGCCTTGCTCAGTGGGTTAAGGATCTGGCTTTGCTGTGAGCTGTGGTGTAGGTTGCAGACGCGGCTTGGATCCCACGTTGCTGTGGCTCTGGTGTAGGCCGGCAGCTACAGCTCTGATTCAACCCCTAGCCTGGAAACCACCATATGCCGTGGGAGCAGCCCTAAAAAAGGCAAAAAGACAAAAAAGAAAAAAAAAAAAGAGGGGACCCCGGTGAAGGTTGGAGTAGAGTTTGAGTGACACAGCAGGATGCTGGAACCTGTTAGGGATTCCCTATGTGGCATGGCCAGAGGACTTTTGCTGTTGAATTTTAATTTCTCTGTTGTGGATCAATATGACCTCTTCCATACTCCAAATCCAGATACACATGTACAGCTTTTGTGGTGACATGAAGAGTAAGAAAGCAGGACAGTATATAAAAGCATAGCCTGCTCTGCTCGCCTCTGCTGCAACTCCTGTGTAGCTAGTAGTGTTAGATCTTGATTCCAGGCTAGAACCTACTGGTTCCAGGTGGTCAACACCAGAGGGGTGAGCAGAAGCTAAAAGTGGGCCTGAGAGAAGCAGGGAGGAGTCCTTGACCCAGAAATAACTGCCAGGAGGACTCAGGCAGGGACATGAAACATACCCCCTGTTTGCCAAACATACTGGAGCCTTTGACGGCAACTCTTACATGACCGTGCTGGGTTATTCTGGGATCCATTGTCATTACACGCTCACCATTTGAGAAAACTAGCCTGATATGAGATACTCTAGAGTCTCTTAAATTTGGATCTAATTAAATTGGAATCTGTTTTCCCATGGTCAGGAATTGGGGTGAAATTATCTTTTTCTTGTCAATAAAGAAATAGCTATCAGAAGTAGAGACAAGATGGTAGGAAATAGGTATAGCCTTGTAAACTTAGTAATTCTTTCAATCTAACGAAATGTTTATCACCCTGGGGGGCGGAATGAAATACTTGCATTGATAGTTAATAAGAGTTTATGGTTTTAGGGGAAAAAAAATGTTAAGCCCTTGATCCTTTTTTCACAATTTGATTTGAGGATAGTTCCAAATCTTTTCCTAGCCACTCTCTCCCCTGTAGAGTTTGTTCCTTTGTTTCTCCCAAGCAGACCTTGCAGGGTGAAAATACACTGTAGGAAGACAGGCTGCCATTTTTAAAGGCTTCACCAAGCATCCTGGAATAGGACAGCTTTTCTTTCTCCTCTCTAAGTAAGTGTCAGTCATCAGGGCTGGAGTAGATGGTCAGGATGTGTCAGTGGGAATGAAAAGGACGGCGAGGAAAAGGTTCTTGCTGAAACCGTTCCCTTCCCTTCATTTGTTCCTAGTCCAAGAGCTGCTGGAAAGTGTCTCTCAGAGCACACCTTGGTCCATTTCCTGAGAAGCCAAACTTGGAAGTGACTAGCAGGTCTGATTGTGCCTCTGTGGAATCTAAATTCTGGAAGGAGACAGAGAGGTCTCGAGGCCTCTGACTGGAGAGCCTGATGGATTCAATCCAAGCCTCTAACAGTCCCAAAAAGCTGTCATGGTGCCTGGGCAGTGTGGAGCCGATCTGGACGATGCATTCCAGATGGTTTGCCTTCCTTCCTTGAGTTTGGGGCCAGTTGGAGCTCCCGGGCGGTCTCCCAAGGTAGACCCCCAGAGAGCACAGGGCGACTGTCCAGATGGGAGGGACCAGGCTGAGGATCGCTGTGGCAGGCTCGAAATTAGAGGGAAGGGCCCCCTTCTTTGTGTGGAACATCTGGATATCATTTTTCAGGCTATTAAAAACACTAACTCTACTCTGCTCAATGCAGCCAATTCTTTTTTTTTTTTTTTTTTTTTTTTTTTTCCAAAAAGCACTTGGGGGACAATTCTAGGCCAAGCAGTTGCCCCAGATGGATCCAAATAATCAGGGGCTATATGATATGGTGAAGCTTCAAGAAGGGGCTCCAAAACTCTCTAACAGGCCTCCAGCTGCCACGCTCACCCCAGGCTCCCACCTTCACCAGTTCACGGGCAATGACGCCACCAACTGTACAGACTCCTGAGAGCGCCAGGCCTTTACAGTATATTTTACTTTTTGTTTTTGTACAAAATGTACAAGGCAGATGTAGAAGAGGTTCTCCCACATTCAAGGCTTTCCCATTAGGTTACTGAAAGTAAGCAGAAAACATAGATGGGCAGGGGCAGGGGGAGCACACAAGAGAACGAAGAAGCAGACTGGTAAGCACCAAAAACTTTCAATGGACTCCAAGGCCTGTGAACGAGCTCCGGCTGTGACTAAATGTTTTACAGCAGAAAGGAGGCTTATTCACCTGTGGTCCTGTTGCAACCACGTGATTAGATGGCAACCTGAGGCCAAGCAGCTAACAACAGCCTTCTCCCCACAAGGGGCCTGGGGAGCAGACAGGAGGTGAAGAGTGAGCTTCTACCCAGAAGTAACCCAGACTAGTCAGAAGAGATCCAGTCCCTGCTCTGGGGAAATCCTGGCTAACGAGGAAGCAGATTCCAGCACTGGGGAGCTTCTGGCTTGATAGAAAAGAGTAATCACAGAGCAGCATGGGATAAACAATTGGAAGAGAAAGGAGGCCATAAATATTGAGAGGACACTGGAAAGGGCTGAACAGAACAGTTTATGCAGAAGGAGAAGAGTTGCTACCAAAGAAAACCCTCTCCAATCCAATGGCCTTACACAGAGGAAGCCCAGGTACAGATCCTGCCCAACCATCCCCAAATCTATGCTATTGCTTTGGGGACTGTGCTTTAGTCAAACCGTTTTGGACACATTTCCAGAGGGTAGGTATCAAAGAATTAAAATCTCACACATCCAATTAATCCCCAAACATCACCTTGTTTAAGGAGTGGAAATGTCTTCCTCTCCCAACTCTGTGAACCACCTATAATGGCAAAAACAGGTTCCTAAAATTTTCAGCCTAGTCCATGTCGGGAGAAAGTGATGACATTCAGGACATAAATGTCTACTGCAAATACACATCATCATCCAAAAACAAGCCGTGAAAAATCAAATATACAACCCTATATATGGCAGACTTGTGGTAAATTGCCTTATGCAATGTACCACACACCCCCTAACTCTTACTCATGCTTTGTCCTTAGGAATCAGTCAAGAGTATTGTCATCCCCATTATTCAGAGACCTCGCTTGACCCTGGTCCTCCTGGTTGCCTCAGCATGCAAATCTCCAGCCCTGAGGCTCAGACCCTCGCCTGTCTTGACCGGACTTTTCTAGGCTGCCAAACAATGTCCTGCTGTACGTCAAGGTGTTATTAATTAATGCTGATCTCACTCATGGCAGCTCTGCTGTGAAATGCCAGTCCTGTTAAGAGCTCACCATCAGGTCCTGTGCTTGTCTTCTAGGAGTTGTACCTCAGGACTAACCTTTATCTTCTCTTATGATACCAGAACATTGACAGACTCTCAAATGTCATAAACAATAATTTTCTGAAACTCATCTGCCTTGTAACTGAAACACATCATGAGCACCAGCCAATCCTTCTACAATAATATTGATGTAAGGGACAGGCACGCAAGGAAATAACAGGTATTTTTACCTCCAGATTTAAATGGAAATGTTTTGATATTGTTTCCCAGGTCAGGAGACTTATGTGATGGAGAACTTCACTGGAGCGTATGTTTCTCGCTCCCTTGAATTTTAAGAGAAACTTTCTCAAGGGGTCCAGGCAAGTGTTGCTCTAATTCTTTACATGGAGGAACATGAGTTCTTGTCTTGTTCATGCTTGGTAACCAGCAGCATTGCTCTTTGCACGGTGTTATGTACTTCCCCACTATAGCTGGACCTCTCCCCTTGTGACTCCGGCTTCTCCACAATAGATTGATGAGGGAGCCCATGATTCTCCCAATCAGAGAAACCTGAGACAGGCCCCAAATCAGGTTGCCTAGGGAACGGAAGCAACAGGTGCAAGGCATTCCTACCCAGCCCCAATTCCATGGCTGTCCAGCCCTCATTTCTCTTCCTAGAATGGCCTTGGTCTGTATTTGAGATAGAAGCTCTGGCGCTTGCTCAGGAAGAAGATGCCTCGGGACTTATTCCATGATGAAAACTAAAGTTCTTGAGGTGCTACTCCACAGGGGTCTGGTCTAGATTTTCTATGATAACTCATCTCCCCAGAGGAAATAAGCTCTCTGGTCACTGACCTGGCAGTTGGCAATGACTTTGATCAGGAGTGCCAAGGAAAACTCCCCACAAGATTGCTGTTCCTCCATGCAGCTTTGGTGCCAGTGCCACATGGATGGATCTGTCTGCCTGGTGGCCCTCTCATACCCACAGAGTGTAAACATGAAGAGAAGCCGTGTTCCCTGGGATCTGCATAGTGGATGCTTCAGTGAGCATCTGACCTGATTTGAGTCAGCAAAGGAGAATCTGTCAAACTAAATCGCATTTGGGAAATGTGGTGCTGTTTTTAGATTCTGACCTGGTAGAGTCCTTCCTGGGACCTAAGGGCTGAGGAAAGCAGGCTGAAAAGAACAAGACTCATTTAAGAAGCTGTGATGGAGGCACACACATCCTGCCCTGGTGGCTGGCTGCCAGAGCAGATTGGTTCCAGGTAAGTCACTGACAAAGAATACTTCTCCCTGCTCTGCATTAGCAACCCGTGCATGGGTCATGAGCTGCTGGAGCAAGGGGCTGGTGTAGAACTGGAAGAGCGCCAGGAGACTTGCAATCTGATGGTACTCTTGGGGCTCAGTGAATTCTTTCATCCCATCTCTTACTTCCAGGAGGCTTTCTCTCCTCACTTCTCTCCAGGTGCAGTGAAGAGCCTTTTGTTTGATATCGAGCAGCTATTTCCATACCATCTCTGTCCGTGCTTCTAAGAGGCTTTATTGTATTCTTGGCTGACCCAGGTGATCACAATCTGGGCCTTTTTCCTCTGGTTTCTTTCACTTGTAACAGAAACGAGATTATCATGCAGTAAGTACTCTAGGAAGAAGGTGCACACATTTGCTGTTAGCAGAAGTATTTAAATTTACTTTAATCCATAGCAGTTCATGTTGGGGGAAAGGCATAGCAGTTTTCCTTTTCTTAGAGTTTTCCCTCTGATTGTTATTTCATCCTTATAACTCTTAGGACCATGTAGGGACAAGTCCAATTACCTCCGTTTGACAGCTGAGGACAGTGAAGCTCCAGAGTGACTTGTTTGAGGGAGTCCGGAGGGTTGGTGATAAAATTGATGTCTGGTCTCTTGATTTCCCTCCCAGCGTTCTTTTGACCAATCTTCCTTATTTCATTCATTCAGTGTAGCAACTAAAATGAAATATTGCCTACTACATGCCATGGGAGAAACAGGTTTGTAGTCTTATCTCCCACAGCCTGCCCACATAAACCATCTGTCCAGCCACACCAAAATAGCATCTTGTTTCAGACTCTGCACCTTTGCTCCTGCATGTCACTTGCTTGAACTGCCCTCCCCCAATTCTCTGCTGAATGAAACTTAACCATCCCTTAAACCCAAGCTCAGCTGTCCTCTCTTCTGTATTGCTCTCCTGATAATTGCAGCAAGAAGGATTTTTTTCTTGATAGGGACGCAGTTAATAAAAAGGGGGCAACTTTGATGCCATCATATACTGCCTTGGATTATACTTTAGTTTTTTTTCAGGTGAATTTTATCTCCCCAAATAAACTGTGGCTCCAAAGTGGGCAGAAATTGTGTGTCACAATCTTGTGTTCCTTAGAGGGTCTTGCATAGACTCTAAGCTCAATATTTATTGAATGAGCAAATGAGACTTTTGGGGGAGGTTAAGTGGCTTCTGCAAAGTTTCACAATACTGAGACTTGAATTTAGAATTCCAGAACCTGATCTCCATGTTCTTTCTTTCCACCAAGTCATGCTGAAAATAATGCAATTTTCACTATGATTAGCTTTTTTGCAGGTCAAAATTGGTTGAAAATAGGCTACTTCACAAGGCTCAATATAATAAAATGGATATTGAGCTATTCTGAAAGAATAGAATAGTTTAAATGATAGGACTTGAAAAAACTGAACTCCCTGGGCTCTTGGCTAACATAAAATGAGTAGCCCTCTCCCAAGGATGCTTCCTCCTTTCATGACCTTGAACTGATCCTCACCATGAGTCAAGGCGAGAGTAAAGTATGATGGTCATCAAGGTGCCTTCATGGGCCAAAGGAGAATGAGCAAGTGACCCAGTGTTATCTTCTTTTGATTACTCAGGCACTACTTCCATCAGCGTTGACTAAGCATGCTCTGTCTGCCCACAGTGGACTAGCTAATGTAGATAGAGAAATAACACAAAATTCCTCATGGGATGACAATCTAGTGACCATCTATGACTACTGCAAATCATTTAAGTAAAAATCTTACATGTAGAGGATTTCTCTCTCTTGCTCTCCTTTTTTTTTTTTTTTTTTTTTTTTTTGTTTCCCACACCGGGAGTCAAACCCATATCTCTCTCTCTCTCTTTTTTTTTATCTGAAGAATTGAATTAAGGGTGGAATTCCAGGCATCACTCTGTAAATGAACTGTACACTCAGTCTGTATACTGTATCAATCTATATACTGAAATGGAATAGAATCGAGATAAATATGCTTATTTGGAAACTCTCAGGAAGCTGCTTGGGGAGGGAGACTCCTAAGTGAATTACTCAAGTGACAACAGAAGTTCGCTCACCTGCTTTCAGAGAAGGGTAGGCGTGGTCAACTGTATAGCTCTTCTTCTGCTGAGCAGAGAGTACAAGTTTGGGTCAGAACTAAATTGCTCAAGCCAATAGAGAAGAGACAGATTTGATGCTCTTTCCCTTGTGGTTGTCAGGCTGTCTTTAAATAAATATTAAGCACATATTTAAGAATTGCTTGGTTTGAAGCAATATCAAATTGACCAGTTAAGATAGCTGTCATCTTTGTCTAGCCTTGTTTATCAGTGTCATTTTACTTATCAAAGGGACTGGACAACTCTTTGAGCAGTCACAGAAACACATTGAAACTCTGGAATTTTAACTCAGTCTTTCATGCTATGCATTAACATCACATTGCTAATAGCAATTCATTTGTTTATTTATTAATGACAGTTATCTGCATTGCTCAAAATGACTTCCTCATCCAAATTAACGATTAAGATATTAGGTCAATAACATCAGTTTTCTGAAGGCCATAGCGCTCTGAGGTACAAAAGAGAATCAACAAGTCAAGCAAAGACCAACAGACTACTTCCCACCAGGCACTGTGCTAGGCTCTGGATGTCACAGTAGTAGTTAGACTTAATATGGATTATTCAGAAGACAACTCTGATAGACGAACCAAGGAATGTTTTTGTGGAAGAATAGAAATAATTTTCAGTACATCATCTTTACAAAATTATAGACATACCCTAAGCAGCTCTGGCTTCCTTTAACAACTCATTATGAGTGTTATCCATGTAGCTACCTAAATTCCCATAGCATTTATTTTGTTCATGTCTCTAGCGCTTTTTAGTATGACAAATTTATAACTCAAAGTATAAAAGAATTTCCTCTTACATATTCTAAAATTACTCCTTTCAAAGTTCAAAGGCTCCTTTTCCCCTTTAGTTTTAATGTTGGAAAATCTGGTGAGTCATTCCTGATTACACAGTATATAAATTTAATATTTTCATAAAACCTGGTCTTGTTCCTGTCCAGTGTTCTTTCCAAAGTGCTTTACCCCATTCAGTAATTCATCAGTCCTCAAGTTATTTCTGGAACTTTTCTAGTTTTTCATGCTTGTATTGATGTGTACTTTTTCCAGAAGAGGTAATGAGTACTTGAGGTGTGGACTGCCATGATTCGATATATATACATTGTTCTTTAATAATAAATAGGTCAGTATTTATTTATCATTAATCCATGTTTCTTACCCAGGCATTTCCCTGCTGTATAAACTTTCTTACTGCAAAAACAAAACAGTGCTACTACAAGAAACACCTGCCTAGAATATTCCTACAAAACTCCCTGTCTGCTGCTGCATTCTCATCCCTGATTTCGGTTTTCTGTGTATTCTTAAGCACTCATCTCTGTACTTAAAATAAACAAACACGCAAAACAAAACAAATAATAAACCCTTCCTTTCTTCCTGCAGAATACCATTCAACAAATTCCCTACACATCCTGATTTTTCTCTTTACCCTATTTTCACTCCCTCACTAAATTCCATTTTCTCTTCTGGTCCATAGGGGTTCTTTGTCATTTTTTTTCCCCATAGAGTACATGTTGGAAACACAACAAAAATAAAAGACTTCTCACTGTTCCCTTGTGGCGCAGTGGGTTAATGATCTGGTGTTGTCACTGGAGCAGCTCCAGTTGCTACTGTGGTGTGAGTTCAATCCCTAGCTTGGGAACTTCCACATGTTGCAGGCATGGCCAAAAACAAAAAACAAAAACAAACAAATAAAAGGCTTCTCATTCTCCAGCCAGTGCAGCCAGGAGAAAATATGCCTCTTAAGCCAAATACATTTTATCAATTAATAGTATCTTCTATGCATGGACCTTAAAACTATAGCTTTTGACATTTCATACTTCACAAATGTCAATTGTGAAACTTGCATTTAGGCAATAACTAACTACTTTAAAACTAGAGGAGTTCCTGTCGTGGCTCAGTGGTTAACGAATCCGACTAGGAACCATGAGGTTGTGGGATCGATCCCTGGCCTTGCTCAGTGGGTTAAGGATCCGGCGTTGCCGTGAGCTGTGGTGTAGGTTGCAGATGCGGCTCGGATCCCACATTGCTGTGGCTCTGGTGTAAGCCGGCGGCTACAGCTCTGATTAGACCCCTAGCCTGGGAACCTCCATATGCCGCAGGAGCGGCCCAAGAAATGGCAAAAAGACAAAACAAAAAACAAAAAACTAGACTCCACAATGTTGAGTATGATTTAGTATATAGGAGATGTATAATAAATAATTGATGAGACTTTACTCTGATAACCATGTGAGAAACGCCTTATTATCCTATAGGTTATACTTCTTAAAGCTGATGTCTGGTGGCAGTTTAGTTGGCTCTGTGAATGTTTTTGATGGATGGGTATAAATCATGTGGTCGATTGATGAGGAATGGATGGAGAATATGGGTTTTAAGTTTTTAGCAGGTAACATTCCTTTGGGACCTTCTAGACACTTTGTGAGCTAGTACTCTGTAGAATTAACACAAATATGACAGCAATATACATTTAAGTAAATTAATTAGTTCTGGAAACTGATGCTTTTTAATGTTGCATTGGTGTAGCTTCAAAAAAGTCAGCATTATATGCATTCACTCAGGAAAAGTTTTTTTGTGTTTTTTTTTAAGCAGATTAAAACTGGAAAATTGGAAGCGTAGGTGCTTCAGAGTGCCTTCGATCTTTCACTGAACTGTCCGCTCTAAGTAATTTTAGTCTAGAGAATCACCATTGGCCTCAAAACTCCCCAAAGAAAGCCTCTTCTGGGTTTTCATCCTAAGTGTTTTTAGAGACCAGTTCAGTGTCAACAGGGCCACATGGATGTGTAAGTGAGATCTTCAACTTTACATACTCAGGCCACTGAGTGGATGGCGTCTTATTTCAGTGGATTGGGAGTGAATACAAATTCACAGGGACAAATGTTGCCCCAAGTGCAAGGAAGAAGATTGCTGAGTCTAATACTGTAAAACACATAATTTGTCAATGCCTATTCCACACATCAGTCTGGGAAGATAATCAAATACAGACTATTTTCTTGCTCTACCTTAGGTATCTGCATTAGTTTCCTAGACAATACTGTGTCAGTTGCTAATTTTAGAGGCCTTGGACTCATTTTTACAGTATAAACATAAACAAAATATGAGGTCAAAAAAGGCTGGTATTTTGATTTTTTTCTTTTTACAGCCACACCTGCGGCATATGGCAGTTCCTAGGCCAGGGGTCTAATTAGAGCTGCAGCTGCAGGCCTACACCACAGCCACAGCAACATCCAAGCTAAATCTGCCACCTATGCCACAACTTGAGGCAATGCTGGATCTTTAACCCACAGAGCAAGGCCAGGGATCCAACCCACATCCTCAGAGAGACTATATAAGGTCCTTAACCCACTGATTCACAATGGTAACTTCAAGGATAATGTTTTTGAGAACATAACTAAAGTCTCTGTCAGAAGCAGTGTGTTGTTAATGAGAAGCTTGTTGAAACAGAATATAATAAAAACCAACTGTCCTTCCCAGCTGGCTTAATTTTTGAAGAAAGCTGAAAAAACACAGACATATGACCTGTGGTTTGAAAGATTCCCGAATAAACTCCTCCAACTTATTTATATTCAAACTTGACCCTGCAGAGATCTTCACTTTCTGTTCCAAAGATGGTATGGTTTGTGGAAGGATCTGTATGCACTTTCCTCCTGATTAGGCCTCTGAAAGCCAGTATAGCCCCTGTCCTCCAGCTGCATTATTCATCTCAGAGTGATCCATAAAAATTCTGCAGATTCTACAGAATAGAAGATCCCACCAGTTCTTATTTAAAAAGCTCTTTCATACCGATTCACTTTTGATTCAGAACAAAAATGCATAGGACGTACCGCTTCTTCCTAGAATGTCCACTATTTTCCTTTTGCTGTTTAGGAATAGGAAGTCTATTAATTTAAAGCAAATGTCCACAGGAAGCTCACCATCCTCCAGGTAATTTGGTCATATCTACCAAATTTCAACGTGAGGAAAGAATTCTGGGAAGATGGAGGAAGTAGTAGCATACCTTTGAATCTCCCCAGCTCCTTCCCCAAAACAAAGAAACTAGATAGCAAAACTCAGAACTCTTGAAAAATATTTACAGTAAAGCTAGGTGACAAGTTAGCTCCATGAACATCAAAATACCGAGGGAAGGGAAGAGCCAGAAGACCTGCACGTTATCAGCACCTGTGCAGGAGGAAGCAGAGAAATCCAAAAGAAACAGTGTGTCCAAAAGATCTGGAATTGGGGAAGCACAGCAAGAGCCAACAGGTATTTGCTGGAAAGCATTGTGACCTCATGTGATAACAGCCCTCGTTTCTTCAACAGAGAAATTGTATGGAAAAGAAAAGTTTGGAAGGGAAAACTGCAAATTTAAAGAGATATAAATCAAATTTAAAGCATATCATAGTTGTTTTTAATGGACATAACTAAACTATTATGTTAGTGATGCCACTTGGGTGGTAAAACCACAAAAAATAGAAGGCATCGACTTCTATAAAAATCAGTATAGTGGTTATTTTCAGAGAGGGAGGCAGTTGTGATGACAGAGCATATGGAGGGCTTCTGACATTGCTGACAAAGTTCTGTTTCTTAATCTGGGTGATAGTTAAAGCGGTGCTTGCCTTCTCACAATCCATTAAGCTCTGCATTTATTTTGTGTCGTTTTCTGTATTTCTATTTTATTTTATAATAAAAAAGCTTTAAATTTTTTAAATGGCACATATCCTTTGGTCCAGTGATTCCACTGTTAGGGATGTGTCTATAAGATAAACTCACCAGAATATGCAAAGATAGGCATACTCATGCAGCACTCATTTGAAATAGCCAAAAAGTTAGGGGTGGTGGTGGAAATGAATGTCTCTTAGGAGAGGATTCACTGAATAAATTATGATACAGCCATGCAATGGATATGCAGCCAAGAAAAAAAAAATTGAGATGGGTCTGGTTTACATGGTTCCCAGTCATACCATCAAGTTTTTAAAAAACAAGGTGTACAATATATTATTATGATCGCATATGTATAAACACACAAACAGTGTATTTGAGTTGAAAATATTTGGAAGAATATCTAGGAAACAGTTAAATTCTTTACCTTTAAAGTTGAGGTGGCACTAGGAATGGAGTCAAAGGGTGAGAATTTGCCTGTCATCTCATATGCTTTTATGCTTTTTTAAAGTATATGCATATTTTATTTTTATAATTTTTATTTATTTATTTATTTATTTATTTATTGTCTTTTTATCTTTTCTAGGGCCGATCCTGTGGCATGTGGAGGTTCCCAGGCTAGGGGTCTAATTGGAGCTGTAGAAGCCGGCCTACGCCAGAGCCATAGCCACGTGGGATCCGAGCCACGTCTGCAACCTACACCACAGCTCACAGCAACACCAGATCCTTAACCCACTGAGCGAGGCCAGGGGTCGAACCCCCAACCTCATGGTTCCTAGTCGGATTTGTTAACCACTGAGCCATGACGGGAACTCCCTATTTTTATAATTTTTCAAAAGCTGATGCCTTGATTGCAGTATTGTTAGAGACCCTGAATTCGAGAAACTAGCTAAGCTGTACCGGATTCCCAACAGAAAGAAACTGCAAGATAATAAATGTTGTTGTGGCAAGCTCTCAGTTTAGGGATATTTGTTATACAGCAACATGGAATTTATATGGTTGACTAAATCTCATCCCTTTTGGAAGCAGACCCATAAGGCATTTGCCTTTAGGAACCTCTGTGGCACATTGGGTAGAAGAAGCAAAGTCATGATGGTTTTTTCTTTTTCCTTTTTGTTGTTTTGTTTTATATTTTAGCAAGTGTCCTTACCTGTGACACTTTGTCTTTTTTCAAATGTTTTCGAATGAGAGGAACTTATGTCTGAAGGCTTCGTTCAAAATGGGCCTTTTTTACAAATTCATTTTGTTTTCTTTTCTGGCCATGGATTTTTTCAATCTCATTTTTTTATTTCAAAATGTTTTTCTCAAGAATCATCCCAGACTCCAATTTATTACTCCATACACTTATTATTTTCTGTACTTGACTGCTTTCCTCCATTGTCTGTGTTCTTCTCCCTTTCTTTAGAGCTTTTCTTAATTCTTTCAGCTCTTGGATGGAGCATAAATATCTACTTGAGTAAGACCTCGTATTATTTCCACATTTCAATATTTTTTTTCTTTTCTTTTTCTGGCTGGAAGTACATTTTTTTCTATTATAGTCATTGTTCTGAAAGCTTATGTATGACTTCTTTTTATTTCTCATTTAATAAGAAAGAAGGAATAAATTCTACCTTAAGAGATAGACCAGATGACTACTTTTAGTAGTTCTATTGGGAGAACATTTGCATTATTTTTTGCAGAATTTTCAGAATACTTAGTTCTTTGAACAACATAAGGATTCTGGATTTAAGAGGCCTGAAATTAGAGAGATGAACCTCCTTCCCGACTCCCAGTGGCAATTCCTCAGCTACATGGCAGAATTTAGAAAGATAAGTGGAAGAGGAAGATATCTGAATACCATTTTACTTTGTGTACCAAGATCTGAGAAAGCCTGTTTAATGTGAAATGTGTTGATACCCAAAGGTTATTTTGACTGAACCAAGATTTTAGGCTCTGTAAGTTACAAAATAATAATAATAATTATAGTAATAAAACAAAAAAAATACATCACCTTCCCTTCCAAAATGTTTAAAGAGAGAAGCATGCTATGTGAGGAAAATGGCCTTAGAAGAACATAGCAAGATATGTCTTCTACCATGAAAAACACACATGCGATCATATCAAATAAATGCATTCAGAGATCAAAAAAAAACAAAACAAAACAAAAAAAAAAACACCTGGCAATCCATCCTAGATTTTTACTTGCACTAAGTATTTCACCCCTTCAAAATGCAGCACAGTCCTGAAATAATAAACATTTTCTTCACCAATCAAACAGCAGCAGCAATAACAAAGACAATTGCATGAAAAAACTTGTTAAATTTTATTTTGTTTGTTTATTATAAAGATATGGTCCTCTAGCCATGTGGCCTTACTCTGAGTTTCTCCTCAAGCCATCACAGACATTAGATACTGGTACTTGGAGACAAAAGATACTGCTTCCCAACCTAGAAGAAAATATCTGGGATTTGGGAGAGAGTATATGACATTTTGCAAGGTGCCACCAGTCTTTCTCAATAAAACGTCCCCAGTGGAAAAAAACGAGGAGAAAGGGCTGATGAGAGAAAAGTATGGCAAGGAGGGCTGGCAAAAGTAAACCCTCGGTGGAGTTCCTGCTGTGGTGCAATGGGATCAGCAGTGTCTCTGCAGCACCAGGACACAGGTTCAATTCCTCAGCTAGTGCAGTGGGTTAAGGATCCAGCATTGCTGTAGCTGCAGCAGAGGTGGCAACTCTGGCTCCGATCTGATCCCTGGCCAGGGAACTCCAGGGAACTCCATATGCCGCTGGGCAGCCAAAATGATAAGATGAAGGGGAAAAAAAAAAAAAAGGAAAGTAAACCCTTGGTGAATTCAACCCAAAGGAAAATACAGAGAGAACACAAACGAGTATTTCTCAGGAGTTTTTCTCACTAAATTCCTTTCATTTTAAAGTTGAGGAAACTGAGTCCTGGGCATAATGACTAAAGGCATACGACTAGTTACTGACAGGGCCGGCTCTTTCTACTATGTCACAGTGCTTCTTTGCTTTTCTGATTTCCAACCTCTGTTCTGAATTGCCCTGGTTAATTGGCACTAACATCTCTGCACCTAGAGTTTTAGACATATTTGGAAACTTCTTTTAAACACGTTGATTCATTCAGGGGTGAAGTATTTGTAACAGCAAGAATAACTCCACCCTGAGGGGTATCCAGCAGGATGAGAGATTCAGGGATCAATCACGTGGTGTTCCATTCTTCCAGGATCTCAATGTTTTCGCACAGAAGTCAGTTCCTCAGAGTGCACAGGCCCCAAAAGCCATCATACGGGTGTCTGTGGAGAAAAAAGGGCAAAGTTCCAAGGGTCCTGCTACCCTCCACAATTATCCTTAGGATGACCTTGGGGAATCTGATTCCTCCTGGGGCAGTGATGTATGTGGATTGGGTGATTTGGGAGAGGTGGGTTAATGAGCTAAGTCTTCCATCCTTCTTAGCATCAGCTGGCGAGACCATGTCCTTCTCCACCAGCCTCTGAGAGCCTCTGCATCTTGGCAGGGAGGAGAAGAGGGTGTGATATTGCATCTAACTGTGAGAGTAATCATTACTGTATCAGTTAGCACATAACTTGTTACCATGGGCAGTGTAGCAGTGTGCAGAATTATCCAGGCATCTTGTATAGTATAAGCATCATCTAATTCTTCCCTCATATCCTTTCTTTTAATAATGAATTGCAAGAGAACAGGATGTACTATTGTGCTCAATAATTCAGGCGAATGATACAGGTATTGGCCAACATGGTTTGACATGATCAGCTGCTTTTTTTTATTTATTTATTTTTTTAAGCCAGTCTGGCAGAAAAGCATTGGACTATTGTGGGAGTTGCACTGGCCTTTCCAACACTTTGCTGTCCAGTCCATTAATCAGCAGCAGAATCTCTAAGAGACCACATGACTGTGCTGTAGCTTAAAGAGGTCTGTGGTTATGAGTGGGTTGACTGGGAACAAAGTTGTATCGTTCCAATTCTGATTGATTAATGCTGGCTGAAGTCCTTGAAATAATGACTGCTAGTCCCAGGCTCCACAAATCACTCAGTGGTAAATAAGAGCTAAGTTAAACAAACTTGGCCTTGCGAACTCAGATTTTTCCTGCATGGAGGTGGGTGCAGAGGTGTAGAGATGGTGGGACAGGAGAGAGAAAAATTAGATTTGGCTGAATAAGCAAAGAGAAAACAAACTGGAGTCCAGGGTCTCAGGTGCCTTGGGCATTTCTCTTCCTCCGCCTGTTGACTTGTCCCTGTCTCTGCATTCACCATCTCTCTGCATTCAGATTACCTCTGAATAACATCACCATAGCACTCCCTTCTGTCATCCTGGGCTCCCACAGATGCCTGTGACTAGCCAGATGGAGTTATTGCCTAGTCAAATGATTTAAACCTCCCCTCTTTTAAGGCTTTTCTACCCCAATTCTCCAACTCCCCCCAGTTCCTCCCAATTTCTTGTTTCTGACAAAGTACATTCCCTTTGTCTCTTTCTCTCAGTTTCTCTTTTTCATCACTCCCATGTCCAAGTATGCTCATGCCTGGAAAGTTAACATTCTATTTGGGTTAGATGACCTTTTCAAAAGTGCTTAGTTGATTTTCCTTAATCCTGGACACAGAGTAGATAGAATATTAGTGTTGCAAGAATGTTTTGGACAATATCAAATTTAAATATTGCTTTTCTGTTAGGGGTTCTTTGAGGCACATCCAAACAACTAATGGGGTAAAAAATTTTTTTCAGTTTTAAGTCAACTCTGGTTGCCTCGGTATCAGCAATCTCAAATGTTGCTTCCTGCCAGCTTTCCACTGGGTAGAAGGTCCTTCCTAAAGATGCACTTTTGGGAAGTCAGAACCAGCAGAGACTGAGCCAAATCATGATTAAAATGCTTGCTGACTGCCCCTTTCGCCAGTATAGTTCTGTGTTTCCACTTGTTGAAAATATATCTGCCTGTCAGTGTTTGCAAATGCCAGTACCTTTTTGATATTACAAACTCACAGTGTTCCTCTTCAAGAATGCTAGCATTCATAATTTTTAAGCCTCAAACTTTCAAGAAATGGAGGCAACTGAATTTCTCTGCATTTTAAAGTAGAAATGGTAATATTACATACCTGGAAATTTCTATAAAGTGTGGCTTGGCAATAATGTTATTTATGCTTTCAAAAATAGAGTTCTTCTAAATGTATCCCTGTGCATCAGTCACAAGCTATGCATTCTTTGACTTGAAACTGCTTTGTTTCTTGTCCCAGAAATCTTGAATGATTGCTGCAATGCAGAATTTTACAGAAGTTTGACTTGAGACAAAATGTTTCAAAACTCAGGTAGATGTAAATTATAATTTATTATTGCTAGGAGAACACTTTTAGTTGCAACATCTCTTACTGGAAAGCTTTTGAATTTTCTAGCTCTGACAAATATTTATGAGGTGTGATTTCACAAGAGAAAAAGCATTTTGGTGAAGTTTCGGTGTTTTTGTTTTTGTTTTTGTTTTCCAGTAGGTAGCATAGGAAATCTCAAGAGTAACTAGATGAACTTTAGTGTAAATCATCTGTGAACTTAGTTGAGCAAATGAAACCCATTAAACTCTGGAAACCCAAACAAGCATGTTAATCATGTAGTGTCTGGTATTGAGTCCTTTTCACTTCCCCACAGAGTTGTTTGTGGAATCTGTTATTTTGAAAACATGCTATTTTAGCTTGGGTTGTCAATAACTTGATCCTAGTAATTTGGTAGAAAGGGTATTAGATTAGGAACCATATGGCCTGGGTTTCATTCCCACTCTACTGTTCACCAGGTTTGTGACTATGGTCATCTTGCTTCCAGCCTTTGGACCTCTGTCTTCTCATCTGTTCAGCAGGAATAAGAAATACCTGATCTTGGGAGTTCCCGTAGTGGCTCAATGATTAACGAACCCGACTAGGTTGGGGGTTCGATCCCTGGCCTTGCTCAGTGGGTTAAGGATCCAGCATTGCCGTGAGCTGTGGAGTAGGTTGCTGACGCGGCTGGGATCCCACATTGCTGTGGCTCTGGTGTAGGCCAGCAGCTGTAGCTTCAACTGGACCCCTATCCTGGGAAAATCCATATGCCAGGGGTGCAGCACTAAAAAGACAAAAGACAAAAAAAAAAAAAAAAAAAGAAAGAAAGAAAAAAGAAATACCTGATCTTGTTGCCTCCTGACATTGTTGTGGTATTAACTAAGGTCCTGGTTATTAAATCACTTTGAAACTATAAACTGCTATACACTGTAAGGCATTCTACTCATTATCACCTCAGAATTCCTCTCAGATTACATTGCCTCCAATACATTATTTAGGAAAAGTACAAACTTTGAATGCCATATGGAGTCCCTGTTGACACTGCAGATGTTGGTTAATTTTAGATTCTAAAAGAACAAAAGAACAGAAGCACTACCAAGCAAATTAGCCTCTCTTTAGCTTTTTCTTCGAAATCTCCTATTATACAAATACCAAACTAAAAATGGCAGGCTAAATATTATAGAAAATTACATCATTTGAAGCATTGAGATTCTGTATATCCAAGCCCTTTTGCAGTTTATTTTTGCAGGAGCTTATTCCCTTCAAAGCACTTTGCCAATGAATTTAGTGCTGTAAGATTAATTAGGGTTATTTCTTTGAGGACCAAGTAAGAGGATTTTAATCTTAAACTTTAACCTCAAATAACACAGAGCCAAGGAATATAGAAAAGTCTCAGAAGAGTCACAAAAAGATATGCAATCCATTTTGATGGTCATCGTCTCTCTTGAACTAATGGAAAATTGAACTAAGCTCAGCTAGCCTTGGGCTCAGATTCTGAAGATTCATATTTACAAGTGGGAATTCCCTTGTAGAACAGGTGTGCACATATTCATGACAACTGCTTTAAAGCCTCATCAGTTTGGGAAGACCTATGCTGCTCACGTGTGCCATCTATAAGACATCTCTCTGCGTTTTGTCAAATTTGACTGCCTCCTTACACATGCACAAGCAAGAGGTGTTTTTGTAAAATATATAGTGACATCTGTCATTCTATCTCGTTTGTTTGACACCCACTAACAAAAAATATCCTGGAACAAACTGAGCATTCTATGCCTTGAAATTATTTGCATAATAGATAATAGATATATAATACATATTTTTAAAAGGTCCAGTTGATATTCTAAACCTAGATTTTTACTCTTTATTCCAAAGGATAATCATGTCCCCAGATTGTTCACTAAGTCTTAGTGCCTCAAGATAGTGACAGGCTATCACTTTAATTAGAAATAATTTTCAAGAGTTCACTTGTGGCACAGTGGGTTAAGTATCCAGTGTTGTCACTGTAGTGGGCTGGGTCCTGCTGTGGCACAGGTTCGATCT
Source organism: Sus scrofa (assembly GCF_054392235.1). Lineage (NCBI taxonomy): Eukaryota > Metazoa > Chordata > Mammalia > Artiodactyla > Suidae > Sus > Sus scrofa. Next base: position 106,055,029 of record NC_139385.1, on the reverse strand, counting down.
CTGGTCCGGGAACTCCTGAATGCCATGGGTGTGGCCAAAAAAAAGAAAAAAGAAAAATAATTTTCAGAGGCTGTAAGTGTGTCACCTGTAAGATACCTACTCCTTTAAAAGAGGCAAAGTTTTCAAAATATGTTTCAACCTATCTTTTAGTCTTTTGGTAGATACTATATGATATGCTACTTCAAAGTGTGTTCTCATGTGGATTAGAAATATTAAAAGCAAATCTGAAGAGTAGATTTTTATGACATTGCTTCTTATGGATGCTGCCTAGGCTGATTATTTTAGCATTAAGTATACTATTAATCACTTCCCTCTCCTGCCTCTATGCTACCTCTTTTAGCACAAAAGGCCTAATAAGACAGGTGCAACTTGATTTCATGTTACATAATTCTTTCAAACTGGAACAAAATATTAACTCCCCCAAATATTTTTCCCCTGTGAGGGACTCGGGATTACTACAGATGATTACAGGCCTAAACCAGAAATGGATTCAAACAACTCTCATTCACTGCTGAAACTGAACTGGAACTGACCCCCAAAATAAATTGGCTTAATTTCTTGTAAGAGGAATATGAATCAGGTTGCCATCTGTTCCCTTCCTTCTTTAACTTCACCAGTGGGCTGGGTTTAAGCATCATCCCGGAGGAGCCTTTGGGGGAAGGGGAAGAGAACTCTGGCTTGGTGTTTAGACGGGTGTGCTGCAAGGGTAGAGTCACTCCAAGTGCAAGAAGAAAGGAGTCTGGGAGTTAGCTGGGGAAATTGTGTAATTTGGCAAACCATGGGAACAACATGAGTTTGATTTGCCTAATTTTGTTTGAAAATGTTGCGTCAACTGAAATCCTTTATTCACCAGAGGTGAAAAACATAATCCAACATAGCTTAATCAAAAAAGGTAAATTTATTGGCTCATGGAGCAATAATTTAGTCTATCTGGTTCAGGTGAAGCTTGATGCATGGCTCAAACGGTATAACCTAGGATTTGGTTTCTTCTCTCTTTTCGTTGCTCAGTTCAGCTTCTTCAATGTTGTCTACCTTCTTGGGCAAGCTCTCACCCTGTGTACCCAAGATGGATGCAGGCTACTCCAAAGACTGCTTACCTCTAGGTTCAAATCTAGAGCCAACTTCTCTAGGAGGTCTAGAATGGATTGTTGTGGCCAGGGGACTAGGATAGACTAAATGACTTAGACCAGGGTCACATGTTTCACCCCAGAGACAGGCAGGTGGAGACATCACTATTCTGCTCAAGCCCTGACAGTAAGGGAGGACCAGAGCCCCTGGCACAGAATTGGAGTGTGGAAAGTAGACCAATGTACTTTACAGACACTCAGGGACCAAATGAACAAACAATTTTATCGAATATTATTTCTCACTTAAGAAGGAATTCTGGTTATAGCCCAGGGTCCAAGTCTTACTAGCTGAAGAGAAAAAAGGGGAATGTATAATTGATATTTCCTAATGTTTACATAGAAGAATTAGTGCTTAATGAAAACTTGAAGGATAAATATTGTAAATAGAGAGACCAGAATGTATGAGAAAGAATTTAAAAATTAATTAATTAAAAAACAATAAAGAGGAGTTCCCATCGTGGCTAGGGGAAATGAATGTGACAGCATCCATGAGGATGCATGTCCGATCCCTGGCCTCGCTCAGTGGGTTAAGGATCCCCCATTGCTGTGAGCTGTGGTGTAGGTTGCAGGCATGGCTGGGATCTGGCGTTGCTGTGGTTCTGGCGTAGGCTGGCAGCTGCAGCTCTGATTCGACCCCTAGCCTGGAAACCTCCATATGCCATGGGTGCAGCCCTAAAATAAAAGAAGTAAAGAAAGAAGTGGATTCCATTTTTTTAAAGGTAATGGCCAAAAGAGAGACTGTAGAATTCTCAGGTGAGACATTTTAAAAATGGAAGATAATTTCAATTAGAGCTGGAAGTAGATTTTCTTCAGACAGATTGGATAGTTCTAGTTCTACAATTCATATATTTTTGTGATTTCTGAGGAAGAGCACTTTAGAGATAAGAAAAGCTTTCTAGATGGCTATTTGCTGAAACTTGTCAACCTCGTGGTTTATTTTTAAACACTTTATTTCCTGCTATAATTAAAACAAACAAACAAACAAACAAACCCCTACACACGTGAAACAGAACCGAAGAGAAGTACTATGTGGAAGATAATTTTTTTTCTAATAATGACAGTAATATGGCTGGGCTAGATTCTTAAGATGTTTGTGTGTTTATTTTAATGGCAGCTTTCATTGCCACGTTACTTGTAAATATTTCTACATCTGTATAGGTTCTCTCAGAGAATTCATGTAAATTGCAGTTCCCGTCGTGGTGCAGCAGAAAAGAATCTGACTAGGAACCATGAGGTTGCGGGTTCCATCCCTGGCCTCGCTCATTGGGTTAAGGATCTGTCACTGCTGTGAGCTGTGGTGTAGGTCGCAGATGAGGCTTGGATCCTGCATTGCTATGGCTGTGGAACAGGCTGGCAGCTGTAGCTCTGATTGGACCCCTAGCCTGGGAACCTCCATATGCCTAGGGTGTGGCTCTACAAACAAAGAAAAGAAAAGGAAAAAAAAAGATTTCATGTAAATTAAGTGCCCTAGGATTTTTCCATCCTGGTCTCGGGTATCTGGAATGTATTAGATAAAGAAAAACTATGAGGTGGGGGATGGCTAGTGTAAAGACAGAATACTTAATTTTTACATGGCTTGGTTATAAAGCTCATTCACCAAAATCTACCCATTTCATCAATCCCCTAAACCTATCTCCAAAAGCAACTATGGGAAAATGAAGAATTATAAAGAGAAATGCAAAGGGATGCTAATAAAAAATGGCTGAGGGATATTTGGCCCTGGGGCTAGGGTAGCACCAGAGCTGTTTGGGGCACTGTACACCTTACACCATTCTCAACTCCAAACCCATCAACCCCACCTGAGACTTTAGAGATCTTCTTTAGGTTAAATTAAGAAAACTCAAGTATTTTCTGGAGCTTGCAATTCATTAAGTGGGGCATAATCGAGCTGAATTTTATTCTCACTTTTTTCTTTTTCAAAACATTATGCCAACACTTAATGGTTGCAGGAGAGGCAGGTTAAATATTTTTAAATTTCCTTATGGGAGAAAATACAAAGATATAATTTACAGGCCCCAAATGAGGAACTACATGTAGTGGAATGTGAGAGTTAATCCTTGGAAAGCTGAGGTTCTAACTCAGAAACCCAATCGCACCACCGTAGAACATTCCTTTGGAAGATTTTATTAAAGCGTTTGGGAGAGTCTGGGGATTTATCCTAAGGCTAAACCTGCAGGCTTGTGTGTCAGGTTATTCATTACAGCAGTTTATAATAAAGAGCAAAGATAGGAAACAGCCCAATTGATCATCCGCAGAATGGTTAAATAAACTGGCAGTGCAATGCTGTGCAGCCTCTTGAAAGTATGAGGAAGCTCCCTTAGTACAGACATGAAAGATCTCCCAGACGCATTGTCAGAGGGAAGAGCAAGATGCAGATCAGGAGATATAACATGGCACCTCTTGTGTGAAAAGGGAGGAAGAGAAGAAATAGAAGAATTGCTTGTATTTGCATGACAGAACGCTGCAAGAACACTTTTTAGAAAATCCAACATAAATAGATATCTCTACCTATGAGGGAGGGGGAGAGTGGAGAACAGGGTGGAAGCAGCAGGATGGGAAAGGGGACTTTTCACCTTATACCTTTTTATTTTGTTTTGATTTTTGAAACACGTTGAACATTATCAGCTGTTCAAATACAGTTAAATAAATGCCAGAAATTTAAAAACTTGGGAGAAGTCATTTGGGAGTCATATGGTCATTTCATAAAAGTTACAGTTATAATTCAAAATTTTAAAAACCTGAATTCATCCTCAATCAAAGGCATATTGTTGGTCAGGGATGAGTAGGCGGAGGCGGATCCAGCAGAAGCCCAGCCTGTCCTGACTCCCATTCCTGTTAGCTGAGCACCTCGCCTTTGTTCAGGATCTTGACTTTCCTGGTCTCTTTTTCCATATCCTTCTTTCTTCTTCTCTTAAAAACCAAAACAAACAACTCTGAGATTCTGGAGATGCTGCTGACAACTACGAAAAGTCATTCATAGAGTTAAGAGAGTGTGGACTGTAGAGTGTGGATTGTGGCATACATTCAGAAAGGCTGAAAAAGGGCCCTAGTTATTGTCCCAAGAGAGGGGGACGCTTGGTTCACTTAGCTGGACTGGGCTAGGGGCTCCTTCTGACACTCTTGGTGCACCCTATGCATAAGTCTGTCATTGTGCTTAAAACATCCCACAGAAATCACCAGGGAAGGAGGCAGTCTTCCCCACTAGGTTGAGTTTTTTGAGGGCATGTACTGTGCATTATTCATTGAGCTTTGTGTTCTCAGAGCCTAGCATAGCCCCTCCACAGGCAGTGGGTAAACTCAGTAAACTGAACCTTTATCCACCCCACTGCTTAGATCATAATCCTAAGAGTCATCTTTGAGGTCTTTCCCTCAGTTACTGTTATTAAATCCATCAGTTAGGCCTGTCAGTTCTGTCAAATCTACCCCCAACCCTACTTACGCGTCACCATCTTCAGTGCTACCACTCTACTCCAGACCACCACCATCTGCAGTCTGGACCAAAACCACTAGTCTGCCTTCTGGTCCCCCCTCCCACTGCCCCCAGATGCGTTCTCCCTATGTAATGAGGACCATCTTTTTAAAAAACAAGTCGGATCATATCATACTCATGCTTAAAGGCCTTCAGTGGTTTCTATTACGATTAAAATACAATTTAAACCTTTTACCCTGCCCTTGCAAGCCCTGCGTGATCTGCCACCCCACCCCACCCCCCATCTGTTTCTTTGACTTCACCTCCTACCACTGCCCCTCCCTCCCTTCATACCTTAACAGCTTCTTTCATTTCCTTAGTCTCCTCTGCCTGCTCCTGTCTCAGGGCCTCTGTCTGTGCTCTTCCTTCGGTGGGGAAGGCTATTCCTCCTTCTTTTTGTAGGGTTGTTTCCTTCTCATTATTAATGCTTGAAGGCCACTTTCTCAGGGAGACTTTCTCTGACCACTCCAGTTACATCAGCCCTGCCCTCAACATTGTTCTATTTGTGGCACCTATAACTATATAGATTAACCCCTTTATTTATTGGTTTGTGCTTACTGTCCCCATTATAGCCTAAGTTCTCTGAAGGCTCTTGTTCAGCTCTGTAGGACCAATGCCTAGAACAGGGCTGGGCATTTAATTGTTCTAAAAAGTTTTTGTTGAATGAAATTAAAGGCATTTGAAATGAATTATGGGCATTTCCTTCATGGCTCAGAGGGTTTAGAACCAGACTACTATCCATTAGAATGAGGGTTTGATCCCTGGCCTGGCTCAATGGGTTAAGGATCTGGCATTGCCACAAGCAGTAGCATAGGTCACAGATGCAGTGGTACTGCTGTGGCTGTGGTGCAGGCCAGCAGCTGCAGCTCCAGTTTTACCCCTAGCCCAGGAACTTTCATACACTACAGGTGTGGCCTTAAAAAATAAAATAAAATAAAATGAATCATGGGTAGACTATATATTTCATTTCCTCAGAGACCTTGTGATGAAACTATTTAATTACAAAGGCGACAAACAATTACCAAAAAAATGATGTCATGATTGACTTTTATATTGTATAAAATAGGCTAAGAGAGTAAATGGAGAGAATATGATTCTATAAGAAATGGTAACTTAGGGGAGTTCCCATCGTGGCTCAGTGGTTAACGAATCCAACTAGGAACCATGAGGTTTCGGATTCGACCCCTGGCCTTGCTCAGTGGGTTAAGGATCCAGCATTGCCATGAGCTGTGGTATAGGTTGCAGACGCAGCTTGGATCCCGAGCTGCTGTGGCTGTGGCGTAGGCCGGTGGCTGCAGCTCCAATTAGACCCCTGGCCTGGGAACCTCCATATGCCACAGGAGTGGCTCTGGAAGAGGCAAAAAGACAAAACAAAACAACAAAAAAAAACCAAACAAAAACCCCAAAATGGTAACTTAGGAATTCCCATCATGGCTCAGCGGTTAACCAACCTGATTAGCATCCATGAGGACTCGGTTTTGATCCCTGGCCTTGCTCAGTGGGTTAAGGATTCGGTGTTGCCGTGAGCTTTGGTATAAGTCTCAGATGTGGCTCAGGTCCTGCATTGCTGTGGCTGTGGTGTAGGCTGGCGGCTGCAGCTCTGATTTGACCCCTAGCCTGGGAACCTCCATATGCCATGAGTATGGCCCTAAAAAGACAAAAGACAAAAAAAAAAAAAAAAAGAAGAAGAAAAAAAAAGGTAACTTAGGTCATAAACCAATCTAGGCAACAGGCAGGTCCAGGTACCATGTTAGGGAGAAGGGATATAAAGGTGACCAGCTGTTGATTTTGCACGCAAGGAGCTCAAAGTCTATCAGAAGGTACGGCTTTGTTGTAATCGCTCTAATATCTGTATAGTGCAAATCACGTTCACATTTATAATTTGTTCATTTAATCACCAGAAGAGTCCTATAAGGGGGGTATTCTTATCATTGTTATCACAATTTTATAGAGTAAATAACTGAGGCTCAGAGAGGTTTTGTAACTTGCCCGAGATGGCACAGCAAGTGGTAAGTGAGATTTTTAAGTTAGACCCAGATGTTCTGACTCAGCTCTGCTGTAATATTTCACCAGGATGTCTGTTCAGTGTGATAAATGTACATGCAGCATGCTATGGCAGGTCAAGTGTAACAGAGAGAAAGACTATTTTTATCTGGAGAGGTCTGGAAAGGCTTTACCGAGGAAAGCCATAGAAATTGGCCTGTGAAGAGTGAGAGGAGTTTTCCGGTGGAGGAGGAGGCCCATTTCTGACAGAGATCTAATAAAAAGCACAGAAAGATGAAAATGCATAGCATGCTTTATGGGGCAGAGAGCAGAGAAGTCCAGAAGGGGAGGTTGGAGCCATACTGTGCAAGATTTTCAGGGCCACTTTGTATGCAGTCAGGCAGTCTCTGAGTGCAGAGGTTTGAAACTGTCAGCTCTGGGTTTTCAAAAGAAAATTCGAGTGGCCGATTGGTGGGTGAACTGGATCATGAAGCAACTGGCGAGGAGATTTTTGTGATCATGTAAAGCGAGCCATGTCTGAGGATATTGGAAATGGAAAAGGACTGATGACCAAATGTTTGTGTGAAGGAGAATCATGTTGTGGGGAGGTCAGAGAGAGGGAGAAGTGAAGCTTTTTTAGCTTATATGACAAAGTAGATGATGATGACCTCAACCAAACTGAAGAATACAGAAAAAAATGATTTGAGAAGGGAATTGGAGGTAGGAGATGGGGGTTTTCCTGCAGCTAAGATAAAGTGCTTGCTTTATCTTTTAGTCCTGTTTGATGTGAGGTGCCGGCATGTAATATCCAGGTAGCTATGTCAAGTAGGTAGCTAAAAATATGGGCCTAGAATTTGAAAGCCAGTTTGAAGCTAGAGATCTAGATTTTGGAGTAATCAAAATATAAGTTGTATTAGAGTTCCTGTCGTGGCACAGTAGTTAACGAATCCGACTAGGAACCATGAGGTTGTGGGTTCGATCCCTGGCCTTGCTCAGGGGTTAAGGATCGGGCGTTGCCATGAGCTGTGGTGTAGGTTGCAGACACGGCCTGGATCCCGCGTTGCTGCGGCTCTGGCATAGGCCAGCAGCTACAACTCCGATTGGACCCCTAGCCTGGGAACCTCCATGTGCCGCAGAAACAGCCCTAGAAACGGCAGAAAGACAAAAAAAAAAAAAAAAATTGTATTAAAATTCCTACTGCAAAAGGGGCACAAGAGAATTTGGGGGCAAGATGTCAATGTTCTATTACGATAGTGGTTACAAGGTATACATGTTTTAAAACAGATCAAACGGTACACTTTAAATAGATGCATTTTATGGAATCTTAAATTCCTTTTTAAAAAACCCACTAAAAATAGAAGTGAAGTGCCTTGAACAACATGGTGCTAAATAGGTTTTTTTTTGTTCATCAATTGTTTTAGAAAAAAGAAGAGAATGAGAAATTGTTCTATACAGATTAGTTACAAACAACCGATAGGGAGCAGGGAAAGCTGCCATGGTTTCAGCTGTTCCAGAAGCGAGTGCTTGATGTGCCAGTATATGGACCATTTGGGAGTTCTCTATTCAAAAACTTAGTCCCTCCCCAAGCCCCCCTTCTCCATCCTCAGCCCACCCTGTACCACCTGGGTTGGCTTCTGCATTTGGAAGAGCTGAGATAATAAAGGTACTTGAAGAATATACTATGACTCATCGCTGAACAAGAAATCTTTCCTTATTGATTGATTTTAGGCTTCCGGCCAATTTGGCCTCCTTGTTTGGCACCATTCCCTCACCATCGCTCCTGAATTGTCCTTTCAGTGCTCAGCTTAAAATCTACTTCATTCAAAAGCCCATTTTTAATTTGATAGAAGAAGGTGGTGTCTGACATCGACATTCATCTCTCAGTATGGACACATCTGCCATGAGTATGCAATCACCAAATTTGTATATTTATGTTGGGATCTCAGGTCCGTCACCAAATCTTTGAGACCCTGAAGAAAATGAAGACAATAAAACCTACCTTACACGGTGGTGTGGATTAAGTCAGCATATGTGAAAATGCCAAGTACGGCATTGAGTAGGCGCTCAATAAAAGGCAGATGCCTTGTCAAGCCTGAGTATGCTTTCTGAATTATTTAGTCTGTATTAGAAGTTTCTTGAAAGGAAAAGCACTCTTTCCCACACTCTGTACTCCCACCCCAACCAACACATCCTCAGGAGACACTGGGGAATGGTGTTTAGAAAGCTGGCAGGTCAAGGATAAAGTTGAAAAAGATTTACACAATAAATATGTAGATGAGAAGAGATCATTTCTGGGACACAGGAAAAAAGGAACTCCATTTAGAGGTGGTGGCAAAGGTCTTTCTTTACATTTCCTCTTTCCATTCATTTAAAATTTTATCTTGCCAAAGAGAGGGGACAGAGGGTTTCATCTTGATGCGTGGAGCTGCAGGACTGTATGCCAGTACACCTGGTATTGATTCATGCCAGCTGGGAGAGAAGCTTAGCTTCTCCGTGTTTTACTACTGTGGTTTCCTGGGCTGGGCAGCTGGGTGCCTAATAATGATAAAAACCATAATAATACTTCATAATTATGCACCGCCCTTTGCCAGAACTTGGGTTTAATTACAATGACTATGACGGAACTGGCAACATCTCACTCTCTGTTGGGGTGCAATACCCAAGGGCCTGGAAATACAGAGTGAAGTGGCAACTGCAGGCTTCTCCTGCAGAGCCTCTCCTGGCAATTCACCCAGAGTGCTCTGGGTTTGAGGCGCGTCATCAGAAACAAAGAGTACTTTTAAATTGCCCACATGTACTTGGCGCTGTCAAGTAAAGTAGTGTTTATGATGCAACTACTGCCCCACATGGGGCACAGCATCATGGCCTAGAAGGGACCGACACAGGTATTCTTATTATGACCCTGCCTCTGCCATGAGGCATCTCTGATAGGTGAGTTCACTGACCTTCCATTCTGATTTGGGCTGGAGATGCTTTTGTGGGAGCCTGATTCGGGGGTCAGGGGATTCACCAGTTCATTTTAATATGCATTTTATGAGCACCTAATCCAAGCCAAGGCATTGCGGAGGTGCAAAGATGCTGGGGATCTCAGGTCCATCCCCTCTGACCTCAAAGTAGTTTATCTCTAGTCCGTCATCTCTGACAGAATAGCTAATCTCCTAGTCGGGGGCTCTGTATTGAGGCAGCTGTAACATAAAGATAGAGGAAAGTCCTAGCAGATGACAAGAAATAAAATCACTCCAGATGAAAGGATCAGGGTCATCTTTTCTTTGAGAATAAGAAGAAAGGCTGAGAAAGTGTTGAGCAGGTTGGGGAGGCAGAAGGGAGATTGAGGTGACGAGCTGTGCAGCGATTTGGGGAGGTTTTTTTACAGGTTTTCCTGTTTTTCTGGGGGAGAGATATTCATAGTGCTTATCACCCCCGAATTATTTATTTGCTACTTTCCTCATATACATTTTGTCTCACCCTATTCAGGAACCTTGTCAGTTTGCTTCACCACTACATCCTGAGCAACTCAAACAATCCTGCATGTTGTAAAATGCTTAGTAAATACTGGGTAAATGAATAAACGGCCCAGGTGAGGCAGTGGCTGTAGAAATTGAGACAAAGGGTAAATATAATCGGCATGACAAAGTTTGAAAGGGTAGGGAAGTGTTGCAGCAGTGACAGTAGCCTAGAGGATCACTCAGGTTCTGGTTTGGCTAAGGGAATGGATGGTGATATTATCAAAGAAGATAAGGGACAGATGGGAAGGAGCAAGTTTGTGGACCTCTTAGGGTATTTGAGTTCCAGTTTGGGTACGTCCTGATTAGGTTCAAGAGGAGACTATGTATGCAGATTGGGACCTCATCTGCATACACTCAGCCATCAAAATGGCTAGACCACCCTGTGTGCAGTAGAATGACCATGTACCTTCTGAGAAGAGGACTAAGGATCAGATCCTGGGACTCTCTTCAAGAGCCAATAGAGAATAAATTTAGAAAGGTTAATTGAAGAGAAAGATCATCTAAAGGTTTATGTACGGTTTCAGGGAAACTGGAGTGAGGAGTGCCTTGGGGAGGAAAAAGATTCAATAAGGATGTAGTCCGTAGAATCTACTGCAAAAGAGATCATGTAAGAACCAAAAAGTGACTCTTGAACTCGATTATATGACGCCACTGGTTGCCTTAAGAGGTGCATTTTCAGTGGATTAGTAAGGAATATAATTTAGCCTATCCTGGAAGCATGAATTGAAATAAAGATGAGAGCTAGATGGTCAAGTTTTTTTTTTTTTGGTTTTTTTTTTTAATTTGGAGGCGTCGGAATACGATCACGGTAATGTCTTAACACAGAAGTGACCTGTTAAGTTTGTGAATGAAGAAGAGGTTTCTATAAGGCCAGATGGCCTGTCCTGGAGGCGTCACAATGCCTCAACTACGCTTTTATCCTTTCAGCCATTTCTAGGGCGGGGGCCCTTCCATATAAAGTACAGGCAAAAAATGGGAGACGAACCCCCTCCATCCTTATATGAGTCACGTTTTTGACAGCCGGGCGTGGGGATGGGAATGCTTGAATTAAACTAAGTGCCCAGGTTCCCGTGGATCTTTGCATTTACTAACGGGAAGGCTCATTCACATTTTCCGAGCCGGCACTCCCGTCCTCCATGCAACATTTTTCTTTTCCTTTTCCCTAACAGAGAGAAACCAGGGACAAAGCTTTCCTCCTTCTTCCACCTCAAGGCTGACCTTCCGCCCCCAAGCCCACTGATGGCCGTTCTCTGACCACGTGACCCTCTTCAGCCCCCGTGACTCGCCGCCGCTGACCCCTCCCCTCAGGCCGCAGACCGCCCCTCAAACCCACGTGACAGCCTCTCTCCCACCTGACTGGCTCCTCTCTTTCCCCGGGCCGGACCGGCCGCCGTCGCAGCTGCCCGACTCCAAAATGGCAGCCGCGCACAGCGCGCACCCGAGCGGCCGGACCTCCCTGACTCCCGGGCCGCCCCCCTCTCGCTCCCTGCCTCCCTACTTCGGCCTTCACCTACACGCCTTCGGATTGGCCACTAAGAATCCCGCCCCTCCAGAGCCCCGCCTGCTATTGGTCACGGTAGGCTGCCCTTCAGAGAGGCGTGCCCCCGCCGCCCCCCGCCCGGGGAGGTATTTTCCATTCTGGTGGGGGCGCGGGGAGGGGGGAGGGGAAAAGGGTGAAGAGGGGGAGGCGGCCGGGGAAAGGGGTGGGGGCCTGGCGGGGGCATCCGGCGGAGCTGGGGTCCCCGGACTCCGTCCGGAGGAAGCAAGACTGCGCTCGCACGGGCAGTCGGAGGGAGCGGGACGGGACGGCAGGCGGGCAGACTCGCCCTCTCGGTGACTGCGCCGTCCGGGCCCGTCCTGCCTGGCCGCAGGTGCCCCTGGATGAGGCCGCTCTGCGCGCCCCGACCGGTAAGTGTCTCCGTGGCCAGCCCGGCCGGTGTGCGCTTCCCGGACCCTCGCGCCTCCGTTAGCGGCCGCCTCTCCGGCCCCTGGTGCCCGCGCCCGGCGCAGTCCGCCTCCGGCCGGCGCCTCCACCCCGGGTGGAGGCAGCGCCGGCCCTCTGGCAGGCAAGAGGACGACGGGCGGGGGACCGCAAACCCGGGCCGGGAGCCCGGTGCAGACCCTGCGGCGCATAGTGGGAGCTTGCACTTAGTAGGTTCTCGATGCATTTCGTGGAATTGTTTTTCTGGTTGGAGGAACATAGGTCGCTTAAGGGAAAGGGGGTTGCTCCGAGCTAGTCGGAGGGCGTTCGTGATACGGGTCGCGGTGAATCGAGGGGAGGTCACCGGAGACTGGGGCATTTGCGCGCGCCGCAGGCTAGGGGTTACCGGCCAAGTCATTTGGGGCTCTAAAGCTCCGATCCCGGGGTCCTCAAGGTCGACGAGAAGAGAGGTCCACCGGGAGGTGAGCCAGAGAACTGGGGAGCTTGGATGGGGAAAGTGACTGGAGCACCTCCGGAGTTTAACGGGAGGTGGGAAGGGATGCTCAGGCGGGCACTGAAAGACCCCTCTGCAACTACTTGGGGCCCTAAGATTCTTTGGTGCTGGGATTTGGACGTTCAAGTAGCCAGAGGGAAGTGACTTGCTGGAGAGGGAGTTGCTTTTAAAGAAGGATGCTCAGAAACAGTTTTAAGTACACATCTTGGCTTGGTTCTGAACTTTGAAAGGCAGGGGGATTGGAGTCGAGATCACATTTTCTTTTGGTATTCCAACAAAAAGGTGGACCTTGGACGTTATCTTTTATTTTAAAATATATGTATGTGTTCGGTGGTGTTTTACCAGTTATTAGTTTTGCTGGAATTTCTCAAACTGCTCCTTGAAATTCTTGTAGCAGCTTCTCCATCTGAGAAGATCCTTTCTTCAGGTTTCTCCATCCATTGCAATGGCTTACTTCCTCCCAACGTAGCATTTTGGCTGGACTGTACTATTACACTTTGCTACTGACTTTTATTCTGCAAGATTAATAGGTAATTCGAATGCTTTCTCTCCTTGCTTTTCATTGTTTCTTTACAAGGTCATGCAAAATTGAACCACAAATTCTATAGTTTAACATATTTTAACTTTTAAGCGTTGAAGTGGGAAGATGTTGGTTAGTTAGCAGCTCTAGAAGGCAATGTGAAGATCAGGTTGAGTGTTCTAACAGTTGGGAATCTTAATGTCAGATGTTTAGTTTAATTTTAATATCCTGAACTTGCATAACACTCTTGAGAGTGGGTTAAGAACGTAAAAAATGCATACCTGGGTTAGGCAGTGGCAGTCTACAGAATCCACCTCTGTGGCAGCCGGTGGAGGTTCTTCATGTCACTGAGAAGAGGAAGCTGAGAATTGTACAGCTTGATCTTTAATCTTTTTAATATTTTCTTAATCATATATATGTTATCTTACTAATTCCTGACAATTTACAAAATGAAAAATGAGGTGTGTTTTTAGGGACTACTTAAACATATAGAAGAAAATTTTGTAGATCGTATTTTCCCTTTGGTGTAAATTGTAATTGTCAGTCAGAGAAAACATTTCTGCAAAAAGGTGTTGATATTTGCAGTCGCCACCTCTTAGTTACTGAAGAAATGGGTAATTACATTTTTTTTTCTCCCTATTGTCCTTGAATTTTACTGTTCGTCCTTAGGGAGAATGTACTGGCACACAAAACAGTAGCCTAAAATATTGAAACCTAACACCTTTTAACATTATAATAGCTTCTACATTATTCACCTTGGGGCTCATCTGTGGCAAACCAGTGGTCCGGAAAGCTTTCCTCTATCACCTTTGTTTAGAATGGGCTTTTACCTCCCTTTGTAGAATCAAGGAAAAATAATGCTGAATGCTTGCAAAGTAATGGTAATAACTCAACAGAATAAGAATGGGAAGCTTGGAAAAAAGATGTTTGTGTATGAGTCACATTTCTTTTAGAGCTGGAAGAGTAGACCGTGGATATGATTATTTTGCAGATCAGGAGACCGAAGCCCAAACCAGTGGAAGGGACTAAAATGCTAGCTAGTGACAAGCCGGGATTGGTGGGCAGATCTCTGACTGTAGCCAGTTTTTCTACTTTATCACATCACGTTGTTATTTCTAAAGCATTCTAGGGCCAGCTCTAAATGGTTTTAGGATTACTTGTGATGTTGTTCCCCTCTAAGGATGGGAAGTTTGAGTTGACTATCTTTATACATGAAGTGATATAAAACTAGATGAGCTTTTATTGAAGAGTTTAAAACAGTATGCTGCATTGTTAGCAGAAGTGCTGATATTCCCTCTCGTTGGGAAGAGATAAGCTGTCATCTAGATTGAAATAGTAGACAAACTTCTTAGAGTAGGCCAGTGTTCTGAAACTTTTATGCTAAAAATTAACTGCTTAAAAATTATCAGATTTCAAAAGGCTCTTATATTTTCAAAGTAAATTATGTGAAAATTATTTTAAGTAACTTTGGGGGAGGAGGGTTAATGTTAAAATGGGTTTTAGTACCTTTACAAAGAGCAGTAGTAAAATTACGTGATAATTATGAAAACATGATTTTGATCATAATTGTGATAGAGACTGGATCTGTATAATAACGTTATGATCCTGGCAAATTACTTAACCATTGTGTACCTGGGTTTCCTCACACCTAAAGTGAGGTTAATAAAAGTACCCAACTCATAGGGTATTGGTGAGGATTAAAAGTACCTCCTTAGCACAGAGTAAGGGTGCAACAAATATTAGACATTATTTGTAATGTTCATTAGGTACTTGTATGCCCATTTGTTTCCTTGCTGTTAATGAAGTCTCTTTGTGGCTATTAAAAATTTCTAAATAAGTATGTGATCAAATCATAGACTGCTTTAAGGGGAACTTAGTTTATTTACGATTTTTTTTAGTCCTTACTCTGCTCACCTTGGACCTTGAGTTAGGTATGCCTATCAAGTTAGAGTGAATGTGGCTGCTTTTTTGAGTGTCCATGGGAGACCCTTGTTGCAATTTCATTATTCTAGAATTAAAATGTTAATAATTGATTTCCAGTGAGTATTTTCAATGATTGAAAATAAGTGAGTTCTGGAGGCTAATTGGTTAAGCTTAGATGAGGAAACCAGGACTTTTTAAGGTTTATTATTAATTGCAGCCCCCTTCTCCCAGTGGAACCATGAGAAAAATGACTGAACCTTGTTTCCTATTAAGTGAATATTTTACTTTATTTTTGTCTTTTTGCCTTTTCTAGGGCCACTTCCGCGGCACATGGAGGTTCCCAGGCTAGGAGTCTAATCGGAGCTGCAGCTGCCAGCCTACACCAGAGCCACAGCAACGCTAGATCTGAGCCACGTCTGCTACCTACACCACAGCTCACGGCACGCCGGATCCTTAACCCACTGAGCGAGGCCAGGGATCAAACCCGCAAGCTCATAGTTCCTAGTTGGATTTGTTAACCACTGTGCCACAACAGGAACTCCCTAAGTGAATATTTTGGTGACTTCATTCATTGAACCTTTAGGTTTTAGAGATAAAATTTGTCCAAAAATAACTCCAATTTTGTAACATTTTGTTGCTTTTGATTTTGCTATAGCCTAGGTCTTATTCGTATCATGAACATGTGGTTTATCAAATGTGTTTTTAAGGTAAAAATGATGGATTTCTTCTCCCGACTATTGGGGAGTTCTTCCTTATCAGGTTCCCCAGTTGTTTTTATAGAAGCTCATCTTGTGTTTACAGCCCTCTTTAACTTTGATTCTCCTGCATCTTTGTCGTCTTTCCTTCTCACAATATCTTTCCCATGTAGCTTCTTACTAGCCTTCACACATGAGCTTACTTTTTTTATACCTTTTTTTAACATTATTTCAATGATTTTTAAAATTTATATCACATAATTTTGGGGGGGATGGGGCCACACCTGCGACATACAGAAGTTCTCAGGGTGGGGGTTGAATCGGAGCTGGAGCTGCAGGCCTTTGCCACAGCCACAGCAATGTGGGATCCAAGTGCAGCCTACTCCACAGCTTGTGGCAGTGCCAGATCCATAACCCACTGAGTGAGGCCAGGGATCAAACCCACATCCTCATGGAGTCTAGTTGGGTTCTTAACCTGTTGAGCTACAATGGGAGCTCCCTCACATAATATTTTTAAATTGCCCTTATTTTTAGCGTTTTATTGAATCGAGCCTATTTAATAGGTTAGAGATTAAAATCAGAAACAGGTTATAGCTCAAAAGCCTCTTTATTACGCCAGTAGTTGATTTTTCTCTCTTTTGTTTTAAATGTCAGGCAGCCATCCTGTTGGTGTTACTTGAGGTGATAGAAATACATGGGTCACCCTTTACTCTGAAGTAATGCCAGCCAGCAGGGCTAAGAGAGTTACATGGAGCCATCAAAACTTTCGAGTCATATTTTTCCTTCATTGATAAGAATTCAAATGTTTGAGAGTGACCAACTCCTAATCTTCTTCTGGTTGTTACAATAAAGATTATGAAATTATTATAATTTATTGGCCACTTTTGGCCTCATGACATGTATTACGGTACTTCGTAGAGCTTAGGCATGCAGATCTTTTCTTCAGGGTTGTTACATAATTATGTGAATAAAATTGTTAAATATGGTTTCAAAAGACATAAATACCATGCTGTAATAAAAACCAATAGTTGCTCAGTTTTTAAGTTGATTTTCTTTATGTATTTAGAAATAATTATGACGCTGTGAATTGCTTGTTAGTCATATTGAAAATTTATGGCAGAGTTCCCTGGTGGCCTGGTGGTTAAGGATTTGTCATTATCACTAATGTGGCTCAAGTTTGATCCCTGGCCTGGGAACTTATGTGTGCCACTGGTGCAGCCAAAAGAAAAAGAAGGAAGGAAGAAAGGAAGGAAGGAAGGAAGGAAGGAAAGAAAGAAAGGAAGGAAGGAAGGAAGGAAGGAAGGAAGGAAGAAAGAAGGAAAATTCATGGGTACATGGACTAAGTAGATACAGAGCATGCGAACTACTTTCTTAGCTTCATTGTAGATGTTAGAGAATGACAGAGGGAAAATACGAATCATTTGCCTTGCCCAACTTAATAAATTTTTCATCTGAGCCAACTATCCTACTTTTAAATGGGAAAAAGGGCTTTTGAATCTGGTTGGAGCAGCAGTAATTCTGAAGGGTAATTGACTGAGCTGGACTATGGATTCTTGTTAGTGTTGGTTAAATTTACATCTGAGTAATTTAACTGAGAAATAGTTGCCTGACTTTACTTGCAGATGAAAAATTCTGAGGCTTGACTTAAGGAAGATCATAATAACAGTATGCCAGATACAGTATAGTGAGAATATACATCCATAGGTTCTCTAATATAGTCTATACGCATTGTAGTTATATGCTATTTAACACCAAAATTAAATTTACCTTTCTTTTGATGAGATGTCATGCAGTTAACCTTTATCAGTGCTAATAAGAGGAAGTGGTGATGAAGTGAATTTTCCAACAATTATTTGTTTGTTTGTTTTTCTTTTTATAGCCCCACCTGGGAATATGGATTCAACCCCCGGGCTAGGGGTTGAATCAGAGCTGCAGCTGTGGCCTATGCAACAGTGATGGTAACACTGAATCTGAGCTGCCTCTACAGTCACAGCTTATGACAACTCCAGATCCTTAATCCACTGAGTGAGGCCCGCGGTCGAATCCTCATCCTCACAGAGACAACAGCAGGTCGTTTACCTGCTGAGCCACAGTGGGAACTCCAAGAAACAATTATTTTTGAAATGGGCTTATCTGCTCCAAGATTGTCTTCACATTGTAACTTCCATTTTTATTTGAAGAGTACTATACAGGAATCATATCCAGTCTTTCTATTCTGAGCAAGATTCCTCAGTCAGAGGTGGTAATCAAGTATTCATATGCTGTATTTCAAGCAACTGAAGAGGATAGAAGCATATTTAAATTTTATGTATAAATACACATACACTTAAAATGGAACATGAACGATAGAATGAAAATGATTTGGGAACTGAACCTCAAACCTGCATATACAGTGAGTAGTCAGAGGAAGAAGGTTAAGAGCTTGGAGGTTGGATAGAGAAGAATATTGAGGAAAACCAGGATTTGGTAGGAGTTTAGCCCTAGCACAGATATTGGGTTCTGCATGTTAGGTGTGTCTTTATATCTGGAAATCTGCTGAAGTATATTCTAAAGCTATAGGATAAACTTAATAAACATGAAATATAATCTGATGGGAGAAGTCCAAGTACTTTCATAAGGTTTAAAATATGCATGTAGCCAAAGGGGAGCTGATTTATCTAATTATTTATTTAGTCTTTGACTCTGGTTACTAACATGAGACAATAGTCCATCCTTATTACCCTTCAGGTGATCCGTGCTGGGAATAATTTTATTTAACATTTTAAAAAATGATTTAAAGACAGACTGACATTGGAATTTGCCAGAGTTGCAGCTGACTCTGTGTACTGTTCCAGGCAGTTAAAAGCCAAGCCAACAAGAAGCTACAGGAACATCCTTTGATGAGTTTTTGTATGGCAGAGAACAAGATAATGCATTAAGGAGGAAGTATTCCAAATTATATTTATAGACTGAGTTGTGACCCAGGAAGGGGATCCAGAAGTCATAGAGATAACTTCCTTGAAGGCATTTATTGTAGTTACTGCTTGGCCACAAAATCCAAGGAGAAACATGTTGAGGGTTGTGGGACATGGTTCTGAAAACAAAAGTGATATTGTACATGAAAATAATTATAAAAGGGGTTACCATTTTCTGACTATTTTATGCTCCAGGCCAAGTGATTTTGCAGACATTCTTTCATTTAATTCTCTTAACCGTTCTGAAAGGTGGGTGGTATTATCTGGTTCTATTAAAAAGGAAATTCAATTCTGGGAGTTTAAGTGACTTTCCCAAGTTGGCTAGTATGTGGTTGAATTGAGATTATGGCCCTGATCTTTAGATTGTTAACCCTAAACATTTCCCAGGCTGTTAGGAGGCAGCTCTTAAAACTTGTGATAGTTTAATTTAGAGTTTATGAAATGTTTTACTCCTTTGCTGTAACACTTTTGGATGTCATCACCACAAGAGATAGTATCTAGATATTTTGAGAGGATTTAGAGACATTCCTTAAATTCTTGATTTTTAAGGAAAGCTAGGGATGTTTTGATGTACAGTCTTAACCGTCAGTGCTGGCTGCCCATAAAAATGTTTCTCCTGTTGACTTAATAAAATGCTCTGATCATTAATGAGTATTAATAAAAGTAGCATTAACAAAGAAAATAGGTTGTGGTGGAAAAGACACCAGAGATGTAGATTCTTTTAGTGGTACGAAAGAGTGGTGTAGAAGCATGAGGATAGCATTGAAACAGGCATAACACTCTTGCTCCGGGAGTAAGGGAAGGCTTGAGCTGTCTTAAGAGATGAGCCAGTGAAGAGAGGGTGTAGAGTCCTAAGCAGAGGAAATACCAGTATGTTAGATGAATCACTGAACTTTCTTGAACTGTAATTTCTTCAAAAGCTGAGTTACAATATAATAAAATATCTTATATTTTACTTATAAGGGTAACATCTATTGTGTATAAGCTGTTACACACGCGTACTTTATATGTGTTGATTTTGGAATCCCAAAATCGGAGGTTGTGAGAACCAAGTGAGTAAGTAAGTGCGAAAGTGCTTTCTAAATTTTTTAAGTGTTCTACCAATAGGAGTGATAGAAGAATACTGACATTCTTGTGACAGGTAGACAAAGAGAATGCTGTGAAAACTTAGGTAGCCGGAAGAGAAGAGTACAAGAGGAGAAACAGCAGAAATGGGGAAGGGAAGTATTAAAGATGAAAGGAAGGAAGAGGATAGATGTGACGAAAATTGAGTTATAGTTCTCTTTGTGCCTGTCAGTCAAAAGGGGGGAATAAGTCCAAGTCTATAATTGAAGGTTCTTAACATTAATTTACAGAAAGGAAGAAGCTCAGCAAGTAGTTGAAACATTTTACTCACTTTTTCATTTAGTTTACACTGACCATGTTATTAATAAGACTAGGAAAATAGGCTAATTGAGAGTTGGCTGTATTGTCTGATTGTTTCTTCACTCATTACTTAGGTTTAGCTAATGGCTCTAAATTTACAAGAGCGCTCATAAAAATAAAATAAGCTGGACTAAGTTACTGTATATTCTAGATTATCAAAAATGAAAGGGTGTGTTTAAGGAGAAGGGTGAAGGGGTTCCCTGGTGGCACAGTGGGTTAAGGATCTGGCATTGTCACTGCTATGACTTGGTTTACTACTGTGGTTCGTAGGCCCAGGAACTTCAGCAAGGTACAATGGGAACAAAATGCCATACTAGGAGTTCAAATTTTTATTTTTTGTATAGGTGAGGAAGTGATACAAATAGTTTGGTCCTTTAGAAAATGGATTATAGCTGTAATAAAGAGAACAGCCTGGAGGAACAGAGAAGGAGACTTTTTTTTCACCAAGTAATACATATGGCAGGGTGAGTCAATGAGGCATTGTCTCTGGCCTCGGGTAGGTGAAGTATAGTCAAAGATGCCGTTTTAGGCTCTGCCCTAGTTCAGGAAAGAGATTATGATGGTTTGAATTAAGAAGTTTGTAGTAGGGATAGAAACAGGAACCCTGATTTCAGAGGTATTTAGGAGTTTAAGTCCTCCAGACTTGGCAAGTATGTTTGGAAGTGATAGAAGTTGAAGATGAGTCTAAGGTTCCCGACTTGGCAGTAGAATAATACATGCAAGTTTGAGAGAAGGGGAGAACTGAGTTTGCCTTCAGATGAGTAGTCATTATTTTTAGATAAGTAATAATAACAGGATATTATGGGTCTAGCTCAGGAACATAATCAGGTTTATAGATATGATTTGGAAGGCATAAAGTTTATAGTTGAAAGTTTTGAAATTAGACAAGTAATGACCATAATTCCTAAATAATAATGCATATAGAACACAAAGTAACTGCCAGTATAGGCACTTAGTTCAGGAGTATAGACATTTTTAAACATTTAAGATTTTTCTCACTTCCAGGCAAACCCCCAGGACCTAGCCTTACAAAGGCTATATAGAAGTATTTGCTGCCAAAAAGCCAGAAGTATTTTCGTGTCTTTGAAACAGTGCACCGCATCCTGTCTGGCCATCTAGCATAGCCAGGGAATTCATAGACATGCACTTCCTGTTCCTCACTTTAGTCTCTTTTTGGACTCTTTGCTTCTTTGAGCTGGCAAGGTAGTCAACAACAGATATGGAAGCCCAAAGGCTTTTTTCACCTTTAAAATCTAGCTCCAAGCAGCCCTAATCAACCATCTCTTTGCTTCTCTTTCTCTCCTACTTCTCCAGCCCTGTAGAGCTCAAGGCTCTGGCAAGCAGAATGACACTCCAAGAAGGAAAAGTAAAAACAGCACAAGAGAAAGAACCTTGAAGGAGGACTATCATCTTTTCAGTTCTCCCCCAAAGGTTCTACTCTTTAAGCCAGGGGATGGAGTTGGTGAGTCATTAAGAAGAGATGTCCAAATTCAGTAAAATAAATACATCTATTTGGAGCAAGGTCTTCAAGTGCTGAGGGAATTTGGAAAGAATCTGAGGTGGTTTAGCACTTAGTGGAAAAGATGAGTTTTTGGTTCAGTTTTCAAGGAGGTAGAAAGACAAGGCTGTGCAACAAAAAGTAAGAATAATGCTAATAAAAATGTAGGGAAATCATTATGTACCAGGGAAGGTAGAACATTAAGGAAAAAAAAAAAAAAAGGAACTGGTGAACAGAATTCCTTATCTAAAATGCACAGTTTGGATTGGGTTAGTGGGAAATTAGGGTTGCTAAATGACTGCAGACTAAAGTTTGGAGTTAGTACTCCTCGAATCACATAAGTAGAAAACTGAACTGTCTAGGCTTTTTGTGACACATGTATTCTTTACTCTTGGGTAAATACCTAGTAGTGGAATTGCTGCGTGTATGTTTAACACAGAGAAACTAACAGAACAATTTCCAAGGTGAGTTTACCCCCGTTTACACTCCTACCAGCAATGTTCCCTTTTCCTTTTCCTTTAGGGAAGAGTTTGGGTACAAGTGATGTTCTTCCTTAAACGTTTGATAGAGCTCACTGATGAAGCCATCTGGGCCTGGAGTTTTCTTTGTGGAAATTTCTTAATTAAGGAATCAATTTTTAAAAGAATAGGTCTGAGGCTGTTTAGATTTTCTGTTTCTTATTGTGCCTGTTTTGGTAATTTATGTCTTTTTTTTCTTCTTCTTCTTTTTTTGGCCACTTAGCTGCATATGGAGTTCCCAGGCCAGGGATCAGATCTGAGCTGCACTTGCCACCTGCGCTGCAGCTGCAGTAGTGGTGTATCCTTAATCCACTGTGCCTGGGCTGGGGATCGAACCTATATCCCAGTATTCCCAAGAAACCGCCAATCCTGTTGCACCACCGAGGGAACTCCTAATTTATGTCTTTCAAGGGATCGGTCCATTTCATCTAACTTGTCAAAATTATCAGCTTGAAAATAAATTATATATATTACAAAACAGTATTTTCTTTTAACATGGGTAGGACATGTATTGATGTTCCCTCTTTCATTCCTGGATATTGGATTCATTTTCTCCTTTTTCCTCCTTGGCTAGTCTAGCTAGGGGTTATCAATTTTGTCAGTACTTTTGAATAATGAGCTTTTGATTTTGTTGATTTTTTTCTGTGGTTTACCATTTTTCTATTTCATGATTTGAGCTCTTTTACTGATTCCTTCCTTCCTCCATATTTTGGATTGAATTTTCTCTACTTTTTCTAGCTTTTAAGGTGAAAGCTTAGATCATTGATTTTTAAATTTATATTAATTACCAACATTTAAAGCTATACATTCTCATTCTCATCTCATTCAAAATAGTTTCTGATTTCTTTTATAATTTTTTTTGACCCATGTGTTGTTTCCAAAAGAGTGTTGCCAAATAATTTCCAAATTTTGGGATTATCCAAGTATTTTGTTACTCTGTTTGATGTGATGCCATTGTAGTTGGAGAACATCCTCTTAATAATTTCAGTCCATTTAAGCTGTTTTATTATTTTATGGCCCAACACATGGTATATCTTGCTGAATGTTCAGTGTGCACTGAAGAAGAATATATATCCTCCAGTTGCTGGGTGGAGTGTTCTGTAAATGTCACTTCAGTTAGGTTGGTCTTTGTGTATCTTCTTACATTTTTACTAGTTTTCTGTCTACTTGTTCTATCAATTACAGAGAGAGCAGAGTTAAAGTTTTCACCTACAATTTTGGATTTCTTTATTTCTGCTTTCATTTCTAGCAGATTTTGTTTCATGTTTCAAACACTGTTATAGCACTGTTAGGTGCATACATAATTAGGATTGTTAAGTCTTGTTAATGAGTCGACCCCTTTGTCATTATGAAATGTTCTTTTTTATTCCTGGTAATTTCCCTTGTTCTGAAGTCTCTATTCTTTTGATTAATATTTGCATGGTATATCTTCTTCCATCCTTTTACTTTTAACCTATCTGTATCATTATACTTAACGTGAGTTTCTTATAGACAGCATGTGGTTGGGTCTTGCTTTTTTATCCAGTCTGACAATACCTTTTTAAATTTGGTGTGGCAGAGGTGGTATAACTGTGACTGGCAGACCAAACTCAGCCTACCACTTGTTCATGTAAGTAAAGTTTTACTGGGACATAGTTGTGCTTATTCAGTTACATATTGCCTGTGGTTGTTTTTGTGCTACAGGTGGCAAAGTTAAGTGGTTGGGACAGAGTCCAAAGCCTAAAATATTTTTTGGTTCTTTATAGAAAAAGGTTGCCACTAGATTAGACCATTTACATTTAATGTAATTATTGATATGGTTGGATTAAAATGTACCATATTACTGTATGTTTACTCTTAGTTCTTTTTGCCTTGGTTTTCTTTCTTCTTTTGGATGGGTTTTTTTTATGGTTCCATTTTATTTCTTCTGTTGGTTTATTGGTTAAGTTTTTTTTTTTTAAGTGGTGGCCGTTATAATTAATTAATAACAGTCTGTCATCAAATAACATACCACTTCATGACTAATGCAAGAATATTACGTAATGGTATACTCCCAATTTCTCCCTTCCATCTTTTGTTCTCTTTTTGTCATACATTTTGATTTTATGTGTGCTTCATCCCAGTTGCTGATCTTTTTGCTTTTTGTCAGACAGTTTATCTTTTAGAACAATTAAAACTTTTAAAAATGTCTTTCATATGTCTCATTTTAATCATTTCTTTAGATTTTCATTTTTTTGGTGTAGATTCAAGTTTGTGTCTGGTGTCATACTCCTTTTGCTTGTAAAACTTCCTTTTACATTTCTTTTAATGCACCGGTCTCTTTCCCGCTCTCTCTTTTTATTTCATTTTGCCTTCAGTTTTGAAAGTTATTGTTAGTAGTTCGGAATTCTAGATTTTCAGGGTTTTCCCCTCTCTCAGCACCTTAAAGATGTTATTCCACTATCTTCTCATTTGCATAATTTCTGACAAACTCTGGTGATTTTTTATATTTCTTTCCCTATATGTAATATGTGTTTTCCCTTTGGCTGCTTTTAAGATTTTTCTCTTTATCACTGGTTTTCAGCAACTTTAATATGATACCCTTTGGTATGGTTTTATTTGTATTTATCCTTGTGGGTTTTTTGAGCTTCTTGGGTCTGTGAGTGTATTGTTTGCTTCATATTTGTAAATTTTTTAGCCATCTAACTTCAGGGTTTAAAATTTCCAATTATTTCTTTTCTCCTCAGACTCCAGTCCTACCTATGTTCATTTGGCCACTTAACATTAATTCACAGGTCATGAAAGTGCTCTCTTTTTCTTCTGATTCCTTTCTTTAAGCACACTGGTTTTTAAAGATTCTCCTTTACCCAATATGCTCTTACGCCCATCCAGTTAAATTTTTATATCAGATATTCTTTTTTTTTTTTTTAATTCTAAAATACCTTTAAAAAAATAACTTCCACTTCTCTGGGTTTTTGTTTTTTTTCCTTCATCATGTTCATGTTTTTCTTTAAGCCTTTGGACTCTTTTTTTTTTTTTAATAGCTATTTTGAAGGCCCTGTATTAAAATTCTCTTTACCCTTGCCCCTTTGGATCCTGATTGTAGGTTACCATTTCTTTTTTTTTCTAATATCTGGTAATTTCTTATGGGATTATGGTATTGAATATTTGCCTTTTTTTTTCTATGTTTCTTGAGTATTAAGTTTTATTCTGGCAGGCAGTTAATTTGTGGATCAGCTTCATCTTTTGAGTTTTGTTTTCAGGGTTTTGGAGGGTTTGGTTGGGGGCGGTTCTAGAATAGCTTCAGTTTAGGGCTAGTTTGGGCCCATTACTGAGGCATACCCCTTCTTTTGTGATTGTCCCACTTGATTGTCCCGTGTGTTGATCAAAGTTTATTCACTCCATTTGGTGGAAACTGAACAATCCTGGCCCTGTCTGAACTCTGAAAGTTGTTAGGCTTAGAGCTACCTGGTATTTGTTACTGTCTTGGAAGTTTTTCTCGGTCTAGCCTCATAGATTTACATAACACACATGCAGTTTGGTATTAGGCTGAAACTCAAGGAGACCCCTTCTTGTAGATAAGCATTTCTGTTTAGTTTCTTCCCTTGTGGTAATTTGCTCTGCAAATTCTAGCTGTCTCAGACTTCACAAATTCTTTTTTTTAATTAAAATATAGTTGGTTTACAGTGTTGTGCCAATTTCTGCTGTAGAACAAAGTGACTTAGACATGCATATATAGACATTCCTTTCCTTATATTGTCTTCCGTCATGGTCTGTCCCAAGAGGATGGATACAGTTCCCTATGTTATACAGTAGGACCTCATTGCTTATCCATTCTAAATGTAATAGTTTGCACCTACTAACCCCAAACTCCCAGTCCATCCCACTCCTGCCCCCGACCTCCTTGCCAACCACAAGTCTGTCTCTATGCCTGTGAGTTTGTTTCTGTTTTGTAGCTAGGTTCTTTTGTGCCATATTTTAAATTCCACACATGAGTGATATATGGTATTTGTCTTTTTCTTTCTGACTTACCTCACTTAGTATGAGAATCTGTAGTAGCATCTTACTGCAAATGGCATTATCTCATTCTTATTTTTTTTAGGACTGCGCCTGTGGCATATGGAAGTTCCCAGGCTAGGGGTTGAATTGGGGCTACAGCTGCCAGCCTATGCCACAGCCACAGCAATGCCAGATCTGAGCCGCATCTGTGACCTACACCACAGTTCATGGCAACACTGGATCCTTAACGCACTGAGCAAGGCCAGGTATTGAACCCTCAACCTCATGGATCCTAGTCGGGCTCATTAACCACTGAGCCCAGAAGGGAACTCCTATTTCGTTCTTTTTAATGGCAGAGTAGTTTTCCATTGTATATATGTACTACACTTTCCATCTGTTGATGAACATTTATGTTGCTTCCTTGTCTTGGCTATTGTGATATTGCTGCTATGAACATATGGGTGCATGTATCTTTTTGAATTATAGTTTTGTTGGGATAGATGCTCAGGAGTGGGATTGCTGGATCATGTGGTAGTTCTATATTTAGTTTTCTGAGGAACCTCCACACTGTTTTCCATAGTGGTTAACACCAGTTTACATTCCCACCAACAGTGTAGGAAGGTTCCTTTTTTTCTCTTCACCCTCTCTAGCATTTGTTGTTTGCAGACTTATGTCTGGTGTGGGGTGGTACCTCGTAGTTTTTGATTTTCATTTCTTTGCTAATTAGTGATGTTGAGCATTTTTTCATGTGCCTACCGGCCATCCATATGTTTTCTTTGGAAAAATGTCTATTTCGGTCTTCTGCCCATTTTTCAACTGGGTCGTTTGTTTTTTGTTGTTGAGTTGTTAGAGTTATTTGTATATTTTGGGGATTAAGTCCTTGTTGGTTGCATCGTTTGCAACTATTTTCTCCCATTTTCTAAGTTGTCTTTTCATTTTGTTTATGGTTTCCTTTGCTGTGAGACTCCGCAAATTCTGAACTCTGCCACTTCAACTCAATGAGACGCATTGACTCTGTTTAGGTTCCCTCTCCCCTTGTTGTAGTTCCAAACAGAAAGCTGGGGCAGTCTTTGGGTTCACCTCATTTGTGTCCCTTCTTTCACGGGTCATATTTCTGTACTGCCTGTTATCGAGTGTCTGAAAAGAATTGTTTCATGTTTTGTCTAGCTTGCTACTTGTTTGTGTGAGGAGGACGGTTCTGGACTTTGTTATTCCCTTTTGCCTTCATTTTTGAAGGATATTTATGCTGGATGTAGAATTTTAAGTTGATGGCTTTTTCCCCCCTTGTATCACTGTAAAGTCATTGTTTCAGTGTCCTCTAGTTTAAGTTGTTTCTGATGAAAAGTTAGTGATTATTCTTACCGTTGTTCACTTGAGGTAGTATTCCCCCCCCCTCCCGGCTGCTTTAAAGATTTCCCCTTTATCTTTGGTTTTCAGTAATTTTAGTTATTCTAGGACTAGCTTAGCCCTAATACCAAGGCTTTCTGAGATCTCTGCCAAATGCATGTCATGTTCCTTGAGGTCTCTCCACTCTAGCTGCCAGGAATTTGAACATCTCCCAAGCTCAAGGTACTTGTTCAGTTCATGCCCCATGTTGTTCTTTCCCCAGAATTTTTTCTTTGACTGGCCTCCTGGAGTCTTGCCTTGTGCATATATAGCTTAGCCTCCAGGCAAAGAATTAGAAGATCTCTCCACAGATTTCTGAAAGTTTTTTGCTCCACAGCTCTCTTCTTGCTTGTATTCTACTCCTTAAATTCCAGTGACTTCAGTAGCCTCCAGCTTGGAGCTCTGTTTCCTCAATTCACTGAGATCTCTGTGCTCTTTTGGGCTTCCCTTCCCTGTGGCACAAGTCAGGGTTTTCATGAGTCTTTGTTTCTCTTCTCTCAGGAATCACAGTCCTATGCTGACTGTTGTTGAACATCTGAAAATAATATTTCATGTATATTGCCCGGGTTAATGGTCTTTCACAGCAGGAGGTCTAGCCCAGTTCCAGTTAGTTATTCCATCATAACTGGAAATGGAGGTGTAGAACTTTATTTTAATGTTTAATTTTTCTTTATGATTTTTGGTATAGCATACTTTTTAGACTGTGGCTCCAAAAAAAGATGCCAGCTTATATTTTAATTTTCAAGCCATACAGAGAGATACAAAAAAGGAAGTTCAAAGAGAAAGAAAGAAAGGAAACAAACTCACTGTCCTCAAACCCAGAATTTACCATGGTTATCTTTAGCATTTTAGATCACTTATTACAGATATGCACATAGAGGGATAATTTATTTTTTGAATGGGTTTATGCAGTTCATACTATATTTAGTTAAAAGCGCTTAAATTTAATTAACAGGGTAAATTTGTTAAACAGAGCAACACTGGAAAAATGCCTCAACCACAGGTCAATATCATTAACTACAAGAGATATTTACTAAAAGATTTTTCTTTAGGATTATGAAATAAGATTGTGGAAAAAGCCTAAGAGGTTAGAATCACTATGTCATAGTCAGCATGCTTCAGTTTGTCTCTCATATAAAAAAGAATCAGAACCAAGTGTTGGCAAATATCTGCTGTTGGTAGGAGCATAAATTGGTACAAATTTCTAAATGGCTATTTTTAGCTCAAGCTGCTATAACAAAATACAATACATTTATGGTATTATAAACAACAGGTGGTTTATAAACAACAGTTTATTTCTTACAGTTCTGTAGGCTTGAAGTCTGAGATTGGGGTGCCATTTGGCTTCTGGTGAGGGCCCTCATCAGGGTTGCCGACTGCAGGGTTCTTGTATCCTCAGATGGCGGAAAAAGAGCTAGCTAGCTCCCTGACCTGTTCTTATAAGGGCACTAATCCCATTCATGAGGGCTCCATCCTCATGATCTTGTTAACTTCCCAAGACTCCACTTCCTGATAGCATCACATTAGGGATTAGATTTCAGCTCATGAGTTTGCGGGGGACGTAAATATTGAGTCCATTGCAATGGCAATTGGATAATATTCAGAATCCTAAAAATGTTCACATCCTTTGCCCAAAATCCCTTTTTTAGGAATTATAAGGAAATAAGATGTGCACATAAACATGAGTGTGTGTATGTGCTGTTCAGTTTAGTACTATTTATAATGTTTAATAATTAGAAGCCTCTTAAATTATTAAATTATGCAAGAGCCATATAACTAAATACTATAAAGCCATTATAAATCATATTCTTTAATTTTTGTTTAATATACTAATTAGAATAAAAATTGTTGGCAAGTGATAAAAACCATGAGCTTTAGGCTGTTTAAAGGTGTAAGGTAAATATTCACAATATAGTAAGCGAAGAAAGTAAGATCATGCTTTTGAGTTTCTTAAAAAGGAAATATTAATTTAAAAGGCTAAATAAAATATACTAACTTGGAGTAGTTAGATTATGGGTTATTTTTCACTTATCTCATAGACTGTTTAATATTTTTCACATTTTCTGCAATAAGCATGTACTATGTTTGCAATCATACAAAAAATTTTTAAAATTCTGATAAAATTAATGTTTGGGAGTATAAGGGAAGAAGGATTTAAGTGATTGTAGTTTTTCCCATCTTAATCATGTCTCTTTCTCATTTTTGCACATATTTAGCTTGAGCTTTATCAGTACAGATTTAGTGAAACAGACATTCTTTTTTTTTTTTTTTTTTGTCTTTTTGCTATTTCTTTGGGCCGCTCCCGCGGCATATGGAGGTTCCCAGGCTAGGGGTCGAATCGGAGCTGGAGCCACTGGCCTACACCAGAGCCACAGCAACTCGGGATCCGAGCCGCGTCTGTGACCTATACCACAGCTCACGGCAACACCGGATCGTTAATCCACTGAGCAAGGGCAGGGATTGAACCCGCAACCTCATGGTTCCTAGTCGGATTCGTTAACCACTGCGCCACGACAGGAACTCCGAAACAGACATTCTTATGCTATATGTGTAATATACATTCTAAACATTTTCCAATTTAAACAATCTCCCATTGTTCATAGTTAAAAGTCATAGGTTTCTATTAAGCACTGCTTTGTACACTTGAAGAGATTTAATACTGCTTTCTTTGCTTTTTATTGTTTTTCCCAGGGCTTTTTTTTTTTTTTTAAGTTTTTGTCTTGCTTTCTCAGCCACTGTTACTGCCTACCTCCTTGCAGATGAGGATACCCTTATTTTAAAGAAAGAAGTCCTAGTCTTCAGTTTTCTCAGTAAAATATTATATTTGCTGTCCCTATCCCTGGCATCTTGAGCATATGGACCTGGTGCTCTTCAGGAACTTGCCCTAGTGACTCAGCCTCACATTTTTTGCTATATATAGAACATGTTAGAAATCCAGTGGGGAAAGTTAATATTCTAAAGAAGAGACAAAGGACTGTTGTGGTTAATGAACAAAGAAATAGACATTTCCTTCAGGGTGGTGCATTCATACCAGGCCTCAGAAAATGACCTGAACTTGCATAGTCTGGTAGCTGTTCCTCCTTGCAGTTGCAGATCCAGAAACTCATTTTGGTCAGGGAACCCGATTTTCTTGCTAAGCAGATTTACTGAAGATTCTTATGGGAAACAAAGTTAATGTCTTAATTTACATTAAGAAATAATACCAAGCCATAATAGTTTGATAGCTCACATCTTTATCATAGGGCTGCGTCTACCAAAAGGATGTGAACAGTTGGGTCCACTAATCAGATTGTGTTTTCCTGAAGGCTCAAGGCAGTACATTCTTCTTTAATTACCTTATTTTTAGGCTTTGTGAAGGGCTCTATAGCTGTGAGCACATTTCTTAATCTCCTAAGCCTCAGTTTTCTCATCATTAAAATTGTGATAATAACTGGCTCCTCCCTAGGCTTGTTGAGAACTGAACAAGGTAATCCATGTAAAGTGACTAGCCCAATGCCTAGCACCTACCTGCCATTCAGTACTTGTTTAGATGATTTATTGTCTTCTACTTCTAGGTTTGAGGTCTCGAAGTTAAGAAAGGCCCTCTTTATCTTTTCTTGCTCCCTGCAGGCATTGCTGGGAACTCCACTGCATGAGGTGGTGTTGAGGTACTAATACTACTTGATTTACAAGAAAAATATTGTTGTTCAGAGTCGTAAAACTTCACTCAGTCTAGTGAAGAACCGTGATGAATCTTTGCATAGGTTGTGTTTCACTCTGAGATCTAGCCATTTTAATATTTTGAGACTAAGCTAAGAATCGTTCTTTTAAGGAATTCAGTAGTGTTTCCAATTGGCATTTCTAAAATAGCCTGATATTTCCTGTAAAACAAACAAGTTAAGTCCAGATAACAAATTTAATAAGCTGTTTTTACTCATAGCTGACAACTTAGTAAGGTTTATGCTCTATAGTGAATAATTCTAATTTATTATATTCATGGATTGTAATGTTGTGAATGACCTGATCCCATTCCCTTTCTTTCAGATGATCTTACTGAGGCCCAGAGATCCAGACTGAAACTAAGCCAGACAGCTGATGCGTCATAGGGGGTCCCTGGGACTGTGAGGTGCCAGTGCAGCTGGGCCCAGGACAGTGAGGCCCTTGATATAGGAGTTTGTACTCTGGAGAAGGCAAGGAGAGCGGCCAGCTCCTTTTGGGTGTCAGCATCCTTTCTTTCACGTGGTTGTGAGAAGGCGGTATTGAATTCAAGCAGCGAGCTTGCCATAGTCCTGAGTGGCAGACATCCCCGAGTGAGTCCCTTCTAGAAGGAGCCCCGGCCTGCCCCTCCTTGCTTGCTTAGCTGAATCCAAATCAGAGTGAACAAATGTCCTTTTTGTGTCAGGTACCATGTCTGCTAACTAGGCACTGTGGAGCATTTGGGACTTACCCCAGAGTTTTTAATGGCAGGGCTGAGGCAGGACTCCAGCACACTCTCTTTGCTGTATACCAGTGCCTCCCAACATCGGATGAATTTACCTTCTCTTCTGAATTACCATTTGACTCACATGGGAAACTTGTTAAAGAATGTTTTGACATCTATTTATTCTCTAATTGTTCTAAATAGTATGTTCTTATTTACAGTTCTAGTGTCTCATTGTCTCATGAGCGTATATTGTGTCTTCAACTGAATCCTTGAGAACCTCTATACCATTTTGATCTCTTTCATAGGATCCTTAGGGCTTAAAAATTTTAAGCATTCTGTAAATTGTTGATTAATAGGTAACTGTTTGCTATCAATTTTTTAATTGCACCAAACTTCACATTTTAACATACTTTCAACTATAGAAGGATCTGGATTTGCTACTTAAAGCTCGCATCCTCAGACAATTTAAGATCGAAAAGAATTATAAAAGTGCTGTAGTCGTGGAGTTCTTGTCCTGGCCTAGCAGAAACGAATCTGACTAGGAACCGTGAGGTTGTGGGTTCGATCCCTGGCCTGCTCAGTGGGTTAAGGATCTGGCGTTGCCTTGAGCTGTGGTGTAGGTCGCAGATGCGGCTTGGATCCAGAGTGGTAGTGGCTGTGGCTGTGGCTGTGGTGTAGGCCGGCAGCTGTAGCTCCAATTAGACCCCTACCCTGGGAACCTCCATATGCCTTGGGTGTGGCCCTAAAAAGCAGGGGACAAAAGAAAAAAAAAAGTGCTGTTGTCATGTGAAAGAAATGGAGTGCTCTCACAGATAACTTACATTTCAATGTTTTAAGAACCAGGGAAAGTTAGGGGGCCGTTAGGTTGGTACTTAATTTAAATAAATGACCTGGGGTCATCTGGTTGTGTTTTTGTTTTTTAAAATCACATTCTAAGATTTAACTTTTATGACAGCCATCAAAAATACATATGGTTATAGAAAACAACTCTTGAATTATAATCCTCTGTGTTTTCGTGTTTATTTCTTGGGAGGGGGAAAAAAAAGGAATATTTCATACCTCCTTAGGATGGTTTGCAGAGTGGTGCAGTTATGACCAGTCTTAATACTTGGTCCCAGTCAGCAGTCTCCCCCCCCCCAGCTTTACTGAGGTATAATTAATAGTAAAAATTATATGTATTTAAGGTATAAAGCACGATGATTTGATACATACACACATTGTGAAATGATTACTGCCACCGAGTTAATTTACATATCCATCGCCTCACATAGTTACCCTTTTTTGGGGGGTGTATGTGAAAACATTCAAGAGCTGACCTGTTTGAAGATTTCAGGTATACAGTACAGTAGTAATGACTGTAGTTACTATGCCATACATTAGATCCCCCGAAACTCTTCATCTTATAACTGAAAGTTTGTACCCTTTGACCAACATCTCCCTGTTTTCCCCACCCCTCAAGCCCCTTGGAAACCACCATTCTGCTCTGGTTTTATTACATCTCATCTTTTCTTTATCCATCCAGTCAGCATTCTTGAAAGTATATATATTTTTTAATATCAAGAGGAGTCAGGAGTTCCCGTTGCAGTGCAGTAGAAACGAATCCGACTAGTATCCATGAGGATGTGGGTTTGATCCCTGGCCTCACTCAGTGGGTCGGGGATCTGGTGTTGCTGTGAGCTGTGGTGGAGGCCGGCAGCTGTAGCTTCGAGATCCCTAGCGTGGGAACTTCCATACGCTATGAGTGTGGCCCTTAAAAAAAAAAAAAAAAAAGAGTCAGATGATAAAATCTGGATAAACCATTGTAAATCTGTAATTGCTATTAGAAAAAACAAGGGACACACCATAATAATGGATAGCGATGTCATTTTAATTTCAAGGACTAAATGAGTATCTAGTATGAATGTGGAATTGTCATTCAGACTACTTTTTGACTTCATATATGCTCTATTTGTTTTGTCTCAAAATTTTTTTTTACATGGCGATATTCAATATTTATTTTTAGTTGTCATTAGGTACTAACAGCCTCTGGTTGGTTGAGGGATGTGTTTTTTCTGAGTCTAGGTTACCTATGCCTTATTTTTGTCTAATTTTTTTAAATTTAGTCTCCTACCTTATCTTTGCATCTCCCATTTCACTGGTGTTCACATTACTCAAAACACTTATTTTGAGCCTTAATTGGTACATAATTAGAAAGTTCTAAGATAATTTATACTATGTATTTTTTAAAAGCTTAAGATTTTTTTTTTATTAACATACATTAAAATTGACTTTTTTGGTGAGGAGGGTGAATAGTTATCTAAGTTTTAACTGTTATATAGATCCCTGTAACCACCACCGCAATCAGGATACAAAACAGTTCGATCATCTCCCAAAACTGCCTCCTACTATCCACTTGTATCACACCCAAATCCCTGGTTTGTCTCTTCTTAACCCCTGACAACCATTGATGTCATATAAATGGAATCATATAGTATATATCCTTTCGAAACTGGCTTCTTTCACTCACAATAATGCTTTTGAAATTCATCCAAACTATTGCATGTATCAATAATTCATCCACTTAAGGGGAGTTCCCATTGTGTTGCAGTGAAAACAAATCTGACTAGGAACCATGAGGTTGCGGGTTCAATCTCTGGCCTCACTCAGTGGCTTAAGGATCTGGCGTTGCCATGAGCTGTGGTGTAGATCACAGATGCGGCTTGGATCCTGTGTTGCTGTGGCTGTGGTGTAGGCCAGCAGCTGTAGCTCCAGTTTGACCCCTAGCCTGGGAACCTCCATATGCTGTGGGTGCGGCCCTTAAAAAAAGCAAAAAAAAAAAAAATCCATTTTATTGCTCAGTAGTATTCCATTGATAAACTACACTACAGCTTGATTATTTATTTATTCACTTACTGAAAAGCATTTCCAGTTTGGGACGATTATGAATAGAACTGTTGTAAACATTGATGTACAGGTTTTTGTGTAAGCACAAACTTTCATTTCTCAAAGATCAATACCAAGGAGTGGGATTGCTGGGTCATATGGTAAGTATATATTTAACTTTATAAGGGGCTGCCAAACATTTTCGGAATGGCTGTACCATTTTGCCTTCCTACATTCATATGAGAGTTGTAGTTGCTCTTCTTCTTCTTCTTCAGCATTTGGTGTTAACTTTATTTATTTATTTATTTGGAACTCTTTGTTGAGGTCTTTTACTGCGTTTTAAATTGGGGTCCATGTTTTCTTACTGTTGAATTTTGAGAGTTCTTTACATATTGAGAATACAAATCCTCTGTCAGATATGCCATTTATAAATATTTTCTCCCAGTGTTGTAGTTTGCTTTTCATGTTCTTGGTATTGTCTTTCACAAAGTAAAAGTTTATAATTTTGAAGTCCAGTTTATAATTTCTCGCTTTTATGAATAATACTTTTGGTATCATGTATAAAAATTCTTTGCCTAACCCCATGTCACAACAGTTTTATCCTGTAGATTCTAAGTTTTATAGCTTTGCATTTTATATTAAGAGCCATGATCCATTTTTAGTTAATGTCTGTATAAGATGTGATGTTTTGGTTACATTTTTGCCTATGGGTATCCAGTTGTTATACCATTTTTGGAAAAGTCTGTCCTTTCTTCATTAAATTGACTTTCCATCTTTGTCCAAAGTCAGTTGGCCTTATTTGTGTGGATCTGTTTCTCAACTGTATTCAGTTGATTTATGTGTCTCTTCTTTAACCCAGTACCATACTGTCCTAATTACTGCAGCTTTAGAGTAAGTTTTAATATTCTTTCACTTTTACCCTTTTAAATAACTGTTTGGCTTTTTAAATTCTGTTGCTGTTGTTTTTAGAATAAGTTTGTCTATACAAACAAAAAATATCCTTCAGGGGCGGGAGTGGAGTTTGATTAGAAGTGTGTTTTAATCTACAGATCAGTGGGAAGAATTGACACTTGCTATGTTGAGCTTCAAATTTATTAATGTGATACGCCTTTCCATTTATTTACATCTTCTTTGATTTCTTTAATAGTGATGTAATTTTCAGCATACAGCTCTTATACTGTTGATTAGATTTATACTTCAGTATTTCAAATTTTGGAGAGCTATTCTAACAGTTTAAATTTTCAGTTTCCACTTGTTCATTGCCAGTATTATGTGATTGATTTTTGTGTGCTGACTTGTCATCTTAGGACTTTGTAGTTTTACTTATTAGTTCTAGGAGATTTTGTATAGATTCTTTGAGATTTCTATGTAGACAATCATGTTGTCTGCAAATAGGACTTGTTTTTTCCTTTGTAATCTGTATGTTTTTCCCCCCTTTGCCTGTTCACACTTGCTGGGACTTGAAATACAGTGTTAAATAGAAGTAGTCAAAGATGGAGTTCCCGTCGTGGCTCAGTGGTTAACGAATCTGACTAGGAACCATGAGGTTTCGGGTTCAATCCCTGGCCTTGCTCAGTGGGTTAAGGATCCAGCGTTGCTGTGGGCTGTGGTGTAGGTCACAGACACGGCTTGGATCCCGAGTTGCTGTGGCTCTCGTGTAGGCCGGCAGCTACAGCTCTGATTAGACCCTTAGCCTGGGAACCTCCATATGCCACGGGAGCGGCTTAAGAAAAGGCAAAAGAAACAACAAAAAAAGACACATTGACTTATAGCCAGTCGTAGCGGGAGGGTATTTGGTCTTTTGCCATTAAGTACGTTGTTACCTGTAAGCATGTACTTCTACTTGGTTTGGGTTTATTTTGCTCTCCTTTTTCTCTAATTTAAGGTAGATAGTTAGATTATTGGCTTGAGAATTTTAATTTTCCTCTTTGCTAGTATAAGTATTTAATGCTATAAATTATCCCCCAAGCATTGCTTTAACTGCATTATACAAATTCTCTAATTTCTTTCAATTAAAAATATTTTCTAATTTCCCTTGAGATTTCTTCTCTGGCCTGTGGATCATTTGTAAGTGCATCATTTAATTTCCCCATCTTCAGAGATTTTTCTGTTACTGATTTCTACCTTAAGTTCATTATGGTCAGAGAACATATTTTTGGTTACTTAAGTTCTTTTAAATTTGCTAAGATTTGTTTTATGACCCAAGATAAGATCTACCTTGGTGAACATTCTTTGTGTACTTAAAGAAAAAGTAAACTCTGCTTTTGTTGGGTGGAGTGTTCTATAACTGTCAGCTTGATCCAGTTGGTTAATGGTGTTTAGTTCCATATCCTTATTGATTTTTTTGGTCTATTAATTATGTAGATTACTAAGAATATTGAAGTTTCCAACTATAATTGTATTTTTCCTTCCAAATCTGTCAGATTTTACTTCGTGTATTTTGAAGCTCTCATGTTAGGCACACACACATTTAGGATTATTCTATCTTCTTGGCAAATTGACCCTTTTGACATCATATAATGCCTGTTTTCTTTGTTTTGAAGTTTACTTTATTTGATTTTAATATAGAGCCACTCCAGCTTTCTCTTGATTAGTATCTCTGTGATATATCTTCACCCATCATTTTACTTCTAACCTACTTATCTTATTTGAAATAAATTTCTTGTAGGTGACGTATAACTGGATCTTATTTCTTTTTCTTCATTCTCAATAATCTTTGTCTTTTAATCGGTGTGTTTAGGTGCTTTACATTTAATATAATTACTTACTATTTGGATTTAGTGCTACCATTTTATTACTTACTTTCTATTTGTCCTTTTTGGTTTTTGTTTCTCCTTTTCCACTTCCTGCCTTGTTTGGATTTGTCTGAACAGCTTTTGGTATTCCATTCATATTTATCTATTGTGTGGTTTTTTTTTTTTTTAACTTTATATCATTCTAGCATCAGTGTGGGTGTATGTGGTTTGCTCTAGGGACTATAAGATACATGTCTAAATTCTTTTAGTCTACTTAAAATAAATATTTCCCCACTTAAGTGGGACATAGATATCTTAACACTATATGTCTCTTTGCCCTCCTCTTTTTTGTTTGTATTATCTTACATATTACATCTACATATGTAGAGAGTCCCATCAGACAATGTTATAGCTTTTACTTTTTTTTTCCTTTTTCTTTCTTTTTCTTTTTTGCTTTTTAGGGCTGAATCCATAGCATATGAAAGTTCCCAGGTTAGGGGTAGAATCAGAACTGCAGCTACCAGCCTACACCACAGCCACAGCAACACAAGATCCAAGGTGCATCTGTGACCTATACCACAGCTCACACCTCAGGGCAATGCTGGATTCTTAACCCACTGGGTGAGGCCAAGGATCAAACCTATATCCTCATGGATACTAGTCAGGTTTGCAACCCACTGAGCCATAATGGGAACTCCTACAGCTTTTACTTTTAACCTCCAAACATATTTTAAAGAATTCAAGATGAGAAAAAAAAAGTAGTTTTTTTATATTTACCCATATGGTTATTATTTCTTTGTTCTTTTTCATTACTTTTTTTTTTTTGGTCTTTTGTCCTTTTTTTAGGGCCGCACCCGCAGCATTTGGAGATTCCCAGGCTAGGGATCCAATCGGAGCTGTAGCTGCCGGCCTACACCACAGCCATAGCAATGCGAGATCTGAGCCGCGTCTGCAACCTACACCACAGCTCATGGCAGTGCTGGATCCTTAACCCACTTAGCGAGGCCAGGGATCGAACCTTCAACCTCGTGGTTCCTAGTTAGATTCGTTTCCACTGTGCCACGACGGGGAACTCCTCATTACTTACTTTTTTATTTTTGTTTGTTTTTTTTTTAGGGCTGCACCGTGGCATATGGAAATTCTTGGGCTAGGGATCGAATCTGAACTGCAGCTGCCAGTCTGTGCCACATCCGCAGCAATGCGGGCTCCAAGCCACATCTTGTGACTTACACTGCAGCTCACAGCAATGCCGGATCCTTAACCCACTGAGTGAGGCCAGGGATCGAACCCACATCCTCTTGGATACTAGTTGGATTCATAACCTACTGAGCCACAACAGGAACTCCCTGTTCCTTTTCATTACTGATGTTTTTATTTTTCTCTTGGCATCCTTTCCCTCCAAACAGTAATTCTTTTAGAGGTGATTTGCTGGCAGTAAATTTTCTTGGTTTTTACCTTCACCTGAATGTCTTTATTTTGCCTTCATTCCTGAAGGATATTTTCACTGGATATAGAAATTCTCTGTTGACAGTTCTTTCAGTCTTTTAAAAATACACCATTTCCTTCTGGACGTTAATGGTTTCTGGTGAGAAATTAACATTCCTTCAAATAGCTATTCTCCTGTAAGCAATGCATCACTTTTTTTCCCCAGCTACTTGCTGATTTTTTCTTTGTTTTTAGTTTTTATCAGTTTTACTGTGATGTGTCTGGGCATGGATTTCTTAGGGGGTTATTCTATTTGAGTTGTCTGAGTTTCTCAAAGCTGTATATACATTGTGTCTTTTACCAAGTTTTGTAAAGTTTTCAGCCATTATTTCCTCAAGTTTTTTTCTGAACTGAACTCTCACTCTCTAGGCTGCTAATGACACCATGTTAGACCTTTTGGTATCCCTTGAGGCTCTCTTCATTTTTTTTTTTCCTTGTTCAGACCTGATAATTTCTATCTATCTGTCTTTAAATTCACAGACTTTCTTTCATTGTCTCCATTTTGCCTATTGAGCCCATCCAGGCATTGTTTCAGTTATTTTATTTTTTAGATCTAAAATTTACATTTGATTTTACTTCTTTTGTTTAGCCTTATAAAGTCTTAATAATGAAAATTAGTACATACTTTTGTAAAACAAAATACATATAGAAGTATATGAAATTTAAGAATTTTGTTGTATGGATGTTACTATTAATGGTCATATAAATTTTTTTTTCTATTGCAGACTAACATGCATGTTTATGTGTGCATGCACACACACAATTGTACATCTGTGGGGTAAATTTTAGAATTAGAATTCTGGGTAGGCATTATTTATTTATTTTTTTATTTTTTGTTTTTTTAGGAGCTGCACCTGTGGCACATGGAAGTTCCTAGACTAGGGGTCGAATTGGAGCTGTAGCTGCCCACTTATTCCACAGCCATATCAATGCCAGATCGGAGTCATGGAAGCTTAGGGCAATGCTGGATTCTTAAACCACTGAGTGAGGCCAGGGATCGAACCCATGTCCTCATGGTTACTAGTTGGGTTCATTACCGCTAAGCCACAACAGGAACTCCCTGGGTAGGCATCATTTTTAATATGCACAAAATAGTCCATGTAACCTTTCCCCATTGGGGTGTAGTACAAAGATTGTTCCTTGTTTTTCACTAGTATAAATTCCTTTTTTTTTTTTTTGTCTTTTTGCCATTTCTTGGGCCACTCCCACGGCATATGGAGGTTCCCAGGCTAGGGGTCAAATTGAAGACGCAGCCGCCAGCCTACACCAGAGCCACAGCAATGTGGGATCCGAGCCACGTCTGTGACCTACACCACAGCTCACGGTAATGCCAGATCCTTAACCCACTGAGCAAGGCCAGGGAGTGAACCCACAACCTCATGGTTCCCAGTCGGATTTGTTAACCACTGAGCCACGACAGGAACTCCTCACTAGTATAAATTCTTGGGGAAAAAAAATCTTTGACCAGAAAATCTTTTCTTATGTTTTAGATTCATTCATTAAAATGGCTTCCCAGAACTAGAATTCGTATATCAAATTATGAACATGCCTAAAGTTTTTGAAAATTTATAAATTAATATTCCAAAGACTTGGTTGATTGACACTTGTCATTATGGATAAATTTAAGCTCAGGAATAAATAGAGCCTTTGTGTTTCTACTGCCAAAGTACAAGAGAATATTGGAACTATGCTGAGACCTTCTATTCATTTCAAAAGGACTTGCCCTTCTTGGAGCATTTTCATAATAGCTGCTTTTAAGTCTTTGTCAGGTAATTGCTCCAGTTGTGTCATCTCAATGTTGATATCTGTTTATTATACCATGCAAGTTGAAATTTTCCTGTTTGTCATATGCCAAGTAATTTTGAATTGCTCTTGCTTCAGTTCAGTGGAGAATGTTCATTTGTGTTTTTTAGTAGGCAGTCAGCCCTATCGGTGTAGGCTGAAAGTTGCAGCTAGCGTCCTGTGGGTTGCCATTTCAGTGTCAGTTCATTTTTCAAAGCCTATACTGCTTTGCTGTTGGATCTGTCCTGTGTGTACACTGCCCATTGGCCAGTTTGAGATAGGTGACTATCTCCTTGTTCAGTTTGCATAGTTTTGGTTTGCTATTTAGGAAAAGATCTACGCTATGTTGGGCTCTAGAGTGAGCCCAGGCATTCATAACCTACCTTACAGAGTAGCTTTTCTGAGTCCCTTCCACTCAGCTATTTCCCCTATACTTTCTACTTCCCTGGGATCTCTGCTTTTTAGTCCCAGCTAGAAAACTTTTTCTACTGTGCTCGCTACTAATGATTGTGCCCATATCCAGGGACAAGAGGTGGGAGCAAAGAGAGTGGAAGAAATGGTTGGGAGAGGGGTTTGCCCCACGCTGTTGAAACGACAGCTCCTGAGATGGAAGAATTTTTCCCTCCCTCAGAGTTTTAGGTACTTGTGGGCCTCCTCCTGGTACTCCCTCCATTATCCTGCCCACGCCTGAACTTAGGGCTTCTCCTGAAACACTGTCTACACTGATGCCTACTTCCAAGTTTCCCCTGGGCCAGGTGGCAGGATACAAGAGGGTAAGAGGATGGAAGAGAGTAAGCCATGAACTTCTTCCCCAATCTACCTCCTACCCTTTACTTTTCAGTCTTTAAATAGCTGCTTCATACATTTTGTTTAGATTTTATAACTGTATTCAGCAGAGAGACAGGGTGGAGTGTTTTTACTTTATCTTAGCTGGCACTGGAACCCTGTATTGTGTACTTTTAAGTATCACATTCACTTATTCAAATAACATTTCTTTATCGTTTGAATCCTCACCATATGCTGGGCACTTTAAATACATTATTTCTTTAATTTTCTGACAGCTGTCTCCTTTTAGACATGAGGAAATTGAGGGGTAAAACTTTTTTTTTTTTTTTTGGACTTTTCAGGGCTACACCTGCAGCATATGGAAGTTCCCAGGCTAGGGGTCCAGTTGGAGCTATAGCTCCCAGCCTACACCACAGCCACAGCAACGCCGGGTCCTTAACCCACTGAGCGAGGCCAGGGATTGAACCTGTCACCTCATGGCTCCCAGTCGGATTCATTTCCGCTGCACCACAACAGGAACTTTTTTTTTTTTTTTTTTGGTGAGGGGTAAAACTTTTAAACTAGGTCTGGAGAATACAGATACTAAATGACAGGCTGGGATTTGAACCCAAGGTGTGGTCCCAGGACTAGCATCATCAAACCCACAAGAGAACTTGCCAGAAATGTAAAATCTGTAGTCCCACCTCAAATCTACCAAATCAGAATTCTGGGAATGAGGCCCAGAAATTTGTCTTGATGAGCGTTTGTTAACCTGATGTATGCTAAATTTGAGCACCACTTCTCTATGCTGCAGGACTTAACAATATGAGGTATGTTTTAGTTTCTTAGCAAAATTTTAATACAGGAAACTGAAGTTACTTTTCACCTTTGTTTGAGACATATGGTAGTATACGGAGTGAGAACTAATTTTCTTACTGATGTTACTAACGTAGCTTTAAAACCACACTTTTCTCTATTACTCAATACAACAGTTAAAATATAAATACTATAAATTTTAAAAGTTTAAATGTATGTGTATGTATATATAAAGAAATCAATTTAGATATAGTTTTTGGCCAATAAAAACACAGCCTCTGATGTTAACTATGTCATATAATGGTCTTATTTAAAAATTTAGGATAGTAATGATGATTTCCCGAGATTTCAGGGTAACTTTTGATATAGGCTTAGATTAAGATTGGGCTGGGCAAAACAGGATAGGTCCTATCTTGTGTAATTCTCTTTTTTTCACAAAAGATTGAATGTATAACTAAAGTTAATTTGCCTACCCTTGTAGGACATTTTGTATAAATTTACCAGTGAGAAAAAAAAAATCTATTAGACCACATCTTCAGAATCCATGGCGTTTTTGTTTTCTTTTATTTTGGGTTTTTCAGGAGATTTTTTTGGCCATGCCTGTGGCATGCAAAAGTTCCTAGGCCAGAGATCAAACCTGAGCCACAGCAGTGACAATGCTGAGTCCTTAACTTCTAGGCCACCAGGGAACTCCAAGTGTCTGTGCAGGTTTTTTTCTTTTTTTTTTTTTTTTTTTTTTGTCTTTTTAGGGCCACACATGCTGCATGTGGAAGCTCCCAGGCTAGGGATCACATT
Organism: Sus scrofa; assembly: GCF_054392235.1. Classification (NCBI taxonomy): domain Eukaryota; kingdom Metazoa; phylum Chordata; class Mammalia; order Artiodactyla; family Suidae; genus Sus; species Sus scrofa. Next base: position 106,011,991 of record NC_139385.1, on the reverse strand, counting down.
GGAGCTGCAGCTGCCAACCTGCGTCACAGCAACACAGGATCCAAGCAGCATCTGCTGCTGACACCACAGTTCATAGCAATGCCGGATTCTTTAATCTACTGAGCGAAGCCAGGGATCGAACCCACATCCTCATGGATACTAGTCAGGTTTGTTACTGCTGAGCCACAATGGGAATTCCCAAAATCTGTGTTTTTAACTAGCCTGCAATCCACATATATCTTGAGTTTATATAGATTGGTTGATTAGATTGTATGTGGGTTAGTTATGGAGCATTGTTTTTGGTGATAATCTCTCTTCATATTAATAGAGTGGCTGGGGGTTGGGGCAGAGCAGATGTTAATTCCCCATTATAGAAACAGGTTTTAAGGTATCATTATTTATACTAGATTTTAAGTCTTTTACCCTCTGGTGTCCACATTAGCAAACACATACAAGTTGTGGAGTATCCTTGTGGAAATGTCAGTGTTAAGGTGAAAAGGGCCCTGCCCTCAAGGAGCTTACTAAGCAGGGAAACAGTTGTTACTGAAAAAAGTAATTACTGTGTTAAAGATATATACAGAGTACTGTGGGTATGGTGTGTTGGAGACAGGCTAGGCTAGAGAACCTAGCTGTTAGTATTTGAAATCATCCGTGGTGGTATGTGTATCACACAAATCAGCAAATGCTACATGCCTACAGAATACCAAGAGTAGGGCAGGGGAAAATGGGATTGGGGCACAACACTCAAAAAACTTCCTCAGCAACGCATTATTTTTTTTAAAGGAGAAACCTAAGTAAAATGGTAACACGGTTTTACATGTTAAAATAGAAATGGTTGGGGTTCCCTGGTGGCTCAGTGGGTTAAGGATTTGGCCTTATCACTGCTTGTGGTTCAGGTCAGTACTATGACGTGTGGGTTCAGTCCCTGGCTCTGGAACTTCTACATCCCTTGAGCACAGCCGAAAATAAATAAATAAATAAAATAGAAATGGTTAAGAAAAAATATAATAAATATGCCGTTTTATCTTGAAAAAGAACCGAGATTTGCTTGTCAAGTGGATGTGGGAGAGGTTGCCTTTTGTGAGTTATTGTGCAGTGGTAGAAGGAAGGTGTCCGAAATCTAAGCAAAAGTTAACACCAGATGTGGGTGGGTATGGCTCCCAACAGGAAGTGGGCTGAGGTAGCTGGGCAGTGTTTGAGGTATGTATGTGTGTTGCGTATTCCCATGCGTAGGGCTTAGTGCAGCTGGGTACAGTTTTCTGTGTTCACCTAGTGTTTTTCTTTTCTTTTTTATTATTTTCTTTTATTTTAAGGCTGCACCCATGACATAGAGACATTCCCAGGCCAGGGTTTGAATTTAAGCCACGGCTGCAATTTACACCATAGCCACAGCAATGCTGGTGGATCTTTTAAGCCACTGCACTGGGCCGGGGATCAAATCTGTACCTCAGTAGCGACCCTGGTGGCTGCAGTCAGATTCTTAACCCACTGTGTCATGGTGGGAACTCCTCATCTAGTGTTTAATGGCACAAAAACAAATGGCATTCTTGTAGTGCTCGGTGTTATTCCCTAGTGTAATAAGTACACTGAAACAAATTTGAGCTTTTCAAGCAAATGTCATAGCAGAATTGACTGTAACCAGGCTTTTTTCCCCTTGTAAGAACCAGCTTACCAGCATACCTCTGGAGATGGAGCTCTTCAGTCAGCCTGGAGGAGTCTTGGAAGACTTGACAGAGAAGTCTTGACAACTGAGTTGAGACTTGGCAAATGTAGTGTATCGCCGGGTCTGGCATAGGTAGAAGGAGGGCATTCCAGGCAAGGTGGGCAGCAGCATCTGAAAAAGCATGCAGATGTAAGCCTGATATGTTCAGGAAACTCTGATGTGTAGTTCAGTGTTACAAGAAGGTGAGAACTTGGAAGGAAAAGGGACTACTGTTACTAAAACATAATAGTTAAGCAGGGCTAAATTCTCAGTGACCCTGTATGCCACTTGAAAGAATTTACATTTTATCCCCCAGGGGGTGGGTAGAGAACACAGAAGAATTTTCAGCAGTGAAATCTGTTTTCTAATACTGGTTTATATAGCACTCACTGTGACAGCATGGAGGGTACTTGAAGGATACCCAAGTGGAGTCTGGGAATCTAGTGGGGTAAGGAGGCACTAACTAGTGTGGATCTTTCATTGGCTTGACTCCTTTGAGAATTTTAAAAGCTGTAGATGCTTACTAGAAACTGTGTCCTTTTTGTGTTTCTAGAAGTCAGTATTACTATAACCTTCTTTCTTGGTTTTAAGGGCTAGGGCCCTAAGAGTTAGTCTTCTATATGGTGACGAAGTAGGTGAATTTCTAACTGCCTTTTACAAGAGCTAATTTCACCATTAGCTTTATTTATACAGTGCTTGAAAATGATGTGGTGAATCATTATTGGAGAAATTTTATCATTTTAATGTGTAAATAATTACACAGCCCAGCCCATTGGATTCCTATTTTTGCCAAAATTATTTTATAATAAAGAATAACCAGTTAATGAAGTAAGAACACTGTCTCACACCGTACACAAAAAATAAACTCAAAGTGGCTTAAGGACTTAAATATAAGACATAACATCATAAAACTCCTAGGAGAGAACATAGGCAAAACATTCTCTGATATAACTCATAGCAGTGTTTTCTTAGGTCAGTCTCCCAAGGCAATAGAATAAAAGCAAATATAAACAGATGGGACCTAATCAAACATAAGGTTTTACACAGCAAAGGAAACCATAAACAATATGAAAAGACAACCCACAGAATGGTAGAAAATATTTGCAAACAGTGCAGCTGACAAGGGATTAATCTCCAGAATATACAACTCAACAACAAAAAAGCACACAACCCAATCAAAAAATAGGCAGAAGACCCGGGGAGTTCCCATGGTGGCTCGGCAGAAACTAATCTGACTAGTATCCCTGAGGACATAGATTCAATCCCTGGCTTCGCTCAGTGGGTTAAGGATCTGGCATTGCCATGAGCTGTGGTGTAGGTCAGAGCTGGTGTTGCTGTGGTGTAGACCAGCAGCTGTAGCTCTGATTTGACTCCTAGCCTGGGAACCTCCATATGCCACAGGCGTGGCCCTAAAAAGACCAAAAAAAAAAAAAAAAGTGGAAAGCCAAAATAGACATTTCTTCAAAGAAGACATACCGATAGCCAGTAAGCACATGAAAAGATGCTCAACTTTGCTAATTATTAGAGCAATGCAAATCAAAACTATAATGAGATATCACCTTATACCAGTCAGAAGGACTATCATCAAAAAGTCAACAAATAATAAATGCTAGAAAGGGTGTGGAGAAAAAGGAACCCTCCTACACTGTTGGTGGGAATGTAAGTTGGTACAGCCATTATGGAGAACAGTATAGAGGGTCCTTAAAAAATCAAAAGCAGATACCATATTATCTAGCAATTGGGTGCATATCTGGAGAAAACTATTAATTCAAAAAGGTATACGCACCCCAATGTTCTTAGCAGCTCTATTCGCAATAGCCAAGATATGGAAGCAACCTAAATGTCCATTAAGAGATATGGATAAATGTCCATCTACACACACAATGGAATACCACTCAGCCATAAAAAAGAATGAAATAATGCCATTTGTGGCAACATGGATGGACCTATAGATTATCATACCAAGTGAAGTAAGTCAGAAAGAAAAAGATAAATATTTGCTATCACTTATATGTGGAATCTAAAAACATGATATAAATGAACTTATTTATAAAACAGAAACAGACTCGCAGACATAGAAAACAAACTTGGGGTTACCAGAGGGTCAAGAGGGGAGACGGGTAAATTCGGAGTTTGAGATTAGCAGATACAAACTACTACATATAAAATAGATAACAAGTGTGTGCGTGTGTGTTTGTGTAAACTGAATCTCTTTGCTGTGTACCAGAAGCTAACAACATTCTAAGTCAATTTAAAAAAGGGGTGGGGGGCGGTGTGGAGTTCCCATCGTGGTTCAGCAGTAATGAGCCCAACTAGGATCCTTGAGGATGCAGGTTCAATCCCTGGCCTTGCTCAATGAGTGCATTAAGGATCTGGTGTTGCAGTGAGCTGTGGTGTAGGTTGTAGACACAGCTTGGATTCCACGTTGCTGTGGCTGTGGTGTAGGCAGCTACAGCTCAGATTCGACCCCTAGCCTGGAACTTCCATATGTCACGGGTATGGGCCTAAAGAAAAAAAAAATTATAAGGGATAAATATCAGGTGAGATTCTGGGGTTAAAAAATGATATAACTACAGTCTTCCAAGCAAAGTTAGATAAAGATGTTTTGAATTACAAGTCTAAATTAAGAAAGCCATCCAGCCCACCCTTTAAAAAAATAAATCTCTTCTCACAGGGTTCCTTAGTGTTATTTTGAGCCTGTTACCAGAGGATTCTAATGATAGTAACCTCATAATCTGGTTGAAGTTAATGAAGGAGGAGTTCCCATCGTGGCACAACAGAAACAAATCTGACTAGGAACCATGAGGAGGTGGGTTCGATTCTTGGCCTTGCTCAGTGGGTTATGGATCAGGTGTTGCCGTAAGCTGTGTATAGGTCGCAGACACAGTTCGGATCCTGCGTTGCTGTGGCCGTGGTATAGGCCAGCAGCTATAGGTCTGATTGGACCCCTAGCCTGGGAACCTCCACATGCCACGGGTGTGGCCCTAAAGAGATAATAAAGACCAAAAAAAAAAAAAAAAAAAAAGAGAGAGAGAGAGAAAGAGATATGAAAGAATCTCTAAAACTAATTGAAAACAGGAAATCAGGATAAAACATTAAAAAACATGTTCCTGACCCAGGGATCAGATCTGAGTCACAGTTGAGACCTAAGCTGCAGCTGCAGCAACACTGGATCCTTAACCCACTGTGCCCAGCTGGGGATCAAATTTGTGTCCCAGCACTCATGAGATGCTGCCAGTTCCATTGCTCCAAAATTAAACTCTTAATAACATTAAGGAGTGCTGTTTTCTTCCTTCCTCATTATTTTTGTAACTCTTCTTTGATAGGGAAAGTTATTTGATCATCTGTACCAGATTCTTACTATAGATGCTGTTCAGTTATTACTTAGTATGATAGCCTATGAGAGTCACTTGTGAAAAGAAACTATGGGTATAGGCATATAATAAAAATGTGTTGTAATCAAATGGTCCTAGTTATGTTGTAATTCATGGACCTCAGTTCACTTTAAAAGACAGATTCTCATCTTTACCTCATCTGGGACATTGCTAAATGGTATGTATGCTCCCTCTTCTGTGTTGTCCATATTTCTCTCCCTTAATCCTCTTAGGACTCCTTTTGTTAGTGCCAGATATTGTCTTCTGTCTTCAGCTTTTATAGAAACAATAATGTGTCTTTTTTTTATATAGAAATAAGGTTTTCGGAGTTCCCGTCGTGGCGCAGTGGTTAATGCACCCGACTAGGAACCATGAGGTTGCGGGTTCGGTCCCTGCCCCTTGCTCAGTGGGTTAACAATCCGGCGTTGCCGTGAGCTGTGGTGTAGGTTGCAGACGCGGCTCGGATCCTGCGTTGCTGTGGCTCTGGCGTAGGCCGGTGGCTACAGCTCCGACTCAACCCCTAGCCTGGGAACCTCCATATGCCGCGGGAGCGGCCCAAGAAATAGCAACAACAAAAAAGACAAAAGACAAAAAAAAAAAAAAAAGAAAGAAAAGAAATAAGGTTTTCTTTTTCTCCTTGACCTTGCCCTCACCATACCTTAATTCATATTGCTTTGTTTTCTGACTGAACCATTTGACTGAAGTACAGGAATAAAAGTACCTTTTTTTTTCTTTTTTTTTGGCATAGCGTATAAGACCCTTTAGAATCTATCTTCTCAGCTTCTCGGGTTGGTTTTTCTTTTCATTCACTCCACCTGTCCTTTGCTTCAGCCATTCTCAACCAGTCACTTTTGGAAAGCCAGAGCCTTTCCTCTTTCTCCACCTGAAATGCCTTTCTCCACTTGGCAGGCAGCCATTCATTCTTCAAAACCTAGCTCAAAATAAATTTTTTTCTGTGGCACCTTCCCTGCATTAGTTAGAATTAGGTACAGTGACAAGTAGCAGAATCTCCAAAATAACAATGGTCTAGAAACAAGAGAAAATGTATTTCTCTTATAAAAATGGAATATGCAGTTGAGTGCTGAAAAGACTTTTCTATTCCATGAAGTCATTAGGGAAGTAATTTCTGCCTCAAGCCTTCCGAATCTCTCAGATTTAACCCTTGTCCTCGCCATCTAAAATTGAGGTATCTGTTTTACACAGTTCAACATACGAAGGAACAAAAAAGGGACCAAGAGCATTTGTGAGCTATCAGTTTCGCTAAAGCTCCCCGTATACAGATGTGCTTATCTCATTGGCCCCAAGGAAGGCTTGGAAATATAGTCTTTATTCTTAGTGGCTCTGTACTAGCTAATTGTATTATTATGGAAGAAAGGGAGAACAGGTATGGGGTACAGCTAGCAGTGTACCACACTCCCCTAGCTGCTTTGTGTTTTGTGTTCTCAACAACACTCTAATTAATTAGCATTTAGGTTGTATTATAATTCATTTGCCTTCTCCACCAGATTGTGGACTTCTAAAGGAATTCGGGAGAATTACAGCAAAATTATCAGAGACAGAAGCAGATGCAGTATTTAAATCCATGTGGACAGGGGAAATTGCTTATATAGACACTGATTTCTTAGACTTAATTTTTTTTTTCTGTTTTTCCCCATTTTCTGGAGGGAAGTGGACCCTGCTAATAATAGAGGGCATGGCTTCTCTTTTTCAGTTGTGTCTCAAAATTGGTTGACCACACATAGCACAAAGTTGTTTAAAAAGTTGTATATTCTTTGTGTTGTACTGTTTCTTATTAATTGTGATAAAATATGCATAAAAGTTACCATTTTAAAGTGTACTATTCTATGGCATTAAGTACATTGTTGTGCAACTGTCACCAGAATATTTCTGTCTTCCCCAGCTGAAACTGTTATCTGTTAAACACTAACTTCCCCTTACCCCCTTTCCCAAGCCCCTGGCAACCACCTTTCTACTATCTGTCTATGAGGTTGACTAGAAATTTTATATAAGAGGAATCAGACAATGTTTGTCCTTTTGTGACTGGCTTATTACACTTACCTTTAGGTCTTCAAGGTTTGTCTGTGTTGTAGCATGTGTCAGAATTTCCTTCCTTTTTAAGGCTGAATGTCTTCTATTATATATAAGTACCACATTTTATTTGTCTTTTCAGCTACCAGCGGATGCTTGGGTTGCTGCAGGTTTTGTAGGATTTTTCTTCTCTATAGATATTCTCCACATAAGTAGTGTCTTACTCTACTGTAATTTCACCACAGCTACCCCCAAACACAAACCAGATAATTATATATCTTTTAAAAAGGATATTAATAAACATGCAAAGAATATAAAAACAATCACCTGTGTTAGAAGTTTTTTTTGTTTTTCGCATTTTGTCTTTTCCATTTTTGGCCACCCCATGCCGTATGGAGCTCCTGGGTCAGGGATCAGGTCCGAGCTTCAGTGGCAACCTAAGCCACAGCTGCGGCCAGATCCTTAACCTACTGTGTGGGGCTGGGGATTGAACCTGTGTCCCAGCACCCGTAAGACATCACTGATCCTGTTGTGCCATAGCGGGAGCTCCAGAAGTTTATTTGTATGGGAATAATCACAGTTTCTAAAGTATAAACTAAAATATAAAGCTATGAAAAACATTATTCTTGTGTCAAATCCAGAAAATAAGTACAAGAGTGGGATTAGAAATGTATATTTCCTGTATATTTATAAATATATATATATTTAAGAAAAGATTAGATTTTGTTATAGCTAAGAGTCTCTTGATTATATGATAAAGACACAGGAAAGTGCAACCTGTGAATCCCTGTCCCTTTGAAATACAGAGATTTTACCAGGATGGCACAGTGAGAAAGGAATGATCATAGCTGTAGCCTGCTGGGTTTGCTTTTATGAAATTTCTCAAGCATTGCAGAGAAAAGGATAATAACTGGGTGGTATAAAGACAGTTCCATTCCTGTCACCTGACCTCCATTGTTATCAGATGGAAGTTGGTTTAGTGACAGTAATTATTAGATGTTTGATTGCCAGTAATATGACTGATGCCTAGAAAATTCTGAGTTTTGGCCTCTATCCCACTGGACACGTAGTCCAAATTAGCAATTAAATTTCCTTACTAAAATTCTATTAAGCTTTCAAATAATTACTTAAATAGAATATATGTGCAGTGGTTTAAACAGAATCTCGTAGATACTTTCTAATTGCAGCTGATAGTTTGGTCAGTTTGGCAAAGTGGTGAGTCATACTTCTCTAGCCAGCTCACAGACCAGCTGTTGATTTACTCAGTTGCTTGAGCCAAGACCAAAGCAGCAGAACAGAATAGAACACCTTGGCTCTCACATTGTTTTGTCTTTTCCCTAAAAATCTGTATGTAAATTTCCATCCTCCTCCTAGGTGTTTTGAGTCACAAGTATAAGACTTCCTTCCTTGTAATTATTTTAGTACAGTTATAGAGATAAAATAGACATACCTGAAAGGATCTGAGAAGAAAAGAACACAATGTGGTGTGAGCTGTAAACGCTTTCAGGGAAATTAGAACTCAGTGTGGACATTAAAAATAGAATTGGATGTGAAGGACAAAGGAGTGGAGGTGTTTTAGAATAAGGAGAATTCAGCTTGGTTAAAATGGGGTCTAATTATGGATGGCAGTGCGTGGAATTCAGGCGCGAGAAGCTGTGTGTGACTGTTGAGTGTTCCCGAAAGGAAATGAGTCTGGCAGTATTATGATTTAGGAAGAGCAGAGAGACTAAGGTGTTGCAGAAATCCAGGAATGTGGCAATAGAAATCTGGACAAGGCCACTTACTTGCAAGAAGGTGAAGGAAAAAAGGTAAATTTGAGAGCCATTTTGGAAACAGAAACTGTTAAACTAGGTGACATTAAATGTAATGGTGTCAAGTAGAAGAAGAGTAAAATAAAAAAAAATTTTTAAAGAAATTCCATAGAAACATGTACTGTTATCCCTGGGGAGGGGAGAGTTACTTTTAGATATGGTGAATTTAAGGTGTGATGGGGACTAGCCAAACTGAGACAGACCTGTTAGGCTATTAGTGGACTGACAAGTGGGTAGAATGTGTGGACTAGACATGTGCTTTTTATACAAATCCAGTGGCACTTGAGGTGAGAATTGGCCCTAGAAAATACCTGATTATAACTATAAAGGCAAGAACATGTTCTCATAGCTTCTGCAGACCTGAAAAACTCTTAAAATCAATTTTTTTTTTCCCATTAGCTTCATTTCAACTGAAATGGTTAGTTAAATAGATGTAATTCATAAATTACATCCAGGGAACTGAAGCACTTCCCCCATACTATTAAATAAGAAATCAGAAATCAGAATCCAGATTGCCTTACAAAGTAAAATGTAGAATGGGCGCAAGAACTTAGATTTTTTCATGACAAACATCTTAGAGTAAATAGGTATTGTGGCAGAATAACGACATACCAAGGAGCATTATATTCATAAATATTATAAATTACTGAATTAACTGTTTAACTTGTGGTTTAATTTATAACATTTGACATAATCTTCTAGTATGCAATTGAACATTTCATGTTTTCCTTTAGTGGAACATTTAGTTGGAGCTGCTGTGCCAAATGTTTTATGGCTTTCTCTCTCAGAATGGCTCTGTGTATATAGCAAAACATTTATGACCATATGGAGTCAAGTAGGAAAAAAATTTGGCAAGAGAATATTTCTCTTATAATTAGAAATTGTCTTAAGATACAATATGTTACAGTAATGGTAAAGGTAATATAACTAGAGAAATAATAGCTTAGTATGGATGATTTGAGTTTCACTGAAGATACCTCTAGTGGTAGCACTTTCCTAGTGCCTGCAACAAATAGTGCTTTCTGCTTGCTTGCTTCTCTTTCCTTTGTACACTTTTTTGCTCTTTATTTCTTTTTATGGTGAAATATACAGTGAGTAAAATGCATTATACGACCCAGATTAAGAAACAGAACATTGGAGTTCCCTTGTGGCTCAGCAGGTTAAAGATCTGGTGTTGTCACTTCAGTGGCTTGGGTGCTGCTGTAGTGCAGGTTCAATCCCTGGCTCAGAACTTCCACATCCTGTGGGCATGGCAAAAATAATCATAATAATAATAAAATCTTAAAAATAAAAGAAAAAAAGAAACAGAACACTGCCAGTATACCAGAAGCCTGCTTTGCCCCTTCTTAGTCAAACCTCATTTGTCTTCACCCCCATCCCCCAGAAGTAACCTATTCTTAACTTTGGTGCTAATCATTTCTTCCTTCTCTTTAAGGTGTTTTGTTTTGTTTTTTGTGTTTTGTTTTTGGTCTTTTTGTCTTTTTGTCTTTTTAGGGCCACACCTGCAGCACATGGAGGTTCCCAGGCTAGAGGTCCAGTCAGAGCTGTTGCTGCTGGCCTACGCCAGAGACACAGCAACACAGGATCCGAGCAGCGTCTGTGACCTACACTACAGCTCACGGCAATGACGGATCCTTAACCCACTGAGTGAGGCCAGGGATCAAACCCGCAACCTCATGGTTCCTAGGCGGATTCGTTTCTGCTGTGCCACAACAGGAACTCCAAGGGTTTTTTTTGTTTTTGTTTTTGTTTTTTTTGGCCACCCCACTCCCAGGCCAGGGATCAAATCTGAGCTGCAGTTAGAGACCTAAGCCAGAGCTGTGGCAACACTGGATCCCTAACCCAGTGTGCCAGGTTAAGGATCAAACATGCATCCCAGCAGTCGCAAGATGCCGCCTATCCTGTTGTGCCACAGCAGGAGCTCCCCTTCTCCTCACAGTTTGTCATTCATGTGTGTCCCTAGATAATGTAGTTTATTTTTGCCTCTTGTGTACATATATACAGACGTCTGCATGTCAGTACATAGTCTTTTGTGTCTGACTCATTTTTGACCTTTTATCCATGTGGTATGTGTGTGTAACATTTTCATTTCTCTGGTCCATTTATATGCATTCTCTCCTACCATAGGACTAGGTCATAATAGATATATTCTGTTCTGTTTCACAAAGTTGTAAAACTCAGTTATAACCATTCATGTATGTTTTTCTTAGGGCACATGGGCACCAGTATCTCAAGAGTTTACCTAGGAGTAGAATTGCTGGATCATAGGAAGTTCACATTTTCCAATTCATTGGATAGTACCAAACTGTTTTTCTGAAGTGGTTATACAGTTTATTTTTTATTTTTATTTGTTAAATGATTTTTACTTTTTTCCATTATAGCTGGTTTACAATGTTGTGTCAGTTTTCTGCTGTACAGCAAGGTGACCAGTCACACATACACATATACATTCCTTTTTCTCACATTATCATGCTCCATCATAAGTGACTAGACATAGTTCCCAGTGTTATATAGTAGGATCTCATTGCTTACCCATTCCAAAGGCAATAGTTTGCATCTCTTAACCACAAATTCCCAGTCCATCCCATCCCCGTCCCCTTAGCAATCACATGTCTGTTCTCCATGTCCATGATATTCTTTTCTGTGAAAAGGTTCATTTGTGCTGTATATTAGAGTCCAGATATAAGTGGTATCGTATGGTATTTGTCTTTCTCTTTCTGACCTACTTCACTGAGTATGAGAGTCTCTAGTTCCATCCATGTTGCTGTAAATGGCATTATTTTGTTCTTTTTTATGGCTGAGGAGTATTCCATTTTGTGTATATATCACATCTTCTTAATCCATTCATCTGTCGATGGACATTTAGATTGTTTTCATGTCTTGGCTATTGTGAGTAATGCTGCAATGAACATACGGGTACATGTATCTTTTTCAAGGAAAGTTTCTTCCGGATATATGCCCAACAGTGGGATAGCTGGGTCATATGGTAGTTCTATAGTTTTCTGAGGTGCCTCCATACTGTTTTCCATAGTGGTTGTACCAACAGTGCTGGAGGGTTCCCTTTTCTCCAGCATTTGTTACTTGTGGACCTATTAATGATGGCCATTCTGGCTGGTGTGAGGTGGTACCTTATAGTAGTTTTGATTTGCATTTCTCTAATAATCAGTGATGTTGGGCATTTTTTCATGTGCTTGTTGGCCATCTGTTTGTCTTCTTTGGAGAAACGTCTGTTCAGGTCTTTTGCCCATTTTTTAATTGGGTCGTTGGCTTTTTTGCTATTGAATTGTATAAATTGTTTGTATATTTTAGAGATTAAGCCCTTGTCAGGTGCATTGTTTGAAACTATTTTCTCCTATTCTGTAACTTGTCTTTTTGTTTTTTATGGTGGTTATACAGTTTATACTCATCCCTGCAGGATACAAGGATTCCAGTTGTTCTCCATTCTTGCTGCCACTCAGTATTGACAAACTTAAACATTTTGGACAGGAAAACCATGTCTCCAATGATATTATTAAGGAAGATAAGCCTCTTTTCATGTTTGAATTTCTTCTTGTGAAGTGCCTATTAAAAAGATCTTTTACCCCTTTTTCTATTTGATTATCAGTCTTTTCCTACTGATTTTTAGAAGTTCTTTATATTTTCTGGATATTAGTCTTTTAGTGTCTTTATTTTTTATATTGAGAATCTTGTTTCCTACCCTGTTATTGATGACTAAGAGAAACCAGTCTAATGTAATAGAATTTATCATTCTTTTCTCTTAGAGAATATGGTTTTTTTTTCTGTAAAAATTTGTAGATCTTGTCTTAGATTTATCCTAGGTATTTCATAGCATTGAAGCTATTTTTTACATTTTGGTTTCTGTTTGTTACTGACATATAGGGTCGATATTTTATATACTGATTTGTATCTACCAATCTTTCTGAATTCTAATTCTAATAATTTTTGTAGATAATTTTGGATTTTTTAAAAAATACACAATCATTTCATCTGGGAATAGTAACTGTTCCTTTCAAATTTATAGAGATGAAGTTAGTGCCTTTTATTTTTTCTTTAATTTTTAATTGAAATATAGTTGATTTACAATGTGTTAATTTTTGCTGTTCAGCAAAGTGATTCAGATATATAATGTGTATATATATACATACATACACACAAACATTTTAAAAAATATTCTTTTCCATATGGTTCCCTGTGCTATCCAGTAGGAATTTATTGTTATTCATTCAACATGTAATAGTTTGCATCTACTAACTAACCTCAGACTCCCACTCCATCCCTGCCCCATTCCCATGCCTTTTATTTCTTTTTTTTTGTCTTTTTGTCTTTTGTCTTTTTGTTGTTGTTGTTGTCGCTATTTCTTGGGCGCTCCCGCGGCATATGGAGGTTCCCAGGCTAGGGGTTGAATCGGAGCTGTAGCCACCAGCCTACGCCAGAGCCACAGCAACGTGGGATCCGAGCCACATCTGCAACCTACACCACAGCTCACGGCAACGCCGGATCGTTAACCCACTGAGCAAGGGCAGGGACCGAACCCGCAACCTCATGGTTCCTAGTCGGATTCGTTAACCACTGCGCCACGACAGGAACTCCGCCTTTTATTTCTTAACTTGCTTATTCTGCTGACTAGGACCTCTATCACAAGGTAAAATAGAAATGATGATAATAGGCATCCTTGTCTTGTTCTAATCTCAACATTTCTTCAAGGCTAAGATTAGCTATTATTACTATTTTTTTTTTTTTGGAAATGCTCTTTATTAAGTTAGGTAAGTTACTTTTCGGTCTTAGTTTGCTAAAAATTTTCATCACAAATGGATGTTGAATTTTATGAAATGCTTTTTCTACGTCTAATGAGATTATCATTTTTTTTTGTTCTGTAGCAGTGTGATAAATTACATTAATTTTCTAATGTTAATTCAACCTCGCATTCTAAGCTATATCTAACTTGATCATTTTTATATATTGCTTGATTCAGCTCTCTAATATTTTGTTTGGAAAAACTTGTATTTGTGTTCATGACTGAGATTGACCTGTATTTCTTTTCTTAGTGTCTTTGTTAGGCTTTGGTATCAAGTTATGTTAGTCTAATAAAGTACGTTGGGAAATGGGTTTTTTTTAAGTAATGGTAGAAGTCATCAATGAAGCCATCCTAGGCCTTAGGATTTTCTTTTGGGAAAGAATTGACGTTTGATACTTTGATCTTATTATATTTTATTTCTTGTGGACTCTTGTTCTCACTCATGATGTCTTCTGTGTACTTATATTTGCTAGTGTCTAATGGTTTTTGTTTTTAAAATACTTGTGGGTATTCTTTGAGGCCTCAAATGAAGTTGTCTTCCTTTAAAGAAGGTTTGTTTCCTTCTGCTAAGATGTGTGTAGGTATCCCTAACCCAGGAATATTTTAAATGAATTTCAGTTTGAAGTTCTCTGGACTAGGAGTCCATACAGACACGACTCCAAACCCCTGTCCAGGCTGATCAAACTTCTTTGGGACCTATATCCTGGAAGTTCTACCCACTATTCCTTTTTTTCCTCATGCTTCTCTCTGGGCTAAAGCAGTCTTCCCTACAATCTTCTAAGGGTGGGACTAGGGTGTAGATTTAGTTATAGTTTACCTTTACCTGAGGTTATAGCCTTTTGAGATCCCAGTTTATTTATTTATTTTTATTAGAGTATAGTCGATTCATATTGTGTCAATTTCTGCTGTACAGCATAGAGCCCAGTCATACGTATATATATACATTCTTTTTCTCATACTGTCCTCCATCATGTTCTGTATAGTTCCCTGTGCTGTACAGTAGGATTCCATTACTTATTTAAATGTAAAAGTTTGCATCTACCAACGCCAAACTCCCCCTCCATCCCGTTTCTTCCCCCCACCTCCTTGGCAACCACAAGTCTGTTCTCTATGTCTGTGAGTCTGTTTCTGTTTTGTAGACAGGTTCACTTGTGCCATAGTTTAGATTCCACATATGAGTGATGTCATTTGGTATCTGTCTTTCTTTTTCTGACTTACTTTACTTAGTATGAGAGTCTCTAGTTGCATCCACATTGCTGCAAATGGCATTATTTCATTCTTTTTTATGGCTGAGTAGTGTTCCATTGTACCACTTCTTAATCCATTTATCTATCAATGGACATTTAGGTTGTTTCCATGTCTTGGCTATTGTAAATAGTGCTGCAGTGAACCTCGGGGTGCATGTATCTTCTTGAATAAGTTTTTTGTCCTGATGTATGCATAGAAGTGGGATTGCTAGATCATATGGTAGTTCTATATTTAGTTTTCTGAGGAACCTCCATACTGTTCTCCATAGTGGTTGTACCAGTTTATATTCCCATCAGCAGTGTAGAAGGGTTCCCTTTTCTCCACACCCTCTCCAGCTTTTATTTATAGACTTACTAATGATGGCCATTTCCACACTGATCCACAGAGGATTAGTGACCTGTGAAATTCTAATAAGGTTGCCATTGTCAAGTTTGAGAAATAATTCCCATGAGGATATCGTCTCTCAGAGAGCTAGGCATTAACTTGTTTGAACTGAAACCTTTATTTGTAGACTAGCTCTTAATATCTTATTAGCATACTAGAAATTCCAGGGAACATGATTTATGAAATGTTGGAGGAGGACTGAAGTACTAAACATTTCTTTTTTTTTTTTTTTGTCTTTTTGTCTTTTGTCTTTTGTTGTTGTTGCTATTTCTTGGGCCGCTCCCACGGCATATGGAGGTTCCCAGGCCAGGGGTTGAATCGGAGCTGTAGCCACCGGCCCACACCAAAGCCACAGCAACGTGGGATCCGAGCCGCGTCTGCAACCTACACCACAGCTCACGGCAACGCCGGATCGTTAACCCACTGAGCAAGGGCAGGGACCGAACCCGCAACCTCATGGTTCCTAGTCGGATTCGTTAACCACTGTGCCACGACAGGAACTCCTAAACATTTCTGTTATTAACATGTTGTTACAGATTAATTTCGGCTTCTGCTTTCTCAGTCATATCTAAGGGGAACATTCGCTGAAGGAGTAAACCAAGGCAGCTGTGCTCTACTCTATGAATGACTTTTCTTTACTTGGCCTTAGGTAGTTGGATGGCATGGGTTCCCACATCAAGATGCCAGGCATAGGTCAGCCACTGGCCAACTAGAGAAAGTGTAGAAAGTTTTATCCAAATGGGAGTGAGCTGAATTAATTGGGTTCTCACAGATCTAATTGGTTGCTTAAAGAAATCTATCTGTTGCTTTCAGATTTCTGTGTCTATGTACTCAGGATTGACAAGTAAGGGAGAGTGGTGGTTTCTGTAAGGATACGTATGATGCAGGTCACAAAACTCACAAAAAGAAAGAGATTTGGCAGTTAAGCAGTAGAAGCAGCAGAATTTGGAAGAGTCAAGAGAACAAGATAGGAGGGACCTGTGATGGACCAAGAATTAGCCAAAGGTATAGCAGAGTGGCAACTGTGAGATGGAAAAATTATCAAACGTAGGAACAGAGAGACCAGCTGGTGGCCTGAGGCAGATCAGATACCAAAAGCTAGTGCCCAGGGAGTTGCTGAACCACAAGAATGGTAGGAGCACTAGAATAAGAACCCACAAACTCCTGCTGCTCAGTCCTCTAGGGCAACGTTGGGACTGGACCAAATTCTCAATTCTAGCATCCTTAGGGCCTAGGCCCACTTATGTCCCTGATTTTGTTCCTTTAGGTTTCTGTGAGTGTTCTTATTTTCCTTATCATCAAATTCATACTTAAAACCAGTACTTCTTCCCCACTACACACACCTACATCTGCCATCCTGAGTGTCAGTGCCCTGCCACCAGAAGAGACTGAGATACATAAGAATTGGATTCTTATAAGTACTACTTGGTTTTGTTCTTGTTTTTTGGTTTTTTGGCCTGCAGCATGCGGAAGTACCTAGGCCACCGATTGAACCCATGCCACAGCAGTAACAACACCAGGAAACTCCTGGAGTGCTACTTGGATTAACAAGTAGAAAAGTAGAAAGCTTTTTTTTTTTCCCCTCTTTTTGCCCTTTCTTGGGCCGGTCCCACGGCATATGGAGATACCCAGGCTAGAGGTCGAATCAGAGCTGTAGCCGCCAGCCTACACCGCAGCCACAGCAACGCAGGATCCGAGCCGCGTCTGCAACCTACACCACAGCTCACGGCAACGCTGGATCCTCAACCCACTGAGCAAGGCCAGGGATCAAACCCGCAACCTCATGGTTCCTAGTCGGATTCGTTAACCAGTGAGCCACGACGGGAACTCCAAGTCATTAAATATTTTAATCATTTCTTTTGGGTTTCTTTCTTCAGCATTTTGTTTAAATAGGCTTTCCCATCTCTGAGAGGTTATATGGTTTCTTATATTTACTACTTTATTTATGATGAGTGTGTCTGTTTTTACAATCCATTGAAATGTTCATATATTCCTCTTATATAGGGACATTTGAGATTACAGAAATTTAGACACGGAAGTATAGTTTTCTAGTTTCAGAAGATCTGTTAACCTTATTTTTATTCCCGTCTTCTTCCAAAAAGAAGAAAAAAAAATTATTAACAATAAACCAAATACTTGGAGTTCCTGTTGTGGCTCAGTGGCTAACGAATCCGACTAGGAACCATGAAGTTGCCGGTTCAATCCCTGGCCTCGCTCATTGGGCTAAGGATCTGGCGTTGCCGGGAGCTGTGGTGTAGGTGGAAGATGCGGCTCGGATCCCACGTTGCTGTGACTCTGGCGTAGGCCAGCGGCTACAGCTCTGATTCGACCCCTAGCCTGGAAACCTCCATGTGCCACGGGAGCGGCTCAGGAAAAGGCAAAAAGACAAATAAATAAATACATAAATAAACCAGTGCTTGGACATTTAGTATGATGATAATTGATTGAGGCTTATGCAAGAGAACGGGAAGGGGATCTCCAAGTTTGTCAGAAATTCATAAACTAAGGCCTTCCACTTGGGTTTCTTGTTCATAAGAGCAGAAAAGAGGAAGAGCAGTGAGTTTTGTTTCTCATTGTCTGCTCAAAGGAAGCATATCAGTTTTCTTAAGAGAGAAATCTTGGCAGTAAAGTCAAAGAGGAATTTTTTGTGTGGGTCTTTATATGAGGAATGAGGTCTTTGATATCATTTTTATAGAACATAGAATAATACAAGGCCATTTATTTTATAACCTCTTAATAAACGTAAGGGCATAACATTAAGTTCTAATTCTGGTAAAGTACTCTAACTGTAGGGAGTCAAAACAATGCAAACTACATATCTATCTTTCTGGTGAAGTAATTTGATAAGGGATAGAGCATAGAAAATCTCTGTGGTTGGTTAGGTAGTCCTTAAACTAGTTCTTTCAACATAATAATAGAGATTTTTAAAATCAGATGTTGATTTATGTGTATTTGAGATTTCTGGTTAGAAATAGCAATTGTGGAATGGTTCGTTCACATTAGATCCAAGTGTTTAACTGGGAAGTTTGACTTGTTTTGTGAGAATTAGTCTGTTATTTGACAAGATGGAGAATTATTTCAAATAAGAGGGTTTCCAGGATTACCTACAAGCAATAACAGACTATTTTTACTTGCTACACTTCAAACAATTGTAATGTGAATAGTTTAATAGTAAATCTTATTTTATTTCAGATCTGACAGAATGTCTTAAGAATTTTTTGTTTTCATGGAGTACTGCTTCCTTCATTTTCAAAGACTATTAAGAATTAACTGTACTTTAAACTGGTCAATTCAGCTTTCAGACTATTTAAATGTACTTTTCTTTATCTGTAAAGTAACCCTCTTTTTAAAGCTGTGTTTATGGGAAATAAATATCTCTTAAACTGTGAAGAGAGGTTTTTTTAAGGGGGAGACAGGAAGGGGAAAGTTTGATAGAATAGTATTGCTTCTATTAGGTATTTTTTTGCAGATGACACTTGTAGTATTTAAAATGAACATTAAATTAGCACCTAACGGAAATAGGACTAGCTATAGAATACAAGACTATTTAGATTAACTCAGCATGTTGGACGTTAGGGGATGGTACTTTAGTTTAATTGGACAGTAGTAGGATTAGGAATCAGTTGTAACTGATGTGCTGCTCCTAGACCTTAACTTGAGTCTGTTTGTAGAATGCTATGTTTATATTTTAAATTCTAATATTTAAAAAAAAAAAAAATCCCAGGTCGTTGAGGTTTGTTAATTCAGTTGCTTATAGAGCAAGGACTACCTGAGCTGCCTGGAGACAGAGGGTTGCTTATCCTCTTTAACATCTCCCATGAAAGACTCCTCACAAATCTCTTTCGGTTGTTTATTTACATTTTTAACTATTTGAAATATCAGTTTTTTTCTAAGAGTTTCTTTGTTTTTTTTCCCCAGAAGGATTGAAGAGTGACCACTCAGAAATTCTCCTTTTTAGAGACTTTATTTGGTTTATCTTATTTCTCCTAGTGCTATTATTTCAGCTGTGTTACCTTTATATTCCTGTCATACTGATAGTTGTTGTTTTGTTGCTCCTTTCATGCTGAGTTCCTAAAATGTAGAAGTAGCCAGACTTAGAGTCCCTTGACTTTTTTTTAGCTGCTTGAAATCCTGGGATCAATATTATGGAAGATGTTCTAGAGAGGAGTGAGAATGGAGGAAGGTGCACTTTATTTACGCAGCTGTTACAAGTAATACATGCAAATGATGAAGACTCAGCCTGGGAGAAGACTCTGCATTGGAGACAGAGAGAGGGGGCGCAGACCTGATAGGGCTCTAGGGTGGACTCTAGGCGATGTTCTTCCAGTTCACCACTCCTTAGGGAACTTCGCAGAGGTCAGGACTTTGGCTAAAGGCATTATTTTAAAGAATGTCCTCTCGGGAGTTCCCGTTGTGGCTCAGTGGATTAAGAACTGGTATCCATAAAGATGCCAATTTGATCCCTGGCTTTGTTCACTGTGTTAAGTAAGGATGCGGTGTTGCATGAGCTGTGGTGTAGGTTGCAGTTGTGGCTTGGATCCCGCATTGCTGTGGCTGTGGTGTAGGTCAGCAGCCAATTTGACCCCTGGCCTGAGAACTTCCATATGCCACAAGTGCGGCCCTAGAAAGACATACATACATAACCTCTCAGCCTGATTTCCTTGCCCTTTAAGGTCATTTTTTTTTTTTTTTTTAAGAAAGATTCCTTAAGATTTTCTTTGTGAACAATCATGTCATCTGAAAATAGACAGTTTTATTTCATCCTTTCCAGTTATGCATTTATTTCTTTTTCTTCCTTATTGTGCTGACTTTCACTTCCCTTTGGGCCCTAACCTCTTGCTCTGGCCACCAGTGATCATAGTTGTTAGACAAATTGACTTCTCCTAGAACACTTGCCTCGGTGCTTTCCTTGTGTATAGATTTTTAATTACTAATTCAAAATTTCTTTAGAGTTATGGCTATTGCTTTTTTCTTGAGTCAGTTTTGAAATTTTATATTTTTCTAAAAATCCAGCCACCTCTTATTTGCTTAAAGTTCTACACGATGGTCTTTTTAAAAATCTCTGTTCCCTTTTTATGTCTTACATATGTATCCATGTAGTTTGTGACCCCAGGCTATTATGCTTTCTAAGGTTTTTTTGGTCTCTTGCTCTGGTCAGTGTACTTGCTCATGGCACTTCTCTTTTCTCTAAATCTTACCCTGCCTGCACTGGCCTTTTCTCATTTGCAGTTTCCAAACTGTTATGCATTTCTGCATGTAGTACAAATAGATGCTAAAGTGAATATATATTTTTATCATCTTTTCAGATAACTTGTTTCTCAACTTTTGATAGATAAGGTTTTGTTTCAGTTGTTTAACAAGCCAAAGGTTTTTTGATGTTTTACTTTAAAAAATAAAATCAGGAGTTCCTGCTATGGAGCAGTGGGTTAGGCATCCAACTGCAGGGGCTCGGGATCCTTGGCCTGGTGCGGTGGGTTAAAGGATCCGTCGTTGCCACAGCTGTGGCCTAGATCACAGCTGCGGCTCGGATTTAATCCCTGGCCCAGAATATGCACATGCCAAGGGAACTTCCATATGCAGCCATAAACATAAATTAATTAAAAAAATAAAATTATATGTTACATGGTAAAACATAGCACAGAACTGGGGTATATTTCTTGGAGTTTCTAATCTGTAATTTTGGTCAAAGTGCTTCTCTTGAAATTAGTTTACTTAAATGGTTAAAGGGTATCCCATTTGTATTTACTTCTCCCAATACTCCTCCCAAATAGAGTAGACTAATTTCTAGATGCTTAAATTTTCTTTTTACTTAGGCTGGTAGAGAGAGTAGATAAAAAGCAAAGGAAGTGGTCCTGATTATGGTCTTTTCTTTTCCCTTCCTTTTCTCTTTGCTTCTTTTCGTTTCTTTCTTGAGTTCATTACAGGCTGTCAAATTATTTGAAGACCGTGGATTTTCTTCAGGCCTATAATTTGGCATAGAAGAGAGTAATATCCTTTAGTCTGTAAAAAGAATGATAACTGTATTCTAAGTAGTTTTAGATATAAAAAACAGAAGGAAATTGTTGCTATAAAAATCATTTTATTTTAGTCCTTAGGGTCATCCTATTTCTTATGATACTAAACTGCTAGGGTTACTAAATGGTCCAGATTACAACTTCTCACTTACATTGGTAACTGAATATTCTTTGTAAGTTATTAGCAGGATCACAACGGGCTCATTGTTAAGCAGTCCCAAATCAGAGGTTCTTTTCTGGATTAAGGCTAACCAGTGTAGTAGCTTGATCCATGAAGTTCCTCCTCTGAGAGTAGTTTTGCTTTGTTGGTTTTCATTTGTTTCTAGCTTACCTTTTGGGATTGAGGGAGATTTGTGTGCGTGGGGTGGGGGGAGGTGAATTGGATGCCCTATGCTCTAGGAAATGTTGTCTGCAGAGGCAGTGCACTAATCAAGCGCACACCCTTATGATGCTGCTATCACCGGCATGTACTTCTCCTGCTTTATGGATTGGTTGTATTACAGAAACTATCATTTTTGAGCCCCTTTTCTATACTCAGCTGTACTTACCTTTATGTCATATTATCCTCTTAAAAAACCCTTGTAAGAGAGGGGTAGTTGTTCCTATTTTTAGATGGAAAGGCTGAGACTTAGGTTTCACACAGCTAGTGAGTGCTTGAATTTGCTTTTAGGGCTCTCTGAAGCAAAAGCACATGTTCTTGGCCAATAATGCTGGCCAGATAAGAAACATTTCAATGAATAGTGTATCTGTTGGTATATTCCATAAGATACTTTCTCCATAGAAAATGAAGCATAACTTACTAGGATTTTATGCCTCCCCAGTGTGCAGTATCTATATAGTAAAATTTAAACTGTGGCAGTGTTACAGACTAAAAAGGAATATTGAAGCAAAAAAAAAAATGAATGAGGACTATGTTCCTGGACCTTGCCCAGTACTATACAAATTAGCTGTGCTTAGTTTAGGTTGTAGATGAGCTATAGCTTCAACTGCTAAGGAACACTGAAATCCCCATAATGTTTGCTAGGAAACAATATAGACATTTAAATGATTAGTAGAACTTGCAGTTTGGCAGATGTTGTACGTAGGAAGAAGCTGATATTTGTGGCATGACCCACAAGAACTGAAAGGGAGAACTGTTTTTATTTTTTATTTTTTGCCTTTTCTAGGGCCGCTCCCGCAGCATATGGAGGTTCCCAGGCTAGGGGTCCAATCGGAGCTGTAGCTGGTAGCCTATACCACAGCCACAGCAATGCCAGATCCGAGCCACCTCTGCAACCTACACCACAGCTCAGGGCAATGCCAGATCCCTAACCCACCGGGTAATGCTAGGGATTGAACCCGCAACCTCATGGTTCCTAGTCAGATTCATTTCTGCTGAGCCATGACCGGAACTCCGGGAGAACTGTTTTTAAAAGAAAGGAAAGCTAAAGCTTTGTGCCAGATAGGACTGGTAACATTTAAAAGCTACTGTCTGTCTTTGGAGTGTCTCCCATGAGCCAAGGGCCTTATGGTTTCTAATCCTTACATCCAACCCATGAAAGGAACTTAGGTTCAGAAATGCGAAAGAGTACATCAAGGTCCATAGCGTTCTTAAGTGGTAAAGCTGGAATTCACATCTCCCCACCCCACCCCCTGCCAAGTGACTATCTCAGGCCTGTGCCCTTTTCATTGTTCCCCTAAGCAAAGTGTAGGCAGAATCACTACAGATAATCTGGGTTAAAGAATCTGGGATTTTGGGAGTTCCCCTCGTGGCTCAGTGGTTAATGAACTCGACTAGTATCCACGAGGATGAGGGTTTGATCCCTGGCCTTGTTCATTGCATTAAGGATTCGGAGTTGCTGTGGCTGTGGCCGGTGGCTACAGCTCCAATCATCCCCTAGCCTCGGAACCTCCATATGCTATGGGTGCAGCCCTAAAAAGACTAAAAAAAAAAAAAAAAAAAAGAATCTGGGATTTTGATGGTTTGGGGCACCCTCCTGTATAATGCTGTAATTAGAATTATGTGGGTAAAATTTAAGAAGTGGAGGTGCCAATTTTAGACATTTTTTTTTTTAAGAAAAAGAAATGGCTCTTAAATTGTCCTTTGGGGGGTTATTAATGCAGAATCTATGTAACACTGCAACTCTTGATGTTATGTCCTCTTTCTTTTTGCTCCTTTTTTTTTTTTTTTTGAGTGTTCTGTATTTCCCTTAATATGCAGAAACATAAGAAGTTCTTAAACTTCATCCCTTGAAATTAGGCATGTGTTTCCACACACATTCTTTTTTTTTTCTTTTTGCTTTTTATGGCTGTACCCATGGCATATGTTAGTTCACAGGCTAGAGGGTCCAGTTGGAGCTGCAGCTGCCAGCTGCCAGCCTATGCCACAGCCACAGCAATTCAGGATCTGAGCCGTGTCTGCAACCTATACCACAGCCTATGGCACCATCCTTAACCCACTGAGTGAGGCCAGGCATCGAACCCATGTCCTCATGGGTACTAGTCAGATTCTTAACTCATTGAGCCACAGTAGGAACTCCCACACACATTCTTAACCATAATGATTGAAAGTAGTATTCTAAAAAAAAAAAAGTGAAATTTAGTCATACAGATCCACTAGTTAAAAATAATACCAGAACATTTCTGAGTGGTATACAAGCCTACAGAAAGGATTATGACTTTCTTAGTAGATAGGTGAGGAATACAGACACCAAAACATTCACAGTAGGCTGTGAATATACACCTTTTACCCTGGGTTCTTTTGGTCAGCGTATTGTTTCCCACAGTGCAATTAAAATGGGACAAGCCAGTAGTGTTCTTTTGAGTATGCATGTCCTAACTTGTCAAATTTTGGAGTTCCCATCTCGGTGCAGCAGAAACGAATCCAACTAGGAACCATGAGGTTGTGGGTTTGATCCCTGGCCTCACTCATTGGGTTAAGGATCTCTCTCTTGTGGCTGTGGTGTAGGCTGGCAGCTGTAGCTCTGATTGGACCCCTAGCCTGGGAACTTCCATATGCCACTGGTGTAGCCCTTAAAAAAAAAAAAAAAATTAGTATCAGTACCATCCTTTACTGGAACATTCTGATAAATCATCAAATTGCCATACAGAAAAAAAAATCCCCTTTGGGATTAATATGCTGTTTTCTAAATAGTCTGTAATTTTCAGTTTTGAATTCCTCTTTTACCTAAGAAGAGAGTTTTTTATTTTCCTAGTGGCTTTTTAATTTAGTATTTGGTTATTCCTAATGTGGTCAAAATGTGACTATAATTTTTAAAAATTTATTATGCAGTGTATCATGTACAGGATAGAGTGTATAAAATTATAAGTCTAAAAAAATTTAATAAGTAAAAACCATTTACCCATTACCCAGGCAAACAAATAGAAAATTAATAGTGTTTTAGAAACTTCCTGAGTGTCTTTCCCTAATTCTCTCTCTCTCCCCACATCAAGTAACCATTTATCTGCTTTTTATATTCTTATTAATGTATGCATGTCTAAACAACATATTTATTGGTGTTTGCCTATTTAAAAATTGATTCATAATGTATATATCGTATCTTTGAGCATTATGTCTTTGAGGTTCATGTGTATAGATGCAAATAATTGTAGTTTATCATCTCTGCTGTACAGCAATCCATTATATGGATATATGCTCATGGACTAATGAGGCTTCACTTGGATGTCTCAATGACAATCTCAACTGCAATGTTTTGTAAAGCGAACTTATTAACTCTCTTCAACCCCTTTCCTTGCCAGAACTGCTCTATTGTGTTTTCTGTCTTTGAAATAGCATCTCTTTACACTCATTTGCCCAAGCAAGAAACTTGGCATTCATTGTTGATACCTCCCTCTTTCTCATTTCTCATTCCCCATTTCAAGTCAGTCATTAATCCTGTAATTTGGTTTCTGAACACCTCAAATCTGTCTCCACCATCACCATCCTGGTCCAAGTTTTTACTTGGACCTCTGTAGTAGTCTTTGTGCAGGATCAACATCCTTTCTTGTTCTCTTACTGTGGATCATATGCCTACCTCTTGCATTTCGTCTTGGCGCTCCTCCCCTCACTTGCTAGTCTATGTTAACTTCAGCCATTGTTCGTGCTCATTCCTCTTGTTCCATCTGCCTAGAGTGACCCAGTCATATATTATATATTATATATATAATATATATTATCCTCCATCATGTTCCATCACAAGTGACTCAATATATTTCCCTGTGCTATACAGCAGGATCTCATTGTTTTCCACTCCAAATGCAATAGTTTGCATCTATTAACCCCAGACTCCCAGTCTGTCTGACTCCCCCCTCCCCCAGCAACCACAAGTCTGTTCTCCAAGTCCCTGGGTTTCTTTTCTATGAAAAGGTTCATTTGGGCTGTATATTAGATTCCAGATATAAGTAATATCATATGGTATTTGCCTTTCTCTTTCTGACTTCACTTAGAATGAGAGTCTCTAGTTCCATCCATGTTGCTGTAAATGGCATTATTTTGTTCTTTTTTATGGCTGAGTAGTATTCCATGGTATATATATACCACATCTTCTTAA
Organism: Sus scrofa; assembly: GCF_054392235.1. Taxonomy (NCBI): domain Eukaryota; kingdom Metazoa; phylum Chordata; class Mammalia; order Artiodactyla; family Suidae; genus Sus; species Sus scrofa. The sequence goes on along the minus strand of NC_139385.1, from coordinate 105,986,127 downwards.
TCTATTCATCTGTCGATGGACATTTAGGTTTGTTCCCATGTCTTGGCTATTGTGAATAGTGCTGCAGTGAACATACGGGTGCATGTATCTTTTTCTTTTCTCTTTAGGGCTGCACCCGCAGCATATGGCCAGGGATCAAACCTGCATCCTTATGGATACCAGTCAGATTCGTTTCCACTGAGCCCCAACGGGAACTCCTGTATCTTTTTCAATGAAAGTTTTCTACAGATATATGCCCAAGAGTGGAATAGCTGGTCTATATTTAGTTTTCTAAGGTACCTCCATACTGTTTTCCATAGTGGTTGTACCAATTTACATTCCCACCAACAGTGTAGGAGGGTTCCCTCTTTTCCGCACCCTCTCCAGCATTTGGTGTTTATTGACTTGGTAATGATGGCCATTCTGACAGGTGTGAGGTGGTACCTCATTTTAGTTTTGATTTGTACTTCTCTACTAATTAATGATGTTGAGCATTTTTTCATGTGCTTGTTGGCCATCTGTATATCTTCTTTGGAGAAATGTCTGTTCAGGTCTTTTGCCCATTTTTCAGTTGGATTGTTGGTTTTTTTGCTGTTGAGTTGTATAAGTTGTTTGTATATTTTAGAGATTAAGCCTTCAGACAAAATTTTGAAATATCACCTCAGAAGTCTTCCTTGCCTGCCATCCCTTAATCTAGATCATGCTTCCCTGTTATCATTACTGTTTCTGCCTGGCACTCCTATAAATGTTAACTAAGTGGTTATTGAGGAAGACCTCTGGTTTGATTCAGTCAGGACCAATAGTTTATATCTGAAATGTTCAGAAGTCAAACCTCAAACCTAAAGAATAATGATTGACCTGAAATGGAGAATGAGGAAGATGGAAATGTCAAAAACAAATGTCAAGTTTCTAGCTCTGGCAAATGAGTGTAAAGAGATACTATTTCAGAGATAGAAAACACAATAGAGCAGTTTTGGCAACCGAGGGGGTTGGTGAGAGTTAATAAATTAAATCATAAAAAGGGATGTATGTCTTAAATACTTTAAAAATATGACTGCATGGTAGTTTGTCAGACTTTTTATTAAGGGGCAAAGGCAGTTTCTTTGAGAGTGTGTCCACTAGTTGCAGGTCCGTATTATCTTTAAGAAACCATTGCCCATAGGCTGGCAGCTGTAGCTCAGTTTGACCCATAGCTGGGACCCTCCATATGCTGAGAGTGCTGCCCTAAAAAAAAGAAGGAAAGAAACCCTGCTCATAATATATCATCAAAGATCTCCAGTTTGGGTTTTTTTAAATGGAACAAGAATTTAGACCTTTCTGATGCACTCTGAGTTTAGAATCCTTGTAGATTTTTGCAGTATTTTTTCCAATTTTTAGAACTATTTTCTTGCCTGTACCTAATGTAACAGTGTATCTCACTTCTATTGAGTGTTTCAAAATCATTCAACTCAGTCTTCCCCCACTCCACCCCCACATTTTATTAGGTTAATTAACACTTAATTAAATCACCTAATTACAGTAAGTGTAAATGGCATGAGCAAGTCTGGGAGCTAACATAACTCACTAAAAGTATAACCAACTGATGGGAAAGAAGTATCTGAGTGTACCATGTCAGTGGGCTCCATACTCCTTGTATGCACATGTACACGGTCTACTGTATTAATACAATATGTATAGGGTAATACTCTTAACACTGAGGTTGAATTATATGGCCATTTATTACCCACAAAACAGTGATTTTATATGATTGAATATAACATGAAATAGCAGTGTAGGAGTTCCTGTCCATGGCTCAGTGGTTAACGATCCCAACTAGCATCCATGAGGACGTAGGTTTCATCCCTGGCCTTGCTCAGTGGGTTAAGGATATGGCGTTGCCATGAGCTGTAGTGGGGGTTGCAGACATGGCTTGCATGGCTGTGGCGTAGGCTAGCTCCATTTCGACCCCAAGCCTGGGAACCTCCATATGCCATGGGTGTGGCCCTAAAAAGACAAAAGACACACACAAAAAAATAGCAGTATAAAAGATAAATAGGCATCCAGTTGAATAATATAGATCATGTCACAATAAGGTGTATAAATAACAATTTAAAAATAAATTTTCCAAAATACCCAAATGGTTCTTTTAAGGGACTTAAAGCTATGACAGCCATGTGTCCCTAGATTTCTGGGTCAGTCTTTAATAGTAAATCTTGTGTTATTTTTTTTTTCTCTAAAAATTATTGAAATGTCACCAAAATATCAATCAAAAATGGAATCACCTAAACTGCCACTTGTATCTCATTTTGGCACAGAAATATTCAATCAGCCCATGTGTCCCAATTTTTTTGTACTATAACTGAAGGGCTTTCTATTATCATGACTGGGTAGCTTAGGTAGACTAAACTATAGAGGAGAGATTTTAGTTGGGTCATATTCTTCCTCTTTACCCACTATGGCATGCCATGTAGTCTTAAAACTTGTTGAATTTAGTTTGTTTCTATTAAAGTATAAATTAAATATCATTGAAATGAACTTCTGGGAACTATTTCAATTATTTTACCTTGTGGAAATTTTGTAATAGATACTACTTGGCATTAAGAGGGCCACTGACTGTGGTCTTTAATTTTTTAATATATGTAAATTTTTGTGGTGATGGAATTTGACCTCTCAGTTTTCATAATTCTGATTTATAGCTTATCCTGTTAAGTATCATTTTTCAACAAAAGCTATTTAACTTTTACAGTGTTATAAAACCAGTTTTAAATTATGATTGTCCTTCAGGAAGGAATGACTTTTTAGAAATTTGCTTTGGATAGTTTTAAGGATAACTCTGCAGGTGTAGAAATGTGAAAGGCCGTAATGGATGATGAACTTTCAATCTAGAATCAATTCAGTTGAAATTCAACACTTTTTTATACCCCTGTGTAAGTTATATAAAACCATAAAGTATAGTATCAGAGCTGTAATTTCGTTCTCAAAGGGGTTCAGCTAAGCACATTTCCAAAAATTTAACAAGAAAACAAATAAGAGAACCTCAAAACTGACATTATAAACATTAGGATAGTTGAAATGCCTTCCTGATTCTTACATAGACTCTTCTATGAATCACTATTGGTATTTTCTTCCCAGTATTATGGCCACCCACATAGCATTCCCCATGGCAAGAAGAATCCACTTTCTGTCCCCAAGGGATATGACAGCATAATAGTCTTTCTTTAAATTAGGATATTTTGGGAGTTCCCATCGTGGCTCAGCAGTAACCAACCTGACTAGTATCCATGAGGACGCAGGTTTGATTCCAGTGGGTTAAGTGGCTCAGTGGATTAAGGATCCGGCATTGCCATGAGCTGTGGTGTAGGTCACAGATGTGCTCAGATCCAGCATTGCTGTGCCTATGGCATAGGCCTGCAGCTGCAGCTCCGATTTGACCCCTAGCCTGGGAATTTCCATATGCCGTGGGTGCGGCCCTGAAAAGACTAAATAAATAAATAAGGATGTTTTGTCACAATGCAATCCCACAAAAGCCTCCAGATTAGGAATAGAGAAACCACTAAACTTCATGCTCTATGCCAAAGGTTTAGTGTTAGAAGCTGCCTGCTGTCACCCAGCAAGTACAGGTATTTTCTGCATATCCCACTTGCTTGTACAACTTTCAAAGAACCGTATATGAAAACAAGTAGTTTTAAAGTTGGTTGCTTTCTAAAATGGACAGTCATTTTTCAGGCCTAATTGGATTATCGAAGAAATATCTTTCAATAGCTGCAGAGTATATCTTATAAACACAGAGAAGAAACCTCTTGAACTTCTTGAATATTGGTCCTCTGGTGTTTGCAATGGTATGGTTTATAATCTTTCATACTCCAAACCAAGGTCAACAAACTTTTTCTGTAAAGAGCCAGATAGGCTTTACTGACTACATGTGGTCTCTGTTGAGTGTTCTTGTGGGTTTTTGGTTTGGGTTTTTTTTTTTTAATGCCTTTAAAAATGTAAAAAACGGAGTTCCCGTGTGCCAGAGTGGGTTATGGATTCGGCATTGTCACTGCAGTGGCTCAGGTTTGGTCCCGGGCCCAGGAACTTCATACCATGGGTGTGGCCAAAAAAAAAAAAAAAAAAAGGAAAAAACCATTCTTAGCTTGAGTCTGTACAGAAATAAACCTCAGGCCATATTTCCTCCTTTGGCTATAGCTTGCTGACCCCTGCTCTAGGTTAGTACTGTCCAATTGAAATATAATATGAACTATATATGTAATTTTAAAATTTCCATTAGCCACATTTAAAAAGTAAAAAGCAGATGAAATTAATTTTAATATTTTACCAATTACATCCATACTATCATTATTTCAGTATGTGGTACTAGCCACATTTCAAGGATTCAAAAACCACATGTATCAGACAGCACATCTCTAGACCAGAGCTACTCAAAATATGAACTGGTACCAGTCTACAGTTTGTTACCAGTTTATGACAAGTTAAGTATAGAAGTTAAAAGCAAGCATTTTAAATACTCTATAGTAATTTCACAGTTATTTTACATCTTCAATCTAATAAGAAATTTGGCACTTGTATTTATATGTCTCTTATACATTCCATTTTTCTAGCAATGTATTATTATATCCACAGTAGAATCAGTCCGTGAAATTAAAAAAAAAATTATATGGATAATTTAAGAGGTGCTATTCTAGACAGTGTCTCCTAAGATTCTACAGACCTCTTATATACATGACAAAAATAAAAAGAGAAATGGCAATGAGATTGTGGAGTAGGTAGTTTATTTAGTACTGTTCACATGTCACCAACCACTGCAGAGCAGTGCCCCTTTACTTGTCTGTTTCAGAGCTACCACTGCAGTCTGTGATCAGGGAATCCTTGGTCAGTGGTTTTCTTACTCTACTCTAGAATCACCCAGAGAGCTTATTAAAAAATAGCAGTGTCCAGGCCCAACTCCAGACCAGTTAAATCAGAATCTCTTGGGAGGGGGGCTGTTTTCAGTTTTAAAAGTTGTGTATTTTACTAGTTATATTGAAGTTTTATCTGGGTGACTGTGTTTTACTGCCAGCAGTATTGTAAGGATCCCTCAGGCCAGAAAATTTTGCTCTTTCTCCACTTGGAAAAAATCATTGATCTGGTGGGGGACTTTCTGTGTGGTACTGTTCACTCTCTTTAACAGGAAAGGAGGACTTCTCAGTTAACTATGCCAGCTTGAACGCTGGCATTTTATTTTTATTCCCTCTTGGAACCCCACTGAACTTAAAGGAATAAGAAAGGCATAAGGCATAAATCACAAGTAGAAAGCAAATGAGAGGAGACAGAAGTAGGCTTGATGGGTCAATAAAGTTTTGTTAGATACAGGTAGGTGGAAATGAGCAGAACTGAGAAAGCTAATCTTTGTACCTGCAAATGAGGATGTTAAAAAGCAAACCAGTTTAAGCTGCTGGCTCAGGAATTAGAGGAACCAGTTACCTCAGAAGGTAAGGGTGGAGTATGGTGCTAAAAACAGGAGTGGTTACAAGTCTGTGGATCGGTCTCCTACTTGTCCTCCTGAGCAGCCCAGAAACAATTGTTCCTTTACTTTGGATAAAATTGGAGGTTGGAGCTGGGAAAAATTTAACCTGAGAAGTTTAGTCATAACTGAAGTTGGGATATCTTTGGAAAATAAGGACCCCTTTTGAAAAACAGGGACTAAGCGAAAGTCTGAATATTGAAGTTAAGCCCTCACCATTCCCCCGACCTGTTCGCAGAACATGGCAGTCAGGTGTGTGTGTCCCAGACAGGAGACTGGAGCATTGCTGTCTGGGATGAGCAGCCAGGAGACAAGACTTACAGATGCTATCTTTAGAGATTGCCCAGTTGCCCTAAAAAATCATCTCATTGTTTCATCACCTTACAGTAAAGCCAACCAGTTGACAGTGACTGCCCACCCACCCCCACCTCCTCCAGGACAGACCTTCTGATCAGCATGTTAGTGCTGATGCACAGCCAGGGACCATCAGACACTTGTGGAAAGCCTCTGGAGTGAAAAACAGAGACCTAAAGATTTAAGTGAAAAAATAAGGTACCAAGAAGAAACAGATAAAAACATTTAAAATGTTAAAAGAAAAAAAAAAAAAAAGAAAGAAAACCTTTTAAAACTTTGTATCCTTAGAGAAACGAGATATTAAATCCAAGAAGCTAGACTAGGATGCTATTAAAAAGAATAGCATCCTATTAAGAAGAACTAGAAAAGCATCTTTGAAATTAAAATTGTGATAGAACTACAGAAGAATTGTAACTGCAATAGAACTATTACAAAGTGATGCCAAAGAAATCTACCAGTAGAAAACAGAAAAAAAAAAAAATGCATTCCTGAAAAAATACATGATAATCGGAGTTCTCCTGTGGCACACTGGGTTAAGGATCCAGCATTGTCACTGCAGTGTCTTGGTTCACTGCTGTGGCACCAGTTCAGTCCCTCGCCTGGAGCATGCCATGGGTGAAGCAAAAAATAATAATAATAATCAAAAGATTAATCTAAATGGCAGAGGATTTTCAGGAGAGCGGGAAACAAGGTGGGGGGGTAAAGGGGCATTGAAAGGGCCTGGCACAATGGGTACAAAAAGGCCCCACACTAAAAGGATAATGAGAAGAAGATGCAATTTTTCATGAAAAAAAAAAAACAGGTCACATAACAGAAAACTGGGATTCATGTGATAATAGACTTTTCAACAGCCACACTGAAGCCACATTTTGAAGCAATGCCCTCACAATTCTGAGGGTAAATAATTTTCATCCTAGAATGTCATCAACCCATAGCAATATAATCATGTTATCTAGAAACAATGAGGAAAAGGCCAGCAGAAAAAGCAAACAGATTTCAAAATTATATTCCTTGGGAGTGGGAATCAAGAATGGAAAGAGTGTAGCAGCGCTATTATCTGTTATAAGCCTTATGATGGTATTTGACCTTTGAAATTATAAATATATGAATTAAGTAAAAATAAAAAGCAACTTAAAAATAGAGAAATGAGAAGGAAACTGGCCAAGAAGAGGCTAGGATATTGGAAGAGTAAGTCTACAAATTTTGGAGTCAATGAGAAAATGTAGCAGAGAATTAGTCCTATGTATGTAACAGGGCTATGAGCAAAGAACAGAAATCCTAATATTAAAAAAAAGTCTAAGTGATCGCAAGACATGCTAAGTTCAAATGGTGTAAGCCTCAAGAAAAGCTTATAATTTTTTTTTTTTCTTTTTGCGAGGAGGTAAAATGTTCTGACAGAGTTTAATAAGATTTAACAGTTTCATCTAATAGATTTTATTAGACAGCATACCACCTACCATGCAAACTCCAATGTATTTAACAGTATGCTTTTAATAAAGAATCTGAAAGTACATTTTATGATTTCATAGACATGAATTCTCTGTTGGCACTGTCATTAGTCCAAGAGCACTGTTAGTCCAAGAGTCCTTTCTGTAAGAAACTAAAGGGAATTCATTTTAGGGAAGTTTATTTCTTATTTCTTTTGATCCTAGCCAATCAACTTCTTGAAAATGCAAGTATTTATGACAAAGAGGATTAGTCAGTTATAGAAGGATCAGCTCTAATGACTCTCACCACTATTAAGGTTTTCCAATATTGATCCTAAACTGTGCAGAATAGGACATAGTAAGATAGTAAACATGAACAAAAAATTCAGGGGGAAAAGTGCCATACTTATTAAACAGCCAGAATAGAAAAAGAAACCATTCTTAAAGAAGTTTCTGCCATCATGTTGTGATAAAACTAGTTGAATTTTAAGTTTAGGTTTTTCCATTTCATCTACTGTTGACGTTTCTGTTACTGAGTGCGACAGTGTGCCTATGAACGTTATAGTCTTAAAAATAATTTATGAAGCACCATAAACTGCTTTAGATTTTTTAAAAAAATTATCAAAGTATGGTTGATTTAGTGTTGCATCAGTTTCTGCTGCACAGCAAAGTGACCCAGTCATACATAAATATACATTCTTTTCCTCATGTTATCGTCCATCCTGTTCTATCACAAGAGATTGGATATAGTTCCCTGTGCTATACAGTAGGATAGATTTTTTTTTTAAAGGAGCAAGAATAAAGATGCCAGGTTGCATATTTTCGTTTTTGTTTTTTTAATTACTACAATATCCTAACTTTTTTCTATTATGCTATTATTTTCAAGTTCTTCCAAGGATTAAGAAGCTTAAAGACACCTTTCATTTAAACCTAATTATTATATTTTCCTTCTTTTTCTCCTATTTTCCTTTATACTCAAACTCCTTCCTCAAAGTCATGGATAGAATTTGCTATGTTGTCGGGTGAGGAGAGCAGATATGGAGTTTTTACAATTGATTGACCCCTAAGCTTTAAGAGTGCTAGATGAGTAGAGTAGCAGTTGGTAAGTGAAATTGTTAAGAATTCTACCTAAAAGTTTTGAAACTAATTTTAATGTATTATGTAGATGTGACTCTGATTATCACATTTGAGAAGTCAAACGCAGATATGTTTTAGGAGTTCCCTGGTTGTTTAGTGGTTAGGACTCAGCACTTTCACTGCTGCAGCCCAGGTTCAGTCTCTGGTCTGGCAACTGAGATCCCACATCCAGCTGCTGCACACTGCAACCACAAAAAAATAAGGAATGCGGGAGTTACCATTGCGGCGCAGTGGTTAACAAATCTGACTGGGAACCATGAGGTTGCGGGTTCAATCCCTACCCTCGCTCAGTGGGTTAAGGATCCAGCATTGCCGTGAGCTGTGGTATAGGTTGCAGACGCAACTTGGATCCCGCATTGCCGTGGCTCTGGTGAAGGTCGGCTGCTACAGCTCCGATTGGACCCCTAGCCTGGGAACCTCCATATGCCGAGGGTGCGTCCCTAGAAAAGCCAAAAAAAAAAAAAATAAGGAATGCGATATTTTCCCTCTGTAGTACTTGAGGCAATAGATTATTCCAAAGTGAGGAGACAAATCATTGTCAAATGAAATTAAGTTGACACATGAGGGAAAGCTACCAAAGTTTAATTAATAGGGTTTGTTTCCTCCTCAACAAGGATAATGTTCTGAGTAGTCTATCTGAAAGGAAGTGAGAACTGGCCTGGATGGTACAGTGCCACAGACAGCCTGATGGTCTTACAGCTGCCAAGCACTGTATGTCACATCCCCTTAGAAGGGCAACGTGAGGGGAACTTCTGACCAGAACCACTGAAATTTCCAGTGAGAAGAAGGGTGATGGATTCTGCCTTTTCTGTTTTCACACACTCCCATGAGTAACTTATTTTCTCCTTTTCCTGTTTTTGTCTTTAGGTCTTATAATCAATGGATAAAGTGGGGAAAATGTGGAATAACTTCAAATACAGGTGTCAGAATCTCTTCAGTCATGAGGGAGGAAGCCGTAGTGAAAATGTGGACATGAACTCCAACAGATACTTGTCTGTCAAAGAGAAAAACATCAGTATAGGAGACTCAGCTCCTCAGCAACAAAGCAGTCCCTTAAGAGAAAATGTTGCCTTACAGCTGGGGTTAAGCCCTTCAAAGAATGCTTCAAGGAGAAACCAAAACTGTGCCACTGAAATTCCTCAGATTGTCGAAATAAGCATTGAAAAGGATAATGACTCAAGTGTCACCCCAGGAACAAGACTTGCAAGAAGAGATTCTTACTCACGACATGCTCCATGGGGTGGGAAGAAGAAACATTCCTGTTCTACAAAGACACAGAGTTCACTGGACACTGATAAGAAGTTTGGTCGAACTCGAAGTGGCCTTCCAAGGAGAGAGAGGCGCTACGGCGTGAGCTCCATGCACGACATGGACGGCGTTGCCAGCAGAACCGTAGGAAGTCGCTCTCTGAGACAGAGGTTGCAGGATACGGTGGGCTTGTGTTTTCCCATGAGAACTTACAACAAGCAGTCAAAGCCCCTCTTTTCTAATAAAAGAAAAATACACCTTTCTGAGTTAATGCTTGAGAAATGCCCCTTTCCTGCCGGCTCAGATTTGGCCCAAAAATGGCATTTGATTAAACAGCATACTGCCCCTGTGAGCCCACATTCAACATTTTTTGATACATTTGATCCATCCTTGGTTTCTACAGAAGATGAAGAAGATAGGCTTCGAGAGAGAAGGCGACTTAGTATCGAAGAAGGGGTGGACCCCCCTCCCAACGCACAAATACATACATTCGAAGCCACTGCGCAGGTTAACCCGTTATATAAACTGGGACCAAAGTTAGCTCCTGGAATGACTGAAATAAATGGGGACAGTTCTGCAATTCCGCAAGCTAATTGTGACTTAGAAGAGGACACAACCACGCTGTGTTTGCAGTCTCGGAGGCAGAAGCAACGTCAGGTATCTGGAGACAGCCATGCCCACGTTAGCAGACAGGGAGCTTGGAAAGTCCACACACAGATCGACTACATACACTGCCTCGTGCCAGATCTGCTCCAGATCACAGGTAATCCCTGTTACTGGGGAGTGATGGACCGTTACGAAGCAGAAGCCCTTCTCGAAGGGAAACCTGAAGGTACATTTTTGCTCAGGGACTCTGCACAGGAGGACTACCTCTTCTCCGTGAGCTTCCGTCGCTACAACAGATCCCTGCATGCCCGAATTGAACAGTGGAATCACAACTTTAGTTTCGACGCTCACGACCCGTGTGTGTTTCACTCCTCCACTGTAACAGGACTTTTGGAACATTACAAAGACCCCAGTTCTTGCATGTTTTTTGAACCATTGCTTACGATATCACTCAATAGGACTTTCCCTTTCAGCCTGCAGTACATCTGCCGCGCAGTCATCTGCAGATGCACAACGTATGATGGAATCGATGGGCTCCCGTTACCGTCCATGTTACAGGATTTTTTAAAAGAGTATCATTATAAACAAAAAGTTAGAGTTCGCTGGCTAGAACGAGAACCAGTCAAGGCAAAGTAAACCCTCCTGCCCCCAAAGGGCTTTAACACGATTTGCTTTTATGTGCATCAGGCAGTACACGTATAGCAAGCACACATATCAGTGTTAGGTTTTTTCCAGTACAGTATGTAAGCTTAGTGTTAGTACCTGTCAGATGCGATCTGCTGTTACTTACTCAGACAAACGTGGTGCCTATTGAGACAACAGAGAATAGCGCTACAGGTGTTCAGTAAGGCCACAGAAACATTTTGCCGATTTAGCTGACGGTTTGGTGGTAGTAACTGAGTGAAGCAACTCTGGGGCATTTGCTATGAAGAATTCTATTTCTTACTGAAGAACAAATTATTAATATTGGATGAGTATTTCAACAGTGTGACTAATGTTTGAAATTATTATTTTTTCTAAGAATTTTTCTATAACCTTCCAAAAGTAGTGATGTTTGTAGTTACTATAAATCAAGCTTTGGAAGTCCAAAAAATAAAGACTGCTTTCCTTTTAGGAAAAAAAGATGCAATTTTCTGGCCACAAGGGCATAGTGCAGTTCACTTAAGTGTTGATATAGTTTATAGTCAGGCTCCTTTTCTCTTCTGCAAAAGGTACTGTTAAGTAAACCAGGTTTTCTAAATAGTAGTTCTTAAAATTTCAGACTTATAAAGTGGGTAGTAGAATTTTATTTAAGGCCTTAGGTATTAATTTTTTAATGAGTGCTTTAACTTAAAACATTGGGAATAGCTGCTGCAAGGTAGGCCGGTGTGTGGTTTGTTTTAAGTTGACATGTGCAGTCCAGTTGCTGATTCATTAAAGTTGGATCTTTTTCTGTGCCCGTGATGAGTTTGTGAACCATGAAGAAAATGAGACTAGAAGATACCCAAACAAGTCAGATAATACTAACTACAGTGATTGCTGATTGTTGAGATGATCGTCAAACTGTAATTCATAATTTGGATGGCAGTATTTATCTCTTTGTTGTAAACTCTCATAGCTAAATTGCTTAAGTACAAGTTAGAGAATTTCAGTGCAGTTATTTCTTAACGGAAAATCTGAAACCTAAATTGCTGATTTAAAAGGTACTGTACAACCATTATATCTGTAAATAACTTTACTTAGCACCTTTCTGTCACTTAGAATAGTATGCAATACTACTTGAGTGAGCTATTTTGAAAGTAATATCAAGTTCTAGTGTTTGCTTCTTAGTATTGAACTGAAGTTACAGTTCCGTCCTAGACACTTTGCACTAAAGTAGTCGAATCCATCCTTGTGTCTTTTTGTTAACGTGCTCTGTATCACTGGTGAGTGCTCCTTAGTTTCCTTACCTGCTGCTACAGAAAGTTCTTTTACATCCCAATGGCTATCGCCAAGGCTTCAAAGAAGAAAAGCTATATTTGTATGCAACACTAACCCTTTGACTGCTAATGTATGTTTCTGCTTGCCGTGCCTTGTTATGGCTGCTTTTTTGTGCTAATAAAGTATGTTTGGTGTTCTCCTTGTACATCTGCTGTTTTATACATTTGCAACAATTTCTCTTGTAAATGGAATGGTTTGGGGTTTTTCAATAAGCATTACCTGACAACCGACTATAGTTAATGCAGAATTACTGAACAGTCTAATACTGACTTATTCTGAGTAAGCGAACTCTAAATTTAATTCTATACACCTTCCCAATCATAATCACATATACTGTGGAACAGTAATGCAAATCCATGTATAGTTTAGATGGTAACAGAAAAGGAACAGAGAAATATTAAGCCTATTGATTTCTCTGCTTCTAAATGAAAGATTGAAATTATCAATGATGTTATAATGTGAGTATCTATAACTTCCCACTGCATCAGAAACAAGTTAAATGAAGTCTTGTGAACTAATAATACATCAGCACTATTTATTGGTTTGGGGACCATTTTAATTAATGCCCAAAATGTAGAACTTTAACCAAAGACTTGTCCATTTTAAAGCAAAATGGGGATCGATGGGACTTACAATTCCTGTTATTTCTAGTAGAAGTCCCTGAAGAACATATACCAAAGTGTTTGAGAACTTTATCCAAACCTACTTTAAAGCATTATGTGCAATTAAGTTGTTATGACATAATTACATTGCATAATTGTTGGGTCCGTTTTTCTTGAGCTTATAATGTACCTGGAAAATAAACCTCTTGGGGAAAAAAAGGTGGTACTGATTTTTGGAGAAAGACTATATATGCAAGCAAGATCTTGTTTTAAAGAGGTAACTTGAAACTCCAAGAAAGCACTTGATGTTTTATATGCTTGTAGCAAATTGATGTTTTAATTGTAGTTTTATAGAAAGTATTAATGCTTTTATGTATTTCAGAACTTTCATATGTTAAATGGAAATTGTTTTAAATGTGTAAATATTTGAGTTTATGTAAGCATGTATACACTGTGCTAAAAGTCACTTATGTTTCAGTTTGTGTATAATATTAATATGCAACTTTTGTTTTAAAGTTTTTTCTTAAAAAAATTAGTGGCTTACATTTTAAAAAAGAAAAAAATCACCAGCATGAAATTGCACCTAAGTCTAAATTCACTGTGTCTTTTTCTGAATCCCATTGTAGCCTGTCGACTAAATTTGTGTTTTCATGGTCTTTTTGAAGTGCTTTTTAATACAAACCAGGAGATTCTTTAGAAGTTTAGACACTTTGTAGTGAAGTAATTACATGTAACCCAAGGAAAGATTGCTTTGATTCGTACCCATTCTCATTCTTAATGTTCATCTATTCATTCATTCATTCATTCACACTTATACATCTGCATATATGTACACATACATACATATATTTATGATGTGAATATTACTTTAGACATTAATATTGCCATCTGATTCAGAGTCATTTAAAGGCCGTATTCCATTCAAATGTGATTATCTGCACAGTAAAGTCTAGTCTTGGAACCATAATCTTGTTTGTAATGCAGTTGCCTTCCAAAGAGAAAGCATTCGTTAGTATTTTCTTTACTGATTAAACACAGTGAAAAAAATTTTTTAACAAGAAACAGCTTGGTTTAAATAGAGTTATTAAGAGCCATAATTAAATTTATATTTCTTAGGTAAAATTGAGCCCAGCTAATCATACTCCAGAAACTGATATGTGTTCTTATGGTCCATTGGAAGGGTTATGTAAGATTTATAGTGGTTTGGACCATAAAAATTGATACTTGAATTCTAAGCTTCAAAGTTCATGAACATTTTTATTTGGCATTTTAATTTGGTTGCTATTCATTTTCATTCTAAGCTTCTTTTGCTCCATGGCACTAAATACTAATTTGGTAGGTTTTACTGATATGGGTCTTAGATCCTTTACTTTTGTAGCAAAGAAGGCTATAAACTTGCCTTTTGGTAAAGGCAAAGAGCCTAGAGTGAGTCAGAACTCTCCTAGGAAAGATGCAGAGCCTCTATCCATCTCTGGGAGTGTGTTAAAACAGGGCAGATCACACAGATTCCTTCATTTACCCTGTACCCCAACACATACAGGTTTACTTAGATGCAATGAGACAAACATGCACACAAAGCGCTGACCAAAAGGTGAGAAACATTTCCAAAGGGGACAGTATTGCCTGGTGTGTACTTAACAATTACGTATCTATGAGGCTTAGGTTTTATTTCATATTTTTTGCAACAGCCAATATGGAACATAGACTTTCACAATGTGGTATGTTTCTAAGGTTTGGGGTGGAACTTTTGTGGGAGGTGGTTGGTTGTCTGGGATGGGACATAGAGGGGTTGTCCTTGCAGAGTAGGGAACAACTGGAACAACTGTTTCCATGCCCAGGAAGCTTGACTGAATAGTTAGACTGGTTTCAACCATTCATTCAACAAATATTCATAGAAGACCCATGTGCTAGTCCCGGTTTTAGGTGGTGGGTATATGTTGGGTTATAAGACAAAGGTATAGGGTCTTTGGGAATAGTGACCTTGAGTGGTGTAAAGAAAATCACCAAGATCAAAGAAAAGAGCATTTGGATGAAAAGAACAATAAAACTAAAGATCTCAAAGCAAGAATGTGCTTTTATGCTGGAAAAGAGAAGTCCAGAGCATGGTGGAGAATAGTGGATGATAAGGTTGTAGAAATCAACAAGAGCCTGACCACTTAAGGCTATGGGCCCAAAGGAAGAAATCTAAATTTGAATCTGATGGTAAGGGAGTGACATGGCCTGCGTTGTATCCCTCTAGTAGATGGAGGACAAACTATAGTGGGGACAAATGAGAGCGACTGCTGCAGTCATCTAGGTGAGAGATGGTGAGAGCCTGGACTGGAGCGGTTCTTGTAGGGAAGAGACTCTTGTTAGGAAAAGCTGACAGGATTTGGTGATGGGTTAGATGTGAAGAAGAAATAAATTGATTTTGAGCAAGGATAGTGATGCCATTAGCTGAGATTTCAGAGCAACAATGGAGGAGCAAATTGGAGGGGATAAATCAAATCTTGCCCGGGGTATGTTGAGATTCCTATTATCTCAATGGAGACATTGAGTAGACAGCTGGGTATATGAATGTAGGGTTAAGGGGGAGAGTAAGAGGAGTCACTATATGGATAAATATTTGGGGCAAGTGGTGGCAACATTTATCTTAGTTTGTGAGTTCAAGCTTCTGTATCATAGTTTGGGTCGTTTTTGTTTTTTTGTCCTTTTGCCATTTCTTGGGCCACTGCTGCGGCATATGGAGGTTCCCAGGCTAGGGGTCCATTGGAGCTGTAGCCACCGGCCTAAGCCACAGCCACAGCAACACGGGATCCGAGCCATGTCTGCAACCTACACCACAGCTCACGGCAACGCCAGATCCTTAGCCTGCTGAGCAAGGCCAGGGATCGAACCCGCAACCTCACGGTTCCTAGTCGGATTTGTTAACCACTGAGCCACGACGGGAACTCTGGTTTTTTGGTTTTTTTTTTTTTGTTTGTTTGTTTTTTAAGCCTTTTTTAAATAGAGGACTTGCCTTTCAAAAAGTTTTAAAATATTAGAATCAAGCCTTGCCCTCAATTTCAAACTTTCATCCATGTCAAAATTTGGTTATCATGCTTTCCATGTCAAGTTGACTTGTGTGTCTTTTAGTACAGATCTTTATATGAGAAATGCAAGATCGTTATGGAATATTTAGAAAGTACTGAAGATCATAAAAAATCAGGACCCACCCCGCAAAAGTCCGAATTACCATTTTCTCTACCATCACCAACCCTGACTCTCCCAACTCCCATTCTGTAATCTTCCAGAGCTGACTGCTATTAACGCTTATTACGTTCCACTATTTTTTCATGCATTTTAAGTTAAAGGGTGAAAATTGATGGAATACAGATATTGATAGATAATACAGCAAGAGATGCAAAGAACTGGAGGCCTTGAGTTACTTTTAGTATATTCAGATGGGCTCCAGATTTTACTCTACCTGACTCAGTGTGGACTTGGGTGTCTTCACCTAGGTTGTTTAAAGGTTAGAATAAATGACACTGCTAAGGCCCAATCACTGATGGTTTCTTGAAATAAAATTTCAGTAGAAGATGAGAACCTTGATCTCATGGAACTTTTAAGCTAATGGGAACACAGACAAATATATACATGTATAATGATAAGAATATGTGGAAACAGACTAAGCTAAAAGTAAAGCAAAAACAGGTTGCACGCTTAATAAGGAAAAACAGAAAAGTGACCCACAGGGAGGCAGGGTGAATTGATATCTTAGATTTGTTTCATTGCAAGAATGTCTAATAAATGGACTTCGCAGATGGTAAAGTCAGGTGTGGAAGTGCAGTGGTAAGTAGCAACTGATGAGGGCAGAATGAGGTGAAATAATCTATTGAGTGTGGCATATGAATATGCTAGACTGAAGGCTCTGAACTTAAGCTAGGTTCTTAAGCAAGGCAGAATTAGAAATTACACCAGAAGCTGCAAAATGGATTATAACCAGGAGAGGTTAGCAAAAGGACGCCCTTTGAAATTTGTCTAGGTCAGATTGATAGCACTGGAATTAAGCTGAGGAGCATATCCGAAAGAAACTGCAAAAGGATTAACACACAATTGTGGGTAAAGAAAATAAGCAATTTGCTTGCCTAGAGGGATTGTGAGTTAAATATGTCATAATCCTACAATTCAAGCAAGCCAAGTTAGTATCTCCCACCAAATATGAATCTCTTATTTGTTTTTAAGTAAAATTAAATATGAACAGTTTATTTTTGAAAGGCACATTTCTAATGCAAAAAAAAATTGATTAAAGAAAACTTCATCTCTCCTAGCTATAATGTACATAGAAAAAATAGGAAAATTATGTAAAATCTAAAGCAACATCAAAAAAATTTTAACCTGACAAAAATGTAGAGAAAAGGTGGCAAAATAAGATTTAAGAGAGGGTTACTGAATTTAAAACCCCCCAAGTTTTTCTCATTAATTTTTTTGGCTTTTTTTTTTTTTTAAAGGGGCCGCACAGAGGCACATGGAGGATCCCAGGCTAGGGGTCTAATCAGACCTGTAGCTGCCAGCCTACACCACAGCCACAGCAACATGGGATCTGAGCTGTGTCTAACCTACACCACAGCCCATGGCAATGCCAGATCCGTAACCCACTGAGCAAGGCCAGGGGTCAAACCTGCGTCCTCATGGATGCTAGTCAGATTCGTTTCCACTAAGCTACGACATGAAGTCCTGCTCGTTAATTTCAAAGCAAAGCCTGCAGTGACTTTTTATTTAGTAATCAGTGTTACATTTAGAAATGTCTGGTATTACTACCTGACATTTCTTTCCTTAAGTACTTACGAAGCAACCCTTTCTAATTAGAAACCCAAGATTTTAAGATATTTTTTAAACTTAATATAACCCTATCATTATACTAAATGGTTTAATATTTTCTCGTCTGTCTTAAAATTCAGTTATGTATTTAACCTTTTACTTGCCTCTATTTTTCAGAATTACTTTAAACTTACTCCTTTTTGTAAACATATTATTTTTACACATTGAACTGGAGTAATTTACAGCTTTTGTCATCTAATTTTATAAATAGATTTTGGTGGCCCTGGGTATACTAGAGGCAGTATTGAGTTTTAATAACATTACAGGAAGAGAGAAAATTTTTGGTATACAGTAGCAGTTACAACAACATGAATGATACAAATTTGTAAATTGTATTTTTTAAATACTGCCTGTTAGCAGTTGCCATCCAAGTAATAGTAATAGGACCAGTAAATGAAAATTAATATCTAAAATTTGGCTATGCTAAATTTCTCATCCTTCAAACAGGCAATCTGAGAGGCAGTATAGTTTATTAGTGATATGAACAAAATAAACATGAGGGCCTATATTTGATTTATAAATTCTCTCAGAGGCTGAGTGATCTACCTAAAATAATCTTAGCAGGAAAACTGCCAGAATAGCTTCCTGGTCCAGCAAACAAACCCTATGTAACCTGATGCACCAGACGGATTATTATGTAATACCTAAGATTTACCTGAGCTGCTGTGTCTAATCCTCTGTTTGTCTTTGATAGCTGACTTAGAGGGGTCAAGTACTTGTCCAAGGTCACATGGGTTGAGGCCAGAACCTAAGCTCTTACTCACTTTAAGACTTGGACCTTAATTTGGTCAGCCAAATTCATAGTTCTTCTAATGCTTTGTCTTCCCTTATTTTCATCTCAAGAGGACAACAGATTTTGAGACAACAGGCCACTGGAGTTGTCTTAATTCATATTTTCCAGTTAGTTATCTAAGGAGTCCCCCACATATTTATCCAACTTTACCTAGTACTGCTTTCTCCCTTGCTCACCTCTTTGCTGTCACACTGGCCTTCTTACCATGGCTCCAACACTCCAATATTTTTCCCACCTCCGAGCTTTTACATGTGTTGCTGCCTCCTGAAATTCTCACCTTCACACTTCTCCACGTGGCAGGATAGGTTCTTTTCATTCCTTATCTCTCAAGCTTAAATGTCACCTCAGATAGACGTGATTATGCGATTTAGAGATTTCCTCCATATTATTTTCTATCTCTGCCTTGCTTTTGTTTTCTTCATAGACTTTATTACAGAACATTTGCAAATATTTTAATCATTTAGGTTTGGATTTTGACTTTATCTCTTGAGAAACTCAGAACAGAGACCATATCTGTCTTGTTGGCTGTTTTATCCTCTGCCTAGCAGAGTACTTAATGTAAATAGTATTTGTCAAACAAGTGAATTAATTAATAATCCTCTTGTATTTATCCACTTTACTGACAAATATATCATGAAAACCTTGTCACATGTCCTCCTAAAATCTAGACTGCTCCACCTATTTCCAAAATCTATTGAGTTGTTTTATCTTATAGAAAAAGGTAAGGTTAATCTGACATAGAGCGTTCTTGGTGGGCCCATGCTGGTCCACTGTCTAAATTCTCACAGGCCCTACCTTTAGTAATCCATCCCAGAATGCTGCCCAGGATAATGTCACGTTCATTAGTGTGCAATTTGTGAACAACCTTCCTCCCATTTTTCTTTCTTTTTTTTTTTTTTGCTATTTCTTGGGCCGCTCCTGCGGCATATGGAGGTTCCCAGGCTAGGGGTCCAATCGGAGCTGTAGCCACCGGCCTACACCAGAGCCACAGCAACACAGGATCCGAGCCGCATCTGCAACCTACACCACAGCTCACGGCAACGCCGGATCATTAACCCACTGAGCAAGGGCAGGGACCGAACCAGCAACCTCATGGTTCCTAGTCGGATTCGTTAACCACTGCGCCACAACGAGAACTCACTCCCTCCCATTTTTCAAAGATAAGAATCTCCTCTGTCTGGTTTTCCAGCAAGTTTTCCATATGTCCCAACACCTCTGATGACTTGGTCTTCAGAGGCCTTATTTGGAAACTTTTAGTTCTCTGGAAATAAAAGTTATCTAGGTCGAGATAATTGAATATATTTATAACAGCTATGTTTCTTCTAGAATCTCTTCACCCATTTGGACCATCAAGTCCTCATTGTCAGCATTTGTTCTGCTTTTTCAGAAAAGGTGGAAGTGTAATAGGAATTGGATCTTTGAGTGTTCCCATCAACCATTAACATTTTACCATTGACTGTTTCTTTATCCATCACCTACTTATCCCATATATAATTAAAACTGTGGGCATGTGTCTATGTATGTGTGTAAGTTGAAATTTTTCTTAGTAGTAAGACGGGATATCTTTTTCAATGCATTTACATCATCTTTAAACATTCTGCAGCTGTTCACCAAAACAGGTTACTCTAAAGTAGTTCCTCTTGAAAAGCTTGCATTTTAATAAGATGAAATACATAATTGTATATGCTAAAAGTACAACTATATATTTAAAAGAATGGATAGTAAGATCTTTCATTAAGGCAGAAACTTGGAAATATGCCATATCTGAAACTTTAAAAAGTTGTTCCAGAGTAGATTTCATACCAAAAAAATAGATTGTGTTTTTTTGCTTGAGTATCCAGAATGCAGGGCCCTGTGAACTATAAAACCAAAGGGACGCATTTCTGGTCCTCCTTTATCTGTTTCTCTAATCCTATTTTCATACCTAGTGTCCAAGTCATCCACCTCTACATGGTAAGAGATTTTTGAAGTATGTGTGTTTTTTTCAGAGTTCTTCGGGTAGCTTCTAATGAGTTTCAATACAAAGAGAATATATATATATATATATACACACACACACACATTATATAAGTATATAAACACACACACATATGTAAAATAAGTACAAAAGATAAAAGTAATTGCCCTCATACTATGACCTGAAAGCTATTTAGAATTTCAGTAAAGCCATGGGAGAATGCCACTGTGGAAATGGAGAAATATTTCAAGTATTGTATGATGCTTTCAAATGGATTGTGATTGCAGTCTCAGTTCATGGAACCAACCTTTTGTGGACAGGTATATTGCTATTCTTTCAATCCTTATTAAATGAGGGAAGAGAATCAGGGGACTCATATGGGGGTAAAATATAGGTATCGAGACTGTGTTCTCTTGTGCTATGAGTACAAAACTATCCATGCAGGTAGGTTTTTTTCCCCTTTCTTTTTGAATGGCTGCAGCCACAGCACATGGTAATTCCCAGGCCAAGGGAATCCTGCAGCTGTGGCAATGCTGGATCCCATAACCCACTGTTCTGGGCCAGGGATCAAATCTGTGCCTCTGCAGCAATCCAATCAGCTGCAGTTGGATCCTTAACCCATTGTACCACAGTGGCAACTCCCAGTAGCTTTTAAAGAGACATAAGAAAAAATCTACAAAAACAAATCCAAAATGACTAACAAAATGGCGATAAGAACATATATATCGATAATTATCTTAAATGTAAAAAGATTAAATGCTCCCCCAAAAGACACAGACTGGCTGAATGGATAGAAAGACAAGACCTGTACATATGCTGTCAATAAGAGACTCACTTCAGATCTAGAGACACACACAGATTGAAAGTGAAAGAGTAGAAAAAGGCAAACTATGCAAAAGGAAATCAAAAGATAGAGTAATACTTAGACAAAGTGGCTTCAAAATGAAGATAGTTACAAGAGACAAAAAAAAAAGACACTACATAATGATCAAGGGATCAATCTAAGAAGAAGATATATATAGCAATTTTAAATATATAACACCCAACATAGAAGAATCTCTCTACATAAGGGCATATTAACATAAAGGAGAAATTGACAGTAATACAATAATAGTAGGGGACTTTAACATCCCCCTTATATCAGTGGACAGATCATTTGGACAGAAAGTCAATAAGTAAACACAAGCCATAAATAACACATTAGTACAAATGGACTTAATTGATATTTATAGAGCACTCCAACCAAAAGCAGCAGAATACGCATTCTTTTCAAGTGTACATGGAATGGTCTCTGGGATGGATCACATGCTAGTCACAGAACAAGCCATGGTAGATTTAAGAAAATTGAAATCATATCAAGCATTTTTTCAAAACACAATACTATGAGACTAGAAGTCAACGCCAAGGGAAAAAGTACAAACAAACAGAAATCACATAGAGACTAAACAATATGCTACTAAACAAGCAGTGAATCACTGAAGAAATAAAAAATACCTAGAGAAAAATGAAAACAAAAAAAAAGCAATGATCCAAAACCTATGGGTTGCAGCAGAAGCAGTTCTAGGAGGGAAATTTATAGCAATAGAAGCTAACCTCAAGAAACAAGTAAATTTCAAATATACAACATAACCTTACTCCCAAAGCAACTGGAGAAAAAGGAAACAAAACCCAAAGTTAGTAGAAGGAAAGAAATCATAAAGATCAGAGCAGAAATAAATTGTATAAAGGTGAAGAAGACAAGAGAAAAGATCAATGAAAGTAAAAGCTGGTTCTTTGTTTTTTGGTGGTGGGGGTTTCCTTTTTTTTTTTTTCCTTTTCTGTTTGAGGCCATTCCCTCAGCATATGGAAGTTCCCAGGCTAGAGGTCGAATTGGAGCTGCAGCTGCTTGCCTACACCCCATCTGCAACCTAACACCATAGCTCATGGCAATGCCAGAGCAGGGCCAGGGATCAAACCTGCATCCTCATGGATATTAGTTGGGTTCATTACTACTGAGCCACAGTGGGAACTCCTAAAAGCTGGTTCTTTGAAAAGATAACATTAACAAACATTTAGCCAGACTCATCAAAAAAGTGGGGGGGGGGAAGACTGCCAAAATCAATAAAATCAGAAACAAGTTAACACCTATGTTTCTGAAACTATTACAAAAAAATTGCAGAGGAAGGAACACTCTCAAGCTCGTTCTATGAGGCCACCACCACCCTGATACCAAATCCAGACAAGATACCACAAAAAAAGGGGGGAAAACAAAAATTACAGGCCAATATCACTGATGAACAAGTCATAAAACCTCAGCAAAACACCAGCAAACCAAATCCAACAATACATTAAAATGATCATACACCATGATCAAGTAGGATTTATCTCAGGGAGGCAAGAATTCTTCAGTATCTGCAAATCAATCAATGGGTTACACCACATTAACAAACTGAAGAATAAAAACCATGCTGTCATCTTAATAGATGCAGGAAAGCTTTTGAAAAAATCCAACAACCACTTTTGATTAAAAACAAAAAACAAAAAAAAAAAAACCTCTCCATAAAGTGGACATAGAGGGAAGCTACCTGATAATAAAGGCTATAGATGACAAACCCACAGGCAACATCATTCTCAATGGTAAAAAGATGAAAGCATTTCTACTAAGATCAGAAACAAGACAAAGATGCTCACTCTCACCACTTTTATTCAACATAATTTTGGAGAAACAAAGAAAAGCCAGTAAAAGGAATCCAAATTGGAAAGGAAATAAAAATGTCACTATCAGTAGATGATATAATACTATACATATAAAATCCTAATGATGCACCAGGAAACTATTAGATCTCATTAATTTGGTAAAATTGCAGAATACAAATATAACGCACAGTAATCACTTGCATTCCTATACACTAACTACAAAACATTGGAAAGAGATATTAAGGAAACAATCCCATTTACCATTGCATCAAAAAGAATAAAATATTTAGGAATAAACCTAACTGAGGAGGCAAAATACTTGTAATCCAAAAACTCTAAGACGCTAATGGAAGGAAATTGATGGTGACACAAACAGATGGGAAAATATACCATACTCTTGGATTGGAAGAATGAATATTGTTCAAATGACCATACTACCCAAGACAAACTATAGATTCAACACAATCCCTATCAAATTACCAAATGGCATTTTTCACAGAACCAGAACAAAATTTTAAAAAATTTATATGGAAATACAAAAGACTCCATTTAGCCAAAATAGTCTTGAAAAAGATTAACAGCTGGAGGAATCAAGCTCCCTGACTTCAGGCTATGCTATAAAGCCTCAGTAATCAAAACAGTACAGTACTGGCACAAAAACTGACACACAGATCAATGGAACAGGATAGAAAGCCCCAAAATAAACTCATACACTTATGGTCAATTAATCTTGCTTCAAAGGAAGTCAAGAATATACAGAGGAGGAGTTCCTGTCGTGGCACAGTGGAAACGAATCTGACTAGGAACCGTGAGGTTGCGGGTTCAATCCCTGGCCTAGCTCAGTCGGTTAAGGATCTGGCCTTGCAAAGAGCTGTGGTGTAGGTTGCAGACGTGGCTCATATCTGGCGTTGCTGTGGCTCTGGCATAGACTGACAGCTATAGCTCTGATTGGACCCCTAGCCTGGGAATCTCCATATGCCACAGGTGTAGCCCTAAAAAGACAAAAAGACCAAATATATATATATATATATACAAAGGAAAAAAGATAATCTCTTCAATAAATGGTGTGGGGGAAAACTGTACAGCTACATGTAAAAAATAAAATTAGAACATTCTCTAACACCATACACAAAAATAAACTCAAAATGGATTCAAGACCTAAATATAAGACCGGATACTATAAAATTCCTAGAGGAAAACATAAAATACTCTGCATAAACTACAGCAACATTTTTTGAGTCCGTCTCCTAGAGTAATGGAAACAAATAAACCAATGGGACCCAATTAAAAGATTTTGCACAGCAAAGGAAACCATAAACAAAACAAAAAGACAATGGAGTTTTGGAGAATGGGAGATAAAATTTGCAAACAATGTGACTGACAAGGGATTAATTTCCAAAATATACAAACAGCCCATACAGCTCACTATTAAAAAAAAAAAATCAAAAAGTAGGCAGAACACTTAAATAGACATATCTCTTTTAAGAAAACATACAGATGGCCAAATGGCCAACAGGCACATGAAAAGATGCTTTACATTGTTCATTATTAGAGAAATGCAATCAAAACTACAATGGTATCACCTCATTCTTGTCAGAATGGCCATCATCAAAATAATAAATGCAGGGAAGAGTGTGGAGAAAAGGGGACTTTCCTGTACTATTTGTGAGAATGTAAATTGGTGCAGCCACTATGGAGAACAATTTGGATGTTCCCTAAAAAAATTAAAAGAGTTACCATATATTCTAGCAATCCTACTCCTGAGCATCTATCCAGAAAAGATGAAAACTCTAATTTGAAAAAAAAATACGTGCACCCCAATGTTCATAGCAGCACTATTTGCAATAGCCAAGACCTGGAAGAAACTAAATGTCCATCAAGAGATGAATGAATAAAGAAGGTATGGGGGGGTGTGGTATGTGTGTATATATATATCCCCCCCACACACACACATATACACAAAATGGAATATTACTCAATCATAAAAAGGGATGAAATAATGCCATTTGGGTTTAGAGATTATCATACTAAGTGAAATAAGTCGAGAAAAACAAATATCACATGCTGTCACTTACATGTGAAATCTAAAAACATGACACAAATATATTTATTTATAAGACAGAAGTAGACTCACAGACATATAAAACAAACTTATGTTTACCAAAGGGGAAAGCAGGGCATGGGGGGACAAATTAGAAGTTTAGGATTAACAGATACTACTCTGTATAAAATAAACAAGGACTTACTTATAGCACAGGGGGCTATATCTAGTATCTTTTAATAACCTATAATAGAAAGTAATCTGAAAAAGAATCAATATATATACATGTAGGTATGTATGTATAACTGAATCCCTTTGCTATACATTGTAAATCAGCTATGCTTCAGTTTTTAAAAATGCAGAGTAGGGGGAGGGAAGGAGCTAACTAATATAATGACCCTCCTATGGCAAAGGGGGAAACCCGTGGATAATACATGCAACAATGGAATGCTCTTCACTGAGGTAAGAGTCTCTTGTCGTTGGAGGTAACTGTATCAGTGAAACTATAAGCTCGAGTTATAAGGTACCGAAAGTCATCTTTTTAAAAAGTGGAAAAAAAAATTTTTTGGCAATGCCCTTGAAGAAACATTGATTGAGATTTTATGAGGGAGTCGGGATATGAATGGCTTAGAAGACTTGGGTTCAGGTTCAGAGGCCACCACTCATATGTATGTCATCTTGGTCAAATCACAGTTTCTCCTGGCTTTTGCTTCTTCCCATCTGGAGGGAAATAACTGCCCACTTCACAGAATCATATTTTGAAAATCATCTCAGATAAGAAATGACGCAAAAAGCACCAATTAATAATTTTCAGCACTCTTGACATTTGGAAAAATGGACACTTTGTAATATGTGAGTTAACCTAAGACAGAGAAGATTTACATAAAATACTTCTTAAACTAAGAAAGAAGTCCTTTACATAAGATTTTTCTTTTGAAGAACTCAAGTTTATGTCACAGCTGTGTAGCTGTTGTCAGACTGCCCCAGGCTGTGCTTCATTTCAGCTACCTACAAACCGGTACATTTCTTAACTTTTCTCAGGCTCAGTTTCTTCATCTCAGGCTCATCTATCTGCCTCATGACGATGTGGAAATTTATTGATTAATCCTTGAGAGAGGCACAGCACAGTGCCTGGCCCATGGGAAGTGCTCAGTAAATGTTTTTCTGTTTTTTATCCTTACATCCATCTTCGATGACATGAGCAGACGTGCAAAACTGGAATCTACAGCTCCTGACCAAAAGTGGTCTTGCTTTTTTTCTGTTGAAGGCTTCACTAAAATGTAAATTCAGAAGTTGTCCTCCTGAATACTGTTGGCTTGATGTGGAATCTTATTGAAGGACATAATCAAAATGTGGAAAACATGATCTCTAAATCCTAGAAAATTACCAGAAAGCAGATAGGATCAAGTGAACCATAATTCTATTCAAGTTTTTGTTTTTATTTTTTTAACTTATTTTTTGCTTTTTAGGGCCACACCTGCAGCATATGAAAGTTCCCAGGCCAGGAATCAAATCAGAGCCACACCAAAGCAGGATCTGAGCCATGTTTGCGACCTACACCACAGCTCACGGCAACGCCAGATCCCCGACCCACTCAGCAAGGCCAGGGATCGAACCTGCATCCTCAGAGATACTAGTCGGATTCATTTCCACCATGCCACAATGGGAACTCCTCACATGTTTATTTTGATGCTCATGTTTTAGTTTTTCATAAAGCAAAAGAATGTATTTTTGAAATCAAGAGAAGTACAGCTATTATGAATTTAGTTCATGTTTTTTTTTAATAATTGCTCTTTTTTCATTTTTTAAAAAAATTTATTGAAGGTTGTGATCATTTCTGCTGTACAACAAAAGAGATTCAGTTATACATGTACACACATCCATTCTCTTTCACATTCTTTTCCCACATAGATTATCGCAGAACATTTTTTTACAGAATAAAATACATATATTTAAACACAATTACATTCAAACAGATTATTATATCATGGATCTTAAGAAACTGATTAAGTGTCTCCCTTTGGAGAAGTGGAATGGAAAATATGCTGAGACAAATAGGAAATTTATTCTATGCTTTATCCCATTTTGTATGTCTTTCATCTTTACTATTTAGTATTATCTATTACATTTCAATTTTTCTTTAAAAATTAGCATTATATTAAAATTGTATATATTATGCAACTAAAATTTATAAAGAAGAAAGCCTTATATACTATTAAATATTTTATATGGCATAATAAAAAGAATAACTTAACTGGTAAGAATAAAAAAAATACACCCTTGAAAATAAGTAAAATATAAAATGCATAAATTGGTTAAAAAACAGTGTAACTATATAAATATGTCCTCACAGTTTGCTACATCTTATTGATTCTTCAATATAGGCATTACACCATTGTAGGTGATGTGATAAACAAGACATTATAGACCTTACATTGTACCATGGAGAGAAATGGTTATTAATAATATAATTGTAGAACTGTATTATTTAATTGTGCAGTTGCATTATTTAATTATAATTATCATAAGTTCTTTGATGGAGAGGAAATCAGAATCAGATCTAAGAAGACTTCAGCATTCCAAGAAGGATGTCAAATGACCCCCTTCTTGGTGGATTATGCACTTATTTACTATGAGATATATTTCTTCTCCAGAGATTCCTTGTTTGTATATCAATTGTAGATTTTTGGTTTGATATGAGTCTATATGTATATGAGATTGTTTTAGGTTGTTGTTCTCTTAATTGCAAGTTCATCTCCAGTGTTCTGCATTTGTACCCACCTCTTCTCATGATTTCTGATTTTGGTGGTATAATTGTGCATGGATGATTTCCTATCTTTACTGTATATATACCTTTACTATATATGGTGAGCCTTATCATTTGTGGAATTTTTGTTTCCTGTTGCTGTCTTGTCTTTTCTGCCTAGAGAAGTTCCTTGAGTATTTGTTGTAAGGCTGGTTTAGTATTGCTCAATTCTCTCTGCTTTTGCTTATCTGTGAAGGTTTTGATTTCTCCTTCAAATCTGAATGAGAGCCTTGCTGGATAGTCATCTTGGTTGGAGGTTTTTTCCTTTCATCACATCATGTGAAGTATATCATGCCACTGTCTTCTGGCCTGCAGAGTTCCTGTTGAAAAATCTGCAGATAACCTTATCAGGGTTCCCTTGTATGTTACTTGTTTCTTTTCCCTAGCTGCTTTCAAGATTTTCTCTTTGTCTTTAATTTTGGTCAGTTTGACTAATATGTGTCTCAGGGTATCCCTCCTTGGGTTTATTCTATATGGTACTCCTTGTGCTTCCTGGATTTGAGTGAGTGGTTCCTTTCCCATGTTAGGGAAGTTTTTGGCTATTATCTCTTGGAATATTTTTTCTGTCCCCTCTCTCTCTCTTCTCCTCTGGCACCCCTATAATACGGATGTTGGTGTGTTTAATGTTGTCCCAGAGTTCTCTGAGACTCTCTTCATTTGTTTTCAATCTTTTCTCTCTTTTCTGTTCTGCATCTGTAATTTCCACTAATATGTCCTCCAGATTCTGCTGTTGGCTGCTTCTAGTGAATTTTTTATTTCAGTTATTGTATTTTGCATCTCTTCTTAAGTTTTATATCTTGTATCTCTTGGGTCAGTTTTTCCTGTAAGTTATCCTTCTTTGCCTCCAGTTTATTTCCAATGTCTTGCATCATCTTCAGCATCAGCAATCTAAAGTCTTTTTCCTGGAAGCTAAGAATCTCCTCATCACTTAGCTGATTTCTGGGGTTTTTTCTTTCTCCCTCATCTGAGTTATAGTTCTCTGTCTTTTCATTTTTATAGGTTTTTGGTGTGGTGACCTTTTTACAGATACTAGAGTTGCAGCCTCTCTTACTTCTGGTGTCTGCCCCCCTTGTGGCTAAAGTGGTATGGGGGCTTACTGGAGGCTTCCTGATGGGAGGGGCTGATGCCTGCCCACTGGTAGGTAGAGCTGATTCTAATCCCTCTTGTGGGTGGGGCTTAGTCTCTGGATGGGATTAGAGGCATCTGTGTGCCTGAGGGGTCTTTAGGTAGCCTGTTTACTGAGGGGCAGGGCTGTGATCCTACCTGGATTGTTGTTTGCCCTGGAGCTTCTCAGCAGCTGACTGATGGGTGGGGCCAGATTTTCCCAAAATAGCCACCTCCAGAGAAAGGCAGCTGCTAAATATTCCGGAGAGCTTTGCCTTCAATGTCCCTCCCTCACAACAAGCCACATTCACCCCTGTTTTCCCAGGATGTTCTCCAAGAACTGCAAGTCAGGTTTGACCCAGATTCCCATGGAGACCTCGCTCTGCCCTGGGGTCCAGTGCACGTGAAAGTCCGTGTGCACCTTTTAAGGCTGGGGTCTCCGTTTCCCCCAGTCCTGTGGAGCTCCTGTGCACAAGCCCCACTGGCCTTCAATGCCAGATGCTCCAGGGGCTCTTTCTCCCAGTGCCAGATCCCAGCACGTGAGAGTTTGATGTGGGGCTCAGATCTCTCACTCCTGTAGGTGAGTCTCTGTGAACCAGTTAGTTTTCAGTCTGTGGAGCTTCCCACCCGGGAGGTATGGGTTGTTTATATCACAAAATCGCCCCTCCTACCTCTTGATGTGTCCTCTCTTTCTTCTGGAGTAGGGTATCTTTTTTAAGGTTTCTGATCCATTTGGGTGGAGATTGCTCAGTCTTTAGTTGTGAATTTTGTTATTTTTAGGAGAGAAGTTGGGCTCCAGTCCTTCTACTCCACCATCTTCAGTTCATGTTTTTACATTTCAGTAGAAATGTGGTGATACACATAGAAAAGTTTCAGGAATTATTTCTCTCAAATGTACCATTCTATTTTACAGCCGTGGCTATGACTGTAGGACTAGGAGATGGACACGGGGACACACACACACACACACACACACACATGGTATGGGCGTGGCCACAGGATGCCTTAAGACCTGATACAGCCACCATGGACACCAGTACAAATGATCACAACTGTGTCATCCTGTGGGAAATCCACATGGTTATTAATTGCTGCCTGAGACTTTGAAAATCACTGTGGCTCCTTTCATGACTGAGATTCCTGGGAAAATTCACTAGTGTCCCTTTTCATCTAATTAGTGTGTCACCTCACCCCTTTACAAGTGGAATCATTGCTGTCTGTTCTTGTGGGCTTCGGGAGGGCAGAGACTGTACCACCACGTGCCCAGCGCTGTCCCTAGTGCCCAGCCCACTGCTTGGCTCATGGCAGGCACTCAGTTAATACTGTTCAAAGAACAGATTAATTTTCCAAAATTAAATAAGTATCTACTGTGCATACATATAAAAAGCACAAAACATGTTGTTTTCCCCTAAAACTTAAATCTCTTCAATTTGAAAGAATTAAAGATTGCCTTGTATGACTTAGTTTTACCTTGCGTCATGTCAAAAAATGTTAAGAAAATAGTCCTTGCACTTTATTCTAACCTTCTGCCTTAAGTAGCTGACTGCCTTCAGGTTAAAAGTCTCTTAATTTTGAAATTGAAAGCACACATCCTGGCACAGCGGCCAGGACCCACAGACAGGACACGCGCTGGAAGTCACAAACCATTAAAATCAAAACACTGCTTTCTTTGGCTTGATCTGCATAATGGCATTCAGAGACATTCCTTAAAGTGTCATACAGTTTTCAGAATGCCCCATTAGAAGCTGCTCCAGGAGTTCCTGTCGTGGCACAGTGGAAACGAACCCGACTAGTAACCAGGAGGATGTAGGTTCGATCCCTGGGCTCACCTCAGTGGGTTAAAGATCTGGCATTGCCGTGAGCTGTGGTGTAGGTTACAGATGCAGTTCAGATCCTGAGTTGCTATAGTTGTGGCTGCTGTAGCTGCGATTCAACCCCTAGCCTGGGAACTTCCATATGCCACAAGTGCGGCCCTAAAAAAAATGCAAAAAAAAAAAAAAAAGGAAAGAAACTGCTCCAGCGTGGGTCCCAAGATTCTAAACATTTTTCCTTAGAGAATGAAAGCACCACTCTGCTAAGCAGATGCACCAGCATAAGAATGCATTCAGGAGGGACAGCTCTGGGGCCTTTGCCTATGTCCCACACTCTCTCATTTCTTTCAGGAAAAACTTGATGTTAATTAGGTGGACACACTTTCAAATTTTACTGATGCCCTGCAGGTCCTCTGAGCCTCACTTCTCAACAGACAGTGGGCCCTTCGACTGACATCTTTTAAACCTCCAGTGGTTCTAGAAACAAAAAATGTGGATGCAGTCTCTTTATGGTTCAAAGGGGTTATAATATATCACCAGGAGAAAGTTGCAGTAAGGCCTAAAAATGTTCACTATTGATGACCCCCTGAAAACTTTTATTTGTTGATTAATCCATCAATATTTATCGTTTTAGAAATTAAAACAGAAATTTAAAAATATACTTATTTCTTTTTAAAAAATAAACTTGTTATATATTAATGTAAATAACATTTTTTGAAAAATAACATATTTTTAGAAATTTGGTGAGAAGAGCAGCACTGTTTGAATTTTTTTTAATTCTCTTTAGTATCTGGCTTAATAGAAGACAGCTGGATGCTCTTACCTATTTCAGCATTCAATCTGTGGCACTATGTTGATTTGGTGAGAGACTATGATAAAATTCTGGCCTCATATAGATATACAGTTGGAATAGGAGAGGAGTATTTTAATAGCCTTTTCAAGTAATTGCGGGTATTCTTCAGTGATACTAAACTCAGCAGGTGGTAGTTTCTTTAAGGCTGGTTACAAAGTAGAATCTGAAACTATCAATGAACTTTTAAAATTTATTATATTAAAATCCAATGGTTTACCTTGCACTCTGAATGAGTTTTGTGGCATCATGCATTGGTCATTTGGAAAATACTAGTTCAGTGAGTTATGCAGTTCCTCCAAAGACTTCTTTCTTTTAATATTACAGTATCAAAGAAAAATCACATTTTATTATAGCACCCCTGATCTCATCTGTAAGTACTGGGCAACTCATAATATTTGATACAAGTTTTTCCATAGTTCCAACTCTTGACTGAAAGCTCAAATTTTATCATTAGCAACAAATACTTTTAATTATTTTTCTTGACGTGACATTTTCAAGAAAACATCTGTCAGATAAAGTCTGAATACCTGTAGTTTGTCAGCCATTCTTTCATATAAAAATGGTGCTCCATTAAAAAGTCACTAGTTCAGCTTGAAACTTAGTCATGCAATTGCTTTTCATGGAAACAACCATTTACTTAGAGGTGCAGCGAGTGCTTTTGTGCACTTCCTATTTTGTCATTCAGACTATTAATACGATGTGTACTCAAAGAGTTAAAATTGAAGAAAACTAACCTTTTTTACTGCTTCATCAAGGACTTTCTTAGGTGGAGCTGGCTTTCTGTTTTGCCAGTGCATAATGGTAAAGAATACAATAACTCCTAGGACAGTTTGCTGTTGACTGATACAACGGCATCATGGCTTTTGCACACCATGGCTTTTGCACCATCAGTGCAAATTTCCACACAGCTGTGTGGGATAAACCATGAGATTTGAAAGTTATTCAACACTTTGAACTTTTCAGCACATATATTTGTTGCCAAGTATTCATATAATAACAGACCTTCAATGACTAATTGAGGCTGATATGGACAGACAGATGCAAAACGGCAAATACAGTCATATCTGCAGATCTGTCCATTTTTAAGGCACAAATGCAATTCTATAGATATTAACATGCTCTTCATGTTTGCAGTGAAATCTGTAATTTGACAAGTTCTTGTGCCTTTGGGAAGTTTTTCGTTTTTTTTGTTTTGTTTTGTTTTTTACTGTCTTTTCTTCCAGCAGGCATTCAGCACTTTATTTTTCTTTCAACTACTGTGTGTACTTCTTTAGTCGATGCAGTATGACAACTCACCCTATAAGATGATTTGGTATCTTTTCCCTGTCTAGTTTGAAAACCTGAAACAAACAATTTTAGCTTTTAAAGAGCATATCATGTCTACATGTAAACTATCCTTTTTCTTTAAATTCTGATTGGTCTCAAAATGATAATTTGAAATTGTTTTGTTGCCTAAGACACAATAAGGTGAATTATCAGCATCCATATGAAGGTGAGGAGAAGTTATCTTTCCTTGTATTTTCATTTCTTGTCAATGTTTCATCTGGCTTCTTTGAAGCTGGCCCTCTCTTCCATAAGTCAGAGAGCTCTTTTGCTTTCATCTTCTTCAGCATCTTTGGACATAGATGCTATAGGTATGGACTGAGAAAGCAAGTTGTCTTACCTCTTGTTTTTAAGCTAACAATCCATCCTTAAAGATAATAAAAATATCCTATAATATTTCCTTTTATCTTAGAGTAATGAATTCTAAGAAACCTTTTGAGAATAAAAAATTTTAACCTGAAGAGTTTTTGAAAGAAAATTTAAATATTATTGCAAACAAAAACCAGCAAAGCATATTTCTTCCTTTTTTCTCTTTTTTTTTTTTTGTCTTTTTGTCTTTTTTTTTTTTTTTAGGGCTGCACCTGCAGCATATGGATGTTCCCAGGCTAGGAGTCCAATCAGAGCTGAGCTGCCGGCCTATGCCACAGTCACAGTAAACACCAGACCCAAGCCGCGTCTGTGACCTATACCACAGCTCACAGCAATGCCAGATCCTTAACCCACTAAGCTAGGCCAGGGATCGAACCTGCAACCTCATGGTTCATAGTCAGATTTGTTTCTGCTGCGCCATGACAAGAACTCCCAGCAAAGCATATTTATTTCTTAGTTAGCTTCTACATGGATGCAAGCAAAACTTCAAGATTAAAAAAAAAAAAAATACGTTGGACAATAAGCTATAGAAATTATAGCTGGTATAAAGAAAGACAGAACACTGTCCAAGTATTATGAGTAAACTGAATTAATCTCAGAAAATGCATATTTTTTACCCTAAACCTAACAGCTTAGAAATTTCTAGAAAACATAAGAATACACAGAGCACGCATTCCATTAGTGCCAGAACAATGATGTCATACGCCATGTGGCCTCTGGAAAACTCTACAGTATACTTGTGAGACAATGAAAGTGAAAAAAGCAAATAATGTCTTAGTATTATTATAAAGTACTTTTGATCTCACAGGCCTCCTGGAAAGATCTCAGAGACCCCAAAGCCTCCCCCCAGACTATACCCTAGGGAGCCATCAGTTTTGGATGCTTTTAAATTATCTTAAATATGCCAAGGGGTGGGTATGCTACTTTTTCTTTATTTGATGTACCTTAAAAAGGTTAAAATTACATTTCAGGATTTATTGATGCCTCAAATGAAATGATCAGTGGCTCCCAAGGTTAACCACCCAAGACCCATGGATTCACACTTAGATCCAGTAACTCCCACCTTTGCAGTATGACTCTGGAAACCTTGTCAGTCATGGTTAAAAAGTCAAAAATAGCTTCATATAACTCATACGGCATTTGTCTTTTTCTTTCTGATTTACTTCATTGAGTATGAGAATGTCTGCTTCCATCCATGTTGCTGTAAATGGCATTATTTTGTTCTGGGACAATGAACCTATCCACACAAAAGGAACAAACTCATGGACAGAGAGGACAGATCTGTGGTTGCCAAGGGGGGCGGGGGAGGGAGAAGGAGTGGGATGGACTGGGAGTTTGGGGTTCGTAGATGCAAACGATTGCACTTGGAGTGGATAAGCAATGAGGTCCTGCTATATAGCACAGCATGTTCCAATCACTTGTGATGGAACCTGAGGGAAGATGATAGGAGAAAAAGTGTGTGTGTGTGTGTGTGTGTACATGCACATACACAAAGGGACACTTTGCTGTACAGCAGAAATTGGCAGAGCATTGTACATCAACTATAATAAAAAAATTTTTTAAAGAAGTTAGAAATAGCTGTTTTTCTATTTGATAAATAAATGAATATAAATTTCCACATGTTGCTCCTCCAGATCCCTTTATAATCACTAATTTTCCTTCCCCTAGGAAACTGAAGCAGCTAGAAATGTTTGTATATGGTTGGATTTTACATTTTGAACACATTTTCAACATTCCTTCTAAAAGAAATTTCCTTCAATCCAGTACAAAAGTACTGAGTACGTACCATGCACCCAATACTAACTAGGCCCTTATGGGGAAAAAAAAGGTGCATATTCCTGCTCCTCAATGATTAATTTTTACAAGACTTACTGCATGAAACAAAGAATGTATAGTTAAATGTTGCCTCAGATGGAGCTCATGAGCAATAAGAATAGGAACGTTTGGGTTTCACAGAAAAGGTGATAGAGGTGGACACAGAGAGGGTGGAGGCCTCTTCCAGGGAATGAATGGTTTAGCACAAGGCAGGGAAGCTGCAAGCTGAAGCCAAGCCTGAGGGATTGGAGGGCATGAGGACTGTAAATATTTGCGCACAGCCACATCCAGAGCTGGAGAGGAGAAGAGAAAGGGCTGGAATGGTTCTGTTCTTCACCCTCTTACCCTCCAATTGCCTTTAGTTGAGCAAGGAGGGTAGAAACTAAATCAAGAGACACAGGGGAGGCAACTCGAGAGGTTGTCAAAATAAAATGACCGAAAGTGTCAGGGCACCACTCTCCGTGGTAGACCAGATGCACCGCTTGGATCCCCATTCCAGAGAGGACCTGCTACCCATCTACAGGAAGCGGTGGCGGCCAACCTCCAGCGGTCAGCTCCTCTGGGGTCAGCCTCAGCTGCAAAGAACCACTTTGCTGCAAAAAGCTGCTCAAGGTCATGCCCTTCCCAGGGCAGCTTGCATCTATTAACAGAGAGGCAGGAACAAAAAGGCACAGCCGTTCCAGACAACTTTGCAAGACGGTATTCACTCCAAAGCTCCCTAGTGGATTGGCTGAGGCCTCAATGCAATTCAGCTTCTCCCTCTGACCCATCCTTCTTTCTCCTTCTCCCTCTCATAGGTAGAATCCCTAAAAATATCTTGCACCCCAAATTCTGCCTCAGGATCTGATTCTAGAGCATCTATCCTGTGGCATTTTCTTAGAGCTGAATATATATATGTGCATGTTTATCCAGAGCTGAATATATATATATATATGCATATGTTTATAGGTATATATGCTGATATATACATATAATGGTTATTACTTTCTCCATCTAAAAGTACACTGTCCACAAATATTATTTCCCTCTAATGAAAATCCTTGTGGCCAAAAAAATTTTTAGAATGGCATTATGTAAACCCTATGTAATTTTTGCCCATTTTGGAGATACTAAGATCCTAAACCTGCACCATTTGTTCAGAACAGCAAGGCAAGATATAAACAGATCAACTAACTTACTGATAAATGTAAGGCATTAGCTGCAACTTACATATGACACAGCTATGAACACTGGTACCAGGCTCTCAAGACCGGACTGGGAGATGGGCTTATGCTTGTTTAGAACAGGAGCTCCAGTGGTGATCCTCAGTGTCTGATCCCTGCACCCAGAATTACTGTTTTGGCCTCGGTAATATTAATCATAAATCTGAGTAATTCTTGATAAGAATGGAAAATATTCCCGTTGTAACGTCAAAAATATGACTTCTGGAAGGCTGAAAGCCACTTTCCCAGTAACACTTGGTGTAAGCCTTAGTTTTGACACCTCTGTTTAGCAGCACAATCCGTATTTCAGCCTCGGTGCAGTGCAGAGGACCGGGGTCTGATTGCATTGGATCTGTTTGCAGGAAACTTGAGCAAGGTCAGGCCTTTTCTAAAAAAATCTTCTATCAAAGAAGGAGTTGGACTGGAGGATCCCTAAGTTCCCTTCTTTGTCTATCATCTCAGGTCCCAAATTCTGTGCTATGTTGCCACATAGGTTATTTTGAGTCTGACCATGGTTTAAAATGTTCACGTTGGGTAAGGCTTTTTACACAAAACAACAAGCAAATGTGATACCCCTAAAGCTCATCATGAGAAACAAGCATTCCTTTCAGGAAACCCGGTGGGAGGGTAGCCCTGGGCTGGACTCTACGTCCAGCAGGGCCATCTTCAGCATCCTTCCCACGTCTCCTCTCTTTGCCCTGCCTGGTGACTCAGGCCTGCCTCTCACCAGCCTGGCCCTCTCACCACAGCTCCCAAATTTCACTCTATAGTCATTGCTCCCCTGACTCCCGAGGGCCACAAAATGCAATCCAGATCCCATAGTAGTGACCATTGACCATTTTTCTATCTCCCCTCAAGCCCTTCTCCCACCCATGCACTCTGTCTCTAGAGGCCCTGGAGTTCTCACAGTCCACGAACACACCATTCACTCTCTCAACCCTGCCTTTGTGCCTGCTGTTCATTTTTCAGCTCCCACAGCCCCTCCTTCCATCCATCCACCCCCATCTACCATCTGCCAGGAGAAGCCCTGCTTAACCCCTGGCCCCAGTACCTCCCTCAGGTGTCACCTCTGACTTCTCCCGCCTGCCCAGGATTCCCTTTATTTCTGTTCATAACTCCATTAAAACCAAGTTTTTATGTATTAGAGACCATTTCATTTTCATCCTAGATGCTGCACTTGAGGAGCAAGAACTGGATCTGGTTCACCTTTGTGTCACCCGGACTGTCACAGTGCCTGATACACAGTGGGCCTCAGTCAGGGTTACATGTAGAAAGCTGAATGCATGGCTTCCTGCCACTGGCTCTCTTCCCCCCACCTCTGCTAAGAGAACTGTTTTTGTCTTGTTTTGTTTGCTTATTTTAATTCTTTCCTTCTGGCTAAAGCATCTCCGACAAATAGGAGAAGTCTAAAGAGTGACTTTCAGACAAATTATGTCAACCACTATGCCCAGCATCTATTAGGCAAGTACTAAAACT
This sequence comes from Sus scrofa, assembly GCF_054392235.1. Classification (NCBI taxonomy): domain Eukaryota; kingdom Metazoa; phylum Chordata; class Mammalia; order Artiodactyla; family Suidae; genus Sus; species Sus scrofa. Next base: position 105,948,268 of record NC_139385.1, on the reverse strand, counting down.
TTGCTTGAATCAATGACTAGAGTTCCCATCAACAGACATCTCTATGCCTTTCTTTTCTAACCCATCAGTAACTCAGTTTTAGGCTAGTGGGAAGAGACATGGCAGAGGGAGAAGCAGGCCTTCCATGCCCTCGAGTCACAGCATCTGGGAGATACTGCGGTCTAAATGTTTGTGTCCTCTGAAATTCCTATGTTGAGATCTAACTCACAAGTTGATGGCATTAGAAGGTAGACCCTTTAGGAGGTGCTTAAGTCATGAGAGTGAAATCCTCATGAATGGGATTCATGACCTTATGAAACAGACTCCAGAGAGCTCCCTAGTGCCTTCAACCAGGTGAGGACACTACCATTCTGCAACCCAGAAGAGGGTCCTCCCCTCACTATGCTGGCACCCTGATCTCAGACTTAGAGCCTCCAAAACAACAAGCAATGCATATCTCGCTGTTCTCTACACAGTCTCTGGCATCTTGTTAGAACAGCCTGAATGGACGAAGACAGGGGGCTACCTGCTCATACACCTGGTTAAAGAGGACTCCCAGAGGCTAAAAAAAGGATTACGTCAACTTTTTTTTCCAGGACACAGTTATGTTCTGGCCTGTGAGAGTATTAGCATTAGTTTCGTAAACTAAAGCAAAAGGTATTAGTAAACCCTGAGAAACTGGGGTTGAGTATGAATGTGAAACTGCAGTTGGTAGAGTCCACTCATCTGCAGGTTTCACGGGTATGATTGATATTTGACTCTTGTCAAGTGAGGCTCAGGGAGGTCCCGAGGGGGACCTTTCACTAGGACTAAGAAAAAGAAGAGGTGTGGAGAAATGTGGCAGAGAAACTCATCCAGCACAAGCATATTTGCTGCCAAACTATGAAATTGTTAAATTCATTATTGCATAAGCCTGTTACTGAAAACATCATGGGAAAATTGTCTGCTGAAGCAGAAAAGGGAGCTTTGTGTACCTCTTGAAGGAGAGTATGTGCTCAGGTGTGAGTCCCTGCCTCCTTCCCTCCTCAGTAGTTAGTATTTGTGTTTCCTAAGACACTGTGCTGCTCTCCACCGCATGAGTTTCAGCTAGGATGTGAGCTCCTTGAGAACATGGTCTTAACTATCATCTTCCTTTCTTATGCAGGCACACAGTAGCTGCTCAATGGTTAAACATACAACCAAAGCTGAATTGCCACCATATGGCAGCATGAACAGACCAAAAATAGCTGCCCTTTATTGCTCTACACAGATATATGTTAACTCTCTTAATCCTCATAACAACCCTATGTGGAAAATGCTTTTTTTTTTTTTTTTTTCCTTAGGGCCCCACCTGCAGCATATGGAGGTTCCCAGGCTAGGGGTTGAATCAGAGCTACTGCTGCTGGCCTACGCCAGAGCCACAGCAATGCAGGATCTGAGCTTCATCTGTGACCTACACCAGAGCTCATGGCAATGCTGGATCCTTAACCCACTGAGCGAGCCCAGGGATCTAACCCGCAACCTCATGGTTCCTAGTTGGATTCTTTTCCACTGTGCCACAACGGGAGCTCCAGAAAATGCTCTTATTGTACCAGTTTACAGGAGTGTACACTGAGGCCGGGAGAAATTAACCAGCTAGCCCAAATTCACAAAATTAGAGACTGGTGAGGCTAAACTCAAAAACTTACACTACTAGTATTGCCTGAGAAAGACACTTTCCAGATCAACTCTCCTGCAGATAATAACTATAAACCATAAACTCTGAAGAGAATGCTATCTGATGGCACTGGAGAGTGAATGCAAAGCCAGCAGATTCTGGTGAGGAGTCCATGCTTAGAGGAAGGGATTTGTATGGAATGAGTTCCCATTTTGATGGCTTTTAGACTACAGCCAGGGCACAGTCAGTGTGACTCATGGGACAGTGGGAGTGCTGGTGCAACCACTGCTGCCTTTCTGGGAAACCAGAAGACTAAATATGGGAGAACCACAGCTGCTTAAAAGACCCCCAGAAGAAAGAGAACTGGAGAAGGCATCCCCAAATTCTGCTTGCCCACATCTCTACTGAACACTGAATCACACTTATGCAGAACAAACTCAAAAGAGCTCTACTGAGGACAAAAAAATATGAACTGAGATTGGAGGTAGTAGCCCCCAAAAAAGGGGTTGTTGCAGTTTGAGTTCAACAAAGATAATTTCCTGCTTTAAAAAAGAAGGAAATTAGGAGTTCCCGTTGTAGCGCAGTGGTTAACGAATCTGACTAGGAACCATGAGGTTGCAGGTTCAATCCCTGGCCTCGCTCAGTGGGTTAAGCATCCAATGTTGCCGTGAGCTCTGGTGTAGGTTGCAGATGCAGCTCGGATCCCATGTTGCTGTGGCTCTGGCATAGGCCGGTGGCTACAGCTCCGATTCAACCCCTAGCCTGGGAACCTCTATATGCTGTGGGAAGCAGCCCTAGAAAAGTCAAAAAGACAAAACAAAACAAAACAAAAAAAAAAAAAAGAAGGAAATTAATGGAAGATAGTATGAAAAAAAGAATATATATATATATATATGAATGACTGGGTCATTTGCTGTATAGCAGAAATTGAAGGAACATTGTAAATCAACTACACTTTAACAAAAAAAATTTTACATAAAGAAGACAAAAGCAAAAATTACAAAAAGAATACTTAACAGGATAAAATAGCACAATCTATAATCCAGAGTCTCCATAAATTAACATTCATAATGCCAGAATACAATCCAAAATTACCTGACATACGAAGAATCAAGAAAATGGAACAGACTCTCAAAAAGAAAGAATATCAGTTGAAGAAAAAACATGAGATACACAGGATATGGAATCATCAGACAAATTTTAAAGCAGCTATCATAACTGGCCTGAAGTAAAAGAAAATGTGCTCACAATGAAGACAGAAATTTTCAACAGACAAATAGAAAAAAAAGATAACCTTAAAAACTATACATTATATGTATAATATATATGTATGTATAATGACTAAAGTTTTAGAAAGTCTACTGGATAAATTTAAGAGAAGAATGGAAACAACAGAGGAAAAAGTAATGAAGATAGAGCAATTGAAATTATCCAATATGAACAGCTTTTTTTAAAAGATTAAAAAATATAAAAACCTCATGTATGTCTTAGATGATGGCAGTTTAAAGTATGTGTAATTGAAATTCTAGAAGGGGAAAAGAAAAGAAATAGGACAGAAAAAATTACTTCAAAAAATAATAACTGGAAATTGCCTATTTGTTGAAAATACATGTATAGATTCAAATTATTCAAAGAATACCAAGCAGGCCATGCTAAAGCACATTATAATCAAAGTACTGAAAGCCAAATACAAAGGGCAAACATTGCTGAAGTAGTTAAAAAAAAAAAAAAAGAATAGTATATTACATTTAAGAAACAACACGTCAATAAATGGCTGACTTCTTATCAGAAACTATGAAGGCCAGGAGACAGTGGAACAATATTTCTGAAGTGCTTAAGGGAAATCTGTCAGCCCCAAATTCTATCTATATCTAGCAAAAATATTCTTCAAGAATGAAGGTGAAATAGGGATATTTTCAGATAAAAGGCAACTAAGAGAATTTGACACCAGCAGAACTGCATAAAGAAATGCAAGTTTTTCAGAAAGAAGGAAATGATATCAGAATGAAACTCAAATCATCACAAAGGAATGAAGCAAAAGAAGAGAACGGGCAGCATTAGAATCTGCTTCCTCTCTTTTGGCCCAAATCCCTCCACTAGCCTCAAAAGTCAGAGACAAGACTGCCAGGTTTCCAAACAATTCACGTCATTCTGTTAAAACTAAATACCATTTATAGTAGGATAAAAGACATCAAGTACCTAGGAATAAATCTAACAAAAAATGTTCAAAGAGAACTGAACTCTACAGAACATTGCTGGAGAGAACAAAAGAGAGGAGACTATGCTGGTAGATCAGGTTTGTCCCCCCTCCTCTGCAAATTCTGCCTTGGTGGTATAATGCCCCCAATTTAGAATGGGGAGCAGGGTGGAAAACTTGGCCTCTGGCTTCTCTCCAGCTCTTGTGTTTATGTTATACATCCAGACACTTAAAAACCACCTTGTCTCTCCTGTTAAGTCCATATTCTAAATTTCTAGCCAAATGGCCCACCTCTGAAACAATTAACCATAACCATGCATTATAGCATAAAACAGCTGCCAGCACCAAGTGCTTTTACCAGTGACTTGGTGGGAGGCAGTTTCCACAATGTGAACAGGAAGGCAGCTCATTTGGTGTCAAGTATAGTAAGAGGAGAAAGAAAAAAACTCTTGACTTTCCAGCAGGTTAATGCTAGGGTGAAATTACGTTTTTAGGAAAGTCTCCTTGTTGGGAGGATGCGGGAAGTGCTGGTAGAAAAGGGGAGCTGGGCATGTTAAGATGTTGGCGGGGACCATCAGCAGGAATAGACCAGGAATAGCCACACAAGTTGTTATTGACATTGAAACTTCCATAATGGTTGGTCAAGCGTATAAGAGTACCCTCAGCATGTGGTAAATGAATAATATGAATTTTGGCACATATCACTTATCTCAAAAACCACGCAGCAAGGCCATTTCAGAATATGTTTCTGCTCTGGGCAGTGGAGGTCAGAGCTTGGGAGGAGCATGGCTTGGAGGGATGGCAGACACGCTGCTGTTTATTTCAGGTGTTGGAGACTTGCTTATCCTCCACAATCATTTATCTTCCTAGAGCCCTCTCCAGTGTTCCCATCCAGTTCCTCCTTTGGGACTCAGAGCATTCTTGAGGGGGATGTACAAGTACCTCCACTTCAACTGAAGAGGAAGGCGAGGCTTAGAGGTAAGGGTAAAGGGTAGCAGTTCAGGGTTGGCTCTGGGGGCAGGGCCAGCTTTCAAGTCACCAGTGATGATGTCAGCACATATGAGAGCCCACCTGGGGGCCTTGGTCACTGTGGCACTGCCCGTGTCCACCTCACATTTCCTTGGCCCACAGGGACGTCATCTGTGGGCCCGGAGGACAGTCTATCCAGAGGACTTCCTGCCTCAAGCACCTGAGTTTGCCTGCAGGTTCTGTCTGGCTCCCAGAGCACACTTTGCCCATGGGCCAATCAGACTATAAGTTTGAGGGAATTAATGCCTTTCAGGGGCACCCCTGAAAGCACAAAGTACCAGAGTGGGTGGAGATACCCCAGCCTCCTCGCTACTCCAGCGGGCTCACTCTGAGGCGTGTTATACATTGACCTTTGGTGGGTCTTCGGCAGGACTGCCCCTCAGTTGCCTGAACTCCAGGCCCAGAGCTCAGTGACATAACCCTGAGCACTCTCCTCCCTTCCCAGTCCCTTTCTTGAAGGGCTTTTCCATGCTTCAGGAAACCATCTCCCAAATAAACAACGAGCACCCAAATCTTTGTCTAGCATCTGCTTTGGGGGGCATTCACACTGGGGCAGACAGCGCACCCATCCAAAGGTGCCAGGGGTTTGAACCCAAGGACCTCTTTGGGGCAGTGGGGTGGCTCAAGAATGAATGGGGTGGGGCTTAGAGGTCAGTAGATACCACTTCAGGCAGGGGACCTGGCACAAGTCTAGTCTGGAAGGTGTGTGGGATGAAGTGGGAAAGTGGGGAGCAGTGGGAGTCTTTGGGGACTGGGAGAGGGAACCGGGATGAGACCCTGCCTCTGCCAGCAAAGGGGGACAGTGACAACGGGCCTCCAAGCAAATGCCAGGGGCCATAGTCACTTTCTCAGCTCAGTCAAGGCTTTCAAGGGCTGGAACTGGAAATGCCATTTTCTGATCTTCTGTTGGCCCAGTATTTCTTGTTTTACATTTTTCCTCTAGAATTTCTACTGTCCTTCCTCCTTAGAGGAGACTAGACTTTTGAGAGTAATAAAATATGGCCTCTAGGTTAAATGTCATTTCCACAAGTGCCATGATGGCATTTTTCGGTGCCTGGCCATTTTCGTAGCTTTTTCATTTTGTGCTGATAAAATAGCCCTTTGCAGTCAGAAAGGCAGGGGGACGTATTTCCATTTCTGGCTAGTGTGCCCACGGTGACCCAGCCAGATGTGGCAATACCTACAAAGGTGGGAGGGGGCTCCCAGAGCCTGGCATATGGTACCACTCCTGCAACAAGACAGAGTGGGGATCAGCAGGACCCGGGGGGGGGGGGCGGTCCTTCTCTTGGGGCCAGTCAGCATTGGCACCTGGATGCGGACACTGAGACCTGGCCAATGCTGCTCACACTGTCTCTGTAGTGCCTGTCTTCTTAGGCCCAAGCTGCAGCTGGCTGGGCTTTCTGACACAGAACCCTCTTTACCAAGCTGATTTACAAGTCCTAGTTCTTGCAAGTGGTTCTGGAGATGGCAGCATTTGGATGGAACATTGGTACTAAGCTGGTGTCCAGCCTGGCCAAGGGTGGCCAACCTGGTGACTCAGGGCCCAGCTCAGGATCAAGTGTGACCGATTTCAAGTCCATCTGAACCCCTCAAAGCCCAGACAAGTGGCCAACTCTTTGTAGGCTGTGTATTTTTATGTCCTGCTGCAGCTTCCAAATACATTTAGGATGCAGAAAATGCTTGTTATTCTTTGTGTTCATAGGATGAAAGCAATACTAATAAAGTGTGGTCAGTCTCTCAGAGGCTCTATGAACAGGGCTGGGCTTCATACTGTCCTGACCTCGGGTGAGGTGAGCTGCTCTGTGGCCCTGTCACCTTCAGCTCTGGCAGAATTCTGTGACCCTTCCAGAAGTTATGATGCCTAGGCTCAGAGCCCTTAGCCTTTTGCTTTTCAGGGGGTGGTCCCAGGCCAGGGAGAAGTTCCAAGTGGTCGTAGCAAGGGCAGGCTGTGGAACTGGAAGCAGGGGCCCTGCCCCATCCCTGAAGATGCCAAAACCTTCCAGGCCTGACCACGTGGAGTGGGGTCTGCCTCATGGTTGGGAGAACTCAGAATCCCAGAGGTGGTCTGAGGTCTCCCGCTTTGCAGGGTGAGGGTCAGGGGCTGGGGGTTGACCAATGCCCTTTCTGCTCAAACACCTGCTCGACACGTCCAAGGAACTGCCACGTATCTTGACCAGCATTTCACTCTAACCCTCTCAGTTTCCCTGCAGGAAAGTGAAGATTTAACAGAGAAAATTATGAAACGCTTCTGCTGGAATCAAGCAGAAAGGAAGATCTTTAATAAGAGGATCAATTATGAACCTTACACTCTTAAGCCTAGTTCTCCACGAGAGCAAAGATGACAATGGGAACTAATGGGGTCTCTTAGTTCCTTTTCAAACCTTTAAGGTCTGGGTCTAGCTGTTGCCTCATGGGAACTTCTTCTCTGTTATTTCTCTAACATTTCAATTGCCACAGAATTAACCTGGATTTTATAGATGCTATTTTTCTACTCTTTGGGGAGTATTATGAGAAGGCCAACTATGATTGCTGCAAAGAATAGCTCTTGTCGCCTCTGCAGCCACTAAAGCAAAGATGTCAGCTGGGAGGCCAATCTTATTCCACCCTCCACACTCCACCCCCAGGAGAACCTGCCCGTTGGCCCATCTCAGGTATAACTTCTTAGACTAGGTTGGCCTCTGACCTCAGGGTACCCCTCCCAAGGCAGCTGAGTTGTGACCCGGTGAAGAAGATGATCTGGACCACTGAGAGTCCTCCTTCAGGCCATAAGTCCAGGGAACTGAGAGGCTGCTGACATTTTGGAAATGGAAACCAAAGCAGAGGCTGTGGTACAGAAAGGGGAGAGAAGCAGGTGATCATCATGATGGTCACATATGAGATGAAGGCATGAAGGGGGCCCTCCAACAATAGCAACCGCAAGAGGCCACACATTCCTGGAAAGATGGGGAGTGTCTCTTAGTTTGGGATGGTTTTCCCACCTCAGACCCAGCTCCCATGAGAGCCAGCTGAGTCAAGGCTCCTGTTCTAGGGGTCACCATCCCTGCCTCACAGATCCTGGTACTAAAAACCCCTCTTTCCTGAGCCAGCTTAAGGTGGGTGGGGAGGTCTCTTTCTGAAAGCCATCTGCTCATCAAGGGAAGGTGTTTAGATCATTTACATTTAATGTAATTAAAGATAGAGTCAGGCTTATAGCTACCAGCTTGCTGCTTATTTTCTATTTGTCCCCTTTATTCTGTTCCCTTTTTTTCTTTTGGCCTTCTTTGCATTAATTATGCATTTTTGAGTATTTTATTTTCTCTCCACTATTGGCTTGGTAACTATCACCTTGTCTTCTCTTTTCAGTGGTTGTTCTAGGATTTAAAATATGCATAATTAATGTATCACCATGCACCTTCAAATATTATCTTACTTCACATATACTATAAAAGCCTTCCAACAGTATGCTCCCACATTCCCCTCCTTTACTTTGTGCTATTGTTGTCATATATTTTACTGCTGTATATGCGATCAACACCACAATATAGTTGATTTAAAACAATAAGACAATATATACATTCTTCTGCTTTAAATCTTTATGCTTTTTAAATTTTTAAATAAGGGGGGAAAAGATATTTTATTTTTACTCACATTATTTACCATTTCCTGATCTCTCCAGCCCTTAGTATTAATCCAAGTTTCCATCTGGCATCATTTTCCTACTGCCCAAAGAACTTTAGTACTTTTTTTTAAGTTCAGGCCTATTGGCAACAAGTGTTCTCATCTTTTGTCTGTCTGAAAAAGTCATCATTTCACCATCATTTTAAAATTACATTCTTGCTAGATTAAAATTCTGAGTTGACTTCTTTTTCTTTCAACACTTTAAGATGCATTCCACTGTCTTCTGGGTTGCATTGTTTCTTACAATAAATCTGTGGTAAGCTTTATCTTTGTTCCTCTGAACAAAATGTGTCTTTTCCTCTGGATGCTTTAAAGATGTTTTCTTTGTCACTGTTTTTCAGAAATTTGATCATATTGTGTCATGGTGTAAGATATTTAGATCTGTAGATTTACAGTTCTCATCAAATTTGAGGAAAAAATTTGGCCTTAATTTCTTCAAACATTTTTTTCTGTTTCCTCCTCCTATCTTTCTAGAAGTCCAATATCATGGACACTAGACTGCTTGATATATTGCATGGGTGATTGGGACTGTGCTGTGCACTAAAACTGTGTGTGTTTTCTTATATGTAAATCAAAACTAAATATACTTGATTTAAAACAATAATATATACAAGCCCCCCAGCACCACTCATGGCACATAATAGGTGCTTAATAACTACTGTTTCTCATCTCCCCAATGCCATCTCTTTAATTTCCCTCTGTGATCCTGCTATTTTTTACACACTTTCAGTCTCTCATGTCTCTCACTCCTTTTCCTCTCCAAATTTCTCCCATCCTTCAAGGTGCATCTTAAATTCCTCCATCCTCAACGTTGCCCAGGTTACTCCGGCTCACAGTGCAGAACTCCTAAAGCACTCATCATTTGCTTCCCCAGAATTAAGCATTATTGTAAATTGACATGTGTCATTCACAAGATATGGGTGCATCCGTGCCTCGCCTCACCTTTGGTTTTGAATTGCTCAAGGATGAGTACTACTCTTCTCCCCTGCCACCTCATTACTACCTGTTCCAACACTGCCAATGGTGTTTCTCATTGTCCACTAACTGGGATGGAGCCTCCCAAAGGTCACAGAGCCCCACAGGGTCCTACCCTTGGCCAGCCAGCTCCTGAGGGGGAAAAAAAACCATCTGTAGAGCAACAACGTCTAAAGGAAAAGGGGCTTTGGAGTCCAACCATACTAGTCTGAATCTCAGCCCTGCCTGCTGCCTATCTGTATGACTCTGGCCATTGCCAAACTGAGCCTCAGTTTTCTCATCAGTTTCACGAGTGTGACTATTAGAATGAGGCAGAGAATTGCGTCAAACATCCGGCTATTATCTACTGTCATGACAGCTGGAGACATGAATGCAGCACAGGCCCCCAGCCTGGCAAAGCATACATGGAGCTGATACTCTGAGAACACCTAGACTTATGGATTTTTTGCCAGTCATGAACTCATTTCCCCAGGCTGTGTCTAAGGGCTCTGTATCCCTCACAAAAGCTTATTGTGTTTCTTCAGCCCCATCCACACATCTGGTTGCACTTACTGATCTAAAAATGTATCCGTCCTGCTTGCCATGTTCACATTTCAGAACATGGTGCAGCCCCAGGGGGAAAAAATTCATAAATACCATGCGTTAAAAAAAATTAATGCCGTGCATTTACATCCCTCCAAAAAAAGAAGGTCTAGGACAAGGAACATAGTGCCTGGACAGCTCTGCAACAGGCGCCTGGACAGCTCTGCACACCAGGGGGTGACATACCATGGTCCCTATGACTTGAACATAGTGGTCTGAGGCTAGGAACCCCCCTCCAAAGCAGTGAGGAGGACTTCCAGGGCAAGGAATCCTGAAAATAAGAGGTTCTTTTGACTGCCTGGTAAAGGTTTACTTCCAAAGATGGGAGGAATAGCAAGGTGAGGTTAACAGACAGGATGCTGAGTGGCTAAGACCATGCACTCAGTGTCTGTGGGTCTCTCTTACCCATCTGTGCATAAGTGCTTATGTCTCCACTGCAGCTAAGATTCTATGAATGTCTCTGAGATGAATGAGGCAGAGGTGTTTGCCTTTGTCTATGTTCTCAATGCCTATTACAGGACCTGGCATGTACAGAGACTCCACAATGTTTGTTGGAGAGATGAATATTTTAACAGTGAAACCGTAAGCCTCTGTTTAGATACTCACTTTGCCCTCAACTACTATGACATCAAACAACTTCATTTCTGAGCTCCAATTTCCTCATATGTAGAATACACAATGAGGCCTACACATGATGATTGTGAAGGTTAATAAAGGCCTCATTTTATTATTATTATTATTATTGCTTTGGAGGGCTGCACCTGTGCATATGGAAGTTCCCAGGCTAGGGGTTGAATCAGAGCTATAGCTGCTGACCTATGTCACAGCCACATCAACACAGGATCCGAGCCATGTCTGTGGCCTACACCACAGCTCATGGCAATGCCAGACCCTCAACCCACTGAGTTAGGCCAGAAATCAAACCTGCAACCTCATGATTATTAGTCAGATTCGTTTCCACTGTGTCACAATGGGAAATCGTAGGAAGGGCTCCTTTTAAATGAAATCCAGAAGCCCTGAAGGGGAACTTGTCATGTACACACCATCAGTTGCATTTTATTTATAGTTCTGGGCAGAAAGAAGCTTACTTTACTACCCTAGTAGGAGGGAGGAAGATTTTCTCTTCTCCTAGCAACAGCCCAGCCAATGAGAAACCATCACCACTCTGAACTCTCACTTTCCTTGGATAGACATGCATTCAAAGCAGTCTCCCAACTTGCTCCTTTTTCTCTATAAAGTTACATTCCTCTCCTTTGTCCTCCGGATTTTCCCATGGTTTTCCACAGCTTGCATATCCCATACTGCAACACATCTATGTCCACATAAACCGCTTTGCTGGTAAAATAACTGGCTGCTTTATTGTTAAGGTGGACATGGTCAAATGAGATGTTTGCAAAGTCCATACAGGATGACTACTACAGAGTGGGTGCTCACTAAATGGTAGCTATCATGGTTATTACTACATCAAACAGGATTCTGCTTGCTGGTTTTTTGAAATGGCCATAGGAATTTACTCTCTTGCTTCTTTTTTTCCCTCACCCCTCACTCCCAGTACAGTGGTGCAGAGCCTGGATTTTCTCATTCAAGGGGCTGCCTCTGAGGATGAGACAAAAAGAACTGGCTTGTGTAGTAGTAGAAGAATAGATTCAAGTTAGAGCTGAACAAGGAGTATCAAAGACTGAAAGAAGTTATGAAAAAAAGAAGGGGGAGCTTTCCCCAGGCAACCTATTAGACTACATAGATGTATTCATCAGTGACTGGCTCCTATCTTGACCCATGAGGAGCCGTGTAGGACTATATGACCTTTTACTTGATGGTCCCTACAGGCTAGGAGAAGCTCAAGGACGTTGTGATGAGGCCAGTGGGCTCCACCAGATGCTGTGTGTGTGATATGCTCTACAGTGACCTGTAGATCTCTGAAGTTAAAGAGTTGCTGAGATGCATCAGTGCTGCCCGAAGACAGAATGAAAAGAAGTAGAGCCCTACCTTGCACCCTGTACCTGATGCTTGGCTCTGAAAGAGGGAATAAAGAAGGGCCCCACTAGATCTGCCTTCTCATGAGACTCCCATGTGCTGAGTCTTTCAGGAACCTCTTTACAACCTTTAAAGACAACCCTGGGGCACCGCGGAGCGTTGCTGGGATACCGGCATAACCTCAATGGCCACCTGAGGTTAGGACCATACACCTACAGCAACCCTGCCTTAGAAGGGGAAAAGAGGAGTCATGCTCTCAGCTGAGCTGAGTGTCCTCCAGAGGCTTTCCCACCAGTGCTAGAGACTGCCAGCCAGCTCCCAGATCCAGTTCACTAAGGGAGCTGGGTCCTTCGTTCTTGTTCAGAGAGACTGGGTTGGGGGTAGGTGGAATAAAGGGGAATGACTTGTTGTGAGTGAGGCTGGGGTGGAGGAGAGATAGAAAACCTCTCTGTGTGTATTACCTACTTCGCCAGCTCTGTCTGTGTCAGCCGAAGATGGGGAGGGCTGACCTAAGACTGGCAGGTAGGGTGAAGGGCAGGTTACATTCGCCTGAGCTGTGCTGAATGGACTTGGAAAGACAGACCCTGCCCTCTTGGGAACTTCTGGGATGAGGCACCCATTCTGTGCAGAGACCGAGTTTGTTTTCCTCACAATAGCTTCTGGCAACTGAGGAAGAAAAATGCTCTACTGTTGGACAGGATCCCCACGGAGACCACCTCAAGTCCCCAGAAGCAACTCTCCAGCAGGTGCCTCCACCAAGCACTTGGGCTGCCTCCATTCCCACTGCACTTTCTCTTCCCTGCTCGCCATTCCCACACTTCCTCTGCTCTTACTAGTGACTTCCTGGATTCTTCCCCAAGGGCCATTTTGGAATAACTCTGCACCATCTAGACTTCTGCACTCACCTGACTGTATTTTACCTTTTACTAACTCCCCTTCCCCCTCATTCTCCATTTGTTTTGTTTCTCTGGGTCCTTTCCCCTGCTATGAAGGAGGATGTGTAATTCTTTGGTGTCTGCTAGAATACAGAGCTCAGTATACAATAGGGGCTCAATAAATACTTCTTGATGACTTACTGAAAGGCTGTACTATCTCATATCTTAAGATGCAATTCTATAAACTTAAAAGTTTCTGCAGAGCAAAGGAAACCCTAAACAAAACAAAAAGACAACCCACAGAATGGGAGAAAATATTTGCAAATGAAGCAACTGACAAGGGATTAATCTCCAAAATTTATAAATACCTCCTGTAGCTCAATACCAAAAAAACAAACAACCCCATCAAAAAATGGGCAGAAGAACTAAACAGACAGTTCTCTAAAGATGATATACAGATGGCTGAAAAACACATGAAAAAAAGATGTTCAACATCACTAATTATTAGAGAAATGCAAATCAAAACCACTATGAGGTACCACCTTACACCAGCCAGAATGGCCATCATCCAAAAGTCTACAAACAATAAATGCTGAAGAGGATGTAGAGAAAAGGGAACTCTATTACACTGTTGGTGAGAATGTTAATTGGTGCAACCACTGTGGAAAACAGTATGGAGATTCCTCAGAAAACTAAAAATAGAACTTCCATTTGATCCAGCAATCACAGTCCTGGGCATCTATCCAGGGAAAACCATGACTCAAAAAGATACATGCACTCCAGTGTTCACTGCAGCACAATATACAATAGCCAGGACATGGAAACAACCTAAGTGTCCATTGACAGAGGAGTGGATAAAGAAGATGTGGTACATATACACAAAGGAATATTACTCAGCCATTAAAAGGAAAGAAATAACGGCATTTGCAGCAACATGGATGGACATAGAAATTATCATGCTAAGTGAAGTCAGTCAGACAATGAGACACCAACATCATATGCTATCTCTTACATGTGGAATCTAAAGAAAGGACACAGTGAAATTCTTTGCAGAATAGATACTGACTCACAGACTTTGAAAAACTTATGGTTTCCAAATGAGACAGGTTGCAGGGTGGGAGGATGCGCTGGGGGTTTGGGATGGAAATGCTATAAAATTGTGTTGTGGTGATCGTTGTATGACTACAAATGTCATAAAATTCATTGGTTAATAATAATAATAAAAAAACAGGAAAAAAGATGCAATTCTAAAAAGTTTGGGTCCTAAGAGTACACTCAAGACTGAGAAACTTGGCGCTCCTTGGGCTCCAGGCTCTGAGTGCTCTGGGGCTGCTGCAGAGCACTGGACTAGGAGTAAGGGCATTGGGACTGTGTCCCAGCCCTGCCACCAATTTGTGTGTGGTCAAGAGTAAGTTATATAACCTTTCTCCCCATCCCTACCCATGCACTGGATCGCCACCTACTCGTATAGATGTTGTGAGCATAAAATGGGAGAGAGTTTTGAAAGAGCTTTGGTAAATACTGAGTAAATGAGGGAGATTATTCTCCTCAGGGGCTCAGGAGGGAGTCACTCAATACACCTTACGGTGATCTACTCTGCATCAGATACCAGGGGTGCAAAGATAAAGGTGCTTCAGGCCTGGCCCTTGGGAAGCTGGGGACAGAGGTTCACATGCTAACAAGAGGATAAGCGTTATAGAAAGGGAGGGAGGAAAGTGTCTGGGGACTCGGACCGGAGTGGCTTTTGAAGAGACCTTGAAGAGCCAGCAGATGTCACTGGGAAGGACAGAGAGGCAGTAGCACATGCCTGACGGTGGGCTGAGGGTTGAAGGTGTGGACGGGAGCAGTGAATGGTGCCTTATGGCTACAGCAAGGTGACAAGGCTGCAGGGGAGGTGAGCTCTGCTACTCTGGATGGGCAGAGTGGTGGTGAGGGTAGAGGGAGGCTGCGGAACCTCTCTGAGGACTCTGGGCAGGCACAGGTGCAGGCAGAGCCTAGAAACGCTGGGTAAGCAAGGAGGCCAGGCCTTCCGGGGAGCTCAGCAGAGATGGGCAGAAGCACAGCCTTTCCCCACTAAAGTGTCAGTCCTGTGAGATTAAGAACTTGGTCTCTCATCCTGAGCTGTTGCTGGCGCCTGGCACACAGCAAGTGCTGAATAATCAGTGTCTGGCTATGCAGCATGACTTGAAGGGCCCTGCATTTAAATCTGCAGTATTGGAGTTCCCATCGTGGCTCAGTGGTTAATAAATCCGACTAGGAACCATGAGGTTGCGGGTTCGATCCCTGGGCTCGCTCAGTGGGTTAAGGATCAGGTGTTGTCGTGAGCTGTGGTGTAGGTTGCAGACGCGGCTCGGATCCCGCGTTGCTGTGGCTCTGGCGTAGGCTGGTGGCTACAGCTCCGATTCAACCCCTAGCCTGGGAACCTCCATATGCCACGGGTACGGCCCTAGAAAAGGCAAAAAACAAAAAACAAAAAAAAAACCCTGCAGTATCATCCAGGGGTTACAGTGGAGATCAGCATTATCCACAGTAGGGATCAAGAAACTGGGGTCACCTTCTCTTTTTCTTTCTTTCTTTTTTTTTTTTTTTTTGTCTTTTTAGGGCCATACCCATGGCATATGGAGGTTCGAATCAGAGTTGTAGCTGCTGGCCTACACCACAACCACAGCAATGCCAGATCTGAGCTGCATCGGCAACCTACACCGAACCTCATGGCAAGGCCGTATCCTTAACCCACTGAGCAAGGCCAGGGATCAAACTCACATCCTCATGGATACTAGTTCAGGTTGATTACCACTGAGCCACTATGGGAACTCCTGGGGTCACATTCTTAGTCTTAAAGATATGTCATATTAAATTTCATAGTAGGTGGCAGGGAGAATTGACCGCAAATCCCGAAGGCTAAAGTCTGTCTCTGCACCCCTCTCCCCCGAGGCAAGTACTGAGCATCAGGTCCTAAATCCTAAATCCCAGACCCAGGCAGAGTGGGCAGTCCAAGGTGGACCCACACCTAAATCCAGTCTGGTCAAAGGAACCTGGCTGGCACGTACAGGTCTTTCATGGGACCTTGGCCAGCTGCCGAAAATGGAAAGAACATGCTTCAATGGGCAAAAGCTGCCATCGCCTTACTTAGCAATGCACGTGTCTTTTGAAATAACAGATTTAAATAAGTACTGCAAACTGTGAAAGTGTGCGGTAAAAAAGGAAAGGGAAGGGGGTGGGAATAAAGACTCTAACAGACGGTTGCCAGGCCTCCCTCTGTGACAGGTGGGATGGACGCATCTGCACGAACGCAACTCTAAAGGTCTTCCTGTTCTGGGCGCGTTGGTGGGCATCCTGCAGAATGAGCCCCGCACGTTCACACTGCAGGGTCAGCCCAGCCCACAGCAGCTCTGGAAGGGAGGGCCTCGGCCAGGCCTCACTCACCCAGTCGCCCCTCACCAAAAGGTGGGCCAGGAGAGAGAAGATCCTACATACCTGGGCAAAAGCGTGGCGATCTGACCAGAAGTAGGGAGGCAAGACCCAATGCTGGCCTTTAGGGTGGCCCAGTTGGCATCTCTCTGTCTCACACACACATACACGCATTGCTGCCTCCTGCAGCCCCTCAGCCTTCTTCCTGTCCGCTCCACCCACACCTGTCCTCTGACGGCCAGGACCATGCGGCCCTTGAAGCAATCCCACCTGCTCCATTTATTGGTTTGTGGTGTAGGAGAGTCGGGGGGTCCCCAGCCAGACTGTGCTCCACTGTGAAGCAGAGACCAGCCCATGTCCCCCAGCATCCCCGTGGCCAGTCACAGGCCTCCCAGGTCCCATGTCCGAGGGGCTCAGGTGCAGCCATCCTTGTTTCCCAGCATGGCCATCAGTTTAGGGCCAGGTTCCTCTCTCTGATCCCCAGTGTGAATGAGGTGGGGGGGGCCTCCTCC
This sequence comes from Sus scrofa, assembly GCF_054392235.1. Taxonomy (NCBI): domain Eukaryota; kingdom Metazoa; phylum Chordata; class Mammalia; order Artiodactyla; family Suidae; genus Sus; species Sus scrofa. Next base: position 105,931,441 of record NC_139385.1, on the reverse strand, counting down.
CCACATCCTCCAGGCCCTGTGTGTATGAGGGCTGAAGGCCGGATGCTGTCGCTGAGTCAGCATCAGTCCACAGGGCGCCTGTGAGGGACTGGCAGGGGTCCCCCTAAGAAGCAAACCCTCCTCTGGGGATGCCTGTCCTATCAAGTGTTTGTCAGGCCAGTGGCTGTGATAAAATCATTATGCGCAGAATTGCGTTATGTCCTTACAACACCCTGTGGGGTGTGTCAGCATCGCCATCATCGCTGTCACCTTCATTTAATACAAGAGGAACATGAGACACAGGAAGGGCAAGGAGCCTGTCCAGGCCACAGAGGGGGTCAAGACAAGCCAGGATGCAGCCCCCACAGGCCACGCCATCGTCTGTGCTCCAAACCCCAATGAGGCTCCAGTGATGACACACAGCCACCCTAACCTCACCTGTCCCAGTCACAGGAGCCACAGGATGCATGCAAGCTCAGATGCTAGTGCCCTGGGTCAAGTCCCTGGCCATCCCTGAGCCCTTGGCTTCTCATCACTACTACGGGGTTTGGGGGGTTCCCATCACGGCACAGCAGAAACAAATCAGACTAGGAACCGTGAGGTTGCGAGTTCAATCCCTGGCCTCGTTCAGGGGGTTAAGGATCTGGCATTGCTGTGAGCTATGGTGTAGGTCATAGACGCGGCTTAGATCCTGCACTGCTGTGGCTGTGGTGTAGGCCGGCAGCAGGAGCTCCGATTAGACCCTGAGCCTGGAACCTCCATATGCCACGGGTGCGGCCCTAAAAAGGAAAAAAAAAAAAAAAAAAAAAAAAACTACAGGGTTTGCAGGGGAGAAGCTACCTCACAGGGTAACTGGAGGAATAAATGCGCTAGTGTAACAGGCTCAGACTAGTGCCTGGTCAGATACACTCAGCAGAGGTGAGCCTGTGTCACTATGATGAATAACGTGGGTCTTCCAATGTCCCAGGTCTCTCCCTGACCTGCAGTCTCCTCTCCAGCGGGGTCCCTGTCTTGACCGCCAATATCCGCTCTTTTTAACGTCTCCCTCCGGCTCATTCTGCCACCATCTCCTTTCCTCCTCCTCCCACTCCCGACATGCCACTGAATTTGTTTAATTCATTTGAATGCTGGGGCCCCAGATCGCTGACTGTGACAGATGGAGGGGGAGAGGGTGCGGGTGGAGGTGCAGAACGGAGGCGCTTGTGTAATAGCACATAAATAAACTTACACATGCTTCTCTTTTTTACTTGCAGATTTTAGCCCCATCTTTGCTTTGTCATCACTTGAATCGGCGGGAGGATGTTTTATTCATGCCTACCTCCCCAGCAGGCAGCACGGGAGGCACCCAGGGTGTCCCGCTCCCTTCCTTGAGGGCTGGTGTGTTTACGGTGCCATTTATTGTCAGCGCCTCACACATTCTGATACCATCTTAATGTCCCCACGCCTGGCAGATACCAGGCACTCTGGTGTCTGGCTAGCAAGGAGCAGCGTTCAGTTTCTACCCTCTTGATGCGCACACCATTTTAAATGCCCAACTCGGTCTTGATGGCTGGTTACTGTCCCCCCCCCCCCCCCAGCACACACACACCTTACTTCTGGCCTCACTCCAGCATTGAGGAAGGGGCTGTCAGCACAAACTTCCAACTTGATGAATGGCCCAGGCGATAGTGACAAAGGTGAGCACACACCTAGAGGGACTGAGATGGTTACCTACAGGGTTTGACTTGAGCAGCATCAAGAAATCCCCTAAAATCATCTAAAAACCTCTCCCTCGGCACTGGGAGGACATCCCCTGGCATTACGTCGCCAAGGAGCCCTCTGGAAACTGCCTGGCATGTAGGACTAACACATCACGCCAAGTTATGGTCAGACAGGTTTGGGTTCAAATCCTTGTCCCATCATTTTTGTGTTTTGTTTGTTTTTTACAGGATAGTTTTATTCCTCACCAGCATTTTACCTGGATTATATAGATTTTTTGGACACTTTTTATTACTTAATAAATTTTATTACATCTATAGGTGTACAACAATCATCACAAACACATTTTAAAACATTTCCATCCGAAACCCTCAGTGCATCCCCCCACCCCAAAACCTGTCTCATTGGGAAACCATAAGTTTTTCAAATGTCCCGTCATTTTTGGAGCAAATTCCTGATGCCCTCTGCAGGGCTGTGGGGACACCACTCAGTCCAAAGCTCTGACGTTTAGTGGATGCCTTCCTAACGCTATCAGCCTACCAACCACAGCCTGCTAAGGAAAGAATTTGGGGATGAGGGGGAGAGGAGGGAGAAGAAAGGAGGGAAGGATGATTTGAGAGTCTGTCAGGCCTGGGGTGGGACGGGTGGTGGGTGGCGGCTGGGAAGGGTGGGAGCTGTTTACCGGCACAGACAACAAACAAGGGCTGAGGCTATAAAGCAAGGCATTGTGCTCAGTGCTGAGGAAGTAAGAAGGAATTTTTATTTGTAAGTTACACTCCACCTACTTCCCAAGAGAATTTGAAGGTGACTCACAGTGAAAACCACATAGGCAACATGATCATTTAAATAGAAAATCGGAGTTCCCGTTGCGGCGCAGCAGAAACAAATCCGACTAGGAACCATGAGGTTGTGGGTTTGATCCCTGGCCTTGCTCAGTGGGTTAAGGATCCAGCATTGCTGTGAGCTGAGGTGTGGGTCGCAGACGTGGCTCGGGTCTGGCATTGCTGTGGCTCTGGTGTAGGCCGGCAGCTGTAGCTCCGATTCGACCCCTAGCCTGGGAACATCCATATGCCATGGATTCAGCCCTAAAATAAAAAAGACAAAAATAAAATAAAATAAAATGAAATGAAATAAAATAAAATAAAACAGAAAATCAACTATAAAGGAAAAAATAAAAATCAGTATATAAAAAAAAGCAAGTCAAATCCATGGAAATGAAGAAAAGGAACCGACATTTATGATCGCCAGGTGCCGAGTTTTAAGTGCGGTCCATCATTCACTCTAACAACCCCATCTCACAGGCAAGCAAGAGACACACCCAGGCCAAGGATAGGTGCATGCACAGCAGGCCTAGGACCCATGATGCTTTAGGAGCCTGGGAAAAACATTTAAAAGTTTCTTTTAAAATCAGAAGAAGAAGAAACGTTTAGGTTAAAGACAGTGTTTTAATGTGTAATATTAATACACTTTTCTATGTAACAACATAATTGCAAAATATAATTTTTTTTTTTTTTTGGTCTTTTTGCCATTTCTTGGGCCGCTCCCGTGGCATATGGAGGTTCCCAGGCTAGGGGTCAAATTGGAGCTGTAGTTACTGGCCTATGCCACAGCCACAGCAATGTGAGATCTGTGTCGCATCTGTGCCCTACACTGTAACTCATGGCAATGCTGGATCCTTAACCCACTGAACAGGTCGAGGGATTGAACCTGAGTCCTCATGGATCATAGATTTGTTTCTGCTGTGCCACAACAGGAACTCCCAATTTTTATTATTTTTAATGGAGGAAAAGGCCCACAAAAATGAAAGTGCCGCCAAAGCAGTCATGCGGCCCCAGACACTGGCCTGCATGACTCCAAACCTGTGCTCTCTCCCTAAGTGAGAATATTTGCTGTCACTAAGTATAATGTGCAGGTTGGCTCTGAAACTAAAAAGAAAGCATGATGAAATAATTCTTAGTTCCATAAAAACAATGTGTAGTGGGGCACACGTGCTTACTTTACAATGCAATCATGGGAAAAAATGTAATTATATTACTTTCTTAGTAACTAATCAACTCTTTCTTTTCAGTTCCACCAGGTGGCCGACCCCTAGTGGGCTGGGAGGTTGACTAAATTTTGTCCAGTTTGATAAACTTCCAAGTGGTTGTTTTGTTTTTGTTTTTTTGGGCACTGCCTCCACTGTTATGTGGAGGTTCCTGGGCTAGGAATGAACCATGCCACAGCAGCAACCCAAGATGCTGAAGTAATAACTCCAGATCCTTAACCCACTGCACCACAAGGGAACTCCTATACTTCCAATCTGATTCAGTAACTTAACCTGTCTAAGTAACAGATGACTTTGACTCTCAGCCTTTGGGAGACTATTTTCTGTGCCTCCTGAACCCAATGTGGCAGCCAGGGAGAAGGACCTTGGATCCCTAGGGTGTGCCTGCTCTCCACTGCCAGGGGCTAGACAAGCCTATTCCCTGAACTGATGGAAACAATAGCACAGGCCCCATCTTGCTGCTAGGATGCTGTGCCAGGATGCATTGATGAAGCCTGTGGTCCCTGCCAGCTGCCCAAGTGACCACTCTGTCCTGTCGCCAGGCCTGTCCTCTGCCATGTCACTGGCTCTCCCAGCCCCTCCTCAGATGGCATCTCAGGCTTCCCTACTTGCCACACCTCCATGCATCTTGTGGGTGCTTCTGGACTCCTCGTCTCCCGCGCATGCCTGGGGACAGACAGAATACTAGCCCAGACACTCACTGTCTCCTTCACACTTTTCTGGATGCCTCAACAACTCGAACAGGTTGTGCCCTGACATACTCGTGGGGAAAGTGGAGGAGGTGGTAAGGACAGTGACAGAAAATCCCTGATGCCTGATCTACCTGTTCTCTCTCCCCTCCTTCTTCTAGCAATCAATCAGAATAGAAGAGGATTTCCTCTCTCCGTCATCTAAAAACTAGTCAGGCAAGCCTAACTCTTGCAGTGTTAAGGGAGAGTTAAAGGAATTCGGAAAATGTTTTTTCTTAGCAAATGATTACATCTCATCCAAGAATCTTGCTACCAACCCAGACAAAAATCTAATTTGAATATACTGAGCCGCTATTCTGTCAGCCTTCCCCTCACTTCCCGCCCCAAACATTGCTTCAGTGGACAAGAAACCCCAGCAGGATAAGATTTATAGGATATAAAAATTCACCTAAAAATAATTTCAAAGAGTGTTAACCTTGTTGCAGAAACATGTTAATTCAACAGGAGAACGGAACCATGCCATATTAAATCCCCAAAGAAATGTATCCTGTGGGTCCTTATACAAGGAATATTGAACATGGTGAACATCATCTTCAATGCTGCTTTTTTTAAAAACCTACTAGATCACAGGTTTATTATAAAAGGATATAACTCAAGAACAGCCATATGGAAGAGATGCAGAGGGTAAGGTAGGGGAAAGGACACAGAGTTTCCATGCCCTCTCCAGGGATACCCCTCTCCCCATATCTGCACATGCTCATCAACCCAGAAGCTCTCTGAACCCTGTCCTTTGGGGGTTTTGATAGAGGCTTTACCACATAGACGTGATTGATTAAATCACTGGTCATAGGCAACTGATGCAACCTCTAGCCTTCTCTCCTCCACAGAGGACAGGGGTGGGACTGTCAATGCTTATTTTTTTTATTTTATTTTATTTTTTTGTCTTTTGCCATTTCTAGGGCCACTTCCCACGGCATATGGAGGTTCCCAGGATAGGTGTCTGATCGGAGCTGTAGCCACCAGCCTATGCCAGAGCCACAGAAACGTGGAATCTGAGCTGGGTCTGCAACCTACACCACAACTCAAGGCAATGCCGGATTGCTAACCCAATGAGAAAGGCCAGGGATTGAACCTGCAACCTCATGGTTCCTAGTCAGATTTGTTAACCACTGCGCCACGATGGGAACTCCTGTCAATGCTTATTTTGCAAAACTTTTTCCAACAGCTATTTATTATATTAACTCTCAAGAAAAGTAGATTAGAACATCAGGCACTTTTTTGATGAAAGGCAGCTCATCAAGTGAGTTCAGTTGTGCTATATATCTACCTGGCCCTCTTACAGCTGGATGCAGCTTAGACACCCCAGAGAAGAAAGCACAGCACACCATGCCTCGGTCTGGCAGGCAGGGTTTCAATGGGACAGTAAAGACACTGTTCTCCTCTCCGGCTTTGAAGGAAGTCAGGGAGAGCTTCAAAAAACCAATCTCTCAGCCATCACGGTATTTTTGTATGTTTGTTTGTTTTTGTCTTTTTGCTATTTCTTTGGGCCGCTCCCACGGCATATGGAGGTTCCCAGGCTAGGGGTCTACGCCAGAGCCACAGCAACGCGGGATCCAAGTCGCGTCTGAGACCCACACCACAGCTCACGGCAACGCCGGATCCTTAACCCACTGAACAAGGGCAGGGATCGAACCAGCAACATCACAGTTCCTAGTCGGATTCGTCAACCACTGCACCATGACGGGAACTCCCTGTTTGTTTAAGATTAGTCATGATTCAAATTGTAAACCAGATCTGGTTTGAGAGTTTGGAGAGGGACTGAGTTTGGAGAGGAAATGACTCTCCAAGTATGAAATATTGTAGAATAAGAGATCAAACTCCAGGACTTTCCAGATTCAAGCAGGAGATACACAACCACTCAAGGTTATCAGATACAAATTATGACTCTTATTCTGGACCAGGAGAAAGACTCCAAAAGACTGTGAGTCTTAGAAAGAACTTATCATGAGGAAAACCAAGATCTTTGTGAGATAGAAAACAAGACATTCTCATATAAAAGTCCTACACATTTCAATGAAGAAAGAAAAAATAAAAGGGCTAAAATTGAGAAAAAAGAAACAAGCTCTAAATATATACAGATACTATCATTGTGTAAATAGAAAATCTAAGAGTCTACAAATAGTATTAGGCGTAGTAAGAAAGTTTAGCCAGATTGCTAGGTATAAAATTAGCAAACAAAAAAATGAGTTTATTCCAACACATGAAAAAATGAAAACTTTTAAAAGTAATCATTTACATCTGTAGCAAAAATAAAGTATTTCTGAATGAGTCTAACAAACTTTATGCTAGACTTTTATAAAACATTATTAAACTTTATTAAGAGACATTTTAGAGGATGTGTTAAGAAATGCAGAGGTATACTATATTCATGGATGGATGAGTTAGTATTGTCAAAATGTTCTTTTTCCCCAAGTTGATATATAGATTCGATGCATCTCTATCAAAGTCCCGACACATTACATATAGAATCTGGCAAGCTTATTGTAAAATTCATATGAAAGTGCAACAAGAAGGAAAACAAAGTAAAGGAATTGTCCCTCTAGGTATGACTTACCATAAAGCCATAGTAATTAAGACAGCGTATCAATGGCACAGATATAGAGAAACAGATCAATGAAACAAAGTGCCTAAGAACAGATCCACATATATATGGATACCTGATATATGACAGAAGTAGGACTATAAAGCAGTGGAGAAGAACAGACTATTAAAAATGATGCTGAAAAAAGAGTCACGGGGAAATGTGGGAGGAGTAAGTCCCTTGTGGGGTCTTTGAAGATCACTCCAACATGGCCATGGAAATTATATTCAAAGAGGCAAATGAAATGAAAGGATTTATTATACTCACAGGTCCTAGAAGAGGGAAGCATGGCAGGCCAAACAAGGTCAGTTAAATCTCAGATTTTAAAAAGAATGCATACAGTGTGTTATTTATTTACCAAGCCTAAAAATAGGCTAAACTACTAGTTTAAACTACAGTTGGCCTTCTGGATCTGCATGTTTCACATATGTGAATTTAGCTAATCAGGTATTGATGGGGGGGAATTCCAGAAAGTTCTAAAAAGCAAAACTTGAATTGGCTGTGCTTTAGCAACTATTTACATAGCATTTACATTGTATTTATAACTATTTATGTAGCATTTACATTTGCATTATAAGCAATGTAGAGATGATTTAAAGTATACAGGAGGATGTGCATAGGTTACTTACAAATACTACACTATTTTATATAAGGAACTTGAGCATCCTAGGATTTGGTGTCTGCAGGGATCCTGAAACCAATTCCCTGTGGATTTAGGAATCACTCTACATGAAATTCCTGTTATTGGACCATTTTGTGGCCATTTCCCACAGTTTACCCTCATATGTTTAGGGTGCATACACAGGTGATCAAACCATAAAGGAAAGCAAAGTCGTGATGAACTGAAAGGTCAGGATAGAGTAAGCCCTCTGGGGAGGAGGGAGGGAGATTTGATTGAGAGAGGTGGAGTTGGAGGAGGGAGGCCTCACAGGTACTAGAGATGTTTTAATCTATTTCTGGAGCTCCTGGGTGGTTATAAGGGTATTTGCTTTATAGTTCTTCTTTAAACTATAAGTCACTCTTACACATTTTAAAAAATGAAAATAAAAATGTAGATCCCAGTTCTGCACTTGGGGCACACTAGTCAAACACGTCTTCTGTGGTCCAGTGCCAGAGAGAACAGGGCGCCTCCTGCTGGAAGCCAGGTGGCCCACACTACAGATTACCTGTAATAGCTGTTTGGCACCATTAAGCTGTCTTGTTTTGTTAATCTGAGATAACAACCAGCAATGCTTTTTTTTGTTTTGTTTTGTTTTGTTTGTTTTTTAGGGCTGCACCCACAGCATATGGACGTTTCCAGGCGCTAGGGGTCAAATCGAAGCTGTAGCCGCTGGCCTACACCACAGCAACTAGGGATCTGAGCTGCATCTGCAACCTATACCACAGCTCATGGCAACACTGGATCCTTAACCAACTGAGCGAGGCCAGGGATCAAACCCATGTCCTCATGGATACTAGTCGGGTTTGTTAACCACTGGGCCACGATGGGAACTCTAGCAATGCTTTTATTATCTGGAATATAATAATATATTTTACTAAATTGTTTATGTCTATTGTTTCCCCATTAGAGGGTAAGCCCCTTGATGGCAGGGACCGAGAAGTTTCCATGGCTGATTCAGTGAAGCCGAGTGCCTGCACACTGTAGATACTTGATGAAAAGCTGGCTGCTGGAAGGAAAGACTCCATAAGAATGGATGGATGGACAGATAGGTAGATGGATAGAGAGCTTAATCATTGCAGGTCTTTACCGAATAGGGGATTTAATTTTCAGAACTAATAAAGAGAGCTTTGACAGCCAAAAACAATGAGTGGGTTTGGATGTGTAAAAGTGCTAGTATGGAATAAATAGAGACTAAACCATATTTAATGACTTAGTGACTGGGACAACACACTCTGTATTTTGAATATTCAGGGACCACCTTGTCTAATTATGCCACGAGGACTTGCCAGCTACACAGGGCCTGCTACGTCCTTGCACAGCTCCAGGGCATGCACTTCCTGTTTTAGGTAAAGCGCACTCCTTAAGTTGTGCAATGAGAAGGTCCAGAAACTACCTCTGTTGGGGGGGGACAAGGGAGCAAGGGGTATAGCCATGACCCAGGAAGGGAGTCACTGGGGAGTCATACCACATGCGGGCTGGTCCCTAGAGGTCCCCACCCTACGCCGAAGTCTGGGGGGCAGCACTCAGAGGACCCAGCACAGGGAAGCATCTTCCTTCTGCACTCTCTTCCTTTTCCCTTTCTTCTTGCCTGCTTTCCTCCCTTCTGCCCCCCTCCTGTCCCTCTTTTCTCTCTCTTCCTCTTTCCCTTCATTTCTCTCTTCTCCCTCTTTCTCTCTCTTTCTCTCTCTCTGTCTTTCTAGAGCTGCACCTGTGGCATAAGGAAGTTCCCAGGCTAGGGGTGAATGGAGCTGTAGCTGCCAGCCTACACCACAGCCACAGCAACGCAGGATCCGAGCCGCGTCTGCAACCTACACCACAGTGAGGTGTAGGTTAACCCACTGAGCGAGGCCAGGGATCGAACCCTCATCCTCATGGTTCCTAGTTGGATTTGTTACTGCTGAGTCACAATGGGAACTCCTCTCTTTCTTTCTCTTCCTCCTGCCCTTGATTCTGTCCCCTCTGTCTCTCTCTGTCCCCATCCTTGTCCCTCTCTCACTCCCCCACCACCCCTCAGTATTCCTTCCCATCCTTTACTTATATCTCCTGCGCCAGTCAGTGCAGCGAAAAGAAACCCAAACATTTTAACTACCCTTCCCTCTGCTCCCCAAGAGACAGCTCTGCCTGTGGTTTTTAGGAGGCTGAAGTCCCTCTGGGCCCTTCACCCCATGGACGCTCCATCCACCCGCACAGTCCATGGATCCCTCTGGGTGGTCCGGAACCTGCTCTACCCGGTGACCACAAACCCCCGCCTTGGGCTGGCCCGGGACCCCTTCCCAACCCACAGCCAGAGAAGGGGCCATTTGTTACTTCTAAGTGTATCCAGCCTCAGCGCCATGAGCAGACGCCTCCCCCTTTCTGGACCCTATTATAGGAACACGGATTTTGGCTGCCCTTCTCTTCACCCCAAAGAAGGGCTGCTTTTGCAATAAAGGGCATTAGAAAATTGTCATCTGCCAGGAATGCATAGATATTTTTCCTGCACAGTCTCTGCCCTGGGCTGATCTAGCATGATTGACAGGGAGATAGAGAACATGGGACAGGGGGAGGTGGGGGTGGGAAGGGGGCTGGAGAGGGTAGAGAATAGAGAGAAAGGAAGATGAAAGCCCAGAATTTTAGAACTGGGGGAGGAGAAGGATGATCATCCCGCAGGACTGCCCCAGCGCGCACACCACCCAAGCTGCAGAGGAGGACACTGAAGCCTCAGGGACAAGGACCAGTTTCCTTCTGTCCCATCCTGTCCCTCATCAATAATGGGTGGAGTCCAGACCAGCAGGCAGGTCTCCTGACTCTAATCCCTGCCTACACCATCCCTCCTCCTGACACAAGGCAGAGAAAGTGGACTGTCTTGGCAGCAAAATGAAACCTTTTGATTTACAAGGAATTCTGAGATATCTTCCAGTTGACAGTCTGGAGAGCTGCATAAGCCCACACGTTTGTGGGGGCAGCGTTTAATGAAATGAACACATGAGTTATTCACTTTTCATTAAGGATGACATGCAGAGAGTCCATATCGAAGGCTGAAACATAGGTCCCAGCCTGGAGTCCCAGGGTCCCAGGGAGCACTGGTCTCCAGACACACACACTCACTGTCATGTTCATTCTCTCTCAGAGACCCAGAAACTAGGTAATAGTGCTCCAGTGCAGAGAGGAGAAAACTGAGGTTCAGAGAGAGCAAGATAAGAGGCCTGATGTCTCCCAGGCAGTGAGTAACAGAGGCAAATTTTATATCCCAGGAGACTTTGGCTCCATTAGCTGTCCACGCAGGAGCAGGAGGCTGCCTGCCTGGGCAAGGCCTGGGGTCCAGTTGTGCAGATGTCCCTTGGAGTAAGGGCCCAAGCTGTAGACACCCCCTCCAGATGGATGCTCCAAAGACAGAGGGGTCCTGGGTCCCGGCGAGGGGATCCCTAGGCTTTGGTGTCCAGATCCAGCCAGACAGTGGGCAAGCCTGTGAGGTCTCAAGGGCAATGAGGCCGTGAAAGTGTTGCCTAACAGGCTTTGCTTTCCCAGCTTTCCAGCTCCCCAGCTTCAGAGCAGCTTGGCATCTATATCAAGAAACCCAGGAGTTCCTGTGGTGGCGTAGTGGTTAACAAATCTGACTAGGAACCACGAAGTTGCGGGTTCGGTCCCTGTCCTTGCTCAGTGGGTTGACGATCCAGCATTGCTGTGAGCTGTGGTGTGGGTTGTAGACGCGGCTTGGATCCCGCGTTGCTGTGGCTCTGGTGTTGGCCAGTGGCTACAGCTCCAATTCGACCCCTAGCCTGGGAACCCCCGTATGCCACGGGAGCAGCCCAAAGAAATAGCAAAAAGGCAAAAAGACAAAAAAAAAAAAAAAAAAAAGAAACCCAGCCCTGGAGTTCCTGTCGTGGCACAGTGGTTAACCAATCTGACTAGGAACCATGAGGTTGTGGGTTCGATCCCTGGCCTTTCTCAGTGGGTTAAGGATCTGGCGTTGCCGTGAGCTGTGGTGTAGGTTGCAGACGTGGCTTTGATCCTGCGTTGCTGTGGCTCTGGTGCAGGCGGGCAGCTACAGCTCTGATTAGACCCCTAGCCTGGGAACCTCCATATACCATGGGAAGTGGCCCTAGAAACGTCAGAAAGACCAAAAAAAAAAAAGAAAAGAAAAAGAAAAAAAAGAAACCCAGCCCATCTCAGATGCAGGTACAATGAGTCAGTGCCCTGGAGCCACCCAGATGCAAGTCTGAATCCTGAGCCTGCCACTTACTATCTGATAGACCCTGATAAAGTGCCTCAATCCAAACCATAATAGTTACATAACAATACCCACCTCTGGGCACTGTCCTGAAAATTATTAACAGCAACTCTGTAATAGAAGCATTTTTTGACATCACCTGAGCTGACCTTCCATACAACCTCGTAACATACACTATGGTTAGCTCCATTTTACCCATGGGGAGAGGGAAGCTCAGAGAAGGTACCTGCTTGCCCAGAGCACAGGGTTAGCAAGTGATAGGACCAGCATTTGAACCGAGGTCTGTGTCACCCCCAGCCCACTCACGCAACTCTATCAGCAAAGCACCGAGCACATAGAAGACACAAGACAAATGGGAGCTCCAGTCCCTTCTTTTTCCCCTAAAAGTCCAGATTCCCGCAGTGCCCTCCGGGACTTGCTTTGGGGCTTGCCTACATGGAGTTCTCTAGAAGTCAGGAGAAAGCTGGAGGTGGGGGCAAAGGGGAGGGGATCTCTCATTACAGGCTCCCCCCCCCTTCCCCCAGCTTCCTTATAGGGTTTGGCAAAAGCTGCTTCACTCAAGGCCTCTTGTGTTGCTGGAAACAATACAAGTTTATTTTGGCACCGCAGCGAGAGCCCGACTCTCCCGCTCTGGACGCCTGTGTGGGAAGAGGATGCAGAGAACGTGGCCCAGACCCCGTCAGTTCCCGTTATTCTCCCAGCACGTCCATGGCCCAGGCGTATCCATCACAGGCAGTTTGGACAAGGAAATGAGATAAGAGCTATATTTCCACTTCATACAGATGACACGACTGGCCTGCCCCTTCCTTTGGCCCCCCCCCGCCCCCCCCCCCCCCCCGCCAAAAAAGAAGTGAAGCTGAGGGCACGGTGCTGAGGTGAACTGTCCACTCTTCCCCCATCCCCTCTCGACACTGTGGGCACTTGGTCTAGCAGCCTCCTCACCTGGACACTTGGCTACCTGTGCCGATGAAAGTATCCGCACTCAGAGTTGCAGGGGACTAGCTGGTCCAAGGCCCCACCTGGCTTAGATTCACAGTCAGCAAGCATTTATCCCACACCAACCCCGGGCCAAGCAAGGAGTACTTTTGCATCTGTTAGTTCCTATTTCAGAATCCTCATGCTGCCCCTTTCCAGAAAAGCCTCTTATTTCCCCGTGTTCACGAAAGTGGAGACTGAGGCTCAGGGAGATGAAGCAGCTGCCTCAAGGTCATGCAGGGAGTAGGGCAGAGGTGGAACCAGGAGGTGGTTCTTTCAACCCTGAGACCAGGCCAGTCTCTCCCAGCCCCGGAGACGGCCCATCTGCACCCCTCTCAGTGGAAGCCTCATCTGGGCTTTGGCTGAGCTCCTCCGGGGTTCCCTGAGAAAGCCTCAGCTAAAAGGCTCTTCAGGTGAGTTAAAGTCTGCCTCCCTGTCACTTTCTCCCACAGGTCCCCAAAGTCCTAACTCTAACTCCAGGCCAAGAGAGAAAAGGCAGATCTCTGCCCTTGCCCATAGTTGTTCTTTAGCGATGGGGAGATGACCCCACATGGTCCCTGATCCTGTCCCAGGAGTGGTGGGCGTGGGGGACTGGTGTCAGAAGCCTGGTTCTGTGGGCCTTCTCAAGCCAGTGAGGGGCAGGGTGAGGCCCGAATGTGGGTCCTGACTGCTCCACTTGGCTCTGGAAGGGAGGTAGGGGAAGCTAGAGGTGAAAGGTGCAACTGCAGGCCCCAGGTGAGAGGGATGGAGGGGGGACTCCCACCCTGGCCCAGGGAACCGGGACCATCCAGCAACAACAAGGAAGGCACGACAAAGTGGGCTGTGACCTGTGGTGGGGGAAGGGCCCTTGGGCTCTAGAGGGCACACACCACAGGCTCAGGTAGGGGAGCTGCTGATTCACCAGCAGGAATGGCCCTGGTGACAGCTTTCAGAGCTCTTGAAGGAGGAGACAGGACCAGCTTCATCTCGGTGTACAGATGTGGAAACTGAGGCTCCGAGATCTCAGATGTCCCCCCCAGTCAGGGGCAAGGTGAGATCCGAACACAGGTCCTCAGGCTCCCAAGTACAGCGGACGTTTCCGCTCTGCTGTGCCCCCCTCTTCCTCTGGTGACTCTAAAAGGAGGGGTCCAGGCACAGCCGCGAAGGAGCAGGTGGGAAGAAGTCAGCTCGTCAAAGGGTGGGGAGGAAGAGGACAGTCCGACGGGTGGACGTGATCCATCGGTGAGCCCTCATCTTCCCGAGTGCCCGCAGTCCAGGCCAGGCTCAGTCCACCCTCTCTACCACTGCCCCTGCCACCCCCCAGCCCCCCAGCCCCCCAGCCCCCGCTTTGAATAGGAAGAGACCTGATCTGTGCTTGCAGTTCCCACCCAAGATGAGGCTGAACCACTTATGGTTCCTATTTAAAGCCATATCTCCTTCGTCATTTCAGCACCAACCAACAATTAAATCTGATTCAATCAAGCAGTGACAACTAATTTAAACTGGGCCTCACAATCCGCCTGTCCCTGGCTATTTAAAACCCTCTCCTGGCCTCTGGGCAGAGGCCAAGACTGTTTGTCCTGCCAAGAGCAAAGCCCTGCCTGCCTCGCTCCAGATCGGGATCCAGATCCGGACACAGGTAGCATGTAGGGCCGGGCCCTGTGGCCCTGTGTTGGGGCTGTCTGCCCCAGCGCAGGCCTGGGCTGAGTCTCTGGTGGGGTTCAGGGATGGCTTCTGAGAGGGATGGCTCCTGGGAGGGGTTGGGGAAGCCATGGGGAGGGGGCCCACAGAAGCAAAGAAAAGCCAAAGCCCACTTAAGAGGGCCTGTGAGCCCCAAGTGCGCACACACCTCTGGTCTTGTGTTGGTTTAGGTCAGACCCTGAGCAAAGGCGGCCGCCTGGGGAGTGCTGAGAACATTGGATTTGAATCGTGACTTGGCAATCGACTGCCCAGTCCTGTGACCTTGGCTAGGTCTCTTGGGCTTTCTCAGTGTGATCGGTCCCTTCCTCCATGTAATGGGAATTCCTAAAATCTCTCCCCAACCATCTCCCTGGGTTGCTCAGAGATCTCTCACACCTGACATCCAGATAAAAGCACTTGGAAAATAGGAAGTCCCAAGACAGGGAGATGATGAGTAGAGCCAGCTTGGGCTTGTATCCGGTCCAGTGCTGAGAGGGCAGCCTGGCGGATTCTAACACGAGTCATTCGAGGGATGGCCAGCACTCACATGGCTCTGGAGCTGCAAGAGCACACAATGATGACCCCTCCGGGCTGAGGACTCAGTCCAGCCAGGGGGAGTCAAGGAGGCACGAGGCAGTGGGCTTGGGCCGAGCTTTGGAGGCTGGGCAAGACTGGAAAAAGCTAAGAGTGGGAAAGAAGCCACACAGAGCTGGCAAAGAACTTCCACCGCCATTTCCCATCTACCCTTCACGACCACCTCCATTTAAAAAAAAAAAAAAAAAGTTTTTTTGGCTTTTGAGGGCTGCACCCTCGCATATGGAGGTTCCCAGGCTAGGGGTCGAATGGGGAGCTACAGCTGCCGGCCTATGCCACAGCCATAGCAACGCAGGATCCAAGCCACGTATGCGACCTACACCACATCTCATGGCAACACTGGATTCTCGTGAAGCAGAAAATTAACTCAGGTAGTCAGTGTAGGAGCATGAACTTCGATGCATTCTTTATATGGCCATTGATGAACATTTGTGGCTTAAGGACTCCTGGAAATAACATCCCCACAGGCCGTGTTTACTGTAGGGAGTGTACCTATGCCCCAGATGGATATTAATCCCTGATCTCCTGTGATTCAGTTTGCGGGAAGAAAAGGGCAAAGAAACTATGAGACAACGGGACATTTCCACTCCTAGGACCCCTACTGGACAGGGACAGATATAGGTAATTGAGCAAGGCCAATAAGAGAAAACCACATCTTTCTGGACCCCAGGTTGGTACCCCGCCCCAATCTTTAAGAGATAAAAACCCCTATAGGACAATAGAGGGCCTCTTCTCCCCCCTCCCAGCAGCCCTGGGAGCAGTTTGCTTTCCTTTAATAAACACTTTGCTTGCTTGCTGCCTGTGTGTCTGCAGAGTTCATTCTTTGACTGCGTGAACAAGAACCCAGATTCCGGTGACATCTTTCTGGCATCACTTGACCCACTGAGCAAGGCCAGGGATCAAACCTGCATCTTCATGGATGCTAGTCAGACTCATTTCTGTTAAGCCACGATGGGAGCTCCACGAGCACCCCCATTCTAAAGGACTGGCCACAATGAAATTCAGGCAGCCAAATACTGGCTTGGAGCTCCTGACGCCAGTTGCCTGGTCCACGCTGCCCCCCTCTGCTCCAGCCACAGAGAACAGAGTACCAGAGATAGGAGAGGGTATATCTCGGAGCGTGGGAAGGGAGAAGGACTCCCACAGGGATAGGGTATTCTTTATCCCAGGAAGAAGATACCTAATGTATATCCTTCTCAAAGGGAGAAAAAGCACCAAAGATGCTGTTTGGAGGCTGAGAGATTGTGGGGGGATCTGGGAAGTGGGGTGCTGTGTCAGAGACTGAGGAGCAGGCGGTAGTGACAGCCAACCACCCATGTCCCTGTGCAGAGCCTGAGCTGTCCTAAGAGGGGAGAAGGGTCTTTCAGGTCCCCAAGTGCTGGTGTGTGGGAGGAAACAATGGCCTCTTCTCTGAGGCCCCAGGGACCAGGAGGAGTGAGATCATGTCTGGAGAGGGAGGGGGCAGGGACGCAGGATATGAACAAGCCCCCAGGGGAGCAGAGCCTTGAGAGTGGCTGCCTCCCTCCCTGAAATCCCCTACCGCCTCCGCCCCAGTCTGTCTCCCGCCTCCAGGTTCCCTTGACGGTGGATCCACAGCCTTACAGGCATTAAGAGAAGGGTCTTTCAGGTCCTCAGGGCCTGGCACAGGGCAGCGGATGAGGAGGCCCTCCAGTCCTGCCATTTATTATCTGCCTGATTTTTTTTTTTTTTTTTTTTTTTTGTCTTTTTGCCTTTTCTAGAGCCACTCCCAGGGCATATGGAGATTCCCAGGCTAGGGGTCCAGTCGGAGCCGCAGCCACCGTCTTACGCCAGAGCCACAGCAACATGGGATCCGAGCCGCGTCTGCAACCTACACCACAGCTCATGGCAACGCCGGATCCCCAATCCACTGGGAAAGGCCACAGATCGAACCTGCAACCTCATGGTTCCTAGTTGGATTCGTTAACCACTGTGCCACAATGGGAACTCCAATCTGCCTGATTTTAAGTCTGTACTTCAACACCCTTGAGATTCTCTGTGCAAGGAAGGTAAAAGAGGACCCATCTCACAAGACGGCAGTGAAAATTCACTGGGTTCAGCAGAGCAAGCGCTTACCCAAACTGCCTTGGTGTGGTGGACCCCAGGGCAGCTAGTAGACACTCCGTACTTAGCAGCCTGTAACTTAACAATTAGTTGATTAGCTCCAGTCCTAGGGGCTGGGGGCGGAGAGTAGGGAAAGCTCTCTGACACGGATCCATGATTCCAAAGGAAGGGCAGAGGCTATCTGGGGAATTTCCTTCCTCCTCCCCACACCCCTTTTCCTTTTTTGGCTGCCTGGAGGCATACGGGATCAGGGGCCAGGAATCAGTTCCAAGCTGCAGTTATGACCTAGGCCAGATCCTGAACCCATGGTGCCGGGCCAAGGATGGAACCTGAGTTCCAGTGCTGCAGAGACAATGCCGATCCTGCTGCACTACAGCGGGAACTCTGGAATTTCCTTCCTTCGAGGCCTCAGAAACATGGCTGTCCCCATGTCTGTCTACCCTGAGGGGCTCTTTCCGGCCAATTCTTCAAGGCAGATTTTTGTTTGTTGTTGTTGTTGTTTAATTTTCATAGTTGCATCTGGGGCATATGGAGGATCCCTGGCCATGGAGTGAATCTGAGCCACAGCTGTGACCTACACTGCAGCTGTGGCAATGCCAGATCCTTTAACCCGCTATGCCAAGCCAGGGATCAAACCTGCACTTCTGCAGTGACCTGAGCTGCTGCAGTCAGATTCCTAACCCACCGCACCATGATGGGAACTCCAAGATAGATATTATTTTGTCCGATTTAACAGGAGACATTTCAACTCTGTGAGTTCTTAGAAGGAGTTATGTAGGTGCTAGTTGGCAGCCCAGAGGGTTTCAAAGCAGCCTCTCCCAAATGCTGGTCCTGAAGGGGCTTCTTAAATTTTCAGATTCTCTAGCTCTACATCCTAGATTTGGATGCCAGAAGCCTGGGTGGCCCCTTGGTGCCCAAGTTCTGATGATGGGCCTACTGTGGCACCACTCTTCTCATGGCCGCTCAGGCCAGGAGGCCACCCGAGCCTGTATGATACAGTCCTTGAATATGAAGACTTTGGGGGCCAAGATGGTGGAGCAGAGAGACCCTGAGCTCACCTCCTCTCCTGAGCACACCCACATCACAACTGTCTACAGAACAACCATCAATGACAAAGATTGGAACCTACCAGAAAAGGCCTTCTACAACTAAAGATATAAAAAAGGAATGGCAAGGAGATGGACAGGGGGAGCAGACTTGTGATACCATCAAATCCCATATCCCCCACCCCACACCCTGGAGAAGAATTAGACTGCAGAGGTTCTGGGACAGGTGGGAAAGGGGCAGGACACGAACGCTAGTAAATGAAGAGGGGGCGCAGCTGTGGGGATGCGAGAACCAGACCGGCTAGAACCAGGTGAAATCAAGGTGGCTTTGAGAATAGTTCAGTCATTGACTTTAAGCTCATTACACCTTTTGTGTGATACTAAAATCACTCCCCCTTATGCCAGGACAGTTCTGAACAGGAATAATAAAAGGCCAAAAAGTGGGCAGTGGCCCAATTCCTGGGAAATCGCCACCTTGCCCCAAAATAGCAAGACTATTCCTCCCACCCATGAACGTGTGAAATTAGCCAGCCCATGAAAACCAACCAAGCCCCAGACATTAGAAGAAAATTACAGCCGGCAGCTATGGGACCCCGAACTTCCATGAATTGGCTCATGGACTTGGCCTTTGGAGTATTTAACAATAGAGGTAGGTTGATGGAGCAAAAAGGATTCAGGAACAAAGAAAGGCACAATTTATTGGTGGCAGCCCTAGGCTCCTGCACCATGTCAGGGTTACCCACTTTGTGAAAGCCCATGGCAGGGACAGGATCAAGAGAAACTGGATCAGAGCCACTGTTCCACTGAGAAGGGACCTGTTTTAAATGCAGCCAGAGAGCCACTGGAAGGACAAATGCCCCTAGTACGGAAGAAGTCCCCTGGGACCCTGATCTGCATGCAAAGGAGAGGGCACTGGAAGCAGGACTGCCCCTGGTCCCAAAGGGGACTTGGGGCTCCCAAACCAAGGATGGCCAAGGGGACTGAAGACTGACGGGGCCCAGGACCCTCTCTGGCTCCCAAAGGACACTTGGTCCTTTCCCTGGAGGAGCCTTGGATAACACTTAGCATGACAGGTAGAAAAGTTATTTTCTTATTCGATTTGGGGGCTGCCTACTCTGTGCCTGATGTCCCTGGACCCTGAATTCCCAACCCTGTAGAGTAATGAGGATTGATGGCTGCCTCAAAGCCAAATGACTCACCCCCCCACACCCCAGGAAGGTTTAACTTTGCTCATGCCCGAGTGCCCCGTGCCCTTGTTGGGAAGGGATCTGCTCACTAAATTCCCAGACAATAGTTGGATTCAAAGACCCCCTCAGAGAAGGCACCCACGAGAAGAAACAATTGCTCTTGGCCATGGGAGCCTGCCTCAGTCACAAATCAGAGGAGGTCTCCCCTCCTCTCCATACTGTTTGTCAAGCAAACCCCTTTGCGTGGGGCACTGCGGTTCCTGGCAGAGCTAATGCCCCCACCCCAGCCCAGTTCAGATTTCATTAAAACCCAATGCTGATGACCCATGGGAAAAACAGTATCCCTTGAGGCCTGAGGCCCAACAATGTATCTGGTCTTTGATAACCAAGTTCTAAAAATATAGGCTGTTATGACCCTGCCAATCTCTGGGCAATACCCCTCATTGCAGGGTCAAAGATCCATTCTGCCCATAAAAAAGGACAGTGGAGAATACGAGTTTGTTCAGAACCTGAGGGCAGTTAATGAGGCAGTGGTCCCAGTTCGCCCAATAGTCCCTAATCCATATACTATACTGACCCAAGTTCCAGAAAATGCAAACTGGTTTACAGTGCCAGACCTAAAGGACCTCTTTCTTTGCATCCCCCAGCACCCAGACTCCCAATATCTCTCTGTCTTTGAGTGGAAAGATCCAGACACTCAGGACGCTTCCCAGCTAACCTTGGCTGTCCCAAGGCTTCCACCTGTTGGGAAACATATTAGCAATGGAATCAAGAGAATTGCAGTCGGTTCATGGGTCTCTCCTATAGTATGTAGACAACCCATTCCCAGTCCCACCAGGAAGGACTCAGATAAAAACACCATTCAGGTCCTCGACTCCCAGAGAATACTGGGTCTCTCCCAACGAGGCCCAGATTTCCACACAACAGGTTAAGTACCTGCGATATGTGCTCACTCTTGGGGTGAGGACTCTAGTCCAGGACCGAAACCATCAAACCCCTTCAATCCCCCTACACTAAGAAGCAACCCAGAGCCTTTCTGGGGATGGCAGGATTTTGTAGGATCTGGACACTTGGATCCAGGCTCATAGCAAAATCTCTGAGACCCTAAATGGAGGTGACCATGAACCCTTCAACTGGGATGGAGATTACCAACAGGCATTCCTAGCTCTAAAACAGAAATTAGGGACCACCCCTGCATTAGGTCTCCCAAACTTAGCAAAACCGTCTATAGAGCTGAGAGACAGGGTGTCTGGGTGTCTTCACCCAAAAACTCATGGACCCCCTAGACCAATAATGTATTTCTCAAAACAACTCGATCAGGTGGCCACTGGATGGCCAGGATGTCTTAGGGCAGTGGCTGCCACTGCTCTGCTGTCAGAAGAGGGCAATTAAGTTCATCCAGGACAATCACTGGAGGTCCCAACTCCTCACCAGGCACAAGGAATCCTAGAAGTAAAGGGACCCCATGGCTCAAATTCCAAGCCCTCTGACTTGACACCCCAGACATAACTCTTTTTTTTTTTTTAAAGCTGCACCAGCAGCATATGGAAATTCCCAGGCTAGGGGTCAAATCGGAGCTACAGCTTTCAGTCTATGCCAAAGCCACATTAGATCTGAGCCGTGTCTGCAACCTTCACCACAGCTCATGGCCACACTGGATCCTTAACCAACAGAGCAGGCCCAGGGATTGCACCCTCATCCTCATGGACACTAGTCAGATTTATTTCTGCTGTGCCACAACAGGAACTTCCCAGGTGTAATTCTTAAGGTTTGCCAGGTCACTGGCTCAGCTACTCTAATGCTGGAACCCCCACCCCAAGGGTCTCTTGTTCACTCCCTGTGTGAAGACTATTGAACACGTGTTCCCCAGCAGGTCCGACTGAAGGATGAGCCCCTGACCAATTCCAGTGCAGAATGGTTTACCAAGGAAGCAGTTTTACACATGAAGGGGTTAGAAAGGATGGCGGTGCCACGGTCAGCCCACAGACCAATGCTGAGTCTAGAGCTCTCCCCTCTCACACTTTGCCCAAAAAGCCAAGTTGACTGCCTTGACCAGGGCACTCCAGGAAAGGAATGCAGAATCAATACTTACACTGACTCAAGTGTGGATTCTAGTGTTCCATGCCCATGCTGCCACATGGCAGGCAAGGGGACTATTGACAGTCAAAGGTCCCCTGTAGGAATTCCTGTCGTGGCGCAGTGGTTAACGAATCCAACTAGGAACCATGAGGTTTTGAGTTCTATCCCGGGCCTTGCTCAGTGGGTTAAGGATCTGGCGTTGCCATGAGCTGTGGTGTAGGTTGCAGATGTGGCTTGGATGTGGCATTGCTGTGGCTCTGGCTATAGCCTCGATTAGACCCCTAGCCTGGGAACCTCCATATGCTGCGGTAGTGGCCCTAGAAAAAAGGCAAAAAGACAAAAAAAAAAAAAAAAGTCCCCTATAAAACACCAGGCAGAAATTCTGGAACTCCTAGAAGCTGTCCAGCTTGCAAGGGAAGTTGCAGTCATTCACTGCAGAGGTCACCAAAGAAGGGTCAATACCTCCCTTAGGAGGGGAAACACCCTGGGTAACACGGCCACTAAGACCGCAGCCAAAGAACAGCTGCTCCTACAGGCTGCAGCTCTCAAACCAACAGCGCCGTCTTACACACCTGAAGAACTCGAGTGGGCTAAATGCAGGGGGCTGGAAAGAGACCAGTCTGGGTGGCTGACAAAAGACCACAAGCTCCTCGTGCCTAGGGCCGAGCAATGGAAAACATTTAGCATGTCCAAGAATCCTCCCCCTTAGGGTGGAACTCCCTAGTCTAACTGGTCACGCAGGTGTTTCCGAGCAAGGACAGTCCTAAACTGTTAAAAATGTCACCAGGGCTTGGGAGATTTATGTCCGCAGTGACCCAGGAAGCCACACCATACCCCACCCCAACTCAGCCCATACAATGTGGGGGAACCTATGCAGGGGAGGGCTGGCAAATGGACTTGACCCAACTGCCCCCAAGTAGGGGATGGAAATAGCTCTTGGGGTTCACAGACACCTTTACAGAGTGGATGGAAGCTTTCCCTGCTGGACCTGAAAAGGCAATAGAAGTGTCCACATTTCTTTCTTTTTCTTTCTTTTTTTTTTTTTTTTTTTTGTATGTTTGCTTGCTTTTTAGGGCTGCACCCTTGGCATATAAGGTTCCCAGGCTAGGGGTCAAATTGGAGCTGCAGATGCTGGCCTACAACATAGCCACAGCCACGGCAGATCTTTAACCCACTGAATGAGGCCAGGAATTGAACCTGCATCCTCAGTGATCCTAGTCTAGTTAACCGCTGAGCCATGAGGGGAACTCCGAAGTGTCCACATTTCTACTGAAAGAGCTAATTCTGAGATTCAAACCACCCAGAAGCCTACGGAGTGATCATGAACCTTCATTCACGGCCAAGCTGACCCGACAGGTTTCCTCAGTTCTGGGCACAAACCACCTCCTCCGCTCCTCCTGGAGGCCCCCGTCATCAGGCAACGCAGGAAAAGCAAGTCATGTTCTAAAAAGAACGCTTGCCTATAAATGTAATAAATTCATTAAGTAATAATAATAATAAAAAAAAAAGAACGCTTGCGAAACTGCGCCAAGAGGCTTCAGAAACCTGGGTCTCCCTCCTTCCTAGAGCCTTCTACGGACCAGGATGGCCCCAGAGGGAATTTTAAAACTTAGCCCATTTGAAATGACTTTTTGACTTCAGATCTCTTGTTTGATGAGCAAACTCCCAGCTGGTCTCCCACACGGCTAGACAAACAAGTTCAAAGGGCCCTCCAGGAATGCAGAAACGAGGTGCAGCCCATCCCCATAAAAGAGAAGGCTGAGGTCTCCATCCAGTCAGGGGACTCTGGCCTACTAACAGCTTGGAAGGGAGGGTCCCCTGTGGACCAGTTACAACCAAAATGGACGGGACCGTGTCAACTATTGCTAAGCACCCCAACTGCTGTCAAGCTACGGGGAGTTACTAGGCGGGCACTCCGGCCTAGAATAACGCCTGTATCTTTTACGTCCCAACAGGAACCAGAAGAGGCCTAGTCCTGCCAGCCAGTGAAAGACCTCAGACGCCTGGTGGGTGCGCCTAGTAACCCTTGTGTTTCCAACTATCTCGCTCTTATTTTGTCACTTTTCAGAACCCCTCCCCCACCCCTGTAAACATCTTTCTTTGTCCCTGCTGGGTCTGAATAAAATATATAGTTAAGTAATGTCAAAAGCCACAGTACTCCTAGCAGGACTTCTGACAAAGGTTGCAGCTCAAGGGGGAATGGGAAAATACACTTTGGTAAACATATTTTAAAATCTCACCTGGGTGGAGTTCCAGTTGTGGCTCAGTGGAAATGAAACTGACCAGCATCCATGAGCATGCAGGTTCGATCCCTGGCCTCACTCAGTGGATTAGGGATTCAGTGTTGCAATGAGCTGTGGTGGAGGTCACAGATGCTGCTCGGATCTGGCACTGCTGTGGCTGGTGTATGTGGGCTGGCAGCTGTAGCTCCGATTAGACCCCTAGCCTGGAAACTTTCATATGCTGTGGGTGCAGCCCTAAACAGCAAAAAAAAAAAAAAAAAAAAAAAAAGTCTTCTGGGAGAAAAAATACTTCATGGTTAGGTCTGCCATGAAAATCCTGGCTTACAGTGAACAATGTTACAGACACAAATAGGTACATTCAACAAGAGCTTTACCAATTCAAACACAAGCAAATACCCCCCAACACACACACACTGATGCAAGCGTGATGGGCAATACCCCACTCAGTCAGGCCTGAAACCTTTCCTACACTTGACTCTTTTATTTTGTTTTGTTTTGTTTTATCTTTATTTTTTTGGCCACATCCATGGCATATGGAAGTTCCTGGGCCAGAGATCAAATCTGAGCTGGAGCTGAAACCTACACCCCAGCTGTGGCAACACCAATCCTTAACCCACTGTAGCATAGCAGGAACTCCTTGCCTCTTTTTTAAAATGTGACTCCTGGAGTTCCCGTTGTTGCGCATTGGAAATGAATTCGATTAGGAACCATGAAGTTGTGGGTTCGATCCCTGACCTCGCTCAGTAGGTTAAAGATCCGGCGTTGCCGTGAGCTGTGGTGTAGATCACAGACTCAGTCAGATCTGGTGTTGCTGTGGCTCTGGCTTAGGCCGGCAGCTATAGCTCCGACTGGACCCCTAGCCTGGGACCCTCCATATGCTGTGGGTGCAGCCCTAAACACAAAAAAGAAAAGAAAGAAAAAAAGGAAAAGAAAACGTGACTCCTAACTTTTCCATTAACTGTGGCTACTTTTGTCATCCAGAAAAGCAATCATGCTTCCAATGCCACTACACCTCTAATGATTTTCTGGGCCATGGGGAGCCTCTCTGGAACAATCCCTGGCTGCCAGATGGTAAAAATCACTAAGGCGTTCTGGAGCACAGACCCAGACTGCATTCCCACAATTGCCTCCACTCTGTGCTATTCATGAAGACTCGGTCCAAGGTGTCTATGGGATAGGGGTGGAAGGGACTAGAAACTGGGCTAAAAACTGTTGGGCTCTATGAAAGCGGTAAATAAAACCCATTTACACCACCATCTCATCTAAGCCAAGGGCATCAAATATTCCTGAACTTAACTATTTTGAATATATTAATGGGCCCTTGTCCCCACACTGTGTTTATAATTTGTCCCTTCCATGGATCTGGACGGCTGCTTTCTTGTTAAATTCTTCTGTTTCCAGATCTCCTTCTGCACCCTCAGGATATGTCTGGAATGAGGAGCCCAAGACAACTGCACCCCAGAGCAAATGTGGCCCCTCTGTAAATGCTTATCCATATATTGATAATGTGTGGCATGAGCTTGTACACTAGGACATTTGGTCCCAGTCACAACATATAATAATAATACCATCCTAGGAGCCCATTCAATTACTTTTGGCAGGAACAGGACTGGCAGTTCCACCGGAGGCTTTGCCCACCATGAGGCAGCCCTAGAAAATACTTTAGAGAGCCCAGCCCTGACCCCTGGAAATGCCCTGAATAGACTTTCAATGCAGCCCCAAAGCAGCCACAGAAGATGGCACATTGCCCTTCTGCTTCCCATAAGAACATGGGAGTAAGATCTCTGAGGAGGGAATGAGACAGGAGGGAGGGGGCAGGACACGAACGGTAGATAAATGAAGAGGGGGCGCAGCTGGGGGGATGCGAGAACTACGGGCTGGAACCAGGTGAAACCAAGGTGGCTTCGAGAATAGTTCAGTCATTGGCTTTAAGTCATTATATCTTCCTTGCAACACTGAAATCACTCCCCTTATGCCAGGACAGTTTCAAGACAGACCATAAAAGGCCAAAAAGTGGTCAGTGGCCCAATCCCTGGGGAAATTGCCACCTTTCCCCAAACAGCAAGAATATTCCTCCCACTTGTGAGTATATGAAAATTACCCAGCCCATTAGAAAACAAACAAAAACAACAACAACAACAACAACAACAACAAAATCTCCATGCCCTGAGGCTGTTCTCACTTTCTGAGCCAATCCACAATCAGCCTGTGGAGTGTGTATCCCTCTAAATAGACCAGCTCCCGCTTTCTTCAGACTTGCTCTTAAATTCTTTCCTATGCAAAGCCAAGGACCCGCAACTTCCACGGCCTGACCTGAGGACTCCTGGGGGTCCCAGGATGTGACATTTCCCTCTCCTGCAACAGTTCTCCCACAGGAGTGAGCGTTCTGAGCCCCACATCTGGCCCCCCTGAGCCTGGGGCCCGCACCAAGAAGCCGAGCCCACAGAGCATTTGGCTTTGAAGGCCCACAGGGCGTAATTGCAGGCGCCCCATAGGACTGGGGGAAATAACAGGCTTCACGCTAAAAGGCGCCCACAAAATCTCACACACACTAGGACCAGGACAAAAGCAGTGATGTGATAAGAGCCTGGGCCAGACCTACCTGCTGGTCTTGGAGAGTCTCCTGAAGAGGCAGAGGGCGGCCCGGGCTCATGCTGGCGGCAGCCATGTTTGGGAGCTTGGTCTATTGCATGAAGCTGAAGCTGGTGATGGTGAGCCCATTGTGGGGGCTCCTCCCTCTTGCTCATTAGCACCAAGACCTGATTTCATCCAACAGCATGCAGGTGTCAGGGCAGGGAGCCTCAGGCCAACAAGTAACTGGACGGGACTTAGCCCCACCCACCCAGCAGCAGACAGGCTACCTAAAGACTTTCTGAGCCCACAGCCACCTCTAGACACGCCCCCTAGGCATGGCCCTGCCCACGAGAGGGCCAAGACCCAGCCCTGCCCACCAGTGGGAAGACACTGGCATCTCCCACTAGGAAGCCCACACCAGCCTCTATATCAGCCTCTAGACCTCTCCCACCAGAAGCAAGAGAACTACAATCCAGCAGCCTGTGGACTGAGTCTGCCAACACAGACTCTGGGACCAGCTGGGCCCTGGCCTTGCCCACTAGCAGGCCAATGCAAACTTCAGGACACCCTGGACTCCATACCCAACTGTGTCAGGAACTGACCCCCCACCCCCACCCATCAATGATCTGAAATGAGCTCTGGGATCCCTGCAACCAGACTCCAGGAACCAGCTCTGTCTGCCAGTGGTCCAGCACTAACCCCAAGATCCAGCTTCACCTGCCAGTGGTGGGCAAGAACCTCAGAGCCTTCAGAACCCTGACTCTGCCCACTAGTGAGCCAGCACTAGCCCCAAGGTCCCCTAGGATTCCACAACCAGCTACCTCATGACCAAGCCCCACTAAACAGCACTTGGCAACATGTGCTCAAGGCAGGGCCTGGCAACTAACCAGACTAGGGGCCAACTAAGCCTAGCAGACCACCCACAGAGTCAGCTGCCACAACAGAAGGACCCACACAGCCTTCTTAGGGGGAACCTAGAGCATATGGCTTGGGTGACAAGAAGGGAGTGCATTGCTGGGACACACAGGACATCCCCTACAGAGGATCACTTCTCCAAGATCGAGAAACGTAACCTACCACAGATATAAAAATACAAATTGCAATTTAGACAAAATGAGGCCCCAGAGGAATGCGTTCCAGATTAAGGAGCAAGTTAAAACCCCGGAAGAATGAAGTGAAGTGGAGACAAGCAATCTACCCAGGAAAGAGTTGAGAGTAATGATTGTAAAGACGATCAAAGAAGGAGTTCCCACTGAGGCACAGTGGGTTAAGAATCCAACTGCAGTGGCTCCAGTTGCTGTGGAAGTGCAGGTTCAATCCCCGGCCTGGGGCGTGGGTTAAAGGATCCAGTGCTGCCGCAGCTGCAGCATGGGCGCTGTGGTTTTGATTCAGTCCCTGGCCTGGGAACTTCCACATGCCCTGGGGGTGGCCATAAAAGAAAAAGAAAAAAAGATGATCAAAGAACTTGAGAGGAGACTGGATGCACAGAGCAAGAAGTTAGAGGACTTTAACAAAGACTTAGAAAATATAAAGAACAACCCAACAGAGATGAAGAATACAATAATTGAAATCAAATATACGCTAGCAGGGGAATTCCCTTGCGGCTCACTGGGTTAAGGATCTTGAGTTGTCACTGCTGTGGCTCAGGTTACAGCTGTGTCAGTTCGATCTCTGTTCTGGAAACCTCCACATGCCAAGGCACGGCCAAAAAAAATACACGAGAAGGACTCAGTAGTAGACCAAATGGTACAGAACAGATCAGTGGTCTGGAAGCCAGAGTAGTGGGGTAGAGAAGTTCTATTCGCTGCCACTGATGGAGAAAAAAAGAAAAAAAGAATAAAAAGAAATGAGGACAGTTTAAGAGACCCTGTAGGACACATCGAGCACACTAATATTTACCCTCTAGGGGTCCCAGAAGGAGGACAGAGAGAGAGAAAGGGCATGAGAACGTATATGAAGACATAATAGCTGAAAACTTCCCTCACCTGGGTAAAAACAGGCAGCACACACAGCCCCATATGGGATTTACCCAAGAAGGAACACACCAGGAAACAGTGTAGTAAAAGTGATGAAAATTAGGAATTCCTGTCATGGCTCAGTGGTTAACGAATCTGACTAGGAACCATGAGGTTGCAGGTTTGATCGCTGGCCTCGCTCAGAGGGTTAAGGATCCGGCATTGCCATGAGCTGTGGTGTATAGGTCGAGGACCTGGCTAATCAGGCCAGTGGCTACAGCTCTGATTAGACACCTAGCCTAGGAACCTCGGTGTGCCATGGGAGTGGCCCTAGAAAAGACAAAAACAAGGAGTTCCTGTCTTGGCTCCGTGGTTAATGAATCCAACTAGGAACCATGAGGTTGCTGGGTTCGATCCCTGGCCTCAGCTCAGTGAGCTAAGGATCTGGCGTTGCCATGAGCTGTGATGTAGGTTGCAGACATGGCTCGGATCCCGCATTGCTATGGCTCTGGTGAAGGCCAGCAGCTACAGCTCTGATTAGACCCCTAGCCTGGGAACCTCCATATGCCATGGGTGCGGCCCTAGAAAATACAAAAAAAAAAAAAATATATATATATATATATATATGAAAATTAAAGACAGAATATTAAAAGCTGCAAGGGAAAAGCCACAAATAACATACAAGGGAACACCATAAGGTTATCAGTTACTTTTTCAGCAGAAACTGCAGGCCAGAAGGGAGTGACACGAAATATTTAAAGCGATGAATTTTGTCAACTACAACAAAAAATTCAAAAAAAAATAAAATGATGAAAGGGGAAAAAAACTTTCAATGTCATCAATGAGCTCCATGTGAAGGGCTTATATGTGATTTCACATTTTTTCTTCATTCCATTTTTTTTTTTCTCTCTCTTTTAAGGGCTGCACCCACAGCATATGGAAGTTTCCAGGCTAGGGGTCAAATCCGAGCTGTAGCCACTGCCCTACACCCCATGGCCACAGCAACCTTGGGATCCGAGCTGAGTCTGTGACCTACACCACAGCTCACGGCAACACTGGATCCTTAACCCACTGAGCGAGGCCAGAGATCAAACCTGCAATCTCACGGATGGTAATCAGATTCGTTTTCAGTGAGCCATGACGGGAATGGCTGTAGTTTTCTATATCGGTCGTGTATAACCTATTTTATACCTAAATAGAGAAGCAATAAGCACTGCTTTTAAAAGAGAAAGTCATCTATCCTCTACACTACCTAACCTCATGAATCAACTTTGACATTCTGGGGGGAAGCCGAAATTGTTGGGATTTTGTTTCCTCCTCTCTGTGGGCAGGAAGTCCCTTTCTCACTGGGTTTTGTGCTGGAGTTGAAGGCTGAGAAAAATTCTGGTTGAAGACTCAAGACAGGTATAAAAATACAAGGTACGCAGGCCTTTTGCGTATCTCTGAGGCGCCCCCTCCTTCTCCACCACCTGCTCTGGGAGTCTTTTCTGGAAAGCACCATCATTACTCTTGTCTCAAGGACTTGGCGCTCGCCATCCCCACCACCTGTAAGGCTCTACCCTACACCCACCCGCAAACTTTGCTACCATCCTCCAGGCACCACCTTGGGTGTCCTGTTCTCTGAAGGGCTTCCCCAACCCCAGTACTCAGTGAAGGCCCCCGTGAGCACCCAGAACACCCAGTCCGCCCCTATAAGCAGATGTGTCACATCGGACTGTAATCATGGCTTACTTCTATGCATCCCCCCCGACCTCTGAGTCCATGAGTGTTGGGACTCTGTATCCCCCAGACTGCTGCCGGTACCTGCCTCTCCCAGAGCCCCTTGGAAGAAAGTGGCTCATTCTGCATCGTTTTTTTGTTTTTGTTTTTGTTTTTTTTCTGCGTAAAGGTGTTATGGCTGGTGCCATGCGCTCGGCAAAACCACCTCCTTGACCTGCTCCAGTGGATCCGACCAGGGGTTGGGGTCCCAGTTGATGGCAACCTCCCAGAGGCAGGTGGGAGGCAGGCTGGTCTCCTCTCTAACTGTTTGCCTAGAGACTCTGCCTGGTAGCGGGACTCTCTGTGGATGGTAGTTGGCTGGCCAAACAGGTAGCTTCCTGGGAAGAGGGTTGTTGGCATGGAAGCTTTTTCCTCAAGGCCACCGACTTTAATTCAGGCTCTCCAGCCCAGTCTGGAATCTCTGGTGGCAAAGCCCCCTTCATCTTCCCACGTCTCAGACCTGAAGGAATCTCCATCTCTCGCTTCCACAAAAACCACAGCCTGTGTCGCAGGAGAGGGCGGAGAGCCATGCATCACTCCCTCTTTGGCTTTCCCTCTGGCCACCCTTGTGGCCACTCCTCTGGGTGCCCCTCCTTCTTGAGCTGGGCAGGGTGCTCCCTGCCCTGGGGGCCTGGCCCAGCTGGCCACGTGCAGGGAATGGCCGGCATGCGGGCTGAACCCAACCCAGACTGGCACGTTTCCAGCTGGTAGATGAGTTCAGGGCTCTGCTGTCCTGTCTGCCCAGCCTCCCCCTGCCTGGGACACAGGGGCTGAGGGAAATGGGGCCGCCCCTCCCTCACACACACTCTTGCTTGACGGTGGAGGGGGGGGAGGCATTTGGCGCACAGGCTCCCTTCAGTGGGGTGGAATGAGCTGCACCAGGGAGATGGGCAAAAAATAGAAACACATTGCTGAGGCTGCAGGAAGTGTGCTGGGAGCAGGGGTCCCGAGAGGACAAGAAGGAGAGGCTTCCAGGATGGAGGAGGGACTGACCCGCTTGTCTGCAGCCAGCGACCTGCCCAGGCCAGCACTTGGTGAGTTGGGAGTTGTGCCAAGTTGGCCCTGGCCCCTCCCCGCCGCCTTCCCCCGCCTTTCAACACTTTCCCCTCCCCTCCCCTCCCCCTCTTTGGAAACCAGTGCCCTCCTGGTTCTGGAAACCACATGTTCCCTTCTCTGAAGGATAACTCAGATTTAAAATATTCTCATCCCACATCAGAGCGTGTGTCACTGTGCTGTGACTGCCCCGAAGCCTCCTGCCTGGAAGATTAGAGGCTGAAACACTCACCCACACCGAGAAACCGGGGTGGCTGGGGGCAGAGGGTGAGGAAGATGGCATGGATTAAAAGGAGCAGCCCCTGGGCTCCATCAAAAAGAAACGAAGCTCTTAGATGGGGTTGGACCTGTCCAATCAGGCAGGCAAAGTGCAGTCTCGCCTTCTCCACCAACACAAGAAGGGCTCTCCCAGGGTGGGAAGCTGGGGAGGGAAGCCTAGCGGTCAGTGTGACACAGGCCGCCCCCACCCCCAACCTCCTACCACCTTGGAAGGTGAGCCGTCTCCTCGAAGCAGAGGTGGGAAGACCCCTGAGCTGGGAGTCTGGGGCACTCTCAGTTCTGGCCCCCGGATGAGCCCTGGGACCTTGAGCAGGTCACCCACTGGGCCTCAGGGTCCCTACTGGTAAAAGGAGAATAATCAGAGGTGCTGTGTGCTCCACTGCGATTAAAAGACCTGAAAGATGCAGGCAGGTTGGATGTGGGACACAGTGAGGCGCTGGAAGAATTGGGAACGGGCGGCTAAAGAGCAGTCTGGGTGTGTGGCCTTGAAGGTGCTGCTTCCCCTCTCTGGGACCGAGGGTTGACCAGCCAAGCTCGAGTGAAGTTTGGTCCCTCTCATCACCGTCTTCATTTATCTTCACCTTTTTTTTCTCTCTCTTTACAGCCGCACCTGCAGCATATGGAGGTTCCCAGCTAGGTACAATTGGAGCTGCAGCGGCCAGCCTATGCCACAGCTCATGGCAACACCGGATCCTTAACCCACTAAGCAAGGGAAGGGATCGAACCCACATCCACATGGATACTAGTCGGGTTCTTAACCTGCTGAGCTGCAACGGGAGCTCCTCTTCACCCCTTTTAAGGGATCTTTCCTGAGGAAGATTCTGCCCGCAGTTTCTATGGCATCTCTCATAACAGTTCAGAGCTACCGCCCAGGGCCTTGTCCTGGACCCTGACCTCTGAGAGGGAGCCCAAGGCAGAGGGAGAGAGGCGGCTCCTACCCTTCGGGCCCCCGGTGTCTGGGTGTTGCTTCCCTTCCCTCCACACCCCCTGGCTCCCTGGGTGGGTTTTCCTGCCCTGGTCTCTGTGATTCCCTGACAGCCAGCTCCCCACACACGGGCGGTCCCCTGCCCTTGGGTCACTTCTGGCCAAGCCTGGTCTTGGATCCTATAGTCTGGGGCTCCCCCATGGGTTCTAGGAGCAGCCCCTGGAAGTTCAGTTCTAGGAAAGCCGCCTTCTCGCCCCCTGCCCAGGTCTGACAGAGCCCTGGCCTGTGCAGACATGCTGTCAGGGAAGGGTCTGGCTGTGGACCTCCTCCGGAGGTGAGCATGACTCACAGCCATCCACACTCTCCGGAAGGGCAGGCCACTCCCGGCCGATGATGCCATGTGGGATTTTCGGTCTTCATCTCCCCCTTCGCCTCCCCCTCGGTCTTGACTTCCTCCCCTTCCCAACAGCAACGCGGTGACTGAGAAAGGAGTAATGGAAAGTGCTGGTGATGTCCCACTGCTGGCCCATGGCCCTTTGCACTAAGAGGGGCCTTCCGAGGTCACACCCCCACCCTCAGCCTCTAGGCCTGGCCACCCTCCACCCATCACACAGGCCACCCTGTCAGCTCAGACCCAGGGTCCTGAAACCTCCCAGAGGTGAGAGGGCATCCAGGTGAGACGGAGGGAGCACGCTGATGCCCGATGAGCCACACAGCGCTGGACGAGGTAGGGGTGGGGTGCTCAGAAGGCCCCTCTGTCTGCTGTGCCGCTCTTAAGGCCCCTCCTTCCTCAGGCCCTCCTTCCTGTCCCGGCCCACCTGCCTCAGGTACTCTCTGCGTCTTCTGACCATGTCTCCCTCTGCATCCTTGTCACTTTGTCCCTGCTTCTTCTCTGTCTCTAGCTCCCTCTTCTCCTGTGTCTGTCTGTCCCCATCTCACTTGATGGCTTCACTATGTTCTCGGCTGCCTCTCCCACTGTGTCTCTCGGACCCTGCTGGCATGTCTCTGCCCCACTCATCTCCTTCTGACCATTTCTCTCACCCTCCTTCCCCTCCACGCCCCTCCCCTCTGCATTCATTGCTCTGGGTTTTGAAACTCACTTTGCATAAATCTCCTGAAAGGAAGGAAGGAAGGTAGGAGGGAAAGAGGGAGGGAAGGAGTAAGAAAAGAAAGAAAGGAAGGGAAGGGAAGGAGGGAGAGAGCAATAGAGAAAGAGATGGAAGTGAGGGGGTTTCTATGGTAGTTCAGCACAAATGAATCTGACCAGCATCCATGAGGATGCAGGTTCAATCCCTGGCCTTGCTCAGTAGGTTGGGGATCTGGCGTTGCCGTGAGCTGTGGTATAGATCACAGACGTGGCTCAGATCCCACGTTGCTGTGGCTGAGGTGCAGGCCGGCAGCTACAGCCCAATTCGACCCCTAGCCTGGGAAATTCCATATGTCACAGGTACAGCCCTAAAAGGAGAAAGAAAGAAGGAAAGAAGGGAAGGAAGGAAGGAAGGGAAAAAAAGGAAAAATGAATGAAAGAAAGAAAGGGAAAGAAAGAAAGAGAGGAGGGAGGGAGGAAAGAAAGAAGGAAGGAAGGAAAGAAAGAAAAAGGAAAGAAGAGGCACCAGTTCATTTTTATCAGTGCAATGAAACCCTGGTGACTTTAGAATTTGGCCACAGGGCCTGCTCTGCTCCCTGCTGCAGCTTTTCCTCTGTTCCTCCAGGACAGCTTGTGTTGGGGGACCCTCTCTGTGTACCAGTCAGAGACGCCAGCTCCAGTGCAGCTCCCAACTGATTCCTCTATCAGGTCAGAGCAGAAACACACCAGCCACAATACACGCCCCAAAGGCACAGCCAAGCATCAGGACAGAACAGGATCCCACAGGGGCCAGGGTGTCTTTTCAAGTGGAGTAAGGTGTTTATTATGGACTGAATGTGTTCCCTCCAAATTCATATGTTGAAGCCTTAATCCCCAGTGTATTTGGAGGTGGGGCTTTGGGGCAGTTAGCAGGTTTTGGTGGGTGGGTGTGCTCCCGTGGATTAGTGCCCTTACAAGAAGAGGAAGAGAGACCAGAGCTATTTCTCTCTGCCATGAGTGGATGTGGCAAGAAGGTGACCGCCTACAAGCCAGGAAGAGAGCCCTCACCAGGAATGGAGTCAGCCAGCATCTGGATCTTGGACTTTCCAGCCACCATTCTATGAGAAATAAATGTCTCTCGTCTAAGGCACCTGGTCTATGGTATTTTGTTATGGCAGCCAGAGCTGATTAAGACACTGCCCTCTATGGGGAGACAGCAGCAGCCTGGTCAGACCTGGACCAAGGCCAATCCCATCTGTGCTCTCTGCCCTCACCTTGGCTTTCATAGCCTCTGGCTTCTGCCACACATGCTCCAGCAGGGATGTGAAGGAGGCCCCCTGTCCCCAGGGCTGGGCCTGCCTGAGGGCTGGCCTCCAACCCAGGAGCCTGGGAGCCTCACTGACTTGACTACAGAGGGCATGAAAGGCCCAGGACTGGCCCCTGGGTTAGCACAGGATACTGACCCGCTCTGCTCCTTTTGTGGGGAGAAGAAAGGAAACAGGCACTAGGACATACCCACCATTCTCTCATCACTCTCCTGCACCCCAGGAGCATCTGCGTGCTTTTTCCATGCTCAAAGGCTCCAGTCCCCAAGCTCGCATGTCCTCGGCTCACCATCCACATTCCCCACCCACATAAGACCATCACATTTGGGGAGCTGCCCGGAGAGTGCAGGGCAAATTCCTCCTCCTCCCAGTCGAAACTTAGGCCTGTGTCATGGTCATGGCAGCTACTGCTTTTTGAACATCTAAACTGTACAGACACCTACAGTTCACTACGAACTTCCTCCTGCTACATCATTTCACTGGATCCTCACAACAGGATTATCTCTGTGCATCTCTAGGGGACACCAAGGCTCTGGAGGTTAAGTGACCCCACACTGATTACAGTGAACGCAGGGTTGACCCCCTGCTCCCAGGGCTGTTCCCTGGCTAGCTAGCCTCCTGACACAAAGCCCTGCTTGGCCAAGACAACCCTATTAACCCAGAGGCACACAGAGTGCCTTCCTGCCTTTGAGCCTTTGTTTGGTCATTCCCTTGCCAAAAACGCTCTTACCCATTCTTCCTGCTCATTTAAATCACACTCATCTTGGGAGTTCCCATTGTGGATCAGTAGGTTAAGAACCTGACTAGTATCCATGAGGACAAGGGTTCGATCCCTGGCCTCACTCAGTGGGTTAAGGATCTGGTGTTGCCATGAGCTGTGGTGTAGGTCACAGACGCAGCTCATATCCCACGTTGCTGTGGCTGTGGTGTAGGCTGGAGGCTAAAGCTCAATTTGACCCCTAGCCCAGGAACTTCCATATGCTGCAGGGGCAGCCCTAAAAAAAAAAAAAAAAAAAAAATCATGCTCACCTTTCACAGCCCTGCCCCTGCCCCATCTCCACCTGAAGACCTTCCATTGCCGTCATGGAACCCACTTGTACTCAGCACCATGGAGTTTAATGAGTACAGTAGAGCCTGCTATTTGTGCCTCAGCATTCATTTTCCCCTTCTTCCTTGGTAATGGAACCCTTAAATTTTAGTGGGGTACATGGCTGCCTGGATGATAGCTTGTATTTCCCAGTTTCTATGTGGTTAAATGTAGTCAGGTTCTTGCCAATGGATATAAACAGGGTGTCATTTATGATTTTGGAGGAAGGATTCATAAAAATAGAGATGTCCTTTTTCTTCCCTCCTTTCCTACTTTCTGCCAGCTGGAATGTGGACGTGATGGCTGGAGCTCAAGCAGCCATATGCGGGCCATATGATGGATGCCAAGTTTGTGGTTGGCAAAGCAGCATGACTCAAGGAACCTAAAATCCTGATGATCATGGAGCTACACTACAATCACTAGGCTATTTACTTCCATACTTTGTTTATCTGCAGGGTTAGCAGACTTCCATTTTGTTTAAGCCATTATTATTTTGAGTGTTCTATCATTAGAGCCAAACAAAATCCTACTTGGTACAAAGCAACTACTAACAATTTTGTATTGAGCACCCGGAAAGAAAGGAATTTTATTTTTTTATTTTTTTGGTCTTTTTTTCTTAGGGCTGCACCCGCAGCATACAGAGGTTACCAGGCTAGGGGTCAAATTGGAGCTGCAGCTGCTGGCCTATACCACAGCCATAGCAATGTCAGATCCAAGCCACGTCTGTGACCTACACCACAGCTCTTGGCAATGTTGGATCCTTAACTCACTGAGTGAAGCCAGAGATTGAACAACTGGACCAGGCACTGAAGATTCAGTAGTAAGACAAACTCTTTTTCTGCAACACATTGACTGTCTATTGGGAGAAAAATACAAGTAAATGAAAATAACTTGCAATGTGATAATAATGCTTTATCATCATTTTAAGATGGCTTCATTTGTATGAAACACTGTTTTTTATGTACCATCAAGAAAAGTAACACTGCCATTCAACTGAGACAGGATGCCTTAGTAATTGTCCCATGTGACGCATGAACCAGTCACACCAACTTCCCATTACTTTGAAATATTTTATTATCTATGCCAAGGGGTTTCATAATATCTCCAGCCTTCAGTTGCCTTGCTTCAAATGTGGCAGTCCATCGTTCGCGAAGTATCTCATTAACAAAATATAACACAGCTTCATCTATTTGTATCTGCCTTTCTGTCCCATAAAGCACTTGGTTGTTGCTTTGGAAGAAGCACAGACTATGGGGATTCCTCTGATGATGAATATCTGCTTCGTTTATATTGCATTTTTGCCTTGTCACTCTGTTTCATGTCTTTCTTTGCACTCAACATTTCATTCCTCTGCTGAATCACAGCATTCTTTTCCGTTTTTTGTTTTTTTGTTTTTCTCTTTTTTCCTTTTAGGGTCACACCCGAGGCATATGGAGGTTCCCAGGCTAGGGGTCCAATCAGAGCCACAGCCGCCAGGCTATGCCACAGCCACAGCAATGCCAGATCCGAGCCACATCTGCAAACTACACCACAGCTCACGGCAACACCAGATCCTTAACCCACTAAGCAAGGCCAGGGATGGAACCCGCAACCTCATGGTTCCTAGTTGGATTTGTTTCCTCTGCGCCACGATGGGAACTCCTGAATCATGACATTCTTAAAAGCAGTTTGAATGATAGTTAAACTCAATAGATAAAATTTTAAGAATGCATAAAATTCTACTAAAGAACAATTGCCAAGTTCATACTCAAGCAAGCAGTGATAATGATATGGGGCTGAGAAACAGTGATTATGAGATGCTTTTGATTGTAAGCACAGCTCCATCTCAGATGTGAAGATGTGGGTTGGGGGGAGTACATCTCGAGGCTGAACAGGGAGGAATGGGGAATGACTGCTTAATAAGTATGGGGTTTCCAGAGTTCCTGTCATGGTACAGTGGAACCAAATCCAACTAGGAACCATGAGGCTGTGGATCCGATCCCTGGCCTTATTCAGTGGGTTAAGGATCCAGCATTGCTGTGAGCTATGGTGTAGTCGCAGACACGAATCAGATCCCGAGTTGCTGTGGCTATGGCATAGGCCGGCAGCAGTGGCTCCGATTAGACCCCTAGCCTGGGAACCTCCATATGTCATGGGTGCAGCCCTAAAAAGCAAAAATTATATAAATAAAAATAAGTATGGGGTTTCCTTTTGGGGTGATGAAAATGTGCTAGAAATAGATAATGATGATGGCTGCACACACTGTGAATGGAATAAATGCCACTGGATTGGTGTCTTTTTAAGTGATTAAAACAGTAAGTTTTACATTATGTAAATGTTACCACAATACAGAAAAAGTCTTATATTTGATGAAAATGGTAGCTGCTTTTATTTAGAAATTCCAAACACTTGTTCTAAGTACATTATATCCATAAGCAATGAAATCCTGCCAATAACTCTCTACCATAGCTAATAATAATCACTAACACTGACCATGGACATGTCAGTGACTCAGAGGCTTACAGGCACCAGTTCACTTATCCCTCACAACCCTATAAAGTTCAGTCACTTCTGCCATAATGTTTGTTTTGAAATACAAATTTGTTCCCATACGTGTGGGATATGAGGGAATAATGTGAGCATAATGCAAGTTTCCCTTTTGCTCATACATGACTTGGTCCATGAGAAATACTAGGTCTGGGCTGGCAACCACAGCCCTATGGCCAGCTGCCTATTTTTATATATAAAGCTTTATCGGACACTGGACACTCATTACTGCTAGACTATGGGTGCCTCCATGCCACAACAGCAGAGTTGGATCACTGCCACAGAGACCATAAGGCACTGCAAAGCTCAAAGTATTAATTATCTGGCCTTTTAAAAGTTTGCTGAGCCCTGTGTTCTGTGAACCCAGAAAACTACACTCAGCTGAATGGAGCCACAGAGACAAAACATGTTGGTTCTTCAGTAAGAAAGACTGTCATTGTTTGCAGGCAACATGACACTATACATGGAAAATCCTAAAGATACTACAAATCCTAACAAAACCAACGATTCAACTGAAAAATGGGCAAAAGACCTGAATAGACATCTCTCCAAAGAAGATATACAGATGGCCAACAAGCACATGCTCAACATCACCAATCACTAGAAAAATGCAAAAAGAGGCAAAAGACCTGAACTCTGCAAACTATAAGACACTGATGAGGGAAACTGAAGATGACACAAACAGATGGAAAGAAACACCATGCTCTTGGACTGGAAGAATCAATATTGTCAAAATGACTATACCACCCAGAGCCATCTAAAAATTCAGTGCAATCCCTATCAAACTACTAATGGCATTTTTCACAGAACTAGAAAAAAAATATTTTAATTTGTGTGGAAACACAAAAGACCCTGAATAGCCAAAGCAATCTTGAGAAAGAAAAGTGGAGCTGGAGGAATCAGGCTCCCTGACTTCAGACTATACTACGAAGCTTCAGTCATCAAAATAGTATGGTACTGGCACAAAAACAAAAATACAGATCAATGAGACGGAACAGAAAGTCCAGAAATAAACCCACACACCTATGATCAATTAACCTACAACAAAGGAGATAAGAATACACACTGGAGGAGTTCCCGTCGTGGCGCAGTGGTTAACGAATCCAACTAGGAACCATGAGGTTGCGGGTTCGGTCCCTGCCCTTGCTCAGTGGGTTAACGATCCGGCGTTGCCGTGAGCTGTGGTGTAGGTTGCAGACGCGGCTCGGATCCCGCATTGCTGTGGCTCTGGCGTAGGCCGGTGGCTACAGCTCCGATTCAACCCCCAGCCTGGGAACCTCCATATGCCGCGGGAGCGGCCCAAGAAATAGCAACAACAACAACAACAAGACAACAACAAAAAAGACAAAAGACAAAAAAAAAAAAAAAAAAGAATACACACTGGAGAAAAGACAGTCTTTTCGATAAGTGTTGCTGGAAAAACTGGGCAGCTACATGTAAAATAATGAAAGTAAAACATTCGTATACACCATGCACAAAAATAAACTCAAAATGGATTAAAGACCTACATGTAAGCCCAGACACTATGAAACTCCTAGAGGAAGATATAAGCAGACCACTTTTGACATAAATTGCATTGCAGTAATATGTTTTGGATCCACCTCCCAGAGTAATGAAAACTAAAACAAAAATAAACAAATGGGACCTAATTAAACTTAAAAGCTTTGTGCAGCAAGAGAAAAC
This sequence comes from Sus scrofa, assembly GCF_054392235.1. Lineage (NCBI taxonomy): Eukaryota > Metazoa > Chordata > Mammalia > Artiodactyla > Suidae > Sus > Sus scrofa. Next base: position 105,891,423 of record NC_139385.1, on the reverse strand, counting down.
ACAAAAAAATAATGAAAAGGAGTTCCTGCTGTAGCACAGTGGATTAAGAATCTGACTGCAGAGCTCAGGTTGCTGCAAAGGTACAGGTTCAATCCCTGGCCTGGGAACTTTCATATGCCATGGGTGTGGTCATAAAAACAAAATAAATCAAAAAGACAACCCCCAGAATGGGAGAAAATATTTGCAAATGAAGTGACCGACAAGAGATTAATCTCCAGGAGTTCCCATTGTGGCTCAGTGGTTAATGAACCTGAATAGTGTCCATGAGAACTCGGGTTTGGTCCCTGGCCTCGCTCAGTGGGTTAAGGATCTGGTGTTGCTGTGGCTGTGGTGTAGGCCGGCAGCTACAGCTCTCACTGGACTCCTGCCTGGGACTCTCCATATGGTGTGGGTGTGGGCCACCCCCCAAAAAAGAGATTAATCTGCAAAATATATAAACATCTCAGTTTTATATAAAAAATCAAATGACCCCATCAAAAAATGGTCAGAATATCTAAATGGGCAGTTCTCCAAAGAAGACATACATATGGCAAAAAAAAAATATATATATATATATATATATACATATATATACACACACACATATATGAAAAGATGCTCATCATCACTAATCATTACACAAATGCAAATCAACACTACAATGAGGTATCACCTCACACCAGTCAGAATGGCCATCATCAAAAAGTCTACAACCAACAAATGCTAGAAATGGTGCAGAGAAAAGGGAACCCTCCTACACTCTTGGTGGGAATGTAGATTGGTACAGCCACTATAGGAACCGTATGGAGGTTCCTTTAAAAAAATATATGGAGATCCCGTCGTGGCTCAGTGGTTAACGAATCCGACTAGGAACCATGAGGTTGTGGGTTCGATCCCTGGCCTTGCTCAGTGGGTTAAAGATCCAGCGCTGCCGTGAGCTGTGGTGTAGGTTGCAGACACGTTGGATCCTGTGTTGCTGTGGCTCTGGTGTAGGCTGGTGGCTACAGCTCCGATTGGACCCCTGGCCTGGGAACCTCCATAAGCCACGGGAGCAACCCTAGAAATGGCAAAAAGACAAAAAAAAAAAAAAAGCTAAATATAGAACTACCATATGATTCAGCAATCCCATTCCTGGGCATATAACAAGAAAAAAAACAATAATTCAAAAAGATTCATGCGGAGTTCCCGTCCTGGCTCAGCAGTTAATGAATCTGATTAGCATCCATGAGGATGCAGGTTTGATCCCTGGCCTCACTCAGTGGGCCTGGGATCTGGTATTACCATGAGCTGTGGTGTGGGTTGCAGACATGGCTCGGATCCTGCATTGCTGTGGCTATGGTATAAGCCAACAGCTACAGCTCCTATCCGACCCCTAGCCTGGGAACTTCCACATGCCATGGGTGCGGCCCTAAAAAGAAAAAAACAAAAGATTCACAGATCCCTATGTTCAGAGCAGCATTAGTTACAATAGACAAGACATGAAAGCAACCTAAATGTCCACTGGCAGATGAATGGATTAAGAAGATGTGATACACATATACAATGGAATACTATTCAGCCATAAAAAGAATGGCATAATGTCATCTACAGCAAGATAGATGCAACTAGAGATTCTCATACTAAGTGAAGTCAGACAGAGAAAGACAAGTATCACATGAGATAACTAATATGTGGAATTTAATTAGAAATGATACAAAAGAACTTATTCACAAAGCAGAAACAGATACAAAGATTTTGAAACCAAACTTGAGGTCACCAAAGGGGAAAGGTGAGGGGAGGGATGGATTGGGAGATTCGGAACTGGCATATACACACTACGATATACAAAATGAACAGGTAACAAGGACCTACCGTACCACACCGGGACATTTATTCAGTGCTCTGTGACCGCCGATATGGAGAAAGACTCTGTATATGCATGGCTGATGCACATTGCTGTTCACCAGAAGCTAACACAACATTGTTAAATCACCTCTACCATAAATTTTATTTAAAGATGGTAACTAGTCAGCTACAATGCAGGGCAGAGAGGGGACTGTGATGCACACAGGAGGGCCATCAGGACTGAGAGTATTTGGAAGGCTTCCCCGTGGCACTGAAGCACCCTGAACCCCGAGGTTAGATTTCAGGGTCAGGGAGGGACAGAGGCCCAGAGGCAGGAGAGGCTCCAGGGTCCTTTGGGTCCCACCTCTGCCCTCCTGGGGCTGCATTTCCCTGTGCCTCTGCTCCTGAATGGGAGGTGCCTTCTGGGTCCCGGTTGATCCCCAGAGCCCCCAGCCTTCCTCAGAGTTGGCCCCAGGGTCCCAGCAGAAAGCAGCAAAGTGTCCGATGAGACCATTTGGATTTGGAGAACAAGAGTGTTCCAACGACTCCTGACTATGCTGACCCTCAGCCAGGCTCTAACTTCCCCAGATGTGTAAGCCCCTTTTCTCCATCATTTTTTAATTTCATTTTAGACACCAGGAACTGAAACCAGAGAGAGAGAGAGAGGGAGCTGTTAGCAGAGACAGGAAATCAATGCCAATGTCCTGTGTGGTCTTAACTTTCTGGGATTCCTACTGTGACTCAGTGGTTAAGGAACCCAACTAGTATCCATGAGGACAGGGGTTCGATCCCTGGCCCCTCTCAGTGGGTTAAGGATCCGGTACTGCCATGAGCTGTGGTCACAGACTTGGCTCGGATCTGGCGTGGCTGTGGCTGTGATGTAGGCAGGTGGCCGTAGTTCCAATTCGACCCCTAGCCTGAGAACTTCCATATGCCATATGGCCCTAAAAAGACAAAACAAAAACAAAAACTTGCTGTGATTCAATTAAGCTCATTGAGTTAGAATCTCCCGAGCAGCAGCTGAGGAGAGTCCAGCCCCGTGCTGGGTGGGGGGGACACTATTCAACCCCCAAGAGACCCTCTCTGCTCTGTCCCATGGGATGCATCCATGCATCCTTTCTCCCAGAAGACTCAGGAACTTTAGACTGATCTCAACACAGCTGCCTCTCCTTCGGCTTGTCCACTAGACCCTTCAGGTTTCTTAGGTGGGATTCAGTCACCAGCCCACGGGCGCCATCGTGCAGGGATCCCATCCTCAGCCCCCTAAGAAGCTCTGACGAAGCCCCCTTATTAGCTGATGTGAGAGGCAGGCGCCATCCACTCCTCTTTCTCAGCATTCAATAAATAAATTCTTTCCCCTGATTCCTCTCCAAGAACCTGACCCTCAACCACAAAAAGAGCTGTAAGATTAGTAAAGTTTTTAAATATCTTTTAATTTGCCTTCTACTGCAGTGACTCTGGGAATAGATACCTATCGTCTTAAGATCTCAGCAGAAACTTCCATTGTGACATCCCATTTCACCCCCTCCCCAGGCCTGAGGAATTGGAGACCAAAGAGCCCTTCACAGATAGCCTCCCCGACTGACCAGTCAGACCCTCCCCAGGAGAGAGAGGCCTTCAGGCTTGGTCCCCAGCCACATCCTGCCTGCTCTGGGGCCAGTCCCACTGGTAGCAGAACCCTAGGCTGTGTGGTGAGAAAGAGGCCTGGGGGACCTGGTGTGTTGTCACTTCCTCCATCTGTGACCTTCTACAAACTATGGACTTCACTGATGTGCATTTTCCTCACCATAAAATGGACAGAAAAATAACAATAATGCAGTCCTGGTTTCCCAGAGCCACTGTCAGAATTGCATGTCAAGGGGAACCCCAGTGGATCCAATGAATTCATTCAGCTCCCGGACAATAAGCCATAATTGAAGCCTCCTGGGTACCCCGGGGCTCTGGCATAGGCAGGGTGGGAGGCAGGGAGAGTATGGGGGTCTTGCTTGCCATCCAGTTGGGCAGACAACAGGCACATGGCTGAAGACAGAAATAACAGCTAGCCCACGCCACGTAACAGCTACGGGGACGATTCAAGGCTGGCCATGGATCCCTAGTCAAATCAGCAGCTCCCTGTGACTCCAGAAGAATTGGGAAGAAATACATAATGCTGATTTGGGACAGCCTTTTAGAGGGGGTAGGCCTGGGGCAGGACCCCGACAGGAAGTAAGATTGGACTGGGGTTGGGGGATGGGGAAGAGGAGGGAAATCTCTCCCCAAGGCCTCCCCGTGCAGAAGGCTCTGGAGTGCGGGGTAAACAGAATCACTCACTTGCCTCGCGTGACTAGACATTTTAGACTCACAAACCAGCTGGCAAAAGAATGTAGGGGCTGATGGTTCTGAACCTTGGCTGCTCACTGGAATCACCTGGGGTTCTTTTAAGAACTACTAATGCTTGCGTCCTAACCCAGACACTCCCAAATAATTGCTTTGGGGGTTGGTCTGGATCCTGGGATTTTATTTATATATTTATATATTTATTTATTTACTTTGCATTTTAGGGCCGCACCTGTGGCATATGGAGGTTTCCAGGCTAGGGCTGAAATCGGAGCTACAGCTGCTGGCCTACGCCACAGCCACAGCAATGCCAGATCCAAGCAGCACCTGCAACCTACACCACAGCTCACGGCAACACCAGATCCTTAACCCACTGAGTGAGGCCAGGGATCGAACACATCCTCATGGATGCTAGTGGGGCTCATTAACCACTGAGACACGAAGGGATCTCCCAGGCACTGGGATTTTTAAAGTATCTCAGGAGATTCTGATTTGCAGCCAGGGCGGTGAACCACTGCTAGCCTCACAAACCTCAGAGGGAGCGGTATGGCTTCTGCTTTAAAAAAAAAAAAAAGCTTGAAGAGAAAGCAACTTTATTTTTAAATGCCAAACTGCCAGGGTAGGGTGGTGGTGTCAAATTTCCGCACTACCTTTGCCTGCCTCCAGCCACTGCCCCCACATTCTTGCAGCTGCTCCAATAAAGCCAAGCTCTTGCTCAGAATGCTTCTTTCCCTTCCTGGAAAATTCTATGCCCAGGAAACTCCAGCTTGACTGTGGGGGCATCTTGTTCTCAGGGCTCTTCTGTGCTTGTCAAAGTGCTCGGAGCCCCCAGCAGCATGAAGTTTTGCTCAAAGGTCATAGGGGAAAAAAACAAACAAACAAACAAACAAAAAACCCAAAGGTCATCAGGTAACAAAGAATTTTCCAGAGGGTGGGAGCTCCCCAAGGAGGCTGCAGCAGAGGACAAGTGGAAAGGGTGCTGGATGTGGGGGCCAGGATACCCCCACCCAAGTTCTGACACTGCCACTAACTGGCTCCTCCCTCTGAGCCTCAACATCCACATCTGTGAAATGGGGGTGGTCCTGGTGACCCCCAAGCTTCCTCCTCCCCCTGGCCCTCGGAGATGTCAGAAGCGGCTCCAAGCTGAATACAGCTGCGCCCGAGGGCAGCTCACCTCCGGGCTCTGCTTCCTGGGGCCTCCGCCAAGCCCTGGGCTTCCTGCCTGGCGAGCCACGGGCACAACGGGCCTTCACAGAGTCTCCATGTGGTTTTCCTGGGGAGCAGGTCGAGGAGGTGGGGAGCCTCGCAGAGCTAACACAAGGCTTCGTCTGTGTCCAGCTGAGGGAGGGTGGACTGAGCAGCCTACGAAGACTCTACCTTGCCTCTGGATTTTTCCATGGCCTTTTTCAGAACCTTTCATTTGATCATCAAAGAACCCTGTGGCAGGAGAGACCAGTAAGGACCACCAGCTGCATTTCACACCTGAGGGAGCCGAGGAGCTGAGGTGCAGTGAGGCAAGGTGATGCTGGAGCATGCAGTACACCAGAGCGGTCAAGGGCAAGTGCTACCCACCACTTGACCTTTCTAAGCCTCAATTTTCTCACCCAAGAAAGTAAATACTCTTAACTGCTCTGGTAGCCCTGCCCAGGCTCCATGGTGAGGGAGGCTCGGTGTCCCCTTTGAGCAGGAGGTGGGACCCAAGAGCCAAGCCAGTGCAAAGGCAGGCCTCTGAGAGATCCGGGGGTGGGGGGTGGGGGGTGGCAGGTGGTGTTCTAGAACTTTCAGAACTTCATTTCCTATCAGTCAGCAGCAGCCCTAGCAGTCAGGCATTCTTTGCACTGTTTTGCAGAGAGAGGAGAGGCTGAGGGTCCGTACACAGCCAGCCACACAGTCCAAGTCGTTTTTCCCCCACTTTGTGCTGGCCCCTTGGACTCGGGTTTAGCTCAAGGACAAGTGCTGATTCTGTGTCATCCCCTCCCTCCAGAAAGACTGCCTTTGGGACCAATCAGGCTCAGCCCCAGGCTGAGGCAGTTGAGGAAACCAGGAAAGGAAGTCACTGAATTTGGGAAACTTGGGCTTGGAGATCACCCCTGTCTTCAGACCAGCGGATTTTTACAGAGACAGTTTACAGAGATTAAAGAGTTACATAATTTTTTAAGACCTGGGAAAACTAGAAGAAGAGAAACTTAAATATTCAACAAATCTCTGGAGGGAGAATGTCTTTTATTGCTTCTTAGGGCTGTACCCATGGCATATGGAGGTTCCCAGGCTAGAGGTCCAATCAGAGCAGTAGCTGCCTGCCTACATCACAGCCACAGCAACACAGGATCCAAGCTGCGGCTGCGACCTACACCACAGCTCGCAGCAATGCCAGATCCTTAACCCACTGAGCAAGGCCAGGGACTGAACCCACTTCCTCATGTATACCAGTTGGGTTTGTTATCACTGAGCCACAATGGGAACTCTGAGAATGTCTTTTATTAAACTTGGAAATTATTGATGAAATCACAGAGGAAAGATGAGCAGGTCTGACTACAGAAAAACGTACATTTTCTGGATTAAAAAAAAAAAAGACTTAGGGCAAATGGGGAGAAATCTCGACGGCAAATAAGGGAGATAAAAAGTTATTTTCTGTTTTTATTTATATTCCGCCTCCTTCCTAAAAAGTTTTGGGAAGCAAATACTTCCTAAAGAATGCATACAAACTGACAGTTCAAAAACAAAGAGCCTTATACACAAATGGACAAGGGGCATAAAAAAGCACTTTACGTAACACAAATTATGACTGGTAAACAGGTTTACAGAAAAACGCCTGACCTAGCAAATCACCAGAGAAATGCAGTTAAATAGAAAAAAATTTCGACCAGTGCTCATGCAGGGGTGATAAGAATTACATGATACAATTCTTAAGGAAAATATGGTGATACTGAGAACTATAAAAATGCTTATTCTCTTCAACAGCGTTATATTACTCTTGGGGATTTATGCCAAAGATTCTAAAATGTGGGAAGAATCAGATACACAAAGATGCTCATTGCGACATTAAAAACCAACCAAAAAAAGCTGAAAATTGAAAATGACCTAAATGTCCTAAAGCAGAGCTTAACTAAAGCTGGCTCCATCCACTCAATGAAATACAATGCTGCTCTCCTAAATGAAGTTCACAGAGGCTTATGGTAAATAAAAATGCCTACAACAAAATGTTAAGTTTAAAAAGGAGGATATAGAATTGCAGCATTCATAATATACAGTGTCAATATAGCTATGTATGCATACAGATTTGAGAAAGACTAGTCTGTCCCCAACATGTGCAGGGCCTGGGGCAGGGGTACAAATGGACACCACATGCCAAATGCCTAAATATTAAATAATTATTATTGATTAAATATTCAACTTAATTTAATATGTACTCAACTGATATTAATTTAATAATTAGACCTCTGATTTACTATAAATTAAATATAACAATATTAGATATTTAAATAAAATTACTTACTACATATTAAACTACTAAATAATTTACACTAACAAGTTGTCAAAAAAAAAAAAATGCCAAGCCAGCGCCTCCTTGCTTGCCTGCCCACTTGCATCTCTCACAAGCATCCTATCTTAATAAATCTATTTCTGGCCTATCAAAAAAAAGTCAAATATTCTCCTGCCTTGTGGTGTTAAGATACCTGTGGTAATCTCTAAAGCAACCACTAATAATTCAACAGTTTTTTAAAAACTTTATCATAGTTGATCTATAATGTTCTGTCAATTTTTGCTGCACAGCAGAGTGACCCAGTCATATACACACACACACACACACACACACACACACACATATATATATATATATATATACTCTTTTTCTCATATTATCTTCCATCATGTTCTATCGTAAGTGACTGGACACAGATCCCTGTGCAATACAGCAGGGCCTCATTGCTTATCCATTCTAAATGTAACACTTTGCATCTATTAACCTCAAACTCCCAGTCCATCTACTCCCTCCTCCCTCCCCCTTGGCAACCACAAATCTGCTCTCCGTGACTATGAGTCTTAACAGACATAGCTTGGAAAATGAACAAAGAGGGAGTTCTTTTGTGGTGCAGAGGGTTAAGGATCTGGTGTTGTCAGTCCAGTGGCTCAGTGGTGGCTGTTGTGGCATTGGTTTGATCGCTGGCCCCAGAACTTCCACATGCTGCAGGCGTGGCAAAAACAAATGAATGAACAAACAAAGAAATTAAAATGATATGTTAGAAGGAGTTCCTGCCATGGTGCAGTGGGTTAAGAATCCAACTGTAGCAACTTGGGTCGCTGCAACGGTGCAGGTTCGATCCCTGGCCCCGGCATGGTGGGTTAAAAGATCTGGCATTGCCACAGCTGTGGCCTAGGTCTCAGCTGTGGCTTGGCCTCAACTCCTGGCCTTGGAACGTCCATAGTCCACAAGTGCAGCCATAAATTAAAGCATTTTTTGAAAAGGAAAAAAAAAAAAATGACCTGCTGGAAGAATATCTATTTAACACAAAGGAAGGCAGTAAAGGAGAAACGGAAGAATAAAGGAGACATGAGACATCAAAAATAAACAGCAAAATGGTACATGTAAATCTAGTCAGAGCAATAATTACTGCATGTTTACCTTTCCCCCAAAATGTATATGTGGAAGCCCTAACCCCAATGTGATGGTATTTGGAGGCAGTGCTTTGGGGAAGTAATTAGGTTTAAATAAAGTGGTAAGAGTGGGGCCCCCCATGATGGAATTAGTGCCCTTATAAGAAGAGAAAGAGAGACCAATCACTCTCTCTGCCATGTGAGGAGGCAGGGAGAAGGCAGCCATCCACAAGCCAGGAAGAGGGCCCTCATCAGGGACTGAACCTGCCAGCATCTGGGTCTGGGACTTCTCAGGCTCCAGAACTGTGAGGAATACCTATCTGCTGTTTCAGCCACCCTTCTAGGGTATTTTGTTACAGCAGCTCGAGCTAAGATAATTATATTGAACCATAGCTGCATTATTTATGATACCTCAAAACGAGAAAAAAACTCAAATGTCCATCAACTAACGAATGGATAAACAATGGAATGCTAGTCAGCAATTAAAGAGAAATGAGCTACTGACACAGGTTATAACATGGATAAACTTCAAAAACTTGATGCTAAATGAAAGAAGCCAGACACAAAAGAACACATCTGTTATGATTCCATTTATCCTGACATATCCAAAACAGGAAAACCTATAGCGGCCAGCTGGGGCTGGCAGTTTAACAGCAATTAACTGCAAATGGCCCAACAGGTTTTTTGGAGGGTGATGGAAATGTCCTAACACTAAATTATGATGACGGTTATGGTGATGTACAGTGTAAATGCGCTAAACATCGCTGAATTGTGCGGCTACAATGGGTGAAATTTACAGTACATAAATTACACGTCAATAAAACTATTTTAAAAAATACAGTGAATGTTTTTTGGAGTTCCCACTGTGGTACAGTGGAAACAAATCTGACTAGTAACCGTGAGGTTGTGGGTTCAATCTCTGGCCTTTTCAGTGGGTTAAGGATCCAGCATTGCTGTGAGCTGTGGTGTAGGTTGCAGACATGGTTCAGATCTGGTGTTGCTGTGGCTCTGGTGTAGGCCAGCAGCGGACTCTGACTCGACCCCTAGCCTAGGAACCTCCATATGCCATGGATGTGGCCCTAAAAAAAAAATTAAAAATATATGTACTAAACATTTTTTAATTGTGTTGCAAATGATACCATCAAGAAGATGAAAAGACCACCCACAGATGGGATAAAATATTTGCAGACCGTATATCTTATAAGTGACTTGTATCCAGAATATATAAAGTACTCTTACCATTCAATAATAAAAGATAAATAACCCAACATAAATATGGGCAAAGGATCAAAACAGACATTTCTCAAAAGAAGATAAACAATGAGCGCATGAAAGATGCTCAATATCACTAAGCATTAGGGAAACCCAAACCAAAACCACAAAACCACACTTGATACCACTTCATACCCACAAGGATGGGTACAATCAAAAAGATGGATGAGTAAAGGTTAGCAAGGATATGGCACCCTCATCTATAGCTGGAGGGAATGTAAAATGGTGCAGTCATTTTAGAAAACAGTTTGGCAGTTCCTCAAATTGTTAAACATGAAGTTCCCCTCGGACCCAGAAATTCCGCTTGAGTACAGAGAAATGAAAACATATGTCCACAAGAAAACTTGTACATGAATATTCCTAACTGCAGTATTTGTAACAGCCTCAAAATAGAAACAACCCAAATATCCATCAACTGATAAAAGAATAAGTTAAATGTAGTATACCCATAGAGTAGACTCTTATTCATCAATAAAAAGGAATGAATGGATAAGCAGTGAGTTCCTACTGTACAGCCCAGGGAACTTTATCCAGTCTCTTGTGATAGACTATGACGAAAGATAATACGAGAAAGGGAATGTGTCTATATATACATATGTAATACATATATAAATGTACGACTGGGCCACTTTGCTGTGCAACAGAAAATGGCATAATATTGTAAATCAACTATACTTCATTTCTTAAAAATTTTTTAAATAAAAATAGAAATGAATGGAGAACTGATACATGCTATAACATGGATGAGCCTTGAAAATATGCTAAGTAAAAGGAGCCAATCACCAAGAACCAAGTATTGATTAGGCAAATCTACAGCGATGGAAAGTAGCCTAGTAGTTACTTAGGACTGGGGGGTTTGGAGGAAAATAGGGAATGAGTACTAATGGGAATAGTGTTTCTTTTGAGGGTGACGAAAAGTTCTAAAACTGTGGTGATGGTTTGCGAACATGTTAAAAACTAATGCACTGCAAATGGCTGAACTCCATGGTATGTGAATTATATCTCAATAAAGGTGTTAAAAAAAAACCCAACAGTGTATGTTACTGTCACTAATAACGCTGCTATGTTCCCAGAATCCTCATGCCACTGTTTTCTTGATGTCTCCAGAGTTCCTCCCAGGAAGGCTCTCTGGCCTTTTTGCAGCTCTCCCTCTGTGCACTGGAAGGAGCAGAGGGCAAAGAGTCAGTAGAGAAGAGTGAGTCCCAGCCCTAGTACTCTGGTTTGGAAAACCCCGTATGCTCTTTGGGGTCCAGTTTCTGTGATGTTCCACACTGATTTGTGTTCTCATTTATGCAACAGATGTGTTTCATCAGAACAAACCTTTGCTAAGAGCTCACTGTGTCCCAGGCACTGTTCTAGATGCCAGAGATACAGCTGTGAAGGAGACAAAGTTGCCGCCCTCCTAGAGAAGGTGGGAGGAGTGGGAGTACAAACCAGCACATGACTTCTGTAAGTATGTTACAGAAAGCATGTGTGTCTGGCTCCTTGAGGACAGAAATATGCCTGGCTTCTTCTGCTAAGGCTCTTTTCTGCCTCATACAGGGAGGCACCTATAGATCATGAATCTACTTGGTGCCTTAACTGGATAATTCCTTGAATAGGTTTGCCCAATAATGCTGTGGGATTTGATTCCCAAGGGAGTATGCCTACAGTAAGAGGGGAGAGTAGCTACCTACTCATTCATTCATTGGTACAAGCTGTTTGAGCATCTCATATTAGTTAAGTCATTGTGTCTGTCAGTAATAGAAACCCAGTTGAAATTGGCTTAAGCATAAAAAGGAATTTGTTGGAAAAAAAAAAAAAAAAAGGACAAGGATGGCCTGATCCAGGTGTGTGCACAGCATCAAGAACACCTGTCATTCCTACTGTATAGCACAGGGAGCTGTGTCCAATCTCTTGGGATAGAACATGATAGCAGACGATATGAGAAAAAGGGGTGTATATATATGTATGACTGGGTCACTCTGCTGTATAGCAGAAACTGGTACAACATTGTAATCAACTTCACTTTAAAAAAAAAAACCTCTCATCCCATTTTCCCCTGATCGGCTCCATTCTCCAGTGAGCACTGCCTGGATGGAGGCAAAATGGCTGCAGGTAGCCCCTGAATCTCATCTTCTGGTTCAACACCCCACAGACAGTGAGATCTTCCTCCCTGACCCTAACTTTCCTTCTCAGGCTCCTTCTGCCTTTTCCCACAAAATCTATTGGATTGATCTACTGATCTATCCCAAAATCTATGGGATCCTACTGGATTGATGAGTCCTGAGCTCAGCCTTGAACTAATCACTGCAGTCAGGGGGTGAAATATGTTAATTCCTAACTCAACAGGGCCTGGGCATTTGCCAAGGGCAAAGGCAAGGGTCAGTCCTGTCTGAAGCACAAGGGCTAAGGGTAGGGGAGTGGTGACTCCTAAAGGAAAACTGAGGTGCTGTTACCAGAAACAGGAGAACAGATGCTTCATAATCAAACAAAAATAACCCATGTTCCCACATACTTCGGTACTGGGCCTGTCAGTGACTGTCTGACTTATATGTGTAAGCATACAGAACATGAGAGGAAGATGCCAGGAGTTTAGATAAGATGCTGTGGAAATTCAGAAGGTGGGGATTATCTTCCCATGTAGGGAGCCAAGGACCACCTCATGGAGGAGGTCACATATGAACCTGACTTTGAAGAACGACTGTAATTTCCCCTATGTATCCTTGATGGGGGCACTTAAAGCTGGGAGAATTGTGTGACCTAAGGCATTGGGGATGCAGCCTATAAATGTGGAAATGTGGTGATCTAGTGTGGCCAGAACACAGGCTAGGAAGAAGTGCTATGGCCTGTGAAGGAGTAAGTAGAAGCAGGGATCAGATCTCAGGGTGCCTCAGGTGCCAGGATGAGGAGCTTAGATGAGGCGTTCTCTTGGGATGCAGTGGGTGAAGGATCTGGTGCTGTCACTGCAGCAACTTGGGTCACTGCTGTGGGACAGGTTTGATCCATGGGCCAGGAACTTTCACGCACTGCAGCAGGAGCAAAAACAAAGAGCTTAGAGGACAGTCTAGAGAAACCAGGAAACCACTGAAGGTTATGATCATGGCAGTGCCATCACCTGGGACATTAACCCAGTCAGCTAATTTAACTTAAGAGGGAAACATGGAATTCCCATCGTGGTGCAGCAGAAACAAATCCAACTAGGAACCATGAGGTTGCGGGTTCGATCCCTGGCCTCGCTCAGTGGATTAAGGATTTGGTATTGCCATGAGCTGTGGTGTAGGTCGCACACACTGCTTCGATCCCACGTTGCTGTGGCTCTGGCGCAGGCCGGCAGCTATAGCTCTGATTGGACCCCTAGCCTGGGAACCTCCATATGCCGCGGGTGCAGCCTAAAAAGACAGAAGAAAAAAAAAAAAGAAAGAAAAAAAGGAGTGAATGAATGCAGCCCAAGGGGGAGGGGATGGGGGAGGGAAGGATTGGAGTTTGGGATTAGCAGATGCCAACTATTACATATAGAATAAATAACAATAAGGTCCTACTGGACAGCCCAGGGAACTGTATTCAATATCCTGTGATCAACCATAATGGAAAGGAATATAAAAAGAATGTATACATATGTATGACTGAATCACTTTGCTGTACCGCAGACAGTAATACAACATTGTAAACCAACCATACTTCAATTTTAAAAGATTTTTTTTAAAAAGAAGTAACACAGAGGTTGCACACATCTCTCTCATTCCATTCCATCCCAATGATGAAAAATACAGTCACAATTCATTGCATGGAAGATGGGGAAATATACCCTCTAGTTGGGTGAACATGTGCTATTACCGGAAAGCTCCTTTACTAAAAAGAAGGAAGAGAGGATGGCTGTGGGAGAACGCAGCTTCTGCCACACACACCTGAGAGCCACCAAGAGCCTGCCGCAGGGCCTGACTCTGCGCATGGAGGCTGCATGGGGACTGCACCAGAGGAGGCCATGTGAAGATGGACGCAGAAGTTGGCATCACCTGCTCACAAGTCAAGAAATAACCTGGAACCACTGAAGCTAGAAGTCCCGAAGAACTCTCCCCTAGAACACCTGCAGGGAACATGGCCCTGACAAAAGCTTAATTTCAGACCTCCAGCCTCCAGAACTATGAGAAAATACATTTTGGTTATTTTAAGCCACCAAGTTTGTGGTCATTTGTTGCAGCAGCTCTGGGAAATTCATCCAGGTGCACCGCTCAAAGTAGAGCCTCCTGGGCAGCAGAGCCATTGCTAAAGCAACTTCCCTGCAGACATATAGGGCATGTAAGCACAGACCCCATTCCCCAACCAGTGAGTGAACCCTCTGCACTTTCCTTCCGAGGCCTGCAAACTGCAAGTCAAGACGGCTGATGTCCTGGTGTCCTACTTCTCAGCATCAACATATGATGCTTTCAAGAGGTCTCACAAATAAAAGGATGTGATATTTATACTATACATTCATATACATAGTGGAATATTATTCAACCATAAAAAAGAATGAAAGCCTACTGTCTGAGACATGGACAGAGCTAGAAGTTTTACACTAAGTAAAATAAGTCAGAAAGCAAACACTGTCTGATTTGACTTATGTGTGAATCTAAAAAACAAATGAGGGCGCCATGCTGCCGCCCGAGGGAGGCACACGTTGGCCTGAGGCAGGGGTGTGCCGAGCAGAGCGCTCCAGGAAGCTGATTTCCCGCCGCAACAGCTCGCTCTCTGAGGCAGTATGTGAGAATTCCTGGGCCAGGAATTGAACCTATGCTGCACAGCAGCAACCAGAGCCACAGAGATAGAATACCTCTGGCCCAACAACCCACAGCTCCAGTGCTGCATTAACCACTCCTTTAATAGTCGTCATCCCGCACACCGTTTGCAGGCGTGGGGCCAAAGATCACGGGAAGGAAGGAGGAAGCGTGTAGACACTCCACATCAGCAGAGTTCACCTCCCTGTCCAGTGGTTCATAAACCTCTCCACTTTATCGCATCAATCTTGGGCGAACGCCATGAGAAACATCCATGAATACTGCAGGAGGGTCATTTGGTCATCCAGGTTCCCTAGAACCGAGTAAGAGAAATAAGACATGCCTTGCGACCGGGATGATGAAGAGCAAGAACGCCTTTTTTAAAAAGTCTGGGATTCGTACCTGAGCTGGGTGGCATCTTTGGCACCTTACCTGGTATTGCCTTTGCCCATTTCACTGCCGCAATCACCTGCCGCCCGCCTAACATGTTGAGTGCGGTCATGATCCGCCAGGTGGAATCTGGAATCGAGCTGTCATATCCTGCATACAACACCTCAGGTTCAATGACTTCCAGCAGTGACACCAGGGTGGGGGTGAGCTGTGGTAGCATTGCAGGAACTATTGTTTTATTAGCAGAATTTTCAGAAGTTTCTTGTGAGACTCCTGTAGTGGCCTGCTGAATTCCTTTTATCTTTTTCTTTGTTTTTCGAGCTGTGGGTATATTAAAAAAAATACACAAATGAATTGCAAAAAAAAAATTAAAAAAATTAAAAAATAAAAAACAAATGAACAACTACAACAAAACAGAGACAGAGTCATAGAGAGCAAACAGGTTGCCAGAAGGGAGAGGGATGTGGGGAATGAATGAAATAGGTGAGGGGAATTAAAAGGTACAAACTTGCAGCTGCAAAATAAATGAGTCACAGGAATGAAATGTCTACCATGGAGACCATGGCCAATGACACTGTAATATCTCTGTATGGTGACAGATCATAACTAGACTTATCATGGTGACATTTTTTAATGTATAGAAATACTGAATCACTATGTCATGCACCTAGCACATAACATAGAGTTACAGGTCAATGGTACTTCAAATTTTTTCCATTCCCTCAAAAAAAAAAAAAAAAGAGTAAAAGCAAAGATGAAACAGTACTTTAAGAAAGGATTATAAGATGGTGGGGGAGTTCACGTCACGGCTCAGTAGGTTAAGAATCTGACATACTGTCCATGAGGATGCGAGTTCGATCCCTGGCCTTGCTCAGGGGGTTAAGGATCCGGCGTTGCCGCAAGCTGCAGCATAAGATCGCAGATGTGGCTGAGATCCTGCGTGGCTGTGGATGTGGCTGTGGCCAGCAGCTGCAGATCTGATTCGACCCCTAGCACAGGAACTTCCATATGCTGCAGGTGCAGCCTTAAAAAGAAAAAAAAATACATATATCATGGGAAGTTTCTTTGGTTGTCTGTCTCTGAAGGATGCAGACGTCGGAGCATCATTTTGGGGCTGGAGGGAAGAATCCAGGGAAGCAGGAGGTGAGACAGGAAGAGTCACATCCCAGTGCCAAGCACATGAGATTTCCATCCCAACAAATGAGAGAGGGAGGTCAGGGAGGTCAGGACTGAGAGGGACGTGCACATTTAACACCTCTCTTCATGGATGAAGAAGAGGGCAGAGAGAGGAGTGGCTTGACCAGGGCCCCCAACAGCTGTTTGCTAACATCTAATCTCCTCCCTCTTTCTGAGCGTCTGGGACTACAGCGTGTTCCCTTGGCAAAGACAGTTATTGTTTTTTAAACTGGCTTTATTCATGTCTCTACATGTTTTAAAACGTCTCTTCTTCTTTTCTATTCCTGTGCCCTTTCCCGGCTTCCCTGGACACAGTGGCTCATGAACCCCATGAGCGGGGCTCCTGCCAAATGCGGCCAAGGAAATGGGAGCGGCCACTCGACCGAGCAGACGAGAAAGGAGGTGCTAAAGGGGTGCTGGTCCTCCAGCTCAGCCGGGACCAGAGCATCCCCACCCAACTCTGCACATTCCTCTGTCTCCAGCAGGGAGCTAGGGGGTCTTGCCAAGTTCCTTGCCAGTATGGTTCTAAGTAAGATCCTGGCAATACTGTCACTTGCATGAGATTCGTCAGGCTACAGATGAGGAGAGCTCGGCTTCTCTGAATTGGCATGGACAGGTGTGCAGCTGACCTCTGCAGCTGCCCAAGTTGATGCTTTGGGGACACTGGAACGATCTCGGCATCTTCTCTGCAGTCCTGGCACTTCCTGATTTTGTGGGGTCTGACGGTGGCTTCCCCGACTGCCCTCATCTAGCCTTCCCATCAGTTGTGTAAGCCTCTAAATCCCCACTATGAAAACTCCATGTGCTTGGGGTACCCTGTGTATGTGGCTTCTGTTTCTCTGTTACCTGAACCCCAACTGGCACAGGTAATGAAGGCATGTCAAGTGATGTGAGGGAAAAAAATCCCTCTGGAATGTAAAAGGTTCCTCCTAGAAAGTGAAACCTTTGATGTAAAGTGAGGAATTGGCCCCTGGGTTTGTTTTTTGTTTGTCTAGTAGGAGCCATCGTGGGTGTGCGGCCTTGGAACCATGAGGTTAACATCAAAGCTCTCCTCGGAGACATGTTCCAGCCAGGAGAACCCCCCTGGCCCGCCCTTACCCATCACGAGATCCAAGAAATTGTGGCCAGCAGGGCCAGCTCAAGGGCGAGCCTGCCTTCCCTCCAGGTCTGCTGACACGCACGGGGAAAAACTAGAAGCCACAAGGGAGTCTGGAGTAATCTCTCTGAGTATGGCCATTCCATTTTGTAAGAGCAAGGGAAAAAAACAAGTTTACATTCCCTAATTTCTATTAAGAATGGGAACAAACGTTAATCAAGTACAGCCAATCTCTTAAGACAAGCTTCCGCTGATGTGTTGGGTAAATGATAACATTGGCTGTCTTTTATTAACATTTTCCTATGTACTACCTGAAGTTGTTTCGTACTGTATCCTATTTAATCTTCCCAACAATACCAAGGCGAGGGTAGCATTCCCCCGGTGTCATAGAAGCCTGACAGGTCAAAGCCGCCTGACTCCTGAGCCATCCTCTTTCCACTGAGTCATTCTGCTTCTCTTACTAGAAAAGAGGAAAGAGAAAGGCAGCAGAGGAGGAAGAGAGAGAGAGAGAGAGAGAGAGAGAGAGAGAGAGAGAGAGAGAGACGGACAAAGAGAGAAGTGAGGGAAGCGGGCCAGGGGTTATGGCGAAGTTGAAACTTCTCACCACCACCTCTACTCAGACTGTGTGCTTGTGAATGTTCCCCCTGCTCCTGGCTGTACCAATGACCTGGGTAACCACTGTTCACAGCTCTTCAGCTGCTCCTTATTCTCAGGCTTCCTGAGCCTCCCATGTGAATGGAAAAGGCCACAACAATCCACTGGGTAAAAAACTCTTTGGGCTGCCCCACTGGTGCTCAGAATAATGTTACACCAGAGGCAGATTCAATCAAGCAGATTAAATCAAGCCCTAATTCCTCGGTTAATGGGGGACAGGGAGCAGGTTTGCCCTTGTGCCATAGGGTAGCTGGTGGCAGCTGTCTTAGATACTCTTCTGCCTCTCTCTCCAGACTCTTCTCTAAGCACCCGCAATCCCACCCTGGTATCCCACACCCCCAGCTACCCCTGGGCTTACGATCACGAGATAATGACAGTCTCAGAGGGCCCGTCCTTTCTCCGTGACCTGTGAAAAGGCATCTTGGTTGAGGACAGGGCAGGGGCTGGTCTTCCTGGAGCCCTCCAGCCACACCTTGGCCCTGGTCCCTCCCTGGTACATGCAAGGCCGGGCTGGGGTAGGGACGACCAAAGGGACACTGGAGAGCTTGTCCTTATGTCCTGAGATCCTGGATCCCTAGAGAGCCTGTGAGCCAATCCCTGCATTTTAGCAACAAAGAAACTGAGGGTCAGAGAGGTGAGGGCAGAAGCCCGAGGCCACACCGTCTGCACACTGCTCAGAATCCCGACACCCAGCCCAGTGCCCTTCCCTCTGGCAGCCGTGCGTCTCCCAGGGCCCCAGCGCCCAGCAAGCCAGTGAGAGCCTCACATGTGATTATAATTACCGTGGGCTTGGCCTGAGCCCAGCCACACTGCGAGCACATCCAGGACTGGTCGCGGGCCAAGTTTCCATCTCAGTAGAAAAATGACAAGGTTCAAGGGATACACGTTAATCCCAAACACAAGAGCAGGAAAGAGTGGGGTGAGGGGGAGAGGCCAGCTAGGATCTCTCGGGCAACGTCAGTCCACCAAGGACTCCTGAGACCCACCCAGGAGGCAGAATGCAACCCCCTCCCAGTCCACAGAGAATAAAAGGCCGTGTGCCCACTAGGGGACCAGGACCACCCTCCTGGTGGGCATTGTAGTTCAAGAGCCATCTCGGGATTGTTTGTGGCGATAAACCCTGCTGGGTCCCAGGTTCATGATGGAACTCAGCTGGCGAGACTCGGCCAGGCACCCCATAGATGTCACCCCCCGACCCCCAGTAGGCCCCTTCCTTACACTAAGCATTCTCCTCAGCCTTTGTGTTTCTATCTTTCAGCATCAACATCTGCTACCACAGATAAGGAAACCAAGGCACCAGGATGAAGGATGGCCCGAGGCCAGGTAGCCAGAGGAGCGGGGATGGGCTACAACACTGGCCAGTCTGGCCCACGGCCTCCCTCTTGATGCTCTTGAGCCATGGGTGCAGCCCGGGCTGTGTCTAGGGCTCTCCTGCTTCCTCCTACCCACCCATTTTCCGCATCTGAAAATTTACGAGCTGTTGGCTTCATCTGCTCTACATCCACTGAGTGGCCCTGGTAGGGTCCCAAACTCCACCCTGGCTGCCAACTTCTGCCCCTTAATAATGACACTGCACATCCTTGAGGCTTCTAGACTGTTCTGTCAGCCCTTTCACCCTTGAGACAAAAGTTCCTTCTTTCCTCCCAGACTTGAAGCAATCATGAGTAACACATCGCTCCCAGCTTACCTCAACTCCCAGAACTCCCATCTGCAAGCTGTGCTCAGTTTTGGCCTCAGAGAGGTCAGGACCTTTGAATTTTTAACCTATGATATATGTGCATCTACCTTTTGGAGGGCTTCTAACAGGTTCAATGATATTAAGAGAACCACGGCTCTCTGCCCTGGGGGCAAAGGAGTTAACACTTTGCTGGAACTCTCCTAACCCCAGGGGATATGCTAAAAAACCCAATGGAGGACAGCAGCCATCAATTAAATATCAACTGACAGGTAGGGAAGAGCTGTGGCCCCAATGGGAACAATGGACTTTTTGATGATTAATGTCTCTGAGAGGTATGAGTCCTCAAAAAAATGAGGTCTGCCTCAAAGAAATGTGCTTATTTACACCGGCTTCTAGACTGGCTGAGGACAGCCCAGGGCCTGCAGCCAGGCATCCAAGCAAAGGGGCAGGCAAGCTCCAGAGTGCAGCTTCTTGCCGACTAGGGGATTTATGGGCTTCCTGGACGGGCCAAGCAGCCTGGTTTTGAGGCCAGCAGCTGGGCCAGGAGGTTGGCTGAGGTTTTCTTAGAGGCTCTGCAAGCAGTCGGGCCCTTGGAGAAAATGCCTTTGACACAAGGGGGTGTTACCTGATCTTCCTTCTCCTCCAGGGGCAAAGCCTCAGCAGGGGCATTTTCCCTGACCGGGCAGGGGCGGGAGCCATGGGGGTGGGGCAGGGAGCAGAGTGTGCAAATGAAGCATTATTCCCCAAAGACCATCTCTCTCTTTTTTCTGCTTTCAAAAAGCCCCAATGATGACTTTGTGTTTGCGCCAATCTTGCTTTTTCAAAGAGATGAAGAAAGAAGATGTTTTTCCAAGTGTCATTATAAAAACCCTAAGGCTGGAAAGATATGGAGGAAACCTCTTCCTCCTGGTTCTGCCTCCGCAAGTATAGGCGAAGTCTATGCAGCAGCGGGTAGGGGTGCTGGTCTGTGAATAACTTGCCAGGGGGATATTCCATCCACAGCCCCGAGGCCCCCAGTCTCAAGACACCCCTATCTGCAGTCTATTCACATCCCTATTGCTGGAGTCAAGGTCCATTTCTTCCTTTCAGTCCTTGCGGGAACTGGACAAGGGCCAAGAGACTAGAAGAGCTGGTGATGTGGGTCCTTCTAGAGTCTGAGGGAAGGCAGGTTTGGGGGGGGGGGAGGTCTCTGTCACCCCAGGGTCCCTGGTTCTTAAATCTGCACTGTCCCATGAAAGGACAAGCCCTAGAGCCAGCAGCACTGCTGTCTGAGCAGCATGGCTGGTGGTCATCTTGCTAAGCAGATGGTGTCAGTCTTCTGGTCTTGCGCTGACCAAGAAAAACAGAGTGGGTGTCCCACTCTTGTTTGAAAATGTGCTTGGTGGGTAGGGGGCAGGAGTTGAGGGGGACAGAAAGCATCTTATTCTCTCCCCCATCTATCAAAACTATAAATCTATCAAGACTATAAATCTCAACTTCCCCAAGGTAAGGTAGAGGCGGGCTGCAGGGGCCCAGGGAGTGGGTGTCCGGCAGGAGAGGCTGGTCTCTGGCAGTCCCTTTAACTCCGACACCAGGCCCTGGGGGACCCCCATCACCCCACAGCAAAGCTCTCCTCGCTCCCACAGCCACTCCCAGCCCTGGCCACTCAAGATGACTGGATTTAGAGATAAGAAGCAGATGGGGAGTTCTCGTCGTGGCACAGTGGT